>NC_072442.2:36047500-46047500 GCF_028878055.3 Symphalangus syndactylus
GTTGCCACTCATGGCACCTACCTGGGGGCATTTTCATGACAGATGACCCAGGTGCGTAAGTAAGCCTCTTCCTGTCCCAGTCTAGCTAGACCCCCACCCCCCACTCCTAGAGTTCTTCTCCCTGGCCCCAAGATGTGAACCAGTAGAGTCACCTCCAGCCCATGTGAAGCCCGTCAGCTGGGGCCTGGGGCCTGTGGCCTGTAGAAGCCTCAGCCTCAGTGCCCTCTCCCTTCTGCCCAAAGCCCTGACCTCCAAGACCCTAAGGCCGGGCAAAGTAGGCAAGAAGAGGATAGGTCTCTGCCTCTTTCAGGCCTGGCACACTCAGGGGGCTGGAGGCCAAGGCTTGCGTGGGTCTGGCTCCCCGCTTCCCCATCCCTGCTCAATCTGGCAGGCTTCCAGCACGAGGCAAGCTTGGGAAAGCCTCTTTCACGGTCTGAGAGGTGTGCGTGGCATGTGCGGAAGGCTTTCTGGGCTCTGAGGAGGTGGGGACTGAGGAGCAGCCTGGAGAGGAGGGAAGAAGAGGGGTGAGGAAGAGGAGGGAGGGAAAGAGAGGGACAGGGCCAGGGTTTTCCACTACGAAATGGGGGGTGACTGATGGCAGGGAGTTCAGGGAAGAACTGCAGCAGGAGAAACACCTTCAGAGAGCTGGCGTAGCCCTTGGCCTGCGTTGGGAATGGAATCCTGTTAGTATTTGGTTGCTAACTCGGAGTGTGATGTGTACGAGGCCTCTGGGCTGTCAGCTTGCTCTCCCCCATCACCAGGAAAAGTGGTGAGTTACCCCACCACCAGATTCCCGGGGAGAAGGCCAAGGAAGACGCTGGTCAGGCTAAACGCTTTGAGATCTCCCAAAGGCAAGGATGTGATCTACGGGAGGATTTTCTCCCCAGGACTCTTCCATCCTGCGTTCCCCACACCCAGGGGAAACCTGGGCCCCTGTTCCCTGGGAGAAGTCATGACCCGTGAGTCCCATGCCTGGGGATCAGGAAGGCTGCTTGAGCCCGGCCAGCTCTCTGGACAGGGGAGGCCCAGCCCTAACCAGTCAGTTCACTCTGGGCCATCACCTGTCCTTGCCAAGCTCTCGAGTTATTTTCCCACAGCCTCCTTGCCCTGTGCCCAGCTGGCATGAGCACAGGACATGCCAGGGGGTGAGGGAGCTAGCCTGGGTGGGTGGGTTCATCAGCTGCCTGGGCCAGGAAAGGAGGTGCAAAGGACAGGCAGAACCTCTGAGCCCACCCCCAATCTAATTTACCCCCACCCTGAATCTCCAAAGCCCACTTGTAGATTTCATCCCAGCTGCCAGATCCAAGCACTCTCTGTTACAGGCCTTTGAGAAGCTTTGGGCTCTGGAGGAGGAGTTGACGGTAGGATGGTGGGGGCAGGGTGTGGTGTTAAGAGATGGGAAGAGGGCTGGGAAGGAACTCTGACAGCCTTCATGCCTCTAGTGGAAACCCCCACCCTGCCCCTCTGCCTTCCCTCCGTCCTCTTCCTCACCCCTGTCCCTCCCTCCTCTCCAGGTTGCTCCTCAGTCCCCTCGTCTGGGAACCCTTACAGAGGCCACTTCCCTCCTGCCAGGCTCAGCTCTCCTTGTTGCCACCAAGTGTGTATGTCTCAGGCTCCCTTCATAGGGACTTGGTACTATAGCCTTTGCCCCCCATACCTGGCTGCCCATTAGGGGCCCCCAGGAAGTAGGGCAGAAACATGTAGCTCTGCCAGGTATGGAGCACATGGCCCGTCCCTGGGCACCAGGCCTGGTAAACAGCCTGCTCCTGCTGCTGGAAGCAAAGGGAACAGCAAAACCAAGGTCCCTGCACCTGGTGCCTGCAGCCCAGAGACCAGCCTCTAGGTACTCAAAGCCTTTGGAAAAAGAACCAGAAAGAGGCCAAAGGGAGTGCCCCACACTCCCCAGGGGTGACAGGCATAGGCCCCACCCATCACCTAGGGACTGCACCAGGAGCTGACACCAATCTGCCTTCCTTCCCAGGAGACAAGCCACCCAGCAACTGGGCAAACAGTCGCTCTCCCCAAGCCACTTCTCCAGCCTTTGCTGAGCTTCTCCCAAGAGGAGACATCTCTCTCCTGTCTCCAAAAATTGCCCCCTTTTGCTCCTTCCCACCCCCCCTTTTGCTCCTTCCCGCCCTATTCCACATTTCCCTCCTCCAGGAAGTCCACCGTGGTTTTTAGCCTCCACTCTGTTGGCTGCTTTTCTTCTCCTCCAATCCACCACTAGCCCTATGGTTCCAGCACCAGCACACCTGTGTATAAAAGGGCCTGCACAGTGAAGAGTAGAAGGAGGGGCTTATTCTCGTCTTGTATTGCTCAGCTACCTGCAGCATTTCAGTTTTCAAAACACTTTCCCATACAGTGTCTCAAATCATCTTTAAAAATGACTGAAAGAGGTGGGTATTTTTATAGAGGACACTGGAGCCCAGAGAGGGAAGGAGATTTGCCTAAGGTGACCAAGCCTAGTAGCAGAGTCAACCCGGGTTTTCCTGACCTTCCATGACTCAGTGATGCCCGACTTGATATCAGGCTTAGTCTGGGAGGGCCACCTGGAGGAAGTGTGCGCGTGCACGCTGCCAGGCTTGCTGTCAGCTAGCCAAGAGGCAGACCCAGGTGGAGAAGGGACGAGGGGTCGTGGCCAGCGCTGCCCAGCGTGGGAACCAGCTGAGAGCGCCGCTGGGCCGGAGCTCGGGGAGGGGGCGCCGCGCCGAGCTCACCACAAGGTTCCACCCCTCGGCGGGCGCAGACAATGGGGTCGCTGTGTCGGGCCGCCCCCTCCCCTTGCTCGGCGGCCCGCGTCCGCCCCCTCTCCCCAAAGCTGCTTTCAATTTAAACGCCTCCAACCAGCGGGCGCTGCCCCGGGGGGCGCGACCGCAGCGCCGAGCGCCCCTGTAATTTCCGCAGGGAGCTGACCGGCTCAAACGCGGCACCGCGGTGCCCCAACCGCAGGCCCCGAGACCGGAGACGGCGCCCAGACTGCCTTGCCCGGGTCGTGGGAGCGTCACCGGGGCGGCCTCCTCAGCGCCCAGCCCGGCCCTGCCGCCTCCTCCAGGCAGCCCGCCGCCACCAGGAGCCGCTCCTCCAGGAAGGCTGAGTGCCTTCCCCACACCGCTGCTGCCTCGCAGTTCCTCCCACCTCCGAAAGCCCAGCTCCCTTTTGGGGAAGAGGGACGTGGGGAGGAGGCCAGGTCGGGGTTGTCCATTCTGTTTGTGCATCAAGTCTTCCCCATCAGACTACAGGCTCCCTGAGGGCAGGGGTTGTGAGGGGAGGTACGAACTCGGGCAGTGCTGGGGAGCTTCCTGAGGGCAGGGTTCGGGTCTCCCTAAAAGGGAGCGAGTGAAATGACGTCTGTAAGCGTGGCAGCCTGGTGCTCAGACCTAAAGCTATTGATTACATAACAGTTTCTCTAAGGTAAGGCTGGAGAGGAAGCAGTCACTGTTCTTCCCTCACTCTACCAGTGCCTGCCTGGCTCACAGCTCTCTTCCCCAGAACAGTCGAGAAAGGAGGGGACACTTTCCCCCTTGCTGGGTCTCCTCACCTCAGGAGCCCTTCCTGGAATATGAGTCTGAGGGAATGCGATGGTTCCATTGGCAGGTTAGAAAGAAGGGGCCCCAGCTTCTTGGCTCCTAGGGAAGGCCCTAGGCTGAATTGTCTCAAGGAGCGGGTGGGTGAGGGCAGGATGCTGGTGGACAAGGGCAAAGCTGTCTGCAGATCCCTCAGCTCTGCAGGGACACAGCAGAGTCAGCGTCTGGACACCAGGAACTGTCTGAGCTGCCAGCAAGGGGGCTCCAGGGTGGGCGTTGCGTTGTGCCAGTAGACATGCCTGCCACAGCCCCTTTCCCAACTGATGTGTTTGTTCTGTTCACTGTTCCCCGCTCCCCTCTGCCTAGAAGCTGCGCCCAGCCATCCTCCCTCCCAGGAACTGCAGCCGGTGAGAGGTTGCATTTTGAGCTAATACCCTTGGGTGAGTTGTTTAAAGGGCCTGGTGCCCTGATCACTGCCACTCTGGGCCTGTGTAGATGGACTCCTTTGCAATTTTCCAGCTGAGGGTGCGTCTGTGTGTGCGAGTGTGTCTGTATGTGTGTCTATGTGTGACTGTACCTGTGTGTGTGCATGCACACGGGTGTGCCTGTGTGTGTGTGCCTGTGTGTGTGTGGCTGTGTGCATGTGTGCACCTGTGTGTGTGCAAGCCTGAGTGTGTGCCTGTGGTGCGCCTGTGTGCGTGTGTGTGCGCCTGTGTGTGCCTTTCTGTGTGCGCATGCACGCACGTGTGTGTGCGTGTGTGTGTGTGTGTGTGTGTGTGTTCTGAGCTGTGGGGAGGGAGCTCTGCTGGGGTCCGTGGCTTGTCCTGAGTGCTCTGCTCCACCTTGTCCCCTCCCCCACATTCCAAACACCCCTCTCTTTCCAGCCTGGCTGTTGTGGTGAAGCTAATCAGAGGTAATTATGGGGGAAGGAGGGATCCTGAGAGGGACCCCACAGAGACCACCTCATCCGCCCCAGCCCAGCCCTGGTGGCCCTGGCCTCCAGGGCCTAGGCCAGCTCAGCCTTGCCTGGTGAGGGTGAACCCACCAACACCCCACCCCATGGTCCTCTCTCTCCCGCCCACTCCCCATTCCCACAGCTGCAGGTAAGATTCACACATCTGGGTTTTCCTCAGTCTCCCCAAAGCTGCTCCATATGCGCTCATTCATTTCAGATTTACTGGGCACCTCCTCTAAGCCAAAGCCCACACTGGGCGCCTGACAAAAACTGATCCCTACCCTCATGGAGCAGCTGCTAGGATTTTGGTCAGGGTAGACGTTGCAGGGGCTGGGGGCATAGCCTTGGAAAGGCAGAGGGTCCCTGCAGAATCACAAGCCCCTTCAGGGGAGGCCCTCCCTTCTACCACCTTGCTGATGCCAGAGGAGTGGAGCTCGCCAGCCCAGAGCTTCTCGACTTCCACCACTCCTAGCCTGTTATGGCGCCCATCCTCCCTCCCACCCAGTGTTGATGGGTGTCAGGCCACTCCCTGCTCTGTCTCCCTGTCCTGACCATCTGTCCTCCTGCTGCAGCTTCCTCCATCCACTTGGGTTCCCCCTGCTTTTCTACTGGGGTGGGAAGGGGGTCTCTCTGCAGTGCAGAGAGGCTGGATTGAGAGCAACACCTCTCAGTCACCTCCTTGGGGTTTGAGGCCCCAAGCTGGGAGAGCCCTTAGAGACCAAGGAGATCAGCTCTCTCTCACATCCTAGGAAATTGAAGCCCAACGGGATGGGGCGTCCAAGAAGTCAGGGTCAGCGGAATTAAATCCCAGTCTCTGACTCCCAGTCCAGTGCTCTTTCTGGGGAGTCCGCCACGAGCCTGCATCTGGAGGACAGAGTCCAGGCCTGCTCCTTCTCCCATCCCCTCACTGTGCCCAGAAGGAGAGAGAAGCAAACAGGGGTCCCCACCATCCTGCCTTTCTGTCCTGCCCCACTAGCCTGGGCCCAGAGACAAGGCCATGGGGTGGGAGGGACCGCAGGGGGCTTCGTTGAGGGTCTCTAATTTCCTCCTGCTCCTTGATGTCCAGAGGAAAACAGGCCTCCTGTGCCCAAGAGATTTCCAAGCATAAACAGAGGTCAGCGCCCCCCTTGCCCTGGAGGTGCCAAGGTGGTAATTAGGCTTGGGGGTGCATCCTGGAAGGGTGGCGGTAGGGCGGCCATTATCCTGGGGAGCTGCGCTGGGCAGAGGAGCTGTGTGGTCTGGGCAAATGGGTGGTTTGTAGGTGGTCTGGGGAATGAATGACTGAGTGTTTGGGAGGGAAGCTTTTAGGAGGGAGGTGGAGGGGGAGGGAGCAGGGGGATTGGAGAGTAGAGCCTGGAGTCTTCCCCCCAATTCACTGGTCTGAGCCCTTGCTCTCATTCTGGTGGCATCACTCTGAGACATACAGGGCGGGGGGTGGTCTTGAGGATGCCGCCTGGACAGTGGAACACCTGGGGCGCTGTAGCAGGGAGCAGGCTCTCTGCTGAGATCAGAGGCTCTGGAGAGTCACCATCTCCCCACCTGCTCCCTCAGCTTCTGAAAGGGTGCAGGGAGGAGGCGGGTGGAGGTGGTTCTTGCACAGGGTCCCTGGCGTGCTGCGGGGTGCTGAATAAAGCACTCCTGTGCTGAGCCTGCTCCCGCTTTGTCCCCACTTCCAGCCGTGTCTAACCCCTCTCACGGTAGGGACAAATTCCTTCTGGGATGAGAAGGACCCTTTGACTCTCAACCCCAGGAGCTGCAAATCCACAAGTCCCCCTGCTCTGACCCCCACAATGCCCCATCTACTGCTGCTCCAGGTCTGGCTGCACCTGGTACATTGTATCAGGGGCTTCATCACCCTGAGCCTTGGTTTCCCTACCTGCAAAATGCGGGTAATACAATATTGAACTGTGAGGACTAAATAAACCAGGGTCAATGTGTGTGAAACGGCAGTTATGGCAATGACTAATGCCCCAGAAGATGTCCCTCACGTCTGGAGGCCAGGTCTCCTCCCAGGAATGGTCACCCGGAACCCAGGACTGGCTGTGACCCTGGCATAGGGACAAGGCCCATGGCTGGCAGGAGGTGGGGTGAGTAGGTCATGGGTAGGGGTGGGGCTGCTGGGACTGTCCAGTGGCATCCTGCCCAGGCCCCGGGCACATTCCTCCTCCCCCGTGCTCCCTACCTGCCGGATGCCACCTGTGCTGCGAGTACCACCACTCACCTGGCCTCTGCAGCAAGAGAGACTGCAGTGAGACTACCAGACACAGCCGCCCCGAGGCAAACATTGAACTGGGGGAGTGGCCCCTATCTGGAAAGCCTGCTGGGGCATCTTAGCCACTGGCCAGCACGGAGGAGACAAGCGTCTGTGTCCTGGTTTCATCCTGTGTCCTTCGGGAGTCTGGAAGCATCTTCAGAACAGGGGCTGGGTCTCCACCCTCAGATTAAGTGGTGGTTCCCAGAGGCCAGCTCCTGTGTCCCTCTGTGGCAGGAATTGAGCTCTCACCATCACATCAGATTCTTGAAGGGAGAGCTTACCCCAAGAACCTGACCCAAGGGGACCGGGCTGCAATTTGATAGGTTAGTCTGGCTTCTTCATGGGTTCAACAGCCACGCCCCAGCCCTTGCTCAGATCCAAAATTCTCCACTGATGGGAAAGTATCGGGGGAAGAGAATTGAACTGGAAACCCTGTGAAATGGCCTGCTGCTGTCTGCTTGGAAATGGCTGCGGTGGAGTGGCGGGGAGTGTGTGTGCAGAGGCGGCCTCTAGAGCAGGGTCACTCCCCAATAAATCTCCCTCCTCCTCCCTTGTCTGCTCAAAGCCAGGCAGGCTAACCCCTTCTTTCCTCTATGCTCTGTTCCTAGGGAGCTGGAGGAACTGCATGGCATTTAGTGTATGGGGGTGGGGGTGGGGGCAAGAAGGACACCTTCCTCCCCAAAACCTACAGTCAGTCCAGTGGAGTAGCAGTCCTGGGTGGTTCGGGGCTCCTGATACCAGGACCACCATCTCCCAGCAGGAAAGAAGCCCCACCCCTGCTGTCTGGAACAGCCCCTCTCTATGCAAACATGGATCACCTGGGGTTGGGGAGCATTGAGGGGAGGCTGGCTGGGCCAAATGGAGTGCTGGTTCATAGGCCAGAACTCAGAAGATTCTCTGAAGCATCTTGGGAGGTATGAAATAAGAGTCACTTAGAGAGAGGACAGAGCTTTCATGAAAGAGGATGACTAGGAGGCTGTCTTATCCGTCCCTTGCTTCTGTGCCAAGCCCCACTATTTCTCGGGAATGTTTCCTGCTTTCAGGTCTATTTCCATGCTCATTCAACGCGGAAGTCTGCATACCTTCACCTCAAAAATAAAAACACACTTATTAAAGACCTACTGTGCCCCAGACCTACTGTGTGCTGAATGACGGTGTTCTAAGCATGAACGAGCAACACTCCCTTCTATCAGTCGCTCACCGGCTAGGGGCTGCAACACATGAGACAGGCTCCAGTTTAAAACAGAATTAAATGCAAGCTAGGTCAGAGATGCCAAGAAATCTGGGGGCACAGATGGGAAGTTCGTTCTGAAGAAATAAGCCCCACCCCAAGCATTCGAAGTAACAGGAATCCAATACACTGCAGTGCCTCTCATGCCTAGAGGCCTTCTCCGAGTCCCCAGTCTAAATCCCACCCCCATTATAACCTCTCTTTGAGTTCCTAAAGATATGCTGAACTTAGAGTTTGTTAGGATATATTTATTTACGGGATTATGTGATTAATCCTCCTCCGCCACAACACTGTAAGTGCCAGGAACAAGCTTGTCTGTGAGCCAAGGTGGTCGGCCATGAAAATGCACGGCAAGTCTGGGATAAGACAAGCCATAGGATGTGGCTGGAGTTGAGGGGATAAAGTACATAGTGGGGACCCAGGCTGGCAAGGTAGGTTGGCACCAGATCAGGGCAGGCTATAAATGCCAGGCAATGTTGGAACTTTATCCTGCCAGCAATGGGGAGCCATCAAAGGTTTTTGAGCATAAGAGTGGCATGCTCCAACCTGTGTTCTGACATCCCTCTTGGTGCAGGGTGGAGAAGGGATTGGGGAGGGAAGGGAAGACGGGGGTGTGCTCCTGGGAGTCAGGGGAACCAGCCACTATTGCAATAGTCTCAGGGGCTGGTTAGAAAAGAGGTCAACTGAATCAGGAGCAATGGAAATGGAAAGCAAAGAGGGTACCTTCAAACCACTAATGCTGCAGAAAGGATGGGACTCAGTGGCCAGTTGGATGGTGAAGGGAGCGGAGCATTAAGGGTGATTTGCAAATTTCTGGTCTTGTTATATTGGAGGTGGTGACGCCCTTAAGCTGTGTAAAGCATACCCAAGGAACTAGTATTCAAGGGAGATGGATATGCAGATTGAGAAGTCCTTTCTGAGATCTACTCTGCAGTTCTACTGTAGCTAAAGCCTAGATTCTCTTGCCCCTCCTGGAAACTCAGCTTCAGGGTGGTATACCTTCCCCCAGGGCAGTGAGGCTCACAGAGACCACTGAGGAGTGAGGTGGGGGTTGGTTAGGGCTGGGCGTGAGGCCGCCTGGCTTCCTGCCGCCTCTTGGCACTGCCTCCTGATTTAGCCTCTGATTTCCTGCCCCTCTTGGCACTCCCAGCCCCTTATAGGTGGCGGGGGAGGCTCCCAAGGAGGCTGGATGAGTTGGAGAAGAGATCTGGGAACTCCCAGGCCATGGCCCAATTCAGTGAGGGTTACCGACGCGCTTTGATCTCTGGAAGATTCCCTTGCTGTTAGTTAGAGGGTGGAGCAAGGGTGGGGGAGAAGGACACCTGAACTTGAGGCAGGTTTAGCCCCAAGAGCTTTGCCCTCCTCACCTTGCCTACCAGACACGCTAGTACCACTGCAACTGTGTTAAAAAAAAAAGTATTCCCTTGCCCCCTGGATTCTTAGAACTCTTAACAGACCAGAAAGGAGGGTCTGGGAGACAGATGGGGTTGAGGGGAAACTTGAGAGTAACATCACCTTACAGTGTACTGAATCCAGCAACAAAGAAAGTAGAGAGGGCGAGCCCGAGCCCCAGGATATGGGCAAAGAATGAAAATTGTCCAGGGCCAATTTTCAGTGGGGAGCACAGATACAGCACCCAGACCCCAGAAGAGGGAGACCAGACCTCAGGGCATCACACAATGCCCCACACAGAGCCCAGAAGATGGAACAAATGTCCAAGCTGGCAAAGTCCCCCACTGAACAGAGATGCATCTGCATCACCCAGCAGATGCAGACAGAAGGAAAGAAAGATATCAGAGCCAAAAGGCACCTCACACCATACCTAGCTCTCAAAGCTTTCCAAATTGTGTTCCCTGAAATCCTCCCTAGGGGTTCTCAGGAGATGAGATGAAGATGCCAAAGGGAAAGGGGGACCTCACTCCCAACTCCAACCAGAAACTCTCCACTTTGTTTGATTTCTATACCAGGCATCTGCCTGAGATTCTGCTTGGGGAAGAAAGGAAGGTTGCTGCAAATACAGACACAAGTAAATAACCCCATAGTCTGAATTATCGACCCTGTAATTCTACAGACTGGAAAAACTGAGATAGAGCCCACTTGGCTTTCCCCGTTGCCCAGTTGCCCAGGCTGGAGTGCAGTGTCACAATCACGGCTCGCTGAAGCCACGACCTCCTATGCTCAAGCAATCTGCCGCCTCAGCCTCCCAAGTAGCTAGGACCACAGTGCCACCACGCCTGGCTAATATTTTATATTAATATTATTCTTATTATTTGGTAGAGATGGGATCTCCCTATGTTGCCCAGGCTGGTCTCAAGCTCCTGGGCTCAAGCGATGCTCCTACCTCAGCTTCCCAAAGTGCTGAGATTACAGACATCGGCCACCTCTCAGCTTTTAAAATGTGTGTTGGATGACTGCATGAGTTCCTGGACTCTCCGTCCAGTGCTCTTTAGCTACAGTGACTCTTAAGGAGGGGGCACATCAGCATGGGAGGTTGTGCCCAGTGGAGAATCCCTGTAGAGAGGTTTATGATGTTATTGGGAGTCCTGTCCCTCAACCATGTCAGCCCTGGGGTCCTAAGGCCAGAGAAAGGGGGAGGGCAGGGGCAGGGGACCTGCACCCACCCGGCAAGCGCGCAGAGGCCAAAGCCGCCCCCTCCTTAGCCAGGCGTGTCCAGACTCCTCTCCTGCCCCTCACCCCTCCTGCTCTGTGACCACCCGGCAGCCGGCAGCAGCAAGGGGGTGCGGCCAAGAAAGGGTTAATCTGGCAGCGCCTTTCATCAGCAGCTTGGCGGGCTCCCAAGGCCCACAGGCTGGGTACCTGGGCGCCTACCTCCGTCGGTGGGGCGGGGACGTGACCACAGGGCAGCCCTGCCGTCTGCATTCCTCCCGCGTGAGTGCGTGAGTGACGGCCGCCGCGCCGGAGCCCCTCGCCGGGCGCCCGCCCCGAGGGCCACGCCCGCCTGGCGCGCGGGGCAGGGGGCGGGCCCGCCGCAGAGAGGGTGCCCCTCCAGCTCTGGCCCAGGCTCGGTAGGGAGCCCCGTGCTAGGAGGTGGATCAGGCAAACTCTGCAAGGAGCAAGGACGCTGCCGGGGGACACAGGAGGAGCACACTGTGGGTGGGGTCAGGACTCCGGAATGGAGTGATGCCCAGGGTTCCCTGGAGGAGTGATAAGACGGGGTAGGCACCGGCAGGCCTAGGCCAAGCGCCCTGGAAATTCGGCTGTGTCCCCAGAGTCCTACCCATGCTCCAGGTCTCCCCATAAATTTCAGCCCTCCCATTACACAGTGGTGGGACCGGCCATCCTCAATTCCTCTTCCCTGAACTCACCAGCCCTGGCCTTTGATCTCTCCTGGGACCTGTTGATGGAAACAGGAAGTCGCCTTAGGCTTGAAGCAAATTCAAACAGGGTGTACACAGGCCAGCACCGCACCTTCAGGCTTCTCCTAGGGCTGGGGCTGGGGCAGACTCCGAGATGGAGACAGCAGTGCCAGGACAGGGGGAGAGCATCCTTCTCTCTGAGAAGGCTGGGGAAATAAATAACCCCCAAGCCTGGGGGTTCTCTGAGAAGCCCAGCAGGGCTACAGAGGGGCCGTTCTAGAGGAATACGATTTCTAAAAAAGAGCCTCCCCGAAAGGAGAGCTCAGCCTGTCACCCACTCCTCCTGACTCCTGGGAGATGAAATTGCCTCACACAGGTCCCCTTGTCCACCCAATCCTTCTGGAAAACTGGCAGCCTAAAAATGACAGCTAGACAGTCCAGCCCTAAAATATGTAGCTTCTCAAATGCTCAGGAGCTCCAGAGTCCTTGGACTCAGCAAGAAATCAGAAGGGATGAACCCCTCAACAATTTCTCAAGTCTCCCTTCAAACGGGCACTTCAAGCTCAATTTGTGGTGCAAACTCAGCTCTTGTTTCCAGGCTCTGGATTTTTTTTTTTTTTTTTTTGATGGAGTCGTTCTCTGTTGCCCAGACTAGAGTACAGTGGTGTGATCTCAGCTCACTGCAACCTCCGCCTCCCAGGTCCAAGCAATTCTGTCTCAGCCTCTCAAGTAGCTGGGACTACAGGCACACACCACTCCACCCAGCTAATTTTTGTATTTTTAGTAGAGACAGGGTTTCACCATATTGGTCAGGCTGGTCTCAAACTCCTGATCTCAGGTGATCCACCTGCCTTAGCCTCCCAAAGTTCTGGGATTACAGGCGTGAGCCACCGCACCTGGCCTCCAGCCTCTGGGTACATGGGCAGAGAAGGGGAAAGGAGAGGCTGAGGTGGGGAAGGGGCCTTTGGAGAAGAGGTAGAGTGAGGGCAGGACAGGTGGGGAACCAGCCCCAGCAGCTCCAGGCTCCCAGGACAGCAGGAGCAGAGATCTGACGCTGGTCCCCTTTTCCTCCAAGAGTCCTTTCAGACATGTAAAAGTCTTGACTTCTTCAGGTTCCGTCTACTGGAGGCCAGTTGCTGCTGTGAGAGCAGGTAGAAGTTTGATCTAATACCTAGATTTTTCTGAAGCCCTTCTCTGCCTTTAGAATTCTGCTAGGTTGACCTCCTCCTCCTCCTTCTCCATCCTTAATTATGTAATTCATGTCTGAGGAGTGGGGCTGAAGCCACCTTTCAGGGGAGGAGCAGCAGGTTCGCCTTCATTCGGGGCCGGCATTTATTCCTGACCTCAAGGAAACGGCCACCTTTGCCTGAACAGGAGACTGGTAAGGTGTGTGAGTGAGGAAGGGGGGTGGAATATTCAGGAGACCCTGCTCCATTTTCCCCCAACTCAGCCCTGGGGCCAATGACTCCATCTCAGTTATCACATCTCTAAAATGGGATAATAATTTTAGCAGCCACACAGTGGGTGTTCTGAAGGTGCATCTGTTAATTAGAGATGGGTACTAGGTGGTCGGCACCCTGGAAGAGCAGGCCAGCCTGGTTGCTGTGATCATACCCCAAGCCATGCAATCTCAGATTGAATGAGATGTACCACCAAGCCACCGACCCCCAGCCCCACTGCCCTCAACCCCAAATTGGGACATCCTTCCAACATTCTAGGTATTATCCTGAAAAGAAGGCTGAGAATCTATGAATAACAAGAAGGCATCAGGCTAAAATCAGGTAAGGACTAAATAAGATCAAATAGGAAATCAGGCAACAGACCTCAAAAGAACTGGTTTCTCTTGTCTCCCTTTGCCTGGCCCCTGGGGCTTGTATTTTGGTAAGGTGACCAGCTGTCCCAGTTTGCCTAGGACTGTCCTGGCTTTAGCATTGAGAGTCCCACATCCCCAGGAACCCTTCAGTCTAGGGCAAACTGGGACAGTTGATGATTCTTTCTCAGGACAGGTTTAGAGATTGGAGAAATCACAGATGTCTGATTTCCTTCACTCTGCCTGGTTTTCTGTATGTATCCATGTGGCAATGGAAAAATCCTGGAGACCGGAGAAGCTTTCTCTCTCCACCCCCACAACCATGTGACATCACAACAAAAAGCAGCCTGCCCGCCCTCCACTGCAGTCCAGGACCCCTTCCCCCAGTTATCCCTTCTCCAAGAAGAATTTTCATCTAAGGACTAAGGTCCTGGACCCTTGCCTCCATTCACACAAGCCAGGCAATGGCAGGGCCCAGGAGCTCCTAGCCAACCAGGGAGAACCTTATAGGAGACAAGCCCCAGGTTGCCATCTGGTGGTAATTCTCCAGGGAGGAGATTTGCCCAGGTGACCCCTAGGTCAGGCTCCTTTAAATAGCCCTTAAATTGTCTTTGACACAGGCAACCTGGGGTCGCTGCTCGCTGCTCGCTGCTCGCTGCTCGGGGAGGAAGACTCAAGGCTTAGAAGACCACACCCCCAAAGGCACTACCTTGAAGCCACTTCTGGGGGCGAGCCTTCCAGCTGTGCGACAGCCATCTACAGGCATTCCTGAGGGGTAGCTGCAGCATCAGGCCTCTGGGAGGGGTGGAGAAGGGGTGAAGGAAGTGGAGTGCAGGCCTGCCTATTACATGCCCAGCTGTTTTCTTTTAGGAAACACCAGACCCCTGCTTCCTCTACCACCATGCACACACATACAAGTCTCTGTTGATCTTAAAACACAACAATCATTGTGCAAGATGACCAAGGCCCAAGGGGGGCCTGGGTCAGGGAGCCTAGTGAACCGTGCTCCCCAGGCCCCCACTCAGCTATGGATCTGTGCACACAGAAGAGGGATGGGACCTACAGGGCCCATACAGGTGCCTGGGCCCTGTTTGGAGCATGGCATCCCCCGTGGCATCAGGTCAAGGGTGTGGGCACACAGCCTGGCCTTGGGCCTCTCACTCAGAGCCAGGCCTCCCAGGCTGGCCAGGGAGCTGTCAAATCCCCCACTACAGAGACAAATGGAGCCGTCAGAGAAAATAGCTTCTAATGGGGAGCAGGAGCCAGGCTGGGCTGGGGTTGGGGGGAGGACTCTGCTGGCCAGATGTGAATTCTTCACTAATCACACCAAATTGGCCCAATTTGTTCACTGACACGCGGGGGGACCAGCTTCATCCTTTCCCACTGAGCAGGCTTCCCTCCCTCCTGCATGGAAGCAGTTTGGCTCCAGGGATGGGGCTGGCCAGCTGACAGCAGGGCTGGGAGGGAAGAGGGTGAGGCAAGATTTACATGCCCTCCCTCCCTGTAGGACCCCAGGAGCTGGCTTGGGTTTGCCTCCTTTCCATCTCTGGCAGCCCCCTGAGCCCTGGATGCTGAGGGTCACACAGTTTGGGGGAGGGAGGTGGGGAAGAGAAGAGGGCTGGGCCATCTCCTCTCTTGAAAATAAATGGCACAAGTGGGAAAGGAATTGGGACATTCTTGGGAAGAGTAAGGAGGGGCCTTTGGGAGAGGCTAGGGGACCATTTAAGGCAAAACAACATCACCTTGTAGAGGCAGCTGAATTCACCGGGTCCCCGTAGGGCCACAACTCCGAGCATGCTGGTAAAAGAAGGCAAAAGAGAGCCTGTGCCCCACCTCTCCAACTGCAAGCCAAACGCACCCCTTCAATGCTTGCTCCAGAAATAGTCTTGAAAGCTGGGACTGTCACAGGAGGCCTGCCGGTGGGACTTGGGTAAGAATTGCCTCTCACCTTCTCCTTCCCTAGGGCGTCTCTCTCCACAGCTGATCAAGAGACAATATGGAGATGTGCATCTCCTGGGGTTTGGGGGTTCCAGGAGGTGGGACAGGAGTGCTGATGGCGAGTCAGCCAGGGCGAGAGCGTGCATGGAGGTCCCCAGGCTCTGTAACCCTGTCTTCTATGTCCTACACCAGATAGACACACTCACGCACGTGGAGCTGGGTGTCCTAGCCCACCATCCATGGTCCATCCTTCCCACACAACCTCCATTCCCCTATCTCACCCCTCACCCCAACAGCCACCCTGGGGCCTAAGAGTTTCAGTGGAAGATAGAGTGAAGGGAAAAGCTGGCGCAGATCCTGACAGCGGGCTCAGGGCTGTTGGGTAGGGAATTCTGAGGTTCTGTGGTCTAGAAAGGGGTAGTGTGAAATTCCCCTTGGTTTCCCTCTTGGGTAGGGATGGATTTTGCTGAAAGAGAAGTAGAAGAGGGCTGGCCGGGCGCGGTGGCTCAAGCCTGTAATCCCAGCACTTTGGGAGGCTGAGGCGGGCGGATCACGAGGTCAGAAGATCGAGACCATCCTGGCTAACACGGTGAAACCCCGTCTCTACTAAAAATACAAAAAAATTAGCCGGGCGTGTTGGCAGGCGCCTGTAGTCCCAGCTACTCGGGAGGCTGAGGCAGGAGAATGGCGTGAACCCGGGAGGTGGAGCTTGCAGCGAGCCGAGATTATGCCACTGCACTCCAGCCTGGGTGACAGAGCAAGACCCTGTCTCAAAAAAAAAAAAAGAGAGAGAAGTAGAAGAGGGCTATCAAGCCTTAGGGCCCGAGGCAGGAGCCCCAGTGCCCAGCCAAAGAGTAGGTCAATGAGGGCCCCAGTTCCTGCCTGGGGGCTGGGGAGAAGGTGAAGGGCATCTGGGTGCCCCAACCTGGCTAGCTCTGTGGAAAAAAACACCTCCCAATCCCATGTCCCCTTCCCCATTCTTTCTCTCTCTTACCTCAGGGCTAAGCCATTCCTACCCCCGGGGATGGCCTTACGAACTTTCCCAGGTCACCTTTCACCCCAAATCCCAAACCCATCCAAGGCCCAATCCTGTTGCAAACAGCAACTCCTCCCTTAGGGGAAATTCCACTCCAGGAACCCCATCGAGGGTGGGGCCAGCCCTGAGGGGGAGATGAGCCACTGGCTGGGTTCTGAGAAGGCAGGGAAGGCACCTGGTGTGGTGTGATAACCTGTGGGACCAGGTGGAGCCTGCTCCTGGAGGGAGAAGCAGGACACAGCTGGAGGCAAGGGGCTCGAGAGATGGAGGGCAGAGGCAACCAAGCCCTGCGGGGGATGTCCAGGGCACCCTGGGGAAGAAGGGGCGGAGGGGAAGAAGGAGCAAAGTGCTGAATGGACTTCATCCTGCTCTACCAACAAGTTGATTTTTTTTTTTTTTTAATAATCCCACCAGGCACAGTGGCTCACAACTGTAATCCCAGCACTTTGCGAGGCTGAGGCAGGAGGATCGCTTGAGCCCAGGAGTTTGAGACCAACCTGGGCAACATAGGGAGACCCCATCTCTACAAAATAAAAAATTAGCCAAGTGTGGTGGTGCACACCTGTGGTCCCAGCTACTTGGGGGGCTGAGTTGGGAGGATCACTTGAGCCTGAGAGGTTGAGTCGGCAATGAGCCATGATCCCGCCGCTGCACTCCAGCCTGGGCAACAGGGCAAAACCCTGTCTCAAATGATTAAGAATAATAATCCCTACTCCTCCCAATGGTACTTGCCTCCCTGGGTCAAGGTACTTGCCTTTGCTCCTTTCTGGTTTTCCCTGGCTAAGCAGAGTGCCCCCTCCTGGCAAGGTTGTAGACCTGGCTTCCAGAGAGCTGAGCACAGATATTCGGTAGGGAGGAACGCAGGAAAGTCCCTGGATTTCTCTTAGAAACACTCTCTACCTTCCATTTTCTGGCACAATTCCTAGTTGATGTGTGGGTTTCTCTTCACTAACAAGAAGGGCTCTTCCTAGGCCCAAAGACTCACAACGACCGGGGTATGAATTCTAGTTCTGCCACTTACTTGCTCTGTGACCCCAACCTACTATTACATAACCCTGAGCTATTATGTAACCTCTGTGAGCCTCAGTTTCTTCATCTATGAAGTGGGAACTCTACCTTTGAAGATCATTGTGAGGACTGCAGTCCATCCTGTAACCTGTTTGCAAAGTGGTGCCTAGCATACAGAGCCAGTTGAGTCAATACCTGTTGAATGAATGAATGAATGAATGAATGAATGAGTGGACTTTCTCTTTATGTCTTTGCCTGACTCCATTACAGATTCTTGGGCACCATCTGGAACAGGTGTCTGAATTCCCAATAGAACAGGGAACAGGGACTTAACCTCTCCGTGTCTCAGTGTCCTCATCTATAAAATAGGACATAATGAAAGTACTTACCTCATGGTTTTATTTTGAGGATTAAATGAGTTAATCCAGGTAAATCTCTTAGAGCACTGGCTGGTACTAAGTAAGAGTCCAGGGTCAGGTGTGATGGCTTGCACCTATAATTTCAGTACTGTGGGAGGTCAAGGTGGGAGGATCACTTGAGGCCAGGAGTTGCAGATCAGCCTGGGCAACACAGTGAGATCCCATCTCTACAAAAAATGTTTTTTAAAATTAGCTGGGCATGGCGACACATGCCTGTAGTCCTAGCTACTTGGAAAGCTGAAGCAGGAGGATTTCTTGAGCCAAGGAGGTTAAGGCTGCAGTGAGCTATGATCACACAATTGCACCATTGCACTCCAGCCTGGGCAGCAGAGGGAGACCCTCTCACCAAAAAAAAAAAAAGTCTGGGGAATGTTGGTATTGTTAGACAAAGTCCATTGTCCTTCTCTCCAGCCCACACCATCCTATTTTCAAATGGCTGAGGAATGAGATGCTTACAGCCCCGGTCCCTCCACCTTAGGGATCAGAAAGTCCTTTCCTGAGTAAGCTCCTTCTCCCAGGAGAGGATACCCTCTCCAAGACCAGAGAAACCTCAGGCAGGTTCCACATCCCTCAGAGCCTGCCTAGCCCCACCCAAGCCTGGGTTGGCAACACCACCCTCCCCTCCCACCTCTGTCTCCAGGACTGATCCTTCCAGTGTCCCTGCCCTGCACTCAACCAGTGACTTCCCTCCTCCCTCCACTTCAGCCCTCCTTTCTTGCCACCCCTCTGGCTGGCGCCTGGGCCTCTCACTCCCAGATGGCATGCTGATGGCGTGCAGACTGAGTCCACAGCAGGCCTTGGGTGCGGAGCATTGGGTGCCAGAGCCAGCCCATGCCAGCAGCTCAGGCCTCCTCCTGCTGAAACCTGCCACCACCCAATGCCCGTGGACACACACTCATCCCCTTCCGCCGCCGCCAGGAAGCGCCAAGCTCCAAACACCTTTACCTAGAAACCAACACTCCCTACCTTATTCCCATCCTGGGAGGGCCCTGCCAGTTTGTCACCAAGGGTGGGGCCTAGGATCTTTGCCTAGGCTCCAGCCCTTCCTGACAGTCCTTCCCCCTCCCCACTGACCCACGTCTGACCTACAGCCATTCTGGCATGGACCCCGTCTCCAAATGACAGGAGAAAAAATCCCTGTGGGCTATGGGCAAACAGGATTTCTGAGAGTTTCACCTGGGATTCCTGTATGAGCAGGGGCTAGGGAGAAGTTAGGCAGGGAGATGCCACCCAAAGCAACTCACTCACAAATTCCTTCATTTCAGGCTCTGTTTTATCTGTTTTATGTTATATACATGCACATTTCACTTCATATTCTCCAAATCCGCTTACTATAAAGCAGACCTTCTAAAACATATTCTAATTGAATTATTTTTTCTTCAAAAATACATGCCTGTAATCCCAGCACTTTGGGAGCCCAAGGCAGGAGGATCACTTGAAGTCCGGAGCTTGAGACCAGCCTGGGCAACATAGGGAAATCCCATCTCTACAAAAAATACAACAATTAGCTAGGCGTGGCGGCACATACTCGTGGTTCCAGCTACTAGGGAGGCTGAGGTGGGAGGATTGCTTGAGCCCAGGGGATCGAGGCTGCAGTGAACCGTGTTCATGCCACTGCACCCCAGCCTGGGTGACAGAGTGAGATCCTGTCTCAAAAACAAAATCTTTGGGTCAAATAGACATACCAGAAAGATACACAATGGCTTTGGCCATCCCCTGGCACATCCCATATGCTCAGGGCACATTAATGCCTCCATTTGAAAAGCTCAGGCTGAGAAAACAAGAAGGGAGAGGAGGAGGTCTAGGGTGGAGAGAGTACAAGAGATGGGAAAGAGTGTTGAGGAAGATTCTGGTAACTGTTCCTTGGGGCTGACCTGACCATCATTTCTTCCCTTCCCTTGCTAATACAAGCTTCATCTGAGACCAGGTTCTCCATCCCTGACTCCCATATGCCCCATTTGTTTCTGATTTTTCCACGGTGGGGATAATCAAGATTTCCTTCAAGCCTCACTGTTCCCAATTCCAGTGGATCTGAGCCTTTGCTCCTACCCAGAGAAGAGCTCTTGGCAGTTCCAACTCTGGGGAGTATCAAAAAAGAGGCTGGCACACCCCAGCACTCTCCCACACAGCAGCATTCGCCATCTGCCATGACTCCGAGCCCCAGTTTCCTCATCCACAAATCAATGGGGTTCAATGTAGGTTTCTAAGGATCCCTCCCACAGCAAAAATCTTAATATCCTTCATAGAAACTGGTGGCCTCACTAGAACATCAGTCTGTTTGCTTCTTAACTAATAATCTTCCATTCATTCCACAAACTATTACTATATGCCCTCCTCTGTGCAAGGTGCTGGGGCATATAGTAAGGAAGGGTGGTTCCCACCCATGTGAGACTCAAATGTGGGGAATGTGGGGATTTGTACTGTGTTCAGAAGTCTTTCTTTTTCTTCTTTCTTTTATCTCTCTCTCTCTCTGTCTTTCCCCTTTCTTTTTCCTTTTTCTCTTTCTTTCCTCTTTCTCTTTCTTTCCTCTTTCTCTTTCAGACAGGGTCTCACTCTGTTGCTTGGGCTGGAGTGCAGTGGTGCAGTCATGGCTCACTGCAGCCTCAACCTCCCAGGCTCAAGGACTTCTCCCACCTCACCCTCCAAAGTAGCTGGGACTACAGGCACACACCACAATGCCCCACTAACATTGTAATTTTTTGTAGAGGTGGGGTAGGGGCATCTTCCTGCGTTGTCCAGGCTGGTCTCGAACTCCTGGGCTCAAGTGATCCTCTCACCTCAGCCTCCCAAAGTGCTGGGATTATAGGCAGGAGCCACTATGCCCAGCCCTTTCTATTTTCATTGCATTACACTTAACAAATCTGAAAGTACCAGAGCCTCTGGAGAGCTGGCCAGGAGACCCAGCCCTGACCCCCTTCCCTGTGCTGTATAAATACTACACACACACACACACACACACACACACACAATGATCAGGTGCCCAGGCTTAATGTAGGCAACCTGGTTTGTATCCAGTCTCTGCACTTACCACTTAACTGCTCCATACCTCAGTTTCCCCATCTGCAAAAGGGATTTAACAATAGTACCTTCCTCATGGACTTCTCTCTACTGCTCCCCGCATCCCACCAAGCCTTCTGCCTCTGGCAGTCACCTAAGCCCTCTCTGCTCTCACACACTGGCTTTCTTGCTGTGCAATGTGCCAAGTGAAGCAAACCCATCTCAGGGCCATTAAACTTACTGTTCCTCTTGGCTGAATTGCTGGGCCCCCAACATTCAAATGGCCGATCCCTCATTTCATTCAGGCCTCTGCTCAAATGCCACCTCCAGGAGGCCCTCCCAATCACTCTCTGTCCCTTCATGATGCTTCAGTTTCCTTCAGGGCACTTATCACTACCTGACATTAAATATCTATTTTCTTGTTTCCTTTCTTTCTCCTTCATTAGAATGTAAGCTCCAAAAAGGCAGAGATTTAATCTGATTTTGTGTATGTGTGTGTGTGTGTGTATGTGTGTGTCCCTGTATCTCTAGTCCCAATATCTAGAATAATGCCTGGCACATAGTAGATGCTCAATAAACATTTCCTTGAAATAATCTTGAATAAACGAGATGTGGAGATGTGGAAACCAAACAAACTAAAGAAATAAAGTGCTTTGCACAGTCCCTGGCACATGGTAAGCAACGATAAGTGGAAACTTATTAAACATACACCAACAGGCTTGCCCGGAAAAGACTGAGATTTCATGAGAAGACAAACAAAATTCAGCATAAATTACATATATTGCTTCATGCAATAAATATTCCTATTGTCATTTCTGTCTTCCATCTTGATTAGAAGATGGTTAACTCCACTGTGTGTGTTCTAAAATTTCAGCCTGCTCAGCAACTGTCAAGTCTTAATTTTCTTTGTCCACTCTCAGAGTGAATGATTTGGACCATTAGAGAGGCGTCACTTCCATGGTCACCTTGACCTAACTAGGGGGAGGACCCTCCAAAGCTGCTAATCGGTGACAGGGAGGCTGAGACACCCACCACCACCAATGGGAAAAGTTCTCCTTTCCCCAGGAACCCTAAATAAGGAGAGGAGGGTCAAAGAGGCCCTCCCGAAGGGTCTTTTTGGCCAGTTTCCTGCCTCTCATGGGGAATTCTCCCACTCCAACCTCGTGCTCTCTCAACCTAGAGTTCTGGGGAGAACCAGCACACAGGGCCCCCCTTCCCAGTCTAACCCCCAATCCCCATGTTGCCCTTCCTCTTCTTGGCCTGTGAGGACAGAAGGGGACACACCCACTTCCTGGGCCTGGCATGGCCTGTGAGACAGAGAGGTCACTCCAGTTCCTCTCTCCTCTCCCTGGCAGGACCCTGTGGGCACAGGAAGGAAGGCGACAGTCCCTACAAGTTTGAAGGGAGAGACAGGTCCCTGCCCTTCATGGCTACATCATAAGATCACCAAACACTCCCTGGGCCAATCTCCTCCAATACTCTAACTCGAAAGGTGGGGTTAATAGCCCCAGTTACAGCTGGGCAAGCCGCCTCGCCTCGGACAGGTCAAGTGGCTTGCCCAAGGCCAGAACACAAACCCTCTCTCTGGGACTTTGTTGTTTGGGTGACGCCACAGTGGGCAGAAACAGGAGCTGCCTGAGGAGGGAAGGAGGTGTGGCCCTCAGGGCAGGCTTCCTGGAGGAAGGGGAGGAGGCCAGCCTGGATGGAGAAGGGAGGCAGCCAGAAAGGCGGAGGAATGGTCGGGTGCGGGCCTGGGCAGCGCGATCGCACCGCGCCAGCCTTGGATTCAAGGACAGGGCAGGGCAGGGTGGGACCCAGACCGGGAGGGGCCACCACGCCCGAGCTTGCGCCGCCGCATCCCCCCTCGCCCCCCTCGAGACCCCGGCCCCGCTCCCAGCGGGCACAGGAGGCCAGCGAGTCCCCCGGCTACCCCAAAACTGGCGGGACTAGAGTAGGCAGTGACGGGGCAGAAGCCTAGTTATAAGAGTTCTTCCACCTCTCTCAGGCATTTGGGGCCCTGCGGTAGTGGCGCGGGGCCAGCCTAGGGGCCCAGGGTCCCGGAAGATATCTGCCTGCGGTAGAAATCAGGCGGCAGAGCCAAAACAGGGGGTCGGCTTGGGCCGGGCGCCCGGCACTGCTGGGCTGGAGCGGCGTCGGGCCCGGAGCTGGCTGGGGGCGGGCCTGGCTGCCTAATGGTTTTCCGAGGATGCTCCCTGCGGATTAGAGGTCAGCTCAGGGCCGGGCGGGGCGGATGGGGAAAGGATCCAGGAGCCTGTAGCTCTGGCCTGAGCTGTGCTGAGGAGACGGACTTGGGCTTTAGAGCCGGGTATGGCCAGGGCTCTGCGCGTGCCAAGTCAGGCCAGGAGTCAGGTGGCTTTTTTGTGCTAACCCAGCCCGTGCTGCGTAGACAGATGCAGGGGCTGCTGGCTGTAGACCTGCCAAGGAGGGATGAAGATCCAGCGAAGGTGCTGGGGCTGTCTTAGAGCTGGGGTTGCCCAACACTTTACACAAGACAGAAACGCCAGCCACAGAGCATTGCGTGGAGTGAGGGTGTGGGATGTGTGTGTGAAGATGGTGGGGACTAAAACACCCCAAGCCACCTCCTGCCGATGGGCCATTCAGAAAGGGACAGGGGGCTTCCTCAACAAGTCCCCACCACCCTGGTGGAACCCCTTGCCTGTCACTGAGCTTCTTTAAGCCCTCTCCCTCCATCAGCCCTCCAACCCCTTGCAGGTCCCCACCCCTCACTCAGCCCCCTTCACCTGGGCCTCTGCCAGTCCCTGCGGAGGCCAGGTCAAAGCTCCAAAGTGACTGGTGATGTGGGAGGGGGCTGGGACCTCCTGGAGCCAGGCCTGCCCCACCCCCACTGGAACCAGTCCTGGGCAGGAGGAGCTATCTTCCGGGAGGACCCCATTTCTTTTTAGGGAGGTGACCCAGAAGAGGGGCTGGACCTTGAGTGCAGGCTGGATGACTTCAAAGGGTGGTGGGTGGGGTTGGCGCCTGGTCACAGGTGCCACTCAGGGTGGGCCAACCTGCCCAACCAGGTCAGGGCCTGTGCTGTACCCGCCCTCCCGCCCAGAACATCACAACACAGGCCTGACAGCAGCCCCACCCACTAGGGACTCCCCCAGGGCTCAGGAGAGAGACCTGACACAGGGATCTGAGCTGAGGCATCCAGGGCTGGGCAGGTCATCCATCCATCCCCCACCCGTGCGGAGAGCCTGTGCACACCTGTTCACCCACTCGCGCGCGCGCACACACACACACACACACACACACACGCACACACCCTGGCTGCGCAGGCACAGAGTTAGATACCAGGGCCACAAAAGGTTTCACCCAGCTTTGTCCATAAGTTCTTCCTGCTATCTTTTTCTCCCTCCTGAATTCTTTTTTTTTTTTTTTTTTTTTTTTTGAGATGGAGTCTCCGTCGCCCAGGCTAGAGTGCAATGGTGCAATATCGGCTCACTGAAACCTCCGCCTCCTGGGTTCAAGCGATTCTCCTGCCTCAGCCTCCCGAGTAGCTGGGATTACAGGCACGTGCCACTATGCCCAGCTAATATTTGTATTTTTAATAGAGATGGGGTTTTGCCTTGTTGGCCAGGCTGGTCTCAAACTCCTGACCTCAGGTGATCTGCCCGCCTTGGCCTCCCAAAGTGCTGGGATTACAGGCGCAAGCCACCGCACCCGGCCTACCCTCCTGAATTCTTAGGAAATGAGCAGAAGGTAGGCCAGTCGCCAGTCTGGTGCCAGCTCTTTTGGATTACAGACTCCTTGGAGCTGAGAGAGGAGGCCTAGGCCTACCTCTGTACATGGAGATCTCCTCCCCGCTAAGCAGACCACATGTCAGGTGAACATCTGCAGGTTCCCACACACAGCACTGGGTGCGCAGGACCATGCCAGACACTTGGGCAAAAAAAAAAAAAAAAAAAAAAAAAAACAACTGAGGGCTAGATGCAGTGGCTCACATCTGTAATCCCAGCACCTTGAGGGGCCAAGGCAGGAGGATCACTTGAGCTCAGGAATTTGAGACCAGCCTGGGCAACATAGTGAGACACCATCTCTAAAAAATAAAATAAAATAAGACTGTTTTCTCCTTCAAATCATGAGCTAATAGCCTCAGTTTTCTCATCTGTAAAACAGGAACAACCTATCACATAAGATTGTTGTGAAGATTAAATGAAATGCCACGTAAAGTTCTTAGCACAAGGCCTGGCATAAAGTAAGTGCTCAATAAGTGGCAAGTGTCACTGTTATTAATATTACTCTAGTAGGGAGACTTTGTCTGGAGAACCACATATGCTGTGAACCAGACCAGACTCTGGCAAACTGAGTGGGTCTTGGCCTTGTGTGAATCCAGCGTTTGCCTCTCCCCTCCTCCTCCCCCTGCACTGGCTGCTGTGCCTCCCACTTACCCCAAAGGGACCCCAAGATTCAGACTGACTCATTCATCCACCAGAAGGGACTCCAAGCCCCCAGGCAGAGCAGGAATGGTTGGTGGGGGCACTTGACTCATAGCCATCTATGGTGATGTCTCAGAGAAAAGAGCTCAGGAGAAACGGTCTTCGCCAATCAAGTTCCAGGAAGGCCTCGCGGAGGAGAGAGCTCCCAGGAACAGTGGGAAGGAGCAGAGGGCAGTGGTTCTGTGTATCCTGGGTCAGAGGTAGGATGGGGAACAGAGAGTCAGGAGGGTTTCTCCCATGTCTCTTTCCGCATCCTGGGCTGGCAGGGAGGAGCAAGGTACCAATGAGCCATATCCGTGCGGGATGCAGGGAGCCTGGCTCTTCAGCCGGCCCATGCCTCTGCAAGATGTATTCATCTCCGTGCATCCAGTTCAGTGCTCTGGCAGGTATGTGGGTGTAACTTACTGGACATGACCAGGCCAGGATGTGTGCCGGGCCCTAGGCATATGGCAGTGACTGAAATAGGCAGGGGCACTGATCCTGGGATGCCTACAATCTGGAGGGCACAGTGACCCCTCAATCTGAGAAGGCCTCCTGGAGGCAGACGTCAGGCGGGACAGGAAGGGAGGAGGAGGAGGAGAGGGTGCTGGTTGGAGAAGGAAGTATGGAAGAGCAGAGCATGCCAACCTGAAGACCCCCCATCACTACCACCAAGGGAAGAAGGGGAGGCCTGGCCAAGTCGAGTGGATCTGAAAGGTCCCAGAACCTCTGAACAAGTAGGGGAGGGGACCAGAAGGGGGTAGATGCTGCTGGCACTGGTTCCTGGCCTGAGTGGGAGGGGACATCCTTGGACCCTGCTGGCCCTGGACTCTGGCCACCTTCGACCTCCCTCTGTTGGCGTTGTGGCAGCAAGAGCTGGATCTGCCGCATTCCTCAGAGGCCCAGGTTGCCTTCTGACTGGGCTTGGAAGAGCCCCTGGGGGCAGGCAGGTCTCTCCTTGGTCTCAGGGCTGGAAAAACTGGTCTTCCTGCACACCCCCCACCAGCAGCCTAGAGTTCGAGGAGAGGGTGTCAGCAGGAACAGGAGGTTCCCTGCATTCCACCATTCCACAGGGGATGGGAATGGGAGGGGAGCGAGAGGAGAGAAGGCGAGAAGCACATGGGGGAGGAAGCAGGATGGGAACTGGGAGCTTCTCTGACCAGGGAGGAATGTGACTAGACTGAATGTGGGGGGATGACTTTTTTTGTTGTTGTTGTTGTTTTTTTGAGTTGGAGTCTTGCTCTGTCACCCAGGCTGGAGTGCAATGGCACAATCTCGGCTCACTGCAGCCTCCACCTCCCTGTTTCAAGCAATTCTCCTGCCTCAGCCTCCCAAGTAACTGGGATTACAGGCACACGCCAGCATGCCCAGCTAATTTTTTTTTTTATTTTAGTAGAGATGGGGTTTCACTGTGTTGCCCAGGCTGGTATCGAACTCCTGAGCCCAGGCAATCCACCCACCTCGGCCTCCCAAAGTGCTAGGATTACAGGCGTGAGCCACCGCACCCGGCCGGGGACGACATTTTTTTTTCCTTTAAATATGTCATCTCAACTGGAGGCATTTTTAATAGACTTCAGAAGCAGGATGAGATCCGGGTTAGACCTCTTTCCTTCCCCTATCTGAAAAGGAAGATAGATAGATGCCTTCTTTGTCAGCAGGAAAGCTTGAAATAAAATATCAAGAAGTCCTTCCCCAGTGGGTAAAATGAAATAGATGACCGTGAGGCAGGATTGAAGTATCCTCCAAGGGAAAAAGGAGAGAGTGGATCTCAGCCTGGGATGCGCCCCCCCATCTTCCCGTGGGTGGAGGGGGGCCAGGGGTGGGGCGCTCAAGATGGGGGCATTGTCCCGCTAATCTTCATGGAATTGCCCTGCTTCCTGGGTCCCTAGACTGTGTCAGACCCAAGAAAAGCCCCAGCCACTAGAATTACCTCTATACAAATATCCTTTGCAGGAAGAGAGACTTAGTAGTGTGGAAACGAAGCAATCTTGGTGGCCAAAGCTAAGCTTGATGAGTCCCAAGATGGGCCGAGGGACACAGCAAGGCTAGCTCTCTTAGAACATTTTCACTCTGTCACCTGGGCCCTTTTTCCCTCTCTGGGCAGAGAGCTGCCCCCTTCCCCTCCCTGCCTCTCCCCATTCCTCCCCCAGGGCTTGCTGTGATGCTGGTCCAGAGAGGTTGCTCAGCACGGGTGCAGTGGGTTGTAATGGACCAAACCCAAGCCCCTGAGGTTTCTCCAGCTCCATGAACCTTCTTCCCTAAAAATAAAACCCAACCCGTTTTGGGGAGAAAAAGACCAGATATCTTCTCAATGTCCTTTCTAGCATTCAGGGATATAGTCACTGAGGTTTTGTGTCTCAAAATATAGGCCATGTATCACCTGCCTGCCTCAGCATTAGAGGAACCCTTGTTCAAAACGCAGATTCCCACAGCATCCCCACTCTAATTCACTGGGCCCAGGAACCTGCATTTTATACATGCTCTCCACATCAAAGCTTGTCAAGATGCTAAGAAGTTTAAGAATCTTGACTGGGTGCAGTGGCTTATGCCTGTAATCCCATGCACTTCGTGAGGCCAGTGCGAGAGGATCACTTGAGCCCAGGTGTTCAAGACCAGCCTGGGCAACACAGGGAGACCCCGTCTCTATAAGAAATAAAACAAAACAGAATAAAATAAGCTGGGCATGGTGGCCACACGCCTATAGTCCCAGCTACTCGGGAGGCTAAGGGGAGAGGATTGCTTGAGGCTGGCAGTTTGAGGCTGCAGTGAGTCATGATGGTACCACTGCACTCCAGCCTGGGTGACAGAGCGAGACCCTGTCATTAAGAAAAAAAAAAAAAAAGGCAGACATGGTGGCTCATGCTTGTAATCCCATCACTTTGGGAGGCCGAGGCCAGCAGATTGTTTGAGCTCAGTGGTGGTGCATGCCTGTAGTTCCAGCTACTTGGGAGGCTGAAGTGGGAGGATCACCTGAGCCCAGAAGGTCGAGGCTGCAGTGAGCAGTAATCACACCACTGCACCCCAGCCCGGGTAACACAATAAGACTCCATCTCAAAAAAGAAAAAGAAAAAGAAAAAAAAGAGACCAGGCACGGTGGCCCACACCTGTAATCCTAGCACTTTGGGAGGCTGAGGCAGGCGGATTACGAGGTCAAGAGATCAAGACCATCCTGGCCAACATGGTGAAACCCTGTCCCTACTACTAAAAATACAAAAATTATCTGGGCGCGGTGGTGCGTGCCTGTAGTCCCAGCTACTTGGGAGGCTGAGGCAGGAAAATCACTTGAACCCAGGAGGCAGAGGTTGCAGTGAGCCAAGATCGTACCGCTGCACTCCAGCCTGGCGACAGGGTGAGACTCTGTCTCAAAAAAAAAAAAAAAAAGAAAAAGAAAAAGAAAACAATCTCTGCAAGGGACCCACCCAACGAGCAGTTCCTCAGGGTGGGGGGTGCTCTTTGGGGGTCTCTCAGACACTGTGTTCCCCAAGGCCAGTCATTCAGACCTGATGGGCAGAAGCCTTTTGCAGCCTCAGCAGTATGACTGGAGGGAAAACTTCCTCATGGCGAGTAGCCTGATTACGGAACATCCTTCCCTGATATCTCTATTCCTTTCATTTGACTTTCCCTGAATAACATTTCTTGCAAGCCCGCTGACTGCCAGGCACTGTACTAGAGGCTGATCATTTCCCACAGGGTCCTGCACACTTGCCGGGGCAGGGCGGGGGGGCAAAGGATGAGTGAGAGCTGGCATGGAGGCAGGGGAATAGGCACAATGGCCTCCTAAGTTCCCCTGAGGGCCCAGAGGCATCCCTGCCTAGGCCTCCCCGTCCCAGCTCTCAGGACAGGGATTGGTGCAAGGCAACCTAGCCTGGGCCAGGCTTTGCCCTGCCTCCACTCCACTGCATGGCCCAGTCCAGGTGAGACTGGAATATCCTGACAGTGCTGAGCCTCATGGAGGGGATGGCTTCTAACCCTGCAGTCTGATTTCCTTCCAAAACATATCAGTGGAATGTCAGGAAGCTTTACCAAAGCAGAACTAACTGATGGCTTCATCATTCATTTACACATTCATTTATTCACCAGGCCTCTCCTCTGTTCCAGACTGGGACTTCAAACACGGAGAAGGTATACTCTGTGCCACCAACAGATGCTCACAGCCTCAAGGAAAAGCCACACATGAAATAGACACTTGCCGGCTGGGCCCGGTGGCTCATGCCTGTAATCCCAGCACTTTGGGAGGCCGAGGCGGGTGGATCACAAGGTCAGGAGATCGGAGATCGAGACCATCCTGGCTAACACGGTGAAACCCCGTCTCTACTAAAAAAAAAATACAAAAATTAGCCGAGCGCGGTGGCGGGCGCCTGTAGTCCCACTCGGGAGGCTGAGGCAGGAGAATGGCATGAACCCGGGAGGCGGAGCTTGCAGTGAGCTGAGATCCCGCCACTGCACTCCAGCCTGGGCGAAAGAGCGAGACTCTGTCTCAAAAAAAAAAAAAAAAAATAGACACTTGCAATTCAGGCATTCAATCATTCGCTCATTCATTCACCAAAGGTGTATCAAGGGTCTGACCCTCTCCAATCCACTAGTGCTGTTATCTGAGGCAGATGATGCAGAGGCCAAGGGCTTTGTAGTCAGACAGTCCTGGGTTCAAATCTTGCCTTCTGGCTCCTGGTGAAAATCAGGAGGGCTTTGCCTCATGGACCTGGGACTTCCCCTGGCTTGTCACAGAGCCAGGAGCAGTGTCAGTTAGGGGTAATTGAGGTAATAGGCATCAGACCGTAGTGAGTGAGTTTCTAATCAGCAATTTCTCCTGCTGCTGCTTCCTCAATCAAAGCACTTATCTCATTGTGTGGGCTCAGTCTCTTGTCTGTCCCTAGATGCATACACAACACATTCATGAGATGTGGGTCTTGGGCCTGGGTGTTCAGCAAGGGTTTGCTGTGTAAATGGGCGCTCAGAGTGCAGAGATAAGCAACGGCCTTGGGAAGGAATTGGGTGCTGCCCTGAAGGCTCTGGCTTTGATTAGATCTACTGGCTGGCTTTTGGTTCAGAATGCAGAGCTCTGCGGATCAGGTGAACCCACAAAGGGTTAAAGCTGACTCCTCTGACCCTTTTAGTCTCAATAAAAGTATTCCTTAGAGGAGATGAGTGTGGAGCCACACACACACACACACACACACAGAGTGACCGCCACACAGTCTTCAAGCCTGACCACAGGGGCCATGAGTGGAACCAACAACCAACACCAGAGTCAACTAAGGAGGGCCACCTGGGTCCTCTCTGGCCCCCAAGCTCTACCTTCCACTTCCACCCACCCTCCCCCAGGCATTGAGGAAGCCACAGTCCCCTCCTCCCTTCCCAAAGGAAGCCTTTGTATGTATGTGAAAAGTGCTTTGAAATGTCTAGAAATTTCTAGCTGAGAAGGCTTCGTGTACTTTCCAGACATGAAGACCTGGGAGGCAGGAAGTGTCCTGGGACCACCACCTCCAACTCTCGGGAAACACCGGTGCTAATTTTCCAGAGCTTCCTTGGTCCTTTCCAGAATTTTCTCTTTTCTGCAGGAAGCTTCCCACAGGAGAGGAGAAGAATACTCCCTTCCCTCCAACACACACACACACACACGCACGCACGCACGCGCGCGCGCGCCTCTAAGAGAGCAGCTTTTCCCAGACCACCCAGCCAGCTGAGTGCCACCCCAAAGAAGAGGACCCTGCCCAGGGGATTTGGGAAGGGAACAGCTCAGATTCCATCTGAGGCAACTTGGATCAAACTTGAGAAAGGGCTTTCTGAACAGGTGGACGCTGCCCCCAGGATCATATCACCGGGACAGAAGGGAGGATGCCCTCCTCTAAAGGTGGTGGCAAATACACAACCCACTGAGCAGCAGCTCTCGGGAGGTTTAATGCACACACACGCTGGTGCAGCTGTTCTGTAGGAGCAGTCCTACAGAAGCACACTCACAGGAGCACAAAGGTGCTCGTACCAGCATCCTTGTCCCAGAGTTATCTATGACGATGAAAAATCAGAGACTGCCCAGATGCCCCTTGATAAGAAAAGTTAAGCAAGTTAGAGTTCAGCCACACAGAAGACAGATGCCCTGCAGCCCCTGAAAAATGAGATCACTCTGTGTATACAGATGGGCATGATGGAAAAACAAGTTGAAAAACTATTTGTAAACTCCCATTTGTATTTTATTAATAAAAAGGTTTTTTTTTTTAATGCTTAAAAGGTCTGGAAGGAAGCACACCAATCAGTTACCTCTGATGGGGGGATGCACTTATGGAACACTTTGTATTCTATAGACTTCTATATTTGAACTTATTTAATTTATTTATTTTTGAGATGCAGTTTCACTTTTGTAGCCCAGGCTGGAGTGCAATGGCACGATCTCGGCTCACTCGGCTTCCTGGGCTCAAGCGATACTCCTGCCCCGTCCTCCCGCCTCGTCCTCCCGAGTAGCTGGAATTACAGGCACCCGCCACCACGCTAATTTTCATTGTATTTTTAGTAGAGACGTAGAGACGGGGTTTCACCATGTTGCCCAGGCTAGTCTGGAACTCCTGACCTCAGGTGATCCCTCCCTCCCACCTCAGTCTCCCAGAGTGCTGGGATTACAGGCGTGAGCCACTGCACCTGGTCTATATTTGAATTTTACAGCAAGTATGTAGCACTTTTGTAACTTCTTAAATGAAACTTTTTTTAAATGAACAAAACTTAAGGAGTAGAAGGGAGGGGACAGGGCAGGTAAGGAGGCTTTTGCCCTATCCTCTAGGCAATGAATGGCAGTGATGACTCTGGGGACACCCTTCCCGCCCCAAGGAGAGGTCAACCTCCTTCCACCCACATTCCCATCAGTCTCAACTCAACTGAATGTTTACAGAGCACCTGCTCCAGCCCAGGCACAGGATTTAGAGAAGGGGCTTGGTCTTTACCTCAGGGTCTTCCAGTCAGTGGGGGAGACCATGTCTCTGTGGTTCCTGTCCAACCTCAAGCACATCCCCCCACATATATGTGCACATGTTCACACACGCGCGCACGCGCACATACAGGGGCTGAGGAGGGGTGACTGGAGACCAGCTGTGTGTCTCTGGGGAGTGTGTGTTGTGGGTAGGGGGCTTCATAGAGTTTTGGGAATCTACAGTAAAGAAGCCTGGAAAGGACTCCAGCTAGGACAGGACACACACACACACACACACACACACAGCCTCTCTCACATGCTGATGCTTATACCATATTGTATACGCTTAGGCCCACCCTCAAAATTGCTGCCATCCCCCCAGACCCTGCTGGGAGAATGCTGGGCATGGGGCAAGGCGGGGCAGATGATGAGGGAGGGGAGAAGGGAGGGGGAGGAAGAAGCCCTCCTCCATGATGTGGCCCCCTGCAGAGGAGCCCCTCTGTCAGGCTCCCCTCCTCCATTCCCTCCCAAGGGCTGCCAAGACAGAGGCTCCTCCTCCCCTTCCTTCCTCGCACAGGCCCAGGACAGGGAGGGGCAGAGTCCATGACACTGGGCATGGAAGGGGAATTAGGGGCCCTCACCCACCTTGCCCTGAACTGCCCCAAATGTCCCTGAATTGCTTTTTCTTTTCTCACCTGCTGAGGATTTTCCCAGCACACCTCTGAATGGGAAGTTCTTCTGGAAATCTAAGTGATATAGAAGGGAGGGGCTTAGAGGGCTCTTTCTAAGGTTTTTGCCAGGATCCCCACCCCCTCCCCTTCTGTGGGACCTAGACAATCCGCTTGGCCTCGGAGCTCCAGTGTCCCCGTGTGTAAATGGGACTCAGCAATACTAACGCCAAGTAGGATCACTTCGGCCCTTTGAGTGGCTGTTTCCCTTTTAGTAAATGAAGGTGGCCTCTTTGCGGGGAGCGGGAGGGAGCCGTAAGGCCCGGGTGAGGACCTGCCAGGTACAGGGCCACCTGGGGCGGGGAGCGACCGCAGCTGCCGAGCAGCACCCAGAGGCCTACGCGGGAACTGCAGCTGCCCCGTCCCGGTCCCTCCGCGGAGAGGAGGCCGTAGAATCGGTGGCAAGTCCGACTGCCCTGCCCTACCGGGCTGGGTCCTCGGCAGCATTCCGGGGGCGGGGTGGGCAAAGGAGAGGCCAAGAGAGGCGGAGACTGGGTCTTCCATCGGCAGGGAGCTCCCGTCTCAAAGTGGTGTCTGGGCCTGGGCTGCCATAGCTGGGGACCGCAGGACAGGGGCAGGATAGTGGGGAGGTGCCAGGAGAGGGCTAGGTCCAGGCTGAGGGATGGCAAGGAGAAGGTTAAGGGGCGGAAAGGAGAAGGTTAAGGGGCAAGGGCAGCGGTCTCCGTAGAGGAGACAGGCTGAGGGCTGGAGACAGGACGGCAGTTCAAAGGGAAGAAAGAGCCGGGAGCGATGGCTCACGCCTGTAATTCCAACATTTTGGGAGGCCGGGGCGAGCGGATCGCTTGAGGTCAGGAGTTCGAGACCAGCCTGGCCAACATGGTGAAACCCCGTCTCTACTAAAAATACAAAAATTAGCCGGGCGTGGTGGCGCATGTCTGTAATCCCAGCTACTCAGGAGGCTGAAGCAGGAGAATCGCTTGAACCCGGGAGGTGGAGGTTGCAGTGCGCCAAGATGGCGCCACTGCACTCCAGCCTGGGCAACAGAGCTACACTCCATCTCAAACAACAACAACAACAACAACAACAAAAAGAAAAACAAAGGGAGAAAAGAACCCAGATGCTGGGGAAGCCATTTGGGCCAACCCCCTGCCTCCAGGCCCTCCCAAATGGGATGCATTGTTTTGTTTTTTTGTTCTGTGAAAATCCACCTGGAACAAAGAGTTTCTAGTCTCATCCGCTCCCCTCACCCTCGCCCCAAGTTAGGATTCCCCAGGTCCAGAACTTCTTGGGAAGTCACTGGTGGAGGGCCAGCGACCTCAGATCTACCCCTCCCCCTGCCCAGCCTTGGGGGAGGGAAACCACTGCTTTAGTCACGCCAGATAATCACCTCTGGTCACTCACTGTCTGGCCTCTTCCTCCAAGTAACTCCAACTATCTCTTAGACATTATCTCACCATGCAGGCTTGGTGGGTGGGTGGGAGAGAGGAAGGGAGGGGGAGGCAGAAGTGAGGAGGCGGCATTTAAGAAAGGAGAAACTGAGGCCAGAAAGGACCAACATGCCCACCGCCCTGATTCCCCACATAAGCTAGAAAGATGACATTGTCATGATCACAGGAGGACTGGAGGGCAAACTGCAGAGAGAATTTCCCAGAGAACTGTGAAAATGACCATTTGAAAGGAGCTTCAGGGGACTCACCAGTGCCCCTTGAACACCAGTTATGTGCCAAGTACTGCGTTAAGGGCTTTACCAGAATTACCTCATTCATTACCCCAATGAGATAAACACTATAATTATTATTCTTGTTTTACAGATGAGCAAACTGAGGCAGCCACTTGTTCAAGGCCACTGGATAAGCCAGTGGAGATGCCAGGACTCAAGCCTAGGAAGCCTGACTCCAGAGACAGTCTCCTGGTGAAGCAATGGAGCAGTCTGGAGATGAGGGCCTGCCTGGGATGACCTCCTCTGGGCCCTCCTGCAGAGCTAATGGAGTGACCTGTAGGTTTCCATTAAGACGAAGGGTACAGCTAACCCAGGGCTGGACTGTGCCCCTCTCCCAATCATCGATGAAGGATCCAGGCCTTAGCAGACCCCATTGTCAGCCTTTTTCCCCGAATTTATATGTGACCTAAGAATTATGCCGGAAGAGGAAAATAAACAAGAAGAGTTTCAATCATTTTCCTTTCTCTTGTGTATATGCTACCCTCAGATTTTTTCTAGTGCTAATTCTTTTTTTTTTTTTTTTTTTTTTGAGACAGAGTCTCGCTCTATCACCCAGGCTAGAGTGCGGTGGCACTATCTTGGCTCACTGCAACCTCCATCTCCCCGGTTCAAGCAATTCTACTGCCTCAGCCCTCCCAGTAGCTGGGATTACAGGCATGCACCACTACGCCTGGCTAATTTTTGTCTTTTTTTTTTTTTTTTTTTTTTTTAGTAGAGACGGGGTTTCGCCATATTGGCTAGGATGGTCTCAAACTCCTCAGGTGATCTACCCACCTCAGCCTCCCAAAGTGCTGGGATTACAGGTGTGAGCCACCTTGCCCAGCCAACTCCTTTTTTTTTTTTTTTTGAGACAGGGTCTCACTCTGTTGCTCAGGCTGGAGTGCAGTGGTGCCATCATGGCTCACTGCAAGCTCTGCCTCCTGGGTTCAAGTGATCCTTCAATGTCAGCCTCAGTAGCTAGGATTTCAGGCACATGTCACCATGCCCAGCTAATTTTTTGTAGAACCAGGGTCTCGTTATGTTGCCCGGGCTGGTCTCAAACTCCTGGGCTCAAGCGATCCACCCACCTCGACCTCCCAAAGTGCTGGGATTATAAGCATAAGCCACTGCACCCAGCCTCTAGTGCTAACTCTTGAGCCTCCTTCTTCCCTCTCCTGTCAACTGCAACTGCCCCCATACCTTGCCCAGTGCCACAGAAGCAGGGTGGACTTCCAAAGCCTGGAGCAGAGGAATTCCCTAATTCCGCCCCACTCTAGGCTGGGATCCAGCACATTTAATGTCATGCATCCCTATGACCTGGAAAGTTCCTCCTGAGGTCTGACCCAAACGCTTCCTTCTTTTTTTTTTTTTTTTTTTTTCAGACAGAGTCTCGCTCTGTAACCCAGGCTGGAGTTTAGTGGCACGATCTTGGCTCACTGCAATCTCCATCTCCCGGGTTCAAGCCATTCTCCTCCCTCAGCCTCTCAAGTAGCTGGGACTACAGGCATCCGCCACCAGGCTCGGCTAATTTTTTTTGTATTTTTAGTAGAGACAGGGTTTCACTATGTCGGCCAGGCTGGTCTTGAACTCCTGACCTCGTGATCCACCCGCCTTGGCCTCCCAAAGTGCTGGGATTATAGGCATGAGCCACTGCGCCCAGCCCAAATCCTTCCTTCTACAGCACAGCAGAGAATATTCACAGAGTGGGAGATGTGGTAACAGTCCCTGCCTTCAGCTGGAGCTGGGAGGAATGGCCTGCTGGCTTTCATGGAAACAGGACTTTGTGGAACCCTGGAGGTCCTATGGCCACTGAGCTCTTTTTTTTTTTTTTTTTTCTAGACAAGGTCTTACTCTGTCGCCCAAGCTGGAGTGCAGTGGCGGGATCTCAGCTCACTACAACCTCCGCCTCCCAGGTTCAAGCCATTCTCCTGCCTTAGCCTCCCTAGTAGCTGGGATTACAGGCACTCACCACTGCACCTGGCTAAGTTTTGTATTTTTAGTAGAGACGGGGTTTCACCATGTTGGCCAGGCTGGTCTTGAACTCCTGACCTCAGGTGATCCAGCTGCCTCGGCCTCCCAAAGTGCTGAGATTACAGGCTTGAGCCACCGTGCCTGGCCGCCACTGGGCTCTTCTAAGATAGGATGAGAGGGCAAGTGTCCAGCGGGGCCTGGAACTTTCTACCTCCCAATTGCCTTCCTCATTAGAATAGCAAAAGGGGAGGTAGCAAAGGGGTGCCTAATCTGAGGGAGTCCTACTTAGGCCCCCTCCCCCAAGAAAAGCCTCATTACCACGGCCCCAGCCCTCGGCCCTGCCGCTCTGCCCTCAGCCCTGTTTACTCTGTCATAAGAACAGCACAACTCAGCGGGACTTCAGGGGGAGTGTTCCGGTGGCATGCGTGCAGGGCAGGCAGACAGAGACAAGGGGGCAAGGGAGGTACGGTTGGGGCTTGACGCCCAGGACCTTTCCCTAAGTGGAGCAAGCACCCTCTGTAGGCACAGAGCCCCGAGGCAGCACTGCCCCTGCATTCAGCGAGCTCCCAGCTCTGCCATGGGAGCCCCTAGTCTGATGGCGTGACCTCTTTCTCTCTTTCTGACACACACACACTAGGACACAAATGTAGAAACTGACTCTGCTGCATACCTGGGCTGTAGACATCAGGCTGGGGGTCAAGGAAGGCAGCTCAGCAGTTCCCTCTTTCAGACTCTGTGATTCGAGCTTGAACCCACAGTAGACCCTGAGGATTAATTGTATTACTGGTCACCTTGGCCGGCTGCAGTGGCTCACACCTGTAATACCAGCACTTTGGGAGTCCGAGGCCGGCAGATCACTTGAGGTCAGGAGTTCGAGACCAGCCTGGGTCAACATGGTGAAACCTCGTCTCTACCAAAAATACAAACATTAGCTGGGCGCGTGTCTGTAATCCCAGCTACCCAGGAGGCTGAGGCAGGAGAATCTCTTGAACCTGGTAGGTGGAGGGTGCAGTGAGCCGAGATTGCACCACTGCACTCTAGCCTGCGCAACAGAGCGAGACTGTCTCAAAAGAAACAAACAAACAAAAAACAAAAACAAACAAACCAAAAAAAATTGTATTACTGGTCACTTAGATACCTACCCAAGTCACTCCCCAACAAAGATATTCCCCTACCCTCATACTCCTCCATCAACCCCTCCACCCACACTGGGTCAGGGGGAGTCTTCCTCGGTGCCTGTCCTTGACGCTTCTTGTAATGCCAGCATCCTATCATGAAACCCTGCCTCTGGGCAGAGCTTCGGGGGTAGACGGAATGGGTTAGGAGGCCTACCCCTACCCCAGCACCACAGGAATGCATGCCTCCCTCCCATGGGTCCTACCTGGGAGGATGAGATGGTGCGCGGGCAGCTACCTCCCCTTCCTTTGCCACCCCACGTCCCACCCCTGGGGGCCTCGAAGAAGCCATCACACCCCTCACACCTTCAGGAGTTTCTCTTCCCACGTGCTTTCTCCATCCCCAGCCTCCATAATGAAGCCAGTGAACCTCAAACAACAGGCAAGTTAAAGTCCTGGAGCCTATCACATAGGAGGCACCCAGAGGTTAAATGGAAGGCAAGGTGCCCCTGCCTCGGGACTATCCTGGCTGGGGACAATTCCCAGGCTGCCTTTCCTCCTGTGCTCATAAAAGGCAGGAGGTTGAAAGAAGGGGTGAGGGCAGAGCAGTCAGTCTCTGGGATTCTGGAGTAGTCACTCCTGCTAAAGATTTTTTTTTTTTTTTTTTGAGATGGAGTCTCACTCTGTCACTCAGGCTGGAGTGCAGTGGTGTAACCTCAGCTTCCTGCAACCTCCACCTCCCAGGTTCAAGCGATTCTTCTGCCTCAGCCTCCCAAGTAGCTAGGACTAAAGGCGTGTGCCACCGTGCCCGGATTAATTTTTTGTATTTTTAGTAGAGATGGAGTTTTGCCATGTTGGCCAGGCTGGTCTTGAACTCCTGACCTCAGGTGATCCACCCGCCTCAGCCTCCCAAAGTGTTGGGATTACGGGCATAAGCCACCTCACCCGGCCCCGGTAAATATTTCTAATGTCCCATCTGTGTCAATGTGTCATTAGGAGCAGTGTCATTTTCAACAGAAAACATGGGGTGCCAACGGCCCTGACATCTCTCAGCAGAGGAGCTCTGGCACAGCCATGGTGACAGTGAGGCCGATGAGAACGCTGCAGTTATACCCACAGGAAGAGGGTGAGGGGATTCAACCACATAAGGACCTACCTGTGTACAGAGACAGCAGTGGATGGTCCCATGGGCAGTATGGAAGGTGATTTTAGGCTTGATAATGGTTAATAGTGTTCTATTTTAATGTGAGAAAATATAGCCGGTGCACCAAGCCATAATTTCACAGATGTTACTGTTCAGCAGTATTTGTTTACTTATTCCATTTAACAAACACAGAGTGGTTTCTATGCACCCAGCACCGTCTGGGCACTTTACAAATACTAACTCCGGTAATTCAATAATCCCGTGAGCTAAGTACTACTCTTATCACCATTTCACAGATGAGAAAACAGAGGCACAGAGAGCCCAAGGGACTTGCCCAAGTCACACAGCTATTAACAGATGGAACTAAGTTTGTTTGTTTAAGAGTTAGAGTCTTGGCCAGGCGCAGTGGCTCACGGCTGTAATCCCAGCACTTTGGGAAGCCAAGGGGGGTAGATCACTTGAGACCAGAGTTTCAGACCAACCTGGGCAACATGATGAAACCCCATCTCTACTAAAAATACAAAAATTAGCTGGGCGTGGTGGTGCGTGCCTATAATTCCAGCTGCTCGAGAGGCTGAACCATGAGAATTGCTTGAACCTGGGAGGCGGAGGTTGCAGTGAGCGGAGAACACACCACTGCACTGCAGCCTGGGTGACAGAGCAAGACTCCATCTTAAATTAAAAAAAAAAAAAAAAAAAAAAGAGTTAGGGTCTTGCTCTGTTGCCTAGGCTGGAGTGCAGTGGCGCCATCACAGCTCACTGCAGCCTCCAACTCCTGGTTTAAGTGATCCTCCTGCCTCTGCTGCCTGAGTAGCTGAGAGCACAGGCATGTACCACCACACCCAGCTGGAACTAAGTTTTAAAAGTTTCAGGCCAGGTGTGGTGGCTCATGACTGTAATCCCAGCACTTTGGAAGGCCGAGGCAGGAGGATGGCATGAGACCAGCCTGGGCAACATAATGGGACCCTGTCTCTACAAAAAAATTTTAAAATTAGCTGGGCATAGTGGCACTCACCTGTAGTCCCAGCTACTCAGGAGGCTGAGGTGGGAGGATCCCTTGAGCCCAGGAGGTTGAGGCTACAGTGAGCTGTGATCACACCACTGTACTCCAGCCTGGGTGAACAGAGAGAGACCCTAGCTCAAAAATATATATACAAATAAAAAATTAAAAAATCAAGGTTTTCAAAGGCATCATCAGGTCATTAGCAGGAACCATAGAAAATGCATCCTTAGCTCAGCTTATAAAGTCAAAAAAATTATTGGGTGCCTACTGTGAGTCAGGCTCTGTACTCAGTGCTGGAATAAAGGGAAAAGGGAGGAAAGAGGGGACGGACCAGATTGCTTATCTGTGAATTCTAACTGGGAAGCATCCCGCTTTGCCTACAGCTGAGGTCCCGTCTCACCTAGGAGGCCAGCGCTTTGACCTGTGGGCTCTGTCTGCCCCAGCCCACAGCTCATCCCTGGCTGTATCAGGGGTGGAAGCGCACACTCCTGAGAGCTGGGCCAGGGCAGGCCGGAGGAGCATGGTGCTCTGGGGAGAACGCCCCAGCCTCTAGGGGAGCAAGCATGGATTAGGGACATGGTGCAGGAGCCGCTGCAGCTGCTTTCATCTCCCCCACCCGGCAGGGTGTCTCCCACCATCAGTCGGCCTAGCCTCTCCTGCCTGCAGGCCTGCCTTCCACCTGCCCCACCCCCACCCCATGGATTTCAATCCTCTCCCACCCATCCACCCCTACCATTCCATTGCCTCCTTGGCACCCCGCCCATGCTCTTCATAGCCAGCCCCTCCCCTCCTCTCAGCCCAGCTCCTTCTGGCCCTCTTGCTAGAAGCTGGTCCCACCTCCTCTTCACCCAGCACCGGAAGACCCTCTTACCGTGACAGCCATCCGCTTCATGCCTAACATGGGTCCCTCTGGCCATACCCTGAGCCACAGCCAGTCATCAGGAGGGCACAGGAGAAAGTGCAGGCAATCTACTCTTTCAGATCACTTTTTCAGACTTTTCCATTTTTGCTTCCCCTCCCCTATCTGACTCAAATGCACATACCTCCTGCCCACCAAGCATGTGCCAGTCATAACAAGAGATGGGCAAGGGCTTTGGACAGCTTGCAAGGCACACTGTGTCTCTGCCCCTGGCAGGCCATAGGCCCATTTCCTTCCTCCAAGCAGCATCACCCACTCCTCAGGGAGAGGACAGTGGATGGGGTTGGGAGTTAGTAAGAAAGGAAGAAGGGAGGGGGTCCAGTTAGGAGCCACCAATGCTAATGCAGACATGTGGCGCTTCGTTTGTGCCATGCACTGCCCTCTGTCCAAAGTGCCTTAGGCTCCTGAACTCACCTAGTCCTTCTAACAAGCCTATTAGTTAGACACTCTTTCCATTCCATTTTTACAGATGAGAACATGAGGCACAGAGAGGTTTGGTAACTTGCTCAAGGTCACACAGCTAGGTGTTCAGGGCAAGACTTGGACCCAGACAGTTTTGCTCTCAACTATCACTGTGTAACTGTCCTGCTCGAAAGCTCCTCACTTACAAAATAAACTGAGGCGCACTCCTCTGAAAGGCATTCAAAGCCCTTCCCAAGTTCCAAGCTCTCTCTGCAGCATCCCCTTTGACTATGCCCTTCTCAGAGCCTGACAGCCTGAATCCCACCTCCGCCAGTTTCCTAGCAGTGTTACCATGGGTAAGTCACTCTAGCTTCCTGGGCCTCAGCTTTTCATCCCTAAAGTAGGGGATAATGATACCTACTCTCAGGCTGATTGAGTTCACCCAGGTAAAGTGCCTATAGAGCCCTGGCACCTCAGTACAAATCAGGAAGACGGAAGACAGAGGGGAGCCCTGAGGTGGTGAGTTGGGGTGTCTGGGTTGTTAGGTGGGCGTGGAGGGGAGGGGTCTCTTGCCAGGGGCCATGGTGGGAAGGGGGCTGTCACCCAGAGAGGAGTGTGCTCTGGAGTAGCCTGGCCAATAACTAGCATGGGGGCCACACTGATACCCAAGTACCCAGGGTTAGATGGCACCAGATCAAAGGCTCCCATGCCCACCTCTCACCCATCCACAGAGGGGCAGCCCTGGCTGGGGCCTGACCCAGACCCTATGCCTCCTATCAGCCCCCTGAGCCAGGGTGCAGCCCACAAGTCAGTGGTTGGGGCTACCAGGAGAGAGGGCTGCTACCTTGCAGAACTTCCCCCAAAGGACGCCTGAGCCCCTAGGCTGGGAAGGGGGTCTGGACGCAGCCTGAAATGGGTCCATCCATCTTTGCTGGCCCTGCCCCTCTGGGCTGACCAGACATAGCCTACCCACGAGGAATCCAAAGGAACCAAATTAATTTGGGTATTTTTTTTTTAATTTTTTTTTTTTTTTTTTTTTTTTGAGACAGAGTCTCGCTGTTGCCCAGGTTGGAGTGCAGTGGCGTGATCTCAGCTCACTGCAGGCTCCGCCTCCCGGGGTTCACGCCATTCTCCTGCTTCAGTCTCCCGAGTAGCTGGGACTACAGGCGCCCGCCACCACGCCTGGCTAATTTTTTGTATTTTTGGTGGAGACGGGGTTTCACCATGTTAGCTAGGGTGGTCTCGATCTCCTGACCTCGTGATCCGCCCGCCTCAGCCTCCCAAAGTGCTGGGATTACAGGCGTGAGCCACCGTGCCCGGCCGGGTATTTTTTTTTTTTTTTTTTGTATTTTTTTTTTTAGACAGGGTCTCAGTGTCACCAAGCCTGGAATGCAGTGGTGCAACCACAGCTCACTGCAGCCTTGGCTTCCAGGGCTCAAGCAATCCTCCCACCTCAACCTCCTGAGTGGCTGGGACTACAAGCACCCCCATGCCTAGCTAATTTTTTAACTTTTTATGGAGATGGAGGCAGGGGGCATCTCACTATGTTGCCCAGGCTGGTCTCCAACTCCCAGACTCAAGCAATTCTCCCACCTCAGCCTCCCAAAGTCCTAAGATTACGGGTGTGAGCCACTGCCCAGCCAGGAATTAAATTAGTTTGTGAATGTGAAAAATAAGAAGATGGAGAAGTATAGACAGAGCTGGGGTCCCAGAGCCTAGGCTGGGGTCCAGACCCCTGGCACACTTCCTGAATCACAGGTACAGGTCCTCCTCAATTTCCTCATCTGCAAAACAGGGAAAACACAACCCATCCCCTGCCTTGTCTCATGATTGCTGCCAGGGGACTCCAAATGGGAACAGGTGTGTGAAGGTGCAACTGTAAAGTACTTGAAAACTCAAGCAGCTTTTATCTGAGATGTGCCTGCATCCATCCATTTTAAGTATAGCTGTTAGAGCAATCGCTACACAAGACGGTGTGTGTCAGATGGAGCTTTCAACATGGGGCAGAGGGCCGGCCCACTCACAGCCCTCCAGAACCTTGATCTCCTACCAAGAAGGGAATGGGCTGGGGAGGGGAGGTTCTGCCATCAGGATGTAATTCTAAATCCATCTATTTTGGTCATGGCTACCACTTCCCTCTTCCTTGAACCAGTCAGATGGGGGGATACATATACATATCCCCTGCCCCCAAGAGCCCCTCAGCTGGTGGGGGACAACCAGCCTCAGGTCTCAGGACCCTCCCCCCTCAGCATCCCACCCTCCCAGTTCTGGAGACAGACCCCAGGCACAGGGAGACACAGCAGCCCTATGTTGTGGGGTGAAGGCTGATGAGAGGAGGGAGTGGGCTGGAACCTGCTCTCCACCTACCCACCCACCTCTGGGTTTCTTTGAGCCTCATTTTTGAGGCTGCTGCCCTGCAGGCTACCTGGGAATGGGTGGGTCCCTGACACCCCTGGAGGACCCACCCTCCTGATCTTGCCCACTATAGCCTTTTAGCCCAGCGTCTGGGGCTGAACGCAGGGATGACATAGTGGTTCTTCCCACTGTAGTCCTCCCCACCCCCGCTTTGCACTCCTCCCTGCCACTGAAGAGGCTGGGATGGTGTCAGAGAGGAGACAAGTGTGGCAGGCCAGGCTGTGATTTCCAGAATTTGGCAGGGAGGAAGTGGGGCCACGGGGGAAGTGATCCAGACGTTGAAGACAGCAGGGGCCCAGCTGGCCCCTGCCAGCTCTCCCTGCCCCTGAATGACAAGGACGCTGCTTCCTCCTCCCCGCTGAGTGATCTCCCTAAGGAGGGGCACAGAGGAGGGAAATCCCTGCGCATGATCTCTGGGCTGCTGATGGGGTAGTCTCCCCAGAATGGGAGTGGAAGATGGAGGCAGAAAGAGAGAGCGAACTAAGCAGGGAATCTCACGAGGCCTTGGTTCCAGAGTCCTGGAGAGGCCTCAAATACTGGTCAAAGCTGGGCATGGTGGCTCACACCTGTAATCCCAGCAGTTTGGGAGGCCGAGGTGGGTGGATCACCTGAGGTCAAGAGTTCGAGACTGGCCTGACCAACATGGTGAAACCCTGTCTCTACTAAAAATACAAAATTAGCCGGGCGTGGTGGCACATGCCTGTAATCCTAGCTACTTGGAAGGCTGAGACAGGAGAATGGCTTGAACCGGGGAGATGGAGGTTGCAGTGAGCTGAGATTGCATCATTGCACTCCAGCCTGGGCAACAAAAGCAAAACTCCATCTTGGAAAAAAAAAAAAATGCTAGTCAAAATAGATGTCAGAGGCCTCAAATGTCCTGAGCTTCAGGGAAAAGGCTTCATTATCTCTGCATCCTGGAGCCCTAAGGAAGCTGCCCAGGCTTCTCACTCAGCTCAGCACCACCTGTCTCCTCCCTCCCCTCTGGCTCTGATGTCATTCTTCCCTTCCTTCCTTCTTTCCTTTCTTTTCTTTTATTCATTCATTTATTCCAAGAATTAGGATAGGCAAGGTGGCTCATGCCTGTAATTCTAGCACTTTGGGAGGCCAAGGTGGGAGGATCACTTGAGCCCAAGAGTTGGAGACCAGCCTAGGTAACACAGTGAAACCTCATCTCTACAAAAAATACAAAAATTAGCTGGGCATGGTGGTGTGTACCTGTAGTCCCAGCTGCTTGGGAGGCTGAGGTGGGAGGATTGCTTGAGCCAGGGAAGTCAAGGTTGCTGTGAGCCGAGATCGCGCCACTGCACTCCAGCCTGGGCGAAAGAGAAAGACCTTGTCTCAAACAAACGATTAAACAAACAAACAAAAAATTGAGTGGCCACTTTCTGCCTGGCCCTTGGTTAAACACTCTGGGGGTTCTGTCTGGCCAAGACTTGTGTCCTTATTCCACTGTGTGTATCCGGCTCTCTAGGTATCCAGTGTGTCTTGTCTCTCTCATCAAACAGAAGGGTCCCCCAGGCCAGGGCTGTGCTTCGCCCCTTGGATGGGGGCTCCCCAGAGCAAGTGTCCCCTTCGGACAGATCCCTCCCACCCAGGCAGTGGCAGGAGAAGGCAACGCTGAGTGCCCGAGCCCAGCCCTCCCTGCAGCAGAGGTGTGCTCAGACAAGTCTGTCTGGGGTGAGCAAGCCAACCTCAGCCCAAAGCCCTGATTTCTAAAGGCAAAATAAACTCCCTCACTCCTCTAGGCCTTCTCCCCAGCCAAGAACCTCAGACCGCAGGCCCCGCCAAGTTGGCAGAGCCAGGAGAAAACGGGCCAAAGTTCTTGAGGTAGGAGAGGGAGTGAGAGCCAGGGAGCCAGGTGTGAGGACCAGAAGGAGAAGCCTTCAAAGGTGAGGCATGGTGGCCCAGAGAGGCAGGGACTTGCCAGGCCACAGGGCAGGGAAGGCAGGAGCTGGCACCCAGGGCACTGCCTGGAGCTGCCTCCCTCAGCAACACAGTCCCACACTCAGGTCTCAGATGCTGACACTTGACAACCACTCTCTCTCATGCACATTTTCACCTGGGATGGTGCAGGGAGAGGAGCAGGGAGGAGGCCACTTTCCCCCACTCCTCCTCTGTACCCAGCTCCAAGAGATAGGGGCCATTGTGCCCCCTTCAATCCCTGCAAGCCCCAGGACCCTCCTTCCTGAACCAACCATCCACCCCGGGCTCTGGGAACCCCCTTCTTGCCAGCAAAGGGAGTAAAGGGCATCCCATTGTGCTTCCTGGAACTCAGTCTTCACAGGGTGGCTGAGCAGGAAGGGGAGAGGGAAAGAAAAAGGGAAGGAGTAAAGGAGGCTGGGACGGAAGAAGGTGGCCAATGCTACGAGCCCTAAAGATGAGGAGGAAACCCCAGGTGTGCACACACGCTCATGCGTCAGCACACACTCTCATGCCTGCTCACTCCCACTCGTTCCTCTCACCAGCAGACCCCAGCCCATTCATACGCACACTCAGGGCGCAGCCACTGACACGGTCATTCCCCCTCATTCCCGTTCACTCACATAACCACACCTTCATACACACGTATGTACATAGTCCCAAACCCTCGCTCACATGCACACGTGTGTACACACACAGCACACCTGCAGTCACTCGTGCTGGTGTATACACATTCACATCTGTACACACAATCCCACACCGCCTCACAATCGTGCACACACGTGTACACACACACCCTTGGGTGGCTGGCAGATCCCTCTGCCCCAGGTCTGGCCAACTCAGAGGCCTGTCCAGCTCCTGATCCCCTGGGCAGTCCCCAGACATGGCTTCTCCTGGGGCCTATCCAGAAATGCTCAGTAAATATTGGGTTTCCTACTGCAGCCCCTCCACTCCTCAGCTCCCACCTACCTGGTAAGCACCCATTTTTGCCACCTAGAACTGGCCAGAACTACCCAGGCCTGAAGGGCAGTGAAGTTCTGGACAGAGGCCTGTGTCCTGCCTGCCACCCACTGTCTGGGGCCTGGACTCCCATGGGGCCCTGAGCCTGCGGCCCAGCCGGCTTGCCCTCCCGCTCCAGGAGGGACCTTAGAGAAGAGCACCTGGGGCACCCCTGATGCCTCAGTGTCCTCATCTGTACAAAGGATGTAGACTTCCTGCTCGTGTTGGGTGTCAGGAGGCTCATGATCAGGAAAGGGCTATGAACTGGAAAGCCGCATGAGCAGCTGAGGGCTGTGTCATGCCTTTCTTATCATCACAGTGCCCTTGGGAAACTGCAGCCCAGGGATGCCAAGTACCAAGCCCGGGGCTGCAGTGCCAATGGGGGCTCCCGCCCATCCGGCTCTCAGCCCTGGGAGTCTGTGCACAGCCCGGGCTCTCACCACCCTCCAAGGCCCTTGCCCCTTAAAACTAGTCTCTCCAAGAGGCCTGGATCTGCAGCACCAGAAGTCCTGGGTCTGGGGGTGGGAGGCAGTATAAGCCTCTCCTCAGTGGCCATGGGACCCCTGCTCCTGACTGACAGATACTGCCAGAGGTGCCTGGGCCCTGGCAGCGGCTCAAGGACCAGCCCAAGCTCCAGTGCTCTGTGGAGGGAGGTTTGTGGGGTTCTTGGCTCCCCTATTTCCATCAGGCCATGGAGAGGCTCCTAGGCAAGACCCCTCTTCTCCTGGGAAAGAGAATGGCCATGGTACCACCTCCCACAGGGCCATGAAGGGGGCAATCTGGGTGAGAGGCCAGGTGAGTCAGAAAATCCAGACCTGCAAAGGGCCTAAAAGAGGCCAAAGGAGGGGTGAGAGGGCACTGAGGCTGCCCCCTCCTCCAGGCCCGGGAGCCCTGACCAGAAAGGAGGCAGAGGGGCCCTGTGCTGGCTTACTTCCTGCCTGCACCAGGACCCAGCTCAATCAGGGAGCAGAGGTGAGGCCCGAGGCCCAGGTTCTGGGAGGGTAAAGGCACAGAAGAGGGCAGCCGTCCATGTGTGGGGGTGAAGATCTCCTGAAGGAAGAGAGAAGAAAAATAAAAGGAAAGACAGAGATGGATAGAGGAGAGAAGACAGAAAAGATGACAGAGTGAGAAAATACACAGAGGTAGATAGAGAAATGGGGAAGAAGGGAAGGGGAAGGGAGAGAGAGAGACAGACAGAGAGAGAGAGAGAGGCATCCTTGGGAAACTGCAGCCTGGGAGAGAGGTCCCTGATCTAGACAGAGGATCAGAGACAGAGAACCAAGAACAGAGGGAAGAGATGGAGAAAAAGAGAAGGGGTGAGAAAATGAAGAGAGAATGGAGGATCAGCGCCTAGAGCCGGGAGAGCTTCCCTGGAGAGCTGGGAAGAGAGTGAGGGCAAGAGGCAGGGAGTGAGGCTCTAATTATCGAAGGCAGGCAGGGCGGGCGGCGGGCAGAGCAGAGGGCAGCCTGTTTGAAGTCTGTGGTGAGAGAAGCATCAAAGGGCCAGGAGGCGAGGCCAGAGGGAGAGGAGAGACACAGGAGGGGCCACCCTCTGCTCGGGCCACCTGGACCACACAGTCTCAGCCCCCCAGTCCTCCTCCACCCCCGCCCACAGCTGGCCAGAAGTCAGAGGCACCTGCTCACGGGCAGCATCCCCAGGCGAAGGGCAGGCTGCTGACCTCAGGGACTTCTGAGCAAGGCGAGCATCTCTCATGGTTCCTGCAGCCACCACCTCTCTGTCTCCCAGAAAAAAACATCCTGGCCTCTCTCTGCCCCAGGTTCAGTGTTCTGAGATGGGCTCTAAACTGCTCCAGCTTCAGCATCTTAGGACCAGTCCCCATGATTTGCCTTTCCTTGGGCCGGGAAAGCTCCAGCTCTTGAGGTTCGGAACTTCCAGCCAGGCAGGGATGCCAGCCTCTTGGCTGAAAGGGCACGTCCTAAAATGACCTCTAGCCACCTCCTGCTCTGGTCAGCAAGTCAGCTTCACTGCGGCTCCCAGAAGATGCTTTCTCCAAAGGATGTTTCTCTATGCCTTCCCTCTTCTGCCCATTCCAGAGTTCTATACCCCTCTAGGCCAGAAAGTCCTTCTGGTGGTCTCACCCAAATCCTTCATGCTGCCTCTTATTTCAGACAGAGGCTGACTGGCCCCTGCACCAGCCTGGAAGCCTTGAGGATCCCCATGTGGGCCCATCTCTGGTCCTCTAGCCTTCGCATCCTCTGAAGCCCTCTCCTTCACCTCTCTGATGTGTCCCTCCAGCTGATGCTCCTTGGACCCATTCTCCCCAGCTGGGCCTGGGACTGCAGGGAGGGGGAGGTGTTCAGAAACTAGGGGTGGCATGAGGCAGAGAAGTCAGGCCAACTTGAATAGGAATTCTGATTTTCCAACATCCTACCTGGGTAATACTGAGCACATCCTTTCACCTTTCTGAGCCTCAGTTTCCTCCTTTGTAAAATGGGAGAAGTACTCCCTACCTTGAAGGGATGTTGTGAGAATTAAATGTGACAATGTATGTAAGGCACCTGGCATCCAGCATGTTCTCAATGCATGAGGGCTCCTATAATCATGGGAAACCAGGCCATAGAGTCCCACGAGAGAAGATGTTTCCCAAGAGAAGGGCAGAAGAGACTAAGAAATAGGCCAACACCTTCTAGATTTTTCCATAACATGGTTTCTCTCCATCAGTCTAGATGATTGAGAGCTGACCAAAACCAAGGTAGATGTGAAAAACTCGTTCACTATGTATAGCCTGTCTTTTAAAGACTCCTCCAGGCTCCCAAATCTCTGCCACGAATCTACTTTCATGCCTATCCACCCACTATCCCATTCGCCTACGCATCCTTCCATCACCTATTCATCCTTCCTTCCTTCCGTCCATCTATCCATTCATCCATCCTATTCTTCCTTTCTTTCTTCTGCCCATCTATCCATTCAACCATCCATCCATCCAGCCATCCAGCCAGCCAGCCAGCCAGCCATCCATCCACGCACCCACCTAATAATCTATCCATTCAACCATTCACCCTTATATCAATTTACCTAAACACCCACCAGTCCACCCAAACATCAGCCGCTCCTCCATCCACACACCCCACCTGCCCACTCATCCATCTATCCACTTACCCACCAACTCACACATGCATCCTCCATCCACGCACCTGGATATCACCCACTTCTATATATTTATCCACCCACTCACCACTGTGTGTTCCTCTATATTTATAGGTCATCTCTTATTTCAAGACACTGAGCCAGCTCCCTAACCTTCATGGCCTCCTCCAGTCATTGGGAAATCCCAGCATCCTTCTTAGAAGCACACTCCCATAGAAGGGATGGGACCAGTGCCTCACCACCTCCACTGAAGACCAAACCAAAGGAGACAGTCCTTTTCTGCAGCAGGAGGGGCCTAAACTATATAATAACTTTTGGATAAAGAAGAAGAATATGGAGGGCTCTTTAAGAACAAAGTAGACCCCAACCCACATAGCAGAAAGAGGAGGATTTCCATAACTACTCTCAAAAGCATGGGATGGACCATAAGAACTGTCCGTGGAATTGGGACCTGATTGCTCAAGGATTGGGTGTGACTCAGGGAGGAGCCAGGTCATCTCATCCAGCTCCCACTGGCCTGGCTCCATTCTGGAGTTTCCGAAGACAGCAGATGCTTCAGGGGTGGAGGGGACAGGTTGGGGAGGCAGAGGCCTGGCCACAGGAATTATGAAGGATCCAAAGGGTCTCTCTTGACACTTACAGAGCAAGACCCTGGGTTCTCTCTCGGCTTTCTTGCTCACCAGTTGTGTGAGTTTGGATAAATCCCTTAACTTCTCTGAGCCTTGGTTTAAATACCTCTGAAATGAGAAAAGTAGCAATACTCACCCTTTCTGTTGTGAAAATCCAATGAAAATAAACATGAAAGAATTTTGAAAACCATTTCTGGTTTTGCACAATGCGAAGAAAAGGGCTAAACTTTGGGCCTTGAAGTCATGAGACAGTTACTCTAACCATATACTAGTGGCTCTGCTGATGCAGGGGAAGCCACAGGGGACTCTCCTGAAACACAAGTAACAGCCATGCCCAGTGTCATCCCCAAGTCTCCTCCATCCAGCCTCATCCCCCCTGAGCCCGTGGTGAAACGGACAGCTTAGCCTCGAGGGGGTATGCCTAGCTCTCACCGGAGGGAACCTGCCCCCTTCTCTCCCTCCTGCTCTCAGAGCTCACTGGCCTGGTCATGCCCTCCCCCAGGAATGCAGGGGAAAGAATGGAAGGTCTGAGCTGCAGTCAACAGTGGGGGAGGGGTGAGAGGGCAGGGAATGAGGGATTCAAAGACACAGGGGTGACAACAAAGATGTAGGCCTGCCAAGCACAGGCTGGAGTGACAGAGAAGCAGAAACCAAGGTGAGAGCCTGCCCAGGCCGGCAACAGAAGGTGGCGTCCCAAGACCCGCTTCTCAGGGGCCTGTACCTCTGCTTCCACACATACCCCTGCTGAGCAAGACACACAAACACACACACACACACACACACACACACACTCCCAGGCTAGAGAGGCTGCGGTGAGGGCACCGCCCCTGGGCTTGAGGTGTTGATGCCAGCCGGGTGGGCTGGCACAAGGTGGGGAGAGGGCGGTGCGGGCAGCTAATCCCCCCAGCGTCTCCCAGACGCCCACAGAGACCAGGGTGAGCTCTTTGTCTGAGCGTGGAGACGACAGAGGGGCGGCGGGCAGGCGGGCAGGCTCCTCTTTCTCTCCCCTGCCTCCCGCCCGGGGCAGGTAGAAGCCTGCAGTCTTTGGGGACGGGTCGGAGGGAGTGGGAGTGAAAGGATTAGGAGAGAGACAGGCGCTTACAACTTGTAGGGTTCCCTCCCTCAGGCCCAGAGGGCCTGTGGCTTTGGGGTGGGGGTCCCCGGAAGGGCAAGAGGCCATGAACCTCAGCAGGGAGCAGGCCTTGTTTGCAGTGGCTGATAGGTCTATGCACGTTTCACACACCCAGCTACACTCAGAATCACAATCACACGTGCGTATGCGCACGCACACACACATACACACACACGCACACACAGAGTCAGAGCCCCAAACTCTCCATCCACACATGTGTTTACTCACAGTCTCACACACAGAGACCAACATCCAGGGGGATAATTACACACCCCACAAGATCACAGTTGTACAGTTTAAACTCTAGTCCCTCATCTCCGATCATACTCACAGGCTGCCCCCACGGACAGCATGATGGAGCCACACGCTGTTCTAGTCACCCACAATGGAGCATGCCACGGTCACCCATGGGTCATCTCACACCCACACACCACCAGATCCCAGCAACACAGTCCTCCATACCTCATGGGGTCCCAGCCCACCAGCCCCATCACACCATGTTCAGACTACATAGCCCCAGCACATAGTGCTGAATCAAACATGTGCGCCCCTCCTGTAGACCCCAACACACCACACGGCATGTTGTTGCCACTCTGTGCCTGCCTCTTTCTCTCCTGCACGTGTATATCTGCCCCCCAACTCTCCCACCTTCTCCAAATATGAACACCCAAACATGGCAGGCAGTCTAGTGTACCCCCTCCCTACTCCTTGAACGCTGCCCCTGCTCACTTCTCCTAAGGACAGGCCCCCAGATTCCCAGGCCAGGGCTAAGCACCAGAGAATAAACCTGACACTGTGGACATACTAGGCCTAGGCTGGGTCTGGGCTGGAGGGGTAGGCAACAGGTTACCCCAACCCCCACCACCAGGCCTGCCCTCCACTACCTACAGGAGCCCTCCAGCTTACAGGGACATATTCTGAGCATGGCAGTCAAGCCTCGCTTGCCCTGCCTGGCATCACCACTTGGCCCTCAACTCTGGCCCCTGAAATGGGTAGGATCACATTTGCCCCTTCTCCTCCCTGACCCCACTCTCTGCCCCGAAGCCTGCAGCCCAGGAGCCCAGCATTGGCAAGCTGAGTCCCACTGCGGCTGGCGCCTCCAAGGATGAAAGACCTCTGGCTCCTACAGAAACCAGGGCTAAATATACCCCTCGCCCGCTTTCTTGTGCCTAACTGGAACCAGCTGGGCAAGACCCACCCTTCCGCCTGCAGGACAGGTCATGGGCCATCGCAGTATGGACAGGCAGAGCGTCAGCAGGCAGCTGCCTGGGAGCCATGCCTGAGAGCGCCGGACCCTCAGATTGGAGCCTGAAAATATCCGGGAAGAAACGCACGTCTCTCAGCGTCTCCTTTCTCCAATACCTCACAAAGACAAGAATAAGCCTGACATCAACTATTTCTTTTATTTTCTTTTTTAAAGACATGGGGTCTCAGCTGGGTGTGATGGCTCACGCCTATACTCCTAGCACTTTGGGAGGCTGAAGCAGGTGGATCACGAGGTCAGGAGTTTGAGACCAGCCTGGCTAACATGGTGAAACCCCGTCTCTACTAAAAATACAAAAATTAGTCAGGCGTGGTGGCACGCACCTATAATCCCAGCTACTTGGGAAGCTGAGGCAGGAGCATCGCTTGAACCCAGGAGGCAGAGGTTGCAGTGAGCCGAGATCGCACCACTGCACTCCAGCCTGGGCGACAGGTGACAGAGCAAGACTCCATGTCAAAAAAAAAAGAGATGGGGTCTCATTCTGTCGCCCAGGCCAGAGTGCAGTCCTGAAATCATAGTTTACTGCAGCCTCGAACTCCTGGGCTTAAGCAATCCTCCTGCTTCAGCTTCCCAAAGTGTCAGGATTACAGGCATGAGCCACTGTGCCCGGCTGTCAAATGGACTATTTTTGAGTCTCAATCTTTCTATCTGAGACATTTATAGAGATAAAATAGCACTAATCTCAATGTGTTGTTGTAAGCAGTGAGTTAACACAGGTAAAAGCACTGGAACTGTACCTGGCACAAAGTAAGCACTCAATAAATGCCGGTCATTATTATGAACATTCTGGGCATCCCTCCTAGGGCCAACACTGCCCTAAAAGTGCTGGGGTTGCACAATCTTTGGACACACACAGAGTTGCAGGCTGAGGACTAACTGCCTCACATCAGTAGGGCTGGGGACACTGGCAGAGGGATGGGCAGAGGGTGGAACTGATCCGTGAGGGGCCCAGGGAGGGGTCTGATGAGCCAAGACACGCCCCCACTCCCAGCCCTGCCCCAGGCCTGGCCACGTCCTGGGATCCCCTCCCCCGCCAGGACTCCGCCCGGGCTGTGGTCTCTGCTGTGGCTGCAGCTCCCACGCCGCGGCCCAGTTTAGCGGCTCCAGCCCGCGGCCCCAGGACAGCCCACTCTCCGGCCCAGTCCAGAGGCCTGAAATAGGAAGGAAGAAGGGCCTAAAAATAGCCCTAATTACAGAGGGGCCCAGGGGGTGGGGGGCGGCGGCTCCTCTCTGGCTCCTGGGCACTGCCACAGCCTGCTCAGGATCCTGCTCCAGCCTTGAGGAAGGGACCCCACCCTGGCCCTCCTGGCCCCAGCCCACAGCCCCAGCCTCCCAGTGGGACAGGGAGTGAGGGGTGGGGCGGGGGATGGGCCAGAGGGGAGCTTAGCCCAAGTTAGGGCCAATGTGGTCCCCTCCCCTGAATACAGGGCTGTGACAGCCCCACCTCTGCTCCCCACACATGAAGATCATTGGACAACTCTCGGCCCCATGGCTGTCATAGAGGGCACTATCCTCACTCAGCCTACCTCCCCTAGTCCTGGCCCACCCCCTCCCTGGCTCCTCCAGGAAGCCTGCCTTGAATATCCTCACCTAGCTCAGGCTCAACACTAGCAGGGCCTCCCAGATGGCCGCACCTCTGTCTCCCCCATTCTGGGAGAGAGTTATGTTTTGGAATCAGCCTGGGGGCTCCCAGATGGCAGGGACCACCTCGTCTACATTTCAACCTCATTAGAAGAGTGCCAGGATACACAGAACGAAGGGGGAAAAAAATGGAAAAAAAGAAACTGGTTCATGTATAGATGCCTAAATTCTTTTTTTTTGAAAGGTAGTTTCACTCTGTTGCCCAGGCTGGAGTGCAACGGTGCGATCTCAGCTCACCGCAACCTCCACCCCCCGGGTTCAAGCGATTCTCCTGTCTCAGCCTCCTGAGTAGCTGGGATTACAAGCGTGCGCCACCATGCCTGGCTAATTTTGCATTTTTAGTAGAGATGGGGTTTCTCCATGTTGGTCAGGCTGGTCTCGAACTCCCAGTCTCAGGTGATCCACCCACCTCGGCCTCCCAAAGTGTTGGGATTACAGGCATGAGCCACCGCGCCCGGCCCAGATGCCTAAATTCTAAGACCCAAGGGCTGAGGTCATCACGAGCACCTCCCTGGGCAGAGGGTTCTGAGTCAGGTCTGAAAGAAGCGGACCAAGGAGACATGAGAGGGACGGAAGTAGGAACCGGAACTTGGTGTGGGAGAGAGTGCTCAGGCTCTGGGGATCCTTGCCCCAGCCCCTTCCTGCCTCACTTGCCCAGGAAGCCCAGGGTTTTGGAACCTGCAAAGCTTGGGTTTGAGTTCCCTTCCGCTACACACGTGCTTTCCTGCCTTCAGCAAGTGGCTTCACTTCTCTGACTTCTGTTCTCTGGAGATGATCACTAGGACCTCACTGGCTTGCCAGGAGTAAAGGCTATCACATCCTCCGTGGGCATGGGCGGACACCCTGAAGGGAATGGCAGGTAGAGGATCTCCCCAGGGAGCTGGATGCTCCTGCCCCTACCCTGGCCCTGCTGGTATTTTGCTGCATGTTTTCCTCTGGGTGTAAAGTCCTGGGAAGGCGTTGGACAGGGTGTGGGTGTTGTGAAAGGTTAATCATCTTGGTGTGTGGGGGGGGGACCCCCAGCAAGGAGGAGGGGGGACACATGATGCGCTGGTGCCATCTGGTGGCTACTAGTAGCAATAACAGTTACCTGGGCTGAGAGGAGAGAAGCGATGGAGAAAGATCAGGAAAGGGGATGAAAAAGAAAAGGAGGAAGACAGAGAAAGGCAAGAGGGAGGAAGGGAGGGCAGGAGATGGCAGGAGAAGCAAGATGCTTAAGAAATCGGACCTTCTCAGATGTTACCACGGGCCTAGGTAGGCCAAGAATATTTTTCTGTGGCATCTCTAGGGTCCCAGAAGCCATAAGGGACCCCATAGCACATGGGTCTGAGCCGTGAGGCCTGACGACCACGGAATCAAACCAGGAGTTACTCCATGGGGACCCCCAGTCCTCAGGCCAAGCCTCATGAGCATTGGGCTGTTGGCCCTGGACATCATGGAGGGGGTAAAATGGTCCCCATGAACCTGGCCAAGTTGGCCCCTGGAAAGGTTGGCCATGGGCACCGCCATGAGTGTGAGTGAAGGGAAGCATGTACCTGTGCGTGTCGCCTGCATGCAGGAGCCCAGCACACACCCCACCGGCCCCCTGGGACACCCGTGACATGCACCTGCATTGTGTAGAAGGCTTGGGCTGAGCTGCCCAAGGGGCCCCCACCTCACCCTCTGCTTCCTCTCAGGGGTGGGAGGCTGAGGGTGAACTTGTTTACCACTTCTGCTCCGGGCAGTGGTGATGAGCTCAGACTGGCCCAGTGCCCTCCAAGGGCAGGGCCAGGCCTGAGTCATGGGGGTCAGATGACTGTGGAGGCTAAATGGGTCCCATCCTGCAGCCCCTGGGAACTTTTGGACACCCCACCCTTCCCCTGATAGTGGGCCACCCTTCTAAATCATTCAGCACTCCCAGGCCAAACACAGGGTGGAGACAGTTCAGGGTTCAGGCCACCATCGGCCCCTCCCCACAATTCCATCTCTGCCCAGCCAGGCCCACTCTCCTGAGCACCTATCCCAGGGCCATTCACTGCCCTCTGGGGGCACCACCCTAGTTCAAGCTAACGCCCTCCCAGAGTGGCAAATACTCCTCTAGTCACATGCGAGGCCCCAAACACATCCTAGGAATAAATCAAACATTGAAGCTGTTACTTCTCCCGGGACCTCAGGCTGCGGCACTGTCTAACGAGGTGGCGAACTGATGCTCTCCAGGGGCACTTCTCCAGTGACCTCTGCCCTTGGCCTGCGGTGCACGTTCCTGACGCTGCAGCTGACGAAAGCTAAGAGAAGGCCCTCAGCTCTGTCCCCCAGCAGACCTACGGGGTCAGCATTATCTGCTGATTGGAGGCCCACACCCTGGCTCCCTTCAGACAGCATGAGGAACCAAGGTTAGCTTTAGACACCCAACAATAATTCCACCTTGGCCAGGCGCAGTGGCTCATGCCTGTAATCTCAGCACTTTGTGGAAGGCTGAGGCGGGCAGATCACCTGAGGTCAGGAGTTCAAGACCAGCCTGGCCAGCATGGTGAAACCCCATCTCTACTAAAAATACAAAAATTAGCCAGGTGTGGTGGTGCATGCCTGTAATCCCAGCTACTTGGGAGGCTGGGGCAGGAGAATGGCTTGAACCCAGGAAGTGGAAGTTGCAGTGAGCCAAGATACTGCCACTGCACTCCATCCTGGGCAACTGAGCAACACTCTGTCTCAAAAATAATAACAATAATAGTAATAATTCCACCTTCATGATGGATTTTTGTCTTTCACATCTTTTCTAGTATGCTGGGATATTTGGGTTCCACTGAAAATAAACTCTTAACAGATTTAAATGCCTCCCCTTTATTTGGAGCACTGCCCAAGCTACAGCTTCCGTGGCACACCTCCCTCAAAGACACTGGCTCCCGGGAGGCCACTCCACTGTTGCCCCAGAATATTTCCCCGATGGCGCACACAGCCTTCCATCCGTGGCTGGGTTTAGATGTGTTTGAGCCTCCTCTCATCTCCCTCCCCAATAGGACTGCTGCTCCCTGTGGTCAGGACTGTAGCCCTTCACTCTGGGAACCCCCTTCCCCCCAGGTCCCCACCCTACAGTCCACAGACATTGGCAGAGACCTGGACATGAAGGCAGGTTCAATCCAGGTCCTGTCACTAGACTCACTGGGTGGCCTTGCATAGGCCAACCTCCCCAACTCTGGGCATTTGCTGTCCCCATCTGTACAAAAACGGGATTGGAAGAGACCCCGCAGAGGACCCTCTGAACCCTAAAACTCTGTTTACAACTCACCAACAGGGGCATCTGTTTTTGTTGCAAAACTGAAGGAAGCCTGAGGAGGGAATTAGTGCTAGGGCTCCCTCCTGCTGCCCCAGCTCCCCACACCCAGCCCCGAGCTGGCACTGACTCCTTCCCATTGCTGCTTTGGCAATGCCTGCTTCCTCCCAGCCTCCCCTGGCTTCACTGATTCCCCAACATGCCACCCCCGGCGGCCTCCTGCTTCAAGCCCTGACAGTGCCCCGGCTCCCCCATCCGCTCCTCTGATCTTCAACCCTGGCAGCCCCTCTCCCCAGTTTGGCACTGCATCTTTCAGCCTGCTGTCTGCCAAGCCTGGGCATCACTCACTCTCCATGCCTGGGCACCAAGGTTTGGCTTTGGCCTCCCCAAATCTTCAAGCCTCAACATCGTCCTCGCCCACCTGCCCCCGGGCGCCGGAGACTCTCCACCGGAGACTCTCCAACTCTTCCTGAAGTCAGCTTGGTCATCCCCCTGTCTCAGGGCCAACCTACACCTCCGGGAGCACTGGCTGGTGGCACTACTGTCACCCCCTCAGGTCCTCCAAGGAGTCTCAAGGTGATGACTCTATTTACTCTTTGGTGAGAGAGGAGGACAGCTTCACTCTACCATCATCAACAACATCAAAGAACCAAGGCGCTGCCTCTGAGTCCCAGAGGCAAGTCCCACAGGCTGCAGGGGCTCTAAGCCACAGGGGAAACCCCCCAGGGGACCACTGGCTGATAATGGGATTTCAGGGCCCTCTGGCCAGGAGGATTCTTCGCAGAAAAACTGAAAGCAGGCCCAATACACTGGTGGGGGTGCTCCTGCCCCACGGCACCCCAATGTCTCTGCCTCTAGCCCCTGCTTCCCTGTGGGACCTTCTGCTGCATTTGACACTGGTGACTCTTCCTTGTTTTTGTTTGTTTGTTTGTTTGTTTTAGACAGGGTCTCACTCAGTCGCCCAGGCTGCAGTGCAATGGCACAATCTCTGCTCATTGCAACCTCCACCTCCCAGGCTCAAGTGATTCTCCCACCTCAGCCTCCTGAGTAGCATATGCCACCATGTCCGGCTAATTTAAAAAAAAATTTTTTTTTTTGAGACAGAGTTTCGCTTTTGTTGCCTAGGCCAGAGTGCAATGGTGCGATCTCGGTTCACTGAAACCTCTACCTCCCAGGTTCAAGCGATTCTCTTGTCTTAGCCTCCTGAGTAGCTGGGATTACAAGCACCCGCCACTATGCCCAGCTAATTTTTGGTATTTTTAGTAAAGACGGGGTTTCTCCATGTTGGCCAGGCTGGTCTCGAACTCCTGACCTCAGGTGATCTGCCTGCCTCGGCCTCCCAAAGTGCTGGGATTACAGGTGAGAGCCACTGTGCCTGGCCTAATTTTTAAATTTTTTTATAGAGACAAGCCCAGCTGCTCTCAAACTCTTAGGCTCAAGCAATCCACCCACCTCGGCCTCCCAAGTGCTGGGATTACAGGCGTGAGCCACTGCCACCATGCCCAGCCACCTTCCATGGTTTTGTTTTGTTCTTTTTTGAGACAGTCTCACTCTGTTGCCCAGGCTGGAGTGCAATGGTGCGATCTCGGCTCACTGCGACTTCTGCCTCCCGGGTTCAAGCGATTCTCCTGTCTCAGCCTCCCAAGTAGCTGGGACTACAGGTGTGTGCCACCAAGCCCGGCTAAGTTTTGTATTTTTAATAGAGATGGGGTTTTGCCATGTTGGCCAGGCCCTGGTTCTTAAAACTCCTCTCCCCATGGGCTTTTCATATTTCTCTTCTAGGCTTTTTTTTCAAAATGGGTGAATTACATAAAGCACATATAACAGTATGGCAAAACCGAATGCTCACTACCCAGCTTAAGGAATAACTCATTTCCAAGAAGAATTAAAACTACCTGTGTCCTCTCCTGACCCCATCCCCCTCCCTCCTTCTCTCTCCATGGGTGAGCTCCCTTCTAAACGCATCAGTTATTCCCATGAGTATTTCACACTTTCCCTACATGTGCATGGATCCCTTCATAACGTGGAGATGTGTCTTCCATGTTTGTAAATTCTACCTAGATGGGCTGGCCTTGTAGGTATTCTGCTGCACTTCGCTGCTTTTGCTAAACATTTTATGAGTTGTTTTTTTGTTTATTTTGAGATGGAGTCTTGCTCTGTCACCCAGGCTGGAGTGCAGTGGCGCCATCTCGGCTCACCGCAACCTCTGCCTCCCGGGTTCAAGCGATTCTCCTACCTCAGCCTCCCGAGTAGCTGAGACTACAGGCGAGAGCCACCAAGCCCAGCTGATTTTTGTATTTTTAGTAGAGACGGGGTTTCACCGTGTTAGCCAGGATGGTCTCAATCTCCTGATCTCGTGATCCGCCCACTTCAGCCTCCCACAGTGCTGGGATTACAGGCATGAGCCACTGCACCCGGTCAACATTTTATGAGTTTATATGTTGATACATGAACTCTAACTCATCTATTTTCACTGCTGTGTAATAGTCCACTACCATCAGTGCTTAATCCATTCTCAGGTTAATGGACATTTTGATTACTTTTTATCTGTTTTCAATTGTGGTTTGTTGTTTTTGTTTGTTTGGAGACAAAGTCTTGCTTTGTCACCCAGACTGACATACAGTGGCACAACCACTGCTCACTGCAGCCTTGACCTCCTGGGCTCAAGCAATCCTCCCACCTTAGCCTCTGAGTGGCTGGGATTACAGGCACACGTCACCACGCTCAGCTATTTTTTTACTTTTTATTTTTTGTAGAGATAGCGTCTTGATTTGTGCCCAGGCTGGTCTTAAACTCCTGGACTCAGGCAATCCTCCTGCCTTGGCCTCCCAAAGTGCTGGGATTACAGGTATGAGCCACCACACTGGGCCTTCAATTGCTTTTTAATGCTGCAAGTAATACATGCACATATGTTCACTGTAAAATATTCAAATAATACAGCATATCAAATAGATGATGTTACTTCAGCTCATCTCAGAAGTGTATGCTTCCTGCCCTTATCAGGCTTGAACATGTACATGTCCGTACATATGCGTCTGTATCTTTGTAAGCGTCACTCTCCTTGGTGTCCACACCTCTTCTCTCTCCTGATGCACCTGCCCTTCTAATTCTCCTTCTCGGTCTCTCCCATCCCACCCCCTTGCCATAGCCTACCTAGGTCTCCACGTCAGCCTGTTATTGTTGATTTCGCAGGGTTTTCCTGGTCTCCTCTAGCTTCACCAGCCCCAAACACTGAGTTCCTTAAAGCTCCATGGCTTTGCCCCTGGAGCTCCAGCATCTCTAGCAACTCCCATCAAATTGTCCAAACGGACACTCACAGCCCACCCACCCCCTCGAGCCTGCTCTCTTTCCTCTTCCTCCTCCCAATCCTCCTTCCCTCCAGGTCTCAGATCTTCTGCTATGTCACTGGCCCCAGCCCTCTTCTCCCCAGCCCCAGGTCTGTGTTCGGGGCCGAACCATGTCTTCCCTGGACTATTACAATGACTTCCTCTTAAAAGCCTTCCTTGCCTCCAGCCCCTCCCCATCTCCATTCCCTCCTCCTCATCACCTCTGAGGAGAGGAGAGTTTAAGAGCCCTTAAGAGAAACAAAAATCCCTAGGGATTTTATCTGCCTGGATAAAATCCAAGCTCCCCAGCATTGCATTCGAGGCTCCCCATTTCCCAGATGGCCTGTACAGGCTCTCACTGAACTTAAACCCAATGAGAACTGTCTTCTTTCAAGCCTCAGTACCTTTTTGTACTGTTCCCGCTGCCTAGACGCCCTTCCCTATCATCACTCGGCAAACTGGCATCCACCATTCAAGATCTCCTCTGAGAACTTTTCCTGACTCTCCCAGCAAAATTTCCCTTCCATGCATCCATGCTCTGTACAAAACTCTGCAATAACTCCTGCAGACTCATGCTCAGGTTGACCAGAAAACTCCTAAAGTTAAAAAACCCCTTTTTGTGAGCCCTGTATGTGTGCTCATACAATGTACACTATGTCCTGATCTGACACTCAAATAAATACGGTTGCCATGCTTAAAGCAATGGTACCATTGCGCTTTGTCTCCAGTCACATGCCTCTCTCCCCCTGCCCTGTGTAAGCTTTCTGGGGCTGTGACATGTCTTATTCTTATTTCCCCATGCTTGGCACGGGCCTTTTAATTAGGGGTCAAAGGACGCCTATTTGGGGACAAGATAAGTTCCATCACCCTCTTAGGATTTCTGCTGTAATATTTCATCATCTGTTCCCCCCAGTCTGGCTTTATCAGGGCCTATGCTAGCCCATAAGGCACATCTGTGTGAAACGGGAAAAGGCAGCCCTTCCTTGAATGGTGCAGGTGAGGCCCAAGTGGTTGGTTTGGTGAAATGAGCGGGGCTGAATTTCAGCCTCCATGATCTGCCTCAGCCAGGCACCTTTGGGCAGTGCTCAACCTGCACAACTGTATAGGGCATCCCTGTCTATGACGGTTTACTTAACCATAAAGGTGGCACTCAGACTCTTCCTCTCCTCTGCCCCCTCCCGCCCTCCCTCTCTGCCCGTCCCAGATATATGCTTACTCCAAATGATATCTCCAAACCACCTCACTTAGAATCTCAGATCTTCCTATTCAACAAACTTTCCATTTTACAGATGAGTCTCAAAGAGAAGAAAGGTCATGCCTAGTGTCATTCAGAGCTGAAGGCGAAACAAGGAAACAGTGGAGGGAGAAGAGGAGTCTGCAGACAAGTGGAGGGAAAGTACCAAGACATGAAGATCGTACAGCCCCTAAAGGGAAGTTCTTTAAAGGCCCCACATCCAGTGCGAGGCGCAGGGCAACTGTGCCCTAAAACTTTCCAACTGTTTCCATCTGCAGGGGCAGAACTGCAGGAGTGGGGAGCCAGCCCAGCCAAGACTGCAGAGCTTAGGGTCCCAACTCCAGACCTGGACACGTCCTGGGATCACGTCAACCCTATGGACTTAAGAGAATCATTTAGTTGCCTTCTCTAGCCATCTCTGCTCCCTGATTGACTGCTCACACATGAGGCCAGAAAGGGACTGGGGTTCTTCCCTCCCCACCCCAAGACTAACCCCTGCTCTCCCAGACCACAGACACACTGGGCAGCCTCTCATCCCCCATAGCTGCTGCCCCTAGCTCCATCAGCTCTGGGGTTCTGGTCCGGCCAGAGAGAGCAGGATGGAGGGTCAATCCCAAAAGGGCAGCTCCGTGCGCCCCTCATACCAAGCCCCCGCCAGCCAAGTCCCCAACCCGTGGGTGCTGTCTCCATGTGGCTGGCTCCAGAGTCCTCCCTGATATGAGAAACAAACCGTTCTGCAGACACTGGGGTCTGGAGGCTCCACTTGGTAGACAGAGGACAGTGCATTATAATTACATTTGCAATTGGCTGTTCACTTTTCTCTCGCACTTGCTAACCAAGATCCAGGAAGAAAAGGTTGATGTTAATCATAAGCTTCTCTTCTCTCACTAATGGGGTCAGACACTGGTGCCTTGATAGCACACAGGCTCCCAGGAGGAATAAGCACTCTGGAGGGAGACTTCTTCAGGGCCACATTTGAGGCCAGGGTCAGGAGAAGACCCCACATGCCCCAACAGAGGGGCTTCACCAGCCTCCCTCAGCCTGGCTCCCTCTGCTTCTGCAATCTACCTTTAAGGTCCTTGTACACTCAACCTTGTCTAAGAAATAGGCCGGGCACGGTGGTTCACGCCTGTAATCCCAGCACTTTGGGAGGCCAAGGCGGGCAGATCAGTTGAGGTCAGGAGTTCCAGACCAGCCTGGCTGACATGGTGAAACCTGTCTCTATTAAAAATACAAAAAAATTAGCGGGCATGGTGGCTCACGCCTGTTATCCCAGCTACTCAGGAAGCCAAGGCAGGAGAATTGCTTGAACCCGGGAGGCGGAGGTTGCAGTGAGCCGAGATCGCACCACTGCACTCCAGTTTGGGCAACAGAGCAAGACTCAAAACAACAACGACAAAGAAGAACTCTGATCCGCTAGTGGTGAGAATTTCTTTCTGAAACTGGGCAATACCTTCAGGCCCTTTCAGAGACACATGGGGCATAACTGAGGGGCTAGAAATGCCAAGACCAAAGCAGGCTTGGGCCAAACCGCCTGCCACGAATATGGGCAAAGGCATCTGCCCACACAACCTCTGGGCACAGAGGGCAAGGGCTCTGCTCCATCTACACTGTGGACCTAGAGATCCGCTTTTCCAAACCCTAAGTGTTCTGTCTTGGACAAGTGTCTGAGCACACCCACATTATCAATGAGGTAAAGGGAGTCCTGGGTTCCTCCTTCTCCCCCAAATGCCCTGCCATGGCACTTTCCACACTGTGGAAATAGCCGCGGTTTCCAGCCCGTGCCCTGCCTCCCTCCCAGCCTTCCAGACCTTTGGAGTTTTCTCTGCCTTCTTCCCGTCACCCTCTCCTTTCTTCCCCGTGTGCCCCACCTCATCCCCATGTTAAAATTGTGATAATGCTTGCCTGTTTCTTTCTTTTCTTTCCCCCTCCCTCCCTCCCTCCCTTCCTTTCTCTCTCTCTCTCTCTCTCTCTTTCTTTCGAGATGGGGTCTCACTCTGTCACCCAGGCTAGAGTGCGGTGGCACGATTTCTGCTCACTGCAACCTCCATCTCCCAGGTTCAAGTGATCCTCCCACCACAGCTGGGATTACAGACAGTGAGCCATTGTGCCCAGCCCCCCATTTCTTTCAACTGGGTTCGCATGCAACTCTCATTTAAAGGTGTTCAGTAAATCCAGAATCAGTGAATGAATGCATGAAAGGAACCTCAAAGACTTGGGGCAAGAGTTGTTTTTTCCTAAGTCTTAAACCATCACAGTGGGAAAGGGCCAAGCACAGGGTGCAAAGTCCCAGCCAAGCACTCCTGGCTACCTTTACCCACCACCCTCCCCGCCACTAGAAGGGCCGCAGTACGTGCCCGAGGACACCCAGGCCCCCTGCCCGTGGCAGCCCTGCCCCTCCTTTATCTCCTGTCCCTCTATCCAGGTACAAGCCTTTCCAAGTCCAGGACCCAGCTCCAGCCCAGCCTGGATCTCGCCACGCCGGCGCTCTGGGAGGGGAAACGAGGTGGTCAGAAGCTTCCACGTGGGGGCGCTGGAGGGGCGCGGGAAAGACTGAAGCAGCCCTCCCCCCACCCTTCGTGCGTGGTCGGTGAAGGAACCCAGATCGTCAACCTGCGGCTGCCCCTGTCCCCAGGGTCCCCACCAGGCAGTCATGACCCCCCACCGAGCCCTCTCCCTTCCGCCTCGCCTCCCAGCCCCTGCCAAGCCCCACTCCCTCGGGTTCGCGCTCCTCAGTCAAGATGAAAGAGCCCGCGAGCGGCAGATAGGTCTAGGTTCGAATCCCGCCTCTGCCCCTTAGTGGCTGGCGGCCTTCTCCCAGCGCCGGCCTATAAAATGGGCCCATCACGCACCGACTTTGGCTGGAGGCGGCGTTCAGGAAACGTCAGCTTCCTGCCCGCATCCGCCCTCATCTCACGTTTCCCTCTTCTCTGTTCTCCCTCTGCTTCCCCCCCGCCCTTTGGTTTTGTTTTAAATCCCTCCCTCCTGCGCCCTTTCTCTTCTCGGCTCCGCAATCTTAGCCAAACCGCAGCGTTTAGCAATCCTGCGCCCACCCGGCGCCCGGGGAGCCTCACCGCGGCCGCGACCCGCCCCCGGCCCGGCTCCCGCGGGGCGCCACCGCCGCGACATACCCCGCCGGGGGTCGCACGCCGCCCCTAGCCCGGCTCACCTGGGGGTCGCACCCCGACTTGCGCACGGCCCTCCCCCAGCCCACCCCGGATCTGCCGGGTCCCTCCTCTGGCGGCAGCGCCGCAGCCCACCCGCCGCCGGGGCCGCGGGGACCGGGCGGAGCTGGACGCACAGACCAGGGCCGTGCCCGGGTGGCCGAGGGCATCGGGAGGGGCGACGGGCTCGGCCGCCGGGACTGCCAGCGCCAGCCTGACCGCAGCCCGAGGGCGACGCTGCAAATAGCCGCGGTTTCCAGCCTGTGCCCTGCCTCCCTCCCAGCCTTCCGGACCTTTTGGGTTTTCTCTGCCTGCTTCCCGTCGCCCTCTCCTTTCTGCCTCGTGTCCCCCGCCTCGTCCCTGCTGTGCGCCCACCACATCCTGCCTCATGCAGGACGGCTCTGGCGCCGACGAGGTCGGGATCTTGCAGTATGGCTCTGGCGCTGGCGAGGTCGTGAGCCTGAGAGGGGGCCAGGAGACCAGCGCTCCTTCGAAGGAATAAAATCATCCTCCTCCTCCTCATCACAGCAATTAAGTTAGGGTTAACTGAGCGCATGCTGTGTGCCAGGGACTCTGCTGAACGTTTTACCGGCAGGAATTCATGAAATCTTTACTACACACTACGAGGGCCAGCTTCAATTTGCAGATGGAGAAAACTAAGGCTCAGACACTCAGCAGAGACTAAAGTCACCCCATCTGCATAGGGAGAATGGAAAGCCATCTCCCCTGTCCAGAGGCCCAGGCTGTGATTCTGCCTGAAGCCCTGTGGGTAAGGCCCCACTGGAAGGTGGGAAGGAGCTGGCTGGGGGGTCCAAGCTAGTGAGCCAATGAATTCTGTGTATCCTACAGCAAGCCCGGCCTGCTTCAGTTTCCACACTTGTGAAACCAAGAGGATGAAAGGCAACATTTTGTTTCCTCTAAGGAAGACCTGTTAATGACAATGGAAAACCCCAAATGGAGCGTGAGGCTTCAGGTGTCCTGCGCTTGGGGGAGCTCAGTGGAAGGCTGGGGGACTACCTCCCTGCAGAGTTGGGAGTAACCCACAAGCCAGGACCGGCTGCCTGGGAATTCGGTTAAGCTGGGGAAGCTGCATTTTAGCAAATTCGGGGATTCTGAAGCCTTCCAGTTTAGAACCCACCAAAAAGATTCCTGAAAGTGGGTGGGGGGAGGGGGGAGTCCTCCCTCAAACACTCCATACTTACCCTTAATCACCTCGGACTTGGCTGGCCTGGATTCAGGGTGAGTGCGGGTTTAAGGACCTACTGTATGCCAAACACACATCTATCACAGCCTTACTCTCAGGGAGCTCATGGCAAAGTCAACCACATGGCTGACTGGCAGAGATGCCCTCAGCCCAGCTGTCCCTTTTGGGAGAACTGGAGCCAAGCTTCTTCTTCCAGGGGTGAACACCCCGAGCTAGGCTGCACAGATCAGTGAGCAGAGCTGGGGATGCGTTTCACATCCACTGGCCCCCTCCGCAGCCAGCCTTGTGCAGGACACAACCTGCACAACCTCACATAGAGGCCCGTGGGAAGCCATAGAGATCCAAGTGGGAGATGTTGGCAAAAGGAGCCAATTACTTCTTGCTAGAGACAGGAATAGAGACAGAAGAATTCTATGGAAGAGGCGAGTATTAAGCTGGATCTTTAAGAATGAATGGGAGTTCACCAGGCAGAAAGGGAGGTCCAGCAGAGGCAACAGCCTTTCCTGGAACAGGGGTAGGGGTGGACTGGGAAGGAGCACGTGCCTTTCCCTTGCTCCCACCGCCATGCTGGCACATGTCAAACCAAACGTAGCTTATCTGCCAACTGTGCCTGAACTGTGAGATGCTACAGGATCAGTGTCTTACTCATCTTCTACCACCCACTGCCTCACCCAATGCCGATAATAGTAACAGTAATAATGGTCAAGCCAGGTGCGGTGGCTCATGCCTGTAATCCCAGCACTTTGGGAGGCCGAGGCAGGCGATCACCTGAGGTTGGCAGTTGAAGACCAGCCTGACCAACATGATGAAACCCTGTCTCTACTAAAATACAAAAATTAACCGGGTGTGGTGGCGGGCGCCTGTAATCCCAGCTACTCAGGGGCTGAGGCAGGAGAATCCTGCCTGATCCAGGAGGAGGATGCCTAGACCTAGACCTCCTGATCCAGGAGGCAGAGGCTGCAGTGAGCTGAGATCGTGCCACTGCACTCCAGCCTGGGCAACAGAGCCAGACTCCGTCTCAAAAAAAAAAAAAAAAAAAAAAGGTCAGCAGGTGGTAAATATTGACCATCACGCATTATGCTAAGTGCTCCAGGGCATTCTCTCATTTCATCCTCAAACTTTGGAAACAAGTGCTATTATTAATCCTGTTTTACAGACGAGGATTCTCGAGAAGAGTTAAGCAACGTGCCTAAAGTCACACAGCTATTTGGAATCCAGGCCTCTGTGACCACAGAGCCCTTGTTCTAGACCGATGAGTGGATAGATGGATGAATGGATCTGGGTGGATAGGTGAGAGGGAAGAACTAAATGAACTAAATGAAGGACCATGAACGCCACACTAGGGAACTTGAATTCACTCAATGGCAGTGAGGAGACACTGGAAGCAGGAGAGACAAGTCAGTTTAGGGACTTAGAAAGATCACTTTGACAACAGGGGAAAGATCATTTAGAGCCAATGATGCTTGAAACCTGCAGCCATTTTTCTGGCAAATCCCAATTCCCACTTGTGAGGAGCCTCATTTCTTTAAGCAATGTGTTATTTCTCTTAGAGCAAGACATGTGTTCTTTTGCTCACACAGGGACTATTGATGGAGAAGAAAGCTGGAGAGGAGGGGGCTCAAAGACAGGAAGAGGAGACAGAAAGGGGATACTGCTAATTTCCAGGGAGAGGCCTCTCTGTACAGGGGAGCAGAGCACCAGGTAGGGAGAAGGCATATGGCCCCCTCCCTTATGTCTAAGATGAGAAGTTCCCCTCAGGGTTTCCAGCCTGGAAGCTGCAAGCTCCAGGTCCCACACACTGCCCCACTGTGCACCTGCCACCAGGGAAACAGCCAAAGGTGAGGCAGGTGTTGCATCAGAGTGTTAAGCCCTGGGATCAAATGTTAGGGGGCAGCAGTGGAAGAGGTCTGATCCCTCCTCCTGAGCAGCTCCTAATATCATTGGTCTGTCCAGCCAGGGAGGGAGGGGAGTCACAGAAACTGGCCTGGGGATCAGTTAAGCTGAAGGAAGCAATCAGGAACAGCTGGAAGGACCAGAAAACAGGGGGAGTTTCCCCTACCTACACTCAGGGAGCCAAAGAGCAAACCAAAGCCTGCAGGAGGCGTCTTCAGGCTGAGAGTGGCTCCCAGAGGTTCCAGGACAGTGCAGGCTCACCATGCTGCCTTGCCTTGCCCTGCTTCTCCTGATGGAGCTGTCCGTGTGCACTGTGGCAGGTGATGGTGGAGAGGAACAGACACTCAGCACTGAAGCAGAGACCTGGATAACGGTGGCCTTGGAGGTACTTTTGGAGAGAGGCACTGACCAAGGCAGGGGATAATCGGCAGTGCAGAGGCAGAAGATCCCCTGCATGGCTGCTGGGAGAGCAGGCAGCCTGCAAGGCAAGTTGTCTGACTCTCTATCATGGGTAGATTCAAGGCTATGAGCCCTGGCCTGGCAGAACTCCGAAGTGTGTGTGGGTGTGTGTGTGTGTGTGTGTGTGTAAGAAATGCTTATTTAACACACAGTATATTTCTGGCACTGTCTGAAATGCTTTATAAATATTAACTCAATCCTCCCATCAACCTCATGGGGAAGGTATCATGACTACTCCCCATTTCACAGATAAGGAAACTGAGGCACAGAGAAGTCAAGTAGTTTGTCCAAGGTTGCACAGCTTCAAAAGCACAACTACACACTTTGCCCAAGGTCTGATTCTGTGTATCTGTGCATCTGAGGAGCTTTTCCAGAATTTTTTTTCAAGGGGATCAACTTAAACAGGACCACTATTTGGTCTCACATGTAGAAATGACCCAGCATCTGCACTACCCCCACTCCTGCCTGACAATCTGATTGGGGAGGCAAAGATCCTGACCTCAGGGGTTCCCTAATCAGACAAGGGACAGCTACCAACAGGCCAGAGACAAAGACGGGTAAATAAGAGGCCAGTGCTCAGGGAGGGCTTCCAGGGGGGCAGACAGGACAAGGCTGGGCCTGGCTCCTCCCATTCCCAGGATGGTAAGGACACTGGGGTGGCCTTGGCTTGCGGTCCTGGGCCATGGTGAGGTCCTTGGAGGTGCTTAGAAATGGAGCCACAGGAAGAGCCATCACATGGACAGTCCTGCATGGTGGGTTTCCTTTCCGGTTTGTCTGAACCTGGAAGTGTGTGCAGTGAGGAGAAGGTAGCAGGGCTAGGAGTGTCTCCACTGACGCCTGCTGCTTTCTGGACATCAGTTTCCTCACCTGCAAAACGGAGGAGGGAAGTGACCCCCCCAAGGCTTTTCTCCAGCTTTGACATGCTTTATAGAGTCAGTGCCAAACATCAGGGTACCTGGTCTAGAGACAGAAGCCTTGCTGGGTGATGGGGCCTCACTACGCAGCCCCATGGGAAACGTTAAAAACTTCAACTAGTGCTGCTGGACCGCCTCCCAAAAGCACCTCATCCTGCAGCTGGGTCTAATCCTTATTCTCCTTTCACTCTCCTTTAATATCATATCCCTCTGCTTCCCAAAATACAGGGCTTGGAATATGGGAGGAGAGCCTGGGTTAGAAGTCAGGAAGAACTTACAAACACTGTGGGATGCTAAGCATAATATAAGTGAAGGCCGGCTGTGGAGTCTCATGCTTGTAATCCCAGGATTTTGGGAGGCAGAGGCAGAAGGACTGCTGGAGGCCAGGAGTTCAAGATCAGCCTGGGCAACATAGAAAGACCCCATCTCTACAAAACATAAACAAAATTTGCCAGGCATGATGATGCACATCTGTGGCCCCAGCTACTCAAAAGGCTGAGGTGGGAGGATCACTGGGGCCCGGGAAATTGAGGCTGCAGTGAGTCGTGCTTGTGCCTCTGCACTCCAACCTGGGCAACAGAGCGAGACCCTGTCTCAAAAAAAAAAAAAAAAAAATAATGAGGTAACAGGAATGGGGCATGATTGCATCACTTACCTCCCTTGCTCTTGGGGTTCCCCCAACCTGTAGTCATCACTGGAGTTGGGGATTTGGGTTAAATGTATATGGAGGGCTCTGGGTGGGGGCAGGAGTCCTTTCAGAGTGAATGGGAACGAATGTCTCTGAATGCCCGCCCCCCGCTCCCCCGCCAGGCACAGAAACCTAGTGGAGGAGAAAGGTCAGTCCTATTGAATTCATAAGTGGCCATTCTCTCCAGCTTGCACCTGAAGGCTGCCTCTTAACGCCAATGCAAAGTGGTTTTCATGAGCTTTTCAGAAATGGGTCCAAATCTCCAAAGAGATTTTTCCAGTTCTTGGCCAGGCTGGGTGACTCCGGCTCAAGATAGCTGCCCCAGCTACTGACATCCTGGTGGGGTGGGAGGGAAGCAGATGGGAAGTGAGTGAATTAGTCCAAGGCTTAGAAAACAATCCATTCCTGATCCTGAAAGGTGCGACAACACAAGTTGTGAGAACAAGAGGGTTTACATCGTCCCTAGCCAGGCCCCTGCTGGTCCCAGGAGCTCCAGCGCTACCCCTAGGGAAACTGGGGATAGAAGAAAGAGCCTCTGATCCAAGCCCAGCTCCCAGCCTCCTGGCAGGCAGCTCGCATTACTCTAGGGCTCTGTTTGCCTATCTTTAGCTTTCCTGGAAAAGGGGACTCCAGCCCCTTCCCTATTCCCAGACTCTCAGAGAAAGGACTCCTCATTCGCCATTCTGTGTCCCATGTGTGCTGGGCTCCTATGTGTGCAAGGCTCAGTGCCAGGAACTGGGGATACAGACATGTGAAGACAGTCTAATGCATGTCACCCACTGTCACTCAACTAGGGAGCAACTCTCCCTTTCAGCAGAACTGAGCAAGCCCCAGTTCAGAAGTTCAGGTTAAGGTCAGAGAGGGAGAAGGCTTTGGCCAAGGTCACAGAGGCTAATGGAAGAATGAGAATGTCAATCCACAGTCTTTGGTTGAGGACGCCATCAGCACAATTAAAATGTCTCTGCCCAGGGTAATAGCCTCCACCCCCAGACCACATGCCATTTCCTTCCGGGAGGCCCAGGCTCTAAGGCAAGGGAAATCTGGGACAATGGGGGAAGTGCCTGGGGAAGAGAGGTGAGTGGGCATTAGAGTAGGGATAAGGAGGGGAAGCAGTCCTGCCTTGCCTCTTGGGGACCCACCGTGAGTTCACTGGCTGCCCTCTCCTCATCTGTTGGAGACACTTCCCAAGATAGAGCAGAACCGGTACTGTGAAGTCAGACTTTGAATCTTGGCTCAGCCTCTTCCTGTGTGACCTTGGACAAGTCACTTAACCTCCTTACATTTCAGTTTCTCCATCTGTAAAATGCGGGTGCTGGGGGCAATCATAGTTTCTACTAGCTATGGTGGTTGTGAAGATTAAATGAGATTATGACTGCAGTGTTTCAGATCAGCCTTTGAGCCTGAGTTCAACTTCTGGTTCCACCTCTCACTTCCCAGCTGGGTGACCTTGGACAATTCTTTCTTTCTGAGACGGAGTCTCGCTCTGTCACCTAGGCAGGAGTGCAGGGGCAGGATCTTGGCTCACTGCAGCCTCTGCCTCCCAGGTTCAAGCAATTCTCCTGCCTCAGCCTCCTGAGTAGCTGGGATTACAGGTATCTACCACCACGCCCAGCTAATTTTTGTATTTTTATTAGAGACGGGGATTCACCATGTTGGCCAGGCTGATCTCGAACTGCTGACCTCAAGCGACCCACCCATCTCGGCCTCCCAGAGTGCTGGGATTACAGGTGTGAGCCACTGCGCCCAGCCGAACAATTCTTTAACCTGTGTCTCGGCGTTTTCATGTGTAAAATGACAGTAACAGTACTTAGGGTACTGTTTTCATGGTGTTTTGGTGAGGTTTAAATTAGTTACTAGATTAACGTGCTCAGAACATAGTAGGTGAAATGTTAGCTATTATTACGAGGATGTGCAGTACTGTGTAAACTATGCAGAAGTGCCCAGTGCCAGTGCACAGCGAGTGTCTGCTGACCACCAGCTGTCACTCCTGAGATTGCCATTGCCCAGGCTGGCCTCCCCGTCTGCTGGACAACCTCCCAACTCTAACACTAACTCTGCTTCTTCAGGAAGGCGCTGGCCCCAGCATTCAGCAACAGCTGCAGGAGGTGAAGACGGGCAAGGCAAGCCAGTTCTTTGGGCTGATGGGGAAGCGAGTGGGAGGTGAGTGACAATGACAATGGAGCCCAGCAAGCAGGGGTTCTGAGTGGGTTCTGCAACATAAAGCAGAGGCCCTAAGTCAAAGCCCAGGAACTTTGGGGTAACTGGGGTCAGGTACTCCAGTCCAGTAGGGGCCGCTCATGAGATGGGGTGGCACAGACTGTCCACAGAAATTATCATCCAGGCCGGGGGGCAGTGGCTCACGCCTGTAATCCCAGCACTTTGGCAGGCCAAGGTGGGTAAACCATTTAAGGTCAGGAGTTTGAGACCAGCCTGGCCAACATGGTGAAACCCCATCTCTATTAAAAATACAAAAATTAGACAGGCATGGTGGTACGTGCCTGTAATCCCAGCTACTCAGGAGGCTGAGGCAGTAGAATCGCTTGAACCCGGGAGGCAGAGGTTCAGTGAGCCAAGATCACGCCACTACACTCCAGCCTGGGCGACAAAGCGAGACTCCATCTCAAAAAAAGAAATTAGCATCCAACCAGGACACTTTGGGGAGTGTTAGTAATTATACCAGGCAACAGGTGTAAACCAGGCTGTTCCCAACAATGGGGAGCACGGTCACCTGAAGAGTGGGGGCACAGGCTCTGCACCTTGGGTGGTGTCTTCCATGCTCTGGATGACTCTGGGGAGTGGCAATGAAGCTAGAGACCAGTCTGGATGTGGGCAAAGCCACAAGCCAAGCTTTCTAGTCAATTTTCTTTGGCTGAAACAAAATTACTAACTTAAACCTGTGTTCCCTGAGGGCACTTTCAATTCAGGAGTCCTGTCCTCGGGGGACCAGGAGAAAATACTCTGCACACCAAGCAGTTTTCTCTTATTGTCAATATTGTATTTTTTAAGTGGTAATGCTCCGTGTTGGCTTGGTGTGAAAACTGGCACTTTTACACTGTCTATTTGGACGATACGTTGGCAATATCCAGGAAAGTTGGAAATGTGCTTACCTTTCTGACCCAGAGTCTCGCATCTCAGGTAGACATGCTGTTGCTACATGAGCCCTGAGGGTGTTCACTGCCAACATGCTTGTAATAGCAAGAATTCGGAAATAACATAAACACCATCAATCAGGGAATGGTCAAAATCTGTCAGGCATATCCTTAACCCTTGTGGCCATTAAAGAGAATAAAGCAGACCCATAGAAAGATATGGAAAGATCTCCAAGACACATGGTTAAGTGGTAAAAAGCATGTTACAGATCAATATTCAAGAGGAGCCTACTTGTTTTTAAAAAACGACATACACACAGATATGCAAATGCAAGCGGAAAGTTCTAGAAGGATAAATATCAAACTGTAAACAGTGGTTACTTCAAGGACAGGAAGTGGAGATGAGGGGGAGAAAGGGGGCGAAAGGGAAGAGAGACTTTAAATTTTACTTGTACAAACCTTTTCAAAATAGTGGATGTATTCAAGGACTGCTTTTGTAATAAAAAAAAATACACATATAAAAATAGAGTAAACCAACTTGTTACCAAGCACTTTTGGCCTTAGTTTCCTCTTCTACAAAATGAGTTTTGAACTGAGCCATTTCAGACTTCTTTTTTTTTTGAGACGGAGTCTCACACTGTCACCCAGGCTGGAGTGCAATGGCGCGATCTCAGCTCACTACAACCTCTGCCTCCCGGGTTCAAGCAATTCTCCTGCCTCAGCCTCCCAAGTAGTTGAGATTACAGGCACCCGCCACCATGCCTGGCTAATTTTTTGTATTTTTAGTAGAGATGGGGTTTCACTATGTTGGCCTGGCTGGTCTCGAATTCCTGACCTCGTAATCTGCCCACCTCGGACTCCCAAAGTGCTGAGATTACAGGTGTGAGCCAACACGCCCGGCCCATTTCAAACTTCTTTTCCAAATCCAACAACCCATGAAGAATGGGGGATGGGAATGTCAGAGAAAATACTTCTTGAGCACCTACTATGAGGCTGAGGCGGGAAGATCACGAGGTCAGGAGATCGAGACCATCCTGGCTAATGCGGTGAAACCCCGTCTCCACTAAAAATAAAAAAAAATTAGCCAGGCGTGGTGGCGGGCGCCCATAGTCCCAGCTACTCAGGAGGCTGAGGCAGGAGAATGGCGTGAACCTGGGAAGTGGAGCTTGCAGTGAGCCGAGATCACACTACTGCACTCCAGCCTGGGCGACAGAGTGAGACTCTCAAAAAAAAAAAAAAAAAGATTAAATCTCCACAGTAACACCCCCCTTATCACAAGCGGGGAAACTAAGGCTCAGATAGGTTAAGCACTTTTCCCAAGGATGCCCACCCGGCTGGCACCAGGTGCCAGTGACCCCAAAGTCTGTGCACTTCCAGCCACTCCACACTGCCCCCTACCAGCACACTCCTACTCCCACAGAGGATAGCTGGGGATGACTAGAATTCTACTGAAGACCCACCAATGCACCGACCCTCAAAGAACTAGAGCCTTTCCCACCTCACCAAGCCCCCAGGGAAGCAGTGCAGTCCGCAGTCCTCATTCCTTCTTTCTCCTTCCCCCAGGAAGACCTCTGATCCAGCCAAGGAGAAAAAAGGGTAAGTACTGCACAAACCTGCCCTCAACATGCCCCCTGGGGAGGGTTGAGTTGTCCTCAGCACAAACCAGGTGGGTGAGGGGAGATGCTCTGGCCAGGGGCAGGCCAGGCTGGCATTGCTGTGCAAAGGTGGGGCCAGTGTGGTTTGGCCATGCTAGGCTTTCTGGTTCTTTCCTTAAGAGGGGTAGTCCTCAGGAGCGGCTGCAGGGATAGGAATAGACAGTGATGGATCTAGTTAGACCAGCGTTTCAAAATTACCTTAGGTCTAAAGCCTGGAATTAGAAAAAAAAAAAAAAAAAGTCAACCACTAGAGATAAGAGTGCTTAAAGCTTCAAACCATGGCACCCAGATGATCTTAAAAGTACAAATCTGGGCCAGGCAGTGGCTCATGCCTGTAATCTCAGCACTTTGGGAGGCCAAGACAGCCAGATCACCTGAGGTCAGGAGTTCGAGACCAGCCTGGCCAACATGGTGACTAAAAATACAAAATACAACTAAAAATGCAAACGTTAGCCTGGTGTAGTGGCAGGTGCCTGTGGTCCCAGCTACTTCGGAAGCTGAGGTTGGAGAATCACTTGAACCCAGGAGGCGGGGGTTGCAGTGAGCCGAGTCCAGCCCAGGTGACAGACGGAGACTCTGTCTCAAAAAAAAAAAAAAAAGTACAAATCTAAGAAGCCACTACTCTGCTTAAATCTTGCAGTGAAAAGGGAAAAACAAAATCAAAAGAAAATAAACCAACTGGCCGGGTGGGTGTGGTGGCTCACGCCTGTAATCCCAGCATTTGGGAAGCTGAGGCGGGTGGATCACCTGAGGTCAGGAGTTCGAGACCAGCCTGGCCAACGTGGTGAAACACTTTCTCTACTAAAAATATAAAAATTAGCCCGGCGTGGTGGCAGGTGCCTGTAATCCCAGCTACTTGGGAGGCTGAGGCAGGAGAATCGCTTGAACCCACGAGGCAGAGGTTGCAGTGAGCCGAGATCACGCCACTGCATTCCAGCCTGGGCGACAAGAGCGAGACTCCATCTCAAAAGGAAAGAAAGAAGAAAGAAAGAAGAGAGAGAGAGGGAGGGAGGGAGACAGAGAGAGAGGGAGGGAGGGAGAGAGAGGGAGGGAGGGAGGGGGAGGGAGAGAGAGAGAGAGAGAGAGCGAGAGAGAGAGGAGAACAGAACAGAAGAGAAGAAAAGAAAAGAAACCAAACTGTACCCTCCACTCCCTCAGTGCTCTCAAGACCAAGTCTAGTCCCCTAATGCGACTCACCACATCCTTCAGGCCTGCCTCACTGACTTGACTCCTAGCCCCATCCTAACCAGCTCTCCTTCCCTGACCTCCTGCCCTACACAGACAGAGCTTGTCTCCATGGCCTAGCGCGACCCTGTTCCTGGCACACTGCACTACACTGTCTTGCTGGGTCACATGGCTGGCTGGTGTCCCCAGACTGGAAGCCCCCCAACAGGCAGGCATCAGGTCTGCTGTCGCCTCTGTATCTCCAGTTCCCAGCAGTTTCTGCCTGTTAGAAGCACCGCTAGGTGTTTGTGAAGGGAGAGCAGAGGGAGAATGGAGGAGGGGGAGGAGGGAATCAATGAATGAACCAGTGAATAAATTAATCAGTCCATGGTGTTTCCTCGCCTCTCGGGATGACAGAGAAATGATTCCATTTGCAAGGCCCCAGCCCTGGCCCTGGCCCCGCCCTTCCCTGGTTCCCAAGACAGCCTACCTCTGCTGCCTCTCTCTTCTCTACTACTTCTCTCTCCCACTGCCAGCGTGTCAGCTGCAACACATGTGTCAGCTGCCCCCTCCTGGGCAAGAGAAGCCTGTCCACAGAAGGTAGGCAAGGAGTGCTGGTGGTTGCAAGGGCATCATGGGAAAATGGCTAGACACTTTGCTGCCAGTCTCCAAGGTGGGGGCTGGGCAGCTAGACAGACAGGCTCCCCACAAGCCATCATGGGGAGGCCCCCAGGGGACGAAGTTGAGTGCAAGGAGGTGGTCCCTTTGATGATCCAAGACTGAAATTGCTGTGGCCCAGAAGCTGCACCCTCCCCACCCATGACACACCCAGGCACACTCTGCCCTGCCCCCACCCCTGCCCCTCAGGGCCAGCTGAAACCACGGGGACTGATGCCTAGTTTTCCAGACCTTGGAACATCCCCTATTCCCTCACTGTTTGCAAAGCTCTAATCATTGATCATTACAGGGTCATGTCTTTAGTCTTCAGAGATTTTCTGCCTTCAACAACTGTAAATAAGTGCAGATCACTCTGGGAGGAATAACACCATAAGCAGTTACCAGCTCACACTTTCTAACAGAGGCCACGCCCCCAATGGTTCCAGAGGACCAGGCATGAAAGTAGGTAAATCAATCAGGTTGGGGAAAGGTCACAGCTCAAGTGAGCGGGCAGTGGGCGCCCCGGCAGGTCACAGACACTGAGCTCCGGTCTGCCTTCCCTAGTGCCTAACCTCTTCCACCCGAGCTGCAGACTTCTGGACCCCTCGCCTCCCTAGCACCCCTGATAAAACACCTGCTCGACTCATTCCATTCAATAGCCATGGAAGTCACCTCAATAACAAATAGAGATGAATGTTCCTCCATGCATGATGTGGGCAGGAATATTAGGAGTCAGTCATCATTTTTCAGAGATGGAAAGCTACTGGCCCAAAGTCACACAGTGAGCCGATAACAGAGCCAGGACTAAACTGTGTCTCCTGCTTCCTAGTCCATGTCACCTGCCATGTTCCCAGGATTCTTGGATAGCCTTCCCCACCTTTAAAGAGGATAACTGAGGGTGGGCTCCGTCCATGCTCTGGAGGCATTAGCAATTGAATAATGGAAGATATGACAGATGAGCCTGTAATTCCATTGCCCTAGATATCTCCAGACAGGAGAGAGGGGTTAGGAAGATGAAGGCCTTCAATGCAACTAGGGAAGACTTCTAAGGGTGGAGGAGCCAGACAAGACGCCCCACTAACCATGGTTCATATACCAAACTCTCCCCAGGCAGAGAGGATGAGGCCCAAGGTTCAGAGTAAAAGCCCCCACCAAAGACTTCCCAGAGGACACGGTGCCACTTCTTCCTACCTGGATGTCACAGCTGACAAGCCGGCAGGCCAACTCTCTTCTCTGTGTCTCGTGTCCTCATCGCTGGCACTTCACACAAGGCCCACACTGAACCCACTGGGCTTCTTCCTGGACTCTCCGTGTCAGGCAGCAGTCCTGCATAAATGCACAACTTCGCCGTTGCAAGCTGCATTGACTCTGCCCTCCCTGACACTCAGAGCTGGCATCTCACTGCACAGCAGTGAGGAGACTCGCACACTCTGTATCCTGTGCCTAGCACACAGTAGGTGCTCAATAAATGAGTGACCAGTGAACGGCTCCTTCTCTGGTGCACAGCAGAGGGCAGGAATGGCCTGGGCTCTGTAGCCTGTTCAGTGGCCTCACTGGTATGTCAACAGGCCAAGAGTCCTTTTGCAGAATCGCAGAGAAATACTGAACAGCCCTGGTCCTGCCCCCAGGTGGGAAAACAGGCTTGGGACACAGGTAAGGATGACAGAAACAGGAAAGAGACCAAGACAGGATGGGAAGGTATTGTAGGCATTTTGGAAGGGAAGGGATTTGAAAACAAGGGGTCTTTCTTCTCTTTAGGGTCCTCTGAAGCCCCAGCCTGAAAGAAGACACCCTCTCCCTACTCACAGACATGATCTCAAGGGCTCAAATCCATGTGTCTTCTGACTCGGAGAACAGGGTCCCAGGTTATTCAATTGTCTTGTATAAAGTGACCCTTCAACTAACTGCCTTGTGGTTAAGACACAGCCCCATTCTTGAGCACCTTAGAAGAGCAAAACAGCTCCCAACCTCAGGGAGCCCCAGACTGAGGAGGCAACTGTCCCTGCAATAGCAGTTTACAGGCAGGTGGGACACAGAGGACCCCTTAGAAAGCAGCACATGAGCCAGCATGAAATCCTGGAGGCAAACCTAGGTCCTAAATGTGGAGGTGCTGAACCAAGGAATGCACTGGGAATTGTGTGTGGGTCCAGCAGTAAAGGAGGCTCACTAATTCACTAGGCTACAAAGCATTTAGCTTCGGTGTCCCTCTCTTCAAAAAAAAAGAAAACAGGTTAGGAGTTTTTCTGGGTGTTTGATTCTTTACAGGCAGGTAGAGGGGAGGTGGGAGCTGGGCTATGTTGAAAAGGAAGGGGGCCGGGCACGGTGGCTCACGCCTGTAATCCCAGCACTTTGGGAGGCTGAGGCAGGCAGATCACGAGGTCAGGAGTTCGAGACCTGCCTGGCCAACATAGTGAAACCCCATCTCTACTAAATATATAAAAATTAGCTGGGCATGGTGGCATGCACCTGTAGTCCCAGCTACTTGGGAGGCTGAGGCAGAAGAATCACTTGAACCTAGGAGGTGAAGGGTGTTGTGAGCCAAGATCGCACCACTGCACTGCAGCCTGGACAACAGAGTGAGACTCTGTCTATAAAAAAAAAAAAAAAAAAAAAAAAAAAAGAGGGGGAAGCAGGCGTGCTGATACAGAGGGCAGGACCCTCCTGTGGGTGCCAGAAAAGGCTTTAGAGACAACAAAGGTGGCTGCAAGGAGGAGGCCAAATGGCACCAGCATAGGCAGGAAGAGTCCGTGCACTCAACCTGTAGTGAGGTAGTCTCTCTCCCAAGACTGACTGTTCACTGTAAGCCCCGAATAAACCCCAGGGCCCCATTTTCTCCATCTTCACACCTTACCATCATGTCCAGCAATGAATATGGGAGTGGGAGCCAGTGCAAGCCTCCTCCTTGGAACTCTGTCACTCCTGCAGAATTTTCCAGTTAATATACTTCCCATCTCACCCACTCCTAACCTCCTAACCCACCAGGTATCCCTGGTGCCTGCCTCACCCCATCCAGCCACCGGTGAGGTGCCAAGAGGTGGTTCACCGCAATAACCCAACTCAAAGCACCAGCAAAGAGGACTGAAGACCTCATTCTTGTGTTTGAAGTCGGGGACATTTAGGAAAAAAGTGAACTCATCAAACAGTTTCATCTATGTGCCAGCATTTCACTAGGAACTCTGATGAGACTGGGGATATGAATGAAGTGTGAGATTGGAATTCGCCCTTGAAGACCTCACAGTATTATAGGAGAGCCAAGATGTACTAACGGACGCAAATTCCGCCTTCTGCTCCCCAGTCCTACCTTTCTCAAGCTCACCACGTTCACTCCTGCTTCTGGCTTCTGCACATGCCATCCTTTCCATCCTGGTGAGTGAATTCTTTGCCAAGATCCATTTCTCTGTAAAGGTTTTCCAGCCCAGGAAACACTCGTCCATTCCCTCCTTGGCATTCCCGAAATGCCTTACAAGTTCTTTCATTCAGCACTTCCTCTATGTTACAATGTTGATGTTATAATTAATGTTTTACCTCCCCTGCAAAACAGGGTTTCTGAAGAACACAGACCACATCTTATTATCTTTGTGCCCTCAGCGCCAACAATAGTGCTTGGCACATGAGAGGTCCCTGGAGAGCATTGTGACAGACTCACATTTCCTGTCCTCAAGGAGTCTGTCTCTAGAGAGCCAAACTTAATACAAGTAACTGAAATAAATAGTAGCAGCTGCTACTTACTGAACACGTCCCACAGTTCTTGCTCAACCTGTCCATACACTGAACTGTTGATCCACTGCCCCAAAACTACTCCTCATCATCTTCCACATCTCTACAAACGGCATTTCCACGCACCCAGCTACAAACCTGGGAGTTCCCCTCAATTCCTCACACCTAACTCATTATCCCCTAGCTGATGAACCTTCCACAATCTATCTCGAGTCCACCTACTTCTTGACATCTTGTCACTGTTGGTAGCAGCCACCCTCCTCCCTTGTCTTGGAGGGCAGTAGCCTCCTGGCAGACCTCCTTGTTTTCCACCCTCCTGCCAGCCAGCCACCCCCAGCCTTTGTCCACCAGAGAGTGACCTTTTAAAATGGGAAATAGGATCGCGTCCATTCCTTGTCGGCCACAGTCCAACAGTGTCCTAGCATACACTTGACATTCTTGCAGAAACCTCCAGGGCCCTGTGCTCTCTAGTCCCTCACCTCTGTGTTGTCACACTCATCACCAGGCTGTCTCAGACATACACACCAAATGCTGGCCTGCTCTGGGATCTGGACACTGCCCCAGTCCCTCTACTCCATATTGCCCCCATCCTGCTAACTCATCTTTCAGCTCCCAGGATAAAGGTCCTTTTTTAGACAGGGCTTACCACTGGTTCCCCAGACTCAACTTATTCCCACCTTAGATGGTGGGCACAACAGAACTTGTTTACTGACTACATGAATGAATATATGGCAGGCACTGCAAGAGAATTTCCCACAATTTTATCCCCATTCTGCCAATGTGGATAAGCCACTTGCTTGAAGTTACAAAGGAAATGACAGCCAGGATTTAGGCTACGGTGGCTTGACTTCACATGCATCAACCTCCACACTTGGTCTATGCCATGATAGTTCAGACAAGTCTCAAGCAGAATTAGGGACCTATTTGGGTGGGAAAGAAACATTTCCAAAAGCCCTACCCCAGGACACCAGTCCAAGAGGCTCCTTCCAGATCAAATCATTTCAGGAAATGTTACATCCTGTTGTCTTCTTGGAAAACCCCAAAGCCCATTAGCCTACTGAAGGTTTTGGGAAATCTTCCAGTCAAGAAACATACTGGTTATTATCTTTATTTTTTTATTTTTTGAGACAGGATCTTGCTCTGTCACCCAGGCTGGAGCACACTGGTGGGATCTCAGCTGACCACAGCCTTGACTTCCTGGGCTCAGGTGATCCTCCTACCTCAGCCTCCCGAGTAGCTGGTACTACGGGTGCACACCACCATGCCCAGCTAATTTTTTTGTAGAGATTGGGTCTCCCTATGTTGCCCAGGCTGGTCTTGAACTCCTGGGCTCAAGTGATCCTCCCACCATGCCTGGCCTGATACTAACTTTGGAAACACTCTGTGTTTTCCAAATTTATTTGACCACAGAACTTTTTGCCTATACTTTGGTATTTAATGGAACACACTTCATGGAACGTTGAAGTGGAGGCTCAGTAAATACAAGAAAGGGAATAATAGACTAATCCTGTTGCACGTTGAGGTTATGTGTAAGGGAATGATGAAAGCTATGTAGGTTGAGTCAGCTTACAGAAAGACTTGAAAGCCAGGATAAACATGAACTTAATCCACTGAACAATGAGAAGTCACATGAATTCTGGAGCAGGCAGGTGATGAGCAGTATCTCGACAGCAGAAGAAGGCTGGGCACAGCGGCTCATGCCTATAATCCCAACACTTTGGGAGGCCAAGGCAGGCTGATTGCTTGAGCTCCGCTTGAACCAGCCTGGACAACACGGCAAAACGTCTCTACTGGAAATACAAAAAGTTAGCCGGGCATGGTAGTGCACGCCTGTGGTCTCAACTACTCTGGAGGTTGAGGTGGGAGAATTGCTGGAGCCTGGGAAGGCGAGGCAGCAGTGAGCCGTGATTGCACCACTGCACTCCAGCCTGGGTGACAGAAGGAGACCCTGTCTCATAAATCAATCAATCAATCAATCAATCAATCAATACATACATACATACAGAAGGATATTCTTCAGTTTTCCTGATCCGCTTAAGGAGGTGGCTAAGAATTCCAAGGCCAGCTAGTTATCTCAGAAGCAATTTGACTGACAGCGAAGACACGATAAATAACCAAACAAGGTGAACTGACTGAGGCTGCCATTTACACAGAACATAAACAGTGTCCCCTGGAATTGCACAAGGTGGTAGCCTTCTTCTAAGCACATCTGGCTTCCAATCAACCTACAGGGCAAACTGAATTCCAGCCCTTTAGTTTCCGAAGTCCCCTTGTTTCACTTCTCGATTGCCATGTATCAAACCATTCCAAAACGTGTGGTTAAAACGGTATTCTCATAATTCTCTTGGTTAACAGGACTCAGCTAGATGTCTTTAGTGTCATGTGGCATCAGCAAGGGCCACTCATGAGGGTGCATTCAGCTGGGAGTCTGATGGGGTTGAAACCTTCAAGAGACACAAGTCTGGGCTTTTAGTGCTGTGACTAGAGCACCTTGGTTCTCCTATGCGTCGTCTCTCACCATTCAGTAATTTAGCCCAAGCTTCTCGTTTGGAAACATGTCAGCTCATTTTCAAGAGCAAAAGTGGAAGCTGCCAAAATATCACTTCCATAATATCCTATTAGTCAAAACAAGTCACAAGTTCAGCCCACACTGAGGAAAAAAACAGACCTTATTGGAAGTAGCATGTGCACAGAGGATGAGAGCAACTGTTGGTGGCCATCTTTGGAGATGATCTACCACACCTCTAAATCTGTGAGATAAGAGTGTAGGTTTCTGATAACTTTGGAATTGAATGTATGGTAAGCTGTTTCCAGAAACAAATGCCCAATTAAGAACAAAGACTGGTTTCTTGGAATGAACATGACTTGTCGAGGATAAAGATGTTTATATCTCACATGGAACATTTGTGAGGAGCCATGGAGCCAGAGTTGTGCAATAGTACAGGTTATTTTCTCCATTCTTGGGCACAAGTAAACAAATCCCCAAACCCCCAAATGGTAACATGACCTGGACTTAAAGATATTGCACAAGAGGTCAGGGGCAAACTGATGTTTTGGCACCAGGGACATTTCTCATCGCTGGGCAATCCTTTGTTTCCTTCTTGGTGACATTCATTGGGATTTTGTTGCAGATACCACACAGGAAGAAGGCTATTAAATTGCCCCTATCAGCAGGAAACAGTCTGGAGGAGGCAGTCACAAATAATTTTGTGGAAGAAAGTGCTGAGGCAAAACCAGTTGAGGTCCGATTCCATGATCCCAATGAACAGCAAAGAGTGGCTTCTAGAAGTCCTAGCACACATCACATACTATCATTCAGCAAAGTAGTTTTCATATTTTATTCTCATGACATTCAACACTTTGATATGCTGTACATATGTACACCTGTGAGACACAAGAGGTAGAGGAAACTAATGCTGAGAGCCTCAGTGAGCCAGGCCTTCTCCCTGCTGCCATTCATTTCACTTGATGGGATTGGTTATTTGAGCCTGAGCACACTAAACTAGCTGAGAGTTGTGTGGTAAGAGGATTCCTGCTGTCTCACTGGGGCTTTTTCTCAAACCAGGGTTTCTTAACTCCATGTCCAAGAATGGACTTCAACGGCACAATTTCCTCAACTATAGACAAATGTGTGCATATTTACAAGGGTGATTTTTAAAAATCCAGTGCTTTAATTAGAGTCTCAAGGACAGAAGAAAAAAGTGGTAAAACGATCATAGCCGAGCTGTGCTGCTTGATCCTGGTACAGCTCGTGAGACTTTGTTTTGACCCACCCCACCCAGAACTATAAGGACAAATCAGTACAAATCAAAGTTGAGGACAAGTCAAAAGCATCACCTTGTCATTTAAAGGTTATACCACACTGTTAAAAGTTACTTGGCTGGGCGCGGTGGCTCCTGCCTGTAATCCCAGCACTTTGGGAGGCTGAGGTGAGTGGATCACCTGAGGTCAGGAGTTCAAGACCAGCCTGGCCAACAGGGCAAAACCTCATCTCTACCAAAAACACAAAAATTAGCCAGATGAGGTGGTGGGCACCTGTAATCCCAGCTACTTGGGAGGCTGAGGCAGGAGAATCGCTTGAACCCGGGAGGCAGAGGTTGCAATGAGCCGAGATCATGCCACTGCACTCCAGCATGGGTAAGAGCGAGACATCGTCTTAAAAAAAAAAAAAAAAAAAAAAAAAGGCCAGGCGTGACAGCTCACACCTGTAATCCCAGCACTTTGGGAGGCTGAGGCGGGTGGATCACGAAGTCAGGAGATCGAGATCATCCTGGCTAACACGGTGAGACCTCATTCTACTAAAAATACAAAAAATTAGCCAGGCGTGGTGGTGGGCACCTGTAGTCCCAGCTACTCGGGAGGCTGAGGCAGAAGAATGGCATGAACCCGGAAGGCGGAGCTTGCAGTAAGCCAAGATCGCACCACTGCACTCCAGCCTGGGCGACAGAACGAAATTCCGTCTCAAAAAAAAATTACTTAATATGACTCATTATCCCCAGATAAGAAATGGGAACATAGCATGGAAGCATCAGGTGACCAGACCTCATGATAACAATGCCGAAAGTATGGGATTTGGACTCAGGGAAGCAAGGCTCTCTCATTCTATTGCTATAACACAGCAGCAAGACCGCTATGAGCCTCACTTTTTCATCTAAAAGAAGACTATAATATCCACCTTACTGTGCTGTGGTGAGGAATGAAGAAAACTATGGAAGTAAAGGGACAGTGCTTACTAAACAGTTTATTCCTAAATCAGAAAAAATGCCAGAATGAGGCACATCTTTTGCTTCCTGGTTTAGCTCTGTAGCCCCCTAAAGTTGCTGCTTCTAAAGCCAACTAACATCAATCAATTCTGTTTTTTGTTTTTTTGAGACAGGGTCTCATTCTGTCACCCAGGCTGGAGTGCAGTGGCATCATCTCGGCTCACTGCAACTTCTACCTCCCAGGTTCAGGCGATTCTCGTGCCTCAGCCTCCCAAGTAGCTGAGACTACAGGCACGTGCCCATGTCTGATTTTCCTACTTTTTATAGAGCTGGGGGTTTCATCATGCTGCCCAGGCTAGTCTCGAATTCCTGGACTCAAGCAATCCGCCCACCTTGGCCTCCCAAAGTGCTGAGATTACAGACTATTACAGAGCTATCACGGCTGGCTTAAAAATCGGTCCTTTTTACTGTAATGAGTTAATTTGGTTGATAATTAAAAAATAATAAGAAGAAAAAATATAAAAAGAAAATCAATCCTTTTGCCTGAAAGTTTTCACCAGTTTCATTATTATCCTTGTAATGGAAGCCATTAGAAACAAAGAAATCCAACTAGAAGGGAGAGGATGATTCATCATTAAGGAATCAAAAACAGTGGAAGCAAACATAGAGGGGAGGGTGAGGGCTATCAAGGTAGACAGACCAGAATTGAAGTTTCTGGCTTTGCTGCTAACTTCCACCTTGGATTCCAGGTCTCCTTTGGCAAACCAGTGTACGCATCTACTGCACAGTGCTAATATGAGGGTCAAATGAGGCAGTATGAAGGTACAGTGACAACCATATGGGAAGCAACTAGCCCATGCTACGGCTCTCTTCCTCCAGAAATAGAGTAGGTACTTCCAATGAGCAGGTTTCAGGAATAATTTCAGACTTTTGCTCTTCTAATAAAGGAGCTTAAGCAGCTAAGCTTCTGTTATGCAGATAAGAGGGAGTTAAAAGCTGGGTGCAGTGGCTCACGGCTGTAATCCCAGCACTTTGGGAGGATGAGGCGGGTGATCACTTGAGGTCAAGAGTTTGAGACTGGCCTGGCCAACATGGCAAAACCCTGTCTCTACTAAACATACGAAAATTAGCCAGGTGGCCTGCACCTGTAATCCCAGCTACTTGGGAGGCTAAGGCAGGAGAATCGCTAGAATCCAGGAGGTGGACGTTGCAGTGAGCTGAGATCATGCCACTGCATTCCGGCATGGATGACAGAGTGAGACTCTGTCTTTTAAAAAAAAAAAAAAAAAAAAAAAAAAAAAGGGGTCGGGGTGCAGTGGCTCAAGCCTGTAATCCCAGCACTTTGGGAGGCCAAGGTGGGCGGATCACCTGAAGTCAGGAGTTCGAGATCAGCCTGGCCAACATGATGAAACCCTGTCTTTACTAAAAATACAAAAATTAGCTGGGCATGGTGACAGGCACCTGTAATCCCAGCTACTCGGAAGGCTGAGACAGGAGAATCACTTGAACCCGGGAGGCAGAGGTTGTGAGCCAAGATTGCGCCACTGCACTCCAACCTGGGTGACAGAGCCAGACTCCGACTCAAAAAAAAAAAAAAAAGAGGGAGTGAAATGGGATAGTCTCACTCAGAGTTACCAAGGGAAGTGAAACTCTGTTCCCACACCTGTGGGGGTTTAAATGAGATAATAAGTCCTTTTATTTTTCAGTGAGTAAAGTGGGATGGCAAAGTGAGTGGAGACCTGGGATCAGAACTGCGCAAAATACTTCAACTGTATGGGTTCTCACCACTACTGGCCACAGTGAGTGAAACCATTCCAGCCATACAATTCCCAGCCTCCTCCTTTCCACCATACGGAGGTTAGTGCTCAGCCACCCTTTTCCTGTGTTGGGTATATCTTATAGGAAAATGCAGCTATTTTCAAATATAATCATTTCAACCTGGGAGAGAGTCAATAATTAGAGGTGACACTGCTCAATACTGGTGAATGAGCTTGGAGATGAGAAGGGATATCTGTTCCCATCTCCCACAGGCATCAACTGTACCCCCATATATCCTAATTTCCTATTGGTGCCTTTGCCCCTAAAATCAGTGGAAAATGGCACTTAGTGAAAGAATGGGTAATACTGACTAATCATTGCTACGTATACTGATTAGCTGGAACCAAAGTGAGGCAGATCAAATTTGTGCTACCATCTAGAGAAGTTCAGAGTGAGCACTTCCTTGATCTTTACAGACAGCCTGTATCACAGGGAAAAACATTCCATAGCCACAAACCACATCCCTCAACAGTTTTACTGCTGGGGAAAGCAAATCCCAAGTGCATTTACTATTAGTAGCAGATCGTGTGCAACATTTTCATATATAAATGAGAGCTCCCAGATGAAACAGACTTGAGCAGAGAACATGCTTTATTGAGGAGTAGATATAGAAGAGCACATTCTACCACATGTGGGGAAGGGTTTAGCTTCTGTAAAAGGCCTTTATCCCTTAAGAAAACCCCTAGTGAAGTTGCTTTTGGATAAATTTTAACAGTGACACTGAAACTGGAGGGGAGCTGCCACTGAACATGCTTAAAATTAGCTCCCCCAACCCACAGTGAATATAAGTAGTGTACAGAGATGACAAGAGAAAGGCACAAATGACCGGAGTCAGGGATTGTGGTGAGGGCTCCACATGAAGACAGCATGTTGGAGGAGACCAAGTTGGGAAGGGTGACATGTCATACATCAAAAGTTGCCCCAAGATAGCAGGTTATAATGGGCTAGAGAGAAATTAGAGGGAACATCTCTTCCTTCACTTGAACAACACCAAAAATAGAAGACCAGAGAATAGAAGGATGGTGACAAATCCCAAAAAGGAAATGGAGGAGGAGTTCGTGGAAGGGCAGAAGCACTTTAATCCTAGAGGGAGGGTGAGGCACTGTTGAAAAGAGAAGCAAACCTTGGCAGGGGTGGCCATTCTGCCTTGCTGAGTCATGGGCTGAGATACGGAAGTCACTTTCAATCATTTTCAACTTCTCCCAGACAAAATCAGTGCAAGGTATATGGAAGTACAGATGTACTGTATCAGACTAGTGGAGGTGAAAAGGTTTCTGCAGTATAATTAACCAGTTAACACGCAGCATGAAAGGGAGAAGTGGACATTACTTTGGCACCTGCAAACGTAAAAAGTGGGAGTAAAGAGAGAAGGAAATATTTACTAGTGGGTACTTCACGGTGAGGCAAAAAGTAGTATCCACTCCCTTTCACCAAGACACTGCCCACTGCCCACAGGTGAACTCAAATCAAACCCAGAACCACCACCTCTTCATTCTTCTCTCCATCTCATTCAGATCAATTATATGCTATTACCATGACTAGTCCCTGGGAAACTCTTCAAAAGTATTTGGCTCTGGTTAGCCCAATACAGATCAAAAAGAGGTCTCTTAATCAAAATGAAGGAAAGAAATGTAAAGCAAGATGGAACCCAAAGTGACTGGACCCCCTGCCAATCCACACACACTCACAAGTGCCACCTCTTCCCTGCCCCTCCATAGAACACATATATAAGGAGTAACTGGAAAGGTCCTGGTGATGGCAGCCATATTTGGAGGTCTGGTGACCAGGTGGCAAGCACTAGTACCACACTTAGAAGACAACACAACCTCATGGGGCGAGAGGACATGAGGAGAGAACCAGTGACTGGACAGGTACAGTACCATAACAGAACTCCTTGGGTCAGTGCTGAGAGACCTGCACTCAAGTCTAATACAGATCCCATCCAGGCAACCTCACTGAGGCCGAAACAACAGTTCCTCAGAACCAGCGTCTGCAGTGTACACAAAGGTCGGAGCCAGGACAGTCCTGAGGGGGATGGCCTTCCCAAAGGATACTGTACTTGCCAATCACAAGAGCAACAGAAATGACAGACAGATCCCTAGGGTACGGATTCCTACTGCTGGGGTTCGCTGGCTCGGAATGACAGGTCACTTTAAGTGCCCTTGGGAGGGGTCCATTTTAAGCAGCTGGGATCCATGGTTTTATTGGAGTTGGACCTTTTGGCCTCTTTGGCTATCCACTCATCAATCAGGTCCTGAGGGAGAACAATGGGAAAAAGGATTATATACTTTCAACTCAAGTGCCTTTACATAGATTCCAAAATAACTAACTGCCAAGAAGGAATTGCCAAAGGTTTAACAACACATTAGGGTATCAAAAAAATACTATATTTTGACTTATAAACTGCTTTCCTATCTAATCCATTCTTCCTACTTTACCCTCAGTGAGAAATGAAAATCATCGCTCACCGACCTTTATTGTATGTATGAAATAATTTAAAAAATTAGAAGTGAGTATGAGTTGAGACAGCATTTGTGAACATTCCTCTACAGATGGGCAATTTCCTCCCATCTAAGAAAAACATCAAATGACAGAAGTGCTGTACAACATAAAGCTGCTTAACTGGAGCTGCTTAACTTGTGTCATCCAAATTTGAGACAGGAGCTTACCAAAACCTTCTGATAAGGATAAGGCAACACAGGCATCACTGCCAGCTACAGAAACGAGACCCAGTAAAAGAGGCGTGTAGACCAACTCCTTTAAAGGAAGGTTCTCGAGTCTTAAGGCCCCTACTTCGTTCTGCTAAGCCTTGAAGGACATCCAGCAATGAGCAAGCCGCTGATGAAAACCTTACCTGTCTCTTTAAAACTAGGTGTTTTCCCTTCCAGTACTTGAGCATCTGAAGGGCTTGCAGAGTGCTGACAATGTCCACAGGATTCACAGCTGTCTCCTGACTGATTTCTGAAACAGAAGAGGTACTGACAACCTGGCCAAAGTGCAGGTTCCCACCCCTTTGCCCCCAACCAAGGTCTACTTTCCCTTAAAGGGAATCCAAATGGACAGAATCTTCTGTACTCAACCCAATCTGTTTAGAAGGAGTTTACAAAGTATTCATTTGACCAGTCCAAATAACTACAGAAGAATATTACAGCAAGAAGCTACTCTTGGCCCCTTAGAAATCAGGGTCAAATATAGATCAAACTAAATTGTTCCACCCTTGCATAAATACACAGGGATGTCTTTCTCAGAAAGATGAACCAAAAGATCTGAAGTTTTACTTCTTGACTTTTGTAAGAATTAAAGTGTTGGCAACTTTGGATTTGAGAAGCCAATTAATAACCATTCCCAGGGGCCAAATGCTTTGGATTCCTAGGCAACTTTAGTGAGGGTCTCTGCAGTGGTCCATATTCAGTGGGCTTTCTGTTCTCATATTCAGGGGAAACACAATACCCAGTAAAATTAACTTCTTGGGTAACAATCAACCATTCCAAGGAGTCAAAAACCAACCTTTGATAGAAATCTCTTTGCCTTGGAAATTATGCAGGTAGCGGAGAAGTACTTCTTTCCAGTAACTGCGATAGCTTATAAGCCCCAGATCTGAGAGTGGACGTTCTGGGGAGCCAACTTTTTCTTCGACTTTGGAAAGCAAATAACCTGCCAGGGAACAAATACAGACTTTTTCTAGCAACACTAGATCTTATCCTAATAGCAAAAAACAGTGTGCCAACATGGAAGAAGGTTTAAGAAGCACAGTCTACTCCATTAGGGTTTAGTCATTCAATGGAATACTGTGTGGCTAAGTATAGTATACCGCCTTTGTATAAACAAATGGGGAAGAATGTGTATTTGCATTTACATGACACAGGAGTCCCCTCTTATTCACAGGGAATGTGTTCCAAAACTCCCAGTGGAGGCTCAAAACTGTGGATAGTACCAAATCTTATCTATACTATGTATTTTCCTATCAACACATTCCTATGCTATAGTTTAACGTATAAATTAGGAACAGGAAGAGAGTAATAGTAAAACAGAACAATTGTAACGATATACTGTAATAAAAGTTATGTGAAGGTTGTCTGTCTCTCAAAATATCTTATTTTACTGGACTCACCTATTTTTGGACCGCAGTTGACTACAGGTAATTGAAACTGCAGAAAGTGAAATGGCAGATAAGGAGGGCACTACTGTAATAGACACTAAAAGAACTCTGGAAGGCTTCACTATTAATCATTTTGATAATAATGAATCTCTGTTGCAGGTGTGTGTTGGAAACAAGGGAGACAGGAAACAAAAATGTGAAGCCACTTCATTACCTAGTTTTTAAATATTTTTTAAATCTTTGAATGGTAAGAACAGATTAGCTCAGTACCACCTATGAGATAGTGCAGGGTGTAAAAAACCCAAATGATGAAGCCTCTAGTTATAAAGTCTAAACACCTAACATTCAATTTATACAAAATATACAAAACAACACTATGGAGATGCAGTCTGCAAAGTTCATAATCTGGGGAACCCTTTTAGACAACTAACCTGCTTTCTTCAACAAAAACACAGCAAGGAAAAAAAGATGGGAGTGGAAAGTTTTAGACTAAAAGTGAATTATGAGCCATATTTCTCAATCCCACTATCAATTTTACCTGGATCTGAGTATTAAAAAAATAAAAATAAAAAAAGAACAAAATCACACCAGGGAAATTTGATTATCACAATTTATGACATGAAGGAGTTTTTTGTTTTTCTTTTTTTTTTGGGATGGAGTCTTGCTCTGTTGCCCAGGCTGGAGTGCAGTGGCACAATCTGGGCTCACTGCAAGCTCTGCCTCCTGGGTTCACGGCATTCTCCTGCCTCAGCCTCCCAAGTAGCAGGGACTACAGGCACCCGCCACCACGCCCAGCTAATTTTTGTATTTTTAGTAGAGACGGGGTTTCTTCACCTTGTTAGCCAGGATGGTCTCGATCTCCTGACCTCGCGATCCGCCCGCCTCGGCCTCCCAAAGTGCTGGGATTACAGGCGTGAGTCACCGCGCCCTGCCAAGTTTTTTTTTTTTTTAAGGTGTAACAGACCTTATCTTTCAGAGATATCAAAATAATGGCAAGTGAAAATGTAGGTAAAACAAGATTAGCCCCCCAAAAAACGGTAATTATTGAAGCTGGGTGATGGGTATAGGGGGGTTTATTATACTTTTGTTAATGCTTAAAAATTTCTATAAAATCAAGTTTATAAGAACAGTGTTACCTATTCAAAGATACATAGTTCCCCTCTTATGTCACTTCCCAGTTCATCTCTTCTCAGGTGACTTAAAAATGAAAGAAGGCGGCCGGGCACGGTGGCTCACGTCTGTAATTCCAGCACTCTGGGAGGCCGAGGTGGGTGGATCACCTGAGGTCGGGAGTTCGAGACCAGCCTGACCAACATGGAGAAACTCCGTCTCTACTAAAAAAATACAAAATTAGCTGGGCATGGTGGCACATGCCTGTAATCGCAGCTACTTGGGAGGCTGAGGCAGGAGAATCGCCTGAACCCGAGAGACAGAGGTTGCAGTGAGCCAAGATCGGGCCATTGCGCTCCAGCCTGGGCAACAAGAGCAAAATTCCATCTCAAAAAAAAAAGAAAGAAAGAAGGCTTGGAAGGCTAATTCTAGGAATTCCAATTTTGGTTACAATATACCCCGTCCTATGACAGTGGACATCAAATATAGAATAACACACAGTGGAGTCTTGTTATTCACAGCAGTTATGTTTTATAAAGTCACTGAGAACCTGAATTAGTGAATACTGAACCACTGCTCCTAGGGGAAATACAGGGAGGGTTAGGTTCCTGCAAGCCTCTGGTCACATACTGGTCAACCATCAATACATAACCTTATTTTATGTTTCTGTTTAAAATGCCTTATTTAATATACACTGTTGATATCATTAACATTGAACTCAATGCCAGCAACTCTCTAATTCACCTGAAGAAAGCTATCTAACCCCTGTAAGGTACCCCAGTATTCCTGAGATTAGGAACACCAGACACATCAGTACTACTCATAGGGGCCATTTAAAATCAACAGAAGGCCAAAACCATGTGGCATTCTCAGACTGAAAATGAACTTGTTTACAGTATAAGAGCTGAAAACTCTGAAGTCAGCTGGGAATGTGTGCATCCATGACTCTTACTTTTTGCTGCGCTGTGCATGTTCACGAATGACCACAAAAATGTTAAGATTGATTTTGGGGTTACAAATAAAATTTACTGAGTAAGCAAATTCACAAACACAGAATCCACAATTAATGAGGGCAGAGTATATTATGCAAAGGGTCCATTGGGTACATGGATTACCTCTAGACAAGTCCCTACAAAAGTGAAATCCCTAGCATCAAGGAACAGATTTTAAGCCTCATGCATGTATGTGCTGTTTAAAAGTCTCAAACTGGGATAATCCTAAAGAGCTTACTTTATCATCCTCTGTACCTCCTACTCATTAAGGAGGAGTCCTGTACTCCTTCAATGTTCAATGTGTATCAGGCAGAATGACAATGTTCAGGTTTTTCCTACTTGTTTATTCATTTACTAAATATCCATGTACCTCCACTACATTCCAGGAATTGCAGAGACCACAGGACAAAAAGACAAACAATATTCACATGGTCCCTGCCTTGTGGAACTAATGACTTAGCAATTTCACTTACTGAAATCAATAAGCATCTTGCCATAGCCCTGTCTCATGTACTGAGGCATAGTAAGGATACAGGATACGTTGTAGTTGAGGAATGAATTCTTTTCCTAAAATCAAGAGCAAACAGATGAACACGTCATGAGGATTTGAAACCAAAGGTTTCAGCACTTCCACAGATGCAAAATAAGGCTGCTTGCAAAACATCTGGCTAACCAGTCCCAAAGGGTGGCTGCCAGGCTCACAGCTGTTATAACCACACCCTTTATCATGGCCAAAGCCATTAATCATCCCAGGATTTCCCTAGCTGAGACCTCCAGCCTCATTTTAAGGGGGCTGACTCTGGGTTCCTGACAGCCACAGAGCAAGGCAAGAAGGTTAAGACTGCTGACTCAGTCTATAGAAGCCCACTTTAAATGCAATCTTTGAAAAGGAGCTGCCTACTGGAAGAGAAGGGAAGGAAACAACACTGTAGGTCCCCATTCTGCAAAGGGATTTAAAAAAAAAATCAAATTGAACCAAATCAAAATGTGTGATTCCACTTGTAGGAAATGTCCAAAATAGGAAAATTTATAGAGACAGAAGGACTGAGAGGGATTGAGTACAAATAGGAGTGATTGCTAACAATTTCTTCTAGGATAATGCAAACTGGGTTGATTGCACAACTCTGTGAATACACTATAAACCACTAAATTGTACCCTTTCAGTGCGTGAATTTATGGTATATGAATTATATTTCAATAAAGTTGTTATACTGAAAGTCATAAACTTTTATGACTTGGGCCAGGCGCAATGGCTCACACCTGTAATCCCAGCACTTTGGGAGGCTAAGGCGAGTGGATTACTTGAGGTCAGGAGTTCGAGACCAGCCTGGCCAACATGGTAAAACACCATCTCTACTAAAATCACACAAAAAATTAGCTAGGCGTGGTGGCAGGTGCCTGTTATCCCAGCTACTCAGGAGGCTGAGGCAGGAGGGTCACTTGAACCTGGGAGGCAGAGGGTGCAGTGAGTCAAGATCACACCTCTGTACTCCAGCCTGGGCAACAGAGTGAGACTCTGTCAAAAAAAAAAAAAAAAAAAAAAAATCTGGCCTTGGGTCTTTAAAAGGCGCAGTAGTGTTATCACTGAAGGGACTGTGCTAGAAGGAGCCCAGCTAAACAATCAGGCAAAAGGAGTATATTCCTGGTTTTAAGCTAATAACATAGAGGCAGGCAAAGCCAGGAGAACTGGCTTGACTACAAGATGTGGGCTTGTGGGTTACTAGAGAGGGCTCTGGCCAGTTATTAACAGGCAGCTCCAGTCCACAATTCTAGAAATGAATGAACCAGAAGCTTTTAATAAAAACTGCATTTTCATTAAACAATCTTTGATACATGGGTTTGCCTTTTTTTTTTTTTTTTTTAAATTTAAGGAAGGGGTGTCATCATTGCCCAGAGTACAGCTTCTTCCTGTCAGTGATTTGAGCCCCCAACTGGGAACATGGATCACCCTGCTCTGGCTATTGGCTTCTTAATCTCCAGATACTGCTTACCTTGGAAAAATATCCAATCAGGTGACAGCCAGTGTTGTCCGCCTCTGTCATAACATAGAACAGGAAGGGCTCCACATCATAATATAATGTCTTGTGGTCCAGAAAAAGTTTGGCCAACAGGCACAGGTTTTGGCAGTAGATCTGGAAGCAGAGAAACAGAGTTCATGTGTGGACCACTGATTCCTAAACAGATAAAGGCCTAAAATTCACAAACATACCATAATTATTAATGAAACACACTGTGTATTTTGGCAAAAGAAGAGTTGTATGTCCTTCACAAGGTGTGATGGAGAAAAAACACATGACTTCTGAAACCTGTGAATATACAACATTACAACTCCTTTCTAAAGTCACCACCTTTTACCTTGTTTTTCTTGCCATCCACTTCAAACACAGAGATTGAACCTTTGCGATATATCTCATCACCAGGTGGGTGTTTCCACACACATTTGGCCTGCAAGACAATGAAATTCACATCAGGAAACCAAAGCCTCCCAACAAGACTGCTCCTCAAAAGGGAAAAGGAATGACAGGTAAAATGTGGTTAACTGAGCTACAGGACAGTTGGACAAGCTGAGAACATACAGCAAAACAGAGATTTTTTTCCATAAAACAAAGGCTTCCAAAGTCATTTGAATATATTTATGACACTTTTATAGCAATCTGGAACAAGTATTCTGGATTACATTCTGGCACTGCTTTAGCCCAGGAGATTAAAATCACCCACTACATAAAGGCCAAATAAATAACAATACGCTTGCTTATTACCAAATGTCTCAAGCCAACAGGAAATTCTTAAGCAGCTTATTTCCAGCAGCTTAGGGTGGCTAAGTACTTTACTCTCACCTTTACCCATAACTTCTCATTACCACCTAACCATGATGGCCTTCTTTGTTCAGATTAGAAAACCTACTCACAATGATAAAAACCATGTACCACTACCTGTCTGCCCTTCTCCCCTGCAAGTGCATTCTCTTTGTTATATAAGGAAATTAAGAGAAAGTCCTGTGGCAAAAAAAGGAAAAAAAGAAAGGCAAGCAGCCTAGCTGAGCAGCAGGAAGCTAGGGTCACTTGGCCACAAGGGGGCACAAAGTACCCCCTTTTCCTCACCCTCAAGTGCTAATTGTTTTAATGCAGCCAGCCAGCCAGCCAGCCATCTGCTGTTAGGTGAATTCTTTAAAAGGTTTACATTTTAAAATGTTTAAGGCCTGGTGCAGTGGCTCACGCCTGTAATCCCAGCACTTTGGGAGGCTGAAGTGGGCAGATCACCTGAGGTCAGGAGTTTGAGAGTAGCCTGGCTAACATGGTGAAACCCCGTCTCTACTAAAAATACAAAAATTAGCCAGGTGTGGTGGCGGGGGCCTGTAATCCCAGCTACTCTGGAGGCTGAGGCAGAAGAATCCGGGAGGTGGAGGCTGCAGTGAGCCGACACTGCACCACTACACTCCAGCCTAAGTGACACAGAGCGAGACTCTGTCTCAAAAAAAACAAAAAAAGGAAAAAAAGAAAAGTGTTTAAAAAGTATAGATATATAAAAAAAATTTTTTTTTTGAGATAGGGCGTCACTGTCTCACCCAGGCTGAAATAGCACGATCATAGCTCACTGCAGCCTCGAACTGCTGGGCTCAAAAGATCCTCCCATGTAGCTAAGATTATAGGCGCATGGCACCATGCCTGGTTAGTTAATTTTTAAAACGGTTTTTGAAGCAACAGAGTCTCACTATTTTACCCAGGCTGGACTCAAATTCCTGGCCTCAAGCAATCTTCTCACTTCAGCTTCCCAAAGTCCTGGGATTACAGGTATGAGCACCTGGCCCATGAAACACTTTCTATTAAGTAACTTTACTGCAACTCTTTTTGTCAACTCAAGAAGCATGTTCCAATTTGTCATATGTAAATCCAAATATTTATTAACTGGAATCCCTCCAAGAAAATTCCATCTGTAGTTTGTTCCTATCTCTACCCCTTTACTCATGCTGGCTCTTCCCAACAATAACCAATCTCATGTAACAATTATTATTTGTTTAGAAACAGAAGCCAAGCCAAAGGAAGACCATTTCATTTCAGTGATCACACCTGAAGCAATGGGAATAAGAACAGGCATGGAATAAAATAGGTATTTCCTGAAATCTGATTTTTATATCATATGATATGGAAGATTTTCAAATATTCAGAATGTTTATTTGATTCTCAGATTTATTCAGACCCTTTGTTTTCTCCTTCTATTACTATTTCTTGCCCTTTTGGCTATTTCATTGGTTAGTGTCACTCAACAACCAGTAACAAAAAGGAAAAAAGGCATAAATGGTAAGCAGTTCACATCAATAAAAATACCTGCTTTCACATAGTAAAACCATTTTACTTTATCTCCACGGACTGCCATCTGTGTCAGTGCCCCTCCTTCTGACCCCATTATTTCCTGTGCACTGATATTTCTACCAATTGCCGCCAATCACCTCCCCTCCATGATTCTAGCTAGCCCCATGCAGTCAAGTGTGCCAGGGCCTGGAGAACCTGAGTCAAAGCAACAGTTCTGGGCCCCGAACGTACAGACCACATGCTCCTGAACTGGGAACATAAAAAAGCAGTATCACCAACCAAACTGGGGAGAAGAGTATAATGACAGAAATCACAGGAAGCCTGGGTCATAGATGCTCAACATATGGAAATCCTGGGAAATAAAAAAGGAAGGGGAAGGAAAAAGAGACACCCCAGAGGCCTTAGAGCCAAATTATACTGTGATTATGAGAACAAGGGCCGGGCACGGTGGCTCATGCCTGTAATCCCAGCATTTTGAGAAGCTGAGGTGAGTGGATCATGAGGTCAGGAGATCAAGACCATCCTGGCCAAAATGGTGAAACTCTGTCTCTACTAAAAATACAAAAATCAGCCAGGTGTGGTGGCGTGCAACTGTAGTCCCAGGTACTCAGGAGGCTGAGGCAGGAGAATCGTTTGAATCTGGAAGGCAGAGGTTGCAGTGAGCCAAGATCGCGCCACTGCACTCCAGCCTGGGCAACAGAGCAAGACTCCACCTCAAAAAAAAAAAAAAAAAAAAAAAAAAAGAAAAAGAAAAAGGCTTCTCTGCCTGAAAGGCTAATCTAATCTCTACTCCTTCCCCTGTTCCACACCCTTGCTCCATGGCAGAAATTCCCCTTAAGACAAAGCTCATTCCATAACAGAGGTGTGAAAAATGGCTTTTTTTTTTTTGAAGCTGCAAAAAATCTAGTAAACATATTTGTCAACAATAATAGATTCAACTCCTTATACCTGTTTTATTAGGAAAAAGAGGGGAAGGCACCAAAGGACCCATTCTGCTACTCTCATAATCTGTCACAGGCTGATCACTCTTAAATATTAATAAGTACCCATTCAACATGTATTTCTTGGGCATCAGTTGTCCACATTAGTTGCTAGGGATATGAAAGTGAGCCATGCTGTCTCTGCTCTGCCTAATGAAGTCTGTATTTTCATCTAGTTTGGGACACACAAAACCTGTGGGCAGAGGTAATTCATATTCCAAGGAGGAAATGAAGCGGAGTAGGCAGCAAGAACAAAAGACAGGAAGATGTACATGACAGGATGTGGGTAAAGGCCCTCAGCTGCTTTGGGTGGCACCCAGCACAAGCCATACCTCAGGCTCTACACCCCGCCTTAAGCTGTGGCCTGCCATTTCCTATGCCTTCATCCCACTGCTGAGGACCACTATGAAGGTGCTTGAACAGATGCCATCGCTATGGCAAAATCTAGAGACCCTACAGCTTACTGCCATCATGGTCAAGGCAGAGGAACCCAAGACAACTCACCATGTGCCGGCGGAGTATCGTTTGGCTCTTCATATATTTTAAACAGAATTCACACATATAGAGACGTCCCAGCCGTGCATATTCTTCAGGATATGGAGAATGGTACCAGGTATCAAGCTCATAGCGGCCAAAAGCAATTGTTTTAATCATGTTGCTTCCCTCTGTGATTTGGCCTTGCAACCTTAACTTCTCCTATTGCCAAGAAATCAAAAGTCAAACGAGGATCAGAATTTATTATCTTTGCTTTTAGGCAGGGCACAGTGGCTCCTGTAATCCCAACACTTTGGGAGGCTGAGGCAGGCAGATCACTTAAGGCCAGGAGTTCGAGACCAGCCTGGCCAAAATGGCAAAACCCCATCTCTACTAAAAATACAACAATTAGCAAGGTGTGGTGGCAAACAATTGTAATCCCAGCTACTTGGGAGGCTGAGGCAGAAGAATTGCTTGAACCCAAGAGGCAGAGGCTGCGGTGAACCGAGATCGCACTACTGCATTCCAGCCTGGGAGACAGAGCGAGACTCCTTTTTTAAAAAATAAATATTATCTTTGTTTTTAAAAGCGTGTGTGCATGCCACCACGCTAGGCTATGAAAAAATCAGACAGATTTGGCTTCTACCCATGACAATTTACAATAAAGAGAGCTACACGAAAAATCACGCAGGCGTACAGAAAACTTACTACCCATACTGCCCAGAGCACAGGTCTCAAGAGAGGTTTCTCTGCTACCTCCCACATTCTGGGCCTCACCAGAATGAGACCTTGGAAACTTCATTTTTATCAGCCTAGACCAAACTGCATTATAAAGAAAATCATCACAGATACAAACTCCCCACCCTTATAAAGTATTCTAAAACCAAACAAAAAACTTGATTTAGAATCTGTCTTATCTGCAGAAGCTTTTATAACGCTATATGAATCTCCGTGAAATACATCCACAATGGTCACTTAGAAAAAAAAGTAGGCCCTTTAAAAAATATTTTTTAAATGTGCATGATAATTCTAGAATCTAAACTCTAGAAGGCAGAAAGTATTTCTGGGTTGGGTGTAGTGGCATGCCTGTAGTCCCAGCTACTCAGGCTGACGTGGGAGAATCGCTTGAGCACTGAAGGTCGAGGCTGCAGTGAGCCATGATGGCACCACTGCACTCCGGTTTGGGCAACAGAGCAAAACCTTGTCTCAGGAAAAAAAAAAAAAATTCGGATATCCATCTCCATTCAGTGGCTCGGAGTTGGCTACAAAAGTATTATAATTTGTAAGCATAACCAGGTGTAAAGTTGTGAAAGGCTAGCCCAGGAAATGCTCCATGCCAGAATAGGATAGAGAAAACCAGCAGCAGTAACAGCCCATCCCAGCCAAGGGTAGCCAGCAAACCCTGCCTCCGCCAAGTTTCCAACAAGTCTAGTATTTGATACAATTTTTTTTTTTAATACAAGGGGGAAGGGGGTGAAGATGAGATTCACTTTAAAACTGAGCTTCCCTGAACACATTTAACCTGTATATCAGAGGTAAATTCAATCACCAGAATTTTCTTCAAGCAAAGTTGTTAAAAATTCTGCCTAGGACAGCAACTCAGTATAAACTAGCACTAAATAAATATCAGAATGGAAAACCAATGTATCAAACTTGGCTGTGTCAAAGATTAATTCTAAAACATCTGACAACAGCCTTTTCCATTATTCCTCTTCACTGTTATTTTCATTCTTAGTGCAGAGGAAACCTAGCAAAAGGGGAGTTCCTGTTAGGATTAAGAAAACAACAGAGATGAGTCTCTCCTAGGCTACAGGTTCTCAGAATTGCAAATTGCCCAGCTGAGACAAAGGGGAGCCTATGGTTTTATCCAGCTTCATCAGCTCTAGCCAAACTGGTACTTCCAGGAGCTGAGGTGGAAAGGAAGGAATAAAAAAAGGAAGGGAGGAGAGGTGATTCATTTTAAATCTGAAAGAGAAGGCTAGTCTCCAAAAAAGGACAGCTGGGAGACAGGGAAAGAGATTCCAGAAGCAAGGTACATTTAATTCCCATCAAAGTGATTTGCAATCATTTTTCCTGGCAATTCTAAGCACCTTTCACAAGTGGCCTTCAGTTTGGAGGTTTTAATACTCACCAAATCCTCTGAAGCCCGGGCTTGTGCTCTTCGGAAAAGATCCAAGTCATACTCGCTTGTCAGGTTTTCTAAAAGAGGTTCCCGTGTGTTCCCATAGGTCTGTCTGTGTTCCTAGGAAAATAACCAGAGCATGATACTCTGATACTCTCTGCTTCTAAGAACTTTTTAATCTATTTCATTTCAATCCATGCAAACCACACAACCATGAGCTATTTATTTAGTGCCTACATACTAGGTGCTAGGGATTGAGCACAAGACATACTACTTATCAGGTTAATGCCACAAGACTCCCACTACCCATCCCAGTGAATCTGGAGAGGAAATGCTACCACACCTCCAGAAGGGAGCTTCATTCTTCTACCTCTGAAAAGATACACTTTGTGGATCAGAACGCTATGCCTCCATTCCTTCATGTAAAAATGTACATGGCAGTACAAATAAATAAAGTACAACAAACCCAGAGACACTACAAATTCCCAGAATCCTGAGATTTGGAAGGAGCTTTGGTGGATACTCCCCGATTTAAAAACAAAACAAACAAAAACCAGATTCTCTAAGCCTTAGTCTAAGATTTTAGACTCAAAAGAAAATCTGCAGGAAGGGAGGGGCAGGGGCAGCTGGATGAAGCAGTCCTTTGTAACTTCTTTCACTTGAACTGCTCCAGTCACCATTACACTGTCTGCAAAAGGCATGCTACCCTCAAACTCCAGTCCACATGCACAGGAAAAATCGGCTGGACTCTTTAAAAATGACTTACTAAATATTAAGCAAGAATAAGACAGGGGAAAGCCACAGAAAATTAAAAGCATGAAAATAATCCAGTCTTAAATAATTCCCCAATCTTACCATGGCAGTCACTACAAGAATCCTTTCCAGGAAAGAGATTCTACAAAGGAAACTTCCCTTTTAAGCCTTTGATTTTAGCCCTTCCCACTCTGTTGTATGCTCCACCTCCCATCCAGAGAATAGGAGATAATGGTAGTTAAGTGGAGTGGAGGGCTTATCCCCAGGAAAACATTATAGATTTCACATACATATTACCATAAGAAGACACCATTCATCAGTATCTTTATCCCTATTAAAATTTTTTCTGGTTAATCTGATTCCATCTGCCGTGAATCTTTTTAAGTTTGGACTCTATCATCTAAGATTTGGGTTCTAAGCATTAGTTATTTCTTCTATTTTGAGGAACGCTGGGAAAAAAAAAAAAGCTTGAAAAAAGTCCTAGCCAGCATTTTAATCAAGGAGGTTGGGTCCTAATAACCTATCCCAAATTACTGAAAAGCAGAGCAGATGTTTGTTAAGGTTAAAAATTTCAGGAACTTTTACTTCAGACACTCTTTCTACCTGTATGATTTTGGGCAAGTTACCTCTCTCAGTCTTAGTTTTCCTGTATATAAAATACGGGAAATATCACCGATCATACTGGACTGTTAAAAGATCAAAGGAACAGCACAACCACAGTGCCTAGCACTAATCACTCAATATACGGTATCATTGTCTTATTACCCTTCTAACCAGTTTGCAGATAGAAACAGTGAACAAGACTGGGGCAAGCAAACAATCTGGTACCCTATAGCCCACTACTAAAGCCCTCACTCTACAAACCAACACAGTCTGGTGTAAAGGTCTAACTACAAATTCACCCCACAACCCATCTTACATTGGCCTATGTCCACGTATTCATAAAATTAGCATTTAAGACAGTGATGACTGTCAAAAAAGTAAATACAGGCCAGGTGTGGTGGCTCACACCTGTAATCCTAGCACCTTGGGAGGCCGAAGTGGGCAAATCACTTGAGGTCAGGAGTTTGAGACCAGCCTGAGCAACATGGTAAAACCCTGTCTCTACTAAAATTACGAAAATCAGCTGAATGTGGTGGCCCACACCTATTATTCCAGCTACTTGGGAGACTGAGGCAGGAGAATTGCTTGAACCCAGAACCCAGGAGGCAGAGGTTGCAGCGAGCTGCGATTGCACCACTGCTGCACTCCAGCCTGGGTGACACAGTGAGACTCTGTCTCAAAAACTCTGCCTCAAAAAAAAAAAAAAAAAAGTAAATACAGTCATCTCTTGATATCCCTGGGGGACCAGTTCCAGGAATGCCCCCCCAACCTCCCTGCATATAACAAAATCCATGGATGCTCCAGTCTCTTATGTAAATGACGTCATATTTGCATATAACCTGGGCACATCCAGCAGTATAGTTTAAATCATCTCCAGATTACTTATAATGTGATGTCAATGCCATGTAAATACCTGTTAACACTACTATTTCAGAAATAATGACAAGAAAGTCTGTACACGTTCAGTACAAACACACATTTTTTTCCCCGAATATTTCCGATCCGTGGTTGGTTGAATCCCCAGGAACAAAATCCATGGATACAAAGGGTCAACTATACATAGTCTGGCATATTTTTGTCTTAGTGAAGCCGTGCTCTGACTAAGTATTCACATCCCCTACATTTAAGAATCTATCTTCATGGCTAAATAAGAAAACATTCCAATTCTATGAAAAAAACTAAAATGTCAGAAAAAATCTAAAAGAGCAGCCATGAAAAAGAATGAAATCATGTCCTTTGCAGCAACATGGATGCAACTGGAGGCCATTATCTTAAGCAAATTAACACAAAAACAGAAAACCAAACACAGCATATCCTCACTTATAAGTGGGAGCTAACCACTGGGTACAGACGGACACAAAGAAGGGAACAATAAACACTGAGGATTCCAAAAGTGGGGAGGTGGACAAGGGTCGAAAAACTACCTATCACTATGTTCACTACTTGGGTGACAGGATAAGATCATTAGAAGCCTAAATCTTAGCATCACACAATAGATCTATGTAACAGACCTGCACATGTATACCCTTATCTAAAATTTAAAATAAATAAATATTTAAAAAAAAAAAAAAAGGCCGGGTGCAGTGGCTCATGCCTATAATCCCAGCACTTTGGGAGGCCGAGGCGGGTGGATCACAAGGTCAGGAGTTCAAGACCAGCCTGGCCAACATGGTGAAATCCCGTCTCTACTAAAAATACAAAAATTAGCCGGGTGTGGTGGTGGGTGCCTGTAATCCCAGCTACGTCGGAGGCTGAGGCAGAGAACTGCTTGAACCCGGGAGGCGGAGGTTACAGTGAGCGGAGATCGCACCACTGCACTCCAGCCTGGGTGACAGAGCGAGACTGTCTCAAAAAAAAAAAAAAAAAAAAGAAAAAAAGACTGTGAAAGAACACACATCAAAATGTTAAGCAGTGGTTTGTATCTTGAAGGTCAATTTTTTTTATTGGAATGTTTCTTCTCTATATTTTTGGTATTTTCAGTAGTAAGCATGTATTAACACATTTATAATAAAATATTTTCCTAAAAAAAGATGTTTAAGGCCGGGCATGGTGGCTAATGCCTGTAATCCCAACACTTTGGGAGGCCGAGGTGGGCAGATTACCTGAGGTCAGGAGTTCGAGACCAGCCTGGCCAACATGGTGAAACCCCATCTCTACTAAAAATACAAAAATTAGCTGGGCATGGTGGCACATGTCTGTAATCCTAGCTACTCGGGAGGCTGAGGCAGGAGAGTTACTTGAGCCCAGGAGGCAGAGGTTGTAGTGAGCCGAGATTGTGCCACTGCACTCCAGCCTGGCCGACTGTCTCAAAAAAAAAAAAAAAGATGTTTAAGTGAAAAGGCAGAATTCAAAGTGCTACATACAGTAAGAAGGTAATTATGTAAATAAGAGATTGTGGAAAAGCTAGGATATATCCAAAAACACTAACTGCAGCTATTTTTAGATAGTAGGATTTGTTTTCTTCCATATACTTTGCTTAATCACTCTAAATTCTCTTACAAATGTACATTACTTCTAAAGTTAGAAAAAAAATGTTAAAATACTACAACAAGATCTATTATAGAATATTCACCCAATTAATACCTTTTAATCATGGAGGAAATCTATTTTTCCATTAAAATAAGCAGACTACTATTAAGCTTGAATATTTTTATTCATACAGACGTTTCCAGTGCCATGGCATGTGTTCTAGCGGGTAAATTTAACCCTTTAAGATGAAAGTAAAATTTATGAACAACTAGAGGATCAAATTTTTTAAAATTTAAATTCTAACTGTATTTCATTTTCCCAAGACCTCCTGTTTCCACTCTCAACAACTCAGTTTTGGGGGATGAAATAAACTCTAAGCGCCATAGAAGAGTCACTTGGTATTCACATGTAGAGAATACCAAATGGCAAATCGGAAAGGCAGAAGCTCAGAAAGCAAAAGGAATCAAATGTGATAGCAGGAGTTCATGCTCATTAAATATTTAACTTTCCCTCACCATATATTTCTCTTTCTGTTCTTTGCTCAGTCCAGAATTTCTTTTCTTCCTGAGTTCAGCCACTTTTTCCTTATATCGAAGCTGCCTCTCCGTTGGTGCCTAAAAGGAAAAAGGAGAAAACTGAGAGAAAACTCCTCATAAAGCTAAACTTCAAAATGAAAGTGCCAAGGCCCAGCACGGTGGCTCACGCCTGTAATCTCAGCACTTCAGGAGGCCAAGGCAGGCAGACCACCTGAGATCAGGAGTTCAAGACCAGCCTGGACAACATGGTGAATCCTCATCTCTACTAAAAATACAAAAATTAGCCAGGCATGGTGGTGCACGCCTGTAATCCCAACTACTCGGGAGGCTGAGGCGGGAGAATCACCTGAACCTGGGAGGCAGGGGTTGCAGTGAGCCAGTCAGGCCACTGCACTCCAGCCTGGGAGACAGAGCGAGACTCTGTCACAAAAACAAAAAAAAAGAGAAGGTACCAAAACATTTAAAAAATTTTAGAGAAAAAAATGCCAGAAATTTTCTAGCCACACTGCAAATGATATGGCAACTTTATTTTATTCATTTGTATTATTTTTGAGGCAGGGTCTCACTCTGTCACCTAGGCTGAAATGCAGCGGCATGATCATGGCTCACTGCAACCTCTACCTCCTGTGCTCAAGCCATCCTCCTGCCTCAGCCTTCCATATAACTGGGACTACAGGTGTACACCACCACGCCCAGCTAATTTTTTCATGAATATGCAATTTAAAAATTCCAGATCAGGTTCTCATCACCCCACCACCTTTACTGCCAGTTAAATATAGGTTCGGGAATACAAACTTATTTTACTATTAACATAAACTAAGGATAGACGTCTCCACCAAAGCAACAAGAATAAAATTAAGATCATTTCAACTAATCATTTATAGAATGCTTACTGTTTTCCAATTAATGCTTATTGATCTGATCAACAGTGGTATAAAAATTCATTTATATATATTAATTTAAATAGAAAAACTGAATAAGAATAACACCCAAGGTTGGGCACGGTGGCTCATGCCTATAAGCCCAGCACTTTGGGAGGCCAAGGCGGGTGGATTACTGGATGTCAGGAGTTTAAGACCAGCCTGGGCCAGGCGCGGTGGCTCACGCCTGTAATCCCAGCACTTTGGGAGGCCGAGGCGGGTGGATCATGAGGTCAGGAGATTGAGACCATCCTGGCTAACACGGTGAAACCCCGTCTCTACTAAAAATACAAAAAAAAAATTAGCCGGGCAAGGTGGCGGGCGCCTGTAGACCCAGCTACTCGGGAGGCTGAGGCAGGAGAATGGCGTGAATCCCAGGGGACGGAGCCTGCAGTGAGCCAAAATCGCGCCACTGCACTCCAGCCTGGGCAACAGCGAGACTCCGTCTCAAAAAAAAAAAAAAAAAAAAAAAAAAAAGACCAGCCTGGCCAACATGGTGAAACTCCGTCTCTACTAAAAATACAAAAATTAGCTGGGCGTGGTGGTGTGCCCCTGTAATCCTAGCTACTTGGGAGACTGAGGCAAGAGAATCACTTGAACCCAGGAGATGGAGGTTGCAGTGAGCTGAGATCACACCATTGCACTCCAGCCAGGGCAAAAAGAGTGAAACTGTCTAAAAAATAAATAAATTAATTAAATTAAATTAAATTAAACCCAAGATAGACAAAGAAGAAAAGTGTGGTTACCACTTATGGAGTGCTTTTTACCTGCCAAGCACTGGGTATAGGTACTTTACATACATAATTTAGCTGACTCCCCTGCCAGGTAGGTATTATTCACCTCTTCTTATTAACAAAGAAATAGGTTAGTTGACCTGCCCAGGACAATATAGCTAGAGTTAAATAATCAGTATTCAAATTCACATCTGTTTGGCTCCAAAGCCAAACTTCTTCCTCATCACCATATATCTCTGCTATCCACCTATAATCTAACTGCAAAAACAGACACCTAAATGATGAACAAAATATAATATGTCACAAAGGCTAACATTTTGAGAGCGCTATAATGGGAATACATAAGGAAGAAATTCCTTAACGGTGGGAAAGAATTTGGGAAAAATTCCTGCAACAGCTGAGAACTGCATGGGCCTTGAAAGAAAATACCATCTCTTCTTGGTACAGGTATAGCGTCCCAGGCAGGAAAACAGGAAGAGTGAAGACCAAAGGCATTCAGGGAAGAACAAGGAATTAAGTGAACCAATGTGGCAGGAATGTTCAGAGAGGCAGGAGGAGGATTAGGACCAAGCCAGGATGCTCCCTACAAACCAAGGGAAGAGATAAGTAGAAGAAAAATAACACAGTCAGCAAGTGTCAAATGCTGGGGAAAAGTCACTGGTGGCCTTGGAAAGGTGCTAGCAGAGTGGAGAGGTCTGAAAGCAAGCTACAATAGTCTTAAAGGATGCAAAGTGAGGAAATGAAGCAGCAAGTGTAATCTTTCAAATAATCAGAATTATCTACTACTACTACTACTGCTACTACTACTACTACTACTACTACTACTACTGTAGATAGCATGATTCCTTCATTCATGAGGTAGAAGTATTTGTTTTATGAAAATTTAGTTTGAAAAACAAACATGATTCTAAGTTTACATCTGGAAGACATGAGGCATAGACATGCCTGAAGACAATTACAGAAGAGATCCAAGAAACGGACCTCAAACTATGAATGGCCAGCGCTTTAACAAGGCCCATACCTGGTGCCTGGTTGCATGCCTGTTGTTGTCATCTTGCCTGTGAGACAGCATCCTTTCTTCTATCTGCTTATCCCGGCTCTGTGCTCTCACCTGCAACCATCAACAACGTCAATAAATCCACCTGCTTCTAAGACTACGTTTACTTAAAGCATAAGAATACAATGACAATGCCTTGGATTTATGTTGCATTTTACTTTCAAAGGGTCTTCACACTTATTGTCACAATCTCTACAAGAAAGAGATAATGCAAGCTTCACATTCTGCCTTCTCAGCCAATAACAGGATCAGAAAAGTTGAAATGATCACAGCTAAATGATGGGATCACTAAGGTTTTAATCATGTCTGATGACTCTGAGCCTGGACTCTTCCCAAAGTACAATAAATAAAAAAAAAGCATGAGGAAGTACAAGAATAGAGTATGGAAATACAAAGAAAACATTAGAAAACCTGGGTTTGGGTTGGGTGTGGTGCCTCACGCCTGTAATCCCAGCACTTTGGGAGGCTGAGGCGGGCAGATCAGCTAAGGTCAGGAGTTAGAGACCAGCCTAGCCAACGTGGTGAAACCCCATCTCTATTAAAAATACAAAAAATTAGCCGGGCGTGGTGGCAGGCGCCTGTGATCCCAGCTACTCGGGAGGCTGAGGCAGCAGAATTGCTTGAACCCAGGAGGCAGAAGTTGCAGTGAGCCGAGATCGCACCACTGCGCTCCAGCCTGGACAACAGAGCGAGACTCTGTCTAAAAAAAAAAAAAAGAAAGAAAGAAAGAAAGAAAGAAAACTTGGGCTTGGCCACATGCAGTGCCTCACATCTGTAATCTCAGCACTTTGGGAAGCCAAGGTGGGCAGATCACTTGAGGCCAGGAGTTCAAGACCAGCCTGGGCAACATGGTGAAACCCCGCCTCCACTAAAAATACAAAACTAGCCAGGCATGGTGGCGCACACCTGTAATCCCAGCTACTTAAGAGGCTGAGGCATGAGAATTGCTTGAATCTAGGAGGCTGAGATTGCAGTGAGCTGAGATTGCACCAATGCACTCCAGCCTGGGTGACAGAGCGAGACTGTCTCAAAAAAAAAAAAGAAAACCTGGGTTCAAGTCTCCAGGGAAACTTAACTCTGTAGTTACATGACCTCAGACAAATCACATCAGCTCTCAACAGTTTCTGTTTCATAATCTGGGAATTGGGAACTGATATCCAACTGCTTATTCCACTTCACCACTAAAACTCAGAATGGTCAAAACAGAACGACTGGCATTTCTCCACAAATCTGCTCTACCCCAAATCTTCCCAGTATTAATAAATGGTAATACTGTCTAAATAGCTGATCCAATCAACAACTTGAATGTTACCCTAGATTCTTCTCTTTTCTCACACCTCACATCAAATCAATCAGCAAGCCTAACGGGTTGCTCCCCTCTAAAACATATCCTGAATCCAACCCAGTCTTAGAATTGCTGCCGATACAAAGCTAGTCCAGTCCACCAACTACTGCCTGAACTTCCAGGCAGTCTCCCAAGCACCCTATACCCTGCATCAACTCTTGCCCCCACACTCCATTCTCCACGTTAACAAGTCTTCAGTTTTAAAAAGTGTGCCTGAAATCCTATCATGCCTTTGTTAAAGCCCCCCAAATGCTTCTCATTCTATCAGAACAAAAATATACTCCTGTGCCAAGGTCCACAAGGTCCTTTATGATCTGGATCCAGCCATACATGGCCTACTTTCATTCAGCCTCTCAAACCCATCAGTTTAGCCACGCCTCATGGCCTCTGCACTTGCTGTTGCTTCTACTTAGATATCTTTTCTTCTAGAGCTTTACACAACTGCTTCTTTGCCATCATCCATGTCCCAGATCAAATGCCATCTCCTCAGGAAGGTCTTCCAGGACCATTCTGGGAAAAGCAGTGCTATCCCTACCCTCACCCCCGAAACAGACTCTCTCTATATCATTCGTCTTTTTTTCTCACAATATTTATCACTGCACCAAATTATTTACTTATTAATTTGAAGGCTTATGTTGCCTCCCCTTATGAGAACATGAGCTCCTTAAATGCAGTCTTTTATTCACTGAATCCTCAGATTTGGCACATGCAGCTACAGAAATATATGACCGAATACAAATGTAACATCACTGATCGCAACGGTGTTCCGGGAAACTCAAGAGCAATCATGTATATGCAGGTTCTTCAAAAACACTAGAGCTGTTAATAAAAGTGGGGAATTTGTCTAATCTTTCCACTTAGGGTTCTAAATGTAATCAAAATATATCATCTCAGAAATTCTCCTGATCCTCCATGCACATGTTCCAGTAGTAAAGATGGATTATTCTGCACCTAATGCCCCTTGCAAAGAGAGAACCAGGAGGATAAATTCAAGATAGAAATGTTTTCCTTTTGTCAAAATTTTCTTCACCTAACTGAAATTTTTCTTTTTCTAAAATAAACTGCTTAACATAACATGGTCATGTTGCTACCAACTAACAATTTCAAAAGCAAAAGACATCTCAGCAAGATTGTTATGTAAAACCATCCATAGTATCAGATCATTATATTTAGAGACAAGTGGTAGAGAACAACTCTCAAAAAGCAGGGATCGCAGTTATTTTCTGAGAAAGAGGTACCTGAAGCCTTTCCTGCTTCTGACATAGATGTGGGCACAGCTTTTTCTGTTTTGATTTAGTCCCAGAATAATGGGAAGACAATGGGAAGATCTACAACTTACTTTTACACAGAGCAGAAGGAACTGCCACTTATAAAAAGATTTGGAATGAAGAAAAGAGTAGGTCATTGACCTTAAAATCCATATAAGCACGGAAAGTACACTACTTTGCTGAAAGACTAACCACACAAAAGAAACTTTCACCCCTGCGGTCTACCTGTAAATAAGAGAACAAATTCTGAATCAAGGAAAATTAATGTTAGCTAGGGAATCTAATTTTCCTCACAATGAAATTGGCTCAGACAGGAATAAACCTGTGACCCTGGTGTCATTAGCAAAGTAACAACAAAAACAATAATACTTTGGTCTAACCAGCTTAGATAACCTGTCCAATACTACTCAAGCAATCCATTTAATTAATAACATTTTCCACTCTTGCTTCCCCATAATTAGATCTTTGGTTCCATCCTTGGGAACAGCAACCCACACAAGAACACACAAATAGGATCTGAGCTTCTACTTAAATACATTATCTCAAAATCCCAAAGGTTATTTAGGAGCTATGTTTCAAGAATTTAAAAGACGAATTAGCCAAGAGTAGGTGTGACTGAGAGTAACAAAAAGTATTTCACAGAAATGGACAGAAAAAGGGACAAGAATTATGAAAAGTTTTTAAAAGCAAAATGACTTCATAGATTTATGAGAAGAGAACTAAATGCATAAATATTAAGATCACACATTTATGCAAATTATTCCTTAGTGGAATAAGTCCCTAGCAGTCTTCGAAGCCAATTTTCAATAGAAAATATCAATGCACCAGTGGCTGATGTTCCAAATGTTTCATAATCTCCTTGTTAATTTCTTTCAAAGCACTCATTACATATTACAATTCTTTTGTCTGTTTAACTAGTTTTTTCTTAAAAAGCACATTGTTTTTTGTTTCCTCCACTACAATGTTAAGAACAAGGACCCTACCCATCTTACTGGCCACTGTATCCCCAGTGTTTAGCAAAGTGCCTGGCAAACAGTAAGCACTCAATAAGCATGTGCTGAATAAATGAGACCACAATTACCTTGCATTCATCAGCTGAGAGGTTATGATAGAGTGGGCATCCTGAGATGGAGAAATGTCTCTCATGTTTTCCTGTAAGGTGTCCTGTTAAAGGAGGGAAAACTTAATCTCAAGAAAGAAGACAAGCTTAAAAGTAGTATGTTTCTCTAAGACAAACCTGTTTTTTCACTACATCATTTTTATCAAATATATGTCTGATCAGACTGAATCCACCAAAGGTAAGGCTGGTAGGGCTATAACTTGCACTCATTCTTTTCTTCCACAGGATGGATCTGGCAATCTTTGAACATGCTTATGTATGATCAATATAAACTATAATTCTTTCTGCTCTTGGACTTCTCAAATCTCAAAATGTTACGAAGTCAACATGTGTAATTAAAGCACAAGACTATGAACAGGAACACTTTCTTTTGGTGGAATGTAACTCTCCTATACCAAATTAATCAGGTTATATGTATATTAAGCGTACTTTTCTTTCTACTGTGCAGTGCTATCCAACCTGAATTTAACCCCTTTCAATACTTAAATTTATGAAAACTGGAGAAGCGGCCTTTTCTATCATATAAGTAAACATACTTACATAACTTTAAACCAGATTAAAAACTTATTTTTTGGAGGGAGAACTGAGTTTTGCTTAAAGATTTAGGATTCTTCTATAATCGGATTTTTTTACTTTTAAAAAATTTTTTATGTCACCTAAGCTGGAATGCAGTGGTGCAACCACGGCTCAAAACAGCCTTGAACTCCTGGACTCAAGTGATCCTCCCACTTCAGCCTCCCAAGTAGCTGGGACTACAGGCTCACAACATCACGCTGGGCCCATTTTAAAATTTTTTGTAGAAATGGGTCTCAGTGTTGCCCAGGCTGGTCTTGAACTCCTGGACTCAAGCAATCTTCCTGCCTCCACCTCCCAAAGTGCTAGGATTACAGGCATGAGCCACCACGTCCAAAACAGGCAGTAACACAAAGCCTTCTGAAGATGGAAAAACGTTAGGAATAACAAAACACGAAAGCTTGTTTTACTTAAATAGGTATCTCTTCATTCATGTATTTTTCTTTTTTTTGTTTTTTTTTTTTGAGACGGAGTCTCGCTCTGTTGCCCAGACTGGAGTGCAGTGATGCGATCTCGGCTCACTGCAAGCTCTGCCTCCTGGGTTCACGCCATTCTCCTGCCTCAGCCTTCTGAGTAGCTGGGACTACACGCGCCTGCCACTATGACCAGCTAATTTTTTGTATTTTTAGTAGAGACGGGGTTTCACCATGTTAGCCAGGATGGTCTCAATCTCCTGACCTCGTGATCCGCCCGCCTCGGCCTCCCAAAGTGCTGGGATTACAGGCGTGAGCCACCACGCCCGGCCCATTCATCTACTTTTCATTTGGTTTTTTTGAAAACACACAGGGAATTGAATATTATTTCCTTTTAATATATTTCTCTTCAACCAAAAGTTTTATAAAACACCTAAGATTGAAAGGGGTCGTAGGACAATGCTAATGAGATAAAAAGTTAGCTAACCTGAATAGCAAGTCTACAAAAATCTTCATCTTTCATAAACAAAAAAAAAAAGACATTTAATTTGGGGTAAAGAAGAAAGCGGAGTTTAAAGCTTACACAACATAATTTATAGAATAAACTTTAAAAGGAAAAAACAGTCCAAGTACTGGTGAATGGGTGATTTTAGGACATTCAGGCCATCATTTCTCTGGGACTGTATTATTAAAAATGCAATTTTAGGCCAGGCACAGTGGCTCACGCTTGTAATCCCAGCACTTTGGGAGGCCGAGGCAGGTGGATCACGAGGTCAGGAGATCAAGACCATCCTGGCTAACACGGTGAAACCCCGTCTCTACTAAAAATACAAGAAATTAGCCGGGCGTGGTGGCAGGCACCTGTAGTCCCAGCTACTCGGGAGGCTGAGGCTGGAGAATGGTGTGAACCCAGGAGGCGGAGCTTACAGTGAGCCGAGATTGCACCACTGCACTCCAGGCTGGGCGACAGAGCGAGACTCCATCTCAAAAATAAATAAAATAAATAAATAAATAAAAACGCAATTTTAGGGCCAGGCACCATGGCTCACACCTGTAATCCCAGCACTCTGGGAGGCCAAGGCAGGTAGATCACCTGAGGTCAGCCTGGCCAGCATGGTGAAACTCTGTCTCTACTTAAAAAAATATAAAAATTAGACCAGCATGGTGGTGCATGCCTATAATCCACCTACTATAATCCCAGCTACTCGGGAGGCTGAGGCAGGAGAATGGCTTGAACCTGGGAGGCAGAGGCTGTAGTGAGCCAAGATCGCATCGTTGCACTCCAGCCTGGGCAACAGAGCAAGATTTCATCTCAGAAAAAAAAAAAAAAAATGCAATTTTAGAGGTCCGCAAAATTATCTTGGACATGAAAAACCATTCTCACTGATCAAATACCATACATACAATGTAGCATCAGCTGGGCTCAGTGGCTCACACCCGTAATCCCAGCACTTTGGGAGGCCAACACAGGAGGACTATGTGATTCCAAGAGCTTGAGGCCAGCCTGGGCACATAGTGAGACTCCATTTCTACAAAAATAAAAATAATTAGCCAGGCACGGTAGTCCATGCCCGTAGTCCTGGCTACTCAGAAGGCTTGAGGTGGCAGGATCACCTAAGCCCAGGAAGTCAAGGCTGCAGTGAGTCATGGTCACACCACCATACTCCAGCCTAGGTGACAGGCTGTCTCAAAAAAAAAAAAAAAAAAAGTAATGTCACTACTATTGCAAGACTTGCTTTTCAGATACTATGTATCCATACGTCTTATTTTTTGAGATGGAGTTTCACTCTTGTTGCCCAGGCTGGAGTGCAATGGCCGATCTTAACCCACTGCAACCTCCACCTCCCAGGTTCAAGCAATTCTCCTGCTTCAGCCTCCCGAGTAGCTGGGATTACAAGCGCCGCCACCACGCCTGGCTAATTTTGTATTTTTAATAGAGACGGGGTTTCACCATGTCGGCCAGGCTGGTCTCAAATTCCTGACCTCAGGTGATCTGCCCACCTCGGCTTCCCAAAGTGCTGGGATTACATGCACGAGCCACTGCACCCAGGCATATCCATACTTCTTAGTAATTTATTCAGGGCATGTTTTCTTTTATATGTTAATTAAAACCAATCTATTATCTACAATAAAAAAGGAACAGCTGATCTATTGACCTAAAAATTTCACTGCTCTGAATTTATCCTACAGATTTGCTAGAAAGACACCAAAATATGTACATACAAGGCTACCCATTACCATATTGTTCAAAAAAGCTAAAAATGAGAATCTAAATGTCAGAGACAATTTAAATAATTTATAAACTATCAATATAATGAAATTCTCTGCATCTTTTAAAAAGACAAACCTCTAAATACAAATATCCAAGATGTACAACCAACAAATGTATCCTATTTTCTGTTTTATGAATAATCACAAAAAGGAAATATATGTACATATATGTGTGCTTATATATGTAGAAAAACTTCCTGGAAGCATTCATAGAAAACTGCAAACAGAAGTTTTGTATCTGTGGCACAGTTCTGGGGGTATGAGTGAAGGGAAATTTTACTTAATGCACTTCAAACTTTCCTATAGAGTTTTAATTTTTCACAAGTACATAAAACTCTTAAGGAATAGACTAGGGTCAAGAATATTTTGGGGCCCAGTGCAGTGGCTCACGCCTGTAATCCCAACACTTTGGGAGGCTGAGGTGGGAGGGTCCCTTGAGTCCAGGAGTTCAAGACCAGCCTGGGCAACATGGTGAAACTCTGTCTCTACAAATACAAATATTAGCTGGGCATGGTGGCACGTGCCTGTAGTCCCAGCTACTTGGGAGGCTGAGGTTGGAGGATGAATTAAGCCTGGGAGGCAGAGGTTGCAGTGAGCTGAGATCGCACCACTGCACTCCAGCCTAGGTGACAGAGTGAGACTCTGCCTCAAAAAAAAAAAGGATACTTTGGAAGCTCAGGTTCATATTTTTCAAAGTTCCAATACACTAAAACCAAAGTCAAAGTAAACTTTTTCACTTGAGCCCAAGAGTCTGAGACCAGCCTAGCCAACATGGCAAAACCCTGTCTCTACTAAAAAGTACAAAAAATTAGCCAGGCGTGGTGGCACATGCCTGTAATCCCCAGCTACTCAGGCGGCTGACGCACGAGAATCGCTTGAGCTTGGGAGGCGGAAGTTGCAGTGAGTGATCACGCCACTGTACTCTAGCCTGGTAATTATAGAGTGAGACTCTGTCTCAAAAATAAATAAATAAACAAATACAAGTAAACTTTCCTCTAATACAACATATTTTTTATTTACCCTATGGTCTACCCCATTAAGAGGTTAACTCCTGGGCATAAATAACACAATCAGGCCCCATTCTGACCTATCTCCTCCTCTCCATTCGGTCATTCTGCCCCAGGTATATTGGCCTCTAAGTGTTCCTCAAACTGGCTAACTATTCTCTTGCCCAGAGCACTTGCTGTTCTCCTTACCCATAATGCTTATTCTCAAATATTCCAACAGCAAGTCTCCGCTCAATGTGACCATATCAGAGCAGCTTTTCCTAGCCAACTACATATATATGTCACATATACATATGTATGTATATACACACACAATATCCTATCCTCAGTACTCCCAGTTTCATTTTCCTTCACAGCATTTATCTCCAGTTGATATATTATACGTCTATCTATTTGCCTTCCTCAGCTAGACTATAAGCTCCATGAGGGCAGAGACTTCGACTTGTTCATAGCTACATCCTCATAACTTAAAACAGTATCTGGCACATGACCAATATTCAGTACATATTTGCTGCATGAATGACCAAATATAGTACATAAAATTAACAATTTAGCAATGCATGGTTAGTAACAAGCAGAAGCAGAGGAAAATTCCTTTTCTTGCTGCATGGCAAGTAGATCCCCTTAAACTCTTAAAGCACATTAGCCATCATATCATATACTAGTGTAATATATTGTCTTTCTTAGTTTTTTCTCATTATTTATTCCAAGGAAATCAATGCAGGCCTGAAACAATTCTCTTCTCTGAGTGACAACTGGTATGGAGTTCAAGACAACTTTGCTGTATTTATTCATTCTGATGGTTTGAAATTATCTGAGAAACTGCTATAAGACCAGGAAATGGCCAGGCGCGGTGGCTCACGCCTGTAATCCCAGCACTGTGGGAGGCCGAGGCGGGCAGATCACAAAGTCAGGAGATCGAGACCATCCTGGCTAACATGGTGAAACCCCGTCTTTACTAAAAATACAAAAAATTAGCTGGGCATGGTGGCGGGCGCCTGTAGTCCCAGCTACTCAGGAGGCTGAGGCAGGAGAATGGTGTGAACCCAGGAGGCGGAGCTTGCAATGAGGTGAGATCGCGCCACTGCACTCCAGCCTAGGGGACAGAGCGAGACTCAGTCTCAAAAAAAAAAAAAAAAAAAAAAAGGCCAGGAAACAATCCAAATTAATTAAACACTACAGAAAACCACTGGGCATGGTGGCTCATGCTTGTAGTCCCAGCTACTCAGCAGGCTGAGTGGGGAGGATCGCTTGAGCCCAGGAGTTGAAGACCAACCTGAACAACACAGCAAAAACCTCATCCCTAAAAAATAGGAAAAAAAAAAAAAAAAGCCAAGCTGAAAGGCACGTGCCTGTAGTCCCAGCTACTTGGGAGGCTGAGATGGGAGGATCACTTGAGCCTAGGAGTTGAGGCTGCAGTGAGCTATGATTATGCCACTGCACCCCTGCCTGGGCAACAAAGTGAGACCCCTGACTCTCTATAAAAACAAACAAAAGGCTCATGCCTGTAATCCCAGCACTCTGTGAGGCCAAAGCGTGCAGATCACGAGGTCAGGAGTTTGAGACCAGCCTGGACAACATGGCGAAACCCCATCTCTACTAAAAATGCAAAAGTCAGGTGTGGTTGTGGGCGTCTGTAATCCCAACTACTCAGGAGGTTGAAGCAGGAGAATCGCTTGAACCTGAGAGGCGGAGGCTGCAGTGAGCCGAGATCACACCACTGCACTCCGGCCTGGGCAACAGAGCGAGACTCCGTTTCAAAAACAAACAAACAAACAAACAAAACACACACAGACAGTGTACTGTTGGCCTGCCAAGCAGCAACTTACTCTGTTCTACAGTTTTTCAAACTCGATAGCCACACGCAAAGGGTGAATTCGAGAAGTAGACCCAGTAGTGAAAGGCCCTTTACCTCCCAATCAGCATCTTCCAACTCTAGACAAAACCTTAAGCCCAATATTTGCACCTCAGCTCACTGAAGATGCACAAATAAGGTTCAAACCACAAGAATCTCTAAAGTAATTCACTAAGGGGTAAAACTCATAAGAAAATAATAAGATATTTATCACAGAAGAAATATTTTATCTTGTTTATACTTACTAAGTACACAAAGCAAGCGACCTAAAGCTACTAAAGTTACAGAAGGCCAGGGTCTCATGTGTACTCCTAATTTCACAGCCTCTTGACAGGAAATGTTTTTCTCATTTCCTTAACAGCTATGGCCGTGCAACCACTATTCTGCACTACCTTATCCTTAACTAGTCCTCACTGAGTACCAGCTATGTGCCATGCAGTAAGATATTTGGAGACAGTCTTTTTTGCTTTTGCTAGGAAAATGAGGGAATTTTTCACTGGGAAAAGCTCTAGATAAACTGAATGGCTCATCATAGTAAATTTCCTTACAACCAGATCTATTATTATGGACCATCGGCCAAGAAGAGAAATGCTTTTATTCAAGTGAGCAACTCATTATCACTCAGCACATGACCACTGAAGAGCCTAAGAAGCTAAATCTCAACAGAACACAAAACATTTCTGGATAATCCTGGGAGAGAGAACCACAGAACAAAGGATGTCATGAAGCTGGGGCACACTGACCTAGAGAGTTACAGCCTGGTGTAGGACACTTCATATTGAAGTTGTAGCTTTCATGGAAGCGACGGCGCTTGGGGCGATGAGAGAGATCACTGCCTGAGTCCTTCAGGGACATGTCCTTGGCAATGCTCTCATCGTGAGACACATTGGGGCTGGAGATGTCTATGTCAGACTCAGAAGAAGGTGCGTTTCCAGTTGGAGTTCGAGGCGGTGACTCATCATGATCAGCTGTATTTTTAGTTTCTAAAGCAAAAGCAATTGGTAGAAGTTATGAGTGGGGTTCATTTATTTAGAAGTTTACTATTCAGAAGAGTTTATGGGCTTCCCAGATTCTTTTTCTATGATTTAACCAGTAACTTTCAGCTACTCATCTGCTAGATGGCTAAATGGAAAATGAAGAGGCACCTCTACACCATCCATTTTGTGCAACTTTAAATTCTGATTAAAATTAAATTTGTACTTCATCTATTACACCTATCTGTATTTCTCCTGAGTTGCTAATCATGGATAATCAAAACTGGATGGAAATACGTTTTTAAAACATTACTATCCCACTTCCCTTCCAGGAGATACACAGGACAGAAGATAAGTGACAGTGATTGTCTTTCTGGATGACACTGAACAGGCTTGGTGTAAGATGTGAATGGACTTAGACTCTTGAGTGAGCCTGTTTGTAGTCTAACAATTCAATCTTGAAATTCCAGACTCTAAATCAGGATTTGCAAACCAAATGCCTACAGGGGCTCAGCAAGGCCAAATAGACAGCTCATTGTCCATCTAAAGGGGACAACTACTATTCAACTCCAGCCAATTATTACTATGGGTGATTGGCCACCCAGTGTTCCCAGATCTTTTCATTGTTTAAAATAAACTATTAATCCAGGTTTTTATATAAAATCACTGTGTTTTCAAATACTAGCAACAAATTTAAAAAATTTTAAACACTGTGCAAGCAAACCAACCAACCATGTGGACAGCTAGAAGTAGTTCACCAGTCTGTAACCTCTGCATTAAGAAATTTGGAGATAAATGGACTGAGAAGTATGGCTATAAGAAAAGTCTGCTTCAAGCCCTTTTCAACTGTGGTTAAGAAGGGCCCAGTCTCTTTTTCCTATTACAGGTCCGATTTAATATACTCCAGTTACTCTGGACCTTGAGAATATTCTGTTATCAAACTGTCCTCAGCAAGATATAAGAAAGGAGGCCGGGCCGGGCGCGGTGGCTCAAGCCTGTAATCCCAGCACTTTGGGAGGCCGAGGCGGGTGGATCACGAGGTCAGGAGATCGAGACCATCCTGGCTAACACGGTGAAACCCCGTCTCTACTAAAAATATAAAAAATTAGCCGGGCGTGTTGGCGGGTGCCTGTAGTCCCAGCTACTCGGGAGGCTGAGGCAAGAGAATGGCGTGAACCCGGGAGGCGGAGCTTGCAGTGAGCCGAGATCGCGCCACTGCACTCCAGCCTGGGGGACAGAGCCAGACTCCGTCTCAAAAAAAAAAAAAAAAAAAAAAAAGAAAGGAGGCCAGGCGCGGTGGCTCACATCTGTAATCCCAGCACTTTGGGAGGCCGAGGCAGGTGGATCACGAGGTCAGGAGATCGAGACCATCCTGGCTAACACAGTGAAACCCCATCTCTACTAAAAACAGAAAAAATTAGCCTGGCGTGGTGGCGGGTGCCTATAGTCCCAGCTACTCAGGAGGCTGAGGCAGGAGAATGGTGTGAACCCAGGAGGCAGAGCTTGCAGTGAGCCAAGATTACGCCACTGCACTCCAGCCTGGGCAATACAGCGAGACTTCGTCTCAAAAAAAAAAGATATAAGAAAGGAAGCAAGCAAACAGCATTCATCTAGCTGAAGTATTAGGCATCTACCTGCGGTGGCCCCAAGCCCTCCTTAAAAAGAATTTCACCCAGATGCTCTGTAATAGGTCTAAGTCATACCATACCCACTCACCTCTATCTGAAAAATCAACCACTTGCTCAGTTTCTGAGCCAGATGAACGAGTCTGCCGAAGAGGGTATTTTTTCGGTGTCACTGGGGTAGGCTGCTGCTGACTACGGGTCACTCTTCTGGTAGAGTAAGCAGGCTCCTCAGTGCCAAAAGACTGCAAATTTCGAACAGGACTGGAATCTGATCCCAATTTTAAAGGAAAATAAAGAAAAAAGATGGAAATCTGTTTTACTTCCTATCCATATAATTTATTAGAATGTCACTCCTCCTCCTCTTCATATTTCACAAAATCCAACAAATCCTTAAAGTATCTATTTAATTAAATAAAATAAAAGCAAAAGAGCCTAGCTCAGGTATACAGATGTAATGTAGTACAGCATTAATAAGTTTAGGTTCTGGAATTAGGACTGAACTTGATTCAACTCCACTCCACCATACCAACTAGCTGTGGCATCTTGGGCAAGTTATTTTCTCCAAGCCTGTTTCCTGACCTATTCAAAAGGAAAATACTAGTAGCACATTCCTCATAACACTGTGGTGAGGAATAGCTGAGATAATGCATGTGAAGCACTTAACATGATCCATGGTACAGACTGCTTTATAAATATTAACTGCATCCTCTCATTCTTCCCTTTTTCTAACCCACCATAAAACAGATATTCTATTACCAAAGATATAACAACAAACAAAACGATTTCCTTTCTTAAGGGGCCGATTTTTTTCTCTTATTACCCTCTCTGACACAATCATAATAGATTCATAAATGTAAAGCAGGAATGCAGCATTTTAAGTTTTTTGGATGGAAAAACCTATTCTGAGGCACTCAGCAGCCCTTTTATATCTCCAACCTGATGACAAAGGAAATGAAGGAAATTCAAAGCTGAAATTAAAGCATTTTTAAAAATATATGTAGATATGTTTTAGTTTGTGTGTGTTTTTTTTTATGAAGAGACATGTTTAATCATAGCTTGCTCTTCACAGAGATGACTACAGAGACTTTTAATCTATAATCCAGGAGTATATAACCATGCATTACAGACCAATTAGCCAAATGTAAAATAAACTAGATTCTTACCACAACTACCCTATAAACACTGCAACTTATTCTTTGCAAAAGGACCCTACATCTTCTGTGAAAACACCTAGTGTAGGGGAAACAGAAACCTACCTATGTGGCCAAAAGTAAAAACCAAAGGAAAAAATAACAATTTAGTGGTTAATTGGTGAAAGCAGGAAATTTGTGCCCTTTACTGTGCTGCTGCTTTGGTCTTCTTACTTTTGTTCTTTTTGTCCCTTTTCTTCAGCCCATCCATGTTAGTAGCACTCAGTAGATTTGAATAAGCCATCTGAAACTTATTCACTTGCTTGGAGCTCACCACAGTGCTGACCTTCTTTTTCCCATCGATGGCTCTTAACAGACACTTGTCTGAGGGCTTAAAGCCCTCCACAGAACCTTTCTTTGGAACGGGTTTGGTTCGACCACCATACTTCTTCAAGGTGATATAGATGTTGCCCAATGTCCGGCACTTCTGGAAAAGTCTGGTCAGCTCCGTCAGGAACTGCTCGCTCTCCAACACCACCACTGTGGTGACACTGGCTCAACTCCCTCTGCGTAAGCCCCCAGCAGTCTTAGTTTTGTTTTAATTGACATATAAGTGTACATATTTATGGAGTATACTATGATGTTCTGATAGACGTATACATTGTGCAATGATGAAATCAAAATAATTAGCATATCCATATCTCAAACACTTGTCATTTCTTTGTGGTGAGAACATTCAAAATCCTCTCTAAAGTATATTTTATTTTAATTAATTAATTTTTTTTCCAGAGGGTGGGAAGCACAGGCCAGGGCGCGGTGTCAGCCTCACTCTCTCACGGCTGCACCCTTCAACATATATTTTAAAAACAAAAAATCTGAAGAAATCTTATAGATTCTCCAAAGAAGAAAACTGAAATTTTCCAAACTTTCGGGTGAGAAAAGTTAGCACAGAGCAAGGTTATCAATTTGTACATCTCCAAGGGGCCTCCTTTCACAATATGATCTACATTTTCCTCTAGGGAGGACCACCTTACATTGCTGACACTGTAAGTGGTACCCCTGGAGTTGTGCAACTCTGTGGTCATGAGGTATGATAAATAGAAAGAGACCCAGCGCTTACGCATTTCCTAGCTGTTTTGAATATTTAGTTTTCAGGCGTCTAGGGCATGGTCAATTATACTTTCTACGAACATTATGTCTTTTCCTTAGCACATGCTGTTCCATCTGCTGAGAATAACATATTCCCATCTTTCAACTTGTAAATTCCTATCAGAGCCTTTAAGACGTCAGTGTGCAGCTGGGCACGGCGGCTCACGCCTGTAATCCCAGCACTTTGGGAGGCCGAGGCAGACAGATCACTTGAGATCAGGAGTTTAAGACGAGCCTGAACAACACAGCGAAACCCTGTCTCTACTAAAAATACAAAAAATAGCCAGGTATAGTGGTGCTCGCCTGTAATCCCAGCTACTTGGGAGGCTGGGGCAGGAGAATTCCTTGAACCCAGGAGGCAGAAGCTGCAGTGAACCAAGATCATGCCACTGCACTCCAGCCTGGGCGACAGAGCGAGATTCTGTCTCAACAACAACAAAAGACTTCATCGTTGTGGGAGTGCTGCCCTAAGTTGGCTGTCCTACCTCTGGGCTTCTGTAGTACTCTATGCAAACCCCTCTCACAGCCCTTGCCATAATGTATTCCCATGATCAATTTTCATATCTGTATCTTGCACTGAACTGTAAGATCCTTGAGGACAGGAACTATGATTTTTCTATCATGGTTCCTAGTACATAACATACTGCTTGAGTTATAGTAGCTATTTATCCATAGTCTCATTGTGGTAAAAATTTAAAGCTTAAGAAATCAAGAGACAATAGCAATACTTTAGCTGAAATCCTAAATTCAAAAATAAAGTTAGGAACAGTTGTTAAAGAGGATATTCCCACTTTCTTGCTTGAAAAACTGATGGTTTTTCTCTCATTGTGCAACATACTCAATATAAAAGTGACCAAAGCCGCAGGGCGTGATGGCTCACGCCTATAATCCAAGCACTTTGAGAGGCCGAGGCGGGCAGACCATGAGGTCAAGAGATTGAGACTATCCTGGCCAACATGGTGAAACCCCATCTCTACTAAAAATACAAAAATTAGCTGGGCATGGTAGTGTGCACCTGTAGTCCCAGCTACTTGCAGGCTGAGGGAGGAGAATTGTTTGAACCCAGGAGGCGGAAGTTGCAGTGAGCCAAGATCATGCCACTGCACTCCGCCTGGCGACAGAGCGAGACTCCATCTCAAAAAAATAAATAAATAAATAAATAATAAAAAAATAAAAATAAAATTAACCAAAGCAACACTGTTGAAGTGCTCAAAACATGTTAAAGTTTTTTTCCCTTAATCTATTATCACCTATTGATCATTAGCTTTCTGTATTAGCTGCAACCTTCTTTCCTCTTCAGGGAATACCAGAGCAGAGCCAGGAGGGGTCAAGGGTACCCTCCAAATCTAACCCCAGATGCCTAAATGCACTAGAGATACTTCAAACTACCTTCCAGCCCCAAGATTCTCAATTCTTTATTACCAAAGCAAAATTCCATATTTCCACACTGATATTTTGGTACAACTATTAATATCTATCAAGTGTTTATTGGATTACATTCCAGAATTAAACATGGTTTTAGAAGTACTGGGCCTCTGCCAGTAATAAGTCCAAGAGACTACAGATGCTCCTTGACTTATAATGCGGTTAAGTCTCAATAAAACCATCATAAGTTGAAAGTATTATAAGTTAAAAATGCATTTACAGGCTGAACATGGTGGCTCACATCTGTAACCCCAGTACTTTGGGAGGCCAAGGTGGAAGGACTGCTTGAGTCCAGGAGTTTGAGACCAGCCTGGACAACACAATAAGACCTCGTCTCTACAAAAAACAAAGAAAACTAGCTAGGCATGGTGGCGTGCACCTGTAGTCCCAGCTACTCAGGAGGCTGAGGTGGGAGGATCACTTGAGCCAAGGAGGTCAAGGCTGCAGTGAGCCAAGATCACACCACTGCACTCCAACCTGTGCAACAGAGCACAAGACCCTGTCTCCAGAAAATAAAAAAAGCACTATACACCTAACCTACCGAGCATCATAGCTTAGCCTAGCCTACTTTAAATAGGCTCAAACCACTTACATTAGCCTACAATTGTGCACAATCATCTAACACAAAGCCTATTTTTAATAAAGTGTTGAATATTGCATACAATTTATTAAAGACAGTACACTGAAGAGTACTGGTTTACCCTCATGATCAAATGGCTGACTGGGAGTTACGGCTCACTGACTGGAGTTATGGCTCATTGCCACTGCTCAGCAACACGAGAAAATATTTGGGCCACATATCGCTAGCCCAGGAAAAGGCCGAAATTCAAAATTCTAAAAGTTTCCACTGAATGCATATTGCTTCAGCACCACAGTAAAGTTAAAAAAAAATTAAATCAAACCACCGTAAGTCAGATACCACCTGGACTTCAAGTTCCTAAGCCTACAACATTCAACTAGAAAGTGAAGGGATAACATTCCCATTTTACTGATGGAGACACTGCGATCTAAAAAAACAAACAAACAAACAAATGACTCAAGACATACGTGTGTCTCTATCCATTATACCATCTGCAGTTCCTTTGGGTCTACAAATTGGATAGTAGCCCGCAACAGAAGCATTGTTAAAGAACTGAAAACTCTGCATTCACTCTACATTTTACCAATCATCTGGTGCACTGTCATCTACACCAAGCCAAGGGACCAGTTTCCACATTAACTAGGAAAATAATGTGATGGGCCAGTCAGCCAGATGTGAGGAGTGGTAAGGAAAAATGAAGATATTTTTACCTTGAGAACTCTGGCTTAGCCTGGCTGAGGAGCGGGTGACTCGAGCAGATCGTCGGGATGTGCCATCACTTTCTGAACTGTCTGTGTGCTCGAGATCTGTAGAAAAATCGGAATCTTCGGTTCCATCTGAACTGCTACCTGCATTCCTCTGTAATACCATAGATCCAGATATCAGCACAGAAGCATTTGGTCTGAGAGTTCGCATTAACATTGAAAATAAAACAAGCTGTAACACTGAAAACCCCAAGTTCAAACCTAAATAAGGATTCCACAAGCATTTCCCATCCTCCCACCCCCCCCAGGCAACTTCACTTTATTTAGAACACTTAAATGGAACAACCTACAAATAAGGGACTTTTGTTAAATAAATGAAGAGCTTCCGTTTCATTCGCTCTCGTTGCCCAGGCTGGAGTGCAAGGGCGCAATCATGGCTCACTGCAACCTCCGCCTCCCGGGTTCAAGTGATTCTCCTGCCTCAGCCTCCCGAGTAGCTGGGACTACAGGTGCCTGCCACCACGCCCAGCTGATTTTTGTATTTTTAGTAGAGACGGGGTTTCGCTATGTTGGCCAGGCTGGTCTTGAACACCTGACCTCAGGTGATCCACCCGCCTTGGCCTCCCAAAGTGCTGGGATTACAGACATGAGCCACCACACCCGGCCATGAAGAGAATTAATTCTTACTGTATTAGCACTAAGTATGAACCAAGACCATTTGGAGATCAATGTCACAAAAAAAGTCCACTGTAGTGAGAAAATCGTTGGTGCCGGACCTCATTTAACTTAGAGTAGCTTTTGTTCAACGTCTCCATGAAAAGCTATCACATTTTTTAAAAACCATATACTATCTCAAAATATCATGGACCACAACTCTAATCCCAAAAGAATTTAAGCAGAAAAAGATGAAAATTGTTAGTGCGTATGCCATCTATCCTTGAAGTTTCTCCACATGAAAGCCATCTATCTTCCAAAAAGGCAGCTTGCACATGAAGACTCATGGGTATTCAAAAACAGTTGTTTTCAAAACCGTCTTTTCAATTAACAAGTATTTGTCAATTATTATCCTCCTGAGGAGTCCTTTCTTAGCCATAAAGATAACTTTTATCAATTATGCACTAACACTATACCCTTTACAAAACCAGAAAGGAAAAAATATTTGCTAAAAACAATACAAAGATTCACACTGTAAGTCCCAATTCTTTATTCAAAACCCTGAGGGCCAGCTGTGTTTAGAATTTGTAATTGTCTTGGATTTTTAGAAGGGAGTACTTTGCATGTATCCTGCAAATACCACACAATAACAAAACATAACAATATTTCTGCAGCAAAAAATATAAACAGTCACACTAAATGAGACACACAAAAACCGTAAGTAGCCTCAGGACAGATTAAGACAGGTTTGCCACCAAACAGGTTACTAAAAAAATGGACATTTTCAAGAAACTCCTGGTAGTTGGGAAATTAAGAAAGAGGGCTGTGGCCCTATTTCAAGGCACCAATATTATTCCTGCATTTGGTGAGCCTTAACATACATAGCACTGGCCGGGCGTGGTGGGTCATGCCTGTAATCCCAGTACTTTGGGAGGCCGAGGCGGGTGGATCACCTGAGGTCAGGAGTTCGAAACCAGCCTGACCAACATGGTGAAACCCCGTCTCTACTAAACATGCAAAAATTAGCTGGGCGTCATGGAATCAGTCTGTAATCCCAGCTACTAGGGAGACTGAGGCAGGAGAATCGCTTGAACCCGGGAGGCGAAGGTTGCAGTGAGCCAAGATCACGCCATGGCACTCTGACCTGGGCAACAAGAGCAAAACCTCGTCTCAAAAACAAACAAACAAACAAAAAACACATACATACCACCCACCAGCTGAGGTCATTTTAGGAGACATTAAAAAGTGTACATTTTCAACCTGAAAAGCCTCTGTGAAGAGAAAGATTTCTATTGATATGAGCAAGAATACCACCCAGTTTTCCAAATATCTTAAGGGTAACCTGCCAGGAAATGAGCAAGAATCACAGAAAACGGCTAAAATGAAGGGGGAATCGTAAAAGTCACCATTATAGTCTAATTACCTAGATATTTAAAGCCTTGACGTGAGACTTGTTCCTTCCTGGCTTGATCCTGGAACTCAGCTCTTCTCTGTGGCTTTTACCAATATACCTCCCATTGTACTCCAGGGCAGACTTAACTGCTCCTTCACTTCCTTCCTGTAACACTTTGTATACACCTCCAAGATGAGAACTTACTAGATCCTTCTAAGATTATTCACGTCTGTTTTCTCCTATCGGGCTGTGATACCCTTAAGCCAGAGATCACAACTAATTAATTTCTGAATCCTCAGCAACCACCGCGCAGAAAGTAATCAACAGACATTTGTTGAATTGAGTTAGATTTGTTCCATTTTCTGGATCTGCCACTGCCTGAGTGGCTTGCGGCACTCCATGGACCTCCGTTAGTTCAACTGTAAGAAGAAAGAATGGGGCCATTCCTGGGTGATCTTCTAAGTGCCTTCTAATTCTACAAGTTTTTGGTTTTTACCAACTGCATTTTCTAGGCGCTGTCGAACTAGCAAATAAGGAAAGATTACGGCTTGGAGGCAACTGGCCTGAGAGGGATCCCCTGGGAGTGGGCGCTGGCTTCCCACCACCCAGTCTTCTGCTTTGTTGTGCCCCTCACCTGGAAAGTAACGAGGCCTCCAAAACCCCGCCTCTGCACCTATCAGCGTCACCGCTCGGAAAGGCGGGGATTCGGGCCACCCAATCGAGGTCCGCCTAAGCCGCGCCCCCCACAGGACAGACTGCCAACCCCGACCAATCAGAAGAGGAGGGATCGTTCTCTCCAGCCAGTGGGAGAGCGCTGGGGCCGGGCCCAGACACCGCCCCCGCACGCGGGGAGGTGACCGTTGAGCCCAAACAGGCGGCGTCACCAGCCAATCAATATGCTTCCAGACGTTTCAGCGACCAATTAATAAGAACGCCTCCGATCCAGGCAAGCAGAGGGCGGGAATAGTTGCAAGCATAGGCCGAGGCCAGGGTAGGGCCCACATTTTTCTGTTGGGTATGGACAGAAGAGAGGGTGGCTGAACAAGGTTCGGGGGAGCGGGAAGTTGGGACCCAAGCATTGTGAGGCGTGGCCAACTGCGTCACGGTGCTCAATCGACTGTCCTTAGAAACCCGCCATCCCTCCTCTCCCGTGTCTCACCTTCCTTCGCGGCATTGCCGGCGGCTGCGGCCCGACGGTTCCGATTCGGGCAGCGGCGGCAGCAGCAGCAGGAACGGTGGCTCCGGCGGGCTCCGTGGCGGCCTCTGTAGCAGTCCCAATCCTGCGGACGATCCCTAGTGCCTCCTGCCTCTCAGCGTCTGGAGCGTTCTGCGCAGGCGCCGCGGGCTGAAGCGCTTTTTCCTTCACTTCCGGCTGGGTCTCGCGTCACCTGACGTTACGGGCCAGAGAGGGTGCTGGGAGGTTCGATACTTTTGGTGAAGCTAGTGGGCGCCATTTTGAAGTTGGGCAGAAAGTGACTCCAGTGGTGGAACCCGGAGCCAACCATTTTTAGTTACGTGAGTGGCTCTGTTTGTGGGCGTGGGTAGCCATTCTTGTTTGGGGCAGAAGCCTGACAGTTGATGTAAACGGTTCTCATCTTTACCTTGGGCAAAATTTCCCTTTCCGGTCGTTTTAATTTCTAGAGTCGAGGAAGGAAACCCCCCAGAATCCATCAGGTTGCTGAGATTAGATTTAACCCCTTCGTAGCCTGATTGTTTAAAGGACGTTTCCGTTTGTTATATAAACTCAAAGTTGTGGAGGGATGTTTTGTAAAAGAAACTTTGTACTTTAAGAACTATCCTGGTCTCGAAGGGGTAGGAATGGGGAATTGAAAAAGGAACTAAAGGATAGCGTCCGCCATCAAGTTTCCTGTCTGGTAGAGGAGACATTGTCCTTGCCCTTAGCTAACAGCAAGTGAGTTAGTTGATGTCGCGGGGAGGAGGCAAAACCATTCTCCAGAAGCTGCAGCTCAAAGAATTCCCAATTCAGCTCTGTGGCGAGCACCCACTTCCTTCCCGCACTGTGTTTGGGTTTGAGACCACTGGGGGCCCTGGGGTGAAAAATGTGATTTGAAAGTGGGGAATGCAGTACCAGAGTCAGAAAAGCTTTGAACCCCATTTAGCTCAAATGACCTCTGGAATCCAGATGCTTGAGCAGAGAGTTACGAGGCGGAGGAAAAGGAAGGAATGTTTTTAGTGAAGCTGAAGCCCCCCCAAAAGAATGGACATTTAAATAACAATGAGAGGGCCTAGTAAGGAGAAGTTGGTCACAGATACTAGGCTGAAAGAAGCGCCTTAAGAAAAGGCTGGAAAGTGGAGAGCAAGCGTTGAGGATTTAACCTCTCCGGAGGAAAGGCCTTGAGAGGACCAAGTCTTGACCAATTGCGACTGAGGCACGCTCAGTCATTAAGTTAGGATCCCGAACCCCAATTTCAAACTGAGGCCCCGTTAAGATGGAGATTTCCCCCAGGAGCAGGGCCAAAGAACAAAGAAGCAGAAGGTAAACATCTGATTGATGTGCTAAGTAAAGAACTCTAAAGAGTTAAAGTTCCAGACCTTTAGCCAGCACTCTCCTTGGGGATGTCCTGGGCCAGTGTTGACACAGGCAGCTTTTAGTATTTAATACTTAGCTTTTAGTGCTTAGTATAAATACCTTTGATAACCTACTTAGGTTGAACTGCACGTAAGAACTTATTTGAAAATGGTTCACATTACTTCTTTGTAGCCCCTCACCACTTAAGCATTTAATTTCATACCATTACTCTGTTATTTTGCACTCACTGATATGTTCCTGAGGTTACATTTGAATGTTCTGGCTCCCCAACTGGTGGTAAGGATCTCTTACATTAAGAGCATATCTCAATTATTTCATACCATCCTTCTTTTTTTTTCTCTCTCTTCTTTTTTTTCCTTCCAAGACAGAGTCTTGCTGGGTTGCCCAGGCTGGAGTGCAATGGCTGTATATCAGCTCACTGCAAGCTCCACCTCGTGGGCTCAAGGGATTCTCTTGCCTCAGCCTCCTGAGTAGCTGGGACTGCAGGCGTGTGCCACCACACCCGGCTAATTTTTCTATTTTTTGTAGAGACAGAGTTTCACCATGTTGCCCAGACTGGTCTCAAACTACTGAGCTCAACTACTGTCTTGGCCTTCTAGAGTGCTGGGATTAAGGTGTGAGCCACCACTCCCAGCCATACCAGCCTTTCTTTCTTTCTTTTTTTTTTTTTTTTTGAGACAGGGTTTTGCTCTTGTTGCCAGGCTGGAGTGCAATGGCACGATCTCAGCTCACCTCAACCTCCGCCTCCCGGGTTCAGGCGATTCTCCTGCCTCAACCTCCCGAGTAGCTGAGATTACAGGTGCCCACCACCACACCTGGCTACTTTTTGTATTTTTAGTAGAGACAGTGTTTCTCCATGTTGGTCAGGTTGGTCTTGAACTCCCGACCTCAGGTGATCCATCCGCCTCAGCCTCCCAAAGTGCTGGGATTACAGGTGTGAGCCACTGCGCCTGGCCCATACCATCCTTTCTAATGGTGCTCAAACCTCGTTCTTCCCACAATAAATGCTTGCTACTCAGTAAGAATATCATTACTGTTTTACAGTCTCTGAATGTATAGCGTTCAGAGATGGTGAAGTTACCCTCCCTGGAAATTAGTGTTTTAGAATAAGATCTTATCCTGACTTGCGTCCATCACACAAATACCAGCATTACAGATGTTCGACGTTAGTTAATTTCTTAGGCTAGATTCCCTAAGACTGCAGCTGACACTAAAGAGTTTACAGTTTCATTTAGATATGGTTCTTGTCCTTGGAAAGTGTGCACTCTGGCAGAAAGATGAAAAAACTAACACCAGTAGGATAGAAACATGATCATAAGGAAAAAAATGTGTATAGTACTTGAAAGTAGACCAGCCAGGTATAGTTAGAATGGGGAAGGGGAGGATCTTAAAAGCTTATTCCTTCTTCTATTTTTTAAAACCAAATATAATATTTACTTTGAGGGTCATGTTCATCACAACACAATTAGCTTTCCAAGCAGGAACTGATGTTAATTTCAAAGCCTCTGACTGGTTGCCCCCTGGCCATCCTCAACCACCAGACTTCACGTTGACACTCTCAACAGTTCTCCTTGCCTTTCCATTTTCTCAGGCTTTCCTTCCTGCCTGGATGCATCTCCTAACCCTCATTAAAATTTTATTATTTCAGAAAATCTTTTCCAATTCATTCTTTGTAAGGTAGTAGGGCGTAATGATACGTTATTTTGCACTTAACTGCTGGATTTGTTATTTTCCTTGTACAATTTGGTAGATAATTCTGTTCATTTCCGTTCCCAAACAGATAATAGAAACATAAATAAATCATATTTATTGTATCATCAGCTCTACTGGTGTCCAGTACAGGGCTTTGATGTCAGATCTGAATTTTAATCTCTGCTCTGCTGCTTCCTACCTGCATCACTCTTGGACAAGTTTTTGTTTTTGTATTTTGTTTTTTAAGAGACAGTGTCTCACTCTTGTCACCCAGTCTGGAATGCAGTGGCACAATCATAGCTCACTGCAACCTTGATCTCCTGGGCCAAGCGATCCTCCCACATCAGCCTCCCGAGTAGCTAGGACTACAGGGTACACACCACCATGCCTGGCTAATTTTTAAATTATTTGTAGAGATGAGGTCTTGCTACATCGCCCAGACTAGTCTCGAACTCCTGCCCTCAAGCCATCCTCCCACCTCAGCCTCCCAAAGCACTGGGATTACAGGCATGAGCCATGCCAGGCCTTGGACAAGTTTTAAATTTGTTTGTGTCTCAGTTTTCTCACCTGTGATGTGGGGACATTAATAGCCACCTCACAATGTTGTAAGGAATAAAGGAGATGAGTGTTGTAAAGCTCTTTGCACAGTTCCTGACATAGAGTAATTGCTCAATAAATGGCTATTGTTATTTATATTTCCAGTCACTCTAGTCATGGCTATAACATTCTAATGTTAGTGACTATATCTTTACATGGTCTCAGTGATTGTTTGCTTTTATCTGTTCAACCTCTTTAACTCTGTTCAACCTCTGTTCAACCACTTTAACTGAAGACATACAGAGTGATTACCCAGGCATTACTCACCCAGGTACCAGGCACTGAGTTATACCCCATGGACAAAACTCCAACTTTCCCCTAAAGGAGCTTAGAATCCAGTAGGGAAGACAAGCCAGTGAACACACACTTACAAAACACTGTGGAGTATTACATGGGAAAATAGGAAGATAAGCAAGGTTCAGAAGTGCCACAGAGGAGGAGGTAGACTGTTTACTCTGGAAAGTTTAGGAAAGGATTCATAAAAGGTGTGAAATAAGAGTGGAATTTCACAGGATGAATGTTTGCCAGTAAACAAGGACAATATAAAGGTTTTCCATGCAAAGAAAACAGAATGTGCAATAGTAGAGAGGTGTGGAAGAGCATTATCTATGGGTGCCTAGGAGGGTACATAATAGGCATGGTTTTGGGAACCAGTTCATGCAGAGTGTTCAACACCCTTCTATGGAGACTGAACTGGAAGTGGTCGGCAATTTCTGAAAGTCCTTAAGCAGAGGAGGCCGCCAGTCAGACATGCATTTTAGAAATCTCTTTCTGGCAGCTGTGAAGGGCACTGATCGAGTAGGAGGGAGACCCAAGGCAGGAGACCAGTTAGGAGGCTGCTGAAATAGCCTTAGCCAGAGACGAGGAGGGACTGAAATAGGCACTGGGAGTGGGGGCAATCTTTTGTGTGTATGTGCTTGTGTTATTTCCTTACTTGTATCAGTGTCTTGTCTCCTCAGTTTTGTAAGCTCCCTAAAAGATCCCTTGATGTCCTTTAAAATGTTTCCTTGACAGTAAAATTATAGGTACCATATTTCAAATACAAAATGTAGTTGTTCATTGTTTGCTTCTCCCAGAGGTTGGGAGCCTTGCCTGGATGGCCACAGCATCTCCAGCTTCTCCCTTGCTGCCTGGCACCCAAAAGGGCTCAGTAATTGGGGTGGCACCAAATTGAATGTTTCTCACCCCACTACCAATTGTTGACTCAGCTAGGAAAGGCTTGCACAGAACCAGCCATGCTCTTTCCTCTAACCCTCTTTCTGACCAGTGAGGTGGCTAATAGGGGTTAGGGATAGCCATTTCCTCTGTATGCAGTCTTGTAAGGTGGGGGAAGCATGCCTTGATCTTTTAAAGACAGTGCTAGTGTAGCCAGGCCAATGTCATAACTTCTGAGGCAAAGTATTGGCTTAGTCTCTATCCCTTTGGGAGAATCTCAGAGGTTGCTGATGTGACCATAATTCCTGTGAAAATATTTTCATTTGCAGCTGCCTTAAAAATGGTCAGCACAGTCACTAATAGGCCCTTCTTCCTTACTCTTGCTGGAGATGGCCTGGAGCTTCTCTTACATTCTGGCCACCTAATTTGGATCTTGTAGCACCCTTAGCCCCCACCCGCAGCCCCACCCTAGGAGAAGTTATTGGACAGATCCCAGCAGGCTCAGGCACAGCTCCCCGCCTCTGCAGCTGGGGATATAAATAACTACCAAAGCTAAACAGTCAAATAACCACATTTTGAAAATCGCTAAAAAAAAAAAAAAACACTCTGATCTTGATTCAATAGCAGTTCTTCTCCCACCTCTGCCCTTCATCTCCCCCCTTCCTCCACTTATCTACCTCCCTTCCCTGATCCAAGCTCCCTAGGGAAGTCAATCTGAGCACAAAGCTGTCTTATGATGAAGACATCCTTTTCCATATTCTATGGGGCCAAAGCCCTCCAGGGCTGTAGTTATAGTTACAAGATGTTGTTATGGCAGCAGAGGCCTCAGGGCAACATATGTTCCACAATGGTAATTGGGTTTTCTTTAACAGACTGTCTCTCCTGGGTTGTCCATGCCCAAATTCACTTACCAAGAAGACCAGGGAATTGCTGTTATGGATGAGCCTTCATTTTTTGATTCCAGCAAAACCAAATTGCTGTATTTCCCGGGGTGGAAAGTACCTGGTCACCATGGGCTGAGACATTTAGACTGCAGGCATTTTCATTTATACATTCAACAAATGTTTATTGAACACCTGATAGGTGCTAGGCATTGGCCAGAAGCTGAATAAGCAGACATGGTCTTTCCTCTCTGTCAATTTAGGACAAGTATGTACAGGAAGGGGCTAGAGGAGCACTTTCACCTGCCCTCAACCCCTTTCCACCATTTCAAAATGATTAACGCAGTGTAATAACACTAAATGAAAATTTGAGGAAAATAAAAGACATCCATATTCTCACTGCTGCCACAAAAGGTTTTTGTTTTTTTTTTGTTTTTTTTTTGAGACGGAGTCTCGCTCTGTCACCCAGGCTGGAGTGCAGTGGCGCAATCTCGGCTCACTGCAAGCTCCGCCTCCCGGGTTCACACCATTCTCCTGCCTCAGCCTCTCCGAGTAGCTGGGACTACAGGCGCCCGCCACCACGCCCGGCTAATTTTTTGTATTTTTTAGTAGAGACGGGGTTTCACCGTGGTCTGGATCTCCTGACCTCGTGACCTCGTGATCCGGCCGCCTTGGCCTCCCAAAGTTCTGGGATTACAAGCGTGAGCGGCTGGCCCTTTTTTTTTTTTTTTTTTTTTTTGAGACAGAGTCTAGCTCCCTCACCCAGACTGGAGTGCAGTGGCGTGATCTCAACTCACTGCAACGTGTGCCTCCCGGGTTCAAGCGATTCTCCTGCCTCGGCCTTCCAAGTAGCTGGGACTACAGGTGCATGCCACCATGCCCGGCTTTTTTTTCTATTTTTAGTAGAGACAGCATTTCACCATGTTGCCCAGGCTGATCTCAAACTCGTGGTCTCAAGTGAGCCACCCGCTTTGGCCTCCCAAAATGCTGGGATTACAGGCATAAGCCACCATGCCTGGCACAAAGCTTTTTTTTTTTGAGACGGAGTCTCGCTCTGTCACCCAGGCTGGAGTGCAGTGGCGTGGTCTCGGCTCACTGCAAGCTCCGCCTCCCAGGTTCATGCCATTTTCCTGCCTCAGCCTCCCAAGTAGCTGGGACTACAGGCGCCCACCACCACACTGGCTAATTTTTTTTTGTATATTTAGTAGAGACAGGGTTTCATTGTGTTAGCCAGGATGGTCTCAATCTCCTGACCTCATGATCCGCCCACCTCAGCCTCCCAAAGTGCTGGGATTATGGGCATGAGCCACCACACCTGGCCCAACTATTTTTATTTTTTGTATATTGCCTTCCATTTTTTCTCCTCATGCATACATTTTATGTGCATATTTTAATATAGATAAACCCATTATTTACATGAAATTTTATTTTTATTTTTTTGAGACAGGATCTTGCTCTGTTACCCAGGCTGGAGTGCAGTGGCACAATCACCTCTCACTGCAACCTTGACCTCCTGGTTTCAAGCGATCCTCCTGCTCAACCTTCCAAGTAGCTGTGACTGCAGGCACATGCCACCATACCCCGCTAATTTTTTATTTTCTGTAGAGATGGGGTCTCATTATGTTACCTAGGCTGGTCTCAAACTCTTGAGCTCAAGGGATCCTCCTGCCCCAGCCTCCCAAAATGCTAGGATTACAAGCATGAGCCACTGTGCCTGGCCGAAATTTTATATTTTGTACATCTTCTCAGCATTTTCTATGTTTCCCTAGAGTCCTCATAATTGTAACTATACTCACTGTGTGACATTGCACTGTGGTGCTATGATGTAATGTGCTCTCATTCTCCTGTTGTGGAGTTATTAAAGCTCTCTTATGTCAGGTAATGCTGCAGTGAGTGTCTGCATGCATCCATAGCTCTCTCCTGTTTTTATTTCTGCCACTTATGTATTGCTTCTTTCCTTTCCTTAAAGACTTGCACAATTTACAGTGTCATCATCAGTGCAAGGGTGCCAATTTAAGTCATTATTTCCATTGTTTCCAGAACTACGCGTTACCACTTTTTAAAAATCTTGTCATTTTAATAAAAATGAAAATGGCACCCCTTGCCGGGCGCGGTGGCTCACGCTTGTAATCCCAGCACTTTGGGAGGCCGAGGCGGGCGGATCACGAGGTCAGGAGATCGAGACCACGGTGAAACCCCGTCTCTACTAAAAAAAAATACAAAAAATTAGCCGGGCGCGGTGGCGGGCGCCTGTAGTCCCAGCTACTCGGAGGCTGAGGCAGGAGAATGGCATGAACCCGGGAGGCGGAGCTTGCAGTGAGCCGAGATTGCGCCACTGCACTCCAGCCCGGGCGACAGAGCGAGACTCTGTCTCAAAAAAAAAAAAAAAAAGAAAGAAAATGGCACCCCAAATGTGCTTTTGATTTTATTTCTACTGAGGATATACTTCAGTCTTTCATGTGTTTATTTACTAGGTCTGTTTCCTTTTCTGGGAAACCCTATTCATTACTAATTTATCTTGATGATTTTCTTAAGTTTGAGTGAGAGAAAGATGCTTTGTCTGAGCTACATTCAGTTATGGGTCAGTGTTACTGTTACTAAGAAGGCAGAACATGGCTGGGCATAGTGGCTCACACCTGTAATCCCAGCACTTTGGGAGGCCAAGGTTGGGTAGAGTTCAAGACCAGCATGGCCAACATGGTGAAGCCCCGTCTCTACTAAAAGCACAAAAATTAGCCGGGCATGGTGGTGGGCACCTATAATCTCAGCTACCTGGGAGTCTGAGACAGGAGAATCTCTTGAACCCAGGAGGCGGAGGTTGCAGTGTGCCGAGATTGTGCCATTGCACTCCTGCCTGGGTGACAGAGCGAAACTCCATCTCAAAAAAAAAAAAAAAAAAGGCAAAGCCGGGCGCGGTGGCTCACGCTTGTAATCCCAGCACTTTGGGAGGCCGAGGCGGGCTAATCACGAGGTCAGGAGATCGAAACCACGGTGAAACCCCGTCTCTGCTAAAAATATAAAAAATTAGCCGGGCGTGGTGGCGGGCGCCTGTAGTCCCAGCTGCTCGGAGAGGCTGAGGCAGGAGAATGGCGTGAACCCGGGAGGCAGAGCTTGCAGTGAGCCGAGATTGCGCCACTGCACTCCAGCCTGGGCGACAGAGCGAGACTCCGTCTCAAAAAAAAAAAAAAAAAAAAAAGGCAGAACATTTGCTTCAGAATCATGTCTTTAGTATTTTCTCCTCACTCTTTCCCCCTGGCATCCCAATTACATCTGGCGGTGAATGCTGTCAAGTTCACATACTACTGAAAAAGAGTGAGATTGTAAACAGAATGTGTACATGGCATGGATGAAAGTGGTGAGGAGAGGCTGGGCGCAGTAGCTCACGCCTGTAGTCCCAGCAATTTCGGAGGCTGAGGCAGGCAGATCACTTGAGGCCAGGAGTTCAAGACTAGCCTGCCCAACATGGGAAAACCCCATCTGTACTAAAAATACAAAAAATTACTGGTGGACCTGTAGTCCCAGCTACTTGGGAGGCTAAGGTGGGAGGATTGCTTGAGCCCAGGAGGTGGCGGTTTCCGTTAGCCAAGATCACGCCACTGCCCTTACCCCAGCATGTGTGGAGGGGCCATTATAAAAGCCATAGTCAGTCTTGCCCACTATAAGAACCATGAAGATGATTCTGTACACACTACTTTCCTGGTGACCTGGGAGAAACTAAAAAGTTTCCCAAACTAGTCAACCTCAGGAGAATAAAAAAATGACACTGCATTTTGTCATTTGTAAAATGTGGGTCTTTTTATTTGTTGGGAGATGCTTTCCCAGGCATAGGGGCTAGGAACGGGTTCCTCTGAGTCATTTATACATGTTTGCCCAATCTCCCTTGTGATTAACTGTACCCAAATATGAATCAACTGGCCAATGGGAGGGGTATAAGCCACAACCAGGAAACACATTTTCTCTATTTAAGGCAAACCAGCCCATACATAGTTCAGACCCACAACCTTGGACATCTTAGTCTTGCTCTTACCAACTGAGGTTACTGAGCCCAATCCAATCTCAGAAGTTAAGGACGATTTTCTTGCTAGTCTGGAAATTACATGAGGATGGGTGGACATCCAGTCATTGTATTATGTGCCTAGCCTTGCCAGCAGATGTCACTACACCAAACCACATTTTCCAAAGATATGACTGGAAGGAAAGGACTGGCTTTAGAAAGGCTGAGTCCGACCATTGTGACCCTCTTCTCCCATGGCTTCATTAATACCCCTGGAAAACTATGAAGGATACGTATATATCCATGGTTCCCAACAGTCCTGAGGCCTAAACTCAGCAGGTCAAGACCCAAGGCTCTGGGCAGAGTCAGAGTTCTTATCCAGGGACCTTCTCCAGATTGGGTGGGGAGCACAGCTGCTGTAGGAAGGGTGGCAGCCCATTTAAATGGGGGGTACGCATGATAGAGTTATCTAGGAACAAGAGCCATAGTCTTGGGGCTGTTCCAAATGTCATGCGGAGTTGATATCTCAGGCAAAGCACTCCACCCACTCTCCACCCTGCCCCTCTGTCCACATGGGTGGGGGCTATCCCTTGCCTGAGGGCTGTAGGCTAGGGCTGATCCATGGGTTCTGGGGGCTCCCCAGTGACAGCCAGGCATAGCCACACCATGTCAGGATGCTGGAAAAGTTCCTTGCAGCTTAGACCGTCATGACTGTTCTCCCTCCAGACAACTATAAGTAGCATCAGTAATCTGGGAGAAAGAACCATTGGCAGCTCTTCTGTAAAGACCTTCATTCCATATGCCTATCCGTGGAGGGGTAAAGACAGAAATCCTTTCCTGGCCTGCAGTGTCCTGCATGGTCTGTCTTCTGGCTAACTCTCCAGGCCCATCTCACACAAACCTGCTTCCTTTTCAGTGCCGCAGCTTCACTGGCCTTCCTGCAATTGCTTAGGAGTGTGCAGGTTTCTTCCTTCTCAGGACCTTTGCACATACTCTACTCTGCCTGGAATGTTCTTCCCCCATATTCTTCTTTGCCTATTTTCACTAATCCTTCAGATCTCAGCTCAAATATCATTTTCTCAGGAAACGTTTTCCTGAACCCTCCAGGCTAGATCAAGGCCCCCACTGCCATGCTCTTATTGCACACTGTGCTTTTCTTCATAGCACTTGTCTCAGTTTGTAATTACACATTTATGTGTGTGATATTTGGATTCTTTACTTTCTGTCTCCCCAACACACACCCCAGACTGTAAGTTCCATGAGGGCAGTGTCCATTTTACTTACCATTGCATTCTCAGGACTTGGCAGAGTGCATGGCACTTAGTAGGCATTCAATAACTATCGGATGTATGCATGAATGGCAAGTAGGTAAACGAAGGAAGTTAGAAAACATAGTGTTACTCTTGTACATACATTTATATAGTATTTGCATGTGAAATATAGTGCCTAATTCTGGTCACTCTCCCTGCAAAGGAAGATATATCAGAGTCGGGGAAAGTAATCTAAATTGATCTAAATGGAGACTACTATACCAGGCAAAATGTTAAAAGATTGTCAAAAGATAGAGGCTGAGATCATGATCCATATATATGAAAATATAAAGGTGATACATGCAGATTTGTTTTCAAAATCCCAAAAGTCAACACTAAGGGTCATTTTTTAAAAAACAGACTGTGGAATCTCCAGAGGAGGGACCGTGTGTTATTTATCTGCATATCTCCAGCACCTAGCATGATGCCTGGCACTTAATAGGGACTCGAGAAATGTGTTCTGAACCATTTTTGTTGTTAGCTTAAAAGAGGTAGACTTGAGTGGAAGGATAAATAAGGTAGTATGCAATTATTCACTTGGGAAACCCCAGAGGCAAAAAAAGAAAAGTATGAATAGGGTCAAGAAGGGTTCCTTTACATGTATAGACAATAGCTACACAATGGACTGTTTCAGGGACATTAGGGCTATTCAAGGCCCATCCGTTGACCTTTTGAGATCATCCTTATGAAGGGCAATTACCATGTGCTCTCACAAAGTGCATCTTCTTCCCACCAGGAAGGACCAAATTCTAAGCTGTATAAGTCATTGGTTTCACCCTACCCCAGTGCCTCCGTGTTATCGCCTTCAGTGCCCTCCACTCTTGGGCACAGACCCTGTTGGTCCCTTGGCATATTCTACTCTGTTTCCCACCAGAGAAGGGAAAATCCCAGAAGGTGGTGCCCTTCAATCAGAAGTAAAAATGGCTGCATCTCTCAGGGCAACCAGTGCCTGGGCCTGGTATTCCTGAGCCCACAGCAGGGAGGCCATTAGCCCTGGTCCCAAGAATCCCTGCAACCAGCATCCCTGGCATTTAGCCTTCCATCCCTGGCACTTAACCCCCTGGCCCCATAAGAAGGGACATTTCAAATAGTTTTTCTTGGAGCCTTGAAGGGTTCAAAAGAATTCTTGAACATTAAAAAAAAAATCCTCCAAAAACAGCTATTAAGCTGCTTGGCCTCACTTATTTCTTCCCTCTCCCAGCAGTGTGGAGCTTAAAGAAAAGGTTGAGGATTTGGATGTGTGTCCATTAACCTCATTCCAGCCGGTTCCATAGGTCTCATACAAGATACTACCAGAGTCTCAGGCCCCAGGAGGGGTGAAGGCTGTATCCTGTCCCAAAGCTGGGTCTGAAGGAATAGGCATCAAGAAAAGAGATACCTTGACTCTTGTCAGTGGTGCATTGGTGCCTCATGGAAACTAGGCTTGGGGCTTCCCTCTTTGCTTCCCACCCCTCCCCTTCCAGCAGCCTATAAATCACTGAGTATGAAATACTGTCTGGAGGACCCTGTTCCCCCACCCCTACCCTGAGGCTCCCTGCCAGGCAGAAGGCTGCAAGCTAAGCAGGGAGAAAAGAGAGAATGGGCAGCAGGCAGGAGTGCCCATCATTTATCAACCAAACACAGCGGCCAGCCACTCTTTCCAGCAGCATTCTGGCAGGCTGGGCAGGCGATGCAGCCAGTGTTTTCTGGCAATGGAGAGCACAGTCCCGCAAGAATTCCCCTTATTTGGCTGCCCCACCCAAGAGGTGGGGAGAGAGAGTCAAGGAGTGAGTCCTTTTCTCTTTTGAATTTTTGGTGGTTTCAGAATCCACACAACGCTTCTGGTCCTGCATGGATTCTTACCTCCTCCTCCACCCTCTTCCGCCAAGTCTCCCCTAGAGCCTCCTCTTGCAGCTTCCCTTTTTTTTTTGGAGACGGAGTCTCGCTCTGTCGCCCAGGCTGGAGTGCAGTGGCGCAATCTCGGCTCACTGCAAGCTCCGCCTCCCGGGTTCACGCCATTCTCCTGCCTCAGCCTCTCCGAGTAGCTGGGACTACAGGCGCCCGCCACCACGCCCGGCTAATTTTTTGTATTTTTAGTAGAGACGGGGTTTCACCGTGGTCGCGATCTCCTGACCTCGTGATCCACCCGCCTCGGCCTCCCAAAGTGCTGGGATTACAAGCGTGAGCCACCGCGCCCGGCCGCAGCTTCCCTTTTGACCCCACAAAGAGCTTTCCTACTTTCCCTGGCGCACTATTGAAGTGTCGGAGGAGTCCCGGTTCCCTAGCTCTGGCAGGCTTTCTGAAAGGGCAGCGCCAGCCTCCTCCTCCTTTAATCTTCTGGTTTCTCCTTCATGGAAACCCCCCAGCTTTCCCCATCTTGCTCTCCACCCCCAAAGTAGGAGGCTTGGAGAAAGGGAGTGGATTTGGTCCTAGGCTAGTCCACTGGAGGCAGAGACTAATAGTAAATAATAATCCTTTCGCAGAATAGTTCAACTCCCATACCAGGAGCAGCTAGAAACATCTAGACGCACCTCCATAATTTCTTAGCATTATAAACAAAATCAGAGCTCTAGAGTTTTTAGGGCTGTGAAAGGTGACAGAGAGGCAGAGGAATGACTGGTCTAGCCTGTATTTCTTACTTGTCTAGGTCTGGGTCTCTCTGACCTAGTCCACTGAGCCCCTCAGTAGTGGTTATGCACGGTCTTTGAAAGCAGTTGGACCTTTCCCTTCTAGCTATATAACCATCAATATATTTTTTAACCTCTCTGTGCTTCAACTTCCTCACCTGTGAAATGGGGATGATTATACCAACTGTATAGGGTAGTCATGAGGATCAAATGAGACCATGTGTGTAAATTGCTTAGCCTGTAGTCAGCGCCCAGCAAGTGGAAGTGCCCTTCTTCTGTGCTGCGAAGCAGGGGCACATGGCTGGTTACATCATGGCTGTTGGCTGTGTTCCTTCCTGGAGCCTTGATGTTACTATCTCCACAGGCACATGAAGGGAGGGGGATGGTGCTTTTTTGGCATTCTGAGGAATGCAAACCCACCACTGGTTCAGGAATCCCCATGGTTTCTAATCAGGAGAAGAATTCAGAATTGGGAGTACAGGGCCAATAAATTGACAGAATTGGTATCTAAACCCTAACTCGACATTCTAGGCAAATACCCAGGAGGCCAGAGAGTTGGACGGAGATTTTGGGTGGGACTTCCAGGGAAGGTGCCAACTTGTGTGATATTATCAGAGTGGCAAGGAAGAAGCAAGGCCAAGCTGCTTCCTACCCCAGCAGAATACAGGCTACTTTGTAGACTACCAGGCCTTTGCCAAAGTTGAATGGAAGCAGGGGTCACAGAGGCCACTGGTGGAATGTACTGGAACATTCCAGGCCCTTCCGCTGCACAACACAACTCCTCGAGGCATTGAACCATCAGGGGCTTCCAGAATTGGATACAAGGTCCTCATCTTCCACCATGCACAGCAGGAGAAACCACCTGCCAAAAGGAGCACTGTCCTAAGAGCCACTAAGTTACTAAGTGGGAGGAGTGTCAGTCAGCCCTTTGGGACTTTTTCATCAGATAGAGAGACTTGACTGCCAAGGCCATTTGATGAGCCAGGGCCGAGTTGTGGAATAGATGTGTTGGGTACAGGAAATCCACAGTAAAAACCAGGAATAGACACCAAATTCAGTCAGGGTTGAAGTGTTGGGTGGGATGTAACTGGGCTTCATTCTTTCAGTCAGAAGTAGATTTACAGTGCCGGGCGCAGTGGCTCATGCCTGTAATCCCAGCACTTTGGGAGACCTAGGCAGGCAGATCACTTGAGGCCAGGGGTTTGAGATCAGTCTGGCCAACATGGCAAAACCCCGTCTCTACTAAAATACAAAAATTAGCCAGGCATGGTGGCACATGTCTGTAATCCCATCTACTCGGGAGGCTGAGGCAGGAGAATTTCTTGAAACTGGGAGGCAGAGGTTGCAGTGAGCTGAGATTGCACCACTGCACTCCAGCCTGGGCAACAGAGGGGGGCCAGAGGGTGGGGTAAGAAGTAGATTTACAGTGATGCTAGTGAAACTTAGGGAGTCAGAGCCCCTCACTCGCACAGACCACTTCCAAGGCACTGTACCTAATTCTATGTGTATAATTTTTTAAACTCTTACTTAATGAGGAACCCCCAAAGTGATTTTTTTTTTAAGAAGAAACATCAGGCCTCACAAAATCTGGAGCCTTTCCCACTATCAGCCTGCAGGACCATTAGCCTCAACTTCCAGGAGTGGATCAGGAATATTAGTTGGAGAAACAGTCAAATACTTAAATAACCAACACTGACTCAACATTGCTGGATGCACTAGCTTGTGCTAGTTGCTGACCAGAAATACCAGAGTTGACTGGGCCCGGTGGCTCACACCTGTAATCCCAGCACTTTGGGAGGCTGAGGCGGGCAGATCACGAGGTCAGGAGTTTGAGACCATCCTGGCCAACATGGTGAAAGCCCGTCTCTACTAAAAATACAAAAATTAGCTGGGCGTGATGAGGTGAGCCTGTAGTCCCAGCTACTTGGGAGGCTGAGACAGGAGAATCGCTTGAACCCAGGAGGCAGAGGTTGCAGTGAGCTGAGATCGTGCCATTGCGCTCCAGCCTGCATGACAGAGTGAGACTCTGTCACAAAAAAAAAAAAAAAAAAGACCAGCCTGGGCAGCATGACGAAACCATGTCTCTACAAAAATTAGCCAGGTGTGGTGACTGCCTGTAGTCCCAGCTACTCTGGAGGCTGAGGTGGGAGGAGGATTGCTTGAGCCTGGGAAGTCAAGCCAGTGAGCTATGATTGCACCCCTGCACTTCAGCCTGGGTAACAGAGAGAGAGCAAGACTATCTCAAGAAAAAGAAATACCAGAGTTAATGAGTTCCTTTGCTTTCAGTTGGGGAGAAAAGACAACCATATTTAAAATGACTTGGAGAAATTATAAAGCTACCTTAAGGCCAGGCGCAGTGGCTCACGCCTGTAATCCCAGCACTTTGGGAGGCCAAGGCGGGCAGATCACCTGAGGTCGGGAGTTTGAGACCAACCTGACCAACATGGAGAAACCCTGTCTCTACTAAAAATACAAAAATTAGCTGGGTGTGGTGGCACATGCCTGTAATCCCAGCTATTCGGGAGGCTGAGACAAGAGAATCGCTTGAACCAGGGTGGCAGAGGTTACAGTGAGCCAAGATCGTGCCATTGCACTCCAGCCTGGGCAACAAGAACTAAAATCTGTCGCAAAATAAATAAATAAATCAATAAAAGCTACCTTAAGCTACTACAAAATTATTATGGGCTACAAACTGAACACCTAAGTCCTGAAAGAATTAGTAGGTGATAAGGGCAGATGAGGAACACTTGGAGAAAGCGAGGTCTAATTTGAAGCTAAAGTAAATGATGGTGAAGATGGAGTTGCAGGGCAGGGGGATATCTCGTTGACCAAGGCACAGAAAATAAAATTTAATAAGAATCTGTGGTGATATTTTGTAGTTATCTACAACAATTTACATCTGCAATATAAATGATATTTTTCTTTTTTTTTTTTTGAGACGGAGTCTCGCTCTGTCGCCCAGGCTGGAGTGCAGTGGCGCAATCTCGGCTCACTGCAAGCTCCACCTCCCGGGTTCACGCCATTCTCCTGCCTCAGCCTCCCGAGTAGCTGGGACTACAGGCGCCTGCCACCACGCCTGGCTAATTTTTTGTATTTTTAGTAGAGACGGGGTTTCACTATGGTCTCGATCTCCTGACCTCGTGATCCACCCTCCTCGGCCTCCCAAAGTGCTGGGATTACAAGCGTGAGCCACCGCGCCGGGCCTAAATGATATTTTTCTTTCTTTTTTTTTTTTTTTTTTTTTTTGGTTGGAGTCTCGCTCTGTTGCCCAGGCTGGAGTGCAGTGGTGTGATCTCGGCTCACTACAACTTCCATCTCCCAGGTTCAAGAGATTCTCCTGCCTCAGCCTCCCGAGTAGCAGGGATTACAGGCTTGTGCCACCACACCTGGCTAATTTTTTGTTTTGTTTTGAGACAGAGTCTCACTCTGTCACCCAGGCTGGAGTGCAGTGGTGCGATCTCAGCTCACTACAACCTCCGCCTCCCAGGTTCAAGCAATTCTCTGCCTCAGCCTCCCGAGTAGCTGGGATTACAGGTGCCCGCCACCACGCCTGGCTAATTTTTTGTATTTTTAATAGAGACGGGGTTTCACCATGTTGGCCAGGCTGGTCTTGAATTCCTGACCTTGTGATCCGCTCACCTCAGCCTCCCAAAGTGCTGGGACTATAGGTGTGAGCCACGGCGCCTGGCCAATTTTTGTATTTTTTAGTAGAGACGGGGTTTCACCATGTTGGTCAGGCTGGTCTTGAACTCTTGACCTCCTGATCCTCTTGCCTTGGCTTCCCAAAGTGCTGGGATGACAGGCGTGAGCCACCGCGCCTGGCCATAAATGATATTTTTCAACTGTGAAAATAAGCTCTGGGGCCTATGCCCTGGGTCTAAAGGAAATCAGACCATAGACCACTTTTCAAATTACTCATCTCTCCTCTTATATTTTCATATCTTTGAACTGGATTTTTTTTTTTTGACAGAGTCTCACTGTATTGCCCAGGCTGGAGTGCAGTGGCATGATCTTGGCTCACTGCAGCCTCTCCCTCCAGGTTCAAGCGATTCTCCTGCCTCAGCCTGCCAAGTAGCTGGGACTACAGGTGCCCACCACCACACCCAGCTAATTTTTATTTTATTTTATTTTTATTTTTTGAGACGGAGTCTCACTCTGTCACCCAGGCTGGAGTGCAGTGGCGCAATCTCGGCTCACTGCAAGCTCCGCCTCCTGGGTTCATGCCATTCTCCTGCCTCAGCCTCCCAAGTAGCTGAGACTACAGGTGCCTGCCACCATGCCTGGCTAATTTTTTTCTACTTTTAGTAGAGATGGGGTTTCACCATATTAGCCAGGATGGTCTCAATCTCCTGACCTCGTGATCCGCCCACCTCAGCCTCCCAAAGTGCTGAGATTACAGGCGTGAGCCACTGCGCCCGGCCAACACCTGGCTAATTTTTTATTTTTAGTAGAGACAGGGTTTCACTATGTTGGGCAGGCTGGTCTTGAACTCCTGACTTTGTGATCCACCCACCTCGGCCTCTCAAAGTGCTAGGATTACAGGCGTGAGCCACCGCACCCAGCTTGAACTGGATTTTGATGATACTTTTTTTTTTTTTTGAGGCGGAGTTTCCCTCAGTTGCCCAGGCTAGAATGTAGTGACACAGAATTAGCTTGCTGCAGCCTTGATCTCCTGGGTTAAGCATTCCTCCCTCCTCAGCCTCCCAAATAACTGGGACTACAGGTATGCCCCACCATACCTGGCTAATTTTTTAAAGTTTTACTAGAGACCAGGTCTCACTATATTGTCCAGGCTGGTCTCGAACTCCTGAGCTCAAGTACTCCTCCCACCTCAGCTTCCCAAATTGCTGGGATTACAGGTGTGAGCCACCGTACCTGGCCCTTTTGATGATACTTGATGCCTGATTTGGTGCATGGTGTGAAGGGAAGGGAGAGGGAGTGGATGTAGAATCAGGTGGAGAATGTCAAAGATACTGTAGCTTATTTGCCTCCCGGGACAATTGTAGTTTTGAGGCAGACTTGAAGAAGGTAAGTGGGCACAGTGGAGAAGAAAGAAATCTAAAGTGGGGCATGAAACAGATCTTTTGGTTTATACACAGTCTCCTGGGAATGTACTCAACCAACATCCCCTCTCCAGAGACTTTCCTCTGGGAGGGGGCGCCTAGGAAAGTCAGGTGTGGAGGAGGCAAACTGTTCCTACTAAGGCACTGCTCTAGAAACCAGCTGGTTTCTCAAGGTACCCACATGACACAGTGGAACTAGAGTATACTTTAATTCATTTTTCATGAAGCAGCATCTGCATGCAGTGCTAGGTGTTATGGAGAGATGACCAAGACATACCTGCTCTCCTTAGGAAACTTATATATTTTAGTGCAGGAGGACTTTTTTTTTTCATGAGAAATACTAGCCTGGATATTCCATAGTCCAAAGAGCCACATCTTCTGTCTGTCACAGTGACTCTTTAGGATATCATAAGGGCAGGTATATTTGTTTTCTAAGACATTCCCCTGAAAAGATTAGCAGGGTCTTCCACACATCATCAGTCTCTCAGAGATAAATGTATCTAAATCCTTTTTTGTGTTTCAAAACAGCTTGATTGAGGTATAATTTATAAACCATAAAATTCACCCATTACTCATGTATAATTCTATTCTATATTTATTTATTTATTTATTTATTGAGACAGAGATCTTGCTCTGTTGCCCGGGCTGGAGTGCAGTGGCACAATCTTGGCTCTCTGCAACCTCCACCTCCCAGGTTCAAACGATTCTTCTGCCTCAGCCCCCTAGTAGCTGGATTACAGTCACCTGCCACCACACCCAGCTAATTTTTGTTTTAGTAGAGATGGGGGTGTCTCCATGTTGGCCAGGCTGGTCTCCAACTCCTGACCTCAAGTGATTCACCCACCTTGGCCACACAAAGTGCTGGGATTACAGTCGTGAGCCACCATGCCCAGCCTATTTTTATTTTTATTTTTTTGAGACAGGGTCTCACTCTGTCATCCAGGGTGGAGTGCAGTGGTATGATCATGGCTCACTGCAACCTCCACCTCCCAGGCTCAACAGATCTGCCAGCCGCAGCCTTCTGAGTAGCTGGGACTACAGGCGTGCGCCAGCACACTCAGCTAGTTGTTGTATTTTTTGTAGAGACGGGGTTTCACCATGTTGGCCAGGCTGGTCTTGAACTCCTGGATTCAAGTGATCCTCCCACTTTGGCCTCCCAAAGTGGTGTGATTACAGGTGTGAGCCACCACGCCTGACCAATTCTATTATTTTTAAGTATATTTATAGAATTGTGCGACCATCACAACATTCTAGCATAGAAACATTCCCATCACCCCAAAGAGTTCAAAAAAGTGTCCATTGGCAGGTAATCCCTGCTCCCACTTCCAGTCCTAGGCAATCACAAATCTGCTTGCTCTCTCTATAAATTTGCATTTCTGGACATTTCATATACATGGAATCATATAATGTGTAGTTCTTTGTGCCTGGCTTCTTTCATTTAGCATAATGTTTTCAAGGTCCATTCATGCTATAGCAAATATCAGTAGCTTGTTCCTTTTTGTTGCTGAAAAGTACTCCATCTAAATTCTTTTTTTTTTTTTGATACAGAGTCTCGCTCAGTCAACCAGGCTGGAGTGCAGTGGCACGATCTCAGCTCACGGCAACCTCTGCCTCCTGGGTTCAAGCAATTCTCCTGCCTCAGCCTTCTGAGTAACTGGAATTACAGGCACGCACCACCACGCCTGGCTAATTTTTGTATTTTTAGTAGAGACAGGGTTTCACCACGTTGGCCAGGCTGGTCTCAAACTCCTGACCTCGTGATGGGCCCACCTTGGCCTCCCAAAGTAGTGGGATTACAGGCTTGAGCCACCATGCCTGGTCCTAAATTCTTTTAGAAGTTATTTATGTTTTGAGGCAGCACTGAACGGGATCCAGAAGTCCTGGTCCTTTGCTTGTCTCTGATTTGCTGAATGGCCTCTGACAAGTCCTCCCCTTGCCTGGGCATCTGTTTCTAGGTCTGTAATGTGAGAGGCTGAATCACATATAGTTTCTACTGTTTCTTCCAATCATTCGTTTAAAATCTACTTTGTATTTTTCTTAGAGTGCCATTAAGTCCAATATTCTAGAGTTTATTTATTTATTATTTATTTATTTTTTGAGACGGAGTCTTGCTCTGTCGCCCAGGCTGGAGTGCAGTGGCGCGATCTCAGCTCACTGCAAGCTCCGCCTCCTGGGTTCACGTCATTCTCCTGCCTCAGCCTCCCGAGTAGAGTAGCTGGGACTACAGGCACCCACCACCATGCCCGGCTAATTTTTTTTGTATTTTTGTTAGAGACAGGGTTTCACCATGTTAGCCAAGATGGTCTCGATCTCCTGACCTCGTGATCCACCTGCTTCAGCCTCCTAAAGTGCTAGGATTACAGGCGTGAGCCACCGCGCCTGGCCTATTCTAAAGTTTTAATGTCTCTGATCCTACATTTACCCTTTACCTGTTTGAAAACTTCCACCATATCATTTATTGTCAAGGATGAGAATCTTCATTTTATTTTATTTATTTATTTATTTATTTATTTTTGAGACGGAGTCTCATTCTGTCACCCCAGGCTGGAGTGCAGTGGCACGATCTCGGCTCACTGCAGCCTCCCCCTCCCGGGTTCAAGGGATTCTTCTACCTCAGCCTCCCAAGCAGCTGGGACTACAGGCACACGCCACCATGGCCAGCTAATTTTTGTATTTTAGTAGAGATGGGGTTTCACCATGTTGGCCAGGCCGGTCTTGAACTCCTGATCTCAAGTGATCTGCCCACCTCAGCCTCCCAAAATGCTGGGATTACAGGCATGAGCCACCACACCCAGCCGAGAATCTTCATTTTAAAAGGACTGCCATTTAGCAAGGAAAGTAGATGGCCACTGAGAGCAAAAGGAGACTGAAGGGGTGAATGTCAGCCAGTCCAAGTGAAGAAGGAACAAGTGAGAGAACTAAGAAAGAAGACAGCATGTGGTGGCCACAGCAAGGGACAAAATGAGTCAGAGAAAGTACCGAAGGTCAAAATCCAGGCCATCTGGCTACCCTGAGAGTAAGAGGGAAGGGACGCAGGGAGAGGGACGCACCAGAGTGGGAAGAGATGCTGAGGGCTAGGACCCCCCCCGACACACACTGTTCCCATAACCTCATTCATTCCCTCAACCCTCCTTCCCAATCCCTCTCAGGCTGCTTTGCTCCTTCAGTTCTGACCCCATTTCCTCAGGATCTTGTTCCCTGAGGAGCCAGTCCTGACATTTCAGACAGAGGCTGAGTAAAGGAGGTAGGTCGGAAAGAGACACAGTGTATCTGCATCATCTTATTTTCTGTTTTATTATTTTGGAACTTGGAGGAGGGGAGCAAAGATGTAAGCACTTAGAATTTACTAGGAAGTTCAGAGACCGTCTTCCAGGTACCAAGGAATACCAAGACTTCTCTAGTCTGCTGAATAATTGCTACTGGGTGTCATATTTTGAAGGGTAAAAATAGTGATTTGAAACTCCCATTCTTGTTGGTTCCTGTGGCATAAATGGAGGCACAGGGTGGAATTCAAGGTGCCCTGGATGTAGGCCCAGCGAGGTCCTTCAGGAGTGGAAAGTTCCTCTCGATTCAGTAGCCAGCAGGGTAAGGCTTCCCTGCTGATCCTCTGATCTGCCAAAAGTCCCCACAGCCTTTGCCCTTGGTAGTCTCTTAGACCCTTGCAAGCTTTTAAGACTTGAAACCTCATAGGGACTGCTTGGGGAATGGCTATATCTCTGACTTACACCTGTAGGAAAAATAATGCCAATTCTCATGTATTTCTGACATTTAGCTGTGGACAACCCAAGAATGCCAAGAGCATGCTGCAGTCAAGGGCCTAAGCATTTGCTGTTGGAAACCCATAAAGCAAATAGGTCTCTTACAGATTAAAAAAAATTATTGATACACTTAGTATCTATAATCCTCTACTTTTTTTTTTTTTTTAAACAGAGTCTTGCTCTGTCGCCCAGGCTGGAGCACAGTGGTGCAATCTTGGCTCACTGCAGCCTCCGCCTCCCGGGTTCAAGCAATTCTCTGCTTCAGCCTCCCGAGTAGCTGGGATTACAGGCGCCTGCTACCATGCCCGGCTAATTTTTTGTATTTTTAGCAGAGACGGGATTTCACCATCTTGGCCAGGCTGGTCTTGAAATCCTAACCTGGTGATCCACCTGCCTCGGCCTCCCAAAGTGCTGGGATTACAGGCATGAGCCACCACGCCCAGCCAGTCCTCTACTTTTGATGTTTTTGAGTGTCATCCTCTGACCCAAAGTCTCTGAAAGCAGGAACCAGGTCATGTATCCCAGATGAAATAGCATCTGTCCCAGGGCCACTTCTGCATCCAGGCTTCAAGGCCTGGTGGGTTGTGAACTTCAGCATAGGGACAATATCTCTGAACATTATTGTCATTCAGAGCTCAGTGCCTAGCTCAGTGTCTGGCACATAGTTGTCATTTCAATAAATTTGTGATGAGCTAATTAATTAATGGCAATGATGTTGATAAGGATGACAGTAAGGGCAGTGGCAAAGGTTTTGTTGCAAGTTACATGCTTTGTAATGAATGCAAGTCATCTCCCCTTAGCAGCGCATAGCCTCCCCAAAGCCAAGGCTTCTTTCATTGGAGGAAGCAGACGGGTTAATCTTCAGATGTAGTCCTTATCCTCCCATCATGCCCATGCCAGGAGAAGCTATCAGTGATAGAGAAGAGAATAAGAGACAGCTGGTTGGACATGATACCTAGTAAGGAGAGGACCAAATTCTCCTATGCATGCCTCCCTTCTCACTCCTCCAGCTAGGATCAACTTTAGTGTCTTGCCAGCAACTTATCACGAAAGACCATGACTTTCTGGACTCAGAAGATCCATTTCTTCAGCTATACCACCTCCACTGCCTTTTTTTCTACCATCCAGGTTCTTAATTTCTGGTACCTTGGCTTTGGAATAAAGTTTAAACACAGTATCCATGGAACCATGCACATTACTCCTCTCTCTGAGGGAAGAAAGCATCTGCACAATAACGTGTCACCTTATTTTTAGAACAAGTCTGTGAGGTTGATGGATCAGGGATGATTCTGGCACAGAGAGAGGAAGCCACTTACCCAAAGTGTTTCAAGATCCTCATCCTAGGGCTTTACTTCTAAACACACATTGTCTGGCTCAGCCAATAAATAAAAACCACTCATCATCTCCTAAGATTGAGAATTTACATGTTGAGGGGTCCTAACATAGTATAAGTTGTCAAACAAGAAAAGCTTTCAAAAGACCAACTAGTCTACCTTTTGCCTCTCAGGCAGGACCAATGGTCTAGAAATTGAGTGTTGGTTGGGAAAGCATTGAATCTGGAGTCAAAAGACCAAGGATGTAAGTCCTAGGTCTGCCATTTACTAAGATGATCTTGGGCAAGTCACCTAGCCTCTGTAGGACTTAACCTCCTGAAGAATGAGGACAATAATATCTGCATTTTCTGCCTTACATACCTATTGTGATAATTAAATGAGATAATGTATGTGAAAGCTATAAAACACTAGACAGATGTTAATTTTAACATCTTAATCAGATTTGCATCTTTGGAGACCCTTTATGTAAGATGTAAACAGTAATCCTGTGTTCTTAAGAAAATTTTACACTCATAGAGATCAGGAGCTCAGCTCTGGAGTCAGGCTACCTGGGTAATCTTGGGCATGTAACTGTATTTCTCCCTGAAGTCTCAATGAAGAGGAAATAATACCCATTTCACAAGTGCGGTCTTGAGCATTAAATAAGATAAGGTATGCATGGTACTTAACATGTACCTATCGTGGAGAAAGGAATTCAATGAATATTCGTTGCTATCATTACTGATTTTATTAATGAAGATGTGAGGCAGGGTGGTTCAATATGATGTGTTAGAGATCTGAGCTAGGAATCAAAAGGACTCACTTCTTTGGACTTCTGTTTCACTACTTGTACCATGGTAAGAATTTATGTTTTTCCTTTTCCAGATTGTCATGAGGATTTCTTAAAAGTATATGAAGAATTTGAACTACTTGAAATTGAGGAACAATATAAATGCAAGGTATCTTTTTTCAACTGAGCTAATTAAGCTTATAAAGACTGAGTTTTTAATCAGTTCATCAAGTTTTGTTTATTCTTCTCTGTCTTTGATTAGGTTGTCCTCTTCATGGAAAAGTAGTACAGCATTTCTTCAATCAATTAAAAAAACAATTCAAATGTCAGATCTTGAAGTAAATCCTTCAAAACTGCAAGAGAACACTCTTTGCAAAGAAAACCTTTCTTCAGTATGTTCCATTGCCTCAATTCATTAAGTGTATGTAGGCTAATTTTAATATTCAACCCACTCTTGAATTTCCACTTTGGGTATTATCTACTTTCAATATTTAATCCCAGAATGACCTCTCCTTGCCTCACAGCAGGCTCCCAGATTACCTCTTTTTCTCTGATTAGTTAGTATGGCTTCAGGGAATATCTTCTTTTTAACATTAAACTGGGCAAAAACAGAAATAGAAAGAAAAATCTGTAGCAAGATCAAAAATAGAATTCACAGCTAAATATAAATCTGGAGGGAATTATTCAATTATTTGAATGGTCCCTAATCACAGACAATCCAGGGTTGATTGACTTTTGCTTTTTCCATATGTAGAACAAAATGGTTAACAAATACCAAGAGTAATATTTTTTTCTTTTGAAGCATAATACTTTTTAATAGTATCTTAAATGTTATTTTCTTTCCCAAATCCCTTTATATACATTACATCATGTGCTTTTCACAACAGCATGCATTCTCTTTGGGGACCTTCCAGTCTCATTTTGACTTGTAAGTCAGCCAGCATTGATCTGGGAAGACAAGGATTTGTTAACGGAGTCGCGGTGCAAACTTGGGCAAGTTTTTCAGTCGCTTTGTTCCTTTCACTCTGCTGAGCTAGACTTGGAGTGGACGACTCTGAAGGGAAATTCCCTGCTTCTTTTCAGAGTCCCAATTTAATTTACTGGCTAGCAATTGTTTTTTTAAGGTTGGATCAACACCAAGTAGGGACTTGGAAACGTGGAGAAAGACAGATGTGAGTGTCACATGAGGCAAGGTCGCCATTAAATGCACAAATATAATGCAAATCACATGCAAATGATATGCAAACCTTGCATTAATTTGTAGGATCTTAGTTTGGAGCTTGTAAGTAGCACTGAGATCCTATAAGGATTTAAAACTAATGTTTTTTAGGTTAAATTAAATGTAATACTTTTTGAAGGTATATCGCTTTCTCTGTGATTCAGGGACTCAACTGTTCAAAGTTTGACACTGCTGCCTACTCCCGTCCCCCAAAATTATTTCACTAGTGTTTGATTCCAACCTACACCCAGCGCCGCCCCCACTCCCCAGCGCTGCCTGACGTCACGTGACATTATATTTGCATACTACCTGGGACTGGGTGTGACGCTCCCGTATTCTGCGTCTTCTCATTGGTGGCGCTGGAGAACCAGCCCTCTTCTGTACAGGCCAATCAGCAGCTCTTGGGATGTTGGAAAACCGAAGGGGGCGGTGTGAGGGTGGGGTCTTGGCTTGGATCGCTAGGCACATCGACCAATCATCCTCGGGAAAGGGAAGGTTAAGCTGTGGATTGGCTGTGGTGGAAGGTCTGGGTTTCCGCAGTCCAATGACAGCTCTAGAATGAGGAGGCCGGTCCCCGCCCTGTAGAGCAGATAAGCAGCGGCAGCGGGGGTTGGGGGGCTGTGTGGGGCTCGCAGTGGGGCTGAGGCAGGCAGTCGGGCGAGCCATGGCGGGAGCCGCAGCGGGCGGCAGAGGCGGAGGTGCCTGGGGGCCGGGACGCGGAGGGGCCGGGGGGCTCCGGCGGGGCTGCTCTCCCCCAGCCGCCGCCGGCTCCCCCCGGGCTGGGCTGCAGCCGCTCAGGGCCACGATCCCCTTCCAGCTGCAGCAGCCGCACCAGCGCCGGGACTGGGGTGGCCGTGCAGGTGAGCCGGGCCTGGAGCGGGTGCCGTGGGAGGAGCCATTGGGGGAGGGGGGGGCGCGTGACCGCGGGAGGGGGACGGGGAGAAGTGTGAGGGGAAAGTGGATGGGGGCGAGGGAAGAGAAAGGGGGCGTTCAGAGTCTATGAGGGCAGAGGGAGCAAGAGCGAGGAGCTGTGAAACGTGGGGAGCCTGCTGGGACGGAGTGTGCGGGGAGTCGGGTCCCGGAGGTGAGGGGAGGGACCTGGCAGATGGAGGCTGGCTTTGGGGGCGTAACCGAAAAGTGGGCAGAGGTGTCGTGTGGGGTGAGTGGAAGATGCAGAGGGTGGGAGCGAGGCGTGAGGAGGAGTGGCGCGTGGTGGGGGCGCCCCGTGCGGATGGCTGGCGCTGGGAGCAGGAGTCGGTGGGCGCTGGACGCCTGCACGGGGAGGGGGAGGGGCATGGAGTAGAGCCCCGTGCAGCCATGTGTTACTTCTCCAGCTTGAGTTTGGCCCCAGCATCCCTCTCTACTGCGCTGGAGTTCCATTCTCCACCACTTCACGTGCGCTTCCCTTTATGCCACCTCCTGGAGCTGATTTCATCTCAGCCCGTTGGACTAAGTTAGTTTAACGGCTTTTACCGTGGTGCAAATGCCACGCTCCCTACCTCCTTCCCCCTGTGTCCCAGAAGTTGTATGTTCCCAGATTCTTGACCTGTTTAATATGGCTGTCTCATTCCAACCATCGTTTGTGTAAGAGCGTGTGTGTGTGTGTGTATGTGCGTGTGTGTGTGTGTAGCGGGGGGAGACGTGGGCAGTTTTGCCCCCTGCCTTTATTTCTACCCCCTCCACCCGTCTACCCACCAAGGCTGTTTTGTCCTGGGCATTGCAGCCAACGTGGCAGTGGGGTAAGGGCTACAGTCAAGTGCACGGTGGCAAGTACCCCACTTTCTGAACAGCGCTGAAATTGGTTCTTAATAACAGCTTGATGTGGTGGCTGTGGGGAAACTAGGGAGAAGCGAACTTAACCTTGCTTTGATACTCAAATCTGTGACGGATCCCACAAATTCAAGTACTTAGAAAGGGGAAAAGGAACCTACTTGCATGAGGAGGTTGGCAATAAGTTGAAAGTGAGGCTTGCATTTGATTCACACCAGATGTGAAAAGATCAGTGCACACTTCCAAAGCCAGAGCCTCTACCAAATGTACAAAAGTCATGATTCCTGCCATCTTAACGGTTAATGACATTCTCTAAACCAGAGTCTCTTGAGCTTCTGATGATTACTAAGCCTAGTTACTGCACATCTTGCTTCTGCAGGGCTATTACAGAAGTAGTAGCTACTACAGGGCTACTCCTTGCTAGGTAGGAATGGGATTAAGAGGATCTCTGAGGTAGAAAGCCCTGAAGTCTTTCTGGACTTTTCACTATGTATGTTAGCATCACATCTTGGGATGCAGAAACTTGGTCAAATCTGGTAGCAAGATGGTGACCAAGTAGTAAGTATGTTTAGAATCCGGTGGTGCAGAGTAAGGCAATGCCCAGACTAACTCATGCCTATCATGAGTTATAAAGCAAACCACAAGACTACAAACCTGTTGGTTTTGTTTGGGCTTCCTTGAAACCCCGGGAAGTTGGTAGAACAAGAACCAGAACCTTAGTCACTTTTAGTGGAAAACAACAGAAAGCCTCCCTGTATAGTAGCTGGAAACTGATTAGCAATCATATTTTAAGATCAGTTATTTTGTGTCTATTATAGAACTAATATTAAAAGGACAATTGCTGGTGGATGCTGTGGAAGGGGGAAGAATGTAGGTTTGGGTATCTGGGTTCCTTACATGGCCTGCTCCTTTTATAGAGCCAGAGGCCCTGGGATACTGGTAGAAATATAGGAAGCTAGAGCTCTGCATAACTTGTCAGGTGATTTAAGGCAAGTTGGCTTGACTCTTGCTTATAGATTGGGCTGATCAATAATTTATCCACCTATTAATATCCTAGAGGCGTTAATAAGGCATTCGCCTAGTTGGTAGTGGGGGGATTATCTGTAGATTTTCAGTATGGCAGGAGAGGGGAAAAAATAGGAGAAGAGAGTAGCCAGAGCGTGTGGCCTTCTTTGTGGCCAGGCATTAGGGGAAGGTACCTGGCCTCTGTTTTGGAGGCACATCAGGGCTTTTACATGTTAACTTCAGCCCACATATGTGTTCACATTATTTCCATTCCTTGGCCTTGGAAAGCACCAGAGGTGGTTTTCTCTAGGACAGTAGAGTATATGGGATGAAAGGAAACCCCTTATAGTCATAAACCTTTAAGAGATTGGCACTGGGAGGTGGAATGCCTGGGTTTTAAATCCGGGTTCTGCCATTTACTAGTTGTGTGGCTTTGAGGAAGTTCTTTCTGTGTCTTAGTTTCCTCATCTGTGGATAATGATATCTATATCATAAGAATTAAATGAGTTAATAGAAAGTGCTTAAAACGTGCCTGGCACATGAGAAGTGCTATAAAAGTGTTTGCTGCTGCTTATATTATTATTCCCTCTGCTCGCCAAGGTGAGAGCACTGTTGGCCAGAGCCCATTGCCTTTTCAGGCTTCAAAGAGCAAACCCAGATTGATCTGAAACCAGTACTGCAGGTTTCAGAATTTCAGGGCCTCCTCTTGCATTTTTATTCCTTCATCTTTTAAAATGAGCTTTCTAAACAGAGCTCTGAAACCCAGCTGTTTAAAAAGGCATGTGAGCTGTGACTGGGCTTCAGGAACAATTAAGTGTCGTCACTGTTTCTCTTGCCCATCTCAAAGTGATGTAACGCTCAGGGCTGTGCAGTTATCTCCCCACCACACATCCTGCTGTGTTCTTGACAAGATATATTAGACCTTGTGAAAAGGGTTCTGGCGTAAAGAGCAGGATTTGCCTTCTGCAACCATTCATCCATAAGGTATGTCTTCGTAAAATGAGGAATGGCCTCATTTTTATGAACCTGGGCTAGGAGTGAGGAAGGCTGAAGAGAGTGGAGAGAAAAATGAAAGACAACTCTAAAAAAGCTAAGAGCCATTATTGGGTAATAGAAACCTAAGATAAATTTCTTACTGCAATTCTCCCTTAAATTAAATTCTCTTTTGTGTCTTATGTCAGTTAGAGGCTGCTAACTTTTATGCTCTTCCAGGACCATGATGAAGGACAAAATAGGACTAGGAGGTGAATTGTTCTGGGTTCCAGTCTTACCTATCTTGTTTAGCATGTCTGTCTATATGTCCCTAGAATGAAGATATTTAGTCTAGCTTTGCAAATTATTTCTCCAGTGGACCAGCCCCACTGGGACCAGCTGGGTGCCAGGGAAGCTAAATGCTGCCTTGGAACCTCCTCTGACCACCAGAATCTTCTTTAACCAGGATTGGCAGTTATGGTCTACAGGCCATATCGGCCCTGGGCCTATTTTTGTAAATAAAGTTTTATTGGAACCAGCCACACTGCTTCATTTAAATATTGTCTAGGGCTGCTTTTTTTTTGCTGTCGGTGGTGCAGTGAAGAGTTGTGATAAAGACTGTAGGGCCCACAAAGCCTAAAATATTTACTATATGTCACTTTACAGAAAAGCTTGCCAACTCTTGTCTCAAACAGTGTACCTGTTTTTCCTATATAAAGATCAGTTTCAAATGAGGTTTCAAATATAAACCTCAGAAAATTCTAAGGGGGTAAAGAAAACAAACAAGCCTGTAGTCCCACTAATATTTTAAGGCAAAAGAAAAGAGGGTCACCTGCTTCCAGTCAGTTCTCAATCTTTGCAGAATATCGTCATGTGTGAATCCAGCCTCTCCACCCCCACCATTGTCAGGTGATGTGTTCAGTAGACATAAGCTAATTTGAATTTACATAAAAGCTTAACTGTTAGGCAAATTTGCCCCCTCTCCTCTCTTAACCCATTTCCCCCAACCTGACAACCCACAACTGCGGTGAACACATTTCAAAATCAGATAGAAATTACTTTAGACTTATCTTCTGTTTTGAATTTTTCTCATTACCTTTTATTTTTCTGAACAGATTATGGAGAGCTGGCAGTAGTCATGGTTGCCCTAAAATATTGGCTTCCCCACGGGGACATAAGAAGGGTAGTTTATATCAAATGTCGATTAGGTTCCCCAGGATGGCTGTTTTGTGAATACAAGGCTGCAGTGCTTATATTATTAAATCGTTAAACTCCTTTCTTTGCAATGCTTTGAAAACTTATTTCTTGGGGGATAGGTGTTTAGATAGGTCTGGAACCATAAAAAGGAGGCTGCATATTAGAGACCCTAAGAGAAAGCCCTCAGCAAACTGGTCCATGTGGCTACTGGTGCCAGAAACAGCCTGGAGATTAGAAGAGAGTTCCAACCTTTCTATGCCAAGGCATCATCTTGCTATAATGAGGCCTGGGGGTGCAGTTAAAACCCTTTAAGAGCTACAACTGTCCTTCTAAAACCTGTGATTGAGGCAGCTTCTGTTTGGGAAGCATTAAAACACCAGACACTTCCTAGCCCAACACTGCTAACTGTTGCTTTTGACAGCTTTGCCAGCACCAGGCACATACGTGGTCAGCAAAATGCACTGCTGAAGCATCTGACTCTTAAATGTTATCACCAGTGATGACATCCTTGAATTTGGGGGCTAGCTGCTTAACTGCTTTATCTCTTTGGTACCCAAAGGAGTGTGAGTCCATGTGTTCTTCAGTATTTTGGATAGCAAAGGATTATATAGTACGAGAAGGTCTTACTTATATAACATAAAGCTAAGAGATCTTAAACCATTTGAGGTCAGTGTCAGAGGGGTGAGAACAACAGTGGGCTGTGATGGCAAGAGGACATTGTTCTCTCACATTCTAGACATAGATAGATCTTTAGAAAGTTGGAAGCAGTAATGCAAAACTTTCATAGTGATAGTGCTAATTTGGGTGTTACCACAGTGGTTGGTGGGCTTTAATAGCCAAGAGAACACTATGCCTATATTTTCTGCTGAATTCAGTTTATTTTGAATGGTGTGATGGGCATCAGGGCCACACTATTCCTTGATCTTAGAAGAACTGTTAAAGCATCTTCCTCCAGATTCTTAGATGACTCACATAGAGCCTTCCTGCTAAAGGATTCAGACTTTCGGGTTTGGCATGTTCTGAGGGGCAGGTCTGGTTATGGAGTTCTTACTAACACTATCACGTTTGACTCTAGCTCAAGTGTTCTGACTAGACCTGCCTGGGCTTACCCTTACTCCACAGACAGTTTGGAGCCCTTTTATTTTATTTATTTATCTATTTATTTCTTTTATTATTATTATTATTTTTTTGAGACAGTCTCGCTCTGTCACCCAGGATGGAGTGCAATGGCACAATCTTGGCTCACTGCAACCTCCGCCTCCCAGGTTCAAGCAGTTCTCCTGCCTCAGCCTCCCAAGTAGCTGGGACTACAGGCGGCCACTACCATACCCGGCTAATTTTTATATTTTTAGTAGAGACGAGGTTTCACCATATTGGCCAGGCCGGTCTCAAACTCCTGACCTTGTGATCCACCCGCCTCAGCCTCCCAAAGTACTGGGATTACAGACGTGAGCCACTGCACCCGGCCTATTTATTTATTTTTTGGAGACGGACTCTCACTCTGTTACCCAGGCTGGAGTGCAATGGCACGATCTCGGCTCACTGCAACCTCCACCTTCAGATTCAAGCGCTTCTCCTGCCTCAGCTTCCCAAGTAGCTGGGATTACAGGCATGCACCACCATGCCCAGCTAATTTTTTTGTATTTTTATTAGAGACAGGGGGGTTTCACCATGTTGGCCAGGCTGGTCTCCAACATCTGACCTCAGGTGATCTGCCCACCTTGGCCTCCCAAAGTGCTGGGATTACAGGTGTGAGCCACCACACCTGGTCCTGGAGCCCTTTTAAAGCAGTGGAAAGGAAAACTTTGGGTGTCACTCCCAGTTCAGAGCAAAGGTAGATGCTCACCAGAGAGTTAGTGAGAGTGGACAGTCTCTTCTTGGCTTAGTAAGCTCTGCCATCCTTTGAGATGCATGTTACCCTTCTTTGTCACAGAAGTGGAAACAGGGAAGAGTAGAAGCAAAGAAAGAATGGGTGGGAAATCTGGTCAGTTTCCCCCCTTCGTCTAGGTTCAGTCTTCACAGAGGGCTCCATTATTTGGTTTGCAGGGTATGAATTAACCAAACATTAGCCAAATCTACTCACATTATTAGGTCAAAAACAAATCCTGATCTCAGAAAGGGAAGAGTTGTGGATGATATTTGAAATTTCTAAGTTATCTGTGCCCCAGTTTTCTCCAGTCGTGTGGAGCTCATGAAGGGGCCGTTGTTGTTGGCAACAGCTGGATGGTGGGAGGTTCTCATAACAGCTGGCTGCTAGTGTTCCGGCTCAGTTTGTGGTCCCCACCAAACCTCCTGGTTTGGAAAACTCTGCCTGGCACTGTGCTTTCCCCTCAGGGTCACTACAAAGCTGAATGCCAAGCCTTGCAGTCATTTAAATGCTTCCCCTCAGGCCCACATATGCCTCGATCGACCCTTACTGTGTGGGAGCACTGCAGCTAATCAAGGGTGGCTTTAATGAACTTAAAAGAATGCTATCGAAGTATTTCATAATAGAAAAACTTCAAGTCCAGGCCCTGGGGGACCTGGAACTGAAGTCCAGGCCATGTACAGACATTTACCCTGCCCTGCTCAGGCATACAGGTTTGTGGATTTGCTCAGGAGCCCCCGAGAGTTGCTGGGGGGGTGGGGGACAGATGGAGTGCCTTTAGCTCAGCTCTGCCTACACATTAGCCGTTTGAGCTCCCAGCTCCCCAGTAAAAGGGGTGGAGGCTGGGGGAGGCCTGGGAGGACTCAGAGGGTTTTGATTGCTCTGAAGCAGCTGGCCTGTGATCAAGGGTTGAGGAGTTTTCTCTCAGAGACTGCCTGAATGTGGCTTCTTAGAGGATGGATGGTATTTGACAGAACAAAGCTGTAAGCTGTAGGTTTGGGGTGCCTCCTCTCTCTCTCTTTTTTTTTTTTTTTTTGAGGCAGAGTCTCATTCTACAGCTCAAGCTGGAGTGCAGTGGCGCGATCTCAGCTCACTGAAACCTCCACCTCTCTGGGTTCAAGCAATTCTCCTGCCTTAGCCTCCCAAATAGCTGGGACTACAGACGTGTGCCACCATGCCCAGATAATTGCTGTATTTTTGGTAGAGATGGGGTTTTACCATGTTGGCCAGGCTGGTCTCGAACTCCTGACCTCAAGTGATCCTCCTGCCTTGGCCTCCCAAAGTGCTGGGATTACAGGTGTGAACCACCACGCCTGGCCTTTGTCTCTTTTTTTTTTTTTTTTTTTTTGAGAGACGAGGTCTTGCTCCGTCACCCAGGTTGGAATCCAGTAATACCATCATAGCTCACCATAGCCTCCTGGGCTCAAGCCATCCATGGGGTGCCTCCTTTCTGACTCTGAACTCTCTATCTTGTAAATGAAGGATGACTTTTCCAGGGAAGCCATGTTTGTTAGGGGGCAGCCTAGTTCACCCCCAGCTCTGCCACTTGAGTCTTTTATTATCTGATCCTAAATGAAGACATGCAGGAGAGCACCAAGGTATTACCTCCTCAAAGGTCAAAGGAAGGATTAATGTGCAACTCTAAAAGCAGATTGCTAACACATCCGTAAGTGAATAAAATATAAATTCAAGCTGGAGGAGGCAAAGAATGAAGAAATACTCAGTGTTTGGTGAGGTTAATCAGAGAAAACTACTGGGATGTTTTGAATAGGCTTTAAAAAAAAAGTGTCAATATATTATTCTCCCTAAGTTTAAATTTTTACTCTCTCCTTTCCTTTCCCTTTCAAAAGTGACATTGTTTCACCTTGTCTAGTCAGCTATATTCCTTATTTTTCTCAAACCTCTTGAGTCCCTTCTGCCGTATACTGGAAATTGTGTGCCTGCCTTTTTAAGAGTAGGCACCTCACGTTTCAAGTTCAAGTGCAATGGAACTCACCCTGCAGCTTGAACAGATTTGAGTGTTTTTGCAGAGGGAGGGCCAGGGCAGATGGGGAGTGTCATGCTCAATAAATACTTTTTGGATTGAGTTGCTGGGAAGGCAGCAGAGTGGGGAGAGTAAGCCACACCTCCCCCAGGCTCACTCAGAATGGTCTTTCCCACTTCTGGTCCCCACATACTGTTCCCCCTCTATAATACCTCTCTTCAGCTACTTACAAGGCAAAACCCCCCGAAGTGTTAGTATTCTCTCTTTCTTTAAATCACTGGTCTCCTATTCATCCTGGTCATTGGGCTTGAAGCCCAGTTGGTGGCAAAGACGTGGCATTTCCATAGATGTCATTGCTAGGCCTGTAGGTTCTTTTCCCAACACACTTACAGCTAGAGGGTGAGCTTGGGCAGTTACCAGGTCGATCCATGGAAACAGCCAGTGTGTAAGATTTTGTTATGATTTTGTTAAAAAGCCAGACTGCCTGGCTTTAGGCTTTGAAGTGGATATGGTGAGAGGCCAAGGAGACCAAGATGAATGCTAACTGTCTTTTCACTCCAGGTAGATTTTTGCCAACTTCCTAGTAGTGTTCTGTGTAGCAAGAAGATGGAGGAAAACAAAATCTGGATCAGTGGCTTTTCTAGGCCAAGGAGGAGAATTATCTGTTGGCCCTAGGATGGCTTCAGAGGTGTGATCAGGCTGAAAGCGCCCCTCTCCCAAGCCAGCCACCATCCTGTGATAGCAGGCACTGCTATTTCTCCTCCCACCAACCACCAGATAGGGAAGTGCAAGAAAGAGATGCTTGTTACCACTTCGCAGGCCCTGGACACTTACACTGTTGTCCACAGAGTCTCTGTTCCCTGCCTTTTTTTTTTTTTTTTTTTGAGACGGAGTTTCACTTTTGTTGCCCAGGCTGGAGTGCAATGGTGCGATCTTGACTCACCACAACCTTCACCTCCCAGGTTCAAGCGATTCTCCTGCCTCAGCCTCCCGAGTAGCTGGGATTACAGGCATGCACCACCATGCCCAGCTATTTTTATATTTTTAGTAGAGACGGGGTTTCTCCATGTTGGTCAGGCTGGTCTCGAACTCCCGACCTCAGGTGATCCACCCGCCTCGGCCTCCCAAAGGGCTGGGATTACAGGTGTGAGCCACTGCGCCAGGCCGAAAATGGCTTTTTTAACCTGCCCAGCTGGGTGTAAGTTTGAACAGAGTGAAAATGTGATTGGGAGCATAGTCAGCTTATCTTACCCCCTCTTCCCTCCCTTCCTTCTCCTCTCTACCCCACACTCCTTTCCCTTTAAGAGTTTGCTGGGCTTGGCCGGGCATGGTGGCTCACGCCTGTAATCCCAGCACTTTGGGAGGCCGAGGCACGCGGATCACAAGGTCAGGAGATGGAGACTGTCCTGGCTAACACAGTGAAACCCCATCTCTACTAAAAATATAAAAAATTAGCCGGGCGTGGTGGCAGGCTCCTGTAGTCCCAGCTACTCAGGAGGCTGAGGCAGGAGAATGGCATGAACCCAGGAGACGGAGCTTGCAGTGCGCCGAGATGGCGCCACTGCACTCCAGCCTGGGTGACAGAGCGAGACTCTATCTCAAAAAAAAAGAAAAAAAAAAAAAAGAGTTTGCTGTGCTCTGTGCATGTCTGGTCGCCCACGTGGCTTTGGGAAAACCACTCCTGATAACATGTGCACTCCCTGCCCCACAGCTGCAGGCTGGTGGAAAACTTGCCACACAGCCCCTGTTTGGGGATTGTCTTCTTAACTCCTGTCCATCAGATATGACATAAACCAGGGGTGGGGTTGGGGTGGGAGTGGATAGCATTTGGCATGATAGAGGGGATGCAGCCAGAGGGCTTTCACAATATGACATAGTCTGGATTTAGAAACTGGGGAGAGAAGGGCTATGTGAACCACATCCATGGGGGGTGTGCACATCTTAATGCTGAGAGCAGCACCTGGACTCTTTCTTACTGGAATCTGGAGTAGTTCTGTGTTCACAGAGGAAGACAAAAACAGTTGCTTCTATAGAAAGAAAGAGTCTCTGAATCTCAACTCTAAGGGGTCCAAAAATTCACCTGTATTTTTCAGGGAAATGGAGAATATAGATAGCATTAGGTTTTTTGTTTGTTTGTTTGTTTTTGAGACAGAGTCTCACTCTGTTACCCAGGCTGGAGTGCAGTGGCGTAGTCTCTGCTGCCTGCAACCGCCACCTCCCAGGTTCAAGTGATTCTCCTGCCTCAGCCTCCCGAGTAGCTAATTTTTATATTTGTAATAGAAACAGGGTTTCACCATGTTGGCTAGGCTGGTCTCGAACTCCTGACCTCAGGTGATCCAACCACCTCAGCCTCCCAAAGTGCTGGGATTACAGGCGTGAGCCACTGTGCCCGGCCTTCATTAGTTTTGACAATATGTTCTATTTGTTTAGCTCTGTGCTGCCTCTGATGGGAACTCTCAAATGTTTTTCATGCATCTTCTCAACAGTCCTGCAGGTGCAGGTGGCATTTGATTGTTTTGGCAGATAAGGAAACTGAGGCCCAGAAAGGAAGTACTTGTCCAAGACCAAATGACTAATAAGCCCCTTTTGCTTAATTAGGCAAAGGGCATTTCCCACATATGCAGAAAAAGTCCGTTGTGAATTTTGTCTCAGGCTGGCATCCACTGCCACCTGCCCAGCACACCTCCAGCATTTGTTTCTCCTCTGTTTATATACCTGTATTCCAGGAGCAAAGATTCATTTGTTAAGCTAAGTAAAAGAGAATTGGGGCCGGGTGTGATGGCTCACACCTGTAATCCCAGCACTTTGGGAGGCCGAGGCGGGCAGATCACTTGAGGTCAGGAGTTTGAGACTAGCCTGGCCAACATCGTGAAACCCCATCTCTACTAAAACTACAAAAATTAGCAGGGCGTGATGACACCTGCCTCTAGTCCCAGCTACTCGGAAGGCTAAGGTAGGGGAATCGCTTGAGTCCAGAGGCGAAGGTTGCAGTGAGCCAAGACTGCGCCACTGCCCTCCAGCCTGGGTGACATAGTGAGACTCTGTCTCAAAAAAAAAAAAGAATTGGAAACTGGGCTGCAAAGAAGTCCATTTCTTTCTTTAGCACCCCAAGGTGACTATCTACACCATAAATACTCACTTGGTGTGGGTAGTTGGAAGATGATGGTTACTATTAATACATTATTATATGTGTGATATGGTGGCGGCTTTTGAGTGTTTCCAGCTGGTTTGAGATATGCCATTTCCATGTAGAATGAGTAGCTAACCAGGGACAGATAGGACATAGGAGGCAGACCAGGTTTTTCTGCCTCTGTAGGGTGGTCATGGTTACTGAGCTTGGGGCAAGGCCGTGTTAGGGAGACATGCGAAGATGGATCTTACAGGAAAAGGTTTCTTATGTGTGATGATGTGAAACCCAGAAGAGCACCTGGGAATACATGTGGGTGATGCGTTCCTATGGCAGGGGCAGGGGTAGATGCAAGTGGCAGTGTGCCATGGTAATAGCTTAGTCCTCTCTATAGGGGACCCCTGGTGTAACCATCCCCCTACTTCTAGTGGGAAAGAAGCCTGGGGGGCGCAGGATCTGTCTGAGCTTGTCTCCCTCTCCTAGCTTTAGGTTAACTGAAAGTGGAGTCATTGTAATGTATGATAGTGCTCTTCTGAGACAGGCATGTGCCCAGTAAGGGAAATAGCAAGGCCTTGAACTCTGGGAGAAAGCTCCATCTAGGGACTACGTATCACGGAGAATTGACTTCTTAGAGGTTATCTAACCTTCCCAAGTAGATTACAAGCCACTCTTACCTCCAAAGCATACTCTGTATAGAATTTTTTTTTTTTAATAGAGATGGGATCTCACTATGTTGCTCAGGCTGGTCTCAAACTCCTGGGCTCAAGTGATCCTCCTGCCTCAGCCTCCCAAAGTGCTCGGATTGCAGACGTGAGCCGTTGCATCTGGCCTAGAAGTCTTTTTTTTTTTTTTTTTTGAGATGGAGTCTCACTCTGTCGCCCAGACTGGAGTGCAGTAGTGGTGCAAACTCGGCTCACTGCAACCTCCATCTCCCGGGTTCAAGCAATTCTCCTGCCTCAGCCTCCTGAGTAGCTGGGATTATAGACACCCGCCACCATGCCTGGCTAATTCTTTTGTATTTTTAGTAGAGACAGGGTTTCACCATTATTGGCCAGGCTGGTCTCAAACTCCTGACCTTGTGATCTGCCCACCTCAACCTCCCCAAGTGCTGGGATTACAGACGTGAGCCACTGCGCCTGGCCCAGAAGTCGTTAATATTCTAATAACCATATGCTGTGTGAAACCTTTCTTGTTTATTTATTTATTTATTTATTTTTGAGACCGAGTCTCGCTCTGTTGCCAGGCTGGAGTACAGTGGTGCGATCTCATCTCACTGCAACCTCCGCCTCCCTGGTTCAAGTGATTCTCCTGCCTCAACCTCCCGAGTAGCTGGGACCACAAGCGCATGCCACCATGCCCAGCTAATTTTTGTATTTCTTAGTAGAAATGGGGTTTCACCATGTTGGCCAGGATGGTCTCGATCTCTTGACCTCGTGATCCACCTGCCTGGGCCTCCCAGAGTGTTGGGATTACAGGCGTGAGCCAGCATGCCTGGCTTTTTTTTTTTTTTTTTTTTTGGAGACAAACATTGCTCTTGTTACCCAGGCTGAGTGCAATGGTGTGGTTTCAGCTCACTGCAACCTCTGCCTCCTGGGTTCAAGCAATTCTTCTGCCTCAGCCTCCCAAGTAGCTGGGATTACAGGCACACACCACCACACCAGGCTAATTTTTGTGTTTTTAGTAGAGACAGGGTTTCGTCATGTTGGGCAGGCTGGTTTTAAACTCCTGACCTCAGGTGATCCGCCTGCCTTGGCCTCCCAAAGTGCTGGGATTATAGGCATGTGCCATCGCACCCAGCTGAAACCTTTCTTTCCTAGTTATTTCCCAACTTCACAAGGTAAAATCCCATTACAACAAATATTACAAAAATGCTTCTGTATGATAAAGCTGTTTCCATGGTTCATATAAATGCTTTGTTGTTTTTTGTGGGGTTTGTTGTTTTTTAAAAAAGTAGTAACTAATAATCTTATATACCAAGCACTTTTTCTGGTACCTGTTCGTGTAATAGCTCATCTTTTTTTGAGATGGAGTTTCGCTCTTGTTGCCCAGGCTGGAGTGCAGAGGCACAATCTTGGCTCACTGCAACCTCTGCCTCCTGGGTTCAAGCGATTCTCCTGCCTCAGCCTCCCGAGTAGCTGAAATTACAGGCGCATGCCACCACGCTGGGCTAATTTTTGTATTTTTAGTAGAGATGGGGTTTCACCATGTTGGCCAGGCTGGTCTCGAACTCCTGACCTCAGGTGATCTGCCTGCCTCGGCCTCCCAAAGTGCTGGGATTACAGGCGTGAGCCACCACACCCGCCAGTAATAGCTCATCTCTAAAGCAGGAACACCTGAGTGCTTGCTGTTGGCATTGTAGACAAAGAAAAAGGAACAGAGCTGTGGAACCATCACCAAATAGTATGCTTCCTTCGCTTCCTCTTTATCTTGATCCTCCCCTCCTCCAGTAGTTCCCTGTTCTTTTCAAATAGAACACCACACAAGGAAACCCAACGAAGGAAAGTGTGTGTGTGTGTGTCTGCATGTGAGTGTGTGTCTTGCATGTGGACATGTGGGTGTGTTTGAGCATGTGTAAGAAAAAGTGCATGTGAAGAAAGCAAATGGTAAAGCAAATGGGGCAGCTGTTAATAGGCGAATCTGTGTAAAGATTATATGGGTGTTCTATATACTGTTCTTATTCTTGCATCTATAAATTTGAAGTTATTTCCAAATAAGATACTTAACACATGGATTTATGTGAGACTAATTTGACTGCACTAGGAGTTCTCTGGAATGGAAATTTTCTTCTACATCCTGATAACATATCTTACTCGCCCCATTTAACAGATGGAACAACTGACACCCAGAGGAGTTAAGTGATCAGTCTGAGTTCACATAGCACATTGGGGTGGAGGCAGGATGTGGGCCCAGGTATTGACCGTTATAGTAGGCCACCTCTTAGAAGACCATAGCTGGTCCTTACTACTCTAGCTGGACCAGGCTGGTGTCAGATTCTGAGAGCTGATTGGGTGCCCACTGCTGTGTGTCCCAGCCCAGTCCATGCCTCACATTTACCCAGCAGTGGAGTCAGCAGGGTTGCAGCTATATGCTGAAGCACACTGAGCATATTCAGGATGGCCAGGAACCTTCTAGAGAAACTGCTTCCTTAGGCTAACAAACACTCTCACTGTGTTCTGCCCTCAACTCTCTCCATTTCTTTTTTTTTCTTTTTTTTTTTTTTTTTTTGCGACAGAGTCTTGCTCTGTCACCAGGCTGGAGTGCAGTGGCGCGATCTCGGCTCACTGCAACTTCCGCCTCCAGGTTCAGGCGATTCCCCTGCCTCAGCCTCTCTAGTAGCTGGGACTACAGGCGCGTGCCACCATGCCCGGCTAATTTTTTGTGTATTTTAATAGAGATGGGGTTTCACCATGTTGGCCAGGATGGTCTTGATCTCCTGACCTTGTGATCCGCCTACCTTGGCCTCCCAAAGTGCTAGGATTACAGGCGTGAGCCACCGTGCCTGGCCTTCATTTCTTAAAATACATGAAAATGGAAGGCCCTGCTGCACCAGAGCCATGGGGGACTATTACCTCATATATATATAGTCGAGATCTGAGGGAAAAAGGAGTGGGTTTGGTTTACAAAGTGATGCCAGGTATAGGCCTAGGCCAGACAGCTTTCCTCTGCTATGTACCAGTCGATTGGTTGTACCCACCGCCTTGTGAGTGAGCAGGTTACCTGGTTCAGTGCAGCACATTGTATCAAGTAGGTCAGGAGTTACAACTTCATGCACAAAGAGATGGCTCATTTTCAGTCAGTGAAAACCTTTCATTAACCACAGGGCCCAAGGAGGGGTGGATCTGGTAATCATTGCTAAGCAGACAGAGCTAGAGGTTCAGACACTGCCGCTTGTGTGCCGGCCCCTTTCCTCTCACACCAAACCACATGTTTTGCATCTGTCTGTACTCCTTGAAGGCCCTTGAATTATTCTTGTCATTTTTGCTTACTGATATTTTCCCCCAGCTGCCAGAGTTGGGGGTAAGTGAATGAATGTGTCCCACTCGAATTCTTAACATAGAGAAAACATTTTCCTGAAAATTTTTAGTTTTAGAGTGCATCCTTTATCTGAAATGCCTACCTGTAGGTACCTTAGACTTAATTAATCCTGACCATGGTTAAGTTGTCATCAAAAGATTTTTTTTTCAGGGGCCCAGCTAGTTGTATGAAATAGATCCATGAGCACTTACTATATTGTTACCCTAGCTTATATACTTAGAATCTGTTTGTCCTTAGGCAGTGATGAAGTTATACACACTGTCCCCACCGTTCTCTGATTTCTCAGGCTCTTTCCTCCTCTAACGTAAGTGCCCGGTAGTTGACAACCAGAATCAGGGCAAGACGCAGGAGGATGAGAAGAGGCTGCCCTCAAATTCCTGTTGGGTTGTCTGAAGCTTAGAGATGTGTGTTGGAGCTGCTGTGCAAATGGCAATGCTGTCTGCTCAGAGAGGACCATGATAACTGAGCCTGGACCTTCTAGTTCTTGGAGGTTTGGTTAGGACTTCTTGGTAATTAATGTACCAGTGTTTCCCTGGATCAATTTTTTTTGCTTCATGAGGATAAGCCTTTTTACTTGAGTTATAAAAGAAGGTGACATTACTGTTAAGCAACCCTGATTTCAGAACAGATCCAAAGCCCATCATATACAGGGGAAAAGGGTATAACTTACCTTCCAGTGGTGTTGCCACCCACTCCTCTGCCTCTGGAAGCACAGGAGAGGCAACCTCATAAGCATCCTTCTGATACGAAGCCATCAGCATATATTGAGGGTAGGAGGAATCTTTCCAATATGATATCTTCAACACTTTTTCTGGAAGGGCCATCTAATCTTGCTTTTCAGACTAGGTTTACCCTGGAGGCACTACATAACCTTTGAGCTTCCCTTAGGAAATCTGAACAACCAGCAAGACCAGGGCTTCAAAGCAGGGTCTGCTCTGGAATGTTACGCAGTGCACTCTGGGGTTCTTTCACAGCTAGAACTCAGCATGGGAATTTGCCACTGATTTGAGGTTTGTTCCAAAATATCAGGGCCCAGGCAGGGAACCACTAGATGGGATGTTGTCGTTTCTTAGGTATCTCCTCTTTTTGAAGCTGGGGGCATGAAGTAGATAGAGCTTAACTAAGGAGTTGGAGATGATCAGAGAAGACTTTCTGCAAGTGGGTTGAGATGGTTCACACAGATTTTCAAGGATGCGGGGGGTTGAGAAGAATAACTCTACTAGGATCTTTGATCCTGAAGGCAGAGCAAATTCTATTACTGTGACCTTCCTAGCCCTGAGGAACTTGAATAATTATTCCTTATAAGTGCCCCCCAACTTCCTCCCCATAGCCCAAAGCAAAATGAATCAGTCAGGGTTAGGAGCAGAGGGTCTTGACAGAGTCCAACCTAGTGAGCTGTAGCGAGAGAGCAAACCTGCCCTCTGAGTGTTCATGTCTACTTGGTGGTTACTCCCAGCTTGCCCAGTCATGACCAGATTTCTGCTTGTGGCTAGCCACAGGTAAACTGAGTGCTATTTATATTCTCCTGCTTGGTGGAGGAGGTGGAAGAGATCATCTGGGAGCCCATAACACAGCTGTTTGATCAGCCTAGGTAAAGCAAATCTCCCTTTGACTTTGTGCCTTTTTTTTTTTCTACTTATCTTGCCCCAGGTAATAGCATAGGTTCTGAGCTTTCAATTTAGCTGATTGATCAGTAGCCATCTCTTATTTACCCTTTAATAGTTGGGGAATTCTAGAACTAGAGGAGGCCCAAATTCATCTGGGTACAGTCTCCTGTCTTCAAGGGTAAATACTGAGACAGCTGGGGACATGTAATGATCTCTTCCTGGGGCTGTTCAGAGGCAGATTCTAGCCACCCTCATTCAACCTTTTATCTATCTAGCTAGACTCCCTCTATTCTAACTAAAGCCTTTTTACTATCCTTCATGTTTGCACCCGCAAGGAAGACTACCGATACATTCTAATTCACTTTCCTTCCCCCCTGGGATCAAGCTACCCTCTGTTTAGCCATTTTTACCTCTGTCTCTGGGATCTCACTGGTTTCTGCATTCTTTTTGAAGAGCAATCATGACAAATGGATGCCGAGGGGCCACTTGGCTGTGTATATCTGAGGTTATATCCCACTCCAGCCATGTTTCTGGACTTAATAGGAAGCTCTTAATTCTGCGTATAGTCTTGGTCTTGCTCCTGGGATGACATGACACTTCTTAATTTAGTTTAGTGTCTCTTTCACTTAGTATCTTGATTCTACTTTGCATTAACTTACATCTTGTGACTTTTAGTTCCTTGCCTCAGCCTTATCCATGCTTTTATTTCTTGCCTACCTTCAGTCCCCCAAATTAGAGGTCTAGTGACCCAGTTGAATTTGGCTATAACCTGCCAATGTTGAAATACTAAAGGGTTTAGGTCCTTGCTGAGGAGTGAATTGAATTTGTCTTCCTAAATGAAGCCAGTATTTTTTTTTTCTTACAACTTTATTTTGGAAAGTTTCAAAGCTACAGAAAAGTTAGAAGCACAATGTCTACCTATTTATCTTTCACCTAGACTCATTGATAACTTTTGCCACAATGGTCTCATCTCTCTTTTCTCCTTCTGTTTATGTATATGTGTGTCTAGACATACCCACATATGCACGTATGTACATCCATATGCACTTTTTCGGGTGCACAATTTGACAGTAAGTTGCAAATATCATGACATTTGTCAGTTCATAACAGTGGCATCTCCTGAGAATAAAAACATCCTTCTCCATAATCATAATACCATCATTATACCTAATGAAATGACATCATCTATTAGGTTGGTGCAAAAGTAATTGTGGCTTTGCCAAAGGCAAAAATGGACTAGAGATGTCATTTAGTCCATTTTCAAGTTTCCCCTTTGATGGCTCTTTTGTTTTTGATCAGAACCCAGCCAAAGTCCCCTTTTGGTTATGTCTGTTTTAAAAGTCTCTCAATCTGGAACTACTTCCCACTCCTGTTTCTTTGTTTTGCTGTATTTGTTTTTTGTGACTAACATTTTGAAAAGTGGGCATCAATTGTCTCTGGTTGTCCCACACTGGATTTTTCTGTTTCCTCATGGTGGTATCTAACTTGCTCCTCTATCCCCTGTATTTCCTGTAAATGGGAAGTCAGATCTGGGGCCTGATTAGATTCAGGTTAAACATTTCTGACAAGAACATCTCATGGATAAAGAACATCTCATGGATAAAGCTATGTACTTCATAAAATGTCACTTTAGGGGATACATAATGCCAGAATGTCCACTGCTAGTCAGGATCACTTGAGGTGGTATGGTAGCCCCTAGGCTATAAAAGTACATTATTCTCTTTGTAAGTGGTTTCTGGGGTAATACTTTGGGATTATATAAATCTTCTGTTCCCTATGACCTTTGGCCCAGTGGTGTTGGCATCTATTGACAACTCCTCCTGATAGAGATATTACTCTGGGAGTTGCATAAAGCCAGTTCTGAATTAACACTAATAGATGTGAGTGTTGACATGAGCAGTTCAAAAGAAGAATAACCAAAAAATTGTCTTTTGGCTTTTGAAATCACCGGGGGGAAGGCAACAAAATGGGGCCATCAAATTCTGTCAACGTTTGTAGGTTTTTAACTTGAGTATCAGTTGCTAAAACATATACCATCAGCCCTCTGTATCTGTGGGTTCTGCATCTGTGGGTTCTACCAACTGAGTATCAGAAATACTTGGAAAAAATTGCACAGACTTATTTTTTCTTATCTGTTTGTTTGTTTGTTTGTTTTTTGAGACAGAGTCTCGCTCTGTCTCCCAGGCTGGAGTGCAGTGATGCGATCACAGCTCACTGCAGCTTTGACTTCCTTGGCTCAAGCAATCTTCCCACCTCAGCTTCCAAAGTAGCTAGGCCTACAGGCACATACCACCAAATTTTAAACATTTTTAAATTTTTTGTAGAGACATGGTCTCTTTATGTTGCCCACACTGGTCTCAAACTCCTGGGCTCAAGTGATCCTCCTGCCCCAGTCTCCCAGAGTGCCGGGATGACAGGTGTTATCCCAGCTACCCGGGAGGCTGAGGTGGGTCATGCCTGTAATCCCAGCACTTTGCAAGGCCAAGGAGGGAGAATCACTTGAGCCCAGGAGTTTGAGGTTGCAGTGAGCTATGATCATGCCACTGCACTCCAGCATGGGCAACAGAGCAAAACCCTGAATCAAAAGAAAAATAAATAAACAAATAATAAAGTGTTCGGGAGGATGTGCATAGGTCATATGCAAATACTACGCTATTTTATATGAGGGACTTGAGCATCCATAGCTTTTGGTATCTGCAGGAGGTCCTGAAACCAATCCCCGATGGATACTGAATGATGACTGTATGCTGCTGTCTGGCAGTTTAAGTCAGGGAGAAGGCAAGCTGAATGGAGCCAAAAATAAGTCATGGTTTGTTCATAAAGCAGAAATTATTTTGATTATCTGAAAGTTATCTCTAATCCTGTTCTGATTTCCTTTTCCTTCTTTCACTTGCTTTCTACCTTCCTCACTGGAAAAGGGACCCCCCACCCCAACCTTTTTTTTTTTTTTAAGACAGGGTCTCACTGTCACCCAGGCTGGAGTGCAGTGGCACAATCATAGCTCACTGCAGCCTCAACCTCTCGGGCTCAAGCAATCCTCCCAACCTCAGCCTCCCAAGTAGCTAGGACTACAGGCATGTCGTGCCACCATGCCAGCTAATAAAAAATTTTTTCTTTTTTGTTTTTATTTTTTATTTTTTTATTTTTTTGAGACAGTCTCACTCTGTTGCCCAGGCTGGAGTGCAGTGGCGCAATCTTGGCTCACTGCAAGCTTCACCTCCCCGGTTCATGCCATTCTCCTGCCTTGCCTCCCAAGTAGCTGGGACTACAGGCACCCGCCACCATGCCCAGCTAATTTTTTTGTATTTTTAGTAGAGACGGGGTTTCACTGTGTTAGCCAGGATGGTCTCGATCTGCTGACCTCATGATCCGCCCGCCTCAGCCTCCCAAAGTGCTGGGATTACAGGTGTGAGCCACCGCGTCCAGCCTATTTTTTCTTTTTTGTAGAGGTGGAGTCTTGCTATGTTGCCCAGGCCAGTCTCAAACTCCTGGACTCAAGTGATTCTCCTGCCTTGGCCTCCCAAAGTGCTGGACTTACTGGTAGGAGCCACCACTCCTGGCCAATTCCTCATTTTTAAATTGTTCTCTTCCTACCTTGGCCCACCCAACATGCCCAATGGGTATACTAGTGTTCCTGAGACCCAGGTGTGATCATCCTGGTTTCTAGCAAGGGAAAGGAATAGACCCTTCCAACCCATGGAGTAGTTCCTGAACCAAGGGTGCCAGGAGGTCATGACATAGTTGAGTCTGATAACAAAACACAGGGTAGGAAATGTACTTTCAGAAATCTTCTGTTTGGGTAATAAAAGGTCTCAGTTTGCTCTATGACCTTGGAGAAATCAGTTCACCTGTCTACATGGGGGTGTGTCATAGGCCCTGCATCACCTTGGAAGCTCAGCCCCCTCTTCCATAAGAGAATTCATGAGCTTGTGGGGGTGCACATATCCAGAACAGAAATCAGAGTACAGTTTCAATCATGGTTGTCCTCTTGTAGGACTTTTTGTCTTTGAACTTCCCTAATCTTTGTTTTTCCTTCACCTTACTTAAAACACTACCTAAGAGCTGACTGGGCTTCATGATTTCTTTCCCACTTGATGGGAATCAGATTCCTGTGAGAAGTGAAGATACAAAGGGTTTATGCCTGTCCTTTGAGTTTAAAACAGCCCTCCAGAAACCCATCACTCCCAAATAACCATGGAGTAAGGATTTTTTTTTTAGAGATAGGGGGCTAGCTATGTGCTATTTATGCTATTCTTGCAAAGGCCATGTAGATCCCAAAGGAAAGTATGTTCCAATCAGTAACTGCTAGTGCTTTGTTTTAAGAATGTTGAAATCCTACAGAACTCCTCTTCAGAGAATTCAGATAAAAGGTGAAAAGTTCACACCACTTCCTTTTCTTCTAACTGCAGCTTCTTAAGAATTGAACAAATGTCTAAGTAACTGCTGTCTACTCCTTTTATATACACACATAGACTTTGGGTTCACCCTTTTTCTCCTTGCTGTTAAAAAGAGCCAATGTATTCCTTATTTTTTTCCCACAATGACATCTCCAGAAGGGTTTCTCTTGGCCTGTCTCTCCAGCTGCCTACAGATGTGGTCTGCATCTTGGGAAGTCGGACACACAGCCAGAAATGCTTTCAGTGGCTCTCACTTAAGCTGTACGCTTAAATATGGAGTCAGTAATTAATTGAGAGCCTGGCTGAGAAGTTTTTCATGTGTGTACAAATATCGTCACGCTTTTTTCATTTGGGGTAGTCTTATTGGTAGGGATAACATGGGATATTATCATTTTTCTTCTTTTTTTCTAATGTAGTTTCTTTAGTTTCTTCTACCTGTTAAGGATAGCTATTGAAAGAAGTGTTGTTGAAAGAAGTGTTTGGAGCTCCAGATTTAATTTTTTCAGCTGGGATGGATGAGGTCTCCTTGGGCTTTCCAAGGAGGGCTTCTAACTCTTGTACAGTCATATTGGAAATTTCAGTTTCGCCACAACTTCCCCACAAAACCCACCCATCCCTAGTTAAGCAGTTAAGCAGCACTGGACCACAGGGAGCTCAGAAGACGGCCTGCCCTATTTAATCCCAACAAATGTGCTGAAATAGAAAAATAATCCCTGTGAAGCTGCTAGGAGGAACTTCCCGTGCTTACTGCAAATCTGTTATTAGGGAAATGTTTAGAAATTCTGAATTTCTGTTTTACTTTGCTCTTCTACTCCAGATTAACATTTCCCTCTAACAGAAATGCTTTATCACAACTAGGACAGGACAGGACAGGATCTGTTCCTCCTGTGTCTAACCATGCTGCTCTGACCTTCTCCTCCTTAAGTGAAGATCACTGACTGAAAAAAAACAGGTTGTAGAAAAGCATGTATAATATGACCTCATTTTACTAAAAATACATATGCAGGCTCGTGCATGGAAAGAGATCAGGATTGGTGAGCAAAGTGGTGATCTCTGAGTGCGGGCATGCATAGTTGGTCATTTTCAGTTTTTGTTTATCTGCATTTTCTTCTTTCTTCTAACGTGCATAGTTTCTGTTATTATAATAAGTTATTTTCTCTTTAAAGGGAGAGGTGAGATAAAAAAATAAAAAATAAAAACAAAAAACAGGGGAAATGAGAAGACTAGTGCTAATAATGCTTCAAGTCTTGATGCCATGAGAAAATGACTCATAACTTGTTTGTTGAACCAGCTAGTTGTTGAGTTTTTGCCATGTGTAAGATCTCATTGGCTGCCTCTCATTTTCCTTCTGTAGTCCTTCTTGGGTATTTTGGGATAACTACGATGGGTGGAGAGTAGCCTTGTCTTTATTTCACAGGCTTTTCTCTCCTATATCACCCCAAGGATAGTGAAATAAGTGGAGCATGCCCCCTAGATGCCCAGCCAGAACCCACTGGTCAGGGGCTCATTTCCCCTTGTAAATTGCTAAGCCTCTACCCCACAGTCTATCTCTGGTCATGCTGAGAAGAGCAGCCACAATGCCTCAGTTCCTGCATTATCTACTGTCTTTCCTCTAATGCCATTCCTGCCCTCCTTCTAAGAGCTGTCACCCTTCTCCTTTAGGCACCTTTGGGGGAGATAGGCTGGTGTGGTCAGGCCTGAGCTGATTTTCAGCAAGGGATATTGGGAATAGCAGAGACAAATTGGTGGTCCTTCTCAAGAAGTATTTCCTGGGGGAGTATCCTCTAGGGGTCGTGCCTGGTAGCCTGGCACTTAGAGATAATTTGCATCAGCCTTGCTTACTTCAATCTCATCAGCAGGTTCTTGTCTTACTCCTCCAGTGTTTATCACAGACAGATGGCTCGTAGTGAGTGCTCAAAATCTGCTTACCAGGCTGGGTGCAGTGGTTCACGCCTGTAATCCCAGCATTTTGGGAGGCCATCGTGGGCGGATCACAAGGTCATCCTGGCTAACACGGTGAAACCCCGTCTCTACTAAAAATACAAAAAATTAGCCGGGCGCGGTGGCAGGCGCCTGTAGTCCCAGCTACTCGGGAGGCTGAGACAGGAGAATGGCGTGAACCCTGGAGGCTGAGCTTGCAGTGAGCACCGAGATCGCGCCACTGCACTCCAGCCTGAGGGACAGACTGAGACTCCATCTCAAAAAAAAAAAAAAAAATCTGCTTACCGAAGGCATCAGTCTGCTGCAGTGTGCCAGGCCCATCTTTTGCTCTGGGTTCATTGTCTTATCTGCCTTTTGTGTGCCTTCTGCCGTGTTGACTTTCCCCCAACAGGCAGATACTTGACTGCTGGCCCTCTCCACTCATAGCTCCCTCTCTCTAAAGCCATACTAGTCTAGCAGTTGTGAGACAGGACCAAGTGGCTCTGGAAGATAGCACCTAAGGCTTCTTATCTCCTGTGTGTGCTGTTTTGTTTTTTCCATTTGCCGTTGCCCAAGAACCAAAGCATCCGCCACTGCTCAGCTGCATGGTGAAATGGCCTGGCCTGGTGCCAGGGTGCTTCACCAGGTGGTTGGGCTGTGGAGGCTGCTGCATGCAATGGGCTGATAATACCCCACGGTGCTGTAAACAGGACACTCCACCCTCCTGCAGCCACCCAGCCGGTGCCCCAACAGCCTGCTGCTTTGTCATGGCCTGTCATGATATGGGTTTCTCTTCTCTGATAGGGAAGCCTATTGTCGTATTTCCCTCCCCTATTTCCTAAATCTGAGAGGGGTACTTTCCAGAAATGAAACCAGTTCATCTTCCAACCACAAGCAACCGTTGTGACTTCTCAATGCTGCTTCTCCTTTAACAATAATCACATAAGTGCAGGGCAGAACCTGATGCCCAGATCTTTCCGGTATGCTCATGGAGGATAAACCCAAGAGCCTCTATCTCAACTAGGCTCACCTAGAAGATTTCTCTTTTTTTTTTTTTTTTTTGAGCAGTAGCAAGATTTATTGCAAAGAGCGAAAGAACAAAGCTTCCACAGTGTGGAAGGGGACCCGAGCAGGTTGCCCTCGCCTAGAAGATTTCTTAGGGGACGTTCTCTGTTGAGGTCAATCTCACTGGGCAGCAGAACTTAAGTGTTGACCTGAAGCTGCTGATGTCCCGGTCTGCAAGCAGCTTTGTATTCTATCCTGCATCACTTATTCCTGGGTTAGACTGTTACTAGTAAAGGAAAGGGCTTTGACATTAAAAATGGGCATCTTTCCAGGGGCCCAGGAGAGTGTAGGCCTATGGATGGAGGGACTAGGGCTTACTCTGCACATCTTTGGGTAGTCTCCTCTTTCCAGACTCCTTCACCTACACCTTCAATCCTAAAGGACATTAATTGATTTGACATAATCTTTCTAACTAAGGCTTTAAAGTGTATTTGGATCTCTTCATTTCTTTATAACATCCCTCAGAGGTAACTTAGGCCAGAGGGAGAGCAAGCCCAATGAGGTTGGGTGGCATTGGCTGTAGTCAGACCTACCCTCCCCACCTCTTAGCTCCTACTAGATATCGGGGCGGCCACGCTGCACCAGCCTGCAGCCCCTTCAAGGATGGCACGAGACATGTCATTGTCTCATTTTGGCTTTGGTTTATGTTGCATTTGGGGGAAATTTGACACCTTGGTTTAGCCCTTAACCAATTTTGATGTCCAAAGAAGCAAGTGCTTACCAAACCACTTGCGAGGACGTTTGTGAAATAAGTGGTAGTTTTTTTTAAACTATTAAAATCTAATTTTTTAAAAAAGTCTCCTCCCTTATTTCCTAGGCTTAAAGGAAATATGGTATTTTAGTCTCCTCAAAAGAGCTGGGACATGCCAAGAATTTGGAGAGTTGGGAGGGTAGTGGAGCCTTGCTAAGGGCTCTGAGACAGAAGGTAATTCTGTCATCTCGTGGCCAGCGAGGCACTGTGCCAGCACCCTGCGCCAGGATGTGGCCTCTGTGGAAATAAGGCTGAGGCCCAGCTGTCTCTTCATTTAAGAAAAAGAAACTGAGGCAAGTCCTCCTGTTTGATTTAGATGTAGTAAGATCCTTGCATGTCTGCCAGGGGAGAGGGAGTCAGGAGCTGCAGATTCTGGATTGGGGGTTCCTTGGTTTCTCCTCAATCCTTTCCCCTCCCTCCTTTTTTCCCCCTTTTCTTTCTTTTCTGCTATTTGTGTGACATTTTTTGTATATGGAGGAACAAGTCAGGACCCACCAAGTCCAGACTCTTAATGGATAACTGGTCAGAGGGAGCCAGAAAGAATGTAGAGTTTACCAAAATGCGTTGGTTGGATTCTCACATCACATTCCAGGAATTTGGGTGCTCCCCAGCCCTGTGAGTACTGGGAGCAAAGTACCACCTATGATTATTGTCCTAGAGATTGAATTCATTGAATAGGGTAGGATATGAAGAGTGATGGAAACTAATATAAAATGGGTTAAAGTTATCCCTAGGAGATAATAGAGTCCTTCAAGTTTCAAAGGCTTCCTCAAGAAACAAACAAAAGCAAAACAAAAAATAGGTCATTGGAGACAATAGGATTGGGCCTGCCATCTCCTCCGTTAGGTGCTAAAAAGAAGCTATTAATAAAAAAGCAATTCATCCTCCAGGTGTCTAGGCAGGTGTCCCAGCAGCCTCAGAGGGTGTCCCTGATAGAAGAGGGATGTGAGCCTCAGTGAGTTGTTGGAAGAGTGATTTAGGAGGAAGGAGGCTTGGATTTAGATCTGGGACTGCTGCTGACTTACAGAGGGAAGGAGTCTAATCAGAGACTAAGCTTCTTTGTGCCTTAGTCTTCCTTGACAGTCTTTCCCCATCCCCTTTTACAGCTGACAGGAGAGTAAAAGATTACAGCACACCAAAGTACTTTGTGGGGATGGGGCAAAACTTGAAAGCACAACGTAAACACGAGATAGCTTTAGGGTCTCAGTAAGGAAAGAATCTAAAAGAGATTTTTGCAGAGACTTCAGATGAAGGCATGGGAGAAGCAGCTCCAGGAAACCTTTCTCCTGTCACTTATCCCTCAGCCTTGGAGTCCCACTCCTTTTCCTTCGAAAACGTGATGAAGCAGCCTTTAGGATTATGAGATCCTACCCCTTATGCCAATCACTTGCTCGTCCGTGGCCCATCTGCCTCTTTGGTTATCTGTCATGTAATTTTGTAAATCCGCTTTGCAGAGTCCCTGCCTTGTCACTGTACTCTAATAGACAGTTTTGGAGGCCCGTAGGACAGCATTTGGGCCTGAGCTGGCTGCTGATGTGGGTCAGAAGCTCCCAGAAATATCTGGATTGCTATCTTTTGATTTTAAACCCAGGTTAGGAAAATGAGTGGTTGAAATGCTGGTGTAGAGATAAAGTTGTGCCTTGAACCCAGCGTGCCTGTCACCAACTTACTAGGCAACAAGGTTGCAGGAAGGGTAGGAAAGAGGTTGGGCCTTCCTGAGCCTCAGAGAGAGAAAAAAAGACAAGCAGCTATGGGATCTTTACTCCAACTGGGTGTGTTGAACACGCATGCAAAGTCAGAACCCCTGGTAAAAGTAGAGCCAGTTGACCCTTCTTGTGAATGTTTTTCAATTTTATTCAAATATTAGGTGCCTCCCAATTGCCAGCCCTATGCTTTAGACATTGTGGGGGATACACAGAGCCTGCCCTTGGCCTCAGGCTGTTTATTATCTAGGAGTTACAAATACCCTATTCCTCAAGAGAAGGTACTCATTAGTAGAAGAGTACAAAGTACTGAGGAAACAGAAAATTCCAAGACATTGCTTCCAGGGGATTCCAGTGGATGCAGAAGGCTTGGTGGAGTGGAGGCAGTAAAGCTGGCCCTGACAGGTGAACAGATTTTAACCCTGGGCCCATGCAAAATCTCAGAGGAGGGAAGGCTTGGGACATGGGTGGGAAATGGTATGCAGTATAGTTTGTCTGAGATTTAGCGACCTTAAGGAAGAGTGAGGTATAAAGGACAGGTGGGTGGGAAATGGTATGCAGTATAGTTTGTCTGAGATTTAGCGACCTTAAGGAAGAGTGAGGTATAAAGGACAGGTAAGTGGGACCAGAACATGAAGGCTTTACCTCCATCTTTGATCTCAGCTCACTGCAACCTGCGCCTCCCGGGTTCAAGCAATTCTCCTATGGCTTTACCTCCATCTTTGAAAGAGAGGCTTTGGGCCGGGTACAGTGGCTCACATCTGTAATCCCAGCACTTTGAGAGGCTGAGGCAGGCGGATCATGAGGTCAGGAGATCAAGACCATGGTGAAACCCTGTCTCTACTAAAAATACAAAAAAATTAGCCGGGCATGGTGGCGGGCGCCTCTAGTCCCAGCTATTTGGGAGACTGAGGCAGGAGAATGGCGTGAACCCAGGAGGCGGAGCTTGCAGTAAGCCGAGCTTGTGCCACTGCACCCCAGCCTGGGCGACAAAGCGAGACTCCGTCTCAAAGCAAAAAAAAAAAAAAAAAAAAAAGAAAGAGAGCCTTTGAAGAGGTTTAACCTAGGAATGTTAAGATCATTTTAAATGATGTGTTTTACATCAATATATATTGATTTGGAAAGATGTTTATAAGGTAAAAACATATAGCAAAACAATACGTACAGTATAAATCCCATTTTAAATTGTAAAGCATATATATACACACACACATACACACACACACACAGAAGAGGTAAGACCTGTAAGTTTATATTTCTCATAACATTTGTTATCTCTGGGTGTTGAGAGTTGAGGGTTTTTTTTCTGTTTGTTTATATTTATATATTTCCTGACTTTTCTACAGTTCACACTTACTACTGTTGTAGTTATAAATTATTCACTTGTTTTAAATAAGCACATATACGATGGCTGAGTGAGATGATCTAGAACTATGCCAGGGATTAAATAAAAACAGAGTAAAAGTTGGCCATATAGTAACATTTTTGATATCCAAATTGGAGAGGAATCCCTCAAATGTTCAAAAATATAGGAACGGGTCAGATGTAGTGGCTCATGCCTATAATCCCAGCACTTTGGGAGGCCAAGGCAGGAAGATCACTTGAGCCCAGGAGTTCAAGACCAGCCTGGGCAACACAGTGAGACCTTGACTCAAAAAATAGAAAAAAAAAAAAGACAAAAATATGAGAATGGCTAAGCAAACTAGTGAAGGAATATTACACAGTCTTTTAAAATAACAAATATGTAGATTGTTAATACATGGGAAAAGGTATATGAAATAGGTGGAACCAGGCAGAACATAATATAGCACATTTCCTACTGATTACAACTATGGCAAAAGGTATGTAAATGCTTCAGTGAATTTGGAGAATGGAGGTAGTATTGTTAGTATCTTTTTTTTTTTTTTTTTGAGATGGAGTCTTGCTCTGTTGCCCAGGCTGGAGTGCAGTGGCACGATCTCAGCTCACTGCAACCTGCGCCTCCCGGGTTCAAGCAATTCTCCTATCTCAGCCTCCCAAGTAGCTGAGATTACAGGTGCGTGCCACCACGCCCAGCTAATTTTTGTATTTTTAGTAGAGATGAGGTTTCACCATACTGGTCAGTCAGTGTCCTTTTTTTTATTGTAGTAAAATATATACTTACTATTTTAACCATAAAAGCTTATGTTCACTGGTATTACATACATTTACAATGTTGTGCAACCATAACCAGGGTCCATTTCCAGAACCTGAATTTCATGATCTCAAACAGAGACTGTGTATCCATTAAACAATAACTCCTACTCCCCCTCCTCCTCCTAAGCCCTTGGTAAAGTCTATTCTATTTTTTTGTCCCTATGAATTTGCCTATTCTAGATACCTCAAGAAAAACACAATATTTGTCCTTTTGTCTTGCTTACTTAACTCAGCATCATCTGTATTGTAGCGTGTGTCAGAATTGCCTTCCTTTTGAAGACTGAATAGTATTCCACAGTATGGATGTGCTGCATTTGTTTATCCGTTTCTCTGTTCGTGGATGCTCGGGTTGCTCCCACCTTTTGGCTATTGTGAAAAATGCTTCAAGTCCCTGCTTTCGGTTCTTTGTCGGTATATACCTAGGAGTGGAATTGCTGGGTCATATGGTAATTCTATGTTTCACTTTTTGAGGAACTGCCAACCTTTTAGTGTCTTTTTTTTTTTTTTAATTTTTATTTATTTATTTATTTATTTTTTGAGGCGCAGTCTCACTCTTTCGCCCAGGCTGGACTGCAGTGGCGCTATCTTGGCTCACTGCAAGCTCTGCCTCCTGGGTTCACGCCATTCTCCTGCCTCAGCCTCCCAAGTAACTGGGACTACAGGAGCCTGCCATCACGCCTGGCTAATTTTTTTGTATTTTTAGTAGAGGTGGGGTTTCACCATGTTAGCTAGGATGGTCTCAATCTCCTGACCTCATGATCCACCTGCCACGGCCTCCCAAAGTGCTGGGGTTACAGGCATGAGCCACCGCGCCCGGCCATAGATCTTAAGATAGTAGAGTGTTTTGAATGTGGCCATGGAAAACAGGGGCAACTTAGATGATTGCAACTTCCAAATGATGCCAGTACCCTTACATTTTATCCACAGTTTCAACTTTTACCTCCTTCTAGAAAGCTTTAACCAAAGTAAAAATAAATGAATGGATTTATTTATTTAATTTATTTTTTGAGACAGAATCTTCCTCTGTTACCCAGACTGGAGTGCAGTGGTGCGATCTTGGCTCACTGCAGCCCCCACCTCCCAGGTTCAACCAATTCTCATGCTTCAGCCTCCTGAGTAGCTGGGATTACAGGCACCTGCCACCATGCCTGGCTAATTTTTGTATTTTTAGTAGAGACAGGGTTTCACCATGTTAGCCAGGCTGGTCTCAAACTGCTGACCTCAAGTGATCTGCCCACCTCCCAAGGTGCTGGGATTACAAGCATGAGCCACCACCATCCGGCCTATGAATGGATTTATAATTGCTTTATTTTTGTCCCATTTAGATAGAAGTCAGAGACAGAGGAGAGAAGCAAAAAACTTGGATGTTTCCGTAAACTAGATTCCTCAATCCTTGAAAATTGAAAGTTGTTCCAGTATGTCAGCCACTGGGGTTCCCTGGGGAGCTAACCAGTCCTGAAGGAAGTATGAAGAGGAAGAGGAGGTCTTCAGTTAAGGGGATGAATTTGTGCAGTGCCTAAGCCCTGCAAAGGTGCTGAAGGGAGGAAGAAGGGCAGGAGATAAAAGATGGAAGAAAATTTTGTTTTTTATCCACTTAGAGTTTTACCTTTAATGATGGGAAACAGTGCTGCTCTCAGGAAACTCAGTGTGGAGATCTAGGAGTTCACAGTTCATAGTCCACTCGGAGCAGGAAAAGGATAGAGGACATTTATAAAGTAACATCCAAGTCCAAAGTAAAATGGTATAAATTGTTTCCCATGATAAAGGCTGGCTGAGTAGGTCAGGAAAGCCCTTGTCAGACCATATGTGCTGTTTCAGGCTGCTTCAAATTCTTTTAGGACAGCGGTGGATATGAGTGAAGACGGGGCAGGCAGGCCACATCTCTTAGAAGAGGAAGGTGATTGCCACGTCTCCTTCCTCCATGCTGATGGCAAGGTGTGCGGGCTGTGTTCTCTTGCAGCCAGCGTCCCATGCTCGGTGGCCCCAGAAAAGTCAGTGTGTAGGCCTCAGCCACTTCAGGTCCGGCGTACATTCTCCCTGGACACCATCCTCAGCTCCTACCTTCTGGGCCAGTGGCCACGAGATGCTGATGGGGCCTTCACCTGCTGCACCAATGACAAGGCCACCCAGGTAATGAAGCTCTCTCCTGATGGGATAAGGGATAAGGATGGGGCGGGAGAGCTGGCTGAGGAGGCCTTTGGTCTTCCTCAAGTCGTTGCGATGATTTGTCTTGGGTTTTGGTCGTACATATTATCCATGTAATGTTTTATCTTCTTAAGACAGAGTTTCCTTTTGTCACCCAGGCTGGAGTGCAGTGGTGCGATCTTGGCTCACTGCAACCTCTGCCTCCCGGGTTCAAGTGATTCTCGTGCCTCATCCTCCCAAGTGGCTGGGATTACAGGTGCCTGCCACCACGCCCTGCTAATTTACCACCCTGTTTTTCTTTGTAAACTTATATGGAAATGAGTTTGCATTCCACCTGCCTGTGGAAGAGAGAAGTCAATCTGGGTTTTTCAGTTTAGCTTTGAGTATTTGTGTCGGGGTAATCAACAGCTGACTTTAGAGTTTATTCTAGCTTTTTAAAAAATGAGATTTAGGCCGGACGCAGTGGCTCATGCCTATAATCTCAGCACTTTCGGAGGCCTAGGCAGGCAGATTGCCTAAGGTCAAGAGTTTGAAACCAGCCTGGCTAACATGGCAAAACCCCGTCTCTACTAAAAATACAAAAATTAGCTGGGTGTGGTGGTGGGCGCCTGTAATCCCAGCTACTCGGGAGGCTGAGGCAGGAGAATCGCTTGAACCTTGGAGGGAGAGGTTGCAGTGAGCTGAGATTGCACCATTGCACTCCATCCTTGGTGACAGAGCAAGACTCCATCTCAAAAAAAAAAGAAAAAAAATGAGATTTACCTTACCTTGCTAAAATTAAACCAAGGCCAACATTCTATTGAGTTTGTATTTCCCAAAGAAGTGGCCAAAAAGTACGCTGAGCCAGAATAGATCTCATTGGAGCCATAGGAATGAGAAGTTCTCAGATAATGGAGAATTCTTCCTTGCCAGCAGCCCCGACTGGGATTTCAGTGTACCCATTCAAGGACTGGGGAGCCAGCTTCCTCTCCTTCAGTACTTTCATTAAGACAGTCTTTTCATTAAGAATCCCAAGCTTGGAAAGAATCTCTGCAGATCATCCAGTTCATTTATCAATTTTTGGATAAGCTAGCATCGGCCTGAGCATGAACATATCTCATATGTGAAATTATACAGACATTTCTTAATCTGATTCAGGACTTCATTTTTAGCAGCTAAGTTGTTAAGAGTCAAATCTCCCTTTTGATGCAGTTTAAACGCATTCTTGTTCATCTTCAGAGCAAATGAGTTATTTCGAGATAGGCAGAAACAGGGTGACTAGGACATGAGGGTCCGAGTCAGCCCTTCATCCCGGGGGACATCGGGCAAGTCAGCTCTTCCTTTGCAAACTGGGTGGAGAGTGCCTGGTCTGCCTCCGTGTAGGTGGCTTGATGGCCAAATGACACGAGAAAGTGCTTGATACCTCTTTTGACCACATCATGTCAGTTTCTTTCCTTTATTTATTTTGTTAATGCGATCCATTTTCAAATGTTGTTGGTGAATGTTTGAATGCCCAGTACTGTTCTTGGCATGTTGGAATGAAGAATAAGGAAATGAGGACAAGATTTGGCCTCCATGAGTCTAGATTCCAGTTCTATGAGGGCCAGTAAACAGACAGCCAAGGGATGAGATGGAGCCAAATATCTGGCAAAGTTTAAAGAAGGGGAATTCTCATGGGAATACCCCACCTTGAACCAACAAGAATTTGCTGCAGTTAAAATCATGGCCCTCTTTGGATCTACAAATAGACTATGAAAGGAGAATACTCTCCAGGAAGGAAAGAGAGTAGGCTTCCTTCCTGGGAGCCCTGGGCACTGCCATTCCCTTTATCCTTTGGAAAAGGCAAGTAGGATAAATTATGCTTCCTCCTCACAGGCCTGGGAGCACACATAACTTTGTCTTTTGATGGGAGTGCTTAGTCCAAATATGTTTGTAGTCAAGGAGGGCTTCCTGGAGGAACAGGACTTGAGATTCCTTTGAGCGTGTAAGCTCATTATTGCATCCCTGTTTGTCAGATGGCAGGCTTCTGTGTAGCCCACCTATTTCTGCCTCTGTCATTTTCTGCTTTCAGCCTTCTAGGAAGTCACCATCCCACTCCTCAGATAGCTTTCTCTTTGTCAACTGAAGGCAGGGTTGGCCTCAGATGTTCCCTGGCTGGGTTTAGAGGCATGGACCCTAGGCTGTGTGTTTTTGCTCAAGCTCCAGCTGCAGGCCAGATCTTTTATATAACAAGTCTGGGCTTCTTGCCACAGCAAGACAGAGGTCAGCGATGAGCCTCCGTGGGCCTGGCAAGGCCAAGCCATGCAGCTTTCCTCTTTCCCTGGGATGGGCTCCAGCCCTCGAGGAACTCTTAGCAACCTGTCAATATTGTGGCCGCAGTCAGGAGGTGGAGAATGCTGATCAACCTAGGCATCCAAACCAAAATATGCACTCTACCCGTCTTTCATTCCTGGTCTTCTGGGAATTTGCTGCTTCTAGGTTTTGGGCTCCATTCAAATTCCTGCTTAAGCCCCCTGGCCTGGTCCAAGCTACCCTCTTCAACACTAGTATTACACTGTGGAGGTCTGAGGCTCACCTGACATATTCCTCAGTAACTGGTGTTCCTTCCCTATTGAGTACTGGGATATCACCCAGAAAGGACTGGAGAGGAAGGAGAGGTTTGACTGGGAAGATATGAAGGTGTGTGGAGAGGGGAAGAGGGAAGAGAGGGTGGCAGGATCTACCAAAGTCCTTGAAAGCTTTTAAGCTGTTAAAAATGGACTAATACGGCCGGGCGCAGTGGCTCACGCCTGTAATGCGAGCACTTTGGGAGGCCGAGCTGGGTGGATCACGAGGTCAGGAGATCAAGACCATCCTGGCCAACATGGTGAAACCCCATCTCTACTAAAAATACAAAAATTAGCTGGGCATGGTGGCTCATGCCTGTAATCCCAGCCACTCGGGAGGCTGAGACAGGAGAATCGCTTGAACCCAGGAGGCAGAGGTTGCAGTAAACCGAGATCATGCCACTGCACTCCAGCCTGGCAACAGAGCGAGACTCTGTGTCAAAAAAAAAAAAAAGAAAAAAAAAAAGACTAATGCTAGAACCTTTTCCCAATTGCCTTAAGCTGGGGATGGGGCTGTTCCTACCCTGCACTTACCTTTTGCCCTTTCTCTTCTAGTCATACCAATGTAGTAGTTATTTTCTGCTGCATCCTCCCTCAGTGGTGGGCACTCACTACTACTGTCCTACTTGCCTAACCTCCCTCCACCAAGAGCCAGCAGCCCTGGCATTCCCAGGGCATACCTTGCAGTGAGGTCAGCAGCTGCAGTTATGGTTCAGGCTAAGCAGCTCCTTCCTCTGAATCCCTGAGAGGAGACCAGGGCCCTGCCCATCGCAAGCCAGCTTCAGATCTAGGCAGCAAGCCTGGGACACCTGCTGTCTAGATAGCCGGGCATGATATCTTGAGGCTTCCTCACAGGGTAGAAGATGGAGCAAAAAGCTCTCAGTTCTTGAATATAGCCCAGTAGTGCCAACAATCTCATCCTAGTATCCCCTTCCTTGTTGTGTTTTAAACTCTTAGGTGGTTACAAAGGATTGTCCTCAGGCCATTTACAGACAGACATGGAGAACTGGGTTACCCAAATACTTGGGGCAAAGAAAGAGGAAGGGTGTGGATATATGTTATTTGTGATATTGGTTGTTTTTGGGAGGAGGATGTGTGAACATGATAATTGGGGAAGAAGTGCTTTGGAGATGCTGCATGTTTTGAGCAATGGGAGAGATGACCAGGTCAGTTGGTAAACTAGAGCTGGCCACCGATTGCTTTGTGTTGGCCACTCCTTAGTGGCTGGGCCCAGGCCAGGGTGGGTGAGGGCAGTACCTGCCGGTGGCTGCAGTTACCCGTCTCCCTTCTTGCTGTGCAAACCTTTGAGTCTTCGTGTACTTTTCTGGAGGGAGGAAGTGGTCTCATCACAGCTGTAATGACTGTTTGAGCAAAGTTCCCCCGTTGGTCTCATCCTGCTGACGGACAGGACTCTGGGTACCTGCCCTGCCTAGCCCAGCCCCCTGTTCTACTCATCCCCAGCCCCATTCCATCTGCATTCCCCAGGTAAGGTGGGGAAGCTTCTATGATAGGATATTTTTTTTCTTTAGCCCCAACTTACCCTTTAGAAAAAAAAAAAGCTTAAGTCTTGACAAACCACATGGAGTGTGAGGAAGGCCAGAGGTGAAGTTGGACATGCTCACTGGGAAGACTTCTCTTCTTGTGTCTTTCCCCTACCTGTGTACTATCCTCCGTGTTTTCCCAAGCCAGTGCCCCAACAGTGATGACACACAATTCAGTCTGACCATCACGGACCTTTTAAAAATGTTTTTCTTTGTGAATGTGGGGGCCTGGGCACACTGCCTGTTTTCCAGATTGGTGATCAGGACCAGTTGTTCAGCATAGTTTGACAACAGTACCGAACATTTGAAAATGGGGCCATGATGGAAAATCTGAGGGTTGCATAGTCACTGTAGGGCAGAGATGGTGGCCTTGGCCATTTGCAGCCAGTTTTCAGTGCTGACCAGCAGCCCACCCTCAGAGCCTTTTCCGGCCTTTTTGTTTGGCCAGAGCCCTAAGGGACTGATTCCCTGCAGAATTTCAGTTGAACACGTAGTCCTGACGGTCCACACCAGGCCAGGCACCATGCTGCCTGACAGTCCCGTGCAGGGATAGTGGGTTACGTTCCCAGGGCGTAGCCCAGCTCCACACATGGAGCTTACTCAGGTGCCAAGGTCACTGGAGACAGTGAGGGCCAGGACTTTCCTGCCTGTGGTCATGGAGTCTAGGTAGAAACTTTTGGGCTTGAGTCTGAGAGATTCCAATTTGGAGGGTTTTCAGCTTCATCTCACCCCTCCTCCTCATTATATTAGATGGCTCTTTGGGAAACTGTCCTCCACCCCCATGCCCAGCTGTCCTTCCACATGTTGCTCTGGGATCTCAATCCCAGGCAAGGCTTCCTTGGTCTGGCCACGTCCAGTTTTGCATAACCTAAATATCATCTACACAGATGGCCCATGCCACTCATGGTCAGAAGCTGCCCTACTTGTCCCTCAGCTTCTCCCCCTGGGCCAGGGTGTCAAATCTGTTCCAGTGCATGACTCCCCCTGACAAACAACTTTTTGTTCTTTTTTTTTTTTTTGAGACAGAGTCTCGCCCTGTCGCCCAAGCTGGAGTGCAGTGGCTCGATTTTGGCTCACTGCAACCTCCGCCTTCCAGCTTCAAGCAATTCTCCTGCCTCAGCCTCCCCAGTAGCTGGGATTACAGGCATGTGCAACCATGCCCGGCCAATTGTTTTGTATTTTTAGTAGAGATGGGGTTTCACCATGTTGACCAGGCTGGTCTTGAACTCCTGACCTCAAGTGATCTAATCTGCCTGCTTCAGCCTCCCAAAGTGCTAGGATTACAGGCATGAGTCACCGCGCCCAGCAACAAATATGACTTTTTGGTCTGCTGAGCTCCAGCTCTACCCTGCTTCCAAAGGGTCATCTAGAATGACTGAGCAGCATGGTGTGACCCCTGTTGTGGCCAGAAGGTTAGTTTTTTCTTTTTCTTTTTTTTTTTTTTTTTTGAGACAGGGTCTCGCTCTGTTGCCCAGGCTGGAGTGCAGTGGTACTATCATGACTCACTGCAGCCTTGAACTTCTGGGCGCAAGTGGTCCTCCTGCCTCAGCCTCCCTAGTAGCTGGGACTACAGATACGTGCCACCATAACTGGCTAATTTAAAATTATTTCTTTTATAGAGATAGGGTCTTGCTATGTTGACCAGGCTGGTTTTGAACTCCTGGCCTCAAGCAATCCTCCTGCCTTGGCCTCCCAAGGTGCTGGGATTATAGGCCTGAGCCACCACACCTGGCCAGGTTAGCTTTTTGAAGGGGAACTTTTCTTAACTATGACTTTTCTGTGCTCCATGGTCAGACTCAGAAGAGGAGTGTCCAACCTTGGGCACTGGAAACTGGGGACATAGTCCCCACTCTGGGCACTCCCAGTTTAGGAGGGGCTATAGCCCACACCTGTATACACTCCTGCCTTGAGAATACTCGATGTCGGGTGGGCGCAGTGGCTAATGCCTGTAATCCCAGCACTTTAGGAGGCTGAGGCGGACGGATCACCTTAGGTCAGGAGTTCGAGACCAGCCTGACCAACATGGTGAAACTCCGTCTCTACTACAAATACAAAATTAGCCGGGCGTGGTGGCACATGCCTGTAATCCCAGCTACTTGGGAGGCTGAGGCAGGAGAATCACTTGAACCCGTGAGGCGGAGGTTTCAGTGAGCCAAGATTGTGTCATTGCACTCCAGCCTGGGCAACAAGAGTGAAACTCCCATCTCAAAAAAAAAAAAAAGAATACTCGATGTCAATGTCAGCATGTCAACAACTTCAAACAGGATAACCTACTGCATTAGGTTTCTGAGGCTGCTTTAACAAATTACCTCAAACTTAGTGGTTTAACACTACAGAAATGTATTATTTCCCAGTTCTGGAGACCAGAAGTCCAAGTTCTGTTTCACTCGGCTGAGATCAAGGTGTTGGCATGGCCATTCTCTCCCAGGAGGCTCCTGGGGAGAGTCTGTTCCTTGCACTTCTAAGCTTGTGGTGGCTGCTGGCACTCCTTGGCTTGCAGCCACATCACTCAGGTCTCTGCCTCTGTGGTCATATCGCTTATCCTCTTCAGTGTGCATACATCTAATCTCCCTCTGCCTCTTTCTTATTTAAGGACATTTGTAATGGTATTTAGGGTCCATCCCGATAATCTTGGATAATCTCAAGATCCTGAATACATCTGCAAAAACTTTACTATACAAGGTAACATTTATAGGTTCCTCATCTTTGAGGAGCCGTTTTTTAACCTGTCACTGCATCTCCTGACACACTCTGCTCCAGCCACACTGGCCTCTTTATCATTCTCAAACATACCAGGCTCATTGCCGCCACAGGGCCTTTGCACTGGCTGTTCCCTCTGTCTGGATTACTCTTACCTCAGATACCCACATGACTCACTCCCTCACCTCCTTCCTGTTTTTATTCAGATGTTACTTTTTCATTGGGGGCCTCCCTGACATTTCCAATTGTATCCCCCACCCAGCATTCCTATCTCTTCTTTGCTGTATTTTTCTCCTTGGCACTTATCACTGTTTAAACTATCTCCTCAATAAGAACATAAACTCAGAAGGGACAAGTATTTGTGTTGTTTTGTACATGGTTGTATGGCCAGTGCCTGAAACAGTACCGGGCACACAGTGTACATTCAGTCACTATTTGTTGATTGCACAAATGATGTACACTCAGAGCCCATCTGCAAGGAGGAGACGCAGAGCAGAAGAGCAGTCAGCCTGAGGCAGACAAGTTAGGAAAGGCTCCCTGACAAGAAGAATGGGAATAGTTGGCCGGGCAGGCCGCCTTAGATCGGGAGACCAGGCTTGGAGGTTGGGGGTAAGGTAAGAAAAAGGACAGGGAGCTGGGTTTGCTTGGGAGGACAGAGAGCCAAGGATGGAGAGCCCGTGGGATGAAGGGTCAGATGGTGAATTCTATGGCCAGGGGTTGGGTGTTGACACAAAGAAATGGCCTTAGTAGTATAGTTTACACAGAGAAGGCAGTGGTTGGTGGAAGACGTTGCTGAGCGGAGAGAGGTGGGGTCACTTGGATTGAGAGAGGAGATGACCCTAGCTGCTATGATTTTCACATCCCTTTCTCTTGTCCTTTCTTTTTTTTCTTCTTTCTTTCTTTCTTTCTTTCTTTCTTTCTTTCTTTCTTTCTTTTTTTTTTTTTTTCTTGAGACGGTCTTGCTCTGTCGCCCAGGCTTGGAGTGCAGTGGCGCAATCTCAGCTCACTGCAACCTCTACCTCTTGAGTTCAAGCAATTCTCGTGCCTCAGCCACCTGAATAGCTGGGATTACAGGCACCCAGCTAATTTTTCTATTTTTAGTAGAGACGGGGTTTCACCATGTTTGCCAGGCTGGTCTCGAACTCTTGACCTCAAGTGATCCACCCGCCTCAGTCTCCCAAAGTGTTGGGATTACAGGCATGAGCCACCACCCCCAGCCTCACATCCTTTTTAAGTCCTGTGCTAGCCTGCATTTCTCTTTCCACCCTCTTGCATATCTCAGAAGAAAGAGGTACCTGAAGAGTTTGCAAGAGATATTAGTAGTACCCGTGGCAGCCTGAACGTGGATGTTTTTTCCTCTCTGTTACCACCCACCTGTGAGTACAGTATCTTCCCTGAGGAAGGGAAATGGGCAGAACGGTCCTGTTAGCTTTTGTCATCCCTCTATAGCCTCTGCCACCTTCCAGGGACAACAGGTTTGCGTGCTGGGTGTGGGGCTCAGCTTTGATTAGGAGAGGTAGTCATCTTTAGAGTTGGTCCTGTAGCCTTGAGGAGAGGATCCTTTTTGTGTCTGCTGGGTCGAGGTGGCTGGGAGAGATGGGCTTCCTCCTCACTTTTCAGTGCATGCACCAGCCTTTTCTGAGGCTTTGTCTGGTAGCACCCTGGTTTAGAGAGACATGGGCATTTGGAAGTAGCTTTCCATATACTGACAGAGCCAGTATATGGCTTTAGGGTTTGTGCTGAAGATTTGGGCCTGAAGGATGTGCTGTCTGCCCTTTTCCTAAAGAAGGGAATTGTGGGGAAATGGATCTCTGGATGCTTTATTTAGCATTTGTAGATTCCTCTGTTACCTACTTACTCGTGATGCTCATCAGAACAAGAAAGTTAGGGCAGTTGTCTCACCCTGGCTATGTTGCATGGCCCAGTAAAGGTGCTGATCCATGAGCAGCTGGGAGAAGGAAGAGCCAGGGAGCCCCAATCCCCAGTGGCCCCTCTCCACTGCAGCTGTCACATACGGCTGTCTGCTCTCACAAGCTTGCTCAGACTCCCCCGCCGAGCTACTCTTAGCAGCTGTTGGGTGGCGAGTAGTTGGGTTTTTTTCCCTGTCCTCCCCCTTTTCTGTTTGCAACAACCTCTCGGGGGAGGTCAGCAGATCTCTTGGAGGAGACAGTTCCCAGGCCCTCATGTTTTTGGCAGCCTGTGCTTGTGCACAGAAGTTAGAGAGAAACTGGTTCCACTGGAGCGTTCCCCCTTGGGCCCCTCCCTTGGAATGGAAGTAGGGATACTGGTGGTGGGGAGGCATCTGGGCCTCTTTGGCTTCATGCTTAGAGCCAACAGCTTCCTCCCTTGGGTCGGGGCTCAGGAAGTAGTCCTGCAGCTCTCCCTGCCTCCATCTTGGACACACCGTCATCGGTGCAGCAAGGGAGAGGAGATGCAGACTGAGGGCCCTGTTTTTATGAGGGCTGGGCAGGCCCGGGAGGAAAAGGAGTGATAAGGCCAAGAGGGATCAGGAATCAGGGCTGGATTCAGAACTGTGGCTCTCTGCTTTCTGAAAATGTCTCCTTCCTGCTTATTTGCAGCGGGGGCGGGGGTCGGGGGAGCAACACTTATTCCATGTGCAGGGAAAAATGAAGCACTGCACCATACAGGAGTCCCCTGCTTTGGTCAGGGGACCTATGTTGACCTTCTTCCTGTTTTACCAGTTAATAATCCCTTAATGCACTCCTATATATTAACTTGTTTTTATTAGGCTCCCAGGAGCCTGGGCCTGTGCTAGACATGTAGAGGGCGAGAGAATAAAGAGTGCCAGTGATTCCCTGAGCCTGAGCCTATATTCTCTTGGAGCTGGTTGGGGTAGGAGTGGCAATACTTGTCCTCACCACTGAGGATCAGCTGGAATAACTGGGATATCATACATGTATAGCACTCAGAAAAGAGTAAAGAGGAGGTTGGCCCTGTTGGGTCATCAGGGAATGTTTGCTGGAGGACATGAACTGGGAAGGAGGCAGTGCAGGTGGAGAAGCCTGAAGAACACCGACTGGGAGTGTTCAGAGGTCGATGAGCAGAGAGAAGGGCTCAAAGGCCATCACCTCTACCCAGAAAACAGTGTGCCTGTTCCCCAGTGCCTGCCAAAGAAGCTGCTCTGTCTCACTGTGTTTCTCTCCCTACAGACGCCCCTGTCCTGGCAAGAGCTAGAAGGTGAGCGTGCCAGCTCCTGTGCACACAAGCGCTCAGCATCCTGGGGCAGCACAGACCACCGAAAAGAGGTAGCTACCCACTTTGACTCCCTGCCTAGGGTAGCGGCTTCTCTATCCCCTAGTACCATGCAATGCATCTGCTCCACGGTGGAGTCACACTGCTCACCTCTCCTATCTTGACCTGGCCTTTTCCTGATGAGATGGCTCCTTCCTAGCTGACTCCCACTCTGCAAGTGGCCAGGTCTTAGGAGCCCAGACCCTCCTGCTAGGAAGGGGCTTGGCCAGAGGCTGCTAGTGCCTTTCAGCAGCAAGCACAGGGCTGGAGCCACCATTGTTCTTTGGGGTTGGATCCAGATAAGCAGCTCAGAGACTGGAAAAAGACAGGGAGGGAGTTCCTGGGAATTAGGATCTCCCAGCCTCATTTACTTCTTAACTACTCATCTAGTTTTTTTTTTGGAAACAGAGTCTCACTCTACTGGCCGGGCTGGAGTACAGTGGCATGATCTCGGCTCACTGCAACTTCCGCCTCCTGGGTTCAAGCGATTCTCCTGCCTCAGCCTCCTAAGTAGCTTAGATTATAGGCACCCACCACCACACCCACCTAATTTTTGTATTTTTTTTTTTTAGTAGAGATGGGTTTCACCATGTTGGCCAGGGTGGTCCTAAACTCCTGACCTGAGGTGATCTGCAAGCCTCAGCATCCCAAAGTGCTGGGATTACAGGCGTGAGCCACCACGCCCAGCCCTAGCCTTATTTTCAAAAGAAGAGAAAAATAACGAAATGTTCCCAAACACTTTTTCCTGGCCCTCCCTCTCCCTCAGGAGTGCTCAAGTCATTGAGGTTAAGGGGAGAAAGCTGTAGGCTGGAATATTCCAGGGCTCCCCATCAGCTCCTCCTGACATGCTGTGTGGCAGCTTCTGAGAGGGTCAACTCGATAGGACTCACCCTGCACCCCTTTACAAGAGGAAGTTGCTTCTGCCCTCTATTGCTGAGAACAATGAGAAAATATGAAGTGAATACGTTGAGAGCTTAAGACAAGGGGGAAATAAAAAATATTTAAACTTTTCAATGGTCAGAGTGGCAAGTTATTCACACTAAGAATGGGGAGATGTGGTATAAGTGACCCACAATAGCAAATCGGAAAGCTCTTTCTTCTTGGCTCTAGTCATAAATTTTATGGCTGTGGGCAGCAGATCTACTCTCTGAATTCCATTTAATTTAGGCTTATATTTAAATAGCTCTTCATCCCCTGAGCATTTTCCAGTTGAGGGCAAGAAGGTCCAGAATTGTACATGTGATGGGATAATATTCAAAATTGTTGATGATAATCTGTAATAGTCTCAGGATATGAAAGTCAAGACGAAATCCAATATTCCCTTCTTGAGTGTCTATCCCTGTTCCTAGTGTAGTCTACTTTAAACAAGGGAGAATATCCCCATCCTTCTTGGTCTCAGGGCCTTTGAGATAGTTGTGAATGTACTCAATGTCCTTAGCGTTCAGAAACATCATCTTCCATTGCTATTTATAGAGGGGCAGGGCCGTGCACGATGGCTCATGCCTGTAATCCCAGGACTTTGGGAGGCTGAGGCGGGTGGATCACGAGGTAAGGAGTTCAAGACCAGCCTGGCCAAGATGGTGAAACCCCGTCTCTATTAAAAATACAAAAATTAGCTGGGGGTGGTGGTGGGTGCCTGTAATCCCAGCTACTCAGGAGGCTGAGGCAGAGAATTGCTTGAACCTGGTGGAGGTTGCAGTGAGCCGAGATCGCGCCACTGCACTCCAACCTGGGTGAGAGAACAAGACTGTTTCAAAAAAAAAAAAAAAAAAAAAAAAAGAGGGGTAGTCCATGCCTTTGGAATCTGTAAAAGACAAAATGGTTTCCATGTTGTATATTTTTAATTTTTTGGAATCCAATCCATCTAGTTAAGTGAGGTATCCAACTCGTCTGAGGAACAGATCATCACAGTTTTAACACCACTGAGCTATTTTGAGATGGAAGATTAACTTCCATCCTCCTAGTATATATCTTCATGGGCCTCTGGCAGGAGCCACTCCTTGGAAGAGGGACCCAGTGCACTTTGGCTTTCCTTAATCTGCCTCTGTCTTCTTCTCTCTGGGCTGCTAGATTTCCAAGTTGAAGCAGCAACTGCAGAGGACGAAGCTGAGCCGCAGTGGGAAAGAGAAGGAGCGAGGTTCCCCACTCCCAGGGGACCACGCAGTGCGGGGAGCACTGAGGGTATGTTTTCTCCCCCAGCCCTCTCCCCTTTGTTCTCCTCCATGCAGGCCCCCCTATGTGGGCAGAGGTTTCCTGGGTCTTGGAGCTGCCGAGCCCCCTACCACACTGCATGCCTTGTGAAGTTTTAGTCCAAACTTGGTCTTGCTGTGTGATATTGGAAGGGCTTCTTGCAGTTCTAAATCTCCCTCTCTTCTACCCCCAGCCCCATATAATTGAGGCAATGACTCTACAGCACACAGTAGACTCTGCAAAGCTCAAACTTTTGGAGAAAACTGCCCTGAGTGGACCTACTGCAATCTGTAACTGTCCCCAAATCACCCTTCATTCACTCAGTTCTGCTGTGTGGACATGACCATTACCCCTGGTCAGAATGAATGACTGTCGGCCTGGTGGGGCTGTGTGTGATTTTGTCATTTCCCTCTTTCTCAGGCGTCCCCTCCCAGCTTCCCGTCAGGGTCCCCTGTCTTGCGACTCAGCCCCTGCCTGCACAGGAGCCTCGAAGGGCTTAACCAAGAGCTGGAGGAGGTGTTTGTGAAGGAGCAGGGAGAAGAGGAGCTGCTGAGGGTGAGTGGCGGCCGCACCCTGAGTGCACCCACTGTCCATGCCTCACTTGGCCTGGGCGAGGGGAACTGGGAGTCCTGCTCTCTGAGGCCTCACAGGCTATGGCTATGCAAACAGCAGCATACAAACACCAGCCTGCAAAAGGAATGCAAGTGGAGTTTATTAGTCTCAAATGACCTTACTTGTGTCACTAGGGCAGGCTTTGTGGTGGTGAGTACAAAGAGAGGGGGCAAGGATTGGCAGAGAGGAGGCCCCCCCGCTGGGAGGAACAGACAGGGGTCATCTTCAGCCAAACTGCCAGTTCTCACTGTTCCCCGTGTACTCGGCACCGACATGGGCACCTCAGTGCCTGCTGCTCCCTGCCCCTTCTCCATCTCTACCTGATAACACGCGTGCCTCCTTCGTGCCCAGCTGCTCCTATGCAGCCTTCTTCCTGACTCCACTCCCAGGCAGAATATGTGCTACCTTTGCTGAAGTCTCGGGCACTTTTTTTTTTTTTTTTTTGGAGATAGAGTCTCGCTCTGGTCGCCAGGCTGGAGTACAGTGGCGCAATCTCAGCTCACTGCAACCTCCGCCTCCCGGGTTCAAGTAATTCCCCCACCTCAGCCTCCCGAGTAGCTGGGACTACAGGCATGCGCCACCACACCCGGGTAATTTTTTGTATTTTAGTAGGGGGTTTCACCATGTTGGCCAGGATGGCCTCGATCTCCTGACCTCGTGATCCACCCGCCTCGGCCTCCCAAAGTGCTGGGATTACAGGCGTGAGCCACTGTGCTGGTCTCAGGCACATTTTTTTTTCTTTCTTTTTTTTTTGAGACGGAGTCTTGCTCTGTCGCCCAGGCTGGAGTGCAGTGGCGCAATCTGGGCTCACTGCAAGCTGCGCCTCCTGGGTTCACGCCATTCTGCTGCCTCAGCCTCCTAAGTAGCTGGGACAGGTGCCCGCCATGATGCCTGGCTAATTTTTTTGTATCTTTGAGTAGAGATGGGGTTTCACTGTGTTAGCCAGAATGGTCTCTATCTCCCGACCTCGTGATCTGCCCGCCTCAGCCTCTCAAAGTGCTGGGATTACAGGCATGAGCCACTGCGCCCAGCCGGCCTCAGGCACAATTTTATATTGACACAGTTTAATTGGGGAATGCCAGTTGGCCAATATTAATATGATTCTAATGGGCACACTTCTCAGTTTATGATTTACCTACTAGTTGATTTTGAATTTGCATATATGCAGGATTTTACATATACCCAAACACATGCACATAATTTGGCAGCTACAGGTTCAAGTACCATTGAGTGTTTTTAAAAGGGGGTGAGGAGGTATGTAACACATGCTAATCATCAGCATACTTGTTCTGCAATGGTTACAGCACTTACAGGCTCCTGGTGATTTGCCGCTATTGTGCCCTCCAGCATACATTATCATCTTTGTGTTCCTAGAGCCCAGGGCACAGAAGGTCCCTGCCCTCATGAGGCTTATAGTCTTGTGGGGACAACACATTGATCAAGCCCTACAGGTGAATATGTAATTATACGTTGGACTGTGAGTGCTATTAGGGATAACAGCAAAGTGCTATGGATGAAACAGGGAGTTTCTTCTAGATTGAGGGGTGGCCAGGGAAATAAATGGCTGGAGGAAATGGTGTTCTGTGGTTGTGTGTCATGGATAGAGAATGACAGCAGCAAGGGAAATACCCTTGGGGTCACTGTGCTGCTGCAGGCCTGAAATACTCAGTGCTGACAGTCTTTACCATCCTTCCCCGTTAGATCCTTGATATCCCTGATGGGCACCGGGCCCCAGCTCCTCCCCAGAGTAGCAGCTGTGATCATCCCCTCCTCCTCCTGGAGCCTGGCAACCTTGCCAGCTCTCCTTCCATGTCCTTGGCATCTCCCCAGCCTTGTGGCCTGGCCAGTCATGAGGAACATCGGGGTGCCGCCGAGGAGCTGGCATCCAACCCCAACAACAAAGGTAAGCTGCGAAGGCTGAGGCAGCAGGGCTGACTCTGGGGCACACGAGTGGCTCCACTCCCTTTTCCACCTCTAGTCAATTCAGGCCCAGCATTCTCAGTACCCTACTAGAATATCTTTATGAGTCATCTTTCTTCTGCACATTATACCAATGATAATAATGGTCCCATACATCCTGTTCTGATTGATAATTTATGAAGTCACTGCATTTATACTTCTATTTAATCCTCACTGGGATGCAAAGAAGCAATCCCTGCCATCCCCATTTTTGGGCTGAGATTCAGCAAGCTGTAGGGGAAAGCAGCGAGTCTTCATTCAGATGTCCACTGTACTCATTCCCAACAATGGTTTCAAAGTGGTTGTGAGTGATACAAAGTAAGAGAATGTGGTTGCTTGCCCAGGGTTGCATAGTTTGACCCAGACCAAAACCCATTTTTTTTTTTTACTCCAAATCTCTACTTTCTACAATGCCCTAGCTACTTCTCTGAGAAAATGAGATAAAATTCCTGCCTCCTAATAATGATCCTTATATTATAAAGCACTGTGCCTATGTTGTCTGATTTGATTGTCACAGCAACCCCATGAGGTAGGCTGGTCAAGGGCATGATCTAACAATACACATGGGTAAACAGAGCATAGAGTAAGGAGGAATAAATGTGAGATAAATACAGATAAAGTCAATATTTGCAACCTAGGCAAAGTACATTCACTGTGTGGAAAGGGAATTTTATCCTACAAGTGGGGTTGAGTAAAGATTGCTTCTCTGAGTCGGAGAAGAGTTCTTCTTGGAAGAAAGGATAGATTTTCAAGACTGTGGACAGGAAGAAGCTGTGGTATATTGGCAGGGAGGGTGTTACAGTCTTGGAAGAAGGCAGAGAGAGAGACGCAGTTAGGATTCCTTCAAGTCTGAGATTTGGAGTTCCGGTCCCAGTCTACCTCCTGGGAATATAGAATTGGTATGAGATCTTAACTTTCCATCCATTCAACTCCGTTTTTCTGTTCTGTTATATACTGTGTATTTTTGTAAGCTGCCTCAAAGGTTTTTAAGGTAGAGTATAATCACACTGGATAAGCACACCCACTACCCTCTTCCTTACCATGTGTCCCCAGCCTTGCCACTTTACAGCCCAGTCCTGGACCCAGAAAAGTGGAGGCCTTCCCTTCATCTCCACTAGACTCAGCCTTGCTCTGTTCACAGCCTCCTCTCCAGGCCACCCAGCCTTTCTTGAAGATGGCAGCCCATCTCCAGTTCTTGCCTTTGCTGCCTCCCCTCGGCCTAATCATAGCTACGTCTTCAAACGGGAGCCCCCAGAAGGCTGTGAGAAAGTGCGTGTGTTTGAAGAAGCCACGTGAGTACACCAAGTGGACAGGGTGTGGGAGGGGAGGGTGGGCCTACATTCTCCCATCTTCTTCAGTCTCAGACTCTCTCTTGTCATAGAGGTGTTGTCAACTTTAGATGATAAGTATTGCCAGCTTTCCATGATCAAACGTGTTGACATTACCTACTCTGAGCACTTAAATCTTTGCTTATCATTATCTCCATAGAAACCTGCTCTCTGCCCACATGCCAGCCACAAGCGCAGCAGGAGCTGGAAAGAAAATATATCTGAAACCTAAGCCCTTTGTTTCTTCTATTTTTTTCCATCTCCGGGGAAGGTGTGAGAATTTGCTAGACCATAATCAGAGAGAGAGAGAGAGAGAGACATGGGGGGTGTGGGAGAACATACTAGTATTTCTCTTCAGTCAGAGATTAGAAGTGTTTCAGCCCCACTGGAGTAGAATGGGGGGCCTAAACAGCTTAACAGTTTGAGCTTCGGAGTCAAGTCTTCACCCTGTGGCTGCAGTGGTTCAAGTGTCATGAACTCCCAGACAGAAATTTCCAGTCCTTCCAAGTAAGGACTATGGAAAATTTCCAAACCAGATTGGATCGTTCAGAAGCTATTCTTCTGTTGATTTCTTTACACTTCCCTCCCATTAGCCGAGAGAATTGAGAGCCAACCTTTCCAAATGCCCCTGTCCCCATTAGCAGGCACCAAAGAGCTCATTTCATTTTCTGCTGCCAGCTTAATACTCACCAGGGCAGATTCACACCAAGTTGGGGTTTCAGTGGCAGTCAGGAAGTTTAGTCATGGTGTGTAAGTGAAGATGTAGCTGGGACTGGATTTGGGTCATTGAGAGCACCATTTGTATCTCAAATAAGGGAGCAATAACCCATGGTGGCAGCTGAAGGTACATACAGAAGCCACAGTAGGAGTTACAGAGAAAACCATTGCCACTAGAGGTTTTGTTACTGTTATTATTGTTGCCTGGTATCCCTTCAAGACTCCTGGGTCCTCTGAGAAGCTGTGGAAGGAAGAGGCCAGATCTCTTAGCTTCAGCAGACTCTAGGCTCTTGTACCCTCCCTCAATCCACATTATGGTGGAGTAATTACAACCTGGAAATGTGGGTGGAAATTAAGCTGTAGCTCATCTTGATTTTTTCATAGACTCAATGCCAGAAGAGGCCTTAAAGTCAGCTCATTTAGCTTCCTGCCCCTGCATTAACCCTTTAAGAGAGGTGGTGGGCTGGGTGCGGTGGCTCATGCCTGTAATCCCAGCAGTTTGGGAGACTGAGGTGGGCAGATCACTTGAGGCCAAGAGTTCGAGACCAGCCTGGGCAACATGGCAAAACCCAGCCTCTACTAAAATACAAAAATTAGCCGGGTGTGATAGTGCATGCCTGTAATCCCAGCTCCTCAGGAGGCTGAGGCACGAGAATTGCTTGAACCCGGGAGGTGGAGATTGCAGTGAGCTGAGATCGCACCACTACACTTCAGCCAGGGCAACAGACTGAGACTCTGTCTCCAAAAAAATAAAAATAAGAGTGGTGGTGATCCATCAGTGATTTTCTAAGATATGCTGGGATTGAAATTCTGTAGTTCACTGAGGTTTCTTTATTTAATCAACTTTCTTATTGGGAAGTTTGTGTGTTTAGCCATTCTTTTGCCACATTTCCCCCTTCTTAGCTGTTGTCCCCTCCAAGATCATCTGGATTTTCCAGGCAAGGAGTCAAGGTATTCAGGGTCATGCTGGTTGCCATCATGTTCTCTGAGTGTTGCTGGGTCTCCCTTTGGTCACCTTCCCGACACATACATGCACACACCTGGAACGTTCTCTCTCTTGCCCATTCCCCATCCCTCCATAAATTGGGACTCTTTTAAACCCTTCTCCATCAGGGAAGCCCTTGCCACTGTGGAGTCTCTAGGACGCCAGGCCTTCCCAAACACACCTAGCACATGGGCCTTTACCTTCCACCTCTCCTGACTCTGTGCCAGGTCTCTGCTCTTCTTTTCACACCTTGCTCTTCCTGGGCTCTAGAATTATTGGAATTCCAGAATTAAGATGGTAATTGGCTGGGTGCAGTGGCTCATGCCTGTAATTCCAGCAGTTTGGGAAGCCAAGGGAGGATTGCTTGAGTCCAGGAGTTCAAGACCAGCCTGGGCAACATAGGGAGACACCCTCTCTACAAAAAATTTTAAAATATTATCCAGGTATGGTGGTGGGTGCCTGTAATCCTAGCTACTCAGGAGGCTTAGGTGGGAGAATCGCTTGAGCCCAGGAGGCGGAGGTTGCAGTGAGCCAAGATTGCACCACTGCACTCCAGCGTGGATAACAGAGTGAGACCCTGTCCAAAAAAAAAGATGGTAACCAATTTATCAGCCTGTATACTGAGTGCATTTTTCTCTGAGTGTATATATTATACTTCAATAAAAAGTAAAAAAGAAAAAGGGGAGTGGTGAGAACCATTGGTGGCAGAGCTTCACCATCTTCCCATACCTTTGTCTTCTCACCTGGGATTTTCAAACCGTCAGCTTCTTAGGGCTGTTTCACCTTCTAGGCTTGGCTAGACAGTAAGGAATCAGGGCTATCCCTTACTCAGGAACTCTCTGATCTGACCTTTTATCATTCCATCTTCCTAAACAATCAAAAGAGGAGGAATGATTCCTCTCACATTACAAAGGTGAGACAGGCTGGGTGCGGTGGCTCATACCTGTCATCCCAGTGCTCTGGGAGGCCAAGGCAGAAGGATCACTTGAGCCCAGGAGTTCAAGACCAGCCTGGTCAACATAGTGAGACTCCCATCTCTACCAAAAAAAAAAAAAAAAAAAAAATTAACCTAGAATGGTGGCAGGCATCTGTAATCCCAGCTCCTTGGGAAGCTGAGCAGGAGGATTACTTGCACCTAGGAGTTTGAGGCTGCAGTGAGCTATTATCACACCACTGTATTCCAGCTTGGGTGAGAGAGCAAGACCCTGTCTCTAAAAAAAATTAAAAAATTAAAATTAAAAAGGAGGGTGAGACAGATATGACAAGGACCACATGGTGAGTTAGAACCCAGATCTTCTGATAAGGTCTAGCTGCCTTTCTCACAGTTGTTGCCATCCTTTCCTCTCAAAGTTTTGAAAATCACACCTTTCTGGAAACCAGCCTGGGCAGCATACAGAGACCCCTTCTCTACAAAATAAAAATAAAGCAATTAGCTGGGCATGATGGTTCATGCCTGTAGTCCCAGCTACTCAGGAGGATGAGGTGGGAGGATTGCTTGGACTGGGGAGGTCGGGGCTGCAGTAAGCCATGATCCTGCCACACTGCACTCCAGCCTGGGCCACAGAGTGAGACTCTGTCTCAAAAACAAAACAACAACAACAAAGAACCCCATACCTTTCAAATGTGCCCAACAATTAGATTCTTTAGGCCAGTAGATTTCAACTAGGGAACATTTGGCAATATCAAGAGACATTTTTAGTTGTCACAGCTAGAGGGGAGGAGTCGTGATACTACTGGGATCTAGTAAGTAGAGGCCAGGGACGCTGTTAAGCATCTTACAATGCACAGGACAATGCCTCCATCCCCACCCCTGCAACAAAGAATCATCCAGCCCAAAATGTCAGTGGTGCCAAGGCTGAGAAACCTCACTTTAGTCACTTGGCTTTGATCTCTGCTTTCAGGCATGTGGTCTGTCCCCAAAACACCATGCACTAAGGAAATTTTTCTTTTCTTTCCTTTTTTTTTTTTTTGAGATGGAGTCTTGCTCTGTTGCCCAGGCTGGAATGCAATGGCACGATCTTGGCTCACTGCAACCTCTGCCTCCCGGGTTCAAGCGATTCTCCTGCCTCAGCCTTCTGAATAGCTGGGATTACAGGAGCGTGCTGCCACACCCGGCTAATATTTTGTATTTTTAGTAGAGACAGGGTTTCACCATGTCGGCCAGGCTGGTCTCGAACTCCTGACCTCAAGTGATCCGTCCATCTTGGCCTCCCAAAGTGCTGGGATTATAGGCGTGAGCCACCATGCCCGGCCACTGATGAAATCTTTTGAATGAAAAGATTTCTTGGTCTCCACTTCTTGAATCACATTGTCAGGAAGTTCTCCTTCCTGTCTAGCTTCAATCCCTCCTCTTTTTAGCTAAAGTGCATTTCCTGTTGTTCAGCCATATTTTTTTAAAAATAGAGAGCTGAGGGGTTTGGTTTTCAGTCAAGTTCCGATTCTGTTTGAACAGAGACCCAGCTCCCCTGCTGCCCTGATGCTGTGACATCTCACCCTCTCTCACTGCCTGTTTCTCTCTGTGTGTACGTATGTGTCTTCTGTGTCTCTCTTCATCCTCCAGGTCCCCAGGTCCCGACCTGGCCTTCCTGACTTCCTGTCCTGACAAGAACAAAGTCCATTTCAACCCGACCGGCTCAGCCTTCTGCCCCGTCAACCTGATGAAGCCCCTCTTCCCCGGCATGGGCTTCATCTTCCGTAACTGCCCCTCAAACCCGGGGTCTCCCCTTCCTCCGGCCAGCCCCAGGCCACCACCTCGGAAGGATCCAGAGGCCTCCAAGGCCTCCCCACTGCCATTCGAGCCATGGCAGCGCACCCCACCATCAGAAGAGCCTGTGCTTTTCCAGAGCTCCCTGATGGTCTGAGGGTCCCACCCCTGTCCCACTTTACCATAGAGACCAGTGCCTTGGTGGCAGGTCCCTCCCCAGGTCCCCTGAGATGGGGTATGGAGGGGCCCTTCCCTCTCGGCCTTCGAGCACTTTCTTTCACTTATTGTGTCAAAGCCCTGGGTCCTCTTTTTGATGGGCACCGGCCCCTCTGAACATGATGGGACCTGCCTTCTCCACTAGTAGCTGGGCAGCTCACAACTCACACCTGTGTACCTGCCACATCCCTCACTTGGTGGAAAACACCCAGAAGGTCTTGAGTCCCCCACCCCTGGGTGTCAGTCCAAATGACTGTATAGGAGGCCCTTATTTTTGTCACAGAGCAAGCTGGCCATGAACGAAGGAGAGAAGACGCCACAAATTTCCTTCCCTCTCCTCCAGGAGACCATAAGATAGATCCCCCATCCTCTCAGATATATCCCCATGCCTCCCTCTCATTGGAGGAGCTGACCAAAGCAGCCCTAATGGGCCATAACATTTGACCAATTCAGCTGCTGGCAGAGGGAGGAAACAAGTGTTTTCCCAAGTGGCATTTTCATCTCGCTTTCACCCTGACTAAAGATTGTCTTAAGTAGCAGCCCAGCCCGCCCAGCCCCAGGTGGGTAGTGGGGAGGAGGGCTGGCATTCCTCCAGGTGGCAAATGGCGACTCTATACTCTCCGCCCGCCCCAGGGCTGGACTGGATTAGAAAAATGCCTATTTTTCTTGTATCGATGTAGAGACTCTATTTTCTCCCAAAGACACTATTTTTGCAGCTGTTTGAAGTTTGTATATTTTCCGTACTGCAGAGCTTACACAAAATTGAAGAATGTTAATGTTCGAGTTTTCTTATCTTGTGTTTAGAGGTTGTTTTTTCCAGATCTTGGTGTTAATAGACCAAATAAATAAATAAATATTCCCAGCAGCTTGAAGTTCTGTTAAATATTTGGGGAAGGAGGAGTGGGGTAGAGATTAAGGGTATTATCCTGATCATTTCATCTTTGTCTTCAAGAGAAGGAGCCTCAGTTCCCACATCTGGGTGTTGTTATGGCTGTACACAGAGTTCCTGTCCTCTGGACACCATGCTTGCATACTTTACACGGACATACAAACAACAGACCCATGAAAAGGCTGTCCAGAATGAAGAGGGTGGTTTGTCCTAGAGGTGGGGTGAGGGAGTCACTGGGGAAGTTACCCATTCTTGTATGAGTCTGAAAAAGCTCCCTAAGGAAAATGGATTTCAGAAAGGAAAAGCAGGTGACCAAGGGAAGACAGTTTGACATTGTGGGTGTTCTTTGCACTGGTTGGATCTCTTGACAGTTTTGGGGAAGCTTTGGTTCATCTCAGGGAGTATCCACAACATAGTGTGCAGCCTTGAAGGGAACAAAGAAACGATACAAAGACACTTTTCTTATCCTTTTGCAGCCTTTATAATGCTGCACCTGTAAGAGCTCTTAGGCTTTTAGGGAAAATGGGAATAACCATCTCAATATTTCAATGATGCTTTGGAATTTCCAAAGCATTTTCACAAAAGACGCATCCCCATTGTATGGGTGAACAGTTGACTACCCCAAGGGCAGTCATAATAAGTACAATCGTATCTACCTAATAAGACCTGACAACAAACTCCTAAACCAGGCTATCCCAACCACCATTCATTGGGCTGGTAAGAACCAGCTATCATGTTAAGTGCTTTACATAAAGTGTTATTGAAATATGACAACCACCCAGTAAGAGAAATATGGTAAGTCCCACTGTATAATCAGGGAAGGACAAATAGATTGAATAACTTTCCCCAAAATACACAGATATGAAGTGGGGGAGCTAGGATTGGAAACCTGATCATTTGAATCCAGTGCCCATGTTTCTAACCACAGCGCTCTCCTGCTTGTTACTATATTCCCATTAATTTTACATGAAGAAACTCGACTCAGGACAAGCGAATTGTTTGAGGTCCCAGCTGGTAAAGAAGTAGAGCTGGCAGGTCGCTCCTCCCAGCTATTTGGTGCCCTGGCATCGCGGGGGCGGAGCCAGTAGAGTAAGCTACGGAGCAAGAGAGCAAATGTATGGGGATTCCCATGCCACTGGGGATTCCACGCCCAGACAGTGGGCTGGGGACAGACGCTATCTTCTATCCCTTACCCCTCCCTCTAAAAGACTTCTGGCTCCCCCGCAAAGCCTTAGTGAGTCAGGCCCGGAGCGACGGGTGTGGTGCTGCCCAGTATTTCCTTCCTTTGCCTGAGGCTGTGCCAAAAGAGCAGGCTGCTAGAAGAGAAGGAGCCTCGACCCAGAGAGCAGCCCAGAGTCCACCTGGTGGCCGGAGATTTGGGCCAATTAAGTTGGGGGTTGGAGGTAGTAGTGGGAAAACCTGAGGTCAGTCTTGCCCTGGCAATTCGTGCCAGCAAGTGGAGACCCAACACTTGCATGAGGAAGGGATCCAACGAGGAGCTCATTAATGGGAAATATTCAGGAGCGCGGCCCAAGGGTTTGCGCCATTGTTGGTGAGTTGTTAAGACTTGGAAGAAAACGGACTTCAGTAAGCTTCCATTTCCACCCCTCGACGTGAAGAAATAAGATCAGGGCTGAGAAACAGTGATGACTAATAATACCTTAAACTTGCACAGCATACTTTACAGTTTACAAAACACTTTCACCAACCTCAATTCATTTGATCCGCACAACAGCCAAGAGGCGACAAGGTGGCTATTACTAATTATCCCTAGTTTCCAGACCTGGAAAACTCTGGCTCAGAACTTGGGTGACACGGGTAGGTTACCCCGCCTTTAAGTGACCAAGCCGAGACTTACTGTGTCGCTCTCGCCCTTGGAAGCCTAGTGATGTGCCTAGGTAATGAGCAGGTAAAGTCGCTGACGCTGGGCAGCAGCTAGACGGCGCTGAGGCTCCAGTAAGAGATTTTGGCATTAGGACCCAGCAGAAGCCTGGCCGCCCGCCGCGGAAAAGACTATTGGATTTGCTCTGTCGGCCACACCTCCTCCTGCCCCGCCCACCTGTCCGTCTTTGCACAGCGCAGCCAATTGGTGGCCTCCACATCCTTATACGACATTATTCTACGCCCAGGTGGCTCTAGGACACTCTGTGGTGCTCTGGGTCGCAGTTGTCCTCAGAGTTGCCTGATTGGAAAATCTCCAGGGCGAGGGATTAGTCTCGAGACTGCCGGTTCCTCTGGCCTCAGGGATGGAGCCAAGGTCCCAGGGTGGGTTTTCTTTCCTAGGAAGTGGTTGCTGGGTTCTGAGGAGTTTCCCCCTTGGCAGCCCTGAGCCGGCAGTTCTGGTAGTGACTGCTGGGCCCTGCTGGACGGCGGTCGCATGCAGCTCCTATGAGGCCCCTGCCGCCGGTTGGCGATGTCCGGCTGGAGCTGTCGCCTCCGCCGCCGCTGCTGCCGGTGCCGGTTGTGAGCGGGTCTCCAGTCGGCTCCTCCGGGCGTCTCATGGCCTCTAGCAGCTCCCTGGTGCCCGACCGGCTGCGCCTGCCGCTCTGCTTCCTGGGTGTCTTTGTCTGCTATTTTTACTATGGGATCCTGCAGGAAAAGATGTGAGCGACCCCGGGGACGGGCCGACATTCTCTCCCCAGCCTGTGACAGGGGTCCCGGGCCTTCTGCCTCTGGACCCGGGCTTTCCTCTTGTCCTCCTGCCCGGCTGTCGCCCTCTTAGCACCCTACTACTTTTGCAGCTATGGCTGAGCCTACCCAGAATTCCAGAACTCCAGGTTTATTTTCTGGATTCTTCGGACTTGGTTATTTTCTTTTCTTAGCTGTTTTTCCCCGCTTGGTTTTAAGGGCCTGCGTTTTACAGGCTGAGACTTCTACCCCTCAAACAGGACCCGAGTCGGCCCCCTTTTGGTACTCCCAGATGCTTGCAAACAACCGATTCGCCCTCGGCCTTGGTGCCATAGCCGAAATACCGTCTCTTCCTGCCTGGGGTACCTGATTTCACTATCTCGTTTTGCATGTTTCTTCTCCGTCTTTTTCGGGTATTCGTTCCTTAGGCTTTGGAATCAGTAGGCTGGGATATCTAGTTTCTAGATCCAGTAAAATCAGCCCCTTTTGCAAATGAGCCTAGTGGTCCTTACAAACTCTGCCTACATCCAGAGAGGCAAGATAATTTTAAAGTTTTCAGTGGCTCGGGATATATTAGATGACAGTGAGTGAAATATACTAATTTCTCCCTCTTTTCTCATGCATTTCATTTCTAGAACAAGAGGAAAGTATGGGGAAGGAGCCAAGCAGGAGACGTTCACCTTTGCCTTAACTTTGGTCTTCATTCAATGTGTGATCAATGCTGTGTTTGCCAAGATCTGTGAGTACCTAGATAGTAATTTGTTGGGTACCCCACCACCCCAAGTTCCCTCAGTATGCTGGATATTAAGCATTGATTCAACCTTAAAGGCTAACTCATGATCTCCACCGCATTTTGTACCTACACAGCCTCTCTCTGAAGTCCGTAAAACTAATGACTTTGAAGTGGAGTAAAATATTATTTCCCCAATTTTTATCAACTTCTGAGTTAGAAATGTTCAGAGAATGGGTTTTCTGTATTCCAAATCCCCATTGAAAATACTTAAAACATTTTTTTCTTTCCCTTTGATTTTCTTTTGTGTGTCAGCTTCAAGCATGCTTTGAGCATTCTCTCTTTGTTCCCTGGGGACTAGCAGCAGGGCTGACTGGTCCCTTGAACTGAATGAGGCCCCCCACCTCCACCCTGCATGTGGTCTTTTGTTGGGCTTAGGTAGAATTGGAAAGATGAATAATTTTCAGAGATTTCCCAGTGTAACAGGACAGAAATAGCTTGTGTCTTATTTGACAGACAAGTTCCTTTCATGTGGCTTTAGCTTTGCTTAGTGGTCCATCCTAGCCCCACCAGGTTTCTCTTGTTTTTTTTTTTTTCTTTTCTTTTTTTTTTTTTTTTTGTCTTCTCCCAGTGATCCAGTTTTTTGACACTGCCAGGGTGGATCGTACCCGGAGCTGGCTCTATGCTGCCTGTTCTATCTCCTATCTGGGTGCCATGGTCTCCAGCAACTCAGCACTACAGTTTGTCAACTACCCAACTCAGGTGAAACCTCAGGGTGGGATGATGGTTGGCTCAGATATCATTTGAAAAGGACTAAGAGTTCTTCCCTCAGGTCTGTGAGTTTAAAAAAAAAAAAAAAAGATAACAGTCCTGTAAGACATTAGGAGCGTATAGAAACATAGAACTTAGGTTTAGTGGTGGTGGGTTGGGCCATGATAGGGCTGCTTTCTGAGGCTGAGGTCTCTGGTGCAGGCCCTGTGCTTACTCATCTTAAGCAGTGCGGTACCTAGCATAGTACCTGACACATCACAGATGCTCAGAAATTATTTGCTGGATTTAATTTCAGGTCCTTGGTAAATCCTGCAAGCCAATCCCAGGTAAGCAAAGAAGATGGTCTTCCTCTTCTGTCGCCACTCTTCCTATAGTAAGCTCTCTGTCTGCTACAACTGTGTCCCTCTCAGCTTCATCATCCCATCATGGCTGTCTCCAAGGACTTTCCCTCAGCCCTCCCTGCTGCCCATCCTGTCATCTGTGTCACTTCTTGTGATGTTCATAGGCTGGTAATCCTTAATAGGCGCTAAAGGCTGACCTAGCCTGCTTCACTTGGTCAGCCATTTCTGTGCTGCATGTGTTTATATTGTCATTAGACAACTTAATTTCCATTTTGATCATCAATTTCTTTATCTCAACTTCTTTTCCTTCTCCACTGTTCCCCACCCTTGTCCTGTCCCTTCCTGGACTTTTCACCTTTGTTCTCTACCTCCTCCCTGTCTTATACTTAACCCTGTTGCTCAATCCTTATCTAGGTGCCAGCCTGGCACCCTCCTTTTGTCCTCTCTAAGCCTTCCTTCTTAGTCATTCTTTTCTCCCTGAGTCTTTTCTTGGTTCCTGGGAGGGAGGGTATTGGGGTCATCGATGCCTTATGGATGCCTGAATTTTCCACTCTGTTTTTTCCCTGTAGTCATGCTCCTTGGGGTGACCCTCTTGAAGAAGAAGTACCCGTTGGCTAAGTACCTGTGTGTGCTGTTAATTGTGGCTGGAGTGGCCCTTTTCATGTACAAACCCAAGAAAGTTGTTGGGATAGAAGAACACACAGTTGGCTATGGAGAGCTACTCTTGGTATGAGATCCTGTTGGGGAAGGCAGCCTTTTCCAGCAAACTTAACCAAAGGATAGCCTCACCTAGGCAGGCAGAAGGCCAGTTATGTGTCAAGGGAGGTTGTGGTGCTCCTTGTTCCCATATCTGGTCTTTGCTGCAGGCCCCTGGCTCTGTTAATGCCATAGTGGGAAACCTGAAATATTTAACTACAACTCAGCTCTCATTCTGGAGAAGAGATAACTCTGAAGGTTGTGGCTGAATCCTGGTGTGAGGTCACAGAGACCTGAGAGCAAAGAGGGAAGGAATAATGTCTCTCACTGTGGCTTTCCAAGAAACCTGGAAGCCAGAGTTTAAAATAATATGATAGTAGCTGGTATATATGCAATAGGCACTGTTCCAAGTGTTTTACATGTTAATTGACTAATTTTTACAACAATAATCTCATATGTAATATTATCTCCATTTTACAGATGAAGAAACTAGGCACAGAGAGGTTAACTCGCTTGCCCATGGTCACTTGGCTATTTGAAGCGGCAGAGTCAGGATTCCAATCCAGGCAGCCTAAGCACAGGATCCAGTCTCTGGAGCACTATACTCCAAGCTAGGAAGCTAACCTGCTGGGACTACCTTTCCCCTCCCAGTATATTGGGCAGTGAGCTTCCTGCTCTACTCTGATTACAAAATCACTACGTAGCTCAGTTAGCCTGTCAGTCCAGTGCCTGGGCCAGGGGGCGGGGGTGGGGGGCAGTGAGCATGGTCTCTCCCCACCTTCCACTCGTGAGCAAATGGCAACAACGTTTTGTTCTGAGGACTTCAAAGGCAGTGGCTTTCCAAGGAGCCTGAGAGTGAGAATCCTGTGTCCTGGGTTAGGAAAGGGCCCTGTTGGCCACTTCATTGCAGGCTGCACCCTTTCTTTCCCAGCTATTATCGCTGACCCTGGATGGACTGACTGGTGTTTCCCAGGACCACATGCGGGCTCATTACCAAACAGGCTCCAACCACATGATGCTGAACATCAACCTTTGGTCGACATTGCTGCTGGGAATGGGTGAGAGCCAGTTCTGCTGTTCTTCCCATGTATCACCAGAGGGCAGGCTGCCCTCATCCTTTTGATCCCTCTAGCTGTTAGTTGCCCAGACCAAGGGCCTGAATTAGTTCCAAGATGCCCTTTTGTTCAAGCCCTTGAGAAACCTTCCTGGAAAAACCTGCACCAGCAGGATTTGTTTGCTACTTGTTACTGGCACAATGAAGGAGAATCGTGTGTCAGGTATCATGGGAAGACACTCAGTAGTAAAACACAGGGAGGTACCTGGGAAATTTACCTTTCATGAGGGAAATGAGACACACGTAGTGCTCACCGGAAACAGAGTTAGCTGTACACTGAAAACAGTTCAAATGTGAATGATTTGCTTTGAAATCAGTGCTTCCTAAATTTTCAAATGTGGGCACATGTAGAAAGTATTTTTTGTACAGCACACTGGGGTTAATGGTGGAGGCTGCTGATGGCTGGAGGTGACTAATGCGAGGGGCTTCCTTGAGCTAAGGATGTGTGGGTCAGCATCTCTACAGCATCTGAGGATTTCTGCTTGTAATCACTTTGGTAGAAGTAACTCGTTAACTTTTAAGCCTTTCTCACAAAATTCTCTTTAGTTTCTCTAATCAGAGAAAAATATGAGACGAATCCATGATGAGACGATGCAAACCCACACCATACACTTTCCTGCGTCCCACCTCCTTTGCAGTTCTTTAACAGGCCATGTGCAGGAGTGCGAGTGTGTGTGTGCGCATTTTGTGTGCACAAAATGCGCCATACATTTGTTGACATGTCTTCTCAGGAATCCTGTTCACTGGGGAGCTCTGGGAGTTCCTGAGCTTTGCTGAAAGATACCCTGCCATCATCTATAACATCCTGCTCTTTGGACTGACCAGTGCCCTGGGTCAGGTGAGTGCTTGAAAGGAAATGGCTTGGCTTCCTTACTCTGGCAGCTGGTTCCCTAAGAAACACTGGCCTGGCTGGAAGAAGAGAGTGGCAAGATTAGCCCTGAGGTCTGTTTATAGACTTTAGACCAATGGCAGATACCTAAGAGCCCACCAGACCTCACCTTTATCTTTCTCTAGAGCTTCATCTTTATGACGGTTGTGTATTTTGGTCCCCTGACCTGCTCCATCATCACTACAACTCGAAAGTTCTTCACAATTTTGGCCTCTGTGATCCTCTTCGCCAATCCCATCAGCCCCATGCAGTGGGTGGGCACCGTGCTTGTGTTCCTGGGTAAGTGGCCACACAGAGACACAGTGACAGCTGAATTTTTTCTCCTAAAATTTACTTGTATATTTATGGAATTTATTTAAATATTTTAGAGAAAACTTTTTTTTTTTTTTTTTTTTTTTTTTTTTTTTTTTTTTTTTTTTGAGACGGAGTTTTGCTCTTGTTGCCCAGGCTGGAGTGAGTGCAATGGTATGATCTCGGCTCACCAATCGGATGAGCCGCCTCCTCCTCCTCCTGGGTTCAAGCAATTCTCCTGCCTCAGCCTCCCGAGTAGCAGGATTACAGGCATGCACCACCATGCCCGGATAATTTTGTATTTTTAGTAGAGATGGGGTTTCTCCATATTGGTCAGGCTGGTCTCGGACTCCTGACCTCAGGTGATCCCCCCGCCTCAGCCTCCCAGAGCACTGGGATTACAGGTGTGAGCCACCGCACTCAGCCCAGAGAAAACTTTTTTAACAGAGAAAAGAGGCTGAGTGTGGTGGCTCACGCCTGTAATTCTAACACTTTGGGAGGCTGAGGCAGGAGGATCGCTTGAGTTCAGGAGTTCGAGACCAGCCTGGGCAACATGATGAGGCCCTTGTCTCTGCAAAAAAATACAAAAATTAGCTGAGCGTGGTGGCACACACCTGCGGTCCCAGCTACTCGGGGCTGAGGTGGGAGGATTGCTTGAGCCCGGGAGGTGGAGGCTGAGGTGAGCTGTGATCACACCACTGCACTCCCACCTGGGTAATAGAGTGAAAACCCGTGTCAAAATAAAAAGAGAAAAGGAAGCTTTATTTCTAATCCAGCCTTCCTAGGGTCTCCCTCTGTTGCTCAGGCTGGAGTATAGTGGTGCGATCATAGCTCACCACAACCTTGATCTCCTAGACTCAAGCGATCCTCCCACCACAGCCTCCCACGTAGTTGGAATTATAGGCATGTACCACCACGCCTGACTAATTTTTTTTTTTGTAGCGATGGGGTCTTGCTGTGTTGCCTAGACTGGCCTTAAACTCCTGGGCTCAAATGATCTTCCTGCCTCAGTCTCCCAAAATGCTGGGATTGCAGGTGTGAGTCACCACATTCAGCCATAGCCTAGAAGTTTTGACTCTTAAATTTCTTTTAAGTCTTGCTGTATTTTATATATATATGTATCTATATTTATCTGTATATATAGATAGATCTATATAGATAGATATCTGTAATAACTAGTATCCTGGTGCCATTCTCTTGTCTCTGAGGAAGTTACATAAAACCAGTGTTCTGACACGTATTTTATTTAAAGCCCCCATTTTGGAGATATAAGGCCAACTACCCCACCCTACCACAATCATTGGTAAGTTTCATTTCCCCCCATAAGGCTAAGCCCATTTTCTTCCTTTTCATAGGTCTTGGTCTTGATGCCAAGTTTGGGAAAGGAGCTAAGAAGACATCCCACTAGGAAGAGAGAGACTACCTCCACATCAAGAATATTTAAGTTATTATCTCAAACAGTGACATCTCTTGGGAAAATGGACTCAATAGGAATATGGGACTGAGTTCCAGTCTTTTTTAAAAAAATAAAATCAAGCAAAATCACATATTCTAAAAAATGCACTTGGATTTTAACAAGACAGAGTTGGTGGTTTTTGTTCTTCGTGCCCTGGAGCACAGTCTATGGTAAATAAGGAGGGAGGGAAGAGGCAGAGCTGGATGTTCATTACCAAGGCTGCTCCTCTCGCGGGTGTGGTTAGCATGGTTGAGTGGGTGATTCCCCCAAGAGCCTGAGCATTATAGGGAGGAACTCTGAGATCGCAGAATGGTGCTAACGGCTTCTGTTCCGATGGGTGAGGCTTGTCCCATTAGAGCTGGTCCCATTAGAGGACGGGTGGCTGTCCATTAGAGCCAGAGAATGTAAAAGTCACTTCCTCTTCCTAAAGCGCCTGTGGGCAAATATTTCATAAAAAACACAAAGTTATGTTCTGTCTTTTTCTTAGGCCTGGTGCAGTGGCTCACACCTGTAATCCCAGCACTCTGGGAGGCTAAGGCAGCAGGGTCACTTGAGTTCAGGAGTTTGAGACCAGCCTAGACAACATAGTTAGACCTTGTCTCCACTAAAAATCAAAAAACAGAAAAGAAATACTCATTGAGGTTGGGGTAAAATGAACCCAGAGTTTCAGAATCTACTGTTTTGCCATTTCCCCACTGCCTCCCCTTCAGCCACAGCTCTATCAAGACCAGAGTGGAGACCCAGTGCATACATCATGATCAGCTTTGGAAGGTCTGTGATGTACTTTTCCTGATTTTCCCCCTCCATCTGTCTGTCTGTTCTCAGTCTACCTGGCCCCCTCCAGGGAGGCTGGGTTAATCCCTCCTATTCCCCTGCCTCCTCCAGCTGCTGAAGCATTGCAGTCCTCTGCCATCCTTTGCTGTGCCAAGGTGTCACCATGCCAGCTTCTGCCTGTTGAAAGGGATGCTGACGGAAGTCATGGTGGCTGAGTCCTGGCACAGCCACTGTCGAGTTGTCTGGGTGGCAGCAGTGGGAAAAGGCGGAGTATGGAGCAGAGCCACCTGCCCACTGTTGCCTTTAGAGTTGGAAATCGCAATCCTCCAAGGACCAAACTTTACACATGAAAGTGCATTTCCACCAGCTGCAACTTTCTCTCCATCTGTTCAGCAGCCCCAGCCTCTTGGCTCTCCAGATGGGAGCCCGGCCTCCTTCCTGAATGGCTGCCTTGCCACCCCTCGCCCAGCCTTTCAAGCCCTGCCTCACTTGTGCTCATCTCACTCTCTGGGGGCCTAGGTGTTGCTGCAGCACTGCCCCCAAAAGCCCCCTATCATTTTGAACTGCTGGAGAGAGAAGATGCTTTAAGTACATCTGGCTGAACTTCCTTCCTTCCTTTCTCCACCCTCTTTCCCCTGTCTTTTTTTTCATCCTGAAAGTTGCATCGATTAGCTTCTTCCCTACTAGATTTATAGGTCTTCGAAACTGTCTTCTCCTGTGGATTGGTTAGGTGGTTAGAGCATGTTACCAGGGCCAGGACCTGCAGGTGCAAGCAGTTGTCATCTGGGCCTGTTTTAAGAGACATCTTCCCAGCTACTAGACCAATTCCTTCTACCTCTTCCTTCTACCATTTTCAACCAGTTGTCTCAAAAATGCCTAATACTAGTCATGAGCAAGGCAGGGTTTCAGTAGCTCAGCATGGCTCTCACCTGTTAGAGAAATGGCTTGTAGAGCAAGCCTGTCCTACCCAGGGTGGGCTGGGGGCCCAGTTCTAGTGTATTTGTTCAGTCCCCTCTCCATCCATCTTACATTTACTTCCTTTTGGGTGCCATGTACTGTGAACATGCTGGGAGTTCAAAGTTAAGTAGGACTAGAACTTACCCTCTAGGGACTTCACAGTCTAAAGGGAGACAGGAAAGCACGTTATTGCATCTCAGAAATGCAGGGATAACAACGAAGGAAGGTGTCTGGGCAAGGTGAGGCTTGAGCTGGAGAGTGTAGGAAGATGAAAGGAGGAGGAGGAGCTGGAGTTTGGGCTCCAGTGCCAAGCAGGAAAAGGGGTGCCCGACTCCCTTTCACCCCTTGCTCCTGCCTAGGTCAGTTCCATAGGGAACATATGGCAGGAGAGCAGATTTTACGGGAGGCATTGTTTTGCTTAACTTGAAGATACCTGAAAAGGTTCTGTGAGCTGCCAGCTTGCTTGGGGTGTCAACTTACCTGCAGGGTCACAGGGGCTGGGAGTGCCAAAGTTGACTAAAGTCAGTAACACTGTTAACTTATAATAGGGCTGATAAATGTGAAATACCAGACAAGTTCAAACAAAAGTGATGGTGATGGCTAACCCTGGGCGGCCTGATGCCTCAGGTTTCTAAAGATCAAAGGACTTTCATCAGCAGTTAATTCTCAGCTATGTGTCGAAGGGAGGGAACCGGCACACAAATTTCCCCAGACAGTTTTTCGTTTGGGGTGTATGGTGCTTACAGCTATTTTGGTCAAAGCATCTGAGCCATCTCCTTTACTGTTCATGCTCAGGTGCATGATAAAATGATTTTTCATTCCCTGTTCACCTTTTCATCTGTGGCAAGAGGAGTAACCCCCTGCCCCCCACTGCCCCGCTGCAATGTGATTTGGGGTACAATCATGGGGAAAGCTATTCTGGAGTTAAACATTAGAAGAAACTGAAGTCCCATATTGTTTTTAAAAGGACTTAAGGTGGCAGGAATTAAACATGAACGGTAGGTAATCTATCAAGTGAGGTATTTAGGAATGGATTATGTGTTTTCTCACAGCTTCGTACCACCCTTGTGAAAAGGGGACTCAGCAGACATCCACGCTTTTTAAAGTTGGGAAAACCTAAATGAGGGAGAGTTAGGTGACCTGCGGTGGGTCCCTAGGTATGTCCCTGAGACACAAACTAGAACTCCAGGCTACCTGAATTCAAGTTGCGTGTTGGACCTGTGCCCTCTGAGGGAGGAAAGTGAAGCCTGCTGAGAGACCCTTTGCCTCTGTCTGGCCCCGCTTATCAGTGGAACAGTTTGCAGGTTTTATGAGTAGTGCTGGTCATTTTCCCCGGATGCCCTGGCAGAGAAATTGTCCTGAGTCTCTGTGGAATCATTCAGCCCTTCCCACTAAAAACAACACCAGCTGTCTTTGGGAACAGTAATCTCTTATATTTATAGAGCGCCTTCTTTCCCAAAGCTCTTTAGTACGTGACATTTTATCCTTAGAACACTCCTGGGAAGAGGTTGGGCCAGAAACCAGTCTCCCCATATTTGGAAGAGAGAGCCTGAAACCCACCAAAATGCCTCAGCTGAAGGTCGCGTTGCACTGCCCCGCAGGAGGGCAGGAGCCTCCCATTTCACTTCCCACTTTCCGGGGTCAGGGAACCCTAACCCTCCGTGGGCTAAACTAGTGGTTTCCAGCTGTTTGGATTTTCTGAAAGTTCCCAGTAGAATTTTCAAATAATTTGGAGGTATGCTGGCTTTTAATTTTTTTCAAGTAAGGACATTTTTAAAAAATCAAATATCACCATTGTGGTTTAAAAAGTTGTTTTTTTGTTTGTTTGTTTTCTGAGACAAGGTCTGGCTCTGTTGCCCAGACTGGAGTGCAGTGGTGCAATCATGGCTCACTGCAACCTCCACTTCCTGGGCTCAAGCCAACCTCCCACCTCAGCCTCTTGAGTAGATGGGTCTACAGGTGCATGCCACAACACCTGGCTAATTTTTGTAATTTTGGAGAGACCGGGTTTCGCTATGTTGCCCAGGCTGGTCTCAAACTGCTGAGCTCAAGGGATCCCCCTGCCTCAGCCTCCCAGAGTGCTGGGATTACAGGCATGAGCCACCACTCTTGGCCTAACTCAGAAGATTTTAGGAAAAGCTGTCCAACCTCAGAATAAAGGACCCTTCTTCCAAATAAATTATGATTGGAGGCTGGGTGCAGTGGCTCATGCCTGTAATCCCAGCGCTTTGGAGGCCGAGGCGGGAGGATCACCTGAGGTCAGGAGTTCGAGACCAGCCTGACCAACATGGTGAAACCCCATCTCTACTAAATAAAAAAAATTAGCTGGGCGTGGTGGAGCACACTTGTAATCCCAGCTACTTGGGAGGCTGAGGCAGGAGAATCGCTTGAACCCAGGAGGTAGAGGTTGCAGTGAGTCGAGATCGCACCATTGCACTCCAGCCTGAGCAACAAGAGTGAAACTCCATCTCAAAAAAAAAAAAAAAAAAAAAAAGAAATTGTGATTGGAAATCATACTACTGTATTCATTAATTTTTAATTGCAGAAAATGTTCAACATAAAACGTTATTCTACAGTCATACATTGTAGGGTATATCACTATGCTTGTTTGCTTGATGTACTTGGTCAGTTTGGGCACTGTATTCCACAGTGTAGTCCAGCAGAGCTGAATGTCACATAAACATGCTTGTCTGACAGAGACAGAAGCAACCTGAAATGAGATTTTCTGTAATTTGGATACTTTAAGAGATTCTGGAAGCCACATCCCCCTGGCCTTGGCTGCTTCTGCCTTCCCTCTATAAGGCCTGGAGGACAGCAGGCTATGGAGGCTTAGAGAGCTTTCCAGAAAGGGCCGTAAGGAGACTCCAGGCATGCCTGCTGAGATCTGCCCCCAGCGTGTTCAGACCAGGGGTTTGATCACCCAGCCCAGAACGTCCAGAATATATTCTGGAGGGTTGCCACCAGCTGGTGAGAGCCAGTTTCTGACAGACATGGTCCTCAGAGTGGGAGCCAGTGGGCTATGCCTGGCATTGGCAGGAAGGGCGGGAAGGGGAGCGAAGAGGGACTTGGGATGAAGCATGACTTCATTCAGTGCCTTCCACTCTGTGGCAGTATGAGCCTGCAAGGACAGGTGGGTTTTTGGTCTGAATATGCCTGACTCCCCCATGATTTCTGGGAGAGGTAGAAGAGGGAAGTGGTTCAAGGCATTCACCAAGGGGAGGGATGGTATGTTTCTTCCTGCCCAATTCTGTGTTTTGTCATGGTGTGTGGGTGGCCAGAGCTAACAGAAGCACTATGTTTCAGCTGAGGTTACCGTCAAGATGCCATTTCCTCCTACTCAGAACCCAGGAACTGCCACACTCAGACCACAGCCCTAGAGGGAATGTGTTACTCTTACATGAAGGCTGGAGACTCCCCGAAAACACACTCTGTGTGTGTGTGTGTGTGTGTGTGTGTGTGTGTGTGCGCGTGTGTGTGTGTGTGTAGCTAGTAGGTTCATTTTTCTGTAAAAAGGGTCCACAGTTCTCTTCATATTCACGAAGGAGTCCATACACAGGATCACCATAATCATAGGACTCAATGAAGGGTGATTTCCCAAATAGAATTATACAACTAAGAGCCACTGCAAAATACGAGAAAGCATCATCTCCAGCTCTGCCTGCTTAGATGAGGTTGAGGTTGCAGAGATACCCAAGGAGAGTAACCTGTCCAATTTCATTTCCAGTTTTCTCCTCACCCCGCTACACACTATCTAGAATTGTCAGATTTAACAAATAAGAATATAGGATGCTTGGCTGCAGTTGAATTTCAAACAAACAACACAAATTCTTTGTAAGTATGTCCCTGGATTCAAATTTAGCGTGTTCTGTATTTTATCTGGCAACACTATGGTGGCATTACTCATGATCACAAGTGTTCTTATGGGCCCCTCTCTTCCTAGGAAAAGGAAGGCACTCTCAGATGCATCACGACTTGCAGTTCTGTGCACAAGCCTTCCAGGTGCTTTTTTGTTCAGGGCCAAAAATTTTTTAATTTCCCTGATGGCCCAGGGGAGGTGCAAGCCCAGGCTTAGTCAGCAGGGGGCACCATTATCTTAAAATAGATTCCCAGGCCAGTTTCAGGGGGTTCAAAAAGGGGAAGGTGGAGGTGAGGAGAGGAGTTTGAATGGAAGGTTCTGTTTGCTGCTTGTCTCTCCTCTGGAGCCCACATCTCCCACACTCCCACCCAACCAGAGCTATTTCTGTGCAACAAGAATCTACCTGATCCTGTCCCGCCACTTCTCAAATCTCTTCCAAGGTTCCACAGTTACCTTTTTAGTGCAGCACAAAAAGCCCTTCAGGATCCCACTGGAGTCGATTTTTCCTGCTTCAATTCCTGGTACTTCCACCCTGCTTGATCCCACCCACCTCGCACTCCCGGCACTTCCACTCACCAGGAACTATTTGCAGTTCCCTGTATGCTATTTACTGTCATGCTTTGGTGCCCAACATTCCCTCTGCTTGGAATTCCCTTTTCCATTTGGCGCTTCTAGCAACTCTGTTCATTCAACACATTTCACGAATAGGTATTGAGACCGACCCTGTACCAGGCTATGCACCGGAGACCCTGTGGAGAAGGCAGCTGACTGAAGCCCTTCTCTTATGAGTCTCACAATGAGGGCGGTGGGGTAGGGGGACAATAAACAAGTAAACAAATAAACAAGGAACTTGGACTTAGTTCAAAGGCTAACTGATCTGCCCTCCTCACGCAGAGTCAACTGTTGCCTCCTTTGGGTCCTGTGATGGCTTTTCATTTTAAGGGTCCTAAATTCTGACACCTGCACAATCATTGCAGGGAACATGGATGAATGAGGCAAGCCAGTTTAGGTCAATAGGAAAAGGGGTGGGATACAGCCTGTGAAAAACAGAATGCGTGTTCCATCTAAAAGATGCTGTATTCTAAATGGTGAGTTTTAGGAGAGAAAAACAAAATTAAAAAATAAATAAAATTTTAAAATGTGCAGTGTTCTAGAAGAGCCCACTAGGCTAAGTAAAAAAATAAAAAATAAAAATAAATAAAATGCTGTGGCTTTTCACCTCCTTCCCATTGTTACCAAAATTTTTTTTTGAGACAGAGTCTTGCTCTGTTGTCCAGGCTAGAGTGCAGTGGTGTGATCTTGGCTCACTGCAACCTCCGTCTCCTGGGTTCAAGCAATTCTCCTGCCTCAGCCTCCCGAGTAGCTGGATTACATGTGCCTGCCACCACGCCCAGCTATTTTTTGCATTTTTAGTAGAGATGGGGTTTCACCACGTTGGCCAGGCTGGTCTCGAACTTCTGACCTCAGGCAATCCGCCCGCCTCGCCCTCCCAAAGTGCTGGGATTGCAGACATGAGCCACGTGCCTGGCCCTTTTTTTTCTTTTCCTTTTTTTTTTTTTAAGATGGAGTTTCGCTCTGTCACCCAGGCTGAAGTGCAGTGGCACTATCTCGGCTCACTGCAACTTCCACCTCCCGGATTCAAGCGATTCTTCTGCCTCAGCCTCCCAAGTAGCTGGGATTATAGGCACCCGCCACCACACCCAGCTAATTTTTTAAAAAATATTTTTAGTAGAGACAGGGTTTCACCATGTTGACCAGGCTGATCTCAAACTCCTTTCTTCAGGTGATCCATCCGCCTCAGACTCCCAAAGTGCTGAGATTACAGGCGTGAGCCACCACATCCGGCCCACCAATTTTTTTTTTTTAAGAGAAGGTGGAAATCCCAATTTTTACATAAACTCGCCCGAATTTTTGAATTCTTTGTCAGTTTATTTTATTTAATTTATTTATTTTTTGAGATGGAGTATCGCTCTGTTGCCCAGGCTGAAGTGCAGTGGCAGGATCTTGCCTCACTACAACCTCTGCCTCCTGGGTTCAAGTAATTCTCTTGCCTCAGCCTCCCAAGTAGTTGGAATTACAGGTGCCTACCACCACGCCAGGCTAATTTTTGTATTTTTGATAGAGACAGGGTTTTACCATGTTGGCCAGGCTGGTCTCAAACTTCTGACCTCAAGTGATCCACCAGCCTTGGCCTACCAAAGTGCTGGGATTACAGGTGTGAGCCACCATGCCTGACCTAAATTCTTTGTTAGTTTAAATAAAACATGCCTGCAGGTCAGATTTAGCCTAGGGTCACTAGTTTGCCACCTACCCTATTGAAGTACTTATATCATTGCCTTGCGTCTGATTAGTATTTATGTGTAGTTCTCCCCCAGCGCTGTATCTTTGTATCTTTAGCCCCTAACTTGGTGGATGGCACATGGTAGGTGTTCCATAACTGTTTGTGGAAGGAAGGAAAGGAGGGAGGAGCAAGGAGACAACCTGGGAACAACAATTTGTTTTTGTTTTTGTTTTTTGTTTTGAGACGGAGTCTTGTTCTGTCGCCCAGGCTGGAGTGCAGTGGCGTGATCTCGGCTCACTGTAAGCTCCGCCTCCCAGGTTCATGCCATTCTCCTGCCTCAGCCTCTGGAGTAGCTGGGACTACAGGCACCCACAACCACGCCCGGCTAATTTATTTTTTGTATTTTTTAGTAAAGATGGGGTTTCACCTGTCTCTACTGAAGAGGTGGGTGAAATCCAGGTGAGCCACCACGCCTGGCCTAGACTATGGAAACTTCTATCCCATGATTCTCTCTCTAGTGAGAGGTACTTTGAAAGTCAAAGCCACCCCCAGCCTCCATGGTACCTCGTGCTTGGCCAGTCAGAAGCTTTGAAGCCAGACTTCCCAGGAAGCCATCTCTCCCACAGACAGTGTTGACTCAGCCCAGACTCCAAGTTCTAACTCTGGTTCCTGTCCCAGAGTGGCCAACAAAGGCAGAGGCACATAAGGGACGGTGGTACGGGCTGTGTCTGTTCTCAGAAGGGGGAATGTGGGGTTGGAGAGACAGTGGGGCATGACCTTCAATTGTTTTTTTTTGTTTTTTTTTTTTTGTTTTTTTTTTTTTTTTTTTTTTTTTTTTTTTTTTTTGAGACAGAGTCTCGCTCTGTCGCCCGGGCTGGAGTGCAGTGGCGCAATCTCGGCTCACTGCAAGCTCCGCCTCCCGGGTTCACGCCATTCTCCTGCCTCAGCCTCCGAGTAGCTGGGACTACAGGCGCCCGCCACCGCGCCCGGCTAATTTTTTTTTTGTATTTTTTAGTAGAGACGGGGTTTCACTGTGGTCTCGATCTCCTGACCTCGTGATCCGCCCGCCTCGGCCTCCCAAAGTGCTGGGATTACAAGCGTGAGCCACCGCGCCCGGCGACCTTCAATTGTTTAGGGCCTCTTTTGCTAAAGGAAAGGAGAGAGTGAATTAACAGTGTCTTGAGTCCTCTGGGTTCCAGCATTCTTTGACAAAACCTATCCTTTTTTTTTAGATGGTGTCTTGCTCTGTTGCCAGGCTGGAGTGCAGTGGCACGATCTTGGATCACTGCAATCTCCAACTCCCTGGTTCAAGCGATTCTCCTGCCTCAGCCTCCTGAGTAGCTGGGATTACAGCCATTCGTCACCACACCCAGCTAATTTTTGTATTTTTAGTAGAGACAGGGTTTCACCATGTGGGCCAGGATGGTCTCAATCTCCTGACCCTGTGATCCACCTACTGGGATTATAGGCGTGAGCCACCGTGCCCAGCCGACAAAACCTATCTTTAGCCAGGCGTGGTGGCACATGCCTGTAGTGCTATCTACTTAGGACTGGGAGGATCACTTGAAAGGGGGGTCAAGGTGCTATGCTCTTGCCACCACACTCCAGCCTGGGTGACAGAGCGAGACCCTTCCTCTAAAACAACAAAACAAAACAAAACAAAACAAAACAAAAAGCCTATCTTTCCTAAATCCCCAGGAACAGGAATGATGGCAAAGTCTGTGCCTGGAATTTGGGAGTGAGAACATTCCTTCCTATCTTCCCCGACTCTCATTTCTAATCCCGACATCCGGATTTCTAGTCACATCTGAGGGTGTGACTGACCATCTCTCTGGGGCTTCCGTCTGACTCTCTAATGCCCTCTCTCCCCAATTTACCCGACTTGGATTAAGGGGAAGATGCATGCTCCCTCTTTCTTCTTCCCCTTCTCTGTAAACTACCGGTGATCCTTCCATCCTGCAGCTTCCCGCTTTCCTCCCACCATCCTCCCTTTCTCTGGTCTTTCACTGTCTTTTTCTTCTCTTCACACTCCTCCCTTCGGCGCTTTCTGTCTCCAGCTCTTGCTGTCTGCAGTGCTGACAGTGAATCCTTTCCCTGGCAAAGGCTCTCGACTTGCTTACCAGCCCTGCTGTGTTACTCTCCTCAGCCTTGTAGCTTCTGTCCAATTATCTCTCTGACCAGGCTCCTTGGAAGCCCTCCCCTCTGACCACCCTGCCTCCTTCCTTCCATCATCCAACATGAATTTCCATTTGGAGATGGGAGTGGGAAGCCAGTTTCAATAAACTGGGAGATGTTTGGCAATCCACTCTGCTCTGCCCTGCCCGGCAGAGTTAAGAAATCGTAGGGAAGGTGACACCATTGCATAGACCATTAAGAGCTGCAAGATCTAGTTTTCACGAATGTGAGATCAAAAGCATTTTAGAGTCAGCCAGTCCTTAAAAACAAGGGCCCAGTAATGGGGAGGAACTGAGGCCCTTGCCACAGAAAACAAAGCTGTGACTCAAAGGCATCGCAGAGATGCTTCCTTGCTCATCCGCGTTGCTGAGTGTAATGTCTTTGGCTTGGGAATTGACTTTGAGGCTTTCCAACATGGATAAAAATAGAGCTCATAAATGCCTTCACAGGCACTTTCCGATAAGGTGGCCTTTTAAGGGAAGACTGGGCTCCCAACGGAAGGTCTGAGTCAAGAAATCTCTTGGATGGGTATTCAGGGTTGTCACGGGCCTCTGACCAGCCAGCCCACCGACCAGCCTGAGGCCAAATAATGGATGCAAGAAGAGGAAGGCTCTGGAGGCTTCTGTGCCTAAAGCTCCCGGAACCAAGTTCCTGAGAGGAATGTTTATTTCACTCATTCATTCATGTATTCATTCCACAAGTACTTATCTGAATACCTGTGATGTGCTAGGAATGCTGCTTGGTGCCAGAAATACAATAGAGAAAAAGAGGCCGGGCGCGGTGGCTCACACCTGTAATCCCAGCACTATGGGAGGCCAAGGCGGGCGGATCAGCTGAGGTCAGGAGTTCAAGACCAACCTGGCCATCATGGTGAAACCCTGTCTCTACTAAAAATACAACAATTAGCCAGGCGTGGTGGCGGGCGCCTGTAATCCCAGCTTCTCGGGAGGCTGAGGCAGGAGAATCACTCAAACCTGGGAGGCGGAGGTTGCAGTGAGCCGAGATCGTGCCACTGCACTCCAGCCTGGGCAACAGAGAGAGACTCCATCTCAAAAAAAATAAATAAATAAAAAATAAAATAAAAAGAATAAGTCCCCAGAGAGCTTACAATTTAGTAATGAGCAGAGGGAAGGACTCAGGCACCCACAATCCAGGGTGACATGCAGTGGAAGAAGAATTTTAGGAAAACCTGGCTCAGGGCTGTGAGACACTTGCACAGCTTCCTGGAGGAACAGATGGATAAGCCGAAGCCTGAAGAATCAGCAGGAAATTAACAGGGGGAAGGGGGTAGGGGCAGGGAAAGACGCAAAGAAGACTGTTCTGGGAAGAGGGAACAGCATGTGCAAAAACAGAGAACTTGGTTCACTCAGGGAATTGAAAGTAGATCTGTGTACAACTGGAAACCGTATTGCTAAGTGGGGTGGGGAGGGTAAGAGGGCACCTGGAGTTAAAAGCACAGGTCACTTTTAGAGAGCCTTTCACCCCTGTTAAGGGGTTTGGATTTTATTTTCCTGATGGCAGTGGGAGCCAATGAAGGGTTATATGCAAAGTGACTTGATCAGATTGGCATTTTATTTTATGTATTTTTATTTATTTGCTTATTTTGAGATGGAGTTTTGCTCTTGTTGCCCAGGCTGGAGGGCAGTGGCTCGGTCTTGGCTTACTGCAACCCCCGCCTCCCCAGTTCAAGTGGTTCTCCTGCCTCAGCCTCCCGAGTAGCTGGGAATACAGACATGCGACACCACGCCAAGCTAATTTTTGTATTTTTAGTAGAGACGGGATTTCTCCATGTTAGTCAGGCTGGTCTCAAACTCCTGACCTCAGGTGATCTACCCGCTTCAGCCTCCCAAAGTGTTGGGATTACAGACGTGAGCCACCGCGCCCGGCCTATTTATTTATTTTGAGACAGAGTCTTGCTCCGTCACCCAGGCTGGAGTGCAGTGATGCAATCTCGGCTCACTGCAATCTCCGCCTCCCGGGTTCAAGTGATTCTTGTGCCTCAGCCTCCCGAGTACCTGGGATTACAGGCCGCGCCACCACGCCCAGCTAATTTTTGTATTTTTAGTGGAGACGGGGTTTCATCATTTTGGCCAGGCTGGTCTCGCACTCCTGACCTCAGGTGATCTGCTGCCTCGGCCTCCCAAAGTGCTGGGATCACAGGCTTGAACCACTGTGCCCAGCCAGATTGTTATTTTAGAGAGCTCACTCTGACTGCAGGGTGGAGAATGAACTGGAGGGGGGGAAGATCAGAGGCTGGGAGGCTGCTGAGGAGGCCCTTGTGATCCAGGAAAGAATTGGGGAAATGTGAGTGGAGATGGAAGGAAGTAGGCAGAACTGAGAGATAACTAAAGTATGAAATGTCAGAATTTGGTTATTAATTGGATGAGGGCTGGAGGAATCAAGGCTACTCCCCAGTTTTCAGGCATGAGCAACTTGGTGAGATACTAGAGGAAAGCCAGGTGTTAGATCTGCTGAATATTAGATGCCTATTGGACATCTGACCCAAGCTATCAGGTTGGTAGTTGGGTAGGTAAGTCTGGGGCTCAAGAGGAAAGCCTGGCTCAAGACGGACTGGGAATATTCTCTAGCAGATGGATGGCAGGGGAGCTGTGAGAGTGAATGAGAGATCTCAAGGAAAGTGAAGACAGTGTGAAGAGGAGAGGAACTGAATGGAATCCGAGGAAAGCAGATTTTCAAAGGATTGCTAAAAAAAGAGCTTGTAAAGGACACAGAGAAGGAGCAGCCAGAGAAGGCGGAGGAAAACCAAGAGTAGTGGTCTTGCATTGTTGGCCTCTGCATTCATTTCCCCCTTTCCCCACCCAGAGCACCCTGATGGTGCTTTGGGGAAATTCATTCCTCCCCTACTCTCAGGTCCTGTGGTTTGGATTCCAGGGGAGAAAGGCTGGCTCTGCCTTAACCTCCTGACCCACCTCACACAGCCCTCTTGCTCTCTCTCTATCCTCCAAACACATTAATTAGTTAATTATTATTATTATTATTATTTTTTGAGACAGGCTCTCACTCTGATGCCCAGGCTGGAGTGCAGTGGTGTAATCACAGTTCACTGCAGCCTCAATCTTCTGGGCTCAGGCAATCCTCCCACCTCAGCCTCCCAAGTAGCTAGGACTACAGGCATGTGCCAACACACCCTGCTAATTTTTTATTTTTTTTGTAGAGTGGAGTCTCTCATTATGTTGCCCAGGCTGGTCTTGAACTTCTGTCCTCAAGCAACCCTCCCGCTCCAGCCTCCGGAAGTGCTTGGATTACAGGCTTGAGCCACTGCACCTGGCCCAACCATACTAATTTTCTAAAAAACTTCAAGCCCTCCCTGGCCTTAGGTTCTCTGCCTGCCTGGACTGTTTTTCCCCCATTCCCCTTCACCCACATTACCTATCAGCCTTCCATTTATGCCTCCAACTTTTGCTTGCGTCTTCTCTGACATTCCAGGCAAGGCTAAGGCTTCCTGTTATATGTTTATTCAGTAAGTAAGTAAGTACAGAGCACTTCCTGTCCATATGTCAGCGCGTGCTGCATGCCATTTCCTTTCCTTTCTTTTTTCCTATTGCTTCTTCTTTGCCTGGAGTGCCACCCTATAGATACCGTGTAACCCAGCCATTCCCCAGGTTAAGACCTCAGAACTTCTATGTCTGTAAACATATTGATCAAGTCCTGAGATAAGTACACCATTCCATGCCTTTTTTTTTTTTTTTTTTTTTTTTTTTTTTTTTGAGACAGTTTCATTCTTGTTGCCCAGGTTGGGGCTGGAGTGCAATGGCGCAATCTCAGCTCACTGCAACCTTTGCCTCCCGGGTTCAAGCAATTCTCCAGCCTCAGCCTCCCAAGTAAAGCTGGGACTACAGGAATGCACCACCACGCCCGGCTAATTTTTTGTATTAAGTAGAGACGGGGTTTCACCATGTTGGTCAGGCTGGTCTCTTACTCCTGACCTCAGGTGATCCACCCGTCTCGGCCTCCCAAAATGCTAGGATTACAGGCGTGAGCCACTGCACCTGGCCGCAAGCCTTTTTTTTTTTTTTTGAGACAGAGTCCGGCTCTGTTGCCCCAGTGGCAGGATCTCAGCTCACTGCAGCCTCAACTTCCCAGTCTCAAATGATCCTCCCACCTCAGCCTCCCCAGTAACTGGGACTACAGGTGCCCACCCACACCCAGCTAATTTTTGTCTTTTTCTGTAGAGACAGGATTTTGCTATGTTGCCCAGGCTGGTCTCAAACTATGCTGGATGCTGGGACATAATGGACAACCAGCCAGCCAGGTCACTGTCCCCATGGAGCTGACGATCCAGTAGAGGAGACAGATAATGAAAGAGTAAATTCACAAAAACAATTACAAATTGTTGGTGGTGTTGTAAAGGAAGTAAACAAAGTACCACGATAGAAAATAACAGAAAGTTCTTATTTTGGATATGGTGGGAGGTCAGAGAAGGATATAACAGTTAAGCTGAAACCTGAAGAAGAGACAGAACCAGGCAAAAAGTATTCCAGGCAGAGACAATGGTAGCTACAAAGGCCTGGGGAGGGAAAGAGCTTGATGGGTTCTAGGAATCTGTAGATGGCCAGGGTTGCTGGAGCAAGGACAGGAAAAGCAGCAACATGAGATGTGATTGAAGATGAGTCTCTGGTAGTTGGTGAAACAAAGTTTGGATTTTATTCCTGGTACAACAAAAAGCCATTCAAAGGTTTTAAGCCAGATTGCAATGTGGTCTGACTTAAATTTTAATTAGATTGCCCTGATTGCTGAGTGAAGCATGGATTGAGAGAAAAGCAGAGAATTAGGAAGACTAATTAGGATCCTCTTTCTATGGTCCAGGCAAAAGAGGATGGTGGCTAGAACTTTGATGGGACAGAAGAGAAGTAGACAAGTGGATGGATTCATGAGATACTTTGAAACTAGAACTTAACAGGAATTCCTGATGGATTAGGTGTGAGACATCGGGACTAGAGGAGCCAAGGCCAAGGATAGTGGCTAATTTCTTTCTCTCTCTTTCTTTCTTTCTTCTTTTCTTTCTTTCTTTCTTTCTTTCTTTCTTTCTTTCTTTCTTTCTTTCTTTCTTTCTTTTTCTTCTTTCTTCTTCTCTTTCTTTCTTTCTTTCTTTCTTTCTTTCTTTCTTTCTTTCTTTCTTCCTTCCTTCCTTCCTTCCTTCCTTCCTTCCTTCCTTCCTTTTCTTTCTTTCTTTTTCTTTTTTTTTTTTTTTCCAGATGGAGTCTCACTCTGACGCCCAGGCTGGAGTGCAGTGGCGCAATCTCAGCTCGCTGCAAGCTCCACCTCCCAGGTTCATGCCATTCTCCTGCCTCAGCCTACCGAGTAGCTGGGACTACAGGTGCCTGCCACCATGCCCAGCTAATTTTTAATTTTTTGTATTTTTAGTAGAGACGGAGTTTCACTGTGTTAGCCAGGATGGTCTCGATCTCCTGACCTCGGGATCCGCCTGCCTTGGCCTCCCAAAGTGCTGGAATTACAGGCATGAGCCACTATGCCGGGCCTCTTTTTTTCTTTTCCTTTTTTTTTTTTTTTTTTTTTTGTTTTTGAGATGGAGCCTTACTGTGTTTTCCCAGACTGGAGTCCAGTGGCGCAATCTCGGCTCATTTCAACCTTCACCTCCCTGGTTCAAATGATTCTCCTGCCTCATCCTTCCTAGTAGCTGGGATTACAGGCATGCGCCACCACGCCCCCCTAATTTTTTTGTATCTTTTTAAATAGAGATGGGGTTATACCATCTTGACCAGGCTGGTCTCGAACTCATGGCTTCAAGTGACCAGCCTGCCTCAGCCTTCCAAAATGCTGGGATTACAGGCGTGAGCCACTGTACCTGGTCAATGATGGCTACTTTCTGAAGTGAATGGGTGAAAAAGACAACCAGATTTGCTTGGCTTGGCCTGTCCTGGCCCCATTTGGTCCCTCCCTTCCCCACTTCCTTGGAGCCCCTGAGGCAAGTCTTCAGAAGCCCAGAGCTTGGGAAGCAAGCACCATTTGAAAACCACCGGGTTGGAGAAGCTTTAAGGTCCCTTTAAGTTATAAAATTCTTTTATTCTAACCTGAAAAGTCTGTGAATAGGGACAATATTTCTATTTCTTTTGACTCTTCCTGTAGTACCCTGGTAGAGCTCTGTACCTGGGGAGCATTCAGTTGACTTTTCGCTTTGGCACGGATCTTCCATAATTGAATTTTAGATTAAATTCTTTTTTTAAAAATAAGATTCTAATGTAGAGTAAACTTCCAATTGAAATCAATTCACCTTGATAAAGTAGAGCCATGGCAAGGATAATCTAAAACAGTAAAATCCAAAGTAATTCTTACTTGAGTTGATGTAGAAAAAAAATTTGTTTTTGCTAAACTAATTATCTACATTTAGGTAAATGTTATTTTCAGGCAAATGCCAACAGATGGTAGATCAATCCCATTCAGAATAGGACTAAAAAACCCACAGGAAATAATTCGTGACAGTGAATAAAATCTACTTTTGATAATATATTCTTTGTTGAAAACAAATATTAACCTTCTAAAACTTATTTTGAAGTAATGACTTCAGATAACTTTTAGACCCGTTTTAAAGATGAATGAGATGGAGATGGGGTTGTGTTGCTAGTCCAAAAATAAAAGAAAAACAGGCTCAAACCCGCCATTTCCTTTCCTTTCTTTTTTCTTATTGTTTCTTCTGTGCCTGGAGTGGCACCCTATAGATATCATGTATCCCTGCCATTTCCCAGGTTAAAACCTCAGAACTTCTATGTCTGTAAACATATATTGATCAAATCTTCAGATAAGTACACCATTCCAAGCCGTTTTTTTGTTTTTGTTTTTGTTTTTGTTTTTTTGAGACAGAGTCTGGCTCTGTTGCCACAGTAGCACAATCTCAGCTCACTGCAGCCTCGACTTCCCAGTCTCAAGCAATCCTCCCACCTCAGCCTCCTGAGTAGCTGGGATTACAGGTACCCACCATGCCCAGCTAATTTTTGTATTTTTCTGTAGAGACAGGGTTTTGCTATGTTGCCCAGGCTGGTCTCAAACTGCTGGGCTCAAGTGATCCTCCTGCCTTGGCCTGCCAAGGTGCTGGAATTACAGGCATGAGCCACTGTGCCCAGCTGTTTTGTTATTTTATTTTACTTTATTTTGTGAGTTGGAGTCTTAGTCTGTCAACCAGGCTAGAGTGCAGTGTTGCAGTCATAGCTTATTGCAGCCTCCAACTCCTGGGCTCAAGCAATCCTCCTGTGCCTCAACCTCCCAAGTAGCTGGAACTACAGGCACAAACCATGGCCCAGCTCCCTTTTGTTTTATTAAAGAGGGAAGTAAAGTAAAGGAATCCTTTTGTATGTCAAGCCCTTTTGAACAAATATGTCATCCAATGCTGTTTATTACCCTATGATGGAATGCCCCATTTCACTGATGGGATGGTGGCCTAGAGGTCCAGCATCTGATCTGCTTCCTGTTTGGGATGTGTCCTCTGCTGTGGATCGCATCAAGGAGAAGGGTCACATATCACACCGTGGACACCATGGCAGGGAGACCTTTCCTTGTTACCCACCATGGTAGTTAGGGCCCAAGAGGTGGACTAGGATTGGCCAACTGGGTACTTCCACCTGGAGCTGTGGGTTTGCAGCATGAGACACAGATGAAGAGAAGATTAGACATCCTTTGCAGCAGCAGCAGCAGCAGTGGTGATGTGTCTGCTGGTGGCATGTTGTGGCAGTGCCCAACAGCTGGGCCTCCTCTCCAGACTGTCCTGCTAAAGAAGGTGGTTGTCCTTCCTCCACCAGCCATTGGTTTCCAGCTGAATTTCCAAATTGGACTCTTTAGCTCCTGTTAATTCTCGGAGCCAGCAATATTTCTTCAGTCACTTCCAGTTCTGATTGATGTAGCCAGAGTTGATGCAGTTCTCACAACTGGGAACTCTGGCTGATGTTTGAGGAAACAGGTTCTGAGGTCGAAGAGCTTGTGCAGGGGCCACAGCTAGCAAGTAACGGTGCTCTGGCTGAGAAATCTGTGCTGTTTTCTTGATTCCACACTCCCCAAGAATTCTGAAGAGGCGCACAGAGGCAAGGAGTGACACAGTGCACAGATGAGAGTGGGACTTGAAGGCTAGCAGGTATGTGAACACTTACTCCAAAACATCCACATTCAGTGACACATTCATAAATAAGTTGAGTCTACTGTATGCCAGAGACTGTGCTGTGTTCAAATACTATTTCAACCAGGCACAGTGGCTCACGCCTGTAATCCCAGCACTCTGGGAGGCCAAGGCAGGCATATCATCTGAGGTCAGGAGTTCGAGACCAGCCTGACTGACATGGTGAAACCACATCTCTACTAAAAAGAAAAAATAAAACTAGCCAAGTGTGGTAGCGTGCGCCTTTAGTCCCAGCTACTCAGGAGGCTGAGGCAGGAGAATTGCTGGAACCTGGGAGCCACAGGTGGCAGTGAGCTAAGATTGCACCACTGCACTCCAGCGTGGGCAACAGAGCAAGACTCAAAACAACCACAACAACAACAAAATACTATTTCAGTTCATCCTCACATAGTATATGATGAGGTGGACATTATTTTGCTTATTGTTCCAATGGAAAAACTGAGCCTTAGAGAGGTTTGTCCAACTTTATATTGTAGTGTTAGTGGTGGGTTTGAACGTGAGTCTCCAGACAAGGGGGCTGGAGCCCATTCATTAAGCCACAGATGCCTCACTATGCAATTTCATGAATCAATCAAAATTTCTCCACTGCTAATATTTGTGAGCTCCATAGAGGCCCCAGTGCAATGTCATAAATGTGTTATTTTTGTTTCTTTGTGCATGTTCTTACACCTGTGTCCTGGGGTATGTCATTTGTCTCTTTTCCTTTAGGCTGGGTACCTCTGGAACACAGGACTCTGCCCCTACTAAAGATCTTCCTGTATATTCATCTCCAATGTCCATGAAGGGCTCCACCAAAGGAGATGCTGGGCCCAGGGACCAACTGCCCAACTAAAAAGTTGATCATTGACCACCCAACAGAAAAGTTGTCCAGTGAGGAGAGAAAGACTTCAGCTTCTTACAGCACTTACAACCAAAATGGGAGTCTGTACTCATTTTCTATTCAGTCCTGCCTGCCTCCACCTCCCCTAGAGCTTCAAGGGAAACCACACCTTTGCTTGCTGGACTGTAAAATGGAGCCGAAAATCCTCGTTGGCATCTCAGAGCCTTTGGGGAAGATCCCGCACCCAGACCTGGCTCATGACAGCCAATGAACACTTTGTTGTTTGTGTTTCGGATTAAGAAAATGAGTTCTGCATGTTGCTTACCATCACAAGGAGCAGTGAACTGAATTGGTGCTATTGTAAGCTTGATTGTTGTTGCATAGATAAAAGCCTCATTAAGTCCCTCAGGAGGAGACAAGAATTTTATTTTGAGGAAAGAAGAACAAGAAGCGCTTCTTGCTTGTTGTCATTACAGCAACAAAACATTTAATGGAGGAAATAAATAACTGCACTTTTTTTTTCTTTACCCAAACCTCATCAAGAGGCTGGGTGAGTTTTTAATTAGTGCTGCATTTTCAATAAATCCGTATCTGTATGTGGTGCCGATTCTTTCCTGGATAAGGGAAAGATAATAATGAGAATCCTATTTTTCAGTCCCACACTAAAGGGATGCCTGGTATATTTAATCATGCTGTAGAAATCCTGGCAGCTTTCTCTGAGCCCAGCCTCTGCTCTAATTACATTTCTAGATTTTAGTAAATTGAAAGGGAAAATGTAGGAACAAAATAATTAAAACCGAAGAGGAAGTGCATATTAAAAAGGAGAAGCTGTTTAAAATTCTTCCACACAGTGCTTCCAAGGACATCTACAATCGTTTAATCAGCTCCACGCCAAATCAAAGTCCTTTGTACAGAGGCTGATAGGATCACATCTCAGGTGGGAGGTATGGTCCCCACAGTATAATAGGAGCTTCATTGCACCAGGCTACAGATGGGGATAAGACCTCTCATACCCTTCCAGATCACTGGGGATTCAGGCCCAGCCTGGACAAGCTGTTGGCATAGACTCACTTTCCCTGAGGAGTCCCCTTCCAGGTCCTGGGTAGAGTCTGGCCAAGCTGTTACGATTAGCTCCAAATGTGAGGGAGCTACAGTAGGTTGTCCATGCATCCAGTTTCCTTTACCTGCACCCTGTTCCCCACTTTCATGCTCCTTCCTGCAAAGAGTACCCCTTTTCTTTTTTCCCTGCTTTTGTGTGAACTCTGAAGTCAAGAGAATAGGTAATTGAGCAACCTCAGTGACACCAGGAACCAGTTACTTGTTACTGGTTACTGGATTATTTCTGGGGCATTCTGAATTTTCAGAAGAACCAAAAACCTTGCTGGCTTCAGCTAAAGGAATCATGTTTGTTGACAACAATGATAAGTTAAATCTCTTTTTTTTTTTTGAGACAGAGTCTTGCTATGTCATCCAGGCTGGAGTGCAGTGGCGCGATCTTGGCTTACTGCAACCTCTGCCTCACAGGTTCAAGCTATTCTCCTATCTCAGCCTCCTGAGTAGCTGGGATTACAGGTGTGCGCCACCATGCCGGGCTAATTTTTGTATTTTTAGTAGAGGCGGGGTTTCACCATGTTGGCCAGGCTGGTCTCGAACTCCTGACCGCAAGTCATTTGCCTGCCTTGGCGTCCCAAAGTGCTGGGATTACAGGTGTGAGCCACCTGATAAGTGAAATCTAATTGGAAAGTTTCAAGCATCTGCCTAATAGGTGACAAAGGCTCTTTTTGTTTTGCAGTGGGGCAGGTACAGTCACCACATCATTGTAGAATTTAGGATCTACATTTCTTGATCATTCTGGCTGAAAAATCGGTTGTGTAAACTCTAGGAGTCTGGAGTGTTTTGTCTGTGATTCCTAGGAAATTTTAAACTGTGAGATTATAGGGCTTGCTTCTGTATTTGAAAGTGGAAGACAGCCTGGCACTGTTAGGAGCCTTTTTTTTTTTTTTTTCAAACCCCTGGGGTTTTGTTCATGGGCTCCCAGCCTTCCTGGCTGAACAGACTCACCAGCCACCTGGCACCCGGACGCGTGTGGCAGGAGACACTGAGCACTGTCTCCTAGAGACAGTCATATAGGCCTGGGAGACAGCACGGCCCCCGGAAACTGTTCCCAAAGCAGGGCCCACTGTGTCACCTCCCGATCTACAGGTTCATTGGGTTGTTCTCGTGTCCAATGCTATGTACGTGTGTGTGTGTGTGTGTGTGTGTGTGTGTGTAATGATACCATTCCAGCATGAAAGAGGATGAAAGAGGCATTCAGTAAGAATATTAAAAACTTTTTTCTCTCTTTTTTTTTTTTTGAGACAGGGTGTCACTTTGTTGCTCAGCCTGGAGTACAGTGGCATGATCATGGCTGACTGCAGTCTTGAACTCCTGAGCTCAAGTGATGTGATCCTCCTACCCTAGCCTCCCAAGGTACTGGGATTACAGACACAGCGTCATAATAATTTTTTTTAAGACAAGGTATTACTCTGTCGCCCACTTTGGAGTGCAGTGGCACAATCAGCTCACTGTAACCTTAAAGTCCTGGGCTCAAGGGATCCTCCTGCCTCAGCCTCTTGAGTAGCTGCGACTACAGGCAGGTACCACCACACTTGGCTAATTTTTTTGTAGAACGGAGTCTTGCTTTGTTGCCCAGGCTGGTTTCCAACCCCTGGGCTCAAGCAATCCTCCCACCTCAGCCTCCCAAAGTGTTGAGATTACAGGCATGAGCCACTGTGCCCAGGCCAAGAATAATTTTTAAAAATTTTAAAAATTTGAGCTAAAGGAAAGAATCGTAACAACTAATACCCAACACTAACATTATTACTGTAACACCGAGACAACTTTTTTTCTCCAAGGGCCAAGGTGATCCAAGGCCTTTTCTTTCACTCAACTCAGGAATCATTTATGGCCCATTGGAGCTAAAACGTGAAGCCGAGAGGGAACTCAGGTGTCCAAGACAACAAATTGTCACTGAATTAGCTTCCTACCTTCCTTCATTTATTTATTTATTTATTTTTATTGAGATGGAGTCTCGCTCTGTCGCCCAGGCTGGAGTGCAGTGGTGTGATCTCGGCTCACTGTAAGCTCAGCCTCCCGGGTCCACGCCATTCTCCTGCCTCAGCCTTCCGAGTAGCTGGGACTGCAGGCTCCCGCCACCACGCCTGGCTAATTTTTTGTATTTTTAGTAGAGACAGGGTTTCACCGTGTTAGCCAGGATGGTCTCGATCTCCTGACCTCGTGATCTGCCCGCCTCGGCCTCCCAAAGTGCTGGGATGACAGGCGTGAGCCACCGCGCCAGCCCCTTTTATTTTTATTTATTTTTTTTGAGACGTAGTCTTGCTCTGTCATCCAGGCTGGAGTGCAGTGGTGCGATCTCGGCTCACCTCCGTCTCCCAGGTTCAAGCAATTCTCCTGCCTCAGCCTCCCGAGTAGCTGGGATTACAGATGCGTGCCACCACGCCTGGCTAATTTTTCTTTTTCTTTTTTTTTTTTTTTTTTTTTGAGACGGAGTCTCTGTCGCCCAGGCTGGCGCGATCTCGGCTCACTGCAGGCTCCGCCTCCCGGGTTCACGCCATTCTCCTGCCTTGGCCTCCTGAGTAGCTGGGACTACAGGCGCCTGCCACTGCGCCTGGCTAATTTTTTGTATTTTTAGTAGAGACGGGGTTTCACCGTGGTCTCAATCTCCTGACCTCGTGATACGCCCGCTTTGGCCTCCCAAAGTGCTAGGATTACAGGCGTGAGTCACCGCACCCGACCACGCCCAGCTAATTTTTATATTTTTAGTAGAGATGGGGTTTTGCCATGCTGGCCAGGCTGGTCTCGAACTCCTGACCTCAGGTGATCCGCCCACCTCAGCCTCCCAAAGTGCTGGGATTACAGGCGTCAGCCACCATGCCTGGCCAGCTTCCTTTTAGTTAGATCACCTATATCGGGCCTTCCCCTGAAAGGATAGTCCTTGTTTTTGTTTACAAGTGCTAAATTTTAAAAGTTACCTAAAAGGGTCTCTAGCATCATCATAAAGTCCAAAAAATATTTTACTGACAGGGCTGGCTTTTAAAAAATGAGTTAATACATACAAGAGTTGTTGGTACTCCACAAACTGCTTGCAGACCTAAATCGCTGTTGTGAAATGCCTTTAATTGTTGCGTTGCCCACTCCGACCCTGCGCTTGCTACGCCTCTATTTGGTCCTCGCACCTCGCCGCAGGCTCCCGCGCCCTGCACGCGACCCCCTTCAAGTTCCCGCCTCTTTTTACTCAGGACTCACCTTCCTCTGAAATCCCCGGGCCCTAGCTTGGCCCCGAGACGCATGCGCACTAGGGAAGGTAGGCGGAGTCTTGAGGGCGAGGGAGGAGGAGCAGGGAACCCCAAGGAGGGGAGGGGAGGAGAAGGGAGTAAAGGGGAGGAGGCCGCGCGGGGTGGGGCCCGGCGGTACGCGCTGGCTGCGTCGACGTGCTGACGCCATGACGCCCCGGCCGGTGTGTGTCGGTGTGTGTGTGTGTGTGTGAGTGTGCGCGCTCCGAGTGTGTGTGTATTTGTGTATCGGCGGTCCCGCAGGTCCCGGATGTTGCGGACAGTATGAGGCGAGCGCAGGGGGACGGGGACCAGCAGCTGTCGCCGCCGCTCTCAGGTGAGTGGGGGGAGGAGAGTCGAGGGAGGGGGTTGTCCTGTCGGAGTGGGGGGGGCACCTCCCTGAAGAGGTGACTGACCCCCACTGTCCCCCCACCCCCCGCCACACACATATACTCTCCTCAGTCCCATTTCCTACACCCGGATTACGTGGCCTGCGAATGCCAAAGCCGAATCAGCCGTCCCTTCTCCCTATCTCAAGCATTCAGGAGACACAAACGCGCCCCCTGCCTTCAGCTCCCCCCCCATCATTTCCCAGCCCCATCCCCCTTGCCAAATAGTGAGCTGTCGCCTGCGGCGAGATGGGTGACTGCGCATGCGCGAGTGTGAACGCGCTCGGGCTGCTTCTTCGCTGCCACCGGGGCGCATGCGCACCGCGGTGTTGCAGGGACCTGCGGGATAAAGAGCCGGTGGAGCACGAGTCCGCCGCCTTCCCAGGCTGTTGGCTAGACTTGCTGCCAGATAATGAGCCTGTTGCTCTTGTCCAAAGGGGAGAATTTAAATTATGTGGAAGACTTAACGGACAAAGCACTATTCTCATCTGGTGTTGCCCTAGAGACTCCCAGGCTACAAACGCCTCCCAGAGCCAGCGTGTCCCACACTGACCCTTCTTTTGAAACTGTCACTGCATCTTCTAGTTCTAGGATTACTTTTCCATTCCTATACTCCCATCGTTGTGCATGTACCTTTTAGTACCAACTTACCCTAAATTTAGGAGTAGGTGCTCCATCCCATCACTTACTCTGGCAGGGGATTTTGGAAGCCTTGCTAAAGAAGACTAAGGGTCATAAAAGAAACTAAGTGAGGCATTTCATTTTAGTAAAATTCTTAATTCACAGAACTAGATAAGAGAGATAAAGGGCACCGGCCCTCTTACTTTGTGTGACCTATTTGCCTTTTTTGGGTCAAAGATCTTCCTTAGCACTTTTCATTTTATCTGTACCTTATTGGTGCTCTATGACATGAAAACAAAGGCAATCTGCAACTGTTGGTGGACGTAACTTATTCAGTGGAGGTTTTAAGTAATGTAATATTTCTTTCACATTGGCAGATAACAAAAAGAAATGTAAATAACGATCTTTGAAGTACAATAGTATTTCAGTGATCTAGGACCTGGGTTTTCAGTTAGCGATTACATGTGGCCCTTTTTTTGGATACTTTGCTGCTTCTTATCTCTGCCATCAAAACAGAGTGAAGAAAAGATAAACTCTTAATAGCAAAAGGTTTTCTAGATAACATTGAAATGAATAGCTAAATTGTTGTGGGGAGGGGAGTGCGAGAGGAGGGGCATTTTTTGTGTTTTTCAGTTCTCCTTGCCAATCCTGTCTCCTAGCTGGATAACTGGGAAGGGACCTGTTAGTAAGCCTTACTTTCAATTCTGTTTAATTTGTATTCTTTGATGTTCTTCTCTCAAGGCTTTTTTGGCTGCCACTGTTAACTCCAAAACCGCATGTTCTTGGGCCTTAAAGTATATGTATTTTTCACTTCCCCTTTTAACCCTGGCCCTTACAGAGTTCAGCTGTCTTTTGTGCTGTTTCCTGTTGCCATGGTTACAGTTAGAACCAAGAGATGACACACAGGGAACAGAGGAATTTGGGATACATATATCTTCCTGGGAAAGAGCTGGAAACTCCTTTTTTTCCTTTTTTCCTTTTTTTCCTAAGGGGTGGAAGTTATTCTAAGACTACCCCACCCTTAGGGTTGGGGCAGTTGGTATCCATTTGGTACTTTTTTGATCTCTCCTTTTAGAGCTCTTCATAGTAGCTAGTTTGGTATTTGGAGATGTTTACTGTTTCCTATGTTCATACTTAGAATAGGTTCTGGTAATATCTAGAAGTGAAACTATTGTAGAAAGTGTCCATCTTTCTTCTCAGTAGGTTTCAGCCATTAGGATGCTTAGATTTTTTCTTTTTTCCTTTTTTTTTTTGTTTTTTTTTTTTGAGATGGAGTCTTGCTCTGTCACCCAGGCTGGAGTGCAGTGGCACGATCTCAGCTCACTGCCGCCTTCGCCTCCTGGGTTCATCTCTTGCCTCAGCCTCCCGAGTAGCTGGGATTATAGGTGAGTGCCACCATGCCTGGCTAATTTGTATTTTTTGTAGAGTTGAGGTTTTGCCATGTTGGCCAAGCTGGTCTCGAACTCCTGACCTCAAGTGATCCACCCCCACCTTGGCCTCCCAAAGTGCTGGGATTACAGGTGCGAGCCACTGCGCCCGGACTGATTTTTTCTAGAAACATTTTGTCTAGTTGAATTCACCGAAGCCTCATTTAAAATTTTGATGGCGGCCGGGCGCGGTGGCTCACGCCTGTAATCCCAGCGCTTTGGGAGGCCGAGGCGGGTGGATCACGAGGTCAGGAGATCGAGACCATCCTGGCTAACACGGTGAAACCCTTTCTCTACTAAAAATACAAAAAAATTAGCCGGGCGTGGTGGCAGGCACCTGTAGTCCCAGCTACTTGGGAGGCTGAGGCAGGAGAATGGCATGAACCCGGGAGGCAGAGCTTGCAGTGAGCCGAGATCGTGCCACTGCACTCTAGCCTGGGTGACAAAGCGAGACTCCATCTCAAAAAAAAAAAAAAAAAAAAAAAAATTTTGATGGCATGCAATGCTTTTAGGTTAAGACAAATATTGTTAAATAATTCGTACTGGTGCAGAGCCTTTTTTAAAAAATCACTGTTTAAAATGGGTAACACATGGACATACATAGGAAACAAAATTCAAAAGTGAAGTTTGAGAGTGAAGTCTTCCTTTTCTTTCTATCCTCTTTTTATCCATGAGTTCCCCTTCCCAAAGGCAACGGTCTTGTTTATTCATCCCGAGACAGTATATCCTTTTACAAGCCTATACACCTATATATTCTTCAAATTTTTTGTTTTTGTTTGTTTTACACAATAAGACACTATGCTCATTCTGCACTCTGCTTTTCTCACTTTATTTATCTTGGTGATCATTCCATGTAGTAATACAGTCCCTCTTCTTTTTTGAAAGATGGCAGATAATTCCATTGTGTAGATGTACCATCATTCAGCCAACACTTCTTGGACATTTAGGTTGTTTCCAGTGATACAATTAATTCCTTGTATGTACTTATTCTGTGTACATGGGTGTCTGTTGGTTTAAATTCCTAGTGGAAGCACTGGATCAATGGGTGTGCATTTGTAACGTTAGGTATTACTAAATGCTTTCCACAGAGGTTGTATGAATTTATATTCCTGCCAGCAGTGTGAGTCTGCCTGTTTTCTCGCCAACACTATTATCAAAATTTTTGGTCATTTGTGCAGTCTTTTATCTAAGATTTTAAAGTTCATTCTGTAGTTAAGCTTCATTGCACTGAAGAGTTGTGTATAAATACCTCATTGTTTTGCAGATTGGGGAGGGGTCATGGAGGATTTTGTTTGAAAAATAATGTCATGAGAATAAAGTCATATGTCTGGATAATAGCAAATCCATGACAATGCTAGGAAGACATAAAAAACCTGTATTCCAATTTCTTTAACTTTTAGATGCTAGCCTCTCTGTTAGATATTCTGTAAGCCTGTAAATGATTTATGATCTCCTTTTGATAGTTGTGACTTTAAATTGTTTATCCAAGTGAACTGCTGTTATTCTGGTGAGAAATTGAAAAGCTAATCTAGTTAGTTGAGGTCTGTTGTCTTGGTACAGAATACTGGTACTAGCATTTTTTAAGTCTGCTGATTGCAGAATACTTCACTATGAGCTTCAAATAAATAGAAAAGAATTAAATATGTCTGTGCCTGAAGAGAGCTTACAGTCTTGTTGGAAAACCTAGAAGAAATGGATAACTTTTGGGACACATGTAGTCTACCAAGATTGAACCATGAAGAAATAGAAAACCTGAACAGATCAATAATAGTGAGTAATGAGATTGAAGCAATAATAAAAAGTCTTCCATCAAAGAAAAAGCCCAGGACCTGACAGCTTCATCGCTGATTTCTACCAAACATTTAAAGAAGAACTAATAACAATTCTACTCAAACTATTCTAAAAAGTTGAAGAGAAGGGAATACTTCTTAAACTCATTCTATGAGGCCAGCCTTACCCTGATACCAAAACCAAAGATGTAATCTTTTTATTTATTTATTTATTTATTTATTTTTGAGACCGAATTTCGCTCTTGTTGCCCAGGCTGGAGTGCAGTGGCGCAATCTTGACTCACCACAATCTCTGCCTCCCTGGTTCAAGCTATTCTCCTGCCTCAGCCTTCCTGAGTAGCTGGGATTACAGGCATGCAACACCATGCCCAGCTAATTTTGTATTTTTAGTAGAGACGGGGTTTCTCCATGTTGGTCAGGCTGGTCTCGAACTCCCGACCTCAGATGATCCGCCTGCCTCGGCCTCCCAAAGTGCTGGGATTACAGGCCTGAGCCACCACGCCCGGCCCAAAGATGTAATCTTGTTGTAAAGCCACACCTACTGAATATAGGAAATAACAGAACAATTAGAAAACAGAACTGGAACAGTAATACACTGTGTTCCATGCTGAGAGGACCTTGTGAAGACATGATTAAGGGGTAGAGGAGAGTTCACTTGGGAGGCCTTCCTGGAGGAAGTGCATTTGGAGCCTTTTTTTTTTTCGTATAATGGTTTAAGTGAAAAATTTTAAACATACAGAAAAATGGAAAGAATAGTACAATTATCACCTTTATGTCCATCACTTAGATTCAACAGTTGTTCACATTTTGCTATATTTATGTGCATATTTATTTATTTATTTATTTTTTCTGAGACGGAGTCTCACTCTGTCGCCCAGGCTGGAGTGCAGTGGTGCGATCTTGGCTCACTGCAAGCTCCACCTCCCCGGTTCATGCCATTCTCCTGCCTCAGCCTCCCGAGTAGCTGGGACTACAGGCGCCCACCACAATGCCCGGCTAATTTTTTGTATTTTTTAGTAGAGACGGGATTTCACCATGTTAGCTAGGATGGTCTCGATTTCCTGACCTTGTGATCCACCCCACCCGCCTTGGCCTCCCAAAGTGCTGGGATTACAGGCGTGAGCCACCGCGCCCAGCCGTGCATATATATTTAATTATATAAATTTTTGTATTACAAACATCATGACACTTTACCCTTAAATAATTTAGCTGTATGTCCTTAAAGCGTATAATATTGTCACAGTTAAGGCAATTAACAGTTATTCTCTAATACCATCTAATATCCAGTTCATGTTCAGATTTTCCCAGTTGTCCTGAAGATGGCACTTCTTTTTTTCCTCCAAACATGTCTCCTTAGTCTCTTTAAATCTAGAGCAATTTAGAAGCCACATGATACTGTTTTTTGTTTTTTTTTCGAGATGGAGTTTCACTCAGTTGCCTAGGCTGGAATGCAGTGGCATGATCTTGGCTCACTGCAACCTTTGCCTCCAGGGTTCAAGCGATTCTCCTGCCTCAGCCTCCTGAGGAGCCGGGATTGTGGGCGCCCACCACCACACTTGGCTAATTTTTGCATTTTTGATAGAGACGGGGTTTCACCATGTTGGCCAGGCCAGTCTCGAACTCCTGATCGAACTCAAGTGATCCACCTGCCTTGGCCTCCCAAAGTGCTGGGATTACAAGCATGAGCCACCATGCCTGGCCTCATGATACTGGTTTTTAAAGAGCCTGAGCTGTTTGTCTTGTAGAATATATCACTTCTGGAATTTTCTGGTTATTTCTTCATAGTTTCATAAACAGATATTGAGCTCTAAAGGTCTGATTAGATTATCGTTAAACATTTTTGATGAGACTACTTTGTACGTGTTTCTCTGCTCCTTGCTGCATAATAGTAGGAGAAATATAATGTCATAATGTCCCACTATTTTTTTTTTTGAGACGGATTCTCACTCTTTCGCCCAGGCGGTACTGCAGTGGTACTATCTCGGCTCACTGCAAGCTCCGCCTCCCGGGTTGATGCCATTCTCCTGCCTCAGCCTCCCAAGTAGCTGGGACTACAGGCACCTGCCACAGCGCCCAGCTAATTTTTTGTGTTTTTTTAGTAGAGATGGGGTTTCACCGTGTTAGCCAAGATGGTCTTGATCTCCTGACCTCGTGATCCACCCGCCTCGGCCTCCCAAAGTGCTGGGATTACAGGCGTGAGCCACTGCGCCTGGCCATAATGTCCCACTATTAATGATACCGAGTTTGTTTGATCATTTAAGGTGATAAATACCAGACTCATTTGTTGTAAAGACAATTTTCCCCCTTTGTAATTATTAAGTTATCTGTGGAGTGGTGCTACTTTGGCATTGTACTCTTACACTTTTCCAGCAACATTTCACCTCATGATAATGATCTTTGCCTAAATCAGTTAATTCATTGGTTTTTGGAAATAGTGATTTTTTGATTCTGTCATTTCTTTTACACTGGTTAGCTTTCAATCTTCTGTAAGGATTTTCCTCATCAGTTAGGAATAAATTATAATTTTTTTTTTTTTTTTTTTGAGACAGAGTCTTGCTCTGTCTCCCAGGCTGGAGTGCAGTGGAGCGATCTTGGCTCACTGCAACCTCTGCTCCTGGATTCAAGTGATTCTTGTGCCTCAACCTTCCAATTAGCTGGGATTACAGTTGCCCGCCACAACGCTCGGCTAATTTTTTGTATTTTTAGTAGAGATGGGGTTTCACTGTGCTAGCCAGGATGGTCTTGATCTCCTGACCTCAAGTGATCCTCCCGCCTCTGCTTCCCAAAGTCCTGGGATTACAGGCATGAGCCACCATGCCTGGCCTAACTTATAATTTCTACTAAAAAATTGAGGTAAATTCTTAATTTTTTTCTTTAACACTTTTCTGAGTAAAGAAATGGTACAGTATCATCTCTAATGGTGGTAAATGAGTTTTTTTCACTCTCATTGTTTTAGTGTCGTGATTTTAGTTTATTCTGTTTTACCAACATTACCTTCTTTTTGATGCTCACACTGTCCTGTATTTGGCCTGTGGGAGCCCTTTAAGCTTGGGCTATGAGTGCTTCCTTGCTTTCTGTCACAAGAAGTTCCTAGCTCACTTTATATTTTTCCTGTCCTAGATGCAGAACCCTTACCCTTACCTTTATGTAGATGACATTTTCTTCCCTTTCAGTAAATTATGAGGTTGGTGCAAAAGTAATTGTGGTTTTGTCATTAAAAGTAATGGTAAAAACCTCAATTACTTTTGTACCAACCTCTAATAGGTTATTTGTCTACCATATGGAGCTTCTGGAACCAAATTCTAAAAACTAAAGGTGCTTTAATTTTAACCCGATGTACCTAGTGTTTGACTCGCTTCTGTGTCACTGGCATTGCTGGATTCTGGCTGTTAGAACTCACAGCTTCCTTATCTTGAATATTCTTCGTGAAAGGCAGTATCTCTGAAGAGAGCATTGACCACCCCCTTGTCCCCACCTCTCATGAGCAAACTTGTATTTTTCTAAGATGAAAGGCACACAGAATAAAATTTAGAGGTTGAAATTGTGTGTTTCTAAGCTTTGGGATGTGGCAGTTTTATTATTATATAAAAACATCTGTGCGTCTATGCACAAGTATGTCTTCCCTTTTCCTCATCTCTATACAGAGTGTTATGTAAGATTATGCTGTAATCGCATTTTTTTATTACTAGATTTTCATCACAAAGAAGTGAGGCAAATTGTTCTTAATTAGGGAAAAATTTCAGATAGGCCGTAAACTCTGATGTCTAGCTGTCTAAACTCAGGGTCTGGAACAGTGCCGAATCCTGTGGCTTTCTGTCATGTACTGTAGACTCAGGAGAAAAGTCGGGGCAGCCACAATGTTTTCTGAAAATTCATCACACTAATAAAGGTTAATACAAATGAAAGATACAGCAGAACTGCATTCTAAAGTGGGTTTCGGGGTGGACTAATTCCTGTCTTAGCAAAAAATGTTTTGTTAGGCTCCTACAATGTAGTGGCATTTGAGTAATCTTACTGATTTCAGGTTACTCAAAGCCAGACAATAACAGTATTCTGATATTTATCTGAAATTCATATTTCAGTTTCTTTTTACCATTTTGTCATATTTACAAGGTTATTCTCAACGTGGTTTCATAACAATACTGGTCCCAAATTAAATCCTTGGTTGTATATTCAGGGAAGCACACCTGTTTCTTGTGTTTGTTTTCAGGCATAGTGAATCTCTCCGAAAGGCTATTCTGACACATTTGCCAATAAGACCTAGTAGCTGCTTTTATTTTTGTTTTTGAAAAGCTCCCATTACAGGAAAAAGAAATTCTAAAGTACACATTCTTGAGGAAATGCGTGTTGGGCTGTCATTCTTCCAACTATGATCATGTTTTAATAGAACTGGCAAGGAATTGCCTAGGTACTCTATGACAGAGCTGGTCATACAGCTTTGGGAGAGCTGGATATAGACCTTAGGGAATTAACCATTCAGACAGCAACACCTTCTTGACCATGAAGACCTTTATTCTTGACTTTTGATTTTCTAAAAAGCTGTTAGTGTAAATCTCCTTGCTATGTCAGTAGTTCTTTGAAAGCCTCTAATCTCCCCATCTATATATCTATTTATTTGTAAGAGGAAAATGTATGTGTGATCATTCGTCTTCTCAAATTGAGATTTATATATTCCTTTACTTGATATTTGGAAACAGATAACCATGTAGAAATTTGCTGTATATAAAAATGACAGTTTTTCAGTGAACATCTTTTATGCTGTCTTAATTTTTTTTTTTTTTTTTTGAGATGGAGTCTTGCTCTGTCATCAGGCTGGAGTACAGTGGCGCGATCTCGGCTCACTGCAACCTCCGCCTCCCAGGTCCGAGTGATTCTTCTGCCTAAGCCTCCCGAGTAGCTGGGACTACAGGCGCACATCACCACGCCCAGCTAATTTTTGTATTTTTAGTAGAGACGGGGTTTCACCATGTTGGCCAGGATGGTCTCGATCTCCTGACCTTGTGATCCCCCTACCTCAGCCTCCCAAAGTGCTGGGATTACAGGTGTGAGCCACCACGCCTGGTCTTAATTTTTTAATTATAAAATATCTTAGGCTGGGCATGGTGGCTCACGCCTGTAATCCCAGGACTTCGGGAGGCCGAGACGGGCGGATCGCCTGAGGTCAGGAGTTCAAGACCAGCCTGGCCAACATAGTGAAACCCTGTCTCTACTAAAAATGCAAAAATTAGCCGGGCATAGTGGCGGGCGCCTGTAGTCCCAGCTACTTGAGAGGCTGAGGCAGGAAAATCATTTGAACCCAGGAGGCGGAGGTTGCAGTGAGCTGAGATTGCACCACTGCATTCCCGCCTGGGCGACAGAGCAAGACTCATCTCAAACAAAAAAAAAAAGATATATATATATATGTCTATATATATGTATGTCAATATATGTATGCATATATATGTCAATATATATGTGTGTGTATATATATCTTAAACATACAGAAAAATATAAGGAATAATACCATGCATATACTTATCACCCAGCTTTATAAAATCTTAACATTTTATTATATTTGCCCCCAGATACTTTTTCTAGTGATAAAACATTACTGAAATAGCAAAGCCTTAGTGTACTCCTATTCTCTTCTTCCCTCCCTCCTTAGAGGTAACACCTATCCTGAATTTGGTGTTTATTATTTTCTAACTGCGCTATAATCCAATATGTACTATATACTCCAGTCTATACCATTCTTTACCTTAATATTTTTGCTTAGTATGTTTTTTTTTTTTTGAGACGGAGTCTCGCTCTGTCGCCCAGGCTGGAGTGCAGTGGCGCAATCTCGGCTCACTGCAAGCTCCGCCTCCCGGGTTCACGCCATTCTCCTGCCTCAGCCTCTCCGAGTAGCTGGGACTACAGGTGCCCGCCACCACGCCCGGCTAATTTTTTGTATTTTTAGTAGAGACGGGGTTTCACCGTGGTCTCGATCTCCTGACCTCGTGATCCGCACGCCTCGGCCTCCCAAAGTGCTGGGATTACAAGCGTGAGTCACCGCGCCCGGCCACTTGAGTTCATTTTAACTGCTGTTTCGTATTTGGTTGTATGAATATGTTGTACCACAATTTATCCATTTTCTGTTTAATAGACATAAGGTATTTCCAGTTTTTTATTATTACACATAATCTTTTATTTTTATTGTGGTAAAAGACAATATTAAATTTACCACCTTAACCATTTTAAGTATACAGTTAGTAATGTTTAGTATATTTACATTGTTATGCAACAGATCTCTAGACCTTTTTCATCTTACAATACAGAAACTCTGTACTCACTAAAACAACTTCTTGTTTCCTCCCACCCCCAGGCTCTGGGAACCACCCTTCTAATTTCTGTCTCTAGGAATTTCACTACTCTAGGTGCCTGGTGTAAGTGGAATTATACAGAGTTTGTCCATTTTGTGACTGGCTTGTTTTGCTTAGCCCCGTGTCCTTAAAGTTCATCCATGTTGTGGCATGTGCTAGGATTTCCTTTTAAGGCTGAATAATATTCCATTCCACATTTTGTTTATCCCTTTATCTGTTGATAGACACTTGTGTTGTTTTTACCTTTTGGCTATTGGGAGTAATGCTGATATGAACATGAGTGTACAAACATCTTTTCGAGACCCTGCTTTCAGTTCTCTTGGGTATATGCCCAGAAGTGGAATTGTGGATCATGTAATTCTATTTCTAATTTTTTGAGGAAACTCCATGCTGTTTTCTATAGTGGCTGAACCATTTTATATTGCCACCAACAGTTCACAAAGGTGCTAACCTCTCTGCAGCCTAACACTTTTTCTTTTTTTCCTTTTCTTTTCTTTTTTTTTTTGAGATGGAGTCTTACTCTATTGCCCAGGCTGGAATGCAGTGGTGCGATCTTGGTGCACTACAGCCTCTGCCTCCCGGGTTCAAGCGATTCTCCTGCCTCAGCCTCCCAATTGGCTGAGATGACAGGCGCATGCCACCACGCCCAGCTAATTTTCATATTTTAGTAGAGACAGGGTTTCACCATGTTGACCAGGCTGGTCTCGAACTCCTTACCTCAAGTGATCTGCCCACCTTGGCCTCCCAAAGTGCTGAGATTACAGGCGTGAGCCACCGTACCTGGCCTTTTTTTTTTTTTTTTTTTTTTTAAGGCTCTGGCTGTCCCTTTTAGGGCAATACCTACTTTGTTAAAAAAAAAAAAAAAATTTTTTTTTTGTAATAGTAGCCATCCTAATGGGTGTGTTTTAATTTGTTTTTGTTTTTGTTTTGATTTTTTAAGACAGCATTTCATTCTTGTCACTTAGGCTGAAATGCAATGGCATGATCTCGGCTCACTGCAACCTCTGCCTCCCGGGTTCAAGTGATTCTCTTGCCTCCGCCTCCCGAGTAGCTGGGATTATAGGCTTGTGCCACCATGCCCGGCTAATTTTTGTATTTTTACTAGAGACGATGTTTCACCATGTTGGCCAGGCTAGTCTCGAACTCCTGACCTCAGGTGATCCACCCACCTTGGCCTCCCAAAGTACTGGGATTACAGGTGTGAGCCACCACGCCCAGCCCTTTAATTTGTTTTTAAACTTAATTTTATCTTTTATCAAACTGAGTTTTAGATTTGTTTTGTTTTTTTGAGACAGAGTCTTATTCTATTGCCCAGGCTGGAGTGCAGTGGTACGATCTTGGCTCACTGCCACTTCTGCCTGCCAGGTTCAAGTGATTCTCCTGCCTCAGCCTCTCGAGTAGCTGGGATTACAGGTGCCCGCCACCACACCTGGCTAGTTTTTGTATTTTTGGTAGAGATGTGGTTTTACATTGTTGGCCAGGCTGGACTCAAACTCCTGATCTCAAGTGATCCGCCTGCCTTGGCCTTTCAAAGTACTGGGATTACAGACTTGAGCCACTGTGCCCAGCCTTGAGTTTTAGATTTTCATGCAATCAGATTTATTATATTGTTCCTATATGGGTGGGTGTGTGTGTGTGTGTGTGTGTGTGTGTGTGTGTGTCTTCATGAAGGAATCCTCCCCTATATGGAGATAATGGTTTCATCTTATATTTTCTTCTAAAAGTTGTAAAAGTTTGCTTTTCACCTTTAGGTCTCTAATCCACCTGGAGTTTATTTTGATGTTTCGTGTGAAGTAGAGATCACTTTTTTTTTTTCATAAAGATAACCCTGAAGTATGGATCCAATTTTCTTTCCATAAGGATAATCCAGTGACCGAGCATCCTTTATTGAATAGTCCATCTGTTCCCTACAACTTTTCTAATGCCACTTAAATGTTTCCATATATATGAGAGTTTGTATCTGTATTTTCTCTCTTCCATACCATTGGTCTGTTTGCCTATCTTGTACTACACTGCCTTAATTCTCATAGCTTTATAATAATTGTTTATATTTGATAGGGCAAGTCTCACTCCATTGTTCTTTATATTTCAGGCTTTCTGTCATACTGGTTTTTTTTTTTTTTTTTTCCTTTTTTGAGGTGGAGTCTCGCCCTGTCGCCTAGGCTGGAGTGCAGTGGTGCTGTCTCGGCTCACTGCAACCTCTGCTTCCTGGGTTCAGGCAATTCTCCTTCCTTAGCCTCCTGAGTAGCTGGGACTGCAGGTGTGCACCACCACACCAGGCTAATTTTTGTATTTTTATTAGAGATGGGGTTTCAGCATGTTGGCCAGGCTGGTCTTGAACTCCTAACCTCAGGTGATCCACCCACCTCAGCCTCCCAAAGTGCTGAGATTACAGGCATGAGCCATCGCGCCTGGCCAGATTGGTATGTGTGTGTGTGTGTGTGTGTGTGTGTCTGTGTCTGTGTCTGTATATATATATAATTTTTTTTTCTTTTTTTGTGAGAGTCTTGCTCTGTCGCCAGGCTGGAGTACAGTGGCGCAATCTCGGCTCACTGCAAGCTCCGCCTCCTGGGTTCACACCATTCTCCTGCCTCAGCCTCCTGAGTAGCTGGGACTACAGGCGCCTACCACCAGGCCTGGCTAATTTTTTTGTATTTTTAGTAGAGACGGGGTTTCACTATGTTAGCCAGGATGATCTCAATCTCCTGACTTCATGATCCGCCCGCCTCAGTCTCCCAAAGTGCTGGGATTACAGATGTGTGCCACTGTGCCCGGCCCCAAATTGGTATATTTTAATGAAGCTATTTGTTGTCCAAAATATATTCACATGATATATCACAGACTTTTCCTAAAGAAAAGAAAAATTACACCTTCCTTATCTAGTAACTGATAACTTGTTTTGAATGAGCCTACAATTTCCATTCAACTTTCAGTTTTGTTGGAGTGATTTTATATAGGGATATCTTCAAATGGAAGGGAACCTTACTATAATTTGGTGTCTTGTATAAGGATACCAAATAAAACAGTTTGGGTAAAACATTGAAGTTTTATGGTGTCAAGGCTTCCTTGATCATAAGGAAATGAAACCTATTCAAACCAGTTCATATAAAAGAGTTTCTGATGCCACACGCAGGGTTGAAAAAAACATAAGCCAGGGGAGATTTATCTAAAGGAAAAAGGAAATAGCTGTTGCAGAATCTAAGGAAAAGCTGAACAACCAAATCTTAGAAAAGGCTGGAACCAAAACAGTAGCAGGGTCTTCCGCAAGAGTTTATGGACTCTAGTGTTCTGCTGTAAATAGGCTTTAGTCTCCATGAGGCATAATTCAGATTCCTGAGGAAGATCTGATATGGTCAGTTGAAAGGTTGATTTTCCCCTAGGCCAGATATCTGCCCCAGGTTCAACTCCAGTTGGAGGTGAGGAAGGGGGAGATTTTGGTACAAACAGAGCAGTTTTGGGAGTGGCTGGAATCAGGCGTATTTTTCTTAGAACAGTGATTCTCACTGTCGTCTCAGGAGTTTTTACATTGTTAAAAACTTTTGAGGACCCTAAAGAGCTTTTGTTTATGTGGGTTATATAAATTGATATTTACCAAATTAGATATTAAAATGGAAGACATTTAAAAATATTTATTACTATAAAATAATAAACCTGTCTCGTTAACATATTTTTATGAAAAAATAAGTTTTTGAAAAATTAGAAGAGTGGCATTTTTTACATTTCTGTAAGTCTCTTAAATATCCAGCTTAATGGAAGGCAGCTAGATTTTCATATCTGCTTCTGTTCAGTCTGATGTGATAATTTGTTTTGATTGAAGTACCCAAAGAAAATATGGCCTGAAAGAACATGCAGTTGGAAAAGGGAGAAGTATTTCATAGCCCTTTCAGACAATTGTGCATATTCTTCTCTGATACTACACCAAAACTTGACAAGTGTTAGTTTCTTATAAATTAAGTTGCAGTATGAAATCTGAAATCATATTGATGTTACTGTTACATTAAAATTCATTAATCTGACTTGCACTTGAATGGATCTTTTACCCATATGTGATTTTAGAATATCATGCTGCGGTCTTTTGGGAAATACTTGTTAATTGAGTTAAGCAGATCTTCTAAATGTTTAAACATTTTATAATACAATAACAAAAAAAACCCCACATTAGTTATATCACCACCCATTCCATCAGCAAAGTCTATAAGTATTGGGAAGCTGTCAAGTAGCTACAAGTTTTCCAGAATTCTAGTTTTTCGCTAGAAGCCTGGTTTTTATCATTGGCAACAAATACCGTCACTTGTTTTCCTCAAAGTGACAGACTCCATTTTCAAGAAAATGTCTGCTAAATATTCATGTCTAAATAACCAGTTTGTTCTTTGTTCCAAGTAAAAGTAGGGTTCCATGGAAAAAGCAGCTAGTTCAACTCACAACTCAGAGTCACAAGTGCTTTTCCTGGAGACAGCCCATTGTACTTGAGTATCTTGCAGAAGTGCTTTATGCATACTTCCCCGTTTTATTACAGACTATTTAAAAGACCTACACTCAAGGGTTTAGATTTAATTAATAATTTTTATTGCTTCATCAAGAACATTCTTAAGTGCAAGCAATTGTTTTTTAAAAAGTCACCTGTGTGATGGCAAAAGACAATGACTGTAGTACAGTTCGATGTCATTACTTATGCTGATGAGTAATAGCTCATGCTAGCGGTGGTCCCCAACCTTTTTGGCCCCATGGACCGGTTTTGTGGAGGACAGTTTTTCCACTACCTGGTAGTTGGGATGCTTTTGGGATGAAACTGTTGCACCTCAGATCATCAGGTATTAGATTCTCATAAGGATCGTGCAACCTAGATCCCTCCCATTTGCATTTCACAGTAGGGTTGAGGCTCCTATGAGAATCTAATGCCATGGCTGATCTCACAGGAGGCACAGCTTAGGCAATAATGCTTGCCCGCCCGTCCACCACTCACCTCCTGCGCGCCTGATTCCTAACAGGCCATGGGTCGGTAAGGTCTGCAGCCCCGGGGTTGAGGACCCCTGTGCTAAGGCACCAGCAGTTTTACCCATTATTGCTTTTGCACTATCAGCACAAATATCAACATAATGAAAAAGGCAAACAATTTCTTGGTATTGTTATGAAAATAGTGTTGCCTTCACAGACCACTTGAAAGGGACCTCCAGGAGTCTACTGGGACGACACTTTGAGAACCACAACCTTAAGAGAGGGTGTGGGTGGGGAAACAAAGGTCAATACTTGAAGTACAGGTGTTTCCTGATGGAATTTTACTGGATCGTTAGTGCAGTCACTTAACATCACTGAACATAATGTCAACATGAATGGGAGACTTTTAAAGATCATAAAAAGTTTTGAATTTCTTTTGAACAGAAATGTTTTTCTAGGAATTGTCATTTGCTTTTTTTTTTTTTTTTTTTTGAGATGGAGTCTTGCCCTGTTGCCCAGGCTGGAGTGCAGTGGTGCAGTCTTGGCTCACTGCAACCTCCGCCTCCCAGGTTCAAGCGACTGTCCTGCCTCAACCTCCTGAGTAGCTGGGATTACAGGCGCCTGCCATGTAGTGGTGCCCAGCTAATTTTTGTATTTTTAGTAGAGATGGGGTTTCACCATGTCAGCCAGGCTGGTCTCGAACTCCTGACCTCAGGTGATCTGCCCACCTGGGCCTCCCACAGTGCTGGGATTACAGGCGGGAGCCACCGCGCCCGGCCTGGAATTACCATTTTCTAACAGCAGAGTTTATGGTGTTTGGATTTTCAGCCAGATAGTCTTTCAAGTATATGATAATCTTTTTTTTTTTTTTTTTTTTTTTTTTTTTTTTTGAGACGGAGTCTCGCTCTGTCGCCCAGGCTGGAGTGCAGTGGCGCAATCTCGGCTCACTGCAAGCTCCACCTCCCGGGTTCACGCCATTCTCCTGCCTCAGCCTCTCCGAGTAGCTGGGACTACAGGCGCCCGCCACCACGCCCGGCTAATTTTTTGTATTTTTAGTAGAGACGGGGTTTCACCGTGGTCTCGATCTCCTGACCTCGTGATCCGCCCGCCTCGGCCTCCCAAAGTGCTGGGATTACAAGCGTGAGCCACCACGCCCGGCCAAGTATATGGTAATCTTAGGGCAAACCATTTTAATGAAGCTTATGGAATTTGTCTCATGTAGTAGTACATACAGCTTAACATTTTTTTCAAGCACTTGAATATATTTTGAAAATCCGTCACAATCTGAGGGAGGCAAAAGTCTGAGCTCTAAAAATTGCATTTGGGCAGGTCCTGCCTTTCTAGAAAAGGCATAGAAGAGAAAGTTCAGACTGAGAATCCTCCATTCTAGCTTTGTATCTTTTAGTCATTAAAGGGTCTCTCTAAAGAGGAAGAGACCTCCCTACCCCAAAAAATTTAATTTTTTTTTTTTTTTTTTTTGAGACAGAGTTTCACTCTTGTTGCCCAGGCTGGAGTGCACTGGCATGATCTCGGCTCACCGCAACCTCCGCCTTCCCGGTTCAAGCGATTCTTCTGCCTCAGCTTCCCAAGTAGCTGGGATTACAGGCATGCACCACAATGCCCGGCTAATTTTGTACTTTTAGTAGAGACGGGGTTTCTCAATGTTGGTCAGGCTGGTCTTGAACTCCCGATTTCAGATGATTCGCCTGCCTCAGCCTCCCAAACTGCTGGGATTATAGGCGTGAGCCACCGTGCCTGGCCTTAAATATGTTTTATGGTAGAGAAGGGAAGGGAATAGTGTTAACTGACTTTTCTTTTTAACAAATACCTGCTGGAGTTACTATAAGCAAAGGCATAGTAGAAAGTCAGGGAGGGGTATGTTCTGAAATGAGTGGGGGATTAAACCAGTACTATATGTTTGGTGCTTAGAAGAGGAAGAGATCTTTGGGGAAGCTGGGGTGAGATTCAGGACTGTCTTCGTGAAGGTTACATTTGCGCTGGGCTTTGAAGGGTGGGTATTTTGAAGGTTGGATTTCCATTGGCAGAGATGGAGAAGGGAATTGAGAGAGAAGGAATGTCATGAGTGAAAATGTGGAGGTGGGGAAGTGCAGTGTTAGTATAGGGTGTGTACTGGAAATGATGAAGAGCATAGCATGGCTGAAGCAGAAGATGGGATAATGGAGGATAAGACTGGAAAATAAATGGGCTCGGAGCATGGAAGGTTTTTGACCATGGCCAAGCAGTTTGGGTTTAATGTGGTAAAGCATGAGAGATTGAAAATTTTTGATTGAAGAAATAACATGATTAGGGTGTGTTTTCACAAATTTTATTTGTTACTGATTTGTTGACTATTTTTTTAGTAGGTACTCTGTGCCATATAAGTGAGGCAAAGTTTATATAATGGTAAGCCTCATAGAAAATCGCTACTCTCACGGAATTTGCAGTCTAGAAAAGGAACTTCAACAAGCTAATATGGTTATAAATTATTGTAAATGTAATGAAAGGAATAAATTATTTTTTATTTTTTTGAGACAGAGTCTCGCTCTGTCACCCAGGCTGGAGTGCAGTGGCACAATCTCAGCTCACTGCAAGCTCCGCCTCCCAGGTTCACAGCAGTCTTCTGCCTCAGCCTCCTAAGTAGCTGGGACTACAGGCAGCCACCACCATGCCCGGCTAATTTTTTTGTATTTTTTAGTAGAGATGGGGTTTCACCCTGTTAGCCAGGATGGTCTTGATCTCCTGACCTCGTGATCCGCCCACCTTGGCCTCCCAAAGTGCTGGGATTACAGGCGTGAGCCACCGCACCTGGCCAGAATAAATTATTAAGGAAAATAATGGGGAGATTAAATTTAGTTGGAGGAGTCAGGGAAGGCCTTGCTGAGGCATTAAATATTAAGTGGATAGCAACTATGTGCCAGATGCTATTCTAGATGCTGGGGACAAAAACAGACAAAAATCCCTACTCTCATGGAGCTTATATTCAGGCCGCAAACAAGATAAATAAAATATATGGTATATTGGAAAGTGATAAGTTTCAAAGAGAAAAATATAACCCGAAAAAGGGAGAGATAGGGAATGTTGGAGTGGGAGTAGGTGTTGTGATTTTAGATAGAATGGCCAGGGAAGGCCTCACTAACTCACATCAAAGGTAATGCTTGAGTAAATATCTGTAGAAGATGAAGGAGTGAACTAGCACTCTAGACAAAAGAAATAGGAAAAACCATGAGGTATGTATGTGCCTGCCATACTCAAGGAACCAGCAAGGAGGCCAGCATGGCTGGAGTTAAGTGAACAAGAGAGAAAATAGTAGAAATGAGGTCAGAGAGGTTGGTGGAAGTCCAAATCTTGTAGAGCAGTGGTTCTCACCCTTAGCTGTTTGTTAGAATCACTTGGGGAACTTTTTCTACTCCTGGTGCCTGGGCTGCACCCATACCACTTCAGTAAGAATCTCTGCAGGTAGGACTTAGTGGCAGAAGAGATGGAGAGAAGTGGATGGATTTGAGAAGTATGTTAAAGAAAGAATTCATTTAATTATAGATTGAGTGTGGGGGTTGAGGAAGAGGAAAGTGTCAAGAATGACTCCCAGGTTTCTGGCTGAAGCAACTGGATGGGTAGATGTGTCACTTACTGAGATGAGGGTGGGAGATAGGAATGGGAGGAGTAGGTGTGGAATTTGGAGGGAAGATCAGAAATCAGGAGTTCAATTTTAGACATGTTAAATTTGAGATGCGAATGAGGCTAAGTATAAATATGTTAAGTAGGCAGATATATGAGTGGAACTTGAAATGAAATCAGAGCTTGAGGTAATACAATTTTATATCATCCACTTATTGATGGTCTTGAAAACATCATATAGGACAAACTTAATGGTGAAACAACTAGAGATACGGAAACTAGCCTAGTCTACTAATCTGAACAAGAATTGGTGCTAATTTGAATCAGGATAGTGTCAGTGGCGCTAGAAAAACATACGTAGGTTGGAGGTTTAAAGACTGAGGAGCCTGTGTGTAATGGAGGTGGACAATAGGCAAGGAATGAAAGATAACTTTGAGATATAAAGCCTAGGTGAATGATCCGTCCATTAGCAGATATGAAGCTGTTGGAGGAGCTGGTTTGGGAAAACAGGTAGTGTTTGGCTTTGGTTGTATTGATGTTTAGGAGAGGCTGCCTCGCAGGTCGCCAGTTGGGTCTATTGCACTGAGTTTTGGAAGAGTAGATGAGGTTCAAAACATAGATCAAGAAATAGATTTTCATACATTGAAAATGAAACAGTTTCATTTGCATAAAATTGATTCACCATGGGAGCAGCAACATTTATGAAAATAACAACATCCCCAGATTTATTCTGACCTGTTAGGATCTCTGTGATGTGGTCCTTTCCTGTTTCTTTTAGTGTTTTCCTTGGATGACCATGTTCAAGCTATACTGCCTTTCTTTCTATTCTTCCAGTATACCCAGCTAGGTCCTCCTTTGGGCTTTTGCACTTTTTGTTTTCTCATTTTAACTCTTCTCTCCTTCTTGGTAGAGGGATAAGAGGGCTGAGAAAAATTCAGAAGTCGGTGTCTGGGAAGTGGAGAAAGTTCCAAGCAGATCTTTGCTAAGGTATGGGAGCATGGATGAGCACATGAAGTAGAATGGTTGTGGGAGCCCTTGACGTTGACATTTGGTCAACACAAAGACCCAGAGTACCATGTTGGTCTCAGTGTATCCCAGTACTCAAATCTGTTGACCAGAGATGCTACAGCAGTGGTAGTTCTTCTCCGCTTGGTTGTCTGACGGTGGTGGTGGTGATGGTCCACCTGTGAAATATAACTTGACTTTGTGATGACTTGACTCATTGCTATCTGTCCTGCCACCGCCAATGGAAACATCTTCTGCATAGGTGAGAAACTCCCTTCAGTGAAAGCTATGGGTAAATTATTTCAGAAACTTGCTGGCTTGAAGAAACAACATGAAAACAGCAGGGAAGTTCCTTGCAGTCCACTTTGACATATTGTTAGGAATTACTTCTCATTAGGAGCACCTATGTGGTTCTTTAATTGATGGTGTTAGCAGTAAATGGGAGTAATGCACTGCACATGAATCCTTAAAAAGACTTGAGATGTAAAAATCAACATGGTATTTTTTCAGAATAAAAGTATTTGCTTTTGCTGATTATAAAATAATTTGTGGAAAAAAATAGAAAAGTATAAAGAAAAAAGTAAAAAATTACCCCAAATCCCACCACACAGAGTTAACTACAGTTAACATTTTCTGAACATCTTATTGGGCATTTCTCTAAATGTGTATGTGCATGTGGATATTTATATCTTTACAAAAAATTGATTGTGTGTTTTTTAAATTGCTTTAAAAATTCAGCATATTGTAGACCTCTTTTATGCCAGTAAAAAAATAACTGCACAAAGTAACTACATAGAATTCTGTTGTATGGATTAATCATACTTTATTTGGCCAATTTCCCAATAATGAGCTTTTTTCCTTCAGTTTTTCCTCATAAATTTTGCTGTGACGGCCAGGTGAAGTGGCTCACGCCTGTAATCCCAGCACTTTGGGAGGCCGAGGTGGGCGGATCACGAGGTCAGGAGATTGAGACCATCCTGGCTAACACGGTAAAACCTCATCTCTACTAAAAATACAAAAAATTAGCTGGGTGTGGTGACACGCTGCTGTAGTCCCAGCTACTCAGGAGGCTGAGGCGGGAGAATCGCTTGAACCTGGGAGGTGGAGGTTGCAGTGAGCCACGATCACGCCACTGCACTCTAGCATGGGCAACCAGAGCGAAACTCTGTCTCAAAAAAAAAAAAAAAGGCCGGGTGCAGTGGCTCATGCCTGTAATCCCAGCACTTTGGGAGGCCGAGGCGGGTGGATCATAGGGTCAGGAGTTTGAGACCAGCCTGGCCAACATGGTGAAATCCCGTCCCTACTAAAAATACAAAAATTAGCTGGGCGTGGTGGCGGGCGCATGTAGACTCAGCTACTCGAGAGGCTGAGGCAGGAGAATCGTTTGAACCCAGGAGGCAGAGGTTGCAGTGAGCCGAGATCACACCATTGTACTCCAGCCTGAGTGACAGTGCAGGACTACATCTCAAGGAAGAAAAAATTTGCTGTGATGAACATCCTTGTTCGTAAATCTTTATACATCAATCATATTGATTCCTTAGGATTTATTCCTGAAGTAGAATTGCTGTACAATATTAGATTTTTCCTAATTATTCCTTAAATATTCTTATAATTGAAAAAATATGTAAACAGCATTAAAGGACATTTTGATAAAGGTAAAAAAAATCAACTTTATTCTCTTTTTTTTTTTTTTTTTTTGAGATGGAGTCTTGCTCTGTCGCCCAGGCTGGAGTGCAGTGGCGCGATCTCGGCTCAGTGCAAGCTCTGCCTCCCAGGTTCACAACATTCTCCTGCTTCAGCCTCCCGAGTAGCTGGGACCACAGGCACCCGCTACCATGTCCGGCTAATTTTTTGTATTTTTTTTAGTAGAGACGGGGTTTCACCATGTTAGCCAGGATGGGCCCGATCTCCTGACCTCGTGATCTGCCTGCCTCAGCCTCCCAAAGTGCTGGGATTACAGGCATGAGCCACTGCGCCTGGCCTAAATCAATTTTATTCGTATAGCAACTGTTTTCTTCTTTCCATCTGATAAGTTGTTTTTTAAGTACCAATTCCTAGATCTCACTAGACCTATAAAAGAGAATTTTGGAGTAGGGAAAAACCTATAGAGAATTAAAATTCTGGGCATCCTATGTTAATTGGCAGCTAATGGGTTCTTAGTAACATTCGTTAACTGCCAAGAAAGTGACACTAGGAATTTAGAGTATACTGGGGTGGTTAGGAAATGCTTCAGAACAAGGTAGGACTTGACTTGGACCTGGAAGGGTAGTATTCAGATAGGAGGTAGAACATTTCTGGCTTTCAGGGTGGCGTGAATAAATTTGAGAAAGGCATATGGTTGTATGTATGAGCTGACAAACAGGCTAGAGTCAACTAATTGGAGAGGAGGGTTTGTGTTGTGGTGTAGTGGAGAGGTTTTTATGGGAGTTATATGTCCCAGAGGACTGATTTTATTTTTAGTACATCTGTAGTTGTGTAGTATGCAAGTGTAAGATAAAGCAGAAATCTAGATGTGGCCTAATTTTAAGCAAACTGGATACATTGAAGTCTCTTTTTACAAGAAATACCTGAGAAAGATTCTTTATGTGGATTATTTAAATAATGATCTTCCCAATACTTAAATATTTATTTTACTCTATAGTTCTCTATAGATAGACATGCTGCAACTTTTGTGGATATCAGATTCTTTTATACTATCAAAGAGTTCAGACAAGGTGGTTTCTGAAGTTCTTTCTGGTGCAGAGATTATTACATAACTTTTTTTTTTTTTTTTAAGACAGAGTCTTGCTCTGTTGCCCAGGCTGGAGTGCAGTGGCGCGATCTTGGCTCACTGCAAGCTCCACCTCCCGGGTTCATGCCATTCTCCTGCCTCAGCCTCCTGAGTAGCTGGGACTACAGTCGCCCACCACTGCGCCCGGCTAATTTTTTTTTTGTATTTTTAGTAGAGACGGGGTTTCACCGTGGTCTTGATCTCCTGACCTCGTGATCCACCCGCCTCAGCCTCCCATAGTGCTGGGATTACAGGCGTGAGCCACCGCGCCCGGCCTACATAACTTTTCAGAATACATGGCTGAGCACGGTGGCTCACACCTGTGGTCACAGCACTTTGGGAGGCCAAGGCAGGCGGATCACCTGAGGTCAGGAGTTCGAGACCAGCCTGACCAACATGGAGAAACCCCATCTATACTAAAAATACAAAAAAATTAGCCAGGCATGGTGGCACATGCCTGTAATCCTAGCTACTCGGGAGGCTGAGGCAGGAGAATCACTTGAACCCGGGAGGCGAAGGTTGCGGTGAGCCAAGATTGCGCCATTGTACTCCAGCCTGGGCAACAAGAGCAAAACTGTCTCAGAAAAAAAAAAAAAGAAATTTTCATTCGAAAAATATTTTATGGCTAAGACTGAGCTGCTAGAAGATGCTATGAGATCGAGAGGAATTATTATATAGTAGTTTTTAATTATCCTCATATACATTATCCATCAACATTTATCTCATGCTGAGTTCCTATTTTATCTTGAATTCACTCATATGATGTCTTTTAATCTATGTCCAGGCTACGTAAATAATTACTATTATTTCAGCCAAGGTAGAATTTTGGATGTAAATCTAGGAAAAATTACATCATGCATTCCAAAGTAAAATGTTAAGAATTTCTTTTTTAATACCTGTTTTGGAATATTTATATCACTTTTTACATCCTTTAGTATGGAAAATTGAGAACTGACTAGTACTTTTTTAAACTCAGGAACTTTCTTTTTAAAGTATATAACCATGTTCAGAGCTTATCAGGGGCGTACGTTAAGTATCTTCTTCGTAGCGTTACATTCTTTTCACTAAATTATACAAGTTTTGACCAAGGTAAGGCACCATAAGATGACTGACCGGCTCTTCTGACAGGCCCTCTTAGGATGCTGTTAACTTGGTGGAATCTTAAAGATTCAGGATCTGTTCCTCAGTTTCGCTAGTAAACTCAGTTTCTTCATTGTTACCAGAGTTAATTGGTCTTGGGAAAAGTAGTTAACAAAACTAACAGTTGACAAAATAAACCAGAATGCCATTTTATTTTATTTTATTTATTTATTTTTTTGAGACATAGTCTCACTCTGTCGCTCAGGCTAGAGTGCAGTGACGCGATCTCAGCCCACTGCAACCTCTGCCTCCCGGGTTAAGGCGATTCTTCTGCCTCAGCCTCCTGAGTAGCTGGGACTACAGGCATGCGCCACCACGCTTGGCTAATTTTTTTTGTATTTTTAGTAGAGACGGGGTTTCACCGTGTTGGTCAGGCTGGTCTCCAACTCGAGATCCCAAATGATCCGCCCGCCTTGGCCTCCCAAACTGTTGGGATTACAGGCGTGAGCCACTGTGCCCGGCCGTGAAAGTCAAAGTTTTTAGACATGCAATACCTATAGAAGTGATTGGGTTAATTCTAAATCTCAAGAACATTGGACAACAATTTAGAAACTTACTTTTGAAAGTTATTTGTGTGGCCTGGTGCAGTGGCTCATGCCTATAATCCTAGCACTTTGGGAGACTGAGGCAGGTGGATTGCCTGAGCTCAGGAGTTTGAGACCAGCCTGGGCAACACGGTGAAACCCCATCTCTACTAAAATACGAAAAATTAGCTGGACGTGGCAGCGTGCGCCTGTAGTCCCAGCTACTTGGGGAGCTGAGGCAGGAAAATTGCTAGACCCTGGGAGGCAGAGGTTGCAGTGAGGGGAGATCGCGCCACTGCACTCCAGCCTGGGCAATAGAGTAAGGGTGAGACTCCATCTCTTAAAAAAAAAGAAAGAAAGTTATTTGTATTACCTGATCTGATTGGATAAACTTTTCTGACAGCTATGGGCAGTAACCAATAAATATGCACGTTGATTACTAGACTGTTTACAGCCTAGTGAGCTATTGTTTTCTTTTATGTCATAATAGTTTGCTATGTAGTTTGCATGTGTAGTTTGCTATGTAGTAGTTTGCTATGGCAACCCCAGCAAACATTGCTTTAATTTGTTCTTGACAGTATGTGCAAGCTCAGTGTTAAATTGTCTTTGGATTTGATTTTTGGGTTTGTTTCATGTCATTTATTTTTTTCTCCTTGGTCCATTGCCACTTAATACCAATCTCCAGTCCAAGAAACAGATTCTTGTTTCTTGGAAACAGTAGATTGTATTGAGGAGTATGATTCCTTTTCCTCAGTCTGAGGCCTGTTTGTTTAATTGTTGGTTGGAATATTTGTGAGGTTTTTATTGTTTTGTTTTGGTGGTGGTTAAAATTTTTATTTGAAAACACTTTACCTAAAATTTTTATTTACTAATCTGTGGAATTCAGTCTGATAAATGGGACGTTGACTCTAATAAGTAGAATTTTCAAGCACCTAGAAGATTTTAATTTTTCTTGAGCTGCAACTCAAATCATATGCCTGCAGGTAAGAGTTTCTTTATTAGTGATAGAATTTGGGGACTTCCCATGTAACTACCAACCTCTGCCTCCTGTGCTCAAGTGATCCTTCCACTCCAGTCTCCCAAGTAGCTGGGACCACAGGCACGAGCCATCACGCTTGGCTAATTTTTGTATGTATTTGTAGAGATCGGGTTTTGCCATGTTGTCCAGGTTGTCTCAAACTCCTGGACTGAAGTGATCCTCCCACCTCGACCTCCCAAAGAGTTGGGATTACAAGCATGAACCACTGCACCCGGCCCAAGGTAACTCTTTTTTTGTTTGTTTGTTTGAGACAGAGTCTTGCTGTCGCCAGGCTGGAGTGCAGTGGCATGATCTTGGCACACTGCAACCTCTGCTTCCTGGGTTCAAGCTATTCTCCTGCCTCAACTTCCCGAGTAGCTGGGACTACAGGCGCGCACCACCACATCTGGCCAATTTTTGTATTTTTTTAGTAGACACGGGGTTTCACCATGTTGGCCAGGATGGTCTTGATCTCTTGACTTCATGATCCACCCACCTCAGCCTCCCAAAGTTCTGGGATTACAGGCATGAGCCACTGCGCCCGGCCCCAAAGTAACTCTTATATTTGACTTTCCATCCTATTTAATTCAGCTCACCCTCCCTTTTCCAGTTCATGCCCTGTTGGATATCTGGAACTGTTTGCTCTGAACCCAGTGTCTGCGATTGGGCCCTATCAATAAATTGTGGTGTAGTCAGAGCAAAGACTAGAAGACCACCTTCATTTTGAAAGAGAGATTTCTGGTCCTCAGCATAATACCAGTTGGTTTTATGTGTAGGTGTATATAAGGTTGGCTTTGATTCTGAGTTCTTCCCACTGATGCTTAAAATTGTGAGGTTTGTGTTTTAGTGACTCCTGATAGTAGAAGAAACTGAGGCCAAGTTTTGTTGTTGTTGTTGTTGTTGTTTTATTTAGTTATTTATTTTAAGAATAGGGAGTTTTCCTATGTTATCCAGGCTGGGCTTGACCCTCTGAGCTCAAGGAATTCCCCCTGCCTTAGTCTGTCTCATAGCTGGGCATGGTAGGGGGCAGTTTTCTTAAGAGATTTAGTGTTAGGTGTAGTTGGTGTACTTGGGTGAGGAGAGGAAAGAATGTGTTAGGAATAGCCTCATGTGAATGTTCATAAATTGTATTTTCCTACTTACAAAATTAGAGGGAGCTTCGGTTGAAAATAAATATACCACTTTAGATATACTAAGTTTCTCTGATTCTAAAATATGCAGTTTTTTTTTTGCATTTCAGTTTAAGAGCAAAGTATTGCTTTTTTCTTTTCCTCCTCAAAATTGATAGCATATTACAATCAAAGATGTAATAAATATTTATAATAGCAAGTTACAGGAAAGGAAAATGGGAACTTTGCATACATTTATTTTGATTTTAGGAACTCATATATTCCTCCTCACCACATACATACACACCCACTCCTAGAGTTGCCTTGCGTTTACATAGTCCTTTGCAAATACTTTCTGTTAAAACTAAGATGGTACTCAGTAGTGTGTGCCTGTAGTCCCAGCTGTTAGGAGGGCTGAGGCTGGAGGAACCCTTGAGCCCAGGAATTTAAGTCCAGCCCGGGCAACATAGGAATACCTCGTCTGTCTTTTAAAGATAACGTCTCACTCTATTGCATAGGCTAGAGTGGCTATTCACAGACACAATCATAGCAACCTGCAGCCTTGAACTCCTAGCCTCAAGTGACCCTCCTACCTCAGCCTCCCTAGTAGCAGGGACTACAGGCATGTGCCACCATATCTGGCTACTGTCTCTCTCTCTCTTTTTTTTTTTTTTGCCCAAGCTGGAGTACAGTGGCATGATCTCAGCTCACTGCAACCTCTGCCTCCGGGGTTCAAGGGATTCTTGTGCCTCAGCCTCCTGAGTAGGTGAGACTACAGGCATGCACCACCACGCCCGGCTAACTTTTTGTATTTTAGTAGAGACGGGGTTTCACCATGTTGCCCAGGGTGGTCTGGAGCTCCTGAGCTCAGGCAATCCGCTGGCCTCGGCCTCACAAAGTGCTACTGTCTCTTTAAAAAAAAGAAAGAACGGAAAAAAGAAACTAACATAATTTCCAAAGTGGATGCCATGAATTAATTTAATAATTACTTATGCAGTATCTACTACATGTCAGACATTGTAACAGTTATTTAATTAAACATTTAGTTGGCTGTGGTGGCAGCATACCTGTAGTCTCAGCTCCTGGAGAGGTCAGGGTAGGAGGATCACTTGAGTCCCTGAGTTTGAGAACAGCCTGGGCAACATAGACACTGTCACTAGTAAAAAACAAACAGTTTTAAACATGCCTGAAGAATTGTTGTCTGTGTGTTTTACTAACATGTTTATCACCTCTGGAATCGTGTACTGTCCTATTTAATTGGGGGATAATGGTTGCATTAATAGGTATCCTTTGTCAGTGACAAAGACAAGGAACTAAATTGACTTTCACTGTGCTAATAACCATTTCTGGGTGAAAGAGGCCAGATTATATGTAGAGGAATTTAGTTGTACATTTAAATTCACATCCTGATCTAAGACAGAATTAGGCCTTCTTGGGATTCATAGGATTTGCAATACAAGTTGCTCACCTACTCTCCTTGAATAGAAAAAACTTTTTTTCTGTCTGTATCTTCTTTCAGAGCTCCGTAAGGAAGCATCAACACTTAAATCTTGTAAACCAACAAAGTACCACATATCATATCTATTATATACTTATATATTGTGTATATTATATTTATATATTTATATTATTTTTGTATTTATAAAAGGCATTTCTGACTTTCTCTTTTTTTGGTCTAAATCTCACTGGCTCTTCTACTGAAAGGTTTTTTTTGTACCCACTCTTCTATGGCTATCTCTGACCATCCTGAATGTATCAAAGAGGGTAGATGCTTAAGTGGGAGTCACATTGGAAGTACATATTGATATATTTTGGAGGGTAATTTGACAATGTCAAAATAAACAGCGTGCAGGCTATTGGGCCTACTTGTGCTTATGTTTAGATACACTTGTTTGCTACATTGTTTGCAGTAGCAAAAACATGGAAACCATTCAGCAGGGTAACAGTGGAATTCTCTGCAACCATTAGAAAGAATAAAGTGTGTCTACAGGGAAAATATATATATATTTGTATTTTATATATATGCTGGTAGATGCCTGTTGTGTTCATTTTTTTTTTTGTTTTGAGGATATAAAAAATCCCTCTCTAAAGGCTTTAGAGAGGGATTTGAAATCTAGAAGGAACCTTACTTTTCAATTGTAGCTTCCTGTAACTTTTGAATTATTTAGGTTATGTATATATATATTGCTTTTCTTTAAAATAAAATGCATATATGAAGAAAGGCAAATCCAATTTTAACAGTGTTTCCAAAGGGGCATAGAACTTTAGCACTGAAGGGACCTTAGAGATTCTTACACAGTCACCCTCAATTAAAGATGAGGGGAAAATAAATGAGGAAATTCAGATTCAGGAAAGTATCTTCAAGCCTGCACTAGAATTCAGGCCCTGAGGATAGCAGTAGCTTATGAATATATTGACTTGTTCTTATTCTAACAGTTTGTTTAACTGATGTCCATCTCTCATTGTGAAGGATTGATTTTTGGAAGACCCAATAAAATGACCTTTGTAAGACAGTTCTTAAAGCATCTACCTCTGGCAATAATGATAAAGTGGTAGTGTTAACTCTTCCCCATGTTTTGTAACTTTGAGGGGCCCAATCCCTTAGAAATATATTTATAAGTTCCTTAAGTATTATTTGAAGCAAATTTGTGTCTAGAGTCCAAAGTTTCCCTTCCTGATTTGAATTCCTAGCTGACTATTCTAGATGTTTAAAATTGGTTTTACTGTGTTTTTGTTCCACTTGGTATGCAGGGGTGAAAGGGTTGGGGGTATAGTTTTGGTGACTTCTAAATGGCTTGCTATTTAAAGGAAGAATTTACTGTAAGATGGTAGGAAATTGTCTAGAGGAGGAAATTTTATGTACTGAAGAGAAACTCTAAGTTCTTGAAAATATGAGTTATTCTTTTAAGTTGAGTCTTTTCCTGGCTCTTCAAGGCCAGAAACGCTTTCTCCTTATTCAAACCACACAAAGACATTGGTAATGGTGAGATTGGCAGTTCAGCATGGGACTGGATATTCAAACTACATTCAATGAATATTTTTTATGGTTGATTTACTTCAGTTAGGCACAAGCAATAGAAACACACTTACTAATGTTAAGATTAGTTGTTAGCTTTAAGATTAAAATCTATCTGTCTAGTGACTCTACTACAGGTTGAACATCCCTTATCCAAAATGCTTGGGACTAGAAGTGTTTCAGATTTTTTATTCTTTTCTGATTCTGAAATATTTACACTCCTAATCCAAATATTCAAAATCCGAAATGCTGTAATGAACATTTCCTTTGAGCATCATACCTGTGCTCAAAAAGTTTTGGATTTTGGAGCATTTCAGATTTTCAGATTAGGGATGATCAACCTGTAGTAGTATAGGTGGGGAAAACTTATTCTTCCAATTTTTTTTTTTTTTTTTTGAGAGTGTCACTCTGTCGCCCAGGCTGGAGTGCAGTGGCACGATTTCGGCTCATTGCAACCTTCGCCTCCTGGGTTCAGGCGATTTTCATGCCTCAACCTCCCGAGTAGCTGGAATTACAGGCGCCCGCCACCACACCTGGCTAATTTTTGTATTTTTAGTGGAGATAGGGTTTCACCATGTTGGCCAGGCTGGTCTGGAACTCCTGACCTCAAGTGATCTGCCTGCCTTGGCCTCCCAAAGTGTTGGGATTACAGGAATGAGCCATCATGTTGGGCCTATTCTTCCAAAATTTAATGATCCATAGGCCTATCACAAAATGGGTACTCTAAATATTTGGTAATAATTTTGTTAAGATGATAGGATGAATCTTTGCTTTGAAAGAGGAAATAAACGAAGCCTTTTATTCCAGAAATAAAGACACTTTCAGATCTTAAGAATCAGAGTCAAATTATGTCTGTGCTGTTTTAATCAGTAAAGGTTTGGTTGAATTGAAAATAAAAGGTTGCAGGAGCCAAGAACAGATAGAGTTGCACATTTATCTTTGTAACTCCATATCCTTAGGAGGAATCCAGTTTGTATAGCCACTTTAATTTTGTTGTGAATATAGACTGAGCATTCAGTAGCTTGTCAATTCAGTAGCTTGACAGTTGACTTAATTTGAACAGTCACGTTAGATAAGACTGGAAAGCTAGGTTGAGGGAAGTCAATTTTGTGTGTGTTTTCGGGTTTTGTTTCTAGTATCCTTTCTGATAATGGAGAGAATTTGGTGGCCCATTTGGACCCTACTTAATGGGTAACTATAGTGCCTCACCAATATCTTTCTTGCACTATTCCAATTTATCAATCATTATTGGACCCAGTGTCCTGAATTACAGTCTGATTATTTTTCACCAATCTTTTATCTTTCATTTACCCACACTGAAATTCTTGAGCCCAACATCTGTTTTTTTCCCCCACATAACTGTGGGGAGATAGTACGATAGCTAGGTACTGTTCTAAACTCTGCTGCTGGCTTCCTGTATGTATTATTATCACATTGGGCAAGCCACTAAGCTGCTTTGGGGTTCAGTTCCTTGATGTGTAAAATGAAATCATTTGACTGGATATTATGAAGTCCTTTTATATCTCCAGAGCTATTTTATTCCTTTATTCACCAGACTTTTCTTGTGAAGCACCTTCTCTGTGCTAGGCACAATACAGGATGTTCTGGGTACAAACTTCTTGCCCACAAAGAGTATTTAGAATTTCCATCACTTTATTCAAATCAGCTTAGTCTTTTACTCTGGAAAACTTTAGTATTAGCAAGTTTTGTCAATTTTTACTATCACTGTATAAGGTATTTGTTAAAATTGCTGATGTTGGCCGGGCGCGGTGGCTCACGCTTGTAATCCCAGCACTTTGGGAGGCCGAGGCAGGTGGATCACGAGGTCAGGAGATCGAGACCACGGTGAAACCCCGTCTCTACTAAAAATACAAAAAATTAGCCGGGCGTGGTGGCGGGCGCCTATAGTCCCAGCTACTCGGAGAGGCTGAGGCAGGAGAATGGCGTGAACCCAGGAGGCGGAGCTTGCAGTGAGCCGAGATTGCACCACTGCACTCCAGCCTGGGCGACAGAGCGAGACTCCGTCTCAAAAAAAAAAAAAAAAAAAAAAGCTGATGTTATTTAGCTCTTCATCTCCAAAAATGCTTATATCTCTACTTTTTGTTTTTCCACTTATTTATTTATTATTGTTATTATTATTTTTGAGACAGAGTCTTGCTCTGTTGCCCAGGCTGGAGTGCAGTGGCACAAGTTGGGCTCACTGCAACCTCCACCTCCCGGTTTCAAGCGATTCTCCTGCCTCAGCCTCCTGAGTAGCTGGGACTATAGGCATGCACCATCATGCCCGGCTAATTTTTGTATTTTTAGTAGAGACAGGGTTTCACCATGTTGGCTAGGCTGATCTCAAACTCCTGACCCGCCTCAGCCTCCCAAAGTGCTGGGATTACAGGCATAAGCCATTGCACCCGGCCTGTTTTTCTATTTATAAGCCAATTTCTCATCCTGGAAAACAAATCTCATCTTCCTGGTCCCATTATGACTAGTTGTTTCTAAATTGATAGAAAGTAAACTATGGGCCGGGTGCGGTAGCTCACACCTGTAAGTAATCTCAGCACTTTGGGAGGCCAAGGCGGGTGAATCACCTGAGGTTGGGAGTTCGAGACCAGTCTGACCAACATGGAGAAACTCTGTCTCTACTAAAAATGTAAAATTATCCGGGCGTGGTGGCGCATGCCTGTAATCCCAGCTACTGGGGAGGCTGAGGCAGGAACATCACTTGAACCTGGGAGGTGGAGGTTGAGGTGAGCCAAGATTGTGCCATTGCACTCCAGCCTGAGCGATAAGAAGCGAAACTCCATCTCAATAAATAAATAAATGAAAGTAAACTATGTACTATAGAGTAAGAAACTAGTGATTTCTTTTTCTTTTTTCTTTTTTTTGAGATGGAGTCTCGCTCTGTTGCCCAGGCTGGAGTGCAGTGGCGCAATCTCGGCTCACTGCAAGCTCCGCCTCCCAGGTTCACGCTATTCTCCTGCCTCAGCCTCCCGAGTAGCTGGGACTACAGGCACCCGCCACCACGCCCGGCTAATTTTTTGTATTTTTAGTAGAGACAGGGTTTCACTGTGTTAGCCAGGATGGTCTCGATCTGACCTCATGATCCGCCCGCCTCGGCCTCCCAAAGTGCTGGGATTACAGGCACAAGCCACCGCGCCTGGCCTCTTTTTCTTTTTTTCTGAGACCGAGTTCCATTCTTGTTGCCCAGGCTGGAGTGGAATGGTACAATTGTAGCTCACTGTAACCTCTGCCTCCCGGTTTAAGCGATTCTCCTGCCTCAGCCTCCCGAGTAGCTGGGATTACAGGCATGCGCCACCACGCCCAGCTAATTTTTGTGTTTTTAGTAGAGACGGGGTTTCACCATGTCGGCCAGGCTGGTCTCACACTCCTGACCTCAGGTGATCCGCTCTCCTTGGTTCCCAAAGTGCTGGGATTACAGGCGTGAGCCACCGCACCTGGCCTATAGTTTACTTTCTATCAATTAAAAAAAACAAAAACCAGTCATAATGGGACACCACCGCTCCTGGCTGATTTCTTTAAGGCAAATAAAAAATACAGAATCTAGAGGTATGATGTAATTTTTAAAAAGAGAGACCTAAACAACATCATAGGAAAATTTTCTAAGATTAAGTATGGCTTTGTTTAAAAATTTTACACCCAGGCCAGGCGCAGTAGCTCAGGCCTGTAATCCCAGCACTTTGGGAGGCCAAGGTGGGCGGATCATGGGGTCAGGAGATTGAGACCATCCTGACTAACATGGTGAAACCCTGTCTCTACTAAAAATACAAAAGATTGGCCGGGCGTGGTGGCGGGCGCCTGTAGTCCCAGCTACTCGGGAGGCTGAGGCAGCAGAATGGCATGAACCCAGGAGGCGGAGCTTGCAGTGAGTCGAGATCCGCCACTGCACTCCAGTCTGGGCGACAGAGCGAGACTCCGTCTCAAAAAAAAAAAAAAAAAAAAAAATTACATCCAAAGTAAAAAGAGTTTGGTAGGTACTCTGTTGGCCACTGAAAAGAAAAAGACCAGGGGGCTGCTTCTGACTTAGAAATGGGCATTCTTTCAGGAGAGCCCCCATTGTCTAGGTTCTGAGTCTCAGCCCTGCAGGACCACATGTGATTATTCTAAGTGCACCCAAATGATCAGGCTATAGACTGTAGACAGTGTAGAGGATTAAGTCACATGAAACATTCATAGCAGGTGTAGGAGTAGAGCTACTACTTTTGGCTGTGGTCAGAGAAGACCTAAGTAACAAGAAGCCATGTGAATATCTGGAAGAAGCGTCTTCCAGCCTGAGGGAAGAATGCAAAGGCCCTAAGATGGAAACAGTCTTGGCTTGTTTGTAGAAAGAAAACCCAATGTTTTTGGAGTAAAGTTAGTGATAAGGGAGAGTGATAGATGATGAATTTGGTATAATGGGCCAGCTGTTACAGGACTCTGTAGGTTCAGATAAAGAGCTGGAATTCTAAGTGTGGTTAAGTGAAGGAGCAATATCTGGATTTACATTTTAAAAGCTCACCATGGCTACTATGTGAAGAATACATAAATTGGGCTACAGAGGAAGCTGGGAGATCAATTAGAAACCAGTAACTATTCAGATGAGAAAGCTCTGGCTTGGACGGAAATGGATAAATGTGGAATACATTGAGAAGCAGGACAGCTGACAGGACTTCCTGATAAAGAGGATAGGAAAAGATAGGATTTTTAGCTTAAGCAATTGAGTTGAAGAGGTGCCAGTTAGTATTTTAGTCATGTTGGACACCTGAAATGAATATAATTAAAGAATGGTAAAAATTGTGCTTTTTAATTCTGTAAGCTTGTGGCAAAGGAGAGAAAAATAGCTATGGAGAAAGACACTGGTTTCTTGAAAACTTAGACTAGAAAAATTATTCTGGCAATTAGAACAATAGATATTTTATTTGAAAAAATTAATGATGATTAGGTGCTAAAGCATGAAAAGTCATTCTAAAATAATTACAACATAGGAGGGCCAGGCGCAGTGGCTCACACCTATAATCCTAGCACTTTGGGAGGCCAAGGCGGGGAAATCACTTGAGGTCAGGAGTTTGAGACCAGCCTGGCCAACATTGTGAAACCCCATCTCTGCTAAAAATACAGAAATTAGCTGGGCATGGTGGCACACCCCTGTAATCCCAGCTACTCAGGAGGCTGAGGCAGGAGAATCGCTTGAACCTGGGAGGTGGAGGTTGCAGTGAGCCAAGATTGCACTACTGCATTCTAGACTGGGTGACAGAGCAAGACTCTCTCCATCTCAAGAAATAAAAAAATTAAAGAAATAATAAAAATAATTACAACATAAGATTCGTTCCCAGGATCCAGTCGTGGAAGTAGACACGAACCCATTAATGATTTGCTGAGGTCTCCATTAATAATGGTGCTCCACATTCATTAGAACAAAAGAAGATACTTTTTTTTTTAAGACGGTGTCTCACTCTGTAGCCCAAGCTGGAGTGCAGTGGCGTGATCTCAGCTCTCTGCAACCTCTCTGCCTCCTGGGCTGAAGCGATTTTCCAGCCTCAGCCTCCTGCTCAGCCTTCCGAGTAGCTGGGACTACAGGCATGCACCACCACACCTGGCTAATTTTTTTATTTTTTATTTTTTAGTAGAGACAGGGTTCTACCATGTTGCCCAGGGTGGTCTGCAACTTCTGAGCTCAGGCAATGTGCCCGCCTTGGCCTCCCAAAGTGCTGGAATTACAGGCATGAGTCACCTTGCCCGGCCAAAAGAACATACTTTCATACTGAGTTGCCACTTGAAAATGAAATTTGAACTGAAAGCTAGGGAATATAAGTATCTTTCTCAGGTATTTTTCCCATTCCTACATGTTGAATAAAAGACCATACCTGAACTAAGAGTCACCCCAAAGGAATTGCAAAGTGTTGGTTTAGGAGTTAAAAGACTTTGTGTTCTGAACTCAAGCCCATTAATAGCCATGTGACCACAGCAAATTGGAACTCTGAGCTTCTGTTCCCTTATTTGTAAAATACTTGCTTGCTCTGTGTGTCTAACAGAGCTTTTGAAAACCCCAAATAAGATCATAAATGTCAGAGTACTTTGAAGACTGTGAAACATTGAATACTGCTTATGAGGGAGTGGTTATATAGCTTAAAGCATTTAACTGGAAAGGACCTTGGAAATCCTTTTAAAGGAGGATGGGGGTGGAAATGCACAGGTTGCTTCTGTCTTTTTTTTTTTTTTTTTTTTTTGAGGCTGTCACCCAGGCTGGAGTGCAGTGGCGCGATCTCAGCTCACTGTGGCCTCCGCCTCCCAAGTAGCTGGAATTACAGACTTGCACCATTATGCCGGGCTAATTTTTGTATTTTTAGTAGAGACGAGGTTTCATCATGTTGGCCAGGCTGGTCTGGAACTCCTGAACTCAAGTGATTTGCCCACCTTGGCCTCCCAAAGTGCTGGGATTAAAGACATGAGCCACCACGCCTGGCCTATGTTGTTCCTACTGTGAATCTTGAGGTTATGGTTTCCACTGGACTATAGTGCTCAATCATAGTGGCCTATTTTAAGTGGCCTTATAATTCCTAACCAAAGTGACTTGTGAAACAGAGGACCCTGGATAAATTTAAATGTTATAAAGATGATAAAATGTACAGGTAAGTTTGATTTTGCTCTCTTATTTGGCAGTTAGAGCTTTATTCCTAGCCATAATACAGAAAGGAAAGGCAGCAAAATATGGTTCGTACTTTTTACGTAGGTTTTTTCCCCTTTATTTGACCTTTGGGCTGTGGAGTGAGAGCATCTTTTCCTTTAAGAAGTGAAAAATATAAATATGCCAGAGGCTTGCTAGCAGTTGAAAGCAACTGTTGGTCAGTGAGATAATGGAAGGAAAAAAAAACAACAGGTTGGAGATGGGAAAAGTCAAGGAAGAAGGAGGAAAAACATTTGAAAGAAGGGGAAAAAAAGCTTAAGTGAATTCAAGAAGGCAAAAAAGCCTCAAGTGTTTTTTTTTATAATCTGTCTTTGAGTTTCAGGTACTAAAATTTGAGATGATTAAAAGAGAGATTGGTTCTTAGAGGAATAAATAAAATTAAGGCAAAGTATAAGGATTTATGGTCTCTGAAGATATGTTGGATTACTATGAACATTATTTTTATTTAAGATGTGCTTTCTGTCTGGGCGCGATGACTCATGCCTGTAATCCAGCACTTTGGGAGGCTGAGGTGGGCAGATCACAAGGTCAGGAGTTTGAGACCTGCCTCACCAACATGCTGAAACCCCATCTCTACTAAAAACAAAAAAAATTAGCCGGGTGTGGTGGCACTTGCCTGTAATCCCAGCTACTTAGGAGGCTGAGGCAGGAGAATTGCTTGAACCCGGGAGGCAGAGGTTGCAGTGAGCAGAGATCGAACCACTGTACTCCAGCCTGGGTGACGGAAGGAGACCCCCTCTCAAAAAAAAAAAAAGAAAGAAAGAAGATGTGCTTTGTTATTGACATATATGAAGTCAGTCCCTATACTTTCTCTGTTTAAGGAACCCCAGTGATGTATAATTTCTATCAACTATAGGAAAAATATTTACCAACACAGGATTTCCTTAGCGAGATGATCTGGACTGAATTCATTGGCTCTTTTTGGTTTGATTTAGGCTGCATTAGTATCTATTTAAAATATTGCTTTGAGCTATTTAGCTTTTTTTTTTCTATATCACAAATCATTAAGCAATCTTTAGCTTTTCTAATTTACCATTTTTCCTGAATTCATTGATTTGAAAAGCTTAAAAAAAGAAAAAGCCAAACCAAAAGAGACTGTGACACTGTCAGCTAAAGTTTTATTTATTTATACTTTCAGTTCTGTTTCCATCCTTCACTACCAGAGATAACCTATTGCCATGAATTTAGTGTGTATCATTCCAGTGCAATGTAGATGTGTATGTATGTGTGTATGTATGAAAATGTATTGCTTTATGTGTTTAATTTTTAGACAATAAATTATATACGTATGTGTGAGTATATATGTGCATATGTATATATATTTATGTGTATATAAGTTCTGCAGCAGTCTTATTTTCATTCTTTTTTTCCAAAATCTGTACATGTTGGTAGATTCAGATCTAGGTCCTCCATTTTAGCTGTTCTGTTTTTATTATACAATATGAATATTTCACAGTTTTTCCACAATCCCTTTGATGGATATTTAAATTGTTTTCCTTTTCTCCCCCCATTACATTACAGACAACCAGTGAACAACCTTGTACATATCTTTTCTGGTCTTTGTCCTCGTCATCATCTTCTTCTTCCTTCTCCTCTTCTTTTGTTTCAATGGTTTGATTTTGTCCTAAACTGTCTCATTATTTGAGTTCTCCCACTGGGTCCAGCACTTTGGTATTTATAGTCATTATTTGAGGGAGGGAGAGGGATGAGGAAAACCTTCTATACTTTGGAATAATGCTCTTCTTTTATCAGAGAATGAGAGGCTCTGCAATTTTCTTTCCTTATGGATTCTTTTTGGAGTCTGATAAATTTGGCAACTTCGCATTTTATTTGAATTTAGTTAATTTTTTAGAGACAGGGTCTCACTATGTTGCCTAGGCTGGTCTTGAACTCCTGAGCTCATGTGATCCTCCTGCCTGGGCCTCCCAAAGTGCTGGGATTACAGGCGTGAGCCACCACGCCCGGCCTTCTTCTAGAATATTTTCTCCCTACTGAGTGTGGGACTATTTAGTGATCTCCAATCCAGTTCATGTTCTTCTTATGTTACTTTATAAGTTCAGTGTGATCCAGGCATAGTTGATATTTATAGAAAGGTTTCTCGAAGCATTCTTAGCCAAAGGAAGCATTTAAAAAATATGTCTTCACCCTGATATTTGATTAGAATTATTATATTTAAATTTTGTTCAAGGACCATATGTTTCAATTACCAGTGGTTTTCACTTATAAATTTTTTCTGGAGTCTTTAATCCACTGTGCCTTATTCATTATTGTGAGGTTGAGTGTATTTTTAATTTTTATGCTCCATGTTTTTTCACCCCTTAAACCTGGCTCCTATTCAGAGCTTTGAGCACTTGGAATCCTGAAGTGTTACAAATGAAAACTGTTACTCTTCTCTAATAACACACTCTGCCTGCTGCAAGCGTTTGAGTAGGACTTCCTTTCTTAACAACTAGTTTGGGCAGCCACCTGTCTCATGAATATATCAACTATCTTTAAGAATTTGAGAATTTATGTGCTGAATTTTTTTTAAGACAACCAATAAGACCTTCAAATAGAAATCAGAGTAATAAATAGAACTAGTATATCAGATGCCTGTGTATTTTGTCTCAGATCTGTTCTTGTCTTAGGGTTTGGTTCAGGTAATAAGTATTGTGGTTGGAAAGTAACCTTTGGATCTAGGCTTACGCCAACTTTAACATAGATGACATATTCCATCAAAAGTACAAGCACTATATGTATACTTGGAAGTATCTGTCATGTCACCCAATAGGCAATTTCGTTTAGTGAATTATCTTCCCTATGCCATCGTAGCCACCAAGTTTGAATGGAATTGTTTACCTGCTCTTTGTCACATCAGTCCCACATTTTATGCTACAGAGAAATGTTCCTATCTTAAATCTTTCTTTAGAAGAAAATGACGCTCTTATATGGAACACTAACACTGTAGAGTTCGTTTTCCCTTCCACTCTGGAAAGTGCTATAAAACTTTTTTTAGTTCCTAAGTAAAAAACCATTATTTTTCTAACTGTAGTTACCCGCTTGAGATATTTCATCTGGATACGTAACAGAAGCCTTTATTGCTTTTGTTGGAGTCAAAATACAATATAAAGAACTTTCTCTTTTTTTGAGACGGAGTCTCACTCTGTCACCCAGGCTGGAGTGCAGTGGCATGATCTCGGCTCACTGCAACCTCTGCACATGCCAGCATGCTTGGTTAATTTTTGTATGTTTTGGTAGAGATGGGTTTTCACCATGTTGGCCAGGCTGGTCTCAAACTCCTGACCTCAAGTGATCTGCCCGCCTTGGCCTCCCAAGGTGCTGAAGAACTTTTTTATTGAAATTATATATTGTTTTGCATGATTCTTTCTTTTAAAAACCTTTTTTTCTGACTATAAAAGTAAAATGTGCTCACTTTTTACAAACTTAAATAGTATGTATAGTAAGTACTCAATCTTTATCCTACATATTGTCAAGTAGTTCCCATAATAGTTATGCTGATTTACACCGCACCAGCAGTACATGAGAGTTCTTGTCTCTTTGTGCCCTCAGTGGTATTGTTATTAAAAACAGGTATTATACTTTTTTTTTTTTTTTGAGGTAGAGTCTCACTCTGTCACCCAGGCTGGAGTGCGGTGGCGCCATCTTGGCTCACTGCAACCTCTGCCTCCCAGATTCAAGCGATTCTCCTGCCTCAACTTCTTGACTAGTAGCTGGGAGTGCAGGTGCCCACCACCACACCCAACTAATTTTTGTATTTTTTGGTAGAGACAGAGTTTCACCATTTTGGCCAGGCTGGTCTCAAACTCCTGACCTCAGGTGATCCACCCACCTCGGCCTCCCAAAGTGCTGGGATTTTAGGCGTGAGCCACCGTGCTTGGTCAATATTACAATTTGTTAAGGGAAGATATAGTTATGTTTGTATCAACTTTTTAGAAGTCTTAACTCTGACTCATTAATATTAGTAAGTGCATAAACCTGAAACTTGTTAGTAAAATAAACTTTGTTAATTTGACATGCAGAGGGGAGAAACATTCTGGGATTTTTTGTGTGTGTGTGTGTGCTATAGAGTTACTGTCTAATCTTTCAAGCACGGGAATCTAAAAGAAAACATTAATTCAGTCATTTGTTAAATAAGTATTTGTAGCCTTCCATGTGCCAGACACTGTCTGGGTGCAGCAGCAAAACAGACAAGAACCTGCCTTGGTAGAGTTTATTTTCCAGTTAGAGAAGACAGATTGTAAAAAGATACAGGATGGTAGATGACTTTATGCGTTATAGAAAAAGAAATGATGAAGCAGGAATAGGATTGTGGCTGTTAAGGGAGGGAATTGCTTTTTTTTTTTTTTTTTTTTTTGAGGCAGAGTCTTGCTCTGTCATCCAGGCTGGAGTGCAGTGAGGGAATCTCTGCTCACTGCAACCTCTGCCTCCCAGGTTCAAGTGATTCTCCTTCCTCAGCCTCCTGAGTAGCTGGGACTACAGGTGTGTGCCACCACGCCCAGCTGATTTTTGTGTTTTTAGTAGAGACGGGGTTTCACCATGTTGGCCAGGCTGGTCTTGAACTCCTGACCTCAAGTGATCCACCCGCCTCGGCATATCAAAGTGCTGGTATTACAGGTGTGAGGCACCATGCCCAGCCAGGAATTCATTTTTAAGGGTGTCAGGGAAGACCTCACAGAGATGGTGACAAGGAAAGTCTCAGCAATGGTGAAGGAGTGTGCCGTGAGAACATCTAGGGGAAGACTTATTCAGACAGAAAATGACACGTACAAAGCCCCAAGGCACGAATGGACCTATTCTGAGGAACCACAACAAAGAAGGGTAGTGTAGCTGGTACATAGTGAGATCAGGAAAACATAGTTGGAAATGAGGCCAGAGAGGTAATCAAGTCCAGATTGTGCAGGACCCTTTTGGCCATTGTAAGGCTTTCACTCAGAGGGAGTTGGGATTTACTGGAGGTTCCATCAGAGGCCATTATTAAACTAGTAAAATCAAAAAATACTTGTGTCTTGGCTTTGCTTTTTCAGAAGATTTTGTCTCAAAATGATTTGGGGATTAACTCATGGTTCCTGGTGGTAGTCACATGTAGATTTAAACCTTTATATTAGTACAGAAAATTTCCCTGAAATATAGATCTTAGGTATGGCATTTAAATTCAAAGAAAGTAATAGAAAATCCTGCCTATAGGTATTTATTCCTGGGTGGCCCTGCTTTATTACTGACTTCTTATCCTAAATTGTCGTTTTTTTTGAAAAAACTGTATTATTTGCAAGATACACTCATATATTATTCGAGGCTAGATAGAGATCTACTCTATTAGGTTATTTTAATAATGTATGCTTTGAACTTTTTTTTTTTTTTTTTGAGACGGAGTCTCACTCTGTCGTCCAGGCTGGAGTGCAATGGCACCATCTTGGCTCACTGCAACCTCTGCCTCCCAGGTTCAAGTGATCCTCCCACTTCAGCCTCCCAAGTAGCTGGGATTACAGGTGCGCGCCACCACGTCTGGCTACTTTTTTTTGTATTTTTAGTAGAGATGGTGTTTCACCATGTTGGCCAGGCTGGTCTTGAACTCCTGATCTCAAGTGATCCGCCCTCCTCAGCCTCCCAAAGTGTTCGAATTACAGGCGTGAGCCACCATGCCTGGCCTGAACATTTTTATTATGAAATATAACGGAAAAATACACAAAACATGACTGTATAATGTAAGGATTAATTACAAAAGGCAAATACCTATGTAACCACCAGTTAGACCTAGAAGTGTATCATTGCCAGCACCTGGAAGAAGCCTGCTGCATCTCCCTTATAGATCATAACCTATACCATTGCTCAGAATAACCACTGTTCTGACATGTGTGATAATCATATCCCTATTTTTCTTTATGATTTTACCACCTAGGATTCATTCTAAACCAACATAATTTAGTTTTGTCTGTTTTTAAACTTTGTATAAATTGGAATAATACATTATGTGATTTTTACATTTTTATGTCTTCTTTCAAGAAGAACCTAACAATATGTATGTTCATAACTTTCATCCATGTTGCTATATAGAACTGTAGTTTGATTTCATTGCCATATAGCATTCTGTTATATGAATATACCACAATTTATGTATTCATTCTGTTGATGGACACTTGGATTGTTTCTAGTTTTTGGCTGTTAATGAACAATGCTGCTGTGAACATGTAAAGAAGTTTCTCTAGGCCATATACTTGGAGCGGAATTGCAGAATCTTTAGTCTTATTAGGTAATAATAAACTATTTTCCAAAGTGGTGGTACCAGTTTGTTCTCCTACCAACAGTATGATAGTCTCCCTGTTCAGCCCTTACCACTTTTGTCAGATGCTTTAAATTTTGAGAAACCCAAACCTTAAGCTTAAAAAAAAAAATTGGAGAGTAAGGGACTAAAGGTATTGGTTTCTGCTTTAAGAATCACAGCTATTCATTTTCATTTGTTAGAGATGGTTGATATCTTCTGCCTTAAAGGCATTCTTTCTATCCTCAGAGGGTCGGGAACCTTGTCTGTCTCTTTTACCACTGTGTCTCAAAGAATGCCCTGCAGTTGGTACTCAGTAAATATTTGTTGCATGAATTCAGCCTGACTCCTGCTATTATTAACTGAGCTACGTGGGATTGTTGGCTCAGTGTCTGCTCATTACAACCTCCACCTCCCAGGTTCAAGTGATTCTCCAGTCTCAGCCTCCCAAGTAGCTGGGATTACAGACGCCCGTCACCACGCCTGGCTAACTTTTGTTATTTTTAGTAGAGACAGGGTTTTACCACATTGGCGAGGCTGGTCTTGAACTCCTGACGTCAAGTGAATTTGTTTTATAGTATCTGATTAAGACTGCCCTGTTTTAGCATCAGTCGTTTAGCACAGTTTTTGGCTATGGCACATTTGATCAGTGATAGTAACTGGACTGGGTTTACCAAAACCTATTATAGTCTAAGAGAAGCTTATTTGTACCATGTACTAGTTAAAGTTGGTGCTTACGTTTTCAGGAAGAGATTCTTTTTTTGAGATGGAGTCTCACTCTGTCACCAGGTTGGAGTGCAGTGGTGCGATCTCAGTTCACAGCAACCACTGTGGGGTTCAAGTGATTTTCATGCCTCAGCCTCCTGAGTAGCTGGGACTACAGGCGTGCACCACCATGCCCAGTTAATTTTTGTATTTTTAGTGGAGACGGGGTTTCACCATGTTGGTCAGGCTGGTCTCAATTTCCTGACCTCGTGATCCACCTGCCTCGGCCTCCCAACGTGCTGGGATTACAGGTGTGAGCCACTGTGCCTGGCTGAGATTCTATTTTTAAGGAATCATATACCCATGATTTATGCAATACTTTATTTTCTCACAAAAAGGAATATAGCAGTGGAATTTTCTGCCTATGTTAGACTCCTAGAAGCATTGCTACTTCTCTTATCCCAGTTTCTGTTTTGAGCTACTTTGTAGGATATGGTAGATTATCAGAGGTTGGTGTTGCTTGGCTATCTCTCCAGTCTTCAACAGGAACCTTTTTCTCTCCCTTGTATAATCAGTATTAATCCAGTCTTTAATGTCCACCATTCTGCATCTCATTGTCAAAGTTATTTATTAAAACCATAGGGCCAGGCATGGTGGCATGTGCCTTTATAGTCCCAGCTACTCAGGAGGCTGAGATAGTGTACTATGATCAGGCCTGTGAGTAGCCACTGCACTCCAGCTGGGGCAGCATAGTGAGACCCTGTCTCTAAACAGAAAACCATAGGATACATGGCTTTGTTTAAATGCATCTTGCTTTGGTGTAATTTACCCATAGAGCACTTTTTTAAAAGGTGTTTTACATAAAAACTTACAATAATTCTTTAAGCATTTTGTGAAAGAGCTGGCAACAATGATCTCTCTTGTAAATATTGACACAGGACAAGTCACTTCATTTTTGCTGCACTCATAGGTCAGTTTATTAGAAGAACTAGCTTGGGGCTGGGCGTGGTGGCTCACGCCTATAATCCCAGCACTTTGGGAGGCCGAGGTGGGCAGATCACTTGAGGTCAGGGGTTTGAGACCAGTCTGGCCAACATGACAAAATTCCGTCTCTATTAAAAATACAAAAATAGCCAGGCATAGTGGCAGGCACCTGTAATCCCAGCTACTTGGGAGGCTGAGGCAGGAGAATTGCTTGAACATGGGAGGTGGAGGTTGCAGTGGGCTGAGATCGCTCCACTGCACTCCAGCCTGGCTGACAGAGCTGAGACTTCATCTCAAAAAAAAGGAGAACCAACTTGGATTTTTCTGACTTCCATTTCTAAGTATAATATTTTTTTGAGAGATGACTAAGAAATAGAGCATTCAGAGCTAGTGATGAGATAAAGGAATGGTAATTTTTTTGTTTGTTTTTTGGGAGAGTCTCACTCTGTCACCCAGACTGGAGTGCAGTGGCATGATTTTGAGGTCACTGGAATCTCTGCCCCGCCCTGCATGTCCCCCCTCCACCGGGTTCAAGCAATTCTTGTGCCTCAGCCTCCTAAGTAACTGGGACTACAGGCGCACACCACCAGGCGCACAGGCCAGGCTAATTTTTTGTGTTTTTAGTTGAGGCAGGGTTTCACCATGATGCCAGGCTGGTCTTGAACTTCTGGCCTCAAGTGATCCACCCGCCTTGGCCTAAGAATGGTAATTTTGACTAGTAAATTTTTACTAGTCATTTCTTCTTTCATATATCACCTGCTTTTGTGAGATTTTTCCTTTTTAGGAATAGACAAAGTAAGTAAAGACTTGTATGAGATTCAGAATCTAGTTAAGTCTGATTCATATTCTCTATTTCCAACAGAGATTTCCTGTTAGACAAGACAAATTAGAGTTCTCCTACTGACTTAACTTGGTGAGTTTTTACATAGTTTTATTTTAAATATAGTTCAATCTTGAGGGAAAAAGCAGAATGAAATGCATAAAAACATTTACCATGACTTTTAAAAATACACCTCTTGAGTACAATCTACTGTTTCATTTTAGTGCAAATGATAGGTAAAGTTAAAAAGTTAAAGTCATATAAGGTAAGCATGTAAGATTTTCTTTTTAAAATAAGAATTATTACAGTGTTAAATAAACATTTTCCATAAGTGTCTTCAAAAAAAGCTGTATTCTAAATATTCTTACCTGGAGTAAGCCAGAACTATTTATTCTGATCTTCTCTGGTGATTTCTAGATATAGGTAAGACTTTACAGTAATGACGGAAGGGAGAAATGATATTTGAATTTAAATTTTTAATCAATGGTTGATAATATATGATATGGAAACCTTGGAGTCAGATTATTTTTCTCCCTAGAAAAGTTCTTCAGGAAGGCCGGGCATGGTGACTCATGCCTGTAATCCTAGCACTTTGGGAGGCTGAGGCAGGAAGATTGCTTGAGCTCAGGAGTTCGAGACCATCCTGGTCAACATGGTAACAACCCATCTCTACAAAAAATACAAAAATTAGCCAGGTGTGGTGGCACATGCCTGTAGTTCCAGCTACTCAAGAGACTGAGGTGGCGGATAATTTGAGCTCGGGAGGTCTAGGCTGCAGTGAGCCATAATTGTGCCACTGCATTCCAGCCTGGGCGACAGAGCAAGACCTTGTCTAAAACAAAAAACAAAAACAAACAAACAGAAAAAACATAAAAGACCTTCAGGGAAATTAGAATTACAGTTTATGAAAAGAGATACTTGGGGCCAGGTGCGGTGGCTCGCGCCTATAATCCCAGCACTTTGAGAGGCCGAGGCAGGTGGATCACTTGAGGCCAGGCGTTTGAGACCAGCCTGGCCAACATGGAGAAACCCCATCTCTACTAAAAATACAAAAATTAGCCAGGCATGGTGGCACATGCCTGAATCTCAGCAGCTACTTGGGAGGCTGAGGTGGGAGAATTGCTTGAACCCAGGAGGCAGAAGTTGCAGTGAGCTGAGATCGCACCACTGCACTCCAGCCTGGGCGACAGAGAAAGACTCCATCTCAAAAAAAAAAAAAAAAGAGAGAGATACCATAAAGAAATTTGTAGGCTTCATTTTACTCTATAAAAGGAGTTTGATTTTGAACAAATTGCCTTTGTGTATTTTACCTTGGAGCTCCTATCTCTCTGGGTAACTTACAGAAAAAAACTCTCCACCATTTTGTGTAACATCTTAAAACTTTGACTTTGTAGTGTGAGATTTTGGCTTCCAAAGCTTGTGTATGTTTTGTCAGAGTCATGTTGGGTTAAATAGGTGTTACTGCATTTTAATCTTTTAAATTCTGACACAGATCATCAGGAGCCAGGAAATTCTGTTAAGACAGACATTCTGTCTAACTTTCCCTATTTTGTCTGCCTGTGTGGTTTTACTTTTTCCTTGAGTCATGAATTTTGGAATGAACATTTAAAACTGAGAAATTGCTGCCCATCCTTTGTTCCATTTCGTTTACTTAGAACTGTAACATTAACATAGAATTTTGCTTATTTTTAATAATGTTAGAAGAGGGAATTTATTTTCTGCAGATTGTTTCTAGGTAAGGCATGTGGTCCATGTAAATAGTAGTTAGGCTTTTTTAGTTAAGACTGTAAAGGAGAAGATTAAAAACATACATATACCTCTCTTCTCTTTTAAAGTTGGAAGGAGGTCTAGGTGCCTTTCAGGAAGAAAAGTATCTCATGGGAATACTGAATTCTTTACTGCTGGATAGTAATAGTTAATGCTGAACATAATCGGTTGCCCTTGTAGGAGACCAAATCCTCTGGAGCAGGTGGGCCTTTTCAGTTTCCAAGTTAATGAACTTATTTCAAATTGTATGCCCTAAGACTAATTAGACTTTCTCCTTTGAAATTCATTCCTTAGGTCCCTTCCATAGCCGAATCATGTTAGCAAGAAATATTTTTAAATGGCTTGGCTGAAGTATAGATGGCCAAAGAGAACTGCCTGTTGAATTTGGCTTCTGTAAAAGCCAGGGGACTCTGTGGGGTTGTATAAGCTCTATTTGTTTCATGAAATGACTCTTCTGTTTTTGAATTCCTTGCAGATTGGACATGCTTAAATAATATTAGGGCCAGCCCTTTCATCTGTTTACTGTTTAGATTTTATAAGGTTCTTCATAGTCATCATTGAGGGGAGTGGGTGAAAGACATTAACCTCTCAAATCAGAAAACAGCCGTGAGAATATTAACTTATGTAATACATAGAATCTTCTTACTATAGGGCTTTTCCCTGCTTCCTCCTTTTCTGATCCTTTTTCAGCTCTTCTTTAGAATAAGTAAATTTTCTCAGCCTAGAGGAGGCATCTTTTATAACATGTGGGATGTGTTAAAATCTTCATCTTTCCCAAGTTCACTCTTTGTGGCCCTAGAGATTTGTGCCCAAGCCATTTAGTGGAATCAACACATGATTCTAATTTGTGAGAATGGGGAAGTTGTTGATTGCTTGCGTTTGCCTTTCTGACTTCATTTCTAAAGATGTTCTCTTTTGGAACCGAGACCCACTTTGAAGTGAAATAGCCCCTTTGTAATCAGGTTTGTTTCCTGATTCGGACTCCTGTCCTTCCATTTCAGGTATTTCCCAATGTGGAAAAGTCTAATCTGAGGAACTCTATTTTCTTTCTTTTTCTTTTTTTTTTTTTTTTTTTTTTTTAAGCAGTTGGAGGAGTTTTTCTTCCTAGCATGCTGCTGTTGTAATTAACAACGGCAGCATGTCACCTGATGGTATTAACCCAGATCTTGTGAAACCTGTGCTTGTTGCGGCCATTATTCTGCTGGATCCTCCATCCAAATGGAGACAGAGGAATTTTTTCCTCTGATGTTGTTATGTGGATGTGTTTAGATCAGTAATCCTTTGTGCCTAAATTAAAAGCAAAACAAAAATTCAAGAAGTCTTTTTAAGGTCCAGGGAGTTGCAGTCCTGCAAGGTGGTTGAGTGGCATCTGCCCCTTTCTAGGACAAACTTCGGCATTTGGAGCAGAGATGCATTGCATTCTTCCTGGACATATTTTTGGGGTAAATAATTATGCTAACATGTTTATATCAATAGCTGTTACATAGTGGATAGTTTGTAGGGCAAGGGAATGATCCCCCTGCCCTAACTTAACTTGGCATTACATTTTCTGCTTTTTTTATTTTTTTTGCTGACTGGAAAAGTTGCATCCAAAGTGAGAATTATTCCATATTTTAACCTATGAGCTGGCTGCTAAGGTCTCCTTGGGGACAAGGACAGTTTGTAGTTATTTATAGCCTGAAAGAAGAGCAGTAAGCCTGTAAACTGCCAGCACACACTGAGGCTTGGGAGTCGGAGCATTCTGTTGTTATCCTAGTGGGTTTAGTGACTTGAGAGTCATGTACCTTCTTATTCATCTTCAGCTTGCTTTGATCTATCTAGATGAGCCTTACTAGCTAGGCATTTCTATAAAATTATAACACAGATTGAGGAGAGGAAGGAGAAATAGGCTTTTTATGTACAAGTGCATATCTAATCCTCACAATCATTTTAGAATCTATACTTACCTAAGAAATACCTGTAAACTGGGAAAATCTTAAAAGTACTGACTTGAACACATAATACTATGCTTGTTTCTAGGTTTTCCTTATATACAACAGTTACAAAGCAGTTCAGCTCTTAATTAGAGAAATATTTCGCTATGCCAGAAATGTGTTGTACATCTTAGCCTCGTATAGAAAAAATTTAGTTACATGCCTAGTCATGTTTTTACATATGTACATATTTACACTGGTCTGTATTTAATAAATGTTAGTTATCTTTTCTCCATACATCCAGAATCCAACCCAGTGTCAGATACAAAAACAGTAGATCAAATATAAGTAGATGCTAAGGATTTCCCTCAGTCAATATATTGGAATTTTATTATAATATATAGTATTTAACTTGAGGCAAGGCACAGTGGCTCACGCCTGTAATTTCAGCACTTTGGGAGGCCGAGGTGGGTGAGGAGTTTGAGACCAGCCTGACCAACACAGTGAAACCCCGTCTCTACTAAAAATACAAAAATTACCTGGGCATGTTGGTGGGCGCCTGTAATCCCAGCTACTTGGGAGGCTAAGACAGGAGAATTGCTTGAACCCGGGAGGTTGAGGTTGCAGTGAGCCGAGACCATGCCATTGTACTCCAGCCTGGGCAACAAGAACGAAACTCTGTCTGGAAAAAAAAAAAAAAAGAATTTAACTTGAAATAAGAGTTTAGCTTGGGTTCCTGACAGCTGCTGTAATGGTACTTCTATAACCAGGATTGACTTATTCTGGGAAATGTACTTTTCTCACTATTGTCTTGGGGATTCAGGAACTTCCCCCATAGCTCTGTACGTTTCCCTTTTCTTCCGTTTTCTTGGATTTGAAAAGATTTTTAATTAGGGAAGGGTATAAATAGTTTTGTAATGTACTCAATAAATTCTTAAAGTTGGAGTGACTTGATAGTTTTCTTTTTAAAATGTGTTATTGTTTTAAAAGTATGCCTGGATTCCTATAGCTACATTCATTCAACAACTCCTAAACTTTAATTTATTAACTAGAACTCATTAGGGAAAAATGATCCCAAAAGAGAAGGAGTCTAGTTACTCAACCAAAATTTCACTGAACAAATGTTTTTGTTTTTTTTTTTTGTTTTGTTTTGTTTTTGAGACGGAGTCTCACTCTGTCGCCCAGGCTAGAGTGCACTGGCGCAATCTCGGCTCATTGCAAGCTCCGCCTCCCGGGTTCACGCCATTCTCCTGCCTCAGCCTCTCCGAGTAGCTGGGAGTACAGGCGCCCGCCACCACGCCCGGCTAATTTTTTGTATTTTTAGTAGAGACGGGGTTTCACCGTGGTCTCGATCTCCTGACCTCGTGATCTGCCCGCCTCGGCCTCCCAAAGTGCTGGGATTACAAGCGTGAGCCACCGCGCCCGGCCTCACTGAACAAATGTTTACTGAGTGCCTGTTATGCCATTCTAGGCACAGGGGGATACTATTCTCGTTGAGCTTAACTTCTAGTAGGGAACACAATAGACAAGTGAAAAAATAAAAAGATAATTTCAGGTAGTGGTAATAAAGAAGAAAATAAAATAGGGTAATGTGATGAGAGGAATAGGCTAGAAGTGGAAGCGGCTTCAGATTGGGTGGTCAGGGAAGACCCCTCTGAAGATAACTTCATTTGATAGGAGACCTAAATGACAAGAAGGACCCACCTATAAAAAGACCTGAGGGAAGAAAGAGTTTTCTAGGCTGGGGAAAGAGTCCAATGTGTTTGTGGATTAGAGTTAAAGGCCTGAGTGACTAAAACATCAGGATTGAGAAGATTGTTAGAGAAGGTCAGGGAGGTATGCTGAGGCCATGGTGGTCATGACGAAAAGGTTGATTTTACTCAGATAGCAATGGAGGCCACTGAAGAATTCCTTTCTTGTCTCTTATTTGGGTCTCGATGTATAAGCCTCTTCACAACTTGGAAAAATTAATTGTAAAGGCTGCTAATTCCTTTTTAAATTTTTTAATTTACTATTTGAATAGGTAATATATTTACATGGTTCAAAATTCAGAAAGTATTAAGAGGAATACAGTGGGACTTCTTCCCACTCAGGTATACCCAGTTTCCTTCCATGGGGGTAACCAGCATCCCTAGAGCCTTGTGTCTTTTCGGAGATATTCTATATGTTAAAACAAATGTATATTTTCTATTAAAAAATGGAGCTTCCTTATTTCTTCAGAGATGCATATTATTACATTATCTGTATCATAGTTTATTTAATCCACTGTTGATGAACTTATAGGTTATTTCCATTTTTGTGTGTTTATAAATAGTCCCCACAGTGAAAAACCTTTTATATTTGTCATTTAAAACATATCAGTAGGGATACATTTCTAGAAGTGAAATTGCTGGATTAAAGGGGATGCACATTTTTTACTTTGATAGACATTGCCCTTCACAGAGATTGTAACAATTTATACACCAACCAGAAATGTTTTCTTTACCCCGGGTAAGTGTTATCAAACATTTTGATCTTTGCCAATTCAGTGAGTGAATCAATGTGTGATTTAATTTGCATTTTTATCTTGAATGAGAGTTGAACATCTTTTCATATATTTAAGAACCATTGGGTATTTCCATTTCTGTACACCGTTGATTGTTCTTTGCCCATTTTTCTGTAAGGCTGTGGACTTTTTTCTTCTTGATCTCTAGATTCACTTGGTATTGGTAATCCCCCTATAGGTGCAGTGTTTAAGAATTTAAAAAATGAAAACAAGCTGGGCACAGTGGTTCATGCCTATATTCCCAGTGCTTTGAGAAGCTAAGGCAGGAGGATTGCCTGAGGCCAAGAGTTTGAGACGAGCCTAGGCAACATAGCAAGACCCTGTCTCTACAAATTTTTTTTTTTTTTAATTTAAAAGAAAGAAAACAAAAAAAACAGGCATCTTTAATTTGTAAAGTTTTACAAAGCATGAACCTGATAAAAGACATAAGAGAACCTCAGTCTTTCCTTTGCTGATTGAGGTCTGTCTGAAGCCCTGAGTTTCATTTTAAGCAGTGTCTCTAAAATTTTTTTAAGTATATTTAGTATTTTGTTGGACTAGATTGAACTGCAGAAAGTTTACTCATAACAAATATCAAAAGTCATTTAAACCTCGCAACAGTAGAAGTCAGTATGACCTGTAATAACTACCCTTAGGGTAATGAGAAAGAAAAGATTACCTCCTGGGCTGTATATGATTGAGCACACTGTAACAGAAGAAACAAAAGGCTCCTTTTAGGTCACATTAGTTTCTCAAAAATTAGTATACAAAAGTCTTACAGTTTTTTTGTTTGTTTTTTTGTTTTGCAGTTGTCATCAATCTTTTTTGGCATCTTCTGTTTTGGAAAACGCAAACATCTCGGGTTGAAAATAGTTATGACATGGGCTTTTCTTTACTTGGAAACTGTACAAAGCTTTAAACCAGAGGAAAACAGAGAGAGAGTTAGGCTTTTAAAAAGTCCCTAACAGACCATTCTCTGGCAAGAAGTATGTTCCCAGCCGTCTAGCTTGTACGTGCTGTGTATTATGTTGAACGACATGAAATTGCTGGTATTCAACTATTTTTGTCGTATAAAACAACAGTTTCATGATTCAATCTAATGTCTTCACAGTCTTGTTCCTGTCATCTTAAAACTGATGGATATAAGTAAGGCTAATTCATAGATAACATGTATGAGATTCATGCCTCTCTCTCTGTTAACTGGTTGATTTTACTTTAATTCTCTGGATAAGTAGATTAGACTCATGATGGAGAAATGCTCATGGGAAATAAGTGAAAGATTTAAAAAGTGACTGCACAAGCTGTGTAACACTTTTCAGAGGGTGTTCTAGCCTAGCTCTGTAAATACTGCAAAATAAACTATTGGGACATTTTCCTTTATTGTACAGGGAATTTGTCTTCTATCTTGAAAGAATTCTGATTATGCAAGAGTTTAGTTCAGATTAGTTACGATTTTTGTTTTCGAAATGAAATTATAACAAGGCTTTCTCTTCTTGTAGAATAAATATATACTTGATACTGGATGAAAAACTCAGTTTTACCAGGACGGGGATTAGAGGTACTGGGCTGGGAGTTTTGGGCTTTGTAATATAATTTATCTGAAATAACAAATTAATTACTCTTATTACGTTACAAATCTGATATACTCAGCATTGTTCAAAGGGCTGTTTTAGAGATACATGAAAAAAAACAGAAAACTTAATGAACTTGAATGCAACTGGATGAGTGTTTCAGTCATCAGAGTATTTCTTTTTTTTTTTTTTTTTTTTTTGAGATAGAGTCTCGCTGTGTTGCAGGCTGGAGTGCAGTGGCACCAACTCGGCTCTCTGCAACCTCCGCCTCCCAGGTTCAAGCGATTCTCCTGCCTCAGCCTGTTGAGTCATGTGCAACCACGCCCAGCTAATTTTTGTGTTTTTAGTAGAGACGGGGTTTCGCTATGTTGGTCAAGCTGGTCTTGAACTCCTGACCTCGTGATCTGCCCACCTCGGGCTCCCAAAGTACTGGGATTACAAGCGTGAGCCACCACGCCTGGCCTTCATTAGAGTATTTGTACTGAATTCTTTGAGTTCCAGGCAGGCTGTGCTAGATGATAAGGGATAGATAGGATAGTTGCAGGTTCTGTTTAAGGAGCTTAAAGTCTACAGGAGTCAGCAGAAGTGTTCATAAGTATAAAAGAAGGCAGAAAAGAAGTGCACCGTAGGTTCAGTTGAAAGCATTATCTGTGCATCACGACAGCATTACAGGTTGAATATCCACTTATCTGAAATGCTTGAGACCAGAGTATTTTGGATTTCAGATTTTTCCAGATTTTTGGGAATAGTTTTGTTATGTACTTACTGGTTCAACATTCCTAATCTGGAATCCAAAGTGTTCCAACGAGCATGTCATGTCAGTGCTCAAAAACTTTTGGATTTTGGAACTTTTCAGAGCAGGGATACTCAACCTGTAATTCATTTTTGTTTGTCCTTCTGTCTGTCCTCCAAAGTTTAATATTCTAGTTAGAAATTATATTGTTGACTTGAATCACATCAAAACTGGTTAATGACTTCATGGTTTTATAATACCCACTAGGAAGCATTCCGTTAGAGATTTTTATTAGTTGCTAGCTGTTACTACCTTCTTTGGAAATCAAGCAGTATTACAGTTGACAAAGATATTTTAAAGTGCATTTTTTTATGTAACTCGAAGAGGTCTGTTCTCACAGGTCAGAATTTAATAGAGCAAGCAGGAAAATAAATGGTGGTGTATGTTCAGCCTCAGAGTTTGAGTGTACTAGAAAGTTTGGTAAGCTTTGGAAAATAAATTTCTCAATAGAGAATGCAGACAGACTATTAACTTGTTTGAAGGCAGGAGCAATGTATTTTGGCTTTAGCTATCTACTGCAGAGGTTCTCAAACTCTAATCCTCAGGTAGATCTCCTCTTTTCTAAAATTTTTTTCTGCTGGTCATCTGCAGCAGTTGGCATGAAGTGCTAGAGAGTTCAAGTAGCACTAGGCTACTTTGCTGATGAACACTTTGCCCATGGTTCCTGCTATGAGTGAAATTAATTAGACTTGTGCTGTCCTAGTCAATTTCCTTCCCAGCAGGTTGTTTGGTTAGAGCTCCTCAGAGTCTGAGACAGATTCTCCAGTTCTGCTGGATGTGGGGTTAGAGATTTTTAAAAATTAGAAGAAAGGAAAAGATGTAGCTACAAAATAAGTCAGAAGCAAAAAAGGTGGGAAAAAATGGTCAAGATCAAAGTAGTAGTTTCTTTTTTCTGGTTATAATAATGAACCAAGGATGAATAACAACAATTAAGGCATTAAAATAAACTGGTTATTAAAATTTGGCCTTTTCCTGAGCTTAGATAATTCATAAATTGTTCATTGTTAGATAAGTTTGAAGTTTTTTTAACCTCAAAATAAGTTCAAATTGGTATTTTAGGATTACTGAGTGTAGAGCTGTGCCTATAATCCACCTCTCCAGAGCCAAATTTTTTGTTCTTAACTAACGCATAAAATCAAACCTTCATTGCCACCCGGTCCCAAAGTAGGAATTTTGAAATTTCATTCTAGCCATTAATGGTAATTGGGATTTGTAAAACTAGCTAATTTATACTTACTTGTTAATGGAAAAATAAAACAGTTCTTTGAGAATGTGTTTTCCATCAAATGCAAGCCTATCTTGGAGGTGACCACAGTAGCATTTGGCCTCTTTTCTTCATGTTATCATGGAATCATGAATTGCACAAGCCAGGGAGGCCCAAATGCCACTGCAGTGCTTAGTTTGCTAGCTTAAGTGAGACAGCACACCGTGTTAGCTTCATCTGTGATTTCACAGATGCTTTAATTATAAATTCCTGGCTGGGCGTGGTGGCTCGTGCCTGTAATCCCAGCACTTTGGGAGGCCTAGGTGGGCAAATCATGAGGTCAGGAGATCGAGACCATCCTGGCTAACATGGCGAAACCCTGTCTCTACTAAAAAGACAAGAAATTAGCTAGGCGTGGTGCGGGCGCCTGTAGTCCCAGTAACTCAGGAGGCTGAGGCAGGAGAATGGCATGAACCCAGGAGGCGGAGCTTGCAGTGAGCCAAGATCGCCACTGTACTCCAGCCTGGGCGACAGAGGAGAGATTCCGTCTCAAAAAAAAAAAAAAAAGTAAATTCCTGTGAGATAGTGTTTATGACCATGGGAATAGCATCTCATTCCATTTATGAGTATTACTCTGTGAAAGTGCAACTGTAGTTTATTAATCTCCTCGTTTATTATTTAAGTAGTCAGTGAATATTTGTGAGTTGAGTTATTGTGTGATTTGTTGTTACTTTTTTTTTCCCCTCTGTCTCCCAGGCTAGAGTGCAATGGCGACATCTTGGCTCACTGCAACCTCCACCTCCACCTCCACCTCCTGGGTTCAAGCTATTCTCTGTCTCAACCTCCCAAGTAGCTGGGATTACAGGCACGCATTATCACACCTGGCTAATTTTTGTATTTTTAGTAGAGATGGGATTTCGCCATGCTGGCCAGGCTGATCTCGAACTCCTGACCTCAGGTGACCCGCCTGCCTTGGCCTCCCAAAGTGCTGGGATTACAGGCGTGAGCCACCATGCCCAGCCTGTTGTTACTTGTTATACCTCTTTCTGCAAAGGATTTGAGGCAGATTCCAAAAATACTTAACATATAAAAGATTAAAAGTTGAGAGAATTATAGCAAAGGGAATAATTAAGAAAATAAAACTATTATAGAATGGACATATGATTCTGTATAAAATATAGCATCTAAAGCAGGCATATGGGCTTATAGTTTTAAGAGATGAGTCACAAACTTGTCTCAGGATTTCTTAGTAGCCAAGCAAGGAGGGCAACATGATCAGTTATAAGATTCATGTTGTTTGGCCTTTGAAAATAAACTAGGTGTTCAGGAAATTTCTCCCTTGTATATTATAAACCAGAGATGTGTGATATAATGGGATATATCCTTACACAATTGCTCCAATATCAAAACAATAAAAATAAAGCAGAACACGACAAAAAGTAGTTTATACCCAAGTACCTGTCATCCCTAATTAACAGATATCTGTATTATCATATTTTCCTTGTATCCTTATTTTAAAAGAATCACACAAGAGATAAACTTCAAGCATCTTATATTATTTTTCCAGTCTCCTTCTCCTTCCTTCTCCCAGTATGAAACTGATATATAGGCTGTCAAGGCTGTTTTTGTTGTTGTTGTTGTTTTTTACTTTTACTATATCGTATATCTGTAAATAATATATAAACCTTAAATTTGCATAAATAATATACTGTACATGTCATTCCTAAACTTGCTTTTTTTATTAGCGCTGTGTTTGATGTCCATGGTGCTGTAGATCTAGTTCTTTTATTTTATTTTATTTTTTGAGATGGAGCTTCGCTCTTGTTGCCCAGGCTGGAGTGCAATGGTGTGATCTCGGCTCACCACAACCTCTGCCTCCCAGGTTCAAGTGATTCTCCTGCCTCAGCCTCCCGAGTAGCTGGGATGACAGGCATGTGCCACCACAGCCAGCTAATTTTGTGTTTTTAGTAGAGACAGGGTTTCTCCATGTTGGTCAGGCTGGTCTCGAACTCCCAACCCCAGGTAATCCTCCCACCTCAGCCTCCTTGGGAGCAAAGTGCTGGGATTACAGGCGTGACCCACTGTGCCCAGCCTAGTTCATTAATTTTAAATCCTGAAGTATAGTTTTCTATTATATGGAAGTAATACAAATTAGTTATCTATTCCCCTACTAAAGATTTTCAGTGTTTCTAGTTTTTCACTGTTATTAATGGTGCCATATTGAAAACCCTTGTCTGTATCTTGTGCCCATGTGTAGAGTTTCTCTAGGGCAGCAGTTGTCAAAGGATCGTCTGGGAACTTGTTAGAAATGCAAACTTGGGACCATCCCAAATCTCTGAATCAGAAACTCTGGGGGTGGGGCCAGCAATCTGTTTAAAAGGAGATTCTGGTGCACTCTACACTTCAGAATCACAGCTCTAGCACATGTATCGTTAAAAGTGGAGTTACTGAGTTTTAGGGTACATGTATTTTCCACTGTACTAGATAACACTCAATTGATTTCACAGAAATAATTTATATATCAATTTTTTATTAAGTCCCTTTGTCATGTATTACAAGCTTTTTTTTTTTTTTTTTAGTTTGTCTTTTGGCTTTGTTTATGGTGCTTAAAAATTGTAACCAAATTCACCAATTAAAAAAAATTGTGGCCAGGCGTGGTGGCTCATCCCTGTAATCCTAGCACTTTGGGAGGCCAAGGTGGGCATACTGCTTGAGTCCAGGAGTTCAAGACCAGCCTGGGCAACATGGCAAAACCCTGTCTCCACAAAAAAATACAAAAAATTAGCAAGGCGGTATGGTGGTGCACGCCTGTAGTCTCAGCTACTCGGGAGGCTGAGGTGGGAGAATTGCTTGAGCCTGGGAGGCAGAGGTTGTAGTGAGCCGAGATTGCACCACTGTACTGCAGCCTGGGTTACAAAGTGAGACCCTGTCTCAAAAAAAATAGTAAAAATTGTATATATTTGAGGTATGCAGCATAATACTTTGATTTGCATATGCGTAGTGAAATGATTACTATAGTCAAACCAATTAATATATCCATTATCTGACAGTTACCGTGTGTGTGCGCGCGTAGGTGGTAAAAACACCTAAAATCTCTTCTGGCAAACTTCCATTATACAATACAATATTATTAAGTGTAGCTCACATGTTGTACAGTAGATCTCTAGATGAATTCATCCTACCCATCTGCAACTTTGTACTCCTTGACCTACATCTCCCCAGTCCCACTCCCTCATCCCCAAGTTCACCAGTTTTTTGAATGGCTTTGGTATTTAGAAGGGCTTTGGAGGGAAGAATTTTGAGTTGGATTTGATTTGCTACTGAGACACCCCATTGAGATATATAGCAGTTATTGGAGAATGGTCTGAGGCTTATGAGAGAGGTGAGAGTTGTAGAGATTTGGAAAACTTGTATAAAGGTAGAAATTTGACATTGTTGGGATGGATGAAATTGCCATAAAGATATGTCTGACTGATGAAAAAACAAAAAATTGACATAAAGAGAACGTAGATTGAGAAAATGATTGAGGATTAAACGATGGGGAGCAACAGTGGACGAAGATAATCTAGTAAAGGAGACTGAGGAATGATCACAAAACAGGGTAAGGAGAAGAATCTGAAATATAGAGTGGTGACAGGAATGTAAGCAGGGAGAGATCACGAATGCTGCAGAGAAAGGAATACATCTAAGAAAGGTGTAAAAATATTCCCCTTCAAGAGAGCAGCTAGCAATGGGTTGAGGAATAGAAGATTCCTTAAGTTTGCAGTGAAGCATAGGAGAAGATGAAGCAAACTTAGAGAGGGTAACGAGGTCATTTTGCTTTAGGAGTAGAGTATTTTTACCCCAAAGGAAGGAGCCCATGGCAAGTTATGTCTGGTGTTAATGATACTGTCTCCTCTTCAGGCAGCCTTTTCATAGATATACTTTAAATGCCCTTTGAGTAAATTCATTCAGCAATAGAGTTATTGAGTATTGTGCAGAGGTATAGGGTGATATAATTGTGACTAGGTGACTACTTTACATTAGATAGTCTTCTCTGACGTTAACATTTAAATTTAGGACCTCGGCTGCGTGTGGTGGCTCACGCCCGTAATCCCAGCACTTTGGGAGGCCAAGGAGGGTGGATCACCTGAGGTCGAGAGTTCAAGACCAGCCTAACTAACATGGAGAAACCCCATCTCTAGTAAAAATACACAACTAGCCAGGTGTGGTGGTGCATGCCTGTAATCCCAGCTACTCTGGAGGCTTAGGCAGGAGAATCACTTGAATCCAGGAAAGGTGGAGGTTGAGGTGAGCCGAGATCGCACCACTGCACTCCCGTCTGGGCAACAAGAGCGAAACTCTATCTCAGGAAAAAAAAAAAAAAAAAAAAAAATTTTAGGACCTCAGTGGTAAGAAGCCACTCAAACAATATGGAGACAAAATTTCCAGCCTCTAGCAGGTCAGACAATAGTTAGGATAGTATCTCAATAATCTAATAAAGTTTTCTTGCTTCTTGGATCTGACCAGGGTGAAGAGGGAACAGAAATCTTTGCCCCCTGACTTTGGAAATCTCGTTTAACCTTCAAACTGGCGATGTCAAGGGTTCCAAGTCCTCCACCTCCGGCAGAAATGTCGAGTGGCCCTGTAGCTGAGAGTTGGTGCTACACACAGGTAAGTTGAAGTTTTCACCCTGTGAATCTTGAATCTGGGGAAGATTTGGTGGACGAAAGGAGTAGGATTGCTTTTCCACATTGGGCTTCTTGCTTTCTCTGGAACATAACTGCCAAAAAGCAGATAGATAAGGTACTTGTCAGCGTCAGGTTCCTTAGTTTTCCATGTGGAATCTAAATTCCCTAGGCTAGTGTTTTTCAGTGGAGGTCGAAAGGGAATCTTTGAAACTAGATCTGCTTAACATTGCCCTTGATGAAAGTGTGTTCTGAGTTTCCTCTGTTGGGGAAACAGGTTTGAGATGTGCAACCCCAGGCCATGACATCAACATTTTAGTAACAGAGACCCATTTTAACTACGGTTTTATCATATGCTTTCCCAGCCCTGTCCATGGTGGTGGTGGGTTTTTTGTTTTTTGTTTTTTTGTTTTTCCTATATGTTTCTCTCACTTTCCATCCAGTGTTCTCAGCAGCTGAAAAAAGTTGTAAAAGCTATTGGTCAGTGTGAGATTTCTTAAAATGTGGATGAGGAACCTAAGGTGAGAAAAACCTGAAAACTGCTATCTTCCTATCAGGATCATGCAGAGGGAGGGAGGGGAAATGATAATCTGCTCTTCAGCCTGTTTTTTCAGGTTGTCCACTTCCTATTTAATTGCTTCCTGTTTTTCTATCAACAGATTAAGGTAGTGAAATTCTCCTACATGTGGACCATCAATAACTTTAGCTTTTGCCGGGAGGAAATGGGTGAAGTCATTAAAAGTTCTACCTTTTCATCAGGAGCGAATGATAAACTGAAATGGTGAGGAAGAATACATCTAGCTGTAAAAATTTTTCTGAAGTTGTCTGTTTTGTTTGGTTTTATGGGACACTGACAAGAATGTAATTTCCATGAAGGCCAGGACTTTTGTTTTGTTCTTACTGTATTTCCCAGTGCCTAGCACAGTGCCTGGCACATAATAGGTACTCACTAAATATTTGTTGAATTAATTCAATGAGTATATCAGAAATCAGCAAACTCAAGCTATAGGGTAATGTAAATAAATAAAGAAAGCCAGTGTTATAAATGATATCCATAAATGGAATGACTGCTGACTGCTTGGCAAACTAGTGAGTATTCTTCTAAAAGAGTTAGCTCCAGCTAACTATAGCTATGCATGAGTAAGGGCTGACCCTTGCCAGATTTTCTGATTTTTCAAGAAAAGCAAGAAATCTAGATTTTAACATAAAAATCTCTTTTAAATTACCTGCTTTTAAACAAGAAAGGGGATTTATTTGCTTATGTAACTGTATTGACAGGGTATAGGATGGGTTTGAAGGTAGCTTGATCCAGCAAGCCAGTGGTTAGAGTAAGAACACCATCTCTGCCCTGGCCCTGTTCTCCACGCTCTTGGACATCTCAGGTCTGGCTTCTCTTGTGCTTGAGGGATAACTGGCAGTACCAATGGGTATAATCTACTACATGCTAGCAAAAGTCTTTGAGCTTTCTCTGAACTGTGTGGCCAGGAATATGTCGTACATGCACCAATTGTTTTACTATTGCATTCCCTGAACTAATCCCTGGAGCAGGGAAAATATGATCCAAGAGTGAGGATCAGTCTCATTCAGACTGTGTGTCATATTGCCTGAGGAGCAGGCAGTTGAGGATACAACCATATACCCACTGCAAAGACCAAAACACATGTCTCTGAACCACCAGTTTTGACCTCTGATAACCCACCAAAAGTTATTTTTTCATTCATTTAGTATTTGTTGGCTATATATTGTGCATTTTACTACTAAGTGTTGAGAGAGATGTTTATTGTTAGACATTGTATTTAAATCCTCATCATTAGCAAGGTGTATAGTAATGTATGTGGCATATGCACTCCCTAGAGAGACACTGGATTGGGCCACCTGTTTGAGAGAGGTGCAATAATACAAACAAGGCCTAAGGATACATATGACCTATGTACTGCATGTAGTGGAAGCAGCGTCTGAAACCCGTGCATTTGACTAATGACATTTACAACTTAGTTGAACCTATTCTGTCTGAATTTTGTTTTGATCTCTCCATAACAGATTGGCATCTCTAACACTATTTAGAAGTCTGGCCTGGAATTCTGTGCTGTGTAATGATAATTTACTTTTGTCTGTGCTTCCTTCATATTGCCTCTTTTATTTTAGTCTTAGAATATTGTTGCCAGATTGGTAAAATATCTATAAAAGATTATGTATATTATTATCTATAAAAGATTATTCACACTTTTTTTTTTTTTTTTTTTTTGAGACAGAGTCTCACTCTATCGCCCAGGCTGGAGTGCAGTGGCGCGATCTTGGCTCACTGCAACCTCTGCCTCCTGGGTTAAAGCGATTCTCCTGCCTCAGCCTCTGGAGAAGCAGGGATTACAGGTGCCCGCCAGCAAGCCTGGTATTTTTAGTAGAGACAGGGTTACACCATGTTGGTCAGGCCGTTCTCGAACTTAAGTGATCTGCCTGCCTTGGCCTCCCAAAGTGCTGGGATTACAGGCATGAGCCACCATGCCTGGTCCACACATTTCTTTTTTTTTTTCCTTTTTCTTTTTTGAGATGGAGTTTCGTTCTTGTTACCCAGGCTGGAGTGCAGTGGTGTGATCTCAGCTCACTACAACCTCTGCCTCCCAGGTTCAAGCGATTCTCCTGCCTCAGCCTCCTGAGTAGCTGGGATTACAGGCGCCTGCCACCACGCCCAGCTAGTTTTTTTTAATTATTATTATTTTTTATTTTTAGTAGAGACAGGGTTTCACCACGTTGGCCAGGCTGGCCTCGAACTCCTGACCTCAAGTGATGCGCCCACTTCGGCCTCCCAAAGTGCTGAGATTACAGGGGTGAGCCACCGCACCTAGCCTGTTGTTTACTTTTTTTTTTTTTTTTTTTTTTTTTGAGACGGAGTCTCTCGCTGTCGCCCAGGCTGGAGTGCAGTGGCGCAATCTCGGCTCACTGCAAGCTCCGCCTCCCGGGTTCACGCTATTCTCCTGCCTCAGCCTCTCCGAGTAGCTGGGACTACAGGCGCCCGCCACCACGCCCGGCTAATTTTTTTTTGTATTTTTTTAGTAGAGACGGGTTTTCACCGTGGTCTCGATCTTCTGACCTCGTGATCCGCCCGCCTCGGCCTCCCAAAGTGCTGGGATTACAAGCGTGAGCCACCGCGCCCGGCCAACCTGTTGTTTACTTTTTAAAAGGTGGCCCATTTTGCTCTACAAAAGTGGTTCCCAGCGGGTGTGGTTGCTTATTCCCGTAATCCCAGCACTCTGGGAGGCTGAGGCAGACGGATCGCTTGAGCTCAAGCATTCAAGACCAGCCTGGGCAATATGGCGAAACCCCATCTCTACAAAAATTAGCTGGCCATGGTGGTGCACATCTGTAGTCCCAGCTACTCAGGAGGCTGGGGTGGGAGGATCACCTGAGCCCAGGGAGATCGAGGTTGCAGTAAGCCATGATCATACCACTGCACTCCAGCCTGGATGACAGAGTAAGACCCTGTCTCAAAAAAAAAAGAAAAAAGTTGTTCCCAACTAGTCATTCTACTGAATTATATTCTTCTGTGGGGCCTGCATTTGTTTTTTAAACATCTCCCTCTCTTGAGTCTGATGTTCCAGTTCTATCAAAATGGATGCTTTTGACATTTTTTTTTTGTATCTGTTTTGGACAGGTGTTTGCGAGTAAACCCGAAAGGGCTAGACGAAGAAAGCAAAGATTACCTGTCACTTTACCTGTTACTGGTCAGCTGTCCAAAGAGTGAAGTTCGGGCAAAATTCAAATTCTCCATCCTGAATGCCAAGGGAGAAGAAACCAAAGCTATGGGTAAATGTTCTCCTCTTTGTTCAACTCTGAAGTTTCACATCCAGAAGTTTCATACACTGACAAGTTGTGGCTTTGATCTGGTTTTTGCGTAACCTTAAATATGACTTTTTTTTTCCACCCCAGAGAGTCAACGGGCATATAGGTTTGTGCAAGGCAAAGACTGGGGATTCAAGAAATTCATCCGTAGAGATTTTCTTTTGGATGAGGCCAACGGGCTTCTCCCTGATGACAAGCTTACCCTCTTCTGCGAGGTGAGTCCTTGTATTCTGCTGAGACTAGTAGTTGCCAGACCTGATGGGTATTGGTAGACTTAATTATATTGTATCAGGGATGTAGAGTAAGAAAAAACCCCAAGTGGAGTAGTGCTGCACAAATGTTATTTATGTGACTGATTGAGCTACCTGATGATTTCAAGGTTGTTGGGCATCTCAGCTTTCCATTTGTTACTGTTCTTAAAAACAAAGATTGTATGCTACCTTGGTATGTGTCAGTTTTAAGTTGCTTGGGTCAGGAGTTTTCACTGTGGGATTTTTTTCAGATAGCTTTTGAAAGGACTGTCACATCAAGCTAAATATGTGTATCTGTTCTTTATACTTTCTGGCTCCTTAAGTGTGAGGGCCATGTGTGTTTGCAGATTACTTACCTTTCCTGCTCTTTGAACTAGATTCTTATCAAGAGTTGAGGCCTATGGTTTGTCTTGCTGGAGTAATTGTGAAATAAGAAGATGAGAACCATTTTTTTCCTAGGGTGAGAGCTAACTCACAGTTAGCTCAGAGAGTTAGCTGTAGTCAGTTAGGAAAGTCCTCTCACCTAAGAGCTTTTCCCAGGTTTACAGGAGAAGCCTTGAAGTAAAATTCCCAAACCAAGAATGAGTTGGAAAGTGGTTTCTTTAATGAGTATATACTGATTAGTCATTTCATGCTGTTATGAATACATTTAGAAATACTGACAAGCTCACAGTGTAATAAATGAATAAAATCTCTGGTCAACTGGGGCATTAGTGTTTCCTGCACATGGTGTGGTTGAGGAACCACTTCCTGAGCAGCACCTCTTGATAATAATAAACAGTGTATCATCATGGGGGATGGTACAGTTGTTCCCCAATTGCCAGCTCACTCTGTCAAATAATAGGTTCACACTGTGAGTTAATGACAGTTTCAAAGGCCTATCACCACCTGAGTAGCAGAGATGGGAGTCCCTTAGGAATCTTGCCCTTTTGCAGAAAAGGCCTAGCTGTCGGTAGCAGGCTTCTGTATTTCTTTCTTTTTTTTTTTGAGACGGAGGCTTGCTCTGTCACCCAGGCTAGAGTGCCGTGGCGCGACCTTGGCTCACTGCAACCTCTGCCTCCCAGATTCAAGTGATTCTCCTGCCTTAGCCTCCCAAGTAGCTGGGATTATAGGCGTGTGCCACCAGGCCTGGCTAATTCTTGTATTTTTAGTAGGGATGGGGTTTCACCATGTTGGCCAGGCTGGTCTCGAACTCCTGACCTCAAGTGATCCACCTGCCTCAGCCTGCCAAAGTGTTGGGATTACAGGTGTGAGCCACCACGCCCAGCCAGCCTTCTGTATTGCAACAGAGTAGTTGCAAATGATTAGAAAACTTTGGAGGCAGTTTCTTATAATACCACACTAAATATGTAAAATATAGTTTGCATAAATTGGTGTCCCCTCTCCTTTTTAATTACTAAGTAAAAGAAGGAAATACTAGAGTGATAGCATCTATAATAAATACATAAAATGTGGCAGTTCTTTTATGTCTGATAAACTTGGAGTGTGAATTCTGTGTAAATCTAACTGGTCACAGATTATACTCAGTTGCCTGAATGAAGAAATGAGAATTTAGTTGGTTTTACATGAGGTTAGATGTTATGTAAACAGATCACAGTTTGAATCTTCACCTATCTTAGAGACCTGCATTTCAGAAAAACTTAAAAATGGTAGAATATTCTAGTTTCTATTGGAAATGAAAGCCAATCTTGAAACTGTTCTCTGAAGAAAATCTCCCCTAAATACTGCATCTGGCAGTATTAGGCAATACCATAACCTTTACTGCAGCTTTTTTGAGTCCACGGTGGGTCCAGCCTTTTCTCATATGCTTCCCCCTCTGTTCCCAATCCATTCCAGCTGCTCCAACCCCTGTCTTCACAGTCTTGATTTGGAAACCAGTTGGCCTGCCCTCACTTGGCAGTCTCTTATCCTGTGGTTAAATCCGAGGCCAAGTTCCAGCTCGGTCTCTCTCTCCCTTCACTTCCCCATATGAAATTCTCTTAGGAGAAATCCTGTGGTTAAGTTTAGATGTGCCTTGACTTAGATGGGAAGTGAGATGACACTTTAGAAACGAGGAGATGTTGAACAGGGAAACGTCTGCTGGGTTCTGCTGATGCCATCGGTTTCTTACCATCAAACCAGGTGTGCCATCTGTTCCTCTCACACTTCTCTGTTGGCCACAGGTGCTGAGTGTTGCTTCTCATACTTGGGCTTATGCCTAGTGAGACTTGTTTCTGTTCCAAGGCTCTCTGTGGACTTAGTAGCATTCAGCGTTGCAAGACGGTTGCGTGGGGGTGTGTATTGGATGTGTGGGTTTTAAAGATGTCTGCAGCTCATCTAAGTTCTTAGCACTTTTCATAGCTAGGTCATTTTTGGTGCACATTTTATCCCTTTGACCTGTTGTTTCCCTTCTATCAGTGGAATATTTATAAACACATTTGTTTTCATTCATATTTACACTTTATTTGTTATTGGTTTGATTAGTATTTTCATATTGTTTAGAGGCTTTTATGAAGTTGATGTCCATATAGAAATCTAGGTTCTAGTACCCCAGTGCCCCATTCGTCACTCAGCCCTTGACTTAGGCACTTCTCATTCTCATCCTGATACAATAAATACAGTTGTTTCATAGGGATTCTGGTGCTCCCAGAGGCCACAAGAGGGACTCCTACGGTGGAAGACCGAGAAGCACCCATTTATGTTTGGCCTTTATTTCAGTGGTATTCCTGTTGTTGAATGTTTAAATGAAATTAGATTGTAGACTCTGAAAATGATGAATGGGTGGTCTTGTTTATAATGTGCCCTACATTGAGTTCACTTTCAGACAAGATCAGGTGTGTTCAGGGTGATATGACTGTAGACACTGAGATCACTTTCAGTTCTCAGTGATGTTTTACCTATTAGGAAATGTGGCAGTTCTTCCAAGTTGTTATTGCTTAGTTAACTTATTTGGAAGCATTTCCAAAACATTTCCTGAATTGTCCCTTATTACAATCCTTTGAGCTAGGTTTAGTTCTGTTTTCTTCATTTCATGTTACAAGAGGAGAGAAGCAGTGCCTAGGGAGTCAGGTAATTTTTCCTAACATTGTGCAGCAAACTAGTGTGAGGGTCATGTCAGCTCCCTATTTTCTATCTCTAGTCTGCTGCACTACATGAAGTGGAGCTGAATGCCATTCACCCAAGGAAGCACAAACTCAGGTCCCAAGTTTTCTTGACAGAGCATTTACTTTGGTAATAAAAGAGAGAGACATAAGAGTCAGGAGTGGTGGCGCACCCCTGTGGTTCCCAGCTACTCCTGAGGCTGATGCAAGAGGATCACTTGAGCCCAGGAGTTCGAGGTTGTGGTGTGCTGTGATCATGCTTGTGAATAGCCATTGCACTCCTACCTGGGCAACATAATTAGTCCCTGTCTGTTAAAAAATAAATAGAGACATGAAGGCATGTTTAAATTCCATTTTAAATTTTCTCTTTAATAATTTGGTCCACAGAAAATCTTCATGAAATAGTTCAGCTTCTATTGACCCTTTTCTCCAATTATTTATATTGAAAACAAATAGCCATTAGCAATAAAGAAACATTGTATTCCAACTTTACCATATATGCCTTTGACAGGTAGATAATCCCAGAACCTCTTTGTGATGTTGCAACTAAAGATGAAATATGAAATAACATATAAATGTGAAATATCCAGACACTAATTAACTTTAATTTTTTAAGAGATGGGATCTTGATCTTGCCCAGGCTGGAGGGCAGTTGCTTAATCATAGCTCACTATAACCTGTAATCCCAGCACTTTCAGAGGCCAAGGTAGGAGGATCATTCAAGCCCAGAAGTTTGAGACCAGCCTGGGCAACATAGTGAGACCCTGTCTCTACAAAAAATTTTAAAATTAGCCAGGTATGATGGCACATGCCTGTAGTCCTAGCTACTTGGGAGGGTGAAGCAGGAGGATTGCTTAAGCCCAGGAGTTGGAGGCTACAGTGAGCTGTGATCACACCACTACCACTGCATTCCAGCCTGGGCAACAGAGGGAGACCCTGTCTCTAAATTTTTAAAACTAATAGTTTTCTACACACACACACACACACACACACACACTTCATAGCCTGGGAATAGGTATTTTTGCCAAATTTTAAATAAATGAATCTATTCATTTTTACCTTTTCATCCTTTAATTATTGGATACTGGATGAAAATACCAATATTTGCTTGTTCTTGACCTACACAAATGGTGATTCAATAGGTAACATCATTGTAGGTTATAAAGCATGAGAATATACTAAACCCACCACTCAACCTAAAAATATGACCAATAACTTGGAACTAACCTGTAATGCTTCTCCCCAATCCCTAAGATTTATTTCCCCACTCAGAGGATGATAAATAGCTATTTTGAATTTTATGTTATCATGCACTTGTTTATTATTTGTATGTCTGAATAATATATTGTTTAGGTTACTTGTTTTGGAGCTTTATAAAAATGGTGTCAGACTGTATGTAGTCATCTAAGATTTGCTTTTTCACATTATGTTTCTAAAATTTATATAACTATACTTCATCCATATTTAGTGCTGTATATAATAGTCTTGTGTGAATGTATAATTTATTCATTCTTTTGTTGATGGACATTTATGTTGTTGCTAATATTTTGCTAGTAGAAATAGTGCTCCTGTTGTAAATAAATTTGTAGGCAGTGTCTGTTTTTCCTAGACTGTTTTAATTATATAGAAGTTAAAAAATGTATTTCCCTGGGTTTTACTTTATGTATAGATGAAATGTACAAGAATTGGCACAATCTTTAGTTTTTTATGAAATTTGTTTTTTTAAGAAAAGGATTGACTTTAAAAGTGAGACCCTTTTACAACTTGAAGTTAAGGAGATTATACAGCCTTCCTGAGACATTTTCATGCAGTCATTTATAAAATGACATAAATGTCACAGTCACGTCATCTTCACAGCTTCAGTTCTGAATGAGTCTCCACAGTCAACTTTATAGGCATTAAAAAAAATCTTTAGTTTTTCTCAGAATGGTCTCATTTTAGCATCATCATTTGCAGAGGAAAACAATCCCTTTCTAAGTTAAAAGTTTGGGCTCTGAAGACTCATTTGTGAATGCCATTTAGAATTTATTTTTAATTAAGCGTATTTAATGTTGGTGAGAGGTGCCAGACATTCAGAGCTCTGGAGACTCCAGGCATCTATATATCTACAGAACAAGCCTGGCTCAGACAGTAAAGGTACATTCTCTCTTCTGCTGTGTTCCTGTCTGTGTCCAGAGAGAGGAATTGCCCCAGTGAGAGATGTCACAGCGTTTGGGCCCCACTCATTACCACATGTGCATCTAACCAGCAGAAGGCCCACTGGTAACTATGGTTTGATTATGTGAAATTCAGTTTAGCTCTTCTTGCCAATTCATTTCACCCAGTCTACTAAATTGCCATCAAGTGTTAATGACTTTGGGCTCCTGTCAACCTGGTTTAATTCAAGCTAGGAACCCAGTGCCAAAAGCACTCTCCATTCCCTTCATTGGCCATCCCAGGAGATTCCTGCCTTTCCCTGTGAGAAAGTTGGATTTAATTGGTCTTTTCCTTTTTTTTTTTTTTTTTTTTTTAAATTAGTATTTTGGAGCTATAACTGAGAACAGGCAACTTCTACTTTCGGTGTTAATGTTATATCAAAGAAGTGAGGGTATTAATATGAGAAAGTGGCAGAAGCAAATTAGAGGTTTTATAAAGGACAAGAGAGAATCTCTATGGGATGGTTTGTACTGTGGCCTAGGCTATTAAAATAATGTTATAATCTGGCTCTGATAAATGTGATACTAATGCCAAGTATATTCATAATTGATTAACTTGGCTGCTTCATTGCCCAAGACCGTAACAGCTAGTTTTAAACAAATGAATACATTTCTTGACCTAATAGTAAATATCTCACTCCTGCACAGAAGGAACTACAGGTCATTAACTTTGTCTCTGGGCTTATGACTGCGTTTAAGGGATGACTTGCATCTTGAAGGTTAAAAGAAATCTGGGTTATTAAGGATGTTCCTAAGCTGTTTTTCTCATCTTACTGTTAGGAATAGCAAGAGTGGGGAGCTAATTCTCAAGGTTTGTGAGTTCTGCTTTCAATTTAACTTTTCTAACAGAATGTGATGTAGGAGATGAAGCATAACAACGATTGTTAGGCAGACGACTGATCTGCAGCGTCCTATCTACAGTTGGGCAACTGACATTTATTTTATGATGTTGTATGATTTATAAATCCTTGTATTTGGTACCCTAACAGATTTATCTGAGTTTCACTGACTCACCTAGAAGTTAACTTGGTTTTTTATCTAGGCTGAACTGGTTAAAACATGCTTCTGCTGAAGCCATAGTGGGAAGTTGGGATTCCTTTATAAACCTATTGTCATCATTATCTTCCAAAGCTATAAGTGCATGTGTAGCCACAGCCAGGCATCTTGTATGTCATTATCACAACTGACTAAAAGTATAAAAGTGTGGGATACTCACCCAGTTTTCACTACTAGAAAGATATTCCAAGTCTGGTCCTTACTGACAGTGGGTCAATAATGTCATGTTCATTAAACTAATATTTTTGAAGAAGTGCCAGTTATTTACCAGGCCCTATAGGAGATGCATTTTATGTGCATATTCTTGACCTAACTAAAGTAACTTCTTTTAGGCTTCAGTTATTAGATTTGGCGAGGTGCAGTGGCTCACGCCTATAATCTTTTCACTTTGGGAGGCCAAGGATGGAGGATCACTTTGAGCCCAGGAGTTCAAGATCATCCTGGGCAACATAGTGAGACCTTGTCTCTGTAAACAAATAAAAAATTAGTCAGATATAGTGGCATGCGCCTGTAGTCCCAGCTACTCCAGAGGCTAGAGTAGAAGGATCACTTGAGCCTGGGAGGTCAACGCTGCAGTGAGCCGTGATCATGCTACTGGACTCCATCCTGGGCGACATAGTGAGACTCTGTCTCAAAAAAAAAAAAAAAAAAAGTGATTAGATTCTTGTCTCTAGAGTTTAATTTAAATGGTAGTATTTATAGGAGTTCTTTGTATTGAACTTAAGGCAGAATAAGGTAAATACTTGAGGTTTAACATTTGTATCTGTTAGTTTTGTCTCTCTGGCACCTTTGCCCGGGTTTGTAGTCCAAGGGAGGTGAAGCTTATTAGAAACTGGGGGAAAAGGAGATTTGTGGGGCTCTCTTCCCATTGTCCTGAGATGGTATAGAATAAGTCTGATTGTGACAGAAAAGGAGTTACTTGATCCAGGGATAAAGCCTTGATTTGTGGAGGTGGTTTCAAGATAATATGATTAATATTAGTATCTGAATATACTACAGCAGTGAGGTAAAGGTCATCTCTCTATCTGCTGGCTGAAAAATTCCTGGTAACAAAAGCTTGGCTTGTGTTTCCTTGTCTTTCACAGGTGAGTGTTGTGCAAGATTCTGTCAACATTTCTGGCCAGAATACCATGAACATGGTAAAGGTTCCTGAGTGCCGATTGGCAGATGAATTAGGAGGACTGTGGGAGAATTCCCGGTTCACAGACTGCTGCTTGTGTGTTGCTGGCCAGGAATTCCAGGCCCACAAAGCTATCTTAGCAGGTTGGTATTTATTCATGAGGAATTTTATAGTTTTAGTGAAATAAGGAAAAACAAGTGATTGCATAATCACCTTTTGAACAACTTCAACTTTTTGAACTCAACTACAAAACAAGCTGCAGCTAAATATGTCTTTGTATTCTGGTAACAATGCTCAGAACCAAAAAAGCTGCTCTCTAAAATGACATTTCTGTTTTTCCTCTCTGTAGTGGACCTAGGCCATCATTTTCAAGGCATGGATGATAATGTACAAAGGTATTGAATGCCTTTGCCCCTAGAGAGTAGATGTCAGAGCACCGGTTAAGAGCAGGTATCAACCCCTAGATAAGGGTTTAGGATGTAATGGAGAGGATTCTATACTCAGGACTAAATGCCATCTAGCCAGTCCTCAGCTCTGGAGGGGTTAGCCCTCTTTTCAATTTAAACATACTAGAAGAATGAAACTCTTGCCCCTGACATGGAGGATCAGGTCTTGCTCTAATAGGCCCATGGTTTTCAAGACCAGGGAGATTGACACCAAGGAGGAACTGATGAGGAAGGACTGACTTCACCGCCCAGGGAAGGGTAACAATCACCGCATACTTCTCTTAAGACCATAAGACCTAACAGGAAATTGCGAGAACCTTCAAGTAACACTTCTTACTAAGACCCTCTGCTCTGTCATTCTAAAGTACACACCTGGTAAAACCTCAAACTGCCTCAGTCTAAACATTTACCTGTTCCTCTCACAACTGGCTGTTACTGTATAATACTCAAGGAAGTCACAGGCGCGGTGGCTCATGCCTGTCATCCCAGCACTTTGGGAGGCTGAGGCGGGTAGATCACCTGAAGTCAGGAGTTCGAGACCAGCCTGGTCAACATGGCGAAACCCCCATCTTTACTAAAAATACAAAAATTAGCTGGGCATTGTGGCACGCGCCTGTAATCCCAGCTATTCCAGAGGCTGAGACAGGAGAATCGCTTGAACCCCGGAGGCGGAGGTTGCAGTGAGCCGAGATCATGCCACTGCATTCCAGCCTGGGCAACAGAGCAAGACTCCATCTCGGGGGGAAAAAAAAAACAAAACTCGAGAAAGTCTATAACTCTTTGGTTAGTGTCTCCACACTTAGCTAGGCCCTCAACACCGCCAATAGTTTTTCTACAGATGTTTAGGCAACTCCCTTTCTTAACAATAGCTGTCAATCAAACCTTAACCACTCTTTAACTCCTTCCAAACTCCTAAAAGATTAACCTTGCCTACTTCCTCCAAGAGAAAAAGAGGCCTTTTTGTAGGAACTTCCTTAACTCTTGCTTCTCACCTCACCTGCATTCTCAGTAGAGGTGTTCTTCCTCGTGGACAAAGCAGACTTTTTTTCTACCTCTGCTCTGTTTTATATCCCATCTTGCCTTCTCAGAAACCTTACTCTACCAGTTATACCCTTGCTGTCTATCTAGTGTCTTCACTATCTCTCTGTTATTGCCTCTTCACCTTCAGCCTGTAAACAGGCTCCAAGCTTCTCCCTCTAGTTATTCTCTCTCTCTCTCTTTTCCCCAGAACTGAGTTTCTTGAGTTAGCATATTCACTTTCTACTTCCTTTCCTCCCACTTATCCTCAGTTCACCTCCATGCTATGAAAGCAGTTTTTCAAAATTACATGATCTACTAGTTCCTAAATTTGAAGGACTTTAGTTCTTATACTAGGACTCCTCTCTCCTGGTTCTCTGGTTGCTTCTGATGTGTGGTCTCCTTACTTCTTCCTCACCCATCCCTTTATACATTGGTGAGCCCTGAGGATCTGCTTCAGTTCCGTTTTCATTCCACTTCTCCCTGAGTGATTTCATTTATTCCCGTTGCATCAGCTGCTGCCTATTTACCGAGGACCCTCAAGACCTGGCTGCTTTGGACCCTTCCTTCTTTATGAAAAGCGCCAGGCCTTTAGTCTTTAATTTCTGAAATATATTTATTTAGTTCTCTATGGTCTATAACCCTTCTGAAATAAGAACAATGAGAATTGATATCCTTTTGGTATAAATTAAAATACTGAAGTTCAGAGGGTTAAATGATTTGCTCAAGAATATGTGGTTAGAAAATGGCAGAGCTAGGCCAGGTGCAGTGGCTCATGCCTGTAATCCCAGCACTTTGGGAGGCAGAGGTGTGCAGATCACTTGAGGTCAGGAGTTCAACACCAACCTGGCCAACATAGTAAAACCCTATCTCTACTAAAAATATAAAAATTAGCCAGGCGTGGTTGTGGGTACCTGTAATCCCAGCTACTTGGGAGGCTGAGGCAGGAGAATTGCTTGAACTCAGGAGGCAGACATTGCAGTGAGCCGACATCACACCACTGCACTCCACTTTAGCCTAGGCAACAGAGCAAGACTTTGTCTCAGAAAAAAAAAAAAAAAAAAAAATGGCAGAGCTAAAATTAGTGCTTTCTGACATAAACTATAGGCCAAAAATTCCAGTTCTCTGTTAGCTCAAAGCCCTTCTATATCTATATATATCTTGTCCATTCTTTCACTCTTAGGTAATCGTTGGATCTCAGCTTTCACCAGAACCCCTGATTTATTTGACAACATGAACAAATTTGAGTTCTTAGCCATTCTGTTACTTTTCATGGTTGAGATTATTATTTTTCATGGTGTTCATTGGACTAGAATGAGCATGAGTTGGAGCACTGTTTCTCAACCTTCATTATCCCTGCCTCTAAGGAGAAAAACTAAATTTAAATTCTCCCTGATGAGAGAAATAAAATACTAAGGAAGAAGATTTTATTAGGTAGGGTTGTGCTTTAAAGGGACACAAATCATTATAATATCTAAAGTTTCTTTCCCCCCCCACCCCCACCTCTTTGGGGCAATATCATCTCTGTTAGGAATGCATAGCTTAGAAAAACAGACAGTTTGCCATAGATGAGCATGCGCTTCATCTGGTTAGTGGATGCCATTGAGCCCAGTTCTTGACCTTCTTCCTGTGCGGTCCCTGGAGGTGCAGAAAATAGAGTGTCAGTTCCAACAAAAACATAGGTATTAGAACACCCTGCTTGATCATAAGCGACCTTACATTTGAACCCCAAATCTATACAGAGAACATAGCATTATCATCCAACATAGATAAGTAATTTTCTTGAAATGTGAATGGTTGGAGTAGAACCAATAAGTTATTTTGGAAGTAGTGGTTTCTTATTTTCCTTTATGTATTATAATTAGTTACTTATTGTTATAATATATGAAGAAAGGAATTTTGTAATTCTGATGTAAGTTGAGGCGGAGGCCTTTCCTATAGCAGTAGGATAGGAAAGAAAATGATCTCTCCCTCATGACTGGCAACAGCTGAGAGATTTCACTGTGATAGCCTTATCTGTTTGTTTCTCTTTGACTTTGTAGCTCGTTCTCCGGTTTTTAGTGCCATGTTTGAACATGAAATGGAGGAGAGCAAAAAGGTATGTAACAAGATGAAGGCATGTCTGTTTAGCCAGGTATCTAGAGTCGGATAATTTCCCACTTTAGCTGCAGATTCATTTTCCTAATTACTTTTTTCTCACTAAAATGGAGTATGAGTCCCTAAACTCCTTCTGAGAGCAGAGAGAAGTGGTATAGAAGTATTATGGGTAAAGCAGATTGACTTATTAAATGAGGCTGATCATCCACACAGTTTTGGGTAAGGGTATTTAGACATGTTTTTACTCAGAAAACTGAGGAAGAGAAAGGTGAAAAAATTGAAGAGTTGTTTTGCTGTTATGTTTGAGAAAACAAAGATGGAACATGTGATGGGCAAAAAGGCTATTATAATCAAGCCAGGCAAAGAAATTTTCCAATAATGTTAGATTTTAAATGATACAAGGAAGGTCCTCTTCTCACTAGAGCTTAAAATCATGAAAATAGTTTAGTTTAGGGATTTTGTTCTGTTGGAATGTTTCTCATATTCAGTTTTTCTGGCATAGAATCGAGTTGAAATCAATGATGTGGAGCCTGAAGTTTTTAAGGAAATGATGTGCTTCATTTACACGGGGAAGGCTCCAAACCTCGACAAAATGGCTGATGATTTGCTGGCAGCTGCTGACAAGGTAAGATAATAATAGAAAAATAATCAGGACTAGGAGTTATTGTGACTTCTTGTGTTTCATGAACAGGCTTCTATGTTGCATTGTGGGTAAAATGAGCATATATCCTGGTTTGGCCAAGACAGTCCTGGTTTACACATACTATTCCAACACAATTATTAATAGTGCACTTTTTATTCTCAAAAGTGTCCTGTTTTGAATAGTAAACTATATGATCACCTAACTATGGGAAAGAAGGATAAGTTTGACTTTTACCTCTCCTCTTTTTTCCATCTCAAATTTAACCACAGTGATAGTAAAGATTCAAATAATACTAACATTTGGATTGTGCTTTATAATTTACAAAATGTTTTTGAGTTTATTAACGTATTTAAACTTTATCAGTAAAACAGCCCTTTGTATCCATGTGGACTCAACCAACCTCAGATCACAAATATTTGAGAAAAAAGAAACAAGAGGCCAGGCACAGTGGCTCATGCCTGTAATCCCAGCACTTATCGGAGGCCGAGGCAGGTGGATCACCTAAGCTCGGGAGTTCGAGACCAGCCTGGGCAACATGGCGAAACCCCATCTCTACTAAAAAATACAAAAATTAGCCAGGCATGATGGTGCACGCTTGTAGTCCCAGCTACTCGGGAGGCTGAAGCAAGAGAATCGCTTGAACCCGGGAGGCGGAGGTTCCAATGAGCTGAGATCATGCCACTCCAGCCTGGGCAACAGAGCAAGACTCTGTCTCCAAGAAAAAAAAAAAAGAAACAAGAAAAACAGGCTGGGCACAGTGGTGCTGGGTGCGTGGTGCCTCCAGCCTATAATCCCAGCACTTGGGGAGGCCAAGGAGGAAGGATCGCTTGAGCCCAGGAGTTCAAGACCAGCCCGGGCAACATAGACTCCATCCCTACAAAAATAAAAATAAAAAAATTTAGCCAGGTGTGGTGGTGCACGCCCATAGTCCCAGCTACTTGAGAAGCTGAGGTGGGAGGATCACTTGAGCCCAGGAGGTTGAGGCCACAGTGAGCCATGATTGCACCATTGCACTCCAGCCTGGGTGACAGAACGAGACCTTGTTTCAAAAAAATAAATAAAAAAAAATACAAATAAAAAACTAAAGTAGTATAACAACTATTTACATAGCATTTATATTGTATTAATTAGTATGGATAATATAGGGCTAATTTAAGGTATACAGGAGGATATACATAAAGATACAGGGAAATACTGTCTATTTATTTGTTTGTTTATTTTTTTGAGAAGGGAGTCTTGCTTTTGTCACCCAGGCTGGAGTGCAATGGCACGATCTCGGCTCACTGCAACCTCTGCCTCCCGGGTTCAAGTGATTCTCCTGCCTCAGCCTTCCGAATAGCTGGGATTACAGGCGCTCGCCACCACCCCTGGCTAATTTTTGTATTTTAAGTAGAGATGGGGTTTCACCACGTTGGTCAGTCTGGTCTCAAACTCCTGACCTCAAGTGATCCGCCCACCTCGGCCTCCCAAAGTGCTGGGATTACAGGTGTGAGCCACTGCACCTGGTCTATTTATTTACTTTTTGAGACAGAGTCTCACTCTATTGCCCAGGCTGGAGTGCAGTGGCGCAATCTCAGCTCACTGCACCCTCCGCCTCCCAGGTTCAAGCAGTTCTGCTGCCTCAGCCTCCCGAGTAGCTGAGATTACAGGCATGCACCACCACACCCAGCTAATTGTTGTATATGTTGTAGAGACAGGGTTTCACCATGTTGGCCAGGCTGGTCTCGAACTCCTGACCTCAAGTGGTCCGCCCACCTCAGCCTCCCAAAATGCTGAGATTATGAGTGTGAGCCACCATGCCTGGCCAATACTGTCAATTTATATAAGGGACTTGAGCATTCACAGATTTTGGTATTTGCGGGGCCCTGGACCCAGTCCCCCAAGGATAGTGAGGCATGGCTGTAATCTTTTACCTAGTGTCCTGGTTAGCATTTTCAACTTTTACCTAAGTAGTTATTGAAATAAACAGTATTTCTTCAAAATTATGAGAGAATTAATAGCTTAATAGTGGAATAAATTATACTTCATGACACATTTCAATTTGAGAAGTATTAAAGTGTGGAAATAAAAATGCAGATCTTAGAATCAAAGACATATGATGATTACCTAAAATAATTTGGTCAGTGATTCCCAAAATAAGGTGAAATATCAACAGATACTAGGTTGGTGGGAAAGTCTTATGAAAAATACTGAGTTTAACCAAGACAAATAGTTGCTATCTTACTGCAGGATTTCTCAGAACATGTAGCATATTAATGTTACTGTGAATTTTCTAACAGGAATTATGATAGACAGCATTTCTCCAATTTAGTTAACCCTGGAATCCTTTTTCTCAAGGATCACCTGCAAGATTAGTGGTCCCCAACACACATTGGGAAACGGACTTTCATTGTTTAGGTACATCAGAGAGAGAACTCAATGGTCTGCCCTTGTAGGCCCTGCGGTCTGGGCCTTGCATTATGACCCAACATGACCTGTGGGGAAGGGTGAAAGAATTGGTGTTTACCCTGTGGGAGCTTTTCCTGTGTTGGGGGACAAGTGGAGTTGGCGTGAGGGTGGGAAAAGGGCATAGATCCTGCCAGCAGTAGACCCTGTGAGAAAGAGGGTTCTCTGCCAAAAGCACCTCCTTTTCCTGCTGTGATGCTGCAATACCCATTGGAGGGAAAAGTGGGCTCTGGTCTAAGGACACAAGAGCCTTCCAGGGTTTGCCCATGGGATAGTCTCCTACCTTCCTTTGTGCCTGAGGATGGAGGAAAGTGTCTGTGTTTATAGTGGAGGTTTTATCTTTATTGATCAGCTTTTGGAGTGTATGTAGAGGATGGGGCAAGTAAATGCAATCAGTGCTCCTGATGGAGAAGATTGGAATAATAACCATATCCTTCTTGTCACTTTTCAAGACTTTATGAGTACAGTGAAGCAATGTGAAAATTGCATACCCTTCCAGTCTACCTCAATTCTGACCAGGGGAAACTTGCTTTTAATGGAGACAGTAAGAAAATATTCACTGCAAGCTCTGGGAAAGTAGAAGACACAATCCAATAACTGCCTTTTATAAAGTTAATTACGATTCTGCCTGATCTGTGCTCTGATTTTTAAGGAAGTGGTGACTTGTACTTATACACATCATGTGTTTATCCTCTCATCTTCTAGATTCCATAAGGATAAGTATTGCAAGGCCCACTTTTTAGACAGAAATACTAAGGCTCAGAGTTGTATATCCACAGAGCCAAGATTAAACTTCTGCTGTGTCCCTGAGTTTTCATTCTTGCTCCCTAGCCAGAAAACCTACTGGTAACCTACTGTAAGTACACAGAGCATGGTGATCAGCCTGAACTGCCATTTCAAGGATAGCATTTCAGCACAATGTGTTAACTTGTAGTTTTGAAAGATAAAGCTGTTGAATCACAGCAGTGCTTTAAATTTATGAATGAGAAGTAATTGAAGGGTGCATTTTCAAATTCCATTCAGAATTTCCCACTAGACAGTTTTTGCTCCAAGCCTATTTGAAAACATTTTTACCTTTACACCTCTTCGTGAGTTTTAGGAAAACAGAATAAGAAATCTTTCATGGAAGGATCTAAACATATAGAATTTACCCAAGAGACTGAAACAGCTTCTTCTAAGCTTTTCCAGTCTCCTGGGGACATGTGTAATTAGACCAAAAACAAAACAAAACTCGTCGGCTAGGCCTGGGAGACACAATTTCCATCTCTTGGGTAAGTACTGCCATTAGGCAGGTTTTTCAGAAGCATAATTAAGAAAAAACTTTGTCCCCAAGGGACAAGAATGGCTACTTTTGTCTAATTATGCAATAGGGATCAGAGCTATTCACAGTAAAAGTCCTTTTAAAAGAATGTATTGAGAAAGGATAAGAGGAATCGTCTGGGCAGCACTGTATAAAAAACTGAACATTTCAGCCTTTTAAAACAAAAACGGCAACTTCATTTCTTGCTTATCTAATGTTATTCCTGTTTTCCATGGAAACTGTTTTCCAGTTACTCAAATGTAAAAAATTAAAGCTGCACCAAAACCAATAAAACCTCTCTTTTTGCTGCAGGAGATCACAGTGCCAGCAGATATGCCTCCTCACCCAGAATTCATAACAATGAAATTGTCCGGGTTTGATTGCCATGATTCACCCTGAAGGGGCATTGTGTCATTGAGTTCTGGGGCCTTCAAGCTGGGGCCTATAAGGAGACTGTGCATAGCCTCAAAGCAAACTGTTTTCCTGTGAACTGATTAATGACATTTTATTTTGTGCCTCCTTGTATTTCTTTCCTCTTTCCTATCCCTGAAGTTCCTAGTAAGTTCATAATCTCATATTAGAGAACAAGTGGTAGAGTTGTATCAGAACCAATCGAGTAGATCAGATGTGCCCAGCATTAACCTAGGCTTTCCATTTCAAGAACATTTATGCCCTTTTCTTAGAAAATACAGGTTTTTAAACTGAAACTGCATTTAGGCTCTCTGCCACTTTGTCCTTTTACCCTGAGAAGCTTAACCTCAACCCCAATAAAATAAGACTCTATTTATCCTTCTCTATTTAAAAGGAGGCCTTTAGTTGACCCTCATTCAGAAACAAATAGTGGCAGAGGTGCTGGTAAAAGTCACCACAGGGCTCCTTTTCACAGCCTGATGGGCCAGTTGGGATATCTTGCTGGGCTAGTGACAATGCTTAAGTCAAAAAGACTGTGCTTCACCCTCTTCTGGCTCTAACTAAGGGGATTGCAGTAAATAAGGGATTCCACAGGGTAAACACCAATTCTTTCACCCTTCCCCACGGGTCGTGTTTCCACAGACCGCAGGGCCTAGAAGGGCAGACCATTGAGTTGCCCCGTTGACATGAAGCAGACTGATGCCTCACTGTAATTTTAAGTGGTGAAGGTTTAAGAACAGCTTTCATCACAGTGAGGAGGAGAGTAAACTTCAGGATGCAGATCTACCCTGTAATTGCCATTTTTCTAATAGGGTAGACTTTAGAACTCTTAATGGCAGCTTTCCAAGTTATTTTAGCTGTTTACATTTCAAGCTTAAACATCTAACCTTCAGAAATGGTTATGTTTTATCATTGCAGTAGTAGCTTTTCATGGTCTGTGCAGTTCTGTTCAAGTATCTAGTTAATATGATGGTATAGCTAAAGAAAACAGCTTCAGTAGTGGTCAGTCCAGAGATATTGCTGCTCTGACGACAGCAGTGCTTGTGTTTTACAGTATGCCCTGGAGCGTTTAAAGGTCATGTGTGAGGATGCCCTCTGCAGTAACCTGTCCGTGGAGAATGCTGCAGAAATTCTCATCCTGGCTGACCTCCACAGCGCAGATCAGTTGAAAACTCAGGCAGTGGATTTCATCAACTAGTGAGTTGGCATCTTCAAAGTTCTTCTTTCAGAATAGTTGGATAGCTGAAGAAATGAGAAAGACTTTGAATTAGTGGGTAAAGCAGGCAAGTAGCTTCATTAACCTTTTGGCAGTAAGTATAGAGTTTTCATCTTTTCCTTCAATTGACCGTATGGAATTGACTTCATGGGTTGAATCCTATTGGTGAGTAAAGTGTTTTACTTCCTCATAGTGAATCGAAGTGATGAAAATAACTTGCTGGCCTGAAAAAGCTGTGTGCCCCAAATGATAGTGTATTTACTTCACACTCAGTGACTTAATAAAAGACATGTAGATTTCTAGGAGGATAGAGATATGTTTATGAGTTGGTAAAATGTACCTCATGTTCGGTTGTAGAATGAGGGAAAGAGAAGGGATCATCAGTAGCTGGTTTCATAACACTGTCTTGAGAAAGAAATGTTCATTCCACTAGGTCTGTTCCTTCATCTTAAGTGACAAATGACCTGGCAATACTACTTTCTGAAATAATAATATGGAATAATGATATGAAATAATATGAATAATAATATGAAAGATAGGTTGTAACTACAACCCATCTTTCAGTGGGACATGCTCTACTCCCTTGCCCCATGGAGAGAGCAAAAGCTGGAAAAAACCCAAAGAAGAAAAGCCCTCACAACAGCAGTTCTGGGGCAAGACAGATCTGAGACATTCCAGGTGGATGAGTGAACAATATTCAACATAGAAAATTCCCAAAGACAGGAAATAACATCCTGTAGGTCTAGTTGTAGAATTATTTTCTAAGGAGTGATCAAGTGAGGCAGAAGAGGGAGGGGAGAGACCCATCAGTGTGAGTTCCTTTGAGTGCTTACTGTGTGCTGGACACTTGCTTGGTGCTTTTAAGATATTAACCATTGAATGAAGTATGGTTATCTTCCCCTCTTTTTTGATAATCAAGTAGGCCCCGGGCTCTGATCTGCCCTGTGGTTAAAGGCTGGTGAGTGGCAAAGCCAGGCAGAAGCTCAGGGCTTCTGGCCAAGGGAGCCTACGCTCCTTATTATGACTGGCATCACCAGTGAATATAAGGAACATAGGCAGTGTTGAGGGCCTGGAGAACATTCCGCTTTTTATTTTTGAGAATATAGTGGCTCAAAGTCCTGGTTTTCAGATGACAACAGCCACAGGCAAGTCACCAGTCTGCGCATTGTCTAACAAGCAAATTCTCATGCATATTAAGGGTTCTTCTGTTTCTTGCATTGACACCCTTTATACCTAACACTGGAAAATTAGGCTATCTAGGTGGCTGTTGAATTCATCCCTTGCTCACTCCCTTTGGTAACCCATTTCTCCACATTTCTCCTAGTCATGCTTCGGATGTCTTGGAGACCTCTGGGTGGAAGTCAATGGTGGTGTCACATCCCCACTTGGTGGCTGAGGCATACCGCTCTCTGGCTTCAGCACAGTGCCCTTTTCTGGGACCCCCACGCAAACGCCTGAAGCAATCCTAAGATCCTGCTTGTTGTAAGACTCCGTTTAATTTCCAGAAGCAGCAGCCACTGTTGCTGCCACTGACCACCAGGTAGACAGCGCAATCTGTGGAGCTTTTACTCTGTCGTGAGGGGAAGAGACTGCATTGTGGCCCCAGACTTTTAAAACAGCACTAAATAACTTGGGGGAAACGGGGGGAGGGAAGGGCCCAGGACTCGGAGCTATTCAACCTAATGAAAACCCTGTTGCTGCGTCACTGTGTTCCCTTTGGCCTGGCCGAGTTTGATACTTTGGGGATTCAGTTTAGGCGCTGGCCGGAGGACATCCCAGCGGTGGTACTTTGGAGAAACCTGTCTGCATCTGACTGAGCAGAACAAATCGTCAGGTGCCTGGAGCAAAAAGGAAAAAAAAAAAAAAAAAAGGACATTGAGTTTTAACAGAAGGGAAAAGGAAAGAAGAAAAGATTTTTGCAGAATTTCTCAAAAATCAGTTTGTGGATTCCAGTAGTATTTATATTGAGAGAAACAAATTTTAGTCCTTCCAACTGTGCTAAAACTTGGATATTTGTGAAAACTCCTTACCACCATACAAGCATCAGAAGAGCTCTCTTGTTGTTAGCACTTATTGTTTGTTTGCAAGAACAGAATACATCCTTTTATCCTTTTATGAAAAATGACAAGTGAAGGCAAAAGGGGAAGGTTATTTGATCTGGAAGATGAGTGTTCTGATATGGTGGCTTTTGCAAAAATCTTTATTATTGGTGTTGAAAACTGGAAAAAATAACTCATCCAGAATTCGTACTGTCTTGACAAGAACTATGGTTCTCTGTTTTTAGATATTGTGGAAAATGTTTTTGGGCATTTTTCTCTGATTTTATTTCTTCTCCCCCACCCCATTTTCTAAAAAACAAAACAAAACAAAAAAACACAAAACAAAAACAGAACAAAAGAAGAGAGAAGGAAATTTTATTAATTAAAAATGCTGTGTGATAAAATCCCAGCCCAGATTGCTCAGCTGTTTGTACCTGACTTGCTGCCTGCATAGGAGCCAGTTCTGTTCCTTTTGACTAGCCCCTCTTCCTCCAGGGGAGAACTTCCAAATGTTAATTTTTTCTTTTTGAAAATATAAATAATTACTATTTTGTACTGTGTGGTATCTCTGGTCTTTTGTTTCACTCACCCTGCCTTGTCTCTTGGGTCTGAGTCCCTTGCTTAAAGGATTTTGAAGTCCTAGTTTTTAGCTTGCAGAGATTATGTCTGAAATGTCTAATGAGCCGTAGGGATTTGTTGAGACTCCATAATCTCAAGTTTTCTTTGTGAGCTATCAGCATCTGCCAGTCTCTTGTCCTCCCTGAGTATCTCACAGTCCATATCCTGATGACAGATCAGGCCCCTACCTCTGCCAAGGCAAGTAATGGTAGTGGGCTTTTCTGCACCCTGTATGTTTTAAGACCTAATCCTCAACTCCCTTCTCCTAACTAAATATAAAAAGATCCAGGGGACATAAATGTGGAGATTAAATAAAGGGAAATTATTGTCTCTAACTGGTTCTGTCATTGACTTGATGTGTTTCCAGAAAAGCTAATACTGGAGCTCACAGGAATGTTCTGGGGCTCCCTGTCTGCCTTTTTTGTGGCTCTGTTAGGACAGTGGGATATATTGAAGAACGTATCAGCTATTTGGCCAGCCTGTGTATTTTTTACCTTTGATGGAACCTCAACCTATTTCACCTTCCATTTCCCTTCAGTGGACCTTAGACTGTGTACATTTTCCAACTTTCATTTATCTTACTTCCTCTAGAATGGATAAATATGATCTGTTACTAATATAATCAAAGGCAGGATTAGTTTATTGGAAACTACTCCATTGCACTTCCGGTTTCCCCTGGGAAGCGTCCCCTGTGTGAGGAAGTACCCAGTTCTGCATATGCTGGCTGCTGGCTGCTGTCCTGTGCCTCCTCCATCCTAGCTTTCCAGATCAGCACACAAGTCCAAGGATCCAGGCGAACTCAAAGTCTCCTCTACCCATATCATCTTAGGTTTTTTCAGCTAAATTTATATACAGTATTTCATCTGAACTTCCCAACAACTTGACGAACTTGGTAGGACAGGTGAGATACAGCATCTTCCCACTGTGTAGATGAGGGAAGCAGAAACCCAGAGAAGGGACATGCCTCAGATCACACAACTATTGAATGCCAGATCTTCTAATGGAGTATCCTGAAGATTATGTAATTAACTGGAGGAAGTTCCATTTCTGAAATGTTTAGGTACAAAACTGAAAGTAAAGCTTCCTTCCTGTGGGAATAGCAAGAACAAAGCTCTGGAAAGGTGCCTCTGCTGGCCTGTTCTTCAGAAGTTCCAGAAGGACAAACCAGGCTTCAGATTTACTTTCCTCTTCATTCACAGACAGCTGTGGGTTGGGATGCTGGTGAGTTCAGGGACTATGCCCTCAGGAGGACAGCAGTCCTGGCACCTAGCTTCTGTCAGGATGAAGGTCTCTTCTGGGATCTTCAATATTTATGGAATTTCCAACTTGGGCTTTACTGTGGGTACAAAGCTGTTGGGATTTCAGGTACAGGTAAAGCTACTCGATGCTTCTGTCATTATTTCATTCTTTCTGGACATGTTTGTTTTTGTTTTAAATGATACAGTTGAAGCCATCTGGTTATGACAACATCAGAGCCCCAGCATACTGTTCATAAACCTCCCACTGCCACCACCCCCCCTCCCTTAGCTCCCCCACATCTGAAATTTAATTCAAGTTAACTCCGCAATCTGGGGCATGAGCTGTCACTGCAGAGATGTCCGTGCCAGTGAAGCAGTTGGAGATTTCAATTCCACAAGGATATGGCTTATTTATCAAAACAGTATTTCGGGCAAGTAGTTTTGCAGAACCATTGGAGTTGCAGTTTCAGGTCCACATAGAGTATCTGGCATCATCCCCATCTCCCCTTCCCCTGTGTTGTCAGCTCCCCCCATATATCCGACCACCTATGGAAAATTCTCCCCATTCCCTATGTAAAGATTAAAGCTCTTTGCATTGCTACTAGACATCTCAAACACCTTTGTGGGTTTTAACAATTTGGGTAAGAGATGCTCCTCTTTTTCCTTTTCACTGTTAAAGCCTTTTAGGTCTTGAAGAGCTTTCTCTTGTGTTTTTCTTAATTCCAGCCAGGGACATTGAGATCTTTCTTAGGCCAGAAGATCTCTGGCTTGACCCCAGCTCTGCGCATTCATCCTTAAATCTGGTGTAAATCTATTGTGGGATCTCCATACTGTATGAGCCTGTGCAGATGAAAGGAAACAGTTTGTATGTTTATGAGCAGAACAACAAACAGAGGGGGAGTTGAGCTGCACTTTGAAACTGACTGTTGCTTTGTTCTTGCTCTTCAACTCCTGTAAAAGAACAACTAAATCCCCCCAAAATGACTGTATCAAAGCCTTTGGTTTATCTTTGTCAAAGACAAATTCTTGGCTGGAGCCCAACCTTATTTTCCACAACTAATTATCTTTTTAATCAGCCTGAGCCCTGTGTGTTTCCTTTATCTCATGACTTGTCACAGAACTCTGCCCTACATCATTTAGATTCATTTCTAATGGTTTGCTGACTAATCTAACATTCAGGTAAGTATCGTTGGACTGCTTTTTATGTACGTGTATGCGCAAGGTGAATGTGTTTTCCTTCTTTTAATTTCAGAGGTGACCGCGCCATGTTGGGGCCTTTGACCCAATAGGTGGACACCTCATGGAGACAGTGAGCAGGAAAGCAAATGTAGGACGATCAGTATTTGGGATAATGAGCTGGGAGAACCAGAAGCTTTTTTTTTTTTTTTTTTGAGATGGAGTCTCGCTGTGTCCCCCAGGCTGGAGTGCAGTGGCACGATCTCGGCTCACTGCAAGCTCCACCTCCCGGGTTCATGCCATTCTCCTGCCTCAGCCTCCCGAGTAGCTGGGACTACAGGCGCCCGCCAACACGCCTGGCTAATTTTTTTGTGTTTTTAGTAGAGACGGGGTTTCACCGTGTTAGCCAGGATGGTCTCGAACTCCTGACCTCGTGATCCGCCCGCCTCGGCCTCCCAAAGTGCTGGGATTACAGGCTTGAGCCACCGCGCCCGTCCTGAACCAGAAGCTTTGACCTCCGGATGAGAACAGGAACTTGAATGTTGTTGACTGATGGGATCTTTATGCCGCTGAGCCATTAGCAAGATGATCCCTCCCCCTCTATAAATCCTGTAGTGCTGGAGTAGAAAGTGGCATCTGGAATACTGTTTGGTCTTGATTTCTGCAGCTCTAGGAAAAAAAGAATTTTAGACTTGAGGGAATTCAGTACAAGCAACCGAAATGATTAAGGAGTTGAAGGGGATCAACTCCAGGGGAGAAATGTTATGAAGATAAAATATGCATAACTCAAGTTTGGGGATGTAGCTCCAATACCTGCAGTTTACAGATCTCACAGGAGTTCTCAACATTTGCCAGCTTGTCTTGCACAGCTCCCATTCATTCCAATTGTATAGCTTGGGAAGATAGCTATGTAACTTCCTCAAGGTCACTCAGCCTGACTCTGAGCCAAGAAACAACAGGAGGCAAAGGGATAGCTTTGGAGCTTAGACCCAAGGACCAAAGAGAAGGTGAAAATCCAGGAGTTTGCCTGGTAATAAAAGTGGACACATCCACTTGTAACGCTCACTTGAAATAGGGAGAGTTTGCTGGGCGCAGTGGCTTATGCCTGTAACTCTTGCACTTTGGGAGGCCGAGGTGGGCGGATCACAAGGTCAGGAGTTTGAGACCAGCCTGGCTAGCATGGTGAAACCCTGTCTCTACTAAAAATACAAAAATTAGCTGGGCATGGTGGCGTGTGCCTGTAGTCCCAGCTACTCGGGAGGCTAAGGCAGGAGAATCTCTTTAACCCGGGAGGCGGAGGTTGCAGTGAGCGGAGATCACACACACCACTGCACTCCAGCCTGGGTGACAGAGCGAGACTCCATCTCAAAAAAAAAAAAAAAGTGGGCGGGGGGAGAGTTTTAGCCCTTGCAAGACCCTTAAAGGTGAGTCTCGACAAACTGAAGGAAAAAAAAGAAGAGGGTCCCACATGATTCACCTTCTTTTCATGTCTAAGAAAACAGACATCCATGGAAGTGAGGTGGCATGCCCAAGGTCACAGAGATTACATTTCCAGCCACTGAGCAAACAATTGCTGAGCATCTACGAGGCCCTAGACACTGTGCTGGGCTAAGCCTAGTATGGAAGGTAGGATTTCTGTTCTATTAACTCAGTCTAATGGAAGAGGCAGAAATAAACCAGAGAGCCTGTAGAACTGAGGACTGAAAAGCCATTGAATTTAGCAGTAAGGAGGTCAAGGGTTACCTTTGAGCAGTTTCAGTCAAATGGTGGAGGCAGGAGCCAAGCCTGACAAGGAGGTGAGAAAACATAGATTGAGAATAAGCTCCTCTTTCCAGAAGTTTGAAAGGGAGAGAGGAAAGGGATCTCTGCCACTCTTCAGGATTTGTATCTCAATCTAGTCAACACATGTGTTTTTGTCTAGAAGTAATGGTGTACAGGTTGTCCTATAAATGATGGACACTTTAGTAACTGATAGTTGTTATGAAAGCCATGTTGTAGAACAACTGTAGCTTTAAGTTGAGAAAAAATTGCCTTCAACCCTTACACAATTTTGAGAAGGATTTCTTAAAGACATGTTTTTATTTTATTTATTTATTTATTTTTTGAGACGGAGCTTCACTCTTGTTGCCCAGGCTGGATTGCAATGGCGCGATCTCGGTTCACCACAACCTCTGCCTCCTGGGTTCAAGCAATTCTCCTGCCTCAGGCTCCCGAGTAGCTGAGATTACAGGCATGCGCCACCATGCCTGGCTAATTTTGTGTTTTTAGTAAAGACGGGGTTTCTCCATTTTGGTCAGGCTGGTCTCGAACTCCCGACCTCAGGTGATCCGCCTGCCTCCCAAAGTGCTGGGATTACAGACGTGAGCTACCACGCCTAGCTGACATGTTTCTATACTTTTTAACCTATTCATCTTCCAAGTAAACATTTGTTTCAGACCTTCAAATGTTTTCATGGGCCAGTGGTTTGGTTCTTGGTGTGCTATAAAGGTACACCATTCAGTTCCCAGACATGGAAGCCCTGGCTGGCAGCATTGCCAGTTCCCACGGTGTAAACACTGTCACCATGGCTGATTTTGGATCACTAAAATGACATCACTGAAGCAGAATTGGGAAGAGAAGCACAGCCCACCATAGCTGAGCATGGATAGTAGTAAAATGTAAAATAATTAGAGGCCGGGCGCGGTGGCTCACGCTTGTAATCCCAGCACTTTGGGAGGCCGAGGCGGGCGGATCACGAGGTCAGGAGATCGAGACCACGGTGAAACCCCGTCTCTACTAAAAAAAAAAAAAAAAAAAATACAAAAAGCCGGGCGTGGTGGCGGGCGCCTGTAGTCCCAGCTACTCGGAGAGGCTGAGGCAGGAGAATGGCGTGAACCCCGGAGGCGGAGCTTGCAGTGAGCCGAGATTGCGCCACTGCACTCCAGCCTGGGCGACAGAGCAAGACTCCGTCTCAAAAAAAAAAAAAAAAAAAATTAGAAAGAAATAAGTCTTGGGTGCTTATTACCTTTACTAATTGTATGTTAGTATAATTGAGTTTTTAATAATGGCTGTTTTAGCAACCAGCTCTCAAATTCCTGAAAATTTAATGATTATCTTTAGAGATCCAGTGTGAACCAGCTCCAGCACACCCCTGGACATTTGTGTGCCTCATCTCCTGTTACTCATAGCATTTTTTTTTTTTTTTTTTTTTTTTGAGACGGAGTCTCGCTCTTTCACCCAGGCTGGAGTGCAGTGGCGTGATCTCGGCTCACTGCAAGCTCCGCCTCCCGGGTTCACGCCATTCTCCTGCCTCAGCCTCTCCGAGTAGCTGGGACTACAGGCGCCCGTCACCACGCCCGGCTAATTTTTTGTATTTTTAGTAGAGACGGGGTTTCACCGTGGTCTCGATCTCCTGACCTCGTGATCTGCCCGCCTCGGCCTCCCAAAGTGCTGGGATTACAAGCGTGAGCCACCGCGCCCGGCCGCATTTTTTTTAAATCATTATTTTTTTAGACAGAGTCTCGCTGTGTCACCAGGCTGGAGTGCAGTGCACGATCGTGGCTCACTTCAGACTTCTCCCAGGTTCAAGCAATTCTCCTGCCTCAGCCTCCTCAGTAGCTGGACTACAGGTGTGCACCACCACGCCCAGCTAATTTTTGTATTTTTGGTAGAGACGGGGTTTCGCCATGTTGGCCAGACTCCTCTCCAACTCCTGACCTCAAGTGATCCACCCGCCTTGGCCTCCCCAAGTGCTGGGATTAACAGATGTGAGCCACCATGCCTGGCCACCCATAGCATTTTAAAAATGCATTTATGGACTGGGTGCAGTGACTCATGCCTGTAATCCCAGCACTTGGGGAGGCTGAGGCAGGAGGATTGCTTGAGCTCAGGAGTTCAAGGCCAGCCTAGGGAACATAGTGAAACCTTGTCTCTACAAAAAAAAAAAAAATTAGCAGGGCACAGTGGCATATGCCTGTAGTCCCAGCTACTTGGGAGGCTGAAGTGGGAGGATCACTTGAGCTGAAGAGTTTGAGGTTGCAGTGAGCCATGATCGCACCACTGCGCTCCAGCCTGGGTGACAGAGTGAGACCCTGTCTCAGAAAACAAAAACAATACATTTATGTAGTTTAAAAGCAAAATGAAATACTGCCTTTTCAGAAATCGAGAGATACATTGACACTGATACCTGTTGTATTACATATTTTACTCTCTGGTTAAATTAACACATTTTAAATTTTCTGTATCTTATCAGTATTGGAAGTGTGTAATTTTTTTTTTTTTTTTTTGATTCGGAGTCTCACTCTGTCGCCCAGGCTGGAGTGCAGTGGCGTGATTTCGGCTCACTGCAACCTCTGCCTGCTGGGTTCGAGCAATTCTCCTGCCTCAGCCTCGCGAGTAGCTGAGACTACAGGCATGCGCCACCATGCCTGGCTAATTTTTTGTATTTTTAGTAGACATGGGGTTTCACCATGCTGGCCAGGCTGGTCTTGAACTCCTGATCTCATGATCTGCCCGCCTCGGCCTCCCAAAGTGCTGGGATTACAGGCATGAGCCGCCGCGCCCGGCCGGAAGTGTGTATTTTATTGAAACACTAATGAAAAGTAGACATTGTGACTGACATGTTATCCAACATAATCTTCAGTGATTCCAGGGAGTTTTCTCTGTAGTGCATCCTTTCTGCCCCGTTATCTCTGAAAAACAGTTTTTCATTTTAAAAGAAGAAAAGGGCATTTGAGAGTGGTCAGCATGCCTGCCAACAAGATCCCGAGGGTCTTCTCCTCCCACCAATATTTAAGAATCTCTGCCTTGGTTTGGCCAAGAGTTTTTACAGCTTTTTGTTTTCTTTGCTAATAGTTCATTTATACATTCCATATACTATGTGCCAGGGACTGTTCTAGTTTCTAGGGATACAACAGTGAGTAAAACTAACTGCTCCCTGTAGTCATTGGAGTCTAATGGGGAGAGATTATCCTTAATAATCCCACAAATAATGTCAAAGCATGGTAAGTGCCCTGAAGGAAATGTGTAGGGTACCATGAGATCCTCTGCGTGGAACTATCTTGTCTGGGGAATCCAGAAAGGCTTTTGTAAGAAATCAGCTCTTGAAGTGAGACCTGAAGAATGAGGAGCTGTCTCGGGAAGGCACATTCCACACAAAGAAATTGCATTCATAAAACCCTGAGGCAGGAGGGAGCTTAGTGTGTTGTTCCAGGAGCCTAGGGCAGGCCAGGTGGCTAGAGTGTGGAGAGGTGTGAGAGCAAGTTGGAAGCCGTGGCAGAACCTTCATAGGTCACATTAGGATTTAGATACTTAAACTAGAGCGATGGGAAAGCCATGGAGGAGCTTTAGGCGGCAGGGGATGACAAGATCTGCATTTTAATAAGATCTCTGGCTAGAGTATGGAAAAATTAGCATTGGGGTTGGGGGTGGAAGAAGGGAAGAGATGACAGAACTTGAAGTAGGGAGGTGGCGCAGCTGGAGAAGAGTACATCTATTTGAGAGGGATTTTAGGGAGCAAATTTGGCAGAACTTGATGAATTGGACAGAGTAAGGATGAAGAGGTTTCTGGCTTGTGTGAATAGATGGATTCACCAGAAACGAGACCAATGGGAAGATAAACAGGCTTGAGGGCAATCAGGTCATTGATTTTATTTTACTTGTTGACTATGAGATGCCTTGAGAAATCCAAATGGATGTATCACATGGGCTGTTGAGTTGATAAGCCTAGAGCTCAGAAGAGAGGTTGGGACTGGAGATATGGTTCTGGGAGATATAGATTTTAGGGGTGCCATTGAAATCCTGGGGTGTTAGATCACTGAGGAGTGTAGAGTGAGGAGAAAGGGGGCCCGCGACTGAGCTTTATGGAATTCTTATACTTAAAGGCTAGTACAGGAAGATACGCCACAAAGGAGAAGTGGCCAGAGATCTATATGAAGGAAATAAAAAGTTAAGTGAACCAGATTTTAAAAAAATGTTTTTAAAAACTGTTGAATAAGACAGTAAAAGATGCCCACTGGACTGAACAACATGGAAGTCATTGGTGACCTTAGCCAATGCCGTTTCAGGGAAGGGACCCTGATGGGGGAAGGTGAGGAACTGGAGACAGGGTAGCCTTTGAAGCATGGCTGTGAAGGGAAGGACAAAGTTAGGACAATAATTGGAGGAGGAAAAAGCATTGAGGGGAGTGTTTTGGTTTTGTCTATAGAATGAAGGAGACATAACATGTTTAAAGCCGATGGGAAAGATCCAGTAGAGAGGAAGCAGTCGAAACTCCAGGATCCGGTAGAGCGGGGACCGTGTATGCCTTCAGGTTCTAAGAGTGCTGGAGAAGGAACAGGTAAGTGGGCTTAGGCAGGGATGAATCCTCTCTCTAGATGTGAGGAGAGTCCTGCAAAAATAAGTGGGCTTGTCTGATACTGGGAGGTTGAGCAAGTTTGTCGTATATTTTTCAGATTTAAGTGGAAATAAGGTCAGTGGCTGAGAACTCCTGGGAAAGGGTGGGATTTGGAGACATGATCTGAACTAGCTGTTGAAGAGGAGCTGGTAAGAGTGCAGGCTGCACTGAGGGCCCAGCCACGGCAGGTGTTTGGAGAGCACACACTTGGAGTCTAGGAGTCTGGCTTCCATCTCCTGCCACCACTCGTGATCCTGGCCTTAGTTTCCTCATCTGTAAAATGGGTATATCTCATAGACTTCTTGTGGGGAATTAATGAAAATATATATGTCACATCTTCATCATGGTGCCTGTCATTGAATAAAGGCCTCAGAAAGGTAAACTGCTACTAAGATTATAGCTATTTGCTATATTATTGTTTCTGAACTAAGCCATATATGGCCTTCTGAGGCCAGTTCCTGTAAGGATTTCTTAGATTGGAATAAAAATCTGCAATGAGACACTAAAATGGGCACCTTTGGGAGTGTGGGAATCTTCTGAGTAGGATTCACTCTGGATAAAGCATCCTGAGTAGACGAGCTGGCCTGGCGTCCTGCAAGGTTCCAGGTATCTTACCTGTTGTGATATATGGAGGAGGAAGAGTCCACAGAGGTCCCAGGAAAGAGCCTGTGTCAAATCTTTCATTCATCTGGAAATCACTCTTTCCTTCATTTATGATCATCACTGTCATCATTGTTACAGTCTCCAAAAGTTAGGAGATTAGGCATTCCAGAGAGGAAGCTCAGAGGCACTTTGGCTTGTAGGTATAAAAATAAGAGTTGGGGGCCGGGCACAGTGGCTCTTGCCTGTAATCCCAGCACTTTGGGAGGCCGGGGTGGGTGGATCACCTGAGGTTGGGAGTTCACGACCAGGCTGACCAACATGGTGAAACCCCATCTCTACTAAAAATACAAAATTAGCGGGGCATGGTCGTGCGTGCCTGTAATCCCAGCTACTGGGGAGGCTGAGGCAGGAGAATCGCTTGAACCCGGGAGGTGGAAGTGCGGTGAGCCAAGATTGCGCCATTGCACTCCAGCCTGTGCAATAAGAGCAAAACTCCGTCTCAATAAAATAAGAGTTGGGGCTGGGCATGGTGGCGCATGCCTGTAGTCCTAGCTACTCCGGAGGCTAAGGCGAGCGGATCCCTTGTCCAGGAGTTTGAGACTAGATAGGTCTCACTATAGTGAGACCCTGTCTCTAAAAAAAATTTTTTTAATTAAAAAAAAAAAAAAAACGCAAGGGTTGAGGAGAGGAAGGCACTTGAGACCCAGGAGCCTTGTGTCTTGGGCTGTTGCTGCCTTCTGAGTGGCTGGGGAAAGATGGATGCAAACCTGCTAAATCAAGCCCATCTTCCCTACTCTATCTTATTTAGCTTCTCTTCTTTTTTCTTTTTTTGCTGCCATTCTTCTCTTCTGGAACATAGAAGCTTCCATTTATTTCTCCCCTATTTTCCTAGACATTTATCTCCCTGTCTGTAGTCCTGCTCACTAGAGTGACATCTTGAGCCTGATCCTGCCACATTTAGAGAAAAAACAAAACCTGCCTACAATGAGCCCTCCAGTTCTGATCTCTGCTGAGATGTGGCAGATGGCAGAGCCTGACTGAGTGGCAGCAGGCCCCCTCTCCCAGGCCTAGGAGCTGCCAAGACTGGGAAATGGGGGCATTATATACCTTTCCACACTCATCCCCCATCTACCCTCTATTTACCCAAGCCAGCGTGGCATGGCAGAATGTAGCTGCCTCCTCACCTGTGTCTTTTCCCGTCTCTTTCTCCCTGTGCCTGTGAAAGATTCCCACAATAGAAACTGTATTGAGTTCACCTGTGAGTCAACCAGATTTACCAGCCAGGCCCTGTGTGTACCCCAGGCACTTGGCCCTTCTCAAAGTATGGAAGGAAAGGGTCACAAAAGGCTGTGTCCTGAGGGGACTCACTATGTGGCAGAACAGACATGGGCCTCATCCTCAAGGATACAGTCCGAGACAGGGACATGTTTCACACACTCATTGACAGGGGGTACCAGCAAGGGAACATGGGGCCATCCAAGCCTAGAGAAACTGATCTGCCAGGTGAAGGTGATGAGGCTGGGTGAGGAGAGAGGGAGGGCACTGGGTTATCGGTACATGGTTGGGGGACAGGGCACTGGGGCCAGGACTCAGGGTAAGGTAAGGCAGGAGGGTCCCCTTGCCTGGAGAGTGTGCCTGGTGGACAGCTCTCTGGGTCCCTAAATAAAGATCCTTTAGTCACCTGCATTCTCTGAGCCTCGTTTGTTTACAGGTAGAGGTCCAGAGGGCAGTACACAGATGAAACCACTCAGTGCACTGGAAGGGCTGCTGCTTGCACAAGTGGGATGCTGGGCCGAGGAACAGAGGGAATGCAACCGAGTGCCCCATTTTTGGGCCAGAATCAAGGAAAACAAAAGTAGATTCCTTTTTATGTGTCATCTTTTGTAGACATGACAGACTTCTGACCTTCCCTAGTTTTTTCCTGTACATTCTTCCTAACCCAGTGACTTCTTCCCATTATGCCAGGCTTCCTTGCCCCAGATCCCCTTCATGGCTTGGCAAAGAAAGCCCTACTCGGTCCTAGGGAGCCTGGACTCCCCTCACTTTGGGGTGAAGGCAAAGCTGTGCCCAGCTAGGATATGCAGCAAGGAATGATAGAGCCCATGTCCGTTCTTCTCCCTACCTCCCACCCAGGCTTGGCAGGAGCAGGATGGGCATCATGAGCTGTCATTGGGCCGCTGGTCTTGAGCACTACCCCTGTGCCAAACACAGCTCCGACTCACAACAGCCCTCTGCGAGGAGCAAGCATCCCCACTTTACAGATGGGGAAATTGAAATGCAAAGATGTTCAGTAACTTGCCCAAGGTCTACAGTTACGAGGTGGCAGGGCACGAATTTGAATCCAGGCAACCTGGCTTCAGAATCTGTGCACTCAGCTGTTGTGCCACATAGCCTGCCCTGAAAAGAAAGAGAAACCCAGCCCTCTCCCCATTCCTGTGGATGCCTGTGAGCACCAGCGGCTGGGGCCGATGGTGACGTGGGGCTCACCATCCACTGGGCCAGTTTGGCCCTCACAGGGACCATGTGAGCAGGTGGGGGAAGAATTGCCATCCAAGGCCCAGAGAGGCAAGGTGGGTAGATGAAGATCACATGCCAGTGAAGACTCAGACACAGCTCTCTTCAAGCATATCCCAGCTTGGCACACCTTTGCCTTCACCCCAAAGTGAGGGGAGTCCAGGCTCCCTAGGACCGAGTAGGGCTTTCTTTGCCAAGCCATGAAGGGGATCTGGGGCAAGGAAGCCTGGCATAATGGGAAGAAGTCACTGGGTTAGGAGCCAGAAGCCTTGGCTCTCTTCTGACTAAGAGATTCAGGGTGAGACCTGCCCCTCACTGCGCCTCAGGAGCCAACCTGGGTCTCTGAAGAGCTTTCTAGAGAAGACAACATACAATATCAGGGACAGGTGAGAGGAGGGGTGTGTCAGCACTGGCTGGCATGCCACTATCCTTTCCCGCTTTCACCCTTCCTGCCACACCTGCTCTTCCGGCCAGGAGGACCTGGGAATTTGGGGTGCATACCGTGCAGCAGTCTGTCTTCCTGTTGCCACTTCCTCACCCACATTAGCGTGTTGAGGCTGTGATCATGCATCAGCAGCAGGCCAGTGAGGCACAGCAGGGATGACCTCTCATGCAGAGTTGGATCAGCCGCAGCACCTGCATGCAGGTAGCTTATCAGCCACACCTCTGTAGGGAGTTGTAGGGAGTGCCACCCTGCCTCTGGCGAGTTTTTTGTTTTTGTTTTTGTTTTTTTTTTTTTTTTTTGAGACAGAATCTTGCTCTGTTGCCCAGGCTGGAGTACAGTGGTGTGATCTCGGCTCAATGCGACTTCCGCCTCCCGGGTTCAGGCAATTCTCCTGCCTCAGCCTCCTGAGTAGCTGGGACTATAGGCACCCACCACCATGCCCAGCTAATTTTTATATTTTTTGTAGAGATGGAGTTTCACCATATTGGCCAGGCTGGTCTCGGACTCCTGACCTTGTGATCTGCCCGCCTCAGCCTCCCAAAGTGCTGGGATTATAGGTGTTGAGCCACTGCACCCAGCCTCTGGCGAGTCTTGAGGGGCACACAGCCCCTGCCCTTAGGGAGTCTCTGGTCCAAAGGGGAAGGCCGCTCCTGTTCCCCGTCTCTAGTCTAGAGGGGACATCCACATTTCCTGCTCAGAGGGTCTGCAGGTTGGCACTGCAGACACTACTCCAGACACAACCCGAGTCCAGGGATAGCAACAGGCTTTTTAGAGGCTGTGAATGGTAGGGACAGCAGAGGAAGTGAGATGAGGGTAACTGAAGCAGGATTCTGGAGGAGAGAGGAAGAGGATGAGATGGGTGGGAGTACAGAGGGCTTGGTACTGGAGGGCTTGTTCAATAAAGCATGTAGATAGCCTCCTTGGCTTTAGCTTTGGAAGAATCTTTGAGGTGTAGAATGGTGGCGCCTGGTGGTTTCAGCTCTTCCCTCTTGAGTTTCTCCTTCCTTTTGGGATTTGTTGGTTCAACTCCAGCTGCTGGTATCACACTAACTCCAGTAGAACATTTCTCTTGCTTTAAGACTATGGCTCAGGTGTGAATCCAAGCCTCTTCACCTGGATCTCCTGGGCCAGGGAAGACCAGCCAGAACTTTCAGAGGCTTTGTTAATTAGCAATTGTTGACAGACTCAGTACTAAGGGAGAACTGAGGGCGTATTAACACATGATATCCCCTAAACAGCCCAGCTTACAGGTCTGGGTTTCTGAGTCTGCCTTTGCCAAGGCCTAGCAGGCTCTGGCCTGGGCTGGGCTCCTTCCTTCTGCCTCTATCAGGAGAAGCCAGTTGAGGCTCAAGACCATGAGAAGAGGCCAGGTGTGGTGGCTCACGCCTGTAATCCCAACACTTTGAGAGGCTGAGGTGGGTGGATCACCTGAGGTCAGGAGTTCAAGACCAACATGGTAAAACCCTATCTCTACTAAAAATACAAAAATGAGCCGGGTATGGTGGTTCACACCTATAATCCCAGCTACTTGGGAGGCTGATGCATGAGAATTGCTTGAACCAGGAGATGGGTCATTAATGATCATTAAGCCAAGATCATGCCACTGCACTCCAGCCTGGGTGAAAGACAGAGTGAGACTCTGTTTCAAAAAAAAAAACCAACAACAACAAAAAAACATGAGCAGTCCTTATAAGTCCCCAAGAAACCACATGGCCCCTCTGCAACCCACTCAGGTTACTCCCTTTCATCGCCCCTCCCCAAGTAGATGACATCTTGAAGAAAGACCCTGTTCACAGGGGCACGAATTTCCTTTGATGGTTGCAGAGGTAACTACTGCTTCTTCAGCCAGGCCATTCAGGAGAAATTAGAGCCATGCCTGCTCCTACCCAGAGTGTCCTGCAGGGGCAGGGTCTTGGGAGGGCTCAGGCTGTACTGGTCTCAGTGTCAGCACAAAACCAGCACTGACAGCTTCAGGCCAAGAGCCTGGTGCATTGCTCCCAAGGGCCTGGTTCATGCACTCCCCTGCTTGGCTGTACCTATAAACCACCCCAGAAGCCTGGACCACACTGGCTGTTCCATGCAGTTTGTGCCCACTGGGGTGGGAGAAACACCTTGCATCCCTGGGTTCCCTCAGTGCTAAAAGGGCAGCCACTACTCTGCCCTGTGGACGGCGTCCCTCCCATCACAGGGTCCTTTTAAGGCATTAGACTTCCAAAGCAGTGTTGTTGCAGGTAATTAAAGGGTTTTAATTAAATTAGGATCCCATCTGGCTGGGATCATTCGGGCCCTTAACGAGGATTGTGTGTCACCAACAGCAGAATGTAGATGGGACTCAGAGGTGTCGGGGAGGAATTTGGGGACTGAGGCCTTTCAGGGCTAGAGAATCCTCCTGAGCCCTTCCCCGGCTCCCGACAATGCGGTAGCAACTTGTTTGTTACTCCCCTCAAAATAGAGGCTGTGTGCTTTGAGACAGGGAGGAGGACCAGAGCCTTCCATGTTTATTCTTGCCCGTGAGTCTATAAAACCTCTCTGGTGTGTGCCAAGATGTAAGCATTATCTCAGTTCCACAGACGAGGAAACCGAGGCCATGTAAGTAAAGTGCCCAAATACATCCACTGACTTAGGAGGAGCTAGAATTAACTGCAAGAAAGGGAAACCCAAACCACAGTGACTTAAATAAGATAGAACTGGCTGGTGCAGTGGCTCACGCCTGTAATCCCAGCACTTTGGGAGGCCCAGACAGGTGTATCTCGAGGTCAGGAGATCGAGACCATCCTGGCTAACACGGTGAAACCCCGTCTCTACTAAAAATACAAAAAAAAAATTAGCCGGGCATTGTGGTGGGCGCCTGTAGTCCCAGCTACTCGGGAGGCTGAGGCAGGAGAATGGCGTGAACCCAGGAGGCGGAGCTTGCAGTGAGCCAAGATCGCACCACTGCACTACAGCCTGAGTGACAGAGCGAGAATCCGTCTCAAAAAAAAAAATTTTTTTTTGATTTTTCTCTTACATAAAAGTCTGAAGGCAGGCAGCCTAGGGCTGGTATGGCATTTCTTTCTTTTTTATTGAGACAGAGTCTCACTCTACCGCCCAGGTTGGAGTGCAGTGGTGCAATCTTGGCTCACTGCAACCCCTCCCTGGTCCCCTGGCCCCCGCCCCCCCACTCCGCCACCCCCTCACTCCCCCACATCCCCACCCCCCCTCTTCCGTTCAAGCGATTCTCCTGCCTCAGCGTCCCCAGTAGCTGGGATTACAGGCGCCCACCACCACACCTGGCTAATTTTTGTGCTTTTAGTAGAGACGAGGTTTCGCCATGTTGGCCAGGCTGATCTCGAACTCCTGACCTCAGGTGATCCACCTGCCTCGGCCTCCCAAAAGTGCTAGGATTACAGGCATGAGCCACCACGCCTGGCCCTGGTATGGTATTTCTATTCCACAACATTCCCAGGGACCAAGACTTCTTCCAACTCACTGCTCTGCCACCTCTAGGGTGTGGCTCTTACCCCCGGTCTAAGATGGCAGCAGTCTCGTACCTATTCCAGGCTGCAGGATAGAGGGTGGAACAAAGGGACGAAGAGTGCACATCAGCTGTCTGACAATTTCTGGAAGGTGCCACCTAAACCTTTGGCTTAAATGTCACTGGCCGGATCTTAGTCACATGACTACATCTAGGGGAGGCTGAGAAATGCAGTAGTTATTTCAGGCAGCCACATGCCCAGCTAAAATCAGAGAATCCTATTACTATGGAGAAAGGGAAAATGGGTATTATGGGACAATTAGAAATCTTTGCCACATGCATGATGGGGCAGAACCAGGATAGGAACCTAGGTCTCCTACCTCCAGCCTGGGACCCTTTCCCCTGTCCACACCAGGAGCAAGGCCGAGGTTAACATCAACCCATCTTAGAAAAAAAAGACAGGAGGAAGTAACATTTATTGAGCAACTCATTTAATTTTCCTAACAATACGCCAAGGTAGGCAAAGCCCTAGTTTTTCATCTAAGGAGGCTCTGGGAGATTATGTCATTTGTCCAAAGCCACATGTCTAATAAATTACAGACCCAGGATGAGGACCCAGCTATATCTTCCTGCAACACCTGTGTTGCCAGTTTATTGGCAGCCTCTGCGGTTCAGGAGGACCTAGCTTGTCCCTTGGGACCACCTGACCAGGTGGCCTGGGATGAGGAACTGGGAGGCCTTGAACTAGGCATCCTTCACTTGAATCATCAGGTCAGCCTTTGAGCCTGGAAGACCAACAGAAGACAGGGGCCCTATGGAATCACAACCCAGGTGAGTGCCAGGTCTCTGCTGGCATTTGTGCCTTGGTGATGGTGCCAGCTGCCACTCCAAGACTTTGGCATAATTGGCAGGTGCCGCCCCCACCCCATCTTGCCTCTGCCTGGCGGGGCTAATGGTGCCTCTCCTCACCCATCACCCCAGCCCCCGATTCTCCTGGCAGTACCACAGGACTCGGAGTCTTCGGAAGTAACATTTCTCTCTCCCACTCCCAGCCATGACACTGGATCACTTCCCAACACAGAGCAACTGTTTCATTGTGCCTCTACAATCCCTCCTGCACATACTCACTCGATAATCCCAGCACCTGGTCACCCCTCCCTGCCCTTCAGCTGCCTTCATCCCCATAAACACTCCCCCAGCATCCCTGCCACCCACCCCTCGGGTGCATCTCGAGCAATGGGCCTCGCCACCTGAATCTGCCACAATGCAAGGTCACCAGCATTCCTGCCAAGGATGGGGAACAGGGTGACTCAGTTCCCGCTTGCTCATCCCAGGAAAGGGAAGGGGGGGAGGGGGGAAGGGACCTAGATATTCATTTGCTTTTGCCTTAAGCTTCATCGAAAAGGAGACTCGGGCATTGCTACCGGTTGACCTAACGGGTACTCCCTCTTATTAGCTTCACAGAGTGCTAGGAGATTCACTCTACTTGAGAAAGGAATGCTGAGACCCAGACAGCACCTTTGAGCAAAGCTGAAGGGCAGAGGCAGCCTTCAGGTGCTCCGATGCCTAGGAAAAGGCAAGCTGTCCCCCTCCCATCCATAGCAGTTCTTGCCCTCAGGGAGACTCCAGTCTGACGAGGGCGGGGGGCACAGCGTCTGCCCTCAGGGACCCCCAGTCTAAGGGGCCATCGGCCATCCAGCCCCTGACATCAGGGAGTCCTCAGTCTGATGAGGGAGGCACGGCCCCCGGCCCTAGGTGTTCCCCAGCCTGATGGGGAGATCCAAGCTGTGTCTTTAAAGAGCCCCCAGCCTGGTAAACTTGTCTCAGAGGCTCCACTGATGGAGGAGACAAGGCCCCCAGCAGCCCCCAGCTGGGCTGAGAGGTTAGGGTGGAGGACCACGGGACCGCTAAACGATCTGAGGGCATTTCAGACTGCCTTGAAGGGCAGTGGATGGGGGAGGTCAAAGGGTTGGAGTGTGAGTAGGACCTGGCCCTTTGGGGTCTGGGCAGAGTGGGGGACAGGTTTCTTCAGAGGAATCTCCTGTGAGTGTGTGCATGGCAAGAGTGGGAGGCCAGAGCACTTCGTCATGATGGTCGGGGGGCATCACCATGGGGACACTGCTCACCAATGGGGCAGAGGTGATATCTTCTTAGCCAGAGGAAGTTGGATGGACCCCTTGCCCTTGTGAGGACCAAGGGGGCACAGAAGTATCTGGCAAGAACAGTAGGGACCAGAGGGCTATTCCAAAGAATTAAGGTTTGGGAGGAAATCTGTTAGCAAAGTCCTAGCTGAGGAGAGCAGCCAGGCTACTGGGGAAGGCAGAAAGGAGGGATGAGGCGGCAGAGTGTGCATGAGGGTGAAATGAAGTTATTAAAATGAATCCATCCCTGGTGCAGGCAGAACTGTGTGCCAGGCCCTCCAGCTGTCGGCAGCATCTGGCTCTCCACAGGCGGAGAGGAGCAGGAGGGGGGTCAAAGTGCCCCCAGTGCCTGCTGAGAGTTCAGCCAGGGGAGGCAGGGAGGGCACCCAGGGCCTCTGGCCCCATTGCTTCCTCCTCCTTCGTGCAGTCTCCACAGCGCTGTGTGAGACTGAACGGCACACGGTGGGAGTCCATTGGTGGGCTGCTCCAGTGTCAGCAGCCTCAAGCTTCCAGGGTGGGGAGCGGAGGGTGGTCTGGAGGAGGGGTGTGTGTCTCACGTCTCCGCTCAGGAGAGACGGCCCCTGGAAGCATGATGTGGGGGAAACAAGCTGGGTCACTTCTTACAAGGTGGGCCATAACCAGATGGCTTCTCAGCTCCTCCCAGCTCTGTGCTGCAGTATGAGGGGACCGGTTTGCGCGGAGTGCTGGTGGGCAGGGGTGAAAGGTGGGGGGTGGCAAGACCATCTTACCTTGCTGCCAGGACTCTCCTCTCCTCAAGAGGGCCCAAAGGGCCCTGAGTGCTGCCCTCCCAAGAGAGCTGACTTAGAATGACCTCCAGAAGGCACTGTGACCTTGGTAGTGTCTTCCCTTCACGGAGCCCCCAAGGGCCCAACTAACTCCCAGATAAGGTGCCACTGGCAGCTGGCCATTCTGAGGCCTCTTACTAGCTGCGGGAGGAGAGTGGCTGACACAGGCCTTGTGTCCCACTCCAGCCTGTTCCTTCACTGGCATGTGGTCAGATTGAAAATGCAGTACAATATCCCCGATTCTCTGAAAGTCCCCTTCCCCAGGAGAAGCAGGTGGAAATTACAGCTGGGAAAGCACATCCGAGGTGTCTCCCCATCCTGCGGAGCCGTAGCCAGAGATGAACTTCAAGGTCCTTTGAGTGGGTCCCCCAGCGTGGGCCCTGGAGCAGCAGCATCAGCATAGACCTGGGCACTCGTTAGAAATTCTGATTCTTAGGCCCCACCCAGGCCTGCTGAATTAGAAACGTGGGTAGGACCCAGAAATCTGTGCGTTAACAAACCCTCTGGGTGATCCGCGTTCGAGAACCCCTGGTCTGGGCAGACCCTTCATGTTATAGAGGAAGAAACAAAGCCAGAGAGGAGAATGGACATGGCCAAGGCCACGCAGCAAAGTGACGGGACTAGGACCCTGCTGGGTCTGCAGATGACAGTTCAGGGAGGACACCAAGGAACACCCTCATTGGCCCATTCTACCTGCTAGCTCTCCCTCCCGGAGCTGTTCTTGAAGATGCTATGCCCTCCCCCAGCACCGAGCCCAGGGGATTTGCTCAAGTTTCCTTGTGGGGGATCAGACAGCTTGGAACGGAGGCTGGAGAGGGAAGCCCTGAGCCCTCAGCAAGCATCAGCTCCAAGGGCATTGGAGCCCTGCCACTTGGGTCTCAAGCAAATGTCCTGCAGCCATCAGAGAAATTCTTCCTGGACCAAGGGATGCCTGAGGCCCTTTCCTTGGACAACTCTGACTCCAGTGCCCCAGGGCAAGCTTTATTTCCTGCTCCAAGAACACGATTCTGCACACAAAAGTCGGCAATCAGCGGTTTCACAAGACTTCCCTCCCCTCCCCCCACCCACAGACAGACACACAGAACAGATCCAGCACATGCTCTGCGGCCTGGCCCCGCCCCACCCGTGCCCGCTGCTGAGAGGGTGGCGCCATCCAGATCCGGGAGAACCCCGGTCTGACAGGTGATGCTGACTGTTGAGGGACCCCTCTCTGGGGCATGGACTCTCCCAGAGGAGCCAGCAGGGGGTGGGGTGGAAGAGGGACACACAGCACGCAGATGGGCTGTGGCCTTAGTGTGGGAGGACCACAATCGTCCTGTCTTAGCTTAAGGATGGGTGTGCCATCAGCAATGGGTGGTAGAGGGGGAGTGCTGGCAGAAGAGGGAATTTTGGAAAGGGGTGGCCTGGCTGGAGACAGATGGTCAATCTGTCAAGACATCAAAGACCCCAGGGTCACCACTTCAGCCTCATGCCATGCTCAGCACACGACAAGGGGCTCAGGGCTGCCCACTAGGCAGAGCTGGAGAGCCCCTCCGGCCCCACCCCACCCTGCTGACTGGCTCCTAGGAAGCCCTCTCAGCCATCCATCCTAAGTGGACAGGCTGTCCACACTGATGAAATCTCCCCCTCCCTGTCGCTGTCCTTCCTCAGGATGGCAAGAACCAAGGGCTTAGCTTCCTCCCATGACTTGATCTGGGGCCACACTGATCGGCCTGCCCACAGGCCTCGGGGACCCAGCATCTCTCTGTGACTCCGCGGCAAAGCCCTGTGAGGCTGCACAGAGAGCCCGCCCCTCCTCCAGTGCTCCTGTGGTCTAGTCACTCCACAGCTTCAGGTTGGGACCAGCACTTGGGACCCTTTCTCTGCCACTTGACACTTGGCCCTGGTCCCACTTGGCATCTGCTCCTCTCCACCCCCCTCCCTGCCTGAGGCCCAACCCCTTCCCTGCCCGGTGTCCAGATGGTCTCCTGCATGGGCAGGCCTGTCCTTCCAGCCCTGGCCTGGCCTCTGTGGCCTGCCCCAGGTCACCCAGATGGGTAGTAGGGGGTATCACTATGGTAGTTGTAATCTGGGCACACCTTCTGGACCAGCCGATAGTCCGTGCTGTAGAAGGCGATGTAGACACAGACGACTTTGAAAGGCTGGGAGCAGCTCCAGGTGGCTGAGCTCTGAGCGTGGTCTCGGGAGCAGATCTTGGCTGGGTCGTGGGTGCAAAGCGAGGTCCGTCGGCCCCGTTCCACCTTCTCCCACTCCATCCGGCAGTTGAAGATTTTGGAGGCCTTGGCTTCGATGAAGATCTGCTGTTCCTGGTGGAACTCTACAGCTTTACTGGGGGGCACGAGGCTGATGGAGATGTTGCCCTGGCCTGTGGCATTGTGTCGGAAGTGGACGCTGAAGGTCCCGTTGCCATGGTCCACAATCTTCCCTGTGACGAGCAGGTTCAGGGCCACTGTCTTGATGTTGGAGTAGAAGTCGCCCCAGCCAAAGATTTTCTTCACCTTGGCTGAGGGTGGGGGGCTGTGGTTCGGGCGGTTGGGGGGCTGCCCAAGAATGCCCCAAGCCTCCCCAGGTGGGGCCAGCAGCCCTAGGAGAGTGGAATTGGCCATGGGGCGGGACTTAGGTGAGATGTGGCCCCGCTTCCGAGGCACCCGGGGCCGGGGCTGGCCCTCGTGGTCATCATGCTCAGGGTCCTCTGAGCCGGGAGGACCATCATCCTGGCCACAGATGACCTATGGAGGGAGTTGTGAGTACAGTGAGAGCCCTGTCCCTGGAGGTCCACCACCGCCCCCCACCAGCAGTACCCCTGTCCCTGCCACTTCACCCTGACCTGGGTGAGGAGCTCCTGCGTGTTGCCCACTGAAGCTGGGGGCAAGTGTACACTCTAGCTTGTGTACATCTCAGGTTCTGACAGTTGGGTCACCCCCCCCTCCCCACCCATTGTCCTTTCCTTACTGTCCTGTCTTGGCCACTATTCAAATTCAAAGTCTCAAAGACCGATAATAATTCTCTCCAGTGGACTGTGGCACCAGGGACAACGGCTCCTACCCCTAGGGAGTCCCCAGTCTGATGGGGGAAGCCCAGCTTCTGATCTTGGGGAGCCCCCATCTAATTGCAGAAGCATCATCCCTGTGCTGACAGAGCCTCCAATTTGATAGGAGGTAGAATCCCTGCCTCTGTGAAATCCCCAGGCTGATGGGGGAGGCATAATCTCTGCTCTCAAAGAGCCCCGAGTCAGATAGGGAAGCACCATCCTTATCCTGGGAGAGCCCCTGGTTTGACAGGAGAGGCCAGCCCCTGCCTTTTGGGACTTCCTAGTCTGTTGGGTAAGACACCGTCCCTACCCTAGGATAATTTCTACCCATAGATGCAAAGAGAACCACCAGACAATGGAATACGAAAGCAGAACACGGTGTAATTCTCAAGCACGAATATAGTTTAGGTTTGGCAAGAGGACTAGGGGAGACCCGGAGTGAATGCCACACCCAGGATGGCCATGAGAATGGAAAGCCAAACACCTCTCCAGGGGACACTGATGATGACATGCCAAGATGTTACTTGGATTCTGAGGTAGGAGTTCTTATTCCCATTTTACAGATAAGGACACCGGGGCTCAGAGATTACAACACTACAAGGCTGAGTTCACATAGGGTCAGCCCTTCCGTTACACTCCACACTCCTGGCCTCGCAGATCAGATGTGTCTTTTTGAAAGGGTTTTTATCCAGGCGCGATCCGCCTCTGGAATCTGCAGGGGCTCATCCTCCCTCTGCTGGATCAGCTATGGTGACAACCCACACCTGGGAGATTCCTGGAGGTGCCACAGGGAGAGTGAGACAGCAGTGGGGGGCATCAGGGGGTTGACAGGGCTTCCTGAGGGCGCAGCCTGGCTGTGTGTTTGCTCAGCTTTTGAAAGCAACCACTTGCCCTAGGTGTCTTTACTACCAGCACCGGGGGCATCTGGATTTGGTGGTGACACCGGAGTGGGGACAGTAGGGCTCCAAGGGGCTGTGGGGTCCTCATGCCTGTGTTTTGGCCTGGGTGGTGCCGGCAGCTGTGTGCTATGGCCGAGTCTGTCTCTGCCCCACAGTTCAGGCTGGCCCTGACTGCCAGGCCCCAGAGGTGGGGTAGAGGGACGGCTAGGAGGGGAGGCTTGGGGACTGGGTCCAGGGCTGCAGACCTGTAGGTACTTGCTCCTGGGGGTCACGGCTGAGTGGCTGGAGGGTAAAGATGGGGCCGTGAGAAGAGAAGGGCTCTTCCCACAGTGACATGGGGCGGTGGCAAGGGGCTTGTTGATTAAAGGGGCAGATCCAGATGCGGGGCTGAGGCTTCACGACAGTATTGCGGGGAGGGTCAGCGGGCCCTCGGTCGGAGGGGAGTTAAGCCCCGGGCTGGGTTCGGGGAGGGGTTCCCCGGCGCCCTGGGTCGCCGAGAAGCCGCGGAGCCGGCGCCTGGGGAGCGGGCTCTGGGCGCTCCGCTCAGCTGCCGCGAGCGCCCGGGGCGGGAGCCGCCAGCCCAGGTCCTGTGGGGCTCCGGCTGCGCGCAGCCGGGAGAGGAGAGGAAAACAACAGGCGGGGAGGGAGGGAGCGGGAGGGAAGGCGGGAGGGGAGGGACGCGGGGGCCGCCCCCCGCCTGGACCGGCTCCGCGCTCTGGGGGCCCAGAACCCGGGGCTCTCTGAGTCCCGGAGGTCAGCGGAAAAGCCTGCAGGTCACCAGCTCCACGACCCGCGCCCCAGTCGCCCCCCACTTCCGCGGTCCTGAGGCTCTGGGAAGGGGTCGGGTAACCCTGGCGACCCGGCTCCAGGCCTTTTTCCGAGCGCTGGTCGCACCTCCAGCCACCCGCTGCGGAGTGGGTGGGCCAGCCAAGCACCCTCTCCCCGCCCCTATTAACCCTATCTGTCCAGTCTCCGGCCTCGGACCCGCCCTCTCCCCCAGCCTCCAGTCTTCCCCGCCATCCCCGGGATGTCGGGGGAAGGGAGAAAGTTTCAGGGCTCGCAAGCTTCCCGCGCTCTCCCCCGATCCTCCGGGCCCCCGCCCCTCTGCGCAGCTCCCCGCGGACCACTCACCAGATAGAGGCTACCCTGCACCAGGAATACGAAGCAGCAGCGAGTCAGTTGCATCTTCCTCCTCCGCTCTCGTCCCCTCGCTCTCTTCTTCTCTTTTCGGGGTCCCAGGCCTCTTCGTCCCCTTCCTGCTCCTTCAGGCGCGCCGTCCCATGCTCCAGTCCCCCGCGGCCCGCGGCCCTCCCCTCAGCGGGTCGCCCAGGGCCGACCCCGCCCCCTTCGGTCCAGCTGTGCAGCCGCCGCCCCCCTCCCCTGGTCCAGCTGCGCGCGGCACGGCCCCCACTCGAGGTCCCAGATGTGCGCCCCGAGCGCCTCGAAGGGCCCCAGCTGCGCCGTGGCTCTGCTGCTCCAGATCTGCGCTCGGCGGCCGCCTCTGCTCCAGCGGCGCCGCTCTCGCCCAGATGTGCTGGGGACCTGCGCGCGCGCCCGTCCTTGGTGCTAATTCCCCAAACCAGGCTGCTCCACCCGCCCCGTCGCGGCGCGCCCCCTGGCGGACGCCCCCAGCCGCCCGGAGCCCCGGCCGCCCGCTCCTCGCGCTGTGCCCCGCCAGACTAGAGCGCTCCTGGCGCCCAGGCGGCTCCCGCTTCCTCGTCCCTCCCACCGGCGGCGGCGGCGGCGGCAGGTACAGTGAGCCCAGCCGGTACCTCCGGAGTTAACTCCTCCCCTGCCGGCCCGCAGCCTGGGGACCTAGGACGCCGGCTCTCCAGCCAGGAGGGGACGGCACGCGGGGGCGGAGTAGCTCTTGGAGAGGAAGGGAGAGGGTGGTGGCCAGGAGACACGGACTCTACCGTTTCCACCCCTCTGGCAGGGTGCCTGTTCCCCGGGAGCGGGCAGCAAGAATCGGCTGCCCTGCCCCCAACTCGGGAGTCCTGGAATTAAGAAAGATCCTTTTTTTCAAAACCCATTCTAAGAGCCAAAACCTGTGCTGAGGGAAGTCCTTCTGGGTGTCTAGCCGCACTCCTTTTGTTATGATGTCTGCTCCTTCCCTCTTCTACTTTACTTGGAGGGACCGAGATAATCCCTAGACCTTCTCCGTCCAGCCACTGTGACAGGAAGTATTTGGCTGGGCCCCTGGGCTGAAAAGGCTGATAGGGGCCGGGCTAGATTCTGGGGTCGGGGGCAGGTCCTGAGAAGCTGGAGAGTGAGGGGAGCAAGGCCTTCCTGGAGGCTGTCCCTTCATTATTCACTACTTACCCTCTCTATGCCACAGGGGTCACCAGGCCGAGAGCGGCTCCTGTCCCAGTGGGGTCTCTGCAAACCTCCAGGGCAAGGAGGAAGAACACTACCCTGATCTGAGATTCCCCAAGATGGGGGCCCACCCTCCATCACCCCCACTCCATATCTTCAGGTCTCCCTCCTGGAATTCCAAGAGTCCCTTTAGTCTGTAGAAAAATGAAAGGTCAAGTCCTGGCACCCCTTGGAGGCTATGAAGGTGAGGAGGCACCCCATCATTTGAAGTAGTCCCAGCTTGGGCTGGGCTCAAGGAGCACGGTGGGTGGGCACTCTGCTCTGTGGCCCTCCAAGGCCCAGCTTGGTCCCGTGGCTGCAACTCCGGCACGCACCCAGCCTCCTCCCCCACCATCTGCCAGGCGGGTGCACCGGGAATGCAGATGAATCTTAATATCAGCCTGGGCCAAGTGCGATGAGGGAGACAGATTCTGCAAAACCCAGACAGCATCACAGAGCCCCCTGCGTTTCCAGGCACCCTGGGCCATACCAAGATGCAACAGCTCTTTCTTGGTGCTGCTGGGGGGGCGTTGCGGGGGGCGTGCATGTCTAGTCAAAGACTCCCCAAAGCCAGGGGAGGCAGGAACAGGCAAATCTTTGTTTGGCCTCTAAGCCTCTGGTCCGGCTGGGAGGGAGAAGCTGTTGGCCTGAGTGTGGGCAGCTGGTTCCGGCGCTCAGCTAGGCAAGGGCGTCGTAGCTGGACCCACTCCTTGTCTGGTTTCCAGAAGGTCCTGTCCCTGGGAGAGCTGTGTGGCCCAGCAGAAAGAGCACAGGTTTTCAGGCCAGACAGTCCCAGATTCTGTTCCAGACCTGGCTGTGTGACCTTGAGCAGGTGACTTTGGTTCTCTGATGTCCGTTTCCTGATATGTTCTTGCGAGAACCAAATGAGACAAAATGTGCAAACAAAGCGCAGGCACAATGGCTGGCGGGCAGTCGTGGGAGTGCAGTCAACGGCAGTTCTCGCTCCTCCGCTTCCCACACATTTGCTCTGGCCGCTCCTCCTGCCAGGCTTGCCCTTACTCCCCTCTTGGTCATTTCTGGCTCTCACTTTGTTCAAGTTTCCCCTCTGCATTTACGCATCACCCACTGGCCGAGCCTGTCCGCCGTGCCAGGCGCCAGGCCAGGGGTTGAGATAGAGATGAATGGGACACCGTCCCTGCCCTCAAGGATCTCATCGGCAAGTGTGGAACAGAGACATGAAAATCGATAATTATAACTCAGTGTGGTGAGTGGAATAACAGATCCTTGAACAAGGAAGGCATTATGGATGCACTAAGGAAGCTGGGGGCAGGGGCGAGAGGGTCAGAGATGGCTTCCTGGAGGAGGTGATACTGCAGTTGTGAGGAAGAGCCCGCCTGGCAAGGGCTATTCCTGGCAGAGGGCACTGAATGACTAAAGGTCTGGAGGCTGGAACTGGAAGCACTTTGCTGTTCCGGGAGCACAGAACGGGAGGAGGGGAGGCTGGGACCAGATGATGGAGGGTCAAGGGGTTGGGATCTTTGTTCATGAGGAATCTTTGAAGGATTTTAAGGGGGTTGTGATTATAGTTAGATTTGCATTTTAAAAGCTTTTGGAGAATTCCCTGGACTAGAGGGAGGGAGAGGAGAGGAAATCATTAGGAGACAAATGCAGTGGTTTGGAGGTGGGGGGCAGGGAGCCTGAAGGCATCTTTAGGAGGCAAAATGATCAGGATTTGGTTGTTGCTGAGGTGAGGCAGGAAGGGAGAGAAGGAGTCAGGTGTGATACCCAGTTCCCTGGCTTGAGCAACAGGCTGGCTAGTTGACGAGGCGGGTACCATAGGTGGGAGGAGAGGGATGGGGTCTGTGGTGAGGGTGGGAGGGTCAGCTTTGGCCATGTCAAGTCTGGGTGCTGTCGGCCACCCAAGGGTAGGAGAAAGTCTAGCCTGGGGTGCTGGAGATATGGAGGGTGCCAGAGGAGCAGTGGGCACCCTGGCATTTAAGGTAAGGTGGTCAGAGGAAAAGAACCCCCAAAGGATTCCAGCGAGGAACAGGGAGCCAGGGGCTAGGAGGACAGGTGGGGCTGATCCCGAAGCCACAGGAGAAGTGGGGTTCTCACGCCCAAGGTGCCAAGCAGAGTGGACACGGTGCGGAGTGTGCACCATGCAGATTCTGGGGTCCCATCCCCAGGGAGCCTTAGTTGGTAGACAAGAACCGAGGACTACGTATTATATAAGCTCCTGCCCCCACCCAGGTGATGCTGATGAAGGTGGCCTCTAGATCTGGGTGTGGGGAGTGTCCGGAAGAGGGGAATGAGCCACCGCAGAGAGACCTGGCAAGGGAGAGACAGAAAAGTGACTACTAGGTTTGGCTAAGGTTTGACAACAACTGTACCCAAACTTGGACCCTCCAGCCACTCCCAGGGTGGGAAGACAGAGCCAAGACACAGTAAACTCTGTGTACCAAGCACACTAACAGCTGTGCTAGAGGTGATGTGTCTGCCATTCAGGTGCACCTCTCCATATTCCTCAACCCTCTCCCCAGCCATGCCCTGCACACAGCAGGTGCTCAGTGAAGGGGGCAGAACTGAGCGCTTTAGGTCCACCCCTCTGCCTCCAGCCTTCCCTGCACCCATTTGCACCCTGGATGGGGGTGGCTGGGCTTTTGCTGAGCACCTCTGATGCTTTCACCTGCTTCCCTCTCACCCTTGGAAGAATCCTGTCTACACTGCTTCCTTCCTCCATGCTTCCCCAGTGCTGCCGGAAGGAAAACAACGCAACACAGTGGGCACCTGAGCAGTGCCTCATGAATGAATGGGAAATGGGGTTCCTGATGGCTTGAAAGGCAGAGAGAGTGATGCCCTTGAGCCAGCTGCAGTGGAGAGGTCTGGGGGAGAGGCGAGAGTAGATCATTATTGTTGATAATCTCTCATGTTTAGCTGGCAATTTGCAATTTTAAAGTGTTAGGATAGAGTGCTATGTATAGGGTACCAAGGGGGCCCGGAGGGAAACCCTAATTCAAATGAGGGGGCGATGGACAGATTGCAGAGAGATTAATCTTAAATGACATGTGGATCTGCCCAGGTGGGAGCGAGTGGAAAGAACCTACCAGGCAGAGGAAGCAACTCTTGCAAAGGCCAGAGATGAAAGAAAGCCTGGGAATGGGGTTCTGATGAGGACAAGATGAAAGATTCATTTGTTCCACAAATACTTATCAAGTGTCTACTTTTATGTCCGGTCCTGGGCTGGTGTGGAGGTACAGTGTGAACAGGGGAGACTGCAGTCCTATTTGCATGGAGAATTTGGGCTATGGGAGAGACAGACATTAAATAACTAAGCACATGAAAACATAAGCTCTGAGATGTGTTGGTAAGAGGTATGGGGGAAGAAGAACAGCAAATTCCAAGAAAGAGAGAAACTAAGGAGGGATCCTAATTTACCTGGGAGGGGTCAGGGAATGCCTCGGCAAGAATGTGACCTTTCAGCTGGGATCTAAAGGATGAAGAGCTGAACAGAGGGGCTGCACCTGCTGAGCCCTGAGCCTAGGAAGAACTTGGTGCTTTGGAGGAGCTGAAGGGAGATGAGCTTAGTGAATGGGAGGAGAGGGACACAACACCGCCAGAGAGGTGGCGGGGGCCAGACCATGCAGGGCTTTACAGGTCTAGCTAAGGGTTTGGGGTTTCATCCTGTGGTTAAGGTGTCTTTGTTTCTGTTTTGATTATGAGATTTAAACACGGCTCAGATTTGTAATTTAGGAAGATCTCTGGAAAGACCATTCTGGCAGCGGCGTGGAGGGTGGGTCCGAGAGGGTGGGTGAAACTAGAGGCTGGGAGGCGATGGTGGTCTGAATCAGAGCAGAGGCATCTGCTGGGAAGAAGGGATGATCTTGAAAGATGTCTAAGGGGTGGAATGGAGAGGGGACAGACTCTAGGACACGAGGGTGAGGAGTTAAAGAGGACCCCCAGCATTCTGGCTTAGGGAGCACAGGTGTGCAGGGGTGATGTGGCATCTCATCCTGGACAGGGGGCCTGCAAGGGGCTTGAGGGTGCTCAGGTGAATAGCAGGGTGCACAATAGAGGTCAGACTGGAGGGACAAGACTGGGAGGTGTGTGAGACCGGAGAGTCATCTGAGGTGAGTATTGGGAGCTCGCAGAGAGCAGAGCAAAGCCTGGGGAGGCCGCATAGGAAGGGATGAGGAAAGACGGGGAGGACAGGAGCAGGGGGCGAGGGAGCCAGGGGAGCAGAGGAACCTCTGGCCCAAAAGGCCCTAAGGGATGTTGCCACTGACATCCCAGAGCGCGCACTCCTCTGACCTGAGAGGTCAACATGAATATCCCCCTGCCTCTCACATGACCTCAACAGCCAGAAGGGACCTTGTCCTGGCTGTGAGCACGCCTGCATGTGCTCTGGTAGAGTGGGGAGGGCGTGGCAGCTGGAGTCCCACAGTCTGGATTGGGGGCCTTGCTCTCTGTGGCCAGGGTGATCTGGGGCAGTCTCTCCTTTTCTTGGGCGGTAGCCTCCTCATCTGCAAAGGGGGATCATCCTGCCCGCCTCCTGGGGTGAGGACGTGGCGAGTGTGAGACGTGTACTCCTGGGCACGTAGCCGGTGGAAAGTGCTCTGTCCCCAGTGAAGCACTGGCGGGAAGGGGTCGTGCGGGGCTCCTCGCTACACTTCAGTGTCTTCGGAGGTGGGAAGCACGGGAAGAAAGCAGGGCCTGAGCAGGGCCGCTAGACTGCAGGGCACCTGGCAGGGAGCCAGGGACACCTGGCACCACGTCAGTGGCTGCCCCCTCGGCCACCTGTCGGCTGGACCCAAGTCGCTGCGGTCCACGTCAGCTCCGCAGGGGGCGATGGAGTGACCGAGCGGGTGTGGCGCGTGAGAGGCGAGTGGGGTCAGCGCGCCACCTGGTGGCGCTCGGGGCGCCTCCCGTGGGCGCTTGGCCCGGGAGAAGGTGAGACCCCGCCGCGCGCTCTGCTCACTCGCCTGCTGGGGCGCAGACCCTTTCTGCTCCCGGTTTCTGGCGCACAGCGGCGCTTAATAAAGACAACTTAAAAGACGAATGGCGGGCCGGGCGCGGTGGCTCACGCCCGTAATCCCAGCACTCTGGGAGGCCGAGGCGGGCGGATCACCTGAGATCAGGAGTTCGAGACCAGTCTGGCCAGCATGGCGAAACCCCATCTCTACTGAAAATACAAAAATTAGCCGGGCGTGGGAGCGCGCGCCTGTAATCCCAGCTACGCGGGAGGCTGAGGCAGGAGAATCGCTTCAACCTGGGAGGCGGAGGTTGCAGAGAGCCGAGATCGCGCCATTGCACTCCAGCCTGGGTGACAGAGTGAGGCGCTGTCTCAAAAAACAAAACAAAACAAAAACTCAAACAAACAACAATAAAACCGAATGGCAGCCAGGAGCGGTGGCTCACGCCTGTAATCCCAGTATTCTATTTTGGAAGGCCAAGGCAGGTGGATTGCTTGAGCTCAGGAGTTCGAGACCATCCTGGGCGACATAGGGAGACCCCCGTCTCTACCAAAAAAAAAAAAAAAATTATGTATATATAAACATGTATATATGTGTGTGTGTGTATATATATATATATACACATATATATATTTGTGTGTGTATATATGTACATGTATGTATATACATACATATATACACACATACATATATACATATATACACATATACATATATACATATATACACACATATACATATATACATATATACTATATATACATATATACTATATATACATATATACATATATACATATATACTATATATACATATATACTATATATACATATATACATATATGTATATATATATACGTATATATACATATATGTATATATACATATACACATATATACATATATGTATATACACATATATACATATATGTATATACACATATATACATATATGTATATACACATATATACATATATGTATATACACATATATACATATATGTATATACACATATATACATATATACACATATACACATATATACACATATATACATATATGTATATACACATATATACATATATGTATATACACATATATACATATATGTATATACACATATATACATATATACACATATACACATATATACATATATACATATATACACATATACACATATATACATATATACATATATACACATATACACATATATACATATATACATATATACACATATATATATACACATATGTATATATATACACACAAAAACTAGCCGGATGTGTTGGTGCACACCTGTAGTCCCAGCTACTCGGGAGGCTGAAGCAGGAAGATCGCTTGAGCCCGGGAGGTCGAGGCTGCAGTGAGCCGTGATAGCGCCACTGCAATCCTGCCTGGGTGACTGAGAGAGACCTCATCTCTAAAAAAAACTTAAAAACAAAAAAATAAAGCATTTGCTACAGAGAGGCGTTGTTACCAGCCTGAGCTTGATCTCTGGAACCAGATCGCCTGGGTCCCCATCCTGGATATGCCACTGTGTCGTCTGGTAAATTACGTCACCTATCTGTGCCTCAGTTTCTTCGTGGGGATAAGAGTAAACACATTTTAGACGCTGAGAACAGCGTCTGGCACACAGTAGGTGCTCAGTAAGTGCCGGCTGTTGTTATATTCGCATTCATTTACTCGTTCAGCCACAGACTTCCAAGTGTCACTGTCGTGCTAGGAGATCGCATCTCTGGAAATAGTCTCGACTGGAGCGGGTCATGGGGTTGGTGCCACTTGGGATACGAAACTGAGCCTCGGGTTCTTTATTTGTGAAACAGGTCTATATAACGCGTACGGCGAGAAGTTCCCGCTTCCTTTACACTCAGGGGGCCCAGGGTGGGCGTCCAGGGTCCGGACCCTCTCTGCAACCCTGGCCCTCGGGCTTGGCGTGTGTCGCGGCCACAGCGGCCTGAATTCAGGGGCGCGTTCCTCTCTGGACTCCCGATGGACATTGGGGTCAGAGCGCCAAGTGGCAGCCATCTCCGGAAGTCCTTGGCCACCCTGCCAGGCCTGCCCAGGCCCTTCAGCCAGTCCCGAGGCTGACGGTTCCCCCGGCGTCCAGACCGGCCTGGCTGTGCCTTTCATTTCCAGGCTGGTGGTGACGCCTGGCGGTGGCGGGAGGGATAACCGCGACCTCCACGACCGCACACCTCCTTTCCAGGAACCCCCACTGAGAAGCTCCTCTCTGTGTGGCACCTCTGGGCACCAGTGAATGGTGGCGGAGGGGAGCAGCGGACACTGTCAGGAGGACCTACGAGGTAGAAGGGCCTCTCACAGCAGCGCTGACCTGAGCTTCTACTGGGGGGATGGAATCTAGGATCTTCTGATTCTACATCAGACGAGAGGTGGAGGTAGGGGGAGTGGAGGGGCACCCAGCAAGGGGCCCAGCTGGGGTGGACGCCAGAAGAGATCTTAGAGAGTTCGAAGAGAAGACTTTCAGAGTTCCTTCCTCCACCGCTTTTGGGGTCATCATTGTCCTCCTTTAGTGCCCCAGCCTCTTAAGATTTCAATGAGGCAATGGAGGGCAGTGCATGGCAGGGAAATGGCCCTGAGGGTGGCTGAAGCCTGATTGGGGTCCCAGGCCCGGGGCTCTCTGGAGGGCTCAGTGGCAGCCACCAGGCCTAAAGGACCAGCAGAGGACTGGGCAAAGGAGCAGGAGGGATGCCACTTGGAAAGCACTTCTGATCCCTGCTCATCCCTGGACCACCAGGGAGGCATAGCTGCCACAACCACTTCATGCAAACTCAGCACCTGCCAGCTCCAGGGGTGCGGGGGCTGGTGAGGTGCCCGACCTTGGCCCATGGGCACAGCCTACTCCCTCCTGAACACCGGGCCTGAGGTCACCTTCCTCCGGACACACTGACTCCCCCAACTCAAGCTATATAAATTGGGTACTAGACACATCCTGTCCTAGAAATATGTGAACCCCTGTGGTCCCTACTCCACGAAGGGCCCGACGCTTCCCCTCATTAGAATCTCGGTGCCAGCTTTGCCTCTGGTCTCTGTCCCCAGTACCCAATTGCATCTTCCTCTCCACCCTTTTGTAGGCTTCAGGTCTCCATCATTGCTTCTCGGAACCACAGCAGCTTCTGAATGGTCTCTCCTGGCCCCTCCTTATCCCACAGCCAGAGGGAGATCTAGTTCTAAGATGCAAACTAGACACTGCCCCTCTTCTGGTTCAAACGCTGGAGGGCTTTTCATGGCCCCAAACTAGCCAAGGCATATTCACTAAACACTCCCCACATTCTCTCACTGAGTTGCACAACCCAATGAGGTAGGTTCTGTTATTGCCACCTGTGACAGATGAGAGAACTGAGGCATAGGAAAAGCAGGTGACTTTCCCAAGGACCTCTAGCGAGTGCTCCTCAGAGCTGGGGTTTGAACCCAGGCAGCCTGGATGCGGGCACCCATGGTTTTCCCATGCCAGTGTTTCCTGAAATGAGGTAGGCATGCATTGGCTGGGAGAGTCCTCTCTCTGTTTTAAAATAGTACAAATGATCATTTTAAATTTTAATAGAAATATGTTTCTTTTTAAAGGCTTTTCTTCTATTTTGTTTCTGGCAAGGGATACTGGTTTCTCATTTATGGGAATGATACAAAGTGTTCCTTTAAAATACATTTATTTTGAGGAAAAAAAGTAGTTGATTGAAAGAAAAAAAAGCACTAAGTACGTGCGAGCACAGGTGGAATGTTGGTGTGGAAGAAGGAGTGCTGGCATCCTCATCGCAACATACTGCCTCTCAGGAGAGAGTCCAAACCCGTCAGCACGCCTACGCCAGGGCGCTCAGGCCCGCTCACCCGCCAGTCCCTTTCCACTTTCCCTTCCTCCGCCCTCCCTCCACTGTGGCCTCTGAACCATTTGCAGCTCCCCAAACGCAGCAGGCTTTCTGTGCCTTTGTACACACTGTTCCCTCCACCTGACCCCCCCCTTTCCTTCTTGGCTGTCTGGCAAACACCTACTCACCATTTGAGGCTTAACCGAGCTCAGATATCACTTCCTCCTGGAAGCTTCTCTGAAATGGAATTGACACCCCTCCCACCACTGTAACCCCAGTCACCTGTCCTCAGGCATCATTATACTCAGTTCTCTGCCTTTCTCCGCCCCCCGCCCCCCGCCCCGCAGCTTGAACTCCTAGAAGACAGGGACAGTCATCTCTAGTCCAGCACCTGACACCCAGGGGAGGCTCAATAAATGTGTGCGCAATGAATGAATTCCATGGGAGTGCAGGTGGGGAAAATGTGGATTTCAGATAGGAGGACCGGGGGAGGTAGGAGCAGCCTTTAAGAAGAAGGTGGGTGTGGACTTTTGAGCTGGATGTTGATGACCTCATGGAGAGCTGGGGAAGATGGTCTCCTGGAAGCCGATCCAAGGATCTATATGGGAATTTATTATCTGTTCAAGGGGAAATGCCAATTTAGGGCAAAAGTCAATTTATTTAATAAATGATGCTGCCGTATCAGTGATCCATCTGGGAGAAAATAAAGCCAAATCCTCCCTCCCATCTGATAACACCTACAAAATAGATCCCAGATGGACCAAAGATTTAAAGTAAAAATCTAAATATATTAGAAGCAACTAAAAATATTAGAAGAAAATTTAGAAGACTAATTCTTTTCCCTTGTGGGTGAGGAAGTTCTTTTTAAGTAAGACAGGAAACTAAGAAGCCACCAACAAGAGAAACAGTGAGAGAGATTTGATTATGAAAAAATTATTTCTGAATGACATAAGGTCCTGTAATCAAAATAAAGAGGTTAAAAAATAGACCGAAGTAATATTCGCAATGTGTGTAGCAGACAAAGGATTAATATATTTTCTTTTTCTTTTTTTTTTTTGCGACCGAGTCACTCTGTCGCCTGGGCTGGAGTGCGGTGGCGGGATCTCAGCTCACACCACCTCCTGGGTTCAAGCGATTCTCCTGCCTCAGCCTCCTGAGTAGCTGGGACTAACAGGCACCTGCCACCACACCCGGCTAATTTTTGTATTTTTAGTAGAGATGGGGTTTTGCCATGTTTGCCAGGCTGGTCAGGATCACCTCCTGACCTCAGGTGATCCGCCCACCTCGGCCACCAAAGTGCTGGGATTATAGGTGTGAGCTATTGCGCCCAGCCAGGATTAGTATCCTTTCTATGAAAAAAACTATAAACCGTTTTTAAAAGACAAAAAAATTGAAAGTAGAGGTATGAACAAGCAGTTACAGAAGAATATACAGGCATACCTTGGAGATACTGCAGGTTCAGTTCCAGACCACAGCAATAAAGTGAATATCATAATAAAGTGAGTCACACGGATATTTTGGTTTCCCAGTGCATATAAAAGTTATGTTTACACCACACTGTAGTCTATTAAGTGTGCAATGGCATATGTCTAAAAATGTACATAGCTTAATTAAAGAGTACTATAGTGCTAAAATATGCTAACCATCATCTCAGCCTCCAGAGAGTTGTACTCTTTTTGCTGGTGGAGAGTCTCCCCTCGATGTCGATGGCTGCTGACTGATCAGGGTGGTGATTGCTGAAGACTGGGGTGACGGTGGCAATTTCAATTTTTTGTTTTGAAAGAGGGTCACCCAGGCTGGAGTGCAGTGGCATGATCATGGCTCACTGCAACCTCAACGTCCCAGGCTCAAGCCAGTCTCCCGCCTCAGCCTCCCTAGTAGCTGGGACTACAGGTGCATGCCACCACGCCCAAGAAATTTTTTTTTTTTTTTTTGAGATGTAGTCTCGCTCTGTCACCCAGGCTGGAGTGCAGTGGCGCAATCTTGGCTCACTACAAGCTCCGCCTCCCGGGTTCACGCCATTCTCCTGCTTCAGCCTCCTGAGTAGCTGGGACTACAGGCGTCCGCCACCACGCCCGGCTAATTTTTCGTATTTTTAGTAGAGATAGGGTTTCACCATGTTAACCAGGATGGAATTTTTTGTATCTTTTTTTGTAGAGACAGGGTTTCACCATGTTGTACAGACTGGTCTTGAACTCCTGGTAAGTTGTTGCGATCCTTTTGCCTTGGCCTCTCAAAGTGCTGGCATTATAGGCATGAGCCACTGTGCCCAGTTGCAATTTTTTCTTTTTTCTTTTCTTTTTCTTTTTTTTTTTTGAGATGGAGTCTGGCTCTGTCACCCAGGCTAGAGTGCAGTGGCACGATCTTGGCTCACTGCAACCTCTGCCTCTTGGGTTCAAGCAGTTTTCCTGCCTCAGCCTCCCGAGTAGATGGGATTACAGGTGTGCACCACCATGCCTGGCTAATTTTTGTATTTTTATTAGAGACGGGTTTTTGCCATATTGGCCAGGCTGGCCTCGAACTCCTGACCTCAGGTGATCCGCCTGCCTTGGCCTCTCAAAATTCTGGGATTATGAGCCACTGTGCCTGGTTTCAATTTCTTAACACCAGACAACAATGAAGTTGTGGGGGCCTTTGTGGGGTGGGGATTGCATTGACTGACTCTTCCATTCACGAAACTATTTCTCTGTAGCATTTCATAGCATTTTACCCATAGTAGAACTTCTTTCAAAATTGCAGTCGGTCCTCTCAAATTCTGCCACTACTTTATCAACTAAGTTTATGGAATTTTCTAAGTCCTTTCTTGTCATTTCAACAATGTTCGCAGCCTCTTCAGGAGGAATAGATTCCATCTCAAGAAACCACGTTTTTTGCTCATCCATAAGAAGCAATTCCTTACTCATCCAATTTTATTGTGAGATTGCAGCAATTCAGTCACATCTTCAGGGTCCACTTCTAGTTCTGTTGCTATTTCCACCAAATCTGCAGTTACTTTCTCCACTGGTCTTGAAACCTTTAAAGTAAGTTATCCACAAGGGTTGAAATCAACTTCTTCCAAACTCCTGTTAATGTTGGTATTTTGACCTCCTCCCATGAATCATGGATTTTTTTTTTTTTTTTTTTTTTTGGTGGGGGACGAAGTCTCACTCTTGTCCCCCAGGCTGGAGTGCAATGCCACGATCTCAGCTCACTGCAACGTCTGCCTCCTGGGTTCAAGCGATTCCCCTGCCTCAGCCTTCTGAGTAGCTGGGATTACAGGCGCCTGCCACCATGCCCGACTAATGTTTGTATTTTTACTAGAGATGGAGTTTCCCCACGTTGGCCAGACTGGTCTTGAACTCCTGACCTCAGGTGATCTGCCTGCCTCGGCCTCCCAAAGTGGTGGGATTACAGGTGTGAGCCACCATGCCTGGCCGAATAATGAATGTTCTTAATGGCATCTAGAACGGTGAATCCTCTCCAGGAGGTTTTTTCTTCTTTTTCTTTTTTCTTTTTTTTTTTTGAGACAGAGTCTCGCTCTGTTGCCCTGACTGGAGTGCAATGGTGCAATCTCAGCTCACTGCAACCTCCGCCTCCCAGGTTCAAGTGATTCTCCTGCCTCAGCCTCTCAAGTAGCTGGGACCACAGGCGCATGCCACCACACTCGGCTAATTTTTGTATTTTTAATAGAGACGGGGTTTCACCATGTTGGCCAGGCTGGTCTGGAGCTTCTGACCTCAGGTGATCCGCCTGCCTCGGCCTCCCGAAGTGCTGGGATTACAGGCATGAGCCACCGCGCCTGGCCTTTTTTTTTCTTTTTTTGAGACAAAGTCTCATTCTGTTGCCCAGGCTGGAGTACAGTGGCATGATCATAGCTCACTGTGGCCTCAATCTTCTGGCTCAAGTGATCCTCTCATCTCAGCCTCCAGGTAGCTGAGACTACAGGCACAAGTTATAATGCCTGGCTATTTTTGTTTTTTTGGTAGAAACAGGGTTTTGCTCTGTTGCCCACACTGGTCTCAAACTCCTGACTTCAAGCAAGTCTCCTGCCTCAGCCTCTCAAGGTGTTGGAATTATAGGCATGAGCCACTATGCCTGGCCCAGAAGGTTTTCAATTTACTTTGCCCAGATCCATCAGAGGAATTACTACCTAAGGCAGCTGCAGCTTTATGAAATGAAATTCTTTTAGACGGAGTTTTTTTTGTTCTTGTTGCCCAGGCTGGAGTGCAATGGCGCGATCTCGGCTCACCGCAACCTCCACCTCCCAGGTTCAAGCAGTTCTCCTGCCTCAGCCTCCCAAGTAGCTGAGACTACAGGCATGCACCCCCACACCTGGCTAATTTTGCATTTTTAGTAGAGACAGGGTTTCTCCATGTTGGTTGGTCTTTGTCTCGAACTCCCGACTTCTTGTGATCCACCCGCTTCAGCCTCCCAAAGTGCTGGGATTACTGGCGTGAGTCACCGCGCCCGGCCTGAAATGGAATTCTTAATAAGCCTTGAAAGTTGACATTACTCCTTGATCCATGGACTGCAGAATGGATGCTATGTTAGGCATGACAACAACATTTGCACATCTCTGTCAGAGCTCTTGGGTGATCAGGTGCATTATCAATGAGCAATAATATTTTGAAAGGAATCTTTTTGTTTTGAGTGATAGGTCTCAACAGTGGGCTTAAAATATTCAGTACACCATGTTGGAAACATCTGTGCTGTTAGCCAGGCTTTGTTCCATTTCTAGAGCACAGGCAGAGTCGATTTGGCAGGATTCTTAAGGGCCCTGGGATTTTCAGAATGATAAATGAACACTGTCTTCAACTTCGTGTCATCAGCTGCATTAGCCCCTAACAAGAGAGTCAGCCTGTCCTTTGAAGCTTTGAAGCCAAGCATTAACTTTTCTTCTTAGCTGTGAAAATCCTGGATGGCATCTTCTTCCAATAGAAAGCTGTTTCATCTACACTGAAAGTCTGTTGTTGAGTGTAGCTGCTTTCAGCAGTGATCTTAGCTAGATCTGCATAACTTGCTGCAGCTTCTACATCAGCACCTGCTGCTTCATCTTGCACTTTTTTGTTGTTCTGGAGATGTCTTCTTTCCTTAAACTTCATTAGCCCACCTCTGCTAGCTTCCAACTTTTCTTCTGCAGCTTCGTCACCTCTCTCAGCCTTCACAGAACTGAAAGAGTTAGAGCCTGGCTCTGGATTAGGCTTTGGCTTAAGGGAATGTTGTGGCTGATTTGATCTTCTATCCAGACCACTCAAACTTTCTGCACCTCAGCAATGAGATACAACATTGATTTGCTGTTTCGCTTTCTTATCATCTGTGGATTCACTGGAGTAGCACTTTTAATTTCCTTCAAGACCTTTCCCTTGAGGTTCTCCAGGCTGGATTCACAACTTGGCTGGTGCAAGAGGCCTAACTTTCAGCCTGTCTTGGCCTTCAACATGCCTTCCTCACTAAGTTTAATCATTCCTAGCTTTTGATTTAAACTGAGAGACACGTCTTTCTTTCACTTGAATACTTAGAGGGTTATTAATTAGCCTTATCTTAATAATGTGTCTAAAGGAATAGGAAGGCCCAAGGAGTGGGAGAGAGATGTGAGGATGGCCAGTTGGAGCAGTCAGAACACATACAACTTTGATCATTTAAGTTTACCGTCTTATATGGGCGTGGTTTGTGGCACCCCAATACAATTACAATAACATCAAAGGTCACTGGTCACAGATCATCATAACAGACATAATAATAGTGAGACTGGGTGTGGTGGTTCATGCCTGTAATCCCTGCACTTTGAGAGGCTAAGATGGGTGAATCACTTGAGATCAAGAGTTCAAGACCAGCCTGGCCAACATGATGAAATCCTGTCTCTACTAAAAATACAAAAATTAGCCGGGCATGGTGGCATGCACCTGTAATCCCAGCTACTCGGGAGACTGAGGCAGGAGATTCGCTTGAACCCAGGAGGGAGAGGTTGCGGTGAGCCAAGATCATTCCATTGCACTTCAGCCTGAGTGACAGAGTGAAACTCTATCTCAAAAACATAAATAAATAAATAAATAAAATAATAATAGTAATAATAGTGAAAAGTTTTAAATATTGCAAGAGTTACCAAAATGTGATACAGAGACACAAAGTGAGCACATGCTGTTGGAAAAATGGTGCCAATAGACTTGCTCAACGTGGGGTTGTCTCAAACCTTCAATTTGTAAAAAACACAATATTTGTGAAGCACAATTAAGTGAAATGCAATAAAGCAAGGTGTGCTAGTCTATGCGGAAAGAGATTCAGCCTCAGTAGGAGTTAGGGAAATACCATTTAAAAAAACGATGAGGCCGGGTGCGATAGCTCACGCCTGTAATCCCAGCACTTTGGGAGGCCGAGGCAGGTGGATCACCTGAGGTCAGGAGTTCGAGACCAGCCTGGTCAACATGGTGAAACCCCTTCTCTACTAAAAATACAAAAATTAGTCCGGCATGGTGGCAGGTGCCTGTAATCTCAGCTACTCGGGAGGCTGAGGCAGGAGAATCCCTTGAGCCTGGGAGGCGGAGGTTGTGGTGAACAGGGATCATGCCACTATACTCTGGCCTGGGTGAGAGAGTGAGACTCTGTCTCACAAAATAAATAAATAAATAAATAAAAAATAAAAATAAAACAACAAGATATGCATTTTTAAAAATTAATAGGCAATTTTTTAGAGTTGTTTTATACTTATGGAAAAAAGTTGAGCAGATGGTACAGAGAGTTCCCATCGGTACCTCCCAACTCTGTTTCCCCATTATCCACAACTTACCTTAGTGTGATACATGTTACAACCAGCGAACCAATGTTTATATATGCTTATTAACTCAAGTCCATTGTTTATTAAAGTGCCTTAGTTTTTGCCTAGTGTCCTTTCTTCTGTTGCAGGATCCATCGTTGCCAAATGCCTCATGACTTCCAGTTATCATTTTCCCTGAAGCTTCTCTCAGCTGTGGCCATTTCTCAGACCTTCTTTGTTTTTGATGACCGTGACAGTTTGAGGAGTACTGGTCAAGGATATTGTAGGATACTGCTCTGCTGGAGTTTGTCTGATGTTTTTCTCATATCTGGGGCTGTGGGTTTTTGGGAGGAAGACCACAGAGGTAAAGTGCCATTTCACTCATCATATCAAGGAGCCAAAAAACTGTTGGTATTGACCTTGATCCCCTGGCTGATGTCATCTTGGTCAGTGTCTCCACTGCAGAGTTACTCTCCATACAGTGCTATTTAGAAGGAAGTCCTGATGTGCACCCCACAGTGGGGAGTAATGTTCCCCCTCTTTTAAGGTGAAGTCGTGACATAATTTATTTGGAATCCTGCATGAGATATTTGTCTCTTCTCCCCCACTTATTAATTGTTTTTTTGAGATGGAGTCTCGGTCTGTTACCCAGGCTAGAGTGCAGTGGCATGATCTTGGCTCACTGCAACCTCCGCCTCCCCGGTTCAAGCGATTCTCCTGCCTCATCCTCCTGAGTAGCTGGGATTACAGGAGTCCACCACCACACCCAGCTAATTTTTGTATTTTTGGTAGAGATGGGGTTTCGCCACGTTGACCAGACTGGTCTTGAACTCCTGACCTCAAGTGATCCGCCCACCTCGGCCTCCCAAAGTGCTGAGATTATAGGCGTGAGCCACCGTGCCTGGCCTCCACTTACTAATTTACTCAATCGTGTATACATATCAGTGTGGACTCATCGATATTTATTTTATACTTTAAGTGATTATCCAATATACTTTATTTTTGTTGCTCAAATTGTTGTGTGTGTGTGTGTGTGTGTGTGTGTGTGTGTTTTACCCTGTGGATTGGAAAAATCAAAAGATTGATGTATAGCCAGGGCTGTGGCAGCTGTGGGGCTGCCCAGAGGATGAATTGCTGCCTCTTTGGAGTAGAGGAGCATGTTCTGACCTGGAAGTACCAGAGGAAAAGGGGCAGGATCAGGGCAATCTGTGTCATCGGGCACAGTTTTACTTAAAAAGAAGACTGGGCATGATGGCTCACACCTGTAATCCCAGCACTTTGGGAGGCTGAGGAAAGCCGATGGCTTGAGCCCAGGAGTTTGAGACAAGCCTGGGTAACATGGTGAAACCTTGTCTCTACAAATTGTTTTTTTTAATTTGCTGGGTGTGGTGGCGTGTGCCTGCAGTCTCAGCTACTTAGGAGGCTGAGATGGGAGGAACGCTTGATCCTAGGAGCTTGAGGCTGCAGTGAGCTGTGATCATGCCACTGCACTCCAGCCTGGGGTCAGAGTCAGACCCTGTCTCAAAATAAATAAACAGAAGGAATATCTATTTTATCTGTCAATTCCTATCTATCTATAGCTATCAATTATCTATTGTTCAATCATCAACCATTATTTATTATCTATTGATCAACATATCTCTTGATCTATCAATTATCTACTGATTTATCTATCCATTATCTGCCTATCTATCTAATTTGTTTCCTGTCAGCTACACTGTCCCACTCTCAATCTGTTCTCCACCCAGTGGACACCCGAGGGGTCCCTGGGCAACACACATCACATCAGGTCTCCTCCCTTCCCTCAGTGGCTTTCCGATGCCCTCAGAATAACGTTCAAGCTCTTTATGGTGGCCTACAGTGCCCTCTATTGGAGCTCCACTCAAATGTCCCTCCTCAGAGAGCCCTTCCCTGGCAATCCCACCTGCAGCAGGTGGAAAATGGCATTTTACTCCCGCTCCAGGCCACCTGACTTCCAGTCCATCACCCATCATCCCACCATCCTTTCCCCCCAAGAATTCATCACCATTTGAAACATTCTCCTCCCCTGCACTAGAATCGAGGCCCCATCAGGGCAGTGGGCTCCATGGCTGCTGACTTGTTGGCTCTTGTAGCCAGGCTTAGCCCAGAGCCCACCACATAGTAGGTCTCAGTCCTTCTTACTTGTTTAACGAAGGTCCCGAGAGAACCCAAGGCAGAACAACACTCCTTCAGCCACATTAGTGACCGGCGAAGGGGGACTGGAGAGGGAGAGAGGAGATTACCAAATTTTCTTTAGATACCTCTGGTTTGTTTAAGCTGTTACAAAGAACATGTAGTACTATGGTTTGTAATTAAAAAGAAAATCCAATAAAGTTAATCAAAAAGGAAAAAAAATAAAGTTTTCACTTCCTGGGGACAAAAGAAGAAAGCAGCAGAGGCTTTAAGTGGGAAATGGTTGGTGTATCAGTGAGCACAGAGAGTCTCCTGAGGCTGCGGATGGAGTGGGGCAAAGAGGGCTGGAGGGCGTGTGGGAGCAGAGGGTGCTGGAGAGATGGGGAGGCTCTAGAATTGTTACGGATTGAGGGGCCTGCAGTCTGGGTGGAAGGTGGGGGCAGAGGTGGGGGCTGTCTAGAAGCTGTGCTTGTGCAGTCGGCTGGATGTGGGTTTGAGGTGACTAGGGAGTCCTGGGGCATCCCATGCTTCCACCACTGGAACCTGGACAGCCCCACAGTCCAGTCCCTAGCCCAGCACCCGGATGCACCGGGCCTCTCTCCTCTCTTGGCTTCAAGTTTCCCAGCAAAAGAACAGGGCTTGGCACAGGAGTCTCCAAGGTTCTCCCAGCTGGGATGGCCACCTCCGTGGCCGCCAACTCCAGGCGGGACGCTGGAGCAACTGCCTGTCTTGCAGGCAGCTCCAGTCCCCGTTTCCATCAGAGGCCCTGAACAGGCAAGCTCCGCCTCCGGCCAACAGAGGGCGCTGTGGCACCGCCGCACCCGAGCCGGCTCGGCACGTGGCAGAGCGGGTCCCGGTAGCCCAGGCCCTGGGTGGGCCCCAGGCATCCGCTGCCTCCTCGTCCACGTGTCCTTCTCCGCGCAGCCCTGTTCACGCCAGTGTCCACAGGACTCGAGTGTCCGGTTCTCAGGGCCCCGGCCGGTGAGGTCATGCTGGATCTGGACCTGCCCGGGAGGTCATTCCTTCCATGCCGCTGCCTCTGGGCAATTTCACAGCCGGGTGTGTCTCTGGGCAGGGGAGGGAGCTCTCCTTGCGCCACGCAGTCGTGACCCCTGGTGTCAGGTCTTGGTGTCCAGCTCGAATCTCTCTCACTGCAGCTAAAAGCGACATGGCTGCTTCCAGAGCTGAGGGGGAGCTGGCGTTGAAGAAGCCAGGAGAGGGGTGTTAGCCACTTTCCCAGGCGTCCCAGTGATTCCCTGCCCAAACCAATAAATCCCAGTAAATCCCGCCGTCCTCTAACCCCAGCACAGCCCTCCTCCCTCTCTTCTTGGGAGTGGAGAATAGCTGGGATGGGAGCCCTGGGTCTCAGCGGGCAGGTGGGAGAAGCTGAATTGAGAGGCTTCTACCAGATTCTCCCCAAGAAACCTGGCAGTGGGAAGGGGGCTGAGAGGGTGGCTGGCCTGGTGCATGCCCAGGGCAGGGGACCCCAAGGCTAGCACATCCCTGGACAGCCCTTTCCTGTGCATGGCAACCTCCATCACGGGCTCTTCTAGGCCTCACCCTCCCCACGCCCCTAATCCCTACATCCCCGCCCCTCCCCGTAATTCTCCCCACGCCCAGAGCTGGCTGGGCCCCAGCGGGGACGTCCAAAGGCAGGATCAGCTCCAAGCTGCAGGCCTCTCACGCCCATGTCTTGCTTCATTCCAAGGAAGCCCCTCCTTTCCTATTTCATCCCCACTGGCTGTGCCATTCTGGGCTGACAGGCTCCCGGGAGTGTGCTTGGTCCCAAGATCAGAGGAAGCTCTACCGCCTCTCAGACGCCTAGTTTGTCCCTACTGGGATTCGGGCCATCTGAGACACCCTCCCTGAAGCGGACTGGGCACACAGGTGGAACCAGGCCCACAGCAGAGCATCCAGGGACTCCCACCACCTGATAGCCGAGCCCCCAGCAGGGTCAGGGAAAGGGGGCTCCCACTGACTCAGGGGGCCAGGCAGGCCCAGGCTTGCTGTGTGACTTGGAGGAAACACTCTGGCCTGGCTGTGGCCCAGATGTCACCCAGGAAACCCGTGTGCCCCTGCCTCTTTTGCCCTCCACTCTCCCCATAGCTGTCCTCACAGTACTGAGGGCCCCCATTAGGCTGTTGGCCCGAGGTCTGTAGTGGGAAGGTGGGGGTGAGTAGGGCTCCCCGGAAGTGCATTCCAGGGCAGGCTTCCCAGGAGTCACGTGGTGCTCACTCTCCTGTGGCGTGTGGAGTGGAAAGGTCTCCCCAGCCAGGCGCTCCGGGCCGGGATGCTGAGTGGAAGTGTTGGGAGGGGCTGAACGACCAGCCCCCTGGGCCCTTGTGGAAAAAGACCTTGGCCCCAGATCCTCCTGTCTCCCCCTCCCCTTGTGGCCTCCTGTTCCTGGGTACAGATCAATCTGTTTGCCATGGGGATGGGGCCACAGGGCAGCTCCTTCTCAGGTGTCCACACTGTCATCAGTTGCTGGTCCACCTAGAGCACAGGCTGCGTGCCGTGGAGACACAGCGGGGCTTAGACACAGGCAGGCCACACCACCAAGTCCCGGGCTGGACATGAGATCAGTTTGCCCAAAATCGTCATATCCTGATCCATGATGACAACATGAGGACATCATGGTTAGGCCTCTGCCAGATCCAGGTTCAAATCTGGGTTCTGAACCTTGCTTACCTTAGCAAGGAGGGCCCTAAGCATTCCGAACCTTGCTTTCCTCATCTGTGAAGTGGGATAACCATATCTCCAACAACACAAGGTTGATGTCAGGATTAAATGATAGTGTATGTAATAGTAATTACACCAGCAAACCCTGAGGGAGTGCCAGGGAGCTCTTTTAAGCACATCCTGTGAATGAACTCTAATCCTCATCAGAAGTCTAAGGTCTGGCCTCTTATCCTCATTTTTCAGATAAAAGAGACATAGTCCTTGCCCTCAAGGAATTTCCAGTCCAGCAGGGAGATAGAGAAGCGAGCAAAAATCCTTTGAGCCAAATGAGTCTTTACTGTTCGGTGTAATGAGAATTCAGGTCACAGAAGTTCACGTTTTAATTGGGTCCTAGGTGGGGAAACGGGCCCCGAGAGATTGCAACACTTGCCCAAATGTGCACAGCAGAGAAGGGGGAAGCAGCACTGTGTGACTCCCGTGCCTGGGCCCTTCCCCAACAATAAACACAAAATACCGTTGAAACCAAGATGCTTGCCATGTAATCGCAGTTTCCAGGACAGTCCCCTGGCTCCTTCTTACAAACGGAGGATTGCAGCCCACGAGCCCCAATCCGGACAGGCCAATCCTATCTCTCCACTATACTGTTAGGCCTCTGGATGCCCAGAGTGAGGAATGACTACTTCTGCTTGGTAAAGCTGGAGAAGAGTTTACCCGCAAGGTGGCATTTGAGGTGGGATTTGAAGGATGCATAGGAGTTCATCAGGTGGACAGGGAGGGAAGCCAACCTAGGAGGAGGGAAGAGCATGGACAAGAGAAAGGGGAACAAGTGTATATGGTGGAGGAAAGCAGGCGGGTGTTCTTGCTGGGGAACAGGGTGAACAAAGGCAGAAGGCAGGGCCACCCAAGGAAGCTGTGTTTGGTGATTAATGAAGGCAGGGGACTTGAGGCGGTGGGAGGGATGATGGAGATAAGAATGCAGGTAGGAGCCGTATTTCAGTGGAAACAAAGCTCTCACCAAAGGACTGCCCCTAACTTGAGAATTCCTGAGACCCCTTGGTGGTAAAGCCACTGAAACAGTCACTCAGGGCAGCTGCTGCCAGTCCTGCCTAGGTTGGGGTCTGGGAGGGGTCTGCTGCTTAGAGCACCTCACTGGCAGCCAGGCCCGGTGTGTGGAGCGTATGCAGGCTCTGGGCCCCTGTGTGAAGCTGAGTTGTGTGTGCTCATGCATCAGTGGAGTGTGCAGAATGCACTGGAGGCTCTGGGAGGGTGTATAGGAGTGTAGAGAAATGTGGGTGAATTGTGTGTGGGTGTGAAAACACATAACCATGGGTGTCTGTGCAACTGCCTGTGCAAGTGTGTACATGCGTGTAACAGTGTATATCCCCATGGAGCATGCACAGGGTCAGGCACCCAGGACTCTCATGGAGGGGGCTATAGGTGTATGTATGCAAATGCAGGTCTGTAAATGCAGGTATATTCAGGGACTGAACTGTGTGTGTGTGTGTATGTGTGTGTGTGTGTGTATGTGTGTGTGTGTATGCGTGTGTGTGTGTGTGTGTTTATGTGTGTGTGTGTGTATGCGTGTGTGTGTGTGTGTGTGTGTGTGTGTGTGTAGCTGTCCCTTAGGTGGTGTCTAGGTCAAGGCGGGATGGAGAGAAGCAAGCCCCAAGAATAGATGTGAGGAAAGGCTCAGCATCCTGAAATCAGGATTCCAGCATTACTCAGAAATGGCCAGCCTCACTGCACATGCAAATCAGATGGGAGTGGTATGCAAATAAGCAGTCTTCTCCTTCCTGGCCTTGGCCTGGGCTGTCACCCCAGGAGTCTTCCTGGAGTTCTGGGGACAGGGGCCGTGGAAAGAGGGGCTCTGGCAGTGCTGGAAGCAGAGCTCCTTGTTGCCTTGGTCCCCTCTAGCTCATGGGTTAAGGCTGAAAACCCCATAAGACCCTACGTATTCCATGAGACCCCACAGGAGGCTTCCAGCTGCCACTGGACCTAGTTCCCAGCTGTGGGGGCAGGGGTAGGGGAGGATGGGGGAGGAGTTGGGGGAGCTGGGTGAGGGCTCCCGGGCCCCACCGCGGAGAATGGATGTCACAGTGACAGCTGGCTCAGCCAGCATTCACTGGTCAGGCTCAGTTGTCGGGGCGCCAGGGCGAGGGATCAAGAGTAGATGGGGGCATGCAGGGCGCCTGGGGCTTTCCTTGGGGCTCAGAACACAGACCCATGTTGCTGGAGAGGCTCACACAGCCTTCTGACTCCCTCCCTGCACACAGGGCACCCGAGATCACTCAGCACGACGTCATCGGGCCAAGACCGTGCCCAGGCTCCCCACCCCAGGCGAGTGCTTGTCCCTCTGCCCGGGAGTACACATCCTGACTCATGCACGCGTGCTGCATGGGCAGTGCACACGCCTACACCTCACACCCTCTTAGGCCCTCCGCAGTGTCTACACGGAGCATGTTTACCGGCACTGAGGACCAAGTACACAGGCACGCCCAACCTCCAGGCTGAGCACAGAACACCTGCCCACGGACGTGCTCACAGCCCCAAGCAGGACTTTCTCCCACCCGCCCATCTTCCCCTATGCAGGTGTCCAAACAGGCCACAGGGAGGGGGCAATGCCTGCTCCCCCAACATAATACACTTTGTCCTCGGTGGGCGGCCATCTCTGCTCCCTGTAGCTTCTGATCAGTTTCATAGTCACACGTGGTTGGGGGTCCAGCTGCCTCCAGAGCTGGGACTTCGTGTTTGCCTGACTCCTGGGTCTCTCTTCATGTGACAGGTCTCTTCTCTGAGGCAGAGCCTGGGACTCCTTCCTTTGACTGAGTGGGGCCCCTGACGGCAGGAGCCAGGTATCCCCCATAGGATTTGAGCTCCCTGACGGTGGCAACTGTCCCTACTGTCCTGAAAGCAGGGGCGTGTCTGCCTCTGACCTCCAGACAGACTGCCAGCCCCTCTCAGAGCCCAGCCCTGGGTTCTACACAGTCCTAATGATCTGGGGTGAGTGGACAGACAAACAGCCTTGCCCTAGGCCTAACCAAAGGCCAAAGGTCAAACTCCATGCATGCCAGGAAGGGAACCCAGCCCAGGGCAGCCCGGGACAAAACCCTGTGGTCCAGCTACAAAGGGCAAATGTGGACCCCTAGACTGCCTTGGCCCCAGACCCCTCCTGGCCAGCCAGATGGAGCCCTGGAAAGAAACCACACGGGGCCCATCCAGCGGCTCACACCCTCCTAGGAAGTCCTTCTGTGTGTCAGCCTCAAATCTCTCATGCTGTGGCATTTCCCTTCCTTTGCCTCTTGGGTCTCTCACATGGCATAATTCCTCACCTTTCAACTTCCCAAGATGTATTGTCCCTATTGAAATTAAAAAACAACAAATAGGCTGTGCTCATTGGCTCACACCTGTAATCCCGGCATTTTGGGAGGCCGAGGTGAGCAGATCACTTGAGGTCAGGAGTTTGAGACCATTCTGGCCAACATGGAGAAACCTCGTCTCTACTAAAAATGCAAAAATTAGGCCAGGCGGGTTGGCTCACGCCTGTAATCCCAGCACTTTGGAAGGCCGAGGCGAGTGGATCACGAGGTCAGGAGATCGAGACAATCCTGGCTAACACGGTGAAACCCCATCTCTACTAAAAATACAAAAAATTAGCCGGGCGTGGTGGCGGGCGCCTATAGTCCCAGCTACTCAGGAGGCTGAGGCAGGACAATGGCGTGAACCCGGGAGGCGGAGCTTGCAGTGAGCAGAGATGGCGCCACTGCACTCCAGCCTGGGCGACAGAGCGAGACTCCACCTCAAAAAAAAAAAAAAGATTGGCCTGGCACGATGGCTCATGCCTGTAATCCCAGCACTTTGGGAGGCTGAGGCGGGTGGATCACCTGAAGTCGGGAGTTCGAGATCAGCCTGACCAACATGGAGAAACCCATCTCTGCTAAACATACAAAATTAGCCGGGCATGGTGGTGCATGCCTGTAATCCCAGCTACTCAGGAGGCTGAGGCAGGAAAATCGCTTGAACCCAGGAGGTGGAGGTTGCAGTGAGCCGAGATCCCACCACTGCACTCCAGTCTGGACAACAAGAGCGAAACTCCATCTCAAAAAAAAAAAAAAAAAAAAAAGCAAAAATTAGCTAGGCATGGTGGTGCATGCCTGTAATTCCAGCTTCTTGGGAGGTTGAGGCAAGAGAATCGCTTGAACCCGGGAGGCAGAGGTGGTTACAGTGAGCTGAGATTGCACCACTGCACTCCAGCCTGGGTGACAGAGCGAGACTCCATCTCAAAAACAAAACAAAACAAAACAAAACAAAACAAAACAAAACAAAACCCCAACGACTGTGAGGGCCAGAAGGGACTGCCATGACCACCCCAGATCCATCACCTCAGGGGTAAACTGAGGCCAATAGAACAAAGGCTCACAGGAACTGAGGACGGAGGCTGAGGACGGAGGCTAAGGACACTTTCTGCAGCCAGCCCTCCTGTTCCTGCCCTCGGGCCCTCTGAAAGTGAAAGCGAATCTCCAGCCTCTGCCCAGAGTCCCCAGCCCCATTCAGCAGCCACTCCTGGCTTCTGCACCGGAGGGGCCTAGGGCTGTGGGGAGACTGGGCAGCTGTGGCAGCAAGGGCGGAGCCCCAGGGGGGACCATATGTGGGGAGGTCCCCTCTGGCCACATCCCTGAGAGGTGCTTTTGAGAGAAAGTGGGCGGCCTGGCTGCCCTGGAGCTGTGGGCTCAGCTCAGCTCAGCAGGCGGCTGGTGAGTGTTTCAGGATGACACGGCCTGTTCCCCTCTGTTCTGGACCCTCAGGAGGTGTCGGGAGCAGGCAGGGCCTGACAGCCGGTCCACAGCCACAGCCCTGGCAGGAGACAGACCCTTTCTGAGGGAGCCTCCAGCCTGCAGAGAGCACACTGCTCCGAGCTCAGGCACTCCAGAGTGAAGGGGGAGACATAGCCCCTGCCCTCAGGGAGCTCGAGGTGCACAGCACACAGCCTGGCCCCTTCCTTTAAGAATTCGTAAGTCATCACTCCCGTTGCGATGTGTTTAACACCCGCTTCTCCCTCACAGGCTGGGAGCTCTAAGAGATTCCTCATCTGGCCCGTTCATGGCTGTCCCTTGCATGTGGGACAAGTCTGGCCTATCACAGATGCTCACCGAATCATTGAATTGAGAGGAGTGGGTCGCAGTCACGCTCCCGGGGAGACTCTTGTTCTTTCCGCTCTGCAGCTCCAGTCAGTCACCAGGAACTACCCATTTTCCTCCTAAACACGAACTTGGCCCCTCTGCCTGAGCTCCGGGGCCACCGGGCTTCAAGCCCCCACCGTGCCCTAGGGCCAGCCTTGCCAACCCCTACTTCTCACGGTAGCCAGAGGGGCTCTTCAGAAACCCACATCTGAGACATCACTTCCTGGGCTCAAACCTTCCATGGTTCCCCAGTGCCCCAGGAGAACGCCCCATGAATACCGTGCCTAGCATTCAGAGCCTGTCACCTCCGGCCTCACAGGGCTGCCCTACCACACCCCAGCCTCACTTTCTCTCCAATAGCCCAGAGCCCCTCTCTCCCTCTGCCTGCCCTGGTGACAAAGGGCCCCTTCTGTGTGCACCTGCAACCCTGCATGTCTCAGCATTTGTCAGGGCCTGGCGCCCATTCACCTTTGAATCTGTCTCCCAACACATACCAGGACCCAGACCCTGAGAGATGGGTAAACGGCTGCTCTCTAAACCACAGCCCTGACTGTGGCTGCCCCCTCCTCCTTCCCCCAGGCCCCTGCTCACCCCCATTTTGATTTCCTTCCTGTCACTTGTCACATCTAGGATTACCGTGTTTTGCTGATTTGCCTATGGGTTCAATGTCTGCCTTGCGCACGGGTGTGAGTTCAAGATGGCTCAGATGTCGTCGCCCCCAGAGCGTGCTTAGTGCCTGCTCCTGTCATAGAGATAGCCAGAGGCAGCCGCCGAGCAGTCGCCCTGTGTGGCGGGCATGGCCTCCTCTCGCCCTCTGAGTAGCCCGCTCGGGGCTCCTATGCTCACTGTCATACTGCAGATGGGGAAGCAGGGACTCAGAGACTTGTCCAGGCTTGGTTAGTGGGTGGGGACCTGTGACCAGGCTGCACCCATGGCTCTGTGCTGCCTCCAGAGCAGAGGCAACGCCCTTGGGACATGGAGGTGCTTGATCTCCCTCCAGACCTTGCAATGGCCATGTCTCCTGCTCCTACTATTCCTAGACCCATTTCCTGTTGGCCCGCCTAGAGGCTGAGGTGAACTGGAGATCCGAGGGAAGGAGCCACTGGCCAGAAGGGGGCAGTCAGCAGCTGCCACAGCAGATGGACAGCAGTGACCAAGTCAGAGTAGGAGGAAGGTCAGACAACAGGAAGAACTTCTAGACCCTGGCACCTTGGGGGGCAAACCTGTCTTACCCATGTCTGTAAAAATGAGAGAATGAATGAACCTGTTCTTCAGGAAGCAGGGAAGGGGGAGCATGAGGCTGGAGGCAGGGGAATGGCAGCGATGAGTTCACAGGGTACTCCTTGGGGCCATGCTAGAAGAGAAAGTGTTAAGCCCACCCCCTGGCCAGCCTGCTTGCTCAGGCCCCAGCCCGTTCTATGATTTGGCTCAGGGCGGCAGATCTGTTTGTCTGAGGTGTCCCCTGTTTGCCCTTCTTCCCTGGGCTATTGGCAGGCCTACTGTCCCACCGGCCAGGAGGCCAGCTGTGCAGCTGTCTGGGGCTGTGTCTGGGGCGATGGGGCGTGAGAACATCTGGGGCGGGTGTGCAGAACAGTGAGGCAGTGGGGCGGGGGCCCCTGGGCCTGCTGAGGTGGGCACAGAGGGGTGACCCACCCTGGGGAGCACCCACAGCCTGCAGACGCACGGCAATGCCCCTCTGGCTGGCCACGTGCCTCTGAGCCCATGCAGCAGTTAGGGATTCTGGGGCTTTTCCTTCATGGTGGGTGAAATTAGGAGGAAGGTGCCAGTTTGGACTTGGGCACACAGGAGTGTGGGTGGCCTTTATTTTGAAGGAGGATAAGAATTAGGGACAAGGAGGTTGTTTCCAGACCTTATTTTCATGTGTGAGGGCCAGGAGGCACTCTCCTGTCCCTTTCTGTTTTCTCTGCCATGGTTCGTGGGGCGATGTGATATATGGGTCACCACCACGGCTTGGCTGCCTCCTTCTGTCACACCCCCTCCCATCCGGGCCTCTGTGGACTTGCTAGACTAGGTCAGATCCTTGGTTCTTTGCTCTTACAATACCCCGTCCTCTCCTAGTTCACACTGCAGATGTAATTGATGACTTGGTTTGTCTGTCCCGGCTCATCTCTAAAATCCCTGAGGTCCCCTCTCTGCTGATTCAGTATTGCATTCCCAGCCCCAAACACAGTGTCTGGCTTATAGTGGGAGCTCAATATAGAGAAGGAAACGGGATTCTCAGGAGGCGTCCATGACAAGATGTTATCATGTCCCCCACCCGCGGGCACACGTGGCTCCCCATTGCCCCCAGCCTGACATTCCCAGCGCTCCCCCAGCTGCCTGCCAGTCTGATCTGTCTGTCTAAAGCCCTGCAGTCAACAGCCACATTGTTCCCCAAATCCACTTTGCTTAAGCCGCTCCTTAGCTGGAGCTGTCCTTTCCTCTCCCCAGCCCCCATCCTGGCTGCCTGCAAACTGCCACCAGCCCCGGCTCAAAGTACCCCTCTGCTTAGACACTTTCCTGGGTTCCTCTAAGGATCTAAAGTGGCTTCTTTATGTGGAGTGCGCTTTCCTGATAAGGATGGGGGTCTCAGGCCTGCACACCCCCAGCGTGCCTGGTGCACCTTCCACAGCCCTCTGTGGAGTCAAAGTTGAAGAAAGAAAGGGTCCCCCCCGCCCCACTCCCGGGACTATTAGCAGGCTCGCTGACTCATGGAGATCGAGATGGCAGAAGTCTGCAGAAGGAGGAGATGTAGTGATGTGAGAAAAGGTGGGATGGTGGCAGAGGCAACCTCAGGTGACCCCAGTGAGTGATGCTCTCGCAGATTCCCCTCCCCTGGGCGCAGGTGGGATCGGCAACCTGCTTTCAGCCAATAGCACACGGCAAATGTGAGGGGGCTTTGCAGATGTAATTAAGGTCCCAAATTGGTTGATTTTGATTTATCAAAGGGAGATTACTTTGGGTGGGCCTGATGTAATCAAGTGAAAGCTCTTAAAAGAAGGACAGAGGCCCTCCCTGAGAGAGCCTCCTACTGGCCTTGAAGATGTGTCCTGCCCTGCACTGAGAGGGCCTGGGTGAGGGTCAGTGGCAGGGACTGTGGGCGGTCTCTGGAGCTGAGAGCAGCCACTGGCTGCCGGTTGGAAATCCGGAACCTCAGCCCTAGGGCCGCAAGAACTGAATGCTGCCAACAACCATGTGACCTTGGAAAAGGCCCATGAAGAAAGGTAGCCCAGCCGACACCTGGACTGTGAGACCCTGCACCCAGGCTCCTGGCCCGTGAAACCTCTGAGGTGGTAAATGTGTGTTGTTTTAAGCTGCTGAATGTGTGGTAACAGAGACAGCAACAGGTACAGGTGCGTTTAGAGCAACCAGCCTCAGAGGTGACGGAGGGAAGGGTCATGGCGTGTGAGAGCCCTGGAGAACAGGAGGATGACTTCAGGCCTTCACACTCCCACCTGCCCCCGGGTTTACCCAGCCCCACCTCCACCCAGCTCACCACCTCATCTCGCCTGGAGTATTGTGAAGGGCACAAGGTTTGGGGATCTCAGTCTCTGGTTCTCCTTGAATTCTGACCAAAGTTGGGATAACGCTAACCCTATCCCAAACACATGCCCAGCCCTAAGTCCAACTGTAAGGCCCCAAATTACCATAGAGGCAGGTGAAACACAGATTCCCACTGTCGCCACCCCCCTCCAGAGCCCTGGCGTCTGCCTGTGGCCAGACAGCCCCGAGCAGACAGCTGCCGCCCCCTCGGCTCTTCTCCTGTTGTGACCAAGCAGGCCACGGGGAAGAGTTCACAGCCTCCATGGCAGCAGCAGCTGGGGCTCCAGATGTGAGGGAGCCCAAGCTTGGGGATGATGTTACACCCAAGTGGCTGTTCTGCTTTCCTGGAGGGGTGGGGGTGTCTGGGAATGGGGAATCTGGGGAGTGGGCTATTTTTCTACTCTACCCTCACCCCCGGTTCTGCTCCTGGGCCCCCTTCTGGGTGTGGATAATTTGGAATCAGTTAAAAGGGGGTCTTGATGAGTGGATTTGGGTCCCCAAACTGCCACCTCTTTGGATCATTCCTGACCCTGGAGAGAACCTGACCCAGATGTACCAAGACCTTGCCGGAAGCCTCTGGCCAGAGCAGCTGGTGAGAGGAGCCTGACCCCCTCTCCAACCCCTTCCTTTTGTCCATAGTGAATACACCAGGATTTGGTTTCTCCACTGACCCCCCCACCCCACTAGCCTCTGGCCCAGGGCTCCCATCCATCCTGTCTCCCCCGGGCCTCTCCAGGATGCAGACAAAGACAGCATCTCAGGTTCCCTTGTCTGGGCGCCCGCCCTTTGATCTGCCCCCTCCTCCTTCCCCGGGGGGTCCTGGGGTGCCCTGGGGAAGCTCCATCCAGGGACAGGCACCCAGAGATAAGATCTGGGATGGGAAGGAGCCTAGAGCACAGGGGACTTTAAAGGGGTGCCGACAGACCGCCCTTCACCAAGCTCTCCTCTGCCTGCCTGCCAAGGCCCCTCCCCTCCCCCACCTGCTTGTTGTTCTCTCCCCAGGCCCTGGACTCCCACTGGGACACTGACTGGGAGATTCTTAGAGCACTGAGATGATTGGCCCTCCACCTTCCCAGCGGCTCTTTGGGAAAAGATGCCCATTGCGTGAAGCGGGGCCTCTCAAAGAGGATCCCCAGGTCACCCGTTGCAACAGAATCGCCTGGGCCCAGCCCCAACCCAAACCCAATGAGTCCGAATCTCCAGGAGGTGCCCAGGCATCTGCACATCCAGCAAGTTCCCAGCTTCACATTGTAGGGCTCCACCTCTCTCCACCCCCCAGGATCTTCAGGGGCACAGCAAAGTGTCCACCATGAGCTGCCTTCACCCCAGCCCTTGGGACCATGTGGGGACCGGTGGGAACTCTGGGCTCCTGAGAGACTGCCAAGGCCAAGCCCCTCACGTTGCAGGGGCCCCGCTCAGCATCCTGGAGGGGAGCACCCCCAATTCTGTCTTCCCTTTCTGTTCCTCCTGCGGGCTGTGAGCCTCAGGCAGGGTCCCTCAGTCTGGGTCCCGTATGAACTCCTCTTTGCCTCCTTCACCTTTCTGGCCAGGTTATCAGAATGGGCAGGGTTGTAAGTGGTTCAGAGTTTGAGCTCTGGGGTCAGGCAGAGCCAAATTCAGCCTTGGCACATTCCCCTGCACCAGCCCGTGCCCTGGGGTGACTCCCTGGGCTCCCTTGGCCTCTTCTCAGCTCCTCACCGAGTCCCACCCCTCTGCCATCTCCTCTTCTCCCCTCCAGCTATGGGACTATCTCTCCTCTGAGTTCACTTTCTTCTTTTCTATTTCCTAGTCTCATGTCCCCAAACACATCCTGCCCTACAGTTCCCCACCTCCAGGTCCTGCAGGGGCCCTTTGCTCTGTCTGGCATGCTCCTGCCCTCCTGCATCCTGGCAGTCTAAACTTTAAGTGAGACCTGCACGGAGCAGGGAGACTGGCTAGAAGTCGTTGTGTGATTTTTTTTTTTTTTTTTTTTTTTTTGAGAAGGAGTCTTGCTCTGTCGCCCAGGCTGGAGTGCAGTGGCACAATCTTGGCTCACCACAAGCTCCGCCTCCCGGGTTCACGCCATTCTCCTGCCTCAGCCTCCCGAGTAGCTGGGACTACAGGCATGCACCACCACCCCCGGCTAAATTTTTTGGATTTTTAGTAGAGACAGGGTTTCACCATGTTAGCCAGGATGGTCTGGATCTCCTGACTTCCTGATCTGCCCGCCTTGGCCTCCCAAAGTGCTAGGATTACAGGCTTGAGCCACTGCGTCCGGCCCAGAAGTCTTAATTAACTTCAAAGTTTAAAGCTGGAAGAGAGGGATATGATTTGGCTCTGTGTCCCCACCCAAATCTGATGTCGAATTGTAATTCCCAGTGTTGGGGGAGGGACCTGGTGGGAGGTGATTTGATCACGGGGGCAGATTTCCTCCCCTTGGTGTTCTTGTGATAGTGAGTGAGTTCTCACGAGATCTGTTTGCTTAAAAGTATGTAGCATCTCCCCCTTTGCACTCTCTCTCCTGCTGCCATGTGAAGATGTGGTTGCTTCCCCTTCACCTACCACCATGGTTATGTTTCCTGAGGCCTCCCAGCCATGCTTCCTGCACAGCCTGTGGAACTGTGAGTCAATTAAACCTGTTTTCTTCATAAATTACCCAGCCTCAGGTAGTTCTTTATGGTAGCGTGAGAACAGACTAACACAGAGAGTTTTAAATTCTTTAGTTGTAGGCCTTTCCCCAGGAGGGAGTATCAGGGACTGTATTTCCTTCCCCTTCAAAACTTTCAGACAGCTAGAGAGGATATATGGAACTTCAGTTTCAAGGTACTGGACATCAGGCAATGAAGGACAGAAATTCTTGAGAGACAGAAAACAAGTGAGCTGAGCCCTAAGATTTCTCCAGCTTACTGCCTAGAGAGCTATCAGGCTGTGGCACAGGGAGAAAGAACTGGGCAGAGCCTGGGGGACTTTCAGGAAGGAAGAGATGGAGGTAAGAGTCCAAGGAGAGACCAAAAGGACTACAGTCAGCAAGACAGAGTGCTGGAGAGGAGACACCTGCTCAGAGGGCAAATCCCAGATCTGCAGAAAGGGCTGCCTTGAGTATTAGGCAGAGTACTAATCAGTGCATGTGTGTGTGAACTAAAGATAGATAAACAGATCAATGGAACAGAGTAGAGAATCCAGAAATAGACCCACATGTACACGGGCAACTAATTTTTGACAAAGGTGCAAAGGGAATTCAGTGGAGAAAGGATAGTCTTTTCGACAAATGGTGCTGGAACAATTGGATATCCACATGTAAAAAAACTGATCCCATAGGGCGTGGTGACTCACTCCTGTAATCCCAGCACTTTGGGAGGCCGAGGTAGGCGGATCACCTAAAGTCAGGAATTTGAGACCAGCCTGGGCAACGTGGTGAAACCCCGTCTCTACTAAAAATATAAAAATTAGCCAGGCGTGGTGGCATGGCCTGTAATCCCAGCTACTCAGGAGGCTGAGGCAGGAAAATCACTTGAACCCAGGAGGCGGAGGTTTGCAGTGAGCTGAGATCGTGCCATTGCACTCCAGCCTGGTCAACAAAAGTGAAACTCTGTCTTAAAAAAAAAAAAAAAAATTAGCTGGGCGTGCTGGCACATGCCTGTACTCCCAGCTCCTTGGAAGGCTGAGGCAGGAAAATTGCTCGAACTCAGGAGGCGGAGGTTGCAGTGAGCTGAGATCATGCCACTGCACTTTAGCCTGGGTGACAAGAGCGAGACTCTATCTCAAACAAAATAAAACAAGACAAAACAAAACAAAACCTGATCCGTGTGTCTCACATATATGAAAATTAACTCAAAATTTGTCATAGGCCAAATGTAAAATTTAAAATTATAAAACTTCCAGAAGAAAACCTAAGAAGAAATATATTTGGCCTTGGGCTAGGCAAAGGTTTCTTAAATACGACAACAAAACCAGGAATTCATAAAAGAACAAGTTGATAAATTGGACTTCATCAAAATAAAAATCTTTTCGAAAGACACTGTTAAGAAAATGAAGAGAAGCCACAGACTGCAAAAAAATTTGCAAAACACATTTCTGAAAAAGGACTTGTATGCAAAATATACAAATAACTCTTAAAACTCAACAATATAAAAACATACAAACCCACTTAAAAAATCAGCAAAAAATCTGAACAGACATCTCCCCAAAGAAGATACACAGATGGCAAATAAACATTTGATGTTCCATGTCATATTTCATCAGGGAATTGAAAATTAAAACAAAAGCAAAAACAAAAAATGTGATATCACTACACACCTATCAGAATGGCTACAATTTAAAATACTAACAATATCAATTGCTTGACAAAGATATGAGGCAATAGGGACTGTCATTCATTGTTAGTGGGAATGCAAAATGGTACAGAACACTGGAAGGCAGTTTGGAAGTTTCACATAAAGCTAAATATATGATCCAACCATCCCACTCCTAAGTATTTACCCAACTGATTTGAAAACTACGTCTACACAAACACATGCATGCAAGTATTTTCAGCAGCTCGATTTATAATTGCCCAAAACTAGAAGCAACAAAGATGGTCAACAGGTGAATGGATAAACAAACTGTGAACATCCATTCAGTGGAATATTATTCAGTGATAAAAGAAAAGATATGGATGGCCTGGGGCGGTGGCTCACACCTGTAATCCCAGCACTTTGGGAGGCTGAGGCGGGCCGATCATGAGGCCAGGAGCTCAAGACCAGCCTGGCCAACATGGTGAAACCCCGTCTCTACTAAAAATACAAAAATTAGCTGGGTGTGGTGGCAGGTGCCTGTAATCCCAACTACTAGGGAGGCTGAGGCAGGAGAATTGCTTGAATCCAGGGAAGAGGAGGTTGTAGTGAGCTGAGATTGCGCTACTGCACTCCAGCCTGGGGGACACAGCAAGACTCCATCTCAAAAAAAAAAAAGATATGAATGAATCTTAGATGCATATTTCTAAGTGAAATAAGCGAGCCTAAAAAGGCTACCTATTGTATAAGTCCAATTACATGTTTCTCTAAAGGCAAAACTATAGTGATGGTAAAAAGATGAGTGGTTAAAAGGAGTTTGTGGGGTAGGGAGGAAGGATTTTTTTCTTTTTTTTTTTAATTTTTAATTTATTTTTGCACACAAAACAATAAACATTTTCTAAAAGTACATACAAACAAAAAGATGCATATCAAACATATTAGGAAGTTTGCACATGGGAAGACAGGGAATAGAAATGGGGGGTGGGAATTAAAGAAAATAAATGAGAGAGGGACTTTGTATGGATCAATGATAATAACTCAATCCTCTATTTGACAAAGAAGAAGGAGAAGGAAGAGGAAGAAAAAGAAAGTGGGATAAAGGATCAGAAAGGGAGGAAAATAGAAAAAATTAGAGTATGACTCCAGGGTAGACCTGTTTTGTTGTCGCTTGGTTGGTTGGTTGGTTTGTCAGTTGCATTTTTCATATGTTTCGCCATGTTGGCCAGGCTGGTCGCGAACTCCCAGCCTCAAGTGATCAACCCGCCTCGGCCTCCCAGAGTACTGGGACTACAGGCGTGAGCCACCACGTCCAGCCCCCACATTGCTTCTGGCCTCTGTGGTAGACCTCCCAGATGGGGCGGCCGGGCAGAGGCGCTCCTCACTTCCCAGACGGGGCGGCCGGGCAGAGGCGCTCCTCACATCCCAGAAGGAGCGGCCGGGCAGAGGCGCTCCTCACTTCCCAGACGGGGCGGACGGGCAGAGGCGCTCCTCACTTCCCAGACGGGGTGGCCGGGCAGAGGCGAGGGAGGAAGGATTGAATAGATAAAGCAGATGAAGCACATGGATTTTTTTTTTAGGATGGTGAAAACTATTCTATATGATGCTGTAATGATGTAAATATGATGTTATACATTTGTCAAAAACCCTAGAACTTTACAGCACAAAGAGCAAATCATAATGTATGCAAATTTTAAAAATCATTTAGAAGGTTGGGGGATCTCAGAAGAGAATGCAGAATGTGACAACACAATCTATCACAAATGTATGAAACAACGTCACTAAAGGAGGTGGGGGTAAGGGTGCTGACCCAAGTCACTTTGGGAATATATAGAGTCTGTAAGACTAAAGTCAAAAGAAATTTTACATAAGCACTGTACTCTAGTTGATAATTTCCCACAGAGGTAAAGGTTAACAATTCTGTTACTGCTGTATGCGTGTAATGAAATTAAACAATTAAGAAGGCTGGGGATGGCGGTCACTCCTGTAACTCCAGCACTTTGGGAGGCCGAGGCTGGTAGATCACTTGAGGCCAGGAGTCACTTGTGACCAGCCTGGCCAACATGGAGAAACCCCATCTCTACTAAAAATACAAAAATTAGCCAGGCGTGGTGGCGGGCATCTGCAGTCTCAGCTATTCGGGAGGCTGAGGTAGGAGGATCACTTGAACTTGGGAGGCAGAGGTTGCAATAAACTGAGATCACGCCACTACACTCCAGCCTGGGTGACAGAGCGAGACTCTGTCTCAAAAACAAACAAACAAACAAACAACAACAAGAAAAAACCCCAAAACAATTCAGTAAATGGATGGTTGATGGGAGGAGCCAGATTTCTCTCTATGTAGGAGGTTACAGGAGGTTACAGGACAGCAAGGGAGGTCACAGGAAAGCAAGGAGAGAAGGCAAGAATGATAGAATGATCTATGGATTTGAATTGGAGACATCAGTACAAACTCATGTTTAGTTGCCTTATTTATTTATTTTTTTTGAGACAAGACCTCACTCTGTCACCCAAGCTGGAGTACAGTGGTGTGATCTCAGCTTACTACAGCCTTGACTTCCTGGGATCAGGTGGTCCTCCCACTTAAGCTTCCCAGGTAGCTGGAACTATAGGCACACGCCACCACACCCAGCTAATTTTTTTGTATTTTTAGTAGAGATGGGGTTTCACCCTGTTGTGCAGGCTGGTCTCAAACTCCTGGGCTCAAGCGATTCTCCTGCCTTGGCCTCTCAAAGTGCTGGGATTGTAGGTGTGAGCCACCATGCCCGGCCCCATGTTTAGCTTAAAGATGGTTACATATAGAAATATTTATAGATTCATCTATACATGGGTTAGCACACATATATATGTATACGTATATATGCATATGTGTATATGTGTGTGTGTATATATATGTATATATATTTCCTTGCTGTGTCAGATAAGAAGGCCTAAAGCAACCACCTCCTATTAAAAATGATCACACCTCATGCCCAGCTCTTGGGATCTAATAATAATTCCAACAAAAGAAACCAGGAATCTGGCCAGGTGAGGTTGCTCACACCTGTAATCCCAGCATTTTGGGAGCCCAAGGCGGGTGGATCATGAGGTCAGGAGTTCGAGACCAGCCTGGCCAACATGGTGAAACCCTGTCTCTACTAAAAATACAAAATTAGCTGGGCGTGGTGGTGCATGCCTGTAATCCCAGCTACTCAGGAGGCTGAGGCAGGAGAATTGCTTGAACCCAGTAGGCGGAGGTTGCAGTGAGCCGAGATCACACCACTGTATTTCAGCCTGGCAACAGAGAGACACTCTGTCTCAAAAAAAAAAAAAAGAAAAGAAAGAAAAAATACAGTATATACAGACATACCTCGTTGAATTATGCTTCACTTTGTTGCACTTCCTAGATGATTTTTTTTTTAAACAAATTGAAGATTTGTGGCAACCCCGTATGGACCAAGTCTATTGGTAACATTTTTCCAACAGAATGTGCTTACTTTAGGGAATAATCTGAGCAACAAAATAAATTAAGTGATATTGGATTATAATACAAAGTATAAAAGTATGTCTGTATGTCATATTTTGGTAATTCTTACAGTATTTCAAACTTTTTCATTACTGTTGTATCTGGTATAGTGCTCTATGCTTAGTGATTTTTGATGTTACTATTGTTTTGGGGAGCCATGAGTCCCACCTATATAAGATGATGAACTTAATCAACAAATGTTGCACGTGTTCTGACAGCTGCACCAACTGGTCTTACCCCAAACTCTTCCCCTCTCCTCGGACCTCTCTATTCCCCAACACAAGACAATATTGAAATTGAGCCAGTTAATAACCCTACAATGGCCCTGAAGTGTTCAAGTGAAAGAGTCTCCCATTTCTTACTTTAAATCAAAAGCTAGAAATGATGGAGTATAGCGAGGACAGCATGTCAAAGCCAAGCCAGGCCAAAAGCTGGGCCTCTTGTGCCAAACAGCCAAGTTGTAAGTGTCAAGGAAAAGTTCCTGAAGGAAATTAAAAGTGCTACTCCAGTGAACACATGAAGGCAAAACAGGCCCCAGATCTCTTCAATCCTATGAATTCTGAGAAAGGTGAGGAAGCTGCTGAAGAAAAGTTGGAAGCCAGCAGAGGTTGGTTTAAGAGGTGTAAGGAAAGAAGCCATCTCCATAACATAAAATTGTAAGGTGAAGCAGGAAGTGCTGATGTGGAAGTTGCAGCAAGTTATCCAGAAGGTCTAGCTAAGGTCATCAATGAAGGTGGCTACACTCAACAACAGATTTCCAGTGTAGATGAAACAGCCTTCTTTTGGAAGAAGATGCCATCCAGGACTTCCATAGTTGTAGAGGAGAAGTCAATGTCTAGGTTCAAAGCTTCAAAGGAAAGGCTGACTCTCTGGATAGGAACTATGCAGCTGGTGACTTGAAGTTGAGACCAATGTTCATTTATCATTCTGAAAATCATAGGCCCCTCAAGAATGATGCTAAATCTACTCTGCCTGTGCTCTATAAATGGAACAACAGAGCCTGGATAGCATCTCATCTGTTTTCAGCATGGTTTACTGAATATTTTAAGTCCATTGTTGAGGTCTACTGCTCATAAAACTGTTGTTTTTATGCCTGCTAAAACAACAACAATTCTGTAGCCCCATAGATCAAGGGGTAATTTTGACTTTCAAGTCTTATTATTGAGGAAGGGCATTTCATAACGCTATAGCTGCCAGAGATGGTGATTTCTCTAATGGAGATGGGCAAAGTAAATTGAAAGTCTTCTGGAAAGGATTTGCCACTATAGATGCCATTAAGAACATTCATGATTCATGGGAGGAGTGAAAATATCAACATTAACAGGAGTTTGGAAGAAGAAGTTGATTCCATGCCTCATGGATGACTTTGAGGGGTTTAACACTTCAGTGGAGGAAGCCATTGCAGATGTGGTGGAAATAGCAAAAGAACTAGAATTGAAGTAGAGCCGAAGATATGAGTGAAATGCTACATGCTATAATAAAACTTGAATGCTTCTTCTTGGTGAGCAAAGAAAATGGTTTCTTGAGATGGAAATTATTACCAGTGAAGATGCTATGAACATTTTTGAAATGACAACAAAGTATTTAGAATATTCCACAAACTTAGTTGATAAAGGAGTGGTAGAGTTTGAGAGGACTGACTCCAATTTTGAGAGAAGTTTTACTATAGGTAAAATGCTGTTAAACAGCATCACGTACTACAGAAAAATCAAGAGTCAATCAATGCGGCAAACTTAGTTGTTGTCTTATGTTAATAAATTGCCACAGCCACTACAACCTTCAGCAACCACCATCCTGACCAGTCAGCAGCCATCCACACAGGGGCAAGACCCTCCACCAGCAGAAAGATTACAGCTCACAGAAGGCTCAGATATCTTCAGCATTGTTAGCAATGAAGTATATTTAGATTGTTATGTACATTGTTTTCTTTCTTTCTCTCTCTCTCTCTCTCTTTCTTTCTTTCTTTTTTTGACAGTGTCTCACTCTGTCGCCCAGGCTCAGGCTGGAGGGCAATGTTGTGATCTCGGCTCATTGCAACCTCTGCCTCCCAGGTTCAGGCGATTCTTTTTTTTTTTGAGACGGAGTCTCGCTCTGTCGCCCAGGCTGGAGTGCAGTGGCGCAATCTCGGCTCACTGCAAGCTCCGCCTCCCGGGTTCACGCCATTCTCCTGCCTCAGCCTCTCCGAGTAGCTGGGACTACAGGCGCCCGCCACCACGCCCGGCTAATTTTTTTTTTGTATTTTTAGTGGAGACGGGGTTTCACCGTGGTCTCGATCTCCTGACCTCGTGATCCGCCCGCCTCGGCCTCCCAAAGTGCTGGGATTACAAGTGTGAGCCACTGCGCCCGGCCTCAAGCGATTCTTGTGCCTCAGCCTTCCGAGTAGCTGGGATTACAGGCGCCTGCCACCACACCCAGCTAATTTTTGTATTTTTTTGGTGGAGACAGGGTTTCATCACGTTTACTAGGCTGGTCTCAGACTCCTGGCCTCAAGTGATTTGCCCACCTCAGCCTCCCAAAGTGCTGGTAATACGTGTGAGCCACTGTGCCTGGCCCCATTCATATAAAACTTTAGAAAATAGAAATTAACCTGGCCGGGCGCAGTGGCTCACGCCTGTAATCCCAGCACTTTGGGAGGCCGAGGCGGACGGATCACGAGGTCAGGAGATCGAGACCATCCTGGCTAACATGGTGAAACCCCGTCTCTACTGAAAATACAAAAAAAATTAGCCGGGCGTGGTGGCAGGCACCTGTAGTCCCAGCTACTAGGGAGGCTGAGGCAGCAGAATGGCGTAAACCTGGGAGGCGGAGCTTGCAGTGCGCGGAGATCGTGCCACTGCACTCCAGCCTGGGCGACAGAGTGAGACTCCATCTCAAAAAAAATAAAAATAAAAATAAAAATTAACCTATAGTAACAGAAAGCAGATCAGAGTTGTAAGGGGAGAGAAGAGATTACAAAGCACATGAGGAAACTTTTGGGGATAATGGATATGTTCACTATCCTGATTATGATGAGTTTCACAAGTGTATACTCATTTCAAAACTATCAAGTTGCACACTTAAAATATGTGCAGTTGCCGGGCGCGGTGGCTCACGCCTGCAATCCCAGCACTTTGGGAGGCCGAGGCAGGCAGATCACGAGGTCAGGAGATCGAGACCATCCTGGATAACACGGTGAAACTCCGTCTCTACTAAAAAAACAAAAAAATAGCCGGGCGTGGTGGCGGGCGCCTGTAGTCCCAGCTGCTCAGGAGGCTGATGCAGGAGAATGGCGTGAACCCAGGAGGCGGAGCTTGCAGTGAGCCGAGATTGCGCCACTGCACTCCAGCCTGGGTGACAGAGCAAGACTCCGTCTCAAAAAAAAAAGTGCAGTTTATTATATGTTATTTGTATCTCAATAAAGAAAATATATCTGGAAAGAAAACTCAAAAAATCCTTTAGTTGACTTAAAAAAAACAAACAAACAGGGTCTCACTCTGTCACCCAGGCTGGAGTGCAGTGGAGTGATTTCGGCTCACTGCAATCTCTGCCTCCTGGGCTCAGGGCTCATGCCATCCTCCCACCTTAGCCTCCCAAGTAGCTGGAACTACAGGCACGAGCCACCATGCCTGGCTAATTTTTGTATTTGTAAAGACGGGGTTTCACTGTTGCCCAAGCTGGTCTTGAACTCCTGAGCTCAAGTGATCCCCCAACTGCAGCCTCCTAAAGTGTTGGGATTACAGGCGTGAACCATCGCATGCAGCTGAAACTTTTAATTAAAACAATTTATTTAAACAGTTTTGTTTTAACTAAGTAATAAGTGCATATGATTAGAAAATTAAATAGCCCTGAAGGGAGTACAGTGAAAAACAATTTCTCCCTGTCCCATCTGGGGTCCTGCTCCCCAGGGAGCCCTTTTAACCATTTTTATTTCTATTCTGGTTATTGCCTTCTTATCTCTAATTTCTATACCTTATTTATTATTTACTTCTCTTCCTTGTCTTATCACCTTTAGACATCATTGATTGATTGCCTTTTAGGATTGATGAGGATTTAGCTTTCAACCTCCCAATTTCTCGTCTCCTTCCAAATATGGTTACACTCTACTGTTCTCAGACCTTCTGCTCCTCTTCACCCCTGCAGCATCAAGCATCACGTATTAGAACTTTTATTTCCTTTCCTTTCTTTCTTTTTTTTTTTTTTTGAGACAAACTTTCACTCTTTCACCCAGGCTGAAGTGACGTGGTGCGATCTTGGCTCACTGCAACCCCCGCCCCCCAAGTTCAAGCAATTCTCCTGCCTCAGCCTCCCGAGTAGCTGGGATTGTAGGTGCCCGCCACCACGCCCAGCTAATTTTTGTATTTTTAGTAGAGATGGGGTTTCGCCATGTTGGCCAGGCTGGTCTTGAACTCCTGACCTCAGGTGATCCACATTTCTTGGCCTCCCAAAGTGCTAGGATTACAGGTGTGAGCCACCGCACCGGGCCAGAACTTCTATTTCTTGTTCAGCCCACCATAGATGAGCTCTGATTCTCCACTTTGGAGGTGAAGACATTGTTCCCCATCCCCTTTCTTCTAGGATGTAACCATAGACAAGTCTTCTACGATTTGTCTAAAAGTTGATCCTTGTTAAAATAAAACATAACAGCATTTGACCATGTAAATATTGTTCACTGTGAAGCCAAGTGGTGTACAACATGGCTGTCACAACCAATCGTCACCATTTTACAGATGGGGAAACTGAGATCAGAGGTTCAGTGTCTTGGTAAAGGTCACATAGATGGTGAGTGGTAGGGATGCAACAGGCTTTTACTCTCCTAGAACCAAGCTTCCAGATTCTTAGTTACCCTGTAGGGGGGAGACCTGAACCAAGGCAGTTGCCATTTGGTTTGCAATTATGGGTAGAGGAGAAGTGGAGTCACTGATAACCAAGATTTTAAGCCTGTGTGGGTACAAGTGTCAGCAATTAAGAACAGAGAACTTGACTAGCCTGGGCAACATGGAAAAACTCTGTCTCCACAAAGAATACAAAAATCAGCTGGGCACTGTGGTGCACACCTGTAATGCCAGCTACTCAGGAGGCTGAGATGGGAGGACCACTAAAGCCCAGGAGACAGAGGTTGCAGTGAGCTGAGATTGTGCCACTGCACTCCAGCCTGGGTGATAGAAGGAGACCTTGTATCAAAAAACAAAACAGGCTGGGCACGATGGCTCACGCCTATAATCCCAGCACTTTGGGAGGCCAAGGCGGGCAGATCATTAGAGGTCGGGAGTTCAAGACCAGCCTAGTCAGCCTGGTGAAACCCTGCCTCTACTAATAAAAAATGCAAACATTAGCTTGGCTCGGTGGCACACACCTGTAGTCCCAGCTACTTGTGAGGCTGAGGTATGATAATTGCTTGAACCCAGGAGGCAGAGGTTGCAGTGCACTCCAGCCTGGGTGACAGAGCAAAACTCCATCTCAAAAAAACCCCCAAAACCAAAACAAAAACCAACTCCCCCCCCAAAAAAAACACTAATAGGCAATCTAAATAGACCTGTGTCTATCAAAGAAATTGAATCAATAACCAATATCTTCCCAAACAGAAGGCACCAGCCCCAGATGGGTTCACTGGTGAATTTTACCAAACATTCAAGGAAGAAATTATGCCAGTTATCTACAGTGTCTTTCAGAAGTTAAAAGCAGAGGGAATGATTTCTCACTCATTCTATGAGGCCAGCATTACCCTAATGCCAAAACTGGACAAACACATTACAAGAAAATAAAATAAAACTACAGACCGATATCTCTCATGAACATAAATGCAAAAGTCCTCAGCAATATACTAGCAAATCGAAGCCAACAATGCATAAAAGTAATTATATACCACAACCAAGTGGGATTTACCCCAGAGATGCAAGGCTGGTTCAACATTTGAAAATAAGATAATGTAATTCATCACATTAGCAGGCTAAGAAAAAAAACCACAGGATTATATAAATAAATGCCAAAAAAGCATTTGACAAAATCCAACACCTGTTCATGATAATGATAAAAAGTCTCAGCCAGGTGCAGTCGCTCATGCCTGTAATCCCAGCACTTTAAGAGGCTGAGGTGGGTGGATCAAAAGGTCAGGAGTTCAAGAAAAACCTGGCCAACATGGTGAAACCCCATCTCTACTAAAAATACAGAAATTAGCCAGGCGTGTTGCCACACACCTGTAGTCCCAGCTACACGGGAGGCTGAGGCAGAGGAATCGCTTGATCCAGGCAGGCAGAGGTTGCAGTGAGCTGAGATCACACCACTGCACTCCAGCCTGGGCGACAGAAAGAGATTCCATCCTGAAAACAAACAAACAAAAAAAGCTACAGTAATCAAGACAGCATGGTAGTGGCAAAAGAGTAGACAAATAGATCAATGGAACAGAATACAGAGCCTAGAAAAAGACCCACATAACCACTTCAACAAAGGAACGAGGGAATACAGTACAGCAAATTAGTCTTTTCAACAACTAGTGCTAGAGCAACTGGACATCCACATGTGAAAAATGAATCTAGGCACAGACCTTACATCCTTCACAAAATTAACTCAAAACAGACCACAAACTTAGGCTCGCGCCTGTAATCCCAGCACTTTGGGAGACCAAGGCAGGTGGATTACTTGAGGTTAGGAGTTTCAGACCAGCCTGGCCAACATGGTGAAACCCCATCTCTACTAAAAATACAAAAACAATTAGTTGGGCATGGTGGTGCCTGCCTGTAATCCCAGCTACTTGAGAGGCTCAGGCAGGAGAATTGCTTGAATCCGGGAGGTGGTTTCAGTGAGGCAAGATCACGCTACTGCACTCCAACCTGGGTGACAGAGTGAGACTCCGTCAAAAACAAAACAAAACAAAACAAAAACCATAAACTTAAATGTAAAACACAAAATTATCGGGCGCCTGTAGTCCCAGCTACTTGGAGAGGCTGAGGCAGGAGAATGGCGTGAACCCAGGAGGCAGAGCTTGCAGTGAGCCGAGATCGCGCCACTGCACTCCAGCCTGGGTGACAGAGCGAGACTCCGTCTCAAAAAAAAAAAAAAAAAAAAAAAAAAAAAAAAAAAAAAAACACAAAATTATAAAACTTTTAGATGATAATATAGGAGAAAACCAAACTGACCTTGGATATGGCACTCGGATATGGCAATGACTTTTTAGCTATAACACAGAATCCATGATCAGTGAAAGAAATAATTGATAAGCTGGACTTCATTAAAATGAAAAACTTCTGCTCTGCAAAAGACAATGTCAAGAGAATGAGAACATAAGCCACAAACTGGGAGAAAATATTTGCAAAAGACACACCTGATAAAGGACTGTTATCCAAAATATCTGAAGAACTCTTATGACTCAACAAGAAAATGAACAACCCAATTAAAAATAAATGAGGCTGGGCGCAGTGTCTCACGCTTGTAATCCCAGCACTTTGGGAGGTTGAGGCAGGCGGATCACGAGGTCAGGAGTTCGAGACCAGCCTGTCCAACATAGTGAAACCCCGTCTCTACTAAAAATACAAAAGAAAATTAGCCAGGTGTGGTGGCACGTGCCTGTAATCCCAGCTACTTGGGAGGCTGAGGCGAGAGAATTGCTTGAACCTGGAAGGCAGAGGTTGCAGTGAGCCAAGACCACGCCATTGCACTCCAGCCTGGGTGACAGAGTGAGACTCCATCTCAAATAAAAAAAAAAAGAAAGAAAAAAGAAAGACCTGAATAGACACCTCACCAAAGAAGGTATACAAATGGCAAGTAAGCATATGAAAAGATATTTAACATCATATATCCTTAGGGAATTGCAAATTAATATGACAATGACATGCCACTACATACCTATTAGAATGGCCAAAATCCAAAACACTGACAACGCCAACACTGATGAGGATGTGGAACAGCAGGAACTCTCATTCACTGCTGGTGGGAATGCAAAATGATACAGCCACCTTGGAAGACAATTTGGCAGTTTCTCACAAAACTAAACATACTCTTACCATACTATCCAGCAGTTGTACTACTTCATTTTCCAAATGAATGGAAAAGTCATGGCCACAAACCTGCACATGGATATTTACAGCAGCCTTTTTTTTTCATAATTGCCAAAATGTGGAAGTAACCAAGATATTTTCAGGAGGTGAACAGATAATAAATAAACTATGGTACATCCAGACAATGGAGCATTATTCACTGCTAAAATGAAATTATCAAGCCATGAAAAAACATGGAGGAAACCTAAATGTATATTACTAAAGTGAAAAAAGCCAATCTGAAGAAGCTACATACTATATATTGCAACTATATGACACTGTAGAAAAGGCAAACTATAGAGACAATAAAAGGATCAGTGATTGCCAGGGGGTTGCAGGAGGGGAGGATGAAGAGGTAGAACACAGAGGATTTTTAGGGCACTGAAATTGTACTGTATGATACTGCAATGGGATATACAACTCATTATACATTTGTCAAAATCCATAGAATGTACAATACTTAGAGTGAATCCTAATGTAAACTCTGCACTTTAGAGGATAATGATGTGTCAATGGAGGTTCATTGATGGCAACAAATGTCAACAGTGGGGAAGGCTGTGTGTGTGCATGGAGGGGTGCACAGAGGCAGTGTGTGGGAACTCTGTACTTTCTGCTCAATTTTACTGTTAACCTAAAACTGCTCTAAAAAATTATAGTTTAGGGCTGAGCTCACTGGCTCACACCTGTAATCCCAACACTCTGAGAGACAGAGGCAGGAGGATTGCTTAAGGCTAGGAGTTTGAGATCAGTCTGGGCAACAGATGAGATGACATCTCTGCTAAAAAAAAAAAAAAAAAAAAAAAAAAAAAAAAAGAATTATCCAGGCCTCCCAACTAACTACCTGGGAGGCTGAGGCAGGAGGATTGCTTGAGCCCAGGAGTTCAAGGCTGCAATGAGCTATGATTGTGCAACTGCACTCCAGCCTGGGTGACAGAAAAAGACCCTGTCTCTAAAAAAAAAATTAAAATTTATTAAAAAACAACAGCAACAGCAGAGCACGGAGGAAGGAATGTTGGTTATTGCTTTGTTTTTGGAGGAGTGATGCAGATAGAGAATGAATTCTCATTGCATTTTGAACATGTTGGGTTTGGGGTATTGGTAGAACATACAAAAGGCAGTAACTAACAGGCAACCAGAAAACCAGGTCTAGGAGAGAGGCAGTACCCAGGTAACAGATTTGGGAGGCATTTAGAGTGGGGTGGCAGCCACTACGGCAGTGAGCTATCTTACGCAGGAAGGCGATGCAGCCTAGAGAGAGTAAAAGGTTGGCCAGGCACGGTGGCTCAGGCTCACGCTTGTAATCCCAGCACTTTGGGAGGCCGAGGTGGATGGACTACCTGAGGTCAGGAGTTCGAGACCAGCCTGGCCAACATGGCAAAACCTTGTCTCTACTAAAAATATAAAAATTAGCTGGGCATGGTGGCACACACCTGTAATCCCAGCTACTTGGGGGGTGAAGGCAGGATAATTGCTTGAACCTGGGAGGTGGAGGTTGCAGTGAGCCAAGATGGCACCACTGAACTCTAGCCTGAGTGACAGAGCGAGACTCTATCTCAACAACAACAACAACAACAAAAAAAAAGGAGAGTAAAAGGCCAAGAAGGGGACCCAGAAGCTCTGGCCTTCAGGCAGTGGGCAGAGGATTGGATGGCGAGGTAATTCTGTGTCCAGCGGCTCAAAGAAGGTGTGGCCCCAGGTCCCAGGCTGCAGGGAGGCTGGGAAGGTGAGGCTTGGGTCCCACAAGGAGGGAGGCCAGCTTGCAGTGGGAGGAGGGTAAGGAATTGGAGGGGAGTGCAATGCTGTTGGTTGCCAGTGGGAGGGATGAGGAGTGAATCTTTTTCCCCACAATCTGAAGTTCTGCAGGGAAGGCAGGAGAAGTATGAGAGGGTGGCAGGGCTCAGGGAAGGTGTTTATAGGATGAAGAAGGTGGGAGAGTGTTTATAGACCAAGGGGACAGAGTCATCAGAGACAGCCCAGAGCACTGAGCACAAGTGGAAGGAATGAGAGACTTTTTCATGGGTTGCTTCGATTTATTATAGAAAAAGTATGACATTAACTCCTAACAAAGAAAGAAAGAAATGGAAAACACCTATAATTTCATCTCAATCTGCTCAAGTGTTCCGTTTTATTCTGATGTCAAAAACTTTTCCTGGCAGGGAGAGGAAGGGAATCCAAGGCAGTCTCGTCCCAAGACCTTGGTCTGCCCTGGGAAGCGTAGACAGGGTGGGTGGGCTGTGGGGCTGGGCGCTGAGGACTCGGCCACAAGGGGATCTCATAAGGAATCTGTCAGAAATAAATAAAAAGATTATCCCCCCAGGTCCTTCCCACCTCCTGGTCCCCCCTCCCCTCTTCCCTCAGGCCACCCCTTATCAGGGACCCACCCCTGACCCCCTGTGCGTGGAGGGGGCTGGGAGGACCAGGCCGCAAGTGGAGAGGCTGGGCAGTAATTGAATCCAGGGGCCTCAAGACAGGCAGAGGCCAATGGCTTTTCCCGGCCTAATTAGAGGGATTTTTTTCTAAACCCAGGAAACAAATCCATATGGTCTGCAATTCTTTTCTCAGGCTCTTTACCCTCCTGAAGTCATAAACGTCGTGGGCTTTTTAGCACCGGGGGATTGAGAAGGGGGAGGACCCACAGGCTAAGGTTTCTGCACTGGAGCTGGGTCCAGGATCTGGGGCCTCTAGCACCAGGGTCTTGCCCCAACCCATGCCCCCCGTCAAGCCCCCTGGGCTCCCTGGGCTAGTCCTGGCAGGCAGCCTCCATCCCTCACCCACACAAGCCTCCTCTTCTCCCCCTGGCCTCTCACTGGGCCAAAAACTCTTTCCCCATCCACCCTGCCCATTCATGTCACCTCTCCTCTGCCCCCAGCCCCCTGCCTGCGCCAGTGCCCACTGCTCTTTGTCTCTCTCCAGTTCTTCATGTGTGACCTGTTTCTACCATCAGACTAGGAAGTGGCCAGAGACCAAAAACATGTCTTTCCCATCAGCCTGGGGGGCTTCTTAAAGGTTGCACCAAGCAACTCTTATCTGCTGTAAATAGCATAAGGCATTGAGGTTAAACCTAAGGCAGGAGGTAGGGAGAGGGCAGAGCTTTGTTATTTATTTATTTATTTTTGAGACAGAGTTTCACTCTTGTTGCCCAGGCTGGAGTATAATGGCGTGATCTCAGCTCACTGCAACCTCTGCCTCCCGGGTTATTCTCCTGCCTCAGCCTCCCAAGTAGCCGGGATTATGCGCCACCACGCCTGGCTAATTTTGTGTTTTTAGTAGAGACGGGCTTTCACCACCTTGGTCAGGCTGGTCTCAAACTCCTGACCTCAGGTGATCCACCTGCCTTGGCTTCCCGAAGTGCTGGGATTACAGGCGTGAGCAGCCGTGCCCGGCTGAGCTTTGTTATTTTTTACAAAGATGGCTCAGAGCACAGGACAGACTGGAACCTGGGAGCCAGAGCCCTGAGCTGCCTTCAGGGTGGCATCGCTGGCTGACTCACTGCACCTCCAGGGCCTTACTTCCTCCTCTGTAGGACCAGGGCAGCAAAAGAAAGGTGGGAGAGGCAGGGGTTTGCAGTAAAACTGCCTGGTCAGTAGCTGAATGGCCTTGCTCAGGGCCTTCTAAGCTAAGGAGGTCACTTTGGGAGCTTGGGGATGGTCCACGGGTGGGAAGGAAAGAGCTTGATTTCTGCTCCCAATTCCTCCATAAGCAGCCGAGGTTTGGGAGTTTGCAGAGGAGATCTTGCTTGTGAAACCTTTCCTATGGGGGTTGTGAGAAAAGTCTAGGTCTCAAATGGGTCTCTGTCTCTGCTGTGCATTCATGGTGTGACCTTGGGAGAGCCACTATGTCTTTCTGAGCCTCGATTTCCTTATCTGTACAGTGGGGTGATTGTACTAGTAACTGTCCATTGGGCATGGCACTGGGGAGGGAGAATTAATGAATAAGAACCAGCCCCTTGTTCTCAAGGAGGTTGCAGTTCAGGGGACATGAAGAAGGGACTTTACTAAAAATCTAAGCAGGGCTGGGGCAGGGAGTGTACGGGAGAGCAGACCAGAGGGCAGACAGGCTTGTGATGCGTTAGTCTCCAGCCCTGTATCGGCCACAACCAAGCTCAGCCATCGTTCCCCGCACCCCACGGTCTTCCTCTAACTCCTGCCTAGAGGCCCAGGCTGCATCTTTCTCACAAATTGATGCCTGTGGGTGGCTTCTCCTTCTCCACATCACCATGAGCCAAGAATGGGGGGAGGTGCAAGCTGCTGGCCTGGCTGGATCCTCAGGGATGACCATGAGTGGCTTTTGCCAAACCATGTCAGGCTGGATTAAGTCACAGGGCTGGCCCCGTTCGTTTGCCTCTCTCCGCTCTCCCGTGTCCTTCATCTGTCAATCTGCCCACAGTTGGGTTCTGGGTTCTCCGGGATGGCCGTGCTCTGTCCTCACTTGCTGACGCAGCCCGCATGGTCAGAAGCCTCCGTGTGGAAGTGGATCTGAGTGGGCAGGAGGGAGGTGGACTGACCTCACTGTCGTGGAAGAGGACCACAGTCAGAGCACAGGGCCGGGGCAGGCGGGGGGATGGGGAGGCTGCAGAGATGAATCCGCTTATAGTTTAATACAAGATGTAAAGTAAAGACCCAAAGTGGAGCAGAGCCCTTGCTATGCAAAGTGCTAAGGAAGTCCTGGAGGCAGTGTGAGAGAGAAATCTGGAAAGGCTTCCAGAAAGAGGTGGCAAAGGGATGTGGCTACAGATAGGTCTGCGGAGAGGGCCCCACAGGCAACAGGCTTTGCAGCAAAGGCTCCAAATGGGAAAGTGTAGGCCGACCTCAGGGAACACGAGTTGCCCACACTGGCCGCAGGGAGGGAGACAGGCTGGACTGGCAGGCTGGGGTTCCTATGAGGGCCTCTGACACCAGGGTGGAGATGACGATGACTCAGGTATTCACTGTGACCCAGGGTTGTGTTAGATCTAACCTCACACATACTAGTTTTCAGTTTTGTAGCAAATTTCCGAGGGGCTGCTATTGATCCCCATTTTACAGCTGAGGAAACAAAGGCCCCGAGAGGATATGTGACTGCCTTGCCCAAGATCCCAGAGCTAGTAAGTGGCAGAGCCTGGGTTTGAGCCCAGGACTGTGTGACTCTAAAAACCACATTCTTTTTTTTCTTTTCTTTTTTTCTGAGACGGGGTCTCACTTCGTTGCCCAGACTGGAATGTAGTGTCTAGATCCCAGCTCATTGCAACCTCTGCCTTCCAGGCTCAAGCAATCCTCTCACCTCAGCCTCCCGAATAGCTGGGACCACAGGCACGTGCCACCACACCAGGCTAATTTCTTGTAGTTTTAGTAGAGACGAGGTTTTGCCATGTTGGCCAGGCTAGTCTCGATCTCCTGGGCTCAAGTGATTCTCCTGCCTCAGCCTCCCAAAGTGCTGGGATTACAGGTGTGAGCCACTGCACCCGGCCAAGGCCACATTCTTTCCACTCATATCCATGGGGGTATGAAGCCAAAATAACCAGCAGCAAAGGTGGGAAGAGTGTTCTAGAAGGTGGGCCTGGAAGATATCATTTCGAGGACCCGGGGAGGGTACCTGAGGGACTAACCAGTGGGATCCAGCAGAGCCCAAAGTTGGAAGGGCCGGGGTGTCCTGAAAAGGCAGACTCTTCCGAATCCCAAACTGAGGTCCCAGGCTCTGGGGAACCTCCACGGATGGGCAGAGTGGTGGGCACCTGGGGATGGGCTGAGGGGTCTAGGCAGGGGCCCTGGGGTAGGAATCAGTCTGCAGCATGCCCATGCTGTTCTGCCCCTCTCCACCAGGCCTAGCCTATGTGGCCCTGTGCCAGGCTCCTGGTGGCACCAGCCTCCTGCAGCCTGGGGTGAGGGGCTGGGAGTGGAGGGGAGGGGGTGCCGGGGGCAGCATTAAGGTTAAGACGCCAGGCTCTGAACTGGGATCCCCTTTCTTCTCTCCCTTGTGGGCTCCAGCTGTTCCTGTCACTCTTTGTGGGAGTGGGCAGGCGATGTTGGGAGGGGAATGAGCCTTTGGCAACATTGAAATGGGGTCTGTTTATCTTCACCCTGCATCCTCCTCTCTGAATTGAATTCCGGTCCCATTCCAGGCTCCCCACCTCTCCAGATGCCCACCCTTGCCCCCAGCCTTCATCTCCACCCCTTCCCCAGTGCAACCACCTCTACTTCCACCCCCATGTTGGTGGCAGTCAGCCTGGCGTGGGGGAAATGAGACCAGGATGCTAGGGCGGCAGATGTGGCTCCTAGGTTGGCTCAGCCCCTTACTCAGGTGGCCTTGGGCAAACCTCTGGGTTTCAGTTGTCTTATCCATAAAGTGGGTCCTATAATGCCTCTCTGGCAGAACTAATGAAACGATCACATGGAATTATGGCTGTGAAAGTGCTTTGTAAACTTTCAAATGCTGGGCAAATATCATCTGCCGTCTCAGGAGGCCCCAGGGAACAGGCAGCTGTGTTGCTTGGTTCAGCTGCTTAGTGATTCTGGTTAGCTCCCAGACACCTTGCGTCCCCTAGGGTGTCCAGGGCCTCTTCTCCCAGACTCTGCACCCAAAGTCCAGGGAATTAGGCTCTGAATCCCTTTACCTGCTCCTTGCTGCAATCTGAGAAGGCAGATCCCGCCTCCTGGACTGGACGGTGGCTGCATCTTTGCCCTGGATGCAGGGTCTTTGCTGATGGAGGGCTGCCTGGCTGGCATCAGGCATCCTCTCTGAGTTTGCATCCGCCTAAGGCAGTGTCTATGCCAGTCTGCCAAGCAGACTCTCCTCCTGCGAAGGGGGACATTGCCGTGCTCCCAGACAGGACACCCAGCCTGTTTCTGGTGCTGCCAGCCTGCCATGTTCCCGCCCTGTCCCTTGGCTCACCAGGCACCAGGTGGGGGGAGGGGGAACCACAATCTGGCCTGGGCTGCAGCCTTCTTGCCCCAGCCTCCACCCCTCACCTGAGTCACTGTTGGGGTTTACCCAGCTCCGGGGCTTCTGGCAGCCTCCCTGGAGAGGTGTGAGGCAGGCCCCAGCCTGATAGGCATGTGGCAGTCTCTGGGCACGTGCCCAGCCCATGTGTTGCCCCAGGAAGTGGGGGCTGGGTACCCAGAGCTGCTGAGGTGGCTTTTGCATGAACCTAATGTGATGTGATTCCGGCAGCTTCTTCTGTCTCACTCTGGCTTTCAGCCAATCATCACCCTGGAAGAGATGGCGTGGGGGTCTCACTCATAGGGCCTAATGGCTGCTCATTAAGGTATCAAAGAGGTAGCATTTGGACCGGAGATCTAGGTTGTGGTTCCCTGGCAGAGCCCAATCCCATTTTGATTTTTAGACAATTTCTTTCTTCGTTTTACCTGAACTTTGAGCTCCTTGAGACAAGGCACAGGTTCCTGTCTGCCATTTGAGTCCCTGATAATTAGCCCCCTGCACCAGTGGTGTGTGATGGTTGAGAGAGGACTGAAGCAGGCTGGGGACAGGTGGAGAGGGGGGTGCAGCAACAAGAGGGCCAGGAACTGAAGACCAAATCTGTGCAATTTCTTCCATTTTTTTTTTTTTTTTTTTTGAGACAGAGTCTCACTCAGTCAACCAGGCAGGAGTACAGTGGCGTGATCTCAGCTCACTGCAACCTCTGCCTCCTGGGTTCAAGCGATTCTTGTGCCTCAGCCTCCCGAGTAGCTGGCATTACAGGCATGCACTACCACGCCTGGCTAATTTTGTGTATTTTTAGTAGAGACGGAGTTTCACTGTGTTGGCCAGACTGGTCTCAAACTCCTGGCCTCAAGTGATCTGTCTGCCTCAGCCTCCCAAAATGCTAAGATCATAAGCAGGAGCCACCTCACTGGGTGTTAGCTGTGGAATTTCACACAGAGGTGCTGGGCTGCTTGAATCAGGCCCAGTTTTAAAATCTAAAGCTCCCTGATCCCACAGATCACATCCTCCCTCCCTATCCCTGTAACAAAGCTCCTCCTCATCCCAGGGAAAGCCTCTCTCCTTCCCTTCTCAGCAAAGCTCCTAGAAGGAGAGTTATACAGGGGCATCTCCACCGTCTCACCTGCCACCCTCTCCTCTGGCCACTGCCCTCTGTCTCTGCAGCCTTCTCCCAGGCCAGTCCAGTGGCCTGTCCATCCCTCTGCCTCCTGGGCCTCCCTGCAGTCCCTCACTGGGGATCACCTGCTGCCTCCTCCTGGAAGCTTGCTACTACCTTAGGCTTTCTTGATGCGGTAAGATCCAGGCCTGCCAACTCACTGACAAGCCCTTCTCAGTTATCTGCCTCCTCCTCTCCTCTGGTCACCTTAGCAGGCCTGTCCAAGGGCCTAGCCCATGGGAACCTCACTTAGTGGCTTGCAGATGATTCAAAAACCTTCCACTGTAACCCTGGAATTTCCCTGAGCTTGTGACAAGTACAGCTGTCCCCACTACCTTATCCGTGGTCTTATCCAAGACCTCCGGTGGATTCCTGAACCTGTGGACAGCACTGAATCCTATACATCCTATGCTTTTTCGATCTGATAACTGAGACGAAGTGACTAGTGGGTGGGTAGTGTTCACAGCATGCGTATGCTGGACTAAAGGAGGATTCACGTCCCAAGCGGAATGGAGCCAGATAGCATGAGATTTTCATCATGAAACTCAGAACGAGGTGCAATTTAAAATGTACGAACTGTTTCTTTCTGGAATTGTCCATTTCCTATTTTGAGACTGCGGTTGACCACAGGTCATTGAAACCGGGGAAAGTGAAAGGGAAGTGGATAAGGGGGACTAGAGTATAACCAGTGTCTCCTGACCTTCCCCCCCGATGTCCCACAGGCTTCTCCAACTCCACATGGAATTCTTGCTCTTGCAGGAAACCCTCCTCCCCTGAGCTCCCCACCTATGAACAGCTCCGTCATGTCCATTGCCAAGGCTTAAGGCTGGGAGTCATCTAGACTCCTCTCTGCCTCACTATCTTCCCATCTGATCTGGTGCCGAGGCTAGTCATTCTCTCTCCTTACAATTCCCTGGATTGCTTCCTTGTTTTCCTCCTCACTGCTGGTTCCCCCAGAACATGAAGCACTAACCTCCTGCCCCCATTCTTGTGCTTTTGCTCCAGCTTTTTCCTCCGCCTGAGATATCCTCCCCAGCTCCTTTCCATCCCCACAACCCAGATCCTGTCCATCCCTCCAGGCTGGATTCAAACGGCTCCCCTGCAGAATTCTTCTGGGTCTCTGCAGCCAGAAAACTTCCTCCCTCTTCAGAACCCCAGTGCGTCCTGGACGCTCTTGCACTGCAATATATTATTGTTTCCTAGTGATCCTTAGTGGAAATTCGTACTTTGGTCTGGGGGAGGAGGCTTGCTCAGGCTGCCTGTTGAAGAAGCCCAAGTGTCAATCTAGACTGGAGGCCACATGTGCTGTTTTTAAGGGGCCTGCTTTTGGGGATGGTGCCTCAATTTCCCCCACTCTCAGTCCCATGCTTCAGGTAGGACGATATCCTTGCCATAGGGACGGAGTGTGGGACCTCCACCTTAGCCAACTGATGATCACATTTCCAAGCCACAGGGATGGGCCACTCAGAACCAGGGACACCTGGAGACCTTTGCTGGGATTATTAGGACTGAGGGGGTCTCTTCCCCACCGCCTTGAACCTGATGCTTTGTGGCCCTCTTGTCCCCACAAGGAGAGAGCCTATCTGAGGAAGTAGAGGCCGAAGTGGAAAGAGAGCAACCGGGTTCTGGGGGTGTTGTTTGAGCCTCTGAATCAAGCTGTGCCTAGAGCCAGCCCTACTCCCTTTACACTTCTGACGGACAGTAAGTTCCCTCTCACTGCCCTCTATGGGGTTTTCTCCCTCTTGCAACCCAAAGATTCCTAACTGGTGTAGAGGGTGAGGAGAGAGGAGCTGCTAGGTGGCTGCATCAGAGCCCTCAACCTCATCTTCCCAGAGGTGGTGGTGGGGCCTCTAACACTGATGAATGAAAGCTGGGCAGTTCTGTGCCCTTGGCCCGCACATCCCGTGCAGACTGCGGGCATCCCAAGGTCCGCAGGGTAGAAGGTGAACCATCTGGACTACTGTTGAAAGCCTTAGGCCCTGGGGTGGAGCTGAGACTTCAGAATGTGGACTCTAAGGGCTTCTCAGGGTGAGTCAGAAGGACCCCCAATTTCTATGAGTCTCTAGAATATGAAGATCGGGGGGTGGGAACATTCCCAAGCTTTTCCAAAGGGAGCAGTCCCAGCCCAGGGAGGAGACCCAAATCTACCTCTCCCAGAAGCCCTTTGGGAATGTTGCTGGAAACGGCTGGAGCAGGGATTGCTGGGAAGGGAACAGGGGGATGGGGAAGTTCCCGGATACTGTGGGAAGAGGGCAGGACTGAGTGCCCTGTGAGGGATGGGAGGTGAGAGCTGGAATGTTCCTGAATGTTCTTGCCTGATGGAGCCTTTGGGAAATGTTTTTGGACTTAACCCTGGATGGTTGGAAGGCTGGAATAGGTAGATGCCCCAGCTGGAGTATCATGGGAAGTGGGGAGTGGGGGTTATGGTGGAAAACCCTGACTTCCAGTTGAGCCTGGGAGGGGTCGCCCTGCGTGTGGGCATGATCTGAATGGGGGTGTTGTGCTGGAGACCCTAAGGATGTGTGCTGAGAATGTCCGCCCCCCCACTTCGATGGAGCTAGACGAGATCTGGAGCCCGGGCATGGCCCAGGGCGGGAAGACTGTGGAGGGGAGCCTGATGTAGCTGGGGAGGGTCAGTGTGGGGTCAGGGGTGTTGGGAGGAGTGTAAGGTGGGGGGCACGAGGCTGACGAAGGAGCCCTCCTTGCCTCAGCTCTTCTGTATCCAGATGTCTGGGGGCCCAGCCTTGTCCCCTGGCCTTCTGCCCACCAGCTGCCACAGAGCTGGGAGGAATCTGCTTTGCATTATCAGAGAAGCAGCCTCCCCCAGGCATATGGTCAGCAGACCCCCAGCCTGAGCATCATGGGAAGTGTCTTCTCTTGACCCCAGAGCTGGCCCAGCCCCTTCTTCCCCTAGAGCACAGGGTTACAGGCTCAGCAGACCCCCACGCCCCTCCCCGCTGGATGAAGAGGCCTTTCACATTGTTCCAAGTCTCATTGCCGCTTCATTGCCCTGGATGAAAGAGCAGAGGGAGGCACTAGGGGAAGAGATGGGAGCCTGATGGGCCAGCAGAGATGAAGGCTCATGGATCCTCCAGCCTGGAGGGTGAGAGAGACAGAGACAGCCTCCAGGCCTGCACCCAGAGGAGAGAGGCTTTGGGGTAGCAGTGGAGAGGAGGAGGGGAGAACTATAGTCCTCAAGCCCGAGGAGATGGATGACACAGGAAGAAGCAAGGGAGTATCCATCATCTGCCGCGGAGCCCACTGAGGGCTCAGCATGAGTCCCTGCTCTGGGAGGCACTAGCTGAGCTGCCTAGGATGGTTCCTTGAAACGGGGCTAGTCCAAATGGAGATGTGCTATAAGAATAAAATACACACTGGATTTTGAAAACTTGGTAGGACCAGAAATGTAAAATTTTTTATTAATAATTTAAAAATATTGAGCCAGGCGTGGGTGGCTCATGCCTATAATTCCAACACTGTGGGAGGCCTAGGCAGGAAGATCCCTAGAGGCCAAGAGTTCGAGACCAGCCCAGACATCATAGCAAGACCCCAACTCTAAAAAAAAACATATATATATCTTATATATTTTAATATTTTAAATATTATATAATATTTCAATATGTTATGTATATAATTCTGTTGAAATAACATTTTGGATTTATTGTGCTAAATAAAATATATTATTAAGTTCACCTGTTTCTTTTCACTTGTGTAATGTGGCTACTAAAAATTTTAAATTACATATGTCACTTGCATCATATTTTTATTGGATGGAGCTGCCTCAGACCACGCTCATTCATTTATTCAACATAATTTTATGAGTGCCAACTATATGCCAGGCAAGGTGCTAAGGATTAAAAGATGAGCAAAACCAGACTCTGTCTCTGGTTTTCTGGAGTTTACAGTAATCAAATAATCACTCAGACGGGTGCCTAATTATGAAGAGAGATGAAGTGGTCTAAAGAAAGGCAGTGAAGGGTTGGGCGCGGTGGCTCACGCTTGTAATCTCAACACTTTGGGAGGCCGAGGCGGGCGGATCACGAGGTCAGGAGATCGAGGCCATGGTGAAACCCTGTCTCTACTAAAAATACAAAAAATTAGCCGGGCGTGGTGGCGGGCGCCTGTAGTCCCAGCTACTCGGAGAGGCTGAGGCAGGAGAATGGCGTGAACCCAGGAGGCGGAGCTTGCAGTGAGCTGAGATTGCGCCACTGCACTCCAGCCTGGGTGACAGAGCGAGACTCCGTCTCAAAAAAAAAAAAAAAAAAGAAAGAAAGAAAGGCAGTGAACATGGTGTGCTCTGAAACTTGATTTCAGCCCAGAGTTCAGTGACGGCTGCCCTGAGAAAGTATTGATCTGAGGAAACTTGGGAAAAAGGGTTTGAAAGAGTGTCCTTCCAGCAAGTAGGGATAGCGTGTGCAAAGGCCCTGTGGCTTGAGGGACCAGCAACGCTTGAAGAATTATAAGACGCCTGGCTTGGGGGTGAGGAGGAGGAGGAGGAGGATGGCTACAACAAGGCAGTGAGTCTGGGGGAGCCCCTGTGCTCTGTGCTCCCGCCCTCCAGGGCCTTTGCTGAGCTGGGTCCTCTGCCAGAACCACTCTCCTCCCCTCATTTGTTAACTTCACTCGTCCTTAAGCACTTAGCTTCCACACAGCCTCCAAGGCCACACTAAGATTGGTAAGCAGGCTGGGTGCAGTGGCTCATGCCTGTAATCCTAGCATTTTGGGAGGCCAAGATGGGAGGATTGCTTGAGGCCAGGAGTTTGAGACCAGCCTGGTCAACAAAGGGAGACCCTATCTCTTTAAAAAAAAAAAAAAAAAAAAAAAGGTTGGTAAGCTGAAAGCTGGTGAAGCATTTTAGCTGTTGAGAGGGAATCAGAGAAGGAAAAATGGAAAGAGGCAAAGAGGATTTCTATACAATGTGATGGTGGGGGCGCTGCAGAGGAAATCTTGGGTACCATGTTGTATTAGTTCATTTTTACACTGTTATAAAGAACTACCTGACACTGGGTAATTTATAAAGAAAAAGGTTTATTTATTTATTTATTTTGAGGCAGAGTCTTGCTCTGTCACCCAGACTGGAGTGCAGTGGTGCAATCTCAGCTCACTGCAACCTCTGCCTCCCGGGTTCAAGTGATTCTCTCACCTCAGCCTCCCAAGTAGCTGGGATTACAGGCATGTGCCACCATGCCCAGCTAATTTTTGTATTTTTAATAGAGATGGGGTTTCATGGTGTTAGCCAGGCTGGTCTCAAACTCTTGATCTTAAATGATCCATCTGCCTCAGACTCCCGAAGTGCTGGGATTACAGGCGTGAGCCACTGCATCCAACCAAGAAAAAGGTTTAACTGACTCACAGTTCCGTCTGGCTGGGAGACCTCAGGAAATTTACAATCATGGCGGAAGGTGAAGGGGAAGCAGGCACCTTCTTCACACAGCAGCAGAAGAGCGAGGGCAGTGGGGGAGAGTGCCATACAGTTTTTGTTGTTGTTTTTCTTTTTTTGAGACAGAGTCTAGCTCTGTCACCCAGGCTGGAGTGCAGTGGCGCAATCTCGACTCACTGCAACTTCCGCCTCCCAGGCTCAAGCAATTCTCCTGCCTCAGCCTCCAGAGTAGCTGGGATTACAGGCTCACGCCACCAGGCCTGGCTAATTTTTGTATTATAGTAGAGACGGGGTATCACCAGGTTGCCCAGGCTGGTCTCAAACTCCTGACCTCAGGTGATCCACCTGCCTCGGCCTCCCAAAGTGCTGGGATTACAGGCGTGAGCCACCACGCCTGGCCCACACACTTCTAAACCATCAGATTTTGTGAGAACTCACTATCACAGGAACAGCTTGGGGGAAACCACCCCCATGAGCCAATCACTCCCCACCAGGTCCCTTCTTCAACACGTGGGATTACAATTTGAGATGAGATTTGGGTGGGGACACAAAGCCAAACCACATCAAATGTCTTTAAGGTTCTTAGCCCTCCTGTTCCTACGCTCCTCTGGATGGTGTCAGTCACTTCCCTACCCACCACCGCATGCCCCTTGCTCTGAGGAGCTCTTTAAAAGCCCCTTTTCTCACCACCCCTACGCTTCCCTCCTTGATTTCAGGCTGCCACTGACTCACACGTCTCAGCCCACCCTGCTCCACCCAGCACCCTCCACTCTGCAGCCGGAGCTAGTGCTTTCTAAAGTACAAGTCTGGGCTGGGTGTGGTGGCTCAGATCTGTAATCCCAGCACTTTGGGAGGCCAAGGCAGGAGGATGGCTTGAGCCGAGAAGTTCAAAAGCAGCCGGGGCAACATGGCGAATCCCCATCTGTACAAAAAATACAAAATAATTAGCTGGGTGTGGTGGCATTGTGCCTGTTGTCCCAGCTACTCTGGAGGCTGAGGTGGGAGCATCACTTGAGCCTGGGAAGTTGAGGCTGCAGTGAGCTGAGATTACACCACTGCACTCCAGCCTGGGTGACAGAGCCAGACCCTGTCTCAAATTTTAAAAAATAAAAAATAATCAATAATAAAGTACAAGTCTGTCTACGGCACTCCTATACTTAAACACCCACCCCCCCAGTGGCTCCTCAGTGTTCCAAGAAGGTAGTCCAGACCCTTCACAAGCCCTCCCCCATGGGGCCCCACTGATCACCTTCCTACTCACTCTCTGGGTTCCAGGCCCTGGAGCCTCCCCAGGCCCCATGTGCTCTGTGCTGGCGCCCTCCAGGGCCTTTGCTGAGCTGGTTCTTCTGCCAGAAGCACTCTCCCCACGACCTGTCTAGTTAACTCCACTCATCCTTGAAGACTCAGCTTCCATATCCCTTCTCTGGCAAACTTTCCCTGACCCCTGCTATGAGTCGGTCTTGCTTAGGATCCCCCCACTATTATAGCAGTACACACCATATAGGGCCTGTCTGCTCTAGCTCCCTCAAGAATGTAAGGCTGGTGAAGGCAGGGATTTGAGTTCTCCTTATTTCACAGGACAGCATCTGGTTTTCCCCCACCAGACAAGAGACTGGGCAGAGTGGAGAGCGACTCTTAGGTCAAAGAGTATATTTCCCCATCAGCATGGGGGCACCCTTAGGACAGGAGGTGTGCCTCCTTCATCAGTCTCAATTCTGGGACTGTCTCCTTCATTAGATGGGAGCCTCGCTCAAGGCAGAGATTGTCTTTCCCATCACGCTAATTTTCCAAGTACCAGGATTATTTCTCTTACCTACTCTGAATCCCTCCCGCAACAGCTTCCATCTTCCTTACACCCCTCACAGTCTGGGGGCGTAGGAGAGGAATGGAAGACAGAGAACCTCCCCTCCACCCTTGTCTGACTGGCTGGGCCTGGCTGGCCCTTCTCCCTGGATCTGGAGGTCAGCAGGCTTGTTTTCTGTTTTTACTGGAAGAGCAAGCCTCCCTTTGTCTTCCTCAGTGACCACAAGCCAGTCTCCCCGGAGGACTTGGCCAAACAACCAGCAGGGGCTGAGGCTGAGCCTCAGAGACAGGCACAGGCCGGGGGCCAGGAGCCCTGCAGCCCTGGGAGCTCCCAGGCCTGGGCCAGGCAGGGCTCGAAGCCAGGCTGTCAGGAGCCTGGGTTAGGACCTGCCCACGAGAGCTACAAGGGAGGGGCCTGCCTGCCTAACTTCAGGCCAGGCCTGCCTAATGCCTCCTGCTAGGCCATCTGGAGCCAGATTCTCTCTCTCTCTCTGTGGTGTGTATGTGTGTGTGTGTCTCCCAGGCCATGTGGGTGGCGGGGAGCTGTGGGGTTGTGACCTGGCCCTCCTGGCAAGCCTCTGACTCGCCTGTGGTCAGTTTCACTTCTGACATCTGGTCAAGTTCACAGCTGGCCAGCTTCCTGCGTGGCCATTTTCACTTTCCCTCTCCAAGATCTGGGAGCAAAGGGCCCTTCTCCTTCCCCACCCCACCCCATAGTGACACATGGGAACTTACTGGATTTCTGTTAAAACTTCCCCTTTTGGTGTGGGGGGAGAAAGAGGGCAGGAATTGACTGAATTGGAAATTATACCTGGGTCCCTGCCACTCACCCAATCCCAAACAATTCAGACCATGTGTATTTCCAGAAAATCTCTTTGTACTATTTTTCTTTCTTTGCTATTTAATGTTCATCACTTACGTTTTATGTGTAAGTTTCAGGAGGGCCCAAGAAATGATTACACAGGAGGCAAGGAGGGGAGGTGACAGGAGGGTTGCTGGGGGTCTGGAGCTCATGGCCCCCAGCTGGGGGGCCAAAAGGGTTCCATCTCAGCCCAAGGGGAGTAAAAAGGGGCCCCAGAACCAAACACATGCTAAAACATACTTGCAAGCCCCCAAACCCCTCCTCACCTGCTGGGGAGGAAAATAAATACACTCAGACTGTCCCACTCCCCAGGTGCCCAGGTGAGGGGCCAGCAGGTGAGTTTCCTCCCCTCATCACAGGTTGAGGTCAAAGAATTGCCATTTACTACAATGCTCCTAGTCCCTTCCACAGGGCTGGGGGAACCCTGGGCTGGGGAGCGGTGGCTGTCAGCGCACAGCCTGCCTGGGGCTTGTCATGCTAAATAGATGGGAGCCACACTCATTCCAACTTCAGGCAAAACAGAACAGGCCAGGGAGGGGGTGGAAAATCCACTGAGGCCTCATGGCCCCCTTCTGGCCAAGCTCAGGAAAAAACAGTCCTTTGCAGGGTTGTCTAGAGCTGGGAGAAATCCCCACGGGTCACAGTTCCTTCTTGCCGCATTCCCACACTGGCCCGCTTTTCTTCATCGCAGCCTTCTGGGCCCAGCCAACCCCGTGCTTGCAGGGAAGGGGAGGAGGGGGGAGCATTCCTCCACGTGTAAGCCCTTGAAGACAGACGCCAGCTCCAGCCTCGGCAGTCCTTGGCCCGCCAAACCCGGGGGCGAGTGAAGACGGCCGAGCAGACCTCAATTCCCTCCGATACTTCTCTGGCAGCTGCCCCGGGCAGGATCCGGTCTCAGCCCAAGAGAAAGAACTCATGGAGAAGAGTGAGATTTCTCCTCCTGTGTGTGTGTGTGCGTCTGTGTGTTGCAAGGTGAGGGGTCCTTGGTCCCTGACTCCTAGGCTGATTCTAGGGGCCAGTGTTAGCTCCAGGTCCATGCCGGGATGAAGGGCAGCAGACTGGAGCCATGCCACTGATGTCACACGGGCATGCCTGATAGGGACAGGCAGAGGGAGGCAGCACCCTTTCCACAAACCCCAAACCTGACTCCATCATGGACCAGGCCTGGGCAAGCATCCCATCTCCACGGGTGGGCAGGCAGTGGGGAAGGGGTGGGGGTCTGAAGACAGTGTGGAAGGCAAAGCTGACTTGGCTTCCAGCCATTTCCCAGAAGGTCACCTGCCACCCTCCCCTTGCCCTCAGGCAAACCTGAGGCGCCTCATTTAGAGAAGGCGGTGCCAGCCTGCACTTGGCCTCCCCGTTGCTGTCTGGCTTTGGGCGAGTCACGGCCTCTCTCTGGGCCTCACTGACCTATATGCAAAATGAGGGGGGTGGGCTGAGCTTCGAAACCCCCTCCCAGCTCTGACAGGCCTCTAGTCCTCTTCATCTTAGGCTGGGGTGGGGGGCGAGAGGGGCCAAGGGAGGGTTGAGGCCACTGGGATGCTACCCTTGTTCCCCAAGTTCACAGTGTAGAGTCCATGGCTCTGGTTCGTCCATTCCTCCCTCTGAGTCTCTGGGGCCTTGTCACTTCCCGATAGTACCATCCCTGGTGTCGGCCCCCCAGATATGACACCTGCTGTGGTGGGAGGGGCTGGCCCACCTAGCAGTGTGGGAGAAGGGGGCAGGCGGCCTGAGACGGTGACGGGGCAGGGGCAGGGTGGGGGAGGCAGCAGGGGCACTTCTCTCTCTGGACAGGAAGTGTGGTCAGAAGTGAAGGGGCCACACAGGCTGCACCGACAGGGCTGTGGTTTTGGGGCCTGGACTCTGAGGTCCTGCCCAGAGGAGCTCAGTTCTGCCAGGTGGGCCCCCCACAAAGGGTGGGTGTGTGGGCTCCACAGGGGTTGGCTGGAGCATTGGTTGTCGGAATGTGGGGCGGGGCGGGGGCTCCCGGTTGGCCTCACACCGGGGATGTGGCAGTGGACTCACTGCACAGACTCTCCACGAGGTCGGCTCGCTGGATGCGGCGCAGGGCGGCCAGGAGGGCGTCCAGTGTGGCGCTGTCCTGGGTGGCCCAGCTTGCAAGCAGGGCGCGAACGGGGCAGGCCTCATGGGTAAAGGAGTCTATGTGCTCGGGCTGGTAGCCCAGCTCGCCCGCCAGGTGCCGCCAGGTGTCCCCCGCAGAGCCGTTGAGAAGCTTCTCCACCTCCTCCCGCTTGGCTGGGGGCAGGCTGCTGTAGAGGCCTCCGTCACCCTTGAGGGCTGCAGAGAACCCAGAGGAGAGTCAGGTCCTACCCCTGCACTCCTTTCCCCAACAGTGGGCACTGGGGTGAGACCCAAGAAGGACCGAGGCAGTGCTCCTCCCCATCTGGAGGCCTGGGGCCAAGACAAGGTCCAGGGTGGGGCACCAGGAAGTGAAGGCACCTGGCGGGACTCGTTGTCCCTTCCTCCTGTCACTCCAGCCCAATCCCTACCCCCATCCCTCCTCTCTTCCCCCCCAGCAATTAATCATGGCAGAAGAGGAGACAGGGCTTCTCAGTTCCAGGCAACTACAGCAAGTGTCCCGGAGCTGGGCTATGGGCCACTAATTAGGGTACACACTTAACTACTTGTTCCCCAGAAGTCCAGGGCAGGAGGCTAATTGCAGCTACTTTGGGCTGTAATTAGCCCCCAGGGGGGACAATTAGCTTGATGAGTCTGGATGCTCCAACTTGTAAAAGCCTCCATTTCCCAAGTCCTTCCTCTAGAGAGGACCTCTCCCTCCCATTCCCCTCGGCCAGCCTCTCCATCCATCTACGGGGCACCGCTGAGCCAGCCCTGCCTCCCCCCACAGTCCTTCTTTGAGTCTAATCTTAATCGCTTCTGTTTCCTCAGCCTCAGCTCCACCTCAGCTCCCCAGTGGGCCCCTGCTCACCCTGGCCCGAGGCTGTCTGCGTGTGGGGCTGCTGGTCATGCAGGCTCTGGCTGTCCACGGAGATGCCACTGTCGCTATGGAGTTTTTCTCCCTCTGGTGGGGGCGTCTGGTTCACTGGCCGGCTGTTGGCTCCTTGCTTGTTCTGCTTGCAGCTGTTCCACCTGGAGCCAGAGGACAGGCCAGGTCTCAGGGGGCAAGGGGCCGTAGTGGCCGATGCAGCTGAGGTGTCTGTGCTCTGCTGTGCGAGGGCCAGGGGCATGGTGGGTGCCCAACTATAACCGCCACCCCAGCATCTAAGGCTCCTCTTTGCACATCTGCCCCCCACCTACCCCGAAAGCTCCATGAGGGCAGAGGCGCCCTCTGTAAGTGTTCAGTAAATGTTCCCGGAATGAGCAGTGCAGCAAAAGTGACTGCTCAGGAACTCCTTCTCCCAATCTATCCTTCTAAAATACTCCCACATGTGGGCAGTGATATATACAAGGATTTCCTTTGCAATTATAAGCAATAACAAAAAACTGGAAAAAAAACAAATGTCCATCAATAGGGGACTAGCTAAATAAATTACCATCCATCCATACTATTGAATGAGTGGTTACAAATGATCAGCTAATCTACATTCCTGAGGAAAGGTCTCCTGAGGGAGATTCAGTGAAAAAAGTAAGCTATAGAATATGTACAATGTGATCTCACTGATGCCTAAAAAGCCCTCCGTGTTTACATGTAATTATAAAAGGTTTATGTACATGTTTATAAAAAAGACACACAGAAAATAGTTGGGAAGGAGCCATTTCAAACAGATTCCAATAAAGAGAGGAGCAGGATTTGGGGAGATAAAAGGAGGCTTTCACTTTTTGCTTTGAGAGACATTGGTCTTGTTTGCATTTTCCTAAACACACACGTGTTACTTTGATGCTTTTTTTTTTTTTTTTTTTTTTTTTAGAAAGAATGGAAAATGCATTTAAAGCTTTAAAATGCCTTCTGGGAGTTCACACACATCCTGGATTCCTGGATGTGGGTGCCACAGCATTCCCAGTGTGACAAGGGAAGGGGAAGAGACATATGCACATGCAGCTGACTGTGGGGTGAAGGAGGTTGGGGGATGAGGACACAAGCAGTTGGGGGTGGGGAGTCAGGGAGTGGTGCGGCATGGGAGTGGGAGGGGCTGGAGCCAGGACAGGGCAGGAGAGGACAGGACAGGACAGGTGGATCCTCTCCCCTCACCTCCTGCTGACCTGCTGCACCCTGGAGTGGGGCGGCGGATGATGGGTGAGGATGACCTTGGTTTGGGGTTGAGTTAAAAGGGTGTGTATGTTTTCGGGTCAAGGTCACAGCAAAGTCTTCCTTGAGGGTAAACATCTCCCCTCTCTGTCGCCACCGTGCCCTCTCTTACCTCTTGAAGGCTATGTAGGCCACAAGGCCCACAACCACAGCAGCTAGGATGGAGCAATAGACAGGGATGAGGTTGTCAGCGGTGCCTCGGGTCACCACGGGCTGGGAGCTGCCCATCACTGTGGTCACCACATCTGCCACCGTGCTGGCTATGAGGTCTTGTTCTGGAGGTGCCTCAGGCTCCTGGGTGCTGGGGGCTGTGCTGTCCGAGCCCTCTGGGGGTGTGGACCGTGTAATCCAACGGCCAGGGATCTCTGGGAGAAAAGGCCACAGGAATGAGGACCCACTTCCCCCACCCCTCCCTTTTAGCTCTAACCCACTGCAGTGTTCTTCCTGTGTCCCCCACCCTGGCTCCAGGTGCTCTTGTGCCTAGATGTTATGCACAGCGTGGGGGCTGGGATTGCGTGCATGACGTCATGACACTAAAGAGCAAGGCCTGCGGGCCCACCGAGCTGCATCTCCTTCAGCTTCGCCACTGACTTGCTGGGTGACTCTGGGCCAGCCCCCTTTTCTCTCAGAACCTCGATTTCCTTATCTATCTAATGGGGCTATTAAGAGAAACAGTCTCTAAGCTCCCTTCCATCTGGGGCTATGGTCCTGGAATTCTATTCCACCTCCCTGAGTACCTAGAGAGGACTATCTGGGAGCAAACACACAAAGAAGCCTGACCACAGGGAGGCCTTGAGCTGGAATCACTCCGGGAAATGTCTCTCTGGCCCCAGCTTGTCCTAGATGACCCCAGTCACCCCTGTCCTAAGGAAAGAAGAGTGTACACAGGTCTGGTCAGAGAGGTGCTTCCCCCACACCACCTCCCTGAGAGCACTCCCCGACTTTTTGACCTCATGTCTTAGGCTCTCGGCTTGGGTGGAGAGGAGGGGTGCGGGGGCAGCTGGATTGTCTCCCTCCAGCCAGCCCTTGGACAGTGGCCAGCCTCTGTTTCCTGTCTTGCCTGGCTCCCACCTAGCCTGATCCTGCCACCCAGAGATGACAGCATCAGGTAGCCCCAACCCTCCTTGGTCAGGAAGCAGAGAGCCAGTGAAGAGGGGGCCCATGAGGCAGGTCCAGCTCAATGCCTCAGCCGGTGGGGGGAGACTGTGACTTGCCACCCACCTAGACCCTCTCATGCTAGCTGGGCATTGCCAGCCTCCCTGGCAGGGGACCCAGCCCTTCCTGGCACCAGTGGGTGGGATTTTCCATTCTGCCACACAGTCAGGGGCAGTGCTAGGGGTTGTGGGCTCTGGACGGCCTGGGGATACTTGTCTGGGCGAAGTTGCCTACCCCATCCCGCCTCGCTTTCCACACCTGGGGCAGGGAGGGAAAGCAGGCAGGACATGCCAATGGGGTGAAGGGGAGGGTACCTTGCTCCCAGCTCTGCCCACCCAGCCCCCACTTTGCCCACCCAAGCAGGAGTGGAAGCTGCCACCCGTCTTCTGGCCTCTTCTACTCAAGATGAAAATGCTTCAAAGGCCCGTTTTCAGCACCTTCTGAGGGGCAAAGCCCCCAGATGTGAATCTAGAATCCATCTGGCTGCCGGCGGTGAGGGGCTGCCATCTGTCACACATCCCACCCTTCCCCGTCTCAGTCCTGGGAGGGGCCAGAGGGAGTGAAGACAGAGCCCTGTCTTCTGGCAGCGCCAGGTGGAGCACTGGACTGGGGAGGGTCTTCTCTTGCTCTGCCAGGGGACTAGGCAAGCTGGGGGGCAGCCCAAGTCCAGAGGCTGGAGACACAGCTCAGCTCAGACTGACCCCAAGCCAGAGGGTGAAGGAGTATGCGTGTCCGGGTGCCCATGAATGAGACTGTCACCAAGATCAGAGCACAGTAGGGGAGGGATAGGAGGGTAGCAAGGCATGGCCAGACCGGAGGCAGCACTGACTCTCGGGGAGCTGCCCTCATCTCTCCAACCCCCTCTGAGGGGGGCGGGGGGATGAGATCCAGACGTGGCCATGTCCACTAGCATTCCAACCTACTAAGCCCTTGGCAGGTCCTGACAGCCATTTCCGGGCTGGATGGAGGGACCAGGTTACCCCTATTCAAACCGAATTTCACTGGGGCAGTGGGGAGCCCTTCTGCCCTGAGGGTGGGTGAGTCACCATGTTGACACCTGAAACGTAAGTAAATGCTGGGGAAAGTATGGTACGCTGGAGGGGAGGGGGCAACCAATCCAAGAATCAAATTCCATTTCCTGAAATGGTCTCTTGTCCCAGAGCTGACATTTAACCCTTCAGAGCCTGAAGCTGAAAGGGGAACAGGGGTCGGGATGAACACTCCCTCAGGAGCACCCTCCTCCTTCAGGGTGGCTGCGAAAGTGGGCTGGTATCTGAGAGGAATCTGTGAATGCCCCAAAAGACAAAGCCTGCTCCTCCCGCAGCCACCACCTTTCTTTGCTCTAGCAGTGCCCCTAAGTCCCCCCGCCCCGCCCCCAGCTGGCTGGTCTGGACTTGCCTACAGAAATGAGCTGCCCGCTTGCCTGATGCCTGGCTGCTGAAACCCTCCCTGTGCTCTGCCTAGCGCCTGATGCCACTTGCCTGTCTCCTGGCCCAGGGCAATTGCCACCAGAACCACCACATCCTACTCCTCATTCCTTCTCCAAGGCAGGAAGCTTTGAGCTCAAGCTGGCCTTAGCCCAGCGTAACAGCCCTCCCCATCCTGAGCTCCTAAAGCCAGAGATGGCAGAACTTGGAAGGCAGGTGTGGGTTGTTGGAGACCCTATCAGACTGGAGGGTCCCCAGGGGCAGGAGATCTGGGTGCTGACTGAGGCAGAAGCTCTGCTGCCTCCATCAGAATGGGGGATCTCTAAAGTGAGAGCTATCTCTCCTTCAGCTGGGGACTAAGTGCTGGGACCATGTCTGTCTCATTAGACTGGGTGAAGGCTATCTCTCCCATCAAACTGGGGGCTCGCCGAAGGAGGTGCTGTATTGCCTGCTCAGGGTAAAGGCAACCTGAGGATGCAGGTTAGGTCTCAAAAGGGAAATAGCTCAATGTGTGCATGGCCACAGGATGATGGACAGGATGTAAAGGCACTGCCAGCCTCTCCCGAAGTGGAAAAGCCCACCCTTCTCCCCTGAGACGGACGTCACCAACCAGAGACCAAAACAGCTCTGCCCTGGCTCCCATGGGGCTTCCTTCTCCCATCCCAAGAACCACCCCATCTTCTTGGGGCCTGTGGCTGGCTAAGGTGGGCACGCCCAGCTCCCATCCATCCCTGGAGCTGATAGCCACGAGCATGCACTGCCTTGTCCCCGGGCTTTTGAGCCCCAGGTCTGCCCCTCCCCTCCTTCTTCTTCCACAGAGCCCCTCCTTAGTGTTCCCTGCATGCCCCTCATCCTTCACTCAACTGCAGAACACAGTTGACCCCTCCCCTGGACAGGGCAAGCTGAAGCGGGCCAGCCCCACTGTGTTCCCTAACCCACAACAACCCTGGCAACCATATGACCAGTGAGGAAACTGAGGCCCAGAGACAGGAGTGGACTCCCTAACGTCAGATAAGGACAGGGTGGGTTCCATTTCAGGTCCCAAAGCCAAGACCCACCATGGACCTAGACCAGGGCTTAGAGTCAAAGGGTCCCAGCTCCTGAGGGTCCTCACGCTGCTCTTCCAGTGCAGAAAGCCTGCCTCATGGATCAGACCCCTCCCGTTCTGTGCCCTGGGGGTAGTGGCCACCTTCGAGCTGCTTGCTGTTCATCTAATCACTAGCGGGAAGCCACAGATAAATGAGTCCCGGAGGATGAGTTACAATGTAGTACCCGCGGCCTGGGACGCTGAGAACGCCCACTTTCCAAACAGCCCAAAGAAGGAAACAGAGAGAGGGTTTCTTTGGTGAGACAGGATCGGGAACGACCTCCTCCCTTAGGTTACCAGGAAAGGACTGAAGCTCAGGGAAGGTGCACGCTGCCTCAAGGTCATGAAGCTGCACCAGCAGGCCAGGCAGGGTCCTTGTCGACCTCCAGAGGGCGCCCTTCCTTATGCCCCCAGCCCACCCCCTCACCCCCTACTCCCCCCGCCCCCCCGAATCGCGCTCACCCTCGCACTCGGCGTCCGCCCAGCGTGTGCACTCGCGGAGCTGGCGCTCGGTGTCCTCGCATACGGTGCAGGGCAGGCACGGGTCCACGTGGTTGGCCTCGTCGGAATACGTGCCGTCGGGGCACTCCTCGCACACGGTGTTCTGCTTGTCCTGGCACGAGAACACGAGGCCCGAGCCCGCCTCGCACACGCGGCACGCCTCGCAGCGCCCAGTCGTCTCGTCCTGGTAGTAGCCGTAGGCGCAGCGGCACACGGCGTCGTCGGCCTCCACGCACGGCGCCGACATGCTCTGAAGCCCCACGCACTCGGTGCACGGCTTGCACGGCTCGGTTGCGCTCACCACGTCGGAGAACGTCACGCCTGAGCGCAACGGACACCAGATTTAGTCGTCTGCTCTTTGGGCACCCGGGACGCAGGAGCTGGAGTCTCTCCCTCCCCCATTGCCCGCCAGGACGCTGACTTCCTCCTTCAGTCTTCTCATCGGCTCCCACCCTCTTTCAAGGGACCCTGACCCCTAGCCTGTGAAAGTTGGTGGCAGCCAACTGGGAAAGGGGGAGGAGGCCCGGAGCCGCATCCTCCAGGCTCCAGAAGCACTGGCCGGCCGGGAGGCTTTCCGGCATAACCCAGCTGGTGCCGGTAAATTTCTTGGCAAATTCTCTTTGAGAGTTCCCAGGCGTGTACTATGTTCCCAGCGTGATTAAGGAATAATCTGAACATGGTTCCCACCCAGCCCTCCCCGTGGGCCAGAGCTGGGCTGCTAACCCAGTCCAGGCAAGGTAGGCCTTCCCCTAGGGAGCCTCCTGCCTCATCTGCCTTCAGTTCCTCTCCACACAGGTGTGGGCTCAGATGCAGCCTGAATGGGAGTGACCGGGGTTAGACAGCAGAATTTCCTACCCATGGCGCTACCCCCACGCTGCTGAAGGGCTTGGATCCTGAGGGTTGGGACGGACCTGCAGGCAAGAGGGCTCAGGTGAGGCAGGAGCCACTGAAGCTAGAGAGCTGGCTCTTAGCCCACACTCACTCTCTCAGATGGATATTGTTGAGCAGTACACAAGCTGCACAACTGTATATGATCACCCTTTTGAGATCTGCACATGCGTCCTCTGCCCTTTCAGCAAGCACGCAAGGGAGATGTCCAAGCTCATTCTTCACTCATGTTTTCTTAATTAGTGGATGTGCACTCCAAAATGAGGAGGAGGCCGGGCATGCCAGGGTCCTTGCCTCCTTGTACAGGGAGGGGAAGGAGCAGGGCCAGATCTTCTTCACCCCTTCCAGCCTTGGGTGGAGAACTCTGTGCCACCCTGGATCTGGCAGGACCTATCATTGCTCCAAGGACAGGAAGAGCATAGATTTAGGAACCTGAGAACCAGGGAAGGACAGATTGTTCAGAATGTGGAAGCAGGGGCAGAAAGGCTAAAGCGCCACTGGGGGGAAACTGAGGCCTGTTGGGGGGGTCTCAACATTATTCAAAGGCATCAGAGACAAGATGGAGCAAGGGGTCACTGGCTTGGGGGGTGTGGTGGGGGGATGGGGGGGCAAAGAAGGAAAAGCCAGAGAGAAGTGAAAGGGGCAGAACTGGGGACAAAGGCTGGGCGTGGTGGCTCACTCCTGTAATCCCAGCACTTTGGGACGCCAAGGCGAGCAGATCACTTGAGGCCAGGAGTTCAAGACCAGCCTGGCCAACATGGCAAAACCCCATCTCTACAAAAAATACAAAAATTAGCTGAGTGTATTGGTGCACATCTGTAATGCCAGCTACTCGGGAAGCTGAGGTGGGAGGATTGCTTGAGCATGGGAGGCAGAGGTTACAGTGAGCCAAGATTGCACCAGTGCACTCCAGCCTGGGTGACAGAGTGAGACGCTGTCAAAAAAAAAAAAAAAAAAAAAAAAAAGAAGAAGAAGAAAAGAAAAAGGGTAGAGGAGAGAAGAAAAGACCCAGGAAGAAAGGCCTGGAGGGAGACTTCAGTTTCAAGTCAATTCTGACAGAGGAACCCTGTGTCCCTTTTCCTAGGAGCAGGCAGATCTGGATTCAAAATCCACTTCCATAGCTTATTAGCTGTGTGACTTTGGGTGTTTTGCTTAACCTCTCTGAGCTTTTTCTTTCTCTGTAAAAATAAGGAGCAATATCTGCAGTCACAGGGTTGTAGTGAGGAATAAATGAAATTCAGCCGTAAAGCCTTGGCACGTAGTTGGGATCCTATAAAGACTGGGCCCCATGGGGGTGGACAGCGATGAGGACAGTGAACTTTGGTGGTAGGCATATGGTCAGACAGCAGAAAGAACGTCCAAACACAAACAGCCAAGGCAGGATGTCTGAGCTATACAAACAAGAGGGTCCTGGCTGGCTGGCATGTGACAGAGGGTGAGTCTAGTCACACATGAGGGGAAGAGGAGAAGCCTGCTCATGGCAAAACACAGAAAATTAGCAGAAAACTCCTGGGAGAGGGTTTTAGGTGGTGTGAAAAATGTGGTCTTTTTTGGCAGAGAATGAAGGCAGGGACTTAATAGGTTTCCTTGTGGAAACGATTTAAGGATAGAGGGAAAGTCCGCTGGGGTCTCCATCCCATAAAGTGGGCTTGTAAATGCAGCCTGTTAAAGCAGCTGGAGGTGGAGGAGGCGGAGACAGGGAAGGAGGGGAAAATGGAGGGGAGGGAGGAAGTGGAAGGGAGGATTCTCAAAGCCACCTCTCTGCCTGCCTCCCTTCCCTTCCAGAGATTCTGGAACTTCCCTCTCCTGGTGTCCACCCCACCTCCTGCTGAAGGTCCTTTGACTGAAGGGAAAGGGTTCCCATCATTTAGGTCCCGGGAGGAGAGCCCTGGGCTGGAGTCTAGGAAGCGAGAGAGGCAGATTTGGAGGTTCTGGGATAGCTGATGGTTGGCCACCCCCGCCCTGGAATGGAAACCCTGTTAGGCCAGGGCCAGAGCAGGTGGCCAGACAGCAAGATGGCAAAGGCATTGGAGGATGTCCCACCTCCACACATACGCCCAGGCATCTCTTGGCTGGGGAATGGGGTTACAGGATCCACAAGCACAGAGATGGGAAAACAGTCTGTCTGGGGAACACCAAGAGTTGGGGTTGCCTGAAGGACACATAGACTCAGGGGGGACATCCAGAGGTAACACTAGGTCCGCAGGTGGGTTCAGAGGCCCCAGCTCTATCCCCTTATTCCCAGCCGGATTAAAGAATAATCTGAATGTGGTTGCCTCGAGCCCTCCAGGTGGACATCAAGTGCCAGGTAGAAGGCAGGGAGTCAGGAAAAGGGCAGGGAGCCCATGGCCCAAAGGCAGCAACTGAGGACTGGGGGCACCTATCAGGGACCGAGACTCCTGACTCAAAAGCATAAGGGGATTCAGACCCTGGACACAAGACTGGGGCCAAGGGGCCCAGACCCACCAGCCCAGGAAGATGAGATTCTCTCCCCTCCTGAAAGAAATCCCAGCCAGAGTCGAGCACGGTAGCTCACGCCTCTAATCCCAACACTTTGGGAGGCTGAGGCAGGTGGATCACTTGAGGCCAGAAGTTTGAGACCAGCCTGGTCCACATGGTAAAACCCCATCTCTACTAAAAATACAAGAATTAGCCAGGCATGGTGGCATGCACCTGTAGTCCCAGCTACTCAGGAGGCTGAGGCATGAGAATCACTTGAAACAAGGAGGTGGAGGTTGCAGTGAGTTGAGATCATGCCATTGCACTCCCAACCTGGGCAACAGAGCAAAACTCTGTCGAAAGAAAGAGGGAGGGAGGGAGGGAGGAAGGAAGGAAGGAAGGAAGGAAGGAAGGAAGGAAGGAAGGAAGGAAGGAAGGAAGGAATCCCAGGCAGGAATAGGCACAGCTTCCTGTCTCCCCTCCCCTCTGTCACCCCACAGTAAGGACGTCTTCATGGCGCTCTGACCCCCATCCCTGCTGCCTTGGGAAAACTCTGCTTCCTGGTCAAAGCTGAAGAAGAGCTGGCCTGTGGGGAGGAGCAGCCACATCCCCAGGATCCCCCAAGGTCAGCCTTCAGGGCAGCCAGGATTTGATCCTCCTCTCCCTTCCCCCAAACACACCGGGGATAAGTGGCAGCCATTGATTTTGCAGTGCAGATGATATTTTTAGCTGGTCTTAGCATCAGCTACTCCTCCCTGCCCAGCCACACTCTTCTACCAGGCCTCTGCCTTCTCCAGAGCTGGGAATGGGCACCCCTTGGAGATCCCTCATAGGGTTCCCCTCCTCCCTCTGCACGCTTCCCTTCTCCATTCTCAGCTTCTCGCATCTGGGAGAAGCGCCTCCTACACTGGGTCAGACCCACTTCTGGTGACCTTACAGTGGTAGGCAGGGGACCCTGCCCACTTATAGGGCCTCTACTGGGCATGCTCCTCCCCAGCGACCCTCCCTTTCACCCCTCTCCTCCCCACCATTCTTCTCCCCTCCTCCTGCCCGCCACCCTCTACTCACTGTCCAGGCAGGGCTCACACACGGTCTGGTTGGCTCCACAAGGCTGGGCCACACCCTCGCCCAAGTTGCAGGCTTTGCAGCACTCGCCGCTGTGTGTGTACAGGCCTGTGGGGCATGCCTCCTTGGCACCTCCAAGGGACACCTGGATGGAGGGAGATCAGAGGGTCAGACTGGCAAGAGAAAGCTGGGTGGGGGGATTCTTCCGGGGAATCAAACACCCCCCTCCCGCTGCCTTCTATTAGAACCACCTGGGCTGGGATGAGCTCACCAGGGAGGCATCAGGCACATCAAAGCTGACAGGGGAAAGGCAAGTGAGGGACAGTGTGCCCGTGCAGGCTGCTGGGGGTGTGAGGTCAGAGCTTCAGCTGCTGACCTTCTGCAAAGTTCATCTTGGGGTTACAGCAACTCCTGGAATCCCAAGGATACACCACTTGGGGAAGGTGGCCTGAGGCTCAGCGGAGGGCCTACCAACAGGGATGTCATGAATGGTTGGACAGGTTGTAGCTTGCACAGGGCTCCCAGCCAACAGGACAAGTAGAGCTGAAACCTAGCCCAAACTCCATTCACTAAGCTTTGCACCTGCAGGGCTGCATCTACCCAGAGGAGGGCCTTTTTCTAACAAAGGCCAACAGGGCCCTACTCCAGGTCCTTCATTCCACATATTAAATAATAAATGGAAGATGTCCATGCCCAAGAGTAGAAAGGAGAGGGCCAGCATCTTGGGTTTGAATCCTGACTCTGCAATGGGGGTCTTGCCTGCCCATTTTCCCTCTGAGTCTTCATTTCTCTACAGAGATGGCAACAGCCTGGTGCCAGGGCAAAAGACCAGCCATTTGGCAAAAGCCTGGCACCAAGATGGAGAGAAAAGGAGAACTGTTATCAATGATGGGACAGTGGCTGCTCACCACCCAGTAGCCCTGCCCTGCCACGGTTTGATTTCCAGCCACCAGTCCTCCCCTTCCCCATGTGGCCACTGGGAACAGCTCTGGAACCAAGGGAAAGGGGAGTCAGGTTCCTGCCACTGAAGCATCTTTGCTCATGGATGGAACAATTTAACACCAGATTCCCCAGGGGGAGGGGCTGGTGGAGGCTTGCTTTATATTTCTGTTCCTTTAAAAAAACTTAATGTCTAATAAAACTCCAAAGCCTGCTTTGCTGGCTCCAGACCATGCAGCCCTCATTTGATGCTGAGAAGTATGGGCTCTGGGGTCGTGGGACCAGAGGGAAGCTTTACAAGCTTGTTTTGGGCAATCTGCTTCTTCCACATTGGCCAGATCATGGCCAAGACACTCCTTTCCCTCCAGCCTTTTAAAATATCCTGAGGTCTCATCAGGGTTTGGTGCGGAAGGAAACAGAGGAGTCAGGGGGATAAACAGGTTGGATCAACCCAGGAGGGAGCCTGTGGTCCCCATGAGACCAGCAGGACAGGCACAGGCAGCAGAGGAGGGGGAACCTTGGTGTTGCCACACCTCCTCCCGGGCAGCAACACACTCAGTGCTGGGAACATCTGCAGACCAGGAGCCTCAGGGTCCCAGATGCAGGCTTTCCCTCAAGAGGCAAGATTCCAGAAGGGCCTGTTCTGATTTCTTTTCATCCTTTAGGGCTCTGCTTAAATGTCACTTCCTCGAGGAAGTGGTCCTGTTGCACCCACTGCTCGCAGATTAGGTGGGGCTGCCATGTTACACATCCAGCCTGTTCTCCAGTTCTCTCTGCTTTTGTCTGGCCTGACCTTTATAGACTCCCTCACTGGACTGTCAGCTCCCCGAGGGAGCTGGATTGCCCCAGGGCCTGATGTGGTATCTGGCATGCAGTAGGGACGCAATGCATACACTCGTGGAGTTGAAATACATGAAAATACTGTATGACCTCAATTAACCAGAACTCTGGGAGAGCGACTGTTGGTTAGCCGAGATTCCCGACTGCCAGGCTTTGCTGCTCTCATCATTTTTCCTTTTCCCCATGGTGGCTGCACCCTTCCCTGTCTCTGGAACAAACCTTCATGGCTTCCCATGACTCAGGGACTCTGTATTTACACCAGCTATTACTCTGGGCTGCAATGCAGGGAAACTCTTGTGTTCTTTTCCCAAATTACCACACTTTTGTCTTTTTGAGTTCTCCTGTCACCTTTTTTTTTTTTAAATATAGCTTTTCTGTTTCCTCCCTTCCTGTCAAGGTATCAGTTGTCACTTCTTGCTGCTACCAGAGTGTGACCTGAAGCAGCCCTTCCCCCACCACACTAATCTATTTAAGGTCTAATTGAATCTTCAGAAACTGCGGAACTCGCCTTGGTAGAAAGGCATGTGCCAGCTGGGCGTGGTAGCTTACGCCTGTAATCCCAGCACTTTGGGAGGCCGAGGTGGGGGAATTACGAGGTCAGGAGATCGAGACCATCTTGCCTAACATGGTGAAACCCTGTCTCTACTAAAAATACAAAAAATTAGCCAGGCGTGGTGGCGGGTGCCTGTAGTCTTAGCTACTCAGGAGGCTGAGGCAGGAGAATCGCTTGAACCCTGGAGGCAGAGGTTGCAGTGAGTCGAGATCCTGCCACTGCACTCCAGCCTGGGTGGCAGAGTGACAGTCTGTCTCAAAAAATAAAATAAAAAAAATAAAAATAAAAATAATAAAAAATATAAAGGTATGTAAATAGGATCTGAACCAGGAGGAGGCAAGCCTCTGAGTACAATCTGTGAGCTCTCGCGCCACTCTGGATCCTGGCTCCACACTTGACCTGGGTCATAATTAGGTAATGATGACAGTACTTGCATCATAGGATTGCTGTAAGTATTACACAAGTAAGTAAGGTATTTATGTACTTTGGGACCCCTCTTTTCTGTCCTCCAGGGTCTACTTTGTGGCCATTGGCTGTGTTCCAGTTAGTTGGGCTCTGGATGGCTGAGGAGATCTGTCTACAGTGGTCTTGGGTGGGGTGGGGGCTTTGTGCAAATGCCCCTGCCAAGAAGCCTGTTCTCCCTGCTGCAGCCTGAGGTCCTCTCTCTTCTCTTGAAACTTGCATTTGGAGTAGGGGCCAGATAATTAGTAACCATGCATTTCCTGTCCTTGTTTTATGTTCCCTATGTTGTAAAATCCTAGATCTGCTTCTTAATAGTATGTTGCTTTGGATAAATTACTTAATCTCCCTAAACCTCAGTTTTTCTCACCTAAAACATTGGGTTGATAATGTCTACTGCCCAGGATTGCTGGGAGAATTAAGTGAAATAATTTATGCAAATATATCTGGTCTATAGTAGGAATTTAATAAATGTTAGTTATCAAAGAAGGATCTCGTCTTAAGGAGACCCCAGGCAGGAGGGGAGAGTTTAGCCAAGTAGGAAGGGGTGACTAACATTCAGGCTAATTGCTCCAAAATCAGATCCAAAAGGATTAATTTATAGGAATGACAGATAAATTTCCCTGAAATGTATATGTGTTACACTTAGTCATTTCACATTTGACAGAATGATTTCATCTCATTTTTAAGAACGCTTGTAATCTTTTTGTTTTGGCCATTTCAAGCCTTACCAGGAACTAAGGTATAAGGATCCTTAGATGAATTGACTTTTAACAATTTTCATTTTTATTTTTAATTAGAGAAAAGAGAGAAATAGCAAAATAGTTGAAAGTATTTGAAACCATACGAATGTTTCAGTATAATCAGCCCTGGCCATACCAACAGCTTCAGCAAAGGGCTCAAGTGAATGGGGCCGTGGTCACCGCCATGGGATGGGAGAGGTTTTCAGACACCTGGAGGGCCTTTTGAGGTCGATGGAAACCCAGGGGGGGCACTGGCACATACCCCCCACTCCCTTTGGATAGGGCAGGAGTTGGGAGGAAAGGAGCTAATTACCCAAGATAATGTAGCATAGAGACTTGAGGGGGGCAGGGGCTCTGCGTGTGGAGAAGGGGCTCAGATCTAAATGTGTGGGGCCAAAGGCATAGGGCACGATTTAATCTCTCAGGGCCACGACTCCTTCCATGATATGGAAGGTAGGGGGCGGGAGGGAGCCTGGCATATGTAGGAAAGAGAACATCCCAGGCCAAGCATCCTGGGTTCCAACAAAGACGCCACCACTGACTCACTGGGGGAGCCTGGTCTCGGGCCTGAAAGTCTGGAAGGCTCTGTTTCCTCAACTGCTAAGTGGGAATAACTAAATTCACCTTGCTAGGATCTTATAAGGATTAAATAATTCAAGAGAAACTACCAGGGAAGTGCAAGGCACGTAGTAGGAACTCAGCACATTCGATTATTCCCGCCTCTCCACGCAGTCCCCCAGGGAAGAAGCGAGGCGCTTGAGCCAGACTGGACTGGAACAGTGGGGTGGGGGCCCGTCCCCCGCGGAGCTGCCTCCCCATCCACCATCCACCCCAGCCCAGCCCGGCCGCTCACGCACGCCCATTTGCTGCCCTCGCTCCATCCCTATTAGGCGCATTAGCCAGCCCGGCGGCTCTGGTTACAAACGTCTGAATGACAAAGTGCCTCCATTACCGGCGCGGCCCGCCAGCCGGCCCGCCAGCCGACCCGCCGGGACGCGCTCTGGTTTCAGCCCTCTCTCACCGCGGCACTGGAAGAAACTCGGACCGCGCACAGCCATCCCAGACCGAGCAGCCGCGCGCCGAGGCGGAGGCGGGAGCCTCAGGGGCTGCAGACGGCAGGTTCCTGTCGGGGTACAACTTCCCAAGCGCCCAGGTCCTCCACGCCCAGCTCCCCTCCTTCCTTGGGTCTTCGCGCGGGGACCCTCGCTCCTGCCCAGACCCGGAGCCCAAGTCTCGCCCCTCTGGGATCCGGTCCCTACTCCCCGCTCTCCTGGTCCACGCTCGCCCACCCGCGTCTGAGCAGCGTCTCTAACCAGCGGCGTTAGTCAGCAGACGTGCCCGCGGTAGCTCCCAAATCCCCGGACGCAGCCACAGGTCCTGACAGCTCCAGGGAACTGGGGCTGAGCTTTCGGGCTGGGGCCCGCACCCGGACAGGATCTCTGCCCACCTCACCCGCAGGCTCTACCGCGACGGGCTCTGGGGACAGTGTCAACCCCGCCCCTGCTGGGAAACGCAGCCGTGACCCCGAGCTGGGACAGCGGCTGCCCCCTAAAAAGGTGGGGGAGTACCGAGCTGGGAATCAGGTCGGGGGAGTCTAGCCACGACTTTGGCCCAACTTGCTGTGAGATCTTGGCCAAGTCGTTTAAACTCTCAGAACCTCAGTCTCCGTATCTGTAAAGCCGGAATTTGGGGCGCAGTGCTCGGAAGAAAGATGCTGGCAGGGAGAGTGAAGACGCCTCCTCCGTTGCCAGACCTTCCAGGGCATTCGGTTCATGGCCATACAGCAGGCCACATCTGACAATCTCGTCGGACCACCCGGAGGACCCGCCGACCTTTGCTGAGTCGGTGGCTCGGGACACCGCGCGACGGAATCCGAGGCGTCCGGGCGCCCCCGTCTCTTTAGGTGCCCAGCGGCTTGCACCGAGAGCCAGGAGAGGCTCAGACCGGATCCCGACCCTTCGAGGCGCGGGAGCCCACGGAGCGCGGTGGGCGCGGCGCTCGGGTCGCGCGGCTAGGGGAGCCGCGCGCAGCCCCAGATTCGCAGGCAGCCGCGGACTGCACTTGCCTCGCCCCGCAGCGCCCCCTGCCTGCCGCCTCCCGCCTGCGCAGCCAGAGCTGTGCGCGGCCAGGACTGGTCCCCGCCTAGTGCGCCCGGGCGCTCTGCACCCCGAGACGTAGCCACCGCCAGCCTGGGTAGGGGCACACCCGCTCCATCCCTCGCGATCCGCCGCGCTGCTTCAAGCCGTGAGAACACGCGCGTCGGAGGAGCCCGCCGGCCGTGGGGGAACCCCGGGAGCGGGTTCGCCCCGGCGAAGTGGGCACTCCCCTCCCAGCCTTAGATCCGCAGCCCCAATTCCGGGACTGGGAGAGGCCGCGAGCAGGAGCGCGGGGACAGGCGCTGGAAATGTCCAAGCCTCTGCTCTCTCTTCTCGTCTCACTGTCCCTCAGCGGGCAGGCGGGACCCGGACCACTTTAGGGTCCGCGCTCCACTCTGTCTGCTTTCCTTTTGCTTCCATCTCTCTGCCGCCCTCGCCGTCGCCCCTCTTCTGCCCTCCCTAACCCACTTCTGAACCTCTCTCCCGCTCCCCAACCTTTCCCTCCGACGCCCCTCCCCCCCATTGTCTGGCCGGTCCCCATTGTCCTTGCCAGGTCCCCTCTGCCTCCAGTCCCTCCGACCTCCTCCATTGTTCCATCCCGTCGTCCTGGGCTCCCCGCCCCAGCCCAGCTCGCCCCTCTCATCTCTAGTCCCCGTCCAGTTCCCCCTCCTTCTCTCTCCTTGGTTCTGTCCCACGACTCTCCAGAGGCCGAGATGCTGAGGGGAAAGTCCCTTCGGGATCCTGGCATTCGAGTGTCCTCTTCCGAAGAACCTGGGCATCCGAGAGCCCCATGCCCCCTCCTGAAAGACCCCTCCCAGCTCCCCCACCGCCCCCTGCGGTACCTGAGGACCGGCATCCGTGCTCCGGTCTTGCCCCCATCTCCACCCTGGAGAGTCGCCTCTGCGCTCCGGGAACCCTAGACCCTCCTTCGTGGTCCCGGCATCAGAGCTCCTTTCCCACCACCCACCCTCAGCATCTGGGACCCCAACGCTCTGTTCTGTTTCCTTGGTGGCGGCGCCCGGCTCTCCTCGGAGTTCTGATCCCGGGAAAGTGAGCGGACCCCCTCCGGCTAACACTCACCCCCAGAAGCAGCAACAGCAGCAGGCGCGGCCCGTCCATGGCGCGGCCGGTGGCACCTGCCCCCATCGCCCGCCTCCCGCGGCAGCCCTCGGCTTCCAGCTCGGTCCGCTCTGCGGACGGATGGGGCTGCGCTGCGCTGCACTCCAGCGCCCCCCCCGCCCGCCGGAGCTGGCCGCGGCTCGGCTCGCTCTGGCTGCGGGCGGGAGAGGCTGGGTGAAGCCAGTGCTGCGGCCCCGCCTCCGCCCCGCCCAGCCCGCCCACCCACCCCCGGAACCGCGCCCGCCCGCCCCGCCGCCTCGGGGTGGGGAGCAGAGGCAAAGGGAAGGCGTGCGGTTTTCCGCACCCCGCTGCCGCTTCTCCCTGCCTTGTGCTTTAGAGCCTCTCACCCATCCCGCCCTGGTACCCAGTTCCCGGCCCGCGCTACTGCGCGTCCGTCACGGATGCTGTGGGCCCAGGGACCAGGGCGTCCCCACTGCGGTTCCTGTTCCTCTCCGGCTGCGGCCCGCCACAGGGTTCACTCTCTTACCCATCTTCCTCCGCCTCTGGCTTCACCTTCTCCCTGGAGCCTTGCTCCCTAACTGCCCCCTATCAGTAAGAATGCCCGCTTGCCCTCCCTGCCCTTCATCTCAGTCCATCACCCCACCTCCATCCCTATCCCCACCCCTCCCCTTCCCAGTGAGGGAGATCCCTGGGCAGAGGCCTAGGGGGAGGGGAGGGGCGCAGGCGGCCTGACCTGGGCCACCGACATTCAAGGTGGAGTCCATTCCCACATCATTTGATTCTCAAATGAGGGGTTTGAAGGGGTCACAGGTGTGCACACAATGCACAGGAATACACACGCTCAAGCTCACCTGTATGTGTGATCGTGCACTTACGTGTGCCCACACCGTCCTCATGAACTCCTGCCGACCTGACTGTCCTACACATGCACCTTTCCAGGCATGCACACAGGCACATATGTGATCCGGACATTCAAACGCGCATACCTACACATTCACACATGCGTGTATACAGTCGTGTCTGCATAAGCCCTCACATGTATACAGTCACACAAGCACACACACATTCATGAGCGCACACACACTGGCACCCATCAACAAACAAACAGATGCATCTTCAACAATATAGACTTCACCAGACTGTGAGTGTCTCCATGGGCTTATGAGCTCTGCAGGCAGGGATTATGGTTTCTTCTCTGAATTCCTGGTATACAGTAGAGTTCAAGAAAGTTCTGTAGAAGGGAATAAATAGAAAAGTGGTGAAATGGACTCATATCTGTGTACCCAACCATGTGCTAGGACCAAATTCATCTTGCCCTAGAAACCTTGCCAAGTCCAAATAATATGCCTCCCAACCCAAAAAGCATGCCACCCACTCCCATGCTTACCCCTTTTCTGTTCCCTCCATTTCTTCGTTCCCAGACATCAAGACCCTGGAGCACAGAGTTGATGGGAAGTGTCTGCAAAGTCTATCCCAACACCCAAATCTTATCCATGTTTGGATTTAAGTTTCCTCCTTGAAAAAAAGAAATCTCACTACCCTCCCCAGTTATGGAAACAAAAGGAAGATCAAGAGTGCTTGTGGGCCAGGCACATGCCTGTAATCCCAGCACTTTGGGAGGCCGAGGCGGGTGGATCACCTGAGGTCAACAGTTCAAGACCAGCCTGGTCAACATGGTAAAACCTCATCTCTACTAAAAATACAAAAATTAGCTTGGCGTGGTGGCTCACGCCTGTAGTCCCAGCTACTCAGGAGGCTGAGGCAGAAGAATCACTTGAACCCAGGAGGCGGAGGTTGCAGTGAGCGGAGATAGCGCCATTGCACTCCAGCCCGGGCCACAGAGCAAAAACTCTGTCTCAAAAAACAAACAAACAAATAAAAAACAGTGCTCATGAAGAGGGCACGTTAGCAGTCTGTAGGTGACTTCCAAGATCGGCTGAAGCTAATTCATTCATTCATGGGGGAAAAAAATATCTGTCCTGTGACTTTCCTTCCTGTGTAACCCACAAAGTCCAGGGGACAGCCCTGGCCTGGAAAGGACAGGTAGACATAATTGTGGCTTTCAGCATGAATGCTGGTGAGCCACCACCTTCACGGCTGGGCATAAGAGGCCAGGCAAACAGCACCTCTTCAGAAATCACCGAAGAGTCATTCCTTCCAGACAGGGACTGCTTCTAAGATGTCTCCTCCTCCCGCTGCTTTTCTAGACCTGCTTTCCTCTCAGCTGAATTCATAAAAGGCAGGAAGAAAGGGGCAACATTAGTACTAACAGCAGTGTCGAGCTGCTTACGACTAAGGGTATCGACAGAGTGGCATTAATTTAAATACGCCTGTTATTAATTTATGATCCCAGTTACTATTATTGCTAACGTTGTCCATCTCAACACAATTTAATATGACCCACACTACCATGGCTGGGCCTGGGTTATTAATAATTTCTATGGTCCTCATCATTTAAGCCTTACTCAAACAATTACAAACAGCAATTGTTACTATTATTAGCGGTATTTCTATGATTAAACCCAAGCGCAAGACCACTATGTAATGCTGAGTGCTGGCGGGGAGAGTGGCTGCAAAGTGTGTAGAGGAAAGAGCATTGCACTGGGAGTGGGACAGGCCTGGGTATTATTCTTCCCTCCCTCTCTGCCATTGCTGACTCCTCAGGCAGGCTACATCATCTCTTCTGGCCTCAGTTTTCTCATCTATCAAATGGGAATTTTGAAAGGGCGGGGTGATGATCAAATGAAGTAACATGGTGTTCATCACAAGGAGGAACTCACTTCCCTTTTATTCATTCAACATGTATTTATTGAGCATCTGCTGTGTGCCACACACTGTTCTAGGCCTTGGGGATTCTGCAGGCCTTGGGGATTCATGCAGCTCCTTATGAAGCTGATGTTCTAGTGTGTTAGTTATTTGATATGAAGAGTTATTTTATTTTATTTATTTATTTATTTATTTTTTGAGTCGGAATCTCGCTCTGTTATCAGGCTGGAGTGCAGTGGCACGATCTCGGCTCACTGCAACCTCCGTCTCCCTGGTTCAAGTGATTCTCCTGCCTCAGCCTCCCGTGTAACTAGGATTACAGGCACGTGCCACCACACCCAGCTAATTTTTGTATTTTTAATAGAGACAGGGTTTCACCATGTTGGCCAGATGGTCTTGATCTCCTGATCTCAGGTGATCCACCCGCCTCAGCCTCCCAAAGTGCTGGGATTAGAGGCGTGAGCCACCGCGCCCAGCCATGAAGAGTTAGTTTATAATGTGAGGTCTTGGCTTGACTGACCATACCAGATAGCCTGGATATGATCAGGATATTCCTTTGCTGAGACTCCCACTATCACCATGACCACAAGCATCTATACCAAAACCAGTACCACTATGACCATCATCATTATGACCACCACCAGTACCACCACCATCATCACCACCACTGCCACCATCACCACCACTTCTAACAACACCAGCACCATTATGACCATCATCATTATGCCACTGCCATCAGTGTCACCACCAGAATCACAACTATCACCACCATGACACGGCCACAGTTATCACCATCACTATGATCACCACAGTCACCACCACCACAGCTGCCATGGCCATGGCCTCCAACACCTACCTTCCTACATCTGCACCACCATGAGCAGCAGAGATTCTTCATGAGGGCAGGATGCACTGGCCCTTCCTTTTCCTAGGAACAATATCAGAGGCCTCATGGAGCCACTGCCTGCCTGAGCATAACTCTCTAGTGTTCACGACTCCTGGCCCAGACATGAGTGGGCTCCAAAAGTTTCTCCCCGCTTGACAAGCCACACTGTCTTCCCAGCCCCCTCTCTCCTAATCCTCAACACTTAGAGCCACAGCTGCAGGATATGGCATGGAGAGAGGGCTCATAGGGGCTGACCAGCAGGTGGGATCCCACAGGGGGCACCAAGAGGCCAGCAGTGTTCCTGGAGAGTCCCTCAGAACCATCTGCTATAATAGAGTGCCCATAGAGAGGACTCTTCCCCCTATTCCCCACCCCCAAGCTTCCTGGTCCTACAGTGACTCTAAGGAGAAAGGGTGGAGAACATCAGTGCAATTCCACATGGAGTTGGGAGTGGTAGTCGCGTCAAACTGCATCTTTAGGAATCAAATGGGAGGGGCAACTCCTCCCCTATATAGCTCACCACCCCACTGTCACCCTGCCCCTCCAGGAAGGCAACCTCCTTAATACACACTGTCCTCCCTGTCCTCCCATTCCACTCCACCCCCCTAATCTCAGCCCCTCAGCAAAGCACAACTCACAGCTCCCTGTGCCTCATGTCCCCAGCAGTTGCTGGGGAGCCAGCCTGCAGCTCCAGCCAACTTCCAAGCAGAAATGGGATCGCAGACAATGAAAACTCACACTTATTGGGACTGCCTGACCCCCTTAAACTCCACTTTGATCCCATGAGGGAAGTACAGTACTAGGATTACCATCTTACAGAAGAAGAGACTGAGGCTTGAAGAGGTTAAGCCACTTGTCTAAGGACCTCCAGAAGGAAGCAGCGGTACCACAAGTGGCCACTGTTCTGCACCAGGCTCTCAACAGTCACCTTCCCTGGTCGCTTCTCCCATCCATCCCAGCCCCTCCAGCCTTCACCCCAGCTAGACCGGCAGCCACCCCGTGGATTGGGGAGATAGAACTTCCATCTCAAAGGAGTGAACTCTGCCCTCCAGCTACTACTCACACTCTCTCCTGACATGTATTTACAGAATTTAGCTTAGGGGGCAGGAGAGGAGGGGTGGAGGCCAGCCAGGGGAGTGATCTTCACCAGTTCTCACCTTTCCTGCTTTGGGGGAATCACTTCCCCTATCCTTCAATTCCAGTGTCCAACCAGAGGAGGGGGGAAATGAGGTGGGCAAGGAGACAACCATCTCCAAGGCAGAGAGCCAGGGAGAGAGTGGAGGACGAGGTGGGGGCCCTCCCCCAGCTGCATCCCATCTGCCCCGGGCAGGCGGCCAGGCAAGGTAAGTGAAACCTGCTGCCCCGAATTCAGAGCTTGCTTAGTGGCTTTGAAGCATGATGCAGTGATTACCTCTGAGCTGACTCCTTCTGGGCTGCAAAGGGGTTCCGTCCAATGAGGGAACAGGATGGGGCCCGAGGACCGGTCTGGGGTCAGCGAGTTTTGATTCTGGAGCTGAATTAGTAGTGAGAGGGGTGGGAGGAATTAGCAATGTTGGAGTCCAGTTAGATTAACTTGAGCATCAAAGTGGGCCAGTTGCACAGTGCCCTCCCCCACCGTCTGCTCCAGCCTCAGAGGCTGGTGTGCCTCCACCCTATCCTGGAAGAAGCCCCCATCTGACCCACATTCGTCAGCTTCTCCCACCTCTAAGCCCTTGCCTGTCTTCTCTTTTCCTTTGACATGACAGTAGAATGACGTCTGCAGTCATCTTCCTTCCAGGCCACCCTCCCTCCCAACACTCCCCCATACCTTCTGTCAATGTCACAAGATCTGGTCACTTCATTCAAACATAGGTGTTGGGGACTTCATCTTCCCTAGACTTTGTGTCTTGGAGAAGGGGTACCCAGAGTGGGCAATGCTAAACCCACATGCTTGAATGGGAAGGGCACAGAGAGTACCCCATACCCCAGGGCAGCCATCTCCCTGAGTCTAGGAGCCAGCCCCTTACCTCTGCCTTCTGGTCCTGCCTCTCTCCTCACCTCTACAGCACACAGTTCTCCTCCAGGAACCTTCCTCTAGGAAGTTCCTCACAACTCTCAACTTTGATTCTTCCCAGCCCTGAAGGACTGCAGAGTTGCCCGACAGTTCTGAAGGATCCAGTCATCTTTTTCACTTTTTGTTTTGCATCCAAGGACAGGCAGGATAGTTTTTTGTTTGTTTTGCTTGTTAGTTTGTTGCTTTGTTTGTTTGTTTGGGGTTTTTTGAGACAGAGTCTTGCTCTGTTGCCCAGGTTGGAGTGCAGTGGTGCGATCACAGCTCACTGCAGACTCAAATTCCCAGTCTCAAGTGATCCTCCCACTTCTGCCACCATGAGTAGCTGGGACTACAGGTGTGCACCACCAGGCCAGGCTAATTATCATATTTTTTGTAAAGATGAGGTTATGCCATATTCCCCAGGCTGGTCTCGAACTCCTGGGCTCAAGCAATCCACCCATCTTGGCCTCCCAAAGTGCTAGGATTACAGGCATGAGCCACGGCACTGGCTAGGATGTTTTAAAGAGAAACTAAATAGGCTACACCATGGCTGGAACAGCGTGAAGTCAACAATGGGAAGATAGGAGGAAGAGGCATTGGGAGACATGGGCGCTAGTCTATCATTTATTTGCTGTGTGGCCTTTTGCCAGTCCCTTCCTTGTTCTGAGCCTCCCTTTCCTCGTTGTAAAGTGGGCATAAGATACTAGTCTCACCAAATTACTTTGAGGAGTCAAGGAAGTACTGTATTGAGTGTGAGTGTGCTTTGAAAGTCAGACGAGCTGAAGAGATGTCAATTAGTCTTGTTCTGTTTGATGCTGCTGCTGATGGTGCCTGCGGGCTGGAGGCCGGATGAGGGGTGAGATGGCATTTCAGCACTGGAGACCGAGGCCAGGGGTCCTTCCTGCTGTAGATAAGAGCCAGAGCTGTGACAGGCCTCCAGCTCCAGCAAGATTCCCACGGGAATCGCTGGGGTAGGAGACGTCCCAGGCTTCAGCTTATCTTCACTTGGACTTGTCTGGGAAGTGGGGTCAAGTGCAATCGTCTGGGTTGGTTTCCAGCAGGGGAGGGCAAAGGGCATGGATGCACAGTCTGGACTAAGTCCCGCCTCCCCTTCAAGGGAAGACTCATCTGAGGGCTCAGGAAGGGGAGGAGCTGAAGGAGGATCACTTCCCAGTCCCGCCATTGCAAGGCCAGGTTGGCCGGGCCAGGGGACCCCTGAGACAGGGCTGGAAATTTAAAAGCAGAAGACCGAGTCACCAGCTCTTCCTGCACCAGCTCTTTCAGTGCCACCAATGCCACTTGACAAGGCAGTGCTCTCCTCCAAGGAAGGAGGAGAGAGAAATGCAGACCCGCCCTGGAGGAAGCTCCAGTCTGAGGCCTGGAAGTCCCCCTGCTCTGAGGAGGGAGACACAGTCCTTAGGAGGACAGAGGTGGGTCTGGAACTTGGAGGAATACCTCAGTGCAATACTCCTCTCCTAGGCTCTGGGGCTGGTGGGGGGGCAGGGAGGGGGAGATACACAGCCCATGGCCTTGGGGAGAGATGTCTAAGCAGTTCTCCAATCAAACAGGACCGTGTTGGGCCAGGCGCGGTGGCTCACGCCTATAATCCCAATGCTTTGGGAGGCCGAGGTGGGTGGATCATAAGGTCAGGAGTTCGAGACCATCCTGGCTAACACAGTGAAACCCCATCTCTACTAAAAATACAAACAATTAGCCGAGCTTGGTGGCAGGCGCCTGTAGTCCCAGCTACTCAGGAGGCTAAGGCAGGATAATTGCTTGAACCTGGGAGATGGAGGTTGCAGTGAGCCGAGATCGTGCCACTGCACTCCAGCCTGGGCGAGAGCAAGACTCTGTCTCAAAAAACAACAACAACAACAAAACAGGACCGTGTTACACCTGGGGCAGGAACACAAGCGTTCTCAATTACACATTCTAGGCTGGGAGTTGGATTTCAGAAGTGGAAGGTAGCCCATAGGCCATCAACAGTAGGGGAAACTGAGGCCCAGAGACATGAGCCACATGTTCCAAGTCACTCAGTAAGGCAGTTGCAGAGAAGGGGATTATAGAGCAGTTTCAGCAGGCGTGGTGAAGAAGGCCTAGGGTAGGCCCCTCAGCATTGCCCCAATTCTCTGTGTGTCTAGAAGCCACTCACAGTGCCCCTCCATACCTGTGTCCCCCGCCTGTGACACAGGGGAACTGTCCTTCCCACGTGGCCTCTGCTCCTGCTCCCTGGGGAGTCTGAGTCCCAGTTCTTGTCCAGCCCAGCCCAGCCCAGCCTACAGGGTGCCCAGGAGAGGGGAGGGAGGCAGAGTGGGGGCACCTCCTGAAGGAGCCAGCGGGGGAAGTGCTGAGTCGGCACTCAGAGCCCTGGCCATCTCCTCTCCTGTTCCATTATTCATCCCTGCAGAGGCTCTCCCTCCTCCTTCCCGGCCCAGGCCCGGTCTTGAGAAATGTCTTTGCCCCCGCCTCATATGCTCCCTCCACCTCAGCTGGAAACTCTTAAGCAAAAAGGTCGTCAAGATGATTAAATGCGAACAGATTTTCAGCTCTTTTTCCACTTTAATTAAAAATGTGCTCTCCTTTCAGAGGAAGCTGGAGATGGAATTGCGGCTCCCCAAAGGCCCCTGGGCTGAAAATCGAGGCAAAAACACCAAGAGGTGTCTAGGGGCTGGCCCGTGGCGGCCTGAGGTCAGGGGCCTGGCCTGGAGTTGCCAGTGCCGCAGACCCTGCCAGAGAGAGCAGCAGGGCCTGGAGGCTGGTGGGCACTGGGAACAGGGCAAGGACACAGGTGGAGGGTGGGATGGCTGGACCTGGAGTGGGGTGGGGTGGGGAACAGAGATACTTCATTTCCGCACTACTGGGGAGCCCCTGGTCTGGGGAGGGGGGGGACCAAGTCACTGTCCTCAAGGAGGACTGCAGTCTGCCACAGATAATTCAGGCTAGAACACGGATCAGCAACTCTCAGGCAACCTGGGGCAAGCCCAGGGGTGGCCCAGTGCCCCTCTGTCCAGAGCCCAGAGACTGAAGAATGCAGGCGCACACAGGAGGCAGCAGAATCAGTCTCTGCAGGCTTCCCTCAGGGGAGTTCGGATGCCAGCAGGCAGAGAGGTGAAACTTACATCAGTACAAAGACGGGGTGACTGGGAGCAGGGAGAAGCCACCAGGAGGAGGACTCTCCCCTTCTCCCCTCCCTCTTTCTATCACAGATCAAGAGGGAAGAGAGGAGAGGGGAGTGGCCAGGGAAGGGATTTGGATGAGACACCTGAGAACATCCGCAGGGGGAGGAGGGGAGGATGGGGGAGCCGGCACAGGCAGCAGGAACAAGCAGAGCCCACAGCCCTTGATCGAAGATGATCCCGTTTCCGGTCTGGCCCCAGCCCTTGGCAGGCCCTGGAGTGGAGCTTCCCTCCAAGAGCATAAGGCAGGACGGTTGCATTTGAAGTTCCTCTTCGTGTTCCCAACCCGCCTCTGCACTCCAGTGGGACAGGAGACTGCAGAAATGGCTGCTGGGGCCCAGAGGGAAAGGCCTCCCACCACTTCCTGTACCTGCGCTGGGGTGGTCCCCCTGCCCTGCACTCCGAGTGGGGAGTTGGTCCTTAACCCAGGAAGGAATGTGATCTCTGCCTGCTGAACCACCTGGTGTCGGGGGCAGCCCACTGCCCAGCTCCCAGGCAAGAAAGCAGTTCCCCATCACTTCCAGGGAAGGGGCCAGACTAGTGGGGCATCCAGGACCCTTCAGAATCCAGCCTCCGTATCTTTCCAGTCCTATCTTTACCACCAGCCCTCTCTGCCACCACTGATAATCCCACTAAACAAAGTGAGGGGGGCCCTGGAGGCGAAAAGCCACCAACTCAGCCGGGCTCAGAGGAGGCAACAGGAGAGTTGGCCTTAAACCGTGGTAGACCCTCACAGGGGAGAGACCCTACATCCTGTGATAGGCGGGGCAGGGGGTGCTGCTTGCAAAAGGGAGTGGTGTGGATGGAAATGCTGAGCTATCAGTTTGGTGGCAAGGTAGGGGATGGGGCAGCAAATAGATTGAGGGGAGCTGGCAAATTCTGAAGGCCCTTTTCGTGGTAGGTGGTGATCACTGCCTCTCTTTGAAATGCCCTTCCTGCCTAGAGGCAGACAGCAGGCTCCAGGTCAAAATTTCCTGCTTCTCCGAGAAGCTCTCCCATTCTCCTCTCTCCTTTCAAACCTGGCAGCTATCTGGCTGTCTCTGATTCCTGTCACCCTGGTTGGTCCAGCCTCTCTCCTCCTGGCTGCTTCAGTAGAATGAACATCTATGCCCAGAGCTTGGGTACAGCCTCTCCTGCTCTCCCAGTGAGGTGGGCTACACTGTACATCCCACCCGGACCGGCAGCTGGCACCTGCTTCTCCGGAAAGGCCATCTGGCCAGGAGAGGAGAGGAGCACTGGCCTGTTGCTACAGCGTTGGACCTCCAACATCCTGAGTCCCCTACTGCAGCCCCTACGCCTTTGGCGTTCCCACCTACGTTCTACTTTTAGAAAACCCAGGGCCTCAGCGGCAGCGAGTAGCCTATTTTGACAGAGTCCAAACGGAGCAAGTGGGGAGGGGCGGCGACGGGGTGGGAAGCGCATCTCCGTTGGCGGGCACTGCCTTGCCCGGAACTCACTATTCTTCCCCAGTGTTAATTATCAAAATTAACCGAACACTATAAATAACCCAACCTGGAGACTTGAAGAGCCTCACTTCTAATTAATTCATTTCCAATCAAGGCACTTCTACGCCCCCCTACCCTAGAATCTGACGGATGGGAACCTCATTGTGCAGCTTCTTGAATATCGAATCCCACCGTCCCTCTCACTCCTGAGCTGTGAACGCTCAAAGAGAAAAGAGAGAGAGGAGGAAAAACACTCTGCTTTCTTGGAAGGGGGTAGCCTATAAATAACCCCATATTGGTGCATTTGATGGACGACGTTTGTGTCTAGATTGGCTTTTGTTGGGATGAGGCGATAGAGAGGGTGGGGGTGGGGTGGTGGAGACTTCCATCTGCCGCCTCGTTCACTGGGCAATAAATTTTAAAGCAAGACTGAGTACCATCCAAGGCCTCCGTGTTGGCTAGAGCTGGGGAGACTGATCGATAGAAGGGGAGGAGGGATGGGGAAGGAGAAAAGAGAGAGAGAGAAAGAAAGAAAGAAAATGCAAGCTCTAGGGTAAATGCAGGGAGGAGGAGAAAATGAGAAGGGGTGAGGAGAAAGAACCAGAGAAGGAGAAAGGAGGCAGAGAGAAGAAACAGAAGGGCAGGAAGAGAAAAGAGGGATTGGAAGGAGGAGGAGGGGGGAGGATTTTTGCCTCCACCTTGCACCATGACCCTGGCCCAGAGACCCAGTGAGTAGTTCCTGTGCTGTCCCACCTCGAGTCCAGCTGCCTCATGCCCAGATTCCCCTGTCTCCTCTCCCGGGGCTGTTGGCATCCTTCAAGAGGTCATGTGGCCTGTGTGCCCCACCCCCATGCCCTCACAGCCCCCAGCAGGCAGGCCCTGGCTCCTGGCTCCCAGCCTTGGGGGAAAGGACCCAGGTCAAGAGCACGGAATCCCCCCACCCCACCCCCCACCACGGGATTTGCTCAGCACCTTCCTGGACCAAGTGACCTGCTTGACTGCACTTGAGGGAGGGAAGTAGGGGAACAGAGACAGAGTTAGAGCAGAAGAAAGGAGGGAGAGACAAGGAGAGAGAGAGAAAGAGGAACTGAGATGGAGGAGAAGAGAGAGGAAGGAGAGAAAGACAGAGACTGAGGCAGACATAGAGAAAGACAGGGAGATAAAGGACAGTGGAGAGCGATGGCTTGGGCTCGCTGACCCTTGGTCCCTCAGTGTCCAGATCACAGGGCCTGCTGGAGATCAGGCGATGGGGGCCAGTGCTCAGTGGGCTTCCTTGAGGGCTCTGACCTTGGGCAAGTGACTTCCCCTCTCTGAGCTTTGTCTTTTCCATCTGCAAAACGATGGTGACGTCAGCCCTTTCCTCCTCTTGAGGTGGTTGTGAAAATTAAATAAGGCTAAATGAGTGCAAAACTCTTAACCAGGGTTCTGGCACAAAATGAATGCTCGATTTGAGATTGCTGTTGTTATTATTACTAGCAGTACTGGTAGTAGAAGTACTAATCCTAGAAGTGGTAGTAGTTTTGTCTTCCTTGTCTCATCCCCTTGTTGTGAGTGCTTCTAGGGGGACAGCACTGTACCTCTCCCAGCCAGGCAGACTGTTGCACCAGCCACCTCTCTCACCAGACAGGGGCTCCCTGAGGCCAGGGACGTCCTGTATCCTAGGCCGGGGCTTTCTGGAGTGTGTCCCCTCCATCAGGTGGGGAAATCTTCTCAGCGGCGCAGCCCAGGTTTTCTTCTTCCTATGAGTGCCCCACCCCCGCCCTTCATGGCTAGAGGGTCCTGTGCATGGGGAGGGTAGTTGGTCAATGACCGAGTGGCCACCTGTGGAGCCCAAGGCGTTGGGGCTGACTAGCCAGCCGGCTTCTACACTCTCTGCCCGTCTCTGACCACCTCGCACAGGATCCAGTCCATCTGGTCCTCCTCCTCTAGCTTCAACTCCCTCAACTCCAGCTGAGATTAAAGAGATGGACCAGGTGGAGAGAGTGGCCCTTTCCCATCTACATCCTGTCCCCAGGCCTCTCCTTTCAGCATGCTGGGGAGGGGGCTGCTGGGAGGCAGCCCCCGGGGCAACCTGATCTCCATTAGCCCCTTCTCTGGTTCTCATTACTGCAGCCAAGGCAGCTTCGGAAACTGTAATTTCCCTGGCGACTTTTCTCTCCTTCCTCTGCCTTTTGAGGTCCCTCTCCCAACCCAGTCCTCCTTGGAGGCCCCTCCTGCAGCGAGCCAGCAATGGGGTCACCCAAACTTTATGGGGGAACCTATGGTGTGACCCTCAATCTCAGCCCAACTCTGTATCTTAGGGGGCAGAAGGCTGCCTCCCCCCTCCCACTTCCAGCCTACACCCCCAGAGTCTGAGACAGGGCTGCTGACTGCTCCACTGGGTTCCAACAGAAGGTCCCTGTTGGGCTCCACAGCGCCCAGCCTGTGCCTGGCACTGAGGGAGGCAGGTTAGAATGAATGAGCTGCATGAACAGTCAAGCAAACTAATGAATGAAGACATGGCAGCAGGGGAGGGGAAGGAACTCAGCTGCAGAAAAAGCTGTAAGCCAACGGCTCATCACTCCTCTTTCTCCAGCCTCACCACCTCACCATGTCCCTCTTTGGGACTGTCTTACTCCCTTCTACTCATCTCAGCGCAGGCATCACCTCCTCCAGGAAGTCCTCCATTTCATTACAGCCTGGGTGACTGATGCAGACCTCAGGCACTTTGTACCTCTCTGCCTGTCACCAACACTCTGTGGTGTGGCTGGTGCTTTCCTTCGCTCTCCATCCACCCGGGTGCTGAGTTCCTTGGGGAAGGGAGTGATTGCCTCTTTTATCTGAGTGTCCTCTTTGCCTAGAGCAAGCCTGCGTAGCAGATACTCAATAACTGTGGGTGAATGAATGTATGATAAAAGAGTGAAGGAAGGAACAGATAACCAACAACAGCTTAAACAGCCACTGGTAGAGGATCAGGGACATAAAAGAAAGCCCCTCCATGGACTTTAGCCATTAAAAGCTGTGATTGGGAGGCAGGGTGCAGCACAGGGAGAGCACCAGGTAGAAAGAAGTGAAACCGCAGCTCTAGGTAAACTCCTTGCATCATGTGCTCAAAGACTAGAAGAGGGCCAAGTGCGGTGGCTCACGCCTGTAATCCCAGCACTTTGGGAGGCCAAGGCAGGTGGATCACGAGGTCAGGAGATCGAGACCACCCTGGCCAACATGGTGAAACCCTGTCTCTTCTAAAAATGAAAAAATTAGCTGGGTGTGGTGGCGGGCACCTGTAGTCCCAGCTAGTCGGGAGGCTGAGGCAGGAGAATCGCTTGAACCTGGGAGGCAGAGGTTGCAGTGAGCCAAGATCGCGCCATTGCACTCCAGCCTGGTGACAGAGCAAGACTCTGTCTCAAAAAAAGAAACAGAAGGGAGCAATTGTATGTGTTTTTTCCTCTTAAAAAAACCCTCTGTTAATGTCACATTGCTATGTTTACAATTCACAAGTGACATTTTAAGGCCTTGCTGATGCCATTGAGGGCAGGGAGGAATTCCCAGATGAACAGAAGAGACTGCGGGCAGGGGGCTGCCATCATCCCGTTCTCACGTCTCTGGCTCTTTACTGCTTCCAGCCCCTCCCCTGGCACTCACAGTGGCCTGGCCCAGCCCAGATCTACTGGGGAAGGGAGAGAACTCCCTGCTTGCAGGGAAGGGCAGCTGCAGAACCCAAACAGCCTTGATTAAGTGTCTAAATGGACAGGCCTGGGCAGTGCCCAGATGGAGTGTGGCAGATATTGTCCCTGCCCTCTGGGGCTTCCAGGATGATCCAGACACACAGATGGGGACAGACACGAATGGACAGCCGGGGTTGAGAATAAAACAGAATTGAAATCAGACTCTGTATGTATACACATGCATATAAGGGGACCCTTGCTCTTTTCTCTACCTGGTGTACTCCTATTCACCCTTCCAGGCCCAATTTACTTATCCAATCATTCATGTATTCATTTGTCATGGACATCTGTTTCTCAGCACCACTTTGCCTTTTTGTGTATGGGAAACTTCCTCTTCCCAACTCTTTTATGGAGAGAAGTTTACTTTCACTCCACCTTCACCTGTCTGCCCACTCTGAGTGTGGCTATGTGACCAAAGCAGGGCAAATTTGCATACAATAACCCCAGCCATCCAATTGGTTCAGGGATAGGAACATCACTATCTCCACTGAGAGTCAGCCCTGAACTTTCTTTCGGGCTGCATGGAAAATAGTGCTTTCTTTGTGCTGGGGTTGCCACTCGCTGGGAGAGCTTGACTGAGAATAAAGCTGATATATGGAAAAAGCAGAGCCAAGAGATGGTCAGTGGTGGCATTTAACACCTGCACCTAGCTTTAACTGTACCTCAAACCTAACCCTACTGCAGTAAACCTATGTTGAGCCATAAAGTCTCTTTTTTTTCTTAGGCAGGTTTGAAATGGACTTCTGTTATTGACAACCCAGAGGTTCCTGACTAACGCATCATTCATTTGTCAAACACTGTGCTCCTGCTCTGTGCCAGACTACACAGGGTGGTGGAATCTGAGAATGACTGTGACACAGCTCCTGCCTTCAAGGAGCTTGGAGTCTCCTAAGCCTTGTCCAAATGCTGCTCCTCTGTGACTACTTGGCCAGCTCCCACAGACAGTGAGCCCCCTTCTCCCCTCTGATTCCCAGCACTAGGTTCACACTATTCATTCAACGAATATTGCCAGGAGTGGTGGCTTATGCCTGTAATTCCAACACTTTGGGAGACTGAGGCAAGTGGATCACTTGTGGCCAGGAGTTTGAGACCAGCCTGAGCAACACAGGGAGACCCCACCTCTATAAAAAAATAAAAGCATTAGGTGATGTGGTGTTCACACCTGTAATTTCAGCTACTCGGGAGGCTGAGGCAGAAGGATCCCTTGAACCCAGGAGGTTGAAGCTGCAGTGAGCTATGATTGCACCACCGCACCCCAGCCTGGGCGAGAGTGAAGTTCATTGGTTACCTACTTCAGGCCAGGCTCCGTGTTCCTCCTATTGTAGAATTGTCCCAGACTGTGTCTGCCTCTGCCTCTTAGACTGTATGTTCTTGGATAATGGGCGCCATGCTGGTGAATCCCCAGTGCCTAGGGCTGTGCCTAATGTGTGCTAATTGCTTGTGTTTATTGAATGAATGAAAGAATGTGCATTTCTGTGTGTGTTTATGTGTGTTGGGATGAGGGAGTGGACAACCAAGGAGAAGGACAATATGACATAGCACCCATAGCAGAGGAGAGGGTCCTGGAAGGTTCTAGGTCCAGCCAGGGCTCAGCCAGAAAAGCCAGCACACGGCTCTGATCAATTGAATAAGAGCAGATGTCTCCCTGCAGATAGATGCCTTCCCCACATTTGCAACACAGGCGTCCCTGTCTCAGCAGCAGTCCTTGAAGAGCTGTCTCTGGAAGTTTTTCCCTTGTCCAAGCCCCACCCATAGTGTCCCGCCTGGCCACTACATGGATTCGTGTGAGGGCTCAATGTAGCCTCTCCCTGTCAGGCTGACGGGGCCCATTCTTCACACACAGCACTCTCTCACCAACATAGGCTGGGGCCTCCTCAGAGCCGTGGAGGCAGGGAGTCACGGACTGACAGCCAGGCCTCAGGTAAGTCAAAACTCCCCACCCTTCCCCTGGCTCTCCTGCCACTTTAGAAATCTGTACCAAAATCCTACGATGACTTAGTCTTTGCAGACTGAGCTCTTGACTGGGAGTTAAGATGACCTGAGTTCTGATTGCAACCCTGCCACTCTCCGAGGGTAACTTTGGAAACATCACTACCCCCTCCTTGAGCCTCAGGTCCCCATCTGAAAACTGAGCGGCAGCACCAAATCCCACACCATTCCTGGGAGATACGAGGGCAGAGTGACCCTCCCCATCTCACAGATGCAGGCTGGAAGGGATGGAGGCAGCTGGCTCTAGCCTCTTGGCACAGATTCTGCAGCACCCAAAGCCTCACCTTCTGACCATTCTGACCCGGGGGTGCCACCTCAGAGGAAACTGGTCCATAGTTAATCGTCCAGTTCTCCCACCTACAGAGGACATTGTTTTCTCCCCTCTGGCAGCAATCCCCCAAGCTAATTCTCCCAGTAACTCCCTGTCTTCCACTGTCCCCAGTCCTCTGAGTGTGGCTGGGCACCAGTGGTCTGGGTCTCCTGCCCGATAGAGACAATCCTCTCTGGGCAGCAAGGCCCCACTGCTATCTGCAAGGTTTCCTCCCTCCTCCCTGCCTTCCCTGCCTTCCCTGCCTTCTCCACCTTCTCCTGTCTCCCTGTCTCTGCCTTTCTTTCCTCTCTTTTCTTCCTCCTTGAGCCCTCTTCCTTTGCATTTCCTCTCGACTCTCCCCTTAGTCTGTCTTTAGCTGATTCTTTCCATCCCATCCTCTTCCTCTCTGATTCCTTCTCCAGACACCCTTCTTCCTTGGTTCTCTTCATTGTGCTCCTCTCCTCCTTTTTCTTTCCCTTTCTCTCTTCCCATCCCTCCTCCATTCCTCTCCCTTCTCCTCATCCGTTTCTCCAGCTCTCCCATCCTCCCACTGGGTCCATCCTCCCAGTCCTGTCTGCAGCTGGGTAAATTTCTATAAACAATTAAGTTTGTAATAAATTCAATTGTATTACATCCTTCTTAGAAGCTTATAGCATTTGGGAAGAGAGATTTGGGCAGCTAAGAGGCTGATATCCTCTCTGAGGATATCAGAGAGGCTGAGTGCCTGGAAGTGGAGTGCTCCCATTTTCAAATTAACTTGAGCTCCACATATTTCATTATCTCCCCACATTTCCCCATGTCAAATGATCCCAAACATCTCTCTTTCCTTCCTCTCTGCCTGAGCATTTCTCCTCCTCTCCCTTCCTCCAGTCCCAGGAGATAGACTGTTGCAGCAGGAAGGTAGCAAGTTCTATAGCAAGAAGGACTTCCCAGTAGATGGTGCATTAAAAGAATCCTCAGCTAGAAGGAGGGGAAGTGGGGGAGGTGAGAGAGTCTCCATCAGTGGAGACCTGGGGTCATGGGTGGGAGAAGGGGAGGCCAGCCTCAGCCCCAAACCTGGGGATATGTGACCCACTGGGCGGCTCACATGAGTCTCCAAGCCCAAGACTCTGGATGGGAATAGGAGAAAACAGCTGCAGACATCTGGAAGAGGCTTGCCTGGTTCCATTAGCTTAGGCACCAGCCAGGCCATGCTTTTGATGCTTGATCTTGCCCTCAGCACAGGGAGAAAGCCAATGAGATGTCAAGGACTACTCATAGAGACACCCCCTGCCACCAGCCAGGCTCCCCTCCCAGTTCCCCTGACAGCCCAAGCCAACTTCCAAGGCATAAATGAAATGCCAGAAAACCAAATACTGACCCCCCACCCCCATCCCCACAACAGGGGAGCCAAAGCCAATTCCCCTTGGGTGGGGTGGGGTGATAGAACCTCCTACCCGCCTGCACCCTCCCAATGCCTTTCTTGTCTGTCCCAGACCCTAGGAGAGAGGCTGAGTGCCAGACCACAGTCATACCTCATTTTGGTTCTTTTTGCAGAGGGCAGGTAATGGATGGAGATTTTTTTTAGCAGGGAAGGGAGTGAATCCTGAAGACCCATTTGAATGAGGAAATGTTTATGGATAGCAAAGAGAAGCAGCAAACTATGATTAAGTAAGACTGGAATGTATAGCAGGGAAAGTAAAACTAATCTGCATGTATTGAGTGCCTGCTGCATGCATACAGACAAAGGTGAATAAGATGGTCCAATGGGGGAGGTAACTGTATAAGCTGACACAAGTAGGATGATGAAGATGGTAAAGGCATGCACGCAGAAGATGGAAGGCATCAATTCTGCCAGGAGAAGAAGTGGAGGGCTTCATGGAGGCAGTGACACTTGAGCTGGAGTGAGAAGGATGAATAAGGTCAAGCCAGGCAAAGAAGAAAGGGAAGAGCTTCTGGGCAGTGGAGGCAGCATGAACAAAGACTTGGGGTGCTTTGGGGAGGACTAAAGTAACCCCTGGACTTCAGCAGAGAGAGAGAGAGAGAGAGAGAGTGTGTGTGTGTGTGTGTGTGTGTTTGGTGGAGGAAAGGCAGTGTTGAGAAGAACTCATATATACTAACTCTTCACATTTATACAGCACTTTGCAACCTGTAAGGTGCTTTTCTTTTTCTTTTTTTCTTTTTTTTTTTTTTGAGATGGAGTTTCACTCTTGTTGCCCAGGCTGGAGTGAAATGGCATGACCTCGGCTCACTGCAAACTCTGCCTCCTGGGTTCAAGCGATTCTTGTGCCTCAGCCTCCTGAGTAGCTGGGACTACAGGCACATGCCACCACACCCTGCTAATTTTTGTATTTTTAGTAGAGATGGGGTTTCACCATGTTAGTCAGGCTGGTCACGAGCTCCTGACCTCAATTGATACACCCACCTCAGCCTCCCACAGTGCTGGAATTACAGGCATGAGCCACTGCGCCTGGCCTGTAGGTGCTTTTCAAAGTCAGTCTCACTGAGCCCTTGCCACAAGCCATGGGAGGCAGGTTTTAGATACCCCTTGTAGAAATAAGGAAACTGAGGCTCAGAGAATTCAAGTGACTGACCCCAAATCACACAGCTGCTGCCAGGCTGCTTCTGAACTGAGCAACCCCCTTTCAGAGTTTCTGACCCTTGTGGAGCCTTGAAACTGAGGCAGGCAGGGTGAGGCAGGGTGGCCAGACTGATGCACTGGGGGCCCCAGCCTAGACCCAGGGACAGAGGAGACATGAGAATGACACAGGCAGCCCAGGCAGGCTTCCTGGCAGAGGGAGCCATAGAGTTTGGTTGGGGTGCAGAGGAGGGGTGCAGGCAGGGCATAGCTGGCATGAAATTTAGTGAAGGGGTTGGTTGGGGACAGGGAGAGCTCATCTGGCAGAAGGAAGATGCCAGAACGGTGAGCTGGATCAAACCGGGCCAAAGTGGGATGAGCTGGGGACAAAATGAGAGAAGTATGTGAAGGCAGCCCTCAGGGAGATACCAGCCAGTGGGCAGGGGTGGTGCCTATGGGAGGTGGTGTGGGGCAGTGGTTAAGAGTAGACTGTGGAGGGAAAGGAGATGATTTCAAGTCCTGGCTCCACAGCTTTCTAGCACAAACCACCTCAGAGGAGGAATGAGAATTTTTTTTTTTTTTTTTGAGACAGGGTCTGATATGGTTTCACTCTGTGTCCCCACCCAAATCTCAAGTTGAATTGTAATTTCCAATGTTGGAGGTGGGGCCTGGGGCCTGGTGGGAGGTGACTGGATCATGGGGATGGTTTCTAATAGTTTAGCACCATACTCCTAGTGCTGTCTCGTAATAGAGTTCTCCCGAGATCTGCTTGTTTAAAAGAATATAGCACCTCCCCACCTCTCTCTCTCTCCTGCTGCCATGTGAATATGTGCTTGCTGCTCCTTTGCCTTCCAACACGATTGTAAGTTTCCTGAGGCTTCCCCAGCCATGCCTCCTGTACAGCTGGTGGAACTGTGAGTCAATTTATCCTCTGTTATTCATAAATTACCCAGTCTCAGGTAGTTCTTTATAGCAATGTGAGAACGGACTAATACAGGGTCTCACTCTGTTGCCTAGTGCCATGATCACAGATCACTGCAGCCTTGATCTCCCAGGCTCAAGTGGTCCTCTCACCTCAACCTTCTGATTAGCTGGTACTACAGGCACATGCCACCATGTCTGGCTAATTTTTTTGTATTTTTTGTAGAGATGGGCTTTTGCCATGTGGCCCTGGCTGGTCTTGAACTTCTGAGCTCAAGCAATCCTCCTGCCTTGGCCTCCCAAAGTGCTGAAATTACAAGTGTTCTCCACTGCACCTAACTAGTAGTGAGAATTAATAAGCTAATGCTTAGCACCTTCTGGCACATGGCATGTGTGTTCATTATGTGGCATCCCTTAAGAAGATAAGGGTGGAAATGGAGCTTTTGGGGAAAAAAAATTTATTGAATAACTATTATGTGCTAGGAGCCATGTAAGAAGCTTCTACATAGGTTAGAGTTTTCCAGAGTTGCTGGATCATTAAACTTGCTGGGGTGACTCAGACCCTCTAGAGGGATTATGGATTTTTAACAAGGTTTCCCAGTGATTGTTAAGCTCAGACAAGTTTGGGAAACACTGGCAGATGAGAAAAGGCAAAGAAGGCTGGTTCTGGCATGTAGTGGGTGGCACAAATGGGATAGAGAGGGACCCAAGGCCCATAGACAAGGGGCAGCTGCTGGTGTGGTCCAGGCCAGAAGAATTAGGGACTGTTGGGATGTACTAGTTATCTATTGCTGCATAACAGATTACCCCCAAAATTTAGAGACCTAAACCAATTACAACCATTGATTACCTCACATAGTTTCTGTGGGTTAGGAATCTGGGAGCAACTTAGCTGGGTAGTTCTGGCTAGAGGTCTCTGGAGAGATTGTAGTTGGTGTCACCTGGGGCTGCAGTCATCTGAAGGCTTGACTGGGGCAGAGGAGCCACTTCTAAGATGGCTCGCTCACCTGGCTGGCTGTGACCCTGCCAGCACATGGGCCTCCCCATAGGACCGCTCGAGTGTCCTTACAACGTAGCAGCTGACTTCCCGTAAAGCAAGTGATCTAGGACAGAACAAGGAGGAAGGTGTGTCTTTTATGACATCTCACACCATTGTTTCTGCAATATTCAGTTGGTTATAGACATGAGCCCTGTGCAGTGTGGAAAGGGACCCAGAGCATGGATTCCAGGAGGCAAAGTTCATTGCACACCATATTGCAGGCTGGTGACCACAGGAGGAGATCTGATCACCTCCATTTTACAGATGGAGAAAACTGAGTTCACTTAGTTTCTCCAGGTCATCCAAAGCAGAGGCTGGAACTCTGATCCTTCTCTCTGAGCCCAGCAACTCTCCACCACCCCTAAGCTCCTGGCAGAAGAAACCGCTGGTGGTAAAGCCCAGATCTGTGTCCCCCAGCGGGGAGAAGGGGAGGGGTAACAATTGGGCCTCCCAGGCCTGCAAAATAAATATAATCACGTTTGCCTTTGCAAAAAGAAAGCTCCCAGGCGGGTGGGGGAGGGAGGGACTTTCTTCATCTAAATATGCTTCTGCCCTGGTGGCTGGTGTTTTCCATTTAAAACCACACTCGAGATGGCTGAGAAAATATACTTGATCCTGGTGCATTTTTCAGAAATTCAACCTGTTGGGTTTCTTGCCCTTTTTCTGGCGTCCCCAAGGGTGGGTTCAATCCAACATACAACCTTTGTGGCTCACTCACAGGGTGGTCCCAGACCCAGGTTTCACCCTCTCTGAGCCCCCAGGAGCTGGGGTGGCTGCCAAGTCTCTCCCAGTATCAGAGAAATAATCTTCATGTCTTGATATCAGTAGATTTTGGGGAAGAGTGACCTTAGGCCAGGGAGACTCTGCTTTAAAAAAGGCCTGAGGGCAGGACCTGTGCCTCCCCATGGGGCTCCCTAAGAGATGAGGCCTGTGTCTCTCCATAAATGGTAGCCCTTAGAGTGGGGCCACGCCGCCCTCCTCGGCTGACAGTGAGTTGGGGACAGATGGTCAGTGGCTGATGGCTGGAACAGGATAGGAGGTAACTGGGGGGTCCTCCCATGCCTTCTGCTCCTTTCTTCTATAGCCCCCTCCCCAGTTTTTTTTCTCACAATTAACCAGAGCCAGGCATGGGGAAGAAGAGAGTTAGTAAAAAAAATAAAATTAAAAGGACCAGAGAGTGGCCAAGGTGATAGATCTCAGAATGGCACTGCAGTCTCCACCCCCACTCCCCTTTGTGGAAACACCCCATCCCCTTGTATGTACATTGAACCCCCATCTCCCAGCTGGATGGCTTCACAGAACAAATGCTGCAGAGGGACCCTTTGGCTTACTGTGCAAATGGAGAAACTGAGGCTCAGAGAAGAAACACCACTTGCCTCAGAGCACCTACTGGGTCCACTACAGAGACAAGCAGCCTCCCCAAGGTGTGGGCATTGGGCAGAGCCAGCAGTGGCCACCACCAGGGTCAGAGGTCACCACATTCCTTCAGGAAGCCCAACCCTTCTTAGGGAAGAGAGAAGAGAAAGGAAGAGGCACAGGGGGTGTTGGACATCTCAGGGGCCCCCTATGGGGGACGGTGTCTGCAGTGGTGGCTGAAGGCAGTTGGAGCCCTCCAGGAAAGGGGGAAGGCAGGAGTGGCAGGAGGAACTTGGTCCCCAGGTGGCCTTAGGCAGGTGGAACCAGCCCTCCACCATGCCTCAGTTTTCATTCCAGAAAATGGAGATTTGTTCTGCTAGTCTGGCCCTACTGCCAATTATACAGCAGAGCCTCTTCCTGTTGGCCCTGGCCTCTAAGCACTGAGGACATGAACTTGGCCTCTTCTATCCTGACCTCTGACCCCCAGTTTCCCCTGTGGTGGGGTTGGAGAAAAGGAAATAAATCCTATGGGAGGATTAGGGTCACTCAGGTCAGCTGAGAGCTCAAATTGCAGCAGAGTGGATGGAGGCGAGGTTAGAGGGACTTCCTGGCCCAGCAGTCCTGCAGGGCGTGGCCACCCCCTCCTGGGTGGGATCTTCTCTCCTGAGACAGCTCTTCTTACTCCTCCTCCCCAGGGGCAGAGGATGGGCATGGAGATGTGGGGGGGGGGGGTGCTAGACTCCTGGATGCTGTGGGGTCCCCCTCACTGCCAGCTTCAGAGCCCACAAGCCACCTGTCCTCTTACAAAGCCACAGAGACCCTGAGCAGAGAGGGGACACTTTCTGGTGACCACCCTCCCACCACAGCTCTGCCCCTCGGCTTCCTGACTGTGGGAGGCCATGGGATGGGATGCAGGGTGGGCGAGAAGATGACTGTGGAGAAGATGGGCCGGCCACGGGTTCGGGCTAGCAGTCCAGCTACAGGCGAGGGCATGGAGAAGACGAACTTTCCAAAAACAAAAGCAGAAGCGGCAAAATATCCCATTAGGAAAAGCTGGTGGCGAGTCTTGCCCTTTGAGTCCTTCATTCAACCCTCAGAGTGCTAGGAGAGATCCAGACAACCCCCAAAAGCAGCAGCCAGTACAGAGAAGGCTCAGGAGACAGAACAGGGCAGGGAGGGCAGCAGATTTTTAAACAAATAAATGAGAATTTATCAGATCATTATAAGGTTGAAGATAATAAAATAGGCTGGTATGAAAGAGAGTGCCTGGGGGCTGCAACAGATGGTGTAGTCATGGAGGGCCTCTCTGAGGAGGTGATACTTAAGCTGATGACTGAAGGCCAAGAAGGAGCTAACCAGGTTTAGAACTTGGGGGTGGGGGAAGCATTCTGGGCAGAAACAGCAGTAGGTGTAAAGGTTCTGAAATGGGAATGACCCTGAAATCCCTGAGTGTGAATGAGCTTGGTAGATTTAGAGCCAGAAGAGGAAGGCCAGAGTAAGTGGAGTGAGACTGGCCAGAGGTGGGGTCAGAGAGTTAGCCAGGGGCTAGATTGCATATGGCTTTGGAAGGTAAGGCAAGGAGGTTCAATTTTCTCCTAAATGTGATGGGAAGCCATGAGAGGGTTTTGAGTAGCAGAGTGACGAGATCTGATTTATGTCTAAAAGATCCTTCCTGCTGTCGTGCAGAGAAAGGATTGCAGGTGCCAGCATGGAGGCCAGCGGGGGAGAGCAGATTGGCGCTGTTGCAGTGTCCGGCTGAGAGCTGCTGGCGGCAGTGGACACAGAGAGAAGAGCCTGATTCTAGGTTTAGTTTAGAATCAGAGCCAGCAGGCTTTGCTGACAACTGGCTGTGGCTGAGGGTCAAAGGGAGGAGTAGAGATGATGCCTGGGCTTTTGGCTGGAGCCACCGAGAGGTTGGTGGTGCCTTGCTGTGGGCTGCATTCTCCATTCATCCCCTGCTGCTGCAAGCCCAGGGCTCCCTCTGCGGAGGCTGCAGGAGAGTATTCATTCATGGATTCCAGCAGGAGGTATTTCCTGAGCTTCAACGAGGCCTCTTCCAACCCCTAGCCCTGCCCTGCCCTGCCCTGCCCTGCCCTGCCCAGCCTAGACTCTGCTCTATTTCTGACAGTCAGGGTGGACAGCTGCCCTCCCCCTCCAGCCTGGTGGGTGTGTGCTGCCATGCCCTGCCTCGGCCCAGATGTGGGGTGGAGACATTAGTGGCCTTGGAGAACTTGAAAATCTCTCTATGTGGTGAGATACTCTGGAGGAGAATGGGTGTGTGTGTGCTGGGGGTTGTTCGGTGCAGGGAGCACAGCCTCAACCCATCCCTGGACCCAGGAGGGCAGGCACTGGTGGACATTTTTTGTCATTGTGAAGTGTAATGAATTAATGACAGTACAGGGAGTCTTGGATGCCTGGAGCAAGGCCGAGGCGGGCGGATCACGAGGTCAGGAGATCGAGACCACAGTGAAACCCCGTCTCTACTAAAAATACAAAAAATTAGCCGGGCGTGGTGGCGGGCGCCTGTAGTCCCAGCTACTCGGAGAGGCTGAGGCAGGAGAATGGCGTGAACCCGGGAGGCGGAGCTTGCAGTGAGCCGAGATTGCGCCACTGCACTCCAGCCTGGGCGACAGAGCGAGACTCCGTCTCAAAAAAAAAAAAAAAAAAAGATGCTGCCAAAGGAAGTTCCCAAAAGTGCCTATGCCTGGGGGTGATCCTCTTCCCCTAAACGTCCTGAGATGTGGAGGCTCAGGCTGGATAGTGACTTACCAAAGGTCACACAGCAATTTCTCAAACAAAGTCTTAGGTCTTTTTTGTTCTGGGCAACTTGAGATGAAGCTCAGAGCACCGTGGGACAGATCTCTGTTCTCTTTGAGCCCCACCCTCTCTTGTTCCCAAAGTCTCTCCTCCTGCCCCCAATGCTCTTCCCATTTTCCAATTGCATCCCATCTCCCCCCACTCTAGGAGGCCACCCCTCACCACTCACACCTGCCTGCATGTCCCCTGTGTCACTCCCTAGGACCCCGCCCAGGCCCCAGGCCCCAGGGCCCGCGGAAGCCGCTCCGTGGCTGGGGTGCCTGGTGGGGTCGGTCGCATCCGATGGCAGCTCCGTGTCGGCGTCCCCGCCCCCACCCCGAGCCCCAGTCTGTCAGCCGTGATGGATGCCGGGCAGCGGTCCCTTGGAACGGATCCTGGGTCTAAAAGCCTCACGCAGCCTTTCCTGGGCAGGAGGCGCGGGGGAGGGACACGGGGGTCCCCGAGAGCCCGGCTCCCTGCCATGAATCAGTCGCTGGCACAGCCAATTAGCGCAGACAAGAGCCCAGCGATGAATCATGAGCCATTAGGGCCGACTCGCTCCTCCCTTCCACCAAAGTGGGGTCCTGGCCCTGGCGGGGTGGGGAATGCTGCTTCTCTCTGGACGGCCTCCCCCTCCCCAGCGCCCTTCTCATTCAGAACCGCTGAGAAGACCCTCGCCCCGGGAAGCTGCGGTGGGCAGGGCCGCATGCGGGTCATTTGCGTGCCATTTGCATGGCGCGAGGGCATTGGACGCTCCCTGACACGGGCCCTCCCACCTGCCCCGTCCACCCTCCAGACGGGTTCACCGTGAGAAAAGACCTCGCCAGTGACCCCTTGGCGCAGCCAGGGAGCAGGGCGCCTGCCCCTTTCCTTCATCTTCTGAGCAGAGGCTAGACCTGCGTTGCCAGGTCCTAAGAAATAAGAGCACTGCGTCGGGCTCCAGGGATCACCCAGGCCAACTCCTGCCATCCAAACTTGCCCCCTCCTCTAGCAGAGGAGGCAGTGGAAGCCCACAGAAGGCAAGGGCATATCAGAGACCTAGCTCAGCCAGGTAGTGAACAACCACATCCTGACAGCCTAGCCAGAGCCTAGAGCCGCCTGCCTGAGCCCTTGGGGGTCTCTGTATTGATGTTCTTTGCAGCCTGCTGAAGCCCCAAAGCTGGACTCTAACGACTGGTCAATGGTTGGCATCAAGGTAGTGGCAGGGGAGGAAGTCCTCTGTCTGGACCCTCTTAGGTAGGAATGAATTTGGGGAACTAGAATTGCACTGAGGAAGTCAAAGAAGGTGGAGGGAGAAACAGCCAGAGCTTGTTGCTATGTGACAAGGCTCACCATGACTTGGTCTCATTTGATCATTGCTATTACTTTCCCCATTTTATAGCTGAGATGACTGAGGCTTGGAAAGGATAAGGGACTTGTCCAAGGACCCCAAGTAAGAACACAGGAGCTGGATTGGAACCCAGGTCTGTTTGGCTTCAGAGCTTGAGTAGATAGATGATCTCCGAGCCACACAACTCTGATTCTGTCCTGAACGCAGCCTCATTTATCCACCTGCCTATGTGACATGGCCAACCAGCTGTCCCACAGGGACCTCTAACTCACTCTGTTGAGACCTGAGCTCATTATCCCTCCCTCCCCAGCCCATTCCTCTCTTCTCTGCAAAAGGTACCATTAGCCACTGGCTGCCCAAGCCAGCAACATGGGGATACTCCTCCCTCTGCCTTTTCCCATTCCACATCTGACCAGGCATGTGGGTGTGGAATCTGCCCAGTTTTGTTGTGAAATGGGACCTTCATGGGACCTCTCCTTCCCAGCTGTGTGTCAGTGGTATGGCTCAGACCCTGGGCCTCTCTTACCTGGAAAATTTCAGTACTCTCCCAGTGGGTCTCCAGGGTCCTTCCCTTCAATTCTTTCCTCTATGCTGCTGCCAGAGTGCACTTCTTCAAGTGCAATTGAATACTTCACTTTCTACCTTAAAAAAAATTGATCCCCAGTACTTTCAAGATAAAATGTTATGGTGGCTCACTCCTGTAATTCCAGCACTTTGGGAGGCCGAGGCAGGTGGATCACTTGAGGCCAGGAGTTCGAGACCAGCCTGGGCAACATGGAGAAACCCCTTCTCTACTAAACATATAAAAATTAGCTGGGCGTGTTGGCACACGTCTGTAACCCTAGCTACTTGGTAGGCTGAGGTATGAGAATCACTTGAACCTGGGAGGTGGAGGTTGCAGTGAGCCAAGACCACGCCACTGTATTCCAGCCTGGGTGACAGAGCAAGCCTCTGTCTCAAAAAAATAAATAAGTAAATTAAAAGTTTCAAAAAGACAGAGCATTAAAGGGCCTTCACAGGTGGGCACAGAATACCTTTCTAAACCCACCTCTGGCCACTTGCCTCTCAGGATCCAGTAAGTTACTGGGCACGTGGGATTGCTCACCTTGCCCAGAATGTACCAAGGATCTTCTCTCCTCTCAGGCTTGGCTCCTGCTGTCAGCTCTGCTAGGAATGCCCTTTCCCTATCTCCACCTGGCAACTTGCAGTCTCCTCCTTCCACCATCTCTGAAGCTCCCCCCACACTGCCCAGGCAGGATGAATTGCTCTTTCCTCTGTGCTCCTCCAAGCACTTTGCTCAAATTGCTAGCCTAGCACTTCCACACACAGTAGTGTGGTTAGCAGGGTGTCTGCCCCCTCCCTGCCTAAGAGGCCTGGGGCAGGGGCTATGACTTGCTCAGCTCCGCTTCTGTGCTGGGGTCTGGCACGTCAGACATGTTCAATACCGGTTTGATGGATGGGTGAGCTGCCCTCTCTCCTCTTTCTCTACTCTCCACCTTCCTGTTTGGCCTGTCGCCCGAGTTGAAGCCATCCACTTAAAGAAGTCTTGCCAGAAGGCAATCTGGGAGTTAGCCAGAGTCTATGTGACCCCTGGACCCACAGGTACCTGATCTGGACAACCACATGGACAAGCCACACAGAGAACACAGATTGAGGTCAGGAAATCTGGATTCGGAACCTCCATGGGAGACCATGAACAAGTCACCTCTCTTCTGTGGCCCTCCGTTTCCTTATCTGTTTAATGAGGTAGAGGGTAAATGATGCTTCTAAGGTCCCTTCCAGCTCTGATGTTTTTTGAATTTGTTGCTTTCTAATTCCATGGCCTGTGCAGGGCCCTCGACGGTTGGCATGGTATGTGAATGAGAAATAAGAGCTGTGTATTGGAGGTGGGCTGTCCAGGGCAGACAAACCATTCTCCCAGGAAGTGACTTCTGAGAAAATAAGGGACCAGCTGGAGAAGAGGTCAGGGCAGACATACACTGAGAGGATGGCTGTAGCTCTCCTGAGTCAGTTAATTGTGAAAATCAATGGTGTGGCCAGAGGCAGGAGACAGGGGAAAGCCTGGGGGATGGAGACTCCCAGAGAGTGAATGGGGTGGGTGTGGCATCCTTTCCCAGGGCTGGTCCAGGGGGTTCTATAGGCAGAGCAAGGCCCAGGTGGGTTGGGATTCAGGGATGGAGCAATGCAAGGGAAAAATCCTGTATTAGAATCTCGGGGAGAAGGACACAGAGAATGTAGGTGCAGTGAAAGTGCACATGATATAATGTTCAAGAGAAATTTCATTGTTGTAAGTTTAGATGGACACAGGGTGCTGGAGACAAGCCTTTTTGCTCCTTGTTCCCAAGTCCAGACTTGGGTCCTAGTCCTGGCCCTGCCACTGACTCTTGTTGATACGATTCTGAGTTAAATCCTTCTTTGCCTTTGAGCCTCTGTTTCCCCACCTATAAAATAACGAGTTTACCGTCTCTGGGGGCCATAGTCCTGGCACATACAAGGTGTTCCCACCAAGGGTTCTGCCAGCCTCAGTCCACCCACCACCTGTTAACCACCTCCGACCCTTCTATCCAGGTTTCCACCACCAGCCCCTGGGTCCTCCATGCCTTGCTGGCTTTCTCTGGATTTTTTCCCATAGCAGTCTCTGTCTGGCTCTGCTTCCCAACTTCCCACTTCCAGGCAGGCCTTCCAGCCTCTCTCAGATCCTGGTTTGGGTACTCAGGCTAGTGGGAGCACAGGTTGCTGTAGGCCAGCTGGGGCCTCCTTCCCCTTCCCCTCCTTCTCTCCCAGTTGATACCACTCAGTCCTCACTCACTCCATGGAAGGAAACAAACAGCTGCTGGGGTGTCCTGGGAGGGGAAGACATGTACCTTTGTTGGGAGGGGTGTCCAAGGGGAGCCTGGTTGGGGGAGGTGGTAGGAAGGAGTAGGAACCTGGAATAAGCCACTCTCCTTTCATCAGCAGCCTCCCAGTATTTCACTCTTTGGTGGGGCAGAAAGGAGGTGCCAGCATTGACCCTGAGCGTGGACGGAGCCATTCCCTCAGCAGTGAGCCCCCGGCCACCCCTTTGATCGCCCCTCACCCGCTCCCTAAGAGGCTGTTAACATCCTTCTTTATGGGGCTGGGGACGAAGCCAAGACTCTCTCCTCATCTGGGGCCCCCAGGTGGCTCTCTTTGTACTTCTTCCCATGCCCAGCGCCTGCCATGGGGGACTAGCCTGTCCTGCCCCAACAAAGTCTGTAAGTGAGAAGTCCTGAGCCTTGAACTAGTTAGGTGATCTGATGGGAGGGACAGTCTGCGCTTACAGGGGGCTCCCGGTCTGACTGGGGGAGGGGAGCAAGTAGAAGAAGTGACAGACCAGCAGAACAGAGCTGGGAAATGGCCTCGGGTGAGCTTCCTGGAGGAGGAGGATAGGAGAGCACAGGGGAGCAAGGCAAGGAAAAAGAAGGAGGAAGGGTCTATGTGAGACTGAAAGGGAGAAGGGGGATTCTGTAGGGGAGGTATGGAATGGATTCATCCATCTGAAGCAGAAAGCCCAAGCCAGAGTATGGAAAGAGTGGTAAAAGGGGTGGGGTGGAGAAATGGGCAACCTCAGAAGCTGAGATGGTGGTGCCGAGCCTCAACTATTCATCTGTAAATTGGGCCTGACACCTGCTTCCCCTAGTTGCCGTGAGGATTCGCTGGGCCCATGCATAGAAGGGCTCTGGCTGGAGATCACACTCCCTTCTCACACATTTCCTGTCCTGCTTTTATTCCCCACTGCATCCAAGCCCAGAGGGGCCAGTTCCTCCCTGTTTCTCAGCATCTGGCCTCATCTAGAAACATCTGCCTCTCCTGCAAGAGGTCCCAGTTAAGGCTCTGAAGGAAGAAGTGGTGAAGGCAGGACTGCGGGTGGCGGGGCAGGCGGGGAAGCTGGATGGAAGGAACAGAGGCGCGTTTTCCTCACCCCCACCTCCCCCAGGCCTCATTCTACACAGATTTGCCATTCATCTCCCCAGAATCCCCTCACTCCTGGCTGCCCTCAGTACACACACGCGCATGCGCACACACACACATGCACACACCTGCTTTCTCTCTCAACAATTCAGTGTGGCCCCACCCTGACCCAGGGCCCCCAGTAGAGGACCCCACTCTGCTTCCTCCAGCTTTTCCTTCAGTGGCTGCCCAGCAATGGATTCTCCAATTTTATTTCCAAAATTCTGGCCAATTTTGTATTCTTCTCCATAACATGTCCATGTTATTTCAATATGAAAATATTTTACCTCCCAGTTAAATTACCAAACTTTTCCCTGAAAAATCTTCCAATGAGAAGCAGGACCATATTTTATCCTTTGTTTTTTCCTGCTGAAGGCACCCAAGGAGGACTCAAGGGTCCCAGTGCCCCCATTTGAGTCATGCTGGCAGGGCTCTGTGCATACACAGAACCCCCAAGACAGAGCCTGCTGTCCCACACCGGGAGAGGAAGGCAAAGGCAATGTGGGAGAGGGGGTGTCCCTGGATCCCTGGCACCAGCCTTGGTCTTAGAAACAACAAGACTTTAGCTCAGTGGAGGGTGAGGGGGCTTTGGGGATAGTCAGAGTTGAAGTTGGAGTTGGATGGGCAGGTGTCACCCATGGCAAGAAAAGGAGACGGTACTCCTGTGGTCTGACCTCAATCTCTCCTGCTTCAGGGGTAGAATCCTGGGCTCATAGAATGTCCCTCAAGCTGGGCATGGTGGTGTTTGCCTGTGGTCCCAGCTACTCTGGAGGCTGAGGTGGGAGGATTGCTTGAGCCCAGGAGGTTGAGGCTGCAGTGAGCGGTGATCAAGCCACTGGACTCCAGCCTGGGTGACGGAGCAAGACCCCGTCTCCTCCTACAGTCCCATCCCTATGATTGCAGATGAGGCCAGACAGAGGGCTCACTTGAGACTGCAGAAGTCTTCGTTCTCCCCAAGTTGACTAATTCTCAGTTTCCAAGGTGTGGAGGGCAGAATAATGGCCCCGCAAAAATGTCCACATTCTCATCCCTAGAACCTGTGAATATGTTACTTACATGGTAAAAGGGATTTTGCAGATGTAATGAAGGATCTTGAGATGAGGAGAATATCCTGGATGGTCTGGATGAGCTCAGTGTCATCGTAAGTACTCTTATCAGGGAAAGAGGGAGGCAAGAGACTCACAGAGATGTGACGACAGAAGCTGAGGTGGGAGTGATGTGAAGATGGGGCCATGAGCCAAGGAATGCAGGCAGCCTCTAGTCAGTGGAAAAGGCAAGGGACAAATTCTCCCCTTGAGAAGGAACCAGCCTTGCTGGCCCATTTCAGATTTCTGACCTCTGAGCTCAATTTGTTTATAAGCTACTAAATTTGTGGTAATTCGTTACGGCAGCAATAGGTAACTAATTGCTAATTAATTACAAACTAATTACACAAGGCTTTGGGGTGAGAGGCTTTGTGGGCTCCAGTAGGGAATCCAGTGAGTCTTCCCCTCCACTTTCTTTCATCCTTACCCAGCATTAATTGCACATCCGTGATGTGTCAAGCACATACCAATTTAATCATCACAGCCCTGCCTTCAAGGAGCTTCCAGTCTAGTGGGACTACAGACATGCAAACACACAAGAACCACATAGTAAAAGAGTGATTTTTGATGGTTGGTATATACAAGCTGCAATCTGCATGGGGACAGGAGCCAGAAGTAAGGGAATACTTACTTTGGCTTTTGGAGCCAGAAAGAAGTGAGGTCTTGATCCTGACTGCTCATTTTGTGATGCTGGGCAAGTTACTTACGGGGGACCTGGTTGCTCCCTGATCCACCTGGGGAGGTGAAGAGGGTGCTGCATTAGCCCATTGCATTATCCCCGTGAACCAGAGCTTCAGAGTGAGTGTGGGATAGGGGTGGAGGCTGGGGACAGGGAAGGATGCAGGTATTACTATGCCCTACCTATGCCTTAGTTTCCACATCTGTAAAGTGGGAAAAATAATCACACCCATCTCATGGAGTTGTAAGAATTAAATGATGATGCATGGAGACTGCTTGACACAGTGAGTTACACCTAGTAAGTGCTCAGAAAACAGGGAAGGCTTTATGGAGGAGCTAGAACTTGAGCCAGACTTGAAGGCCAAATAGCAACTTGTGAGATAAACAAACAGGAGGAAGCTCTTCTGAGCAGGAAAAAAAAAAAAAAAAAACAACCAGCATGCGTGAGGCACAGGGATAGGACATGAACCTTTTGGGGAACTGCAATGAGATTCAGGAAGCTGAAGCCTAATGTGGCCAAGAGGCAGGAGAGGTGCTTGGAGAGTAGGCAGAGGCTGGATCACCAAGGACCTTTTATGTCATTCTAAAGATGCTTTTATCCTGAAGCCAATAGGGAGTCACTGAAGGTTGTTGAAAGGAAGAGGGGAGTGACTCAACTAGATTTTTATGTTGGAAACGAATCTGTTTTCCAGGTTGGTTCCAAAGAGAGACAGGGACTGAGGGAAAGGATCCCATTCCAATTCAACCTGTTGGGGCAGGGAGGAGAAGGTGTTTCCTTTTTTTTTTTTTTTTTGAGACAGAGTCTCACTCTGTCACTTAGAGTGGAGGCAGTGGTGCAATCTTGGCTCACTGCAACCTCTGCCTCCTGGGTTCAAGCGATTCTCCTGCCTCAGTCTCCTGAGTAGTTGGGATTACAGGTGTGTGCCACCAAGCCTGGCTAATTTTTATCTTTTTAGTAGAGACAGAGTTTCACTGTGCTGGCTGGGCTGGTCTCAAACCCCTGGCCTCAGGCGATCCGCCCACCTCGGCCTCCCAAGGTGTTTCCAATGTCCCCAGCTGTGAACCCAGCAATGATCTCTGGAGGAAAGGGTTTCAGGAGAATCACAGCAAGTCAAAGGAAAAGACCCAAATATCTATTATCCATACGAGAAAACTGAGGCCCAGAGAATGTCACACAGTAGCGGCAGAGGCAGGACCGGACCCCAAATGTCCTGACTCGCAGCCCAGTGCTCGCTCTAAAGTACCCTGACAGCCACAATCGTTGAATGAATAGCCAAGCTGCAGATGGAAGACTAATACAGAACAGGCAGTCTCCCACATTGACTCTTTGGAGGGACAGTGAAGAAAGACTGCTCGAGCTGGGCGTGGTGGCTCAAGCCCATAATCCCAGCACTTTGGGAGGCCAAGGTGGGTGGATCACAAGGTCAGGAGTTCAAGACCAGCCTGACCAACCTGGTGAAACCCCATCTCTACTAGAAATACAAAAATTAGCCGGGCATGGTGGCATGTGCCTGTAATCCCAGCAACTTGGGAGGCCGAGACAGGAGAATCGCTTGAACCAGGGAGGCGGAGGTTGCAGTGAGCTGAGATCGCGCCACTGCAGTCCAGCCTGGGTGACAGAGAGAGACTCCGTCTCAAAAAAAAAAAAAAGAAAGACTGCTCTTGTCCAGTGTTTCTGGGGACCTGGTTGCTCCCTGATCCACCTGGGGAGGGAGAGGGGGTGTGGCATTAGCCCATTACATTATCCCATGAAATGGAGCTGCAGAGTGAATGCAAGATAGGGGCAGAGGCTAGGGGGCAGGAGAGGATGCAGATGTTATTATGTCCTACCTATACCCTAGGCCTGGCCGAACCTAAACTCTCCTCAGTACCATGGAACTGAACCTGTGACAACACAATAGACTAAAAATAAACTGGGCGTTTACCACTTTAAAGCCTTAGAGCCAAGTCTCCCCATTCAGTTGCAATGCCCCAGTGAGGCAGTAGATTGACCTCACGTGACTTTTGGGAATGAACACTGAGACCATCAACCCTATCAATGAGGGTTAAAAAAACAACAACGAAGTACCACCTGACAACTTCAAATTATTTATTGATTCCTGAAAAGGAAAATGAAAGGAAGCCGGCCAAAGCCACGGAGTGCCAGTTGAATAAGTTATCAAGAGTCTTCTTGGATTGACGATGCGGCTCCATTTGCAGCACTTAGCATCTTCTGCCTTGGAGGAGAGCTCCTGGTGGGTGCTCAGCCTACCTGCTTCAACTGCAAGCTCATTGAAGACAGATACCCCAATTTGGCATGGTGCCTGGCTGGCAGGAGGGCTCTTTTCCTCTTTTGCAGACTGTTGATGCAGCCTCCTAAGTACCCTCTCTGCCTCCCATCTTGGCTCCTCCAGTCCACACTACAGTCTTCTTAAGACACTGACTGATCAGATCCTCTGACTCTGCTGAAACACCTCAGGGACTCTCCACAGCTACAGCAATGACTTCCCAAGAGTGCCCTGGGGCACATCAGTCCCAAGAGATGCTCCTGAAGAAACAGCTTAGGGCCAAAATAAATTTAGAAAATGCTCTTTACTGAAGCTCCCCAGCCCTTGGAGATTCACATTCCCCATGAGCATACTAAGGGATCTGAGAAGTCCTGCAAGGTTAGCATGCAGCCAGGTTAGCATATTTGATACAGGTTTCCGAAGCTTTTTCCATCACAGGCAATCTTTTTGAAAGGAATGTCTACAAAGAGCCCAAGACATAGTCCCACAGAACATACTTTGGGAAGCAGTGAGCTGCATGGTAGAGCCTGAAGTTCAGTCGGGGAGGGGAAGGGCAGCGGTTGTGTGATGAGTCCCCGCCCAAGAGAACATGGTCTGTGGGAGACTGAGGTGGCTCAGGGTGCAAAAGGGAAGGTGCTAGCTGTGTGCAGACATGACAGAGACTTGTGGGTCAGGAAAGTCCATCAGCAGCTCTCCTTTCTGCCTTCAGTCTCTTCATCTAGACACAGATGTCCTGGGCACGTGTGTGTTTCTGGACCTGGCACATCCTGAGTGAATCGTGGCCTCTTAATGAACCCAGCAGCCTCCTGCTGCAGAGTCACTGAGATGCTGTGCAGTTATGACATACCCTCCCACCACAAAAGAACATTCCGGCTTGTCCAGGGGATGGTCACAGAGGCCAGTGCTCCACCGGATCCCCAGCAGCAGGAGCCTTCTGTGGTAGGAAAAGCATGGGCATCGGAGGCCAAGTCCGGGGTTCCCATCCTGATTCATCACTGACTAGGTGCTGTGCGGCCTTGGGTAAGTCACTCAATCTCTCTAAGCCTGTTTCTTCATCTGAAAATGGGGAAATAATAGCTGCCTTCAGGGTTGTTGAGCCAGCGTGGTTTGTTGCCCTGGGGTATCAGCCTCACCACCTCCAAAGTTCTCGAAGATCCCCGAAGGTAGGATTAAGTCTCACCATTCATTCATTCATTCCATGCAAATACTTGTCAGGCACCTTCCCCATGCTAGGAACTGGGGAAACGGTGCTGAGGAGAAACAGGCTGGGTCTGTGCCTGTGGAGAGCATACTGTCTGGTAGGGATTAGGTAATTCGTTCATTTATTCAATACTGGGCAGCCACTGTGGGCCAGGCACTGTGCCGGGCTCGGGCCTCCTGTATGTTTTCCTATAGAGTTTACAAAGTGTTTACAAAGAAAGCACTTTTGCCATCATTGGTTAGTTTGTTCTTCATGACAATCTGATAAGATAGAAGTAGAGATTACCACTCCATCTGGTAGACAAGGAACTAGAGGATCAGGAAGACTAAGAGGAAAATTGAACTGGGAACCAAAACCTCTCTTCTCTCCATAGGCATTCACTGGAGGACCACTCTGGGCCAGGCGCTGTGTTCACAGTGAGATGCAAATGTTCCTTCTGGCTGTGTGGGTGGCGCTGACAGCCATTTGTTTGTCCGTCTATTGCTGTGGTCCCTGTTCCTCTCTGAGGCAATACCCTCCCCCAGCCAAGCCCTCAGCTATGGACTTTCCACACAACATGGAGCACATAAGTTGATTCCTCGAATTCCACACCCTCAGCTGTCACCCTCTGTAGCCCAGGAAACCTTTCCTGCACTTGACTTCAACACCTAAGGCCAAGGTCTGTCCGCCTACCGCCAGGGGCCTCTTTTGGGGTAGAGAAATGCTCAGGGAAGACCAAGATAACTCAGGCCCTCCTCAAATGCCAACATGTGAACCAGAGGCACAGTAGACCCTGAGCTCCCAGCCAAGTGGGTGCTCACTATGGGGGCTACTCTGGGCCTTGGTCAGGGAGGCGCAGGTGGGAACAGGGAGCAGAGCATGCAGATCTTCCAAAGTGGGTGGAGTTATAAACTGGAGCGGGAGAGGAGGAAAGGGTAATGAGGGGGCTGAACGATGAGCCCACCATCATTTTACTAAAGGCCTGGAAACTGACAGCAACGTGGGATCCTGGAGGGAGGTGCTGAATTGGGGTTGAGGGGGGTGTCAATATCACTCAACATCCAACTCACTGTCAGCTTAAATGAGCAAACCCCAGCTGAGCCAGAGAAGACTGACATATCCAGCATTCCCCAAATCCATCTGAATATCTCCTCCTTCTCTCCACCTCTTCCTTCTCCTCTAGGAAGGCCCCTCAAGTCATCTCCACCCCCACAGGCGTGTTCCCTGTGTGCCTGCCCAGCTCTTGTGCCTATACTCTGCATCCTGGCCACTCCATCTCCCTGTGTTCTGGGCATGCTCTATTTCCTCCATCAGCCAGGGGCTCCAGGAGGTGAGCTGTAAGATGTGGAGGTTCTTTTTTTTTTCTTTTAGACGGAGTCTCACTCTGTCACCCAGGCTGGAGTGCAGTGGCATGATCTCGGGTCACTGCAACCTCTGCCTCCCGGGTTCAAGCGATTCTCCTGCCTCAGCCTCTGGAGTAGCTGGGACTATGGGTGCGCGCAACCACGCCCGGCTAATTTTTGTTTTTTTTTTTTTTTTTTTTTTTTAGTAGGGACGTGGTTTCACCATATTGGCCAGGCTGGTCTCGAACTCCTGACCTCGTGATCCACCCGCCTTGGCCTCCCAAAGTGCTGGGATTATAGGCATGAGCCGCTGCACCCGGCCCAGGTTGAGGTTTTTGAAGAGCATCACCTTTGCAGGTACAGAGTACGGAATCTCCTTTGAAGCTCCCTCCACTTGGGCTCTCTTAATTCCCAGGCCACTGCCAGCTTCACCAGATCCTGAACTGTTCCGTGAGGTGTTTACAGCCTTTCTCCTGTGCTCCAGGCATGTGGCCCTCCACCTGGATTCTGTCTGCTCTTTCATCCCCTGGCCCTGGTTCCACCAACAGCTTCCTCCAGCCCTGTTGGCAGCAGTCTAATCTAAATCACGCTCACTGCGGTTTTCAGTACAAGGTTTTATCATCAGGTTCTGTATGGGTATGGGTAGCCTGAAGGATGTGGGGTAGAACCAAGATACAACTACCTGCCTGGGGAGAGCAAGCCACGCTACTCTCACAGCTCACACCAATGCCCGCCTGAGATAATTTTTGTCTCCGTTAATTCATTTGTTGCCAGGAGAAAGTAGAGCTGTTTCTTTCCTCTTTACAGGTGAGAAACGCTGCAGGCAGGAATCCAGCCGTGATTCTTGACACCACCCTCATCTAATCCCCTGCCAACTGCTAGTTCAAGCCAGCATCAGCTCTCTCCTGGACCACTGCCACCGCCTCCTAACAGGATTCCCACCTCCACCTCCACTGTCATTACCCCCGATCTACAGCCAACTTGAGATGATCATGTCATCCCCTCCACACCCAACACAACTCCAAAGTGCAAAGAGGCTTCCTCTGTTCTTGGATCAAGGGTTTAAACATGACCTAGAAGGCCTCGCCTTGTCAGTCTCCATCCACCTCTCACTCCTCTCTCTACACTCCAGCCTTGTCTGCCTTCTCCCAGCACATTGTATATGCTCCCTCCTGCCACAGGACCTTTGCACATACTATTTCCTCTGCCTGGGCTGTTCTTCCATCCCCTCAGGTTTCAACTCAGACATCACCTTTTTGAGGAAGGCCCCCAGCTTTCCTGGCCAGTCAAATCCCCCGTACATACTCTTAGGGCATCATGTTCTTCGTTTTCTTGGCACTGACCACAGCTGTCATCCTGACTGCATTTGGGTGGCTACTTGATTGATGTCTGCTCCCCATTAAGCTGCAGGCTCCATGAGGGCAAGAGCCAGCCTAGCCCGGTGCTGGCACATAGTAGGTGCTCAATAAATAGTTGTTTGAGTGGGGCCCGAATGAGTGAGCAAATCTTTAACCAAGCCAGGACCAGGAGCTCAGAGCCTTCGGCTCCCTGGGAAGGGAAGATGGTTGAGTCCCCGAGACTAGCTGGGGAAGCCACAGTTTGTGCCCTACTGGAAGAGGATGCCACCAGCTCTGTGCTTGGGCCAGCAATTGGTCACTATTTTCAAACAGACTTTGCTCCATAGCAAGCAGCCCCCCAGAGACTGGGTGTGGAGGGTGTGGAGGAGGGTGCCAGTTAGAGCAGTGAATCCCGCCACAGTCCCACTGCTGCTGTACTCTCACAGGGGTCTGGTCTTTGGGTTTTGGGAGCCCAGCGCTTGCTACCTCCTTACTTTTGAGACGGTCCTCCCCAGGCACACCCCAGAGAAGAGAAGTGGGAGGCTTCAGTCCCTTGCTTACATGCTTACAGGGTGGAGGGAAGGTGTCTCTGGTGGGAAGGAGAAGGATGAAGAGGAAGGAAACGGAAGGCAGAAGTGTCCATGAAAAACTCAGGAGAAAGGCTCATGAGAGGCAGGATATTGGCTATTTGGGGAGGCACCTCTAGAAAATGGCTCACCCTCCCTTGGTTCTTGAGTGGCCCCAGGGAGGCATCACCATCTCCCTTTTTAGCATCCCTCCCATGGGAAGGAAGAGAGAAAGAAAAGGACATCTACTGTGCAGGCAGAGCCAGTCAGACTCCTCTGAGCAATCCTGGAGGGCTTCCAGGAGGAGATGAGCTTTATAGAAGCCACAGGCTACCTGGGAGGGAGATAGTCCAGGCAGAGAATCATAGGGAGAGAGGACCATATCCCAGAGTAATAGCTGAGAAGCAGGAGACAGCGAGATAAGGAAAGGCAGTGTGACCAGAGCGGAGGGGGCGTTGCAAGGGAGGCAGGAAACTCCCTGTTGCATTAACAGGTCTGGTTGTGTCACTCTCTGCTCAGGACCCTGCAGAGGCTCTCATCCCTCTCAGAAAAACCACAAACCATCCTCCCTGCTCTCCTCTCCTATGCCCCTCACTGCCACTCCCACTGCTGAGGCCATGTTGGCCTTCTTCCCGGTCCGCAGAGCATCGCATGCTTCTTAGGCTGTTCCTCTGTCTGGAACCTCCTTCCCTACCCAGCTCCACTCTCACTCTCTCCCTTCCTGCAAAGCTCTGCTCAAGTCTTGCCTTCTGACGTTGTTATGTAAAACTGCAACCCTTCCCTAGCCCCATTCTTGGCCCTCCTGACTTCCTTCGCCTTGCTTTTTTCCCCTCCTCATGGAATTTATAACTTTCTAACATCCCCCGTGATTTATTTACTCTCTCCCATGAGAAAGCAAGCTCCGCAGGGCAAGAATAATGGTCTGTCGTTTTGCTGACATGTCAGCACAAGAGACAGGGCCTGACACATAGTAGGTGTTCAACAAAAATTGGTTCAATAGCTAAGACGGGTAGAGGAGGAAGTGGGGCTGGGAGCCTGGGAATGGAGTGGAAAATCATGTTTCCAGGCTCCTTGGTCAGTGGGAGAACAGAGGCCCAGAGTGGGTGGGCAGCTCCCAAGTAACCACCCAACATGCCAGGAACAGAACTGTCTCACCCCCTGTTGTGTCTGTCCCAGCTCTCCCTCCTCCCACCTTCAGAGTCATCCCTGGGTGACAGTGCTCCTGGCATCTGGTATCCATCAGTCCCTTCCAGAAGTCCCTGTGAAACAAAGGGGGGTGGCTAAAGCGATCCCAGATTGGGGGCAGGGGGGAGTCTGCAGGCAAGCTGCCCCTGTTGCTGACCTACCCCTCCCCGCACCCCCCTGCCCAGCCCTTCCCAGAGCTACCAGCCCGCAGGTTTCACCACCCCCAACACCCAACCACACACAACTCCTGGCTCCAGATTTGAGGGATGAGGAGGGGAGCTGGCAGGAGGGAACAAGGGCATGCAAATGGGACCTGACAGGGGCCGGGCACCTCGGGCAAAGAATGTAAATAAAAATCGGTAAATATTTAGGGGAAATGGAGCGGGAAGTGGGAGAGGGAGGGTGGAGGGGACGTGTTGGATTTCCAACAACATCTGGAGGGCAGTCCTCTCCTCCATCCCCCCCATGCCCCATTCCACCCCATATGGGGGCTTGCAGTTGAGAGAGGGTGGTGGCTCTTGACGGGGAGCTAAAGTGTCTGGGCTGGGCTGTCTGGATGCGTGGGGGTGGGCACAACTTTGACAGTCTAGAGTGTTTGCCCGGCCAAGCACACACAAGGCCTCACCCAACCCCAAACTGAGTGCTTCCCTCTAGGCCATTCATGTCTTCCCTTCCACAAGGCCCCGCTGTGAGCCAGGAAGCAGGGATTCTAGGATGAAAAGACAAGGTGTCTCTCCTCAAGGAGCTTCTAAGAGAAGGGAGAGCCTTAAGGAGGCCCCACATAAGGAGGGCCTTGACAGAAGTCAGCTTAGGGAGCTATGAACTGAGGCCAGGGGGAGTGACATAAAGTAGAGTTCAGGGAGGACTTCCTGGAGAAGGAGGATTATGAAAGTACAGACGGACATGGATGAGAAAAGGATGTGTGTGTAGTGGGAGGTGAAGTTCATTTTCAGGGAGATGTAAGAGTATAGAACCTCTATGGGCAAGGCGATATAGAAGGATGGAGCCGGGGGGCAAAGAGAGTTGAAGCTTAGTTACCCCAGAAAAAAATCTAAACTAAGAGCTCAAATGGGGCAAGATGAGGGATGAGGAAAGGGGCTTGAGGAGGTCTCTGCCCCCTACCCCACCATCCCCACCACCTCAGCCAAAGTAGCTCCAGCTTCATCTGCTTTACTGATCAGGCTTCTAGGAAGATTTTATTTGAAGGGTCTCAATACTTTTGGAAAAAAAAATTGAAAACTACTGCTGTCTCAGGAAATAAAAGAAAAGCTTCCCCCTAAATGGAGGCCAAAGCTGGAAAAATGGAAGAGCAGAAAGCAGAGTATCTACCTCTAGCTTCAGAGCAGTGAGCCTTCACGTCCCCAGATTGAGGTTAGACCCTAGGAGGGACTACTTAACAGGTATTTCAAGCCTTTCTCTTGTCATCCAAATTGGGTCAGGCCTGGCTCACTGTGCTGGCCTGCCCACCCCACGCTGAGACGCCCTGGGCAAGAGTGCAGGGGCTCGAAAGAGGGTCCAAGGACTGAAGTGTCATCCTCCGCCTCCTGCTTCCAGTCTGGGGAACAATTGGCCTTTTGTCCAACAGAGGATGCCCAAAGGGTGAGGTCACTCCCGACATGGCTCTCTTTGTCCCAGAGCCAAGGAGACACCAAGGCTGAGTCCAGGCAGCCTCCCCTGATCCTCTGTCCCCAAACCCCTGAGCACTACCCCACCCCTCACTGTCCCCATGAAGGGCTTTTCCAGGGCCACAGGAAGGAACACTTGAAGGGAAGGAGGCTGGTGCGGCAGGCACTGGTGGGGGTGAAGAAGGCATGAGATGGGCAGAGAGGAGAAGGAAGGGGAGCTGGCTAAGTCGCCGGTTTAGAGGATGATCCTTCTTCACAAGGAGATCCAGCCACTCAAGTGACTTGCCCTGCAAAAATGGTTCCAGGCTGGGCACAGTGGCACATGCCTGTAATCCCAGCACTTTGGGAGGCCAAGGTGGGAGGATTGCTTGAGTCTGAGGGACCAAGGCTGCAGTGAGCCTCAGTCACTGGCCAGAGAGGCCAAGAGGATGCTGGGGGAAGAGCCAGCACCACCGCACTCCAGCCTGGGGGACAGAGTAAGACCCTGTCTCAAAAAACAACAAAAAAGGTTCTAAACCCAAAAGGGGAAAAAAACAAAAACAAAAACAAAGGGGTCTGAGCCCCGAGGCCCCCATTGCTTGCATCAGCTTTAGACCAAGAGGCCCTTGAGTGATGTGGATGAACTGGAAGTTCCCCAGGTATTGCCACAGGAAGGGCTTTAAACTGGATTCCCCTGTCCCAGGGGCCCCTCCTCCAGGGAGATGAAGGGCTCCCTGAGAGAGGGAGAGTTCAGAGCCCAGAGGACAGCACAGTGGGGGAGGGAGAAGGCAGGGGAAATGCCTCTGTAGCCTGGAGGAGCCAGAGGACCAGAGTCTGAGCCAGAGCATCGCTGAGGAGCTGCGATGGATGGGCCTCCAGGAGGCTCCGTCATCAAGATGGGCCGAAGAGAGAGACAACAGAGACGGGCCATTGGCAGGGGTGGTCTAAAAAAGGAGAAGTCACTGTGGTGCCATGAGCACTAGACAGGGAAGCAAGGGCTCCGAGTTCCAGTCCTGGCTCTGCCTCCGACTCATGGAGGAACCCTGGACTAGCTTCCTTTCCCTGGGCCTCAGTTTCCTCCATCTGTGCAGTGACAGCCTTCCAGAGGCACAGTTCTAGTAGTCTGGACTAAGATGCTGGGGGGCAGCAGTGTGCTGGAGTGCAGAGCAGGGACTCAGGATGAGGGGATCCTGTGGCTGCCTGCTGGGACAAGGTGGGACCTGGCGGGACAGGAAGGGCTACCCTGAGAGCTGCGGCCTATGAGGAGGAGAGACAGAGCTATGGTGGGAGCCAATCACGACTGGGGGCTGGCCAGGGAGGACAGTAGTGCTATGGGTGGGGAGCACAGCTGTCCTGAGGCCACCAAGATTGGGAGTGTGGAAGGGCGGGTCCACCCCCAGGGCTGAATGGGCGGCCAAAGAGGCCAAGACGATGCTGGGAGCAGGGGCCAGTGACAGGACACGGTGCGGTGTGACCAGGTCAGCCTCTAAATGTGGATTCTCAGACTTTGGGAGCTTCTGTCCCAACACTCTGCCTCCTCCCCTCCCGCCCCATTCATTCTGGACCAGCCCCCATATCCCATCTTGGTGGAATGTTTTGTGAGCTGAGAATAGCCATTGCCAGGGTCAAGGAAGGGAGGGTCGCCAGGGACTAATTGCCCTAAATAAATGAGCAATTAAGGCTCTTACAGGAAGAATTCAGACCCCCACACCCACCACCCTGAAAGATCACCATGGCAACCGCTACTGGCGCTACCCCAGGAAAGGCTGAGCCACTTGGTTGGCCCACATTGCTGTCATCGGACACTGGAGGGTGGAGAGGGTGTGGCTTCAGTCAGGGGAAGCAGGAAGGGCAGGGGTGACTGGTGTGACTTTCTGGTTAAGGTCTCTGGGCAACTTCTCCCAGTCAGACCGTGGGGAAGAGGGGAAGAGTATGGCGCACACTCCATGGCAGTCTCATCCAATCCCCACAGCCTGCAGGACCGAGGCCCCTGTGTCAGGGGCTGGGGGTGTGAGGAGTTGCCAGGAGAAGCAGACCCTGCCAGGTGCCCATCTCCTCTCAGCACCCCTCCCCCCGACACACTTCCTGTAATGGCGTCTCCAATGGGGAGGCCATTAGTCCTGCTTAGGGCAGCACCTAAGTACTGTGGCTGATAAATATAACATGAGCCCATCGATTAGAATCCTAGTCCTACAGCAGCTCAGCTCCCTAATGGCTCCTCTCCCCTCAGCACACTGACTACCTACCTCTCACCCCCCACCCCAGGCTGATTTTCTGGTTTACTTGAGGCTGTGGGGCAAACATGAGAGGAGCAGAAGTGAGGTGATGGGGGCAACACCCAGAGCCCAGTCAAAGGGGCCGCTGCTTGGAGACAGGCTGGACTGGTCTGGGCCCTGAGGCAGCCTGGAAGCCCCTCTGTCAGTTAGGGGCAGCTAGGGGAGGAGCTGCCCATGAGTTCCCGGGGCCCCAGCCCTGCAGTAGGACATGGAGCAAGGAAGGCAGAGGGCCCCTGCTTTCTGTGAGGCACAAGACACAGCTCCTGCCCTTGGGGGCTCTCCTGGTAACTCCTCAGAGAAACCTGCAGTGATGCCAGCTCTGGCCTTGTCACCACACCCTCTTCTCCCTGGCATCTCCCGCCCAAGCCCCCGCTGCACCTGTCCCAGCCCAGCCAACCCTCTCTGTCTTCATTTCACCCATCTCCAGGGCGTCCACACTTCCTCATCAGATCAGAGTTCTGAGGGCAGGGGCTGTGTCTCCTGCATCAGCTTAGGGCCCCTAAGGGGTAGGGACTGCCTTCCCCAGGGTGGGGGCTCTGGAAGTCATGAGCTTTTCCCCCAAACCACCAAATCTGGACTGAGGACTGCACAGGGTAGGGTCTGCCGCAGCCCCCCGCCCCGCCCCCACCATAAGGTAATCAAACCAATTAGGCCTTCAGACTTGTTAACCATCAGTGCTGGGTGGGAGCTGAGACAGCAGAGTGAGACAGCTCTGCCACACCTCCCCCAAGCCTGAAACCCCTCGAGGCTCTGGCCTGCTGCTCAAAGACGTCTGGAAGGGCCTTGGCAGGAGATGCAGGAACAGCCCCTGCCTGGGCGCCAGAGGGGGCTTGCTGGGTGGGTGGGGGCTCGGGCCTGGGAGGAGGCCTGTGGTTTTGCAGAGCTGTGTCTCTGGATGGAGGCTGCCCACAGAATCCTCTAACAGGAAGGCTGAGCTAGGCTGGCTGCAGCCAGGAAGTGAATCCTTAATGTGCCTCTGGCCTTGCTGCTGTGCAAACTCACCACTTAAACACTCAGCAGGCTGGGTGGGGACCAGCCACAGAGCCTGCCTTCCTGGGGGTGGGTTTGGTGCCACAGCACGCTGTGTGCCAGGGATGCCGGGTGTCTGTAGGCGATGCCGTGTGTTCTTCTGGGGTACCTGTCTGCCTAAGTAACATTGTATGAGAGGGGTGGGTGTGCAAGAGGCCAAGGGTGAGGCTGGCCCATTCTCTGCTGTGTCCCCTGTCCCCACCCCATGCCTCTCTTAAGAGATGTGTTTTTGTAGGTTGGGGGTTCGGGCACCATTCTTCTCATGCACATGTCTAGTTGCAGCTGTAGGGATGGTGATTAGGTTGCAAGAACTTCCTCATGGGCACTGGGTGGGAGACTAGGATGAGCAACGCTTAGGGAAGTGAAGGTGCATTAGCACGTGTTCTTCAGAGAAACAGAACCAACAGAAGAAAGAAAGGGAGACAGAGAGGAAGGATGGAAGGAAGGAAGGAAGGGAAGGAAGGGAAGGAAAGAGAAAGGAAGGAAGGAAAGGAAGGAAGGAGAAAGGAAGGAAGGAAGAAGGAAGGAAGGAGAAAGGAAGGAAGGAAGGAAGGAAGGAAGGAAGGAAATATAAACACACACACACTCACACATAATACAGAGATTTATTCTGAGAAATTGGCTCACTTGATTATGAAGGCTGAGAATTCCCATGATCTGCTGTCTACAAACTGGAGGCCAAAGCAGGTTGGTGGTATAGTTCCAGTCCAAGCCCAAAGGCCTTAACCAGGAGCACTGGTGGTGAAGGTTCCAATCAAAGGACAGGAGGACCAATGTCCTAGTTCAAGCATTCAGGTAGAAGAGTGACTTCCTCCTTATCTGTGTTTGTTTCATCCAAGTCTCTGATGGACTGCATGGGGCCCACCAACACTGGGGATGGCAATCTGCTTTAATCAGTCTACAGACATGACACAAATGTCAATGTCACCCAGAAACACCCTCACGGATACACCAAGAATAATATTTAACTAAATATCTGGGCACCATGTGGCCCAGTCAAGTTGACACATAAACCATCACAGGATCTCCCCTTTGAAGAAGTTTCTGGAAGGGGCATTGGCTCTGGGAGACATGGATAAAAGGATAAGGGATGGGCAGATTCTGCTTACAAGTTTTCTTGGCTCAGGCTGCCATACCAAAACAGCACTGACTGGGTGGCTTAAACAAGTGAATTTGGGCCCGGGACAGTGGCTCACGCCTGTAATCCCAGCACTTTGGGAGGCCGAGGTGGACAGATCACCTGAAGTCAAGAGTACGAGACTAGCCTGGGCAACATGCCAAAATCCTGTCTCTACTAAAAATATAAAAATTAGCTGGGCATGGTGGCACATGCCTGTAATCCCAGCTACTCGGGAGGCTGAGGCAGGAGAATCTCTTGAACCCAGGAGGTGGAGGTTGCAGTGAGCCAAGATTGCACCACAGCACTCCAGCCTGGGTGGCAGAGTGAGACTCCGTCTCAAAAACAAAAGCAACAAACAACAACAATAACAAAAACCAGAAATAGATTTTCTCACAGTTCTGGAAGTTGGAAGTCCAAGACCAAGGTTCCAGCCCATTCAGTGTCTGGTGGGTGCTCCCTTCCTGGCTGCCTTCTTGCTATGTCCCCACAAGGCCCTTCCTTGGTACATGTGCTAAGAGGTGGAAGCGGGCAGGGAGAAGGGGGATGTGGGGGCAAGAAGAGCTAGGGGGTGCTGGGAGAGAATGTTCTAGTGTCTTTTCCTCTAATAAAGGCACTAATCCTGTGGCATCAGGGTCCCACCCTAATGATCTCATGTAACTTTAATGACCTCCTTAAAGACCCTGTCTCCAAATACAGTCCCACTGTGGGTTAGGACTTTAACATAAATTTTGAGGGGACATAGTTCAGCACTAAGTAAGGAATATATCTCTCTCTTTTCCCCCGACATTGCACCCTCGCTTTAAAAGATAAACTTGTTCATATTTCCCATTCCAACTGGCCAAGCAAACTACCTCCTGTCTCTTCCCCACCTCCTCACCCCTTCTCCCTTCTCTCCCAGCCTCCCCTTCCCCAGCCTCTCTCTGATTCTGAGGCTGGGGCTGGGGCAATCAAGAGGCTTCAATAGCATGAATTCAGCCCCCAGCCTGGGCTATATTTAGCCTAGTGGCTCAGACACTGGACAAAGCCACTTCCAAGAGGCTGGTGGGGACAGAGTTGAGAGGAGGCTGCCCTTCCTGCCCCTTTCCCTTCCTGATATGGATACCCCTTGGTTGCCCTCCTGGGGTTACCAGGAATGCTGTTCACAGGGTATGGGCTAGGACTTTGTGTGCAGTGCATTCTATTTCTAGATCATCCGCTGGGAAGGGAGTTCTGAGCCCCCTGCCCCAGCCTGAACGAGCACATTCTGCAGTGTTCTCCTTTCACATCTTGCCCATGCATCAGAGTCACTTGGGAGCTTTCAAACTATGGATGCCCAGGCCCCACCCCTAAAGATTCTGATTTAACTGGTCTGGGATGAGGCCCTGGCATCCTTCCTTTTCTTTTTAAAACCTCCCCTAGGCGACTTAAATGCACTGCCAGGATGGCAGACCACGGTTCTAGATCCTTACCACTCAAAGTGTGGTTCCTGGATCAGCGGCATCGGCATGGTGGGGAAGGGAGGGCTTGGCTTGTTGGAAATGCACATTCCTAGGCCCCACCCCAGCCTGCTGAATCAGAATCTGCCTTTTAACAAGGTCCCCAGGGGATTCCAGTGCAGGCTGAAGTTTGAGAATCACTGCTATAGAGCCTCGCACTGTCACGGGCAAGACTCCAGATCTGTGTCTCCAAGGATTTTGGTCAGGCTGGAGCAGCGAAGGGCCCTGGTGCTCACCCTGCCTGTCCCCGCTTTCTTCTTAGGACAAGATTCTGGTTTCTTGGGATTTATATCCTGTGGGGGATGTCTGGGTCCATTTCTCCCAGGCCCAGATGGAGCCAATCTAAATTCTCAAGTTTCGGTTAGCTGAGAGTGTCTTACACGTAATTCACACTTTGCCTTTACCCAAAACGTTTCCCGACTGTCAATAAGACAAAATGCAGAGTCCTTAGAAGAGCATGGAGGCCCCGCCAAGGTACAGAGCCTTACTTACTCCTGCCGCTATCCCCACCCAACACCCAGCACCTCCTGGCTGCCAAAATCCATACTGCTCCCTTAAGGGTGCCTCCTTCTCACTAGAGCATTTTGCATTCATTGTTCCCTTAGCTGGAATGGCTTTAACTCTTTTTTTTTTTTTTTTTTTTTTTTTTTTTTGAGACAGAGTCTCACTGTGTCCCCCGGGCTAGAGTACGGTGTCATGATCTTGGCTCACTGCAACCTCCGACTCCTGGGTTCAAGCAGTTCTCCTGCCTCAGCCTCCCAAGCAGCTGGGACTACAGGCGCCTGCCACCACTCCCAGCTACTTTTTGTATTTTTAATAGAGACAGGGTTTCACTATGTTGGCCAGGCTGGTCTCGAACTTCTGACCTCATGATCTGCCCACCTTGGCCTTCCAAAGTGCTGGGATTACAGGCGTGAGCCACTGCACCCAGCCGGCTTTAGCTCTTCTTTTCCTATCTGTTTAATAGGTTCCTATTTATCCTTCAAGTCTCAGATAAGGTCACCTCCTCTGGAACGCCCTCCTTAGTCCTTCAGGCACGGCAAGTGTTCCCATGGCTGTTTGTACAGGCCCCACTCCTGGCACCTATTACATTGTGTCTGTCTGTCTCTATCTCTTCCACTAATCTCTTCAATCAGAGAGGCAGTACCATTCATCTTTGTAACTCTGGTACCTTAGCCCAGCACCTGGACAGAAGTAGAAGTAATAATGATAATAATAGCTAACATTCATTGAGTGTTCATTCTGTACTGGGCAACATACAAACCACTTCCTATGTATTATAACATGTAATCTCACAGCAGCCCTACAAGATAGATAATTTATTAGCCTCATTTTATTGATGAGAAGTCTGAGGCTCAGTGAAGTGAAGCAACGTGCCCAAGGTCACACAGGAAATCATGGCAGAACTGGGATTTGAACTCAGTCTGTCAGGCTCCAGAGCTCATGTTATTTACACTCTATGGCCACTCAACAGAGCTCCCGAGATGGATGATGGACTAATGAATGAACAACTCAATGACTCCTAGGTAGGAATTTCCTAGTCACCTATTCATCAACACGTTCTTCTTCACTGTTACCAATCTCCTCTTTCTATCTTCCTTGTTACCTTCATCAGCAAGAATCATTTGTAGGAATCAAGCAATGAATTGGTCCTGGCTCAGTTGACCTGTTGCAGGGATCAGGATTCTATTCTCTGGTTTCTGTTTTTGGTGAAATGAATCTCGTGATTTAGACTGCTTGGGTGCAAATCCTGGCTCTACTGCTAACTACCTGAACAACCTTGAGGTGTGTTACTTCACCTCTTCCAGCCATTGAGCAAGTCACTTAACCTCACTAAGCTTCTGTTTCCTATATTGGCAATAGTAATGGTACTTACCTCTTAGTACAAGGATTAAATGAGATAACGCACGTAAAGTTCTGGCCCCTAGCAAAAGCTCAGTTAATGTTTGCTGTTGTTATTCTCCACGGCCTGACAGGAGTGCTACTGGGGGAAGGTGAACTGCCTGGTTCAGACTTTTCTCCTCATTCTGCCAGAAGGTCAGGGATAGCCACATCCCAGGACACCAATCTTGATGAGGAAGATGGTTGTCACGTGGTGCCAGAATTCCTTTACTCAGCCATGCTTCTCCCTGATAAATCCACGAAGACCTCCTGAAGGGGAGAGGAGAATTTTGAGATTTCTGGACATATTATTCAAGAGATGGCTCAGAGGGCTGAGGACTGAGGGCGCAGGGAAGGAGGCAAGGGTCCCTGAGCCTGTGGCCACCACAAGCTCCAACAGATGCTCTCTCCTGGCTGGCCGCCTGCCCGCCTCTCCACTCACCCAGCAGCACTGTGGGTGCTGTGTTAAAACCTGGAGGAGACCCCTCACATCATCCAACCCTCATGCCTTCCTTCTTGGCCCTGGGACAGACCCTTGTTGGCACCATCCCCTGAGCAGGCACCAAAAGGACAGAGAGCAGGAAGAGGGGACCTTTGTGCAAGCCCCAGTGGCAATGGCTCCTCGGGTCAGGGCTGGGCCAAGGGGCCAATGCACAGCCTCCTCCCTTCATCCTTCTCTGCCCCATGAGGAATGTCTTCTCAGACTCACCAGCTTGGCGGTTGACTCCGCTTCACAGAGGGGGCTGTGTGTCCCGCCATCCAGGCTCCTCTGAAGCCCCCATTGTCGGGCCGGGGGGACTGGGGCAGGCAGGGGCCACAGCTCAAAGGCCTGAATGTTCTCAGAGGTGGGAAGGCCGAGACGCTTCCCGGAAGCATTGGGTCAGGGGACACCTGGCTCTTCTCTGTCTCTCTGCACTGAGCCCTGGCTGGCCACAAAGAAGGGTTCCCAGGAAGTGGGACAGTTATGGGACATCCTCTGCATTTGCCTGCGTTGGGTCAGGTTGTTCGTGAATCTGGCGGATGGGCTAGAGAAGGGGGGAAAAACCCAAAAACATATAGTTAAAATAATGTAGGCTATTTTTGTAAAGTCCTGCTGAAGACCAGGCATGCTACCATGGATTTCACAACCATCACAACCCACCTTGAAACAGCATGATAATTATCATCCTCCGGATACTGCAGATGGGAAAATGAGACATGACGACATTCGGTGAGCTGCCCACAGTCACACACACAGTAAGGGACAGAGCTTCCGGGTTGAATCCAGGAAGATTCATTGCAGCGCCCCTGTCTCCAATGACTATGCAAACCAGGAATGGCAGACTGCTCATGGGGAACACAAGGATCAATAATGCCCACCTTGGCAGGGTGCAGTGGTTCATGCCTGTAATCCCAGCACTGTGGGATGCTGAGGTGGGGGGATGGCTTGAGCCCAGGAATTTTTTTTTTTTTTTTGAGACGGAGTCTCACTCTGTCGCCCAGGTTGGAGTGCAGTGGTGCGATCTCAGCTCACTGCAACCTCTGCCTCCCGGGTTCACGCCTCTCAAGTAGCTGGGACTACAGGTGCGTGCCACTGCGCCCGGCTAATTTTTTGTATTTTTAGTAGAGATGGGGTTTCACCGTGTTAGCCAGGATGGTCTCATCTCCTGACCTTGTGATCTGTCCCCCTTGGCCTCCCAAAGTGCTGGGATTACAGGCGTGAGCCACTACGCCCGGCCGAGCCCAGGAATTTAAGACCAGCCTGGGCAATGTGGCAAGACCCCATCTCTACAAAAATTTTAAAAAAGAGCCAGGTGTGGTGGTGCGTGCTGTGGTCTCAGCTACTCAGGGAAGCTGAGGTGAGAGGATCACTTAAGGCCAGGAGGTTGAGGTTGCAGTGAGCCATGTTTGCACCACTGCACTCCAGCCTGGGCAACAGAGCAAGACCCTGTCTCGAAATAATAATAGTAATGCCCATCTTTCGCCCTTCAACAACCCCTGAGGCACCTGCAAGGATCCCACAAGTCTCCCAAGCACAGCTGAAAATCCTATGCTAAATCTTCTCCCAGGTTCCTTCCTTAGTGGGGTCTCCAACCTCTGGTTCCTGATTGCTTTAGTCTGGGGCCTGCTTGGAGGCAAAGGACAATGCCCACCCACCCCTCTCTGCCCACCCACCTCTTTACTGCAGCTCCACCAGCTTCCACTAGAGCCCCTTCCAGGTTGGGTGGAAAGTACTAGTGCATTTTTATTCTGGGGCATGAGGCCAGCACTGCTGGAGGGAATAAAGGCTCTGAAAGGAAAATACAAGATGTCACTGATGGTTTTGATAAAAGCACAAAGACTTGCTCATCTAACCACGTGTGGTCCATTTCAAAGTAATCATTCCAAGAGGCCCCCAACACTTTGGGAAATTCCTGCTCTGGGTCAATCTTTGAGCCAGCAGCTCGGGCTTCTGGCAATCCTGGACAGAGCCAAAGCTCCCTGCAATGATGGGTGAACCTGAGTTTTGGGGACAGCCAGGAGCCACTTGAGTCCAGCATGGCAAGTGAGAGGAGTCTCCTCCAGTTGGACAGGTAAGCATCACTCAGAACATAGCCACAGGGCAGGCATTAGCCTCTGTGCAGTGCCAGGTGAGGTGGCAGTGGGCGTGACCCAAAGATGATCAGGGGATTCAGGACATTCGCTGTTCAGTGAGGACAAGACCCATCCCCGAGCAGTCTAGGGCAATGTGGACAACACATGTGTGGCCTCCTGCAGGGTGGGTCTTCCGTCTATAGGAGGCTCTGGGAGAGGGCAAAGAGTAGAGAAAGCGCTATTACAAGACTCAAAATCAAGTATGTCCAGCATGTTGAGAGGGGCTTATAAAATCCAGGATTGCTTCCTGAAGGAGGTAGGCTTTGCCCTGGGCTTAAAAGGATAGGTTGGATTTGGACAGAGTTGAAAAGGAAAGGGATTACAGGTGGAGGGTTCAAGCTGGTTGGTGCCATTTTGATTAAAATAAATCAGTCAATAAAACAAACCCTAGATGAGCATAGTTGTCACAGGAGGTTGAGAGGTACTGCAAAGTCACATTTAAAGTTCTGGCTGAGAAGTGAGACTTAAGTGCATCTAACCTCCACCATTTACTAGCTGTGTGGCCTTGGGCAGATGGCTTAATCTCCCCTAGTCTCGGTTTCCCCATGTGAAAACTGAAGATAATAATAGTGGCTTTCTCCTAGGAAGTTCTGAGAAGCTGGTGCTTGGTTACCAGCCCATGGTAAGGGCCCAGCCAGTGTCAATGACATCATCTCCTTAAGAGGCTCCTAAAGAGACCAGGAGACTTAGTTCTCAAAAAGGGGTCCCAAGCTACTCTATGAGTCATGGAAAACAGGTGAGATGCCACCTGCCCTTCTCCCAACAGGGCTAGTGGGGAGGAGAGGATCCTTGTTGTCCTTGGAAGTCTATCACCACAGCCTTGGTACACCGTCCCTGGGGGTGTCTCCTGCTTCCAATACATCAACAAATCCTGTGGGTTCTTCTAAAACAATTCTCCCACCCTTGCTCTCCTCTCTGCCTCCAACCCAAAAGCAGCAGCCTCCTGAGGGTTCACCCTGGCCTGGTTTCTCCCGTCACCAATCCTCATCCTCACCATGGCCTCCAGAATGATCCCCCCAGGGCAAAGCAGATCATACCTTTCTCCAGCTCAAAAACCTTCCATGGTTCCTACAGCTTGCAGAATCAAACCCAGCCCTACCTACCTTTCCAGGCTCCTTTCCAGACCCTTCGGTCACACTGGGCCAACAACCTTCAGTTCCATCTGCCTGAAAAGTCCTTTCTCCCTTCTCTGATGGTTAAATCCTAGACATCCTTAAGTTCCGGTGCAGACACCTCCTCCCTAGAGTCCCCCCAGACTCCACTCCTCAGTAGGGACTGCAGCTCATTCATGGCCATCTTTTTCTATAACTGGGCATGGACTATGCATGAAAGCAGGGGCCCAAGTCTGCAACCGCCTAGAAGGACTGTCAGGGACCACCTTCAGGGCTGACATTACTGCTGAAGGAGCCTGTACCCCACAAAATGCCTGGAAGAGAACAGGGTGGGGCTGCAGAAACCTCTACAGAACCTGGCATGGATGCCAGCAGCCCGGATAGAGCCCAGGCGGCTGTGTTGGCACCACTCTGCTGCCGGAGATGAGGGTGAGACAAACAGCAATTAGCCAAGCACAGGCTGGGCTCGCAAGGCTAATTACCAATTAGACAGGGCCGAGCGATTAGCAACAAGAAAGAGACAGTCAGCAAATAGTCACTGGCGTGGCAAAGCAGAAGATGGGAGAGGGGGTCATCTCTGTTTCTGCCAACAGGCCTGGCCTCCTGGCAGTTAGTGTAGCTCTGTTCTAGGGGAAAGGGTTTCCAGCAATGCAGGGGACTGGGGAAGGACCTGAGACCCTCTCGGGGGACTTGGGCAGGTTTCGAGGTTTCGCCTTCTTTTTGATTCCCAGAATTATCTTCAGAGTGGGGCTCAGAGTGCTTCTAGGTGGTGCTGGGGTGATGCTGGTGGGAGTTTTGACACACTTGGCCAGGTGAGCTCAGCGGAACCTCAGAACCTCAGAGCAGTTGGAGCCTCCTTGCCAGACGCCCATTGGGATGCATTTGTGTCTGGAGTTTTGCCTGGCGTGGCTGCAGGGAGGGAGGGAGGGAGGGGGGCCAATAGCTTCCTGCCTCTCATCTTGGCTCAGCACTTCTTCACTATGTCTCCTCTCTCTCCCTCCCCTCCCCTCCGCTCCCGCCGCTTTTCTCTTTTTCTCCCTCCCTCCCCTCTGTCTCTCCATTGCTTACCTCTCTGGCTTTCTGTCTTTATCTCTAGCTCTCTTTGAGTCTCACTCTCCCACCCTCCCTGAATCCCAAGTGGACCCCACAGTCCCTGCTTTCACTTAGGGTGGGGTCTCCTCCACCGCAGGCAGAATTGAGACTGTACAGATACAATGAGTTCCTGATCGTCAGAGCCAGGCCATTCTGGGGCGAGCTGTTCCTGGGCTGGGAGAGGATGGAAGGGGGAATGGGCCTCCTCCCGCTTTGGGATGCTTACGAGGGAAACAGTGATGTGTGTGAATGATCCTACAAGAAGGCTAGATCGGCTGGGCACAGTGGCTCACACCTGTAATCCCAGCACTTTGGGAGGCCAAGGCAGGTGGATCACCTGAGGTCAAGAGTTTGAGACCAACCTGGCTAACATGGCGAAACCCTGTTTCTACTACAAATACAAAAAAAGTAGCCGGGCGTGGTGGCAGGCACCTGTAATCCCAGCTACTTGGGAGGCTGAGGTCGGAGAATTGCTAGAACCCTGGGGCGGAGGTTGCAGTGAGCCGAGATCGTGCCACTGCACTCCAACCTGGGCGACAGACTGAGACTTGTCTCAAAAAAATAAAAAATAAACAATAAAAGAAGAAGAAGAAGGCTAGATCATAGGACTCCACCTCAGACAGATTCAGGGCCAAAATCAAGTTCAACTCAGAGTCTGGTTACTAGTCTCCACCTGCCATTCACTTCTTACCAGTCCTTGGTCTACTTGGAGCTTGGGGGCCCAGGAACCTCAACCTGCTGAAATGGCAGGACTTCCTGAGTCCAGATGGGCCTTCCCAGGCTGGGCCTGCACAGGGTGGGTGGTGGTGGTGGTGGTGGTGGTGACAGGTGCACTGTGTGTCTTTAGGGGGTTGGGCACAAGCAAACCAGTGCAACCTGTCTCAGCCACTACCTACCAGGTCTGTGTTGTAGACCAGACCTTCTGGGGCCCATGGAAATTAGAAGGAAAGGACACCACTCTCCCAGAGATGGGATGATTCATAGGGATAGGGATGGGAGAGGAGAGGGGGTTCAATGAGGGGAGAGATTCAGTGAGGAAAGAGGTGGGAGGTCCATTAGTGAAGAGGTCTCTGAAGGAAGATGAGGGCTCTGATCTGGAAACAAGCTCAGGAATTGCAGACCTGGCCAAAAGACCTGCGTGTGCATCTCTGTTAATCTTGGCAGCTTCCACCACAGGCGCACCACACAGGAGATCAAAGCACCCTGGGCTCTCATCCCAGTGTAGGTGGGGCTCCAGGGGCTGCCCCTGCCCCCAGGGACAGGTGGCACATCCCTGCTTCCCCCCACTTTTGCTATGTCCGGAGCTCCCCCACCCCGGAAGGTGGAGATCTCCCTGGCTTGCTTGGGGAAGAAAAGAATGGAGCATCTGCCAGCAGGAATGCGGAAGAAGAAAGGGAGGGTGCGTCCTGGGGGGAGCACGGGGGAGTGTGTGCTTGGATGAGGAGGGTAGTGCCTGGGCTTATAGTCCTGTGTGTGCAAGTGTGTGCCTGCCCCTCGCCCCCACAGACCACACAGTTCCCCACTCCCTCCTGCTGTGGTCAGAAGGCCGATGACCAGCCCTGTGGTCAACATCTCTGGGCTCTGAACTCACCCCTCAGCTATGCCCCCTGGACAATGGGGTTCTTTCTGCACAAGATGGGCATGAGGGACCCTGTCATGGACTAGTGACCTGAGGGACACGGCTGCCCCAGGGCCTGTCCCAGCTTTGGTCATTCTTGTGGACATTGGCTGGCCTTGAGCCAGGGTGGACCAAAAAGAAAGAGACCTCTCCTTTTTGCCTGTCCCAGGAAGGCTTCCTGGAGGAGTCAGTTCAGTGCTCCCCCCAACTCTATTACGTGCCAACCTATGGGTTTTTAGCTGGCATGCATGAGGCCCCTTCAGCACAATCAGGAGATTGAACAGGCACCTGCCGGGAAGCTTACCTGTCTTCCGTGTCAACACTCAGGTGCCTTGTGAGTAAACACCAAGTGGATGGCTGGGAGTTCAGCTAGAGGAAAAACGAAATCCAGATCTGATGGGAGAGATGCTCCTCTGCCTGCAGGGAACCAGTCTGGGAACAGCCTTTGAGGTTGGGAGGGGGCAGATGAGGAAAGGGCTCCTCCTATCAAGAGAAAACTAGAAGGGCTTCCTGGGGGGAAGATCAGGAGGACTGCTCAGATAGGGATTGTCTGGGCCTGGGGAGATACCTTGTAGGGACTGAATGGAGGGTGAAGGTGCAGGGAAGAGCTTCAGGATGGCCCCAGAACTGGCATAGAGATGCCGGTCTCAGCCCCGCGGTCACACAGAGCAGGAGGAGGAAAGCACACCATCTTAGCCCAGGTTTCTGACTTGAGCCCAAAGCCCTTTCACATCCTCTTCCCCCTTCCCCTGCAACCCACACCCCTGGGCGGCCAGAGATCAGTCGGGGGCAGGAAGCGCCATTCCAGCCGCTCAGCGCCCTCGGCCGGACAGCTGTTCCGCGCAGCTGCTGGGGGCTCTGGGGGCTGCGGCGGATTTGATTTGATTCAGGCCCCAAAATAGCCATTGTAGCAGGAAGCGGCCCCTTCCCCCGTGCACTCCAGGACACTCCATCCGGGGGCTGAGTTGACACCTTAGAAGTTCTGCCCCCTCCCCGTCCCCCCGCACTCACCCCCTCGTCTCCGGAGACCCACTTTTTTTTCCCCTTAGCCCGCAGCCGTTCTCCTCCTTGCACCTCCACTCTGTCCAGTGCATCTCCATACTCCCCTCCTCCAGGAAGCCTGCCCTGGTCACCCCTGCCCCCACCGCGCCTGTCCCGGCTCTGTGCCCACACACGATCCCAGGTCTCTCCCACCCCAGCCCTGCTCTTTGGGGGCCATCAGGGGGAAGTCTAGGGCTGGGGGGCCTGTGGCCAGGCACGGGCGGGCTGCGGAGGGCACACAAAGACGTGGGCTGCCCTGGCCTTTGATGAGTAATCGCTGTTCCCTGGAGCCACGATTCCACTCGGTCACTTCAGCCCCCTGGCCCCCTCCCCCATCCAGCTCCTCAAATAAGACTCGTTTTTGTTCTGAGGACACAATGCGAGAAAATGTCACCCAGGGGGCGTGCCCCCCGGTCCCAGCCCTGACAACCAGAGCTCTTAATCACCCTGCCTCCTTCCCCTGCAGCGTCCCTCCAGCAGCTGGCTGAGCTGCGGGAGGGGGTAGGAAGAGGGGCAGCGGAACCAGTTACCACCTTCTGGGACTGAGACTTCTTCCAGCTTGAGGTCTTAGACGTTCATTTTCTTTCCTCCCTTCACTTGATTGGCAGCTGGGTGTGCGGCCCCTGCACCAGCACCTCACAAAGGCCTGGACCTTGGTGCTGGGTTCTTGGTTCTGTCTCCACCAAAGCCCACGAAGTTCCTCAAAACAGAAGAGGTGGAGGGGAGCCTCAGAAGTGCACCAAAAGTTCTAGAAGGTGGCTGCACCAGAGAGCTGTGTCAAAGCTTTGATAAGTGCTGTAAGAAAGTGAAAGAGAGTGTAGAGGGTGATGGTGAGGGGCAGGAGGTAGTGTCGTCTCTCCAGCCAGGATGTCAGAGATGCTCTTTGAGCTTATCTGAGATGATCTTTGAGCTGAGACCTTGACGGAAAGTGGAGCTGGTTTGCACAGATTTGGGGAGAGAGCCTCCTATGCAACGGCCCTGTGGCCTGTGGTGGTGTTAAGGATTGGTTTGGGCCGGGCGCGGTGGCTCATGCCTGTAATCTCAGCACTTTGGGAGGCCAAGGTGGGTGGATCATTTAAGGTCAGGAGTTCGAGACCAGCCTGGACAACATGGTGAAACCCCGTCTCTACTAAAAATCCAAAATTAGCCGGGTGTGGTGGTGCCCTCCTGTAATCCCGGTTACTTGGGAGTCTGAGGCAGGAGAATCAAACCTGGGAGGTGGAGGTTTTTTTCTGTCTCAGAAAAAAAAAAGCAGCGGGGGGACGGGGGTGGCGGGGATTGGCTTGGAGGGACAAACCCTGCTTCCTCCATTATCTCTCTAAACATCCCTTCATTTGCCCCAAATAAATACAGTCTTTATTGCCTCTCCCCAAATATAGTCTAAGTAAGAAAGATATACTTGCTATGTAGACCCAGCTTCTAGAAAAGCTCCCCAGCTCCCTTTCCAACCAAAGGCTGCCTCTAAACTACTATCCAGAACAGCTGAAAACTTCACTGTGGAGGCCTTTCCCCCTCATGATTCCCACATCTCATACACCAGCCAGTCTGCTCTTCTCTTCCTCCAGTACCTACGCCCACCTGCCCACTTTTCTCTCTCTCCACCGCCACTCCTCCCCCGAATACCATTCCTCATTTGTGCACTTCAGCAGCCTCTATCTGGTCCCTCAGCTCCACTTTTGTCCTCTATGATGCATTTTCCATGGAGCAGACAGAGCAATCCTTATAAAATGAAAATCAGATCACGTCACTCCCTTGCTTAAAAGCCTCCAAAGACTTGTCATTGCTTTGAGAATGAAACACAAATTCTCCTGTAAGTAAAAGTAGGGAGGATGGAAGGATTCACATAAGATAAATGTTTATGGATTCTCACCGTATATGAGAAAGGGACCAAAAAATAGTCAGATGACAATGACAACAATATATCATTCTGAGGAGTATGATTGATTGATTAAATCTGTGTACCTGAGATCCAGTAAGAGAGAAATCATCCCAATTCTATATTTTTGGTTCCCAAAGCCCTACTTGGTCTGGTCTCCACCCATGTCCCCCATCTCATCTCCTACCATTTTCCCTTTCCCTTGCTCAGTGGGCTCCAGCAGAGAAAAGAGGAAGAGTGCAATTGAGCATGCCATTTCCCAGACCATTCATGCATATGCATTCATTCATTCATTCAGCACATGTGGGAAATCCCTACTACACATCAAGTATTGGTTAGATGTGGAGGAACAGAGCTAAATAGGGGCTTACAGTCTAGTGCAGGAGGCAGACAGATTATAAAGAAATATAAGAGGAGTGATGGAAACCTTGCCTGGGACACTTGGGAAAGGCTGAACTGCCTTGAGCTCAGTCTTCAAGGAGAAGTCCGAGTTCACCAAGCAAAAATCAGGGTCGTAGTTCTTGGCTGAGGGGACAGCGTTTGCAAAGGCAAGAACCGTGAAACAGCACAGGCAGATCAGAGGGTGGGGAGCAATGTGGTGTGGACGGGCCCAGGAGCGTGCTGGGAAATGAGCTTGGACTGGGAAGCAAGGGTCAGACCATGAATGGACTTGGAAGCCTCATTAGGACTTTGGATTTATCTTTAGGCCACGAGGCTACAGCCAAGATTTTAAAGCAGAGATGTGCATAATCAGATTTGTGCTTTAGAAAGAGCTCTCTGGCAGCAGCATAGATAGATGATAGATTGGAGAGAGGACAGACTGGAGTCAGAGAGACCAGCCGGTTCCGGAAAGAAAGGATGAAGGCCTGAACTAGGGCAGGGGCAGCGGGAAAGAGGAGAGGTGGGCACGTTCAAGGTAAGCCTGTCTGGACTTTATGGCCACATGAATCTGGAAAGAGAAAGTGCGAGAAGAGAAGGGTTGAAATTTACACCCAGACTTCAGGCTTGGGGGATTGGGGGGGGGCTGCGCCACCGCTGAAATGGACAGCAGCCTGGAGTGGGGGTGGACAGCTAAGCCTTGGGCACATTGGGGTGCAGGTGCCCGCGGGACGTGTGGGTGGAGAGATCTGGTTGAGTTGGAAACACAGTCTGTGCTTGGAAATAAAACATGCCTTGGAGAGAGAGGCCCAGGTGATGCCAAGAGTGTGGATCTTGGCAGAGGTCGCCTAGTTTCCCAGGGACTCTTCTTCTCACACCTGCCAGAGGAATGTCTGTGCATTGGGGGTGAATGTAGGGGCAGGAAGCTCTGTAATGGGACTGGCTGGTGGTGTGCATTTGCAGAAATCAGGAAAGGCGGAGGGTAGAGGGGAAGGGGCAGTACTAGGAATCACCGGACTTCAAAATCCCCATAGTGATGCCTCAGAAAACATCTGGCTAAACAAAGCTTGCATTTTACAGATGAGAAACGGAGGCTCAGATGGGTAGAATGACTTTATCCAAACTGCCCCCCTAGTTTGCCCACACTCTGGGTTGCCGAGGTGAAGTTAAGATTTGCTTTTGACTTACGCACAATCTGCATTTCTGTAGAGCTGGAGTCCCACTGCCCACCACCACCACGTATGGCAGAAAAGGAGAGAGCCAGAGCCCAGGTCAAAGGGGAAGAGATCCGGGGGAGGCTGCGTGACCTGCTGACCACTCTCCCTTCCCACCTGCTGAATGCTCCGTGTTCCTAGATTGGGCGGGGGCGGGGGGCAGCCTGCAGTCCACTCAAGGAAACTGGCTCCTCCTAGCGGACAAAAGGAGCATTACTTTTTTTGTCTCAGGTTGTGTTGGAAGGCAAGTCCCTGGAGCACAGGACCTCAGTACCCTCTGACCAGTCACCAAATTGGGCCCAGCTCCAGTTCTTCACCCACCAACAGAAACTCCACCTCCCCATGTAGGAGACATTCACTCTGGCCAGAGCTGAGACTTGACCCTAGCAAGATCCCTTCCCAGGCCACAACTGGGGTGCTTCCACAGTGAGGGGCAGGAGGCTTGAATCCATCCACAGCCCGCCCTGTCCCATCCAAATGCTTCTGGCAAGCCTGAGAGCTCCTTGAGGGCCAGAGTGCTGGCTTCCCCTCTGTTTCCTTAGAGTCTGACACAGTGCCTCTCGTGTACTGGGTGCTCCACACCTAGCCCCCGCCTCATCCCTTCTGGCTACAGGTCCCTGCAGACCTGTCTCCTTCCCTGACCCCTCCACCTGACCTCAGAGGACAGAGGGGACTCAGAGCCCTTCCCAGGGCTTTGCAGCACTTCCCAGAGCCCATCTGTTTTCTTTTTCCACATGGGCTTTTAGGAGCTGAAAACGTTTGCCTATTGGAAAATCCTGGGGAGGGGAAGGGGTGTGATTTTCATGACCTTTCCTTCTTTTTTCATGTTGAAGGCTCATGCCTGTAATCCCAGCACTTTGGGAGGCCGAGGCGGGCAGATCACCTAAGGTCAGGAGTTCGAGACCAGCTTGGCCAACATAGTAAAACCCCATCTCCACCGAAAATAAAAAAAAAAAAAAAATTAGCCAGGCGAGGTGGTGCATGCCTGTAATCCCAGCTACTCGGGAGGCTGAAGCATGAGAATTGCTTGAACCTGGGAGGTGGAGGTTGCAGTGAGCAGAGATCACACGACTGCACTCCAGCCTGAGCGACAGAGCGAGACTCTGTCTCCAAAAAAAAGGAAAAAAAGTGTTAGTTGTGTGGCAATTAGAATGAAATGTCTTATCACTCCTGGCTATCACTACATTTCTGAGGATGCAAGAAGAAAAGAGTCCTGTGTGAGGAGGACATCCTGCCCTGGGGATGAGCTTGGATATGCTTGTGACAACACCTAGAACTTATATAGCCTTAAGGTGTGCTTTTTTTTTAAATTATTATTTTTTTTTGAGATGGAGTCTCGCTCTGTCACCCAGGCTGGAGTGCAGTGGCGCAATCTTGGCTCACTGCAAGCTCCACCTCCCGGGTTCATGCCATTCTCCTGCCTCAGCCTCCCGAGTAGCCGGGACTACAAGCGCCCGCCACCACGCCCGGCTAATTTTTTGTATTTTTAGTAGTGATGGGGTTTCACCGTGTTAGCCAGGATGGTCTTGATCTCCTGACCTCGTGATCTGCCCGCCTCGGCCTCCGAAAGTACTGGGATTACAAGCGTGAGCCACCGCGCCCGGCCTTTTTTTTTTTTTTTTTTTTTTGAGATGAGGGTCTCACTATGCTACTCAGGCTGGCCTTGAACTCCTGGGCTCAAGCAATCCTCTCACTTCAGCCTCTGGAGTAGCTGGGACTACAGGTGTGTGCCACTGTGCTTGGCAACCTTGAGGTGCTTTAGTGCACCGCTTTGAAGCATGAGAGCTGTGCTCATTTTGCAGAGTAGGAAACTGAGGCCAAATGTGTTGCCCAAGATCACAGAATTGGCAAAAATGATTCTCAAGTTCAGTGGCCTTTCCCTACAACAGAAGTCTCCCTTTACATGATCTGTGACCTTTCAGAAGCCTGTTTGGTTATAACCTCAGGCTCAGTGACCTGGGGAGAATGGATTCACAGGATGGACTCAGATACAAGGTCCATCTTCCCTCCCTTCCTTCTCCATCCCTCCTTCCCTTTCTTTTTTCTTTCCAGTGAATTCTGTGCTCTGTGTGTCACGCCCTGGACTCTGAAGGCCAGGAGATCCCCTCTAGTCACTTCTGTCTGAGTGTTGGCAGTTGTGCTGTGCCCTGCAGGGAGCAGCATGAAGGAAGGGAGGAGCCGATGACAAACAGCTGGTCTACCCAGGTCACTGCCCAGGAGGCCCCTGTGGACTTAGCCACAGCTCAGGGCCCTGAGATGACCAGGACGGTGTCTCCCACTCTGTGTGTGTTGGATGACAGTGGGGGCAGTAGAATGGTGTTACCAAAGTCCCTGGAGAGCTGGAGTCATGAAGGAGGGGTGGTCCTAAAGAGGCTGCAGTTGTTACTGCCAAGAACACAGCCTAAAGCAAAGGGAACAAGGAAGAAACACTCCAACTTCCCTCCCAGACCATTCCCTGCCAGGGCCTCCCATTGGCTAAAAACACCTGGAAGCAGCTGGCAAGTGAGCCAGGTTGATGTAAGCCCCAGGGACTGTCCTTTCTGCTCACAGTGCAGGACAGCAAATGCATCTGGGGATTTGAGGTTCCACCAGGAAGAACCAGCACACTCATATATACTTAGTATTCCCAGCGTGTAACACAGTGTCTGATACAGAGTAGGCACTCAAGAAATACTTGTGAAATGAATACATAGAGTAGGGGTAGTAACACCTACCCAATGAAGTGGAATAATACAATAATAATAATATAATTTAATAATAATAATCTGGAACATCCGCTGAGCGCCAGTGCTCTGCTCGGGAAATCATACATGTGATTTTCAAGGGACAAGCATATGCCTACAGAGAAGATGTTCACTAAGCATGTTTATTCCCCTTTCCTCTCCTGAATTCATTCTGTTTTATCAAACAATGCCTGGAGACCATGTACCTTGAGCATAGCATGGCCTAAAATATAACGGACTCAAAGATAAATTGACATGGTCCTGGCCTCCAGGAGTTTGGGGAGTCGACAAACAAGTTGAGATACAAGTGACCTAGTGCTAAGGCAGTCACCTGGTGTGTGGGGAAGGCACGGCACTTCCAAATTTCACTGCAATAAAGAAAACAGGTGAGAGGAAGAGAATGAGCAGGACACAGACTCTGGGCATCCCCATTAGCGGGGATCTGAGAGCCACTGTGGAGGAAGGCTAGGTTACTAAGGGAAGGCAGAGTCAGGACAGGAAGAGACTCAAGCCCACACTCATCCCAGAGACCAGCCGACCAGCATGCCCCTGCCTCCCTTCCTTCTTTACCTCCATCACCATGAGAAGTCCAACCCTGGGTGGTCACCCAGCATCACGCTGCCTCTCATGCCTCACACTGCTCTGCATGTCTCCAACCCCACTCAATCCCCTATTCCCCCCTGCCCCACCACGGTCCTCCCAGCTTGTCTACAGGCCCTCTGGAGCTCCTGGTCTGTGATTGGCAAATTCTCTTCTGTTTTCACCTCTGCCCAGGACACCGCCCCGCTTCCTGGTAGCCTCTTCTACAGCTTTCTCAACTGGGGCTTAGAGAGGAGTAAGAGTCGGCTGGGTGAGGTGGCTCATGTCTGCAATCCCAGCACTTTGGGCAGGCGGAGGTGAGAGGATCACCTGAGGTCAGGAGTTCGAGACCAGCCTGGCCAACATGGACAACATGGTGAAACCCTCTCTCTCTTAAAAATGCAAAAATTAGCCAGGTGTGGTGACAATCAATCACCTTACCCCTTACCCTAGGCAACCACCAATCTGCTTTCTGCTTTCTGACACTATAGGTTAGATTGGTCTTTTCTGGAGCTTCATATAAACAGAATCATTACAATTTACACCATTTTGAGTCTGGCTTTTTTCACTCATCATAATTTGAGATTCATTCATGTTGCTGCTTGTAGCAGTAATTCCCGTTCATTGCTCAACAGTATTTCATTGCATACCACTGATTTCCATCTATTCGTTTGTTGATAGACATTTGAGTTGTTTCCAGTTTGGGGTTATTATGAAGAAAGCTGATACAGGCCAGGCATGATAGTTCATGTCTATAACCCCAGCACTTTGTGAGGCCAAGGCAGGAGGATCACTTGAGCCCAGGAGTTCACGACCAGCCTGGGCAATATAGTGAGGCCCCATCTCTAAAAAAAAAATTTCAAATTAGCCGGACACAGTGGTGCATGCCTGAAGTCCCAGCTACTTGGGAGGCTGAAGTGGGAGAATCACTTAGGCCCAGGAGTTCCAGGCTGCAGTGACCAGTGATCATGCCACTGCACTCCAGCCTGGGCCACAGAGACAGTACAAGTCTTGTATGGACATTAGTTTTTGAATAAATGTCTAGGAATGAAATTGCTGAGTTGTACAGTAAATATATGTTTAATTTCATAAGAAACTGGTAATAGTTTTTTGAAGTGATTGTGCCATTTTACACTCCCACCAGCAATGTTCCAGTTACTCTACATCCTCACCAATAGTTGGTACTGTTAAAATTTTAATCATTTTAGGGGATGTGTAGTAGTGATCTCATTATGGTTTCAATCTGCATTTTCTTTTTTTTTTTTGAGACAGAGTCTTGCTCTGTTGCCCAGGCTGGAGTGCAATGGTGCGATCTTGGCTCACTGCAAGCTCCGCCTCCCGGGTTCCTGCCATTCTCCTGCCTCAGCCTCCCAAGTAGCTGGGACTACAGGTGCCCGCCACCACACCCAGCTAATTTTTTGTATTTTCAGTAGAGACGGGGTTTCACCGTGTTAGCCAGGATGGTCTCGATCTGCTGTCCTCGTGATCCACCCACCTCGGCCTCCCAAAGTGCTGGGATTACAGGCGTGAGCCACCACGCCCGGCCTGCACTTTCTTGATGACTAATGATATCGGGCATCTTCTCATGTGTTTGTTAGCCATTCCTATATCTTCTTTGATGAACTGTCTGTTCAAATATTTTGCCTATTTTTAAAACATTTTAAAAATTGAGTTTGTATTCTTGTTACTAAGTAGTTCTCAAGAGTTCTTTATGTGTACTGAATGCAGGTTTTTTGTCATATAAATATATTGGGCATATCTTCTCTCCATTTGTGGCTTTTTTTCCTTTACAATGTGTTTCAAAGCAGAAGTTTTAATTTTAATGAAGTCTAATTTATCAGTTAAAAATTTTATGATTTGTGCATAATTTTAATTTTAATTTTAATTTTTTAAATTTTTTTGGGACAGAGTCTTTCTCTGTTGCCCAGGCCGGAGTGCAGTGGTGCAATCTCAACTCACTGCAACCTCTGCCTCCTGAGTTCAACGATTCTCCTGCCTCAGCCTCCTGAGTAGCTGGGATTACAGTCGTGTGCCACCACACCGTGCTAATTTTTATTTTTAGTAGAGATGGGGTTTTGCCATATTGACCAGGCTGGTCTCGAACTCCTGACCTCAGGTGATCTACCCACCTCAGCCTCCCAAAGTGCTGGGATTATAGGGGTGTGCCACCACGCCTGGCTAATTTTTTTGTTGTTTGTAGAGACGGGGTTTCACCATCTTGGCCAGGCTGGGAGAACCATTTTTTTTAAAAGACTACCCATTAACCATCGGATAACATTGTCATCTTTGTCAAAAATCAGTTGACCATACATATGTGGGTTTATTTCTGAATTCTCTGTTCTGTTGGATTGAGAACACCGTACTTTCTAGGTTACTGTAGCTTTGCAGATGGATGTACACGATATCCTTCAGATACACTAAAGCCTCCAACCCTGCTGTCTTTCTCAAAATTGTTTTGCCAATTCTAGGTCCTTTGCAATTCCATATAAATTTTAGAATTAGCTTGTCAGTTTCTACAAAAAACTTTCTGGAGTTTCATATGGCATTGCTTTAAATCCATAAATCATTTTGGAGAGAATTGACATTTTAACAATACTAAAATTTTTCATCAGTGAATAAGGTGTATCTTTCCATTTACTTAGGTCTTTTTAAATTTCTCTCAGCAATATTCATAGTTTTTAATCATAGAAGTGTAATTAAATTTTTCCTAAATATCACATTTTGATGCTATTATAAGTAGTATTTAAAACATTTCAGGCCGGGCTGGGCACGGCGGCTCATGCCTATAATCCCAGCACTTTGGGAGTCCAAGGCGGGTGGCTCGCGAGGTCAGCAGATCAAGACCATCCTGGCTAACGCGGTGAAACCCCGTCTCCACTAAAAATACAAAAAATGGTGGTGGGCGCCTGTAGTCCCAGCTACTTGGGAGGCTGAGGCAGGAGAATGGCGTGAACCCAGGAGGCGGAGCTTGCAGTGAGCCGAGATCGCACCACTGCACTCCAGCCTGGGTGACAGAGCGAGACTCCGTCTCAAAAAAAAATAAAAAATAAAATAAAATAAAATAAAATAAAATAAGACATTTCAGGCTGGGTGCAGTGTCTCATGCCTGTAATCCCAACACTTTAGAGGGGGCCAAGGCGGGTGGATCACTTGAGGCCAGGAGCTCGAGATCAGCCTGGCCAACATGGAGAAACTCTGTCTCTACTAAAAATACAAAAATCAGCCAGACATGGTGGCGCACACCTGTAATCCCAGCTACTAGGGAGGCTGACGCATGAGAATTGCTTGAACCTGGGAGGTGGAGGGAGGTTGCAGTGAGCAGAGATGGCGCCACTGTATTCCAGCCTGGGCGACAGAGTGAGACTCTGCCAAAAAAAAAAAAGCAACGTCCAGATGTTTATTGCTGGTTTTCGTATATTGACCCTTTGTCCTGCATCCCTTCTAAACTCACTTACTAGTTCTAACAGCTTTTTCCATATTCTTTAGGATTTTCTATATACATACAATCACATCATCTGCCAATAAGGACAGTTTAACTTCTTTTCCAATCTACATGACTTCTATATATTTTTGTTGCCTATTATAGGCTATTGTACTGGCTAGAACAATGTTGAATAGAAGTGATAACAGGCTTGGTGTGGTGGCTCCCTCCTGTAATCCTAGAAATTTGGGAGGCCGAGGCGGGCAGATTATCTGAGGCCAGGAGTTGGTGACCAGCCTGGCCAACATGGTGAAACCCCGTTTCTACTAAGATTACAAAAAAAAAAAAAAAATTAGCCAGGTGTGGTGGCACATGCCTGTAATCCCAGCTACTCAGGGGGCTGAGGCTGGAGAATCACTTGAACCCAGGAGGCGGAGGTTGCAGTGAGCTGAGATCGCGCCATTGCACTCCAGCCTGGGCAACAGAGCGAAACTGTCTCAAAAAAAAAAAAAGTGATAACAATACCTTCTTTATTTTATTCTTGATTTTAGGAGGAAATGTTCCATCTTTCATCTCTTCCTTTTTGTCTTAATAGCATCTTGTTCTACTCTCGTGTATGGTAGTATCTTTCCTTTTACCTGAAGATATCAACGATAGGGTAAATTTGTTTAGATTTCCTATGCTCCTTACCTTGTCTCTGATTCAGCCAAGTTTTTGTTTTGTTTTGTTTTGTTTTGTTTTTGTGTGTGTGCGTGTGTGCGTGCGTGTGTGTGTCTTTTAAGATGGGGTCTCGCTGTATCCCCCAGACTGGAGTGCAGTGGCGCAATCTCAGCTCACTGCAACCTCCACCTCCTGGGTTCAAGTGATTCTCCTGCCTCAGCCTCCTGAGTAGCTGGGATTACGGGTGCGCATCACCATGCCCGGCTAATTTTTGTATTTTTAGTAGAGATGGGGTTTCACCATGTTGGTCAGGCTGGCCTCAAACTCCTGACCTCGTGATCTGCCCGCCTCAGCCTCCCAAAATGGTGGGATTACAGGCGTGAGCCACCGCACCCAGCCTTTTGTTTTGTTTTTGTTTTGCTTAGTTTATTTTTGCTTGTTTTGGTTTTCTCTTTCATGTTATGGCTTTTTTCAAATGGACTTAAATCATGTGTGTCTGATTATTTATAAATAAGAGAAGTACTGTAGATGGCTGGTTAGTCTTCAAATCCTTTCTTCTTGTATATTGGCTGCCTGGCTAGAGACTACATTTTTCAGTCCTCCTTTGTGACTACATCAGGTCATGTAACCAAGTTTTCAACAATGAAATGGAGTGGAAAGTGTATGTGCTGCTTCTGCCTCATTTGCTTAAAACAAAATTGCTGCCCTGAATTTCCTCTACTTTCCCTTTCCTGCAAGCTAGAACAGACGTCCCATGCTTAGATGAAGATAATCTTTTAGGGGACAGTAAACCAACAATAGGAAAGGAAACTGTGTCTGTGAATGACATGTGGAGCAAAAAGAAATTAACTTGCATCTTCTCTAGTCCCATGTATTCTGGGGTCTCCTTGGAACAGCAACTTTGACTTTAATATCCCAACTAATACAAGCACTGAAAAGCTGATTGGAAGCTTATGTGGATGAGTGTGTGAATGTTATCCAGAGGTGGGTTTTACTCTAAGGAAGTTCTCCAGTTGTAATCCACATAACCCTGCTGGTCCTTGAGACCCTTTCAGGGGGTACTTGAAGGCAAAATTATTTTTGTGATGATACTAAGTCATTATTTATTCTTTATACTTTCATTCTCTCCTGACTGCCCAGTAGAGTTTTTCAGAGGCTGTATCACTTATGATAGCAAAACGAATTGAATGAAGAATCCAAGATCGGCAAAAATGTCAAATGATGTCACTCTTCTCACTAAATAGTTTTGTTTGGGAAACTATCATTATATTTTGTAATAATATGTAAACACGTAATGGGTTTCTTACTGTTATTCTTTCTTTTTCTTTTAGATAGGCTTGCTCTGTTGCCCAGGCTGGAGTGCTGTGGCACAATCACAGCTCACTGCAGCCTCAACCCCCTCATGCTCAAGCAATCCTCTCATCTCAGCTTCCCAAGTAGCTGGGACAGGTGTGCCACCATACCTGGCTAATTTATTTTTTGTAGAGACAGCGTCTTTCTATGTTGCCTAGGCTGGTCACAAACTCCTGGAGTCAAGTGATTCTCCTGCTTTGGCCTCCCAAAGTGCTTACAGGATTACAGGTGTGAGCCACTGTGCCCAACCTGTTATTCTTAAATGGGTAAATGGGTAACATTTAATTTTTTTGCTTTAATTTGAAAAATATATAATTCATATTCTAAGGCTCTTTGCAGTACTTAACAGCTTTAAAAAATATGAAGACATCCTAAGATCAAAAAGTTTAAATATCTGTCATGTTTGCTGCTGTGCCAGCCACCCATGCATACCATCCAGGGGCCTTAGAACAGGCCCACCCTGCCCAGTACCATGCAGTTTTGGTTACTATAGCTCTGTAGTACAATTTGAAGCCAGGTAATGTGATTCCTCCAGTTTTGTTCTTTTTGCTCAGGATAGCTTTGAATATTCTGGGTCCTCTGTGGTTCCATATAAACTTCAGGATTTTTTTTTCTATTTCTGTGAAGAATGTCATTGATACTTTGATAAGGATTACACTGAATCTGTAGATTGCTTTGGTTAGTATAGGCATTTTAACAATATTGATTCTTCCAATGCCTGAACATGGAATAGCTTTCCATTTTTTTGTGTCCTCTTCAGTTTCTTTCACCATGTTTTATAGTTTTCATTGTAGAGATCTTTCACTTCTTTGGTTAAGTTAATTCCTAGGTATTTAATTTTTGCCCAGGCACAGTGGCTCATACCTATAATCCCAGAACTTTGAGAGGCCTAGGAGAGGGGATTGCTTGGCTCAGGAATTCAAGACCAGCCTGGGCAACATGGTGAAACCTTGTCTCTACAAAAAGTACAAAAATTAGCTGGGCATGGTGGTGTGCACCTGTGATCCCAGCTACTCAGGAGGCTGAGGTGAGAGGATCATTTGAACTCTGGAGGTTGAGGATGCAGTGAGCCAAGATCACGCCACTGCACTCCAGTCTGGGTGACAGAGCAAGACCCTGTCTCAAAAATAAAAATAAAAATACACAAATTTCTTTGTGGCTAGTGTAAAATTGCTTTCTCGATTTCTTTTTCAGATTGTTTGCTATTGATACATAGAAATGCTACTGAGTTTTGTAGGTTGATTTTGTATCCTGCAACTTTACCGAATTTGTTTATTAGTTCTAATAACTTTTGGTTTTGGGTGGTCTTTTGAAATAACCCAGTCAGACCAAAACTAAAAAAAAAAAAAAGAAGAAGAAGAAGAAGAAAGACATGGGACACCATAAGGCAGCCAAATATTAAAACTGGGACGTTCAAGAAGGCAAAGAGATAGGCAAAGTCGTAGAAAACCTATTTAACAAAATAATAGCTGAAAAATTCCCCCAAGTCTTATAAAAGATATAGACACCCCGATATAAGAAGCTCAAAGATCCTCAAATAGATTCAACCCAAAAGGTCTTCTCCAAGGCACATTATAGTCAAAAGTCAAAGACAGAGAATTCTACAAACAGCAAGAGCAGGCCAGGCATGGTAAGTCATACCTATAATCCCAGCACTTTGGGAGGCCAAGGAAGGGGGATCCCTTGAGCTCAAGAGTTTAAGACCAGCTTGGGCAACACAGTGAGACTTCATCTCTATAAATAATTTAAAAATTAGCCAAGCATGGTGGCATGTACCTGTGGTTCCAGCTATTTGGGAAGTTGAGGTAAAAGAATCTCTTGAGCCCAGGTAGTCAAGGTTGCAGTGAGCCATGGTCAAACCACTACACTCCATCATGGGCAACAGACCAAGACCCCATCTCAAATATATATACTTAGCAAGAGAAAAGCATCAAGTCACATAAAAGGAAATCCCCATCAGACTAACAGATTTCTCAGCAGAAACTTAGCAAGCCAGGAGAGAATGGAATGATATATTCAAAGTGCTGAAAGTGGGGGAGGGAGGAACTTCCAGTCAAGAATACTACTATACCCAGCAAAACTATCCTTCAAAAATAAAGGAGAAATAAAGTCTTTCCTAGACAAGCAAAAACTGGGAGAATTAATTACCTCTAGACAGGTCCTACAATAAATTCTTAATGGAGTCCTACATCTGGAAGCAAAAAGACAATATCTACCATCATCAAAATACATGCAACTATAAAACTCGCTAGTAGATACCTGAATAAGAAAGAGAAAGGAGTCAAACATTACTACTACAGAAAACCACCAAACTGCAGTGATAAACAATAAGAGAGAAAGAAAGGAACAACAGATATACAAAACAACCAGAAAAAACAACTAACAAAAATGACAGGAATAAGTCCTCACCTATCAGTAATAACCTTGAATGTAAATAGACTAAATTCCCCACTTAAAAGACATAGTCTGGCTGAATGGAATTTTTTTTTTTTTTTTTGAGATGAAGTCTCGCTCTGTCGCCCAGGCTGGAGTGCAGTGGCACGATCTTGGCTCACTGCAAGCTCCACTTCCCAGGTTCACGCCATTCTCCTGCCTCAGCCTCCCGAGTAGCTGGGATTACAGGCACATGCCACCACACCCGGCTAATTTTGTATTTTTAGTAGGGACGGGGTTTCTCCATGTTGGACAGGCTGGTCTTGAACTCTTGACCTCAGGTGATCCGCCCGCCTCGGCCTCCCAAAGTGCTGGGATTACAGGCGTGAGCCACCATGTCTGGCCTGGATTTTTTTAATGATGCGACTATATGCTGCCCACAAAAATACTCACTTCACCTGTAAAGACATATTTGGAATGAAAGCAAAGGGATGAGAAAAGATATTCCATGCAAGTGGAAAACAAAAGCAAGCAGAAATAGCTATAATTATATCACATAAAACAGGCTTTAAGTCAGAAACACTGAAAAAAAAAAGACAAAGAAGGTCATTATATAACCATTAAAGGATCAATTCAGCAAGAGGATATAACAATTCTAAATATATATGCAACTAACATTGGAGCATCCAGGTATACAAAGTAAATATGATTTGATCTAAAGGAAGAGATAGGCCAGGCACAGTGGCACATGCCTGTAATCCCAGCACTTTGGATGGCTGAGGTGGGAGGATCACTTGAGCCCAGGAGTTCAAGACCAGCCTGGGTGACATGGCAAGACCCCATCTCTACAAAAGTACAAAAAATTAGCCAGGCATGATGGCATGCACCTATAGTCCCAGCTACTGGGGAGGCTGAGGTGGGAGGATTGCCTGAGTCTGAGAAGTCAAGGCTGCAGTGAGCCAAGATCGTGCCACTGCACTCCAGCCTGGGTGACAGAGTGAGACCCTGTCTCCTAAATAAATAAATAAAGAGATAGACTCCAATATAGTAATAGTTGGGGACTTCAACACCCCACTCTCAGCAATGGATAGATTATTTAGACAGAAATCAACAAAGAAACACTGGACTTAAACTATACTCCAGACCAAATGGACCTAACATTTACCCAACATTTCATCTAACAGCTGCAGAATATATAATCTTCTTCTCAGCACATGGAACATTCTCCAGAATAGACCATATGTTAGGACACAAAGCAAGTCTTAGAAATTTTTGAAAAATCAAAATCATATCAAGTATCTTCTCAATAAAAGGAGAAACTTTGGAAAATGTAAAAACATGTGGAAATTAAACAACATACTTTTTTAAATTTTCTTTTGAGACAGAGTTTCCTTCTTGTTGCCCAGGCTGGAGTGCAATGGCATGATCTCAGCTCACCGCAACATCCGCCTCCCGGGTTCAAGCCATTCTCCTGCCTCACCCTCCCGAGTAGCTGGAATTACAGGCATGGGCCACCATGCCCGGCTAATTTTGTGTTTTTAGTAAAGATAGGGTTTCTCCATGTTGGTCAGGCTGGCCTTGAACTCCCAACCTTAGGTGATCCACCAGCCTCGGCCTCCCAAAGTGCTGGGATTACAGGCATGAACCACCAAGCCTGGCCCATTTTTTATTTTATTTTATTTATTTATTTATTTATTTATTGACAGAGTCTTGCTCTGTTGCCCAAGCTGGAATAGTGGTGCAATCTCAGCTCACTGCAATCTCCACCTCCTGGGTTCAAGTGATTCTCCTGCTTCAGCCTCCCAAGTAGCTGGGATTACAGATGCGCACCACCACAACTGGCTAATTTTTGTATTTTTAATAGAGTGGGATTTCACCACGTTGGCCAGGCTGTCCTTGAACTCATGGCCTCAAGTGATCCACCCATGTCAGCCTCCCAAACTGCTGGGATTATAGGCATGAGCCATCGCGCCTGTCCAACAACATACTCTTAAATGACCATTGGGTCAATGAACAAATTAAGAAGGATATCAAAAAATTTCTTGAAACAAATGAAAACGGAAACATAGGCCGGGCGCTGTAGCTCATGCCTGTAATCTCAGCACTTTGGGAGGCCGAAGTGGGCAGATCACCTGAGATCGGGAGTTTGAGACCAGCCTGACCAACATGGAGAAACCCTGTCTCTACTAAAAATACAAAATTAGACAGGCGTGGTGGTGCATGCCTGTAATCCCAGCTATTCAGGAGGCTGAGGCAGGAGAATGGCTTGAACCTGAGAGGCGGAGGTTGCGGTGAGCCAAGAAGATCAAGCCATTGTACTCCAGCCTGGGCAACAAGAGCGAAACCCCATCTCAAAAAAAAAAAAAAGAAAGAAAATGGAAACACAGCACACTAAAATATATAGGATACAACAGAAGTAGTGCTAAGAGAGACGTTAATAGCAATAAGCACCTACATCAAAAAACTAGAAAGTTTTCAAATAAACAACCTAACAATGCTCCCAAGGAACTAGAAAAGCAAGAACAAACCAAACCCAAAATTAGGAGAAGGAAAAGAATAATAACGATTACACCACAGCAAAACAAAATAGAGAGTGAAAAAAGTTTAATCAATGAGATTAGACATTGTTTCAATGGATAAACAAAATCAATAAACTGCTAGCTAGACTCACCAAGAAGAAAAGAGAGGAGACCCAAATAAATAAAATCAGAAATAAAAAATGAGACATTACAACTGTTTCCAGAGACATACAACAATTCATCAGAGACTATTATGAACAACTATACATGAATAAATTGGAAAACCTAGAGAAAATGGATAACTGGACACATACGACCTACCAATATTGAACCAGGAAGAAACAGAAAACTTGAAAAGACTGATGAGTGATGAAATTGAGTTAGTGATAAAAAGTCTCCCAAAACAGAAAAGCCCAGGACCAGATGGCTTCACTGCTGAATTCTACTAAACTAATAAAGAAGAAATAATACCAATTTTCTCAAACTATCCCAAAAAAACTGAAGAGGAAGAAATTCTTCCTAAATCATTCTATAAGGCCAGAATTACCCTGACACCAAAATCAGACAAAAACATAACAAAAAAAGAAAACAGCAGGCCAATATCCTTGATGAACATCGATGCAAAAATCCTCAACTAAATACTAGTAAACAAAATCCAACAGCACATCAAAAGGATAATACACCATGATCAAGTGGGATTTATTCCAGAAATGCAAAGACGGTTCAACATACATAAATCAATAACTGTGAATACATCACATCAGCAGAATGAAGGACAAAAACCATATGATCATCTCAATAGATGCAGAAAAAGTACTTGATAAAATTAAACATCCTTCACGATAAGTATTCTCAACAAATTAGGCATAGAAGAAACATATCTTAACATAATAAACTCCATAAATGACAAACCCACAGCTATCATCATATTGAATGGGGGAATAGAGGAATGCCTTTCCTCTAAGAACTGGAAGAAGGCAAAGATGCCCACTTTCATTACTTTTTTATTTATTTATTTATTTATTTTTTGAGATGGAGTTGTGCTCTTGCTGCCCAGGCTGGAGTGCAATGGCACAATCTTGGCTCACCGCAACTTCTGCCTCCCAGATTCAAGCGTTCCTCCTATCTCAGCCTCCTGAGTAGATGGGATTACAGGCATGCGCCACCATGCCTGGCTATTTTTTGTGTGTATTTTTAGTAGAAACGGGGTTTCTCCATGTTGGTCAGGCTGGTCTTGAACTCCCGACCTCAGGAGATCCACCCGCCTTGGCCTCCCAAAGTGCTAGGATTACAGGTGTGAGCCACTGAGCCCGGCCCACTTTCATCACTCGTAATTCACATAGTACTGAAGTCTTAGCCAGAGCAACCAGGCAAGAGAAAGAAATAAAAGGCATCCAAACTGGAAAAAAGGAAGTCAGGCCAGTGCGGAGGTAGTGAGTTATCTCAATCTCACACTAAGTTACAGATTGAACTCCTTGTTCTACTCTTTCCCCACTTCTCACTACTGCACTTGAGTAGTCTTTAAAAAAAAAAAAAGTCAAACTGTCCCCCTTTGAAGATGACATGATACCTAGTATATAGAAAAATCTAAAGATTTCACCAAAAATCTCTTAGAACTGATAAATTCAGTAAAGTTGTAGGATACAAAATCAATATACAAAAACTAGCATTTCTGTACACCAATAATGAATTAGCTGAAAGAGAAATCAAGAAAGCAACCCTACTACCTAGGAAAAAATTTAATCAAGGAGGAAAAAGACCTCTACAATAAAAACTACAAAACACTGATGAAAGAAACTGAAGAGGACACAAACAAATGGAAAGACATCTCGTGTTCATGGATTGATGGATTGCAAGAATTAATATTGTTAAAAATGACCATACTTTTTTTTTGAGACAAGGTCTCGCTCTGTCACCCAGGCTGCTGTGCAGTGGCACAGTCACAGCTCACTGCAGCCTTGACCTCCCAGGCTCAAGCAATCCTCCCACCTTGGTTCCTGAATGGGTGGAACTACGGGTACATGCCACCACATCCAGCTACTTTTTATTTTTATTTTTGTAGAGATAGGGTCTCACTTTGTTGCCCAGGCTAGTCTCAAACTCCTAGGTTAAAGCAATCCTCTGGCCTTGGCCTCCCGAAGTGCTGGGATTACAGGCATGACCACCAAGCCCAGCCCTCACGTTCTTATTCTTATATTGGGGATAAAAGAGTTGATCTTATAGAGGTAAAAACTAGAATGAGAGCTCAGCGCGGTGGCTCACGCCTGTAATCCCACCACTTTGGGAGGCTGAGGGGGGCGGATCACCTAGGTCGGGAGTTCGAGACCAGCCTGACCAACATGGAGAAACCCCGTCTCTACTAAAAATACAAAAATTAGCCGGGTGTGGTGGCGCATGCCTGTAATCCCAGCTACTCTGGGAGGGTGAGGCAGGAGAATCGCTTGAACCCAGGAGGCGGAGGTTGCGGTGAGCCGAGATCGCGCCACTGCACTCCAGCCTGGGCAACAAGAGCGAAACTCCATCTCAAAAACAAACAAACAAAACAAAACAAAACAAAAACAAGAAAATAAACACACACCCACACGGAGGTGGGGCGGCGGAGTGGCGGCAGGGAGGAGAAGGGGAGAGGTAAGAAACAAATGATAAAACAAATGAAGCAAATTGTTAACAATAGGTGAATCTGAGCCAAAGTTAAACGTGCGTTCTTTTGCACTGTTCTTGCAATTTTTCCAAATAAAACGTTTCTTTAAAATCATGTCCAGAGGACCTGGATTGCAAGCCGAGCCCCTTTTCTCACTCGGTGCATGCCCCTGAATGAATTCCTTCCTCTCGGTTGGTCTCAGTTATTCAGCACAGATGGTTCTCTCTGGGTCTGGTAATCAATGTCTCACAACTCTGAGGACGTTTGCAGACAGGGTTTTGGAAGGAAGACGGCCCTTCGTTTCCCCCAAAGGGTCTCAGCCTGCCAGTGATTTCACCACGACTTCCTCCAGAGTTCCACCTGTCCTCTTCTTCGGCCATAAACTTGCCCCTACTCATTTTTGCCACCAGCTGGACGCCCACCTCCTCTTTTCCGGAGCCCTAAGGCTCACCTTCCGGCAGTCTTAGCCTAGGTACAGGATAGGCACGTGCATTTAGCCCCAGGAAACTACAGCCCCCAAAAGGCTTTGCGGCAACATCCTCGCGGTGATCACCAAAGAGAAAACGCTTTTCTCCGCGGGCCCGCCGCTGCATAGCTTTTTGGGAGTTGTAGTTCATCTGCTAAGAGCTGCAGAACCAGGGTGAGGTTCTAAGCCACCCTTCCCAGAATTCACAGCGCTCCTCCACACCAATAGCAAGCGTGGATCTTGGAAAGCGGGCGGGTCAGAGGGGCGCATGCGCAGTATGTGTGGTTGGGGAATTCATGTGGAGGTCAGAGTGGAAGCAGGTGAGAATGGAGGGGGCGGCAAAGGCCCGTTTCTGGGCATCTCTGCAATGCTCCTCTGCTCCATGATGTGCACTTTGGGCGAGGAGAGTGCGTGCGTGAGTCCGACTTGTGAGGGAGGGGAGAAGGGGCTGAGCCCGGGACGAGCCAGGGGTTGCTCAGAGTAAGGAAGGTGTCCATGGGGGCAGGGTGAGGAATAATCCAGAAGCTATTAGAAATGGAAAGGGCCGGGTGTCCCAGCCTCAGAGAAGGAAGATTTAAATGCAGTGGACGAGATCAGGGTAGTCTCAGGAGTTGAGGTCTGGGAAGTAGGGAGGGAGGATTTGAGACTGGAGCGGGCAACGACGGTGGGGCGGAGCGTTAGAAAGTTAGATGCTGGAGTGATTTCTAGTTAGGTCAACTGTGCTTATGCCCACCCCGCCTCAGCCCCACCCTCCCAGTTATTCCAGAGCTCACTGTCCCTGTGCAGCTAGTTAGAGCCTTTCTCCCAAATGGGTTCTTCAGTTATCTTGGCCCCAGGATATCATCCAGCTTCTGCTTTCATAAGAAGCATGTCGTTCTTAATACACGATGTTGAGAAGCAGTATGGTGAGGAGGTAAGCTGTGTCTGCTAGCATTAGACCTCTGGGTTCTAATTCTGATTCTACCACTTAATAACTGCAATTTCGGTTTCTCATGTAACCTCTCTGCGTGCCTCTGTTTCCTCTGTAGTAATATGCTTCATAGGGTAATTGTGAGAAGTAAATAAATTGCTTTTATTAGGCTACCTGATATAAGTATTAGCTGTTACGGTTACTTTTTTTGTTGGCATCAACATGTAGCACATTTTTTGAGTTATTTCTTCAAACCATAATTGCACCAATCCAACCACACAGCCTCTTTTTGAGGGCCTGCTTGTCCAGGAAATGAAAGGGTGGTTTAGTGTGGTGCTAAGTTCTCTATGGATTTCAAGCCCATGCATTGTTTTCTTTATTGAACCAAGTGTCCCAGACACCTTACTTTAAATGGTTGAGGAAAAAAAGAGAAATCAGCCAGGCATGGTGGCTCATGCCTGTAATCCCAACACTTGGGAGGCCGAGGCAGGGGGATCACTTGAGCCCAGGAGTTCGAGACCACCTGGGGCAACATAGCGAGACCCCATCTCTACAAAAAAATGAACAAAATTAGCTGGGCATGGTGGCACACTTCTGTGGTCCCAGCTACTTGGGAGGTTTAGGTGAGAAGATCGCTTGAGCCTGGGAGGTCGAGGCTTCAGTGAGCTGAGATTGCACCACTGCACTCCAGCCTGGGTGACAGAGCAAGACCCTGTCTCCAAAAAAAACAAAAAACAAAAAAAACAAAGAAAAGAAACTGGAAAAAAAAAAAGCAGAAGAATTGATAGTACACTTTCCAAGCTATACAGCATTATTTATTAGGTATCCTTCAATGGATGATTTAGCACTTTCAGGAATGGGGAAATAGCCAAGTTGAAAAGTGACTGTTGTGTGTCAGAGAGGGCCTTCTCTGAGGATTTGGCATCAAGTTTGATTGTATTTTGTTTTTATCCCCTTAGGTGTGAGAGGGTCCAGCAGAAGGAAGCATGGCTGCCAAAGTGTTTGAGTCCATTGGCAAGTTTGGCCTGGCCTTAGCTGTTGCAGGAGGCGTGGTGAACTCTGCCTTATATAATGGTGAGGCATGGAGGGACAGTTGGTCACTGCACTTTCCTGGGAGATTTCTGTTGGTCTGTATAGCCCATGTGACACTCTTGATGGTAGCTGCCATCAGTGAATGTGTTTGTGGCCAAGAGGGCTCACCTCCTGCCATTTCATATCATAGGACTGCATTGTTATCAGAGCCCCTGACCTTTCAGTCATAGGTTCTCTCAGAGCCTATGACTCCAATATTCAAAAAGAGCCTCCCAGCCCACTTCCTAGTTGGATGTGTCCAGTGGCTTCTGTCAAGATGAAGTGAAGCCGCACCACCCAAATGCTGCCGCACAGTGTCTGGATTTCCCTGGCTATCTGAAATGGAGATCTCATTTGTTCTCCTCTGCTTGCATGTGGAATAACAGCAAAGGCTGCAGATCTGTTTGGGTGACCTTGTCCTGAACAAGAGCTTTTGCTCTGCTGAATTTGGGTAGTTTCAGAGAAAGTATCTTTGAGATGCATTGCCGAGCTTTTAACAGCGTAGGAGGGAGGTTAAGCTGGCTTTTCTTCCACTTCACTGTGGAAGCTTCCTCATTGGTCAAGCAATGGATTTGACCTGACTTTATCTGTAGGACCCCCTTTAATTCTGACATTATGACACTTTCACATGCTGCAAAGCAGCAGTAGATTGACCCATCTGGTGTGTCGCTGGCTGACAAGAGGAGCTTTACTTTCAGAGTGAAGATACTTGGACCAATGACAAAGTTCAGAGAGGCAGCTGATTAGAAAAGCCTGCTTGGCTTATATGACACATCTTAGCATTACTGTGATCCTTTTGGCCACACCTGCAACTAGACAGTAATTGCCATCATAAATTTCTCTCTGTGCCAAGACAGCTCTATAACCCCTTAAAACTTCAGCGAAGCAGAGCTATTAGGAAGAAAGAGTAGGCTCTTCTAAATGTAGGGTTCCCATAATGAGGGTGCTACTTCTGGGAGCACTAGGTTAAATTGGAGCCCGATGGATATGTGGTAACTGGGAAGACCTCACTGAGTTTTAGAAGTTTTGGTAGATGATTCCTGGAAATACGTTGGTGGGAGTTCAGGGATAGAATGGTCATTCAGAAAATCAACAGCCAGTTCCCTCAAGGAGAAAGGATGCTAAGGAACAGGTCCTATTACCAATCCTTGGGGACATGTGGAACAGGAAGTGACTGCTTAGTTTTGCAGCTATTTAGAAGTCTCTAGAGACCAGGAGTTGGGGAAGACAGAGGGAAGAGGGGAGACTTAATAAGTGAACAGAAAACACCAGGGCTCTTTCAAAGACATGATCCTTTTGTTTAAAGAATGAGAGGATTTTTATGACATGTCATTATCCTTTCTTCCTAGTGGATGCTGGGCACAGAGCTGTCATCTTTGACCGGTTCCGTGGAGTGCAGGACATTGTGGTAGGGGAAGGGACTCACTTTCTCATCCCATGGGTACAGAAACCAATTATCTTTGACTGCCGTTCTCGACCACGTAATGTGCCAGTCATCACTGGTAGCAAAGGTGAGTCTTGCCTATGGTTCAGGTAAAGTAGGGAGTGTGGAAGAGGTGCTGTGCTCTTTTGTGTCGCAGGAGCATCTGTGGAATACCAGGATCCAAAAGAGTTTGAACTGTACATCATAGGAATGACTAGACTACTTGCCCTGGAGAGCTTGATATGGAATATTAGAAATATCCACTTATGGCCAGGTGCGGTGGCTCATGCCTGTAATCCCAGCACTTTGGGAGGCTGAGGCAGGTGATCACCTGAGGTCAGGAGTTTGAGACCAACCTGGCCAATGTTGTGAAACCCCATCTCTCCTAAAAATACAAAAATTAGCCGGTAGTGGGGGGTGCCTGTAATCCCAGCTACTTGAGAGCTGAGGCAGGAGAATTGCTTGAGCCTGTGGGGCAGAGGTTGCAGTGAGCTAAGATCATGCCACCTCATTGCAGCCTGGGCAACAGAGTGAGACTCTGTCTCAAAAAAAAAAAAAAAAAAAAAGCCTGCTTCTAATCTTCCCATCTCTTTGGAATTTCTTTCTGTACTGTTTTGCAGTTGTTTCAGGATACATTATGTATCTATTTCTAAAACTATTGATAGGAGCTTCCAGAGATCAGGGAGTTGTAGGTATTAATACATTGCCCACCTCTCTTGGTGCCCAGTTCAGGGCTCTGTCTCATGGGCGCTTGGTCCATATTGTTGACATCTGTAAGCAAGCCATGACAGTGCTTTGGCTCCCGGCAGGCCTGAATTGTCCAGGGGAAAGTATAATTCTCTCCCTGGATCCTTTAAATGGCCCAAGTAATGAGAAGCAGAACATAGATGGGTCTGTTAACCCCTTATATGTGTTACACATTTGACAGAGTGCTTTTATGTCTGTTTTCTCCTTCAATTTTCCCCAACATTTCCGCAAGGCCCAGAAAGCAAATGAAATTGTCCCTATTCTCATAGACAGGGAAATAAGCTCAGGTTGGCTAAGGCTTAGAGAGGCCACATCATTAGTAAATAGCCCAGATCTTTGGACTGCTAGTCTAACACCGTTTCCACCGGACCCAAACTAACCTCTCCAAGGCTGACTCCTGACTTGGCCACAATCACCAGAGCTTGTAAAGGCCTCAACCTACAATTCTTAGCATTGCCCTGTCTATTGTCTTAAAACGTTCAGTGTTGCAAACTTTGCATGGTGCCTGTTAGACATATAATCTGAATTATGTATATCTGAGGGCATTCAGGGGATACCAAAAAGCTGCTATAACTGAAGCCTCTTAAGAAATTATAAACTCTTTGTGATGCTCTATTGGGTTCTCTGCCAAGGAAACCAAGCATACCTGCACCTTGCCCTCTAGGATCTTATAATCAGCAGATTTGCTTATAAATTGTAGCAAATTTGGAGCCAGGCACAGTGGTGCATGTCAGCTATTCAAGAGGCTGAGGCAGGAGAAATGCTTAAGCTCAGGAGCTTGAGTCTAGCCTGGGCCACATAGCAAGACCTTGTCTCTAAAAACAAAAAATAAAAATTGCCAGGCATAATGGCTCATACCTGTAATTGTAGCATTTTGGGAGGCTGAGGCAGGTGGATCACTTGAGCCCAGGAGTTTGAGACCAGCCTGGGAAACATGGCGAAACCTCAGCTCTACAAAAAGTACAAAGATTAGCTGGGCGTGATGGTCTGTGCCTGTGTAGTCCCAGCTACTTGGAAGGTGTAGGTGGGAGGATCAGTTGAGCCCAGGAGGTCAAAGCGGCTACAGTGACCTGTGATCTTACCACTGCACTTCAGCCTGGGCAACATGTGACCCTGTCTCAAAATACATAAATAAAAATTGTAGCAAATTGGAGTAGGAAAGGTCATATAAAAGACCACTTGTGGCCAGGCACGGTGGCTCACACCTGTAATCCCAGCACTTTGGGAGGCTGAGGCAGGTAGATCACCTGAGGTCAGGAGTTCAAGACCAGCCTAACATGGTGACACACCATCTCTACTAAAAATACAAAACAGCTGGGTGTGGTGGCGCATGCCTGTAATCCCAGCTACTCGGGAGGCTGAGGCAGGAGAATTGCTTGAATCTGGGAGGCAGAGGTTGTAGTGAGCTGAGATTGTCCCATTGTACTCCAGCCTGGGCAACAAGAGCAAAAACCTGTCTCAAAAAAAAAAAAAAACACTTGTTTTCCTACGGTGGTTTTTATTTTTAACTCCAGTGTTTGTCTCCTGCCCTAAGATTTACAGAATGTCAACATCACGCTGCGCATCCTCTTCCGGCCTGTCGCTAGCCAGCTTCCTCGCATCTTCACCAGCATCGGAGAGGACTATGATGAGCGTGTGCTGCCGTCCATTACGACCGAGATCCTCAAGTCAGTGGTGGTGAGTGAACAGAGGCCCTTAGCCTCGAGCCCAGAGCACCACCCCGGGAGGGTGCCGGCTGGCAGGAAGCGCTTGGCAGTGGGTTGGTTGGGATGTGGCTGCTAGTTTCCTGGTTCCTTTTCTGCTTCCTCATTAACCTGACCTGCCCTTCTGCTCCTCCCTTTGAAACCAGGCTCGCTTTGATGCTGGAGAACTAATCACCCAGAGAGAGCTGGTCTCCAGGCAGGTGAGCGACGACCTTACGGAGCGAGCCGCAACCTTTGGGCTCATCCTGGATGACGTGTCCTTGGTAAGATCCTTCGGGAGACCGAGGGGAAGGGGCTGCAGTTCTCGTTTAGGTGCCTGGTTCCATTTCTGGGTAGACGCTATTAGGTCCTCCCTTTGCTTTGCTAGATGTGAGACTTGAAAACACGGAAACATGCTGAGGTGAGGCAGTCTCCATGGGTTTTTCGGTTGAGGGTTCTTTTACCTTCCCCCGCCACACACATTTTTCTTATGACCTCTGGTTGTGTCCAGATAGTCCTTAACCACTAAATGTTTTACCTTCTCCAAACTGTTACCCAGAAAGTGATGCCTTGTTAACCCTGTTTGACACAGGCAGAAACTGCCTGGTAGAGACCAGAGAACAGCTCGGGTAGTCTTTCTCCCTAGCACAGACCTCCCAGCCTGACCCCTGGGAGCTTCCTAACACTTACGGTCCGAAGCTCAGTGAAGTAAGCTCTGGGAACCCCAGTGAAAGGTGATAGAGTGTAAACGAACGGTTGGATTCCCCCAGGCCTGGTATAGGGGGCAAGGGACATCTCTGAGGCGTAAGCTATCCTCTTGAGACACTATAGCTTGTGTGTTTATATGACATTGGATGTCATAACTCAGACAGAAAGCAATACAGGCAGGATAGCGTTTCAGGTTAAGGAGGGTGAGGGGAAGGGGTCGTGTTTCTAGATTCTCTGGGAAAAATCATTTGGAGTGATTTGTTCGGGCAGTGGGGTAACGTGTTTCCTGTTCAGTTCTCCCGTGCATCGCTAGGGAAAGGCACCGCTTCCCCCAGCATCTGTGCAGCTGTTTAAACAGCCACTCGACAACACCCAGTGCTAACCCTGGGGCACTGCTCCCCCTTGCTCCGGCTGCTGGAAGTCCTGAGGGCTTGGGGCTCCCTCTGCTGGCAAGAGGCCAGGCTGCAGCCATTCTGCGGGCCCTCCCCTCGTAATTACCGTTAACCTGAACACCTTGGCTGTGAGAAAACGCTGAGTAAAAACCTAAGGGAAAAACTGGCGTTTTACTAGACTTTAACCACATACTCCATTCTGGGGAAATGTGGGCTGACCACAGGAAACCCTGTCTAAGAGGTGTGAGAAGAAAATTAGGTTTCATGGGGAATTTGCTGCCCTCAGCTGGCCTTTTTAGAAATAAATTTTATTCCTTAATTATACATTTCATTTTTCATTTCTTAGGATCAGATTTTCTTACCCAAACTTTGACTAAGAGACTAGAAATGGATCAGGCGAAGTACAACAGCTGCAGTTGGAGTTAGGAGGTTAAAAATTCTGGAAGAGAATGAGACCAGGATTTACTCTTCAGGAGAAGTTCGGGGCTGCTTTTTAAAAAAGAGGTTGTGAGAGTGGAGGAAATGAAACAACTAGAATTTGATGGCAAAACCAATGCTCTTCTCTTGATTCTTTTTCAATAAAAATTAGGATGAATAAGTAAATTGCTCTAGGCTGGGCATTAGGAATTCTGAGGTCCCTTCCCATTGTTTGTGCTATCTTTAGGGACAGTCGCGTCAGACCTGACATTAGGGAAGGTCTATGGATCATCAGACTTCTAAACCCTCACGCCGACCAATGACTTTACCTGCTTTCTCTTTCTTTTAAACCCTTTAACAGAACCATTCACATTGGGAGTACATGATTTGCGTTCCACCGTCCCTCGTCCTCTTCCTGTTCAGTGGTGGAGCTGCTGTGGGAAGACGCGGACTGGTTAATCCATAAGCAGAGAGCATCAGGCTCTTGGATCCCTGGGAACTAGCTGCCTCCCTCACTCTCAGGGGCCCCGTTTTCCATCTGGCCTTCCTTGGGCTTTGAACAAGGCATCAAAGGCCCTTGGAAGAGCACTAGTCAGTGGCGGGGGTCTTAGAACCCACAGTTCTCCTCCTCTGGGGAGGTGGTCGATTGAGTAGATACCTTCTGGTGCCTGTGGGCCCCATCAAAAGCCCCTGGTGCCATTTGCTACATGAGGTCACTGTACTGAGAGTGACAGAGTAATATACAGGAGCAGTTTGGGCAGCCAGAGAGTCTGGGTGTAAACTCAGTTTGGATACAGATACGGAGGTGAAGAGTGTTCTGGCCTCAAGGATGCCTCCAGCTGCTAGAGCCATTGCTGGCCTCTTCCTTCCAGCGGCCGTGGAGCCCTCCCAGCAGTGCTGTTGAAGCAATCACACTGCCTCATCTTGTGCTCACTCTCTCCCCTTAGACACATCTGACCTTCGGGAAGGAGTTCACAGAAGCGGTAGAAGCCAAACAGGTGGCTCAGCAGGAAGCAGAGAGGGCCAGATTTGTGGTGGAAAAGGTGAGCCTTCAACCAGATGGCAGGAGCCTCTCTCTCCCCTTTCTCCGGCACTCAGCTTCCCCATTTGCTGGGTGGCCTGGAAATTCATCATCTGTCATCCCTTCTTCCGGGATAATCGGAAGGGGCTTGAAGGAATTGTACTTCTGCAATTGGTTCCAGAGTCTTCAGGGGCTAGTCAAGGATATGTGGAGTTATGTTCCTAAATCACTGAAGGGTAATTTTTCTTCCACTTCTCTGAGATCAAAAACACTCTCTTACAAATAAAAATGTTTCTCCTGGAGTATTTTCAGCTTCTATGAGAAGTCATTTTTAACCATAGTTACATAGTGAAAGCTGACAGCAAAAAAGATCAAACGTTGCACCAGATGTGCTTTCGTCACTAGATTTTTTTCTAGTGCTAAATCCATCCAGATGTGTCAAAGAATGTGATGGGACACAGTGTATTTGCGTAGCAGCCTGGTCTTTCTGGTATTTGCAAAGACATGTTTATTTATTGTTGTCCCCTTCTTCCCACCACCAGTATCCCTAATTGTTGGAGAGATGGGGACAGCAAGAAATAAAATGGGAAAAGAGGGATAGATTTAATTTTGGAGAATGAAAACACTGTGTGGGCAGGGACTTGTGTTGCTTTGTATCTGCCATAACTTCAGAGATTATAATAAGTCTAGTACAGTGCCTGGCGATAGTAGGTATACAGTAAATGTTTGTTGAGCAAATAGACGCAGGGCCCAGCCATTTCAAAATTGTATGTAATTTCAGGGAGGCTTAATACTGTCCTCTTCCTCACACTCCTGAAGACTCCTCACACTCCTCACACGTTGCAGAGAGCTGTCTTCCTATTGATATTGGTAGGGCAAGCCTAGGAGATCTCACTCTGGGTGCCTGGATTCTGGTCAGGAACCAGCCTAGCTCACAGGCAGCTCTAGGAACAGTCACAAGTGCATGCTGCTCTTCCTTAGCCATCCCGAGGTTTTTTGTTTGTTTGTTTGTGACAGCTCTGTGTCCCAGGCTGGAGTGCAATGGCATGATCATAGCTCACTGCAGCCTTGACCTCCTGAGCTCAGGTGATCCTCCTGCCTCCGCCTCCCAAAGTGCCAGGATTACAGGCATGAGCCACCACACCCGGCCCTATCCTGGCTTTGATGAAGTCCTTTATACTTGGGGCTGGAGGAAAAGATGAGCCTTGAGGATTGATTCCACCTTTCTTTTGCTTCTGTTTTCCTTGGCCTTGGCTTCTCCTGGCTCAGAGTAGGGTTGTTAAACTAGATTGCAATTAATATTAATGAGGACTTTGAAATAAGACAAATATTCCTGCAGCCAACAGAAATGTATCCCTCCTGTGACGAGGAGTGAGCATGAAAGGAGAGGGGAGGACTGGTGGGCAGTGTTCTCTGCCTCCCCCCGCCTCCCCCACTAGCCATCAGGAGGAAGTAAACTTCCCGAGTTCCTTCAGGAGCCTGGGAAGGTGGCTTTCTGGTGAAGGGCCTTTGGTTGTAGCCTGACATGCGGTGCCCTGAGGTTTGATCTTAGTCTCTCTCCACCTCCATTCTTTTAGGCTGAGCAACAGAAAAAGGCGGCCATCATCTCTGCTGAGGGCGACTCCAAGGCAGCTGAGCTGATTGCCAACTCACTGGCCACCGCAGGGGATGGCCTGATCGAGCTGCGCAAGCTGGAAGCTGCAGAGGACATCGCGTACCAGCTCTCACGCTCTCGGAACATCACCTACCTGCCGGCCGGGCAGTCCGTGCTCCTCCAGCTGCCCCAGTGAGGGCCCACCCTGCCTGCACCTCCGCGGGCTGACTGGGCCACAGCCCCGATGATTCTTAACACAGCCTTCCTTCTGCCCCCACCCCAGAAATCACTGTGAAATTTCATGATTGGCTTAAAGTGAAGGAAATAAAGGTAAAATCACTTCAGATCTCTAATTAGTCTATCAAATGAAACTCTTTCATTCTTCTCACATCCATCTACTTTTTTATCCACCTCCCTACCAAAAATTGCCAAGTGCCTATGCAAACCAGCTTTAGGTCCCAATTTGGGGCCTGCTGGAGCTCCGGCCTGGGCACCAGCATTTGGCAGCACACAGGCGGGGCAGTGTGTGATGGACTGGGGAGCACAGGTGTCTGCCTAGGTCCACGTGTGGCCTCTGTCCTGTCGCTGATGGAAGATTTGCGGATGAGGGCACATACGGCTGAACGGAGAAGGCAGGCCTCCGTCTTCCCAGCGGTTCCTGCGCAGATGCTGCTGAAGAGAGGTGCCGGGGAGGGGCAGAGAGGAAGTGGTCTGTCTGTTACCCTAAGTCTGATTCTCTTTAACTGTGCGACCAGCGGAAACAGGTGTGTGTGAACTGGGCACAGATTGAAGAATCTGCCCCTGTTGAGGTGGGTGGGCCTGACTGTTGCCCCCCAGGGTCCTAAAACTTGGATGGACTTGGATAGTGAGAGAGGAGGCCTGGACCGAGATGTGAGTCCTGTTGAAGACTTCCTCTCTACCCCCAACCTTGGTCCCTCTCAAATACCCAGTGGAATTCCAACTTGAAGGATTGCATCCTGCTGGGGCTGAACATGCCTGCCAAAGACGTGTCCGACCTACGTTCCTGGCTCCCTCGTTCAGAGACTGCCCTTCTCACGGGCTGTATGCCTGCACTGGGAAGGAAACAACCATGGGAAGGAAACAAATGTGTATAAACTGCTGTCAATAAATGACACCCAGACCTTCCGGCTCAGCCATCGGTTGGTTTTTTGTTTGTGGGAGCCGTGGGATCAGAACAGAGTGTTCTAGCAGTTTTTGTGAGCACACGTTTGCATTGCCAGCTGGGACAGAGTCTCCAGTACGGCAGAAAATGCTTTGTTTTCAGAAAACGCTTTGTGCTGTGTTCCCGATCTCCATCCCCAACCCGAAGGGAGTCTCTGTGGTAGCAGGTGAGGTTTGTCATGGGATAGGCAGTGAAGGTGGGTGGAGGGCAGTTAACTTGTTCTGTGTGTTTTGGTGCCACTACTCACTGGGAGCTACAGGCCTGCCCGCCAACTGCCAGCAACACCTTCCCCCAGTGCTAGGGAAGTGATTGACGTAAATAATGTGTCCAGTAGCCCTCAGTTAGATGGCTTGGGGCACTCAGCAGTAGGTTTTTTTTTTTTCTTCTTGTTTTCTTTTCTTTTCTTTCTTTTTTTTTTTTTTTTTTTTTGAGGCAGTGTCCCACTTTGTTGCCCAGGCTAGAGTGCAGTGGCATGAACATGGCTCACTGCAGCCTTGACCTCCTGGGCTCAAGCGATCCTCCTGCCCTAGCTCCCTGAGTCTCTGGGACTACATGTGTGTGCCGCTATGCTTGGCTAATTTTGTATCTTTTATAGAGACCAGGTCTCACCATGTTACCCAGGCTGATTTTGAACTCCTGGGCTCAAGTGATCCAGCCTTGGCCTCCCAAAGTGCTGGGATTACAGGCGTGAGCCAGTGCGCCCAGCCAGTGGGTTTGTACTGCTTATTCTGCTTTGCTTTGACAATAGGGAATTGGAAATGCCTTGGCATTTGAGGGGAGCTGAGTTTGTGCATTTTGGATGATGGGGAGGGAAAGCTGACCTCAGGTTGAGAAATGAACTGTGTCAATCACCCACCCCAAATCCTTCTAGGAACAGAGTGGAAACAGCATGCAGTGAGTGGACAGCACTGACTGTGCTTTAAATTTGCTCTTCATTTAATCCCCAGGCTCACCACCTGGCCACAGAGAGGGGTCTTTAAGAAGACTCCACAGGCTGCTCTCTGACTGGATTCCACATTTCCTCCCCCAGAGTGATTGGGCCACCACCTGTCAGCTGGGGAAGAGGGAGACCTGATGCACAGATTTGGGATGGAGCCAGGGATTGAGTTCTCCCAATCCCTGCATCCTGCACCCCTCCCAGGGCCTCCCAGCAGCCATCCCAGGAGCAGACCACAGTGTGTGGTGGGCTCCTGACCCTCTGCTGAACCTCAAACCTCCCTCCCGCGAGCCTCCCCCCATCTAGCCCATCTCCCTGCCACCTCCCCAGCATCATTTATGTCAGGCCTCAGGATATCTCTTCCCACTTTGGCTCTTTTGCTGTAAGAATAGGCTTTCGAATGATGAGGTGCCTGAACTCAAAGCACATTAAAGATCGGAGCAGAAAGAGCCTAATTCCTAAATAAGTTCCAGACCGGCTTCCACTCTGCGCCCTTCCTCCTTTTCCTGCTGTTTATTGCTTTGGACACCCTTTTGGGGGCGGGAGGGCAGGAGGCTCCTCTCTCTTTCCCAGGCTCTTTTTAAAAGAGCAGTTGTGTTTCCTGCATTTGGCGGGAGATTGGGTTTCATCCTCCAGGTGTCTGTAGGGGAGCCCTGAGCTGCAAAGCTGCCCTGCACTGCTTTGAGGTTGCTACTGCCTTCAGGTCAGCCCTTTCAGTGGCAAGCGGGCCAGGTTTCCTGCTGGCTTTGCCATTAGCCTCCCTGCCAGGGATGGCAAAGGCACATCCCAGTGGCAGCCCAGGGGCCTCATTTTGCCTTGACTTCCGCCAAGTAATTCTTTTCACAAATGTTCAAGGGCTGTTAACCAGCTTCTTAGCCCCTGATGGCCTCTGGGTTTCTCCAGAAACTGCCACAATGGGCCTTTATCAGCTCGGGATTCTCTGGGCCTTAGATCAAAAACCATGTCCTGTCCTGGCCAGGGAAGGGAGAGCAGGAAGTGTCTTCCTCCCTCTCCCCTTTGGTCGGCTGAATAGTTCCCTTGTTCAGGCTATGAAGGGCGAAGAAGGCAGTGCACCCTGGGCACGGAGAGGAGAGAAAAACCCTCAAAGGGTTGCCATTTTCCTGACTTCTGCTAGTTTTACACAACTTCCGCCAGTGTGGACTGATGGGGAGGAGGAGCGTTGTGTTAATCTCGGTGGGTTTATTTGAAATACAGGGAAAGACAGTGGAATAGTAGTCAAATCCCGCCTTAGCAAATAATCTAGTTACACTCCAGCAATCAGCCCCGGGATGTGCAGTTAGGACCTCCCCTTGACCTCTGCAATCCACCAATAATTGTGCCAAAGCAGCCCACCCAGATTGAAAATTACCTGGGTGAGAAGAACGCAGGAAGCTGCAACTGATTGGTCTGCCTCTTGCAGATCTTCCATTCATTCTGTACAGTGCTCCAAACTTCATTTTTCTTTTGTTTTCTTTTTTTTTTGACAAAGTCTCACTCTGTCGCCCAGGCTGGAATGTAGTGGCACAATCTCGACTCACTGCAGCCTCTGTCTCTCAGGTTGAAGCGATTCTCCTGCCTCAGCCTCCTGAGTAGCTAGGATTACAGGCATGCACTACCACACCCAGCTAATTTTTGAATTTTTAGTAGAGATGGGGTTTCACCATGTTGGCCAGACTGGTCTTGAACTGGCCTCAAGTAATCTACCCACCTCAGCCTCCCAAAGTGCTGGGATTATAGGCGTGAGCCAACATGCCTGGCCCAAACTTCATTTTTCTAAAGCAGATCTCATCCCCTCCACAATGAAGAACCTTCAATCTAGTGCAATGTCTTGTCCTGACATTCAAGGTTCTCCGTGTACTGGCTACCCCTTTCTAGCCTAACAATATTTTACTGCTTACCTCACAAACCTACCTAGTGGTTCTCACAGGGTGGGGAGTGCTGTTTGAAAACGCAAGTGGGCCAGGCACGGTGTCTCACGCCTGTGATCCCAGCACTTTGGGAGGCCGAGGCAGGTGGATCACCTGAGGTCAGGAGTTCAAGACCATCTTGGGCAACATGATGAAACCCCATCTCTACTAAAAATACAAAATATTAGCTGAGCGTGGTGGCATGCGCCTGTAATCCCAGCTACTCAGGAGGCTGAGGCAGGAGAATCGCTTGAACCCAGGAGGCGGAGGTTGTAGTGAACCGAGATTGCACCACTGCACTCCAGCCTGGGCGACAGAGTGAGACTCCATCTCAAAAAAAAAAAAGAAAAAAAAAGAAAACATGGAGTTGTTCCTTTGGCCACATACACACGAATCTACAAGAAAGGTGATATTGTAGACATCAAGGGAATGGGTGCTGTTCAAAAAGGAATTCCCCACAAACATTTCCATGGCAAAACTCAAAGAGTCTACAGTGTTACCAGCAAGCTGTTGGCATTGTTGGAAACAAGGGCAAGATTCTTGTCAAGGGAATTAATGTACTTATTGAGCACATTAAGCACTCTGAGAGCTGGAACCACTTCCTGAAGCACACGAAAGTAAATGATCAGAAAAAGAAAGACGCCAAAGAGAAAAGTATGTGGGTTCAACCGAAGCGCCAGCCTGCTCCGCCCGGAGAAGCACGCATTGTGAAAACCAATGGAAAGGCGCCTGAGCTGCTGGAACCTGTTCCCCATGAATTCATAGCATAATAGGCACAAAATAAATAAATAAAAGACTTCTGGAACGTTAAAAAAAAAAAAAAAAAAAAAAACAGAGCTGGAAGTTGAGACTCTGAGTTCTCCTCTCATGCCGTAGGTCAAGTTATCTCCAGCTGCCCTGAATCAGGGTTTTCTGGGTCTAACTGGCCAACCCCAACCACCAATGCCACCTCCCTTCCCAAGACCAATTCCTCAGAATAGTATCTATCTCACTTCCAATGGGCGTCCACGTGCGGACTGTCCCCTCCCTGTCGCCTACTCACAGCCCACTCTCTCCTGCTTCTGTCTGGAATACCACGCTTCTCTCTTCCCTCCTCTAATTCCGGTCCCTGTCCCTGTGAAGCTCAGCTTAAAATCCCCCTGCTCTGGCTGACCTCTTCCAAGCTTTCCTTGCATATAAAATCTCCCTTAATAAAAGAGCCATTGGCTCCGGAGTTCTGGCAACACCAGGGTAGAGAATTTAACAAAATGGAGTGATGAGGCCTGCCCCAGCCAGTAGGGACTAAGGTGCCTCGGTAAGGCCCAGGTGCACATAGTCAAGAGAGAGAATGGGTGGAAATGTACTGGGGAAACCAGTCTATAGCTAGGGGCATGGGAAGGAGGGGCGGCTCTCTAGCACCCTCTCATCAAGCCACTTCAGAAGAGAAAATAAAGCTGAAAGGGTAAGGCTACTTTTAGGGAACTTAAAGCTGTTGCCATCCTTGGAGACTGGGACAACCCACTTGGATTAGCCAGAAAAGCTATGATCATTGAAAGGCTTGGACCATCTAAGTTTGGCTGAAAGAGGTGCAAACACTTTGGTCAGGAGTTGGCAAGCTATACCTGTGGGCCAAATACAGCCTTTCACTTGTTTCTGTATAGCTCATGAGCTAAGAATGATGATTACACTTTTTTTCCTTTCTGACGTTTAACTTGAATTTTTACACTTTTAAGTGCTAAGAACAAAGTCAAAAGAAGAGAATATTTTGTGACACATGAAGGCCAGGTGTGGTCACTCACGCCTGTAATTCCAACACTTTGGGAGGCCGATATGGGAGGATTGCTTGAGGCCAAGAGTCTGAGACCAGGCTGGGCAACATAGTGAGACCCTCATCTCTACAAAAAAAAAAAAAAAAGATAAAAAATTAGCGAGCCAGGCGTGGTGGCTCACACCTGTAATCTCAGCACTTTGGGAGGCCAAGGTGGGCGGATCATGAGGTCAGGAGATCAAGACTATCCTGGCTAACAGTGAAACCCTGTCTCTACTAAAAATACAAAAAATTAGCCAGCTGTGGTGGCGGGCACCTGTAGTCCCAGCTACTCGGGAGGCTGAGGCAGGAGAATGGCGTGAACCTGGGGGGTGGAGCCTGCAGTAAGCCGAGATCACACCACTGCACTCCAGCTTGGGCAACAGAATGAGACTCCATCTCAGAAAAAAAAAAAAAAAAAAAGATAAAAAATTAGCTAGGCATAGGGGTACGTGCCTGTAATCCTAGCTTCTCAGGAGGCTGAGGCAGGAGAATCACTTGAATCTAGGAGTTTAAAGTTTTAGTGAGCTATGATCAAGACACTGCACTCCAGTCTGGGTGACAGAGGAGACCCTGTCTCTAAAAAAATAATAGGGGCTAGGTACAGTGGCTCACGCCTGTAATCCTAGCACTTTGGGAGGCAGAGGCAGGTGAATCACCTGAGTCCAGGAGTTCAAGACCAGCCTAGACATAGCGAAGCCTCGTCTCATTAAAAAAATAAATAAAAATAAAAATAAATATTCTATAACATATGAAAATGTGAAATTCACACTTCAGTCCATAAGTAAATTTTTTTTGGAACATAGCTATGCTCCTCAGCACTTCAACAGCAGAGCTGAATAGTTGCAACAGAAACCACATGGCTTGTACAGCCTAAAATATTTGCTATCTATGCCTTTATGGAAGAAGTTTGCTGACCCCTGGCTGGGTGTGGTGGCTCACATCTGTAATCCCAGCACTTTGGGAGGCCGAAGCGAATGGATCACTTAAGGTTAGGAGTTCGAGACCAGCCTGGCCAACATAGTGAGACTCTGTCTCTTCTAAAAATAAAAAATAAAAAAAAAATTAGCTGGACATGGTGGCAGGTGCCAGTAATCCCAGCTACTTGGGAGGCTGAAGCGAGAAGCAGAGGTTTCAGTGAGCCAAGATCACGCCACTGCTCTCCAGCCTGGGCTACAGAGCGAGACTCTGTCTCAAAAAAAAAAAAAAAAAAAAGTTTGCTGACCCCTCATTTAGGGGATTTGATAGCCTTGGAGAAGAGAGGGAAGAACCCCAGAATTTGGAAGTCTCAGGCACCAGGAGGGGCTGAGGGATTTAAGTCAGATAGCAATGTAATTGTCACCAGTCTGATTGTGTCCAAGGCTATGGTGATCTGAGAGGCAAAGTCACATTGGGGCCCTGGCACACAGATTTATAACACCTGCTGTTCTCTGTGGCTTACACATGTTTCTGAAATGGCAGTAGATGAGAACGAGGGTAGCAAACAGGTAGGAATTAGGAAGGAAGGTCTCCTGGTGGTCTGAGGTTGAAAACCACTTCTTTTCCACTCCTTTGGTCTCCAGGGAGTGTTTGCTGCTGGACGGTCTTTCCAGAGCAAGAAGAGGCCACCGCCAAGGAGGGGAGCCCAGTGCAGCAATGAATCCCAGACACTGGGGCCTCTGGGAGCTTTAGCCTCTGGGTGGAGGAGTGTCTTGACTAAGCCCATATTTGTCCTGGACAGCTAGAAACTCCAAAAGAACCTACGGGTGCTCTTTATTGTGAACTGTGCCAGAGCTAATCTTTAAGAAGCATTCAAGAATGAGCTTTCTGTCTCTGGTGAGCAATCGCTTCTTTCCTTTGTTGCCTCTGCCAAGCTCTTATGTGCAGTACCACTTCCCTCTTCCATGTCCTACCTTTCCCTTGCTCAAGGTTCTCTTCAACACTTTCTTTAGGATTCCTCTCCTGTCTAGCTCCAGCCCCATTGAAACCACAACAGCACAGAACTGAAGAGGAGGCTTTCAGGTCCTCAGGAGCACCCCTTCCTTTGGGCGAGGAGGGTGAGGAGGTTTGCACGACGTCCCACAGGGTATGAGTAGCAAAGCCAGGGTTGGGATGTAGGTCCCCAAACTCTCCATCTAGTGCTGTTCCTATCCCATCTCTCAGCTTCAAATGCTCCAATATCTGGGGCACCTTGGCATACAAATCCTTCCTTTGCATCCACAGATGGGTGGCGGCATGTGTCCTGTCCACTCCCTTCATACACACACATTCATCCCCAGCTAGACTGGAAAAGTGGGGAGACAGAGACAATGTCTTCTCTTTTGAAAGTCCCTTCATGGGCCAGGTGTGGTGGCTCATGCCTGTAATCCCAGCACTTTGGGATGCTGAGGCGGGCAAATCACCTGAGGTCAGGTGTTCAAGACCAGCCTGGCTAACATGTTGAAACCCCGTTTCTACTAAAAATACAAAAAATCAGCTGGGTGTGATGGTGCATGCCTGTAATACCAGCTAGTCAGGAGGCTGAGGCAGGAGAATCGCTCGAACCAGGGAGGCGGAGGTTGCAGTGAGCCGAGATCGTGCCATTGCACCCCAGCTTGGGCAACAAGAGCGAAACTCTGTCTCAAAAAAAAAAAAAAAAAAAAGCCCGTCATCTTCCTGCCAGTGAACTACAGCAATGCTTGCTGACACTGAAACTGTGCTGGGCTAGACTTCCCAGGGTTCTCACTCCAGAAGGCAACTCAGTTTAGTGGAACTAGTGCAGGTTCTAGAACTAGAAAGATGTGGGTTTGGGCCAGGCGCGATGGCTCATGCCTGTAATCCCAACACTTTAGGAGGCCAAAGCAGGAGGATCATTTGAAGCCAAGAGTTTGAGACCAGCCTGGGCAGCACAGCGAGACCTCATCTCTACAAAAAAATCAAAAAATAAAAAATTAGCCAGGTGTGGCCATGCATACCTGTAGTCTCAGCTACTTGGAAGATTGAGGTGGGAGGATTGCTTGAGCACAGGAATTTGCATCTGCAGTGAGCCACACTGCACTCCAGCCTAGGCAATAGTATTAAATCCTGTCAAAGCAAACAAACAAACAAACAAAAAGCTGGGCTTGTTGGCTCATGCTTGTACTGTCAGCAGTTTGGGAAGGTGAGGCGGGTGGATCACTTGAGCCCACAAGTTCAAGACCAGCCTGGGCAACATAGTGAGACCCTGACTCTACAAAAAAATTTTACAAATAGCCAGGCATGGTGGCACATGCCTGGGGTCCCAGCTCCTCAGGCTGAGGTGGCAGGATTGCTTGAGCCTGGGAGGTCGAGGCTGCAGTGAGCTGTGATTGCACCACTGCACTCCAGCCTGGGTGACACAGAGAGAGCCTGTGTCAAAAAACAAAAAAAAATCTGGGTTTGTGTTCTGACTCTGCCATTGAATAGCTTGGGAAACCTTGGGTAAATTACTTAAATACTTCAAACAGCCTTATTTTTTTCCTCAAGAAACTAAAGATAGGAATATTCACATTGTAGTGTTATTGAAGAGTATATGAGGTGACTGATGTGAAGATGCTTTCAGCCAGAGCCATGATGCATTTATCAGTTTTACACTAGGGCCTTAGGCACTGGTGTTGTTAGAAGGAAGGGTTCTGCCGGGCGTGGTGGCTCACGCCTGTAATCCAAGCACTTTGGGAGGCCGAGGCGGGTGGATCACCTGAGATCAGGAGTTAGAAATCAGCCTGACCAATATGGTGAAACTCCATCTCTACTAAAAATACAAAAGTTAGCCAGGCATGGTGGCGTGCACCTGTAGTCCCAGCTACTCGGGAGGCTGAGATAGGAGAATTGCTTGAACCTGGGAGGCGGAGGTTGCAGTGAGCCAAGATCTCACTACTGCACTACAGTCTGGTTGACAGAGCGAGATGTCTCAAAAAAAAAAAAAAAAAGAAGAAGAAGAAGAAAGAAGGGTTCCATGGCCGGGTGCTATGGTTCATACCTGTAATCCCAGCACTTTGGGAGACCGAGGCAGGTAGATCACTTGAGGTCAGGAGTTCAAGACCAGCCTGGCCAACATGGCGAAACCCTGTCTCTAAAAAAAATAAATACGTAAAATAAATTTTAAAAGAAGGAAGGGTTCCATGGCTGTGGAAGTTTGAAATCCACTCTCCTAGAAGCGTTCCTCAAAAATTCTTTACATCTCTTCAGTCTCAGACTGAGCCAGACAAGGCTATGGCCCCTCTTCTCCACCAGATGGCAGCAACCTGCCTGTTACTAGCCGTGGCAGCCTGTGTCAACCAGCACAAGATGTTCAGAAAAATATCCCGGGGAAAGACTAGGAGAATGTTAGCGCCAGTACTGAAGACAAGTAAACAGGCCGAAGTGACCCTCTGCAGACGACTTCCTGATACAGAACCCCCTGGGCATCTGTGGCTGTAAATATACCAACTGTCCTGCACCAGCCACCAGCCAAACTAGTGCTAACCATCTCTCTGCCAGGGGGGAGACCCACCACCCAGTTCTGTTTTAACTCCTTCTTAAACCAAGAAAGCTCTCAGGGCACTGCATACACAGCCTTTGGTAGCCTAAGGTCAGTTTGGGCAGCTTACCCAGTTGTTAATGAATTAATATGGCACAGAGTGGGGCCGGGCGCGGTCGCTCAGGCCTGTAATCACTTTGGGAGGCCGAGGCGGGTGGATCACTTGAGGTCTGGAGTTTGAGACCAGCCTGACCAACACGGTGAAACCCTGTCTCTCCTAAAGATACAAAAATTAGCCAGTTATGGTGGCGGGCGCCTGTAGTCCCAGCTACTCGGGAGACTGAGGCAGGAGAATCGCTTGAACCTGGGAGGCGGAGGTTGCAGTGAGCTGAGATCGCACCACTGCACTCCAGCCTGGGTGACAGAGCGAGACTCCGTCTCAAAAAAAAAAAAAAAAAAAAAGAGCCGCAGAGGGGACATCAGATTCTCTTTCAGAGGCCCCAGGAGTTTCCTTCCAATTTCCCAAAACACTCATGAGAAGGGGCAATGTTAAATCTGATAGGCTAAGTACTTGGGGAGGCTTGACCTTCTATCTTGTGGGTGCTTTTATCAAAGAACAGACTTGAAAAAGGACAAGTGCTGTGTACACAGTTGCTCTATTCACTCATCCAACAGGTATTATTGAGTACCTACTGTGTGCAGTCCTAGGCTACATGCTTTAGGGGATTCAAAGGTGAATTCGATTCAGGTCTTTCATAAAGAGGTTAATATAACTTAGTCAAAATGACAAGTGATTGGGTCATGGGTATTGAAGTGCTGTACATTGAGTTTTTGTTTCTTCTTTTTCTTCCTCCAGATTTTTGTTCCTTATTGTTTGGCTCAGGCCAAAAATTAAATGATGAGGCCATAAAATGGGGAAGAAACAGGGAAAGGAAGTGGTTGGAAGGAAGCCAGAGAAGGCTCAAATGTTTGCCACAGGACTCCGTGAAGCTGGTGGAGGCTCAGCCCAGGAGGGTTCTCGGCTTTGCCCAGGAAAGAATTCAAGGGTGAGCTGGTGGTGTTAGACAGCAACTTTTATTAAAGTGGCAGTGTCCAGCGGCAGCAAAGGTACTACTCTTTGCAGAGCAGGACTGCTCCATAGGCAATGTGTCCAGAGTAGCAGCTCAGAGGCAGAGCTGCAGTCATAGTTATACCCACTCTTAATTATATGCAAAATAAGGGGCAGATTCTGTAGACATTTCTAGAAAAGGGGTAGTTTTCCAGGTTATCAGGTCATTGCCATGGGAAGGGGTGGTAACTTCCAGGTGTTGCCATGGCATCAGTAGACTGACACGGCATGCTAGTGGGCATGTCTTATGGGGAGGTGTTTTCGCCCTGTCCCTGTTTTAGGTAGTCCTCAATTAGGCCCCGTGTCTGAGCTCCACCTCTGGACCTGAGCTGAGTCCTGCCTCCTACCTCAAAGTGAAGTGTAGAATCAGGGACACTGTTATCGATGTGTACAGATCTTAAAGCAAAGCATTTCTCCCATCATCTCCCATTGATTTTCCTGGAGAATTAGTGACCCTAGCTCTCACCTGTCTGATCTTGCAAATGCAGACTGCCTGATTCTTTAAATTGTCTTAAAAATAATACTTATCGGTTTAATGCATTTTGTTTAAAAAGATACAGACTGGGCAGGGTGTGGTGGCTCACGCCTGTAATCCCAGCACTTTGGGAGGCTGAGGCAGGTGGATCACCTGAGGTCAGGAGTTTGAGACCAGCCTGACCAACATGGTGAAACCCCGTCTCTACTAAAAATACAAAAAATTAGCCACATATGGTGATGGGTGCCTGTAATCCCAGCTACTTGGGAGGCTGGGGCAGGAGAATCGCTTGAACCCGGGAGGCAGAGGTTTCAGTGAGCCGAGATTGTGCTCCAGCCTGGGCGACAAGAGTGAGACTCTGTTTAAAAAAAAAAAAAAGATATGGACCATGGCTGGGCGTGGTGGCTCACACCTGTAATCCCAGCACTTTGGGTGGCCGAGGCAGGCAGATCACGAGATCAGGAGATGGAGACCATCCTGGCCAACATGGTGAAACCCCGTCTCTACTAAAAATATAAAAATTAGCTGGGCATGGTGGCACACGCCTGTAGTCCCAGCTACTTGGGAGGCTGAGGCAGGAGAATTGCTTGAACCCGGGAGGCGGTGGTTGCAGTGAGCCAAGATCGTGCCACTGCACTCCAGCCTGGTGATAGAGCGAGACTCCATCTCAAAAAAAAAAAAAAGGCCGGGCGCAGTGGCTCACAGCTGTAATCCCAGCACTTTGGGAGGCCGTCATAAATAAATAAATAAATAAATAAATAAATAAATAAATAAATAAATAAATAAAAGATACAGACCTTGAGGTCTCCTCTCTCGGCTTTGGAGCCCCCCTCCCTCTGTCTCTGTACAGGGGAGCTTCTTCCTTCTTTCTTCTCCCTTCTTTCTTGCCTATTAAACTCGCCACTCCTAAAAAGACAGAAAGAAAGAAAGAAAAAGAAAGAAAGAAAGAAAGAAAGAAGAAAGAAAAAGAAAGAAAGAAAGAAAGAAAGAAGAAAAGAAAAGAAAACGAGAAAAAGATACAGACCTTGCCAGCTGCAGTGGCTCACGTTTATAAATCCCAGAACTTTGGGAGGCTGAGATGGGCAGATCACCTGAGGTCAGGAGTTTGAGACCAGCCTGGCCAAGATGGCAAAACCCTGTCTCTACTAAAAATACAAAAATTAGCTGGGTGTGGGGGTGGGCGCTTGTAATCCCAGTTACTCTGGAGGCTGAGGCACGAGAATCGCTTGAACCCTGGAGGCAGAGGTTGTGGTGAGCCAAGATCACACCACTGCCTGGGTGACAGAGTGAGAAACCATCTCAAAAAACAAGACCAAAAAAAGATACAGACCTAGGCTGGGCACAGTGGCTCACACCTGTAATCCCAGCACTTTGGGAGGCCAAGGCGGGCAGATCACCTGAGGTCAGGGGTTTGAGGCCAGCCTGGCCAACATGGTGAAACCCCATCTCTACTAAAAGTACAAAACTCAGGGCCGGTCGCGGTCGCTCATGCCTGTAATCCTTGCACTTTGGGAGGCCAAAGCGGGCAGATCGCAAGGTCAAGAGATCGAGACCATCCTGGCTAACCCGGTGAAACCCTGTCTCTACTAAAAATACAAAAAATTAGCTGGGCATGGTGGCACGTGCCTGTAGTCCCAGCTACTCGGGAGGCTGAGGCAAGAGAATCGCTTGAACCTGGGAGACAGAGGTTGCAGTGAGCCTAAATTGCACCACTGCATTCCAGCCTGGGCAGTAGAGTAAGACTCTGTCTCAGAAAATAAAAAAACATACAGACCAGTTTGGCCTTCATCTCTACAAAAAATTAAAAATTAGCTGGTCATGGTGGCACATGCCTGTAGTAGCAGCTGCTTGGGAGGCTGAGGTGGGAGGATCGCTTGAGCCCAGCAGGTTGAGGCTGCAGTAAGCCAGGATCACGCCACTGCACTCTAGCCTGGGGGACAGAGCAAGACCCTGTCGCAAAAAAACAAAAAACAAACAAAAAAAACCAAAAAAAACAAAAAACGAAATGTAAAGAATAAAACAGAATGAACCATAACTTCATTGTCCATAGGTAATATTTCCTAAATATATATACCTCACTATGCAATGTGAGAAAGATGAATAATGAAAAGAGAAAGTCCTCCCACCACTTTTCTCTCAAAATGTTTCTAAAATAACCAGTTAGATTGTTTAAATTTCCTTCCAGAAAAAAAAAAAGTCATGCATTCAGCAGCACATATATCTCTAAGCCGTACGTACTTATCCTCTGCTATTGTAATTATTTGCACAAAAGATCACACCGTATGTACTGTTCTGCACCTTGTTTTCATTTATGGAAGTATCTTGGACATCTTGCCCTGTAGCACAGACTAATCCACCCCATTCTTTTAAATGGCTACATTGTTTTCCCTCATGTGGCTCTGTGATGTGTTGTCACCAGTCAGCTTTTGCTCTTGCAAACAAAACTGCCTGGTTCTTAAAAGGCCCAGCTATTTCTTCACACGATTTTCCCGCAGGCCCCACAGTTGTGCCCAGGGTCTTAGGAAATAACCTTTGGGGTGAGGGGGAAGCCAATGCTTGGGCCCCTGGAGCTGCTCAGTGTCTTCATATTACGAATGTGTGGCTTTGACCTCTTTGGGGAAGTTGTCACTCCTCTACCTCCTCCTGTTCCTGACAATCTGGCATGGCTGCTCCCAGGCTGGCCCTCCGGATGGAGTCCTTGCATCTCCCAGCTGGGTGAGGGCTTGCTGGGTCGGCAGACGGGCTCCCTGGGGCTCTTGGCTCGGGCTGGGGTTGCTGTGCTTGGTTGGTGTTCACGGCTGCACGGTGCTGCTCTGAGATTCATAAATAAACAGGAAGCCAGTCCACTTCCTCCTTGCTGGGGTTGGTCCCCAGTCCTTATCAGCCAGTTAGCCCAAAGGGGAAGGAGCAGCCCAGGATTCAGAAGGCTACTTCCTGGTAGAGGTGATGAGGGATTCTGGCCTCACTGCCAGCATAGCCTCCCCATCTCCGTGCACCTATCTACCCAGCACGGATAGCCTTCCTGACAATCAAAGTTAGGCTCAAATTCTCCCGTTTGGGAAGATTTTTCTGATAAACCCTGACCTTATTTCTTTGGTTCTGAGGTCAAGTTCTTTTGAACTTATAGGAAGCAACTGTCTAGGTGTTTGTGTGTGTTTTCTCCCTGAAGGCAGTACTGACACATTTTCTTCTGCTTCTTCCCAGTCCCCACCCAGCGTGGCTCTCTATTCATGGGGGATGCTCCACAGAGGTTTGAAGACTGAATGACCAATTATAAAAGCGGTGCCAGACAGGGCTGCAGCCTCAGCTCACAATGGGGCCGGAAAGCATTGCTTCTTGGGACCATGGGGCAGCTGAACAGGAGGGAGTGGTGAGGACAGTTACCAGAGTGTGAAGCTGAGGTGTGGCTGGGTGAGGCTGGCGATGAGAGCTGCAGATATTCTGACTAGTCAACAAGTCCTGAAAGCCACTAGACCACATGGAAAATCAGTTCCCTAATTAAAGAGTCACTATATACATTATACCGGGGGTGCCCATTTTAAAGGAATTAGAATTTTAAAAATACAATCAAACATAAACACAACACGGAACATATTTAATCTTTTGCAGTGAGACTCAAAGCGCACATTGGGATACCACTGTGCCTCAGGCAATCATTATGACTATCAATTACTTTACAGAACATTAAACTTAGGCCTGCCAGCCTGGAGCAAGTGAGTCACTGTCAGTTGCTTTTTTTTTTTTGAGATGGAGTCTCACTCTGTTGCCAGGCTGGAGAGCAGTGGCACGACCTTGGCTCACTGCAACCTCTGCCCCCCAAGCTCAAGCTATTCTCTTGCCTCAGCCTCCCCAGTAGCTGGGATTACAGGTACGCGCCACTATGCCCAGCTAATTTTTGTATTTTTAGTAGAGATGGGGTTTCACCATGTTGGCCAGGCTGGTCTCGAACTCCTGACCTCAAGTGATCCTCCCACCTTGGCCTCCCGAAGTTCTGGGATTACAGGCATGAGTCACTGTGCTGGGCTTGTCAGTTGCTTTTTAAAAAATCTCTGCTATCACCCTGTTCAGTGGCCACCGTTTTCTTTTTTTAAGAAAACTGGTGCAGAAACCAAACTAAAAAACAAACACCACAACCAAAACCTAAACGTCCAATTATCTCCACTTTGCAGCTGTACGGACTTCAAACAAAGTTTCTCTATTAAGCACCTGGAGGGCAGAGAAGCGTGGGACACATGAGGGTTGGAGACGCGCAGGTGAGGACGGAGTGGAGAGTGATGGGTGGGCCTGGCTGGGGGCTTAGGTAGGAGGACATTGAAGCAGAGACCTTCAGGGATGTGCAAGAGGGGCCAGGGAGTGAGGGCAGAGCTCTCAGCTGCACCTCAAGGCTGATGCAGACGAAAGAGCAGCTCTGAAGGCCCCTAATCCCTCCGAAAGGCATCCATGTTTATAATGTGGATCACGAAAGTGGACTGAGGGATGATCCTGGTGGCTGTTCCAGGGACGTGTGAAATTCAAGGTGTTTTTTGTTTGTTTGTTTCTTTTGAGACAAGATCTTCTCTGTCACCCAGACTGAAATGCAGTGGCTCAATCATGCCAGCTTTTTTTTTTTTTTTTTTTTTGTAGAGATGGGTGTCTCACTGTGTTGCCCAGGCTGTTCTCCAACTCCTGGGCTCAAGCGATCCTGCTACCTCAGCCTCCCAAGTGCTGGAATTACAGGGTAAGCCACTGCACCTGGCCTCAAAGTGCTCTTCATCTTCACCTAGCGGCAGCATCCTGGGAGTAGGAGTGGGCATGGAGGTGGTGGGGCGGGGGTGGAGGGGAGGGTGGGAAGTTCAGCTCCTTCCGTGCCCTGCACAGTTTCCAAAGCTTCAACCCAAGGCCAGTTTAAGGTTATACTCCAGAAGTAGAGGAGGGGGAGCTCCATAGCTCCACAAAGATGGGTAGAGTCGGGGCAAAGGATGGGCCTAGACTGACGGATGCGGACTGTAGCCTGTGAGGCTGGCAAAACACTCCTAGCCCTTCCAGCACACTGGCACCCCTGCCCAGCCCAGTCCCAATCAGACAAGGAGGTAAGTGGAAACCTCAGGTTAAAAATACCCAGTCTTGTAAAAAGAAATAAGAACAGGAAGGAAGTGTGGGGAGGCAAGGCGGAATAGAGAAAAAGCCCCAGAGAAGGAGAAGATGTTCTGAGTGGCCGGAAGCTGATCAGGTGAAGCAGGTGTGGACACCCTCCAGGTGCCTGCCGGGTTGGTAGGTATAGCATGGGGTTGAGATGGGCTTTGCCTTCCTGGGCATAGTTCAGGCAGGTCCTCCCAGAGAAATGGTTTTGACTCACTAATAACAGGATTCAGATCCCCTCAAAGAGTTTCAGGCCAGGAGATGAGTGGATGAGCAGAGGGCCTCCTCCGAGGATGGTGGGGCATTCATGACAGGAGGGGAGCCTGTCATATCTGTCACTTTCTCTGAGGGGGAAGGGGCCAGCTAAGCCACCAGACCCTCAGCGTTGGGCAGAGTGGAAAGAGAGTTTAGCTGGCCTTGGGAACAGTAGCCACTCTTGTCAGAGGAAGTGGGGACAGTGAGAAGGCTGCGTGAGGCGGCACAGCATTGTCTGTATGACACAGAGGCTAATACTAGGGCTCTGGATCTAGGGTGGCTGTGTTCGACTCCTGAGTCTGTCACCTGGCTGCATGACCTGGGACTAACACGTATTTTGCTGTGTTTCAGTTTCCTCATCTGTAAAATGGGGCTAACAATAGGTGACCTCATGGCATTGTAGTGAGGGTAAGTGAGCTGATAAGCCCACGGCTGCTAGAACAGTATCTGGGCCCTAGTAATAGCTAACACTATTGGGGTTGGGGTTGAGGGCAGTGCAGCAGTGGATAGAAAAGACGTACCTAACACCTTATACCAGTGGAACAGTCCTTCACAGACAGGCTGACACCACAGCAGGCCAGGAGGGGGCTGGGAACAGGAGGCTGTAGAGATCAATAGAATACAGGCCCGAGTGCTCAGGAACTGATATCTTATGGAGGATACAAACAACTAAGCGACCACATTTGAGCATAACACAAGAGAGTTTCATACAAGTGCTGGGGTGCCGAGACACAGAGCAACTTTGTCTGCCTTCAGCGTTTGGAAGAGGCCAGGCAAGCTGGTCTTGGAGGTTAAGCAGGCTGAGAAGAAGGGACATGAAAAGATAGTCTAAGAAACAGGGAACACAGTGTACAAGGTGGCAGCTCCTGGATGGTTGGCTGGGGCTTGAAAGTGAGTGGTGTGGCTGGGGGTGACCAGTTTGGAGCGGCCAGCAGGGACTGGCCTTGCAAGGCTCTGCCAAGCGTTTGCACTTTATCCTGTGGCGGGAGGCAAATGGAAAGACTAGGAAGTGGGGAAACCAATCAGATTTGTGCACTTGAAAGATTTCTCGGCCAGGCGTGGTGGTTCACGCCTGTAATCCCAGCACTTGGGGAGGCTGAGGTGGGTGGATCGCTTGAGGTCAGGAGTTCGAGACCAGCCTGACCAGCATGGCGAAATCCCGTCTCTACTAAAAATACAAAAATTAACCGGGTGTGGTGGCGGGTGCCTGCAATCCCAGCTACTCGGGAGGCTGAGGCAGGAGAATCACCTGAACCCAGGAGGCGGAGGTTGCAGTGAGCCGAGAGTGTGCCACTGCACTCCAGCCTTGGTGACAGAGTGAGACTCCATCTCAAAAAAGGAGATTTATCTGGCAGAAGCATGGAGGGTAAATGAGAGGGGAAGGGAGCAGTGGCAGGGAGGTCCACTGGTTAAGTGGTCCCAGCAGCAGTCAGGACAAGAGACAATGAGGGAGGGGTCTTAGAGAACAGAGGGGAGGACTCTTAGAAAGTGGATTTATCTGGAAGTATGACAAAGAGGAAGGGGTGGAGATCGGCAACTGGGCATTTAGTGATGTCCTTAATGGAGATTGGGAATACAGAGAGGGGAGTGGGGGTCTCACTCCCATCACTCAGACTGGAATGCAGTGGCGCAATCTGGACTCACTTCAGCCTTGACTTCTTGAGCTCAGGTGATCCTCCCACCTCAGCCTTCTGAGAACCTAGGACTACAGGCGTGGACCACCACACACACCTAATTTTTGTATGTTTAGTAGAGACGGGGTTTCACCATGTTACCCAGGCTGGTCTCAAAACTCCTGGCTCAAGTGATCCACCCACCTCAGTCTCCCAAAGTGCTGGGATTACAGGCACAAGCCACCATGCCCGGCCTACAAAGAATGTTTTAGAAAGGTAAGCTTGAGGTGGCTGAGACTGCCAGGAGGGCACAGGAGAGGAGAGAAATGATGAGTGCCGCCATGAGAAGGAGGTCCAGCAGGAGATGCCCTTCACAGTGAGTAGGGCAAGCTTTACCATGATGCAAATATATGGATGGACACTGAGTCACAGGCAGAGTGTAGCATGTGGGGTCTCCTGCAGGAGGTGTGGGAAGTCTATCACAGGGGCTGAGAGGGCTCCCTCGCTCCAGTTCATGGCCAGAAAATCGCAAAGGATCACAGCTTACACTGCCTGGTTAAATTACATAATGGAGTATATGATCTAACATAAACTAAATTAACCTTTACAGAATGAACAAGGGGTTTAAAAAGATTCCAGCAAAAAACCCTGCAGATTAAAGATCATACTAATTTAGCAAGCACAGGCACACAAGAAAACGGAAAAGCTGGCCCTAGTCCTCGCAGGAACTCTGCCAGCCCTGTTATGAGGCTAAAACAGTGACAGTCTAATCAGGGCTAACAGGAAGATGGCCAAAAGTGTTTTTTATTTTTAATTTTTATGGGTATATAATAGTTGTACATATGTATGGGGTATATGTGATATTGTAACACAAGCATACAGCGTGTAATGATCAGATCTGGGTAACCGGGATAGCCATCACCTCAAATGTTGATCATTTCTTTGTGTTGGGAAGATTCCAAATATTCTCTTCTAGCTATTTTTAAAAATACAATAAATGATTGTTAACTATAGTTGCCCTATTGTATTATCCAACACTAGAACTTATTCCTTCTTTTTTTTTTTTTTTTTTTTTTTTTTGAGATGGAGTCTCGCTCTGTCACCCAGGCTGGAGTGCAGTGGCACGATCTCGGCTCACTGCAAGCTCCGCCTCCCGGGTTCACGCCATTCTCCTGCCTCAGCCTCTCCGAATAGCTGGGACTACAGGCGCCCGCCACCACGCCCGGCTGATTTTTTTTTTTGTATTTTTAGTAGAGACGGGGTTTCACCGTGGTCTCGATCTCCTGACCTCGTGATCCGCCCGCCTCGGCCTCCCAAAGTGCTGGGATTACAAGCATGAGCCACCGCGCCCGGCAATTCCTTCTTTTTTGTAATTTGTAATTATTAAGGTGACTATTTGAAATGTGGACTTTCACGTCTACCATTGTTAAAAAAACGAACCTCACCCCAAATATATATTGTATCTTGAGGTCCTAATGAGAGTAGGTTGTGTATACAATGTATACATAATTGAACATATATTAAGGGTGCATGCTCAAATGTTATGACTATGTGGTGTAACACCTCAGTTTGGGGGTTTTCATCTCACACAGAATTTGATTTGGGCAAAAATTCTTAAGTCATGGGTTTTGGGTCTCTGGTAATGAACTGGTTTCCTGCTTATCAGTTCCCCACATCTGAAATCCTATGTACTGCACTTACCTCTAAGAACAAAGGATGCTTGTATTCCAGAGTGTGGCTGCAATGGCTCATTTGTCCTTCATTATCTTGGTCCTCTCGTCCTTCTGGAGATGAGGGCAAGATTAGCTGAGCTCCCTAGAGAAAAGCCTTACGTAAACACAAAGTGTTGCTGAAGTTATTGTTACTATTTTCAACAACACTAAGAGGCAGCAATGGTGTATGGTGCTCCAAGGAGTTCTAATCAGGATCCAGGAGTGGAGCAGTTCTAACCTCTTAACACCATGTGAATCCAGGGGTCCTTCTGGCATATGAGTCCTATGGGGCCTGGAGGCTGCTGGGGCTTAGAAAAGATGACCCATGTGCAACACTTGCAGGGAATTAAAAAAATAAAATAAAAAATAGAAAAGATGAAGCCCCCAAAGGGTGAGATTATCATTCTCTAACAAGGGAAGAACCCACCTCGTACTAGACAGAGTCTGAGATGGAACTGGACCAGCCACTGGTCAAGGAAAGGGTTCCTAGTGTCAGCCCAGGAGCCAAAGCCAGAGAGCTGATGTCTTCATGGAGACTTGGGTACCTGCGTCCTACCTACAGAGGAGGCTGGGGTGGGGGTAAGGGGACTTCCTGGCCTTTGTACTCTTTATTTCTCTCTCAAGCCAATAATACACACTCAGAAAATGTTATATTAAATGAACATTTTTGAGCTAGGGAGACAGGGTCTCGCTCTGTCACTCAGGCTGGAGTGCAGTGGTATGATCTTGGCTCACTGCAACCTTTGCCTCCCCAGCTCAGTCGATCCTCCCACCTCAGCCTCCTGAGTAGCTGGGACAACAGGCACGTGCAACCATGCCTGGCTAATTTTATTTTTTGTAGAGATAGGGTCCCACTATGTTGCCCAAGCTGGTCTGAAACTCCTGGGCTCAAGCAATCCTCCTGCCTCAGCCTCCCAAAGTGCTGGGATTACAGGTGTGAGCCATCACATCTGGCCTAAAATAATTATTTTTATTTTTTGAAGCACAAGTGTGGGAGGATTTAATAGAGTGAGGATGATTATTCTCCACAATGTATGTCCAGAACTTATGTATTGATCCCTTGCCCTGTGTGCAAGGTGCTGTACTAGCCACCATGGAGACACAGAGATGAACGAGACATCAGGATGCTGATGATTAAGATATGCACACACCCACAGCACGATGTGAGTACTAGGGCTTGAAAGGGTCTGAGGAAAAGGAAGCAGGGTTCCAAGGTGGATGAGGGTCAGGCATAATCATGGAGGAGATGGCCCCTGGCCTGGGCCTTGAAGGCTAGGAGGGTCTTGGCAGGTGGATGTAGAGGTGGAAGCAATGACATTCCCAAAGAAGGAGCAAAATCCCCAAATGGAAAAGCATGGGATGTGCATGACCAACGGTGAGTACTTCCTTCTGGCTGGCATCCCAAAGGTGAAGGAGAAGAGTGGATTTGGAAAGGTGTTTTAGAACCAGATTTCAAATGGCCATGTACTAGACCACTAGATCCAGAGTTTATCTTCACTGAGCCATGGGGATACTTGAAAAGCTTTTGGGCAGGAGAGGCGGTGAACCCAAAAAAGTTAAAAAATGAAACCAAACCTGTCCAGGGTCCTGTGGTGAGTTAGTTTAAGGCCCAGACCGGACTTGAATCCAGATTTGGATTGACACAAGCAAGGCACCTGGCCCTCACATTGACCAGACATAGATGGGTCTATGGGAAAGTGCTCCAGGCCAGGGGTGGGCAGACTGCTTCTCCCAGAAGCCATGGAGCACGAGTTTCCAAGTAGCTGGGCGTCTTACCCTGCTGCTGGCTTAGGTCTTGGAGCTGAATCTTCCCATGGAACCTGGGTGGTGGATGAGCCAGTGGCTGGACTGCAGTTCTTGGGAACCCAAATGGGTTGGGCTGGGAATGGCAGAGTGTGGGATCACTGCAATAAAATAAAGGGAGAGGAGCCCTTGCGACGTCCTGGGGTGTGAGGCACACAGGGCGTGGGGCCTTGCATTCCTGGATGGTTGAGACGCCGCAGCTGATTATTATCATTATTATTCCTGTTTTGGCTTCTCCGAGCTTTCATCCTGCAGGACCCTGCCTTGCTAGGCCAGCATCACCAACTAGCAAGGGGCGGGGCGGGGCAGGTGTCTCCTGGCTGCAAGAGAACACAGCATGACTATGGGTTTCTCTCCCAGGGCTGAGCTCTTTCCTAACCCTGGAAGAATTTCTCAAGGGGAAACTGAGGCACAGAGGCAAGGAATGATTTCACCAAGTTTCTGTAGCAGAGATTCCTTCTCTCCCCCATCACCTCCCACTCACTAGGCCATCCCTGTCCTCCCTCAGTTGGGGCAAATCTCACTGGCCTGGAGGGGAGCCAGAGAAGGTGTGGATTCTAGAAGAGGGAACTGGGCTGCAGCCAGGACAGCAGAACTGGTACCCTCTGTGCCAGATGCTGCAGGCACCATGAGGTCAGGCTCCTGGTTTCGCGTCTCTCTGGAAGGTTCTGCCATATGGGTGGATCCTCCCCAACCCCCTGAGGGAAGGCAACACTGCAGACGTGCAAAATGCCCAGCTCCCTCCTGTCAGGGGCCAGATTCAGCATCCTTGGATAGGAAAAGCCTGGATCTCTGGATCTCATAAAGATGGGCCAGGCCCAGGGGCAGAGGTCCAGACAATGGCTCAGAGACAGGGAAAGGTGTGTATGTGTGTGCTGTGTGCACACTTGCTAATGCCAGGCTTCCAGTGGTGGCATGTCCCTGCCTGCTGAGATGAGATGAAAGGGAGAGAGTCTAGAAGGGAATGTGAGTGACACTCTGAGGAGTAGGTGCAAATAAGTGGAATATTCTACAAAATGCCTGGGTCCTGCCAGACAGTGGGTACCCCGAGGAGGAGGGAGTTGCAAGCTACAGGTGGAGACTGTTTCCTTCCTCAATACCTGCTGTCCATGTGGAGAGTAGCAACCTTTGGGGACATCTGGCTTCAAGGAGAGGTGAGACAACACAGAAGGGTAGACTGAGGAAGTTGGAGGAGAAAGGACAATAAACACTGCTTCAGTGGTCTCCCCAAGCTCTGGCATCATCCATGCCTCCCAGAGCCAGCCAGGCAGCCAAGCATTCGTGTGTCAATTTATTAAGCAGCTTCTATGTGCAAGGAGCTCCTCTTGGAGCTGTGGGTGTAGATGGATAAGACATGTCCTCTGCCTTTAGGAGGCTCTCTCTGAAGAAAGACAGACCTTACTTTGGCTTCACTTCTACTCTCCACACCATCCAACACCAGACTCCTGGGCTAAGCCCCAAGGCATCTTCTTCCTCCCTGGCCATTTTTGGCCATGACTGCACTGGCCCCTGCCTCTGTCATCAAATTGCCTATCAGCTCTCTGAGGTCACACACGAACAGTGCTCACCAGAATTCCAGAATTCTTAATTCTTGCTAGGTTTCTTGTTTTTTTTTTTTTTTTTTTTTTTTTTTGAGACAGGGTCTCACTCTGTCACCCAGGCTGGAGTGCAGTAGCATGATCACAGCTCAGTGAAGCCTCAACCTCCCAGGCTCGAGTGATCCTCCCCACTTCAGCCTCTGAAGGAGCTAGAAGCACAGGCACATGCCACTACACTTGGCTAATTTTGTTATGTTTTTATTTTTGTAGAGACAGGGCTTCCTTATGCTGCCCAGGCTGGTCTCAAACTCCTGGGCTTAAGGGATCTTCTGTCTCGGCCTCCCTAAGTATTGGGATTACAGGCATGAGCCACTATGCCTGGCGTCTTGCTGGTTTCTTGACACCCACCCAGCTGAAACATTCAGCCCTCAGCCATAAAATTGTCTCTCGAGCGGGCTGGGCGCGGTGGCTCACGCTTGTAATCCCAGCACTTTGGGAGGCCGAGGCGGGCGGATCACGAGGTCAGGAGATCGAGACCACGATGAAACCCCGTCTCTACTAAAAATACAAAAAATTAGCCGGGCGTGGTGGCGGGCGCCTGTAGTCCCAGCTACTCGGAGAGGCTGGAGCAGGAGAATGGCATGAACCCCGGAGGCGGAGCTTGCAGTGAGCCGAGATTGCGCCACTGCACTCCAGCCTGGGCGACAGAGCGAGACTCCGTCTCAAAAAAAAAAAAAAATTGTCTCTTGAGCTTGCCACTGTGATCAGGCTACTCCAAGACTCACTGTTTGTCTGTGATCCTACTATCTTCCAGATCAAATACACCTTTCAGCCTGGAAAGCCACCACCTGCTTGCCTACTGGTGACCTGAAGAACCTGCAGTGGCTCCCTGTTGCTTATCAGATACAATGTGAACTTTTTGGGCTATTTTCCAGGGCCCTCCCACATGTTTCAAGCACTTATTACCCAACAGTGTCCCTTCCTATCCCCAGCACACAAGTGTTTGTAATGTAACTCTCTACATCTGAACAAGAATGAAGACCTTTTTAAGGGAATCATTTTGATGTTTATAGTTGATTTATTCAACAAACATTTACTGAATAACTGCTATGTGCCAGGTACCATGACAGGTACTAAGACAGTTTTGATGGTGACTAGGGCAAACATACCTGCTCTGGGGGAGCCCATGAGCTAGCAGGGAGGACAGGCACTAATGATGAAAATAGAATGTGTTGGCTGGGTGCAGTGGCTCATGACTGTAATCCCAGAACTTTGGGAGGCCGAGGGGCGGGGGTGGATCACCTGAGGTCAGAAGTTTGAGACCAGCCTGGGCAACATGGCAAAACCCCATCTCTACTAAAAATACAAAAATTAGCTGGGCATGGTGGCGCGCATGCCTGTAGTCTCAGCTACTCGGGAGGCTGAGGCAGGAGAATTGCTTGAATCTGGGAGGCGGAGGCTGCGGTAAGCCTAGATCACGCCACTGCATCCAGCCTGGGCAACACAATGAGACTCCATCTCAAAATAAATAAATAAATAAGAAAATAGAATGTGGTGAGTTGTGAGATGGGACAATTTTGGGGTCCCTGAGAGTCCTGCTGAGCTGCATTTCCACTGTGGCCTCGTAGATTTTTTTTTTTTTTTCCTGCCTGGGTTCTTCACAGAGCAGAGTGTGTCTTGCTGGGAGAGCATGGAGACTGCTCCAGGAGGATGTTCACATGGCAAACCCAAAAGGGCGCCAGCCCCCAATCTGTTCTTCCCATCATTGGTGAGGTCTCCCTCTTCCCAAATTCAGTGTCCTGTGGAAGTGACATGGGAAGCAGGGACAGAATTAAGTGTCTAAGAATTCCAAAAGCAAACCCTTTGGATGATGAAATTATGAAGGGCTGCAAAAAGCACTTCACAATTTCACCGTGTTAGGAAATATTAGCTCCCGCCTTCTCCAGAAAGCAGCTTTTTCTGTCTTGTTGGGTGTGATCTATTCTCTTCTGTTCTGACTAAATTGCTCATGACAGGTGGTGCTCCCATGTTTTTGAAACTTGTCCACGAATGAAGACTCTGACCCCTCATGCCGTTGTTTGATGTTGAGTCAGTGTTTAACCACTATAATTGGCAGAAAAGTCTTCCAACTGTCTCACCAAGAAGAGATGCTGCAAATTCCACCCTCTTGCTTGTCTGCTACCCTCTGCAGAATGGAGAAAACAGGGAAAAGTTATAAAGTATTCTCTACTCTGAATGCTCCATAAAAACTCCTACTAAACTGATATAAGTAAAAAGCCATTGGATTTGATAACCCTCACTCTAACTGTCAACATCCCCTATGGACAATTTTTAGAGCATGCAATAGGGGAAAGAAGAAGACATAGCGTTTGGGCATGTTTGGGTGCTCTCCAAGGGCCCTCTCCTGAATGGGGTTTTCTCCCCACTTGGTGCCTTTGTCACCAAGGCACATTGGGCTGAGGGTAACATTCCTCGTCGTGGAACTGGAATGGATCCCAAGAAGGCTGGGGCAGAGGGAGGATGTACATATGCAGCACAGCGGTAAAGCGTTCCTTTTTAGGTGTGCCTGGGAAAAGTGAAAGTGACTCAATTTCTAAAGGGAGAAAGGCATTGGAGAAAGAAGATTTTCTTTTTTTTCCTTTTTTCTTTTCTTTTTTTTTTTTTTTTTTGAGAAGGAATCTTGCTCTGTCACCCAGGCTGGAGTGCAGTGGTGCAATCTCAGCTCACTGCAATCTCTGCCTCCCGGGTTCAAGCGATCCTCCTGCCTCAGCCTCCCAAGTAGCTGGGACTACAGGCTCATACCACCACACCCAGCTAATTTTTTTGTACTTAGTAGAGATGGGGGTTTCACCATGTTGGCCAGGCTGGTCTCAAACTCCTGACCTCACGTGATCTGCCCCCCTTGGCCTCCCAAAGTGCTGGGATTACAGGCGTGAGCCATGGCGCCCAGCTGAGAAATAAAATTTTCAAAGGCTGCTGCACAAAGTTTGTGGAAGTTTCCTAAATCAAAGGGCAAATCCTTTCCTCTCTCCCTCCCTCCCTTTCTTCTTTCCTCCGTCCCTCTCTTCTTTTCCTCTCGCTTTCTTGCTTTCCCTCAGAGTCTAAAACAGTGAGTCCCCGAAGAAGGATGTCTTTGTTCTTGCTGGAGTCCACAACCTGGAACACCCTTCCCCTTTTCTCTTCCAGGCGCAATCTTACCATCCTTTCAGCTAAAGTCTAAAGTCCTTTATGCCCCCTTCCCCATCCAGATAAGCTCTGGCTGAACTCTCATTTCTCCCAATTCCCATTTAATTCCACTAAACGATGTGGCTTGATATAATTACATAATGTCTCATGTTCTCCGGCTGTGTAACGCAGTACGTGAGTCTTGTCTCCCCAACAAGGTTGTAAACATCTGGAGGGCAGAGCCCAGGCCTTCCATCTGGGAGTCCCTCAGAACACTGAGCACAGGGCTGGGTGTGTAACAGGCCTTTATTGAGACCTTCACTTGCCTTTCGCCTCTCATTAAACATCAGAGAATTCATACTGGAGAAAACATTTATAAGTGTAATAAGTGTCATAAGCCTTTATTTGAGTGGAGTCATCATATTCTACAACATCAGAGAATTCCTACTGGAAAGGAACCTTGTGTCTGGCTATGTCGTGGGAGAGCCCTCAGGGGGAATTTGGAGGCTTGGAAGGCACACTTTACTCATACCATGGAACTCAATTACTTGAATGTAGTGACTGTGGGGAAACCTTCACTCAAGATGATATCCAACATCAGCAAGCACCTTAGAGAGGTGAAACTATGAATCTAAAGATTGTGAGACATCCTGGCATGGTGGCGCATGCCTGTAATCCCAACACTTTGGGAGGCCAAAGTGGGCAGATTACTTGAGCTCTCAGGAGTTCAAAACCAGCCTGGGCAACATAGTGGGAACCCATCTCTACAAAGAATTAAAAAAAAAAATAGCCGTGCATGGTGGTATGCGCCTGTGATCCCAGCTAGTTGGGAGGCTGAGGTGGGAGGATCACTTGAGCCCAGGAGGTCAAGGGTCAAGGCTGCAGTGAGCCATGATCACACCACTGCACTCCAGCCTGGGTGACACAACAAGACCCTGTCTCAAAAAGAATGCGAAAAAGCCTCCTCTAAGATCTTCACCAACTAACACCAGAGAATCCACCTGAGAGCAAAGAACAGTGCTAGATGTTGGGGATACAATGGGGTGCAAAGTAGGCACAGTTCCTGTCTTCATGAAGCTTGTCTCTAGATCCATTTCCCAAAGGGATTGATACTTGGAGAGGAAACATTATAGACCCTGGGTACAATTGAAATATTACAGGCCAGAGATGGTGGCTCATGCCTGTAGTCCTAGCACTTTGGGAGGCTGAGATGGGAGGATCGCTTAAGGCCAGGAGTTCTAGACCAGCCTGGGCAACATAGCAAGTCCAAGAACAAAAGGGGAGGGGAGGGGAAGGGAGGGAAAGAGAAGGAAGGGGAAGGGAGGGGAGGGAGGGGGAGGGAAGTGAAGGAAAGGGAATATTACAAAACTTTGGCGAGGCACAGTGGCTCACACCTATAATCCCAGCACTTTGGGAGGCCAAGGTGGGCAGACTACTTGAGGTCAAGAGTTCAAGACCAGCCTGGCCAACGTGGCAAAACTGCGTCTCTACTAAAAATACAAAAATTAGCCAGGCTTGGTGTTTCAGGTGGCTGAGGCACGAGAATCACTTGAACCTGGGAGGGAGAGGTCACAGTGAGCTGAAATTGCGCAGCTGCGCTCCAGCCTGGGCAACAGAGGGAGATCCGGTCTCAAAAAAAATTCTTTTGAGAAAAGAAATACTACAAAACTTTGATAAGCACCTTTTTCTTTTTTGAACCCGAAGCACTTCCATGTCTGATTTCCTTTGTCCCTGTCTCTTAATAGAGAAGAGAAGGGATGGCTGACCTAATGCATGTTACTGATGGAGAGGTGGAGCTGGAGGGGCTGCATCTCCAGTCCAGGGCATGCTGGCAGGCAGGGTAAGAACTCTTGTCCCCGGGGACCTTTATTTGATGAGCTGAGGACCATGCCAGGTACTAAGGGAGACCAAAGGTGAAATGGGAGGTCCTATCCCCTCACGTAGCTTACAGTCCAGTGAGGAAATGAACAGCTCCTTAAAGTACAGGAGCTACTTTAAATGGAGTGGATGTAAAACACAGCGGAGGCACAGGAAAAGGAGGCCTATGTCCCTCTGGGGGAAGTAGGAAAGCCTTCACAGAGGAGGTATTGTTTGAGCTGAGATGTAAAGGATGAGGAGTTTGCCAGATAAACAAGTAAGGAGAGGGTGTTCCAGGTGGAAGAAACAGCACAGACAAGGGCATGGTGGTAAGAAAGGGCATGGCCTATTAAGGATGCTGGAGAAGTTCCATATGCAAACCCCTGGGGAGTGAGTGGGGAGACCAGGCTAGCCAGGCGGCTAGGCGAGGGCCAGATAGCATAAGGCCCTCGAGTGCCTTGCAAAGCAGTTCAGACTTCCCTGTAAACAATGGGGAACCAAATTTATTTCCTACAGCTGCTGTAAGAAACGACCATAAATGTAGTGGCTTAAAACAACCCAAATCCATTACCTTACAGCTCTAGGGTTAAGTCAACCTGTCGGCAGGGTTGTGTTTCATCTAGGGCTACTTGCATTTCTTGACTCCTATCCTTCTCCCACCTTCAAAGCCAGTAGTCATATCACTCTAATCTCTGCTTCCATAGTGACACACTCTGAAGCTCCTGCCTCCCTCTTCTAAGGACTCTTGTGGTTACATTGGTCCCACCAGATAATCCAGGATAATTTCTGCATCTCAAGATCTTTAACTTAATCACATCTGCAAAATCCCTTTTGTCATGTAAAGTAACATATTCACAGGCTCCAGAGATTAGGATATGGACATCCTTGGGGGCCATTGTTCTGCTCACTCCAGTAATCCTAGCACTTTGGGAGGCAGGTGGATCACCTGAGGTCAGGAGTTCGAGACCACCCTGACCAACATGGTGAAACCCTGTCTCTAGTAAAAACACAAAAATTAGCTGGGCATGGTGGTGGGTGCCTGTAATCCCAGCTACTTGGGAGGCTGAGATGGGAGAATTGCTTGAACCTGGGAGGTGGAGGTTGCAGTGAGCCGAGGTTGCACCATTGCACTCCAGCCTAGGCAACAAGAGCGAAACTGTCTCAAAAAAAAAAAAAAAAAAAGATGGAGTCTCACTTTGTCACCCATGCTAGAGTGCAGTGGTGTGATCACAGCTCACTACAGCCTCCATCTCCCAGGCTCAGGTGATCTTCCCACCTCACCCTCCAGAGTAGCTGGGACTACAGGTGCGTACTACCATGCTGGCTATTTTTTTTTTGTAATTTTTGTATGGATGGGGTCTTGCTATGTTGCCCAGGCTGTTCTCAAACTCCTGGACTCAAGCAATCTTCCTGCCTCAGCCTCCCAAAGTGCTAGGATTACAGGCATGAGCACTGTGCCAAGACCCTGCTTCCTCTCTGTTGGCATAGAGAAATGAGGTCTAGAAGCTGCCCATCTGTTCCCACTTTATGGTGGGATTCTGTCTGGGTGTTGGATAACATTAAAGAGTAGATGATATTTTGTTTTAGGCTTTCTTTCCTGAGATCTCTGAAACAACTGTTTAATTTGACATGGAGGCCAGTTAAAGACTTCGCAACATCTTACCCGTGCACCCAGTGCTTCTCAGAGTCAGTGGGCACCTGGTTCTGAATCCCTTGCTTCCCTAATACATTATACCCTCTATCTCTTCATTTCCTAGTACTAATGAATCTGAAGCTAGCAGAGTATCTTTCTCCCTCCTATTGATTTTCTCCTCTGGAGAACTCCCAAGGAGTAGGTATGGATCTCTTAGCAGTGGATCAGACCTGCAAGAAAATGTAGTAGGCTGTTCTTTTTTAAATTTGTTTAATTATTTTATTATTATTATTTTTTGAGACAGAGTCTTTCTGCTACCCAAGCTGGAGTGCAGTGGCATGATCTCGGTTCACTGCAATCTCCGCCTTCCGAGTTCAAGCAATTCTCAGGCCTCAGCCTTCTGAGTAGCTGGGATTACAGGTGTGTGCCACCATGCCTGGCTAATTTTTTGTATTTGTAGTAGAGACAGGGTTTCACCATGTTGGCCAGGCTGGTCTCGAACTCCTGACCTCAGGTGATCCACCCACCTCAGCCTCCCAAAGTGCTGGGATTACAGGCATGAGTCACTGCGCCCGGCTGTAGGCTGTTCTTTTTGTTTTTTTGGTTTGGTTTGGTTTTGAGACAGAGTCTCGTTCTGTCATCCAGGCTGGAGTGCAGTGGCACAATCTTGGCTCACTGCAACCTCCACCTCCCAGGTTCAAGGGATCCTTCCACCTCAGCCTCCCAAGTAGCTTGGACTACAGGTGCGTGCCACCAGGCCTGGCTAATTTTTTTTTTTTTTTTGTAGAGACAGGGTCTGTCATGTTGCCCAGACTGGTCTTGAACTTCTGGGCTCAAGCAATCCATTTGCCTCAGCCTCCCAAAGTGCTGGGATTGCAGGCATGAGCCACAGTACCCAGCCATTAGGCTGTTCTTACATCGCTATAAAGAAATACCTGAGACTGGATAACGTATAAAGAAAAGAGTTTAATTGGTTCACAGTTCTGCAGGCTGTACAGGAAGCACGGCAACAGCATCTGCTCCTCTTCTAGGGAGGCCTCAGGAAGCTTTTACTCATTGTAGAAGGTGAAGTGGGAGCAGGCATGTCACATGGCAAAAGTAAGAGCAAGACAGTGAGTGATGGGGGTGGGGGTGGCAGGGGGTGGCGCCACATATTTTGAAACAACCAGATCGAGAGAACACACTCACTGAGGCGAGGACAGCACCAAGCCATGAGGGATCTGCTCCCATGACCCCAATATCTCCCATCAGGCTCCACTTCCAATACTGGGGATTATATCTGAACATGAGATTTGGAGAGGACATCTAAGCTATATCAGTAAGGTTTCCAGACAAAATATGGAACACCTTGTTAAATTTGAATTTCATATAAACAGTGAATAATTTTAGTACAGGTTGAGTATCCCTTATCCAAATGCTTGGAACCAGAAGTGCTTTGGATTTCAGATTATTTTGTCAGGGATACCCAACCTGTATAAGTATATCCCAAATATTACTATACACTGAGTGCTACTTTGTTAACCAGATTATTTAACGAGAACACTCCATTCCCTAACTTCACCAAATAATACTTTACTGTATGTCCTCTAGTGCAGCCTATAAGGCAGACTGTTATTCAAGCCCTGAAAGTTCCAGTACCTTCTTACAGATGACTTTGTAGTAACACAGGTAAGAGAAGAAAGGCTATGATTCTAAGGCCGGGCGCGGTGGCTCACGCTTGTAATCCCAGCACTTTGGGAGGCCGAGGTGGGCGGATCACGAGGTCAGGAGATCGAGACCATGGTGAAACCCCGTCTCTACTAAAAAAAATACAAAAAATTAGCCGGGCGTGGTGGCGGGCGCCTGTAGTCCCAGCTACTTGGAGAGGCTGAGGCAGGAGAATGGCGTGAACCCAGGAGGCGGAGCTTGCAGTGAGCCGAGATCGCGCCACTGCACTCCAGCCTGGGTGACAGAGCGAGACTCCGTCTCAAAAAAAAAAAAAAAAAAAAAAAAAAAAAGAAAGGCTATGATTCTAAAGGAATAGGGGAGCAGCCTAAAGTCAGAAGAGTGGGGACTGGTCTCTCTTATTTCATAACATAGATTCTTCTACTGCCCAGCTCTGAGATTCAGATAGGCTTAGCTCCTGCTCTAGATTTCACCTGCCCTTTCATTAATGAACAGCATCATGCCCCCACCCCATGACCTAAGGACCACCAGGAGACCCATTCTGTTTAAGTACATTGAGGTTTTGTTGTTGTTGTTGTTTAAAACAAGGTGTTGCCCAGGTGCAGTGGCTCATGCCTGTAATCCCAACACTCTGGGAAGCCGAGGTGGGAGAATTGCTTGAGCCCAGGAGTTCAAGAACAGCCTGGGGAACATAGTGAGACTGCCATTCCTACAGAAAATTTAAAAATTCACTTGAGGTCAGGAGTTCAAGACCAGCCTGGCCAACATGGTGAAACCCCGACTCTACTAAAAAAAAAAAATACAGAAATTAGCTGGTTGCCATGGTGCATGCCAGTAGTCCCAGCTACTCGGCAGGCTGAGGCAGAAGAATTGCTTGAATCCGGGAGACGGAGGTTGCAGTGAGCCAAGATCACAACACTGTACTCCAGCCTGGGTGACAGAGCAAGACCCTGTCTCAGGAAGAAAAAAAAAAAAGAGAGAGAAAGAGAGAGAAAAGAAAATTTAAAAATTACCTGGACATGGTGGCACAGGCCTGTAGTAAATAAATAAATGTACTATACAATACACACTCTATATTGCTGCCTTTGATATTTGACTAGAATAATGATGATGACTTTCCCATCTACTAGATGTGAATACAAAGTCTGTCTTTGGATTGGAGCATATATAATAATTTGTAGTAATCGCTGCTATGTTTAACTCTGCAAGGCCGCCACTATTGGCACTAAGGTTTGCTCAAGGCTTTTGGAGCAACCGCTATCCCATGTGATTCCCTCAATCTAAGAAAACTCCTTTTTTTACTTTCCTCAAGCCTTTGCTCTAAATTCCCCTTCTTGGTCTGCCGGGGCAGATACCTGAAGTCTTGCCCCATCTCTAGCAGAGACTCAGCCAATCAGGGCCTCGCCATGCAGTACTGGGGTATTTCCAGGCTGTTCTCCACTGCAGCATATTGTTCAGGCTGGTGCTCTCAGGTGGGGCTTGAGTTTGTTTCCTTCCTTTCTTTTCTTTATTTTTTTTTGTTGTTGTTGTTGTTGACAGAGTCTCACTCTGTCACCCAGGATAGAGTGCAGTGGCGTGATCTCGGCTCACTGCAACCTCTGCCTTCCAGGTTCAAGTGATTCTCGTGCCTCAGCCTACTGAGTAGCTGGGACTACAGGCGTGAACCACCACACCTGGCTAATTTTTGTATTTTTAGTAGAGATGGGGGTTTCATCATGTTGGTCAGGCTGGTCTCAAACTCCTGGCCTCAAGTGATCCACCCGCCTTGGCCTCTCAAAGTGCTGAGATTATAGGCATGAGCTACCGCTCCTGGCCGAGTTTTCAACATCAAAGTTGTGTAGGCATCTTATGGTGGCGATTTCTGACCTCACTTCATTTAAGCATCATTTCAGAGACTTTAGATAATGCAAAAAATTGTAACAGTTTATGATGCCCTAATCGAACTCTGGATATTATCCCCATGTAAATGAACTAACCCAGCCAGCCAAGGGCAGCAAGCCTAGCAGACTGGCCACAGGACACCAGTTCAGTCCTCAGGTGCACAAGGATTGTTTGTGTCTGCTTGCACCAACATTTACTTTTTAGGAAATGGTGGCCCTCAGGGGCCAGGGGAATTAATGACTTAATGCCTACAATCTCTAGGAATAACTTTCTCCAGATAAGGTCTCATTATCGTTAATTGTTATTATTACTGTTATTAACCCAACTCTTAGGAAAAGCTGCCACAGCTTTGTTAACGACCTCAGGTAAGGGGTTTAATTAACACCTCCTCTGAGTGCTGAGGCCTCAGGCACCATTTTACCGCCCCCACAACCAGGCTCCACCTCCTCTGAGCTCCGCCCATGGGCCTCTCCACCCACGGATCCTTCCATTCCCTACCGGAGCTGCTACACCGTTCTCCCACCTGCGAACCCCTCCCCCTCCCATTCCAGCCCCCTGGCTTCCCCTCCCCCAAAATCTCACCTGCCCCTCACATTCTTCCATTTGAATTTCCCACTCCTTTTCCCCAGTTACCTAGTCCCCCCAAACAGTTCTCAAGAGCTAATTCTTTGGGGGATCATGAAAGTGAAGAGTGCATCCCTTGAGCCCCGCTGTCCCCCCTTGCAAGCCCCCTTTCCCTGCACTGCTTCCCAGCACTTCCATCCCATCTCATCTCCATGAGAGCTGCAGGGATTTTTCCTCAGGTGGTGAGGCCAGTTAGGTTGGTTGGCTGGTTTAGGGTTACAGAGCTTGGCACCAACTACCAGGCCCGTGCAGCTGCCTTCTTTAATTAATTAATTCCAATTTTTTAAAAAAACCATCTCAATTGGACCTCAGTGCATGCCTCTGGGGCATATGTCACATCAATTACAGACAACAATTAAGCTTGCTGCTTAAAAGGATTTGTGAGTCTCTTTAAAGACTCAAACACAATTTGGGCCTCGCTCCCTTAGATCCTAAGATCATTCTACTGGAGACAGAGCCTGAGGCAGAACCCCCAAAGGATGAATTGAGGGCTGCAACAGTCTGCTCTGAGATAGGAGGATAGGGAATTCTCTGGCTGCAGGTCTTTGCCCACACTACCTAACCCCAGGGTTCCTTTCTACCTTTGCTTAGGGATCCAGGAAGCCAAGCTATTGCAGGTGGGTGGTGGCCTTACTTCTCTGGGATAAGGCCAATTTCTCTCAAATTCAGAAGTCCACCTCTTTATTGTCCTACCCGACTGTCCTGCATGGATAAGGACGAATCTCAGGCCCTCTAAAAATAGGATGGGTATTGAGTTGACGTGTCTTTTTTTCCAGCAGTAGAGATGGTATACACAGGATATACATTTTCATCCCAGTGGTTTGAATTAGGCAAATGGTTAAAAGATGTTGCTCGAGGGCACAGATGATTTCTTTTTTTTTCTTTTCTTTTCCTTTCCCTCTCTCTCTTTTTTTTTTTTTTTTTTTTTTTTGAGATGGAGTTTTGCTTTTGTTTCTCAGGCTGGAGTGCAATGGAGCAATCTCGGCTCACTGCAACCTCTGCCTCCTGGGTTCAAGCGATTCTTCTGCCTCAGCCTCCTGAGTAGCTGGGACTACAGGTACGTGCCATCATACCCAGCTACCTTTTTATTATTATTATTTTTTATTTTTAGCAGAGACAGGGTTTCACCATGTTGGCCAGGCTGGCCTCGAACTCCTGGGCTCAGGTGATCCACGCGCCTTGGCCTCCCAAAGTGCTGGGATTATAGGCGTGAGCCACCGCGCACAGCACAGAGATGATTTCTTAATGGTCCTTCATCCCCACTTTGTGTTACACTTGGTAGCTGCTCAGGGAAAGTTTACAGATTGTTGAAGACCGGAGTTTGCACGCAGTTACAAATATTTTTCCAGGTGCAAAGCAAGTAGGCAAAAATGGGACTGGCCCAAAACCTTAGTCTTACTAACATTGCTCTCTACTCAACTGGAATTTAAAAAATATCAGTAGACCAGGTAAAGATGCCTTTCCTTATCTATTTAACTCATTTATTGCGTATGTGAGTTGACTCTAAATCACTTTGTCCTTTTATGTTTGCCAGAATCGTGGCTGTCCATCTGAGTCCAAACTTTCAGAGGGCAGAGACCGCATCTGCTCGATTTGCTTTGTATGGTATCCAGCAAAGGGCTGCAGTATGTTGTCATAGAGAAGTCCTGGACTTGGACCTTGGAGACCCAGATTTTAGTTCTTGCTGCTGTGTGGCCCTTAAAATCCAGACTGCATTTTTATTTGCTGTAAAACAAACAAAAACAAAACAAAACAAACAGCAAGGGGCCAGGCACAGTGGCTCACTCCTGCCTGTAATCCTAGCACTTTGGGAGGCTGAGGCAGGCAGATCCCTTGAGCCCAGGAATTCGAGACCAGCCTGGGCAACATGGCAAAACTCTGTCTCTACTAAAATACAAAAAAACTGAAGTGAGAGGATCACCTGAGCCTGGGGAGGTCGAGGCTGCAGTGAGCTGTGATCATGTCACAGGACTCCAGCCTGGGCAACAGAGTGAGACCCCATCTCACAAAAAAAACAAGGGCCAGATCTCCCAGCACTTTGGGAGGCTGAGGCAGGAGGATAGCTTCAGCTCAGGAGTTGGGGACCAGCCTGGTCACATAGTGAGACCTTGTCTATACTAAAAATAAAAAAGAATTAGCCAGATGTGGTGGTGTGTGCCTATAGTCCCAGCCACTTGGGAGGCTGAGGTGGGATCACTTGAGCCCAAGAGGTCAAGGCTACAGTGAGCTACGATCACACCACTGCATTCTAGCTCGAGTGACAGAGTAAGAGCCTGCCTCAAAGAAAAAAAAAAGAAAGGAAACAAACCAAAACCAAACAGTGGAAAACAGTGGGAACAACATTTTCTGTCCTTCACTCTCAGGATTGAGAGAAGGATTAAATGAAGTAATGCAGAAGAAAGATGTGTAGAAATTGCCACATAAATATGTTTTCTTTAACACTATAAAATGCATTTTGGTTTTTGTGGGGTTTTTCGTTTGTTTGGTTTTGGTTTTTTGAGACAGAATCTCGCTCTGTCGCCCAGGATGGAGTGCAGTGGCACGATCTCAGCTCACTGCAACCTCTACCTCCCGGGTTCAAGTGATTCTCTTGCTGAGGCCTCCTGAGTAGCTGGGACTACAGGTGCCTGCCACCACGCCGGCTAATTTTTTGTATTTTTAATAGAGACAGAGTTTCACCATGTTGGCCAGGATGGTCTCGATCTCCTGACTTCGTGATCCGCCTGCCTTGGCCTCCCAAAGTGCTGGATTACAGGCGTGAGCCACTGCACCCGGCCCATGAAATGCATTTTGATGTTAACACCAGAGTAGTCAAAATTCAAATTCTGAGATGTTTCAAATGGAGAAGCTGATGTACAGGATTTGCTGCAATGCCCGCTGTCAGGACATGGGGGCAGTATTAGGGTAGAAGAAAGCTCTAGCTAAAACCAAACTTTAGACCTATGTGACATTGGCTATTCCAATGGCCTCCTTATCACTACAGCTGCACTCATATATCTGGCCTCTTACTACATACTCTTTTGTTCTTCTAGACATCCTGGCATTTTATTTATTTATTTATTTATTTATTTATTTATTTATTTATTTATTTATTTATTGAGGTGGAGTTTCACTCTTGTTGCCCAGGCTGGAGTGCAGTGGCACAATCTCAGCTCACTGCAAGGGCCTCCCAGGTTCAAGCAATTCTCCTTTCTCAGCCTCCTGAAGTAGCTGAGATTACAGGTGCCCGCCACCACGCCTGGCTAATTTTTTTGTATTTTTAGTAGAGATGGGGTTTCTTTTCTCTTCTTTTTCCTCCCTCCCTCCCTCCCTCCCTCCCTCCCTCCCTTCCTTCCTTCCTTCCTCTCTCCTTCTTTCTTTCGAGATGGAGTCTTGCTCTGTCGCCTAGGCTGGAGTGCAGTGGTGTGATCTTGGCTCACTGCAATATCCATCTCTCAGGTTCAAGTGATTCTCCTGCCTCAGTCACCCAAGTAGCTGGGATTACAGTTGTGTGCCACCACACCCGGCTAATTTTTGTATTTTTAGTAGAGATAGGGTTTCGCCATGTTGGCCAGGCTGGTCTCGAACTCCTGACCTCAGGTGATCCACCCACCTTGGCCTCCCAAAATGCTAGGATTACAGGTGTGAACCACCGTGCCTGGTCCTGGCATTTATTTACTATTTACTAAAATTCAAGTAGGTCTGGTGGGAGGTGGGGGGCCACAGAGTGAAGGTGCCCATGGCCCATATCCCTTTAAGAATGAACATATACATACATTTGTGCATGCATGCATGTACATACACAAGCCCTATGACGAAAAGCCAAAAATCCAGCTTTCTGAGCTGTCTCCGGATACTGTCACTTAGAGATATGAGAAAAAGTGAGGAAAAAAACGGGAATCTGGGACAACTTTATTCATTCTGCAAAAGGGGCAGTTTCTTGTAGGAAGGGCTTAGGGATAATCTTTGCATAGTAATTCTTAGGAAAGGAATGAAATTGCAATGTATTAATGAACACAATCAAGTCTTTAGATTACAATCCTGGGTATCAGATCTGGAGGACCCTAACAGCCATACAATTCCCCCACTTTTATTTATTTATTTATTTGAGATGGAGTTTCACTGTGTCACCCAGGCTGGAGTACAGTGGCATGATCTCAGCTCACTGTAACCTCCGCCTCCCAGGTTCAAGCGATTCTCCTGCCTCAGCTGCCCCAGAGTAGCTGGGACTACAGGCACGCGCCACCACACCCAGCTAATTTTTGTATTTTTAGTAGAGACAGGGTTTCACCATGTTGGCCAAGCTGGTCTCAAACTCCTGACCTCAGGTCATCCACCTCCCTCGGCCTCCCAAAGTGCTGGGATTATAGGCATGAGCCGCCGCGCCCGGCCAGTCTCCCCTTTTTATAAAGCCTAAATGGTGAAATGATTGAGTAAAGGTCAAGTATGAGAACCTAGGAGGCCATGACCAGGGCTCTGGCTCCAAGTCGGTACTGTAGGATGTGATATTAGTTAATGGGCAGGCAAGGAGCCATGGCCACTTACTCTGTATATGTACAGGTGGTAAAAACTATTATGCACTGGAGGTACATCCCTAGGAATTTAGGAAGTGAGGAAATGCAGTGAGCAGGGAGCTGGTATCAAGCTATCCTGTTCACTTTACCAGGAACCAGATATCTCTGCTGCTGTTTAAATTAAATGTGTGAAGGTTTTAAGAATTATCAAAATGTACAGAACTTTTAAATAAGAATTTTAAATTAAAAAACAGGTTCTGGGCTGGGCGTAGTGGCTCACGTCTGTAATCCCAGCACTTGGGGAGGCCGAGGTGGGCAGATCACCTGCGGTTGGGAGTTCGAGACCAGGCTGACCTACATGGTGAAACCCCATTTCTACTAAAAATACAAAATTAGCAGGGCGTGATGGCACATGCCTGTAATCCCAGCTGGTTGGGAGGCTGACGCAGGAGAATTGCTTGGATCCAGGAGGCAGAGGTTGTGGTGAGCCGAGATCGCGCCATTGCACTCCAGCCTGGGCAAACTCCGCCTCAAACAAACAAAACAAAACAAAACAAAAACAAACAAACAAACAAAAAACAGGTTCTGGCCAGGCACAATGGCTCACGCCCGTAATCCTAGCACTTTGAGAGGCTGAGGCCAGCAGATTGCTTGAGTTCTGGAGTTCAAAACCAGCATGGGCAACATGGCAAAACCTCATCTCTAAAAAAAAATATAAAAATTAGTTAGGCATAGTGGCATGCACCTGTGGTCCCCAGCTACTCGGGAGGCTGAGGTGGGAAGATTGCTTGAGCCCAGGAGGTTGAGGCTGTAGCGAGTTATGACAGCGCCTCTGCACTCTAGCATGGGTGACAGAAGGAGACCCTGTCTCAAAAACAAACAAAACAAAACAAAACAACAACAACAAAAAAACCCCGAAAAAGAAAAAACAGAGTTCTGTTGCTTTCTGCCCACTGCCTTAATGAATAAAAGTTAGTGAAGAACTGTCCAAGGCCAGGAAACCAGGATGACAGAAGCCCGGTCTTCCAATCAGGTCAGAGGTAGGAGCTAAATGTTGCCTTCAATGACTGCCAAGCTGCAGTGTCAGCAGTTGAACAAGAGAGGCACTGGAACTAGCCCTCTTATGGTCTGTCAAGTGGTAACATTGGTTGGCAGCCCTCACCCCTTCCCTGAGACAGATGTGTGAGGAGAAAGAGGTAAAGGAGGGCGGGCAGAGGAACTGGAATCTCCAGAAAGGGACCTTGCTAGCCCTGAGGCCCAAGGCCCTCCAAAGCACCAGATCACAGAGGCAAGTCCCGGGCTTCTGAGGAGAGAAAGAAAGAAAGAAGAAGGAAAGAAACATTAAATAAAGGAGATGGAGAAGTAGAACTGAATGTTAGAATTATTCTCCATCACATGCTAAGGGCACCTGTTTTCACTACATGGCAATAAATGGCGGATTCTCAGAGTAGGCCTGTCAAAGCCTCTGAAAGACCAGCAGGCTGGGAGTCAGGGAGCCTGGGGCCTGCTTTGGCCCTGTTGTTTACTGAGCTGGGTGACTTTGCCTGAGCCATTAAACATTCCTTGGCCTGAATTTCCTTCATTGGGAATAATATCTGTCCTGTCTGCCTTGCAGGGTTGTTGGAAGATCTGATGAGATAATGGACATAAGTCCGGATGCGATGGCTCACGCCTGTAACCCCAGCACTTTGGGAGGCTGATGCGGGCAGATCGCCTGAGGTCAGGAGTTTGAGACCAGCCTGGCCAACATGGCGGAAACCCCGTCTCTACTAAAAATAAAAAAATTAGCTGGGCGTGGTGGTGCGTGTCTGTAATCCCAGCTACTCTGGAGGCTGAGGCAGGAGAATCACTTGAACCCAGGAGGCAGAGGTTTCAGTGGGCCGAGATAGCGCCACTGCACTCCAGCCTGGACGAGAAGAGCAAGACTTTGTCTCAAAAAAAAAAAAAAAAAGAAAAAGAAAAAGAGATAATGGACATAAGCTCCCTGCAAAAACCATACTTAGTTACTAGGAATCCTTCAGAGAGTTGGCCTGTGGGTGGAGAGTCACAGACACTGGGAGAGTCACCTCATTCATTAGCCATCACTCTGCACACCCCTCTTCCAAGCTGGATAGCTCTGACTAGCAGAGGGTGGGGAACGGATCAAATGTCTAAGAAGGCAAAGTGAGACACTGACCTCACTGAGATGTCCCAGGCTCACCAGCCCCTATGGATACCATGTTCTTTCTCACATTGAATCTGTCTCTCCTTTTATTACTTCTGCTTATTTCCTCCTGTTCTACCTGAAGATTTTCTCTCTACCTGCTGAAATATGGTATTGTTTTTAGTGTTTATTCACTGAAAAAAACTCATTATTGAAAAACATGACCCAAAGTCGCCAAAATTATCCCTGGAGTCCAGAGACCAAATGTAATAAAAGTCAAGCATCTGTTTTTGGAAGGGGTCAAGGACAGAGTCAGCTCTTGGACCCCTTTGCTTAGAAAGTTTCAATCTTTTCCCTAACCTTGTCCCAGACTCAGGTCATCTTACTCCCTGCAGGATTTTGGGTCACGGGAGTGGGGTGCTTGTTGGAGTCTATTTTGTGTTGCTGTAACAGAATACCACAGACTGGGTAATTTAAAAAGAATAGAAATTTATTTCTTACAGTTCTGGAGGCTGGGAAATCCAATATCAAGGTGCCCTCATCTGGTGTGGGTCTTCTTGCTGCATCATCCCCTAGCAGAAGGCAGGAGGGCAAGAGAGTACATGAGAGAGCAACAGAGCAAAGGGGTCCAAACTAGATTTTATAACAAGCCCACTTTTGAGATAACTAACCCACTGTTTATTTTTTTAATTAATTAATTAATTATTATTATTTGTTGAGACAGAGCCTCACTCTGTCACCCAAGCTGGAGTGTAATGACGCGATCTCAGCTCACTGCAACCTCTGCCTCCCAGGTTCAAGCTACTCTCATGCCTCAGCCTCCTGAGTAGCTAGAGTAACAGGTGCATGCCACCACGCCCAGCTAATTTTTTTTTTTTGTATTTTTAGTAGAGACGGGTTTCACCATGTTGGCCAGGCTGGTCTCAAACTCCTGGCCTCAAGTGATCTGCCTGCCTTGGCCTCCCAAACTGCTGGGATTACAGGCATGAGCCACTGTGCCTGGCCTAGAGATAACTAACGCACTGTTTATGATATTAATCCATTCATGAGGGCAAAGCCCTCATGACCTAATAAACTCTTATTAGGCCCCAGTTTCCAACACTTTTGCATTGGGATTATTAAGTTTCCAACATGTGAACTTTGGGGGACACATTCAAACCACAGCAGTGCTATTTTAGGGAAAAGTAGCTGCATGTGTATTGAAAATGTCAGCCAGGTACGGTGCCTCACACCTGTAATCCCATTACTTTGGGAGGCTGAGGTGGGAGGACTGCTTGAGCCCAAGAGTTTGAGACCAACCTGGGGAACATAGGGAGACCTTGTCTCTACAAAAATTTAAAAATCATCCAGGTGAGGCAGCACACTCCTATAGTCACAGCTACTCCAGAGGCTGAAGTGGGAGGCTCATGTGAGCGTGGTAGGAGGAGGCTGCAGTGAGCTGTGATCATGCTACTGCGCTCCAGCCTGAGTGACAGAGTGAGACCCTGTCTCAAATAAGAAAAAAAAAAGAAAAAGAAAATGTTTATGTGCTATTGGGGTCAGCCTTAGTGCAAGAACATTAGTTAAGTGTGCTTTTAACAACGGAAGGAGTTCCAATTAAGATAGGATTTGGACAACTTCAGGGAAGTTTGGTTTATGGTGGGAAAGGGCACCCTGACCTCGGAGTTGCTGTCTTGGGTCTTTTCCATCCCAGGCCTACACCTTGCCAGGTTCATTTCCTCTCCCTGTACCCTAAACACTTTCAATTATGGACACTCTCTCGGCTCTGAACTCGGATAAATGCTACCTTGTTAGCTAATAGTACCATTGAGTATATTAATGATTAATAGCTAATTAATCATAATACTGTAATACAATGGAGGCTTCCTTTACCGCAGCAGCTGTAGGTCTCAAGCACACACATCCCCTTCCCTATTCCTGGCCAAGGACAGGCGAGGCTCTAAATCTGTTTTTCTGAGCACCCTGGCAATCTCGAAACTGTTCAGTTTTTAGCGGTCCCATTCATACGGCGAATGACCACTACTGCTTGCACGCTGCCGAGCTGATTTCTGTCCTCCGTCACTCCCACTGCCCTCCAAGGAGAACAAGGAGGTCAGCAGTCGTTAAGTTTTTATTCAAAGTCTCTTCTAAATCGACCCACTTTTCTACTTTGGCCCCTTTCTTCACTTTACCTTCCCCCATTCTAACCCGCGCCTATTTTGTGGAATCCCACAGCAGCCCCTGCTACAACCCCCCGCACTGTTCGCTTTGGCTTCCTTTCAGCAACCACGCCCCCCGACCCGCGGAGAGCGCCGCGCATGCGCAGCTCTCGCCTTTACCTGGGCGCCCGGGAGTGGGCGGAGTGGGAGAAGGCGGGGGCGGCGCGGGGAGCCGGCGGTTATCTGGGCGGCGGAGCGCTCACAATGTGGCAGGAGGCAGAAAAGGTGCGCCCGGGCCGGCCCGAGGGCTGCGCATGCGCGCCGTCGCTCCCAGCGGCCGGGATGCCGAGGGGGCGGGCAGAGGGAGGTGTCGGGATCCCTGTTGGGCGGGGTGGGGGGGGCGAGGGAAGGGGCCGCGGGCGCGCGCGCGCGTCCTCGCCGCCGCTCGCCTCCCTCCCTGCCCCCTCCGGCACACACATCCACACACGCACACCCCCTCCCCTGCCGCCCGCCCCGCGCTGCCCGCCCCGCCGGCCCCGCTCGCCCTCGCGCGCTGGGAAGGGAGTCGCGAGACGTCGGAGCGGCGGCCACGTAGCGCTGCGGCGGCGGCGGCAGCGGCAGCGGCCGAGGCCGGGTCTGAGGAGCGGCCCTGAGGACAGACGTTGGGCAGGGGGGAGGGGCCGGCCCAGCCGGCGGTTGTGACTCGAGCGCCGCGGCTGCAGGCCCCCGCCGCAGGGATGGACCGCCGAGGCGGCGGCCGGGGCGGCGGAGGCGGAGGCGGCCGGCCCGGGTGAGTAAGGGCCCCTTCCCCCACGCACTCGCCACTGCCGCGGCGGCGCCCCCGGCAGCCCTTCCTCTCCGCCGCCCGCGGGGCCGGCCCGGGCTCCGGGGGCCGGCGTAACCCTTCGCCGAGGCAGCTGCGTGCGCTAGGCCGGAGCAGCCCCCATCCGGCTGGGAGGCCCCGGGCGCTGAGCTCCTCAGGCACCCAGCTTGGGCTGGGGGCGCCCCGCTCCTGCCCTTTCGCCCCCTTCCTCCTGGACCCGGGCTTGGCTGCAGTTTTGCAGCGGGTCCGCTCGCCCCGAGGCCTGAGGGGAGGCTGGGGCGGCACGGGTTAGCGGGCCGAGGGGAGGTTTGCACCGGTCCTCCTGTGAGCGTTCTCCTGCCCTGCAGCTGGTGGCTTGCACCCACTACCTCCCCCGCCCTGCGGTTGCACCCAAACCTCCAACCCCCGGGAGTATTGTGCCGCCAGCAGATAAAATGCGTCTGATGTACACCCGCCACCGGCAGCCCCACACTCACCCCAGTGGGTAATGCAGACCTTTCTCCACCCCCACCTCCTCCTCCCCTCCAATCAGGCTCTGCTGAAGATTCTTAGATCGGAGACACCAAAGGTAGTGACACCCCCGTTACATCTCCATGTAACATGTTCATTGTCGAGGGATATCTCCAGTAGAAATGATAAATGCCCCGCCTCACCTCGAAGTCTGTCTTCAGGATTCTAGACCTTCTCTGAAAAGGTCCAGCTTTGATCACAACTAGAGCATCCCTCCCCCACAACACACAGACACACTGATAGACTCACTCACTTCCTGATTGCGGAGCAGCCCCTGTCACCGCGGATCCATTGTCAGAAAATGGCTTGTGCCAATCAATGTGCTTGTGCCTTTGGAGAAGGGTGCTTTCCACATCCACGTTTTCGGGGTGTTCCTGCGTGAGTCTGCCTTTGCCCCCAGATTGTCCCCGTGTTCAAGCATCATTATCATAGCGTATCCCTTACATGCATCTCCCGTGGACCCTCAGGAACACCTGAGTGATGCTTTTTTCTCAGTTGATTAGATATGGTGTGTGCAAGTTTCTCCTACTTTGTTGTTGTGTTTGGGATCTATGATGAAGGCACAATGTATTCGTAGGGTAGTATTCAGGAAAGAATGTGTATTTTTTTTTTTTTTTTCAGAGGATGGCCAGGCCCGTATTGTTCTGGGAATGGCAACTAGCACATGCTTTGTTGACAACATGTGTGTGCTTAGGGATTGAGGAGCTGCTGTTGCTGGGATGTGGGGTGTCTGAGCTGAATACAGGTGATGTTGTCGAGTGGGGCTGTTTTGTGAGTGGGGCTTGACACTGTGATTGTCAGTGGTGGCAGGCAGCTTGGTTGTTTATAGCAGGACTGTGCACAGTATTCAGATAGATAATATCTTTAGTATAATTTTGTTTAAACTGTTCACTAAGTTTTAGTGATCCTGGAACTGACTTCAGTGCTTAGTAATCTTTGGGGTCATGGAAGTCTTTAGAACCGTCTTCTCCATTAAATAGACACATAATTTTGTATGTCACTACAGTCAACTTGAAGCTGGTCCTGGGATTTCAGGTTAAGATCTATGTTACGCAAAAGTGAAAGGAACTTGCGTTGTGTGTTTTGTTTAGTTGGTTAGTTTTTTTTAAAAGGATTAGAGTTACATTGTCTGGCCCTGAGCAATAAACAACAAAGTAGCTTATGCATGTAACCTTGTGTTTTGTTCTTTGATTAGGATAAGTTAGGTATTTGTAAATTATCATTTCCTTGTCTTCCTGTAAAAAGGAAATGTATGTGAGAGTCTTTCAGAAAAAGTTAAAACTAGAGTCAAAATAATTTGTTTAGACTTGACGAATTGGTAATGTATGTTCCTGGCACCAGATTCTAAATGTAACAGATTTCAACAGCAAAGTCCAAGGTCTGTTTTATAATGCCTATACTGAATCTTTATGTGTTGGCTGAAGTTGATCTGATCTCTTAAAAGAAGGCTATATCATTCTCATAGCATTGTACCTGCTCCATAAAAAGGATTTTTTTTCAACTTTGTTAACTGTGATTTCATGTCTTAATGGCGATGGTGCCATCGAAGTCATTCATTTTGAAATTTTGTTTTAATGGAAGGATTTTAATTGTGGTTAGGGAATTCAGCCTCCATATATAGAATCTGGAACCGAGGATGAACCTTGTACCATTCTGTCAATAAGCAGGTGATAAATATCAGCTATTTTTGTTTAAATTACTCTGCATCCAGCTTTTGCCTTTCGGTCGTATTGCAATCAAGACATATTTATTCCAGCTTGTGATAGTGTTGGAATGGATAGTAACTTTAAGCACAGTACCGGCTCTCTCGGAGCTTACGATTCTGCCATTATTTTTCACTTAAAAGAATCCTTTGAGACCTTCATATTTTTTGCATTTGGGGGGTTCTGAGAAGCTAAGGAATTTATGATATTAAGTGACAGTTTGGAAGGCAAAGGAGCCTTGGAATCTTGCCTGTAGAACTTGTTCCGTACACCTGAAGAATAGCATTTATTCTACTAATTATGCAGCGTACCCTGCAAGTTTGAAAGCATGCTGAAGTTGCAAATATTGCCTTTTTTATTATCTCATAAACATGCTGCCAGTGCCTTGTATTACACGTTATATTTTTTGCTCATGTCATGCCTGAAGTTTTACTGTCGGAAATCATTTGGCTATTCTAAACTCAAACCATTTCAAAGTTACAAGTAGGTTACTTTTCTTTGTATATACTTTGTAGCGTACTGACAGATCGTTAAAATCTCAGGGGACAGTGTGCTTCCTTGATTTAGTATTGCAGAACCTCTTCTAAACCAGTCACTTACCTAGTTAAACACGCACACATCGTAGAGCAGCTGATCATATAACATACACGGTTGTGAGAACAGCATTCTCTCCCTGCCAGATTCAGAACTTGGAAGCTGGAAAACAATTGCATAGCAGTGAAACACTTAAGGAGTAGTGGTGCCAGCAGTTCACTCTCATTAATACAAACAGCTTGCTTTAGTTTCTCCAACACTCTTCTTCAGACACCCTTCCCTTAGGAGGTTTCAGATCAGCAGCTCCTACTCAAGGGAAACAGCACCTACTTTCTGCAACTGTAGTCTCAAGATCTGATTCGTGACACCCTGAACTGTTTCCATTTCTGTTCTAAGTATGGGAAGTAATCTCGTAGTGTGGTAAGAAAATACTTTTCAAGTCTGTAGAAAAAAAAAGTTGATTAGTAATGCTACTGATGTGATTTTGGTTTTGAATGTCTGAAGCCTAACGAAGAGGTAAACTAGAATGTGAACTTTTGAAGTCACCCTTTTCTCGGGGGTTTTAGATAATTTTACCAAAAAAAAAATGTGAATATACTCTTGAGTTTCATTTCCCTTGTTATAAAAAAGTCAGTTGAGAGACAACCAAAAAAAAAAAAAAAAAGTAGATTGTCTTGTATTTTGAACCATAGCCTTTAAAACTAGTTATTCTAAAGGACATAACTACACCTCCTTGTCGTGAAGTCTTAGGTCTTGTGCTACCATTTTAGCTGTGATATTTTTCTCAGGTGTTGTCATCATTTCAGACAATCAGCACTTGAATTTACTTCGATAGAGGTGAACTGGTGCTGCGTTTAATGACTTTAGCTGAAGAAGGCTCATGGAGATGATGCTTTGGAGGCAGGCATAACTAGGTTTAAAACCCCCGCTCCACCATTTACTGGTCTTATGATATTGAACAAGTCACTTTGACCTCTCTGGCCTCAGTTTCCTCATCAGCAGAATGGAATTTGTTATGAGGATTAGAGATAATGTTTGCAAACTCCAAGCAGTTCCTGGCATATGATCATATTAGGGACTCAATACATGGTAGGATATGGAGCATGTTGGAGTAAAACTACAGATCATTTTGTCTTATGACAAGATTTAGAAGTCTGGCACTGTGATCTGCATTTTTTTGTTTGTGCAGATTTGGGATGAAAAAATTGCAAATATTTGACTTGGAGCATACCTAAGTCTTGCAGGTGCAATGTGCTTATTGGAACTTTGATTTATTGCTCTATGGCTGGCTGAACTTGGTGGAGACAGTAAAATCTAGCTCCACATTCTACAGTGCTCCCCATAGGCTGTGCTTGTTTTAAGCCTATTCAGAGCTTATGTAGTGAAAGGGGTATTTTAGGACATTAACGTATCTCAATGGGTTCTGTGTCCAGAGTCGAATCACGTGCAAAGCCTTGTATAAATTTTCATGGTTAACGCAAGCCATAAAGTGCTTTGTAGAATCAGTGGCAATATCAGTTGCTTATTTTAGTTATCTGTTTGTTTATATAGTAGTAATGTTTGATTTTTAAAAATACTTATGAACGTTTTATCTAATACAATTTCAATTGCTTTTCTGAGATTTTGATTATAAACTGCTACTGGGGCTATAGATTTGAGCGCTTTATGAATTTTTACTTTGGCAAGGGAAGGAAAGAAAAATAGGGTCCCTTTACCTGTCAGATTTTATGAACTCTGCTTTAGGCCTGTAGATTATATATGTAGTTTCTTCTCTTGTTTTTTAGCCAGAAAGGCAGCTTTATAGTAAAGGTGACATTATCTTTTTTGTTGTTGTTGTTGCCCGGCTGGAGTGCAGTGGCGTGATCTCAGCTCACTGCAACCTCCTTCTCCTGGGTTCAAGCAATTCTCCTGCCTCAGCCTCCCAAGTAGCTGGGATTGCAGGCATGCACCATCATGTCCGGCTAATTTTTTTGTATTTTTAGTAGAGACGGGGTTTCACCATATTGGTCAGGCTGGTCTTGAACTCCTGACCTTGTGATCCGCCCACCTCAGCCTCCCAAAGTATTGGGATTATAGGCATGAGCCACTGTGCCCAGCCTCTTTTTTTTTTTTTTTTTTAAACATAGTTCAAGTGATTGATTACCTTGAAAAGTAAATGCAATTAGGGCCATGTATACAGTTTTATTCCATGCATACAGCTTTTAAAATAGGATTTCTTAGGTTACTATAGAATTAAGTTATTCTGTAATTTGTTGCAGGATAGCATTGTGATAAGTCTGTGAGCCCACAAGAGTTACCTAGAGACTTTTCAGATAAGGTAGACACATCAGTAATACAGTAGGATTTACCTCAGGAGAATCTGCTAATCCTTATTTTCTTTTATTATTGAGCCACCTACAGGCTTGCTGATCAGTGGACTCAGTCACTAGTATTGGATTGCTGATAAAGAGGGATTGACATATGGTGGTTTTTGACTCACCTTAGATTTTGCAGTATACTTAAAAAAACTTAATTTGGCCAGAATGTATAACAACAGCCCTAATGCTATGTGAGCGCAGAATGACTAAACAAACAAAATTTAGATGATTGATTTACTATCATACATTTTGCTAAGTAAACTTTTTCTTTGTGGGGAGGGGTTTTTTTTTGTTTTGCTTTGTTTTTTGTTTTTGTTTTTGTTTTTTGGAGACAGAGTCTTGTTCTGTCCCCCAGCCTGAAGTGCGGTAGTGTGATCTCGGCTCATTGTAGCCTCCGCCTCCCGGGTTCAAGGGATTCTCATGCCTCAGCCTCCCCCAAGTAGCTGGGATTATAGGCGTCTGCCACCACACCCGGCTAATTTTTGTATTTTTAGTAGAGATGGGGTTTCGCCATGTTGACCAGGCTGGTCTCAAACTCCTGACCTCAGGTGATCTGCCTGCCTTGGCCTCCCAAAGTACTGAGATTACAGGCATGAGCCACTGCCCCCGGCCTGTGTTTTGTTTTTGTTTTTAACTGTTAATTTTCCCCGGTTTACAAGTCAAATTGCCTAGCAGATAGCTGGTTTCTTCTGTTAGTTCCTTGATAAACCACTGAGTGTGTGGCGAGATGGGATTTTGGGGAGAGAATAAAAATGGAAAAGAATGGCTACACAGCCTGGTTTCTTGGTCTTTACTGTGCATGTGGCGTCAGAGTTATGACTCTTAGCTGGGTTAAATAAAGATACACGCAGTGTTGGATTATTCGTTTTGTCTTTTAATGCTAGTGCAGAATATAGTCTTTAATACATTTATACTTTTCAGCTTTGGAATTTTGATTCCGTTTTTTGGGACTCAAGGGAACCTAACTTCTTACAGAAAAGTAGGGAAATCATAGATATACAGTTTGATGAATTTTCTCTGCATAATTAGTACCAAGAACAAGGAATTAGGATTAGTGTCCCGATAGCCTCTCATGTCCTTTCCCAATTACTTCTCTCCCAAAGGTTTTCACCATCCTGAGTTCTGCAATCATAGAGTAGTTTTGCCTGTTTTATTGAACTTTATATAGGTGGAATACATATAAACTTGTTTGTGTCTGGCTTCCTTAGCTTAAAATTATATTTATGAGATTTGTCCATATTGTTGTATGTAACAGTAGTAATTTGTCCTCATATAAACCATAATTATATACATTGTATGTATATATTATAATTTATTTGTCCATTCCATCATTGACGGAAATTTGGGTTGTTTTTGGTTTTTGGCTATCATGAATAATGCTACTATAGTCTCTATATATTCTTTTTTTTTTTTTTTTTTGAGAAGGAGTCTTGCTCTGTCGCCCAGGCTGGAGTGCAGTGGCGCAATCTCGGCTCACTGCAAGCTCCGCCTCCCGGGTTCACGCCATTCTCCTGCCTCAGCCTCTCCAAGTAGCTGGGACTACAGGCGCCCGCCACCACGCCCGGCTAATTTTTTGTCTTTTTCAGTAGAGACGGGGTTTCACCGTGGTCTCGATCTCCTGACCTCGTGATCCGCCCGCCTCGGCCTCCCAAAGTGCTGGGATTACAAGCGTGAGCCACCGCGCCCGGCCTATATATTCTTTTATACTTAAAATTTTGATATACGTGAATGTATACCTATCAATTTTTTTAAAATTTAAAATATACCCCCCAACTGATCCATAGGAAGATTGTAATATCCTATTTTTTTTCTTTTTTTTTTTTTGAGGCAGAGTCTCAGTCTGTTGCCCAGGATGGAGTGCAGTGGCAGGATCTCAGCTCCCTGCAACCTCCGCCTCCTGGGTTCAGACAATTCTCCTGCCTCAGTCTCCCGAGTAGCTGGGATTACAGGCGCCTGCCACCGTGCCTGGCTAATTTTTTTATTTTTTAGTAGAGACGGGATTTTGCCATGTTAGCCAGGCTGGTCTTGAACTCCTGTCCTTATGATCCACCCGCCTCGGCCTCCCAACGTGCTGGGATTACAGGTGTGAGCCACTGCGCCTGGCCTGTAATATCATATTTTAAACGAAATAACAAAGTATTTCGTGGGGGAAAATAATTTCAAACCATTTTTTAGTACATTCTCAAAGACCCAGCTGGGATTTTCACAATATTAAGAGAATTCCCAAGTCACCCTAAGAGCAAAACCTGTAAACTTTTATCCTTAAATAAAGAGGGGCTAAAATGATGGAAAATGTCTTTAAAATGATTATAACACTTGAGGGATTTGTTTTGTAGATAGTTTTTTTTTTTAAGTTGGAGTCTCGCTCTGTTGCCCAGGCTTCAGTACAGTGGTGTGATCTCGGCTCACTGCAACCTCCGCCTCCTGGGTTCAAGCAATTCTCCTGCCTTAGCCTCCCAAGTAGCTGGGATTACAGGTGCCCACCACCATGCCCGGCTAATTTTTGTATTTTTAGTAGAGACGGGGTTTCACCATATTGGCCAGGCTGGTCTCGAACTCCTGACCTCATGATCTGCCCACCTCGGCCTCCCAAAGTGCTGGGATTACAGGCATGAACCACTGCGCCCGGTCACTACTAATTATTTTTATTTTTTAATTTTTTTTTTTTATTTGAGACAGGGTCTCACTCTGTCCTCCAGGCTGGAGTGCAGTGGTGCCATCTTGGCTCACTGCAGCTTTCACCTCCCAGACTCAAGAGATCATCTCACCTCAGCCTCCTGAGTAGCTGGGGCTACAGGTGTGCACCACCATGCCTGGCTTCTTTTTGTATTTTTTCCCTCACTATGTTGCCTAGGCTGATCTCAAACTCCTGCTGGGCTCAAGTGATTCTCTCGCCTCGGCCTCCCAAAGTGCTGGGAATACAGGCGTGAGCCACCATGCCCAGATAAATTTTTTGTTTTACTGTCTCATTTTATAATATTGAAATCACAATCCCTCCTGAATTAATTATTAAAAGTTTTTTATTTAATGTAACTTTTATAAGTAACATATATTCAAACTTTTTAGAACCCTGAAGTTCTAAACAAAATAGCAACATGAATAACTTACTTAAAATAGTTCATCTTGTTTTGAATATTTTGGAATTTGGAAGACCTGTCAATCAATTGGTTGATGAAATTGTATGTAATTGTATGTAGCCATGCTCTTTAATACTGCCGATGTGGCCAGGTGCAGTGGCTCATGCCTGTAATCCCAGCACTTTGGGAGGCTGAGGTGGGCAGATCACTTGAGGTCAGGAGTTCGAGACCAGCCTGGCCAACATGGAGAAACCCCGTCTCTACTAAAATTACAAAAATTAGCCGGGCGTGGTGGTGCATGCCTGTAATTCCAGCTACTTGGGAGGCTGAGGCATGAGAATCGCTTGAACCTGGGAGGTGGAGGTTGCAGTGAGCCGAGATTGCACCACTGCACTCCAGTCTGGGTGACAGTTGAGACTCCATCTCAAAAAAAAAAAAAAAAGAAATAAGCTAGGTAACTTTCAGAATAGTAATGGTGTTTTATATATGAAGATTTTAGAATAAGTTTTAGTGGACAGGTCTTTTTTTTTTTTTTTTTTTTTTTTTTTTTTTTTTTGAAATGGAGTCTTGCTACCATGCCCAGGCTGAGGTGCAGTGGTGTGATCTCGGCTCACTGCAACCTCCGCCTACCAGGTTCAAGTGATTCTCCTGCCTTGGCCTCCCGAGTAGCTGGGACTACAGGTGTGAATCTTTTTAAAAATAAGTTATTTATAGTCTGCTGGTGGCTAAAGCCAAATTATCTTGGAATATAGCTTTTATCTGAAAGGTTATTCACAAAGAGAAAAAGCCTTTTTGTATATTACACAGCAGAGACTTAGCAGTATAATTTTCTTAAAAGTAAATACATTTTTACCTTTTTCCCTCTTTTTCTCTTTTATAATTTTTACTTTTGTGATCTTAATGTGTGTCTTACCCTGCTCTAATAGAATATAATTTGGTTCTTTGAGATATATTTAAAGCTTGTATAATGTAAGAAACTATTGCTAAGTGAGAAAATGTTTAAATTAAAATTTGGAAATGATATGCATAGTAAAAATTATCAAATTCCATATGGCTAATTTCTTCTTGTTGGATTATGGTAAAGAAATAAATACTTCTGCATGTATTATAATTTGTCAGATATTATAGTTAATATCCAAAAGGTAGTTTGTTCTGCCTTCCAATCTCTCCTCAATCCTTTCATCACCCCATATGGAAAGTTAGATTTTTTTTTAGATATTTTTTATTTCTTTAAAGATGATTTATGTTTGTAAGGCCAGGTGGTGCACTGTGTGCTAAATACATGTCCACAGAAGCCAACTCTTGCAGGGCTGGACTGTTCTAAATCTAGAACTGTTTGTTTATTTAATTCCCTCTAGCAGTATTTCTCAAACTTTTTGACTATGATCCACAGTAAGAAGCAGTGCATGTGTGCCCACACATATTCACATTCATACCTACACCCACAACTGAAACAAAAACTTTGAGACAGTACTTACTCTTACTGTGAGGCAATCTGTTAGAATTTTTATTCTGTTTTATTTCATTTAGAAAAATTGGGTTGGTACGGGCACTTTGAAAAAAACACTGCACTATACAGTGCTTAACAAAATATATTTTCCCAGGAGGTGGAGGTTGTAGTAAGCCAAAATCACGTCACTGCACTCTAGCCCAGGTGACAGAGCGAGACTCTGTCTCAAAAAAAAAAAAAAATTAATTTAAAGGATTTAGCTGGGTACAGTGTCTCACACCTGTAATCCCATCACTTCGGGAAGCTGAGGTGGAAGGATCACTTGAGTATAGGAGTTTGAGACCTGCCCAGGCAACATAGTCAGACCCATCTCTACAAAAAATCAAAAAATTAGCCAGGTGTGGTGTAGTCCCAGCTACTCAGGAGGCTGAGATGGGAGGATCACCTGAGCCCAGGACGTGGAGGCTGCAGTGAGCCAGAATCATGCCACTGCATGCCAGTCTGGTGACAGGGTGAGACCCTGCTCCCCCCAAAAAAGAATTTGAAATTTATAGGTATTTCTGGCTTTTAGAAACCAGAGACTGAGTAAATAATTTATTTTTAAAATTAATATACAGTAAAATTGACATTTTGATATTCATACAGTTCTGTGAATATCAATTTGTGTAACCACCACCACCACAGCCAGGACACGGAACAGTTCCATCACTCCAGATAACTCCCTCCCACTGTCCCATTGCACTCATACCCTCCCGTCACCCTGGGCAACTATCGATCTGTTGTCACTGTAGTTTCATCTTTTGCAGAATGTGACATGGACTCATATAGTATGTAACCTTTAGAGACTGGCTTCTTTTACTCATAGTAATGCCGCTGAGATTTTTCCAAGTATTTGGGTTTATCAACAGTTTGTTCCTTTTTATTGCCAGGTAATATTCCTTTGTATGGATATACCACAGATTACTTACATCCTTAACCATTTGAGGGACATTTGGCTTCCAGTTTCGGGTGATTATGAACAGAGCCACTGTAAACGTTCATGGCAGGTTTTGGGGTAAATATAAGTTTCATTTCTTGTGGGTAAATACCTAGGAGGGGGATTGCTAGGTCATATAGTATGTATCTTTAACTTACAAGAAATTACCAAACTGTTTCTGCATCCCTACTGGAAAGACATGAAAAATTCTACTTGTTCCACATTTTTGTCAGCAGCTGATACTGTTAATATTTTTATGTAGGAATACTTCATTTTGAGCCTTATGAGAAAAATCTGGGTACTAGGCTCAGCTCTGCCATCAGCTAGCTGCTGACTTTAGAGGAGCCATTTAACTTTTCTGAACCTCTTGTTTCCTCATCTCTCATATAATAGGTTTATCTTGGATACATTATAAGTTCTTTCAGCTTCCAAATTCATTGATTTGGAAAGGTTAGTCCTTGGCAAGAAGACAAGAGATTTGTTTGCTTGTGAAAAAAAAAAAAAAAAAATCTATTGACTGATCTTCTCAACTAAAGTACAAACACTATTAGTCGTATATATATTTACAAATGGAATTTATATGAAATAACTTGATATTTTAAATTACAGTTTGTCCATTGGAGTTAAACAGTATTGTGATGGTGTATGTTGTATGTATAAGCTAAAATTATATAGCTAATATTGCAGTTAACATTGACAACCTGTGAACTTAGGGTCTTTTGGCTGATGGCTATCTTTTTGTTTGTTTTTTTGTTTTTGAGACAGTCTTGTGCTGTCACCCAGGCTGGAGTGGTGTGATCGCAGTGGTGTGATCCTAACTCACTGCAGCCTTGAACTCCTGGGCTCAAGTGATCCTCCTGCCCCAGCCCCCTGAGTAGCTGGGCTTACAGACGTGTGCCATGGCACCTGGCTAATTTTTGTACTTTTTCCTGTATAGGTGGGCTCTCACTGTGTTGCCCAGGCTGGCCTCAAAACTCCTGAGCTCAAGCAGTCCTCCCACCTCAGCCTCCCAAAGTGCTGGGATTACAGGCATGAGTCACTACATCAGACTACATGCTTATTTTAAAAGTAAGGATTCTAGAAAAATATGAAGAAAAAAAAAAGTATGGCCTTTTCTGCCTTTACTTCTATCCTGAGACATCTCTCAATATGAGTGCGCATATATATATGTATGTCCGTGGTTTTGAGTAGTGAAATTGCATGACACCATCCTCACATGTTCTTTAATCTTTTTTATATGGTCGTATTTCTATGTCAGTTATTATAAATCTGCATCATAATTCAGATGGCTATACAGTATGCCTATGTCTGTATGTACCATTATTTATGTTATAATAAATAATGCTATAATGAATGTTCTTGTATACGCTTTTTTTATACTTACCATCTTCTGGTGGTGAATTCTTCAATGGCTACATCCAAAAATATGCACGTTTCACAGTTAGGAAAATAGTGCTGAATTCCCATAGTGTTATGATCTGTAATCAGCTATGCCAGTTAATATCTGCAGTCAGGTCTTCTTGGCATTAGCCAGTTTGGGATTTGTGCCATAAAGCATACTTACACGTGTTTGTACGTGGATTCTGGTGAGAAAACCAAGTTAATTTGCCAATTGGTAGTCTTTACCAAGAATCCTGATAATGTCTTAAAACATCAAAGTTTAAAATATATATAAATATTTATATAAAAATGTGTGTGTGTGTATATATATATATGTGTATATATATTTAGACAGAGTCTTGCTCTGTCACCCAGACTGGAATGCAGTGGTGTGATCTTGGCTCACTGCAACCTCCGCCTCTCGGGGTCAAATAATTCTCCTGCCCCAGCCTCCTGAGTAGCTGGGATTATAGGCGCCTGCTAACATGCCTGGCTAATTTTTGTATTTTTAGTAGAGACGGGGTTTCGCCATGTTGACCAGGCTGGTCTTGAACTCCTGACCTCAGGTGATCCGCCTGCCTTGGCCTCCCAAAGTGCTGGGATTACAGCTGTGAGCTACTTACTGCATCCAGCCATTTTTTAAAAGTCTCACTTTTGAGAAAAGTAAGGTGATAAAGCAGCCTGCCTTTTTAAATCAAAGAAAATCTGTTAATTGAAGTGATTATAACTCAGTTTATGCTATTGCAATAAGTTCTCTTTACAATTTTTTTTTTTTTTGAGGCGGAGTCTTTCATCTCTGTCACCTGAGCTGGAGTGCAGTGGTGCGATCTCAGCTCACTGCCACCTCTGCCTCCCGGGTTCAAGCAATTGTCCTGCCCCAGCCTCCTGAGTAGCTGGCATTACAGGCGTGTGTCACCACGCCTGGGTAATTTTTGTATTTTTAGTAGAGACAGGGTTTTGCCATGTTGGCCAGGCTGGTCTCGAACTCCTGATCTCAGGTGATCTGCCCGCCTTGGCCTCCCAAAGTGCTGGGATTACAGGCATGAGCCACCTGCCCGGCTTACAAAATTTTTTTTTTTTTTTTGGAATAATCTTAAATTTACAGAAAAGTTACAAGTAGAGTGCAACTCTGTACCCATAAACTCGTCATGGTTTCTTTTGTTAAAGTCATAACCATAGTGTGTTTCTCAAAACTAAGGAACTGACATTGGTATATTACTATTAACTACACTTCATATTTAATTCAGATTTCATTAGTTTTTCAACTAATATCCTTTTTCTATTTGAAAACATTAAGCTTTTAAACTCTGTTCTGAAGCCTGAATATCTGTTCATGGATTCGCTTTGGTTATAACATAGATTGTACATATATATGTACTATATATAATGTAGCTGGATCTCTGTATTTGTTTAAACAAATGTAAGTTATCTTTGACATTAGTATCTTTAAGAGTTATCTTTTGACATTCACAGATAGTTCTGCCCAAGGCCATTTTAAGGTAGGGCAGAATTTTCCCCACCCTTCTTGTATTCCATGCAGAAACATGATTTATCACTTCTGTGAGTATATTTCTTGCACAATAGTGCCCTTTTCAGTATAGTTATAAGCCCCTAAGTCCATTAGTGTATGGAAAATAGCCAACTTTTGTTTATTAGGAAATTAACTGTTAACTGAGAGTAGTAGTCAAGAGTCTTCTCTGCAGGATGGTTTCATGTCTTGCTCTGAGAAAATTTAAGTATTTAGTGATTCTTGAAGGAGAAAAAGCTACTGATCTTGAGGCAGAATACCGTTGTAGATAAGGTAGTACTTGGGTATCTTTCACTCCACACTTAATAATGCAAAGAATCCATGCTGTGGCAAACCATGGCATCCAAACTCACTGCATTACATTTGTTTTTTGTTTTTTTTTTCTTCTTTGAGATGGAATTTTGCACTGTTTCCCTGGTTGGAGTGCAATGGTGTGATCTCGACTCACTGCAACCTCTGCCTCCTGGATTCAAGCAATTCTGCTGTCTCAGCCTCCCGAATAGCTGGCCTGGCAAATTTTTGTATTTTTAGTAGAGACGAAGTTTCACCATATTGGCCAGGGTGGTCTTGAACTCCTGACCTCAGGTGATCCACCTGCCTCAGCCTCCCAAAGTACTGGGATTACAGGCGTGAGCCACCACACCTGGCCACTGCATTAAATTGAGTAATTCCTTGAAACAGTTTAGTTTATGGCAGAGGAGGAAGGAATTGGCAATATGAAGTACATATGGATTTTTTAAAAATCACTTTTTCTCCCAGCTTAAATGGAACTCTTAAGTATTCCTTCCATTAGCAAATCACTTTTTTAATTCTTTTTTTGTTTTGTTTTTCATTCAGCAGTTTCATTCAGAAACATACTACTTTTTAGAAAAAGAAAAAATCCTCTTAAGCATTCTAGGAAACAAAAATGCATAGAGATAACTTGGCAGTTCCATAAGAAAAAACACACTAGGATGAGTGCAGTGTGCATATCTGTAATCCCAGAACTTTGGGAGGCCATGGCAGGAGGCAGGAGGATTGCTACACTCACTACACTTCCCTACCTGTCCCCTCTCATTTTAAAGCAACTCCAGACATCATATCATATTATTTTTAAAAACTTCCTGAGCATCATTAAGTATTCAGTCAGTGTGTCTGTGTCCCAGTTGACTCATAATTGTTTTTTCAGTTTGTTTGAATTAGTGTCCCAAGAAGTGATTGGGTAGGTTTGTTTTCTTTCTCTCCCCTCCCCCTTTGCCTCTCCATTCCTCTCCTTGCGGGGTTTTTTTTTTTTTTTTTTTTTTTGAGGCAAGGTCTTGCTCTGTCACCCAGCCTGAGGCTCAGTCTTGGCTCACTGTAACCTCAATCTCCCGGGCTCAAGTGATCCTCTCACTTCCGCCTCCCAAGTAGCTGGGAGGCACACACACACACCACCATGTCCAGCTAAATTTTTTTTGTAGAGATGGGGAGGGGTCTCACTATGTTGCCCAGGCTGGTCTTGAACTCTTGATCTCAAGAGGTTCTCTCACCTCGGCCTCCCAAAGTGCTGGGGTTAGACATAAGCCACCATGCGCAGCCTCCTTGCAGTTTTTTGTTGAGGAATCCAAGTCATTTGTTGTATAGTTTTCCGTAGTCTGAATTTTGCTAATTATATCCACATGGGGTCATTTGATATGTTCCTCAATCCCTTTTATTTCCTGTAAATTGGGTTTAGATCTATAGGCTTGATAAGATTAAGATTCGGTAGGGTGCAGTGGCTCACACCTGTAATCCTAGCACTTTGGGAGGCCGAGGCGGGTGGATTGTTTGAGCCCAGGAGTTTGAGAACAGCCTGGGCAACATAGTGAGATCCCCATCGCTACAAAAAATACAAAAATCAGCTGGGTGTGGTGGCACACACCTCTAGTCCCAGCTATTCGGGAAGGTGAGGTGGCAGGAGTGATTGAGCCTAGGAGGTTGAGGCTCTAGTGAGCTGTGATCATGCCACTGCATTTCCAGCCTCAGTGACAGAGTGACTGTGTCTCAAAAAAAAAAACAAAAAAACCGAGATTCAATTTTTCTTGCAGGCATGGGGCAAGATGACTTAATAGGTAGTGGTGTATAATTCTAGGAGATATAAAAGCTGGTTGCTTCTTTTTGGGTATTGTTATGAGTCATTGATGATCTTTTTGCCTACATCCATTCATTAGGGGTTGCAAAATTTTATATATATTTAAAGACAGAGTCTTGCTCTGTCACCCAGGCTGGAGTGCAGTGGCATGATCACGACTCACTGCAGCCTTTACCTCCCAGGCTCCAGCGGTCCTCCCACCTCAGCTCCAGAGTAGCTGGGACCACAGGCGCGTGCCACCATGCCCAGCTAGTTTCTGTATTTTTGGTAGAGACCAGGTTTCACCATGTTGCCCAGGCTGTTCTCAAACTCCTGAGTTCAAGCAATCCACACATCTTGGCCTTCCAAAGTGTTGGGATTACAGGCATGAGCTACCATGCCTGGCGGCAAAATAATGTTTAATTCTATAATTTGTTTTTCAGTTATTAGCCGGAATACTTACATAAAATTTCCCCTCAACTGTTTAGTTTCCTTAGGGTACAGATCTGATAGGAATGATTTTTGCCCTTCATTTATCTGTTTTCAAAAGAATGAGCTGGCTGTCTTAGCATCCTCTAAAGGTGACCAGTGGATTTAAGCATATTAGGTGTGTTTCAATCCATGACTCTTACTAATCCTTTGATACTCAGTTGTCCTATCTTTGCCAGATAGGCATTTATCGGACTGGTTCCTCATTCTTTTTGACACATTCCTGATAGTTTTTGATAGCTTCCTTTCTTTCCCTTACGACAAGATATTCCAAACTTGTACATTTCCTGCCCTGTTTCCTTTTAGTGGGAAATATCTAGAAACCATAATATGTTCTCAGTACTAAGATAGGCACAAGCTGGAATGCTAAAGTAGTATTTTAAAAAGAGCAACCTGCCCACAAGGGACTTGGTCTTTGACATTTTGATTTTTTTAATTCATTTTATTTACTTTGTATACATTTTGATGTGATAAAATCAGAGTTGATTTCCTCTTTTTAAACTAAAACAAATATTTGCTTTTATTATATAACATGTACATATCAAAATGAGAAGAATGTCTAAAATAAGTTTGAAGCTAAAGATTAAAATCTTAATATACATTTTACAAACATGTGGCCCTATAGGAATAGTAGTTTGTTTGTTTGTTTGAGATGGAGTTTCACTCTTGTCCCCAGGCTGGAGTACAGTGGTATGATCTCAGCTCAGTGCAACCTCTGCCTCCCAGGTTCACGTGATTCTTCTGCCTCAGTCTCCCAAGTAGCTGGGATTACAGGTGCGCACCACCATGCCTAGCTAATTTTTGTATTTTTAGTAGAGACAGGGTTTCGCCATGTTGGCCGGGTTGGTCTCGAGCTCCTGACCTCAGGAGATCTGCCCGCCTCGGCCTCCCAAAGTGCTGGGATTACAGGCGTTAGCCACTGAGCCTGGCCTGTTTGTTTTTTTATAAATAAAGTAACCATGTAACTTGTCCAGACTTGGAGACCTGTGAGGGGCCATCATTAGCACTATTCTAGGAGAAAACAGTGATAAACTAGGACTTTTCCCAGTAAACTAGGACAAATGCTCACAATCTTTTTATAAACTAATTGTGAGACTGTAAGCCTCCTGAGACCAGGAATCCTATCTGTTGTACTACACTTGTAGTTGTGGCTGCGGCACTTCGCACATAGTAGGTGCTCAATAAATATTTTGTGAATTTAATTAAAGTCTGATATTTTGACGCTTGGTGTTGATTTTAAGTGTTTCTTATGCTTGTGCTTTTTTCAACATCCTTTTTTAACACTTGGCATCTAAATGATCTTAGGCATTGAATCTGAATGGGTTTGATTACTTCATTTCTTTTTAAAGTTTAGGATTAGTTGTTTTGTTTATTGAAGAAATAACGCGGCCAGGCGCGGTGGCTCACGCCTGTAATCTCAGCACTTTGGGAGGCCTAGGTGAGTGGATCACTTTAGATCAGGATTTCGCGACTAGCCTGGCCAACGTGGTGAAACCCTGTTTCTACTAAAAATACAAAAATTAGCTGAGCCTAGTGGAACACGCCTATAATCCCAGCTACTTGGGAGGCTGAGGCTGGGGAATTGCTTGAACCCGGGAGGAGGAGGTTGCAGTGAGCCGAGATTGCACCACTGCCTTCCAGCCTGGGTGACAGAGCAACACTCTGTCTCCAAAAAAAAAAAAGAAAAATCTAGATAACTTCCTTACCACCACCCGTCACTGCTCCTTCCAAAAAGTCGCCAATCATCTGAGTGGATTTTAGAAGGGAGAAGAGCGCATAGCAGTTATAAATTTGGCTAATTCTTACTCTCAGGGCCCCTCTGACTCATCTTTTAGCCAGTGGGCCTTAGTTTCCTGCATTTATAAAAGAGACTAATAATTATTTGACAAGAACTTTTTGATTCTTAGATAAATGTGCTTTTTTGAGGGGGGGTTAGGTGGGAGTTGGGGAAGGAGGGAATGCTAACTTGAACAATGTTTCTGTGATCAAAACTATCTTTGGTTGTCCTAGCCACATTCCTTGAAGATGTTAGCAAAAGTAGTGATAGAAAATTTGCTTTGATGGGCCAGCACGGTGGCTCACACCTGTAATCCAAGCACTTTGGGAGGCTGAGGCGGGCAGATTGCCTGAGCTCAGGAGTTCGCGACCAGCCTGGGCAACACAGTGAAACTCCGTCTCCACTAAAATACAAAACATCAGCCAGGCATGGTGGCGTGTGCCTGTAGTCCCAGCTACTTGGGAGGCTGAGGCAGAAGAATTGCTTGAACCCGGGAGGCAGAGGTTGCAGTGAGCCGAGATTGCGCCATTGCGCTCCAGCCTGGGCAACAGAGCAAGACTCTGTCTCCAAAAAAAAAAAAATTTGCTTTGATGTGAGCTAATGTGAAAATTCTTTGGTTTTGGTAAGAGAAGTATATTTGAAGAATAGTATATATATTAAAAAACACTATTAATTAAAATCTTTTCTTCAACATAAATTAGTGAAGGGGAATAAATTTTCTTGTTTTTTGAGACAGGGTCGCACTCTGTTGCCCAGGCTAGAGTGCAGTGGTGCAATCACAGCTCACTGCAACTTTGAACTCCTGGGGTCCAGTGATCCTCCTGCCTCAGCTTCTCAAGTAGCTAGGACTATAGGCATGCACCACCATAGCTAGCTAATTTTTAAGTTTTTTGTAGACATTGAGTTTCACCATATTGCCCAGGCTGGTCTTGAACTCTGGGCCTCAAGCAATCCTCGCACTTTGGCTTCCCAAAGTTTTGGGATTACAGGCATGAGCCACTGTGCCCAGCTGGGAATTAAACTTAGTTATGTGTACCCAGGGCTCTGGGCAACCTGGTCGGTCACATCCTTGGTTTGGTTATCTTGACCACGCATTGGATTTGGGTTATTTAAAAAAAAAAACAATTATTATTTTTTTAAAGGCAAGCAAGCAAAAACAAAGCGTTTATTAAGGTTTTCGACTGATGACATCTATTTATAGCACATACATTGTGAAGAGCTGTGGTTTCCTTTAGATTAAGAAAGATACTGTATAAAATCATCTCCCCACATAAATGTTTCCACCACCTACTCATTTGTCTGCAAGCCAGGAGTCTGTTCACTTCCTCTTGGGCTCTGTCACTTTGGTGTTCATAGGCTAATTTTTTAGACATTCCAGTGCAGTTAGAATGTAAATGTCTATGGTGTGTAATGTTATTAATGGATTTATCTTATATCCTAAAAGTAACTTATCTGGAGTTTATAGGGAGATAGTGTCTTGAACAGGTTGTTCATTCAGAAATGTAGATGTTTGGGACTTTTGTCTTACTGAAATATGCAGTCATTCATTGTACATTATAGAGAACAGTATTTTGGGAAAAGATAGTTAAGAATTACATGTGGGCCAGATGTGGTGGCCTACGCCTGTAATCCCAGCACTTCGGGAGGCTGAGGCAGGTGGATTTCTTGAGGTCAGGAGCTCGAGACCAACCTGGCCAACATAGTGAAATCCCGTCTCTACTAAAAATACAAAAATTAGCCAGGTGCGGTGGCGTGCACCTGTAATCCCAGCTACTTGGGAGGCTGAGGCAGGAGAATCGCTTGAACCTGGTAGGCAGAGGTTGCAGTGAGCTGAGATTGTGCCATTGCACTCCAGCCTGGGTGACAGAGCGAGACTCCACCAAAAAAAAAAAAAAAAATTCTATGTGGAAAAAACCTTTGTATATTTGAACATCTTCCATCAGCTTTCCCAGCTCATGTTATTACTGACCAGTTGTTGTGCCAGTGAGCAAATAGCTAAGAATTTTATGTGATACTGAGGGGGGTTTTCTCTTCACAAGCTGATCATTAAATTGTCACATGTTCTATAGTTCAGCCTTGAGTTGAAGTTTTCGTGCAGTCACCAGTAACTGAGGTTTGTCAGTATGATACACGTGTGTGTTCATAAGGACTGTGCTTTTCTTCTTTTAAACTGAAGAGTTAAGATATGTTGTAGCATGAAAATGTATTGATTCCCCCTCCCACCCTTATCTGTTATCTGGCATTTGATGAAAAAAAGTCTTGCTCGAAAGTTGCAGATCCCTTGAGGGCAACAAACACTACACTCAAAATGAAACTAGGTTACTGTTTCTGCAACATGCAGTGGTTTGTGTCAAAAGGTGTTCTGGTCTTAACTTTGAAATTATCCCCTTTTCTTTGAAGTGGTCATGTTTTAATTTGGAGTGGTTTTACATTTTAGAATTTCCTGAATTTAACATAAAAATTTTTAAATATTTTCTTATGTGGTTCTTGTACAGAAGTTTATAGAAAGCTTATCTCAAGACAACATACTTCTTCAGTAAGACCAAAGCGAAAAAATACTTTAGATTTGAGAAAATTCTTTTTTTTTTTTTTGAGACGGAGTCTTGCTCTTGTCATCCAGGCTGGAGTGCAGTGGCTCAATCTTGGCTCACTGCAACCTCTGCCTCCCGGGTTAAAGCGATTCTCCTGCCTCAGCCTCCTGAGTAGCTGAGACTACAGGTGCCCGCCACCATGCCCGGCTAATTTTTGTACTTTTAGTAGAGATGGGGTTTTGCCATATTGGTCAGGCTGGTCTCAAACTCCTGATCTCAGGTGATCTACCTGCCTTGGCCTCCCAAAGTGCTGGGATTACAGGCGTGAGCCACCGCACCTGGCCAGATTTGAGAAAGTTTTGAAGACTGAAAGTGTTTTAAGGGGATATTCCAAATGGTTTCATGTAGTTGTATTATAGATTTTCTTAGCTCTTAAAGTACCTGGGCTTTTGTGGTTTAGTACTTTGAGTTTGTGTTTTAATTATGGAATGATCTTTGTAATATAACCAAGAGAAAATTAGACACTTTACTATTTTCTGTTACTAGTTTTTAAAAAGGTATCCTTTTTCTTTTTTTCTTTTTTGAGACCGTCTTGCTGTTGCCCAGGCTAGAGTGTAGTGGTGTGGTCACAGCTCACTGGAGCCTTGACCTCCCTGGCCCAAGCGATCCTTCCTTCTCAGTGTCCTGAGTAGCTGGGACTATTGGCATGCACCACCACACCCGGCTAATTTTTTTTTTTTCTGTAGAGATGAGGTCGTACTATGTTGCCTAGGCTGGTCTCAAACTCCAAGGCTCAAGTGATCTTTCCACCTCAGCCTCCCAAAGTGCTGAGATTACAGCCATGAGCCACCTTGCCCAGCCATCCATCTTTTTTCTTTTCCTTGTCAGACTATCCATCTTTTTTTCTTTCAGTCGATGTGCTCTGAAATGAGTTAGAGTTTAAGATTTGTCATAGTTTTTCTTTGACATAGTTTTGTCATAGTTTTTCTTTTCTTTTCTTCTTTTCTTTCTGAGACAGAGTCTCGCTCTGTCACCCAGTCTAGAGTGCAGTGGCGTGATCTCGACTCTCAGCTCACTGCAACCTCCACCTCCTGGGTTCAAACAATTCTCCTGCTTCAGCTTCCCGAGTAGCTGGGATTACAGGAGGCTGCCACCATAGCCAGCTAATTTTTTGTATTTTTAGTAGGGTTTCACCATGTTGGTTAGACTGATCTCGAACTCCTGGCTTGAAGTGATCCACCCACCTCAGCTTCTCAAAGTGCTGGGATTACAGGTATAAGCCACTGCACCTGGCCATACTTTTTCTTCTGTATATAATTTTGTTGTTGTGGAGACAGGGTCTCACTCTGTGGCCCAGGCCCCAAATGTTCCACTCCACTGCAGCCCCAGCCTCCTGGGCTCAAGCTGTCCTCCTGCCTCAGCTTTCCAAGCAGCTGAGACTATAGGTACACCACCCCACCTGGCTAATTTTTTGTATTTCTTGTAGAGATGGGGTTTTGCCATGTTTCTGAGGCTGAACTGAGCTCAACCTATCTGCCCGCCTCAGCTTCCCAAAGTGTTGGGAGTATAGGTGTGAATCACCATGCCAACCAATTTTTCAAAGCATAATGAACTAACTTCCTATAATGAATTCCAAAATGTATTTTTCTTTCTTTCTTTCTTTCTTTCTTTCTTTCTTTCTTTCTTTCTTTCTTTCTTTCTTTTTGTTTTTGAGACGGAGTCTTGCTCTGTTGCCCAGGCTGGAGTGCAGTGGCGTGATCTCAGTTCACTGCAACCTCTGCCTCCCAATTTCAAGAGATTCTCCTGTCTCAGCCTCCGGAGTAGCTGGGATTACAGGCCTTTGCTACCATGCCCGGCTAATTTTAGTATATTTAGTAGAGACAAGGTTTCGCCATGTTGGCCAGGCTGGTCTCGAACTCCTGACCTCCAGTGATCCACCCACCTGGGCCTCCCAAAGTGCTGGGATTACAGGTATGAGCCACCACGCCCGGCTGGGATTAATTTTTCTATCTTTGTTAGAGATGGGGCTTTGCCATGTTGGCCAAGCCGGTCTCAAAATCCTGGCCTCAAGTGATCTGCCCACCTCGGCGTCCTAAAGTGTTGGGATTACAGGCGTGAGCCACTGCACCCGGCCCCAAAATGTTATTTCTGTAATAGAGTTTTGTAATCAGAGGTGATCTTCCCCTTCAGCATTTAAACATGCTGTTTCTCCCATCTTTAAAAGTCCAAACTCAAGGCTGGGCGTGGTGGCTCACGCCTGTAATCCCAGCACTTTGAGAAGCAGAGGCAGGTGGATCACGAGGTCAGGAGTTCAAGACCAGCCTGGCCGATATGGTGAAACCCCATCTCTAGTAAAAATACAAAAACTAGCCGGGTGTGGTGGCATGTGCCTGTTGTCCCAGATACTCCGGAGGCTGAGGCAGAAGAATTGCTTGGCTTTTACATTGGCCTCCGTGATCGCTTGGTCGTGTGGCAGGAACAATGGCGCTGTCTTCAGTGGACAGCGGAGCAGCTCTGTGAAGATGCAAAGATACACGAAAAAAATTCCAGAACATCTGGGAGAATATTTAATGGAAAACTGCTTGGTTAAAACCTGACACTTCACAGCATTCTGAGTGTGGATGAGTAGCCAGTGAAGATAATGTCGGATGTCACTGACTAGCAGCTTCATTTTGAATGAGGGTCGCTGTCTGCCCATTGATAGAGGCCAGGTTGTCTTGGAAGTTCCAAAGTTGCAATGATTTCTGGCTAGTGCCACGAGGTTTACTTGACTGTTGTGTGAAAAGCTGATAAGAAAACCATCTGGATTATGTTGCTTTTTGTTATTACTTTTAAATAGGTCCTGAAATAACATGGGGGCATTAAATGGAAAATCCACTTAAAAAAAAAAAAAAAAAGAATCGCTTGAACCCGGGAGGCAGAGATTGCAGTGAGCCGAGATCACGCCACTGCACTCCAAGCCTAGGCGACAGAGTGAGACTACGCCTCAAAAAAAAAAAAAAAAAAAAAAAAAAAAAAAAAAAAAAAAAAAAAAATTCGAAACTCAGACCTTTTCTTTGTTTTGAGTTCTACTCCAGCTCTGTTCCTCAGCTTCCATTCCCCTCCTGATCACACTTTCAACTAGTGTGGCTGGTTAAGTATCACCCACAGCTAGTGAGTGATAGCTCCAGAAGTCAGCCCAAGTCTGAGCCCTTAACCATTATGCTAATGAAGTCTGGTGTTTTTTCAGAGAGGAGGAGGCTGGTGGAAGGACAAGGGGACCTTCATGTTAAGGAATTATTAAGTCACTGAATTCAGTGGTCATTTTTCTCTGTCTTTTTTAATCTCTTGGCTTCTGTGCACTGCACTTTAGTGTTTTTGTTTTACCTCACTGTTAATTTCTTCTTTCTTCATTGTTATCCTTTTCTTCTCTGCCCTTGGGGTGCCCTAAGGCTTGGTGCTCAGCCCCTTCTTTTCTGTTTATACTGTCTCCTCAGCCCCCAAATGTAAATTATTTCTGTTTGCTGATATCTCCTAAATATATAGCTACAGTGTTGACTTTTCCTTTGATCAGGTGCTTCTATCCAGTTGGCTATTGGACAACTCTACTTAATTGTCTAATTTGCATCTCAAACATGATTGTATGCATTATTAGTATGCTGTAGACGTCAAGTAATAGAAAATCCAATTCAAAATAATTCAAAATAAGGAAAATATATCCTTACAAGTAACAAGATGCCTCAGTCTAGGGTTGGTTTAAATCTGTGGTTTAGTGACATCAGTCAGGACCCCTCTTCTTTTCACCCTTCTGCTCTGCCAGCTTGAACATTTCTGCCTTGTCTTTTGGCCAACACACATTATAGATGCAAGATGGGTACCACAGTTCCGTGCATCACATCCAGACAAGGTGACATCTAGCAGAAGGTGTTGGTTCTCGTTCTTATGCTTTTTAAGAGTTCAGAAATTGGTGGAGTGCAGTGGCTCACGCTGTAATCCCAGCACTTTGGGAGGCTGAGGCAGGAGGATCGCTTGAAGCAAGGAGTTTAAGACCAACATGGGCAGACCAACACTGTAAGACTCCGTCTCTACCAAAAAAAAAAAAAAATTAGCCAGTCATGGTGGTGTGTGCCAGCTACTCAGGAGGATGAGGTGGAAGGATTACTTGAGCCTGGGAGGTCGAGGCTGAAGTGAGCCATGATTGCGCCACTGCACTCCAGCCTGAGTGATGGAGCGAGGCTCTGTCTCAAAAACAAAAAATTGTTGTATTTGGCAATCATGACTTATTTTTTGTGCATAGGTCTTGCTTCTCAACCTAATTTTAAGCTTGTGAAGGTGAGGGTCAATGCAATGACTATTTTAAAGAATAAATAAATATTTTCTCTTTATATTAGCCTCTTGGTACTTTGCATGTAGATAATAATCAAAGCTTGTGAATGCATGAATAGAATGTAGGAATTGGACAGACAGCGCTTAGTGTATAAACCCATGAGACCTATAAACTTCACATTTTAATTAGAAAAGAAAAAGGAATTTCTGCATTCAGGGAAAAAAGGAGACATGGGTTCCTTGTTTATTATTTACCTCTAGATAAAAAATAAATCCCTGGTTTCAGTAGCAGTAGTTTTAGTAACACAGAGTCCCATTACTTCTAAGACTGATATACTGGATGTCTCATGAAGATTCATAAAGCGTAACTCAGTGTATTTATGGTAACAACTCAAACCCTATTAATCAGTCTCTTCTCTGTGTTCAACTATACCTCCCAAAAGGGAGGAAGGATCCACTGGATCAGTTTGCCAACATCCAGTGTAGAAAACCTCTATTGAGTTAAATTTTGTTCTAAGTAAGCTACCTACGAAGTTGTTGGGCATTTTTGCCTTTAATTTTTCTTTTTTCTTTCTTTCTTTTTTTTTTTTTTAAGAGAGAGGTTATTGGTCTGTTGCCCATGCTGGAGGGCAGCAGCATGATCATAGCTCACCATAGCCTGGAACTCTCGGGCTTGAATGATCCTCCCATCTCAGCCTCTTGAATAGCTAAGATTATAGGCATGCACCACCACACCTGGCTAATTTTTAAAAAATTTCTGTAGACATGGGGTCTCGCCATGTTGCCCAGGCTGATCTCAAACTCCCAGCCTCAAGTGATCCTCCCACCTCAGCTCCCAGTGCTGGGATTACAGGCATGAGCCACCATGCCTGGTCACCTTTAATTTTAACAAGTTGTGTTAAAATTTAACAGTTGTGGCATTGTTACCAGATTTTATTTCACTCAACCTGTGACTTACATACTTAAAAAAAAAAACAAAAAACACCATTAAGAAAAGTAGGCAGGGGCCGGGCGTGGTGGCTCACGCCTGTAATCCCAGCATTTTGGGAGGCTGAGGTGGGCTGTTCTCGAACTCCTGACCTCGTGATCCAACATGATGAAACTCCATCTCTACTAAAAAAAAATACAAAAACTAGCTGGGTGTGGTGGCGTGTGCCTGTAATCCCAGCAACTCAGGAGGCTGAAGCAGGAGAATCACTTGAACTCAGGTAGGTGGAGGTTGCAGTAAGCCGAGATTGCGTCATTGTACTCCAGCCTGGGTGACAGAGCAAGACTCTGTCTCAAAAAAAAGGCCGGGCACCGTGGCTCACATAATCCCAGCACTTTGGGAGGCTGAGGCAGGCGGATCACTTGAGGTCAGAGGTTCAAGATCAGCCTGGCCAACATGGTGAAACCCCATCTCTAATAAAAATAACAAAAGTTAGCTGGGCATGGTGGTACATGCCTGTAATCCCAGCTACTTGTGAGGCTGAGGCAGCAGAATCACTTGAACCTGGGAGGTAGAGGTTGCAGTGAGTGAGCTGAGATCATGCCATTGCATTCTAGCCTGGGCCTAGATGACAGAGTAAGACTCTGTCTCCAAAAAAAAAAAAAAAAAAAAAAGGCTGGGCGTGGTGGCTCATGCCTATAATCCCAGCACTCTGGGAGGCCAAGGCAGACAGATCATGAGGTCAGGGGCTCAAGACCAGCCTGACCAACATGGTGAAACCTCGTCTCTACTAAAAATACAAAAATTAACTGGGCATGGTGGCGCATGCCTGTAATCCCAGCTACTCAGGAGGCTGAGGCAGGAGAATTGCTTGAACCCAGGAGGCAGAGGTTGCAGTGAGCCAAGATTGCGCCACTGCAATCTAGCCTGGGTGATGGCGGGAGACTCCATATCAAAAAAAAAAAAAAAAGGTAACAATAGATATGACAGGTCTTCGGCTTCATGGATTTCTTCTACATCCTTTTTTGCATATTGCCTTAAATGCTTTCTGACTAAGGCAGAGGATTATGAATAGAATCATCCAAGGAATGGTGTTAAGTGTGCTCATGTCTCTGTCTACCCTAAGAAAGTGTGGTGGACTCTGTGTTGTGTTTAGAAAAACCTACCTATTCCATGGTTAGAGTTGTAGGGTCATTTCCATCAAGCATCGTATTTATTTAAAGACTGTGGACTGTTTTCTTAACCCAAGTATCTCCAAACTGAGATTCATAAGCTAATTTTTGTGTTGAAAGAGTCGAATTGAAATTATGGTAACACTTTACAGTATAACCAAAATATCATAACTGGCTGTTATATATATATTTGATTAGTAACAAAGTATGACCTCAATGCAAATTCTTAGACACAGTTTTTTTTAATAATAAGCGAGAACATGGTGGGATAGGGTGGGGTAAGGGGTATGTGATAACCCTTAATATTGAAAGGTTGGGAATTACCTATGTGGCAATAGGTGACCAGATGAATTAGGTAACAGAATAGACACAAATAATCAGCACAAACTTGTAGAACATTAAATGTCAGTCATGGAAGGGAATCCCGTAAGTTCGTGGCTGAAAAAACTGAGAGCTAGAAAGGTGAAATAACCTGCCCAGCAGTATGGAAGAGTTCCAAACAGAGCCCATCCAGATCTGTTGACTCTCAGCACTGTGACCAGGTTACAGTTTATGAGCTATCCGGTAAATCGATAATGTCATTTTATACAAAATATCATAATTTATTTTCACATGATCTTATTACTTCAGATCACATTTGAACTATTTATATCCAAATAGCCTATTTGATTTTGTTATTGAAATATAATTCATTTACTATAAAATTTATCACTTTAAAGCATACAAGTCTGCAGTTTTTAGTATATTCACAAGATTGTGCAACCATCACCTATATCTAATTCCAGAACATTTTCATTGCCCCTAAAAGAAACCTGGAGCCCATCAGCAGTCACTCCTCCCTCCTCCCTACTCCCAGCTCCTGTTAATGACGATTTACTTTCTGTCTCTATTTGCTTATTCTGGCTGTTTCATATAAATAGAGTCATACAACTATGTAGCCTGTTATGTCTGGCTTCTTTCACTTAGCATAATGCTTTCAGGGTTTTTCCATCTCGTACCACATATCAGTGCTACATTCCGTTTTTTTTTTTTTTGGAGATCAAGTCTTGCTGTGTTGCCCGGGCTGGAGTGCAGTGGCAAGATCTCAGCTCACTGCAACCTCTGTCTGCTGAGTTCAAGCAATTCTCCTGCTTCAGCCTCTCAAGTAGTTGGAACCACAGGTGCATGCCACCACTCTCAGCTAAATTTTGTATTTTTGGTGGAGATGGGGTTTCACCATGTTGCCCACACTAGTCTCGAACTCCTGAGCTCTAGCAATTCGCCCGCCTTAGCCTCCTGTAGTTCTGGGATTACAGGCATAAGTCACCATGCCCGGCCATTTCTTCTTTTTGAGACAGGGTCTCTCTCTGTTGCCCAGACTGGAGTGTAGTGGAACTATCATGGCTCACTGCAGCCTCAACCTCCCAGGCTCAAGCAATATTCCCACCTTAGCCTCCTGAGTGGCTAGGACTACAAATGTGCACCGCTAGACCCAGCTAATTTTTGAAAAACTTTTTGTAGAGACGAGATCTTGCTATGTTGACCAGGCTGGTTGCAAACTCCTGGGCTCAAGTGATCATCCCACCACAGCCTCCCAAAGTGCTGGGATTACAGGCATGAGCCACTACACCTGACTTCTTCATTCCTTTTTTAGCAGATAATATTCCGTTGTATGATTATATATTTTGTTTATCCACGCATCAGTTGACGCATATTTGGATTGTTTTCGCCTTTTGGCTATTATAAATAATGCTGCTGTGAACATTTGTTTACAAGTTTTCATATGAACATATGTTTTTGGTTCTCCTGAGTTTATGCCTAGAACTGGAATTGCTGAGTCATATGTTAGCTCTGTTTAATTTTTTAAGGAACTGCCAAACTGTTCTCCAGTGTACCATTTTATATTCCTACCAGTAACATATGAGGCTTCCAATATCTTCACATCCTCACCAACACTTGCTGTGTTCCAATTTTTTATTATAGCCATTCTAGTAGGTGTGAAGTGGTATCTCATTGAGATTTTGATTTGCATCTCACTAATGCTGAATAATGTTAAGCATCTTTTCCTTTACGCATTGGCCATTTGTATATCTTTTTTTTTTTTTTTCTTGAGACAGAGTCTCGCTCTGTCGCCCAGGCTGGAGTGCAGTGGCACGATCTCGGCTTACTGCAAGCTCCGCCTCCCGGGTTCACGCCATTCTCCTGCCTCAGCCTCCTGAGTAGCTGGGACTACAGGCGCCTGCCACCACACCTGGCTAATTTTTTTTTTTTTTTTTGGTAGAGACAGGGTTTCACCGTGTTAGCCAGGATGGTCTTGATCTCCTGACCTTGTGATCCACCCACCTTGGCCTCCCAAAGTGCTGGGATTACAGGCGTGAGCCACCGCATCTGGCCCATTTGTATATCTTCTTTAGGGAAATGTCTTGATATCCTTTCCGTTTTAATTTTTTAAATTATTTTATTTTGGCCGGGCACGGTGGCTCACGCCTGTAATCCCAGCACTTTGGGAGGCCGAGGCAGGCGAATCACGAGGTCAGGAGATCGAGACCATCCTGGCTAACAAGGTGAAACCCCGTCTCTACTAAAAATACAAAATATCAGCTGGGCGTGGTGACAGGCACCTGTAGTCCCAGCTACTCAGGAGGCTGAGGCAGGAGAATGGCGTGAACCCAGGAGGCGGAGCTTGCAGTGAGCTGAGATCGTGCCACTGCACTCCAGCCTGGGCGACAGAGCAAGACTCCGTCTCAAAAAAAAAAATTATTTTATTATTTTTTTCAGACAGGGTCTTCTTGCTCTGTTGCCCAGGCCGGAGTGCAGTGGTGCAGTTATAATTCACTGTAGCCTCAACCTTCTGGGTTCAAATGATCCTCCTGCCTTAGCCTCCCAAAGTGCTAAGACTATAGGCATGAGTCTTGTTAATTCATTTCTGACCATAGATATGCTGGAGAAATTGGGAGAAAAGGGGGTAGAGAGAAGAAGGAAAGATGTAGAGAAAAATTTAATTTACAAACTTCATCTAAGTAAATATATGCTACAGGCTGGGTGCAGCGGCTCACACCTGTAATCTCAGCACTTTGGGAGTCCAAGGCAGGAGGATCATTTGAGGCCAGGAGTTTGAGACCAGCCTGGGCAACATAGCAAGACCCCTGTCTTCAAAAAAATTTAAATATATATCACAAGGAAAGGTAAAATCTGCTCTGTGATGAGAGTTTTTAGCCTGGGGTTTTGGGACCCCTAGAGAATCCATGGATGGATTTCTGGAAATAGGCGGATCCCTTGAAATTGTTTGTAAAATTGTGTGTGTTCCTTTTGGGAGGGAGAGGATTTGTATATTTCAAAAGAATCGGAGAGGGAATATACAGGCTTATGGGAAGGAAAAGGCAGAAGGTATGTTAGCAATTTGTCTTTTTCTGTTGGCTATTTTTTGCATACATTATGGTTTGGGTTAAAACTTCCTACCTGGTTTCAAATATTTTTGTTTTAGACTATTCATACCTCTTGGTTTAAGACTAGTTCAGTTAAGATGTTTTCAAAATGTTATATTTATTTATTTATTTTGAGGCAGTGTCCCCAGGCTGTAGTGCAGTGGTGCGATCTCAGCTCACTGCAACCTCAGTCTGCTGTGTTCAAGCAATTCTCCTGCCTCAGCCTCCCAAGTAGCTGGGATTACAGGTGCCCACGACCAGCTAAGTTTTTGTATTTTCAGTAGAGACAGGGTTTCGCCACGCTGGCCAAGCTGGTCTTGAACTCCTGACTTCAGGTGATCCACCCACCTTGGCCTCCCAAAATGCTGGGATTACAGGTGTGAGCCACCATACCCAGCCTTTTATTTTATATTTTATTTTATTTTAGTTTTTGAGACTAAGTCTTAGTCTCTCACCCAGGCTGGAGTGCAGTGCTGTGATCTCAGCTCACTGCAAGCTCCGCCTCCCTGGTTCAACCGATTCTCCTGCCTCAGCCTCCCAAATAGCTGGGACTACAGGCATGCACTACCATGCATGGCTAATTTTTATACAAAATGTTAGTTTTTGAAGTGTCAAAAATTTTTTGTTAATGCAATAACACTCCTCTTTTTGTAGGCCAAATGTATAAAATAAATTCCCAGCATTTTCTGATGTTATCCACAAATCTAAAATATTTGTGATTTTTATTTTTATAAAATACAAGAATGTAATAAAGGCATTTCTGAGTTATTTTCATTTTCTAAATGAGTTTTAAATTCAAGTTCACAATGATCTAGCCAATTTGACATCTCTCATAGTGGATTATATTATAGGTAGCCACAATGTGAACATCTGTACCTATACTTATACCTGATAAATATACCTCAGTTCTAATTTGAGGTGTTAACTTTAGGAGTTTAAGAAAAGGCACATTTGGCCAAGCGTGGTGGCTCAGGCCTGTAATCCCAGCACTTTGGGAGGCCGAGGTGGGTGGATCATGAGGTCAGGAGATCGAGACCATCCTGGCTAACACGGTGAAACCCCATCTCTACTAAAAATACAAAAAATTAGCTGGGCGTGGTAGCGGGCGCCTGTAGTCCCAGCTACTCGGGAGGCTGAGGCAGGAGAATGGTGTGAACCTGGGAGGCGGAGCTTGCAGTGAGCTGAGATCGCGCCACTGCACTCCAGCCTGGGTAACAGAGCGAGACTCCGTGTCAAAAAAAAAAAAAAGGGGCACATTCATAAGCCTTTTCTTTTTTCTTTTTTCTTTTTGAGATGGAGTTTTGCTCTTATTGCCCAGGCTGGATGCAATCTTGGCTCATCACAACCTCCACCTCCCTGGGTTCAAGCGATTCTCCAGCCTCAGCCTCTGGAGTAGCTGGGATTACAGGCATGTGTCACCACGCCCAGCTAATTTTGTTTTTTGTTTTTTGTTTGTTTGTTTTAGCAGAGACAGGGTTTCTCCATTGTTGGTCAGGCTGGTCGCGAACTCCCAATCTCAGGTGATCCACCTGCCTCAGCTTCCCAAAGTGCTGGGATTACAGGTGTCAGACACTGTGCCCGGCCTCTGATTTTTCTTAATAAAGTTAATAGGCAGGATATCAGTTAATAACGATGAAGATACTGACATAGTTGCCATTTTAAAAATGGACTACTCCATTTAATAATTGTATTTTGGCCAGGTGTGGTGGCTCACACCTGTAAACCTAACGCTTTGGGAGGCCGAGGCGGGTGGATCACCTGAGACTAGGAGTTTGAGACCAGCCTGGGCAACATAGTGAAACCCCATCTCTATTAAAAACACAAAAAACTAGCCAGGCATGCACCTAATTAAAAATTAGTCATGCTAAAAATTAAAATTAAAATTAAACATTAGCTGTGGTGTGCGCCTGTAGTTCTAGCTACTCAGGAGGCTGAGACAGGAGAATCACTTTAACCTGGGAGGTAGAGACTGCAGTGAGCTGAGATCGTGCCACTGCACTCCAGCCTGGGTGGCAGAGCGAGACTCCCATCTCAAAATAATAACATAGCCCACGTTTTTGCAAAAATAAAAATAATTGCATTCCATAAAGCGACCTTTGGTTAAGGCTAGACTGAGACCTTCCAAGGTTATATATCTTGTAAATATGTTCTTCTGGTTGGTTTTAAGGGCACTGAATTTTATTTGAGCCAGTACTTTGTCCAATTCCGACAGAAAAGATGGCAATAGTACACACAAAACTTACCTTCTTTTTAAAAATTGCTTCTTTAAGTTATATTCTCCTATCTGTAGATGACATTTGTGAATGGAATTGAATAATGGGAAAATATTCTGAATATACATTGTGATCATGTCAGTCCTGTGGTATAGCTTAATTAGCATTTGATTTCTTCTTTGGCCCTGGGCGTGGTGGTTATTGGTGAAAGTTAAGATTGCTTCAGCTGACTTGTGTAATGACTAATGCACATTAGTTTGTATTATCTTATATGGAAATGTAGAAACTGTTGATGCTTGAAGGTAATTAGGTAGTACCTAGGAAGAGTGCGTCTCTCCTTGGTCCTCTTTTAGTAGTTGCACTTGCATATTGTTGAGGAAACACAATGGCAGTCTCGTTTAAATGCGTGTGTAAAAAACTACAGTGAAATTTTATTTTTATAAAAGCTTTGTCTAAAACTGAAGGTGACAAGCATTTCTCAATTTCACTTCTTACAGAGAGTGGATTAGATGGACTTCTTAAAAATTGTTTGACATATTACATTTTTATTAGATGAGACTGCAGTTCTGTTTCTTGACCATATAAAATATATGCATCTGAGAACAGCTTGTAGTAGTGCTTATCCAAAATAAGGCCCAGTGATATATGACATTTGATGTTTTTGTTTGTTGTGAAGATGACTGTTACAAGTTAATGTTGGTAGTTTTTCTATTGTATTTCAGGTGGATATTGTGAGCACCTTTGGAAATGAAGGACTGTAATTGATACTGTAATTGATGCGTTGATACTGTAATAACAAAACCCTTTTCAATGTAAATTTTGTTTCTATAACTTCTACTTTACATACAAAATTCACAGTTGACAAATTTATTTAGGTTTTACCCATTTGAAAGCTTACCATTTTGTTGCAAGAAGATGAACTAAAAATATACTTTAAATTTTGAGTCTTTAGTTTGTTAAAAGTGGTTACTGTGAAACCCAGACTACAGGTGGATCAATTTGAAAATTGAAATGTATCCATATGAATTAACCTAACATTCTGGACATTCTGAAGGAAGGTATGAGTTTCACCAGCTAAGGATAAAATTTACACCCTCAAACACAAGTCCAGAATTCTGTTATTTGTGTTATTTGCTTTGTATTGTAAAGGTATTTTGTTGTTCAAAAACCTAAGTACATCTTTTGAGACTGTTGTTTACCATTAACTCAGTAGGAGGCAGTGTGGTACACTTGGACTAGGAGTTAGAAAAGCAGAATTCAAACACCTGTTCCATCACTTACCAGCAATGACAACGGGAAAGTTGAGCCTCAGCTGTAAAATGGGAGCAGCATTTGTGTTAGTCTGTTTGCATTGCTATAAAGGAATACCTGAGGCTGGGTAATTTGTAAAGAAAAGAGGTTTATTTGGGCTCGTGGTTCTGCAGGCTGTACAAGCCTGGCACCAACATCTGCTCGGCTTCTGTTAAGGGCCTCAGAAAGTGTACAATCATGGCAGAATGCAAAGCGGGAAGCAGGTGTATCACATGGTGAAAGAGCAAGCAAGAGATAGCGAGGGGGGAAGTGCCACAGTCTTAACCAGATCTCATGTAAACTCAGAGTAAGAAATAACTCATTCCTTCGAGGACAGCACTGGGCCATTCATGAGGGATCTACCCCCATGACCCAAACACCTCCCACCAGGCCTCACCTCCAACATTGAGGATTACATTTCAACATGAAATTTGGAGAGGACAAAACATCCAAACCATATCAGCATTCCAGGTTATTGTAGGGTAATCATGCATAAGTAGGTAAAAAAAACCCACATGGTTTCATTCCTGTCATTTTCCTGTGGTGTTTTTTGTGTGCAACATTCTTACCTTCCCCCTTCTCCATCTGACTTCTGCTTGTCCTTCAAGACCAGCCCCAGCTTTATCTCATCCCTGAAACTTCCTGTGGCCTGTTCACCACCTCCCTTCACACACTGCCACTGTATGTTATGTGTATAGGCGGTGTATTTAGCAAATACTTATAATAGTGCTTACTATTGCTAAGTATGTTCATAAGCATTTATACCAGTAATCCATGAGGCAGAACTACTACTATCTCCATTGTACATATACAGAAAATGAGACATAAAGAAGTAACTTACCCAAGGTCATGACCCACCTATGAGGTTTTAGAGCCAGATTTCTAATGCAGGCAGTCTGGTTTCAGAGTTTGTGCTCTTAACTGCTATACTGTGTTTTTACTTTTTAAAAAATTACAGGTGTGATGGCTCATGCCTGTAATTCCAACTCTTTGGGAGGCCGAGGCTGGCAGATTACATGAGGCCAGGACTTTGAGACCAGCCTGGACAACATGGTGAAACCCTGTCTCTACTAAAAAAAAAAAAAAAACAAAAAAAAAAACAAAAAACACATATATTTATTTATTTATTTAAAAGTAGACACAAAGTCTCATTATGTTGCTCAGGTTAGTCTTGAACTCCCTTGCTTCAAGGGATCCTCCTGCCTCAGCCTCCCAAAGTGCTGAGATTATGGGCATGAGCCACTGTGCCTGGTCTGCTATGCTATATTTTCATGTCTGTCTCCCCAGGTAGATCTTTGAGCACCTTGATGGTTCCAACTCCTACAATACCTAACACATAGTAGGCACTTCATAAATGTTTAACAATTATATGATAAATATGCCTTAGGTAGGCCAGGCACAGTGGCTCACGCTTGTAATGCCAGCACTTTGGGAGGCTGAGGTGGCGGATCACGAGGTCAGGAGTTCGAGACCAGCCTGGCAAACACAGTGAAAGCCCGTCTGTACTAAAAATACAAAAATTAACTGGGTGTGGTGACAGGTGCCTGTAATCCCAGCTACTAGGGAGGCTGAGGCAGGAGAATCGTTTGAACCCAGGAGGCAGAGGTTGCAGTGAGCTGAGATTGTGCCACTGCACTCCAACCCAGGCAACAGAGCTAGACTCCATCTTGGGGAAAATAAAAAAAAAAATATATATATATATATATATATATATATATATATATATATATATATATATGTGCTTTATGTAAACTGTAAAGCATCATATAAATGCAAATTATAACCACTACCATATGCATTTTATAAATCAGAGTAGAATTTACCAAGCGTTTCAGTTTTGTAGTACAGTTTCTTGGCCCCAACTTTTCAGACTGGGAGTTTACTAAGGTATAGATTGGTAAAATTTACGGATTGACAATATCAAATCATGGCATCAGGCTCAAAGTCTAGGACCTCAGTGATGCAACAGTGTGATGCTTGGTGGCATCACCAAGAGAAGGTGATGCATAGCAGTCTCTACATTGGGTCCAGACGTTGCTCTTCTTGATCCAGAGATCCGTGAAAGAAATTGACAAGTGATCTGCTGCCCCCAATACAGTATACATTACAATAGTGAATAGTGAAAAGATAATAAAAATAAATACTCCTGTTTGAATGGAGTATGAATAGGAGACATAGAGCAGTTGATAAGCTTCAACAAATTCTGAAATCCCTCTGTGCTGTCATTGAGAAGGCCCTCTCCAGGGGTGGGGAATATTCTTGGACAAGCCTTGATTTTGCCCCTGAGGAGTAGTTCACATGTCAGTTTTTTCTTTGGTCCCTAGGTTCATCTTCATGGACCATCTTTTTCTTTTTTGTTTCTATTACCTTTCTTGGCCGTGTCCAAAATATACAATGGGGGATATACCCCCTTAGGAGGATGAATACCTTTCCTAGCCTACTTTCTGTCATTGACACTTGAGAACCCAAAGATCACTTTGGTCTTGAACAGTGACAGTCTCTCTTAGCCCAAGCTGGTTGTTCTTTTGGCAGTATAACTTTCAGAACTGAGTTGGCTTTTTGCTTGTCTCCTGTCAGCTCCAGGTTCTCTGGCCATGTCCACAGTTCTTTTCTTACCATACTTCTTTTTTCTTTTTTTTTTTTTTTTTTAGAGATGGGGTCTTGCTATGTTGCCCAGGCTGGTCTCCTGGGCTCAAACAATTCTCCTACCTTGGCCTCCCACAGTACTGAGATTACAGGCATGAGCCACTGTACCTGGCCCATACTTACGTTTGCTACATAGCTCTGCTTTATTGGTCCCATACTTCTTCCTTGACTTAATTTTGAGTACAGATGTTTCTGCTATACTGCCATATATGCTTTTCCGAAAAGCCCCCATTCTGCAAAATTGTGCACTAAAGTAAACGGGACTTATGGGAAAAATACAGTTGAGGCAAACCACTCTAAATCTATGGAACACCATAGTCTTTGCACTAACAAAAACAAAAATAAATGTTACAACTCTGTTAGAGTTTGTCTAGCAGGTTTTCTGGTCTTTGTGGAAAAACCCCCAAAAATAAAAAAATTAAAGAAAATAAAATTAACCATAATAAAAACAGTAGCATATTAAATCTCCACTGGCACATATTTCAGTGTTTACAGATTTAATTCCTTGGGTGGTTGTTTCCTTTTCTGAGATTTTGGGCCATCAGGACATTTGCTTCCAATATAGACCAGTTTCATCAAAGTAAGTTTTTTTTGTTTTCTTTTGAGACAGGGTCTCCACTCTGTCACCCAGGCTGGAGTGCAGTGGCACAATCTTGGCCCACTACAGCCTCCGCCTCCTGGGTTCAAGCAATTGTTGTGCCTCAACCTTCCAAGTAGCTGGGACCATGGGCATGCAGCACCATGCCTGGGTAATTTGTATTTTTTTTTTTTTTTTTGTAGAGACGAGATCTCACCATGTTGCCCAGGCTGAAGGCCTACCTTGTTTTATTGCACTTTGCTAACAAATTGAAGGTTTGTTGTAACCATCCATGGAGCAAGTCTATCAGTATCATTTTTCCAGCATGTGCTCACTTTGTGTCTCTGTGTCACATTTTGGTGATTCTGCCAATATTTCAAACATTTTCTTTGATATCTGTTAACAGTGATCTGTGATAAATGATCTTTGATGTTACTGTTATAATTGTTTTGGGGTGCTATAAACCATAATAAGATGGCAAACTTAATTGATAAATGTTATATGTGTTCTTACTGTTCCACAGACCAGCTGTTACCCCACCCTCTCTCCCTCTCCTCAAGCCTTCCTATTCCCTGAGACACAACAATATTGAAATTAGGCCAATTAATAACTCTACAGTGGCCTCTCAGTGGTCAAGTGAAAGGAAGAGTCACCCCTCTCTAATTTTAAATCAAAAGCTAGAAATCATTAAGCTTAGTGAGGAACGCATGTCAAAAGCCAAGACAGGCCAAAATGTAGGCCTCTTTTGCCAGACTATCAAGTCGTGAATGCAAAGGAAAAGTTTTTGAAGGAAATTTAAAAGTGCTACCCCAATGGGCCGGGCGCGGTGGCTCACACCTGTAATCCCAGCACTTTGGGAGGCCAAGGTGGGCGGACCACCTGAGATCAGGAGTTCGAGACCAGCCTGGCCAACATGGTAAAACCTAGTCTCTATTAAAAATACAAAAATGAGCTGGGCATGGTGCTGCGTGTCTGTAATCCCAGCTACTCGGTAGGCTGAGGCAGGAGAAATGCTTGAACCCGGGAGGTGGAGGTTGCCATGAGCTGAGGTTGCACCACTGCACTCCAGCCTGGGTGACAAGAGTGAAACTCCATCTCAAAAAAAAAAAAAAAAAAAAAAAATGCTACCCCAGTGAACACACGAATAATAAGAAAGTGAAACAGCTGGCTGGGTGTGGTGGCTCATGCCTGTAATCTCAGCACTTTGGGAGTCCAAAGTGGGCGGATCACCTGAGGTCAGGAGTTCGAGACCAGCCTGGCCAACATGGTAAAAACTAGTTTATTAAAAATACAAAAATTAGCCGGGCATGGTGGCACATGTCTGTAATCCCAGCTACTCGATAGGCTGAGGCAGGAGAAACGCTTGAACCTGGGAGGTGGAGGTTGCAGTGAGCTGAGGTCATACCACTGTACTCTAGCCTGGGTGACAAGAGTGAAACTCCATCTCAAAAAAAGAAAAAAAAAAAAGTGCTACCCCAGTGAACACACGAATGATAAGGAAATGAAACAGCTGGCTGGGTGTGGTAGCTCACGCCTGTAATCCTAGCACTTTGGGAGTCCAAAGTGGGCCAGTCACCTGAGGTCAGGAGTTCGAGACCAGCCTGGCCAACATAGTGAAACATCATCTGTACTAAAAATACACAATTAGCAAGACGTGGTGGTACACAGGTGTAATCCCAGCTACTTGGGAGGCTGAGGCAGGAGAATCACTTGAACCCAGGAGGCGGAGGTTGCAGTGAGCTGAGATCATGCCACTGCACTCCAGCCTGGGTGACAGGTGAGACTCCATCTCAAAAAATAAATAAATAAATAAAATAAAAAAGGTGAAACAGCCTTATTGCTGAGATGGAGAAGGTTTTAGTGGTCTGGATGGAAGATCAAGCCAAACACAACAGAGCAAGGTCCTGACTCTGTTCACTTCTTTGAAGGCCGAGAAGTGAGGAAGCTACAGAAGAATAGTTGGAAGCCAGCAGAGAGGTTGGTTCATGAGGTTTAAGGAAAGAAGCTATCTCCATAACGTAAAAGTGCAAGGTGAAGCAGCAAGTGCTGATGTAGAAGCTCCAGCAAGTTATCCAGACCTAGCTAAGATCATTTTCTGGTGTAGACAAAATAGCCTTATATTGAAAGAAGATGCCATCTAGGACTGTCATAGATAGAAGTGAATGCCTGGCTTCAAAAGATAGGCTGACTCTCTTGTTAGGGGCTAATGTAGCTGGTGACTTGAAGGTGAAGCCACCTTGTTCACTTACTATTCCAAAAATCCAGAGGCCCTTAAGAGTGATGCTAAATCTACTCAGCCTGTGTGCTAGAAATGAAACAACAAAGCCTGAATAACAGCACACCTGTTTACAGCATGGTTTACTAAATATTTTAAGCCCACTGTTGAGACCTACTGCTCAGAAAAAAAGATTCCTTTCAAAATATTACTGCTCATTGACAGTGTAGCTAGTTACCCAAGAGCTCTGATGGAGATGTACAAGGGGATGAATGTTGTTTTCATGCATGATAATTTAACATTCATTCTGTAGCTCATGGATCAATGAGTAATTTTTACCTCCTAGTCTTATTATTTAAGAAATTGATTTTGTACTATAGCTGCCATAGATAGTGATTCCTCTGATGGGTCTGGGCAAAGTAATTTGAAAGTCTTCTAGAAAGGATTCACCACTCTAGATGCCATTAAGAACATTTGTGATTCATAGAAAGAGGTCAAAATATCAACATAAACAGGAGTTTAGAGGAGTTGATTCCAAGCCTCATGGATGACTTTGAGGGTTTCAACACTTCAGTGGAGGAAGTCACTGCAGATGTGGTGGAAATAGCAACAGAACTAGAATTAGAAGTGGAGCCTGAAGGTGACTGAATTGCTGCCATCTTTTGATAAAACTCAAACAGATGGAATCTACTTCTTGAGACGGAATCTACTCCTGGTGAAGATGTTGTGAACATTATTGGAATGACAAAGGATTTAGAATATTCGTTCCATAAACTTAGTTGATAAAGCAGTGGCTGGGTTTGAGAGGATTGACTCCAATTTTGAAAGAAGTTCTACTGTGGGTAAAGTGTTATCAAACAGCATCACATCCTACATAGAAATCTTTTGTGAAAGGAAGAATAAGTTAATGCAGCAAATTTCATTGTTGTCTTATTTTAAGAAATTGCCACAGCCACCCCAGCCTTCAGCAACCACCACCCTGATCATGCAGCAGCCATTAACATTGAAGCAAGAAAACCCCCATCGGCAAAATGATTGATTCACTGAAGGATCAGATAGTCGCTAACATTTTTAACAATAAATTATTTATTTATTTATTTATTTATTTATTTATTTATTTATTTATTTATTGAGACGGAGTCTTGCTCTGTCACCCAGGCTGGAGTGCAGCGGCACGATCTTGGCTCACTGCAAGCTCCGCCTCCCAGGTTCACGCCATTCTCCTGCCTCAGCCTCCCGAGTAGCTCAGACTACAGGCGCCCGCCATCACGCCCAGCTAATTTTTTGTATTTTTAGTAGAGACGGGGTTTCACCATGTTAGCCAGGATGGTCTCGATCTCCTGACCTCGTGATCTGCCTGCCTCGGCCTCCCAAAGTGCTGGGGTTACAGGCATGAGCCACCGCACCCAGCCACAATAAATTATTTTTAAATTAAAGCATGTACATTTTTTTAAAGTTATAAAGCTATTGCATACTTAATAGACTACAGTGTAATGTAAACATAACTTACATGCACAACGAAACCAAAAAATTTGTGTGACATGCTTTATTGAGGTATTTGCTTTATTGCGGTGGTCTGGAGCCGAACCGGCAGTATCTCTGAGGTGTGACTGTTCTCAGCTTCATCAAGTATAAAGTGGAAAGAGTTTTGTTCATGAAGCCACTGAATGAACCATTGCTTGTTTTAAAGGAAGGTACAGAAATAGAGTGTTTAGCTTTTTTCTTGAGGTCTTCGTGTATTGCTAAGGCTTGCTTTCTCTGTAATTTTGAGAAAGCTTGCTCCTGATCACTTCAGACATTTAACTTGGGAAAATCTTGTATAAACTAACATCATTTCTGAGTTATTCTGCTATCATTTCCCTATTTACTAATAGCATTTGAATTAATTCACATTAGAGAAATATGCTTTGTAGCAGAACTCATCTTTAGTCTCTTTAGAAAAGCTATTTTATTGAGTACCATCTTAATCAGTGATGGTGAAAGCCAAATATTTGATTTGATCCTTGCCTCGAGACTGAATTATATTCAGGCTTTGTAGCTCAAAGACTTCAGTTTTACATTAAGCACTTGTCTGTTCTTACTCTGCAAATCCCTGACTTTCTGGATTTCTTTTATTCTTGATTATAAACTGATCATTATTTTCTGAATTCATCCTTTTCATGTAATAATTTGTTAAATACAACTAACAGTGTTACAATACAACACACTTGTAATAGTCCGTTTTCCCACTAGAGCTGCTAGCTCTTGTGGTATAATATCTACCTTCTGCGATAGCTGATAGTTTCACTGATCATTTCACCACTGCATAATATAAGTTGCTAATCTTTTAGCCTCCAATAACTTTCCTTGCCTCCTTCCACCCAGCTCCTAAGGCTTCGTCATATATTTTAGGCTTTTTGGTAAGGCAGCACCCCACTTCTGGTTTCTACTCGTAGCAGCTTGGATAAGCCAAACTATGCTGTCATAATAAACAATGCAAGATCTCAGTGGCTTTGAAGACACACTGTGTGGCTGGGTGCGGTGGCTCACACCGGTAATTCCAGCACTTTGGGAGGCCAAGGTGGGTGGGTCACCTGTGGTCAGGAGTTCGAGACCAGCCTGACCAACATGGTGAAACCCTGTCTCTACTAAAAATACAAAAAAAAAATGGGCGTGGTGGTGGACGCCTGTAGTCCCAGCTGTTCAGGAGTCTGAGACAGGAGAATCACTTGAACCCGGGAGGCAGAGGTTGCAGTGAGCCGAGATCGTGCCACAGCACTCCAGCCTGGGTGACAGAGTGAGACTCTGTCTCAAAACAAAACAAAACAAAAAACACCAAGAAAATACATATATCCAGCAGGTCATCTTATTTAGGGGACCAAGCTTAGAGCAACCATCACCTGGAAGATTGCTAGCCACTGTGCCAGAAGGAAAAGAGGTCTTAAGGATTTCTTATTGGTTAATAAATGCCCTGCCTCTCCCTGTCACTTCTCATAATATGCTGACCAGAAGTAGTCACAGGGCCCCATCTAACTACAGGGAATAGGAGTTGTGGGCGTGGTTTTAAAAGTGTAGCCTAGGTTGGGTGCAGTGGCTCACACCTGTAATCCCAGCGCTTTGGGAGGCTGAAGCAGGAGAATTGCTTGAACCCAGGAGGCGGAGTTTGCAGTGAGCCAAGATTGTGCCACTGCACTCTAGCCTGGGTGACAGAGCAAGACTCTGTCTCAAAAAAAAAAAAAAAAAAGTGAGCTGGGCATGGTGGTATGCGCCTATAGCCCCAGCTACTCCAGAGGCTGAGACAGGAGAATTGCTTGAACCCAAGAGGCGTGGTTGCAGTGAGCCGAGATCGCACCACTGCACTCCAGCCTGGGTGACAGAGCAAGTCTCCAAAAAAAAAAAAATAGCCTACCATGTGCCCAGAAAGCCAAGAGCCAGAAATATTTGGAAAATGAATTAATGATTACTCTTTATTTTTTTCTTTGACTTTCTGATTTTTGTTTAACTCCTACTTTTGCTAGTTAATTGAATTTTACCATCATTCCTCCCTTACTTAATTTGAGATAATATGAGTTTATTTAAATGATACTCATAGTAGTTCACATTATTTCCATGGGTGAGAAGTTTTGGCACAAGTAGAATAAGATTGCTAGGATTTTCCTACTTAAAATATGAGGCATTAAACTGGTACAAAAAGATAAGCAGTTAAAAGAATAATTGAGTTTAAATTATTTCAAGGTGTCATTTGTCATAGTAGAAATAGACCATGAGCTTTGGAGTCAGGCAGGCCTGGAGTCAAATACTACCTTTGTCGTTTGAACGACTTGTGATCTTAGACAAATTATGTTGCCTCTCTGAACCATAATTTTACCATTTGTAAATACAAGAAAGTAGGAATATATCTATTCAGATGTCAAGTAAAACATGGTAGCATTTATTACTACTCCTTCCTGAAATTCCATGAAAGCAAAAGTAAAATAGTTTTTTTAAAAAAGAATAAATTCACAAGGAAAAAGGAAATGGAAGAGAAAATGGAAGAGAAGACAAAGGACTAGCATAGGAGTGATAGAAATAATTGTGAACTACTCATAGTAATAATGTTAGTCATAAATACTGATTTTTTCAAAGTTGTGATATAACTGTATTGGGAGCATGCGGGAAGAGGTGGGAACAATAAGGTAAGAAAACTATAGAGAAAGACAAGGTAGTATCTGAAATTGAAATAAAAAGTCCAGAAACAGAAATATAATCAAATTATGTAGAAATATAGAATTAAATGGAGAGGGGGGCAGCTAAAACAGCATTATTGCCTCCAGGGAATGGGACTGAGATAAATTGGAGTACGGCCAATACATTTGAATCGTAAAACTATGAATTTTTAAAATAATTATTTTGATAAAAAATGTATTTAAAAATCAGTCCCACCAGCCTGGGTAACACAGGGAGACCCCATCTCTAAAAATTTTTTTAAAAATTAGCCGGTGTGGTGGTGCATGCCTGTGGTCCCAGCTGTTCAGGAGGCTGAGGTGGGAGGATCACTTGAGCCCAGGAGGTTGAAGCTGCAGTGAGCCATGATTGCACTACTGCACTCCAGCCTAGGCAACGGAGTGAGACCCGGTCTTTTTTTTTTTTTTTTTTTTTTGAGACAGAGTCTAGCCCTGTCGCCAGGCTGGAGTGTAGTGGCGCGATCTCAGCTCACTACAGCCTCCACCTCCTGGGTTCAAGCGATTCTCCTGCCTCCGCCTCCTGAGTAGCTGGGATTACAGGCACGCGCCACTATGCTCAGCTAATTTTTGTGTTTTCAGTAGAGATGGGGTTTCACCATGTTGGCCAGGATGGTCTCGATATCCTGACCTCGTGATCCGACTACCTTGGCCTCCCAAAGTGCTGGGATTACAGGCATGAGCCACCGCGCCTGGTCCGAGACACTGTCTTAAAAAAAAAAAAAAAATTCAACCCTACAGTTTTGTGGTGGGTATTAAACATAAATAATTAACAATAAAAACTATCATAGTGCCTATGTCCATAGCAGGCATTTAATAAATACTCATTTCCTTCCTTTTGTCAGCTAGACAGGGTATGTGTTTACAGTAATATTCATATGACTCAGAGGATAGGTGGGTTGGCTAAACAGCAATGTGAGGTATGTCACAAAGCAAATTGTATGCCCTTCTAAGCTTTTTAAAAATTAATATTGGATGGTTTTATTTTTCTTGGAACCATATCAACCTTATGGTTATGGTTTCTTAGAATTTAGACTCCTGTGCAACTGACATATAAAAAATCACCCACTTAGTGGATGTAGTGAGCTATGCACAGAACAAATGTTAAAATATTTGGCAACTTTGAAATTACTCCAATAAACCTGAAAACAATTGTATTTAAACCTAGATTATAAATTATTTAAGGCCAAGGACATTTTTCTTCTCTTCTATAGTTATGTCAATTCGCTGTTTTATTTCCGGGGACCACAATGCCTGCTCCACTACCACCTTTGTTCTGCGAGCTCTCACTGTGGTGGACATGGTGATTGATGTTGAAAGAAAGTCAGCCAATATAAAGCTCTTGCGTGTTACATGCCCAACACGTTGTAAACTAGACTGTAAAGGTCTTGTGGATAGAGACCGTATATTTTGCCATATCAGCATATTCCGTAGTATCTAGGAAAATGAATGCTGTGCAATATTATTTTATTCATCAAATATATACTGTATGCTAGACACTGTGCTAAGCTCTGAGGATATCTCAGTGAACTGGACAGATGTGGCTTTTGCTGTTGTAAAATTTATAGTCTAACAGAAAATGTTTATGAATTCCTGTAATCCAGTAAAATAATGGCTTATACTGAAACATTTAAGCAGTTAAAAGCATTGTATATGTAAAGAGTTTAATAATTTTGGCCGGGCGTGGTGGCTCATGCTTGTAATCCCAGCACTTTGGGAGCCCCAGGCTGGTGAATCACAAGGTCAAGAGTTCAACACCAGCCTGGCCAAGATGGCGAAACCCTGTCTCTATTAAAAATACAAAAATTAGCCAGGCATGGTGGCAGGCGCCTGTAATCCCAGCTACTTGGGAGGCTAAGGCAGGGCAATCGCTTGAACCCAGGCAGCAGAGGTTGCAGTGAGCCAAGATTGCATACTGCATTCTAGTCTGGGTGACAGAGTGAGACTCCATCTCAAAATAATAATAATAATTATTATTATTATTTAAGCCATGTTTCTTGTGGTTCAAATGCATGCTATAAAAAGGAAATAGTGGTATTACCTGATTTTTTTTCCTCTTTGCTTTTCTTTATAGATAAGATGCTCACAAGTCCCTTGCAGCTCCCTTCAGAAGAAAAATCACTAGTGCTCTGCTCTTGCCATAATACCAAACCTTTTTGACTCATGCTTTGGTGCTGCAACACTGGAAGAATTGCACACAGTTTCAAGGAATATCTTGTTTTCATTTGAGTGATTCTTTGTGGATGAGAAAAGATTTGAGTCTTAATAATTACCTTGTTTTAAAGCTATTTTCTTTATAGTCTGAACTGTTTAATAAATTGGGCCACTTACCAATGAGCCACACAGCCAGTTCTTGTCAGGAGCTGGTTGAAAACTGTGCTGTGCATGTAGCAGGAATGGCACAAGAAGATAGCCGTCGTGGTCAAGTGCCATCTTCCTTTTATCATGGTGCCAACCAAGAACTTGACCTGTCCACCAAAGTGTACAAAAGGGAATCAGGAAGTCCTTATTCTGTGTTAGTAGACACCAAGATGAGCAAACCACATCTCCATGAAACAGAAGAACAGCCATATTTCAGGGAGACAAGAGCAGTGTCTGACGTGCATGCTGTTAAGGAAGACCGGGAGAATTCTGATGACACAGAAGAGGAAGAGGAAGAAGTCTCTTACAAAAGGGAGCAGATCATAGTGGAGGTAAACCTTAATAATCAAACATTAAATGTATCTAAAGGGGAAAAGGGTGTCTCTTCTCAGTCCAAAGAGACTCCTGTTCTTAAGACAAGCAGTGAGGAGGAAGAGGAAGAGAGTGAGGAAGAGGCCACAGATGACAGCAATGACTATGGAGAGAATGAAAAGCAGAAGAAAAAGGAGAAGATAGTAGAGAAAGTCAGCGTTACACAAAGGAGAACCAGGAGAGCTGCCTCTGTTGCCGCAGCTACCACTTCCCCTACTCCCAGAACTACAAGAGGTCGTAGGAAGAGTGTAGAGCAACCTAAGCGTAAGAAGCGGGCCACAAAAGAGCCCAAAGCACCAGTCCAGAAAGCTAAGTGTGAAGAGAAAGAGACTCTGACCTGTGAGAAGTGCCCCAGGGTATTTAACACTCGCTGGTACCTGGAGAAGCACATGAACGTTACTCATAGGCGCATGCAGATTTGTGATAAATGTGGCAAGAAGTTTGTCCTGGAAAGTGAGCTGTCCCTTCACCAGCAAACAGACTGTGAAAAAAACATTCAGGTAGGTTTCATCACCAAGAGGGCAAACTTTTCAGGATAGAACCTGGCTGTTCATATTCATCTGGTATCCGCCCAAGAGAATAAATACAGTAGAGGCTGAAGGGACAGATTTCACCAATTTATCATTTGAAAAGCTCCTGCTTTGGTCTTTTCTAAACCAAGGCTTTTATTTCAAAAGCATTAAATTTGACGCTGGACTAGTGGGAACCCAGGCACACTGGAAGGGGGATCTGTTATAGTTGATTGACCAGGAGGTTAAAATCAACACCAACTTTGCACTGAGATTCACTGTCGTAGGACGTGTAATAGAATTCATTCTGGCATCTTCTCTGTGGAGGTAGGAGTTACTGATTAAAGGTTAGGAGTAGAGAAAGGTCCCTTTCTGGGTTTACAAGGATGCCAGATTCTAGTACAGCTGATGGGGACAAAAACCATAATGACTCAGACCGGTGGAAATGGAAGATCTTCAGCAGTGAGTTTGCTTTTACCATTGGAGAGATGACAACACTAAATTTGCCAAGAGGCTGAGCCCGTGGGAATATGCAAACTTTAAGCAGAGGCTGAGCTGGTTGAAAATGTTGCCCACCTGGCAGTAGGGTTACATAATGCCACTGTACAGTATTGTTAAGGTAACAAAATAATGGTATTCAAACCAGGCTGGTGTTGTGAAAGGACTATATTGTGATAGGTTAAAGAGGTATGCTAATTATATTATGTCAAGTGGATTGCAGTTATATTGGTTTGCACATGTGAATGCATATTAATGAATATTCATAAGAGGTAAGTCTATTCATGTCTCCATAAGATATGTAACAGAAATATTTTGTACCATATTTAAGCTAAACTTATAAAGGATAAATTGTGTTGGTTTGGTTTGTTTTTTGGTGTGCTTCTAATATTGGTAGTCACTTTAAGTTTCACTTTTCTTCTGTTGCTTTTAATCAACATCTGAGATCATTGCTCTACTTTAAAGAGTTTTAAAAAATGGAAATTGCATTTGCTAAAAATTCACCGCTTTTGATTCATCAATTGTGACTTGATCTCCGACATGCTGGGTAAATAAAAGAAGACTGAGTCATGGAGCCCATATCGTCTGGTAACTGCCAGTGCCCTGGCTTGGGTATGAATTGTTTGCAGCACTTCAAGCCAAAGGGAGTATGGTGCACTGCTGCACTCTAGGGGTCAAACTTGGATTCTGTAATGATCCATTACTGAAAGTGTTCTTGATCTTTATATGTAGGTTTTGTGGGTTGTTTTTTTTTTTTTAACTTAAATCTGTTTAAGTTACAGAAAAGAAAACATTTAATAAATACTTTTTGTGTGTGACTTTCCTCACGATTCTTCATCATACTACTTTTAAATTTGTGTTTAAGTTTTGTGGATTCTGCTAAATGAACTTTATTCACATTCCTAAAGAACACTGTACTTTGTTCTTATGTATAGATCCTAATAATCCTGATGACCTGGTAACAAGTAAGAACTAAAACCCAGACCGGGCGCAGTGGCTCACACCTGTAATCCTAGCACTTTGGGAGGCCAAGGCGGGTGGATCACCTGAGGTCAGGAGTTCGAGACCAGCCTGACGAACATGGAGAAACCCTGTCTCTGTTAAAAATACAAAATTAGCCAGGTGTGGTGGCACATGCCTGTAATCCCAGCTACTCACTCAGGAGGCTGAGGCAGGAAAATCGCTTGAACCCGGGAGGCGGAGGTTGCAGTGAGCCGAGATTGTGCCATTGCACTCCAGTCTGAGCAAGAAGAATGAAGCTCCATCTCAAAAAAAAAAAAACAAAAAACTAAAACCCTCCCCTAAGGCCAGGTGCAGTGGCTCAAGCCTGTAATCTCAGCACTTTGGGAGGGTTGCCTGAGCCCAGGAGATTGATCATGCAGTAAGCCATGATAGCACCACTGCATTCCAGCTTGAGCAGCAGAGTGAGAATGTCTAAAAACAAAACAAAAAACCTGCCCTACAAAATGGCTGATAGTAGTAGTCTGTCCTTTTCTAGAGCATTTTCCAACCAGAGGTTTATCCTTTAACTCTTCTCAGAGTTCTTGTTACCTGAAGTGACAATGATGTTTAGAGATCTTTATTTATAGTGAATATTAACATGTTCCCTTAAGTATCCAAGGGTCTAATGATTACCAAGAGCTTTCTAGTATTGTTTTGCTTTAACCAGAAATACTTTGATACACATTATGCCTAATATTCCAGGCTATTAATGATTCATAATACAAGGAACTAGACAGTGTGGCGTGTGTTTTCTACAGATTCTTGCAAGAGAGCTCTGGAACTGATCTGTAAGGGAAAAGGGATAGGCTTTAGTTAATTCAAGTTTCAACAAAAAAAAAAATTTTTTTTTTAATTTTTTTAAGAAAGAGATAGTGAGGCTGGGTGCAGTAGCTCACACCTGTAATCCCAGCACTTTGGGAGGCTGAGGCGGGCAGATCACAAGATCAGGAGTTCGAGACCAGCCTGGCCAACATAGTGAAACCTCGTCTCTGCTAAAAATACAAAAATTAGCCAGGCATGGTGGCACGCACCTGTAGTCCCAGCTACTTGGGAGGCTGAGGCAGGAGAATTGCTTGAACCCAGGAGGTGGAGGTTGTGGTGAGCCGAGATCGTACCACTGCACTCCAGCCTGGGCAACAGAGTGAGACTCCATCTCAAAAAAAAATAATAATTTTAAAAAAGAAAGAGAGTGATACTAAGAGTTCAGAGGGTATATTCTGCCCAAGGGACGTATTTGAAAGTATAAATTAGATTTGGGGAAATATAACATTTCAATTATTCATATTAATAAATGCTCCAAATGCATTTTCTTTTTTTCTTTTTTTTTTTTTTTTTTGAGATGGAGTTTTGCTCTTTGTTGCCCAGGCTGGAATGCAATGGCGCAATCTCGGCTCACCACAACCTCCACCTCCCGGTTCAAGAGATTCTCCTGCCTCAGCCTCCCAAGTAGCTGGGATTACAGGCATGTGCCACCACGCCTGGCTAATTTTGTATTTTTAGTAGAGATGGGGTTTCTCCATGTTGGTCAGGCTGGTCTCAAACTCCTGACCTCAGGTGATCTGCCTGTCTTGGCCTCCCAAAGTGCTGGGATTACAGGCGTGAGCCACTGCACCTGGCTCCAAATGCATTTTCTAAGGCATAAAAACATTTTTATATTTCTACATACCTATAATACCTATACCACTAATATGTATTTTATTTAATCTTGTTTTTATTACACTAATTTAAAATTAGTTTATATTCTCTGGCAAACCCTTACTAACTGATGTGGAGGAGGCAGCCACACTTGCTTAATACATATATTTTTAAAACTTGAATGTCTTGCAACTTCTGTTTAAAAATAAAAAAAACTTGACTGGGCGCGGTGACTCATGCCTGTAATCACAGTACTTTGGGAGGCCAAGGCGGATGGATCACGAGGCCAGAAGATCGAGATCACCCTGGCCAACACGGTGAAACCCTGTCTCTACTAAAAATACAAAAAAAATTAGCCGGGAATGGTGACGCCCGCCTGTAATCCCAGCTACTTGGGAGGCTGAGGCAGGAGAATCGCTTGAACCCAGGAGGTGGAGGTTGCAGTGAGCCTAGATCGCGCCACTGAACTCCAGCCTGGGCAATAGAGCGAGGCTCTGTCTCAAAATAAATAAATAAACAAACTTGAAGTTTCTTTTCATAGGTACAATACTAACTTCATAATAGCAGTGAATTCTTTGATGTTAGTGGAACTTTCCACTTTTTATCTTAGTTTTTGCCATTGTTTTCATACTCCCAAAGAGTGTCTAAAAGATGCATCTTAGAAAAGAGAACATACAGATGTTGGTGTTGGAATCTGGGCTCTGTGGAAGAATAGCAGTCATCTGGATTCTGACCTTGTGCCATGAACCTAAAGCACATCCGTTTCATCTGCCAGTAGGCTGGTATGGCATGCTGTAAGCCCCTATAAATATTATTTCTATTTATCCTGCTCAGTGTGTTTCCTGTAACAAATCGTTCAAGAAACTCTGGTCCCTTCATGAGCATATCAAGATCGTCCATGGATATGCAGAAAAGAAATTTTCCTGTGAAATTTGTGAGAAGAAATTCTATACCATGGCTCATGTGCGGAAACACATGGTTGGTAAGTTTTTCTGCTTTTCTCTTATACCTATAATTTTCCCTTGTTCTTCTGTTTTGACGTGTTGAAACTGAATGCAATATGTCTTCAGTAAGTATCACCAAATTGGATGGTATAGTCTTCCACACCCAGCTTTCTTTTCAACATTATTTTCTCTTCAGACATTACTATTAGAGCCTCACAAAGGCCAGGTGTGGTGGCTCATGCCTGTAATCCCAGCACTTTGGGAGGCTGAGGTAGGCAAATCACTTTAAGTCAGGAGTTCAAAACCAGCCTGGCCAACGTGGCGAAACCCTGTCTCTACTAAAAATACAAAAATTAGCTGGGCGTGGTGGCACATGCCTGTAATCCCAGCTACTCGGGAGGCTGAGGCAGGATAATCACTTGAACCCAGGGGGCGGAGGTTGCAGTGAGCCAAGATTGCGCCATTGCACTCCGGCCTGTGCGACAGAGCAAGACTCCATCTCAAAAAAAAAAAAAGCCTCACAAATCAGTGTAGAAAATTAGGATGGCATAATTGCTTTACAGTAGGATACCTTTTTAGTTTGAGCTTTTTGGTGGATTTTGTTTTGACACTAAGTACATTCTGTGTTGCAGCACACACAAAAGACATGCCATTTACATGCGAAACCTGTGGAAAATCATTCAAACGCAGTATGTCACTCAAGGTGCACTCCTTGCAGCATTCTGGAGAGAAGCCCTTTAGATGCGAGGTAAGGAATGTGCTACCTACAGGCCCAGGCCTAGGGGCTAGTGTTTGCATAGATGGCGGACCAGTGAGAGAGAGGTGTGCTGGAGCAGGAGGCACAAGGCTGCCTTCCACAGGACTTTCAGATGTGTTCTGAGCTCTTGTGTGTGCTGTCACTGCAAGGTAGAAAAATGTCACTTTTAACACACTGTTAACTCTCTTAGATTAGGTTAACTTGGAAATAACACATAATGACTTACTTTTCTCAGTGATTCTGAGAAGTCGAGTATACTTCAATGATAATTTTGTGAGGAAATTTCTCTTTTATTAGTAACTCACCTGCAGAAATATAGCAAAGCCAAATAGCTGACACAAGCAGGTTCTATTTTGAGTATGAAAAATAAGCCTGGTATCAGAGACTGTGTTAGGGTGGGCTCAGGTAAAGCTACTATGCTTGGCATTCAAAAATCTCCACTGTGTCCAATGCAGAACTGTGACGAAAGGTTTCAGTACAAGTACCAGCTACGCTCCCACATGAGCATTCATATTGGGCACAAACAGTTCATGTGCCAGTGGTGTGGAAAGGATTTCAACATGAAGCAGTACTTCGACGAACACATGAAAACACACACTGGTAAGAATTTCTTGGAAAAGGTACAGATAATGTCTCAAGCACTTGTTGATCATCTGTGGGTCTGTTTTTTAAAAAAATCAAAACCACAAATTTGCATTCAAAGCAAAAATCCCACTTTAAATAAACCTACTATGTAAAAATATAGACTAGTGATACTGAAAAATTTAACTTTAATGACTGATTGTTTAAAAAAGAATTATTTGTGAGTGCCTTTTAGCACTTTGAGCTCTTTTAAGACAATGGGGTCTTTATGTAGGGTTCAGGAACTCCTGAAATTGTATGAAACTTCTTTTGCGTATGCGCATGTTATTTTCCTAAGGAAAGGGTTCTGGACCTTAAAAGGATGGAGGACACTGACTGCTTTAATAGAATACCCCTCTCTCTCTGTTTTTGTTTTGTTTTGTTTTAAGACAGGGGCTCGTTTCCATTACCCAGGCTGGAGGGCAGTGGCGTGATCTCAGCTCACTGCAGCCTCCGCCTCCCAGGCTCAAGCCATCCTCCCACCTTAGCCTACCAAGTAGCTGGGACCACAGGTGCGTGCCACCATGCCTGGCTAATTTTTGTATTTTTTGTAGAGACAGGGTTTCACCATGTTGCCCAGGCTGGTCTCGATCTCCTGGGCTCAAGCGATCTGCCTGCCTCCATCTCCCAAAGTGCTGGGATTACAGGTGTGAGCCACCAAGCCCGGCCCCTCTCATTGTTCTTTAAGTTTGATTTGATATGATTTACCAAAATTCACTACTTTTCAGGAACACATCCGTTCCATGAGGTTAATTAATATTTTAACCACTTTGTGGTTTTAGGAGCATACGTTCCATAGCATGGATTTGAGTCTTACAAGTATTTGATTATCCTGCTTCCAGGGAACTGGCTAAAATAATAGCTCCCCTATAAACACTATCATTGTATCTCAGTCTAAACTTGATGTTCTGGGATTAGCCATCTTTGCATAAATTGAACAGGATGAAACATTTTTCAGGTTTCTAAATCTGATCACAGGATTCCAGGTTCCATTAGTCTACAGAGTAGTGGAGCTAGAAAGAACAACAGAGGGCCGGGTGCTGTGTGTGGCTCACGCCTGTAATCCCAGCACTTTGGGAGGCCAAGTCGGGCGGGTCACGAGGTCAGGAGATTGAGACCATCCTGGCTAACATGGTGAAACTCCGTCTCTACTAAAAATACAAAAAAAAAATTGGCCGGGCGTGGTGGCGGGCGCCTGTAGTCCCAGCTACTCGGAGAGGCAGAGGCAGGAGAATGGCGTGAACCCGGGAGGCGGAACTTGCAGTGAGCCGAGATTGCGCCACTGCACTCCAGCCTGGGCGACAGAGCGAGACTCCGTCTCAAAAAAAAAAAAAAAAAATACAAAAAATTAGCCGGGCATGGTGGCGGGCGCCTGTGGTCCCAGCTACTCGGGAGGCTGAGGCAGGAGAATGGCGTGAACCCGGGAGGCAGAGCTTGCAGTGAGCCAAGATCACGCCACTGCATTCCAGCCTAGGTGACAGATCAAGACTCCATCTCAAAAAAAAAAAAAACAGAGATTATCTTGCTTAGCCTGCCGTTCTTTTTGCTTAACTAGTGGTGAGGAAATTCTGCCCATGGCTGGATCTCTTTAGTTCCTAGTTCTCTGTTGAAGCCCAAAGAAAAATGCTTACCTAGTGGGCTTCTTTCTCATTCAGAACAAAGCATCCTCAGATTTTAAGTTAGTCTAGATGAAGAGTCATGAGAGCGGTTTTATTAGTTAAATTAGACCTGAAAAAAAAATGATAACTTTGAAGATATAGGCAAGTGGGTAGCAGGATGCATCAGAATAGTTAGCAGATTCTCCTCGTCATTTGGTGGCTCTTGGATAGGCTCTTAGTTCTAATGTCATTTTTAGGGTTCAGGTTTTTTTGTGTGTGATATGGCAAGAAAACATGGAACTAAGCAGAGCATAAGTTTTGGGGGGTTTTTTGGTTTTCTTTCTTTTTTTTTTTTTCCGAGATGGAGTCTCACTCCATCACCCAGACTGAATGCAGTGGCACAATCTTGGCTCACTGCAGCCTCCACCTCCCGGGGTTCAAGTGATTCTCCTGCCCCAGCCTCCCTAGTAGCTGAGATTACACGAGTTCACCACCACGCCCGGCTAATTTTTTTTTTTATTTTTTTAATTTTTAGTAGAGACAGGGTTTCACCGTATTGATGAGGTCGATCTAGAACTCCTGACCTCAAATGATCCACCTGCCTCAGCCTCCCAAAGTGCTGGGATTACAGGCATGAGCCACCACCCCTGGCCAGAACATAAGTTTTTTGTGAAGGCGGAAGTTGTGTCATATTCACACACACTGCTTGGCACATAGATGCTTGGTAACTGTCACAGAATTGAAAGGAACCTCTAACACTTAAGTCTCTGCCTCTGCATCCCCCTTATCTTCCCTGCCGGTCTCCCTGTGTGTTTTTCTCCCCATTCCTTCCTCCCTCTTTCTCCTGTATTTCTTTGTTTCTTCTTCTTTGTCATTTTTTTTAGACCCTTAAATGTTCATAATGTGAAACTGAAGTGTTTCTTTCATGATCATTTTAGTTATTGTATAAATTTATGTTGAGTATTTGTCTTTGACCAAATAGGCAAACTGAATACTTCTTGTTTCTTCTAAAGGAATACAACTACCTAAATTCCCATTCCCACAAAAGCTTTTTTTTTTTTTTTTTCTTGAGACAGAGTATTGCTCTGTCACCCAGGCTGGAGTGCAGTGGTGTGACCTCCACTCACTGCAGCCTCCACCTCCCAGGTTCAAACAATTTTCCTGCCTGAACCTCCCTAGTAGTTGGGACTACAGGTGCACACCACCATGCCTGGCTAATTTTTGTATTTTTAATAGAGATGGGGTTTCACCATGTTGGCCAGGCTGGTCTTGAACTCCTGACCTCAGGTGATCCACCTACCTCGGCTTCCCAAAGTGCTAGGGTTACAGGCGTGAGCCACCATGCCCAGTCCCCCAAATTTTTATCTTTCTCATTAAAAGTGTAATTCATATACACCTGGACATGGTGGCTCATACCTGTAATCCCAGCATTTTGGGAAGCCAAGGCAGGTGGATCTCTTGAGCCCAGAGGTTCGAGACCAGCCTGGGCAACATGGCAAAACCCCATCTCTGCAAAAATACAAAAGTTAGGCAGGGGTAGTGACATGTGCTTGTGGTCCCAGCTACTTGGGAGGCTGAGGCAGGGAGGATTATTTGACCCCAGGAGATCGAGGCTGCAGTGAGCTGAGATTGTGTCACTCCAGCCTGGGCAACAGAGCAAGACCTGGTCTCAAAAAAACAAAACAAACAAACCAAAAAAGAGTAACAAATACTTATTAAAATATATGAGAAACTATGAAAATTGCAAACAAAGTAAAATCATACCACCAAGAGATCACCACTCTTAACATTTTGGCATATACACATTAAAAAAAAATTATTCTGTTTCTTTTTTTTTTTTTTTGAGACGAGTCTCGCTCTGTCGCCCAGGCTGGAGTGCAGTGGCGCGATCTCGGCTCACTGTAAGCTCCGCCTCCTGGGTTCACGCCATTCTTCTGCCTCAGCCTCCCCAGGAGCTGGGACTACAGGCACCCGCCACCACGCCCGGCTAATTTTTTTTGTATTTTTAGTAGAGACGGGGTTTCACCATGTTAGCCAGGATGGTCTGGATCTCCTGACCTTGTGATCCGCCCGCCTCGGCCTCCCAAAGTGCTGGGATTACAGGCGTGAGCCACCGCGCCCGGCCTAATTCTTCAGTTTCTTAACACACATATAGACCGATACTTTGCATAAGTGTTTATGTGTTCATGTATATAGTGAAAACAAATGTTGGGTCTTTATACTCTGTTGTAACCTGCTTTTTATTTTACTGTATTATGTCATCAGCAATATAATTTTAATGGCTATATATTTCTTCTTACAAATTTGCTATAATATTGGCTGTAATTTATTACACACATGTATGTCAGGCATTATCTTAAGTGCTTTTTCTCACTTAATTAATGTACCCTTTGCAACAATCCTATAAAGTGAAGGGTTTTTTTTGTTGTTGTTTGTTTGTTTTGAGATGGAGTCTCACTCTATCGCCCAGGCTGGAGTACAGTGGTGCGATCTTGGCTCACTGCAACCTCTGCCTCCCATGTTCAAGCGATTCTCCTGCTTCAGCCTCCTGAGTAGCTGGGATTACAGGCTCATGCTGCCACGCCCAGCCTATTTTTTTTTTTTTTTTTTTTTTTTTTGTATTTTTAGTAGAGATGGGGGTTTCACTGTGTTGGCCAGGCTGGTCTCGAACTCCTGACCTCATGATCCGCCCGCCTTGGCCTCCCAAAGTGCTGGGATTACAAGCTTGAGCCACTGCGCCTGGCCTTTTTTTTTTTTTTGAGACAGAGTCTCACTCTGTTGCCCAGGCCAGAGTGCAATGGCCCGATCTCGGTTCACTGCAACCTCCACCTCCCAGGTTCAAGTGATTCTCCTGCCTCAGCCTCTCAAGTAGCTGGGATTACAGGCACGTGCCACCACACCTAGCTAATTTTTTTTTATTTTTAATAGAAACGGGGTTTCACCGTGTTGGCCAGGCTCTCAAACTCCTGACCTCAGGTGATCCGCCTGCCTCAGCCTCCCAAACTGCTGGGATTACAGACATGAGCCCTACCCCTGAGCCCGGCCAGTGACGGATGTTTTCTCCATTTATTTAGCCAGTTTCCTGCTAGACATTTATGTTATTTCTGTTTCCAATTTTTCTACTGTTATAAATAGCCACAGGCCAGGCACAGTGGCTCACACCTGTAATCTCAGCACCCTGGGAGGCCAAGGTGGGTGGATCACTTGAAGTCAGGAGTTCGAGACCAGCCTGGCCAACACAGCAAAACCTGTCTTTACTAAAAATACAAAAAATCAGCCGAGTGTGGTGGCGCATGCCTGTAATCCCAGCTACTCAAGAGGCTGAGGCAGGAGAATCACTTGAGCCCAGGACAGGGAGGTTGCAGTGAGCTGAGATCACGCCACTGCATTCCAGCCTGGGGGACAGAGAAAAACTCCGTCTCAAAAAAAAAAATAGCTACAATATTGTTTATCACAGTGTTATCACAGCCATAATTACTTACTTAGGATAAATTTTTGGAAGTGGGATTATTATAGCAAAGAGATATATACATTTTTAAGACTTAGTGTCATGTGTTACAAAATGCCCTCCACATATACTCCCGCCAGCTGTATGAAAATACTCATTTGCGACCAGGTGCAGTGACTCACGTCTGTAATCCCAGCACTTTGGGAGGCTGAGGTGGGAGGATCACTTGAGCTTAGGAGTTCAAGACCAACCTAGGCAATATAGTGAGACCCCATTTCTATTAAAAACAAAAAAAATTGAAAAAATCCAGAGGGAAAATACTCATTTGCCCAGCCCTTTGTAATTGTAAATAAAATCCTTGCTGATTTGATAGGTGAGAAATGATTTCTTATATTAATTTGCATTTAATTAGTAAGAGTGAACATTTTTATTTGCTTGTAGTTATCAATGTATTTTCTTTTCTGAATTGCTTGTGCCTTTTCTGTGTTCATCTTTCCATTACAGTGTTTGACTTTTTAAATTTCATTAATGTTGAAATACTTTCCCCTGGTTTGTCATCTGCCTTTTAATATTATTCAGAGTGTCCAAACTGGAAAAGCAGCTAGATGGTGAAGTTGGACAAACCTGGCTCTGCCAGTCACTAGCAGAATTGTGTAACCTCTCTAGGCCTCTGTTTTCTTGATATTAAATAAGAATGGCGGTAATACCTAAAGGGTGCAAGAGAAATGTTGGTTTTAGAGAAGGAAGGGGATGCGGATAGCTGTCTAAGGCTGAATGAAACTACATTTAAAGACAGTAGTGTGTTTTGGTGGGGATTAAGGACATTGTATGAACTGACAGTATTGGACTGTTTCTTTGCAGTTGAAGAGAAATGAGGCAGACCTTATCTGGGAAGGCTGACCAGCCATCAGTCAGGGTTTACTAGGATGATGTGGATATAGGATGAGTTCAAAATAGAATACCTGGCCAGGCGCGGTGGCTCACACTTGTAATCCCAGCACTTTGGGAGGCCAAGGTGGGTGGATCACGAGGTCAGGAGATCGAGACCACGGTGAAACCCTGTCTCTACTAAAAATACAAAAAATTAGCCGGGCGTGGTGGCGGGCGCCTGTAGTCCCAGCTACTCGGAGAGGCTGAGGCAGGAGAATGGGGTGAACCTGGGAGGCGGAGCTTGCAGTGAGCCGAGATCGCACCACTGCACTCCAGCCTGGGTGACAGAGCGAGACTCCGTCTCAAAAAAAAAAAAAATAGAATACCTACTGATTCTCCTTATACCAGGCACAGTGCTATGTGCCAAGAGACACAAGGATGAATTAAGACCTGGTTTCTGCTCTTAAGGAGCTTATAGTCTGGTGAATGGTAATGATGGTGCTGATGATGGTGATAATAGCAGGTAAAATGCATTGAGTACTATGTGCCAGATACTGTTGTAAGCACTTTACAGATACTGTTGTAAGCACTTTACTTGTGTTTTGTATCATAATAATCTATTAAGAAGATTATTATCTTTATTTTATTTATTTATTTATTTTGAAACAGAGTCTCACTGTGTCACCCAAGCTGGAGTGCAGTGGCATGATCTCAGCTCACTGCAACCTCTGCCTCCCAGGTTCAAGCGATTCTCCATCTCAAAAAACAATAAGATTCCTTCCTTCCTTCCTCCCTCCCTCCCTCCCTTCCTTCCTTTCTTTCTTTCTTTCTCTTTCCCTCTCTGGCCCAGGCTACAATCTACTCCGCTTGCTGCTGCCCGCGCCGCGGACTGCCTGGGGCTGCCGGCGCGCGCGACCACTCCCTGCCTTTTCTCCTTTCGCTGCACGCACGCGTTCGCCATCTTGGCCACGCTGGTCGCCAGCTCCTGACGCCGAGTGCTCTGCCCGCCTCAGCCTCCCGAGGTACTGGGACTACAGACGGAGTCTCGCTCACCCAGTGCTCGGTGTTGCCCGGGCTGGAGTGCGGTGGCGTGGTCTGGCCTCGCGGCAGCCTCTGCCCCCCAGCCGCCTGCCTTGGCCTACCAGGGTGCTGGGATTGCAGCCCCTGCCCGGCCGCCGCCCCATCTGGGAGGTGGGGAGCGCCTCTGCCCGGCCACCCCGTCTGGGAAGTGAGGAGCGCCTCTGCCCGGCCGCCCCGTCTGGGAAGTGAGGAGCGCCTCTGCCCGGCCACCCACCGTCTGGGAAGTGAGGAGCGCCTCTGCCCGGCCACCCACCGTCTGGGAAGTGAGGAGCGCCTCTGCCCGGCCGCCCCGTCTGGGAAGTGAGGAGCACCTCTGCCCGGCCACCCATCGTCTGGGAAGTGAGGAGCGCCTCTGCCCGGCCTCTCATCATCTGGGAAGTGAGGAGCGCCTCTGCCCGGCCACCTCGTCTGGGAAGTGAGGAGCGCCTCTGCCTGGCCGCCCCGTCTGGGAAGTGAGGAGCGCCTCTGCCCGACCACCCATCGTCTGGGAAGTGAGGAGCGCCTCTGCCCGGCCTCCCATCGTCTGGGAGGTGAGGAGCGCCTCTGCCCGGCCGCCCCGTCCGGGAGGAAGTGAGGAGCGCCTCTGCCCGGCCGCCCCGTCCGGGAAGAAGTGAGGAGCGCCTCTGCCCGGCCGCCCCGTCTGGGAAGTGAGGAGCGCCTCTGCCCGGCCGCCCCGTCCGGGAAGAAATGAGGAGCCCCTCTGCCCGGGCGCCCATCGTCTGGGAAGTGAGGAGCGCCTCTGCCCGGCCACCCACCGTCTGGGAAGTGAGGAGCGCCTCTGCCCGGCCGCCCCGTCTGGGAAGTGAGGAGCGCCTCTGCCCGGCCGCCTCGTCTGGGAAGTGAGGAGTGCCTCTGCCTGGCCGCCCCGTCTGGGAAGTGAGCAGCGCCTCTGCCTGGCCACCCCGTCCGGGAAGAAGTGAGGAGCGCCTCTGCCCGGCCGCCCCGTCCGGGAAGAAGTGAGGAGCGCCTCTGCCCGGGCGCCCCGTCCGGGAAGAAGTGAGGAGCGCCTCTGCCCGGCCGCCCCGTCCGGGAAGAAGTGAGGAGCGCCTCTGCCCGGCCGCCCCGTCCGGGAAGAAGTGAGGAGCGCCTCTGCCCGGCCGCCCCGTCTGGGAAGTGAGGAGCGCCTCTGCCTGGCCGCCCCGTCCGGGAAGAAATGAGGAGCGCCTCTGCCCGGGCGCCCCATCCGGGAAGAAGTGAGGAGCGCCTCTACCCGGCCGCCCTATCCGGGAAGAAGTGAGGAGCGCCTCTGCCCGGCCACCCACCGTCTGGGAAGTGAGGAGCGCCTCTGCCCGGCCACCCACCGTCTGGGAAGTGAGGAGTGCCTCTGCCCGGCCGCCCCGTCTGGGAAGTGAGCAGCGCCTCTGCCCGGCCACCCCGTCCGGGAAGAAGTGAGGAGCCCCTCTGCCCGGGCGCCCCATCCGGGAAGAAGTGAGGAGCGCCTCTACCCGGCCGCCCCATCCGGGAAGAAGTGAGGAGCGCCTCTGCCCGGCCACCCATCGTCTGGGAAGTGAGGAGCGCCTCTGCCCGGCCACCCACCGTCTGGGAAGTGAGGAGCGCCTCTGCCCGGCCGCCCCGTCTGGGAAGTGAGGAGCGCCTCTGCCCGGCCTCCCCGTCTGGGAAGTGAGGAGTGCCTCTGCCTGGCCGCCCCGTCTGGGAAGTGAGCAGCGCCTCTGCCCGGCCGCCCCGTCCGGGAAGAAGTGAGGAGCGCCTCTGCCCGGCCGCCCCGTCCGGGAAGAAGTGAGGAGCGCCTCTGCCCGGGCGCCCCGTCCGGGAAGAAGTGAGGAGCGCCTCTGCCCGGCCGCCCCGTCCGGGAAGAAGTGAGGAGCGCCTCTGCCCGGCCGCCCCGTCCGGGAAGAAGTGAGGAGCGCCTCTGCCCGGCCGCCCCGTCCGGGAAGAAGTGAGGAGCGCCTCTGCCCGGCCGCCCCGTCTGGGAAGTGAGGAGCACCTCTGCCCGGCCACCCATCGTCTGGGAAGTGAGGAGCGCCTCTGCCCGGCCTCTCATCATCTGGGAAGTGAGGAGCGCCTCTGCCCGGCCACCTCGTCTGGGAAGTGAGGAGCGCCTCTGCCTGGCCGCCCCGTCTGGGAAGTGAGGAGCGCCTCTGCCCGACCACCCATCGTCTGGGAAGTGAGGAGCGCCTCTGCCCGGCCTCCCATCGTCTGGGAGGTGAGGAGCGCCTCTGCCCGGCCGCCCCGTCCGGGAGGAAGTGAGGAGCGCCTCTGCCCGGCCGCCCCGTCCGGGAAGAAGTGAGGAGCGCCTCTGCCCGGCCGCCCCGTCTGGGAAGTGAGGAGCGCCTCTGCCCGGCCGCCCCGTCCGGGAAGAAATGAGGAGCCTCTCTGCCCGGGCGCCCCATCCGGGAAGAAGTGAGGAGCGCCTCTACCCGGCCGCCCCATCCGGGAAGAAGTGAGGAGCGCCTCTGCCCGGCCACCCATCGTCTGGGAAGTGAGGAGCGCCTCTGCCCGGCCACCCACCGTCTGGGAAGTGAGGAGCGCCTCTGCCCGGCCGCCCCGTCTGGGAAGTGAGGAGTGCCTCTGCCCGGCCGCCTCGTCTGGGAAGTGAGGAGTGCCTCTGCCTGGCCGCCCCGTCTGGGAAGTGAGCAGCGCCTCTGCCTGGCCACCCCGTCCGGGAAGAAGTGAGGAGCGCCTCTGCCCGGCCGCCCCGTCCGGGAAGAAGTGAGGAGCGCCTCTGCCCGGGCGCCCCGTCCGGGAAGAAGTGAGGAGCGCCTCTGCCCGGCCGCCCCGTCTGGGAAGAAGTGAGGAGCGCCTCTGCCCGGCCGCCCCGTCCGGGAAGAAGTGAGGAGCGCCTCTGCCCGGCCGCCCCGTCTGGGAAGTGAGGAGCGCCTCTGCCTGGCCGCCCCGTCCGGGAAGAAATGAGGAGCGCCTCTGCCCGGGCGCCCCATCCGGGAAGAAGTGAGGAGCGCCTCTACCCGGCCGCCCTATCCGGGAAGAAGTGAGGAGCGCCTCTGCCCGGCCACCCACCGTCTGGGAAGTGAGGAGCGCCTCTGCCCGGCCACCCACCGTCTGGGAAGTGAGGAGTGCCTCTGCCCGGCCGCCCCGTCTGGGAAGTGAGCAGCGCCTCTGCCCGGCCACCCCGTCCGGGAAGAAGTGAGGAGCCCCTCTGCCCGGGCGCCCCATCCGGGAAGAAGTGAGGAGCGCCTCTACCCGGCCGCCCCATCCGGGAAGAAGTGAGGAGCGCCTCTGCCCGGCCACCCATCGTCTGGGAAGTGAGGAGCGCCTCTGCCCGGCCACCCACCGTCTGGGAAGTGAGGAGCGCCTCTGCCCGGCCGCCCCGTCTGGGAAGTGAGGAGCGCCTCTGCCCGGCCGCCCCGTCTGGGAAGTGAGGAGTGCCTCTGCCTGGCCGCCCCGTCTGGGAAGTGAGCAGCGCCTCTGCCCGGCCACCCCGTCCGGGAAGAAGTGAGGAGCGCCTCTGCCCGGCCGCCCCGTCCGGGAAGAAGTGAGGAGCGCCTCTGCCCGGGCGCCCCGTCCGGGAAGAAGTGAGGAGCGCCTCTGCCCGGCCGCCCCGTCCGGGAAGAAGTGAGGAGCGCCTCTGCCCGGCCGCCCCGTCTGGGAAGTGAGGAGCGCCTCTGCCTGGCCGCCCCGTCCGGGAAGAAATGAGGAGCGCCTCTGCCCGGGCGCCCCATCCGGGAAGAAGTGAGGAGCGCCTCTACCCGGCCGCCCTATCCGGGAAGAAGTGAGGAGCGCCTCTGCCCGGCCACCCACCGTCTGGGAAGTGAGGAGCGCCTCTGCCCGGCCACCCACCGTCTGGGAAGTGAGGAGTGCCTCTGCCCGGCCGCCCCGTCTGGGAAGTGAGCAGCGCCTCTGCCCGGCCACCCCGTCCGGGAAGAAGTGAGGAGCGCCTCTGCCCGGGCGCCCCGTCCGGGAAGAAGTGAGGAGCGCCTCTGCCCGGGCGCCCCGTCCGGGAAGAAGTGAGGAGCGCCTCTGCCCGGCCGCCCCGTCCGGGAAGAAGTGAGGAGCGCCTCTGCCCGGCCGCCCCGTCTGGGAGGTGAGGAGCACCTCTGCCCGGCTACCCATCGTCTGGGAGGTGAGGAGCACCTCTGCCCGGCCACCCATCGTCTGGGAGGTGAGGAGCGCCTCTGCCCGGCCACCCATCGTCTGGGAGGTGAGGAGCGCCTCTGCCCGGCCACCCATCGTCTGGAAAGTGAGGAGAGCTTCTGCCCGGCCGCCCCATTGTCTGGGAAGTGAGGAGCGCCTCTGCCCGGCCACCTATCGTCTGGGAAGAAGTGAGGAGCGTCTCTGCCTGGCCGCCCCGTCTGGGAAGTGAGGAGCTCCTCTGCCCGGCCTCCCCGTGTCTGGGTAGAAGGGAGGAGCTCCTCTGCCTGGCCGCTCCGTCTGGGAGGTCTACCACGGAGGCCAGAAGCAATGTGGGGGCTGGACGTGGTGGCTCACGCCTGTGGTCCCGGCACTCTGGGGGGCGAGGCGGGTTGATCATTTCGGGCTAGGAGTTCAAGACCAGTCTGGCCAACTTGGCGAAACATGAAGAATACAACAGACAAACCAACCAACCAACTCAGTGACAACAAAACAGGTCTACCCTGGAGTCATACTCTAATTTTTTCTATTTTCCTCCCTTTCTGATCCTTTATCCCACTTTCTTTTTCTTCCTCTTCCTTCTCCCTCTTCTTTGTCAGATAGAGGATTGAGTTATTATCACTGATCCATATAAAGTCCCTCTCTCATTTATTTTAACTCCCACCCCCCATTTCTATTCCCCAACTTCCCATGTGCAACTTTCCTAATATGTTTGATACGCATCTTTTTGTTTGTATGTATTTTTAGAAAATGTTTATTGTTTTTGTATGCAAAAAAAATTAATAAAAAAAAAAACAATAAGATAAAATAAAATAAAATTTATGGTAATGGCAACGGATGAGATTAAAGTGATAGACAAAGTAGAACTTGGTGAATTGACTGGATATCAGTACTATCAAAATAGTATTCAATCACCAAGTTTGAATGAACTTTTTAAAATTTATTTGTTTGAATGAACTTGGTGATTGATTGGATATCAGTAGTATCAAAGGGTAGCATAGAAGAGAAGAATCAAGGGTTAGTCCCAGATGTGGGGTATAAAACTATTTGTCAAGATAGAGAAGAGTAGAGGGAAGAGCAGGTTTACTAGATAGGATAATGAATTTAATTTTGTACTTGTTTTGAGATATCTCTGGAGCATTCAAGTAAGCAGTTTGAAAAATGGGTTTAAAGTTCAAGAAAGATTTCAGTTAGATGTATATATGTAGGTATGTGTGTGTATATATGTATGTGTGTGTATATATACATATATATGTATATATACACACACACATACACACATATATACATATATGTATATATACATATATACACATATATACATATATATGTATATATACATATATACACATATATACATATATATGTATATATACACACACATATATACATATATGTATATATATACACACATATACATATATATGTATATATGTGTGTGTGTGTATATATATATATTCTGCCCAAGGATATTCACCCTAAGCAGACTGGAATACTTGCGTTTATCAGACAGATCACATACAAAAGACAACTAGCCAAATTTTTGCTCTTTTCTGTCTTCTCTGTAGGTTCTCTGTCTTCATTTATACTGTTCTTTCTTCAGACTCATTACATTGCTGTACAATTAGGTTAGCTTTATCTATGTTTAACAGTTAGGTGATATAGTTAGATATATTAATATACATGCTTTTCTAGTTACCTTAATGAATTTAACTGTTACTATATCTTCTTGCCACCCATTTACCAGTTCTTGCTTAAAGTGGGACATTGTACAGATAGTTGATTTTAAATGTTACATTTGTATTTATCCTTGTTTCAACCCTATTGTAATCTTAACCTTGAGGTTTCAGAGAAACCTTAATATCAACCATTAAACACATTTAGGAGATGCGGCCTAATGAATAATGAGATTTAGAGGCAGATGGGATTGTGGGTTAATGTCAAATGAAGGTCTGGAACAACAAATGTGGACATTAAGAAGCGAGTAAAAGATTACTAAGCAGTAAAAAAGACCAATTTTAATTTGAATCCAGGCATTTGTAGTAGGCTAGTTCTAGTAGTTTTTGGTCTTTCTGTGGCAAATCACTTATAGTATAGAAGACTACAAATGAGGGCCAGGCGCGGTGGCTCACACCTGTAATCTCAGCACTTTGGGAGGCTGAGGTGGGCAAATCACGAGGTCAGGAGATTGAGACCATCCTGGCTAATACAGTGAAACCCTGCCTCTACTAAAAATAATAATTAAAAAAAAATTAGCCAGACATGGTGGCGGGCGCCTGTAGTCCCAGCTACTCAGGAGGCTGAGGCAGGAGAATGGCATGAACCCGAGAGGCGGAGCTTGCAGTGAGCTGAGATCGAGCCACTGCACTCCAGCCTGGGTGACAGAGCGAGACTCTGTCTTAGGGAAGAAAAAAAAAAAAAAGAAGAAGACTGCAAATGAGAGATGTTTAGAGAGATCCAGGAAGGGGATTTGAGCACATAAAAAACCTAAACATCCATACATTCAGTAACTGCTCAGGGAATCCATTCTGTCTGTGAGTAGTGTCTAGTGTGCCTAAGAAGTGATTAGTAAATAATGTGGAGAGGATTTGCTCATACTAGACTAAAATTCAAAGATTAAGGCCTTTGGCTGTGTTTCCATATGTCTGCTGTGAAGAATACTAACTCTGAAGTCACAGAGCAGGGGAGCTTAGAGGTTAATCAAACATGTGCTTTTAAAGTATTTTATTATACAAGTAAATCATATTTAATTTAGAAAAACAAACTACATGGCTAGGCGCAGTGGCTCACACCTGTAATCCCAGCACTTTGGGAGGCTAAGGTGGATGGATCAGTTGAAGTCAGGAGTGTGAGACCAGCCTGGCCAATGTGGTGAAACCTGTCTCTACTAAAAATACAAAAACTAGCCAGGTATGGTGGTGCATGCCTGCAGTCCCAGCTACTTGGGAGGCTGAGGCAGGAGAATTGCTCAAACCCGGGAGGTGGAGGTTGCAGTGAGCCAAGATCACACCACTGCACTCCAGCCTGGGTGACAGAATGAGACCCTGTCTCAAAAAAAAAAACAAAAAACCAGATAAGCATAAAGAATAAAACATCACCCACGATCCTATTACCTAGAGATAATCACTGGTAACATTTGTTGTATTTTTTTATTTTAATAAAGTTGGGGTCTCACTATGTTGGCCAGGCTGGTCTTGAACTCCTGGCTCAAGCAGTCTGCCCTGCCTCAGCCTCCCAAAGTGCTGGGATTATAGGTGTGAGCCACTGTGGCTGGCCTGTTGTATTTCTTTCCATGTGTATATATTTTTAAAAGGTAGATAATACCATGCATGCTTTTTTTTTTTTTTTGAGATGGCTTCTTGCTCTGTCACCCAGGCTGGAGTGCAATGGCACAATCTCGGCTCACTGCAACCCCTGCCTCAGCCTCCCCAGCAGCTGGGACTACAGGTGCGTGCCACCACACCCGGCTAATTTTTGTATTTTTAGTAGAGATGGAGTTTCACCATGTTGGCCAAGCCTGTCTCGAACTCCTGACCTCAAATGATCCACCTGCCTCAGCCTCCTAAAGTGCTGGGATTACAGGCATGAGCCACCACACCTGTCCTCATGCATGCATTTTCATAACTTGCTTTTATTTAATAGATCATAGATAAACTTAATAGATTATACATTTTCATGTTAATAATTACATTTCTGGGCCAGGCGCAGTGGCTCACGCCTGTAATCCCAACACTTTGGGAGGCCGAGGCGAGCAGATCACAAGGTCAGGAGATCAAAACCATCCTGGCTAACACGGTGAAACCCTGTCTCTGCTAAAAATCCAAAAAATTAGCCGAGCGTGGTGGTACGTGCCTGTAGTCCCAGCTACTTGGGAGGCTGAGGCGGGAGAATTGCTTGAACCCAGGAGGTGGAGGTTGCAGTGAGCCGAGATTGCACCACTGCACTCCAGCCTGGGTGACAGGGTGAGTCTCCACCTCAAAAAAAAAAAAAAAAATTACATTTCTATACTTTATAACGTTGTTGTTGTTGTTCTGACACAGCATCTCTCTCTGTGGTTCAGGCTTGAGTGCGGTGGTGCAATCTCAGCTCACTGCAACCTCTGCCTCCCAGGCTCAAGTGATTCTCCCACCTCATCCTCTTCAGTAGCTGGGACTGCAGGTGCACACCACCATGCCTGGCTAATTGTTTGTATCTTTTTGTAAAGACAGGGTCTTACCATGTTGCCCAGGCTGGTCTCAAACTCGTGGGTTTAAGCAATCCTCCTGCTTCGGTCTCCCAAAGTGCTGGGATTCCAGGTGTGAGCCACCTTCTAGCATGTAACGTTGCTTTCAATGGTATTTTCCATCAAACAAATATACTATAATTGATTTGCTTAATTCCATTTAACACAGAAGTTGAAGGGCTTTTGTTTGTTTTTTACTATGTAGACAGGGTGCCACTGTGTTGCCCAGGCTGGTCTCGAACTCCTGGCCTCAAGTGATCCTCCTGCCTTGGCCTCCCAAAGTGCTGGGATTACAGGCTTGAAACACCACACCCTGCCAGAAGTTGAAGTTTTTAAGATGGTTAGAGGAAATCGATTAAAAAGAAGGAAAACAATCTGGGCTCAGAATTCATCCAGAAAGATGAATATGAGTCACAGTAAGGAGCCTAGCCATGGCAGTGATTGAAGAATGAAAAGTGTAAAGTGGGCCGGGCATGGTGGTTCACACCTGTAATCCCAGCACTTTGGGAGGCCAAGGTGGGCGGATCACCTGAGGTCAGGAGTTTGAGACTAGCATGGGCAAAATGGTGAAACCCCATCTCTACTAAAAATATGAAAATTAGCTGGGTGTGGTGGCACATGCCTGTAATCCCAGCTACTCTGGAGGCTGAGGCAGGAGAATCACTTGAGCCCAGGAGGCAGAGGCTGCAGTGAGCTGAGATCGTGCCACTCATTACACTTCAGCCTGGGTGACAGAGCAGGACTCTGACTCAAAAAAAAAAAAAAAAAGCATAAAGACAAGAGAAATATGATAGTCTTCAAATAATACTGATAGTTATGGAGAAAATTGACTCTTCAATCTCTCAGGAAAGTGAGGAAAATTCTGGCTTCCATGGAAGAGGCCATAGAGGATGTCAGTTTTCTACTATAATGAAAAGCTGGAGACAAGAAATTTGGACTATGATATGGGTAAAGAGGTGTTTTCTCCTAGGTATAAGAAGGGGTCCTGGGGTGGTGGGAAAAAAGGAGTCCCAAAGTAGATGAGAAAGTAAGAAAATACATCCCTTCATGTGTGCAGAAATGCACATTGAGTGATTTGTGAAATACTGTGGTTTATATGTCAAAAACAAACTCTAGAACCAGGCTGCAGATTTTAAATCCTAACTCTCCATTAGCATATAAACTTGAGCAAGTTTGTTAATTCCATTATGAGTAAAATAAGGGGTAATAATATACCTGCCTCATACAGTCACTGGAGGATCACCAAGGTTAATAGATGTAAAGCAGTTAGCAGTGTCTGGTACACAGTAAGACCCAATACGCATGAGTAGAATAAACACACTCGTTGGGAGAAGAGGGAGCAGCAAGGGAAGTGACAGCAACGCTCTTATAGCAGGAGTTAATGTAAAGAGACGAGCTATAGATATGGAGGACTGATGCAGGAATTGATCAGTACAAGCATATGGTTCACCGAAGTGCATGTACAGAAGTACTCCCCGCCTCACCTCAGCATCCCATATAAAATGATTGATGGACATATAGAATCAAAAAGCATTTTATTTTCTGTAGCCTGGGTAGAGAAGCAGGCAGACACAGCATGGAACTAAGCAATAAGTTCAAAAGAAAGTTAGGGAAGCTTAAAAATTAAGCCCTCAGAACCCAAACCTAATTTCCTTTCTAAATGCCTTAAGAACTATGGGATTCTGTCTCCTTTTTTGACTCGCTGGCCCACTGGTCCTCAACTAGGAGCAATAGCCCGCAACACCCTCCCTACACCCATGGACATTTGGAAATGGCATAGGGGCATTTTTTTATTGTCGAAATCTCTTGTGGGTATTCAGTAGGCTGGCACCAGGAATGCTGAATGCCAGATAGTCCCACATAATGAGTAATTGTCTGCAGAAATGGCAGTAGCACTCATTGAGAAACACTGTGGTGTGAAATTCATGTTGTAGGTTTGTCAAGCCAGTATTTTCTAAGTTCAGTGCCAAAAAGCAAGCTGTATGCTAAGGATTGTGTATGAATAGGCAGGAAGAGACTTCTTTGTTCCACAGGACATTTTCAGAAAATTCTTACTTTTGTTTGGAGTATCAGAAATTGCTTACAGGGCAGGGCCTTAGCTCATACCTGTAATCTCAGCACTTTGGGAGTCTGAGGCGGGAGGATCACATGAGCCCATGGGTTCGAGACGAGCCTGGGCAAAATTCGGAGGCCCTGCCTCTACAGAAAAAAAAAAAAAAAAAAAAAGATAGCCAGGCATGGTAGCTGGCACCTGTAGTAGTCCCAGCTATTTGGGAGGCTGAGCTGGGAGGATTGCTTGAGCCCAGGATGTTGAAACTGCAGTGAGCTGTGATCACACCACTGCACCCCAGCCTGGGTGACAGAGCAAGATCCTGTTTAAAAAAGAAATTGCAGCCAGGTGCAGTGGCTCACACCTGTAATCCCAGCACTTTGAGAGGCTGAGGTGGGTAGATCACCTGAGGTCAGGAGTTCGAGACCAGCCTGGCCAACATTGTGAAACCCCGTTTCTACTAAAAATACAAAAATTAGCCAGGCATGGTGGTGCACACCTGTAGTCTCAGCTACTCGGGAGGCTGAGGCAAGAGAATTGCTTGAACCCAGGAGGTAGAGGTTGCAGTGAGCCGAGATTGCACCATCGCACTCTAGCCTGCGTGACAAGAGCAAAACTCTTATCTCAAAAAACTAAAAAAGAAAAAAATTTCTTACAGATTAACTTGCCTAAATTTAAAGGCAAAGAGTCATCTAGGATATTTCCTTGAGCGCAGAAAGCCATTTGAACTGTTCTTTGTGTAGGATGTAGAGGATCACTAATGTAGATGCCTTCTCCCCCATCTTTATCTTCTTCTTTTAGCTAAGCCCAGATGGTAGGGTGTATGTAAGTTTTAGTTGTATCTACTCTGATCTGTTAAGTCCAAATTTGAGAGGATTTTTAAATGACTCTAGAATACAGTCTCATAGGCCAGGCGCGGTGGCTCACACCTGTAATCCCAGCACTTTGGGAGGCCAAGATGGGAGGATCACTTGAGGCCAGGAGTTCAAGACCAGCCTGATCAACATAGTGAGACCCCATTTCTATTAAAAAAAAAAAAAAAAAAGCATGAGCACACAATTACCACCTAATATGTTAATCATTTTTATGTCTGTGTTCATCTCAGGAGAGAAACCCTTTATCTGTGAAATCTGTGGCAAAAGCTTCACCAGCCGCCCCAACATGAAGAGACACCGCAGAACTCACACAGGCGAGAAGCCCTATCCATGTGATGTGTGTGGCCAGCGGTTCCGCTTCTCGAACATGCTTAAGGCCCACAAGGAGAAGTGCTTTCGGGTGACCAGCCCCGTGAATGTGCCACCTGCTGTCCAGATTCCACTTACAACTTCCCCAGCCACCCCAGTTCCTTCTGTGGTGAACACACCCACAACCCCAACCCCTGCAATCAATATGAATCCTGTAAGCACTCTTCCCCCTCGGCCCATCCCCCACCCCTTCTCGCACCTGCACATCCACCCACACCCTCACCACCCACACCACCTTCCCATCCCTCCAGTCCCTCACCTCCCCCCACCTCCAGCTCTCTTTAAGAGTGAGCCTTTAAATCATAGAGGCCAGAGTGAGGACAACTTTCTGCGTCACCTGGCAGAGAAGAACAGTTCAGCACAGCATCATTAGCATCCGTCTCATTAGTGTGTTCTCCAGGAGACACGTCCTCGTGTGTGAGTGTGCACAGAGGGAGTCGGTGAGCATTTCCTTAGTTCTCAGACTCTCCTCCGCCTCTACCAAGAGCTTCGCCAGTGTCACTGAATCAACAGATCCAAGGGAATGAACAAGAAGACTACCTTGAGCTCACAGAGGGACTGTCATCTAAACCAGGGGAACCACTGAACTAAAGCCCAATTTGCTTGCATTTTCTGATGACTTTTATAAGTTTCAAATACTCAGACTTGTGGAATTTTATAATTTCATATCAGCTGATGAGGTATGCTTGCTTTTATATCCCGGACTTCTCCTCAAAGAGGGGATAGGCCTGGTTTCCTTTGTACTAATCGGGAAGGCTGTGAGATTAATCCAGAGCATTAATTGTATCACTGTGTATGGTAAGGAATTCTTTTCAGCTTTTGGTGCCAGCTATAGAGTTGAGCTGGCCGTGTTTCACAGTATATCAAGCATTATAGAGAAAGACAGAAATTTTCTTCTTTGTGTAGCTCTCCTAACGCACTCTTTATTTTACTACAGAAATTATTTTAGAGTTTTTGTATAGACTTCTTTTGGTAGTCTGTTTCTAAAATGAAATGTATTTCAATAAGCAGTGTAATTTTTTCAGTGTAGCTGAACCTATGTTGTAAAATAGAAAAAAATTTTTATAATCATCAAAATGTGATTCTTAAAGATGCATATAACTTCTATAATTCAAAGCTATTCTTACATCCGTACAACTCAAAAGGTGCTTCAGAGACTAGATGTATCTGAGAGGGTCTCCAGACCAGGTTACTGCAAAAATGAGGTTTTGCTTTCAGGATTTGGCGTAAATACTTGGTAGTTTTGACATCTCTGCTTAACACTCAGAGAGGCTCCCTAATGTGCTCCTGTCCTCCATGTTCTGCTTGGCTTCGTTAGTGCATTACATGAAATGATTTGCAGGGGATGGGGCCTTTTCCAGGGAAGTCACCTAAAGCTTGCATGTTTTGAAAATTTGAATAAGGCTGTTTGCTGACAGGAGGAGGAAGTAGTGGAGATCATTTCATCTCAGTCACATCTGTTTCTCACTTCCCTTAGGAACTGTGTTCGTGTTTAGCTTTTATGGGATGACAAATTGAAATCTCTCATTTTGAGGTTGCTTTATTTTTCTAGAATTGTTATAAGAAGCTAAAATAGTAAACTTAAAATCACAAACATGATGTTGCTGATAGTGGCTGAGAAATTCAGATGAGAAGACAAATTGGTTATGAATTTTGAAATATCTATTATATATAAAATGTGGATATGTTCACAACCTCGAGCTATTTTAACACAGTTTAAATATAGTGAGGGAAAACTCCGAAGTTTTACTGCCCTGTCCTCTGCAAATTATGTAATACCAGCATTCTTAGGTGATAAAGAGAGCAGCACCTCTGGCACCTTTAGGCCGATTACTTTTTCAAGTTTGGGGAACTTCAAAAGAACATAATCAACCAGGAGCTTATTATAGGAAAGGCTGAACAGAAGGGCTAGTGTATTGATTACACTTAACTGATCATATTTATCCAGACTCAGTATAGCTTAAAATTTTGTATTTCTTTATCTCAGAGAACTGAGTTCCCAGGCTAAATCACTTACCTCCCACCCTCTCTCCAATTTTTTTTTTTTTTTAAGAGACAAGGTCTTGCTATGTTACCCAGGCTAGAGTGCAGTGGCTATTCACAGGTGCAATTATAGCACACTACAGCCTCCAACTCTTGGGCTCAAGCAACCCTGCCTCAGCTAACCAAGTAGCTGAGACTACAGGCGCATGCTACCATGCCCAGTCCATTTTTTAATCTTGAAATTTCTTCATTTTTCTTTCTTCGGGTTCTTAAAATCTTTGCCTGAATCAGAACGCTGGCTTTTATTTATTTTTTTATTTTTAATATTAAATGTGCAGATATGCTTTGAGCACTTTTCTAGCTAATGAGCTCTGTGGTAGGAAAAAATGAATTCTTTCAATTGAGATTAAGTCCATATTTTTCAAATGTCACATTCTCTATTGGCTTTTTGGTTTAGTGTTTCTAAATTTTCTCCTTCTGATTTTGCCTGTCTTACATAATGAGCATAGGAAAATTTTGGAATGAGGCAGAAAAGTATCTCAAGACATACTTCCTGGTTTTGGATGTAAGTTTTAAAGAATGGTATTTTTAATATTTGTACACATTCTTTGAGCACCCAGGTACCCAAGCCAATAAGGAAAGTTAATTCCTTGCATATGACTGTTCTATCTTTAGTGGTTGTCTCCCCCTCCCTCCACGGTCTCCTTGGCATTCCATGGCAAGTTTGTCAACCTACACTTTTATATAGACATATCATTATTTCATGGTCAAGCCTGTAGTATTAAAATGATTTTTTTAAAAGATGTAAACTGTGCTTAGTTAATTGGTTATATTTTGTTCTGTTTTTTTTTTTTTTGAGGCAGAGTCTTGCTCTGTTGCCTGGGCTGGAGTGCAGTGGCTCGATCTTGGCTCACTGCAACCCGTGCCTCCTGGGTTCAAGTGATTCTCCTTCCTCAGCCTCCCGAGTAGCTGGGATTACAGACGCGCATCACCATGCCCGGCTAAGTTTTGTATTTTTGGTAGAGATGGGGTTTCACCATATTGGCCAGGCTGGTCTCAAACTCTTGACCTTGTGATCTGCCCACCTCAGCTTCCCAAAGTGCTGGGATTACAGGCGTGAGCCACCGTGCCCAACCGCCTTATTTTATTCTGAATAAATTTACAGTATTGGGCAGCAATTCTGAATTCTAGACTTGAGACCACAGAATCAACCATTTCATGAGGCTGTACTATAATTATACACTGGAATATTCAGGTAGTCATCTTTGATTTTTCATTCAAGTAAATATAGCCATAAGAAAATATCTGCTATACAGGAAAACCAGTATTACGCAAATACCACCATCCTTAACAGAAGCAAAAGATATATATATATTATTTTTTAAAATTAGCATTGTCATACAGTACAATTCTTAATGAAGTGTATTGTGGAACAATTTAGAAACTTCCTTTTTTTCCCCTAGATTAAGGATACTTTCCTTGACTTGAGATTTGTGATCTTCAGGAAAACTGCTCAAATATAGTGACTCCTCATCAGTATCATATTGCATATGAATAATGAAATGCATTAAGAATATTCACAACATTAATGCTTCTGAATATAAGAACTGCAGGATTAAGCCTTAAACATATATGTGCAACACGTTTAACATGGTTAAGACTCAAACTCAGGGTTGAAAATTTGGTTGGGGTCCTCTTTGTAAGATAAAAGTTGCATTATGTGGTATGTTTTCTTCCATATATGCTACAGCACCCCATGAATTCTTCAAAACTTTTTACCTACTTGTTATCTGTTTATGAAAAAAAGAATTATGGAGAAGTTTGAGTTCTCAGCCCTTATCTGTACATCTGTTAAAGACAACAAAAGCTGCATTTAAGCATTATATCGATAACAAATTGAGGCTGTCTCATTACGTAGTTTTACTGTCTTCAAAGGTTTGTATCATTGCTAGGGTTAAGACTTATTTGAGGATAAGTTGGCATTGTATTTTTTGTGTGTGTGGGTTGGTTTGTTTGTATTTGTTTGGTTTTTATTTTTCTATTTTCTCTCATAGATTTATCAGTAAAATATAAACTCTTCCTTAGCCTTAATAAAGGCTGCTGCTTTCTCAAATTGAGTCAGGTAGGCTCATTCTGAGTTAGATTTTTAAATTTGAATGAAGAAAAGACAACAATTTAAAGGCATGTGGCTTCATTTCCACATATATTTGTGACTGGATTCTTATTTTTAGCAAGAGGGGAGATCGCCACAAAAAAACTTTAGTTCAAAGAAGCCTGTGCAAATCAGTTACCAGTACTTTCATAGTCTACCATTTACATTAACTGTTCTAGATTAATGACTAAGCATGGACATTACCATAATTATACCATTTTTTTAAAACCACATTTGTTGAAAGTATCCTTTTCTAGTGGTTAGAACTTTCCGTATAATTTGATTTTCCCTCATATACTAACCGAAAGCAAAATGCTCTGATGAGATGCTTATAAACTATGAATTTTTTAATTCTTGAAATTTTTTTCAGTTTTTATGTTTGTTGAATAGATATGTATGTTTAGTTTCATTATTATTTCACTGGAAGTTTTAAATTTTGAGAAGATGAAGCAGAGGTAGAAATCCATTGCAGATATATGTATATTTACCCCATCTTGCAGATCTCGGTTAGTAAAACACAGAATGATAGGTCGGTTTTAATGTTTAAAAAAAAAAAAAAAAAAACTAAAGTTAGAGAAAACTTTCTGTTTGAGCTACTGTATAGAAAAGACAACTTTTATTGCATTGGTGTCCACATGATAAATATTTCAATGCTGTTCTAGACTGTATGAGAAGTACTTAATGAAAAAAGGGATACATCACATTTAAGAATTGTATCAGCTAATTACTGTTTTTAAAAAACCAACTCATTTGGAATTCTTCAGACTACAAAATTGAGCAAGTAAAGTTTGGGTTTTAATTTTCCTTTGCCTGAACCAAGATAAGAAATTTCTTAAGAGTTTTTTTTTTTTTTTTTAAGGAATTAAAGGTCATAAGCCATTAGAAATAGTGGCATTATTATGCAATAACAACACCCTAGCTAACCTGCTTTTGTCATCTGTAGCACTTACAATAAAGAATGATGACCTTCCAACCCTGGACACTACCTCGATAAAGCAAACCAGAGATCCTCTCTACACTTTCTATGGAAGCCATAAAAGTTGCCATCAATATATCCACTTTCATAGTTCTATACTTTTATACTTTCTAGACTTTTTATAGACTTTATGATCAGATCTTTTTGTCTTAGAGGATAGGTTTTGCAAGATTCAAAGGAAAATCAAACTCCATGGTTGTTCCAGCTTTGAAGCTTTTGCTTCAGTAAATTTGTTTAAAGAACCAGGTCACATACCATTTATCAAATTCTTTATTTAAGTCAGAATACTTTGCAGACATGCATATTTGGAAAACAAACTCTTTCTTTTTCACTAGATAGAGTCTGTATTGTTGTAAGAAACTACTTATAAGGTGGCTTTCTTTCTGCTTTGTCACTCTATATATTACTCAATAATATATGTATGGTCACAGTTTCCTGGAGTTGTTTTATTTCTTTATGACAGATACATGAGTATGCACCTCTCTCTAATCCTCTGATGTCACTGCAGCTTAAGTCTCTCTCACTCTGTTTTTGAGTGCCTTCAAAATGCCAGCATCCTGGAACATTCTTTCCTGATCTAAATCCTACCTCTGACTATTTCATTATCCATGAATATTGGACTTCACCCATATTCCAATGGGCTTAACTCTACAAACTAGCTAAAACCTTGGACAAGAATTTTGACCGTATTTCTGTTTTGTTCCTCCATGTCATTTTTAGGTTACATTTTTAACTTTTGTTTATATCTTATTTCTTCACATATTACATCTCTATTGATTTTATCCTTATTTGACTCTTCACTTTCTTTACTTTCACCAGAAATTTAACGTTCCTTTAAAATTAAAGGTCATTGAATGTCTTTTGAACACCTTTTTCTCAACTGAAGTCTTCCTGAATGCCTCCCCTTTCTGATGAAAGGATCTTGAGTGCTGCTGTTGCTCTGCCCTGTTCCCACGTGCCCACTCTCTTCCATACACATTTTGCGAGACTATTTATTTTAGTCAATTTAATTTAAAATTGCTCTCTGGGTTTCTGCTCTCTCATGGCCCTGTCCCTCAAGAACTTCTGTTTACTTTTTCTAGCTGTTTTCATCTAATTCGTTTAAAACGTATGATGGATCCATAATATGTGAAGGATGTAGTGAAAAGGAGGTTGCAGTGTTTTATGTAATATGATCGAGCACCTCCGTGATGAAACATTTAGCAATTGGCTAGTCCTTCACAGCCAGAGCGGAAGTTTGTGCTGTGTACAGGTCTTTTTACTCCCTTCCAGTTCTCCTCCAAAACTGGAGAAAAAGAAAAAAAACTCTTTCAAATGAGGAGATTTGATTGCATTTTTTTTAGGTGAATGAAAGCTTGGAGTTGAGCATTTGGGCCTTAGTCAGCATTTTTCCTTTCTGACTTAAAATCTCATGTCCTTTTCCTTAAAGTTAATAGTACTCAGGTTTTTAAGACTAATAACCACACAAGGTGGGTATCTAAGAAGGCAGCTGTTAATACATTCTCCATCTTTCCTGTCTGGCAACAGACACTATATTGTTGGTGAGATAGTGCAAAATTGTGAGAATTGGTTATGTTTGATGATGAATAAATTCAAGATTTTTGAAGGCTTCACTGCTATTTGGGATGGGAAGATGAGTTTACAAAATGAAAAAGGTAGATTTTTATGTTACAGAAATCAGTAACGGGTTTCTTGTTGTGTTAATTGCCTTTCACTTCATTCGCCGTGATGTTTCTTCCTCATTATTGATCTAGAAGTTTGCCTCTTGGATAGTAACTAGCAAATTAGTATCTACTTTAAAATTTGTGGCTTTTCTCTTCAGAGTCCCAGGCCATAAAACAATGGAGAGCTGTACTTGCTTGTCACTTGGAGGAACCACATCCTCGAGACAGCCTGCTGTCTTGTATGTCTTCAGTAGGAAACTTCCGACACACGCATCCAAGGGAGTTCCTGCCCCTGAGAAGTGTTCCCATAGCTTTCCAGTCGCAGGTTACTTTCACACTACATCAGCTTCTCTGGTGAGATCAGGGATGTTACATATTACTTGGAAATGATTTCATAGGAAGTGAGGATGGGGCAAGAAAGGAGGTGGAAGCTGAATCTTGCTTAACTTCAGAAGGAAATCTGATACTTGCCTTGGCTAGTTCTGATCAACTAAAGAGCCTGTGTCTACTGGATGTGCCAAAGAATCAAGTTGTTTCTGGAATATCCAGCTCCTCTGAATGAACACAGCTTCCTCCCTACCTGTCTTTTACGGGTGAAAAGGGACCGTCTGATGAGCATGATAGACTTAGACTCACATCCTGTACAGGACTCAAGACTGTTTCATTGCATTTGAAAGTTGGTGGGAAGTATTTTATTCTGCTAGAACTCCTAACCCTCCTAGAAATATCTTTTCATGCTCTATTAATTCAATTCATTAGGTTAAAAAGAAACTGTGTGACATAATTTTGGTGTTTACTTCTTAAGTTGTCTCCCCAAGGGCATATATGTAGCCTCTGAAAATGGGATGATTTCGTCTCAATCTTCCGTAAATTTGAATATGCATTTTATTCATTTCTTGACATGGGCTGTGTGACTGTTTTCCATCGGCAGTTCTGGCTTTGTCCACAAGGGAGCAATAAAGTACTTTAGCTTTATTCTCAACCTTCTAAAGAAAGATCCCACTTTTAAATCTCTTCTGGAATAGCCTCTTGGCTCAAAGCTTATTCATATATTTTGATTATTTGAGAAATTTTCCCTTATTACAAAGTCCAGTCGTTCATCCCTCATGATGCAAGCAATGATTGACGTGTGGGTCTGGAGTCCTTGTGGATCAGGCATCTTAATTAATTAGACTTTCTACATATTGATGACCCCCAGATTGAAAGCCAGGACCTTCCCATGGGGGTGCCTTTGTGTGCTGAAGGCAGAGCAGGCAGGCTTCCCCGCTCCTATCTCCTCTGCAGGCCACCACCATCACATCTGTAGAAGGAGGAACAAGAGCACTGGGGGAACTCTGGAGTATGAGTAAGGAAATGCTTCTCACCTTCTCTGCTCCAGAGAGATATCTGTTACATCACGGAACAAGTCCTCCAGGTCAGGCCCTTCCTCCTGACCAGTGCAACGGGCACTCCAGGTTAGAAACTGTGTGTGCTCCCTCTCTGTCAGTTACTTGTCTTAAGGGCTCCTATCCGTGATCATCAGCTCTCTGGCCATGAGTTCTGTTTGTGCTTATTGCAGCAGCATCTTCACAACAAACAGGTCAGTAATCAACCTGGGAAGGGAAAAGACCAGACGGTAAATATTACCCTCTGTAGAGCCGGGAGGCATTTACACCTGGAATGGCCTTCTTAACTGATTTCTGCCTGGCCCCCTCACCCCCAGCCAAGTCTGAACCTGAGCAATACCAGGCACAGAGAGGTGTCTACTTGTAACTCCAACACTTGACAAAAAACAAAACTGAAGCTGTGATTGGTTTAGGCAGCAAGTGGCCAGGTGCAACTTGTTTGTTTTTATTTTTGTTTTCCCCAACAGTACTGAGATCACTTGCACTTTTCCTCATTTCTTAAGAAAAGAAAATCCAGTTTGCTTGCCATGACTTGTTTAGCGTTAGGTTTACAAAGCTTGTTGTTGAATGTTGAATATTTGTCCAAAGGAGTTTGACAAAATAGAAGCTGCTTGGTCCCTGTTCTGCCTGCTAGGTCATAAGGATGAAGGCCATGTGGCTGGGGTACTTATGTCAAGTCCAGAATGGGGCAGTGTCCCTCTCCTACCTCTCTGCGGAGACGCAATTGAAGGTCAAGTAGACTCAGTGTAGGGCAGGCAGCTGTCATGCTGCAAAGAAGTTTAGAGGAGTCTTTGGGTTGGGGAGGTGACAGATAGGTAGGACAGGATCTCTTAAGATGGGAAAGATACTGGGGAGAGGAGGGCTGTTTGGCCCCAGGGAACTGCAGTGAGGTGGAACTGAGCTCCGCTCCTGAATCTCCAAAGGAGCCCATGCTGCCCGGCTTCCCTGAGTCATTTTTTCCAGCATCCTGTCAGATCCCTCAATGTACTGATTTCCCCCTTGTGTTAACTATACCAATATTATTTTTTTAGCAATTGAAATGCACTTTTTTATTTCAACTCAATCATGATTTTAAGTATAAAAAATTTATAGATTGTTAAAACTACTTTTTTGTGTATTTTTAACCACTCAATGTAGCATTGTATATTTTATTCTTGTGAGACTCTGGTACAGGTGTGCCACCTAATGATTTTTCTGAGATGCTGGGCCTTTGGATGTGTACGGTAACCAACTTAATGCTAATGTTCAAAGTAAAAAAAAAAAAAAAAAAAAAAAAGCAGCCATATCCCCTGTGTGTCTTTCTTCATTTCTTACCCTCAGATGACAACATTTTGAGGTCCCCCTGGCTAACAAATTGCCCTTTTTGAGAAAAATGAACAATCCTGCAGTCCTCTTCTGCTGTTATTTGTTGTTTCTAGTGATGGTAATAGGCTGACCTACCCCAAACCCTGCCTGATCTCTTCATGAATAACATGTTTTCAAGGCTGTTAACCAAAGGCAGAGTGATTAGTTCTCTCTTTGCAGCGCTGTTTGGTTTCAGTAACACTAGTGTGTTCAGCCAAGCAATAATCTGAAAGTATCCTTGAGAACAGTGTTTGGAAAAAGGATCAGGATTGGGTTCTGAACCAATCTGAAGAAAAATCAACACAGATGGAAACAGCTTACAAAGTACAGTCAGTGAAAAGCAATAATTATAAAATATGGTACTTGGGATGAGGCATCTTTCCCTACCTCTACCCCCTTCATTCAGTCATTCATTTATTCCACAAATGTTTATTAGATGCCTAATACGTGCTGGACATTGATCTGGCCACTGGGGATTCAGCAATGAGAAAGACAGGCTCTACTCTCACAGACCCTGCTTTCTGGTGGAGAAACGCTGACAATAAACAAATGATGATCTTATATAATGTCAGGTGGTGTGGGCCCTTGTACTGTGAAGCTTGCCCTCAGAGCTGTGACTAGTCAGCTGGAAGTTCAACTAGCTTCTGTCATAATAAGCCTTCCCAGCCCATGAGCCACCTGATTTTGTTCCTTCTAAGGATTCCAGTGAGGGAGTTGGGTGTATAGGAAGGAAATCTTATTGTTCAAGTTTCCCTTTGAAACCTCTTAGAATGGAATAAAACTGCCCAAATCATAGAATTACTATTCTTTATCGTCTTGTATCTCTAACTAGATGTAGATGTTAACACAGTTTCTTCATAGATACAGGGCAGGTAATCACTCCCACCTGAGTATATACTAAATAAGTGCTTTCAAACTTTCACCATGACCCCAGAGCAAGAAATATTTTTACCACTACTTTGCTACTCAATACATATATATATATGAGCTTATTTATGTAAGTGAATAAAAGGTTCAAGAAAAATATATGTGCTGCACTTTGATATTTTCTGTTTTTCTTTTCTTTTTTTTTTTTTTTTTTTTTTTGAGATGGAGTCTCGCTCTGTTGCCCAAGCTGGAGGGCAGTGGTGTGATCTCAGCTCATTGCAACCTCTGCCTCCTGGGTTCAAGCGATTCTCCTGCCTCAGCCTCCCGAGTAGCTGGGACTATAGGCACACGCCATCACGCCCAGCTAATTTTTGTATTTTTAGTAGAGACAGGGTTTCACCATGTTGGCCAGGATGTTCTCGATCTCCACCTCGTGATCCGCCCGCCTTGGCCTCCCAAAATGCTGGGATTACAGGCATGAGACACCGCGCCCAGCCTCTGCCTTTACTTTCCTTTCTTGAAACCTACCTGCCAAGTAAAAAGCTCAGGCTATACCAGAGTGATGAGAGCTGTATCGAGACAGAGTTCCCAGCTGTCCCTGCCCAGCTCCAGACGTGGGTGAGGACATCTTGGACCCACCAGCTCAGCTGACCCACAAGTAAATGCATGCTTAAGAGTCCAGGCGAGGCCGGGTGGGGTGGCTCACACTTGTAATCCCAACACTTTGGTAGGTTGAAGTAGGTGGACTACTTGAGGTCAGGAGTTCAAGACTAGCCTGGGCAACATGGTGAAACCCCGTCTTTACTAAAAATACAAAAATTAGCCAGGCACCTGTAATCCCACTACTTAGGAGACTGGGGTAGGAGAATCACTTGAACCCAGGAGCCGAGATTGCACCACGGCCCTCCAGCCTGGGCAACAGAACGAGACTCCATTTCAAAAAAAAAAGTTCAGGTGAGACCAGTAGAATAACCTCCCAGCCAACCCATAGGATCATGAGATATAAACTATTATTATAGTATTATTATAAATCACTAAGATTTGTGGTGGGTTGTTACACAGCAATAGATAACTTGAAACAGCCCCCAGATTTAGGTCTAAGAGTTACTGGAAGTTTGTATCTGTGTACAAGTTCCTTGTGCAAGAAGCTTGACTTTTTTGGCCATAACTGAGTACAGGTTGAGCATCCCTAATCCAAAATTTAAAATGCTCCAAAATCCAAAACTTAATTTTTGAGACAGAGTTTTGCTCTTGTTGCCCAGGCTGGAGTGCAATGGTGCAATCTCGGCTCACCGCAACCTCCGCCGCCCAGGTTCAAGCGATTCTCCTGCCTCAGCCTCCTGAGCCACTGCACCCGGCTGACTTTTTTTTTGTTTGTTTGTTTGAGACTGAATCCCACTCTGTCGCCCAGGCTAGAGTGCAGTGGCGCAATCTTGGCTCACTGCAACCTCCGCCTCCCGGGTTCAAGCAATTCTCCTGCCTCAGCCTCCTGGGTAGCTGGGATTACAGGCGCGCACCACCACCCCAGCTAATTTTTTTTTTTTTTTAGTAGAGATGGGGTTTCGCCATGTTGGCCAGGCTGGTCTTGAACTCCTGACCTCAGGTGATCCACCCGCCTCGGCCTCCCAAAGTGAGGTTGGGATTACAGATGGGAGCCACCCCACCGGGCCAACTCAGTGACTTCAAACAAATACAATATGGCAGAAATAGTGTGATGTCACTTCCAAGATTAAGTTATTATACAAACAGACGGTGTGGTCTCTTGCTCTCCATTCACCAGCTGCCATGTCATGAGGATACTTAGGCAGCCTACGGAAGTTGTGCCATGGATCGCAAGCCTGCCAGCACCCAGTGAGTGGGCTTGCAGTGGGTCTTCTGAGGCCTGCCGACAGTCACATGGGTGAGCTTGGAAGTGGTTCCCTCCAGCCACAGTAGAGTCTTGAGGTGCTTCTAAGCCAGTAGCTTGATGACTGTCTCCTGAGAGTCCCTGAGCCAGACACCCAGCCTCAGATTCTTGACCAGCGGAAACTACGAGGTTACAAATACTTGTTGTTTTAAGCCACTAAGTTCAGGGGGTAATTTGCTATTCAGCAATAGACAATTAATACAAAGTACAAATGTTAACTATTGGGAGATGCAGAAAATAATAATGGCAGTGGATGGGGCGGGGGGCCACCCAGGTCCCCTCCCTTCAGGGACTGAGGCACTCATCCTCCCGGCTGTTTGTGCCAATAGCTCTCAGCTGTGTCCCTCTCCTGGAATTGCGCTAAGCTGAGGAGAGCCACCTCCCCTCCCCCATCACATACAATGACTGGTTGATGAAGAGGCATAAAGACCCTTATCTGTGCCTTGGGTGGGACAATTCCGAAGAGCCACCCTCTCTCAAACTCCTGTGAGATCACCTGAGGCCTTTGTGACTGCATGACAGCTCACTTCTGCACCCCACATGGCCTCTCGTCCAATCCTGCTTCCTTCAGTCCTCAGGTTTTGGTTCTCAGTCGTGTCGGTTCCTGGGGAACCTGATCTAATACAGTTAGCACCAGGAGTGGTGTGGGGAAGCCAACTCTAAAGAGGAGTTTCGGGGCTAGGTGCGGTGGCTCACACCTGTAATCCCAGCACTTTGGGAGGCCGAGGCGGGTGGATCACCTGAGGTCAGGAGTTCAAGACTACAACATGGTGAAACCCTGTCTCTACTAAAAATACAAAAATTAGCGAGGTGTGGTGGCATACACCAGTAATCCCAGCTACTCGGGAGGCTGAGGCAGGAGAATCACTTGAACCTGGGAGGTGAAGGTTGCAGTGAGCCAAGATCGGGCCACTGCACTCCAGCCTGGTGACAAAGCGAGACTCTGTCTCAAAAAAAAAAGAAAAAGAGAAAAAAGAAAAAAGTTATTTTCTCATCCACTGCAAGCCTACTATGACGAGTTGAAGGTCCTGGTTGGGATGGGGTGGGATCCTGAGATTTGGGTTGGAGACATCTGGGTCCATGAAATCCCAGATCTCCCTGAATTCTCTGGGACTGCAGACACGGTCCACTCCTTTCTGTAAGAGGCTAATGTTCCCCTCTTGCTTGAAGACAGAGGCTTGTGCCTTGTAGTAATGCACACTTCTCTGGATGTACCCCCCATCTCTTTTCCTTGCCACTAGGCCAATTACTACAGTCAAGTCACAACATACCCTAGCTATGTAAGTGCTGGCCTCGCTAAAGGAAAAGGACTATGCCAGTTGTCATTTTTTTGCCACTTCACTCCAAATAAATCCTTCATTGCCTTCTCTATGAAAATGGACCCCTTCCTTCCTTCCTTCCTTCCTTCCTTCCTTCCTTCCTTCCTTCCTTCCTTCCTTCCTTTCTTTCTTTCTTTCTTTCTTTCTTTCTTTCTTTCTTTCTTTCTTTCTTTCTTTCTTTCTTTCTTTCTTTTCTTTCTTTCTTTCTTTCTTTCCCTCTCTGGCCCAGGCTACAATCTACTCGGCTTGCTGCTGCCCGCGCCACGGACTGCCTGGGACTACCGGCGCCCGCCACCGCTGCCTGCCTTTTCTCCTTTGGATGCAGGCACGCGTTCGCCATCTTGGCCACGCTGCTCGCCAGCTCCTGACGCCGAGTGCTCTGCCCGCCTCAGCCTCCCGAGGTACTGGGACTACAGACGGAGTCTCGCTCACCCACTGCTCGGTGTTGCCCGGGCTGGAGGGCGGTGGCGTGGTCTGGCCTCGCGGCAGCCTCTACCCCCCGGCCGCCTGCCTTGGCCTGCCAGGGTGCTGGGATTGCAGCCCCTGCCCGGCCGCCGCCCCATCTGGAAGGTGGGGAGCGCCTCTGCCCGGCCGCCCCGTCTGGGAGGTGAGGAGCACCTCTGCCCGGCCGCCCCGTCTGGGAGGTGAGGAGCGCCTCTGCCCGGCCGCCCCGTCTGGGAGGTGAGGAGCGCCTCTGCCCGGCCACCCACCGTCTGGGAAGTGAGGAGCGCCTCTGCCCGGCCACCCACCGTCTGGGAAGTGAGGAGCGCCTCTGCCCGGCCACCCACCGTCTGGAAAGTGAGGAGCGCCTCTGCCCGGCCACCCACCGTCTGGGAAGTGAGGAGCGCCTCTGCCCGGCCACCCACCGTCTGGAAAGTGAGGAGCGCCTCTGCCCGGCCACCCATCGTCTGGGAAGTGAGGAGCGCCTCTGCCCGGCCGCCCCGCCCGGGAAGAAGTGAGGAGCGCCTCTGCCCGGCCGCCCCGCCCGGGAAGAAGTGAGGAGCGCCTCTGCCCGGCCGCCCCGTCCGGGAAGAAGTGAGGAGCGCCTCTGCCCGGCCGCCCCGTCCGGGAAGAAGTGAGGAGCGCCTCTGCCCGGCCGCCCCGTCCGGGAAGAAGTGAGGAGCGCCTCTGCCCGGCCACCCATCGTCTGGGAAGTGAGGAGCGCCTCTGCCCGGCCACCCACCGTCTGGGAAGTGAGGAGCGCCTCTGACCGGCCGCCCCGTCTGGGAAGTGAGGAGCGCCTCTACCCGGCCGCCCCGTCTGGGAAGTGAGCAGTGCCTCTGCCCGGCCGCCCCGTCTGGGAAGTGAGGAGCGCCTCTGCCCGGCCACTCACCGTCTGGGAAGTGAGGAGCGCCTCTGCCCGGCCACCCACCGTCTGGGAAGTGAGGAGCGCCTCTGCCCGGCCACCCACCGTCTGGGAAGTGAGGAGCGCCTCTGCCCGGCCACCCACCGTCTGGGAAGTGAGGAGCCCCTCTGCCCGGCCACCCACTGTCTGGGAAGTGAGGAGCGCCTCTGCCCGGCCACCCACCGTCTGGGAAGTGAGGAGCCCCTCTGCCCGGCCACCCACCGTCTGGGAAGTGAGGAGCGCCTCTGCCCGGCCACCCACCGTCTGGGAAGTGAGGAGCGCCTCTGCCCGGCCACCCACCGTCTGGGAAGTGAGGAGCGCCTCTGCCCGGCCACCCATCGTCTGGGAAGTGAGGAGCGCCTCCGCCCGGCCGCCCCGTCCGGGAAGAAGTGAGGAGCGCCTCTGCCCGGCTGCCCCGCCCGGGAAGAAGTGAGGAGCGCCTCTGCCCGGCCGCCCCGCCCGGGAAGAAGTGAGGAGCGCCTCTGCCCGGCCGCCCCCGTCCGGGAAGAAGTGAGGAGCGCCTCTGCCCGGCCGCCCCGTCTGGGAAGTGAGGAGCGCCTCTACCCGGCCGCCCCGTCTGGGAAGTGAGCAGTGCCTCTGCCCGGCCGCCCCGTCTGGGAAGTGAGGAGCGCCTCTGCCCGGCCACCCACCGTCTGGGAAGAGAGGAGCGCCTCTGCCCGGCCACCCACTGTCTGGGAAGTGAGGAGCGCCTCTGCCCGGCCACCCACCGTCTGGGAAGTGAGGAGCGCCTCTGCCCGGCCACCCACCGTCTGGGAAGTGAGGAGCGCCTCTGCCCGGCCACCCACCGTCTGGGAAGTGAGGAGCGCCTCTGCCCGGCCACCCACCGTCTGGGAAGTGAGGAGCCCCTCTGCCCGGCCACCCACCGTCTGGGAAGTGAGGAGCGCCTCTGCCCGGCCACCCACCGTCTGGGAAGTGAGGAGCCCCTCTGCCCGGCCACCCACCGTCTGGGAAGTGAGGAGCCCCTCTGCCCGGCCACCCACCGTCTGGGAAGTGAGGAGCGCCTCTGCCCGGCCACCCACCATCTGGGAAGTGAGGAGCGCCTCTGCCCGGCCACCCACCGTTTGGGAAGTGAGGAGCACCTCTGCCCGGCCACCCATCGTCTGGGAAGTGAGGAGCGCCTCCGCCCGGCCGCCCCGTCCGGGAAGAAGTGAGGAGCGCCTCTGCCCGGCCGCCCCGCCCGGGAAGAAGTGAGGAGCGCCTCTGCCCGGCCGCCCCGCCCGGGAAGAAGTGAGGAGCGCCTCTGCCCGGCCGCCCCATCCGGGAAGAAGTGAGGAGCGCCTCTGCCCGGCCGCCCCGTCCGGGAAGAAGTGAGGAGCGCCTCTGCCCGGCCGCCCCCGTCCGGGAAGAAGTGAGGAGCGCCTCTGCCCGGCCGCCCCGTCCGGGAAGAAGTGAGGAGCGCCTCTGCCCGGGCGCCCCGTCCGGGAAGAAGTGAGGAGCGCCTCTGCCCGGCCGCCCCGTCCGGGAAGAAGTGAGGAGCGCCTCTGCCCGGCCGCCCCGTCCGGGAAGAAGTGAGGAGCGCCTCTGCCCGGTCACCCATCGTCTGGGAAGTGAGGAGCGCCTCTGCCCGGCCACCCACCGTCTGGGAAGTGAGGAGCGCCTCTGCCCGGCCGCCCCGTCTGGGAAGTGAGGAGCGCCTCTGCCCGGCCGCCCCGTCTGGGAAGTGAGGAGCGCCCCTACCCGGCCGCCCCGTCTGGGAAGTGAGCAGCGCCTCTGCCCGGCCGCCCCGTCCGGGAAGAAGTGAGGAGCGCCTCTGCCCGGCCGCCCCGTCTGGGAAGAAGTGAGGAGCGCCTCTGCCCGGCCGCCCCGACCGGGAAGAAGTGAGGAGCGCCTCTGCCCGGCCGCCCCGTCCGGGAAGAAGTGAGGAGCGCCTCTGCCCGGCCGCCCCGTCTGGGAAGTGAGCAGCGCCTCTGCCCGGCCGCCCCGTCCGGGAAGAAGTGAGGAGCGCCTCTGCCCGGCCGCCCCGTCCAGGAAGAAGTGAGGAGCGCCTCTGCCCGGCCGCCCCGTCCGGGAAGAAGTGAGGAGCGCCTCTGCCCGGCCGCCCCGTCCGGGAAGAAGTGAGGAGCGCCTCTGCCCGGCCGCCCCGTCCGGGAAGAAGTGAGGAGCGCCTCTGCCCGGCCGCCCCGTCCGGGAAGAAGTGAGGAGCGCCTCTGCCCGGCCGCCCCGTCTGGGAAGTGAGGAGCGCCTCTGCCCGGCCGCCCCGTCCGGGAAGAAGTGAGGAGCGCCTCTGCCCGGCTGCCCCATCTGGGAAGTGAGGAGCGCCTCTGCCCGGCCGCCCCGTCCGGGAAGAAATGAGGAGCGCCTCTGCCCGGGCGCCCCATCCGGGAAGAAGTGAGGAGCGCCTCTGCACAGCCACCCATCGTCTGGGAAGTGAGGAGCGCCTCTGCCCGGCCACCCACCGTCTGGGAAGTGAGGAGCGCCTCTGCCCGGCCGCCCCGTCCGGGAAGAAGTGAGGAGCGCCTCTGCCCGGCCGCCCCGTCCGGGAAGAAGTGAGGAGCGCCTCTGCCCGGCCGCCCCGTCTGGGAGGTGAGGAGCGCCTCTGCCCGGCCACCCATCGTCTGGGAGGTGAGGAGCGCCTCTGCCAGGCCACCCATCGTCTGGGAGGTGAGGAGCGCCTCTGCCCGGCCACCCATCGTCTGGAAAGTGAGGAGCGCCTCTGCCCGGCTGCCCCATCTGGGAAGTGAGGAGTGCCTCTGCCCGGACACCCATCGTCTGGGAGATGAGGAGCGCCTCTGCCCGGCCACCCATCGTCTGGGAAGTGAGGAGCGCCTCTGCCCGGCCACCTATCGTCTGGGAAGAAGTGAGGAGCGTCTCTGCCTGGCCGCCCCGTCTGGGAAGTGAGGAGCCCCTCTGCCCGGCCGCCCCGTGTCTGGGTAGAAGTGAGGAGCTCCTCTGCCTGGCCGCTCCGTCTGGGAGGTCTACCACGGAGGCCAGAAGCAATGTGGGGGCTGGACGTGGTGGCTCACGCCTGTGGTCCCGGCACTCTAGGGGGCGAGGCGGGTTGATCACTTCGGACTAGGAGTTCGAGACCAGTCTGGCCAACTTGGCGAAACATGAAGAATACAACAGACAAACCAACCAACCAACTCAATGACAACAAAACAGGTCTACCCTGGAGTCATACTCTAATTTTTTCTATTTTCCTCCCTTTCTGATCCTTTATCCCACTTTCTTTTTCTTCCTCTTCCTTCTCCCTCTTCTTTGTCAAATAGAGGATTGAGTTATTATCACTGATCCATATAAAGTCCCTCTCTCATTTATTTTAACTCCCACCCCCATTTCTATTCCCCGACTTCCCATGTGCAACCTTCCTAATATGTTTGATACGCATCTTTTTGTTTGTATGTATTTTTAGAAAATGTTTATTGTTTTTGTATGCAAAAAAAAAAAAAAAAAAAAAGAAAATGGACCGGAGCCCCTCAAATATTTCTCCTCTGCCGGTTGGCACTATGTCAGGCTTTGTCATTAGAGGCTGCTGGAGAAACTTTGCAGGAGGAAAGTGTTTTCCTCCCTAGTGCAAGTGTGCTATTCTCAGCAGCCTCCTATGGCTCCTCTAGCTCCCAGCTCCTGCAGTGTGAGCAGCTTCTCCACTGCCCAGCTCTACTGCATGCAAACAGCAGCCCCCAGCAGCTAGCAGCCACCCCCAGCATCCCCCTGAGGAGTTGCTTAGGGGAGCACTTCTAGTAACACACCTGTGTGTGCACGATTTCCCCAGGTACCCCAGAGGTCAGATTGCTAGTGAGTTCAGCAGGCAGATTGGCTTTAGCCCCACAGTGATGTTTTTGACCCCCAAGGAGCCATGACCCTTTCCTGACAATAAGATCGGGATCTCAGCCCTGGGATGGCCCCTTCCTTGGGTACTCTATCTCAGCATTAGGGGTAGTGACTGTTCCTTATGTCTGCTATTCCTGTACTCTTGAAAGTTTCCTTTTTACTAGCTAATCCTTCATTACTCCAATTCCCTGGTGTACTTAATTAGTCTATGTATCAAACTTTCTCCCTGTTCAAATTACTAGGTGTTTTTTGGTCTTCTGATTGGACTGTGACTCATTCAGGCTCTGTATCCTGAAGAAGTTGCAGGACCTAGCCAACATGTACTCACAGAAGCTGGGGCAGTATTACAGGACTTGACGGGGGTGAGAAGGGCATTGCGTAAGGTTGGAGAAGTGAAAGTTTATTGATTGGAGGCTGGATGCGGTGGCTCACGCCTGTAATCCCAGCGCTTTGGGGAGGCCGAGGTGTGCAGATCACCTGAGGTCGGGAGCTCGAGACCAGCCTGACCAACGTGGAGAAACTCTGCCTCCACTAAAAATACAAAAATAGCCGGGCATGGTGGCGCATGCCTGTAATCCCAGCTACTCGGGAGGCTGAGGCAGGAGAATCACTTGAACTCATGAGGCGGAGGTTGCGGTGAGCCGAGATTGTGCCATTACGCTCCAGCCTGGGCAACAAAGAGCAAAATTCCATCTCAAAAAAAAAAAAAAAAAAAAAAAATTTATTGATTGGAGCATCTTGGGAGCATCCTGAAAATAGACTCTAGCAAAGATCCCAGGAGATGGTACTAATATACTGCCAGGGTGGCTCTTGGAAGCTGGGAGAAAGCAATGGCCCACACTGAGTGAAGGAGAAAAGCTGAAACTGCTGTGGAAAACAGAGAATTGGGCATCCTTGGCAACATGGTAAAACTCCATCTCTACTAAAAATACAAAAAAAATTAGCAGGCGTGGTAGCACGCACCTGTGGGCCCAGCTACTTGGAGGCCTGAGGTGGCAGGATCACTTGAGCCCAGAAGGCAGAGGTTGCAGTGAGCCGAGACTGTACCATTGTGCTCCAGCCTAGGTGACAGAGGGAGACCCTGCTGAAAAAATAAAAATAAAAAGAGAATTGGGCATGCCAGAGTGTATATACTGGAAAAAAAGCTGGATTGGATGGATTGGCTCAGTGGATGCAAGCTGGAACGGGCTCCCACTGCACTACAGTCCTACTCTGGATTGTCCTGAAGACGGCAGTGAGGGAAAATCCTCTCAGTGGGCAGAGCTTTGGCAGCACACCTGGACATCCACTACATATGGAAAGAGAAGGAGCCCGAGGTAAGAATATACCAGAGTCACATGCAATGGCAAATGGCTTGACTGGTTTGCCAGGGGTTTGAGAGAGAAAGATGGGAAGATCAGAGACAAAGAGACATAGTAAAGGGATATGTGGCTAGGCGCGGTGGCTCACGTCTGTAATCCCAGCACTTTAGGAGACTGAGGCAGGCAGATCACGAGGTCAGGAGTTCGAGACCAGCCTAGCCAACATGATGAAACCCCGTCTCTACTAAAAATACAAAAAACTTAGACAGGTGTGGTGGCACACGCCTGTAATCCCAGCTACTTGGGAGGATGAGGTAGGAGAATTGCTTGAACCCAGGAGGCGGAGTTTGCAGTGAGGCAAGATCACACCATTGCACTCCAGCCTGGGTGACAGAGAAAAAAAAAAAAAGACATATGATGGACCTGTGGGAGTGGGCATGGGTGTAAAGTACAAAGATCTTTGCATTAGGGCCGGGCGCGGTGGCTCAAGCCTGTAATCCCAGCACTTTGGGAGGCCGAGGCGGGCGGATCACAAGGTCAGGAGATCGAGACCATCCTGGCTAACACAGTGAAACCCCGTCTCTACTAAAAATACAAAAAAATTAGCTGGGCGTGTTGGCGGGCGCCTGTAGTCCCAGCTACTCGGGAGGCTGAGGCAGGAGAATGGCGTGAACCCGGGAGGCAGAGCTTGCAGTGAGCCGAGATCGCGCCACTGCACTCCAGCCTGGGGGACAGAGCAAGACTCCGTCTCAAAAAAAAAAAAAATCTTTGCATTAATGCCCATCAGAGAGCATCCACCATGGAAGATGTACTATGGAACCAAGTAGACAGAATAACTAGGCCAGTTGACGTGAGCCAGTCTCTGTCATTGGTCAACCTAGTGCTTCCCCAGTTGGTGCATGAATGAAGATCCATGGTGGTAGAGAATGAAAGCTATAACTGTGCCCCAGAGCATGGAGTCCCACTCACCAAGACTCATTTTAATACTGCCAACCAACCTGCCAGTAACAGACAAATGCCACGCCCCATACAGCACCATTCTTCCTCAGAAATCAACCAGCCACATGATGACAAGCTGATTACATTGGATCCCTTCCACTCTGGATGAGGCAACAATCCATCTTGACTGGAATTGACATTAATTCTGGGTATGAATTTGTCTTTCCAGCCACAGGACCTGTGATGGTTATCTTTTTACTTCAACTTGCCTAGGTTATGTAGTATACTTATTCAGTCAGATGCTAATCTAGGAGGCACTGCAATAGTATTTTGTAGATGTCAGTTGACTTTAGGTAAAAGAGATTATCTTTGATAATTTCTGTGGGCCTTATCCATTAAGTTGAAAGGCAAGATCAACTCCCGCTGGGCACGGTGGCTCACGCCTATAATCCCAGCACTTTGGGAGGCCGAGGCAGGCGGATCATGAGGACGGGAGTTCCAGGCCAGCCTGGCCAATGTGGTGAAACCCTGTCTCTACTAAAAATACAAAAATTAGCTGGGTGTGGTGGCGTGTGCCTGTAATCCCAGCTACTCAGGATACTGAAGCAGGAGAATTGCTTGAACCCGGGAGGTGGAGGTTGCAGAGAGCCAAGATCGGATCACTGCACTCCAGCTTGGGTGACAGAGCGAGACTCCATCTCAAAAAAAAAAAAAAAAAAAAAAATCAACTCCCAGATGAGCACAGTGGCTCAGGCCTGTAATTGCACCACTTTGGGAGGCCAAGGAGGGTGCATCACCTGAGGTCAGGAGTTCGAGAGCAGCCTGGCCAACATGGTGAAAACCCATCTCTACTAAAAATACAAAAATTAGGCCAGGCGCGGTTTCTCATTCCTGTAATCCCAGCATTTTGGGAGGTCGAGGCAGGTGGATCACCTGAGAATGGGAGTTCGAGACCAGCCTGACCAACATGGTGAAACCCCGTCTCTACTAAAAATACAAAATTAACGGCATGGCGGTGCATGCCTGTAATCCCAGCTACTTGGGAGGCTGAGGCAAGAGAATCACTTGAACCCGGGATGTGGAAGTTGCAGTGAGCTGAGACCGTGCCATTGCACCTGGGCCACCAGAGCGAAACTCTGTCTCAAAAAAAAAAAAGAAAGAAAAAAAGGAAAGAAAAAAAAATCACAGGCCGGGCACGGTGGCTCACGCCTGTAATCCCAGCATTTTGGGAGGCCGAGGCGGGCAGATCACGAGGTCAGGAGATCGAGACCATCCTGGCTAACACAGTGAAACCCCGTCTGTACTAAAAATACAAAAAATTAGCCGGGCGAGGTGGCTGGCACCTGTAGTCCCAGCTACTCGGGAGGCTGAGGCAGGAGAATGGCGGGAACCCCCGGGGGGCGGAGCCTGCAGTGAGCCGAGATCGCGCCACTGCACTCCAGCCTGGGCGACAGCGAGACTGTCTCAAAAAAAAAAAAAAAAAAAAAAAAAAAAAAAAAAAAAAAATCACCCTGCCCCGCCCTCTTGTTTTGGAGAGATTCCATAATTATTTGTTTATATATTGAATACCTGCATGTGCTATAAATAGAAAAATGAGATGACCAAGACAATTTTCTTCCCTTGAGGACCTCACAGGACTAGAAGACAAACAAGTCTGCCACTAGTAATAAACAATGGGATAAGTAAGTACTGTAATGACAGTTATGTGCAGAGTGCAGGAGTGACAGGGAGAAGAGGAGGGGCCATCTCTGCCTGCGGAAGAATTGAATACAGAGGTGATTGTGAGCTGGGTTTTGAAGGGATGCTGCATGGTTGGCCTAGAAAGGTGGGTTGGGATAAAGGTTGAGTTAGGACAAGAACCCCGTTTTCTAGGCAGTGCTCTCCCCACACATGGCCGCTATTTATTTCCTTCCTTCCTTCCTTCCTTCCTTCCTTCCTTCCTTCCTTCCTTCCTTCCTTCCTCTTTCTCTCTCTCTCTCCCCCTCTCTCCCTCTCTCCCGCTCTCTTTCTCTCTTTCTTTCTTTTTCACGGAGCCTTGCTCTGTCTCCCAGGCTGGAGTGCAGTGGCCCGATCTCAGCTCACTGCAAGCTCCGCCTCCCGGGTTCATGCCATTCTCCTGCCTCAGCCTCCCAAGTAGCTGGGACTACAGGCTCCCACCACCATGCCTGGCTAATTTTTTATTTTTTTTTAGTAGAGACGGGGTTTTGCCATGTAAGCCAGGATGATCTCAATCTCCTGACCTCGTGATCCGCCTGCCTCAGCCTCCCAAAGTACTGGGATTACAGGCGTGAGCCACTGCGCCCAGCCAATTAGTGCTCTTTTAAAAGAGGCTGAAGGAAGCTCCCTCATGCCTCTTCCCTCCCATGCCTTACCCCATGTGAGGACACAGCATTCATCCACTCCAAAGGATGCAGCAACACGAGCCATCTTGGAAGCAGAGACAGCCCTTGCCAGCCACCACATCTGCTACCACCTTGATCTTGGACTTCCCAGCCTCCAGAACTGTGAAAAATAAATTTCTGCTGGGCACGGTGGCTCACACCAGTAATCACAGCACTTTGGAAGGCCAAGGTGGGCAGATCACGAGGTCAGGAGTTTGAGACCAGCCTACCAACATGGTGAAACCCTGTTGCTACTTTTTTTTTTTTTTTTTTTTTTGAGACGGAGTCTTGCTCTGTCACCCAGGCTGGAGTGCAGTGGCGCAATCTCGGCTCACTGCAAGCTCCACCTCCCGGGTTCACGCCATTCTCCTGCCTCAGCCTCTCCGAGTAGCTGGGACTACAGGCACCCGCCACTACGCCCGGCTAATTTTTTTGTGTTTTTATTTTTTTATTTTTATTTTTTTATTATTTATTTATTTTTTTTTTTTTGAGACGGAGTCTTGCTCTGTTGCCCAGGCTGGAGTGCAGTGGCGCAATCTCGGCTCACTGCAAGCTCCGCCTCCTGGGCTCATGCCATTCTCCTGCCTCAGCCTCTCCGAGTAGCTGGGACTACAGGCGCCCGCCACCACGCCCGGCTAATTTTTTGTATTTTTAGTAGAGATGGGGTTTCACCGTGGTCTCGATCTCCTGACCTCGTGATCCGCCCGCCTCGGCCTCCCAAAGTGCTGGGATTACAAGCGTGAGCCACCGCGCCCGGCCTCCCTGTTGCTACTAAAAATACAAAAATTAGCCTGGCGTGGTGGCACGTGCCTGTAGTCCCAGCTACTTGGGAGGCAGAGGCAGGGGAATCGCTTGAACCCGGGAGGTCTCCGGAGGTTGCTGTGAGCCAAGATCATGCCACAGCACTCCAGCCTGGCGACAGAGCGAGACTCTGTCTCAAAAAAATAAATAAATAAAAGAAAAATAAAAAGAAAGAAAGACATTTCTGGTTTGTTTTTTTTTTTTTTTTTGAGACAGAGTCTCACTCTGTCGCCCAGGCTGGAGTGCTGTGGCGCGATCTCGGCTCACTGCAACCTCCGCCTCCCAGGTTCAAGAGATTCCCCTGCCTCTGCCTCCCGAGTAGCTGGGACTACAGGCAGGTGCCACTATGTCTGGCTATTTTTTTTCTTTTTTTTTTTTGTATTTTAGTAAAGACGGGGTTTCACCATGTTGGCCAGGATGATATGTCCTCCTCGGCCTCCCCAAAGTGCTGGAATTACAGGCGTGAGCCACCGCACTTGGCCTTAAATTTCTGTTTTTTATAAATTACTCATTCTTAGGCATTTTGTTATAACATCTTGAACCGACTGAGACACTATCTGAAGGCTAAGCAAAGAAGGACGGGCCATGGGCAGTGAACCTCCCATGCCCAAATCACCTGTTTCCAGGAACTGACTTCAGCACTGAGTGCCTATCGTGGGGTATTTGTTAGTCTAGACTTGACTGGAGAAGGAGAAAACTGCATTTGGGGCCAGAACTTCCTGGGCTGGTAATCCGTTCTGCCCACTGACACCCAGTAAGTGTTCATAAGCACAAATTGTGGTAAATCACATTTTGTGGTGCTGTCCATTGATGGCAGGATGGTAACCACAGAGTGTGGCCGGCCTGGGTGGGTGAGCACAGATTAAGCCAAAGAAGACTTTTGCTGAGAAGTGACACCTTGAGTAAATAGACAGATGTTGATGTTTGGGGTGGGGGTCAGGGGTCCCTGTAAGATGAATACAGACGCCCAGCCTCCCACATGTATGAAGTGACCAGGTCACGTTCTGAAAGGGGTCAGAAGCTGAAGAATGATAGATGGACCAGAGTAATGAGGGATGCTCCCCTGGAGTCAGGAATATGGAACCGAAAAATGAGGACAGTTGTGGAAATTACTTTTCTTGCTTTCTGGTTGTGACTTTGTGGAAATCAGTTTAGGAAGCCACTGAATTGCTTTGACTGATGCACTGATTTCACAGCTGGGGTTTTTCTTTGCCTCATGCTGGGCCCAGGTGAGAGGATATTCATTAGTGGAGGCCAGCACAATGGTGGATTAAGTCCTTGGGAGAATGCCAGCCCAATGCAGACCTGGGCAGGTGGAACTTTTTTTTTTGAGACAGAGTGTTGCTCTTGTTGCCCAGATTGGAGGGCCATGGCACGATCTCGGCTCACTGCAACCTCTGCCTCCCGGGTTCAAATGATTCTCCTGCCTCGGCCTCCCGAGTAGCTGGGATTACAGGCATGTGCCACCATGCCCGGCTAATTTTGTATTTTTAGTAGAGATGGGGTTTCTCCATGTTGGTCAGGCTGGTCTCGAACTCCCGACCTCAGGTGATCTGCTTGCCTCGGCCTCCCAAGGTGCTGGGATTACAGGCATGAGCCACCACGCCCTGCCAAGTGGAACTTTTAAAGAACAGGAATGTTGGCAGGCCGTGGTGAGCGCTGGTGGCTTAGGTTAGCAAATAACGTCCCAGACAATCCTAGACCACAAAACAGTGTTCACCCTGGAAAGCTACAAAATTAGAGCTTCCAACCTCAGCTAGTGACAAATTAAGACTCCCTTATTTATCTTTCTCACCCTCAAGAAGCCACATCTTTCTGCCCAGGTGGCTCCCGCAAGGAGAATAAATAGAATTATGTATTGGGAGATGATGTGACATGTTTGGGTTGGGTCTATTAAGAACCACACCCAGTGTCTTGAGTGAAAGAACAAGGGCCTTTTCAAAGGAATTGGTTTTTTCCACCTTTTTATGATCCAAGTTTCCAGACCCTAGGGAAGGGTGAAGGGGAGAACTGGGGACTTCAGCTCAGGAGACCAATTGCAGAGAGTCTGAAAGCTCCACAAAACTCAGGTATGCACTCTAGTGACAGGAGCTACCCCATCAGTTGAAGCACCGGTGGTGGGATGGCAGGAGAGCAGGGGACAGCAGGAGAGAGCAGGGGAGAGCGGGGGAGAGCGGGGGAGACCAGGCTTCCTCAAGCCCAGGACCTGGCAGAACTGTCTGCGGCACCTTCTGCCTTCTCTGCATTCCCCCAGACCAGCCCTTTCATCACCAGATGGTCCCTCTGCCTGCCCTAAGCCCATGGCTCCCTGACCTCCCTCTGCATGTGCTCAGCTGGACCTGGGCCTCGGGTGCAGGCTTCTCCTCCCCTGTCCTGGCTTTGCTCCTCACTTCTGTGCTCTAAACTGATGTGTAGGACAATTACCCGGGGACACCGTTTCCCATTGTTTTTAAAATTAGGCAGCAGGCCTTAGGAAAGAACCCTGAGTCAAAATTTTGTGCTACACCTACACTGGAGTCTTCCCCCTCCTCATTTATAGCTGAAGAAACCGACTCCAGGAGAGCAATAGCCACCCAAGGCCACACTGAAAATTCTTGGTAGAGCCGAGGCGACATACCTGAGCAAGTCAGCCCAGGCCCTCACCAGAGCACCCCTTCCTCATCCTTCCTCTTGCATATTGGTATTTATCTTACTCCATGGAGTCTCACTGTGTTGCCCAGGCTGGAGTGCAGTGGCGTGATCTCGGCTCACTGCAACCTCTGCCTCCCTGGTTCAAATGATTCTCCTGCCTCAGCCTCCCAAGTAACTGGGATTACAGGCATGCACCGCCACTCCCAGCTAATTTTGTTATTTTTTTTTTTTTTTTTTTTGAGACGGAGTCTTTCTCTGTCCCCCAGGCTGGAGTGCAGTGGCGCGATCTCGGCTCACTGCAAGCTCCGCCTCCCAGGTTCACGCCATTCTCCTGCCTCAGCCTCCCGAGTAGCTGGGACTACAGGCGCCCACCAACACGCCCGGCTAATTTTTTTTTTTGTATTTTTAGTAGAGACAGGGTTTCGCCGTGTTAGCCAGGACGGTCTCGATCTCCTGACCTTGTGATCCGCCCGCCTCGGCCTCCCAAAGTGCTGGGATTACAGGCTTGAGCCACCGCGCCCGGCTGCTAATTTTGTATTTTCAGCAGAGATGGGGTTTCTCCATGTTGGTCCGGTTGGTCTTGAACTCCCGACCTCAGGTGATCTGCCCACCTCGGCCTCCCAAAGTGCTGGGATTATAGGCCCGAGCCACCGCGCCCGGCCCAGAAATTCTTATTTGTTCACATGTTAAAGGAGATATGCCATCAATATAGAGACTGATCCAGAAGACAGCAACAGATTCCAAATTATTCTTTTTTTTTTTTCTTAAGATGGAGCCTTCCTCTGTCGCCTAGGCTGGAGTGCCGTGGCGCAATCTCAGCTCACTTCAACCTCTGCTTCCCAGGTTCAAGCCATTCTCCTGCCTCAGCCTCCCAAGTTGCTGGGATTACAGGCATGTGCACAGCTAATTTTTTTTCTTTTTTTTTTTTTTTTTTTTTTTTTTTTTAGTAGAGACGGGGTTTTGCCATGTTGGCCAGGCTGCTCTCCAACTCCTGACCTCAGGTGATCCGCCTGCCTCGGCCTCCTGAAATGCTGGGATTACAGGCGTGAGCCACCATGCCCGGCCCCACATTCATTTTTATGGGATATTTGTTCTTTAATTGCATGTTGAATGTAGCAAGTTTCCATCCTAAGTTGGGTTTGACTTGTGCTGAGACACTGGCTTCCTCTGAGCACCCCATGCCAGATGGCAGGGACCAGGAAGTCTGGGAAGCAGTTTCTTCACTAGTGGGTAGGCCACACACAGATAATCAAGAAGAAAATGTTCAGACTCATCAGGCTAAATACTTATGGTGCCTACAAATAGAGTGAGAAATGGAAAGTACCTCTCCTCTCCTTGCCCAGATAAATGGAACAACTAGACCAATTAGACCCTGGTTTCCCTCCAGGCTGTGCCAAGATTTGAAGGATTCACATCTTCACTGCTGCTGTCTAGCACGGTGTATCTGCCTGAGAGGTTGTCTCTCATTTCCTCCCTCTACTGCCCAGGCAGGTCTGGTCCTGCTGATGGATGCTCCATCAAGTCTGAACATAATAATGGCCCTACCTAGGCTGCTGCGTAGGGACACAACTCCCAGCCCACTACCTTCAGGCAGCTGGAAAATCAGGTCTTCAGCTTCCCCAGCAAGTCATCTCAAGGTGATAGAAATAGTGGCCATGTATTGGCTGGGCATGGTGGCTTATGCCTGTAATCCCAGCACTTTGGAAGGCTGAGGTGAGTGGATCATCTGAGGTCTGAGGTCAGGAATTCGAGACCAGCCTGGCCAACATGATGAAACCCTGTCTCTACTAAAAATACAAAAATTAGCCGGGCATGGTGACATGCGCCCTTAGTCCCAGCTACTTAAGAGGCTGAGGCAGGAGGATCGCTTGAACTTGGGAAGCGGTTGGAGTGAGCCGAGATCACGCCACTGCACTCCAGCCTAGGTGACAGAGCAAGACTCCATCTCCAAAAACAAAAAAGAAATAGGGGGCTGGGCACAGTGGCTCACACCTGTAATCCCAGCACTTTGGGAGGCCAAGGCAGGCAGATCACCTGAGGTCAGGAGTTCAAAACCAGCCTGGGCGACATGGTGAAACCCCATCTCTACTAAAAATACAAAAATTAGCCGAGTGTGGTGGCAGATGCCTGTAATCCCAGCTACCTGGGAGGCTGAGACAGGAGAATTGCTTGAACCCGGGAGGCAGAGGTTGCAGGGAGCCAAGATCACGCTATTGCACTCCAGCCTGGGTGACAAGAGTGAAACTCCATCTCAAAAAAAAAAAAAAAAAGAAAGAGCAAGGCGCGGTGGCTCACACCTGTAATCCCAGCACTTTGGGCAGCTGAGGTGGGCAGATCACGAGATCAGGAGATCGAGTCCATCCTCGCTAACACGGTGAAACCCCGTCTCTACTAAAGATACAAAAAATTAGCCAGGCGTGGTGGCAGGCACCTGTAGTCCCAGCTACTTGGGAGGCTGAGGCAGGAGAATGGCGTGAACCCCGGAGGTGGAGCTTGCAGTGAGCCAAGATGGCACCACTGTACTCCAGCCTGGGCGACAGAGCGAGATTCTGTGAAAAAAAGAAAGAAAGGAAAGAAAGAAAGAAAGAGAGAAAGAGAGAGAGAGAGAAAGAAAAAGAAAGAAAGAAGAAAGAAAGAAAGAAAGAAAGAAAGAAAGAAAGAACGAAAGAAAGAGAAAGAACGAAAGAAAGAGAAAGAAAGAAGAAACAAAGAAAGAAAGAAAGAGAAAGAAAGAAGAAAGAAGAAAGAAAGAAAGAAAGAAAGAAAGAAAGAAAGAAAGAAAGAAAGAAAGAAAAAGAAAGAGAAGGAAGGAAGGAAGGAAGGAAGGAAGGAAGGAAGGAAGGAAATAAATAGCGGCCATGTGTGGGGAGAGCACTGCCTAGAAAACGGGGTTCTTGTCCTAACTCAACCTTTATCCCAACCCACCTTTCTAGGCCAACCATGCAGCATCCCTTCAAAACCCAGCTCACACATCACCTCTGTATTCAATTCTTCCGCAGGCAGAGATGGCCCCTCCTCTTCTCCCTGTCACTCCTGCACTCTGCACATAACTGTCATTACAGTACTTACTTATCCCATTGTTTATTACTAGTGGCAGACTTGTTTGTCTTCTAGTCCTGTGAGGTCCTCAAGGGAAGAAAATTGTCTTGGTCATCTCATTTTTCTATTTATAGCACATGGCAGGTATTCAATATATAAACAAATAATTATGGAATCTCTCCAAAACAAAAGGGTGGGGCAGGGTGATTTTTTTTTTTCTTTTTTCTTTTTTTTTTTTTTTTTGAGACAGAGTTTCGCTCTGGTTGCCCAGGCTGGAGTGCAATGGCACGGTCTCAGCTCACTGCAACCTCCACCTCCCAGGTTCAAGCGATTCTCTTGCCTCAGCCTCCCGAGTAGCTGGGATTACAGGCGCCTGTGACCACGCCCAGCTAATTTTTGTATTTTAGTAGAAATGGGGTTTCACCATGTTGGCCAGGCTGGTTGCAAACTCCTGACCTGAGGTAATCCACCCATCTCAGCCTCCCAAAGTGCTGGGATTACAGGCATGAGCCACCGCCTTCCTTACCTAAGAGTCTGTGATGACCCCAGTCTCATTTCCAGTATTGATGACCCAAATCTCACTTTCAGGCACAGAGAAATGAAAGACCCAACATTCCCAAACCCTCAGATTAAGTGTGTTTGATCCACATGTCCCAACCTATTTTGGCTCTGGGACGTAAAGAAATTATGTCTATACATTTTGTACACGGGTATGTGAGTGTCCAGTAGAAAGGATGTGGGGGTTAGAGGTGTCTCTCTTCCTTCTATGAGCATGTATCAGTCATCTAAAAGCATTTTGGGGTCTGTCATGACAGTGTCCCTATAAGTTGGTGTTTCTCTGATAGATAAGATGATGCAGGGATTCTCCAAGGGAATGGGGATGGAGGCAAGGCATATCTAGAGGGGGTGAATGATTTGCTAAACCACGTACATGTTGAGGAGTGATGGAGATTCTCAGCTAGTATTCTCAAATCCCCCCCTTAGTCATTCTGACCCAAGAAGGTCTTGACTAGGCTAAGGTTTACAATCAGCCACAATGGGGGCAACCGGTCATTTCCTCTCTCTTTTATTTGAGGGCAGAGCAGGAATCTAGGAAGAGCTAGTTTTGAGGGACTGTCAAGTAATGGATCCTCCTTGATGTGGTTTGAAACATTGCCACTGTGTGTTTGGATAATGGCTAAATTAGCCCTCCATAAAGACTGGGAATGAAGACATGTCTAAATATAACTTGAGGAACACAGACTGAGAAAAGCCTGTGGGTAGAGTGGAAGAACCCAGCCCAAGGTATAAGACAGTAGGAAAATCAAATCCAACTCTCTTCGCCACTTTCCAGCTTAGGGTTTTTTTTTTTTTTTTTTTTTTTTTTTTTTTTTTTTTTTTTTTTTTGAGACAGAGTCTTGCTCTGTCACCCAAGCTGGAGTGCAGTGGCGTGACTTCAGCTCACTGCAACCTCCACTGCCCAGGTTCAAGCAATTCTCCTGCCTCAGCCTCCCGAGTAGCTGGGATTACAGGCGCCTGCCATCACGCCTCGCTGATTTTTGTGTTTTCAATAGAGACGGGGTTTCACTATGTTGGCCAGCTTGTCTTCAATTCCTAACCTCAAGTGATCCACCTGCCTTGGCCTCCCAAAGTGCTGGGATTACAGGCGTAAGCCATGGTGCCCGGCCCCAGCTTGGGGTATTTTTTAAAGACAGAGAAAAAACACAGCAGTAGGTTGGGGATTATTATTCTCATTGGCTGTGGTAGATGAGGTATTTTTAGGCCTCACCTAACTCATCTGCAAAAAATAAGTTAATGTTTTTGAATGCCTGCTACTGGCGCCGAGGGCTAGACGTAGCTCATCTCAGTGTCCTCTACCACCTTACAAGGAGAGAATATCATTTACAAATGGGGGCCCAAAAAGATCACTGTGCTGGCCCAAAGTCACACAGCTGATAAGTGGCAGGGCAGAGGCCTCATTGTGCCTCCCAGTACAAAGATAGCAGTCTCTTCCTGCATTACAGAATTGTGAGAATGAGAAGATAATGAACCGGAAAGCACATCTTAAGACACAAAGTGCTCCACGAAATGTAAAGAATGATCCTGGCCAGGCGCAGTGGCTCACACCTGTAATCCCAGCACTTTGGGAGGCCAAGGCGGGCCGATCACGAGGTCAGGAGATTGAGACCATCCTGGCTAACACAGTGAAACCCCATCTCTACTAAAAAAAATACAAAAAATTAGCTAGGCATGGTGGCGGGTGCCTGTAGTCCCAGCTACTCGGGAGGCTGAGGCAGGAGAATGGCGTGAACCTGGGAGGTGGAGATTGCAGTGAGCCGAGATTGGCCACTGCACTCCAGCCTGGGCGACAGAGCAAGACTCTGTCTCAAAAAAAAAAAAAAAAAGGAACGATCCTGTCTGTTGTGAGACAGTCCCTGGCAGTTATGAAAGCACGTGTGGTTTTATCAGAGGCATTTGAATCACAGTGACTCCATCTTGAATAGGGGCTGGGTAGAATGAGGCTGAGACCTACTGGGCTGCATTCCCCGATGGCTAAGGCATTCTAAGATTCTAAGTCACAGGATGAGATAGGAGGTTGGCACAAGATATGGGTCACAAAGACCTTGCGGGCTGTGCACGTTGGTTCATGCCTGTAATCCCAGCACTTTGGGAGACCAAGGCAGGCAGATCACCTGAGGTCAGGACTTTGAGACCAGCTTGGCCAACATGGCAAAACCCCGTCTCTACTGAAAATACAAAAAGTAGCCAGGCATGGTGGCAGATGCCTGTAATCCCAGCTACTTGGGAGGCAGGAGAATCGCTTGAACCCAGTAGGCAGAGGTTGCAGTGAGCCGAGATGGCACCACTGCACTCCAGCCTGGGCGACAGAGCAGGACTCCATCTCAGAAAAAAAAAAAAAAGACCTTGCTGATAAAACAGGTTGCAGTAAAGAAGCCCGCCAAAACCCACCAAAACCAAGATGGCCACGAGAGTGACCTCTGGTGGTCCTCACTGCTATACTCCCCCAGCGCCATGACAGTTTACAAATACCATGGCAACGTCAGGAAGTTACCCTACATGGTCTAAAAAGGGGAGGCACGAATAATCTACCCCTTGTTTAGCATAGCATCAAGAAATAACCATAAAAATGGGCAACCAGCAGCGCTCGGGGCTGCTCTGTCTATAAAGTAGCCGTTCTTTTATTTCTTTATTTTCCTAATAAACTTGCTTTCACTTTAGAGACTCGCCCGGAATTCCTTCTTACACGAGATCCAAGAATACTCCCTTGAGGTTTGGATCAAGACCCCTTTCTGGTAACAGTTTGACCCAGGAGCATGGAGCCACCTGAAGGACCCTTGGAAATGTAGCCCTGATGGGTGACCCACAGGACTGAGTCTCACTGGAGAAAACAAATCTGTGTAGAGACCACAAGAGCCACCCAAGCGCCTGCAGTAAAGCAATTTTAGAAACAGACATAGAGAAGGGCCCAAGAGAAGTGGGATCAAACCAGGTCTCTGGGCATTTCTGCCCCTTCCAGATGTCATAGAAGAAAATGCCATTGTCTGTATGTGTGTGGGGAGTGTGGGTGGAGTGAAGTCTGGGGCTGCCACGCGGCCAATGTCTGGTAAGGCTGTACAGGTGATTTGTGGAGCCCATGGGTGGGAGCCCCACACTCTGGGCCCATGGAGAGCAGCTTTTATTAGAAAACTTCCATTTTTCTGGCATTTCCCTAATGTAGCCAAGCCACTCTTGGCACACACACACACACACACACACACACACACACACACACACACACTTCTAGATGTCCTTAGCCCCACAGTGGATTTGATTTGAGGTAGGATAGTGGAGTGTTGGAGAAAGGGCACAGGGCTGGGAGACACAAACGTGGGCTCGAATAAGTCAGCCCCCGTCTCTGGGCCTCGGTTTCCTCATCAGCAAAGCACAGAGGGTGACTCATGAGCTCTTAGACCCCGCTGAGCCACAGGATGTCAGATCCTATGATTCTCCGATTGGCTCTCAAGGGAACTGTCAGCCCTGGACGGAGGCGTCGCTCTCAGACCCCAGCTGAGGCAGCTGAGGGGACGCCCAGCTGAAGCTGTCGGAGCCCCATCCCCTTCTGGGGCCCCCAAGTTGCCGACTCTCAAGTGCCCGCGCCCCAGTGAGCGAGTGTCGGGAGCCGACGCAGAAGGCGCCCTCCTACGGCGAGCGGCGGGCAGGGGCCGGCGGGGCACAGCGCTCGGGGCGCCCGGGGACGGGACGTGGCGCCTAACGAGGCGTGGCCGGGGTTGGGCGGGGGCTGCCGCCGGGCGCCGGGTCCCCGCCGTGGGGCGACTCGTCCTTCCTGAACGTGCCACGCTCCGCGGTCGCTCGGCCACAAACAAGGAAGCTTGGGGGACGCCCGGCGGGCGCCGAGGCCCGTGCGAGGCCGGGGCTCCGCGGGGAGGGCGGCCGGGGCAGCCGCGTGGGCCGGGAGGGGACGCGAGGGCCGCATTGCTCTGCTCGCTCAGCGGCCCGGCCCCCGCCCCCGACGTCTGAATAGCTGCCGTGTCTCAGCGGATCCGATTGTTTCACCCTGAGACTGGCTGGCTCTGTGGAATTTCCAGACGCCCCTGTGGGACAGGTCCCGGGGGCGGGGGAGGAATCTGTTTTCAGGAAAAGCCAGGCACCAATCCTCGTTGCCTCTCCTCGTTTGATCCTCTTAGGCCGTCCTGGCCTGCGGGTTTGGCAGGGACAATGCCCCATCTTACAGATAGCGAAACTGAGGGGAGATACGTCCAGCAGAAAGGAGAGGAGAATTCCCATCTGCCCGCAGTCCGGGCCTGGAAAGCCCTCCGTTGCTGGGCTCAGAATGTGACGGGCCCGTCGCCATCTTTCTCTGGCTGCAGCCTCTGCTAAGGGGATGGCAGGTGTCAAGGATCTCCAGACCATGGGGGAGGGAGACCCTGGATCCTGTTCTGGGCTCCCCTGGCTTCCTTTTGCGAGATGACTCCACCCTCCCCTTCCTGCCTTTTTCCCCTACCCCTCAGGGCACAGGCCTGGATAAAAAAAAAAAAAAAAACGAGGGCTCTAGTCCTGGCAGGGCCACAGCTTCCAGTGAGATCTCCATTTCCTCGCTGCACCCCATCGGGACTGGAGGCTAAGGACCAGCACTCCTGTTTTCTCATTAATAAAGCTAACTAAGGCCAGACGCAGTAGCTCACGCCTATAATCCCAGCACTTTGGGAAACTGAGGTGGGTGGATCACCTGAGGTCAGGAGTTCAAGACCAGCCTGGCCAACATGGTGAACCCAGTCTTTACTGAAAATACAAAAATTAGCTGGGCATGCTGGTGCACGCCTGTAGTTACCACTACTTGGGAGGCTGAGGCAGGAGGATCACTTGAACCTGGGAGGCAGAAGTTGCAGTGAGCCAAAAAGGCCACTGCCTCCAGCCTGAGTGATAGAGCGAGACTCCGTCTCAAAAAAATAAATAAATAATAAAGAAATCTAACTAAAGGCCACTGAGTGTTCCAATTTGTGTACCTTGGGCAAGCCCCTTCCCCATTCTGGGCCTCAGTTTCCCCATCTATATCACGAATATTCTGGGATTCTTCTCATTCAAATACATCCTCTGCAGGCAACAGCCTCCCATAGGGAGTTAACTTTTTTTCTTTTGCTGTATTACTCACCTCCCCAGCACCTGTGTACATAGTAGGTACACAATAAAAGGTTAACAAAGTATAATAGGGCCCGGCACGGTGGCTCACACTTGTAATCCCAGCACTTTGGGAGGCCGAGGTGGGTGGATCACCTGAGGTCAGGAGTTCGAGACCAGCTTGGCCAACATAGTCAAACCCCATCTCTACTAAAAATACAAAAAAATTAGCCAGGCATGGTGGCATGTGCCTCTACAGTCCCAGCTACTCAGGAGGCTGAGACAGGAGAATTGCTTGAACCCGGAGGGCGGAGGTTGCAGTGAGACGAGATCACACCACTGCACTCCAGCCTGGGCGACAGAATGAGACTCCGTCTCAAAATAATAATAAGTATAATGGTATCTTTGCCTGTCCGCTCTCTGTCAACAAATTCCTAATGATGACCAAAAACAAGGAGAGAAAAATAAGGGGTTTATCAGCCGTATTATCTCTGCATCACCACAGTGACTAGAGTTGACTCCCACTTCCTGAAGCTGGTGGGGCAGCAGAAATTTTTCCACTCGGAAGCTAGGTTTGGGCCCAGCACAGTGGCTCATGCCTATAATCCCGGTAATTTGAGAAGCCAAGGCAGGAGCATTGTTTGAATCCAGGAATTTGAGACCAGCCTGGGCAACATAGTGAGACCTGTCTCTAAGAAATAAAAATAAAAAATTAGCTGGGCATGGTGGTGCCTGCCTGTGGTACCAGCTACTGGGGAGGCTAAGGTGGGAGAATCGCTTGAGCCTGCGAGATCGAGGCTGCAGTGAGTTGTGATCATGCCATCGCACTCAGCCTGGGTGACAAGAGTGAGACCCTGACTCAAAAAAAAAAAAAAAGCCTGGGCGTGGTGGCTCATGCCTGTAATCCCAGCACTTTGGGAGGCCGAGGTGGGTGGATCACCTGAGGTCAGGAGTTTGAGAGCAGCCTGGCCAACATGGTGAAACCCCCATCTCTACTAAAAATACAAAAATCAGCTGAGTTTGGTGGCACGTGCCTGTAATCCCAGCTACCCAGGAGGCTGAGGCAGGAGAATCACTTGAACCCGGGAAGCAGAGGTTGCAGTGAGCCAAGATTGTGCCACTGCACTATAGCCTGGGCAACAGAGCAAGACTCCATCTCAAAAAAAAAAAAAAAAAAAAGGAAAGGTGCTAGGTTTGAATTTGATCTCTGCTCCTTCTTTACAGCTTCTGGCCTCATAGCCACTTTGACCCCTTGATTCTGACATGTCCTCTGGCTCATGGGTATGTCAGAAATAATGGCACCCATTTTACAGATGCAAAACCAAAGGAATAAAGTGAAGTGGCCAACGGCACACCACAAAATACAAGATGGTAAGATGGTAGACACAAGACTGCTTTCTTCGTTGGTTCAATGAAGATGGTGATAATAGCAATAGAGCCTGTTTTACAAGATTGCAGGAGGCTCAGCTGCAACAGACGGAATGCTGTTTAGAAGCTGTGAACTGCTAGTCATTGGTGGAGCAGAAGCCGCAGTGACACACATGCCTGGTGAGGGGCTGGGAGTAGCCTTCCTTCCAAAAGTGTTTGCCTCCAGTTCATAAACGGGCTGGGCTTAGGCACTGGACGCACAAGGATGAAAAAGACACGGTCCCTGCCTTGGAGGAATTGACACTGTGGGGGTAGGGCACAGACGAATACACAGATAGCACAACACATCCAGGCAGTTTTTATAAGGTATACAGCCAGCGTTGTGGGAGCTCAGTCGGCCTCCTGGGTGTATTGGGTTTATTTGTTTGTGTTTTGTTTTAACATCTCTGCCATCTTCGGCAGCTCCCGTAAGAGAAACATGGACAGTTTGGGACCTGCCACCCTTTAGCCAGCTTGGGTGCCACACCTGAGCGAGAGACTGATTGGGTGACACCTCCCCTTTTTCCTTGAGTCTCTGGGTGACCCTGTGTGACTAGGGCTGGGCAGCAGTGCATGCAATTCCCAAAGGCCTCAGGAACAAGCCTGCTGGCTTTCCTGTGGGTCAGTCAGTCCAGGGAGGTCACAGCAGGTGGTCATACTTGTGGTGTTTGTTTTGTTGTTGTTGTTGTTTGTGTGTGTGTGTTTTTGTGTTTTTGTGGGTTTTTTTTGTTTTTTTTGACATGGAGTTTCACTCTTGTTGCCCAGGCTGGAGGGCAATGGTGCAACCTGGGCTCACTGCAACGTCCGCCTCCCAGGTTCAAATGATTCTCCTTCTTCGGCCTCCCGAATAGCTGGGATTACAGGTGCCCACCACCATGCCCGGCTAATTTTTTTGTATTTTTAGTAGAGATGGGGTTTCACCATGTTGGCCAGGCCGGTGTCAAACTCCAGACCTCAGGTGATCCACCAGCCTCAGCCTCCCAAAGTGCTAGGATTACAGGCATGAGCCACCGCACCCTGAGGTGTTTTTTTTTTTTACACCTTGGATTTGAATAATGTGCTAAATGTTTTTATTTATTTTTTTTTTCAAGTAAACATACCTTTTTTTTTTTTTTGAGACAGAGTCTTGCTCTGTTGCTCAGGCTGGAATACAGTGGTGTGATCTTGGCTCACTGCAACCTCCGCCTCCCAGGTTCAAGCAGTTCTCCTGCCTCAGCCTCCTGAGCATCTGGGATTACAGGCACCTGCCACCATGCCTGGCTAATTCTTTTTCTTTCTTTTTTTTTTTTTTTTGAGACAGTCTCACTCTGTTGCCCAGGCTGGAGTGCTGTGGCGCGATCTCAGCTCACTGCAACCTCTGCCTCCAGGGTTCAAGCGATTCTCTTGCCTCAGCCTCCCAAGTAGCTGGGATTACAGGTGCCTGCCACCACATCTGGCTAATTTCTGTGTTTTAGTAGAGCGAGGTTTCACCATGTTGGCCAAGCTGGTCACTAACTCCTGACCTCAGGTGATCCACCCGCCTCATCCTCCCAAAGTGCTGGGATTACAGGCATGAGCCACCGTGCCCGGCCAAATAAATGTGCCTTTATTTATAATTGCAAATGGGTCAAAGATTCAGCATGTCGTACAAAATTCAAATGGTACAAAAAAGAACACAGTGAAAAGTAAATCTTCCTCTCTCCTCTGCTCTCAGCTTCCCAATTCTCCTCCTCAGAGGTAAACACTCTATTAGTTTCTTCTCTATCCTTCCAGAAATCAAATATTCTCTTTTAGGAATTTTTTAAAAAGCATTGTTTATCAAGATGTGGTCTACAGACCCCCTGAGTCAGAATCGCCCACATCACAAACATTCAAGTTGGAGAACACCGCTTTGAAGAATTTGACAGTTATCATTCTGTGATGGGAAGGATATTTCCAGATGGCCTTATTTCCTCTCATGATCTCGGCTCACCGCAACTTCTGCCTCCCAGGTTCCAGCGATTCTCCTGCCTCACCCTCCAGAGTAGCTGGGATTACAGGCACGTGCCACCATGCCCGGCAAATTTTTGTATTTTTAGTAGAGACGAGGTTTCACCACGTTGGTCAGGCTGGTCTTGAAGTCTTGATCTCGTGATCCGCCCACCTCAGCCTCTCAAAGTGCGGGGATTACAGATTTGAGCCACCACGCCTGGCCCCAGATAACCTTATTTCTAAGAGAGGAGACTAAGGTTGAACCTGGTCGAATTCATGCCAGGTCTAGAACTAGTTTCCAACACTTTCTGCCACACTAGTGTTTTGTAGACCCTGTGTGTGTGTGTGTGTGTGCGCGTGCGCGCGTCCTTAGGAGCAAATCCTTTCTCCAAATAAAATAATACCTAGAAACGCACACACACACAAACATGCACGCAAAATAAAAGCAGAACTCCTCGTGTTGAAGTGGGGGTGCGGTGAGCAGGGACCTCACTGAGACTTCCTTGCCTTATTGTAGGCCCTGTGGCACCTCCTTGGGACCCAAGAGTGGAAAGACCACAGTCTCATCTTAGGTGACATCCTAGAGGTGACAGGAATTTGGTATTCAGATGGTCAAATGCAAGGTGGGACAAGAGGAATTGGAAATCCCACCTCAACTCCATTGCTGGGAACCGTGGATGTCCCCATTGTCCCCAGTGCCTGCTCCTCTCAGTCAGCCCCCCTCTGCATTCCTCAAGCTCATGCTAAGCTGATGAATGGAGAAAGCTGTTTGGAACCCAAGTGTCCCCAAGAAAAGAGGTGGCCTCAGCCAGGTGCGGTGGGTCACACCTGTGATCCCAACACTTTGGGAGGCCAAGGTGGGCAGATCACTTGAGGTCAGGAGTTCAAGATTGGCCTGGCTAACATGGTGAAACCTCGTCTCCACTAAAAAAAAAAAAAAAAAAAAAAAATTGGCATGGTGGCACAGGCCCGTAATCCCAGCTACTCGGGAGGCTGAGGCAGGAGAATCGCTTGAACCTGGGAGATGTAGGTTGCAGTGAGCCGAGATTGTGCTAGTGCACTCCAGCCTGGGTGACAGAGCATGACTCTGTCTCAAAAAAAAAAAAAAAAAAAAGAGGTGGCCTTGTTTGAGCATTCACATTCCCGACCACTTTCAGTGTATTTATCAAGATTTCTAATGTGCCCAGCACTATAAACTCCAAGAAATCTAAAACTAGTCCTCACTCGCCAGTTACTCTCAGTTTAGCTGGAGAGAGAAGATATAAAAAGAAGTGATAGGGCTGGGCACGGTGGCTTACGCCTGTAATCCCAGCACTTTGAGAGGCCAAGGCAGGAGGATCTCTTGAGCCCAGAAGTTTGAGACCAGCCCTGGCAACCTAGTGAGACCCCATCTCTGAAAAAAGTAAAAGAATTAGCCTGGCATGGTAGTGCATGCCCATGGTTCCAGCTACTTGGAAGGCTGAGATGGGAAGACTGCTGGAGCCCAGGCGGTCGGTCGAGGCTACAGTGAGCTGAGATGGCGCCATTGCACTCCAGCCTGGGCAATAAGAGCAAAACTCCATCTCAAAAATAAATAAACAAATAGGCCGGGCGCGGTGGCTCACGCTTGTAATCCCAGCACTTTGGGAGGCTGAGGCGGGCGGATCACGAGGTCAGGAGATCGAGACCACGGTGAAACCCCGTCTCTACTAAAAATACAAAAAAATTAGCCGGGCGTGGTGGCGGGCGCCTGTAGTCCCAGCTACTCGGAGAGGCTGAGGCAGGAGAATGGCGTGAACCCGGGAGGCGGAGCTTGCAGTGAGCCGAGATCGCGCCACTGCACTCCAGCCTGGGTGACAGAGCGAGACTCCGTCTCAAAAAAAAAAAAAAATAAATAAATAAAAATAAAAATAAATAAATAAATAAACAAATAAATAAAAAGGAAGTGAATTGATAGCGACATTAAGCAGGGGTGTGCTGACTGCCAAGTGAGGGGCACAGGCAAGTGGACAGATGGGCAGGCAGGTGTCTCCAGGGATGTGAGGAAGTGGGAGATCAGTTTAGGGGGAAAGGCCAGAGCTGGGCAGACAGAAATTGCAAGCAACACTGCCTTCCGGGGAAGCCTGGCCACTTTGAGATGCGGTCAGAGCTGGAGAAGCAGCAAATTGGGCCCTGAAGCCCTGAACTTTTTTTTTTTTTTTTAAGACAGGATCTTACTCTGCTGTGTAGTGACAGGATCACAGCTCACTGCAACCTCAAATGGCTGGACTCAAGTGATCTTTCTACCTTAGCCTCCCGAGTAGCTGGGATTACAGATGCATGCCACCATGCTTGACTAATTTTTGTATTTTTTTTTAGAAATGAGGTATTGCTGTATTGCCCAGGCTGGTCTTGAACTCTTCGGCTCAAGTAATTCACCTACCTTGGCCTCCCAAAGTGCTAGGATTACAGGCATGAGCCACCACGCCCGGTCGGGCCCTGAACTCTAATCCTAGCTTAACTGGCTTGAGGGACTTGTGTTGGAGTTGAGAAACTTTTTTTTTTTTTTTTTTTTGAGACTGAGTTTCGCTCCTGTTCCCCAGGCTGGAGTGCAATGGCGCGATCTCGGCTCACTATAACTTCCACCTCCCTGGCTCAAGCGAGTCTCCTGCCTCAGCCTCCTGAGTAGCTGGGATTACAAGCGTGCCACCACATCCGGCTAATTTTTGTATTTTTGATAGAGACGGGCTTTCACCACGCTAGCCAGGCTGGTCACGAACTCCTGACTTCAGGTGATCCAGCCACCTCGGCCTCCCAAAATCTCCTGGGATTACAGGCGTGAGCCACCGCGTCTGGCCAAAGTTAAGGAAGATTTTAACAGCGGACTTCCATCCTTCAAACCCGCTTCACCATAAATCACAACTCTATCCTTTGAGTGGCTCCACCTGGCTCACGCCACTGCAGCTGCACGCTGGCCTCCTAATGGCTGAACACACCAAGATCACTCTCACCTGAGTACTTGCTGGTCTCTGCTGGAAGGCTCTTCCCCCAGGCACCAGTATGGCTGGAGCCCTCATTTCTTTCCTTCACTGGGCTCAACACCTGATCAGGGAGGCATCCTCCAACTGCCCTTTGTTAAACAGCACCCTTCCCGCTCTCAACACGCCTTCCCTTCATGTTCTTCATAGCATCTATCATCATATGGCATTCTATATATTTACCTGTTGGCTGCCGCTCCCATTAAGTGTGAGTTCCATGCGCGCCACACTGTTCGTGCCCCTGGTGCCTAGAACAGCACCAGACACATAGTAGGTATTACAACATAAGCATTCATTGAATAAGTCAGTACATGAGTAACTCCCTCTCCATTTTTTTTTTCTCACCCCCGTGATTGCCTGGAGAGAGTGACTCCCTCTCAATGATTCTCACAGAATCCTCTCTAGGATGGAGGCGGGTGTTCACCTTGGCCTGGAACTTTGATCTCATGGACAGCAGAGGTCCTGGTGCAACTTTACCATGCCACAAGCAGTTGTAGCAGTGCAATTGTAAATCTCACCAGAAGGTGACAGTTGCCAAGGTGACAGCTTCTCACGGTACATGATAAGGAACTGGGTGGAGAGGAGACCTAGCCTTGGAAAGGGAGCACTATAGGAGTTGGTGGGAGCAGGTGCTCCCTGCCTGGTGCCTGGTCACTGCAGACACTGAGTCAGGGACCAAGGGGAGAAGGGAGGCAGTCATCGTCAAGACAGGAGCGTCAGTGAAACTGCTGGCCTGGTGTCCTCCCCTGGGCCTGGACTCCATGTCCTTTACCTGTCCTTGGTACCCCAGATGAGTCAGCAAGATCCAGCCTCTGAGGTTCATTGCAGCACTTCCCCTGGAGGCAGATTAGAGGATGTTGCATGACATTAAGTAATACATCTGGAGCAGGCGCAGTGGCTCACGCCTGTAATCCCAGCACTTTGGGAGGTTGAGGCAGGCGGATCACCTGAGGTCAGGAGTTTGAGACCAGCTTGGCCAACATGCTGAAACTCTGTCTCTACTAAAAATACAAAAATTAGCCAGGCGTGGTGTTGCACGCCTGTAATCCCAGCTACTCAGGAGGCTGAGGCAGGAGAATCTCTTGAACCTGGGAGGCGAAGTTTGCAGTGAGCCGAGATTGTGCCACAACACACCAACCTGGGCGACAGAAGGTTCTGACTCAAAAAAATAAAAAATGAAAATAAAATTAAATAAATAAATAAATAAATAAATAAATAATACATCTGGTAGGGAAGGAGGCTGGGAAAGCCAGCTTGCAGCCTGGGGATAAGGGTCATCTGGACTGAACTTGTCTATGTATGGAACCCTACAGTCCAGGAAACAGGTGGGGCTGGGAACTCAGGGAGAGGTGGGGCTTCCCTAGCCTCAGCTGAAAATCAGCATTTTAGCTACAAGCAGGTGAAAAAAGACAGTTTCAAAGCAGCAAATCCTCACAGAAAATGAATGTAGGCGTGCCTTGCTTTAAGCCATTCCTTATAGAAAAACTGAATCTCTTACAAGAATAAACAATAAAGGGGGTAATTCTTCATTTGAAAGAGGGATGCTCCTTGGAGACACAGGTGAGTTTCCCTTGTGAACTGGAAACCTTTGCCTTTATAAATATTCAGTTTCCTCATAACTTGAAATGTTACACTTTCTGATTTATAAAACTACCTTCAAATACAGGAATACTTTCGCACATATAAAATCTCATCAGATTTTTTTTTTTTTTGAGTCTCACTCTGTCAATCAGGCTGAGTGCCGGAGTGCACTGTGTCATGCAGTGGCACAATTTTGGCTCACTGCAACCTCCACCTCCCCAGGTTCAAGCAATTCTCCTGCCTCAGCCTCCCAAGTAGCTGGGATTATAGGCGTGACCACCACACCCTGCTAATTTTTGTATTTTTAGTAGAGGTGAGATTTTACCACGTTGGTCAGGCTGGTCTGGAACTCCTGACCTCAAGTGATCCACCCGCCTCAGCCTCCCAAAGTGCTGGGATTACAGGCGTGAGTCACCGAACCCGGCTGATAATCTCATCAGATTATCAGAGGAACAGAGGAACCTATGAGGTATCTATCATTATACCCCCTCCCCTGCTTTTTGGGGGGAGGGGGTATAATGATAGATACCTCGTAGGGTCTTGCTCTGTTGCCCAGGCTGGAGCTTTTTGTTTATTTTAGAGACAGGGTCTTGCTCTGTTGCCCGGGCCTGAGTGCAGTGGTGCAACCTTGACTTGTTGCAGCCTAGACCTCAAGAGATCCTCCTGCCTCAGCCTCCTGGGACTACAGGTGCGCACTACCACAACTGGCTAATTTTTTAAATTTTTGGTAGAGATAATGTCTCGCCATGTTGCCCAGGCTGGTCTCAAACTCCTGGGCTCAAGCAATTCTCCTTCCTGGGCCTCCCGAAGTGCTGGGATGACAGGCGTGAGCCACCACACCTGACCAATTATCACCATTTTGCGAGCAAGGAAACAGGCTTAGAGCGGATAAGCCACATAGTTCAGGCAGGCCTTCAAGCTTGAAGCTCTTCCCAGCATATCACACCTGTCCCCCTGTGATTCCGACACAGCTCTTGGGAGGCTGGTAGAAAGCAACAGACTATGATCCCATGTGAGAGATGAGAAAACTGAGCCCCAGGGAGGAGAAGGGCTCCAAATAGATTCCCTGACTGAGTCTAGGCTCTAGAGTCAGACACACCCATGTTCAAGTCCTAGGTCTACCACTCACCAATTCTCCTTGGCAGGTACTTGACCTCTTGGTGCCTCGGTTTCTACATCTATAAAATGGGGATGATAATAACTAGGTCATGGGAGCTGGGAGGGTGAACTGAAGTGACGTATGTTATTGTTGAGAGTGCTGCCTGACACACAGCTGCTATTTGTATGCCTGTCGTTCTTGTTATTTTCAGAGTATTTCACACTTCTATGAAATATCCACAGAGGCGTGTAATGGAGAGTCTCCTCTGGGGGCAGGCAAGATATCAGCCCTCCCTCATCCTAGCCCTTCCCTCCCCTCACCACCCTCAACCCTTCTTGAAGGTCACACTAGACTGGTTCTCTCCCAGCCCTCAAGAAACTCCCTGCCACTGCCTGAACCCACGTTGAAGCTGCCCGGTGGCCCTGGCAGATGAATGGCATCTCCTGGGGCCGCACCCAGCATGTGGTCATCCTGCCTCTGCCTGCGGCAGGGCCTGGAGCCCGGACGTGCCTGGCAGGCTGCCAGGGCTTCTTTGGTAGGACGCCCCACCACTCCCTCTGGGCCCCTCTATTCTGGGAGCTGTAATTTAGACAGCCTTCCCCGCCCCAATTGCTATCTGTGGCAGCAGTCCCTGTTCTCCAGGGCCCTGCCCACCCCTCCTCGCCTGCCTTTTCATAAACAGCTCCTGGGCTGCCCTCTTATCTTGGGCACTGTGGCTCTGGGGAGGAGGCCCTGCCACCCTGAAGATACAAAGAATCCCTCCATCCCAGGGAGAAGCTGACCCAATGCAGACAGAGGTGGAATAAAGCCCTCACCCACCAAAGCCCAATATAGCAGCCCTCAGAACCTGACCCTGAAGTCTGCTGGATGGGGTGGGGTGCAGAGAAGAGGATAGGCTGTCATTATTCCCCCAACACCCTGGGGACTGGGTCAGCCGGGGCCGTGGTCTCCCTAAAGGCCCCTGCCTCAGCCATGCATGTTCAGCCACAGGCCACAAAATGTGTGTGTGTGTGTCTGTGTGCTGAGGGTATCAATAATAGCAACAAAAGTGATGTTTCTAAAATGCAAATGTGCCAGTGTTTCTAAAATGCAAATATGCCTGGGGAGGCTGAGGGGAGAGCATCTCTTGGGACCAGGAGTTCAACACCAGCCTGGGCAACATAGCAAGACTCCATCTCTACAAAAAAAAAAAAAAAAAAAAAAATTAAAAATTGGCTGGGTTTCATGGTGTTAGCCAGGATGGTCTTGATCTCCTGACCTCGTGATCCTCGCTGAGGCAGGAGAATGGCATGAACCCAGGAGGCGGAGCTTGCAGTGAGCCGAGATCACGCCACTGCACTCCAGCCTGGGAGACAGAGCAAGACTCCATCTCAAAAAAAAAAAAAAATTAGCTGGGTATGGTGACCAATTAGACCTAGCTACTTGGGAGGCTGAGGTGAGAGGACTGCTTGAGCCAGGGAGGTCAAGGCTGCAGTGAGCTGAGATCGTGCCACTGAACTCCAGCTTGGGCAACAGAGCCAGACCCTGTCTCAAAAATAAAATAAAACATAGGCCAGGTGCGGTGGCTCACACCTGTGATCCTAGCACTTTGGGAGGCCGAGGTGGGTGGATCACTTGAGGTCAGGAGTTCAAGAGCAGCCTGGGCAACATAGTGAAACCTTGTCTCTACTAAAAACACAAACAAATTAGCCTGGCATGGTGGCGGACACCTGTAATCTCAGCTACTTGGGAGGCCGAGGCAAGAGGATCACTTGAACCCAGGAGCCGGAGGCTGCAGTGAGCTGAGATCCTGCTACTACTGCACTCCAGCTTGGGCAACAGACGGAGACTCTGACTCAAAAAAATTAAAATCAAAATAAAATAAAATGCAAATGAGATTGTGTCATTCCCTGACTCCAAACCTTCAGTGTTTCCCCACAGCCCTTACGGATGAAGCTCAAAAGATCCTTCAAGCTTTGCCTTTTCTACCACTTCTCTCACCTCAGTTCCTTGGCACGAGCTTCCCCGGCCCCTGCCTGGACATTGTTCTCCTCTTCACCTAACTCCTGTTCATCCTGCAGGTCTCAGCTTATAAGTCATTGCTCATGGAACCCTCCTGTGACATCACAGATACTCCCTCCCTGGTCCTCCCTTTGGACTGGGATGGGTGTCCCTCCTGAGTTCACCAGAAGCACCACGCCCTTGCCTGTGCACTGGTCTACTTGCTGCCAGCTGTAAGTGCTCCCAGGGCCGAAGTTTCCTCTTATTGTTATTTTTCAGTCCCTAGCCCGGTCCTGGCACACAGTAGGTTTTCCAAATATATTTGTTGGAAGAATGTGCAAATGAATACATGAATGACTCCTCTGGCCCTCCAGGATGTGTGGGTGTCTTGGGGGGTATTTGACTACTTTGTGCCTTCCATTTTCTTTTTTTTTGTTGTTTTTTGAGGCAGAGTCTCCGTCTGTCACTCAGGCTGGAGTACAGTGATGCAATCTCGGCTCACTGCAACCTCTCCCTCCTGGGTTCAAGTGATTCTCCTGACTCAGCCTCCTGAGTAGCTGGGACTACAGACATGTGCCACCACGCCCGGCTAATTTTTGTATTTTTAGTAGAGATGGGGTCTCGCCATGTTGGCCAGGCTGGTCTTGACCTCAAGTGATCTGCCCGCCTTGGCCTGCCAAAGTGCTGGGCTTACAGGCGTGAGCTACAGAACCCGGCCATGCCTTCCATTTTCTTTCTTTCTTTTTTTTTTTTTTGAGATGGAGTCTTGCTTTGTCACCCAGGCTGGAGTGCAGTGGCGTGATCTTGGCTCACTGCAACCTCCATCTCCTGGGTTCATGCAATTCTCCTGCCTCAGCCTCCCAAATAGCTGGGATTACAGGCATGCACCACCACGCCTGGCTAATTTTTGTATTTTTAGTAGAGACAGGGTTTCACCATATTGGTCAGGCTGGTCTTGAACTCCTGACCTCAAGTGATCCACCACCTCAGCCTCCCAAAGTGCTGGGATTACAGGCGTGAGCCACCACGCCCGGCCATGTCTTCCATTTTCTAGGAAAGCCCAGATGTCCCTTCATCCTCTAAGTATAACTTCAGGCTTGCTGCACTGTCTGTCCATCTTGATCTGGTCAATGTGGTTGCTATAGCCATGGGTCTGCTGGCGGGGAGCCCCAGCAGGCTCTGAGGATGTGCTCTAGGACAAAGCAGGCATCCTTGGGTTGAGGGGGAGAAGATCATAGGAGGAGGGCGTCCTCAGGCCGTGGGTCACTTACGAGCAACAAGTCTGTTACCAGGAGGAAAGACAAGCCAAATGGACAGGTCAGGTCCTTATTTTGGCATTTTCTGCTGTGCTATGGAGACACACTTTGTATTTTGCTTGCTCCAAAGAGGGAGACCAGAAATAACAACCTAACAACTACAGCTACTAAGCTGGAGTTAGATTGTTTACCAGTTATCCCAATAACTATTGGAAGACCTCTGAAATGTCGGTATTCCTGCATGCAAATTGCAATTCCTGTGGTGTCAGCTACTCAGGAGGCTGAGGCAGGAGAATCACTTGAACCTGGGAGGCAGAGGTTGCAGTGAGCCAAAATTGCACCACTGCACTCCAGCCTGGGCAACTGAGTAAGATTCCATCTCAAAAAATAAAAATAAAAATAAATAAAACATTAGCTCAGCATGGTGCGTGTGCCTGCAGTCCCAGATACTTGGGGAGCTGAGCAGGAGAGGATGGCTTAAGCCTGGGAGGTGGAGGGTGCAGTGAGCCAAGATTCAGCCACTGCACTTCAGCCTGGGTGGCAAAGTAAGACCCTGTCTCAAAAATAAATAAATAAATAAAGCCTCCCTCATGTCTACCCCATTTGCCTGCTTTAATTTTCTCCAAAGCACTTACTGCTCTCTAATACACTGGGCTTTTTGTGTTTTTTGTTTGTTTGTTTGTTTTTTCTGAGATAGAGTCTTGCTCTGTCGCCCAGGCTGAAGTGAAGTGGCACGATCACGGCTCACTGCAACCTCCACCTCCCGGGTTGAAGCAATTCTCCTGCCTCAGCCTCCCGAGTAGCTGGGATTACAGATGCCTGCCACAACGCCCGGCTAACTTTTGTGTGCTAATTTTCGTATTTTTAGTAGAGATGGGATTTCACCACGTTGGTGGTCTTAAACTGGTATTAAACTCCTGACCTGATCTTCCTGCCTCAGCCTCCCAAAGTGTTGGGATTACAGGCATGAGCCACCGTGCCTGGCCAAGGGTTTTGTTTTGTTTTTTTGAGATGGAGTTTTGCTCTTGTTACCCAGGCTGGAGTGCAATGGTGCAATCTTGGCTCACTGCAACCTCCGCCTCCCGAGTTCAAGTGATTCTCCTGCCTCAGTTTCCCGGTTTACAGGCATGCACCACCACGCCTGGCTAATTTTGTATTTTTAGTAGAGACAGGGTTTCTCCACGTTGGGTCAGGTTGGTCTCAAACTCCTGACCTCAGGTGATCTGCCCATCTCGGCCTCCCAAAGTTCTGGGATTACAGGTGTGAGCCACCGCACCCGGCCAGGTTTTTGTTTTTTTTTTAACTTACTTCTTGTGTTTACTGTCTGCGTCCTCCATAGAATGTAAGAGCCTCGTCAATTTGGTTTACTGATATATCCCTGATTTAGTTTTTTTTTCTTTTTCTTTTTTTTTTTCTTTTTTTTTGAGACTGTTTTGCTCTTGTCGCCCAGGCTGGAGTGCAGTGGTGTGATCTCCACCTCCTGGGTTCAAGTGATTCTCCTGCCTCAGCCTCCTGGGTAGCCTGCCACCATACCCAGTTAAATTTTGTATTTTCAGTAAAGACGAGGTTTCACCATGTTGGTCAGGCTGGTCTCAACCTCCTGACCTCAGGTGATCCACTCGCCTCGGCCTCCCAAAGTGCTGGGATTACAGGCGTGAGCCACTGTGCCCGGCCTGCCCTCCTAATTTTTAAAAATTTTTTTTTTTTTTTTTTTTTTTTTTTTTTTTTGAGACGGAGTCTTGCTCTGTCGCCCAGGCTGGAGTGCAGTGGCGCAATCTCAGCTCACTGCAACTTCCGCCTCCCAGGTTCACGCCATTCTCCTGCCTCAGCCTCTCCGAGTAGCTGGGACTACAGGCGCCCGCCACCACGCCCGGCTAATTTTTTGTATTTTTAGTAGAGACGGGGTTTCACCGTGGTCTCGATCTCCTGACCTGGTGATCCGCCCGCTTCAGCCTCCCAAAGTGCTGGGATTACAAGCGTGAGCCACCGCGCCCGGCTTTAAAAATTTTTTTACAGAGATGGAGGGTCTCACTATGTTGCCAAAGCTGGTCTCAAGCTCCTGGGCTTAAGTGATCCTCTAGCCTCAGTCTCTCAAAGTGCTGGGATTTGGGAACTCACAGGCATGAGCCACCACACCTGGCTAGTTTTCTATTTCTGTGTAACAAATTACCCTCATAACTTAGCAGGCTACAACACTAAGCATTTATTGTCTCCCAGTTTCTGCAAGCAGGGTCCTCATGAGGTTGCAGTCATCTCAACGCCTGACCAGGGCTGGAGGGTTGACCTGGCTGTGTCCAGGCTCACACGTTGACCTGACCAAGGCTGGAGCCTGACCAGGCTGTGTCCAGGGTCACTCATGTGGTGCTTGGCAGGCCCAAGTTCCTCACTGGCTATTGGCAGGGGCGTTGGCTCCTTCCCCATGTGGGCCTGTCTATAGGGCTGCTTACACCGTGGCAGCTTGTTTCCCCCAGAGCAGGCAAGCAAAGAAGAGGGAGGGCAAGAGAGTGAGACAGCATCCAAGGCAGGAGCCGCAGTCTCTCACAACCTAATGTTGGAAGTAATGGTTCTTTGTTTCCGGGTCTTGCTGGCAGGGGACTACCCAAGGGTGCAGACATCAGGAGGTGGGCAACATCAGGCCATCTTGGAAGCTGGTCACCACAGTCTCCAACACATACCTGGCAGATAGAAGATTCCCAAGAAATATTGCCAGGCACGGTGGCTCACACCTGTAATCCCAGCACTTTGGGAGGCCGAGGCAGGCGGATCACTTGGGGTCAGAAGTTTGAGACCAGCCTGGCCAACATGGTGAAACCCCATCTCTACTAAAAATACAAAAAATTAGCCAAGCATGGTGGCAGGCACCTGTAATCCTAGCTACTTGGGAGGCTGAGGCAGGAGAATCATTTGAACCCGGGAGGCAGAGGTTGCAGTGAGCCGAGATCACGCCATTGCACTCCAGCCTGGGCGACAGAGCAAGACTGTCTCAAAAACAAAACAAAACAAAACAAAACAAAAACAAAAACAAGAAATAGCGGTAGAATGAAAGAATGAAGACAGGAACGATTTTGGCACAGTGAATAGTCGGGTCCATCCCTGAAGGATCTTAAACACATTCAGGTTTCTTCACACCCCCCACTGACCTCCACAATGCTCTCTTATTATTCACTTCCATCTCTTCCCAGCCATGTGGCTGGGGCAAGTTCCAAACCTCACAGGCCTGTTGTGGGGATTAAAAGACATGAGGGGGCTGGGCGTGATGGCTCAGGACTGTAATCCCAGCACTTTAAGAGGCCGAGGCAGGCACATCACCTGAGGTCAGGAGTTCAAGACCAGTCTGACCAACATGGTGAAACCCCGTCTCCACTAAAAATACAAAAATAGCCGGGCATGGTGGCGCGTGCCTGTAATTGCCAGCTACTTGAGAGGCTGAGGCGGGAGAATAGCTTGAACCTGGGAAGTGGAGATTGCAGTGAGCTGAGATTGTGCCATTGCACTCCAGCCTGGGCAACAAGAGCAAAACTCCATCTCAAAAAAAAATGTATGTATAAAAGGCACAAGAGCCCAGGCTTGGTGGTTCACACAGGTAATCCCAGCACTTTGGGAGGCCAAGACAGGTGAATTACTTGAGGCCAGGAGTTAGAGACCAGCCTGGCTAACATGGGAAAACCCGTCTCTACTAAAAATTCAAAAAAAATTAGCTGGGCATGGTGGCGCTCACCTGTAGTCCTAGCTACTCAGGGGCTGAAATGGGAGAATTGCTTCAACCCAGGAGGCAGAGTTTGCAGTGAGCCACCATCGCACCACTGCACTCCAACCTGGGCGACAGAGCGAGACTCTGTCTCAAAAGAAAAACAAACAAACAAAAAGCACACAAAACATTTAGAAACTTGAGAGCAAGTTAGTACTAGTATGGACACTTTTAATTTAAAAAAAAAGAAATAGAAAAAATAAGACATGAAGGTGTAAGGATCACAGGATCTGACACACAGAAGCCTTCAATATGTAGCCATCACGGGCCAGACACAGTGGCTCATGCCTGTAATCCGAGCACTTTGGGAGGCCAAGGCAGGCAGATCACTTGAGGTCAGGAGTTCAAAACCAGCCTGGCCAAAATGGTGAAACCTCATCTCTACTAAAAATACAAAAACTAGCCAGGCATGGTGGGATGCACCTATAGTCCCAGCTACTCAGAAAGCTGAGACAAGAGAATCCCTTGACCCAGAAGGGAGGTTGCAGTGAGCCGAGATCATGCCACTGCACTCCAGCCTGGGCAACACAGCAAGACTCCAGCTCAAAATATATATATATATATATATGTAGCCATCATGGGCAGTGCTATGTGTCACTAACACTGCAGAGAAAGAGAAAGATCAAGGGATTGAAAGCACCTTTGCAAAATTATGACTGAAACAGTAAAAGAGATCTAACTTACTCAACTCTACCTTGCTCCTTTTTTTTTTTTTTTTTTTTTTTTTTTTTTTTTTTTTTTGCGATGGAGTTTCGCTCTTGTTTTGTCTAGATTGGAGTGCAACGGTGCGATCTCGGCTAATTTTGTATTTTTAGTAGCGATGGGGTTTCTCCATGTTGGTCAGGCTGGTCTCGAACTCCCCATCTCAGGTGATCCACCCGCCTCGGCCTCCCAAAGTGCTGGGATTACAGGCATGAGCCACCGCGCCCGACCAACTCCATCTTGCTTCTAACCTCCAAGCTGTCCTTGTTCATTCCTGGGAATAGACTGAACTAACTTTGGGAGAAACTCAGTTTATAGTTTATAGTTGAAAACAAAGATGATAACAGCCCTTTCCCAAAGCAGACCTCCTTCTTGCTTGGGGACTAGATTGCCTTTGTAGGACTAACAATAGCCACAAGATTAGAAATTATGGTTTAGGAGTCATGCCGCTGGAGGCTACAAAGTTCTGACCCTCCCTAAACTGCTCCTAAGATCAGTGCTTGAGATACTTTGCAGACCCTGCACTTGATGGATCAGCTGGCACCACCCAGGTCGATAAACGGGCTCATCTGATCTTGTGGCCCCCATTGGGGAACTGACTAAGAGCAAGAGGACAGCTTTGACTGCCTATGATTTCATCCCTGAACAATCAGCACTCCTGGCTCACTGGCTTCCCCACTCCCCGTCCCCCCAAAAGTTGTCCTTAAAAACTCTGCTCCCCAAATGCTCAAGGAGACTGATTTGAGTAATAATGAAACTCCGGTCTCCCACATAACTGTCTCTGTGTGAATTACTCTTTCTTTATTGCAAGTTCCATTTTGAGGAATCGGCTCTGTCTAGGCAATGGGTAAGGTGAACCCATTAGACGGTTACAGGATCTCCCTGGATTCAGGAGCAGTTGTGGATCTGGGGGTGTTGGAGTCAGTGTGTGTGCGTGTGCGTGCATGTGTGTGTGTGTGTGTGTGTGCATTTCTATGTGTTTGATCTTCTGAGAGGAGCTGTTACAGGTCAGCAGTGCCTTGGATGGGTCATGAGGTGCAGACACTCAGGTTATCACTTGGGCCAGAGATGGTCTCATGCTGGGGCCTCAGTCACCCAAACAGGCAGGAGATACTGATGAGTACATGGGCTGCCATCTGTTTACACTGCATAGCATTCGTTATACCAGCAGTTCTTAACCTTTTTGCAATGAAGGGAGGTCAGGGGACAGGGTGTCATGGAACCCTCTGAAAGTCTGCAAGTTCAATGCTCTGCCAAGCAATTAAAAAAGAAAAAAAAAGAGGCCGGGCGCGGTGGCTCACGCTTGTAATCCCAGCACTTTGGGAGGCCGAGGCGGGCGGATCATGAGGTCAGGAGATCGAGACCACGGTGAAACCCCGTCTCTACTAAAAAATACAAAAAATTAGCCGGGCGTGGTGGCGGGCGCCTGTAGTCCCAGCTACTCAGAGAGGCTGAGGCAGGAGAATGGCGTGAACCCGAGAGGCGGAGCTTGCAGTGAGCCGAGATTGCGCCACTGCACTCCAGCCTGGGTGACAGAGCGAGACTCCGTCTCAAAAAAAAAAAAAAAAAAAAAAAAAGAAAGTTTGCAAGAAAAATGCACATATGTACATGAACACTAAAATATATATACAATCAGCTGGGCGTGGTGGCTCATGCCTGTAATCCCAGCACTTTGGGAGGCCTATGCGCGTGGATCAAGAGGTCAGGAGTTCAAGACCAGCCTGGCCAAGTTGGTAAAACCCGTCTCTACTAAAAATACAAAAATTAGCTGGGCTACTTTTTACAGGCAGGTGCCTGTAATCCCAGCTACTCGGGAGGCTGAAGCAGAAGAATTGCTTGAAACCAGCAGGCAGAGGTTGCAGTGAGCTGAGATTGTGCCACTGCACTCCAGCCGGGGCGATAGAGTGAGACTCCGTCTCAAAAATAATCATAATAATAAAATATAGATATAATAATATAAATATAATATATAAAATAACATAAATATAATATAAATGTAATAATATAATAAAACATAATAAAATAAAAAACAATAAAACAAACATATATATTTTACAGTTTATATTCATATATATAGTTTATATAAATATAGTATATATATTTTATAGCTTGAGGTCAGGAGTTCGAGACAAGCCTGGCCAACATGGCGAAACCCCGTCTCTACTAAAAAATATATATACATATATATGAGTATATATATATATAATATATATATATAATCATTTCAGGCCATTACCAGACCTTAGATTCAAAATGCCAAATTGAGACTTTGGCCTCCTTGAAGGCAATGACTGGAGCTTATCTCTCCTAAACAAATTAGTGAATGAGTGAATGAATGAATGAAAAAAAGAATCAAACAACTGCCAAAAAGCCCAGAATCTGAGAATCTTTGCTGGTTGGCACATCCCCTTCAGAAAACCAGCTGGCTTCACAAGACTTCAAGTGTTGCCTTAGCCACCTTCCTAACTGTATGACCTTGGACTTGTCACCTCATCTCCCTCAGTCTCATTTTCCTTATCAGAAAAATAGTGTGAATGACAAAGGGTGTTTTGTGGGCTACACAACCCATTAAAAACATAAAGGTCTCCACTGGGAGCGGCGGCTCATGCTTATAATCCCAGCACTTTGGGAGGCTGAGGTGGGCAGATCAGTTGAGATTAGGAGTTTGAGACCAGCCATGGCCAACATGGTGAAACCCTGTCTCTACTAAAGATTAAAAAAAAAAAAAAAAATAGCCAGGTGTGGTGTCACGCACCTGTAGTCCCAGCTACTTAGGAGGCTGAGGCAGGAGAATAGCTTGAGCCCAGGAGCCAGAAGTTGCAGCGAGCGGAGATCGTGCCACTATACTCCAGCCTGGGCGACAGAGCAACACTCCATCTTAAAAAAAAAAAAAATCCAAAAAAAAAGGTCTCTTATTTTGGAAGAAGCTTCTGAAGTTAGGCAGAAGGAATTGAGTGATCAGATCAACCAGTCCTCTGGCCTCTAGCCCCGTCAACACAGACCTGCCTTAGGGCTGGGAAGATTGCTGGTGGGGGAGCTTGCTCCAGGGAAGGAATGGAAATGCTGGAGGCTAAGCCTGTCATTTGTTAGCATATTCATAGTCAGATGGCCAAATTAGGACACAACCAAGGTTGGGCCAGCTTGCTTTGGTCTGGTTCCAGGTCTAAGACAACAGCCTATACAAGTTGACTAGATTGAGAATCCTACAGACATTCAAGCAACAAGTATTTATCTGTGTAGCTACTATGGGCCAAGGCCTGTGCTAGGCACTGGGGATCCTACGGGAACAAAGCTACTGCGATCCCTGTCCTCTCAAAGCTGACAGGAGGAAGACATTAATTAATCACCCAGGAGAAGTGTAAAGGTGCTGTGGAGCTGTGTAATGTGGGAGCTCCTGATCTTGGGGTGGGGAGGGACGGGGAGAGCAGGACAAGCTTCCTTGTAGCTCAGCCCTGAGCTCAGTGAGAAGCCATGGATGGGTTGGGAAGTACCCTGGGCAGAGGCTATGGCAAGTGCAAAGGGCCTGTGGTTTTCTTTTGAAACTAGGAAAGAGACTGGGCATGGTGGCTCACACCTTTAATCCCAGCACTTTGGGAGGCTGAGGCGGGTGGATCACTTGAGGTCAGGAGTTTGAGAGCCACCTGGCCAACATGATAAAACCCTGTCTCTACTAAAAATACAGAAATTAGCCAGGCGTAGTCATGGGCACCTGTAATCCCAGCTACTCGAGAGGCTGAGGCAGGAGAATCGCTTGAACCTAGGAGGCGGAGGTTGCAGTGAGCCGAGATCGCACCACTGCACTCCAGCCTGGGCAATAGAGCAAGACTCAGTCTCAAAAAAATAAATAAATAAAATTGGAAAGAAGTCGTGTGTGGTTAAAGGGCAGAGTGAGGGGTACTGGGACACAGACATGGTTAGAGAATTAACACGAGGCAGGCAGAGACCAAGTTATCTTGTTCTCTTTAATGTGACATTTGCAAAGACAGAAGAAATCAGAGAGGTAGATTTCAAGTCTCTGAATAGTTGTTACACAGAAGGGCCGGGCGCGGTGGCTCACGCTTGTAATCCCAGCACTTTGGGAGGCCGAGGCGGGCGGATCATGAGGTCAGGAGATCGAGACCACGGTGAAACCCCGTCTCTACTAAAAATACAAAAAAATTTAGCTGGGCGTGGTGGCGGGCACCTGTAGTCCCAGCTACTCGGAGAGGCTGAGGCAGGAGAATAGCGTGAACCCGGGAGGCAGAGCTTGCCGTGAGCGGAGATCGCGCCACTGCACTCCAGCCTGGGTGACAGAGTGAGACTCCGTCTCAAAAAAAAAACAAAAAAACAAAAAACAAAACAAAACAGAAAAGTTGTTACACAGAAGGAGGCTGTCTCAGAAACGAAATGAGGGGAACTCCTCCAGCAAGTGGGACTGGAGTCAGATAGGAAGGACTTTCCAGCAGAGAGGGGTGTCTGTGGGACTGCTTTCTCTCCTTCACCTGTTGTGGGTATCTGTTGGGTGACAGAAAGTGGGTTCGTTTGTTTTTTCACTCACTTCTCTGTCCTGTTCCCCCTGCCATGTTCCTCCCATTATTGCTGCTAAGTGAGGAGGACAGTGGACACCTCTGTCAGGGTGAGTCTGTTGTAGGGAGAGGGGCCTGGGACTGGGGAAGGCAGGGAAGGAGGGATGTAGATGGGGTATCATCTCTAAGCTGCCAAGGGCAGGTGGAGGGGTGAGAGGAGGGAACCGCCCACAGCAACCAATAACAAGAAGTGGATGGGACAATCCAGGTGCGGTGGCTCACACCTGTAATCCCAGCACTTTGGGAGGCCGAGGTGGGCGGATCACTTGAGGTCAGGAGTTCAAGACAAGCCTGGCCAACATGGCAAAACCCTGTCTCTACTAAAAATAAAAAAATTAGCTAGGCGTGGTGGCAGGTGCCTGTAATCCCAGCTACTCAGAAGGCTGAGGCAGGAGACTCACTTGAACCCAGGAGCCAAGATTGCACCACTGCACTCCAGCCTGAGGGACAAGAGCGAGACTCCATCTCAAAAAAAAGAAAAAAGAAAAAAAGATCTAAGCCTTGATCTCTATCATTGCCAGAATCTTCCCAGGATGGGGTGGGGTGGGGTAGCCCACTTAGAGCAATTAAAGGTCAATTCAAAACTCAGGTTTAGCAGGCTAGCCAGAGCCACAGGGTGATATGTGAGCCAGTTACTAGACTTTGGAGGACCAATTCACAGCCCAGGATTGGAAAATAAAACTAAGCCTTACTCTAGGGGGAAGTGGGTGGGAGGCAGATTTGGGGAATGCCCGAGTGCCACAGGGAAAGCAGACAGGTTTCTGCGAGTTTGAGTGAACTCAAGGACTCAGGCCAGAATATTTCAAAAGTGTTTATTACCGAGCCGTCCTTGGGCTGGGGACCCAGGTGACCAGGCAGGCTGCTGCCTGTGCAAAGAAGGGAGCAGAGATGTTTCTGCCCCCAGCTCCTCCTGTACTTCCTGAGAGCCCTCTAGCCCCTGTCCCTGCTCTAGCCTTGCCCTTTGGACCTCTTCCCGGGCTCTGAGGAGACGGAACGCTGGGGCTAGCTCTGGTTTGGAAATGAGGGTTCTTGGAGGCAGTTTCGCTTCTACTATGCTGTGGAGCAGGGGGAGCCAACCAAGACTCCCTCTCTAGTCTCTTTAAATAACAGAAGATCCTCAAAACCAGTCAGATCTTGACAAGCTTCTGCCCAAGTAGGGAGATAAGGTCCAAAGGGGAGCAACTTGTCTATGGTTCGGTGCGGTGGCTCACGCCTGTAATCCCAGCACTTTGGGAGGCCGAGTCAGGCGGATCACCTGAGTTCAGGAGTTCAAGACCGGCCTGGCCAACACGGTGAAACCTCGTCTCTACTAAAATATATATATATACAAAAATTAGCTGGGTGTGGTGGTGCACCCCTGTAATCCCAACTACTCAGGCAGCTGAGACGTGAGAATGGCTTGAACCTGGGAGGCGGAGGTTGCAGTGAGCCAGGATCACGCCACTGCACCCCAGCCTGGGTGACAGAGTGAGACTCTGTCTAAATAAATAAATAAAACAAAGAAGAGCAACTTGTTTCAAGTCACACAAGTTCAAACTCAGCTACCCTGATTGCAAGTCAGACGTTCTCTAAACCAAAACTCAAGGAATTCTCAACCTTAGTAGGTCAAAAGGTGCGATCCCTAAAGAAAATACTTAATTTAAGAACACAAGCCTTTCTCCTCCTTCCTTTCCCCTAGGGCATCACCTTGCCTAGCAGGAGGCAGGAACACTTTCTCTAGAGCAAGTCTTGTGATGTTTTGCTTAAGAATGCAGTTTCTTAGCTGAATGCCTGGGTTCAAGTCTGGCTTCAGCCACCTCTTGGCTCTGTGACCTTGGGCAAGTTACATACATCCTGTTCCTCCTGTTTCTCATCTGTAAAATGGGAGAATGAGTAGATTACAGGGCTGATGTGAGAATGAAGTAAGTGGAGCCTCTTAGTGCTGAGCATGTGCAGTATATGCTTTTCGTTGTCTTGGAAGGGAACTGTGAAGCCAAGAAAGGGGTCTAGTCAGCCCTGGTCACTAACCCCCAGCACAAGGCTTTAGTCGCAGAATGCCCTGCAGCACATCTTGCAGAATTGCCAGCACCAGGACACCCTTGGTGGCCTCTTCCTCCTGAGCCCACCTTCATCAGTCCTCAGATCACTGAGGGCCCTGTCCTTTTGCTTTTGGGGGGCAGATAGAGCAATGCAGACCTACACCATCCAGCCTGACCACCACTTGCTACACAGAGCCTTTGGGCAAGACGCTTTCTTTGTTTTTTGTTTGTTTGTTTTTGTCTTTCAGCTTTTATTTTAGATTCCAGGGATACACATGCAGATTATAAAGGTATACACGGAGCCGAGATTACCCCACCGCACTCCAGCCTGGGAACAGAGCGAGACTCCATCTCAAAAACAACAACAACAACAAAAAACAACAACACAAAGCTATATTGTGTTATGCTGAGGTCTGGAGTATGACTAAACCTGTCACTCAGGAAGTGAGCACACAGTACCTAATATGTGGGTTTTCAACCTTGGCCCCTCCTCCCCGCTCCCCACAAGGTGCTTTCTTAATATCCCAGAGCTTCCGCTTTTTTCATGTGTGAAAATGGGAATGCTGGCCAAGTGCGGTGACTCACGCCTGTAATCCCAGCACTTTGGGAGGCCGAGGAGGGCGAATCACGAGGTCAGGAGACTGAGACCATCCTGGCTAACACGGTGAAACCCCGTCTCTACTAAAAAATACAAAAAATTAGCCGGGCATGGTGGCGGGCGCCTGTAGTCCCAGCTTCTTTGGAGGCTGAGGCAGGAGAATGGCGTGAACCCAGGAGGTGAAGCTTGCAGTGAGCCGAGATCGGGCCACTGCACTCCAGCCTGGGCGACCGAGTGAGACTCCGTCTCAAAAAAAAAAAAAAGAAAAAGAAAATGGGAATGCTGCGGTTAAACCCCATTTCCAGGGTGGTGGGGGGATCATGTGCCTGGCACCTAGTCGATTCCCAAAACTCGTTCATCCTTCCCAGGTGGAGTGTGCAGGTTGAACTCATGCCCATCTGCCCCTCCCTCTCACCTTTGCATCTCCCACCACCAGGAAGGAGGCCAACTGGAGAGCACGAGGCCACATTCTTGGACTCTTGGCCTCTTTGGCTCTAACACTGAAACCTTGGGCTAGTGACACACCCTCTTTGTGAAGACTAGGTGGATTGAGTTGTCCCTGGCAGCCTGAGTCAGGGTTCACTAGGAACTCAAGTGAGCCCTATTGAAACCACCTTTGCAAAAATCATAACTGAGAAAATTATGATAGTAAAAGATATCAGACCTAACTGACCCCACCTTGTTTCCAACCTCTAAACTGTCCTTGTTCATTCCTAAGCGTAGGCCGAACTAGCTTTGGAAAGAAGTTTAGTGTATAGTTTATATAATAGCCGTTCCCAAAAGGCTAAACTGTTCTGGTAAAACTAATGAAAGGCCACCAGCCACCAAGTCAAGATGAAAGGGGCTGGAATTCTAAATATTACCAGCCATTATTCTGGAGGTTAGAAGATTTGCAACTTCCCTAAATTACTCTTGAAGGTAACATCACTATTGTGAACCCAAGATCGGCCTTTTGAGATGTCTTTTCAGGTTTTTGCATTTCTAACAACCAGAGGGCCCCGCCTGGACCTGCCAACCAGTTCTGTGGCCCCCACTGAGGAACTGACTCAGCAGAAGACAACAGCTTCCACTCCCTATGATTTCATCCCTGAGCCAACCAATCAGCACTCCCGATTCACTGGCCCCTACCCACCAAATTATCCTTAAAAACTCGGATCCCCGAGTTTTCGGGGAGACAGATTTGAGTAATAATAAAAGAGTTTTGAGGGAGACTGATTTGAGTAATAATAAAACTCCAGTCTCCAGCACAGCTGGCTCTGCATGAATTACTCTTTCTCTATTACAATTACCCTGTGTTGATAAATCGGCTATCCTAGGCAGCAGACAAGGCGAACCCCTTGGGCGGTTACACTGTCACCTAAGATGACTCCTGTTCACAAGCTCTCTGCCAGGTTGGCTGACTTGAGTCCTAAGGTGAAACTCACATGAGGAGAAGAGGATCTACAGCCCATGTGCTGGGCAGAGGTCTTAACCGAATGGGGGATGGGTTTCCCGTTCCCATTCTATCCCCATGTTTAAGTACATGACTGATCATCCAACTCACTGGTACAAGGAAAAGGGAAAGTAAAGAAAGCTGAAAGAGAGGTAGGATTGTGTCCTGATGCTTTTGGCATTTAGGAGTTTTTTTGTTTTTTTTTCCCCCTGAGACGGAGTCTTGCTCTGTTGCCCAGACTGGAGTGCAGTGGCATGATCTCTGCTCACTGCAACCTCTGCCTCCCAGGTTCAAGCAATTCTCCTGCCTCAGCCTCCCAAATAGCTGGGATTATAGGTGCATGACATCACGCCCAGCCAATTTTTGTATTTTTAGTAGAGACGAGGTTTCACCATGTTGGCCAGGCTGGTCTTGAACTCCTGACCTCGAGATCCGCCCACCTTGGCCTCCCAAAGTGCTGGGATTACAGGCGTGAGCCACCACGCCCAGCTGGCTTTTAGGATTTTCTACAGCTTTTTCACAAAGGCAGTTTGTAGGTAGCACCCACGAGCTTTGGCACTCCCACCACCTGGCTGAAGGCAGAACTCCGCAGTAAAAACTTGAAGCCACCAGTGGCCAAAGGAAGTTATCTGCCTACCCTCCCTAACCCCATCAGTGAATTAGGAAACCAGGTTGAAACTGCTGCTAATTGCCTCAGAAGGTTAGAATTTGAATCAGTTGCCTCCAGGGCACTTGTGTGACCTTGAACAAGTCCTTTTATCTCTGAGTCTCAATTTCTTTATAAAATAGGGATGGATAAACTGGGCGCAGTGGCTCACACCTGTAATCCCAGCACTTTGGGAGGCCGAGGTGGGTGGATCACCTGAGACTGGGAGTTTGAGACCACCCTGACCAACATGTACTAAAAATACAAAATTAACCGGGTGTGGTGGCACATGCCTGTAATCCCAGCTATTCCGGAGGCCAAGGCAGGAGAATCGTTTGAACCCAGGAGGTAGAGGTTGTGGTGAGCCGCAGATCGCGCCATTGCACTCCAGCCTGGGCAACAAGAGCGAAACTCCGTCTCAAAAAAAAAAAAGGGGGGGGAGGGATGGATAGGCTGGGCACAGTGGCTCACACCTGTAATCCCAACATCCCAACATTTTGGTAGGCCAAGGAGTGTTGATCACCTGAGGTCAGGAGTTCAAGGCCAGCCTGGCCAACACAGTAAAACCCTGTCTCAACTAAAAACACAAAAATTAGCTGGGCATGGGGGCAGGTGCCCGTAATCCCAGCTACTTGGGAGGCTGAGGCAGGAGAATCACTTGAACCCAAGAGGCGGAGGTTGCAGTGAGCCGAGATCATGCCACTGCACTCCAGCCTGGGAGACACAGCGAGACTCTGTCTCAAAAATAAATAAAATAAAATAACATGGGGATAACACTGAAACAATCTGTTATTGTGAAGACAAAGTGAAGGAACACAAATGGAGCACTAACCTAGAGCTAAACACAGCAGGGGACTTGTTTCATTCAATCTCTTTTTTTTTTTTTTTTTTTTTTTGAGATGGTGTGTTGCTCTGTTGTCCAGGCTGGAGTGCAGTAGCATGAACTCAGCTCACTGCAACCTCTGCCTCCAGGTTCAAGAGATTCTCCTGCCTCAGCCTCCTGAGTAGCTGGGATTACCAGTGCATGCCACCACGCCTGGCTTTTTTTTTTTTTTTTGTATTTTTAGTGGCGATGGGGTTTCACCATGTTGGCCAGGCTGGTCTCAAACTCCTGACCTCTAATGATCCACCCACCTCAGGCTCCCAAAGTGCTGAGATTACAGGCATGAGCCACTGCACCCGGCCTCACTCAACAAACATCTATAAGGCCCACTCTGCACCAGCCAGGCTGTCTATGCTAGGGGATGGGGGTACATCAATAAGACAAACGTGGTCCTCATGTTGCTTACAGGAGAGGAGGGATGACAGACAATGAGAGGGACAGTATGGGGTGATGAATAAGGCAATCAGGTTGATACCCCAGCCCTACCAGCTGGGTGACCCCAGACAAGCTCACTCTTTTTTGTTGTTGTTGTTTTATTTTGTTTTGTTTTGAGACAGGGTCTCGCTCTTTCGCCTAGGCTAGAGTGTGGTGTTGTGATCACAGTTTACTGCAGCCTTCACCTCCCAGGCTCAAGCAATCCTCCCACCTCAGCCTCCCGAGTAGAGCTGGGACTACAGGTGCATGCCACAATGCCTAGCTAATTTCTTAATTTTTTGTAGAGATGGGGTCTCCCTATGTTGTCCAGGCTGGTCTCGAACTCCAGGGCTCAAGCAATCCTCCCACCTTGGCCTCCCAAAGTGCATTCTCCCCACCTACACACCCCTTTGTGACCCAGTGGAGTCAGGTGTGTCCGGCTTTGAACGGCTAGGCAAATAATTTCTCGAGTGTTGTGAACATTCAGCCATAAACGCAGCGACCTAGCCCGAATGCCCGGTTCATAGTATGTTCTCAGTAAATACTAGTTTCACGTCTTTCCTCTCGAAACACAATCTTCTCTCCTTCTCCTCACTAGCAGGCTTTGAGGGCCAAAAAGGAGGAGATTAGGGTGGGGGAGAAACAGACTCAGGAAGCAGGGGAGAAAGTGTGTTTTTTATTTATAGGGCCATCTGCAAAAGGGGCAAAGTGTCTGTCACCACCCGCTCCACCAACTTTACGGGCAGGGGTGGGGCTGGGGAGTCACTCCTCCCGCCATCCCCCGCAATCCTCAGTAACCTATAATCTGGGGAAAGGGTACCGAAGGCCAGGTCAGGACGCTGCGACTCCGCTGGGTCATCCCGTGCCTCCCACTGGGTTTAGGATGCGAGAGCGGAATGGGCAGGAGGTGGAGGTGCACTTCTGCAAATCTCAGGAACCGGAGCCCTGGAGGCGGCGGATGAGAAAGTCTACAGCCCTAGCAATTTTGGGTGTGTAGGCAGGGATTTAGAGTACGTCCACAGTCGCTCTAGCGAGGATGCCCCCACCCACGCTCCTCGGAAGGGAGCGCTCCATCCCCACCCTGCCACCCTTTCCCCGAGAGCCTAATCCCACCTTGGCTGGCGCTCCGGGAGCCTCCGGGGCAGGAGGGAGGCGTGGCCTCGGGCGGCCCGCCCCTTTGATGTGCGCCGGCGCCTCTGTGATTGGACAGTCGCTTGTGACGTGTGGGGACTGCGGTGGGCTCCGCTGCTGCAGCAGCCGCAGCGCGGGCCGCGGCTCCGGCTCCGGCTCCCGGGCATTTAAAGGGGACGCGGCGGCTGCCGGGGGGATAGGGGGCAAGTGGAGGGGACGGCTCAGACGCACATCATCCTCAGTCCCTCGGGACTGGAGGGACTCGTGAGCTGGAGCCCAGAAATCCGGGGGTGGATAAGACACCGCGTCCCCTCCAATTCCCGTAAGCACCCCTTGCTCCATCCTGCGCCCCAATACCTCAGCTAGCCCCTTCCCCACTTCTTACACTCCAAACTCAGCCGAGACAGACCTCTGCCGCCGCCGCCCCCACGTGAGTCCTGGGCTCTGGGAGATAGGGGAGGGCTGGGGTCCCGGCGTGGGGTGGGGGCTGTGGAGTTTGAAGGCGCTCCTTCACGCGCGTGGCACTGGGGGAGTTCTGGAGCTCAGGAGTGAGTCCTCTCTCCTACCCAGGAACATAGTGCTGGGGTATCCCTCCGTCCCCGACTCTGGCAAAGCCAAGGAATTGGTGTCCCCTTGCTCCCTGCCACCCACAATACCCCTCCCCGAGCCGCGCACCACCCGCACGCATTGGAGCCCAGCGCCCGCCAGCTGGGGGTGCGCCAGAGTGCTGGCTTCCTAGTCACCTCTAAAAATATCTCTCCCCCAACCCTACCGGCAGCTGCCACCTCCCTGCCCCTGCCCCTAGGATCCCCTGCCAGCTTGTCCTCCCAGCCAGGGAGTGCCCAGAGGTGACTGCTAGACCCAGACGCCTCACTGGCACCAGGGTGCAGGGCCACCACCGCCAGCTGGTCAGAACCGCAAGCTCCCAGCCCACGGGAGTCTCCAGGGCCAAGCGGGGAGCTCCAGTTGCAATTTTCCCAAGAGGCGCCAGAGACTCCTGAGTTCTAATCGCGGTTCCGACGCTGTGTGACCCCCAGGATGTTAGCTTGACCTCTCTGGGCCTCTGTTTTTCCTATTTGCTGCTCAGGCGTGGTGAGCAAGGAAGATGATCATGTTTGGGAGCACTGTCTGCGAGAGGGAGGGAATTCTAGCTTAGTTGTTGGATCTGATTTCTAGTGATACAAGGAGACTTGTTTTTGGACAGAGAGGGCTTGTTACTGTGGTCTTTCTGGAGTCCTCGCCTCCCCATCCTCATTCTGCACATTTCCTTTGGAAGACTATCCCAAAACTTTTCTAGGAACTCCATCTGCCCAGTAAGAGGGGAATTTCAAACTTAGGGCCTATATCAGAGAGGGGCCTGTTTCCCTCCCACCCCCTTCCCACAGATTTGATCCAAGAGCATTTGTGTGAAAGGTGGGAGAAGCAGGCAGGGATCTGTGACCCAGTGCAGAATTAAGGAGGCAGGCACTGCTTTTAGGTGGGACTAGAATATGGACTCCCTGAAACCCCCCAGAAGCCCTTCTCCCTGCTCTGGCTTGTGAGAGAAGCTCAGATCCTGCCCCCTACTCTGAGGAACTCTGTTTGGTGACCACAAAAGGATTTGACAACTCAGAACAAAGGTGTCAGAGGTGAGAGACCTTTTGGGGCATCACAGGAGCCAAATTCCAACTGGGGAAGGGGTTCCTCTGACTCCTGTGGGGTGGGGACAAGGTGTCACGGCATGGCCTTCTCAGTTTTCTGGGAAAGAAACCCAAGATGCCTGACTTTCTGCTTTGGAGACTAAAAGAAACAAGGGCAACTCACCAAACAGTAAGTGTTTAACTGAATCCCCTAGATACTATTATTAGCAGAAAAATGTAACTGTATTTTATGATGAGAAATGAGGAGTTGTGTGTGTGTGTGTGTGTGTGTGTGTTGGGGATGGGGTTACTCCCTCTGTCACCCAGGCTGGAGTGCAGTGGTACCATTACAGCTCACTGCAACCTCTGTCTTCTGGGTTCAAGTGATCCTCGTGCCTCAGCCTCCCAAGTAGCTGGGACTATGGGCACAAGCTACCATACCCGGCTAATTTTTTTTTTTTTTTTTTTTTTGAGACAGAGTCTCGCTCTGTCGCCCAGGCTAGAGTGTAATGGCGCAATATCAGCTCACCACAAGTTCCACCTCCCGGGTTCATGCCATTCTCCTGCCTCAGCCTCCCGAGTAGCTGGGACTACAGGCGCCTGCCACCACGCCCAGCTAATTTTTTGTATTTTTAGTAGAGATGGGGTTTCACCATGTTAGCCAGGATGGTCTCAATCTCCTGACCTCGTGATTTGCCCGCCTCGGCCTCCCAAAGTGCTGGGATTACAGGCGTGAGCCACCACGCCCGGCCTTAATTTTTGTTTTTAAAGAGACAGGGTTTTGCCATGTCACCCAGTCTGGTCTCAAACTCCTGGACTTAAGTGATCTGCCTGCCTCAGCCTCCCAAAGTGTTGGGATTACAGGCTTAAGCCACCCTGCCTGGCTGAAAAAATAAGAAGTTTTGACCATAATTAATGATCAATAGAATAGAAAAAAGGAAGGAAGGAAGGAAGGAAGGAAGGAAGGAAGGAAGGAGAGAGGGAGGGAAGGAGGAAGGAAGGAAGGAAGGAAGGAAGGAAGGAAGGAAGGAAGGAAGGAGAGGGAGGGAAGGAGGAAGGAAGGAAGGAGGGAGAGAGGGAGGGAGGAAGGAAGGAAGGAAGGAAGGAAGGAAGGAAGGAAGGAAGGGCAAAGTAATGAGACCCTTCTCTATGGGATGAAAGCTGGTCTCTGGGTAGCTGTTGGTGACCCCTTGGAATCTTTGTATCTGCCCCTTGCTTCTCCAGGTGCCGCATGTGCCTGTCCTGTTTGCTTTTACAAGGGGAGTGGCATCCCTGACCTTTCTCTTATAAATCGCCTGGCTGAGGTTGGACATGTGATATCAGCTGGGAATCTGGAAGGTTGGAAATCCCTCCAGGTAGGGACTGGGGACAGCTCCAACCCATGCCATTTCCTTGTCCCTCATGCAACCCTCCCCTTCTCTCCCACCTCCTCCTTGACCTGTCTTCTCTCCCATCCCTCACCCTCTCTTTGCCCACTGCTTCATTCAGCTTTGACCACCTCTCCTAATTCCTGGATTAGAAGTTCTTGGAAAAAACTGAGAGCCGCATTCCATCCCTACAGAAGGATTTAACACGTGTGGTCCGGTTGTTGTGAGGGAGGGGGTACCGCAAGATGGATAGTGCTAGAGCCTGTGCCCTGCTCCTGGGATGTCCCTGTCTCTGTCCTGGGGCAATTGCTTCTCCCTCCTGGATAGTCAGGGGAGAGTGTCACCTTGACAGAGGGGTTTACAGTATCACCATTGTCACCACCAGAGGGCAGCAGCCAGCCAGACCTCTGCTTCTCTCAAGGTCTTGTCTCCTGGCTCTCTTTATCTTTCCAAATCTTGTCCCAGCTGCCTCTGGTCTCATTCAACCCCAGGAGCACAGGTGGGAGAGTAGAGAGGCACTGGAAGCTGTAGGTGGTGTCCTTTGCCACTGTGTTGGTGAAGTCCCCAAGAGGTTAAACCCAGTCCCCAAAGCCACACCAAAGTCTTGCCGAGATTTCAACCTGACTCTCCTGTCTGACTGCCGGACCCCTGAAAGCAACAGGGAGGCCATTCCCAGATCATCTGTGAGACCTGGCTGGGGGTCCCAGACCCCAGCTATGGTATAGTAAACTTTGGTCATCTCCTTCCTTTTTGAGGGCCTGAGGAGGGCAAAGCTGCGGGCAAGCGTTCATGAAGCAGTCTATGCCCCACGTAAATAGCGTGGCTGGTTAGTTAACCTCTCTGAGTCCTTCTCATTGGCTGAATTCATGACTGATGAGTAGTGAGAGAATATGAGTGAAGGTGATTTGTAAACTATGATGTGTCAAACACATTTAAGGGACAATGATGATACTAGAGAAAAAACACTGGACTGAGGCTCAGGTGTGGGTTTGAGATCTGTCTGCCATTTACAGTGGGTGACTTTTGGGAAAGTCAGTTAACTTCTCTGGGTCTCCAATACCATCTGAAACTTCTCTAGAGTTGTAGGTGTTGGGCCTATTTGAGGGGTTGTTTTTGCTAAGACCCTGGGAGTGCCTCCTGTAGCTCAGCAGATGGACCAGGGCCAGGTGGGTATTCCTGGTGGAAGCAAAGGCAGCTGACTGGGCACCCTCAAATGAACTTTTGTGGTTGTCAGGAACGTGTGACAACGGCTGGAGGCTAACAGAGTCCCTACAGGTGGTGCCCACGGTAATGCACCGACAATGAGTGGCTGTTTTCCAGTTTCTGGCCTCCGCTGCCTATCTAGGGTAAGTGGGTCCTTCCATGGGTCTCCTCGGATGAGGCCTCAGCCCCCAGTTTTCCATCACCTTTCCATAGGGTATTGGGAGAGGCCCTATCCAGCCCATTTTAGGTTTACCCTCACCTCTACTGGGGCTTCATTAATTCCTAGAAGCTTCCATCCCAGGTGTGGGGTCCTGATGCTTTATACCTGCAATTTGAAGGATCCTGGGCCACTGAAATGCCCACTGGATGTTGATGAGACCAGAGGGTGACTCTAGGGTTGAGGTGGAAGGGACAGCTTGGTTAGGGAGGCAGATAGCCAATCGAAATCCCAGCTCTGAAATAAGGAGCTTGGGTTTCTGTTTCACAAGGCATGCCAGGCCATAAGCACGCCAGGAATATGAGAGAGGGGCTTAGGAAGAAACCAGAAAGAGGAACAATCCCATCTCAATTAACTGGGGTGGGAGCTGGGTGGGAGAAAAGCAGTGTGTGGGTATCTGGAAGCTGCACATCACCTGCTCACTGCCCCTCTGCACCTCTCACACACTGGCAGGCAAAGGTGATGGGAACTTGCTGCCGAGGGCTCTTGCTGCCTCCATTGCTTGCCTTTCCTTGTGCCGACATGTCTCCTGTTGTCCTCTGTCCTTTCCCATGCTGCCTACCACCCTCCCCTCCAACATGAATCTGGCCCAAGGTCTCCACTTCCTGGAACTCCCTTATCCCTACCCCTACTCTCTTCCTGTCCAGCAGTCTGTCTCCAAGGTCCCCTAGCATGACCTCCTCTCAGCCCTCTCCTCCACACCCCCCAAGTCCCTACTACCTGGCCCCTCCCACTCCTCTGCCTTTTCAGCCACTGCTGCTCTCTTCTCCCTTACCTGTCTCCCAGGTGTGTCGTGGCCTGGTGCGGGAGGCTCTTACCTCCCCAAGCCCCACTGCTTCTCCTGCTGCCCGCTTGCTTCGGACTCTGGCAGAAACCCCACCTGCTGACACGTTCCTCCTGGGGAACTGGCGAGTGATTAGTGATGAGCTGTCAGCACAGGGCCCTAAAACTCCCTGGAGAAGCTATGCCCCATCCCTAGACCCCTGTCCAGTGCCATTGGGCTGGAAGCAGCTCCCAGAGAGCCATAGATTCCCCACGGCCCAAAAGGAGAATGAGGAAACTGGTCCAGTTGGGTGGATGGGTGGTTTCCCTTGACTCTGCCTCAGGGAATGAGGGAGGGGAGAGTTCCCACCACTCTCTCTTGATCCACACCAACAACAGGGGCCACTGGAAGTCTCCAAAACAGTCCAGTCCAGAAACCTCCCCAAAGTGGTAATCCTTGGAAGCTGCTCTTCCTTTCTTTTGACCCTTGTTAAGCCCCATTGGCCCGGATGAGAGTAGCGGAAACAGGTGCCGAGAAGCTCTCTGGGCATAAACCCCACTGCAGTTAACTAAGAGGTGCCACTGGAGTAGTCAGGGAAGGTTGGGGATAGAGGTGGTGGCATTGGGTACTCCTCCCAGCTTAACCAGACTTGGGTCCTCCTCAGGTCTTGGATGTGCCAGCGCCTCTGGCCATGGCCCGCTAACCAGCCTCTCCCGGGCGGGCTCCTGCCGCGCCCCCTCTCGCTTGCCCCCTCCTCCTCCTCCTCCTGCTGCTCTCCCCCCTGCTCCCAGGACGGCGGGATGGCCGCGCAGGGCGCGCCGCGCTTCCTCCTGACCTTCGACTTCGACGAGACTATCGTAGACGAAAACAGCGACGATTCGATCGTGCGCGCCGCGCCGGGCCAGCGGCTCCCGGAGAGCCTGCGAGCCACCTACCGCGAGGGCTTCTACAATGAGTACATGCAGCGCGTCTTCAAGTACCTGGGCGAGCAGGGCGTGCGGCCGCGGGACCTGCGCGCCATCTATGAAGCCATCCCTTTGTCGCCAGGCATGGGCGACCTGCTGCAGTTTGTGGCAAAACAGGGCGCCTGTTTCGAGGTGATTCTCATCTCCGATGCCAACACCTTTGGCGTGGAGAGCGCGCTGCGCGCCGCCGGCCACCACAGCCTGTTCCGCCGCATCCTCAGCAACCCGTCGGGGCCGGATGCGCGGGGACTGCTGGCTCTGCGGCCGTTCCACACACACAGCTGCGCGCGCTGCCCCGCCAACATGTGCAAGCACAAGGTGCTTAGCGACTACCTGCGCGAGCGGGCCCACGACGGCGTGCACTTCGAGCGCCTCTTCTACGTGGGCGACGGCGCCAACGACTTCTGCCCCATGGGGCTGCTGGCGGGCGGCGACGTGGCCTTCCCGCGCCGCGGCTACCCCATGCACCGCCTCATTCAGGAGGCCCAGAAGGCCGAGCCCAGCTCGTTCCGCGCCAGCGTGGTGCCCTGGGAAACGGCTGCCGACGTGCGCTTCCACCTGCAACAAGTGCTGAAGTCGTGCTGAGTCTGGCAGCCTGCAAGGGGGTACCGGGGCCAACGGCGGAGGGGGCGGGGAAGGGAGATTCGGGAAAGACAGTTAGCTTTACTACTCCGTTTTCCCTTTGGCTTTGCTATGTCCCTCTGGGAATTTCTGGAATCTCATATTTGGGGGCTTGAGGAAGGGGGCTCAGAGCCGTCCCTATCTATGCAGTTAACCCACCTCGGCTGCCTCCCCCACTCCACTGTGCACGGTTGAGTTCTGGAGTCTGACTCATCGGGCGTCGCGCGCAAACCTTGGAAGGCAGCAGTGTTTCCTGGTCCTCCCAAGTGGGAGGAAGGGGCTCCCCAGCAGGTGAGAGAAGGAACATCTCCCGCCGCTGTAACTGTTGCCTCGGGCTGCGTGACCGCCCCGCCTCCAGTCTACTGTGGGGGGAACCCAGGATCCTGAAATTCTCCTGGCCACAAGAACTCCCCACAAAGGCAGAAGAGGGTCTCCACCTATGGCCCCAGGCCTTTGCGATCTTGCTTCACCCACCGCAACCCCACACTATTTCTGTGCTGTCTACATCCTCTTGCCTCCCGACCCCCGCACTCCCTTCTAGCACCCCCAAAGGAAAAGCCAGAGGGAACAATCGCCTCCTGGTGGTGGTACGAGGTAGCGCACCGTCCGGCTCGGGTCCGGACAGCCAGTAACCTCGCAGCGTGTGACGGTGTCTCCTTGCACCCTAGCCTCGTCCATGCAGCAAGAGACCAGGGACTTCACCAAAGTCACCCTCGCGGGCTGGGCCCTCCACGCATCCCCCCCTTGGAACAGAAAGCCATGATGTTTTTAAGCAGAACCAGCGAAACCCAAGCCCCTCCTTCCTCTGGTGTTTTACAACTATAAAGGAGGTGAAGGGGGAAGAAATGACTGAGATCTCTTGCGCGACAGTCTCAGAGTTGACAGTGAGGTGCTCTCGGAGAGCGCCGCTTAAGTCAGGGAGATCGTTCCCACTCTTGGGCAAGTGCCCAGCCACATATGAACACATCACACACACAGCAAGCAATGGGCAAAAGAACAAGTTGCAGTCAATGGCTGCAGAGGGGTGTCTGGGGTCCAATGTGGGCTGCACTTTGTGGGTACTGAGGAAATGGGAAGATGCTGCTTCTGGGGCAGCTGGTGGGTTGGAGGTTGGGGGCTGTAATTAGCGGCAGCCTTAGAACTGGGGATGCCTTTCAATCCCTCCTGGCCCCTTATCTCCGTGGGGCAGTCACAGGACGTCATCCGTTTTATTCAAAGTTGGGACTTGCAGCAGGAGACCCTGTCCTGCATGGAGTAAGGGTCCTCTGTTGACATACTTCTTGGTTTCCAGCTCTTCCCCATCTGCAGCAGGCCTCTGGATAAATTCTCTCTCCCCAGGACCCCTTCCCCCAACGATGGGAGGAGGGACAGAACACAGCTCACAGCCCAAGAGGTGGGCGGACCCAGTCCAGCCGTGACTGGAGCTGGTTTTGGCCTGGGGCTCATGAAACCCACTCAGTGCAGACATCAGCTGCCTAGAGAGCCCTGGGCTGTCAGCAGCTGGGCTCCACATAGTTCCCGGGGAAGAATCCAGTCCCCTCTGAGCTGACGCCCTCGCACCAGCCATCGGAGTAGCGGCGAGTGACACAGATGACAGTGCCCTCAGAGAAGGAGAGCTCATTGTCCTTCTGGCCGGTGTATGGGTACAGTGTCACCACTGCAGGGCAAGAGAAGAGGGTGCTGTGAGATACGCCTCTTGCCCTCTCCCCCTCACCCCCCACCGCCTTGGGGATGCAGGGTCTCAAGTACTAGACTCTAGGGACCATCTTGGGGGGCTTCTTGCAAGCCTTCAGGACCCCTCCCCAGCTTAGTTAATATTTAATACCAGGCCAGCTGCCAGCTCCCCAGTTCTGTCAGTTCGTCAGAAAAATTGTGTGGGGCCCGGGGGATAGACTCACACCTTTGCAGAGGGAGGAGAATGGGGGTCAGGGCAACAGAGGAAGTGGGATCCAGTGCCCCTCAGTCCCAGAAGTCAGGTACCTTTCTCCAAGTATGAGGCAGGCACCCAGCTGGGCTCATCAGGCCCAAATCCTGGTGGGGGTGCAGGCAGCCCCAATTCATCTCCATCCAGGGGTGGAGGAGGAGGCAGGTCCAGTGGCAGGGGCAGCTCTTCGTCTTAGGGGAAAAGCAGAAAGGCTGTAAGTGTGGCACAGGAAGCTCTTTGTTTGTCAGGGAACTGCTCAAGAGCTGGGCCCCAGAATCCACCCATCTCAGCCAGGCGGGTTGGGAGGCCAAGGCGGGCAGATCACCTGAGGTCAGGAGTTCGAGACCAGCCTGGCCAACATGGTGAAACCCCGTCTCTACTAAAAATACAAAAATTAGCTGGGCATGGTGGCACACACCTGTAATTCCAGCTACGCGGGAGACTGAGGCGGGAGAATGGCTTAACCCAGGAGGCAGAGGTTGCAGTGAGCTGAGATCTTGCCAACACACTCCATCCAGCCTGGATGACAGAGTGAGACTCCATCTCAAAAGAAAAAAAGAATGCACCTATCTCATGCAATCTTCCTACAGCCCTCTCCTGTCCTGGTCTTCCCACAGTGCTGCCAGCACATAGTAAGTGCTCAGTAAGCCCTGAAAGATCCAGCAGTAGAGGACAGTCAGACTCTGCCTCTTATTAGCTGGGTGGCTCTTGGGCAAGTCACTGAACCTCAGGGTCAGTGGCTTCATCTATTAACAGAGAGTGGTAAAGACCCCCTCAGGATTAAGTTTATTTTATTTTATTTTTTTGAGCCTCGCTCTGTCGCCCAGGCTGGAGTGCAGTGGCGCGATCTCGGCTCACTGCAAGCTCTGCCTCCCGGGTTCGCGCCATTCTCCTGCCTCAGCCTCCCGAGTAGCTGGGACTACAGGCGCCCGCCACCACGCCCAGCTAATTTTTTTGTATTTTTAGTAGAGACGGGGTTTCACCACGTCAGCCAGGATGGTCTCAATCTCCTGACCTCGTGATCCTCCTGCCTCAGCCTCCGAAAGTGCTGGGATTACAGGCGTGAGCCACCGCACCCGACCTTTATTTTATTTTTTTGAGAGGGAATCTCGCTCTGTCACCCAGGCTGGAGTGCAGTGGGGTGATCTCGGCTCACTGCAGCCTCTGCCTCCTGGGTTCAAGTTATCCTCCTGCCTCAGCCTCCTGAGTAGCTGGAATTACAGGCACGTGCCACCAAGCCAGGCTAATTTTTGTATTTTTAGCCATGTTGGCCAGGTTGGTCTCAAACTCCTGACCTCAAGTGATCCGCCCTCCACAGCCCCCCAAAGTGCTGGGATTACGGCCGTAGCCACCCCGCCTGGCCCTTAGGATTAAGTTTATTATTATTATTATTTTGAGACGGAGTTTCTCTCTTGTTGCCCAGGCTGGAGGCCCAGGCTGGAGTGCAATGGCGCGATCTCGGCTCACTGCAAACTCCGCCTCCCAGGTTCAAGTGATTCTCCTGCCTCAGCCTCCCGAGTAGCTGGGATTATAGGCTTGCACCACCATGCCCGGCCGATTTTGTATTTTTAGTAGAGACCGGGTTTCTCCATTTTGGTCAGGCTGGTCTCAAACTCCCGACCTCAGGTGATCTGCCCGCCTCGGCCTCCCAAAGTGCTGGGATTACAGGGGTGAGCCACCACTCCCGGCCAGGATTGTTTAAATGAGAAAATGGATGAGAAGCTTCGAACACAGGGTCTGGTATACAGCAGGCGCTAAGTTATGATAGTTCACTTCCTCTGCCTCCTTTCGCTCCTGTGCTGCGCTCCTTGGAGGAGGCGTTCACTGAGGCTGGCCGGGGCAGATCCAAGAGAGGTGGGCTGGGGAGTGGCAGGAGGCGGAAAAAAGACCCCACCGTTGGGAAGAGGAGGGCGGAGCTCCTTACCAGGTGGGGGTGGGGACAACTCCTCCAGCGTGGGAGGCCACTGGAACACCTCGACGGCTGCTGGTGGAGGAGGTGGGTCCAAGGAGCTGGGGAGAGGTGGGGCTGGAGGTGCTGCTTGCCCCTTGGGTGTGGAGGCCCCACCGACACCTTCGGCGCTGCTGAACACCAGAGAGCCCGGTTGTCGGACACGGCTTCCCTAATGCAGCATCCCCAACTGGCCCCACCCCTCCAATCCTGAACCCAGCCCTGCACGTGTGACCGAGGAGTAACTGGGTCCTTTCAAGCCCAGGAGTCACTATGACCACTGGCAGGTGGCCCCTCTCAAAAGCCACTTCCCACCCCCCACCCACTCACGTGGGCTTGTAGGTCTCACCCGGCCGAGGTCAGGGAAGAGGCGGAGGAGGCGGCGGAGAGTCTGCCGTCGGGCACCACCGGCAGGTGCACTGGTTCGGGAATCCGGGGTGGTCTCCTGGCGGGGGACGGGGAGTGGGTATTAGGAGGAAGGAGGAAGGCTTCTGGCCAGCAGGGGCCGGGTGCGAGCAGGAAGGGCAGATGGCCGAGGGGGAGGTTTGGTGCCAGGCATCCAGCATGACAGCCTGAGCAGCCGGGGGCGCCAGGGGTGGGTGGCGAGGCTAGGGGAGGAGAGTTTCAGGGTCGCGGGGGGCAGGGCTAGGCTAGTTGGCGTCGTGGCGAGGCCTCACCCCAAGGTGGCGGAGGCGGGTGTGGCAGGGGCCTTGATGCTCTTTCGAGACAGGGTGCCTGTCCTTGACAGCTGCGTGCTGAGGTCCTGCGAAGGAGTGGGAGGTAGGGCTGACATTTGGGGTGAGGGGCCGCCCCCAACCCTCATCCCCAAGAGGAAATGGAGGAGGGGCGGACGAGAACCGGAGGGAGAGCCCAGCATGGCCAGTTCCCACTTCCACTTCTCAGGCCCCTCTCCTACACTTCCCCCACCGCACCCCCTTGTCATTGCCTGGGTTCTGGGACTCAGTTCTACCAAAGCCGACCGCCACTTCCTCTGCACAGCCACAGCGGGTTGAGTGGGCCCAGCACCCCCGTCCCTCCCCCAGACCATCTCAGAACCCAGGAAGCTGGGGCCCTGGCTTGGTGGTCCCTAACTTTGATTGGGCTGAGGAGGGGATGGGGAAAGGAGAGGACACATCACACTTAGAAGTGTCCCACCTGTCATTTTCGAAGATTTGTGGAATTGGCTTTGGGGAGTTAGGGCAGAGAGGAGCAGGAGCCAAGCCACTCAGAGGGGATGCGCAAATGACAGGGTGCATGCCCACATGAGAGAGGGAACTTCTGTTACCAATGGGACTTCCCCAAGGGGTGGGTACAGTGTTAACTCATAGGCTTCACCAGGGGTAAGACAAAAGAGATTTGAGCTGAAGCACAAAGATTATAAGTTGGGCCGGGAGCGGTGGCTCACACCTGTAATTCCAGCACTTTGGGTGGCTGAGGCGAGCGGATCACCTGAGTTCAGGAGTTCGAGACCAGCCTGGCCACCATGGAGAAACCCCATCTCTACTAAAAATACAAAAAAAATAATAATAATAATTAGCCAGGCATGGTGGCAGGATCCTGTAATCCCAGCTACTCGGGAGGCTGAGGCAGGAGAATCACCTGAACCTGGGAGGCAGAGGTTGCAGTGAGCCAAGATCGTGCCTTTGCACTCCAACCTGGACAACAAGAGCGAAACTCCATCTCAAAAAAAAAAAGAATACAAGTTGGACAACAGAGAACTACTAGTGGGGAGGAGGCCTGGTGGTTGAAGGGGAGAGTGTTGTTTCCCCTTTAAGGGGGGTTGATAAGTTAAGGATATCAAGCGGCTCATTTTGATACAGAAATGTTAAGGTGTGGAGACAGGAATTGAAGTTGGGACGGGTGTGAGTGCGTGCCCTCTCCGACCTCGCAGAAGGACATGGGCTGAGAAGACGCCAGCGCCATGCTCCCCTCTCTTCACCAATCTCGCTTTGTGTGGCTGTATCCCCGCTTCTTCTCACCCACAGCAGCTCTGGGGTGACTGCTCAGTGCAGTGACCTCAAACCCCCAGACAGAGGAAGTTGCTGTTCTCATGTGGCTGGGAGCCATTCTCATGCACACCCTGACATCCTCCCTTCCCCCTCTTCCCCTTCCCACACCCCCGGTGCCCACGGGGTGGAGCGGGGGCGGGGGGGGCGGCGGCGAGGGCTGCTCAGGATCTCACACTCAGCAGATCCTCCGAGGACGGTACAGACCAGTTTTGGAGGGAGGGATTACAAAATCTAGGGAGAGGGGGAAGAGCTCAGAGTGGTGGTTTCAGGGAGGGGGGAAAGAAAGGAGAGGCAAGTGGGGACAAAACGTGCAGAAGAACTGGGGGCTGGAGGGAAGGGGGCCACAAGGCACGAGAGGGTGGGTTGGAGGGAAAGAGGAGGGCCCCTCTCTCTACCTTGATCCCATGGCCAATGTTGTCCAGGCAGCCAAAGTTGAGGGGTCTCCTGCAGTAGGGTGTGAGCGGGGGTAGGCTCTCTGGGGCGATGACCTTCTGGCCAGGGGACAGCCGCTGGACAGTGGCTAAGGTGCCGATCTCCCTTCGGGCCACCTTCTCCATATGCATGTTCACCATCTGCATGACAGGGTTCAAGGTGACAGAGAGGGGTGGTCTGGTCCAGCGCCCTTCCCCCTAAAGAGGAAGAAGATAAAGACTTTGGGCTGGGGATAGGGACCATGGGAGGCAGCCAGGTCTAGAAAAAGAGGGCCCTTCCCCCCGCCCCCCGCCCCCCACCAGTCTACATAGCAATTGGGAAAAGTAGCAGGAAAGGATGGAGCCACTTTGGAGCAACTTCCTGGTGGAAAGAGAGTAAGGGTTATTATTAGCTGAGCAGGAACAGGAGGAAAAGAGAAAACACAACTTCCCTGGGGATGCCAGGAAGAGACAAGCATGCGGCTGGCTTGGGAGCAGAGGGGGAGAATATGGAGGTGGCAGAGAATGGTGGCTGGATCAGCTCTCCCCTTTGGGGGACAAATAAGTGAATTGACTTCCTCTCAGAATGTTCCATGGAGAAAGCCTACAGTTCGAAAGGGTGGGAACTCTGGTCTGTGGTGGGGGAGGAAAAGACACACCCCACCCACTGAACATGTGGGTGACGTACAGGCCAAGCTGAATGTGTGGCTGGGTCTGTGCATGTGCTTTATAGGGCAATTCCTCGGTCAAGGATCCAGGAAGGAAGGAGGAGGGTGTGTGCGCTAGAACACTGTGGCAGGGTGGAGGCTGTATACTGTATGGTGGTGGCAGTGCTTCTAGGGCTGAAGATGACCTTGTCAAGCTAGCACCCTGGGTCTGGGATATTTATGAGGGCACTGCTTGTATTTAGATGCAAACAGGGTTCATTTGCTTCTTTCCTGTATAGGGCGCTGCTGTGATTGGTAGATAACACTTTCTCATGTCCAGGACAGAATTCCGAGAAAGAAAAAGCTCTGCCTTCAGGGAATTTGTAGTGTAGCCACAGAGATAAGGAGGTCCACAAACTTGGGAAGTGCCAACCTTCTGCTGTAGAGTTGGGCATTTGGACATGGCGGAAGGCAGGAAGGAACTTTTGATGTAGCAAATGTCTGAGTTGGGCTGAAGAGTTGAGGCCTGACACAAGATGCCTTGCTACACCCCACGCCCCTTACCTGGCCCAGCGTGCTTACACGGGCTTCCACCTGCCGCAGGGCGGCCCCCTGCAGGTCCAACATGCGCAGAGTGTGCCCGGCCAGGTTGCCCACCTGGTAGGCCACGCTGGCCAGTGCCTGGGTAGTGAAGGCCATGGTCTCCTCCAGCGCCTTCCGCTTGTCTGTGGCCTGAAATACACACAGCCCTGGCCTAAGGGCCAGCATCTTCCACTGGGTCCTTGGCTGGCTGGGGTGGGATGGGAGAGGATATAGGGAAAGTGGGGACTGGGTTGGGAGAGAGCAGCAACCCTTAGATGTTTGAGGTGGCTCCCAGCAGAATGATATTGTAGCAAGAGGAACTTGCTACAACATACTTTAAATTCACTTTAAAAAAGTGAACCTGCAGTCCTGGGGAATGGATGCAAAGGGAGGGAAAGATACCATTCTCAAATAGTCAAGCTGAGGACTGAGTACAGATGATGGTACGACCCTCCTGAAGACTTCAGTAACAGGCTGTCCTTTTAGGGGTAATAGTGGGGGTGAATAGTAGAAAGGAAAGAGGAAGGCAACACTGGCTAAAGCAGACATTCAATTTTTTTTTTTTTTTTTCTGAGATGGAGTTTCACTCTTGTTGCCCAGGCTGGAGTGCAGTGGCGCAATCTCGGCTCACCGCAACCTCTGCGTTCCGAGTTCAAGCGATTCTCCTGCCTCCCGAGTTCAAGCGATTCTCCTGCCTCAGCCTCCCAAGTAGTTGGGATTACAGGCATGCGCCACCATGCCCGGCTTATTTTGTATTTTTTTTTTTTTTTAGTAGAGACAGGGTTTCTCCATGTTGGTGAGGCTGGTCTCAAACTCCCAACCTCTGGTGATTTGCCCGCCTCGGCCTCCCAAACTGCTGGGATTACAGGCGTGAGCCACCGTGCCCAGCCGACATTTTTAAACACAAAAAACCATGTCAGGCGCAGTGGCTTACGCCTGTAATCCCACTGCTTTGGGAGGCCCAGGCTGGGAAATCACTTGAGGTCAGGAGTTCGAGACCAGCCTGGCTACAATGGCAAAACCTCGTCTCTACTAAAAATACAAAAATTAGCCAGGCATGGTGGTGCGTGCCCGTAATCCCAGCTACTCCTGAGGCATAAGAATCACTTGAACCCGGGAGGCAGACGTTGCAGTGAGCCAAAATCACATCACTGCACTCCAGCCTGCATGACAGAGTGAGACCCTGTCTCAAAAACAAACCAAAAAAAAGCTTTCCATGTGACTCTTTGTTTAGCTCCAGTCTGCAGATTGGTGTTTGGGAACTCAAATAAGGAAACTGAGTCCCAGAACAGAGGGACTTTATTCATTCATTCCCTCTAATAGCTTTCCAATACCCTGAGGATAAAATTCAAGCTTCTAACCGTGGCCTACGTACAGCCCCTCCAGGTCTGGCTCCTGCCTTTCTGTTCACCTTCATCCCCTTTAATCCATCTTCACCACTCCCCCTCTCACACACTCCCCTCCAGCCACATTGGCCTTTGGGTTTCTGTTCCTGAACAAGCTGAACTGTTTCTGCCTCAGGGCCTTGGCACATGCTGTATTTATTTTCAGAATCCTTATTAGCAGGCCTCAGCTTCTCAGAGACACCTTCCTTCACCACACTAAGATCTCCCCTAGCCCACGCCTTCACTGCGTCTTTATCATATTTACCCTGTTCTCTTTTCTTCATGGCATTTAGCACTATCAAACATTATCTATGTATTTTTTTCATTATCTTCATTATCTACCCCCCCACCCCTTGCCTTAAATGGAAGTGTCGTGAGAGCAGGGAGCTTGTCTGTTTCATCCTGTATCCCGTCATGGAATCACACCCAACACGCAAAAGATTCTTCATAAATATGCACTAGTGAGTTAATTAGCAGGTCGAATGGGAACCCAAACATTCTCTGGGCACATTCTCACTGTATTCTAGGCACTGTACCAGGCACTGGCCAGGGTCACACTGCCAGTCAGTGCAGGAGGAGTCAGCAGGCTGTGGATGAAGGCAAGAAGTTTTTTTGTTTGTTTTTTGAGACAGAGTTTAGCTCTTGTTGCCCAGGCTGGAGTGCAATGGCACGATCTCAGCTCACCGCAACCTCTGCCTCCTGGGTTCAAGCAATTCTCCTGCCTCAGCCTTCCGAGTAGCTGGGATTACAGGCATGCACCACCACGCCCAGCTAATTTTTTGTATTTTTAGTAGAGATGCGGTTTCTCCATGTGGGTCAAGCTGATCTCGAACTCCTGACCTCAGGTGATCTGCCTGCCTTGGCCTCCCAAAGTGCTGGGATTACAGGCGTGAGCCACCCCACCCGGCCAAGAAATTGTTTTTGTTGGTCCCAGATCAGGCAGTGGGGGCTAGGGCAAAACTTCTGTGGTCTTTTGGTTCCCCAGGCAGCTTCCACATCTCTGGTCGGGTCATGGAGTTGCCATACTCTAGCCTGTACCTTTCTAAGGCAGGTAGGGGGCAAGTCTAGGGTGAATCTGGGGTAGGGCCAGTGGGCCAACAGGCAAGGCTGCACACTGGGGTCCCCTTGCTTGAGCCCTCAGGTGCCCCTCAGGGCCTGTCAATGGAGAACAGACCCACAAACTCTCAGAGCAAAGTCTGAGAGACACCTGGGAGCCTCTAGTGGAGCCTGAGCCAGAACCTTCTGGGAAGCCCATGCGATGGCTCTCTCCTCCTTGTCTTTCTTTTCCAACAGCAGGAAAGAGGTGCTCATTTGCAAGTCATTTACATCGCATTAGCATATGCAACAAAACTTACATCTCCTCAGCATATGTCACCAAGAATCTTGAATAGGCAAAGAAATCAACCCAGGATATTAACACCAGACAAGATAGCAGGTCTTGATTTAGTTCAAGACCTTCCTTTACTAAATGAGGAAACAGGCCCAGAACTGAGCAGTGACTACTCCTTCATCTCCACCCAGATTTCTTAGTTTGCCTGCCTTCTTCTGTACAGTTTCCTCCCCAAACTAACATGTGGAATTGTTGGCCCAAACAGGAAAAGTGTCTGCTTGGGCCCAGCTCTGGGCACCTGGAGCCTGAACACCTACTGACCCCTGGCTTTGCTTTTAGCCCGAAGTTAGGTCTGCAGGGACAAGCATCTGAGATACATCTCTGCGGCTGAGTGCTTGTTCATCATGCAAATTACCCTGTCTGTAAACTCAGTCAACCCTGGCTGAGAACTCTGCAGGTGACACTGGTCTGCCTTCCCTAATTCCCCATGGGTTTCCTAGTGTCTGGGTGGTGTGGGGAGAGAGGGGCTGCAGGTGGGGATGGAGGGTAGGGGAATCAGGCCTTAGGTAACAGCAGTTCTGAGATCCAGATCCTTCCTAGGCATTTGCCTAGACAAAGATCCTCAGAAAGGCCAGGAAAGGTAACAGGTTGTGTGTTCTAGTAGTTAGTGCTCTGCACGAAGGAAGCAGGAGTCCAAGGATTCCAACTCTGGTCAGGGCTTCTCATGCCCCGCATATTTTTGCAAGGACAGCTTCTCCTCCCTAGAACTGATTCTTATAATCCACCCTTCCAATGAATGGTAATGATGGTCATGGTGAGAGCCGCCATTTATCCTGCTCTTCTGAAGGGGCTGGCACTAGGCTAAATGCTTTGATACATTTTTATATTGAACCCATGGAGCCACCCCTGAAGGCAGGCACGAGAATCAGAGGAGAAACTTGCCATAGTTCCTGTAGTTGGTAGGTGGCAGAGCTGGAAATTGGACTTAAGTCTTTGCGACCCCAAATTGTGTGTGCACACTGTGTGTGCAAATGAGATCCCTTCGGAAGCTCTTTGAGGTGTGCAGAAGTTATGGAAGGAATGGAAAGGACTGCTTGGATCCTTGTCCATAGAGGGAACATGCCTTTCCATGCTAGGAGAATGAGCTGGTTTGCAAGCCTCATTCTGTCTCATCTGCAGGTGGTCACTCAACATCTACACAGACCGAAATGATACCCAGAGTAGCATTTTCAGTTAGTGGCATAGGGAGTGGGCTCTGGAATCAGATTTCTGCGTTTGAATTCGGGCTCTGACACTAGCTAGGAGACTTCTGGGAAAGTGACTTAACCTTTCCAAACATCAGCTTCCTCATTGTGAAGTGGGAACGGGACTCGCCTCACTGGACTTCAGATGAGGATGAAGGGAGGCCATGCTGGTAACATGCCTGGCCCAGAAGAAAGGTCCAGAGCATTTTAACTGCTGTCATTACTGACTCTCTTTAATCTGCCATTTCCCATGAGCACTTGTTACTCATTTATTTCTTTTTTCAACGTTTTCTTACTATGCTACGAGGTCCCTGTGCCTGTTCTCATAGTTTGGTTAGTACAGGTTAGAAAAATAAAGTTTTGCCCAAGGGGTAACAAGGTTAGCCTGCAGCTCTTCAGGGAGCAGAGGAAACCGGGGACAGAGAGGGCTAATAAACTGTCATAAAGTCACATAGCGTGTAGGGAGGCAGAAAGATGGAGAGGAAAGAGCTTGGCATCAGGATTCAGGGAAGCCCAAATGTGGTGGGTTATGCCTGTAATCCTAGCACTTTGGGAGGCCAAGGTGGGCAGATCACTTGAGGCCAGGAGTTCAAGACCAGCCTGGGCTGCATATCAAGACCCTGTCTTCACAAAAAAATTTAAAAAATTAGCCAGGCATGGTGGCATGCACCTGTAGCCCCAGCTACTTAGAAGGCTGAGGTGGGAGGATTGCTTGAACCTAGGAGTTCAAGGCTGCAGTGAAGCTATGTGAGCTATGATCATGCCACAGCACTCCAGCCTGGGTGACAGAGGAGACCCTGTCAAAAAAAAAAAAAAAAAAAAAGGCTGGCCAGGGACAGTGGCTTACTCTCGTAATCCCAGAACTTTGGGAGGCCGAGACGGGTGGATCACCTGAGGTGTCAGGAGTTCGAGACCAGCCTGACCAACATGGCGAAACTCTGTCTCTACTAAAAATATAAAATTAGTTTGGCATGGTGGTGCATGCCTGTAATTCCAGCTACTCAGGAGGCTGAGGCAGGAGAATTTCTTGAACCCGGAAGGCGGAGGTTGTAGTGAGCCGAGATCGAGCCATTGCACTCCAGCCTGGGCAACAAGAGCGAAAAAAAAGGAATGCCTGGCTGTGCTGTTTGGAGCTGTGTGGCCTTAGACAAGTCACCTCACCTCCCTGAGCTACTGTTTCCACATCTGTAAAATAGGAATTATAATACATGTCTCACAAGATAGTTGTACAGATTAATGAACTAACAGAAGTGATTTCCATCATGGCTAAGTTGCCTTGCCTCTCCTCCCTGAATCCAGGAATCTATGTTCTTAGCCCCAGGACAACCACACGATTTAAAACCTGTTCTACAATGCCACCTCCCTATCTTTTGCTAGTAGCCTGCTCCCAGTAGTCATGTAGGCCATCCCCCTACCTCTGCATGAGATCCCCTCTCTTTAGCCCAGCCTACTCTGCCTTATCCCCACTCTCCCTTTCCCAAACTCAGGGAAAGAACCCCTTTCCCTTGTCCATCTCAGGTTCACTGTGCTGTTTGGGAAGTTCTTCTGAAGCCTCACCCAGAGCCGGCCTGGAAATAGAATGATCGCCAGCATCTGTGTGAGGACGGAGGCTTTGGGTCTCTGAATTGACCTGGGAGGACTCAGAAGGATGAACCTGCGGTGACACCTGAGAACAGGATGGAATCTCACTGTCTGTCCCAGACCTCTGAGGCTCTGAGAGACAGAAGGGGCACAGTGGGGGCTTGGGTAGTGTGGGGTCAGGGTTAAGTATTGGGGTCTGGGATGAAGCTGAAGCCTGGAGTGGGAGGATTTCTCAGCCAAGGCCCAGGACAAGCACTGTCAGGATGGCTCCCGGGGCCCCACTTGGGGCTGGGTTCAGGGTCCCCCCTCCAGGGGCTGGGGTGTCAGGCTTCCGCCCGCTCTACCTACCTGCACATAGTTGTCCTCGCAGTAGTCAGCGACCCGCAACAGGGCACTGTGGTTGCCCCTCAGAGCCTCCCGGCCCATGGGGATCTCAAACTCCTGCAGCTGCTGTAGCTCCGCCATCACCCCCAGCCTCTGTCTGGCTCCCCAGGGAGCCCTCTCGTTTTGAGTCTCACCCTGCCCTTGATTGGTTGCTCTGCCTTCCCTCCCTCTTATTGCTTTTGGTTTCCTCTGCGTGAGACCCAAACCTGCTTGCAAAGGGCAGGCATGCTCATTCCGGGACAAGAGGAAGTCAGTCCTGCTCCCCGAGCCTGTGCCTCTCTGTCCCCTGCCCAGAGGAAGGGGGAAGCCAGGGGCCCCATTTGGGGGCCCAGCCCCCAATCCCACCCAGCAGAGGAAGCCAAGGTCGGGGCAGCTGTGATTGCTCCCTGGTCCTGGAGAGGAAACTGGTCGGTGGGGGGATGGGGTCGGAGACTGGGGAGGAAGGGGGCTGGCCTGCTATAGGGGGCGGAGGTGGATTTTCCACTCATGGAAGGCAGGAGGAAAGGGCAGAGGGTGGGGGCTTCCTTGGGAAGCTCAGGGATGAGTCACCAAGGGACAGGGGATTGGAGGGTGGATAGGATATGGAGATCCGTCATACCAGAGAGCAGGGCAGCAGCACAGCAAAAATAGAAAACAGCCGATGCGGCAGCAAGAGGGGTCTGGGTTGGACACAGGGAAGACATGACCAGAGAGGTTCCCAGAGGGGTGTTAGCAAGCCTGCGAAGGGTTGCATGTGATGAAGACCTGCCCTACATGCTCTGTGCTGATGAAGGCAGGACAAGATGAAATTGACCAAGTGTAATGTGAGGGACTCAGATTAGACAACAGGAAGGACTTGGATTTGAGAAGCACCAGGTTCAAATTTCAGATCAACATGCGGTTTTAGGAAGCAGCAGTGGACAGAGCACTGAGCCTGCCTAGGAGGTATGGGCTGTGGTTCACGCATTAACAGGACAGTTGGACCAGACGACCTCCAGGATCCTGTCCTGATTTCAAATTCTTAGAGCTCCCAGCTGAGAGTTGGACTGGGTCCTGGAGCAGGGAAGTTAGGATGGACCGCGGGCCTCCTCTCTGCCCCTCCCACCACCAAGCCTGTCATCCTAGAGACGGGAGAATAAGAGGACCTCCCACTGACCATATTGGTCCCTTAACTTTTGCTCCTTCAGCGGGTCCCTTGTCATTGGATGAGTGTCAACCAGAGCAGGAGCTCAATGTCTGTTAAATGGCATAGCCCTTGGGTGTTCCTTGGAGGAGAGCAAGAAAAAAACCAGGATGTAGGCCCTGTGCTGAGGAACCCACATTCGGGGCTCAGAGGGAGGCATGGCAGCAAAGAAGCTTGAACAGAGGTATTAGAGGGGGCCACGCCCCAAGTACTAAGTGGCACAGCCTGGTGAGCAAGTACATTTTTATTGAATAAGTGGATGAAGAGTGAGCTAGGAGAAATTCGTAAGGTGAAACTGTGGGGATCCAATGGGCACACAAGGCATCTTGGTTAAGGAGGTTAGGGGCCGGTCTAGGACTTGCGTCAGGAGGAAGGACAGCCTCAGAGCATGCTCAGAGGTGGGAAGGGAAGGAGGAGAAAGCAGGCGAAGGCGGGTAAGTGGGGCTGCACGGTGGAGGTGGGGAAATAGAAGCACTGCGGGCTCTAAGCTAGTGAGGTCACCAAAAGAGTGAGGCTAATGCAGGGTAAGGTGGTGAAAAGGTGGCTTCTGTTTTCGAGTTTGTTTTTGTGGGGAGAATGTCTATCTCTCTGCTCTGCTGTAGTGAGGGCTTGAAGGCTCAGGCGGGTGATGGGCTTAGAACTTTGAGCCTATGATCAGCTTAGGCATCAGAGATTTTGGTTTCCAGGCCATCTGCTTTATCTGAAGATTTTCAGCTGATGAAGAACTAGGAGGCTCAAACACTATCTTACCTGAGTCCAGGACGAGTGACTTGGAGAGTGTGCTCTTCTGTGGCAGGTGAGAGGGGCTGAGGTTGCACTGGGCTAGGATCTACTCTTAGTATCACTGGGGCTAGGCACCAGGAAGGCCTTCCTGATAACCCTGCAGTGATAATAATAACAATAGCATTATTAGTGATAATAAGTGTATTAAATGTTCATTATGTGCCAGGTAGTATATTATAATATTTTAAAGATATTATTTTCTTAGTACCCACAATAATTACATGTGGTAGGTTTTTTTAATACTCATTTGCAGCTGGGGAAACTAATACTCAAAGAGGTTGAGTGACTTCCCTAAGGCCACACTAAGGAAGCAGTAAGGAAGCAGCAGAGCTGGGATCAGAGTTGGAGTCTGGTAAGCTCCAGACCCCCTTGTCTGTCTCTTTTTTTTTTTTTTTTTTTTTTTTGAGTTGGAGTCTCACTCTTGTCGCCTAAACTGGAGTGCAGTGGTGCAATCTCGGCTCACAGCAACCTCCATCTTCTGGGTTCAAGCGATTCTCCTGCCTCAACCTCCTGAGTAGCTGGGATTACAGGTGCCCGCCACCACACCTGCCTAATCTTTGTATTTTTAGTAGAGATGGGGTTTCACCTTGTTTGGCAAGGCTGGTCTCGAATCCTCAACCTCAGGTGATCTGCCTGTCTCAGCCTCCCAAAGTGCTGGGATTACAGGCATGAGCCACAGCGCCTGGGATCTTTTTTTATTTTTTGAAACACTTGCGCTCTGTTACCCAGGCTGCAGTGCAGTGGCATGATCTCAGCTCACTGCAACCTTCGCCTCCCTGGTTCAAGCGATTCTCATACCTCAGCCTCCCGAGTAGCTGGGATTATAGGCACTCACCACCACCCCCAGCTAATTTTTCTACCTTTTGCAGAGATGAGGTTTCACCATGTTGGCCAGGCTGATCTTGAACTCCTGGGCTCAAGCGATCCTCCCACCTTGGCCTCCCAAAGTGCTGGGATTATAGGGGTGAGCCACCGCGCCCAGCCAAGACCCCCTTCTCTTGACCATTATTGTATACTCTCCCTTGTTGGACCTGGAGAGAAAGAGGAAAACTCTGAGTCACTATATGAAACAATAACGTTGCTTCCCAGATCTTCCTCTCTGAAAGAAACTCCTTTTTCTTTCTTCTCTGTTTCCTCTGTAGACAGACAGATAGATGCCTCTGTAGACAGACAATCCAAATTTCCTCCACAGGCAGACAATCCAAAGGCAAAAATGGTGCCTCCCCCATTAGACTGGGAGCTTCCTTCCCTCCTGACCCCAGACTCTTGAAGTGGCAGGGCATGCAAGGATGGAGTGAATATCTGTTGAATGATGAGGGGCCTGAACTGAGGGATATGGCAGGGAAGATGCTAGAAGTCGAGGTGTGGAGGGAGCTGGAAGAGCTGATGACATTTATGATCCTGGCTGATGAATCCTTTCCAGGATCAGGTCTGTCTAGGGCAGGATGGCCCAGGATCTCAGCGAGAAGGACCTGTTAAAGATGGAGGTGGAGCAGCTAAAGAAGGAAGTGAAAAACACAAGAATTCCGGTGAGCCTCCTCGCCCCATCCCTGCTCTTCCCTTCCTGTTCCTGATGAGCCCTGGGAAGGAGGAAGTGACCGAAATGGTGGTGGGACTGTTCCAGGGCCACAGAAGTAGTAGGAGGTACCTCTGGGATGGGGTAGGATGCAGACAAAGGCTGGGGTTGACCCTGTGAGGGTGCCAGCCTCCCTGAGCACAGGAGAGAGCTTCAGGGCCTTGGAGAGTTCAGTGTGTCCAGCCCTGTGTCTGGGCTGGCTCTGGCCAAGCAGCCCATGAAGGTCAGGGTCAGTGTTGTGGGTCAGATCAAGGAACTCACACCCCTGAACACCTGTCTGTCCTCTGTGTCTTTCTCCTCTTTGGCCTCGGTCTCTGCCCTGCCCAGAAACCTGTTTTTCCGGCACTGACCAAATCACGGATCCAGAGAAAGTAACAAGGACCTAAAACATTTTTCGTATTCTCGCAGATTTCTAAAGCGGGAAAGGAAATCAAGGAGTATGTGGAGGCCCAAGCAGGAAACGACCCTTTTCTCAAAGGCATCCCTGAGGACAAGAATCCCTTCAAGGAGAAAGGCGGCTGTCTGATAAGCTGATGGCACGGAGCCCCACCCTGAGTGTCTGTCCCTCTTCAGCCAAGCCCAAGTCTCCTAGACCCCCAGGGAGCCAGTGAACTGTCACCTTCTCTTCATCACAGAATGAGTAAAGATCCCTGAACAAATGCATTGTGAACCCATTCCCTACTCCCACCTTCAACTCTTTTCTCCCATTATTTCCTCCACCTCCTGGGTCTCTGCTGACCTTGCTGGGAACACTCTGAGGACAGTGTGGCTGGCTGAGCTGTTGGCCTCATGGGTGGTGGGGTGTGAGGAGCCTGCGATACCCTGAGACCCCAGAGGGCAGTCCTTAGGAAGCACTTACACCACCTTGGAACCCCTCCGTCTTTTCCTGCCACTCTCATCCTAGGAATAAAGCATTTCCACGCCAGAGTAGTTTGGGCTGGGGGCCAGGGTTGGGGGGTCCTGTCCCTCCATATCATGTCCTACCCTGTGGTCCTGTTCCTAGTCATTTAGATCACCCCAGATGGCCTGATGACAACAAGAGTTTGTGAAGTTATGATTTCATGATTTCTTTAATATTGTTGAGTAGTCTGTTAGTGCTGGGCACTGTGGATGGAAGAGTGTGCAAGACGAACATGGCTCCTATTTTCATGGAATTTAGCGGAGAAGACATGAAACAATTTACAATTAAGTCCATAAATGCTACAATGGGGAGAGTCAAGGGCAGTGTAGGAACACACAGCCGAGAGACATTCAGGGCAATGAACAATGTCAATGTAAATGCCGTCGAGGGGTGCAGAATGGGGGCTGGAAAAGCATGAGGCTAGAGAGGGAGATTGGGGTCAAGTCTTGAAGGACCTTTCGGTGAACTCAGGAACTTTCTTCTTCATCCTAAGGGCAATAGGAAGCCTAGGACGGTATTTAAGCAGATTCTGGTTAGCAGAAGGGAGGCTAGATCCCGCTAAGGACTGGGAATGTAGTGATGGATCAGACCAATTCCTGGGCCTTGCCAGCAAGGAAAGGACTGAAAGAGCCGCAGACAAACCAGCACTCATGATATAATGCGCTCAGTGCAACATCAGAGAGGTCTGCGAGGGCTATGATGGAATCCCATAGGAGGGCTACCTAATCTTGCTGAAGGGATGCGTTGAGTCCTGGGAAGGAAGACAGGAAAGGCCTTTAGAAGGAGGTGATATCTGGAGCTGAGTTCTAAAGGGTTAAGTTGTCAATGGGTGGATGGATGGCACTTCTGGTGGGCCAGTATAAACAGAGGCATGATATGAGAAAGGACCATGGTTTGAATGGGAGCACCAATCAGGTTGGAGTGGGAATGTCAAGAGGTCTAGATCCTTAGGATCTGCTGCTAGAGTGGGCTTGGAGGTGATTAGAGGGGTCTTGCTTGCTGAACTAAACAAACTTATTTGCTGGGAATGACTTGGTAATGTTAGAAGGAAATTTGCTTTTTTGGGGGAGAGGGTGACAAAATGTTGCTCTGTCACCCAGGTTGGATGCAGGGGCACAATCATGGCTCACTGCACCCTCTGCCTCCTGGGCTCAAGCAATCCTCCCACCTCAGCCTTCCAAGTAGCTGGAACTACAGGTGTGTGCCACCACACTTGGCTAATTTTTAAATTTTTTTGTAGAGGCAGGGTCTCACTATATTGCCAGGATGATCTCGAACTCCTGGCCTCAAGCGATCCTCCTGCCTCAGTCTCCCAATGTGCTGGGATTATAGGCGTGAACTACCAAGCCTGGCTGGAAATTTGCTTTTTACAAGATTGAACAGGGAAAGAGTGAAGGCAGAACGGCAATTAAGGAGGTGATTTTTCCATCAGGGGTGAGGTGAGGAAGGCCTGAATTAGGGCAGTGGCCGTAAGTCTCGGGGGCAGTAGGTAAGTTGATGAGTTCTTTGAGAAATAAAGTTTTCAGATCTTGACATTTCTTTGAGTTATGAGTGAGGGAGAATGAGTTGTCAAGGATGGTATCCAAGTTTCTGGCTTGTAGGGTTTACTAGATAGAAATGAAAGCAAGTCTCTGAAAACAAACCTAATCTAATAGTCATCCTACATACTACAGCTGCAGCCTCCCTTCCCCAGCTGATCACAGCCCAAATGCCAAGGGTGAGGTCACAGGGCCTCTGTGGTCAAAACCCAAGATCTCCAATTCCCAATTCCATCCTGACTCCATCTCACCATTCTGCAAGCTGGTGTCAATTCAACCACTCTCCATATACTCTGCTCAAGAGAAGGAAAAGATGAGGAATGAGAAAGAAAAAACATTAAAGACAGTAATTCTTCCTTCAAAAAATGAGGAAAGGTAAATATTCCATAGGGCTCCAGCAGTAAGGAAGGAAAAAAAGATGGGAGCGCCAGTCATGCGGCCATCAGCCATGTGGCTACAGCTTCCTTCTTCCACCTGCCCAGTCCTTATTCTCCTGTCTTCATGCAGGCTGTCACTGGTTGGGGTTCTGGATCCAGAGCGGCAACTCTAACCTCTGTTCCTGAGGCTCTTCAACCCTTGGTGGGACTCTGATTAGAGTAGCAGTTTCTTCAGCCCACCGTTTCCCAGGGCACTGTGCCCCAGGTGTTCTCTGGTTCCTCCTGTACCTTTCCTGGCCACCCCAGGGTGTGGTAACAATCACAGGACTCCTTGAGTCTCAGGGTCGGTCATCAGCCTGATACTCTGACCCCTTTTTCTGCCTCTTCCTAATGCCATAGGGAGCCTCAAATGGCAGGTCAGAAATCTCAGCTTCTAAAGGGATTATGACATTGTGCCTTGTGGCTTCCTTCCCTCCCTTCTTTCTTTCTTTCCTTCCTTCCTTCGTTTCTTCTTTTTTTCTGAGACAGAGTTTTGCTCTTGTTGCCCAGGCTGGTGTACAATGGCCTGATCTTGGCTCACTGCAACCTCCACCTCCCGGGTTCAAGTGATTCTCCTGCCTCAGTCTTCCCAAGTAGCTGGGATAACAGGCATGCACCACCACGCCCGACTAATTTTGTATTTTTAGTAGAGATGGAGTTTCTCCATGTTGGTCAGGCTAGTCTTGAACTCCCGACTTCAGGTGATCCAACTGCCTTGGCCTCCCAAAGTGCTGGGATTACAGGTGTGAGCCACTGCGCCCAGTGGGCAGCATTCCTTTCTTGCATGCCTAGACCTTCACACTGTTGATTAGGAGGACAAGAATGATCATTCTGAGAGTGAGTCATTGATGCCATCTGAGCCATCCTTTCCCTCCTCTAGCCTACAGATCCTTGAGTTTTTTAGCCATGAAGGGAAAACACTGTAAATGGTTTCTGGTTCCATTTATAGCACAGCCAGGAACCTTTCTGACATCACTTAGTCTTTGCAAAGTGGTGTCCACCTACATGGCACCACCCTGGGTCTTTACTAGAACAGGCTATCACTCTGTAAAGCCACTTGCTTCTAGATAACAGATACATGGTGAGATCAGCAAATCCTGTTGACAGTAGCCCCAACCTTATTTCTTTTTGTTTCTTTGGTAGTTTTATTTTGAAGAATTTTAGATTTACAGAGGCGTTGCAAAGTTAGTACAGAGAGTTGCCATATACCCTTAACCCAGCTTCTCCTAATGTTAACATCTTCATAACCATGGTACTTTTAAAATTAAAAAATTAACATTTGTTTAACACTGTTAACTGAACTCCAGACTTTATTTGGATTTTCCTAGCTTTTTCACTAATGCCATTTTTCTGTTCCAGGACCCACATTGCATTTAATGCCTTACTTCTTTTGCTAGGAAGAGCTTCTTGGTTGGAGCTAGCCTGGTCTAGGACACCATAGCTGCCTAGAAGACATCGCATGAGTCCATAGATGGTGGTGTTGGCAGGGAATACAAACTCAATTCCTGAATAAGTGCCTATTCCAGTGAGGACAATTCTGTGCCCCTTCCATTGACCTGCCACCAGAGAACTGGATGGTTGCCTTGAGGTCTGGTACTGTATGAGGGGCTCAGGGTTTCACCGTTGCCAGCTCATTGGGCAGTAGTGGAGCTACGCTGGCCTTGATGAAGAGAAGTTCATGCTGTTCCACCCAGGCATAGCCTCTATTCCTGCGTCTCTGTTTGCTTTGTTTCATGAGCTCTAGACAGCCCCTTGGTCATCCTGTCTATGGCTTGTGAAAAGCCTCTTTTGCAGGGAGCCTTCTGGTAAACCTGTTTGTAACATGCATTTTCAGTTTCCAGGCTCACCCAAAGAGGTCCAGCCACAAAGCTCTCCCCAGATCTCCTTGTTTTCAATTCACTTGTGCTTCAAGATCTTGTTCACCTGACTCAAACCTTAATTGCTTCCCAATTCCTTTCTCTGCTGACTTTCAGGGCCACCCTCAGAAAGTCAGTTTCCAGAGAAAGGAGAATCACTCTGATCCAGCCACCCGACGTGATTAGGAACTGAATTGGGGAGGAAGGGTAAGAATGGAGAGGAGATGAACTGGAGAGGTAGTGAAGAAGTAGAATTTTCAGGGCCTAGAGATTGATTGAATGTTGGAAGGATGGAGAAGAAATTATGAAGGATGACTTCCGGTTTCCTCTCTGGATGACTAGGTGAATGGTGGTGTCACCAGTTGGAAAGTCTTCCCCACCAGGTGATCCCACATGACTCCATAGGCTTCTCCTCCTCCCTTTGCACACCTATTGAGAATCACTGAGAGGTAGTAGCTGATATAACAAAAGTGGGCAGGATTGACCAAGAGGACTGTGTGGATTGAGAGAAGAAGGGCCAAGAATAGAGTTTGGAGGAACTCCAGAAACTCAGGCTGGGGTGGGGGAAGAGGAGTGTGAAGAAGACCAAGCACAGAGGGTCAGACGTGTGAGGCTGCCAGCAGAAACCACATAATTGAGATTCTAATGGTCTTGAGCAGTAAAAGGATGCCAAGCCAGGAAAAGGGAGTAAGCGGAAGGGAATGCTCTTGAACGCCTTGATTTCCTGGTCAAGTAACATGGAACTGAGTCATTCTCAGGTTTCCAATTCTGTATCACCCTCCTTCCACACTGCACCAGAGACTCCCAGGAAGGGATTCCTCAGCCTTAGAAGGCGGGGAGGGGGAACAGCTGACTGGCTAATGTGGCCTCAGCTCCTGGAGCTGGTAGCAGCTAGAAATCCTTCCTAGTAGGTTAGACAGCCCAGCCCCGCCCACCCTTGGGCCTTCCGGATCTTACCCATGAAGCCAGCAAGGAGTGAGGTGGGGACAGGGATTACCCCACCATGACCTCAGCACCTCTGGAAAAGTAAATCACAGCCTCTTGCCTCCCAACCCCACCCAATTCCCTACTTGACCTTAAGGCCTGGGGACAGAACCAGCTTTACGGGCCTTCGACCTCTGCTATCAGACAGGGTCCCCTGCTTAGAAGGGTGCATGCTAGGTTTAACACTCTGCTGTCCTCATCTTGAAATTCTTAATAATTTTTGAACAAGACCTACACATTTTCATTTTACACTGCACTCCACGCATTCCATGGCTGATCCTGTGTAGGGAGACAGAGGCCCTGGTCTGATGGAGGAGGCAGGATATTCATGCAGGGGCAGAGTTGCAGGCAGGGTTTGAATTAAGCACCAAAAAGATCTTGCTCCCTTCCCTCCTCTCCCTCCTCCCTCATTTCTGACAGAAGCTGGGGTAGGAGAAGGGCAGGGAGGTGACTTTGGAGTAGTTACTCAACGTCCCCTTGGCCCCTCTGATTTTCTTATTCTCTACCAGACCACGGAAATGGGAGAGGTGGGGGACTCATCACCTGTAGCATCAGAGCTGAGGAAGCTAGGATCAGGGAAGCCGGGAGAGGAGAGAGAAGGAAGAAGAGCTGTGCACGCACGGCCTTGCCGCTCCCCTGCTCCTCCCCGGCAGCCCATCTAATCACGCTAATTCCTAAGCAAGCTAATTCCTGGTGGAGCCAACCTCTAAAGCTCTCACATGTTCATCTGTTTATCGCTTTACTCCCTCTGCCTAGTCCTCACTTAAAGCTTGGTCACCTTTTACCCTGATGATTCCACAGTCTCCTGCAGAACTCCCCACCTTCCTAGCCCGGCTGCAGCCCACTATGCCCTTGGCTGCTAGTGGGTTCTCTGTAGCTCCCTCGCTTAATACTCTTCTTCACTCGCCACCTCCTGTGAGACCAAATCTAGACTCCTGGGCACCAAAGCCACCAAGGCCCTTCCGCATGAGGGGCCCTTATTACCTCTGGGGCCTCAGCTCTGCCTCCTACTCATCCCCAACCCCTACCCTGGCCCCCTAGGCTCCATGCATCAATATAGAGCTTCTTTTATTCCTTGACCAGTTCATGCAGGGCTTGAAACACCCCCAGCCTGCTGCCACTTCTTCATCTAGCTAATCCGGATAGTAAGTCACAACTAGGTTTAAACATCACATCAACCTTTCTCTGGCTTCTTGAGTCCCTAGAGACTTTGTGACCGAATGAAGAAGTAATGAAAAATTAGGGGCTTCAAAATTCAAGAGGTGTAAAAGGGTATACAGTGAACAGTCTCTTTCTCCTTTTCTCTCCCTGGTTTCATTCCTGGAGAAATCAATGTTCCAGTTTCTCATGCAGCCTTGCAGAGATATTTTATGCACACACAAGCCATATAAATGTTCTCCCCTTTTTACACAAACGGTAGCACTCCCATGCTATTCCGAGCTTTCGTCTGGATTTTTTTGCCTTTACCTACACCTGGATTTTACTTACCTTTCATCCACATATACTCCCGAGCCTTGCTTTTCATTTTACAATGTACTTTAGTCTTTGATTTATTGGTCAAGATTTCAAGCTCCCTGAGGGCAGGGAGCAAGTCTTTTTTTTTTTTTTTTTTTTGAGACAGTCTCACTCTGTCGCCCAGGCTGGAGTGCAATGGCAAGATCTTGGCTCACTGCAACCTCCGCCTCCCAGGTTCAAGCGATTCTCCTGCCTCAGCCTCCCGAGTAGCTGGGATTACTGGCATGCGCCACCACATCGGCTAATTTTTGTATTTTTAATAGTGATGGGGTTTCACCATGTTGGCCAGGCTAGTCTCGAACCCCTGACCTCAAGTGACCCACCAACCTCGGCCTCCCAAAGAGCTGGGCTAACAGGCTTGAGCCACCGCGCCTGGCTAAGTCTTTTTTAAATTTTGTATTTCTAGCACCAAGAACATGGTAGGTGTTAAAAGACTGTGTGTGGGCCGGGCACAGTGGCTCATGCCTGTAATCCCACCACTTTCGGAGGCCAAGGCTGGCAGATCGCTTGAGCCCAGGAGCTCAAGACCAGCCTGGGCAACATAGCGAAATCCCATCTCTACAAAAAATACAAAACTTAGCCAGATGTGGTGGCACATGCCTGTGGCCCTGGCTACTTGGGAGGCTGAGGTGGGAGGGTCACTTGAACCCAGGAGGTCAAGGCTGCAGTGAGTCATGATTGCATCACTGCACTCCAGCTTGGGCACTGGAGTGAGATCCTGTCTCAAAAAAAAAAAAAAAAAGACTGTATGTATTTTATAACTTATAGGCTTACACAGGGCACAGTGGTCTGCACCTGTAGTCCTAGCTGCTCAGGAGGCTGAGGCAGGAGGATCACCTGAACCCAGAAATTTGGGGCTACAGTGTGCTATGCCCCGGGCCCCTTCACCAGAATAAAACTGTTGGAAGAGGCTTTCAGACTGCTGTGAGGAGAAAGAGAGGTTCTTCCTACGCTACTGGGCATAGAAAGAGACAGAAATGTAGAGGAGGTCTCAGAGAAGCTGGAGCTAGGAGAAGAAGGCCAGCTGGGATGGTAGTGAGTGTCTAAGTGTTTTACCAATTATGGGTTCTAGAATCAAGTTAGTAGATTGCGACCAGTTTAAAAAAAATAAAATACATAGAAAATATCAGAGGCTGGGTGTGGTGGCTCATGCCTGTAATCCCAGCATTTTGGGAGGCTGAGACCGGCGGATCACCTGAGGTCGGGAGTTCAAGACCAGACTGGCCAACATGGTGAAACCCTGCCTCTACTAAAAATACAAAAATTAGCCAGGTGTGGTGACCCACACCTGTAGTCCCAGCTCTTGGAGAGGCTGAGGTGGGAGGATCATTTGATCACGACACTGCACTCCAGCCTGGGCAACAGAGTGAGACCTTGTCTTCAAAAGAAAAAAAAAAGGAAAGAAAAGAAAAAATATCAGAGTGTACTTTTACGTGTGTAAGGGTAAATATTATTTCTTTTTATTTATTTGAGATAGGGTCTTGCTGTGTCACCCAGGTTGGAGTGCAGTGGCCTGATCACAGCTTACTGCAGCTTTAACCTATGGGGCCCAAGTGATCCTCTTCCTTCAGCCTCCTGAGTCACCGTGACTAGAGGAGCACGTGCCACCAAGCTCGGCTAATGTTTAAATTTTTTGTAAAGATGAGGTCTCACTACATTGCACAGGCTGGTCTCAAATTCCTGGGCTCAAGTGATCCTCCCACCTCGGCTCCCCCAAAGTGCTGGGATTATAGATATGAGCCATCAAGCCAAGCCAAATACTATTTTTGTTTAATTTACTATTTTTTTGGTTTGTTTTTAAAAGGTTAGTCAAGTGAAGCAGTGGGAGTGGAGTACATATTATTTCTTAAACCTTTATTTCAGTTTTGTGCATGTGTGTATGTGTACACTGGTTTCTGATGAAAAACAGATATCTTACTGGGGGTCTTAGTACAAACAAACAAAAAATGGTGAAAGCCATAGGAGAAATAATGAAAAAGCTCATGGTGAGTAAAGTCCGAAACTGGGAATAAGGATTCACAGACAAACCAAACCTCAGAGAGGAAGGCAGGGTACATTTTGTGGAGCCCAATCTCCATCTGAGCGCAGAAATCTTCCTACACTCACAACTGACAAAGAGCTTTGAGCCTCCCTGGAAGACTTCAGGCACCAGCAGCTCAGTATTTCTCAAGCCTGTTGAAACCAACTTTGCAAAGATTCTGACAGTGAGAGAAAACTGACATGGCCGACTCTATCTTGCTTCTAGCCTCGCAGACTGGCTGTCTTCAGCTCATTCCCGCACGTAGGCCAAGCTAAACATGGGAGGAATTTGGTTTATAGTTTAACTTGAAAGCAAGGATGGTAATAGTCCCTCCCTAAAACTAACCTCCTCCTTGCTCAGGGACCCAAAATGTAGGCATAGTTTCTATAATCCTTTACTGTTCAGAGGTCATGTGGCCAGAGGTCACAAGATTTGTGATTTGTGCCCCCTGTAGATAACATCACTATTGTAAAACCTAGGCTTGGTCTTTTGAGATGCATTCTGGCAACTGACAGACCCCACCTAGATCAGTGATTCATGACTCAACTGGACCTGTGGCCCCACCCAAAGGCAGATTCAGCACAGAAGGGCCGTTTTCCACACCCCTATGATTTAATCCCTAATCAGTCAGCAGTGCCCATTCCCTAGCCCCCTGCTCATCAAATTATTCATAAAAACCCCAACTTCTGAGCCTTCAGGGAGACTGATTTGAGTAATAACTCCATCTCCAGGCTGGGCGTGGTGGCTCATATCTGTAATCCCAGCACATTGGGAGGCCGAGGCGGGCAGATCACCTGAGGTCAGGAGTTCAAGACCAGCCTGGCCAACATGGCAAAACCCCATCTCTACTAAAAATACAAAAATTAGCCGGGTGTGGTGGTGCATGCCTGTAGTCCCAGCTACTTGGGAGGCTGAGGCAGGAGAATCCCTTGAACCCAGGAGGCAGAGATTGCAGTGAGCCAAGATCACACCACTGCACTCCAGCCTGGATGACAGAACAAGACTCTGTCTAAAAAAATAAAATAAAATAACTCCATCTCCCACATGGCAGACCTCGTGTCAATTGAACTCTTTCTTTAATGCAATGCTGAGGTCTTGGTGAACTGATTTGGTTTGTGCAGCGGGCAGGAAGAACCCCCTGGGTGATTACACTGTTCTGCCAATGGACAGCTCAAGTTGTTAGAAAGTTCATCTTCTTTGCCCCTCTAACTTCCACCCATGACTTCTAATTCTCTGCCTCTGTTGTAATCCAGACTAGGAACAAATAGGCAAATAAACTAAGAAAGCTATCTTGTGACCTCTAAGTTTCATTTTCCTCCTGGTGTAAGTATTTGTGTTTCTCAAGTATCTGAGCTTCCACAGACTTCACTATTCTAGTTGTTTCTCTAGCAGTTACCATTCTTGACTATATTATGGATCAGAAATAGATATAAAGACTTTTCATTTCTATTTTACTAATTCTCACAACACTGCTATGCAAAAGGTACTATTATTATCCTTTTGCATATGAGGCTCAGAACACTTAAATTGCTTACCCAAATTACCCAGCCAGTTAGTGGCAGGATGAAATTTACCAATGTCTTTGTGTGATACCTAGAATTGATCTCAATCCTCCAGATGTGGTTTGACTGGCCCAAAGTAGAAAATCTTTATCCTGACTTCCCCTTGGTGGACAAAGTTTTCTTTTATTTAAAATAGAGATGGGGTCTCACTATGTTGCCCAAGCTGGTCTCAAACTCCTGGCCTCAAGTGATCCTCCTGCCTCGGCCTCCCAAAGTGCTAGAATTGCAGGCATGTGCCACCTTGCCCAGCCTAACATTCTTATGTATGTCTCTAGGTGCACATATGCACATATTTCTGTGAATATATGGGCAAGAGTGAAATTGCTATATCATAGGGTCTAGCATTTCCAACTTTAGTTAATGTCAAACTGTTTTCCACCAATTTACACTCCTACGAATGTTCACATTATTTCATATTCTTAACATCAGCATTGGCATTCTGGTGAGTGTGTAGTAGTATCTGATTGAGCTTTTAATTTGCATATGCATGATGACTAATGATCTCTTTCACCTTTTCATATGTATATCAGTTATTTTCAGTTTCCTTTTTCAGTGAAGTGCCCGTTCAACCCTTTTGTTATTTTTCTATTAGATTGTCTTATTGATTTTTAGGATTTTTCTTTTTTTTCTTTTAAACCCAAACTGACTACGTATTTTCCCTACTTTATTTTATTTTTGACACAGGATCTTGCTCTGTCACCAAGGCTGGAGTGCAGTGGTGCAATCATGGCTCACTGAAGCTTTGACCCCAAGGGCTCAAGCCAAGTAGCTGGGATCACAGGTCTGCACCATCACACTCAGCCAATTTGTGTATTTTTAGTAGAGATGGGTTTTTGCCATATTGCCCAGGCTGGTCTCCAACTCCTGGGCTCAAGTAATGCCTGCCTCAGCCTCCCAAAGTGTTGGGATTACAGGTGTGAGCCACCACTCCTGGCTGGATTTGTCTATTGTAATCTATATTTAAGTTATTTGTCAGTTATGCATTACAAATATCTTTTCCTGGCTGGGCAAGGTGGCTCACACCTGTAATCCCAGCACTTTGGGAGGCAGAGGTAGACAGATCGCTTGAGCTCAGGAGTTCAAGACCAGTCTGGGCAACATGGTGAAACCCTGTCTCTACTAAAGATACAAAAATTAGGCCGGGCGCAGTGGCTCATACCTGTAATCCCAACACTTTGGGAGGCCGAGGCAGGTGGATCACCTGAGGTCAGGGGTTCGAGACCAGCCTGGCCAACAAGCCAAAGCCCCATCTCTACTAAAAGTACAAAAATTACCTGGAGGCCTCTAATCCCAGCTACTCAGGAGGCTGAGACAGGAGAATTGCTTGAACCTGGGAGGTTGAGGCTGCAGTGAGCTGAGATTACACCACTGCACTTAAGCCTGGGGGATAAAGTGAGATTCTATCTCAAAACACAAAACAAACAAAAAAACCCAAATATCTTTTCCTATTCTGTGGCTGACCTTGTCATTTTATTATTGGGGTCTTTTGACAAGGAGAACATACAGGATCACATTAATATGGTGAAGTATATCAACATTTTAGAATCTTTTTTGTCTTTTTTGGGAAGACTTTCCTTACCTTGAGGTCGTGAAGATAGCCTCCTATGTTGTCTTCCAGAAACTTTATTGTTTTTTCTTCACATTGTAGTCTACAATTCACATGGAATTTATTTCTCTGTTTAATATAAGTTAGGGAGGAATTCGATTTCATATTTTTCCATATGGACACTCAATTGTCCCAGAACAATTTATCGAAAAGTAGGCCCTAGCTGGGCATGGTGGCACGTGCCTGCCATCCCAGCTACTTAGGAGGCTGAGGAGGGAGGATCATTTGAGTCCAGGAGTTCGAGGTTGCAGTAAGTTGTGATTGTGCCACTGCACTCCAGCCTGGACAACAGAGCAACACCCTGTTAAAAAGAAGAAAAAAAGAGGAGGAGGAGGAGGAGAGGGGGAATGGGGAGTAGGAGGGGGAGGAGGAAGAGGAGGAGAAAAAAGAAAGAATGAAAGGAAAAGAAAGTTCTTTTACCCACTCCTCTGTTGTGCCACCTTTGTCATAAATCAATTGTCCAGATACTTGTGGGGCTGAATCTGGGTTCCCTGCTCTGTTGCATTGGCATGTTTTCCCATCCTTGCACCAGTACCGAACTACCTCAATTTCTATAGCTTGCAGTTGATAATAAGCTTTACGCTCTGGTGGAGCAAATCCTCCCACGTCTCATGGCTAGGTATTTTTGAGGCTGGGATTGCTCATACACACAGATCCATTCAACCATTTAGGGAGAGTGTGGGGTGGGGTGGGGAGAATGGGTGCTCAGGGGAGAGGTGGGAGAGCAGCGCGAGGATCCTCTCTGTTTCCATGGTATCCTCCCAACGGGCGGGAACATATAACCACAGTGCCAATCACCCTGTGGGGAGATCATAAATGCGTCAGCGGACTCCCTTGTCACTTATCCTAGAGGGACAGGCACGTCTCAAAACCGAGATGCTGATCCAAAGAAGCTGCTTCACGCACGTCTCTCCCATACAATCCTAAAGGTAGGCCCTTTCCTGCAAAGCACGTGCGCCTGCTCGGCACCCTAAACACAGATCCTGGACAGATTTGCCCGGAGAGACGCGCTCAGTCCACCTGAGGACTCCCTTAAGATGCCCTGGCGGGCTGAAGAACTGGTCCCTTAGCCAAGGGACTGTTTTTCTTTTTCTTCTTTCTTTCTCTTCTCTTCCCCTCCCCTCCCCTCACCCTCTCTCTCTCTCTTTCTCCCCTCTTCTCTCTCTGTCTGTCTCTCTCTTTCTCCTTTCCTCTTTCACCAGCTACAGCATCTAAGGGACTGTTTTCTTTCTTTCTTTTTTTTAATCTCTCTTTCAAAAACTACAGCATCTAGGGACTGTTTTCTTTCTTTTCTTTTCTTTTTTTTTTTTTTTTTGAGTTGAAGTCTGTCTCCCAGGCACGATCTCGGCTCACTGCAACTTCCACTTCCCGCTTCAAGCCATTCTCCTGCCTCAGCCTCCCCAGTAGCTGAGATTATAGGGGCGCGTCACCACGCCCGGCTAATTCTTGTATTTTTAGTTGAGACGAGGGTTCACCATGTTGGCCAGGCTGGTTTCGAACTCCTGACCTCAGGTGATCCGCCCACCTCGGCCTCCCAAAGTGCTAGGATTACAGGCGTGAGCCACCGCATACAGCCTAAGGGCCTGTTTTCTGACTGACAGACACAGACGACCTCACTGAGCACTGGACAACCAAGACAAACACACTAGGGTGCGTGCCAGACCCGAAAAACTCACCCCTCTGGGGACCGCAGCCTCCTCGTTATTGTTCGTGACCAATTGGAGTCCCCGTTTCCCCGCCCCTTGGTTCGGTCGAGCCACTTCGTTGGCGGCTCAGGCAGCAGTAACGGATCGCGCTTGCTCAGTAGCCAATAAGAAGCATGACGGCACCCTCGGCAACCTGGGACCTCCTAGACCAGCCGACCTAGCTATGCCCCGCCCGAAGCAGCATCCTCCGGATCCTTTGGGTTCTTTCGGAAGTTGTCCTCCAGGGTGAAGTCGCGTTCGCTCTCCCATCAACACATTTATTTTTCTGCCCGACTCTCGCGCGTGCGCACTGACACCCCCAGGATGGCCCTGAAATGAAAACATCTTGAGAGAGGGGGAGGGACCCCAAGCCGCTGTAGGGCAGGCCAGTGGGGCTACCCACACAGCCCGAGGTGGCTGCTGCCGGAAGCTGTCCCCAAAACAGGAATTGTAGGACCAAAAGGTCTTGTGAGGTCCCACCGAGATTTGAACTCGGATCGCTGGATTCAAAGTCCAGAGTGCTAACCATTACACCATGGGACCCGCTGGCTGCTTAAAGCGTCCGCGAGTCTCCTCAAGCTAGGAGGGCTCTGGGCGGTCTTCCCAGAACGGCGGCGGTGTCCGTGTTTGCCGGACTGAGCCCTGGGCCGGTGCCCCACGGGCGGCGCAGCGAGGGCTTCTGCGTCCTTCGCGTTCCAGGCGTTTCTGGTCCCGGGGATATCATGTCTTCCTGCGCTCCTCCGGGGGCTGGGAGGTCGGAAAGGCAGCAGGCTGGCGGGGTTGACGATGTGGGGCCGGACTGGGTCCGGGGAAAGCCTGCTCCAACCCCAGCTCCAGGGCAGGAGGCGCGGCGCACGGAGCCTGGGTTGTTTATTTATTTATTTACGTGGGGAGTGCCTTAGAAAAGGTATTTTGGCCAAGCGGGAAGGGAAGCGGACCGGCATGTGGCGGATCAACGGTTCAAACCCCAGGCGCCCCCAGGGACGCGCGAACAGAGACTTTGAAATTGCGCCCCCAGCCGTCATGCGTCGGTGCGAGGCCTACTGTTTCACGTGGCTGGAGCTCACCAGAAAACCGTTCTAAACTTTCGCCTCCACTTGCGTGTGTGCCTAATTAAGAACCACCAGGTGGGACTGCTGAGATAACACCCAGATACCCTTCCTTGCTGGGCCATTATCCTTAAGATTAAATCAGATCAGTGGAAAAGACACTCCCCTCTGGGCTCTTTCCCCCATTTTAGTGAGCGTGTATGTAAACGGATGTTTCTGCAGGTCAATCTGGCTACATTAAATTTTTACACGCCATTTGACTCAGCAGTTTCACCTTTGAGACTTTAACCTACGGAAACACCAAGGCAAGTGCCAAGACGTATGTTCCAGGATGTTCTCAGTTGTGTTGTTTATAATAGTAAAAAACAGAAAATAAACGTCCAAGTGAAAATTGGTAATGACAATATCTACACAACAAATATTGTGCAAGAATTTAGGGAATAACTTATTGTAATGATATAAAAAGATATACAGGCCAAAACAAAAAAGCTGCTTGCCAATTATTATGTATAATAATAATAAAATCGACTTACCAATTAGTATGTATACATACCAATTAGTATGTATAACAATATGATAATAGTAGGTAAAATCTACTTACCGATTTGTATGTATAATAGTGTTGTACCAATTAGTGTGTATAATAATATAGTAGATATTAATTATATATAACATAAATTATATATAAATAAAATATATCATTTAATATATACTAATAGCTAATTCATATATAATATATACTAACAATATATAGTAGTATGTATAATATCCCATGACTTATAAACAAACAGGAAAGTTATACATGTGTGTAATGAACATTTACCATTTATTTGACGTGTGACATCTGACTTCCTTTCCTGAGAGCGCCAACACTGTGTGGATCTGGGTGACAGCAGCTGTGCCCCAAGGTAGATATACTCACTCTCCAGCAGTCAGAATGATATGTAGCTTGGCCAATTAGACTTAAAATGCAGAGACTGATGCCCAGAAATGGGCATTTTAGAACTCGTTCTACTGCTAGTGGTGGCTGTGACACCCAGTGTCCCAGGGGCAGTGGGGGCAGCCAGGCCATACCCACTGGCAGCAGAGCTGGCATCCTAACCACATGGCCCAGGATCCTGACCTTGCCTGAGGTCCTGGCTGCCCAGTTCCCCTTGGGCTCTGCCCATCTTCCTGAGTTTGCTTTTCCAGCCTCTCTGGTGCTCTGAGCTATCTCACATCCCTCCAATAAGTCTCTTTTCTTGCTTAATGTACCCAGTCCTTTTCCGTTGCATGCAGTCAAGAGCATGGTAGCCTAAATCTGAACTGCTCTGTTGATGATGTATCTCTGAGTAGTAAATTTATCAGGAGTTTTCTGTTTTTTCCATATTGCTTGATAAAAGAATAACTCTTGTATATTGTCAGAAGAAACAGTAAAGATCTTCCATTTTGGGAAACAAGCCAATCTCCCCTTAAGCTCCTATGGCTTAAGGGTGAGCTATTAAGACTGAAGTTGAATGACCAGCATCTTTGGACCTCAGCTTTCCTGTTTATTTCTTCCTTACGCGGGTTCTGTGAGCACCAGTGAGAGTGCATTGAAATTAATTTCTCAAAAGCTACTTTAGAAACCCTAAAGCGTCATGATGATATTCTTTGACAATGCATAGGAGATAGTTCCTTCTGTCCAGTGTGAGGGTAAAAGTGACTCCACCCTCCTACTTCCACTTCTCCCTACTCCCATTCTCTAGCTGTTTCTTTTCTCTTTTCTTTTCTTTTTTCATTTCTTTTCTTTTTTCTTTTCTTTCTTCTTTCTGAGATGGAGTCTGGCTCTTTTGCCCAGGCTGCAGTGTAGTGGCATGATCTCGGCTCACTGCAACCTCTGCCTCCCAGGTTCAATCGATTCTCCTGCCTCAGCCTCTCGAGTAATTGGAACCACAGTGCACCACCACCACGCCCAGCTAATTTTTGTGTTGTTAGTAGAGGCGGAGTTTCGCCATGTTGGCCAGGCTGGTCTCAAACTCCTGGCCTCAAGTAATCCACCTGCCTCTGCCTCTCAAAGTGCTGGGATTACAGGCCTGAGCCACCGTGCCTGGCCACATTTACTAATTTTTTAATGATAAGAGAGAAAAGGGAGACAGGATGTAATCTTCCTTCTCCAGAATAACTAGTTTCCATTAACATAAAGCCACAGTTCATGACATTGTAAAGATGGCAACCCATGGCATCTTTGAGAACAGACCCAGCCTCCCCAAGTGGCTCCTGAAGCATGGGAGAGTCCTAGGTTCTGCTAGAGGTGGGGTCAGTGTGGCTTCAGCCCTGGCACTGAGACTGAGGGCTGAATCAGGCAGAGGGGGAGAACAGTGAGGCCAGGGATTAGGAAGGACCTGAAGGAAGGCTGGGTGCAGTGGCTACCAGCACTTTGGGAGGTCAAGGTGAGTGGATCACCCGAGGTCGGGAGTTCCAGACCAGCCTGACCAACATGGAGAAACCCCCATCTCTACTAAAAATACAAAATTAGCCAGGTGTATTGGCATGTGCCTGTAATCCCAGCTACTCAGGAGGCCGAGGAAGGAGAATTGCTTGAACCCAGGAGGCGGAGATTGCAGTGAGCTGAGATTAGAGTGCCATTGCACTCCAGCCTGGGCAACAAGAGCGAAACTCTGTCTCAAAAAAACAAAAACAAAAACAAAAAAAAACAAAAACAAAAAAAACCTGAAGGCGAGGATTAGGGACTTCAAGTTTTTGTAAGCCTGTAAATATATAGTGGATGGAATAACAGGTGCTTTGAGTAGTTAAATGGAAAGTATTCCTGTTCACTATCGTAGCCATGTTCAGTCCATTTCCTTTGTCCATTCTGAAGCTTCTCACAGTTAGCTGGGATAGAATCTGTCTTGCTCTGTGTCCTCATCACCTAGCTTAGGTGATACCTGCCACGAATCCCCTACTTTACCATGGGATCCCCAGCTGAGCCAGACAAGCTGCCAGTACCTCCTTGTGCAGCGTGAGGAAGGATGCCCTGAGTCTCTGGGCTTGCCCCTTCAGCCCCAAGCCCTATTACCCAGAAGGGTCTGGCATTCCTGAACAAAATACAAAATGAGGCTGGGTGCGGTGGCTCACGCCTGTAATCCCAGCACTTTGGGAGGCCAAGGTGGGTGGATCACCTGAGGTCGGGAGTTCCAGACCAGCCTGACCAACATGGAGAAACCCCATCTCCACTAAAAATATAAAATTAGACGGGCATGGTGGCGCATGCCTGTAATCCCAGCTACTTGGGAGGCTGAGGCAGGAGAATCACTTGAACCCGGGAGGCAGAGGTTGCAATGAGCCAAGATTGTGCCATTGCACTCCAGCCTGGGCAAAAAGAGCAAAACTCCGTCTAAAAAAATAAATAAAACCCAACAAATATACATGTATATGAATATGAATATTCCTTTTTTCTTGTGTAGAGACAGAGTCTTGCTATGTTGCCCAGGCTAATCTCGAACTCCTGGGCTCAAGTGATCCTGCTGCCTTGGCCTTCCAAAGTGACAAGATTACACATGTGAGCAACTGACCCCAGCACATATTCTTTTTCTTATAAAAGAAAAAATCAAAACACTGTTCTGCACCTTGTTTTATTAGCACCATATGTTGCATATGTTGAAGATTGTTCAATAACAGAATATATAAAATCTATCTCATTTTTAAAAATAGAGACAGGAATCTTGCTATGTTGCCCAGGCTCGTCTTGCATCCCTGGCCTTAAGTGATCCTCCTGCGTTGGCTTCCCAAAGTGCTGGATTACAGCAATGAGCCCCTGCCCGCAGCCTTATCCCTTTAAATGATATGTAATTGAATTATTATTTATATAATGGAAAATGCACAAATCATAACTGGAGAAACCAATACTTCTTTTTTAAACAAATGTATACACCTGTGTGACCATCACCCAGATCAAGATATAAAGCATTTCTAGCACCCCAGGAAGTTCTCTGGTACTCTTTTCAAGCCATTACCTCCTACCTCCCTGGAGTCACTATACTGGTTTCTATTACCATAAATTACTTTTGCCTGCTCTTAAATTTTACATACATGAAATTCACTTATCTGTAGTGTATTTTATGTCTGGTTTCTTTTGCCAGACACAAAATCAATCAACAAAATTAAATCAATAATTTTGAAGGCCGGGAGCGGTGGCTCACGCCTGTAATCCCAGCACTTTGGGAGGCCGAGGCGGGCAGATCACAAGATCAGGAGTTTGAGACCAGCCTGGCCAATATGGTAAAACCAAGTCTCCAGTAAAAATACAAAAAAAATAGCTGGGCGTGGTGGTGCATGCCTGTAATCCCAGCTACTCGGGAGGCTGAGGCAGGAGAATTGCTTGAACCCGGGAGGCAGAGGTTGCAGTGAGCCAAGATAGCACCACTGCACTCCAGCCTGGGAGACAGAGTGAGACTCCATTTCAAAAAAATAAATAAATAACAATTTTGAGACTCATCCTTGTCATTTTATATATCGGTAGTACATTCTTTCATTGCTGAGTAGTATTGCATTGTATGACTATTCCACGATTTGTTGATCCATTCTCTAGTTGATGGACATTTGAGTTGTTTACAGTTTGGGGCTAGTATAAATAAATCTGCTATGACCACTCTTGTACAACTCTTTTTTTGGTCTTGGGTATAAACCTAAGAATAGAATTGCTGGGCTATAGGCTATGTGTATACTTAAGTTTATTAGGAACTGCTAAACGGTTTTCCAAGGTTCTTGTACTATTTTATACTTCCACCAGCAGTGTATGGGAGAGTTCCAGTTCTACATCTTTGTTGGTAGGTGGCATTGTTAGTCTCTTAAATTTCAACCATTCTTGTGGGTGTATAGTGATCTCTTTTTATGGTTTTAGTTTGTATTTCCCTGATGGTTATGATGTTGAACATCTATTTTACATGCTTACTAGCTGTTTAGATATGTTCTTTTCTAAGTGCTGTTTCAAGTATTTTGTTCATTAGAAAATGTTGTTCCCAGCCTGGGCAACATGGCAAGACCCCATCTCTACAAAAAATTAAAAAATTAGCTGGGCTGGTTGTGCCACTGCACTCCAGCTTGGGCAACAGAGCAAGACCCTGTCTCACAAAAAAAAAATTTCTTATTAATTTACAGGAATTCTTTATATATCCTGATATGAATCCTTTATCAAATATATGTATGTTGAACATTTTCTCCCAGTCTGTGGCTTGCCTTTTCACTTTCTTTTTTTCTTTTTTTTTTTTTTTTTTTAAGACAGAATCTCACTCTGTCACCCAGGTTGGAGTGCAGTGGCACGATCTCTGCAACCTCTGACTCCTGGGTTCAAGTAAGTCTCGTGCCTCAGCCTCCTGAGTAGCTGGGATTATAGGTGCTTACCAGCATGGCTAGCTAATGTTTGTATTTTTAGTAGAGATGGGGTTTCACCATGTTGGCCAGTTTGGTCTCGAACTCCTAACCTCAAGTGATCTGCCCACCTCAGCCTCCCAAAGTGCTGGGATTACAGGCGCAAGCCACTGTGGCCAGCTGCCTTTTCACTTTCTTAATAGTGTCTATATTAGCCCGTTTGCACACTGCTGATAAAGACATACCTGAGACTGGGAAGAAAAAGAGGTTTACAGTTCCACGTGGCTGTGGAGATCTGACAATAATGACAGAAGGTGAAAGGCATGTCTTACATGGCAGCAGACAAGAGAATAGTGCTTGTGCAGGGAACTACCCTTTTTAAAACCATCAGATCTCATGAGACTTATTCACTATCATGAGAACAGCACAGGAAAGACCTGCCTTCATGATTCAGTTACCTCCCACTGGGTCCCTCCCACAACATGTGGAAATTCAAGATGAGATTTGGGTGGGGTCACAGCCAAACCATATCATTCTGCCCCGGTCCCTCCCAAATCTCATGTCCTCACATTTCAAAACCATTCATGCCTCCCCAACAGTCCCCCAAAGTCTTAACTCATTTCAGCATTAACTCAAAAGTCAACAGTCCAATGTCTCATTCAAGACAAGGCAAGTCCCTTCTCCCTATGAGCCTGTAAAATCAAAAGCAGATACAATGGGGGTACAGGCATTGGGTAAATACAGCTGTTTCAAATGGGAAAAAATGGCCAAAACAAAGGGGCTACAGGCCCCATGCAAGTCTGAAATTCAGTGAGGCAGTCAAATCTTAAAGCTCCAAAATGATCTCCTTTGACTCCGTGTCTCACATCCAGGTCACACTGATGTAGAAGGTGGGTTCCTATGGTCTTGGGCAGCACCCCCCTGTGGCTTTGCAGGGTACAGCCTCCCTCCTGGCTGCTTTCACAGGCTGGCATTGAGTGTCTACAGCTTTTTCAGGTGCACAGTGCAAGCTGTTGGTGGATCTACCTTTCTGGGCTCTGGAGAATGGTGGCCCTCTTCTCACAGCTCCACTAGGTGGTGCCCAGTAGGGACTCTGTGTGGAGGCTCTGACCCCACATTTCCCTTCCTCACTGCCCTAGCAGAGGTTCTCCATGAGGGCCCCACTCCTGGAGCAAACTTCTGCCTGGGCATCCAGACATTTCCATACATCATCTGAAATCTAGGTGGAGGTTCCCAAATCTCAATTTTTGACTTCTGTGCACCTGCAGGCTCGACACCATGTGGAAGCTGCCAAGGCTTGGGGCTTACACCCTCTGAAGCTACAGTCCAAGCTCTATGTTGGCTCCTTTCAGCCTCAGCTGGAGCAGCTGGGATGCAGGGCACCAAATCCCTAGGGTGCACTCAGCACAAGGACCCTGGGCCAGGCCAACGAAACCATATTTTCCTCTTAGGCCTCCAGGCCTGTGATGGGAGGGGCTGCTGCGAAGACCTCTGACATGCCCTGGAGACATTTTCCCCATTGTCTTGGTGATTAACATTCGCCTCCTCATTACTTATGCAAATTTCTGCAGCTGGCTTGAATTTCTCCTCAGAAAATGGGATTTTCTTTTCTTTTTTTCTTTTTCTTTTTTTTTTTTTTGAGATGGTGTTTTGCTCAGTCACCCGGGCTGGAGTGCAGTGGTGCAATCTTGGCTCACTGCAACCTCCGCCTTCTGGGTTCATGTGATTCTCCTGCCTCAGCCTCCCGAGTAGCTGGGATTACAGGCACACAACACCATGCCTGGCTAATTTTTGTATTTTTAGTAGAGACAGGGTTTCATCATGTTGGGCAGGCTGGTCTCAAACTCCTGTCCTCAAGTGATCTGCCTGCCTCAGCCTCCCAAAGTGTTGGGATTACAGGTGTGAGACCAGACAGATTTGAGAAAGTTTTGAAGACTGAAAGCCACCATGCCCAGCCGGGATTTTCTTTTCTATTGTGTTGTCAGGCTATGAATTTTCCAAACTTTTGTGCTGTTTCCCTTTTAAAACTGAATGCCTTTAACAGCAGCACCCAAGTCACCTCCTGAATGTTTTGAGGCTTAGAAATTTCTTCCACCAGATACCCTAAATCATCTCTCTCAAGTTCAAAGTTCCACAAATCTCTAGGGCAGGGACAAAATGCTGCCAGTCTCTTTGCTAAAACATAGCAAGAGTCACCCTTGCTCCAGTTCCCAACAAGTTCCTCATCCCTATCTGAGACCACCTCAGCCTGGATTTCATTGTCCATGTCATTATCAGCATTTTGGTTGAATCCAATCAACAAGTCTCTAGGGAGTTCCAAACTTTATCACATTGTCCCGTCTTCTTCTGAGCCTTCCAAACTGTTTTACCCTTTGCCTGTTACCCAGTTCCAAAGTCACTTCCACATTTTTGAGTATCTTTTCAGCAGCACCACACTCTCAATACCAATGATGGCAGTGGCTGCTGCCATCCTGACAGCTGCATCAGGGAGGCATGGCTGGGGCTGCACACTCCATGGAGCCAGTGGGAGCCCTGCCCCTTCTGAGTTGGGATGGGGGTGCCCCATGCCACTGCAGCTGCCCAAACTGTAGCTGCAGACCCAGCCCTCCTGCTCTACAGAGCAGGCAGAAGCCTCACCCTCCTGGGGCTATGCAAACTGCAGCTATGGATCTGAGCCTCCCTGTGCTCTTGGGGGAGCTAGGTGCAGGCAAAATTGCCCTCCTGGGTGCAGTGGCAGCCACCAGACCCGCAACTGCAGACCTGGGCCTCCCACTCCATGAAGCAAACAGGAGCCAGGGACAAGCGGGAGGCCTGCCTCTTTCGAGTTAGTGGGGTAGGAGCTCCCAGGTGCAGCTGCGGCTGCCCTCCCAGGTGCAGGACCCAGGCATCTCTGCACCCTGCACCCTCAGGTGCCCCAGAAACGACCCCACCCCCCCAGCCCATCCCTGCAGGTTCAGAGGTGTCTGCTCCCCCTGCCTGGCATGTCTCCACTCCTGGCACACACTCTCATCTCAGAGCAGGGTTAAGGCCAAGCCCCAGAGCCATAAATGGTAGCAGAAGGCAGACAGTCCTGGGAAGAAGTGGGTGGGGTCCCTAGTAAGGCCCCACCGTCAGGCCAAGGAGGGCCTGAGGGCTGGGGGCTGGGCTGCCAGTCCCACAGACTGGAGTGGGGACTTGTGGTACCTCTTCTGGCCTGCCCATGGCTGCCCATGGACCAATCGGCATGCACTTCCTCCTCTTTGAGGTCCGTAAAAGCTCTGGGCTCAGCCAGAGCAGGCAGAGGATGGTCAGAGGACAAAGAGGGCAGGGAGACATGGCAGGACAGGATGAACAGCTGCAGAGAGGAGGAGTACCATCTACTCCAGCTCTAGAGAGGAGTACCATCTATGGGACAGGATGACCAGCTGCAGAGAGGAGTACCCTCTCTGCTGAGAGCTTCAGAGACCTACCGAGACACGTGAATGACTTGGCTGAGGAGAGGAACCATCCTCTCCAGGGCCTCCTCTGCTGAGAGCTAAACACTTGACTGGATGACCTGCCTACAGAGAGGAGGAGGTACCCACTCCTCTGAGCTGTCCTAACACTAAATAAAACTCTTCGTCACCCTTTACTTGTCTGCATACCTCATTCTTCCAGATGCAGGACAAGAACTCGGGCAAAGGCACTGTGGCTACAGAGATTTCCAGCCAGAAAAATTCACCCCCAGTAACACCAACTTTCTGTATTAGTCCATTTTTTAAAACCGTCAGATCTTGTGAGACTTATTCACTGTCACAGAACAGCATGGGAAAGACCTGCCTCCATGATTCAATTACTTCCCACCAGGTCCCTCCCACAACACGTGGAAATCAAGATGAGATTTGGGTGGGGACACAGCCAAACCATATCAATGTCTTTTGATGAGCAGAAGGTTTTAATTTTGATAGATAAAGTCAAATGTACCTTTTTTTTTCTTTTATGATGAATGCCTTTTTTGTCCTTTGCATGTGGAGAGCTGGGATCTTTACAAGCACAATGGGATAGGAGAGAGGCATATGCAGTTACCTAGATTACTCAATTACATGAAGAACATCTTGATAATCCATTGGTAAAATTTAAAGATGAGGGAATTAGAATTTATATTCTAATTTGAATATAACTTGAATTGAACTTGTTTGAAACTGAAGACATAAAGGAAGCAGGAGCATCCAAACAAAGGAATAAGAAAAAGAAGAGCTGTGTGTTAACTTGAATCCTCTGTCAAGACAGATGCAGGGTTGAGTGGAAGAGGTAGGGTGGAGAGCAGGCACCTCTTCAAAATTTAATGATCCTGAAATTGGTGCTGGTGTCTGGAACACAGACTATGTGCCTATCAGGACTGTGGAATTATGGGAAATGGTAGGAAAAAATTGGAATGCTGGCAGGAGTTAGTGATTTCATGCAGTCTTCAGGTCCTATAAGAGACATCTTTTAGGCTGAAGGTGCCCTGTTTTAAGTTTTCAGTTTTGCTTAGAGTGACTTGCAATCCAAGTTTACTGGAAATCCTACAACTTGGAGTGTTACAGGGCTGGAAAAGCTGAATTCTGTACCCCAGGTGAAAGTTAGCATCCAGAGACAGAGGACTTAGCAGGACACTGATTTGGGCGAGACCAGCTTGCTGCATCACAATGCTTTAAATATTTTCTGCCCACAAAGAGGAAAAACTGGGGCAAAGAGCAGATTATAGATGGTCCCTCTGTACTAGAGACGACTATTGTGAATAGCCTCAAGGCAGAAGCCATTTAACTGAGCGCCAGAGGCCTGGGTGGTGGCCTGTGGTTACAAGAATAGGTTCCCCAGTCTCAAAGATATGTCTAGACAAGATGTCTGGAAGTGACTGGAAGTGACAGGAAACCTGTAAGTTTTAAGGAACTGCCAATCAGATTTCATTGGCAATTCAGTTTCCTTAAAACCCTGACTGTTAACAGCTAATGAGTTTTTACTCCTACGGCCATGCCCACACCTGTGAACACCACTAACAGGAAGTGGGCAGTTAAAGCTCTGTGTAGGTTTCAGAAAGGTCAACCTGCCCACTCCCCATCAGATGTGGATCTGGAAGGTAAAGGACAGGGGCGCTTCTCCTAGAGCAGGCTCGTTCAATCTGTGGCCCAGGACAGCTTTGAATGCGGGCCAACACAAATTTGTAAACCTTCTTCAACCATTATGAGATTTTTGGCCAGGTGTGGTGGCGCACACCTGTAATCCCAGCATTTTGGAAGGCCGAGGCAGGCAGATCACAAGGTCAAGAGATCAAGACCATCCTGGCCAACCTGGTGAAACCCCGTCTCTACTAAAAATACAAAAAAAAAAAATTAGCCGGGCATGGTGGCACACACCTGTAGTTCCAGCTACTCGGAAGGCTGAGGCAGGAGAATTGCTGGAACCCGGGAGGCAGAGGTTGCAGTGAGCCAAGATAGCACCACCGCACTCCAGCCTGAGTGACAGAACAAGACTTCCATCTCAAAAAAAAAAAAAAAAAAAAAAAATCAAAAACCTTCCTAAGAGTGGAGAAGAAGCCAGCTGACCTCAGACCCAATTTCTACTTCAGCCGCAGGAAATAGACACACCTATGCAGGCAAGAAAAAGACCAGTAGCCCAGTAGCCAATAAGATCCGTCCTCTCCAAAAGCACAGCAGCAATTTTCCTTTCCTGGGTTAAGCGGGTGGGGAAGTAAAGGAAAGAGAGAGGGCAGGCTTGAGCGCCCCCTGGAGGCCCATGCAATTATTTGGCTATTTGTACCCAGCTTTCCTGAAATTTGGAGTTTAGCAGAAAGTATCAGGGGGATACTCAGTGTCCTGGAAGGATAGCTTTGTCATTGGTTTGGTCCAGGCTCTTTGGTTGTGTCTGAAACTCAAGGCTGGAGGAAAGCCTATGTGGCTGGTATTGTCTGTGACCTGATTTTTGCTTCCAAACTACCCAAAGGAGAAAACCTTTTATTTATGTATGCCTTTCTGTTTTGGAAACAGGCAGTTGTACAGCATGGTTGTATTATTTAGGACACTTTGTTTATAAGTAACAGGAACCAACTCAAATTAGGTTAAGCAAGCCAGGCATGGTGGCTCAAGCCTGTAATCCCAGCATTTTGGGAGGCTGAGGTGGGAGGATTGCTTGAGCCCAGGTATTTGAGACCAGCCTGCCAACATGGTGAAACCCCATCTCTACAAAAAATACTAAAATTAGCTGGGCATGGTGATGCATGCCTGTAGTCTCAGCTACTTGGGTGGCTGAAGTACAAGAATCACTTGCATCCGAGATCGCACCATTGCACCTGGGCAACAGAGTGAGACTCCATCTCTAAAGTTTAAAAAAAAAAGAGTACACATGAAAACCAACATCCTTATGTGTAAATATTTAAAGCTATAAAAAATGAAGCTAGCAAACTGTTTAATGTTCTATACTCTTACCTTGACAAAGATGTCATTATAGTGGCAAAATTAAAAAGAATTGTAAAGTGGTGGTGGTTTTGTTTGTTTGGACTTTTTTTTTTTTTGAATATGTTTTGCTCTGTTGCCCAGGCTGGAGTGCAGTGGCATGATCTCACCTCACTGCAACCTCTGCCTCCCATGTTCAAGCGATTCTGATGCCTCAGCTTCCCGAGTAGCTGGGATTATAGGCACACGACACATGCTCAGCTAATTTTTTGTATTTTTAGTAGAGTTAGAGTTTCACCATGTTGGCCAGGCTGGTTTCCAACTCCTGACCTCAGGTGATCAGCCCGCCTCAGCCTCCCAAACTGCTGGGATTACAGGCGTGAGCCACCGCACTGAGCCATTTGTTCTTACTCACCCAAACATCAACAATCCATCAACTGAACACCAAGGTATGTATAATAATAATAATTAAATTGGCTGGGCGCAGTGGCTTATTCCTGTAATCCCAGCACTTTGAGAGGCTGAGGTGGGCGGATCACCTGAGGTCGGTAGTTTGAGACCAGCCTCACCAACATGGAGAAACCCTGTCTCCACTAAAAATACAAAATTAGCCAGGTGTGGTGGCACATGCCTGTAATCCCAGCTACTCAGGAGGCTGAGGCAGGAGAATCACTTGAACATGGGAGACAGAGGTTGCAGTGAGCTGAGATCACACCATTGCACTCCAGCCTGGGCGACAAAAGCAAAACTCTGTCTCAAAATAATAATAATAATAAACAAATAAATAAATTCCATTGCTTTGATATGTTGCCTATTCTTTGTTGTTCAAAAAAACCACCACTTGACTGGGCGCAGTGGCTCACGGCTATAATTCCAGCACTTTGGGAGGCCAAGGTAGGCAGATCACTTGAGATCAGGAGTTCAATATGAGCCTGGCCAACATGGTGAAACTTCGTTTCTACGAAAAATACAAAAATTAGCTGGGCATTGTAGTGGGTGCCTGTAATCCCAGCTACTAGAGAGACTGAGGCATAAGAATTGCTTGAACTTGGGAGGCGGATGTTGCAGTGAGCCAAGATCACAACACTGCACTCCAGCCTGGGCAACAGAGTGAGACTCTGTCTCAGAAACAAACAAACAAAAAACAAAGACACATACACATATATATATATAATTCGTAAATTATCATGTATTTATCCCACATAATTGAATTTTCTTGCTTTTATTTCAACAAAATCACTAATTATGCTTTTATAATCAAGATTGTTCTCATAATTTGTACTCTAAGAACAGTTTTAAGTAAAGCAGCAAACTACAGCCAAGGGTGAAATGCACCCTATGGCTTGTTTTTGAATGGTCCCTTAAGCATTCAGTATGGCTTTTACAGTTTTAAAGAGTTATCTTTTTAAAAGAATATGTAACAGAGACCTTATGTGGATTACAAAACCTAAGATATTTACGATCTAGTCCTTTACAAAAATGTTTGCTGATCCTTAATCTAAAGCAACGCTACTCAAAGTGTGCTCTGAGGACTGGTCTGGGAGCTCTTTGTTATCAACCTGCAATGAGATAAGGGGTTTGTGTCAGAATTCCTAAGCACACGGTTTTAGTTGATCTGACATTTTTTCATGGCAAGACTTTACTTTTTTTTTTACTTAAAAAAAGTTTTAAATATAGAGACAGGGTCTCACTATGTTGCCAATGCTGGTCTTGAACTCCTGGGCTTAAGTGATCCTTCTGCCTCTGCCTCCCAAAGTCCTGGGATTACAGGCATGACCCACTGTGCCTGACAAACACTTTCTTTTCTTTCTTTTTTTCTGAGACAGGGTCTCACTCTGTTGCCCAGGCTGCTGGAGAGCCGTGGCATGATCACAGCTCACTGCAACCTCTGCCTCCGGGTTCAAGCCATTCTCCTGTCTCAGCCTCCCAAGTCGCTGGGGATTACAAGTATGTGCTACGACACCCGACCAATTTTTGTATTTTTAGTAGAGACAGGGTTTTAACCATGTTGGCCGGGCTGGTCTCAAACTCCTGAATTCAAATGATCCACCCACCTCGGCCTCCCAAAGTGCTGGGATTACAGGAGTGAGCCACTGTGTCCAACAGAATCTAGCAAATTTTAAAATATGTCTTTTCCTTTTACCTAAGCATATTGCAGCCAAAATCCTATCAGTACTCCAAAGCGCTGTCCACAAACTTTCATTGCATTTGGGTGCAATTGTCTTTTGATGACACAAGGCAAGAGATGTGGAGAAGTATTTCCCTGGGGCCTGAATAGTATTAGTCCCAAGAGTGGATGTTTAGGGTTACCAGTCATGCTGTACTAGTGCCAAGCACTGGATCCTAAGTGACAGAGATGCCCTGGGCTTTGTCAGTAAATGCACGTTTGTGACATGCAAGGTACTCTAGAGCACAAGGTCCAGGTAGGTGCTCTTCTTGTTTGGATCTAACGGGAGTCATATGGGACTGTGTTGGGATGGGACAACGCAATGTTGTTTTCCTATATAGCTATGCTTGTTTATCTTATTTTTTCTTCCAATCAAAGGCTTCCTATGTTCGTCTTTTTTTTTTTTTTTTTTTACTAGAGATGGGGTCTCACTATGTTGCCCAGGCCGGCCTCAAACTCCTGAAGCTTAAGCAAGTTTCCTGCCATGGCTTCCAAAAGTGCTGGGATTACAGGTGTGAACCACCGTACCCGGCCTATAGCTATGTTAGTATACAAAAAAAGCTATAGCAATATAATCTTTATGACATACAATGAATGAGGTATGTGCTCAGTTCTGTTTTGGGAGAATAAAAAATGACTGCTAGTCTCTATCTGTACTTCAGAAATGCTGAATTAAACAAAGTTAAAGAGATTTCCTTACCTCAGGTCTTCTCAGAGCCTTTACTACACTAATGTGAACTGCAACCTGACAAGAAGGAGACATAGCATGCGATATTTTTCAAAATTATTAGAGTACCAAAATCAATTTTGCTGTAAGTTCGTTTTTCAGAAATTTTTATTAATACATCACAGAACACATTTTTAGTGATCCTGAACTACCCTAGGCCACAGGAAGAAAAAGTCTACAGGTAAACAGAAACTGTAAAGGCAGGGCTGAAGTGGTCATAGAATCTGCTGTTGGGAACAGGCCCCCAAATCTGGCCATAAACTGGCCCCAAAACTGGCCATAAACAAAATCTCCACAGTACTCTGACATGTTTATGATGGCCATGATGCCCACACTGAAGGTTGTGGACTTAGTGGAATGAGGGCAAGGAACACCTGGCCCACCCAGGGCGAAAACCTCTTAAGGTGTTCCTAAGCCACAAACAATAGCATGAGCGATCTGTGCCTTAAGGACATGTTCCTGCTGCAGATAACTAGCCAGAGCCCATCCCTTTGTTTCAGTCCATCCCTTTGTTTCCTGTAAGGAATACTTTTAGCTAATCCTATAGAAACAATGCTTATCACTGGCTTGCTGTCAATAAATATGTGGGTCAAACTCTGTTTGGGGCTCTCAGCTCTGAAGGCTGTGAGTCCCCTGATTTCCCACTCCACACCCTATATTTCTGTGTGTGTGTCTTTAATTCCTCTAGCACCACTGAGTTAGGGTCTCCATGACCGAGCTGGTGTCGGCAAGTGGCGCCCAACATGGGGCTTGAACCCTAGTCGAAGGATTGCCAGAGTGACGGTTGGAGAACGTGGAACTAAGCTGGAGGACACCCGAGTACTCTTAAGCAATCCCCATGGTGAGTAAGAAGGGGAGCTCGGAAGCATCAGGGTAACAATGGGACAAGTGTGGGCTCTGGTTCATTCCACCTTAGAACATTTTCACACTAATGATGAGAAGGAAGGAAAGTATAACAAAGTAACAGAAGAGATGACAGAGCAGGTTTGTTTGCTGGCTAAAGCTAAAGCGGCAAATGAGGAAGAGGTTTGTCCTTACTCTTCTGCACCCCCTCATTATTTTGAAGAAAAAGAGTGACCTGACCCTCCAGATCTTTCTTTTCCAGAGGACACTGGGTGAAAAGTAGTTGCCCCAGTGACTGTTCTAGCAGTGCCTCAAGCGACCGCTCTCAGTTCTTTTTTTTTTTGACATTTTTTTTTTTTATTAATTTTTTTTTTGCATACAAAAACAATAAACATTTTCTAAAAATACATACAAACAAAAAGATGCGTATCAAACATATTAGGAAGGTTGCACATGGGAAGTCGGGGAATAGAAATGGGGGTGGGAGTTAAAATAAATGAGAGAGGGACTTTATATGGATCAGTGATAATAACTCAATCCTCTATTTGACAAAGAAGAGGGAGAAGGAAGAGGAAGAAAAAGAAAGTGGGATAAAGGATCAGAAAGGGAGGAAAATAGAAAAAATTAGAGTATGACTCCAGGGTAGACCTGTTTTGTTGTCATTGAGTTGGTTGGTTGGTTTGTCTGTTGTATTCTTCATGTTTCGCCAAGTTGGCCAGACTGGTCTCGAACTCCTAGCCCGAAGTGATCAACCCGCCTCGCCCCCTAGAGTGCCGGGACCACAGGCGTGAGCCACCACGTCCAGCCCCCACATTGCTTCTGGCCTCCGTGGTAGACCTCCCAGACGGAGCGGCCAGGCAGAGGAGCTCCTCACTTCTACCCAGACACGGGGCGGCCGGGCAGAGGGGCTCCTCACTTCCCAGACGGGGCGGCCAGGCAGAGACGCTCCTCACTTTTTCCCAGACGATAGGTGGCCGGGCAGAGGCGCTCCTCACTTCCCAGACGATGGGTGGCCGGGCAGAGGCGCTCCTCACTTCCCAGACGATGGGTGGCCGGGCAGAGGCGCTCCTCACTTCCCAGATGGGGCAGCGGGGCAGAGGCGCTCCTCACTTTCCAGATGATGGGTGGCCGGGCAGAGGCGCTCCTCACCTCCCAGACGATGGGTGGCCTGGCAGAGGCGCTCCTCACCTCCCAGACGATGGGTGGCCGGGCAGAGGCGCTCCTCACCTCCCAGACGGGGCGGCCGGGCAGAGGCGCTCCTCACTTCTTCCCGGACGGGGCGGCTGGGCAGAGGCGCTCCTCACTTCTTCCCGGACGGGGCGGCCGGGCAGAGGCGCTCCTCACTTCCCAGACGGGGCGGCCAGGCAGAGGCGCTCCTCACTTCTTCCCGGACGGGGCGGCCGGGCAGAGGCGCTCCTCACTTCTTCCCGGTCGGGGCGGCCGGGCAGAGGCGCTCCTCACTTCTTCCCGGACGGGGCGGCCGGGCAGAGGCGCTCCTCACTTCTTCCCGGACGGGGCGGCCGGGCAGAGGCGCTCCTCACTTCTTCCCGGACGGGGCGGCCGGGCAGAGGCGCTCCTCACTTCTTCCCGGACGGGGCGGCCGGGCAGAGGCGCTCCTCACTTCTTCCCGGACGGGGCGGCCGGGCAGAGGCGCTGCTCACTTCCCAGACGGGGCGGCCGGGTAGGGGCACTCCTCACTTCCCAGACGGGGCGGCCGGGCAGAGGCGCTCCTCACTTCCCAGATGGGGCGGCCGGGCAGAGGCGCTCCTCACTTCCCAGACGGTGGGTGGCCGGGCAGAGGCGCTCCTCACTTCCCAGACGATGGGTGACCGGGCAGAGGCGCTCCTCACTTCTTCCCGGATGGGGCGGCCGGGCAGAGGCGCTCCTCACTTCTTCCCGGACGGGGCGCCCGGGCAGAGGCGCTCCTCACTTCTTCCCGGACGGGGCGCCCGGGCAGAGGCGCTCCTCACTTCTTCCCGGACGGGGCGGCCGGGCAGAGGCGCTCCTCACTTCTTCCCGGACGGGGGCGGCCGGGCAGAGGCGCTCCTCACTTCTTCCCGGACGGGGCGGCCGGGCAGAGGCGCTCCTCACTTCTTCCCGGATGGGGCGGCCGGGCAGAGGCGCTCCTCACTTCTTCCCGGACTGGGCGGCCGGGCGGAGGCACTCCTCACTTCCCAGACGATGGGTGGCCGGGCAGAGGCGCTCCTCACTTCCCAGACGGTGGGTGGCCGGGCAGAGGCGCTCCTCACTTCCCAGACGGTGGGTGGCCGGGCAGAGGCGCTCCTCCCTTCCCAGACGGTGGGTGGCCGGGCAGAGGGGCTCCTCACTTCCCAGACGGTGGGTGGCCGGGCAGAGGCGCTCCTCACTTCCCAGACGGTGGGTGGCCGGGCAGAGGGGCTCCTCACTTCCCAGACGGTGGGTGGCCGGGCAGAGGCGCTCCTCACTTCCCAGACGGTGGGTGGCCGGGCAGAGGCGCTCCTCACTTCCCAGACGGTGGGTGGCCGGGCAGAGGCGCTCCTCACTTCCCAGACGGTGGGTGGCCGGGCAGAGGCGCTCCTCACTTCCCAGACGGGGCGGCCGGGCAGAGGCACTGCTCACTTCCCAGACGGGGCGGCCGGGTAGAGGCACTCCTCACTTCCCAGACGGGGCGGCCGGGCAGAGGCGCTCCTCACTTCCCAGACGATGGGTGGCCGGGCAGAGGCGCTCCTCACTTCTTCCCGGACGGGGGCGGCCGGGCAGAGGCGCTCCTCACTTCTTCCCGGACGGGGCGGCCGGGCAGAGGCGCTCCTCACTTCTTCCCGGGCGGGGCGGCCGGGCAGAGGCGCTCCTCACTTCTTCCCGGGCGGGGCGGCCGGGCAGAGGCGCTCCTCACTTCTTCCTGGGCGGGGCGGCCGGGCTGAGGCGCTCCTCACTTCTTCCCGGGCGGGGCGGCCGGGCAGAGGCGCTCCTCACTTCCCAGACGATGGGTGGCCGGGCAGAGGCGCTCCTCACTTCCCAGACGGTGGGTGGCCGGGCAGAGGCGCTCCTCACTTCCCAGACGGGGCGGCCGGGCAGAGGCGCTCCTCACTTCCCAGACGGTGGGTGGCCGGGCAGAGGCGCTCCTCACTTCCCAGACGGGGCGGCCGGGCAGAGGCGCTCCTCACTTCCCAGACGGGGCGGCCGGGCAGAGGCGCTCCTCACTTCCCAGACGGTGGGTGGCCGGGCAGAGGCGCTCCTCACTTCCCAGACGATGGGTGGCCGGGCAGAGGCGCTCCTCACTTCTTCCCGGACGGGGCGGCCGGGCAGAGGCGCTCCTCACTTCTTCCCGGGCGGGGCGGCCGGGCAGAGGCGCTCCTCACTTCTTCCCGGGCGGGGCGGCCGGGCAGAGGCGCTCCTCACTTCCCAGACGATGGGTGGCCGGGCAGAGGCGCTCCTCACTTCCCAGACGGTGGGTGGCCGGGCAGAGGGGTTCCTCACTTCCCAGACGGTGGGTGGCCGGGCAGAGGCGCTCCTCACTTCCCAGACGGTGGGTGGCCGGGCAGAGGCGCTCCTCACTTCCCAGACGGTGGGTGGCCGGGCAGAGGGGTTCCTCACTTCCCAGACGGTGGGTGGCCGGGCAGAGGCGCTCCTCACCTCCCAGACGGTGGGTGGCCGGGCAGAGGCGCTCCTCACCTCCCAGACGGTGGGTGGCCGGGCAGAGGCGCTCCTCACCTCCCAGACGGTGGGTGGCCGGGCAGAGGCGCTCCTCACCTCCCAGACGGGGCGGCCGGGCAGAGGCGCTCCTCACCTCCCAGACGGGGCGGCCGGGCAGAGGTGCTCCTCACCTCCCAGACGGGGTGGCCGGGCAGAGGCGCTCCCCACCTTCCAGATGGGGCGGCGGCCGGGCAGGGGCTGCAATCCCAGCACCCTGGCAGGCCAAGGCAGGCGGCCGGGGGGTAGAGGCTGCCGCGAGGCCAGACCACGCCACCGCCCTCCAGCCCGGGCAACACCGAGCACTGGGTGAGCGAGACTCCGTCTGTAGTCCCAGTACCTCGGGAGGCTGAGGCGGGCAGAGCACTCGGCGTCAGGAGCTGGCGACCAGCGTGGCCAAGATGGCGAACGCGTGCCTGCATCCAAAGGAGAAAAGGCAGGCAGCGGTGGCGGGCGCCGGCAGTCCCAGGCAGTCTGCGGCGCGGGCAGCAGCAAGCCGAGTAGATTGTAGCCTGGGCCAGAGAGGGAAAGAAAGAAAGAAAGAAAGAAAGAAAGAAAGAAAGAAAGAAAGAAAGAAAGAAAGAAAGAAAGAAAGAAAGGAAGGAAGGAAGGAAGGAAGGAAGGAAGGAAGGAAGGAAGGAAGGAAGGAAGGAAGGAAGGAAGGCTCAGTTCTTTTTTTTTTTTTTTTTTTTTTGAGACAGAGTCTCGCTCTGTCACCCAGACTGGAGTGCAGTGGCGCAGTCTCGGCTCACTGCAAACTCCACCTCCTGGGTTCACGCCATTCTCCTGCCTCAGCCTCTCCGAGTAGCTGGGACTACAGGCGCCCGCCAACACGCCCGGCTAATTTTTTTTTGTATTTTTAGTAGAGACGGGGTTTCACCATGGTCTCGATCTCCTGACCTCGTGATCCGCCCGCCTTGGCCTCCCAAAGTGCTGGGATTACAAGCGTGAGCCACCGCGCCCGGCCAACGACCGCTCTCAGTTCTATTCAGGCAGGAATTGAGCAAGCTAGACAAGAGGGTGATACAGAGGCTTGGCAGTTCCCTGTTAGGATATACCCCCCAGATCAACAGGGAAATATTATAGCTCACTCCCTCACCCCTGTACAATGTCTGTCCCCCACCACAGCCAGTACTGCCACAGTAGATTTATGCTGCATAAATGCTGTGAGCCTTATGCTTGGGGAATCTCCACAAAAGGTTCCAACAGGGGTCTGTGGATGCTTGCCAGCAGGGATGATAGGATTACTTCTAGGTAGATATAGTTTAAATTTAAAAGGAGTGCAAGTACATACAGGAGTCATTGATTCCGATTACAATGGGGAAATTCAAAGTGTTATATTTACTTCTCTTTCCTGGAAAGCAGAGCTAGGAAAGCATATAGCACAACTCCTGATTGTGCCATATGTGGAAATGGGGAAAAGTGAAATTAAACAAACAGGAGGATTTGGAAGCACAAATAAACAAGACAAAGCAGCTTATTGGGTGAATCAAATTATTGATAAACGTCCTACCTGTGAAATAACTGTTCAGGGAAAGAAATTTAAAGATTTGGTAGATAAAGGAGCAGACATTTCAATCATTTCTCTGCAGCACTGGCTGTCCACGTGGCCAATTCAACCCACTCACTTTAACATAGTTGGAGTTGGTAAAGCCCCTGAAGTATATCAAAGTAGTTATATTTTGCATTGTGAAGGGCCCAATGGACAACCTGGGACTATTCAACCAATTATAACTTCTGTACCTATACATTTATGGGAAAGAGATTTGTTACAACAATGGAGAGCACAAGTTCTAATTCCAGAGCAATTGTATAGCCCTCGAAGTCAACATATGATGCACGAAATGGGGTATGTCCCTGGTATGGGACTAGGAAAAAATTTGCAAGGTTTTAAGGAACCACTTCAAGCAGAAAGACAAAGTTCCCGCCAAGGTTTAGGATATCATTTTTGATGGCAGCCATTGTTAAGCCTCCAGAACCTATACCTTTAAAATGGTTAACAGATAAGCCAATTTGGATAGAACAATGACCGCTAAGTAAAGAGAAACTAGAGGCTTTAGAGGACTTAGTTACTGAACAATTAGAAAAAGGACACATAGCTCCAACATTTTCCCCTTGGAACTTTCCGGTTTTTATAATTAAGAAAAAATCAGGTAAATGGAGACCGTTAACTGATTTAAGAGCCATTAATTCAGTTATACAACCTATGGGGACATTGCAGCCAGGACTGCCTTCTCCTGCTATGATTCCAAAAAATTGGCCTTTAATAGTCATAGATTTAAAAGACTGTTTCTTTACTATCCCCTTAGCTGAGCAGGACTGTGAACGGTTTGCATTTACAATTCCTGCAGTAAACAACCTGCAGCCTGCCAAGCATTTTCACTGGAAAGTGTTGCCACAAGGCATGTTAAACAGTCCAACAATTTGCCAGACTTATGTAGGGCAAACAATTGAACCTACTCATAAAAAATTTTCACAGTGTTACATTATTCATTATATGGACGATATAATTTGTGCTGCCCCCACTCGAGAAATATTACTCCAATGTTATGATCACTTGCAAAATTTGATTTCTTGTGCTGGTTTAATTATAGCTCCTGACAAAAGTCAGACTGCTACTCCTTACTCCTACTTGGGGACTTCAGTAAATGACACTATCATTGTGCCACAGAAAGTAACTATATGTAGGGATCAATTGAAAACATTAAATGACTTTCAAAAATTACTAGGGGATATTAACTGGATACGACCTGCTCTAGGCATTCCTACCTATGCCATGAGTAACCTATTTTCTATCCTTAGAGGAGATGCTAGTCTCACTAGCCCTCGGCAATTAACAAAAGAAGCTGAGACAGAGCTGCAGCTAATCAAAAAGCAAGTCCATAAAGTTCAAATAAATAGAATAGATCCAGAAAAGACTTTAGATTTGCTAATTTTTTCAACTCGGCATTCACCTACTGGTGTTATTGTTCAAGAGCAAGATCTTGTAGAATAACTTTTTCTTCCGCATACTAATTCAAGGACTCTAACTCCTTATTTGGATCAAATCACTACTATGATAGGAAATGGGAGAACTCAGATTGTTAAATTACATGGATATGGTCCTGGAAAAATTATTGTCCCTCTCAAGAAGGCATAAATACAGCAAGCTTTTATAAATAGTCTTACTTGGCAAACTCATTTAGCTGACTTTGTGGGTATTCTTGATAATCATTTTCCCAAAACAAAATTGTTTCAATTTTTGAAATTAACTAATTGGATTCTCCCTAAAATAACTAAATTCAAACCACTTGAAGGTGCTGAAAATGTCTTCACAGATGGGTCTAGTAATGGTAAAGCTTCTTACTCTGGCTTGAAAAGTAAGCGCTTCAGATGCCCTATACTTCAGCTCAAAAAGCAGAGCTTATAACTGTAATTGAGGTATTGACTGCTTTTAATATGCCTATTAATGTGATTTCTGATTCTTCATACATGGTTCATTCCACACAATTAATTGAAAATGCTCAACTACGATTCCACACAGATGAGCAACTGATGACTTTATTTACCCAATTGCAAACAGCAGTGAGGAGTGAGTGCATCCTTTTTACATCACTCACGTTAGGGCTCATACACTTCTTCCAGGACCTTTAACTGAAGGGAATCCAATGGCCGATCATCTAGTTGTTAATGCAATATCTAATGCTAGACACTTTCACAATTTAACCTATGTTAATGCCTCTGGTCTCAAACACAGATACAGCATCACCTGGAAAGAAGCTAAAGCTATTATCCAGCGATGCCCAACTTGCCAAATGGTGCATTCCTCATCTTTTGCGGGAGGAGTTAATCCTCAAGGATTGGAATCTAATTCTCTTTGGCAAATGGATGTCACACATGTTCCCTCATTTGAGAGACTAGCTTATGTACATGTATGTGTGGACACCTTTTCTCACTTTGTCTGGGCTACATGCCAATCAGGAGAGTCTTCTGCCTGTGTTAAACGTCACCTTTTGCAGTGTTTTGCGGTGATGGGCATTCCAGCTTCTATTAAAACAGATAATGCCTCAGGCTATAGTAGCCAAGCTCTAGCTACATTTTTCTCTATATGGAATATTAAACACATTACTGGCATCTCATATAATTCTCAAGGACAAGCCATAGTAGAAAGAATGAATCTCTCCCTGAAACAGCAGTTGCAAAAGCAAAAGGGGAGAAACAGGGACTACGGGACACCCCATATGCAATTGATTCTAGCATTATTGACTTTAAATTTTTTTAGCCTGCCTAAAGGCCAGCAGCTGAACAGCATCTACAGAAACCAGCTGCAAAGACAGAAGCAGAACAACTGGTTTGGTGGAGAGATCTGATAACAAAAAGTTGGGAAATAGGTAAAATAATAACTTGGTAGAAGTTATGCTTGTGTTTCTCCAGGACCGAATCAACAGCCAATTTGGGTGCCATCAAGACACCTGAAACCTTACCATGAGCCAGATGCCGAGGAAGAGATTCCAGGAGGATCCCGAGGATCCCCCGGTTGCAGCCATGTCAAGACTGATGCTGAGGAGGACCCCAACTATCATGAGAAACAGCTGTCAAACACAGCCATCTACCTGGGGACAGATCAAGAAGCTGTCACAGATGGCAGAAGAAAACCTGAGGAAAGTGGGACAACCAGTCACAAAGAGTAATTTAATGATAGATATGATAGTGGTGATCACCATTGCTGTAGTACTCCTTCAACAATGAACAACACAGAATACAGTTATACTTATTGGGAATATTTATTAATCTTGGCTGGCAATAATGCCTGGATGTAATCACTGTATGACACAGTTACACATGCTTTCTGCTCTTAGTATTTACCATAATAAATCTGCTCCTATAATTGAGGCAAAGCAAAGGCAGCTCAAAACCTATTTGTAAATAGAATTGGACCTGGCCAGAAATAATGAATGTACTTGTTTGGGAAGATTGCATTGCAGAACAGGCAGAGGTGCTGCTCAACGATTCCTGTGGAATCATTATTGATTGGTCCCCTAAGGGGATGTTTAGCTTAAATTACACCTCTCAGTCTGCATGCCACAGCCACACTGTGTTCAGCTGGTCTAAACAAAACAGTCAGATGGTAGAAAAGGTAAGAAATACAGCAAGAGTTCTTATTATCTGGAAACATGGCGGTATAGCGGCACCTCAACCTCAAATGATATGGCCCACTGTAGAAGCTAAACATAAGGATTTGTAGAAACTATTAATGTCTGTTAATAAGATCAAAATTTGGGAAAGAATAAAAAAGCATCTAGAAGGACACTCTACAAACTTGTCTTTGCATATTGCAAAATTAAACGAACAAATATTTAAAGCATCCTGGGCACACTTGACCTCAACGCCAGGGACTGGAGTGCTTGAAGGAGCTGCAGACAGATTAGCAGATATTAACCAATCAAAATGGATAAAGACACTTGGAAGCTCTGCGATTTCAATGATGATTGTGCTTTTAATCTGTGTTGTTTGTCTTTGTATAGTCTGCAGGTGCGGATCCTGACTCCTGTGAGAAGTAGCTCACCGTGACAAAGCTGCCTTTGCTTTTATCACTTTGGAAAACAAAAAGGGGAACATGTTGGGAACAGACCCCCAAATCTGGCCATAAACTGGCCCCAAAACTAGCCATAAACAAAATCTCTGCAGTACTGTGACATGTTCATCATGGCCATGATGCCCACACTGAAGGTTGTGGGTTTACCGGAATGAGGGCAAGGAACACCTGGCCCACCCAGGGTGGAAAACCGCTTAAAGCATTCCTAAGCCACAAATAATAGTATGAGCTATCTGTGCCTTAAGGACATGTTCCTGCTGCAGATAACTAGCCAGAGCCCATCCCTTTGTTTCAGCCCATCCCTTTGTTTCCCGTAAGGAATACTTTTAGTTTATCTATAATCTATAGAAACAATGCTTATCACTGGCTTGCTGTCAATAAATATGTGGGTCAAACTCTGTTTGGGGCTCTCAGCTCTGAAGGCTGTGAGTCCCCTGATTTCCCACTCCACAATCTATATTTCTATGTGTGTGTCTTTAATTCCTCTAGCACCACTGGGTTAGGGTCTCCATGACCAAGCTGGTCTCAGCAATCTGCCAACCCCCAGGCAACAGAAAGAGGCTTATCCAACAACAGAGTGATGGAACCACTCTGTAAATGACATGAGTTTTGAGTGATCAGCAACTGGCCTCATGTCACTGGAGCTTAGTGGCTTGTCACCACACTCACACTGTCTGTTCACCATCACGCCTTGGCATGGGCTCTGAGTTCAATCCTTGGCATTCTGGAACAGGTCTGGAGTGAGTCTGATGCCAGGGCAGCCTTTGTTCTGGTGGACAGTGGGATGGCCCAAGGGCCCTCCTGCCCTCTCTGATGCCTGAATGTCTGCTTTCAGGCTCCTAACAAGTTCATTCCACGGAGTCTTCCTCCACCACCTGGGACCTGGTGACCCCTTCCCTTCTCTGATCCTCTGACCCCGGCTGCCTAATTCTGTGACTGGACTGAACTGAACCAGGCTGCAAACCTCCTCAAGGCAGGGACCCTGGATTGTTCACATTTTTTGAGTCTACAAGACAGAACTCAATAAAAACGTAGGGATGACAGTGATGCTGGATCGGATGCTTCTGACTGTGACAGAATCTCCACCAAACAACTATCAAGGACCAGGCAGTTGTTCTTTTGACTGAGGACACAAACCAATGTAGTCTTTGTGTGAGATCAGATGAGATGATGTGAGATACTGCCCATGCAAATGCTTCAAAAAAGGCAGGGCATTGAACAAATCATCATTGCTATCAATACAGTCTCCATTGCCCTGGCCAGTGACTAGTTCATTTCTAATGACCCTTCACCTTTGATTGGTACTCCCAGTAACTGAGCCATTTCCCTTTTCCCTACCCACCAGCTGGTTTGGTACAAAGTTCACCTATCAGGAGTCCAGTTTTTGGTGGCCTGCTATAGATACCATAACCAGCCGGCCTAGTGTTTCTCCTATGCCCTCACACCTTTATGCGGCACATTGGAGGTGGTTCTTGAAGTAGTGGAGAGCCAGCTTGAACTGGACCTGGGCAAGGGTGTTGGACCGGTATGTTTTGTAGGTCTTCTCTAGGGCAGCCAGCTCTGAGTCCACCACTGGAGACTGAGACTGGTGACCTATAATCACTTCTGGGCATGACCCCACGAGTAGGGTCCCTAGCCCATCAATGAAGAATTCTGCAAAGAGAGGGAGAGCAGAAGGAAGTGGGAGCTGCGGTCAGAAAAGTGGGTACTATTCCAGGTCTGGTGGGGGAGAGTCCCAGGGAGAGAACACAGTTCATACACTGGGGAGGTTCAGCCCCACGTGAAGCCACACCCTTAACTCTAGGAGCCTGTCCCTGCTGATGAGTTGGAAGGAAATAAATAAGCTCATTTCTCAGGCAGAGATATGGGCACAGAGGCAGAATGGCACAGATTGGCTTTCAAACTGGACAGAACTGTGGACTCCAGGGCTGATGGAGTAAGAGGGAAAGAGAGAGCAGTTAATAGGAAAGGATTTCTGGAAAAATAGAATATGAAGCAGCATGGGAAAGGATGAAGAAGACAGAGCTGTAGGGAAAGGAAGAGGAAAGAAAAGAAGGGCAGCCTACAGGAGATACAGAAGTCAAAGAGACGTGAGGAGGGAGGTAAGAGAGATCAAGAGCTCCCTAGTCTGGGGAGAAAGGGAAAGGGACGTACTGCTGCTGGGCAAGCGACTATGATCAGCCAGCAGGGTACAGCCCTTGGAAAGAACAAACTTCTGTAGCTAATTCCCAGCCCAGCTCCCTCTCTCACTCTTTCAGCCTTCCCACCTGAGTGAGCCACTCGTTGCAGGCGGGGATCAAAGCCAACTCTTTGAAGTCGCTCCGTGTGGGCCAGGAAGAAGTTAACCACGCCACTGGTCACCACGCAGCTGGGGAAGCCATCCAGGGGTTGGAAAAATCCCGTCCTCTTGTGAAGGCAGGCCCCGTTCTCACTCTGTTCCAGGAACAACTTAAACTGGAACACATTTCCCAGCACACTGCCGCCTACCTAGCCAGCAGGCAGAGAAATCCATGTTAGAGTGCAGATCAATATTCATCCTGCCTCTTCCAGGAAGACTTGCTGGACTGCACCTTGGTTATAACAAGAATTGTTATTTCTCTATCCATCCTTCAAATTATCCCTCAGTTACTCCCTTTTTGCTGTTGTGGCCACGGCTTTCACTATATCACTGTTGGGTCCCTGGGCTCTTTTATTTCCTGCCTACCCCAGAAAATCTTCTTGGCATGAGTAACCCTTACCCAAGACCAAAGAAGATTATCTTTCCAGAAGAAGGTAACTCACTCCCTTCCACTGGGAGAGGAGTACTGCAGTACAGGTAAGAGGCAGCCTGTGTGCACTGGTCCATTTGTGGAGTTTCCACTTGTTAGATGTCTTGCAGGGAGCTGTTTGTCTCGAGCTGTCTTCCTAGTATTTTCTGCTCCTCGCTTACCTCTCGGAGCTGCCTATCCACGCACTCACGGAAGAGATGTGCATTTTCATGTTTGAGCCTGAGCACAACAGATGAGCAAGTACATCTATTTCTGAAAGAATCATAATCCTCTAAGGGTGACGTGGTAAAGTCTGCTCATTGTCCCCCATCACCCGCTCTTTCCTTCTTCCTTTTAGTAAATGACCCTTCTGAGTTTTACGACATAGTCAACTAGTCAGCTAAAGACTGCATTTCCGGGAGCTAAACAATGAGTACTCGCAGGCATACGGTGTGGAATAATAGACATTGGAGAATACAAAAGGTAGGAGGTTAAGAGTGCTCGAGGGTTAGGCCAGGCGTGGTGGCTCACGCCAGTAATCCCAGCACTTTGGGAGGCTGAGGTGGGTGGATCACCTGAGGTCAGGAGTTCGAGAGCAGCCTGGCCAACATGGTGAGACCGTGTCACTACTAAAAATACAAAAACCAGCCGGGCATGGTGGCATGTCCCTATGGTCCCGGCTACTCGGGAGGCTAAGGCGGGAGAATCGCTTGAACCTGGGAGATGGAGGCTGCAGTGAGCCAAGATTGCGCCACTGCACTCCAGCCTGGGTGACAGAGTTAGACTCTGTCTCAGAAAAAAAAAAAAAAAAAAAGAGTAGGTGAGGGCTGAAAAATTACCTGTTGGGTACAATGTTCGCTATGCGGGTAATGGGTACACTAAAAGCCTAGACTTCACCACTACGAAATACATGTGTATAAGCTATCTGCACCTGGGCCCCCTCAATTTATAAAAATAAAAAACAAAAGCCCATTTATTATTTAAAGAAAAAAAAAAGATTGCATTTCCCCACCTCCCTTGCAGCAAGGTTTCACTGTGTGACAAACTTCTGGCTGAAGGGATATGATTTAGAACTGATGCGAGAAACGTTTACATCACATCCTTAAAAGAAACCTGCTCTCCCTTCACTTCCTCTTCCCCTCTTCCTCCTGGCCATGCAGCCAGGGACCAAAGGATTGAGGAGCAACAAGGAAGCTGATCCAGGATGATCCTGGAGCCAACTCAGCTGCCAGTGTGGTTGTTACACGAGCTGGAACATCTTCTCTCTTAAGTTATCGTGATCTGGTCTCTGTAAGAGTTGCCAAGAGATATCTTTGCTGATCTAGGTGTTTTGGGGATTGTCCACTTGCAGTAGAGTTAACTGTGATCACGACACCACTTACCTTCTCATCCATGCCCCTTTTTCTTTTTTACAGTGAATTTACTTCTGATGTTTTTATTCTTTTCTTTTTTTGAGACAGGTGTCACTCTGTCATCCACGCTGGAGTGCAGTGATATAGTCTCAGCTCACTGCATCCTCGACCTCCTGGGCTCAGGTGATCTTCCCACCTCAGCCTCCTGAGTAGCTTGGACTACAGGTGGATACCACAATCCCTGGCTTATTTTTTGTATTTCTTTGTACAAATGAGGTTTTGCCATGCTGCCCAGGCTGGTCTTGAACTTCTGGGCTCAAGTGATCCTCCTGCTTCAGCCTCCCAAAGTGCTGGGACTACAGGTGTAAGCCACCATGCCTAGGCTGTTTTTATTATTTTCTTCTTATTCTTTTTAAAATGTCATTAGCACCATGTGTGCTTTTAAAGCTTTATACCATTTATACTGTTTTTAATGTTGTGTGATAGAACCAGAATGCTGCTGTCTTTAATCTCATACTAGTCAACGGAGGGAGTTAGAAATGCTGCATAAACCCACAATTTTAAAGGAAAACAATCGCAAATGAGGGAGGGGGTGTAATTTACTCAAAGAAAAGTCAGTGTGGAGGCGTGAGCTGGTGCAGCACTCTCCACCTGGGTTGCACTGGCCTATTCACCTCCTGCACCAGCCCCTCTCCCTCCCCTCCCTCCCCTTCCTCTTCTCTTATATATTTCTTCCTGCTCTTCTCCCCTCTTCTCCATCTCTACAGATTGTGACTGGGTGAAACTGGCAACTGTCCCTTACCACGTCCAGTTCTGTTTTCTCCAGGACATCCACCAGCACCTCAATCTTGGTCTCCTCGTTGAAGAGAAAATCATCGTCCACCCAGAGAACGTATTTGGTGGTGACCTGGGATATGGCCAGGTTCCTACCAGCAAACCAACCCTGTAGATGAAATAAGGTTAAAGGAGTTGTTGCTCATATTACCTATTAGAGTCACCTGGGGAGCTTTCTAAATTCCCAACAGCCAGGCTGCATGCACTCCAGACAAATTCCATTAGAATTGGTGGGAGCTAATCCAGTGTGCAACCAAGGCTGAGAACCACAGGGTTGAAGGAAGTCCATGTCTCAGAGAAAGTCTGGAAGGGACAGTGACTACGTGGATCAAAGACTGAGACAAAAAAAGGCTAGAAAGTCATTCCTTGGCTCTGTGGCCTATATAAATTGGCTGAAGTCTGTTTTCACCTGACAGTTTCTATGGCTCTCCTTTTGTCTCCTGTAAGATGTCAAGTTTGAAGGACATCTGGTATGTATAATATTCATTTCCTCCTTTGTCCTTGGAGGAAGGAAGGGGGAGAGAGAGGGAGGAAGAAAATGAGAGAGGAAGAGAGTAGCAAGGAGAGAGAGAGGTGGGGGGAGAGAGAGAGGAAGGGTGGGAAGAAGAGAGGGAGAGAGTGGGGAGGAAAAGAGAGAGGTGAGGGGAGAGAAGGAGGGTGGGAAGGAGAGGGAGAGGGAGAGAGAAAGAGAGTGGGGAGGGAGAGAGGTGGGGGAGGGGGGGAGAAAGGGAGGGTGGGAAGAAGAGAGAAAGAGAGAGTGGGGAGGAAGAGAGGTAGGGGAGAGAGGGAGGGTGGGAAGAAGAGAGGGAGAAGGAGAGAGAGAGAGTGGGGAGGGAGAGAGAGTCAAGGAGAAAAAGGGAGAGAGAGAAAGAGGAGAGAGAGACCAAGAACCTAGCTCTGGTAGAATCATGGAGATGACAGATTTCTCTACATGTCAGGAATCTTTGGGATGTCAGAGACCTCAAGTCAATTATAAGGACCCCAATCAATTTCCACATCAGAAATGAGGAAAGATGGGAGCGGGGTACAGTGGCTCACGCCTGTAATCCCAGCACTTTGGGAAGCCTAGGTAGAAGGATCGCTTGAGCCCAGGAGTTCGAGACCAACCTGGCCAACACAGTGAGACCCCATCTCTACAAAAAATTTTAAAAATTAGCCTGGCATCATGGTGCATGCCTGTAGTCCCAGCTACTAGGGAGGCAGAGGTGAAAGAATCACTTGAGCCTTTAAGGTTGAGGCTGCCATGATCACTGTGATTGCACCACTACACTCCAGCCTAGGTGACAGAGCAAGACTCCATCTCAAAAAAAAATGAAAAATAAAAAAAATAGAAATGAGAGACTGGGCATGGTGGCTCACATCTGTAATCCCAGCACTTTGGGAGGCCAAGACAGGCGGATCACCTAAGATTAAGAGTTTGAGACCAGCCCACCCAACATAGTGAAACCCCGCCTCTACTAAAAATACAAAAAATAGCCGGGTGTGGTGGTGCATGCTGGTAGTCCCACCTACTTGGGATGCTGAGGCAGGAGAATTGCTTGAACCCGGGAGGTGGAGGTTGCAGTGAGCTGAGATCATGCCACTGCACTCTAGCCTGAGCGACAGAGCAAGACTCCATCTCAAAAAAAAAAAAAAAAAAAAAAATGAGGAAAGGTAGACTAACCACCTCATGAATGCAGAAAAGTGAGGGTGACCAATTTCTCTGTGAATCAGCAACGGTACTCGGAGGACAGCCCTTACCCACTCCCACTCCTGGACTCTGCTTTCTTGGGAAGACCCTTGAGGAAGCGGCCCCATCCAGGGTAGAACCTGACCCTGGGGCCCTCTTGTCCTGGAATGCAGGTGCCACCCAATCTGAGAGGGACATACCTTCCCAAAGGGCATCGTGTAATACTCCACGTGGTTGTCTCTAATTTCCAGGGGCTTCTTGCTGTCGTCAGCCACTATAACTGTCAAGTCTGGGTAATACTCTCGAATACTCCGGAGCATCATCAGGAGCTTGTGGGGGCGGAGGAAAGTCTTGGTGGCAATGGTAACCAGGTTTCTGAGCTTCCTCTCTGGGCAGAAAACAGTGGGTGTCAGCGCTCTGTCCTGTAGGAAGCTTCACTGTCTTTTCCTGCTTTGATCTGATGGCTTCTTTCTGCCATAACCTGTCAGTGTCTGTGGGTCTCATGCCTCTTGTACCCAGGAGGTGCTTAATAAGAGTTTGTTAGTTGCATTAGAAAATGAAGACATTTACAACATACACAATTTGTTGTATTTCCTGGTTCTGTTGGCCCCACTATGTCATTTCCCAACTGTCTGTCTGAATGCTTCATTTTACACCTCCTGCCTGTTAGCACTTTGCTTATGTCCCGTTTTTTTTGTTTTTTGTTTGTTTGTTTGTTTATTTTTTTTTTTATTTATTTTTTTGACAGAATTTTGCCTCTGTTGCCCAGGCTGGAGTGCAATGATGCAATCTCGGCTCACTGCAACCTCCGCCTCCCAGATTCAAGTGATTCTCCTGCCTCAGCCTCCCAAGTAGCTAGAATTATAGGCATGTGCCACCACACCCAGCTAATTTTTTTTTTTTTTTTTTTTTGAGACGGAGTCTCGCTCTGTCCCCTAGGCTGGAGTGCAGTGGCACGATCTCGGCTCACTGCAACCTCTGCCTCCCGGGTTCACGCCATTCTCCTGCCTCAGCCTCTCCGAGTAGCTGGGACTACAGGCGCCTGCCACCACGCCCGGCTAATTTTTTGTATTTTTAGTAGAGACGGGGTTTCACCATGGTCTCGATCTCCTGACCTCGTGATCCGCCCGCCTCGGCCTCCCAAAGTGCTGGGATTACAAGCGTGAGCCACCGCGCCCGGCCAACACCCAGCTAATTTTTGTATTTTTAGTAGAGATGGGGTTTCACTATGTTGGCCAGGCTGGTCTCAAACTCCTGACCTCAGGTGATCCGCCTGCCTTGGCCTCCTAAAGTGCTGGGATTACAGGCATGAGCCACTGCTCCTGGCCTTCATCTTAATATTAGGAGTTGAAATGCACAGAGCTTTGCCCATCTAAGGGTTCAATATGGAGGGTCATGAAGCCCAGGAAGAGGAGAAAACATCTACAAATCTTGAGACTTGCTTCTACCATCATCTGCACCTCCTAGAGAAAAGCTTACCTGATCTCTATCCTCAGGAAGACATGGTTAGAAATAGGTTTACTTGGAGACTGCAAGGCCTGGACCGAATTGTCCATCTTAAGGCATGTGACGTATAAGAGACTGGAGAGGGGACAGCTTTCCTACGGAAAAGACCCCATGATGCCACAACTGGAGCTGCAGATGTGTTTGGGATTCAGCCACTAAACGGAGAACTGGCATCTGACTGTGCAGTTGCCATGTCTGCATGGCATGGGGACAGCTGGAGTTAATGCATGCTGGAAGCCACAACCCTACCTGTTTGTGGATGAGTGCACAGAGCCACTTTCCCAGAATGACAAAAGTCAGAAGTTGTTTGGACAGAAGTTGTTCCAGAACCCTCCCCCTGTGCCACCCTCTTGCCCCTTTTTTTTTTTTTTTTCAGACAGTTTCTGGCTCTGTCACCCAGACTGGAGTGCAGTGGCACGATCTCGGCTACCTGCAACCTCTGCTTCCCAGGTTCAAGTGATTGTCCTGCCTCAGCCTCTCAAGTAGCAGGGACTCCCGACTTTGGATTTTCTGGATTTTTAGTAGAGATGGGTTTTCACCATGTTGGCCAGGCTGATATTGAACTCCTGACCTCAAGTGATCTGCTCACCTCAGCCTCCCAAAGTGCTGGGATTACAGTGGTGAGCCACCGCGCCCGGCCCATTCTGTTTTTTGTCATTGCAAACAGTGCTGCAATCGGACAAATGTCATTTCACACAGATATAAATATCTGTAGGATAATTTCTAGAAATGGAATTGCTGGCCTAAAGGATATACACATTTAAAATGTTGATAGGAATTGACAAATTGCCTCCTGAGAGGTGCCAATTTACATTCCTAACCGCAGTTGATATGCTGTTTTTCCAGCCCTGTCCAAAACCTTTTGATGTGAAAGTAGTTTTCATATGCACTTTTCTCAGTGTGAGAGTGGGCATATATTTTAATGGCTAAAAGTGTTATTGAATTTAATTTTTTCTGAGATGCACATTTTTCCATTATTGTTTTCTTATTGATTCATACATAGATGCTCTTAAGTAAAATTAGACCTTTGTCTTTAATGTGAATTGAAGATTTTTTTCCCAATTTGTCCTTCGTTATTTGACTTTACTTATTAAAATTTGCTAATTTTATTAGCCGGGCATGGTGGCGGGTGCCTGTAGTCCCAGCTACTTGGGAGGCAGGAGAATGGTGTGAGCCTGGGAGGCGGAGCTTGCAGCAAGCGGAGATCACGCCACTGCACTCCAGCCTGGGCAACAGAGCGAGACTCTGTCTCAAAAAGAAAAAAAGTAATTTGCTAATTTTAATATGTAAAATTTTATGTATTTTATATTTTTAATTTTTTCTTTATGGTCTCCGAGTTTTGTGTCATGCCTTATACCCTAAGATTGTTTTCTAAACTACAAGTTTTTTTGTTTTTTTGTTTTTGAGACGGACCCTTGCCCTGTCGCTCAGGCTGGAGTGCAGTGGCGGGATCTCGGCTCACTGCAACCTCCACCTCCAGAGTTCAAATGATACTCCTGCCTCAGCCTCCCCAGTAGCTGGGATTACAGGCACATGCCACCATACCCAGCTAATTTTTAAACTACAAGTTTTTTTCTAGTACTTTCAAACTTATTTAGATATCTGATCAATTTGAATTTATCTTGGTATGAACTGTGGCATAGATTCAAGTTTTACTTCTAATTTAAAAGTTATTTTTCAATTGTTTATTTTTTTTTTGAGACGGGTCTTGCTGTGTTGCACAGGCTGGAGTATAGTGGTGATCATGGCTCACTGCAGCTTCCACCTCCCAGGCTCAAGCGATCCTCCCATCTCCGCCTCCTGAGTAGCTGAGATTAGAGGTGTGAGCTGGATTACGGGAGCAGAGGCCATCACACTTGCATTCAACTTTTTATCTTTCATATAGCTACACCATCATCTCACATGATTTTTTGAAAAGCCAATTTTTAATTTGTTCATTTGTCCTCCTTTAATTTGACAAGCTGTCTCTCTCTTTTGTTTTTTTTTTGAGACAGAGTCTTGCTCTGTTGCCCAGGCTGGAGTGCAGTGGCGCAATCTCGGCTCACTGAAACCTCCACCTCCTGGGTTCAAGTGATTCTCCTGTCTCAGCCTCCCGAGTAGCAGGGATTACAAGTGCCCGCCACCACGCCGAGCTAATTTGTGTATTTTTAGTAGAGATGGGGTTTCACCATATTGGCTAGGCTAGTTTTGAACTCCTGACCTCAGGTGATCTGCCCACCTAGGCCTCCCAAAGTGTTGAGATTACAGGCAGGAGCCACCACGCCCGGCCAGACAAGCTGTCTTTATCACACAGTGAAATTCCAACATGTATTGGGTTTATATCAGGATTTCCAATTTGATTCAATACCACTCTTTTTATTATTATTACTTACTAAAATGTTATAATTTTTTAGCTTTTTTCCCCAAAATTTGCACACAACCACATAGTAAGTTAAATATAATTTTTTTTTTTTTTTTTTTTTTTTGAGACGGAGTCTCGCTCTGTCACCCAGGCTGGAGTGCAGTGGCGCAATCTCGGCTCACTGCAAGCTCCGCCTCCCGAGTTCACGCCATTCTCCTGCCTCAGCCTCTCCGAGTAGCTGGGACTACAGGCGCCCACCACCACGCCCGGCTAATTTTTTTGTATTTTTAGTAGAGACGGGGTTTCACCGTGGTCTCGATCTCCTGACCTCGTGATCAGCCCGCCTCAGCCTCCCAAAGTGCTGGGATTACAAGCGAGAGCCACCGCGCCTGGCCTAAGTTAAATATAATTAATAAATTTTAGGGGATTGTGTCCTAGAGTTTTTTTCCTCCAAATGAAGCTTGTCAGGGGGCATATCAGGGCTGTCATTCTGATCAATTATCCTCCATCTCAGAGGTGATCCCTTCTGAATTTCACCAATAGCTTCACAGGGTTGCCACCACGGAGCCCCAAGAACAAGGGCCTTACCTGGTCCAGGGTCGTATAGCTTGGGTATGACAGGATGGCGGATGGCCACTGGAAACTTGGCCACTGAGGACCTGGACTCCAGACTCACTGGCGGGAGAAATAAGTTCATGGCACAGGCAGTATCTTGTCGGGATCAAACTCCATGCCACCCCGGGAAGCCACCATGACAGGCGAGTACAGGTTTGGTGGGGAGAGTCCTGGCTGGGATGAGATCAAGGACCCCACAGAGTCTCTGGCATTCAGGCTCCCGCCTTGCTGTGTCCCTGGGGCAATGTGCTGACTGACTCCCAAGTTCACACTTCTTCCCCTGTGAGAATGTGGTAGGGTGGAGTGGGCTTGAAACCACAGGGTCTGGGCTAAGCTTGACTTTGCCATTTACTGTGTGATTTTTTTCTCTGTCTGCTAATCCAGGATAACAATACCCACCCTATTTTACCTCACAGGGTAATCTTGTGAAGAAGAATGTTTGAAAATCTGAAGGTAGGGAGAACTATCGCCTTTAGCTAGTGGCCATGAATATCATCTGCAACCGTGTTACATTTTTTTCTGTTGGTGTCCTGGGAATGCATCCTATGTATCTGGTCGAAAGAGAAAAGGGTGCTTTTAACTCATCCAGAAAGAAACTCAGGCTGCCCTGAGAGTGGCAGGGATTGTTCTCCCTAGAATTTCTTGGTGGAAGGGAAGGAGGGGAGAGACAAAGCCACTGCCCTTGGAATGGGGAGTTCTCCCAGTTCTTTCCTATTAGTGCCCAAGACAAGATGCTGAGGCACAGGCTGGCTCCCTCCTCTACTGCAGTGGAAATCTTCAGCTTTGAGAGCTGCAGAGGACTGGGGGCAGAACTGGATGGTTCTCACCAGGTGCAAAGCGCACAGCATGATTTGTTCTCTCCTGGAGTGGCTCTATGGGGTCAATGGCAATGTGGGGATAGTACTGGGTACAGTAATTATGAAGTTCTGTGTCTGGGGTTAGAAAGAGGAAAGAGGGAAGGAATCTTAAAAGCAGGCAAGCAGGCCAGATGCAGTAGCTCACGCCTGTAATCCCAGCACTTTGGGAGGCTGAGGCAGGTGCATCACGAGGTCAGGAGTTCAAGACCAGCCTGGCCAAGATGGTGAAACCCTGTCTCTATTCAAACTACAAAAATTAGCTGGGCATGGTGGCGGGTGCCTGTAATCCCAGCTACTTGGGAGGTTGAAGCAGGAGAATCACTTGAACCTGGGAGGTGGAGGTTGCAGTGAGCAGAGATCACAGCACTGCACTCCAGCCTGGGTGACAGAGTGAGACTCCGTCTCAAAAAACAAAACAAAACAAAACAAACAAACAAAAAACACAAAAAACAGGAAGGCTTCCTGAAGGAGGAAGACTTTGAGAGGGCCCAGAGGTATCTTCTGGATCCCTAAGCATTTTGCACCCCAAGGACAGGCTCTCACCTATGTCAACCTTCTGGTGCTGGTACCCCGTGCTGGTGTATGTCACGTGCTGAAGAATGAACTTCAACAGCTTCCGGTCACTGGTAGAAATGGTCAGCTGCTTCTGGCCTCTGCCCTGCACCACACTGTCTGGGACATCAGCAAGGGTGTTCAGTGTCCCCAGAGAAGCTGTCAGGGTGACCTAGGGTGGGTGAGGTAGAATGATGCTCAATGCAGGGATTGGAAAATATCTCTCTGGAAAGGTACATACATACCCAGGCTGGGGCCAGGGCAGAGCACATAAGGGTGAGGGGAAGAGCACCAGGGTGCCCTTGACAGTATAGGGCTGGCTCTGCAGGGAGTCACTGTGCTAGCGCCCCCGCCCCCAACCCCCCAAGTCCTAGGGCCCCAAGGATGAAAGGACCCATTTCTGGAAACATTCCCATCTCTCAGCTTGCAGGGTTCCATTGTTCTTGGCTTCTTATACCACCCACAGCCTTTTTTGACCTCTCTTTGACAACTCCTCCTCTTCCTCTCTCTCTATATCTCCAAATAGAGTTTTTCAGACCTTGATCTGGATTCTTTTTTTTTTTTTTTTTTTTTTTTTTTTGTTGAGATGAAGTCTTGCTCTGTCACCCAGGCTGGAGGGCAGTGCATGACCTCAGCTCACTGCAACCTCCACCTCCCGGGTTGAAGCAATTCTCCTGCCTCAGCCTCCCGAGTAGCTGGGATTACGGGCATGAGCCACCACACCTGGCTGATTTGTTTTTGTATTTTTAGTAGAGACGGGCTTTCACCATGTTTGCCAGGCTGGTATCAAACTCCAATCCTAGACTCTTTTCCCTTCTTACTCCACACCATCCTGCTAGATTTCATCTGTTCCCATGGTTTAAAACCTGTTCTTTTGCAGATGGGGTCACATTGTAGTAGATCTCAGCTCACCTTTCTGAGATCCAATTGCTGAGGCCTTTCACAAGCAACTCAAACTTCTTGTCTTCAAAATGGAACTACTGATTTTCCTCTATAAATTTGTTTCCTCTCACCCTCATCTCTGTTCCCTCTGCCTTGTGGATGGCACCTCCATCCACTCAGCTGTTCCAGGCCCCGAGGGAAGTCCTCATTGCTCTACCCTTTTCTGCACACAGACAGCCCGTCTGGTGGCAAGTCCTCTCAGCTCTGCTTCCAAAATGCAGCTAGAACTGGCTTACTCCTCTCTACCCCATTGTTACCCCCCCACAGCCACTCTCTTCTCTTGCCTTCTGTGAGTCATCACAGTTATCTATTAAAGGAAATTGAACAGTGTCACTCCCGACGCTGTTGACACTAGTCAGTCAACAGACACTTTCTAAAAACTGAGTTACAGGCACTGGGAAAACAGCAGTAAATGCCTTCATGAAGCTTGTATTCCAATGTGGAAGAGAGAAGATAAGCATGGAACTACGCACAGCAGGGAATTCAGGTCTAGAGCAGGACTATGAAGAAGACAATATAGCCAGGCACGATGGCTGGCGCCTGTAATCCCAGTGCTTTGGGAGACCGAGGTGGGAGGATCATTTGAGCACAGGAGTTCAAAACCAGCCTGGGCAACATGGCGAGACCACATCTCTACTAAAAATAAAAAATAAGTAACCAGGGGCCAGGCACGGTGGCTCATGCCTGTAATCCCAGCACTTTGGGAGGTCAAGATGGATCACTTGAGGTCTGGAGTTCGAGACCAGCCTGGCCAACATGGTGAAACCCTGTCTCTACTAAAAATACAAAAAATTAGCTGGGTGTGGTGGTGCATGCCTGTAGTCCCAGCTACTTGGGAGGCTGAGGCAGGAGAATCGATTGAACTCGGGAGTTGGAGGTTGCAGTGAGCAGAGATCGCACCACTACACTCCAGGCTGGGTGACAGAGTGAGACTCCATCTCAAAAAAAAAAAAATTAACCAGATTTGTTGGTGCATGCCTGTAGTCCCAGCTACTCACAGGCTGTTGCGGGAGGATTGCTTGAGCCCAGGTGGTCAAGCCTGCAGTGAGCCATGATTGCGCCACTGCACTCCAGACTGGGTGACAGAGTGAGACCTTGTCTCAAAAAAAGAAGACAACATAGAGAACAAGAACTCAGCGGTGACGGGTGGTGGAGGCCTTGCCGATCTGCTCACTCATCACCCATTCTAACCTCTGACCAACATGGAAAGGTGGGAAAACTAAAACCACACTTCCCAGACTCCTCTTGGTTAGGGTTCTGGGCACAATTTGCATCCCACTGATCAGATATAGCACCATAAGACCTTGATGTGGAGCTGCGTAAAGTGGGGAAAGGAAGGCAGGGCATAAGCACCATCTGTGCAGCCAGCCCTAACCCTGACAGAGGCCACGCAGTGCCGGAGCCCATGGCTGTGGTGGCCGCTTCCTCTTGCACCAGAAGCAGCAGCAGCCAGTGGGTCCCATTCTTCAGTGTGGTCTGGGAAGTCCTCTCTGGAACTCCAGCCACTCCCAAGGCTAGAAGTCACATTTTCTACACACCCTTCCTTCCCCTCCCTCCTTGGGCTCATGTCTGACCTTGAATCTGGACAGGGGCTCCATCAAAGGCTGAGAGCAGCCACAGTTGAGGGAATGAGGACAGGACACCAAGTGCAAAGAGGGGCTGGGAGGGGGACTCACCTCATATATGGGGGCATCAGGTCCTTCAAACCGGAGACCTGGAGGACACAGGGAAAAGGAAAGAAAACTGCTCATGAGAGACACCGCAGCTCCCCGCTGCTCTCACCAACCTCGTGGACTCCTGTACATCCTTGAGAGCTCCTTCAAGTGTCACCTCCCACCCAGAGTGTTTGCTGACACGTGCGCCTCTCCCCAGGGCTCTGTTAAGTGGTGTTTCGTGGTCTTTCTCAAACCCCAATGGTTCTAAAACCTCTGATGCCCGTCCTCAGCTTTGGAGGCTGTGAATTAATTCAGTTTCTCTGGGAATCTCTTACTGAAGGGGAGGAACCAATGGATGAATAATGAATCATCTTGTATAAGGCACCTGGAGTAGCCAAACCCATAGAGACAGAAAGCAGAACGGTGGTTGCCAGGGGCGAGGGAGAGGGACAGTGGGGAATTCAGTTACATGGGCACAGAGTTTCAGTTGGGGATGATGGAAAAGTTCTGGTGGTGACTGATGGTTGCACAACATGAATATACTTCATGTCACTGAAGTATACACTTTAAAATGGTTAAAATTGTTAATTTTGGCCAGGCGCGGTGGCTCAAGCCTGTAATCCCAGTGCTTTGGGAGGCCGAGGCAGGTGGATCACAAGGTCAGGAGATCGAGACCATCCTGGCTAACACGGTGAAACCTCATCTCTACTAAAAATACGAAAAAAAATTGGCCGGGCATGGTGGCGGGCACCTGTAGTCCCAGCTACTCAGGAGGCTGAGGCAGGAGAATGGCATGAACCTGGGACGCAGAGCTTGCAATGAGCCGAGATCCCGACACCTGCACTCCAGCCTGGGTGAAAGAGCAAGATTCCGTCTCAAAAAAAAAAAAAATTGTTAATTTTATGTTTAAATATTATATATTATAAATAATAATATAATATATATGTTTTTATATAATATTAATATATATGTTTCTATATTTTATATATATGCTTTTTTTTTTTTGAGATGGAGTCTCACTCTGTCACCCAGGCTGGAGTGCAGTGGCGCAATCTCAACTCTCTGTAACCTCTACCTCCCAAGTTCAAGTGATTCTCCTGCCTCAGCCTCCCGAGTAACTGGGACTACAGGTGTGAGCCACCATACTCGACAAATTTTTGTATTTTTAGTGGAGATAGGGTTTCACCATGTTGGCCAGGCTGGTTTCAAACTCCTGACCTCAAATGATCCACCAGCCTCAGCCTCCCAAAGTGCTGAGATTACAGGCGTGAGCCACTGCACCAGGCCTTTTTTTTTTTTTTTTTTTCTGAGACTGAGTCTCACTCTGTCACCCAGGCTGGAGTGCAGTGGTGCAATCTCAGCTCACTGAAAACTCCGCCTCCCAGGTTCAAGCAATTCTCCTGCCTCAGCCTCCGAGTACTGGGACCACAGGCAGGTACCATCACGCCTGGCTAATTTTTGTATTTTTAGTAGAGACAAGGTTTCACCATGTTGGCCAGGCTGGTTTCAACTCCTGACCTCCTGTGATCCATCCGCCGCAGCCTCCAAAGTGGTGGGATTACAGGCATGAGCCACTGCGCCCAGCCCATTATATATATTTTATCACAATAAGAAATGAATCATCCAAAATGAAAAACAGTTTTTAAGATGGCTATTCAAGAACACTAGTGCTTGACCCCAGATGCATTTACTTTAGAATCTATCTCTGTTCTCATAGTAGGACTAACTCAAATTTGAATTCAAATACATCATTTCTATGTGGACTTTGATAACTTACTGAACTCTCACCTCTGCTTCCCTGTCCCCTTTGTCCCCTGTCTGGGACCTTGCCCTTCCTTCTGTGTGGGGCATGCCATCTGTTGATGTCCTGCGTCCCTCTCTGTCTCAGGCATTCACTCTCATCTCACTTGTTTGAGGTGTGGTTTGTGAAATTCAGGTATCTGTCATGCTCCTCAGTGCTGGACCTGGAGAGAGCTCGGCTGGGTCCATGAGATATGGCAGATCCCCAGGTGTCACCACACCCAGACCTTACTTGGAGGTCTTTTCTGGGGCTTGCAGTTTTCGGGGGGCTGTTTGCCTCAAGATGCCAAGAGCCCACAAGCAGAAGAAGGCTTCACTGGACAGACCCACAGAATCCAACATCTCTGCACTGGGAGGGGACATCTGTGCCTGCAGGCTCATCCTTCTGGTCCCTCTGATAATATTCCACTTTACTCTGATGAGGAATGTGATGCTGAACTAGAGGGGTGTGAAAAATCCATCATGGAGGGCAGTTTTAACCAACATAAATATTCTTTTCACAATGCACTCCCAGCCAGGCGTGGTGGCTCATGCCTGTAATCCTAGCACTTTGGGAGGCCAGCGCAGGTGGACCACCTGAGGTCAGGAGTTCGAGACCAGTTTGGCCAACATGGTGAAACCCCATCTCTACTAAAAATACAAAAATTAGCCAGGTGTGGTGGTGGGCACTTGTAATCCCAACTACTTGGGAGGCTGAGGCAGGAGAATGGCTTGAACCCAGGAGGAGGAGGTTTCAGTGAGCCGAGATCATGCCATCGCACTCCAACCTAGGTGACAGAACAAGACTCCGTCTCAAAAAAAAAAAGCACTCCTTACAGAGTGGCTCATGTTTTGCCCGCTCCCAAGATGCTGGAGGACATTGAAAAGCCAATTATGTCCTAAGATTCTTTGAGGCACACAGATTTCTGTCCTCTCCTGTGTTATCTTGGAGCCCCAGGAGGTCACGGCTACTAAAGGAGATTCCCAGTTGTGGATACAATAAGGCTAACATGAAATGAAATCACATCAAGCCAGGCGTGGTGGCTCATGCCTGTAATCCCAGCACTTTGGGAGGCTGAGGTGAGCAGATCACTTGAGGTCAGGAATTCGGGACTAGCCTGGCCAACATGGTGAAAACCCGTCTCTACTAAAAATACAAAAAATTAGCCAGGCATGGTGGCAGACGCCTGTGATCTCAGCTACTTTGAAGGCTGAGGCAGGAGGATTGTTTGAACCCAGGAGGTGGAGGTTGCAGTGACCCGAGTTCTTGCTACTGTACTCTAGCCTGAGAGATGGAGCAAGACTCCGTCTCAAAAAAAAAAAAAAAAAAATCACATCAAGCTTCTTGCCTTGTGCTGAGTACGCAGCAGGTACCAATGAATGCCTGCTCCATACTTTTATTTATTTATTTTTATTTATTTTTGAGACAGGATCTCACTTTGTCACCCAGGCTGAAGTGCAGCGGCACAATCTCTGCTCACTGCAGCCTCGACCTCCCAGGTTCAAGCAACCCTTCTGCTTCAACCCCACAAGTAGTTGGGACTACAGGTGCCCACCGCCACATCCAGCTAATTTTTCTATTTTTTGTAGAGACAGGGTTTTGCCATATTGCCCAGGCTGTTCTCAAACTCCTGAGCTCAAGCAGTCCACCCACCTCAGCCTCCCAAAGTGCTGAGATTATAGACAGGCGCAAGCACAGCACCCGGCCCCTTTTATGTTGTTGTTTTTTGAAGACACAGCGGGGTCTCACTCTGTCACCCAGGCTGGAGTGTATTGGCAAGATGATAGCTCACTGCAGCCTTGAACTCCTGCCTCGGCCTCCCAAAGTGCTAGAATTACAGGCATGAGCCACTGCACCCAACCTCTCCCTCCTTTTGCCTTAGAAGAGTGAGAATGTTGTCTGGGGCCCTTCGGGATGTGGATGTACTTACCCGGGATGGGAACCGTGTGCAGGGGCATCACCTCCACTCCGTGGACTGGGTACCCAAAGGGGAGGTTGGGCTGGGCCAGCAGGGGCAGTGGGCGGGGCAGCCCTTCTCTGCAGGAAGGAGAACAGAAACGTCAGCAGCTGCCCCGATGCTGGTCCCTGGTTCGTTCTCAACGTGGTGCCTGTGCACAGAGCCTTGCCCTGACAATGTGGAGAAATCAAAATTGGGTTGTCCCCGTCTCCTTCCATTCTCACCCCACCGTCCTTATTTCCTCCCCTCTCCTGGCCTCCACAAAGGTACCGAGGTAGTTTATAACAAAGCTTTTTTTTGTTTTGTTTTGTTTTGAGATGGAGTCTCGCCATTGCACTCCAGACGGGAGTGCAATGGCGCGATCTCGGCTCACTGCAAGAGCCCGCCTCCCGGGCTCAAGCGATTCTACTGCCTCAGCCTACCTAGTAGCTGGGATTATAGGAGTGCGCCACCATGCCTGGCTAATTTTTTTGTGTTTTTAGTAGAGACAGGGTTTCACCATGTTGGCCAGGCTGGTCTTGAACTCCTGACCTCAAGTGATCCACCTGCCTTGGCCTCCCAAAGTGCTGGGATTACAGGCATGAGCCACCGCACCCAGCCGCATTTTTGTTTTTGAGACAGGGTTTCACTTTGTCACCCAGGCTGGAATACAGTGGCACAATCACGGCTCACAGCAGTCTTGACCTCCCTGGCTCAGGCAGTCCTCCCATCTCAGCCTTTTCATAGCTGGGACTACAGGTACATGCCACCAAGCCCGGCTAATTTTTAAAAATTTTTTGTAGAGATAGGGTCTCACTATGTTGCCCAGGCTGGTCTCCAACCCCTGGGCTCAAGCGATCCTCCTGCCTCAGCCTTCAGAGAAGCCAGGACTACAGGAGAGAGCCACCATGCCTGGCTAACAAACCCCATTCTTTTAAAAACCATGACCAGCATAAAAGAAGAAATAAAATTATCAGACGGTAGGGGCCCATCCAGCTGCAGCAGCTAAACACCAAAGTCACATCTGAATTTCGTGGGAACCAGGATAAAAAGCGATTGACAACCATTACATGGTCCTTGCTATCCAAAGGAAGAAGTAGACCAATTCCTGAAGGGAAGTGGAACTTCTCCTACCACTGAAATAAAAAATAAACTAAATCACAAGAAAGTGTGTATGGCAGTAACGGTTGTCACAATATTTTTAGAGCAAACAGTAACTATTTTTATGGATTACAAACGTAAGCCACCACGCTCCGCCGATAACAATCTTTAGTCAAAAGCAAGCACAGCACGATCCAGCAAGATTAGTTTTTTGAGGGACTAAGTTACAATCGTTGAAATGTTAGCCTTCGGGACCCAGTTTAACCAGAAAATCATTTAATTATCTTGAAAAAAAAGATTAGACCATCATAGTGAATACTTATGGGAATATGAAAAAGGCAAAATTTTTAAATGGCAAAGAACATAAACAGGCAATTAACAGAAGAGGAAATACAAATGGCAATGAACATATGAAACATGCTCAGCTTCAATCAGGGAAATGTGAATTAAAAAAAACATGCAGTACCTTTTTCATTAAAGTTTGAAAATTTGATGATAGCAAATGTTAGTTAGGTGTATGTAAGGTGCGACACTTACCCACTCTTCGTGAAAGTGTGAGTTCACACAAGCCCTCTTGAGGGAAATTTGGCAATATCTATCAAAAATAAAAAAGGCATACCCTGGGATCTAGCAAGTAAGATGCTAGGTGAAAGGAGAAATGCTTGCATGTGTAAGCAATAGGACAAGCATAAGAATGTTCATTTCAGCATTGTTTGAAATGAACATCCTTATACATGTATTTTTCTTTTTTCTGAGACGAAGTCTCACTCACTCTGTCACCCAGGCTGGAGTGCAGTGGTGTGATCTCAGCTCACTGCAAACTCCACCTCCCGGGTTCAAGCGATTTTCCTGCCTCAGCCTCCTGAGTAGCTGGGATTACAGGCACACACCACCATGCCCGGCTAATTTTTGTATTTTTCTGTAGAGATGGGGTTTCACCATGTTGGCCAGGCTGGTATCGAACTCCTGGCCTCAAGTGATCCACCCACCTCGGCCTCCCAAAGTGTTGGGATTACAGGTGTGAGCCACCGCGTCCGGCCGTTATACATGTCTTAATGAAGAAGGAATTAATGTAAATATAATGTAATATTATTGTAAATAACGTAAATGTAAAAATGAAGGTTTTTCAACAATCTAAATACCTTTCAATAGGGAAATGGCTTAGTAAAATGCAGCATTTCATATTGATAGCTATATTGCAATTAAGAGGGATGAACTAGATATATACATAGCTCTTAAAAACATTTCATACTCCCTTCCAGTTCTGGCCCTGGACCCTGCAGCCACCAAGATGTTGATGCCTAAGAAGAACGGGAATGCATTTATCAACTCCTTTTTTTTTTTTTTTTTTTTTTTTGAGACAAGGTCTCGCTCTGTAGCCAGACTGGAATGCAGTGGTGCGATCTCAGCTTACTGCAACCTCCACCGCCCAGGTTCAAGCGATTCTCCTGCCTCAGCCTCCTGAGTAGCTGGGACTACAGGCATGTGCCACCACGCCCAGCTAATTTTTGTATTTTTAGTAGACACAGGGTTTCTCCATGTTGGCCAGGATGGTCTTGATCTCTTGACCTTGTGATTCGCCTGCCTCGGCCTCCCAAAGTGCCGGGATTACAGGTGTGAGCCACCGCGCCCAGCCCTATGAACTCCTTTTAAAGGAGGGAGTCACGGTAGCCAAGAAGGATGTCCACATGCCTAAGCACCCGGAGCTGGCAGACAAGAAGGTGCCCAACCTTCATGTAATGAAAGTCATGCAGTCTCTCAAGTCCCTAGGCTTTGTGCAGGAACAGTTTGCCTGGAGACATTTCTACGGGTACCTTACCAATGAGGGTATCCAGTATCTCCATGATGACCTCCATCTGCCCCCCAAGATTGTGCCTGCCACCTCATGCCACAGCTGTCCAGAGACTGGCAGGTCTCTGCCTAAAGGTCTGGAGGGTGAGCCACCTGCAAGACCCACAGGTGGGGAAGCCGACAGCCTGCTGCCAACAAGAGAGCTGAGGCTGCGTCAACAACCAAATTCCAGTAAGAGGCAGATTTCGTCGTGGATGTGGTCAGCCACCTCAGTAACATTGGAGAGGACTTTTGTGTTTAGTTTTTTTTGAGACACGATCTCACTCTGTTGCCCAGGCTGGAGTGCAGTGGCACGATCTTGGCTCACTGCCACCTCCACCTCCCAGGTTCAAGCGATTCTCCTGCCTCAGCCTCCTGAGTAGCTGGGATTACAGGCGCCCACCATCACGCTCAGCTAATTTTTGTATTTTTAGTAGAGACAGGGTTTCACCATGTTGGCCAGGTGAGGCTTCTGACCTCAGGTGATCCGCCTGCCTCAGCCTCCCAAAGTGCTAGGATTACAGGCATGAGCCACCACACCCAGCCAGAGGATTATTTTGCATTGAATAAACTTATAATCTGAAATATATATATATATAATTGAATGAAAAAAACAAATTTCAGAGTGATTTGTTTTTATGGTACCAAGTACACTAAAATACACAAAAAACCAACAGTATATGTTTATATGGATACACACACACACACATATATATATATAAAACATACATGTATATAACAGTATTTAAAAATAGTGTGGAATAATACATACCAAATTCATAATGGCAGACTCCTTAGCTAGGTTTACAAGGGAACCTATCATTTAAGAAAGGGATGAGAATAGCAGTGGTAGTGGTCAGGGGAGTGGGTTTAAATGGACTTTTTCTGGCCAGGCACGGTGGCTCACGCCTGTATTCCCAGCACTTTGGGAGGCTGAGACGGGTGGATTGCTTGAGCTCAGGAGTTTGAGCCAAGACTGGGCAACATGGCAAAACCCCATATCTACAAAAAAACACAAAAATTAGCCAGGCATGGTAGCATGCACCTGTAGTCCCAGCTATTTGGGAGGCTGAGGTGGGAGGATCTCTTGAGCCCAGAAGGTGGAGATTGCAGTGGGCCAAGATTGCACCACTGCACTCCAGCCTAGGCAGCAGAGCCAGACCTTGTCTCAAAAAAAAAAAAAAAAAAAAGGAAAAAGAAAGAGAAAACAAGAAAAGAAAAGGAAAACAATGAACTGTTTCTTAGAGGAACATTACACATGCTGCTTTTTAATGGAAGTATAATATAGCACCAACGCACAGGATCAGATTGACCAATCAGCCTCAGCTGAGTCAGAGATCTTATCCAGTATCGAGCTCTACTCGTAATTTCAAGGATACAGACAAGAGGCACAGACATCCTCTTAATTAGTCATCCTATACGGATCCCTGGGTCATTCCTTCCACATCAGTCATGCATTCTCTGGAGGATAACAGATGTGGTCTCCAAATGCAGTTTTGCCAGACTACCTTATCTAACATGTAACGAAGCCTGTAAATTATTAAACATCTCCTGTATATTCTCCAGAGATTTATATAGCTTATGTGACATTGACCAGGGAGCAAATGATTCTGGGTTACTTATCATATGTAATTTCATTAGCTGAAGACATCCTGCAAGAGCAGTGTCAACCTTCAGGGAATCCCTAATCTAAGGAAGAAGAGAGAGTCCAGCCTTAGAAGTACCAGTCTAAGGGAGGAGACATAGCTCTTGTAAGCATGAACCTTCCAGTCTGATGGAGGACTGTTTAGCTCTCATAGAGCCCTTGGACTGATGGGAAAACTGCAGTCTCACCTTAAGGAGCCCTCAATCAGACAGGAATGTTTAGACACACGGCTTTGCTAGAATTTGGGGATCCCTATAGAGCAGTCAGCAGCAGAAATTAAGAAAAGACAGTGTTGGGCCAGGCACAGTGGCTCACGCCTGTAATCCCAGCACTCTGGGAGGCCAAGGTGGGTGGATCACTTGAGGCTAGGAGTTCAAAACCAGCCTCGGCAACATGGGGAAACCCCTTCTCTATAAAAAATACAAAAATTAGCAGGGCGTGGTGGCTTGCACCTGTAATCCCAACTACTCGGGTGGCTGAGGCAGAAGAATTGCTTGAGCCTGGGAGGTGGTGGTTGCAGTGAGCTGAAATCGTGCCATTGCACTCCAGCCTGGGCAACAAGAACAAAACTCCATCTTAAAAAAAAAAAAAAAAGAAAAAAGAAGAAGTGCGGCAGTGGGCTCATGCTTATGGAATTCACTGGTCTTACCATGTTCCCCATCATCCTGAAGCAACTGGATTGATAGAATGGTGGAATGGCCTTTTGAAGTCACAATTATAATGCCAACTAGGTGACAATACTTTGCAAGGCTGAGGCAAAGTTCTCCAGAGGGCCAAGTATGCTCTGAATCAGCATCCAATATATGGTACTCCTTCTCCCATGGCCAGGAGTCACAGGTCCAGGAATCAAAGGGTTGAAGTGGCACTACTCACCATCACCCCTAGTGATCCACTAGCAAAATTTTTGCTTCCTGTTCCTGGGACATTATGTTCTGCTGGCCTAGAGGTCTTAGTTCCAGAGGGAAGAACGCTGCCACCAGGATACACAACAACGATTCCATTAAAGTGGAAGTTAAGATTGCCACCTGGACACTTTGGGCTCCTCCTCCCTTTAAGTCAACAGGCTAAGAAGGAAGTTACTGTGTTAGCTGGGGTGATTGACCTGGGCTATCAAGATAAAATCAGTCTACTACTCCACAATAGAGGTATGGAAGAGTGCGCATGGAATACAGGAGATCCATTAGGGTGTCTCTTAGTATTACCATGCCCTATGATTAAGGTCAATGGGAAACTACAACAGCCCAAACTACAGGCAGGACTACAGATGACCCAGACCCTTCAGGAATTAAGGTTTGGGTCACTCCACTAGGAAAGGAAAAAAAACATTACCTGCTGAGGTGCTTGCTGAAGGCAAGGGGAATACAGAATGGGTAGTAAAAGAAGATAATCATCAACACCAGCTACGACTGTGTGACCAGCTGCAGAAATGAGAACTGTAATTGTCATGAGTACTTCCTCCTTCTTTTGTTAAAAACATGTTTGTGATATACACACTTGTACTGAGAAAATATCCTCATTTTATTTCCTTTTCCTTTATCATGTGACATAAGATTTATTGACTTCATCTCAGCATCTAAGTATTGTTAACTTTATGTAATAGTATTTGGGTTGGGGATTTGTACAAAAGATAGTTGTATTATGTTAGGTGTAATTATGACCTTATCATTGTCTTTATTTGAAGATTATGTATGATCTCAGGAGATGTGTACGGGTTCAAGTTAACAAGGGGTGGACTTGTGCTGGTTAATACTAAATGTTAACTGGATTGGATTGAAGGATGAAATATTGATCCAGGGTGTGTCTGTGAGGGTGTTGCCAAAGGAGACTGATATTTGAGTCAGTGGGCTGGGGAAGGCAGACCCACCCTTAAGTGGGTGGGCACCATCTAATCAGCCACCATCGAATATAAAGCAGACAGAAAAACGTGAAGCGACGAGATGAGCCTAGCCTCCCAGCCTACATCTTTCTCCCGTGCTGGATGCCTCCTGCCCTCGAACATCGGACTCCACCTTCTTCAGTTTTGGAACTTGGACTGGCTCTCTTTGCTCTTCAGCTTGCAGACAGCCTGTTGTGGGACCTTGTGATCATATAAGTTAATACTTAATAAATTATGTCTCTCACTTTCTCTCTCTCTCTCTCTCTTATTAGTTCTGTCCCTCTAAGAGAACCCTGACTAATACATGGGGTTTCACCATATTGGCTAGGCTGGTCTCGAACTCCTGACCTCAGGTGATCTGCCTGTCTTGGCCTCCCAAAGTGCTGGTATTACAGGTGTGAGCCACCACGCCCAACTGGAGATAGGTATTATTAGCATCCCCATTTTACAGAGATTAAGCAGCTTGCCCAAGATCACCTAGCTGGCAGATAGAGGATGCAGGACCTGAATGCAGCCAGTCAGCTTCCCGCGGCAGCACTGTTAACTACCAAGACCAGTTGCTCCTCACATAGCTAGGTGCACCAGGGTTGAAATCCATGCCAGCATCACCTGTGTATTCCACTGGCTGTCCAGCTTGCAACACCTCCTGATGGAGACGGTGCCTCCATCTGTCTTCTGGGGAGCCTTCCACTTGCATGTAATTTGGAGGGTAGTGGCTACTATGGTTTGAATGTGTTCCCCAAATTTCATGTGTTGGAAACAATTCCAAAATTCATATGTTGTTTGGAGGTAGGGGCCTTTAGGAAGTAATTAGGATAAGGTCATCAGGTAGGGACCCTATGATGGGACTGGTGGTTTTTGTTGTTGTTGTTTTGAGATGGAGTCTCACTCTGTCACCCAGACTGGAGTGAGTGCCGTGGTCCGATCTCAGCTAACTGCAACCTCCACCTCCCAGGTTCAAGCAATTCTCCTGCCTCAGCTTCCTGAGTAGCTGGGAGTACAGGCACTCACCACCACACCCTGGCTAATTTTTATATTTTTAGTAGAGATGGAGTTTCGCCATGTTGCCCAGGCTGGTCTTGAACTCCTGACCTCAGGTGGTTCACCTGTCTTGGCCTCCCAAAGTGCTGAAATTACAGGCATGAGCCACCACGCCCAACCAGGGACTAGTGGTTTTATAAGAAGAAGAGGAAGAGACACCTCAGCTGATGCATGTGCTCTTGCCCTGTCAATATGTGATACCCTCCACCATGTTATGATGTAGCAAAAAGCCTTCACCAGATGCCAGCACCATGCTGTTAGACTTCTCAGCCTCCAGAATCGTAAGCTAAATAAACTTAGCTTTTGTTTATAAATTACCCAGTCTGTGGTATTCTGCTATAGCAACAGAAAACGGACTAAGACAGTGGCTAGCTTCAATGTCAAACCTGGAGGGGTCTAATGCACCCTTTCCCTTCCTTTAGATTCGTGAGTTAGGCTCAGTTAATTGAGCACTAAGGCAGTAACCTGGGGACAGTTCATTGAAAAGCAACAACAATATGGGGACCAGAAGGCCCTGGAGCCTGACCAGTTCTTCAGTGCTCCTTTAGTTCTTTTTTTTTTTGAGACAGAGTTTTGCTCTGTCGCCCAGGCTGGAGTGCAGTGGCGCAATCTCGGCTCACTGCAAGCTCCGCCTCCCGGGTTCACGCCATTCTCCTGCCTCAGCCTCTCCGAGTAGCTGGGACTACAGGCGCCCACCACCACGCCCGGCTAATTTTTTTTGTATTTTTTTTAGTAGAGACGGGGTTTCACCGTGGTCTCGATCTCCTGACCTCGTGATCCGCCCGCCTCGGCCTCCCAAAGTGCTGGGATTACAAGTGTGAGCCACCACGCCCGGCCTGCTCCTTTAGTTCTTACCTGATTTCCTAGCCTGGACATCCTACCACCTATGGATTTGGTAAGGCCCCAGCAGCCTTCTGACAAATTCCCTTTTGATGTAAGCCAGACAGAATCAAGTTCAGCCCTTTTCTTTTTTCTTTTTCTTTTTCTTTGTTATTGTTGTTGTTTGTTTGTTTGTTGTTTTTTCTTTTTTCTTTTTTTTTTGAGATGGAGTCTCACTCTGTTGCTCAGGCTGGAGGGCAGTGGCACAATCTCGGCTCACTACAACCTCCACCTCCTGGGTTCAAGTGATTCTCCTGCCTCAGCCTCCCAAGTAGCTGGGATTACAAGCGTGTGCCACCACGCCTGGCTAATTTTTGTATTTTTAGTAGAGATGGGGTTTCACCATGTTGGCCAGGCTGGTCTCGAACTCACGACCTCAAGTGATCCGCCCACCTCAGTCTCCCAAAGTGTTGGGATTACAGGCGTGAGCCACCGCGCCCAGCCAAATTCTGCCTTTTTCAACCAACAATCCTGGGGTGATACACCTGAGTGTTGACATCTCTTGTAATTTAAAACAAAGGGATACACTCCTCGCATATAGCACAGGGTAGTATGCTCTCAACATATAAATGAATAAAATAGGGCAACGTGGTGATGACTACAAAATCACCTGCTATGATGGCCTGGGTGCATGGAGGATGTACAACCAGATGTTTCAAGCTATCTCCATTCCTTTTGTTTTTTTTTGTTTTTGTTTTTGTTTTTGCTTTTGTTGGAGACAGAGTTTCAATCTGTTGCCCAAGCTGGCGTGCAGTGGTGTGATCATGGCTCATTGCAGCTTCAACTTCCTGGACTCAAGTGATCCTCTCACTTCAGCCTCCTGAGTAGCTGGGACTACAGGCATGTACCATCATGCCTGGCTAATTTTAAAAATTTTTTGTAGAGATGGGGGTCTCACTGTATTGCCCAAGCTGGTCTCAAACTCCTGGGCTCAAGCTATCCTCCCATCTTGACCTCCTAAAGTGCTAGAATTACAGATGTGTCACCAATCCCAGCTTTTTGTTGTGGTTGTTGTTGTTGTTATGAAATGTTTTATACATACAAAGTTTTGTAAATCTTCATTTAAGGATGATTTCCTCGATTCCTTTTTTTTGTTTCATTCCTAATAGTTCCTCCCAGGGACCCTAGCAAGAGAGAGAATTCCTTCCCGCTTTTTGTCTTAAGACTCACACCCTCAGGACATGGGGAGAGCTTTTGTTCCATCTCAGAACCCAAGAGCCTTCATGGCCTGCATTACCTCCTCTGAAAGTGTTCAAATTCAGCCTGTCTCCTTGCTTTCACTGCTGGGAGGTCGCTCTGGCCATAGGCATCCTGAAAGTTGTAACTTCCCTGCTCTTTGTTGGCTTCACATTTGCACTGATTTTTTGGGAACAGCCTGAAACAAGCAAGAGGACTGTAAATATGGATTGGGTGGGTAAGCTGGTGGGTGAGAGGAAACCAGAGTCCTAATCCAATGTGTAGTTCACCCTGAAAATTTCTTACCTACACCCAGCTCTTCTGAGATGATGAGACTCTGGAATCCTCTGCACTGGCTCCTCACAGAGTCAAAAGGACAAAGGGAGGGAAGCAGGGACAGAGGAAAGCTGAAGACTTTTCCTCTCTTGAATTATCCCCTGCACCTAACTTCTTTAAATCTGAGAGCTACATGACTGTCAGTTGTATCTCACCCCACCATAAAAGGAGGGCAGAGGGACAGAGAAGCAGCATCTTTTCTGCAGTTTTGATAAAAAAAAATCTACATGCGGCCGGGCGTGGTGGCTCACGCCTGTAATCCCAGCACTTTGGGAGGCCGAGGCGGGCGGATCACAAGGTCAGGAGGTCGAGACCATCCTGGTTAACACAGTGAAACCCCGTCTCTACTAAAAAATACAAAAAAATTAGCCGGGCGTGGTGGCGGGCGCCAGTAGTCCTAGCTACTTAGGAGGCTGAGGCCGGAGAATGGCCTGAACCCGGGAGGCGGAGCTTGCAGTGAGCCAAAATCGCACCACTGCACTCCAGCCTGGCCGACAGAGCAAGACTCCGCCTCAGAAAAAAAATCTACATGCTCTCCAAAGTTTTAAGGGATTTTGCTGGGTGCTATAGAGAACATAGACTGGATCCTGCAGACCAAGCCCTATCCTGGCTTGCAGTCACTTGTGCATTCAGCACAGGTTTAGGAAAGCAAGGGAACCATCTGTACAATGGGCACAGTAGGGCACGGTACTTGAAGAGGAGCAAGGAAGATGTGTGCATTAAAGTGAAAGAAAGAACACTCAGTCTCTCACCAGATTCCATCGTAGGAAAAGAGGTTCCTGAGACGTTCCTCAGGCAGAAGCTTCAGCTTCTGGTCACCCCGAGCAGGACTTGGGAGTTCTGGCTTGGGGCTGCTGAACACTGCTTGAAGGAACATAAATCCAACAATGCCAAGTGCCAGGATTATGACCAATATTTTGAGGAGCCACAGAAATCTCGAGCTGTTGGGACACAAAAGAACAGATTATGTTAAAATCTTTTTTCTTGATTATGTAATGTATATGAGACTGATAACTTCAGGAGAAATGTAAGCTAAGCACATAGCTTCTATTGGTCACTGAAATCGATTTCTGATAAACAGAGGAGGAAAGAATCAAGTTGCAACAAAGGGACTTAGAAAAATTACAAATAAAAGGATGGCAAAAAACATCCAGAAAAAAAAAAAAAGGTTAGAGGCTGGGCACGGTGGCTCACACCTGTAATCCCAGCATTTTGGGAGGCCAAGGCAGGCGGATTACGAGGTCAAGAAATCAAGACCATCCTGGCCAACATGGTGAAACCCAGCCTCTACTAAAAATACAAAAATTAGCTGGGCATGGTGGCGTGTGCCTGTAGTGCCAGCTACTTGGAAGGCTGAGACAGGAGAATCGCTTGAACCCGGGAGGCGGAGGTAACAGTGAGCCAAGATCATGCCACTGCACTCCAGCCAGGCGACAGAGCGAGACTCCTTCTCAAAAAAAAAAAAAGAAGGTTGGTAATGTTAATGTCAGCATAGCTAAATTCAAGGCAATAAAAAAGAGTATTAAATAGGACAGAAAGACCACTTATAGTGATCAAATACATGATACCAAAACAGATAGCCATGAACTTTATCCACTAATAATAGCATTAAAGTATACAAAGTAAAAAATGGCAGGATATGAAAGAAGGATTAGAAATACAAAGATAGTTAGAGATGCGGACATGTCTAACTTGATCAAGTCACAAAAATATTTTAAAGCAGCAGAACAACAAAATGATATAATTTGTATTCTGTTAAAGAGCTCTGAAAACATTTATAAAAGTTGGCCACATATGTCGGGCGTGGTGGCTTACGCCTGTAATCCCAGCACTTTGGGAGGCCGAGGCGGGTGGATCACGAGGTCAGGAGATCGAGACCATCCTGGCTAACATGGTGAAACCCCATCTCTACTAAAAATACAAAAAACTAGCCGGGTGTTGTGGCGGGTGCCTGTAGTCCCAGCTACTCGGGAGGCTGAGGCAGGAGAATGGCATGAACCTGGGAGGTGGAGCTCGCAGTGAGCTGAGATCACACCACTGCACTCCAGCCTGGGCGACAGAGTGAGACTCTGTCTCAAAAAAAAAAAAAAAAAGAAAACCCTGTTTTGCTTTTATTCACGTGGTTATTATATTGAATTTATAAATTAATATAGGGCAAAGTTACATCTCTACAAAATTGAGCTATTCTAGTCAAGAATAAAAGAAGGTATCTTAATCTATTCATATATATATTTCCGTAATACAGTGGTAATTTGAGACTCTGTCTCAAAAAAAAAAGTTGGCCACATATTAGGACACAAAGAAAACTGTAATAAAGTAGAAATCTTCAGATCATACATTCTGACAATACGATTCAAATGTAACCTGGCTGGGCATAGTGGCTCATGACTGTAATCTGAGCACTTTGGGAGACCTAGGCAGGAGGATCACCTGAAGCCAGGAGTTCAGGACTGTCCTGAACTGGGCAACAAAGCGAGACCGTGTCTCTACAAAAAATTGGAAAATAGCCAAGCATGGTGGCATGTGCCTATAGTCCTAACTACTCAGGAGGCTAAGGTAGAAGAATCCCTTGAGCCCAGGAGTTCAAGGCTGTAGTGAGCTATGATCGCACTACTGCGTTACAGCCTGGGTGACTGAGACCCCATCTCTAAAAACTTAATAGGCTGGGCATGGTGTCTCATGCCTGTAATCCCAGCACTTTGGGAGGCCAAGGCAGGCCGATAGCTTGAGCTGAGGAGTTTGAGACCAGCAACATGGTGAATGTCTCTACTGAAAAAAAAAAAAAAATAGCTGGGCGTGATGGCCCAGGCCTGTTGTCCCAGCTACTTGGGAGGCTGACGTGGGACGATCACTTGAGCCCGGAGGGCGAAGGTTATAGTGAGTCAAAACTGCACCACTGCACTCCAGCCTCAGTGTCAGAGGGAGACTCTGTCTCCAAAAAAAAACAAAAAGCCCACTGCTATTATCTAACATTGTCATGGAAGTGCTAATCAATGCAGTAAGATTAGCTTATGGAATAAAAAGATAAACAACGAAAGGGGAAATAAAAAGTATTATTTACAGATGAAATGACTACATATTCAGAAAAATAAAATGTATTAGATGAGAAACTATTAGTAAGATTTTAATAGGGTATCTGGTGACAAAATATAGTAAAAAATTAATAATAATAATTATCTAATGACCACTTAGTGTGTTCTAGACTCCCTGCCAAGAGCTTTGTGTGCATTATCTCATTTAATCCTCACAAGAGCGTAACAAGAGAAGTTTTATTTTTTGTTTTTGTTTTGTTGTTGTTGTTTGTTTTGTTTTGTTTGAGACAGAGTCTCAATTTGTCACCCAGGCTGGAGTGCAGTGGCACAATCTCAGCTCACTGCAACCTCAACCTCCCGGGTTCAAGTGATTCTCCTGCCTCAGCCTCCTGAATAGCTGGGATTACAGGCACCCACCACCACGCCCGGCTATTTTTCGTATTTTTAGTGGAGACGGGGTTTCACCATGTTGACCAGGCTGGTCTCGAACTCCTGACCTCAGATGATCTGCCTGCCTCGGCCTCCCAAACTGATGGGATTACATGCATGAGCCACCATGCCTGGCTGAGAGAGGTTTGATTACTGCACCCAATTAACAGATGAGATAGCTGAAGCTAAATAGGAAAAGTAACCTGCTCTCTTGGTTATGACGGATGCAGAATTCAAAAGCAGACCACACTTTTAACCACTACCCTACACAGGTTTCTATAAGCCAACAAGTCAGAAAACATAATGAAAGCAGAAATCTGCTTCAAATTAACAACACAACACAAAATGGCCCAGGCAGGCAGATACTTAAGAAGAAACATGTGGGACTTATGTGGCAGACTCTTAGGTGGCCCATATGATCTTGATCTCTTGGGCACTTAGCAAAAGATTTTTGGTTTTCAGCATTTAAGATGTGCCTATGGTTGGTACCAACCGACATTTCCTGAAATCATGCAGTCTTGAATTATAAATCCTCTTTAAGTCTATTGTCATGCTAGAATCTTATTAATATATAGGAAATTTAGAGAGATTAAGTGCCTAAATGGCCTGCCCAATGCTTGTATATTTTTAGTATCACACAGAACTAAAATCCCCAGAACTAGGAACACTCTAGACCTTACATGGTTTATTCCTCCTGTCATTTCAAACATTGAAAGTGGGGCCTATCTGATTATTTGCCTGCTCACTTTATGTTTATATCTACTGCATTTGTACCAATATACATCAGGTTTGTGCAACCACTGATTTTTGTTGGATTTTAATCAGGTCTCACAGTGATCATTTAACGTCTTCCTCTAAGTCTCATCTTGTGCTGTTATGGATTTTCATTTTAAAAATCTACACTGTATGGAAGCACATGTCTTTAATATTTCCAGACATTACATTTCATTGAATGCTTAAATTTTAGTGGGCAACTTAACAGGGCCCTCCCTGTTAAGTTCTGAAAAAGAATGGGAGGGAACAATTAAATATTTTTGGTAAAATGTGTTTTTTGTCTTGTGCAGAATATGTAGAATATACCTTTTAATTTAGTAAATACATTTTAAAAGGAAACAATGCTCTGTTATCACACTGCCTTTGGTCTGTTTTGTACGGTTTTGTGCTGCTATAACAGAACACCTGAGACTGTGTAATTTACAGGGAACCGAAGTTTATGTTCTGGAGGCTGGGAAATCCAAGATCCAGGGACCACATCTGGGGACCTTCTTGCTGCATCATCCCATGGTGGAAGGTGGAAAAACAAGTGAGTGCATGTGAGAGACACAGCAAGAGGGGGCTGAATTTGTCCTTTTATGAGGAATCCACTCCTACTATAGCGAACCCACTCCCATGATAATGGCATTAATCCATTCATGAGCGCAGAGCCCTTCTGGCCTAATCACCTCTTCTAAGGCCCCATTTCTTAACATTGTCTAATTGGGGATGAAGTTTCCAACACATGAACTCTGAGAGGCACATTCAAACCATATTATATAGCTAAAGCAATTTTTAATCATAAAATTTCTGAACAACTTGTAATTTTTAAAATACCTATTGGAAGTTGTTTACAGTTATTTTGTTTAAGTGTGAACTTTTTCCTTTTCTTGCCAATCTCTCTTTGGGAAAAAAAAAAAGTGGGTTTCTGGTAATGAACTGAGCAGTCTTCTGATATATTACATGCCTTTTAAGCTGTGTAACTTAATATTTATATACTTGATAATTTGTTTTACTATGTAATTGATAAAATTGTGATGTGTATTGATATTGTTTAATGTGTAAGAATGTATGCTTGTAGCTCTCTGGGAGAAACAATTTGCCAAGTGTTCACCAGCTTGTAAAACTCTAATGTGAGGCTGGGCCCGGTGGCTCACACCAGTAATCCCAGCACTTTGGGAGGCCAAGGTGGGTAGATCACCTGAGGTCAGGAGTTCGAGACCAGTCTGGCCAACATGGCAAAACCCTGTCTCTACTAAAAATACAAAAATTAGCTGAGTGTGGCGGCAGGCACCTGTAATCCCAGCTACTCAGGAGGCTGAGGTATAAAATTGCTTGAACCCAGGAGGTGGAGGTTGCAGTGGGCTGAGATCGCGCCACTGTGCTCCAGCCTGGGCGGCAAGAGGGAAACTCCATCTCAAAAATAAATAAATAAATAAACTCTAATGTGAGAGCTTAAACATCTAAGTAAATAAAGGCACCTTTTAAAAAATCAAATTACTGAATATACATAAAATATAAAATATGCGCCCTTAAAAAATTAAAACTTTATTGGATTGTATGCCTGAAATGACACACATCAAGTTCTTAATTGTGATCTGCACTATTAAATGAACATGTTTCTATAGTCTCTCTTTTTTCTTTCTTTTTTAGTAATGATCAAGAATTAATTTTGTTGGCCGGGCACGGTGGCTCACACCTGTAATCCCAGCACTTTGGGAGGCTAAGGCGGGCGGATCACGAGGTCAGGAGATCGAGACCATCCTGGCTAACATGGTGAAACCCCGTCTCTACTAAAAATACAAAAAATCAGCCGGGCGTGGTGGCGGGCGCCTATAGTCCCAGCTACTCGGGAGGCTGAGGCAGGAGAATGGCGTGAACCCCGGGGGGCGGAGCTTGCAGTGAGCCGAGATCGCGCCACTGCACTCCAGCCTGGGCGACAGAGCGAGACTCCATCTCAAAAAAAAAAAAAAAAAAAAAAAAGAATTAATTTTGTCACTGAATAAAGAATTAAGCAAATTTCCACTGTATTTGGGAAATATATATATGAATAGATTGAGATACCTTCTTTTTATTCTTGACTAGAATAGCTCAGTTTTGTAGAGATGTAACTTTGCCCTATAGTAATTTATAAATTCAATGTAATAACCACATGAATAAAAGCAAAACAGGATTTTTCTTTTGTTTTTTTTTTTTTTGAGACAGAGTCTCTCTCTGTCGCCCAGGCTGGATTGCAGTGGCGTGATCTCAGCTCACTGCGAGCTCTGCCTCCCAGGGTCACGCCATTCTCCTGCCTCAGCCTCCCAAGTAGCTGGGACTACAGGCACGCACCGCCACACCCGGCTAATTTTTTTTTTTTTTTTTTTTTTTTTTTTTGTATTTTTAGTAGAGATGGAGTTTCACCGTGTTAGCCATGATGGTCTCAATCTCCTGACCTCGTGATCCGCCCACCTCGGTCTCCCAAAGTGCTGGGATTACAGGCATGAGCCACCCGTGCCCGGCCAGGATTTTCTTTTTTTAGAGCCAGGCTCTCACTATGTTGCCCTTGCTGGTCCCAAACTCCTGGGCTCAAGTAATCCTCCTGCCTCAGCTTTCTGAGTAGCTGGGAATATAGGCACACACCACAGAGGCTAGCAGAACAGATTTTTTATTGGTCAAAATGACTCTAAAATTTATTAGAAGTAACACATGAGAATAGCAAGAAGATATTAAAAATAAGAAGGATGAGCCGGGCACGGTGGCTCACGCCTGTAATCCCAGCACTTTGGGAGGCCGAGGCGGGCAGATCACGAGATCAGGAGATCGAGACCATCCTAGCTAACATGGTGAAACTCCGTCTTAGGCGGGCGTGGTGGCATGCGCCTGTAGAGGCAGGAGAATCACTTGAACCTGGGAGGCGGAGGTTGCAAAGCGAAATTCCTTCAAAAAAAAAAAGACAAAGAAGAAGGATAGCTATATTACTACTAAAGAGCAAAGTTATGATAAGGCCAAAGTTATTTTTTTTTTTTTTTGCACACAAAACAATAAACATTTTCTAAAAATACATACAAACAAAAAGATGCATATCAAACATATTAGGAAGGTTGCACATGGGAAGACGGGGAATAGAAATGGGGGGTGGGAATTAAAGAAAATAAATGAGAGAGGGACTTTGTATGGATCAATGATAATAACTCAATCCTCTATTTGACAAAGAAGAAGGAGAAGGAAGAGGAAGAAAAAGAAAGTGGGATAAAGGATCAGAAAGGGAGGAAAATAGAAAAAATTAGAGTATGACTCCAGGGTAGACCTGTTTTGTTGTCGCTGGGTTGGTTGGTTGGTTGGTCTGTTGTATTTTTCATATGTTTCGCCATGTCGGCCAGGCTGGTCTCGAACTCCTAGCCCGAAGTGATCAACCCGCCTCGGCCTCCCAGATTGCTGGGACTACAGGCGTGAGCCACCACGTCCAGCCCCCACATTGCTTCTGGCCTCCGTGGTAGACCTCCCAGATGGGGCGGTCGGGCAGAGGCACTCCTCACTTCCCAGACGATGGGCGGCCAGGCAGAGGCACTCCTCACTTCCCAGATGATGGGTGGCCGGGCAGAGGCGCTCCTCACTTCTTCCCAGACGGGGCGGCCGGGCAGAGGCGCTCCTCACTTCTTCCCAGACGGGGTGGCCGGGCAGAGGCACTCCTCACTTCCCAGACGATGGGTGGCCGGGCAGAGGCACTCCTCACTTCTTCCCAGACGGGGCGGCCGGGCAGAGGCGCTCCTCACTTCTTCCCAGACGGGGTGGCCGGGCAGAGGCGCTCCTCACTTCCCAGACAGGGCAGCCGGGCAGAGGCGCTCCTCACTTCCCAGATGATGGGTGGCCGGGCAGAGGCGCTCCTCACTTCTTCCCAGGCAGGGCGGCCGGGCAGAGGCGCTCCTCACTTCCCAGACGGGGCGAAGGCCACAGTTATTAAAAGTATGTTACCAATTCAGGAATAAGCAAATAAGTGAATGGAACAAACCGAAGCTCAGAAATACTCTGTGTGTGTGTGTGTAATTTGAGTTTGCACTGTCTTTGTCACATATTCCTGTAACATCTTAACTTCTAAATTTTCTAAAATGGTACTCAGAAAAATAAATACATTTAAACTATTCGAGTTATAGAAACTGTCTTAATCCATTTTGTGCTGCCATTACAAAATACCACAGGTATACCACAGAGTAATTGATACAGAAAAATTTATTTGGCTCATGGCCCTGAACACTAGGAAGTCCAATGGCATGGTTACACAGTTTCAGCTAGATAGCAGAAATGCCTTTCAGTGTTTTGAAACGTTGTAGGATGAACATAGTTACAATAATATATAGTTTCAGGCTGGGCACTGTGGCTCATGTCTGTACTCCCAGCACCTCGGGAGGCCGAGGCGGGTGGATCATTTGAGGTCAGGAGTTCAGGACTAGCTTGGCCAACATGATGAGACCCTGTCTCTACTAAAAATACAAAAGAAATTAGCAGGGTGTGGTGGCGTGCACCTGTAATTTCGGCTACTCTGGAGGCTGAGGCAGGGGAATTGCTTGAACCAGGGAGGTGGAGGTTGCAGTGAGCTGAGATTGCGCCACTGCACTCCAGCCTGGGCGACAGAGCTAGATTCTGTCTAAAAAAATAAAATAAAATAACAAAAATTAGTTGGGCATGGTAGCGCGTGCGCACGCCTGTAATCCCAGCTACTCGGGAGGCTGAGGTGGAAGAATTGCTTGAGCTCAGGAGGCAAAGATTGCAGTGAGCCGAGATCGCATCACTGCACTCCAGCCTGGGTGATGGAGCGAGATTCCATCTCAAAATAATAATAATAATATAGTTTCAAATAGCTAAGAGGAAGATATTGAATGTTTGCTCCCAACACAAAGAAATGATAAACGTTTCAGAAGATGTATATGCTAATTATCCTGATCTGATCACTATGCTATGTGTTTATCACTATATGTATCAAAATATCACTATGTACCTCATGAATATGTACGATTATTATTTGTCAGTTAAAAAGAAACTGCAGACCTTTTATGCATGATTCCACAGGTGGAGGAAAAGTCAAATTTGCCAAGGATTTGCCAGCTTTAAATTTATTGGCATCAGTATCAGGCCTCCCAGCTTCCTCCTTTTCAGTCACCCATGAAGGAATGTGGAGTGGGGGAAGTTGGGGAAGGGGAACGCTGGAATGAAAGCCTTAGCCAGCGACGTGGATGGATGCAAAACTGCCTTCCTTTCCCCCATTCCGCCAATCCTCTGTTCAACGTGTGCTGCTTTTTTTTTTTTTTTTTTTTTTTTTGAGACAGAGTCTGGCTCTGTCGCCCAGGCTGGAGTGCAATGGAGCAATCTCGGCTCACTGCAACCTCTGCTTCCGGGTTCAAGCAATTCTCCTGCTTCGGCCTCCCAAGTAGCTGGGATTACAGGCACTTGCCACCACACGCGGCTAATTTTTGTATTTTTAGTACCTGGCCTGTTGGCCAGGCTGGTCTTGAACTCCTGACCTCAAGTGATCCGCCCACCTCGGCCTCCCAAAGTGCTGGGATTACAGGTGAGAGCCACTGCGCCCGGCCAAACGTGTTCGTTTTCATGCTTACACGATGTCATGTCACAAACATGTTTTTGCATTTTTGTGAGATGACTTCCTTGTCAATGTTTAGCGATTGTTTTAGAGTTTTGGAAAATACAAACAAAATAAACTTTGGGGATAAAAGAACACCAAATGTATGTCTGATCCTTCTTCGTAGCTTATAAAAATTAATTTAGACTTTCAAATGTACTTTACCCCGTTAATTATTATATCACTCCGTAGAGGCTCTTTAGCACGCGGGGTCACACAACCGCAGCTCACCCTGCCCTGCAGTGGGCGCCTGGATTTGAAAACCGACTCTTCCCTGACTCCGCGCGCACTGTGGAGGAGACCAAGCCGCCGGGCTCCGCGACTGTCCAGAGCCCACAGTCCCCGCGCCCGGGCACCCACATACCCCTGACGGCGGCTCCTCCCGTGGGCAGCAAACGGGCCCCAGGCTGGGTCAGCGCCTCTGAGTTCCAAGCAGAGAGCCCCGAACCCCGCACTCTCGAGCCGATTCCCACACTCGGGCCTCCCCGAAACACATTCCCGGCCGCGAGAGGCCACCTCCACGTGGAATTTTCCCACGGAAAAGCCAGCGTTCCCCGTTCCTGGGGGTGCAGAGTTCGTTCCGCACGCGCCGTCACCTCGCCTCTGCAGCCACCTATGCGGGGAACCGGTTGGACTTAAGACTCCAACCGCCGGCTCCCTGGGCTCCGGCGTCTGCGGCCCCCGCACCTGCCGGCTCTGCAGACGCCAGAAAGGACCCGCGGCGCTCCCGGCTCCCGAAGTTTCGCCTCTCCCTCTGCTCTGCCCCAGGGACACTCACCCGCCCGACGTCATCCCGAATGCCACGGCCCTCAGACTGCCGGATGTCGCGGATCCTAGCAGCCAGGCCGCCGACTGCCCCGCCCTGGCACCGACCCGGGCAAATTCTCGGAGAGCAGGGCAGGTGCAGGAAGCTTGGGACGGTCCCCGCCCTCGTCACCCATCCCCCCGCCCACGCCCTAGGTCTTTCTGTGCGCCCAGTCTGGCGCCGACAAGTCCAAGCATCGTTGTCGTGGTATGGGGACCACCGGACCCCGCGGCGCACAGCCCCGCCAGTGGCCCGCGCCCAGAAGAACTCCAGAAGGCGACAAGGATGACGACCGCCCCTGCGTGGGACACTCGCTAGGTAAACAGTGAGCTCCGCGCCAAGCGTTTTTCATCTACGCGAGGTCATTTATTCGTCACAACGGCCCCACGAGGTGAGGACAGTTATCGGCCCATCTTTCAGAAAAGCAAGCCGAGGCAAAGTGAGGTAACCCGCTGGAAAGTGCAGACGCTAGGATTCAAACCGAGTCTGGGTGACCCGAAGCTCACCAGTCGTGCATTTTCTGTCCCTCGAACTCTGAGCTAAGTTATAAGACGCCACCGCTAGCCTCCAGACCCTCCGGACTCTACCGCGTGGGGTCCGAGCTGAGAGTCCCCGAACTTCTGGGTGGAAAGGGGTGGGCGAGACGAGGCCGGAAGGCTCACGTGACCCGGGGTCGGTCGCGTCTCCACTCGCCCACCAGGAGCAGCGAGCGGCGTCCCCTGCGCTTCCCGTCCCACGCCCGCGTCCTCTCCCCGGGCTGCCGGAGCCAGTCCTTGCACTGCGCGGTCAACCCCGAGCTAGCTCAGCGCCAGTGCGGCAATCCGGCCCCCGCCCTTCTCTCCTGACCGCCCCCACCCCAGCGCCCCCATCTCTACCCTGGACCTTTCTCCTCCGCCGCCGGTGATCGGGCTTCTCTCTCCCGCTTACAGAAAAACACAATCCCCGCGTCCACCCCTAGTCTGTCACCGCGGTCCCTACCTTTCCTTCCTCGCTATGCTCTGTCCCCGTGCCCTCCAACCTCGCGGCCTTGACCCGCCCGCAGCTCATGCTAGGGGTCGCTAAATTCGGCCTTCGTCCCACCTCCACCCTCCACTTCACCACACACTCCACACATAGTGTCCTGGCAAAAGACCCCAGGACCTGGAAAGCTGGAGTGTGACTGAATCCTAACAGGCAGGGACCCGTGCGGCCACATAACGCCTGTGTGCCTGGAACAAAGAGTCTGTTGAACTTCAGATGAAATTAGATTTGCAGGACCTTTTTCATAAGCCAGGCTCAGTGTTTCCCATGGCTCCTCTCACGCATGATTATATTGTATTCTAATGACCCAGCTGTCATAAATACAAGAATTTATTTTTTGAAACTGTCACCCAGCCTGGAGTGCAATGGTGTAACCATAGCTCATAGCCTCGACCTCCAGCGCTCAAGTGATTCTCCCACCTCAGCCACCCGAGTAGCTAGGACTACAGGCACCCATCACCGCATCTGGCTAATTAAAAAATAATAATAATAATTTGTAGAAAGGAGGTCTCACTCTGTTGCCCAGGCTGGCCTTGAACTCCTGAGCTCAAGCAACCGTCCTGTCTCGGCCTCCCAAAGTGCTAGGATTACAGGTGTGAGCCACCACGACCGGCAAGAATCTTTAAATATGGCGTGCAAAATGCATGCAAAATGGGGCCGGGTACGGTGTCTCACGTGTGTAATCCTAGCACTTTGGGAAACTGAGGCAAGTGGATCACTTGAGGCCAGGAGTTTGAGACCAGCCTGGGCAACATAGTGAAACCCCATCTCTACTAAAAATACAAAAATTAGCCCGGGGAGATTGCACACACCTGTAATCCCAGCTACTTGGGAGGCTAAGGCACGAGAACACGAGAATCGCTTGAACCCAGGTAGCAGAGGTTGCAGCGAGCCAGGACCATGGCACTGCACTCCAGTCTGGGTGACAGAGAGTGACTCCATCTCAAAAAAAAAAGAAAAAAAAAGAAAAATGGCCAGTGCTTTTTTTTTTTTTTTTCGGAGTCTGGGAAAGTGAGTCTTGGAAAAGAGTAGAAGGAAATGCCAGCGTGATCTACAACTTTGATACAGGTGAGTCCCAAGTTCAGGTCTGAGCTCCTTGGCAGCCAGCAGAGAAAGGGAGTCTCTCAGAAGGGAGTTTTAACGTAGCAAATGCAGATAACTATTTTCTAGCTCCAGACTGGAAAAGAGATCCTCCTTGACAAGACCAATCAGAAAAGTGTTGTACTGACCACGTGCATGTAGGGGGGGAAAAAAGACATTTGTATAACACCTCCTTGCTTACAAAGAGCTTCCACATTCATTCCCCTCCTTCATTCAGCTCTTGTAATAACACTGTCAGGCACTTCTCAGATGTGAAGACTGAGCCTATGAGATCTTTCATGACTCATTCAAGCTTATGTAGCCAGGAATGGGGCTAGGATTTTCACCCAGGAGTTGTGTCTCTAAAGCCAGTGCTGGCTCCCTCAAACCCCCTGTATCACCAGCTGTTCTGTAAAAGGGTTGTATACACAAAGAGACCCCCAAATGCTGAAGGAGCTCAGGAACCAAAGGAGGGGGCAGACAAATCCAGTTTGTTGGTATTGGGTGATTTATTAAGGGAACTTAGAAGTGTAGTCCTGGACACCACAAGGCAGGTAGATCTCTACACTACAACCCCTCAACCCAGAGCATATATCTTTGGCAAAAAGCATATGTACCCTAGAAGGAACACATAGGCGGCTACAGGCAGAAACTATGGTTTCTGCAACAATAAGAAGGAAACTTACAATGAATAAGTGTTCATACATAAAGAGTAATACATCAACTAGACATTTTTTTTTTTGAAGATGGAGTCTCACTCTATTGCCCAAGCTGGAGTGCAGTGGTGTGATATTGGCTCACTGCAACCTCTGCCTCCCGGGTTCAAGCAATTCTCCTGCCTCAGCCTCCCGAGTAGCTGAGATTATAGGCACGCACCACTACACCTGGCTAATTTTGTATTTTTAGTAGAGACGAGGGTTTCACCATGTTGGTCAGGCTGGTCTTGAACTCCTGACCTCAGGTGATCCACCCACCTCAGCCTCCCAAAGTGCTGGGATTACAGGCATGAGCCACCGGGCCTGGCCCAACTAGACATTTTAGAGGCACTCCTGGGACTTGGGGTTAACCAGGTGGATTTGCATTTAAAATAAAGTGGCTCTTGTCCCCACACCAGCTCTATTTAAGTAGGAAAGCTCTTTTCCATCAGATCTGTGGCTTAGAAGCAGGGAAGAGGATAGCTCAGGCATAACTCTTGCTTCACATTAGTGTTGTGATTGGTGATTGTGGTTCCAAGGTGAACCCTTTATGGTTGTAGATCCTCTCTCCCTGCTCTAGGGATGACTGCAGGAAGGGAGAGTGGATTAAAGGAGAATGTGTTTACTCTTTTTCAGCTTGATCAGGGTTTCTCCATGGCAGAGCTAGCTGTGGTCCCTAACTGTCTAGACCACAGCCAAGCAGCTGCCCTGCTGCTGTGCTGAGTGACAGACAGGAGCATCACCATCTTGGACAAGCACTGCCATTTTAAAGTTCACCTTGATCAAAAACCACCTAAATCCGAAGGGCATCAACCTAATGGCTAAGGTTAGCATGACCATAAACCACAAATGACATCTCCAACCAGAAACATTCCAACCATAAGATAAATCCCTCCCCAACCAGAGACATGCCAGCCTTGAGATAACCTCTCCTCCAACCAGAGACATTCCAACCCTGCAATAAGCTTCCCCCACACACAGAAATATTCCAAGCTTGTGATAAGCTCTCTCACCCTAAAAGCAATAAATACTCCTAGTCTGTAAGACAGAATGCTCCTGACCAAAAAAAAAAAAATCGGCCAGAAGCCCCTCTCAGGTTTATTCTCCAAAATAAACCTGTCTTTGACTGTTGAGCCACTTTTTGTTTTCTTTCCTCTTTCTTTAACTCTTATATTTGGTGCTGAAAGCCAGGACAGGTGTTGGAGATAGAGGCTCTCTTGCAACCAAGGAAGCAGTGGACAGCAGCTGCTCATCCCACTGGATCCTGAGAGTCTCTGGCCACCCACCCCATCTTGTCTCTCACTTTACTTTTTGAGCAATTTGCATGAGGAAGACAACTAACCTGAAAAGGCCTGCAAGGCTCGGGCTGGGCTTACTCTCCAGTGAGCCCTCAAAACCCTTCGGTCTCAGGAATCCACCTCTGACTGCCCACAATGGGTATCAGGTATTTCGCTTTCTCCCCTCCTCCTCCCTCATCCTCGTCTCTCTCTCTCTCTCTGTCTCTCTCTTTCTCTCCCCCCACCCCACTTCTTGTGGCTCCAGTCCAAGAGGCCCTTTGACAATTCCAGCTGGAACATCCAACATCAGACACTAATCCAGCTAACTGGTAAGATCTGCCTTCCCCTTTCTTTCTCGTGGTACTTGGAACAGTCAGGTCTGCCATCCGGTCTTCAGAGAACCAGTGGGACTAAGCTAGAAGAAATCTTAGGGATGCCCAGTTTCTTCTCAACTTGACCATCCTCTTTATAAAGAGGATTCCGGGTCTCTGTGTTTTGACTGGAGATGCCTAGAACTAAAACAGACACCCTCGGCTTCCTCTTACCAGTCCACATGGGTGCCAAACAATCCTGCATTCCCACATCCTCTCCACTGGGCTGTCTCCTTCACAACCTCACCAACTTGGCTTACAGGAAATATAAAGCCAAAGTGTTTGGATTTTTATTGCAACACGGCCTGGCCCCAGTACAAATTAAATAATGGCAAAGGGATTTCGAGCTGAAGGCCCAAATATGGCACCTTTTACTTTCAAATTCTCAGGGACCTTGACAACTTTATAACCAGGAATGGCAAACACCAAGAGGTTCTCTATATTCAGGCTTTCTTCTACTTTAGATCCCGACCCTCCCTGTGTCAAGCTTGCACCTTCATGATATCCTTCTTCTTAATGAAAACCTTCCCCAGGTCTCTCCTTCCTCTGAAACTCCCTCCTTCAAAACCCCTTCCTCCGAAACCCCTTTTGACCCTGCAGATGAACCCCCTCTGCATTCTCATCCCTCTGCATCTGCTCCTCGCCCATCTGAACCGTCTGCCCCGGCGGCCCCTCCTGACCCCAAGCCTTCAGCCCCAAACCCCACTTCCCCTCCTTCTCCACTTGTGACCTGTTCAAAAACTGCTCCCTCCAGTCAAATCATCTCTGCCATTCTCCCTCTCTGGAAAGTGGCTGGGGTTGAAGGCGTTGCTTGTGTTCATGCCCTTTCTCCATGTCTGATTTGTCGCAAATCAAACAGTACCTAGGATCTTTCTATGAAAATCCCTCTCATTACCGCAGGGAATTCCCGCACATAACCCAATCCTTTAACCTGGCCTGACATTTATATAATTCTAACCTTTACCCTCACCCCTGATAAAAAAAAAAAAAAGAGTGCTCAGCTTAATTAAGATGGATATCCAAGCTATGAGTATATTCAAAAGGCCTTTATGTTTTGTCTCTTCATAAATCTTATTTTCCTAGGAAAGGTTTTCTCTCAATCAACTGAATTACTTTTCTCCACTCTGTCTTGCCATTCTTGGTGCATGTATGAAAGACCTTAAAATGACTTCTGGTGGCCTGGGACTCCTTGGGAAAACAAAAAGGCACCACAAATCCCGTTTTGGGAAAAATCTCTGTTTTCCTTATGGAACCCCTAGAATTAGAGGTGAATAAGTGCTTCTCAAAATCTGTCTTTGTCTTCCAGCTATGCTTGTTTATTAGGCCCTGGAAACTGCTTTTAAAGGGCCTCACCAGAAGGCCATTAATCCGATAGGGAAATTTTTTAAAAAAATCTTATAATTACTGGATCTTCTTCTGGTTGTCTGTGTGGCTATATATGTGTTATGTGTGCCATATCTATTTAAAAAGCTCTAATTAATTGGCCTAAGAAAAATAAGCACTTATATCAAACATTTTTAAGGACAAAGTAAAAGTTGTGGGACCTTCAGTTCACATGACTTTAATCTTTAAAACTTACTGGTACAGTAAGATTAGAAATGTCTTAAGAGTTGCCAGCATACATTTTTGTTTGCATTTATTAATCAAGCAATTTCATACTTAGCTCTGCCAAATACTATAAGGTGTCAAAATTTGGCATAGAGGCTATAAAACTGTAACTCAGCCCAAATAGAATAATCTTTGCTTGTGTAATTTTTTGATAAATGAACATTAATATTGGTTTAATAAAGATAGCTACATCTTGAACTGTTTAATGAAATATCCTAACTTCTAATCTTGAAATTAAAGAAAAGGTAATTTATATAAAAAAGAATCTTATATGGTAAATTCTTGTCCTAAAGTAAATTAACTGGTTGTTTGAAGAAAGTAATATTTACAAGTCAGAAAGTTGAGGCACATCAGAAATTATCTGTGTAAGTCATAAAAAAATTTGTAAAAGGGAATTTACGTAAGAAAGGTACAATTTAGGCCAGGCACAGTGGCTCATGCCTGTAATCCCAGCACTTTGGGAGGCTAAGGTGGGTGGATCATCTGAGGTCAGGAGTTCGAGACCAGCCTGACCAATATGGTGAAACCCTGTCTCTACTGAAAATACAAAAGTTAATTTAGCTGGGTGTAGTGGCATGTACCTGTAGTCCCAGCTACTCAGGAGGTTGAGACAGGAGAATTGCTTGAACCCAGGAGGTGGAGACTGCAGTGAGCTGAGATTGCACCAATGTACTCCAGCCTGGGGCGACAGAGCAAGACTGCATCTCAAAAAAAAAAAGAAAGAAAGAAAGAAAAAAAGAAATGTACGATTTAAAAGTGATTAGGCCTCCTGAATGCTTTATACAATGCCACTATAACTCTTAGCTGTACAACTGGCCTTCATTGAAGCTGGGTAAGACCTAGGACACATGGAGTTAAATGCTGGGATAAGTCAGACCTTATCTGCACTTCTGTCTAGGTCCTAGGCTGTACATCTAGTACATAATTAAAATCCCAAGCTTGGCCAGGAACAGTGGCTTATGTCTGTAATCCCAGCACTTTGGGAGGCCAAGTCAGGAGGATCACCTGAGGTCAGGAGTTCGAGATCAGCCTGGCCAACATGGTGAAACCCCGTCTCTATTAAAAATACAAAAATTAGCCAGGTATGGTGGCGCTCGCCTGTAATCCCAGCTACTTGGGAGGCTGAGACAGGAGAATCGCTTGAACCCAGGAAGTGGAGGTTGCAGTGAGTCAAGATTGCACCATTGCACTACAGCCTGGGTGACAAGAGTGAAACTCCATCTCAAAAATAAATAAATAAAAATAAAATAAAATCCCAAACTCACCAACAAAAGTAAAGGTTGCTAAAAGTTAACAGTGTAACATGTATTTAAGTCTACTGAAAAAAGTTTACATATACTTTTGGTAAAAAGATTATAAGAAGGCATGAAAATGTAATGTGGATTTTTACCTAGATTAAAAGGTTAAAGAACTGTTTTAAGTTGAATAAAATAAAAATGAAGGTTTAAGCAATTTTTGGAAGGTTAATTGTAAAGGAAATTCTGTGTGTAAACATATTGGCTAAAGTTGAAGGGGTAACATCCAGCTTTTCTGTAAATTGAGCATTAAAATAAAAGCACAACGGGTTTCTCTTAAAGCACTAATCTGCCCTTAGCAAAAATTATAACGGGTTAAAAAGGGTTAAAAAGGGCCGGGCGCGGTGGCTCATGCTTGTAATCCCAGCACTTTGGGAGGCCGAGGCGGGCGGATCACGAGGTCAGGAGATCGAGACCACGGTGAAACCCCGTCTCTACTAAAAATGCAAAAAAATTAGCCGGGCGTGGTGGCGGGCGCCTGTAGTCCCAGCTACTTGGAGAGGCTGAGGCAGGAGAATGGCGTGAACCTGGGAGGCGGAGCTTGCAGTGAGCCGAGATTGCGCCACTGCACTCCAGTCTGGGCGACAGAGCGGGACTCCGTCTCAAAAAAAAAAAAAGGGGGTTAAAAAGGGTCTATAGACCCTTTTAAAAGATTTTTATAAAAATCTTTACTTTATGGTCAAACATTAAAATTCGGTAAATTTGTCTACAAGGTTTTATTAAAAATTGAGCTTAACATTAATAGCACACTAATATAATGGTAAAATTTGGTATAAAATCATACAGGAAGCATTGTCAAATAGAAAATGGTGTTTGGCTTTCTTTGGGCTATATTTGTATAAATATGTTATTTGTATGTGTTCCAAAGTTACGGGAGACTCCTATAATTCTGATATATCTTAGTGTATGTTATCAGTAATAATTATAATTATTATGTTAAAACTATTGTGTGCCACAAAGGTAACAGATATCCTTGTCAATTGTGACTTTAACTATGGCTACCCTAAAGCTTTTTGTCATCCATAAACAATTGTTGTCTTGTTTTGGTTCTCTTTAGAAGATAGTCTTATAATCAGCTATAAAGCTCTAACCGGTGCTCTTGAATGCAGGTTGTTTTTTTTTTTTTTTTTGAGATGGAGCCTCGCTCTGTCACCCAAGCTGGAGTGCAGTGGCGCGATCTCAGCCTGGGCAACATAGTGAGACCTTGTCTCTAAAAACAAAATGTGTGTGTGTGTGTGTGTGTGTGTGTGTGTATATATATATATATATATATGTACATTTCTGCCTCAACATCCTCAATTCAGTGGACAAGATCAACCCTCACAAAGATTGCATCTAATTTGTTCATTGCTTGGATGGATTTTGCATTTCTTTCATTTTCTTAAGGAGGCCAATGCAAGCAGATCACAAGGTCAGTCGTTCAAGACCAGCCTGGCCAATATGGTGAAACCTCGTCTCTACTAAAAATACAAAAAAATTAGCCAGGCGTGGTGGCAGGTGCCTGTAGTCCCAGCTATTCAGGAGGCTAAGGCAGGAGAATCACTTGAACCCAGGAGGCGGAGGTTGTAGTGAGCCGAGATCACACCACTGCACTCCAGCCTGGGTCACAGAGTGAGACTCCATCTCAAAAAAAAAAGGGGGGTGCCAGGCACGGTGGCTCACACCTGTAATCCCAGCACTTTGGGAGGGCCGAGGCGGGTGGATCATGAGGTCAGGAGATCAAGACCATCCTGGCTAACACAGTGAACCCCCGTCTCTCCTAAAAATACAAAAAATTAGCAGGCGTGGTGGCGGGCACCTGTAGTCCCAGCCACTCGGGAGGATGAGGCAGGAGAATGGCGTGAACCTGGGAGGCGGAGCTTGCAGTGAGCCGAGATGGCGCCACTGCACTCCAGCCTGGGTGACAGAGCAAGACTCCATCTCAAAAAAAAAAAGGAATATATAGCAATCAGGAAATCACCAGTCCCCTTATAATAGGACTTGAAAAAAATAGTTATAAGGAAAAATTCACGTGTTCAATTGTAGCTAGAGATTTTAACATAATTTTCTCAGTAACAGTACAAGTACACAAAATTCTAGTGAGGGCCAGAAATGGTGACTCACGCCTGTAATTCCAGTACTTCGGGAGGCTGAGGCCGGCGGATCACTGGAGGTCAGGAGTTGGAGACCAGCCTGGCCAATACGGCGAAATCCTGTCTCTATTAAAAATACAAAAATTAGCCAGGCATGGTGGTGCATACCTATAGTCCCCTACTCGGGAGGCTGAGGCAGGAGAATCGCTTGAACCCAGGACGTGGAGGTTGCAGTGAGCTGAGATCGCGCCACTGCATTCCAGCCTGGGCGACAGAGTGAGACTCCATCTTAAAAAAAAAAAAAAAATTCTAGTGAAAATTTAGTAGACTTGAACAACACAATTAAGCTTGGTCAGGCTGGGCATAGTGGTTGGCACCTGTAATCCCAGCACTTTGGGAGGCCGAGGTGGGTGGATCACGAGGTTGGGAGATCGAGACCATCCTGGCTAAAACGGTGAACCCCGTCTCTACTAAAAATACAAAAAATTAGCCGGGCGTGGCGGCAGGCGCCTGTAGTCCCAGCCACTCGGGAGGCTGAGGCAGGAGAATGGCGTGAACCCAGGAGGCAGAGCTTGCAGTTAGCCCAGATCACGCCACTGCACTCCAGCCTGGGTGGCAAAGCGAGACTCCGTCTTAAAAAAAAAAAAAAAAAAAAAAAAAACCCTTGGTCAAAATTTGTATATGTAGCCGGGCGCGGTAGCTCACACCTGTAATCCCAGCACTTTGGGAGGCAGAGGCGGGTGGATCACCTGAGATCAGGAGTTTGAGACCAGCCTGGCCAACATGGTGAAACCCCGTCTCTACTAAAAATAAAAAATAGCCGAGTGTGGTGGCACACACCTGTAGTCCCAGCTACTCTGGAGGCTGAGGCAAGAGAATCCCTTGAACTCGGGAGTCGGAGGTTGCAGTGAGCCCAGATCGCGCCACTGCACTCCAGCCTGGGTGACAGAGTGAGACTCGATCTCAAAAAAAAAAAACAATTTGTATATATCTATCTATATATATATATAGATAGATATATACACACACACAAACGTACATGCACATACACACATACATGCACCCCCAAAATAGGGAATACACTTTTTGTTTGTTTGTTTTTTGGAGATGGAGCTCGCACTGTCGCCCAGGCTGGAGTGCAGTGGCGCCATCTTGGCTCACTGCAACCTCCGCCTCCCGGGTTCACACCGTTCTCCTGCCTCAGCCTCCCGAGTAGCTGGGACTACAGGCGCCCAGGACCACACCCAGCTAATTTTTTGTATTTTTAGTAGAGACGGGGTTTCACCGTTTTAGCCAGGATGATCTCGATCTCCTGACCTCGTGATCCGCCCATCTCAGCCTCCCAAAGTGCTGGGATTACAGGCGTGAGCCACCGCGCCCGGCCTACTTTATTTTATTATTATTATTATTATTTATTTTTTGAGACAGTTTCACTCTGTTGTCCAGGCTGGGGTGCAGTGGCGAGATCTCAGCTCACTGAAAACTCTGCCTCCCAGATTCAAGCGACTCTCCTGCCTCAGCCTCCCAAGTAGCTGGGATTACAAGTGCACACCATGCCCGGCTAATTTTGTAATTTTTTTTAGTAGAGACGGGGGTTTCACCATGTTAGTCAGACTGGTCTTGAACTCCTGACCTCAGGTGATCTGCCAGCCTTGGCCTCCCAAAGTGCTGGGATTACAGGCGTAAGCCCCCATGCCCGGCCGGGAATATACATTCTTTTTAAGCACACACATGAATATTTACAAAATGGACCATAGTAAATGGACCATTTACTATGAGCAAAACAGTTTCCCCAAAAATGGATAAATTGGGCCGGGCGCGGTGGCTCACGCTTGTAATCCCAGCACTTTGGGAGGCCGAGGCGGGCGGATCACGAGGTCAGGAGATCGAGACCACGGTGAAACCCCGTCTCTACTAAAAATATAAAAAAATTAGCCGGGCGTGGTGGCAGGCGCCTGTAGTCCCAGCTACTCAGAGAGGCTGAGGCAGGAGAATGGCGTGAACCCGGGAGGCGGAGCTTGCAGTGAGCCGAGATTGCGCCACTGCACTCCAGCCTGGGCGACAGAGCGAGACTCCGTCTCAAAAAAAAAAAAAAAAAAAAAAAAATGGATAAATTACAGATCATATTCATAACCACAATGCAGTGCGGTTAGAATCCGCACACGCATGCGCACAGGCCGGGAAATTAAGACACACAATCCTAAAAAATGAACGAATTAGAGAAAAATCTCAAATGAGGTTGCTATTTACAAAATGGACTATGCTGTGCTTCTGGTTTTTACCAATATGCTGAACTAACCATAGAGGTAAGACACCATGCAGTGGGAAGTTTGTGAAAAGCCCCAGAGGCGGAGGGGTCTGTGCCAAGCGTAGGGCAGGAGCTTTGGCTGGCGGCCATACGCCTGTGGGTGTTTAAAGTAGGAGAGTAGCCGTCGGAGTTGTGCTTTTGCTTCTCCCCCACCGTTACCTTGGGGAAAATACTATCTGCCTCACGTCTGTGGCCACTCCGGAGAACCTGGAGTTCTGATTTCCAAGGGGAGGAGAAGAAGCGTGTATCCCGGCTCCAGGAGAGAGAGAGACCAATTCACCTTTCCTCTGTTTGGTCCAGGTGTCCTCAGCAGTAAAATCAGGGCAGTGCAGGTGCAAGGGGGAGACAAAGAAAAACAAGGAGGCCGACTAACTTGGATATTACCTCTCTACCACCCTCCGCATCTCTCTTTCCAAACTCCCAGAAGGCAATTTCAGCTCCTAATTCAGTGAAACTATGACCGTGCATTCCAACAAGAACACTCCTCTGTGCACTAGAACCTTCACATCCCCTAACTCAGGATCATGGGGATGGGAAGCAGAAACTATTCAAGCAGGCTACGAGGTGTAATAGTGAGGGAGATACTTCAACTTTCACCCTTTGTTCCCCAATCCACGCACCCGGGCTAAGGCAAAGCAGACAACATGTTCCAGCCACTGGTTTACGATGTATGCCAGTTAGACCCTGGCAAAAGGGGCCCTGACTTAGGCCTGTGTTTCAGAGGACCTGCTGTTTCTCTTGTGACACTGACCTCACAGGATGAGGAGTCTATGTCAAGGGGTTGTACTTCCTTAGAGCCCATGTGCCCCCCACCCCCACCCCAGCCCAGGCACCTCCAGTGCCCAGGACCCTACAATTCCCTGCCCACTTCCAGAGTCTGTGCAGTGCTCTTCCTGAGATCTGTGCCACTGCCAGCAGTGTGCACACCCCTGGGCCCAAGGGGTGGTCCCAAGTCAGCTGTTTGCAGGACATGTGGACAGAGCTTGGGATGTTCACATGCAGGACGTGTGGACAGAGGCTTGGGTGTTCATACCATATTATGGAAGGACAAAGCCAGTGATTGGAGAGGGAAGGGAGTGGTCCACAGGCTGCTGTAGGAATCTGACTTGCCTTGCACTGCAAAGACAAAAACTCTCAGTTCAAATCTGGGTTTCCAGTTCCTTATGAAGATGTGATTGTTAAGACAGGAAGGCAGAAGATGAGCCTCATTTATAACTTTAAAATATTTAGACATATGGTGTGTCTGCCTCTGCTCCCTGTTCTTGCCTTAGCCCTGCAATGTTAGGGGAGGGCCCGTGTGCTGCAGGGCAAGCCCAAAGGCACAGGGTGTGGGCTTCCTGCTCGCAGGCCACTGAGCCTTCAGCAGACCCTTACTCTGTTCTGTCACGCTGCTGCTTCCTGCTGAGGGGCCACTTGCCAAGACAAGGAATTCTGTGGGCATTGGCCCATTATCACACTTCCTTTGCCATAAAATGTGTCCCCTGGTTGGCATTTTACATGCTGTGAGGGACACCAGGGTGAGAAACGAAGCATTCTATAAGACCATGAAAGAGGATGCCAGTGAAGTGCTGAAGGTGGGGCATGCAAATCTGTAGCCGGGATATGTGTCTATCCCCAAGTGGACAAACTGCTTCTCCCCACCCCCATGATGGGAAAGGGCCCAGTGAAATCTACTTGCCCCTGGTTAGCCAGCTGGTCCCCCAAGGAATTCCAAGAGCTTAGTGTTGATCTCTGCTGTTGGCAGGTTGGGCACTCAGAGGTAGCAATAGCCAAATCCACCTTGGGAAGAGAATAATGTGTCTCCACTATGGCCTCTTTGTACCTGGATCCATTGAGCAAACACTGGGATGGCTGAGCAGGGAAAGAAAACCCATGCCTGGAATACATGCTGATATGGTTTGGCCTTGTGTCCCCACCCAAATCTCATCTCCAATTGTAATCCCCATGTGTCAAAGGAAGGACCTAGTGGGAGGTGATTGGATCATAGGAGTGGTTTTCCCCATGCTGTTCTCATTATATAGAGTGAGTTCTCATGAGATCTGATGGTTTTAAAAGGGACTCTTCTCCTTTCACACACTCTCACCTGCTGCCAGGTAAGACGTGGCTGCTTCACCTTCCGACATGATTGTAAGTTTCCTGAAGCCCCCCCCAGCCATGTGGAACTGTGGGTCAATCAAACCTCTTTTCTTTATAAATTACCTAGTCTCGGATAGTATCCTTAAAGCACTGTAAGAACGAACTAATGTGCCTGGCAATTCCAGTTAGGGCAGATCACTACCCACTCCAGGGCAGAAAGGCTTTGATGTAATCAACCTGCCTCTGAGTGGTAGATTAATCTCCTCAAGAAACAGTACCATATCAGTGGCTTAGCCATGGTTTCTGCTGCTGACAGGTCAGACATTCAGGGACAGCAGCAAAAGCTAGATCAGGCTTGTTCAAGGGAGCCCAAGCATAGGCCCATGCATAGCCTGCACCCATGCCACTGGGGATACTCCGCTCACAGAGCCATTCGTTCAGCACTGGGGCATGGAGGAGCAACAGAGAATGGCTTACATCCACTAAGTGAGTTAGTGTATCCACCTGGCTATTGAGATTTCTGAGGTTGATGATGCCTGATATTATTTGGCTGTGCGTCCCCACCCAAATCTCATGTCCAATTGTAATCCCCAGTGTTGGAGGTGGGGCCTGGTGGGAGGTGATTGGATCATGGGGGTAGATCCTTCATGAATGGTTTAGCACCATCCCCTCAGTGCTATTCTTGTGATGATGAGTGAGTTCTCACAAGATCTGCTTTTTTAAAAGTGTGTGGGCCCTCCCCACTTTATCTTTTGCTCCTGCCCCTGCTCCTGCCATGTAAGATGCCTGCTCTTGTTTTGCCTTCCACCATGAGTAACAGCTCCCTGAGGCCTCCCTAGGAGCAGATGCTGCCATGTTTCCTGTACAGCCTGGGGAACTGTGAGCCAATTAAACCTCTTTTCTTTATAAATTACCCAGTCTCAGGTATTTATTTATAGCAGTGCGAGAACAGACTAGTGCAATGCCCTCTGATAATTACTGACAGAAAACATAAATATCTCCAATGCTGGTTCTTAAAAATAGACAATTAAAAATTATATATATATAATATATATTATATATATAAAATATATATAATATATATAATATATATAAAATATATATAATATATATTATATATATAAAATATATATAATATATATTATATATATAAAATATATATAATATATATAATATATATAAAATATATATAATATATATAATATATATAAAATATATATAATATATATAATATATATAATATATATATAATATATATAATATATATAAAATATATAAAATATATAATATATATAATATATATAATATATAATATATATAATATATATAATATATATATAATATATATATATAAATCATTTTTAAAAAATAGGCCAGGCGCGGTGGCTCATGCCTGTAATCCCAGCACTTTGGGAGGCCGAGGTGGGCAGATCACTTGAGGTCAGGAGTTTAAGACCAGCCTGGCCAACATGGTAAAACCCTGTCTGTACTAAAAATACAAAAATTAGCCAGGCATGGTGGTGCGAGCCTGTAATCCCAGCAACTTGGGAGGCTGAAGCGTGAGAATCACTTGAACCCAGAAGGTAGAGATTCCAGTGAGCCGAGATTGTGCCACTGCACTCCAGCCTGGGTGAAGAGAGAGTCTCCGTTTCAAAAGAAAGAAAAGAAAAAAGAAAACATAAATATATGCACACTAATGCCTGTTCCCATGGGTCTATCCACATATGTCTTCTCCAGACCTCCTTTCTCCAATCTTTCAATCTTCTTCCTTCCAGGCCCCAGACCAGCCAACCAAGCTATTCTTCATGGTCCGGGAGTCCACATATATCTTCACCTCTGACCACTTTGCCATCCATACAAATTTGATGACCAAATGTAATGCGTGCTCTAAGCTCTGCCCGCTGGGAGGGTTTTCCCTGACGACTTTCTTTCAGGACCACCTCTAAATAGGGCTACAGTTATCCTTATTCAGCTTGTACCAATATACCAAGGTGATCCTTCTGTAGCCTAGCTTCTTTCCTTCTCTATTTGCTGGTCATAGGGGAACTCTTGTGAGGCCACAGGTGTGAGCTGATGAAGAGGCATTAGCACAGAACGTGACAAAGGGGCTTGGCCAGCCCATTTCTGTAACTTCATTATACCCTCTGCAGAGCCTGCGTTCCATCTGCAGGAGTGGAGGGTCTATCTAAATGGTGGCATTCTGGCTTTCACAGTGTGCTCTAAGTTGATAATAGGCTGACGTCAGCCTGTCATTCTGTTTTTTATGACAATTAGCTAAAGCCAACTAATTCCATTACCCTTATAATTTACTTTGCCCAGGCCAGGTGCAGTGGCTCATGCCTGTAATCCCAGCACTTTGGGAAGATGAAGTGGGAGGATCATTTGAGCCCAGGAGTTCGAGACCAGCCTGGGCAACATAATGAGAACTCGTCTCTACAAAAAATTGAAAATATGAGGCAGGGGGAATTGTTTGAGCCTGTGAGATCAAGGCTGCAATGAGCCATGATCACGCCACTGCACTCCTGTCTGGGCTACAAAGTGAGATGCTGTCTTAAAAAAAAAAAAAAAAAAGCCGGGCACGGTGGCTCACACCTGTAATCCCAGCACTTTTGTAGGCTGAGGCAGGCAGATCACGAGGTCAGGAATTCAAGACCAGCCTGGCCAAGATGGTGAAACCCCGTCTCTATTAAAAATACAAAAATTAACCAGGCATGGTGGTGGGCGCCTGTAATCCCAGCTACTCGGGAGGCTGAGGCAGAGAATTGCTTGAACCCAGGAGGTGGAGGTTGCAGTGAGCCGAGATCGCACCACTGTACTCCTGCATGGGCTACGGAGCAAGACTCCGTCTCAAAAAAAAGAAAAAGAAAAAATAATTTTACTTTGCCCCTGTATCTTTCCAGTGCTGGAGATATTACATGATCCAGTTTCTCCTTCCACCTGTTTCTCATCCCATCTACCACAGGTGTGGGTTTGCAGTTGTGCTGCTGTGGCATGCAGGAGCTTCACTGTCCTGCCTACCACAAGCAATGAGGTCTAATATGGTTTGGCTCTGTGTCCCCACAGATTGCCGAATTGCAATCCCCATGTTTTGGAGGAGGGGCCTGGTGGGAGGTGATTAAATCACGGGGCTGACTTCTCCCTTGCCGTTCTCATGATAGTGAATGAGTTCTCACGACATCTGATGGTTTAAAAGTGTCTGGCACTTCCCCCTTTGCTCGCTCACTCTCTCTCTCTCTCTCTCCCCCTCTCTCTCCTTCTCTCTCCCTCCCTCCCTCTCCCTCTCTCCTGCTCTGCCATGGTAAGACACACTTGCTTTCCCTTTGCCTTCCACCATGATTGTAAGTTTCCTGAGGCCTTCCAGCCATGCTTCCTGTTGATCCTGTGGAACTGTGAGTCAACTAAACCTCTTTTCTTCGTAAATTACCCAATCTGAGATAGTTCTTTATAGCAGTGTGAGAACGAACTAGTCCAAGTCCAGAATTCCATCCTAAGGCTATGCTTTCTTACAGCTGCTTCTGCACCCAGCTCTCCTACTCTGGGTTCCCCGCAGTGCAGACCCTCAGATAAGGATTTGAGTGCATGCTGTTTATTTGGGAAGCAGTCAAATAAAACTGTGAGGAAATAGGGAGGGGAAACAAGGAAGGGAGGAGAGCTCATGAAGGTATATGTTAATATGTGGGGCCCAATCCCACTGGGGATCCTTTGAGGAAAAGTGTGGAACAAGCTTCAGAATTGCACTGAAGAGCAAGAAATTTGGGATATTTGTCCCCACCCAACTGCCTTCCCTCGTTGGTTGGGAGTGTTGCCTCTGGCCCTCTAGGCCTGCCCTGCATGCAGGCAGAGAGAGCATGCTTCCCTGACAAGAGAACATTCTTGAGCAAAGAGATGCAGAAAACCAACAGCGCATACAGGGAATGTGCTCTGGAGTAGCGAAGGTAATGGGTGAGGCACCATCGAGCAGCATCTGCAGGTTTTTACCTTTGCTGCTGCAACCTAAGCCAAATAACTGTAGGTCCCCTACAGAGCCAGGTTCTGACTTCCACAGAAGCTTTATTTTTTATTTTTATTTTTATTTAGAGACAGGGTCTTGCTCTATCACCCACAGGGGAGTGCGGTGGCATGATCATGGCTCACTGCAACCTCGACCTCCTGGGCTCAAGCAATCCTCCTGCCTCAGCCTCCCAAGTACCTGGGACTACAGACACTATCACACCAGGCTAATTTTTGTTTTTTTAGAGATGGGGGTCTTGCGGCCGGGCGCGGTGGCTCACGCTTGTAATCCCAGCACTTTGGGAGGCCGAGGCGGGCGGATCACGAGGTCAGGAGATCGAGACCACGGTGAAACCCCGTCTCTACTAAAAATACAAAAAATTAGCCGGGCGTGGTGGCGGGCGCCTGTAGTCCCAGCTACTCGGAGAGGCTGAGGCAGGAGAATGGCATGAACCCGGGAGGCGGAGCTTGCAGTGAGCCGAGATTGCGCCACTGCACTCCAGCCTGGGCGACAGAGCGAGACTCCGTCTCAAAAAAAAAAAAAAAAAAAGAGATGGGGGTCTTGCATTTTTTTCCCAGGCTAGTCTTGAACTCCTAGCTTCTAGCTTCTAGTGATCCTCCCACCTCAGCCCCCCAAAGTGCTGGGGCCAGAAACTTTCTCACCACCTGTTGAGAACAACACCTAGAGTGAGGAAGGAAGATAGGTTTCATGATTCCATGTCCTGCTTAGCCCACAGCATGTTTTCTCTCCTGCAAGAAAGAAGAACCCATTTGAGAGCATGTGAGATCTAGGCAGCAGCTATCCTTCCATTGGCAGTGTGCACTTACTCCCAGGCCTGCCTCACCTCCCTCCACTGCCTGGCATGTACTCATGGGAGTCCCTTCTGCCTTGGTTTGTGTTTAAGCCATGAGAATTGGAAGAACAAAGCATTTCCAGTAAGAAGCACAGCTTGCCACTCAAAGTCAATGAGGGACGGGCAACATTGTCATGATGATGCCTCATACCTTCCTTTCTGTTTTCTCTTACATAGCAGAGGGTTGTAAATGAAGATGAAGGACCTCCTGTGAAGTCTGGTCTAGTAGAATTCACACTCAGACCTTCTGATGCCTGGCAAATGCTGTCACCTCTAGACCAAGTGACCTGACTCTCCTCCCACCTTTGCTTCCCTCCACGCTTGCTGGCAGCTGGAGAAAAGTGATGAGAACCCTTCACCCTTCTCAGTTCTGCGTTCTCCAGGACACCCCCCAGCACCTCAGTGTTGGTCTCTCTAATGAACAGAGTTATTATTTACCCCCGAACATATTTGACTGTGACTTGAGATATGACCAGGTTCCTAGCTACAAATCAGCCCTGCAGATAGGAATAAAATTACAGGGAGAAAACGTCAGACCAACCAACAAACAAACACACCCTGGTAGAGTCTGGGTGTGATGGCTCACACTTGTAATCCCTGCACTTTGCGGGGCTGAGTCAGGACAATTGCTTGAGCCCAGGAGTTTGAGACCAGCCTGGGCAACATAGGGAGATCCATTTAAAAAAACAAAAAACAAAAAACAAAAACCTTGGGAGAGTGAATAGAGACTTGAAAAACTCACTGATTAAACAGGGAGTCAAAGAGATTAGAGGAAGTTCTTTATTAGCCTAGGATCATTTATAATTGATCTGGGGTTTATTGACACAAAGGACAAAGTCTCTGTGAATCTCAGCCTGTCTCCCATCATGCTCATTCACAGTGAATGATCAAAAAAAACCTTTTTGCCTATTTTTTTTGAGACAGGGTCTTGCTCTATTGCTCCGGCTGGAGTGCAGTGGCACAAATGAGGCTCACTGCTGCCTCAACCTCCCAGGCTCAAGCAGTCCTCTTAGGTCAGCCTCTTGAGTATCTGGGACTACAGGCGTGCATCACCACACCCGGGTTGGTCTCGAACTCCTGGGCTTAAGTGATCCTCCCACCACAGAGATAATTCTAAATTATCTCTGTCCTCTCCAATCATACTTTTCATTCTTTCACTGATAGGTGCCAGCTGCAAGGTGGAGTAGTATCAGGTACAGTATTTCAGAAAAGAAACAAGGTAACATGGAGAACCCTCCCTCATCTCACTTAAATGCAAGTAGGCTTCCTGGAGGAGGAGGACTTTGGGAGAACATCAGAAGTGTTTTCTGCCACCCTAAGCATTTTGCAATCCAAGGACAAGAGCTCACCCATAATCACCCTATGATCCATGTGGACTGTGTTGGTATATGTCAGATGCTGAAGGATAAAATCCAAAAGTTTTTGGTCACTGGTCAAAATGGTCAGTTGCTTCTGGCTTCTGCCCTGTATCATATGTTCTAGAATGTCAGCAAAGATTTTCAGTGACCCTAGAGAAGCTATCAGGATGACATGGAAATATGTTAAAACGGGTTTTTAAAAATCCTCACCCTTTGGGAAATGCATATACCCAGGATAACCCAGCAGAGAATATAAGGGTGAGAGAAGAAGGCATTGTATTAGTCCATTCTCACACTGCTATGAAGAAATACCTCAGACTGGATAATTTATAAAGAGAAGAGGTTTAATTGACTCACAGTTCCACGTGGCTGGGGGCCTCAAAAAACTTACAAGCAGCAAGAAATAGAATGAGTGCCAGCAGGGGAAATGCCAGGCACTTATAAAACCATCAGATCTCCTGAGACTTACTCACGATCACGAAAACAGCATGGGGAAACCATCCCCATGATTCAATTATATCCCACCAGGTCCCTCCCACAACACGGGGGGATTATGGATTACAATTCAAGATGAGATTTGGGTGGGGATGCAGCCAAACCATATCAGGCATTGAGAATGTTGCTGGAAGGGCAGATTCTACATGAACTCAAGCTGAAGGTACACTAGACCCCCGGCACATGCCAAGTCTGGGCTTGTTGAAAGACCTTTCTGGCTGGGCACGGTGGCTCACGCCTGTAATCCCAGCACTTTGGGAGGCCGAGGTCAGGAGATCGAGACCATCCTGGCTAACACGGTGAAACCCCGTCTCTACTAAAAATACAAAAAATTAGCCGGGCATGGTGGTGGGCGCCTGTAGTCCCAGCTACTTGGGAGGCTGAGGCAGGAGAATGGCGTGAACCCAGGAGGCGGAGCTTGCAGTGAGCCAAGATCACGCCACTATACTCCAGCCTGGGCCACAGAGCGAGACTCTGTCTCAAAAAAAAAAAAAGAAAGGCCTTTCTAAACCATGGGCTGTAGCTGTGCTATGTATAAGGATACAGCACACTTAATCATTGCAAGTGAATGTCTGACTTTATTCATGAAAGTACAAATTGTATAAAATAACAATAAATATGTGCGCTTCATTTTAGGCAAAAACATATTTTACCTGCAGAAAATTGTCAGATTTTTTTTCTTTTTTCTTTTTAGACAGTGTCTCGCTTTGTCATGGCTCATTGCAGCCTGGAACTCCTGGGCTCAAGCGATCCTCCCACCTCAGCCTCCTGAGTAGCTGGGACCACAGGTGCACGTCTGGCTAATTTTTTTTTTTTTTTTTTGGTCTCCCTATGCTGCCCAGGCTGGTCTCAAATTCCTGGCCTCAAGAGATCCTCCTGCCTGCAAGAGGCCCTGCAACCTCAGCCTCCTGAGTAGCTGGTACTACAAGCGTGCACCACCACACCAGGCTAATTTTTAAATTTTTTATAGTGATGGAGTCTCCCAATGTTGCCTGTAATCCCAAAGTGCTGAGATTACAAGTCTGAACCACCACACCCAGCCAATAGCTCTTGGTATTTTAATGTAAATTTTTGGTAAACAATTTAGGAACTGCCTTGTTTTGTTTTGTTTTTTCCTTTAAAAACCTACTTGTGGCTGGGCGCGGTGGCTCACGTCTGTAATCCTAGCACTTTGGGAGGCCGAGTCAAGTGGATCACCTGAGGTCAGGAGTTCAAGACTAGCCTGACCAACATGGTGAAACCCCATCTCTACTAAAAATACAAAAATCCAGATGTGGTGGTGGGTGCCTGTAATCTCAACTACTCGGGAAGCTGAGGCAGGAGAATTGCTTGAACCCAGGAGGCAGAGGCTGCAGTGAGCCAAGATCATGCCACTGCACTCTAGCCTGGGTGACAGAGCAAGACCCCCTCTCAAAAAAAAAAAAGCCCTACTTGTAACTGTTGTTAGATGGAGCATATATATTCAGGACAACTTGAATGTATACTCCCTGTCAGGCCTCTGAGCCCAAGCCAAGCCACCGCATGTCCTGTGACTTGCACGGATACGCCCAGGTGGCCTGAAGTACCTGAAGAATCACAAAAGAAGTGAAAACACCCTACCCCGCCTTAACTGATGACATTCCACCACAAAAGAAGTGAAAATAGCCTTAACTGATGACATTCCACCATTGTGATTTGTTCCTGCCCCACCCTAACTGATCAATTTACTTTGTAATCTCCCACACCCTTAAGAAGGTTCTTTATAATTTCCCCACCCTTAAGAAGGTTCTTTGTAATTCTCCCCACCCTTGAGAATGTACTTTGTGAGATCCACCCCCTGCCCACAAAACATTGCTCCTAACTCCACCACCTATCCTGAAACCTATAAGAACTAATGATAATCCCACCACTCTTTGCTGACTCTCTTTTCAGACTCAGCCCACCTGCACCCAGGTGAAATAAACAGCCATGTTGCTACACAAAGCCTGTTTGGTGGTCTCTTCACCCGGACGTACATGAAACTCCCAGTGTCAGGCCCCTGAGCCCAAGCCAAGCCATCGGATCCCCTGTGACTTGCACGTATACATCCAGATGGCCTGAAGTAACTGAAGATCCACAAAAGAAGTAAAAATAGCCTTAACTGATGACATTCCACCATTGTGATTTGTTCCTGCCCCACTCTAACTGATCAATGTACTTTGTAATCTCCCCCACCCTTAAGAAGGTTCTTTGTAATTCTCCCTACCCTTGAGAATGTACTTTGAGAGATCCACCCCCTGCCCCCCAAAACATTGCTCCTAACTCCACCACCTGTCCCAAAACCTATAAGAACTAATGATAATCCACCACCCTTTGCTGACTCTCTTTTCGGACTCAGCCCGCCTGCACCCAGGTGAAATAAACAGCCATGTTGCTCACACAAAGCCTGTTTGGTGGTCTCTTCACACGGATGTGCATGAAACCCAGGTTGCAATCCTCAGTCTTGGCCCAAATACACTCTCTACTTATATTAATTTTACCTGAGCTTCTTCCTTTTAGGTCAACAAATGAAAACCTAAAATACACAATAATGGCCTTGAGAACAAGCAGGCAATAAGTAGCAAAGATAAATAGAGTGTTGGGAAAATGGTGAACTACTATATAGCAAGACACTTGGTCTAACTGCTGCCTGGCAAAACCTTTGGTAAAATTGCAGACTCACATCTCAAGAAAGAGATGAGCTTATAAAATAACTGGCCAGTCTGCAAACAGTCAAGAGGAAATATGGACAGTGCAGAAATCAAAATTGAAATTAAATTAAAATTAAAACTGTTTCCTAGCATATGAAAGGCATGGCCATCAAACTATAGCCTCAAAAAACACCCAGATGCAGCTGGGTTCGGTGGCTCATGCCTGTAATCCCAGCACTTTGGGAGGCCAAGGTGGGTGGATCATGAGTTAAAGAGATCGAGACCATCCTGGCCAACATGATGAAACCCCATCTCTACTAAAAATACAAAAATTAGCTGGGGGTAGTGGTGCATGCCTGTAGTCCCAGCTACTCAGGAGGCTGAGGCAGGAGGGGAGTGGAGGTTGCAGTGAGCTGAGATGGTGCCACTAGACTCCAGCCTGGCAACAGAGCAAGACTCTGTCTCAAAAAAAAAAAAAAAAAAAAAGAAAAACACCCAGATGCTGCCATTAAGACAGCCTGTATTCATTAGATTTTGCTGCATAACAAACTACCCCAAAACCTAATGACATAAAATATGCATTATTCTCACAATTCTATACAGGTTGACTGGGCAACTCTTCACATCTAGACCGGCTTGGCTTGGGCTGAGGCTGGATGATCAAACAGTCTCACCCACGTGTCTGATTGTTGGCAGACTGAGTAGTCTAAAGAAGCCTCAGCTGGAACTGCTGATTTCTGCTTTATCTGGTCTATCATCTTCCAGAAGCCTCCTTCACAAGTGGCAGAACGGTTCTAAAGTGAGCAAGCGAGGGCAAATCTTTTTCAAGTCTCTCCTTTCATTGTTTTGCTCATGTAGAGCAAGCCACCTGGCTAAACCCGGATTAAAAGCGTGAGAAATTGAATCCACCCTTTATTGTGAGGATTGGCAGAATCACAATGCAAAGGGGTGTGCATACAGCAACTGGAGGAATTTGTGGCCATTTTTTCAATCTACCACATGGCTTTAGGGCAAAGAGTAAATCAAGGGTGTGATTATCGCACCCCATTTTGAAGATCTATGTAAGGATTAAGGTGGTGCCATTCAGCTAGACAAAAGTGTTCCTAGAATGAACTGTGTGGTCCCACAGAAGCCTGATATGCCTATTATTTAGTATCTGATATTAAGTCTAGAGAGGAAACCATGAAAGAATTGTGGACATGGCTTTTGGCCCATGAAGTTGTCTGAAATCAAATACACAGAAAATATTCAGTTCAGCCAGGCACAGTAGCTCACGCCTGTAATCCCAGCACTTTGGGAGGCCGAGGCGGGTGGATCACCTGAGGTTGGGAGTTTGAGATCAGCCTGACCAACACGGAGAAACCCCGTCTCTACTAAAAATACAAAAATTAGCCGGTCATAGTGGTGCATGCCTGTAATCCCAGCCACTTGGGAGGCTGAGGCAGAAGAATCACTTGAACCCGGGAGGCAGAGGTTGCATCAAGCCAAGATCGTGCCATTGCACTCCAGCCTGGGTAACAAGAGCAAAACTCCATCTAAAAAAAAAAAGGAAAGGAAGAAAGAAAAGGAAGGAAGGAAGGAAGGAAGGAAGGAAGGAAGGAAGGAAGGAAGGAAGGAAAAAGAGAGAAGAAAGAAAGAAAGAAGAAAGAAAGAAAGAAAGAAAAAGAAAGAGAGAGAAGAAAGAAAGAAAGAAGAAAGAAAGAGAAAGAAAGAAAGAAGAAAGAAAGAGAAAGAAAGAAAGAAGAAAGAGAAAGAAAGAGAAAATACTCAGTTCAAGAGAGCTATTTTGGCAAAGTGCCCCCAACTTGGACTGAAGGAGACAAGATGTAAAATAATCTCTATGTCCCCAACTTTCTATGGACAGAAAGAGGCTAAAAAAGCTTCTCAGCCAACACAGAGGGCACACGTTCCAGTGCCCTCTTCCACAGTGCCCAAGGAGGAGGATGAAAAAGGAAGGACTTTGTGAACATCGAGGAAGGTGACAAGAAAAACACTCAGGGATAAATACTCCACTGAGAACTTCGTGTTGCTAAATGCAGTGTTCATGTAACTGTAATAGGTTTGTTTCCCGATGCACACAGCAAATCAATAGACCAAGACACTGGGCTACAGCAGAGAAAGAGATTTAATCATAGGGCTGCTGAGTGAGGAGATAGGGGGAAACCTCAAATCTGTCTCCCCAAGGAATTATGGACTAGGGTTTTAAGGGTTTTGGAGCAGGCTGAAGTATGATCGTTGGTTGGTCAAAGAGTGAAGGATGAAGTTATGGGACAGGGAGATAAAGAAACTGTATTCTCATGCTGATTCTATTCCACTGGAGAGGTCTTCAAACTGATTGGCATCAGCTGTTTCACTGGAATTCAGGCTCTGCTTAAGCAATCTTTAAACAAAAGCCTTATGACTCCAAAACCAGAGATCCTATCTTAAACAAAAGCCTTATGAATTTTTTTTTTTTTTTTGAGATGGAGTTTCGCTCTTGTCACCCAGGCTGGAGTGCAATGGCACAATCTCGGCTCACTGCAACCTCCGCCTCCTGGGTTCAAGTGATTCTCCTGCCTCAGCCTCCCAGGTAGCTGGGATTATAGGCGCCTGCCACCAAGCCTGGCTAATTTTTGTATTTTTAGTAGAGACAGGGTTTCACCATGTTGGCCAAGCTGGTTTAGAACTCCCAACCTCAGGTGATCCACCCATCTCGGCCTCCCAAAGTGCTGGGATTACAGGTGTGAGCCACCTCGCCTGGCCTCTGATTTTCTTTTTTTTCTTTCTTTTTTTTTTTTTTTTAAGATATGGTTTCATTCTGTTGCCACACCAGGGGAGTGCAGTGGCACAATGGGACTCACTGCAGCCTCAGCCTCAGCCTCCCAGGCTCAAGCCTCCCGAGTAACTGGGACTACTCTTACCTCAGCCTCTCGAGTAACTGGGACTACAGGCATGTACAACCATGCCCAGCTAAGTTTTGTATTATTTGTAGAGACTGGGTTTCACCATGTATCCCAGGCTGGTCTTGAACTCCTGGGCTCAAGTGATCTGCCCACCTCAGCTTCCCAAAGTGCTGGGATTACAGGTGTGAGCCACCATGCCTGGCCCAAAGTCTTATGATTCCAACATCAGAAATCCTATCTATAGGAACCATGAGGATACAAACAGCCAGTATCAAGTGCTGCTACATGACTTTCAGTTACAAGGAAGGGGACCAAAGTGCAGCCTGTTTAATGATTAACGATAATTATATTTCTGTCCAGAATTCTTGTTACCGCTATGAGGCTGGCTTCAGTCACCTCTCTGTGTTCATACTATTTGCCTTCTTGGAAGATTTTACCGCAGTTGACTTCTCCCTCTGATTTGGTTTGAATGTTTTGTTCCCTTCAAATCTCATGTTGAAATGTAATCCCCAGTGGTGGAGGTGGGGCCTTGTGGGAGGTGTTTGGGTCATTGGGTGGATCCCTCATGAATGGCTTGGCACCCTCCTCTCAGTAATGAATGGGTTCTCACTCTGAGTCCACGTGACATCTGGTTGTTTGAAAGGATAGACTACCCTGCCCTTGCTTTCTCTCTCGCCATGTGACAGGCTTGCTCCTGCTTTGCCTTTCGCCATGAGTAAAAGCTCCCTGAGACCTCACCAGAGACTGAGCAGATGCCAGCATCATGCTTCCTCTATGGCCTGCAGAACCGTGAGCCAATTAAACCTCTTTTCTTTATAAATTACCCAGCCTCAGATATTCCTCTACAGTGACACAAAACAGACTAAGGCATCCTCCTTCTAGGAACCTGTTCTTCTTTTGGCTTCCACTCCACCACATCCTTCTGTAACCACCTGATAGATTCCTCCTGCCCACTGTACAAACAAAATCAATTCATGGGGACCATGGCATTGCAGTAAAGAAAGAGTTTATTTGACCCAAGGCCAGCCATGCCACACTGGAGATAGTTATTACTCAAATCAATCTCCCTGAAGGCTTAGAGCTTAGGAGTTTTACAAAGATAGTTTAATGGGCAGGGGGCTACAGTAGGGGAAATGCTGATTGATTGGGTCAGAGATGAAATCATAAGGAATTGAAGCTGTCTTCTCGTGCTGAGTCAGTTCCTGGGTGGGGGCCACAGGATTGGTTGGCAGGTCCAAATGGGGCCATCCAGTTGTCAGAAATGCAAAAACCTGAAAAGACATCTCAAAAGAGGCCAATCTTAGGTTCTACAATAGCAAGGTTATCTGCAAGAGTAATTGGGAAAGTTGCAAATCTTATGACCTCTGGAATCATGGCTGGTAATTATTTTGAATTCAAGCCCCTCTCATACTCCTAACTTGATGGCCTTTCATTAGGTTTGGTTTTTTTTTTTTGAGACGGAGTCTTGCTCTGTCCCCCAGGCTGGAGTGCAGTGGTGGGATCTCCGCTCACTGCAAGCTCTGCCTCCCGGGTTCACACCATTCTCCTGCCTCAGCCTCCTGAGTAGCTGGGACTACAGGCACCCGCCAACATGCCCAGCTAATTTTTTCTGTATTTTTAGTAGAGACGGGGATTCAAGGTCTTAGCCAGGATGGTCTCGATCTGCTGACCTCGTGATCTGCACGTCTCAGCCTCCCAAAGTGCTGGGATTAAAGGCGTGAGCCACCACGCCTGGCCTGCCTTTCATTAGTTTTACAAGAAGAGTTTAGTTTTGGGGGAGGGTTATTATCATTTAGACTATAAACTAAATTTCTCCCAAAGTTAGTATGGCCCGCGCCCAGGAATGAGCAGACAGCCAACCTGGGAGGCTAGAGGCAAGATGGAGTCAGCCATGTCAGATTTCTCACACTGTCATAATTTTGCAAAGGTGGTTTCACTTCAGGTTGTTGAGGCTCAGAAGCTGATACCCCAAAATATTGTACTTTGACATACTGAACTGAAGAAGCCTCATTGTCCCTCTGACAATCTCCCCCCACCACACTATCTCATCTGCCTAAGATCCAGACCTACCAAAAAAGAACAATTGTTTTTATTTTCCCTCCCTGTAAGACCAAGAATATAACCATACCTGAACAGACCCTTTCACTGACAAAGAGAACTGTTTACAAGTGAATCTCTGTTCCCGAACCCATTCATTCTCCCTAGTAATCCTTTACTGTCCCTCAACAGAATTCCTCTCCCCTGACCCCCTAACCTGTTTTGCCAGCATGGTGTATAAGCTTCTGAATCCCATTGCAGGGTAGATAATCACTCTGTGGTTCTCTCCATGTACATGTTAATAAAATTTGAATGCCTTTGTCTCCCATTAATCTGCCTTTTGTGAGTTTCTTTTTCAGCAAACCTTCAGAAGGCAAGGGGAAGTTTCCCCTGACCCCTACAGTTGCCTCACTGATGCAGGATTTTTCTCAGCCACTTTGCCAACTGGGGTCCTCCATGGCTGGTGACACCCACATGCCCAGGCCTCGCTCAGTCCCAGGACTGCCGCTGGAGGTGCCTCACCAACTCGGCCCACCTGCACTGTAGTTTGTACCCACATTCGGTGGTTCCTGAGCTCTTGTCCTGCATCCAAGAAGAATGAGGATATGCTGACAATTGAAGGATGAGGATGGGCAGAGGACAATTTTATTGAGCAATGGAACAGCTCTCAGGAAAGAGGGGATGTGGAGAGTGGTCTTCCACTCCCACAGTGGCATAGTTTCTTTCTGTCAGTGTGGCTGAGTCTGGGGCTTTTGTGGCTCAGAATAGGGGAGTGTGTGCTGATTGGTTTCTGAGGATGTAAAGAAAAGCCAAAGCAAAGGCATCACTCAGAGGTGGCAGTGTAGAAAACCAATTAGGAAAGGGCTGTCATATGTAAAATAGGTGAAGGGTGGGGATCAATCAGAGGAAAGTGCACCAAATGGGAAGACAGGTTCTCAATTCAGTCCATGGATTTACCTGAGACTTATAGCTAGATTTTAAACTGTCTTCAGCTTGAAGGTGGGGCTTCACTGGGGACCCTCCCATATCTGCCTAGGTATTTGCCTGCCTCCTGCCGCTATCATCACCACCTCCTATTCCCTGAAGAATGTAAGCATCATGAGAGTAGAGATCTCACTTATTTTGTTCATTCTATTTCCCCCATACCAACACCAGGCCTGGAACATAGTAGGCATTCAGTGAATGAAGAAATTAAATGAGCTATTCTTGCCAAGCCTAAGGCTGAGGTCTCAGTTTGTCTTCATTGCCCTGCATCCCCTGGCCTTTTTGTCTTGGAACAGCACAGTTGGAGTTTACTGTCATCATGTTTGTCTGCAAAACCAAGATACCTTGCACATATCTTAGTGGTTTCTGATCCCAAAAGAAAACACATCTGGTGACTCAGAAAGGATGTGGAAGCTGTGCCTGGATGTCATGGACTCCCTTGGCTCTTTCTGCTGCTATATTGCAGCCTTTGTCATTATTACTGCTAACATAAGTGTACTGCGTGGAGTCTCATGAATCCTTTCCTCCATCTAGCTGTCAGAGTTGTTTGAACCAGAGCATCTCCATCTTGAATAAGGGCTGGGTAAAATAAGGCTGAGACCGACTGGGCTGCATTCCCAGGAGGTTAGGGCATTCTTAGTCACAGGATGAGACAGGAGGTCAGCACAAGGTACAGGTCACGAAGACATTGCTGATAAAACAGGATGCAGTAAAAAAGCCAGCCAAAACCAAGATGGCAACAGAGGTGACTTTTGGTTGTCCTCATTGCTCATTAAACACTAATTATAATGTATTAGCATGCTAAAAGACACTCCCACCAGTGCCAAGACAGTTCACAGATGCCATGGCAATATCAGGAAATTAGCCTATATGGTCTAAAAGAAGGAGGAACCCTCAGTTCCAGGAACTGTCCACCTCTCTCCTGGAAAACTCATGAATAATCTGCCCCTTGTTTAGCATATAATCAAAAAGTAACTGTAAGTATTATCAGTCAAGCAGCCCAAGCTGCTGCCCTGCCTATGGAGTGGCTATTCTTTATTCCTTTACCTACTTTTTTTTTTAAGTGAAAACAAGTTTATTAATAAAGTAAAGGAATAAAGACTGGCTACTCCATAGGCAGACCAGCCTATTCCTTCACTTTCTTAATAAACTTTCTTTCATTTTGCTCTATGGACTTGCCCCAAATTCTTTCTTGCACAAGATCCAAGAACTCTCTCTTGGGGTCTGGATCAGGATCCCTTTCCAATAACATCTTCCTGTGGAATCACAAAGGCACTATAATGAGGAGACCCCCGACCCAAAGGAAATAGACTGCAGCACCAATTGGCTGACCTTGGGTGAGTGGTGGGATACATTTTACCCAGGTAAAGAATGGGATTGGGTTAGAGTCCTTCCTAAAACAGAGAGGGTGAAGGTCCCTCTTAATAATAAGGCAAGGATGCTTGACCAAACTTGGGTTTGAAGCCCAACTTAGGAAGGTTAGAGTCCTTCCTAAGATTTGGGGGGTTAGAGGCCCCTTTAAGTAAAGTCCCTCTTGGTTAAAAATGGATTTGGCGGCCAGGCACGGTGGCTCACACCTGTAATCCCAGCAGTTTGGGAGGCTGAGGCAGGTGGATCATCCTGGCCAACATGGTGAAACCCTGTCTCTACTAAAAATACAAAAAATTAGCTGGGTATGGTGGCTCGCACCTGTAGTCCCAGCTACTTGGGAGGCTGAGGCAGAAGAATTACTTGAACCCCAAAGGTAGAGGTTGCAGTGAGCTGATATTGTGCCACTGCACCCCAGACTGGTGACCAAGCGAGACTCCGTCTCAAAAAAAAGGATTTGGCATTATGGGATGTTAACGATTAATCTCTTTGGATTAATCTATTTTTTTTTTTTTTTTTTTGAGACGGAGTCTCGCTCTGTCGCCCAGGCTGGAGTGCAGTGGCGCAATCTCGGCTCACTGCAAGCTCCGCCTCCCGGGTTCACACCATTCTCCTGCCTCAGCCTCCCGAGTAGCTGGGACTACAGATGCCTGCCACCACGCCCTGCTAATTTTTTGTATTGTTTTTAGTAGAGACGGGGTTTCACCGTGGTCTCGATCTCCTGACCTCGTGATCCGCCCGCCACGGCCTCCCAAAGTGCTGGGATTACAAGCGTGAGCCACCGCGCCCGGCTGGATTAATCTATCTTGCAGTCTTTGCTGATGGCTGTGAGTGACAGGATTAGGCAAGTACAGGATCATTGGACATGGAGAGCTTTTTTCTCCCTAAAGGGGGAAACTTGAGAGCCGATGGGACTGCTGGAAAAGATCCCTTCACTACTGACAAGTAGCTGCCTGAACTTTTATTCAGTGTGGCTGCAATGGGTGGGTCTTTCTCTGGCCTCCCTCAGCTCCCTGCCTTCCCCACCCTGCCAACCACCCTGCCACAGGTAATGTTTTTCTCCCTTTCTCTCCTTTCTATTTCCTATCTTTTCTGTTAACTCAGGGCAGCTGTCTGCTTTTTCATCTTGCCCAGAGACCACATGTTAAATCTCCTGGTCAGAAGGTCATTCCACCCAACCCTGAATGGATCAAAGTTGACAGGGCCCAACCAGGGGTAAGTTTGAGACTTGCCAGGTCGATATTGCATGCTAAGTGGAGTGGCTAATGTCTATGCTTTATCACATGTATTTTGCTCTGTCCAGAGTGGAAAATGTTAATTTGGTTACCCCATGTAATCTCTTGGGCAGCATCTTACAAAATTGAGAGGATTTTGCCTATGGTTCCATGAAACAGAAAAAGATGATTTTCTTTTGTGTTGTGGCTTGGCCTCCAGGGCTATGGTGCGGCGAGCAGGGAACTGCTCAGGGAAAGGGAACCCAGAAGCCTGGCATGTGCCCAAAGGGTAAGAATTTCTTACCAGTCAGGCTTTTGGTCTCTCTCTTGCTATGCAAACTGGTTGAATGAATGGTAAAAATTCACTGTTTATCTCCTCTGTAAAGTTTTAATTAATGGGAAAAAGGATTTTTGAGGCTGGTCTTAAGCCATAGCAAATCTGGTATACTCTGTGCTATAAATGTATCTTTCTGTATCATTCGGTCATAAAGAGGAGTACTTTAGGACAGAACATGGGCTTAGGACCCCAAGCCAGCCCAGCAAACTGGCCAGTAACAAACTTTGCTGCAGGTCCCTGAAATTAAAAAACAAAACAAAAAACTGGATGAGGGCCGGGCGCAGTGGCTCACGCTTGTAATCCCAGCACTTTGGGAGGCCGAGGCGGGCGGATCACGAGGTCAGGAGATCAAGACCACGGTGAAACCCTGTCTCTACTAAAAATATAAAAAAATTAGCCGGGTGTGGTGGCGGGCGCGTGTAGTCCCAGCTACTCGGGGAGGCTGAGGCAGGAGAATGGCGTGAACCCCGGGGGGCGGAGCTTGCAGTGAGCTGAGATTGCGCCACTGCACTCCAGCCTGGGCGACAGAGCGAGACTCCGTCTCAAAAAAAAAAAAACCTGGATGAGGACTCCATCTTGTTTTATGTCTTTGGGAGCTTGACCTTGTAACCATGTGTCAGTACTTTCTCTTGGTCTTCACCATTCAGAAGACAGGAATTTCGGATTTCATGTCACAGTTACCCCTAAAACTTGTCTTGAGCATTTAAAAGCCATTGCAAGCTCAGAATTGGCTGCCTCTAGGAGCCCTGTGGGAAGAGCAGTGGAGACTGCCCAGTGCTGTAGCTCAGTAGCTACAGCTTTCTCTTTTCACGATGGCATCCGGGGTTCAATTCCTGGCTTAAGGAATGAGTCTTTTCTGGTTTAATATCTGCACAACCTTGACCATTTGTTGATTCTCTTCCCCTCCATAAACTGTCTTGAATTTTTTTTTCTCTGAGCACCTGGGAGGTTACCTTTGGTAAAGTTCAAAAAGCCAGAAATATTGGCTGTTTGGCATGGCTAAAGTTGGGTAATAAGAGATTTTAAAGGATTTTTTTAGTGTTATGGCTAAAACTCGGCTTAATTCGGCCGGGAACGGCAGCTCATGCTTGTAGTCCCAGCTCTTTGGAAAGCCAAGGTGGGTGGATCGCCTGAGGTCAGGAGTTCGAGACCAGCTTGGCCGATATGGCAAAACCCCATCTCTACTAAAAATACAAAAATTAGCTGGGTGTGGTGGCGCACACCTGTAATGCCAGCTACTCAGGAGCACCAATGGGATGGCGCTAAACCATTCATGAAAGATATGCCCCCATGATCCAAACACCTTCCAATAGCCCCACCTCCAACAGTAAGGATTTCATTTCAACATGAGATTTGAAGGGCACATCCAAACTATTTATCAATGAGGAAAAGGGGTGCGTATGTGCGTGTGTGCGCGCGCGCACGTGTGTGTGTGTGTTTTAGAGACAGGGTTTTGCTCTGTCACCCAGTCTGGAGTGCAGCGGTGCAGTCATAGCTCACTGCACCCCCCAACTCCTGCGCTCAAGGGATCCTCCCCTCTCCACCTCCCAAGTAGCTAGGACTATAGGCATGTGCCACCACACGTGGATAATTTTTAAAAGCTTTCTGTAGAGACAAGGTCTTACTGTGTTGCCCAGGCTCTCAAACTCCAGGCCCCAATTGATCCTCCTGACTTGGCCTCCCAAAGCACTAGGATTACAGGCATGAGCCACTGTGCCTGGCCAGGAAAAGTTTTTATTATAGAAATATTTCTGCTAATACAAAAAAGAAATATTCCTGCTAATAAATAAAGAAGAAACCAAACATGCTGGTGCACACCTGTAGTCCTAACTACCCAGGAGGCTGAGGTGGAAGGATCCCCTGTACCCAGGAGTTTGAGTCCAGGCTGGACAACAGAGTAAGACCTCATCTTTAAAAATAAATAAATACATCCACAAATAAAGAAGGAATGGTGGAATTAGAATATCACAATATTGCATTCTCTAATGAAATAATGAATCAAGGCAGTGATTAAAAGCAGCTGCTAGCCGGGCGAGGTGGCTTACGTCACACCTGTAATCCCAGCACTTTGGGAGGCTGAAGTGGGCGGATCACCTGAGATCAGGAGTTTGAGACTAGCCTGTCCAACATGGTGAAACCCCATCTTTACTAAAAATACAAAAATTAGCCAAGCGTGGTGGCAGGCACCTGTAATCCCAGCTACTCGGGAGGCTGAGGCAGGAGAATCACTTGAACCTGGGAGGCGGAGGTTGCAGCGAGCCAAGATTGCACCATTGCACTCCAGACTGGGTGACAAGAGTGAGACGCCATCTCAAAAAAAAAAAAAAAAAAAAAAAAAAAGCAGCTACTGATGAGTGGATAGGGTGGCTAATGCCTGTAATCTCAGCACTTTGGGAGGCTGAAGCAAGAGAATTGCTTGAGGCCAGGAATTCAAAACCAGCTTGGCCAACATAATGAGACCCCTGCTTCTACAAAATAATTTTTAATGTTTTAATTAAAATAAATAAATAGGCCAGGCATGGTGGTTCACACCCATAATCCCAGCACTTTGAGAGGCTGAGATGGGCAGATCACTTGAGGTCAGGAGTTTGAGACCAGCCTGGTCAACATAGTGAAACCCTGTCTCTACTAAAAATACAAAAATTAGCCAAGCATGGTGGCAGGTGCCTATAATCCCAGCTACTCGGGAGGTTGAGGCAGGAGAATCACTTGAACCCAGGAGGTGGAGGTTGCAGTGAGCTGAGATGGCGCCACTGCACTCCAGCCTGGGTGACAGAGGGAAACTGTCTCAATCAATCAATCAATAAAAGTATTAGGTGAAAAGTCGCATGTATTTTCATTGTTACGTATGCATAAGAGTAACATGTCTAAATAAATCTAAAAAGGCTCTTTCAATAAAATAAAATGTCTAAGTGACTGGAAGCAATGCTAAAATTCTCCCCATCATGAGCCATCAGAGAAATGCAAATCAAAGCAAAATGAGGTACCACTCCACACTCACTAGGATGGCTACAATCAAAAAGACAGGGCCAGGCGCAGTGGCTCACACCTGTAATCCCAGGACTTTGGGAGGCCGAGGCAGGTGGATCATGAGGTCAGGAGATTGAGACCATCCTGGCTAACATGGTGAAATCCTGTCTCTACTAAAAATACAAAAAATTAGCCAGGCATGGTGGGCGGCACCTGTAGTCCCAGCTAATCGAGAGGCTGAGGCAGGAGAATGGCGTGAACCCGGGAGGCAGAGCTTGCAGTGAGCCAAGTTCAAGCCACTGCACTCCAGCCTGGGCGACAGAGCGAGACTCCATCTCAAAAAAAATAAATTAATTAATTAATTAAAAAGACAGACAGACATAAATAAGTGTTGATGAGAATGTGCAGAAATTGAAACCTCACGCATTGCTGGTAGGAAAGTAAAACGGTACCACTGCTTTGCAAAACATTTTGTCGGTTCTTCAGAAAGTTAAACATAGAGCTACCATATAACCCAACAATGCCATGCATAGGTATATACCCACAGAAACAAAAATATATGCCCATGCAAAAACTGGTACATGTTTATAGCAGCATCATTTATAGTAGCCAACGAGCAGAAACAACCCTCAAATATCCATCAACTGATAAATGAATACACAATATGTGGTATATGCATACAATGAAATATTATTTGGTAATGAAATGAGAAGCTGATATATCTGTAACAAGAATGAACCTTGAAAACATTATGCTAAATGAAAGAAGCTAGTCATAAAAAGCCACTTATATTATGATTCCATTTATATGAAATGTCCAAGATAGGTAAATCTATACAGAGAGACAGAAAGTAGATTAGTTACCAAGGGTATCAGAAGAGAAAGAAAAAAGAAAAGGAAAGGAAAAAAAGAAAGTAGGTTAGTTGTTACTAGGGATCAAGGGAAGGGAGGAATGGGAAGTGACCACTAATAGGATTTCTTTGAGGAGGGGAGAATGAAACTATTCTAAAATTAGATCTTGGTGATAGTCGCTCAACTCAGAATATATAAAAACTATGAGCTGGGCACGGTGGCTCACTCCTGTAATCCCAGCTCTTTGAGAGGCTGAAGCGGGAGGATCACTTGATCCCAGGGGTTCAAGACCAGCCTGGGCAACGTAGTGGGACTCTGTCTCTACAAAAATGTGTTTTAGTCCAGGTGCTATGGCTCATGCCTGTAATCCCAGCACTTTGGAGGCCAAGGTGGGTGGGTCACTTGAGGTCAGGAGTTGGAGACCAGCCTGGCCAATATGGCGAAACTTTGTCTCTGCTAAAAATACAAAAAAAAAAAAAAAAAAAAAATTAACTGGGTGTGGTGGCACGCACCTGTAATCCCAGCTAGTGGGGAGGCTGAGACAGGAGAATCGCTTGAACCTGGGATGCACAGATTGTGGTGAGCCAAGATTGAGCCACTGCACCCCAGCCTGGGTGACAGAGTGAGACTCCATCTCAAAAAAAAAAAAAATTTTTTTTTTAAAAACTAGCTGGGCATGGTGGCGCATGCCTATAGTCCCACCTATTCAGGAGGCTGAGGTGGGAGGATTGCTTGAGCCCAGAAGGTCAAGACTGCAGTGAGCCAAGATCACGCCACTGTATTCCGGCCTGGAAGACAGAGCAAGACTTGCTGTCTAAAAAAAAAAGAGAGAGAGAGAGAAGCAGTGACGACAACATTTTCCTTTCATGATGATGTATAAAATAATGCTGCATGCTGTATCTTACAATTGATGACATCCTAGCATTAAGTATGGTTGTTTGTTTTCTTTTTTCTTTTCTTTTCTTTTTTTTTTTTTTTTTTTTGAGATGGAGTCTTGCTCTGTTGCCCAGGCTGCAGTGCAATGGCGTGATCTCAGCTCACGGCAACCTCTGCCTCCCGGGTTCAAGCGATTCTCCTGCCTCAGCCTCCTGAGTAGCTAGGATTACAGGCATCCACCACCATGCCCAGCTAATTTTTGTGTATTTTTTTTTTTTATTAATTTTTTTTGCATACAAAAACAATAAACATTTTCTAAAAATACATACAAACAAAAAGATGCGTATCAAACATATTAGGAAGGTTGCACATGGGAAGTCGGGGAATAGAAATGGGGGTGGGAGTTAAAATAAATGAGAGAGGGACTTTATATGGATCAGTGATAATAACTCAATCCTCTATTTGACAAAGAAGAGGGAGAAGGAAGAGGAAGAAAAAGAAAGTGGGATAAAGGATCAGAAAGGGAGGAAAATAGAAAAAATTAGAGTATGACTCCAGGGTAGACCTGTTTTGTTGTCATTGAGTTGGTTGGTTGGTTTGTCTGTTGTATTCTTCATGTTTCGCCAAGTTGGCCAGACTGGTCTCGAACTCCTAGTCCGAAGTGATCAACTCGCCTCGCCCCCTAGAGTGCCGGGACCACAGGCGTGAGCCACCACAACCAGCCCCCACATTGCTTCTGGCCTCCATGGTAGACCTCCCAGACGGAGCGGCCAGGCAGAGGAGCTCCTCACTTCTACCCAGACACGGGGCGGCCGGGCAGAGGGGCTCCTCACTTCCCAGACGGGGCGGCCAGGCAGAGACGCTCCTCACTTCTTCCCAGACGATAGGTGGCCGGGCAGAGGCGCTCCTCACTTCCCAGACGATGGGTGGCCGGGCAGAGGCGCTCCTCACTTCCCAGACGATGGGTGGCCGGGCAGAGGCGCTCCTCACTTCCCAGACGATGGGCGGCCGGGCAGAGGCGCTCCTCATCTCCCAGACGATGGGTGTCCGGGCAGAGGCGCTCCTCACTTCCCAGATGGGGCAGCCGGGCAGAGGCGCTCCTCACTTTCCAGATGATGGGTGGCCGGGCAGAGGCGCTCCTCACCTCCCAGACGGGGCAGCCGGGCAGAGGCGCTCCTCACTTCTTCCCGGACGGGGCGGCCGGGCAGAGGCGCTCCTCACTTCTGCCCGGACGGGGCGGCCGGGCAGAGGCGCTCCTCACTTCTTCCCGGTCGGGGCGGCCGGGCAGAGGCGCTCCTCACTTCTTCCCGGACGGGGCGGCCGGGCAGAGGCGCTCCTCACTTCTTCCCGGACGGGGCGGCCGGGCAGAGGCGCTCCTCACTTCTTCCCGGACGGGGCGGCCGGGCAGAGGCGCTCCTCACTTCTTCCCGGACGGGGCGGCCGGGCAGAGGCGCTGCTCACTTCCCAGACGGGGCGGCCGGGTAGGGGCACTCCTCACTTCCCAGACGGGGCGGCCGGGCAGAGGCGCTCCTCACTTCCCAGACGGGGCGGCCGGGCAGAGGCGCTCCTCACTTCCCAGACGGTGGGTGGCCGGGCAGAGGCGCTCCTCACTTCCCAGACGATGGGTGACCGGGCAGAGGCGCTCCTCACTTCTTCCCGGATGGGGCGGCCGGGCAGAGGCGCTCCTCACTTCCTCCCGGATGGGGCGCCCGGGCAGAGGCGCTCCTCACTTCTTCCCGGACGGGGCGGCCGGGCAGAGGCGCTCCTCACTTCCCAGACAGACAGGGCGGCCGGGCAGAGGCGCTCCTCACTTCTTCCCGGACGGGGGCGGCCGGGCAGAGGCGCTCCTCACTTCTTCCCGGACGGGGCGGCCGGGCAGAGGCGCTCCTCACTTCTTCCCGGGCGGGGCGGCCGGGCAGAGGCGCTCCTCACTTCTTCCCGGGCGGGGCGGCCGGGCAGAGGCGCTCCTCACTTCTTCCCGGACGGGGCGGCCGGGCGGAGGCACTCCTCACTTCCCAGACGATGGGTGGCCGGGCAGAGGCGCTCCTCACTTCCCAGACGGTGGGTGGCCGGGCAGAGGCGCTCCTCACTTCCCAGAATTTTTGTGTATTTTTGTGGAGATGGGGTTTCACCATTTTGGCCAGGCTGGTCTTGAACTCTTGACCTCAGGTGATCCACCCGCCTTGGCCTCCCAAAGTGCTAGGATTACAGGTGTGAGTGGTGTTTCCTAATTGTCAAAACAATTCTGGGACTTCAGTATTAATATCTGTATCTTGTATAGCGAACAGACATTTTCCTGTATGACTCCTACATTCTGCCCAGGGAAAGTCTGAGTAATTGCAAACCCAGGTTAGTGCAGAGTTAGGCAGGAAGCCAGCTGTAATATGAAGGAGCAAGATCAAGCCCAAGCCTAGGGGTCTCACAGAACTGCTTTGGACTCCAGGAATCCAAGTGGAGGAGAATTAGACAGTTGTCGGCCGGGCACGGTGGCTCACGCCTGTAATCCCAGCACTTTGGGAGGCCGAGGTGGGCGGATCACAAGGTCAGGAGATCGAGACCATCCTGGCTAACACGGTGAAACCCCATCTCTACTAAAAAGATACAAAAAATTAGCCGGGCGTGGTGGCGGGCGCCTGTAGTCCCAGCTACGCGGGAGGCTGAGGCAGGAGAATGGCGTGAACCCCGGGGGGCGGAGCCTGCAGTGAGCCGAGATCGCGCCACTGCACTCCAGCCTGGGTAAAAGAGCGAGACTCCGTCTCAAAAAAAAAAAAAAAAAAAAAAAAAGACAGTTGTCAATTTCATCCAGAACCAGACATGGGGAAAAATGGAGCTGGAAACAGAGTATCATTATCTTAAGCTCAGTAGTTCCCCAGGAACCTGCCTGGTGCTGGTTATGGGACCCACTCTCAACCCTCAAGCCCCAGTGTCAAGGATGGAGTCATCATAGGCCTTCTATGTTTTCCCCCATCCTAAGGGCAACATCACCAGCTCTGACTCTCCCTCAGAAGGTTTCACCCTGTTCTACTGAAACATTACAACCAGAAAACTTTTTCTGTCTTCCCCATGAGAGGCCCAGGAGTTTAAGACCAGCCTGGTCAACATAGTGAGACCCCAACTCTATTAATTCTTTTTTTTTTTTTTTTTTTGAGACGGAGTCTCACACTGTCGCCCAGGCTGGAGTGCAGTGGCGTGATCTCAGCTCACTGCAATCTCTGCCTCCCAATTTCAAGCTATTCTCCTGCCTCAGCATCCCGAGTAGGTGGGATTACAGATGCCTGCTACAGATGCCCACTACAGATGCCCGCCACAGATGCCACTTTTTGTATTTTTAGTAGAGATGGGGTTTCACTATGTTGGCCAGGCTGGTCTCGAACTCCTGACCTCGTGATCCACCCGCCTCAGCCTCCCAAGGTGCTGGGATTACAGGCATGAGCCACCGTGCCCGGAGAATTTTTTTTTTTTAATTGGATGGGCATGGTGGCACAAACCTGTAGTCCCAGCTACTAGGGAGGCAGAAGCAGGAGAATAGCTTGAGCCCAGGAGTTCAAGGCCACAGTGAGCTAGGATTGCACCATTGTACTCCAGCCTCGGTGACAGAACAAAACTCTTTCTCAAAATAAATAAATAAGCCATTCTGAGTCATCATAGACCTTCTCTGTTCTCCCCCATCGTGGGGGTAACACCACCAGCCCTGATTCTCCCTCAGAACGTTTCACTCTGTTCTGTTGAAACATTACAACTAGCCGGGCACGGTGGCGTGACAAAAAATTAGTCTGGCGTGGTGGCGGGCACCTATAGTCCCAGCTACTCAGGAGGCTGAGGCAGGAGAATGGTGTGAACCCGGGAGGTGAAGCTTGCAGTGAGCCAAGGTCGCACCACTGCACTCCAGCCTGGGCGACAGAGCGAGACTCTGTCTCAAAAAAAAAAAAGAAAAAGAAAAAGAAACATTACAACCAGACAACTCTCCTCCCCGTGAGGGGCCTGTCCCCTTGGGCATGGCCTGGGCTCTGGCTTAGGAGAAGCCTGCAGATGCTCTCACAGGCTAGGGGGCTTAGTATTTAACTAAATGCTCTTATCAGAGGCTTCCTCCCCCAGCCCATCCTTAGTGCACAGCAGACAGCTGTTTGGAGAGTTTCTGGAGCCTCATTTCAAGTGATGGCTTGGAACTGGGTTCGAATTTTGGCTTCAGACAAGTAGCAAACCAGCCATAAAAGCCATCTGAGCAAGAGGGTGGGGGAAGAAAAGGCAGATGAGTAGGTGTTTGCTTAAGGAGGTATAATTTCACCCCCAGGTGATATCCAGAAAACAAGGATCCTCTGAGCAAGGCCTTGATTCCTGGAGGGTAAAAGTAGTATCTAAAGCCATTCCAACGGCCAGGCACAGTGGCCCATGCCTGTAATCCCAGCACTTTGGGAGGCTGAAGCAGGAAGGTCACTTGAGCCCAGGAGTTCAAGAGCAGCCTGGTCAACATAGTGAGACCCATCTCTACAAACAATTTTTTTTTAAGTAGGTGGACATGGTGGCACAAGCCTGTAGTCCCAGCTACTCAGGAGGCTGAGGTGGTAGGATAGCTTGAGCCCAGGAGTTTGAGGCTGCAAGGACCTAGGATTGCACCACTGTACTCCAGCCCGGTCAAGAGAACAAAATCCTGTCTCAAAATAAATAAATAAGCCATTCTGAGTCCCCTCTCTTTCCTGACTTCTCTGGGTTAGGAAAAAGAGCTCAGCTGGGTGCAGTGGCTTAAGCCTCCAATCCCAACACTTTGGGAGGCTGAGACAGGTGGATCACTTGAAGTCAGGAGTTTGAGACCAGCCTGGCCAACATGGTGAAACCCCATCTCTACTAAAAATATAAACTTAGCGGCCGGGTGTGGTGGCTCACGCTTGTAATCCCAGCACTTTGGAAGGCTGAGGCGGGCGGCTCACGAGGTCAGGAGATCGAGACGACGGTGAAACCCCGTCTCTATTAAAAATACAAAAAAAATTAGCCGGGCGTGGTGGCGGGCGCCTGTGGTCCCAGCTACTCGGAGAGGCTGAGGCAGGAGAATGGCGTGAACCCGGGAGGCGGAGCTTGCAGTGAGCCGAGATTGCGCCACTGCACTCCAGCCTGGATGACAGAGCGAGACTCCGTCTCAAAATATATATATATATATATATAAACTTAGCTAGGCTTGGTGGTACGCTCCTGTAATCCCAGCTACTTGGGAGGCTGAGGCAGGAGAATCACCTGAAGCCAGAGGCGGAGATTGCAGCGAGCCAAGATTGCGTCATTGCACTCCAGCCTGGGCAGAAAGAGCGAAACGCAAAATTCCATCTAAAACAAAAAAAAAAAAATGCTCTGGGTTCCAGCTTTGACCACTTTTCTTGTTTGTCTCCCAACCCCAACTCCCCTGAAATCTGCTGTATTGCATTCTTTTTCCTTTCTGAGGCTCAGCTTTGCCCTTGATGGCATGGGTAGATTTACCCTGCCCTGGTAACTATCGCTGCTGGGAATTTGCCACCTCCTGGTTCTTCCCAGCCTCCTGCAAGAGCATCTGTTCAAAACCCCCTGCCCTGTCTGCCCCTGCCACTGCTGAGCTGGCAGGACTCTGCTGTGGGGCCCCTCTTATCCTGCATTCTCCCTTCGGGGTGGGACAGACATAGTCTGTGCCTTAGTCAGAAAAAGACAGACACACGGTTCAGCCAATTGGAATGAATAGTGCAGCACCTAGAATCAGTTCGCATTCCAGCATGGGTCAGGCTTCCAGGTGGAAAGATTGGTGGTAGAATCTGTACACCTGAGGCCTTCCCTCTCATTACCAAGACAGTGATGACTCAGCCCTGGGCTAGGTTTACGGAAGGGAACCCCCAAGGGAGCCTTTTCTACAACTTCATCGGGGGCTGGCCTTATACCTTGTTGCAACAGAAGAAGACCCACTTGGTGGGGTTTAGAAATAGTAGGAAAGCCTATCTAGCCCCACAAATCTCTGCCCACAGCACTTGAATCCCTCTGCTTTGTCAAGTTGCCTGGCTTAGCCTCATTAGGGATGCATTCCTTTGAGTTAATTGAATCCAGAGTACCACCCAGGTGGCCAAGATTGTTAGGTTTAACCTAATCTAATATAAATCAGTTAGCTTTGCATAAAGGAAAATACCATTGCTAGACCACCGTATCCCATTAGGCTTGGTCCAGCCCAGGACAGGATGCAACATCAAATTTGAATGGAGTCAGAGGAAGATGGGAGTGGCTCAGTCTACCATGGGGGTGCTTGGGGCATAGAGAAAGAGAACCCTGGTCACACAGGACTATGCTAGGGACCACCTTAGGAGTTGTCACCTTGTATTCATTGATTATTATCATCAATGTTCATAGCTGCCCAAATCCAGCAAGCATAGCTGGGAAGGGGAGTACAACAAAAGGACCATGAGGTTAGAGTAGCCAACCTCCCTCTCCAGATCTTCTTTGTTACTTGCAAATTCCAGGATCCCAGTCTCCCACAGTAGATGTGGATGGGAAAAGGTAGAGTGAAAATGGTTAATTGTGTGCTTCAAGTCTCTTACAGCCATTCTGGGCCTTGACCCCTCCTTCTCAACATTTTATTTAGATAGGAGGTAGCTTTTTGGGAATTGCCACATTCAGAAACAAACTGTGGGTCTTTTTTGGGGGGTGGGGGGTGGAGTTTCACTCTTGTCTCCCAGGCTGGAGTGCAATGGCGCAATCTCGGCTCACTGCAACCTCCGCCTTCCAGGTTCCAGCAATTCTCCTGCCTCAGCCCCTGAGTAGCTGGGATTACAGGTGTGTACCACCACGCCCGACTAATTTTTGCATTTTTAGTAGAAATGGGGGTTGCACCATGTTGGCCAGGCTGGTCTCGAACTCCTGACCTCAGGTGATCCACCCACCTGGGCCTCCAAAAGTGCTAGGATTACAGGTGTGAGCCACCACACCCGGCCTAAACTGTTGGTCTTAAGTGTTTGTGCTGCTGGGAGCTGAAGTTTGGTTATCCAATCATCCATTCCAGTTTTTCCTTTTTCAAGAATCCATACCATCTTTTAATGGCACCTGCTGCCTGGGGACAATATGGGGCCTGAAAGGTCCAGCGAATGTCCCAGGTGCTTCTCACTGCTGGGTACTTTTTGCTCTGATGACACAATTGTTTGATTGGATATGTTCAAGGAATCAAAAATATAACATAGTCCATCCAAGAGTCCTTGCATACTATGGCACTCATCTACTGTGCAGATGGAGACGGTAGTATCAGATCCTGAAGAGACATCTATAGTAGGCAAAATAATGGACCTCCAAAGGTGTCCAGGTACTAAACCCTGGAACCTGTGAATATATTGTGTTACGTAGCAAGGGACATTAGAGATACAGATGCAGTTAAGGTTGCTAATCAGCTGAATTTGAAACAAGGAGATTATCCTGTATTTCCTGGCTAGGCCCAATGTGATCACAAGGGTTCTTACAAGTGAAAGAAGGAGACAGGAGAGTCAGCATCAGAGAAAGTGAAGAAGGGCTGGATCGGCCTAGTTCAGTGGCTCACGCCTGTAATCCCAGCACTTTGGGAGGTTGAGGAGGGCAGATCACTTGAGGCCAGGAATTCGAGACCAGCCTAGCCAAATGGCGAAACACCGTCTCTACTAAAAATATAAAAATTAGCTGGGCATGGTGGTGGACACCTGTAATCCCAGCCACTTGGGAAGCTGAGGCAGGAGAATCGCTTAAGCCTAGGGGGCAGAGGTTGCAGTGAGCGGAGATCATGTCACTGCACTCTAGCCTGGGTGTCAGAGCAAGACTCTGTCTCAAAAAAAAAGGAAAACAAAAACAAAAAACAAAACAGAAGGGCTGGATTGACCATGGCTGGCTTTGGAGATAGAAGAGGACCAGGCCCCAAAGGAACGTGAGCCGCCTCTAGAAATCTGAAAAGGCAAGAAAATGATTTCTTCCTAGGACCTCCAGAAAGGAATGCAATCCTACCAACATCTTGATTTTAGCCCGGCAGAGACTCATTTTGTGTTTCTGAACTACAGAACTGTAAGATAATACATTTATGTTGTTCTAAGCCTCTAAGTTTGTAGCAGGTTGCTACAGCATCTATAGGATATGAACACAGTGTCTGCTGCAGTCAACGCCCAGCAGTACTCTTACGAAGAGGTCTATGTAGTCCATCGCCAGGACTAACAGGATCCAGGACCCCTAGCTATATGCTCTGAAGTTCACTTTGCCACTCAACTATATGGCTGGCATTTCAGGCATGTTTGCCAGGCTTCCTTGGCCTCAGGTGCTGGAAGCACTAGGCCTGGTTTTGGGGTCCAGTCCTGAATTGTACATGAATTACATGTGTGATGGTGTATCCAGGGAGCTATGGTCCTCACCTGGGCAGCGCAGATCTGATTACTTCATTGATTTCATTGATGTTCATCCTTGAAGGGTCCTTTCTCAGGGACATTCACATGGGTCATGAAGTGGGGGTAGGGGTAACAGGCTACATTGGCCGGGTGGGGTTGTGTTAACAAGGACAAGTGCCACAGCCTGCCACTCTGCCCATTGAGCCGAATTCTCTTGCCCATGCACAGTTTGAAACTGTTTTCTTTGGGGCTGCCCAGCAGTAGTGGTCCAGGACACTCCATCAGCCATTAAGTAAGTGGATCCATCCATGAACCAGGCCCAGGCATCTTCAGGAACCTTGTGTACCAAAGCCCCCAGGAAGCCCAAGACGCCAACATAGACCGGCATCTGGGGTAGCCACATCGGAGTGTGACTGGCTACTTTTTCATGTTGCTGTGGGGCACCACTAATGCTCAGTTTACTTCTTTCCCAGATATGCCGCTTGCACTTAATCATGAATGATTTCTGGGCAGCACCCACATGTTGGTGTTCTCATTTCTGATGCATCCAATGATAGGGCTGGCAGCGCCTGACACCACCTGTGTTGATTTGTTAGTCTCTCAGTGTCTGCCCATCAGTGATGTCCAGTAACAAGCCAGTAATTGCCTCTCAAATGAAATATACTGGGTGGCAGTGTCAGCCACATGCTGTACCAAAACCCCAGGGTGCCTTTTGCCAGTCTCCAGTCTGCATAATTGTCAGTAACTGACACATGTAGTTCAAATAGCTCATTAGGGCTGATGGCCCAAGCAGAACTCTATATAGCTTGTTGAATAGTTTCTAGGGCCTGTCATTGGTCAGGATGCCATTCAAAGGTGGCTGCCTTGTGAGAGATCTTATGAAATCAGTTGAGCAGGGTCCCCATGGGAGGTAGGAGCTGCCTCCCATACCCAAACAGTCCCATTAGATGCTGTGCCTCCTTTTTGTTTGCTGGAGGTCCTAAGGCTGACAGTTTTCCTTCAAGAGTTTCCAGCATTGTTCTCTGAGGATCAGCCCATGTGGTTCCTACATTAGTTTGTGAGGCCTGCCACAAAATACCACACACTGCGTGTTTTAAACAGCAGAAGTTCATTCTCTCACACTCCTATTTTCAATCATTTTTTTTTTTAGAAACAAGGTCTTGCTCTGTCACCCAGGCTGGAGTACAATGGCATGATCATGGATCACTGCAGCCTCAACTTCCCTGGCTCAAGCAATCCTCCCATCTCAGCCTCCCAAGTAGCTGGGACTACAGGTGCATGCCACCACGCCCATGTAATTTTTGTATGTTTGTAGAGACAGTGTTTTACCATGTTACCAAGGCTGGTCTTTAATTCCTGGGCTCAAGTGATCTGCCTGCCTTGGCCTCACAAAGTGTTGGGATTACAGGCATGAGCCACTATGCCCAGCCTCAAATTGTCTCTTCTTTTTTTGTTGTTTTTTGTTGTTGTTGTTGTTGTTGTTGTTGTTGAGACAGAGTCTCACTCTGTTGGCCAGGCTGGAGTGCAGTGGCATGGTCTCGGCTCACTGCAACTTCCGCCTCCCGGGTTCAAGCAGTTCTCCTGTCTCAGCCTCCTGAGTAGCTAGGATTACAGGCGCGCACCACCACAACCTGTTAATTTTTGTATTTTTAATAGAGACGGGGTTTCACCATGTTGGTCAGGCTGGTCTCGAACTCCTGACCTCATGATCCGCCTGCCTCGGCCTCCCAAAGTGCTGGGATTACAGGCGTGAGCCACCACGACCAGCAAATTGTCTCTTCTTAAAAGGATGCCAGTCAGATTGGATTAGGGCCCACCCTAACAACATCATTTAATCACCACAGTACAGGCCCTATTTCCAAGTACGTTCTGTTGGTACTGGGGGTTAGAGCTTCAACATACAAATTTAGAGGGTACACAATTCAGCCCCTAATAGTTCCCCAGAACTTGCCTTGGTTGGCTGGCCCCTGATTTACGCTGGAGTTAATCTTCTAGGCCTATTTACTTAGGTATTGAACCATTTTATCTAAGCAGTTAGTCTGCTTGCCCTTAGCCATTAGTCTCCTCTTTGGAGACCCCCTGGCATAACTGCCAGGTCTACATTGCCCTGTGGTCTGAACCTTCAATTTGTCTCTTTCTCTCCCGTCTAGCCTGAAGTGCATTTACCTTGGCCTGTATCCAGGCGTCTATTCTGGACAGTTTGTTGCCCAGTAGCTGAATGGCTTTCTGGACTTAATTGTCCATGACAATGCCATTTTAACAAACTAGTGAATCTGACCCTGAGTGACTATGTCATCATCTGGACACTTGTGTTTTCATTGTAAACCTAGCCCAGGGTTACAAAGATCCTAAAAGCTATGGGGTGTTTCCCATGAGTGCTCCTCAGACAATGGAAACTTCTCTTGGGTAGGCCACTGTTCTCATTGTAGATGTAAAGATTCACCGACTGTGCAAACCTAAAGTACATTAAGAAAAAAAAAGGCTGGGCGCGGTGGCTCATGCCTGTAATCCCAGCACTTTGGGAGGCCAAGGGGGGCAGATCACGAGGTCAGGAGATCGAGACCATCCTGGCTAACACGGTGAAACCCCATCTCTACTAAAAAATACAAAAAATTAGCCAGGCGTGGTGGAGGGTGCCTGTAGTCCCAGCTACTCAGGAGGCTGAAGCAGGAGAATGGCGTGAACCTGGGAGGCGGAGCTTGCAGTGAGCCAAGATTGCACCACTGCACTCCAGGGCAACAGGGCAAGACTCCGTCTCAAAAAAAAAAAAGGCCAGGCATGGTGGCTCACTCCTGTAATCCCAGCACTTTGGGAGGCTGAGGCGGGCAGATCACCTGAGGTCGGGAGTTCAAGACCAGCCTGACCAACATGGAGAAACCCCGTCTCTACTAAAAATACAAAATTAGGTGGGCATGGTGGCGCATGCCTATAATCCCAGCTACTCGGGAGGCTAAGGCAGGAGAATTGCTTAAACCTAGAAGGCGGAGGTTGTGGTTAGCTGAGGTCATTCCATTGCACTCCAGCCTGGGCAACAAGAGTGAAACTCTGTCTCAAAAAAAAAAAACAAAAAAAGAACTCCAGCTTGGCCGGGCGCAGTGGCTCACGTGTAATCCCAGCACTTTGGGAGGCCAAGGCGGGCAGATCATCTGAGGTCAGGAGTTCGAGACCAGCTTGGCCAACATGGCAAAACCCTGTCTCTACTAAAAATACAAAAATTAGCCGAGCTGGTGGCAGGTGCCTGTAATTGCAGCTATTCAGGAGGCTGAGGCAGGAGAATCGCTTGAACTTGGGAGGTGGAGGTTGCAGTGAGCCGAGATTGTGCCACTGCACTCCAGCCTGGGTGACAGAGTGAGACTCTGTTTCAAAAAAAAAGATTCACTGATTGCAACAGCCTTGATTAGTCTTTGTTTGTTTGAGACAGGGCCTCGCTCTGTCACCTAGGCAGGAGTGCAGTGGCATGATCTCAGCTCACTACAACCTCCGCCTCCAGGGTTCAAGTCATTCTTGTGCCTCAGCCTCCCAACTAGCTGGGATTACAGTTGTGTGCCACCATCCCCAGCTAATTTTTTGTATTTTTAGTAGAGACGGGGTTTCCTGATTGGTCTTTACATGTTCTTCCTCCACGTTCGTGTCATCAGCAAGGTGGAGGTGGCCAGGCTGGCCTGGAGCTTGGGGTTTGTCATTAGGCAACCAAGTGATTTCTACTCCTCAAATAGCACAACCCGTGTGGCTTCCTAATCTATAGCCCAGGAAGCAACCTCTCCAGTCTCAACCCTCTCTTTAACATTCCTCCTTTCACACTCATTGCAAAAGTGGACCTCACTGCATCTCTGCATAACTGACTGCTCTTGATGACCAGGGAGCATCTCATCTGTGGTCATGGTTACCGGTCAGAGAGAAGCAGTTTTGCTTTCCCAGTAGTCCTAAAGGGCCTTGAACAACAATCACAATGTGCTTTTCATAGCTTTATGGGGCCCTTTTCCCATTATCTCTAAGTCCAACCACCAATGCAAACCATTAACTTTTTCAGGACAACAGGCAAGTGCCACTTGTCCCCCTTGTCACTAAATGCTTCAGCATGCAGGTCACTACCATCCAAGTGTCCTGATCCGTACCTGGCTGGTTGGCTTGCTGATATCACCTATCTTTCTACAAAAGGGCATTGTGATCTTATTTCCTCCAGGAGGAAAGGGTTAAAAATCCAATGTTGACAACCTGTCAGGAGCAGGTGGCCCAAAGCTCCTTGTAGTATGACCTCTGTCATGGGTTAAATGGTGTCCCCAAAAGATAGGCCTACTGGGGACCTCAGAATGTGACTTGGAATAAGTCCAACACTTTATTTGGATTAAGTGTTCTTGCAGATGTAATCAAGGTAAAGATTTGGGGTTGAGATCATCCTGGATTAGAGTGGGCCCTAAATCCAACAATGAGTGTCTTTATAAGAGAAAGACAGACACAAAGAAGAAAGCCATGTGAAGATGCAGGCGGAGTGGAGTGATGGGTCTACAGGTCAATGAATACCAAGGATCGCGAGGAGAGAGGCCTGGGGTGGATTATCCTCTAGGGCCTCCAAAAGGAATTCACTCTACTGACACCTTGATTTTGGACCTCTGGCTTCCACAACTATTGTTTTCAGCCACACATTTTGTGGTAACCTGTTACAACCACCTTAGGAAACTAATAAAGCCTGTATTACAGCAAGACAAACAGGCCTTCTTTGGCCAACTTTTGCTGAGTTACAAGTTCTGTATCAGGAACATAGACTTTCTTACTTTGTAAAAGACAGAAGTTTCTCCTTGACCGCCAGAGAAATTCAGTGTTGTAAATCCACCTACATTGTTTTAAAATACTTTACTTGGCAAAGAGGTCCTGAGTTTCATTGGGGCTTATGGGTCGGGGTTGCTCCCACTGGCAGGCAGCCAAGGCCACTAAGAATGAGATCTTTAACTTGCCAGTCAGCAAGACATCATTATAGAGTGAAAATTTTGGACAGCAGAAGAATTTTCCAACACTTTATGCACATTCAAAATCCAAACATGTAGCTACTCTGGGCACACTGCCTATAGCCCTGCTCTGCAAGGGGCAGGAAAAAGAAAAGAAAAACAATTCAAACTTGTAACACATTTCAGCACCAATGACACATTTTTACAATAGTTCATTACAGTGAATGAGCTGGAGTCTCATTTGCAAAGTCACTTTATCCTTTTCCCCACCCTCTTCACTGCAAGTTTTTTGCCTAATATGTTAGGCAGTTTTTTTACAGAAACACAGACCAAGGACTTTTAACACAGGTACTGCAGGAGTTATGCAGTAGCTAGAAGCACACAGAGTAATTTGCACCAGGGAGCACAGCTTTGCACTACTTTTGGTTTTAAGTGACCATTAACTCAGCCTCCAAGTCACTTTGAACACCTGGGCCCCAATCCTACCTCTAGCCGCTGGACCTCCCAATGTGGATCCAATATATTTTTTGGGTTTTGTTTAAATTTTATTTTATTTTATTTTATTTTATTTTTTGAGACAGAATCTCCCTCTGTCACCCAGGCTGGAGTGCAGTGACACGATGGTAGCTGTAGCCTCGACCCTTGGGCTCAAGGAATCCTCCCCACCTCAGCCTCCTGAGTAGCTGGGACTATAGCCATGCACTGCCATGCCCAGCTAATCTTTTTTATTTTTTTAATTTTTTTTTTTTTTGAGACAGAGTCTCGCTCTGTCGCCCAGGCTGGAGTGCAGTGGTGTGGTCTCGGCTCACTGCAAGCTCCGCCTCCCAGGTTCACGCCATTCTCCTGCCTCAGCCTCCCGAGTAGCTGGGACTAGAGGTGCCCGCCACCACGCCCGGCTAATTTTTTTGTATTTTTAGTAGAGTCAGGGTTTCACCATGTTAGCCAGGATGGTCTTGATCTCCTGACCTCGTGATCCACCTGCCTCGGCCTCCCAAAGTGCTGGGATTACAGGTGTGAGCCACCATGCCCGGCCTAATCTTTTTAATTTTTGTAGAGACAAGGTCTCACTATGGTGCCCAGACTGGCCTTGAACTCCTGGGCTCAAGTGATCTTCCTGCCTCAGCCTCTCAAAGTGCAGGGATGACAGGTGTGAGCCACCACCCTGGCCTGCCTCCCAATGTTTATCAACAGGTGGCATGAGCTGCCAGCTCCCTGGAAGTCCCATCCCCTAACTGGATCCATGCAGCCCATGAACAAGTAGGAGAGTGGTAAGATCCTACTCCTTCCTTCTCACCTGCCACTCAGGTGAAGGCCATGCTAGCAGATACCGGGGCACACAAATCATCCCCTTACATTATCTCACTAAGCCTCAAGTCATCTTTTTTTTATTTTTTTAATTTTATAAAGTAGAGACAAGATCTCGATTTGTTGCCCAGGCTGGTCTCGAACTCCTGAGCTCGAGCCATCTTCCTGCTGTAGCTGGGATTACAGGTGTGACCCACCACACTTAGCTTCAAGTTGTCTCTTAAGGGTATTGTAACTTTACAGTCCCCACCATTGGGTGGCAAATTTATCAAACTCCTGAGTACAAGATAAGGCAAGGCCAAGATCTGACTGACTTGACCAGTAAAGATACAATGAGGCTGGGCGTGGTGGTTGATGCCTGTAATCCCAACACTTTGGGAGGCCGAGGCAGGCAGATCATGAGGTCAGGAGTTCAAGACCAGCCTGGCCAACACGGTGAAACCCTGTCTCTACAAAAATACAAAAATTAGCCGGGAGTGGTGGCGGGTGCCTGTAATCCCACCTACTTGGGAGGCTGAGGCAGGAGAATTGCTTGAACCCAGGAGGCAGAGGTTGCAGTGAGCCGAGATCCTGCCATTGCACTCCAGCCTAGGTGACAGAGCAAGAACCCATCTCAGAAAAAAAAAGATACGAGTCACTCTTAGATTTGACACGTTAGTACTTACACCAGTGGTGAAAAGAAGGATAAGCCAAAGGTGCCTGCTCCCATGATCCTGTCCCACGAAGTATGGAACACCCTACTGAGGAGGAGCCAAGCTGAGGCTGCAGCTCTGTGGTTTGGTATCCTGCGCTCTACTCTGAGGGAGGGATGGGGCAGACTGAGTAATCAGAATCCAGGAGTCACGAAAAACAGTTTCATGACAGTCTTCTGGGAGAGAGAAGCAGGTGGGCCTCATAGTAGCCTTTTACAAGCCTGCAGTCCCCTCGTGTTCTGGGAGGATCACAAGGCGTTCTGCCAAAACTCAGGGAGGCTGTGTCTCAAGCCTTTGCCTGCATGAATACACGCAAGGTCGCCATGGTGCCATGGCAGAGTTATTCCCCTACTAGAAAATAGAACAGACAGAACAAAGATCCCTGCCTGCATGGAGGTTAGATTCTAGAGGAATGGCAGAGAGTAAATAAGTTAGAAGCCAGAATGGTGGCTTTGGTGGGGACGGGAAAGAGATGAGCATGAGGGGCTTTCAGGGGTGCTGCTGCTGTCCTCTTTCTTCATCTGGGTGTTGGTGATAGGGGTACATTTTCAGTTTGTGAATTCCTTGATTAATTCACTTATGATTTGTGCACTTTTCTGTATGTGTGCTATACTTAAATTCAAAAGGTAAAATAAATATATAATGAAGTACAGATTAAATAAGGAAAGTATACAGTATGTCAGATAGTGGTAAATTAGAGAATTTTCTTTTTTTTTTTTCTTTAGACGGAGTCTTGCTGCTCTGTCACTCAGGCTGGAGTACAATAGCACAATCTCAGCTCACTGCAACCTCCACTTCCCGGGTTCAAGCAATTCTCCTGCCTCGGCCTCCCAAGCAGCTGGAACTACAGGTGCGTGCCACCACACCCGGCTAATTTTTTTGTATTTTTAGTAGAGACGGGGTTTTGCCATGTTATCCAGGATGGTCTCAATCTCCTGACCTCGTGATCCGCCCCACCTCAGCCTCCCAAAGTGCTGGGACTACAGGCGCCCACCACCATGCCCAGCTTATTTTTGTATTTTTAGTAGAGATGGGGTTTCACCATATTGGCGAGGCTGGTCTCGAACTCCTGACCTTGTGATACACCCGCCTCGGCCTCCTGCTGGGATTACAGGCGTGAGCCACCGCACCCGGCCTCTTATTTCTTTATAAGCAATTTGCTCTTAGAATTTTCTCTTTGGCTTTGATCTACTTAAACATCACTAGAATATATGTAGGTGTGAGATTTCCCAACTCTGTCAGCTTTGGCAAGCTATGGGCCCTTTCAATCTGAGGTTTGACAAGTTTTTGAATTCTCAGAAATTAATCTCTATTGTTTTTCTTTAATATTCCCCCCCATTTCTCTCTCTCTTAACACAAGCATCTGGATGTTAGCACTTCTACAACTAGCCTTTGTATTTCTTAGCTCTTCTTTTCTATTTTGTATTACTTTGCTCTTCTGCTCTGTTTCTATTCTGGGAGATTTCATTGCTGTGGTCTTCTAATTCTTCTTCTTTTTTTTTTTTAATGGAGTCTTGCTCTGTCGTCTAGGCTACAGTGCACTGGCTTGATCTTGGCTCACTGCAACTTCTGCCCCCCTGGTTCAAGTGATTCACCTGACTCAGCCTCCAGAGTAGCTGGGACTACAGGCGCACACCACCACACCTGGCTAATTTTTGCATTTTTGGTAGAGATGAGGTTTCACCATGTTGGCCAGGCTGGTCTCAAACTCCTGACCTCAGATGACCCACTGCCTCTGCCTCCCAAAGTGCTGAGATTACAGGCGTCAGCCACTGTGCCTGACCCACTTATAACTTTTTTTTGAGACGTAGTCTCTCTCTGTCGCCCAGGCTGGAGTGCGGTGGTGCAATCTCGGCTCACTGCAAGCTCCGCCCTCCGGTTCACGCCATTCTCCTGCCTCAGCTTCCCAAGTAGCTGGGACTACAGGCGCCCACCACCACGCCCAGCTAATTTTTTTGTTTTTAGTAGAGACGGGGTTTCACCATGTCAGCCAGGATGGTCTCAATCTTCTGACCTCGTGATCCGCCCGCCTCAGCCTCCCAACGTGCTGGGATTATAGGCGTGAGTCACCGCGTCCAGCAACCCACTTGTAACTTTTTAAACTTTTTTTTTTTTTTTTTTTTTTTGAGACGGAGTCTCGCTCTGTCGCCCAGGCTGGAGTGCAGTGGCGCAATCTCGGCTCACTGCAAGCTCCGCCTCCCGGGTTCAGGCCATTCTCCTGCCTCAGCCTCTCCGAGTAGCTGGGACTACAGGCGCCCGCCACCACGCCCAGCTAATTTTTTGTATTTTTTTTTTTTTTTTTTTTTTTTGTGACGGAGTCTCGCTCTGTTCCCTAGGCTGGAGTGCAGTGGCACGATCTCGGCTCACTGCAACCTCCGCCTCCCGGGTTCACGCCATTCTCCTGCCTCAGCCTCTCCGAGTAGCTGGGACCACATGCACCCGCCACCACGCCCGGCTAATTTTTTGTATTTTTAGTAGAGACGGGGTTTCACCGTGGTCTCGATCTTCTGACCTCGTGATCCGCCCGCCTCGGCCTCCCAAAGTGCTGGGATTACAAGCGTGAGCCACTGCGCCCGGCCTAATTTTTTGTATTTTTTAGTAGAGACGGGGTTTCACCGTGGTCTCGATCTCCTGACCTCGTGATCCGCCCGCCTCGGCCTCCCAAAGTGCTGGGATTACAAGCGTGAGCCACCGAGCCCGGCCTTTAAACTTTTTTTGTTGTTGTGTGTTTGGTTTTTTGACACAGATTTTCCATCTTGTGCCCAAGTTGGAGTGCAATGGCATCTCGGCTCACTGCAACCCCCACCTCCCAGTTCAAGCGATTCTCCTGCCTCAGCCTCCTGAGTAGCTGGGATTACAGGCATGCACCACCACGCCTGGCTAATTTTGTATTTTTAGTAGAGACGGGGTTTCTCCATGTTTGTCAGGCTGGTCTCGAACTCCCTACCTCAGGTGATCCGCCCACCTCGGCCTCCCAAAGTGCTGGGATTACAGGCGTGAGCCACTACGCCCGGCCTTGTTTTTCTTTAGGATATTTATATTTAAGTGATCCCTTTACTAAGTTGTATTAATTATAAGTTTATTAAGGGCCAGATACGGTGGCTCACACCTGTAATCTCAGCACTTTGGGAGGCCAAGGCGGGTGGATCACCTGAGGTCAGGGGTTCAAGACCAGCCTGACCAACATGGTGAAACCCCGTCTCTACTAAAAATACAAAAATTAGCTAGGCATATTGGCGGGTGCCTGTAATCCCAGCTACTTGGGAGGCTGAGGCAGAATCACTTGAACCAAGGAGGCAGAGGTTGCGATGAGCCGAGATAGCGCCATTGCACTCCCACCTGCACGACAAGAGCAAAACTCTATCTCAAAAAAAAAAAAAAAAAGTGTTTAACTTTTTGGACTTCCTGAAAATGCAGTATTAATTGCAAATAATGACTATATTTTTTATATTAAATACTTCTTTTTTTTCCATTTAGTATCTTACTGTGTTGCCCTGCCCACAAACTTTAAAAATATAGTTACATAGTATCTTTGGGATTTTGTTCTTGATCTTAATGGATCAGTTCAGTAGTCAGCAAGAATTATATTTAGACTGATGATTTGAATTAGAGTATCTTAATCATGTTATTAAAATATTTATTTAGGCCAGGCGTGGTGGCTCACACCTGTAATCTCAGCATTTTGGGAAGCCAAGACAGGTGGATCACTTGAGGGCAGGAGTTTGAGACCAGCCTGGCCAAGATGGCAAAACCTCATTCCACAAAAAAAAAAAAAAAAAATAGCCAGGTGGCCAGGCGCGGTGGCTCACGCCTATAATCCCAGCACTTTAGGAGGCCAAGGCGGGTGGATCACAAGGTCAGGAGTTCAAGACCAGCCTCGCCAATATGGCGAAACCCCATCTCTACTAAAAATACAAAAATTAGCCAGCCACGGTGGCAGGCGCCTGCAGTCCCAGGTACTCGGGAGGCTGAGGCAGAAGAGTCTCTTGAACCCGGGAGGCGAAGGCTGCAGCGAGCCAAGATCGCGCCACTGCACTCCACAGCCTGGGTGACAGAGCGAGACTGTCTTAAAAAAAAAGAAATTAGCCAGGCATGGTGACACATGCCTGTAGTCTCAGCTACTTGGGAGGCTGAGGCAGGAGAAATCACTTGAACTGGGAGGTGGAGGTTGCAGTGAGCCAAAATCACACCAGTGCACTCCAGCCTGGGTGACAGAGTGATACCCTCAAAAAAAAAAAAAAAAAAAAACCCAAATTGGAAAAAAAAAAAAAAAATTGGAGAGGGCAGGGTCAGAATAGACCTTTCCCTTTACAGGAAACCCAGAAACACAAGTCACTTACATGTTTTTTTCTTAGGGTAAGTGTTAGGAAGAGTGACATACCCTTGTCACTTCTTGGACAGCTACTTCTCTGCAGTGATGTCCCAACATCTTTAATGCTGGAGCCCTCATTCCAAACACCTGACCTGCCCCCCCCCGTCCCAATATGCAAAGCTAATTAAGAGCAGGGCACCATTTAAAAATCACTCTTCTGTACACTGAAGAAAAATGCCTACTTTGCATTTCGATGACTCAGGTCCCTGGGAACCAGGGCTCCCATGCTGAGGCTGAGCATCTCAGCTCCCAGACCCAAAAACCCTGAGACACAGACATACTTGTCTTTCAATATAAGTTTCCTTTTATTGAAATTGAAACAGCAAAATGAAGTGGTTTGTGGCTGAAACAACCTTCACGGGAAAGAAAACTGGAGTGTTCGTTCATCCATCAAAGAACAAACTCCAACGTGTGAGCCAGCTGCCCCACCTCCCCCAAAGCAATGAACAGATTAAAGGACGGGAGGAAGGATACAATCAAAATCGGGTGGTGATGGCTGGCAGATTTCCAGTAAAATACAATTTTCAAAGTTGCTGCAATTACAGAATAAGGTAGCATTCATATTAAAAAAAAAAAAAAAAAAAAACTGTCCCAAGCAGTAGGCCTCCAGCTCTTCCCGATTTGCACTCATCAAAATACATCTTTCCCTCTTCTGAGTAAGTGATGTTTCAGAACTGCTTACAAATCCACTTTGCCTCAGGGGAGGAAGCTCTTTTGATTCACTCTGGTTTTGGGGACCAGGATCAAGATTCTGGAGAAAAGGGAGACTCCAAATGGTGATAGAGGACGTTTATTCATTATGGTAACACATAATCTGCTGAAGTTCATTTTGAACGTGCTTTTACATAGCAGTGGCTAACATAAAATCTGCACAGAAATGTTACAAGTGGCTCCCCAGCCCCCACAGCAGGGAAGTGCCAGTCAAGATTTAAGCATCCCCAAAACAAAGCCTTTATTCCTGGGGGGGCTTATTGGTGGGGGAGGGGGGATGGGGGTGACTGAAGTCAGCTGGCTGGGAGAGGAGAAGGGAGAGAAGCACAGGAAGGACTCACTGGCAGGAATAGGGTGGGGGATGGGGTGAGACAAGCCAGGGGCAGACTGTGAAAGCTGTTACCTGTTAGAATAGCTAGCACGTTATCTTAAACAAGTGAAGAAAATCGCCAGAGTGAAACTTATTTACGGGGGAAAAAAAGGCTTGGGAAATTAAAACAATCCAGTGGTCACTGGAAAATGTCTCCCTCTTTTAAAAAAAACAATTTTTTTTTGGTTTTTTATTTTATTTTTTGGAAAGTATTCTCAAGGTAATATTTTTTCCTTTGGAAAAAGAAATCTTTTTCCCCCCCTAACCTAAGCAAGTGGAGTTGCCACTACCTAATTTATCTATTGTTTTGCTAAGAGGTAGATAAAACAAAAGTGAAATGGGGCTTCTATGAGGAGGTCCATTAGAGGGTGGGTGGGGAGGGGCTGGGATCGCCCAGTGGAACTCCCCCAACTACAAAGACAGCCTGAATGAGTCCAAGGACCGGGCCCTCAGACTCCCCCAGGGCAAAGGATCCTGCTTCACCTCTTCTCCTTCTAGAGCCAACTGGGCCCCCCTTGAAGACTGAAAAAGGGCCCAATGGAGGTGTAGGGTCTCAAAGAAACCCCGTTGAAGAGGTCTCAGCTCTGGCTTCCCCAGGCTTCCTGACTTTGGGGCTATGTGGTGGGTTCCAGGCCAAGCCCCAGGTCTCACTCCAGCCAGCCCCTCTAGAAGGGAAGAGGCCATTCCTTTCCTCACCATCTGGTCCAACAAAGCTATAGAAAGTGAGAGAGGGACAAGCTGGAGGCCAAAGGGGTGACACATGGGCAAGGAAAGCAGAAAGTGGGGACCTCACAGCCAGCCCTCCCAGCCCAATCGATATGGGGGGGATCCTGGCAGGCCTGCCTGTTCCCCAAGGACAAACCTTTCGTGGCACAAGCCTCAGCTCACTTGTCCTGGTTGGGATTCATACCCTTATGCACGAGTCCCTGCCCTTAGTTCCAATCTTACTGTAAGGATTGAGGTAGTTAATCCATTTATACTCGTAGCATCCATCACCTGCGGTTAATCAAAACACATGCTCCCGAGGAGCTTCCTGCTATTTCATTCAAGAAAAAAAATTTTTTTTCTTTTGTCCATCCGGAGTCAACCATACTAAGGCGCCAGCAAAGGCGCCATCAGACTGTGCCCCAAAGCGGTGCACAGGGCCGAGGGTCAGGGCTGGGGCTCTCGCCCCTAAATCACCCTTCAGACATGAGGCCTCCTCCCTGTCCCGTACCCCAATAGAGAAGCCTTATGTATCCAAAGGAAAGAAACTGAAGTTTTCAGCTGGTGTTACTCTAAGTCTGAATACAGAGAAATGTTCTGCATCTAAATTATCGAGTATTTGGAAGGGAAATGGCTTTTATGTCCCCTGGCACTGATGAGGATTTTTCTTCAATCTTCCTGCAATTACTGTGACAGGCTGTGCTGTTTCCCTTCTACTGGTTTTCAAGAAAAAGGCAAACAGTCGAGTGGTTTGAATGGCAAAGCCACTAGGATCTCCCCATAAACACTTCAGGGGAAAGAAAGGAGAACCCCCACCCCTGATGAGAGGTGGGAGGAAGGGGTTGCCTAGAGGCACCAGCTTCTCCTGTGGAGCAAGAAGGCTCAAGCAGGCCCTCTGGGGCTCTGTGAGGTAGTTACTAGCACTGCTGGTTCCCAGTTTGGCAGAGGGTATGTCTGGGTTGGGAGGAGGGGAAGGCACCCTTGAGAGCTAACTGAGGCCCCTCCTCACTGCCCGTCTGCCAGGCCTGAAGGGAACTTGGCGGTGCTATCTCTGCAGTAGGGGCAGGGGACAGAGCAGTCCCACAACAAGGAGCTACCTGGAGCCCCAAACTTCCTCTCCTTCCCCAAAGTGCAACCAGGAGCCGACGGACCAACTTCTCAGCTCCCTACCCCTTGGCTTGGCAAACACCGCACCCTAGTCCCCCAGGAGCCTCTGAAGGGAAGGGCCTCGCCCTTAGCTCCCAGTTTCCAGGAGGCCTTCCTCCTCAGACAGCCAGGTGTATGTCGAAAGCTGGCTATTGCTTTGATTCAGGAACAGCCTCTCTCAGCCTCTGTCTGTCTTTGGCACAGAGGAAAATGGACACAGAACCAACTAGAGCATCCCCCCTCCAGTGTTCTCTGGGTTTTAAATGGGGTCTTTTCTGCCAATAGTGAGGCATAAACAAGAATAGCTCCCAACTGCCTCCAGAAGGAGGGGGTCAGGAAAAAGGAAAAAAGATTGATAAGGACTGGGAGGAGGGGAGGAAAGTAGAAAAGGGCTATAAAACTCCCTGTCCTTAAAAATGGCTCTCTCCTAACCAGACCCCTCACAGGAGCTGAGTCCACAATCCCAACTGCAAAAGGCAACCAGACCCGAGAGGGGATTAAAGCCATTTGGGGTGTAACTGGCAGATGCAGCTTCAAAGTCAGTCAGTGAATCAAACCATTTTGGTTATGTGTTTCAAAGAATTTAAAAATATATCCTAAAGAGATGGCCCTTTCTTAAAAATATATATGTAGCACACACACACACATATATATCTTAGAGCACAGAAGCATTTTTTTTTAAGTCACTCTTCTCAAATCATCCAAATCTCCCAAGTGCTTTTCGCGATAGCTTGTTATCTCACCAAGGATGGGGAAATGGAGGTGCTGAGCAGGAGGGCAAGGAGTTGCCCTAAGACCTAGCCTACAGGGCACAGGAGGGCCCGGCCCACCAAGACAGGTCCTTCATCCCACTAAACCTTAACCACCAAACCATGCTCCTTTTGCTTTCTGGTGGTATAACTTACACGATTTTCCTGCTGGGCAAATATCAACAATGAGTGGAGCCTTGCCTAATCCAAGCAAGTGAAGTTTTCCAGTCCCTTGCCACACACTTCCTGGTCTCTTCTGGGAGCTGAATCAGACAATGGAAAAGGACTTGGGCTCAAGGTGTGAAGGGAGCAGGCCCCCAAGGAAACTGAACACTGCAACAATCACATTTCAGGTACTGTGGGATTTTTTTTTTTTTCTTCCTGATGATAGTCTGAACCAGATATCAAAGCATGCTTGCTGCTGGAAATTCGCTTTAAATTACTAAATGGCCGACGTCTGAACGTTATCTGCTTTGTTTTGGGATAAAGCACATAGAGCCAGAGATGGAAAGCTGGGAGACCCTTTTTATGGGACAAGTGGAGAGGCTTAATTCTACTGGCCTGATGTGATCCCTAAATGTTTTTCTGCTTCTATTCAATTTGGGCCAGACAATTCTGGGGGCTACAAGGGAATGTCCTAGGGAGAAAGTGATAAGGCAGGAACCTGTCCCAGTCACGTCCCCATATCCCCTGCCCCTCCTTGCCACCAGCCACCCTAAATCAAGAATTCCCTAAGTTTGGGTCCACTTTTAAAATCAATCAGACCGATCTAAAGAAGACAGGGAGACAGAGGTGGGGGCAGTTAACTAGTATCTGTTTGCCCCTTGGATCTATGGACACAGATTAAGAAGAATAGCAAGACGGAATTGAAATGAAACAATAACAAAAAAAAAAAAATGAAAAGCATTTCAATGACAAACCAGGTGGACCTCTCTGAGGGCGAGAGGGTGGCCTTGTCTTTCTTCCATGAATGGAATCTCAGCTCCCATATTTTTAGACGGAGAAATATAGGTTTTTTTTAAAGGGTATATTTTTTAGTTATTATTTATCTCCTCGATAAAACGGAGGCAATATTTTAAAATATCTCAACAGCACCACTGGTGGGAAAAGCTGGCTGAGATGCTGTTTAACCAAAAGAGGAAAGAGAGGAGACCAAGGGCCAGGTGGTTGGTTGTTGGGCATTGTTTAACCACTGAGAGCCCCCAGCTCTGCTAGGCCTTTTAATCCTATCAGGTAGGATATTCCAGCAGCGGCCAGCAGCTGGGGCTCTAGAAGTCAGAGAACAGGGCCAAACAAGGCTCTGGGCTCTGCCCCTCTGGGCTCTCTCAAACCTGGGCCTTCCCTCTTAGCACTAAGCCTCCTCCTAAGGGTGCAGCCCCCAAAACCTTTCCCACCAGGCCTGTTCTCCATAGAGAGTTCCTAAAGGGTTACTGGCTCATGTTGTAAGAAATTATGAAACATAACTTTCTTGTTTTTTCTTTTCATTAAAAAAATAAAATATTCAAGACTATCAGCTTCTCTTTTGCTTTGCTTTTCTTTTTTATATAAAATATCAGCAAGCCGCAAAAAAACAAAAATCAAAAAAAAATTTTTTTTAATGGGGTTGGGGGGAACAAAAAGGAAAATAATTGCTGAGGTAACTTCATACCTTGAGGTAGTTTACTTCGCACACAGCATTGCCTGACTACGCCCACATGTTGCGGTTGTCCTGTTGTTACTGTTGTTGCAATGTTGAAAGGAGGGGAACTCCACGCATGGGCTTTTCCATATGTAGAGAGGCCTTCCTCCCTTCCCAGCACACTTGATAGCATTGTCCAGGGTAGCTAAAGTGCATTACCTGGCTAATATGCATTGTCAATCAGTATATTAGGAGGAGAGGCCTAACCTCATTTAACTGATGGCTTCTGTCTCCCACAAGGGCTAAACACTCCATGGGATCTTATTAAGCCTGGTAAATTAATAAATTAAGCTTATTTACCCCTTGCTGTACAATGCTGCTGGTATTCTGAATTGTTTTTTAGACACACCTTTCATCATGCTGATGATGATTCATGGAGACAGAAGCCGTCAGTTAAAAATTCCTCTCAGATACAAACAGAAGCAAGTACTCTCCAATTTACTGAATTTGCCAGATGATGGACTTTAGCTTTATCGGGAGCTCAGGGTTGGGTTCTAAGTCCCACCACCAAGCAAACAGTGCCGTGGCTGGGAGTGCCCCACAACCCCTGCCTCTAGGAACCAGCCCTTATGGGAGCACATGGGCTGGGGTGAGGGCACCGTGGCAGCCTTTGGGGCCACTCAAGTCCTCCATGGAACTGAGACTTTATCAAGGGGAGTTAAGTGTCCCCTTCCCAGTGCTCATATCCAATCATTAAAATAGACTTTAAAAAAATATAAAATCCGCCTGAGAACGATGGGAATCAGGGACAGTGGTCAGCCCCTACCCTGCTGAGCATTCAATACCATCTATGTGCACCTGGACATAACGTGAAACCTACACAGGAGAGGGACGTGAATGTGGTGGGGAAGCCCCAACAGAGTGGGGAAATTTCAGCTGTGCCAATTTGAAGATGGTGATCTGGCATAGATCAGCCACAAGGGCACTCCTTTTAAACGTGGATTATTATGTATCTTAACCATCTTTCTCCCCATTTTCCCCTCTTCTTCATTCCCTATTGCACCTACTGGTTAGGGAGTGATTGAAATTAATCTACAGATACTGACAGTTCTTTTCCCTTGAGTCAATATTGTAAGCAAAGCAATGCATTCGTTCGCATTTTTTTCTGGTAGCAATAAAGATAAAACAATTAGTGTAAATATAGAAAGAGGCAGTAAATGGAGGTATTTTAATCAATTACCCAAGTAGGGGGAAGAAGATTGGAAAAACATTAAGGTCAAGAAATGAACCATCCTTTAAGACTGATTAAAACACCCCTCTGCATGTTTTTAAAACCTGAAGGAAATTTTATTTTTCTTCCCACTAAGGTGTGATCCACCCTCTTGGTGGGGCCTGGAGAGCTTCTTTAAACAATCCACGTTTAAAAGTGCCTTGCGCTAGAATTTCTGACACCCCGAGGGGCAGACAGTGTTGGGCCAATTGGGTGGGTGTTTGGGGCTGAGAGATCAGGGTTCCTCACTGGAACATCTTTCTCAATCAAGTGGGCAAACCTGATCTACAGCCCGGCCCAGGTGTCCCGGATTCCCACTCATTCTCAGGCCTGCCGGGGAGAGCACACTCTCGATTTCTGCCCGTTGTTGTCCTGGACTCGAAGGGACAGGGAGGGGCTGGTCACTTCCTCCGTGCCTGGGCCTGGTTACTCTGTCCCTTCTGATGCTGCTGCTTAACCTGGGCCAGGATGTCTCGGATCTTCCGCTGAGCCATCTGCAGCAAGAAAAGGCAAGAGGGTGGGTGTGAGGACCTCCAAGGAGACAGCCTTCCACGGAAGACAGGTCATCAGGTCCAGACACAGGCAATAAACAGAACAGGTCACACAGGACTCAGAAGAAAGATAAAGAGAAAGGATGAGGGTTGGGTTGACCTTATATTTCTTTGCCTCCAGTAGAGCCTGAGTATCCCCTGGAAAATACAGCAAACGTGGTAGGTGTTAAGTGGGAGATGGGGTTGGGGGACATGAAGGAGAAACAGTATCAATCCATTCATCAGAATTTAAAACTTGACAAAGTTGATAAACATTACCAAACCCAAAACAGAATGCCTAGAGTTTCTAGGCAGAAATACATCACACATTGTAGAGCAGTGGTCCCCAACTGTTCTGGCACCAGGAACTGGTTTCATGGAAAACAATTTTTCTTCCACGGATGGAGGTGGGGGTGGGGAAGTGGTTTCAGGATGAAACCTCAAATCAGCATGCAGGAGATTCTCATAAGGAGTGTGCAACCTAGATCCTTCGCATGCACTGTGCATCCCTCGAGCACTTCACAACAGGGTTCGCCCTCCTATGAGAATCTAATGCCGCCCTGATCTGACAGGAAGCGGGGCTCAAGAGGTAATGCCCGCTCGTCTGCCACTCACCTCCTGCTGTGCGGCCCGGTACCAGTCCTTGGCCCGGGGTTTGGGGACCCCGTTGTAGAGGGTCATAACTTAGAAGACATCATCACAAATCCACGCTTCATTTTAATACTCCAGGAAGAGGAATAATATGTCTAGATATGGCCAGGCGCACGGTGGCTCATGCCTGTAATCCTAGCACTTTGGGGAGCTGAGGTGGGTGAATCACCTGATGTCAGGAGTTCAAGAGCAGCCTGGCCAACACGGTGAAACCCCATCTTTATTAAAAATACAAAAATTAGCCGAATGTGGTGACGCGCGCCTGTAATCCCAGCTACTTGAGTGGCTGAGGCAGGAGAATCACTACAACAGGGGAGGTGGAAGTTGCAGTGAGCCAAGATTGTGCCACTGCACTCCACCCTGGGCAACACAGCAAGACTCTGTCTCAAAAAAAAAAGGTAAAAATAAAAAATAAAAATAAAAAATAAAGTCCAGATATGGATTAATCAAAAAGCATAAATACATAAGCTTCACTGTGAAAATGGACAAAATACAAAATCTTTTATTATTTTCTTCTTAAAAGGTTCTTCCCTAAGAATAAAGTTTTATAAAGGAAATCAACTGCAAAATGGGATTCACTTCATAGAATGAAGACCAGAATGTCTCCTTTCCATAAATGAGTGCTTCCTTTCCTGGTTAAAGAGGAAGCTGAGGCTGGGCGTTGTGGCTCATGCCTGTAATTCCAGCACTTTGGGAGGCTGAGGCAGTGAGATCGCTTGAGCCCAAGAGTTTGAGACCAGCCTGGGCCACACGGTGAAACCTCATCACTACAAAAAAATACAAAAATTAGCTGAGCGTGGTGGACCTGCCTGTAGTCCCAGCTACTTGGGGGGCCTGAGGTGGGAGGATCACTTGAGCCTGGGAGGTAGAGGCTGCAATGAGCTGTGGTCACACCACTGCCCTCCAGCCTGGATGGCAGAGCGAGACCCTGTCACAAAAAAAAAAAAAAAAAAAAAGAGGAAGTTGATCTAGGTTGGGAAAATAATGTGGAAGTCAATAAGAGGTCCAACTCCATCAACCCTGGCTTGATGTTTTACAGAGCTTTTCATTTAATTCTCGTTCTGATCAGCTAAAATTGCTTCAGTGTTTAATATTAATATATCCTGGCTTTATGCATCTTTGGATGTATCATTTACTCTCTTTAAAAAAAAACAAACAGCTGAATTAAAGATTCACATTTACCCTCTTAAGCTTCATTTATAAAATGAAATTGTTGTCAGAATTAAATGAGTTAATATACATAGGCCACATAAAACAGTGCTGGGTATATCAAAGGCATCGATAAATCTTAGATATTATTATTATTATGGCTCTTATTAATACTTCTTTTTTTGTGTGTGTATGTATGTATATATATATATATATATATAGTTGAGATGTAACTAAAGCCTCTTATTAATACTTCTCAAAGGGTTATCAGAGAAAGTTACTTATCCAAGGTCACATAGCAGAAAGGCTATGTATGTGAAGTTTGAGGTCAAAGCTCCCTGGCTCCAAAACCTTCATACTTGATGCTACACTATATGGCACTGGAAGCCAAAAAACCAAGAGCCAGTTTGCCCCAATTGCTCTAGCAGCCCCAGCAGACCACAAGCCTGCTAAGATCTGGATATCCTCTATGAATTGTAGGAACTGTGATCAACAGTCTCCAAAGTTCCTTTCCAGTTCTAACACTGATGGATTTAAGACTTTAGGAAAACACCATTAGCTGCCAACCACCTGTTTGCTTGCCTTGCTGAGGTTCAGCAAAATTTGAACCTGATATTGGCCTTCCCTTCCACGCTCTGGAGCCTGTCTGAGTGCTGAACGGCAATGATGAGTTCTGGGAAAGGAATGGGAGGGTGGAGGAGCAGAAACCAGGGAGAGAACAGCCATTCTGCGAAAGGCAGAGGGACTACATTTCAAAAATGCATCAATCCAGGGTGTTAGTACTGTTATTATTCCATGAACAAAACCAATCTTCTTTCATAACCAGTGCAGAAAGGGGTTAGGGAGGGACTAACGTAGAACATATATATATAATGTTATATATGTTATTTATATATATAATGTTATATATGTTATTTTTATGTTATATATATATATATAAAATGTTATATACAATATATGTACATTAAACTTGTCAAATTACTTTCCCTAGAGAGTAATAAGAGGGAATATGTCATCTACACATCCCACTTCTGCACCTGAAAGAGGGCAATAACCTAGCTCAGAGGCAGGCAGATGTGGCTGAGGCCCCAGGACTTGTCAAGGTCATGAAGGTCAACCTTTGGAGTCTCTGCTTCTCTGCTCCCTGTGCTCCTGCAGCCCTCCCGCTATGGGGGAGCACCATATGTACCTGACTGGCATAGAAATGTCCGATGATTTTCACGATGACCTGGTCGTTCTCATCAGGGGTCTGGTCTCTTGGTACTACCACCTCAGCTGCCGTCAAATTCTGCAACTCGTTCACCTGGGGGTGGCCAGAGAGGAGCTCAGGGTGCCATCAAGAAAGCATGGGTGGGGTTGGAGGGAGGAGCCAGGGTGACTAGTAGGGAGAACCTGGAAGAGTCAGGACCTGAGCTTGGGGAGTAGAATCAAGTAAATGAGCAAATCAGGAGTCCTGAGATTGAGCAGTACAGGAGGCCAGAGAGAGCTGCTGAGATTGGAGACCAAGGCCCAGGGCTTTCAACCTGGCCCTCACAGCTCACCGTTTTTCCACCTTTGCCAATGACCCGGCCAGCTGCTGATGCTGGCACACGTATGTGGGTCTCCAGCTTCACTTCCTCCTTGGGACCAAAGAAGTTCTCCTCCTTGAGTTTGCCATAGATTCTTCCCTGAGCCTGAGAAGAGGAGGTAATTGTTAATCAGTGGTTCATATACCTGTGACAAAAGGGAAAAGTGGGAAAAAGGAAGCTCCAGCCCATATTTTCTGGCCAACAGGCCCTCCCCATCCTAGGCGGGCTAACCATCTAAGGCAGGTGAAGGGCAAGGCTGAGGTGGGCAGCTTGTCAGCATTCCTTCCACTTAGCTATCATACTGGAGACCCTGGGTGGAGATTATGAGTTATGAGTAACTGAATAAACACTTCTTAAGGGAAAAAATAGTTCCCAGAGGAATCTAATTCACAAGCTACAAACCAGACCTATGGAGTCTGGACGTGGCACTGACCAGCATTTCAAGGCCCTGAATGGCAACTAATCAAGTCACACAGAGGGCAGGCCTGTCTGACTCTCCAGTGGCCCAGAGAGCTGTCCCAGTCCTCTATCTTCACATATGTTAGGTTAAGCTAATTGATGGTTCATTTTTTGGCTGTCCGATCAGAATTTTGAGAACCTTAGGATTTAGTGGGGACATAAAAGATGAGAATTTGGCATTAAAGGCCTTCCCTAGAAATGACGGCAGAGTGCAAATAAGATGCCCTCAGACTTCTTTCCTTCCCATCTTCTTCTGTGGACCTTAAAAAGGGAAGATGAAGTCAACAGAAATCCAGTTTGATGTCAATTTGAAAATAGCTCTGCAGCCCTTTATCCTGCATGAAAGGCTTAAAGATGTGATGAGGACTTGACAGCTAATGGGAAACTGCCCCAGCCTTTTTCCTACCTCAGGGGAAATACCCAACCTCAATTCCTCCATGTTCAGCTTGGAAAACGATAAAGACCAAAACCTTGAATTGGGCCTCTGGCGGTCCAGTGATGATAACCATACGAACTTTGGAGTCAGGTGTTTCGGGTGGTGCAATCTAAAAAGCAAAAAGCTAGTCAATGAGGGACCCTCTATGGGAAGACCCCCACCATGTCCACTTCATCCAGTTCCCCTTCTACCACCCTTACTCCCAACTACCCATTCTGAAGACTTAGGGAAGGAAGAACAAAGACCCTGAAGCCCACATCATTACGCCTGCACACCAGAATTATTAGGAGGGCAGAGGTGCTCAGTTATAAGGATTGGCTTCAATGACACTTTCTAAGTAGGGCCTCCGGCCCCCTCCACCTACCAATCTCCCAGAGAGGTTTCAGTGGAGTCTTGCCAACAGGCAAGGACACAAATGAAATGATCAACGGATAGAGGGCAGTGACTGCACCTCCACTGGAGGACAATCAAGGTTTTTGCTCAAAGCTTTTAAGACAACTAAAGCAACTGGATTTAGGTTTGTGAAAACTTAACAGCATCCTTGTTTCACTATGACAGATTCTCCCTTCTCTCTCCCCGGGACCTTGGCCAGGGAAGGTGACAGACAACTAACACTTACTTGGTGTTAGTACGTGAGCGAAGGGCTTTGGCTGCATAGCTTCATAATATTGTACTGATTAGGAAAGTGAGGCTCAGATCATATAGCGTATTGGAGGAAGGGGTGATGAGGTGGATCTTGGATTTGAACCCAAGTCGATTTGTGTTAGAACCTAAGTTCTCTTTCTGTGTTATAACCCTGACCCTGCCCAGCCTGAAAACCCAGAAGCACTGAAGCCATCCCATGGGGACCAAGCAAGGTCAAAAACAAAGAGGACTTCGATTCCATGGGGGAAAGGTCCCTCACATGACACACAGAATTCCCAAATGAGTAGGGGGAATATGGGAGAAAGCGCAGAGTGATAAAAGCAGAGCCCCCTCCCTTTCCAGAAACAGGACGACCCACAGAGCAGATCACCTTGATGGAGGCGCTGGCAAACCGGGAGAGCTGTTTGATGTGCTGCCCCTTCTTGCCGATGATGGCGCCCACTGCCTGGGCGGGAATAAACACCTGCACCATCTCCTGCTCGGGAGCCTGCTGCCAGGACAGGGGGCGTTATTACCAGGGGGCCCAAGTAGCATGGCCCAGAAACCCTCCACTCCCCTGCCTTGCATTCTCAAGGAGGAAAGAGCACAGGCACCAAACCGCCACCATGGGCTGCCAACGGATGCTGTGAGCTCTTTAGTTCTTCCTATGCCCAGCAGGGCTAAAGGGAAGAGGCCAGGAAAATGGAAGAGGCCAGGAAAGAGTGAGAGAACAGTGCTATCTATGCCCCGGGAGCATTCTAGGCAGACATTTGGGAGCCTCAGAGCCAGTGGCTAGGAGCACTGGAGAGGAGGGACGCCTCTGAGACCTTCCTTCCCTCTCCCTGCAAACTTGCCAAGCATCCAACTCCCATAGCATGCTGGGTCCCCCTTAAGGGAGGCCACATATGGGCCCGGGGTCCCGTGTAATAAGATCTTCCACCTACCATAAAGGAGCTATAGGGAGCAGCCCCGGTAACGCTGCTGGGAGGCGGCGGGACTGCGCTGGACGAGGCTGGGAAAAGACCTACAGCAGCCAGGTTCAGGCCAGGGATCAGGTGAGACTGCAGCTGGGGAATAAAGGTGAGGAGGAGGAGTCAGCACACCCTGACAGGGCCTCGTGTGTGACCCTGGCTGTACAAAAGGCAAGTAGCCCCAGGGGAAGTGGGCCAAAACCATGAATTACATACTTTTGCACAAAAGCCTATTCTGTGCTTTTCATACACTCTCACCTACACACTTCGGTGTGGAATTTTAAGTGATATGATGTTCTCACTGGACTAACGGCTAGCAATTGCAACCAGAAATGCCAAACAGTTACACACCCTCAGGAGTCCTTCCTCTCTGGCTGTTCAGACTGCTGGAGACAGACGATAGACCCACGACACTGTACTATAATCCCCCTATATGAGAAAAAGGCGTGGAGACAGAGCTCCATTTGACTTCTAGGACTCTGGTTCTAAACATTTTTGGTCCTGTACCCCAACCCCAAGTCTCCTTTAAAAATCAGATGAGTTGTGTGCAGTGGCTCATGCTTATAATCCTAGTACTTTGGTAGGCCAAGGCAGGAGAATCGCTTGAGCCCAGGAGATCGAGACCAACCTGGGTGACACAGCAAGACCCTGTTTCCAAAAAATAAAATTTTAAAAAATTTGCTGGGCATGGTGGTGCACACCTGTAGTTTCCTAGGTACTTGGGAGGCTGAAGCAGGAGTATCCCTTGAGCCCAGAGGGTCAAAGTTGCAGTAAGCTATGATTGCACCATTGTGCTCCAACCCGGGCAACAGACCAAGACCCTGTCTCAAAAATCATAAAATAAAAATCAGATGAAAATGATGGACCCCCCCATTTCAATAAAGTGCACACAAACACAAATTGTACACATACTTGGAATCACAGGACTCAAAGCCCAAGATTGGACCCCTACTCTAGGAACCAGGTGAAGAATCCTTGCTAATTAAATACTATTTAAATACTATTTCTGACAGTCGAAGTCCAAAAGCATCAACTGAAGCTCCAAGGCCACACGGCACAGGGCACATGTCCATCACCCTGCACCCCACAAGTTGCTGTTGCTAAGACTCAGGAAAAGATAAGCAGAGGGTACTACCCAGCACTCACGCTCATGGCGGCCACATCATTCTCGTAGGCCTCCCGAACTTTCTTCATTATTTCCTGCTCGGCCCTGCAACAATTCTCGATGGCCCCCTTCACAGTGATGGTCCTCTCAGGGTTGTAAAGGGTAAGGTCTTGCAACCTGGCAGAAAGAGCAGAGTCGTGTCCTTTCACTGGCAGGCCAGGACCAGGCCCCGGCAGGAACAAAGACGAGAGGCCAGCTGAGTCATAGGCCCACCATTTCTGCAGCCTATTCAACTTCTGGCAAATAACTCTGCAACTCCAGTCTTTGGTGTTCCCAGTTTGTAACCAGGGCAGGGAGTAAGATGGAGGGAGATGACAATACCTAACTTCAACTCCTCTGTTAGCAATGGATCCAATCTCAGATTACGGTTGTGCCTCCAAGTTTCCCCATTGATTCTACATAATCCATGTCCTATACCTTTTTGGACAAGAGCAATTACTTTGCCCACAGGTTAGTCTCTGATGAAATGAAGAAGCACACTGCTTGCAGGAGCAGCCCACCACAGACAGAAAAGGGCCAAGGTCACTTCTCACAGTGACAGATAAGCCTAAAGCCCTGAGTCCCTGGCTCCTAGCTGCAGACTGTCCACGAGCCACAGGGAAAGAGGGCTGTGATGTGGTTGGACGTGGACTGCAGAGGTAGCACCTTACAACACCCCCACCCCATATGGCAGTGGGAATGGGCAGATCCAGTCCTTACAGGGATTTTTTAAATGCTCTTTACCACTTCGACTGTTTTTCTTCAAGAGGCAGAAAGAGCATCCATTTTAAAAAAGCACATGTCAAGGTTCCGTGATGAAATATTGACTCTGGCCCCCATGCATCCCCCACTCATAAACAGGGAAAAATAGAAGAGAGCCTTACGAGGAGATGGTGATTTTTGTCTCGGTATCTTGCTCTACCTTCTTCAGGTTCCGTCCTTCCTTGCCAATGAGACGCCCTACAAAGTTATTATGGGCCAGGATCTTCAGGGGAACCTCGTCAGCCCTTGGGAAGACAAAGGAAGAAGTGGAAGACAAGAGCTCCTTCAATTGTGGGCATCATGAAGACTCAATCACCATGCCACCCCAGACTTGGCATTTCCAAGTAAAACATCTCAAAACTTATCAAACTGCATACTTTAAAAATATGTATGATTTATTATACATCAATTGAACATCAATAAAGCCAATTTGTTTTATTTTATTTTTTGAGACAGGGCCTCACTCTATTACCCAGGCTGGAATGCAGTGGCACTATCAAGGCTCACCACAGCCTTGACCTCCTGGGCTCATGCGATCCTCCCTTCTCAGCCTTCCGAGTAGCTAGGACTATACACACAGGCCACCACGTCCAGCTAATTTTTCTATTTTCTGTAGAGGTGAAGTTTCACTATGTTGCCCAGGCTGGTCTAGAACTCCTAGCCTCCAAAGTGCTGGGATTAGAGGCATGAGCCACTGTGCCCAGCCAATAAAGCTATTTTAAACAGCACAAGTGTGTAAAGGAACATCTGTAAGCAGATTCCTTGCATCACTGTTTTCTGATAAGGAAAAGTTTAAAACAATTTAAACACCCATCAAGAAATAGGAGATTGATTACATGAACTATGAATAGCTATACTGTGGAATTCTATGCAGCTATAAAAAGAATGAGGTCTGTCCATATGTACTAATATATGTGCTGATACAGAAAATGAAAAAAGTATAGAACAGCCTGTTCAGTGTGATTCTCTCTGAGCTAAAACACATGTGCACACACACACACACATGAATACACACAGGCACACATATCCATACATGTAGGCACGCATACACAATATACACACACCTGTGAGTGCACAGAATTTCTAGGAGGTCATACAACAGGAATAAGAAGGGGTGGGGTGTGGTGGCACACGCCTGTAATCCCAGCTCTTTGGGAGGCTGAGCTGGGTGGGTCACTTGAGTCCAGGAGTTCAAGACCAGCCTGGGTAACATGGCAAAACCCCATCTCTACAAAAATCACAAAAAACTAGGCAGGCGTGGTGGTGCATGCCTGTTGTCCTAGCTACTCAGAAGGCTGAGGCAGGAGGATTCCTTGAGACCTGGAGGCAGAGGTTGCAGTGAGCTGAGATCATGCCACTGTACTCCAGCTTAAGTGACAAAGTCCTGTAGAAGAAAGATTTTCTCAGTTTACATCTTTTTGTACAATTGCTGACTGTATTTCTTATATGTCTGTATAAAACCTTGAAAGTTGAGTTGGGGAGGCTCAACTGGACTAGCAATCCCTGAAGATCCAAGAAAAGCTGGAGACTTACGTTTTGGTGTCCTTAGCCTCTTTATGCATAATCTCCAAGATCATCTTACAAGCGGAGGAGCAGCCCTCAGGGGTAGAGTGCACACTGATGGCTTTTTCAGCTGCACCTGCATTCTCCTTCCTATGCACGTCTATCCTGGGGGCCACAAGGACAAGGCTGGTTAGTTGTCCCCAGTGATACCAGTACTTCAGGCTCCCACCCCACTACCCCTCCTCGGTCAAAGGCATAGAACCTGCTCTTCTTGGAACAAGGACAATCAAGTACAACTTTGGGAATGGCAATGAAAGGACTGGAGAAATATGACCCGTCTGTTACTCTGGATTCTGTCTCAGACCAGCAGTGTCTCAATCTACAGGTGGTTGGTGGCCAGGCACGGTACCTCACGCCTGTAATTCCAGCACTTTTGGAGGCCAAGGCGGATGGGTTACTTGAGGCCAGGAGTTTGAGACCAGCCTGGCCAGCATGGTGAAACCCCGCCTCTACTAAAAATACAAAAAAATTAGCTGGGTGTGGTGGTGCACACCTATAATCCCAGCTACTAAGGAGGCTGAGGCACAAGAATTGCTTGAACCTGGCAGGAGGTTGCAGTGAGCTGAGATCACACCATTGCACTCCAGCCTGGGTGACGCAGTAAGACTCTGCCTCAAAAAATAAAATAAAAATAAATAAATAAATAAGCGGTGGTTGAGGACAAGAACACAGCCTATGACACAAATAAATGCAGGGGTGGGAATTACCAGCCCACAGCTCCAAAGCTGCATTTCCGCTTGAATTCCGTATGTCCCCCTTGAAACAAATATAAAGAGAAGACACAGTGCCCCAAACTCAAAGTAAATAACAAGATTTACTATGATAAGGACATAATATGACCTGTTCTTTGCCACTGAGTACACTGATCAGATATAAAGATTAGAGAAAAGCCCGGGTGTGGTGGCTCACGCCTTTAATCCCAGCACTTTGGGAGGCTGAGGCTGCCGGATCACGAGGTCAGGAGTTCGTAACCAGCCTGACCAACATGGTGAAACCCTGTCTCTACTAAAAATACAAAAATTAGCTGGGCATGGTGGCGTGCGCCTGTAATCCCAGCTACTCGGGAGGCTGAGGCAGGAGAATCGCTTGAACCCGGCAGGCAGAGGTTGCAGTGAGCCGAGATCACACCACTGCACTCCAGCCTGAGCGACAGAGCAAGACTGTCTCAAAAAAAAACAAAAAAGATTAAAGAAAAGAAGGTCGCAGTGGCAGAATGGGAGATGGGACACAATTATGAGAGTCCTAATTTTGGACAGGTTGGCCAGCCCTGTTACCACACTAAGTGGTCATGAAATCACACAGCACTGAGTGGCTGACTCATCAAAATGAGGTTTGCTTGAAGACTTTTTTTTTATGAAACTTCACATGAGGAATTCTAGAACCTCTCTCGCTAATAGGAGTGTGTGGCCTAGCACCCCAGACCCATTCTCCCTCCCTATCTGCCCTCCCTTTCCCAGAAGGCTGGTATTGGAAGCAGTGACCCCTGAATGCTCCAGGCAACATTTCCTAAAAGGTAAATGTTGATGTCCCCAGCATGCTTCCAGGAAGCCTCTTTAGGTACCAACCACTGTTCCCTAGCACCCAGCCTCCATTCCCCAAGAGCCAAGACTCACTTGGACTGGGTCTGTTTTGTGATGTTGCGGATGGTGGCCCCCTCCTTGCCAATGATGGCACCCACATACTGGGTGGGCACCAGGAGCCGAAGGGGGATGTCCACTTGCTGCTGCTTGGCTGGGGCCCCCGTTGCCACAGGTGAGCCCTGGCGGGGCTGACCCCGAGAGCCAAAGCCCCCTCGGCGCCCATTCTCAGGTCCCTGTGCTATCTGCTCATCAGGGATGTAGGAGACCTTCAGGGCATGGTTCTCCAACTGGTGGCCATTCAGCTTCATGATGGCTCTGGGGACAGAGTGAGAGTCTATAGGTCATTCCAATCCATGCCAATCATACCAGATGCTCTCTTGGCCAAAGCACTCTAGTAAGTTACAGCTTGGAACACACTAAAGAAAAGGAGATAGTCACCTGCCCACTACCTCCACCTCCATTTTTCAGAACTTTCCAGTCTAAATGGCATCAAAGACTTCAAAGGAAATGTAAATAAATACAGTGTTCCCTAACACTTAGTTGGGATTTATTGTTCACAAAGGCCTTCCACTGGAACCATCAGAGAAATGGGCTTCCAGTCCAATAGAGAGTATAGGGTTCTGCCAGCCTAAAAAGGAAGAGCAAACCATAGATCTCAAAGTACTCCCATGTCAATTGGAAAGCATACCACAGACCTGAAGAGGCTCCACAAAGCTAACACATACACTTTCCAGATTGAGGAATCCCTACTACAGGGTGAGGAAACCAACTGCTAACTACTACATAATCCTAACTTTAGAGATGATGAAACCAAGGTCAAAGGAGATTGAAATGTATACATGTAGAATCCAAATGTTAATCCTGCCCTAATTAAGTGTGGGGTTTATTTTTGTTTTTGAAATAAAAGATCTTTATTTCAGATAAAAATTAGTATTTCCTGGCTGGGCACGGTGGCTCACGCTTGTAATCCCAGCACTTTGGGAGGCTGAGGCGGGCGGATCACGAGGTCAGAAGATCGAGACCACGGTGAAACCCCGTCTCTACTAAAAAACACAAAAAAAGTTAGCCGGGCGTGGTGGCGGGCGCTTGTAGTCCCAGCTACTCGGAGAGGCTGAGGCAGGAGAATGGCGTGAACCTGGGAGGCGGAGCTTGCAGTGAGCCGAGATTGCACCACTGCACTCCAGCCTGGGCGACAGAGCGAGACTCCGTCTCAAAAAAAAAAAAAAAAATTAGTATTTCCATAATTAGGATAAAGCAAACACACATTCTTGAGTCCATTATTTAAGGAAATTTATACTATAAACGACTTCCATGAATATTAGAGTTCCTGAATATCATTTGAATATTTGCCTACAGGCTTATGGGAAGTTTCTGTAGCCTTCTCTTTGTAGAAATTCCAGTTTTTCTGAATTCTTCCTTCCTTCAGGTATTCCATTTTGCATTCTTCATAAAAGGCTGGATCATTATGGTGAGCAGTTACACGTCCTTTCAGTAGAGAATTTTCTTTCCAGCATTTTCCTACCGTAAGGATTCCAGAGTTCTTGCAACATTTGGTAAAATCTTGAAGTTGTTCACAACACCTCTCTCTGGCCTTTTCTCTCATTATTTTAGGGATCCAAACATCTTTTTCGACATGTCTGAGATGCTGCTTTAAAACTTGCAGCGTCTTCCCATTGTTTTTTATATAAAATTCAAACTCCTTGAAATGCTTGAAATGGTTTACATGACATTTCACGATTCACAACTGAAACCCCTCCATAGCCATGGCACACACTCCTCTTTGATCTCAATTCTTTCTTGTGGCCTTTGCTTAAGCCACTGCTTTTTGTTTTGTTTTGTTTTTTTCTTGAGACAGAGTTTTGCTCATTGCCCAGGGTGGAGTGCAATGGCATGATCTCGGATCAGTACAACCTCCACCTCCTGGGTTCAAGCCTCAGCCTCCCGAGTAGCTGGGATTACAGGCATGCGCCACCATGCCCCGCTAATTTTGTATTTTTAGTACAAATGGGGTTTCTCCATGTTGGTCAGGCTGGTCTCGAACTCCCGACCTCAGGTGATTCGCCCGCCTCAACCTCCCAAAATGCTGGGATTACAGGTGTGAGCCATCGCGCCCGGCCCAAGGCATTGTTTTTCAAATTTCAGGGCAACCCATCAGAGAGTTATTAAATTAATCTGCCAGGTCGAACGCCATCACGGCAGGTGGAGAAGCAGCAATTGAGGAACTCTTCTAATGAGCTGCTGGTGCACAAAAAAAAAACAAACACGCAGTCTCGAAATTTTAGCTCCTCCGCAGTCCCCCATTGTCTTTATTTATTTATTCATTCTTTTGATGGAACGCTTCACAAATTTGCGTGCCATCTTCGCGCAGGGGCCACGCTAATCTCTGTACCGTTCCAATTTTAGTATATGTGCTGCCGAAGCGAACACCTCCGCTGTCTTTTGTGCCACCTCTCCTTCCAGAGTCTCCAGAGACCCCTAACTGCCCACTTGGCTCTGGGGCCACAATCTCACAACCCTCCCCAACCCAGTGGGGTCCGCCAGCGCGGGGCTGTAATACCACACATCACCAGCAGATGCCGCAGCCCCAACACTTCACAAAGCCAACTTTCAAAATGACCACTGGCAGCCATTTACTACCTGCTATATACTTGCCAAGCTCTACGCCGGTCGCTTCCAGTCAACCCTGCACCAGTTGGCCCAGCTGGGAAATGCGGCCACCGTGAGGATTAAGTTAGTAAAATGGTACACAGTGCCTTAAACAGTGACCGGCTGGCGGTGTGAAATTATTACCAGGCCGAGACCAGCCTGGAACCGCGGCCTCCACTCCCGCCTAGTGCAGTCCCGGGCCCTCCCACAAGGAGGTCCAGCCCCCCGGGGTTGCCTTCCAGCCAGTTGGGGCTTTTGCCCATTTTCCTATCGCCTGCCACCAAGCTGCTGCTACGTATCCCGGCTGGAATCTGACTCCCCCTCCAGCAAAGTGGTGGGGGGCGGGCCCGGGTCGGGGAGGCCACATCACCAGCTTCCTGCAGGAACTTCTAGAAGGCGAGCAGCCCAGAAAATGGCACGGGCGGCCGCCCAGGGGAGACCTCGGAGGGCAGGGCATCCCCGTTCCCAGGTGCCCCAGCCACCCCCACCGCTGCAGGTGTACGCCCGCAGGAAGGCGCCACGTGGTGGGGCCTCAAGTGCGTGTGGGGAGACTGCGAGGTCCCAGCCTACCCACCGCAGGCCACTGCCCCAGACCGCTGCCACCTCCCAGCGCACCTCGCATCCACGTCTGCCCAGGCTCCCAGGACAAAGATAACTGAGTTAGGACACCAGTATTCCAATCTTAGTTCTATTGCTCACTAGCTCCATGAAGCAGGAAACTTACAACCTAGTCTAGACCTAAGTCTCATCAACTGTAAAGGGAAACTGATACTTGTGCCCTGCCTACCTTACAGCTAATACATTTAGGTCTGTAATCCATTTTGAATTAATTTGTGTGTTCAGTGTAAGGTGTAAGTCCAAATTCATCTTTTGTCATGTGGGTATCATCGAACTGCCCCAGCATCATTTGTTGAAAACACCTTATCTTTCCTAATAAACTGTCTTTTTAGCACTTTGTGTGAAAACAAAAACAAAAACCAGCCGATATAAACGTAAAGGCTTTTCTAGGCTCTGAATTCCATTCCATTGATCAGTATGTTTATCCTGATGCCAGTACCACACTAATTTGATTACCGTAGTTTGATGTTAAGTTTTAAAATTTGGGAGTTTAATTCTTCTTTGTTCTTCTTATTCAAGACTGTTAAGGTTTTTCTGCATTTCCTCAAGATCAACTTGTCAATGTCAGCCAAAACTGCATATCTTATGGGATTTATGTGACAATCACAAGTGAAAACATGTAATAAATTAAGGGATTTGTCATTTTTACACCTATTAAGTCTCGCACCTCCTTTGGTTGAATCTACCTCTGTGGATTCCATCTTGAAAAGTTTTGTGTTTTTGGTTTTTCGTTTTTTGTTGTTTTTGAGACAGGGTCTTACTCTGTTACCCAGGCTAGAATTCAGGGGCATGATCTCAACCCACTGGAACCTCCACCTCCACCTCCTAGGCTCAAGCAATCCTCCTACCTCAACCTGCTGGGCATGTGCCACCATGCCCAGCTAATATTTTGTAATTTTTGTAGAGATGGGGTTTTGCCATATTGCCCAGGCTGGTCTTGAACTACTGAGCTCAAGTAATCCGCCCTCCATCGGCCTCCCAAAGGGCTGGAATTACAAGCATGAGCCACCAAGCCCGACAGCATTTTGAAAGATTTTGAGGGTTTAAAAAAAAAAAAACAAGGCCAAGTGTGGTGGCTCATGCTGGTAATCCCAACACTTTGGGAGGCCAAGGTGGGCTGATCACCTGATGTCAGGAGTTCAAGACCAGCCTGGCCAACATGGGGAAACCTCGTCTTTACTAAAAAATACAAAAAATTGCTGGGCATGGTGGCAGACAACTGTAGTCCAGTAGTCCCAACTACTTGGGAGGCTGAGGCAGGAGAATCACTTGAACCCGGGAGGTGGAGGCTGCAGTGAAGAGAGATCGCACCACTGCACTCCAGCCTGGGCAAGACTCCATCTCAAAAAAAAAAAAAAAAAAAAAATGGCAAACCATGATATAATTCTAACACTTTGGGAGGCTGAGGTAGGAAGATCGCTAAAGCCAGGAGCTTGAGACTAGCCTGGGCAACACAGTGAGACTCCCATCTCTAAATATTAAAAATTTTAAAATTGGCCCAGCATGGTGGTGCATGCCTGTTATCCCAGCTACTTTAGAGGCTGAGGCAGGAGTATTCCCTCAGCCCAGGAAGTTAAAGCTGCAATGAGCTGTGTTTGCAACACTGCACTCCAGCCTGGGCAACAGGGAGAGAGTGTCTCAAAAAATAAAATAATATATATATTTTTTTAACTGTGGCAAAGACGTAGGAATTGGAGACAGAATGGCTTGCTTACCACTTGGAGACTAGAGTCTCAGTATATTTGGTATGTCTGTAAAATGGGGCTGAATAAGATTGAAGGGAGGGCACAAGCATCATCCATTCCCAAGGCTGACACTGGTTAGAAATGTTAACAAGGCAGCTGGGCGCAGTGGCTCACTCCTGTAATCCCAGCACTCTGGGGGGCTGAGGTGGGTGGATCACTTGAGGTCAGTTCGAGACCATCCTGGCCAACATGGTGAGACCCCATCTCTACTAAAAATACAAAAATTAGCCAGGTGTGGTGGTCCACACCTGTAATCCCAGCTACTCAGGAGACTGAGGCAGGAGAATCACTTGAACCTGAGAGGTGGAGGTTGCAGTGAGCCAAGATCACGCCACTGCACTCCAGCCTGGGCGAGAGAGTGAGACTCCCTCTCAAAAAAAATAAAATAAAAATTAAAAGATTAAAAAAAAAATTAGCCAGCTGGGCATGGTGGTGTACACATGTAGTCTCCCAGCTACTCAGGAGGCTGAGGCACAAGAATCGCTTGAACCCAGGAGGCGCAGGTTGCAGTGAGCCAAGATTGCACCACTGCACTCCAGCCTCCTGGACGACAGAGTAAGACTCAGTCTCCAAAAAAAAAACCAAAAAAAAAACAGAAATGTTAACGAGGTAACAAAGGGCAGGCGAGGTGGCTCAAGCTTGTAATCCCCGCACTTTGGGAGGCCAAGGCAGGCGGATCACTTGAGCCCAGGAGTTCGAGACCAGCTTGGGCAACATGGTGAAATCTTGTCTCTACAAAAAAAATACAAAAATGAGCCGGGCATAATGGTGCAGGTCTGTAGTCCCACCTACTTGGGAGGCTGAGGTAGGAGGATTGCTTGAGCCCAGGAGGTTGAGGTTGCAGTGAGCAGATATCATGCCACTGCACTCCAGCCTGGGTGGCAGAGTGAGACTTGTCTCCAAAACACAAGAACATGGCAACAATAGGCAGGAGAGAATGAACAACTGTTGACATGAGCTTTAAAGCCAAACCCTAGTGGCCGTAAGGGGCAGTAGGAACCTCTAGAAAATTCTGAGCCCAGGAGGTATTTAAAAGAAAATGGTAGGTATTTGAATAAGAGGTAGGATTTTACAAAGTATTATTAGATTGGAGAAGGCGGCACGTTGAAGAAGCAAGAAAGCCCAAAGCAAAATGTGGCAAATCGTGTAACAGGCTCGGATATTAATATAAATGAGTAATGTGCAAAATGTATAGTCTGTCTGTAACAGCGAGTGAGAAGCATAATCGCTCAACCAAAGGGCTAGGAGCTAAAATTGTGGGTGCGATGGGACTAAAAGGACCCCACAACTATCACCAGCTAGGTTTACGACCATCACTGCAATAAAATGTCCCAGCATCCCAAGGTTGAGGAATCTTTTTTGAACCCCGAAGTTCCCCCTCATTATCACTAGATGGCGCCATAAACACAGCAAAGGACTCTAAGGTCCTGAAGCAACCAGGGACCTATCAGCGGGGGAAATTTTCTCCGCAAGGGATTTCTCACTTCTCTGGGAGGGCTTTGGCGCCCTCCCTTCTATGTATTTTTGCTATCAATCTTTATGTTTCTGAGCCTTTGAGATCCCTGAAACAACGGACATGAAGGAGACCCCCCTGAAGAAACCTTTTATGTAAGATTCTGGGTTTGGCTTAGGCTAATATCAGAACCCTGGATAGGGACCCCAGCCTGCCTAGATCCCCTGAGGAAAAAGTGGGACTAGGCTCACACCACCCTTCACAGAGCCCCCCCCACCACCCCCAGCCCAACTTTCCAGCCCACTCACTGCCTGGTCTGCTCCCGGTTGGAATAGGTGACATTCACCACTGCCGTCTCACTCTCGGTGTTCACTGCAGAGAAAAGGGAGGATAGCATCAGAGCAGGGAAATCTGGAGGCCCAATCAATGAATCCCCAACTCCAGCTTTCCACGTTTTGAGATCAAGAAGACACCTGGCAGGCCAGGCACAGTAGATCACGCCTGCAAATCCTAGCACTTTGGGAGGGCAAGGCAGGCGGATCACTTGAGCCCAGGAGACCAGCCTGGCCAACACAGTGAAACCCTGTCTCTACTAAAAAATACAAAAAGTAGCTGGGCGTAGTGGCACGTGCCTGTAGTCCCAGCTACTGGGGAGGCTGAGGCAGGAGAACTGCTTGAATCACTTGAACCCAGGAAGCAGAGGTTGCAGTGAGCCGAGATCATGCCACTGCACTCCAAACCTGGGCAACAGAGGGAGATTCAGCCTCAAAAAAAAAAAAAAAAAAAAAAAAAAAGACACCTAGCGGATACTCCAACTTGAATAAAAAGGCAAAAAAAATTTCCCCTTTCAAGGGAGCTACCAGAAAGTTCAAATTTACCAGGCAGGGCATTGTACCTCACGCCTGTAATCCCAGGACTTTGGGAGGCAGAGGCAGACAGATCACTTGAGCTTGGGAGACCAGCCTGGTCAACATGGCAAAACCCTATCTCTAACAAAAAACACAAAAATTAGCCTGGCGTGGTGGTGCACCCTTGTAGTCCCAGCTACTCAGGAGGCTGAGGTGGGAGGATCGCTTGAACCTGGGAGGCAGAGGTTGCAATGAGCCAAGATTGTGCCACTGCACTCCAGCCGGGGTGACAGAGTGAGAGCCAGTCTCAGAAAAACAAAGAAAAAAAAGAAAATTCAAATTTACCTTCTTGCTTTTTGTAATTTCCTCAGCCAGTTCCCAAGAAAGTGGATATACAAATGGGTGTAGCCGCCCTATCAGCAGTTGTACAACAAGGCTATACAGCAAGGCAAACACTACTACCCACCTCCACACACACACACACACAACCTGGGAGTAAATTCCCCTTAGAAAGTTAAACTAGTTGGCCAGGAGCGGTGGCTCACACCTGTAATCCCCAGCACTTTGGGAGGCCAAGGTGGGTAGATCACCTGAGGTCAGGAGTTTGAGACCAGCCTGACCAATATGGTGAAACCCATTTCTACTAAAATTACAAAAATTATTAGCTGGGTGTGGTGGCATGCGCCTATAGTCCCAGCTACTTGGGAGGCTGAGGCAGGAAAATCGCTTGAACCCGGGACGTGGAGGTTGCAGTAAGCCAAGATTGTGCCTCTACACTCCAGCCTGGGCGACAGAGCAAGACTGTCTCAAAAAAAAAAAAAAAAGTTGTAAACTAGTTAAAAATCAACACACGCTGAATGAGATTAGCAATTTATGTAAGTAAACACCCCAAGAAATCCAAGAAATGGCCTGCAAAGATATGGCTGACAACACTTGGCAACACCTAAATCCATTCTAGAGGCCTATGTATCCTCAAGGGCACAAGAACTAAAGTGTATTAAAATCCAGCTAAACAGAGGCCAGGCACAGTGGCTCACGCCTGTAATCCCAGCACTTCAGGAGGCTGAAGCAGGTGGATCACTTGAGGTCAGGAGTTCAAGACCAGCCTGGCCAACATGGCAAAACCCAGTCTCCACTGAAAATACAAAAATTAGCCAAGTGTGGTCGTGCCTGCCTGTAATCCCAGCTACTTGGGAGGCTGAGACAGGAGAACTGCTTCAACTCAGGAGGCGGAGGTTGCAGTGAGCAGAGACTGCACCACTGAACTTCAGACTGGGTGACAAAGCGAGACTCTATCTCAAAAAAAAAAAAAAAAAAAAAAAAAAAAAAATCCAGCTAAATGGACTGACAGGAATGGCTGTAGAAGTCTAGAAAGAAAAAAAATAATTTGCATGTTTTCCAGGGGAAAGGATTTCCTGTCTTGGATGTGGCCATTGTAGCCTCAGGATGCTAGCCATTGATCCCATCAAAATTCTTGGCTCTAACTAGGAAAATGGTTTGGCAAGCTGACATTAGAATCCCAAGCAGTCTGGAAACATATTTCTCACTTACAATTATTAAAATTAACCGTCTGAGGTGGGAGAATCACTTCAGAAGGTGGTGCCAGGAATTTGAGACCAGCCTGGCAACATAGGGAGACCCCGTCTCTACAAAAAATTGACAAAAAAAAAAATTCAGCCAGGTGCAGTAGTAAACACCAGTAGTCCCAGCTACTTGGGAGGCTGAGGCGGCAGGAGACTCACTTGATCCCAGAAGTTTGAGGCTGCCATGAGCTATGATCACACTGCATTCTAGCCTAGGAGGCAGAGCTAGACTCTGTCTCTAAAATAAATAAATAAATAAACAAACAAACAAAGTTAACACCTTCTTTCTCCTATATCGTCTTGTGAATTTGGGTCTCCTGGGCTTGCTCAACCATGGGGTGGGGGACCCTGGCTTAAATTAAGCCTCTGCCCCCAAAACACTGCGGATAGATAAGGCACTTGGTCACAAACTTCAGTGCAAAGAATCTGTCATCCAGGCTGGAGTACAGTGGCGTAATCAGAGTTCACTGCAGCCTTTAACTCCTGGGCTAAAGCTATTCCTCCCATCTCAGCCTCCCAAAGTCCTGGGATTACAGGCATGAGCCACCACGCTAGGCCCCAGACCACTCTTAAGTGCTCTGGCCTTCATCAGTAGGTCTCTCCCTCCTCAGTGGTAAGGAAGCTTCTGCAAGAACAATCTTCCAGTGACTGGAAATACAGTAGTAAACCAACAAAACCTCTGCCTTTGTGGAGCTTACGGAGAGACAACAATAAGCATAATAAATAAGCAAGTTCTACAGAATATTTGACAGTGATGACTGCTATGGAAAAATATAAATCAGATGAGGCCAGGTGCAGTGGCTTACTCCTGTAATCTCAGCATTTTGGGAAGCCGAGGCGGGCAGATCACAAGGTCAGGAGTTCGAGACCAGCCTGACCAATATGGTGAAACCCCATCTCTACTAAAAGTATAAAAATTAGCTGGGCATGGTGGTGGGTGCCTGTAGTACCAGCTACTCGGGAGCTGAGGCAGGACAATCGCTTGAACCCAGGAGGCGGAGGCTGCAATGAGCCAAGATCGCACTACTGCACTCCAGCCTGGGTGACAGAGCGAGACTCCATCTCAAATAATAATAATAATAAATCAGATGAAAGAGGATGGGATGGGTAGAAAGAATGGACCTCACTCACAAAGTGACTTTTGAGTAGACTCAAGGACTTTCTCTACTGTCCAACAAAGTCAAACATTTCCCATACTGTTCTCTCCAGGTTGCAGATATCCTTCCAGACAGGGTATGTTACAGCTTCCTAGTGAGCCTTGGATAAATTTAAACTAGTGTTGACTCCTTACACACCTCTCAGTGAAATTCAGCATGCACTTGCTCCCAAGCCACTGCTCAATCTTACTGTTTGTCCAGGAGTAACTTATTCATTACTCTAAACTGTGAACAGTACTGGGCAGTAGTTATCAGTGAGTCCTGTTGTATCCTGGCATTTAAGATAAAAGGCAAGCTACAGGATTAGAGCAGGTTAGAATGTGTTTGATAGATTCAGCAGTTCACTCTTGGGTGGGTGAAGGTTTTCATCATTTATAATCATTTATAGCTTGCCCCTTTCCACAAATAATTTGGAGAGGAATATTTAAATCTCAAACCAAGTGATTATCCACTTGTTTCTTGAAGATCTACCAAACCTAACCCGGTATCTTGTCTACCTAAAGACCGCCTTATGTCCAACCAAAGTCACTTTCCATTACTAAATGGACAAAACTTACTTTGTTTTGTTTTTGAGACAATACAGAGTCTTGCTTACCCAGGCTGGAGTGCAGTGGCACAATCACAGCTCACTGCAGCCTTGGCCTCCTGGGCTCCAGCAATCTTCTTGCCTCAGCCTCCCTAGTGACTGGGACTATAGGCATACACCACCACTCCCAGCTAATTTTTTGTAGACATGGAGTCTCACTGTTTCCCAGGCTGGTCTCAAAACTCTTGTGGCTCAAGAGATCCGCCCACCTTGGCCTCCCAAAGTGTTGAGATTACAGGTGTGAGTCACTGCGCCCAGCTGGCAAACTTTTTATGACCTAGAATTCTTTATCATTTATCCTTCTGTGGGCCTACTCTTCAAAAGATTTTGCTTACCTATCGAACTACATTAACTAAGCAATAAATCCTCTGCTTTTTATTTTAATTGACCAAAGACATTATGTTGCTACCAATCAGAGCTTCTAAAAAGAGACAATCGGTTGATTATTCCAGCCAAAAACAAGAAACATGAAGCTTTTCAAGTAAAATGGCTGCGGAGTAACTCCAATTGAATGCAAGATTTCTGTTCTTAGACTAGTTCTAAAATGCTGGGATAGCCATTTCTACCTTGGTTGATCCCTAAGAGCCTGGAGACTCCATGCTGAGAAGGAGTGGCTTTGTTCAACCCTCCTACTAAACAGAAGAGAAACCCAGTTCCACAGATAACCAAGATCCGAAGCCGAGGCCAGGAGTCCATGCCCCCAATCCAATGTATTTCCCCGTGTAACACATTCTATCTGCCTTTCTTCTTTTGGTTTTCAATGTAGATTTGATCATAGAAAGTGAAGCAGAGGCTGGGCACGATGGCTCATGCCTGTAATCCCAGCATTTTGGGAGGCTGAGGCGGGGGGGCCACAAGGTCAGGAGATCAAGACCATCCTGGCCAACATGGTGAAACACGTCTCTACTAAAAATACAAAAATCAGCTGGGTATGGTGGCACGTGCCTATAGTGCCTATAAGCCCAGCTACTTGGGAGGCTGAGGTAGGAGAATCGCTTGAACCCAGGAGGTGGAGGTTGCAGTGGGCCGAGATTGTGCCACTTCACTCCAGCCTGGTGACAGGGCAAGACTCCGTCTCAAAAAAAAAAAAGAAGGAAAGAAGGAAAGGAAAGGAGAGGAGAGGAGAGGGGAGGGGAGGAGAGGGGAGGAGAGGGGAGGGGAGGAGAGGGGAGGGGAGGAGAGGGGAGGGGAGGAGAGGGGAGGGGAGGGGAGGGGAGGAGAGGGGAGGGGAGGAGAGGGGAGGAGAGGGGAGGGGAGGGGAGAGGACAGAGGAGAGGAGAGGAGAGGAAAGGAAAGGAAGAAAAGAAAGAAAGAAAGAAAAGAAAGAAAGAGAAAGAAAGAAAGTGAAGCAGAACAAATGCACCGAACTCCTCCAACCCCCACCACGAGCGTCACCCCACGCCCGGCCCACTCTTACCTTGCTCACAGTTCTCTACTGTACCATACTGAGCCAGCAGGCTGTCCAGTACCTAGGAAAATGGAGAAGGGAAGTACACTTAACTCTGAGTCCCAAGACCCTTGCAAAGCAGCCACTGGACACCCTGCATCCCAAAGCAATGTGGCATAGATAGAGCCACAGGAGTGTTTGAGCATTATTACCTGTCCAGTGTGACCTTTCTGGGGTGCTAATGCTGATGGGGTATCTTTGCAGGAGTGTACTTAAGTTCTGCCTTAAGGGCCTTTTGGGAAGCAGACATGGGCTGCCTGGGTCCCTAAATTATCTTCTGCCATATTACCAAGTTTAGGGCTTAGGAAACACTCATCCACCTCCCTAATGCCTCTTGCCATAGGGACAACCTAAAGATGGGGCTGTGGGTTACATGAGGCCAGGCGCGGTGGCTCACTTGAGGTCGGCGTTTGAGACCAGCCTGATCAACATGGTGAAACTCTGTCTCTAATAAAAATACAAAATTAGCCGAGCATGGGGGTACACGCCTGTAATCCCAGCTACTTGGGAGGCTGAGGCAGGAGAATTGCTTGAACCTGGAGGAAGAGGTTGCAGTGAGTCGAGATCACGCCACTGCACTCCAGCCCGGGCAAAAAGAATAAAACTCCATTTCAAAAAAAAAAAAAAAAAGAAAGAAAAAGAAGAAAGGATGAGACTCAAAAAGAAAAAAATAAATAAATAAGAAAGAAAGGATGAGACCTAGGCCTCCCCAGTCATTTCTGGCAACTCCAGAATGGTCCAGACGTACTTTCCAGGCTCCACTATCCCACTCCATTTAGAGTTTCCCCCAAACACTTACTTCCCATCGGAGCTGGGGTGGAATATTTCGGATTTGAATTTTCCGGCTCCTGAAAGTAAAGAAGGAGCAGAGTTAAGGAAAGCTCTGAATACATTAGGGGTCTGTGAACTCGCAGTTTCTAATCCTTGCCCCAGTTTCTATTTCCCTACCTTCTGCTCACCAACACCATAGTCTTAAAATCTAAGAATAAACTTTTAGGAATGGAGACTCGGAGTAGGGGTACCTCGCTTTAGAGACCAAAATTATCATGAATGCTACCACACCTAGGAATGCAGAATCAGGTGTTCTAAGCACTCAGTTAACATTCCCAAAACACACACACACGCACACAAACTGTTTTGTTTGTCCCACCACCTTCTCACTCATTCCTTTATTCAGGAAGCAGGTTACCATGACTATGTTCCAGGCACTAGGAATACAAAGCTAAATAAGACATTATTTTTTACTTTTTAGTTGTTTTTGAGATGGAGTCTCTTGCTCTGCCACCCAGGCTGGAGTGCAATGGCGCGATCTTGGCTCACTGCAACCTCTGCCCCCTGGGTTCAAGCAATTCTCCTGCCTCAGCCTCCCTAGTAGCTGGGATTACAGGTGTGTGCCACTACATCTGGCCAATTTCTATATTTTCAGTAGAGACAGGGTTTCATCACATTGGTCAGGCTCGTCTTGAACTCCTGACTTCAGATGATCTGCCTACCTCAGCCTCCCAAAATGCTGGGATTACAGGCATGAGCCACAACATCCGGCCCAAGACATTATTATTAATTAATCTAACAACCATTTAACCATTTAATTGATACCTACTTCATGCACTACTTTGTTCCAGATGCTGGAGACACACAAATAAAGAGACATAATGCCTGGTTGAAGGTGTTCACAATTTATTAGGTGAGATAATATATGCAAACAAATCACAGCGAGATATAGTGCAGTGGTTAAGTCCTTGGCACAGATATGGATTTAAACCTATGCTCCACTTACTAGTACTGACCTTTACAAGATTGTTTAACCTCTTTGAGGCTGTTTCTTCCTATGTAAAACGAGATAATACCTTTCCACAGGGTGGTAGGTGATGCTAGAAAATGTAAGTACTTGAAGTGTAACAATAGATGTATCTGTGAATACTAAGGTGGGAGTGATTGACACATACACAAGTCAGCATAATGCCACTACCTTCCTCTCTCCCAGTAACTATACAGTACTTTCTTCTTTCCATCTTTATTATCATTAACAATCTTGTAAAGTGCTGTCACCCAAACTGGAGTGCAGTGGCATAAACACAGCTCGCTGCAGCCTAGACCTGCTGGGATCAAGTGATCCTCCCACCTCCCACCCTCCTGTATAGCTGGGACCACATGCACATGCCACTGTGCCCGGGTAATTTCTTCTTCCCATCTTTAAAATGTGATTTTTAGCCAGGCGTGGTGGCTCACGCCTGTAATCCCAACACTTTAGGAGGCCAAGGCAGGCGAATCACTTGAGGTCAGGAGTTGGAGACCAGCCTAGCCAACATGGTGAAACCCCCTCTCTACAAAAAAAAAAAAAAAATTAGCAGGGTGTGGTGGCACGTGCCTGTAATTCCAGCTACTCAGGAGGCTGAGGCAGGAGGATCGCTTGAACCAGGGAGGCAGAGGTTGCAGTGAGCCGAGATCACACCACTGCACTGCAGCCTGGGCAACAGAGTGAGACTCGTTTAAAAAAAAAAAAAAGAAGGCCGGGCGTGGTGGCTCACGCTTGTAATCCCAGCACTTTGGGAGGCCGAGGCGGGCGGATCACGAGGTCAGGAGATCGAGACCACGGTGAAACCCCGTCTCTACTAAAAATACAAAAAAATTAGCCGGGCGTAGTGGTGGGCGCCTGTAGTCCCAGCTACTCGGAGAGGCTGAGGCAGGAGAATGGCGTGAACTCGGGAGGCGGAGCTTGCAGTGAGCGGAGATCGCGCTACTGCACTCCAGCCTGGGTGACAGAGCGAGACTCCGTCTCAAAAAAAAAAAAAAAAGAAAAAAGGTAATTTTCCCTGAGGAAGGCTTTCAGGTTCAGGGTCGACTCCCAGATCACTTGCTCACCACCGAAATCAATGCACTAATCCCTGGGTTTAAGACTTTTAAATTGACTTGATGCATTGGCCAATTGCATTTATATCTTTGTTTTTATCCTTGATCATAAACTCTTAGTCCAAGGACAATGTCCAAAAAAACTCTAGTGGCTTGAAGGAAAACTGAACTAGAAAGTAAGAAAGTCTAGTTCTAGCCCTTAACCTGCCCCTGACTGGCTGTTCCTCTAATTAAGCCTCTCTTAAGCTTCGGGCCTCAGTATTCCTACCTGACATGCAATGGGGACAGTGCCAGCCCTTGCTAAGCTTGGGGGAGGGGTTGGAAAACAGGGAAGGGGGATGCTAAGCTCTAGTTGTAAAAGCGTTGACCTTGGCTGTCCTGAGCCAGTTCACTCACTTTACCCATGTGACCTCAGTATCTCCAGGTTTACAGTGGGTACAGCAAGATCTTTATGATCTTTTCTAGCCTGCAATTCTAAATGTGGAGTCTTCATCCATAAAATATGTTAAGGAAATCTCTCCCAGGGATGAAATAATGGGGAAAGAAGGAAATAAACATTGAAGAGAATCTCTGTCCCTGGCTCTCTTCTTTGGTTTGTTCATGAACTTGATCTAAGTAGGTCAGATTATAGCAGGACAAAATAGTAAGATACAAATCCAGTTCCAGGTCCCCAGATGCCATCAGACCACCTTTTTGTGATTCAATTCATTGGCCAAGAGGGAACCCCCACATCTACCCTTGTGAGGAATTTCCTACAACTCATTTGATGACCAACTAGACAGACTGAAAATGTAGAAGCCCTCACAATGAAAGCAAAACTGCTGGAAGAAATGAGGAAAAGAAATGGCCATGCCATTGGAAGGTTGAGAACGCAGACCTAGTTTAACACCTGTAACAGGTATTGCCCAGGCCCAGGCCCAGGACTTCCCTCAAGGGAACACTTCTGGATGTCTGGATGAAGGGCAGAGAGGTGGGAGTGGCTTACCTGGGAGTTCAAACCAGTAAGGGCCTAAGGGAACCCCAGTTTAGGAGCCCAGTTTGAAGTGTGCTCTTTCAAGATGGTCCCTTAGTACAATCTAAGGTCAAAGGTCAAAATTCCCTCACACTTCAAACTCCCAGTTTTAGAGGCTTTCTTTCGTGGAGGGGATGGGGGGAGGGAGAAGGGTGGCAGTGGTGAAATCAAATCTCTGCTGGGATGTTAATCCATATCCTGAAAGCAATGGCAGGCAGATCGTCTGGAATGTCTGGAATGTTCCAGGAGAGGGAGGGGGAGGAGGGCAGGGCCACCCAACCAATGAAAGAAAAGACATCCTGGCAGCCCTCCCCTGCCCCCAACCAGCAGGGACTCACCCAGCCCTCCAGGGTACACACCCCACCCTGGGAACCCACTCCAGGCCCCTCCAGGCCGCCTCCTTTCAACAAAGCCCCCAGCCCTGATTAAAACACAACGGCGGGAGGTGGGGTGCAGGGAGGCACAGAGGCCGTGAAGAACCTTTGTCTTTTAAGCCCTTGGCCCCCGTTTCTATTAAGTATGGTGCTACCTAATTTCTTTCAGGCCTCAAAGCACATGGGGCATTTCTGATAACTGTGACCTGTATTCCCTTCCCTTGGTCCCAGTCTCATTCATTCCACAAACACTTAGAGAAGGCCTGATGTAGACTGAGCTGGGGCAGTGTGTTGGGAACTTGGGGGATCCAGATGGAAGCTAAGAGCACCCTAACTGGTTACTTCTTCACTCTGAACCTTAGTTACCTCCTATGAAACTTGAATAAGGCTTTTATAAAACAAGTTGCCTGCCATGTAGTAAGCACTCAATTCATGTCCAAGTCCCCAGTCCCAGGGAACTGGAGTATCCACACTAGCATGGAAAGAGGCAGGCGGGTAGGGTTGACAATAGTAACAGCTATTAAGATTTTACTTCTGCACTGGTGGAGAAAATAGTGAAAAATACCACTGCCTAAAGCCCCACCCCCATCTCCCCAATTAAAGGGTCCAGGGACCAGGGACCCACTCCAGTACTTCAGTAGACCAGCTTCCACCAGAGCTGAGAAGCGCCTTTGCCCTATGGGCAGTATCTCCTGGGCACCTTCTATATGCCTGGATTGCCTAAACTAATGAACATCCATTGTTCAGAAAAGGAAGGTGAACTCTGAGTTCATTAGTCCCTCCCCGCCACCCTCCTGTAACTGATAAACCTGTGGATTCAAAGAATGAAGCAACCAGCCCCTGGCAATAAAGGCAACAGTTGCACCAGCCTATTTTTCTGGGTGCCAACATGCTGTGGCTTCTGGTGCTGTCTGTCTGCCTTGATCTACAGAGTAGTTATCAGGTCCCGGGCCAGGGGTGGGGCATGTGGGGGCGGGGGCGGCAGCTTGCCAGATACATAGCAGCTATTGAGGACTCACCTCTCAAACGCTGCTGGGCCAAGGAGGAGGCTTAAGAGCCACAAAGACTGAGTGACCATCCTCCAGAAGCCCAGGGGGGATTCAGGAGAAAACAGAGGGAAGGAGCATCCTTGCAACAGCTTAAGAAGCTATGTAGGAAGTAAGAGATTCAGGAAGCAGAGGGAGCAGGGCCCCTGGGAGGGAGATGAGGGTGGGAACTCTCCCTGGGCTGAGAGTTCTCATCCTTCATACCTCAAGAGTTCAGAGAAGTGTCACTGACTTACACCAAAGAGAAAAGTAAACAGTTCTCAATTAGGGAAGAGCCTGCTTTTTTTTTCTTTGAGACAGGGTATTGCTCTGTCATCCAGGCTGGAGTGCAGTGGTGGGATCTTGGCTCACTGCAGCCTCGACTTCCCAGGCTCAAGGGATCCTCCCACCTCAGCCCCCTGAGCAGCTGGGACCACAGGCACATGCGCCATCACGCCTGGCTCCAATTTTTTTTTTTTTTTTTTTTAATTTGTAGAGACGGGGCCTCACTATGTTTTCCAGGCTGGTCTCACACTCCTGTCTGTCCTCAAGCGATCCTCCCACCTCAGCTCCCAAAGTGCTGTATAGATGTGAGCCACCGCACCAGGATGATAATAATTTCTTGATGTCATCAAATACCTAGTCAATGTTCAATATGCCAAATAATCACTTTTCAACTAACTAACTATGGAAATAGGCAGCTGGAAGAAGAAGTTAATAGCTTAAAGAATTATAGGTGGGATGTTTTGATTTATCGGAGTGCAATTCCACAGTGCAGACCCACTGTTCACTGGGTCGTGTGAACTCTTAAGTGTTTTTAATTTTGTCCTCCAGCCTAAGGTGAGTTTACTTTGGCAAATGCTTTTTGTCCCCTTTATGTCATCAAAAAGGCAGCATAGGGACAGTGCGAAGAGTCTGGATTCAAACAGCCTTTGGGTTCAAATTCTGGCTGTGGTTCTGCGTGGCTGTGTGACTTAGACAAGATACTCAACCTCCCCATCTCAGTACCCTGGTCTATAAAACATCCGTTGATACTACCTTAGTGGGTAGGGAGAATTATATGAGATAATGAATCTCAGAGCCTGGCATGTTAATTCCCTTCCTTTAAAGTAGAAGTTAGGGCCACGTGCGGTGGCTCACGCCTGTAATCCCAACACCCTGGGAAACCGAGGTGGGTGGGTCATGGGGTCAGGAGTTCAAGACCAGCCTGGCCAACATGATGAAACCTTGTCTCTACTAAAAATACAAAAATTAGCCGGGCGTAGTGGCGCACGCCTGTAATCCCAGCTACTTTGAAGCAGGGGAATCGCTTGAACCCGAGAGGCAGGGAGGTTGCAGTGAGATCGCACCACTGCACTCCAGCCTGGGCGACATAGCATGACTCTGTCCCCCACCCCACCCCACCCCAAAAATACATATACGTATGTGTGTGTGTGTGTGTGTATATATGTGTGTGTATATATATATATATAATATAATATATATATTATATAAAATATATAATATAATATATATTATATAAAATATATATAATATAATATATATATTATATAAAATATATAATATAATATATATTATATATAATATATATTTTATAAAATATATATCATATAAAATATATATAATATAATATATTATATATAATATATATTATATAAAATATATATAATATATACATTATATATAATATATATATTATAAAATATATATAATATATACATTATATATAATATATATATTATAAAATATATATTATATATAAAATATATATAATATATTATAAAATATATATATTATATATAAAATATATATAATATATAATATATTATATATATATATAAATTAGCCAGGCATGCACCTGTGGTCCCAGCTACTCAGGAGGCTGAGATGGGAGGATCACCTGGGTCCGGGAAGCAGAGTTTGCAGTGAGCCGAGATGGCACCACTGCACTCCAGCCTGGGTGACAGAGTGAGATCCTGTCTCAAACTAAATAAATAAAGTGTAAGTTAGGAGCCAGGCACAATGGCTCACTCCTGTTGTCACTCTTTTAAAGTCATATTGTAATTCTTATATTTTAGAAATATATACTGAAATAGTTACAAATAAAATGACATGTCTAAGATTTGCTTCAAAATAATCAGAGCGCAGGGGAAAATGAAAACAGACTACATATGCATGGCAATTTTAAAGCTAAGTGATGGATGGTACACGGAAGGGTTATTACATTATCCTTTCTACTTTTATGTTTATATTTCTTTCCATAATAAAAAGGTATAAACAAAAAAGATGTAATTCCAGCTCACCCAGTTCTGAAGTCATTAGCAGTTCAAAATTAATAGAAACTAGTATGAAGTAATGAAATTTTCCTATTGGTGTTCTATTCGAAAGAATCCAGAACCTTGAGGAGCTTACCGGGGCTGGAAGGAGACAAGGGCTTGGGCTCCAAGGGAGGAAGGAGCAAATGCACCAGAAGAGATGGTCTCAGAAAGAGGCCTCCCAGGAAAGCATTGTGCACAGTGTGAATGGGAGGCTGAAAACTACCCCTGGGACTGGGATTTCTCTAATCCTCTGCAAACCTGCTCCTTCTTTCAGCCCCCGTACGCAGAAGCGAGGATGCCGTTTTCAATCATGTTTATGGCCTCCCTCACCCCTCCCTAGAGGGAGGAGTGCCTTTAAACTGGGGTGGGGCAAGCCAGTTGAAGGAAGGGAGGAGGGCTAGGTGGGAGCAGGTTTTGGAATCTTGTCAAGTTTGGGGCCCCAATTCCCCTCCGGCCCCTGTCATGAGTCAAGCCTGGACTTTCATCTCCAGCAAAGAAGTAGGATTAAACCGGGATCTTCAGATTAGAACCTTCACCTCCACCCCTCCCCCAGGCCAAGCTTCCGGCTCCATGTGTGGTCTTGGACAAGCTAAGCCTTCAACTCTGGACCTCAGTTTCTCACATCTGGGAAACTAGGAGTAGGGTTAGTCCATCTTAGAGGGTCCTGTGTCCCCAGACAGGGATCAACCCTGTCTACCTATAAGGAAACACCTTCTTAATTAGAGGGATTTTCTGTGCCCTAATAGTCTGAATAACTGGTTCTTAACTTTTTTTTTTTTGAGACAGTTCCTATTAAGATAAAAGGCAAGAACATTCCACCAGAAAGATGCACTTTGCACACCATTTCAAGATTTCAGGGGTTAATGAAGACTTTCGAATCCATCCATAACCCCAAAGTAAAGACACTCCCTAACCGCCATCCCTACCTATCACATTTAACTTCATCCCAAAGATATCCAAGTCTTCAGTCATGGCTGCAGGCATCTCAACAAGTAGAGAAGGAATCAGCCTGAGGCAATTAGAAAACAAAGCTAGACTGGGAGCCAGTTTGGGGTTCCCAGGATGCTGGAAAACAGTGAGCAACAAACATGTTTCAAACCTGCAAAAACATACACACCATGCTCATGTCATCTAACAGGTACCAGATTTCTAATCAGAAGTCAAGAAGCTGGTGGTTTCTGCTAAGAGTCCAGCTGCTCGGAGCCATTCTTTTTTGTTGTTGTTGTTATCTTGACAGCTACTAGACACTGGGCCTTCTCTGTCCACTACAAGAGCCACTAATTACATGTGGCTGCTCTACTGAGGCTCTTGCAGTGTGGCCAGTCCAACTGAGCAACTGAATTTTTAATTTTGTAACTTTACGCGTCAGGCCGGGTGTGGTGGCTCACACCTGTAATCCCAGCACTTTGGGAGGCCGAGGCTGGTGGATCACCTGAGGTCAGGAATTCAAGACTAGCCTGGCCAACATGGTGAAACCCTGTCTCTACTAAAAATACAAAAATTAGCCGGGTGTGGTGGCGCATGCCTGTAACCCCAGCTACTCAGAAGGTTGAGGCACTTTGGGAGGCCAAGGCAGGTGGATCACCTGAGGTCAGGAGCTTAAGACCAGCCCCATCTCTACTAAAAATACAAAACATTAGCCGGGTGTGGTGGCAGGCACCTGTAATCCCAGCTACTCGGGAGGCTGAGGCTCAAGAATTGCTTGAACCCAGGAGGCTGAGGTTGTGGTGAGTTGATATCATGCCACTGCACTCCAGCCTGAGCAACAGAGTGAGACTCTGACTTGAAAAATAATAAATAAATATAAAATAATTTTAATCTAGTTTAGAATACTAGATTTCTAAAACTTAAGTACCCTCCAAAAAACTATTAAATATCTCTTTAATAATCATTTATATTGATTGCATGTTGAAATAATTTTTTATATATTGGGTTAACTATCTTTAAAATTAATTTCACCTGTTTCTTTAATATGACTCGTAGGAAATAGAAACTTACATGTATGGCTCACATTGCATTTCTTTTTTTTTTTTTTTTTTTTTTTTTTTTTTTTTTTTTTTTTTTTTTTTTTTTTGTTTGAGACGGAGTCTCGCTCTGTCGCCCGGGCTGGAGTGCAGTGGCGCAATCTCGGCTCACTGCAAGCTCCGCCTCCCGGGTTCACGCCATTCTCCTGCCTCAGCCTCCGAGTAGCTGGGACTACAGGCGCCCGCCACCGCGCCCGGCTAATTTTTTTTTTGTATTTTTTAGTAGAGACGGGGTTTCACCGTGGTCTCGATCTCCTGACCTCGTGATCCGCCCGCCTCGGCCTCCCAAAGTGCTGGGATTACAAGCGTGAGCCACCGCGCCCGGCCGGCTCACATTGCATTTCTGTTGGACAGTGCTGGGCATTGTGCTACAGTACCCAGCACATAGGCATGGTCCCTGCTTTCACGAGGTTTACAGTCCAGCAGGGGACCTGGTTTGATTTGATTTGGTTTGGTTTGGTTTGGTTTGGGATAAGAGGACAAAGCTAACCAGGGAGTAAGGGAGGGCTGCTCACTGGACCCCTTCAGAAGTAGGTGATTCTGCTGTTCAACAAGAGGGTTCCATGTGGCTGACACCAGAGTAGAAGCCCCCTCCCAAAGCTGGCCCCTCTCCCACTTGTCACTCCCATCTAGAAGTTGCCCTAAGGTGCCAACCTCTGCCTTTTCCAGAAAATCACCACTGACTCAGCCCTTCCTCCCCACTACACCTCCTTATCCCTACAGGGTGGAGAGGCGGTGAAAAAAAAAAATTGTCCAAGAAAACTTCTGAAGGGGGCGGACCTGGCACGCTTCAGGATGGCAGTAGCTGAGAAAGGGGGCGGGGGTGGGGAGGGGAGGAGGAGCTGGCCGAAAGCCCAGGGCTCTGTGCCAGGCTGATCCAGAGGCAGGGCAGCCAGACAGGCCGGAGGACAGGCGGGCCGACGGGCGGGCTGTCGAGTGGCAGGCTGGCAGGGGTAGGGGCCAGAAAACATTGACCTACTGGGAGATGTGGGACTGGGCAGAGCAGATGCCACCACCACGAAGAAAGCCAGAGTGTGAGGGGACTGGAAGGCGAGGACACCACTGGAATAACTGTCGCCCTGTGAGCAAGGTCTTTTAATGTATGTGGCATACACGCACTGCCTCCTTCCTATACTACTTGTTGGGGAAAAGTAGGAAGGAAAAGCAGGTCACCAAGAGCTACTCTGGGCTGAACCTTTCTTCCCACTCCTCTGGAGGGCTCTTCTACCCACGTTTAGGGGAGAGAAGGTAATCACTCAGCTTATATGACCACAGACACACACACATATACACACACGCGTGCACACACACAATACACACACCTTAATCTGTCACCAAGAAGTTCCAGTTGAAAAACGTCAGATTCATACATTGAGGCAGAAAGGAAAAGGGTAAGCCTCTGAAGCCTGAGAGGATGCTGAACAGTCACTCTCATTTCACAGATGGAGAAACTGAGGCTCAGAGAAGGAAACAGACTTGCCAACTTGGAGGCAGGACTAGTAGGCTGCTTGTGCTCACTGCACCAAACTCCACTGCTTTCTTTCTGAAGACAAGTGTTAATACAGCAGAAGCCTGAACAGCCCCGACGTCAGGAGCAGGAAAAGTGCCCATATTCTGTATGGTTAAGTGTGTGCCAACTGGCTTTTACTGCATGCGGCTCTAATTTGGGCACGGGATTTCACTTGCGGAAGAGCTAAGTGCCCTATAATACGGCTGGATGGCTGTCAGGGAGATTTGTTAGCGGGGTGAAAGGGTGCTCACCAAAAATTCCTATCATGCAAAATGTCATCTTGCTCTGGGGGAGGAAGGAAGCAACTTGTGGAAGGTGCTAAGGGGCGGTGGGGTCAAGCCAACCTCAGCATGAATACTTTGCTCAATTCGCCTATCTCAGAAATAGTTTGACAAGAAAGCCCATCTGAGCAGCCCCCAAGAAGGCCAAAACAGAAGCTCTGGGACAGCCCAGCTCTTTCCAGACAAATTCCACATCAGCCTGGTCCAACTGCCACCCTCTCCCCCACCTTGAGTGGCTCCCAAAGGGGAGAGGTGGTCATGTGGAAGCACAGAGAATGGGGGGTCCCCGGGGTGGACTGAGGATGTGGAGAAGAAACCATCAGGACAAACCTACAGTATGGGGACAAATGGAAAAGAGGTGACCCAACGGGAGCTGTGCAACTGAGCCTCCCTCTTGCAAGCTGAGATGGGGAGGTCCCCCTCAGGGACACTGCTCACGATCCTTCTCAGACTGGCAGTGGGAAGGGAAGAGTTTCGGAATCTTCCCCCCCGGGGTCGGGAAGGCTACTAAGCTCCGAGGGAGGGAAAGGTGGGGGGCAGGAAGACCATCTCTGGCCCGGCCCCGCCTCCCTGGAGATGCTGGTTTAGCTCTCGCCCCCGGTGGAGATGCCAGCCTCTCTCCAGAAAGCTTAAAAGCCATACAGTCACGGCCGGGCGAAGTGCCTCACGCCTATAATCCCAGCACTTTGGGAAGCCGAAGCGGGAGGATCACCTGAAGTCAGGAGTTCGAGACTATCCTGGCCAACATGGTGAAACCCCGTCTCTACTAAAAACACAAAAATTAGCCGGGCGTTGTGGCACGCGCCCGTAATCCCAGCTACTCGGGAGGCTGAGTATCACGGGAGCCGAGATCACACCACTGCACTCCAGCCTGGGCGACAAAGCGCACCCTCAGGCACTCGGGGTCTCAGAGTCCCGGCCGAGGATGGAGCTGGCGCCCAGTGGAAGGCATCATGAAAAGACACAGAGTCGAGCTCTGTCCTCCAGAGGGAACAGCCAAGGTGGCCCTCTCAGGAGCAAGGAGAGGAAACCAGACCAGCCTCCAAAGCAATCGGTCTTCGGCAGCTTCCCATTGCACCATGAGAAGGACCCGGCGGACATCCCCGTGCTCCTCGGGGTCCTTAGTGCCCCCTGGTGAGGATGGGCAAACATCTGGGCACCAGCCCCGCAAGCGTCTGCGTGTCCATGAGTGGCGGACGCTGCGCAGGAGCCCTCAGGGATCCGCGTCTCCCCCTAGCTGCCAACCATGACCTGCGGGAAACAGGCGCTGCTGCTGGCTTCTTCCTGGTGGGCGCTTCCTCAGCCAGTCTCTCCCCTGACACGGGCCCCTGCGTGGCCCTCCTCCCCCTCAAGTGCCCTCTCTGTGGAGGTCTTCCTCCCCAGGGCTCCGCACGGTCTAGAATGTTCTACCACCAAGGATCCTGTCTGGGAGGACTGAGTGCCTTCCAAGATGGTTCTCGCCTATCCTTGGCCAGGAGGAGGGGACGGCCAAGAGGACCTAGGCGGTGAACACGGCCCCTCGTGGTGGAGCAGGGGAAAGCGCAGCAGAGCAGGCCACTGAGGGGGACGGCAACTGCGGGGCTGGGACTGAGGGGGAGACTGAGGGGGACGGGGACTGCGGGGAGAACCACTAACGGGGATAGTGCGGTGCCTGGGAAGGGCGGCGGCAGCTGAGGCGGGGGAGGGGCGCCCTTGTGAACAGGCAATTGAGAACTGAGACGGCGCAGCTGAGGGGCGGGCTGTCCCCGCCTGTGCCCACGGTCGCCCCCTCCCCAGCCCCTCTCACCTAACCCGGGAAGCTGAGCACTCGCCCTCCCACCCCGGAATCTGGGTGGGCTGAGGCCGCAGCGCGCAAGGAGGGGGACCGAGCAGCCCCCCAGCCCCTCCGCTACAGGGCTCCGCACGGTCTCGAATGTTCTACCGCCAAAGCCCTCTTGGGCGCCCCGACTCCCTCCAAACCTGTCCAGCGGGGACCAGCGGCCCTTGGCTACCCGCCCTGGGCCCCGAGGGGGAGGGGACCCGCGCCAGGGGCTGCGGGGTGGGGGTGGGGCCAGGGACTTTGCCCTTTGTCTCTCTCCAGAGCCACCGGCCGGTCGAAACCCGACCCCGTGGCGAAGCCAGGCAGCCGGCGAGAAGCAGTCTCCCGCTCCGGGGTCCTTTAGTAAATCCAGACCCGACCTCCCTGTGGTCAGGGCTGTGACTGAGGTGGTCCTGTGGGGGAAGGGGGCTTCCCGCCTGCACCAGGCCTGCAAGCATTTAAGTGGCAACCGGTTGGGGGTAGGGAACCGGGGAGCCGGGGAGAGGCTGGAAGTGGGGCCGCGGAGGCTGGAAGGGAGAAAATGGCCCGGGAGGCGGCATTCCTTAGAGACCTTGGCTGGGCCGCGGGAGGAGGCGGGACGGGGCGGGAGGCCTCCCACTGTGAGGCCAAGAACTAAGGCCTGGGAGCAGGGTGGGGGCACGGAACTAGAAGCCTTCGGAACCCGCAGAGAAAGAAACCTCTCCTCCCGGGCTAGTCCTCAAGGCCTTCTGGGAAGCTCCATAGCAAAGTCACAATAGAAGTCATACTCGCCCCCATGCAGAGTAGGGCATCTGTTTGGGGGTGAGAATGACCTTTCAGCCCTTTTGGGGTGTCATCAATTAATGATCTTGTTAATAACTCACCTTTGCATAGTGCTTTAGAGTTCATAAAGTACTTCTTTTTGCCCACACTATGAACCTGGAACCACCACAAGAGGCTGAGTTGAGCCTCTCAACAACCAGGGGAGACTGAGAATATTGCTACTTCCGTTCTGCAGATCAGAAAACGGGCTCAGAGGTCAAGGTGACACTGGCCAGCAAATGTCACTACATTGTGCAGCCTGTTCCTGCTTGCCGGGAAAAAAAGGTAACTGGGTTCCTGATATTTTAGAAACTAACATGTATGGAAGCCAGGCGCGGTGGCTGGTGCCTGTAAACCCAACACTTTGTGGCGTGGGGGGTGGTGCTCAGGCTCTTGCTTGAGCCGGTAAAGTCAAAGCTGCAGTGAGTTGTGGTCGTGCCACTGCACTCCACCCTGGGCGACCGAGGGAGACCCTGTCTAAAGAAAGAAGAAAAACTAACATGTATGAACTATGAATTATGATTCTGTAGACCTGTAACAAAGGTCAACTCTTTGTCTCTTCCTGCTAGGAGGAGGGAGAAGGAGGAGGGAAAGGGAAGCATCTCAATCCCTGCCCTTCCCCCCAAGCTCCCATTTTCCCGTGGGTTGAACCCAAACAAAAGCGGGGGTGGATCAGCCTAAAGCTCCAGCCCTGGTACCTTCCAGAAGCGTCAAAGGATGGAGACTCCTAGAACTCAAAACACTCATCCATCTTATTTTATGAGGTTTCTGGAGATGGGAAGGATTCAGGTGAGGAAACAACAGTCCCAGGAAAAGAGATAGTGACCCCAGTTCCCACACCTTACGCATCTGCAAAAGGACAGGCTGAGGCTGACACCTAAGTTCTAACCCCACTCAGATCTTTCTTCCACTTTATTCAGCTTCCTCTCAGTGTATTATTTTATTCCAACAGAATTCCCATTTCCCATCTTAACTGCCCAGACAAGGGGAGAAAATCTGGACCCATCCATCTCAATTTTCTTCAACTGGCCGGGCGCGGTGGCTCATGCCTGTAATTCCAGCACTCTGGGAGGCAAAGGAGGGCGGATCGCCTGAGGTCTGGAGTTCTAGACCAGCCTGGCCAACATGGCAAACCCCTTCTCTACTAAAAGTACAAAAATTTGCCAGGTGTGGTGGCACATGCCTGTATCTACTTGGGAGGCTAAGGCAGGAGAATCACTTGAACCCGGGAGGCAGAGGTTGTATGTAGTGAGCCAAGATTGCACCACTGCACTACAGCCTGGGTGACAAAGCAAGACTCTATCTCCCAAAAAAAAAAAAAAAAAAAAAAAATCAATTTTCTTCAACGACTCAAGATAATCTGAAAATCTCAACGGTGATAGGAAAATACAATGCAAGGTAGGTATGAAATGCCTGGGGAGGCTCAGAGCAAGGAGAAATTTTATCTGCTAAGCTTACGCCCCACTCCCCAGCCCCTGCAAAAAAAGCTCAAGAAAACCTCAACCTCTCTGAGTACTGGAGGATCACCTGTTCCCAGCGTTTGTTTTTTTTTTTTTTTTTTTTGGAACAGGGTCTCATTCTGTCGCCCAGGCTGGAGTGCAATGGCACCATCACAGCTCATTGTAAAGTGAAACACGTGGGCTCAGGCAACCTTCCTGCCTCAACCTCCAGAGTTCACACCTTCTAACAGAGCTCAACTTTGGAAATAGAAATGCCTGGGTTTGAAATCCCAGCACTCCTACTTATTGAAGGTGTGACCTTAGTTCAGATTCTTCTGTAGAATGAAGATAATACCTTCAGAGTTCTTTGGGAAATTCGGTGAAGTAACGTGTGAGCTGAGTAGATACTCAATAAATGCTCCTATAATTGTAGAAAGAACTCATCTTTTGAGCCTTATCACCTCACAGTGCTCAGAAGCAAAGATGCTCAATAAGAGAAATAAACAGGAGTGACTGCCCTACCAACTGAGAGCCTCATTTCTGTGAATCCTCACTGAATGCCTCCCTCTTCTAGGTGAATGGTCTGCCCAAAAACAGCCTTGTGGATGGCTGCCCAAAAACAGCTCCCTGTCCATCCACAAGGCTGTTTTTGTTTTTTGGGTTTTTTGTTTTTTTTTTTGAGACAGAGTCTCACTCTGTTGCCCAGGCTGGAGTGCAGTGGCACCATCTCGGCTCACTGCAACCTCCACCTCCCGGGCTCAAGCGATTCTCCTGCCTCAGCCTCCCCGAGAAGCTGGGATTACAGGTGCGCGCCACCATGCCTGGCTAGTTTTTGTATTTTTAGTAGAGACGGGGTTTAAATGTTAGCCAGGCTGGTCCATGAGGCTCTTCTTAACCCATTCCTCTATTTTTTCTGCCTTGCCTCCAAAACCCAGCTTAGCTCTAAAGCCTCCCTCCTCTATTTTAGTTCCTGAGTTTGTGTGCCTCCCATTTTAGTGTGTGGACTCCTGGACTCTGTACTCTCAGTTTTTCCTGGATTTAAAGTGAAAATGCTGGAGGGTAGAGACTTGGCCTTGTACCTCTGTCTTTTGGGAGCCCTCTCAACCTCTATGTCTCACTTCCCCACCTGAAAAGACCCAATAATGCTAAATAAAAACTCAATAAATAATCAGTATTTAATGCAGGAAAGGGGACACACAAAGGCTTCCATTTTCTTTAGGATGAAGAGGTGACCGCACTTTGGGAGGCCAAGGCGGGCAGATCACGAGGTCAGGAGATCAAGACCATCCTGGCTAACACAGTGAAACCCTGTCTCTACTAAAAATACAAAAAGTAGCCGGGTGTGGTGGCGGGTGCCTGTAGTCCCAGCTACTCGAGAGGCTGAGACAGGAGAATGACATGAACCTGGGAGGCGGAGCTTGCAGTGAGCCGAGATCGTGCCACTGCACTCCAGCCTGGACGACAGAGCAAGACTGTCTCAGAAAAACAAAAAAAAAGGGGTGACCACCGTGTGGGAAAAAGTAAAACTGGCAATAGTTTTTAAATGGCCATTTTTTTAATCCCAGCACTGCCACTTACTGGAAATGAACAGAGGGAAGCAGGAATGGGTAAGTTACTATTTAATGGGTATAGAGTTTCAGTTTTGCAAGATGAAGAGTTCTAGAGATAGATAAAGGTGATGGTTGCACAACAATGTGAATGTTTTTTGTTTTTTGTATTTTGTTTTGTTTTGTTTGAAATGGAGTTTCGCTCCTTTTCGCCCAGGCTGGAGTGCAGTGGCCTAATCTCGGCTCACTGCAACCTCCGCCTCCCAGGTTCAAGCAATTCTCCTGCCTCAGACTCCCAAGTAGCTAGGATTACAGGCGCACGCCACCACACCTGACTAATTTTTGTATTTTTAGTAGAGACGAGGTTTCACCATGTTGGCCAGGCTGGTCTCGAACTCCTGACCTCAGGTGATCCACCCACCTCGGCCTCGCAAAGTGCTGGGATTACAGGCATCAGCAACCGCGCCTGGATATGTTTATGTCACAAAACTATATATTTAAAATGGTTAAGATGGTAAATTTTACCTTTTTGCATATTTTACAATTAAAAAAAATTTTTTTTAAGATGGAGTTTCGCTCTTGTTGCCCAGGCTGGAGTGCAATGGGATGATCTCGGCTCACTGCAACCTCTGCCTCCCAGGTTCAAGAGATTCTCCTGCCTCAGCCTCCAGAGTTGCTGGGATTACAGGCATGTACTACCACGCTCGGCTAGTTTTTGTATTATTATTAGAGACAGGGTTTCAAATGTTGGCCAGGCTGGTCTTGAACTCCTGACCTCAAGTGATCTGCCCGCCTTGGCCTCCCAAAGTGCTGGGATTACAGGCATGAGCCACTGCGCCCAGCCTAAAAATAACTTTTTTTAAAAAAGTACCAAGGATAAAGAGAAAAACCTAAAAGTTTCCAAAGAAAAAATATCTGAAATATCTGTTAAATTGTATTTCCAGCAGGGCACGGTGGCTCACGCCTGTAATCCCAGCACCTTGTGGGGTTGAGATGGGCAGATCACCTGAAGTCAGGTGTTTGAGACCAGCCTGGCCAACATGGTGAAACCCCCATCTCTACTAAAAATACAAAAATTAGCCGGGGGTGCTGGCGCACACCTGTAGTCCCAGCTACTCAGGGAGGCTGAGGCAGGAGAATCGCTTGAACCCGGGAGGCAGAGGCTGCAGTGAGCCAAGATGGCACGCACCACAGCACTCCGGCCTGGGCAACAGAGCAAGACTCCATCTCCAAAAAAAAAAAAAAAAAAATTATATTTCCTTCCATCTGCACTGTAAGATCAGGGTCTTTCACTTGTTCCTCATTGTATTTCTAATACCTAGCAAAGGTATCATGCAATAGTAGACTGTTACTAGATAAAAGTAACTGGACGAATGCATGCATGTATGCATGAATGAATACATTAGAGGTACCAATCTTTGCAGCAATATGCAAGCTATCCCAGAAGTCTGCAGCATCTTGTTAAATGTTTTCTCCCATGGCTTTTCATTGTAAATATATATTTTTTTAAGTTATTTTTCAAACAGCCAGTGACTGAGGCAAGGACCCCACACACACTCCTAGGCTACAGCTGCTAACCATGGGGCTTTTAAGAGAAGAGAGCCAAGGAGTTTGGGCCTAGACAGACAGCATTCCTCTTTTAGTTAGAAGTTTAAAAGAAACTACTCATTCAAGATGGCCAGCAAGAGGAGCAAGGGTAGAAGAGTGGAACAAAGATTATCTCACAGAAATATTAGAAGTTTGTGAGGATCATTCTGTTCCACCTCCTGCCTACACCCAGAGCTCATTCTGGACAGAAATCACTCCACTCTATTCTAAAAAGCCAACAGCAGCAGCATATCTTAATCAAATGGTAATAAATACAGAGAGGAAGAAAACCCTATAGATAACCTCAGTCAGCTAGATTTTAAATAAGTTTAAATAAGTTGTAGGAAGACCCTTAACAAGAGTATTCTTCTGAATCTAGCTGCTTCCTCAGCCAACATCCTAGTACATCTAGTCCTTGTTTGGAATGCACTGGCTGCAGCCACCAACAGCCATGTCTCTCTGTGAAGAATTATCTTTGCCCTTCAATTTATTTACTTTTTTTTTTTTTTTTGAGATGGAATTTCACTCTTGTCACCCAGGCTGGGCTGCAATGGCGCAATCTCTGCTCACTGCAACCTCTGCCTCCTGGGTTCAAGCGATTCTCCTGCCTCAGCCTCCCAAGTAGCTGGGATTACAGGTGCCAGCGACCATGCCCAGCTAATTTTTGTATTTTTAGTAGAGACAGGGTTTCACCATGTTGGTCAGGCTGGTCTCGAACTCCTGATCTCAGGTGATCCACCCACTTCAACCTCCCAAAGTGCTGGGATTACAGGCGTGAGCCACTGCGCCTGGCCTGCCCTTTAATTTAGAACTTCATCTCCAAATCCTGCCAAAACAACTGGTCTCTATTACAGTTGGAGTTCTCCTCCCAAGCAACTTAGAGACCTTAAGGAGGAAGTAGAATAAATATTTCTAACTTTGAATAGACATCCTCAACAAGTTTACTCCACCCAACAGCTCCCATTTCAGTTCCTGTCTCCCCTCATTTTCTCTTCCTCACAGTCCCTAATGGAAAGTTGACAAGCCCCAAGCAATCCCAAATGCCACTCCAGAAAGAGGCAACACACATCATTCTGCATAAACTAATTGTAAAACCCTTTATAGTAAATGATTAAAGTCACAAGCCTGTTAAAAGACTGAAAACCACATCCGGATGGGAAGCCCTTTTCCTCCCCATCCCAGTAAGAAGGTTCAACCCTTATTCCCAGGGCTGGGGCTGTGGACATGTGTGTATGTATGTGTATGCACCCATCCATGTGCCTGCATTATGGCACGCAGCCTTTGAGCAGAGGGCTGAAATGAAGAAGTGGGCATAAAGGTGGGTTCTGAGTGCATCTTTGGGAACTGGTTCCAGACCAGGGAACCAGGGAGAGAATGTGAGGACACTACAGAAACAGAAGAAGTAGGGAACAAGGTGTGCAGTCACCCCCTGGGTATCTAGGGATCCCCAGTTCCTGAATGCCTGCTGTTAGCTTACCAACAGCAGGACATGAAAATGAACATACCCATCCCAGCAGATGGGGGAGGTCACTCTCATTTCTTCCTTCCTCAGACCCCCAGGAGGATTCTTACAGTCCCCTTCATCCTGAATTCTTACAACACCTACCTTACATGCAGAGTTAGTTCCCCTCTCACCAATGTCCCTACTCTACATGTACCTTTGACAGCAGTGTGAAATTTCAGGTAGGAACCTGGTCCATGTTCAGGGCATAAATGATAACAGAATAAATGGCCTGTTTCCCCTAAAGAACAATTAATAGCATTATCCACCATGCTTGCCTCATCTCTCCAAGCCTTCTGTCTCAGAGAATGTACTGTGGGAATCTATAATCTAAGGGCTCTGTGGGGTTGCCCTGGTGAGCTTCATCTCCACTAAAAGGTGGCTTTTCCTTTCAACATACAGGTAGAGTTACCAAAGCACCCTACACACAGATCCCCTTCAACATGCCTAGCCATCACTGTTCCTAGTGCTTCAGATATATAGCCCAAGCTGACACACACACAGTTCAAAGACAACCTCTCATGGACACATTTTCAGGCATCTGTACACTTGATCAGGTCTAATACTCACGGAGCTAACCACAGCTATATGGGGCAGGGTAGGATACAACTGTAAAGCTTCAAAGGAGGACAAACAATGGCTAGGGCAAGAGGGACAGAAGTCAGTATGCACAACAAAATAATAACAATAAGAGCTACTGTGTACTACTATTAGGACCACTTCTTTACAGTTACAGAAATTGAGCTCAAGCTTTTAAACACTGAATTCTCCTGGGAGGAAGACCTTTCCTCCAGACCCCAGTAAAGGATGAGTGAGAGACCTAGGGTAGGTCATTAAGACTCTGACCTAACAGCACTTCTTCCCTCCTGGAGCCTTAAGAATTTTGAATGATTCCTTTCCTCCTCGTTCCTCTTTGCCAAAGAGCTCAGACCACACAAACAACCATTACACATATATTTCTGAATTCTCTGATTTCTCCACTTAAAGATCCTAACTATATCCAATCAACTAAACTAAACTATCCAATCAAATTTCACTCAGACTTAACATTTTCCATTTCAAGCGGCCAAAACATCCAAATGAGTGATTGAGTTGGTTTTTGTTTTTGCTAGAGACACAGTCTCGCTGTTGCCCAGGCTGGAATGCAGTAGTGTGATCTCGGCTCACTGCAACCTCCACCTCTCAGGTTTAAGCAATTCTCTGGCCTCAGCCTCTCAAGTAGCTGGGACTACAGGCATGCACCACCACACCTGGCTAATTTTTGTATTTTTAGTAGAGACAGGGTGAAACCTGTCAGCCAGGCTGGTGTTGAACTCCTAGCCTCATGTAATCTGCCCTATTCGGCCTCCAGAAGTGCTAGGATTGCAGATGTGAGCCACCATGCCTGGCCTGAATGAGTGATTGAGTTTTTAACCAAAATTAACTCAAAATGAAAAAAAAAAAATTGAAGTTCTCCTTAATCCTCTTTTCATAAGGAAATGTAGAGAGAATTGACTAGAATCCACCAACCAGACATGGTAGAAAAGGAAAGAGGAAATGTAGAGCTTCCCCTCTTCTCCTGCCTCCTCTATTATGGGATTTTTCTCCACAATCCTCCTCTAAACTATAAGCAAAATTTCCCAGCCATCCCATATCAGACACATCCCTTACATGCCTTCCAGCCACCAAAATGCCACTTGTCTAATAACCAGACTTGTCCTAAGGGGTCTTGAAAATATCTGCACAATCCACTCAAAACTTCTCTTAATCATCCAGCTGTTTGCTCTCTATTTCAGTCAATAGCAGTTTGCTTATGACCAGCCATGCTCCTGGGAACCTGGATTTCCCAAAATGCAAAAGCACTGCATTTCTGATGGTGTTTGTTCTGCACACAGTTACATTTCAGTGTGTTGCAATCAGGTTTTTTCCAACTGTATTAAAAGTATGAGGTCCAAACCTAGTTTTCTGTGATTTACCTGTAATCAACATATATTTTGCCAATCGACTATGGTTAGGGCAAAAGTTTGTTCCAGCCTGTTGTATTATTGCAAACCTACTGTGCTGCAAGGTAGTAAGCAGGTCTTACAAAGCTGGCTCTGCAATAAATTTTAATAGTAGGATGACCCCCCTTCTATCCACTAATAAGTACATAGTCCCCTCCCCTCTGATCAAAATCTGAAGGGCCATCCAAGTTCTCCTAGTAGAATGAAGTCACTACCTGGGGACTACATAGCTTCCTGCTGGCATTGCCTCCCTGCGATGGTGTGTATCAGGTGTTATCTTACAGGATCATTTTTAACCAAACTATCGGTAACCAAATGGGCATACACTTTCTTGAGTACAGGTTTGAGAGACCTTTCCTTCTGCTTTTTGTTTTGACAGGCATTTAAAAAGGTATAGGGGAGGAGAGGAAAGGTGGAAATGGATGGGGTGCAGAAGTTTTATACTAACATGGAGTCAAAGACTGGCTGAGACCCTGAGAAAGATCCTCAGAGCCTTGCCAGTGGCCAACTCGAAGGCCTGTTGTCTCTCTTTTACAAGATAAACAAAATCCATGGATAGAACCTCTGACTACTATTACTGCCTCTGTTATTGTTTCATATTACTGCCTCTGTTATTGTTTCGGTCAGCCTTCAGGACCTGTGGACAGACACAAACAGCTCATTTTGTAAAGATTGCAGGTTACTTAAATTGACACTTAACTCTTTAAGGTTCTATTTCTCAGGCCAAGACCCCAGCTACTGGGAGAGAGGAACAGCTACTTGCACTTCCATTTTCTTTCCAACTGTCTCATCCTATTTTCCCTTTACCCACTGTTCCTCTCTTCTTGCCTCTTTTCACTTCACATTTACCCACTGGCTTTTTGCCTTAGAATGGAGAGCTCTTGAGGCAGCCCAGGTGCTGGAAAGGGTCTGCAGCCCGCAGACTGGGGAACCCTCTCCCTCTCGTGGGGTATCTGCTGCGAGGTTTGCGATCTGGGGGGTTCCCAGGACTAAGGAGCGCCACAAGCGGCCTGGGATCTCCTGGGGTCTCAGGGATGAGAGGGGAAGTCCTCCTCGGAGACCCAGGCCAGCGGATGTTCTCTGTCAGGGGCTTGTTAAGAGAAGGCAGGCGGGCGGCCCCATCTCAGAGCGAGACGTGATTGCCGGGCTGGGACTGGCGCGGGGGCGGGCGGGGAAGGTTAGGGCCGCCGGGCCCGGGCGAGCGCTCCAGGAAGAGCCTCCAGCGTCGCCGCCACTTTCTCTCTCTCTACTCTCTCTCTTTTTTGAAACGGGAAGGGAAGGCAGGCAACTCCAAAAGCAAATATAGCCTTGCCCTGAGCTGAGTCTACCACCCGTCTCCGACCCCTCTCCCGTGGGTAACACTGTGAGCCTCCAGCCGCTCCCCTTTAAAAGGGAAGCGGGAAATCCACCCAACCCCGTATCTCCCTTCCCTCCCTCTCTCCCTCCCCCCTCCCCGTCTGGAATTTCCAAGCCGGGACTAACTCGTCTGATTTCTCCAGTCTCCCCTGCTGCTTTTTTCCTCCCCTTTTCTCTCCCTAACACTCCCATCCCAAATTCTAAGCTGCACTTTGTGGAAGACATTAGCCACATTTCAAGAATCTTTTAAGAGGATGGGGAACGAACAACACTTACTTTAAATTCTAACAGCTAGGAAAATGTCCGTTCTTCAAATGCCTTTGGTTCATACGCTTATTCTAACAACCCCATCACCACCACTACCACCCCACACACAAAAATCAACAGATCTAACCACTAAATAACTCTTAACAAAACCTTTAAACTTCAACAAATAGCACTTGCTGTTCCCCACTTCTCACTCAACTCAACCAGACCTGAATTTTAAAATGTTTTAAAATTGTATACTCAGTGGATTATCTCAATAGTATCTTTGTCAACTGTCTGCTACACATTAAAGTATAGTATAAATACACTCTTAAAAAGTAAGCCTTAAAAGTACCCACACACATAGATTAAAATGATACATATTAAGGTAATTTTAAAAGATTAGAAGCTCAGAACCTTTGAATCAAGGTTCTTCCAATTGCTAATGTCATGTATATATCTCTAAAACATAATTATAAGAATTTTTTTTTCCACCAAAAGCTATGCCATAAAACTTTACCTTTTCAACAATTAACAATACTTCGAATAAATTAGTGATGGGAATTGCAGTTCTTCCCCTTTTTTACTAAAAAGTTCTCCATCTGAGAAACCATTATGGTAATATTTCATCTTTTTAATTTGGGTCAGAAAATAAGGGGCTCTAGAAACCTACAATTCTTCTAAGGGACAGTCAGTTGCCACTGCCCTTACGAAACTCTCATCTTGAAATACTGACCACCCAAATGAGAACAGTTAAGGATTTCTACCAGCAGTGAAGGAAACTAATTTATGAATTTGCAAAGTTTAATTTTTAGGTGGAAATTAAGATAGGGAAAGAATGTACCCCAGTTTCCACCTTTCCTCCAAACAGTGCACAAAAACTTAACATTCAACCATTTTTTTCACTTATGTAAGGCAAAAAAAAAAAAAAAATTCTAACCTAGTATTAATAAGAAAACCTTTTTAAAACAGTAATCAATTATTTCTACTTTAAACTTTCATGTTGAATAGTAGTCACATGTATCTTTTACCTCGTATGAGTTAAAAACTTTCTTTTTGATTTGGATACTAATTCATAATTACAACCATTAAAGTAAAAGTGCCTGAAAACCCTCCAGCTCTAGTAATTTTCATTCCCTTATTTTTTAACCCCTCTTCATTCATTTTCAGCCCCAAAGTACAAGGTAGGTTTTCTTTTTTCCTTAAGTGCAAATCCATTTCTGAAGACAATTTTTAGGTTGTTTTGCAAACATTTAGTGATCCAGTGATTTCTTCGGAGCCTCAACAAATCATTGTTAAAATATACTTAAAATATTTTTTGCCATTTATAAGACATCCCTTCACAGATTTTTAAAGCTGTTACTTCAGAAAATTAAACTGTAAAATTTGGACACTTTCTTTTGAGAGTTCTCAATTTTATGAACGGTTTATAAAACTAATTTTAATAGGTAGAAGTTTAAGGGAGTTAGCCCACCTCATTTTTAGTCAACATAGACAAAAGGAAAGGACCATTAATCTGCCTAAAGAAATCACCAAACTTAGAATTCTTTAATGTGAACACATTTCACCTTTAAAAAAATGCTTCAGTGTATCTCTTTCATTTTTTTCTTAATTAACAGTAACACCTTTTATTTTGATGACACCAGTTGACAGTGAATATGCTATCTTTAGGTCACATTCCTCTAGAAAAAGGCACACCACAGTGGCAAGTGTAACAAAGGTTTAATTCCCTTAAAACGCAAATCATGTCTCAAAGTAACCAAGTTACACTAAAATGGTACCCCCTTTACCTCAACTACTCCTGAGTCTCTCAGAATAAAACATATACAAGCCCTTTCCACAACTGTTTTTAAATGCATTTGGTTTTTGTCTTTTGTCTCAGTATCTGGCAGTGAACATATACAAATTCTCAACAAAAAAGCACAAATTGTTAACCAAATTCCAACACTAAGAGGGGGTTTGAGATGGTGATCTCTAAGAAATTTAGTATCACCTCATTTTAAAAATTCAAGCTAACTGCTCTTTTCAGTTGAAATGCATAGTTTTCAGCCTCTTGAGTTCTTAAAAAGGTACAAATTATATGTATCAAATAAATTCAAACTGAGAACAAAATACATTAAGAGGTATTGCTATAGCATATCTTTGGTTTGATTTCCCCCTCTTGAAAAACAAAACAACCAGGAACATTTAGTTGTTGGGTTTTTATGAATTATCTTAGAAATTGAAATCATAGTTCATTTGGAACTGAATGCCTCAAGAAGAGTTCATAAGGAAAATACAAGAGTATATACACACAAAATATTATTTGTATAGTCGTTCATTTTGCTTAGAATATATTAGTCATAATTAACTAGTTCCTGTTCTATACATCCATGAGATGGAAAAAGTCAGTAACAAACCTAACTGACGAAATACTTTTCAGACACAGACTAAAGACACATACCACAACATACTTCCTCAAAGACACAAAATGATAGAGCAAACTGACTTAATGAAAACAAACTTTCTTTTTTAAATCTTGAGACTTCAAAAATTGATTCATTCTAGAAAAATGAAGTGCCTTCTCACCACCAACCAAAATAAAAAGCAAAGAAAACACAATTGACTCAATGTTTGGGCTAAAAAAATTATTTCAGGAAGGGGGAGAACACATAAAAGATCTAATTTAATATGGGTGTGGACAGAGATTTTTTTTTTACCTAGTCTTCTCACAAACCCCCTCTCCATTCCAACTCAAAAAAGAGCCCTCAGTAATGCATTTTGGAGGGAACAAGGAGCCTAGAAATGACTTAAAAGCAAGCAGATGGCTTGGGGAAAAAGATTCATAAATACAGGGCACCATGAAAATTAAAATATAAATGTTTTGAGTTCCATTTCATCACAGTTTGCTATTTCTCTTGCTTTTCACTTTATTCCCTAAAATTTAAACCATCCTCAAGAGCAACAGAAAAAATCCACATATTTTAGAATTCCACTTATTCTAGATATTTTTCATCAACACTCAGCTTTCAGTTCAAATATCCATACTCTTTTCAATAAACCTGCTGGTGTCAGTGTATGTTTCTTAGTCACATCTCCAGAAAATGTTTCAAAATAACAAATAAGACTTCTTTTCTTCCTTCCCATTTTATTGCCTCTTTACTCCTAACTCTAATTGCCTTTCCAATAACACGATATTTTAAACATTTGAAGCTCTATAAACGTAATAACAAGCCATATTGATCTATAGACACAATAGTTCCAAGTTACTTAAATATCAAGCTAAGCCACTGAACAGATTTTTATCTCACATTAAGCTTCCTAGGCCCTCTTAATGGTCCCCCAGAAAAAGCAGTCATCACCCACCTACCCACCTGGAAAAGGCCAGAGACTATTCTGAAATGTACGAAGTTTTCAGTTGAAATGGGGGGTGAGGAGGATCAAAGATTTACTGGGGGCTGCTTTCCAGCTTGGGACATGAGAGCAAACTCTACACTGTCAACATGTTTAAAGTCTGATTTGAGAAAGTAGAAAGACTCTGCCCTTATACTTCCCAGCCAGAGTTCAAGGAAAGGTTTCAGAGTTCAATGCAAGATTTGAAATCCACCATGAATTCTCGGTAAGCACGATAGAGGTACCCCATTTTGCTAAAGAGAGAGGATAGAGGGTATTGGAACACACACACACACGCACACACGCGCACACACACACACACACACACCATTCATCCACGGAGTTCTAGACCCTCCAAAGAGCCCCAGCTCACAGCCTCAACACAAAGCTCTCACCCCAGATGGTCCCCTGGTAACAATGGGCTGAAGGAGTGGGGGTAGGGGGGCTGGAAAAGGATAGTACAGCCAAGGCATATTCTTTGGAAAACCCAGCTGGGGAGAGGGATGATGTGAGATATGAGGGATTGGGGGTGGGGTGTCCATGGAAAATAAAAAGTCTTTGCCTGTTGCAGAAATATAAAGTACAAGCATAAGGGGATTCTTTGAGGGACGGGAAACTCATTCCACAACGCTTCAGGAGAAGGGCAATCCACTTAAGAATTATGGTGTGGAAAGAGTGGGAAAAACAGAAAATGAGGCCTGCTACGAAGTTGCAGAAACCGCCATGAGTCTGAACTCTTCAAAGATTTTAAGGTTCCCCACAAAAAACGGCCCCACGAGTTGAACAAACTCCACAAGGTTTCTCCCCTATTGATTTTCTTTCCCCTTTAATTCTACAAGTAACATCTTTTAACCTACCCCAGCCCCAACTTATTTTTTTTTTTACAAGCTGTAAACCACCCATTACAAGATCTTGGCCAATCTTCCCTCCCTGCCCCCAACATCCGGAGTTGGGGGTGGGAAAGACCAGTAATGGGTTTCTTCCACTGGAGACGCTATGGACCCCTTAACACAGCTTCACAGCACACCCCCGCGGCCCCCCCAACCCCCCAGAAAAGAGCTCTTTCCTACCTTTGTTTTTTGGGCACCGAATGTTCAATTTCTAGGCGTTTTCCTTGTAATTCTACTTTCCCTAAAGATTAAAAAAAAAAAAAATCACCATGAGAGCGTAAACAGGGGTTGGGGGTGGGAAGAAGAAGGGGAAAAGACACTAGGGTAATTCAGGAGTTACTGGGATTCGAGATCTTCCTAGGAATCCAGGCAGTGCCTTCCGCATCCAGATGAGAAAAAGGTTGCTCTAGGAATGGTGGAGTCTATAAATTCGTTATTATTCATTTTTTAATTTTTGCTTTATTTAATCACTGAGGCTTGTTCAGTGGATCGCTCTGGAATCCCGATTTGGGAAAGGTGCGAGGCCATTTGTGTGGGTGCGCTGCCTACAGAGCTCCCAGATGTGGGAAGAAGGAGCCAGGAGAGAAAGGGCTCCCCGTTCCTCAGAAAGTGGGGCGCGGGGCGGGAGGCAGTGTGCAGAATGAAACTTTATTTTTCTCTGTTGGCCAGGAAGAAGGGCTTCGGGCCACGGAGCGGTCACCTGTCGGGGCTGGTTTGGGAAGGGGTGGACCTGGGGGAGCGGAGCGGGGCCTGGCGGGGAGGGTCCCTCACTGCCGCCGCGCGCGCCTCTCGGCCCAGCCTCGGCATCTCGGGAAGCAGCATGGCGACCCGGCGCCGCCGCCGCCGCGCCACCCCGCTCACGCCCCACTTTCAAATCAAAATGGCTCAAGCCCCAGGCCCTGGGCGGGAAGCAGGACCCCCTTCCTTGCAAGTCCTACTGGAGGGCTGCATTCCCCACGCGAAGCGAACAGATCGCAGGAGGTCCGGGTACTCCTTCCACGCCTGGAAAGGCCTAAGACTGAGGAAAGGGAGCCGAGGTTTTCCAGCTGGGGGGGCGTCCACCGGCGGATAGGGAGGGGCTGGGCGTGGAAATAACGCCCAGCGGGGGTCATCTCCTTGTCCCTAAATTCAACCCCCCACTACTGCCAGTGGGGGCTCCCGCCCCGTCGGTGGGGAGGAGGGATGGGGGAAGCCAGACCTCCTTATCTCAGGCTGGGAAGAAGGGATGAGGAAATCCCGAATGTTTCTGCGCGGGGGTGTGAGGCGCAGAGCGAGGGAGGGGGCATCGAAGGGGGTAGGTCGAGGGTGGGTACGGAGGCCAAGCCCCGCAGGCCCGGGAAGAGAGGAGTTGGCGGGAGAGGAACCGGAAGGTGCGGGTCTCCGTTGTTCGGGGCTCTCCTTGTGGCTTTTCCGGGAGGTGGCTGTGCTCTTACCGGAGAAAGTTTCGATGGCCTTCATCGCCCAGTGCTCGTCCGGGCAGTCCACGAAGGCGTAGCCGGATTTGACCAAGAACTGGCCGCTGTAGGAGATCTTGTGCTCCGCAAACACTTTCTCCAAGTCCGCGGGGGTCACGCTCTCGTTGAGGTTGCCAATGTAAAGCTTGTTCATGGTGGCGGTCTCGGGGCAGGACGCGGTCCCGGGCAAGGCCGAACGAGCGGGCGCGGGTGGCGAGCCTCTTAGGCCGAGAGGCGGGGAGGCCAGCGGCAGGAGCCGCAAACTTTCTTTGCACCCCACCCCAGAAGTTGTCCCGAGCCCAGGGCGGGGAAGGCGGCCTGAGGGCGCGCAGAGGTCGCGGGAGAGTTCGGGGAGAGTCCAGGAGAAGTGCCCGCGGCGCGCAGGGAGACGGACGACACGGCGCAGCTCCTTCCCTTCGGTCCGAAACCCCTCCGAGAGGGCTGGTGTGTCACGTTTCTCCGCGGCCGCCCTGGCGCCGCCTCTAAATAAAATCGACTTGAAAAAAAATGGAGCGGAAAAAAAAAAAAAAAAAAAAGAAGCCACGTGGTGACAGCCCCCACCCACCCTGCAGGGAAAGACCCCCGACGCCACAGGGCCCCTCGGCCCTCCGGCCAAACCCGATAATCTCCCGCCTGAGGGTGGAGAACTCAACTCACTCCCGGGGTAAACTGGGGCGGTGGGGCAGCGTCCCTGAAGCTCTACAGGCCCCTTCCCCCTTTGCAAGAACCTGGCCCCTAGGGAAGCGCCCCGCCCCCACCCATCCCCCTACCCCAGCCCAAACTGGGGGAGGATGGTCCAGCCCAGATCTCGCATGTCTTAAAGGGTAAAATGTACGGTTATTTTTCATTCGTTTTGGGGGGCGGGGTTGCTCACCCCTCCCCGGTTAACTGCTAACGACTGACAGGCGGGGGACGGCCGAGATAGACAAAGAGAAGCTGAAGACTCTGGGGTCTTCAGGAGAGGGTCGCACGAGCTGGTGATTTAAAAAGAAAGGCACCTTTTCCCTAGATGTTTAAATGGAGGGGGGGGTCTCCGCCTTCCCCACGCCAGCCCCACGAAATTCCCCCGCCTCCGGGGATGCAGGACGGGGGGACCCTGCGAGCGCGGGACTGGGAAGTTGGGAACAGGGGGTATCCCAGTGGAGAACGAGGAAGCCGCAGGAAATCATGTTTTGAGATCCCCACGGGAGAAAGAGTGGTTCGCACCCGGGGTCCGGCTGTTAAATGATAACGTTTCGGGGTCCTGGGGGGAACACGCGGAACTGGCCGGAGATGACTCCAGGAGAGAGGAACGGTGGGAGACAAGGAAGAGGGGTGATAGCTAGGGCTAACCGGAGCGAACCGAAGGGGGAGGTCTTAGGGAGGGAGTGACCGGGTGGAGATTTGAATGGTCCCCTTTTCCCTCCCAGAGTCGGGGACAGACAGGTGGAGTTTCCAGCGCCCGCACCACCCAGGACACTGCTGGCAGCTCTCTAGGCCCTAGGTTCGGGTCTCGGAACTTTGTTTGGGGTGCAGGATTCCGATCCCGGCGGGAAGGCGGGAGAGGGACGGAGGGCGGGGGGCTAAGCGCGAAGCCCCGCCCACGTCCCCAGGTCAGACCCGCGGGGGGAGGGGGTAATTTCCGCTCCGCGCACGGGGAAGCGAGGGGCGGGAGCTTAGGGGAGGGGGCGGCGGCCACTCCCCTCCCCCTCCCGCCGTTCCTGGGGAGGGGGAAGCGGATCTGCCTGGGTCCCTTCCCTCGGCTTTGACCAACTCATTCCGGATCCTCCGGCTCCCGGAGCCCGAGGGAAGGACCCGACTGGGCAAGGGGCGACACGTGGGCGGTCGCACCCCGTCTGGGCGGTGGGGGAGGGGGCTGCTCGCCGCGCGTTTCGGAGTCCCGGATACGCGGCGGAGAGCGGGACGCGCGGTCCACGCGCAAGCCCTGGCTCCACGGCGGAGCGGCGAGCGAGGCCAACGAGTTTCTAGCGGCGGGGGCTGGGATGGCGCCAGGGGTGGCCGAGAGCGCGGCCCGGAGACCCTGGAACCCCCTCGCCCAGGGAACGGGGAAAAAGGAGGGGTCGACCCCAGAAATTCTGGAGTCCCCTTGAACAGGGCGGAAACTGGGGTGTTACTCCAGACTCTGCAGGAGGGAGGATAATTCTGTCGGGGGCACGCGTGCTGGGAGGGCAGGTGAGGAAGGGGGTCACTCCCCTTCCCCAGTCTCCGACCCCATTGTCTCAGTCGCCTGCGGCCCGGGCCGACTCCGCAACACGTGTTGACTACACCGATATGAATGCCTTGAATTTTTTTTATTGTTATTATTTTTCGTTTGCAGAGTCTGAGCTGACTCCGACTTCGGCTCACCGCTCTGCTGCCGGACGATTGTATGCCATTCAAAAAGTCGGGAGTTGAAAGACAGCACCTTTGTCCCCCTCCCCGTTTTCCCGGCGCGCTGAAAAGAAATGGGGCTGGGACTTGGTGGTGGGGGAGGGCTTCCAACTCGGTTTCTCTATCTGCTCCACCACCTTAGAGCCCACCCTCCCCAATGAGCGTTTTGTTCTACCCAGCCACGTGTTTGTCGGATTTTTGTTTTTGTGATTTTTTTTCCCCATGGAACAAGAAGAATTAAAGTACTAGGAGCTATTTGTTGTTGAGTAGAAAGAGAATATTTTCTGTCCAAGAAGGTGGGAGACATCTGTGTCTCACCCCCACACACACACCTCCGACCCTCCCCCCTTATCTAACTCTTAATACTTAGCTCTTGATCACAAGCATTATTTTTAAACAAACCAATGAGCAGGAAACAGGCATGCCACATAGTAGGCATTCAATAAACATTTTTTAAATGAAAAACAAGCTAATACAAACAGCACAGCAAAGAGAATTCATGAAAATTAGAGTCCAGGGGGGGAAAAAATTATCTTGGCCAGAACGTGTGGCTCTGTTGCCCGGGAACTTTTCTTGGTGATGTGTGTAGACTTTTGAAAGGGCTAAAAGATGGTCTCAAAAAGGCTGTTGTATTTCTTGGCCTTTTCCTAAAGAGGAGCCCCAATCTCCTTAAATCTTTTCTGTTATATTGGGGAACAGGGAGGACGGCAACTAGGCAGAGCATCCCAGTTCCCAGAAACTTTAAGTGCTGTTTCTTTCATTTAATTTGAATCTTTAGGTGCTAATAAAAGCACTTCTCAGACTGTCTCCCTGGGGGACACATCCACTACTCTGCCTCTGTATGCCTAAAACAAAAGCAAGTTACACCCCACAAAAATCTCCATCCAGACCTCTAAACTCCTATAAAATGCAGGCCACTTTTTACTATCCTAGAGTCAATGGGAAACAACATTTTTAAAAATAATCATTGAATTCAGTTCACTTTCAGGTTGATTTTTTTCCGTGTAAAAATATACTAGCTAAAGGTTAGCCTAAATCAGTTTTAATGTATTTAAGATAATGTTAGAAGGGAATATATAAATTCACTTGAACAATCTGCTATTTTAAAATCTTTTTAAATATTTAATTAAAAATTACCAATAATTGCTAAATTGAAACTGATTAGTTCTTTTTAAAAAATCAGCTGTTTTACTGAATTCTAATCCTCTCCACCCCCCAAAAAAAGGCTTAACGTGTGTATGTATAGTCAGAAGCTGCAAAGGCTGCAAGAATACAAGAGAGGAGACAACAGGGGTTAGATACAGGTCTTTTTCGCCCCCAAATCAGTTTTGCCTTAGTGACCTGGCTATTTTAGGCTGGGGTTGGGGGAACTAAATCACGTTGATTGGTGTTTCATCTCTCCCTTCTGAATGAGCCCAGCACTCACATTAAGGATTATTTCTTGTCTAGACTGACATTCCTAGGTTAAGGATAAAAATGGGCAGACTTGAGGTGCCATAACTTTTCATCTTTCTTTTCTTTGTTTTTGTTAACATTAAAGATTACTATCAAACATTGTATTTATTTTCAATTTTTTTTCTACATTGCTTCTTTGGGACAGATAAATCTTTAGCGCAGAGTTACACTTAACTTGTGTAAGAGTTAAAAATATAGCTACAGGATTAAATGTTTTTTTCTTTAATAATTATCCTTTATAATACATATCGTATACAATATATATTGTATATTCTACATAGTAATATTAATACTGTTATACTTCTTCCTCTTCTTGTTCTCCTCCTCTTCCTCCTCTTCTTTATTTTTTTCCTGGAGAACAGTTTGGTCTAGTTACGGAATTTAATTATCTGAATTCAGAAATACTGACATTTGACTCCATTTTAAACATAGGATTCTAATCCATTTTCCTCCAATGTGAACACACAAATACATGCAGAGAGGAAAAAAAAAGTTTGAGAGAATAAAACAACTTTTTTAAAAATGAAAATAAAATAATATTTTTCTTGGAGAAATAAGCCAAGTTAAAAAAGGAAAAACAAAAAGGAAAGAAAAAAAGTTTAAAAAAATGAAAAAAGAAAAGATAGAAAAATTAAAAATCAATAATTTCACTATTGTCATAGAAAATTAATTTTACTTGTAAATGTTTATTTTTCAGCATTTGTCCATTTATAATGGTTTAAAATTTATCATTTTTATATCTTAATTTTTCACTTGCATTTGTACCATAAATATTTCCCCAGGCTGCCTCCAAGTTTTCATAACTATCATTTTAATTCAGTCCAGTTATATGTGTAAATTATTAATCATGATATTTAGATATACATTTCATCAAATTTTTTACTTTTGTAAACAGTGCTGAACAGATATTTTGGTGAATATAAATTTTTCCTTTTTGGGGTTAGCTCCTTTGCATAAATCCCCAGAATATATATTGCATTTTAAATCTAACACTTACTGACTCTTCTATTTTTAAAGTGTAGCATGTTTTACAAAAGAAAGAACAAAACAAATGGAAAGCAGCTAGGAGGGAAATACATTAAAATACAATTTATTTTCTAATGAATCCATCAATTTTGGAATAAAATTATGGTTGCTACAAAATACAGAAAAAAGCTCACATTTCCTGATATATTGCTGCTTTAACCTCAAAGTTTTTAGAGGAATTTGTTTTTTGTTTGGTTGGTTTTTATTTATTTACTTTTGTTGTTGCTTGCTTGTTTTTTTACTGTTACTACTTTGGGATGTTTTGTTTCTTCCTGCAACTTAAAGTCTTAATGTGGTTTTAAATGCCTATAAACTTTGAGAAAGTGTAAATTAGTTCCAGTTTAAAAGCACATGCAGCTTTTTCTCTTGTCAAATAAATAAGGATAAGTATGTGTTTAGGATATCTCATAAAATGTAAGCAAACTGTAAGCAGAAAAGGAAATTTTTCTCCTTCAAATTATCGTTCATTCAAAAGTGTTCAGTGTTTAAGACCTGAGAAAGAAATGTATTTATTCCAGAGATAGAAGAGGCTCAAGGGGAAAAAAGAACTTTAAGGACAATCATTTGTTTTTCTGTGGGTCACACAGTGTGTTTGACAAAACCTCTCAATATTTTGTTTTGGTTCAGCTTTACAATGTAGAAACTTTTAGGTAAGGAGGGGATCATTTATTTTATTAACTTTAAAAATAGATGTTTTCAAATTCATTTTGTTAGTAAACTACTCCATCCAACCCCTATTAATACATGTAGAAGAAATAAATGGTCAATAACATCCTTCACATTACATTCTTATTACCTTTTGCAATTTTTTTATTCCAAAGTCATTTGATTAAAAGATAATGTACAATCTTGTTTAGTTCCTACAGCACAAAATACAAAATAGATCACTGATACATTTGGGGGGGAATTGTATAATTCAAGAAAAGACAAGGAAAATGTTATTTTTCAAAATAAATTGTAAAAAGCAACAAAAGAGAAGGAATCCATATATAAATATTAAGGTGGAAACAGTAATGAGACAATTTTGTACTTGAAATCAACATATCTTCTAAATATTTAAATTATTTTAATCCGAAATGAATCAGTTACATGTCAAACTTCATGAAGTTTCCATTTTAGCTACACAACATCTATACATTTTAAAACTAAAAGAATTTTTTAACTCAGCAAATTTTTTTCGTTTGCTTTTTTAAAAATTTTACCCCTAATGATGAGATTAACTGACTTTACTCCTGTTTAGGATATTTTTTTTTCAGGAGCTGCCACAAATATTTCAGAGTTACTAGGGATAATGCTGCTATGTTGGGGTTTTTTGTTGTTGTTTTAAATTTTAAAAATTAAGCCATATTATTTCACTAGTATTTCATCACCAAAAAATTAATTTAAAACAGTTCAATCTGTCTTCATATACAAACCAGATTTACAAAGAAAAGAGAGCCTAATAGTATGGCATTTTTGTTTTAAATGGTTGTTTGACTAAACTGAGATACAATTCTAAAAGTGACTCCTAATTTTCATGAGTTAACAATCTACAGAGAATTTTGGTTCACCCAACTCTCCTATAAACACTTCTACCTTTTTTTTTTTAAAGAATTATTATCAACACAACTTAATTTCCACTCTTAAACACAATCTGAAAATATTTGGTGAGCATTTATATAATAAATTATTGAGTACATTCTTATAATTTTTTCATTTCTAAAATGTGTTTATAAAGTGTATAGGAAAAAAATTTAGAGTTATTTCTAAGTTGCTTTAAAATGAAGTTCCTGATCCATCTTTTTTCCTACCTTCCTCTGCCTCCCTGCCCCTCCCCCTGCCCCTGCCCCTCCCCTCTCTCTTCCTCCCCCTCTCTCTTCCTCCCCCTCTCCTTTTGTTCCTCCATTTTTCTTCCCGCTCCGGACACTGTCAGTTCCTTTCCTCCTCCCCCTTTACCTTTACCCTCTTTTCAATTTTTCTTTTTCTTTGTTGCTTCTCTTTACCCTTTTATTATTCTCCTGCTCCTCTGCCCCTCAATTCATTTGTTCCTTCTTTTAAATCAATATACCTATCCAAACTTTCTGTCCTTTTTCTTCTCCCTCTCCCACTATCACTAACTTGTTCTCATTCATACTTATTTCTAGGGAAAGGGAAGGATGCAGAGATGCTTGAATTATTTTATACACCAAAAGGGGAAACTTGTTACATTTTTTAGGAGAACCTCAGTGTGATTCAGGTCCCAGAACAACTCCGCTCCAGTATTCGCAGTTTTTATTGGATGAACATTCATCAGACACTTTTACGTATTTGTGTCATTTTTCCATGTCCTACTTTGCTTATAACTAAATTTGTAATTAGCATTTTATGACCAAATCCTTGAGGGCAAAGACTCTGTATCACCCAGGGTGTCTAACAGTGCTGACAGATGTCCAATAAAAATCTACTGAATAAGTATATTTGATACTATCTGAGAAGATGTGATCATTGTGATCAGATAAGATGCTGTTTTCAGCCTGTAAGCGCCTTTTTCTTAAATAAATACGACACAATCAGATGAAATACAGATAAATGTAGTCATTTAAAAGGATAATTGGTCTATATCAAAAATAGCAACCAAGGGGCATCTCTGAGCTTGAGCTTGTTGCTCCCTAGTTCTGTTCCCATGACAGTTTTGTGCCCATGGCAGTTTTGTACCCAATGTCAGCAACCGCTTTCCTCTGTGTCTGGTCATATCGGCTCAGAATTCTCAACTGAGGGCTTCAGGCAGTCACAGCCACCATCAGAATTAGTTACAGAGCCCTTTGCCATTCTGATATCCTCTAGTGCCACACAGCCAGGATGACAGTCTCAAGGAGGTAACCCACATACACCTACTGCCAAGAGCTCTCTTAGGTTCTTCCTTCTGGGAATGTAACTAGCACCCCACTAACTACATACATAAAGATTTCTTATTTTGTATATGATCCAAAGCAAAAACGTCACCCCAAGACAGCCCTTCTTATTGGTCCCCAGGTCGTCTGTTATAGCCCCTCAGCCAGAGCAGATGTTCACTTAATGTCCTACCTGTCAATACAGCTATGAACACCCAAGGAGAAGGCAAACCAATTTTTATAGCAGGCTAAATTAAAACAAAAACTAAGCAGTTCCTGAAAATAGTAAGGTTGCGTGTTTTTAAATATAATACTCATTACTAGCAAGAATATAGTGAAATAAACATTCCATATGGCTGTGTGGGAGGACAATTTTAAGGCAACAAGAACCTTTAAAAATTAATTTCTCATTCACTTAGAAATTGCACTATTGAGTAACCTCTCTACAAAAAAATCCAGTATGTAAAAAAAAAAAAAATTATTCAGCCTTAAAAAGGAATGAAATTCTGATACCTGCTACAATATGGATGAACTTTGGAAACGTCCTAAGTAAAATAAGCCAAAGCAAAAGGATAAATGTATGATTCTTAGTTGGTACAGAATTTCAATTTTGGATGAAAAAATTCATGAGATGGGTAGTGTAATGGTTGCACAACAGTGTGAATCTACTTAAAGCCACTGAATTTTATGCTTCAAATGGTTAAAATTGTAAATTTTATTATGTATATTTTATCTTTTTTTTTTTTAAGAGACAGAATCTCACTGTCACCCTGGCTGGAGTTCAGTGACACAATTAGGGCTGACTGTAGCCTTGATCTCCTGAGCTCAAGTGATCCTCCCACCTCAGCCTCCTGAGTAGCTGGGACCACAGGCAAGCTACTGCTATGCCCAGCTAATTTTTATTTATTTATTTATTTATTTTTTTTGTAGAGACAGGATCTCACTATATTGCCCAGGCTGGTCATGAACTCCTGGCACCAAGAGATCCTCCCACCTTGGCCTCCCAAAGTGTTGGGATTGCAGGCATGATATCATGATTTTTTTAAAGGAAAAAAAAAATGGGTTTAAAAAAATCTAAACAAACAAACAGGGTCGGGTACGGTGGCTCACACCTGTAATCCCAGCACTTTCGGAGGCCGAGGCCGGTGGATCACACGAGGTCAGGAGTTCGAGACCAGCCTGACCAACATGGAGAAACTCTGTCTCTACTAAAAATACAAAAATTAGCCGGGCGTAGTGGTGCATGCCTGTAATCCCAGCTACTCAGGAGGCTGAGGTAGAAGAATTGCTTGAACCCGGGAGACAGAGGTTGCGGTGAGCCGAGATTGTGCCATTGCACTCCAGCCTGGGCAACAAGAATGAAACTCCGACTCAAAAAACAAACAAACAAACAAAACAATGAATAAAGATGTGTTATTAATAAGTGTCAAAAAAAACTTTCGGCTGGGCAAGGTGGCTCATGCCTGTAATCCCCCCACTTTGGGAGGCTGAGGCCAGAGGAGCACTTGAGCCCACGAGTTCGAGACTTGCATGGGAAACACAATGAGACCTCATTTCTACGAAAAATTTTAAAAATTAGCCGCGCTTGGGAGCCAGGCGCAGTGGCTCACGCCTGTAATCCCAGCACTTTGGGAGGCCGAGGTGGGCGGATCACGAGGTCAGGAGATCCAGACCATCCTGGCTGACACGGTGAAACCCCGTCTCTACTAAAAATACAAAAAATTTAGCCGGGCGTGGTGGTGGGCGCCTGTAGTCTCAGCTACTCCGGAGGCTGAGGCAGGAGAATGGTGTGAACCCAGGAGGCGGAGCTTGCAGTGAGCAGAGATCGCGTCGCTGCACTCCAGCCTGGGCGACAGAGCGAGACTCCGTCTCAAAAAAAAAAAAACAATAAAAAAAATTAGCCGGGCTTGGTGGCACATGCCTGTTGTCCCAGCTACTCGGGAGACTGAGGTGGAAGGATCGCTTGAGCCCAGGAGATCAAAGCTACAGTGAGCCGAGATGGGTGCCACTGCACTCCAGCTTAGGCAACAGAGTGAGATCTTGTCTAGAAAAATAAAAAAGAAAGGAAGAAAACTTTTTTTTTTTTTTTTTTTGAGACGGAGTCTGGCTCTTTCATCCAGGCTGGAGTGCAGTGGCGCAATCTCGGCTCACTGCAGGCTCCGCCCCCCGGGGTTCACGCCTTTCTCCTGCCTCAGCCTCCCGCGTAGCGGGGACTACAGGCACCCGCCACCTTGCCCGGCTAATTTTTTGTATTTTTAGTAGAGACGGGGTTTCACCGTGTTAGCCAGGATGGTCGGAAGAAAACTTTTAACAATATAAATATTAAAAGAGGAATATTCAAATAACTTCTAGCATAACCACTTGAAATATTACATTCCAAAGGGTTTAGAGAAATTTGAGGAAAAGGTTACAGAAAATGAACACAAAATTGAGTATTTGTGTTCATATAGTTCATATGATTGGAATCTTTTTAAAAAAAATTTAACTACATGTGCATAAAAGACTAGAAATTACCTGCAGAAATTCGTGCCCAGACACATGCTGTACAAGAATATCCACAGCAGCATTGCTTATAACAAAACTGGAAACCATACTAGTGTTCATCAATAGGAGAACAGATAATAAAGCCTGGTATAGTCATGCAGTAAAGTACTAATAAGCGGTGTCAATGAATGAACTTCAGCAACACAAGCCAAGATGGATGAGTCTCACAGCGTTGATCTAAAAAACCTAGGAAGCAAAGGTGTGCACAATTAGTCCCAATTACTCAGGAGGCTGAGGAGGGAGGGTTGCTTGAGCCCAGGAATTTGAGTCCAGCCTGGGCAACATAACGGGTCTCCATCTCTTAAAACAATTATTTAAGGAAAAAAGCAAAACAAAACAAAACCTAGAACTGAGGAATAGACGCATTATGGTTTTGTTTACATAAGTTCCAAAATATCCAAAACTAAACAATGTATTGTTTAGGTATACATTCAGAAAAGTTAACACTTTAACAAAAGTAAAAAGAATGATGAACAAAATTCCAGAGTGTGGTTAATTCTGGGGAAGTAGCACAGGGCTGATTGCAGAGGGGCACAGAAGGCACTTCAAAGATATTGAGAAAAAAAAAGAGATATTGAGGATGTTCTAGTTCTTAATCCATGTAGCAACTACACAGTGCTTGTTTTATCATTCTTAAAACAGCACAGGCCAGGCGTGGTGGCTCAAGCCTATAATCCCAGCACTTTGGGAGGCCAAGGCGACAGATCACTTAAGGTCAGGTGTTTGAGACCAGCCTGGCCAACAAAGTGAAATCCCGTCTCTACTAAAAATACAAAAATTAGCTGGGCATGGTGGCAGGAGCCTGTAATCCCAGCTACTCAGGAGGCTGAGGCACAAGAATCTCTTGAACCCGGGAGGCAGAGGCTTCAGTGAGCCAAGATCACGCCATTCCACTCCAGCCTGGGCTACAGAGCAAGACTCAGTCTCAAAAAGCAAAACGAAACAAAAAAACAGCACATGTACCTTTTATATTATGGATATTATGTTTGTTAAGTATAAATATGTCATAATAAAAACTAATTGAAATAGCCAGGCGTTGTGGCTCACGCCTGTAATCCTAGCACTTTGCGAGGCCGAGACAAGTGGATTGCATGAGCTCAGGAGTTCAAGACCAGCTTGAGCAACACGGTGAAACCACATCTCTACTAAAATACAGAAAAAAAAATTAGCCAGGCTTGGCGGCATGCACCTGTAATCCCAGCTACTTGGGAGGCTGAGGCAGGAGAATCACTTGAGCCCGGGAGGTGGAGGTTGCAGTGAGCTGAGCTCAAGCCATTGCATTCACTCCAGCCTGGGCGACAGAGCCAGACTCCGTCTCAAAAAAAAAAACAAAAAACCAATTGAAATAACAAAAAGTCTAGGAAGAAATTGTTAATAGTGATTCTCTTTGGCTTTGAGAACACGAATGTTCTCTTTCTTTCCCTGCTGTGTGTTTCTCTTCCTCTTAACTCATATTTTTCAACATTTCTAGATTGTGTGTATTATATTTTTATATAGAAAATTATTAAAAAGTCAAATGAATACTTGAAATATTTGAATGAATCATCCCAGAATACCTATGTAAACCAAATAGGGAATAGTTTTGGATGATCTCCTGCCCCAAGATTTGATGCCACCAGAAATTCTTCCATTAATTAGCAACCGGCAAGCATTGAGGGTTAGCTGCAACATGCCCTGATCAATCATGGATGTGGACTGACTTTAGCTAAAAGTCTGATTAATTATACATGTATTCATAATAAATTCAGAGGGCATGTGCTGAAACTTAGGACCACCATGGTCAACAGCAGCGAGCAAGCACTCAGATTCACACCTTGCCCATCTGTCCTGGATCCGGCAGACGCGTTGCTCCTTTCCACTGCCAAGCTAGAGCATTTCATTTGCATTCACTGGAAACCTCTAAGGATGAAGCCTGCTTCTCCTCATCAGTCTGCGAGTTTCTTTTCTTTTTTTTTTTTTTTTTTGAGACGGAGTCTCGCTCTGTCGCCCAGGCTGGAGTGCAGTGGCACAATCTCGGCTCACTACAAGCTCCGCCTCCCGGGTTCACGCCATTCTCCTGCCTCAGCCTCTCCGAGTAGCTGGGACTATAGGCGCCCGCCACCACGCCCGGCCAATTTTTTTGTATTTTTAATAGAGATGAGGTTTCACCATGGTCTCGATCTCCTGACCTCGTGATCCACCCGCCTCGGCCTCCCAAAGTGCTGGGATTACAAGCGTGAGCCACCGCGCCGGGCCTGCGAGTTTCCTGCTGTAGTATCATGTCTTACAACACACTGGAAACCACAAAGGAAGATCCATAGTGCTTCGTTTTTGTTTGTTTGTTTGTTTGTTTTTTGAGACAGAGTCTTGCTGTGTTGCCCAGGCTGAAGTGCAGTGGCTCAGTCTCAGCTCGCTGCAACCTCCGCCTCCCAGGTTCAAGTGATTCTGGTGCTTCAGCCTCCCCAGTAGTTGCTATTACAGGCGCATGCCACCATACCCGGCTAATTTTTTGTATTTGTAGTAGAGACAGGGTTTTCCCAGGTTGCCCAGGCTGGTCTCAAGCTCCTGAGCTCAGGCAATCCACCCTCCTCAGCCTCCTAAAGTGCTAGGATTACAGGCATGAGCCACTGTGTCTGGCCATATTGCTTTATTTATCTAAGCAAGTCGTTTCCATTATTTTCATCACCTAGCATTTCTGTTATTATTTCTCCCTGAGCCCAATGTTTTGAAAAATGTTGCCTATCAAAAAATTCCATTGATCAAGTAATAATAAATTATGCCTGTTATAATTGTGTAGAGCAGTGCTTTTGCCCTGCATAAATGGCAAGAGTTTGTACAGCTGGGCATTATGGCTAATGCCTGTAACCCCAGTATTTCGGGAAGCCAAGGCAGGAGGATCATTTGAGCCCAGGAGTTTGATTCGAGCCTGGGCAACATAGCAGAGATCTCACGTCTACTAAAAGTCAAAAAGGCCGGGTGTGGTAGCCCGTGTCTATAGACCCAGCTACTAGGAAGGCTGAGGCAGGAAGATCTCTGGAGCCCAGGAAGTTGAGGCTGCACTAAGCTGTGATCGCTCCACTGCACTCCAGCCTGGGCAGCAAAGGGAGACCGCATCTTTAAAAAGAAAAAAAGGCTGGGCGCTGTAGCTCACGCCTGTAATCCCAGCTCTTCGGGAGGCTGAGGTGGGTGGATCACGAGGTCAGGAGTTCAAGACCAGCCTGGCCAATATGGTGAAATGCCGTCTCTACTAAAAATACAAAAATTAGCCAGGCATGGTGGTGCATGCCTGTAGTCCCAGCTATTCGGGAGGCTGAGGCAGAAGAATCGCTTGAACCCGGGAGGCGGAGGTTGCAGTGAGCCGAGATCATGCCACTGCACTTCAGCCTGGGCGACAGAGTGAGACTCCGTCTCAAAAATAAATAAATAAGGCCGGGCGCGGTGGCTCAAACCTGTAATCCCAGCACTTTGGGAGGCCGAGGCGGGCGGATCACAAGGTCAGGAGATCGAGACCATCCTGGCTAACACAGTGAAACCCCGTCTCTACTAAAAATACAAAAAAATTGGCCGGGTGTGTTGGCGGGCTCCTGTAGTCCCAGCTACTCGGGAGGCTGAGGCAGGAGAATGGCGTGAACCCAGGAGGCGGAGCTTGCAGTGAGCCGAGATCGCGCCACTGCACTCCAGCCTGGGGGATAGAGAAAGACTCCGTCTCAAAATAAATAAATAAATAAATAAATAAATAAATAAATAAATAAATAGCCAGGCGCGGTGGCTTACGCCTGTAATCCCATCACTTTGGGAGGCGGAGGCGCATGGATCACAAGGTCAGGAGTTCAAGACCAGCCTGGCCAACATGGTGAAACCTCGTCTCTACTAAAGATACAAAAAATTAGCCAGGTGTGGTGGCACGTGCCTGTAATCCCAGCTACTTGGGAGGCTGAGGCAGGAGAATCACTTGAACCCAGGAGGCGGAGGTAGCAGTGAGCCGAGATAACACCATTGAACTCCAGCCTGGGCAATTGGGCGAGACTCTGTCTTAAATAAATAAATAAATAAATAAGAAAAAAAAGATTGTGCACAAATTCACTGAAAGCAAAGAGACTTTGCATTGGGATCTGCCTGTACAGCCTTGCCCAGAGCAAATGGCTGATTTGTGTTGGATGTCCTATAGACACCACTGTACCTACCCATTAGCCCTACCTTCTTTCCTTCCTAGAGCTCCGAATCTGGGGACCTTAGGGATTAAGAGATGTTATTCAGGATCAGGACCAGGACCAGCTTTCCCAGTCCCCTACTTTACCTGGGAGGAGAGCAGAAAAGGACAGAAGAAATCCAGGGGAACATTGTAAAATATGGCAAACATCCTGAGGCGCCAGTACCATTGTTTCTACTTTATAGGTCAACTGTGCCTCACATTGGTGGCAAGACCAGGAATCTAACCCAGCTGTGCTTACAGTCAAAGCTCTTGCTTTTGCCTTGATACCAGTGCTTCATGACCTTTGAAGCATTTAAAAATCCAATGCAGGCCGGGCGTGGTGGCTCACCCCTGTAATCCTAGCACTTTGGGAGGCCGAGGCGGGTGGATCATCTGAGGTCGCAAGTTCAAGACCAGCTTGACCAACATGGAGAAACCCCGTCTCTACTAAAAATACAGAATTAGCCTGGCATGGTGGCGCATGCCTGTAATCCCAGCTACTCGGGAGGCTGAGGCAGGAGAATCGCTTGAAGCCAGAGGCAGAGGTTGCGGCGAGCCGAGATCGTGCCATTGCACTCCAGCCTGGGCAAGAAGAGTGAAACTCCGTCTCAAAAAAAAAAAAAAAAAAAATTAACTCAGTCATATGCTTAAATGCAATTATTTAAGTCACATACCTAAATGTCAGACCAAAAACTATAAATCTTCTAGGAGAAAAATTGGTGATCTTGGGCTGGGTGCGGTGGCTCGTGCCTATAATCCCAGCACTTTGGGAGGCCAAGATGGGTGGATCACCTGAGGTCAGTAGTTTGAGACCAGCCTGGCCAACATGGCAAAACCCCATCTCTACTAAAAATATAAAAATTAATCAGGTGTGGTGGCACACGCCTGTATCCCCAGCTACTTGGGAGGCTGAGGCAGGAGAATTGCTTGAACCTGGGAGGCAGAGGTTGCAGTGAGCAGAGATTGTGCCACTGCACTCCAGCCTGGGCGATAGAGTGAGACTCCATCTCAAAAAAAAAAAAAAAAAAAGATGGTGATTTTGGGTTAGCAAAGACATTCCAGATAGATATGATGCCAAAAGCACAATCAATAAAAAGCTGAATTGAGCTAGGTGTGGTGCCTCATGCCTGTATACCAAGCACTTTGGTAGGCTGAGGCAGAAGCGGAGGATTGCTTGAGGTGAGGAGTTCCACACCAGACTGGGCAGCATAGTGGACCCCATCTCTATAAAAAAATACTGAAAAAAATTTTAAAAGGATACTGTTAAGATAATGAGAGGAGGAGATACAGTGAGACCCTGTCTCTATAAAAACAAAAAAAGAAAAAGAAAGGAAGGAAGGAAGGAAGGAAGGAAGGAAGGAAGGAAGGAAGGAAGGAAGGAGGGAAAGATGGAAGGAAGGAAGGAAAAATAAGTCAAATTGATAAATTGAACTTCATCAAAATTTAAAATTTCTGCTCTTGAAAAGATATTGTTGGCCAGGCATGGTGGCTCATGCCTATAATCCCATCCCAACACTTTGAGAGGCCAAGGCAGTATGGTTGCTTGAAACCAGGAGTTCAAGACCAGCCTGTGCCACATGATAAAACCTCATCTCTACCAAAAATACAAAAAATTAGCTGGTGGAGTGCACCTGTATTCTCAGCTACTCAGGAGGCTGAGGTGGGAGGATAGTTTGAGCACGGGAGGTGGAGGTTGCAGTGAGCCAAGATTGTACCATGGCACTCCAGCCTGGGTGACAGAGCCAGATCCTGTCTCAAAGAACAAACAAACAAAAAACTCAATAACAGGGAAACAAACAACCCCGCTCCAACCAAAATGAGCAAAAGATTTAAATAGATGCTTCACCAAAAAAGATATACAGATGGCAAATAAGCCCATGAAAAGATACTCAACATCATTAGTCATTAGGAAAACACAAATTAAAATAACAAGGAGATATCACTGCATAACTACTAGAATGGCTTAAAATTAAAAAGACTGATCCTACTCAGTGTTGGCAAAACTTTGTAGGAACTAGAACTGTCATACAAGAGGTGAGAATATGAAATGTTACAATGACTTCAAAAAACATTTTGGCCATCTTAAAAAGTTAAACATACCTCAATCCTAGGTATTTATTCAACAAAAATAAAAGGAGGAAGCCAAGGTGGGCAGATCACCTGAGGTCAGGAGTTCGAGACCTGTCTGGCCAACATGGAGAAACCTCGTCTCTACTAAAAATACAAAAATTAGCTGGGCGTGGTGGTGGGTGCTTGTGATCCCAGCTACTTGGGAGGCTGAGGCAGGAGAATCGCTTGAACCCAGGAAGAGGAGGTTACAGTGAGCCCAAGATCGTACCAGCCTGCACTGGACTGGACTGCACTGGACTGCACAAGTCACTGCACACCAGCCTGAGTGACAATGAAACACTTTATCTCAAAAAACAAAAAAAGAAAAAGAAAAACATATGCCTATACGAAGATTTGTTCATAAATATTCAGAGCAGGCTTATTTTGTTCTTGTTGTTGTTATTGTAGTTTTGTTTGCTTGTTTGTTTTTGAGACAGGGTCTCACCGTTGATCAGGCTGGAATGAAGTGGTGCAATCACAGCTTACTGCAGCTTCAATCTCCCTGGTGCAAGCCAGACTCAAGGGATCCTCTTGCCTCAGCCCACCAAGTAGCTGGGACTACAAGGTGCATAACACCACACCTGACTAACTTTTGCATTTTTTGTAGAGATGGGATTTCCCCATGTTACCCAGGCTGTTCTGGAGCTCCTGAGCTCAAGTTATCCATCCACCCCAGCCTCCCAAAGTGTTGGGACTACAGGGGTGAGCCACCAGACCCAGACCATAGCAGCTTTATGTGTAAGAGCCAAAAACTAGAATCAACTCTAATGTCCATCAACAGTGAAGAGATAAACAAACTAATGTATCCATATGATAGAAGACTATTACTCAGCAATAAAGACAATGGACTATTAATCACACTACAACATAAATGAATCTCAAAATAAGTACCTGAATGAAAGAAGCTGACAAAAAATATATTGTATTATTTCATTTATATAAAATTCTAGAAAAGGCAAACTAATCTACAGTCTGCTGGGCACAGTGGCTCACACCTGTAATCCCAACACTTTGGGAGGCCGAGGTGGGCAGATCACCTGAGATCAGGAGTTCGAGACCTGTCTGGCCAACATGGCAAAAACCCCTCTCTACGAAATATACAAAAATTAACCTGGTGTGGCCAGGCACAGTGGCTCACGCCTGTAATCCCAGCACTTTGGGAGGCCAAGGCGGGCGGATCATGAGGTCAGGAGAGCGAGACCATCTTGGCTAACACGGCAAAACCCAGTCTCTACTAAAAATACAAAAAATTAGCCGGGCGCGGTGGCAGGTACCTGTAATCCCAGCTACTCGGGAGGCTGAGGCAGGAGAATGGCATGAACCTGGGAGGTGAAGCTTGCAGTGAGCCGAGATAGCGCCACTGCACTGCAGCCTGAGCGAAAGAGCAAGACTCTGTCTCTAAAAAAAAAAAAAAAAAAATTAGCCAGGTGTGGTGGCAGGCACCTATAATCCCAGCTACTCAGGAGGCTGAGGCAGGAGACTCACTTGAACCCAGGAGGTGGAGGTTGCAATGAGCTGAGATGGTGCCACTGCACTCCAGCCTAGGCAACAAAGGGAGACTTCTGAAAAAAAAAAAGAAAATGCAAACAAATCTACAGTGACAGACAGAAGATCAGTGGTAAGGAGTGGGGAGAATAACAGAGCACAGCAAATGTAACAGGGCTTAAGGACACTTTTGGAGGTAGTAGATATGTTCACCATCTTTTTTTTTTTTTTTTTTTTGAGACGGAGTCTCGCTCCGTCGCCCAGGCTGGAGTGCAGTGGCGCAATCTCGGCTCACTGCAAGCTCCGCCTCCCGGGTTCACGCCATTCTCCTTCCTCAGCCTCTCCGAGTAGCTGGGACTACAGGCGCCCGCCACCACGCCCGGCTAATTTTCTGTATTTTTAGTAGAGACGGGGTTTCACCGTGGTCTCGATCTCCTGACCTCGTGATCTGCCCGCCTCGGCCTCCCAAAGTGCTGGGATTACAAGCGTGAGCCACCGCGCCCAGCCATTCACCATCTTTTTAAAAAACTTTTTTGTTTATTTTGGGACAGGGCCTGGCTTCATCGCTCAGGCTGGAGTGGAGTGGCACTAAGCAGCTCACTACAGTCTCAACCTCCTGGGTTCAAGCAATCCTCCCACCTCAGCCTCCCAACTAGCTGAGACCACAGGTACCCGACACCATGCTCAGCTAATTATTCAAAGAATTTTTATTAGGCCGGGTGCGGTGGCTCATGCCTCTAATCCCAACACTTTGGGAGGCCAAGGCAGGTGGATCAACTGAGGTCAGGAGTTCGAGACCAGCCTGGCCAACATGGTGAAACCCCATCTCTACAAAAAATACAAAAATTAGCCAGGCGTGGTGTCAGGCGCCTGTAGTCCAAGCTACTTGGGAGGCTGAGGCACGAGAATTGCTTGAACCCGGGAGGAGGAGGATGCAGTGAGCTGAGATCACACCACTGTTCTCCACCCTGGGTAGCAGAGCAGAACTGAGTCTAAAAAAAAAATTTGCTTTTAAATAATATTAATTAGGGAGGCCGAGGTGGGCGGATCACGAGGTCAGGAGATCGAGACCACGGTGAAACCCCGTCTCTACTAAAAAAAATACAAAAAATTAGCCGGGCGTGGTGGCGGGCGCCTGTAGTCCCAGCTACTCGGAGAGGCTGAGGCAGGAGAATGGCGTGAACCCGGGAGGCGGAGCTTGCAGTGAGCCGAGATTGCGCCACTGCACTCCAGCCTGGGCGACAGAGCAAGACTCCGTCTCAAAAAAAAATAAATAAATATGCAAATACCATGGAGGGAATGGTGAGTTGGAAAATGACCATTTTCTTTCTTTCTTTTCTTTTTTTTTTTTGAGACGGAGTTTCACTCTTGTTGCCCAGGCTGGAGTGCAATGACATCATCTCAGCTCACTGCAACCTTCATTTCACGGGTTCAAGTGATTCTCCTGCCTCAACCCCCGAGTAGCTGAGATTACAGGCATGCGCCACCATGCCTGGCTTATTTTGTGTTTTTAGTAGAGATGGGGTTTCTGCATGTTGGTCAGGATGGTCTCGAACTCCCCATCTCAGGTGATCCACCTGCCTCGGCCTCCCAAAGTGATGGGATTACAGGCGTGAGCCACTACACCTGGCCCAGAAAAAGACCATTTTCAAGCATTATAGTAAAATGGATTCAAGGAGCAGTCATCAATGGCTGCTAAATCTCGTGAGGAGGTCTGATGAGGGACAGGTAAATGTCTCCTTGTAAATTGCTTATTCATTATAAGGTGAAAAATAATAACTATACAGTGGGGAAATCAAGCAAAGCCTTGACTGGGTGATCAAGATTATCATTACTCAGGGGCAGATAGACATCTTATTCCTCCAGGTATGATAGTCTGAAAAAAATACACTTTCATTTTTCTGGTATTCTGGCCCAAATGCCTAACTTGAATCTAATCAGAAGGAAACATTAGAAAGACCCAATTGAGAAACATTCTATAAAATAATGGATATGCACTCTTAAAAATTACAGTATCATGAAAGACATTCTCATTGCAGAAATGAGGAAATAAAAAGAAAGAAAGAAGAAGGAAGGAAGGAAGGAAGGGAGGGAGGGAGGGAGGGAGGGAGCCAGGCACAGTGGCTCATGCCTGTAATCCCAGCACTTTGGGAGGCCGAGGCGAGTGGATCACCTAAAGTCAGGAGTTTGCCACCAGCCTGGCCAACATGGTGAAACCCCGTCTCTACTAAAAATACAAAAATAGCCGGGCGTGATGACGGGCGCCTGTAATCCCAGCTACTTGAGAGGCTGAGGCAGGTGAATTGCTTGAACCCGGGAGGCATAGGTTGCAGTAAGCCAAGATTGCACCACTGCACTCCAGACTGGGCGACAAGAGCAAGACTCCATCTCAATCAATCAATCAATCAACCAATAAAATAAAACAAAATAAAGTGAAAGCAATTAAGAAAGTAAAAAAAATAAAAGAGGCCAGTCGCAATCACTCATGCCTGTAATCCCAGCACTTTGGGAGGCCAAGGCTGGCGGATCACTGGAGACCAGGAGTTCCAGACCAGCCTGGCCAACATGGCGAAACCTGTCTCTACTAAAAGTACAAAAACTAGCTGGGCGTTGTGGCAGACGCCTCTAATCCCAGCTACTCAGGAGGGTGAGGCAGGAGAATCACTTGAGCCCAGGAGGCGGAGGTTGCAGTGAGCCAAGAAGATTGCACTGCTGCTCTCCAGCTTGGACAACAGTGATACTCCGTCTCTTTTTTTTTTTTTTTTTTTGAGACAGTCTTGCTCTGTCACCCAGGCTAGAGTTCAGTGGCACGATCTTGGCTCACTGCAACCTCCACCTCTGGGGTTCAAGTGATTCTCCTCCCTCAGCCTCCTCAGTAGCTGGGATTACAGGCATCCGCCACCGTGCCTGGCTAATTTTTTTTTTTTTTTTGTATTTTTAGTGGAGACAGGGTTTCACCATCTTGGCCAGGCTGGTCTTGAACTCCTGACCTCGTGATCCACCCACCTTGGCCTCCCAAAATGCTGGGATTACAGGCGTGAGCCACTGTACCCGGCCGATACTCCCTCTCAAAAAATAAATAAATAAGGCCAGGCACAGTGGCTCATGCCTGTAATCCCAGCACTTTGGGAAGCAGAGGCAGGTGGATCATGAGGTCAGGAGCCTGCGACCAGCCTTGCCAACATGGTGAAACCCCATCCCTACTAAAAATACAAAAAAAAACTAGCCAGTGTGGTAGCACATGCCTGTAGTCCCAGATACTTGGGAGGCTGAGGCAGGAGAATCCCTTGAACCCAGGAGGCAGAGGTTGCAATGAGCAGAGATCGTGCCACTGCACTCTAGCCTGGGTGACAGAGCAAGACTCCGTCTCAAAAAAATAAATTAATTAATTAAAAATAAATAAATAAATAAAATAATGGCTACTCTATAGGCAGAGCAGCCCCGAGGGCTGATGGTTGGCTATTTTTATGGCTAGTTCTTGATAATAATGCTAAACAAGGAGTAGATTATTCATGAGTTTTCCAGGAAAGGGGGAGGTAAGTCCTGGAGTAAGGTCCCCTCCCCTTTTTAGGAGACCATATAGGGTAACATTTTTTTTTTCTTTTTTTTTTTTTTTTTGAGACGGAGTCTTGCTCTGTCGCCCATGCTGGAGTGCAGTGGCACAATCTCGGCTCACTGCAAGCTCCACCTCCCGGGTTCACACCATTCTCCTGCATCAGCCTCCCAAGTAGCTGGGACTACAGGGGCCCGCCAATACGCCCGGCTAATTTTTTGTGTTTTTAGTAGACACGGGGTTTCACTGTGTTAGCCAGGATGGTCTCAATCTCCTGACCTCATGATCTGCCTGCCTCGGCCTCCCAAAGTGCTGGGATTACAGGCGTGAGCCACCGTGCCCGGCCTTTTTTTTTCTTTTTGAGACAGAGTCTTGCTCTGTCATCCAGGCTGGAGTATAGTGGCATGATCTTGGCTCACTGCAACCTCCACCTCTCGAGTTCAAGGGATTCTCCTGCCTCAGCCTCCCAAGTAGCTGGGATTACAGGCACATGCCACCATGCCCAATTAATTTTTGTATTTTGATAGAGATGGGGTTTCACCTTGTTGGCCAGGCTGGTCTAGAACTCCTGACCTCAAGTAATCCACCTGCCTCGGCCTCCCAAAGTGCTGGGATTACAGGCATGAGCCACCGCACCCGGTCCATATACGGTAACTTCCTGGTGTTGCCATGGCATTTGCAAACTGTCATGACACTGGTGGGAGTGACTTTTAGCATGCTAATGCCTTATAATTAGAGTATAATGAGCAGTGAGGAAGAGCAGAAGTCACTTTCATCTCCATTTTGGTTTTGGAGGGTTTTAGCTGGCTTCTTTAGTGCAGCCTATTTTATCAGCAACATCTTTATGACCTGTGTTTTGTGCTGACCTCCTGTCTCATCCTGTGACTTAAAATCCCTAACCATCTGGGAATGCAGCCCAGTACATCTCAGCCTTATTTTACCCAGCTCCGTTTCAAGATGGAGTCCCTCTTGTTCCAATGCTTCTGACATATTTCTCCCCTACCTTTTACAAGAGAACGCTTAATTTTTTTTTTCTTTGAGACAGAGTTTCACTCTTGTCAGCCAGCTGGAGTGCAATGGCACAATCTCAGGTCACTGCAACCTCCACCTCCCAGGTTCAAGTGATTCTCCTGCTTCAGCCTCTCGAGCAGCTGGGATTACAGGCATGCACCACCACGCTCAGCTAATTTTTTGTATTTTTAGTAGAGATGGGGTTTCACCATGTTGGCCAGGCTGGTCTCGAACTCCTGACCTCAAGTGATCTGCTCACCTTGGTCTCCCAAAATGCTGGCATTACAGGTGTGAGCCACTGCACCCGGCTACATCAGGGATTTTTTTTTTTTTTTTTGAGACAGAGTCTTGCTCTGTTGCCCAGGCTGGACTGCAGTGGCATGATTTCAGCTCACTGCAATCTCTGCCTCCTGGGTTCAAGCGATTCTCCTGCCTCAGCTTCCCAAGTAGCTGAGATTACAGGCACATGCCACTACACCTGGCTAATGTTGTTATTTTAGTAGAAATGGGGTTTCAACATATTGGCCAGGCTGGTCTTGAACTCCTGATCTCAAGTGATCCACCCACCTCAACCTCCCAAAGTGCTAGGATTACAAATGTAAGCCACCACACCTGGCCTGCTTCAGGATTTTTTAAAGCTCCCTGAATGATTCTTTTTTTTTTTTTTTTTTTTTTTTGAGACGGAGTCTTGCTCTGTCACCCAGGCTGGAGTGCAGTGGCGCAATCTCAGCTCTCTGCAAGCTCTGCTTCCCGGGTTCACCCCCTTCTCCTGCCTCAGCCTCCTGAGTAGCTGGGACTACAGGCACCCGCCACCATGCCTGGCTAATTTTTGTATTTTTAGTAGAGACGGGGTTTCACAGTGTTAGCCAGGATGGTCTCGATCTTCTGACCTCATCATCCATCCGCCTTGGCCTCCCAAAGTGCTGGGATTACAGGCGTGAGCCACCGCACCTGGCCTAAAGCTCCCTGGATGATTCTAAAATGCAGCCACTGTTGAGAACCATTGTTTTAGTGGGCTGTCTCTATGGCCAAGCCAGATTGGGGACAAAGATCAAATCCAGACTGTCAGACCCCATTCCAAAGCCAAGATAGCTTGGTTCACAGGCCTAGATAAACAGGGGTTACCTTCATCACATCCTACAGCCTCAGGTGATCCACCCACCTTGGCCTTCCAAAGTACTGGGATTACAGGCATGAGCCACCATGCCTGGCCAGAACCCTTAATTCTAAGGGTTGTAGAGGGACAAAGATCCATCTTCTGTAACTTCTTTAGGCTGAATAGGGGTGATGATATTCCTGCCTAACTTTTAGGGCCTCTTGTATTCCGAGTAGAGAGGAGCTCAGTCAGAAAGCATCGGTATGTCAGGGGCCGTTCATAACACTTGAGTTCTGACAAAATGTGACATCTGGAAGATTAATAAGTGTTCAATTTAAGAAAACATTCAGTAAGCTTATCTTGCATTCTTACACAAAGAATACAACAGCAATATATTCCACAATAGTAAAGCAAAATAAGCAAAATTATCCCAAGTAAACTAAATGAGACGGCTTTCTACGAACTGGGCAACTATTGAGCCAACCTAATATGAGATTGCTGGCTGATTCCGATATGTGCCCAGAATTAGAATGTTGATCCAGATTTTTATATTATCCATCACTGCAACCTCCGCCTCCCAGGTTCAAGCAATTCTCCTGCCTCAGCCTCCTGAGTAGCTGGGATTACAGGCATGTACCACCATGTCCAGCTAATTTTTGTATTTTTAGTAGAGACAGGGTTTCACCATGTTGGCCAGCCTGATCTTGAACCCCTGGACTCAAGTGATCCACCTGCCTCAGCCTCCCAAAGTGCTGGGATTACAGGCATGAGCCACCACACCTGGTCCATTAGTCAAGTTTTATTCCTTAAAGGAAAACATGCCATTCCAGTCAATACCTTGGTAAAATAACCAGTTTCTCCAATTGTGTCCTGTTGCAAAAGAAAACATTTTTATAGCACTTATGCAAATAACTATATTGCCATAAGTTAAGAATATGCTCAAGTAGCCAGGAGCGGTGGTTCACGCCTGTAATCCCAGCACTTTGGGAGGCCAAGGCGGGCAGATCACGAGGTCAGAAGATCAAGACAATCCTGGCTAACGCGGTGAAACCCTGTCTCTACTAAAAATACAAAAAAATTAGCCAGGCGTGGTGGCGGGCGCCTGTAGTCCCAGCTACTCCGGAGGCTGAGGAAGGAGAATGGCATGAACCCAGGAGGCGCTGCTTGCAGTGAGCAGAGATCACGCCACTGCACTCCAGCATGGGCGACAGAGCAAGACTCCATCTCAAAAAAAAAAAAAAAAAAAAAGAATATGCTCAAGTAGTTTCCAAATTCTGGAGAAATCAGGTAGAGACAAACAAATGTGCTCCAAATTTTGTTTACAGAAATATAGTTTACTTAATTGTTGAAAGCTGTAAATAGCTCAAGAGAAAAGTTTTTGTGGCTCCAAAGTCAGCCAATTGGTGCTGCAGTCTATTTCCTGTGGGTTGGGGGTCTCCTCAGTATCTTACCTTCATAGTCACCAGGAAGATGTTACCGGAAAGGGGTCCCTGATCTAGACCCCAAGAGAGGGTTCTTGGATTTGCGAAAGAAAGAATTTGAGGCAAATCCACAGAGTAAAGTGAAAGCAAGTTTATTAAGAAAGTGAACAAATAAAAGAAGGGCTACTCCATAGGTAGAAAAGTCTTTTTTTTTTTTTCCCTCAGCCCCCAAGTAGCTGGAACCACAGGTGTGTGCCACCGTGCCCAGCTAAATTTTTTTGTATTTTTTTTAGAGATGGGTTTTGCTATGCTGCCCAGGCTCCTCTGTAACTCCTGAGCTCAAGCAATCCACCTGCCTCACCCTCTGAAAGTGCTGGGATTACAGGCATAAGCAACAACACCTGGCCGTGGTTTTTGTTTTCTTCTCCTTTTTTTTTTTTTTTTTTTTTTTGAAATGGAGTCTTGCTCTGTCGCCTGGGCTGGAGTGCAGTGGCAGGATCTCAGCTCACTGCAAGCTCTGCCTCCTGGGTTCACGCCATTCTTCTGCCTCAGCCTCCTGAGTAGCTGGGACTACAGGTGCCCGCCACTACGCCCAGCTAATTTTTTGTATTTTTAGTAGAGATGGGGTTTCACTGTGTTAGTCAGGATGGTCTCGATCTTCTGACCTCGTGATCCGCCCACCTCGGCCTCCCAAAGTGCTGGGATTATCTTTTCTTTTTCTTTCTTTCTTTCTTTCTTTCATTTTTTTTTTTTTTTTTTTTTTTTTTTTTTTTTTTTTTTGAGACAGAGTTTTGCTCTTATTGCCCAGGCTGGAGAGTTAAGCGATTCTCCAGCCTCAGCCTCCCAAGTGGCTGGAATTACAGGCACCCGCCACCACGCCCAGCTAATTTTTGTATTTTTAGTAGAGATGGGGTTTCACCATGTTGGCCAGGCTGCTCTCGAATTCCTGACCCCAGGTGATCCACCTGCCTTGGCCTCCAAAAGTGCTGGGATTACGGGCGTGAGCCAGTGCACCTGGCCTCAGCCTGGCTTGCTTGCTTGCTTGCTTTCTTTCTTTCTTTCTTTCTTTCTTTCTTTCTTTCTTTCTTTCTTTCCTTCTTTCTTTCTTTCTTTCTTTCTTTCTTTCTTTCTTTCTTTCTTTCTTTCTTTCTTTCTTCTTTCTTTTCTTTCTCTTTCTTTCTTTCTTTTTCTTTCTTTTTTTTTTTGAGACAGAGTCTCTCTCTGTCGCCAGGCTGGAGTGCAACTGCATGATCTCAGCTCACTGAAACCTCCGCTTCCCGGGTTCAAGCTATTATCCTGCCTCAGCCTCCCGAGTAGCTGGGACTACAGGCGCACGCCAACACACTCAACTAATTTTTGTATTTTTAGTAGAGACGGGGTTTCACCATGTTGGCCAGGATGGTCTCGAATCTCCTGACCACGTGATCCACCCGCCTTGGCCTCCCAAAGTGCCGGGATTACAGGTGTGAGCCACCGCACCAGGCCCAGCCTGGCTTTCTTAATTCACTGTATTTAATTTTCTCCATAGCCCAAGCACAGTGGCTCACACCTCTAGTCTCAGCACTTTGGGAAGCCAAGGCAGGAGGATTACTTGAGCCCAGGAGTTCAAAACCAGCCTGGGGCAACATAGCAAGACCTGTACTTAAAAAATAAAATGACCAGGCGTGGTGGCTCACGCCTGTAATTCCAGCACTTTGGGAGTCTGAGGCGGGTACAAGGTCAAGAGATAAAGACCATCCTGAACAACATGCTGAAACCCTGTCTCTACTAAAAATACAAAAACTACCTGGGCATGGTGGCACTCACCTGTAGTCCAGCTGCTCAGGAGGCTGAGGCAGGAGAATCTCTTGAACCCAGGAGCAGAGGTTGTGGTGAGCCAAGATAGCACCACTGCACTCCAGCCTGGTGACAGAGGGAGACTCTGTCTCAAAAAAATAATAATAACAAAATAAAATTAGCCAGGCATGGTGGTGCATGCCTGTAATCCCAACTACTCAGGAGTTGGAGGAGGTCAGACTACAGTGAGCTGTGATTTTTTATTTTTTATTTTCTGAGACGGAGTTTTGCTATTGTCCCCCAGGCTGGAGGGCAATGGCAAAATCTAGGCTCGCCGCAACCTCCACCTCCTGGGTTCAGCCGATTCTCCTGTCTCAGCCTCCTGAGTAGCTGAGATTACAGGTGTGTGCCACCACACCCGGCTAATTTTTGTAATTTTAGTAGAAATGGGGTTTCACCATGTTGGCTAGGCTGGTCTCAAACTCCTGACCTCAAGTGTTCCTCCCACCTTGGCCTCCCAAAGTGCTAGAATTACAGGCGTGAGACACCGTGCCCGGCCAGTGAGCTGTGATTGTACCACTGCACTCCAGCTTGGGTGACAGAGTGAGAAGACCCTAAATCAAAAATAAAAATCAATAATTTTAAAAATAATGATGATTTTCAGCATAGAGTGATGCAGGGGAGATCATTGCAGAGAATACTGCCAGCCAACACTAGCAGGATACCTTCAAGTTAACAGTAAGCTAGGCTGGGAAGGTTTTGTTCTTATGTCCAGTTTAGAAATGGGCAAGTGAGTTAAGCCTCAGAGTGGTTAAGAGCTTTGCCCAAAGCCAAACATAACCTTGGTAGTGGGGACAGGTGGAGCTGGGGCTTGAACTCCAGTCTAATCCTCTCTCTGCCCCACCAAGCTGCTCCTTAATCTAATTAAGGAGGTATATGTTTTCTGAAGTTGCAGAAGCCCCACCCACACACTCTCCCATTGCAGGACTGGGATACCAGGGGCAGGAGGGGCGCAAGGGTGGGGGAGGTTCCACTGGGGACTCTGGAAACTGCTCCATCCTTCATGCCCCCACACAAGGAAAAGGAAGAGAAAACCCTCCCTTCTCATCATTGTCTTCCTTTCTCTGGGATGTGCCCCTAGCAGAAAAATAGAGGAGCTCAGGAATTCTGCTCTTTCAGGGAGGCCCAGCCCTTTTCTTTTTCTTTTTTTTGAGACGGAGTCTCGCTCTGTCGCCCAGGCTGGAGTGCAGTGGCGCAATCTCGGCTCACCACAACCTCCACCTCCCGGGTTCAAGCAATTCTCCTGCCTCAGCCTCCCAAGTAGCTGGGACTACAGGCGTGCACCACCATGACCAGCTAATTTTTTGAATTTTTACTAGAGACAGGGTTTCACTATGTTGGCCAGGCTGGTCTCAAACTCCTGACCTCGTGATCAGGCCTCCTCAACCTCCCAAAGTGCTGGGATTACAGGCGTGAGACATCATGCCTGGCCCCCTTTGGTCTTTTATCCTAAGTACACAATCAATTTTTTCCCTCCAGCAGGACTCCTTGGAAGTGAGGACCTTGTAGCCATCTTCTCCCATTCCAACTCTTCACTGCAGCCCTCCTCCCACGGATTAGGCAGCATCTACTGAGTTTGAGCTCTTTTCCCGACAAACAAAAGCCTTTGAAAACAGCAAGAGGGATTGGGGTTAGAACTGAGAGAGGACTTCCAAACTGCTTCAAACTGCTTGTAGCAGATGGCCAGAAAAGGCTATAGATAGCATATTCTTTTTTTTTTTTTTTTTTTTTAGATGTACTCTCACTCTGTCATCCAGGCTGGAGGGCAGTGGCGTGATCTCGGCTCACTGCAACCTCCTCTGCCCCCTGGGTTCAAGTGATTCTCCTGTCTCAGCCTCCCAAGCAGCTGGGATTACAGGCGCCCGCCACCACACCTAGCTAATTTTTGTATTTTTAGTGGAGACAGGATTTCACCATGTTGGCTGGGCTAGTCTCAAATTCATGACCTCAAGTGATCCATTCACCCAGGCCTCCCAAAGTGCTGGGATTACAGGCGGGAACCACTGTGCCCGGCCATGTATTCTTCTTGAAGACCCCTCTAGAAAGTATCTATCATGACCTAAGGGAAATGCTGTCGGCAAAAATGTTTGGGAGCATGACTGTGTGTGTGATGTGACTGTGGGGAAAAGCTGGAGATAGTCCCTCTAAGCATCAGGATAGACCAGAGGACTTGGCAAAGTTGTTGGGCATCAAGTCACCTCTTGTTTCCTCCTCTGCCTAAGAAGAAATCTGTTGACTGGTGTGAGAGGAGCCGGAGAGTGAAGGCGGCTTTCTCAGTCAGCTGTGAGTTTGAAGACTAAGTGAACTTCAAAAGCAGGGTCCACGGCGGGGAGGCAGCAGCCAGCCCTGTGAGTCACCCTGACCTGGCTGCAGAGCTGGGCCAGAATGTCTGCGCCAGCGAGGGGGATGGGGATGGTGGTGGGGGTGGCGGTGAGTCACCAGTGGGGACTGGAAGAGCAAGCAAACCCCAGATGCTCTTCTGCTGTTACAGTTCTCATTCCTGAGGGCCCAGTCAGAACCCAGGAAAGGCTGGGAAATGGGACCCGGGGTTCTCTTGCGATGGTACTGCCCATCACCCATTCTCTGAATCTCACTCCGCTGATTACCTAACTCCTGTAACACCTCAGAAACCCCCCAACCCAACCCAACACACTCTTTCTTTGTTTTGGCAGGGGACGGAGTCTCGCTCTGTTGCCCAGGCTGGAGTGCAGTGGAGTGATCTCAGCTCACTGCAACTTCTGCCTCCTGGGTTCAAGTGATTCTTCTGCCTCATCCTCCCAAGTAGTGGGGACTATCGGCACATATTGGCCAGGCTGGTCTCAAACTCCTGACCTCGTGATCTGCCCTCCTCAGCCTCCCAAAGTGCTGGGATTACAGGCGTGAGCCACTGCACCCGGCCCCCACACACTCTTTCTACCTGTGTGGGTGTTGGGCTAGTTGGGGTGTCCTCCTGACCCCCATCTTCTGTGTCCTCTCTGACCCCTCACATGCTAGCAATTCTCCATAGTGAAATGGGAAGAGGGAGGCTCTGCTAATTCCAGAGCCTCCTCCTCCCCACCCCCAACCCCAAACCTGCACAGAACTCTGCACACAAGGGCGCTTCTCCTTATGGTGTGGACAGGCTGGCTTAACTGCCAGTTGGATTTATTGAATGATTTTGATCAAGTCCAGCAGGCTCTTCCAATCCTCAGAAACTTCCCGGGGTCATCTTTTCAATTTCCTGCCTCCCAGTATGCCTTTTGGGGGAGCTGTGGGAACCCCTAGGAGTTTGGCTTCATCTCTGATCTGTCCTGGCCCTCCTCACATGTTCTGTTGCCTCTGGGGAGTGTGGAACTTGCAGACTTGATCAGGGTCTCTGGGCTTGGGGGCCCTCCCCACATTCCCTGTTCCTGCCTGCCCTGCTCTTCCCTGCCTACGGGGTCTAGGCCACATTCTCTCTTGTCTGTTCACTGCAGGGCATGAGGGCCAAAGATCAAAGAGAAATGGGGATGAGGCTGCAGAGAAGGGGGTGGAGTGGTGACTTAAAGTACACTTGCTTGGCCAGTCGCAGTGGCTCACGCCTGTAATCCCAGCACTTTGTGAGGCCAAAGCAGGCGGATCACTTGAAGTCAGGAGCTCAAGACCAGCCTGACCAACATGATGAAACCCCATCTCTACTAAAAATACAAAAATTAGTTGGGCATGGTGGTTCTCCTCTGTAATCCCAGCTACTCAGGAGGCTGAGGCAGAATTGTTTGAACTGGGAGGTGGAGGTTGCAGTGAGCTGAGATCGTGTCACTGCCCTCCAGCCTGAGAGACAGAGTGAGACTCTGTCTCTAAATTAATAAATAAAATAAAGTACATTGGCCTTCAGAGCAGCCCACCCCCAAATCCACAGAGTACAAGGCAGGGGCTCATGGCTGCTAGAGCCCATCACGGAGCCTTCCTTGACTCCAATTTGGCCCCAGACTCAGGGTTCCCAGGGAGTGTTCACTTTTCTTGGATACCATTGCCTCCAGGCAGGAGGCAGGTTTGAACACAAGCCCTTCTGAGCTCATTAACTGTGTTGCTCAGCAGAAAACAAGATCACAAGCAGCCCTCACATCTCCCTTGGAGGTCAAATCTGAATCGATGTCTAATCTCTGCCCATTGGCAGCTGGGAGATGGAATTTGGAGAGCTTGCTAAGGGAAGAGTTTTTCTAGATGGTGGAGAATGAGTGGGTATGCAGAGGAGGTTTCCAGGAGGCAGAGGTAAGTGACTCTCCTAGTCCAGGTACCTCTCATCCCACACACACACTTAATTTCATGCTGGATCTGCTCCTAGGTTAGGGTGTTCACCTGGAAAGGAAGGTGGCCTTTATTAGGACCTGGAGCTAATAGGCAGAGCATGAGCTTGGCTGTTTATGGTCCCAAGTACCCATGGTGGCGGCAAAGAAGGAGCCTGGAAAGAAGGCCTTGGAGGTCTGCCAAAAATGCAATCTGTGCCCTGCCCCTTCTAGACTGAGAGCCCCTGTGGACAGAGCCATGTGCTAAGTACTTGGAGAAAGGCAAAGGGAGTATCCCAAGGAGTCTCCATTCTGAGGGGGAGACACAGCCCTTAGCCTCAGAAAGCCTCAGTGTGCTGGGGGGACATTGCCTCCAGCTCTCCTCCTCCTCTCAGAGAGCTCCCAGGCAGATCAGGGACAGAAAGCCCCTGCCTTGGAGTGGCTCCTGTATAATAGAGAGGCACAGCATAACTCCAGGGTCTTCACTCTGATAGAAGAGACAGGATGACATACTTCTCTTATACAGGACAGTAGGACATATGAGGAGAGGGGCTCCTAAATCTCTTTAGATAAAGTTGTAACTACCCCACCCTCCTGTGAGCCCCCTAGGTACAAACATGTCTCTTTCTCCCACATTATCCTGCCCCTGAGCAGGAAGACAGCTTGAATGTATGTTCTCAGTTTATCCAGCTGTCCCTAGGAAACCCCCATCCTTCATGTTCCCTCAACATTCTTGAGCCCTTGGGACACCTCTCTAGATAATGTGATGGGGGCATTGCCACATCACCAAAGCCATGGGCCACTGTCCAGAGCTGGGAGTCAGATGACTGTGGACCTACTCTCTCCCACCCAGAAGTAGCCTGTTGCCTTGTGGGAGTGTCCGCCTGCCAGTTAGTGCCACCCTACCCCAAGTCTGTCCTTACTACAAGTACCTTTTTTTTTTTTTTTTTTTTTGAGACAGAGTCTTGCTTTGTCACCCAGGCTGGAGTGCAGTGGCACGATCTTGGCTCACTACAACCTCTGCCTCCAGGTCCGGGTTCAAGCGATTCTCTTGCCTCAGCCTCCCGAGTAGCTGGGACTACAGGCACGTGCCACCATGCCTGGCTAACTTTTGTTTGTTTGTTTTTGTTTGTTTGTTTTGAGATGGAGTCTCGCTCTGCCGCCCAGGCTGGAGGGCAGTGGCACCATCTCGGCTCACTGCAACCTCCGCCTGCCGGGTTCACGCCATTCTCCTGCCTCAGCCTCCCGAGTAGCTGGGACTACAGGCGCCCACCAACATGCCCGGCTAATTTTTCGTGTTTTTAGTACAGACGGGGTTTCACTGTATTAGCCAGGATGGTCTCGATCTCCTGACCTCGTGATCCACCCACCTCGCCCTCCCAAAGTGCTGGGATTACAGGCGTGAGTCACTGCGCCCGGCCCGCTTTCTTTTTTCTTTTCTTTTCTTTTTTTTTTTTTGAGACAGTCTCTCTTTGTTGCCCATGCTGGAGTGAACTCGATCTTGGCTCACTGCAACTTCTGCCTCCCAGGTTCAAGTGATTCTCTTGCCTCAGCCTCTCGAGTAGCTGAGATTACAGCCGTGCACGACCATGCCCAGCTAATTTTTGTATTTTTAGTAGAGACGGGGTTTCACCATGTTGGCCAGGCTGGTCTTGAACCCCTGACCTCAGGTGATCCGCCTGTCTCGTCCTCCCAAGGGCTGGGATTACAGGCGTGATTCATTGCACCTGGCCTACCAGCACCCCTGCTAACTGAGGGCAACTGTAAAGGAAGTAGGGCATAGAAGAATAGTAGTGGGCCCTGTGCCCAGAAGGGAGGAAGAGGAAGAAAAAAGGGGGTACTTAGGGTACCCTACCCACAGGCAGGCCCCAGACAGCAGCTGGAGATAGCCAAATGTTAATCACCAATTAGCACAGTTCAGGTGGAAAGGGCAACTCTATTATGTGTAAAATGGACTTAATGTGGCAGGAGCTGTGGGCTTAATTTCTTGAGATAAGATGCTTTTAGGCTAATCAGCAGGTCTATGCCTAATATAAAGGAGCCGGGGCATGATTTCTTCAGCAGGCTCAGAAGGTCCAGAAGGCAGGGGAAGGAGACCCCTATCTGTCCTTCTTCTGGAAGAGCTGGAAAGGAAGTCTGGTAAGAGAAGTGGAGACAGGGATGGATGAGATGACCCGAGAGCAGGTGGATCTTGGCAACCCTGAGATGCTCAGCAGCCCTGGCATCTTAGTTTTCTCTTCCTCTGTATGAGACGTGAGAAGATAGTCAGGTGCGGTGCCTCATGCCTGTAATCCCAATACTTTGGGAGCGGAGGTAGGAGGATCATTTGAGCACAGGAGTTCAAGACCAGCCTGGGCAATGGAGGGAAACTCGATCTCTACACATAATTTAAAAAATTAGCTGGGCATGGTGGTACACGCCTGCGGTCCTAGGTACTCAGGAGGGTGAAGTGAAAGGTTTGCCTGAGCCCAGGAGGTCGAGGCTGCAGTGAGCCACGATTGTGTCATTGCACTCCAACCCCGGGTGACACAGCGAAACGCTGTCTCAAAAAAAGAGAAAGAGAAATGAGAAGGTAGCGCTGATGTTTCATTTATTTATTTATTTATTTATTTGTTTATTTATTTATTTATTTTGAGACGGAGTCTCGCTCTTTCACCCAGGCTGCAGTGCAGTGGCGCGATCTCGGCTCACTGCAGGCTCCGCCCCCCGGAGTTCACGCCATTCTCCTGCCTCAGCCTCCAGCGCAGCTGGGACCACAGGCGCCCGCCACCTCGACCGGCTAATTTTTTGTATTTTTTTAGTAGAGACGGGGTTTCACCGTGTTAGCCAGGATGGTCTCGATCTCCTGACCTCATGATCTGCCCGCCTCGGCCTCCCAAAGTGCTGGGATTACAGGCGTGAGCCACCGCGCCTGGACTTTATTTATTTATTTAGAGATGGAGTCTCGCTCTGTCACCCAGGATGGAGTGCACTGGCACGATCTCGGCTCACTGCAACCTCTTCCTCCCAGGCTCAAGCGATTCTTGTGCCTCAGCCTCCTGAATAGCTGGGATCACAGGCGCGCACCACCACACCTGGCTAATCTTTGTCTTTTATGTAGAGACAGGATTTCACCATATTGGCCAGGCTGGTCTCAAACTCCTGACGTCAAGTGATCCACCCACCTGGGCCTCCAAAAGTGCTGGGATTACAGGCATGAGCCACTGCACCCAGCCTGGCCCATCTTTTGGTCAGGTTCCATGTCCCTTCTAGTCACTAACTCCAGTGCACAGCACCCCTCACCTTCCCCCACGGTGTTGCCCCAGGCTCTTAGAAAAGGTCCAAACTGGGCAGGTGCGATGGCTCACGCCTGTAATCCCAGCACTTTGGGAGGCCCAGGCGGGCGGATCACAAGGTCAGGAGTTTGAGACCAGCCTGGCCAATATGGTGAAACCGTGTGTCTACTAAAAATACAAAAATTAGCCGGGCGTGGTGGCACATGCCTGTAGTCCAGGCTACTCGAGAGGCTGAGGCTTGAACCCAGGAGGTGGAGGTTGCAGTGAGCCAAGATTGCGCCACTGCACTCCCGCCTGGACAACAGAGCGAGACTCCATCTCAAAAAAAAAAAAAAAAAAAAAAAGGGCGGGGGGAAGAAAAGGTCCAAATCTCAGGGCTTCGCCCCCTCCAGCTTTCGGAGCCCCTACTGGTTGCTCTCTCAGCATGTCCTGGCTTTTTTCTGTCTTAGCTCAGGAAATAACCTTGGAAGATGGTGGCCATGAAGACCTTTGCTCTGCTACTGCTGTCCCTGTTCCTGGCAGTGGGACTAGGAGAGAAGAAAGAGGGTCACTCCAGGTAGGAGTGGTGACAGGAAAGGGATGGGGCAGAGGAAGGGCTAGGGGATGACAGGTTCTGGATTTGTTTCTAGGGGGAGATGAGAAAGGGAAGCAATCCAGGCTAAGAGGTAGGAAGCTCCAGGGAAACACCTGCCAGCAGCATGAGTGCAAAGTGAGCACTGAGCCAGAGAGGATTTATTGTGTGCTGCTGTTACAGTGGGAGAGACTATGGTTAGATCTCTGGAGGGACTTCCTGGTGGCTAATTGTCCGAAGATGACAGAATCTCCCTTCCCAATAAATGCTTTATTCATTTATGCATGTTTGCTTCTCTCTTTTCTTTTTTCTTTTTTTGAGGCAGGATCTTGCTCTGTCGCCCAGGCTGGAGTGCAGTGGCGTGATCGCAGCTCACCACAGCCTCTGCCTGCCAGGCTCAAGCATCCTCCCACCTCAGCCTCCCGAGCAGCTAGGACCACAGGCGCACACCACCACGCTCAGCTAATTTTTTTTTTTTTTTTTTTTTTGAGACGGAATCTCGCTCTGTCACCCAGGCTGGAGTGCAGTGGCGCGATCTCGGCTCACTGCAAGCTCCACCTCCCGGGTTCACGCCATTCTCCTGCCTCAGCCTCTCTGAGTAGCTGGGACTACAGGCACCCGCCACCACGCCCGGCTAATTTTTTGTATTTTTAGTAGAGACAGGGTTTCACCATGGTCTCGATCTCCTGACCTCGTGATCCACCCGCCTCGGCCTCCCAAAGTGCTGGGATTCCAAGCGTGAGCCACCGTGCCCGGCCGCTCGGCTAATTTTTGAATTTTTTGTAGAGGTGAGGTTTCACCATGTTACCCAGGCTTATGAATGCATTCTTTTTTTTTCTATTCTTTTCTTTTTCTTTTTTTTTTTTGGGATGGAGTCTCGCTCTGTCACCCAGGCCGGAGTGTGGTGGCACAATCTCAGCTCACTGCAACCTCTGCCTCCTGGGTTCAAGCAATTTTCCCTGCCTCAGCTTACTGAGTAGCTGGGATTACAGGTGCCCACCACCACGCCCAGCTAATTTTTGTATTTTTAGTAGAGATGGGGTTTCACTATGTTGGCCAGGCTGGTCTTGAACTCCTGACCTTAGATGATCCATCTGCCTCGGCCTCCCAAAGTGCTGGGATTGAAGGCGTGTAATCCCTGTGCCTGGCCCTTTTTTGTTGTTGTTGAGTTGGAGTCTCACTCTGTCGCCCAGGCTGGAGTGCAGTGGGGCAGTCTTGGCTCACTGCAACCTCTGCCTCTCGGGTTCAAGCAATTCTCCTGCCTCAGCCTGGGATTACAGGTGCCTACCACCACGCCGAGCTAATTTTTTTGTATTTTTAGTAGAGACGGGGTTTTGCCATGTTGGCCAGGCTGGTCTTGAACTCCTGTCCTCAAATGATCCACCTGCCTTGGCTTCCCAAAGTGCTGGGATTACAGGTGTGAGCCATCATGCCCGGCCATTATGCATGCTTTCAATTAAATTTTAGAGAGGGCTTCCTCTGTACCAGGCATAAGGGATGTATGTGAACATAGGTCCACAAATGCCTCCTGCCTTCATGAAGCACACAGACCCAAGTGGGAAATAGACCAAGAACCATATAGGCATGTTGCAAATCATCATGAGTACTGTATGGAAAAGCAGAGAATATGACCAGCGAATACAGCAGGGGGCTCTGACTGTGTTTTCAGGACCAAGAAATAACTTGTTTGAGTAGAGTTAGGGCTTTCTCAGGTGCAAGGACAAACCATATGCCCAGGTAAATTTGGCATATGTAATTTGTAAATTTGAGGCACAGATGTCAGAACACGTACAAGGAAACAGTATCATGTAGATGTTTCTTTCTTTCTTTTTTTTTTTGCAATAGAGTCTCGCTCTGTCGCCCAGGCTAGAGGGCACTGGCGCGATCTCGGCTCACTGCAACCTCCACCTCCCGGGTTCAAGCAATTCTCTGCCTTAGCCTTCCAAGCAGCTGGGATTACAGGCACCCGCCACCACGCCCGGCTAACTTTTGTATTTTTAGTAGAGAAGGGGTTTTACCATCTTGGCCATGCTGGTCTTGAGCTCCTGACCTCGTGATCCAACTGCTTGGGCCTCCCAAAGTGCTAGGATTACAGACGTGAGCCACTGCGCCTGGCCTGTATCATGTAGATGTTAAGAACATAGATCTGAGCCCAGATGGCCTGGGGTAAATCCTGGATCTGTTACCTACACAGAGTGGCAGACAATAAGATAATAATAAGGTAATCTCTGCACCTTGGTTTCTCCATTCACAAAATGGGGATATAAATAGAACCTACCTCATAGGATGTTGTGAGGATGAAATTATTTTATGGATTCAAGGGCTTGTAGAGTGCTTCTCAGAGTTTTTGTATGAGTTGACTATTGTTATGGAATGTGAACGAAGGAATTGAATCAGGAAGGGCCACGGCAGGAGGAGTAAAGGAGGGAATTGTGTGACTCAGTCCTTTCAGATGAGGGGGACCCTGATCCCCCCCTTTTTTTTTTTGAGATGGAGTCTCGCTTTGTCACCTAGGCTGGAGTGCAGTGGCGCGATCTCTGCTCACTGCAAGCAGCGCCTCCTGGATTCACGCCATTCTCCTGCCTCAGCCTCCCAAGCAGCTGGGACTACAAGCTCCCGCCACCATGCCCGGTTAATTTTTTTGTATTTTTAGTAGAGACGGGGTTTCACCGTGTTAGCCAGGATGGTCTCGATCTCCTGACCTTGTGATCCACCCGCCTTGGCCTCCCAAAGTGCTAGGATTACAGGCGTGAGCCACCGCACCCAGCCTTTTTTTTTTTTTTTTTTGAGACTAAGTTTCGCTCTTGTTCCCCAGGCTGCAGTGCAATGGCACGATTTCAGCTCACTGCAACCTCCACCTCCTGGGTTCAAGTGATTCTCCTGCCTCAGCCTCCTGAGTAGCTGGGATTACAGGCATGTGCCACCAGGCCTGGCTAATTGTTTTTTTGTTTTGAGATGGAGTCTCGCTCTGTTGCCCAGGCTGGAGTGCAGTGGCACAATCTCGGCTCACTGCAAGCCCTGCCTCCCGGGTTTACGATATTCTCCTGCCTCAGCCTCCGGAGTAGCCAGGACTACAGGCGCCCACCGCCACGCCTAGCTAATTTTTTGTATTATTAGTAGAGATGGGGTTTTACCATGTTAGCCAGGATGGTCTCGATCTCCTGACCTCATGATCTGCCTGCCTCTGCCTCCCAAAGTGCTGGGATTACAGGCGTGAGCCACCACTCCCGGCCAACGCCTGGCTAATTTTTGTATTTTTAGTAGAGACGGGATTTCTCTTCTTTTTTTTTTTTGAGACGGAGTCTCGCTCTGTCACCCAGTCTGGAGTGCAGTGGCACGATCTCGGCTCACTGCAAACTCCACCTCCCGGGTTCACGCCATTCTCCTGCCTCAGCCTCTCCGAGTAGCTGGGACTACAGGCGCCCGCCACCACGCCCGGCTAATTTTTTTGTATTTTTAGTAGAGACGGGGTTTCATAGTGGTCTCGATCTCCTGACCTCGTGATCCGCCTGCCTCGGCCTCCCAAAGTGCTGGGATTACAAGCGTGAGCCACTGCGCCCAGCCAGAGACGGGATTTCTCCATGTTGGTCAGGCTGGTCTCAATCCCGACCTCAGGTGATCCGCCTGCTTTGGCCTCCCAAAGTGCTGGGATTACAGGCATGAGCCACGGCGCCTGGCCCCCTGATATCTTTTTGCCCAGAATCCAGAGCCACACACACTGAGGCTGCAGGAAGTGGACCCTGGAGCTGAGGATAAAGCCTGGGGGGAGGTGGGGTGGGGAGTGGATCCACAGGGAGTCTCCATAAAAACGAACTGGTTTGTTTTCAAGTGTCTGCCTCCTGTTAGTGACAGTCATTTACCCTAGCATTTTGATTCTCCCCCCATCTCTGCCCCTTCTCTGCACCCTTGTTTCCAGCCCTCTCCCCTCCCTGCCTGTTGGATCTCATGCTAAGGTGAGCAGCCCTCAACCTCGAGGCCCCAGGTACGCGGAAGGGACTTTCATTAGTGACTACAGTATTGCCATGGACAAGATTCACCAACAAGACTTTGTGAACTGGCTGCTGGCCCAAAAGGGGAAGAAGAATGAGTGAGTCATTGCTTACACTCCTCCTGTTCCCTGTGCCAGGCTCTGCCTTCCTACCTTCAGAGGAGGCCACCAGCTGTGGCCACACAGGCCACATGATGTACAACCCCAGGTGGCACCTTTCTTTTTCTTTTTTTTTCTTGAGATGGAGTCTCGCTCTGTTGTCCAGGCTGGAGTGCAGTGGCGCGATCTCAGCTCACTGCAAGCTCTGCCTCCCAGGTTCACGCCATTCTCCTACCTCAGCTCCTGAATAGCTGGGACTACAGGCGACTGCCACCACACCCGGCTAATTTTTTTTTTTTTTTTGTATTTTTAGTAGATACGGGGTTTCACCGTGTTAGCCAGGATGGTCTCGATCTCCTGACCTCGTGATCCACCCTCCTCAGCCTCCCAAAGTGCTAGGATTACAGGCGTGAGCCACCGTACCCAGCCTCCCTTCTTTTTTTGAGACAGGATCTCTCTCTGTCACCTAGGCTGGAGTGCAGTGGCACCATCATGGCTCATTGCAGCCTTGACCTCCTGGGCCCAAGCAATCCTCCCACCTCAGCCTCCCGAGGAGCTGTGACTACAGCCTCACACCACCATGCCCGGCTAATTTTTAAAATTATTTGTAGAGACAGAGTCTTACTATGTTGCCCAGACTGGTCTCAAACTCCTGGGCTTAAGTGATCCATTTGCCTTGGCCTCCCAAAGTGCTGGGATTGCAAGTGTGAGCCACTGTGTTGGCCCTAATCCTTTACTTCAAAGGGAAGGAGTCAGAAGATGTATGGGAGCTCAGAGAGGATCCCCAGGGGTCTGAGGATGAAGCAAGGGAGAGAGGAGCTCCTTCTAATGACTGCTTGCTTGGCAGTGGCCACTTTAGACTTTGAAAACAGGATTGGCTAGGGCCAGGCCCAGTAGCTCACACCTGTAATCCCAGCACTTTGGGAGGCTGAGGAGGGCAGATCACGAGGTCAGGAGATTGAGGCCCTCCTGGCCAACGTGGTGAAATATTGTCTCTACTAAAAATACAAAGATTAGCTGGGTGTGGTGGCACGTGCCTGTAATTCCAGCTACTGGGGAGGCTGAGGCATGAGAATTGCTTGAACCCTGGAGGCGGACATTGCAGTGAGCTGAGATTACACCACTGCACCCCAGCCTGGCAACAGAGTGAGACCCTGTCTCAAAAAAAAAAAAAAAAAAAAAAGGAAAGAAAATAGGATTGGCTGTGCACGGTGGCTCACGCCTGTAATCCCAGCACTTTGGGAGGCCCAGGTAGGTGGATTGTTTGAGCTCATGAGTTCATTTGAGACCAGCCTGGGCAACATGGCAAACAAAAAGTACAAAAATCAGCTGGGTGTGGTGATGCCTGCCTGTAGTTTCAGCTACTTGGGAGGCTGAGATGGGAAGATGGCTTGAGCCTGGGAGGCAGAGGTTGCAGTGAGCCGAGATGGTGCCCCTGCACTCCAGCCTGGGCAATACAGCCAGACCCTGTCTCTCACACACACACCAAAAAAATGAAGAAAAGATTAACTGTCCTCATCCTCCCTGCTCTATGCCAAGTCTCTTTCCCCGCCCTCTCTGGTCAACATGGTAGATTCTGAAAAGCTGTTCACTGGTGGAGGCAGCTGAAGACCACCGTTGGGTGGGGTTGAGTGGAAAAAGGTACCGTCTGCTTTTGGGGTTCAGGTATTAAAAGATTCAAGTGTCCCTAGACTGGAGTCTCCGCAGCTTGCCTGCTCTCTAATCTTTATCTTCCCAGCTGGAAACACAACATCACCCAGAGGGATGCTCGGGCACTGGAGCTGGCCAGCCAAGCTAATAGGAAGGAGGAGGAGGCAGTGGAGCCACAGAGGTGAGTCAGGGCGCAGAGGGAAGGGAGGGAGCCAAGCCTCCTGCCCCGCCCCCACCTCTTTGTTCCCTCTCGCTGACCCCAGAGCAGAGCAAGGACCTGCGATAAGCATCCTCTTCCTCTCAGAGTTCAAAGAGGGGGCTTCATTGAGCAAACTCCTGGAGGTCAGCCCAAGCTTAAGGAAGAAGCCATGGAGGAACAGGGGAGGGGTGCTAGGAGCGGTTTCAGGAACAGGGTTTCTAAGATTGATGATTTCATGCACAGCAGAGTCACTGAGTCAGGAGAAGGGCAGGAAAGAAGAGACCTCAGGTCCTGGCCTCACCACCTCTCCCTGCCAAACGTCGGGAAGGCTGTTTGTGAAAGAGCGGGGGATGTTCCCAGGCCCACTCCCCTGAAATCAGTTATCCCCTCTCTGAATGGCACAGGTCATTTCAAAGAGTGAATGTGCCCAAAGTACTCTCTGCATTCTGGAACACTGGCAGAGGTGGATGGGCGGAATATCTTACACCAGAATTCTGTTTGACTCTCCCTGTATGAAGAGTCCATATTCCCCAGGCAGGCAGCGCTGGGTGGGGCTGGCAGAAAGGAGGCTCCAGATCTCAGAGCTGAGCCAACGGAGAGGCAGCTGTGTCGGCTCCCTCCCCCCATCCGCGGCTGCCCCTCAGTGGTGTCCCCAGCCCTGTGTTTACCCTCTCTGGGTGAGGCTCAGGCTGAAATAGTTAGCCAGAGGCTGTTCCCTTGCAGCTCCCCAGCCAAGAACCCCAGCGATGAAGATTTGCTGCGGGACTTGCTGATTCAAGAGCTGTTGGCCTGCTTGGTGGATCAGACAAACCTCTGCAGGCTCAGGTAGGGGAGTGTGGTGTTGTACAGAGGTTCTAACTTGAGCTTGGGTATCAGACAAGGATTCAGATCTTTGCCCCTCCACATGCTGGCTGATTACATAGCCTTTCTGAACCTCAGTGTTTTCATTAAAATCAGAGGTATAGAATCATTTTACGGGATTGTTGTGAGCTTTAAGTAAGAGAATGCAAGTGGAAAAATACAAAGAAAAAAACAAAAGAAAAAAAAAGACAATTCAAGTGGAGGCCTGAGGGCCATCTTTGAGGAGTAATAAGAGCTCAGCAAGGTTAGCAGCTCTGATTACTATTTGTTCTTCTTCCTCACTCTTCCAGGCGAGATGATGCTCTCCCCTGCCTATCCCTACCTGCCTATCCCTACCCACCGAGCTGAGCCCATCCTGTGTCCTGCCTGTCCCTACACACCGAGTTGAACCCATCCTGTGTCTTGCCTGTCCCTACCCACCGAGTTGAGCCCATCCTGTGTCCTGCCTGTCCTTACACACTGAGCTCAGCCCATCCTGTGCCCTGCCTGTCCCTACCCACCGAGCTGAGCCCATCCTGTGGCCTGCCAATCCCCAATCCTACCCACCAAGCTGAGCCCCATCCTGTTCTCAGCTTTCCCTCTGTACCCTTGGGCCATGGCACCTTCCTGGTGATGGGAAACTACATAGTTGGAGGCATGTTTCCTTTCTCTGTGGCCACTGCTGGCTTCAACGGTCTCTTGAATCCACCTCATCAGCTGGAAAATTATTCAGTCCATTCCTTATGTCCCAGAATCGAGGGACTAAATATTATGAAGAGACCTGACCACCTAAAGGGTGAGACAGGACCCTCATGATGCAGACACGGAGGCACAGAAACCAAAACACTTCAGACGTTGATGCTGAGCGGCTAGGGAGGGATTGAGGGAGCAAATCTGGGATAGGAACCTCAGGAGGCGAAGAAAGGATAGGAGTATGAGCAGATCCATGGAGAAGAGGGTGTAAGAAAATCTCCCTAAGAAGGTGGGTAACAGTCTCTGTACTTTTGTGAATTATTTTGATTACTTATCATTAAAATGGTGATTTGATGGGGCAAAGGTGGGAGCATTGCTTGAGGCCAGTTCAAGACTGCAGTGATCTATGATCACATCTGTAAACAGTCACTGCACTCCAGCTTGGGCACCACAGTGAGACTGTCTCTTAAAAAATAAGTAAAATGAGGCCAAGCACGGTGGCTCATGCCTGTAATCCCAGCACTTTGGGAGGCCGAGGAGGGTGGATCACGAGGTCAGGAGATCAAGCCCATCCTGGCTAACACAGTGAAACCCCGTCTCTATTAAAAATACAAAAAATTAGCGGGGTGTGGAGGCGGGAGCCTGTAGTCCCAGCTACTCGGGAGGCTGAGGAAGGAGAATGGCATGAACCCGGGAGGTGGAGCTTGCAGTGAGCCGAGATCGCGCCACTGCACTCCAGCCTGGGCGACAGAGCAAGACTCTGTCTCAAAAAAAAAAAAAAGTAAATTGATAAAAATTAAAATATTTAAAAAGGTGATTTGAAGGCAGGAGGGGTTCACCAATGGTTGGGTCCCAGGATAAATGTGCTTGGCCGACTCCAAGTCCATAACAACCTTCCTCTCCTTTCCGCACTCTCCCCAGGTCTCGGTGACTCTGACCACACCCAGCTCAGGACCGGATTCTGCCCTTCACTTAGCGCCTGCCTCAGCCCCACTCCAGAATAGCCAAGAGAACCCAAACCAATAAAGTTTATGCTGAGATAAGTCGAGCCCATTGTGAAAATTTATTAAAATGACTACTGAGCACTAACAGGGCCTGTTTGTCTTTGTGTATCTCTGTGTGTGGGCACCACCCAATGGAAAGGAAATATGTTCTGGGCATGGTGGCGTATGCCTGTAATCCCAGTACTCTGGGAGGCTGAGTCTGGAGGATTGCTTAACCTCAGAAGTTCGAGACCAACCTGGGTAACAGAGTGAGACCCCATCTTTTTTTTTTTTTGAGATGGAATCTCACTCTGTCGTCCAGGCTGGAGTTCAATGGTGCAATCTCGGCTCACTGCAACCTCTGCCTCCTGGGTTCAAGTGATTCTCCTGCCTCAGCCTCCAGAGTAGCTGGGATTACAGGTGCCTACCACCATGCCTGGCTAAATTTTTTTTTTTTTTTTGAGATGGAGTCTTGCTTTTGTTACCCAGGCTGGATGGAGTGCAATGGCGAGATCTCAGCTCACCGCAGCCTCCGCCTCCCAGGTTCAATTGATTCTCTTGCCTCAGCCTCCGGAGTAGCTGGGATTACAGGCATGCGCCACCACGCCCAGCTAATTTTGTATTTTTAGTAGAGATGGGGTTTCTCCATGTTGGTCAGGCTGGTCTCGAACTCCCGACCTCAAGTGATCCGCCTGCCTCTGTCTCCCAAAGTGCTGAGATTAAAGGCGTGAGCCACTGCGCTAGGCCTAATTTTTTATTTTTAGTAGAGACGAGGTTTTGCCATGTTGGCCAGGCTGGTCTTGAACTCCTGGCCTCAGGTGATCCTCCTGCCTCGGCCTCCCAAAATGCTGGGATTATAGGCATGAGCCATCATACCTGCCTGAGACCCCGTCTTTAAAATAAAAAATAAAAAATGAAAAGAGGGCCGGGTGTGGTGGCGCAAGCCTGTCATCCCAACACTTTGGGAGCTTGAGGTGGACAGATCACCTGAGGTCAGGAGTTTGAGACCAGCCTGGCCAACATGGCAAAACCTCGTCTCTACTAAATATACAAAAATTAGCTGGGCATGATGACAGGCACCTGTAGTCCCAGCTGCTCGGGAGGCTGAGGCAAGAGAATCGCTTTGACCCAGGAGGCAGAGGTTGCAGTGAGCTGAGATTGCGCCACTGCACTCCAACCTGGGTAACACAGCAAGACTGTCACACACAAAAATAAAAAAAAAAGAAAAGAAAAGGATCATTTGAGGTCAGGAATTTGAGACCAGCCTGGCCAACATGGTGAAACCCTGTCTCTACTAAAAATACAAAAAAAAAAAAAAAAAAAAAAAAGAACCAGGTGTGGTGGTGCACGCTTGTAATCCCAGCTAATCGGGAGGTTGAAGCATGAGAATCTCTTGAACCCAGGAAGCAGAGGTTGCAGTGAGCTGAGATCACACCACTGCACTACATCCAGCCTGGGTGACAAAGTGAGACCCTGTCTCCAAAAAAAACAAAAAAAGAAAGAAAAGGAAATATGGTTTTTACTTGCATCTGTTAATTCATCTATTTATTCTACAAACACTTATTGGAAAGTTAATATTGGCAGGGCTGTGCTAAACACTGTATATGCAGCAATGAAGAAAATGAACACAATCCTTGCCCCCGAAGAGCATAAAGTCTGGTGACAAAGAAAGACCTCTAGTTTTTTTGTGGTTTTGTTTGTTTTACTGGGAGAGTCTTGCTGTGTTACCCATGCTGGGGTACAGTGCTGTAATCATAGCTCACTGCAACCCTGAGCTCCTGGGCTCAAGCGATCTTGCCACTTCAGCCTCGCGAGTAGCTGGGAGAAGTTGGGACTACAGGCATGTGCCGCCACGCCCAATTAGCCAAAAAAGAAAAAAAATCTGTATAGAGAAAAGATCTGATCCTCTGATACTTTTGTAGTGCATGAGTGTGATCATTGGGTGTTCACGGGCATGTGTGAGATGTGCCACCCTTGAACCTTGTTACAATGTTGGCACATTACCCTTCTGACATGAAGAAAAGAAAAAAAGATAGAAAAAAGGAGTCTCGTGACATGGTGCCTCACGCCTGTAATCCCAGCACTTTGGGAGGCCGAAGAGGGCAGATCACCTGAGGTCAGGAGTTTGGGACCAGCCTGGCCAACATGACGAAAGCCCATCTCTACAAAAATACAAAAAAATATTAGCCAGGCATGATAGTGGGTGCCTGTAATCCCTGCTACTCAGGAGGCTGAGGCGGGAGATCACTTGAACACAGGAGGCGGAGGTTGCAGGGAGCCAAGATTGCTCCATTGCACTCCAGCCTGGGTGACAGAGCAAGACTCCATCTCAAAAAAAAAAAAAAAGGCCAGGTGCAGTGGCTAACGCCTGTAATCCCAGCACTTTGGGAGGCCGAGGCAGGCAGATCACGAGATCAGGAGATCGAGACTATCCTGGCTAACATGGTGAAACCCCGTCTCTATTAAAAAAAAATAATACGAAAACAACATTAGCCAGGCGTGGTGGCTGGCACCTGTAGTCCCAGATACTCGGGAGGCTGAGACAGGAGAATTGCGTGAACCCGGGAGGCAGAGCTTGTAGTGAGCCGAGATTGTGCCACTGCACTCCAGTCTGGGCAACAGAGCAAGACTCCATCTCAAAAAAAAAAAGAAGAAGAAAAAAGAGGTTGGGCACGGTGGCTCACGCCTGTAATCCCAGCACTTTGGGAGGCCGAGATGGGTGGATCACGAGGTCGGGAGATCGAGACCATCCTGGCTAACACGGTGAAACCCTGTCTCTACTAAAAATACAAAAAAATTAGCCGGGCGTGGTGGCGGGCGCCTGTACTCCCAGCTACTCGGAGAAGCTGAGGCAGGAGAATGGCGTGAACCCGGGGGGCAGAGCTTGCGGTGAGCCGAGATTGCGCCACTGCACTCCAGCCTGGGTGACAGAGTGAGACTCCGTCTCAAAAAAAAAAAAAAAGAAAAAAGAAAAAAAGAAAAAGAAAAAAGGAGTCTCCCTATGTGGCTCAGAATGGTCTTGAACATCTGGGCTCAAGTGATCCTCCCGCCTCGGTCTCCCAAAGTGTTAGGATTATGGGGTGTGGGCTGCTGTACCAGGCCTAGACTTTAATTTTTATATTTATTTACTTACTTAAAAGATCCTTGAGTCATAAAGACCTTCCTTCATTTTTGTTTTTTTTTTGAAACTGAGTCCCGCTCTTGTTGCCCAGGCTGGGGTGCAATGGCGCGATCTCGGCTCACTGCAACTTCTGCCTCCTGGGTTCAAGTGATTCTCCTGCCTCAGCCTCCCAAGTAACTGGGATTACAAGTGTGCACCACCATGCCCGGCTAATTTTTTTTTTTTTTTGAGACGGAGTCTCGCTCTGTCGCCCAGGCTGGAGTACAGTGGCGCAATCTCGGCTCACTGCAAGCTCCGCCTCCCGGGTTCACACCATTCTCCTGCCTCAGCCTCTCCGAGTAGCTGGGATTACAGGCGCCCGCCACCACGCCCGGCTAATTTTTTTGTATTTTTAGTAGAGACGGGGTTTCACCGTGGTCTCGATCTCCTGACCTCGTGATCCGCCTGCCTCGGCCTCCCAAAGTGCTGGGATTACAAGCGTGAGCCACCGCGCCCGGCCACCCGGCTAATTTTTGTATTTTTAGTAGAGACAGGTTTTACCATTTGGCCAGGTTGGTCTTGAACTCCTGACTTCAAGTAATTGGCTTGCTTCAGCCTCCCAAAAAGGCTTTAAATAAACCACTGTATTACAGCCTGGTTGAGAGAGCAAGACTCCGTGTCAAAAATAAATAGATAGATAAATAAATAAATACATAAATAAATAAATAAATAAAATCAGGTAGTGAGTGGACGGGCATGGTGGCTCACGCTTGTAATCCCAGCACTTTGGGAAGCCAAGGCGGGTGGATCATTTGAGGCCAGGAGTTCGAGAGCAGCCTAGCCAACATGGCAAAACCCCATCCCTACTAAAAACACAGAAAATTAGCTGGGTGTGGTGGCATATGCCTGTACTCCCAGCTACTTGGGAGGCTGAGGCAGGAGAATCGCTTGAACCCGGGAGGTGGAGGTTGCAGTGAGCTGAGATTGCAGCACTGCACTACAGCCTGGGTGACAGAGTGAGACTCCATCTCAAAAAAAAAAAAAGTATATATATATACACATCACGGAGTGGGTTTCTTGCTCCAGTCAGAGCACCGTCCTGTCTTCACTGCTCCTTATCCTCTGCTCTGGGAGGTCCACGTAACTGTGCTGCAGCTTCTGTCATCCTGTGACCTGCAGATATTGGCAGATCCATAGCTAAGACACCAGGACACCCCGGAAGCCAGGAAAGCAACACCTTGGTGCCTTGTGTATGCTTCTCCAATCCAGAGGAGGGGCCATCAACCCGCAAAAGATACAAAGCCCAGGACCAGCTATAAAGCTCCTAAAGTCACTTGGCCAGGTTTCATTGTTTGTATTGTTGGTGTGGCCTCTGCTAACAAGCATAAAACAAATTAATGCAACCTGTCCACTCATGCCATGGAAATGACTGCAGCACCCCCTTCTCTACAGGCTGAGGAACCATCGTGGAAGAGGTGGGTGCATGAGATTGTATGAGCCGGATTAGATGAGTGGAGTGTGGTCACGAGATGGACTTTATTTTAAATCCTAATCTGACATGTAATTTCTGATTTATCCAGAAGTGCCTCCAAAATATCTACTTGATGTATTACAATTTCTGTAGGAACACTTATTCACTGTAAGTTTCCTCCAAAACAATCCTTGATGCTGTTGCAGAAATCATAGGCTGTGAAGCTTGTAAATACCTACACATTCCTTCCAGAGCACTTACACTTTTCCCCAGGATATAAGCCCTGGGTCTGGGGGTTGTTGTGTGGCGATCTACCCATCTTGCGGCCACCCAAGACCACCCTTCTGTCTGTAAGTTATCCTAATAAATTATCTAAAACCAAAATTAATAAATAAAATCAAATCAGGGAGAGAGTGGCAACCAGATTGGCCCAAGGGCTGGCAGTGAGCAAAATGGGGAGAGGCAAGACAATGGGAGGGGTAGGATTGTGCCTCAAGGCATTCTGCTAACCAAACAAAACTCCTTTTTTTTTTTGAGACAGAGTCTTGCTGTGTCACCCAGACTACTTTAAATTTTCTTTTTTCTTCTATTTTTTATCTTTTTTGAGACAGAGTCTCGCTCTGTCGGCCAGGCTGGAGTGCAGTGGCAAGATCTCAGCTCACTGCAACCTCTGCCTCCCGGGCTCAAGCAATTCTCTTGCCTCAGCCTCCCCAGTAGCTGGGATTACAGGCATGTGCCACCACGCCCAGCTAATTTTTGTATTTTTAGTAGAGACGGAGTTTCACCATGTTGGCCAGGCTGGTCTCGAACTCCTGACCTCAGGTAATCTGCTCGCCTCGGCCTCCCAAAGTGCTGGGATTACAGGCGTGAGCCACCACGCCCAGCCAAATTTACTTTTTTAAAAAAATTTTCAACTTTTATTTTAGATACAGATATTTATGTGCAGATTTGTTACACTGGAACATTGCATGATGCTGGGGTTTGGAGTACGGGTCCTGTCACCCCGACAGTGAGCATAGAGCCCGACAGTTAGTTTTGTAGGCTTTTTAAGGCTTTAGTTTTCTACCTCATGGAGGCACTGCAGTGCATGGTTAATAACAATTATTATATTATCATTTTTTAAAGGGTTATGATAAGGCTTTAAATGAGATCATCATGATTAAAAAAAAAAAAGGAAGACAATGTTTACAAAATGCCTAGCACAACGCCGAGCCCATAGTAAGAACATTGTACAAATGGAAAAAAGCTAACTTCTTTTTTTAGAGTTCGGGGTTTCCCTCTGTTGCCTAGGCTACAGTGCAGTGGTGTGATCATGGCTCACAGCAGCCTCAAACTCCTGGGCTGGAGATCTTCCTGCCTCAGTACTCCACCCCCTTCTGCTCCGTGGCTGGAATTATATTAATAGGTGTGAGCCACCATGTCCAGCTCAAAACTAACTCTTTTTGATTCACCAACCTCCCCCGAAGATATCCAAGACCCCAGAAATGTAGATTCAAATTTCTCCCCCAGACAATCAGTTCCATCATGGAGAATCACTAAAATAAACCCTCTAAACAAAGGCTTGCTCTAAATTGTGTGTACAGATTCCAGGAGCTCCAGGAATTTAAAGGAATAGAAACCAAGAATGTCAAAGCTGAAAGAAACCTTAGAGGTCAACTGGAGGCTGCGTGCGGTGGCTCACACCTGTAATCCCAGTATTTAGGGAGGCCAAGGTGAGAGGATCGCTTGAGCCCAGGAGATCAAGACCAGCCTGGGAAACAAAGCCAGACCTTGTCTCTACGACAATTTAAAAAAATTAACCAGGCATGGTGACATGCATCTGTAGTCCCAGCTGCTTGAAAGGCTGAGGCCACAGGATCCCTTAAGCCCAGGAGTTCGAGGTTACAGTGAGCTATGATGGCACCACTGCATTCCAGCCTGTGTGACATAGTGAGACCCTGTCTCCAAACAAACAAAAAAAAATTAAAAGACCACGTTCTAGCCGGGCGCAGTGTCTCGTGCCTGTAATCCCAGCACTTTGGGAGGCCGAGGCAGGTGGATCACCTGAGGTCAGGAGTTCGAGACCAGCCTGACCAACGTGGAGAGACCCCAAAATGCAAAGTTAGCCAGGGGTGGGGGCACATGCCTGTGGTCCCAGCTACTCAGGAGGCTGAGGCAGGAGAATCGCTTGAACCCAGGAGGCGGAGGTTGCCGTGAGCCGAGATTGCACCATTACACTCCAGCCTGGGCAACAAGAGCGAAACTCCATCCCCCCGCAAAAAAAGACTATGTTCTTAGCCACCCTGCCACGAAGCCAGTGAGTCACTTAAAGCAAATGAGGGACTCCGTAATGGTCAGCATTCAGTGATGTGCTGGAAGCAGGCACAGTAGTGAGTGCCTTGTCCCATCTACTTGAGAGACTGAGGCAGGAGGATCACTTAAGCCCAGTTGTTCAAAGCTGTAGTGCCCTGTGATGGCACCTGTGAATAGCCACCATACACCATCCTGGCAACATATCAAGCCCATGATCAGAGTATTTACACCATGGACATAGGTAAATGCTACAAATCAGGGTTCCCCTCTCCCAACCTGGCAAGGTAGTTGTTAAACCCTTACCAGGATATCACTGGTTAGCATATTTTGCCTAAAATTATAAAAGGGTACAAATGTATCTGCATAGGAGGATGAGCATGTCTGCCTGAGTGTGGCTACACTCAGTGTAGCTATTGAGGTCCACTTTGTGCATCTAAGGGACTAGGCATAGCCAGGTGTGCTGGCTAACGCCTGTAATCCCACACTTTGGGAAGCCAAGGCAGGCGGATCACCTGAGGTTAGGAGTTCAAGACCAGCCTGGCCAACGTGGTGAAACCTTGTCTCTACTAAAAAGCCAAAATTAGCCGGCCACGGTTGCAAGCGCCTGTAGTCTCAGCTACTTGGGAGGTTGAGGCAGGAGAATCTCTTGAACCCAGGAGGCAGAGGTTGCAGTGAGCTGAGATCACGCAACTGCACTCCAGCCTGGGCAACAAGAGCGAAACTCGGTTTCAAAAAAAAAAAAAAAAGTCCGGGCGTGGTGGCTCACGCCTGTAATCCCAGCACTCTGGGAGGCCGAGGCGGGCGGATCACCTAAGGTCAGAGTTCAAGACCAGCCTGACCACCATGGAGAAACCTGTCTCTACTAAAAATACAAAAACTTGGCCAGGCTTGGTGGCACATGCCTGTAATCCCAGCTGCTCCGGAGGCTGAGGTAGGAGAATCACTTGAACCCGGGAGGCAGAAGTTGCAGTGAGCCGAGATTGCGCCATTGCACTCTAGCCCAGGCAACAACAGCGAAACTCCTAATCAAAAAAAAAAAAAGCGACTAGGCAAGTGTGTATGCATTTGAAGGCATGAATGATTAAATCTAAGGTCTTCATTGTGAGTGAGCAGATCAGTGTGTATACCTTAGGGCATTGTATAATGAGTCAAAGAGTAAGGGAGGAAGCAGGTATATCTAGATGGTGTCAGTGAGTACCTACAGGACCAAGTTTTGTGTTTGGAAGTTACGTAGTTAAGACCTCATATGATGGCTGGGGGTGGTGGCTCATGCATGGAATCTCAGCACTTTGGGAGGCCAAGGTGGGTGGATCACTTGAGGTTAGGAGTTAGAAACCAGCCTGGCCAACATGGGGAAACCCTGTCTCTACTAAAAATACACAAATTAGCCAGGTGTGGTGATGTGCGCCTGTAGTCCCAGCTACCCAGGAGGCTAAGGCAGGAGAATTGCTTGAACCCGGGAGGCAGAGGTTGCAGTGAGCCGAGATCATGCCATTGCACTCCAGCCTGGGCGATAGAGGAAGACTCTGTCTCAAAAAAACAAAACAAAACAAAAGGCCGGGCGCAGTGGCTCACGCCTGTAATCCTAGCACTTTGGGAGGCTGAGGCGGGCAGATTGCCTGAGCTCAGGAGTTCCAGACCAGCTTGGGTAACATGGTAAAACCTCGTCTTTACTAAAGCACAAAATATTAGCTGGGCATGGCGGCGTGCACCGTAGTCCCAGCTACTTAGGAGGCTGAGACAGGAGAATTGCTTGAACCCAGGAGGCGGAAGTGGCAGTGAGCTGAGATCGCACCACTGCACTCCAGCCTGCGCGACAGAGCGAGATCCCATCTCCAAAAAAGCAAAAACAAAATTAGATTTGGCAGTGGGGCAAGATGGCTCACGCCTGTAATCCCAGCAGTTTGGGAGGCCAAGGTGGGTGGATCACTTGAGGTTAGGAGTTCAAGACCAGCCTGGCCAACAGGGGTGAAACCCTGTCTCTACTAAAACTACAGAAATTAGTCGGGCGTGGTGGCAGCTACTCGGAAGGCTGATGCAGGAGAATCGCTTAAACCCAGGAGGTGGAGATTGCAGTGAGCTGAGATTGTGCTACTGCACTCCAGCCTGGGCAACAAAGGGAAACTCCATCTAAAAAAAAAAAAAAAAAAAAAAGCCAGACGCGGTGGTTTATGCCTGTAATCCCAGCACTCTGGGAGACCAAGGTAGGTGGATCACCAGAGATCGGGAGTTCGAGACTAGCCTAACCAACATGGAGAAGCCCCATCTCTACTAAAAATACAGAATTAGCAGGGTGTGATGGTGCATTCCTGTAATCCCAGCTACTTGGGCGGCTGAGGCAGGAGAACTGCTTGAACCCGGGAGGCGGAGGTTGCGGTGAGCTGAGATCACGCCATTGCACTCCAGCCTAGGCAACAAAAGCAAAACACCATCTCAGAAAAAAAAAAAAAAAAGAAATAGATTTGGCTTCAAATAACAGGAAAACACAAAATAATAGTGGCTTTGATAAGATAGGACATTATTTCTCTTTCTCATAAACACTCAATACTTACCTGGCAGGGGAGATACCATGATCCTGAAGGTGGTTTTTCCAGGGCGAGGCTCATCCATTGCACTCCGGATGTGCCAACTCTTGCGATTTCCCCAAATGTGGGAAACGCCACTGAGTGATTTGTGGTAGTGGTGGACTGCGTTCGCGCTCTAGTAAAATTGCGCCTGTAATCCTACCACTTTGGGAGGCCAAGGCAGGCAGATTGCCTGAGCTCAGGAGTTTGAGACCAGCCTGGGCAACATGGTGAAACCCTGTCTCTACTAAAATACCAAAAAAAAAAAAAAAAAAAAAAAAAAAATAGCTGGGTATGGTGGCATACTCCTGTAGTCCTAGCTACTCGGGAGGCTGAGGCAGAATTGCTTGAACCCAAGAGGCAGAGGTTGCAGTGAGCCAAGATCGTGCCACTGCACTCTAGCCTGGCGACAGAGCGAGACTCTGTCTCAAAATAAATAAATAAATAAACACTCAGAGATTGGTGGCCTAGGGCTAGTATGACAGTCTGCTCTGTAAAATCCTTAGGGATCGAAGCTCATTGGACTCATGGTTCCACCATTCCTCTAGGTCCAAAATGGCAGCTACATGTCTTGCCATCAACCTTTGCTCTCATCCTCTTTTTATCATTTTACTTGAAATCTTCTTAAGTAAAATTCACATTCATGGTTTCACTGTGTTGATTCCAAAACTGTAACTCAGTCCACCTCTTTTTTTTTTATTTTTTGAGGTGGGGTCTTGCTATATTGTCCAGGCTGGTCTTGAACTCCTGGCCCCAAGAGATCCTCCCAGTCCAGCTCTTTTTAAAAATTTATTTTAAAAACAGAGATAGGTCTTCATATGTTGCCCAAGCTGGTCTCAAACTCCTGGGCTCAAGCAAGCCTCCTGCCTTGGCCTCCCAAAGTGTTGGGATTACAGATGTGAACCACTGTGCCCAGCCAGCTCTTTTTTTTTTTTTTTTTTTGAGACAGGTTTTCACTCTTGACACCCAGGCTGGAGTGCAATGGCACAATCTCAGCTCATTGGAACCTCCATCTCCTGGGTTCAAGCGATTATCCTGCCTCAGCCTCCCAAGTAGCTAGGATTACAGGCATGTGCCACCATGCCCGGTGGCGCATTTTTAAAAATAAAACATTACCCTTCCTCCCTCCCTCCCTCCCTCCCTCCCTCTCTCTCTCTTTCTTTCTTTCTTTCCCCTCTCTGGCCCCGGCTACAATCTACTCGGCTTGCTACTGCCCGCGCCGCGGACTGCCTGGGACTGCCGGCGCGCGCCACTGCTGCCTGCCTTTTCTCCTTTGGATGCAGGCACGCGTTCGCCATCTTGGCCACGCTGGTCGCCAGCTCCTGACGCCGAGTGCTCTGCCCGCCTCAGCCTTCCGAGGTACTGGGACTACAGACGGAGTCTCGCTCACCCAGTGTTCGGTGTTGCCCGGGCTGGAGGGCGGTGGCGTGGTCTGGCCTCACGGCAGCCTCTACCCCCCGACCGCCTGCCTTGGCCTGCCAGGGTGCTGGGATTGCAGCCCCTGCCGGGCCGCCGCCCCATCTGGAAGGTGGGGAACGCCTCTGCCCGGCCGCCCCGTCTGGGAGGTGAGGAGCACCTCTGCCTGGCCGCCCCATCTGGGAAGTGAGGAGCGCCTCTGCCCGGCCGCCCCGTCTGGGAAGTGAGGAGCGCCTCTGCCCGGCCACCCACCGTCTGGGAGGTGAGGAACGCCTCTGCCCGGCCACTCACCGTCTGGGAAGTGAGGAGCGCCTCTGCCCGGCCACCCACCGTCTGGGAAGTGAGGAGCGCCTCTGCCCGGCCGCCCCGTCTGGGAAGTGAGGAGCGCCTCTGCCCGGCCACCCACCGGCTGGGAAGTGAGGAGCGCCTCTGCCCGGCCACCCACCGTCTGGGAAGTGAGGAGCGCCTCTGCCCGGCCACCCACCGTCTGGGAAGTGAGGAGCGCCTCTGCCCGGCCACCCACCGTCTGGGAAGTGAGGAGCGCCTCTGCCCGGCCGCCCCGTCTGGGAAGTGAGCAGCACCTCTGCCCGGCCGCCCCGTCCGGGAAGAAGTGAGGAGCGCCTCTGCCCGGCCACCCACCGTCTGGGAAGTGAGGAGCGCCTCTGCCCGGCCGCCCCGTCTGGGAAGTGAGGAGCGCCTCTGCCCGGCCGCCCCGTCTGGGAAGTGAGCAGCACCTCTGCCCGGCCACCCCGTCCGGGAAGAAGTGAGGAGCGCCTCTGCCCAGCCACCCCGTCCGGGAAGAAGTGAGGAGCGCCTCTGCCCGGGCGCCCTGTCCGGGAAGAAGTGAGGAGCGCCTCTGCCCGGCCGCCCTGTCCGGGAAGAAGTGAGGAGCGCCTCTGCCAAGCCGCCCCGTCTGGGAAGTGAGGAGCTCCTCTGCCCGGCCGCCCCGTCCAGGAAGAAATGAGGAGCGCCTCTGCCCGGGCGCCCCGTCCGGGAAGAAGTGAGGAGCGCCTCTGCCCGGCCACCCATCGTCTGGGAAGTGAGGAGCGCCTCTGCCCGGCCGCCCCGTCTGGGAAGTGAGGAGCGCCTCTGCCCGGCCGCCCCGTCTGGGAAATGAGGAGCGCCTCTGCCCGGCCACCTATCGTCTGGGAAGTGAGGAGCGCCTCTGCCCGGCCTCCCATCGTCTGGGACGTGAGGAGCGCCTCTGCCCGGCCGCCCCGTCCGGGAGGAAGTGAGGAGCGCCTGTGCCCGGCCGCCCCGTCCGGGAATAAGTGAGGAGCGCCTCTGCCCGACCGCCCCGTCCGGGAAGAAGTGAGGAGCGCCTCTGCCCGGCCGCCCCGTCCGGGAAGAAGTGAGGAGCGCCTCTGCCCGGCCGCCCCGTCCGGGAAGAAGTGAGGAGCGCCTCTGCCCGGCCGCCCCGTCCGGGAAGAAGTGAGGAGCGCCTCTGCCCGGCCGCCCCGTCCGGGAAGAAGTGAGGAGCGCCTCTGCCCGGCCGCCCCGTCTGGGAAGTGAGGAGCGCCTCTGCCCGGCCGCCCCGTCCGGGAAGAAATGAGGAGCGCCTCTGCCCGGTCGCCCCATCCCGGAAGAAGTGAGGAGCGCCTCTGCACAGCCACCCATCGTCTGGGAAGTGAGGAGCGCCTCTGCCCGGCCACCCACCGTCTGGGAAGTGAGGAGCGCCTCTGCCCGGCCGCCCCGTCCGGGAAGAAGTGAGGAGCGCCTCTGCCCGGCCGCCCCGTCCGGGAAGAAGTGAGGAGCGCCTCTGCCCGGCTGCCCCGTCCGGGAGGAAGTGAGGAGCGCCTCTGCCCGGCTGCACCGTCGGGAAGAAGTGAGGAGCGCCTCTGCCCGGCCGCCCTGTCCGGGAAGAAGTGAGGAGCGCCTCTGCCCGGCCGCCCCGTCTGGGAGGTGAGGAGCGCCTCTGCCCGGCCACCCATCGTCTGGGAGGTGAGGAGCGCCTCTGCCCGGCCACCCATCATCTGGGAGGTGAGGAGCGCCTCTGCCCGGCCACCCATCGTCTGGAAAGTGAGGAGCGCCTCTGCCCGGCTGCCCCATCTGGGAAGTGAGGAGTGCCTCTGCCCGGCCACCCATCGTCTGGGAGGTGAGGAGCGCCTCTGCCCGGCCGCCCATCGTCTGGGAAGTGAGGAGCGCCTCTGCCCGGCCACCCATCGTCTGGGAAGTGGGGAGCACCTCTGCCCGACCACCCATCGTCTGGGAAGTGAGGAGCGCCTCTGCCCGGCCACCTATCGTCTGGGAAGAAGTGAGGAGCGTCTCTGCCTGGCCGCCCCGTCTGGGAAGTGAGGAGCCCCTCTGCCCGGCCGCCCCGTGTCTGGGTAGAAGTGAGGAGCTCCTCTGCCTGGCCGCTCCGTCTGGGAGGTCTACCACGGAGGCCAGAGGCAATGTGGGGACTGGACGTGGTGGCTCACGCCTGTGGTCCCGGCACTCTGGGGGGCGAGGCGGGTTGATCACTTCGGGCTAGGAGTTCGAGACCAGTCTGGCCAACTTGGCGAAACATGAAGAATACAACAGACAAACCAACCAACCAACTCAATGACAACAAAACAGGTCTACCCTGGAGTCATACTCTAATTTTTTCTATTTTCTTCCCTTTCTGATCCTTTATCCCACTTTCTTTTTCTTCCTCTTCCTTCTCCCTCTTCTTTGTCAAATAGAGGATTGAGTTATTATCACTGATCCATATAAAGTCCCTCTCTCATTTATTTTAACTCCCACCCCCATTTCTATTCCCCGACTTCCCATGTGCAACCTTCCTAATATGTTTGATACGCATCTTTTTGTTTGTATGTATTTTTAGAAAATGTTTATTGTTTTTGTATGCAAAAAAAATTAATAAAAAAAAAAAATAAATAAAAAATAAAATAAAATAAAATAAAAATAAAAAATTAGCCGGTGTTGTGGCATGTGCCTGTAGTCTCAGCTACTCGGGAGGCTGAGGCAGGAGGATCGCTTGAACCCAGGAGGCGGAGGCTGCAGTGAGCCGAGATTGCACCACTGCACTCCAGCCTGGGGGACAGAGTGAGGTTCTATCTCAAAAAAACAAAAATACTCTACTCTTCATTATTTCGCCAATATCTTCATTCTGTGGCCCCCCTCTCTGAATGGCACTGCCATGTTACCCCAGGTAGAAAACTGAGCCTCTCTCATACTTGTCCCCACCCATGCCACCCCATTTGTTTTACCACTTTTCTTTCTTTCTTTCTTTTGTTGTTGTTGTTGAGATGGAGTCTCACTCTGTCGCCCAAGCTGGAGTGCAGTGGCTCGATCTCGGCTCACTGCAAGCTCCTCCTCCTGGGTTCACGCCATTCTCCTGCCTCAGCCTCCCGAGTAGCTGGGACTACAGGTGCCCACTACCATGCCCAGCTAATTTTTTTGTATTTTTTTTAGTAGAGACGGGGTTTCACCGCAGTAGCCAGGATGGTCTCGATCTCCTGATCTCATGGTCTGCCCGCCTCGGCCTCCCAAAGTGCTGGGATTACAGGAGTGAGCCACTGCGCCCAGCCTCACTCTACTTTCTTAATATCTCTTGGATTTGTCCCATCCTCGCTTTCCTTATTGCCACTCTTTGTTCTGGCCCTTGTCATTTCTAGTTTGGATTACTACAACTGAGATGAATTAAATCCAGGCTGCCACTGAGGCAGGAAAATAGGGTCTAGAGGCAGGCAACACACTTCAGCTATGAGAGGAAATATCCTTTTCATAGGGCATACACTGAGTAAATGGGACTTTGTAACTTTACTTCATCCTTTTCATTTACATAGGGCGTGTGTACCCCAGGTAGCGGGCATTTAAATTCACAAAAAACTGTAACAGAACCTTTGAGCCCCTATGCTTGGGCCCGCTCCCACACCGTAGAGTTTTCTTTTCTTTTTTTTTCTCGAGACAGAGTTTCGCTCTTGTTGCCCAGGCTGGAGTGCAATGGCACAATCTCGGCTCACCACGACCTCCGCCTCCTGGGTTCAAGCGATTCTCCTGCCTCAGCCTCCCGAGTAGCTGGGATTACAGGCATGTGCCACCACATCCGGCTAATTTTGTATTTTTAGTAGAGATGGGGTTTCTTCATATTGGTCAGCCTGGTCTCGAACTCCCAACCTCATGTGATCTATCCACCTCGGCCTCCCAAATTGCTGGGATTACAGGCGTGAGCCACCAAGCCCAGCTGAGTTTTCTTTTTTCTTTGTTTTTTTTTTTTTTTTTGAGATGGAGTTTCCCTCTGTTGCCCAGGCTGGAGTGTAATGGTGCGGTCTCGGCTCACTGCAAACTCGGCCTCTTGGGTTGAAGTGATTCTCCTGCCTCAGCCTCTCAAGTAGCTGGGATTACAGGTGTGTGCCGACACATCTGTCTACTTTTGTTATTTTTTTTTTTTTAGTAGATACAGGGTTTCACCATGTTGGCCAGGCTGGTCTCGAACTCCTGACCTCAAGTGATCCACCTGGGTCAGCGTCCCAAAGTGCTGGGATTACAGGCGTGAGCCACTGCGCCCGTGCTACTTTCATTTTCAATAAATCCCTTAATTCCTTCCTTGCTTTGTTTGTGCGTTTTGTCCAGTTGTTTGTGCAAAACCCCAAGAACCTGGACACCCTCCATCGTTAACATATTTTGGCGAGCCAGCCAGGAGGAAAATGTAAGCCCAAAGTTTGGGATTTATTTTCCCCCTTTTTCCTTTTCCTTTCTACTCCATAAAGGGGAATCTCTCTCTCTCTGTCTTTCTTTCCAACCCGGGACCCTTGGTGGGCAGTGCCTAAACATGGAAGCAACTGCAGGTTTTTGGCCATGGCCAGTGAAACGAAGGGGTTTCCATGTGGAGAAGCCTAACTACCACCTCCTGGTTCGCTTAAGGAACGTGGGTCTTTTTCTTTTTTTTTTTTTCTTTTTTTGAGACGGAGTCTCGCTTTGTCGCCCAGGCTAGAGTGCAGTGGCGCGATCTCGGCTCACTGCAAGCTCCGCCTCCTGGGTTCAGGCCATTCTCCTGCCTCAGCCTCCCTGAGTAGCTGGGACTACAGGCGCCAGCAACCACGCCCGGCTAATTTTTTGTATTTTTAGTAGAGATGGGGTTTCACTGTGTTAGCCAGGACGGTCTCGATCTCCTGACCTCGTGATCCGCCCGCCTCGGCCTCCCAAAGTACTGGGATTACAGGCATGAGCCACTGCGCCCGGCCAGAACCTGGGTCTTTTTCATTTTTTTCCTTTTTTTTCGTTGAGATGGAGTCTCGCTCTGTCGCCGAGGTTGGAGTGCATTGGCAAGATCTCTGCTCACTGCAACCTCTGCCTCCCGAGTTCAAGGAATTCTCTGCTACAGCCTCCCGAGCAGCTAGGATTACAGGCATCAGCCACTACGCCCGGCTAATTTTTTGTATTTTTAGTAGAGACGGGGTTTCACCATCTTGGCCGGGCTGGTCTTGAACTCCTGACCTCGTGATCCACCCGCCTCGGCCTCCCAAAGTACTGGGATTACAGGTGTGAGCTACCGCACCCGGTCACAGATGACTGATTTTATCTCAAACAATTAATAACAATTATAACTGATATTTGTGTGCCAGGCATTGCACTGTATGATTTACTACATTTTTTTTTTTTTTTTTTTTGAGACGGAGCCTCGCTCTTGTTGCCCAGGCTGGAGTGCAATGGCGCGATCCTGGTTCACTGCAACCTCCGCCTCCTGGGTTCAAGAGATTCTTCTGCTTCAGCCTCCCGAGTACCTGGGATTACAGATGCGCACCACCACGCCCTGCTATTTTTTTTGTATTTTTAGTAGAGACGGGGTTTCGCCTTGGTGACCAGGCTGGTCTCGAACTCCTAATTTAAGGTGATCGGACGGCCTCAGCCTCCCAAAGTGCTGGGATTACAGGCTTGAGCCACCGCGTCCGGCCATGAGTAGGTATTATTCTATTTCACTACTGCGGATAGTGAAACATAAAGACATTAAAATAATTTGCCTTAAGTTCCTGGACCATATGCAGTGGAACTGAGCTTTGTAGCCAGGCAATCTGTTTTCAGAGTTCAACTTAACTTCAAGGCCCTTCGTAGTCAGAATCTTTTGTATGTGATTCCAACAGGTTAATTCCATTAGGGCAGAGGGCTATTTTATGCTCAATATGGAACCCTGGATGGCCAACACAGCGTTTGGCACGCAGGAGGTGGTCCCGGGGCATTTGATGACCTTCAGGCAGTGAAGGGGCAGTCGAGGAAGACCAGGGCCCCAGGCGCCTACGTGGGCGGAATGCACAAGGTTGGCCTTGGCTGCCGGGGCTCCATGTCCCAGTACTAGCCAAGGAGGGCCTCGGCCGCGCTCGAATACTCGTGCTTTCCTCGCCGCGAGGCTTTGCGAATCTTGGCCACTAGCTAAAGGCGGGGTCGCCGGGCCGGTAGGAACTGGAGACACTCAGCCTCGCGGCAGGAAATGCGGCTCGTGGTTTCCGGCGCGTGCAGATGACGCGAGGCTCGGGCTTCCGCTTTGGGGAGCCGGCGGCGGAGTCCGGGACGCGGAGACCTGGGGTCCCGGCAGCTGAGCGGCCTGCGGGCCCAAGGTGGGGATGCACCGCCGCGGGGTGGGAGCTGGCGCCATCGCCAAGAAGAAACTTGCAGAGGTGAGCAGGAAGAAGGCCGACTCACAACCTGCCCCTGACCCATGCGAGACTGAATTGTCCCGGAGCAGAGTCCTACCCGTTAATCACCTCCCAGTAGAATCTGAGACTGGCCTCTTGGCCCCGGGACACAGAATTTCTCCAGCTTCCGGTGGATTGGCAGCGTTCCCAGATGCCCAGCCCTTTCTCCCACTTACTCAAGTTTAACTACAAATGGGATTCTACTCACAAATCTACAGTCGTCGATTCTACTCCTTCACCCTATCCTTCTCCCTAAGAAAACAATTTAAAAGAGATCGTCCTCTTTTCATCCCAAAGCTGTGGCAGCACAAATGGGGGACCCCAGCGCCCACTCTCTTGTTTTTTTTGTTTGTTTGTTTGAGACGGAGTCTTGCTCTGTCGCCCAGGCTGGAGTGCAGTGGCGCGATATCAGCTTACTGCAACCTCCACCTCCAGGGTTCACGCCATTCTCCTGCCTCAGCCCCCGGAGTAACTGGGACTACAGGCCCACCACCACGCCAGGCTGATTTTTTGTATTTTTAGTAGAGACGGGGTTTCACTGTGTTAGCCAGGATGGTCTCGATCTCCTGACCTCGTGATCCGCCCGCCTCGGCCTCCCAAAGTGCTGGGATTACAGGCGTGAGCCACCGCGCCTGGCCCCCAGCGCCCACTCTCTTAACTTATGCTGGTCTCTTTGTCTGACAGGCCAAGTATAAGGAGCGAGGGACGGTCTTGGCTGAGGACCAGCTAGCCCAGGTGAGTCGGTTGGGGGGCCCCAGGCAGGGAGGGAGACCTAACAGGGCTGGCCAAGACACCTTGGATACGAACTTGATTGTGTAGATTGAACTAGAAATAGGGTGTTTGGCAAATTTTGATTTCTGAGCCGCTGAGATCTTTTATTTATTTTTTATTTTTTATTTTTTTTTGAGACGGAGTCTCGCTCTGTCGCCCAGGCTGGAGTGCAGTGGCACAATCTCGGCTCACTGCAAGCTCCGCCTCCTGGGTTCACGCCATTCTCCTGCCTCAGCCTCTCCGAGTAGCTGGGACTACAGGCGCCCGCCACCACGCCCGGCTAATTTTTTGTATTTTTAGTAGAGACGGGGTTTCACCGTGGTCTCGATCTCCTGACCTCGTGATCCGCCCGCCTCGGCCTCCCAAAGTGCTAGGATTACAAGCGTGAGCCACCGCGCCCGGCCCACTGAGATTTTTTAGATGACTTGCTAATAACAATAATGGCTAACATCTTTGAGTGATTACATGCTTGTAACGTCCCAGGCATTTGTCTGTTTTCTTTACATAGACTGTCTTGTTCAGTCCTTATTACAGTCCTGTAAGGAAGGAACCTTATTATTCTGAGGTGTTTGTTTGTTTGTTTGTTGAGGGAGTTTTGCTCTGTTGCCCAGAATGGAGTACAGTGGCACGATCTTGGCTCACTGCAGCCTCCGTTTCCTGGGTTCAAGTGATTCTCCAGCCTCAGCCTCCCGAGTAGCTAGAACTACAGGCATGCGCCACTACGCCCGGCTAATTTTTGTATTTTTAGTAGAGACAGGGTTTCTCCATGTTGGTCAGACTGGTCTCAAATTCTTGACCTCGTGATCCGCCCACCTTGGCTTCCCAAAGTGCTGGAATTAAAGGCGTGAGCCACCGTGCTGGGCCCTAATTTTTGTATTTTTTTTGTAGAGGCAGGGTTTCGCCATGTTGGCCAGGCTGGTCTCAAACTCCTGGCCTCAGGTGATCCACCCGCCTCGGCCTCCCAGAGTGCTGGGACTACAGGCGTGAGCCACCGCACCCAGCCGTATTCTGAGTTTAAAATTGAGAGCCGGGTGCTGTGGCAAATGCCTGTAATCCCAGCACTTTGGGAAGCTGAGGAAGGCTGATCACCGGAGGTCCGGAGTTTGAGACCAGCCTGGCCAACATGGTGAAACCCCGTCTCTACTAAAAATACAGAAATTAGCTGGGCTCCTGTAGTCCCAGCTACTGGGGAGGCTGAGGTAGGAGAATTGCATGAACCCAGGAGACAGGTTGCAGTGGGCCGGGATCATGCTACTGTACTCCACCTTGGGGGAGAGAGCAAGACTCCATCTCAAAAAAAAGAAAAAAAAAAAGGCCAGGTGCAGTGGCTCATGCCTGTAATCCCAGCACTTTGGGAGGCCGAGATGGGCAGAAATTGAGGACACTGGGGTGTTAAGTAATATATCCAAGGTTATATGGGTAGTAAGTGGTAGAGCTGTTACTGATTTAGGTCCTCTGGGGCTTTTCATTTTAAATACCTCAGAATAAAATGAAAATATTGCCTAACCTGTGGCACCCACACCACCATCATGACATCTAGGCACATACCAGGACAGTGTGGGGTGCAGCTCCTGTGCAGTTTTCTTTTCCAGCCCTTCCCTTCTCTGTACATGCTCCGAGTTTACCCAGTGATTGTGATTGGGGAAGAAGTGGAGGAAGCCATTAAGCAGGAAAATGGGGCTGTGAACTGAGGAAAAATAGTAAACCCAGGCTGTGCTCTTCAAAAGCTCCCACTCACAGGGGAGATGGCATGCAGGAATCAACTGAAAATGGTGATTAAAAGAATGTGGAGGTTTCTTTTTTTTTTTTTGAGACCGAGTTTCGCTCTTGTTGCCCAGGCTGGAGTGCAGTAACGTGATCTTGGCTCACTGCAACCTCCACCTAAGAATGTGGAGGTTTCTAACAGTTTTATGTGAGAAATAAATATTGGGCTAGGAGTGCTTATTCTTGGTGGGATAGAAGATGGTCCTTGTTAATTAGGAAAAGAGAAGGGGTAATACAAAGTCAGAAAATCCCCAAGTCTTTTGTATTTAACATGAAATGCAATCTGGCAAATTACAGTCCCAGAGCAGTTCTTTATCTGGAATTGATCCCCAGGGAGGTTCATGACTCAAAAGTTTTTTTTTTTTTTTTTTGTTTTTTTTTTAATTTATATTGTTTGGTTGATTGATTGGCCCTGTGCGGTGGCTTACATCTGTAATCCCAGCACTTTGGGAGGCTGAAACGGATGGACTGTTTGAGGTCAGGAATTCGAGACCAGCCTGGCCCACATGATGAAGCCCTGTCTCCACTAAAAATACAAAAATTCGCCAGGTGCGTGGTGGTGCATGCCTGTCGTCCCAGCTAGTCGGGAGGCCTGAGGCAAGAGAATCCCTTAAACTGGGAGGCGAAGGTTGCAGTGAGCTAATACTGTGCCAGTGCACTCCAGCCTGGGCGACAAAGCAAGACTCTGTCTCAAAAAAAAATTAAAAAATAATATATTGATTGAGACAGAGTCTTGCTATGTTGCCCCAGTTAATCTTGAACTCCTGGGCTCAAGTGATCCGTTGTGGGATTACAGGTGTGAGCCGCCATTCCTGGCCAGACTCAAAGGTTATAAATAGATTCATGTGACGCTTCATTTTTTTCCCGTCCAGCCTTTCTGTCGGTTGGGGGGGGTAAAGATTTTCTAATGGGTGAACACTGCATTCCCTCATTTCTAAGATACAATGAATTATTAGGTACATCTTTAAATTAATACATTTTTCTGGGAAAAAGAAAAGGAATACCACATTATATATACACCTTTTTCTTTTTTTGTGCATATATTTGGTTGTATACATGTGCACCTTGATTATTAAATGCATGCTGATTTTAGAAGAGGAATACACGAAAAATTGTATATTTTGGAAGTGAGAAAACAGTACAGCATCCCATTTCTGCTGACAACAGAACTGTGAATGAGAGGCAGGGATAAAAAGAGAGATGGTAAACAGCATAATGGTAGGCGGAGGGAGACTGGTTATTTCAGCCTTTGCCCTGCCACAGGGCTGGGGACCTATTTTTGGCATCTGATTATCATCTGGCTGGGCTGCCCTTCACCACTCCCTGTCCATCCAACAGATGTCAAAGCAGTTGGACATGTTCAAGACCAACCTGGAGGAATTTGCCAGCAAACACAAGCAGGAGATCCGGAAGAATCCTGAGTTCCGTGTGCAGTTCCAGGACATGTGTGCAACCATTGGCGTGGATCCGCTGGCCTGTAAGAAGTTGTCTGTAGGGGTCCAGTGTTTTTTGTTTTTTGTTTTTTTTTTGAGATGGAGTCTTGCTCTATCACCCAGGCTGGAGTGCAGTGGCACGATCTCAGCTCACTGCAAGCTCCTCCTCCTGGGTTCACGCCATTCTCCTGCCTCAGCCTCCCAAGTAGCTGGGACTACAGGCACCCGCCACCACGCCCGGCTAATTTTTTGTATTTTTTTTAGTAGAGACGGGGTTTCACTGTGTTAGCCAGGATGGTCTCGATCTCCTGACCTCGTGATCCACCCGCCTCGGCCTCCCAAAGTGCAGGGATTACAAGCGTGAGCCACCGCGCCCAGCCTCAGTGTTCTTATAGAGTACCTGAGGGACAGAAGCTCACATAGTTGTTGTTACCACTGTTGGGGCATCTGCTAGAAAGGCCTGCAGGAAGACCCAGAGGGTATTGTCTTTTTTTTTTGAGACGGAGTTTTGCTCTGTCGCCCAGGCTGGAGTGCGGTGGCACAATCTTGGCTCACTGCAAGCTCTGCCTCCCGTGTTCACGCCATTCTCCTGCCTTGGCCTCCCAAGTAGCTGGGACTACAGGCACCTGCGACTACCCCCGGCTAATTTTTTCTGTTTTTAGTAGAGACGGGGTTTCACCATGTTAGCCAGGATGGTCTCGATCTCCTGACCTCGTGATCCACCTGCCTTGGCCTCCCAAAGTGCTTGGATTACATGCGTAAGCCACTGCGCCTGGCCGAGGGTGTCATCTTTAGGGAGCACCTAGCAGGATGGCTAGTTCCCAGTCTGATACGGAAGATAGACCGACTATAGGCTGAGTAGCCAGCGTCCATGATCATTCCTTGAATGATCTACAGTAGAATTTTTTTATGGCATTTTCCCTCTTTATTAAAAAATATTTAATTTTGGCCAGGTGCAATGGCTCATGCCTGTAATCCCAGCACTTTGCGAGGCCAAGGCAGGCAGATCACTTGAATCCAGGAGTTAAAGATCAGCCTGGGCAACATGGCGAGACTCCATCTCTACAAAAAGTATAGAAATTTGCCATGTGTGGTGGCATGTGTCTATAATCCAGCTACTCGAGAGGCTAAGCTGGGAGGTTTGCTTGAGACTGGGAAGTTGAGGCTGCAGCGAGACCTTGCTTAAAAAAAAAATTTTTTTTTTTTTTTTTTTTTTTTTTGAGACAATCTTGGTCTGTCACCCACGCTGGAGTGCAGTTGTGCCATCTTGGCTCACTGCAACCTCCGCCTCCCAGGTTCAAGCAATTCGTGCTTCAGCCTCCCAAGTAGCTGGGATTACAGGCCTGCACCACCAAATCTGGCTAATTTTTGTATTTTTTGTAGAGAGGAGGTTTCACCATGTTGCCCAGTTTGGTCTTGAACTCTTGGGATCAAGTGATTGGTCTTTCTTGGCCTTCCAAAGTGCTGGGATTACAGGCGTGAGCCGCTGCCCTGAGCCCTTCCTCATACTTATAAACTTTAAAAAAAATTATTCACTGGGCGCAGTGGCTCACGCCTGTAATCCCAGCACTTTGTGAGGCTGAGGCGGGCAGATCATGAGGTCAGGAGATGAGGCCATCCTGGCTAACATGGTGAAACCCTGTCTCTACTAAAAATACAAAAAATTAGCCAGGTATGGTGGCACATGCCTATAATCCCAGCTACTCGGGAGGCTGAAGCAGGAAAATCACTTGAACCCGGGAGGTGAAGGTTGCAGTGAGCCAAGATCGTGCCCCTGCACTCCAGCCTGGGCAACAGAGCGAGACTCCATCTCAAAAAAAAAAAAAGAAATTACTAATTTATTATTTTTTAGTGTTGAGGTTTCTGTCACCTAGGCTGGAGTGCATTGGTGCAATCAGCCCACTGCAGCCTTCAACTCCAGGGCTCAAGTTACTTTCCTGCCTCAACCTCCCGAGTGGAGCTGGGACTAGAGGCGTGAGTCACTGTGCCTGGCCCCAATGTTTTTTTTGTTGTTGTTGTTTTGTTTTGTTTTTTTTTTTTGAGACAGTCTCTCTCTGTTGCCCATGCTGGAGTACAGTGGCACAACAATCTTGGCTGACTGCAACCTCCTTCTCCTGGGTTCAAGTGATTCTCCTGCCTCAGCCTCCTGAGTAGCTGGGACTACAGGCATGTGCCACCATGCCCAGCTAATTTTTTGTATGTTTAGTAGAGACAGGGTTTCAGCGTGTTAGCCAGGATGGTCTTGATCTCCTGACCTTGTGATCTGCCCCTCTCAACCTCCCAAAGTGCTGGGATTACAGGCGTGAGCCACTGCTCCTGGCCCCTGGCCCCAACTTTTTAAATATATATGGGATTATAATATAATTACTACTGCTCTACAACCTATATTTTTGTTTTCTTTTTTTCTTTTCTTTTTTTTTTTTTTTTTGAGATGTAGTTTTGCTCTTGATTCCCAGGCTGGAGTGCAATGGCGTGATCTTGGGTCACTGCAACCTTCGCCACCCAGGTTCAAGCGATTCTCCTGCCTCAGCCTCCCGAGTAGCTGGGATTACAGGTGCCCACCACCATGCCTGGCTAATTTTGTATTTTTAGTAGAGACGGAGTGTCTCCATGTTGGTCAGGCTGGTCTTGAACTCCTGACCTCAGGTGATCCGCCTGCCTCTGCCTCCCAAAGTGCTGGGATTACAGGTGTGAGCCACTGCACCCAACCCGCATTTTTCACTAAATAGCATATTGTCGTCAGTGGATTGTTTATTTATTTATTTTTTATTTCTACACTCCTGGTAACTCGCAGAACATTCAGTGGATTTTTGAATGCTGAGTCTGCATATTCTTTCTCTTAGTCTTGTCTAGACCATATTTCCCATTATATTTCACTGTATGCTTTGTGAATGGAAACTCGTTTTTTCAGTATCCTGAGCCAGAATTAGCCAAATAGAAATGACTTTTATTTTTAAAATTTTTATTTATTTATTTATTTATTTATTTATTTATTTATTTTGAGACAGAGTCTCGCTCTGTTGCCAGGCTGGAGTGCAGTGGCGTAATCTCGGCTGACTGCAACCTCTGCCTCCTGAGTTCAAGCGATTCTCCTGCCTCAGTCTCCTGAGTAGCTGAGATACAGGCACGCGCCACCACACCTGGCTAATTTTTGTATTATTAGTAGAGACGGGGTTTCACCATATTGGCCAGGATGGTCTCGATCTCTTGACCTTGTGATCCACCAGCCTTGGCTTCCCAAAGTGCTGGGATTACAGGCATGAGCCACTGTGCCCGGCTGTATTTTTTTTTTTTTTTTTTGAGACAGAATTGTGCTCTTGTTGCCCAGGCTGGAGTATGGTGGCGCGATCTTGGCTCACTGCAACCTCTGCCTCCTGGGTTCCAGCAATTCTCCTGCCTCAGCCTCCCAAGTAGCTGGGATTACAGGCGCACGCCACCACTCCTGGCTAATGTTTTTTTATTATTAGTAGAGATGGGGTTTTGCCATGTTGGCCAGGCTGGTCTTGAACTCTTGGTCTTGAGCAATCTGCCCACCTCGGTGTCCCAAAGTGTTAGAATTACAGGCGTGAGCCACTGCACCTGGCCAGAAATGACTTTTAGATTGCCTGCCCTCTGGAACCGTCTGACCCTGTTCTTCAGCAGGAACCGTGAGTCTCATTGTTTCCTGAGTAGCAGATGGAGCAGAAGAACTTCATGCCATGCAGGGAAGACTTCCCATATGATAGATGTTTTAATGCAGGTTTGAAAGAAAAGAAAGGATGTAAATTAATCAATAACCGAGATTTTGTTTTTCTGTCTTGTAGCTGGAAAAGGATTTTGGTCTGAGATGCTGGGCGTGGGGGACTTCTATTACGAACTAGGTGTCCAAATTATCGAAGTGTGCCTGGCGCTGAAGCATCGGAATGGAGGTGAGGGTGGCTAGGTCCTGTGAACTGGACTCTGGACTTCTCTGAGAGGGAGAAAACCGTAAAAGATTATCGTTTCCATCCTGCAGTCTACAGGCCTCTAAGGACTTGAGAGACATCTTAGCTGTTTCATGCAGTTGAATCCATGGCAAGTCTCCATGGCCAAGGGTAAATAGAATTACCTGAACGATTGTCTCTGTTCTCCAAAGATCTTTGGCCAGGAAGGTCTAGTCCCTAGTCAGTACAGAAAATAGTAGGGAGGTAGGAAATAGGCCTTTTCCCCTGATGTCTGATGTGTCTGGAGTGATTTTCTCATTAGTAGCTATAGTCCTGCACTGTCTCTCCGACGTATGGGAATGCCAACTGAGTCTCTGTGTTCCCTAAAATGTGACCTTAAAATTTGTCATCTGGTGATGCCATCTTTCTTAGTAAGCACATTAAATGGTGTGGATTGAAGTTACAGAAAGAAAACTTAAAACCATTTACAAATCATCATCGACTATAAATAGACACGGCATTGATGTCAAGAGGACATTTATAGTTTTTCAAAGATGATACTGCTTTTGTTTTTAGATTTTCATAGCTCTCACTCTGTTGACAGGCCTAGCAAGATCTCAGAATCCATTTCTCATGTTATGGTCAGTTATTTCATAAGGAGAGAGTTAAAAAAAATTAGGAACTAGAATGTTATTTGCTAATCGTAGGCCACTGGAATTGTAATGACTGTCAACTTATTTAAAGTGGGTAATCTCTTTTTCTGATTTCTGTTCCCTGTCTCTTATAGGTCTGATAACTTTGGAGGAACTACATCAACAGGTGTTGAAGGGAAGGGGCAAGTTCGCCCAGGATGTCAGTCAGTAGGTCTTGTCTTCCAATCCCTTGGAGTACAGAAAGAGGTCTTTAAAATTCAGATGGAACTCTTTTCTCCCTATTCCTCATGTCTAGGCTAGCTTAGAAATCTGTATGATCTCCATATCATACAGAAAAAAAAAAAACAACCCGAAAAAACAACAAATAAGAGATAGGGTCTCACTGTTGCCCAGGCTGGAGTACAGTGGCACGATCACAGCTTACTGCTACCAAGATCGTTGCTTACTGCAGCCTCAAACTCTTGGGCTCAAGTAATCCTCCCACCTCAGCCTCCCAAGTAGTTGGGATTATAGGCATGGGCCAGTATGCCTGGCTATTTTTAGAAAACAGAAAATATAGATTTAAAAAAGGAAACAAAAACTATTATTTCTCAAGAGATTACAACTGCTATATATTTTAATGTAGTTCCTTCTAAGCATTTTTTCATGTATTATTTTTTTTTAACAAACTTGGGGCTATATATAGTCTTTTTTTTCTTTGAGAAAGAGTCTTGCTGTCACCCAGGCTGGAGTGCAGTGACCCGATCTTAGCTCACTGCAACCTCTGCCTTCTGGGTTCAAGCAATTCTCGGGCCACAGCCCCCCCCAGTAACTGGGATTACAGGTGTGCACCACTATGCCCGGCTAATTTTTTTTTTTTTTTTTGAGACAGAGTCTCACTCTGTTGCCCAAGCTGGAGTGCAGTGGCGTGATCTCTGCCCACTGCAAGCTCCGCCTCCCGGGTTCACGCCATTCTCCTGCCTCAGCCTCCCAACTAGCTGGGACTACAGGTGCCCACCACCACGCTGGCTAATTTTTTGTATTTTTAGTAGAGACGGGGTTTCATTGTGTTAGCCAGGATGGTCTCAATCTCCTGACCTCGTGATCCACCCACCTCAGCCTCCCAAAGTGCTGGGATTACAGGCATGAGCCACCGCGCCCGGCCGCCTGGCTAATTTTTGTATTTTTAGTAGTGATGGGGTTTCACCTTGTTGGCCAGGCTGGTTTTGAACTCCTGGCCTCAAGTGATCTGCCCGCCTCTGCTTCCCAAAGTGCTGGGATTACAGGTGTGAGACACCACGGCTGGCCAGGGCTGTATATAGTCTTGAGATTATTTGAGGCCAAGGAGACTAGAGTAGGTGCCTAGAAAGGCTGGGGAAGGAGGTGGTAGTGAGATGATGGAATATAAATAGATCTAGTTCTCCAGCCTCTATGTGTGAGTCCAGTTTGAGAAAAGATAAAAGGCTGTTTTTGATGTAACTTCCAAAGAGTCAGCCTACTATGAGATCTTGAAGACCTAGAATATTCAAAGAAAAGTAATGAGGCTGGGTGCAGTAGCTTACACCTGTAATCCTAGCCCTTTGGGAGGCTGAGGTGGGAGGATCGCTTGAGGACAGGAGTTCGAGACCAGCCTGGGCAGTGTAGTGAGACCTTGTCTCTACAAACAATAAAATTAGTTGGGTGTTGAGGTATGCACCCATTGTTCTAGGCTGCAGTGAGCTATGATTGCACCACTGCACTCCAGTCTGGGACACAGAGCAAGACGTCATCTCTACTTTTTTTTTGAAATGGACTCTCGCTCTGTTGCCTAGGCTGGAGCGCAGTGGTACAATCTTGGCTCACTGCAACCTCCACCTCCCGGGTTCAAATGATTCTTCTGCCTCAGCCTCCTGAGTAGCTGGGATTACAGGTACCTGCCACTGGCGCCCTGCTAGTTCTTATATTTTTAGTGGAGATGGGGTTTCACCATGTTGGCTAGGCTGGTCTTGAACTCTCGGCCTCCCAAAATGCTGGGATTACAGGCGTGAGCCACCGTGCCCAGCCAAGACCTCATCTCTTAAAAAAAAAAAAAAAAAAAAAAGAAAAGTGGTAACAAAAGATAACTAGCCATACTCATTGCAAATTTCATGAAGAGAGGGTGAGCATTTGAAGCATTTCAGTTTGCTATTCTTGGGGGTTGGGGAATGCATTCCAGTCTACCTAAAAGTGCCCTTTCCCTGGCTGTTTGGGTGATAACATTTTTTGAGCTTTGGCAGAGGTTTTAAACTCTGTATGTGGGCTGGATATGTGATCTACACACTGTTTTGTAGGTTTTCTTTTTCTCTGATTTCAATTAGAATCAGAAAACTTGGCAGTATTGGGTTTGAATTTCTACTTGGCAATAATAATCAGCTGGGTTGCCCCCTTTAAAATAGATAAGCATTCTCTAGTTTGCCACAGGTTACACTACCCCCTATTGCCTCTTCAGCCCACTCATTGACATTTCCTGATGGGCATCTGCAGGTGTATCTTTGACCTCTGTCTGGGTGTTGGAATGAGTGGTTCGCTGAGCACAGAGCCCGGCTCCTGTGTATCTCCCATGATTGTCCAAGCATCACTTATTGCTCCTTGACCCTGTCTTTTTACTAACGTAGTTGAGTGTTGTGCAGCCTTTTATTATTTTAGAGGCAGGGTCTCGCTCTGTCACCCAGGCTGGAGTACAGTGGTGCACAATCACAGCTCACTGCAGCTTTGAACTCCTGGGCTCAAGTGATCCTCCTGCCTCAGCCTCCCAAGGATTATAGGCGATTGCCACCATGCCCTGCTAATTTTTTATTTTTAGTAAAGACAGGGTCTTGCTGTGTTGCCCAGGCTAGTCTCTAACCCCTGGGCTCAAGCAGTCTTCTCAACGTGGGCATCCCAGAAGTGTTGGGATTATGGGTATGAGCCATTGCGCCTGGCAGTTGTGCAGTCTTTTAAATTTTCTGTCAGTATCCTGCCCAGGGCAGAGCTGAAACTGTGTTGTTAGGTCTGATCTGCCAAGGGTCAGTAAGCAACTCTTCCTCACCTCAGAGATGACCTGATCAGAGCCATCAAGAAACTAAAGGCACTTGGCACTGGCTTCGGCATCATCCCTGTGGGCGGCACTTACCTCATTCAGTCTGTTCCAGCTGAGCTCAATATGGATCACACCGTGGTGCTGCAGCTGGCAGAGGTACTGGTGCACCTTCAAGTGTGTGTGTGTGCAAGGGACAGTCTGTGATGCAAGTCTGGAGCAGTTCTCAGCTCCTGCTCCCCATTAGGCAGGTCTTTTGCTGAGACTATCCAATGGATGAAATAACTACTCAGGCCTGTGCTTGTTCAGCAGACATTTATTGAGCAGCTACAGTGCAAAGCACTGGGCCAGGTTGTGGGGCATATAAAGATGGGAATGATAAAATTCCTGCTCTCAAGGAGCTTACAGTCTAGTCAGGTAGACAGACATGCAGACAACTAACTAGATTTCTTTAGGTAGCCAGACTCTTTGATGTCTTTTGAAACTATTTTATGGATTCTTCAAAAACAGATTTTAAAAAATCTTGTTTGCCATGCCCCCATCCCTCATCATGCCTTAAGCATATGCCATCTTCCCCCAAATCCCTATCAGGTATTTAGGATAGATATGTTCAGTTTTCTTTATTATTTTTGAGATGGAGTTTCACTCGTTGCCCAGGCCAGAGTGCAATGGCGTGATCTCAGCTCACTACAACGTCGGCCTCCTGGGTTCAAGTGATTCTCTTGCCTCAGCCTCCCGAGTAGCTGGGATTACAGGCGTGTGCCACCACGCCCAGCTAATTTTGTATTTTTAGTAGAGATGGGGTTTCTCCATGTTGGCCAGGCCTGAGGTTGGTCTCGAACTCCCGACCTCAGGTGATCCGCCCACTTTAGCCTCCCAAAGTGCTGGAATTACAGCGGTGAGCCACCACACCCGGCCCAGTTTTCTTTATAATGTAAAACAGAAATAAGGGAGGGGCTTTTCTGTATTGGAGGATGAGTAGAATGAGGCAAGGGCTGAATATTTAAATAATGGAGATTATTAGCAGTTTATGATTATCACCATTTCTTCCCATCAATTAATTGTCCAGAATCTTCCCTTGTCATGCTCTAGAGTGCTTTGCAGAAGTCTAACTTAACATGTTAGTACAAGTGACCCCACTTTTTTTTTTTTTTTTTTAAGATGGAGTCTCGCTCTGTCGCCCAGGCTGGTGTGCAGTGGTGCAATCTCTGGCTCACTGCAGCCTCCATCTCCCAGGTTCCAGCGATTCTTCTGCCTCAGCCTCCCGAGTAGCTGGGATTACAGGCGTGTGCCACCATGCCTGGCTAATTTTTGTATTTTTAGTAGAGATGAAGTTTCACCATGTTGGCCAGGCTGGTCTTGAACTCCTGACCTCAGGTGATCCACCCACCTCAGCCTCCCAAAAAGTGCTAGGATTACAGGCATGAGCCGCCGTGCCCGGCTGGGACCCCACTTTTAAGACTGAACCCACCAACCTACCTCTGTCATGCTGAAAGTCACTTCTCTCTCTCCCCGCTGGAACCTTTAAACATTTTCTGTGTTCTCTCATGCTTGACAGCTTTTCCTCCTGTCTGGATAAGTCTCTTGTTCCTGGGCAGATCCTGGGTTCTAAGGGAAGGTGCACTCTTAACTGATTCAATCCCCATTCCTCCTTCCATCAGAAGAATGGCTACGTGACTGTCAGTGAGATCAAAGCCAGTCTTAAATGGGAGACCGAGCGAGCGCGGCAAGTGCTGGTATGCAACTTTGGGAACAGTCCAGAAAAGACAGGCAGGCCCCAGTTGGGAGGATGTGGGTTCCACAAACGCAGGAATTTCAGCATTGCTTTGCTGGCCTTCTGCCTTGAAGGCTACTGCTGCCATGCTAGAAGGAAGCCCAGCACTTCTCTGAAGATGGCACCAAAAAGGTAGAACTAGGAAGGCAGTTTCCTAACTCTGGCGTGCACACAATACCAGGCTGCCCCTGCTACTTGGGGAACCGACACTCTCTCACCTGAACATGCTGAGCCTGGAGTTGCTGGTCAGGAGATTAATGTAGTTTGTACTGGAAGTAACACTGTTAGTACAATGAATTATTAACTATGTTAATTACGTATCTGTAATTATCCACTAAGCATTATATTGCATAGTATATACTCTAGCTTTATATATACAAATTTCATGGTACTGAAGAATGAAGAGGGAGCAATGGAAGAATGTAAGGGTGAAGAGGGAGCAATGTAAGAATGTAAAAACTCCGGCTTCAGTACCTTTTTTCCTTATCCAAGCAACTCAACTGTGTAAACCTTTCATTTCATCTGTAAAATGGGGATAACATAATTATTTACCTAATGATACTGGACAGAAACAACCCATTTTGAGCATATTTCCAGCTCTAGGAACTGAGTCTATTCTTGCATAAGTATGGTCAATCATGTTTGCTACCCGGTATAAGTTAACTCAAAGGTAGCTAAACAGTGATCTCTGTTTAGTTTCTGTGAAAATGGAGGCAGTGATTTGCTGAAGGCCATACAGCAAATATTTCTGTAACCATGTGTTCTTTCCACTATATCCCACTATGCTAGGCTTTACCCCTCTTCCTCAGCAGCACAAATTAAATGACTTCGTAGCATTTTTCAAATTCAGGCAAAGGCCAAGGCCAAACAGCTTATTTAGTTGGTTGTGTAAATGTTCGAAGGCACTTAGTAGATTTAGTTTGAAAACCTCACTGAAGCCAAAATAGGTGTGGGGGTTGCTTACCTACCCTTTGTTTATGGAACCTCCCTGTTCTCAAACCGCTCTTCTTCCCTTTTCCCTCCAGGAACACCTGCTGAAGGAAGGGTTGGCGTGGCTGGACTTACAGGCCCCAGGGGAGGCCCACTACTGGCTGCCAGCTCTCTTCACTGACCTCTACTCCCAGGAGATTACAGCTGAGGAGGCCAGAGAAGCCCTCCCCTGACTGCGTGTGGAAGGGCACACAGCAGCAGGCAGGGAGGAGGAGGAGGCGGCAAATAAACCTGGGCAGTTTTGTTTATAAAAAACATAGAAAAAAAGTTCCAAGTTTTTCTTTCTTCCCTCATTCTTTTATTTTTGAAAAGTGCCTTCACATTGCATTTTTTATTGGAGAAAACCTCGCTCGTTCAGTAAGGATAATCTGATTAACACAGAGAACAGCAAGCACATATAAAATGATTTTTGCGGGTCATCTGCAAGTTCATGGAAGAGCTGGGCCTAGAATGCAGGTTGTTTCCTGGCCTGTCTAGTCTTTGTAGCTGTGAGACATAGATTACAGCCTGTGCTAATTCAAACCTTTTAAATGTTCCTTATCTGTCTCAAACTAGCTGGTCCTAATGGACCAGTAAATAATATTCACTTTCAGTATCGTCTGGCTTCCTCTGTAGAGGCTCTAGGTTATGACAAGGTTAGCTGTGAGTATGAAGGAAATAAATAGAAGTCAATGTCAAATCGTGGCTAAATTGGAGGAAAGAAAACAATGGAATCTGAGGGGAATCAATAGTTAGGGAATGTTCTATTTTTTCAAATTCCCTACTAGCTTTCTCACCCTCCTGTACTGATTGCCAGGTCCCCTTAGCCTCAGTAGTGGGAAAGGGAGTCATTTACTGAACACCTACCCTGTGCCATTTTACATACAGCTCACTTAAATTTCACCAAGTAGGCAGCCTTCAACATCACAGGTGATTGAATCAAAGTAATTTGCGAGGGCCCGCCAGCTTCAGCCTAGCTAAAGCTGGAGCCTAGGCCTATTAACCCGAGCCCATGCCTTCATGTATCACTGCATAGTACAGAATGGCAGCACATACTGTGTGTAGACATTTTTCTACACACATGGTCAGCCAAGAGTAAAAGCCTCTGCATCAGAAAGCAAGAATCTCCTATAGCAAGTAGAAGTGGTGATGAGGGAAGAGTCCAGAGTTGTTTAAGGCTCCCAAAGTCCTTATGGTCTAAAGGCTAAGATCCTAAAAAAAAGTGCTAGTTTAGTATTGGAAATCTGAAAACTCAATCGTTTTTCCATACTGAGACCCTTCCTTTAGCAGGATATAGCCTGGGCCCATCTCTACCTCTGCGTATCCTTGTAGGACATGCTCACTCCAAACTCTGGAATAGGTCTGTCTTTGGAAACCACTGAAACTAAGATATCACTGACTGCCAGAGCATGGACCCCATTTCCAATGAGAAAACTTGTCCTGCTCTCCCCACCCAGTCCTGCCCTTCCACCATGTTACGCAAGTCTTTGGCTTCCAGACAATTCACAGCACTTTCCTTCTCCCTAACAGTTCCAGGCCTAGGTGAGGTGTGGCTGACAAGATGATCCCATTCCTCCTTTACACAAGCCCTCCCACACCCACAGGCACTTCCTCCTTCTGCCAAAACAAACTTTATTGCACCAAAAAGGAAAAAAAAAAAAACAAAAAAAAAACTTCATTTATGTACAGTCAGATATAAAGACATTTCTTTGACTCCTGTGCATATATTTCCTCAAGATTAGGGCATAAAAGTCAGGCTGCTATGCCAGACATGCTCTGCCCTATGGCAGGGCCAAGGAGAGGATTGTCACTTGAAAGTGGGAACACTTAAATGGATGACAGACAACACTGGACCCACAGACCAAGGGCATTCTTCTAAGCCATGTAGTAGCTCGAGGAATGGAAGAGGGAAATTGGAAGCAGGGTTCCTTTTCAATCTTCATGTGAAGAGACCCATCCTCTTCAAGGGTATCTAAGATAAACTTCCGTTCCCCAAGCCCACCAATCCCTGTCCAGTTCCTTTGCTTCCTGCCCTCCCAAATAGGACATTCTCCTTTGTGCCCAGCCCCCCTTTGCACAGATCCTCCAAAGGGAGTCCCACGATCCACAAGGCAGAGACCTTCATAGCAGCGGGCAGGGCAGGTACACACTATCCTCTCCCTTACGCATGGCTGGACACTGACTGAGCCCTGCATCACAAGAGTCGCCAATACCCACTGGGAGCCATAACAATAAATCTGGAAGTACGGGGAGAACATATCAAAAAGGGGAAGGATGGATTCCCTTGATGCCCAGGATTACAGGGCACCTAAAGCACATTTTTTTTTTCTGAGCCAACCAGCTAAAGGATCACTGCAGCTAAATACAGATAGAGAAGCAACACAGCCAGGCAAATACCCATCAGAGCCAGTGACAAGAGCAGCTGGGGGCACGGGGGAGGTGGAAGGAGGAGAAAGAAAAGGAGGAGCCTCCAGAGTCCCAGCCCCAACCTCCTCTGCCATTGGCTACCCTTGCTCCCCACAAATCCCTGGGGTTGAAGTGAGGAGGACTACAGGCTGGGGTGAAAATACACAAGGACAGCCCAACAAAATACAACAAGGACTAGCATCAGTCTCCCCCTTACTCCACCCCCAAGAGAAATATCCTCATTGTGACTAGTATTTATGAAACTCTGTAAGAGACTATTCTATGTAGTGGCTCTAATCCCATATACACAGCAGCTGCCTGTGCTGGGAACTTTTCAAATCAGTGATTGCAGAAACAAACAGTATTTTCAGCTTCTTACGGTGCCCATGCAGGCTTTACCAAGACCTTGGTTAAGTCCCAGTCACATTTACCTTCTGTCTTACATCTAGAAAAGGGTGAGGAAAGGGGGGGAGGGGAGAAAGGTGCTCAGGTGCTAGGTAAAGCTTACTGATCAGCAGCCTAGACTCCACCACTGTTCCTTCTCTTTGGTCTGTCTAGAACAGTGACTATAAATTAGGAAAAACAAAATTATGCTGGCCTGTGGGAAATAATGGGGGAAGGCAGGGAGGAAAAGGGCATTGGGAAGCCCTGCTTCAAGACTGAGGACAGACAAATAGACAACCACCCAGACTGCTTAAGTGTCACAGACAGCCCCCACCCCAAGATGCCTTCCAGGTATCCCCATAAATCATTTGGGCACACTCCCTCTTGGAATTGCAATTTCCATCTTCCACTTATCCCTAAGGAGCTGGCCCTGTGGAGAGGTGTGTTGGTTGTTTTGTTTTTGCCAGAGGCCCTCGCTCTAGGTGCTCCTGTAAAGGTACCTTGGCCCCTGATATGGGATGAATGGATGAACGTAGCCCCAGATGCTCCAGTGCCAAGGAGGTCAGACTGGGAACAGGCCCCCCACTCCCACACCCTGGGATCCGAGCTTGCTTGGTTCTTGCCATCTTCCAGGATGACTTCAAGTCTGGAGGGAGATACACAGTGCCTCTCCATCCCTGGGGTGGGGGGAAGGGATTCTGCTGGGACTCTTGAGTGGGGGAAAGGGGAGAGGAGCAGGGTCTAAACCCTCAGGCTCCCATGAAGGTCTGTCTCTGTCCCAGATGAGCTGCTATCAGAGTCCATTTCTGCATTCTCATTATGGAGCCTCTCCAGCACTTTCTGACGTATCAGTCCCAGGCGCATCAAGAGGGACTGGTAGTCAAAGTGGCCCCGCTTCTCTCCAAAAGGGTCCTGTGGGGAAAGGAGACAAGGGGATGGAAGATTCAAGTTTGGGTGGCTGATCCTAGAGAAAGCAGCTTCGGGCCCATATGAAATGAAAGCTCAACTTCTGAGCCATGGGAGCAGGAAGGCCTAACAGCACAGGCAGTCCCCAACAGCACAGGCAGTCCCGAACAGCAGGCAAAATAACCTTTGCTTAAAAATACGACACCTGGGCCAGGCGCAGTGGCTCACACCTGTAATCCCAGCACTTTGGGAGGCCGAGGCAGGCAGATCACCTGAGGTTGGGAGTTTGAGACCAGCCTGACCAACATGGTGAAACCCTATCTCTACTAAAAATACAAAATTAGCCGGGCCTGGTGGCGCATGTCTGTAATCCCAGCTACTTGGGAGGCTGAGGCAGGAGAATTACTTGAACCCGGGAGGCGGAGGTTGCGGTAAGGCGGAGGTTGCAGTCAGCTGAGATCGAGATCGCACCATTACACTCCAGCCTGGGCAACAAGAGTAAAACTCTGTCTCAAAAGACACTCTTACCACCCCAAATAGGTGTAGCTTGGGCTAGAGTGAAAATGTATTGGTATTCCTCAAAAGCAAACCAATATCCGGAAGAAGGAACAGTAAGGGTGAGATAGATAGGGATGAGAAATTCAAGACCAGAATTATAATTATTAATATGCCTATGCTTTTAATTAACCTCATAAAAACCACAGAAGGTAAAACTTGCCCTTTATTCTCTGTACTCAAAAATGTTAATCTGCTTTTCTAAGGTCAGAAGCAGGTCTAGAATTCAAGAGTTCTGACTTTCAGATAAGCACCTGTACTCCTCCCCAGGGACTCGTCACTCCATTCCTGTCCAGGTTTCTGGGCATTGCTTCAGGGCCACCCAGCCTTGATCTTAGTCCTTCTCGTTCTAGATCAAAGATCCCTAAACGTTGTACAGAAAGGTTTAATTGTCCCCAAAGTCTCAAAAACAGCTGGTTGAGTGGATGGTATAAAAAAGAGTTTAAAATACTATATAGGGACTTAGGCAGCAAAGTAGTGCAACAGCCCCCAAAAGGTATACAACTTTCCCTCTCACATTGTTTGCTTCTCTCACAAAAACTCCTTCCACACTTCTCCCCACACATTACCCTCATCCTGAGTGGGATGGCAGTGGGTGCTAGTCACTGTCATTGGGACTACAGCCTACACTTCTCATTCATGAGAGTTAACTCCCTCAAGACTGGGCTCCACATTTACTACTATGGAGCTGTCAATTCTACAAATCTTGTTTCTTTCATCCGTGGCTCCAACTCTAATTCTCCTCCTGCCCAGATGCTGTCTTCCTTCCCATCCCTCATCACCAGTTGTTTTTCCTTTGCACACTGATATTGCTAATGCTGTTGGATACCAGCAATTAGAATTCCTGATGGGGAACAAACTAGGACATACGTCATTGATATACTCTCAAAAAGGGTTTAGGAGACAACTTAGCCCTGAGCCAGCCCTGCCCTTTGTGCTTAAATGAGACAGGTGGGTGGAAAGTCCTTGGAGGAAGGAAGGGAAAACTACCATCTATAAGTAGCACTGGAGGGCAGAAGTAATCTCCTCCTACTGCTGTTGGTGTTGGGGTGGGTGAAAAGACACAGTACGAGAGCTGGAGAGAGCCTTAAGAAATCTTAGTCAATTATCCAAGTCACCCATTTCTTTCTTTTTTTTTTTTTTGAGGTGGAGTCTGGCTCTGTCGCCAAGGCTGGAGTGCAACGACGTGATCTCGGCTCACTGCAACCTCCGTCTCCCGGGTTCAAGCAAAATTCTTGTGCCTCAGCCTCCTAAGTAGCTGGGACTACAGGCATGCACCACCACATCTGGCTAATTTTTGTATTTTTAGTAGAGGCAGGATTTCACCATGTTGGCCAGGCTGGTCTCAAACTCCTGACCTCAAGTGATCTGTCTGCCTCGGCCTACCAAAGTACTGGGATTACAGGTGTGAGACACTGCACCAGGCCCCACAAGTATCCCATTTCTAAGCAAGACCACCAGTAAGATGATCTAAACACGTAAGAACTGATTCTCCAGGACAGGAGAATTCTCATCCTCTTACCAACCAGGTGGTTTACATTAGTCTATCTATAATTTGTTTTTGTCTTTTTTTTTTTTTTTTTTTGAGACAGAATCTTGTTCTGTTGCCCAGGCTGGAGTGCAGTAGTGCAATCTCAGTTTACTGCAACCTCTGCCTCCCAGGTTCAAGAATTTCTCATCCCTCAGCTTCCCAAGTAGCTGAGATTACAGGCATGAGCCATCATGCCTGGCTAATTTTTGTATTTTTAGTAGAGATGGGGTTTCACCATGTTGGCCAGGCTGATCTTGGACTCCTGGCCTCAAGAGATCTGTCCACCTCTGCCTCCCAAAGTGCTGGGATTATAGGCATAAGCCACCGCACCTGGCTGTCTATCTACAATTTGGTCAATGATAGCCTCCTTCCTTAAAACAAGCCTAAATTATTTTGAGTTCTTTTTTTTTTTTTTTTTTTTTTTGAGAAGGAGTCTCGCTCTTTCACCCAGGATGGAGTGCAGTGGCGCGATCTCAGCTCACTGCAGGCTCCGCCCCCCAGGGTTCACGCCATTCTCCTGCCTCAGCCTCCCGCATAGCTGGGACTACAGGTGCCCGCCACCTCGCCCGGCTAATTTTTTTTTTTTGTATTTTTAGTAGAGACGGGGTTTCACCGTGTTAGCCAGGATGGTCTTGATCTCCTGACCTTGTGATCCGCCCGCCTCAGCCTCCCAAAGTACTGGGATTACAGGCGTGAGCCACCGCGCCCGGCCAATTTTGAGTTCTTATTGGAAGCAAAAGCACACTTTTCCCAGTAAAGGCAAAGAATGAACAATGATTATCATCTTTGAATAGGAATCTTTCAACAACTGCACGTATGTTGTTTCTCTAAGCTACTGTTTCTGTGATCACCCCTCAGGGCTGGGAACAGAATTCGAATAGAGGATTCATATAATCCCTAAGATTCTGGGAGGGCTGAACGCATCTTAGCTTGAAAACACTATGGGCTGGGTGCAGTGGCTCACACCTGTAATAATCTCAGCCTCCCAGTTTGGAGGCTAAGGGAGGAGGATCACCTGAACCCAGGAGTTGCCTGGGCAATACAGTGGGACTCTATCTCTACAACCAAATAAAACAAAACAGGGCCTGTAATCCCAGCACTTTAGGAGGCCGAGGGAGGTGGATCACTTGAGGTAAGGAGTTCAAGACTAGCCTGGCCAACATGGTGAAACCCCGTCTCTACTAAAAACACAAAAAATTAGCTGGGCATGATAGCGTGTGCCTGTAATCCCAACTACTTGGGAGGCTAAAGTTGCAGTGAGCTGAGATTGCACCACTGCTCTCTAGCCTGAGCAACAGAGCAAGACTCTGTCTCAAAAAAACTAAACAAAACAAAAACTAGCTGCGGTGGTGCACACCTGTAAGTCCCAACTTGGGAGGCTGAGGTGGGAGGACTGCTTGAGCCTGGGAGTTTGGGGTTGTAGTGAGCTGTGACCCAGCTACTGCACTCCAGCCTAACAGAGTGAGACTCTGCCTTAAAAAAAAAAAAAAAAAAAAGACTACTGACCAAGGAAAGAGTTCCCTATGACTTTATGAAAATCAGTCTCCTCTTTGGCTCTCAGTCCCTCAAATGATATGGGTTGCTTTTAGCTGTGACATTCTTTCTTTCTTTTTTTTTTTGAGATCGAGTTTTGCTCTTGTTGCCCAGACTGGAGTGCACTCAGCTCACTGCAACCTCGGCCTCCCAGGTTCAAGCGATTCTCCTACCTCAGCCTCCCAAGTAGCTGGGATTACAGGCACATGCTACCACACTGAGCTAATTTTTTGTGTTTTTAGTAGAGGCCGGGTTTCATCATGTTGGCCAGGCTGGTCTCACACTCCCGACCTCAGGTGATCTGCCCGCCTCAGCCTCCCGAAGTGCTGGGATTACAGGTGTGAGCCACCGTGCCTGGCTTTTTTTTTTTTTTTTTTTTGAGACAGAGTCTCGGTCTGTTGCCCAGGCTGGAGTGCAGTGGCACAATCTTGGCTCACTGCAACTTGTGCCTCCTGGGTTCAAGTGATTCTCCTGCCTCAGCCTCCCAAGTAGATGGGACTACAGGTACATGCCACGATGCCTGGCTAATTTTTTGTATTTTTAGTAGAGACGGGGTTTCACCATGTTAGCCAGGATGGTCTCGATTTCCTGACCTCGTGATCCGCCCGCCTCAGCCTCCCAAAGTGCTGGGATTACAGGCGTGAGCCACTGTGCCCAGCCTTAGCTGTGACATTCTATGACAGCTGTGGATGCCACGCTTGTTGGGGGCTTTTACACGGCCAGCTGTAGGGCTTCTGCAATTAGCAGCAGGGGTTGTATTACCTGCATAGTTTGGCCTTGAAGGTGCAGGCGATCTTTGCAGGCCACCTCATAGAAGTCATAATACTCCAGAAAGGACTTCTCCATCACCCCTCTGGAAAACAACCAGAAAAGTGTAAGTGAGAAACCTAGTACAGGTCACCCCTTCCTTACCTAACCTTTTTTTTCTTTTTCAGATGGAGTCTTGCTCTGTGGCCCACGCTGGAGTGCAGTGGTGCAACCTCAGCTCACTGTGACCTCTGCCTCCTAGGTTCATACAATTGTCCTGCCTCAGCCTCCTGAGAAGCTGGGATTACAGGCATATGCCACCACGCCTGGCTAATTTTTGTCTTTAGTAGAGACGGGGTTTCACCATGTTGGCCAGGCTGGTCAGGAACTCCTGACCTCAAATGATCTGCCTGCGTCGGCCTCCCAAAGTGCTAGGATTACAGGCGTAAGCCACCACACCTGGCCTCCTTACCTAACCTTAATGCCAAATTAAATACCTACCATTCCCAAGTCCAGATCTGTTTTCTACAAAGATCTTTTCATTTTATTTATTTTTTATTTTTTTTGAGACTGAGTCTCGCTCTTTTGCCCAGGCTGGAATGCAGTGGTGCAATCTTGGCTCATTGCAACCTCTGCCTCCTGGGTTCAAGTGATTCTCATGCTTCAGCCTCCTGAGTAGCTGGGATTACAAAGGTGCATGCCACCACACCTGGGTAATTTTCGTATTTTTAGTAAAGATGTGGTTTCACCATGTTGGTCAGGCTGATCTTGAATTCCTGACCTCGTGATCTGCCTTCCTTGGCCTCCCTAAGTGCTGGGATTACAAGTGAGCCACCACGCCCTGCCTCTAAAAGGATCTTTAAATGGAAAATGGAAAAAGGAACACCTAACTGCCCGTGGTTGACTTCCCCTACACATCGGGAATTATGAGTGTGACTGTAATATTCACCATTTGTTTTCTTTTTGAGGCAGAGTCTTGCTCTGTTACCTAGGCTGGAGTGCAGTGGTGTCATCACAGCTCACTGCAGCCTCAACCTCTTAGGCTCCCATCTCAGCCTCCTGACTGGCTGTGACTGCAGGAGCGTGCCATCACACCTAACTAATTTTAAAATTTTTGTAGAGATGGGGTCACCCTATGTTGCCCAGGCTGGTCTCGAACTCTTGGGCTCAAGTGATCCTCCCGCCTCAGCCTCCCAAAGTACTAGGATTACAGGCGTGAGCCACCACCGGGCCAACACTCACCATTTGAATCCCAACTTCAACTCATGACTTGCTCCACCTCCATTGTTTTTCATCAGCCATCCCTAATCCCAAACCTTACTCAAAATTCTCCTAGAAGTTTATTTATTTAACCCTGACGTTGCTCATCCAGTTTTGGCACTTAAAAATAACTTCAGCACTAAGAAATGAGTCTTATTATGAAGTATTCTACACATTTGGCTGGAAAAAAGTATGTCCAAGCCTTCATCAAACTGAAGCTCCCTGAGGGTGTGGACTGCCTCTCCCAAAGGCTTGGCATTCTCCAACAGAGTAGCTCTCTGAACTTCCTCTTGGGTAACCCTCAGCCACTTGTTCTTTAAAAGCAGGAACCACATCTTTCCTTCTTCTCTATCTCCCTCTGGTACCCAACACTGTACTCTGCCCCAAAGGTCCTCAAAGGTGCCAACTACCCAAATGCCCGAAAGGAATACCAAGCAAGCCCTCTTGACACATACCGTAGGGGTTCAGGACAGGGACACTTTCCTTCCATCATGTCACAGACTGCAACTCTGATGGTCTCGTGCCGGATACATTCATTATAGTTTTTGCTGTCTCCTGGATGTCTCTCCTATAATGTAACAGACGCCAGAGTATCCCAAAAATTAAGTAAGAAGAAAACCAATGGGAAGGGACTTCAAGATTAGTATAGGGTATGTCAGTCAGTCATACAAACTAAAAAGATACCTTTCCCACTGTATGGCAGATCCATGAAGAGCAACCACACCTTTATTTTTGACACCATTCACCCCCACCACCCTCCAAATATACCAACAGGTTACAGGTCATTTGGCCTATAACCAGCAAACTAGATCCATCATATTTTCCTGAATGTGAAGTAAAAGGTCTATCAAGTAAAGATTACGTGGGAAATAACCAAACATAAGAATGATGGTAGGGTTGCTAAGCTTGGTGGCATAAACCCGTAGTCCCAGCTACTCAGGAAGCCAAGGTGTGAGGATCACTTGAGCCCAGGAGTTTGGGTTCAGCCTAGACAACAAAGTAAGTTCCTGTTTTTTCAGTTTTTCTTTTTGGAGACAGGGTCTTTGCTGTTGCCCAGGCTGGAGTGCAGTGGCACAATCACAGCTAACTGCAGCCTTGACCGCCTGGGCTCTGGCAATCCTCGAACTCCTGGGCTCTAGAGGTCCTCCCACCTCAGCCTCCTGAGTAGCTGGGACTAAAGACATTAGTCACCATGGTGGGCCCCGAGTTTTTATTATTTATTTGTTTTTTGAGTTTTGCTCGTCACCCAGGCTGGAGTGCAACGGCACGATCTCAGCTCACTGCAACCTCCGCCTCCTGGGTTCAAGCGATTCTCCTGTCTCAGCCTTCCGAGTAGCTGGGATTACAGGCACCCGCCACCACGCCCAGCTAATTTTTGTATTTTTTAGTAGAGGCAGGGTTTCACCATTTGGCCAGGCTGGTCCTGAACGCCTGACCTCAGGTAATCCACCCACCTCAGCCTTCCAAAGCGCTGGGATTACAGACATGAGCCACCGCACCTGGCTTGTCTTTTAAAAATTTTTAAGAGGCAGGCTCTTGCTTTGTCATCCAGGCTGCAGAGTGGTGGCATGATCAGAGGTTACTGCTGCCTCGAATTCCTGGGCTCAAGCGATGCTCCTCTCCTCAGCTTCCCGAGTAGCTGGGACTCAAGGCGCATGTCACGATGCCCAGCTTTTTTTTAAAATTTTTTTGGTAGAGACAAGGTCTCACTACGTTGCTCAGGCTGGGAAACACTTGTCTCTTTACGGAGAGAAAAAAAAAAAGACAGAAAGAATGATGGTGGGACAAAAAGGTATAAATGAAGTGAAGAGTCTCAGTGTAGAAAACCTTCAGGCATCAACAAGTAAAGGATGCTTCTTGGTTAACCCCTTTACCTGTTATATGTCTCTAGGGTCCCACCATCATTGAACCAATTATTATAAATCAGAAGTAGGGCTGGGCCCGATGGCTCATGCCTGTACTCCCAACACTTTGGGAAGCCGATGCAGGTGGATCGCTTGAGTTCAGGAGTTCAGGATCAGCATCGGCAACATGGTGAGATCCCGTCTCTATAAAAAATACAAAAATTAGCTGGGCATTGGTGGTGTGCACCTTTCGTCCCAGCTACTCAGGAGGCTGAGGCGAGAGGATGGCTAGAGCCCAGGAGTTCGAGGCTTCAGTGAGCTATGACTGTGCCACTGTACTCCAGCCTGGGTGACAAAGCAAGACTTTGTCTCAAAGAAATAGTAAAATTAGAAATAAATCTATCAGAAGCTTCAAAAGATAAACTTCAACTTTGGTCTAGAAAGCCAGTATAAACAGGGACTCACTATGGTGTGAATGGAAGGGGAGTACGGCCTCCGCTCCTTTAATTTTTCCTGTGCTCTTGTCCTCTTACCACCAACCCCAGTCAATTAGAGCCCTGGCCTCTGATAAAAGTAGCTGATGGGCCAGGCGCGGTAGCTCACACCTGTAATCCCAGCACTTTGGGAGGCTGAGGCAGGTGGATCATGAGGTCAGGAGTTGGAGACCAGCCTGGCCAAAACAGTGAAACCCCGTCTCTACTAAAAATACAAAAATCAGCTGAGTGTGGTGGTGTGTGCCTGTAAATAAATAAAAAATAAATAAATAAATAAAATAAAAACAACAGCAAGTCACTGTAGAAGTAAAAAATAAAAAACACAAGGCTGGGCATGGTGGCTCACACCTGTAATCTCAGCACTTTGGGAGGCTGACGTGGGCAGACTGCTTGAGGCCAGATGTTCATGACAAGCCTGGCCAACATGGCGAAACCCCATCTCTACTACAAATACAAAAATTAGTCAGGTGTCGTGGTGTGTGCCTGTAATCCCAGCTACTTGGGAGGCTGAGGTACTAGAATCCTAGAATCGCTTGAACCTGGGAGGCAGAGGTTGCAGTGAGCTGAGATCACACCACTGCACTCCAGCCTGGGTGACAGAGTGAGAGTCTGCCTCCAAAAAAAAAAAAAAAAAAAAAAAGACAAGACCTAAAAATCAGCTCCTGCTAATGAGGTCTATTTCAATTAGACTCTCCTCCTGAAATGAATGTTTGGAGAAAGGATGGGTTAGGAAATAATTTTTGTTAACTTTTGAGGCCAGACTCTGTGGCTCACGCCTGTGATCCTACCACTTTGTGAGGCCGAGGCAGGCTGATCACCTAAGGTCAAGAGTTCCAGACCAGCCTGGCCAACATGGTGAAACGCCACCTCTACTAAAAATACAAAAATTAGCCAGGCGTGGTGGTGTGCACCTGTAGTCCCAGCTACTCGGGAGGCTGAGGCAGGAGAACTGCTTGACCCTGGGAGGTGGAGGCTGCAGCGAGCTGAGATCACACCACTGCACTCCAGCCTGAGCGATGGAGTGAGACTGTCTCAAAAAAAATTTTTTTTTTTCATTTTTGAAAGGTATTTTATTATCCTTTGTTCAGGTCTATAGAGGAATAATCAAAGTTGGTGTCATCTGTAATAGTTTAAAAATAAATTAAACCAGCCAGGCATGGTTACTCACACCTGTAATCCCAGCACTTTCAGAGGCCAAGGCGAGTGGATCACCTGAGGTCAGAAATTCGAGACCAGCCTGGCCAAGATGGTGAAACCCCTTCTTTACTAAAAATACAAAAAATTAGCCAGGTGTGGTGGTGCGTGCCTGTAATCCCAGCTACTTGGGAGGCTGCGGCAGAAGAATCACTTGAACCTGGGAGGCAGAGGTTGCTGTGAGCCAAGATTGTGCCATTACACTCCAGCCTGGGTAACAAGAGTGAAACTCTGTCTAAAAAAATAAATTAATTAATTAATTAAGCTGTTCTAATTACCTATCTGGAATCATTTTCTTTTGGGACTATCACTGGAACTTTTTCCCGTGCTCATGAGTAATACAGAAAGGCACATCGGAATAGTGGGAGAACTTGGGCTCCAATGTAAGTCTGGGGTCCTATCTTGATCTGTGTGTCTTTGTGAAAGTTAATTAACCTCTCTGAGGCAACATTATTTCATTTGAAAATGGGAATAACAATATTTAACCTCACATAGTATGAAGGTTAAACAAGAAATTATATATAAAAACTCGGTAGTGTCCAGCACAGAGCATGCTCTTGGAAAAATGTGAGTTTTCTCCACCTTCTCATTGGCACTGTTAACTCAAAAAGTCTTGCCTGGGACTCCTAATGACTAGCTCCTTTGGCTCTGCAGGTAACAGTCCTTCATAACCCCAGAAGAACAGCTGGCTGGGCAGTAGTCCCTACAGAGCAACTTCAGGGGATGCTGAGAATACAGGCACATAGAACCCACTGGATGCCACAACCCCCAAAGCAGGCTCAGAATTAATTTCCAAATTAGTCCATTGACTTCCATGCTATAAAGGAATCCAAGTCACATACTTATTGTAACTCTCACAAATAAAAAAATTCATTATTTTATTTTATTTTTTTTGAGACGGTGTCTCACTCTGTCGCTCAGGCTGGAATGTAATGGCCCAATCTCGGCTCACTGTAAGCTCCACCTCCTGGGTTCACGCCATTCTCCTGTCTCAGCCTCCCGAGTAGCTGGGACTACAGGAGCCCGCCACCACGCCCAGCTAATTTTTTGTATTTTTAGTACAGACAGGGTTTCACTGTGTTAGCCAGGATGATCTCAAACTCCTGACCTTGTGATCTGCCCGCCTCGGCCTCCCAAAGTGCTGGGATTACAGGCGTGAGCCACCGTGCCCAGCCATTATTATTTTTTGGGGGGCGGGGGGACGGAGTTTCGCTCCTTACCCAGGCTGGAGTGCAATGGCGTGATCTCAGCTGACTGCAACCTCTGCCTCCAGGGTTCAAGTGATCACGCCCAACTAATTTCTTGTATTTTTAGTAGAGATAGGTTTTCACCATGTTGGCCAGGCTGGTCTCAAACTTCTGACCAGTTAATTTTTAGTAGAGATGGGGTTTTACCAGGTTGGCCAGGCTGGTCTCAAACTCCTGACCTCAGGTGATCCACCTGCCTGCCTCAGCCTTCCAAAGTGCTGGGATTACGGGTGTGAGCCACAGTGGCTGGCAAAAAAATTTCATTACTAAAAAACACGTGTCAATTCCCTTTTTTTCCTATACCAACAACTGTAGTACATGGGGCTGTGCTAGGTCCAAAACAAAACAAAAAAAACCTCCCAAGCAGATCTCTTAAAACACTATTCTGGCCGGGCGAGGTGGCTCACGCCTGTAATCCCAGCACTCTGGGAGGCCAAGGCAGGCAGATCACCAGGTCAGGAGCTGGAGACCAGCCTGGCCAATATGGTGAAACCCCATCTCTACTAAAAATATAAAAATTAGCCAGGTGTGGTGGTACACACCTGTAGTCCCAGCTACTTGGGAGGCTGAGACAGAATGGCTTAAACCTGGGAGGCAGAGGTTGCAGTGAGCTGAGATTGCACCACTGCACTCCAGCCCAGGTGACAGAGCAAGACTCTGTCTCAAAAAAAAAAAAAAAAAAAAAAAAAAAACCAACCAACCAACCAACCAAAAACTCTGGGGTGTAGAGCCAGGCCCATCTGGCCTTACCTGTTCAAAGCCAGGCTCATTGTGATAGGGGTTCTCAGTCATCAGGGACTGGATAGAGATGAGCACGGAGGAGATGCTCTGGGCTGGGCTCCAGGCAGGTCCAGTCCATGTACTGTAAACACATCAGAAGGAATGGAGGGTGAGGCAGAGAAAGAACAGGGAACAAGTACCCTGGGGCCCGGCAACACCACCATAAGTGACTCACCATAAGTTTCTCTTTCACTATTAATACTCTGGAATTTCCCAGCCTCTGTCTCATGCTCATGTTCTGATTTCACCAGAAATCAGTCAATTGCCTAATCCTCAAATCAAGGGGGTACAAAAGAACAGGTAATAGCAAGCTATGTAACTTTGAAAGGATTTTCTTTGTACTAGAAACAGTTACGACAATCAAAAGAAATTAGGTAAGCAATTAGCTCCAAAGTTGTCTAAATGTTAATCTCTGTGGATCTCAAAGAGCTCGTTTATGGGTGGTGATGGAGTTAAGTGAGGGGAGAGAGAAGTTGAGCATAGAGGTACACAGGTGACTGAAGCCATCTGGTTAGAGGCCATGTGGTGGGGCTATTGGGGACCCAGTTCTGTATCAAACCCCCAAGGAGTGTCAAATTCTCTTAAGACTACACAACTCTGCCAAATGACAGGAAGAGAATAAGGGGTGCTTCCAGACAGTGGAAGGTCTGAAAATAATATATGGAAAACGTCAAATACCAAAATTGCTCCACTCTTTCATAAACCCAACCAAGTATTAGGGGGAGGGGGCAGCTTGGATGTTAATGACATTTATTTTTAGCTCAATTAATTGAAGAGATGGCACCGGAACTGGAAGCCGAACACAAAATAAGCCAGGACTGGCTTGTTCAAGTTGACTGCCCACTTCCCTTTCCCTGCTGTACTTGAGGAAAGCCCAAGTCAGTAATGCCTAACAGTAACTTCACTGGGGACTGCTCTTAAGTGCGTCTCTCTTTTCAGCTTTGCTCCCCCAGGAACTCTAGACCTACTGCTCTCTGAAGCTTTACAACAGAGTCAACGCTCATTAAATGTCTTTTGTCAGTGAGTCAGCCCAACATTGTTTTCTAGGTAGAGAAGGAAAAAAAACATGGCTGATAAAGCTAATATAGTCAACTAGAAACACCTAAGATTTTTCTTTTCTTTCTTTTTTTGAGACAAAGTCTCCCTCTGTCACCCAGGCTGGAGTGCAGTGGCATGATCTTGGCTCACTGCAACCTCTGCCTCTCAGGTTCAAGCAATTCTCGTGCCTCAGCCTCCCAAGTAGCTGGGGCTAGAGGCACGCACCACCATGCCTGGCTAATTTTTGTATTTTTAGTAGAGACGGGGTTTCGCCAGGCCAGGCTGGTCTCGAACTCCTGACCTCAGGTGATCCACCCACCTCAGCCTCCCAAAGTGCTGGGATTACAGGTGTGAGCCACTACACCCGGCAAATTTTCTACTCTGTGATTCTTTATGGCAAATTTTCAATTTCAGGGCAGCTTCTTCTTTTCTACCTAACACACTTCTACTACTTTTACCCCACCGTCCTGTGGCTGGTATCTCAAAAGAGTTTTATATTGACCCAATGAGGGAGAGCCTACTTTGAGACATGCTTTCGCGAACAAATTTCATACAGAAGCAACGACTAAATTTCTTTATCATCATGGGTTTTAGCCTACCAGCAAAGACAATTAATTAAGTACCCTAATGAGATGAAGTACTTCTTTAAGGACAACCTCCTTTAAGGGACTTCTTCACTGCCAAAATCGCAGCAGAACATATCCCTGGGTCTGAGCAAGTTCTAGAAAAATGAATCATGTCTGTAAGTTTATTTCAAATGCTGCCCTTCCCTCACACAAACCTGGAAACATGTTGGATAGCAGGAAAACAGAATCATCAGTTTGGGGGTACTTTCTCAACTTCAACCTGCACGTGTTCTCTGCCCCAGAGAAGTTCAGACCACTATAAAAAAACCAATCCAAAATATGCTAGAAGACATGTCCACAATGAGTTTTCAGCCCCCAAAGGCAACTAAAATGGGAACTCTATGAAGCAAAACCTCAGAAGCATCCAGAAAGAAGATGCACTAGAAACTCATTTCATATCTAATGTGATTTCCAATCTCAGACATTTGTCTTTTTTTTTTTTTTTTTGAGACAGAGTCTCGCTGTCACCCAGGCTGGAGTGCAGTGGCGCGATCTCGGCTCACTGCAGGCTCCGCCCCCCAGGGTTCACGCCATTCTCCTGCCTCAGCCTCCCGAGTAGCTGGGACTACAGGCACCCGCCACCTTGCCCGACTAATTTTTTGTATTTTTAGTAGAGGCGGGGTTTCACTGTGTTAGCCAGGATGGTCTCGATCTCCTGACCTCGTGATCCGCCCGCCTCGGCCACCCAAAGTGCTGGGATTACAGGCGTGAGCCACCACGCCCAGCCCGTCATTGTTAAGATATTACAATCAGGTCAGGCATGGAGGCTCATGCCTGTAACTCCAGTGTTTTGGGAGCCACAAGAGGAGGACTGCTTGAGGACAAGAATTGAAGACCAGCTCTGGGCAACATAGTAAGATACCTGCCTCTACCAAAAACAAAACAAAACAAAACAAAAACAAACAAAACAAAACAAAAATGAAACTATAATGATCACCACCACCACCACCGCCACTGCCTTCAAAGCAACTTATTGCGAGACTCAAATTAAGACACCCCAAATCTTGAATGGCACAGACCTCCAGCCTTTCTCAAGCTGTTCAGGAGAGAAAATAAGGCCTTACCACCCCAAGAGAGTGGTTCTGAAACTGCAGTATGCACCAGAATAATCTGGAGAGCTTGTAAAAAACAGATTTCTGCCAGGCACGGTGGCTCACGCCTGTAATCCCAGCACTTTGGGAGGTAGAGGTGAGTGGATGATGAGGTCAAGAGATCGAGACCATCCTGGCCAACATGGTGAAACCCCGTCTCTACTAAAAATACAAAAATTAGCTAGGTGTGGTGGCACACGCCAGTAGCCCCAGCTACTTGGGAGACTGAGGCAGGAGAATCGCTTGAATCTGGGAGGCGGAGGTTGCAGTGAGCCAAGATCATGCCACTGCACTCCAGCCTGGCGACACAGCAAGACTCCGTCTCAAAACAAACAAAAAACAACCACCAAAAAAAAAAACCAGATTTTTGGCCCCAACTCCAGAGTTTCTTTTGTAGGTCTGATAGGGCCCCAGAAAGTGCTCGGCTACAAGTTCCCAGATGCTCAGGGCCACACTCTTAGAGAACCACTTCTCAAAGGTTTCCACTATAATAAATTAACTTCTCCCCTCTGCATCTAGAATGGTACTAGTCACATACCATCCTGAGGAGATTTGAGAAGAGTCACTCAATCATTTTCTGTGTTCTGTAGTTTAGACGAGAGACTCCAGTTGATAAAGGCTGACCTACAGTAATTATCTGCTAACAACCGACTTGGCTACTTTAAAGTCTCCTCTTACCCTAGAATACTCAAGCAGACTTTCCCATTGCGGTAGAAGTTGGGGTTAAACCTCACTGTGTTATTGCCCGTTGTCATCAGTTTGACCCGAGGTGGGTGGATGGGATAGTCGGGCGGACACCGAAACACGAACAGGAAGAAACCCCCTTCATAAGGAGTGTCAAATGGGCCTGTGATCAATGCATGAATCTGCAAAATAAAACCCCATCTCAAAATTGTGAGGTGACGACCCACCCCAAGCCCTCCTGGCTACCCTCCACCTACTACCCACACCAGAAGCAGAGCCCATAATCTGGTACACATGTTCTATATCCTCACCATGCAGAAGGAACATCCTGTATTCACTCATACTAATACGTAGGTTGGGAATTTTAAGAAATCTCATTACAGTGGAGCGACATCTTACTCAGGGGTTACTTCTAGTTAGAGCCCAAGGTGAAAACTGAATCTAGTCAAAATCACTCTTGAGTGTCCCCTAAAACTCTCTTAAGGCATGTGTTTTTTTTTTTTTGTGCAGACCTCCCTGATCAGTGTTACATATAATGGATAAAACACCACTGGGCAAAAATATAATATGCTTATCTATAAAATATAATCCTAGCGTTTTTAATTTTAAGAAGTCGACACAGATTTTGACTGAATGTTTGGATTTGCCCAGGCCAAACATGCATATGATGCAACCCCACCCTACATTCATGTGGCACGAAGGGAAAGTATGATAAAAGGAGACCAGGAAAGGGATTGGAGGCCACAGCCCAGTGCCAGTAACAGAGCAGGGTTAGGGGGTGTGATGGATGCCTAGGATATCTGCTTGCTTCCTCTGCAGAGGATCAAACCTATTGTGAAGGATGTGGCTAAGGCAGCACATCATGACTGAAAATGGGGAAGACTCAGGGTCCACTCAGAGCCATTAGACCAGTCCCAGAACTTTCCCCAATACTGTTTAAAAAAAAAAAAAAAATCAGCCACCCTGAAAACGACACTAAGTTCTCTTCCCCCTCAAGCCACAATTCTTGAACAGGATTTCCCTCCTTGAAGGGAGGAAAACCTGAACTGACTCAGTTATATTTCTTCTTCTACAAAGGCTCCTAAGCATTTAGGTCTGCTAAGCATTTGAACAGCAAAAGGAAAAGGATGTGGCAATCCAATCACTAAGTCTATAGTTCCCACCTTGCCCTCCTGGCAAGACCCTACATCATATTCTGGCTCTCAGTCATTTGGAATAGTAAACTCAACTGGTCTCAACATGGCATCAACTCTGGGACCCCAGGTACTAGGCTATTAACACTGATACTTGACTGAGGATAAGATGTCCTAGGAAAAACATTTCCAACTACATAAAAAGAAAAAAATAAATATGAAGGGAAATCTATTCAAAACAACAAAAAAAGATACACCAACAATACAAAATCTGAATTTTTACTGTAAGAAATTTACTGTAAGAAAACTATGTTTCACTTAAACAGCATTAGGTTTAGGAAATCTGATTTCTTTCTAACATCAGTTTAAGTGCAACTGCACTTCTGTGGGTAGAGCATTCAGTGACAGAGAAACCTAGGTATCTATGCCAGAGAAATGTGACATTATGTATTAAGCTTTCTCTCTGAGTGGAGGACAAGAGAGGTATAGTCTTTGGGGTGGAAGGGATACTTAAATGCAACCAGTAAGGACGGGATCCTGAGCAAAGTCCTTTAACCACAAACACTTCAGTCAAGCTTGCCCTATTCCCAACCTTCCCTACATCTGATTTATAGTGCCATAGCATAGTTAATGTCAAGAGTAATGGGATGGGGGAAGAGCTGGGTAGTACAATGGATAGGGTGACCATATAATTTATTATCCAAACAGGAGCACTTTTGAGAGTGAAAGAGTGCCCTATAAATAGTCAAGCTGTGACAAGAGACATGAACTGGGATTTTCCAAGCCAATCAGTACCTATGGGGTACACTAATAACAGACACCTCTTCAAAACGCTGCTCCACCTCACTATGTGACCTTGGACAAGCCACTTACTCTCCTGGAGTCTTGATTTCTTCATCTGTGTAATCAGAGGTGAGCTGAATAATCTCTTTTAGGCTTTTCCAACCTTATGACCCCCAATTTCCCAAAAACCCCCAAACCCCCATCAAGTTACATACCTTAGTCATGTCAACAGTATCAGGTACAACGAACATTCCTGGAGGAGGCTCCTTATAAATGGACATGATATCCCTGTATAACACCAAGAGGAGGTGGGGGAAGGAGTGAGGAAGGGGGGGAAAGGGGGAATCCCTTGAGCAGGACAGTTGTTATCACCTCAATGAGGCCAGGGTTTGAGAAAGTGGTGCTTGGTACCGCTACTGTTTGTACTGTCTTGTTGGCTGAGAAATCTCAGCTGAGTACTTGTCAGGCAGGCAGAGAGCAAATTATTATCAAAAGGGCATTGTTTCCTCAGGGGGACGGGAGGGAGAGGGGAAAAAAAATCAGAGATCCCAATGGCATCAAATGTCAGCCTGGAAAAGCCACTTTCCACTTACTCTCACTTCCTCCCACATGGCAATTCATTCACTCCCCACCTCCATGATTCCCAGGTACTACGGCTGAATGCTAAATGAAGATTTTTTAGTAACTGGAAAGGCATCATCAACTCCACTAAAAAACTAATTCTATAAACCATACAGTGGACGCTTATTGGTAAGGGGATTGTATGAAGCAAGCCAGTCAGCAGGGAGTAAGACTATCATGGTGGTCTTCTTGCCCAGGGGTGTCTCAGGGTAGAGATCTCTTCAGGCTGGGAAGGGACCCTCAGAAATTGCTGAGACTCTCCCATCTGGAAGATGACATGTGGACTTCTATAGGAGATGATAAGATTTTTGACTCATATCTCACCAACTGGAATGGATCAGTTGAGAGCAAGGGGCTAAAGAACACTAGGTGGGGAAAAGTCTAGGGACTTGCTAGGGTGGGTAGCGACATATAAAGGGCAAATAGGCGACAGAGCAGAGGAAAGTATTGGCCAAACTCAAAGGTATGTCAGAATTGGATGACTGAAATGGCTGAAGGAGGAAAAAAGTTGAGTGCTGAGTTTCAGTTAGAGGTGGCAATCCCTCCAGAGTTGACCTCCTGTGTCAGGCACTGTGCCAGGTACTTTACACACATTGTATTAATTTTTATTACAACCTTGAAAAGTAGACACAGAGACATCTGAAAGGACGTGGAACATGGGGAATAAGAACTAAACGAAGATGCTTGTGATGGGGGCATGGGGAGAAGTCAAACAGGTTTCAGGATTAATAGCAGCTGAAGAGCACTGCCCTTTTCTTATGCGATAGGTACTATTCTATGTGCTTCTGGAAAACATTATCTACTAAATGACAGGATCTAAGATCAGTCACCCAAGAAATAAGCACAGAAAGGACTTAGGCCTTTGTTCCTACATTTGATGAGTATATTTGCTTCATAAAAGTAAAACAGACGACCCGGGCAGGGTGGGGGGTGGGGGGAGGGAAATTACAAGAAAGAAGCACCTGTGTGGGATATTACACTCCAGAGTGGCACTGGGGAAGTGGAGGGAAGTAGCCTGTGTTTCTGGAAGAGGCGTAAGAATGGACAGCTTTGGGACACTGGCAAAGGGGTTCAAGGAAAGATTGGCGCGAGGGAAGCGATCTAGACCCGGGGAAAGGACTGTGTGGAGGGAATCTGAGAAAAACGGAGGATAAAAAGAAAGGCTGGCTCGAGTCAGAGGCAGGGCAAAGGAAGCTGAGTTCGTCTGTTAGGAACGGGGCTCCAGAGGAGAAGAGAGGGGACCGATGGGTGGGGCCTGCGGGCAGCATCTAGCAAGGTTGGGGTGGGGAAGGGGAAATAGGGGCGGCGCCGAAGGCAGGAGGGGGTGTTACTGAAGCGCGAAAGGGTCGGGTTTCCACCCGGAGGTGGGAGGTGTGGGGGAGGGTGGCCGGAATAGAGACGGAGGGCTCACGGGAGGTTGTCGAGGGGCGGGGTCGGATCTGGGCACACGAGGCGGGGGTTGGTGCTTGTGGGTCTGGGGGTGGGGGGAGAAGGGAGTTGGATCCCGACGCCCGGAGCTGGCAAGATTTGGGCCGTGGAGGCAGGCCGCCGCGAGGGTAGCGCAGTGGGTGGGGTGTGAGTTGCAGTGGGAGAGGGTGGGGGGCGGGGAAGGTCGAGCCCCGGAGCTCGGGGCTGGGGGAGGAAAAACCCCGGCTCACCGCTTGATCCGGAGTAGACACTGCGGCGCGGTGCGCTCGCCGTCCCAGTCGGAGCTGAGCGTGGGGTCCCAGTGGCTAAGCAGCGCGGCCCCGTGGGCAGCGGCCGAGGGCGGGAGCCCGGGCAGCGGAGCCAGGCCGCTCCCCGGGCCCCCAGCCCCGCCCGCTGCCGCCGCCGCCGCCCACACATCCGGCAGGAAAGGCGGCCCGAACCCGCCGCCGCTGCCGCTAACGCCAACAACACCAGCAACGCCGCTCGCCCCGGGGCCCGCCGCCCCGGCGCCCGCCGTCGCCGCCTCCTCAGTCGGACTCTCCGCCATCGCTGCTTCGCTTCCGGGACTACTCGGCAGCACGTCCGCCGACCAGAGCGGCCGCTGCTCCCGCCCGCTCCCGCACCACCGAGAACCGGGCCAGAGTGTCCCCACCCTCCGCTTCCACAGCCCAGACGGTGCTGGCTCCGCCCACCCCCGCCCCAACCAGCGAGAGGCGCTCTGCAAGAGCGTCCACCTACGGTCCTCCAGGACGGGAGGGGTGGGAACTAGCAGGCCGCGGTGGTTCTGGGCTCGTGTGGGTCCTGCGCTGTGCGGAAGGAGCGGAGAGCCCAATTCAAGTGTTGAAAGGGGAGAAGAGAGGGGGGAGTGGGGGAGAAAGGGCCATATCATTCCCGTTAACGGCGGCGACCCGCAGACGTGTCCATGGTTAGGACTGGGGATCCAGCATCGTCATGGGAAGCTCAGTAGAGAAGTTGACTCGCTTTGGGCCCCTTCTCTCGGAAAAGCTCTGCGATTGATCCTTCCTGCACCCTTGTGCACCCAGGGCAGGGTACCATTGCCCTTGCCTGCAACAGGACCAAGAAAGGACTCAATTTGGAATGAAAAGCCACCTCTTTTAGAGTTTATTCAACATATATTTATGAAGGGCCTACTAAATGCCAGTCACTGTTGCTAGTTGTTGCCATGGGGATAATGAAACAGAACTAGAGAAGCTTGGTGAAAGGAAGAAAAATCAGGCCTTCTGACTCCAAGCTTAGTACTTTTTCTTCCCACAAATCTTGGAATATACAGGAATCCAGGGACTGTGAGTGTAAACCCTGAGGATTCTTTGGGTCTTTCCTAAAATGTTTAAAGTGAAAAATAATCGGCCAGGCTCGGTGGCTCACACCTGTAATCCCAGCACTTTGGGAGGCCGAGGTGGGCGAATCACGAGGTCAGGAGTTCGAGACCAGCCTAACATGGTGAAACCCCGTCACTATTAAAAATACAAATATTAGCCGGGCGTGGTGGCACGCACCTGTAGTCCCAGCTACTCAGGAGGCTTAGGCAGGAGGATCACTTGAACCCGGGAGGCGGAGGTTGCAGTGAGTGGAGATCACACCACTGCACTCCAGCCTGGGCGACAGAGTCAGACTCCGTCTCAAAAAAAAAAAAAAAAAAAAGTCCTATGGACTAAGAATAACAGAGGCCTTCCTAAAAAACTTATTTTCCCTGCCGGGCGCAGTGGCTCATGCCTGTAATCCCAGCACTTTGGGAGGGCGAGGCGGGCGGATCACTAGGTCAGGAGATGAAGACCATCCTGGCTAACACGGTGAAACCCCCGTCTCTACTAAAAATACAAAAAATTAGCCGGGCGTGGTGGAGGGCGCCTGTAGTCCCAGCTACTCGGGAGGCCGAAGCAGAAGAATGGCGTGAACCCGGGAGGCGGAGCTTGCAGAGAGCCGAGATCGTGCCACTGCACTCCAGCCTGGGCAACAGAGCAAGACTCCATCTCAAAACAAAAACAAAAACTTTTTTCCCTAGCAAAAATGTAGGATCAATATTAACTGGAAACCAGTGGGGCCAGATATATTTCAGACTTTGGAATGACACACCAAGCAAGGAGTGGAGCAGCGCCGGGTAGCCAAACCTATTGACATTTCTGCATCAAAGTGTACAAATATTCGTACCAAGTCAAATGAATAGCCTCACTTTGGACGTTTTGCCACCAAGTCTGGTTTTTTATTTTTTTTATTTTATTTTTTTTGAGACGGAGTCTCGCTCTGTCACCCAGGCTGGAGTGCAGTGGCGCGATCTCGGCTCACTGCAAGCTCCGCCTCCCGGGTTCACGCCATTCTCCTGCCTCAGCCTCTCCGAGTAGCTGGGACTACAGGCGCCCGCCACCACGCCCGGCTAATTTTTTGTATTTTTAGTAGAGACGGGGTTTCACCGTGGTCTCGATCTCCTGACCTCGTGATCCGCCTGCCTCGGCCTTCCAAAGTGCTGGGATTACAAGCGTGAGCCACCGCGCCCGGCCTTAAATTTGGTTTTTTAAAAAAGAAGTCTGGGCCAGGCACAGTGGCTCACGTCTGTAATCCCAACAATTTGGGAGGTCGAGGTGGGTGGATCACCTGAGGTAAGGAGTTCGAGACCAGCTTGACCAGTATGGTGAAACCCTGTCAGGCTGGGCGCGGTGGCTCACTCTTGTAATCCCAGCACTTGGGGAGGCCGAGGCGGGCGGATCACGAGGTCATGAGATCGAGACCACTGTGAAACCCCGTCTCTACTAAAAATACAAAAAAAAAATTAGCCGGGCGTGGTGGCAGGCGCCTGTAGTCCCAGCTACTCGGAGAGGCTGAGGCAGGAGAATGGCGTGAGGCGGAGCTTGCAGTGAGCCGAGATCGCGCCACTGCACTCCAGCCTGGGCGACAGAGCGAGACTCTGTCTCAAAAAAAAAAAAAAAAAAAGAAACCCTGTCTCTACTAAAAATACAAAAATTAGCCGGGTGTGGTGGGGGGCGCCTGTAGTCCCAACTACTCAGGAGGCTGAGACAGAAGAATCGCTTGAACCCGAGAGGCAGAAGTTGCAGTGAGCCGAGACCGAGCCACTGCACGCCAGCCTGGATGAAAGAGTGAGACCCCGTCTCAAAAAAAAAGAGTCTGGCTTTAGAGTTTTTTTGTTTTTAAAGAGGGAATCTCACTCTTGTCACGCAGGCCGGAGTGCAAGGCGCAGTCGTGGCTCACTGCAATCTCCGCCTCCCGGGTTCAAGCAATTCTCCTGCCTCAGCCTTCCCAGTAGCTGAGATTACAGGCATGCCTCTACGCCTGGCTAATTTTTTGTATTTTTTTAGTAGGGGTGAGGTTTCACCATGTTGGCCAGGAAGGTCTCCAACTCCTGTTGGAGTTAGATCAAGTCATCCGCCCTTCTCGGTCTCCCAAAGTGCTGGGATTACAGAAGTCATCCACCCACCACACCCTTCCTGCCTTTTAGAGTTTTATGAATTTACAATAATGGAATGCAGACCTGAAGGATAATGACCAACATTTATGGAGAGCTAAGGATTGATTTGTTTTGTTTTGAGACAGGGTCTTGCTCTGTCACCCAGGCTGGAGTGCAGTGGTGGGATCACAACTCACTGCAACCTCCGCCTCAGCCCTCCAAGTAGCTGGGATTAGAGGCATGTGCCACCATGCCCGGCTAATTTTTGTATTTTTCTGTAGAGGCGAGGTTTCACCATGTTGCCCAGGTTGGTCTTGAACTTCTGGGTTCAAGCAGTCCTCCTGCCTTGGCCTCCCAAAGTGCTCGGGATTACAGGCGTGAGCCACCGTGTTTGGCCTAAAAAATTATTTTTTAACAGACATTTATTGAGTGTTTAATATGTGGCAGGCATTTTGTATACTTTGGCTTTATTCCTTTCAACACTCAGTGAAGTAGTAGGTACTATTATTTATTTATTTTTATTTTTATTTTTTGTTTGGAGTCTCGCTCTGTTGCCCAGGCTGGAGTGCAGTGGCGCCATCTCGGCTCACTGCAAGCTCCGCCTCCTGGGTTGACGCCATTCTTCTGCCCCAGCCTCCCAAGTAGCTGGGACTACAGGCGCCCTCCACCACGCCTGGCTAATTTTTTTTTTTTTTGAGACTGAGTCTCGCTTTGTCAGGCTGGAGTGCAGTGGCGCGATCTTGGCTCACTGCAAGCTCCGCCTCCCGGGTTCACGCCATTCTCCTGCCTCAGCCTCCCGAGTAGCTGGGACTACAGGCGCCCACCACCACGCCTAATTTTTTTGTATTTTTAGTAGAGACGAGGTTTCACCGGATTAGCCAGGATGGTCTCGATCTCCTGACCTCGTGATCCGCCCACCTCGGCCTCCCAAAGTGCTGGGATTACAGGCTTGAGCCACCGCGCCCGGCCGCCTGGCTAATTTTTTATATTTTTTGTAGAGATGGGGTTTCACCATGTTAGTCAGGATGGTCTCGATCTCCTGACCTTATGATCCATCCGCCTCGGCTTCCCAAAGTGCTGGGATTACAGGCGTAAGCCACCGCACCTGGCCGTAGGTACTATTATTAATCTGGTCTGATAGATGGAAAAACAGGCTTACAGAGGTTCAGTGAATTACATGGGGTCACGCTGAGAGCAAGTCGCATAATTGGGACTGTAAACCAAATCTGACGTCTGAGAACAAGTGCTAACCACTACGTAACACTCCCACACTTATATTTTACCTTGTACTAATTATGGTCCCTTGGTACCTGTTGCCCCCACCCCCCACCTTTTTTTTTTCTATGAGAGGGAGTATTGCTCTGTCACCCAGACTGGAATGCCGTGGCCTGATCTCAGCTCACTGCAACCCTGCCTCCCAGTTTCAAGGGATTCTTGTGCCTCAGCCTCCTGAGTAGTTGGGACTACACCACGTCCAGCTAATTTTGTATTTTCAGTAATTCCTACCTCTCAAAGTTTCCCTGAGGATTAAGTATGACATTTCCAGAAGATTTGTAAAGTGTGGGCCACCATGCCCAGCTGATTTTTGTATTTTTAATAGAGACTGGGTTTCGCCCTGTTGGCCATGCTGGTCTCGAACTCCTAATCTCAAGTGATCCACCCCACTCAGCCTCCCAAGTGCTGGGATTACAGGCATAAGCCACCCCCGTCCCCTCTTGACACATATACGCACACAACGTGTACACCCTTGGGGCTCTAGACAATGTATTATATGTGAATCCAGCACAGGGCATGGCACAGCTTAGGCACAACATGAAGTGAAATGAATCAATATAGTATTTTATGCAGATTTTGCGTTTTGTTGGTATAGTGTTTTATCAGCATAATAAAGATGCCAGAATATCTATAAAAGGATACACAAAGCCGGGAGTGGTGGCTCATCCTGTACTCCCAGTACTTTGGGAGGCTGAGGTGGGTGGATCACCTGAGGTCAGGAGTTCGAGACCAGCCTAGCCAACATGGTGAAACTTCGTCTAAACTAAAAATACAAAAATTAGTTGGTCATGGCAGCAGGCACCTGTAATCCCAGCTAATCCTGCTGAGGCAGGAGAATTGCTTGAACCTGGGAGGCAGAGTTTGCAGTGAGCTGAGATCGTGCCGTTTCACTCCAGCCTGGGCGACAGAGTGAGACTGTCTCAAAAAAAAAAAAAAAAGAGGATACATAAGAAAACGTTAACAGTGGTTGCCAGCTGGGCGTGGTGGCTCATGCCTGTAATCCCAGCACTTTGGGAGGCTGAAGTGGGTAGATCACGAGGTCAAGAGATCGAGACCATCCTGGCCAACATGGTGAAACCCCGTCTCTACTAAAAATACAAAAATTAGCTGGGCGTGGTGGCACGCACCTGTAGTCCCAGCAACTCGGGAGGCTGAGGCAGGAGAATTGCTTGAACCCGGGAGGTGGAGGTTGCAGTGAGCCGAGATCACGCAGTGCATGCCTATAATCCCAGCACTTTGGGAGGCTGAGGCATGTGGATGAGGTCAGGAGTTTAAGACCAGCCTGGCCAACATGGTGAAACCCCGTCTCTACTAAAAATACAAAAATTAGCTGGGCGTGGTGGTGGGCACCTGTAATCCCAGCTACTCGGGAGGCTGAGGCAGGAGAATTGCTTGAGCCCAGGAGGTAACATGCCACTGCACTCCAGCCTGGGCGACAGAGGGAGACTATGTCTCAAAAAAAAAAAAAAAGGACTCCAGAATTTTGCTTGATTATTATTTATTCAGTAAGGTGGTCAAAGATCAGTTTACTTGGTAACCTCGTACAAAGAAAAACACTATTCCATAGCTCCTCCATAGCTACAGAATGCAAAGGCCCAGAGGTGGCCCATGGGGTGAGGGGATTCCTCAGTGTATCTCACCACTGGACCATTATTTTCAAGTACAAGGTCTGGTAGTGATGGGGTAATGAACAGAAAACCCTTACCTTAGATTTAGATGGAGGTTCAGGTTTTTAATCTGCATCTCTTACCTTCTTTGAAGCCTATTTTTGCAGCCTATATTTTGCAATATAGAATAGTGAAAATTCCTACCTCTAAAGGTTTCCCTGAGGATTAAATGTGGCATTTCCAGAAGCTTTTGTAAAGTGGCAAGGACTGTACAAATAATTGGCACCTCACTTTCCCATGTACCTTCTCCCCCCTCCAAGCCTTTGCCCATTTTTTCTACTTGGAATACTCTTTTTTTGTTTTTTTTTTTTTGAAACGGGATGGAGTTTCACTCTTGTTGCCCAGGATGGAGTGCAATAGTGCGATCTCAGCTCACTGCAACCTCTGCCTCCCAGGTTCAAGCGATTCTCCTGCCTCAGCCTCCCAAGTAGCTGGGATTAGAGGCATACACCACCATGCCCAGCTAATTTTGTATTTTAGTAGAGATGGGGTGTCTCCATGTTGGTCAGGCTGGTCTTGAACTCCTGGCCTCAGGTGATCCGCCCACCTCGGCCTCCCAAAGTGCTGGGATTACAGGCATGAGCTACTGCTGCCTGCTGGAATACTCTTTACCTCTACCATATCCTAGGTAGGGAAATCCTAGTTGTTTAACCTCTATGAACCTCTGCTCTTCTTCAGCAAAATTGAGAAAATAATAGTAGCTACTAAGATCATGTGATAATGAATGTATACAATGCCTGGTCACTGGAAATGTTCAATAATTATTAACTCTTATTATTCTTACTCATTCTTCAAGGCTGGCTGGAATATTACTTTCTCTGCTAAACACTGACCCTTCCAGGCATATTATTATTATTATTTTTAATTACTCCCTCCTCTGGTTCTCATGGCTGATTACTCATACCTTTATTATAACATGCACTACTTTTTATTTTAATGGCTTTTTACTCATCCCTCTGGCCACTAGATATGACCTCCTCCTTCTGGGCAAGAAGCATGGGGGCACCTATCTTTCTGTCACTTGGACCTGACATTCAGTGGGTGTTCCATAACTGGTGAACAGAATGGAAATAAGAACATGGTAGCCAGCTGCCCTTCCCCTGGCTATAGATCTTACAGTTTTTATCTAAAACTATGTTCAGAGGCCAGGTGCGGATATATATATGGAGAGAGAGAGAGAGGGAGACAGGGAGGGGGAGAGAGAAAGAGAGAGAGACAGACAGACAGACAGACAAGGTCTCACTTTGTTGCCCAGGCTGGTCTTGAACTCCCAACCTCAAGTGACTGTCCTGCCTCAGCCTCACAAAGTGTTGGGATTACAGGCATTAGCCACCATGCTTGGCAGCTATATATCTTAGCATTTACTTTCTCTGCTATGCTTATTTTTTCTTCTTCTTTTTTCCCCCAGTGCCCTCATTTTAACAGTACTATACCTATTATATTTCCAAAAAGGCTGAGCCAAGCTTGCACAGAGAACCTGCAAGTCAGGGCCTGAAGGGCTGCAGGGGATGGCAGCTGCTTAAAGGACCAGTTAACTACCTCTGGGAGGCCTCTAAGCTGGGGGAGAGAGGAAGGGCCAGACAGAGGCAGCAGAACATAAGCTGGTGCTTCTTAGTTCAGTGCTCACTTTTTCAAGGCCAACACTTAGCTGCTTTCCCCTGGCAGCTTGGGCAGAGGGCAAACATGTGCGTCCTTGGAGCCACTTCCATACCCTCAGAGGTAACTGACACAACTGAGTGGAACTCAGGAACCTGGATCAAAGCCTCTCTCTCCTTAGCACTAACTACAGTGCATTGGGCTGTCTCTTGGTGCAGCAAGGTTTGGTAGCACCTTGCTCGTGGCACCTAGGCAAGTGCCCTCCGCCTGACAGGTATTAGCAAGTGTCCTGGGGTTCAGGTCTCTGCTGTGCCTCAATCCTCTGAGAAGATACACCATGAAGATCCTTTTCCTTCCCTTCCCTAAAATCCTGGGTCCCATGGCCCTCTGGGGTAGACCTCCAGGGCCAGCCTTTTGTCTTGGTTAAATGCCAGGGATAAATGAAAAAGAATTCCCACCAGGTCATAAACCTTACACTAAAGAGAATAATCAGAACTTGGACTAGATGTTTTGAAGCTTCTGATTGTAACATCTGTTTGTTTGTTGTTGTTGTTTTTTTGAGACGGCGTCTCGCATTGTCACCCGGGCTGGAGTACAGTGGCGCGATCTCGGCTCACTGCAACCTCCACCTCCTGGGTTCAAGCGATTCTCCTGCCTCAGCCTCCCAAGTAGTTGGGATTACAGGCGGCTGCCACCACGCCCAGCTAATTTTTTGTATTTGTAGTAGAGACATGGTTTCACCATGTTGGCCAGGCTGGTCTCGAACTCCTGACCTCGTGATTCACCTACCTTGGCCTCCCAAAGTGCTGGGATTACAGGGGTGAGCCACCCCACCCGGCCTATTGGTTGAAATTGTTAAGATGACTTGGATGCTGCAACAGCTGCCCTTTTGGGTTTAGGTGTTGTTTCTTCACGAAATCCATGCCTGAATCTGTGGTATACAGCTTTTAGGTGTCTCATTCGACCAGTCCCAGTGGCATTTCATCTTTGAGCCTTGGCACTCCAGTTATACTTCCTCTTGTGCTTGGCAGGGTAGCCACATTTGCCACAGGTCAACTTTTTTTTTTTTTTGGAGATGGAGTCTCACTCTGTTGTCCAGGCTGGAGTGCAGTGGTGTGATCTTGGCTCACTGCAACCTCCACCTCCCAGGTTCAAGAAATTCTCTGCCTCAGCCTCCTGAGTAGCTGGGATTACAGGCATCTGCCACCACGCTCGGTTAATTTTTTTGTATTTTTAGTAGAGACGAGATTTCACCATGTTGGCCAGGCTGGTCTTGAACTCCTGACCTCATGATCCACCCACCTCAGCCTCCCAAAGTGCTGGGATTACAGGCGTGAGCCATCGCGCCTGGCCTGCCACAGGTCGACTTCTGAAGGTGGTAGGCCTTAGAGCCATAGTGGTGGCATGACTTGTGTGTCTTATTGCAACGCTTGCTAAATGTTGACGTTCCCTTCATCTTGCTTCTGCAGCTGAGACCAAAGATCAGGAAATTCTTATCAGCCTCTTGGCAAAAACTGGATTCCTGGAATTTCACAGGAAAGATAGAACAACCACCTTCCCTGGGGGCTGCTTCTTGATTGCCACTGGAGGTGGTAGGAAGTGACCTGGTAGGAAGCCAGCTGTGCCATTCTGTTTGTGTAACAGCATTGCCAGTTAATCCATTGCTCTCTTAGTGAAACATCGGTCACCAGTTCAACCTCAGTTCCATTTCCTATTCAGCCGTGAGATTCCTGGGTTTTGCTTCAGGTTGTCACTGGCTTGTTGTGGACAACCTTGAGGGAGTTTCTTAAGGTGAAAAGGCTGAGGAGACGCAGCAGATTGTGGTAGACCAGTAGCCTCAACTGGGCATGATTTTGCCCCCCAGCCAGGGGGCATTTGTCAACATTCTGACATTTGGCAATTTGTTGTCACAACTTGGGTGGGGATGTCAGCCGCTACTGACATTGAATGGGTAGAGGTTAAGGATGCTGCTAAACATACACTACACGAGGGAGTCCCCTCCACAACAATGAATTATCTGGCCCCAAATATGCCAAGGTCAAGAAATCCTGGGGTAGAAAGGCCATGATTGTATAAATGTCGGACAGACTGGGATTCGAATCATTGGCATGCTCTATCACCTTGGGCAAGTCACCACACTTGTGCAGACCTCAGATGAGTCAACATAAAGCTAAGAACACAGGTTCTGGAGTTTGAATCCCAGCTTTACTAACCAGCTGTGGTTTAGTAGAATTTAGGCAGAATGCCTCACCTCTCTGAGCCTCTTCATTTGCTTACTTACCTGTAAACTGACTTATTCTATAGAGATGTTGGAAGTTAATCATGGAAAGTGCTTAGCATTGTGCATGACACACAGGTGCTCAAATGTTAGCCCACGTTATCATAACTCACACTAGCCTCCTTTTTCCTCTGGGAACTTCTATAGCACATAGCTCATGTACCCACATATACAATGATGTAGGGCATGGTGTACTTATTTCTACTCTGTTGGTGCCCCAAACTCCTTGAGGGCAAGGACGTTAGAATTAGATTTCTTTGCTTCCCCTAAGGTCCCTAGGAAGATGCTTAAATACCTACATGACTGTCTTTAAATTGCACGTAAATGGAATCCAAATTTTCTGTATGTTTTAACCCTCTTTGCTAGTTGCCTTTCAGTTAGAAGGTGTTCTTAACACCAATTAGATATTTTCTTTTTTTTTGTTTTTTTTTTTTTTTTTGGAGACGGAGTCTGGCTCTGTCGCCCAGGCTGGAGTGCAGTGGCTCGATGTCTGCTCACTGCAAGCTCCGCCTCCTGGGTTCACGCCATTCTCCTGCCTCAGCCTCCCGAATAGCTGGGACTACAGGCACCCGCCACCGCGCCCGGCTAATTTTTTTGTATTTTTAGTAGAGACGGGGTTTCACTGTGTTAGCCAGGATGGTCTCGATCTCCTGACCTCATGATCCGCCCGCCTTGGCCTCCCAAAGTGCTGGGATTACAGGCGTGAGCCACTGCGCCCGGCCCAATTAGATATTTTCTTGGTTTCACTATTTCACATTTTACAGTTGAGGTATAAGGTTTTCACAGAATGGATCCCACTTTACGTTACTACTCCTTTTGAAGCCATCCAATTTGAGACAGACCATGTTCCCAGCATCTTTGCGTGAGTTCTGTCCATGGCTTGCTCCTGAAAGGACTTACAGAAGCAGCAACTATTGATATGTCAACTTAGCTAATTTTACATGGGTTATCAGTCCCACTTTAGCCAAGAGGGGCAAGACTGGTGGGCATAGACTTTGAGAACCCAAGGAAGATGTTGGACGAAGCTCTTTATAGAATTCATTAGTTGGCGCATGCCCCCAAATCATCTTTTTTTTTTTTTTTTTTTTAGATGGAGTTTTGCTCTTGTTGCCCAGGTTGGAGTGCAATGGCATGATCTCGGCTCACCACAACCTCCGCCTCCTGGGTTTAAGTGATTCTCCTGCCTCAGCCTCCCGAGTAGCTGGGATTACAGGCATGCACCACCATGCCCGGCTAACTTTGTATTTTTAGTAGAGACAGGGTTTCTCCATGTTGTTCAGGCTGGTCTTGAACTCCTGGCCTCAGGTGATCACCTGCCTCGGCCTCCCAAAGTGCTGGGATTACAGGCATGAGCCACCATGCCTGGCTCCAGATAGTCTTTTATCCCTAGCAAAACTAAGATGATAAATTGGAGCTCCAAGAACCAGGATTGTGTACTTTATCTGCTTTAAGAACATTTAGATATTCTGAGAAAGGCTAATTGATAGTGAAAATGAAACCTACAAATGGGGCTAAACACAGGCAGATAGAAGCCTACCTCTACCTTTCACCTGCTATACAACTTCTTTTTTTTTTGAGACAGAGTCTCACTCTATCGCCCAGGCTGGAGTGCAGTGGCACAATCTCGGCTCACTGCAACCTCCGCTTCGCGGGTTCAAGCTATTCTCCTGCCTCAGCCTCCCCAGTAGCCGGGATTACAGGTGTACACTACCACGCCTGGCTAATTTTTGTACTTTTTAGTAGAGACGGGGTTTCACGATGTTGGCCAGGCTGGTCTCGAACTCCTGACCTCAGGTGATCCGCTGCCTCGACCTCCCAAAGTGCTGGGATTACAGGCATGAGCCACCACGCCCGGCCTATACAACTTCTTTGGGACTAAGTTTCCCTTTCTGTGCCACATTAATTGTTGTGTGACCAGAATGAAAATAGATGGGACAAAAAAAAAAAAAAAAGAAAATAGATAGGACAACACTGCAGTTAAGGTTTAAGCTGGCCTGGGGGGAGAAATCCCCAATCTGCCACTTACTAGCTCTGTGATACTGGATAAGTTATTTTGCTTCCCCAAACCCTGGGTCTGTCATTTGCAAAACAGTTTTAAAGTTGTGCTTATAACTCTTAGGGTTGTTGAGATAACGAATGTAAAATGCTTGGTATAAATTAAGCCCTTCAAAAATGTAACCTATGAATATACAGTTGTTACAGTTATCCTTTGGTATCTGTGGAAGATTGGCTCCAGGACCCCAATGGATACCGCAGATGCTCAAGTCCCTTATATAAAATGGTGTAGTATTTGCATATAACCTATGCACATCCTCCCATATACTTTAAATCATCTCTAGATTACTTATAATACCTAAATACTAGGTAAATGCTATATAAATAATGGCTATACTGTATTGTTTAGGGAACAATGACAAGAAAAAAAAGCCTGTACATGTGCAGTACAGACACAACCATTCACTTTTTTTCCTGAATATTTTCTGTCTACTGTTAGTTGAATCCACAAATATGGAACCCATGGATACAGAGGGCCAACTGTACTAAATTTGAAGGGAAAAGGCAAAAATCTCATTACTCAGACAAACCCACATTCCTCCTGGGAGAACATGAGAACCCTCTGTGTTCTTACAGACATGGCAGTGCTCCTTCTCAGCCCTGAGGAGTTCCCAATCACCAATGGCTGAGCAAATTCCCTCTCCTCACCCTTCTACCAAGGCCCTCCTGAAGGTCAAAGGACAGAGGCACAGACAGGGGTTTAGAGAAACGTTGTGTTTAATGGTAAATCTCAGCACATCCCAGCACCAAGAATGGTGTGGAGTTGCAGCAGCAACAGGCAGGTGACCCCCCATGGTGCCTCACATGGCGAAGAGGATGAGGAAGGCGACCATCAAACAGAAGAGCCCCATGGCCTCAGACAGGGCAAAGCCGAGAATGGCATAGGAGAAGAGCTGCTGCTTGAGAGACGGGTTCCTGAGAGGGACAGAGATCATTGCCAGTTGAGGGAGAGGAAAGGGTGAGGGGAGGGGAGGACACAGGAGGGTGAGGTGAATGGGGAGTGTTACTCCTGGGAGAGGGCCTAGCCTGCACAGATCCTGGGGATTTGGATGGACAAGCAGAGTGGACCAACCTGGTAAGTTTAAGTGAGCCAGGCTGGACACATGTTTTCTCTGGAGAAACTATGATGTAGATGAAATCAACCTGAAGGCTCCAGAAGGGAGCTCCTCCAGCTGAGGCTTCCCCAAACAGGGTGGAATTTACAGTAGGAGATGCTGTAGGCCACCTAAACTTACCTGGCATAGCCAATGATCAAGCTGCCAAACACCGTTCCAATGCCAGCCCCTGAACCAGCCACACCAACTGTGGCTGCCCCAGCACCAATAAACTTGGCTGCTGTGTCAATGTCCCGGGAGACAGCACTGGTCTGGAAATCCCGTCTGGCCACCTGGAGTGGGAAGTTGCTGTAGGAAGGCTAGAAAGAGAAGCAAGGCAGGCGAGATAGCAGAGAGACAGTATGGCATAAGGACAGGTGGCTGACTCTACCTCCTTCACCCCACCCACCTGAGCTCTGAAACTGTTGGCAGACTGCCTGGTAAATGCAGAATACTCTGATTGCAGAGTATGCTGGGAATTAGTCTTAGAGTCTGTTGTCAGACAGGACTAGGGAAATTTCATGGGTTAGGCACACCTCACCTTTATAAGTTTCTCACCTACAAGGCTTACCCTGGGGGACTTAGAACTATTAAAGCATACAGATTCTCCAACTCTCCTCCCACTTTGGTCTAAAGGCAACTTAAACTGAAGGACCCCTGTCTGGGAATATTCCTTGATTTTTAAAAAATTAATTAATGAATGGGTTTTTTTGAGTCAGGGTCTTGCTCTGTCACCCAGTCTGGAGTGCAGTGGCACAGTCACAGCAGTCTCGACCTCTGGGATTAAGCAATCCTCTCATCTCAGCCCTGGAGTAGCTGGGACTACAGCCACATGCCACCACACACGGCTAATTTTTTAATTTTTTTGTAGAGATGGGGTCTCACTGTGTTGCCCAGGCTGGTCTTGAACTACTGGGCTCAAGTGATCCTCTTGCCTCAGCCTCTCAAAGAGCTGGGATTACAGGTGTGAGCCACCACCCCGGGCCTTGGGAACATTCCTAAGAGAGCTATTCCTCCCTTACCTGTTTAGATGAATTCACTGGGCTATTCAAGAAGGAGGCAGACACAGACCTGATTAGACCCCTGGTACAACAGCGGATCTGTAAAATCAGAAAGCCACATCCTACCAAATCAGTCAAGGAAAAAAAGTCCTAATTGCTGAGCTGTCAAAAATGACTACAGATTTCATAAACAGAATAAGTTCAATGTATTTCAAGGTCAATTTATTCATGTTTCTATCAGATAGGCCTGCCCCAGAGACAGCTGTCTTAATAGCTTGATATAGTCAGCAGTCGCAACCTTCACCATTCTTTTTTTTTTTGAGACGGAGTCTCGCTCTTTCACCCAGGCTGGAGTGCAGTGGCGCGATCTCGGCTCACTGCAGGCTCCGCCCCCCGGGGTTCACGCCATTCTCCTGCCTCAGCCTCCCTTGTAGCTGGGACTACAGGCGCCTGCCACCTCGCCCGGCCAATTTTTTGTATTTTTAGTAGAGACGGGGTTTCACCGTGTTAGCCAGGATGGTCTCGATCTCCTGACCTTGTGATCCGCCCGCCTCGGCCTCCCAAAGTGCTGGGATTACAGGCGTGAGCCACCGCGCCCGGCCCGCAACCTTCACCATTCAAAACCAAACCAAAGTTCACTTCTTTGGGCACAGCCTTAATCGGCTTCCCAGAATGGAACAAGAACCCACACTAATACCAAAGCAGGTACAGCAAAGGTTTATACCCAGATCACCAAGTAATCAGATGGGGGAAACTTTATTCTGCTAAAATACACTCACGGCTACACACCCTAAATGGAGTGGGTCAGTCAGCCCTGGAAACCGACTGGAATAGCCATCTAAGGAGAGCCATCTGTAACATGGCTTTTTTGAAATAATTTTTAGTGCAGTGGTTCTCAAACTTGGCTGCACAGTGGAATCATCTGGAGAAGTCTAAAAGATACAGATGCCTGGGTTCCACCCCCATTCCCAAAGTCTGATGCAAATGGTCTAAGGTGCAGCCTAGGCATCAGGATTTTTAAAAGCTCCCTGGATGATTCTAACGTGCAGCCACTGTTGAAAACCACTGTTTTAGTGGGCTGTCTCTATGGCCAGGCCAGACTGGGGATAAAAATTAAATCCAGACTTTCTGACCACATTCCAAAGCCAAGATAGCTTGGTTCACAGGCCCAGATAAACAGGGGTTACCTTCATCGCATCCTACAGCCACCTCAAAGAGCCTACATCATCAGGACGCCAAGCTCCCCTGGGTTCATTCATTAAACACTGATGGCGTCCACACCATACACCTGGTACTACAGAGCACCGCGGCGCGGCAGCTTACCAGAGCTGGAGAAATGAGTAATGCCCCGGCGGTCTGCATTTTTTCAGTCTGCAGAGGGGGAAAAATAGTAATAATAATCCCATTGAGACCCTGGTGGTTTGTTTACAATGACGACCTTTGGTCGTCCCCTTTACCCCCGCCCGTCCTCCCTAGACCACGCTCTTCCTTGCACCGTGCCCCAGCTGAGGAGGGCATTAGAGGTCAGAGGGACAGAGCAGCGGGTCTTCAAAGGAAAGTCATGGAGATCGGAAGTCAAGGAAAGGGGCCCAAGCCCCAGGAAGGAAATGTTGCGAAAGGGAATGGTCTCCTGGGAAGACTGGAGGCGGACACTGGGCAGGTGTCGCGCAGGGTCCCGCCCATCTTACACAGCAGTCCTCGACCCGCCCCAGCCGAGGCAGTCAATCGTTCATTACCGTTGGTAACTAACATTCATTGATAAGGCCATATCTAGATTGCCATCGCCTCTCCCAGCACTGGTGGGAAATAACCCTCCACACTGCCCAGCCCACAACCCTGCCTATTGCTGGCTCCCAGCCCCAAGTCACCTGCACTCCTACTGCCCTGCAACCCCTGCTTGGCCCACAGCGCTCGCCCGGCTCAAGGTGACAGTCTCACCTCTCAGCTTTAGCCCTTGGTCTCAGCGCTCAGCTTCCCCCACCCACGTGTCCTGGACCTTCTCCATTCTCATTGGCCGTAATATCCCCGCGTCCCCATTGGTTGACGTCATCGATTCCGCCACTCTTATTGGCTTTCCGCAGCTGCTTCCTCTCCCTCCACAGGAGCTTCGTGGCAATTCCCGCCTCCATGCGGATAGAGGCGGGGCTTTCCTACGAGATCTGGATTACGATTGGCCGATCCCTGAAACGCTCGACCATAGAGTTGGCAGGACTCAGAGGTTCCATAACCTCGCGCACAAGATGGCGACCAAGGTGGAAGCTGAAGAAAAAGGCGTGGGAGAGATGACGGGACGTGTGACGCAGTCAGACACATGACTTTGGCCCCGAGCATTCATTCGGGCGCTTGGGCCACGGGGCGCGTTGCATGTTGGGATTGGTAGTTGTGCTGAGGAGGCCCCCAAGGACAGCTGAGATCCCGCGAGACATTCGAGGCCGGGAGAGCCGATGCCTTTGTAGTAATTCCCACTGTGGAGGTTTGTGGAAAGACCGCTTTCGCCATGGAGAATAAAGGCCGGCTGGAAAGTCCCCAAGCGGTGAGCGCAGTTTTGTGGGCCTCAGCCGGTGTTCAGCAGTCATGGACTAGCATCCAGATGGCTTTCTAAAAAATTTGTTGCGCCGGGCGCAGTGGCTCACGCCTGTAATCCCAGCACTTTGGGAGGCCGAGACGGGCGGATCACCTGAGGTCAGGAGTTCGAGACCAGCCTGACCAACATGGTGAAACCCCGTCTCTACTAAGAATACAAAAATTAGCCGGGCATGGTGGCGCGTGCCTGTTATCCCAGCTACTTGGGAGGCTGAGGCAGGAGAATCGCTTGAACCCGGGAGGCCGAGGTTGCAGTGAGCCGAGATCGCGCCACTGCACTCCAGCCTGGGGGACTGAGCAAGATTCCGTCTCGGGGAAAAAACAAACAAAAAAAATTGTTTACTTTGTAAAAACAACACTGAAAGAATGAAATAATATCCCTGTAGAAAAACGAGCAAAGGATAGGAACAGGCAATTCACTAAGGAAGAAATATGAATTGCAGGAACGAATGTCAGCCTTCCTAATCAAAGAAATATAAGTTTAAACGCACCGCTTAGTACTGCTCAAAACAGCAGAGTTCTTTTTATTAATGTGAGCCACGCGCTGTCCTATATTGCTGGTGAGAGGATGAATTAGAAAACCTTCCTTGAAAGCAGTTTGGCAATATTTATTTTTATTCAAAGGCTGTGAATGAGCCATCCTCTTTGACCCAGTAATTTTTGAGTAACTAAGAGCCTTTAAGCTCTCCATCCACTTTTCATCCAGTAATATCACTTCTAGGCATTTATTTTGAAGAATCAGAAATGCAGATTCTTTTAAAAAGATGTGCATTTGCAGAGTTTGTAGAAATTGGAAACAAGTAAATGTTCCACTGACAGTAAAAGGTGAAATAAGTTATAATATATTCACTTGATGAAATAAGCAGAAATAAAACAGGAAATAAAATCATGTGTTTTTGTTTTTTTTTTGAGACGGAGTCTCGCTCTGTCTCCCAGGCTGGAGTGCAGTGGCGCAATCTCGGCTCACTGCAAGCTCCGCCTCCCAGGTTCACGCCATTCTACTGCCTCAGCCTCTCCGAGTAGCTGGGACTACAGGCGCCCGCCACCACGCCTGGCTAATTTTTTTTTTTTTTTTTTTTTTTTTTTTTTTTTTTTTTTTTTTTTTTTGAGATGGGAGTCTTTCTCTGTCCCCCAGGCTGGAGTGCAGTGGTGCGATCTCGGCTCACCGCAACCTCCACCTCCTGGGTTCACACCATTCTCCTGCCCCAGCCTCCCGAGTAGCTGAGACTACAGGCGCCCGCCAACACGCCCAGCTAATTTTTTGTATTTTTAGTAGAGACGGGGTTTCACCGTGTTAGCCAGGATGGTCTCGATCTCCTGACCTCGTGATCCGCCCGCCTCAGCCTCCCAAAGTGTTGGGATTACAGGTGTGAGCCAGTGCGCCCGGCCATGTTTTTGAAGAATATTTTATTTTTATTATTATTATTTTTTGAGACAGAGTCTCACTCTGTTTCACAGACTGTAGTGCAGTGGTGTGGTCTCTGCTCACTGCAACCTCTGCCTCCCCGGTTCAAGCAATTCTCCTGCCTCAGCCTCCCAAGTAGCTGGGATTACAGGCACGCACCACCATGCCCAGCTAATTTTTGTATTTTTAGTAGAGAAGGGGTTTCACCATGTTGGTCAGGCTGGTCTTGAACTCCTGACCTCAAGTGATCTGCTCGCCTTGGCCTCCTAAAGTGCTGGGATTACAGGCATGAGCCACCACTCCTGGCCTTGAAGAAGATTTTATATTGAGAAATATTTTATAATGCAAAACTATGCATAGAATTGTGAAAAAATACACATGGAAAAAGAATGAAAAAAATATTAAAAATTAATAGTTAATTCTAGAGGGTATAATAAGTTGATTTATATTTTTATGAGTATGGGTACTTTATAATAGAAAAATATTTTAAAAATTACACTAATCTGGCAACTCACAAGTCTAGACTCTTAGGAAAACTTTTTTTTTTTTAATAATTTTTTTTTTTTAGAGACAGGTCTCACTCTGTTGCCCAGGCTGGAGTGCAGTGGTGCAGTCACTATTATAGCCTTAATCTCCTGGGCTCAAGTAACCCTCCCTCCTCACTCTCCCAAGTATCTAGGACTACAGGTGGGATCTTGCCATGTTGTCCAGGCTGGTCTCAAACTCCTGGCCTCAAGGATCCTCCTACTTCAGCCTCCGAAAGTGTTGGGATTACAGATGTGAGCTACCTGCACCTGGCCAGAAAAACATTTTCTTTTCTTTTTTTTTTTTTTTTTTTGAGATAGAGTCTTGCTCTGTCGCCCAGGCTGGAGTGCAATGACGTGATTTCGGCTCACTGCAACCTCTGCCTCCCGGGTTCAAGCAATTCTTTTGCCTCAGCCTCCCGAGTAGCTGGGATTACAGGTGTGCGCCACTATGCCTGGCTAATTTTTTTGTATCTTTAGTAGAGATGGGGTTTCACCATGTTGGCCAGGCTGGTCTTGAACTCCTGACCTCATGATCTGCCCGCCTCGGCCTCCCAAAGTGCTGGGATTACAGGCTTGAGCCACAGCGCCCGGCCTCTCTTTTTTGTTTGAGATGGAGTTTTGCTCTTCTTGCCAGGCTGGAGTGCAATGACACAATCTCGGCTCACTGCAACCTCCGCCTCCGGGTTCAAGCAGTTTGCCTACCTCGGCCTCCCAAGTAGCTGGTATTACAGGCGCCTGCCACAACGCCTGCCTAATTTTTTTTTTTTTTTGAGACGGAGTCTTGCTCTGTCACTAGGCTGGAGTGCAGTGGCGCAGTCTCAGCTCCCTGCAACCTCCACCTCCTGGGTTCAAGCAATTCTCCTGCCTCAGCTTCCCCAGTAGCTGGGATTACAGGCACCCACGACCACGCCCAGCTAATTTTTATATATATATACACATATATATATACGTGTATATATATATGTATATTTATATATACGTATATGATATTATATACGTATATATAGTATATATACGTGTATATATATTTATATATACGTGTATATATATTATATATACGTATATATAATATATATACACGTATATTTATATATACACGTATATTTATATATATACATATATACACATATATGTATATATATAAATATACGTGTATATATACATATATGTATATATAAAAATATATATACACATATATACATATATGTATATACACATATGTGTCTATATACATATATGTGTGTATATATACACACATATATGTATATACACACATATGTGTATATATACATATATGTGTATATATATACACACATATATGTATATAGACACATATGTGTATATATACATATATGTGTATATATACATATATGTATATATATTTGTGTATATATACATATATATGTGTGTATATATATATATATATATATATAGTTTTTTTTTTTGAGATGGAGTCTTGCTCTGTTGCCCAGGCTGGAGTGCAGTGGCGTGATCTCGGCTTACTACAAACTCTGTCTCCTGGGTTCACGCCATTCTCCTGCCTCAGCCTCCCGAGTAGCTGAGACTACAGGCACCCGCCACCATATCCGGCTAATTTTTTTTGTTTGTATTTTTAGTAGAGACGGGGTTTCACCATGTTGGCCAGGATGGTCTTGATCCCCTGACCTCGTGATCCACCCACCTCGGCCTCCCAAAGTGCTGAGATTACAGGCGTGAGCCACCGTGCCCAGCCTGCATTCCATTTTTTCAACAACTTAGACCTTCAGTCTATGGTTCTCAGTCATTATCTTTGCACTAACTTCCAAGTTCCTTCTCCTTCTCTTCTGATTTAAAAAATTAAGAAATGTGAGGCCAGCACAATGGCTCACACCTGTAATCCCAGTACTTTGGGAGGCCTAGGTGGGAGGATTGCTTGAGGTTAGGAGTTTGAGACCAGCCTGGGTAACATAGTGAGACCCCATCTCTACAAAAAATTAGTGGGGTGTGGTGGTACATGCCTGCAGTCCCAGCTACTTGGTAGGCTGAGGTGGGAGGATTGCTTGAGCCCAGGAGTTTGAGGGTGCAATGAACTATGATTTTGCCATTGCACTGAAGCCTGTACAACATAGTGAGACCCTGTCTTTAAAAAAAAGTCAAATGGGCTGGGCGTGGTGGCTCACGCCTGTAATCCCAGCACTTTGGGAGGCCAAGGCGGGCGGATCATGAGATCAGGAGTTTGAGACCAACCTTGTCAATATAGTGAAACCCCGTCTCTACTAAAAATATTTAAAAATTAGCCAGGCGTGGTGGCAGGCGCCTGTAGTCCTAGCTAGCCAGGAGGCTGAGGCAGGAGAATTGTTTGAACCCGGGAGGCAGAGGTTGCAGTGAGCCGAGATTGTGCCACTGCACACCAGCCCTAGTGACAGTGCAAGACTCCATCTCAAAAAATAAAAAATAAAAAAAGAGTCAAATAGTACAGCCTTTTTTTTTTTTTTTTTTTTGAGACAGGATCTTGCTCCTTCAACCAGGCAGTAGTGCAGGGGCACAATCATGGGTCACTGCAGCCTTGACCTTCCAGGCTCAGGCATTCCTCCCACCTCAGCCTCCTGAGTAACTGGGACCACAGGCACACACCATCACACCCAGTTTGCTAATTTTTTGGTAGAGACTGAGTCTCACTATCTTGCCCAGGCTGGTCTCACTACTCCTAGGATCAAGCAATTCTCCTGCCTTGGCCTCCCAAAGTGCTGAAATTACAGGTGTGAGCTACTGCACCCAGCCCAATCTATTTCTTTTCTTTTTTCTTTTTTATTTTTTGAGATGGAGTCTCACTCTGTTGCCAGGCTGGAGTGCATGGGTGTGATCTCTGCTCACTGCAACCTCTGCCTCCTAGGTTCAAGCGATTCTCCTGCCTCAGCCTCCCGAGTAGCTGGAACTACAGGCATGCGCCACCACACCCAGCTAATTTTTGTATTTTTAGTAGAGACGGGGTTACACCATGTTGGCCAGAATGGTCTTGATCTCTTGACCTTGTGATCCACCTGCCTCAGCCTCCCAAAGTGCTGGGATTACAGGCGTGAGCCACCTCTCCTGGCCAGCCCAATCTATTTCTTTTCTTTCTTTCTTTTTTTTTTTTTTTTGAGATGGAGTCTTGCTCTGTGGCCCAGGCTGGAGTGCAATGGTGTGACCTCGGCTCGGCTCACTGCAACCTCCGCCTCCCGGGTTCAAGCAATTCCAGTTCTGCTGCCTCAGACTCCCGAGTAGCTGGGATTACAGGTGTCTGCCACCATGCCTGGCTAATTTTTGTATTTTTAGTAGAGATGGGGTTTCACCATCTTGGCCAGGCTGGTCTTGAACTCCTGACCTCATGATCCACCTGCCTCGGCCTCCCAAAGTGCTGGGATTACAGGTGTGAGCCACTGCGCCTGGCCTCCCAATTTATTTCTATAATCAGTTTTGCACCTGCCAGCATTTTAATGACCAAGACATGTTAATCTAATTTTATTGGTTCATTGAATTTTTCGAACACAAAATATTCCTAAATATACACACATATGTAATATCAATTTTTTTTTATTCTTTTTGCACACATAAACAATAAACATTTTCTAAAAATACATACAAACAAAAAGATGCGTATCAAACATATTAGGAAGGTTGCACATGGGAAGTCGGGGAATAAAAATGGGGGGTGGGAGTTAAAATAAATGAGAGAGGGACTTTATATGGATCAGTGATAATAACTCAATCCTCTATTTGACAAAGAAGAGGGAGAAGGAAGAGGAAGAAAAAGAAAGTGGGATAAAGGATCAGAAAGGGAGGAAAATAGAAAAAATTAGAGTATGACTCCAGGGTAGACCGGTTTTGTTGTCACTGAGTTGGTTGGTTGGTTTGTCTGCTGTATTTTTCATGCTTCGCCAAGTTGGCCAGACTGGTCTTGAACTCCTAGCCCGAAGTGATCAACCCGCCTCGCCCCCCAGAGTGCCGGGACCACAGGCGTGAGCCACCACGTCCAGCCCCCACATTGCCCCTGGCCTCCGTGGTAGACCTCCCAGACGGGGCGGCCAGGCAGAGACGCTCCTCACTTCTTCCCAGACGATAGGTGGCCGGGCAGAGGCACTCCTCACTTCCCAGACGATGGGTGGCCGGGCAGAGGCGCTCCTCACTTCCCAGACGATGGGTGGCCGGGCAGAGGCGCTCCTCACTTCTTCCCGGACGGGGTGGCTGGGCAGAGGCGCTCCTCACTTCCCAGACGATGGGTGGCCGGGCAGAGGCGCTCCTCACTTCTTCCCGGACGGGGCGGCCGGGCAGAGGCGCTCCTCACTTCCCAGACGGGGCGGCCGGGCAGGGGCGCTCCTCACTTCTTCCCAGACGGGGCGGCCGGGCAGAGGCGCTCCTCACTTCTTCCCGGACGGGGCGGCCGGGCAGAGGCGCTCCTCACTTCCTCCCGGACGGGGCGGCCGGGCAGAGGCACTCCTCACTTCCCAGACGATAGGTGGCCGGGCAGAGGCGCTCCTCACTTCCCAGACGATGGGTGGCCGGGCAGAGGCGCTCCTCACTTCCCAGACGATGGGTGGCCGGGCAGAGGCGCTCCTCACTTCCCAGACGATAGGTGGCCGGGCAGAGGCGCTCCTCACTTCCCAGATGGTGGGTGGTCGGGCAGAGGCGCTCCTCACTTCCCAGACGGGGCGGCCGGGCAGAGGCGCTCCCCACTTCTTCCCAGACGGGGCGGCCGGGCAGAGGCGCTCCTCACTTCCCAGACGGTGGGTGGTCGGGCAGAGGCGCTCCTCACCTCCCAGACGATGGGTGGCCGGGCAGAGGCGCTCCTCACCTCCCAGACGATGGGTGGCCGGGCAGAGGCGCTCCTCACCTCCCAGACGATGGGTGGCCGGGCAGAGGCGCTCCTCACCTCCCAGACGATGGGTGGCCGGGCAGAGGCGCTCCTCACTTCTTCCTGGACGGGGCGGCCGGGCAGAGGCGCTCCTCACTTCCTCCCGGACGGGGCGGCCGGGCAGAGGCGCTCCTCACTTCCTCCCGGCCGGGGCGGCCGGGCAGAGGCGCTCCTCACTTCCTCCCGGCCGGGGCGGCCGGGCAGAGGCGCTCCTCACTTCCTCCCGGACGGGGCGGCCGGGCAGAGGCGCTCCTCACTTCCTCCCGGCCGGGGCGGCCGGGCAGAGGCGCTCCTCACTTCCCAGACGATAGGTGGCCGGGCAGAGGCGCTCCTCACTTCCCAGACGATGGGTGGCCGGGCAGAGGCGCTCCTCACTTCCCAGACGATGGGTGGCCGGGCAGAGGCGCTCCTCACTTCCCAGACGATGGGTGGCCGGGCAGAGGCGCTCCTCACTTCCCAGACGGGGCGGCCGGGCAGAGGCGCTCCTCAGTTCCCAGACGGGGTGGCCGGGCAGAGGCGCTCCTCACTTCCCAGACGGGGTGGCCGGGCAGAGGCGCTCCTCACCTCCCAGACGGTGGGTGGCCGGGCAGAGGCGCTCCTCACTTCCCAGACGGTGGGTGGTCGGGCAGAGGCGCTCCTCACTTCCCAGACGATGGGTGGCCGGGCAGAGGCGCTCCTCACTTCTTCCCGGACGGGGTGGCCGGGCAGAGGCGCTCCTCACTTCCCAGACGATGGGTGGCCGGGCCGAGGCGCTCCTCACTTCCCAGACGGGGCGGCCGGGCAGAGGTGCTCCTCATTTCCCAGACGATGGGTGGCCGGGCAGAGGCGCTCCTCACTTCCCAGACAATGGGTGGCCGGGCAGAGGCGCTCCTCACTTCCCAGACGGTGGGTGGCCGCGCAGAGGCGCTCCTCACCTCCGAGACGGGGTGGCCGGGCAGAGGCGCTCCTCACTTCCCAGACGATGGGTGGCCGGGCAGAGGCGCTCCTCACTTCCCAGACGGGGCGGCCGGGCAGAGGTGCTCCTCATTTCCCAGACGATGGGTGGCCGGGCAGAGGCGCTCCTCACTTCCCAGACAATGGGTGGCCGGGCAGAGGCGCTCCCCACCTCCCAGACAGGGCGGCGGCCGGGCAGGGGCTGCAATCCCAGCACCCTGGTAGGCCAAAGCAGGCGGCTGGGAGGCGGAGGCTGCCGCGAGGCCAGACCACACCACTGCACTCCAGCCCGGGTAACACCGAGCACCGGGTGAGCGAGACTCCGTCTGCAGTCCCAGTACCTCGGGAGGCTGAGGCGGGCAGAGCACTCGGTGTCAGGAGCTGGCGAGCAGCGTGGCCAAGATGGCGAACGCGTGCCTGCAGCCAAAGGAGAAAAAGCAGGCAGCGGGGGAGCGCGCCGGTCTGCGGCGCAGGCAGCAGGGAGCCAAGTAGATTGCAGCCTGGGCCAGAGAGGGAAAGAAAGAAAGAAGAAAGAAAGAAAGAAAGAAAGAAGGAAGGAAGGAAGGAAGGAAGGAAGGAAGGAAGGAAGGAAGGAAGCTGTAATATCAATTTTAAGGTATATTTCCTTATATATTACTGACCATTACAATTTCCCAATTTTAATTGATTGGCAATACCTACTATTAATCACTACTCACATGCAATAGTGGGAGGAAAAAAGAAGGGACATTCACAATAGCTACCATTAGGAAAAGGGACACCTCCAGGGAAGCACCATACTTGGCCATTGGTCCAGAAGATGTGTTGTGTCTTGCTGGACAAGGCTGTACAGGTAAATGATAGAAGCAGCCAATGACAGAACCAACAAAGTTCACAAGCCTTGTTTTTGTGTAACTCACTTCCTGGACAGTGAGTTCTTTGGTCCCTGTGGTCTACCTGTTTGGAAGACTTCCCTTGTATAACAAGCATCCTTCAGGAATGCTCCAAAGACAAGCAATGAGTAGTGTTTCCTGTTGGGAACTGTGCAGTTTGAGCCATCCACTTCCTACGATTGCGGGAATCTTTTGTATGTCTGTCTGGGGTTGAGTCTTCCTGCAACACTGGCTTAAAAAAAACCTCAGGCCTCGGTTGGCCAGCACTATGTATTGTTTTTTCCTGGTGCTACAATTCCTAAAAATCCTGATGGCTTGAGCATTTCGTTTAGGGGGAGTCACTGCTAAAAAACTCAACCCAGGAAGCTTGTCTTCTTTGAGAATTTCCAGGCCTAGTAAGGATTCAGACAAGGCTTGCTTAGGGAGGTTCTTTTCTTTCTTTCTTTTTTTTTTTTAGAAACGGGGTTTTGCCATGTTGGTCTCGAACTAACTCCTGGCCTCAAGACATCCATGGGCCTTGGCCTCCCAAGGTGCCAGGATTACAGGTGTTTGCCACTGTGCCTGGCTCAGGGGGGTCCTTTCATCCATCCCAGTTCCTCTCCAGTTGAGGGCCTTAGCCCCAGGGTATGGATGGTGAATAATGGCGGTGGAGGTATCTTACGGGAGCCTTTCTCCCCTAATCCACTTTTTTGTTTATTTGTTTTGAGATGGGAGTGTCTCACTCTGTCACCCAGGCTGGAGTGCAGTGCCTGGATCTTGGCTCACTGCAACCTCCACCTCCTGGGTTCAAGTGATTCTCCTGTCTCAGCCTCCCGAGTAGCTGGGGATTACAGGCATGCACCACAATGCCTGGCTGATTTTTATATTTTTAGTAGAGACGGGGTTTCACCATGTTGGTTAGGCTGGTCTCGAACTCCTGACCTCAAGTGATCCGCCCGCCTCGGCTTCCCAAAATGCCGCACCCGGCCTCTAATCCATTTTGGAAGGTTAGTCTTACATGGTTGTTGCATTCCACAACTATCGGTAGATTATCTTTAAAAGGGGAAGCAATTTCACATTTGTCCAGCAGAGGGAGCTCAGTGGGAGATACTTTGGAGAGACCCGAGGTTTGGGTTTTTCTTTTCTTTTTCTTTTTTTTGTTGAGATGGAGTTTCGCTCTTGCTTCCCAGGCTGGAATGCAGTGGCACAATCTCGGCTCACCGCAACCTCTGCCTCCCGGGTTCAAGCGATTCTCCTGCCTCAGCCTCCCCAGGAGCTGGGATTACAGGTGCCGCCACGCCCAGCTAATTTTGTATTTTTAGTAGAGACGGGGTTTCTCCATGTTAGTCAGGCTGGTCTCGAACTCCCAACCTCAGGTGATCCTCCCGCCTCAGCCTGCCAAAGTGCTGGGATTACAGGCGTGAGCCACCGCACCCGGCACCTAGTTTCTTTCATGTCTTGCTCAAATCTTGCCTTTTCGGTGAGACCTGCCTGACCTCCCTATTTAAGATCGCAATTGTGTCTTCCCTAGTCTCTATGAACTTCTTACCCATATAATTGTTATGTTTACTATTATATTTTTCATCTTTATTCTTTCTATAATTTAAGCTCCTTGAGGCCAGGGATCTTTGCCTGTTTTGTTCACTGTGCTTAGGATAGTACCTGGCATGGAGCAGGTGCTCGATTAGTAAATTATTGAATTAATGAATCAATACCCTTATTCCAACAGCTAAGATCTAGCCAGATGCGGTAGTTCACGCCTTTAATCCCACCACTTCGGGAGGCCAAAGCATGAGGATCACTTGATCTCAGGATTTTGAGACCATACTGGGCAACATAGCAAGACCATATCTCTACTTAAAAAAAAAAAATAGCCGGGCCTCAGGAGGCTGAGGTGGGAGGATCGCTTGAGCTCAGGAGATCAAGGCTGCAGTGAGCTATTATCGTGCCACTGCACTCCAGCCTGGGCAGCTGAGTGAGATCCTGTCTGAAAACAAAAACAAAGAAAATATCTTACAGTTTTCTTTCTCTTTTTTTGTTTGTTTGTTTTTTAAAATTTTTTTTTGCACACAAAACAATAAACATTTTCTAAAAGTACATACAAACAAAAAGATGCACATCAAACATATTAGGAAGGTTGCACATGGGAAAACGGGGAATAGAAATGGGGGGTGGGAATTAAAGAAAATAAATGAGAGAGGGACTTTGTATGGATCAATGATAATAACTCAATCCTCTATTTGACAAAGAAGAAGGAGAAGGAAGAGGAAGAAAAAGAAAGTGGGATAAAGGATCAGAAAGGGAGGAAAATAGAAAAAATTAGAGTATGACTGCAGGGTAGACCTGTTTTGTTGTCGCTTGGTTGGTTGGTTGGTTTGTCAGTTGTATTTTTCGTATGTTTCGCCATGTTGGCCAGGCTGGTCTCGAACTCCTAGCCTCAAGTGATCAACCCGCCTCGGCCTCCCAGAGTACTGGGACTACAGGCGTGAGCCACCACGTCCAGCCCCCACATTGCTTCTGGCCTCTGTGGTAGACCTCCCAGACGGGGCGGCCGGGCAGAGGCGCTCCCCACATCCCAGACGGGGCGGCCAGGCAGAGGGGCCCCTCACTTCCCAGACGGGGTGGCGGCCGGGCAGAGGGGCTCCTCACTTCCCAGAAGGGGCGGCCGGGCAGAGGCGCTCCTCACTTCTTCCCAGACGGGGCGGCCGGGCAGAGGCGCTCCTCACTTCCCAGACGATGGGCGGCCGGGCAGAGACGTTCCTCACTTCCTAGACGGGGTGGCGGCCGGGCAGAGACGTTCCTCATTTCCTAGACGGGGTGGCGGCTGGGCAGAGGCGCTCCTCACCTCCCAGACGGGGCGGCTGGGCAGAGGAGCTCCTCATAACCCAGACGATGGGTGGCCAGGCAAAGACGCTCCCCACCTCCCAGACGGGGTCGTGGCCGGGCAGAGGCTGCTAATCCCAGTACCCTGGGAGGCCAAGGCAGGCGGCTGGGAGGCGGAGGCTGCAGCGAGCCAAGACCACGCCACCGCACTCCAGCCCGGGCAACACTGAACACCGAGTGAGCGAGCCTCCGTCTGCAGTCCAGCACCTCGGGAGGCCGAGGCGGGCAGACCACTGGAGGTCAGGAGCTGGAGACCAGCCTGGCCGACATGGCGAAACCGCGCCTCCAGCCAAAGGAGAAAAACCAGGGAGGGGTGGTGGCGCGCGCCGGCAATCCCAGGCAGCCCGCAGGGCAGGGCAGGAGAATCATGGGAGTCGGACGCAGGGAGTCTGCAGCGAGCCGAGTGTACTCTAGCCTGGGCAACAGAGGGAAGAAAAGAAAAAGGAAGGGAGGGAGAGAGGAAGGAAGGAATGAAGGAAGGTAGGAAGGAAGGAAGGAAGGTAGGAAGGAAGGAAGGAAGGAAGGTAGGTAGGAAGGTAGGTAGGAAGGTAGGTTTCTCTTTTTTTTGAGATGGAGTCTCTGTCACCCAGGCTGGAGTGCAGTGGCACGATCTCACCTCACTGCAACCTCCGCCTCCCTGGTTCAAGCGATTCTTCTGTCTCAGCCTCGGGTAGCTGGGATTACAGGCACCCACCATCACGCCCAGCTAATTTTTGTATTTTTAGTAGAGACAGGGTTTCACCATGTTGGCCAGGCTGGTCTCGAACTTCTGACCTCAGGTGATCCACCCGCCTCGGCCTCCCAAAGTGCTGGGATTACAGGAGTGAGCCCCTGCGCCTGGTCAAGGGTTACTTCTTTTCTTCCCCCAAGAGTGTGACTTCCCAGAGCACTTCTGTTAGTTTGATTGCCTTACCAAGAACCATGTTTTCTTCTTACTTCTTAATCACTCATCGGTTTGGGCCTGGTGTTCCTCCTCTGTGATGTTCTGTGTGTCGGCAAGTCACACAGAGGCAGAGCGTGAAGCGGGTGCTGGCCGTTCCATTTCCTTGCTATTGACTGGCTAGTAAGCGTCGTGTATCTTAGGCTGGGTTCACTAGAGCACAGCCTGAAACCGGGATGCTTGTGCAAGTGATTGATGAACAGACCATTCTCCGGAGCAGGACATAAGGGAAGCGGGGGAAGTGGGGAAAGGGGAAGCAAGGATCTGATCTCATTTGGAGATCAGATGCAGCCTGAGCCCATGGGGAGTTCCAGAGCATGAAATACTCCCCTCATGGAGCAAGGGGACAAGCTTTTGCCCTCTTGGAGGAAGATAGTGCCAATTCTGATACGTTTATTTTCTTCTGTTTTTTTTTTTAAATTTTTTTATTTTTTGATTTTTTTAGAGTTGGGGTCTTTCTCTATTGCCCAGGCTAGAGTGCAGTGGTGCAATCATAGCTCACTGCAGCCTGGAACTCCTGGCCTCAAGCGATCCTCCCACTTTGGCCTCCCAAAGTGTTGGGACTACAGGCGTAAGCCACTGCGCCTGGTCCATTTTGCACTCCCACCAGCCAACTATGAGAATACCTATTTCCCACACAGCCTTGCCACAGAGTGTATGGTTGAGCCTTTGAATTTCTGCCAATGTGATTAATGAGAAACAGTCTCATAGTGTGGTTTTAACTTGCATTTCTATTCTAAGTGAAGTTAAGCATATTTTCACATATGTAAAGGCCATTTGTAGCCCTTTTTTGTGTGAGTAAACCATCACCTAATGCCTTTTGCCCACTTTTCTAACAGGAAAGGATTATTTTTAAAAAACATGCTGCATTAATTAAAGGTACATGGTAATCTGCTATAACAAAGAGGCGCCAGAATCCAGTGGCTTAGGTAAGATAGATCCGAAAGAAGATCATTTATTTTTCATGTAGCAGTAAGAGGTGAGCAGCCCAGGGTTTTCAGAGTGACTCTGCCATCCTCAACATGTGGCTTCCATCTCTGTGGCTAAGGTGGCTATGCCAGGTGTTACCACTTCTCAATCAGCAGGAAGGAGAAAAATGAAGAGCAAGCAACTTTCTTCCTTCTAAGCATGGGATCTAGAAGTTGCACGACTCCCTACTGCTCACCTCCCATTGGCCAGAACTTAGTTTCATGGCCACAACTAGCTGCAAGGAGGGCTATTAAATCCAGTCTTTGGCTGGGCCACCATGTATCCTACAAAAGCTTAAGGATGGGCTTTCCATTACTTTTTTTTTTTTTTGAGATGGAGTCTCACTCTGTCGCCCAGGCTGGAGTGCAATGGCGTGATCTCTGGTCACTGCAACCTCCGCCTCCCGGGTTCAAGTGATTCTCCTGCCTCAGCCTCCCGAGTAGCTGGGATTACAGGCATATGCCACCACACCTGGCTAATTTTTGTATTTTTAATAGAGATGGGGTTTCACCATGTTGGCCAGGCTGGTCTTGAACACCTGACCTCAGGTGATCTGCCTGCCTCAGCCTCCGAAAGAGCTTGGATTACAGGCATGAGCCACTGCACCCAGCCTTTTTTTTTTTTTTTTTTAAGACAGGGCCTCTCTCTGTTGTTGCTCAGGCTGGAGTGTAATGGCATAATCATAGTTTACTGCAGCCTCAAACTCCTGAGCTCAAGTGGTCCTCCTGCCGTGGCCTCCCAAAGTGCTGGGATTACAGGCATGAGTCACCTCACCCAGCCAGTGCATCATTAAGTGACTTTCTCAAGGTCTCGCAGCCAGTTGATGGTGAAGACAGGATTCCTGTCCAGGAAGGAAACTTGAGTGAAGCAGGAATTGTTAGGGAGCTAGGAGAGCCACAGGTGTTCTGGAAGCTCTCCTGGCTCCTCTCAGCATGCTCTGCTCCCTTGTCTCACCCCTACTCCCACCTGAAAGTTCCCCACCCACCCTGGCCTCATCATCTCAGCACTAATGTCTTCAGCTGAGACCACCTGAGAGGCAGGTACTGTGTCTGTGTCTGAGGTCCTGGACCTGGATATGCCTGATTCTCCCTCCACGGAGAATCTCTGAATGGTCAGGCCTCCCTCTTGTTTGGCACAGAGTTCTGGTCAGAGCATCATGTCCTGTTTGGTTTGGTTTGGTGTTCTTGAGGAGTTTATTTGGTCAGACCCAGGGTGAGAGGGCCCTTCACCTGTAAGATGTCGGGCCTCTTGGTGGTGACACGTGGCTTGTTGCTGGCCACAGAGGACCCAGTGAGGCAGCAGGAACTCAACCTTGGAGTCATGGAGCTGTGTGACTGCTGGCCGGTTGCACTTGCTGGCTGCAGTCTCCTCCACCTTCATGATCTGGATGAAGTGGGCCCAGGTGCGGTGCTGGGTGCCCGCGTCTTGGTCTGCAGAAAACGGGAGAGGGCAGGGTGACTGCAATCACTGGGATCTGGGCATTTGACAAACCTCATATCAAGTACCTGGCACATTCTGTCAGGCACAGCAATTGCCTGGGAGCCCCCACTTGGGATTAACTGGGCGACTGGGTGACCATGAGTGGTGTAGAACCTCCAAAGTCACTTTGAGGGGCACAACCACAGCCCCTCAAAGGCGACAAGATCTTCCCGTTTGTTCCTCTGTTTAAACCACTGCTGCAAGAAAAAGAGTCTTAAGTTTAAGTGTGACATGTCCTACTTTTGTTTTGTTTTTTGTTTGTTTTATATATTTTATTTTTTGCTTTTTAGTTTTTATTTTTTGAGATGGAGTCTCACTCTGTCGCCCAGGCTGGAGTGCAATAGCATGCGATCTCGGCTCACTGCAACCTCCGCCTCCCAGGTTCAAGCTATTCTCCTGCCTCAGCATCCCGAGTAGCTGGTATTTCAGGTGCCCATCACCACACCCGGCTATTTTTTGTATTTTTGTATTTTTTTTGTAGACGGAGTCTTGCTCTGTTGCCCAGGCTGGAGTGCAGTGGCGCAATCTCGGCTCACCGCAAGCTCCGCCTCCCGGGTTCACACCATTCTCCTGCCTCAGCCTCCTCAGTAGCTGGGATTACAGGCACCCGCCACCACGCCTGGCTAATTTTTTTGTATTTTTTAGTAGAGACGGGGTTTCACCGTGTTAGCCAGGATGGTCTCGATCTCCTGACCTCATGATCCACCCACCTCGGCCTCCCAAAGTACTGGGATTATAGGCGTGAGCCACCACACCCAGCCTATTTTTTGTATTTTTATTAGAGATGGGGTTTTGTCATGTTGGCCAGGCTGGTATCAAACTCCTGACCTCAGGTGATCTGCCCACTTCACCCTCCCAAAGTGCTGGCATAAGCCACCGCACCCGGCTTTGTTTTATTTTTGAGACGGGGTCTCTCTCCCTCTCACCCAGGCTGGAGTGCAGTGGTGCGATCATGGCTCACTGCAGCCTTCATGTCCTGGGTTCAAGTGGTCTTCACACCTCAGCCTCCCAAGTAGCTGGGACTACAGGCTCATGCCACCATGACCTGCTAATGTTTGTTTTTTTTGTAAAGATGCAGTCTCGCTATGTTGCCCAGGCTGGTCTTGAACTCCTGGCCTCAATCCTGCCTTGGCCTCCCAAAGTGCTGGGATTACAGGCATGAGCCACTGGGCATGGCCTGTTTTCCGTTTTTTTTATGAGACAGAGTCTCACTATGTTGCCCAGGTTGGAGTGCAATGGCTATTCACAGGTGTGATCATAGCTCACTGCAGCCTCAAACACCTGGGCTCAAGCAGTCCTTCCATCTCAGCCTTCCGAGTAGCTGGGACTACAGGTGAGCACCACCACACCTGGCTCACTTCCTGTTTTTTGAGTGGGAGTTTCACTATCTGGCCCCACCTGCCTCTCTAGCTGGGTCTTGACTGTTCAGTACTATGCATGCTCCAGCTTTGCCACACCTCTCGCTGGCCCTTAACAAGCCTGCATTTCTACACTGCCATTCCTTCTGCCCCGAATGCCTTTCCTCCCCAGCACTGCATGGCAAACTCCTACACATCCTTCAAGGCCCATCTTGAATGCCACCTTCCCTGTGATGACTTCCCCTATTGCCCCAGACTTATTTCCTTGTCTTCATTGCTCTCATAGAACTTGGTGCACATCTACTCCAGTAGTCATTGCACAGAACAGTAATCATTTGTTTATGTGTTTGCAGTCACTACTACAACATGGTGACCTCCTGGAGAACAGGGACGTGTGGTGTTTCCCTTTGTATTTGTCTTTTGTTCCCAGAACAGGTAAGTACATGGTGCCGGGTATAGGTAGGTACTTGCTCAATAAATGTGAATGAGTGAACGAGTGGTGGGGTTGATCTTAGCCTGAAAGAGGGAGCTCCCCACCTGCACTTTCCAGGAGCAATCTCTAGAGGGCAGTCTCACACCATGCTTGTCTTCTCTAGCCTCTGCCCAAGTTGCTTTTTTTCTACCATAGACAGCTCAGAGAGATATGGGTGGGTGAATGGATGGATGGAAGGATGGACAGATGGACGAATGAACGAACGGATGGATGGATGGGTGGATGAATAGATAGATAGGGTGGGCATGGTTCACATGGGCTCTGGAGTTGACAAGCTCAGGGACCAGGGAATCTAACCAAGTCAACCTAGGCACTGGAGGGACTGCTGGCCCATCCCTTAGACACAATGGCTTAGGGGCTAGGGCTTATTATTGAAACCTGGAAAAAAGTTATTGTTTTCAAAATAAAAAAGACAGTTGCAAAATGGCATTGGATAAATATTGAAATAAATGGCTACAAAACAAAATCTCAACCAATTGCAACTCAACTCAGTTTGTATATATAGTTTATGTATAAACCACATTTCAGGCCGGGCGCGGTGGCTTACGCCTGTAATCCCAGCACTTTGGGAGGGCAAGGCAAGTGGATCACCAGAGGTCAGGAGTTTGAGACCAGACTGACCAACATGGGGAAACCCCATCTCTAATAAAAATACAAAAATTAGCCAGGCGTGGTGGCGCATGCCTATAATCCCAGCTACTCAGAAGGCTGAGGCAGGAGAATTGCTTGAACCTGGGAGGCAGATGTTTCAGTGAGCCGAGATTGCACCATTGCACTCCAGCCTGGGCGACAAGGGCGAAACTCCATCTCAAAAAAAAAAAATTCTGTGGGATATGAGTGCATTTTAGTATTTTTGACATGATGTGGGCACTCCTTTAAGTGTCAAGGGCCCTTAACTTCTTGGAAAGACCCTGCAAGGAGCAAGCAGAATGGAACCCAAGACTCCCCACCAGAGGGCTCAGGACTCTGCTCATTATAAGTCCCCATGCTGAGTCTGAGGCTGCAGGTCCAGTCCCTCTTCCTGCTGAGGGCTCTGGAGCCAAGCCCGCGAAGATAACATTCAGTAACACAGGCTGCCCTCAACCACAGTCTTTCCTAATCTCAAGGTAAGATGGGAGAGGGGTGGTGGTATTTCGTTTACTTAAGCTCCTACATGGGGGAGATACTGAATAGGAAGAGGCTGTGTCTCCTGGGACTGCTGGCTCGGGGGTGGAATGGACGGGAGACAAGAACAGAACCAAGTGTCGTGTATGCATGCCTGTAGTCCCGGCTACACAGGAGGCTGAGGTGGGAGGATCACTTAAGCCCGGGAGATTGAGACTGCAGTGAGCCGAGATTGCATCACTATACTCCAGCCTAGGTGACAGAATGAGAGCCTGTCTCCAGGAAAAAAAAAAAGTCAAGATTCAAGGGCATCTGATGTCAAACCTAGTGCTCTTAATCACTACATCATAATCATACCCTCTTTCAGAGTGACCTGCCCAATTTCACAAAGCTGGTAATCAGGTGGCAGGGAAGAACATGTATTGAGTGCTTACAATCAGCGTGTGTCAGGCGCTGCTCTAAATGCTCTACCCATTTTAACTCATCTAGCTGAAGCAGGGACTATAATTGTCAATGCCATTTTACAAATGGGGAAACCAAAGCCAAGAGCGGTTGAGTGACTTGTCTAAAGTTGCCACCAGACAGTCTAGTTCCAGAGTCTGGGCTCTTCACCATGATGACTTCTAGCCTGTCCACTTTATGGAGGGACAAGGTTTGGGGCTGTCAAAACTCAGGGTCAAAAATGACAGGACAGGCCAGGCGCGGTGGCTCACGCCTGTAATCCCAGCACTTTGGGAGGCTGAGGCGGGTGGATAACGAGGTCAGGAGATCGAGACCATCCTGGCTAACACGGTGAAACCCCGTCTCTACTAAAAATACAAAAAAAAAAAATTAGCCAGGCGAGGTGGCGGGCGCCTGTAGTCCCAGCTACTCGGGAGGCTGAGGCAGGAGAATGGCGTGAACCCTGGGGAGCGGAGCCTGCAGTGAGCCGAAATCGCACCACTGCACTCCAGCCTGGACGACAGCGAGACTCCGTCTCAAAAAAAAAAAAAAAAAAAAAAAAGACAAGACAAATGGAATAGAGGATGGGCAGGAGGGATGCAGGGGTGTGTGAGGTATGTGAAAGAGGTGGAACATGAAGGAGAACCCAACCACAGATGTTCACAGATGTTCTCTGCTGTTTCCTCAGTAGGAACTCAATGCTGAGTTCCTATCAAAACTACTGACAGCATATCTCCCCAAATATCATTTCCTTAAAAGGCATTTTGTCAGTGTCTTTTTTTCTTTTTTTAAGAAATGGCGTCTTACTCCGTTTCCCAGGCTGGAGTGCAGTGGTGTGATCTTTTGGCTCACTGCAACCTCAGCCTCCCAGGTTCAAGCAATTCTCCTGCCTCAGCTTCCTGAGTAGCTGAGATTACAAGCACTTGCCACCACACCCAGTGAATTAATTGCATTTTTAATAGAACTGGGGTTTCATCATGTTGGCCAGGCTGGCCTCGAACTCCTGACCTCAAGTGATCTGCCTGCCTTGGCCTCCCAAAGTGCTGGGATTACAGGCCATGCTCAGCCTGTCAAAGTGTCTTACTTAGCAAATACAGCTGCTTTGCAAACAGGGGTTCCTTTTTCCCTTGTGACTAGGGCCACTGTTCTGCCAGAATGGCTATCCAGTCCTCCAGATAGGGTTAGGAGCCACTTTGTTGAGAAGGATATGAGCAAGATGGCTGTGCAGGGGGAATGACTGGTGTGGACTTCATCAGAGGTTGAATTAAGTGATGGAAAGGGAACGTTCCATGGTTCTGGTCCCTAATATAAATCTATTCAGGGTGTTTGGCATCAGCACTAGATTTCCTGACTCAAAGGGAAGTCATAAGGACAGGTTTACGGAGGTAGAATGATCCCATTTGGAGAAAGGAGAACTAGAAAGAAACACAGAGCATCTGTAATTAAGTGCAAGAGCTCTGACGCTGGACTGCCTGAATTCAAATCCCAACTCTGTAGGCAGGGCATGGCGGCTCACACCTGTAATCCCAGCACTTTGGGAGGCTGAGGCTGGCAGATCGCTTGAGCCCAGGAGTTCAAGACCAGCCTGGGCAACATGGTGAAACCTTGTCTCTACAAAAAATACAAAAATTCTGGCGGGGCGCAGTGGCTCACGTCTGTAATCCCAGCATTTTGGGAGGCCGAGGTGGGTGAGACCAGCCTGGCCAACATGGTGAAACCCCGACTCTGTCTCAAAAAAAAAAACAACAACCAAAAAACACAAAAATTCACAGGCCATGGTGGTGCACACCTGTAGTCTCAGCCACTCAGGTGGCTGAGTTGGAAGATTGCTTTAGCCCAAAAAGTAGAGGCTGCAGTGAGCTGAGATCATGCCACTGCACTCCAGCCTGGGCAACAAAGCAGGACTCTGTCTCAAAAAAAAAAAAAAAAAAAAAAATCCCAACTCTGTATGACTGTGCGTGATTTACTCAGCCTCTCTCTGTGACCCATCTGTGAAATGGGTTTATTAATACCTTTGTTAATTATCACATATTAATGATTAATGTTTTGCTGTGGGGGTTAAAATAATCAAATACGAAGTGCTTAACACAGTGCTTACCATATAAGCATTCAATGCCTACTTTTTTGTTTTTTTTGAGACAGAGTCTTGCTCTGTTGCCCAGGCTGGAGTGCAGTGGCGCGATCTCGGCTTACTGCAAGCTCTGCCTCCCGGGTTCACACCATTCTCCTGCCTCAGCCTGCCGAGTAGCTGAGACTACAGGTACCTGCCACCACGCCCTGCTAATTTTTGTATTTTTAGTAGAGATGGGGTTTCACCATGTTGGCCAGGATGGCCTCGATCTCCTGACCTTGTGATCTACCCACCTCGGCCTCCCAAAGTGCTGGGATTACAGGCATGAGCCACTGCGCCCAGTCTATTTTTTTTTTTTTGAGATGGAGTTTTGCTCTGCTCTTGTTGCCCAGGCTGGAGTGCAGTGAGTGGTGCGATCTTGGCTCACTGCAACCTCCGCCTCCTGGGTTCAAGCGATTCTCCTGCCTCAGCCTCCTGAGTAGCTGGAATTACAGGTGCGCACCACCACACCTAGCTAATTTTGTATTTTTATTAGAGACGGGGTTTCACCAGGTTGGCCAGACTGGTCTCGAACTCTTGACCTCAGGTGATCCACCCATCTCGGCCTCCCAAAGTGCTGGGATTACAGGCATGAGCCACCGCACCTGGCCCAACACCTACTATTTTATCCAAATTAAAAGGAGATGTTACACTTAAAATTTTGTTAAGAAGCTAGATCTCACGTTGTGTTCTTACCATAATAAAAACAAAGTTATGACAGATAAGTAGGTAGTCAGCAGAAAAAAGAAAAAAGAAAACAAAGTTAACTCAGAAAAAAATAAAAGGAGATTATATACAGCAGATGTGGAACACAACAAAAATAATCCTGTTGTTAACTATGTGTTAACAGGGACTGAAGCTGGCTACAGGAAGAATGTCCCAGAAACAAAGAGTGGGAAGCTCTGAGCAAATTGTAAAAGCTCATTCTCAGTTTCTTCCCAAGAGAAGTTTTCATCTCAGGGGTGGTCATTTCTGGAGGCAGGGGCCTGCAGGAGACACCTTGGTAACAGGCAGGTCTGTTTGGCTTCCTGAATCCATGACAGTTGATAAACAAGGCCCCTTCAGATGCTCTGTTGGGCATTGCCTGGAGTGTGTAACCAGGAAATGGAGTGCCTGCATTTCCAAGATCATTTATAGCTGTTTCCTGTACCCGAGTAAATTTTTTATTTCAAAGGTGCCTCCTGGCCCGACCCAAATTTTGGCTTAACATTAGCAGTTGCTTCTCTTTGGCTGAGCAGATGAACTGCAAAAACTCCCAGAGTGGAAGAGGGAAGGAGGGTGGGGTTGGGTGAGGCGGCAGGGATGGGTTCCGGAAGATGAGAGATGGGCCTGGTTCGTCACCAGGGCCTCTCTGGTAAACTGGAAGGCCAGGCAGGCTACTGGCAAAGAAAGAGTTACTGACCATCAGCTGAAGGGATGGCAAGCAGTGAGGGAGGCTCTGGCCCAGCAATTCTTATCTTCAGGAAAGTTTAAGAGTCATTGTCACTTGCAGGGAATTTCCTGGACTATGAATTTTATTGCAGAGAGGACAGAATGGCTGAGTGGGAGGAAATTAGCCTCAGGCTCCACACCCACCGCTCCCATTCCCCCACAGCTGGGTTTGCTGTTTCTCCAAACAATTTAGTGTTAACAACATAAACCCTGGTCCAGCCTGGCCTCCTGCAGCTGTGCGGCCTTCAAGTCTTTATCCTTGCTAAGCCTTGGCTCCCTCATCTATAAATGGGTTTAATAACAGCACTTGCTTATAATAAATGCCAAATATATGTTGGGTTTGAATAACGATGAGGAAAGCTGGGGCCAGAGATTTGCACTGAGGAGAATGAACAGAAATCTGTCCCTGTTCTTCTTCTTCTAATTTTTTTTTTTTTAGACGAGTCTGCTCTGTAGCCCAGGCTGGAGTGCAGTGGTGCAATCTCGGTTCACTGTAACCTCCACTTCCCTGGTTCAAGTGATTCTCGTGCCTCAGCCTCCCAAGTAGCTGGGATTATAGGCACCCGCGACCACGCCCAGCTAATTTTTGTATTTTTAGTAGAAACGGGATTTCACCATGTTGGTCAGGCTGGTCTCGATCCCTTGACCTCAGGTGATCTACCCGCCTTGGCCTCCCAAAGTGCTGGGATTACAGGCATGAGCCACCACGCCCAGTCTGTCCCTGTTCTTGGAAGCTGATTAGAGGAACAAGACAGGCATGCATCAAAATAAATGCACTTGGTTGCCTCATCTAATCAATGGTGCAAAAGCACCGATCTTGAAAACAATTTCTAGTTACACCTTATAGTATATTTTGGGTTCTTGTTTGTTTGTTTTGGAGATGGAGTCTTGCTCTGTCCCCCAGGCTGGAGTGCCTTGGCGTGATCTTGGCTCACTGCAAACTCCACCTCATGGTTCAAACAATTCTCCTGCCTCAGCCTCCTGAGTAGCTGGGACTACAGGTGCCCGCTGCCTCCCTTGGCTAATTTTTTGTATTTTAGTAGAGATGGGGTTTCACCCTGTTGCCCAGGCTGGTCTTGAACTCCTGAGCTCAGGCAATCTGCCTGCCTCAGCCTCCCAAAGTGCTAGGATTACAGGCATGAGCCACTGTGCCCGGCCCCTTGTAGTACATTTTGTCTTCCCAGTCTATTTTGAGATGTTATTCAAGTAAATGTGTGTCCCCAGGGCTCCAGCAGGCTCACAGCAGGAAGCAGCAGTCAGGAAGTACAAGGTGGCAAGCAGGACACTGGGTCAGAACATGTTCTGGACCCACTGGCAGGTGAGGTTTGCTGAATTCTACACAACAGCAGCTACCACGTCCCTCTGTGTTCTGGAGCCAGGGAAGGCTTCCAGACAGAGGGGTCTTCTCCCTGTAATTTGAGGGAGATTATTGGCTCAGGCAAAGGTGAGAGGGTTTAAAGAGGAGAAAAAGAGAAGAACCGAGCAGCCTCAAACTGGAGAAAGCCCTGGGGACCTTGTAGAGATCCTCTTCTGGGGACAAAGACCATGAGGGGTCATAGGTGGCAGAGCAGAGCACAACATCCCAGGGAACAGATGTTGAAGATGGATTAGACCCTGACAACGGATGTGAAATATTGACCCAGCGAAAAGTGCCTGGTGTTTGCACAGGCCAAATCCGTGCAGCAGCTTCCATGGGAGGAGGGGCCGGAAAGTACCCAGGTCCGGAGGTCACTCTCCACACTCCCACACACTCTCCCAGGGGCCACAAGTCAGTCTCCAGCTCAGGGAGGATTTAAAGGAGGATGCCTGTGTTGGAAATCAAGGCAGGCATTCACGGGCATGCACACACACATGCACACATAGTCTTTTTTCTTTCCTTGAAGGCTCACCTAGTTCTGTTTGTGTTTAAAAAAAAAAAAAAGGCCGGGCGCGGTGGCTCACGCTTGTAATCCCAGCACTTTGGGAGGCTGAGGCGGGTGGATCACGAGGTCAGGAGATCGAGACCAGGTGAAACCCCGTCTCTACTAAAAAAAAAATACAAAAAAAATTAGCCGGGCGTGGTGGCGGGCGCCTGTAGTCCCAGCTACTCGGAGAGGCTGAGGCAGGAGAATGGCGTGAACCCGGGAGGCGGAGCTTGCAGTGAGCCAAGATTGCGCCACTGCACTCCAGCCTGGGCGACAGAGCAAAACTCCGACTCAAAAAAAAAAAAAAAAAAAAAAAGAGAACACTCACCTAGGCCAGGCATGGTGGCTTGCACCTGTAATTCCAGCACTATGGGAAGCCAAGGCAGGAGGATCACTTGAGGCCAGTTCAAACCCAGCTTGGGCCACATAGCAAGACCCTGTCTCTACAAAAATTTTTTTAAAAAAATTAGCCAAGTGTCATGGCATGTGCCTGCAGTCCCAGCTACTCAGGAGGCTGAGGGAGGACTGCATGAGCCCAGGAGGTTGAGGCTGCAGTGAGCCATGATCACACCACTCCTGCCTGGGTGAGATAGAGTGAGATACCGTCTCAAAACCCAAAAAAACTCACAAGCTCACCTATATATAGAAACAACTAGATGTACTGGGTCGTAGTGGTATATGCCTGCAGTCCCAGCTACTCCGAGGCTGAGGTGGGAGGATCACTTGAACCCAGGAAGTGAAGGTTGCAGTGAAGTATCGCGTCACTGCACTCTAGCCTGGGTGACAGAGCGAGACCCTGACTCAAAACAATGTTTTTAAAAATGGATGGAAATGCTAATAATTGTGTTTGGTTGATGTAACTATACTTAAGTTTTGTACTTCATGCATTTCAAGTGTTCTTTAATGAGAATAAATTTTTTTAAAGAGAGAAAAAAGCTTATCTGCCTGTCAACATTAAGTTCCTAAAATCAAAGGTTTTTTTCCAGTCCTACCCTACTAGTATCTGACACTATTGAACTCATTTTCTGAAACTATTTTCTTGCTTGGCTTTCAGGCTGCCAATTTTCTCCTGGTTTTTCTTCCCTTCATGGATGGCTTCTGGTCCCCTGCCTGACTCCTAAAGTTAGCATTATTCAGGGTCTGTCCTCAGCCTGCCCTATCTTCTCTCTCCAGATTTGCTCATCCACTCTCTTGGTTTCAGCTATGCCACTCATGTCAGGAATAACCTGCAGCTCCAACCCAGCTCTTTGCTGAAACATTTATCCCATTGCCTACTGAGTATCCCCACAAGACCCTCAAATTCCGTTAAAACTTGAACTTCGCTCCCTGAAGGCTGCTGTTTCTTCTGTGTGTTCTATCTTGATTGGCTGGGTCAGAATCCTAGTAATCATTTATCTGCCCCTACCTTTCTGTAGTGGGTTGAATGGTGCCCTCCCACCCAAAAAGAGATGTCCACACATGCCACCAAGCCTGGATTTTCTTTTTTTGTAGATAGGGGTCTTGCCACGTTGCACAGGCTTATCATACCCTTTATATAGTGAAGAAGTAATGCCTTATATGACAAAAGGTGATTAAGTTAAGGATCTTGAAGAAAAGACTTATCCTGGATTAGCCAACTGGGCCCTAAATCCAATGACATATGTCCTTATAAGAGGGCACACAGAGCACACACATTGAGGAGAGGTGGCGGCATAGGGAGGAGGCACTGTGGCCATGGAAGCAGGTTTTGGAGTGATGCCACAAGTCAAGGGACACCAACAACCACTGAAAGAATGGACTGTCCCCTACAGCCTCGGGAGCCTTGTCTCTCACTATGCCCCACTAGAACACGATACCCTCACCTCACACGTGGTTGCAATTCCCTCATCTCAACATGCTCTTTGAGATAATTATAGATTCACATGCAGTTTAAGAAATATGGCCGAGTGCAGTGCTGGGAGACTTGCAACCTGGGATTCTGAGCCACTCCTATATCCTCATAACACAATCCTTCCCCACCCTTACCCTACCCCTTGTTAGCAAATAAGCTTGTCAATGTGGCTCAACTAGGTTATGGTGTCTTTCAGGACAGAAACTGATTTCTTTTTAGGTTCTAGTATTTTTGCTTACAAGTCCTTTGCATTCTGGTACTGCTTCTCCTTCTGCCTTTGCAGAGAACCTCAGTATAATTCCCCGTGTCTGTCTGCCATCTCTGTCTCTCTGCCTCTTCCAAAGCACACTTCTCTAACAGCCTTAACTTGGGCTTTCAAAACACCTTTAATTAACACTGAGGTCCTACAGCTGCCAAGTCCTTAATTTGCAGGACGACTTCCCTTATCTTTTAAGAGTCCTTAGGGCTGCCGGTTAGCTCAGTTGGTCAGAGTGTAGTGCTGTGAGTATCTTTACATTGCTTTTCTGGGTGGTTTTCTCCTTTCCCCACCTGACTGGGAGAGCCCTGAAACCGGAGACTTTTTCCCCCAGCAGTTTCCGAGCTCCCTGAGGGCAGAAACTTCATTAATCTTGTAGATCCCTCAGGGGAAGAACTTTTTACTTTTTAAATCCTGGTCTGATGCTAGCTCTGCACACTGTGGGTGCTCAATAAATGTTGATTGACTGAGTAAACAATGACCGTAGTCCCCTGGAGTGTCATATTTCTCCTTTCCACAGGGAGAAAGTAATAACATTAGGCAGAGCAGGCTGGATCTCTTAATGTGATTACCTGGGATTTGTGGGCCAGTGACTCTGTCCCCCAACTTTATTGGGTACATCCATCTCCACAGAATAGATATTACCAAACAGAGACCACTAATGCTGTTGGCCAAATGGTGGGCTATCACTAATTCCCTTGACCCTATTAATCTTGATTCTATCGCACTGAAGCTGCTGCCTCCAGTCCAAGATAGGGGGAGAACACAGCACAGTTGTGGCAGTGATTGTACTGATATCAGCGTAATCTATCCAAGTTCAACAGTGTTTAACTTGCTCTGTTTGTGTTTGAGACATCCTTCATGTCTCCAATGATAATTTGAGATCTAATTCACAATGCATAAAATGCATCCATTTAAAGTATATAACTCGGCCGGGTGCGGTGGCTCAGGACTGTAATCCCAGCACTTTGGGAGGCTGAGGCAGTGGGGGATCACTCGAGGTGAGGAGTTCGAGACCAGCTTGGCCAACATGGTGAAACCCGTCTCTACTATAATACAAAAACTAGCTGGTTGTGGTGGCACATGCCTATAATCCCAGCTACTTGGGAGGCTGAGGCAGAAGAATCACTTCAACCCGGGAGGTGGAGGTTGCAGTGAGCCCAGATCACACCATAGCACTCTGGTCTGGGTAACAGAGTGAGACTTTGTTTCAAAAAAACAGTATGTAACTTGATGGTTTTTAGTATATTTGGTCGTGTAACCATCTCCACAATCAAGTTTAGAACATTTTCTTTATCTTCCCAAAAGAAACTCCATACCTATTGGCAGTCACTCTCTATTTCCCCCCAACCCTCAGCCCTAGGAAACCAATCTATTTTGTTACTACAAATTTGCCTATTCTGGACATTTCAAATAAATGGAATCATACAATAATGTGGTCTTTTGTGACTGGCTTTTTTCACCTGGCATAATTTCAAGGCTCATCCATATTGCAACATATATGACTACTTCCTGTTTATTGACAAATAATATCCCATTGTATGAATATATCATATTTTATTTATCCATTCATCAGCTGATAGACATTTGGGTTGTTTCCACTTTTAGCAAGTTATTTCTGCATGTTTCAGCTTATTCATCCATAAAAATGAGTTAATAGCTGCCTCGTCTTGGAGGATTATGAGAGGCACACAGGGAATAAGTAAAATACACTCTAAACTATAAAGCGATACACGAATGTAAAGATATTTTATTACTTTAATTTTTTTTTAGAGATAGGGTCTCAACTCTGTGGCCCAAGCTGGAGTGCAATGGTGCAATCATGGCTCACTGCAGCCTCAACCTCCTGGGCTCAAGGGATCCTCTTGCCTCAGCCTCCTCTGTAGCTGAGGCTACAGGTGCATGCCACCATACTGGCTTATTTTATTTTTTTTGGAGAGACGAGGTCTTGCTATGTTGACCAGGCTGGTCTCCAACTCCTGGCCTCAAACAATACCAGCACGGGGTATTATAGGTATGAGCCATCACACTGGCCTAACGACTTTTTTTTTTTTTTGAGGTGGAGTCTCACTTTATCATCCAGACTGGAGTACTGTGGCACGATCTCAGCTCACTGCAACCTCAACCTCAGCCTCCCAAGTACCTGGGATTACGAGAATGCCCCACCACACCCAGCTAATTTTGTGTTTTGTTTTGTTTTGTTTTGTTTTTTTGAGACAGTCTCGCTGTGTCGCCCAGGCTGGATTGCAGTGGCACGATCTTGGCTCACTGCAACCTCTGCCTCCCGGTTTCAAGTGATTCTCCTGTCTCAGCCTCCTGAGTAGCCCAGACTACAGGCACCCACCACCACGCCTGGCTAATTTTTGTATTTTTTGTTTTTAGTAGAGACGGGGTTTCACCATATTGGCCAGGCTGGTCTCAAACTCCTGACCTTATGATCCACCCGCCTCGGCCTCCCAAAGAGTTGAGATTACAGGCGTGAGCCACCACTCCTGACTAATTTTTCATATTTTTAGTAGAGATGGGGTTTCACCATGTTGGCCAGGCTGATCTTGAACTCCTGACCTCAGGTGATCTGCCTACCTCGGCCTCCTAAAGGGATGGGATTACAGATGTGAGCCACGATGCCTGGCCCTAAAGACTCTTTTTTTTTGAGATGGAGTCTTGCTCTGTCACCCAGGCTGGAGTGCAGTGGTGTGATCTTAGCTCACTGTAACCTCCACCTCCTGGGTTCAAGCGATTCTCCTGCCTCAGCCTCCCGAGTAGCTGGGATTACAGGAGCCCACCACCATGCCCGGCTAGTTTTTGAATTTTTAGTAGAGATGGGGTTTCACCACGTTGGCCAGGCTGGTCTTGAACTCCTGATCTTGTGATATGCCTGCCTCAGCCTCCCAAAGTGCTGGGATTATGGGCATGAGCCACTGCACTCGGCTAAGACTTTTTTTTTTTTTTTTTTTTTTTTGAGACAGAGTCTCACTCTGTCTCCCAGGGTGGAGTGCAGTGGTGCCATCTTGGCTCACTGCAAGCTCCGCCTCCCAGGTTCACGCCATTCTCCTGCCTCAGCCTCCCGAGTAGCTGGGACTACAGGCGCCCGCCACCAAGCCCCGCTAATTTTTTGCATTTTTAGTAGAGACGGGGTTTCACCATGTTAGCCAGGATGGTCTCGATCTCCTGACCTCATGATCTGCCTGCCTCGGCCTCCCAAAGGGCTGGGATTACAGGTGTGAGCAACCTTGCCCAACTAAAACTTTTTAATATTTATATGAGAGCAGCTAAGCAAAGCATTGGGGCCAGTGTAACTTCACTGAACTTATGGCCTATTGTTGGTTAACTCAGGGCAATCAGATGAATATCTCTTTGGATCTCGTCTCTATGTAGAGTCCATTTTGCTTTTTTTCCCAGGTAATGGACTGCATCCACATTTCATCCACATTTGTTCCTAGGAGACCAGGTTAGAGTATGCTTACCTCAGTGTAAGCCACTGCCACCGTAGAAAATCAAATCACAGGAGAATGATATTTGAACATCAAGGCAGTCACATTTCATCCCAATTTTTAGCAAGACCAGGGAAAAGAGCTGAAGCTATAGGTGTTAAGGCCTAGGTTTACCAAATATCTTGCCAACTCTCCTTTTTTTTTTTTTTTTTTGAGACAGTCTCGCTCTGTCACTCAGGCTGGAGTGCAGTGGCACGATCTTAGCTCACTGCAACCTCTGCCTCCCGGGTTCAAGCAATTCTCTGCCTCAGCCTCCCGAGTAGCTGGGATTACAGGCGCCTGCCACCACACCTGGCTAATTTTTTGTATTTTTAGTAGAGATGGGGTTTCACCATGTTGGCCAGGCTGGTCTTGAACTCCTGACCTCCTGATCCACCCGCCTCAGCCTCACAAAGTGCTGGGATTACAGGCATGAGCCACCGTGCCCGGCCTCCTTTTTTTAAGTTAGCTTTCTTTCACACTCACATGTGCCAGGGTGACTTTCTTCTCCCTTTACTGCCCATCCAGTAAGCATGCTAAGGTAATGCAAAAACATTTTAATATTAGACCAAGAGAAAAGAAATTAGGAAGGAAAACCTGTTGCCATAACAAGTACAAAGATTCAAAAATTCAACTCAGATATATACTATTTGCTCCCATAACTTCCTATTTTTTGAAGGTATTTTACAGCTATATAATGTGTGGGTGTGAGGGGGATGAAGGAAGGCCAGGGTGGGCAGTGGGTTATATAAGAACTACTGTTGGCTGGGCGCAGTGGCTCATGCCTGTAATCCCAGCACTTTGGGAGGCCGAGGTGGGTGGATCACGAGGTCAGGAGATCGAGACCATCCTGGCTAACATGGTGAAACCCTGTCTCTACTAAAAATACAAAAAATTAGCCAGGAGTGGCGGCGGGCGCCTGTAGTCCCAGCTACTCGGGAGGCTGAGGCAGGAGAATGGTGTGAACCCGGGAGGCGGTGCTTGCAGTGAGCGCCTACTGCACTCTAGCCTGGGTGACAGAGTGAAACTCTGTCTCAAAAAAAAAAAAAAAAGAACTATTGTTTACTACTAGTGGCTGCCTGGAGCATAATTTCCCCCTTCAAAGCCTTGGTAAGAGCAGCTGGAGATAATGAACAGTGATTAAAGATGCTTTGTTTTACACCCAGCAAAAAGGGTCATTAACACCTCAACTGTTTTTTTTTACCAAGCCCTGTGGAAGGGCTCCTGCTGCTGTTGACAATCATGGTAACCCTCGGGGTAGCAGGGGCAAAGGGGTGGGTAATTCACCAGAAAATGGTATTCACTGATTTGGATTATGTGCACCACTGTTCCTCTCCATTCATGTGCTTAATTAAGAGCCGACTAGTACAAAATAAATGAAACTGCAATTCCTCACTGGAACTATCTGGGGAGCAACAGAAATTCTGCAGGGAGGGTATGTGCCAGAAAAACTCCTTTATTACCATCTCCCTATTTACATTTCTATTCTAGGGTTAGTGTTCATGTCAGGTCTTATTCTTAAGGCAGCAAAAGGCTTGGAGAAGTAGTGTAAGTTTCATCTTCATTTTATCAAGGATGAAATCAAAGCAAGGAGCTGTGACTAGGACAATACAGTTAGTCTAGGGCATAACTCCCAACCACATTAGGGAAAGCCCAGTAGGAACGCAGAGCTATAGTTGGCTCAACCCTTATTCATGACATCGTGTTTCACATCATTCAAAAGTTTTTGTAGAAGTCTCTGTAGTGACCAGCTGATACTGCCTGGGAGTTATTTCCATTTGTTCAGTCCCTGAGGGGAGAGAAAATGGAATCATTATTTTCTTATAGTTCGATTAGGCAAATTTGGATAGAGGGCATTGAACTTAGTTCACAAAGGGTGCCAAAATCCACACTGCTCCTTTTAAAAAAAATGCATGGAAAGTTACAGCAAGAAGTCAGGGCCTTGGGCCGGGCACGGTGGCTCACGCTTGTAATCCCAGCACTTTGGAGGGCTGAAGTGGACGGATCACATGAGGCCAGGAGTTCGAGACCAGCCTGGCCAACATAGTGAAACCCTGTCTCTACTAAAAATACAAAAATTAGCTGGGCATTGTGGCACACACCTGTAATCCCAGCTACTTGGGAGGCTAAGGCATGAGAATTGCTTGAACCTGGGAGGCAGAGGCTGTAGTGAGCCAACTGCGCCACTGCACGTCAGCCTGGGTGACAGAGCGAGACTCTGTTTCAAAAAAAAAAAAAAGCCAGGGGCCTCAGATTTCACAAACTAATGTTTCATCACCTCCTTCCCCACCTCAAGATAACTGCCAGGACACTCTTTTTTGTTTAATACTTAAGACAGGTGAAGAGAAATCATTGGTGGGGTCTGCCCTTCCCATAGTCCTTTTGATCACAATTTTCCCGTGAGCTTCAAAATAAAAGACCATAAACTGAAGGTTTATTTTAAATTACCTAAGTCCCTGAAATAGAAGAGTAATTTATTTTTAGTATTAAAGAGATTAACAAGTTGTCTCATTATTCTGACATCCATATTCAAAACTCACCTACTCGGAAAACTGCAAACCCATAGTTGCTAACAATCCCTATTTAACCATTAAGAAAGGATTTACAACAATAAAAGCTATGTACATAGGAAATATCAGAGAGTAGGAAGTGCTAACTAGAGGTACCCAGAAAAGCTTTCTGTGACTGAAACAATACTTCCTGTCTAAGGTTCAGGAGTAAGATGCTTCTTTGGGGGCTGAGAAATTAACATGAGAAACTTTTGGTATCCAAATTGGATTGCTGAGCTCTTTGCCATGGCATTTTTGGCTAGTCTAAAGCAATCATTTGGAGAAAGCAACACCAAGGATGAGGAGGAAGGAATTCTCAACCTCGGACCAATCTCTGGCCCCAGGGTTAGGACTGAGAACAAATACACTCAAGGGCTGACTTTGAATGGCAGTGGGACAACTTGGAAAACTAATCACTTAGTATCAAGTCAGGCCTGTTGTGAATACCCAGGTTGGCTCCATCCCAGGGCCCTTGTACTGGGACCCTCAGAAGAATGACAGGTGAGAGGATGATACAGCTAGAGTTATGTGACTTAAAGGTAGCAACCCACAAGGATGGCAGCAGAAGCCCTTAACAGTGACCTTCAGATCAGTGACATAACTCCACTGTTAGTAGCAGCAGGGCTGAGTAAATCCCTAATAATTTCAGGTTAGGCAGGATCTTGACTCATATAACTCATGGTAGAAGCTATAGGTTCTATTCTATAAAATCTCTGTATACATCCAAGAGGTTGGGACACTCATAGAGAGTGGCAGAACACATGGTCTTCAAAGATCTGCTTCTCTGTAGCTGGGAAGATCTTGTCACAAACTGGACAATTCAAACAAAGGGCCTGCATCTGCTGTTGCTCCCAGGTGTGATCACAAATATCATCTGATTTGCAGATAGGGCATTTCTTGATGGAGAGCTGGGAGGAAGAGCAAAGAGGTCAGTACAAATGTAAGCTATATGTGGCACAGATGTGGCCATCCTGTCTTCCACTGTATCCTCGGTGCCTAGCATAATGACTGGCACATGGTTAGGCACTCAAGAAATAGTGAATGAATGAAGAGAATGCACATTTGGAGATGCTTACCAGGCTTCGTCTAACCCCAGAATTGAAAGGGCCTAATATTGCTGAAGTAGCCAACATTGCTTCTAGCCTTGAAGGGGCACTGACAGAACTTGTTTGGCTAGCTGTCTGGTTCAGATCTCCTCCCTACTTATGCTACCAAAAACTCAAAGGTATAGATCCTAAGCAAAATGCTGATGGATGAACTGTGCTTTTGTCTCCCTTCCACAAGAGGCTGGCTCAGCCTTGGGCCCAGAACAAGCTGATCCAGCTGACTTCTGGAGTTATCAAAATGAACCTGTCTCCCTATGGTTCTCCCATGAACTGGAGCAGGAAGGGAAATTTTCAAGGGCTTTGTGGGAATATTCTCATGAATCAAATACTTACCAGGCTGGGGGAAGAACTTTCTTGGATACCTGAAAAGAATAAAAAAGATCTCATTCAATGAGAAAATACCATCCCTAGCTTCTCCAACTGTGTTCTGGCAGATATTTCCTGTAACTTTCATTGTTCCCTTTCTCCTCACTGCCTCTGATTCTTTCTCTTTCATATGTATACCATTACTTCTGATAGAGGGGATCTAGGTCAATGATAAGGTGAAAAGAAAACATAAATAATGAAATCTTTTTTTTTTTGAGACAGAGTCTCGCTCTGTCACCTAGGCTGGAGTGCAGTGGTGTGATCTTGGCCCACTGCAGCCTCTGTCTCCTGGGTTCAAGCAATTCTCCTGCCTCAGCCTCCTGAGTAGCTGGGATTACAGGTGCCTACCACCATGGCTGGCTAATTTTTGGTAGTTTTTTAGTAGAGACAGGGTTTCTCCATGTTGGCCAGGCTGGTCTCAAACTCCTGACCTCAAGTGATCCACCTGCCTCGGCCTCCCAAAGTGCTGGGATTACAGGAGTGAGCCATGACGCCCAGCCTGAAATTGTATTTTCATTATTTCAAAATAAAATTACAAATGAAAATACATTCATTTGTAATTTTATTTTGAAATAATGAAAATTGTATTTTCATTACACACACACACACACACACAGGCTATATATATATATGTTATACGGTCAGAAAAAACAATAAAGCTATTTTCAGAGTGGGGAAAATTAGATTTTAATAAAAATAGTAACAATTTAACGACTATCTGAAAATAGATTTTAAGACTGTATCCACAGACAGGTACGATGGCTCACATATCCTAGCACTTTGGGAGGCCGAGGTGGGTGGACTGCTTAAGCTCAGGAGTTCGAAACCGGCCTGGGCAACATGGCAAAACCCCATCTCTACACAAAATACAAAAATTAGCTGAGTGTGGTGGCTGGAGCCTGTAGTCTCTGCTACTTGGTAGGCTGAGGTGAGAGGATCGGTTGAGCCCGGGAGGCGGAGGTTGCAGTGAGCCAAGTCCACTACTATGCCCAGCTAATTTTTGTATTTTTAGTAGAGACGGAGTTTCACCACGTTAGCCATGATTGTCTTGAACTCCCGACCTCAGGTGATCTGCCCGCCTCGGCCTCTCACAGTGCTGGGATTACAGGCGTGATCCACCGCACACGGCCACAAACTTATTTTAAAGAAAAAATGAACTTGTTGCCTGTTATAAACATCTGGTTGTAACTCTGAAGATAATACTGCTGCTTTAAACTGTCCCAAAAAGTAAATGAGATCTCATATTGCTTTTGGAGACAAATGAGAAAAGCTCCCTGTTTGGCAAGGACATGTTACCCCAAGTCCTTTTCACTCCCATTTCCTGTCCTACCATCAAGGAGTCTCTGTGGAGCATGTTTCTGTTGCCCTTGGTCAGCCATCACGGTGGCTGCTGTAACCGCTACTTCCTGGGCAGCATAACTTGCCTCTCTTGCTACCATTTCAAAACCTTAATTAGCTTCCTCAGCTTCGTATGTGTGTATCTTCTACATAGAGACATTTCTCTGATTTACACATTTGGAATACAGCCACGGGACTAATTTGTGTCTGCTGCCTCTAGGCGAATGATCTGATTTGTGTCTTCTGGATTCAGATTTATTTCTCAATTAACACTTCTCGCCTGGCAATCTTTCTATTGGGTCCTCAGCTTCTGCCCAGCAAGTCTTAATGAGACTGGTCTTAATTAGCACCTCAGAAACAAAAATTTAGTAGGGAAAGGGATGCAGGCAGGGTCCTTCCAGTTGGAATGGGAAAGTTTTCTTACCAGAATATGGGTTTCCATAGACAAGTCCTGGATTTTGTCCTGCGCCTCCTTCATCTGAAGCAGGTACTTGATACGGCAAAGAATCAAAATCCAGACCCATGTAACTGAGCAATCTGCTGTTCTCCCTCTTCAAAAGCTAAGGATAGAGGATTTATAGACATGTTGAAAGACAATACCAAGAATGGCCACCAGGAACTGGCTAGGAGATGCACCTCCCAAGTAGTTCTCAATTAGCAATGTGGCACTGGAGAAACTCCATAATCGATAATCCACAATTCTTCAGAAGAGAAGGCAGCAGTTTCAATATTCCAAAGATCTAAGTTCTTTATACCTGAATTTATTTATTTATTTTGAGTCACAGTCTTGCTCTGTCACCCAGGCCAGAGGGCAGTGGCACCATCTCGGCTCACTGCAACCTCCGTCTCCCAGTTTCAAGTGATTCTTGTGCCTCAGCCTCCCAAGTAGCTGGGATTACAGGCACCCACCACCATGCCTAGCTAATTTCTGTATTTTTAGTAGAGACAGGGGTTTCACCATGTTGGCCAGGCTGGTCTCGAACTCCTGACCTCAAGTGATCTGCCCGCCTTGGCCTCCCAAAGTGTCAAGATTACAGGTGTGAGCCACTGTGCCCAGCCTCTACCTGAATTTATTTTTATTTATTTATTTTTTTTGAGACGGAGTCTTGCTCTGTCACTCAGGCTGGAGTGCAGTGGCGCAATCTCGGCTCACTGCAAGCTCCGCCTCCCGGGTTCACGCCATTCTCCTGCCTCAGCCTCTCCGAGTAGCTGGGACTACAGGCGCCCGCCACCACGCCCGGCTAATTTTTTTGTATTTTTAGTAGAGACGGGGTTTCACCGTGGTCTCGATCTCCTGACCTCGTGATCCACCTGCCTCAGCCTCCCAAAGTGCTGGGATTACAGGCGTGAGCCACCGCGCCTGGCTCTGAATTTAAATATATTTACATTTTGTTTATATTAATACAAAAAAGAATTTTAAATCTCTAAATACATGCCAACTAAAGGGAGGAACAAATGTGTAGATATATGAAAGTGGCAGGAGCTATATTAACACTGCAACTATTCTGATAGCTATATTAACGTTGAAACTATTGTATATTATTATTATTGTTGTTAAAGTTGTTTTTTTTAGAGACAGGGTCTTGCTCGGTCACCCAGGCTGGAGTGCGGGGTGAGATCATAGCTTACTGCAGCCTTGAACTCATGGGCTCAAGCAACCCTCCCACCTCAGCCTCCTTAGTAGCTGGGACTACAGGCACACGACAGCATGCCTGGCTGATTTTTAAATTTTTTGTAGAGATGATAGGCTCTTGCTTTGTTGCCCAGGATGGTTTCAAACTCCTGGCTTTGAATGACTTTCCTGCCTTGGCCTCCCAGTGTTGTATATTATTGAGAGCAGAATATTTTTTCAATTTCTTTCCTAGAATAATTTCTTAACACAATGCAAATATTCACCTAAAATAATTTTTCCTTCTTCATGTATTATCCCATTCAAATGGATATATCAACACAGAGAATGAGTAAGAAGGCAGGGTGGGAGGGAGGTAATGAAAAAGAGAAAAATAATTACTAAAAGTGGCACAGACAGCGTTTCAAGTTCTTAGGAAAAAGAAAATAAGCAAATTTCCCTTATTATCTTAAGAGGGCTTTACTACAGTTCTTTTTTTTTTTTTTTTTTTTTTGAGACAGAGTCTTGCTCTGTCGCCCAGTCTGGAGTTCAGTGGTGCGATCTCAGCTCACTGCAACCTTCCACTTCCCGGGTTCAAGCAATTCTCCTGCCTCAGCCTCCTGAGTAGCTGGGATTACAGGCGTGCACCACCACACCTGGCTACTTTTTGTATTTTTAGTAGAGACGAGGTTTCACCAGGCTGGTCTTGAACTCCTGACCTCATGATCCGCCCACCTCAGCCTCCCAAAGTGCTGGGATTACAGGCGTGAGCCACCGCACCTGGCCTACAGTTCTTAACAAAGCTTCCAAATACCAAATCTTTCCCTTTGTTTTGCAAACTGTGTGTGCACCTGCCCCCCCCCACAATCAAACTAACCCAGGAAAACAGGGATTTCAAACTCAAGGTATAAATTAAGAGAATGGGAATAGGCCAGACACAGCGGCTTATGCCTGTAATCCCATCACTTTGGGAGGCTGAGGCGGGCGGATCACTTGAGCCCAGGAGTTCAAGACCAGCCTGGGCAACATGGGGAAACCCCCTCTCTACTAAAAACACAAAAATTAGCTGGGTGTGGTGGTGCGCACCTGCAATCCTAGCTACTCGGGGGGCTGAAGCACAAGAATCACTTGAATCTGGGAGGCGGAGGTTGCAGTGAGCCAAGATGGTGCCACTGCACTCCAGCCTGGATGACAGAGCAAGACTAAAAAAACAAACAAACAAATAAAACAAAAACAAAACAAAACAAAAAGGGAGAATGGGAATAACAAGACTAGAAAGAGAACCCAAAAAGCCTTCTGCAGTTATGAAACACATTGGCATAAATGATATAATCAAAAGTAGAAATCGAGGGAGAATTAATGTTTTAGTAGGTATGAAGTTTCAATGTTGCAAGATGGAAAAGTTCTGGAGATGTGTTGCATAGCACTGTGATGCACTGAACTCTACTGAAATGTACACTTTTACATTATTAAGATGGTATTTATTTTATTTTATTTTATTTTATTATTTTACTGAGATGGAGTCTTGCCCTGTCGCCCAGGCTGGAGTGCAGTGGCGCGATCTCAGCTCACTGCAAGCTCCACCTCCTGGGTTCACGCCATTTTCCTGCCTCAGCCTCCTGAGTAGCTGGGACTACAGGCGCCCGCCACCAAGCCTGCTAATTTTTTTTTGTATTTTTAGTAGAGACGGGGTTTCACCGTGTTAGCCAGGATGGTCTCGATCTCCTGACCTCGTGATCCGCCTGCCTCGGCCTCCCAAAGTGCTGGGATTACAGGCGTGAGCCACTGCGCCTGGCCAAATTTTATGTGTTTTAACTGCAATTTTAAAAAGAACAAAATAGTAAAAATGATCACTAGGAGGCATAGGCCAGAAGGATTATAGAGGGTAAAGATCAGGAGGCGGAGGTTGTAGTGAGTCACGATCATGCCACTGCACTCCAGGCTGGGCAAAAAATGGCCGGGTGCAGTGGCTCATGCCTGTAATCCCAGCACTTTGGGAGGCCAAGGCGGGTGGATCACCTCAGGTCAGGGGTTCGAGACCAGCCTGACCAACATGGAGAAACCCCGTCTCTACTAAAAATACAAAACTAGCCAGGCGTGGTGGCACTTGCCTGTAATCCCAGCTACTCAGGAGGCTGAGGCAGGAGAATCGCTTGAACCCGGAAGGTGGAGGTTGCGGTGAGCTGAGATCGTGCCATTGCACTCCAGCCTAGGCAAGAAGAGTGAAACTCCGTCTCAAAAAAAAAGGGTAAAGATGAAGAATTGATGGAAGTATAGATACAGGAGTAGTAGCCAGAATGCATGGACACCTATTCTTTGATGCTGAGCAAGAACATGAGAATGGGCCGGGCGTGGTGGGTCATGTCTCTAATCCCAGCACTTCGGGAGAACGAGGCAGGAGGACTGCTTGAGCCCAGGAGTTTGAGACCAGCTTGGGCAGCACAGCAAGACCTTGTTTCTAGTAAAAATAAAAAAAAATTAGCCAGGCTTGGTGGCATATGCCTATAGTCCCAGCTACTTGGGAGGCTGTGGCAGGACGATCACTTGAGCCCAGGAGATCAAGGCTGCAGTGAGCCAAGCTTGTGCCACTGCACTCCAAGCCTGGGTGACAGAGTGAGACCTTGTCTCAAAAACAACAACAAAAAAAAGAAAACAAAAAAAGAAAAGAAAGAACATGAGAATGACCTTGACTTTAAGTACAACCACTTTATTTTCTGCCATATCATCTTCAGTCAATCAATAATAAATGTTGGTTGGATGAATGAATGAACCAATGAATGAATGAATGAATGAATGAATGCACAGCATTTATTAGGGGCCTACCATGGGTCCAGCACTGGTACAGACCACCACTTCTGCTCCTGGTTTGGCAGCAAAGGAAAAAGTTGTGCTGAAGAAAAGGAGTTCCCCACTAGCATAAAGTTATGTAGGACGTTATTCCCCTATCCCCCAAGGCAACACATATTAGCTGTGAAGTTAAAAGCAAAAATAAGTTAGGTCTTCATCAGTGTGGCTTCTTTCAAGGTGACTATTGCCATGCAAACAAATTTCAGTTGTAGAATAAAGACAGGGTTTTGTGGTAGATTCGGAAATTAGATTAAATTTACTCTGTTTAGGAATAACTGTTTCACCCGCTGTCCCAGAAAGGGCCCTTTTTATTTTTATCACTACATCTCTGGGCCACCCTGCTCCTTCCCCTTAAAACCTTGGGGTTTTCTACCCTCTTTCACATACTTACATCATTTTCTCCTTCCAATCTCTCTTTTTCTCTCTGCAGAGCATTATACATCATTTTGTTCTCACTCAGTCTTTTTGACAGGTCAAAGTTTTCATCCTGTCAACAATAAAAAAAATTAGGATTAGGATCACATATTGCAGTCTGGGTACAAGGCGGGAAATTGTAGAGGATCTGGCATTGCAAAGCGGGGAGACTGAGATGGAAGAGAAGGCAACTGGGAGGAAGAAATGGTACTATGGGCAGGGTGCTAAATTAAAGTGACTTAAAAAACACCTGAAGGCCTGAGCTGGCATCAAGATGCCAGTTTTTTTTTTTTTTTTTTGGTTTAGCTGAGGGTGTAAGTGACCAAGGAGGGAAAAAGCAACCTTGGGGAAAATCTCAAGACTGACTTATCAGAATTAGAGATAAATGAAACCTTGTTGAATCCCACCCAACCATGAAAACAATCATCTTTGTTTTGAATAAACATCTCACTCAGTGAAGCCTGAAGCACTTAGGTTTGGGTTGGTGTGATTCCTTCCTACAGTGTGAGGATAGGCATCTGGGCTCAAGTTACATGAAGGAAGAGGGAACACAGGAAGGCATTTGTCCAAGGATACAAGGAGCTCAGACTGGGGTCATAAGCATCCCAGTGTGATGGGTTGACCTAACTGGTTTCATGCTTCAGAGCTTCCCATCTTCTACCTGCATGCATACACATGCGCATACCTCACAAACACACTTAAGCTAAGCCTACTAGTTGTGGTTTTTCATCCAAGATTTTTTATTTGAATGCTGGTGCCCAAACTGCTGTGCGTGTCTAGCTGACCCTGAGGTAGCAATGCGAGAGGGGGCTACCCGGTGACAGTGCTGACTGCAGGATCCTTGCTTCCCATCCCCATTGGCTCCTGCTGGCTCTTCTAGTCCTGCTTCACTTCCTCAAAAGGCAGAAATAAGAAAGGGCTCTCTGAGTCTGCACAGAAACCTGCTTGATAGTTACAAAAACCTTCCCTGAGACCTGTGGCTAAGTTGGGGCCTGTATTTCCAAGGACCCCCATGCTAGTTTCTGGCCATACACTACATCCCTCTTTTTAGTGGAAAGATAACTTTCTCACCTTAACAAGGGTGTACCATCTTCTGGACTTGGTCTAAGAACCACTAACCTTCGCACCCCTTGCTTTCCTGGGCCCTCTTATCTCTGTCACTTACCAGTGCAGCCGCCCTGAGTTGGCTGATCTGTTTGTGAAGTCGTTCATACTCTTTGTACTTCTCTAAGAAATAGGCTTTCCCGGCCTCTACCTTTGCCTTAAGGCGTTCCACCTGTTGTGCTAACTGCTCCTCCACAGTTAGTGCTGCTTTCTTGTTCCTAGGCTCCTGAAGCATAAGATACACAGTCCTCATATTTAGCGGCCTTTTAGGATGTATGAGGAATTAGGATTGCTATCAGCCAGGTGGGGAGCCCCTAGGTCTTGAAAACTATTCCATGAAAACTAAGAAAATTGGCCGGGTGCAGTGGCTCACACCTGTAATCCCAGCACTTTGGGAGGCCAAGGTGGGTGGATCACTAGAGGTCAGGAGTTCGAGACCAGCCTAGCCAACATGGCGAAACCCCGTCTCTACTAAAAATACAAAAATTAGCCGGGCATCATGGCAGGCGCCTGTAATCCCAGCTACTCAGGAGGCTGAGGCAGGAGAATAGCTTGAACCTGAGAGGTGGAGGTTGCAGTGAGCTGCACTCCAGCCTGGGTGACAGAGCAAGACTCTGTCTCAAAAAATAAAATAAAATTATATATATAAAAGAAAACCAAGGAAATCCATACTTATCACAAAGAGGTTCAAACCTTTTTTTTTTTTTTTTTTTTTTTTGAGACGGAGTCTCGCTGTGTCGCCCAGGCTGGAGCGCAATGGCGTAATCTCAGCTCACTGCAACCTCCGCCTCCTGGGTTCAAGCGATTCTCCTGCCTCAGCCACCTGAGTAGTTGGGATTACAGGCGCCCACCACCATGCCCAGCTAATTTTTGTATTTTTTGTAGAGACAGGGTTTCACCATGTTGGCCAGGCTGGTCTTGAACTCCTGACCTCAGGTGATCCGCCTGCCTCGGCCTCCTAAAGTGCTGGAATTACAGGTGTGAGTCACCGCGCCCAGCTGGGACTATAGATTATTTAAAACAGTAATTTATTTGCTACATCAGAGGTCACAAACTGGAATATGCCTATAGAGAGCAGGCAAGAAATGTAATCAAATGAAGGAATTGAATGCAATAAAACAGTGCAGACTGCAGCTAGATGGAGAATCTACAGGGACAGCAGCTACTCAGCTCTAGCTATTGCTGCTGCACAGGAATGTGGGCTCAATGTTGCTGGGTCCTTTCATTTCTCAAAGGAAGTTTGAAATACAAATTTTTATGGGAAATATTCCTATTTTTAAATGTTGGTAACTACTTTCTAAAACATTTCTGTGGTCTGACCTTGACCTATGATCTGCTGATTTGCAAACTTTGTTCTACTCTTTCCTATATCATGCTAAAGCATACAGTATCTTAGATACAGTAGGTACTCAATGGTTGACTGGATGATGCATATATGATGTGAATTACAATTCCAATGACTGGATATCCCTCGGACATCAGGATTTCTCATGTCCTTGGATCAACTAAGTAAATGGGGCTTCCAGGCACCTGTCAACACCATGGGGACTCTTTTTCAACAATATATTACAGGAAATTATTAGTCAATTAGGCTTTCATTCCTACATAATTGATAATGATGATAATTGCTAATATATTAATTATAACAAGATTTGCTTTGGGTGGTATATTTTCCTATCATAGAACCCTTTATAACCATTCATTTATCTGCCCCCATTGTATCTCTGTAAGAAGAGGGTAGGGGTTTTTCTGTGTGAGCCCTAGTCCAAGGATCTAGTTAACTACATCTTGTCATGAAGTTTAACTTGCAATATTCCTTTATCACTTATCACATATTAGAAATGCCCACTTCTAAACATTTTGTAAATGGCAGATTCTCTGTCCTTTTGGCTAGAAAGCAAACCATCTAGAGGTGAACACTCTCTTATTTATCCTGTCCATCAACTGGAAAATAGGCCCATATCCTTTTCTTCTATATCCCTATAGGCTCCCTCCCACATAACCATCCAAAGACAGACATGCCATTAATTCCTGTTGTTTCTTCATTGCAGTAGTTTCATTATGCTTCATTTGCTCCACTGTCTGCTCGAGCTTCTTCTGGTCCTTCCTCTGCACAAAAAGAGATTTCAGTACCATTGCTGGGAAAACACACACGTGCAGACACACAGCATGGAAGGGCCTGCTAAGCTAATGAGCAAGCAGGATGCATAGGGAGAGGCAAGTCTTCTCTTGTCAGTTTCTGAAGAATGCCATGAGCTATCTCATTTCAGATAGTTTCCTCTGAGCCCTTTCCTAAAGCCAGTGACATCCAGGTATATTAAAGAACATTAAAATGTTCTTTATACAAAGAACAACGTATATTTTCTTGCAAATGCCTAAAAGTGTTGTTTTCTCTCATGACTCTACCTGTTCAGTTAAACTGAGAAAGAGGTGGTCATTTTCCTTTTTCAGCTGCTCTAACTGCTCTGTCTTATCTTGATCTCCCTGAACAAGCTTCTCCATTTCTTTCTCTTGAGTTGACAGCTGGGCCTAAAACAAAAATAGTGAACATAACCAAGATATAAAAGAAGGAAAACAACAGGAACAATGCTTTTTAATGTACAATAACAAAGAGATGTGTTTCCTTAGCAACTCCCAACTGCCAAATATCTTGTAAAACTCCTTTACTTTTCAGCTCAACCTGATAGCCTAAGAATCTAAGGCTCAACTGAGTAAAATTAGACAAACCACTCTTTAAAGCACCTCTTTAAGGCATAGCTTCCTAAAAATGAGAGCAGTTCTGCTATCTGCACTATATTCCAGACTTTTGAGTATGATTTTGCTTGAAAAGATTAAAGTTTGATTATTGATATAGATGACTGTCATCTATATTAAGAGCTCATGGTAAACTACCTTAGTAATACACGAACAAATCACTAAGTTCCTTGTGAATCATGATTTTTTTTTTTTTTTTTTTGAGACAGAGTCTTGCTCTGTCACCCAGGCTGGAGTGCAGTGGTGCAATCTCTACTCACTGCAACCTTTGCTCCCGGGCTCAAGTGATTCTTCTGCCTCAGCCTCCCAAGTAGCTGGGATTACACGTGCACCTGTAAATTAGCATGCCCAGCTAATTTTTGTATTTTTAGTAGAGACGGGGTTTTGCCATATTGGCCAGGCTGATCTCAAACTCCTGACCTCAAGTGATCCACCTGCCTTGGCCTCCCAAAGTGCTGGGATTACAGATGTGAGCCACTGCGCCCAGCTGTGAATCATGATTTTTTTTTTTTTTTTTTTTAAAGCAGGGGCATGGGTAGGGTGGAGGCTTACCTGGTCCAAGAATGGAAAATACATAACCTGAAACTTTAGTGTGATACTTTGAAAAGTATGCCATTAGGCACTCACTGCAATGAAATACATCTTTGTAGGCCACCAAACTGGAGCAGTGGTAAGGCTAAGAAAATATCCTTTGACAAACGTATGGCATTACCTACCTGAAGCTGATCCACTCTGATTCCCATCTTCTCATTTTCTGAGGACATCTTCTGGTTTTGTTCTTTCAGTCTGTAGAGGTGGAGATAACTATGTGAAAAATTCACTGATTCCGGGTGAATTTTACCCCTGGCCTTAAGTGATTTAAGGCTGACTTGGCCCTAAGCCAGCAGAGTTATTTAAAAATCTACTAGTCTCCATTGCAGTCCTGTTTTGGCTTCCTGACTCCAAAAAACTGCAAGTATTCAATCCCTAAAGTTAATATTTGAAATCAGATTATTTTTCCTGACTATTCTGATACCAATTTTCTAATTCATGATTCAAAGGGTGGAGAATCACACCTATCAATGTCATAACAGTGTTTTCTCACAAATTCCAGAAATCTAATCTGACTGTACTTAAGGGTACTGATGGTACAGCAGCTCTTCCCCTCCCAGAATTATGGGACACACTCACTGAAGCAGCTCTGTCTCCCAATAGTCCTTCTGTTCTTTCACTTTCAGTTCCAACTTCTTATTGATGCTCTGTAGGGTTTCTAGCTCCTCCTATAAATTGAAACATCATCAAAGGGACAGACTATTTCTGACTTTTGAATGAGTGTCTTAGGCAGGCAACAAATATTTATTGAGCACTTACTATATGTCAGGCATAGCATGACACAGCAGTAAATGAAATACTCAAATAAAAGGAAAATGTTCTTTTTTTTTTTTTTTTTTTTTTTTTTTTAAGACAGCGCCTCACTCTATTGCCCAGACTGGAGTGCAGTGGCACAGTCTTGGCTCATTGCAACCTCTGTCGCCCGGGTTCATGCGATTGTCCTGCCTCAGCCTCCCAAAGTGCTGGGATTACAGGCATGAGCCACCGCGCCTGGTCACAAAATGCTCTTTTTATATTAAAAATGCATCACCTTAATTTCTCATTCCACTGGAGCTTATAATTTGTTCATTAAACAAATATTTACTCAGAGCCTATTCCACACTAGACACTGTTCTTGCATTGCAGACAGAACAGTGGACAAAATAGACAGAACTGCTCTTTTCCTAGAACAGTGCTGTTCAATAAGTGAGAGCTACATATAATTTTAAAATCTTAGTAGGCACATTTTTAAAAAGGTAAAAAGAAACATTAATTTTAATAATAGTGTGTTATGTGTATACATATATTTTTTTTAATTTTTTTTTTTTTTTTTTTTTTTTTTTTGAGGCAGAGTCTTGCTCTGTCGCCCAGGCTGGAGTGCAGTGGCCCAATCTCGGCTCACTGCAAGCTCCGCCTCCCAGGTTCACGCCATTCTCCTGCCTCAGCCTCTCCGAGTAGCTGGGACTACAGGCGCCCGCCACCACGCCCGGCTAATTTTTTGTATTTTTAGTAGAGACGGGGTTTCACCATGATCTCGATCTCCTGACCTCGTGATCCGCCCGCCTCGGCCTCCCAAAGTGCTGGGATTACAAGCGTGAGCCACCACGCCCAGCCAGGAATTTTTTTTTTTTTTTGAGATAAAGTCTTGCTCTGTTGCTCAAGCTGGAGTGCAGTGGCGTGATCTTGGCTCACTGCAATCTCTGCCTACCGGGTTCAAGCAATTATCTTGCCTCAGCCTCCTGAGTAGCTGAGATTACAGGCGCATGCCACCATGCCTGGCTAATTTTTTTTTTGAGACAGAGTCTTGCTCTGTCGCCCACGCTAGAGTGCAGGGGTGTGATCTTGGCTCACTGCAACCTCTGCCTCCCAGGTTCAAGCAATTCTCCTGCCTCAGCCTCCTGAGTAGCTTGGATTACAGGCGCCTACCACCATGCTTGGCTAATTTTTGTATTTTTAGTAGAGACGGTGTTTCACCATCTTGGCCAGGCGGGTCTCAAACTCCTGACCAAAGTGCTGGGATTACAGGCATGTGCCACCACACCCGGTCTCCTGGCTAATTTTTGTATTTTTAGTAGAGACAGCGTTTTGTCATATTGGCCAGGCTGGTCTTGAACTCCTGATCTCAGGTGATCTACCCACCTTGGCCTCCCAAAGTGCTGGTATTACAGGTATGAACCACTGCGCCTGGCCAAATGATAGTATATTTAACCGAATGTACCTAAAATATCATTTCAACATATAAACAATTAAAAGGAGATATTCAGCCAGGTACAGTGGCTCATGCCTATAATCCCAGCACTTTGGGAAGCTCAGGTGAGTGGATCACCTGAGGCCAGGAGTGTGAGACCAGCCTGGCCAACATGGTAAAACCCTGTCTCTAAAAAATATAAAAATTGGCTGGGTGTGGTGGTGATCACCTGTAATCCCAGCTACTCAGGAGGCTGAGGTAGGAGAATCGCTTGAACCTGGGAGGCGGGGGTTGCAGTGAGCCAGGATCGCACCCTTGCACTCCAGCCTGGGTGACACAGTGAGACTCCATTTCAAACAAACAAACAAAACTAATGCCTGTTCAAAGATACTGGTATAAGAAGGTGAGATCACAGGCAAAACAGAATATGGTGCTGGATAAGAGGCACCATCCAATTCTGGTCTCCACGCTCCAAGGTCACCTATAACCAGCAGCCATACCTGCTTCTTTTGGAGCTCAGCCTGCATGTCTGAGTTCTGCTTCTGGAGGCTGACACAGCTGTCCTTCAGCTCCTGGTTTTCTTTGCAAAGCTCCTTGTTGTGCTGCTCAATCTCTTCCACCTCTCCCTACAAAAGAACATTCCATAAACTATATTCCAAGTCCCTCTAGCAGAAAATTCCCATAGGTTAGGATGGTGAGGGACTGGCTGATTCCCATTCACTGCAGTGACATCTATGTATCCCAAATGGGGGCTGCTCCTTAATAACTAGGTAAGGGTATAACAGAGGTATGTCTTTATAATTGCAGCAATACCAAGAAAGGCAAGCAAAAATTAAAGCCATTAAAAGTTAAAAGGAACAATAATACAAGAATGTAGATTCTTCTTGCAGACGCTTAGTATTGTTTGTCTCTCCCAATGGACTTAGCTCCTTGTGGCCAAGGACAATGTTTTAACTGATTCTTCATTGTGTTCCCAGTGCCTACCATAGTGCTGGATGAAGAGTAGGTGTCCTGTTAAATGATGAAGTAATAAAATGAATCTAATACTCATGTATGACAGACAGGCTGTAGGCCAGAACTGAAAGAGGTAAGAATATTTGGTGCTTCTCTCCTCAAAGGAGTTTTACATTTACCACAGTGATAAGATGTGTAGATGACAAAAATTAAGCAATTGGAAAAGTTAAAATAACTGAATGCCAGCTGAGTTAAAGAAGTTTTAGAAAAGGAAGAAATCACTTATTGTTATGATTCTTGTTAACATTCCTAAGTCATTCCTGAGTGAGTCCGTGTGAGTACTATATACATTTTTTCCAATGATATCCGTTAGATATTCAATAAAGCCTTATTAACTCAAATTCCATCCTATCCTATATTGCTACTCATAATGGCAGTAAGGGATTGAGGTGAGAAGTTTTACAAACCTGAGTGGTAACAACCAGGATGTCTTCCTCATTTTCTGGACGGAATTGGAAAGGAATACTTGCTCCCCGGACCACACCATCCTGATCCACATAGCAGAACTGGTAATACTCATCATCCTTGGGCAGGTAGTAAGCTGAAAACACAACATAATTTTTAATCCAAAATAAGATCTCTTTAGAAAAGTAAAATTCTGGAAGTCTTTTTATCTGCCCCAGAAAGCTCAAGCTGAAGGGAATTAATTAGTCTTGGCTACTGTCTTCAACACCTTTGATCCAGGATTTTTCTCACCTTTGAATTGGACTTCCTGCTGTTTAGCTGATTTGTTGTTTAGGTCAATGGGCAAAGTAACCCACATGAAGGTGTAATACTCACGGGTTGTCTTCCACCCCACCTGCAATGACAAGAAGTTCTTATTTAGTACCTGAAAGGGGCCTGGGGAAAATCCTAATTGGGCTACATCTTCTTAAAATTACTTTTTATTTGTATATATTGAAAATATAGGCCGGGTGCGGTGGCTCATGCCTGTAATCCTAGCACTTTGGGAGGTCAAGGCAGGTGGATTGCCTGAGCTCAGTAGTTCGAGACCAGCCTGGGCAACATGGTGAAACCCTGTCTCCACTAAAATACAAAAAATAAACTGGGCATGGTGGTGTGCACCTGTAATCCCAGCTACTCAGGAGGTTGAGGCAGGAGAATTGCCTGAACCCAGGAGGCGGAGGTTGCAGTGAGCTGAGATTGCACCACTGCACTCCGGCCTGGGTGACAGAGTAAGACTCTGTCTCCAAAAAAAGAAAAAAGAAAATATAATAGAATGAGTTCATTATAACAAGATTCTCATGCCAGGGCTCAAATCCTTTTTAATTTTTTATTTTATTTTTCACTTATGACAAATACATATGGGAAAATGTCTGATACAACCAAAAATTGGGGTGCACATACACAGCTCAAAATACAAGTCTTAGAAGGATTTGAAAACTAGCTCCTCACCACCCAGGAAAAATGCTCCAAAAATTCTATCTACAAGTCAGAGATAGAGCTGAGACTGATTTAAGGGGAAAGTTCTGGGAATATGAACCCTGATCCTCTTACAATGGCATTCTTTGGACTTCTAAATCAGAAATCACTTCTGACCTGCCCTCTCTATTGGTATGTCCTCTATTGTGTCCAATTAAGCCTTCTCATATACAAACCTGGATATACTACTGCATTAAAAAAAAAAAAAAAACTCCACTCTTTTTTATAATGTCTGTGTTGGGGGCAGAGGGAGAACAGGGTTCTTAGGTTATGAGGCACCAGATAAGAGATTCCAGGTCTATATAATTTTTTTTCTTCATGCATGCTTAATGATGGCTTTTTGGTAATAAAGATATTAACAACAATCTGGTAGTCGTAAAGGCCTCTTCTAGGTATTGAATACAATAAATCATAAGACATAAGGATGCAGCAAAACATGCCTCAGAGCAGAAAGCTAGTTAAGTGGAAAATATTCTCACAAATGTGAAGGGGGTAAAAGATTGCTCAAATCTTATCTAGAAAATAAAAGCACACCAGAGAATAGAAAGGGAGCTATTGTGTCTTCAAGGGGACAACACTCAGCAAATGAGAAGCAAAATTACATTTATTGCCGTATTTTGACCCTATCTGGGCTCAGTAAGAAGAGAACTAAAAATAAATCCCATTTTTATATATTAAGGAATCAAAGCAGGGTTGAAAAGGCTATACCAAAAACTCATCAGAACATCCTAGGGCATGTTTTAGAGTCTCATTAATACACACCCCATTGCTGTAAGCATCTCAGAGCCACTGCAGCCTGCGGTGGTACAGGAAGCAGGAATTTTATGGAGTCCTCATTCACATCCTGGAGTTTCTTAATGCACTGTGACCAAAATATCATTGGGAAGTCCTAAGAATTATTGCTGCCTTGGAACAGGGAAACAACTTCTAGCCACCTGCAATTTCTGTCCTTGGCTCCTCCATTTGAGTAGTCCTTGTTCCAGTTTGTCTTGGAAACATTTAAATGCCCAAGTCAAGGAGAGTATGAAGCATAGGATTATACACTGAGGGAAGGAAAGCAGACTGCTTCCTGCTTTAGGCTCCATCATTGGTGGTGGCTTTCACTATAGAGAAGATGTAACATATTTGTATGTATTAAAAATATTTACTGGCTGGGCACAGTGGTGCATGCCTGTAATCCCAGTTACTCAGTGGCTGAGGCACGAGAATCACCGGAACCCAGGAGGTAGAGGTTGCAGTGAGCCCAGATTGCACCTCTGCACTCCAGCCTGGGTGACAGAGCAACACTCTGTCTCAAAATAAAATACATTTTAAAAAATAAATAAAAAATAAAAAGATTTACTGAGTACCTACCTGGTGCCAGATACTACCAGTGTCTGGGGTGATGAAGAGTTGAATAGTCTCATTAAGACTACACTGAAAGAACACGGGGGAGAGCATTTGAGGTGAGCTGCGAAGGACGAAACTTTAGTCAACTCTTCATTCTCTAATTTACTATCTGTTGCTCAAAGGAATCAGCAGAGTAGAGGAGAAAAAGCAGAGGTTTGGGAGCCAAACCTGCTTCATGGCTTATTCACTGTGAGGCCTTGGGAAAGTCACCATCTCTCAGGGATATTCATGTTACTTACTTATGCCCAAGAGATACTACTACTCACCTCAGGGGGCTACTGCACTGTGAGAATTTTTCTTTCTTTTCTTTCTTTCTTTTTTTTTTTTTTTGAGATGGAGTCTCGCTCTGTTGCCCAGGCTGGAGTGCAATGGCATGATCTTGGCTCACTGCAACCTCCGCCTCCTGGGTTCAAGCGATTCTCCTGCCTCAGCCTCCCAAGTAGCTGGGATTACAGGCATGTGCCACCACGCCTGGCTAATTTTGTATTTTTAGTAGAGACAGGGTTTCTCCATGTTGGTCTGGCTGGTCTTCAACTCCCTAGCTCAGGTGATCCACCCGCCTTGGCCTCCTAAAGTGCTGGGATTACAGGCATGAGCCACAGCACCCGGCCCACTGTGAGGATTTGATTAGGCAATACACACACACACACACACACACACACACACACACCCTCAACATAGGCCTAGCATAGTGTGTCCTCAGGGTAGGTATTCAAGTCAATAGCTTTATGGACAAGGGACATTAGAAGCCCTTCTTCAGATTAACGATTATTTCTTTATTGGGGTATGGTAATACCTCTGAAATGTATGAAGCATTCCAAATATAGATACATCTTAAAAAAAATTTTTTTTTAAGATGGAGTCTCGCTCTGTTGCCCAGGCTGGAGTGCAGTGGCACAATCTTGGCTCACTGCAATCTCTGCCTCTTGGGTTCAAGCAATTCTCCTGCCTCAGCCTCCTGAGTAGCTGGGACTACAGGTGGGTGCCACCATGCCTGGCTAATTTTTGTATTTTTAGTAGAGATAGGGTTTCACCATGTTGGCCAGGCTGGTCTTGAACTCCTGACCTCAAGTGATCCGTCCGCCTTGGCCTCCCTCCTGGGATTACAGGTGTGAGCCACCACACCTGGACAAAATATTTTTAAACACTTGTTTTTAAAAAGCCCCAGATTGGCCGGGCGCGGTAGCTCATGCCTGTAATCCCAGCACTTTGGGAGGCTGAGGTGGGTGGATCACCTGAGGTCACAAGTTCCAGACCAGCCTGGCCAACGTGATGAAACCCTGTTTCTACTAAAAATACAAAAATTAGCTGGGCATGGTGGTGGGTCCCTGTAATACTAGCTACTCGGGAGGCTGACACAGGAAATCGCTTGAACCGGGGAGGCGGGGTGCCTGTAATCTCAGCTACCTGGGAGGCTGAGGCAGGAGAATCGCTTGAACCAGGGAGGCAGAGGTTGCAGTGAGCCAAGATCGCGCTATTGCACTCCAGCCTGGGTGACAAGAGCAAAACTCCATCTTAAAAAAAAAAAAAAAAGCCCAAGATTTTCATATGATATATGGCGAAGTCTTTACTGGTCGTTGCTAAGCACTTGGGGGAATACAACCGGTCTAAGCAAAACAGAAATATAACGATGTTCCAAAAAGAAAAAAAAAAAGACGTTATAAACTACATTTTAAAGTCTGGTAAGTAATTTTTGAATCATTTTCTTTTTCATGATCTGTACCTGCATTAACCAATGATAGCCACTAGCCACATGAAGCTATTTAAACTTTAATTAACATTAAGTAAAATTTAAAATCCAGTTACTCAGGCCGGGCGCGGTGGCTCACACCTGTCATCTCAGCACTTTGGTAGGCCGAGGCAGGCAGATCACCTGAGGCTGGGAGTTCGAGACCGGCCTGACCAACATGGAGAAACCCTGTCTCACCTAAAAATACAAAATTAGCCAGGCATGGTGGCACATGCCTGTAATCCCAGCTACTCAGGAGGCTGAGGCAGGAGAATCGCTTGAACCTAGGAGGCGGAGGTTGCAGTGAGCCAAGATTGCGCCATTGCACTCCAGCCTGGGCAACAGAATGAAATTCTGTCTCTAAATAAATGAATTAATTAAATTAATCCAGTTACTTAGTCACACTAACCACATTTCAAGTGCTTAACAGCCACATGTGGCTAGTAGCAGCTGTACTAGACAGTGAAGCTACAGCTCCATTGTGGAAAACTCTTACCAGGCAATGTGACCTATATGCTTTGCTACATATGAGGAAGAAGAAAAACAACTACCATCTTCTTTCTAAGACAGAAAACACTCTGGTGGGTTGGCACACCTTTTAGTCTGATGATTCGATACCTCGCAGTCTCAACAGCTGTCATGACACTTGCCAGTGTCCTGCTGGTTGGCCACTATCCCTATCTCCAAACACCAGTCTTGTTACCTCCAGCTTCCGTTGCTCATCAATAAGCTTGATGTTCCAAACCATTATGGAAAAGGAATTCAATGAAGGATATAAATAAGCAACAGCTCCTTCACAGTGCAGTTGAGAATGGTGTCTGATTTCAGGATGAACAGCACTGGCAAATAGGCCCATGACATACTGAGGTGTCAAACCAAAGGTCACTGACGTTGGGAGTTGGCAGTGTAAATTACTTAAATTTGACCTTTATTTCTTGTCTCTGGAAATAGGAAGATTTGTCATTATGGTGTATGTGAGATGTATGAGAGAGAAAGACATGGATGGGAGGGCAAAGGGGACATAGAGAGTAAGCTAATTAAAATTTTAAAATACCATTCTATACTTGAACTGATGGGGTGATCAGACACTGGAAGAGGTCACTAAGAGAGCTCATAAACTCTCAGTCCTTGGAAATCATTATAAAGTAGTCAGACACACTTATTCAGGAATAAACGTTTTGGAAACAGGATGTCAATATCCTCAATATCCTTTCCAGATTTGTGGTATTTGTATCAAAACAAACTAAACATCATACCAAGTAAGGAAGTAATGTTTAGTCTCAGAAATGACATATGAGGTCAACCATCTCAGTCAAGTCATACATAAATATTTCAAAATAGGATCATGTAAAAAGCCTTTAATTTGGGAGGCTGAGGTGGGCAGATCACAAGGTCAGGAATTCAAGACCAGCCTGACCAACATGGTGAAACCTGGTTTCTTCTAAAAATACAAAAATTAGCAGGGTGTGGTGGCATTCGTCTATAATCCCAGCTACTCTGGAGGCTGAGGCAGGAGAATTGCTTGAACCCGGGAGGTGGGGGTTGCAGTGAGCCGAGATTGCACCACTGTACTTCAGCCTGGGCAATAAGTGAGACTCTGTCTCAAAGAAAAAAACAAAAAGGAAAGAAAGAAATCAGTTAGGCATTGTTCTGCACACCTGTAGTCCCAGCTGCTGAAAAGGCTGAGGTGGGAGGATCACTGAGCCTGGGAGGAGGTTGAGGCTGCAGTGAACTACACTCCACCCTGAGAGACAGAGCAAGACCCTATCTCAACAACAACAAGCAAGCATTTATATTTGGTCTTTGACAGCATAATAAGGACAGGTGTGGTGGGTCACGCCTGTAATCCCAGCACTTTAGGAGGCTGAGGCAGGCAGATCACCTGAGATCAGGAGTTTGAGACCAGCCTGGTCAACATGGTGAAACCCCATCTCTACTAAAAATACAAAAATTAGCCAGATGTGGTGGCAGGTGCCTGTAATCTCAGCTACTCGGGATGCTGAGGCAGGAGAACTGCTTGAACCCAGGAGGTGGAGGTTGCAGTGAGCTGAGATCGTGCCATTGCACTCCAGCCTAGGTGACAGAGCAAGACTCTATTTCAAAAGAAAAGAAAAGAAAAGAAAAAAACAAAAAGAAAGCATAACAAAATTTGAAGATTATATGATTTGCCATCTTATTTTAGCTTGACGCTGAAATGAAAATTTGAGTCCCGCAGCAGACATTAGTGTGTGAAGAGAGAAGTGCTGTGGAGCTTGGCTAGAATTTAAAAATTGCCAACACATATTATACAAAATGCTTATAATACACAGAGAGTCACACAGTCAGGTAACTAAGAATCACCTCTAGTTCCTGATCACTTGGTACTGAATTAACCACTTACTCTAAAGATGCCAATCCAATCCTTTCGACGAGGGATGAAATGCTGGGTGAAGGTATAATGACATGTGACGTCCCCTCCAGGGATGTAGAACTTCTCCACACTGTTAAAGATGACCTGAGAGAAATGACAGTGATCCAGCAAGATAGCTGATGTGGGGGGATCTTCGATGGTCTTCTCCATGGTAGGGGTCCTGTTATGAAATGTGGAACAGAGTAAGGCTTAGAAAGCATTGTCTGAAATGTTGGTGATTTCTGGGCTTTCATCCAGGGAACATTCTGTGCAAAGCAAGTCAGGAAAAGCAAAATCCTGACAAATACTGAGATTACACAATTTGCTTTCTGTTTCACTTCGAGCCATCTCAGTCACAACTTCCTATGCTACGAGAATTTTCTGACAATATCTTTAACTTCTTCACCACAGGCACCACAACCCTCACATGAACAGCGGCTTATAGCTACTTTAGTTCCCCTTTCTCTAAATGACTTAAATAAGCAAGGCAGCCTAGATAAAATAGCCTGAGTTGGGAACTGTTAAACTTAAATTCTAGATTTTTCATCCCAACAAGCCCTATGACTTTAGGAAAGTCCATCTCTCTGGATTTCATCTTCTATATTCAATCCATTTATCCTATAATTATCAGGACCTTCCATATATAAGATACTCTGCTAGGACCTGGGGATGGGAATGAGAAGAAAGGAATGAGAGAAAATTATTTGACATGCAGTAGTGACAAGCATGGGTTCTAAATTAGAATGGTGGCGTTCAAATTCTAGCTTCACCACCTATTAAATTTGTGGCATTGGGCAATTTATTTAATCTGCTGGGCTCTGTGCCTGTTTCCTTATCTGTAAAATGGGGCTAAAAATAACATCTACCCCATTTAGTTTTTTGTGAGGCATAAGTGAAATAAAATGTCCAGCCCTTAAATCAGTGGCTGCCATTGTAGGCACTTCACACAAAGTTGATGCATGTTGAATGACAAAGTACTTAGCACAGAGTCTGCAGAAAGGGTTTAAGAGACGTTAGTTATAGTTAGTTATATAGTTATTACTGTTGTAGTTGTGGGTTTTTTTTTCCTGGTACAACCTTAAAAGGGGTCCCAATCCAATAGAGAGGATAGAGGAGTATAAAAATGACTGCCAAATGAATCGAATAAGAAGTACAAAATGCTCTGGCGTTCAAAACAGGGAGAGATGCAACTGGTTAGGAAAATAAAGAAAACTTCAGGGAATGAGAAGAATCTTAGATTAGCCCTCAGAGAGGATTAGGATTTTGACAAGTGGGTTTTTGAGTGAGGGCATTCTAGGTGAAGGAAACAGCATGAGTAACAACAAAGAAACAGAAAAATGCAACCCACATTTGGAAGACAGCAAACAAGTTTGGATCCCTAGCTATAAATGGGGATAATACCCTGTGTTTCACCTTTCTTGGTTATAGTACAGATAAAATGTGATCAAGAATAGAAAAGTTGTGGCTGGGTGCAGTGGCTCACACCTGTAATCCCAGCACTTTGGGAGGCAGAGGCAGGTGGATCTTTTGAGTCCAGGAGTTCATGACCAACCTGGGCAACATGGCAAAACCCCATCTCTACAAAAAACTACAAAAATTAGCTGGGTGTGGTGGTGCTCACCTGTAGTCCCAGCTACTCGGGAGGCTGAGATGGGAGGATCGCTGGAGCCTGGGAGGTCTAGGCTGCAGCGAGCCAAGATTGTGCCACTGTACTCCAGCCTGGGCAACAGAGCAAGCCCCTGCCTCAAAACAATAACAATGACAACAACAACAACGAAATAGGAAACTAGGGTGGTGCATGCCTGTAGTCCTAGCTGTTCAGGAGGCTGAGGTGAGAGGATTGCTTGAGCCCAGGAGTTCAAGTCCAGCCTGGGCAATATAGTGAGACTGTTTCTATTAAAACAAACAAAAAAAGCCAGGTGTGGTTGCTCACACCTGTAATCCCAGCACGTTGGGAGGCCAAGGCAGGTAGATCACCTGAGGTTAGGAGTTTGAGACCAGCTTGACCAAGGCAGAGAAACCCCGTCTCTACTAAAAATACAAAATTAGCTGGGCGTGGTGGCACATGCCTGCAATCCCAGCTACTTGGGAGGCTGAGGCAGGAGAATTGCTTGAATCTGGGAGCGGAGGTTTCAGTGAGCCAAGATCGTGCCACTGCATTCCAGCCTGGGCAAGAAGAGTGAAACTCCGTCTAAAAAAAAAAAAAAAAAAAAGCAAAACAAAGAAAAAAGGCCGGGCATGGTGGCTTACGCCTGTAATCCCAACACTTTGGGAGGCTGAGGCGGGTGGATCACCTGAGGTCAGGAGTTTGAGACCAATCTGGCCAACATGGTGAAACCCTGTCTCTACTAAAAATACGAAAATTACCCGGGCATGATGGCAGGTGCCTGTAATCCCAGCTACTCGGGAGGCTGAGGCAGGAGAATCGCTTGAACCCAGGAGGCAGAGGTTGCAGTGAGACATGATCATGCCACTGCACTCCAGCCTGGGGGACAGAGCGAGACTCTGTCAAAAAAAAAAAAAAAAAAAAAAAAAGAGAGAAACCATCATTTTGGAGGCAAAAAGAGTACATAAAAGAAACAAAGTGGGCCGGGCGCGGTGGCTCACGCCTGTAATCTCAGCACTTTGGGAGGCTGAGGTGGGTGGATCCCCTGAGGTCAGGAGTTCGAGACCAATCTGTCCAACATGATGAAACCCTGTCTCTACTAAAAATATGAAAATTACTGGGGCGTGATGGCAGGCGCCTGTAATCCCAGCTACTCGGGAGGCTGAGGCAGGAGAATCACTTGAACCCAGGAGGCCGAGGTTGCAGGGAGCTAAGATCATGCCACTGCACTCAAGCCTGGGGGACAGAGCGAGACTGTCAAAAAGAAAAAAAAAAAAGAGAAACCATTTTGGAGGCAAAAAGAGTACAGAAAAGAAACAAAGTGGGCTGGGCACGGTGGCTCATGCCTGTAATCCCAGCACTTTGGGAGGCAGAGGCGGGTGGATCATGAGGTCAGGAGATCGAGACCATCCTGGCTAACACGGTGAAACCCCATCTCTATTAAAAACACAAAAAATTAGCCGGGCGTGGTGGCGGATGCCTGTAGTCCCAGCTACTCAGGAAGCTGAGGCAGGAGAATGGCAGGAACCCGGCAGGCCGAGCTTGCAGTGAGCCGAGATTGCCAGATTGCGCCACTGCACTCCAGCCTGGGCCACAGAGTGAGACTCCGTCTCAAAAAAAAAAAAAGAAACAAAGTGTTTTTAATTGTTGACACCTAATACTTCCTGCCCCTTAAACAAATTACATGCAATTTTCTAAATGACTAGCTGGTCTAACATTTGGTGAGTCCATAATTCTCAATTTAGGGTTTTACTAGGACATGAAAAAAATATTTCAGTTGTACACAGAAAATGAAGAAAGAGCTATACACATGCAAATACTATATAATAGCTTACAAATTCAGCTATTGGTATATGCTGGAAGATTGTGTAAACATACAGGCACACATGTAATTTTTTTTTTTTTTTTTTAAGACAGAGTCTCGCTCTGTCCCCCAGGATGGAGTGCAGTGGCGCGATCTCGGCTCACTGCAACCTCTGCCTCCCAGGTTCACGCCATTCTCCTGCCTCAGCCTCCCGAGTAGCTGGGACTACAGGCACCTGCCACCATGCCCGGCCAGTTTTTTGAATTTTTCGTAGACAAATTTCACCGTGTTAGACAGGATGGTCTTGATCTCCTAACCTCGTGATGCCTCCCAAAGTGCTGAGATTACAGATGTTAAGGGAGGAGACCACCCCTCATATTGTCTTATGCCCAATTTCTGTCTCCAAAGAAAAAAAAGTAAAAACTAAAAGGCAGAAATGAAATCCACAAGCAGACAGCCCAGCGCCACACCCTGGGCCTCGTAGTTAAAGATCGACTCCTGACCTAATCAGTTATGTTATCTATAGATTACAGACATTGTATAGAAAAGCACTGTGAAAATCCCTATCCTGTTTTGTTCCGATCTAATTACAGGTGCATGCAGCCCCTAGTCATGTACCGCCTGCTTGCTCAATAGATCACGACCCTCTCACACGCACCCCGTTAGAGTTGTGAGCCCTTAAAAGGGACAGGAATTGCTCACTCAGGGAACTCGGCTCTTGAGACAGGAGTCTTGCTGTCGCCCCCGGCCGAATAAAACCCTTCCTTCGTTAACTCGTGTCTGAGGAGTTTTGTCTGTGGCTCGTCCTGCTACTACGTGAGCCACCGCGCCCGGCTGGCACACATATAATTTTTAAAAATAAATAAGTACAATAACCAAAAAACAAGACCCCCCAAACAACCATAATACTTCTTCTAGCCCCATCCTATCTATTTACTGGTTTTACTTTGAAGCCTAAGCAACCAGGACTGCTCTTCCAACTCCCTAGAAGTCAGTTTTTTCATAAAGAAGGCAACAGGACTTTGGAGCACTAAACTGTCTATTCTTGAAATTGAGTTAAGGAACTAAAAAATGCATTGACTTTCTGGTTTGTGACACAGTTTAGCCACATCCTCAACCTCAAACCTCAAAAGTTTTTCTTTCCATTTTTTTTTTTTTTTTGACAGAGTTTCGCTCTGTTCCCCAGGCTGGAGTGCAGTGGCAGTATCTCAGCTCACTGCAACCTCCACCTCCGGGGTTCAAGCAATTCTCCTGCTTCAGCCTCCTGAGTAGCTGGGACTACAGGTGCACACCACCACGCCCAGCTAATTTTTTGTATTTTTAGTACAGAGAGGGTTTCACCATGTTGGCCAGGCTGGTCTTGAACTCCTGACCTCAGGTGATCCACACACCTCAGCCTCCCAAAGTGCTGGGATTACAGGTGTGAGCCACCATGCCCGGCTCAAAAGAGTTTTTCAAAGGTGGGGGAGAGTTCACATTCCAATCTAGGTCAAGAATTTTCCCTATAATAAACTGTTACCTGTGTACAATGACGGTTTCTCTTGGATGCTATGAGAGAGTGGGCAGTGAGGTTTCTCAGCTTGCAGACCCTGTATTTCCAAGTGGTCTACTGTCATATGGAGGCCAGCATATCCCTTCTGTCCTAAGCCTGGAGCACCAATTTATCTGTGCATGTAAAATTACTTAACTTGTCCTTTGCGGATCATGAAGAACACTCAGGTAAGGGTGTTCTTCTGAGTGCTGGGCGTGGTAGCTCATGCCTGTAATCCCAGCACTGGGAGGCCAAGGCAGGCAGATCACCTGAGGTCAGGAGTTCAAGACCAGGCTGGCTAACATGGTGAAACCCCATTTCTACTAAAAATACAAAAAATTAGCTAGGCGTGGTGGCATGCATCTGTAATCCCAGCTACTCGGAAGGCTGAGGCAGAATAGCTTGAACCTGGGAGGCGGAGGTTGCAGTGAGCCGAGATCGCACCATTGCACTCCAGCTTGGGCAACAAGAGCAAAACTCTATCTCAAAAAAAAAAAAAAAAAAAAAAGAGTGACTTCAGGGACTGCCCCTCATATGCTGGCCTCCATATGACGGTAGACCACTTGGAAATAAAGGGTCTGCAAGCTGAGAAACCTCCCTGCCCACTCTCCCACAGCATCCAAGAGAAACCCTCATTGTACACAGGTACCAAGTACCTTACTCCCATTTCTTTTCCTTCACAACACTATCACCATTGTATACATAACACAATGCCTAAGGTGTAGTAATCACTGATTAAGTATTTGTTGGATAAATGAACTAACAAGATATGCACATCATTCATCAAAAAGTAAAAAAGGAAGGGGATTTGTAGGTAAGGGTGACTCTGGGGCTAAGAGTGTGTATGTTTTATTTTTTTAAGCCTTCTTAATTTGTTGGTTATCCTCGGAGAAACTGCTGTTTCTCAGCTTTCTCTTTTCTAAAATAGGGTGAGGAGATGATAATCTCCAAGTGCTAAGTCACTTCTTGGTATGGCTGGTTCAGCTGGCATGGCTGGTTCAAGTGGCATGGTGCCAAAAAACCAAAAGGAACAGATTTGATTTCCTTAAGGACCCATCAAATTCACACTCCATTACCTACCTTACACACACTCAAACTCTGGCAAGCTGTTGTGAAAATGGATGCTACTCTGAAAGGCAAGACCAGCTAAGGGCATGGGGTAGCTTGGTATAGTTTCTCTTTCATTACTAGAAAAACAACCAATCCGGCCGTGCGCCATGGCTCACACCTGTAATCCCAGGACTTTGGGAGGCCGAGGTGGGTGGGTCACTTGAGGTAGGGAGTTTGAGGCCAGCCTGGCCAACATGGTGAAACCCCGTCTCTACTAAAAATACAAAAAATTAGCCGGGCGTGGTGGTGGGCGCCTGTAATCCAAGCTACTCAGGAGGCTGAGGCAAGAGAATCACTTGAACCTAGGAGGCGAAGGTTGCAGTGAGCCAAGATTACGCCACTGCACTCCAGCCTGGGCAACAAGAGCAAAAAACTCTGTCTCAAAAAAAAAGAAAAGAAAAGAAAAACAACCAATCTAAGTTAACTCATAAGCAGAACGCTTAACAAAGGACAGCACATATATAGACAACACGAAAGAGCTCATGTTCTGAGGCTTGAGTGTATAGTCAAAGGAAATTCTAGCTCTTTCCATTCACCTGAAAACCTAATAATCTGTCTGGAAAAGTGAACAGCTTTGGTTCCTTATCAAAAATGCAAAAGACCCCATGGAGTTTCCCATTTCAGAAATCTCATCACCTTCCCAGAAGGGACTCAGAGGGCATCCAATGGCACGTGGGGTATTGAGAACTCAATCATTCTTGAAATAAGGTTAAAATTCTCCTCTGCCAAGGCTGGGGAAGGGTTTGAGGAGGCAAGTAGATGAGAACAGCAGTGCCTTCTCTTCTCTCCTTTTTACCAAGCTGTGGACACAAAGGGCCATGAGTAAACTAGAACATAACCATGCCAACCCGAACTTGGTCAGTGAGGAAGTATTCCAGCTTTTCCCGGAGGGAGGGCATCTACTGAGTTTTAAGGTCAGTAATCTTTAGTCTTCCTTTCCTCCCAGTGATAAAATTCCTGGGAGAAATGGGCTCCAACAATGACTTGGGAAATTACCTTTCTGACAAAGTAGTCTAGAAATGAGTATTTGTGGACAGGGGAGGGAAGATATGTAAAGAGAATTTTTTTGGGCCGGGGGGCAGGGTCTCACTCTGTCACCCAGGCTGGAGTACAGTGGCACAGCCATGGCTCACTGCAGCCTCAACCTCCCAGGCTCCAGTGATCCTCCACCTCAACCTCCCAAGTAGCTGGAACTATAGGTATGCGCCACCATGCCCAGCTAATTTTTGTATTTTTGTAGAGATAGGGTCTCCCTATGTTGTCCAGGCTGGTCTTGAATTCCTGGACTCAAGAAATCCTCCCGCATTGGCCTCCCAAAGTGCTGTGATTACAGGTGTGAGTCACTACACCTGGCCCATGAAAATTAAAATGACTTAAGCATCAACTTCCCCTCCTTTAACTACCTTTCCCACTATAGAACCTGTCTACCATCCATTTCTAATTTGGCAGCAATTCATAGAGGTAAAGAAAAGAGAAGAAATATAAGAAGAGCAAAAGTTAAATTTAGAAGCCCAGAGAACTACTGAGTTATGGAAAATTAGTGGGACGAGCCAGGTCCCCTAGAAATTATAAAGTGGTATTCTACCTAATTCCTTATTCCAATTCTCAAATCAAAGATTGGCCACATAAGGAGTGAACAGAGAAAACAAATAGGGATTTTCAAAAACAAAACTATCAAGCATGGGTAAATAATGCACAAATTCCACAAACTGTCAGAGGCAACTTTATTTGGCCTCTGACATGGTCGTTACCTTTTTTTCAGCTCAGTTTCCAAAAGGATTAGGGCCCTCAGAGGAGCAGGCAATAATGGGGAAGTATTTTTAAATGAGTCCCCTGAACTGTCTCCTAGCTTCCAAGAAAACCTGACACATTTTCATCTAATGAGCTTTTCAAGCCTAATATACTACTCCCAGGGCTGTTCCATGAGGACATAGATCCTCTTATGTCTTCCTGAAGAAAAGGAACAGCAGCCTGTTCTACTTCTGCTCTTGCTTTTTTTTTTTTGACACAGGGTCTTGCTTTGTCATCCAGGCTGGAGTGCAATGGCATGAATGCGGCTCACTGCAGCCTTGACATCCTTGGCTCAAGCGATCCTCTCACCTCAGTTGGAGTAGCTGGGACCCTAGGCACATACCTGGCTAATTTTCGTATTTTTGTAGAGACAGGGTTTCGCCATGTTGCCCAGGCTGGTCTTGAACTCCTGGACTCAGGCGATCCATCCGCCTCAGCCTCCCAAAGTGCTGGGATTACACGCATGAGCCACCATGCCCAGCCTACTTCTGCTCTTTCTAACTGCATCTGCAAACTACACTGATAGGCTTTTAGCAGAAAATTTTTTAAATGGCCAACATGTTTACATTAGCCTTTTATACCAGTGGGCATATATTGCAAGAGAAATGAAGACTACAGATTAGTTCACAGAAGGAAATCAAATGCTTCTACAGGCAAGAAAGACATGCAAATCAATTCTTCATTTGAGAACAGTAAAACATAAAAGTCAAACTCAATTTAATTGGATTCCTTTATCTTTCTGCTTACTTTTTTTTTTTGAGACAGAGTCTCTCTCTGTTGCCCAGGCTGGAGTGCAGTGGTGCGATCTCAGCTCACCACAACCTCTGCCTCCCGGGTTCAAGTGATTCTCCTGCCTCAGCCTCTAGGGACTACACGCGCGTGCCACCATGTCCGGTTAATTTTTGTATTTTTAGTAGAGACGGAGTTTCACTATGTTGGCCAGGTTGGTCTCTAACTCCTGACCTTGTGATCCGCCCACCTCGGCCTCCCAAAGTGCTGGGATTACAGGTGTGAGCCACTGTGCCGGAACTTCTGCTTACTTTACTTTCTAAACGATTAGCAATTAGCAAAAATGGAAGAATTGATTTGCATCCCATTTCTCCCTGGCCATGGCAGAAATGCTTACACATAACCAGCCTTAAAGAATACCGGCAGTGGATACTATGAGTGTGTGTAGATGGCCCTGAAACAGGTAGCAAAAGCAAAGACACAATCACTGGTCTTCAAATTATCCAGCCATTTGCTCTAGCCCAAAATTTCCAAGTTAATTCTAGACCCTTACCTAAAATATGAAAATGTTTCAGAGTGTCTTACAAAAATTTTACACCCCAGGAGGCCTTTATTACTATTCATTAACAATTGTTTGAATTTGCTGTCCAGCCTGTTCTAAACAGGCCTCATCTCACATCCATACCACCATAGTGCCGGCACCAGTTCTAGGGGAAGATGGAAAAAATAGTTCTGGGACATCAGGTGCGGGCAACTGGAAACTCTGAAAGGCTCAAAGCTGTGTACTAATCTCCATTTTACTGAGACCATCCACTTTTCCCTTGACAGGGGTGATTCTAAAATGCCATGTCCCTGTGACATGGGCAGTGACAGTGTTTGAAGTGTGGCGGAAAGGGGACTAGGCTAACAGCCAAGGGAGCTGGGTTCCTATCTTAGTTCTGCCACTCTGAGAGTTTGGCCAAGTCACACTACTCTTTTCTGGCCTGTTTCCTCATCAGTAAAATGCATGGCTAAGGCTAGAAAATCTTCAAGGACCTTGCCTGATATAATGATGATCCTAAGTGAACGAAAAAAGAAGTGAAAGAGTTCATTTAACTCTCTTTTCATCTAAAAAAAATTAAGGATACATGACATTCTATCAATATATACTGCCAAATTAAATTTTTGTTTGTTTTTTGTTTTTTGAGACGGAGTCTCACTCTGTTGCCCAGGCTGGAGGGCAGTGGCGCCATCTCGGCGCACCGCACCCTCCGCCATCTGGGTCCAAGCGATTCTCCTGCCTCAGCCGCCCAAGTAGCTGGGATTACAGGCACCCGCCACCACGCCCCACTAATTTTTGTATTTTTAGTAAAGACAGGGTTTTGCTATGTTTGCCAAGCTGGTCTTGAACTCCTGACCTCAGGTGATCCACCCGCCTAGGCCTCCCAAAGTGCTGAGATTACAGGCGTGAGCCACCGCGCGTAGTCAGCCAAATTAAAATTTTAAAGAGCCACAGATGTACTATCTGACTCGAAAGACAATATGACCTGTTACTGCCAGGTAACTCAGGATTATTGACTACCTTTTTCAAGGCCCTTTCCATTCCACAGGTGTCATGTCTGCCAAAGGATAGAGTTTCCAGGTCCCTTGAAAATACCTGGGAAACTGAGCCATCTGGATATTCCTTAATCATGTATTCTCCACAAGCTACAAAGACCTACCACATAAAGTGCTTTACTTGCAATGGTGTTTTACTCAGCTCCAACCATGGCCACTTGTTGGCTTGCATGTGAAGCAAGAATGCAAGTGATAGAAAAGAGTTAACACGTCCAATGGGGTTGAAATAATATACGAGTGGGAACATTAGCTCCCAAACTAAGCTGGGTCAGTGGTGGAGGGGCAATGGATTAACTGTAAAGAGGCAGGTCACGACACCTTCTCTCCTCCTGCCTAGAACGTCTTCTCCGACAGCTGCAGCATGCAAAAGGCAAGGCGCTTCAGGGATCAAACCTACTCGTAAAGGGGGACACTGAGGCCCAAAGAGAAAGTAACTTGCTCAGGGTGACGCAGCAAGGCTCCACCTCCGCCTCGAAGCCAACGGCGATGACATCCAGGAGAGGGATTACGGAACCACCACAGCCTGGGCCCGCGGGAGGGGACGGGACGCCACGACCCGTGGGGCGGCAGCCGCCGCCTCAAGACCCTCGCCGCCGCCAGGGGTGTCACTTCTGCCCAAGGAGCCTCCTACCCTGCCACACAGCACTGCAGCGCTGCCCTCCGCAGGACAAAACTGCCCCGCAACCCTCCCGGGCCGCGGGAGGGGCTCCAGGGCCTTCAGAACACCACTCCCACTATCACCCCAGAGGGTGAACTGCGGTGAGAACCGAAACCTGCCACACCTCTACCCCCGTGGCCCCTTCTCAGGACTGCAAGTCTGAATGTGGGCACCCCGAGGGTCTAACTGCCCCTTTCCACTTGAGGCACTCACCAGGGACAGCAGCCAGCAGCGGCGCGACAGCAACAGGGCAGAGTGGGACGGTGGCGGGTCTAAGCACCCGAGGGAGAGCCCGTCCCGCCTGGCCCCGCCCACACGTCACAACGGTCAGCAAGCCCCGCCCCCGCGCGGCGCTTGCTGGGACTTGTAGTGCTCAGGTGACCGGGTCCCAGGAGTGGTCTTCTGCCGTTGATGGCTCTCCTAAGTCCTGAGCAGCGATCTCACCGAAAGAAACCTACTTCATCCCCTGGAAGAAGCTGTTTACTTTTCTTTTTTTTCTTTTATACCTTTATTTCTTTTTTCTTTTTCTGTCGTCCAGGCTAGAGTGCAGTGGTGCGAACACGGCTCACTGCAGCCCCGACCTCCCGGGCTCAGGTGATCCTCCCACTTCAGCCTCCTGAGTAACTGGGACAACCATGGTGCCCATACGGCGCCCGCCACCACACCAGGCTAATTTTTGTATTTTTAGTAGAGATGGGGTTTTGCCATGTTGCCTAGGCTGGTCTTGAACTCCTGGGCTCAAGAGGTCCAACTGCCTCGGCCTCCCAAAGTGTTGGGATTACAGACCTGAGTCATCGTGCCCGGGCTACACCTTTATGTCTTTCTTTCCTGAACGAGAAAGCTTTATACATTTGAAGGGCCATTAAGAGGTCATCTTCATTTTTCTCCTGGCTCCACTTAATACTACTTCACGAAGAGTCTTTATTTTTTTTGAGACAGGGTCTCACTCTGTTGCCCAGGCTGATGTGCAGCGGGGCAATCTCGGCTCAGTGCAACCTCTGCCTCCTGAGTTCAAGCTATTCTCGTGCCTCAGCCTCCCCAGTAGCTGGGGTTACAGGTGCCCGCCACCATGCCTGGCTCATTTTTTTGCATTTTTAGTAGAATCGGGGTTTCACCATGTTGGCCAGGCTGGCCTTGAACTCCGTCTCAAAAAGAAAAAAGAGAATAAACTCATGGCAGGGCACAGTAGCTCACGCCTGTAATCCAACACTTTGGGTGGCCGAGGTGGGAGATCTCTTGAGCCCAGAAGTTTCGGATCAGCCTGGACAAGATGGGGAGACCCTGTCTCTACAAAAAATAAAAAAAATTAGCCGGGCGTGGCAGTGCGCCCCTGTAGTCCCAGCTACTTAAGAGGCTGACGTGGTAGGATCACTTGAGCCTGGGAGGTGGAGGCTGCCGAAAGCCATGATCACACCACTGCACTCCAGTCTGGGAGACAGAGCGAGACCCTGTCTCAAAAAAAAAATAAATAAATAAAATAAAATAAACTCAGTAAGAAAAGAATTCTGCTAAGTCAATTTAAAGAAAATCCCCCATCCTTAATATCTAATCACCCTGGCCTGCCTTCAACAAGAGGCCTGTTAAGTTGGTTTAACAAGAATCTCATTTTAGTAATTTTCCATGCAGTGACCCCTCACTCTGCCTGTTGGCTATAAATCCCACTTGTCATTATTGTATTCAGAGTGCAGCATAATCTCCCCTTTGGTCCTGAATAAATTCTTCCTTGCCATTTTAACAATTGTCAGAATATTTTTTTCTTTAACATCCAGAAGATGTTAAATGCTGTATATGCTGTCTATGAAAGATTAAATTTGGAAGTGCCCCTTCTTCCACTGTTTAAATGTGGAAAGAAATTTTTCTTTGCCATCTGACCAGAAAATTTATGCCTCTGAAGCAGCTTTAGATTTCAGGCAGGGGAATGAGCATTCCTTTTTTTTTTTTTTCGAGACAGAGTCTTGCCCTGTCGCCTAGGCTGGAGTGCAGTGGCATGATCTGGGCTCACTGCAACCTCCACCTCCCGGGTTCAAACGATTCTCCTGCCTCAGTCTCTTGAGTAGCTGGGACTACAGGCGTCAGCCACCATGCCCGGCTAATTGTTGTATTTTTAGTAGAGACAGGGTTTCACCATATTGGCCAGGCTGGTCTCGAATTTCTGACCTTGTGATCCACCCGCCTTGGCCTCCCAAAGTGCTGGGATTATAGGCATGAGCCACCACACCCGGCGGGAATGAGCATTCCTAATCTGCTTCCTCACAAGACTGGTGGCATTCAACTGAGATGAATGGATGGTGGGAAATGATGAGTAAGCCAGGAAGTGGGTCATTCATCTAAAGTTCAAATCACCTTCTGAGTTACCAAAATAATATCTTCCATTTTAAACTCGGTCTGCAGGGACAAGTGCCCTCAGTATCCTGGATACATTTCCCTTAATTTTACTTATTAGATTTTCTAAAAGCACTGAGAATGAAAACCATCTGCACCCACACAGCTTATTGTCTCCATTAACATGATAACTATTTCAGTAAATTAAAAATGAAGGCCGGCCGGGCGTGGTGGCTCATGCCTGTAATTCCAGCACTTCGGGAGGCCGAGGCGGGCGGATCACGATGTCAGGAGTTTGAGACCAGCCTGGCCAACATGGTGAAACCCAATCTCTACTAAAAATACAAAAGTTAGCTGGGCATGGTGGCAGGCACCTATAATCCCAGCTACTCGGGAGGGTGAGGCAAGAGAATCGCTTGAACCCAGGAGGTGGAGGTTGCAGTGAACCAAGATTGCGGAGATTGCAGTGAACCGAGATTGCGCCTTTGCACTCCAGCCTGTAGTCCCATCTACTCAGGAGGATGAGGTAGGAAGATCACTTGAGCCCAGGAGTTTGAGGTTGCAGTGAGCAGTGGTTGCACCACTGCACTCGAGCCTGGGCAATAGAGCGAGACCTTGTCTCAGAAAGAAAAACATAAATAAAAATAGCCCTTCCCAAAACTAAACTTGCCTTTATAAAACTAATAAAAGGCCACAGATTTAGAATTATGAGAGAGGACTGAATTCTGCTAAAATGTTGGCATAGTTAAATTATTACCAGCTATTATTCTGGAGGTCACAAGATTTACAACTTTCCCAATTACTCTCATAAATAACATCACTATTGTAGAACCTAAGATTGGGCTCTTGATAGATCCTTTCAGACTTTGGCATTTCTGACAATCAGATGGCTCCACCAGAACCCAGGACTCTTAACTGGTCCTGTGACTCCCCATCCAGAAACAGACTTAGCACACAAGAAATATTTTCCATAACCCTGTGATTGCATCCCCAACCAATTAGCAGCATCCATTCCCTAGCCCCCTGCCGGCCAAACTATCTTTAAAAAACCCAGCCTCCAAATTTTCAGAAAGACTGATTTGAATAATAATAAAATTCCGCTCTCTCATTTAGCTGGTTCTATGGGTATTAAACTCTTTCCCTATTACAATTCCCGTCTTGATAAATTGGCTCTCTCTGAGCAGTGGACAAGAGCTCGTTGGGTGTTTATACAACCACTGGCCTCAAAATACTCTCTTTGTTGTGTCTACCAATCCTAAATGATTGTATCATGATCCTTACCCCATCCTAATCAACCCCCAACCCACATTGAAAGAGCCTACACTTAAACCAAATTTCAAAGACTCAGTATATACCACTATGTGCTCCCTACTTTGAGCCTCCACAACTCTGTCAAAGTAGTGCTCTTCTCACTGCAGTAAGGATAAACTAGACTTTGTTTTATCAACAGGTTATTTTGTTGATATTTTCAGCACCTAAATTCAATAGCACAAAATAAAACAGTTAGTCCGATTTCTCTCTCTCTCTCTCTCTCTCTCCCCACCCCCCCACTCCCCATCTGTCTTTTTCTTTCACGGAGTCTCCCTTTGCTGCCCAGGCTGGAGTGCAGTGGCATGATCTCAGCTCACTGCAACCTCTGCCTCCAGGGTTCAAGCAATTCTCCTGCCTCAGCCTCCCAAGTAGCTGGGATTACAGGTGCCCACCACCATGCCAGGCTAATTTTTGCATTTTTAGTAGAGACAGGGTTTTACCATGTTGGCCAGGCTGGTCTTGAACTCCTGACCTCAGGTGATCCACCTGCCTTGGCATCCCAAAGTGCTGGTATTACAGGTATGAGCCACTGCACCTGTTTTTTTTTGTTTTTTTTTTTTTTTAAGTAGAGATGGGGTCGTAGAGATGGGGTCTCACTGTGTTGCCCAGGCTGGTCTCGAACTCTTGGGCTCAAGTGATCCTCCTGCCTCAGTCTCCCAAAGTGCTGGGATTATAGGTATAAACCACCATGCCCAGGCTAGTCTGATTTATGTATTTATATAGTTATTTATTTATTTACTGAGATGGAGTCTTGCTCTGTCACCCAGGCTGGAGTGCTGTGGTGTGATCTCAGCTCACTGCAACCTCCACCTCCTGGGCTCAAGGGATTCTCCTGCCTCAGCCTCCCAAGTAGCTGGGATTACAGGTGCATGCCACCATGCCCAGATAATTTTTGTATTTTTAGTAGAGACGGGGTTTCACCATGTCGGCCAGGCTGGTCTCAAACTCCTGACCTTAAGTAATCTGCCCATCTCGGGCTGGGTGCGGTGGCTCACGCCTGTAATCCCAGCACTTTGGGAGGCCGAGGCGGGCGGATCACGAGGTTAGGAGATTGAGACTGTCCTGGCTAACACGGTGAAATCCTGTCTCTACTAAAAATACAAAAAATTAGCCGGGCACAGTGGTGGGCGCCTGTAGTCCCAGCTACTCAGGAGGCTGAGGCAGGAGAATGGTGTGAACCCGGGAGGTGGAGCTTGCAGTGAGCTGAGATCGTGCCACTGCACTCCAGCCTGGGTGATGGAGAGAGACTCCGTCTCAAAATTAAAAAAACAAACAAACAAAGAAAAAACAATCTGTACATCTCGGCCTCCCAAAGTGCTGGGATTACAGGCGTGAGCCACTGAGCCAGGCCTTAATCTGATTTATTTCTAATAGAAACGTCAAGGGAGGGCTGCAGCTGCAACCCTTTATAACTGGATATTGAAGGAATAGGAATTTATATTCAGACCTACAGAGAAAATCTTTCACTTCTATCTTCAACTGCTAAGTCTCAGGGCAAAAAAAAAAAAAAAAAGACTGAGGGGGTATGTGGTTACTCTGTGCATGACACAGTATATTATCTCATTTCATTCTTCTAAGGGCAGTATTTTTATTATTCGCATTTTATAGATGAGAAAAGCAAGGCTTAGAGACATAAAATTATTTTGCCACGCTCACATAGCTAATAAGTGCCATCAGAAGAATTTGAGCAAAGCATTCTGACTCCAGTACTGTACTCTTCACTTTTTTTTTTTTTTTTTTTTAAAGAGACAGTATCAGAGCTGTTTGAACCAAAGTGACTCCATCTTGAATAGGGGCTGGCTAAAATAAAGCTGGGACCTACTGGGCTGCATTTCCAGGAGGTTAGGCATTCTTAGTCACAGGATGAGACAGGAGGTTGGAACAAGATACAGGTCATAAAGACCTTGCTGATAAAACAGGTTGCAGTAAAGAATCCAGCCAAAACCCACCAAAACCAAGATGGCGATGAAAGGTCGTCCTCACTGCTCATTATACTCTAATTATAATTCATTAGCAGGCTAAAAGACACTCCTACCAGCGCTATGACAGTTTACAAATGCCATAGCAATGTCAGGATGTTTACCCTATATGGTCTATAAAGGGGAAGAACTCTCAGTTCCAGGAATTTCCCACCCCTTTCCCAGAAAACTCATGAATTATCCACCGCTTGTTTAGCATATAATCAAGAAATAACTGGCTGGCCATAGTAGCTCACGCCTGTTATCCCAGCACTTTTGGAGGCCAAGGTGGGAGGATCGCAAGGTCAGGAGATGGAGACCATCCTGGCTAACACGGTGAAACCCTGTCTCTACTAAAAATACAAAAAATTAGCTGGACGTGGTGGCACATGCCTGTAGTCCCAGTTACTCGGGAGGCTGAGGCAAGAGAATCGCTTCAACCCAGGAGGCGGAGGTTGCAGTGAGCCGAGATCACGCCACTGCACTCTAGCCTGGGCGACACAGCAAGAATCCATCTCAAAAAAAAAAAAAAAAAGGCTAGGCTCAGTGACTCACACCTGTAATCCCAGCACTTTGGGAGGCCGTGGGGGGTGGATACCTGAGGTCAGGCGTTCGAGACCAGCCTGGCCAACATGGTGAAACCCCATCTCCACTAAAAATACAAAAATTAGCCGGGCGTGGTGGCGGCGCCTGTAATCCCAGCTACTTGAGAGGCTGAGGCAGGAAAATTGCTTGAACCGGGTGGGTGGGGGGCAGTGGAGGTTGCGGTGAGCCAAGATTGTGCTACTGCACTCCAGCCTGGGCAAAAGAGTGAAACTCCATCTCAAAAATAAATAAATAAATAAATAAATAAATAACCATAAAAATATCCAACCAGCAGCCCACCAGGCTGCTCTGCCTATGGAGTAGCCATTCTTTTATTCCTTTACTTCCCTTATTTTTTTTTTTATTTTTTTTTATTTTTTTGAGATGGAGTCTCGCTCTGTCGCCCAGGCTGGAGTGCAGTGGCGCGATCTCGGCTCACTGCAAGCTCCGCCTCCCGGGTTCACGCCATTCTCCTGCCTCAGCCTCTCCGAGTAGCTGGGACTACAGGCGCCCGCCACCACGCCCGGCTAATTTTTTTGTATTTTTATTAGAGACGAGGTTTCAACAAGTCTCGATCTCCTGACCTCGTGATCCGCCCGCCTCGGCCTCCCAAAGTGCTGGGATTACAAGCGTGAGCCACCGCGCCCGGCCCCTTTTACTTCCCTTATAAACTTGCTCTCACTCTATGGATTCACCTCGAATTCTTTCTTGCTGGAGATCTAAGAACCCTCCATTGGGGTCTGGATCAGGACTCCTTTCCAGTAACAACAGGATCTCACTCTGTCACCAGGCTGGAGTTCAGTGTCATGATCACCGCTCACTGCAGCCTCAACTTCTGGGGCCCAGGCAATGCCCCTACCTCAGTCTCCTGAGTAACTGGGACTATACGCATGCACCATTGTAACAGGCTAATTTTTTTTTTTTTTTTTTTTTTGAGACAGAGTCTTATTCTGTTGCCTAGGCTGGAGTGCAATGGTGTGATCTCGGCTCCTGCAACCTCCGCCTCCCAGGTTCAAGAGATTATCCTGTCTCAGCCTCCTGAGTAGCTGGGATTACAGGTGCGCACCACCAGGCCCAGCTAATTTTTGTATTTTTAGTAGAGATGGTGTTTCACCATGTTGGTCAGGCTGGTCTCAAACTCCTGACCTTGTGATCCGCCCACCTCAGCCTCCCAAAGTGCTGGGATTACAGGCGTGAGCCACCGCACCCAGCGTAGCTGGCTAATTTTTTATTTTTTCTAGAGATGGGGTCTCACATTATGTTGGCCAGGCGGGTCTCGAACTCCTGGCCTCAGGTGATCCTTCTGCCTCGGCCTCCCAAAGTGCTAGGATACAGGTGTGACCCACCTCGCCTGGCCCCATTCTTATCCACTATCCTCATTATGTTTTTAATGAAGAATTCAGCAAGGTATAAGGGAAGACAAACACATAAATGACTATAATACCACAAGATATTGGCTTTATTTATTTATTTTTTTGAGGTGTAGTCTCACTCTGTTGCCCAGGCTGGAGTCCAGTGGTGCGATCTCAGCTCACTCACTGCAACCTCTGCCTCCCGGGTTCAAGCAATTCTCCCTGCCTCAGCCTCCTGAGTAGCTGGGATTACAGGCGCACGTCATCATGCCCAGCTAATTTTTATATTTTTTAGTAGAGACGGGGTTTCGCCATATTAGCTAGGTGGGTCTTGAACTCCTGGCCTCAGGTAGTCTGCCTGCCTCAGCCTCCCAAGATGCTGGGATTACAGGCGTGAGCCACTGCACCCGGCCAAGATATTGGCTTTAGAAAAGGAATTTTTACACAGTGCTAAGAGCGCACAGAATCAATTTTTCCTAGGGGCAAGAAGGAAGGCTTCATAGGAAAGATGTTAAAGAAAAAATCATTCTGGAGCCTGTTAAAATAGTAAGGAGGACTTCATTCAGGACTGTTGCATTAGGGACATTACAATAGGCGAAAGAGAGTGTGCTCAACTCCAAATACAATAAGGACAAATGGGATTTATAGGCAAGGAGCAGAGTGAGGAAAATCCATGGATGGAAAATTATTAAGAGGAGACATCAAGAGTGGGGGCGGGGAGCGTTTCTTGCTAAACCAACTTAACAGGATTCTTGCCAAAGGCAGGCTAGAGATTGATCACATATCAAGAGTGGGGGAGGCTGGGCGCAGTGGCTCACGCCTGTAATCCCAGCACTTTGGGAGGTGAAGGTGGGAGGATCACAAGGTCAGGAGTTTGAGACCAGCCTGGCCAAAATAGTGAAACCCTGTCTCTACTAAAAATACAAAAAATTAGCTGGGCGTGGTGGCGGGCGCCTGTAATCCCAGCTACTTGGGAGGCTGAGGCAAGAGAATCGCTTGAACCCAGGAGGTGGAGGTTGCAGTGAGCCAAGATCGCGCCACTGCACTCCAGCCCTGGCGACAGTGAGGACTCCCTCTCAAAAAAAAAAAAAAAAAAAAGAGTGGGGGGTGAGGAATTTGATCAGTTTTTGAGGGTGATCAGTTATCAAGGGTGGAGGGTTCTCTTTAAACTGCCTTAAGAATGTTGCCAAAACTGCTGGGTGCAGTGGCTCACGCCTGTAATCCCAGCTTTTAGGGAGGCAGAGGCGGGAGGATAGCTTGAGCTCAGGAATTTGAGACCTGCCTGGGCAATATAGCTAGACTCGGTTCTTCACAAAAAGGAAAAAAAAAAAAGCCAAAAAGCAAAAAAGATTCTTGCTAAAATCAGACTCAGCAAGGACAGACATGGAAGCCCAAGGTCAAAGAGGGCTCAGAGGAGGCTAACTAAAGTTTGGTCAAAGAGAATCTGTGGCTGGGCGCGGTGGCTAACTCCTGTAATCCCAGCATTTTGGGAGGCTGAGGTGGGCGGATCACCTGAGGTCGGGAGTTCAAGACCCGCCTGACCAACGTGGAGAAACCCCGTCTCTACTAAAAATTCAAAATTAGCTGGGCAAGGTGGTGCATGCCTGTAATCCCGGCTACTCCAGAGGCTGAGGCAGGAAAATGGTTTGAAGCTGGGGAGTGAAGTTTATAGTGAGCTGCACTCCAACCTGGGCGACCGAGTGAGGCTCCGTCTCAAAAAAAAAAAACCCCAAAAACAAAAAGCAAAACAAACAAAAGTAGTACTGGGAGAGCTGGGTGCTGTGGTGTGCACTTTTAATCCCAGCTACTTGGGAGGTTGAGGTGGGAGGATCACTTAAACCCACGAGTTAGAGACTACCCTGGGCATCATAGTAAGACTTCATCTCAAAAACAAAAACAAAAAACAAAAACAAAACAAACAAACAAACCAAAAAACAACCCAAAACTTCTGGTTCACCAGGTCTGCCAAAAAGAGAAAAAAGTTATCTGCAGATTTTCAACTGCATAGGGGGTTGATGTTCCTAACCCCTGCATGGTTCAAGGGTCAACTGTAAAATCCTTAACGTGTTCATTTTTATATCTATATGAGAGTCTTGGTTTTATCTTTATTAAGAAAATTCTCTTTTTTTTTCAGTTTTTTTAACATGTAAATACATGTTTGACATAGTCATAGCCTTTATATTTTTTTCACTTACTACTTTTATTAAGTAAAAAACTTCCTCGGTGCAATGAAACTTCATATATGTTAGTTGCTTTTTTGCTATAAAATAATTGATTCTACCATGATTTACTTCACCGTTTTCTAACAATTGAATATTTAAGCTGTTTATTAAAAAAAATTTTTTTTTGAGACGGAGTTTCGTTCTTGTTGCCCAGGCTGGAGTGCAGTGGCACCATCTTGGCTCACTGCAACCTCTGCCTCTTGGATTCAGGTGATTCTCTTGCCTCAGCCTCCCGAGTAGCTGGGACTACAGGTGCCCACCATCACACCCGGCTAATTTTTTATACTTAGTAGAGATGAGTTTCACCATGTTGGCCAGGCTGGTCTTGAACTCCTGACCTCAAGTGATCTGCCTGCCTTGGCTTCCCAAAGTGCTGCGCTTATAGGTGTGAGCCACCGCACCGGGCCCAATTTTATTTTTTTGATCTGTGGTCTCATTCTGTTGCCCAGGCTGGAGTGCAGTGGCATGATCTTGGCTCACTGCAGCCTCCACCTCCCAGACTCAAGCAATCCTCCTCCCTTAGCCTCCAAGTAGCTGGGGCTCCAGGTGTGCACCACCACACCCAGCTGAGTTTTGTATTTTTAGTAGAGACAGGGTTTCTCCATATTGCCCAGGCTGGTCTTGAACTCTTGGACTCAAGCAATCTGCTCTCCTTGACCTCCCAAAGTGCTGGGATTACAGGCATGAGCCACGGTGCCCAAATAATTTTCTTTTTTTGAGACAGAGTCTCGCTCTGTCATCCAGCCTGGAGTGCAGTGGCAAGATCTTGGCTCATTGCCAACCTCTGCCTCCCGGGTTCAGGTGATTCTCCTGCCTCAGCCTCCTGAGTACCTGGGATTAACAGGCGCCTGCCACCATGCCAGGCTAATTTTTGTTTTTTTTAGTGGAGACGAGGTTTCACCATGTTAGCCAAGCTGGTCTCAAACTCCTGACCTCAAGTAATCCGCCCCCCTCGGCCTCCCAAAGTGCTGGGATTACAGGCATGAGCCACTAAGCCCAGCTAATCAGGACACTTTCTATGGAACTTGTCTGAGGGCCATCTACACCAAGACAAGGATGCTTTAAAAGCAGCCACGTTGTTTCCTTACAGGGCAAAAAGAAAAAAAAAAAAAAACATCTACGAACAGAGAAGTTTGTTTTCCCAGAAGGTGGAGGAGGATGAAGAAGAAAGGCAAAATGAAAACAGAAAACTGCCTGTAATCCCAGCACTTTGGCAGGCCGAGGCGGGCAGATCACCTGAGGTCAGGAGTTCGAGACCAGCCTGGCCTACGTGGCGAAACCCCCATCTCTACTAAAAATACACAAAAATTAGCTGGATGCAGTGGCTCACGCCTATAATTCTAGCACTTTGGGAGGCTGAGGCGGGTGGATCACCTGAGGTCAAGAGTTCAAAACCAGCCTGGCCAACGTGGCAAAATCCCATCTCTACTAAAAATACAAAAATTAGCCAGGTGTGATGGTGGGTGCCTGTAGTCCCAGCTACTCAGGAGGCTGAGGAGGCTGAGGCAGGAGAATTGTTTGAACCCGGGAGGCAGAGGTTGCAGTGAGCCGAGATTGTGCCACTGCACTCCAGCCTGGGTGACAGGGCGAGACTCCATCTTGAAAAAACAAAAACAAAAACAAAAAAACCCCCCAGAAACCTGGGAGCTCCACTGCTCATGGGTGGGCAGTCCCCTGTCCAAGGGCTCTTTCAGCCCCATCAGATACAGTTACACATCAAAATGGAGAGGATTCAGAAGAGGTGCTTGGCAGCAGTTTCTATTGCTATTTCTATTTCACTAATAGCAGAGCGTGTGGAGGAAGGGGTAATGGACTCTATGACCCCACTGCAAACCTTGAGCAAAGCCATCTCACTTTCCTGGGCCTCAGTTTCCTCATCTGAAAACAGGACAAATGCCATGGAGGTCTCTAAGAACTCTTCTGATTTAAAAGAAGCCTAATTCTGTGATTATACACACTTCTACAACATTCTCTCATGCATTGCAGACTTAAAGCAAAAAAAATCTGGGGTATGCAAAATTTTACCTAAGCATCCTTGCCTCATTCCCACTCCTTACCTCATTCCTGGTACACATATCAAGACTTTATTTTGGCTGGGCACAGTGGCTCACACCTGTGATCCCAACATTTTGAGAGGCAATCAAACAAGATCCCGTCTCTACAAAATTGTTTTTTTAAAAAATTAGCCAGGCATGGTGGTAGAAGCCTGTAATCCTAGCTACTCAGGAGGATTGCTTGAGCCCAGGAGTTTGAGGCTTCAATGAGTCATGACCGTGCCACTGTACTCCAGCCTGGGCGACAGAGCAAGACTCCATCTTGAAAAAAACAAAATAAAATTATTTTGGCCGGGTGCAGTGGCTCACGCCTGTAATCCCATCACTTTGGGATGCCGAGGTGGGCGGATCACGAGGTCAGGAGTTTGAGACCAGCCTGGCCAACATGGTGAAACCCCGTCTCTACTAAAAATACAAAAATTAGCTGGGCGTGGTGGCGGGCATCTGTAATTCCAGCTACTCAGGAGGCTGAGGCGGGAGAATTGCTTGAACCCAGGAGGGAGAGGTTGCAGTGAGCCGAGATCGTGCCACTGCACTCCAGCCTGGGCAACAGAGCAAGACTCCGTCTCAAAAAAAAAAAAAAAAAATTATTTTGACTGGCACAGGAAGAAAGGGCTTCTAGGAGGGACCTTGGTTCAGGGAGCAGAAGCAGGATATCTCTTTGTTTCATTAACTACTTAAAGGAAGAACCCCAAACTGAGAAAGGGCTGTGTGTGAAGTGCAGAGCAAACAACCTTACGGGGGGTTTTACTATTTATCTATTTAGTCAGGTGGGTGCCTTAGGAACAAAACAACAGTGAAAACAACAGGGTTGGACCTGGATTTTTCCACACTGTTGCCTCTGAGAGCTCCTAGGACATGGTCCAAATTTTTTGACAATTAGGACCCTCCAGCATTCTGCTTCAGTTTTTCATGCCCAGGCCCAGTAAGTCCCTCAGTGTTTACCTTGTGGATTTGTCTGTTTAGGGTTTGCCAGGCACAAATCACTGATATTCTCTGCTTTCCTGGCTGTCACTCGGGTTGAAGCTTGCTTTGCTCTACAGTGAGGGCAGCTTCACTGTTCACCATGTTCACCCTGTGTTTGCTCCGACATCAGCCCTGAAAGGACAGCAGTGCCGGGCTCTGGCCTCTAAGCTCCCATTGCAACCTCTCATAAATAGCCAGTTGTCAGGGATTTTAATGGAAACTCTCTGAAAGCCGTAAATCTTTGCTGCTCTCTCCTGTATCCTCTCCCTCATTTCCATCACAATATCACTCCTGAGGGACCGGAGACAAAACAGGAGCTAGGCAGAGCAGATTGGTGGGACCCTGGGGAAAGAAAACAGTGGGATGGGGGAGGGGAACAGGCTGGGACAGTTGGTCTTAGGGAAGCATCTGCTGGGTGACCAGTTAATGATGGTCACTTGGCCCCTTAGGGCCTGTGGGGGAGGGGCACCACAGCACAGGGCCACCTGCGGGGGGAAATGGGAAGAGTGCTGACTGGATGGCAGAGAGGTTTCTGGAAGAGCAGCAGATGGGCCACTGGTTCCACCTTGGGCCTTCTGTTCACGCCAGGGTGACTGTAAGCACCACGTAGTAGGCTTCCAGGGTGGGCTTGAGGCTAAGCTACACCCTTGCCTCTGGTGTTCTGCCTGTGCACATCAGCAGGTGAAGGGGATCTGTGTTGGGAGGAACTTAGGTTACCAACTCAGGCCCAAATGAACACTGTTTATTTATTTATTTGAGACAGAGTTTCCCTCTGTTGTCCAGGCTGGAGTGCAGTGACGCGATCTCAGCTTAATGCAGCCTCTGCCTCCTGTGTCCAAGCGATCCTCCCGCCTCAGCCTCCCGATAGCTGGGACCACAGGCACGCGCACCGCGCTCGGTTAATTTTTGTATTTTTAGTAGAGAGGGGGTTTCGCCATGTTGTCCAGCTGGTCTTGAACTCCTGAGCTCAAGCGATCCACCCACCTAGGCCTCCCAAAGGGCTGGGATTACAGGCGTTGAGCCACTGCGCCCGGCCGTCTACAATGATTTGAATCCAGTCACTACTACAGATTCTCCACCTGAGACCAAATGGTTGCTCTGAGAATCCCAGACCCCTAACCCCTTAAGTCTCACTGACTCTTCAGTCGGTCTAGGCGGCTCTCTCTTACTGATCAGTTCACTGGAGGCCATGACCCCCCACACTCTGGAAGTGAGGTCAGGATTCAGTACGCCTGAGCGGTCATTACAGGTTTGCAACGCCTATTTTCCTGTTGAAGAAGCTAAGCCTCACAGAGGTAACGTGGCCTGCCCAAGGTGACACAAGCACTAATATGCCTGGGATGCTGATTTAAGTCTCCAACCAATGTTTTCCCACAGCGCCTCCTGCTTCAGGTTTGCCCTCTCCGGAAGGCCTAAATTCAAGATTCCCCCCTCCCTCACCGCAGCCCCGCGCAGCTGGACCTCCGGAGCCAGACGTTCCCGGCCGCGCCCGCGCACGGCGCCCGATGGCACCGGCGCGGGTGGGCTGGGGCTGCGGCTCGGATCGCTGGGCACGGGTAGGGCTGCGGGAGCGAGCGGCGGTCCAGCCCCTGGCGCCCGGGTGAGCGGTGCGCGCGTCCTCCGCGTCTCCTGGGACAACCGTGGGCGCCCCCCTCCCCTAGCGCCTGGGCGGTTAATTGGATTCGGGAGGGAGGGGGCATGGCAGCTACTGCAGGGGCCAATCGAAGGCCTAGAAGGCCCCGTATGCAAATATGAGGGCCAGGCGGACCCAAAGTTAGGGCGAGTGCGGGTTGGGGTTGGGGCTGTCGGGCAGCCAATGGGAGCGTTACTCCTTCATCCTTCGAGGAGGGGGCCGGCAGGTGTGGTTGCAAGCTGGACTAGCAGCCCAGCGGGGCGAGACCGGGGAGTAGGAATCGCGGGTAAGAGCGCCCCAAAGCCCGGTGCTGGCTCCAGACCGCAGCCTCCTGGTGCCTGTCCCCTGAAAACCTGGCTAGACACGTCTCCTTAAACCCACACTGGACCCAGGTCCCCAGGGTACCCCGCTGCCCTCCCTGGTGGCGTTCCACGGCGCCAGGCACTCACCCTCACGGTCCCTCGGCTCCGGGGCTCCCCCCTTCTCAGTCCCTCTTATTAACGTTCATTTCCCGCCCTCCCTCGATTTCCTAAACCACAGTCCACCAAGGAGCTGTCCCTTAGACACCAGTGATCCCTGGGACTCACACAACTCTCTTCATCCCCTTCATCCCCATCATTGGGTCATTTTCTTCATCACTGCTCTTCCTTTGTCTGGAGAAACCTTCCAGCAAGATACTTCCCATTTTTCATGGCCGTCAAAGTCCTCCGCTGATGCCCCTACCGCCTTCCAGCCTGGTGTTCTTTCATTTCCAGTTGTTATTTCTCACCCCTCCTGAAAGAATACTCTTCTGGCTTTGCAGAAAGTTCTCCTTTGGGATTTGAACTCTAAGAAAAATATCACACTGGGGGATGAAGTGGGAAGGGAGCTAACGTTTTTAAAGCACCAGTATGTGCGAGGCACTCCAAAAAAAATTTAATATTTATGCCAATCTTATTATTATATTTTCTTTTTTGTTTGTTTTAAGAGATGGAGGTGAGGAGGGTCTCACTTTATTGCCCAGGCTGGTCTCGAACCCCTGAGCTCAAGTGATCCTCCCACTTTGGCTTCCCAAAGTGCTGGAATTACAGGCATGGGTCACCACGCCTGGCTTATATTTTCATTTTACAATATAGCCTTTATTTTGAACCAAGCACTGCTTTAAGCATATTAGAAATATTAACTTATTTAATCTTTAAAACAACTCCATAAAATGAATATTATTATCCCCATTTTACTTATACAGAAGCTGAGGTACAGAGAGGCTAAGTTACTCACCCATGGTCACACATTCTAGAAACTAGTAGAGCTGGGATTTGGATCCAGATCCATCTGTCTTTGTTAGCAATGCCTTGAATATTGTGGAGAAAATGACTAGGCATGAGCCTGATCTGAATATTGCATCTTCCAATCTTGCAGAATTTCTCAGTTTCTAGCAGAATAAAAGATGGCATCTAAATCAGCAAGATTCTTATTGTTCCCACTACATGTGACTTGTCATTCTCAACACTTCTTATTGGCAAAGCCCTTGAGCGACTGGGTGCCCGATCCCTCCCTTGTTAGTCCATATTTTGCTTAGGACCCTTTCAGGCCCCGGGCTGAAATTCAAAGGGTGACTAAAACGAAAAGTCAAAAGACCACAAAAAACATCTTATTTTATCCTGTCTGAATCAAAGCTCAAAGCACTTTTCTAGATGTGAAGCTTTTATCCTCCTAGTGGTCCTGTAATTACAGAGAAGATAGGGAGTGGGAGAGGAAATAATTGCTTGGATTTTTATGACATACTGAGTTGGAGGGGCAAAGCTGAATGCAAGATCCAGAGGTCTTACCTCCACATCTTTTCTTCCCCCATCCAATTTGACATTTTCCAAGAACTAGCCACTGGAGGCCTTCAGAGGGATGCTTCCAGTAGGGAAATGAGGACCAAAAGATGAAAAGGAGGTACGTGAAGGAAAACCTATTATCTGGTGAAAGAGAGGGACTTCACAGACAGACACAATAGGCAAAACTTTCAGTGCTCTATATATTCCTATAGACTAGAAAAAAAGTCCCGGTGGTGAAAGTCAGAGATGAAAAAACTTGGCTACAACTTGAAATATGTTCTCCCACGGTTCTCTTAGTCAACCACCAAATTATTGTTTTCTGTCATTTATAGGATGCCCGTGTTCATTCAGTTTTGCAAAAGAAAGCACTAAACCGCCGGGCGTGGTAGCTCATGCTTGTAATCCCAGCACTTTGGGAGGCTGAGGTGGGCTGATCACCTGAGGTTGGGAGTTTGAGACCAGCCTGACCAACATGGAGAAACCCCGTCTCTACTAAAAATACAAAATTAGCCGGGTGTGGTGGTGCATGCCTGTAGTCCCAGCTACTCGGGAAGCTGAGGCGGGAGAATCACTTGAATCCAGGAGGCAGAGGTTGCGGTGAGCTGAGATCGTGCCATTGCACTCCAGCCTGGGCAACAGGCTGGAGTTTTTTTGAAACCCTGTCTAAAAAAAAAAAAAAAGAAAGAAAGAAAGATAAAAGAAAGCACTAAACATTTTCCACCATCTGCAACACCTCCAGGGGAGAGGAGAGTAGTCAACAGGTATAGTCCTTCAGAAGTGGAAATGAGACAGGGAACCTCCTCTGAGTTTTTTCCAAATAACCAGCAATGGACCCGTCCCAGTGCCCATTCCCTCCCCCTGGTGGCCAATGTAGGACATTTTCATGCTGTCTAACCAGGATCTTGTTGACAGCCTCTGGCTTGGAAGATCTCAAGATCAAACCTAAAATGGAAGGAAACATAAGAATTTTTTCAGTGTCTTAACTATCCTACTTGGAAAGGTGAACTAATACCCTTCCTTAATGACACAATGCTCTTTCTTGTGTCATTAAGAAAAACTGAAGATGCTATTTTGCTATTTACTGTGTTTGTTACATTGGTAGTACAGCTCTTAATCTTTTTTTTTTTTTTTTTGAGACAGTGTCTCCCTCTGTCACCCAGGCTGGAGTGCAGTGGTGCGATCTGGGCTCACTGCAACGTCTGCTTCCCAGGTTCAAGCGATTCTCCTGCCCCAGCCTCCCGAGTAGCTGGGATTACAGGCGCCTGCCACCATGCCCAGCTAATTTTTGTATTTTTAGTAGAGACGGGGTTTCACCATGTTTGCCAGCTTGGTCTCCAACTCCTGACCTCAAGTGACCTACCTGCCTTGGCCTCCTAAAAAGTGCTGGAATTACAGGCGTGAGCCACCGCACCCGGCCTTAGTCTTTTTAAAACCCTCTAAAGCACTTAGTCCACTTTGTCCACTAACCCAGCATAATGGGAAGATAACTTGGGGACCAGGAAGCTGGGATTTTTGTGGTGCTTCTGATTTCTTGCTCTCTGGCTAGGTACAAGTCCCCTCCCCTAGCACAGACTGGCAGAGGGCAGGGAGTTCAAAACCTCCTCTAAAAAGATTCCTCCCAGCTCTAACATTCAGGAATTCCATAGAAGCTTAGAAAATATTCTCATTACACCCTTAATAGGAGCCCTGGTATAATGTGGGCATTGGAGAAAAGAAGGGAAAGAGAGTGAAAATAAATACAAGTAGAAACAATACAGCTGTTACCAGGTTATGGCAAATCTGGAGAGATCCAAGCCCTTGTTGGAGATAGGAATTTAGAAGCAGTTGACTTTAAGGAAAATGATGTGGGACCAACTGATTTTTTTTTTCTTTTTGTTTTTGAGACAAGGTCTAGTTCTGTCTCCCAGGCTGGAGTGCAGTCGTGTGATCTCTACTTACTACAACCTCAGCCTCCCGGGCTGAAGTGATCCTCCCACCTCAGCCTCCTGAATAGCTGGGACTACAGGCACACGCCACCACACCTGGCTTATTTATTTATGTATTTATTGGTACAGATGGGGTTTCACCATGTTGTCCAGGCTGGTGTCAAACCCCTGGGCTCAAGTGCTCTGCCCACCTTGGCCTCCCAAAGTGCTGAGATTACAGGCATGAGTCATCATGCCTCTCCCCAGCTGATTCTTAAGGGACTAAAGTCACTAAGATTGCTTTTGGGAGTTAGGAGATCAGTTACTTTACTTTATGGTCACACTATTTATGGATGGCCAGTGGAGAGGAAAAGACAGTGAGGGGAGCATGGAGAGACAGGCTGTGGGGTCAGATGGACATGTCTTCCAACCCCAGCAGTGCCTCTTACCTTAATCTCTCTGTCTCAGTCTTCTCATCTGTAATAGAGGAAAGAGTATCTATGATAGGTTATTATGAGGATGAGACATTATGTTTATAAATGCTTTAGTGTAATGCCTGCTACTTGGTAAGTGGGTTGTCAATAGTCTATTGTAAGTGAATGAAACAAGCATTTTAAGTGCCAGCTATATGAGAAGGACCCAAGGTTGATGTTTTAACAATGTAAATAACAAATGTTACTTACCTAATGCTCACAACAACACTTCTATTATATAGCTAGGGAAAATGAACCTTGGAGAAGCTTAATTAGTTCATGCATTTATTCATTCTTCCAGCCCATTAATTCAAGGAGCATATGAACATCTCATTTTTAATATCTTTTCTAGACACTGCTAGGAGCTGAGAATGCAGAGACACAGCCTCTTCCATCAGGAAGTTCACAGTCCAGGGTTACACAGCTGGTAATGGTAGAGAGCACTTTGTGGGTACCAACTATGTGCCAGACACTGTTCTAAGAACTTTGTGTTGCATTAAGTCAAATGAGTAAACTCATTTAATCTCCATAACTGGGAGAAGCCACTTTACAGATGAGGAAACTAAGGCAGGAGGCTAAATAAACTGCCTGAGTTCAGACAACTAGGAACTGGCAGAGCTGGGATTTAAATCCAGACAGACTTCGAAATCTGAGTTCTTAGCTACTACACTGCAGCTGCCTCTTAATAAGTGGCTTAGTCACCTATAGCTGACGGCAGAGGCCCTTACACCATGATGTATGTATATTTCAGGATGCCACCAGCAGCTCCCCTCACTCCTTTGTATTCTCCTTAGGCCATGTCTTTTGCCTTTCCTCCTTTTATTCCTCAAGGCTACAAGACTGCTTTTGGTGTTGGCACCAACAAAACTGTTAAGCAGGACAGTAGGTGGGAACTACCAGGTGAGCAGGGAGTGGTTGCTAAGACTGGTAAGAGAAGTCTTGTAGAACCAAATAAAGTCCACATCTGAAAAGTCTGAGGGCGGTGGGGAGTGGGGGGGTCCCAGCTTCACCTGGGTCAAATTTAATTCTTATTCTGAAAACCAGGGAATGAAAATGCTTTCTGGCTGGGCGTGGTGGCTCACGCCTGCAATCCCAACACTTTGGGAGGCTGAGGTGGGCAGATTACCTGAGTTCAGGAATTTGAGACCAGCCTGGCCAACATGGCAAAACCCCGTCTCTACTAAAAATGCAAAAATAATTAGGCCGGCATGGTGACAGGTGCCTGTAATCCCAGCTATTTGGGAGGCTGAGGCAGGAGAATAGCTGGAACCTGGGAGGTGGAGGTTGCAGTGAGCCGGGATCATGCCACTGCACTCCAGCTTGGGTGACAGAGCAAGACTCTGTCTCAAAAAAAAAAAAAAAAAAAAAAAAGCTTTCTGCTCAGCCCTGGTGGAAGTAGCTTTTGTTTTCACTTGAAACTGCTTGGAGGCCAGAGATGCTAGAGCAGAACTGGTATAAATTCAGATGTCTATAGGGTCAGGCATGTAGCTTAAATGAAAGAAGTGGGCTGCGTTTAAGAAAATGTCACCTCTCGAGCTGGGCACAGTGGCTCATGGTTGTAATCCCAGCTACTTCCAAGGTTGAGGCAGGAGGATCTCTTGAGGCCAGGCGTTTGAGACCAGCCTGGGCAACATAGCAAGACCATGTCTCTAAAAAAGAGATGTCTCAATGCTACTATAAGAAAAATAGGCTGGGCTTGGTGGCTCACGCGCTTTGAGTAATCCCAGCACTTTGAGTGGCCAAGGTGGGTGGATCACCTGAGGTCAGGAGTTCAAGCCAGCCTGACCAATATGATAAAACTCCATTCTCTTTTTTTTTTTTTTTTTTTTTTGAGATGGAGTCTCGCTCTTTCACCCAGGCTGGAGTGCAGTGGCGCGATCTCGGCTCACTGCAGGCTCCGCCCCCCGGGGTTCACGCCATTCTCCTGCCTCAGCCTCCCAAGTAGCTGGGACTATAGGCGCCCGCCACCACGCCCGGCTAATTTTTTGTATTTTTAGTAGAGACGAGGTTTCACCGTGTTAGCCAGGATGGTCTCGATCTCCTGACCTCGTGATCTGCCCGCCTTGGCCTCCCAAAGTGCTGGGATTACAGGCGTGAGCCACCGCGCCCGGCCAAAACTCCATTCTCTACTAAAAATACAAAACTTAGCCGGGCATGGTGACAGGCACCTGTAATCCCAGCTACTCGGGAGGCTGAGGCAACAGAATTGCTTGAACCCAGGAAGCAGAGGTTGCAGTGAGCCAAGATCACGCCACTCCTTTCCAGCCTGTGTGACGAGTGAGACTCTGTCTCAAAAAAAAAAAAAAAAAAGAAAAAGAATAGCGTAAGGATAACTGTCACTTGGCTCCTGTGTCAGGGAGACAAAAAGGAGTGTTGGGCATTGGGGCAGACTGGAAAATTACAGGAGGCATTACTGAGCTCTAGTTGATTGCTGGTAGAAGGAATAGAGACCTCTCCAAAAGAAATGGAAATCTGCATTTTCTAGTTGTTGAAAACTATATATATATACACACACATACTATATATATATATATACATACTATATATGTGTATATATGTACCATATATATATATATATATATATATACACACATACTATATATACACATAGGTTTTTTTGTTTGTTTGTGTTTTGAGACAGGGTCTCACTGTTGCCCAGCTGGAGTGCAGCGGCATGATCACAGCTCACTGCAGCCTCAATCTCCTGGGCTCAGGTGATTCCTTTACCTCGGCCTCCCGAAGTGTTAGGATTATAGGCATGAGCTACTGTGCCCCAGAAGTAGACATTTCTGCAAGCTAGATTCAGCATGCATGTCCCCAGTAGGCAAACTTTGAAGGAGATACTCTCTTTCAGGATTTTTGGAGAGACAGGATTCAGCCTTGGAGATTAAACAGGGAGAGAAGCTTGGGGGAAATGAAAGCAAAGAGGCCAAAGACAAAGCAAAAGTCACATGGAAAGTACTGTTTGCCATCTTGCACCTGTCTCGGGTACCATCCAAGATGGCTCTTATGTCATAGGCAGCCTAGAATACGAGGAAATGCAGGCAATAATTCCATGGTGAAACAGTTCATCTAAAAGTTCATGGGCTCAATTTTTTACTCTACATGCTTGAGGCCATCTCATGCAAGAGCAAACATAATTTGACCTTTTTTTTCTTTTCTTTTCCTTTTTTTTTTTTTGAGACAGAGTTTCGCTCTTGTTGTCCAGGCTGGAGTACAATGGCACGATCTCGGCTCACCGCAACCTCTGCCTCCCGGGTTCAAGCAATTCTCCTGCCTCAGCCTCCTGAGGAGGTGGGATTACAGGCATGTACCACCATGCCTGGCTAATTTTCTGTATTTTTAGTAGAGACGGGGCTTCTCCATGTTGGTCAGGCTGCTCTCGAAGTCCCGACCTCAGTTGATCCACCCACCTCAGCCTCCCAAAGTGCTGGGATTACAGGCGTGAGCCACCGCGCCTGGCATTTCTTTTCTTTTTTTGAGACAGGTTCTCTGTCATCCAGGCTGGAGTGCAGTGGTGCAGCCGTGGCTCACTGCTGCCTCAAACTCTTAGGCTCAAGCAATCCTCCTACCTCAGCCTCCTGAGTAGCTGGGACTACAGGCATGCGGCACTGCACTCAGCTAATTTTTTTTTTTTTAATAGAGATGGGGTCTCACTTTGCTGCCCAGGCTGGTTTTGAACTCCTGGGCTCAAGCAATCCTCTCACCTTGGCCTCCCAAAATGTTGGGATTACAGGCGTGAGCCACTGCACCTGGCCTACTCTTTGAGGCAGACACATAGAAGGAGCCATGACTTGTTCTTACCACTCAGGCAAGGACTCAAAAATGGGCAAAGAGAACCCGCACTTCCAGAGGTCAAATTCAGGGTCAGTTTTCTCTCCCCAAGTTAACATTAACCTTTAGGTAAACAGAGCCACTCCTCCTTGAGGGCTTGGTACATAGGAGCCGTTGCGGAGGGCTAGGGGAGTGGAGCTAGCCGTTTACCTTCAAGGAAGGAAGCAGTCCGAGGTCAAGATTTCAAGTACCTTAGTTCCCCTGAACTTTGCCAAGAATGTGCCTGTTCACTGGTAACAATTGACTCACAAGACCCAGGTTTTATCTGTCCTGAGCACATCTCTTCCTCCCCCTGCTCTGGTGTCACCATAAAGGGTCTTGCCTGTAAGTGGCAGCCCTCTTCAGAAAGAGAAAGAAACAAGTGGCAATCCTTGGCTGACTTAACAATTCTGCCCTCTGTCTCACTGTAAGCATTCAATGGGAGCATGTATATGAAAATTCTTTGAAAAGCCCAGAGAACTATCCCCACATAAAAGCTTATAATTATATTATTTATAGGTGGCTTCCATAGTTAAAGGGCTCCACACCACCAAATTTGGTTTTAGAAAGGAACAGAGAGAGGTGGAAGGGTGCAGTCATATCAAAGACATTGGCCGTAGGGTATAAAAGTTGTCTAGAATTAGCAAGTTTGGGCCGGGCGTGGTGGCTCACACCTGTGATCCCAGCACTTTGGGAGGCCGAGGCGGGCAGATCATTTGAGGTCAGGAGTTTGAGACCAGGCTGGCCAACACGGTGAAACCCTGTCTCTACTAAGAATACAAAAAAATTAGCCTGACATGGTGGCGGGTGCCTGTAATCCCAGCTACTCAGAAGGCTGAGGCAGGAGAATCGCTTGAACCCAGGAGATGGAGGTTGCAGTGAGCTGAGATTGCACCACTGCACTCCAGCCTGGGTGACAGAACGAGACACCATCTCAAAAAACAAAACAAAACAAATAGCAAATTTGTATAGAGAGGGGAGATGATTCCCAAGAGATTGTGGGGCCCTGGTGAGCCTGCTCTTGTTGCATATTGCTGGTAGTATTCCAAATTATTGCAATCCTTCTGGGAAGCAACATGGTATTTTATACACACACACACACACACACACACACACACACACACACACACACATACACATATGAGAAGCTATGTAATTTGCATGTTCATTAGCCCTGTAATATCAGGATATTAAGAAAATAGCCCCAAGTAAGTAAAAGGCCTTCTGCAATAATGCATTTTAGAGCTACTTATATAATATCAAAATTGGCAGCAACTTACATTTCCAACAATAGGACAATGATTGGTTACATACACTCAGGTGCATTCTTTCAATGGAATACATACAGCCATTAAAAACTAGAAATGGCCGGGCGCGGTGGCTCATGCCTGTAATCCCAGCACTTTGGGAGGCTGAGGCAGGCGGATCACGAGGTCAGGAGATCAAGACCATCCTGGTTAACACGGTGAAACCCCATCTCTACTAAAAGTACAAAAAATTAGGCGGGCATGGTGGCGGGTGCCTGTAATCCCGGCTACTTGGGAGGCTGAGGCAGGAGAATGGCGTGAACCCAGGAGGTGGAGCTTGCAGCGAGCCGAGATCGCGCCACTGCACTCCAGCCTGGGCGACTGAGCAAGACTCCATCTCAAAACAAAAACAAAAACAAAACAAAACAAACAAAAAAACTAGAAACGGCCATGCACGGTGGCTCACGCTTGTAATCTCAACACTTTGAGAGGCAGAGGCGGGCAGATTGCTTGAGATCAGGAGTTCAAGACCAGTTTTGCCAACATGGCGCAATCCTGTCTCTACTAAAAATATAAAAGTCAGCCGGGTGTGGTGGTGCATGCCTGTAATCCCAGCTTCTTGGGAGACCGAAGTACAAGAATTGCTTGAACCCAGGAGGCAGAGGTTGCAGTGAGCTGAGATTGCACCACTACACTTCAGCCTGGGCGACAAAGCAAGACTGTCTCAAAACAGACAAACAAACAAACAAACCAAAAAACCCAGAAACATGTAAACTTTGCCACAATGAAAAGGCTGTTTATAATCTACTAAGTGGACAAAAAGCAAATACAAAATTGATTACAATTATATTAGAATAATTATGCTTAGAAATTATTATTTTGGCAGGGCACAGTGGCTCACACTTGTAATCCCAGCACTTTGGGAGGCTGAGGCAGGCAGATCACCTGAAGTTGGGAGTTTGAGACCAGCCTGACCAACATGGAGAAACCCCCATCTCTACCAAAAATACAAAACTAGCCGGGCGTGGTGGCATATGCCTGTAATCCCAGCTACTCGGGAGGCTGAGGCAGGAGAATCACCTGAACCCTGGAGGTGGAGGTTGTAGTGAGCTGAGATCGCGCCATTGCACTCCAACCTGGACAACAAGAGTGAAACTCCCTCTCGAAAAACAAAAAACAACAAAAAAAGACATTATTTTTATTTTTAAATTAATTAATTTTTTTTTTTTTTTTGAGACAGAGTCTTGCTGTTGTTGCCCAGGCTGCAGTGCAACGGTGCGATCTTGGCTCACTACAACCTCTGCCTCCTGGATTCAAGTGGTTCTCCTGCCTCAGCCTGCTGAGTAGCTGGGATTATGGGTGTGCACCACCATGCCTGGCTAATTTTGTATTTTTAGTAGAGATGGGGTTTTGCCATGTTGGTCTGCCTGGTCTCAAACTCCTGACCTCAAGTGATCTGCCTGCCTCGGTCTCCCAAATTGCTTGGATTACAGACGTGAACCAGCGTTCCTGGCCTTATGCTTAGAAATTAAGAATAAAAGTGAATTCACAGACAGTTTAAAGTGGCTATGATAGAGTAGGAAAGCTACAGGTGATTTCTCATCCTACCTCATTTTCTAAGCCTCCTTTAATATTATATTATTTCAATGATAATACATTGTAATATATTATTATCTTTTTTCAAATCCAAAGAATTTGTGAGGGAGGAACAGGTAGTAAGTAGCAAGGGGACTGTGGACGTCAGAGGAGAGGGGTTGAAATGTGAGGAGGTTTGCAGGATTTTTGGAGGTGAGGAGAGGAAGGGAAAGCACCAGAAAATTGGCTCTGTGGTCATAGGTGCCTTGGATGTGAGGGAATATGAATCCGTTAATTGGGCCTGGCAGTTCTGGGTTACCCAAAGGCAAGCTAAGCATGTTCTTAAGGAGGAGTGAAGCAGGGGCATTCAAATCCATTAAAAATAGTTGATATTTGATATTTCTTTTTTTTTTTTTGAGATGGAGTCTCGCTCTATGGCCCAGGCTGGAGTGCAGTGGCGTGATCTTGGCTCACTGCAACCTCTGCCTTCCAGTTCAAGCGATTCTGCTGCCTCAGTCTTCCTAGTAACTGGGATTACTGTACTGGGGTACCTGCCACCACATATGAATTTTTTTTTTTTTTTTGTGATGGAGTTTCTCTCTTGTTGCCCAGGCTAGAGTGCAATGGCACAATCTTGGCTCACCACAACCTCCGCCTCCCGGGTTCAAGAGATTCTCTTGCCTTAGCCTCCTGAGTAGCTGGGATTACAGGCATGCACCACCATGCCCGGCTCATTTTGTATTTTTAGTAGAGACGGGGTTTCTCTATGTGAGTAGGGCTGGTCTTGATCTCCCGACCTCAGGTGATCCGCCTGCCTTGGCCTTCCAAAGTGCTGGGATTACAGGTGTAAGCCACCGTGTCCCTTTTTTTTTGTATTTTCAATAGAGACGGGGTTTCACCATGTTGGCCAGGCTGGTCTCAAACTCCTGACCTCAAATGATCTGCCAGCCTCAGCCTCCCAGAGTGTTGGGATTACAGGCATGAGCCACTGCGCTGGGCAATATTTGACATTTTGAGCAAAGATGAAAGAAATCTCATGGGGCCAGGGAGGATGAGATCTTTACTGGACGTCCTTATGTGTATTTTATAATTTGATCTTGTTTTTATTTTGGAATGGATGGTGGGGGAGACATAGCCTTCTCTGTGGTTGGTGTCTCTGAAGGTCTGCATCTGGCCCTGGGCTTGAATCTTATTGTTCAATCAGCTACACATTAGTCTGGTACTCCACGAGCGGCAGTTGCACTCATTTTCAGGCCAGCATATTGCTGTGTGGAGGTTCAGTGCAGTGCTGAAACAGTTAACAGACCTCCTCAAAGCACCTTCACCTGCACCCTCTGGGACTAACTCTCTCAGCTAGGAAGGCTTGGGGGCTTCGCTGTCTCCAGACACTCACTCACTTTAATAAGATTGTTTACCAGGTGGTGCCATGCACAGCATCTCAGGCTTCTCCTGAAAATCCCAGGAGGGAAAAACCAAGGCTAGGGTTGGCTGAGTGAGTCTCCAAGGTCACAGCCAATGGCAAAAGGTGGAATCAACTCCCTCCCTGAGCTTGCATCGAACCGCAGAGGCCGGGTGGCATTTTATAAACTGCAACCTGTTGCGTTGAATTAGAACCCTGGGTCTCCACCCACATGAGCGAGGGAGGGGGTCCCCCTGCAGGTGGATCCCTGTAACTGCGGCTCCCTCTGCTCTCTCTCTCTCTCTCTCTCTCTCTCTCTCTCTCTCTCTCTCTCTCTCTCTCTAGGGGCCTGGTATTTCCCCAGAGCCTCCTCCCAGGCCAGGGAGATGCCACAGTGCCCGACTTTGGAAAGCCAGGAAGGGGCAAACTCCGAAGAGAAGGGGGACGGTTCCAAAGAAGATCCAAAAGAAACCATCGCGCTGGCTTTTGTGAGAGAGAACCCAGGGGCACAAAACGGACTTCAGAATGCCCAGCAGCAAGACAAGAAGAGGAAGAAAAAGAGGTTAGGATTGAAAGCTGGGGAATGGGGAGCCATGTTGGTAAGAACAGGAAGGACCTGGAGGGAAGGGGGTCTTGGCTGATGATGAGAGAGTAAAGGAGAAACTGTGTGCTGAGACTGTCAACATCTCACCACTTTTGGTTCATATAAAAAGAATCTACTTTCGATGATCTGTTTTATAGAATCAAATGATTGTGTGTGTAATCTAAAAAACCACACCTTGTCCTAATTTTCATTCTATTTGTGTTTAGAATGCCTTTAAAAAATAGCAGGAAGAGAAGATTTCCTTGTTTTAAGAAGGTGCTTATTTGTCCTGGAAGTTTAGTACACCTTCAATATGATAGCACCATACTGACTTGCCAGGATCCAACTGCAGCTTGTGCATTCTGGTTCTTGTTTAATATTTCACCATGCCTTGCTCCATTCAGACTGATTGATGAAGGAAAGCTTGTCCACTTTCTTATGCATAGCTTTCCTTAATGGGGGGAAGAGGAAGGAGACAAGTATTTTGGCCAAAAATATTTTCAATTCCTGTCCCTGATGAGCCAGTGGAGTAAAAGGCTTGAGGCAATGATGTTAGTGAGGAGCTGCAAGCAAGATCAGCTGTAATTGCAATACAGAATTTCTACCTTCTGGGTAGAGTAATAGTACCCTGATGCCATGTTTTCCACCGTGCTGTACCCCTTTGGACTCATGTCCTCAGCAACAGGGATGGTCAAACCAGGCTCAGCATGGCAGGCTAGATTTCAGACAGCTCCACCTGGGACAGGATGTTTCTGGGTACAGTCACTTGTTCCGGCAAGTGTGTCTCTGTCTTGCTGCTTTCCTTTTTCTCTTTTCTAGATGATTGGTGATCAATCTATCCAGCTGTCGGTATGAGAGTGGTGAGCATCTACGTTCAGATCTATAATGGGGACCCACTGGATTCTCCCAAAGGGTTGGGAAGAGTCACTCTTGTATATTTGTGAGGATGAAAGGGTGTATCTTCAAATCCTGTCCTTCAGTTCTCCTAGCTCAACGAACAATTTAATTAAAGAGGTTGGGAATCCTATTCCAAGAGTCATGGGTTTTCACCACAATGGTGTGTACTTCAACTATCTGTAATTCTTATATATAGTGATTTGGGGATCTACTTGTAAAAGAGACAGCTGTTGCTGCAGCCAGTGGCTCTGTTTTAGAGTACAAGTTACAAAACTGCAGTTTGTGAACTGAATCTGATCTACAGACCTATTTTGTACTTTAGAACACAGTGTTGCTGTTGTTGTTGCATTTTTTTTTTTTTTTTTTTTGACACGGAGTCTTGCCCTGGAGTGCAGTGGCGTGATCTCAGCTCACTGCAACCTCCACCTCTTAGGTTCAAGTGATTCTCCTGCCTCAGCCTCCCTAGTAGCTGGGATTACAGGCAAGTGCCACCATGCCCGGCTAATTTTTTGTATTTCTAGTAGAGATGGGGTTTCACAGTGTTGGCCATGCTGGTCTCAAACTCCTGACCTCAAGTGATCCACCCACCTCGGCCTCCCAAAGTGCTTGGATTATAGGTGTGAGCCACTGTGCCCGGCTCTTGCTGTATTGTATTGTATTTATTTTATTTTATTTTATTCTTTTTGAGACTGAGTTTCACTCTTGTTGCCCAGGCTGGAGTGCAATGGCACAATCTCGGCTCACCGCAACCTCTGCCTCCTGGGCTTAAGCGATTCTCTTGCCTCAGCCTCCTGAGTAGCTGGAATTACAGGCACGCACCACCTGGCCTGGCTAATTTTGTAGTTTTAGTAGAGATGGGGGTTTCTCCATGTTGGTCAGACTGGTCTCGAACTCCTGACCTCAGGTGATCTGCCCGCCTCAGCATCCCAGAGTGCTGGGATTACAGGTGTGAGCCACTGCGCCTGGCCATTTATTTATTTTTTTTGAGATGGAGTCTCGCTCTGTCGCCCAGGCTGGAGTGCAGTGGCATGATCTTGGCTCACTGCAACCTTCGCCTCCCGGGTTCAAGTGATTCTCCTGCCTCAGCCTCCTGAGTAGCTGCGAGTACAGGTGCATGCCACCATGCCCAGATAATTTTTGTATTTTTATTAGAGACGAAGTTTTGCCATGTTGGCCAGGCTGGTCTCAAATGCCTGACCTCAGGTGATCCGCCCGCCTTGGCATCCCGGAGTGCTGGGATTACAGGCGTGAGCCACTGTGCCCAGCCTGTTGCTATATTTTAAATTCGAATTTGAATGCTTTAGGGTAGTCTTTTACTGTCCCAGTTACTGCAGGCACTTCTCCCATTCTAGGCCCTTGAAGGCATTTGAGTTTGTGTTGGAGTCAGCTCCTACTTATTAATCCTAACAGGGACAGAAAGAAGGATATGACATCACAAACGTGGTTTTGAAATCCAGTGTATACTTAAAAAAATGCATGCTTAATATACCATATACTAATTAAGCTTGGCTCTGGCTAATGTTAAGGATTAGTTTATATTCCCTGAACATTCAGAACTTGGTGTTTGGAGGAAAGCCAGAAGCTTGCTTTCTGGCAAAGGGAAGCCAGAACAGGGAAATCATTCACCCCAGATAACCTTCTACGGGGATCATTGAGCACAGGATGGATTCTTCAGTAGTTTTCAACTCTCCATGTTCCTTTATTTTCTTTCTTTCTTTTTTCTTTCTCTCTCTTTCTTATTTCTTTCTTTCTTTCTTTCTTTCTTTCTTTCTTTCTTTCTTTCTTTCTTCTTTCTTTCTTTCTTCTTTTCTTTTCTTTTCTTTCTTTTCTTTTCTTTCTTTTTTTTGGACAGGGGCTCCTGTTGCCCAGGCTCAAGTGCAGTGGCATGATCACGGCTCACTGCAGCCTCGACTTTCAGGGCTCAGGTTATTCTCCCCCTCAGCCTCCTGAGTAGCTAGGATTACAGGCGCACCCCACCACACCCAGCTAATTTTTTGTACTTTTAGTAGAGATGGGGTTTTGCCATGTTGGCCAGGCTGGTCTTGAACTCCTGGGCTCAAGTGATGCAGTGACAGTGTTTGACTCTCCATTCTTGCATCCAGAGAGGGCAAGATGGCTTCCAGTCTCAAGGAGCCGAGTTCTGTCGCTTCAGTACTTGGTCTGGGAGCACCTAGTAATGGAATCTCCCCACCCCATACTCCTCCCCCACTTCCTGGACTAATAGGCTTTTCTTTCTTCAATAGTGCGCAGGGCTGCCCAACAGTATGGCCTTAGAGAGGGAGGGGAAAACGATGACTGGACTCTCTATTGGACAGATTACTCAGTGTCACTGGAGCGGGTGATGGAAATGAAAAGTTACCAGGTATTTGGGCTAGTGATGGTCCTTGGTTTAAGTGTGGCATCTTACCCGGCGGGGCCCCATTTTTACACCTGTCTCCCGAGGAGATCTTGTAGTATTCCCATGTCCCTCGATTACTCATGAATTCCGGCTTCCCTTCCAGAAGATCAATCACTTCCCCGGGATGAGTGAAATCTGCCGGAAGGACTTGCTGGCCAGGAATATGAGCCGCATGTTAAAGATGTTCCCTAAAGATTTCCACTTTTTCCCTAGGACCTGGTGTCTTCCTGCTGAGTGAGTGCCCCCCACCCTGTGCTTCCTTCTCCACTCCCCTCCCCATTTACATTTCCTCGTGCCCCCGATTCCCTGGTTGCCACTTTCCCTGCCCATATGATCTCCCATCTCTCTGGCTACTGTTCAGGAAGAGAAGGGATAAAGGGTGTGTCCAAGGTTGAGAAAACACAAGGCTCTGCCTGTAAAATTAGATGACATTTAGGGGCTGGGTGCCCTGGAGCCTGTACCTGCAGCTGGGGTGAGAATTTGTTCTGACCCTGAAAGCTGTTGATTTTGAACTAATTCCAACCACGTAACTGTGCAGTTTCTTAATCTTTAAGGACCATGAGCACCTCTGGAGAGAGTGTGCTAGTGGTTAGCACCCTGGTTAGGAGCAGGGAGGGATGCCTGACCTCTGTCCCATGCAATGCTATGGATAGCAGTCAGCACTTCCCCTTCTCTGCTCTCTATATCCATTTCAAAACGACATCAGTTCCTGGTATGTAAAGTGCTCTGGACCACACTACCGAGGAACAGGAGAAATGTGAGATGACATACATGACCTGGGGTGCAATCTGGTGGCTGAGACAGGGCAGAGGGGTAGAACACTGTCACTATCAGATTATACTCACACGGCAAGGGTATCAGAGGAATTCTGCCCTCCCCTCTCCACCCAGTGCTTTCCAAAACCAAGAGCTCCAGGGTTCTCAGACTTTCCTTGGCTTCTCTGGAACAAGTTTCAGGGCTTAGCAGCAAATTAGAAGGAAATGTATTTGCCATCAGGTCAACAGGAGCTCCAGATTTCATGGTTACTGAGGAACATTGCAGTTAAGTGACTTTTCCAATGGTTACAAGGTTCCTTTGAGTTAAAACACAGAAGTATAGCGAGACTGAGAGACCGAATCCATTAATTTAGTTTCTTTCTTTCTTCTGAATACACTTTCCTCAAAATATGTTCAAATATATGATTTGCTCTCCCATACTCTGGCTGAAATGGAGGTGTCACAGATGAAACACTGAAGCCCAGCATGGGGTGAGAGACTGATGGATCCAAAGTCACATCACTTGTCAGGGTTTGAGCCAGGTCCAGAACTCCAAAGTTTCTACCTGCAAACCCAGAAAACCAAACTACCTGTGCCATGTTCACCTTGATGGGACATGCAGCACTGTGCCTGCATTATGTCAGGCAACTAAGCACCACAGGAGATGGGTGTCGTTATTATCCTCACTGTATAGATGATGAAGTTGAGGTTTAGAGAGGTCAAGTCCTTGCAAAGGGTTGCACCACTGGTAAGTGGTGTTGCTTGGGCTTCAACCCAGGCCTGAATTCCCTCCGAAGCCCACACTCCCCGCTGCATATGCTCTACTGTCTCCCATTGCTGGACCTCTGGGCATCTGTCAGTGCCAGGGCTTTGTCACATTAGATAGCTTCTCTTTCTTTTCGTCATAAAGGGCTAGCCTTCCTTTTCATTGCTCCCCAGCTAAAGATGTATATTGTTCCCTCCCTGCTCTGGTAGCTGGGGAGATTTGCAGACGTACAGCAGGTCAAGAAAAAATAAGACATACATTTGTAAGCCGGATTCGGGCTGCCAAGGGAAAGGTATATTCATCACCCGGACAGCGAAAGAAATCAAACCAGGGGAGGATATGATCTGTCAGCTGTATATTTCAAAGGTACTTCCTCATTGTGATTATTTATTTATCACCCACGGCAACCACGGGCTTTAGCTCCACTGGACAGAATGTGAAATGAGGGGATGAAGGGTGAAGGTGGAGGTGGAGCTGACCTGGCTTCTGCCTTGCACTTTGTCAGACCAAACGTTCTGACCAGGGGTGCTGACACGTGCCCGGGCCAGAGTGTCTGTTATCCTTTTACCTTTGTCAATTGGTCTGGCCCTACCAGGCTGGCCCTTTTCCTCTAACACATTAGGGCTAGAAGAGCACCTTTGGTTTGGGGAAGCCCTCATGTGGGAAAGGGGCATGATGCTGGAGAGCAATCAGCTTTCCTCTTTGACTGGAGGTCGTAGGTCACAGCCCACTGTGGGGAGGGAGCCCTCTAGGAGTGTGGACAGAGGGGCACACACTGATCTCTCTGGGAAGAAATGGCCAGGAGACAACATTGCAGGGAGAACTCTTGTAGAAGTGCAATTATGCATTGGGTGGGCAAAATGGCTCACGCCTGTAATCCCAGCATTTTGGAAGGCCGAGGCGGGTGGATTGCTTTGAGCTCAGGAGTTTCAGACCAGCCTGGGAAACATGACGAAACCCTTTCTCTACAAAAATTAGCCAAGTGTGGTGGCACATGCCTGTAGTCCCAGCTACTCTAGAGGCTGAGGCTGGAGAATCGCTTGAGCCTGGGAAGTGGAGGTTGCAATGAGCCAAGACTGTGCCACTGCATTCCAGCCTGGGCAACAGGGGAGACCCTGGAGACCCTGTCTCAAAAAAAAAAAAAAAAAAAAGAACTGCAACAATATGTAGTCCTGAATGGTGACAATATGTCCACTCATCAAAATACTTTATTTTATTTTTATTTCTTTAGAGATAGAGTCTTGCTCTGTCACTCTGGCTGGAGTGCAGTGGCACAATCATAGCTCATTGCAACCTCAAACTCGTGAGTTCATGCAATCCTCCCACCTTAGTCTCCCCAGTAGAGCTAGGATTACAGGCACATGCCACCACATCTGGCTAATTTGTAATTGTTATTTTTTTGAGACAGAGCCTCACTCTGTTGCTCAGGCTAGAGTGCAGTGGTGCAATCTCGGCTCGGCTCACTGCAATCTCTGCCTCTCAGTTTCAAGTGATTCTCCTGCCTTAGCCTCCCAAGTAGCTGGGATTACAGGCACCCACCAGCACACCCGGCTAATTTTTGTATTTTTAGTAGAGACAGGGTTTCACCATGTTAATCAAGCTGGCCTCAAACTCCTGACCTCAAGTGATCTGCCTGACTTGGCCTCCAAAAGTGCTGGGATTATAGGTGTGAACCACTGTGCCCAGACTAATTTTTTATTAAAAAAAATTTTCTTTGTAGAGATAGAATCTCTATGTTGCTGAGGCTGGTCTTAAACCCCTAGGCTCAACAGATCCTCCTGCCTCGGCCTCACAAAGTGCTGGGATTCCCAGTGTGAGCCACTGCACCTGGCTTATCAAATAATTTTTATTTATTTATTTATTTATTTTGAAACAGGGTCTCACTCCATCACCCAGGCTGGAGTGCAGCGGTGTGATCAGGATTCACTGCAGCTTTGACCTCCTAGGCTCGAGCAATCCTTCCACGTCAGCCTCCTGAGTAGCTAAGTCTACAGGCGTGCACCACCACACTTGGCTAATTTTTTTTTGAATTTTAGTAGAGAAAAGGTCTCACTTTGTTGCCCAGGCTGGTCTTGAACTCCTGAGGTCAAGCAATCCTCCTTCTTCAGCCTCCCAAAGTGTTGGGATTATAGACATAAACCACTGCACCTGGCCCATCAGAGAATTTTTTTTTTTTTTTTTTTTTTGAGATACAGTTTTGCTCTTTCGCCCAGGCTGGAGTGAAGTGGCGTGATCTTGGCTCGCTGCAATTTCTGCCCCCCGGGGTTCAAGCGATTCTCCTGCCTCAGCCTCCCAAGTAGCTGGGATTACAGATGCCCACCACCACGCCTGGCGAATTTTTGTATTTTTAGTACAGATGGAGTTTTGCCATGTTGGCCAGGCTGGTCTTGAACTCCTGACCTCAGATGATCCATCCGCCTCAGCCTCCCAAAGTGCTAGGGTTACAGGCATGAGCCACCAGGCCTGGCCTCAGAGGACTTTTTAATGTTACTTTGTTTAGTTGCCAAGGTGCCTCTTAGAGGTGGTTACTTGTGTCACTTGACAGATCAGGAAACCAAGGCACAGTGTGGTTTAGTGACCTCCACAGGGTCACATGTTGGGACACAGAGCCCAAGTCTCCTTGTTCCTCTCTCTGACCCTGGACAAGCCCTCCACAACACTAGGCAATGTTGGAGCCAACTCCATGGAAACAAGGCAGGAGCTAGTGATTTTCAAGTGCAAATTTCTCCTCTAATGCATGTCTGACTTCTGTTCTGTCCTTCCAGCCCTTTATCATTGATGGGTTTAAGTTTGACCTACGGATTTATGTACTGGTGACATCCTGTGACCCTCTCAGGATTTTTGTGTACAATGAAGGACTGGCCCGCTTTGCGACGACCTCTTACTCCTGCCCTTGCACAGACAACCTGGTGAGCTAAGGAGACACACTACCTCACCCTACCCCCATAGCATGATTCAAAAAAAAAATCCTAGTTAAATCCACATTCTCAAGACATTGTGAGTGTCATTTGTTGAGCACTTGCTATGTGCCAGGTTTCATTTAGCGCTGCCAGGATCCCTCAGAGAGAGGGATTATTATCCCCATTTTACAGATGACAAGTTTAAAACCCAGAGCATAAGGGACTTGTCCAAGGTCACATAGCTAGGAAGAGGTGAGTCTGGGGCTTGTGGCCAGGTCTGCCTGACTCCAAAGCCAGAACCACCGTTCAGGGGTAATCAAGGAGAAAAGGCCATGGTTGAGCAACCCTGCCATCCCCGCCTTCCTGGACCCCCAGGACTCCTGAAGTTTTTCTCAGGCCGGGCACTACCCAATCTCAGAAAGAACTGGAGTTTCTTTTTTATTTTTTGAGATGGAGTCTCACTCTGTCGCCCAGGCTGGAATGCAGTGGCATGATCTCGGCTCACTGCAACCTCCGCCTCCTGGGTTCAAGCAAGTCTCTTGCCTCAGCCTCCTAAGTAGCTAGAATTACAGGTGTGTACCACCATGCCCGGCTAATTTTTGTATTTTTAGTAGAGATGGGGTTTCACCATATTGGTAAGGCTGGTCTCGAACTCCTGACCTCATGATCTGCCTGCCTTGGCCTCCCAAAGTGCTGGGATTACAGGCATGAACCACAGAACCCGGCAGAATTGGAGTTTCTTAGGCTCAAGGCTGCAGGACACCCCTTCTTACTTCCTGATTTTGCCACACTAAATAAGCCCTAAAATTTCCCTTTTTTTCCATCCCTTCAAGCCCCAGGGGCTACGGGAGGGCACAGAGAGGAAGCAGGGGGCCTGCCCTTCTGAGCTGACCCCACAGACGTGTGTCTCTTTCCCCAGGATGATATCTGCATGCACCTGACTAATTATTCCATTAATAAGCACAGTTCAAATTTCAGTCGAGACGTTCACTCTGGCAGTAAGAGGTAAGGAAGAGGCTTCGTTTTTCTTTCCTTTCCCTACCAACCTCAGAACTGCTTTCTGGGATTCTATCCAAACCCTGTCAATCCCCATCAGTGTTTCCATCTTGGGTCACATGGTCTGAGAAAGTTCTTCTTTGCCTGGCAACCCAGAACAAATTCCTTCGTCTCTGCCCTCTTGGCTGTTAATCATTAAAAGAAGGCCCCATCGTAAACCCTGGGAGGCTGGGAGGAGGAGAGATAAACATGAGCTGTTTCCCCAGCAGAATATATACACACACCAAAACATACCCTTACTACAGCTGGCCCTTCTGATATTTCCAAATCAACAGATATTTATTGATTACTAGTCTGCCACGTGAGAAGGACTTGCCAGGCAGTCATTGCTTGGCCCGTGTTCCCCTGGATGTTGCTCCATTAGAGATTCTCAAATGACGTGTCACAGTGCCCTGAAATGTGGCTAGCTGGCTTGAAGATTCCCCAGAAGGGGGGAAATTGAGAGCAGTTCATGAGAGTATCTTCACGAGAGGGTTTTCCATTCCTGTTATTGACTAATCGGGTCTCATTTGAGTTTTAAGAAAACAGGGGACTGAAGAATGTGAACTTGACCAGGTGAAGGGGGAAAGGGAAAAGGAGCAAGTATTTCTGAGGCTTCATGTGTGTTGGGGTCTGTGCTTGGTGCTTTCTGTGCATTTTTATTGCTGAATTTTTCTTTTCTTTTCTTTTCTTTTTTTTTTTTTTTGAGACGGAGTCTCGTTCTGTCGCCAGGCTGGAGTGTAGTGGCGTGATCTTGGCTCACTGCAACCTCCACCTCCTGGGTTCAAGCGATTCTGCCTCAGCCTCCCAAGTAGCTGAGACCATAGGCATGTGCCACCATACCCAGCTAAGTTTTGTATTTTTAGTAGAGACGGAGTTTCAGCATGTTGGCCAGGATGGTCTTGATCTCTTGACCTCGTGATCTGCCCGCCTCGGCCTCCCAAAGTGCTGGGATTACAGGCGTGAGCCACCGTGCCCGGCCTATTGTTGAATTTTTCACAGCAACACTATGGCAAAGGCATTACTATCTGCCCTCTGTAGGTGGAGAACTGTGGGTTAGTGCCATCTCCATCTTACAGATGAGGAAACTGAGTCTCAGAGGTTGCGTGAGTTGCCCCAGGTCCCACAGCTGTGACTGCTAGACTGGGTGAGAAGTGAGGTCTGTTAGACCCCAGAGCTCATTCTCTTTCAACTGCACCAGGCTTCAAAGGACTGCTGAACAGGCAATCAGTTTGGCTTCAGACCATCAGAGAGGCATGTGACAATTCATGACCCCCTCAGTGGCAGCATTCCAAAAAGCACACGGAAAATCACTAAGTTAAGGATGCTTAAAGGGGATGTGGAAGGCTGGTGGGAGGCAGCCTCCCCTTTTTCCAGAAGATGTCAGCCACCTGTGCTGCCTGAAGCTCTGCCACTTCCTCCTGTCCTCCCCACCTGGGCTGTGGGCACCAGCTGGGCCTCTTGCATTGCTGCGTTTTGAGCGTCGGCACTCTGGGAGGTCTAGCTTGTAGTCCCGGCTCCAACACTTGCCAACTAAGCTTGGACAAGTTACTTCATCTCTCTGAGCCTGCACTTCTTGGTCTGGAGGATGAATGTGATGAAACTCCCTGCCCTGCCACCTCACAGGGTCTCTGTAAGGGTCAAATAACGTGATGGCAACACGGACAGTGTGCGTGGTTACTGTCATTTTTCCTTAGTCTAAGGGCACAGAATGGAAAGGTTCTCATTTCCCTCCCCAAATGAGAATTGGCACCCCAACAGCAGGCTCTGGGCCCTCGGCTGTGATGGAGGGGGGTCTCGGGGTAGCAGAACTAAGGTGAGGTTGCAAAGGCTTCAAGTGTTGTTCTGCCTCTTCCATTTCCCTCGTCCTTTTTCTCTGTTCAGCTCCCTCTCACCCCACTGTGCTTCTCCATCCACTCTGTCCTGGAGCAGCCGTCTGCCCCCCCGTGGCCTCCGCCTGCCCTTGCTGGGCTCAGCCTGTCTCCCTTGGGCTCCAGGTCCATCTCTCCTCAGTTCCACCTGGATGTCTTCAACTCAGCATTTCCCAGAATGGGTGTGTTCTCTCTCCTTGCCTCCACCCCAGCACTCCAAATTGGTCTCGCTGCCCAACTTCCCCATCTCTACCTTCTCATCTCCAGGGGTGGAGAGCTTGGACATTTCTTTTCCTAATGATACTTTACATACTTGAAACCACTTAATCTGCCTCACAACAACACTATGAAGTTGGCATTATTATCATCCCTATTCTGCATATTAGAAAACTGAGGTGTGAAAAAGTTAAGTAACTTACCTGGGTCGCACAGCTAGGAAGCTGGGATTGAAACCAGGGCTGCCTGACCCCCGAGTTGGTGCCCTTACCCACTAAGCCATGCTGCCCGTGCCATCCACTTCATGGGCAGGGCACTGTCTTTTTTTTTTTTCTTGAGACGGAGTCTTGCTCTTGTCACCCAGACTGGAGTGCAATGGCGCAATCCCGGCTCAGTGCAAAACTTTTAACTCCCGGATTCAAGCGATTCTCTTGCCTCAGCCTCCCAAGTAGCTGGGATTACAGGCGCCCGCCACCATGCTTGGCTAGTTTTTTGTATTTTTACAACCCTCACGGTCAACATCAGCCATTGCCCGTAACTGTTCTTTGCCCAGTGCACATTTGTCTTTTGTCCCTAGTTGTACTTTGCTCCTTGAGGGTTACAATGGTGCCCTGGCTTTTAGGGTTCTTCCCATAGTGCTGGGCAGAGTTCATCTTTCCTCCTCTCCCTCCCATCTTGTTTCTCCTTTCCTCTTCCTCGTCTCCATCTTTTGAGACAATCTTCTTCTCATACTGACTGTCTCATCTGTCCCAAAGTTGGCATTTGAGGTCAACTGCCCTCCCTGTCAATACCCCACTGGGGCACAAACCCAGGAGTAGTGCTGCGGTCACAGTGAAGGAGAAGACAGGAAACCTGAAAACCTGGCAGGATTCTGGGGCAGACACCAAGCCATCTTCATCTTTCAGTGTGCTCAGCACATGGCTGGTATTAAATGGAATTGACTCACCACTGGGCATTATGAAATTACACAATAAAGTATATTCATTGTGATGAGCCCTGAGTCATCAAGAAAAGGTTATGTTATATGTTGTCGGGGAAGTGTATAATCTATTTCAGGAAAATTTATTTCCCAATTAGGCAAATTAAATACATTTTTTCCACTTGAAAAAAATTGGCTTAAAGCGATCTGGAAAATCCATTTGTGTGTAACACTGTTTTCTGACAATGGCAGGTGGAGGAGGTGGCCTCTATGCTGAGTAGCCTTTGCTTATCTGTCTTTATATAAATGCATCCTTGGTTGTTTCACATGTGTGTTGACTCTCTGAATGGTCCTGAGGCTTCCCATGACAGAGGTGACAGTTTCTAGTGTCCCCTCCTTGCATGTGGCTTTGCATGCACCAAAGGCCCTTATCAAATGCTCATTGTCTGGCCGACCCTGCTTCCTCCTTCTTGACCCCTTGGGCTGGGATCTAGTGAGCTTTTGAAACTGCCTGGATGAGCCGTGTCTCTTGTCTTTTTCATTCTTTCTGCTGTTCACTCCCCTGCACCTCCTCCTTCCACATTGCCACTTCCATGTTGGCTCTCTGTGCACATGCGTGTGCATGTGAGGTGGCAAATGTCCGTCCCCACCACTGCCTCTTGGATTTGTGAGATCCGTCCTCTCTCTGTAATGCCCAGCTCAGAGCTGGCTGAGCACCCACTCAGGTATTTCCTCATGAACTGTTCCACATGAGGTAGACATCTCTGAGTCCATCTGTGATCAGGTGACCAGCTGTCTCTGTTTGCCCACGACCGAGGGGTTTCCTGGAATTCAGGACTTGAAGTTCTAAAACTGGGACAGTCGTTTGCCTGGCACAGTTGGTAACCTTATCTGTGGACATGACCTGGGGTGCCTTTTCCTTGTGGGCAGCCCTAAAACAAGACTTCTGTGTCATTAGTGTCCCCAGAATCCCCTCAGATGGCTGAGGTGGGACCCAGGCATCAGCGTTCTTAAAAGGCTGCCCACATGCTTCTAATAAACACCAAAGGCTGAGGAATCATTGCTGCCAAAGTAAAACCATGGTGTCGGGGGGTTTTCTTGACTTATCCCTTCCCCTGCTGATAGATATTTTCTGGGTCACAGTGAAAGTGTCCTGACCATGTTTTATGTGACTGCATCTGCACCCACCCCAGGGCTCTGGAGACTTGGAGGGTGTGGTCCTGGGATTCCTGGGACCTCCTCTGGCACTGACACAGCCCAAGTGTCACCCTGGCTCCTGGGCGTTCATCCCCACTGGCTCTGGAGCCTTGTCTCCACCAGGAGTTTCTGGTTTCCAGCATGCCATGGCCTCGGGTGACCAGAGGCCAGCTATACTGCCTCCTGGCCTGTGGTTCCCTTCCAGAAAGCTCTCCACCTTCAATGCGTACATGGAGGACCACAGCTACAACATCGAGCAGATATGGAGGGATATTGAGGACATCATCATTAAGACCCTCATCTCGGCCCACCCCATCATCAGGCATAACTACCACACCTGCTTCCCCAACCACACACTCAACAGCGCCTGCTTTGAGATCCTGGGCTTTGACATTTTGTTGGACCGCAAACTCAAACCCTGGCTGCTGGAGGTAGGGAGGTTTGGGCGAGGGGCGAAAACGAACTCCTGTTATTGGGGCCAGCCCGCTTCAAGGATTCCGCCCTCCAGGCTCACCTGAATTGTTTCAACTTCCCAGGCCACTTCCTCCCGTGGTGCCTGCTGCCTGGGGCTTCTCTCTTAGCTGAGAAGTGGCCACCAGAGGGGGGTAGACAGCTGGGAATTAGAGAATTCCTTTGCCTTCTTGAGGTCCTCTTAGACAAGGAAGTGCTGATCTTAGGCACAGAGTGATTCTAAAGACAGCTCGACCTTTTGTAACAGAGTTGTCTCCCAGAAAGGGGCGTTCTTCATCAAAGCTGGGTTGGCAATGTTCAGTATCAGACAGGGGTGGCGGTGCCCCACTCTTAGGGGCCTGGATTACTCAGTTCACACACACCAGCAGAGAGCGACCTGGGGCATGCTGCCACCAAAATGGATGGGGGGCCATGTAGTGAGTTTCCTGCCTCTTCCAGACCCATGGGGCAGTACGAGGAGGAGGAGAAGCTTTCCTGGTGACTGCCTCTCTTCCTGATAGAATTGTTCCCAGGAGCCCTCTCATGTGGCCCTTCAGGGAGCAAAGGGTGCTAGTGCCAGGTGCAGTAACACATGTCAGTCTTTGGGGTGGAGAACCCGAGATTACAGGTCAGATTCCTGCAGCTTTGCCCTTCTTCCATTCCCAGCTCTTGTTTCTAGGTGTGGGAAGAGGGATGTGCCTGTTTGCAGCCCTTACCCAAAGAGCAGAATGAGCCATCAGGACCAAGCCCTTCAAAAACTTCTAGAAATCTGCAAATGTCACATGGTGCCTCCAAACAATACAGACTTTACAGTGGGCAGGAATGAGTCCTCTCCCTCCTCCCACCTGTCTCCCCTCCACCCTGGCCAGGCTCCTGAATGCCACTCCTCTCTACCTCCCATGTCCAAGCCTGTCCCTTTGGGCAGTACTCCTTCCATCCTGCTCTCTAGATGCCCAGTGCACATGAGAGAACACATGCACCCCAGATGGAGTGGAACACACACACCAAAGAGAGGGTAACCCTGATGCTCCCAAAGAAGAAAGGCCTGAGATAAAAGGTGGTTTAACTAGAGGGATTTCTGCTTCCTCCTTTTTTCAGTGTGGCTCCAGTCCAGATGCTCTCTCCCCTCCCTTTCATCTTGGTAGTGAGGGCCCTGAGGTGGGCTTTGGTAGCGCCCTGGAGGTGGCATCTTGGCCTCACTCTCTGCTTTCACTCTGGACGGCTTTGTCACTAGCTGCCAATCTTGCCCTCGCAGGTCAACCACTCTCCAAGCTTCTCCACCGACTCTCGGTTGGATAAAGAGGTGAAAGATGGTCTGCTGTATGACACCTTAGTCCTGATCAACCTGGAAAGCTGTGACAAGAAGAAAGTCTTGGAGGAGGAGAGACAACGGGGACAGTTCCTGCAGCAGTGTTGTTCTCGGGAGATGAGGTACCTTCGCACCCCCCAGCCTTGCGGGGCTCTCTCTCTGACTCCCCTGCTCCCAGTAAGAATGCTCTGTCCTGGGCCGGGTGCAGTGGCTCACACCTGTAATCCCAGCACTTTGGCAGGCTGAGGCAGGCAGATCACCTGAGGTCAGGAGTTCGAGACCAGCCTGGCCAACATGGTGAAACCCCGTCTCTACTAAAAATACAAAAAAATTAGCCAGGTATGGTGGCTCATGCCTATAATCCCAGCTACTCAGGAGACTGAGGCAGGAGAATTGCTTGAACTTGGGAGATGGAGGTTGCAGTGAGCCAAGATCACACCACTGCACTTCAGCCTGGGCGACAGAGCGAGACTCCATCTCAAAATAAATAAAAGAATGGTCTGTCTTCCTCCAAATTATGACTCGACAGTCTACTAGTTATGTGGCCTTTCTGTCACTTCTCTGAGCCTCAGTGATCTTTCTATGAAATGGAGCTATGATACATAAGGTTGTTGGATGAATTAAATGAGATAATGCATATAAAAGGCTTAGCATAGTGCCTGGCACTATAATATATATCGAAGGCTATTACAATCTTGCCTGGAGTTGGAGGGGGTCACTTTAACAAATGGTAATCCCATTTGGAAAATGAGTTTATATTGGCAGAATGTAGCAGTTTGAATAGTTTTACTCTGAATATTCCTTTTTTCCTAGAAATAGGAGATTAAGTTACAGATATAGAGCTACATATAATGGATAGAAATTAATTAATATTATGTGAAGCTTTAGGAATTACCAGTATAGAAACAAGACCATTCCTTTTTTTTTTTTTTACTATAAAGAAAGAGGTGTCTGTCCTTCTCCATGTTCCCATGTTGCCAGGAGCTAACGTCCCCTGCTTCCTGTTGGGCAGCACTTGCCTTGTAACTGGGGCTTCCATTCTGAAGAGTGATTCTAGTGTCAGGAGACTCTGAGCCTAGTCAAGGGGATCCTTTGTTGCTTTTCAGACCCCAGTACAGCCCCCTGCGCTCCTCATGGGCAGAGCCACTCTAATCCTTTGGGGTTGAGTTTCTGGAACTGATGACATAAATAGCATTTATGTTTGGATGGCACCGTGTTTCTCAGGCACTTGTGCTGTCTTCCCTGTAAGGAGCGGGCAGGTAGGTAGGGTGGAGTGCTGTGTGGCCTTGTTCTGAAAGCTAAGGAAATCAAGACTCCAGAAAGGGAACTGACTTGTACAAGGTCACCCTGCTGGTAAATGACAGCTCTGGACCCAGAGCCCAGTGGGTCTGCCGCCTGGGATTCCAGGATGCCTTCCGCCATGGCCTGCCATCTCTAAACTCCTCGAGAAGGAGGGAGTGTCCTGTTGAGGAGCAGCTGTCAGGTTAAGGGCCTTCTCTGAATCAGTCTCCTCATTATTTGGCCCTGGATATTTCTGTGGCTCTGGGTTTCCCTGCTGTAAAAGGGGGCTTATCATTTCTCCCTATCTGACCCCACTTCCCCAGGGGGCTGTGAGGAAGAATGAGATCTTTGCAGCTCGTAAACGGTCATCAAGGTCATCCAGGAAGCCCTCAAATTCGGCAAAAGTGCAAGCTGCCATTCTCTAGAAAAGGGTAATCAGGGCTGCGAATGGGAAGGTGGCGACAGTCTGCCTAGTCAGAGCTAAGCCGAGTAGAAAATGGGTTTTACTTGGAACAGGCCAGAATTTGGTGAGTTGTTAGAAAGACTGTGCTAACCAGCTCTTAGTGCATTATGATGTTGGCTGTCCCAGGAGGGCTAGAATCTCCTTTCAGGGAAACAGTCATGCATTTATTTAGCAAATCCTGATTGACCGCCATTATGTGCAAGGCCTCCATCTGGCCCTAGACGACCTCCAGCTTGGACGTATCCCTTCCAGGCTTTGTCCCAAGAAAACGTGACAGCAGCCCCATGTTCTGCTTCCCAACAGGATTGAGGAAGCCAAGGGTTTCCGGGCCGTGCAGTTAAAGAAAACTGAAACGTATGAGAAGGAAAACTGTGGAGGGTTCCGACTGATTTATCCCAGTCTGAATTCAGAGAAGTATGAGAAGTTTTTCCGGGACAACAACTCCCTCTTCCAGAATACTGTTGCTTCCAGGGCTCGGGAGGAGTATGCCCGGTAGGAAGGCATCCGGGATGAGGTCGGTGGGGTTCTGGGGATTGTGTGTGATCTATTGGCTGACTGGCCTGGAGTGGCAGGGAGAGTCCCCAACCATGAAAGCTGCCAGAGCAGCCGTAGCTCACGCCGTAGCTCACGCCTGTAGTCCTAGCACTTTAGAAGGCCAAGGCAGGTGGATGGCATGAGCCTAGGAATTCAAGACCAGCCTGGGCAACATGGTGAAACCCCATCTCTACAAAACAACAGAAAGGAAAATTAGCTGGGCATGGTTGCATGTGCCTATACTCCCAGCTACTCAGGAGGCTGAGGTAGGAGAATCACCTGAGCCCAGGGGGTGGAAGCTGCAGGGAGCTGTGATTGCACCCCTGCACTCCAGCCTGGGTGTCAGTGTCAGACCTTGTCTCAAAGAAAAGCAGAAAAAGAAAGTTGCCAGATGAACATCTGCCCTGGTCTCACAAGGACAAGGAATTGGAAGATTCCCTATGTGAAGTAGAGAGAAGTGGCTCTTTCTAGAAACTCGCTCCTGAGGATAGCCACCCCCTCAAAGCTGTCTCATGGATTCACACAGGCGTAAACTCCAGGAGCTGGAGGGACTCATCCACTGAGTCCAGTCCTCTCCCACCAGCTCATTTTATGGAAAGAGAAGGCAGAGCAGAGGAGGGATCACATATAAAGATGATGACAGGCTGGGCGCGGTGGCTCACGCCTGTAATCCCAGCACTTTGGGAGGCCGAGGCAGGTGGATCACGAGGTTAGGAGTTCAAGACCAGCCTGGCCAAGATGGTGAAACCCCGTCTCTACTAAAAATACAAAACGTTAGCCAAGAGTGGTGGCACGCTCCTGTAATCCCAGCTACTCCGGAGGCTGAGGCAGAGAACTGCTTAAACCTGGAGGGGCAGAGGTTGCAGTGAGCTGAGATCGTGCCACTGCACTCCAGCCTGGGGGACAGAGCGAGACTCCATCTCAAAAAAAAAAAAAAAGATGACAGAAGAGGGACCAGAACTCCCCTGTGTCCTGACTCATGAGACTGAGTTATTTCTGCTATATTATGTCACCTTTTGTCCACTCTCAGCATCCATTGGCTAGAGAGGCCCAGCACATGAAATGGCCCAATATGAGAGCCTCTGGCTTTAGCCTCTCCCCAGCACCTGCCATGGATAGGAACTGGCCTGCTGGAAGTGGGGAACAGATAGGGGTGTGATGGACTAAGGAATAGTCCCCTTACTGCACATCTCTCCTTGGATGCTATTCCCACATGGGGGATGGTATGGTTGGCAGAATGATGCTTTCCTCCACACTCTGCTCCTTGACCTTCAATCACTTGTGCAGAATGGATATGTTGGATGAGGGAATGTGGAACTTGCTACCTTTTCGCCCAGTCACGTCCATCCCTCAACGAGAATGCCTGCTTGCGCAGCGCATCCCTAACTCCCGTGATGTTCACTTGTTCTTCATGGGCAGGCAACTGATCCAGGAGCTGAGACTAAAACAGGAGAAAAAGCCCTTCCAAATGAAGAAGAAGGTAGAGATGCAGGGGGAATCGGCAGGCGAGCAAGTGAGAAAGAAGGGTGTGAGGGGCTGGCAACAGAAGCAACAGCAGAAAGACAAGGCCGCCACCCAAGCCTCCAAACAGGTAAACCTGGATCAGGGGGAACATACGTAGCCAACACCCTTCCCCACCTGGGCCTGATCCACTGGGGGGTGCTGAGGAGACCACTGTTAAGAGCCCAGACACACCAAAAGGCTGCGCAGAGGGCTGGGCAACGACGGGGTGGTGCGGGGAGCCCTGAAGGCACACAGGAGCCAGCATCTTTGAGAGGATCCCTCCATCCAGGCAGCAGAGGACTCTCACTGGTCTGTCCTGCTTGCCTCCTCCAGTAGGAGTAAGAGCAGCCAGGCCATTCTGGGAGGCTGAGCATGAACCTTATTTAGGCAGCGGTCTTCAGGAGTGCATGTACTCCCGGTCCTCAACTGCAGCTTGGGTTGGAATGCTCCCCTCTAGTAGGCCAGGGCACAGTGGAGAGAGCAGGCCACTGGGAAGAGCTTCTGGGAGCAGGACTCTCAGAACATTACATGGGATGTCGGTCATGGCTGGGTCTCTCCTCCTCTGTGCAAAGTGTGGATCAGTCCTGGCTGTGGGTCAGCTATCCAGTTGGCCTGTGGTCTGTCTACACCTTCTCTGCTTAGCACTCTCTTCTAGCTCAGTGGGAAGATTCAGCTGAGTTTTCAGTCCATCTCCTTTGTCTCAAAGGCTCACCTGGATTAGAGCAGGGATTTTTGTTTCGTATTATTCAACTTTGTTAGGGTCACGGACCCTTTAAGAATCTGATAAAAGCTATGGAATCTCTTGCCAGAAAATACACAATGCACAGTTTTTAAACTGCAATTTCAAGTGGCTCAGAGACTCTGTGAGCTATCCATGAGCCCTCTAAAGGTCCCAGAATTCCAGATTGAGAGCCCCACATTAGAGAGGCTTTACTATCAACTGCTTTCCTTCTCCTCATCTCTTTTGCACCTACCCCTGGGTGCAGATGAATCTGGAAGTGGATAGAGTTGGGTTCCCATGGCTGTGTGTTGTGGTTTCTTCCTCCCTCAGTACATCCAGCCATTGACATTAGTGTCCTACACACCTGACTTGCTCTTGAGTGTCAGAGAGGAAAGGAAGAATGAAACAGACAGCAGCCTCAACCAGGAGGCCCCCACGAAGGAGGCCGGCCCTGTTTTCCCCAAGCTGACGTCTGCGAGGCCCTTCAGTTCTGTACCCGACCTGAGGAATATCAATCTCAGCAGCTCCGAGTTGGAGCCCAGTAAACCCAACTTCAGCATCAAGGAGGCCAAGTCTGCCTTTGCAGTGAACGTATTCACTGGCACTGTGGTAAGTAGTGAGCCGAGCTCTGGGAGGGAGTGGTGGAGTCTTGCTTACTGGTCCTTTCTCTACCCCCAACTTGCTGTGACCCTTTGAGTAAGCCACTGAGCCTCCCTGGGCCTCGGTGTCTCCCCTTGAGAAGCCCACGCTGTGGAATGGCATAGCTGCTAGGAGGACCGGCATTTAGGAAGACGCTCTTGTGCGTCCCCTCTTGGGAGGCAGGTTATCCCCCGGAGTGGTTCCTAGAGCTGCTGTGGCAAACTGCCTCCAACTTGGTGGAGACAACACCGTTTATTCTCTCAGTTCTTGAGGCTGGAAGTCTGAAACCAAGGTGTTGGCAGGACCACGCTCCATCTCAGGGCTCTAGACGGAGAATCCTTCCTTGCTTCTTGCTGGATTCTGTCTGGTGGCTGCTGAGTGCTTGGCAGTCCTTGGTTTGTGGCAGCATAACTCTAATCTCTGCCTCTGGTGTCATGTGGCTTTCTTCTCTGTGCTTCTCCTCTGTGTATCTTTTTTTTTTTTTTTTTTTTGAGACAAGGTCTGACTCTGTTACCTAGGCTGGGGTGCGGTGGTGCAATCTCCGCTCACTGAAACCTCTGCCTCCCATGCTCAAGCCATCCTCCCATCTCAGCCTCCCAAGTAGCTGGGACTACAGGCACACACCACCAGGCCTAGCTAATTTTTATATTTTTTGTCGAGAAGGTTTCACCATGTTGCCCAGGCTGGTCTTGAACTCATGAGCTCAAGCCTCCCAAAGTGTTGGGATTACAGACGTGAGCCACCACGCCTGGCCTTCCCCTGTGTATCTACATGGCCTTCTTATAAGGACACCAGTCATTGGATTTAGGGCCTACCCTAATCAAGTGTGATCTCATCTTAATTTGACTAATCATACCTGCAAAGACCCCCTCTCCAAATAAGGTCACATTCTGAGAGGTTCTATCCAACTGGATGTGAATTTTGGTAGTACACCTTTGAACTCAGCACAGCCTAAACAGTATTTCTCAAACTCTGTTGATGTATGGACACCTTGTTTTGAAGGAAAGAAAACTCTCTCAGACCCCTATTGTAGACTTAAATTATTTTTATGAATATATACAAGCATAAAAGCAGATATAAAATCTTTATACTTAGAGCACTTAGGCAAGCATAGAACCAAACCAAAACAAATGGCACCAATAAAATTCAAATAAAAGCTGAGTGCAGTGGCTCATGCCTGTTATCCCAGCACTTTGGGAGGCCAAAGCAGGTGGATCACTGGAGGTCAGGAGTTTGAGACCAGCTTGGCCAACATGGTGAAACCCCATCTCTACTAAAATACAAGAATTAGCCAGGTGTGGTGGTGCATGCCTGTAATTTCAGCTACTTGGGAGGCTAAGACAAGAGAATTGCTTGAACCCGGTAGATGGAGGTTGCAGTGAGCCCAGATCATGCCACTGCACTCCAGTCTGGGCAACAGAGTGAGACTCTACCTCAAAAAAAAAAAAAAAAAAAAAACATTTAAATAAAAAATACTCACTTAAGGTGGCAGTTGACTTTCTATTTTGCAGAAATGAAGTTGCCACATGAATGTGGTACTAACTGCCCTAGCACAGATCTCTTTGTTTTCCTCCCATTGAAGCCCACCAAGTGCTGACCCTACTGTAATTACTGGAAAATCTTCAGCATTGTTGGGCCTTCATTTGGACCAAGTGCAGTAGAGAGTAGGGCAATGGTTTTCAAAATTTTTAACCATAGCCCACAATAAGAAATGCACTTTATTTCACAATCCATCATCCCCACCCCCCCCGCCCCCACACACACACCTGGAAAAAAGTTTCTAAAACAGTGCTTAGGCATACTACATATGATACCTCAATTAACATTTTCTATCCTGTGCTATTCTGTCTGTTCTATTCTTTGAAAAAGTACCAGTTAAGGCTGGGCGCAGTGGCTCATGCCTGTAATCCCAGCACTTTAGGAGGCCAAGGTTGGTGGATCACCTGAGGTCAGAAGTTCAAGACCAGCCTCGGCAACATGATGAAACCCCATCTCTACAAAAATACAAAAATTAGCTGGGCATGATGGTGGGTGCCTGCAATCCCGTCTACTTGGGAGGCTGAGGCAGAAGAATCACTTGAACCTGGGAGGCGGAGGTTGCAATGAGCCAAGATCGTGCCATTGCACTCTAGCCTGGGTGACAGAGCAAGACTCTGTCTAAAAAAAAAAAAAAAAAAAAAAAAGAAAAAGGAAAAAAGGAAAAAAAAAAGCACCAGTTACAACCTACCAGATTAATTCATGATTTCATAGGTTTACAACCCATGGTTTGAAAAGCACCTTTAAGAGAGTATGTTTTGCAGCTTCATAATTTCTTGGGCATATGCCACCAGAAGCACAGTGAACAGAAGCAAAAATAGACAAATGAGACCATGTCAAACTGAAAGCTTTTGCACAGTCAAGGCAACAACCAACAGAGTGAAAAGGCAACTTGGGCAATGGGAGAAAATATTTGCAAACCAGGGCAGGGTACAGTGGCTCACGTCTGTAATCCCAGCACTTTGGGAGGCTGAGGCAGGAGGATCACCTGAGGTCAGGAGTTCAAGACCAGCCTGGCCAACATGGTGAAACGCTGTTTCTACTAAAAATACAGAACCTAGCCAGGCGTGGTGGTGCGTGTTTGTAATCCCAGCTACTTGGGGGGCTGAGGCAGGAAAATCGCTTGAACCTTGGAGGCAGAGGTTGCAGTGAGCTGAGATTGTGCCACTGCCCCACAGCCTGGGCAATAGAGCAAGACTCTCTCTCAAAAAAAAAAAAAAAAAAAGAAAGAAAAGAAAAGAAAAAGAAAAAGAAAAAGTATATATCTTTACAAACCATGTGTCTGATAAGAGATTTGCCTTAGTCTGTTCAGGCTGCTATAACCAAATGCCTTAGACTGGGTAATTTATAAACAACAGAAATCTATTTCTTACAGTTCTGGAGGCTGGGAAGTCCAAGATCAAGGTGCTGGCAAGTTTGATATCTGGTGAGGGCCTATTCCTCATAGATGGCAGCTTCTTGCTGTGTCCTCACATGGTGGAAGGAGCTAGCTAACTCTCTGAGGCTTCTTTTATAAGGGTACTGATTCCATTCATGAGGGTTCTGCCCTTATCACCTAGTCATCTCCCAAAGGCCCCACCTCTTACTACCATCACCTTGAGGGTTAGGACTTCAACATGAATTTTGGGGGGACATCAGAATTCACACCATAGCAGGCTTAATATCCAGCATATATGAAGGATTCCTACATCTCAACAGCAACAAAAATACAATTTAAAAATAGACAAAGGACTTGAACAAACATTTTTCTAAAGAAGATAAACAAATGGCCAATAGCATGAAAAGATGCTCAATATCACTAGTCATCAGGGAAATGCACATCAAAACCATGAAATATCACCTCATAGCTGTTAGGATGGTCATTACTTTTAAAAAAATGAAAAACAGAAAATAATCTTTGGTGAGGATGTGGACATATTGGAATCTTTCTGCACTGTTGATGGGAATGTAAAACACTGCAGCCTCTAAGGAAACAGTGTGGAGCTTCCTCAAAAAATTAAAAATAGGGCCAGGTGCGGTGGCTCATGCCTGTAATCCCAGCACTTTGGGAGGCTGAGGCAGGCGGATCACTTAAGGCCAAGAGTTAAAGACCAGCCTGGTCAACATGATGAAACCCCATCTCTACTAAAAATACAAAAATTAGCCAGGCATGGTGGCACACACATGTAATGCCAGCTCCTCGGGAGGCTGAGGCAGGAGAATTGCTTGAACCCGGGAGGGGGGTTTACAGCGAGCCAAGATCGCGCCACTGCACTCCAGCCTGGGCAACAGAGTTAGACTCTTGTCTAAAAAAAAAAAATTAAAAATAGAATTACCCTATAATCTAACCATCCCACTCCTGGGTATATACCCAAAATAGTTGAAAACAAGATCTCAAAAAGATATTTGCACACCCATGTTCATTGCAGCATTTTTCATAATAACCAAGAGGTAGAGGCAACCTAAATGTCCATCAACCACAGATAAATGAATAAAGAAAATGTGGTATATACATGTAATGAAATATTATTCAGCCTTAAAAAAAGAGAGTAATCCTGTCAAATGCTACAACAGGACTTAACTTGAGGATGTTTATGCTAAGTCAAAGAAGCTAGTCACAACAAGATAAATACTGTTACGATTCCACTTCTGTGAAGTATCTAGGGTAGCCACTCTTAGAAAGTGGAATCATGGTTGCCAGGGACTGGGCGGAGGGAGAGAAGGGGGAATTGTCTAATAAATATAGAAGTTAAGTTTCACAAGGTGCGAAAGTTCTAGAGATCTCTTGCACAACAAATGTGCATATAGTTAACACTACTACATATAGAACACTTTAAAATCACTAAGATGGTAGCTTTTATGTTATTTATTTATTTATTTTAACCACAATTTAAAATAGAGATTATGCTTTGGGGATCTGGCTGCCTTCGACTGGATCCTGGAGTCTCCTTTTAACAGATATAGAACTTCCTTTTAGCCACTTTAAATTCCCTAAGCCTCAGTTTTCCCATTTAAAGAATGGATTTTTAAAAATACAGTCTGGGCGCAGTGGCTCACATCCGTAATGCCAGCATTTTGGGAGGCTGAGGTGGGCAGATCATTTGAGGTCAGGAGTTCGCTGAGGCAGGAGAATTGCTTGGACCCGGGAGGCGGAGGTTGCAGTGAGCCGAGATTGTGCCATTGCACTCCAGCCTGGCGACAAGAGCAAAACTCCATCTCAAAATAAATAAACAAAATGTATTTAAATATGATTTGATTATATATCTCATTCTACGTCCTCTTTTTTTTTTCTGAGCCCTATTTTTTCCCTAAGATTAAATTTACTCAAATCTTAACTGTACAATTTTGGCAAATAAATGTACCCTATAACCTACATGCTACCATAATATACCACGATACAAACATTTTGATATCTCCAGAAAGTTTCCTCCTGTTTCTTCCCAGGCAATCTCCCTCCCCTCATCCCTCCTCAAGGCACCTGCTACCCTGACTCTACCTTCTTTGACTTTTTCACCTTAGTTTTGCCTGTTCTCGAATTTTACGTAAATGGAATAATATAGTATATATTCTTTTGTGTCTGGCTTCTTCGGCTCGGTACCATATCTCTGAGATAAATCCATGTTGTTGGGCTAATCAGTAGTTTGCTGAGTTGTATTTCACTGTACAGATATACTACAGTTTGTTTATCCATTCACCTATTGATAGACTTTTGGTTTGTTCCCAGTTTTTTGTTTGTTTAGTTGTTTATTTTATGGTCATTAAAGCTCCTGTGAACATTTTTGTACACATCCTTTTGTGAACAAAAGTTTTCATTTCCTTGTATAACTACCTAGGAGAAGGAACACTGGATCAAAAGGTAAATCTATATGTAACTTTATAAGAAACTCCAAAGTCTTTATCCAAAGTGACTGTGTTATTGTACATTTTAACCAGCAATTTATGAGAGTTCCAGTTGCTCCATAGCTCCATATCTTTGTCAACGTTTTGGCATTCTCCGTCTTTTTTTTTTTTTTTTTTTTTTTTTTGAGACAGAGTCTCGCTCTGTTGCCCAAGCTAGAGTGCAGTGGCACAGTCTTGGCTCACTGCAACCTCAGCCTCCCGGGTTCAAGTAATTCTCATGCCTCAGCCTCCCTGTCTTTTAAATTTGAACCACTCTAATGGCTATGTTTTGATATCTCATTGTAGTTTTACTTTGTATTTCCCTGATGTTTACTGGTTATTTATCTTTCTTTGTCAAGCATGTTCAAGTTTTCATCCCCTCCCTTTTTTCCCCCCGCTCTGAGACAGAGCCTCACTCTGTCACCCAGGTTGGAATGCAATGGCACCATCATAGCTCACTGCAACCTCAAATTCCTTAGCTCAAGGGATCCTCCCTTTCACCTCAGCCTCCTGAGTAGCTGAGACTACAGGCCCTCACCACCGTTCCTGGCTAATCTTTTCTTTTTTTTTTCTTTTTTTTGAGATAGAGTCTCACTCTGTTACCCAGGCTGGAGTACAGTGGTGTGGTCTCAGCTCACTGCAACCTCTATCTCCTGGGTTCAGGCGATTCCCCTGCCTCAGCCTCCTGAGTAGCCGGGATTACAGATGAGCACCACCACGCCCAGCTAATTTTTGTATTTTTAGTAGGGACAGGGTTTCACTATGTTGGTCAGGGTGGTCTCGAACTCCTGACCTCATGATCAGCCCGCCTCAGCCTCCCAAAGTGCTAGGATTACAGGTATGAGCCACTGTCTGGCAATTTTTTTTTTTTTTTTTTTTTTAAGAGACTGAGTCTTGCTTTGTTGCCCAGGCTGGTTTCAAACTCCTGGGCTCAAGCAATCCTCCCACCTCAGCCTCCCAATGTGCTAGGATTACAGGCATGAGCCACTGTGCCTGGCCTCCTTTTTGGGTAGGATTGTTTGTCTTTTGACTATTCCATTGTGGGAATTACTTAATTTATATATTCTGGAAATTTACCTGTTTTTTTCCTAATAGTGTTTTTTGATTAGTGAAAAATTTTAATTTTGATAAAGTTTATCAATTTTTCTTGTATAGCTCTTCCTTCCTTCTTTCTTTCCTTCCTCCCTTCCTTCCTCCCTCCCTCCCTCTCTCTTTCTTTCTTTCTTGTCTTTTTTTTTTTTTTTTTTTTTTTGAGTTGGAGTCTCGCTCTGTAGCCCAGGCTGGAGTGTAGTGGCATGATCTTGGCTCACTGCAACCTCTGCTTCTTGGGTTCAAGTGATTTTTCTGCCTCAGCCTCCTGAGTAGCTGGGACTACAGGTACACACCACCACACTCGGCTAATTTTTGTATTTTTAGTAGAGACGGGGTTTCCTCATGTTGGTCAGGCTGGTCTTGAACCCCTGACCTCAAGTGACCTGCCCACCTGGGCCTCACAAAGTGTTGGGATTACAGGCATGAGCCACCACACGCCCAGCATGGCTGTTGCTTTCTATATCCTATCTAAGAGATTTTCATATACCTCAGGTCACAAATATATTCTCCTATGTTTGTTCTTTTTTGAGACGGAGTCTCACTCTGTTCCCAGGCTGGAGTGCGGTAGCAGTCTCGGCTCACTGCAACCTCCGCTGCCCAGGTTCAAGCAATTCTCCTGTCTCAACCTCCTGAGTAGCTGGGACTACAGGCGCCCACCACCAAGCCCGGCTAATTTTTGTATTTTTTTTTTTTTTTTTTGAGACGGAGTCTCACTCTGTCGCCCAGGCTTGAGTGCAATGGCGCGACCTCAGCTCATTGCAACCTCCGCCTCCCGGGTTCAAGTGATTCTCCTGCTTCAGCCTTCTGAGTAGCTGGGATTACTGGCGCCTGCCACCATGCCTAGCTAATTTTTGTATTTTTAGTAGAGACAGGGTTTCACCAGGTTGGCCAGGCTGGTCTCGAACTCCTGACCTCAGGCATTCCGCCCGCCTCAGCCTCCCAAAGTGCTGGGATTACAGGCATGAGCCACTGCGCCCAGCCTAATTTTTGTATTTTTAGTAGAGACGAGGTTTCACCATATTGGTCAGGCTGGTCTCAAACTCCTGACCTCAGGTGATCCTCCTGCCTCGGCCTCCCAAAGTGCTGGGATTACAGGCCTGAACCACTGCACCCAGCCACTCCTATTTTTTTTTCTAGAAGTTTTATAACTTTAGCTTTGTGTTTCAGGTTCATGATCCACATCAAGTTAATTTTTAAGTATGTTAGATGACAAGATCCAAGGTTTATTTTTCCCATATATATGTTCAGTTGTTCCAAAACTATTTATTGTAAAGACTTTCCTTTATCATTGAATTGTTTTGGTAACTTGGCTGAAAAGTGATTGACCATGTAAATGTGGATCTATTTTTGTACTCTATTCTGTTCCTTTGATTTTTTAGGGGTGTGTGTGTGTGTGTGTGTGTGTGTGTGTGTGTGTGTCTATCCTTATGCCAATACCACATTGTCTTGATTACTGAACCTATAAAGAAAATCTTGGAATTAGATAATATAAGTCCTCCACTTTTGCTGTTCTTTTTCAAGACTGTTTTGGGTCTTCTAGGTCCTTTGCATTTCCACTTAAATTTTAGAATAAATTCATCAATTTTTGCAAAAAAAGCACGCTGGGATTCTGATTGGCATTGTGCTGAATCTGCAGAAAATTTTGAGGAGAAACAATGTCTTTAACAATAGTGGGCCGGGCGCGGTGGCTCACGCTTGTAATCCCAGCACTTTGGGAGGCCGAGGCGGGCAGATCACGAGGTCAGGAGATCGAGACCACGGTGAAACCCCGTCTCTACTAAAAAATACAAAAAAAAAAATTAGCCGGGCGTGGTGGCGGGCGCCTGTAGTCCCAGTTACTCGGAGACGCTGAGGCAGGAGAATGGCGTGAACCCGGGAGGCGGAGCTTGCAGTGAGCCAAGATTGCGCCACTGCACTCCAACCTGGGCGACACAGCGAGACTCCGTCTCAAAAAAAAAAAACAAACAATAGTGAATCTTTGGTATTATGCAACAAGAAATTAAAATAAAACAAAATAGTGAATCTTCCAATCTTCCAACATGATTTATTTTTCCATTTATTTAGATATTCTCTAATTTCCTCAACAAAGTTTTATAGTTTTCAATGTAGACATTTTGCACATCTTTTGTTAAATTTATTCCTAAGTGTTTTTTGACAATATTGTAAATTGAATTATTTCTTTAAATTTTAATTTCCAGTTGTTCTTAGCATATAGAAATAATGATTAATGTATACTATCTTGAATTTTGAGACTTAAATTTCTCTTTTTGAGACAGAGTCTCGCTCTGTCACCAGGCTGGAGTGCAGTGGTGCGATTTCGGCTCACTGCAACCTCTGCCTCCCAGGTTCAAGTGATTCCCCTGCCTCAGCCTCCTGAGTAGCTGGGACTGCAGGTGCACATCTGGCTAATTTTTTTTTTTCTATTTTAGTAGAGACAGGGTTTTACCATGTTGGCTAGGATGGTCTTGATCTCCTGACCTCGTGATCTGCCCTCCTCGGCCTCACAAAGTGCTGGGATTACAGGCATGAGCCACTGCGCCCAGCCTAGACTTAAATTTCTTATGAATTCTAGTAAGTTTTTTTTGTCGATTCTTTAGGATTTTCATCATATGTCATTTTCAAATAAAGACAGTTTTATTTCTTTCCAATCATTAGTCTCTTTATTTTTCTTGCTTTGTTGCACTGGCTAGGACTTCTGGTACAATGTTGAATAGGGGTGGAGACAGTGAACATCTTTATCTTGTTTCCGATTTTAGCGGGGAAACATTCAATCTTTTACTATTAAGTATGATGTTAGCTGTCAGGTGTTTGTAGATGCCCTTTATCAGATTGAAAAAGGTCACTTCTACTCCTAGTTTGCTGAGAGTTTTTTAAAATAATGGATGGTGGCTCACGCCTGTAATCCCAGCATGTTGGGAGGCCAAAGTGGGCAGATCACCTGAGGTTGGGAGGTCGAGACTAGCCTGACCAACATGGAGAAACCCCGTCTCTACTAAAACTACAAAATTAACCGGATGTGGTGGTGCATGCTTGTAATCTCAGCTACTCAGGAGGGTAGGTCAGGAGAATTGCTTAAACCCAGGAGGCAGAGATTGCGGTGAGCCAAGATCGTGCCATTGCACTCCAGCCTGGGCAACAAGAGCAAAACTCTGTCTCAAATAATAATAATAATAATAATAATAATAATAATAATAATAGATGGATGTTGAACCTTGTCAAGTGCTTTTTTGGCATCAAGTGATATAATCATATAGATTTTTTTCTTTAGACTGCTAATATGGTGGGTTACACTGATTGATTTTTCAATATTGAACCTACCTTGCATTCCCAGGATAAACCTCACTTGGTTATGGTATATTTTTTAATACATTGCTGAATTTAATTTGCTAAAAATTTTTTTGGGAAATTTTATGTCTAAGTTCATAAAAGATACTGGTCTAGGCTGGGCGCGGTGGCTCACACTTGTAATCCCAGCACTTTGGGAGGCCGAGGCGGGCGGATCACGAGGTCAGGAGATCGAGACCATGGTGAAACCCCATCTTTACTAAAAATACAAAAAAAAATTAGCCGGGCGTGGTGGCAGGCGCCTGTAGTCCCAGCTACTTGGAGAGGCTGAGGCAGGAGAATGGCGTGAACCCGGGAGGCAGAGCTTGCAGTGAGCCGAGATTGCGCCACTGCACTCCAGCCTGGGCGACAGTGGGAGACTCCGTCTCAAAAAAAAAAAAAGAAAAGATACTGGTCTATAGTGATTTTTTTCTTCTATTTTCTTTGTATATCTTTGATATCAGTGTAATTCTGGCCCCATAAAGTGAGTTGGGAAGTAGGAAGCATTTCTTTCTCTTTTGTTTTCTGCAAGAGATTATATAGATTTGTTGTTCTTTTTTTTAAGATGGAGTCTCACTCTGTCACCCAGGCTAGTGTGCAGTGGCAGGATCTTTGCTTAGTCTCCCGGGTTCAATCAATTCTCCTGCCCCAGCCTCCTGAGTAGCTGAGATTTATAGGTACCCACCACTATGCCCAGCTAATTTTTGTATTTTTAGTAGAGATGGGTTTTCACCATGTTGACCAGGCTGGTCTCGAACTCCTGACCTCAAGTGATCCATCTGCCTCAGCCTTCCAAAGTGCTGGGATTACAGGCATGAGCCATGGTGCCTGGTGATTTGTCATTATTTCTTATCTAAATATTTGGATAGAATTCTCTAGAGAAACTATCTGGGCCTGGATATTTCTTTTTTAGAGTATTGTAAACTAAACATTCAATTTAAAAAAAGTAGGTACAAGACTATCCAAATCACTTATTTTATTTTGAATGAATTTCGGCAGTTTGTGGTTTTTGAGGTATTGGTTCATTTCATCTAAGGTGGCTTTATACACGAAGAATTATTTATAGTAGTCCCTATTTTCATTTTAATGTCTGTAGAGTCTAGTGATACCCTCTTTTTCATTCCTGATATTAGTAATTTCCTTATTCTTTCTCTCTTTTTTACTTTATAAATGTTGCTGGAGTTATCAATTTTATTGACCTTTAAAAAAAAAACTGGATTTTGGGCCGGGCGTAGTGGCTCACGCCTGTAATCCTAGCACTTTGGGAGGCCGAGGCGGGCGGACTGCCTGAGTTCAGGAGTTCGAGAACAGCCTGGGCAACACGGTGAAACTCCGTCTCTACTAAAATACAAAAAATTAGCTGGGCGTGGCAGTGTGCGCCTGTAGTCCCAGCCACTGCACTCCACCCTGGGCAACAGAGCGAGACTCTGTCTCAAAAAAAAAAAAAAAAGCCTGGATTTTGGTTTCGTTGAGTTTTGTCTATTTTTCTATTTTTGATTTTATTGATTTCTGCTATTTATTAATACTTTCCTTCTGCTTGCTTTGGATTTATTTTACTTTTCTATTTTTTTTTTTTTGAGATGGAGTTTTGCTCTTGTTGTCCAGGCTAGAGTGCAATGGCACGATCTTGTCTCACTGCAACCTCCGCTTCCCAGGTTCAAGCGATTCTCCTGCCTCAGCCTCCCGAGTAGCTGGGATTACAGGCATGCACCACCATGCCCAGCTAATTTTGTATTTTTAGTAGAGACGGGGTTTCTCCATGTTGGTCTGGTCAGCCTGGTCTTGAACTCCCAACCCCCTGTGATCCACCTGCTTCGGCCTCCCAAAGTGCTGGGATTGCAGGCGTGAGCCACCGCACCCGGCCACCTTTCTAGTTTTTTAAGGAGAAAGCTTAGACTATTGAGTAAGACTTTTTTCCTAATATAATCATTTATTTTTATTTTTAGACAGGCTCTCACTCTGTTGCCCAGGCTGGAGTGTAATGACACAATCACGGCTCACTGCAACCTCAATCTTCCTGGGCTCAAGCAATCCTCCCAACTCAGCTTCCTGAATAGCTGGGATACAGGTGTGCACCACCACGCCCAGCTAATTTTTGTATTTTTAGTAGAGTCTGGGTTTTACCATGTTGGCCGGACTGGTCTCAAACTCCTAACCTCAAGTGATCCACCTGCCTTAGCTTGTCAAAGTGCTGGGATTATAGGCATGAGCCTGTAATGTGTCTGGGTGTGGTTTTATTTGTAAAAGATGGAAGATTTATACCATCTAAAGAGAAACCAGAGTATGGTTTTATTTGTATTTATCTTACTTAGGGTTCTTGATCTTGTTTTTATAAGTTGATGGCTTTCACCAAATTTGAGAAATTTATTGCCATTATTCAAAATTTTTTGCTCCCTTATTTTGTTTCTCTTCTCTTCTGGTCCGTTCAATAACATGTATGTTAAGTCACAGAATATTGTCTCATAGACTTCTTAGGTTCTACTTACTTTTCTTTAATCTTGTTTCTCTTTTGTTTTCAGATTGAATAATTTCTATTGCTCTATAGTCAAACTTGCTGACTCTTTTGTCTGCCATTAAGCCCATTCAGTGAATTTTTTATTTCAATTATTATACCTTTAAGCCCTATAGAAATACTACTCAGTTCTTTTTATTTATTTTTTTGAGACAGGGTCTCACTCTATCACCTAGGCTGGAGTGCAGTGGCACAATTACAGCTTACTGCAGCCTCAACCTTCTGGGCTCAAGCAATCCTCTGGCTTCTGCTTCCCCAATAGGTGGGACACAGGTGCATGCCACCATGCTTGGCTAATCTTTGTAGTTTTTGTACATATTGCCCAAGCTAGTGTTCTTTTTTATAGTTTGTGTTTTTCTGCTTAGATTCCCAACTTTTGAACTTTGTATGCATACATTCTTTTAATTTTTTTTTTTTTGAGACAGAGTCTCACTCTGTCACCAGGCTAGAGTGCAGTGGTGCAATATTGGCTCACTGCAACCTCAGCCTCCCAGGTTCAAGTGATTCTCCTACCTCAGCCTCCTGAGTAGCTGGGACTACAGGCATGTGCCACCACACCCAGCTAATTTTTTGTATTTTTAGTAAAGACGGGGTTTCACCATGTTGGCCAGGATGGTCTCGATCTCTTGACCTCGTGATCCACCCACCTTGGCCTCCCAAAGTGCTGGGATTACAGGTGTGAACCACAGCACCCAGCCATATTCTTTTAATTATTTGGCCATATTTATAATGCCTGCTAAAGTTCTTGTCTGCTAATGAACCAACATTTGGGTCATCTCATAGTATTTTCTTTCTTTATTTTTATTTATCTATTATTTTAATTTTTTAAGCAATATGGTCTTGCTATGTTGCCCAGGCTGGTCTGGAACTCCTGGCCTCAAGCAATCCACCCGCCTTGGCTTCCCAAAGTGCTGGGATTACAGGCGTGAGCCACTGTGGCCAGCCGGTCTTAGAGTATTGACTAGTTTTTTCTCTTGAGTGTGGATTATATTTTTCTGGTTTCTTTCTTTTCTTTTTTCTTTCTTTTTTTTTTTTTTTTTTTTTTTGCATATCTAGTGGGTTTTTTTGTTTTGTTTTGTTTTGAGATAGAATCTCACTTTGTTACCCAGGCTTCTGGAGTGCAGTGGCGCAATCTCGGCTCACTGCAACCTCTGCCACCCGAGTTCAAATGATTCTTCTGCCTCAGCCTCCTGAGTAGGTGGAATTGCAGGTGCCTGTCACCATGCCTGGCTAATTTTTGTATTTTTAGTAGAGATGGGGTTTTGCCATGTGGGCTAGGCTGGTCTCAAACACCTGACCTCAAGTGATCCTCTTGCCTTGTCCTCCCAAAGTTCTGGGATTACAGGTGTGAGCCACCGCACCTGGCCATATCCAGTGGTTTTAAGTTTGGATGCTGGACATCATGAATTATGCATGATGCAGTGACTCATTGTGGAGTCTCTGGATTCTGTTTGTTCTTCTAAAGAGTGATAAATAAATAAATGTATATATATGTACATATATATATATTTTAGTCAGGGTCTTGCTCTGTTGCCCAAGCTGGAGTGAAGTGGTGTGAACATAGCTCACTATAACCTCAAGCTCTCAGGCTCAAGTGATCCTCTTGCCTCAGCCTCCTGAGTAGCTAGGACTACAGGTGTGAACCACCATGCTTGACTAATTTTTAAACAATTATTTTAGAGATGAGGATCTTGCTGTGTTGCTCAGGCTGGTCTCAAACTCCTGGCCTAAAGTGATCCTTCCACTTCTGCCTCCCAAATAGTTGGGATTACAGGCATGAACCACCTTGCCCAGCCTAAAGAGTAATTTTTATTTGAACAATCCATTAGCTTCATATTCTAAATCTACTGTGGTCAGCAGCAATCAAAATCTTATTAGTTATTTCAGCTTCCAGTGCTATTTTTTATTGGGTCCCCTGAGATCCTTTCCTCCCCATTCCACACCCCCCAGCATGTGTAGTTTATCAGTCACGCCAAACTGCACATGAAAGGATTTCACACTTTCACAATTTACAGTCTGTTTCTCTGGCTTCTCTGATTGCCTCAAACTTTACCTCTAGCCAGTAAGGTTATGGCTTTCTGCTGCCCACACCATGTGGATTGTGGGTGTCCTTGGACAAAAAGCTGTAAAGCTGCAGATCTCATCAAGTGCAGTTTCTTTTTTTCCCCCAAGACTAGTTTTTTTTGTTTGTTTGCTGGTTTTTTTTTTTGTTGTTTGTTTGTTTTTGAGACAGAGTTTCACTCTTGTCACCCAGGCTGGAGGACAATGGTGTGATCTCGGCTCACTGCAACCTCTGCCTGGAGGCAGGAGATTACAGGCTCATGCCTGTAATCCCAGCACTTTGGGAGGCTGAGGTGGGCCGATCACTTGGACCCAGGAGTTTGAGACCAGCCTGGGCAACATGGCAAAACCCCATCTCTACAAAAAATACAAAAGCTGGATGTGGTGGCGCATGCCTGTGGTCCCAGCTACTTGGGAGACTGAGGTGGGAGGATTGCTTGAGCCCAGGAGGTGGAGGTTACAGTGAGCCAAGATTGCACCACTGCGCTCCAGCCAGGGTGACAGGGTGAGACCCTGTCTCAAATAATAATAATAATAACAACAACAATAATAATACCTATTGTTCTGATTGCCAATCTTTATTGTTTATAATCTGTCTCATGTTTAGAGACTTCTACTGTCTTCTGCCCTACTGTTTAACCAATTCATGGTGAAGAAACTCTTCTAACCTAATCTTTCTTGCTGCTAATGAACCAGCTCTTAATCTGTTTATTTTAATCAATAATAGCATGGGAGCTGGGCATGGTGGCACTCACATGTAGTTCCAGCTACTCAGGAGGCTGAGGCAGGAGCAACACTTGAGCCCAATTCGAGACCAGCCTGGGCAGCATAGCAAGACCTTGTCTCAAAAAATAAAAATAAAAATAAATAGCATAGGAAGGAACCCTTTGCTTTCCACAGTCTCATTTTGAACTGTCTTTTCTTCCAGCACTTAACCTCCATAGAAACCACCCCAGAATCCACCACCCAACTCTCAATCTCCCCAAAGTCTCCGCCAACCCTAGCCGTGACCGCCAGCTCTGAGTACAGTGGCCCAGAGACGGACAGGGTGGCATCTCTTAAATGCAAGAAGCAGCAGACCCCTCCACACTTAACCCAGAAGAAAATGTTAAAACCTTTTCTGCCCACAAAATCCAAGACCTTCTGGGGGAGTCCGAACACAAACTGGACTTTGCTAAAGAGTGACATGAACAAGCCACATTTGATATCCAAGCTACTCACCAAGCTTCAACTGAGTGGGAAGCTCTCCTTCTTCCCAGCTCACTACGACCCCAAGCTGGGGATGAATAACCTGTCACGTGAGTGCCAGTGTGTACAGGGATGTGCCAGGAGCTTAAAGGGGAGAGGGACCGATAGAACCAGTCCTAATCTTTGGGGAGCTCCCAGTCTTTGGAGGGGGGACAGCCCCTGTCTTCAGGGAAACCCCAGTCTGATGGTGGAGACACAGTCCATACCATTAGGAAGTCTCTAGTCTGATTGGGAAGACAAAAAAGATAAAAATAGATTGCTGTCCAAGTCCCTTCTTCACCATTTCCTGGTTCTCATTCACATGAGGCTCATTCAGCTGAGGCTGCACCAGTTACTGATGTTAAGTATGAAAAAATGGGGAAGAAAAACTATTTGGAGAAAAGGAGCAATGGTTGATTCTGGCTCAAAGAGCTTCAGCCAGTTATAGGCCATGGGACCAGTTATAGGCTATGGGACCCTCCATGGGAGGTGGTCTTCACCAGGAATTTGTGCTGAATCCAGCAGCACAAATCGCTGATGCTTCTGGCTTTGCCTTTCCAGAAAACCCCTCCCTGCCTGGGGAGTGCCACTCCCGCAGTGACAGCTCTGGAGAGAAGAGGCAGCTGGATGTGTCCTCCCTCCTCTTGCAGAGTCCTCAGAGCTATAATGTTACTCTGAGGGACCTGCTGGTGATTGCCACTCCAGCCCGACTGGATCCAAGGCCTTGTAGAAGCCACACAAGTGCTATGAGGGACCCGTGTATGCAGGATCAAGAAGCATACAGCCATTGCCTGATCTCTGGCCAAAAAGGATGTGAGAGGAGCTAGGTAGGCCCACACATATCCCCTTAATGAATTTGGTGCGTTGGCAGGTGCTCTGTGTTTTTCTGGAATGTTGGATAGGTAGGAGGGCGGATGGATTGATAAAGACATACAGGTAAGTAGACAATGAAGACTTAGTAAAAATGTGACCCTGGCTGGGTGCAGTGGCTCATGCCCATAATCCCAGCACTTTGGGAGGCCAAGGCAGGAGGATCCCTTGAGCCCAGGAGTTTAAGACCAGCCTGGGCAACATAAGGGAGACCCCATCTCTACAAAAAATTTAAAAATTAGCTGGGTGTGGTGGCACATGCCTGTGGTCCCAGCTACTTGAGAGGCTGAGGCGAGAAGATTACTTGATGCAAGGGGTTCAAGACTAGCCTGGGCAACATAGCAAGACCCTGTCTCTACAAACAATTTAAAAATTAGGCCGGGTGCTGTGACTCATGCCTGTAATCCCAGCATTTTGGGAGGCTGAGGTGGGTGGATCACAAGGTCAGGAAATTGAGACCATTCTGGCTAACACAGTGGAACCCCGTCTCTACTAAAAATACAAAACATTAGCTGGGCATGGTGGCACATGCCTGTGGTCCCAGCCACTCGGGAGGCTGAGGCAGGAGAATTGCTGGAACCCAGGAGGGAGAGGTTGCAGTGAGCTGAGATTGCGCCACTGCACTCCAGCCTGGGTGACAGAGTGAGACTCCGTCTCAAAAAATAATAATAATAATAATTTAAAAATTAGCTGGGTGTGGTGGAGCATGCCTGTGGTCCTAGCTACTTGGGAGGCCAAGGTAGGAGGATTGATTGAGCCCAGAGCTCAAGGTTGCAGTGAGTCGGGATTGCACCACTGTGCTCCAGCCTGGGTGACAGAGCAACACTCTGTCTCCAAAAAAAAAAGTGACCCCCTTGCTATGTATTAATATATTTCTGATAGAGCTGATCTTCCCCCACTAGGCACTTTGCCTTGTCTTCCACTTATGGCTAAAATTGAGATAGTCGTATATGGAGATCCCAGAAGTAGAACCATGTCAACCATAATGGGTTGATTTTCACACCCTTCAAGCTATGCCGCCTGGTCTAGGCCTAGATCACTTGCCCCAAAGGCTGGCCTTGTAACGGAGTGTGCTGAGGGGACAGAGCAACAGGACAGCAGACACTGAGATGTGGAACCAAAGGCCTTTGAGAAGCTTTGGTTCCACCGTGCAAAAGGCCCCAGGAGATGGTAAGATGCCCTCCGTCTGAACTTCAGTGCTTCTGAGGGAAGGTCATATGTAAAAACTTCGGAGAACTCTACAGCATAGAGCTGTGGAATTAAGGGATCTGTGCTGCTTGACTGTCTAAAGAAGAAGGCTAGAGATTTGAATCATCTTCCTCCACCCTGCCACCCAAAGCTTACTGTGAGCAGATACTCTGACCTGGCCCCTTGTGACCAGTAGCTCACACTGCAGGAGGGCCTGCAAGGAGACATCCAGCCCATAGAGATCACCTTGGGTGCCTGTAAAAATGCATATTCCAGGGCCTCCTTCCTGAAATTCTGATTCAGTGCGTACTGGGTGGAGAGCCCAGGAATCTGCATTTTATGAAGCTCCTCTAGTTGATTCTGATAGTCCTCTCACCATGCTCAGAGAAGAGCTGGGCCTGATGTTTCCCCATTTCCCTGATGATAGGAATCATATGAGGGCCCTTGTTTAAGCCTGTAGTTTCTCAGGCCAAACTCCCTGGGAATTCTGGCATAAGAGGGCTGGGAAGGGGCCCTGGGAATTTGTCTTTTGAACAAGTCTTTTAAATATGGGTAATCGGTTGGTCACGGTGGCTCACGCCTGTAATCCCAGCACTTTGGGAGGCCGAAGCGGGCAGATCACTAGGTCAGGAGTTCAAGACCAGCCTAGCCAATATGGTGAAACCCTGTCTCTACTAAAATACAAAAAGTAGCTGGGCATGATGGCACGCGCCAGTAGTTCCAGCTACAGTTGAGGTGAGCCGAGATCGTGCCACTATGCTCCAGCCTGGGAGACAGAGCGAGACTCCCTCTCAAAAAAACAAAACAAAACAAAACAACAACAACAACAACAAAAACATGTGGGTGATAAGTACTTGTCTTACATGTAGACCCAGGCCTGGGCAGAGAAGCCTGTTACAGCCAGCCCTGACCTGTGGGCCTGTTATTCTCCAATAGGAGCGAAACTCTGATCCTTAAGGAGCTCCAACCCACTACCACTATCTTCAATTCTCGTGCCTCAGCCTCTTGAGTAGCTGGGGCTACAGGCCTGTGCCTCCATGCCCAGCCAATTTTTGTATTTCTAGTAGATAATGGGGTTTTGCCATGTTGGACAGGTTGTTCTTGAACTCCTGGCCTCAAGCAGTTCACCCACCTCGGCCTCCCAAAGTGCTAGGATTACAGATATGAGCCACCACACCCAGCCTGTTTCTACTATTTAAAAAAGGATGATGTAGCACATTCCCATGAAAACTTGTATTCAATAGGACTATTAAATGAAATAATAATGATCAGAAGCCACACAAAGAAAGGGAAGAGATCATTATATGAAGAGGGTGTGATAAAGTGCTTCCTGCATTGACCATTGAATTTGGCTCTGAACCTCTTAGCAGAAAAGGCCAGACACAACATCCTGTTTTGGTCCTTTTTGTCTGTCCAATCATACTAGAGAGTCCCTAGTGGCATGGACTATGTCTCTGCCATCAGATGGGGGTCTCCCTGAGGACAGGAACTTTATTCCTCCCCCTCAAGATTGGGGGCTCCTCAAAGATTGGGACTGGTTCTATTGGTTTCTCTCCCCACCCCCAAGCTCCAGGTACATCCCTGTGTACGCTGGCCCTCACCTGCTTGGAGGTGTAATGAGCTGGGAAACGGGGAGAGCTTCCCCATCAGTTGAACCTTGGTGAATACCTCTGACATCAGATGCTGATTCTTCATGTCACTTTTTAGCAACGTGGGCTCAGATTCCCCAAGAAGCTCTGGTATTTTGTAGGCAGACATGGTTTCAATATTTTCTCCTAGATGAGTAAAAATAAGTTTAGTAGTTCCTTAGGGAAGACTTCTTTCCCTGAAAGAGCAGTTTGTGGAGTCTCATAGATCTTTACTGCCATAATAAACAATGGCTGAGGGCACGGCCACGTGTTAGTATTAATCATGGTGCTGGGCATGGTGGTGAGTGCCTGTGGTCCCAGCTACTTGGGAGGCTGAGGCAGAAGGATTGCTTGAGTCCAGGAGTTCTGGGCTGTAATGCGCTATCCTGATCAGGTATCCGCACTAAGTTTGGCATCAGTATCGTGGCCTCCCAGGAGCTGGGGAGCACCAGGTTGCCTAAGGAGGGGTAAACCAAGACAGAAATGGAGCAGGTCAAAACTCCCATGCTCATCAGTAGGGGGATCATGCTGGTGAATATCCACTGCACTCCAGCCTAGGCAACATAGCAACACCCCATCTCTAAAAAAAGAAAAAGTCAGGATGATAGATGGTGATAGTTACCCTTTTTTGCTAGCCAACTATAAATGTGCCAGCACTCTTCTAGATAAATATTTTATCTAATTGAATTTCAATCACAGTTGTATGCTTTATTTTTATTTTCTTTGGAGACAGTCTTGTTCTGTTGTCCAGGCTGGAGTGCAGTGGTGAGATCATGGCTCACCATAATCTCAAACTCCAGGGCTAAAACGATCCTCCTGCCTCAGCCTCCCATGTAGCTAGGACTACAGGTGCACATCACGATGTCCAGCTAATTTAAAAATTATTTTTGTAGCACAGGGTCTCCCATGTTGCCCAGGCTGGTCTTGAACTCCTGGCCTCAAATAATCCTCTTGCTTCGGCTTCCCAAAGCTCTGGGATTACAGGCGTGAGCCATTGCACTTGGCCTTGAACTTTAGAAAAGAAGAAAAAAACTGATACTCAAAGAGCATAAAGCTTAACATTCAGCAGGTCCCCCAGTTTTTAATGGGCACAGGAAGGATTTTAGTCAGATGCTTCTGATTCTCAAGCCCCAAGCTCTTGAAGCCATACTATCTGTCTGTTAAATGATACTTTTCATATTAGTCTTGAGTCAGAGCTGAGGTGACAAAAAGTGGCTCTTCAGTGGAGGCATTTCTGCAGGTAGCAGATATGACAAAGACCAAGCAGAGCCTCCTAGAATACCGTATGGGGTCACCAGATCTTCAGAGCTGGCCCCCTGCTTTTAGGCCAAATAATGGCTTCTAAAAGTTCTCTCCAAACTAATCGGACCATAAAGGACTTACACATAAAAAAGCAAACTCCCAAAAGACTATATACAGCAGAACGTCCATTGGAATGCATGATATTAATGCATTGACGGAGCAGAATGTGGTGTGAAAAGAGGGCTTCTGCACAATAAATAATGGTGGAAGGAAAGAAGGAAGAGCAAGCAGAGGCCTCAATGGAGGATCAGGGGTTTCTCTGGAAAGCGTAAGAGTAATAACACCTTCCACACATCAGGTTTACAGACCATATCTCATGGAATCCTCACATTGACAATGTGAGGTTGGCAAGGCAGACATTATTACCTTATGCCCAGTTTGCAAGTGAAGAAACTCAAGGTTGAGGATGTTAAATGACTTGCCCAACCTCACACAAGTGATGGACTGGACAAACAGCTCTATGTTTCCTCCTCTACCACCTGGCCATGAACTTGGCACCCATCCTGACCCATGTGAGGAATGGAGCCCTGACACATTCCTCCATTTTTCTGCTTTAGTGACTAGAATATCATTCTTCTTCCTCTGGACCCACTTTCACAGTGGGTTGGTCACTGAGCCCATGGTGCAGATCTGTATAAGAGTTGAATTCTAGGGGATAAACAACCTCTTTTGTAGGATCTTCTTTTTTTTTTTTTTTGAGACAGGTTCTCACTGTGTCATCCAGGCTGGAGTTGCAGTGGCACTATCATGGCTTACTGCAGCCTCGACTTCCCAGGCTCAGGAGATTTTCCCACTTCTGCCTCCTGAGTAGCTGAGGCGACAGGTGCTTGTCACCATGCCTGGCTAACTTTTCTTTTCTTTTGTTTTTTCTTTTTGGAGTCTCCCTCTGTTGCCCAGGCTGGAGTGCAGTGGCGCGATCTCAGCTCACTGCAACCTCTGCTTCCCAGGTTCAAGCTATTCTCCTGCCTCAGCCTCTTGCTAGCTAACTTTTTCTGTCTGTTTTTTGTTTGTTTGCTTTGTTTTGTTTTTTGAGACAGAGTCTTGCTCTGTCCCTCAGGCTGGAATGCAGTGGTGTGATCTTGGCTCACTGCTACTTTCACCTCCCAGGTTCAACTGATTCTCCTGCCTCAGCCTCCTGAGTAGCTGAGACTGCAGGTGTGCCACCACTCCTGGCTAATTTTTGGATGTAGCTTTAGTAGAGATGGGGTTTCTCCATGTTGGCTAGGCTGGTCTCAAATTCTTGACCTCAAGTGATCCACCTGCCTCAGCCTCCCAAAGAGCTGGGATTACAGGCATGAGCCATTGTGCCTGGCTTCATTTTGTAGGATTTTAAGGATGACTCATGGCTTGGTAAAGTGGGATGCCTGGCATTTTGCTGAATCAATGGCACCTGCAATGATGGTGATGCTGTTGCTGATGAGGATATATTGTGCTGATGGTGATGAGCCCAGCATGAACTGGCCCAAGACACACTTCCCATTGGTGTACTAAAAGCTTTGCATATATTGTCTCAGTCCTCAAGGCATTGTTGTCTTTTTCCAAATGGGGAAACCAAGGCTGAGAGAGGTTAAGTAACTTGTCCAAGGGCATACAGCTTCTTAACCACTATAACATTCTCTCCAGCCAGCCATCTTGGCTGCTCTTAAATGATCCATATCCAATGTTTCAGGCAAGAAGGCTGCAGGAAGATGAATGTTGTGTAGGTAGAATGAGTTTCTGGTGACTACAGATATAAGTCACCTAAGCGTCTCTTGATCCACTAGATAGGAATGGTGCTGATGAGTTAATTGACTTTAATATTCTGGAGGCCATTTTAAAAGAAAATCTAAACAAAATTTTTTTTTTTTCCCAGAATCAGACTGGATCTCTGCCACTTTTCCCTTCCTACCTCTTAACTTGCAGGAAACAGTTTGTCTCTTCCGACAGTGTCTCCAATGTTCACAGAATCAACTGAAGTTTTTTTGCTCATCTAGATATCCTGGTCTTCCGTTAGCTCCTAGTAGCAGCACTGGGGCCAACAGCCCTGCCTCTGTGCCCTCCCAGTTAGCTTACAGTGCTGCAGGACCATGATTTCTGGGGTTGGATTGGTGCTGCCCTAGGACACACCCCAGTTGCCCTGCCAGTGGCACTTCTCTGGGTTCCTCACATGGAAACATCATCCAGAATACTCCCCCAGATAAAGCAACTTGGGGAGTAGTGTTTCAGAGAAGGACCCATGATTCCAGGAGTCAAAAGCCCTCAGTCCACCAACAGAACTATGCCAGTTGGTCTTCATCTCCAAGATAAAAGATGAGGTCGGGGATGGGCATGGTGCGTAACTCTGAGCCCTGAGTGACAGAACTGAGGCAGCTGCAACTTCACAAGGTCAAGGGCCAACCTCTGCCCATCCCCACCAGCCCAAAGACTTGCCACCTCAGTGCCCGAGCATCTTCTGGCGACCTCCTTCACCAGCCCAACTTAATCTCACCAGTGAAAACAGAGGTGAGGCGAGAGTATCCAGCCTGAAGATGCTTCTATCAACCTGCAGAAATGTTACACTTTCCCTTCAGGCATCCATTAATAAAAGAAATTGCCATGCTTACTGCCAGGAGGAGGAGCCTGATTTGGAGGGATAATGGGAAAGGAGGGTTGTGGGGAGATGGTTATCTTGAGTACCCCTCACTAAGAAAGCTCCAGGCTGGGCGCAGTGGCTCATGCCTGTAATCCCAGCACTTTGGGAGGTTGAGGCAGGCAGATCACCTGAGGTCAGGAGTTCAAGACCAGCTTGGCAAACATGGCGAAACCCCCCTCTATTAAAAATACAAAAATTAGCCAGGTGTGATGGCGGGCAGCCGTAGTACTAGCTACTCAGGAAGCTGAGGCAGGAGAATCGCTTGAACCTGGGAGGCAGAGGTTGCAGTGAGCTGAGATCGCGCCACTGCACTCCAGCCTGGGCAACAGAGTGAGACTCCGTCTAAAAAAAAAAAGCTCCAAATACATTGAAAATATGTCAGGAACCTTTGAAGACTTTCTTGGGACAAATGGTCTACAGTAAGCCCTGCCATCCTCGCTGGGAGCCCAGAGCCTGACGTGGACGTTGCCCTCTCTGGGGCACTCTGACTCCACCAACTCTGCCCAGTACAGGGCCTGGCTAGACCGCAAGCATAACATCTTTCCTTATCTGCCAGCTCACTCTCTGCCCTTTCCAGGAATGTGATCCATTTTTGCTTCACTCACTCTTCCTGAGTCTGATCCCTGGTGAGACCTTTGGGGCATATGAGGCAGAGGTGGAAGAAGTAAGTTCTGAAGACAAGTGCTTGCTTCATAGTGTTGACCTGGCTTTGCCTTATGGATTTCCAATAGAATGAATTTCTGGCCTCAAGAATGTTGGGGGAACCTGGGGTGCTTGAGGCCCACAGTACCCTCCAGGCAAAATACCTTAATTATCCAAGATACTGAATGGAGACGTTAGACTCAAATCATTTGTGTCCAGTTCTGAAACACACATATGTACACGTCATCCCCACGTCGGCCTGGTTTTCAAGGATCCCGGGATAGCGTTCTTTTCTTTTTAGTAAATAGTCAAGGCCCACCTGGATGGCAAAAGAAGCCAAGGCCTTGTTATCCCAGCAGACGAGTAAAAGCTTAATTGCCATCTCAACCTCCACAAACCCATTCCTGACGCCATTCAGAAGGCTCAAAACAGACTGATGTGAGGCTACTTTTCCCATTGTTCTCATCAGGTCGTCAGCGATCATAGCCTGGCCCAAGGAAAAGATGTAAGAATTGGCCGGGCGCGGTGGCTCACGCTTGTAATCCCAGCACTTTGGGAGGCCGAGGCGGGCGGATCACGAGGTCAGGAGATCGAGACCACGGTGAAACCCCGTCTCTATTAAAAAATACAAAAAATTAGCCGGGCGCGGTGGCGGGCGCCTGTAGTCCCAGCTACTCGGAGGCTGAGGCAGGAGAATGGCGTGAACCCGGGAGGCGGAGCTTGCAGTGAGCCGAGATTGCGCCACTGCACTCCAGCCCGGGCGACAGAGCGAGACTCTGTCTCAAAAAAAAAAAAAAAAAAAAAAAAAAAAGATGTAAGAATTGCTGAAAAGGGGTTTCCTGGAATCTCTACATCTCTCCCTTTTCTCGCTGGTCACCAGTTCCAGCCAGTCAAGCTTCCTGAGCTGATAAAAAGGAAGTATCTTAATAAGACGATGCCAGAATTATTTGGCTTTGCATGGGACACTGTGGTGCCAGCACCTTTGCTCCTAGAGACAGGGCATGCAATCTGTGCAGTCGCATAGGGTCCTGCACTTAGAAGAGCCCTGTGTGTGGCTTAATGTCCTATTGCCACCATCTTGAAATTCTGAATCATTTTTGAACAAGGAACTCTGCGTTTTCATTTTGCAGTGGACCTGCCAAATTTTGTAGCACATCCTGTCTAGAGGCTTTAACAGCTCAAGGAGGGTTGTGGGGAGATCTTATCCAACAAGAAGGCGCAATGTCAGGCTGCCTTCCCAGCCCCACCCACCCCCTGCCTGTTCACTCATAGGGCTGTGCAGAGCACAGTGCTTCTGTGAGACAGAAAAATGCTGTGACAGTTCCTGCTCCCAAAGAGTGTGCAGTGGAGGAAGGCGGGTCCACAGATAACTAGCCTGAGTTAAGTCCCACTAAAAAAGAGTGTCAGTAGATGAGAAGGAAACACCTTCACACCTAGCTGGGAGGACCAAGTCCACTTCATTGGAGGAGGTGATATTTGAGGTGGCAGAAAAAGATAAATAGTATTTTATTATTTTTATTTTTTAAGATGGAGTGTCATTCTGTCGCCAGGGTGGAGTGCAGTGGCATGATCTCAGCTCACTGCAACCTCTACCTCCTGGGTTCAAGCTATTCTCCTGCCTCAGCCTCCTGAGTAGCTGGGATTACAGGTGCCCGCCACCACACCCAGCTAATTTTTGTATTTTTAGTAGAGACAGGGTTTCACCATGTTGGCCAGGATGGTCTCGATTTCTTGACTTCGTGATCTGCCTGCCTCAGCCTCCCAAAGTACTGGGATTACAGGCGTGAGCCACTGCACCCGGCTGATAAATAGGATTTTAAAAGGTGGATATAAGATATGGACTGAGGTATAGAGGCCTGGAAGAAGCTAAAAACCCTGAACATGATCAAGAGGTAAGGTCTAGTCTGGGCGTGGTGGCTCACGCTTGTAATTCCAGTACTTTGGGAGGCCGAGGCGGGTGAATCACCTGAGGTCAGGAGTTTGAGACCAGCTTGGCCAACGTGGCAAAACCCCATCTCTACTAAAAATACAAAAATTAGCCAAGTGTGGTGGCACGTGCCTGTAATCCCAGCTACTCGGGAGGCTTAGGCAGGAGAATTGCTTGAACCCAGGAGACAGAGGTGGCAGTGATCCAAGATCACGCTGCTGCACTCCAGCCAGGGCAACAAGAGTGAAACTCCGTCTCAAAAAAAAAAAAAAAAAAGTAAGATCTAGTCCAGTTTGGCTGGATCAGAAAGGGAATTGGGAGACGAAGATGGAAAGATAGATTAAGAGACCATATTGGAAACCCAGTGACCCTTTGTTTGTATTGCCATTATTGCACTCCTCATGATAATGAATTTGTGCAGCTCTCTGTCCGCTGGAATGTACCATGTCTCTACATCTTTATATTCTCTGCTTTTAGTTTAGTACCTAGGACATAGTAGGAATTCAGTAAATATTTGCTGAATGAGTAAATATTGCAGAGGATCTAAACTGTTATCCTGGGTAGTGTTTACCTAATTCAGCAGGCAGTGGGAAACTGCTGAAGGTTTTTGAGTGGGAGATTTTATTTAGTGTTAGGAAGATGAATCTGGTAGTAGATGGTAGAATGGCTTGGCAAGGGGAGGGACCCAAAGGTGGGAGAGGGCTTGGGAGTCTCATACAGTGGTCCAGGATTCAAGCCCTTGCAGCCTCTATCAGGACGGCTGGCTGGGGGAGAGAAAAGGAGGCAGATATACCTCAATAAGCTGGAAGAAAAAAAAAGAGGCAAGTGAGAAAAATATCATAGAGCTGGGACTTAGCGGCTGACTGTGTGGCAGAGGATAAAGGAACAATAAAGAAGATTTCAAAGGAACTGAGTCCGATGAAAGAAATTGGGAACATTAGGAGAAGGACCTTTGGGAGGATAGAGATCAACGTATCTGTTCATAAAGCAGTTGGATGAACTCCTGTCCCCAGACAGATTTACGAAAGCAACACTGAAGGAAAAGTTTCCAAGTGCAAAAGTGACGTTCCTGAAGACTAAGTTGTTAAAAATAGCCATCTTGGATGGGGCGGGTTCTCTCATCTCCAGGCTCAGAGATAGCTGGGCAATTGTAAAGACCTGTGGTTCTCCCTAGACTTTATTAGTCACTTTGGAGCAAGGGGGAGTCAACTTGGATTTAAAAAGCTCTGCCTGGGGAGGGATAGCATTAGGAGATATACCTAATGCTAAATGACTAGTTAATGGGTGCAGCACACCAACATGGCACATGTATACATATGTAATAAACCTGCACGTTGTGCACATGTACCCTAAAACTTAAAGTATAATAATAATAAAATTAAGAAAAAAAAAAGCTCTGCCTGGCTGAGTGTGGTGGCTCATGCCTGTAATCCCAGCACTTTGAGAGGTCAAGGCAAGCAGATCACCTGAGGTTGGGAGTTCGAGACCAGCCTGACCAACATGGAGAAACCCCGTCTCTACTAAAAATACAAAATTAGCTGGGTGTGGTGGCAGGCACCTGTACTCCCAGCTACTTGGGAGGCTGAGGCAGGAGAATCGCTTGAGGCAGAGGTTGTGGTGAGCCAAGATTGTGCCATTGCACTCCAGCCTGGGCAATAAGAGTGAAACTCCGTCTCAAAATAAATACATAAATTAATAAATAAAATAAATAAAAATAAAAAGCTCTGCCAGGGAGTTCTGATGCTTAGCCAGGTTTGGGAACCACTTGCCTGGCTTACCCCACACTGGATTAGGCTGCCTCAGACAGCATGGGTAACTCTTACTAGCCTTAAAAGGGTGACTTCAGGCTGGGTGTGTGGCTCACACCTGTAATTCCAGCACTTTGGGAGGTTGAGGTGGGAGGATCACTTGAGCCTGGGAGTTTGAGACTAGCTTAGGCAATGTAGAGACCCCGTCTCTACCAAACAACAACAACAGCAACAAAATTTGGTGGTGCACACCTATAGTCCCAGCTACTCAGGAGACGGAGGCGGGAGGATTGCTTGAGCTCAGGAGGTCGAGGCTACAGTGAGCTACAGTGAGCTATGATCGTGCCACTGTACTCCAGCCTGGGTGACAGAGGGAGACCCTGTTTTTTAAAAAAAGTAATTTTAGATTCCAGCTTTCCTTCCACCCTGGCAGAGAGTGTAAGCAAGGCAGACTGGCAGCTGTTGTAGGCTCCCTCCCCGCACTCATCCTGGATGATTACATGAACTGAATGTAATCATTCACAACCCTTGCCTTTACAGCTGGCATGTCATTTAGCTTAATTACAGCATGCAGTGGTATTTCAACTCGAGGAATCTAAAAAAGCAATAAAATGAGTTTTGTAAATTGTTAGGAAGGCAATGAAGACCTTGAAACTGCAATTTACTAAGCATTGCTTTCAATTATTTTGCATTCTCCAGCCATGACTGTAAGTTATTCACTAGCAGCCTGGAAAGCCAAGCAGGTAGTGTGTCATGTGGAGGGTATTTCATGTCTCCTGAATGCACACTATATGCTGGGGAGGTGGCTGGAGGCTCTGGGAGTTGCCTTGGCTATGGGAGGGGATTGATTATTCTGAGCACATATTCTTCCCATCAGGCACCTGATAATCATGCTTCCTCCAAGACTCTCCAACCGTGGGCTCTGGCTGGCGTGGGGTGACCTTCAGCAAGGGGCTCCCTTCCCCTTTACTCCCTGCTATCTACTACTGTCCTCAGAAAGCATGAGGAAAGAAGTGTGGGAAGCAAAGCAAGTCCTTTAAAGATTTAGGGTTGGTGCCTGTTTTTTCTGGCTGTCTCATTTCTTTTCCTGGCATACTTCCTGATTCATCTTAGTCCTTGAGTATGTACTTCTTGGGGAGCCATTTGAAAGGGAAAGTCTGTGGCCTCTTTTCACCACCCTGCTTTCTCAAGCGTAGGAGTCTTGTGACAATGATAATAAAATAGGACCCTATCCGTCTGAGAAAGGGGAAGCAGCAGCAGCAGGAAGTCTCAGCCAGCATGATAAGCAGGAGCAGAATGCCAGCTGCCTCAGCAGCCATGCCAGGCAGGAGAGCAAACACCTAAATCCTGTTGGCAAAGCCAGCAAGACACTATCACACTGCGGCCAAAGCAAACAGGAGCTGAGACAGGCCCACTGTAATGGATTCTCACTTCTGCCTGGATCTGGCAGAGGGTGAGACTAAGCCAGCTGAGCCCACGTGACAGGGCATCAAGTAGCCATGGGGATGCTCACACCCATCCCTGGGCTGGGGCCCAAGCTGGACCCTTGCCTTCTTTGCCAAGGTCTCTTTTCTTTTCTTTTTTTCTCTTTTCCTTTCTTCCTCATTCTCTTTCTTTTTCTTTTCTTCTTTTTTTCTTACAGGGTCTTGCTTTGTCACCCAGGCTGGAGTGCAGTGTCTAGATCATGGTTCACTGCAGCATTGACCTCTTGGGCTCAGTGATCCTCCCAACTCTCCTCACTGAGGAGCTGGGACTACAGGCATGCACCACCATGTCTGGCTAATTTTATTTTGTAATTTTTTTTTTTAAGATATAGAGTCTAACTATGTTGCTGAGGCTGGTCTCAAACTCTTGGTCTCAAGGGATCTTCCTGCCTCAGCCTCCTAAAGCGCTAGGATTACAGGCGTGATCCAAGCCACCTCTCCTGGCCCACGGTCTCCTTTCAACTTGGTCCAGGCCAAGGAAAGGCTGATAATGAAAAAGCATTGTCACATATATTATGTGGTTGATTCTTCACAGCAGTTCTGTGAGATCAATATTATCCTCATCTTATAGATGTGAACACTGAGGCTTGGGGATATCAAGGACACAGAGCCAGGCCTTAGTCTCAGGCCTCTGACTCAGTGTCTGCTGCCGATCTCATTTCCTCCACCCTTCCACCTGTCCACCCCAAACTCTCTGTGTCAGTTCCCACAGTCCCTTCATGGGCTGAGCTCCCTCAGTCTAAATGGGACTTGAGTTCTTTCTTTCTATTTCGTAGCTGAGAAACAAAGACTCCAGAGCGGGGGTGGGGCTGGGGGTATTTTTTGTTTCTAAACCAGGAAACAGCTAGTTGACATACTTGATTCTGTCTACCACACCCACCAACATGAATGGAGGTCCAGTGAGAAGTATATGTTTACAAATATTTTCAATCATTTTGCTATATTAGCAGCATCCCCCTCTGTTATTAAAACCTGAAAGATCTGAATCAAGACCTCTTGTTTTTAATGCCATAATTTGGTTGTGCTTGGACATAGCCTGAATAGACCCCTTTATGACCTGAAGCTTCTTGGTGTCTCTAGGGCCCAATGTACCTATGAAAATTCATATCCCTCACCACCTAGTTGGGAAATTTATATTTATTAATGGAGAAATGCACAGTAGCTATATTCATATCTAAAGGAAAGACTGGGCTTCTATTGAGAGAAGAAAAACCAGCTGTTGGATAAGACATTCCCTTCTGGTTCTCCATTTCCCAGCAGATTTGCTGATTACTGAAATGATTTCTCAATCGCTCTGTTGGAAGGGAAAGGATCGAAGAAAGAAAGAGGAATCGTTTATTGGACTCAGAGCCAATTCACCGGTTTTTTTGTTTTTTTTTTTTCCCCTGGCCTTTTCATTTGCTCTGCTTCTAGGGATCCTAAAGGAAAATACTATTCAACAGAAGGGGCCGTGGAAACTGTAGGTGGAGGGCATGATTGGAATGTCTCCTCCATTCCCCCATATCTGAAGTGGGTAGTTATAGCGCAGGTGGGGATTCTGCAGGAGAGAGCCAGGCCTGCGTGCGTGAGGCTGGCTTGGAGGTCCTGTTGGAGAAGGCGCGCTGGGGAAGGTTCTTCCTAGCGAATTTGCCTGGAATTGGAGGTTAGGACGCCCAGAGAGGAAAATCATGCCCCCTCCCCCAACAGCCCAGTCCCGAGTCCTTGAGCTCCGCGCCCCTTGGCGGAAAAAGATCCCGGTTCGGGCCGGGCGCGGTGGCTCACGCCTGTAATCCCAGCACTTTGGGAGGGCGAGGCGGGCGGATCACGAGGTCAGGAGATCGAGACCATCCTGGCTAACACGGTGAAACCCCGTCTCTACTAAAAATACAAAAATTAGCCGGGCGTAGTGGTGGGCGCCTGTAGTCCCAACTACTCAGGAGGCTGAGGCAAGAGAATGGCGTGAACCCGGGAGGCGGAGCTTGCAGTGAGCTGAGATCGCGCCACTGCACTCTAGCCTGGGTGACAGCGAGACTTCGTCTCAAAAAAAAAAAAAAAAAAAAAAAAAGATCCCGGGTCGACGAGAAAAGTGCTTCCCCGACGCTGAGCCTCGCAGGCGGGGCCCAAGCCCAGGCACCGCCTACGCGCGCCCTCCGCCGGAGCGCATCCCGGCTCCAGCGCAGAGCCCGAACCCGCACCGCGGCCGCATGCAACGCAGGGCCAAAGGGCCTTCGCTCCAGAGGGGTCGGAGAGAAATCCACCAGAGGCTGGAAGAAGCAGGACCGGGAGTCTCAGTAGAAATGCTCAGGGCAGGGCCAGACCAGCCCGTTCCCTTTCGCTGTTCTGCTGATTTCGCCCAAGCGGCTCCGGCTCTGAAGCCCCAAAGCCTCAGGTGAATTCGGTTCCGGAAGGAGCGTGGAATGGGGCTCCTCCGGTTCCTGCGCATAGGCGACATTGTTAACGTAGCGCGTATTACGTGCCAAGCACTGGGGCAAAGCGCTTTTACAAGCTTCATTATCCCCAAAACCACTTTACGAGGGGAATACGAGCCCCATTTACAGATGAAGAAACTGAACCCGAGAGAGTGTAAACCAGTACGTGTCCCAAGCAAGACTGGACGGGGCCGGTGACTCCACGGCCACTCGGGACCTCTGTAGCCCTTCCCCGACCACAGTAGTTTGAACTTGAACTGCAGACACGGAATTCTAGTGCGGAGATCAGTGTGAAGCCACGGAGGGGAACAGCGCTTCGGGTTCCAGGGTGGTCACTTTCATTCCGTCACTGTTCCCATTAGGACTCCAGAGGAAGACTGGGAGGGACTGGTGGTTACGCCAATTTTACAGTGTAGGAAACAGGTTTATGTCCAGGTCATAGCTACTGCAGAGACAAGAGCCCATCCCGGGAAGGTCTTCTGATGTCCCAAACCCAGGAAGAGCTTTCAGCCAGGGCGTTCATCCTGAATTTTTCATGTGCCACGTAAATGGGGTGCTGAAACAGGCCCTGAGGAGTGTTGCTGTCACGGCACCTGGCCCTCCACAGAGCCCTTAGGTCTCCAGGTGTGGAGGACCACTGCGTGAACGACGAAAGGGAACTGAGCTCTCCCTTCTTCCCTTCCTCCCTTGCTTCTTTGCTTCCTTCCTTCTGCTCACGGGCTGTGGAGAAGAGTGGGCTTGGGTGATTTTCCTTTGATTCACTTCCCAGTCATCCTAGTCACTCGGCTGAGACGGGGCAGAAGCCAAGTGTCCGAGGGATTTTTTCTGGGACACGCGCAGTTTGGCCTTGGAAAAAATCCGAGAGGAAGCTGAGGCAGGCGGGACATTATTTTAGTCACTAAGCACCGGACTCTGCAGCGCTGGGCTCGCCACTGCATTGATTTAATTCCAGCATCAACTCTGCAGTTATTTTACCTATAAGGAGACTGTGTTCAGGGAGATGGAGACCGTTGCCCGGGCCTGAAGCTGCTGGGGAATGGGACTGGGGTCTAAGCCGGGTCTATGTAACCTCATAGCTTTGCCCTGCTCTGCTCTGCTCTGCCGGTGGCCCAAGAATGGAAATAAGAGTCAAAACAGCCTCCCTCCACACCATCAACATTAAAAATGACAGCCACGAGATTCCTTCTTCTTTTTTTTTTCTTTTATTTTCGATGAGAGTCTCGCTATATTGCCTAGGCTAGAACTCCTGGCCTCAATCGATGCTCCCACTTCCATCTACCAAAACGTCAGGATTACAGGCATAAGTAACCGAGCTCAGTCCAGTAACCATTTTCTTAAGGTTCAGTGACAAAGTCCCTCCCCAAGGAGTATGGATTTCCACTCTTGCGCTAGGAAAAGTTGAAGTATGTGCCTCTAATCCTTCACAGATGCCCACTCTCCCTTCCGAGAAACGTCCTTCAGGTGATTCTTAACAAACTGGCATCTGGAAGCTGTGCCCTCCAGCTTCCCCCGCCACCCAGCCCTTCCAGCTTCCCCGTCATTTCCACAGTCGCATTCCCGAGGCCCGCGTGAGCCGTTCTTTAGCCAGACAGAAACTACGCCCCATGTGATTGATGCTCCTGCCTTGGCCTCAAGTACGCAGCGTGGCTGCCCGCTCGGAAGGCCGCCCTGGTTTCCCGGCAGGAGAGAGGATTTCAGAGGTCTCCTCCACTCAGAATCCCTCCTTCCCCCTTCCCTCCCCCTGCCGCCCCTTCTTCCCTCTCCTTGCCGGCCCCTCCTTTCTAGTCCCAACAGTTTCCAAAGCTCAGAGGATGTTTACCCGGACGGCCTGAGTTCACAAGCCTGCTTCACCGCAGGGAGGCCCCCGAGCCTGCCCCCACCCGGCACCCCGGCTCTGCCAGGGCGAGGAGATCACGCTTAGAAACCCCACCCTGCCGGGCCAAGAAACACCCCCCCCAATCCCTAGCCTCCCAGGCATCCCTACCGCGCCTAGGCCCTTCCTCCCAAAGGCGCTGGCCAGGCCCAGATGCGCGAAACCGTGGGAGAAGCCGGAGGGGGCCCTGGGCGCTCTTCCCCCCACCCCCAGTCCCATCACTGCCCCTCGCTGCCAAAGATAGAGGGTCGGGGCTGAAGAGAGGGTAATGCGCTCCATTTCACCTCCGATTCGTTTTAAGACTCGGGCGAACCAACCTGGGGCATTCCTTGACGAATGAAAATTTTCCGGTTTACTCCCAAACCCGGCTGAGAGACTCTCCTTCAGGCTTGGTGACGGAGGCCACGAGGCAGAGACAACTTGTTCCGTTTCATCAGCCAGGAGTTGGGAGTTCAGGGGATTTCCAAGTGAATCTCAGGATGAAGGGACGTTTGTCTTCTCCCTGGGTCCTCTGAGGATGTTCCCCTTCCCTTCAGAACCCTGAGGGGGGTTAATATTTCACCAGTCACTCCCTTCCTCCCTTTCCTCTCACCTGGGGGCTCCAAGACGCACTCCAGCCCCTAACCCAGCCACTACCTTGTCCCAGGTTGGGTCAGTGGAGCGGGCTGTCCCCCAGGCAGCCCCTCCTCACCTGCACCGTCCCAGCCCCGGCTGGCGTCTGCCTGAACTTGTTGCTTCGGCCCCCACCTGACCCCGACGCACTGATAAGACCTCAGACGGCCAAACATCGTTAACTTCTTTGCCTTTCTAGACTTCTCAGCCTGTCCTTTTCCCGACCCCAGGCTACAGGGTCGCCTGGAGGTGCGTCTGTGCTTTCCTAGGCGGTGGACTCCACCACACCACCGCTGTCTTTCGCCATACACCCCACCCCAGCTGCCACCCCTCCTTCAGGCTTCTCGAATGCAGCAAACTTTCTGTGACACCCAGGTGGTCTAACAGTGTCCTCTCATCCTCTACCCCACCACAACTCGCTTGCCTGCCTGGACACTGACTGCCTCAGAAGAGCTCCAGGAAACAGTAAAACTAAAGAGAAAGAAAGGGGACGTTGATGTCAGGTGCAGTGGCACTCACCAGAGAGGGCAGAAGGTCAACATGATTTCAGAAATTGAAGCTTAAAATCCTTCCCCACTCTACCCTGAATATGAGGGGAAGAGGGAAGAATTGAGTTGTCCACTCAGATTGTTAATATTAAAATATATTCTCAGCTTCTTATTTCCCTTTGCTTTTAAAGATCTTGCCCACAAATGGGATCAGACTGATAGGAGACAGCATCTACACTGAAACAACCAGTTGATGGGAAGCATCAGGATGATTTTGGCTTCCCCCTGGTATCATGGAGTGTGGACAAAGCCTGTGTGAGTTAAGGCCCCAGGTTTGCAGCCCATCTGTCCAGGGTGGAGGGAGCTGCCATTAGAAATCCGGTCTTTCTTGCTGCAGCTGCTTGCTTCGGGCACCCCCACTGCCACCACCGTGCAACACTAGCTCCACCCTTAGATTCTTCCCCAGCTCTTTCCCCACACTCTGGAAGACAAGCGGCAGACAGAGAAGCAGAGTGGAATGGCATCCATGCACACCCGAGGGCACTGGTATCCGCAAGGGAGGGCGGAAATGTCTGCTGTGGGGACGGGAGCTTTTCCTTCCTGGAAGGACCACCTCCCTTTCTAGACAGGAGCAGACGTCTTAAGCACAAGTGTTAAGTTTACACTAACTCAGGCAATTGTTTGGACAAATCATTTTCTCACCTGAAATAACCTGATAATGGGACCAAAAAGTTATGTTGTTTGGTCAGAAATAAGACAAAGCCCCTCAGGCCACAGCTAGCAGAAGTCTTTTGGCAAAATAATAATAATAAATCATTATCTGAATAATTTTTTTGTTTTTGTTTTTGTTTTTAAGACAGACTCACTGTGTCATCCAGGCTGGAGTGCAGTGGCTATTCACAGATGTGATCATAGCTCTGCAGCCTCCACCTCCTGGGTTTAAGCAATCCTCCCACCTCAGCCTCCCAAGTGGCTGGGACTACATGCATGTGCCATCACCCCAGCTAATATTTTTTGCTTTGTTGGCCAGGCTGGTCTCTAACTCCTGGCTTCAAGTGATCCCTCAGCCTCAGCCTCCCAAAGTGCTAGGATTACAGGCATGAGCCACCGCGCCGGGCCATAAATGATTTTTAAATAAAAACTTAAAAATTCAATTTACCAAATCCTGTACCCCACGTCCAATAATTCCGAGGGGGTAAAACTTAATAACAAAACCTTGGGGGAAAGTGTATCTCTATTTCAAACTTTAAACGCTGCGGTGAGGCATTTGAGGCTGACTGAAGTCCCTTCCACCTTGGAAGCTGCTGGCAAGTTCCTAGCACACAGAGCATGCTCTGGAAATGTGAGTGATTTCCTCTCCTGCATTACGGAGACCAGGCTCGGAGCCATGGAACTCTGTAAGGCCGATTTCTCTCTTTGCCTTTCCTCTAAAAATCTGCCTTCATGTTTTGGCTGTTTCTTGTCTGTGCTCCAGGTAGGATAAATGGGCACAAACCATTCTGTCTTCCAAGTAATTCGTGGAAGTGGCTGGAATGCGGAATTGAGGCATAAACCCCGGCAAAATGCTGGCGATGGCGCCTTTTCACACCAGGGGAAATTCGGTGCGGTTGAAAGGGCTGCTTTTGCTACCAAGACTGGGAATGCGGAGCCCCCACCTGGAGACTTTGGGGCGATTGGCTGAGCGCGGGGGTCCAGAGAAAGATGCGGTGCTTCTCGAGAGCGCGAGAGTGGCCTCTGAGGCCCCTAGGATCATCTCTTCGACCCCTGGCTTTCATACCTGGCCCCCAACTCCTGCCCCGCCAGCCCTCCAGACCCAGCCCAGTCCTTACTGTCCCACTCCTAAGCAGCCTCCTGTCCTCCAAGGAACATACATAAGCTCATGGCGATCACTAGGTCCCAGGAGCTGGGAATGGGGACCGGCTGCTTTCTCTCAGTTCACCAAGAACTGGAGGCCAAGGCGATCGACACCCCTCTGCCTGACCGACACCCCTCTGCCTGGGAGGAAGGGGTAATGTCAACAAGCCAGGTGCCTGGAGGGGCTACAGTTTAGACCCTAACCTACTTTCCTTCTAGTGGTTTTCCGTGAGGCTCAGCCATGGGAGGCTGATGACCTGCGGAGGGGAGTTTGCCCTAAGCTGAGGCTTAGAGCGAAAGAGGCTGCCGCGGTGGGGGTGGGGATGCGAGAACTGAGGTCTTTGTTCTGCAGTGATCCAGCCTTTTCCATCCCGGTCCAACGTGGAACTTTTCCGTGTCTTCTAACCTTAAAGAGAGTCAGAGATGGCGAAGAAATGATTAAGAAACAAAACAAACCTCTCCCCGTTTTTTTCAATAAGGTCGGAATTCCATAAGAGAAAAATATCTAAGCTGACAAGAGTCGACATTCGGCATCCCCTCTATTTTGTCCTCCATCTCCAGGAAAAATTTTCGGGAAAATTCCAGTAAGTATAGACGGAGAGACTTTACATTAGTCACGAGCATAACTTTTACTGACAAAACCAAACCGAAACACAATCCTACGTTTTAGCAAAATACCATAAAAACAAATTATGAGAACAACGAAACACAAAATACAATAAAAACAAATTACGAGAACAATGAAAAACAACAGAAAATGGGTAAACATGAACAAAGATTTCTGGAAAAGAACATACAAATTGCTTGTAATTCTGAAAATATGTTCAACCACTTCAAAATTTTAAAATGCACAAGTCCTTTGAGATCATCCATTTCTAAGAATATATCATACAGATATACTTACACATACACAGAGTAGTGTATATTGTGTGCACCACCAGAAAAAAGAAGAAAATAAAATTGGAAACAAACTAAATATTTCTCAATTGTCATCTAATTACATAAGATATATTCAGAAAACAAAATGGAACCATCATAAAGGAAGAGACAGTAGTAAAGATAAAATCATCATTAAGATGCACTGAGTTTTTAAAATAAAAGGCAAAATATAAAGCTCGGTATGTGGAATGTTGTCATTTGTGTTAAAAAATTTTATTTATATACATTTCTCTAAGGATACTATGGGAATAGTAGTTGCTTCTTGGAAGGGAAGCTGGGATAAGAGGTGAGAGGAAGACCTATTTTACTTTTTAATATATGTCCCCAATGTAACTTTTGACTCTTTCCTTTAGCATACATTACCTATTTTTTCTTTTTCTTTATTTTATTAAAAAAATAGAGACGGGGGTTCTCACTCTAATGCCCAGGCTGGCTCTAACTCCTGGGCTCAAGAGATGCTCCCGTCTCAGTCTCCCAAAGTGCTGGGATTACAGGTGTGAACCACTACACTGGCCCCTATTTTTTAAAGATAGATTAAAATCGGGAAATTATTTTAGTAGTGTTTGTTTTTAAATATGTAGGTAATAAAACTACTATGGACAATTTTGAAAATATGAAAAATCTTAAATTAATTACATTTCTGCTTATTAAGGTCTGGTCTACATACTCTTTATCACAACTAAAAGGCAGAGTTTTCTCAGATAATTAAAACCAATGAAAATCAGACTGCTGATTTAATAATTCGTTCTTTAAAATAAAAACTTTTTTCTGAGGCGAGCTTTCAGAGCTTAATTCAACAAGAATGATACCTAAGCAGTTGCTTAAGCTGGTAGCCCGGGTTAAAAAAAATTGTTGGGGGATGGAAATAGATACTAATTTCTTTTTAGCTCGCAGAGCAGCTCTATACAGCTGAGATCGACTGAAGAGTGAAGAGGAGAAATTATTTGCACCATTCACACCAAAAACTAAGCCAAACTTTAATGGTTTGTTTCCAAGTTGAAACCTATTTGTTGTTGCTGGGCTTCCCGAGTTCTCCAGGTCTTTCCGGCAGCGTAGATCTTGGGACCCGGTGGAGCCCGCTTTAGGAGATCCTGTTTCGGCGGCTACTTGGCCGGCGGGAGTCAATGCGCGACACTGGGGCTGTTTCTGGGTGGAAGCCTTTGGAGGAAGCGAGGGGGCCCTGGGAGTGGAGCATGGGCCGAGATGGCATTCACCATACCCCGATGGGAATAGATACTCCTGGAGGGCAACGCCTCCCTCTGCGCCCCTCTGCGTCCCCGCTTCCGCCTGGGTAGGCGGTGGGTGACCGAGCAGCCGGAGGAAGGAAATGGGGAGACCCTCTCTCTCCCGACCCACAGCCCCGACCGCTGGGCCCGGCTTCGGGCCATCTCGCCGGATTGGACTGTTCCGCGTGCATTACTCAAAACACAGCCAGCCTCCTGTGCCTGCCTCGGTTCTTGGGGATGTGGTGAGGAAGCCCGCAGGCCGAGAACTCCCATGCTCTCTCCACTGAGCTGGAGGCCCAGGAGAAACATGGGGCGAGAGCGGGGAGGCGGCTGGAGGCCCCTGTGGGTCCGCTGCTTCCCGCTGGACGGCGGCCCGGGCTCGGCGGCGCGGGCTCTTGATGTCCCTGGAGCGACCTGAGACAGACTCCAACCCACGCAGGAGAAACACGGGTCTTGGGTCTGGGCCCCTACCCACAGATTTGTCCGAATTCTCTCCTTTCCTCCCCGGACAATAGCCTCAGCTGTCTTCTGAGTCCTCCGCAGTAAAAATATAGAGAAACTGAGACATGGAAATATAAGGAGATATGCCTGAACCGGGTCAAGAAGGGAATTTGGGGATGCTTTTGTAGTCAGCAGGAGCCTTGACGACCCTGGAGGATCAATCGTGATGGGGAACAGGCAGATAAGGATGGCCCAAGGTGGGGGTGCGGGGCATCTATGCCAGGAGAGGAGTTGCAGAATGGACAGAGAGATCCCTCTCCCCCGGAGTCCCCAGAAGGAGCCCCGGGAAGGGGGACTCTGACTTGAGAACCAGTAAGCGAATTTCCCAGGCTTCTGGTGTCTCCTCAAAACGCAGCCTCTCAGAAGCCAAAATGATGCAAACATCGTGGAATTATAAAGCGACTGATTTACTCCCCTTCCCGAACCAGCAACTCCCCCCGCGCCCCCCTTTCCTTCTTTCTCCATTTCACTGACGGCAGCATTCCACCTCCTCCACTCCCTTCCTGGGGATTCTGCTGTCCCTCATCAGTCCCTCCAAAGAAACTACTAAAAGAAGGAAAGACCACTGTCAGCCAAGTAGGGCCCTTGGAATCTTGTTTCTCAATCCCCCATTCCACTCTCATTCTCCTGGGAGCGGGGGACCCTCTGACTGATGTGGCTAAATGGAGGGGTGGGGGGTTGGGGCAGAGATTAGAATCTGAGTATTTGCCCAAATGCTTCAGCCTTCTTTGTTGTGAATATAGCTGTGGCTCTGTTACATCAAACAAGTAGAGATAACCAAGAATAAGACTAATGATGAAAATGAAAATAAAAATAAAAACTTCCCTATACAGACTACCAAACACACACGCACACCACACACACACACACACACACACACACACACACACAAACGTGTAGGCTTTCTGGGGCTTTAAAAATGTGGGTGGGTCTCTAGTCCTGTTTCTGGGCCTATAACTTGATGAAAGAGATGAAATTAGAGCTGATAAAACTTCTGGATCACTCTAGATTGTTTTGTTTACAAGCAACAAACCAAAACACTTCCCTCTCAATATTCAATCAGTAGAGGTGAGTAATTGAAAGATTTTCCCACACTGACAGGTCGATCAGCTCTTGGCCGAGAGAGAAAGGGCTGGGGTCTACTCTTAGCTAAGGGCAAGGGGCCTTGACCAACTCCTTACAGGAGCTAACAACTCAGGGAAAGTGAAAATTCCAGCCAATCAACTATTGTTTGGTCGAAGACAAGCCAAACAATGGCTCTGGCTGATTTCTCCCAGAATTGGCAGGGCTGGCTTGTTATTTTGTCATCCTAGAAAGCCAACCTAGCGGGTGCTGAGCTGAGCCAGGTCTACCTGTGTCAAAACAAGTTCTGGATAATCCCAGCCTCCGCTACCCTCCTATCCAGCTCTCTGGGACTTCCCATCAGCTCTTCTCTGCGTGCCCTGAAAGTCCCTGATTTCTTTAACTCCAATTTTCATCCCTCTTCTTTTCCCTATGTGAGCTCCCGTCTGTCCCTCTGTTCCTCTGCCTGTCTGTCACAGACTTCTTCCATTTCTCTGGAGTGGGGGTTCTCTGGATTCAATACCTCCGGTCTGGCAAAGGAATTAACCCATCTCTGGTTAACTGGCTCCTTCAAAGCCTGGATCAGCTCATCTGCATGTGAGGACGCAGCTGCTGTTGCTCCGTCACTGTGTCTTTTTGCAGGTGGGTGCTTGTGGGCACTGTTTTGCATGGCACTGTTTCGGATGGCACTGTTTCAGATGCCTTGTGGGGCAGATAAAGTTGTCTTCATGGGGAAAGTGACCCTCCATGGCCTGCATTTATTAAATTCCCGCATACTTTGAAACTACATCACATTTATTTCGTTCCTCCTGGAACTGAAAGTTCAAGTAGGTCAGAGAAAGGAAGAAAATTTTATTTTTTTTTCAGAAGTTTAGAGTCCCTAGGCCTGCCCATGCATGAAAAAGAAATTCCAGGCTGAGACTCTAGCTGAGACACAGACTTTATCCACTGTTTGGAAGGGCCAGAGGAGCTTCAGGGACCAGTCAGGATGGAGTTCTAGGGTCTGCAGGGAGCTGAGGGGGTATTTGGAATCTAGCCTTTCTTTTACTTAGAAAAAAAAAAAATGTCTGGCTTCCAGGTCAAGAAAGGGAATTAAAGGAGGCAAAAGGGAAAAGAAAACCAGGAAGAAAAAAAAGCTGGAGGCTTCCTCCGCTCAGAACTGGCTTAGTGCAGGGCTCCTCGCAGAGCCTTCCACTTCCAACTCAGGGGTCAGACAAAAACTGAGAGAAAATAAGACATCCCGTTCTTCCTTCAGTTTCTCCTTCCTTCCTTCCTGGAAAAAAAAATCAGATCTTACCCTCTTTTCTGGGGCAGGAACCCAGGTGCAATGCCAGAGTCTCCCTTTCCTTCTCTGGCTGAACTCTGGGTGGGGGGCTCACAGTCTTCCTTGGATCCCTTCCCCTCCCACACCCAACCCCCTCCTCTGCATTGCATGGGTCTGGAGAAGGCACCTGGCAAACACGTGGAGCTACATAGAGTAGCCAGATGCACTCCCTCACCATTTCCAGATTCTGTTTACATGAACAGACTCAGCCCCCCAACCCTACCATCCCAAAATGGTTTCAAAAATGTAGACTCCCTAATGCTGTAGACCAAGAGGCTCTGCAGTGTTAATGGCTCTATGGGGGAGACCCACACCCATTCTGAACAGAAGCCTGTTTTGTAGATGTGGGGCCTGGAGTTTTTTAAGTTACACAGAAAGGAGTATAAATCCCAGACAAGAGCAATTCCACGCTGTACAGGAGAGACCGTGAGATGTGAGATGAACATGGATCATGGGTGATAAAGACCACATTTCAGAGGTCCTGGAAGTAGGAGGAGCTTTGGCTGCCAGTTTAGCTGTAGAAAAACTCAGCATCAATTTCTCTTCTGCAATGAGAAGTCTTCACATATCCTTTGCAGATACTGCAAAACAAATGACTAAAATATATAAATGTATATGTGTACATACACATATACATATACCTTATATATATACTATACATATAAAAGCACCAGATGTTCTAAGAAATAAACCTCATCAAACCAGCAGTTGAGAAAACAAGACCCATTTTCTTAGTACCCCTAGCCAGCCAAGTGAGCTCTCTTTAAACTGAAGTCATCCTTACATTTTGCCCCAAGACCCTCAAAGGATAAATATAAGTTTTGTGTAAGTCTCTGGAGAGGATAGCTCGCAGCCAGTTACTTAGAATGGATTATGTGAGATTCAGTTTACGAGTGCAAATTGCATTTCACACATGAGTCACCTCGAATAACCCAATAATTAATTAAAACCATGTCCTGCAGGGGAGAATTTATTATATTTTTATTTTTATATTCCCTGGCTTTTTATGAGCTAGGTGTAGTGTGGAAATGAAAAATGTGAGGCCTCTTCAATAATGTCTGCGCTGCATTCTGCACTCATGGAGTCACCCTCTCACCAGGTCCCAGAGAACAAAGTTTTGGGCAAGAGAGACTTCAGCTTAGAAGGGTAAAGCAGGTTTATTGCAGCCTGGTTGGGGCCCCTTCAGCTTCTGTAACCAGATTGGTCAGTGTTTCTTGAAATTCCTCTTGGAGAGAAGTTGGGGCTTTGAGTAGTTGATGCACCAAAGCTAGGAGCCCTAGAAAGAAGGAAGCAGGGAGGCTGGGTGTGGTGGCTCACACCTGTAATCCCAGCACACTTTGGGAGGTGGAGGCGGGCAGATCACCTGAGATCAGGAGTTCCAGACCACCCTGGTCAACATGGTGAAACGCTATCTTTACTAAAAATACAAAAATTAGCCAGGCATGGTGGCACACATCTGTAATCCCAGCTACTCGGGAGGCTGAGGCAGGAGAATCGCCTGAACCTGGGAGGTGCAGGTTATAGTGAGCTGCCATTGCACTTCAGCCTGGGCGACAGAGCAAGACTCCATCTAAAAAATAAAAAATAAAAAAGCTAGGGGTGTGCACACCGGGAGAGGGGGACTCAGGGCTGAGATAAAGCCGGGCTCCAGGCTCCTTGGTGGTTCCTGGGGAAGAGGAGTGGGCATCCCGGTACTCTTCCCCATGCCAGGATGTCACAGCTTCTCCAGTAGGTCACCATCCAGCCCTGGTTTCTTCCTAGCTTGAGGGATGTGGGCATGTTATGGCTTATTTTTATACACAAGAGAACAAGTTTGTCTGCTGGTTCCTCTTCCAACCAAAATCTTCACCTTCTCCTCAAATACCACCAACTATGAGAAAAACAATACTTTGTTATATAGGCATCACACTCTTTGTAGAATCTCAATTTCCCTCATCTTGATTGATTGTCTCCAAGCAGCCCTGTAAGGAAGGATGGGCAGAGAGGATCACTTCCATTTTACAAATGAGAAGACCAAGGGCTGCAGAGAGGAGATGGCCAGTCCAAGGACACATAGCTTGAGCGCAAGCCAGAGCAGAGACAGCAGTTCAGGCTTTCCACCTCAGTGGTACCCTAAGGGCAGGAAGGAGTGAAAGATGACAGAGCTAGACTGGCCACTCCACCTCTGAAACAGACCATGTTCTTTATTTGGTTCCCTTGGGAAGCATTCAGGCCTCTGGGTGCATCCCCAAGGCAGGAAATGAACAGTCCTGCCTCTAGAGCAACAATCTTGCCTTTAGATCTGGAGCTGTGTATCCAGTGTTTGAAACTTACATAATCCAAAGACCCACCAGAGGATCCCATTCTTGGCTGCCTCCAGTGAGAGAAGGAATGAGGTCTCTCACTCCAAGAGCAATGAGGGGACCAAAGGGAGTCAGAAAGTGACATAGTGGGTGGGCAGGGGAGGGCACTGCCTATCCCAGCTCTCCTTTCTTTGGCAGGGAGTGAAGGGAAGGATGCAGCTCTCCTGTCCATACCTGGCTGCCACAGCCAGAGGACAAGTGAGGAAGAAACCTGTAAGAATCAGTTGTTTGGTTCAACATAGAGCAGTCATCTTTTTTGAGGATGTCCAATACCTTTTGAGAATTGGGCTGGCCCAGGTTTTTAAATAAAGTAATGGCATGAAAAACAGGGATTGGGAGCAATTGTTATAGGTTGTAAGACAGGTAAGAGACATCAAGCAAATGTAATGTATGAACTTTGTTTAGATCCTGACTTTAACTGTAAAAAGACATTTTTGAGACAACTGAGGAAATTCAAACATGGATAGTATTAAGGAATTATTCTTAATTTTGTCCTGTGTGATAATCACATAAAGTTTATATATAAAAAAAGCAAAAGAACAGTGGCTTACACCCATAATCCCAACACTTCAAGAGGCCAAGGTCGGAGGATCCCTTGAGGCCAGGAGTTTAGAGACCAGCCTGGGCAACAAGCAAGACCTTGTCTCTACAAAAAATAAAATAAAAATAGGCCGGGCACAGTGGCTCATGCCTATAATCCAACCACTTTGGGAAGCCAAAGTGGCAGATCGCTTGATCAAGGGAGTTTGAGACCAACCTGGGAACTCCTGTCTCTACCAAAAAAAAAAAAAAATGTACCCAGGCGTGGTAGCACATGCCTGTAGTCCTGTAGTCCTAGGCGTGGGATCGCTTGAGCCCAGGAGTTCAAGGCTTCAGTGACACTGCACTCCCACCTGGGTGACAGAGCAAGATCCATCTCTAAAAACAACAACAAAAAAAATTTAAATCTGTTACAGATTCAAACTGAAGTATTTTGGAGCAAAAAAAAAAAAAAAAAAAATAAGTCTGGGATTTGCTTTAAAATACTCCAGAAAGAAGGCTGAGCTTGGTGCTCATAACTTTGGGAGGCCAAGGTGGGCGGATCACAAGGTCAGGAGATGGAGACCATCCTGGCTAGCATGGTGAAACCCCGTCTGTACTAAAAATACAAAAAATTAGCCAGGCATGGTGGTGGGCGCCTGTAGTCCCAGCTACTCAGGAGGCAGAGTGAGACTGTGTCTCAAAAAAACAAAACAAAACAAAACAAAAAAACCTCCAGAAAGAAATGCAATAAGATGGGCTATGAGTTGATTATTGTTGAAGCTGAGTGATAGGTACAAGGGGTTGAATTACACTTTTTTGTTTACTTTTCTGTATCTGTAAAATTTGCCATTAGAAAACAAATCAATAGGCTGGGTGTGGTGGCTCACACCTGTAATCCCAGCACTTTGGGAGGCTGTGGTGGGCGGATCACGAGGTCAGGGGTTCGAGACCAGCCTGACCGACATGGTGCAACTCCGTCTCTACTAAAAATACAAAAATTAGCCAGGCATGGTGGTGTAAGCCTATAATCCCAACTACTCGGGAGGCTGAGGCAGGAGAATCGCTTGAACCCGAGAGGCGAAGTTTGCAGTGAGCCAAGATCACTCCACCACACTCCAGCCTGGGCAACAGAGCGAGATTCCATCTCAAGAAAAAGAAAAGAAAAGAAAAGAAAAGAAAAGAAAACAATAAAGCAGTGGGCTCATGTCCTAAAAAACCACACATGTACACCAATGTTCACCCTCAATTTTAAAGAGTGAGACTTTGAGAGCCACCCATAAAATCAAATTCAGAATCCTTAGTGCCCACCAAATACCCATTTTTCCCTCATGGAAGGGACATGCTTGGAAGGTGTTTTGGCACCAGGTTGACCCAACCATGCTTCGTTTTCTGCTGTCAGTGTGGGTAACAGAGCCATTAGAGGAGTTTGAGCCTCCCACAATTCAACTCTAGGTGAACATTTGCCAGGTATATCTCCTTTGTTACTCATGTGGACTCAGCCTCCAAAGTAAAACAGGGTGGCAGGAATGGGGTGGGAGGAAGAGGACAGAAATTGGTTCCCACTTTTGTAGTTTTAGAAGTCATGGGGGGCACTAATAAATAAGATGACAGTGTATTAAAGGGTTTTCTTCATTTTATTTTATTTTTTGAGACGGAGTCTCACTCTGTCACCCAAGCTGGAGTGCAGTGGAACAATCTTGGCTCACTGCAACCTCTGCCACCCGGGTTCAAGCAATTCTCCTGCCTTAGCCTCCCGAGTGTCTGGGACTACAGGCATATGCCACAACGCCCGGCTGATTTTTGTGTGTTTTTTTTTTAGTAGAGATGGGGTTTCACCATGTTGGCCAGGCTGGACTTGAACTCCTGACCTCAAGTGATCCACCTGCCTCGGCCTCCCAAAATGCTGAGATTATAGGTGTGAGCCACCACTCCCGGCCGGGTTTCTTTATTTTAGAGTTTATGTTTTGATTTTTCCAAATCCCTTAATTTTTCCCTTTTCCCTTTAATAATTTCCCAAATATCTTAAATCTGTTTTTTAGTATTAGTTTGAGATACTAATGAGACATAATGAAATTTATTTCCATTTTAAAATTTGTCATGGCCGGGTGCAGTGGCTCATGCCTGTCATCCCAGCACTTTGGGAGGCTGAGGTGGAAGGGTCGCTTGAGCTCAGCAATTTAAGACTAGCCTGGGCAACATGGCGAGACCTCATCTCTATAAAAAATTTTAAAACTAGCTGGGCTTGGTGGTAAGTGCCTGTGGTCCCAGCTACTCAGGGGACTGAAGTGGGAGGACTCCTTGATCTTGGGAGGTCGAGGCTGCAGTGAGTCGTGATCGCGCCAATGCACTCCAGGCTAGGTGAGGGAATGAGACCCTGTGTCAAAATAAAATAAATAAAATAAAATAAAATGTGTCAACGATTTGTGTTTGGAAAGGGAAGAGAAGTGAAAATATCAGAATCAGGATTTGGTGCCATAAAGCCTCGATTTGCCTCTAGAAGTTGGACAAAAAAATTTTTTTTTTTTTTGAGACGGAGTCTTGCTCTGTCCCCCAGGCTGGAGTGCAGTGGCGCGATCTCGGCTCACTGCAAGCTCCGCCTGAAGTTGAACAAATTAACCTCCTAAACTCAGCTTTCTTGTTTTCTTTTTCTTTTTTTGAGACTGGTTCTCGCTCTGTCTCCCTGGCTGGAGCGCAGCAGCGCAATCACGGCTCACTGCACCCTCCAACTTCGGAGTCAAGCCAGAACTTCAGGGTTCAAGCCAGGCTGATCTGGAACTCCTGGGCTCAAGCCACCGGCCTTGGCCTCCCAAAGTGCTGGGACTGCAGGCGTGGGCCACCGCGCCCGGCTCAGTTCTCTTATCTACAAAACGGAAGTAACAATTTCCCCCCACTCCTGCCCCGTTCTTTTGTTGTACGGATTAAATAAAAGGCATCTACAGGGTACTTAAAGTACCTAGCACTTCGAAGACTTTCCAAAGGAACTGCCCCAAGGAGCCCTAGAGGGCTATGGGATTAGAGATGTAGGGGGTCTGCGCGGCCCGAGGTGCTGGCCACAGTGGCGTCAGGGAGTGCAGCTTCTCAGTCCCCGATCAAGAAGGCGGCAGCTCTCCACCCACCAACGCACTAAGCGGGTTTTCGCCTTGAGGTACGACCTGCGCTCAGGGTGAGGATCGGTGGAGGGCAGGTGCACCTACCAGCATAGAGGAGATCTTTGCGTGAGTAGGAGGAAGGGACTGCGAGAAGACTCCCCAGCTCTCTTGCTGCGCTGGCTGAACGGTTAAAGACCTCACCCGCGGGCCGCAGGGCGCTTTACCATCCAGGAGCTGGGGAGTAAACCCCGGCTGGTGAGGTGACTCAGTCCCATTACTGAAAAATCTGCCCGACCAGGTGTATTTACACACGCAGAAGGAAGGATAGAATGTCTCTAGGACAAAAAGGGGAAAAATTCTTTAGGCTGGCCTCTAGTCTTGATGAAGAGTTGGCAGGTTCCCCTTAATTCCTGTGAATTCTCCCACCTGAGAGCGATCCACCTTGCGCGCTTGACCTGCACGGATCTCGGGCCAGTCTGTGCTTTCCCTCGTCCAAAGCTTGGCCTGCACTCCCAGGGCAGGTGATTCCTGAGGCTAGAAAAACCATGCCGATGGGGGTGGAGGATAAAGGGGCAAAGGAAGAAGAATCTACCAGTAGACTGGTGTGGGGGATTCCAATTCAAGGGCAGAGAGCACCCCTGCCCCCACAATCCCTATCTGTATCCCCCACCCAAGGCAGCTGGAGATCTGGGCTGGGTCTGGGCCAGACAGGTTATTGAGAGGGTGGAGGGGATGTAGAGACCAGAGTTTACTTCCCGTGGTTCTTCCCCAGCTCCCCCACCTGTCTCTGGGGCTGAGCACCATTTCTAGGGAAAGTTTCCAGGTTCATCTCGAAATTAAGAAACTGGAAGCCCTGGCCTTGCCTCATAGAACTAGACGAGCAGTTTTTCAGCCTGGGAGGGGCTAACCTTGTGACCAAGCTTTGAGTCCTTAGGACTTGGTGGACACTGAGCTGGAACCAGAACACCGTCCTGAATGTGTGAGCTTCCACATACACAAGTACCAGCCTGCCTTTTTGGACTCCCCTGGGGCAGGCATGGAGAACAGTCGCGGCATCACTAGAAACTCTAAAACTGCATCCAGCTGCCATAGCTGTCTGCCTTTTGTATTGTTTATTTCTTCTCCTGCTCCCACTTCAGTAGCTCAGAGCTGCCTGGTACCACAGAACTGGCCATGGGTTGCCTGAGGCCAGTTCTGTCTGAATTGGGCAAGACAGCAACCTTGCCAAGGCATCTGCCACCCAGCTACCCAAGCACAAAGCTTGTTAGCACTGCATGATCTCCAAGGATTCTCCTGATCCCAAACACCAACTGACTAGTTTGCGGAGCCAGGGAATTTGGAGCTCTCTGCTCTTTAAGAGAAGGGAAATGTGGGGAGCTCTACATATCCCCTAAACAGAGAGCCCTAATTAAGGATTTCATGGGAGGAAGCTCCTTTCTTTCTTTCTTTCTTTCTTTCTTTCTTTCTTTCTTTCTTTCTTTTTCTTTCTTCCTTTTCTTTCTTTCTCTCTCCCTTTCTCTCTCTCTTTCTCTCTCTCTCTTTCTTTCCCTTCCTTCCTTTCTCTCTCTCTTTCTTTCCTTCTTTCTTCCCTTCTTTCTTTTTTTTTCTTCCTTTTCTTTCTTTCTCTCTCTCCCTTTCTCTCTCTCTTTCTCTCTCTCTCTCTTTCTTTCCCTTCCTTCCTTCCTTTCTCTCTCTCTCTCTCTCTCTTTCTTTCTTTCTTTCTTTCTTTCTTTCTTTCTTTCTTTCTTTCTTTCTTTCTTTCTCTCTGTCTCTCTCTCTGTCTCTCTTTCGAAGGAGTCCCTCTCAGTTGCCCAGGCTGGAGTGCAGTGGCACCATCTCGGATCACTGCAACCTCCACCTTCTGGGTTCAAGCGATTCTCATGCCTCAGCCTCCCAAGTTGCTGAGATTACAGGCACCCACCACCACGCCCAGCTAATTCTTTGTATTTTTTAGTAGAGATGGAGTTTCACCAAGTTGGCCAGGCTGGTCTTGAACTCCTGACCTCAGGTGATCCACCCACCTCGGCCTCCCAAAGTGCTGGGATTACATGCTTGAGCCACTGCGCCCGGCCAGGAGGAAGCTTTTCTAAGCTTCTAAGCTTCCCCTGGTGTCAGTTTCAACACAGTAGCCTCCAAAATTGGAATCTCCTCTCAAATCCAAGCCCTACCTATGAGCAACATGAGGGGAGAGCAAAGATCCTTCATTGTCTCTTCAGCAGTGGCTAGAGTCCCTTCCAATTATGAACAAAACTATAGACATTACAGGGACCAAATAGAAAAAAAAAAAAAACTGCGAGTAATTTTCCTTTTTCTTTCTTTTTCTTTTTCTTTTCTTTTCTTTTCTTTTTTTTTTCTTTTTTTTTTTTTTTTAGACAGCATCTCACTCTGTCACCAAGGCTGGAGAGCAGTGGCACAGTCTCGGCTCACTGTAGCCTCAACCACCCAGGTTCAAGTGATCCTCTCACCTCAGCCTCCCAAGTAGCTGGGACTACAGGCATGTGCCACCACACTGGGCTATTTTTTGTAGAGATGAGGTTTTGCCATGTTACCCAGGCTGGTCTCAAAATCCTGAGCTCAAGTGATCCTCCCACCTCGGCCTTCCTAAGTGCATGATTTTACAATTTAAAGTGAAGAGCATTTTACTTTCCCTCTCAGAACTCTTAGAAAACCGCTGAAGGAGTAGAGGGGAAGAATGATCAGTTTAAGCTCAAGTGACTCAGAGCCAAGGCAGATTAAAAGCCCGGAGCTCTGTTCCAATCCCAAATCCCACTTTGATGAGGAGTCCTGTGTATATGGCCGGATATCACCTCTGGACTAGTAGGGTCAATGCAGACAGGCTGCAGACAATCAGCCAGACTTCTCCAGTCTCAGAAGGTGTCAGGATTTGGGGTAAATGGCTGGCCCAGAACCTTGAGGGCCTGGCTCACATGGACTTCTCCCAGGTTAGAGTCCTCAGGGCAGTAACTAGGAACTGCCCAATGCTCATCTCAAGCTGGGGCTGAGATTCAGAAAGGCAGATACTCTTGGAGCAGTGTTATTTTCAAGCCTTCCTTGAGCCCCAAGAGGGTAGTCTTTTGTGGCACTCAAGAGCAGGAACCCATGAGCACCATGAACTGGATAGGACTTGGTAGGGATGAATTATGGACTATTTTTTTCCTCCACCTTGTGTGTCTGTGTGTGTGCAAAATGCCTGTCTTCTTCATCTCCCAACTTTGTTTCTTGGAACAGAGATCTTAGCGGGAAGAGAGGGGAAAGGCTTTTGCTACAGGGATTGGGGTTGGGGGGACAGTGAGGAGGGAGGTAGGCCACAAGATGGCCACGTTCTGGGTTTTTGGAAGGATCCCAAGATTTTCATTAAGGTAAATGGGGGAATCAAAGTAAGAAATTCAATCTTTCAAACTGTACTTTCCCCTAGGCATTAACTCTACAGCTCCACTTTAGGCCAAATAGGTGGGTTTAGGACTTGAGGGGCCAGGGCCCTGGTGCTGACATTCCTCTTGATTTAAGAAATGAAGACTCAATTTTTACCTCTGGCAGGGTCTACACTAGCAGTCCTGAGAGTAGCCAGCATTTTCCTAATAGTTATATCATCAACACCCACATTCCCTGAAAGGAAAAACAAAGTGGAGATGGTGGGAGAGCTTGAAGTGATTCAAATTGCTTTCTTCAATTTGCAGATAGGTTTTTTGATACATTCCTAATTCCTGAGTCCTATCCAGGATCCCAGGGGTTGGAACAAAGAAAGCCCAGTCTCCCATGACCCTGGAAGTCGCTGAAACCCCTAAAGACATTAATTGTGGGTCCTCATTTGAGGATCCCATTCCTATTCCTTTACTTCCAAGTGTCTCTGTGCTGGGTGGCTGGAGAGATTTATAGGGAAAGTAGGGAGGAGGTGATCTCCCAAGCAATTTGGTCCCCTTTAATGAGCCACTGCAGAATTTACACTGTGGGGCTGGCTGCCCAAAATGAGTCAGAACATGACAGTTGCCTCCACAGAGGCTGGGCTCCCTCAAAGCACTAATAATCGTGCCTGCGCTAGACACGCATGAAAAATCCGTGGCAGCTTCCTGGACTCTTTCTTATTCCTTCTGCAGTTTTCTTCCCTCTCCTTCCGGTAAAGCTCCCTTCCCTCCTGCTGCCCGTCCTCACTCTTCTGGGCAAGGTGAACCCTGGCAGGGATTCAAAGGTCCGCTGGTCTAGTCCTTCCCTCCTTACACAGTGCAGATAGGACAACTGAGGCACAGAGAGGGCGACTGACTCGGTCCAGCACACTGAGCTAGAACAGAACCTTACATGAGACTCTGCATTGCTTTACAGTGCGGCCACCTAGGACCAGACTTCCTAATGGTTGGGGTCTGATCTGGGCTGAATTTCTCCAAATTGGGTAACTCCCCATTAAAGCCCAGGTTTAGAGAAGGGGGCTGGGGACTCTGGGGCCAGCCAGTCTCCCTACTCAGCACGTGTGACGCTTGATAGGCAAGAACAGCTGGCTTGTTCCCCTAGAGCTGCCGGACCAGAGGAAGGGAGACTCTTGGTCTCCGTTCAGTGACCCTCATATTTGACCCCCTTCCTCCCTCTCTCCTCCCTCCCTCCTCTTTGGACCCCACTCACAGTTCTCTGGGCTTGGCTAGGCCCTCCTCCGGTTTCCAGGCGGCGTCAGGGCGCGCAGCAGCTGCCATGGCCGCCCCGCGGTTGGGGCAAGCCTCTCCCTTCAGCTGTCCATCCTTTGATTCCTCCTCAGATCCATTTGTCCCATGGTTTTGATAGCTGGCTCCCTCAGCCCTGGCCTCAGAGGCACTTAGGCTTGTCCTGAGAGGGTTCTAATTCCTGAGGGTGTCGCAGGGCTGACTGGGTTGGGGAAGGAAAGAGGAGGTGACAGGGGCCTCCTCCTGACCAGCCATGCCTCCATCCTCTGAGCTCTTAGCTCTGGGATCCCGCTGTCAAGTTGTCCAAGAGATGTTCCTCTAAGGCCAAGAGAGGCCCCGCTTGACTTCATTTCAGGGAGAAAGGCCCGAGTCACCCTTCATCTCCAGCCGGTGCTGTTCTAGCCTCAGGCAGAGCTCCAGGGCAGGGCTCCGCGAACCCACCAGCCACACTAGGCCGTCCTCCAGGCCGTCCCCTGCCAAGCGCAGGCTCCGGCCGCTGAGAGCTATAGCCCAGCAGGCCCTTTCCAGACTTCAGAGAAGAATAATGGAAAAACTGGGCGAGAGCGCTGCAAAGGAAAAACGTGTGGCGGGGGGAGGAAGTGAAGTAAAACGAAGATGAGAGAAAGAAAAAAGAAATAGAGAGGAGAGAGAAAAAAAAGGAAGGAGGAAGGAAAAATGAGAAAAGAGAAGAAGGAAAAATGAGGAAGAAAAAGCAAACAAAGGGAAAAATAGTGTAAGTGAGATGAAAGACAGGGAGAAAAGTACTAAAGGGAAAATGAAGACAGAACAACGGGTGGGTGGCGGAGCCAGAGAGTGAGCAATAACAAGAAAAGGAAAGAAAGAAATCAAGAAAGAGCACACAAAAAGCAAGATAACTGAAATGGAAGGAAGCAAAGGCGGTGAGAAAAACACAAATACAAAAAAGAAAAGAAGATACCAAGACTAAAGACAGAGGAGAGAAAATGCAGACGGAAGGAAAAGATGAAAAGATGAAGGAAAGAAAAGAGCACACCTCAATTAGGCCATTTTCATAAAATCGAGAGCAGCCGGGCGACCCCAAGCAGTTTAGCCAGACCCGCGCGGCCGGCGGAACCGTGGAGCCCACCTTTCGGGAAAGGGGAGCGTCGCGCTGCAGAGAAATCCTCTCTATTCATCACCACCGACCTGACGGCCGCCCTCGTCGCCGCCACAGAGGTTGCTCCAGTTGGAAGAACGAAGGCAGCGGGCGCGCTCACTTTACAAAAAAATAAAACATAGTCTAGCAAATGCCCACAAGTGCGGCGGGTGGGCGCCTCCCGCCCCCACTCCTCGTTGGCGGGTCCCTAGCCTGGGCGGGGGCGGGAGCTGACACCGAGGTGCCAAGGCCCAGTTGCCGGAACCCCCGGGGGCGCGGCGGCCGCGCTCAAAGGCCGGGCTATAAAGGTCACAGGCGGTCTGTGGGGCCAAGCTGAATGGGCTCCTGGAGGTAAACAGACTCTTAACTTTCAACTTGGCTTGGACCTTCTTGGAGGTGTCTGGCGGGTATGTAAAGGAGCACGCTGAGGCTTTCAGCGCTTTTGGCTGGGTCAGTAAAGAAAGCTGGGGGAGGCTCCGGGCTCCCGGAGGGTCTGCCAGGAGTCTCCCAGCAGGACACAAAGGCATCTGTGGGGTTGGGGGAAGGGCAGGCTCAGCCTAGTCAGTCTGGAAGATCAGGACGCCTGAACTGTGCAGGGACTTCCCCGCTGAACTCATGTAGTGCCCCAGGGAGGACTTGGAGGCTCTGAGCCTCAGTTTCCCGATGCGAGAACTACGTAGCTTACGCAGGGCTGAGGGGGCAAGTGAGAAGTGACTGGCACTCTTTAGGGCAACTGTCCTTTTCAAGTAAAAGCAGGTTGCTTGTAATTCATTAGAAACAGAAACACATGGAGGAACACAAATAGAGCTCATATTTATTCAGATCGTGAAATGCTTTTATGTGCAAAATCTCATTATATCATCACAGTATTTATGTGAGGAAAGAATTATTACCCATATTTTACAGATAAGGAGACTTAATCTTACTTTACCTGATGCCAGTTGAGGTCTATGATAGGTCATGGGCAGATGCACACACAGACCTATGTACAGGAAATGGGGGCACATGCCCAAGTGTTAATAAATATGAGATCCAAGGCTGGGTGTGGTGACTCATGCCTGTAATCCCAGCGCATTGGGAGGCCAAGGCAGGGGGATCACTTGAGGCCAGGAGTTCGAAACCAGTTTCACCAACACAGCAAAACCCCGTCTCTACTAAAAATATAGAAAATTAGCTGGGCCATAGTGGCACACACCTGTAATCCCAGCTACTCAGGAGGCTGAGGCATGAGAATCACTTGAACCCGGGAGGTGGAGGTTGCAGTGAGCTGAGACTGTGCAATTGCACTCCAGCCTGGGTGACAGAGTGAGACTCTGTCTCAAAATAAATGAAATGAAATGAAATGAAAGAAAAATGAGATCCAGAACTGTTCCCTGGGATCTAGCAGATGCTAAATAAATTGTAAAGCAAATAAAACAAGCACTATAGAATTTATTTGTATTGAAATGTATCCGTTTACAGGAGGGTCTCCAGCACAGCTGGTGACTTTCTCTCCACTCCCCCCAAGTTTAAGTTAACCATCTCTGCATTCCACAACACTGCAGTTACATGCACTTAGCTACTTATTTCAATGAACATGGATAAGAATGCTATATATCCAAAAGCACAGTTTCAGGAAGTGTTGCAATGAATTAAAAAAATTTTGTTTTTAATTATTTTTCCTTAACATTTGAGATATAGCAGATATGCAATAAAGTGCAGAAATCCCAAGCGTATAGCTTGATGAATTTTCACAGTGAACAAAGTCTTGTAACTAGCATACAGATTGAGATGCAGAGTATTTCCAGCACCCCAGAAGGCTTCTTTATATCCTTTTCCTGTCAGGAGACCTCTCCCCACGGCAATCTCTATTCTGACCTCTATCACTACACCATAATTTTGCTTGTCGTTGAACTGCATAGAAATGTAGAAACTGAATCATACAAAAGCTACTCTTTTGTGTCTGGCTTCTTTCATCCACATATCTGTGATTCATCAATGTTGTGTGTAGTAGTGGTTTATTCTTTTTCAAACGGCTGTGTAGTACTTCATTGTGTAATTATACTGTGCTTTCTTTACTCATGCTACTGCCGATAGACATTTGGGTTGTTTCTAGTTTTGAGCTACTATATTTTGGTTTCATTTTGAGATGGGATATCCCTATTATCCCTATTACCCCTGTTGCCCTGCTGGTTTTTTGTTTTGTTTTGTTTTTGAGATGGAGTCTTGCTCTGTCACCCAGGCTGGAGTGCAGTGGCACGATCTTGGCTCACTGCAAACTCTGCCTTCCAGATTCAAGCGATTCTCCTGCCTCAACCTCCTGAGTAGCTGGGATTATAGGTGCCCACCACCACACTTGGCTTTTTTTTTTTTTTTTTTCGTAGTTTTAGTACAGACAGAGTTTCACCATGTTAGCCAGGCTGGTTTCGAATTCCTGACCTCAAGTGATCCGCCTGCCTTGGCCTCTCAGAGTGCTGGGATTACAGACCTGAGCCACCGCGCCTGGCCCCAGGCTAGTCTTGAACACCGGGGCTCAAGCGATCTTCCCACCTCCACTAGGATTAGTAGCTAGGATCACAGGCGTGCGCTGCCATGGGTGGCTTTGAGCAACTACAGATAAAGCTGCTGTGGACCTACTAGTACATGCCTTCTGATGGATATAAAGATTCATTTCTGTTGGGTTTATGCTCAGGAATGGAATTGCTGGGTCATAGGACATGACTATTATTATTATTATTTTTTAATTTAGGAATCTATTAATGCCTCTACTGTACAAGGATGAATAAATGTGCATGTATGTGTGTTTGCCTAGTGGAAGCTAAAACTGTGGACATGCCCTACGTATTTATCATCTACCAAGTAAAAATTGGTGAAAAATTCTTAGTCTTTAGGTAAAAATCTGGATATTTCTGCAGTTCATAATTAGACAAGCAAGGAACTCTGGTGAGAAACTGGAAAGCATTGAAGAGACCTCTCCTCCCTTTTCTTCCATATTGTTTTCAAATACAATCTAGTGAAGATTTCATGCTTGGTGTCTTCAATTACAACAATGCTCATTAGGAGTGATGTACACTACAGCCTGTGGGCCCTTTCCCACAAAGTGGCTCAAGTTCAAGGTCAGGTTGGTGAGAGGCTATGATTGAGTCTGCCCAGAGTTTAGGGTAAGCCATTTCATATAATTGTCAAGACCCTCGTGTAGAATGGAAACATTCCTGTCTTCTCCAGAAAAACTGGGAGTTCTAGAAAAAGCAGACAGAAGGATTTGATTTGGGAGGGGTAGTAAAGGAAGCAGAAAACCTCGAAAGACAGATTTGTGAAACAAACCGTTTGATTCTTCTGAATTGCATTGCACATTAGGCCCCAACAGAGGGGCCTCAAGCAATTCTGCCAGTGGTTGGGGTTTCCCCTCCCATTCCCTTTTCCTTGTAAGGAAGTTTAAAGCTTAGAGGAGGCAGATGGGGGTCTTGGGCTTTCTGGGCACTCAGCTTGGGTGGGAGTGTGCCAGTATCAGGGACAGTTTCCTGGGCCCCTTGCAGACCATAGGGAGAGGACTGCAGGGCAGGGAGACTGGCATCTCCACACAGGCGCCTGTATTCTTGGGGTCCAGAACTCCCACAGCTGGTTTCTGGCAGTCAGCCAGGCTTGGCTTCCTCAGACTTCCTTAGATCCCCAAAACAGGGGAAAGTGACTCTCATCTTTCTCTTTTCTGAATGACACTTTAGGATTTTACAAGATTTTGTCCCATCCCCTCTGTCAACTTTTCTCTTTCCCTCTTCGTGTTGTTGTCCCTGGGTCTCATCTCTCCCTCTCCCAGTCCCTCCCTCAAGTCCTGTGGGTCTCCGTCCCTCCATACGTCTTTACTCAAAGGGAAATCCAGACCCTTCCACAGGCCACTCTAGAGGCTCCATTTCCCCTTCAGATCCGGAGGTGGAGTGTCCCGGGTTCCATCCAGATCGCGTGTCCTCTACGTCTACGTTCGTGTCTCCCGCCTCTTCCCTCAGCCTCACCCGAATCAGGGCCTCCAGAGCATTCTGGGCAGTAGCGAGTCCCTGGGCAAGGGGCGTCCAGGGCACCTCCCTGGGGCCCGGAGCAGCTCATTCCAGGGCATCTGGGACAGGAAGGGTACCGGGAATGAACTGGGGTGCTAGTACCCAGGACCCAAAGCCAGGGGCTGCCAGAAACACCTATTAACCCCTATTTCCCAGCCTCCTCTTACACAGGCGCATTCCCGGGTTCTCCTCTGAGGCCGGGAGCAGCCTCCCGGCCCCACCCGCGACTCCCCTTCCCCCCCCAGAAGATGGACACTTTATAGGGAGAGCTTTTTATTCTCTCGTTAAACCTGCCAAAGCGCAGGAGACAGAGAGCTAGGGAGGGAAGAGGCGGAGAAGGAGGTGGGGCCCGTCTCCTCGTCCCCTCTCCCTCCGCCCACCACGCCTCCCCTCCCCCCAGACGTGTAACTGGGACTCTGCAAACTGGAAAGCAGCGGAAGGACACCTCCTTCCTTTTCTCTCCTGTTGTTTTTAAGTGGAATAAGAGAGAGAGGAGTGGAGAGGGAAAAGAAGAGAGAGAGGGAGAAAAAGAGAGGAGAGAAAGAGCGAGAGAGCGAGAGCAAGAGCGAGAGAGAGAGAGAGAGAGAGAATAAGCTGGGGTAAAGTATTTTCGCAGTTTCTGCCTTTAGGATTTTATTAGCTTCTCTCCCCCAGGCCGCAGCCAATCAGCGCGCGTGCCCGGGCCCCTGCGTCTCTTGCGTCAAGACGGCCGTGCTGAGCGAATGCAGGCGCCTCGCGAGCTGGGAGCGATTTAAAACGCTTTGGATTCCCCCCGGCCTGGGTGGGGAGAGCGAGCTGGGTGCCCCCTAGATTCCCCGCCCCCGCACCTCATGAGCCGACCCTCGGCTCCATGGAGCCCGGCAATTATGCCACCTTGGATGGAGCCAAGGATATCGAAGGCTTGCTGGGAGCGGGAGGTGGGCGGAATCTGGTCGCCCACTCCCCTCTGACCAGCCACCAAGCGGCGCCTACGCTGATGCCTGCTGTCAACTATGCCCCCTTGGATCTGCCAGGCTCGGTGGAGCCGCCAAAGCAATGCCACCCATGCCCTGGGGTGCCCCAGGGGACGTCCCCAGCTCCCGTGCCTTATGGCTACTTTGGAGGCGGGTACTACTCCTGCCGAGTGCCCCGGAGCTCGCTGAAACCCTGTGCCCAGGCAGCCACCCTGGCGGCGTACCCCGCGGAGACTCCCACGGCCGGGGAAGAGTACCCCAGCCGCCCCACTGAGTTTGCCTTCTATCCGGGATATCCGGGAACCTACCAGCCTATGGCCAGTTACCTGGACGTGTCTGTGGTGCAGACTCTGGGTGCTCCCGGAGAACCGCGACATGACTCCCTGTTGCCTGTGGACAGTTACCAGTCCTGGGCTCTCGCTGGTGGCTGGAACAGCCAGATGTGTTGCCAGGGAGAACAGAACCCACCAGGTCCCTTCTGGAAGGCTGCATTTGCAGGTAACCTCTATTACCCTGGGTCCCCTTGTCTCTGAGCCTGGGGTTGTGGGTCCCACTGGCACTTCCCTGGGAGGAGGAGGAGGGAGACTTGGAGCTGGTGAGAATGAGCTTGGTGCTCCTCCCTTGGTTATTAGGACTCTGAAGGACGTCTGGGCAGCTGGAGGGCCTGGATGGAGGTCAGTGTGAGGGGCCTGAGCTGGGTGCTATCTGAAGCCTGAGGGCCACCTCAATTCTCCAGGAGGCCCTGGGACCAGCCTTTCAACATGTCTGAGAGGTTTAGATCTCTTTGCTGTTGAGTGGGGATCAGGGTGTCCCTACCCAGCACAATTCCAAACTAATTTTACACAAAGGCTAAATAACTCAATTTGGTGAGTGGGGAGTGGGTGTGGGAGATGGGTAAAAAGGTATTGGATGTACTGTAGAGAATACAACCTCTCACTTTCTATTAGATGAGTTTTCCAATTTCCAAATAAAAATTTAGGTTTCCTGCAGCCATGACATAGGTGTGTGCACTGGGATGGGTGAATATGTGTGTGTGTGTGTGTGTGTGTGTGCGCGCGTACGTATTGGGAGTGGGGGCAGAAACGTGTTTCCAGAATTTGCCTTTAGAATCTAAAAGAGTGGCCAAGAGTCTGGAAATGCATGAAGAGTGGACGTATGTGATGGTGGGCAAAGGCCTGACTGTGTGTGGTGTGTAGGTATGTTTGCAGATTCGCGGGTGTGAGAGCAGTGATGGGTGAGGGTGGCCTTCAGGAGCCAAGGCTGAGCGGTGGTGAGAGAACAAGCCGGAAGCCAGGGTGGTGTCGCGGTATTCTTTGGAGGAACAGGATTGCACGTGCGCCTGTAGGGTGACCTGTGTGCACCTGTGAGATGACTTAGCTTGGGGCTTGCAAGGCCTGGGTCTGCATGGGTGGGGATCGGACCATGCCTTTTCCTCCCTCCCTTTCCCGCCGCGCAGACTCCAGCGGGCAGCACCCTCCTGACGCCTGCGCCTTTCGTCGAGGCCGCAAGAAACGCATTCCGTACAGCAAGGGGCAGTTGCGGGAGCTGGAGCGGGAGTATGCGGCTAACAAGTTCATCACCAAGGACAAGAGGCGCAAGATCTCGGCAGCCACCAGCCTCTCGGAGCGCCAGATTACCATCTGGTTTCAGAACCGCCGGGTCAAAGAGAAGAAGGTTCTCGCCAAGGTGAAGAACAGCGCTACCCCTTAAGAGATCTCCTTGCCTTGGTGGGAGGAGGGAAAGTGGGGGTGTCCTGGGGAGACCAGGAACCTGCCAAGCCCAGGCTGGGGCCAAGGACTCCGCTGAGAGGCCCCTAGAGACAACACCCTTCCCAGGCCACTGGCTGCTGGACTGTTCCTCAGGAGCGGCCTGGGTACCCAGTATGTGCAGGGAGAGGGAAGCCCCATGTGACAGCCCACTCCACCAGGGTTCCCAAAGAACCTGGCCCAGTCATAATCATTCATCCTGACAGTGGCGATAATCACGATAACCAGTACTAGCTGCCATGATCGTTAGCCTCATATTTTCTATCTAGAGCTCTGTAGAGCACTTTAGAAACTGCTTTCATGAATTGAGCTGATTATGAATAAATTTGGAAGGCGATCCCTTTGCAGGGAAGCTTTCTCTCAGACCCCCTTCCGTTACACCTCCCATCCGAGTAACAGCAGGAAGACTGAGGAGAGGGGGAAAGGGCAGATTCGCTTGTGTGGCTGTGGTGTCCGTTTAGCATTTTTCTCAGCTAACAGCTGGGCAGGTGGACAATTGTAGAGGTTGTCTCTTCCTCCCTCCTTGTCCACCCCATAGGGTGTACCCACTGGTATTGGAAGTCCCCATCTTTAACACGATGATTTTTCTGATTTTTCTGTCGTGTGAAAATGAAGCCATCAGGCTGCCCCTAGTCAGTCCTTCCTTCCAGAGAAAAAGAGGTTTGAGAAAGTGCCTGGGTAATTCACCATTAATTTCCTCCCCCAAACTCTCTGAGTCTTCCTTTAATATTTCTGGTGGTTCTGACCAAAGCAGGTCATGGTTTGTTGAGCATTTGGGATCCCAGTGAAGTAGATGTTTGTGGCCTTGCATACTCAGCGCTTCCCAGGCACAAACGGAGTGGCAGAGTGGTGCCAATCCTGTTTTCCCGGTCCACGTAGACAGATCCACAGTGCGGAATTCTGGAAGCTGGAGACAGACGGGCTCTTTGCAGAGCCGGGACTCTGAGAGGGACATGGGGGCCCTCTGCCTCTGTGTTCATTCTCTGATGTCCTGTATCTGGGCTCAGTGCCCGGTGGGACTCATCTCCTGGCCGCGCAGCAAAGCCAGCGGGTTCGTGCTGGGCCTTCCTGCACCTTAGGCTGGGGGTGGGGAGGGGCCTGCCGGCGCATTCTCCACGATTGAGCGCCAGGTCTGAAGTCTGGAGAACCCACAGAACCGAAGCTCCGAGCAGCGGGTCGGTGGCGAGTGGTGGGTCGGTGGCGAGTAGTGGGTCGGTGGCGAGCAATCGGTGGTGGGCCGCGGCCGCCACTACCTCGAGGACCTTTCCCTCCCGGAGCCAGGTCTCCAAGAAATCCCGCGGCAGCCGCCGCAGCCAAGGGATTCGTGTTTACGGCCCGCGGTCGGGTGGGATCCTAGCCCTGGCTCCTCTCCTGGGAAGGAGTGAGGGTGGGACGTGACTTAGATACCTACGAATCTATTTACCAAAGAGGAGCCTGGGACTGAGGGAAAAGGCCAAAGTGTGTGAATGCATGGGGACTGGGGGTTCGGGGGAAGAGGATGAGGAGGAGGAAGAGGATGAGGAGGAGGAAGAGGAGGTCGATTCCCTGATTTAAAAAATCGTCCAAGCCCAGTGGTCCAGCTTAAGGTCCACGGTTACATGCACCGCTCAGAGGAGGTCACTTTCTGCCTTCCACGTCCTCCTTCAAGGAAGCCCCATGTGGGTAGCTTTCAATATCGCAGGTTCTTACTCCTCTGTCTCTATAAGCTCAAACCCACCAACGATAGGGCAAGTAAACCTCCTCCCTCGCCGACTTCGGAACTGGCGAGAGTTTAGCGCAGATGGGCCGGTGGGGAGGGGGCGAGATAGATGAGGGGGAGCGGCATGGTGCGGGGTGCCCCCTTGGAGAGAGGAAAAAGGCCACAAGAGGGGCTGCCACCGCCACTAACGGAGGTGGCCCTGGTAGAGACCTTTGAGGGTCTGGGACATCTGGACTCCCCATGCTCTAACTCCCACACTCTGCTATCAGAAACTTAAAACTTGAGAGTTTTCTCTCTTTTTCACTCGCAATAAATTCAGAGCAAACAAAAGATGTGGAATCTTAGAGATTTATTCCACGAGTGTGTTAGGACCATTAAAAAGACAAGGGCGCCCCCTTCCGGCAGAAGCTCACCACTCCAGGAGAACCTGCGGGCAGGCTTTCATCCCCCGCAGAGCTACAGGCTTCCAGCAGCCTGGGGCCTCGTGGGTACTGAGCTGCGTGTGGGGGTCCAGGACCCGATGTCGCCTGCCATTAGGCCAGGGCATCGGCAAATGTGTTGGTCCAGCCCCTGAGAGACCCAGGAAGAAGGCAAGGAGGTTCGGTACGAGCGATCTCGCATGGAAGAAGGCGGTCGGTCTGCGGGAGCCAGGCCGCAGCGCCATCCGCCTTCTGTCCAGGTCTTCTTTAGTAATATATTTATCTTCCTCGCCGTAACAATTCGCGGTGTGGACCCTCCCACTTTTTTCGGATTTACTTGTATGGAACCTGTGCAAAAAATACTAAATTTCGTTTTGTATTAAACCCTTTCATTGGGAATCCCTTCCCAATTTTAGTCTCCCACCTATCCCCGGACGACCACATTGAAATCTCTCACTTATTTGTGTTTAAATCACAACAACATCTACAAACCTATATTCGCCTGCAGCTATTTACTTTTAAATAAGGGCTATGTTAAGCTACAGGAGGAAATGTTTTGCTTACCATTCGGATAAACGTGTGAACACAATGTCACAATAGGTGAATCCAGACAACGATCTCACAGACGACTAACGCAGAGGCACACACATATACTCCGGAAAATAAGCAGGGCGCCTTTTCACTAACAAGGCGCAATTGTACTCTGAGCTGCCCTCCAGACCGTTCCCCTCCCTCAGAGCCAAACTCCCGCAGCGAGTCTCTCAGCAAGCTACGAAGCGGGATCACAGGGTCGCGTTTACGCGGGCTCCAGGCCCGAAATAATTTCTAAGTCCAAAGCAGGTGGATTTTATTAGGCCTCCAGAAGCCGAATAAGGGAGTAGTGGCGCAATGCGTAGAAACTACCTCCGGAAGCTCTTTTTGAATCTCGGTTCCGGCATCCACAACGCAGAGCGCGAACCTGAGGCTCCATCTTTCGGGTTTTACTCCGGCTGGCGAGCGCTTCCGGGGACCCTGCGAGGCCGCCGCCAGCCGAGAATCCGCCCCGCCTTCCCTGCAGGCGATCCCTACTCCAAATAGTAGTTCCCAGACCAGAAGCCGGAAAGCCCTCGAAGCAGGAAAAAACCTCATACAGGCCCCCCCAGTTCTCGGGAGCAGCTCCAGCTTTCGTTTCCCAACCCAGAGCAAACTTCTCTTCCGTGCAGCTCCCCTCCTCCCCTTCATTAAAGTTGTATTGAAGGTTCTAAGTGCTTCACTCTAATTGGGTTTCCTTCAGCGGAGACCCTGTGCCCCCCAGCCCCACTGCGTCCTGTCTAATAGAAACCCCCGACCTGCAACCGCGAATTAAATAGATGAACTCGTTACCGTAAACTTGCAATAAAGCCCGGAGGCGACTGCTGCGGAGGGGGCAAAAGAAGGTTTCGTTGTTTTTGAAATTTATACCATTCTCACCCGAACAGTCGCTCTCCAGGAAAGAGGGGAGAAAGCTCTGGAGTGGCCCTGGGCCTCTCGCCCAAAAGCAGGACACCCCGCCCCTCCCCCCAGGCGCTGGCCTGGGCCTGAGACAGATTTAAAATATCCAATGGGGAACCGATGCCAGCCTTTCTTCCTCTCTCCCTACCAGTTAGTTCTGTGTAGAGGGGATGAGGGGGAGGGGACGAAGTGGTCGGGAGAGAGTGAAGGAAAGAATTCCACCATTACCTCCTCTCCTCCCCTAAACTGCCCCCAAACTGGGAGGGGCACAGGGGGGCAGTAAAAGAGTTTAATCGCCCCTAGAATAATGCTGGCGCCCAGCCTGGGGGGAGGGTCAGGGACTTTGCCATTGAACTTGAAGTTCCAGGCTGGTGGTCTCCACCACCCCCGCCCCCATTTTCCTAAACGTTTTATGGGAAGAGGGAGGAAGGTGAGGGGAAGAGAGGACTTCTCTGGCCTTGGGAAAGAGGGAGGAAGCCAATCAGGGGAGGAAGGGCCACAGCAACTAGGAGGTCCAGGGAGATTCGGAGGTTTGCGGGAAGGCGAGGAGGCTGCTGGGAGGAGAAACTTCAGCTTTCGCCCCGACTTGCAGCTATGAGGTGGGGAGCCACCAACCGCAGGCCTTCTCATTGAGCCCCGCCCGAGACTCTACAGGGAGGGGGGAACCCAGTGCTGTGCTCCCGTCCTTCCTCTCCTAGCCTAAGGTGTGCAAACAGAGCGCCACTGGGAGGCTGAAACCTTTAGGCCGATGCCTGCTTGCAAGCTCAGGCAAGCTGGATTCTGGTCCCCACCTTTGCAGAGACAACAGCGGTGTTGTAAGCCCATTTCTCAGATCAAGGACCGGCCCATCTTACTACCTCCAAGAGTGCTTTTCTCTCTAACAAGGTAAACTAACTGATCGGTGGGCCAAGGGCGTTACCGACGGATCGCTCAGTATGGCAGCTGCTTCAGGAGGCCCTGGGAGGGAGTCTCCCAGGAATTTGGGAGCCTTCAGAAGTTTTGGGAAACAAGGGAAGGGTGAGCAGCAGGCTCTCACCGACACCACCTGGCGGGAGCACCTACTCGCGGTTCCTGGAGAGACCGGCAGCCTCCTTGGGCAGAAAGGGACAAAGAAAATGTTTCGCAGCACGTGGGACCTGCAGGGCCTAGGCGGGGGAGAGGCTTGGGAGTGGGAACTAGCACCCGCTATAAGGTCTGCCATAAGACTTAATGTTTGTCTCCAATGGGATGGAGTCCTGGCATAAGCAAAATTAATATTGTTAATGTTATTATTATTTAAAATTACAACATTTAACAAAACATCTACTTTGAAAACCGGGCGAGGCCAGGCGTGGTGGCTCAGCCTGTAATTCCGGAATTTCGGGAGGCCGAGGCAGGCAGATTCCTTGAGCACAGGAGTTCCAGACCAGCCTGGGCAATGTAGCAAGACCCCGTCTCTATTTATATAATAAAAATTTTTTAAAAAAGAAAACTGGGTGAAAGTTAACCGTGATTATAAAATTTGTTTTTGTTTTTGTTTTTTACTAACTCATCCTTAAGGCAAAAGCTCTGGGCCTTAAAAAAATAAAAATGGGCCAGGCATACTGGCTCATGGCTGTAATCCCAGCACTTTGGGATGCTGAAGTGGGCAGATAACTTGAGGCCAAGAGTTTGAGATCAGCCTGGCCAACATAGTGAAAATACTAAAAATACGAAAATTAGCTGGGCATGGTGGCTCACATCTGTAATTCCAGCTACTCAAGAGGCTGAGGCACAAGAATTGCTTGAACCTGGGAGGTGGAGGTTGCAGTGAGCTGAGATTATGCCATTGCACTCCAGCCTATGTGACAGAGTGAGACTCTATCACAAATAATAATAATAATAATAATAATAATAATAATTGCACCTTTTTCTCTGGGCCCCTGGCTTCCTTATTCCCTTTCCTGCACCCTCTCAGAAGCTCTGCCTTGCCAAGTGTGGGATCAATGCCACAGCAGGTACGTGTGTGCACAGGGGCTCTGGGTCCAGTACAGAAGCAGGCTGGGGGCCACATGCTCACATCTTCAGCCAGCCACTGATATTGCCAAGTCACTGGTCTTGGAGTGGGCACAGTAATCCACAAAAACACTCAGGACTCACCTAACTCTCTTCTCCCCACAGCTGGCTCCTTACCTGCCAGTTCCCCCTCCCATAATGACAAAACCCACAACTGAGTGAGCACTTTATAACCTAAAGAAATTGAAACTAAGAGGGTAAGTTACTTGATCTGGGTCCCAAAGCAGGAGCACTTAACCTCTACCACCAACTGATAAAATAGAAAGCCCAGGGACTCCTCCATTGTCAATATACCTCTCCCCACAAGGCCCTTCAGACACTAACAAGCACCTGCTTCCATCCGGAGTCACCCAGCTGAGATCATACAGGTGCACCCAAATGCCCTAGACTCAGCCCCTCCTCAGGCACTGGACAGATCTGCATATATGCAAACAGGGGATTAAACACATGTGGACATTTTTGTCAACCAACTACTCATTTATTGAGTATGCAAAATCTTCCACTAGGGGTGGAAGGCAGGAGGAAAGAGATGGAAATATGCTCTCCCTTCCCACCAGGCCTGACTCCTATGCTGGTAAATCTTGGGTCTGCAGCTTCCCCATATGTGACCTGAGGCCAGGGGATTTTATTCCATGACCAAATGACTACAATCAGAACAAATGGGGAACAGGACGGAGAACAGGGAATGAGAAAGATACACAAACACACACACACACACACACAAGCATGGCTTCTGGGAGTCTTCCCTGGAGAAGATGCTTGGAATATCAAATCCGGGAGGGAAGATGTGAACAAAACTCGGAGGAGGAGGCCAGAAAATGCAGGTCGCGGTGGGTAGAAGGACGGTGTGGATCCTCGCTCCGGGTGAGCTAGAGCTGGCCGGGCAGAGAGCAGGGGCATCTCACAGGGTCCTGGACCCCCGGGCGAAGCCTGGGCAGTAATCAGACGTCCCCTGGCCCGCTCAGAGGCTGATCGCCTTACCCCTACCCAGGTAGGCACGCACCCGCACTACTCGCCAAACTCCTCAGACCCCAGGCGGAGGGCAGAGAGGCAGCTCTTGGTCCGCGGGGTCCGTACCCATCCTGTGGGCCCTCAGCTCCCCAGCTCTAGGTGGGCCCAGCCCGTCGTCCTCCGCCCGAGACCTGCGCCCAGCCTTTGTCAGGTTGATGGCTGAAGCTCGCCGCACCTCCCATTCCAGGCAGGGTTTTGTCATTGAACTTGAGTCAGGCTATAAACATTCCTTCACCCCTCCGGAGCCAGGCCGAGACGCGGAGGGGTGGAGGGGAAGGGAGGAGGGGGCTGTGGAGCGACCCGGAACGCAAGAAGCCGGGCCTCTCCCACCTAAGCCCGCGCGGCTTTATCAAAGAGCTTCCAATCCTTGCCTTCCCGGGAACACCCGCCGGGTCTGCAGCTAAAAGCCGGATTCTTGAGGCCATCCGGCAAGTCAGGCCAATGTTTTGGTCAGGATCGACATGGTGTAACTTTTTCTCTTTTTCTCCTTGGCATTTCATGTTCGTTTACCTTATTTTAGGCAGTCCAATCCTTAATTTATTTTAATAATCAGGATAAACAAATGTGTACACAAACGAATACTAGCTAAGGCCGAAGAATTATTACAGAATATTCGAGTCGGTCGTAACGAGGCAGTCGCCGCTCTGTTTTACATGCGCCCCTCCCTCGGCGGGGTTATCCGGGGGGCTGTCGCCCGCCGCGCTATCCGATCCCGGGCTCCTACCAGAGTGGCTGCCGAGCCCCGCGGATTTCCCAGCTGCCTTCCCAGGACCTGGAAACTTAAACTTCGCAAATGGGACGTCTCCCTACTCGTTGGCGGAGGAAATAGCGGCCTGGAGAGCCGTCCGACCCGGGAAACCGGCGCGTCTTTCCAGGCGACCCGCCAACTGCAGAGGCTGCGAGGAGCGGCCTGCTCAGGCGGTAGTAGTGCTGCGTGTGTGTGTGTGTGTGTGTGTGTGTGCGCGCGCGCGTGTGTTTAAAGAATTCAGGATCCTGGAGCAAGGGAAGATCGAACACTGTATCTCCGGGTCTCTCCCTGGCTCAGTAACATCCAGTCGAAGGTAAACAGGGCGCGCCGGCGGGCGGGGAGGCGCAGGGGCCACTCCGTCTGGCGTGGGGCTCTTCGAGCGCAGCACTTCCTTTCCAGCCGGGAGGCCCCCGCGGCTCAGCGACACCGGCTAACGAGATACTAAATCGGGCGAGGCAACGAAAAGCTCCCGGCCTCCGTATTTGGGGCCAGAGACACTGCAGGGAGGCAGGTCCCCGCCGACAAATCGGAAGAGGCCTGCGGGAGTTAGCCAGATAATGCTCTCCCTATCCTACCCGCCCCCACCAATTTGCCTTTTACTTGCCACAGAGTTTGCTCGAACCAAAGGGGTTTGCAGTCTTCTCCTCCTCAACTTTCGATCCCCAGGCCTTCGTGGCCCGGGAAAGAATCCAGCCAACCCTTCTGTCTTTGTCTGACCTTCGGGGAAAAGAGGCGTGGGCGCCTGGGTCAAGTTCACGGACCTGGACTGTGTCTTTTAGGACAAGCCGGGGCACCGTTCCCATTCTGACGAGGAGGATTCTAAGCATTTGGGACAGTGTGGGGGCGAAACTGAAGCTGCGAGAAAGGACTTTAAATTTTAATCTATTGCCTTAGTCTCACATCCCCTCCCCCTCCCGCAGCCCTGTAGAGGAGAAATAATTAGATCCGAAGGGAAGCCTTTTATTTGGAAAAATGCGAAGGTCTCATGGAATGAGCTTCCCAGAAATGGTCTTTGGCACTTGGGTAGTTTTGCGTGAGTTCGGTGCCGGCGTTTATGAAAGTTAAGGATTTACAGTATTCTGCACAACGGTTTCTGTGGAATTCGATTCAGAGCAAACAAGATCACATCTACATTGCTTTCCAAAAAGCTTCAGACTCAACACATTGAAATAATTTTCCCCAAGATCCTGGTTCCTACCCTACCCACCCACCCCTTTTTTTTTTACAGGGCCTGATGCAAAATGATATTCCTGCCCCTTAAAAAAAACAAGAACCTCAAAGTGGAAAAAAAAACTATCCCGATCGCAGCGAGTAGAATATGGGTCTTAAAACACAGAGCTACTTTTAAAACTTTTTTATAAACAGCCCCTTTTAAATTTAAAAAAAATTGTTTCAATGTGTACATTTTATAATTTTCAACCACCGTTAATAGTTACTTTTTGTTCCCCTTCCCCTCAACCTAGTTATATACAACCTAATTTGGTTTGAAAACATACTGTACATTTTCTGTGTCATAAGCAATTCCTCAAGTTATTGCAGTCTTCTAAGTGCTATTTTTAGATTGCAGAATATGCAACGAAAGAAGTTGTCATAATTTAGAAAACTGTTTCCCTAAAGTTAGTCTTTTAGGCTGTACCCATATTTAAAAAGAGGAGTTTCAGCTGGACACCTCAGCCGACACCTATAATCTCAACACTTTGGGAGGACAAGGTGGGAGTATTGCTTGTGGCCAGGAGTTCAAAACCACCGTGGGCAATATAGCCAGATTCCGTCTCTACAATTTTTTTTTTTTGTTTTTGTTTTTAGACGGAGCCTTGCTCTGTCACCCAGGCTGGGGTGCAGTGGCGCGATCTCGGCTCACTGCAAGCTCTGCCTCCCGGGTTCACGCCATTCTCCTGCCTCAGCCTCTCCGAGTAGCTGGGACTATAGGTGCCCGCCACCACGCCCGGCTAATTTTTTTGTATTTTTAGTGGAGACGGGGTTTCACCGTGGTCTCGATCTCCTGACCTCGTGATCCGTCCGCCTCGGCCTCCCAAAGTGCTGGGATTACAAGCGTGAGCCACCGCGCCTGGCCAATTTTTTATATATTTTTTAAATTAGCCAGGCATGGTGGCAGTTGCCTGTAGTCCCAGCTACTCCGGAGGCAGAGGTAGGAAGATCACCCAGAAGTTTCAGGCTGCAGTGAGCCTTGATCCTGCCATTGCACTCCAGCCTAGTCTACTCCAGCTTGGTCAACAGAGCAAGACCCCGTCTCTAGAAAATAAATAAATAAAACGAAGAATTTTTTTTCCTGATTAGAAAAGTACTCCAGCTTGGTCAACAGAGAAAGACCCTGTCTCTAGAAAACAAATAAATGAAAAGAAGAAATTTTTTTCTTGATTAGAAAAGTAACACATTCTTATTATTAAGAATTTCAAAATATAAAAATAATTATAAAGAAGGAAATAAAATTCACCCCATATACTACCATCCAAAGTTTACCAAACTACTCTTTTGTTATATTTTCTTCAGTTATTTTTCCTCGCACATATGTACAATTTCAAAACTGAGATTCTGCAAGAATTTTTTTGTCTTGCCTTTTATTTAATGTTAGATTATGAACATTTCCCAGTGTTATTAAATATTCTTCAAAAGCATGATTTTAATGATTGCATTTATTTATCTAAAAATCATTTAGATTTTTTGTTTCCATGTTTACTTTTAAAAATAATTCATAAGACAGAAATTATTATGTCACTAAGTATGTTTGTTAGAGACATGAGAGTAGAATCCCCTGAAATAGAATGCTTCAAAAATTCTAGGTTAAAAATTCCCCCTTCTGAAATAGCCAGGTGTGGTGCATACCTGTAGTCCTAGCTACTCAGGAGGCTGAAGTGGCAGGATTGCTTAAGCCCAGGAGTTCGAGGCTGTAATGAGTTTCTCTCTCTCTCTCTCTTTTGAGACAGGGTCTTGCTCTGTTGCCCAGGCTGGAGTGCAGTGGTGTGATCACTATTCTCTGCAGCCTCAACCTCCCAGGCTCAAGTGATCCTCCCCCTCTCACCTCAGCCTCCCAGGTAGCTGAGACTACAGGTGTGCACCACCAAGCCCAGCTAGTTTTTTGTATTTTTGGTAGAGATCGGGTTTTGCCATGTTTCCCAGGCTGGTCTCGAACTCCTGGGCTCAAGCGATCCCCCTGCCTCGGCCTCCCAAAGTGCTAGGATTACAGGCATGAGCCACGAGGCCCAGCAGACACTGTGTCTTTAAAAAAAAAAAAAAAAGTCCCCATTGTTAGAAGGAAATAAAAGGGGGCCTTTTAAGGTGCTCAAAATGTTCCATGTTTTGATCAAGGTGGTGGTTATGTGCATGTATACATGTGTAAAAATTAATTAAACTAAACATTCAAGATTCGTGTGTTTTACTTTTAAAATTTTAACACTGCTCTCCCACCCCCTGAAAGCTTGTATCTGTTTACAAAGAAAAAGAGCAATGCAGGAAATAGGTGAAGGAAGCAAAGAAAGGGTGGGACCAACCCAAACTGGATTGATTCACCCCTTCCTAGGGTATTGTCTTTGGTTCAGAGACCAAAATATTTACCAAAAGTAAATATTTGACAGTTACTGATGACGGGTGGGTGGCAGGAGAAGTGCTTGGCCCTTCTTCCCAACCCCAATGCTAGCCCTTGTTTGATAGAGAGGATTTTTTTCCTATTATGGTTGCACTCCTGTGGCATTGACCTTCTCTAATGAATAGAAGAGGGATAAAAATAGGGTAGAAAATATTTTAAAAGAGTTAAAATTAACAGATACATAGCTGACTCATCTAACACTGTCATGTGAAATAGAAATGGGATTTTAAAATATAAAAATAATTTTTTTTCAGAAATAGATTGATTTTTTATTTATTTTGTAACTTACTTTCAGTTAAAAATACAACAGGCAGAACTTGGGGATTACAAGGACAACTGCTCTCACAGGCAACAATAAGGACATGGAGGGACTGGGGTAGAGCCCGGTGTCTGAGTCTGGTTTTATTGGCACTGCCATGTGAGGTCACTGGGGTTGCGTGCTGGCCAGAGCATATGCTTAATCCTTGGGATGCCGAGGAGAGGGGGGAAAAAACCTTTATGCTATTGGGCACCAGAGTTACTTCCTGTTTGTGCTTCAGACAGGGAACTGCTACAACGGCTTCACACATTCATATTTAGTGGTGACTTCTTATTTTTTTATTGTTATTTTATTCCTTTTTCACTTAAAATCAGGATAAAGTTGGATTTTTAATATTTTATAAAGAAAGACATGAGACACCTTTTCCTGTCAAAAAACCCACTACGGATGTTTTACAAAACAACTTTCCTTTTTCCAAGTATAACATATATTCAATAAAGCGTATTAATCTTAAGTGTATAGCTTGAAGTTACCTATTTACCTAGATAAACACCATTCAGAATAAGATAGAAAACATTTCATTTCCTCTATCCCTGTGTGTTCCCTCCAGATCCTTTCCAGTATAATATTCCAGAGGTAACTGTCATTCTTTTTTTTTTTTTTTCTTTTGATACGGAGTCTCACTATTTCGCCCAGGCTGGAGTGTGGCTCACTGCAACCACTGCCTCCCGGGTTCAAACAATTCTCCTGACTCAGCCTCCTGAGTAGCTGGGATTACAGGCTTCCATCTGTAATGTAACCATGCCCAGCTAATTTTTCTATTTTTAGTAGAGACAGGATTTCACCATGTTGGTCAGGCTGGTCTCGAACTCCTGACCCTAGGTGATCCACCTGCCTCAGCCTCCCAAAGTGCTGGGATTACAGGAATGAGCCACCGTGCCTGGCTGTAACTGCCATTCTGATCAGTCTCAAATCCCCACATCTATTGACGTTGACTTGTTTTGGCTGCTCTTGAACTTTGTATAAGTAGAATTACACAGTGTGTACTCTTTGGGGTCTGGGTTTCTTCCATTCAACAAAACATCTGTGAGATTAATCCATGTTGTTGTGTGTATTGGCAGTTTATTCTTTTTAATTGTGTTCTGCTATTCCATTGTATGGATACGCCACAAGTTTATCCATTCATTTGTTGATGGACATTTGAGTTGTCTGTATTTTTGTCTATTACAAATAAAGCTACTATCAATATTCTTGAACAAGTCTTTCAGTGAACAAATTGAATCATTTCCTGTAGAATTTCTGGGTTACAGGGTAGGCACTATATATGTTTAATTTACTACCTCTGTGGTATTTTTAAAAGTTCATTATCCATGTATCAGTCTCCAATCCACACAAGCAAGTGGTCAGATTGAAGAACATGATTGATTACATTTGCTTGGATTTCTCTCTCTCTCTTTTTTTTTAGACAGAGTCTTATTGTGTCACCCAGGCCGGAGAGTGCAGTGGTGCAATCTCGGCTCACTGCAACCTCTGCAGGTTCAAGCGATTCTCTTGCCTCAGCCTCCTGAGTAGTGGTGATGTGTCACCACACCCCGCTAATTTTTACTATTTTTAGTAGAGACAGGGTTTCCCCATGTTGGCCAGGCTGGTCTTGAACTCCTGGCCTCAAGTGATCCTCCCACCTTGGCCTCCCAAAGTGCTGGGATTACAGGTGTGAGCCACCACACCTGGCCTCTTTCTTTCTTTTCTTTCTTTCTTTCACTTTCCGATAAGTTTTATAATTAGTCAGGTCATGATTGAGGGTTCCAGGGTGGGGATTGCCATGTATCCAGGTCCCCTTTTACCGCCCTGGGAGAAGGATGGAGGACAGAGGAAAGGTGGGGTGCAGCCAGTTCAAATCTTCCTAGGGAAATGTGCCTTCTGCCCAGTGGTCGTCCCAGGCTGAGACCCAGGATATGGGAATGAGGGACTTGTACACAGGCTGGTACCATCCACACACAAAGACAATTCCCCTTTAGCAATCACTGCCTTCTCACAGAGGTGGAAGTCCAGGTAGTCCTGCAAGCAGTTCCTGGGCTGGTTCTGGTTGGGGAAGCTGCTGTCAAAAAGAGCGGTCTTGTAGTTCTTTTTTTTGTTTGTTTGTTTTTTTGTTTGTTTGTTTGTTTTTTGTTTTTGAGATGGAGTCTTGCTCTGTCTCCCAGGCTGGAGTGCAACGGCACGATCTCAGCTCACTGTAACCTCCGCCTTGTGGGTTCAAGCAATTCTCCCGCCTCGGCCTCCTGACTAGCTGAGACTAAAAGCACCTGCCATCATGCCTGGCTAATTTTTGTATTTTTGTAGAGATAGGGCTTCCCCAAGTTGGCCAGACTAGTCTGGAACTCCCGACCTCCTCAGGTAATCCACCTGCCCTGGCCTCCCAAAGTGCTGGGATTACAGGTGTGAGCCACCATGCCCGCTGGTCTTATAGTTCTTGATTTGGGTCTTTTTTTTTTTTTTTTTTGAGACAGCGTCTCACTGTGTCACCCAGGCTGCAGTGCAGTGGTGTGATCTTGGCTCACTGTAGCCTCAACTTCCCGGGATCCAGTGATCCCACCACCTCAGCTTCCCAAGTAGCTGGGATTATAGGCATGTGCCACCATGCCCAGCTAATTTTTGTATTTTTAGTAGATATGGGGTTTCACCATGTTGGCCAGGCTGGTCTCGAACTCCTGACTTCAGGTGATCTGCCTGCCTTGGCCTCCCAAAGTGCTGGGATTACAGGTGTGAGCCACTGTGCGCTTAAAGACTCCCCTGATGCCTCAGCAAAGATGCCAGTGTCTGACAGAACTGCTTAAATTTCTATGATGAGCTTATTTTGAAGTCTTGATGGCCTGGATCCTTGGGACAGCAGAGATTTGCGTTTTGTCACGGCAGACCATCAAGACTCATGGCTCTGCTCCTCTCTATGATCTCCCTCCACTGACCCCAGTCCTGGGGCATAGTCACACGTACAAGTTATGCCCTTGTGGATCTCACCAAACTCCCCTAAATGCAAGCACAATGACCTGGGCAAAGAAGAGCTGTGACTGAGGTTAATGGTCAGGGTCAGCAGGGACCAGAGGCCAAAGGGTTAGTGCCAGAAGGTAGAAGTGATTCTCCTGAGTCCTGATTTGGAAGCTGAGTTATGACTCAGGAAATTTATTGCCCCGTGGTCTTTTAACAAGAAGCGATCTATCTTCCCGGGCAGAACTGCCATTACTGGTGACAGGTGCCTGGAGCCAGCTTATTAAAAACCATCATTTCAACCCCCAAAGCGAAGGCCCCACAGTGTGATGGAATAGAATGCTAATTTCTAGCTCCATATCATAATCTAGGACATGGGGAGAGTATTACGAGGCATTTTAAAATTCAAGAGGAAGGGCACTCAGTGCTATTTCTGCACTCTGGGAGCAGGGAGCATTAGGATCTTTATTTCACAGGTCACACTCCCCTACTCTAGCAGGTTAATGCAACTCACCGGCTCTTACCTGCTGCCGTGGGCTGGCCCTGCCCTGGCCCAAGATAGAACTTGCCTCATTGCTCAGCAGCTGTGGCAGAATAGAATGAGCGCTGGACTTTGAGCCAATGGGTTGGATTCAAGTCCTGCTGTGGTCTAGGGAAAAAGCCCTCTTACACTGGTATGAAACTTTTTCATTTTCCAAGTACCTGTGTTCTTCACGTCTTTTATCTCATGTATGGTGAGGTACAGGCAAAGGGAAAGAATGTCCATTTTACAGAAAGGGTAAATGGATATCTTGGAGCCAGTTCCTTGTTATTGGAGGTGAGAGGAGCCTCCCCTCACTGGCTTTTTTTTTTTTGAGACAGAGTCTTGCTCTGTCGCCCAGGCTGAAGTGAAGTGGCATGATTTCAGCTCTCCACAACCTCTGACTCTGGGGTTCAAGCAATTCTCCTGCCTCAGCCTCCTGAGTAGCTGGGATTACAGGTGCCCACCACCACACCTGGCTAACTTTTGTATTTTTAGTAGAGACAGGGTTTCACCATGTTGGCCAGGCTTGTCTCGAACTCCTGACCTCAGGTGATCCACCCGCATTGGCCTCCTGAAGTGCTAGGATTACAGGCGTGAGCCACTGCGCCCGGCAAGGTTTTATTTTATTTTAATTTAACTTTATTTTATTTGAGATGCAGTATTGCTTGGTCACCCAGGCTGGCATACAGTGGCACAATCATCACTCAACTGCAACCTTGAACTCCCAGGCTCAAGCCATCCTCCCCCTCCACCTTTGGGGTAGCTGGGACTACAAGTGCATACCACCATGCTTGGCTAATTTTTTGTATTTTTTGTAGAGTTTCCCTATGTTGCCCAGGGTGGTCTTGAACTCCTGGGTTCAAGTGATCCACCAATCTCAGCCTTCTAAAGTGCTAGGATTGCAGGCGTGAGCCACTGCACCCGGCCCGCTTATTGGCTTTTGTCTCCAAATCTTTTCTGTGCAGCTTTGAGAGCAGCTCTGAGAAATTTGGATGGATGGGAGAGGAGGCGTGGGAGAGACTGTTCCTGGAGCTCTCTCAGGGATGAGCCAGTTTTTCTGCCTCCATAGAGCTTCTCTACCCATGTGATCTTCCAGGGGACCTTCCTGGCTGAATTATTCAAACTGTCAGTGAACTTTCTGTGTCACACAGGGCTGGCTGTGCTTAGGCACAGTGAAAGGGAGATCTAAGCAAATGATATGAATGGTCAGGTCAAGAATTGGCCACATAATTGAACGAAGTACATTTTTAGCATGTTGGCAGATATCCCAACGAAAATGCTTGGCATGGAAGCATGGGAATTGAGGAAACTGGTTACTTAGACATGACAATGGCAGAGATCCCCTGGTGAAGCTGAAGGATAATTTACAGCTGCATCAGAGCAAAATATCTATGATTTTATGAGTTTTGGTTTCTATCTTAATGATCTGCATGCATTTGACATGGTTGCCATGGAATATCAGATGTTTCACAATGTATGTAGATGATTTCATGTTCTTTGACAATTTATAGCAGTTAAATAAAACTGCCCTAAAAAGTTTTGTCCCTCTGGGAATTTGGGGAGCGCATGCTATGTTCCTCTTCCTGTCCCTCCTTACCCTGGCGGTCTACCTGATTATTTTCTTCTGCCTCTTCTCCCCTTTTTATAAAATATTTTGATAAAATATTTGGACAAGCAACACAAACTCATCTAAATTTCCAGTTGTTTTAATACCTCAGTAACCTGTAGGAAAATAGTGCCTGTGTGTCTAATTGAATTTTTCATCTAGCTGTTTGGTGCCATGTGGTCTGAGGCTTGGGAGAGCTGAAAACTTGGTTGTCAGGGACACTTGTGGAGTATGTGTACAGGTGACAAAACCAGTGTTGGGCTGGGCACGGTGACTCATGCCTGTAATCCCAGCACTTTGGGAGGCAGAGGCAGGTGGATCACCTGAGCTCAGGAGTTGGCCATCAGCGTGGTCAACATGGTGGAACCCTGTCTGTACTGAAAATACAAAAATTAGCTGGGCTTGGTGGCACACACCTGTAATCCCAGTTACTCAGAAAGCTGAGGCAGGAGAATCACTTGAACCTGGGAGGTGGAAGTTGCAGTGTGCCTAAATCGCACCACTGCACTCCAGTCTGGGTGACAGAGTGAGATGCTGTCTCAAAAAAAAAAAAAAAAAAAAAGAAAAGAAAAAAGGTAAAAAATAAAAACAAAAAAATAAAACCAGTGTTGCTTCATTCCCAGCTTGGCCCAAGGTGGGGCTCACTCCGCCTTAGAGGCGGAACTGCTTTCTGGGCTTTGGACCTAAGAATCAGTTGTCTCCCTTCCTAATGCCCTTTCTCTGAAGAGTAAGCTGTGGCTCTAAAACAAAGGATTCCCCATTCACGTGTAAAGCTACAAGGGATTCCCCAGAGGAGTGGCTCCTTCAACCCAGGTGTGAGTAACCAGAGACTGTTGTTTCATATCAGAGATGATTTAGATGATAGATGCGAGACCTTTCTCAATAAAAACATTTTATTTGCCCCCCAGAAGGTTTCCTTGGAAGCATCTCAATATGCCCCATATACTACTTTTACTCTGAATGTTTCCATGGCCCAGAATCATATCTGGCACAGCTGTTAGGTATAAGTATGACTCTGGGCTGAGAGGTCTTCCTCCAACTTGGAAGGGCTTTTCCAGTGGCTGGGCTGAGGGTGCCGTCTCTGCCACCTCGGTTCATTAAAGAGGCAGATGGGCTGGGCGCAGTGGCTCATGCCTGTAATCCCAGCACTTTGGGAGGCCAAGGCGGGTGGATCACCTCAGGTCCAGAGTTTGAGACCAGCCTGACCAACATGGAGAAACCCCATCTCTACTAAAAATACAAAATTAGCTGGGGGTGGTGGTGCATGCCTATAATCCTGGCTACTCGGGAGGCTGAGGCAGGAGAATTGCTTGAACCTGGGAGGCAGAGGTTGCAGTGAGCTGAGATCATGCCACCGCACTCCAGCCTGGGTGACACAGCAAAACTCCTTCTCAATAAAACAAAAAACAAAACAAAACAAAAAACCCACAACAAAACAAAAAAATGAGGCAGATGAGGCTCACTCTGTAGTTTCTACCATACCTCAATCTATATCCTCAGCTCCCTAAAAGCAGAAAACTGCAGCACTGCAGGAGAATCTGGTCAGAAAGGCAAGTGGGAATGAAGCATTTCCTCCACTTGGCTTGAACCCCTCAAAGGGAGAACAGGGCCCAGTGATGATACATCATCAATTCCCAATTACCTGAAATAAAATGTTCTGCCCTGGACTTCTCTTGGCTTGGCTAATCTTTTCCTTTTCTTTTCTTTACTTTCTTTCTTTTTTTTTTTTTTTAAGAGATGGGGGTCTCACTATGTTGCCCGGGCTAGACTTGAACTCCTGCACTCAAGCGATCCTCCTGCCTCAGCCTCTTGAGTAGCTGGGACTACAAGTGTGTACTATTGCACCCAGCCTTGGCCAGTCTTGATCCACACTGTTGACATCATGACTTTATCCTCTGGATCTGACTCTTTTGTTGTCCTCAGCCCTGCTGTGATTGACTTCTTCTAACTGCAGGGAGCTAGAAGTCAGAGAAATATGTGATCCTCCTTTCTCTGCCATGATGTTCCAAAGAGGCACTGGGGTAAGACTGAGAGTTGTGGAACTCAGCAGACCCTCTTCAGTCAGCCTTCATGGTATGTCTGGTAAACTGACTTCAGGATAAAAGGTATGGCACAAACGCCTAACTGTTCATAGGTGCTGGACAAATGTTGGTCAAATGAATAAATAAATGAGGAGTGAATAAATCAATATATTCCAAGGATGCCACCATATAGTTACAGAGTTACTACCCACTGAAATTGCATTTCTAAGTGAAACTATAAATCATTTTTATAATAAAGTAAAAGTTTATCTGATGTGTAGTTGTCTTTCATTGGTAACCAAGAGATAAGATTTATAGCATTTCATGAAATGCCTGTCCTACCACCCGCACCTTCTCTCCTTGGTCCTATATGTCATTTCTTTATCCCAAACACTTCACTGTTCCCTTCTCCAAAGCCTTCAGTATAAGGCCTGAGCTCTGCATCATGGCCCCCAGGGCCATATAAGATCAAATTCCTATCTGTCTTTTCAGGCCTAACACCTCACACTGTGCAGTCCTTCATTGTGAGGTCTTCATGATGTTGCCTCATTTAATCCTTCTAATAATGCGGGAGATAATTTTTATCCCGTTTCACAGATGAAGAACTGACTAGCTAGTAGGAGGTAGAACCAGTACTTAAATCCAGGTGGTTGACCCCAGTTCTCTAAGTTTCCCACTGCACACACTGCCCCTCCAGCTGTGTCCTTTCCCAACCCCCTGGGCTTCTGCCCTTCACTTCCTTGTATGTGCCAGAACTTTCTCACCTTGAGATCTCTGACCACATGAAACCCTTCACTTCCCCAGCTCTGTGTGTGCAGAATCCCATCCATTCTGCGAAGTTCAGCTCAGACACCATCCCCACCATGAGTCCTCAAGGTTGGATTTAATCTCCTCCCTCTTCTGTGCTCTCACTGTTCCTTGATTTTACTTATTTTGTTTACTATTTTTTTGAGACAGGGTCTCGCTCTGTCACCCCAGACTGGAATGCAGTGGCACAAACCATGACTCACTGCAGCCTCAACATCCTGAGCTCAAGCAAACCTCCTACCTCAGCCTCCCATGTAGCTGGAACTACAGGCACACACCACCACACCATGCCCAGCTAATTTTTTATTTTTTGTAGAGTCAGGGTCTCACTATGTTGCCCAGGCTGGTCTCGAACTCCTGGACACAAGCGATCCTCCTGCCTCGGCCTCCCAAAGTGCTGGGATTACAGGGATGAGCCACTATGCCTGGCCGACTTTACTTATTTAAAGGCATTCAGCCCTCTATCGCATGGCTGAATGTAGATGAGCCTGTTGGGCTTTGTCACTAGACGGTCTTCAGATCCTTGAATACGGGGATTGTGACTGTATCTTGTTCACCTGTGTATGTTCCACAGTGCCCAGCAGGCACATAGCACATGGTAATCACTCCATAAACACCCGTTAATAAAATCATGTTTTTATTATCAAGTGAAAAAAAGTGCAGAATGGGATTATGGTAGTCTACCTTTTGTGTAGTAAGGGGGAAAATGGGAATATATTATCACAATAATTTTCATTTGCATAAAGACACTCTGGAAGGACATAGAAGAAACTAATCACGATGGTTTCCCCTAAGCACAACGGTGAGACCAGGAGAGGTGGAGACAGTGTGAGAGAAAGATCTTTTTACTTCATACATTTTTATAGTTTCTTAAAAGCATGTGAATGTAGTTATTTTAAAAATAAAAAAGATAGCTGAAGTGGTTTAGACATGAGGGCTATTTTTGATGCTGTCCCTGCACTTGTGACATGGCAATATCCACCAACTGTCATTAGCCTATCAACTTTATGGCAGGTGGCAAGGCTGCCCCTGCATAAGGTGATAAAACTCTGCTTGATATATGGAAGGCCAGGCAGGGGGTGGGAAGAGAGGGAGGGAGAGAAACAGAAGGGAAAGGGCGGGGAGAGAACACAGTGAAATACGGGGAGAAATAAAGAGAAGCGAGAGACTGGAAAAAAGATGGAGACAAGAGAGGGAAAAAGGAGAAAATCAGATTTAAGAAGATCGAAAAAAGAAGACAGAATGAGAGAGAAAGCATGTGCCTGGGAAAGGCTTGGAGGGAAACTCCAAAATCAGGTCACTTCCAAAAAAACTCACACACTGGGTGAGACCAGCCCATCCTGCCAGAGGCCTGCTGGACTGTGAGATGAGGATGAGGCTCCACACTGAGGGAGCAGAGTGTCATCAAACGTATGGTCCCAGCTGCCCCGCCGGATGTGGGGCAGGCTCTCCCCAGTACCACCTCTACAGCATGAAGCAGCAGAGAGAGGCAGGGTCCTCTGCGCTTCCATGGATCTTCTCAGGGCCCAATCCCAACTTACCTTCAGGAGTTGATTTCCCAAGGGCAGGTACCCTTGGCAGCCTGAATCATGTGACCTCTGGGGATAGTGTAGTCCATTAGAAACACATCTGTCCTGCTATTGGTAGTGGGGGTGATTGTCACAGGACCACCCCTGGCTTCGGGTTCCTTCCTTAACAACTCTGGGGAGGTGTGGCTGGTACAGTCTTGGCTCCAGAATCTCCCTTCCTGGGTTGTGAGGGTTTTGAAAAGGAAGAGAGAGGGCTAGGGCAGAAGTTAAAGTTGGTGGTGGGAGAACTCTGGCCTTAAGGATGGATGTCCAGACAAGATGAGGCTCTCTGCTCCCCACTATGGACAGTTTCCATTCGATTGGCAGAACATCTGCAAAAGAGGATTTCAACAGCATCTTGTTAAAAGGGGTTTAAAAAAAAAAGTTGCATTCTGACTTTTGCCCAGGATGCCCTCCCTAACTAAAACCAGCTAGGAAGTTATCTTCTGTCACCCACCACCTGGATGCCTGGCTTCTATCCCCTTCTTTTACATATTTCTCTCAGTGAAAGTCCTGTCCTCAGGCTACACACTGGACTTTGGGTGGAGGGGACATTTATTTCCTAGGGATTTTGAAGCCTTTCCACTCCTCTCTTTGGAGAGGACAGAGAGAGTTGCCTGGCTGCTAATGGGAGAATGGGGACCCCAAAATCCTCTGAAAGCAAGTAGGATCGTGTGTTCCTCCATTTAAATCTTATGCAGTTTATACCTCCTTGAGCTTTTAGGAATAACAGACAGGAGTCTTCTATGACCATACACTTCTCAGCCTCGTCTTTAGAGGCTTTGGTTCTTCTCTGACTATGTGTGTCCTTACTGAGGTTGACTCTCCAGATCGTCTCCACTCTAGACCACTAGGATGCTGATCAGATTCATGTTTTCTCTGATCTCTCCCTTGACCTCCAAGCTCTTATTTCCTACAGTCCTGAAACCTCCTTTTACCCTTCCTGTCCTGCCCTTGGTCTCCTCGGAGGTCTGCTGGGGAGGTGCTCTCCTGTGAGGAAGGAAGGCTTCTGAATGGTTAAGGACTTTACTTTAAAGATATACCCGACCTGCCTTTGCGGACCCAGCTGTCAAGGGCAGCACTGTGTCTGGATATGAGCTGTATTTGCGGAGATGTAGCATGCAGGTGAGTTGGGGAGGATGTAGGGGGCAGCGTGAGGAGGAAGCAGGAATGGAGGAGCAGGAGACTCTAGATGAACACCCTAGATTTGATTTCTATCTCTGCCCCAGGCCTCTGACCAGTTGGACCCAACATCTGGATGTAAGCTTAAAGAAAGAAATGAAAAAAGGAGCTCATAATCCAGACATTTGGTTGCATGCCAGTGAACATCTGGACACTGGAAAATATCTGGTTTGGGAACCATGATTTTCAGTTTCCTTCAAATTTTTGGAAACCTGTAGTCATATTGGATTGCCAGAAGAACTTAAACACATCTTTAACTGTTGAACCTCTTAAGAGGATCATTATCTAGCTAATTCATACTTTTCAAGGCTTCACAGCAGGTAAAGGAAAAATCCACAGTCCAAGAGATTCAGATCACTGAGTGTGGTTGGGGAAGACATGATCTCTATTTACTTCAGAGGAGAAAGAGAATTCTCTAGAGAGCATTCTTCCCCTTCTCTCCTCACCCCCACCACTCAGGATATGTATTGGAAGATCCTCTCCTTTGTCCACCAGGCAAATGAAATCCCAGACAGACTGGTGCTTGGATACCACGGCAGCGATGAAGCCTGAGCTCGTTGACTTTAATAAGCTCTGCCTTCTTGGCCATCCAGTAACCACCTAAGGAGCTGGTCCAGCAAATGAGGCAGGATCCAGGCCACTCTGGGCTCCGTGCAGCCTTCTTTTTCCAGGAAACTGCTGGTCTTGGCTTTGGTGTGGCTTTCCCAGCCCATCTCTGACCTGACGCAGAACATAATCATTAGCTCCCTTGCCCAAATCTTCGGTTCTGCTGTAACAGCATGATTCTTCTCCTCCTCTGGGAGGAGGCCAGGGTGGGATAGAGATGACCTTGTTCAAATGGTCTTGGGAAGTTTGGGCCCAGCCGGAAGATGCTGAGAAGGTCCGACTCTGATGGGCAACATCTTCCTAAATGCCAGTTGGAGGGCTCTGTAGATGCCTGCAGCTTCTCAGTTCCCTCTCCTACTAATTCCTCTCAGAATCCTCAGAACAACCGATGACAATTGTTATCATTTTTCTCATTTTGCAGGCAAAGAGACTGGGGCTCAGAGAAGTCACACACAATCGGCCTACAGTCACGTAGCTCTTTAGCACTGGAATTGGGGTCTGAACCCGGACTGCCTGATTTGAAGCCTTGTGCTCTCCATTCTACCCTGAGGTGCACCACATTCACTGTAGAGACAGGACCAGCCTTCGCGAGGCAAGAGTCAACGGCTAAATGTGAGAGGAAAAAGAGAAGTGAGTTTGGGTAGTCACAGGAGGCTTTCATGAAGAGGTGCTACTTGGGCCTCAAAGGAAAAGCAGGATTTGGCTAGAGGAAGGGGAAGGCATTTCAGCCAGTGAGTGATGTGAGCAAAAAATGTAGGCAGAAATGGGCATGGCCAGTTCACAGCCCAACAGGAGAGTGGGTTGCCTAACTGGTATTCTTTTTTTTAATGCTTAATTGGTATTATTGCCTAATTGGTATTTGTTTTTTAATGCTTGAGTTGTATTTGAAATGCTCCTTTTCTATAAAATCTTCTAAATATTTAACAAATAATTTGGAACTTTTGACAGCATTCTAAATATAAACTTTTTTTTTTTTTTTTTTTTTTTTTTTTTTTTTTTTTTTTTTTTGAGACGGAGTCTTTGCTCTGTCACCCAGGCTGGAGTGCAGTGGCGCGATCTCGGCTCACTGCAAGCTCCGCCTCCCGGGTTCACGCCATTCTCCTGCCTCAGCCTCTCCGAGTAGCTGGGACTACAGGCGCCCGCCACCACGCCCGGCTAATTTTTTGTATTTTTGGTAGAGACGGGGTTTCACCGTGGTCTCGATCTCCTGACCTCGTGATCCGCCCGCCTCGGCCTCCCAAAGTGCTGGGATTACAAGTGTGAGCCACCGCGCCCGGCCCTAAATATAAACTTTTAAATATTCCTTCTAAACAGCAATATTCTTTCTAAAAATGAAAATGTGTGCGAAATAGATTTTTTCCAAGCCAGAACAGATATTCCCTTGCTTGAAATGCTGTTTCTTTTTAGTTATTGGTATTCTGATTCCAAATAATAACCAGAAATGGGAGGAACTGAAAAATCCACAAATGGGCCCCATAGAAAAGAGTTAGCTTTTGGCTACACCTGGAGAGCTCCAACACCTGATTAAAACTATAGCAGACACAGGATCTTTTCTTGCCCCGTATTTCTCCTTGATCTCCCTCACTTCAACACTAGTGGAGCCAGATGCAACACAGAAAATAAAGGGGAGCTGAGTGCAGTAGTCCCAGCTACTCACGAAGCTGAGGCAAGAGGATCGCTTGAGCCCAGGAGTTGATCTAGCCTGGGCAATATAGCGAGACTCTAGCTCTAAAAATAAATAAAAAAGAAAAAGGGAGGCAGGGGAGGAGAAAAGAGTAAGGAGGGGAAATAGTAAAGAAGCTAACCAAGACCCACAAGACCCCCCTTTCTACCATAGATACAGATAGGCCCTGAGATAGGTCCAAGTTTGGGAGGGCAAAAAATTAGATTGGACAAGAGTTCAGAGGATTGATGTTAATATGAACAAACACACATGCACATATTTATAACTGAAAGGGATTGAAAAGGTTATGAATCTGCCTCAAATTTCATCTAGAAGAATGAGGCCACAGGCCAGATTGAAAGGGATAGTCGTGAGAAAGAATAAAATCGCTTTCTGCTTGCCCTCTTTTGAGTTTGGCTCGTTTAAAATCAGAGAGACAGAGAATTCCACTCCAGGAATACAGAGGAACTGTACTTCTCCCTATTCCTCCTCCTAAATACAGCTGAGAACTCTGGACATTGTCTATAAAACAGACATTAGAACACTAGGAAAGATACAAAGACGGCAGACAGGCTGTGGACCTGGGCTGAGGAAAACATGGTGGTACATTCTCTCAATTTTCTTACGGTATCATATATCCAAGGCTTGGAGCAGCAACCCAGAAATGCCAATGGGTTCAGACAGGAGGAGAAGAATAAGAAGGAGAAGGAGAAGGAGGAGCCTGAAAAAAACCCTGCTCTCACTAGCCAAAGGACTAGGAAAGGGACAGCCCAGCAAGACAGAAAACTTTGAAGACAATAACTGTTCTGCTCCAATCAAACACTACAGAAAAAACTGTGGTCCCACCCACATCAGCAAAGGTTGAGGCAGAAGCCGAGACTTTCACGCTTTTGAAGGCAAAGCTGTAACAAGGCCCCCCAGCACCTCTATTGGGTGGTGTCAGAGGAGGCCATGTAGAGATCAGGGACTTTTATCCTTGCAGGACTGTACCCATGTCCCTGGGTCCCATCCCCACCTCCCCATTGTCAATGGAGAGTACATGGCAAAACTACTCTTCACCTGGAAGCAATGAAATGTCCTTCTCCCTTTCCACTAGAGTAGAGACCTAGTAAAGAGGCAGAAATTTCACCATTACATAGTAGTAACAAGGCTATCCCCACCATGATATCAGCAGAAACCATGTGGGGAGGCAGAACTCCCACTCCTGACCAGCAGTAATGAGAAATACCCACTCCTTGAAGTGCCAATGGAGGCCAAGTGGAGAAGCTGGACTTCTACCCCCACCTGGCAATAAAGAAGTAACAGTCCCCCACCCTTCCTCTGTAGGAGCAGTGTCAGAGAAAACCAGCTAAGACTGAAGACTTAAATAAGATCCAGAGCCTATAAGATAATATGAGATATCTAGGTATCAATTGAAAATCACTCATGATACCAAGAATCAGAAAAATCTCAAACTGATTTTAAAAAGACAATCAACAGATGCCAATACAAAGATACCAGATGTTAACATTATCTGACAAAGATTTTAAAGCAGCTATCATAGAGATGCTTCAACAAATAATTAAGAACACATTTGAAACAAACCAAAAAAACAGAAAGTATTAGTAAAGAAACAGAAAATATAAAGAAGAGCTAAATGGAACATTTAAACCTGAAAAACATAATAACCAAAGTAAAAAAACCTCAGGAAATGGACTAAACAATAGAATGGAGGGGACAGAGGAAAGAACAAGTGAACCTTAAAATAGAATAATTAAAAATCACCCAATCTGAGAAACAGAGAGAAAACAGTTTGAAGAAAATGAAAAAAGTCATAAGCACCTGTGGAACTAGATGAAAAGATCTAAAATTCATGTCATCAGAATCCTGGAAGAAATGAAAAAGAGGGCACAGCTTAAAAAAGTACTCAAAAAGTAATGGCTGGCGGGGCGCGGTGGCTCACGCCTATAATCCCAGCACTTGGGGAGGCCGAGGTGGGTGGATCATTTGAGGTCAGGAGTTTGAGACCAGCCTAGCCAACATGGTGAAACCCCATCTCTAATAAAAATGCAAAAATTAGCCAGGCATGGTGGCAGGTGCCTGTAGTCCCAGCTGCTCAGGAGGCTGAGGCAGGAGAATAGCTTGAATCCAGGAGGCGGAGGGTGCAGTGAGCCGAGATCGCGCCATCGCACTCCAGTCTGGGTGGCAGAGCAAGGCTCCATCTCAAAAAGGAAAAAAAAAAGAAAAGAAAAAAGTAACGGCTTAAAACTCCCCAAATTTGGCAAAAAAGAGCCCCATTAGCCTACAGATTCAATAAGCTGAGTGAATAGGATAACACATCAAAACAGGATAAACTCCAGAAATACCAAGATACATTAAAGTCAAATTTCTAAATATTAAAGGCAGGCCGGGCATGATGGCTCATGTCTGTAATCCCAGTAATTTGGGAGGCTGAGGCAAGAGGATCATTTGAGTCCAGGAGTTCAAGACCAGTCTGGATAACAGTGAGACCCTGTTTCTACAAAATTAAAAAAATTTTTTTTTTAAAAAGTAAAGGCAAAGAAAACTCTTGAAAGCAGCAAGACAGAAATGACACCTTGCCTGTAGAGAAAAATAATTCAAACAACAGCAAATTTTTTAAAAGAAACCATGGGGGTCAGAAGGAAATAGCCAATATTTTCAAGTGCTGAAAGAAAAAAAAATAGTCAGCCCAGAATTCTATTGCCTGTGAAATTGTATTTCAGGAATAAAGGGTAAAGGGAAATAAATTTCTCTAAAAAGAAAGAAAACAAACATCAGGAAGGGAGAAAGAACACAGTGAGCAAAGACATAAGTAAATATAAAACACTTTTCTTCTTTTTTTTAAATTATACTTTAAGTTCTGGGGTACATGTGCAGAATGTGCAGGTTTGTTACATAGGTATATACGTGCCATGGTGGTTTGCTGCACTCATCAACCCGTCATCTACATTAAGTATTTCTCCTAATGCTATCCCTCCCCCAGCTCCCCACCCCTGGTGTGTTATTTCCCCTCCCCATCCACGTATTCTCATTGTTCAAAAACACTTTTCTTCTTCTTCTTCCCCATCCCTTCCTTTCCCCTTCCCCCTCCTCCTCCTCCTCCTCCCCCTTCCTCCTCCTTCTCTTCCTCCTCCTCCTCCTCCTCAATACAGGGTCTCACTCTGCCACCCAGACTAGAGGGCAGTGGCACAATCTTGGCTCACTGCAACCTCCGTCTCCCAGGTTCAAGCTATTCTCATGCCTCAGCCTCCCAAGTAGCTGGGACCACAGGCATGCGCCACCATGCCCAGCTGTTTTTGTATTTTAGTAGAGACAGGGTTTCACCATGTTGGCCAGGATGGTCTCGATCTCCTGACCTCGTGATCTGCCCACCCCGGCCTCCCAAAGTGCTGGGACTACAGGCATGAGACACTGCACCTGGCCTCTTCTTGAGTTTTCTAAATTATTTTTGATAATTGAAGCAAAAATTACAATACAGTCTGTTGTGGTTCTAAAAATATGCAGAGGAAATATTTAAGGCAATCATATTATAAATGGAGGCTGGCAAAAGGATGTAAAGAGAAGTAATATTTCTTTTTTTTTCTTTTTGAGGCAGGGTCTCAGTCTGTTGCCCAGGCTGGAGTGTAACAGCATGATAATGGCTCACTGCAGTCTCGACTTTCTAGACTTAAGTGATCCTCCCACCACAGCCTCCCGAGTAGCTGGGACTACAGGCACACCACCACACCCAGCTAATTTTTAAATTTTTTTAGAGGCAAGGTCTCGCTATGTTGCCCAGGCTAGTCTTTAACTCTTAGGTCCAAAGGATCCTCCCACCTGGGCCTCCCAAAGTGCTAGAATCACAGGCGTGAGTCACCACGCCCAGCTTGGGAGGTAAGGTTTTTATATTTCACTTTAACCGGTAAAACCAGTGCACTGTATTAAGCCATGTACACACAATGTAATACCTAGATAAGTCACTTAAAAAGTTACGTGTAGGCCAGGTTTGGTGGCTTACGTCTGTAATCCCAGCACTTTGAGAAGCCAATGCGGGTGGATCATGTGAGGCCTGTAGTTCAAGCCCAGCCTGGCTAACATCTCTACTAAAAATACAAAAATTAGCCTGTCGTGGTGGTGCATGCGTGTAATCCCAGCTACTTGGGTGGCTGAGGCATTAGAGTCACTTGAACCCAGGAGGCAGAGGCTGCAGTGAACTGAGATCGTGCCATTGCACTCCAGCTTGGGCGACAGAGTGAGACCCCCCTCTCAAAAAAAAAAAAAAGTTACATGTAAAGAAATATCCCCAAGTACTACAGATAAATAAAAAGAAGATTCTAATGAAAATGTTCAAGTAGCCCACAGGAAGGCAGGGAAAAGAAAATAGAAAAATGAAAAGTGGGCCTGGCACGGTGGCTCCCGCCTATAATCTCAGTACTTTGGGAGGCCGAGGGAGGCGGATTACTTGAGGTCAGAAGTTCAAGACCAGCCTGGTCAACATTGAAACAACGTCTGTACTAAAAATACAAAAACTAGCCAGGCGTGGTGGCAGGTGCCTGTAGTCCCAGCTACTCAGGAGGCTGAGGCACAAGTATCACTTGAACCTGGGAGGCAGAGGTTGCAGTGAGCCGAGATCATGCCACTGCATTCCAGCCTGGGAAATAGACCAAGACTCCGTCTCAGGAAAAAAACAAAAACAAAAAAACAGAGAGAAAAACATAAAACAAAACAAAAAAACCCAGCAGGCTTATTCCCTAACATATCAATAATTATATTGAATATAAATGGTCTAAATGCAAAAGATTGATATCTAATTGAAAGCGATTGATAGAGTGGATTAAAAAACATGACCTAACTAGATGTGGTGCATAAAGTCATTGTAAGTATAGCAATAAAGGTAGGTTGGAAGTAAAAAGATGAAAAAAGATAGGAAAGATAGGTTATGTAAACATTAAACAAAAGAAAGCAGGAGTAGCTATACATATATATATATATTGTGTATGTATATATGTCAGATAAAGTGGGCTTCAGAGCAAAGAAACTTTTCTAGAGACAGAGACATTATACAATGATACAAGAGCCAATCTAGCGAGAAAACAAATCATCCTAAATGTGTATGCACCAAACAACAGAACTGCAATCCATATGAAGCCAAAACTGATAGAACTGAAAGGAGAGATAGAAAAATCTGACTCCTAAGGTGGCCAAACAGGAGAAGAAGAAGAAGACAGGTCGGGCTAAGCGGCGGATGCAGTACAACCGGCGCTTTGTCAACGTTGTGCCCACCTTTGGCAAGAAGAAGTGCCCCAATGCCAACTCTTAAGTCCTTTGTAATTCTGGCTTTCTCTAATAAAAAAGCCACTTAGTTCAAAAAAAAAAAAAAAAAAGAAAAAAGAAAAATCTGCAACTGTGGCTGAAGACTTCAATCCTCCTCTCTTGACAATTGATAGGACAGCTAGACAGAAAATCAACAAGGATATAGAAGAGTTCAACAAAACCATCAACCAACAAGATCTAATGAATATTTATAGAACACTTCACCCAACAACAGCAAAATGTTCATTCTTTTCGACTACTCAGGTAACACATTTCAAGATAGACCATATCCTGGGCCATAAAACAAACAGATGTAAAACAACTGAATTAATACTAAGTGTGTTCTGTGACCACAATGGAATCAAACTAGAAATCAGTCACAAAAAGATAACAGAAAAATTTCCAAATGCTTGGAAACTAAACAACACACTTCTAAGTACTCCATGGACGAAAAAGGGAAGTCTCAAGATAAATTATATATGTATATATATAAAATATTTTATGTATACAATATTATATATACACCTATATAATGTATGTGTATATATAATACATGTATAAAATTACACATATATGTATATGTATTGCATGTATTATATATTATATAATAGTATATTATGATAGTATAATATATTATACTATTATATAATACTTACCTATAATAATATATACATTTATTTATTTATTCTTTTTTTAGAGATGGGCTCTCGCTCTGTTGTCCAGGCTGGAATGCAGTGGCACTATCACAGCTCACTGCAGCCTCAACCTCCCGAGTAGCTAGGACTACAAGAGCACACTACCACGCTTGGCTAATTTTTGGATTTTTTTTAGAGATGGGGTCTCCCTGTGTTGCCCAGGCTGGTCTCCAACTCCTGTACTCAGGTGATTCACCTGCCTCTGCCTCCCAAAGTGCTGATATTACAGGTATGAGTCACTGCACCTGGCCAAGGGAAATTGTAAAATACACTGAAGCGAGTGAAATGAAAATATAATGTAACAAAATCTTTGGGGCATAGATGAAGAAAATGTATAGCATTAAATGCACATATTAGAACAGTAGAGGCCCAGGTATGGTAACTCATGCCTGTAATCCTAGTATTTTGGGGGGCCGAGGTGGACAGATCGCTTGAGCCCAGGAGTTCGAGAGCAGCCTGGGCAACATGGCAAAACTCCATCTCTACAAAAAAACACACTCAAAAAACCAAAAAACAAACAAACCCAAATACAAATATTAGCCAGGTATGGTGGCGTGTCCCTGTGGTCTCAGCTACTCAGGAGGCTGAGGTGGGAGGATCACTTGAGCTGGGGAGATCAAGGCTGCAGTGAGCTGAGATCGTGCCACTGCACTCCAGCCTGGGTGAGAGTGCGAGATCCTGTGTCAAAAAGAAAGAAAGGAAAAAAGAAAATAGATGAAAAGTAGTAAAGTCTTTATCAAATCAATGATCTAAGCTCATACCTCAAGAACCTGGGAAAAAAATAAATCCAAAGCCAGCAGAAGGAAGGAAATAATAAGATAAGAGCAGGGCTGAGCATGGTGGCTCACACCTGTAATCCCAACGCTCTGGGAGACCAAGGTGGCAGAATTGCTTGAGGTCAGGAGTTTGAGAGCAGCCTGAGCAACATAGCGAGACCCTATTTCTAAAAAACATTAAAAATTAAAAATTAACGAATCACGGTGGTACACAACTATGGTCCCAGGTACTTGGGAGGCTAAGGTGGGAGGCTCAATTGAGCTGAGGAGCTGGAAGCTGCAGTGAGCTATGATCATGCCACTGCCCTCCAGCCTGGGCGACAGAGAAAGACCCTGTCTCAAAAAAAAGGCAGAAATCCATGACATTCAAAATAAAAAACGAAACAGAAAACTGAAAAGAAAAAGAGAAAACCAACGAAACAAGGAGCTAATTATTTGAAAAGATCAATAAATCTCTAGCAAGACTGACAAATTTTAAAAGAGAGGAGAAATATATTAGCAATGAAAGAAGAGATATCACATGGACCCTGCAGGCATCAAAAGGATAATAGGGAAACACTATGGGACTTAATAATAGGGAAATAAAAAGAATTAGAGAATTATGTTTGGAGGCCATTAGTCAGCCTCAGTAGACCTCCAAAGTGTTAACTAGGTCCTAATACCTGGAACCTGTAAATATTACCTTATGTAGAAAATGAGTGTTTGTAGATGCGATTAAGTAAGGATTTTGAGATGAGATTATCCTAGTAGACCTTAAGTGCAATGACAAATGTCTTTATAAGAGAGAGACAGAGGGAGTTGTGGACAAAAGAGAAGGGAATGCAACCATGGAGGCAGAGATTTAAGCAATGTGGCCACAAGCCAAGGAATGTTGGTTGCTACCAGAAACTTGAAGAGGCAAGAAATGAATTCTTCTACAGAGCTTCTGAAAAGTGTGTGGTCCTGCCAATGCCTTGATTTGACCATTGATGCCGATTTTGAACTTCTGGCCTCCATAACTGTGAGAGAATAAATTTCTGTTGCTTCAAGTTATTAAGTTGTGTTTATTTGTTGCAGCAGCCCCAAGAAATTAATATCCTCCAAAAAATCTCTACACGCATAAATTTGGCAACTTAAATAAAATAAACCAATTTCCCTCAAACACACAAACTACTTAACTTATCCAGTATGAGTTTATATGTGTAGAAGTTTTTCTTAGCATATTAGTTTAAATTAGTTTAATTTTAGGGTATTAGTTGAATTTGAATAGCCCTATAACTACTAAGAAAATTGAATTTGTAATAAAATCCATCCTCCCTCCCTCTCAATATTTCCTGATCCAGATGGTTTCACTGGAGAATTCTACCAAACACTCAAAGAAGAATTTAATTCTTCACAATCTCTTCCAGAGAACAGAAGAGAGAAAATGTTTTCCAATTAATTTTATAAGGTTACTATTATCAAAACCAGATGAGGACAGTAGAACAAAAAGAAAACTATAGACCAATATCCTGCATGAATATATAGGCAAAAATCCTTAACAAAATAGTAGCAAATGGACTCCAGCAATATATAAAAAGAATTATACACTTGCATTTCAGGGATGCAAGGCTGATTCAATATCCAAAAATTGATCAATGTAATCCACCATGTTAACAGTATAAAGAGGAAAATCCACATAATCATAGCAATGATGCAGAAAAGACATTTGACGGAATTCAACACCCATTTAATAATTAAAAAAAAAACCTGACTGGGTGTGGTGTAATCCCAGCACTTTGGGAGGCCGAGGCTGGTGGATCACCGGAGGTCAGGATTTCGAGACCAGCCTGACCAACATGGAGAAACACTATCTCTACTAAAAATGCAAAATTAGCCAGGCGTGGTGGCACATGCCTGTAATCCCAGCTACTCAGGAGGCTGAGGCAGGAGAATCTCTTGAACCCGGGAGGCAGAGGTTGCGGTGAGTGAAGATTGTGCCATTGCACTCCAGCCTGGGCCACAAGAGCGAAATTTTGTCTCAAAAAACAAAAAACAAACAAAAACAAACAAACAAACAAAAACACCTGTCAGAAAAAATAGGAATAGAGGGGAATGTCCTCAACTTGATAAGCAGCAACTATGAAAAACCTGCTAACATTATACTTAATGGTAAAAGACTGAATGCTTTGCCTCTAATAGTGGGAATAAAGCACCGCTTTTATTCAACATAGTGCTGGTAGCTCTAGTCCGTGCAATAAGATAAGAGAAGGAAATAAAAGATTGGTAATGAAGAGGGAAAACTCTTCCTATTTGCAGATGACATGATTATATATACAGAAAATCTCAAGGAGTCTACAAAAACAAACAAACAAACCTCCTAGAAATAAGTGAATTCAGGAATGTCACAGGATACAAGATAAACATGTAGGCTGGGTGTGGTGGCTCATGCCTATAGTCCCAGCACTTTGGGAAACTCCATCTCTACAAAAAAAAAAGAACCCGAATACAAAAATTGGCCAGTTGTGGTGGCACATGCTTGTAATCCCAGCTACTTCAGAGGCTGAGGCAGGAGAATTGCTTGAGCCTGGGAGATCAAGGCTGCAAGAGCTGTGATTGTGCCACTGTACTTCAGCCTGAGTGACAGAGCGAGACCCTGTCTCAAAAAAAAAAAAAAAAAAAAAAGAAAAAAGAAAACCTTTTAGAAAAAAAATAGAAGAAATCTTCAAGGTCTAGGACGAAGCAAACAGCTCTTAAAGTTGACACCAAAGTACAATCCATAAAAGAAAAATCGATAAATTGGACATTATCAAAACTGAAAACTTTTGTGAAATAATCTGTAAAAAGACAAAAAGACGAGCTAGAGAGGAGAAAATATTTGCAAACCATTTATCCAACAAAAGACTAGCAAATAGAATATTAAAGAACTCTAAAAATGCAACAATAAAAACACAAACAATCTAATTAGAAAATGGGCAAAAGACATGAAGAGACATTTCACAAAAGTGGAAATACAGATGGCAAATGAGCACATGAAAGAGATTCAATGTCATTGTCAGTAGGGAAATGCAAATGCAAAATAAAACCATAATGAGATATGGCTACACACCTATCAGAATGCTAACATTGTTAAAAGTGACAATACCAAATGTTGGTGAGGATGTGGAGAAACTAAGTCACTCACACATTGATGGTGGAAATGTAAAAGGATACAGCCACTTTAGAAATGGTTTGGGAAATTTTGTATGTGTTTTGAGACAGGGTCTCTGTCTCCCAGGCTGGAGTGCAGTAGCGCAATCACTGCAACCTCTGCCTCCCAGGCTCAAGTGATCCTCCCACCCCAGCCTCCCAAGTAGCCAGGGACAACAGGCATGCACCACCATGTGCAGCTAATTTTTTGTATGAGATGGGATTTTGCTATATTGCCTAGGCTAGTCTTGAACTCCTGGGCTCAAGCGATCTGCCCACTTTGGCATCCCAAAGTGCTGGGATAATAGGTGTGAGCCACCATGCCCAGTCAGCAGTTTCTTAAAAAAAGCTAAACATGGAACTACCATATGGGCTTTTGGGAATTTATTCCAGAGAAATAAAAATTTATGTTCACAAAAAAGAATACATGAGTGTTTATAGTAACTCTATTCGTGATGGCCAAAAACTGGAAACAACTCAAATGTCCATCAATGGCTGAATGGTTAAACAAACTGTAGTACATCCATACCATGGAATACTATATAGCAATAAAAAAGAATGAACTGTTGACCCATGCAACAAACTGGATGAATCTCCTGAGAATTATGCTGAGTGAAGAAAGTCAATCCCAAAAGGTTACATACTGCTTGATTCCATTATATATATAACACTTTTGAAAAAAAAATTATAGAAATGGAGAACAGATTAGTAGTTGCCAGGGATTAAGCAGGGAGCAGGAGGCCGGGCACAGTGGCTCACACCTGTAATCCCAGCACTTGGGGAAGCCAAGGTGTAAGGACTGCTTGAGCCCAGGAGGTTGAGGTTAGCCTGGGCAACACAGGGAAACCCAATACTAAAAATAATTTTTAGCCATGTCTACTGCGAGAATGAAGACCATTCTCAGCAATCAGACTGTCAACATTCCAGAAAATGTTGACATTACTCTGAAGGGACGCACAGTTATTGTGAAGGGCCCCAGAGGAACCCTGTGGAGGGACTTCAATCACATCAATATAGAACTCAGTCTTCTTGGAAAGAAAAAAAAGAGGCTCCGGGTTGACTAACGGTGGGGTAACAGAGAGGAACTGGCTGCCGTTCAGAATATTTGTAGTCATGTACAGAACACGATCAAGGGTGTTACACTGGGCCTCAGTTATAAGATGAGGTCTGTGTCTGCTCACTTCCTCATCAACGTTGTTATCTAGGAGAATGGGTCTCTTGTTGAAATCCAAAATTTATCGGGTGAAAAATACATCCACAGGGTTCAGATGAGACCAGGTGTTGCTTGTTCAGTATCTCAAGCCCAGAAAGATGAATTCATCCTTGAAGGAAATGCCATTGAGCTTGTTTCAAATTCAGCAGCTTTGATTCAGCCACAACAGTTAAAAACAAGGATATCAGGAAATTTTTGAACGGTATCTATGTCTCTGAAAAGGGAACTGTTCAGCAGGCTGATGAATAAGATTTGAGAGTTGTCCACCTATACAAACAAGATGCTGGATGATTCCTAAGACCTATTTGTGATATTTAAACAATACAATAAAAGACCTACTGATTTGGAAATAATAATAATAATAATTTCAAAAAATTAGGCAGTCATGGCGGCATGAGCCTGTGATCCCAGCTATACAGGAGGCCGAGGCAGGAGGATCGCCTGAGCCCAGGAGGTCACGGCTGCCTTTAGCCATGATCGCACCACATGATCGCCAGCCTGGGTGACAGAATGATATCCTGTCTCAAAAAAAGAAAGAAAAGAAAGAAAAGAAAAGAAAGAAAAGAAAAGAAAGAAAGAAGAAAGAAAGAAAGAAAGAAAGAAGAAGAAAGAAAGAAAGAAAGAAAGAAAGAAAGAAAGAAAGAAAGAAAGAAAGAAAGAAAGAAAGAAAGAAAGAAAGAGAAAGAAAGAAAGAAAGGGAAAAAGAAAGAAAGAAAGAAAGAGACAAACAAAGGAGCAGGGAGCAGGAGCAGTAAGGAAATGGAGGAAATGTGGGCAGCTGTAAAATGGAAACATGAGAGATCCTTATGGTGATGAAACTGTTCTATATCTTGACCTATCAGTGTCAGTATCCTGGTTGTGCTATTGTGCTATTAGCCATGTCTACTGCGAGAATGAAGACGATTCTCAGCAATCAGACCGTTGACATTCCAGAAAATGTTAACATCACTCTGAAGGGACGCACAGTTGTTGTGAAGGGCCCCAGAGGAACCCTGTGGAGGGACTTCAATCACATCAATATAGAACTCAGTCTTCTTGGAGTTTTGCAACATGTTACCATTGGGAGAATGGCTATAGGGCACACTGGATCTCTGTACAGGGGATTTCTTTTTACAATTGCATGTGAACCTACAATTATCTCAAAATGAAAAGTTTAATTAAAAGACAAACCAGGGAAGCAGTTAATGATATGCATGCTGAGTAGTTGGATGAATAAACATGTGACAAAGCAAGTATTACAAATTGTCAAAGGAACAATGTAGGAGGTGGATATCGGATGTTTCCTGTAAAACTGTCAACTTTTCTGTATGTTGAAGTTTTTTCGTAGTAAAATGTTTAAGAAATAAAAAAGAAGCCCAAATAGTGCAGGAGACTAAAGTAACCTGGAACTCCTGTTCCTCTACACCTCCTTTTACTTCTCAGCGGCTATCATTATTAATAATTTATTGTATACCTGTACAGACATTTTCTCTGAATTTGCAATCATGCTTAAAAATCTTAGGTTGGGAGTGGTGGTTCACACCTGCAATCCCAGCACTTTGGGAGGCTGAGGTGGATGAATCGCTTGAGGCCAGGAGTTTGAGACCAGCCTGGGCAACATGGCAAAACCCCGTCTCTACAAAAAATACAAAAATTAGCTGGGCGTGGTGGTGCAGAGCTGTGGTTCCAGCTACTTGGGAGGCTGAGGTGGGAGGATTGCTTGAGCTCAGGGGTTTGAGGCTTAGTGAGCTGAGATTGAGCCACTGCAATCCAGACTGGGTGACAGAGCTAGACCCTGTTTCAAACAAACAAAAGAAGTTTTCTTAAAACACCATATGATATTATACCTTCTGTTCTGCAAATTGTCTTTAATAACATGCTGAGGATACCTATCTATGCAGTATGTAGAAACCTTGCTCTTTTAACTGCTATGTATATATTTTTTGGTGTCAATATGCCATTATTTATTTAACACTAAAGTTTTCTGCTAAACTTTTTCTCATAGAAATGACACATACACAAACACATAAAGTAGAATTCTTTATTTCTCCTCCTCCTACCCCACTCCAAGAACATAAGGGTATAGAGGGTGACAAGTGGCCTAGGCCTAACCAATCATATTCTATTGCCTGAAAGGAAAGATGGTCTTTTTATCTAAGATTGGGACAAAAAGGATAACATGAGCCTGGAGTTACGTGAAGCCAAAGGAAAGCAGAGCTGAGAAACGAAGGGAGGGAAGGAGGGTGAGAAGGAGAGAGGAAAGGACACAGAACCATTAAGGGCAAACTAATGAGGTTGTCAAACCCTTGAATTCAATAGCACCTGAAGCTTCCTGAATGTTTCAGTTATGTCAGAAAATAAAGTCTACCCTTAATTCCTTTAACCTGGTTAGGGTTGTAATTCAGAACCCTGCCTAATATATAACAATATGTATTATATATGTAGTCAAACATATGCACATATAGACGAATATATTCTGTTCTGTGTACCATCCCACTACCCAGCATTATTCAAGCTATCTGTAAACAAGATATTAAAATGGAAATTTCCAGCCAAGCATGGTGGTTCACGCCCGTAATCTCAGCACTTTGGGAGGCTGAGGCGGTGGATCACCTAAGGTCAGGAGTTCGAGGCCAGCCTGGCCAAGATGGTGAAACCCTGGTCTCTACTAAAAAAATATAAAAATTAGCCAAGCGTGGTGGTGCACGCCTGCAGTCTCAGCTACTTGGGTGGCTGAGGCATGAAAATTGCTTGCAATGAGCCAAGATCATGCCATTGCACTCCAGCCTGGGCGACAGAGAAAGACTTTGTCTCAAAAAATAAATAAATAGGCTGAGCGTGATGGCTTACGCCTGTAATCTCAGCACTTTGAGAGGCCAAGGCGGGAGGATCACCTGAGGTCAGAAGTTCGAGACCAGCCTGTCCAACATGGTGAAACCCTGTGTCTACTAAAAATATAAAAATTAGCCAGGCATGGTGGCAGGCACCTGTAATCTCAGCTACTTGGGAGGCTGAGGCAGGAGAATCGCTTGAACCTGGGAGGCAGAGGTTGCAGTGAGCCAAGATCACACCACTACACTCCAGCCTGGGCAACAGAGCGAGACTGTGTCTCAAAAATAAATGAATAAATAAAAAATAAATAATAGAATGGAAATTTCCATTAAGCATTAATATACCTTAGTTGTAAAACAATGTGATGTGTGAAGTCACTATATGCAAACTTTCAAAAGAAGTAACCTTAAGAATCTGTTATACGGGCCAGATACAGTGGCTCATGCCTGTAATCCCAACACTTTGGGAGGCCAAGGCAGGAAGATTGCTTGAGCCCAGGAGTTCAAAACCAGCTTAGTCAACATCGAGAGACTTTGTCTCTCCAAAAAAAAAAAAAAAAATTAAAAAATCAGCTGGATGTGGTGGCAAGCACCTGTAGTCCCAGCTACTGGGGAGGCTGAACTCAGGAATTCGAGGCTGCAGTGAGTCATGATCGCGCCACTGCACTCTAGGTTTGGTGACAGAGTGAGATCCTCCCTCAAAACAAACAAACAAACAAAAACCTGTTACACGACATTTGAACCTCTTCCCTTATCTCAAGAATATAAGTGGTCCTGAGTGGAGCTTTGTGAGGAGATTATCTATGGGAAGAGATAGATCTGTGTTGTAAGCTCCCGTCCCAGTGTTGGGGGGTACCAAACTCCCTGCCAGGAAGACTCAGGCAGAGGCGTCTTTTGTGTGTCTGGGAGGAAGTATGTTGCAGGCTAGGAAGCCACAAGGCGGATTGGAGTGGGATTGCCACCCCAGTCACAATGACTGTCTGACTGCTCCCCTTACCCATGGGTGACAGCCATTTTGAGCAGTGGGACCCTGTTCCTCTGGTCCCAGTTTGAATTAACTGGGACAGAATTCCTTCCTATAAAATGTATAATAGAGACAAAGAGGGGGAAAAAACCCCTCTTTGGGTAGCTGAATCCAGAATGTCGCATTCTTCCATTGAGATTTGGAGGTGGGAGGAGCTGGTCTGCAGAGAAAGAAAAATGTATCAGACCTGAAGAAAAAAGAAGCAGAGATGAGAAGTCAATGACAACTTGTTCCATGAGAGGAGATCTGGATTGAATGCATTCTATTTTCTTTTCATCAATTCCCCCTTTTATTGTTCTAGCTATATATAAGTATGTATATATGTATGTGTGTACATATATGTATGTGTGAGACCCTGTCTCAAAAAAATATATATATATATATATATATATATATATACAGTCCCAGCCTGTAGTCCCAGCTCCTGGAGGAGGCTGAGCCCAGGAGTTCAAGGCTGCAGTGAGGTGTGTGTGTGTGTGTGTGTGTGTGTGTGTATAAATGTGTATATATAATATATAAATGTGTATATATGTGTATATATATATAAATTCATATATATATGAATTTCAAGGCTGCAGTGAGCCATGTGTATGTGTGTATATATATAAATGTGTATATATATGTGTATTTATATATTATACATAATATATAATATATAATTGTGTATTTATATATAATATATAATATAAAATATATAAATGTGTATTTATATATAATATATAATTGTGTATTTATATATAATATATAATATACAATATATAAATGTGTATTTATATATAATATATAATATACAATATATAAATGTGTATTTATATATAATATGTAATATACAATATATAAATGTGTATTTATATATTATATGTAATATACAATATATAAATGTGTATTTATATATTATATGTAATATACAATATATAAATGTGTATTTATATATTATATATAATATACAATATATAAATGTGTATTTATATATTATATATAATATACAATATATAAATGTGTATTTATATATAATACACAATATATAAATATGTATTTATATATAATATACAATATATAAATGTGTATTTGTATATAAGATACAATATATAAATGTGTATTTGTATATAAGATACAATATATAAATGTGTATTTGTATATAAGATACAATATATAAATGTGTATTTGTATATAAGATACAATATATAAATGTGTATTTGTATATTATATATAAGATACAATATATAAATGTGTATTTGTATATAAGATACAATATATAAATGTGTATTTGTATATTATATATAAGATACAATATATAAATGTGTATTTGTATATTATATATAAGATACAATATATAAATGTGTATTTGTATATTATATATAAGATACAATATATAAATGTGTATTTGTATATTATATATAAGATACAATATATAAATGTGTATTTGTATATTATATATAAGATACAATATATAAATGTGTATTTGTATATTATATATAAGATACAATATATAAACGTGTATTTGTATATTATATATAATATACAATATATAAATGTGTATTTGTATATTATATATAATATACAATATATAAATGTGTATTTGTATATTATATATAATATACAATATATAAATGTGTATTTGTATATTATATATAATATACAATATATAAATGTGTATATATAAATGTGTATTTATTTATTATATATAATATACAATATATAAATGTGTACATACATAAATGTGTATATATATAAATTCATATACATATGAATTTCAAGGCTGCAGTGAGCCATGTGTATTTGTATGTATATATATAAATGTGTATATATTTAAATGTGTATTTATATATTATATATAATATATAATATATAAATGAGTATTTATATATTATATATTACATATAATATATAAATGTGTACATATAAATGTGTATTTATATATAATATATAATATATAATATATAAATGTGTATTTATATATTATACATAATATAATATATAAATGTGTATTTATATATTATATATTATATATAATGTATAAATGTGTATATATAAATGTGTATTTATATATTATATATAATATACAATATATAAATGTGTATATACATAAATGGGTATATATATAAATTCATATATATATGAATTTCAAGGCTGCAGTGAGCTGTGTGTGTATATATGTAATATTTATATAATATATTATATCTAAATATAAATGTGTATATATAAATGTGTATACATAAATGTGTATATGTAATATATAAATGTGTATATGTATAAAAATGTGTATATATAAATATATACACACACATATATGTACATATGTGTGAATACACACATATATATGTATTATATATACATGTATTATATACACATATTGTAATACATATATATGTATTACATATATACACATATATGTATATATGTATGTGTGAATACACACATATATGTATTACATATACGTGTATTATATATACATATATTTGTAATACAATATAAATGTATTACACACACACACACACACACACACACACGGCTCACTGCAGCCTCGAACTCCTGGGCTCAGTCTCCCCCAGGAGCTAGGACTACAGGCTGGGACTGTATATATATATATATATATATATACTTTTGAGACAGAGTCTCACTCTGCCACCCAGGCTGGAGTGCAGTGGTGCAATCATAGCTCACTGCAGTCTTAACTTCCTGCGCTCAAGTGATCCTCCCACTTCAGCCTCCCAAGCTGAAACTACATGTGCACGCCGTCAGGCCCAGCTAATTTTTTTGTATTTGTAGAGACGGGGTTTCTCCATGTTGCCCAAGCTGTTCTTGAACTCCTGGGCTCAAGCCATCTGCCCGCCTCAGCCTCCCACAGTGCTGGGATTACAGGCGTGAGCCAGGACGCCTGGCTAAGCTATCTTGTTTTTCATACAATCCATGGGGTACATGTGAAATTTTATTACATATGTATAATACATAACAAAGAAGTCAGAGTTTTTAGGGTGTCCATCCCAATACAATACATTTTTATTAACGGTAGTCACCTTACTCTGCTATCAAACATTGAATTTATGCCTTCTATCTAACCGTATGTCTGTACCCTTTAACCCACCTCTCTTCATCCTCTCCTCTGCCCCCAACTTGTTTAAGCTATCTTGAGTTGGTTTCTGGTGTTTCAACAAGATTCATAACTAACGCAACTGCTAACATTCCTCAATCGTTTGTCAAATACCATTTGGCATCTTCTGTTGTTCAATCATCTACTCTGGATCTACTCTTGGGGTCTCCCTGAACTTCTCCACTCCGTCCATCCTCCTCCTCCTCCTCCACATTCGGGGACCCCTTCATAATTCACGTCAGGCTTTCACATACGCTATCTGTGATCGTCCCAGGAATCCTGTGAGCTAGTTGTTTTTCCTATTTCAGTTCGACAGTCCTTTATCAAGTACCTACTAAGTGCCAGGAACCAAGCTGTAGGGTCTGTTCTCCTGTTCTCCCATAGTATGAGTACATAATCCCTCTCTAAAATCTCTGGGGCTCAGCCAGGCACGGTGGCTCGTGCCTGTAATCCCTGCACTTTGGGAGGCCAAGGCAGGTGGATTACCTGAGGTTAGGAATTCGAGACCAGCCTGACCAACATGGTGAAACCCCGTCTCTACTAAAAATACAAAAATTAGCTGGGCATGTTGACGGGCACCTGTAATTCCAGCTACCCAGGAGGCTGAGGCAGGAGGATTGCTTGAACCCAGGAGGTGGAGGTTGCAGTGAGCCGAGATCGTGCCATTGCACTCCAGCCTGGGCAAGAGAGAGAGACTCCATCTCTAAAATAAAATAAAATAAAATAAAATAAAATAAAATAAAACAAAACAAAATATCTGGGGCTGATGTACAGACTCACTGGAACATGCAGGCCTGGAGGCCCACATATCCATGCCTAATATATTTACGATACGTAAATCAAGTTAACAAGCTACTAAATAAGAACTGTCTTCTGAGCTGCGCATGGTGGCTCATGCCTATCTGAGCACTTTGAGAGGCCAAGACGGGATGATCACTTGAGCCCAGGAGTTCAAGAATGGCCTGGGCACCATAGTGACACCCCATCTCTTCAAAAATAAACAAACAAATAAATAAATAAATAAATAAATAAGAGCTGTGTTCTGCCCTATGTTGATAGATATAGCCAGGGTCAAATTTATAATTTGGATAACTGCATCTATCCCCTTTCTCTTTGCACACTCAATTCTATCCTTACCTTGAGTGGTCTCACAGGCACATGTGTGGACATTTTAGTTTGCACAACCAGCCTCTATCCATACCTGCTGCAAACAGCTGCTCTTTGGTTATGTCTTGGGCTTAAGAGTGCATATGACAGCGGTAACCCCCACCCCCCACCCATCCAGAGGGTCGACCAATTAAAGAGATCTGCACAGACTTTGGACCACTTGGGCAGCAAACTCCAGCGGCCCAGATACCTGGGACATGATCTAGAGTTGGGGGGTGCTCAGGTGGTGAGAGGCCCTTCATTTTGCCTCACAGGCCTACCAAATCGACAAGGGCTAACTAGAAGAAGGGCAAAGTAAGGCCCTCCAAAGTGTGGGGTCCTCTGGTGTGGGTCTAAGATGAGCCCTGAAATTTAGAAGTGTTCAGTTTTCAGAGAGATAATATGCTGCACACACTGCATATTATTCATTGCCCCAGTGGGGTCTGGGGAGAGCTTGAGCAAATATGTTGGCACTTTTGCAACAAAATACATTAATATTCATTCTAAGCAAATGAAATAAAGACTATAAATAGTCTTTATAGATGTCTCTATAAATTCCTCATGTCATTTCAAGTCAGATTTTGCCACCACTTGAGTCTGTGCCAAACTTAAGAAAAAACTTTTGGCTGGCCTCATGCCTGTAATTCTAACACTTTGGGAGCCCAAGGCAGGACGATCGCTTGAGCCTGAGAGTTCAAGTCCAGCCTGGGCAATATAGCAAGACTCTGGTCTCTACAAAAGTAAGAAAACTAGCTGGGCACAATGGCACACACCTGTAGCCCTAGCTGCTTGGGAGTCTGAGGTGGGAGAATCCCTTGAGCTTGGGAGGTTGAGGCTGCAGTGAGCCATGATCACGCCACTGCACTCCAGCCTGGGTGACCGAGAAAGACCTTGTCTCAACAACAACAACAACAACAACAACACCACCACCAACAACAACACACACAACTTTCCAATTTTCACAGCTTTTGAGATTTCAGAACTTGGAGATAAGGAGTTATGGAACTATAATAGAGTTGTAATATAGTCATTGCTGTTCAACTGATGACACATTTCTAGCCTTTCTTTCAACTAAGTGTAGCCATGTGGCTAAGCTCTCAGCAAGAGAATATGAGCAGAAGTGATGAGGGCTGCTTTGGGTCTGAACTTTTAGGCATGAGGCATGTATTTTCCCACAGTCTCTTCCCTCTTCCTCCAACCTGGAAGACAGATGTGTCTGCTATCCAGCTTCTGTCAAGCAGATGAGGACAGAGTCCTTATATTTGCAAAGCAACAATCTGAAAAGAACTAGAGTCCTCAGATGGCCATGTGGGGCAAGATCCTTACCAAACTGCACCACTCAACTCAGGACTGCTATGAGGGAGGGACATGAACTTCTATTCTTCCTTAAGTCACTGTAATTTTTTTTTTGTAAAGATGTGGTCTCACTCTATTGCCCAGGCTGATTCTGAACTCCTGGGCTCAAGTGACCCTTCTGCCTTGGCCTCCCAAAGTGCTGGGATTACAGACATGAACCACCATGCCTGGCAAGCCACTGTATTTTTGAGCCTCCAGCCCACTTAGTCTTGAACTAATTAATATAAGAGACAAGTGCTGGGCATATTAAAGATGGAAAAGATACATCCTTACCTCCAAGGGATGATAAGCATATTTTAAGAAAGGAAAACCAACCCATATGTGGAGACTTCCAATGAAATGTGCTGTGTGCTGATGTGGCCGCCATGGAAAAACACAGGCCTACCTGAGGGCTTCAGGGAAAACTTCCTTGAAGAGATGGCAGCTCAGCTGGACTGTGAAGGTTCAAGAGAGGCTGGTCAGGTGAGAAAATGGAAAAGGGTATATTATGGGTTACATTGTATCCCCCTCCAGCAAAAGACATGTTGAAGTCCTAAATCCCAGTACCTCGGAATGTGAGCTTATTTAGAAATAGGGTCACTGAAAATGTGATGGCTTATGCCTGTAATCCCAGCACTTTGGGAGGCTGAGACAGGAAGATCGCTTCAGTCCAGGAGTTCGAGACCAGCTTCAGCAACATTGTGTGACCCCCTCTCCACAAAAAATAAACAAAATTAGCAGGGCATGGTGACATACATTTGTGGTCTCAGCTACTTGGGAAGCTGAGGTGGGAATATTGCTTGAGCCCAGGATGTTGAGGCTGCAGGGAAACTTAGCATACTGGAGTAGGGTGGGCTAGAATCCAATACAACTGGTGTCCTTTATTTGTTTTTTCTTTTTATTTTGAGACAGAGTCTTGCTCTGCTACCCAGGCTGGAGTGCAATGGTATAATCATAGCTCACTGCAGCCTCCATCTCCAGGGCTAAAGTGATCCTTCTGCCTGTCTCCCAAGTAGTTGGGACTAGAGGTGCACTACTAATGCCTGGCTAATTTTTGTATTTTTGTGGAGAACAGGGACTTACTATGCTTCCCAGGCTGGTCTTCAACTCTTGGCCTCAATCCTCTTGCCTCAGCCTCCCAAAGTGCTGGGATTACAGATGTGAGCCATCATGCCTGGCTGGGTGTCCTTTTAAGAAGAAAATTTAGACACAGAGACAGACACACAGGGATAATGTCATGTGAAGACAGAGAGACACACAGACTCAGAGACGATGGCCACATGAAGATGACCACATGAGTTTGGAGTTTTGCTATACAAGTCAAGGAATGCCTGGGCCTACCAGGAACTGAAAGAGGTAAGGAAGGATCCGCCCCCTGGAAGTTCTGGCAGGGGCATGGTCCTTCCAACCCCTTGATTTCAGACTTCTAGCTTCCAGAACTGTAAGAGGATACATTTCTGCTATTTTTAAGTCCTGCCCTTTGTTACTTCAACCCTAGGAAATTAATACAGGGTGTATGAGGCATAAGCACAGGCAGAGAGGTGAGAAACAGCATGGTGTACTCAAAGAGATTATAGGCAACTCCGTATTTACAGCTATAATGTGCAAGGCAAGGCATGTCCTGCAATGAAGCTGGAGAGTGGAAAAAACCCACTCACCACGTGTATGATATGTAATTTTTAAAAATAAGAATGAAAAATGCAAAGAAGAATGATCACCAAAATAACATGGTTCTCTCATGGTGGTAAAATTTTAGGCAAATTTACATTCTTTTTATTTTTTTCCTAATTAATTTTTAAAATGATCATGTCTTTTGTTGTTGTTTTCTTTGAGAAAGGTCTCGCCCTGTCACACAGGTTGGAGTGCTGTGGCAGGATCTCGGCTCACTGCAGCCTTGACCTCCCATGACTCAAGCTATCCTCCCACCTCAGCCTTCCCAGTAGCTTGGACAACAGGTGTGTGACACCATGCCCGGCTAATTTTTAAATTTTTTGTAGAGATGAGATCTCACTATGTTGCCCAGGCTGGCCTCAAGCAGTCTTCCTGCCTCAGCCTCCCAAAGTGCTGGCATTACAAGCATGAGCCACCATGCCCGGCTGAACATGTATTTTTAATATAATCAGAAAATAATCTAATTCATTTAGGAAGACAAAGGAGGCAGATGGCTGCCAGCAGTGAGTACAGTAGATTAGGGGAGCAGGACTAGAAGCAGAGAGACCAGCTAAGAAACTATTGCAGGCCAGGAGTAGCGGCTCACGGCTGTAATTCCAGCACTTTGGGAGGCCGAGGCGGGTAGATTGCTTGAGGTCAGGAGTTCGAGACCAGCCTGGCCAACATGGCAAAACCCTGTTTCTAATAAAAATACAAAAATTAGCTGGGCACTCCAGCCTGGGCAACAGAGCAAGACTCTGAAAAAAAAGAAAGAAAGAAGAAAGAAAGAAAGAATGAAAGAAAAAGAAAGAAGAAAGAAAGAAGAAAGAAAGAAAGAAAGAAAGAAGAAAGAAAGAAAGAAAGAAAGAAAGAAAGAAAGAAAGAAACTATTGCAATTGCAATGTTCCAGATCTACGAGGAGGGCCTGAGCTCAGAAAACAGAAGTAGCTATGGACAAGAGAAATATTTAGAAAGTAGAATTAGTTTGCGGCACTATTCACAATAGCAAAGAATTGGAACCAACCCGAATGTCCAACAACGATAGACTGGATTAAGAAAATGTGGCACATATACACCATGGAATACTATGCAGTCATAAAAAATGATGAGTTCATGTCCTTTGTAGGGACATGGATGAAACTGGAAAACATCATTCTCAGTAAACTATTGCAAGGACAAAAAACCAAACACTGCATGTTCTCACTCATAGGTGGGAATTGAACAATGAGAACACATGGACACAAGAAGGGGAACATCACACTCTGGGGACTGTTGTGGGGTGGGGGGAGCGGGGAGGGACAGCATTAGGAGATATACCTAATGCTAAACGATGAGTTAATGGGTGCAGCAAAACAACATGGCACATGGATACATATGTAATAAACCTGCACATTGTGCACATGTACCCTAAAACCTAAAGTATAATGATAAAAAATAAAAAATAAAAAAAGAAAGTAGAATTAGAGAGACGTGGTGATTAGCTAGAAGTATTTGGGTTGGCGATAGAGAGGGAGGATTCCAGAATGATTCTCAGATCTCTAGGAGGGGTGACTTGGTAGATGACAGCCCCTTCATGGGGGTTAGGAGAAGAGGAGATTCAGGTTTTCAGGGGAAGATTATGAGTTCAGGGGAAGATGGTGAAATACCTGTGGGGGTATCCAAGTAACAATGTCCTCAGCTGGTAACTCTACGTGGTGGTCTGTCCAGCACTCCACTCTAGGCTTCCTCTGGTAAATTCACCTGCCCCTATTCATCTCCGTGATTCTCATGGTGGTTTGCTGTGTTTGTAGGACTCCACTTCCCTAGCTACAGCTAATTGGTAAAGGATGGATGCTTGACCCAAAGTTGGGTTTTGTTTTTTTGTTTGTTTTTTGAGACAGAGTCTCACTCTGTCATTCAGGCTGGAGTACAGTGATGCGATCTCAGCTCACTGCAACCTCTGCCTCCTGGGTTCAAACGATTCTCCTGCCTCAGCCTCCCAAGTAGCTGGGACTACAGGTGCTTGCCACCATGCCCAGCTAATTTTGTATTTTTTGTAGGGATGAGGTTTTGTCATATTGCCCAGGCTGGTCTCAAACTCCTGGCCTCAAGTGATCCTCCTGCCTTGGCCTCCCAAAGTGCCAGGCTCACAGGCATAAGCCACCACACCTGGCCCTTGTTTTCAAATTTAAAGAGTAGTAGAGAAGGCAGGACTGGCGACATAAACCTGGGAATCACCCCACGTGGGCAGCAGTTGGAGTCACAAAAGGATGAGACTATCCAACAAGAGTGTGTAAGAGGAGAAAAATAAAAGTCAGCATAGTGCCTACCAAGGGTGCAGGAGAAAACAGCAGAAGAACTAACAACCAAAATGAAAAGCATGGTCAGAGAAACTGGAGGAAACCAGGAGAGAGGAGAGAATACGGCCCCAGTTAGGGTGGAGGAAACTGGAGCCTGGAGGCAAAGCTAAGAAGCTCACTGATTCAAGACTCAGATTCAGGTCTTTGCTCTTTGCATGGCACCACTGCCCATGGATTTTGATTGTACTGAGCCTCTATTTTCTTTAAATGGACTTCTAGGGAGAAAGTCTGTATAGACAACTTGTCCCAGTTTCCCTCTCCAAGCCTATGCCTGCTTTGAACTGAAGCCTACCTCTACTCTGCCCTCCCGATGTTGCTGTCCTGTGGGTTCATGCATCTGCCTAGGATTTGATATTTTAGGTCTGTGTGCTTGATTAACACAGAGAAGAAGAGTAACAATGTCCTCAAAAATGCTTTGGATAAGAACAAATTGATTATTGAAGTGGAGTGAGGGTGGACATGGGACTGAAGGTTGCTGAAGCCCCCAGAGCCACAAGGGGGAGCATTCAGAGCCACATGCCCATGACATTTTCTCAGACCCATCGGTTTTTATCACATTTGTCATTTCCCCACATCTTATTCTTAATGTCATAAGTCATGAAGATGAGTCATTAAGCTGGTTTACTCAATTTATCTTGTGAACATACTGATAAAAAGACTGTTATTGAATCCCCATGATTTAGAGGGTTGTAGGAGTTTCAGGGGATCCAATAAAATCCTTGAATTAAACTCAGTAATGGTCATGAGAACTAGTAATTAGCTTCACTTGCCTGATAATTGCATGGTTGGTATGAAAAATGACTCTGTGTTAGAATCTATCTTATAATGAAGGTAGGAGGTGTACACATGTTTACATTTCTTCATATTGCTTGTGCATCTACTATATATCAGGAATCATGTGAGCAACAGACTCAAGACAGGTGAGACCTCTGCCCTTCTGGAGCTTGTATTCTAGTGGGCTATTTTCATTTCATACACTAACTAAGGATGTTTCTAACAATTGAAAATGCCTTTCCCTGCTTCCCCTGTTAGTAGGAGGGAAAGCTCACCCACCAGGATCCAGGCCAAACTGCCAGAAGAGAATAATATAAATTCCACATTTAAATTCTCGCTACAGCCCTGCAAAGCAGGTTCGCATGGTAGAAATGAATAGACCTGGGTTCAGAGGCCGGCTCTGCTACTTCCTGCTGCTTGTTCATCTCTCCGGGCCATAGTCTCCTCCTATTAAACCCTCGAGATGATAACACACACAGTATATGGCATATAAACCCTTGGCACGTGGCATCATAGCCATTCCTATTGCCATTAGCTCATTTTTGAAGATGAGAAACTTAACACAGAGAGGTAAAGTGACTTGCCCAAGATCACACAGCTGGTAATTGGCAGAGCAGGAACTTGAACTCAAATCTTCTGACTCCGTGCCATGTCCTCTTTCCAATCTTGCATAACTGTCTGGTATAAGGCCAGGAAGTAATTAGCCATGTGTCCAGGGATCTATGCTTCTGGAAGGGTGCAGGCCTGGTGACTTAGGAAGGACAGTATGGAGGTAGTGGTCGGGGGTGGGGAGAATATGAAGAGTCTTGATAGGCTAGAACCCAATTAATGGCCAGGGGACAAGTCCAGACAGATTGGCAGGGGCAAGACCCAGCTAGAAGAACCAGATGCAGCCCCGGCCGCTGCCTGTTCACCTGCGGCCAAACACTGACCCCTGCTGGCCGCCCGAGGGAAGGCGGCACCTGGCCCAGCTCCGGGAGTGCCGGGGGCGCTCGCGGCTGGAACCCGTGAGTGGACGCTCATCGCGCAGACAGGAGCCTAGGGGGCTGGGGGTCACAGCGCGTCCCTCTCCTGGAACCTCGAGACCTGGGTGCCTGCCTTGTCCACCCAGGGTGACCTTGCATCGCTTCCTTCGCTCACTTGGCTTTTGACCAGAGAAAGGGGACCGAGCTGAGGGTTTTCCCTGCCCTGGGCCCCGACCCCGAGCATCCCCTGGGTTTCTCCTTGCCCCGCAGCCCTCCACCGTATTTGAGACTTGAGGCTCTGGGCCTGCCCTTCCTGCCCAGTTTTGGTGTGTAATCTGATAAAAATATCCCCAATTATTTGAAAAGGCTATTAAGATAGTCTTCCTTTTTTCAACTACATATCTGTGTGAAGACAGACTTTTTTCATATATTTCAGCCAAAACAACATATCTCAACTCATTGAATGTAAGTAGAAGCAGGTATAAGAATGCAGCTGTCTTCTACTCAGCCAGACATTTGACAGCAAAAATGCAAAACAACGTCACTCTTCTTACTAATTCTTTTATTTTGGAAAATACAATTATTTTTTAACTGTTATTTATGTTAACATGTACAGCATATGGTTTATTAATGCTATTTTAAATGAATTAATACATATTTTTAAAATTTCTGTTTTGCTTTCTAACATGGTAAATGTCAATGGATATTGAACATTAGCACACAAAAACAAAATACATAAACAAGAGCTTTTGGGGGCCCTCAGTGATTGTTAAGAGTCTAAAGGGGTTTTGAGACCAAAATGTTTGAGAACCATGGAGCTAGCTATGAAGAAAATGTTAACTTTTTTCTCTCCTTTTTATTGAGCTATAATTCATATACTATAAAATTCACCATTTAAAAATGTATGACTCAGTGTTTTTTAGCAGATTCACAAGGTTGTTCAACAATTACTACTATCCAATTCCAGAACCTGTGCCTGTGTGCAGTCATTTCTCATTACTCCCTACTTCTAGCCCCTGACAACCACAAATCTCAATGAATGTGCCTGTCTGAACATTTAATATAAAAGGAATTATATAATATATGGCTTTTTGTGACTGGCTTCTTTCAGTTAGCAGAGTGTTCACAAGGTTCAACCATGCTGTAGCTTGTATCAGTACTTCATTCCTTTTTATGGTAGAATAATATTCCACTGCATGGACAGACCACATTTTGTTTATCCACTCATCGATTGATAAACACCTGGGTTGTTCCCTGATATGGCTTGGCTCTGTGTCCCCACCCAAACCTCACGTTGAATTGTATTAATCCCCACATGTCAAGGGCGGGACCAGGTGGAGGTAATTGGATCATGGGGGTGGTTTCCCCCATGCTGTTCTCGTGATAGTGAGTGAGTCTCAGGAGACCTGATGGTTTTATAAGCATCTGGCATTTCCCCTGCTTGCACTCACTCCCGTCCTGCCGCCCTGTGAAGAAGGTGCCTGTTTCTCCTTTGCCTCCTGCCATGACTGTAAGTTTCCTGAGGCCTCCCCAGCAATGCGGAACTGTGAGTCAATTAAAACCCTTTCCTTTATAAATTACCCAGTCTCAGGGAATTCTTTATAGCAGCGTGAGAATGGACTGATACATTTCCACTTTTTGGCCATTATAAATAATGCTGCTATGAGCATTCATATATACTTGTTTTTTGAGAGAGAGTCTCATTTTGTTGGCCAGGCTGGAGTGCAGAGGCACAATTTCGGCTCACTGCCACCTCCACTTCCTGGGTTCAAGCGATTCTCCCATCCCAGCTTCCTGAGTAGCTGGGATTACAGGTGTGCACCACCACGCCTGGCTAATTTTTGTATTTTTAGTAGAAATAGGGTTTCACCACGTTGGCTAGGCTGGTCTCAAACTCCTGACCTCACGTGATCTGCCCGCCTTGGCCTCCCAAAGTGCCGGGATTACAGGCGTGAGCTACTGCACCCAGCTACACCTTTTTTTTTTTTTTTGAGACAGAGTCTTGCTGTGTTACCCATGCTGGATGGAGCTGGAGTGTAATGGTATGACCATAGCTCACTTCAGCCTGCAACTCCTAGGCTCAAGCAATCCTCCCACCTCAGCCTCCCCAATAGCTGGGATTATAGGCGTACACCACCACACCCAGCCAATTTTTTTATATTTTGTAGAGATAGGATCTAATTATGTTGCTCAGGCTCGTCTCAAATTCCTGGGCTCAAGGGATCCTCCTGCCTTGGCCTCCCCAAGTACGGGGTTTATAGGTGTGAGTCACTGCTCCTGGTCTCAGGTACAAGTATATATAATGTTCTCAATTATCTTTGGTATATAGCTAGCAGTGGAATTTCTAGGTCTTACGGTAACTATGTTGAACTCTTTGAGGACCTGCCAAACCGTTTTCCACAGAGGCTGCACCTATTTATATTCCCACTAGTAATTTATGAGGGTTCCAATTCGTCTACATCCTTGCTAATACTAGTTATGGTCTTTTTAACTATAGCCATGCTAGTGGGTTTGAAAGTTTTGATTTGCATTGCCCTAATGGTTAATGACACTGAGTATCTTTTTTTTTTTTTTTTTTTGAGATGGAGTTTCACTCTTGTTGCCCAGGCTGGAGTGTAGTGGTGCGATCTTGGCTCATTGCAACCTCCACCTTCCAGATTCAAGCAGTTCTTTTGCCACAGCCTCCTGAGTAGCTGGGATTATAGGCACCTGCCACCACACCCGGCTAATTTTTGTATTTTTAGTAGTGGCGGGGTTCCACCATGTTGGCCAGGCTGGTCTCGTACTCTTGACCTCAGGTGATCCACCTGCCTTGGCCTCCCAAAGTGCTGGGATTACAGGCATGAGCCACCATGCCTGGCTGATGCTATCTTTTCATGTGCTTCTTGGCATTTGTATATCTTCTTTGGAGAAATGCTTATTCCAGTCATTTGCCCAAATTTAAATTGGGTTATTTGTCTTTTTATTATTAAATTATAAGAGTTCTTATAGGCTGGATGAGGTGGCTCACCCTAATCCCAACACTTTGGATGGCAGAGGCGGGAGGATCGCTTGAGGCCAGGAGTTCAAGACCATCCTGGGCAACATAGTGAGATCTCGTCTATACAAAAAAAAAATTTTTAAGTTATCCAGTCATGGTGGTGCACACCTACAGTCCCAGCTACTCGGGAGACTGTGGTGACAGGATTGCTTGAGCCCAGGAGGTGGAAGCTGCAGTGAGCTATGATGATGCCACTGCACTTTAGGCTGGATGACAGAGCAAGACTCTGTCTCAACAACAACAGAAAAACAGCTCTTCTATCTTCTGGATAGAAGATCCTTCCCAGATCTATGATTTGCAAAGATTTTCTCCCATTCTGTGATTTATCTTTTAACTTTGATAGGGCCTTGACACTCAAATTTTTAATTTTGATGAAGTCTAATTGATCTATTTTTTCTTCAGTTGATTGTGCTTTTGGTGTTGTATGTAAGAAACCATTGCTTAATCCAAGGTCATCGAGGTTTACATCTATGTTTTTTCTAAGAGTTTTATAGTTTTAGTTCTTATCTGTAGCTCTTTGATTTGTTTTGAGTTAATTTTTGTAGACAATAAAAAATAGGAGTCCAAATTCATTCTTTTGCATGTGGATATCCAGATGTCCCAGCACTATTTGTGGGGAAAAACTTATTTCCTCATTTAATTGTCTTGATACCTTGACCATAAACATACAGGTTTATTTCTGGACTGTCAATTCTATTCCACTGATGTATCTGTTGATCCTTATGCCAGTACCACATTGTTTTCATTACTGTAGCTTTTGAACTTGGAAAGTGTAAGTTCTCCAACTTTTTTTTTTTTTTGAGACAAGGCCTTGCTCTTTGCCTAGGCTGGAGTGCAGTGGCACTATCTTGGCTCACTGCAGCCTCAACCTCCCTGCGCTCAGGTGATCCTCCCACGTCAGCCTCCTGAGTAGCTGGGACCACAGGCGAGCACCACCACACCGGGCTAATTTTTGTATTTTTTTTTGTAGAAACTTTTTTTTGTAGAAATTTTTTGTATTTTTACCATGTTGCCCAGGTTGGTATCGAACTCCTGAGCTCAAGCAATCCACACGCCTTGGCCTCCCAAAATGCTAGGATTACAGGCATGAGCCACTGCACCGGGCCAAGTTCTCTGACTGTTCTTTTTCAGATTGTTGTGGCTGGATAACATCAACTTTAACATTAACCTCTTTTTCATGTCAGGTGATGAGTACATGGGTGTTTGTTAAATCATTCTCTTCACTTTTCAGTACTAACAATGTATTAATAGAAAGGATGACATCTAGGTGTATAGCAATTAAATGACTTAAATGAGTTAATAAACGTAAAACACAGAAAAGTATTCGCCCCCCTCCATACTGTTAGTTGCTGTTGTTGTTATTCTTTTAAGTGAAAATTTTTAAAAGCATCTTTTGCTGCTAGACTATCTGGGTTCAAATACTGGTCCTGTCACTCCCTAATGGTGTGATCTTGGGCCGGTTATCAAACCTTGCCAAGTTCTAATCTGTAGAATGTGGATAATAACCTTAGTCTCAGAGGGTTGTTGTGGGGATTAAATGAGATAAAGACACAATTAAATCAGATGATGGAGATCATAGGAGATGCTTGAACCCAGTAGGTGCTAAACTATTATTTGCCTTCCTACAAGTCTGCAGGGAGCGATCATCTTAGTGAAAAGTCTAGAAATCATTCCACAGGAAGGACATGAAAAAAAATGGAGCATGAAGCTGTTTTTAAATATCCAAAAGCCAGACGTGGAAGATCTTTTCTGTGTACCCCAGAGTGTGCCAGGGCTCCTGAATTTCAGGAAGCCATTCTGGCCAATCCTCTCCAGCCCCCATTCTTCTGGGAGCGCCCTTAATGCTCTGTGGTCATCGTGCCAGCACTTGCCAATTTGTAATTATAATTATTTAGGTCTCAGACGCCTCCATCGGTTGGTCCCATTCCGTAAATATTTACAAAGCGCTCACTGTCTGCCACACACTATGTGTGTTAGACCCTGGGGCTCATGGGTGAATGAGACACTGCTGGAATCCTCCAAGTCACAGTCCAGCAGAACGCCAACTGGTGAAAGTTTGAAGGAGCCACATTTCTGCTCCATATAGCCGCTTGCAGTCTCCTCCTACTTCCGTAAAAAGCCTTTAGTTTCAGAACCAAGGCAGCAGCTAATTCTCCCCAGTAAATTACCAGACCCAAAGAGAAAGTTTCAGGACCGGCAGTCCAAGCGCTTCCTGCCAGAGGTCCCGGGCCAGGAAACACACGGCTTTCTGAGCGAGGAGCACCCTCTAGTGTCTGTCCACGGTAAGGCGGGTCCAACGTAAAACCTTTCAAAGATCCCTATTTATTGCAAAGAATTTCTTTCCTTATTTGAGCGCTGCTCATGGCTAAGCTGCTTTCAGGTCTCCGCTGTAAGACAACAACATTGACAGTTTAAAAAATAATAAATAGGTCGGGCACGGTGGCTCACGCCTGTAATCCTAGCACTTTGGGAGGCCGAGGCGGGCGGATCACGAGGTCAGGAGATAGAAACCAACCTGGCTAACACGGTGAAACCCCATCTCTACTAAAAATACAAAAAATTAGCCGAGCGTGGTGGCGGGCGCCTGTAGTCCCAGCTACTCGGGAGGCTGAGGCAGGAGAATGGCGTGAACCCGGGAGGCAGAGCTTGCAGTGAGCCGAGATCACGCCACTGCACTCCAGCCTGGGCGACAGAGCGAGACTCCGTCTCAAAATAAATAAATTAATTAATATAAATAAATAGTTGCCAACATCTTTTGAGCACTTACTATGTGCCAGGCCTTGTGTTAATTATCTTACATGGCTTACCCAGGAGGCAGTTACTATTAAGATGATGATGTCCCAGATATTGATAAAGAAACTGAGGCAGGTGGGGCAGCCAGCTCAAGCGGTCAGACTCCATAACCATGCGCTTGATTTTTTGGTTTACTGTCAAAGAGAAGCAACAACCATGGGCAATACCAAGATAGTTCTAGTCAAATTTCTCCTGTTTATTTGGGAGAATTGTAATTTAGCTAAATCCAGCAGATTTATGTCAAAATATCAAATATGGAATGATGATGAGCCTTTCTCATGTTCATACTGAAGGGAATAGAAAGAAAAAAAACTAGACTAGGGTTTTCAAACTATGGGTTGAACTTATGGATGAGTTGGATAAACAATTTAGTGGATTTTTACTAGCACTATAGAAATTGAAATAGCCAGGCAAGGTGGCTCATGTCTGCAATCCCAGTACTTTGGGAAGAGGCCAAGGTGGGCAGATTGCTTGAGCTCAAGAGTTCAAGACCAGCCTGGGCAACATGGCGAAACCCCATCCCTACAAAAACAACAACAACAAAAAATTAGCCGGGCATGGTGGCATGTGCCTGTAGTCCCACCTACTTGGGGGGCTGAGGTGGAAGGACTGCTTGAGCCCAGGAAGTTGAGGCTTCAGTAAGCCGTGTTTGTACCACTGCACTCCAGCTTGGGTGACAGAGAATGACCATGAAAAAAAAAGAAAAAGAAAGAAACAGAGAGAGAAAGAGAGAGAAAGAAGAAGGAAAGAAAGAAGAAAAAAAAGAAGAAAGAAAAAGAAAGAAAGAAACTGAAATACAGTCATGTGCCATTTAACAAGAGGGAAACATTCTGAGAAATGCATTGCTAGGCAACTTTATCATTGTGATAACATCAGAGTATACTTACACAAACCTAGATGGTATAACCCACTAGACACCCAAGTTATATGGTGTAGCCTGTCGCTCCTAGTCTACAAACTCATCCAGCATGATGAGTATTGTATACTGAATGTTGTAGGCAACTGTAACACAGTGGTGTTTGTGTATCTAAACATAGAAATGGTACAGTGAAAATATGGTATTATAATCTTTTGTTTTTTTGAGTTGGGGTTTTGCTCTTGTTGCCCAGTCTGAAGTGCAATGGCAGGGTCTAGGCTCACTGCAACCTCCGCCTCCCGGGTTCAAGCGATTCTCTTGCCTCAGCCTCCCGAGTATCTGGGATGACAGGCACACGCCACCAAGCCCGGCTAATATTTGTATTTTTAGTAGAGACAGGGTTTCTCCATGTTGGCCAGGCTGGTCTTGAACTCCTGACCTCAGGTTATCTGCCTGCCTAGGCCTCCCAAAGTGCTGGGATTACAGGCGTGAGCCACTGTGCCTGGCCTGGTATTATAATCTTATAGGATGACTACCATATATGTGGTTCATTGCTGACCCAAACATTGTTATGTATCACATGACAGCATAACAAATCAGGACTATATGAGCATGCATAATGAGGCGGTACATATTCTCCCGCCCCACCCGCCTCTTTCTGTCTCTCTCCACACACACATGATACACGATATATATTTAAGTGACTCAAATCTTCCATCCAGAAACCTTTCAGGAGGGTTCCACCTGGCAGCCCACTCCTATCCTGAGGTTACTGATTGCCTTAGGCAGTTTGAGCTGCCATAGCAAAAGTACACTAGACGGGGCAGCTTAAACCACAAACACTTCTCAGAGTTCTAGAGGCTGAGAAGGACAAGGTGAAGGTGCTGGCAGATTTGGTGTCTGGTGAAGGCCTACTTCCTGGGTTGTAGATGGTCATCTTCTCAGTATCCTCACATGGCAGATGGGTGAGGGAGCTCTCTGGAGTCTCTTTTATAAAGGCGGTAATCCCATTCATGAAGGCTCATGACCTAATTACATCTCAAAGGCCTCACCTCCAAATACCATCACATTGGAGATTCTATTTCAACATATAAATTTTGGAGAGAGATAAATGTTCGGTCTACAACATTGATGAAGCACTATATTGCTTGCATCTTGTCTTTCAGCCAGGGCAAGAACAAGCTTTCCCACCCAGCACAGTGCTGCGGATGTGTGGATGCTTTGCTGATTGGGTTGGAGGCATGCTGGGCCCCTGTCCTGTCACTCTCCTCTGCCCCAGCACACAGCAGCTCCCCAGTTGCTCCACTGATCCACCACCATTTCTCCATAATTCTGTATGCACTAGTTCTCCACACATATATGAGCCTTTACTTATCCTTTAATATCCACTTGACCAGGTGAATTTATCATGATGAATGTAAAATATTCATGAAATGATACAAAAAAGTGATTATGTGCTTTTTTCTATGGTGAGAGTCTGTAGCTTAGGTAAGATTCTCAAAGGAGTCTGTGACCCCCAAAGTATTAAGAATTAACCACTACAGGCCGGGCGCAGCGGCTTGCGCCTGTAATCCCAGCACTTTGGGAGGCCGAGGCGGGCGGATCATGAGGTCAGGAGATCGAGACTATCATGGCTAACACGGTGAAACCCCGTCTCTACTAAAAATACAAAAAAATTAGCTGGGCGTGGTGGCGGGCGCCTGTAGTCCCAGCTGCTGGGGAGGCTGAGGCAGGAGAATGGTGAACCCGGGAGGCGGAGCTTGCAGTGAGCCTAGATTGCGCCACTGCACTCCAACTTGGGCGACAGAGTGAGACTCTGTCTCAAAAAAAAAAAAAAAAAAAAAAGAGTTAACCACTACATTTGTCTGGAAGTCCCACAGGGCCAGGATCTATCTCTCTTATTCATCTGTTATTTCTCTGTCATGTGTTTCTAGCTGACAAACACATAGTAGATACTCGAACACCGCTAGTCCCTAAACACTTCTGCCTCCTTCTGCTGTCACGACCTTTATTCAAGTCACTATTTGTCCACCTTGACTACAACAGCAGCTTCCTAAATGGTCTCTATTTCTGCCGTTGCCCCCTAGAAGCCATTATTCATACAGCAATGTGATCTTTAAAATCAGATCGTGCCACTCTCTTGCTTAAAACCTTTCAGTGACCTCCCATTACACTTGGAATAAAATCCAAACTTCTCACTCTGACGTCCCAGGCCCCGCATCATCTGGGTTCTACCTGGCTGTCCAATCTCATCCTACACCACTCTCCTCTCTTTCTCTACTCTGGCCACATCTAGACTGCTTCCTCTTCCTCCAATGTCCCAAGTTCTTTCTTCCCTGGCTTGGTAAAAGATTCTTGGGAAAACCTTCCAGAGACGAAATCATCTTCAAACCAATTAAATATACACTTAAGTAGGTGAAGCTTGTGAATTTTAAATATAAAGCTAGATACATCTAGGCTGGGCGCGGTGGCTCACGCCTATAATCCCAGTAGTTTGGGAGGCCAAGACAGGTGGATTACTTAAGGTCAGAAGTTCAAAACCAGCCTGGCCAACATGGTGAAACCCTGTCCCTACTAAAAGTATGAAAAATTAGCCAGGTATGGTGGTGCCCGCCTGTAATCCCAGTTACTCGGGAGGCTAAGGCAGGAGAATTGCTTGAACTCAGGAGGCGGAGGTTGCAGTAGCCGAGATCATGCCACTGCACTCCAGCCTGGGCAACAGAGCTAGACTCCGTCTCAAAAAATATATATATCATAATAATAAAGCTAGATACATCTGAAAGTCTGAATTATGGAGCTATTTCAGTACTTCATTTGAAATGTTAAGTACATGGTTGGATTTTAGTCATGTATTTTATTTAATTTAATTTATTTATTTATTTATTTATTTATTTTGAGACAGAATCTCACTCTGCTGCCCAGGCTAGAGTGCAGTGGTGCAATCTCAGCTCACTGCAAGCTCCGCTTCCTAGGTTCAAGTGATTCTTGTGCCTCAGCCTCCGGAGTAGCTAGGACTACAGGTGTACACCACCATGCCTGGCTCTTTTTTGTATTTTTAGTAGAGATGGCGTTTCACCATGTTGCCTAGACTGGTATGGAACTCCTGGCCTCAAGCAATCCACCTGCCTTGGCCTCCCAAAGTGTTAGGATTACAGGCGTGAGCTACTGCACCTGGCCTAGCCATGTATTTTAAAGGGATCACTGTGGGACTTCCACTTCTGCACATGAAGGATAAACTGTTGTAGAGATGGCTTCCCCCACCACACACAACCAAAACTAGTAAATTAAACAAAATATATGAAATAACTGTTTTCACACATTGGACAGCAGGCAATGCAAGACTAAGATCTCTGAGAAAAGAAAAATAAGTTCAGCCTCACCAGAGCCCCAGCTTACTACGTGAAGATAGTGAAGAGAGTGCTACATGGAGTACTCAAACAGAGCCCCGTGGTCTCACTGAGTTTAGGAGACAGGGTTTAGAGTTCAAGGACATGAAGACAGCTAGAATTTGTGGGAGAGAGTGCTGGAGAAACAAGAGCTACATGGGGAGAGACAGAGAGAAAGCGACAAAGCCTCATAGACCATTAGAGATTCCCTCAGGTCTTTGGGGACTGATCTACACAGGTGTGGGGTGAAATTCCAGAAGGTTGGAAAAAATAAAACCAGAAAGCAAAAGACCGAACAAGTCTTGGAGTTTACACAGGGCTAGGCATAGTTTGTGTTTCCATCAACCAGAGTAAAGAGACCTCATAACACACAGGTATTGGGTAGAGTCTTCAGAAGGATAGAGACTTAGAGGGGCTAAATTATTAATAGCTCTAGAATAGAGGCCAACCTGGGCTTTTCCTAACAAAGCTTAATAGCAAGACTTAAAAGAAGAAAACAAATCACAAGTAACTAATTATATGCCAGGACAAAGTTCAGCACTCTGTTTTTTTTGTTTTGAGTGTTTGTTTTTTCTGTTTTGTTTTGTTTTGTTTTGTTTTGAAACACAGTCTCACTCTGTCACCCAAGTTGGAGTGCAGTGGCATGATCTTGGCTCACTGCAACCTCTGCTTCCCGAGTAGCTGGGACCACAGACATTCGCCACCATGCCCAGCTAATTTTTGTATTTTTCTCTAGTACTCTTTAAAAGAATACAACAGTGTCTTGAACCCAACAACCCAAAATACACGATATTCAGCATCCAATAAAAAATTGCCAGGTAGTCAAATAAATGGGAAAAAATTACCCATAACCAGTAGATAACTAAAGCAATAGAAACAGACCACAAAATTCAGTGATGATGAAATTAGTAGGCAAGGACCTTAAAACAGCCATTATAAATTTCATAAATTTGCCCAAGGATATAAAGAAAAACATAAATATGATGAAGAGAGAAAAGAAATATATTTTTAAATGACCCAAAATGGAACTTCAAGAGATGAAAAGTATATGATCTAAAAATGAAAGATGCACAGGAGGAATTAACAGCAGATTATACACTGCAGAAGCACTGCATAAGAAAAGATTGGTGAACTTGAAAATATAGGAATAAAAACCATTGAAAATAAAGCACAAAAAATTCCACAAAAATAACAGAGCACCAATGACTTATAAGATAATATCAAAACCAAGACACATCATAATCAAATTATTGAAAAGGTTGGCTGGGCATGCGGCTTACGCCTGTAATCCCAGCACTCTGGGAGGCCAAAGTAGGTGGATCACTTGAGAACAAGAATTCGAGAGCAGCCCAGCCAACATAGCAAAACCTTGTCTCTACTAAAAATACAAAAATTAGTCAGACATAGTGGTGCATGCCTGCAGTCCCAGCTACTTGGGAGGCTGAGGTAGGAGAATCGCTTGAACCTGCGAGGTGGAGGTTGAAGTGAGCTAAGATTGCGCCACTGCACTGCACTCCAGCTTGAGCAACAGAGTGAGATTCTGTCTAAAAAAAATAAGTAAAAATAAATAAAATAGCCTGGGCACGGTAGCCCATGCCTGTAATTTCAGCACTGTGGGAGGCCGAAGCAGGCAGATTACATCAGGTCAGGAGTTTGAGACCAGCCTGGCCAACATGGCAAAACCCCATCTCCATTAAAAATAACAAAAATTGGGCTGGGTGAGGTGGCTCACGCCTGTAATGGCAGCACTTTGGGAGGCTGAGGTGGGTGGATCATTTGAGGTCAGGAGTTCGAGACCAGCTTGGCCAGTGTAGTGAAACTCCGTCTCTACCAAAAATACACAAATTAGCCGGGGGTGGTGGCGCAGGTGCCTATAATCCCACCTACTTGGGAGGCTGAGGCTGGAGAATCACTTGAACCACGGAGGTTGCAGTGAGCTGAGATTGCACCATTGCACTCCAATCTGGGTGACAAGAGCGAAATTCTGTCTAAAAAAAAAAATGCAAAAATTACCCAAGCATGGTGGCACATGCCTGTAATCCCAGCTACTTGGGAGGCTGAGACAGGAAAATTGCTTGAACTCAGGAGGCGGAGGCTGCAGTGAGCCAAGATCACAACACTGCACTCCAGCCTGGGCAACAGAATGAGATTCCATCTAAAAATAAATAAATAAATAAATATAAATAAAAATTAATAAGGAAAATCTTAGAGTACCTAGAGAAAAATGAACACATTACCTAGAAGAGCAAAGAAGACAAATACAGTGGACTTCTTGTCACAAACTATGTACACCGGAAGATAACGGAATAACATCTTTAAAGTACTAAAATAAAAACTATTAACTTAAAATTTTTTCCATCTTTAAACTATGAACATGAGAGACCTATTAGCATTCTGTACCTCATAATGTCATGAACTGAGATGGGTATGACATCACCTCTGTGGTTGTCATGCCAAAACATATGCTTATATTTAGTCATGAGAGACATCAAACTCAAATTGAGACAAATTTTACAAAATAATTGACCAGCATAATAAATTACTTGATTCCATGATGTTCAACTGCTGAGTTTTCAAGCCCCCACCCCCACTCCTCCTTTCCCTTTTACCCAAAACCTGGGCAAGCCAATAATAAAGGCAGAAGCTGGGCGTGGTGGCTCATGCCTATAATCCGAGCACTTTGGGAGGCCAAAGTTGACGGATCACTTGAGGCCAGGAGTTTGAGACCAGCTTGGCCAACATGGCGAAACCCTCTCTCTACTAAAAATACAAAATTAGCTGAGCATGGTGGCGCATGCTTGTAATCCCAGCTACTTGGGAGGCTGAGGCACGAGAATTGCTTGAATTTGGGAGGCAGAGGTTGCAATGAACTGAGATTGCACCACTGCACTCCAGCCTGGGCAACAGGGTGAGACTCTGTCTCCAAAATAATAATAATAATGATAATAATAATAATGCCAGGGTACTCTCCTCCCTTAATGCCAGGTACTCTCCTCCCTTAATGCCAGGTACTCTCCTCCCTTAATGCCAGGTACTCTCCTCCCTTGCACCAGTAGGGAAATTCAAACCACAAAACCCTGGCCTGTGCATCAGAACTCTCACCCCGGCTTTATCCCTAACAATGAAACCCAGGGCCACTTGCATCTCCTTGTTCTCAAGCTGTTTTCGGGCCTGCTTAAGAGCCTTCCCTGTTCTGCACAGAAAACCTCATTACACGAGTAATAAGCTTTTCCAAACCCTCTGTATATGTGTATGTGGCATCACCAATCTTGACGTCTAAACAAAATCTGGGGGTAGAGATTTGATCCCTTCCCCTATGGGGCAATTGTAAGACAACTGGCACAGAGAACAGCATGCCTTAGATGATAGCCACCCACCATCAGGGGTCTCTGTCCTCTCACTTTGGCTTGCTATTGATTCTGCTGCCTACTGGCAAGCTTACACTTTGAGCTGTGCTGCTTTGTTCCACATTTGCTGAGTACTACTAAATCTCTGTTACAGATATAACTGACCTGAATTGAAAGTTTCTATAATTGGCATTTTGAGACAGAAATATGAAATTGAGGATGTCCTTAAAGTGGCCCTAAAATGTGAGCCCCGTCTGGACCTATCTGTGCATCTCAGATTGAATCGTATGTCTTGATTCTGGCATAAACCACGGCTGATCCTAGGCTCAAGGGCATGACATTTATGATTTTGTAACTATTGGCTGTATGTCCCAACCAGGCATTAGCCTATGTTCTATAGAGTGCGCAGGAGAAAGGCAATATACAGGTCCATCGGGTGGTTGCTCCGGTGAGGAGGCCCAGTCACCAGGATTAAAGATAAAAACACTCAATAGCACTCCATGGCATGAACCCTTATAAAAACTAGGCCAGAATGCCTTACTCCATCTCTCTTAAAGGGTCAGAGGACACCATCATCACTCTACCAGATAACTATAAAACAGACCCAGAAAGAAGCTGGGTTTGATTAAGTGTTGCAGCTTATCAACCTATCAAGGGATTCATTCAAATCCAACTCAAGGCTGGGTGCAGTGGTTCACGCCTGTAATCCTAATGCTTTGGGAGGCTGAGGTGGGAGAATTGCTTGAGGCTAGGAGTTCAAGGTCAGCCCGGGAAGCATAGTAAGACCTCGTCTAGGCCTGGCATGGTGGCTCATGCCTGCAATCCCAGCACTTTGGGAGGCCGAGGCGGGCGGATCACGAGGTCAAGAGATTGAGACCATGCTGGCCAACATGGTGAAACCTCATCTCTACTAAAAATATAAAAATTAGCTAGGTGTGGTGGTGCGTGCCTGTAGTCCCAGCTACTCAGGAGGCTGAGACAGGAGAATTGCTTGAACCCAGAAGATGGAGGTTGCAGTGAGCCGAGATTGCGCCACTGTACTCCAGCTTGGCGACAGAGCGTGACTCTGTCAAAAAACAAACAAACAAACAAACAAAAAAACCTCATCTATACAAAAAATTTTAAAATTAGCCAGGTATGGTGACATGTACCTGTAGTCTCAGCTACTTGGGGGGCTGAGGTGGGAAGATTGCTGGAGTTTGAGACTGCAGTGAGCCATGATTGTGCCACTGCACTCCAGCCTGGGTGACAGAATAAGACCTTGCCATTAAAAAAATCCAGGGGTTGGGTGCAGTGGTCATGCCTGTACCTGTAATCCCAACACTTGGGAGGCCGAGGCGGGCAGATCACTTGAGGTCAGCAGTTTGAGACCAGCCTGGCCAACATGGCGAAACCCCATCTCTACCAAAAATACAAAAATTAGCCAGAGGTGGGGGCGTGTAGTCCCAGCTACTCGGGAGGCTGAGGTGTGAGAATCACTTGAACCCAGTAGCAGAGGTTGGCCTGAGCTGAGATTGCACCTCTGCACTCTGCCTGAGCAACAGGGTAAGACCCTGTCTCAAAAAAAAAAAAAAAAAAAAAAAGTCCGCCAGCCTGGGCAACATAGCAAAACTCCATCTCTACAAAAAACACAAAAATCACCTGGGTGTGGTGTTGGGTGCCTATAGTCCCAGCTACTCTGGAGGATGAGGTGGTGGGATCACTTGAGCTGATGAGTTTGAGGCTGCAGTGAGCCGACATCACACCATTGCACTCCAACCTGGGAGACAGAGTGAGACTGTCTAAAAAAATAAAATAAAATAAAAAATAAAAAATAAATAAAAATCCAACTTAAGTCTAGGGTCCCTAAATCAAATAAAATAACAATTGCCATGAAAGTGGCTGCCATAAGGCCAGGCGCGGTGGCTCACGCCTTGTAATCCCAGCACTTTGGGAGTCCAAGGCAGGCGGATCATGAGGTCAGGAGATGGAGATCATCCTGGCTAACACAGTGAAACCCCGTCTCTACTAAAAATAAAAAAAATTGTCCTGGCATCGTGGTGGGCCCCTGTAGTCCCACCTACTCGGGAGGCTGAGGCAGGAGAATGGTGTGAACCCGGGAGGCGGAGCTTGCAGTAAGCTGAGATCGATCGCACCACTGCACTCCAGCCTGGGCTACAGAGCGAGACTCCGTCTCAAAAAAAAAAAAAAGTGGCTGTCATGAAAGTGGCCCCTAACCCTGAGGGTACTGATTTGGGACTCTCCAGAAGAATAAACATAAATATGAGCAGAGGAGAGAAGCTCCCTCCCGCTGAAGTACATCCATTAACACCCCCAAGACACACACACACAACTTAACAGAGGTTCATGATTTAACCCAATTGCAAATCTAAAATTTACTCTAAAAACTATACAATAAAAAGATCTTTAAAGAAGGAATGGGGCGTCTCGTTGGCTTTTGCACTTGTACAACAAAAGTTCTAAATTAACTTTAGGCCAGGCGCAGTGGCTCATGCCTATAATCCCAACACTTTGGGAGGCCAAGGCGGGTAGATTACCTGAGGTCAGGAGTTCAAGACCAGCCTGGCCAATATGGTGAAGCCCCATCTCTACTAAAAAATACAAAACTTGGCCGGGCGTGATGGCTCATGCCTGTAATCCCAGCACTTCGGGACGCCGAGGCAGGCGGATCACGAGGTCAGGAGATCGAGACCATCCTGGCTAACATGGTGAAACCCTGTCTCTACTAAAAATACAAAAAATTAGCCAGGCGTGGTGGTGGGCACTTGTAGTCCCAGCTACTCAGGAGGCTGAGGCAGGAGAATGGCATGAACCCAGGAGGCAGAGCTTGCAGTGAGCCGAGATCGTGCCACTGCACTCCAGCCTGGGAGACATAGCAAGACTCCGTCTCAAAAAAAAAAAAAAAAAATACAAAACTTGGCCGGGCGCGGTGGCTCATGCCTGTAATCCCGGCACTTTGGGATGCTGAGGCAGGCAGATCACAAGGTCAGGAGATCGAGACCAGCCTGGTTAACACAAAAAAATTAGCCAGGCGTGGTGGCACACGCCTGTAGTCCCAGCTACTCGGGAGGCTGAGGCAGGAGAATTGCTTGAACCCAGGAGGCAGAGGTTGCAGTGAGCCGAGATTGTGCCACACTGCACTCCAGCCTGGGCGAGAAAGCAAGACTCCGTCTCAAAAAAAAAGAACTGATTTGCCTAAATTCCCCATATTCATAGTGCCTGTTGCCCTAAAATATTCCACAATGGACATGTACCCTGGCCTAGTGAGCACTAAACAAAAACAAAATTAAGTTTTTGGCAATTACAACTGGCTTAACAAAATGAGAACCTGAGCCTTTATCATAACCTGTTAAAACTGTTCACACAGATTAAGTATCCAGAGAGTGACTCTGTATAAAAATAAATAAATAAATAAAATGTACTAGGACCTTTTTGAGACAGGGTCTCACTCTGTGGCCCAGGCTGGAGTGCAGTGGTGCAATCTCGGCTCACTGCAGCTTCCCCTTCCCAGGTTCAGGTGATCCTGCCACCTCAGCCTCCCTAGTAGCTAGGACTACAGGCACACGCCACTTGACTAGGCTAATTTTTGTGTTTTTTTTTGTTTGTTTATAGAGATGGATTTTTTCCCGTGTTTCCCAGGATGGTCTCAAACTCCTGGACTCATGCAATCCACCTACCTCAGCCTCCCAAAGTGCTAGGACTACAGATGTGAGCCGCTGCACCCAGCCATAAGCTCAAAACCCATTATGTAAGACCTATTTAGAGAAGGGTGATTGTCCCCAGTTTTTCTCCACTCCAAATTGTCCTGGTCTTAAACCTAGAATGAATGAAGGATGCCTGGTGGTGGATTACCACAATCATAATACTGCAGTTCCACTTAATGAGTTCCTGGCACTCCTGAAACCCTTGAAATCTTTAGGCTAGTATGTGTCTTTTGCATGCTAATGAAATGATTAGCTGGGAGTGCTAGATAGCTTCAAGATGGGGGCTGATGATCAGAAAGACCAAGGCATTAAAAGTTTGGAACTTTCAGGCTTATCTCAGACCTATGGGGTGGGGAGAAGGCTGGAGACTGAATCAGTCACCAATGGCCAATGATTTAATCAATCATGCCTATGTAATTAAACCTCCATAAGTCCCCTCTACCCTACAGGGTTCTGTAAACACGTGGAGGTCCTGGGAGAGTGAAGCACTCAGGGCATGGAAACTCTGGGCGTACCCTCCCCCACCCCCGCTCAATACCCTTCCCTGGGCATCTCTTCCACCTGGCTGTTCCTGAATTGCATCCTTTATCATAAGCCAGTAAATGTAAGTAAAGTATTTTCCCTAGTTCTGTGAGCTCTTCCAGTAAATTATGGAACCTGAGGAGGGGGTCATGAGAACACCCGATTTCTAACTGGTCAGTCAGAAGTACAGGAGGCCTGGGACTTGTGATTGGTCCCTAAATATGGGGCAATCTCGTGGGAACTCATGCTAACTCCAGGTAGATAGTGTCAGAATGAAACTGAACTGCTAGACACCCAGTTGGTGTTCAGAGAGTTGGAGAATTGGTTGGTGTATTAGGCTGTTTTCAGGCTGCTGATAAAGATATACCTGAGACTGGGAAGAAAAGAGGTATAACGGACTTAGAATTCCACATGGCTGGGGAGGCCTCACGATCATGGCAGAAGGCAAGGAGGAACATCACTACAGATCATATAGACATTAAAAGGATACTAAGGAAATATTAGGAACAACTATATGCAAATAAACTCAACACTATGGAATACATTAACAAATTTATTGAAAAACACTACCAAAGCTTTCCCAAGAAGAAATATATAATCTGAATAGTCTTATGTATGTAAAGACATTGAATTTTCTTTCTTTTTTTTTTTTTTTTGAGACAGAGTTTCACTCCTGTTGCCCAGGCTGGAGTACAATGGCGTGATCTCGGCTCACAGCAACCTCTGCCTTCCGGGTTCAAGTGATTCTCCTGCCTCAGCCTCCCGAGTAGCCGGGATTACAGGCATGCGCCACCACGCCCGGCTAATTTTGTATTTTTAGTAGAGATGGGGTTTCTCCATGTTGGTCAGGCTGCTCTCGAACTCCTGACCTCAGGCGATCCACCTGCCTCGGCCTCTCAAAGTGCTGGGATTACAGGAGTGAGCCACCATGCCCGGCAAGAAATTGAATTTGTATCGAAACTCTTCCCACAGCTGTGCATGGAGGCTCATGCCTGTAATCCCAGTGCTTTTTAAATAAGCCAGGAGTGGTGGCACATGCCTGTAGTCCCAGACACTTGGGAGGCTGAGGTGGGAGGATCACTTGAGCCCAGAAGTTCAAGACTTCAGTGAGCTATGATTGTGCCACTGTACTCTGGCCTAGGCCAGAGACCCTATCTTAAAAAAAGAAAAAAAAAAAAAAAAGACCAGGCCCTGTGGCTCAAGCCTGTAACCCCAGCACTTTGGGAGGCCAAGGAGGGCGGATCATGAGGTCAGGAGATTGAGACCATCCTGGCTAACACAGTGAAACTCCGTCTCTACTAAAAATGCAAAAAATTAGCCAGGCGTAGTGGCGGGCGCCTGTAGTCCCAGCTACTCGGGAGGCTGAGGCAGGAGAATGGCGTGAACCCGGGAGGCGGAGCTTGCAGTGAGCCAAGATCGCGCCACTGCACTCCAGCCTGGGCGACAGAGGGAGACTCCGTCTCAAAAAAAAAAAAAAAGCCAAAGAACAAAAAACTACAGTGAGACATCACCTCACACCCATTAGGATAGCCACTATCAAAAAACAAAACAAAACAAAACAAAAATTAACAGGTGCTGACAAGGATGTGGAGTAATTGGTACTCTGTGCTCTGTTGGTGGGACTGTAAAATGGTGCAGCCACTGCGGAAAACAGTATGGAGATTCCTCAAAAAAATTAAAAATAGGATTACCATATGACTCCACAATACTACTTTATTTATTTATTTATTTATTTATTTTGAGATGGAGTTCTGCTCTTGTCCCCCAGGTTGGAGTGCAATGGTGAGATCTTGGCTCACTGCAACCTCCACCTCCCAGGTTCAAGTGACTCTCCTGCCTCAGCCTTCTGAGTAGCTGGGATTACAAGTACCCGCCACCATGCCAGGCTAATTTTGTGTTTTTAGTAGAGATGCGGTTTCACCATGTTGGCCAGGCTGGTCTCGAACTCCTAGCCTCGGGTGATCCACCTGCCTGGGCCTCACAAAGTGCTGGGATTACAGGCATGAGCCACTGCACCTGGCCAATATTACTTCTTAATGTATACCCAAAAGAACTGAAAGCAAGAGAGAGCTTGAGGAGATACTTGCACACCCACATTCATTGCAGCACTGTTCACAACAGCTAAGAGGTGGAAGCAAGCTAAATGGCCATCAACGGATGAATGGATAAGCAAAATGTAGTATATAAATACAATGGAATATTACTTGGCCTTAAAAAATAAATCCTGTCACATGCTACAGTGTGGGTGAAACTTGAAGACATGCAAAGTGAAGCAAATCAGTCAGAAAAAGACAATACAGTAGGATTCCACTTATATGAGGTATCTAAAGTATTCAAACTTATAGAAACAAAGTAAAATGATAATTGCCAGGTGCTGGGGAAAGGGCGGGATTGGGGGGGCAGTTTTTACTCAGTGGGTATTGAGTCCCATTTTGAAAGATGAAAATATTCTAGAGAACTGTGGCACAACAGTGTGAATGTGCTTAACTACTGAATTGTACACTTAAACAAGGTTAAGATGGTAAAATTTATTATATGTTTTTACCACAATTTTTTAAATGTACAAAAAAAAAAAAAACCAAAAAGCAAACAAGCAAAAAACCTCATTGCAAGATTACCACAAACCCACCAGAATGAAGAGAGAGACAATGTCAGGTGTTGGTAGGGATATGCAGTAACTGGGCCCTGGATCCTCTCTGTCATTTTTTTTTTTTTTTTGTAAAGCTTACTTCTCTATGCATCTTTGCACATTACTAGTGGGAGTGCAAACTGGTCAACCACTTTGGAAAACTGTCATTATTTAACGAACAAACATATTCCTACTCTGTTATCCAGCATTTCCACTCCTGGGTCTCCAAGTCCAGGCATCCATCAAAAGACACAGATGTAATGTTCATAACAGCTTTTTCCTAATAGCTCCAAACTGAAAACAACCCTTAAGTCCACCAAGAGCCAAACAGGTTAAATACATTGTAATATATTCATACAATTAATATGACACAATAATAAAATGAATGAACTGCTGCCATATACAGCACCATGGATGAGTCCTACGCAAGTAATACTGAGCAGATGAAGCCAAACAAAAGAATACATACTCATGTTTATATGAAGTTGAAGGATTAGACAAAACTAATCTATGGTGATAGAAAGCCAAATAATTGTTAGTGGGTGTGGAGGGATTGACCAGAGAGCTATTGATTGGTAGGAGTCACAATGGGGCCTTCTGGTAAGCCAGAAACATCTTGATCTAGGTGGTGGTTACACAGATGGGATCTATGCAAAAATATATTGAGCCAGAGGTTTAATATTAGGTTCTATACTGCATGTATGCTATATATCAATAAAAAGTGAAGAAAAAGTAGAAAAATATACCCAAACAGAAAAAATTCTGGGGCCAGGCCCGGTGGCTCACGCCTGTAATCCCAGCACTTTGGGAGGCTGAGGCGGGCGGATGACCTGAGGTCAGGAGTTCGAGACCAGCCTGACGAACTGGAGAAACCCTGGCTCTACTAAAAATACAAAATTAGCCAGGCGTTGGCCAGGCACAGTGGCTCATGCCTGTAATCTCAGCACTTTGGGAGGCTGAGGCGGGCGGATCACCTGAGGTTGGGAGTTCGAGACCAGCCTGACCAACATGGAGAAACCCCGTCTCTATTAAAAATACAAAAAATTAGCTGGGTGTGGTGGCACATGCCTGTAATCCCAGCTACTAGGGAGGCTGAGGCAGGAGAATCGCTTGAACCCAGGAGGCAGAGGTTGCGGTGAGCCGAGATTGTGCCATTGCACTCCAGCCTGGGTAACAAGAGTGAAACTCTGTCTCAGAAAAAACAAACAAAAAACAAAAACAAAAAAAAAATTTGGAAGCAAAATTTAGTTTTGCCATATTTCTATATTCATGTTTACGTGGATATAGAATAAAATTCCCATTTGGATGTATTTTTCTCTCAGCAGTTCAAACTCAACAGAACCTGCAAATGAGATGAGGCTGCAGAAGCAAAGCATAAGAAGATATATCATGGCTAGGTGCGGTGGCTCACACCTCTAATCCCAGCACTTTGGGAGGCTGAGGCAGGCGGATCACCTGATGTCAGGAGCCGAGACCAGTCTGGCCAACACGGTGAAAACCTGTCTCTACTAAAACTACACAAATTAGCTGGGCGTGGTGGCACACACCTGTGGTCCCAGCTACTCGGGAGGCTGAAGTGGGAGAATCGCTTGAACTCAGGAGGTGGAGGTTGCAGTGAGCCGAGATTGCACCACTGCACTCCAGCCTGGACGACAGATCAAGACTCCATCTCAAAAAAAAAAAAAAAAAAAAAAAAAAAAGACACATCAATCCTAAATCTAAATGTGGTACACACCTAGGAAGACACATCAATCCTAAATGTGGTACACAGCTAATAACAGAGCTTCAAAAATATATGAAGCACCAAAAATGATAGAATTGAAAGGAGAAATGGACAAATCCACAATTATAGTAAGATATTTCAACATTCTCACTTGGTAAAATCACTTGTAAAATCACTCTGCCCATTTTACAGAGGAGAAAACTGAAGCCTAAAAGGAGAAGGGGTGGGGGCTGAAGTCAGTGGCAGAGCCAGGCTTAGGACACAGATCTCAGGCACACCTCTACATGCCCCCTGGACAACCACCTGCAGGAAGGGACTGGATTGTGAGGGGGTGTCCCCAGTCCCATGCAGACTGAGGAGGAAGCAGGGTCTCAGGGCTGAGATCAGGCAGGGGGGCCACTCCTTAGAGACCAGACAGCCAGGAATGCCACTGTTTGTCATAGTTTCAGTGATTGTAGGGAGGTCAGAACCTCTATTTAGGTCTCAGAAATAAAGAGAAGAGTCTGCAATTCCAGGATAACACGCTAACGAAGGGCCAAAACGCAAAGGCGTCCTGAGGGCTAAGATGGAAAGTGAAATTTTCAAGCTCCTTCTCTAACCTTGGCCAAGGTCGTTCCCTCTGGGTTCATAGAATAGGGAGGAACCCATGTAAGGCACAGAGGACAGAAGAAAGGAGGCAGGTAGAGGGACAACCTTCAGCCTGGTGCAGCCATCCCGGTGGGACAACCCCATGCAGGAGCCGCTAGGTGTCCGAGGATGGCGGGAAGTCGCTGGGCTGCGGCTGGGGCGGGAGGTGGGCGGAGGAGGGTCCGGCGCTCTCTTTCTCCGGATTCTGAGCCCTACGTGTGGATCAGTCGCCTCCCGCCCAGGGTGTGAGCGCCCCCTCCCCTTCTCAGCCTCCTTCGGCCTTGCCCCTCCCTCTCACATTTCCAACTCCCAAGGATAACTTGTCGCTCGCTTCAGACGCCCATGGCTTCTTTCAGTCCCTGGGACTCGGCTTTCTCCTCTACCTCTTTTGTCTATTTGTGCATTTGATGTTTCTCTGGGCGCGCCCTTGGATCTGCTTGTCTCTTGCCTTTTATATTCTCATATATTCTCTCTCTCTCTCTCTCCCCTTCCCTTCCTCCCTCCCTCCCTCTCTCCCTCTCTCTCTTCTCTATCTCTCTGCTCTCTCCGGCCATCTGGGCGCTGCTCCTCCGCGCCTCTGGCCTCCCCGCGGCGCGCCAGGCCCATCTCCTCACCAGCAGCTCTGGGATCCGACGGCGCCGGCGCCGCGGGTGGGGGCAGGTGAGACGGCCGAGCCCCGCCCGGGCAGAGGCAGGAAGCACTCGCGCCAATCCCCCTCCCGGACCCTGTCCTCGCCCGCCACTCACCGGCGCCAGGGGAACGCAGGAGCGTGAGCCCCTTCGCGCCCCCAGCGCGGTCGGCGTCGCTGCCCCAGACACAGACACTGCCTCGAGAGGCCTCACAGAGGCGGGGGCAGAGGGCGGCGACCCGGAGCCGCCTCGTCCCCCGCCTTGGGCGCCGTCACAGTCCCCAGAAGCCCTGGACTCCTGCAGTCTACGAAGACGCGCGGCGGACGGCATGGTTCCGAGAGGTAGGTGAGGAGGCGGGCGCAGCCCTTCCTCTCGCAGCTGGGGACTGCGGCGTGAAAGGCCCCTCTCCAAGCTGGGCAGCCCCGTGGCCCGAGCTTTCAGGACCAACCGCCCGTGGCAGGCGTGGGCTACCCGGGGCCACCGGCTTAACCTTGATCTCCAGACCGAGGCAGCTTCCCGGGTAGGGCCTCGGGGCGCACCCGAAAACGCCTCGGCCTCCTTGTCCGCTCGCACCCGACCCTACCTCTCCAAGAGAAGGTGTGTGTATGGGGAAAGGGGGTCACCTCCCGTCGTTCTACCGGAAACCCTGGCTCCCCAGAGCCGAGTGCTCAGTGCCCCGCCCAGCCTGAGGCCCTGCGTCCTGGGCCTCCTGCGTCCTGGGCCTCCTGCTCACAACCCAGGATTCCAGGCGGATGCCGTGAGAGAGGCAAGGGCCAGCTGCCCTGAGCAGCTTTGGGGGTGAGGAATCGCTTGGGATGGAAGAAGGGCCACTTTTCCTAATGGAAATTAGACCAAGAGTTCCAGGCCAATTTCTAGACAGAAGCCCCCAGGTCCCCAAGGTGCAGAATCAGCTCTCCCGCGCGCTGTCTCTCTAGCTGCCTCCTGGCGTGGAGGGGGCAGAATACTTGGGGGAGTCTCTTGCTTTGGATTTTGGGGGCTGCATAGGTTTCCTTCTCCTCTGGACTGTGAGCAGCCTCCTGCCTGAGAGAGCGTGTATCTGAATCTAAGGAATGCCAGAAGCCGCCATCTTATTTGAAACTCACACTCACAAAAACGGGGCATGTGCATTTTTGTGGAGGCGCCTGTTGTTTATGGGAGTGGACAGAGGGCATCCAAAGGATTTCAAACTGTATGGACTGACTCATGGGTCAATACAAAAATTATTCGCCTTTGAAAAGGCATGTAAAGAAAAGCAAGCATAAAGGGGTGCGCATCGTGCATCGTGGGTATTGTGGAGTCTGAGAGGAATTAGTAACCCGCAGGAGTCGGCTAGGAATCTTATATGACAGCAACTGTGCCTCTCAGAGTAGTTAAGCACCGTTTAAAGATTGAGGATTTATACAGACATGCGAAAGAGACGTGAAATTATGTGCTCCCAACTGTGCTCAATAATAAAGGCAGTAGAAGGAAAATTCACATTTTCATCTATATGCCTCCCCCCTCTCAAAGTAGAACATTGCATGGTATATTTCACATATTCCACATACCAGAGGCGGAATGTGCAGCTGACTGCCCAGGACTGTGCTTTCCAGTACAAATGGAAGCACAAAGATGCCTAATGGAGGAGACTTGAGTGAAAGTTCTCTTTTCTCAGTGCACTTCCCTAATCCTTTGAGGAAGCAAGTCGAGGGGGCCTTTCCTGATAGGATCTTCCCTCCAAATCCCCTTTTGGAGCTGCAGCTCGTCTCTTTCCCTAAAGTCTGGCGCACTTGGTTCCAAGTCCCCATTTCTCCAGTCCAGAAGGGATGAAGCCTCCTCCACCCCAAACATATAGCCCTTGGCTCACCGGGAGGAGAATTGCTCACCTTCTGCGGTGGTTTAGAACACCACCCTACACAGGGATACACATACACAGTGCCCCAGAGGAAATGCAAAGAAAGGCTTTGCTAGTCCAAGCAAAGTGTTGTGGGAGACCTCAGAGACCCTTGGAAAGAGCCTCACTCTCCACACTGCAACTTGAAAGACCCAGGACATCCCTCCCTCCCACCCCCAGGACAGACAGGGTTCTCACCACCTGGGAACGCACAGAGCCCGTGAAGACAGGAGGATCTGTTGGGCTGGGAACTTCACATCCCACCCACCCTGCCTCCAACTTCTTTTTTTTTCTGACCAGATTAAAAGTCAAGCTTAAAGTGCTGTTGGGTTAGAGAGTTTCATTGTTTTAGTCTATTGGCTCCTCTCCCTCATTTTCTTCTCCCTCATCTCCCTTTTACTCCCAGGTTTTGCCCATTTTTTTCTCTCTCCAAACAGAAAATCTGTGAATTTTCTGGGCTTGAACGGAAGGAATGAGGAGGGAAAGGAGGGAATATTTGACCTATCCAGGCAGCACTCAGAGCTGTAATTGACACCAAGTCATCCTAGTAGACCTTGTCCTCACAGGCTTAGAGGATATTTGATTCCACAATCCCCCACCAGCACCCCAAGATCCAGTGGTACCTCCTTCCTCCTTGGGGCTTCTGCAGTTTTCAAAAATGGGAGAAATAAAAAATGCCATCATTATTCCAGTGACCACGTGTGGAGGGAGTCAGCAGTTTGGCCAGAGGCCTGGTCTCAGAGAAAGCAGTCCTGAGGGCTGGGGGGTTGGGGCAAGGCCTAGGGCCGACTTGGTTCTGACCCTGCCTGCCAGTGGGGAATCTTGGGCTCTTCACCAAGTAAAGGCAAGATCAAGGGACTGGAGGTCTGAGTCCCTCTCTTGCCTAACTGCCCCAAGGGCCCCAGAAACTACTCTGGGCCAAAAATCAGGAATAGTTGAAAGAAAGAAACAAATACTGAAAACACCCAGATTTATAATCTGCTTAGACACCCAAACTCATCCTTAAAGCAGTAAATAAAATTTATCTCCTTGACTGCCTTGCAACTTTCCACTCAGTTTGGCAATGTGTAGATGGCATCAGCTTGAATTTCAGAGCTTGGGGGTCCAGCACCCAATGTCTAGAGAGTTAGATCTGGGGCCTCTCACCCCCTTTCCTCATATACCTCCTCTTGCTTCCTTCCCCTCCCAGGGCTTCTCAGAAAGTGACAGCTGACTTCCTTTTAGAACTGTGAAATCCCACAATTTCAGAGGATTTCAAATTCCTTGAACTTCAGGTTGAGAGCTATTTGGATTAATCAGAGAAGTTTGTGTCTGGAAAATGATGCCAGATTTAGCGAGAAAACTAAAAGACCAAATGCGGGTCTTTACTTTTTTTTTCCTTTAGCTGATCTCAGTGCTTACCAGGTCAACCTTCACCTTTAAAAACAGCCTGGTGGCAGTGTTTCTTTGCCACCACTGTCTGTAAAGCAAAGGGCAAAAGCATCTCAGGGCTTTTAGTTGGGCCGGGAATTCGAATGTCTCTTTTCTCAAGAAGATGCAAAAGTGGCCACCCTCAGCCCACTTTCCGTCCTTACCTCCTCTGCCCTTTCCCCAGCTGCAGTTATAGGAATAATGGCCTTTAACTTGCAGAGATCATTAAGGCCAAAACCCCTACTCCTTCCCATTGCTCCTCTTGGGGCCGTCTGAGTCGCTTCCTCCACAGCCCTCCTCTTTGAAGTACTCCCTAGTACTGTTAAAGGCCGAATTTCGGCTGGAGCGAAGATGGGGGCTTAGTCCAAAATAACCTAGATATTAAGTAATAGTAATGATTTTTTAAAAGGTAACTACGAACTCTCAAGCCTCGACTACCCAGTAAAGTTCCTCCTTAAATTGTCGCCGGCGCTGGGTGCAGACACGCAAGGACTGGCAAGAACGCCAGAAACTTCTTTAAGGAGAGAGAAGTCAGTGCCCAAATTCCTCATGCTTTAAAGCCTAAGAGGAGAGAGTCCAAATTTTTACTCGTTAAACCTCCTCTTACCTCTTCCTCAGATCCGTTCACTCCTTGGTCCAGGGACCAGAGCTCCTGGGCTTCGAGGTGAACCAGAGGGAACGTGGCTGCCCGCGGCAACCTTTTCGCTTCAGAGCTCCTCCTGGGGGCTGAGTGGTCCCCTTTGCCTTGCTATTCCCGCTGCGGCTCCTGGGGGGACAGCTCCGTGGGACCAGGTCTCTCAGGGGGTGGAGGGTCGCGGAAGTCCTGACCAGGGGTTGGAGACCGCTGCGTTCCTCCGCTGTGGACCTGCCTGGGACTGCGTGGAATGGGCCAAGTCCTCCGTCTAGGATTCCCTAGTGCTCGACGGTGCGCACTCCGCAGTGCTTCGCTGGAGATCTGCACCTGTGTACTGGGGCTGGGCGCAGAGTGAAGATCTCCGTGCAAGCTGCTGACCGGCTCGGCGACTGCCTTCCTCCTGTGAGCAGGAGAACAGGAAGTCTGCCCGACAGGGAGGTGGCCGGGCGGGAGCGGCAGAGTCGGCGTTGAGAGGAGAGTCAGCTGCACCTCGGGATTCCGCGCGCCTTCAACTCCCTCTCGCGGACAGCCCAGCCGCGGGTTGACGCCGCCGCAGTGATGGAACCTGGGGAGGGCCTAGCTTAGAGTCCCAGCAGTCCGGAGGAGGGGGCCAGAGCAGAGGATTAGGAACGGGGCTTTCATACCCAGCCTAGGCGCCCGGAAGCGGCACTTAAGGGAAGGGAGGCCGCAATTACAAAGGTGCGCCCTCCGACGCCTCAGCGTCAAGGGCCTGTAGATTCACAACCTCCTCTGTCGGCGATGGGGGAAGATGAGGTGGGATAGGGAGCTGTGGCCAGCCACCAGCGCAGGGAGTGGCTCTAAACGCTGACCCAACGCCTCGCGCCAAGCGGGATCTTGGCGCGCGGATAGACCGAGCCAGAGGTGGGGCTCACCCTTACCGAGTGAGCATCTTCTTCCCAATTTGCTGCTCAGAGAGGGAGTGGGTCCTAGTCTCTGGATCTCAGCGCTCCCAACTAACTCGCTGCTCCTAACGAACGGTTCATCTGCTCTCTCCTGGCCGCCTGCGCCAGCGCCGCTCACCCACTTTTCCAGCCCTGGATTTCCTCTCCCCGGATGCGACCTTCCTTCCCACAATTAACAAATGATCTAGCGAAACCCCGCCAGGTCCCCGGCAGAGAAGCACCTCCATCCGCCCGAACCAACCAATTAATCAGAGCATCAAGGAGCCTGAGGAGTTGTAATTGGGTGGTTTGGGACGAGGGGGCGCTGAGGAGGTCATTAACCTCCCGGTAAAGATGGGGAACGGAGACGCGCTTGGCCGCCTCTGCCGCCCCTGCGGCCCCTGTAGGCTCTTCTTAGTACGCGGGTTTTGGCCACTCCACCTGCCTGCTGCTCTCCAGTTCCCGCCTCCAGTCCAGCTATTTCACTTCTCTCTTTGTCATTCTCCGTCTTTTCTCTGGCAGCCGTCCAGGGCCCCTTTCTTTGTGCCTACTTCTGTCTACCTGTCCAGCTGCCTCTTGCACCCTTTTTGTGGCCCAGCGGCCAAGAATACTCAAAGGTCATGGCTGTTGGCCCCCGCTGATGATCTCTGGGCTCCTGGGTCTCAGACAGTTCCTCAGGGCTGGCTGGAAATGGTGGGATCTGGAGATTTGGACACTATACCCATTCCCCAAGAGAAGGGCATTTGCAAAGGGGAAGTGTTTCCTGAAACGTTCAATTCTCTTTCGGTATGAGATAGCTTTGGACAAGGTGGCAAATGGAGGAAGGTCCAGGCCCCAGTGGATAAAAGCTCCATATTAATTTGATTAGAGACACAGAGACCTTGCATACTCCTTGTCTGCACAGGCAAATACGGAGGAGGTAGTGATTGCGTGTTGTGGCCTGACTGGTCTCAGTCCAAGAGTCCCCAGCACCTGTGACCTGGTGCCTGGTGTTCCAGGAAGTCCAGGTAAGAGTATCTGTTCAACCTTGTGGAACAATAAATTGTTTGTCCTTTTGATTTGTCTTGTCAGATACCCAAGTCTATTACAATGCCTCCCTCTGCATTACATTTTTGGTTGGTTGTATAAGAATGGTGGATAAGAGGTTCTTAACATTTTGGGGGGCCACTCCCTGATATGATAATTTAAATTTTGATGAACAATATTGATTCCCCTCTACCCAGGAAAAAAATGCACTTATGTAGTACTCACCAAATCCCACAATTTCAGAGAGTTTCAGACTCCTCAGACACCAAGTTAACAACTACAATTTGGATAGATCAAAGGAACTGGTGTCTGGGAAATGCTGAGGCCAAATATAGTCAGTTTACGAAGGTCTTCACCCTTTCTCTTGGCTGACATCTTCATTTTGCCAGGCCAGCCTTCACCTTTAAAAACACTCCGGTGGCAGTGTCCTCTCCCCATCATTACCTGTAGGGTCTGGGCTCCCAGTGGGAGTCAGTCTTTCCTTCCCAGCAGCTGGGAGCCTGAGAACGTGGGAAGAGCTTTGCTGGGGAAAGCTGATCTTGGACTGGCCAGCAGTTGGACCAGCAATGGAAGGAAATCAGGCTTAAGCAGCTTCCCAGGGACTAAAAACCATACCAGAACTCCTGGAAGGGAAGACTATCTGGAAACAGTCTCCTAACTAAAGCTGTCTATAAGTCAAGCAAACGTGGATTGGGCAATAGAATGTTCCCTTGTGTCCCTTATTGACTCACTTATTCCATTTCCTCAGGGACCCCAGCTCTACTTGGGGCTGATTTAGCCAAGGTTAGAGGCTGGGGAATACCAAATGCTGGACTTAAAGGAGAAGGATTTGCTCCCTAATATTTTAGTAATCTTGTTTGTAAGAGATAAACAGCATGTGACCCCTGACTATCCTGGGGGACCTCTTAATTACGCCCATCCTCATGTGTTGTGGCCTGTTTAGACACAGAGTGTAAAGAAGGACTTAGTTCTTCTTTCCCAGCCTATTAAGTTTCCTGGCCATCTCCCCACGTGTGTGAATTGACCAAGCTAGATCTCCCAGGAGAAAAATTAGGCTTCTTTGGGGTCTGGGAAGTAAAGAAACTTCCTTTTTCAAGGACTATGTTAAGACAGATTAGGAGAACTGGAAATTATCTGGCTAATTGTACCCTCCCCCTCCATACATACTTACACTCCAAACCCAGGCCCTCCTGGCTGCTCCTCAGTTGTCTATACATTTCAAACAAATGTGACTTGGCACAGGAAAGACTCCAACTCATTTCTAGTTGCCCTTCTCTGCGCTGCACAACCACCACCCACCTGCCCAGCAGTTCGAGGCTGTGACAAGAAGCCAGTGGTTGGCTAATAGTATTCAGACCCCTGCCTGAAAATACAAAGAAAAAAATAAACAATTCTCTTCTTGGGACAGCTTAAACTGGATAATCCTGGCTGTGAAAACCTGACCTAAATGCTTTCAATCAGAGCAGAAGAAATATATGCTCATTTGCTCCCTACTTTACTAATTAAAGAAAGCTAATTGGTGTTCTCAGAAACTTCCGACTGAGGGTCAGGAGCGTCTAGCCATCTCTTTGCCTGCCCCACCCCTCCCTGCACTGGGCCATCTGCACCATGGAGTTGGCCTTTTTCTGATAGACAGTTGGAAAGGGGTGCTCCCGACCTTCTGGCTCCGCCCCTGCACTAGGACTTTGGCCCTGAAAAGGCAGTGCTGCTATTGGCCAGAAGTTCTTGCCCAGCAGGCTTGTCCCTCTTCTTGTGTCCTGGACTTGTTTCTAGGAGCCAAGACCTCTTGCTGGCTGCCACATCAGCACTGCCAACTGGTGGGGCGCAGCCCTGCTGAAGCCCCAGAGCTCAGCCCAGTGCTGGGCACACAGTAGGCTCTCAGGAAATGATTGCTGAATGTGGAATGAAAGTCCCCAGCAGGCAAAAGCCTGTGACTTCTGTTAGTGGGGCGGTGGTCCTCTGGGGCGAGTGCATGGAGAACTTCAAGGCCTGGTTTTTGTCAAGTGTTTCTCAGATGTTCTGTTTAACTCCAGCTTCCTGGCCCCCTATTTCTTGTCTACCCATTTTCTAAGGCAGCAAAGGGAAAGAACTCCTTGAAAAGCCAAGGGAATACAAGCCACCACTTCTCAGACCTTTCCCCTATGAGATCCAGATACTTCAGGCTAAAGGGAGTTTGAACCTGAAATGAGCCAGATAATTGCCCCAATTCTCTGTACCTTATTGAAGAGGTAGTTACAGGCCAAGGGGTCCAAGGGGCCTCACTTTTATAGACATTGCTCTAAGTCAAAAGAATACATTATACATATACAGCTGAGACACACACCCTCCGTCCTAGGCTGACTCTCTGTGAACAAAGCAGGTTTCCTCCTTGCCACTCACCCTCACCCCCCATTCCGCTTCCTCCCTCCTCTTTTCTCTTCTTCCTCCTCCTTATTAGTAGTTACTATTTACTAAATGCTGCCTGTGCACCTGGTATTGTGCTAAATGCTAGACACATAGTACATCATAGTACATTAATTAATCCTTACATCAACTTTAAGAGTTAAGACACCAGATTTTACAGATGCAGATACTAAGTTGCTTTTCAAGCATGAAGCACGTGTGTGTGTGTGTGTGTGTGTGTGTGTGTGTGTGTGTGTGTGTGAGAGAGAGAGAGAGAGAGAGATACAGGCAGATCTGAGTGCTCAAGTGTTATACAGATAGAAATAAAGAAAATTGAGAATGTGGAGATCTTAAAGTTTTGAAATATAGAATGCTTTAATAGGATGCAGATAATTCCTCCTGCCCTAAAGTGAACAAAGAAGTGAGGCAATTAACTGGCTAATTCCAAGACCCAAATGCTTTCCCTTGAAATGGGCAGATAATGAGGCTGACAGTATGTTCGCAGTTGAATTCGCCTGATGTTGCTCCATTTTTTTCCCTAACTTTAGCGAATCCATTGGGTAATCACAGTGAGATGCACAGACGTCGCCCCGGACGTGCACATATTCACACACGCACTCACACACAGGAATGCTGACGCACACAGACCCGACTTTGTTGTGCCTCTACAGTCTTTTATGACTCAGCCTCCAGAATGAAAATAGGAGTTGGAGCGAAATAATGTGTCCGAGGGTGCAGCTGCACCAGATGTGCGCTGGGTAATTAGGCATCCTCAAGAGCTCCTGCCCAGCTGGGAAATGCACCTCTTATGGGACTGCAGACCCCAGCAGGCGCCTCATCATAGTCTGCCCCATAGTAGGTGCCTGTCCTTTGCTGCCTGGTCCCAGCAGCCCGTCCCTTCTCTTCTTCCCTTCCTCCTCCGCAGGTGATTCTCTGGCGCCTCTGTTTTAGGTAACTTTGCAGAAATGTCTCTCAGAGGGCTCTGCAGTATAAAATGGCATCTCTGCCACAGGGGAAGGGGAAGAGGGACCCTGGTTTCTCCTATCCTGCTCTTCCTAGGCCCTGGACGTTTCTGAGGGGCTCATTCCAGAACAAGACCTCTCTTTCCTTGCTCCACAAGAACTTAACAAAGAGGTCCTATTTGGGCCAAGAAGGAGAGTGGCCTGACTGGCCCTAACACCCCTAGTTTGGGGGCTGTGGAGCAGTCCTGTTGCTGGCAGCTTCTCTTAGTTGTAGAGCCTCTTTCACAAAGCGTTCGCACTTCACAACTTCCCTTTCCAGTAGGTCTGGGCACCTGGGGGCCTAAGGCCCTTGGCCAGGGTCATGCAGCTAGGGAGGTCATAAGTAAGGAGTTGGAATTTCTTGGAAGAGAGGGGGCTGGCTTTGTCCTGGCTCTGAATCCTGGCCCAGCTGTCCCTATATCCTCCCCTAGTTTTCTTATGGGCCTCCTCAAATTTGAAACCCAAGAAACGCCAAACTTCCAACGTAGAAAACACCAAAAAGCTGCCTTTCTGGAGATGAATTTTGCTTATAAGAAAGACACGTTTTGAGGGGGTGAATGGTCGTGGTAATTTGGGGTAAAGAACATTCCACTTGGAATAGAGGGCTCCTCCTCCAGCCCTGCTTCACCGCTTTTAATAGCTGCTCTGATCTTGGGCTGATAACTTAATTCCTTCGGACCTCGGTGTCTTCTTTTGCAAGCTGGGGGAGGGGGTTAAAGATGCTGGCGCTGCCCTCTAGCCGGCTGCTGGGGAGATCAAAGGAGATTCGGGCTGTGGAAGGCTCCCTAGCGTCGGAGATGGAGTTAGGAGGCAAGGGCCGGGGGTGGGAGCGGATGGGGCCTTGATTAGCTGTGGATTTCTGTCCCAGTGCACTCATTTAACCGTGTTTCTCTTGGTTGGCAGAGGGCGCCAAAGGCGACGTGCCGGCGGCCAGCTCCAGGCCGAGCCCCGAGCGCCTGCAGGAACCGGCCCCTTCACCCGGCGCCGGACGCAGAGCTGCGCGAGAATCTTGTTCAGCGCGGACTCAACGCCAGGGCGCCGCCTAGAGGTTGGTCTCTGTCTCGGCCTCACCCGCCAGGAGACCACAGAGCGGCTTCCCCAGCCGCCCGCCGCCAGAAATTGGAAAAAAAAAAAAAAAAAAATCCAGCTGGGGTCTAGGAACTTGGCTTCTGGCACCTCTGACTTCTCCGAGACTGTCTCCTCCCTCCCCTCTCGTAATGAATCCTGTGAAGGGAGACGGGCCAGGAAGTCCCAGAAATATTTATTCTTGTGACTCTCACAAAATGGAAAAGGGTCTCAATTTTTGTTTCTTTAAGGATCTTATGTTCTGCCTCTGTGTCTACACTGCCTCCACTCACCAACCAAATTGTCCAGCCCTCCTCCAGTTACGCTAGAACTCTGCTTTATCTTCAAGGAAGAAAGGGAGTCGGGAGAAGTTACCTCTAAACCCTCCAGCATGGCCATCAATTTTCTGAATAATTTGGAGATCAACATGCTTTTGGAAAAGTGTTTGGAAAACGTTTGGGGGTGAAAAGAAATGTTGCCTAACTGGCCTTTACTCACAGAGTGACCATCATCTCAGCTAGTTAGTGTATGAGTGGCACCAGCACCCCGGCCATGGGTGTCTGTGATGAGCCTCTGAAAGTAGACTTCTCCTTTGGGGAGCCCTGGGAAAGACACAACTGATATCTATGGGAATGGCTTTGGGGTGTCCTTTGGCACCATACAGATAATTTTATTTTTTTAACTGGAATCCATGGCCTGGGTTCTTGGGATGAGGGTAGGGGGAAGCCACAAAGCCCCTGGAAATGTATGCAAAACATATGGGTGTGCAGGTGCATCATCCTAAGGCTATGGCCTCTTCAGTTTTTCCAAAGAGTCTAAGACTATAAAAGGTTTCCATCTCCTTTCCTCAGCCAGGGAGCCACAGAGACCCAGGCTAGCAATAGGTTGGGAGCCAGCACACCGACTGGCCCCCACCAGGTACCCGGTAGGGGATGGGTAATAACACTCTTGAATGGTCTGGAAATTGCTGGCCCCTCAGTCCTGCCTTCCTCCCAGAGGGAAATCCTGATAGAAGGGGTGACAGCCAGTAGCTGCCATCTGAGTATTTTGAATAAAAATATAACATGATAAAGAGCAAATGAGGGAGGCTGGAGGGGACTCCCCATGCAAATCCTGGATATGAATGTTGGCCAGAAATAAGATACTTCCCGCCCTCCAGCTGTTAAAGAGCTCCCCACTTCCTCCCTTTTGGTGCTAGGAAGGGGCCAGAGGGCACTGCCCCCAAACCACCACTCACCTCTGGAGAGCTGGGGCAGAGTGGGACTGCCTGCAGCAGAGTTAACCCTTCAGAAAATTCAAAACCTGTACTGCCTAGTATTTTCCCTGACCGTTTATTTTTTATCATATTTTTTAAATATCCAGCAGCACTTTGGTGCCTTTTCTTGGGGTTGGGGAGTGGGGTTATCTATGTGTGTATCTATGGGAAGGTGGGTGCCTTCAGTGCACTAAACCCCCTCCTGGGACTGCAGCTGGACCTCACTCCTGTACCTGAACACTCTGCCTGAGCCTGAGCTAATCCTAGCCATCCATTGTGTCTCAAAACTGAACTCGGTAGTGTTTGGGGGATGAATAACTGTGAGGCAGGATGGAGGACCTTTTGCTCTCCCATCCAGAAGGGCACCTAACCTGGCCCCCGGAGCAGACAAAAGGAGCAGGAAGTCAATCACTTCGCTCCCAGTTCTCTGAAGCCCAAGATGAAAAGGGATTTTCCTTCGTTTTTGTTCGGAGGCCTAGTAGAGAATTTGGATTCCACGAAGTTTTGAAAAAAGTAAACTGTCCAGAGCAGACAAAAACTATGGAAACTTGAGGCCTGGGTAATAATGGTTTTGTTTGATTTTGAGGCTTTAAAGAAATGAGGAGACGATGGTGGAGCTCCGCCACGCCGCGTGGCTCTCACTTCCACTCCGAGGAAGACCGACCGGCCCCTAGGGTTTATCCTCTGGGAGCCCCCGGCCCACTCAGCCCCCTTCAGGCCTTGGGAGTCACCCCGAATCTTATCTTCTGTCCCCTTCCAGCAAGTACCTGGCAATAAACGGGCAGGGCTGGGCAAAGGTCTGGCCGCTAGAAACGGAAAAGGAAAGAGAAAAGTAAAGTTAAACAAAAAACAAAAACAAAAAACCCTTGGGTCGGGCACGGTGGCTTACGCCTGTAATCCCAGCACTTTGGAAGGCCGAGGAGGGTGGATCACAAGGTCAGGAGTTCGAGATCAGCCTGGCCAACATTGTGAAACCCCGTCTCTACTAAAAATACAAAAATTAGCCGGGCGTGGTGGCTGGTGCCTGTAGTTCCAGCTACTTGGGAGGCTGAGGCAGGAGAATCGCTTGAACCGGGAGGCGGAGGTTGCAGTGAGCCGAGATCGCGCCACTGCACTCCAGCCTGGGTGACAGCGGGCAGCGGGACTCTGTCTAAAAAAAAAAAAAAAAGAAAAGAAAAGAAAAGAAAAGAAAAGAAAAGAAAAGAAAAGAAAAAAGAAAAAACCCGCTTTCAGCGGAAAGATGCAAAAAATGGAGGCCACCGGGCGTGGTTGGGAGAGCCTGGGCTTTCGCAAGGAAGCGCCAGGGAGCCCAGCTCTGCTCTGGCGAGGAGCAGGGAGCCTCATCCCAAGCCTCATCCCAAGACCCTACGATCGGCCGAGCCGATCGTAGGGTCTGCGCGGGGCTCTGTGGATTTTCCGTGTAGGCGGCGGCTTCCAGTCTCTGCCGGGCGCGGGCTAGGTCAGCGCCGACTCTTCAGAGAGAAGAGCGCGCCTGGCGGCCGGTTCCGCGGAGGCCAAGGCCCAGGGACCGGGGCTGCTTCTCTCCACGCGGACAAAGTGTGCGGGCAAAGAAAGGGGCCGAGGCGGGTGCTTCTGCCGCTCGTAAATTTGTTTCCCCTTCCTTTTAATCCGCCCCCAACGTCTTTCTTTTCAGGACAGGAGGGGATGTAAACCGTTTGAAGTTCATCAACACGGTGAAGTTTTATTGTATTTCCGGTCCCCAAGATTTATACCCGGGAGGGGGAGCGGGCGGCCAGGCGGACTCCCTCGCTACCTCGGACTTCCCTGCCGGACACGTGGCCACTCGGACCCTAGCTTCTGGGCGAGGGCGGGAGGGAGCCTGGACTGGGCCGCCGCCGCTGGCTCCGCACCTTCCGACGGCCGCGCACTGCCGGCACCGCCACCACCCAGGTAAGTCCGCCGCCGCCCTCGGCCTGCACAGCCGCGGTTCTGGGATGGGTGCGGGTGTGAGCGGGAGCACCTGTGAGCAGGCGGGTGTCTGGAGAGGCAGAGATGAGGGGCGGGCACATTAGGGGGCCAAGCACCCACACCGAAGGTCAGGAAGGAGGAAGCAAATTTGTTCTCTGCGTCCCAATCTCAGTCCTTAGCCTCTTAGTCCTTATTCTGCGAAGATTCGGAATGAATTGTCTTACCTGGGGCAGCTAGGCCTCTGCAGAGCCAGGGCCCTGGGACATTTTGGGCAGGGTGCCTTCACAGCAACTGTTCAGATCAACCGGCTTTCCCCTCCAAATCCCATTCTTCCTCTGTTTGTTCCCTAGAATTCCCGATACTTTCTGACACTCTGCTTTTCCACCTTTCTCTCTGTCACTTTCTTTCTCAGCACTCTTTTGCCCCACTCTCCTGTCTGCGCCCCAGTCTCAAAGCTGGGGGATGTGTAGGACTTGAAGATCTGGCCTCTCAGAGCTACACTGGGAGGCTGGGTGACCTGGAATACAGGGGCTAGCAGAGTGCTGAGTGTAGATGCACATTCGTATCTGTTTGAAGTTGAGAATTCTTTTTATCTGTGGAGACCTCCAGCTGGGCTGAGAGGCAGAGACTGAGCAGGTATATCAAAGAGGCCCTGCCCAGGCTTGTGCCTGTGTCTAGGGTCTTCTTCTCTGGCCAGGGCTCCTGGAAGGGAGCAGATGTCTCTGGAATCTGAGCTGTCAGGACCGGATCCAAAGTGGTTTTGCCTAGAGTCCTGGGTTCAGTTCTTCCGATGTGTTGTTTAGTAGCAACTAGGTTCTTCTGTTGGGGAAGAGGTAGAGGAAAATGAAGTTAAGCCGCTTTTTGGCCCACAAAAAATGGCCACAGGGTTTGCCCCCAGTGAGCCCTTGACCTAGAGCTTGAACTGGAACTGCTGAGTGAATTAGGTAGTTTCATGTTGTTGGGCCTGGGTTTCTGAACACAACAACATTAAACCACCCGATTCACGGCAGTTACTGCTCCTCGCTTAGCTGGAGGAGTTGGGGGAGGGGAGCAGAATCAGGACTGGAAGATCGACCTTGCAAAATGAGGAAGAGGTTTGAGGTCCTTCATCCAGGAGCAACAAGGTTGTTCCCCCAGAGAAGAGATCTGGGAAGTGTCTTCCCACTTCTGAATGTTTTTTGTGTGTGCGTTAGGAGGCAAAGGGGGATGAGGAGCAGTCAGCTCTCCCGAAGCACCTCCCTGGCCCTGTTGGGCTGTTCAGCCCAACCCAAAGATGGCAGTCAGAACTCCAAGCTTCCAGCCTTAGGGTCTCTGAGCTCTCACCTACATCCAGAACTTTCCAGAGAAATTCTCCCCAACGTCACAAATATTTGATTTCAAAAGAAATGCAGGTAGTTCTTGAGGTTTTTGTAACTCTTTGGGGGCTGGTGCTCCACCTCAGCAGGAACCTTCAGGTCCTTGAAGAGGGCTCAGTAGGTCTCATTCTGAAAGGGAAACACTGAGAGCTCTTGCAATCTCAGCCTAAAGCCCTCAGGGTCCTGTTGAAGGCCCCCTATGGGACCGGACCTACAGAAATAGGTCAGAAATGTCCTTCCTTTCCTAATCCCTCAGTTGACTTTTTCCTCCCTACCCACCCCAGTGGCCAAAGGCTTCCCACTGGCCTTGGGCTGGGCTGGGGGTACCCATAGGTCCTGAGTGCTACCTCCTTGGAGAGGGGCCTGACTTGCAAGCTAGTGGGGAGCCCAGGTTGTTGGACAATTCAACCCCTACTGATGCAGTGACAGGGATGGAATCAGGGGTTGGGCAGGGCGAGACTCTGATACCCTCTCTGACCTCAGTCCTCTTAAGGCTGCTGGCCCTGTGCCCAGGAAAGGAATAACTAGAAGTGCTGGTGGAAGAAGGGGGACTTTCCAAAGCATAAGCTAACTTTTGTTCCCAAACCTTCCCCCGCCTGCTTGAGGCAGAGGAAATGTGCAAAGGGGCCCGGGAAAGAGGCCCGACCGGATGGGGCTTTGGCGCCAGGCTGACTTGGAGGGCCAGGGGGTCTCTGAACAAGGGGCTTCTGCTAGAGCAGAGGGGCATTAGGGAGACCCACCCCTAGCCTAGGGGAAATGCAGCCTTCAACCCACTGTCCTGATAAGCAAAGGCCAACAACTCTGTCCCTTGGCAGTTTCTCATCCTCTGGTCTGGGTGGAGATGGCCTGGTGTGTCCCTGGGGCCTTATCTCATTTCTCCCTGGGCCTCTCACAAACCTACCCAGTCACTCAGAGCCTGACTGTCTTCCATCCCTGGCGTCCCTTGGCCACCCCCTCCCAGGAAAAGTGCTGTAAAAAGAAAAAAAGGGAATGTTAGAGAGAAAGGAGGAAATAAAGTCTTTGGAAAGCAGAGGTTTACAACAGCCACAGGTTTTATGGAAGCAATTTCGTAATAACCTTCTACCTGCTCGCCTCCTTTCCGCCTGCCTGCTGCCCACCCCGTTTGGCCTCCTGGATGCCCCCTCCCAAGGAGTCAGCCACCCCCATCGCCTTGGATATCCTTGATGGCTGAGAGTTGGTAAGAAGATTCCTGAGGTCGGCTTGGGCCACTGACCTCTCAGTCCTTCCTTTCACCTCTGACATCCTAGGAGGGAGGTTTGGCAGAAGATTTCGTTACTTCACAATTAAGATCCCCACTTGGGGTGTATGGAAGCACCCAGGTTTGAACCCGAGTATGCAGATTCGATGCGATACCTGTTTTGGAGGCCGTTTTGCATAAAGGGTAAGGATTTTGGGATCTTGTGTCCTTTCCCACTGGGGCAAGTGTCCTCATGCCTCACTCTTTCCCAGAGGGTCTGGACTGTGATCTTGAGTCTGAAGAAATACCTCTGGTGCTTGGGGACATAGATTTGGGGACTTTTCTAATTTTGTTGTACACAGCAGTGCTTTTGCTTGACCTCCACAGTCACTTTCACACTCGGCTCATCTCTGTCCACCTCTGCTTCATAATTCTATGAGACACATGTGCTTATAAGTAACTGTGCCTCCACCCCCGCGCTCATCGCTATCATGAAATAAGCATCACACAATGCACGCCGTCCCTGCGGTCTTGGGTAAGAAACACAGTAAAGGATTTTATGGTCCAACAAAGTAGTCACAAAATTTTGTAACCTCTTCTGGGCCAATTTGAAGCATTTATTTTACCTTCCAGAGAAGCATTTTGGAAAGAAGTTGTCGTAGAATCAACCTAGTGTTAAGTCATATGCATTTGTTTGAGGATACGCTGTATATTTTGCTTGAATACCAAGTCAAGGGACAGATTTTCAAGTGAGACATCTGAATTAGCTAATATTTTATAGCCATTATTCAAGTACACAAATACCCAAGCTTTTGCCTTTTCCATAGGCGTGTGATGGTTATAAAAATGTACACACAACCTTTTGGGTAACTGATCTTCTTACACGAGCAGAATCCTCCATCACTCACAGAGGTTATGCAGACATCCACATATGCATGATTAGATCCTGCATACACGAACGCCGAAGCACAGCAAGTTTCATAGTTGGGCAGATTTATTTATTACATATTCTATATACAGTATAGAGCACAGTGCATTTGCGCACTGGGTTCCCCATACAGAAATATTGATTTGAAATATACATATAGGACACACACATCTATTTACATAAAACACGTGTAAATTTCAGCTAAGCTTATTAATTAAAAACAAACTATTTTTCCCCATTCTCACTTATTGTTTTTCTTTCTTCTCCCATTTCCTTCCCTTACTCTAGATTTTCTCTCTCTTCTTACTGACAAGGACCCTTTCAAAAGTCACCCCCACAGCATAGGCACTCACCGGCTGGTCGGCCTCTGCTCTTCAAACCTCGGCCTCGCTGTTGGCTGCTCTGGGCCCCAGTGTGGCCAGGAGCTGCCGCTTTTTTCCCTGCTTGCCCTTCTCCAAGCTACCAGCTACTGGCCCGAGCTGTGTTCAGGCGAGGCTGCAGTGCAGGGAATGGCAAAAGGCTGCAAGAGAAGGCAGGGTTTTCCTTCTTTCTGTTTAGGATTGGGGGTGGGGTATGGAGCAGTTTCGCTCTCTTAGGATAAAGTGACCCCCACTGAAGCAACCCCTCTACTAAGTGTCTTTGGAAGCTGGGCTCCAGGGGCCACAATCCTGTTTGCTATCCTCCTTCATGGTGGCTACCATTGTCTGGGGAGAAAACAAGGCTTTTTTGGTGGGAGGGAGTCCACACGCTCTCAGCTGACCCTTTAATCATTTGCCAGAGTTGGAGTTGAACTCCAGTTTGGGGAAGCAATGCTTTCCAGAAAGCTTGGCTGGGGTGGGACTCCTTGCTTGGTGCATTTACCTGGAGAGCAAAGAGCTGGGGTGCAGACTACAGGGCTTAGGGGCCAGTTCATTCTCTTTCCTCCGGAGTCATTGCTCCCTGAGAAGACCAAGACCTCCAAAACCTGTCATTTTAAAATTGTCTCCACTCTCCAGCTTCTTCATGAGCAAAGGCTAAGTTCCGATCTCAGAAAAGAGGCCTGAGTCGGCTTCTCACCCAGCACGCAGGAGCCAACAGGGAATAAAGGGCAACTCCTCAGGCAGACAGCAACCCACAAACCCAAATCTTGTCTGTCGGGAGAACTCACCCTTGTAGAGCACAAGCCATCAGCCCAAATGTTCTTCTTCCTCTAACTTCTTCCCTAAACTGAGTAGCCCTCTTGACTCCTCTCTTGTTGCAGAGAGGCAGCTGCAAAGTCAGGGCAGGGGAGGGAAGGGGAACCAGGAAGACGGCAGTCAGAGCCCAGTGCCTGCTTTGCTTGGGTCTTAAGGACAGCCCAGCTCTGTGACTTTTCAATAAATAAAAAAACCCCAGTCCATAGTACACATGTCCTTTTAGGCCCTAATTTATATACTACAGAAATCATATACTCAGCCCGCCATGCTTCATAACACCATTATTTATGGCGGGGGAGGGAATCTTTTTTCCTGAAGAGTGTATTTATGACAGGTAAAGCCAACAGCAGACTTCATAGGGCTGGCAAATTGAGAACAGGTGCTTTGCCTTAACTGTGATTCATTCGCTCAGTGCCCAGCTTTTTCGCTGGTGAGTCCGGGGAGCTCCCTCGACTTTCCCAAGCGTCCAACCGCTGCTTGGAAGAATTTGCATCGGATTTTTGTTTCCCCACTTGGGTCTTATGGAAAAGGCAGATCTTCACGCTGTTTGGTTACAGATCTGCCGGGCTGTCACCCTCGGACAGCAGGGGTGGGAAAGGAGGGGGCCGGCTGGGCCCCGGCATTGATCTTTAAAAAATCATTTTGAAATCGCCATAATGTGAAGAAATATGGCGCTTCACCCTCGTATTTCACGTGTAATGACACGAGATGGCTTCATTTGGAAAGAAAAGCGGTTGGAGTGTGTGCCTGTGTGGGAGGTGATCCGCAGCCTTCTACAAGGCAGAGGGGTAGGTGGCCAAAAAGATACGGCCTCAAGTCAGAGTGGCCCCGCTTTTGCTAAAAGGACTGGGCTGAGGGCATCCTGCCTTATTAGGACTCAGAGTCAAAGAGTTGCCGAGAAATCCACCCCAGTCTACCCCTGAGCCTAACCCGAGGAGAACTGGGTCTGTCCGGGGGTCACACCTCCCCAAGTGCCAGGAGAAGCAACTGCAACTGGAGCAGAAGCTGAGGAGCAGGGGCTGGTAGAGGAGCGAGGAAGCCAGTGGGTGGGCCCCGGGGGAGTCCCTGCGCAGGGCCACAGAGTAGATATATATATAAAAAGGGCTATTTGGAAGCTCCAATGAGGGGGTCTGCAGGGGGTAAGGCAGTGAGGGGAAGAGACTGACCATGGGCTCTCTGTCCACACTGGCCTCTATATTGGTGTTTGGAAGTCTCCAGAGCAGGAGTCCCGGGTGACAGGAGCAGTACAGGAGGGCTGAAAACTAAGCCCAGACTCCTTCCTCTTTGGATGGAAGGGGAGATAACTTGGGACCCCTTCCCTTGCTGACTGGGGATCCTTTCCCAGGCCTCTGCTCTGGTGACACCTCAGGGAAGTGGCCTTAACCCTTTCTCCTATTCAGCTCCCTCATCAGGGCAAATTTAGGGGCCTGGGTGGTTAATCAGTGGAGAAAAGGAGAAATGGCTTCCCCCACCACCCCACCTCACCACCACCATCTTAAATCCATCCTTCTAGCCAAAGTCAGAGAAAGGCCCAATAAATGTAAAGGCGCTCTGGTTCCTTGTATTAAACTTTCCTAGGCTCACGTTTCCGGGGCCTGATGGATCCCTTTAACCTCAAGTAGTTTCTAATTTCAGGACAGATAGTGGATTCTTGGACACTAAGCCATTTTATTCACCTCTCTCCTCCTCCCTCAGCTACTGAGGGGTCCAGGGAAGCTCGCAGTCATGTAAATCTCTACAAAGAGTGCAAGGAGAGCCCACTCCAAAGCGGACAACGTCCTAAAATCCCCAACTTTTCCCCTCATCTTTTTACTTCATCTCCTGTGGATTGCTGCTGCTGTTGTTGTTTCATAAACATCTTCTGTCAAGGGGACAGAGAAGAGGAAATGAGGGCCTGCGGGGTGGAGGTGGAGGTGTATGTGGGGGGGGACAGGACCACCTCCTCTTCCAGTATCCTCTCGAGCCTCTCCGGCTGCTCCCCGGGCTGGGGCTCTCTCCCTCCCTCCGCCCTTGCTCTCCCTCCCTCCCCGACCCGCCTGGGGGGAGGGCTCCACAGCCTGCGTCCCTCCCGAGGCAGCCCGCCGCTTCCCTCCGCCTCTCCTCCACCCCCGCCGCCCCATGTCGAGAACTGCCCCCCTTCCTGCAGCGGGAGGGGGGGACAGGGCGGCCGGTAGCTGGGGCTGAGGTTACGTGGCCGCCGGAGCCCTGACGTGATAGCACATTGCATCAGCATAAAACAATCCATCCTCGATATGGAATGCGGTGCGGACGGATGACAGCGAGAGCGCAGCCCCCTCGCCCGATTGATTTATGTCGGAGCTGACGCTTTATCAGGCAGTCGGAAAAACTTTGACCAATCATTTTGCAAGGAGAGCTGAGCCGGGCTGCTCCACTGTACTTTGTTGGCTGAGAAGTTGAGCAGGGGGTGGGGGTGGGAGGGTGGGGGGCTGGGGGGGTCGCGTCCGAAAGCCCTCACACCGGTCCGGGTGCCACCTCTCCCTGCTTGGGCGCCGCCGAGCGAGCGCTTCCCTTCCCCCTGCGAGCGCCCGGATAATGTCTGAGAATGTCCATTTCTGGGACGCTTAGCAGCTATTATGTCGACTCGATCATAAGTCACGAGAGTGAGGACGCGCCTCCAGCCAAGTTTCCTTCTGGCCAGTACGCGAGCCCGCGGCAGCCGGGCCACGCGGAGCACCTGGAGTTCCCCTCGTGCAGCTTCCAGCCCAAAGCGCCGGTGTTCGGCGCCTCCTGGGCGCCGCTGAGCCCGCACGCGTCCGGGAGCCTGCCGTCCGTCTACCACCCTTACATCCAGCCCCAGGGCGTCCCGCCGGCCGAGAGCAGGTACCTCCGCACCTGGCTGGAGCCGGCGCCGCGCGGCGAAGCGGCCCCGGGGCAGGGCCAGGCGGCGGTGAAGGCGGAGCCGCTGCTGGGCGCGCCTGGGGAGCTGCTCAAACAGGGCACGCCCGAGTACAGTTTGGAAACTTCGGCGGGCAGGGAGGCCGTGCTGTCTAATCAAAGACCCGGCTACGGGGACAATAAAATTTGCGAAGGAAGCGAGGACAAAGAGAGGCCGGATCAAAGTAAGTTATAAAAAGTGAGGAAATACCCAGGCCGAAGGCCAGGAGGTGGGGCGGGGAGGGGAAAGGCAATAAACTGCGGACAATGTGAAGGGAAACTGCGGCGATGGCCGGAGAGCGGGCCGGGAGGAGGAGGGGAGAGGAAGGAAAGACGGAGGGAAGGGGAAAGCTGTGTGCTCTAGGAGGGGAGACTGAGGCCGCCGGAGGAGCGCTGCCCCCACTTCTCCAAGTCCTGCGGGGAACAGGGGCTCGGGGATCGACTTGCAGCTCTCTCGGCCCTCTTTTCCCCTCTCTCCCGGAGGCCCCAGCTGAAAGCCCGGCCAGAGACCGGAGACGGCCGGGAGAGGAGCTGGCGGGGTCCGGGGCCAGCGGCCAGCGAGGCCGAGAGCCGGCGAGGGCAAGGGCCGCAGCGCACTGGGCTGCCCGGGACCGTGCGGCTAGCAGAGCTACCCGCGCCACGCACAGACCGTAAAAGCCGGCCAAGAGGAAGGGGGAGGGAGCTCATTAGGATTTTATTTGCAATGCAACAGCTCGGCGGAGGATTGTTCCTAGCAGATCTCGCGCTTTAGCCGCGCAGAGTCCGCAACCAGCGACGGGAGGGGCGGGGGAAGCCCAGGACGCGATGACTGAGCCCCCTCCCCGGATGCGCCGGCCCCTCCCCGGGAGCCTTCCCTCCGGTGGCCCCTCTCCTCCTCGGCGTCCTCGCAGGGGCTGCCGCTTCCTTTTCTGCGGTACCCCGCTGCTCTCTGCGGGGCTCCCTAGCCCCCGCCCGGGCTGTCCGCCTCTTGGGGAGTCGGGGAATCGCTTCCGAATATCGGGGCATCTCGAAGGGACCTCGGGGAGAACAGGGGTGGGGGGAAGAGAGGGTTGCAGAGAGGCGGAGAACTTTACCCTTTGTGGGTAGTTTCCCATCACCTCCCACTCCTCAAAAGCACCCTGGCCAGAACGCCAAGTCTGGCTGATTTCCAGGAGGTGCTACTACATGAGAAGAGAGGGTTCTCCTATTATTTATTTTTAAGGTTGAGAAGTGCTCATCGGTGAGGGAACTCAGCCGCAAACAATGACTCGCAGGCTGGTGTATCAGGTCCTCGTTTCTTACTCTTTTTGGGAAGTAGGGATTTTTAAGTCTCTCCTTGCCCTGCTAGATTTCCCATTGACGGAGTGGCCCCAGGGCCCTTTAGAGCATCCTTGCCTGCTGGAGAGTAAAGAGCTGCCCCATTCCCTGCAGGGTCCTGTCACCTCCAACCTGCCAGGTGGAATCCTAAGAGCTGGCATTTAGGGAACACATTCTTCCCCAACCCTCCCCGCACGCTCCCAAACAGACCCCCCACCCTAAACCCCCAAACTCTGCCTGAAAAGCCCATTATTGCAAGGCAGCCATTTGGCTAGGATCAATTATTAACAGTTTTTTCCCTCTTTCATATTTAATGAGGCTGCGGGTCCCATCCCAGGCAATCACATTAAGGAAATAGCGCTGCAAATTGGTAAGACGCGGTACTTAGTGTAGGATGAACCAAATTTTTTATATAAAAAAATTCAGTGTTTTTCACTTGGGGAGAAGGAAGCTAGTAGCTGGTGGCTGTTATTTTTAATTGGCTTAGCTTTATTTGGCAACTTTTTTGAGTTCCGGAGTAGGGGGAGAGAAGGTAAGGAGAAGAGAAGCCTGTATATATTTTTGTTTCCTCTCTTCCACTCAGTTACCTTCTTCTCCCCTCCAGCCCCCACATAGGATCGGTTAAGGCTAGGTGTGCTGTGAAGGGCTTCGTTTTACCTCCACATCACCCCTGGCTCCCCACCTTGGGACTGGAGCAATTTTACTCCCTAATTTCTCTGCACTTGTGTTAACCAAACTGAGCTGAGCAGGAGCTGAAAAGGAGAGAGACTATTGCAACCATAAGTTATCTGTGAGCCCCCAGCGCTCCCCTGTCCATAAGCTAGAGTTGATAAATGGTTGCAATTGCATTGCGTGTGAATTGGAGTGTGCTGGCTGTTTGTGGCTCTAAGTGCAGACCCATATTTGTGGTGTGTGGTGGTGGCAGAAGGGGAGATTTCTACGCAGACACACATGCCTTCTGCCATGTGGTCAGGAGACAGAAGCTTGTTTGTGATCAAGGCAGGGGGTACTGGGACTGGGCTGAAGGGCTGAGAGGTCTCTTGGGGTGAAGTGACACCCCAAATGCGGTGACTGAACAGACATCTCACTTCCCCACCCAACTCCCCCTCTCACTTCCTAGAGCCAGGACCCTTCAGGTCAGCCACCCACCCCTAGCCAGCCTGGGGGTGCTGCTTGTGGGACTTCAACCACGCTGAACTCTGACCTGAGTCCTAAGCAGTTTGGACCCAAGTAGAGAAAAATAGAGAGGGAACTTGATGTAGGCAGAGCTTTGGAAGTGCTGAAGAAGCCTGGGCCCACATTTGCCCCCATCCTTTCCACACAGCGTCTCACCTGGAGGTGTCTATAGCAATGGCTGGCCCATCTGTGACACCCTTCCTGGGAGCTTGAAGGCCCAGGTGGCCTCTTCTCCAATGCAAGATGGGGAGTGGAGACCAAGGGTGTGCCCTCTTGATCTGGGGCCCTTCACCCCCTTCCTTTCTTTGATTCTATCGCTGCTTCTCTTTCAGCCAACCCCTCCGCCAACTGGCTGCACGCTCGCTCTTCCCGGAAAAAGCGCTGTCCCTACACCAAATACCAGACGCTGGAGCTAGAGAAGGAGTTTCTGTTCAATATGTACCTCACCAGGGACCGTAGGCACGAAGTGGCCAGACTCCTCAATCTGAGTGAGAGACAAGTCAAAATCTGGTTTCAGAACCGGCGGATGAAAATGAAGAAAATGAATAAGGAGCAGGGCAAAGAGTAAAGATTAAAGATTACCCCCAGTCCTCCCCAGCTCTTCCCCATCTCACTCTTATTTATGTGACGACTGCAAAGCCAGCGCTGTCTGGGATATATTAAAGTGAATGGGGAAGGGAGTCTCTCTTCCAAGTCCTTTATCTGCACCTAGAGCCTCCCTCCTTTCCTTTGCCCTTACCTGTCTCTCTCTTCTCTCTAGGTGTCAGGAGAAAGTTTTGTTGATTTAGAAGATAGAAGTAGTTGGTTCCTAAGAATGTGATGGGCCACAAGGAAAGAGAGACCCCAGTCAAGCTGCTAGTATGCCCTGTAATTTTTCTGGGAAGTCCTAGCCCCTCACTTCCAGCTTGCTGTTTCTTCTCTACACCCACCCAAAAGTCACCCAGGGACACTCCAACTCCACACAGCTCAGCAGACATCCACACACAGTAATAATGGGGTGAGCTCACAACCACCATTCAGTCAAGTGAAGTGACACTCCAGTTGCAGACCATCGCACACCAAATTTGGCAAAACAGCCCTCAGACCATCAGGCAAGCCCGGGTTCTCCCCCTGATGCAAATACCCACCAGGGAGATGTCTAGAGGCAGACTCCTGAGTGAGGTGTTGCAGCCCAAAGGCTGCAGCATTGCCATACCATCCCCATGGAGTTGCCAACTATTCTCAGGCCAAAGGCCATGGGGAAGATGGAGCAAACCTAGTCCCCAAGCCGGTGGGCTAGAAAGTACAAGAAAAGGCAGCACGTGGTTTTATGAAGGTATCTTAGGTGGAGCTACTCCCCACCTCCCACCAACATACACATTTTGTTGCAGGAAATGTTTAATTCCGCATGATGTTTCCCTCTCCTTCCAACAAAAGAAGGTCAAACTGTGGGTCGTAAAGCCTTGACAATGTTGTCCTCCTGTTCATCTGTGCACCACTTGACAGACTGTAGCTTCTCTTGCTCTCGACCGGCCCCGCATTCTTCCGCATCCTCCCTAGCTCTGAAATCAACTCTCTTCGGTCGTATCCACCTTGCACCCGCGAGTCAAGCCGCCCCTTGTAGAAAAACCCCTCCACTCTCCATTCCCCGCTAGGTCAACCCCACTGTAGACAGGAAAGCCAGGCCAGGAGAGTCCGAATGAGAATTTATTGTGAATCGATTCCCAAGCTCCCTTCCGGGACAAGTGGTCTGGGACAGGGAGGAGCAATGGCCCCAGTGCGCAAAACTCTGCGCGTTCCTACGAATCCCTTCGGCTTCTCGACCCACGCAGAGGAGCCCCGGGCCAGGCGGCTCTAGCCCCAGCGCCAAAGGAGACCGGCCCCAGGGCCGGGCTTTGCCTCCTGCTTCATGGGCCTGGATGCAGATCTGCGCGGCTGGTGCGTGCTCGCGCTTCTGGGGAACAGTCCCGCGTGCAAAGGAAAGAGGCAAAATCGCACCTAAGCATCAGATGGAAGCTTACTCTCTGCTTCCGCTCCTCCCCCTGCTCCCCTACTTCTCAGTCCCTTCAATTCGTAGACTCTTGCTCCTGCTTCTCCTGATCCTGCAAGGGGACATTCAAGTAGAAGTTTTTTGCTTTGTCGGTGGCTGTCGTGAAATTGTGATTGTGTTTCGTGATTTCTTTGGGGGTGATTGTCTCGCCTGTCTTCAGTTGTCGATTATATGGGAGGGTTCTGGGTGGGAGTGGGGAGGGAGAGGGGCCTAGAGCTCTAATTGTTTGTTTTGGAAGAAAAAAAGAAAAAGAACAAAAATATATATCACTCTAGAAAATAAATCTCTCCTGTGTCTTATTCTGTGTTGGCTCTCTGGGCCTGACCATAGGTAGAGATCCCAGTTGTCCGGAGAAAGGCTTGGAAAAAAAAAGATTGCTGAGTCCAGGAGGTTTCTCCTTACACCCTTCACGGCAAGGTCCCCTGCAGAGCTCCCTAGAAGTGGAGCTGAGAGCCAGTCCCAGACCCCAGGTCCCAAGACTACTGGTTAAACTGATCAAGAGCCTTCCAACAGAACTGGAAAACGAGCAGGGAGGGAAGGAAATGTGGGTTATTTGGAGAGGGGACAGGGTCTGGGGAGCAGTGAGGTCCTGAGACCTCCTCATTGACTTGAGAATAGGAGGGAAGGTTGGTCTTCCTGCACCTCCTGAGGGTAGCTCTCCTCCCTCAGCCACTGAGAATGTCACCTTAGTTTGGCCACTTTAAAATATGATGCAAGGGAGGAACACAGTAATTTCCCTCTGTTCTTCTCTGCGGCAGGGTGCCTAGGTCTAGACAGAGGCCTCCAGAGGGCTGGAATCTCCTTCCTTCCATTCAAAGGGAGCCAACCCCTTAGGGTTCTCGGCCCCCAGCTGGGGTTGGAGGCTCTAGTTTGAGCCACAGGGTAGCAGCCTTGGTCTGAGGTGGGCTGGGTTGGTAGGGGCTGAGCCCTGGGTAAGCACCTCTGCAAAAGGTGGAGAGGTCATTGAGTGTGAAGCAGAAATGTCTCGGTAGAAAAATTCACCTCCCAAAAGGACCCCAGAATTAAACTCAGTTTCAAGAGGCACTTTTTCTCCCTCTCAGACTGAGGGATTTCGGCAGAGTCTCTTATGAAGACCGCAGTTCTCGGCAGCCTGCGCTTCTCATTCAGGCCTTGGGACTCCACTTCGGCGGGCCGGCGCTCCGGAGCCGGCCTACCGCAGGAGCCTCTCCCCAATCCAAGCCGACAACACTGCGGCCCGCGGAGACCCTGCGGGTTGGGGTAGAGTTGGGAACGAAGCATGGCCCGAGTGAAGGGAACCTGCAAGTGAAAAGGCCAGGCCTACCCTCCTCCAACGAAAGGACGAACTGATCCAAGAGACGGCGGGAGGCAGGAGAAAGCGGAGCTCCGCGTCAGGCAGGCCGGGACAGGCACCCTCCAAGGAGGGTTTCATTAGGGATACAAAATGAATCTGGCTTTACAGCTGGTGTAGACCAGGCTCCTGCCCCATCTTGGGCTACCCAGGCCCAGCCGGTGCTGACAGCAAAGACAGAAGGTCGGTTTCTGCCTAAAGCAAAAGCTCAGCGAGGCTGGAACAGAGGGGAGTGCTGCGCGGTGGGGGCGAGGGCGCTTGGAGGGGCCTCTGCCGGCAGCGTCTGGGTCCCAGCCCAGGGCTGCTTCTTTAAAGACAAACAAAGGCGAAGATGAGGAGGCTCGGAAGCCGGAGATGGGGAAATCAGTTGTCATAAAAGAGAGATTCAGAAACGGACACCGCCAGAGTGCGAGGCAGAGAGAAGCCGGGAGAGGAATTCAATGCCGTGTGCGCAGCAATAAAAGAATATGACCGCTATAAAAGTTTATAGCGTATAAATTTCTGAAGGTTAAGATACTAAACAGCAGCAAAGCAAACAGCGAGGGGAAACTCTCCGGAGTTGAGAGAGCCGCAGCTGCGCCGGGGCTCCCGGCCTGGCGGGGGAATGGGTGGGCCCCGCTCCCGCAGCCTTCACCCTCACCCGCCCAGAACACGAGGCTCCGGGCTTCCGGGGCGGGGGGTGGCAGGGGGCAGAGAGGGAGAAGAGAGAAGCCGGGGAAGAACACTTTGTTGTCGCAAATGCTTCAGAGATTGCAACTGGGGCTCTTGTCTTTGTTCTTCACACCCCCTCCAGAATCAGGCTTCGGAAACGAGGAGCCTCCTGCGCGCGCACACACACACACACACACACACACACACACACACACACACACACACACACACGCAGGTCCGGCGGGGCCAGACGTCTGGGCGCGGGCAGCCTCTTGATTCTTTTACAGTCTCATCCTATCCTCTCAGGCCTCCTCTCACCGCGACAAAAAGCCCAATTGTTTCTCCTCAGAATTTGAAACAGTCGTGGGGAGTTTGAAAAGTGCTCGGTCCCCCTTTTTACAGGCTATAAAGGGCGCACTGCTTTGCGGTCTCCGCTAGAAATTAGGGGCAGAGGTGGGAGGTGTACGTAGAAAGAAAAAAAGCTTAGGGCTTCTTTTTTTTCTCTCCCCTCAGTTGTGGTTTTTTTCTGTTTTTTAGCTTATCTACACAATTTCATGAGCCGTTTCCTGATTCCGATGCCCGCTCCCTATCCCTCCCCTTTTACTGCTAGTTATGAAAGTTTCTCCTGCTGGCCCCCTCTGCGGCTGCTCTCCCAGAAAACTGGTGGAGCCAGTGGCTGCGGCGCCTTTTCGCAGAGAAGCCGCTAGATGGCACCCTTGCTCCATGTGAAACTCTCTGGAGCGGTGGCTGCGGATCCCTGCGCCCGGCACCGCGCCTTGGTCGGCCCTGAATCCAGGAACTGAGTGCTACCAAAAGTCGTGAATAATTTGCACCTAATAAAAAAAATAGGGCTCGTTATGGCCTTACCCCAATTTAATAGATTTCAGTTATAGTAGTGTTCCCCCATCTCCTCAAATGGTCAATTTTCTGAATTTTCCCCACGAGGAGGGCTCAATGCTTCTCACCCAGTTGCTGTGTTCCGTGGGGCAACAAATGCGTGAAAACGGGGAATAATAGTAATAATAGGAAAAATGGGTCCAAATCCAAAAGGAGAATTGATTCGAAAAAAAGAGATTTTCCGTGAAGGGAGGCGAAAAGAATGTCTTGGATGCGGGTCAGCGGGTCAGCAGGTCAGTTGAGAGGGGCTAGCCGGCAAAAGAAGGTAGGATGGAGAGGAAGCTGCCCACCGGCTGGAGAGAAAATCGCGTAAGCCAGCCCGAGATCCCCCAATTTGTGTGTGGGGGGGAATGGAGCCATAGCTTTTGTGGGGATTCGGAGATGCCCAAAGCCGGCAGGGCGGCTTCGCAAGGGGCAACGAGCACAGGCTCTGGTGCCATTGTATGAGTCCAGGGCTGGGCTGGGCTCGCGCAGGGCGACCTAGGCACGGAGCAGAGGCTCCCCAGGGCAGCGGGGTGCGGGAAGGCTCGGATGTCGCCTCTGGATGCTTTGCGCGCCTCCAAAGAATGCGCGTTTTCCCATGGGCGCGAAGGCGGGCGCAGCGTCCGGACGCAGGAGCTCGGTTCTCCCTGGGTTCCTCGGCTTCCAGGTGAGAGCTGCGGCTTCTGAATGCCTTGGCCCTGGCCGCAGGCAAACCTGGGGGGCGCCGGTCCTTTCCTCATTGAGCAGCTGGAGGTCTGGACTCTGGGCACTTTCGTTCTGAGACCCGCACCCTGCTTGTCCATAGCCCCTTGCATTCCAAATCTGTGTCCTCCCGGCCCCGCCGGATCCCTGCCTTCCATCCGACAAACCTGCGCCAGCAATAGATACTCCCACCCCCTCAAAACCACCCCAGCTGCAGCCTCTCCTCTCCCCAACCAAGACTTAGTGCAAGGAGGTAAGCGGAGTTTCTCCTCAACTTGAGTTTCTCTAATAAATCTGCGCTCCGCTGGGTGTTTATAAATTGTCTCCTCGCTCTTTCTTTTTTTTTTTCTATAATAGAAATATTTTCCTTCCATCAGGAATTTCTGGCATGGTGTAGAGATGATTTAGAACAAGCCATTGAATTTGTACCTCGCCGGTGAGTTTTCAAATAATGACCATAAAATCCTCTGCACTTGATAAAAATGTTTGCTTCGGCAACAACTTAACTCGGCCCTCCGTTGCCTCACGGTCCCCTCAGCCACGCGCTGAAAATTCAAAGCCCTGGTTCTCTCCACTCCTCTTTTCCTTTATCTCTCTCCCCCTTCTAGCCCCTCTTTCATTCTCTGGGTTCACTTTTTAAGAACTAAATGACCTCACTGGTAAGGTTCCCTTTCGAAAAGTGGTAGTTTCATTTTTACAAATGTTGGGGTGTATGGGGTCCCCAAAAGGTGCCCGTCAAAAAAACAAACCACTGTTTCCTGAATAAACAATGGATTGAATATATTTGTAAAGCCTCCACTTTTGTTGCTCAAAATTTTCTTTCTTTCTCTCATTCCTCTCCCTTGCCAATCTACTGCTACAGGAGGCCATTGGTTCTGACCCTCAGACTGGGGCCTTCTAAAGCCTGGCCACCACCATCGTGAGGCCGGGTAGGCAGGGAACGCAGTGGCCACAGAGTGTGGCACCCAGTCAGCTTGTTCCAGCTTTCCGTGTTCAGGCCTCTGGTCCCCAGGTCTGCACGGAGAGCCAGGTTTAACTAGAGGCTCCCCAAGGGGAAAGGAGAGAAAATCGGAGAATCAGCAACCTTGCTCTATCTGAATCCCACACCCAAGTCAGTTTGGGTGGTGACAGTGGCTCAAAAGGTCTTGGGGACACTGAGGACTAATAGATGGCCCCCAAACACATACTCTGCAGGCACTGCCTAGGGCGGCTGAGAACGTAGGACAGCGGACACCAAGGCCAAGTGCCAGGGCCTGATACCCAACCTTCTTTCCTTTTGATGCGTTGATGGGCACAGTGGTGCCCTCTCACCCTTAGGCACTGCAAAAGGTGTGGGAGTCGGCCTGGGAAGGTTGGGAGCTATTAGTAATTGGGCTTGGCTACTGGGTCCCGAGGCCTGGGTGCAAGTGTGGGGTAGCCCATTGGGGCTTCATCCCTCTGATGGCATCAGGCCCTCTCCCCTCACACAGTCTGCCCTCAAAAGTGCTGATGGGCTGAAGGGCCTTCAGGAGACCCCATTTTCAGCAAGCAGAGATTGCACAAACCTGCAGAATCAGCAGTGGGAGCTCGAACTTTGCTCTGTGCTTCAACCACTGCTCATTAACCAGAAAGTTTCTTCTTCCCTCCCGTTCCCTCCTCAAGATCTCCCAGATCCCTGTTTCGCAGAAAATTTTTGCTTATTTGTTTAATGAGAGGAAGTTTTGTGACTGGCCAGGGCAGGACAGAGAGGGCAGGGCAGAGAAGGGACCTTTTGGGGGCTCCAGAGAAGGGGTGGGGCAGGTGCTTGCCAGGACGGAAGGAGGTAAAAATCTCAGACAAGTCACCGTTTGTGCCGAAAAAAATCCCCATAATCATTCTCATTTCGGTTTCGTCACCCCCACCGTGCTGCAGTCAGGCGGCGGGGGCGATCGAAGCTGCAGTTTTATAGCTGTAGAGGAAAGAACTCGTAAAATGCTAACAGCTTTTATGCGCTGCGGCATAAACAACAACAGACTCCGGCTTTATTGCGTTTTATAGTTTGTTAAAGAGTTTACAGCCGTTTTTTGGGGGGCCGGTTACCCAGCCAATTCCCTCCATACGATAGTTAAACCCTTATCAATAATAAGGAAATTGATCATTAAAGCTTTAAATATGACTACCTCGTTTGTTTGAAAATATGTTTAGGAGAGGAAGCTGTATGATTTGATAACTTGTATTAAAATACCAATTACATTTATAGGATCTTTTAAAACTCGGCGCAATTAAACCGTGTTCTTTTACATTTTTCCGAAGCGACCCTGACATTTAGAAAGACTCCAATTGCCTCGTTAAAATCGCGAAATTAACAGCGCGCCTACGCCTGGCGCGTTGTGTATGTGTGTGTGCGTGTTTTTTTCCGTGACTCCCCCACATCAGTCTTTGGGGGTGGTCTGCGAAGGTATTTGATTTGTTGTGAGGCGAGAGATATCTCATTAATGTAGGTAGTTAAACAGATTTAATCCGTATTCATTCTCTCTCACCCCCTCCCCCTCTCTCTCCCTGGGTGTTTTTTTTTCCCCTCCTTTTTTTTTCCGCTCTCTCCTCACTCCCTGGCGCTCTCTCGCTCTAGCTCTCTCTCTCGCTCGCTCTCTCTCGCTCTCACCCTCGCTCTGCGTTCTGTCCGGGAGGAGTACGAAGAAGCCAATAGGATGCGGGGTCTCTAATGGATGCAAATGATCATGAAAAGACAGTGCAAAATATGAAACAACTCATTTGCAGGGAAGTAAATCACCGAAAACTGTTTATGAACTGGCATCCCTTCTTCGAAATGTAAAGCGAGGACCTCTTTAAGTGGCGGTATATTTTTGTTTGGGGGGTGGGGGGTGGGGGGAGGGCGAGCGAGCCGCGGCTGCCATGCAAGCTTAGACTTTTGGAGGCTTCTCTGTCCTTTTCTATTCCTGGAAATCACAAAAAGTGTGTCGGCTTCGAGATCTTCCTCGCCTTTTCTTTCTTTTCTTTTTTTTCCCTCCTCTCTTTCCCTCTCCTTTCCTGGCGAGGGTGACTAGGAGCCGGCGAATCCGCGTTTTTTTCTCTCTCTCCCTCCCTTTCCCCCTCCCCACCCCCTCCCCAACAGCCCCCAACTACAGCCTCCGCCGCCGCCGCCGCCTCAAAATTCAATAAAATGAGCTCTTATTTCGTCAACTCACTGTTCTCCAAATACAAAACCGGGGAGTCCCTGCGCCCCAATTATTATGACTGCGGTTTCGCCCAGGACCTGGGCGGCCGACCCACCGTGGTGTACGGTCCCAGCAGCGGCGGCAGCTTCCAGCACCCGTCGCAAATCCAGGAGTTCTACCACGGGCCGTCGTCGCTGTCCACGGCTCCCTACCAGCAGAACCCGTGCGCCGTGGCGTGCCACGGGGACCCCGGCAATTTCTACGGCTACGACCCGCTGCAACGCCAGAGCCTATTCGGTGCGCAGGATCCAGACCTGGTGCAGTACGCAGACTGCAAGCTTGCCGCCGCCAGCGGCCTGGGCGAGGAGGCCGAGGGCTCCGAGCAGAGCCCGTCGCCCACACAGCTCTTCCCCTGGATGCGCCCGCAAGGTGAGCTCGCCTCGGGGCCGGCAGGGGCAGGAGGGGGCCGGGAGGGCCCAAGGCTGGGCAGGGGGCCCGGCAGGCCGGGACGCATTTCCTCCAGCTTCTGGAAGACTTGCCGGCTCCGTTCCAATCGCTGCCGCTTTTTCCATTTCTTTCTTTATCTTTCTTTCTTTTTTCTTTCCCTTGAAGGGGGTCGCTTAGAAACATTTCCTGAATCTATAAACCCCTCACCCTGCCTTACTTTTCTTCTTCTTCCCCTCCTTTTTTTTCCGCTTTTACTGTTTTATGGGGGGTAGTGAAGAGAGGGTGGTGGGAGTGGGGGCGCTCAACTTTTGCACTTCTCAATTGCTTTATAGTTTAATTACCCTGAAGAAACTTTTCTTCTGGGGCAGAGGCTCTGGGGGCTTTTCAAGGTGGGTCCATTCGTCCCCACCCGGCTTTTTTATTCTTATTTTCCCCCCTCCTTCACATCCTTCCTCCTAAAGTTTATGGCACTTTTAATAGATCTGAACCACCTCCTACCCAACTCTGGTGCTGGTTACCAGGGGAGGGGGCTCCCCTTTCTGGCTCCCTTAGATTCACTTGTGTCTGATCCCCTTCGCCCCTCCTCCTCCGCTGACCGCGGCCTTCTTGCGCCCCCTCCGCCCCCGCACGGGGGTAGAAGGTCCCCTGCCCTTATTATACTGGTCTCCTAGGCTTGTTCACGAATCTTCCAACCTTCTCCGTCTCTGCCCCCTCCCCCACCCTCCCCTCCCCGCTGTCTCGCCCTTTCCCCCATTCCCAGCAGCCGCCGGACGCAGGCGAGGCCGACAGACCTACAGCCGCTACCAGACCCTGGAGCTGGAGAAGGAGTTCCTATTTAATCCCTATCTGACTCGCAAGCGGCGAATCGAGGTATCGCACGCCCTGGGACTGACAGAGAGACAGGTCAAAATCTGGTTCCAGAACCGGAGGATGAAGTGGAAAAAAGAGAACAACAAAGACAAGTTCCCCAGCAGCAAATGCGAGCAGGAGGAGCTGGAGAAACAGAAGCTGGAGCGGGCCCCAGAGGCGGCGGACGAGGGCGACGCGCAGAAGGGCGACAAGAAGTAGGCTCTAGCTGGGACTGCCAGGGCCGCGGCCGCCCGCACGTCCGCAGGTCCCGGCCGCGCCGCCGCCGCACGCCCCTGCCCGAGAGAGCTCTGGCCCCGCTAGCCGGGCCTCCCACCGCAGCGTCCCCCGCCGCGCCAGTCCCCGCTAGTGGTAGTATCTCGTAATAGCTTCTGTGTGTGAGCTACCGTGGATCTCCTTCCCTTCTCTTGGGGGCCGGGGGAAAGAAAAGGATTTAAGCAAAGACTCCCTCGCCCTGTGAGGGCGAGCGGCCAAGGCCCGGCTGAGCCCCCCATGCCCCTCCCCACCCCGTGTAAAAAGCTTCCTTGTGCAATTGTCTTTTTTTTCCTTTGAACGTGCTTCTTTGTAATGACCAAGGTACCGATTTCTGCTAAGTTCTCCCAACAACATGAAACTGCCTATTCACGCCGTAATTCTGTCTCCCTTCTCTCTCTCTCTCTCTCGCTCTCGCTCTCTCTCGCTGCGTCCTCATTTCCCCTCCCAATCCTCTCTCCCCGCTGCACCCCCCAGCTCGCTGGCTTTCTCTCTGGCTTCTCTCTTTTCCTCCTCCACCCACCCCCTTTGGTTTGACAATTTTGTCTTAAGTGTTTCTCAAAAGAGGTTACTTTAGTTAGCATGCGCGCTGTGGGCAATTGTTACAAGTGTTCTTAGGTTTACTGTGAAGAGAATGTATCCTGTATCCGTGAATTGCTTTATGGGGGGGAGGGAGGGCTAATTATATATTTTGTTGTTCCTCTATACTTTGTTCTGTTGTCTGCGCCTGAAAAGGGCGGAAGAGTTACAATAAAGTTTACAAGCAAGAACCCGAGACTGGCCCGGCCAGCGCTCCTCATTTGCTCCCGGGTGCCTTGCAGAGCCGGTGGGGAGCCTGTCACCGGGCTCCTGCGCCTGCTGAGGCTAGGCCGCAGAGAGGAGGGGGAGGGGGCTGGAGGCAGGTGGTGCGAGTCCCTCGGCCCAGGGGCGCTGGGGGTGAGGGAGGCGGCTGAGCCTGATTGGAGGAGAGAAAAACGAGGGAGGGGAGCCAAGAGAAACCCCCTCCTCTCGCTTTCCGAGGCTGCCCGGCCAGGGAGACCAGGGCGCCCAGGCCACGCTGGAGACCTGCGGCTGGGCTGGTGGCTGTGTCCCCCGCCACCTCCCTCTTTGTTTTGCTATGTGTCCTCCCGAGAGTGTGTGTCGGGAGGTGGGGGGGTGGGGGGCAGGCATAAAGGTGGAGTGCAGGCCTGCTGAGCATAGTTTTTTTTTTTTTTTCCCTCGGACTCTCGTTGGGGGAGCAGGAGGAGAAGGGAGACCGCTCTTCCCTGCCTCTCCCTCTCAGGGACTTGGCCACCTTCGCTCTGTTCTGAGGCCATGGCTTGCTGCCTTCCTTCCTTCGCTGCCTCTGCTTCTCTGGTAGTCACGCTCCACTGAGGCATCCGCCTCCGGGAACCGGGAGAGCAGCGCGCCCGGGCCACCCTCCACCCTTCCTTTCTCTCCCCACCCACCCAACCCCCTTCTTTCTTTTACTTTCAAACCTTTTTTTTTTCTTTTTTCTTTTTTTGCCACCAGAAACTGCAGCGTCCAAGGCCCGTGGGCTGGATCCTGTGCCCTGGGAGCACCTAGGAAGCCTTGCTCTATCTCCGCCCGCATATCTGGGGGACCAAGAGAGACAGAGTCGTGAGCCAGGCTCGCCTCATTCCTCGTCTTGGGAGAACCGGACCAACTTCCCCCAAAGGCCTTGCCGTGCAGAATTGGCCCGGATTAATAAAGAACAGACCTGCCCCAAGCACCCATCCACCCAGTTGCGTGCATTCAGTCCCTGCGTTTATCTCTCGCTCGGTAACGGGCTGAAGAGGATGGGTGGGGGGTGACACAGATCGCCCCGAGGTTATTTATTTTCCCTTCCACTCAATCTCTTCCTCCCCAAATCTCGCCTGCAAGCTGCCTCCAGCCCGCGGGAGTCGGCAGCGGCCCTTGAGCCCCTAGCCCCAATCCACAGGGCTCGGCTTTCCCATTCATTATTGATCATATTTTATAAATCCAACGCCACACAATTTTTTCCACATTACCGGGAGCCGTGGGGAGGCGGCCCGGCCATTGGTGGAGGGGACGTCACGTGGGCGGGGTCACGTGGTCCGGAGAGGAAAAAGGGGGTCCTTTTTGGTGTAAATCTGGACTCTAATTCTGTAATATATCAAGGAATCTCGTAAAACCGACACTAAAACGTCCCTGCCTACAAATCATCCGGCCAAATTATGAGTTCATTGTATTATGCGAATGCTTTATTTTCTAAATATCCAGCCTCAAGTTCGGTTTTCGCTACCGGAGCCTTCCCCGAACAAACTTCTTGTGCGTTTGCTTCCAACCCCCAGCGCCCGGGCTATGGAGCGGGTTCGGGCGCTTCCTTCGCCGCCTCGATGCAGGGCTTGTACCCCGGCGTGGGGGGCATGGCGGGCCAGAGCGCGGCCGGCGTCTACGCGGCCGGCTACGGGCTCGAGCCGAGTTCCTTCAACATGCACTGCGCGCCCTTTGAGCAGAACGTCTCCGGGGTGTGTCCCGGCGACTCCGCCAAGGCGGCGGGCGCCAAGGAGCAGAGGGACTCGGACTTGGCGGCCGAGAGTAACTTCCGGATCTACCCCTGGATGCGAAGCTCAGGTAACGCTGCGCACCGAGCTGTCTCGAGCCCCAGAGGCCGGGGTACATTATCCGGAAGGCGCCCCCTTCCCGGCTGGCTGCCCCTTTCCGCGTCCAGAATGCTCCCAGCCGGAGGTCGGCCCTGGAAGGCTGCACTCACTGGGCTGCGACCCAGTAGGCCATCCCCGCCCCCATATTTGCTCGGTGCTCTCAGGCTCGCTCTGCTTCCCGGCGGATCTCTCTTCGCCGACACCACGGCGCTGCGAGCCCCCAGCCCGCCCACACCCTTCCTCTCGGCCTTTTAGCTTTAAATATTTATCAGCAGCGCCGGCACGGGCTGGAGACGAGGCCGTTTGTCTTGCGGAGGAAGGCCGGTGTTTGCAGAGAATAGCCATTAGGGTCTCCCCCCTTCTCCCCCCTTCCCAGCTAAGGATCTCGGCCCTGGGTGTGTCCTCCTGCCCCAGCTCGGATAAGGTATGGGGGAGGGGGCCATAACGCTGAGCAATTCTCCCCTCCCCCTTCCTTTCCATCCAACCCGGCTCCCCCATTATTCCCATCAGGACAATTAGAGGTGGGCTCTAGAGGCCTGGCGGGAGGAGAAAAGGACCCAGCCAGGGACACAGAGCTAGAGAGGCAGGTGGAGGGAGGGGGCTGAGACCAAGGGAGATAAGCCTCCGGATCCCAGTGAACTTGGGTGGGGGAGTGGAACAGGAGAACTAGAAAGGGGCAGAGGCTTCATGGGAGTGCGGCTGGCTTCCTCAGGTGCTCTTCCTAGGGCTCCTAGGAACCCCTAAAGAACTGGCCAAGTTTGGAGGTGTCACTCCAGATAAGTGACTCTTATTGAGGGAAGGGCTAGGACTCTCTGGAGCCAAATCAAAACTTAGACAGTGCAGTTCATCTAGCCAGCTGCTGCAGGAACCCCAAGAGGCTGAGGTTCCATGGGGTCCCTGCCGAGTCTGACCCAGACATCCTTTTCTGCACTGTTCCAAAGCAGACGAACTTGGGGGTTAGCCCCAAAGTCCAGAAGACCCAAGACTCATGGTCAGAGGCACCCAACCCAGCGATGGTCAGGGGCCAGAAGGAGCCCAGCTCTCACACCATCAGTATTGGTGGTTATAGACCCCATTACCTGCTCCATAGTTTAACTGCCTTTCCAGTTGATTTATCAAAGCCCCATTTTTTTCTGCTCATCAGCATTTCAGCTTGGCTTTTATCTGACTTGAAACCAGGGCCCCTAGCCCCTCCTCCCCTGTTTCCTTCCCGGGAGGGCTGACATCAGCACCTCTTTCAAGTCTCCTCAGGTTCTGGGCCTAACGCAGAAGTTCCCCTCTACCCTTCAGTCCCCACCACCCAGATACTCCATGTTCCATCCTATCCCAGGCTGCTGTCTCTCCTCTTCCCCTGTGCCTTCCTGGAGGCCCAAAGATTGCTTTAGAGGGCTGGGCTGTCTAGGCAAGCAGGACAGCCTGGCCCTGGCTGAAGCTTAGCCACTCACTGGAAAAGAATCATCAGAGGTCACTGCTGTCAGACCAACTCTTTGCTCCAAGGAAATCTGCAAATTCTTACCTTCTCATTCCACAACATGTTGGGGATGAGTTGGGGGAACTGGGCCTTGGAGGCTCCTTTGTCTCCTTTTCTTCTTGGGAAACGTTCTCAAGCTAGGCCTGGAACCCCACTCCAGGGTCACTTGCATGGTTTCTGTTGATCTCTACTGGAAAGACCACCAGATCAGCATTCGAAAGAGGGGGCTTAGGGTCCTTGATCCCAGAGAGTGAAAGGAGGATTAACCTCCCCTCATCCCACTTGCACCCCTTAGGTGCAGAGCCTTTAAGATCCAGCAGGTTACTTTCAGGGGTTCAGAAGCTCCAGGTTGAAAAAGACTTCTTGGATGGAAAATGGGAATGTTTGCCTTGAGAAGCCTGTAGAAAATTCAGCGATTAGGGGAATTTGCAGCTGGAGTAAGGGCTGGGGTATGGAAAGCCAGAATTTGGTTTAGTGGGAAAATGGGCTTCTTCGCCCATTGCCCATCGACTTCAAATCACATACAGGGTCTAAGAGGGAGGTGGGCACTCTCTTGGCGTTTTCTTTACTCACTGATTTTCCTCTAAATACTGGGCGCAGGAACCGACCGCAAACGAGGCCGCCAGACCTACACCCGCTACCAGACCCTGGAGCTGGAGAAAGAATTTCACTACAATCGCTACCTGACGCGGCGGCGGCGCATCGAGATCGCGCACGCGCTCTGCCTCACGGAAAGACAGATCAAGATTTGGTTTCAGAACCGGCGCATGAAGTGGAAAAAGGAGAACAAGACCGCGGGCCCGGGGACCACCGGCCAGGACAGGGTTGAAGCAGAGGAGGAAGAGGAAGAGTGAGGGATGGAGAAAGGGCAGAGGAAGAGACATGAGAAAGGGAGAGGAAGAGAAGCCCAGCTCTGGGAACTGAATCAGGAAACTCAAATCGAATAGGGAAGTAAAAAACAAAAAACAAAACAAAACAAAACAAAAACAAAGAAAAAACCGTATTTAAATGAAAGGAGTTTAAAAATATTTTTTAAGGAGGGAGAAAGGAGAAATTCTGGTTTTTCAACACTGAAAAAATACTACCTATAGTGAAGTCTGTCAGGTTTGGTTTTTTTGTACAATATGAGAAGGACATTATCTACCTGTTCTGTAGCTTTCTGGAATTTACCTCCCCTTTTCTGTGTTGCTATTGTAAGGTCTTTGTAAAATCTTGCTGTTTTGTAAGCCCTCTTTAATGCTGTCTTTGTGGTCTGTGGGTCTGGACTAACCCTGTGGTTGCCTGCCCTCCTGAGCCTCCACCTTCCCGGTAGCAGCACCAAGGGGCCTTAGGGAGCCCCAAAACCTACCACTCGCGTGTTCCCCAAGCTCCTGGCTGCTGCTCCTTGCTTCCCGTCCCCTGGCCCCATGCTCCCTTTTACATTCTATGTGTATCTAAAGGATGGAAAAATAAAACGCAATTCAAAATAAACAGATGCCCTATTTTCTGTGTCTTCCTAAAGCTGGGAAGGGGTTCAGAGTTAGAGATGAGTGGGCATGCCAGAGCACCTTGGCTCTGACTTCTGATGCAGGTTCATTTCTGTGCTGAGTTTGTTCTTTTTCTTGGTGCCTCCTGCTCTGGGGGGCTGCCAACTAGTGAACCCCGATATTGCACTCATGCATTCCCTTTACACCCTTTTACACCCATTGACATACATGATGCATAGTCACATGTGTTTACAGGCTGACATCAAACATATACACACTGTCAGTCACAAATAGACACTCATATATTGACAAACGTACAGGCATTCACATAATACCAGCTTCACGCCCAGAACATATGCATTCATGTTCACACACGCTCACAAGTAAACACACATTCACACTCACAGACACATTGATACCAACGTACATTCACACATTGGCTTATAAACACAGATTCACATTTGCCCCCAAGTAAACGCATTCAGGAGCCCACATGCTTAGTCACACAAGCTCACAAAACAACAAAACAAAAACCTCACAGTTTCACAAACCCGCTTCCTCAATCAGGCCTGGAAACCAAGCTGCGGGATCTGGATCGGGCTGCAGCCCAGGCACAAAGACGGAGCTGAAATCCAAGCTAATAGGCCCTACATGAAGGAAGAGCGGAAGGAAAGGGAAAATGAACACCCAAATTCACTCTGGCTTCTTGGGTGGCGTTGGGTAGAGGCCAGGCCCGGGAGTAGAGGCCTCTCAGTCGGCGCAGAGCAGCCTCCAGCTAGGGCGCTCACGGCTTCCTGCTCGCACGGCAAACATTTTCGGCAAGAGCTATTCCTTTATTTTATTTCGATTTTACTTTCCTTTGTCTTAATTTATCTCGTTCTAAATTGACACAGACGACCCAAATAAAACTTAAAAATGGGCGGTGGGGAAGGGAATGAGTCCGGAAGCAAGATCCTAAGCGGTGCGAGTTTACCAGGCCGGTGTGGCCGCATCCCCGCCGCTCTGGGAACCTGACCGCGCCACGCCCGGGGCTTCCTCCGCGCCTCCCTTCCCGCTCTCCGCGCCGCCGCCGGCAGCCTGGAACCTTCTCCGCTGCACACAGAGAGAGGGGGAAAAATGTGGGGGGAGGTTATTTCGTTTCCAGAATTTGGGCATTGGTAGGTCAGCTTGAAATACGGGGTTATTTCAGGGGACTTGAGAAACCCGAGCTGAATTTTTATTTTATTTTTTGCTTCCAAACACCCGCTGATTGCAGGACCAAAACGTGGAGGATGGTGTCTATGCAGCTAGACCCGCTGAATTGATTTTTAGCATTTATTCGATTATAAACTCTGGATTGTTTAAATTTAAACAGACTTTGGACAGAAAGAGGGAAGAGGGTTGGTTTTAGGATAATCTGTTGAATTTGAATTTGTATGTAAAATGCTTCTAAACCTGCAGTTTCCCCCATTAATGACCACGTAACGCCCTGGAGAGCGCATGGAGCTGTCATAGGGAACCTGGACTTGCCTACATTTGGGCGGGAGAAGCCAGGATCCGGCTTTACCCTCCCCCAGTTTCTGGGTTGCGGAGGCGAGAATCTGGTTGTCAGACTATCTGCCTTGGCCCCCATCCAGGCCACTTTTCCTCCTGGGGCAAAAACTAAGCCGTAGGGGATCTAACGCCCCCACGCCTGCAATGCTGCAAGCCTCACAGGTGGGGGTCCTGCTGTCTACAGGGCTAGGAATGGGGGGGCCAGTTCAGAGGGGGAGAGGGGACACTGAAGCTTTCATTTTGCCCTTATGCAGGTGGCAACTCTAGACACCGTTTCCTGCTCCTGCCTCACCCCAAAATTGTCTCAGAACAGTCCCTATGCAGAGGATTTGGGGTAGACTTTTAGTAGAAGAGGGAGCAGAGCTCCTGTGGAAAATATGGAGGTTCGGGAAAGAACCCTCTTCCCAGCTGTACCGTTATGGCTTCTCCACTCTGATTCCCTGCCCCCCAAATCTCACCCCTTCTCAGATTGGGGTTTCCCCAAAAAGAGAGAAGGAGAAGAAAAGAAGATGGCGACTGAGAAAAGGGTTGCTAGTGGAGCAGCCATGAAGAAATGCAATAAATTCCTTGTTGTTTTATGAAAATTTACAACTTTGTGATAGAAGTTTATGAGTGGTTGAATTCAGCGATTGGCCGGCGCCGGTCATGTGGCCGGGCGATCGTGAACATGAACTTTTTATCATTTCCCTGGTGGTTATAATGCAGCATTCTTTTGGACACCACACCTAGGTCGGAGCACTGTCGTCCTTCAGGGCTCCAGCCTCTTGATATTTTTGTACTTCAGTATCAGCTCGATAGAGCAAAAGACAGAGAGGACGAGAGAGGGGGGTGAGGAGAAAAGAGAGAGAGAGCGCGAGAGGGAGAGGGAGAGAAGGAGGGGTGGGAATTACACAAAGAGAGAACCAAAAATAATTTTGATTCCTAAGTTAATTTGCTCACTGATCTGGGATTTTAGTCACCATGGAGGGTAAATGGACAATCTGCCCAGGACTGCAGCCCGATACTATTTTTCAAGGCCAGAACTTACTCCATTTTCTATGCAAATGTCAGAAAAATGAAACACCCTCTCTCCCAAGTCAGAGAAGGGGAAGCAACGGCTCTCACGTTGGGACAATATTATCTGGAAGCTGAAGAAGAAACTGAATATTCCTTCCTTCCTCCCTACCCATTCCTTTAAATCCGGAGGGGGAAAAAAATCCCAAGGTCTGCAAAGGTAAGGGAGATTCTACAATTTTCTTCTTGTTCTTTTGCATCGCTTTTGTAGGGAGGGTGGGGCTTGGGTTTTTCTCCCTCCTCCCGCGCTCCAAGACGGTGCTGAACCCCACCTCTGGGCGCTGCAGGGAGAAGCTTCCCAGGAAATTCGGTGGTGGAGAGATGGGTGGCTGCTTCCTGGAGGGGGAGCCAAGGCAGGGAAAGCGGGAAGAGGAATAAAAAGAGGGCCAGGAGACCAGCTCTAAGTCGCCTTTTTAAGCTTGGAGGAGAGACTCAAGCAAGGGGGCTGCGAAAGAGAGGAAGGGGGGTATCTGGGCTTCAGTGGCACCCAAGGAAGCCAGTGGTTCTGGCCTCCGCGGGCTTGCCCCTCCCCCTCCTGCCATCCCTCCCTTGTCTCGGCCTCTGGCTATTGCCCCCGCGCAGTACTCTTGCCTGTTGCGGATATCGCTGGGTTCCCGGCAGCACTGGCATATGGGGCGGTGGCGCTAAGGGACGTCCTGGTCTCTATGGGGCCTGGAATCTCCGCCGAGGCCGGCGAGGGAGAGGAAACGGCTAGAGAAACACAGAAAAGACAATTTACAGAGAAATGCTTACTATCTACCTTCGGAGACATTTTCGAAATTAAAGGGCTGTGGGTGGAGACACCAAAAACGAGGGAGACCCCCCCCCCACCAGGAAGCCTGCCCGAGAATGCCCAAGTATCTCGCCACTCCCGCAGGAGGGAGCCTCGCTCTGCAGGGAGACAGTTTTGTGGTTTTAATGCGGTAGGTTACAGCTGTTGGTTTCTGCGCGATATTCATTCTATTACTTGCGTTGTATTGGTATGGGATGTGTGGATTTCGGTGGAGGAAAAAATTGCCGTGTGTGTCTGATATGATAACATTTCAAACTTTCCAGACATGGTGATTGTGAAGAAGCTGTTAAGTGCATTTTTGTTTTAGGCTTGTAAATAAAAATAAAAGAGAAAGACATGAAAGAAGAAAATAAAAAGAAAATCCAATTATGGGACCTAGCGGCGTCTAAACTGAAAAGCTAACTGGCACTGAGCTCAGACAGTCCCGTCCCTCGGGTGTCCAATTTTATCCCTCAGTCAAGCCTTCTAGGGGGTGGGGAGAGCGGAGAACATTGGGCAGGTGACAGAGATTCCTAAAGTAGCTCGTGGGGTGGAAGTAGGTGCCAGCCTCCAGGCAAGGACTTAAAAATGGGGTAAGGGAGCTTCTGGGGAAGCTTCCAGCCAAGAGATAAGTGATGTTGGCTGTGGAGGGCAGGAGAGACTGTGATTTTTAGTCTGGTTTGCACGAACATGTGACTGCTTTTCTCTTTCTTAAGACCAGATGCAGGACGTTCAGCCTCGGGCCTCTGGTTGCCCCGGAGTTACAGGGTCTGGGGCGTTTTGGAAGTGGGAATATATTTATTATCTCAGTCCTAAGCTAGGAGACGGACGACGCTGCCACTTGTGGCGCGGAATAGGCGGCTCTGCCGCCCCAGGTAGACACCCTGGGTTCAGGCCCGGGCTGGGCTCCCGCAGGGACCGCTGGGCTTCGTAGCTAGAGTTCTCCGCCAGCACCCACGGCACTCGGGGCCTATTCTCAAGGGAAAAATTTCCCAAACCCACCCATACTAAAGATCTTTTTCTCCTGTAGTCTTGGAGGGTTATAAATCCTCCCTTAGACAGTTCGCTGTGACCCAAATTATGCGGTCTGCTGCCATCTACCGTCCGTTCGGAGACACGCGGCTTCGGCACTGCAAGCCCCGCGACACTGTCCAGCGGTGCCCGACGCCTGGAGCCCCGGTCTCGCAGGGTCCACGGGATTCGGGGGATTTCGGGCCCACACCGACGCTCTCAGCTAGATCTTGGTTCCCCGGTGTGAGTTAGAGAACAGAAGTCTCTCCTCCACCCATCATCCCCAATTTCCCACTCCCCCTTCCCCGCCCATCCTAGCGCCAAACCTGGCGGCTGGCAGGGGAAGCGGCTTCCTCTAGGGAATATTTTAAAAGGTCTAATTCTGCTTCCAGCGGGCAGGGGCCCTGAATCAAAGGGTGGAGGGATCAGAGCCGACACCCCCACCGCCATCCCCACCCCCACCTCCACCCCACCAAGGCGCGGGAGAGGATGAGGCCGCTTGAGACATCCGAAGCCAAGGCTGTTCAAGGTTTATTTGGTTTTCTTCTCAGCCAAGGGAGGGGACCCGCAGGGCAGGCGCCGGCCCCGGCAGTTCCACTCGGTTGTCAAAAGACAAACCGGGTCTGTGTTCTCCTGGTTGGCTGGTGGGTCTTGCCAGCTCCTTGGTTGGTGGGTCCGTGGTGAAGGAATTAAACCGAGTTTTCTGGAAACTGTTGATGTCTGCAAGTGAGTGCCGATGCCCTCCCCCATTCTCGATTTTTTCAAGCGAAGTCGACCTAAATATGATTTGGGAAAAATTTGGTAGTGGGACTGGGGTTAAATCCTTAAGGAACCACACCGTCGTAATTTCCGTTCCTGTTGGACCCTTCACACCGGCTTAACTCGACCGCCTTCCCAAGAGGGGGTGGCCAGGGCTAGGCTATGCGCCTCTGCTGCAGCGTTTGAATATTGGCCCCCGTCTCACGGGTTACTGATTAGCTTGGGCTTTCAAGCTGTAGGACGAAGCTCTGGCAGTTCCTTTAAAGGTGCTGTGATCCCCGTTCCTGGGTGGGGGTGGGGTTCCAGGAAGTTGCCTGCGGTGCCAGGCAAGCCAAAGTGTTACCAGAGTCTGGCCCAGGGCTAAAGAAGCTGACGAGGTTAAAGGGGCCTGGTGGTGCTGGGGACAAACACTGTGGCTGCAGCTCCCACCCGCTTTCAGCACCTCTGGAGCAGCTCTTTACAGCTTTTCTGCAGCGAGGTGAATTTCTGGTGGCTATAAGGCCCCACTCAGGGAGCTGCTCTATAGGAAGCCCTGAAAGAGCCAGCCCTAGAAGGTCCTTGGCCCCTCCGGGATTTTGCTTTTGGGCAATCCAAAGGACAAGTAGAGAAGTCAAGCTGGTACATGGTATTGAAACATTTTAGGGCCGTTAGGTTTTCCCCTGGGCTTGCGGGTAGGAAACCGGGAGTGTGGGTTCAGCACTACTGCTCACTCTCCTAAAGATCAAAGAGGATGCCGCTCATTTGCATAATGAAAATGAAGTCTTTCTACTTTGATTTGGAGGGGCCGACTTTAGGGCAAAGTGTCTCATCTAAACAGCCTCCTTCAACCTATGGGAGTGATCACTCTGTACCCCTGGGAACATTTATTTATGTTCCCCAAACCCAGAGAAACAGAGTCCAGGATGAAAATTGAGTTGAAATATTTTCATCCCACCCCACCCCAGCCAAAGTTGGGGGTGGTGGGGGAAGGCGCTCATCACCTCAAAGAGCTGAGGAAGAGGGCTTTATAGCTTAGAGGAAATTGGAAGCCTGGACAATGTCTCAGCACCCCCCCACACACACCACACACACACACACACACACACACACACACGTGCGCGCGCATGCACAAATATCCCTCCTGAGGTTACCTATCAAGAATTTTACTCCTGAACTGAGCACAACTTAGGAAACATTTTCCTGGGAGCTGGAATGTGTTAGCTTGCCCACAGGACTGCAGACTCAGAGCATAGAAAATTACAATTATAAATCCTGCCTGTGGGGTATCTGTACAATCCCTCTGTTATGTACTCAAGAATTGGTACACACTTCTATTCATCTCTCTGAACACACACTTCCTCGTCGAGGCAGGGAGAGACACCCCAGACTGGAGGATGGCTGAGCCCGCTGTGTATTTACATATTCCCCCAAGGAGACAGACAGAGGGCGGTGGACCGAACCACAGACAGATTCATAGGGATCTGGCTCCAGAAAGGAGTCGGTCTCTGGCCCGCCCTGCCCGCCTGCTCTTTTTCCCAAACAAACGGATCAGACGAATAAACGCTCATAAATACCTCTGGGCTTAGATAAGAGCGATGAGGCGCTATTTCCTTTCATGCTCGACTCCAGGCGCCCAGGCCCTGCCTGTAGTGGCTCCATCTCCAGACAAGCAACCTGCAGAGGTGAGGTTAATTTGGGGGCTGTGACTCTAAAGATAAGGCAATTATTTTCCTGCTTCTGACACAGGGAAATGCTCCCTTCCTCACCAGATCTTATTTAGTTCAGACTTCACCGAGAAAACCACACTATTTAGTGCTAGGATGGAGACATTGTGGGCAGGGATGAGGCAGGGGAGGCTGAGGCCCAGGGCTCAGCCTCAGCAGTAGGCAGGGAGGTGCATGCAAGTACTCTCTCCCACTTTTCTCCCCCTGTTCAAATGGCCCCTAGTCCTCTCTAGAAGCAAGCCCAACCATACCTAGATTTAGAATATTTATCCTTCTTCATTATCAGGGGGCTTAAATTTGTTTTCTTAAATGCTCATCAAACACTCCCATAGAGTCAGGTTAGGAAGTAATTGGAGGCCATCTAGGGATGGCTATTTTGCCATTAAGGTACAGCCTAGAAGTTGCCCTGAGTTCAGAGAGCCTTGGAGACCACGTTGCAACCAAATAAGTTCCCACCCTTGGTGATCCGAGCTCAGTCCTCTGCCATCTTCCTTAGTGTCTTGTACCATCTTCAGTGGGCAGAACTTGGCCAGAAAAAGGAGCCCAAAGGAAGGACAAGGCAGAGGAGGGTCAGCCTGGCCTGACATTTGACTTTGTTCCATGCCTTGGCCCCTTCTTGTCCCCAGGTGTGAAGGTTGTCACCCTTCACTACTTGGCCTGTGTATGTATATTAGAATGTTGGAAATGCACTGTGGCCCTGTCTCCCAGCCTGGGCTCAATGCTCATTTTCCTTGGATGAAAGAGCCAGAGACATACATTCTCTGACACACCCAAATTTATAAGGCAGTAAAGCTGATGATACAAACATGGGGTGTGGGAGGGAATTGTAGCAATGCTAAGACACAGACTGAAGGGAGAGGGGATGCTGGCTGATGGCTGGAAGCTGCCTGCAGAGTCCCCAAGAGAACGCAAATGCCCTTCTCTCCCTATCAAACTAAAGCAAAAACCAAGTCTTGGTAAAGAATTAATTTTTTTTTTTTTTTGAGACGGAGTCTCACTCTGTCACCTGGGCTGGAATGCAGTGGCTCAATCTCGGCTCACTGCAACCTCTGCCTCCTGGGTTCAAGCGATTCTCCTGCCTCAGCCTCCCGAGTAGCTGGGAATACAGGCACCTGCCACTATGCCCAGCTAATTTTTTGTATTTTCAGTAGAGACGGGGTTTCACCATATTGGCCAGGCTGGTCTTGAACTCCTGACCTCGTGATTCGCCTGCCTCGACCTCCCAAAGTGCTGAGATTACAGGCTTGAGCCACCATGCCCGGCCGGTAAAGAATTAATTTTAAAAAGAACTGGTAGCTCCTACAGAGACTTGGAAGAGGAGTGAGAGTGCCTTTCTTCCCAGTGGTCTCTGACTGCCTCAACTATCAGGAGGGTTTGAAGCCCACAACTGGAAGAAGAATGATTTCTTCCTTGTGCCCAGATTTACTGGGACATCCCTGATTCCTGAAAATCCTATAGCCCAGGCTATTCTTAAGTCTTTTGGGATTGCAGAGGGTACTGGAGTGAGGGTTGCAGGCAGGATAGGGATCAGACAAATAAAGCCACCTAGGCTGAGGGATACCCCTCACTCCTTCACTCCATATCACCAAGTGAGGAGAGGGCTAGTCCCTTTCCCCAGTGCCCCTTCCCCTGCCAAGAGTGAGCAGCTGCATACTAGAACCAGGCAGAAAGTTTTGGGCAGCCGCCCTCGTCGCCGCCTTCCAAGAAGCTCCTAGTCTAGCCACAGAGTCAGAAGGGGAAGCTTGGGCTCACTCCCTCCTGCCAGCTCCTCCTCTTCTGGGTCTTCTAGGCAGTGGGATCTGGCCTGCCCCCTCAGACCAGAAGGGTTGTGGAGAAGCAGGAACAATAACCCGAGGCTTGGAGGAGAGAAAGCAGATCTGATAAACAGGAAAAACGATGTTCAAAACCTGGGGAGGAGGGTGTTTCTTCTTTTCTTATCTTAGCGGAGAACTCTTCTCACCTTCTACCGACACAAAACCCTAGAAACAAATCTTCTTCTTTAGTTCTCTCTCAAGGAGATTCGGAGACATTTACCCACCCCTCCCTGGAGAGAAGGGGCCCAAGCAACGTAGGGGTTAACTTTTCTGAAAACACAATTAACTTTTTCCAATCCTGCGTGGGGTGGGGGAGAGATATATTTATTTAATCCCGGGAGTGGGGTGGTCTCAATCTAAACGTTCCCTCCTCCCTCAAAGGCACAGAGCCTGTTTCACAGATCCTACGTAGGTGGAACAGGACGCGTTGTGTTGTTGGGGAGAGAGAGAAAGGCGAAGGAGAAGGAGGGAAAAAAAAGGTTGATAGGTTTGTGCGCGGGTCCCTCGTGCGGGCTGCGCTCCTCCTGGGTGCTATTTGACAATTCCTGCCTCTGCCATTGGTCAGTGTTGGATCAGATGGTTGTATTTCCTTCTGGCCTCACTGGCACCTCGCCATCCCCCCTCAGCTAAAACCCAATCTCGGATATACTACTAATAGGCGCGGCGCTCGGACTATAAAACACAACAAATCATAAACCCGGCGGAGCAGCAGCGGCCGCGCGCGCCTCCCCTCCCAATGAGTTCCTATTTCGTGAACTCCACCTTCCCCGTCACTCTGGCCAGCGGGCAGGAGTCCTTCCTGGGCCAGCTACCGCTCTATTCGTCGGGCTATGCGGACCCGCTGAGACATTACCCCGGGCCCTACGGGCCAGGGCCGGGCCAGGAGAAGGGCTTTGCCACTTCCTCCTATTACCCGCCGGCGGGCGGTGGCTACGGCCGAGCGGCGCCCTGCGACTATGGGCCGGCGCCCGCCTTCTACCGCGAGAAGGAGTCGGCCTGCGCACTCTCCGGCGCCGACGAGCAGCCGCCGTTCCACCCTGAGCCGCGGAAGTCGGACTGCGCACAGGACAAGAGCGTGTTCGGCGAGACAGAAGAGCAGAAGTGCTCCACTCCGGTCTACCCGTGGATGCAGCGGATGAATTCGTGCAACAGTGAGTGAGACTTCCCGTCTCCATCGCCCCGGCTCCCCTGGGTCCCCACCCCGGGAGACAGAACTAGTGAGCGCCCCCTGCCCCAATCTCCCACAGCATGCTGGGTGGGCATCTCAGTTAGGAGATAGAAGAAGATTGGGCGCCTGCTCGGGGTCTCTCGCTGTGTCCCCTATTAGGCAGGAGTTACAAAGTTTGCAAAGTCCCAGCCGCACTGGGAGCCATGGGGAGCAAGTGTGCTCTCCTGGGGCGCCTGGCCAGAGCCGGGGTTCCAGGACAGGGAAGGGAGCAGGGGCCCGCAGTCACTGGCTTGGCTTTACTTTGCGCCCCCAGCCCCCCTCTCCCAGCCCTGGTAGGGTTCCCCAACCAAAGACGGCTCCATTAAAAACGGAGTGCGTCATGCAAGGGGGTAGGTGGTGACGCTGAAGAGGAAGAGTTGAGTCTGTCTGGGACTGTGTTTCCCTGAGGGTGGGGGGCTGGGGCTAGATGAGGAACCAGAAAAGGGGTGGTAGTCAGAGGAGGGAGGAGGAATAAGGGGAAGGAAGAGAGAGGGAGCAGGCGGAGCGAGAGAGGGAGAAACAGGCGCGGGGTCTCAGGTTGGATTATTTGTTGGCCTTAAGTCCCAACTGATGTCCATTAGCCGGACTCGAAAGTGAGGAGCCGTTAATGTGGACTATGGATCGATCTACGTCATTACGGATTAAGGGCCTGGATTTATCATTGGGCTGGCGGGATGTGGCGGGGAGCAAGATGGATGGAAAGGGAGGGAAAGACAAGATGCAACTAAGAAGAGACACACCTGACCAGCCCCTCCCCCCAGGCTCAGGTGGGAGTTCAAACTGCTCCTCCCCTCCCCCATCTAGAGTCTAGACAGACGGCACAGGCCTAGGAGACCAGGAGGGAATCTGGAGGGGGCGCTGGAGGAGTGCGAGACGGGGGAAGGGAACCGGCAGAATAGAGGGTATCCCGGTACCGGCTGGAGTCTGTGTTCGAGGGTCGACTAGGGGAGGGGGCCCTGGGCCCGGTGACCACAGGCCTCAGCATCTCCACTCTGCGTAACAGGTTCCTCCTTCGGGCCCAGCGGCCGGCGAGGCCGCCAGACATACACGCGTTACCAGACGCTGGAGCTGGAGAAGGAGTTTCACTACAATCGCTACCTGACGCGGCGGCGGCGCATCGAGATCGCGCACGCCCTGTGCCTGACGGAACGGCAGATCAAGATATGGTTCCAGAACCGACGCATGAAGTGGAAAAAGGAGAGCAAACTGCTCAGCGCGTCTCAGCTCAGTGCGGGGGAGGAGGAAGAAAAACCGGCCGAGTGAAGGTGCTGGAAAGGGAGGGAGGACGCGAGGGGAGAGGTCTGTGGGGAGCCGAGGGCGTCAGAGAGACCCGGGAAGGAAGGCTCTCGGGTGGAGGAGCCAGGAGACCTGCTCTCCAGCGCAGACAGGCAGGGCCCAGCGCTCTCCTGGACCCCCCCCGCCCGCACAGCTCCTGGCGGGTGCTCTGAGGCCTCACTACTCGAGCCCACCCAGCACCCCGCGCGCCCTTCCTTCCCGAGGAACTCGCCTCAGCCTGATCAGGCTTCCTGGTGAGAACTGAGGATCGGACTCACTTGATGTTTCCTGGAAGCAGAGCAAAATGCTCTTATCCCTGTCGCGTCTCATTTCGTCCATGTCCCCCGTGCACGGTTCAATGGTAGATTCGCTGTCCCCTCAGCGGGGGCCTTGAAGACTCCCTGATCCCAGACCTGTCGTCTCTCCCACCCCCTCCCCAAAGCCACTGGAAGGAGCACATACTACCTAGAAGTAAGAAGAGGAGCCTCAGAAGAAAACAAAGTTCTATTTTATTAATTTTCTATGTGTTGTGTTTGTAGTCTTGTCTTAGCTCTGGACGTGAAATACTTCGATGATGATGATGATAATAATAATAATAACAATAATAAAGATGTGAAAACTCGAAGCTCGGTCACCTCCAATCCTCCCCTGCCATTTTTTCCTCTCCCCTCAACCCCCAGCCTCTCCACTTTCCTGAGCCAGAATTCAGCAAAGGCGAGAGCCCTGGCCCGCCGAAGCGAGCCCTGTTCGACTGGGAAGTTACAGCTGGGATAAACGCTGGAGCGATCAGTCCTGCCCAGGCCCCAGCGCTGCGTTTCCCTGGTGCTGAGGCTCACAGCCGCCTCTCCCCGTGCAGACTTGGGGGATGGAGAGGGGCTGTTTCCCTCTCATTCTCTAGCCTTTCCTCGTGTGTCCACAGCACTAAGGGAGCAATTGAGGTCCCTAAAGCTCTCCTGCGGAGACGGAGCCATCGAGTCTGGGGGCCTCTGCAGCGCTTTTCTGTCCTCACCTTCGCAGAGACCCCTGGCCTTTGGCCCGTCCACATGGCCAGGTTTTTTCGCCAGCCTTGGCCCTCCGTTTCTGGCCTGTGGCTCTGGAGACTAAAAAATGGGGCCACTGGGTATCTCTCACCCTGTAGCTGAAGGCTCCAGGTGCCCCTTCCCACCTCAAGTAGGAGATCAGCCTCAAGTAGGAGATCAGCCTCAAGTAGGGGAATGTAAAGCCACCAGCCAGGCACAGGCCGAAGGGCACAACTTTCCCTTGCTCCTTGGAGACCCCAGGGCAGGAGGCCAGGTGATGGGGCATTTAGTGTCATCCTCTCAAACCAGAATGGCTCATTCTCTCTCTGCTTGCACCGGCACCCAGAGGGTAAGCTGCAGACACTTCCTTTATTCCTCCGCCCTCTCGCTTCCTTTCTTATTTTTAAAGAAAATAGTCCCCTCCTAATAGGAGACCAGCTGCGGCGGTCTCTGGCCGCTCAGCGTGCTCAGCAACGCATGCGGGTCCTTGGAACCCCTTTTCCGGGAAGGCGGCTGCCACCAGGCAAATTCTCAAACTGCCCAGCTGCAAGTGAGGGGCCTGTAGTGGGGCCTCCGAATGCAATAGCCGAGGAGGAGGGGAAGGGATTCCGCTTTACGAACTCTCAGACACATGTTACTACTCAAACCCAAGCAGCAGACGCGGTGGCCGCTGTAGTCTTTTCGGCAACTAGGCCGCTTAGCCCCAGCTGTGCTCGGCTTCTGGGTTCCCTGTGCTGCTCTGTCACTCCCCACGCCTGGGCTAAGGACCACCAAGGAGGTCAGGAAGGGGATTTCGAACTTCCAAGTGGCCCAGGAGAAGTGAACACTTCTCCGCCTTCTTTTTCAAGCCTCCCGCCCAGCCCTGCAGGCTCGGCCTGGGCGCTGTGGACCTGTAACAGCAGTTCCACCAGGATGCAGGCCAGGCTAAGCTCCTGGGGAAAACCCGTTGCAATAATTGTTTTTCACACACAACTTCCAACCCTTCCCCCATTTCCGCCTCCAATTCGGAGACTTGCAAAGCCTGAGAAAGGGAAAAGCAACTCAATCTTTGATCTTCTCATTCAAAGTTAAAATAATAACGACAGTGATGATGTAGAGAGAAGGAACCAAATAGAGAGGCTAACCCCACCCACAAGAAAGTGGGTAAAAAGCCCAACCCCTGCTCTAAAAGGCTCAACCCTGTGGCTGAGCCTTGGCCGGGTTTCTTTCTCTCCCGGCGACTGCAGGGAGCCAGCAGGGAGGCAGCCGCCGCCGCCATGGCGGTCTCCCTCCCGCGCTCCCGTCGATCGCCGGGAGGTGGCGCGCTCTGCTCAGAGGCCAAAGCCAACCTTCTCCCTGTTTCTCCCCCTTCTCCTTTTTTCCCCCTCTCTCGGAGGCTCGCATTGAATCGGCCCTAACGATTCTCGGATCGTCATTATTTGTAACCATAGAGCATGAATTACCTCTTGAGGTCATCAGCGAGAATTTACGACTGGTCAACAAAAGCACGTGATTCCCTAACGCCCCCCCACCCCCCTTCCAACCCCCCCCGTATTTGGCCGCATACATAGCAAAACGAAGTACAGTGCATCGCTATAATTCATTAATACATCATAAATCGTGAAGCACAGGGTTATAACGACCACGATCCACAAATCAAGCCCTCCAAAATCACCCAAATGAGCTCGTACTTTGTAAACTCCTTCTCGGGGCGTTATCCAAATGGCCCGGACTATCAGTTGCTAAATTATGGCAGTGGCAGCTCTCTGAGCGGCTCTTACAGGGATCCCGCTGCCATGCACACCGGCTCTTACGGCTACAATTACAATGGGATGGACCTCAGCGTCAACCGCTCCTCGGCCTCCTCCAGCCACTTTGGGGCGGTGGGCGAGAGCTCGCGCGCCTTCCCCGCGCCCGCCCAGGAGCCCCGCTTCAGGCAAGCGGTTTCGAGCTGCTCCCTGTCCTCGCCCGAGTCCCTGCCCTGCACCAACGGCGACAGCCACGGCGCCAAGCCCTCTGCTTCGTCCCCTTCCGACCAGGCGACCTCAGCCAGCTCCAGCGCCAATTTCACCGAAATAGACGAGGCCAGCGCGTCCTCGGAGCCTGAGGAAGCGGCGAACCAGCTAAGCAGCCCTAGCCTAGCTCGGGCGCAGCCAGAGCCCATGGCCACCTCCACAGCCGCGCCCGAGGGGCAGACTCCGCAGATATTCCCCTGGATGAGGAAGCTTCACATCAGCCATGGTAATTCTCTCTCTCTTTTTTGTCTTCTCAGCTTTCCTGCTCTGCGTTTTGGGGTGGGATGGGGGAACAAGGAGAGCTTGGCTTTACCCTAAATATAGATTCATTTTTCTAAGGGGGAAAGTCTCTAAGAGGGGCCTCATAGCTTCGTAGACAGAGCCAAAAAGGGTCTCTCTGTTAGAGGGGGGTATTTTTAATAATGTTTTCCAGCTTCGGCTTAGGTTTTTATTACCGCAGCTGAACCAGCTTTAGGATAAAGGATGGGGTTCAATAATGTGGGGAAGGGTCCTGCTTACCCCTGAAATTTTGAGACTGTCGCTAGCAAAGAAGTGGTGAACAGTAAAAGGAGCTTTCCGGGGCAAAAGTGCAACCGCTCTCCTCCCTCCCGGGGCGAGCGGCCGCCTGAGCCCAGCCAAGGGTGAGGCACTAGGAGCGAGCAAGAGACAAAGCCCGGCGCACTGGCTGCCAGCAGAAGTGGGGGATGCAGTAGAAAGGGGTGCAGAAATCGAGCCTGAATGTGGGCATCTGGAGTAGAGAGGATTGCAGCTGTGGTGAGCTGGGTGCCGGGACGCCTGGGTCCTGCTCCCCCGCCCCCTCCCACCCAGTGCCCCCTCCCACCCAGTGCCCCCTCCCTTAACCGGAATAACGTTGCCTTGCGGCTTTTCTCTACCTGCTCCAGATATGACCGGGCCGGACGGGAAAAGGGCCCGGACCGCGTATACCCGCTACCAGACCCTGGAGCTGGAAAAGGAGTTTCACTTCAACCGCTACCTGACCCGGCGACGACGCATCGAGATAGCCCACGCACTCTGCCTGTCCGAGCGCCAGATCAAGATCTGGTTCCAGAACCGGCGCATGAAGTGGAAGAAGGACAACAAACTGAAAAGTATGAGCCTGGCTACAGCCGGCAGCGCCTTCCAGCCCTGAGCCCGCCAAGAGGAGCCCAGCGGCCCAAGAGCCCGTGCCACCCCCAGCCCTGGCCCCTCCAATCCTCCCCGCTCTGCCGCCGCCCGCTGGGGACCGGTTCCCACAAGCCTGCCTCGCCCCGGCCTTGTGTTACGATATTTCGTTTGGTCTTAGGTCTTCCTGTGGCTCCCTCTCTCCTGGACTGGTTATCTTGTTATTATTGTTAATAATAATAATTATTATTATTTTCCTTCCATACTCCCAACTCCCTTCTGCTTGTCCTAAATCCGCCGGTGTTTCTGAATGTTTGTGTCTGTGGTTGCAGTCCTTCCCCCAGGAAAAAAAAAAGAAAGAAATTGGCATGTTTAATGTGAACTCTCCCCTCCCCATCTGTGTTCTAACTTATTTATAAAAAGATGATCGCTGTATTTTGAGTTTCAGCTGGAAACTTCTGTAAGGGGCAGCAGTTGAGGTGGAGTAGTGCCGCAGTGGGGCCAAGCTGAGCTGGCCTCGGAGATGGAGTCTCTTTTCATTCTCCTCCTCCTCCCTCCTCACTCCCTAGGCCCCCAGTCTCCTAGGGGCTTGGTCCTAGGGTGGGAAGGGGCTAGGGAGGACCAACGGGATGATATTGAGAAGAGAGAAAGAAGATAGTGAGATTTAAGTTCCTGCTGCCTGGGTAGGCCCCACAAGGCCTGGTCTGGGAGTATATGGAAACAAAAATGATCCTCAGTGCAAAATGTCTTGTGTATTTCTCTGTGAATCCATGGGTCTGGCTAGAGGGCCCAAAGCTTGTAAATATGGGGATAGTCTGGTTCAGACCCTTCTCTCCCTTACCCATTTTGCTTCCAAGACCATTTGTAGTGAGCGAGTGGATGCTGTGCTACGTGTGAAATCTGTCTTTGCGGGACCTGTCTCAGTGATTGGCTTTTGGTATCTGTTTGTAGCTTTCCTGGAAGTCAAATAAATGTTTCCCCCACTCCATTGCCCTTCCACTTGTCTTTTCTCCGAGGGGTCTGCTTCTCCCATCGTAGGCACACCCTGCACCATTCTCAATAGATCTGGGGTGCAGGGAAGAAAAAGTAGGCTGCTCCCCAACAGCTCTTCTCAGTCATGTAAGTCCCTGGCTTGGTCAACAGTGCTTGGGCCAGGGAACAGACCTTCATGCCTGGGGGACTCCAAGGCCCAGAAACCCCATGTGGGGCTGGGGCAGAGGAAAGGCTGAGCTAGACTTCATCGTGGTCTTCCACTAGCTGGCCAAGGAAGCCTCTGGAAAACTCTTCTGGGAAAGTAATTTGGGCCTAAGTCCTCAGCAGGAGGCTCCTGGCCTTTTGGGAGTGGTAGAGGCCTGCCTAGCCTCCTGTCTCCTACTGCAAGTCCCAATTCAGCTCTGCCACCAACTAAAGCAAAAAAAAAAAAAAAAAAAAAAAAAGAAAATCAGCTGGATTTCAAAGGATTTCTCTCACCCTCAGCCTTCCCTACCCTTATCAAGGGCTCCTCTCCAAGGGCCCAACTGATCTTCCCTCTTGATTAGGAGTTAGGGTCCTTTCAGAAAGACCCCTGGTTCCCTTTCAGCCTGGCCCAGGGCTAGGGCCCAGTCCACCTCCATCCAAGTCAGCTTCCACCCTGAGCACAAGAGTCAAGTCTGGACACTTACCCGGTCAATCCCTTCCAGCTTGGCCCAACTTCTTACTGGACTTGGGGGGAGGGGGAGCTGGTGAGGAGGCAGCCGAGGGTCGTGGAGGCTCTACTTGGCCCTCCTTTCCCTTCACCCCTTGACTTTGTCCCCCTTTGTCGATAGCAAACTATCCCAAAAGTCGCTATGACATTTAGATGTCAAATGGATAGGGGTTTTATCTCGAAGTTAGATCGTAAAAATCGCCGAGAAGTCAGACAGATACCCCTCACTGGCTCGAGAAAGTCACGTGAGGTCCATAAAGTTAGTTTTATGGTTTTGGGGAGTTGACACCGCGCAGTATATTTCACATTCTCCAGAATGTTAAGTGACACTTTAACTGCTCGCTGTGGTGGGGAAGGGGGCAGAGGTAGGTGAGCACTCTCCCAGCCTGGAGCAGCCGGACCAGCCCAGAAGGCAGCGGCAGCCCAGGCCAGCATTCCCGCAGTAAGTCGCTTTCAGCTTTTGCTTTTACCCCTTGCAATTCTGGGGCTTGGGACTAGGGAAAGAAAACTTGTTTCCACCTGGGGCTGTGGGGTGATGTAGGGGAAATTTAGCCTGTTTTATGCACCCAGTTCTAAGGGACTGGGTGGCTGAAATGAGTGCTCTCAGTTTCATAAGGCCTCATCGGTTGGTCGGGGGTGCCTGATTTTTACCAGCAGGAGTGTCTGACTTTGTGGGTTAAAGGGTTTGTGTGGGGGATCCATGCTCCCTCAGTGCCAGTGGAAATTTAGGGACCAGGAAGGAGGGGTGTGTATTGCTGAAAGAAGGGGCCATTGTTGGGGGCCACTTCACTGCTGGATATCTTCAGACAACTATCCCCCCACCCTCTAGAAAGAAACTTTATGACATTCATTTGTCAGAGGTGTGTGGGGGTGCACCGCTGGGCATTTTTATCTGGATACATCTGAGCTGAGAAAAAGCACCCGGTAGGCGGCTGCTGTGGGCTGCCTTGCCCTGGGGTGATCTCTGGCTTTCCGATCTTTGAAGCCCATAAAAAGGGGTCTCTTTGGTTATCTTTGGCTTCATCAGGCTTCTCTGGGATGGGGAGCACAGCTCTGCTTTTGCCTCCACCTTCAGCCTGTTGGTCTCAAGCTAATCTTTCTCCTTGGCTTGAAGTAGGATCCTGAAGTCAGACTAGGGAGCAGACAGAGAGGGCAATCCCCCCAATTCAAAACCTAATTCCTGAACCAGGAATGGGGGAAGGGAAGAGCTTCTTCTCTTGCCTAGAGGTGTTAGGTGTTTAAGTAGAACTCTGGCAAGCCCTCCACAAATAAAATCAGCTCAAGAATACAAATCCCTCAACTGTCGGGAGGAAATAGATTCAGGAGCTGGAAGAGAAAATAGGAAAGGTGCTCTGTTTTCCTCTCTTTTTCCCTCTTCTTTTCTGGGCACACCCTCAAAGGCCCCTTTGTTTTGTGACACCATAAACCAGACAGACTTCAGGATTTGATCCCCAGGGTTTCTGTTATTTTCTAGGGAAAATCACCCTTCTAAAAGTCAGAGGCTTCTTCCCCACCAAATTGACCACCCCCCAATTTAACACCCATGGGGCTAACTACCCTGTCACTCCTATTTTCACCAGCCTGCCTTCCCTTGATTCAGCTCACCAACTGCCATAGGTAGTTTCTGGGATTGGACAAGTGGCACCTCAAGGGGCTTCTGATCTTTGGGACAAGGATGGGGTCATAAGACTCCCTTTTTCTCATTAAGGGACACTGGAGTTCTCCCCCATCCTTTCTCCTGAAGCCACTTTCTATTCCCTGAGCTCTCTATCCATTGCCCAAGCCTGACTAACAGGAGATCCTTAACAGGCTTTAAGAGCAGAGTCACCCTGGTTTGAAGACACATCATCCTAAGAATGATGAGGGCATTTGTATCCCTTAGAAAGGAGACACAGGTCATCTCCCAAAGGATCCCCAGCACCATTGAAAATATAAAGAAGTGCTGGAGGCACAGCTTCCACAGTCTTCCACTCTACAAGGCAACGGAGTTGACAGACATGCAGACAAAGAGCTCTGCAAGGGACAGTCTGACCTGGGTCTCCAAGGGAACCCCATTCCTATTGTGCCCCTGGCCTCACTCTAATATACTTGCCTTTCTGAAAGCCCTCCTGGAAGCTAGAACCCCAGATAGCAAGGCCTGCTCCTGAAAAATTGTTTCTTTACCCCCTCTCATGTCAGTTCTGTAGGCTCTAACATCTACTAGGCATATCTGGTCGGATTTTCCAGGATGGCAAAGAGCAACTTGGGGTGCCCACTTCCACCTCAGTGGCCAAACTCTTGAAGGGTCTCCTCCAGCTCTAAGCAGGTCCTGGAGAAGACGCCCTAGGCTGGGCTTTCCTTTTCTCCACTTCAGGCTCCCTGAGCTGGTCCCCAGTCCTGTCTGAACCCCAGTCAGGACAAGTTGGGGGAGGCAATGAGAGGTGTGAAGGGATTGCTGGTGCCAAGAACTCTCTCCTCTGCCCCAGACCTCTGTCCTCTCCTCCTGCCCTCCCCAGGCTATCTCCCTCTAACAGAGCTGCTCTACTCTCTCCAGGGCTTTGCTCTCTCTCCTCTCCCACCTGCTTTCTCTCTCTGCCAGTCCAGGCTTCAACCTCTTGAGCTACAAGCCAAGCCGGTACCCTCTGGCCAAATCTTCAACCTGGGGCAGGCCCCAGGAGGTGACAGCTGGAGATTAAGGCTGCAGTTTCTCTTTTCCCTCTGAGGCCAGCCTGGCCACCACTCGGGGGACAATTCAATTTTGATTTTTTTTGTTTTGTTTTATTTGGTTATTTGTTTTGTTTTGTTTCTCTGAGGCCAATGGGTGGGAGGAAGTATAAAGAAGTGTAAACAGGAAAGCCAGCCGGGCCTGGAGTTCCAAGTGCCCATATTTCATCGGCTTCCTCTCCATAACTGTGGCAGGGACACTTAACCCTTCCCTGGCTGTGAGAAGTTATTCTCTAGGGCTGGTGAGCAGAATGGGAAGATCTAAGAGGAAGCTCCTTTCCTTGCCTGGTTCCTTTATCCCTGGGATTTGCAGGCCAAGGATTCTGAGCAATGGAGAAGACAGAAGCTCAGCACAACCCCCCAAACTCAGTCTCTTCCCAGGACTAGTCTCCCTAGCGTGGACTTCTCAGCTTCGGGGACCAACCTGGTCAATCTTGGAAGACAGGGCTAGCAAGAATGAGCTCCCCTCTTTTAAGGGAGGGAATACTGGTATCCTTCCCCACTTTTGGAGTTTTTCAGAGTAATCAGATTTTGAGGCTGAGATCTGCCCACAGTGAGATTTATCGATTGCTACAGCGCTGTTACACATCCATATTAATTTACACCGCCTGGAAACCGAGCTGTTCGGGGAGGGGAAGGGAAAAATGGGGGCCCCTTAAGCAGAATGGATATTTCTCCCTAAGGGACTCTGAGGTTGAGATTGGAGGGCCCTCTGCACATGAATCCTGTGGCCCTCCCCAGGCTTGAAGCCCCTGGAGTTCTCAGCAAGGGCAAGAATGACTTAGTCTCTACAGTCAAGTCCACACATAAGTCTCATGGTGGTGATGGTTGGGGGGGGGATTAAATAACCCTCAGGTCGTTCCTGCAGGCCCCATCCCACTCTTCCTTGTCTCTGGTGGGTTTCCCCAGCCCTCTAATGCTCTGTCTCCAGCAGAGGTTAGCGAGCATCCTTTCTAGAGGGGTTAACCTCCCCCCCCCTCACTTTCCTTTCAACTTCTCAAAAGTAGAGGCTTATGACGGTTTTCGAATTTGGTTTGTTTTATTTTGCTTTAGCGTCGCATTGTTGTTGGTAGTGATGGTCTTATGGCCTTCTCCTTTCTCCTATCCCTCCCTCCAAAAAGTGATTAAAATCTGTTAAAGGATTTAATTAAGAGAGTTAAATGAAAAGGAAGGAGGCGCAAATGAGTTGGGGGAAAAAACCCACACCAAAGCTATTCTCAACGATTAAATCGCCATTTTAACAATATAATGGAGTTTGCATCCTGAAAGGGGAAATCAACGCTCATATCTCATCAATAATTCATAGAGTCCGGGATCATGCAGAGGTCAGCAGACGGGGGCAGCAGCGCCGGCCTACGTGGGGCTCCGAGCCGCTGCAGCATACATTACGCGCCGCCGGCCACACCGCCGCAGCCACCTCCGCCGCTGTAGACCAGGGGTGGGGGCACGCCGGAAGGTTTAGGCGGATCTTTCGTTCTTTCTTTTGGCGAATTTACTGATTGCAGTCTCCAAGAGGAAGAGGGGAAATTTGGGAGCCTGGAGAGTATGGGACTTGGAGCAATTCGGGAACCTGTCGGAGCCCAAAAAGCACCTTGTCCCCAAGTTTTAACGTTTCTCTTCCCTCTCTTTTTCCTTTTCTCAGTGATTTAGGCGTCTCCTCCCTTGTCTCTTCTCCCCCTAAAGTTCCTCTTGGAGAGAAAAATGCACTCTCTGCAGTATCCTGTAGCTTCTCCTCCCCGGAAACGGTTCCCAGGCTGCGAGGCCGCCCTCTGGACTGCCTCTCCCGGAGTGGATCCGGGCTGAGCCTTGCGGCTTCGGAGCACAGCGACTGGTTTTGGTCGCAGCGATCCCTGGATCCCTGACCTTGGAGCCTTGTGGCGTAGGGCTGAATGCATCTAGGGAGGAAAGGTACCTCGCAGGCCCCAGACCATTTTGCCTTACCAAAAGATGACCCAGGCCAGTTGGAAAGGTGGGGAGTCAGCATGGGAAGACACCTAGGGGCAAAGTGGAGGGAAAGTGCCAGCCTGTGTGGGGCGTCGCCTCTTGAGGGATTTGGAGGCATGACAGAGGATACCCTGTTTCAGGGCTTCTGCAGGCTTGTCCTTAGGGGCATGCATCTCTCTAATTCGTTTTCTTTTCTGTTTTCTGAATCCCAAGGGATCCCAAGGAAGGAGAAAGGAAATCCTTCCCAGTGAGAGGTGGGGGTCTGGGAGGCGATATTTGGGCGGAAGGGAAACCGAAAGCGGGCGGGTTGTCCGCACTGCCGCTGCTCTGGACTAGAAGCAGAGGCTGTAACATCCCAGAGCTGCCAGTAGAGTCCGCCTTAGACCAAGTTCACAGCCAGGATGGGGCCTCCGAGGCGCCAGCGAACGGCCGCGCAAGGTGGCCCCGGGCCCCCCCGCATCGTTGGGACACTGAACTCTCCCTCTAGCCCTGTGAACATAGTGGCCCCCTCTGCTCCCGAGGAGCTCCTGCTTCAAGCTCTCTCCACCCTTCACCCCAGAAATGCCCTTCTCCAGGTCAGCCCATTCTACTTCTCGCTATAAGTCTCCTCGTCCAGCAACCTCGGCCCCACTCGGGGGTCAAAAATGAAGGGTGGGTGGTCAAAAGCCCTTCCAGGCATCCCAATAGAAGAGACCGTTGAAAATGAGGGAAGTGGGTTCCGCGTCTTTTTCCGAGGAGTTATTTAATAGTCAAAAGACTCCTCTTGCCCAGGTCTAAGGGCCTGGGGGAGTGGGGACATTGGCGAAGGGGGGAGGGGTAAAGAAAGCGTTTTGCCCTGGGGTTTCTGTGGCCGGCGTAGCAGAATGAGACCCTGGGTGGTGAGGCCAGTGTTATTGCCGGAGGGGTCGCAAAGTTGGAGGGTCAAAAGTTTACACCATGCGTGAGTGGGCGCGGCGGAGGCGACTAGCAGCGGGGGAGGGGTGGGGCGGTGGGGGAGGGGGCTGTTTGTGTGTGAAGACGGACGAAGGAGCCAGGGATGCTGGAGGTAAGGAAGACTTGTGGGTTGCAGAAGTAGGGGAGCAGAAACGGGCAGCGAAGAGGCAGGTATCTGGGGAAGGGAAACTGAGGAAGAAAAAATCCCTTCTCCAAAACCTCGAGATTGGTGGTGGTGGCGAGTTGTAGAAAAGACAGCCCTTAGGGTGTGGTGAACCCTCTGAGCAGTTTTCTCTTCCAAAGATAATCTTTGAGTCACCATATTAAATTTAATTAAAACATTCCTAGCCACACACATTTTAGAAATTCAATTAAGTTACCCCCACGTCTTTGTAGGACTTCTGGCAGGGCCAAAGAATACTTCTAATGTGAAGGTTTGATTTTCACCAACATCAACTCACCCTGCTTGCCCTAAAGGAGTCAAACTACTGGCTCTTTCAATCCTCCACCCCTGGGAGAGGCAGGCCTGTTTTCAAGAACCCTTAACCCCCAGGCTGTCAGGAAGGTGGGGTCCATGAGCATGGGCCAACACTGGAGCCTTTCCAAACTCTCATTTCTCTCTCCAAATTGCTCCAGTTTAAGAACTTGCCTATTGAAAGATTAGCTTGTTAATTCTCTTGCTCTCTCCCAAGCCTCCATTTGTGTGTTCATCTTGACTCCTTCTCTTCCTATTTGGATGAGGGAGGAGAAATGCAAAGGAAAAATACCAAATGGCCTCACGGAGATCTTTTTTACGGGAGTTGAAACAGGCGACCTGAAATGAACTTTGAATCCTTACATTAAGCTTAGCTCATAAGTAAATGCCTAGAGAGATGCAGTAATTATAACACTGGAGCATATGCCTATTTTGGGTCTTTAAATGACTGCTGTATTATGAGATGTCGTTATATTCTCCTCCAAGCATTTACTATAGGAGGTACACTGTGGGCGTTTTTCCTTCCAGGATGTGGATAACCTGAGAGTTTCTGTAAAGATGCCTTTTGAAACATGGCCAGAAGAGACAAAGGTTTAATATCAAATTTCAAATAGATTTCACCCAGGGTTTTGACTAAACCAATTGGGTGCAGGTCCCTATTTCTGCTTAGTCCTTAGGCGAGTTTCTCTGCAGTGTCAGGCCAGGAAGGAATTCCTGGAGTCCTGAAGAGACAGATGTGAAAGCCTGAACTGAAGAATCCATCTCCTTCTGTTCTAGGACAGAACGTTAGCAAATTTAGGTATAGACTGGAGCAGCCCAAGGTCCTGGGCTAGAGGGACCAGGTTGGGGAAGAAGTGGCCTCTGCCATTCTGGACCAAGCTGGGTGCCTTGGGGAGTTCTTTCTTGACCTCTCCGTACTAGGAGGATACCACCCTACCAACTAGGCTGGAGCCCTGTCTCAGTCTGTAGACTTGAATTGGGAGGAAGGGGAGTCACCTGACCCACCTCTGCAAGTCCCTAGGAAGCTGGAGAAAGGGAGAAGTGTGTTGTAGGCAATCCACCAGATTCTAATCCTGGAGAGACAAACCCAAGAAAATCTCACTATTTTCAATGACTTCTTGATCTGCTCCTGAACCTCGTTATGTGGGTGATGGGGGTAGGCAAAAGTGTTACTGTATTGATGAGAACGATTCTTTGGGGGGGAGGGGGAAGCTATTGTTTTGTATTTAAAGGACAGTTAAAGCTCTGAAAGTTATGCCCCCGGCTTTGACCAGCCCAGCCCAGCACCTCTCTCAGGGTTCTATCTTCCCCAAACCTGCTGGGTTGTGTGCACCAAAATCTTGGACCCAAGAGGTGGAGTGGTCATTTCTAGGCCCTGGAGCTTCCAAAGCTTTTGTAGAAATGAGGGTGTCTCTGACACTTGGGGGAGCAAATAAAGCAGATGGAGTGTGCAATGGGGTGGGGAGCCGGGCCCTGGCCATACAGGCATTTAGGGGTAAGGTTCAGGGAAGGGGCCTCTTGCTCAGGCCTGCTTTCTGGGGACCAGGTGCCCAAAGCCACGCTTTCAGTTTTCCCCGTGCCAGCCTCATTCTCCGGCCTCAAAAGGATCCCACATGAAACCCCACACTCTCTCTGCAACCAGAGCTGACAAAATATGGGAATGATGGAAAATCAAAACAGGGGAGTGGCCGACTGACTCCTATCCAAATGGGACATTTTTGGGGTGGGGGTTGGGTGAAGAGAAGAGAAGGCTCTGGCGAAAAGTCGAGCTGGAGAGGATGAACTGAATCAAATTTCTGCTCTGTCATTTTTTTCCCAAGTAATGACCTACGCAAAATTCAATATGACCCAGCGAACTGCGCGAGCGTATTATAGTAACTGCCTGCTCGTGGGGGAGGCCGGGAGAGGGGTGAACTGCAGGTCACGGCGTCTAAAAATTATTAAAATGTTTGAGAGCCTCGTGACGCGCCTAGCTGTTTAACAAAGACTGCCAAAGTATGAGATTAATACGAAAACTTGCGCTTCCAAAACAAAAACACACCAAAAAAAAAAAAGTCATGTTCCGACTTCTGAGGAAGCCCGTGGCTCTGCCCGCCGCAGCGGTCCGGTTTTCCGGACACACAATAGTGGACAGGAGCGAGCTCAGCTGTTGCCCAGCGCGTCCGCAGGCGGCTCGGCGGCCGGCGGGGCTGGGGAGCCTCCCGGTGAGTACCCTCGCCCGCGCCCCCTCTGGGCCTTTCTCTCCTCCGCGCCGCCGCCGCCGGTGCGCAGGCCGGCTGGGGACTCGCCTCTGCTCGAGCCTTCGGTTTCACTCCCTCGCTGAGTCCCTTCTCCCCGCCAACAAAAGGTGATGATTCCTCGCGGGCTGGGCACGCCCGGAAGGCGGAGGGTGGCTGGGCGGCGCGAAGTCAGGCAAGCAACCTGTGGCTGCCAGGAGAAGGCGGCCGGGAAGCCGCGGAAAGACCCGGGAGCGCAGGGGAGGTGGCTCCTACCGCGCGCAGCCCCTGCCCTTATTTTATTATTATGCGTGTTGCTGTTCGTATCCTTCTGGGCGGTGAAGGGGAGAGGCAGCCTCCCGCTCCGGTGAAACCCGTCCTGGGAGTCGCCCATAAACCCTGTTCTCCATCTCGGGCGGCTGGAGGGGTGAGGGGGTGCGGCGCCTTGGTGGGATTGGCAGGTGGCGGCTTCCAGGGCGCAGAGGAGAAAAATCTCTGCTCTTGGGCGCCAGGATTAAGGATACCCAAACCCGCTGTGGCTCTGCCCTCTGTTCCTCTCTCCTGGGGTGCTGGGGCACCTGGGCCGCATCCCTTGTGAAGTGTAGAGCAGCAGAGAGGCCCGGCCGCCGGCCCAGCGGCCCTCCCAAACTTCCGAAATGCCGACGGGTTGGACGGGTTTCCGAGAGCTGGCGAGTTGAGAAGGATAGGAGGTATGGGGTGGGGGAGGGGCCTGGACGGTTGGAGTGGGTCCTGGAGACCCTAAGTGGCCTCTGACAAGATTTGGAAAGGTCCCTGGTTGACGCTAGGGAGCTGGTGGGGATCCTAGCAGCGCATTTTGTCTGTGGGCTCTGGGCCAGACTCTAGTCTCCCTGAGTGCCCAGATGGGGGTCTGAGATTACCTATTGGACCCTCTCTTGGCAAAGACAACCATAGTGTGATAGTTTGCTTTTTTCTCCCAAATATGTGTGAGTTCAGCCTGTCTGGGAGAATGTTGATGTTAGAAATCAGGCCCAGAGGCCAACATTGGCAATTCCTAGATTTAAGATTAAAAGAAAATCAAAGGGTCTCTGGACCTTATTGTGGGCAGGTGGGAGCTCTCCTCCTACCCGCCTGCAAGGTCCCAGGACTGGGCATAGGCAGAGATCTCTGGAGTGTTGCATTTAGAGGGTTGTTTTCGTGTTGTTCCTGTATTTGTTAATGAAATTGATATTATTTTGACTTCCTCACTACAGATGCAAGTATTTCTCAGACCTAGGGAGTTGAGTAGGGAGTCTGGGTGGGGTGGAGGCTTTTTCTATGCACATTTTCCCTTACTGTGTCACAGCTTTCACAGTCTCAGTTCCCTCCAGCCCAATACCCAGACTCTCAGCTTAGTAAATTCACGGCTTCTGGGAGCCTCAGAAAGTTGGTTTGGAAATCCCAGATGCCCATTTTGGCCCTACCACCAGCAATCCAAGCAGGTGGCTAGGCGAGTTCGTATGTGTTTAGAAGGAAAGGACCCGCCTGGGGCTAGGAAGGTGGGGAAATGGGGTTCCTCCCCACACCTCCCCAGGATTGACCCCCTCTCCTGGCTCCCAGGATGTGTGAGAGGCTGGGAGGGGCCCTATATCATCTGGCTGCATCTTTTATGATTCCTCATTGCCCTTCATTCGGAAATGAAACGCCTTTGATCTTTTCTCAGGTTGTAAACGGAATTGCCCGTCATTAAATATCCGGGGCCCCATCTGCTTGGTCTCCCAGCATTTTTCTTTACAGCTGTTTCTCTCTCTTTTTACCACTGAATTTTTCCAAAAGGACTTTTATTACACCTCCTTCACACCCAGCCGCCTCTTCCTCCTCCCTTCGCTGAGAGGCGCTTTGGAAAATATCTAGATATTCGTTTGATCACAAACTAAAGGCTTGGAGGGGCACGGAGGAGCCGATTGGGGTTTTGTTTTTTCTAAAAAAAAAAAAAAATGTCCTGGGGGGAGGGGAGGGGCTCGAAGGCACCCAGAAAGGCCTGAATCTGACTTCGCGGCAGCCTCAGAATGACCCTTCCTCCTTTTGTGCTTAGCTAATGTTTACATCTCATAATTCATGCGCCACCGAGAGTTGCGCGGCGGCGGCGGCGGCAAGGTTCCCGTCCCTTTGCGAACTGGCTACTTGAAATTCTAATAGAAGAGGAGAGTTGAAAACCTTGTAATCCCAAGAACCGACTCGCAGTGCCTTTTTCTGTTCCCAGAGCTCAAAACTAGAACAAAATGAACTAAAACCAAAGCACTCAAACCACACCCCAAACGAAGAAGGCGCGGAAAGTAGGAGAACTGGAAAATTTCTGGGCCAAGAAGATCTGTCTGTCTTCTGTATATACCCTGTAGATCCGAATTTGTGTAAGGAATTTTGTGGTCACAAATTCGTATCTAGGGGAATATGTAGTTGACATAAACACTCCGCTCGTATTTTTCCAGAAGAAAAATATATATATATATGTATTATTTTTCTGAATGAGGACAATCTGGTGACTGGCCACACGAAGACTCCTTCCTCTTTATTCCTCTTTCTTTTCCTCCTTCAGCTGGTTAGAGACGGAGAAATCATCTACCTGAACTCTCCCCACGCCTGCCCCTGGGAGCCTTGGTCCCTTTTCACCTCTTTTTAAGAGGTTAATGTTATTGTTGTTGAAGTTTTAAATTTATCTTCAAACGCACCCATTTTCTATTCTGGGCTCAGGGAGGCTTTATTGGAAATTGCGAAAAAAATGACTTGTCTTCAGTGCGCTAAGAAGGCAAAGGAAATTTAACAAACGGATGCTGAGGCCGCCTTTCCGTTTCAGTTCAGAACAAGATGACCTGGAAATACTCGATTACCAAGGGGTGTTATTGTGTGTGGGGGTCACCTCTATGGCTGTATCCCCAGTATCACAGGGATGTGAGATTTCTATTCGCCGCGGAGGCGGCGGCATTAGCGACAATTAGAACGTCTCGGACCCATGGTTAGTATTGCTCGGGTGGTTATGGAATTAGCAAATTGCTAATCAATTTTGCTCTCAAAAGTTGCAGGTTTTTTACCCCAGAGCTCTATCTATAGTGTGGGAAACCAAGTCGTTTCTCCGGGCTTGGGCCGTGTGGATTAAAGGGAGGAGTGGATAGGAGAAGGGGGACAGACGGACTGATGGACTCAGTCTAGCTAACCGCGCAGCTAAATGCGATTTGGAAGGCGAAGTCTCCCCGAATTAGTGCATGAATTTCCTATCGATCCGCTCGCGGTTCCATTCATCTCTGACAAGTCCCTCTGCACACCCGCCCTCTAGCTCTGGACGCCTCCTCTCTCACCCCTACCCCTCCCCATCCGGCTGCAGAGAAAAGCCCCAAGCTCTGTGCTCTGGCCCCCGTATGGGTTCCCCTTTCCAGACGGAGCCCCCAGCCCGGCAGTAACCTAACTCCCCATACAGACGCAGGGTGCTAGGCCTCCCTCCCGCCGAGGGGAGAAGACTGGGGCCTATGGAAGGTACAGAATGCTGGGCAGAGGTGAGGCAGAACAGGAGGGCTACACCGGGACCCCCAACTTCTTAAGGGATCTAGGGTTTGCGCTCTGCCTAGCGCCCCAACAGGCCCTCCAGTCGCAACCTGCCCGCGCTCTCTCTCTCGCTCGGAGAGAGCGAGGCAAGGAGGGGGTCGCCCCGCAGGAGTCCTATGTAAATCCTGGTGTTGGGTGGGTGGGTGGGGAGGGGGAAGAGAAGAAGGGGAAATAAACCTCTTTGGCTGGAGTGGGGTCCGGGTGAGCAGATTTCCTTATCCGGGAATCGCAGGCAGGGCGGCCATTGGCTCCGAGGATCACGTGGGCGCCTAACTTTGTTCACTTGACAGTAAGTAGGAGGGCTTTCGGAAACAGGAAAACGAGTCAGGGGTCGGAATAAATTTTAGTATATTTTGTGGACAATTCCCAGAAATTAATGGCTATGAGTTCTTTTTTGATCAACTCAAACTATGTCGACCCCAAGTTCCCTCCATGCGAGGAATATTCACAGAGCGATTACCTACCCAGCGACCACTCGCCTGGGTACTACGCCGGCGGCCAGAGGCGAGAGAGCAGCTTCCAGCCGGAGGCGGGCTTCGGGCGGCGCGCGGCGTGCACCGTGCAGCGCTACGCGGCCTGCAGGGACCCTGGGCCCCCGCCGCCTCCGCCACCGCCCCCGCCGCCCCCGCCACCGCCCGGGCTGTCCCCTCGGGCTCCTGCGCCGCCACCTGCCGGGGCCCTCCTCCCGGAGCCCGGCCAGCGCTGTGAGGCGGTCAGCAGCAGCTCCCCTCAGCCTCCTTGCGCCCAGAACCCCCTGCACCCCAGCCCGTCCCACTCCGCGTGCAAAGAGCCCGTCGTCTACCCCTGGATGCGCAAAGTTCACGTGAGCACGGGTGAGTGCGTGGGCACCCCTTCCCCCTCCCACCCCTGGAGCTTTACACCAAAGGGACTTCGGAGGCATGGGTTGGGGGGGGTGAGCTGGGGAAGCCAATTGTCCCCGCTATAAACTCGCCATTGCCGGAGATTTACGGTCGCCTGTTTTCAGAGCCACATAATTACATCCCCCATAAATTTTTATGGCCTGGTGGGCTCTGCGCCTTTGAAGTAGGTTCCCCATCCTCTTCACCATTCTCACCAGCAACTTTTTCGCCAGGGAGATAGTCTCAGTGAAGTTGGAAGTTGGGGAGGGGTGTAGGAGGTGGAGGAGGAGAAGGAGGAGGAGGTAATCCGTATTTAAGCAGAGAGTTGAGTCAACTCCCAGTATTTATTTTTTCCTTTCTTCCAGTCTGACTCCTTGGCTGGAGAAGTGGGCAAAAGTTTTCAGTAGGGGCAGGCACTGCTTGGAATCTGAGCAGCAAGGATGAGAACTAAACAGAGGAAAGGTTTAGGGAAACCTCCCCTCCCTCTTCCATCCCCTCATTCTCCCATTCTGGGGGCCCCAATTTGAGGAGGAGAGAGGAGCAATTAAAACCTTGGGGGAGTCCTCACACGCCCCCACCAGACACCCAAACAACAAGGACACAGCACGACCCTCCAAAACTTGGAGGTCTCTTTCTCATTCTTGGGTCTTGAATTCTTCCCTTTTCGTTTTCCCCCCTCTCCCTCAGAAGGAAGAAGAGGTGGCGGGAGAGGGAGGGAGGGAAACACTGTTCCCTGGAAGAAAGGGCTCTCCCTTTCGGGGGCAATAAAACTTTCTCTTTCTCCCTCTCTCCGTGTGTGTCCAGTAAACCCCAATTACGCCGGCGGGGAGCCCAAGCGCTCTCGGACCGCCTACACTCGCCAGCAGGTCTTGGAGCTGGAGAAGGAATTTCACTACAACCGCTACCTGACACGGCGCCGGAGGGTGGAGATCGCCCACGCGCTCTGCCTCTCCGAGCGCCAGATCAAGATCTGGTTCCAGAACCGGCGTATGAAGTGGAAAAAAGACCACAAGTTGCCCAACACCAAGATCCGCTCGGGTGGCGCGGCAGGCTCAGCCGGAGGGCCCCCTGGCCGGCCCAATGGAGGCCACCCCGCGCTCTAGTGCCCCCGCACGCGGGAGCTACGAACCTCGGGGTGGGGGTGGGCAGTGAGTGCAGGGGATGGGGTGGGGGGACAGGAGGGTGCCCTGGGGCCTGGGCCCCGGAAAAATCTATCTGCCCTCCCCCACACTTTATATACGAATAAACGCAGAAGAAGGGGAGGGGAAGCTTTATTTATAGAAATGACAATAGAGGGCCACGGGGAGGCCCCCCCAGAAGCAAGATTCAAATCTCTTGCTTTATTCCTTAAAAAAAAGAAAAAGAAGAAGGAAGAAAGAAAAAGAAAGAGAAAAAGGAGAAGGCCGCAGCTCCTCGTTTTCAGCTTTGGCGAAGATGGATCCACGTTTCATCTTTAATCACGCCAGGCCCAGGCCCATCTGTCTTGTTTACTCTGCCGAGGAAAGGACGGGCCTCGGTGGCGACCATTACCTCGACACCCGCTAACAAATGAGGCCCGGCTCGGCCGCCTCCGCCTCTGCTGCTGCCACTGCTGGAAGACAGCCTGGATTTCCTTTCTTTGTCCCCCACTCCCGATACCCAGCGAAAGCACCCTCTGACTGCCAGATAGTGCAGTGTTTTGGCCACGGTAACAAACACACACACACTCTCCCTCATCCTCTGTGCCCGTTCACGGAGGGCCAGAATGACTGCTCACCCACTTCTACCGTGGGGTTGGGGAGTGGGCAACAGAGGAGGGGAGCAAGTAGGGAAGGGGATGGCCTTGACAACTCAGGAGTGAGCAGGCAAATTGAGTCCGAGGAAAAAGAGAGACTCAGAGACCCGGGAGGGCCTTCCTCTGGAAGGCCAAGCCAAGCCATGACTGGCAGGGTGAGGGGCCAGTTGAGTTCTGGGAGCTGGGCACTACTCTGCCAGTCCAGAGTTGTACAGCAGAGGCCTCTCTCCTAGATTGAAAATGAATGTGAAACTAGGAAATAAAATGTGCCCCTCCCAGTCTGGGAGGAGGAGGTTGCAGAGCCCTCTCCTGTAGTTTATCATGTTGCATCGTTTATTATTATTATTGATAATATTATTATTACTATTTTTTGTGTGTCATGTGCGTCCTCTCTCCTTTTCTCTTTCTGACATTCCAAAACCAGGCCCCTTCCTACCTCTGGGGCTGCTTGAGTCTAGAACCCTTCGTATGTGTGAATATCTGTGTGCTGTACAGAGTGACAATAGAAATAAATGTTTGGTTTCTTGTGACTAGCACAGCGTGTTTTTGTTGAAACGTTGGCGTAAAGATATGGACAAATGCCACCCAGTGTATATTTTAAGCACCCTACTGGGTTCAGCCTCACATTGTGTGTGGTTGAATATTTTTTTTCAAAGAGTCTGATGGGAATTTTTATCTCAGAGGACTCCAAATTGTGGTGGCTGGTTTGTTTTCATTTTAGGGTGGGTGTGTTTTGTTTTGGGGCTTTTAATATTTTCCCTTCAGTCCAAAAATGGATTGAAAGGACTGGGAGGGCTGATTCCAGTCCCTAATGGGGGAAAATGTTTCATTGTAGGACACAAGAGGCTTAAGTATGGCAAAGCCTTTCATATCGTGATTTATTTGTCATAAGCAAATAAAATGCGGTTAAGCTGTCTCCTTCTAGACAGACGGCTCTTTGGTTATTAAAGTTCCGAAAGAGGATTCCATGAGGCTGGCCTCTTTCCTCGCAGCATAAGAAGGTATCGCTTTTCTCTGAGGTGTTTAAGGCTTTAATGAGTCTAATTTTTTGCACAGATGTTTCTGGGTGTTTGCAGGTTTTCAGAGTATTTTTATATTACAAAGGAGCTAGCCAGTGCCATAGCTCAAACTCTGACAAGCAAATAGATAATCAAGAAGACAAATGGCCTCTTTTGTGAAGCCTTGCTCCAGTATTAATTTTCATTTTCTTTCTCATAGAAAGTATCGAAAGTATGACTGGGGACCAAATAGCTTTCTGTCTCTGAGGTCCCAGTCACCCCTAGAATGGAGTGGGGGTAGGGGAAAGGGGTGCAGGTGACCCTCAGAAGCCCTGTCAGGCTGGGATTGCTCTTGTGCAGCACTGCTTAGAAGTTCTAAGGTCTGGGGGCTCCAGCCTCAGGGTCTCTGGTCTATTGGTCCTCCAGGGTGCAGCCACCCCATCTCCAAAAAGCTCGGGGCTCTGGGCTCGGGAGAGCAAATGCAATTAAAAGTCGTTTTTTCAGTCCCATCTCCTTTCAGAAAATAAAAAGAACCAATCCCACCCGCGCGTTTTATTGTTATTTATTTTGCATTCCTCCAGCTTGCAGCTCCGGTAGTTGGAGGCTAGGTAGGGCAGGGGGAACCGACAGGCCAGTGTCCCCAGCCGCGAAAGGGCTGCTGAACTGTCTGTTTAAATGCTGCTGGGAGACTCGTAAAAAAATCGTCGTGGACCTGGAGGATGAGCGGGGCGAGTTTTATTTCGGTCAGATCGCGGTGTGGTGTTTTAGCTGCAAGGGGATGCCACAGCCCCGAGTTGAGGGGGAAAATAGTTCTTAAAAAGCATATGCCCCCCTAAGGAATGTCTCTAAAGAACCAAATCAAAGCTGCTCTTTGGAAGGTATGAATAGAATTAAAAAAAAAAAAAAGATTTCTATGGAGCTTAAAGTTCACAGCCATTCTGTGTAGACAAGAGCTAAGAAAAATGTGAGAATTATACAGAAAACCATTAATCACTTCTTTTCTTTAAATACGTATCCTCTCTCCTTTGTTATTATTCAACAGCAAATCTCCTCAGACCGGCTGTTGGGGGAAAAAAGTGTTAGCCGTCTCTCCCGGATCTGCAAGGGGGAAAAAATTTGGAACCATAAAGTTGAAAACTTTTTTCTCTCAGTTTGGAAGAAGCCCTTCGTCATGAATGGGATCCGCGGAGTTCGGGCGAGAGGAGGCGAGAGGCGCAAAGGTAACAAAGCCCGGGCCGGGCTGGCGTGTTTTGATCGTTTTATGAGCTCTTTTCACAAGTGAAAGAAGAAACACTCTCTCGCCTCCTCCTTTTTCTTTTTTAACTCTCTTGGCTGGGTTTTTATGGTGGATGCTTCGGCAGGTTTGCTCCCTTTTATGATGACTGATGCCTGGGTCACAGGGAGAGAAAGAGGGGCCTCGACACCTGGAGAGTGTTTGAACTGGTTGGGACTGAGGTGTCAGGGCCCATGAAAAACCCCAGAGAAGAAGGTTGTTTTGTGAGGCAGTTCAGAAGCGCTTTTCTGGTTTTGGAAAATGCAGGCAGGCACAGCGAGCCCCAGCATGTGTGCATGGGTGTGTCTAGTGAGGTCCACATGTGGTCGGTGTGTTCCTGTGACTCTGCTTGTCTACACTGGGGACTGGTGTCTCCTATGCCTGTTTACCGGTGAGATGTTGTCACTGCTGCCTCTTGGAAAAATCAAATCCAGTGCTTGGATGGAATGTTCCAGCTTTGGAGCGGGTATAAGTGGATATGTTCTTTTTTTTCTTCTTGTGTCTAGCTTGGGATTCTAGACAAATATGTGCTACTCTCTGGAGCAGGAAACTGCTCAGTTCACAGACAAGGTGCACTGATGCAGAAATGTTTCTCTTCTGCTCTGTCCCCCCAGCCTTCTTCCTGGAGGAGCAATGTTGGTTTGGTTTGGTTTCCCTTTGCTCTCCTAATTTGAGGTCTCTGTTCTCTCCTCTGCAGCCCTGTTTCTTAGGCTGAGGGAGTCAGTGGGCTCTGCAGCCGACCTGAATGTGTTGGCCCTTTTTCCCTGAGGCCTCACTTAGGGTTTGGAGGCGGGAGGCTGGCAGGAGAGAGAGTTCATGGAGAGGCCACATTTTCTAGGCGATTAGCTCAGTATTAGAACCACAAAATGACCTCGGAAGCCCCTTGACCTCACTGAGACTGGACATTGTGTTGGCTCTTGCCTCCTGCCCAGGAGGGAGAGTCACACCTCTGCAAGGAGGGGTCCTTGGCCCATCATATATCCCATCTTCTCCACCCCCCTCTAGGCCCCAAACCCATTTTTGCTATTTTGGAAATTTTGGATTATTTTTCTATTACTGTCCACTGAGGGAAAAAACAAAGATTTTTAGCCCAAGGGTCCAGTTGGGGGAGGAAAGTAGGGTGCTAATCTGTCTCTCTGTACACAGCACCTTCAGCAGTCCAGGCTCCAGCCATCCTCCCCCTCACCACTCCCAGGTCCAGTTCATCTCTTTACTGTTTCACTTGGAGGGAACTGAGGGATGAAAGACAAAGGGAGAAGATACGAGAGGTTGGAGGGGCCTAATCCACAAGGCTTCAGAGGGCCAGAGGAATAAACTCCTGAGCTGCGAGGAGAGAAAGGGCTTCCGCCATGAACATTGCTTCAGAGGCTGTCATCTCTCTGAGGGCTGACATCCAAATCCACAGCCTGTCAACCCATTTTCTGAAGTTCCTTTGTTGAGGAAGCTATTTCTATAATTACCTTTACCTCTTTCCCCTAATTCTCAATCTCCTCAATAACGAAAAAAGCCCTCGGAGTGCCTCACCTGCCAGAGGAGCAAGGGAAATGGGAGGAGGATCAGTGCAGAATATTCTGAGTACTTTCCAGGGTCTGCTGTCCCAGGTTAGCCAAAGTTTCCAGAAACTTTTAAGAAACAGGTGAAGGATTTGCCAAACAGTGAGCCCTGAACATAGAGCCTTTCCAAAAACTGTATTCTGTTTGCTGTATCTTAAAAATCCACCCCAGCAGCCACCCTCTTAGGGAGAGACAGAGACAAAGAGAAAGAGAAAGAGAGACAGACACAGACAGGCGCTGACTGGGAGGACGCAATGTTCCCCTTCAGTTAAGACTAGGAGAGACAGAACCTTGCTGGGATATGTGGGTTGTTGGTTTGCATTTTGTAAATTGTTTCTTGAAATTTGGGGACTCTATCTCAGGCAAGAAATAACTGGAGTGGTTAATACTCTCTCCTTTGTCCCTGGGTGGCATAAGTAGTGGGGCTGGAAGCCTCAGGAAGGAAAGAGGATGAGCACAAAGCGAGCTAGGCTGCTCCTGGACTAAAAATATTTGGGGCTCAGGGAGATGTGTATTCATTACCTGTAAGGGCAGATAACCAGTTGTGGGCCCTCTGTAGGCTCAAGTGACAAAGACCTAATAGCTGAGGACTTTACAAACTGCTTTCTGCAATGTGAGAATTAGGGCCCACCAAAGGGAAAAGGAGAGAGACCATAGTCAGGGAAGCCTGGGGTTCCCTAAGGGGAACTGCCAGATCTCCCATTTCCTTCACTCCAGACAATCCTAGTACCACTCCAGTCCTCCCAACCTTTTGACTTCTTTCTGTCTTTCTCCCCAGTTCCCTCGGCCCTCCCCATTCTCCCTCCTACTTCCACCCGCCTGTCCTGGGCAGAGGGGGTTGCCCAGTCCTGCCAGAGCCCTCGGAGGCGGCCCCAGCACTGGCGGTGGGTCTCCCTGGGAAGCGGCGGCTGGGGAGGGAGTCTGGTTGGAAAACGGAGTTGGGAAGTTTCCCAGCGTGAGTTGAGCGCTGACGGATTTGTGATCAGCCATAAAACTGGCGCGTTCAGATTCGTAAATCAATCTCGCCTTTCTCACAGTGTAAACGTTCGCTTTATCGGCAGCAAGAAAGTGCTCGGCTCGCGATCAGGCGCTTGTTTATTTGAACGTGGACATTCCCAGGATCCGAAAAGAGTATGGTCATTTTAACAGAACCTGCCGGCGTGCCTTCGTGTCATTTTGCTGTTCTTTTTCTTGTCCTTAAAAATTATTTCTCCGTTTTAGAGATTGCTGTCTTCCCACATCCAGCTTTTCTCTCTCCTCTCTCTGCTCTCTCTCTATTTTCATTTTAGACTTTAGCAGGGTGCTTTTCTTTGGAGCACCATTTTTAATGGATTTGTGGCCAGAACGTTTCAGGGAGTTGCCCTCGCTGGAGCTGGGAGCAGGGCCCACATTGGGATCAGGCTGAATTCAATACCAGTCTGTGTTTTGTATCTGGACAATCAAAGCTGACCACCTCCCCTACAGAGTCCAGGCCTGGCCGGCGCCCCCACCCCATGAGGCCAGAGCAGATTCCAGTGCTCTTGGCTGGGGCAGAAGCTGTGCAGCTGCCACTGCAGCTGGAACCTCCGAGGCCGACACCGGGGTGGCTGTTTCTTTGGGGCTTGTTAAGACAACCGGGTCCTCAATCTTCTCTCCACTGAGTTGCTTTTGGTTTAGACCCCTTCGAACAAGCTGGGGGAGACCCCTCAGACCCCTGCTCCCCTACCCTGAAGCTCATTCTTCCTGGATTCCCCGCCTGCCCCGGAGGCTGTGGTCCTGGCTGCCTCAAGAACTGCTGAGGACAGATAAGGCTGCAGCTTCTTCAGGAATGTCTTTTCTGCTTCCCTTTGCATCCCCACCCCCCACCCCATGCCCCGGCCGAGAACTCTGATTCTAGTTGCGTGTAACTGGTCAAGTTTGGGCGGAGGGTTGTTTTTGTTTTATTTTGTTTATATTTGAGGTGAATGGGTCTGTGTATGTCTCTCTCTTTAGGCCTAGGGAATAGATAGTCCCTGGTATTTAACCCTTTAACAAGCATAGCCATCCCCCATCTTTTTTCCCATTGATCAGCCTCCATTGTTTGTTGATTGGAAGCTCGGGGTGCTAACACCTGGGAAATAGGGATCCTGGGGCTGCCAGGCTGACTTCAAAGCTTTTCTTTTCCCTCCTCTCCTGTTCAAATCTCCAGCTGTCTTCACTGGTGGGTTTGGGAAGGGGGGGAAATGAGACAGAGTGTGACATAGGTAGAGAGAGGCTGACAGTCCAATTCTTTTGTGTAGAAACCTTAGTCCTAGCCTTTGTCTCTAGAATCTATTTTCAAATGGTCAGTCGCGTTTGATTTCCTATAGTAGTAACAACACAACAAGGAAAAAAGTCCCCCTTGCGGTTATTCTCAACTCGGGAAGCTCCAGAGTAATCTCTTCACCCTGTCCCTTTTTTGCCCCTTCAAAAGGTACCAGAAAAGATCAAAACGGGAATAAAGCCAGAAGTCCCATTCTTTATCCACTTATACCATGGACTTATGAAGTGTTTATTTTCAAAGTGGCTCCTTCAGAAATTTTGTCCATTATTTAGGAAGAGAGGGAGTGGGTCCCACTCGAGCAAATACCCCCAGGAGTTGGGGAGAAAATGGAGTTGGGGAGGGAATCTTAATCTTAAAGGATGCAGAGAGAAGAACTGGAAGCTGAGAAATCCAGGGGCTTGGAGAAGGGCTCTGAGCCCACCCCACCCCCACCCCCTAGACGCCCCTGCAGACTATTTCTGCACCTCCACCAACTAAGCAGAAGCAGGAGGAGAAGGGAGAGAGGAGAGGTGGGCTGTGGGTAAGTGTGTGTCCATGGGGGTTAAGGAGCTGCAGATATAGTAGGTATGGATGTGAGTGTGGGAGACAGACGGAGACCTCACTACTGTTCCATTGGTGGGTTGAGGGGGAACTTATTTTGCAGGAAAATTTCTCCTCCTGAAGGGGAAGGTCATAGTGGTCCTTTGAGCCTGAAATCGAAAGACCCCCTTCCCCCTCCCGGTCACGTGATTCATTAAATAATTAATGCCGAGGTTGCAGAATAGATATGTATTCGTCAGGAAAATCGCAGGCTCGGTCTCCCTGTTTCTGACGTGCAATTCAACTGTCCTTTGAAAAACAAGCCTGTACCCCGAGAAAAAAAAAGAGAGAGGGGGAGAGAGAGAGGGAGAGAGAGAGAGAAAAAGAAAGGGAGACAGCAATAAAACAGCCCCGCAGCCGGAGCCACACCGCGGGCTGGGGTATTGTAAGTAGAAGGGATTTCTCACTACCTACCGCGTCTTATATGTCCATGTAAATTTATTGTTTGTTATTAATGTTATTGTCGTAAAATGTGACAAATAGCCATCTTCATTTCCTGCCATTTCTCTTCACACGGTGCTCTGTGTGTTTATACCCATTGAGGCATTGCATAGAGATTTTAGGAATATTCTTCTTTTCTCTCTCTCTCCCTCTCTCTCTCTCTCTCCCTCTCTCTCCCTCCCTCCCTCTCCCTCTCTCCTCTCTCCTCCAACCCTTTTCTTGATTTATAGCAATATGGGTGTCAGCTTCTCAGCCGGCATGCCAGCCATTGTGTGTGTGTGTGTGTGTGCGCGTGTGTGTGCGCGCGCGTCTGCGTGTGTTTGTGAGCGAGTTGTGTTGTTTATGGCCATGTCTTCGATAAATCATTTTTCGTAGAAAATGATGTGGAAGCTGGGCTGTTTCTGCGGCCGGCCGGGAGAAAGTCGCTCTCGGAGGCACTTCCTCCCTCTCTGCTCTGCTCCCAGGAGTTGGTTATTTCAGACGATTTACAGTAATATATCAGCAGTTAATATGAAAGCTCTATAGCTGGAGGTCTTAAATTACAGCATCTGTGATTATCAATTAAAGCAAGATTTGTATAAATTTGGTAAACCAGAAATGCCTCATTGGCATATAAACCCAGTCAATGACCACGGTCTAATATAAAAATTATATTTGTGAGCCTCATAGAGCCAACATTCCTGCAGCAGCAGACAGAGCTCCATTTTTTAGCGGTTCCCCTCCAGGAGTTTGGCTTCGCCAACTCCAGCCCTGGGTGAACAAACCCAACTCTGAAGGCAGAAGGAGCCTTAGAGTAAGAGAGGTGGAAGTGGAGAAAGGAATTACTGGAGTTGAAGGCAAATAATTTTGTGATCAGTGGAGACCAAATCAAAGTTCTGTGCAATTGGAAAGGGATGGGAGGGGTTCCAATACATTATTAAAGCTTAATTTATAGGACTGATGTGTCTGGGGGGGTGGTCGAATGTGGAAAAGGAGTTACCCAAATTGGGGGAGACAATGGAGGCAAGCAGAGGGTGAAGGGCAGGGAAAGAAGCTGAAATCTTTGGCTCCCCACCCTCCTGGCTAACAAAACAAGGAAATGAATTCACACCCCAGGAGCCTTCCTTTGACCTACTGAAACAAAGAAAAGTTTCCTCAGCAGTGAGAGACTCTGTGTTTGGGGCTAAAGTGGGGACAAGTTCTCCGAAGTTTTTCTAGAAAAGAAATGTTCTAGGAATCAGGTGGTCCCAGAAAGTTGGGAGTGTTGGAGGATGTCGGGTGTGTTCTTGTAACTAAGTCCCCATCCAAAAAGGGAGCAAATGGGGTGCAGATTGGAGAGGGAGGGGAAGAGCCGTTAACTTTCTCCTATAGTTTCATGTGGAGGTCACAGTTCCTTCCTACTAGGGGAGAGGCTGCTGGTCAAGAGCAAAGCCAGAGGTGGCTTTGGGGAATGCTCTGCACTGTGCCCCAAAGTTGTGATGGATGAGGTGCAGAGGGCCAGAGCCTTCGCCAGCTCCAGTCCCAGCTGTTGGCCGCTCATTCCCTGACTGGAGCCAGGCCAACTGACTTTATAGCCACAATTATCTGTGATATTTAACTCTGCCTGCTAGTGTAAACCTTTGAGCAGGGAAGTTAGAGCAACGCCGCGCCCAGGTACTAATTATTCATGGCATCCGCTACGTGGAGTGGCAGCTTAGCCCCCAGTCCCTGCAGCATCCAGGAGCTCGCTCCCACGCTCTGCTCCAAGTGAACACTGAGTCTCATCCATGTTAACAAGGGATTCTTGGTGGGTGAAGCCTCCCAGTTCAGAAGTCTCGGTTGAAAAGGGTTTGGGGAGAAAGAGAAGGCCAGAACCCAAGGCTGGGATGGGTAGAGGCACTGTCTGACCTGGATAAAAGGAACTGGGGAAAAGTCTGGATTCAGGGGCAGCTTTGACAGCACTGGAGATTGTGAGGAGGTGGGAAGGGCCGGCAGAGGCAGCAAAGAGACCTGGGGCATAGGGGCTCCAAACCTTTCAGTCTCATTCCCCACCCACTCCTTGAGTGTTGGAGAATCCCACACACATTCAGTGTGGGAGGCAAGCATTTCTACTTCTCCCTCATCTGGAAAGTGTGGGGTGGTATAACTGTGAAGAGGGTGAGTTCTCCCTCAAACTGGTGGTCCAGAATTAGGGCAAAGTCTTGCAGTTTTTGAGAGAGTAAGGAAGGATCACTTCTTCCATGGGAAGAAGGAGGGACATGAAAGAGAAGGAAGAGGGTAGAATCATTTGTATTAGCTTCTGAATTCAGCATGCTTTGAAAGATGGGGAAAAAAAGGATCTGCTCTTTGGGCCAGCCCATAGCTAGCCTGGAGAGCCAGTCCCACAGGCCCCCTTCCCCGTGCGTTTGCAACTTCTCCTCCCCAACCCTTTTCCATCTCCCCTCCTGCTGCTACCTTTGCCTGTGACGTGGAAGTCTGACCAACCACCCCCACCCCCACTCCACCAGCTTTTCCTCTTTATTCTTTCAGCCCTCTTCAGGTCTTTGTCTCCTCTGGCCCAGAGGAGCGGAGGTGACACCGATACCCCCTCCCCTTCCCTTTCCCCAACACGCACAGACTCTTCCCCAGGAGACAAAGCAAGGGGACCATCCCTTGCCACCATTATCTGGTAAATCCCCGATGTGATGCCTAATGCCTTCCATTCAGGCATCTAGGCCTACCCCAAATCAGCAAGTTTGAAAGGACTTTGTTGTTTATATATACATTTGCTTCATTTAGCTACGAAGCATCCTGTCTCTTACCAGTCCTGCACCCTCCACCCCACTGATTTGCTTTTGTGTTGTTCAGGGGTTGGGATAGAATGCATCTGGTAGACAGAGCTCTAGGAAATCTGCTGACTCTGTCTTCTCCCCTAACACTCTGCTGGTATCCTCTCTATATAATTGCATTGTTTATCTCTGTGCCTTTAAGGAGTCTGGCTGCTAACGCTTTAGTGACCAGAGGAATTGGATAGAAAGATGAAGAGTGAGAGGAGGAAGAGAGGGACCTAGAGAGAGAACAAGCAGCAGGATCCCTTTCTGGGGTGGAAAGTCAAGGCTGAGCCCAAGGAGGTGATGACAGGGAGAGTGGAAACAAAGGCCAGTCAGAGGGGAAGGGAGGCTGTCCTGGAGGAAGGAGCCCCACAACTCACAAGGGGACACACACACAGAGTTAAGTGAGAAGAAGGGGAGTGGGAAGGAAACTACCCCCTTTGTCCCCTTCTCTCTAGAAGAGAATTTCTCTGGACAGAGTGTGGGTTCTCCCACAGAGGAAAGGGAAGAAGAGACTCAGCCTAATGGGTGAGCCCAGAAATGATTTCTGGAGACACTCCTAAATCCTTTGCAAGGCTCAATTCAAACTCACTGAAGACACTGAGAGAGGCAGAATTTGAAAAAGACAAAGGGGCTGTGAGAAAGGAACCGAGACAACAGAGATGGTTAGAAAAGACAGAGAGACCCAACACAGAAAAAGAGCCCAAACCCCTTGGGGAGCAGGCACAGAGGGAAGCCCCTCCAGGCTCCCTGCTCCCTAGCAGCCTTCTTTACAGGAAGCTGCCCAAAGCCCAGGCCATCTCAGAAACAACTGCCTCTAGAGTAGGCCCTTGGGGGTGCTAAATCAGGTGTGAGGCTGCTGTGGCAGGAGCTGAAGTGCCAGGGAATGGCCAAGATGTCCAGGACACTTCAGCCTCCACCATAATCACCAGCATCAGTAACTTAATCATTGGGACCTCCCCAAACAGAATTTCATCATGGGGGTGGGCGGAGTTGGGACCAGTCTTTCACACCTGGACCCTGGAATCCTTTCTTGGCTTTTCTTCCCTCTTGTGGGTTTGGTCTCTTTTTTCTCTAGGGACCTGGTGAAGTTGTTGATCTTCCAGCCGCCTAAGAACTTTCACCTCCATTCCACATCTCCCTCAAACTCCCAGCCTTAACAAGCGGATGCTTCCCCTACTAATCTCCTTCCTCCCCCATCTTACAGGAAAGAACAAGAAAAGGAAAAAGAGAAAGAAAGTTCCTACCAGCCTAAGCAGCTTTAGAAAACTCGAGGGAAAAGGGGAGATGCAAATCTTTCTCGCCCCTCTGATCCTTCCCATTGCCTCCTCCCATTGCTCTGTTCCCTCCATTGCCCCCCCTCCCTGTCCCCACTCCTGTCCTGCCCAGAACTCTCTCCCTTCCCCTCCCTTCTCTACCGGGTCGGACATATGGAACCCATTTCGCTGGTGACATTGAAGAGCCGCCGGTGTGCCCGCCTTCCGCCATGGCGCCCCCGGCGCTCCCTGCGCCTCGCCGTGCCCCTGTCAGTTGCCGCTCCTCTCGCCTGGCAACTTGGCCAGCTCTCAAAGCCCGAGTCCAGCTCGGTGCCAGACGAGCCTTGGGTTCCCGCAGCCCCGCGCGGCCCGGACTGAGTGGGAGCTTCTCAGGAAACGGGCGTCTGCCGCTCCCGGAGTGCCAGATCCGCGCGCTCCTGTGGCCCTGGAGGCCGAACAAAGCCGGGGGCGGGGGCGGGGGCGGGGTGGGGGCGAGCGCATCCGGGCCTCTCCCCCAGCTCGGCGGGACGCTCGGGGGTTGCTGGGGGTTGAGCGACTAGGATGCGGCTGGCTGCGGCGGCGGAGCCCCAGCCCGGGCCGAGGGTCCGGGGCCTGGCAGTCGGCCCCCGCGCGCACACAGCGCCCGGCCGCCCGCCGTTGCCCGTGCCCTAGCGGAAGACCGCACAGGTAAGTGTGGGGTGCGGAGCCGGGGCGCTCGGGGCCTGGCCAGGGTGCAGACGTGGGTGGTTGAGACCCCCGCCCCCAGGCCTCTGTCCTGGGACAGGCCGGGATCCGAATTGAAGACGAAGATGAGAGCAACTTTGAGAGGCAGGGTGGGGGCTTCAAGGGAGTAGAGGGACCTGGGGGTGGAGGACGAGTGTGGAGGAATGTGGAGCTGTTTGGGTGGGCGTGTGGACATGATCGTGTTAGGGGATGGGAGAGCTCTCCCGCTCAGAAAGGGTGTTGAGGCACAGGAGGGTTTTCCAGGGCAGTTGGGGGCTGTGGGTACTGAGGGAAATGTAAGGAGCATCTGCTAGCGGCAGTGGGGTTGGGGGGCGACCGCTGGGTCAGCTTCCACAACCCAGCTGCCACCATTGCCCAACCCTTTAGCACCTAGCGGGTTATTTGAAGCCAAAACTACAAGGGATTGCACTGAGGCTGCGTGTTAAGCCCAGAAGGTAGGAAAGGGGGTGATTTATGGCTTCAGAGAAGCTGTGTTTACTCCTGCCTGCTCTGGAAACCAAAAACCAAACAGAGCAGAGGCCAGAGAAGCCCCTCTCCTTGGAGTGGGAAGCGATGCCAGCCTGACGCACTGGGATTTATTTTCCCAGATGAGGGAGGATAGTGGGAACAGTCCCTTTGCAGGCACACAGTGTAGTGGGTGTATGCAAAGGGAGCGTGTAAGCAGGCACATATGTAGGTATGTTTGTGTGTTGTGTGAGTGCATCTGCACATTGGGAGCTGTATGTACTCCAGGTGGGGCTTTGCGGATGGGTTTGCAGAATCACTTTGTGAGCTGGGAGATTGGGAGCCAGGAGAGAGACCCCATGTTCTCTGGTTCTGGAACTCTGGGATGGGGTAGCTCTAGACACACTGCCCCTTGTCCTGTCCACGAAGTAGTGCTCTTTCCTGCTTTTTTCTTCCCGCAGCCACATGCAGCAGAGCCCACTTGGCCTGGCCTCCTGGCCCCTGCCCCTCTGCCCTTTCCCTGTGTGCCTCCTGTGTCTTCTGCCCACTCAGCTTCATCTTCACTTTGAATTTTTAACTTTGCGGTGGGAAGCCAAGGAATTAGTGAGTATGGCTGGTTGAGGAGGGGAGGCCAAAAGGAGAAAAGGCTTGGTGTGGTAGGGAAGATCGGGGAGATCCGTGGTTTGAGGCTGGACCTTGGCAGCCTCGTGTCCCACCATTACTGCTCAAATTCCCCCAAAATCTCTGGGAGTGGGGAGCAAGTGAATACAAAGACAAACAGAGTAAGGGAGCCATGCAGGAGGATGGGGGTGGGGGGAAAAACATTTTGACCCCCAGATAGTAATTTCCGCAGGCCAACTAGTAGCTCTTGCATTTCTGTCCAGACGCCCAGCTTTGCCTGGAAATTGTTTTGCATTAAATTTTCTCAGCCGCAGAATTATCTTTCCTCGCCTCCAGCTAAACTTGCATTTTTCCACCAGACACTTGGGCCCCGCACCAATGAAATCTGAGAGGAAGCTGCTGGGCCCTAAGTGGCCGTAATTTAATTGATTTTATCATAAATCATCAACTTGATGAAGAACCCGAGGTTTCAGTGAAGTAAATTGATATTAATGGGAGTTTCTTGAAATGCAAACTCGCTGCATTGTTGGGGCATCTTGAGCTGGGGAGGTAGATTACACGTTTCCCAAGAGCAGAGAGCAGAGACCTGGAGCCCAGCACAGCTTTGGGGGTAGGGAAAGCAAGCTTTGAGGTGCAGCTGCCGGCAGACCTATTTCTATGGGGAAGCACAGCAGAGCGTGGAACTTTGTCGTGAGGGACACAGTCCAGCCCTGTGGACCCTGCTGGCCATCTGGGAGAATACTGGTCTCCAACTGAGGGGGAGGCAACTGGGGAGGCTGGTAGGTGTATGGGCAGGGAGGGGGTCGGGTGAGAAGGCTCGGCTGGTACAATGGGTGCATTGATGCCTGGTTAAAAATTGCCAGGTTGAAACCTTCCTCCTTTAATTAGACAAATTAATTATTTACTGCTCAAGTTGCATTGTCTAAAAATAGCACTTTTGGTTTGGTAATGAGGGTAGAAAACAACCCACCCTACACACAGAAGAGCAGTAAAACCCAGTGCATGAGCCTCTATGGGGCAAGGGAGGGCCAGGCACTGGGTTGGTGCTCAGTGGTGGTAAGCATTTAAACCCCAAGAGGAAATACTCTGAATCTGGTCACGATGGTGCCCGTTATTGTCTGAACTCAGTTTATTACTTCTTATTGTCACTCACTTTAAATCAGCACATGGAGAATCACTAACATTCAGTCCAAAAAGAGACCTTAGAGATCATTTAGCTAAACCCCTTCCCTCCATACACATGCCTGGGCTTTACAGAAGGGGACACTGAGGCCCAAGGAGTGCCCTGCCTCATGTCACACAGCCAAGCTGGAACATCTGAAATTCAAGCCCTCCAACTCCCAAGCCTATCCCAAGTATGGCTCTAGATAAATCACTTCCTTGCTCTGGGCCTCAGTTTCCTGATCTGTAACAATGGCAAGAGTTGGACTGGACACTTCCTGATTTCTCCCCTGTTCTGAAATTGGGCACCTCTGTGTGTACCCACCCTCAGCAGGACAGTGCACGGGAGGCACTCCCTTGTGTGTACTGGAGCTCTGTGGGCATCTGGGTATAGAAGTTACTGCATGTTTATTTGCAATATTCAGAGTTTACATACACCCAGAGCAGTGGATGTTTACTCAGTCCGGCTCTAGGAAATCCACTGGAATCTGGACTATTCCTCCTTCTGAAGGTGCCCTTATTCTCAGCTGAGGAGTAGCCCTGAGGAGAGCAGTGGAACTAGAAGGCAGTGGAGAGGGGCCAGCTAGCTGGGTTGGGTTGAGATTGGCATTTGGAGAAGGGCTAAGGAAAGAATGTCTGGGCCTTACTGAGCAAGACCCTTTCCCTGCCAGGCACTGGGCTAAGGCTGTTGTTGTTCAGAGTGTGTGTGTGTGTGTGTGTGTGTGTTTGTGTGGGTTTTTTTTTTTTTTTTTTTTTTTTTTTTCTTGAGACGGAGTCTTGCTCTGTCACCCAGGCTGGAGTGCAGTGGCGCAATCTCGGCTCACTGCAAGCTCTGCCTCCCGGGTTCACGCCATTCTCCTGCCTCAGCCTCTCCAAGTAGCTGGGACTACAGGCGCCCGCCACCACGCCCGGCTAATTTTTTGTATTTTTAGTAGAGACAGGGTTTCACCATGGTCTCGATCTCCTGACCTCGTGATCCACCCACCTCGGCCCCCCAAAGTGCTGGGATTACAAGCGTGAGCCACCACGCCCGGCCTGTTTTTTGTTTTTTTGAGACGGAGTCTCGCTCTGTCCCCCAGGCTGGAGTGCAATGGCGGGATCTCCGCTCACTGCAAGCTCCGCCCCCTGGTTTCACGCTATTCTCCTGCCTCAGCCTGCCAAGTATCTGGGACTACAGGCGCCCGCCACAACGCCTGGCTAATTTTTTTGTATATTTAGTAGAGACGAGGTTTCACCGTGTTAGCCAGGATGGTCTCGATCTCCTGACCTCGTGATCCACCCGCCTCGGCCTCCCAAAGTGCTAGGATTACAGGCTTGAGCCACCGTGCCCGGCTTGTGTGTGTGTTTTGAGATGGAGTTTCGCTCTTGTTGCCCAGGCTGGAGTGCAACGGTGCGATCTCCACTCACCGCAACCTCCACCTCCCGGGTTCCAGCGATTCTCCTGCCTCAGCCTCCCGAGTAGCTGGGATTACAGGCATGTGCCACCACACCTGGCTAATTTTGTATTTTTAGTAGAGACAGGGTTTCTCCATGTTGGTCAGGCTGGTCTCGAACTCCCAACCTCAGGTGATCCACCTGCCTTGGCCTCCCAACAGAGTGTGGTTTTTAAGGTGCCCCCTACCCCAGCCCAGGGACTGAACAGTGGTTTCAGAGTTTAGATTCTGTGACAGCAGGTGCCCCCCTTCTCAGCCTCACCCCAACCCTGGGCCTTTGAGCCCTCCCTTCTTGGGAGGAGGCACACACAGGGTGCCACAGCACTCTACCAGGTCTCCTCTACGGTAGCCAGGACAGAAGGCCTGCAGGGTGGAAGACCCCCACTCTATACTTCCTTTTATTTTCCAGCTCCTCCCCCAGTTCCAAAGGAGTGGTGGCTTCTCAATTGCATGGTTGTGAGCAAGGAAATTTCTTGCAGGATCAGAGATGTGAAGACGCTAGCAGGGGAGGGGAGGTTTCCAGGCTGCCTTGGGAAGTGTGGTTTGGAATATGAATTCTGGGGAAGGAGGGAAGAAGAAGATGGGAAGAGATGGGAAACAACGTCATCTTTGGCGCTCTGGAAATCTTAGACACTGGGCAGATAATGCACTTCCTAAAGCCTAGCCCCAAACACTAATTTGAGAGGGAAAAAAAACAAAAGGGCTGGCAGGCCCAGACTCTGGCCCTGTCCCATTCTGACTTCGGAGTTTTATATTTGGAGGCAATTCGGAAGGCCTTTCGCTGATTGGTCATTAATCCACTGAGTTTTTGTCTGCTAAACAGAGGTCACTGGGAGAGGAACATCCAGTCTGTCAGGAGAGGCCCACTCAACATCAGGGACTGGGCCTGTTCCTCTTTTCCTGCTTCTCCCTCCCTTTCTCAGCATCCCCTGCAGCCCCCAAACTGCCCAGGATTTGCAGCCTCCCTTCCTCTGCCTTCTCTGCTCTGCCCACCTTTGTCTCAACACTTGCTGGGGGTGGAGTTTGCCAGGCTAAGGCTGAGCTTCTAGATGAGGTGGGAGCCCTGATTCAGATTGGGATCTATCACCACCAAGGAGCCCACCTGCCTGAGGCTCCCAACTCCAGCTCGCTGGCAGCACCGCCATCCCTTCATTAGCATGTTCAGGCGGCCTCCGTGGTCATTGAGTGGATTTCGCAGACCCTGTGGCTGCCCTTTTTGTCTTGCCACCCCTTCACGGGCTCAGCTGGGGAGAGGGCAGTGCCCCTACGCGTGGGGTGGGGAAAAAGTACAGCTTGGATTTTTCTTCTTCCACTGCAGCGACCTTTTTCTTCTTTTGATCCTCGCTATTGCTGAGCAGTGTCTATGCAGGTCTCCTCTTCGCCCTTCCGGGTGCCCCTTTGTTCCCTCCTGCTCTGGCTTATTGGAGAGCTGGAGATGGGGATCCAAATGCCAAGAGCCTTCTTCATTAGCAATTCCCACTTTACAACTCCCAGCTTTGAAATCTTTATTAATACTTAAGGGAAAATGGAGATTTGGGTGAGTGTGTGAACTTTACACCACTCTGCTAGGGCTACAAAGCTGGGCAGTGAAGCTGGAAAACAGTGTGGGACCGGGAACCCAGACAGGGCCAGGAAGAAACATATCGCCAAACACCTCGCCCCAGGTTTCCAGGTCCTAGCTCCCCAGCTAGCCTTTGGGCCAGGCAAATTTTGTGCTGATTGAGCCGGGGGCAGGATCCTTGACTGCCCCAAGTCTGAGATCAGAAATTGGTTTTAAAAGAGCCAACCAGTATGCCCTTATTGAGAGAATTTTTGTTTGCTACTTGATGCATTTTGGGGGAGGAGAGAAACAGGCATGATTCCACTGAGGTCTATAAGGGCGGGTAGCCCTTGATTGCTCCAGAGGGTTTAAAGTGCTCCCGTCGCCTGATACTGGGTACCCAGTGGGGTGGGGAAGAGAAGTGCCAGAGCGAGTGCTCTGGCTCCGAAGAAACGGAATGGAAGAGGAAAGGATGTCTGTGAAGAAGGGCATTTTCTCTAATCTTTACCCTTATTATTTTTTTACTTCATTAATTTATGCTAGTGTCTCTGTCTCTTACTTAGTTTTCCTCTTTTTCAATTTCTCTTTCTCCTCCTTTCTCTCTCTCTCTCTCTCTCTCTCTCTCTCACACACACACACACCCCACACACATAGGCACACACACAAAGTTTCCCAGGTTTCCCTCCCAAATCCAAGAAGAAATTGTTCCCTCTTCTGTATCTCCAGTCTGCTCCGAAATCATGGCTTCACTCTCAGGGATGATAAGCCCTTCTCCTGCTTCTCTTTTCCCAGATCCCAAAGTCTTCCCTCAGACTGCTCTGGCGTCCCCCACCCCAAGTTCCCTGCCCAAACTCCTCACTACCAGCCTTTATCCCCTGAAGTTTGAAAAGCCCCTGGCTAGCAGCAACACTTCAGTCCAAACAGGGGCCCTTAGGGGTGCCTGTTCCACCCTCTGTCCTCCAGCCTCCCAGCCCTAATCAGAGTGCAGCCCGCCTGCTGGCCAGAGACCTCTGAGAATGGAAGAAAAAAGGCAAGACAGAAACTAAACTGGGATCTAATTGCCTCCCAAGTATTCCAAATGGGCTCTGTACTCCAGAATTAAGAAGCCCCCATTCCATCTCCTACCGCATTTGGGGGTGTATGTCCTCTGAGATTTTCTCCAGGTTCGTTTTCTTGCTTCTCGGTCCTCTTTTTCACTCCCACCCCACTATGCCCCACTGCCTTCTGTAGCCCGAGGGACCACAAAGAATTGAGGAGGCTTGGGGAAGGGAGGGGTCTGCCGTTGTCTCTGGAACACTCCTCCACCCCCAGCTCAGCTCTAGGCCCGCTTCTCCTGCAGCCGGCCCGAGGCTGCCTGGGTGCCTTCTGGACTCTCGTGTTATTCCTAGAGGCAAAGCTGCGCAGTCCTAAAAGCGATCAGGTTCTCCTCTCAGTTTTACAATGACCTTCTCTAACCCAATGATAGTAACAGCTAGGACAGCAGAGGTTTTGAGGTACATTCTTGGCTTTTTTTTTTTTTTATTTTGGGGAGTGATAGAAAAAAAAAAAAAAAAAAAAAACCAAAGGTACTGGTTTCTTTAAGGGTCTGGAAGCCTCCCTGGCCTGAGTTCCCGATCCACCAGGCTCAAAGTTACATGGGGTCTGACCCTGTAGGTCTCTAACCAGAGTGTAGAGATCTCAGGATAGACTTTTTGCAGCCACATACTCAGGCACCCCTAACAGGTCTCTTTGGGGTTCCAGGCTGGCTTGAGCCCCAAGTCTAGGTCTGACTTGGATGTTTTATTTTCTTGATACTACTAACAAACACAGAAAAATACTAATAAACACAGAATAATAGCTACTAATAAACACAGAAAAATAGCTCCCACCCTCCATCCCCACGTCCCCAACCCGTGCTTCCCCCCAGAGGTCAACTTTCTAGGTAGGAGGTGGGGTCCTCAGGACATTACATTCTGAGGCTCTGCAAGTGGCTCCTGTTGCTGGAGGGCAGGAAGGCCATAGGTACCCCCAGTTTATCAGGGCCCCTGGAAACCGGCTGCTCCAAATCACCTGGCCTGACTTAGCCTTGCCTGGAAAAAGTAGGGGTTGGAGACCAGGGACCACTCCCTATCTCATCCCAAAGTAGAGCCTGTGAGTGGGGAGAGAGAGGGAATGTGGGAAGCTTTGCCAGACACCTCCAGCCTATGCTGGAGGGAACACAATAGCTGGAAATCAACTCTCACCTTCGTTGTCCCCAGTCCTGTTCCCTCTCCTGGTGCATCCAGATGGGAGAAGGCAAAAGCCACATATTCTAACCAGGAAATCACAGGGTAGTGCCTTATACTAAGTTAAGAGGACCAGTTTTCCAAGCTGCCTTTAGAGAAAAGAGTCAGCTTTCTATTTCATCCCCTAGCTCCGAGTCAGCAGTTAGGCAGAGTTGCAAACACTCCTGCTTTGGGAAATGTCCTGGTGCTCTTTTTGTCTTTTCCTTTCTCCCAGAATGACTATTCCCCACCCCCTTTCCCAAATCTGCAGACACCTACATTTTTGGCTCCTGTCTTCCTCCTACAGGCCTCCTCCTTGCCTTTTCCTGCCGTGCTCAAACACACCCTAAGAAAACTTTAGCTTTTGTGGCCTTCCTCACTTGTGCCAAGAGTCATAAATCTTGCAGGGCAGAGAGAAACAAACAGCGTTGTTCTGAATAATAATAATAACCATCTTCCATCTCTTCTGCCAGTGCATTTAAAATTAAGCCACCCTGCTAGTTCTTCTCTTCTTAGAAGTACAAATGTCCTTATCACCTCTTAGCCCCTTCTGCCTATTCAGAGGTGAGAATCATAACAGAAACTTATCCGTGAAGTTCTTTCAGCCTGTCTACTGCCAGCCAGTCTGGAGCTCAAGCTAAAACACAGAGTCCTCCTTTTGTCACCCTTTTCTCAACTCTCCTCCCCCTGCAAGATGTTCTGGGTTTTTAAAATCATCACTCACCGCTTGTTGTCTGTTCTCAAAAAGAAAAAGGGGGAGGGGTGGTTTTTTTTTTTTTTTAAAGGTCTGGTCTTTTTCTCTTCTCTCCCTTGGTTAGAGACTGGGCCTAGAGACTGGGGGGAGATTTGGGAGGAATAGAGAGGGTGTAGTGGAGGGTAGAAGCCGGGGCTGGAGACTCAGAAGTGTGAGGGTTGGAGACCCAGAACTACTTTCTAAAAAAGTCCTGGTGTTCCAATTGCGAATGAGTGCAGACGGGCACCCGGCACCCTCACCCCCGGGCCAGGCCTGCCTTTGACTCAGCCTCCAAATGCTACTTCTCAAATTAGCATAATGGTTCACTAGTGGGGTATGGGGGGAGCTGTGAACTTCACCGCCCTTCCTTGCCTTTGCTCGCCTCTTCTTCCCTGTCCCTCCAATCTAGATTTAAATTTTTACCTGTTCTCTAAAAAAAGAACAACAACAAAAAAAACAAACCCTCCCTTCTTTCCTTCTCACTCTTTTTTGGGGAGGGGGGTATTTTAAAATATCCCCCCTTCCCCATCACCACCATCACCTTCCCTCCTTATCAGGCATCTAAGCTTGCTAAAGGGGGAGAGGTGGGGGGGTGTGTGAGCTTGTGTGTGAGTGAGTGAGTGTGTGTGTGTGTCTGTGTGGTTTTTTTTCCCTGTGCAAAAGCAGAGGCCATTGTTACGGAGAGTAGGGCGTACCAGTCTTATAGGGCAACCACACTGTGGCGGCTTAGCCCTGCTGGAGCCCGGAGCTGGATTCTGGGGAGCTGAGCTGCCCGGCACCTTTCGGTCTTCTATTTTTTTTCCCGCTCCCCCACCCCCTCCCTCCTGCGCACCCCTGCTCCTAAGCCGAGTGAATTGAAGCGGACGCCGGGCGGCTCCTCTGGCCGGTCTGCCCCTCGGGCTCCCCAGCCGGGGTGGCTTTGCGGGGCGGGGGGGGCGGGAGGCGACGCAGCTTTAAACAGTGGTCTTTTTTTCCTTTGCCTTCAAGGAGGGGAGATTTCTCGCCTGCCGCTCGCGCTGGGGCTCGATGTGAATATATATTATGTCTGCCTGTTCTCCCCTCGTCGGTGGCTAAGGTAAGCTGGACTGAAATAGGCTATCAGTTTGTGAATGGCGGAGAGTATGTCTCAATGATTTATGGCCCATATGACTCCAATCTCGGTTCAAGAAGAGTTCACAAGCTTTAAGCTTCCTTCCACGCAGCGACTCTCTCTCTCCCTCCCTCCCTCCCTCCCTCTCTCTCCCTCTCTCTCTCCCTCTCTCTCCCTCTCTCCCCTCTCTCTTCCTGCTTCTGTCCTCTTTTCTCCTCTCTTTTCTTTCAGCAGCCAGATCCAGGGCTGAATTTTCTCCCCGGCTGCTAAGAAAGTCTCAACCTTTCTCTCTCTTCTTTCTTGTTATTTTTCTTCCTCCCATTAATTTTTTTAAGTTCTGGAAGATGGCCTATCCCCTCTCTCGGGGCTTCCCCAGCTATTGTTACTCTCCTGGCTCTCCCTGGGGTGTGCTTGGCAAGGTGGGATTCTTGCGGGGGGCTCATCTCCCTTCTCCAGCGAGACCCTGGGGGGGAGCCAGCAGCCACTGTCTCCCTCCCTCCCTCCCGAGGAGCCATATGGAACCTGAATTTTTCCAACATGGAGGCAAGGGAAATAGATCTGTTTGGCTTGGTAGAGCTGTTCCCCACCCCCTCTTGTTCTGGATCCCCGATCTCCGGTCCCCTTAGCACCTTTCCCTCTTCCCACTGTCCCGTCCGCCAGGCCTTGGCGCCCTCCAACCCGGAGCCCTGCTGAGCAAAGTCCCGAAGCGGAGTTTCTAAGGCGCCTTTTAATTCGGTTACCTCCAGCTCCCAAACTTGCTGCCGCCCACGGGGCTCGGCCCTCGGCCGACTGGTATGCTGGGGACCTGCCTCCGATAACCGTTTTGGTGTCCTGATTGCTTGCTCTTCTTCGCCTCCTCGGGCCATCGTAGGTGGCTGGTAGCTCGTCGCCAGTCGCCGCGGCAGCAGCGACCGGCCGAGGCAGCCTGGCAGCAGCAGCCAGGGACTACCCGGGTGCACAAACCTTCCCAGCCCTGTCTGCACCACCGGCGGAGTCTCCATTCTTTCCTATCGCGTCTCTGGCTCCTTCGCTTTCCACACTCGCCTGGCCTCCGTCCCGCGATGGTTTGGGGTTTATTGCAAGGGGAGCGGCAGGAATTTCGGCCCCAGGCGTCTAGTTAAATTATTGTTTTATTATTATTACTATCATCATCATCATCATTATTGCTGTAACAATCATTTAGACTAAATAAAGCCAGGGCCTAGCCAGCCAACCCCCTCCAACGTTTTTATTTCATTCTCTATCTATTAATAACAACCACAACTAATGCCTGTTAATTAATTCCCCTTTCAGCCAGGGCTGCTCGGAAGCTAATTTTGGTTAAATCAGCAGAGGCTAATGGTAATAATAATAAAGGGATTGGGTCAGCCTGGTCAATTGAACTCTGGTTCTCCCTGGAAGGACCTGCTGCTTTGCAGACCCATGTGTATTTCCAGAAACCAATCGGAACTCCGGGTTACACTGATTCCCTTTTGAGTATAAATCTGTGTCATGAAAAAGGGGATTTATGTGAGGGAGGGACTTTCTTCACCTGCACTCCTTTTATTTTATTTTCCTATGTTTAGTTTTCTTTGGAGTTGACCAGCTAGGCTGAATGAGATTAAAGTTTTCCAAACACACATGGCAGTATGGAGGTTTTATGAAAAGTGGTGGTGAAGAGTTGGGAGAGACAGAGGGAAAAAAATGCAGTCAGAAGTTTCAGAACAAATACACAAAATCCTATGTTAGTTTGAATCTTTATTTTTCTGGCACACTTTTAAAAGGCTGTATTAAAATAGTGTTTTGTTTTTTTTTTTGCCTCAGGGAACCTCAGTCAACAGGAATACCTCTGTTTCTAACCCAGAGAATAATATTGTTAAAATTGCTTTGTTAATTTTTTTTCCTCGGGAATAATTTTCTCTTTTGGAAAGCACTTTCCCCGTCTCAGTAGAAAAGTCTAGCAGTTGTAACTTCTTGTTTCGTATTTTCTTTGGGGGAAATCAAAGAAAACAGACGGTGAAGGAAAGGGTGGGAAAAATTAAGTCTCATGGAAAAAAAAAAAAAAAAAAAAAAGAGGTCCAGGGAGAGACCTGGGCCAAATGGTCACAGCACCAACTGGCGTGGCCAGGAAATTGAAACAATCCTGCTCCATCTGGGGGCCCCACAGGGCCACTGGCTGCCCGATCCCAGGTTTGGCTGAGCAAAGACAGGGGCCGGAGGTGGTGGTACCTGCAGCAGGGCCGTGGACAGATGAGTCTCGGTTCAGCTGGCTCTCGAGGTTAAAAATCATCAGGAAGTTTCTAGGTCAGGCTGTTGTTGTCTTCCTGGTGGGAGAGTGGTGGGAAGTGGAGAGGACACCTCACAAGAGAAGCTTCTCTGCTGAACTTGCTTCTCCTGTCTGTCCTTTTAGGAGATCCTTTGGTTTTCCTTCAGGCTAGACTTTGCTTGGGCAAGAGACCTAAACCGACTTGGAAGGAGGCAAAGGCTGGAAGCATAGAAGCCTCTGGGCTCAGAGGAGGGTGTGGATGATGCATTTATTTTGGAGTCTCCTAGTGTCCCCTCCCTTGAGCCATCCTATCCCAGAGTTGGGGAGGAGAGATAGGGAGAGAGGGACTAGGGGAGGTCAGGAGCTAGTGTACAGGCAGGAGAGAAGCAATGGCCTTTACCATAGATTCTACATCTAGGCAGTCTTGAAAGGCATATAGTCTTTATTTATTTATTTATTTATTTATGGAAATGAAAACTGGTGGGCTTTTTTTCTCAGCATCTGCTTTGGAGACGTTGGGGAGGGGAGAAGAAAAAATCCTATTGATGTCAGTTCCCTTTTCAGTTCCTAAGATGGATTCGAGCCCCAGTCCTCTTCTCCCCCTTGTGTCTCTTCTCTCGCCTCGCAGGTCAGCCGCTTGGAACAGACCCCGGAGGAGGGGGGCAGAAAGGGGAGGTGTGGGGGGGGGTGTCCGGCGTGTCACGTGACCCCCAGGGTTGCCAATGTCCGGTCCTGAGGGTATCAGGCCTTTCCAAGTTGCCACCCACTGCCCAGGCCTCACCCAGCGATGCAGAAAGCCACCTACTACGACAACACTGCGGCTGCTCTCTTCGGAGGCTATTCCTCGTACCCTGGCAGCAATGGCTTCGGCTTCGATGGCCCCCTCCAACCCCAATTTCAGGCCGCCACGCACCTGGAGGGCGACTACCAGCGCTCAGCGTGCTCGCTGCAGTCCCTGGGCAACGCTGCCCCACATGCCAAGAGCAAGGAGCTCAACGGCAGCTGCATGAGGCCGGGTCTGGCCCCCGAGCCCCTGCCCGCCCCGCCCGGCTCACCCCCGCCCAGCGCCGCACCTACCAGTGCCACTAGCAACAGCAGTAATGGGGGCGGGCCCAGCAAAAGTGGTCCCCCAAAGTGCGGTCCCGGCACCAACTCCACCCTCACCAAACAGATATTCCCCTGGATGAAAGAGTCGAGGCAAACATCCAAGCTGAAAAACAGCTCCCCCGGCACAGGTACCAGTTCTCTGCCTTCCTTGTCCTCAGCTTTTGTCGGAGCCAGGAATGTCACTGTTATTCTAGCACCCAGCCCCTAGGCGCCCACGAGGCTGCCTGGGAACAATATTAGGTGGCCGGCGGGTACATTTTTGATACCCCCACCCCTAATGACCCCTGACCCCGCCAAAACCCTCCTGCCTCTAGCCGCCCTCCACTGGAGCTTCTGAAAGCTCCAGAAGGCCCGGTGCGTGGCCTTAAAGCTCTTCCCAAGGCCACAGAGCCAAGACAAGGCGCTGCCGGGAGGATGCAGAATCGTCAAGGATTGATTATTATTAAGTATGATTACTGTGGGTATTAATCACAATCGCTTGGACGGCCCGGGGTCCCGGCCTCCAGGCACGGCAGCCTCTTCGTGCCACACTTCCTGCCCACGAGTGTACAGATTACCCCAAGGATTCTCCTCAGACTCCCATCCTGTCCTCAGGACGGGGTAGTCAGGGAGGGGAAATGTCTTTCCTGACCTGGAATTGAGGATAAGGGGGAGAAAGCACGCACGCGAAAATCCAGCCCTAAATAAATGGCCATGCGGCTCTGTCTGCGTGACATGATCAAATTTTCATAAGCTGGGGCAGCGAAAGGAGAACAGGTCTCTTAATAAATGCCACTATTATAGAGTGTCCGCTAATGCGACGGGCGGTGGGGTGGGGGAGTGAGGAGGAGGCGGGGACGCGAAGGGGAGGGCGGCGGGGGCTCCGAGTCCAGGCCTGGATTTATTAAGAAACGATGCATTCAATTTCGGCGTGTTCAGTAATTATCTTTTATTTCATTTTCTCCCCTTCCCACCCCTCCCTCTCGGATCCAGCAGAGGGCTGTGGTGGCGGCGGCGGTGGCGGCGGCGGAGGCAGCGGTGGCAGCGGGGGCGGTGGCGGCGGCGGCGGCGGGGGAGGGGACAAGAGCCCCCCGGGGTCGGCGGCGTCCAAGCGGGCGCGGACGGCGTACACCAGCGCGCAGCTGGTGGAGCTGGAGAAGGAGTTCCATTTTAACCGCTACCTGTGCCGGCCTCGCCGTGTGGAGATGGCCAACCTGCTGAACCTCAGCGAGCGGCAGATCAAGATCTGGTTCCAGAACAGGCGCATGAAGTACAAGAAAGACCAGAAGGCCAAGGGATTGGCCTCGTCCTCGGGGGGCCCATCTCCAGCCGGCAGCCCCCCGCAGCCCATGCAGTCCACGGCCGGCTTCATGAACGCCTTACACTCCATGACCCCCAGCTACGAGAGCCCGTCCCCACCCGCCTTCGGTAAAGCCCACCAGAATGCCTACGCGCTGCCCTCCAACTACCAGCCACCTCTCAAAGGCTGCGGCGCCCCGCAGAAGTACCCTCCGACCCCGGCGCCCGAGTATGAGCCGCACGTCCTCCAAGCCAACGGGGGCGCCTACGGGACGCCCACCATGCAGGGCAGTCCGCCGTACGTGGGCGGGGGCGGCTACGCGGATCCGCTGCCGCCCCCTGCCGGCCCCTCCCTCTATGGCCTCAACCACCTTTCTCATCACCCTTCCGGGAACCTGGACTACAACGGGGCGCCCCCTATGGCGCCCAGCCAGCACCACGGACCCTGCGACCCCCACCCCACCTACACAGACCTCTCCTCTCACCACGCGCCTCCTCCTCAGGGTAGAATCCAAGAAGCGCCCAAATTAACACACCTGTGATGGGAAAGGGCGAACGAGGATTAGGGGATGGGGAGAAAGAGAGAGACTGTGGAGCTCTGGGGGGCAGCCTGGAGGTCTGAAAGAGGGCCCATGAAGGTGGTAGCCAGGCTTCCTGGTCAGAAACGGCCTGGAGCTTCTTCCCCTCCCCCTGGCCTGAGAGGTTGCTTTTAAGTCCTCCACCCCTTGTTCCATCTGCCTGCCAACCCATCGAAAAGGAATCCACATCATATTGGAGATGACCCCATCAACCCCAGGGCTCCAGCACTACCAAGTTGGAATTCCACGCCCGGGAGTGGGGTAGAGGAAGATGAGATAGGACGAGGCAGAAAAGCACATTTGAAAAACCAGACAAGATGGCTAGGCCATCATCAACCAACGGACTTACCTTACATCTTTGTAGGTAATTCCCCCAAAATCTTGATTTTTTTTCCTCAATTATCCTTTAAAAAATGAGAAAACACATTTCAAACCCAAAGGGCACAAAACACGTTCCCTTCCAACTTTCCCAAAACCTCAAATTTGTTCCCATTTATTTGAGGTTTATAGAGGTACCTACCCCCTCCACTTCTAGACCCTGGTTTTTCTGCTCTAGAACATTCATATCTAGACATCCCACCCCCATCAATTACAGTTTTTAGAGGGCTCAGGGATGGTGAGAGATCCTGAAAGAGCTGCCTATATTTTTTTTTTTTTTTTTAAGGAAAAGTGTGGAGGCTAGGGCAGGCAGGTTGTTAGGACTGAAGGTTTGCCCATTCTGCTGCCTCCATCTCAGCTCCAGCTCCATCCCCCTCTCTCCACAGAAAGCAGTTGGTGGCACGAGGTTCTATACTTTTCTTTTCTTCTGTTGCTCTCTTGACTTAAAGTGAAAACAGGGTATATTTGAACAAACTGTCTGTCCCAGGCAGGGGCTGGGCAGGGCCTGTGTGCCTTGCTCAGCCTCCTGACAGGACACTTTTGTTGCACTTAGAGTTTACATTTTAATGGATGTAAAAACAACTGTGAGAGATGTCTGGGCCTGCAGAAGTCCAGCATTGCTCAAAAAAGCGTGTGTTCTAGTGAACATTTTCATATATATTTATTGGTTATAGCCTGTTAAAATATTTTCTTTTTTGTATTATTTATCCCCTTACACTATGTATTTATATGAGGGAAAAAAAGGAAAAAATTGTACTTTTTTAGTATTTACTTGTTATAAAGGACATTGTGTTTCCTGTCATGTAAAACCAGCTATTTTAGTTACTATTGTACTCTAGAAAAGAGCTGTAGATTTATGTTAAACTCGTACTTATGAACAATTGTAATTAGTTCTAAAAGGCATGAACTCAGCTCCTAATCGTCACTGTATAGTCCTGAATTTGTAGAACTAGAGTTAATTCCCTCTTAGAACTTTCTTTGTTTCCAGTAGTTACTTTTTTCCTTACCTAAAAGGGTTGTCTGTCAAACAATTGTTGAATAAACTTTCTGTTATCAATTTTATCTTGTCCTGGTGGTTCAATTTAGATAGCAGAGCAAGGCTGCTGACTGCCAAATTTCCCCCAAGGGAAGAAGGACAAGGACATTGAAGACCCTTCCCTGGCCTTTTTGTCCACTGCCCAGGTTCCTGTCTCCCCCTTGATAAGTCTTAAGTTTAAATACCATTTCTCACTCATAAGAACCTGTAACATTTTGCCAGCTTCTTCAGCTGTGGTTTAAGTAACAAGTTAGGAGGTAAGGGGGGACTCTTGGATGCTCTCTGTAGGTTTTTCTGTTTGGCCTCTATGCCTCTAGGTTTTTCATTCATTGACCTTTCGTCTGTTAGCTCCTTTGGCCACAACCTCCATGCACACCGCCCCCCCCACCCCTTCCCACTACCAACAAGAAAATCTGGCCGATTACGGTTTCTACGAAACCTAAACTTCGCAGTCCTCTTCCGGAGCTACAAAGAAGTTGTCACGTGACCTGAAGCCCAACCACCATTGGGTCTAAAATGAAAACAAAGAAAAATGATTAATCTAAAAAAAAAAAAAAACAACTGAGGCCTAGACTTCTCACGTCAAACTTTAAAACTAAGTAAAATTAAATCACTAAATAAAACTCGAGGCGGAGGGAGGAGAAGCATGTTCGATTTCCCCTGCCAGAGAAAGGGGAGAGGAAGGTGAGAGAAGCTGTTGGATCCAAGCGTAAATAAAACGGTCCCCAGGCTAATGTGCGGCTCTGTTTCCACCATCCTTGGGAAAACTTCATTTCTTAGTCGTGGTTCCATAAAAGTTTTATCACATTGGAGTGAGAATAGAGAGGGTCTGTCAAAGATGAAATGTCACCGCCGAGTCGCTGGAGCCGATAAGAGCGAGAAGACAGGGCGGCTGAAATATGGAGCTAATTCGTTGAAAGAGAAGCGATGGCTGCTTGCTGAAGAGCTGCATAATTCTAATTGTAAGCGATGTGCCCGCATTGCTTAATTAGGAGCATATATTTGGTGGTAGTGATGGTGGGGGAGTGAGAATCGTCCCAGGCCCTGCCTTAAAGAGAGGGCTGATTTTCATTTTTATGTTGCATCCTGGCAGTCCAAGGTTAGTAATTATAGTCTTTATGCAACAATAAATAACAATAAAAAAGCAACCTGAATCCTACACCCTCCCCCTTCCCCACCACCAAGTAGGATTTTAACTGGATTCATCCAAGCAGCAAGCAATTTAGCATTGGGTCAGGCTATAATTTAAAGGCATAAGAGCGTGCAAAGTTTGATTGGGATCAAATAACGCTCAAGGGTTTTTCTTTCTTTCTCTTTCTCTCTTCTTCCCTGAATAACATTTTCTGAATGATATAACTAGATGAAGCACCATGTTTGGCTCTGGGGGTGGGTTGGGTTGTTATTTATCTAGCAGGAAAGAGGCCAAGAAAGAGAATTTAGCTTAAGTTTGAAAAACAGAGCTTTGGCTAGGAGCTGGAATTGCAAACAAGAAAAATAAGAACCAACTTGGCTTGGTGTTCCCTATCCTTCTCTTTGGAAGATTCCAGGCACTCAGCTAAAGCAGCCAAAGACGTGGATAAAATATCCGTGTTGTTAAATTCACAGCAGGACAGGGGGGCGGGGGAGGGATGTCTCTGAAAAGGAGGGTTCTCTTGGCCCCTTTTAACACCCAAGTTTTCCGCTGTTTGCTAATCTGGCCATAAAATCTGTCAGTGAGGGTTAGAGAGAGCTGTATTTCCTGCAGGGACAGTCTGCCCAAGTCGCCTGAGATAAGCTCTGGATCCTTCAGCCAGCTGGAGAAGCTGTTGCTAAACTTTCAGAGATGTTCAAGGGGGTGGACAGAGGGAGAACCCACTCTCAGGCCTCCCTGCATGACTTCCAGACAGCTACTATTTGGATTCTTCTATGCCCACCCCCATCCACACCTCTAAATGGCAAAAATTGTTTTCTTTGGAGCCGAGTTGCACACTACTGTCGCTGGCCACTTTGCCCAGGTCAGAGCAGCTCTCTCTGTTCTGAGCCCTCTAGAGCATGCCTCCTCGGTCCCTGCAGCCCCCACCTCCAACTCCCCTTTCTCCATCCTCCTCTCCCCCACCCTCATGCTTCTACTCAGACTTCTCTGTCCTTTTTAAGTACTCACCACCACCCACGCAGATGTTACATTGACAGAGTTTCTAGTTCCAGCTCCGGGCTCAGTTGCCATTTCTCTGCTAACCAGCCTTCTCCTCCTGGCTGGGCAGCAGAGAGAGAGGAGGGGGAGGGGAGGCCAGAGCCATGGGAGTTCTCCGGGCAAACTTTCCACCCAACTTAGCGCTTTCCCTCTGTCCCCATTTCCCATCTGTTTCCCAGCTCTCCCAGAATCACCTTTCTCTTTTGCACCCCCACCCCCACCCCCAGGCCTTTTTAAGGGATGTGAAATTTTGGCTGTTCCCTCTGCTTTCCCAAAGAGCCAAATTCTTTGATGCAATCGGAGGGAGCTGTCAGGGGGCTAAGATTGATCGCCTCATCTCCTCTCCATCCCTCTGACCCACTTATTTAAAAATCTTCCCCCAGATCGACTTTTCATTTTCTGCTTTGAGGCCTAGTTTCCCACCAATTGCTTGGGGCTCAGAGTCTTGTGCCCTCTCCCTATAGTAAATTACAACACTCTAAACTTCAGACTATCTTGGTCTCCTCAAAATAAAATACATTTTAAAAACATTTTCCCCCAGGAGCCAGAAATGGAATATCATCTCAGTGGTCATTATTTCCACCCCCACCATCTTCAGGGAATTCTTCCTCGTCAGGGATTCTTTTTTTTTTTTTTTTTTTTTTTTTTTTAACTAGCACAATGGCAAAAATGGGAGGGAAAGTCTCTTTGTCCTAGGGGAAAAGCTCCCCACCACACTCATGCACACACATAATGCTGATCTGAACTTCGAGAGTGCTCTAAGTTAAATCAATGGTTACCTCAGTTCTTGTTCATGTCCCTGGATATGGATACAGATACAAGCTTGAGGCTTGAGTGGGTACATGCACATCTTAGACTCTGCCTGTTTTTGGAGGGGAGGGGGATGTCACAGAGAAGCATGGAAGCCTGAAAGTGAGGAAAGCAGGGGTATATAAGGGGCAGGGGCAGTGCTGCAAACACTGGGCAGAGAAGAGAACCCAGGCCATACAGCGATGGAGGCCAGAGGCCCAAAAATGCCCCTCATGCTCCATCTCACTCCTATGTGTCCGCCTGGGAGTTCCTGTCCATTTCCCAAGATTTAACTGTTGCTTTTGGAGGGTAACAGGGATGGTGGTGCTGATGATTGTAAATCTCTTTCTTATTTGCACCTTAACACTGACCTTTTTCAAAGAGTGGAAGCCTCTTTCGACTCCCTCTTCCTCCAACGCGGAGATCCTCACTCATCTTTTCTTGGGGAAGGGGAGAAGGGAAGGGGATGCTGCTGGCCACGTAAAGAAAGACTTAATTTACTCTATTAAAATACTTGGAAAAGAGGAAGTTTTCTCCCTTAGAGTCTCTTCTTTTCCAGGCTTCTGAAACCTTCTAACCTTCGAAGGGGATGAGGAAAAGATTCCTCTAGCTTTTCTAGAGAAATGGAGGCATTGGGGAGAGAGCGTGTGAGGCAATGGTGTAGGAATGGGGGCTCATGGTGTCCAGGTCGTGGTCCTCTGGTGTTTTTGAATCAATTAAACCAAATAATGCTCTCTGTTTTCCACCAGGCCCAGACGAGTGATTGGCGGAGGCCGGTCCCGTGACCACGAATTCCCTGTAATTTCGCTGGAGTCCTGGGTTTAATAGAGAGAGTCCCCATACGCTTGTATTTATCAGCAATATACAATTATAAAGGCCCAAAATTAAAAAAAAAAAGAGACCGAAATCTCCCCCTCCCAAAATCGCTCCATTACATAAATCTAGGGGGGGGCAGGAGGGGGGGTCCCTTCCGATCCTCCCTCCTGACGCCCCCCCCAGCAGCCCCCTCCCCCACCACTGAAAGCCATGAATTTTGAATTTGAGAGGGAGATTGGGTTTATAAACAGCCAGCCATCGCTCGCCGAGTGTCTGACTTCCTTCCCCGCTGTCTTGGAGACATTTCAAACTTCATCAATCAAGGAGTCGACATTAATTCCTCCTCCTCCTCCTTTCGAGCAAACCTTCCCCAGCCTCCAGCCCGGCGCCTCCACCCTTCAGAGACCCAGGAGCCAAAAGCGAGCCGAAGATGGGCCTGCTCTGCCGCCGCCACCGCCGCCGCCGCTCCCCGCTGCCCCCCCGGCCCCCGAGTTCCCTTGGATGAAAGAGAAGAAATCCGCCAAGAAACCCAGCCAATCCGCCACGTCTCCTTCTCCGGCCGCCTCCGCCGTCCCGGCCTCCGGGGTCGGATCGCCTGCAGGTCGGTAAGCGTAGTGGGGGTGGGGTGAGGGGCAGCTAGAAGAGGGGGAGAAAAAGCAGTGGAAGGAGGTTAAAAAAAAAAAGGTGGCGAGCCTGTTGGGGTTCCTTACCCTCTGCATTCCTGGGATGGGGAAGTAGAATATCCCACTGGGGTTCAGGCCTGGCCGGTAACAGCGTCTTTTTTTTTTTTTTTTTTCTCTCTCTCTCTCTCTCCCTACGGCTGATTTTGGAAACTGGTTGGGGAAACGCCTTTTTTTTCTGCTAGAAGAAAATGATTTGATTGAGGTTTTCACCGTACCTGTGTAGGGAAATGAGTATGTTGTTGCTGGGATAGACTCTAGAAGCAGGAAAAGATTCGGTCCTTTCTGCCCCAACTCTAGGAGAAGAGGAAGAATTCAGAGCTAGGGAGGAAGAGGGGTGAAGAACAATCTTTATGACCCTCGCTCCGGTTGAGTTGGGAAGTTCCGAATTGAGGGGTCCACTGGGAGAGCTTGGGAGGGGGGATCTGAGGTTCTGGCGCCGAAGGGAGCCGCTCTCCGCCCCCTGCGTGGCCCGTGGGCGGCTCTGAATGCTTTGCCCTGACCCGGGCCGGGGCTGTAGACTAGAGAGGGAGAGAAGAAAACCCAAAAGCAGTAAAGCGAGCGGCTTGGGGGTGGGGGCGGGGGTGGGGTGGCGAGGAAGGGGAGAGGTGATATTGGTTTTGGCGGATGGGGTAGTCCGAACTGAAGTTGGGCTGAGTACACGGCCCGCTGTGACGCCGAGCCTGTTTTCCCTGCAGATGGCCTGGTACTGCCGGAGGCTGGTGGCGGCGGGGCGCGCAGGCTGCGCACGGCTTACACCAACACGCAGCTGCTGGAACTGGAGAAGGAATTCCACTTTAACAAGTACCTGTGCCGGCCACGCCGCGTGGAGATCGCGGCCTTGCTGGACCTCACCGAAAGGCAGGTCAAAGTCTGGTTCCAGAACCGGCGCATGAAGCACAAGCGGCAGACGCAGCACCGAGAGCCGCCGGATGGGGAGCCTGCCTGCCCGGGCGCCCCGGAGGACACCTGCGACCCTGCCGAGGAGCCCGCGGTCAGCCCGGGCGGCCCCTCCGCCTCGCGGGCGGCCTGGGAAGCCTGCTCTCACCCGCCGGAGGTGGTGCCGGGGGCCTTAAGCGCGGACCCCCGGCCTTTAGCCGGTCACTTTGAGAGCGCAGGCGCGCCGAGCCCCGACTGCGCGCTGCGCGGGGCGGGCCGGCCGGAGCCCGGGCCATTGCCAGAAGAGGTCTTCTCGGAGCGCCAGGATTCGCCTTTCCTTCCGGACCTCAACTTCTTCGCGGCCGACTCCTGTCTCCAGCTATCCGGAGGCCTCTCCCCTAGCCTACAGGGTTCTCTCGACAGCCCGGTCCCCTTTTCCGAGGAAGAGCTGGACTTCTTCACCAGTACGCTCTGTGCCATCGACCTGCAGTTTCCCTAACCCGTTTCCTCCTCCCGGTCCTTTCGACCCCCGCGCTCCTTGGCCGTCTACTGGAAAAATCGAGCCTCTCCCACCCCCAGTCGCATAGACTTATGTGTTTTGCTAAAATTCAGGTATTACTGAATTAGCGTTTAATCCACTTCCTTTCTTCTTCTTCTAAAATATTGGGCACTCGGGCATCTTTTAAAATTCACACAGAAAAATTCCGTTTGGTAGACTCCTTCCAGTGAAATCTCAGGAATAATTAAACTCTGGGGGACTTTCTTAAAAATAACTAGAGGGACCTATTTTCCTCGTTTTTATGTTTTAGACTGTAGATTATTTATTAAAATTCTTTAATAATAGGAAAAGGGGAAAGTATTTATTGTACGTTATTTTCATAGATTAAATAAATGTCTTTATAATACGAAAACGAGTGTTTATGTTGGGACCTAAACTCTTTCCCCGCGGCCCCAAGGCCGGTCCTCACCCCTCCAGGACCTGTGCGAAGTTGATTAGGTTCAGCGGCCCATGTGGCAGCAAAGCCTCCCGGGCCGGCGAAGTCCGGGTGGTACAAAGGTGACCCGATTGATGGCCGCTTCGCCCACGGCTCCGGCAAGAGTCGGGAGTTTGCAGGAAGCTCGGTCACCTCCCTGTCCCTCAGCAGAGGGCCTTTGGTCCTGAGCGGGTAGTTCTGGGGCCTCTGCTTAGAAATAGAGGTGGGCAGGACGAGGGAGAGAGTGTGCAGTGAACAGAGGAGGGTGCAAGGAGAGGAAGCCTGTGGACAGGCTTCAGGGTCGTGGCGGGGGCAGAAGTTTCCTGGAATTGGGAACAATCCAAGGGCTTCCTAGGCTTTTGCTTCTTATGACCGAAGCCGGTGTAGGACCTTTTTCCGAACTCAAGAAGCCTAGAGACGCGAGGCCTGGGGCTTGAGCCGGGCCTCTTTGGGAGCTGTAGGTGGTTCTCCAAGGAGTGGAGTGAGGCAGGGTAGGGGATTTTCTCGGGAAGCAGGGTCCCGCACCCAGGGATGGTAACTGGCTTCCAAGTGGGCAAGAGAAGAGGCCAGCTGAGAAATGTGGCGCTGCCGGGACAACCATGGACTCTGGGGCTGCTGGGGTTTGGGGGACCATCCAAGAAGCAGCCGGGCGAGAAGCCCACGGTGGCCCGGCAGCGTCGCGAGGCGCTGGACCTGCGGGGAGAGAAGGAGGAGCGAGGAGAGCGGGAGGGAGACAGGGAAGCAAAGACGATGCTCAAAATGGCGCTGGGGCCGGGCGGCGGGCGGGGTGCGAGGGAAGAAGCTGTGGCCGCCATGACAGCCGCGGAGGGAGGCGCCGGCCCAGCGGGGATCTGCCCCCGCCCCCGCGTCCTCCCAGCTGGATTTTCCAGAGGCCAGGCAAGAAGGGGAGCCTGGGGAGTCCCACCTTCGTTTTAGTTTGTTTGATTTTTTTATTTTTAAAGTGGAGCCCAACGGACGCTGAGGACGCGAGATGAAAGGAGAGTCCAGGTGGATGTGGGAAGGGAAGGAGAGCGGCGGGTCTGCGGGCCTGGGTGTGCCTCATCCAGTCTGACTTTTGATTCTTCGCTGTGGGATTTGAAGCCAGGCCAGAGCTTTCTCTGAATGCAGACCCACCAGTTTTGACCAACAACTTCGTTTTCCGTATCGACACCATGTCCTATCTATCCCCCACCACACCCTGCGTGGTTCCTTGTAAACCTGGTAAGCGGGAAGCAAGGATCGATCTCCCCCATCTGCCTCCTGGTTTGTTCTTGGAAGGTGGAGGTTTAAAGGGCCCCGGAAAGCCATCCATCCTCCTTAGGTTTCTTTAATATTTCTCCCGCTCAGAAACAGACACTATGGGGCTACTCCCCCGCAGATGCTGCCCTTCTCAAAAAGTAGTTTATTTCCTGGGCCTCCAGACATTCCCCTGGACCAACAGGACCGGGATTTAGAGTACCAGGCACCCAGAGGCAGCAACTGTCAGGATAAGCCAGGAGCCAACATAGGTTGTGACACAGAGGACTAGACAGGCCCTTTGCATATTTTAAAATGGGTCCCTCAGTGTGGGAAGTACACACATCTTAGTTAGCTGGAACTTAATCCCTTAAACTGTCTTAATATAGAATTCATCTAGTGCATTAAATAATCTTACATCATGTTAAATTGCCCTGTTTCTCTCATAAATAAATTAATATAGAACAATTAGATGTGTTATAATAATATCATGTATCTTATTTTCCCTCATAAAATATATAGGTATGAAATAAATTCAATATATTAAAGTAATAATACACAGCTTATTGGCTTATGTGTTTATTTTCCCCATAAATAAGTGAATATACAATATATTAAAACTACGCTATACATCTCATTGGGCTGTGTGTTTATTTCTCCATAAAATATGCCCACAGGCAGTGTTTAACATCTTAAAAATCACAGCACACAAGCCATCTCTACACTAGCAAAATGAACAGATATTTCAGCTGGGGCTTTGATTTCTATGGACAGTCAAACTAGATAATTTGGTCTAATTAAAAATGCTCTTGCAGCTAGCTATAGCAGGTTGTTACAAAGATCAAGAATATCAGAAGTATCTTGCTAATGGCCTACCTTCCAGTTTCTTTGGTCAAAAGGAGAGCACCCTTCCTCAATGCCAAAAAAATGCAGAGTTGGCTCTGCAGGAGAGAATTCCTATCCCCCATCATGGTCTGCAGCACTCAAGGGCTTGTGATGCACCAGTTCTCTGGAGTCTGGCTGCTCCATGGACCAGCAGCATCAGCACTACCCGTGAGCTACTTAGAAATACAGAACCTTAGGCCCCTAAATCAGACCTACTGAATCAGAATTTGCAGTTTAGCAGCTCCCCAAGTGATTTATATACACTTAAAATTTGAGAAGTACTGCTAGATCATAGTGCCACCTTGCTTTCTGCCTTCTTCCATGCTTCAGAATTTTTGACTCACTTTACCTGGCACCTGCCTTCCAATTCTCCCAACCCAAACCAGTAGCTCAAATGGCAGGGAATCTTTGTTCCTGCCTGGGCCTGCATCAGTCCTGATTCCTTCCTGCCAAAGTAGTGGGGAGCCAACGAAAGGCTCAATGTATCTGTTTAGATTCAGGTACTTTGGATATCCTAGGGGTGAGAGTTCTTAGTCCGGGTGTTGCCTTTGGCTGATTATTGGAGAGGAGTTGAAACTCTTTTTACAGGAAACACACAAGCCTTGCTCGCTGTCTTCTTTCCAAATTTATGAAACTCACCGTCTCTGATGATACCACAGAAGAACAAAGAGGCAATGCATTTGCAGAAGGAAGTGACTCCCATCTTCAATTTCCCCACCCAATTCAGATTCAAGGGAATGCCTGGCAATTTGGGATTCATAAAGGATTGCAATTCAGGATCCCTGTGTTCCGAATTAACTTATTTTCCTTCTTTCATCTCTTGGGTCATCCTTTTTAGCTTTTTTCCCAGTTGGCCATGGAGGAGTAAGGGGAAGAGGGGGTGGTTCGCAGATAGGGCAGCAGACCCCGGTGGTGGTGGCAGATTAGAGGGCAGCTCCAAGTGGCTGCACTCACTTATTCCATCCTGATTGGGGCAGAGTTCCTCTTGGGTCAGGACCAATTGTGAGTGGTCTGTAGCACAGAGTGGTTATAAATTCCCTGTGGTTGGAGTGGGAAGGTTTCAGTGCAGCCCGGAAAGCTGCTGGTCAGTCTGCCCTGCTCTTAGTGAATCATTCTTTTAAGAAGCATGTCTCATTAATATTACAGTGAAAAGCAAAGGACCATTAGACCGACGAATGACTTGCAATCATGATAACCCTGAGTCATTAAAAAAAAAAAGTTAACTTATGCCTGAGCAGGTCTCTTCCCCTTTCTGGACCTCAGTTTCTCTATCTGTGAAATAAATGTAAGAATTAAATGCCTCTAATGTACTCCACATTAATATATGTATATTCTTTAGTATATATTATTTAGTCTTCACAAACAATGTATTAACTGTTTATTATGGCCGATGTCTGGTGCTGTTAAGTAATTCTTGGTGTTTGACAGTGACCTACCTCACATGAATCTGGTGGGGCCATTTTAACAAATTTTCTTTTATTTTTTGAGATAGGGTCTCACTTTGTCACCCAGGCTGGAGTGGAGTAGTGCCGTCACAGCTCACCGCAGCCTCAACCTCCTGGGCTCAAGTGGTCTTCCCATGTCAGACACCTGAGTAACTAGGAGTACAGTTGCGAGCCACCAAGTTTGGCTAATTTTTTTTTTTTTTTTTTTTTTACAGAGTCTCGCTTTTGTCGCCCAGGCTGGAGTGCAATGGTGTGATCTCGGCTCACTTCAACCTCTGCCTCCTGGGTTAAAGCAATTCTCCTGCTTCAGCTTCCTGAGTAGCTTGGATTATAGGTGCCCGCCACCATGCGCGGTTAATTTTTATAGTTTTAGTAGAGACAGGGTTTTGCCATGTTGGCCAGGCTGGCCTCAAACTCATGACCTCAGGTGATCTGCCTGCCTCGGCCTTCCAAAGTGCTGGTATTACAGGCATGAGCTACCGCAGCTGGCTGGCTGATTATTTATTTATTTATTTATTTTTGAGACGGAGGCTTACTCTGTTGTCCAGGCTGAAGTGCAGTGGCGGGATCTCGGCTCACTTCAACCTTCACCTTCTGGGTTCAAGCGATTCTCCTGTCTCAGCCTCCCAAGTAGCTGGGACTACAGGCACCTGCCACCACACCTGGCTAATTTTTATATTTTTAGTAAAGATGGGGTTTCACCATGTTGGCCAGGCTGGCCTCGAACTCCTGACCTCGAACTCCTGACCTCAAGTGATCCGTCCGCCTTGGCCTCCCAAAGTGCTGGGATTACAGGCGTGAGCCACCTCCCCTGGCCTTTTATTTATTTAATTTATTTTTTTATGGCTAATTTTAAAATATTCTGTGGAGACGATATCTCACTGTGTTGCCCAGGTTGGTCTTGAACTCCTGAGCTCAAGTGATCCTCCTGCCTCAGCCTCCCAAAGTGCTAGGATTACAGGCGTGAGCCACTGTGCCTGGTCAATACATTTTAATTAGTGTCTTTACACCAATAATCATGCATTTATCTTTATTTAAATGAGTAGGGAGCAAAATCTTTTCAACAAGCAGGTAATCGGGTGCAGTGTTGTCTGCCAGGTGCCCGGTATTCAATAAATATGAGTATTAAAAAGTATCCTAGCCAAGTTTTCCTTTGACTGTCATCCTCTGCCACCTCCCCCAACATTTGGTTATGTTTACTCTTTTTCTTTTGTTTTTTGATTGTTTTTTTTTTTTTTTTTTTTTTTTTGAGACGGAGTCTCGCTCTGTCACCCAGGCTGGAGTGCAGTGGCGCGATCTCGGCTCACTGCAAGCTCCGCCTCCCGGGTTCACGCCATTCTCCTGCCTCAGCCTCTCCGAGTAGCTGGGACTACAGGTGCCCGCCACCACGCCCGGCTAATTTTTTTGTATTTTTAGTAGAGATGGGGTTTCACCGTGGTCTCGATCTCCTGACCTCGTGATCCGCCCGCCTCGGCCTCCCAAAGTGCTGGGATTACAAGCGTGAGCCACTGCGCCCGGCCTGTTTGTTTTTTTATGTAGGCCATTTCATATAAAAAGAGCCACCAAACTTCTTTTTCGACATGATGTTCTAGACTTTAACAGTCCCCTTTAGTTATGTTTAATCTGGTTGCTGGGGCATCAGAGCATAGGCACAATTTCTGAGACTCCCTAAACAGCACTGCTGAATTCGCCTACCCATCTTCCACCCAGGTCTCTGACAAGCACTTGCTGGCCCCACTGCAGATCTTCTTGGGATGTACTCTCAGTCCTCACTTTGCAGAAGGTGGCCTGTAGGGCCTCAATTTATCCTCTGCCTGCTGAGGCTGATTATAGCCCAGATCCTCCACTGATCTCTCCAGCCCAGCTCTGCCTACCCCTCTTCTCTCCTCCAGCCATCCCTCTGTCCACACTCAGGGGTAAGGTAGATATTTAGTGCCGGAAAGAGATCCTCCTCTTCAGAGGAGAGAATGAATGGTAAAGGAGCCCTCTTAAAACTTTCTCTCTCTCCCAACAACTGCAGAAAAATCACAGTCTGTACAGTCATTCAGACCCAAATTCAGCTTGATCACTGTTTGGCTAAGATTTCCAAAGCAGATATTTTGGCCAAAAAAAACTATTGCATTTCGATAAACTCGATTAAGTAGAAAATTATTTTAATTCTTCATGTCACACTAACCTTTCCTTTTAGAAAGATCTCAATCATTATTTAATCATGCCCCCAATTATTGGCTCCAGATGGAAGTTTACATCTTGCTGATCTGTCTAGATTCAGAAGTCAGGGCACCTCTAGGATGGACAGTTTCCAAGCGAAATTCCTTAAGGAAGAAGAGACAATATCCTCCCTAGAAAACTTTTCCCCAATAATTGGAAAATCAAGAAGTTCTTTCTAATATCCAACCACAAACCTTTCTGTTGCAATTTTAATAGTTTGGATTCTTTATAAGTATAAAATATTAGGCTTTGGTTTTCAAGAAACCCTTCAGGTTAGAAGAAAATCCTTTGCGTAAACAGAGCCAATCTTCTCAATCTCAATGAAATTTGCATATGATAAAGTACATATTATATTGTATAATATATGTTGCTATGTTACATGAAAATATATCCTAAATTCTATTCTCCTCCTATCACACACACACACACACACACACAAATATATATATATTTTTTTTGAGAGAGTCTCACTCTGTTACCCAGGCTGGAGTTCAATGGCATGATCTCGGCTCACTGCAGCCTCCACCTCCCAGGTTCAAGCAATTCTCCTGCCTCAGCCTCCTGAGTAACTGAGACCACAGGTGTGAGCCACCACGCCCGGCTAATTTTTGTATTTTTAATAGAGACAGGGTTTCACCATGTTGGCCAGGCTGGTTTCGAATCCCTGACCTCTGGTGATTTGCCTGCCTCAGCCTCCCATAGTGCTGGAATTACAGGCATGAGTCACCACACCCACCCTACATATTTCCATATTTTAATATGCTAGTTATATTAAAAAGCAGAAGACTGACTCATACCATTTCAGAATGTGATTTAAAGTTAATATCATACATTTAGAGAGTTCCCTGTGGTTTGTATTTTCTTGCTTGCTTTAATCCTACTAACAAGGCAGCAAGATAAGTAGTATTAAACCCATTCTTTTTCTCCGAGGCTGAGACTCATAGAAATCAAGAAACTTGTCCAGGGCCACAATGCTAAGAAGTGGCCAAGCAAAGGCCAGGCACAGTAACTCACGCCTGTAATCCCACACTTTGGGAGGCTGAGGCGGGTGAATTGCCCAAGCTTGGGAGTTTGAGACCAGCCTGTGCCACATGGTAAAACCCCATCTCTACCAAAAATACAAAAAATTAGCTGGGTATGTTGGCACACACCTGTGATCCCAGCTACTTGGGTGGTTGAGGTGGGAGGATTGCTTGGACCTGGGAGGCAGAGGTTACAGTGGGCCGAGATTGCGCCACTGCACTCCAGCCTGGGTGACAAAGTGAGACCCTGTATAAAAAAAAAAAAAAAAGATGACCAAGTAAGGGCTTGAACCCAACTATTCTGGCCCCACAGCTAGCAGTAATCCCATTACAATATGTACTACATACAGTCTAAGGTTCTCAACCAGATTTATGACAGTTTAATTAGCTTCCATTAAAAGAAACATCCTTTCTCCAACAGCAACAAAAACAATTCATCTCATAGTGAAAAACTTGTGGTGGTGCATGCTTGTAGTCCTACCTACTCAGGAGGCTGAGGTGGGAGGATCGCTTGAGCCCAGGAGGTCAAAGGTGTAGGGAGCCGTGATTACACCATTGCACTCTAGCCTGGGGCAACAGAGCGAAACCCTGCCTGAAAAAAAAAAGAAAAGAAAGAAAGAAGGAAAAAATTATGAATATTCTTTTACTTCCTAAGCCCCAATTTTTTTTTTTTTTTAAATTTGAGACGGAGTCTCACTCTGTCGCCCAGGCTGGAGTGCAATGGTGCGATCTCGGCTCACTGCAACCTCCGCCTCCCAGGTTCAAGCGATTCTCCTGCCTCAGCCTCTTGCGTAGCTGGGATTACAGGTGCCTGCCACCACGCCCGGCTAATTTTTGTATTTTTTAGTAGAGATGGGGTTTCACCATGTTGGTCAGGCTGATCTCGAACTCCCGACCTCAGGTGATCTGCCCGCCTTGGCCTCCCAAGGTGCTGAGATTACAGGCATGAGCCACCTCACTGGCCTAGCCCCAACCTTTGATCTTGGGTTTGGCCTCCCAAGATTTGGGCTGGGGAGAGCAGATAGAGACATTTAAGGTCTAATGAAAGAATTTAGATTGCTCCTGCCAAGCCCCCAGCTGAAGCAGCTTCCTCCACAGAAAGGACCAGAATCTGAGGTTAAACTTCTAACATATCCCCATTCTGGTTAGATGGTTTCCTTGTCTGCATTCTCAGTGTGATAAGGAGTGAAAACTGTCAAAGATAACTTCAGTTCCAAACATGTCTATGTTCTCCTTGCTCTCTTTTATGTACAAGCAGATCATACAAACTAGGACATCAACTTTATTTCATTTTGGTGTTGGGTCCACCCAGACCCTCTCTGGTGAGTTTAATTTGGTCCACCAAAAATCCTGTGGGCCATAGGTTATTCCAGTCAGCGAAGCTTCTTTTAAGGAGGAGGAGGAGATTGGGAACTTAGGGAGCAAAGTTGCTTGGTTCTCCCAGTCCTTTCTGCTGGGGCTGGGAGAGCCAGCAGGAATTTGGGGAAGTTTTAATGTCCCTGCTAACACGAGAGAAGGTGGCATGACTCAGGGATGAATTGCGGAGCATAGTGAATTTGGAAAACTGAGGCGATCACTGCAACTGACAGTGTAACTTGAGGCACTTTTTTTTTTTTTTTTTTAAATAGAGACAGGGCCTCTGTCACCCAGGCTAGAGTGCAGTGGTGTGGTCATAGCTTATTGCAGCCTTGAACTCCTGGGTTCAAGCAATCCTCCCTTCTGAGCAGCTGGGACTTGAGGGAGGCACCACCACACCCAGCTAATTTTTAAATTTCTTTATTTTTATAGAGATGTGGTCTCACCATCTTGCCCAGGCTGGTCTCGAAGTCCTGGGCTCAAGTGATCCTCTCGCCTTGGCCTTCCAAAGTGCTGGGACTGCACCCAGCCAACTTAGGGCACTTTTGCCTCAGTCTTTGCTTGCTGTCATGAATAATAGATTGTTGGTGACTTCAGCTGTTATAAAGGGAATGCATTCCTCAATTCCCAGACAGATTTGTGCTGTTTTATTAAACTGATTTGAAATTCACTTCTTCCTTTAGACCTCAAATTGTTCCCTTAATTATGAAGGCAAAGGATGGGGTGAGAAGGTTCTCCCTGGGATGAGGAAAAGGTGGAAGGTGAACAAGTCTCAAGTCTCTCAGAAGCAGGGCTGCTAGATCAGATATAGGCCTAGTTCAAATTTGGGGTTAGAATACAAGCCCTAGTTTCCTCCAGACAAGTTATTCTTAGCGTCTGTGGAAGACATCTTAAAATGAAAGGATGAAGCATCTGCAAATCTTCTCCCCGAAAAAGTAAAATAGAAAGAAATAAGCTTGCTCTTACCTCAATAATTTCTTTCCCTTCAATTCTTCTGCAGGTCACCTCCTCCCATCTCAATTTTCCTTTCTCTTGTCTGCCCTCATTCCCTTGGCAAGTGAACATTCTCTCTCTCCCCCATTGCATCTCTTAAAGAAGTTACCAGCTGGTCCCCCTCCCCCTCAGCTTGAAGCAGGATCTGAAGCAGAGTACACATGATCAGGAAGAGGAGGCAGGGGTTCTGTGAAATGCTTTGAGCTCTTTCAGAGTTGGGGGTGATGGCCAGGCACGGCAGCTCAGGCCTGCAATCCTAGCACTTTGGGAGGCTGAAGCAGGCAGATCATTGAGGCCAGGGATTTGAGACCAGCCTGGCCAACATGGTGAAACCCTGTGTCTACTAAAAATACAAAAAAATTAGCCAGGCCCAATGGTGCATGACTGTGGTCCCAGCTACTCAGGAGGCTGAGGTGAGAGGATTGCTTGAACTTGGGAGGCAGAGGTTGCAGTGAGCTGAGATTATGCCACTGCACTCCAATCTGGATGACAGAGTAAGACCCTATCTCAAAAAGCAAAAACAAAACAAAATCCTCCCCCCGAAAAAAACAGAGTTGGGCTAGGCCCACAATTACTAGAGAAGAGAAAGGCAGTGTGATGCTGGTGGTATAGAGCAGAAAGCAGGAGAGGCGGCTACGGTAAGGCCAAGCAAAACAAGAGGGAATGGGAGACAAAGATGGAGGGGCAAGACACAGACTGATGGGGACAACTTTGGGGTCCCTTGCAGAGGAAGGAGTATTCGCCCTGCCCTTTTTGGGGTGTGGAAACCTCAGAAGTTTTGAGGGTCCTCCATAAACCTGTCCCACCTGCTTCCCTTCCCTCTCCTGAGCTCCACTGTTTACAGAGATCACTCCCTGAACTCTTGCCCTCCTGGACTTGCCCTAGCTTCGGCCCCAGGCCTCCGGCCAGGCAGACACCCTGACAGGTTACAAATGAGCGTGGGTGTTGGATTGCGCCAAGCTCTTGCCCTCGAGTTGTCCAGAGGAGGAGAAGGATCAATGGGCTCTACCTAAGGGCTTCTCTTCTAGTCCCATCTGGGTTTGGAGTCTGAGAGAGTAAGGAAGACACATCCTGTGTCCTTCCGCAACAGCCACACAGAACAAAAAGGGGCGAGATTCCACTCCTCACTTTGGAGTCTTAGAATTCAGAGCCTCAGGGCCTCCACCCTGATTCTCCCACTCTCTGACCAAACTCCCTTTATCAATCCTAGACAAATTACTGAAATCTGGAGTAATCTTTAAGATTTAACTAGTATTAAATTTATGCATTTGAGGTTTGGAATTTTTTTTTTTGGAAGGAGATGGAGGGTGGTGAAGGAGATACAGGTAGGAGGGAACCAGGAGAATGCAGGTCTTCACTAGTTTTAAACACTTCAAGAAGAGAATAAAAAATTCCCCTCCTCTTCACCCCCCTGTAAACATCACCTGGCTGTGCTCATTGTGGCTCTCTAGAGAGATACAGTGAGTAATTTAAGTCTGAGTGAGTGAGCCAGCCACAGCTATGGATGGCTAGAGAGAGGATAAATACATCTAGAGAGATGAGTTGATGGATAGGTAGGGAACGAATATAAATATGGAGAAAGATGGACGAACAGAGAGATGGATTGAGACAGAGAGAATATAAAGAGAGGCTGAGGGAGAGAAATGGATGTGTGAATGAGGAGAGAACATTTATGCAAAGAGAGAGAGAGGGAAGATGGGGCATTTCTCATCCTTTTCTCCACATTTCTGTAGTCCTGCCTTGCTCCCTGAGATGCCATTTTCCCACCCCTGGCTTCATGAATTCTTCCTCTAGATTCTAGATCCTGCCCCACACCCTTAGGTGTTTTTGCACCACCTTCCCCCACCTCCCCACCACACAGTCATCCATTTGGCCCAAGATAACATACCTCACCCGGCTGTCCTAGCCCATCACCCTAAGACAAATTGGAAGAAAGGAACATGGTTTGGGAGTTCTGGGCAAAGTAAGGAAGCTGGATTCCCCACCTCCAGGTCCACAGACTTGCGGGGAAGGTTTCTTTGAGGGGTGGGAAGAGTGAGGGGCAGCTGGCTTGAATTTGTCCAAATCTAATAACCCAGGAGCCTATTGAAGGCCTTGGGGGTTGGGAGGGAAGGAAAGTCTTGAATATTCTCCTAACTTTTTCCCCCTCTCCCTCTGGTCCCTTCTTTCCAAAAGTCTTTGAAGAAAGATGTTTTTGACGCTTCCATGTCGCTCTCAGATGGATGGGCTGCGGGTGATTGAAGTGTCTTTGTCATGCTAATGCTTGGGGGGTGATGGATGGGCGCTGGGGCTGCCAAACTCTGGCCCGCTTAGCCCATTGGCCTGGGAGAGATCACATGTGCCCCCTCACCCCCACTCCCTACCTCCTTCCTAGGGAAGCGCTGGCCCAGGCGAGCGGGCCAGGCCATGGATTCGAGCCCCAGCGCTGTGACATACTGCCGAAAGGTTGTAGGGCAAGAGGGTGTCTCCCCAAAACGGGCCGACCCTCCTGCGGCCTTGACGCATGGACTATAATAGGATGAACTCCTTCTTAGAGTACCCACTCTGTAACCGGGGACCCAGCGCCTACAGCGCCCAGAGCGCCCACAGCCCCCCAACCTCCTTTCCCCCAAGCTCGGCTCAGACAATTGACAGCTATGCAAGTGAGGGCCGCTACGGTGGGGGGCTGTCCAGCCCTGCGTTTCAGCAGAACTCCGGCTATCCTGCCCAGCAGCCGCCTTCGGCCCTGGGGGTGCCCTTCTCCAGCTCCGCGCCCTCGGGGTATGCCCCAGCCGCCTGCAGCCCCAGCTATGGGCCTTCTCAGTACTACCCTCTGGGTCAATCAGAAGGAGACGGAGGCTATTTTCATCCCTCGAGCTACGGGGCCCAGCTAGGGGGCTTGTCCGATGGCTACGGAGCAGGTGGAGCCAGTCCGGGGCCATATCCTCCGCAGCATCCCTCTTATGGGAACGAGCAGACTGCGAGCTTTGCACCGGCCTATGCTGATCTCCTCTCGGAGGACAAGGAAGCACCCTGCCCTTCAGAACCTAACACCCCCACGGCCCGGACCTTCGACTGGATGAAGGTTAAGAGAAACCCACCCAAGACAGGTAGGGCTCAGATGTGGCCACCCCATCTCTGGGGCCCAAAGCATCTCTGCTTCACCTGCAGTGACACGTCCTGGGTCTGGGCTGGGTTCTTCTCTTTCAGCGGCTCTGGTAGACACAGGTAAGAGCACAGCCTACGTCTCAGGTCAGGTGAGGTCTCCCCACCCAGTATGTAACCGGTCACCCCAGGAGTAAGTTTCCATACACATTCCACTTCCTGATCTGTGCACCCAGCACAGACCCAGGACCTGGTGTGCATGGGGGATGGAAGTATGGGGAAGGCTGCTCCGGACTTGGTGGTCACCATGGGGGTACCTAGTGATCCCTGGGAACTTTGACAACTGTACTTGAGCAGAATGGAGAATGGAGGCCCAGAGCCAGCCCCGGGAGGAGGGAAGGGGAAGGAGAAAGAGGTGAGAGAATTGACCTGGCCTTTCTCCCTGCCCCGCCCCTAGCCAAGGTGTCAGAGCCGGGCCTGGGCTCGCCCAGTGGCCTCCGCACCAACTTCACCACAAGGCAGCTGACGGAACTGGAAAAGGAGTTCCATTTCAACAAGTACCTGAGCCGGGCCCGGAGGGTGGAGATCGCTGCCACCCTGGAGCTCAATGAAACGCAGGTCAAGATTTGGTTCCAGAACCGACGAATGAAGCAGAAGAAGCGCGAGCGAGAGGGAGGTCGGGTCCCCCCAGCCCCACCAGGCTGCCCCAAGGAGGCGGCTGGAGATGCCTCAGACCAGTCGACATGCACCTCCCCGGAAGCCTCACCCAGCTCTGTCACCTCCTGAACTGAACCTAGCCACCAATGGGGCTTCCAGGCACTGGAGCACCCCAGTCCAGCCCTATCCCAGGCTCTCCCCAACCCCAGGCCTGGGCTTCACTGGCCTGGGGATCCTCTCTAGGGCTGAAATGCCAGTTTAGAGCTGCCTGGGGGTGGGAGGGGGGATGGGGAAACATTTTTCTCAGACCTGGGTGGCTGGGGGCCCTACAGGACCAGAGGCTTGGGAGGCACAGAACCTGTCAAATGTAGAGGGAAGGGCTTCTGCCTTTGATTTGGGGATCAACTCAGTGTCAACATGTGGTGGGGGTGGGGCCCAGCCTCATCCTCCTGGATTCATCCTCCTTTCCCTTCCAACTTGGGTTTATTCAGTTCAGTGCCTTCGAGCTTTGAGGAGTCTCCTCACGCACTCTTATCCTAACTCCCCCTTCTAGGCCTGGGACAGAACCTTAAATTTTCTTGTGTGGGAGGTATTTGGGTGCAGCCATATTATTATCAATGCTTAATCCAGTCACCACAGACCTTACAATAGCACCAGCTGCCTTATGACAGACCAAAAAGCCCCTCGCCCCCATCTAACTCCATTAGCCCTCTCCTGGCACATTTATATTGCACTAATGCAGCCTCCAGAGGTTGTTTTCTGAGACCTGCCTCCTCACACCAGCGACCCCATCAGTATGTCACCAAAGTGTTTTGGAACTTGGTATTCCAGAGACTTCTGGAACACTGTGCAAGGCCTGCCCGCAGCAAGCCACAACCAGGAAGGTGCAGGCACGCCCCCAATAGCTCCTCCCCTATTTATTGCCTCCTGGAAAACCCAGGACCTTCTTCCCTATCTCCACCCCTACCCCTGGGGGCAGCCCAGGGAGAGCCAGGCACAGTGAGGGCTCCCAACAGCTGCAAGGATTTATCTGAACCTTTGAGAAAGAGGAGGAGCCATCTAAGTTTCTGGAAACCTGAGCCCCAAGTGAGCCCGGGTTCTCTTTGTACCTGCAACTACCTCATTTCAATAAAGTCTGTGTTTTCCCTTCTTCCTGCCTGCTTCTGTTTCTCCATTGAGGGGTAGAGGAGGCCTCATACTCCATGCACCGTGGAGAAGAGGTGAAGAAAGAGTGGCCATTGGCTGGTTGGGCTGGAATGAACTGAGCTTTAAGATCTCAGCTGGATAAAGAGAAGGACTTACTGGGTGTGGCCTAAGCAGGATTGGGTCCCAGGCATTCAAGCTTGACAGTTGTCAGTCCCTTGGTTATTGGGAGAATCCAGAAAAGCATGGAAGAAGTCTGTGGAATGAATGCAATTCCCAGAGATTTTTCTTTTTCTTTTCTTTTCTTTCTCTTTTTTCTTTTTCTTTTTTTTTTTTTTTTTTGAGACAGGGTCTGGCTCTGTCGCTCAGGCTGGAGTGCAGTTTTTTTGTTTGTGTTTTGTTTTTTGGTTTTGTGTTTTGGTTTTTGTTTGTTTGTTTGTTTGTTTTGAGACAGGGTCTCGCTCTGTTGCTCAGGCTGGAGTACAGTGGCATAATCTCCGTTCACTGCAACCTCTGCCTCTCAGGTTCAAGCGATTCTCTACCTCAGTCTCCAGAGTAGCTGGGACCACAGGCGCACACCACCACTCCCGGCTGATTTTTGTATTTTTGTAGAGACAGGGTTTTGCCACTTCGCCCAGGATGGTCTCCAACTCCGGGGCTCAAGTGATCCTCCTGCCTCCGCTTTCCAAAGTGCTGGGATTACAGGCGTGAGCCCCCGCGCAGGGCCAGCCCAGAGGGTCTTGAGAGGAAGACGGGAAAGAAGAGAAACATCTGTTTGGAGAGGACAAAAAGAGGGTGTAAAAAGAGGAGGAAGTGTGGGGGAAAGCGACGCGAACTCTACCCTTTCCCTTCTCCCTCAACTGCCTCCCCCCCGCCCAGAGCCAGGCCTGGCTTAGACCCCAGAGGGGTCGCTGACAAACTCCAAATTGGCACACAGCTTAACACCCCCACTCCCACCCCAGCCCAGCGCCCCTCTACCCAGCCACTCCTCGGGCACGTCAGGAGTGGCTGCCTGAGTCCGGCCGCAGCCAGCCAGCCTCCGCAAGGCCTTTCCGCCTGGGCTCAAGGTGAAAGCCCTGGGTCTCCGGGCGCTGGACGGCAGGAAGGAGGTGGCCGCCAAGGGGCCTAGTGGGGGGCAGTGTGCTGGGCGTGGGAGGGGAGCCCGAGGTCGGGAGAGGGAGGAAGACGTCGTGGGGTGAGGGGAGTCCGCGGATGGTCGGGGGCCTGACGGCAGGCGGAGGAGGCCGAGGTAACCTGGGATCCCGGGCTGACCTTTTTACCTCGAAGCGCCTCTGGGCTTTCCAAACAAGCCGACCGCGCGCCCGCGGGGGCAGCTATTGTCTCCGGGCCGGTCCCACTGGCAATGCTTTGGTCGGCGGAGGCGGGGGGCCGGGGCTCAGGAAGCTCCGCGGCGGGCAACAAACCTCGATCGCTCACTCGCCCCGCCGAGCCGTCGAGATGCCGCGGGCCTCGGGGATCGGGCCCTGGTTTATTGATTCCGGTTACCCCGGGAGCCCAGATGCCCCGGGGCCAGGATGGAGGCGGGCCAGACCAAGGCGGGGTGTCTTCTCCACACGCTCTGATCTATTTAATTCTTGGTCTTTCGAGGGAAAAGAGGAAGCCAAAGGGACAAGAAGCGTACGTGAGAAACCCTGAGCATTTGATTCCTAATGAAATTGGTGCCATTATATGAGAGGCAACGTTATCAATAATTGTACAGACCAGCTGGAGAGGAAGTGTGTTGCAAGAGGAAGCCTAGCTTTCCCAGAGGCTGATGTCTTGCCTTTTGTCAAAAAAAAAAAAAAAAAAAAAAAAAGAAAGAAAAGAAAAAGAAAAAGAAAAAATTCTATTAACTGCTTTTCTGCATTTAATTGAAATTGCCACCAAGCTTGGCTTCCCCAAAGAGGTCGCCTTGACAGAGGGGAGAGAGTGAGTGTCGGTGGAAACAAAACTGTCCTTGCTTGGAGACATTCAGTGTGAGCCAGTGGAGCCTTCTGGGTTGGGGTATTTGTGGATCCTCCAAACTTTGGACAAGTGGGCAAGAAAGCTGGGAGGAGGAGGAAGGTGCGGTGGCGAGAGCAAAGCAGAACCATGAGTATGGTGGAGCAGGGCCTCAGATGGGCCGACAGGTCCTTGGGGAAGATTGACGAAGGGGCCAGAAGGAAAGAAGAAGGCTGCTGGCCCATTTGATTTTTGGTCATAGCAGAGGGAGCCACCAGATTCCCCCAGGGAAGGGTGAGGGACAAATCAATTCTCTGTTCACACAGGGGCAGGCTCAAAATAATATCCAGTGAATGTAAGCCTTCCATCTCCTTAGATGCAGAGATCCTGACCCCTTCCTCTCTCCTACTTGCACTCTCCTACTTGAATTCCACTTCCAATCTGAGTCCCTAGACAGGCCTACGTGGGAGACATTAGGACAAAAGAGAGAATGGTAAACTAACAAAAACATTTTGCTCCCATTGAGATAAATTGATAGTCTTCATTGTTTTTTGTTTTGTTTTGTTTTGTTTTTTTGAGACAGGGTCTCCCTCTGTTGCCTAGGCTGGAGTGCAGTGGCCTGATCTCAGCTTGCTGCACCTTTGACCTCTTGGGCTCAAGTGATCCTCCCACCTCAGCCTCCCAAGTAGCTGGGACTACAGGCGCATGCCACCATGCCTGGCTAATTTTTGTATCTTTTTGTTGTAGAGATGGGGTTTCGCCATGTTGCCTAGGCTGGTCTTGAACTCCTGAGGTCAAGCAATCTGCCCGCCTTGGCCTCCTAAAGTGCTGGGAGCCTCCGTGCCCAGCCGTTCATTGTTAAACTTTCCAGAATAGATGCCAAATTGCTTCACTCATAGACTTCTTCATGCCTTTCAGATTGCTGTTTTTTTCATAGCACTGGGAAGGAGGGTGTTATATTTACTAGGAGGTCTGAAAGTAATGTTTTTTTTTTTTTTTTTTTTGCAAAATTTGAAAGCTGTCCACCCACACCTCCACTTTCCAAATGTCAAAAAATATCTCCAGTTTGAAAATAAAAAGCTTTAGTTTTTTGAGCTTGACTGTCTTTTTTAAAAATTTAATTTAAGAGATGGGGTCTCACTGTGTTGTTCAGGCTGCTCTTGAACTCCTGGGTTTAAGGGATCTTCCCACCTTGGCCTTCCAGAGTATTAATACTGGAATTACAGACATGAGCCACCATGCCTGCCTAGTCTTCATTCTTCACAGTGGGGAGAATTCTCTAGGCTGGTTGAAAGTTTGTCAAGATTTCTGAGGAGCCCCCCACTCCCCACAAACCCGGGCATCAGGTAGGGGGCCAGTCAAGTCTTCACTCCACCCAACCCTCTGCACCATCTGTTTCTCAGCCCAAGTGTGAACTTTTCGTCTTTCCTTTGCCTTTTCCCTCAGCGTTTGTTCTCCCAATGTGAGGCCCTTTGATCTCCTGAACAAGAGAGAAAGAAAAAGATTTTGAAAACCCTGAAGCTCTTCTTCTTCTTTTTTTTACGGAGTTTCGCTCTTGTTGCCCAGGATGGAGTATAATGGCGCGATCTCGGCTCACCGCAACCTCCGCCTCCCAGGTTCAAGCAATTCTCCTGCCTCAGCCTTCCTGAGTAGCTGGGATTACAGGAATGCGCCATCATGCCTGGCTAATTTTTGTATTTTTAGTAGAAACGGGGTTTCTCCATGTTGGTCAGGCTGGTCTTGAACTCCCGACCTCAGGTGATCCACCCCCCTCAGCCTCCCAAAGTGCTGGGATTATAGGCATGAGCCACTGCGCCTGGCCAGCCCTGAAACTCTTCTAATTGTTAATGCAAGTTTCTTTTTTTCTTTTTCTTTTTCTTTCTCCGGCCATAAGAGACGGAGTTTGCCTCTTATGGCCCAGGCTGTGTGACCTCGGCTCACTGCAACCTCCGCCTCCCAGGTTCAAGTGATTCTCCTGCTTCAGCCTCCCAAGTAGGAGTAGCTGGGATTACAGGCATGGGCCACCCCGTCCGGCTAATTTTGTATTTTTAGTAGAGATGGGGTTTCTCCATGTTGGTCAGGCTGGTCTCGAACTCCTGACCTCAGGTGATGTGCCCGCCTCAGCCTCCCAAAGTGCTGGGATTACAGGCGTGAGCCAACATGCCCGCCCGGCCAATGCAGGTTTCTTTGTTGTGAGCATTCCTTGTGCAGATAGCACCGGGCTGCTGGGAAGGAGGTGGTGGGATGGTGTTTAGAAGAGAGTGTGGATGGGAGGCTTGGAGGAATCTCTCCAGATGACAGACAAGGGAGATCAAAATGAGCCAGAGAGCAGCACCAAGGAGTTGGGGGAAATGTCTAGGATATCTGGGTTCAAATCCAAGCCCTGCCTCTCACTAGCCCTGTGGCCTTGGGCAAGTTGCCTAATTCCCTGTGCCCAGTTTCATTATCTACAAAATAGGGATAATGACAGTACCTATTTCATGGGGTTGATATTGGGATTAAATGAGTTAATATGTGTAAAATGCTTGGAATGGTCCCACATAAACAAATGTGAGCAATAACAAATTATTATCATTATTAAAAGGGACTGTGATCTTCCCTTCTATAGTCCCCAATCTCTTCCAGGGAGTTTCTTGACTATGCCCACTTCTCACACTCATAGCTTATTTGATCCCTGATAGGTGTATGGAGCTAGAGACAAATGGAAGGGATTACCTTCTTAGCAGCTGAGAACACTGAAGGTGCATTTGGCTGAGACACCTTTTTGCTCTGTTCTCAGCCTACCCACCTGTAGAAGAGGAAAGTTACCCTGGCCTCTCACACTCATTCCCTCTCTTCTCCATTGTAGAAGATGGATAAGAAGTCTGGAAGGCAGAAACTTCAATTCCCTGACTTAGAGTGGTGGAGAGCAAGGGTTCTGGAGTATAACTTAGTGTTCAAAATGGTCCCCTTTTATTAGCTGGATGAGCTCATGTGAGTTATTCAGTTTCCCTGTGCTTCAGTTGCTTCAGATACACAATGAAGGATATTGAATAATAAAAGATATATATGAGAGATGCTTAGAACACCGCCTGGTGTATGGTGAGTGTTCAGCAGAGGCTTCCTATTTTACATAGTTACATAGGACATTTTCCTATTACTTTCTTACATTGAGTTATTCTTGGTCTTGGCATGATGAAAGCAGATGTTGTCCAGCCTTGGCCCCCCTGCACTGTACCAGCAGACCCAGCCAGCACCATAAGCATGGGACTTGCTGCTAGACAGTAAAATAATTATGAATGAAAGGGTTCAGAGGAGTCCACAGAATACAGGCTTTACAGGCTTACAGTTAAGTACAGTATTATAACGAGGGATGTCCTTGACAAGACAGCCTCATTGCATAACTCGGGAGGATATTCTCATTGTAGTCCGTGAGATTGGCGCCCCCTGCAGTTGTACCAGACTTTTTCCCCTGTGACTCAGTCCTGGCTCTGACTTCCTTGCATGACTCAAGCAGAGTATTCCAGAGGCTTCAGCTTTTGCTATTTCTGTGGCTCTCAAAATGCTTCCTATAATCAGAGTGTATCCTGGGTGGGACAAAAGTTGGAGATGTAAAATACTTAATGTCCATTCCTGGGAGAACATGGAGGCTCAAGTAGCTGCAGGATTCAGCGCCAAGGCTGACCTCCTGGCCCTCATCCACTATTATTCTCTTCATCAGAAAAGAAATGGATCAGATGCTTCAGAGAAGAAATAATTTTGTAGGAAGTCAGGAGACCTAAGTTTAGTCTACTAAGACCCTTCCTTGTGTCCTTGGGTAAGTCACTTAACCTCTCTGGGCCTATTTTCCCAGTCTTTAATATAAATTAAATTATCCCACTGCAGCTGGACTCATTCTTTCCTTTGAGGGTAGATGAAGACTTAGGTAAGAAACAGTGTAAACTTGGTGGGAGATGGGAATGGGAGGGTTGGGTGGAGAAGCATCCTGTTGGATGTATTTTACTGGCCTAGGTAGAGCTAATTAAAATCACCCCTTTCCTTCATCCTCTCCAGATCACTGGCCTGAGTCCAGACAATTCTGAGCCCTGCAACCCTTTCTGCCTGGAGGGGAACCGAGCAGGGAGGAAGCTGCACCAAACATGCACCCTCTGCTCCTTAGAGGCCTGACGCTCCCTTCAGTTTACTCTGGCCTGACAGCTCCATTTCAACCCCCACCTTGGAGATGAGGCAGCTCAATATTTACTCAGCCAGAGAGGTTTGTCCAGAAGCCTGCCTCCCCAGCCTCCTCCTGTTGGCTCTGCTCTTTTGCCCCCACCCCCTTCCTTCCCGGTTCATGGAGAGTTCAGCCCTGCAATGGCTTACAGCCCCCCCACTCCCCAGCCCTGACAGAGCCGCCTGTCCGGGGGACTGCTGAGGCCAGAAGCGCGGGGGAAGGGCACCAGTCAGTCGTAGGGTCATGCCCTGGTGTCTCCACCCTTACTGGACCAGCAGCCTGGGCCTCTAGAAGAAGAGAAGACTCAGCAAATGATTGTCTTTTGGGGGAAGAGTGCATGGAGATTGGCTAAAATGGAACTGTCAGGTTGGGGACATGATCCAGGACTGCAAAATCTTCACATAGCTGTGTGTTATTAGTGCAATATTATAAACCATGGTTTATGGTAGAGAAACTTGGTAAATTTGTAACAGTCTGAACTCTTTCTAAAGACACTAAAAGAGCTAATACAATAAATAAGTGACACTTGTGTTCTCAGCAACACATATGAAAACTGATCTCTTATCTCCTAACATTCTAGAATGTAAGATCCATGAAGACAGGGCTTTTTTTTTTTTTTTTTCCCTTAGAGACAAAGTCTCGCTATGTTGTCCAGGCTGAACTTGAACTCCTGGGCTCAAACCACCCTCTGGCCTCAGCCTGCTGAGTAGCTGGGACTGTACAGGTGTGTGCGTACCGCACCCGGCTAAGCAGGGATTTTTGTCTGTTTTATTCCTTGTTCCATTTCTAGTGCCTATAACAATACCGGGAACATAGTAGATCTCAGTAAATATCTGTTAAATAAACGAATATTGAAGCAAAATTCTTCTGCCTAGAAGACAAACACCCCAAAAATGGTGTTCTGAAATGATGTTAGGCTGGGCACAGTGGCTCATGCCTGTAATCCCAGCACTTTGGAAGGCCAAGGCGGGCAAATTGCCTGAGGTCAGGAGTTCGAGACCAGTCTAGCCAACATGGTAAAACCCAGTCTCTACTAAAAATACAAAAAAAAAAAAAAGAATTAGCCGGGCTTGGTGGCATGCGCCTGTAATCCCAGCTACTCAAGAGAGGCTGAGGCAGAGGAGTTGTTTGAACCAGCAAGGTGGAGGTTGCAGTGAGCCGAGATCACGCCATTGCACTCCAGCCTGGGCGACAGAGTGAGACTCTGTCTCAAAAAAAGGGAAGAAATAAAGAAATGATGTTAGCTTTAGATGTTTGATTAGTCTAATAGTGCTATCATAATGAATATGTTAATATGAAGGTATTTCAGACAGGGTTAGAGATGGATGAGGACTTGGGAGGCATTTTCTTTCTCCCTCCCTTCTGTTAGAGGTATTTATCTCAGGCAAATGACAAAGCATTCACTGGATAGCTTTAGGGCGAGTCTGATCTAAGGGTTCTCCCACAGAGTTTTTGTTTGTTCTTTTGTTTTGTTTGGGCTTCCTTTACTTTAGCAAGGGTAAACCCAAGAAAAGGCTCAACTTTGGAAATGTAAAGGATTTGAAGGACCAGCTGGATGTTTTTATTGGTAGAAAATGGACAGAGAAGACCTCCTGCAGGGACACCCAAGAGAAGTGAGCCTGTCTCAAACCTTCCTTTCCATCTTCCAATTTCCCACAGAAGCTAGTGTCAGATTCCCTTCTGCACCACTGTACCAAGGTTTGGTTTCATCTTTTCCAAAAACGTCTGGGTTATCTTCCCCCTTCTAGGGCAAGTAAGGTGAATTCACACAGGGCTGTGGGTTCAGGTTTTTTGGGATCAGAAAGGGGACAACATTACTGGAACTCAAGGGCAAGGATGGCCACCTGTTGGAAGCTTCACAGAGCCCTTGGGAAGATCAGTCTGGCATGGTCGGTTACCATCAGTGGAACTTGTTGGGAATTGATGACATCTTCTTGCTTCTTTCTTCCACACATGGATCTACACGCATGCATCCTGATGCCACAGAAACAGGACCCGGAACCTGACTTGAGTCAGGCAGAGGGAAGGAGAAAACTGGCAAGGAAAAGGAAAAGGAGAAAAAAGAAGGTCACCTGCCAGGGCATGGTGGCTCACGCCTGTAATCCCGACACTTTGGGAGGCCGATGCATGTGGACCACTTGAGGTCAGGAGTTCAAGACCAGCCTGACCAACATGGAGAAACCCCGCCTCTAATAAAAATATAAAATCAGCCAGACGTGGTGGCGCATGCCTGTAATCCCAGCTACTCGGGAGGCTGAGGCAGGAGAATCGCTTGAACCCGGGAGGCGGAGGTTGTGGTGAGCCAAGATCATGCCATTGTACTCCAGCCTGGGCAACAAGAGCAAAACTCCATTTCAAAAAAAAAAAGAAGAAGATCGCCCGCTTGTTCCACCCTGGGGTTAGATTTTTACATTAGGACCCCCACTAGGGAGAACAAAGCTAGGAGAGAGAATTCTTCACTTGAAGGAAAATGACGGTTCAAGAGTCCAGGTCATGGATCTAACAATTTTGGCCGGAGTTCTCTGATTCCTCATTTCAGACCAGCTCAAAACTTCTGCCAGGAGCTGTCGCTTTTCAAGCCAGAAAGTCTGAAGAGGCAAAATATGTACAACAAGCTGTGCAGGGGGACGCCTTTGAGGTGTATCTTCCTGAAAGTACAGTAGACAGATAGATGGCAGGAAGAGCTACCTCATGTTTTTCTAAGGCCCAGAACTTCCTCTCTTCCATCACCTCCAGTTACTCCACTATCTCTCCTATTCACACTCAGTCTTCTTCCAAAACTCATTTTTTTTTTTGAGACGGAGCCCCGCTCTGTCACCTAGGCTGGAGTGCAGTGGTGCGATATCAGCTCAGTGCAACCTCCACCTCCTGGGTTCAAGTGATTCTCTGCCTCAGCCTCCTGAGTAGCTGGGATTACAGGCACCTGCCGCCACGGCCAACTAATTTTTGTATTTTTAATAGAGATGGGGTTTCGCCATCTTGGCCAGGCTGGTCTTGAACTCCTGGCCTTGTGATCCACCTGCCTTGGCCTTCCAACATGCTGGTATTACAGGTGTGAGCCACCGCACCTGGCTTTTTTTTTTTTTTTGAGACAGAGTTTTGCTCTGTTTCCCAGGCTGGAGTGCAGTGGTGCCATCTCAGCTCACCGCAACCTCCAGCTCCTGGGTTCAAGTGATTCTTGTGCCTCAGCCTCCTGAGTAGCTGGGATCACAGGTATGAGCCATCATGCCTGGCAAATTTTTGTAATTTTTTAGTAGAGACAGGATTTCACCATGATGTCCAGGCTAGTCTCGAGCTCCTGGCCTCAAGTGATCCACTTGCTTCAGCTTCCCAAAGTGCTGGAATTATAGGCATGAGCCACTGTGCCCAGCCCCAAAACTCAATTTTCAATCCCCATACTTGAGTAGGGCAGGAGAGACTCTGGACTAGAAAGAGTCTGGGCAAAGCCGGAAGGTCTCCTTCGAGGATGGGTGGGCTGGGATGGGGCAAGGCCTGAATCCAGCATGGGGTCTCCATTCAGAACACTCAAATCCAGTAATCTGGATGTTGGAAATGAGAATTACAAAAAATGACTTTGAAAGACTCTGAGTGCTTGCAGGTTCCCACCTACAGTTCGAACATTTTAAACCCATTGAAAACCCATTGAAATCCACACCTGGTCACATTGCTGCAGACTTGCTGGCCTCCCTTACACATTTGCAGACCTATTTGTAAGCAAGCATCATTGCCAGGCACAGTGGTTCATGCTTGTAATCCCAGCACTTTGGGAGGCCGAGGTGGGTGGATCACCTGAGGTCAGGAGTTCGAGACCAGCCTGGCCAACATGGCGAAACCCTGTCTCTACTAAAAATACAAAAATTAGCTGGGTGTGGTGGTGCACACCTGTAATCCCAGCTACTTGGGAGGCTGAGGCAGGGAGAATTGCTTGAACCTGGGAGGCGGAGGTTGCCATGAGCCGAGATCACACCACTGCACCCCAGCCTGGGCAACAGAGCAAGACTCCATCTCAAAAACAAACAAACAAACAAACAAATGAAAACACAAGCATTGGTCCTTGTGTTCTCAGTCAGAAAACAAACTGACCTTGTACACAGTTTTGCAGACCTGGTTTCTGCATAGCCAGAGAAAGCTGGCGAGGGAGACAAGTATTGTTAATTATGAGAAAACAGTCTCTTTCTCTTCTACTCTCTGGAGTTTCTATTTGAGCCTCAACCTCAACCTCGACCTCCTGGGCTCAAGCTAATCCTCCTACCTCAGCCTCCCAAGTTGCTGGGACTACAGGCATGCACCACCACACCCTACTAATTTTTTTCTACTTTTTGTGGATATGGGCTCTCACTATGTTGCTTAGGCTGGTCTTGAACTCCTGGGCTCAAGTGATCCTCCCGCCTTGGCCTCCCAAAGCATTGGGATTACAGGCATGAGCCACATCTGACCTCTTTATTTTTTTCAAAATCAAAGGAATATGGGAGACTGGAAAAAAATTCAATGCAGATTTTGCTGTATTCTTTTTCTTCCTCTAGTCCTCTTGTACACAAATCTCCAGAAAAAAACAGTGCCCTAGGTTTCCATTTAATTTAATAGATACCATAAACCTCTTGTTCAGTGTATCCTCTGCATTGGGCAGGTGCTGAGTTCCTCTCAAAGTCAGATGCCTCCCTTAGTAAACAAGAAAATACCCAGTTCCCTCTTTTTATCCTTCCCAGAACCTTTAAGTTTAATTCTCAGTTTTGCTTTTGGTGACGAGTGTAAATGTTTGCCCAGTCCCTGAGAAATAACCCAGATTCTTCTCTTGGGTCATGTGGAACCCTAGAGGATCCTTCTTTCATCCTCTCCTTTCAATTGAGGCAGACTTTACAACTCAGATGGAGACTGGTTGCAGTGGCTCACACCTGTAAACCCAACACTTTTGGAAGCCGAGGTGGGAGGACCCCTTGAACCCAGGAGCTCAAGACCAGCCTGAGCAACATAGGGAGACTGTCTCTATAAAAAAATGAACAAAATTAGCCACGCGTGGTAGTGCACACCTGTAGCTACTCAGGAGGCTGATGTGGAAGATCATTTGAGCCCAGGAGGCAGTCTGCAGTGAGCCAAGATAGCGCCACTGCACTCCAGCCTGGGCAACAGAGTGAGACCCTGTATCAAAAAACAAAAAGACTGAGATGGTGGGTTTTTGGTTTTTTGTTTGTTTGTTTGTTTTTTGAGACAGAGTCTCGCTCTGTCACTCAGGCTGGAGTGCAGTGGTGCAATCTCAGCTCACTGCAACCTCCGCCTCCTGGGTTCAAGCAATTCTCCCTGCCTCAGCCTCCCAAGTAGCTGAGATTACAGGCACCCGCCACCATGCCTGGCTAATTTTTGTATTTCTTAGTAGAGACAGGGTTTCATCATGTTGGCCAGGCTGGTCTTGAACTCCTGACCTCAAGTGATCTGCCTTCCTCAGCCTCCCAAAGTGCTGGGGATTACAAGCGTGAGCCACTGTGCCTGGCAGAGATCACTATTTATAAGGAAGACTCCCATAATGTTAGGCTGCTGTAAATGATAGAATGGTCCTTTATATGGAATGGGAGTTTGCCTTCTTGGCACTTACACCCATTGATTCTACTTCTTTGTTGCCCTGTGGAGCCAACACAATAACTCTTAAATCCTTTTCCATATGCTACCTCTCCAAATATTTGAAGACAGCTGTCATGTGTGCCCATAGGTCTTTCCCTCTCTTGAGCAATATATATTCTCGATTTCTTCATTTGTTCCTCCTGAGACCTGATTTCCAGATCTTTCCTCACTCTGTTCTTCCTTCCTTAGTTAATATATTCTATAAAATGAGGTATCCAGAACTGAATAGAAAATATTGTATAATCAGATAAATTCTAATACAGTGGGAATACTATATCCCTTGAGCTAGCACTGTGTTTCTATTGACATAAGCAAGATAGCCGGGGCAGGGAAGGACTATGGGGCAGGCTGGGAGTGAGAAATGAGAGGAATTCTCTTTCTCTTGCAAATTGTGTCCATCTACTTGACCTCTGGGGCTGCATCAGTCACTGATACCTTAATCCATACAAATCTCCAAGCTCAGGAAGGGAGCTGCCACATCAGCAGCCATTTGTGAGGAGCAAACATTTGCTGGGTAGAATCTGTAATTTATGAGAAGGGAAAGGAGCGTTAGTGCAGAGAAACAATGTGGACAGGTGAGAAAGAGAGGCCCTGTTATCTCAAGGGAAGGAAGTGCAGATGACCTAGGCTAGGGAAGCTAACCATTTCCATTCCTCTTTTCCATTGCTGTTCAGATAATTCCTTCATTCCTCCCTCCCTACCTCCCTCCCTCTCTCTCTTCCTCCCTCCCTCCCTCCCTCCCTTCCTTCCTTCCTTTCTTCCTTCCTCCCTCCCTTTTCCTTCCTTCCTTTCTTCCTTCCTCCCTCCCTTTTCCTTCCTTCCTTTCTTCCTTCCTCCTTCCCTTTTCCTTCCTTCCTTCCTCCCTCCCTTTTCCTTCCTTCCTTCCTTCCTTCCTTCCTTCCTTCCTTCCTTCCTTCCTTCCTTTTTCCTTCCTTCTTCCTCTCTTTCTTTCCTCTCTCTCTCTTTTCTCTTCTTTTTTAGAAACAGGGTCTAGCTCTGTTGCCCATGCTGGGGTATAGTGATGCCATCATAGCTCACTGCAGCCTCAAACTCCTGGGCTCAAGAGATCTCAAGAGGTCCTCACAAGTCAGCCTCCCAAGTAGCTGGGACTACAGGTGTGCGTCACCATGCTTGACGAATTTATTTCATTTTTTTTTTTTAGAGACAGAGCCTCACTAAGTTGCCCAGGCTGGTCTGGAACTCCTCAGCTCAAGCGATCCTCCAGCCACAGCCTCCTGAGTCACTGGGATTACAGACATGAGCTACGATGCCTGACTATCTATTTCTTTCATGATACTGTATCCCCACCTTCCTCCTTGGTGGCAGCTGTTATTAGCTTTGTTGTCGTTATTGTTATTGACATTTATCTAGCACTTTGCTATTAGCCCTTATTTCTCACTACATCTCTGGGAGGTTAGTATGATCATTATTCTCACTTTACATATGAAAAGCCCAAGGCTTGGAGGAAATAAGTAATGTATTCCAGATCATATATCTGAAAAGCAACATATAATTTTCTTTTTCTGCCTCTGGTCCTCAAGAATTTATATAAATTTACATATGTTGAATATGCAGTACATTTAGGATGATGGCCTCTCTTTCTCCCTACTCCTCAACACTACCCCTAGGTATCAGATCATCAAGCGTTATTTAGGGTCTTAGGTCACTCCCTCCTCTTTTTCCTTTTGGAAAAGAAAAATCAAGCAGACTCCCCAAATAGCCAAGATCATCAGGTTCAGCAAGAGAATACCCCTCTTTGTGTAACCCTTTAAGAATGAGAATCACTGCAAATAGAGTCCAAGTCAGACACTGACTCAGATTTTGCGAAAACCTCTAATGGTCCATGGCTTGGCTGTGATGGGTAGTTTTGCTTTAGGGATCTTCCGCTTGGGGCGGTCTTCTCCATGTTTGGAAAGATATTGTTTGAATGTGACTGATCTTGCAGTTGAAGGGTTACAGTTTGTATACTACAGCAAGCCTGGGAAAATGAGAAGGGGGTATTAAAATGAATTTGAGAAGTGTTTTCTTTGAGGACATCTCTTTCTAAATCCTTCCAATGGGCATGGAATGCTATGACTATCCAGATAGTGGGAGTCATGATACAGGGAGGAGTAAGAAGTGGGGGCTTTCAGTCCCAGAGTTAGAGACTACAGCAGTTTCTTGCCCTCACATGAATCAGCCTCCCTGCACATCGCTTCCTCCCCCACCTTGTTAAAAACCCCACCATGGTAGATATATGGGTCAGAGCTTTGAAGACTTTGGGCAATAAGCAGATCAAAAGTCCAAATGTCCAACTCCTTTCACCTGTGAGTCTCCCACCATTGGACTGCAGAGCCAGCTGCAAGGCAGATGGAAGGCAGAAACCTGGAGGCCACAAGCAGCTTCCCATCCTGTAACTCAGCCCAGGTCCTGGGGAACCTGTAGAGGGTCCTGACAGCAGAATTAACATGATGGGGAGAGGCAGGCAGAGGAGAGGAAAGGGACACAGAGCCAGATTAGGGGCAGTAGATCACTTGGGTCTGGCATCTGCTCTTCTGCTTTATGCAAATGTTGCTTTAACACCAAAGAAGCCACATTCTGAGACTAGCTTGTTGTTTATTTAAAAATATGCAGACTTTGCAGCCCATCTGGAAAGCTCTGAGGGGCCCCTGATATGGGCATCTCGTCATATCCCAGCAGCAAGGCAGTAAATCGAGAACATGCAGAAACATCAAAAAAGCCCTTCCTTGATCAGATGTTGTAAAGAATCTGCCAAGTCTGCAGATAAGGAGATCACTGAAGTGCCTATGTGAGACCCTCAGAGAAAGCCCATTTATTTCCTCCTTCCCATTACCTTCTGCTCTCTAGATGAGGAAGGCATGCACAAGAAGGGGGAGGTGGGTGAGCCACTGGTAGTGAGGCCACGCGGTCCACATCGCATATGGCCCATCCTCACCAAGTGCTCTGAGGGAACAATGTGGGAGGATCTTGCCTTTCCTTATCAGTTTTGAAATACAAGGCACAGAGCCTCAGTGGCTGCCAGGGTAAAAGGCTATCACAGAGCAAATACCTGAATAGGAGAGACATATTTGAGAAAGAACAGATAACATTTTCAACATATTTAGAGATCCTAGCTCTCGTCCAGCTTCAGTATGTCTTTACCTGAGCTTTTACCAGCCAGAGGTGTCAAACAGATTAAATAGTTTATGGGAAGGCAGGATCCAGGCACCTTACAAGTTCTTTTTTCATATGTTGGAGCCGGCCTGGAGACAACCAGGCTGAAATAATAGGTCTTGGTAATTTTCACAAGCTAAGGGACTCCAAATCTGCAATATTTCACTTACTTTGCAGATAGTCACTCAGCCCCCTGACCAAGGGGAATATCAATTTTTGCCGAGAATCAGTAAAAATCATTAAACGACAGTGAGAGTATAAGGGGGTGGGGTGGGATTTACAGTTTCTTTTTATAAGACCAAGTTAAAGCCTCATGAGTCTCCTGCACTTTCACTTTCACCTCTCCCATCATCAGCCCTGATTGGTAGCTACAGAAATGGAGGCCCATGGAATTTCAATTAGCTGGAGGCGATATCAGAGGAAACCGAGAGCTCTCCACACATGACAAGGTTTCAGGGAGTGTCATGGCAAGAGAGTCAAGATAAGCCCATTAAAGGGCAGAGTGGACAGGTAGGACGTACTATGTGGGGTCAAAAAATCTGAAATCTACAATGAGGAAGAGACCAATTCCAGGTTGTATCTGCAAATCTTCTTAAAATGCAAGGATACCTGGGAGGAGAGAAAATTCTAAGAATGAAAAGATATTGGGTTTTAGGAGACAGGCTCTGAAAATGGGAAGAAGATAAACAGAAGGTTGGTGCTTAAGTAACTCTCTCCTTTAAGAACTGTGACACATGTTTCTAATGTTTCTGGCTTTTCATACTTCCTTGAGATTCAGTCTTACCTAAGCCATGTCCATCTAAAACATGGCACTCTTGGCCAGGCATGGTGGCTCACACCTGTAATCTTTGGGAGGCTGAGGCAGGCGGATCCCCTGAGGTCAGGAATTCAAGACCAGCCTGGTCAACATGGTGAAACCCTGTCTCAACTAAAAATACAAAAATTAGCCCGGTGTGGTGGCATGCGCCTGTAATCCCAGCTACTTGGGAGGCTAAGGCAGAAGAATCACTTGAACCTGGGAGGCAGAAGTTGCAGTGAGCCGAGATTGCGCCACTGTACTCTAGCCTGGGCGACAGAGAGAGATTCTGTCTCAAAACAAAAACAAAACAAAACAACAACAACAAAAGTGGCATTCTTTCTGTCTTGGTTTTTAATAAGTTTTTTTTTTTTTTTGAGACGGAGTCTCACTCTGTCGCCCAGGCTGGAGTGCAGTGGCGCGATCTCCGCTCACTGCAAGCTCCGCCTCCCGGGTTCATGCCATTCTCCTGCCTCAGCCTCCCAAGTAGCTGGGACTACAGGCGCCCATCACCACGCCTGGCTCATTTTTTGTATTTTTAGTAGAGACGGGGTTTCACCGTGTTAGCCAGGATGGTCTCGATCTCCTGACCTCCTGATCGGTCCGACTCAGCCTCCCAAAGTGCTGGGATTACAGGCGTGAGCCACCGCTCCCAGCCCAATAAGTCCTTTCATTTGTCTGAATGATCTACTCATTCTCTGTCTAGAAAATTTTTATCATCCCAGATGCTGTTCAAATGTCACTTTCTTGCAGAAGCCTTCCCTGCCATTACTAGACAGTGCGAAACTCTCTCCTTGTTTGCTCTCTCTGTGCCATGGTCAGCCCACTGCTGGGCACATAGCACACTTCTGGGCACAGCCCACTGCTGGGAACATAGCCCACTCTGGGCACATGCCCAGCCCACTGGGCATGTAGCACATGAAAACATAGCTGTTTTCACCTGTTAATACGTCTATTTCATTTTTGTATCCTTAGTATCTAGGAAAATATGTATCTTGTAAGTATATATGAACTGTTGAAAAGATAAATGAATGAATACGACGGTAAAGATGAGACAGATCCAACACTTCGCATAGATGGTATAATATTATAGCTGACGGATACAGCAAATCTATTCACTTTTTTGGTTTTCTCTCTTCAGATAAAGTAAAGATCTTCAAGATTTAAATGACAAGGCTAACCATATTTACTTTTTGCCATAACTCCAAGAAGCAAAGTATTATTATAATTCCCATTTACATCCAATAGAATTGACACTTACAGAGGATAAGTAACTTGTCCATGCTCATACTAAAAATATTATATCTCTAGCAGTCAGGCGCAGTGGCTCACGCCTGTAATTCCAGCACTTTGGGAGGCCGAGGCGGGTGGATCACTTGAGGGCAGGAGTTCAAGACCAGCCTGGCCAACATGATGAAACCCCATCTCTACTAAAAATACAAAAATTAGCTCGGTGCTGTGGCACCCACCTGTAATCCCAGCTACTCAGGAAGCTGAGGCATGAGAATCATTTGAACCTAGGAGGCACAGGTTACAGTGAGCCAAGATTGCACCACTACACTCCAGCCGAGGCAACAGAGTGAGACTCTGTCTCAAAAAATTTTTTTTAAATAAAAAATAAAATATATTTCTAGTAATACACCTCATGGTTACTTTCATGTTTTGTTTTGCTGACTTTTTTTTGGGGGGGGGCAGACACCCAGAGTTGACTCATATTGAAACGTCTTTCTTTCTTTTTTTTTTTTTTTTGGCACAAATGGTGGCTTGGTTTTATTTTCTCAATATTGAAAGAATAGTACAATGAACACTATACATCCACTGCCTGAAATCCATTTTTGCCATTTTGCCAGTTTGGCTTTATGTTATTATGCAAGCACTCATTCTTCCATCCAAGCATTTCAAAATAAGTTGTACTTCAACCTTGAGTTTCAGCACACATCTCCTAAGAATAAGGGTATTGCTCAATATAACCAAAGTGCCATTGTCATACCTAAAAAATTAGCAATAAAACCCAGTCCATATCAAATTTCTCCAATGTTCTCCGAATGTTTTTTAAAATTGTGATTAAATACACAAAACATAAAATTTACCATCTTAATCATTTTTAATGTACAGTTCAGTGGTGTCAAGTATATTGACATTATTGTGCAATCAATCTCCAGAGTTCTTCTCATCCTGAAAAACTGGAGCTCTATACCCATTACACAACAACTGCCCATTCACCAGTCCCCCTGGTCCCTGTAAACCACCATGCTACTTTCTGTCTCTGCGAATTTGATTATTCCAGGTGCCTTATATAAGTGGAATCATACAGTTTTTGTCTTTTGTGCCTGGCTTATTTTACTTAGCATAATGTCCAGATTCATCCATACTGTAGTATGTGTCAGAATTTCCTTCCATTTTAAGGCTGAATAGTATTCCATTGTATGGCTATACCACATTTTGTTTTTCCATTTATCCACTGATGGACACTTGGATTGCTTCCATCTTTTGGTATTGTGAATACTGTTACTATGAACATGAGACTCAGCTTTCAGTTATTTTGGGTATATACACAGAAGTGGAATTTCTAGATTATATAGAAATGCTATTTTTAATTTTTTGAGGAACTGTCATAGTGTTTTCCATAATGGCTATACCATCTTACATTCTCACTAAGACTTCACAAGGATTCCACTTTCTCCACATCTATGCCATCTACTAATTATTAGTATCATTATTTATTTATTGTTTTTTTGAGATGGAGTCTCACTCTTGTTGCCCAGGCTGGTGTGCAGTGGCATGATCTCGGCTCACTGCAACCTCGGCTTCCCGGGTTCAAGCAATTCTCCTGTCTCAGCCTCCCGAGTAGCTGGGACTACAGGCACATGCCACCATGCCCAGCTAATTTTTGTATTTTTAGTAGAGACAGAGTTTCACCATATTGGTCAGGCTGGTCTCAAACTCCTGACTCAGGTGATCTACCCACCTTGGCCTCCCAAAGTGCTGGAATTACAGGCATGAGCCACAGCACCTCACCTTGTTTTTTTGTTGTTGTAGTTTTTTGTTTTTGTTTTTTTTTTGATACAGAGTTTTGCTCTTGTTGCTCAGGCTGGAGTGCAATGGCGCAATCTCAGCTCACTGCAACCTCTGCCTCCCAGGTTCAAGCAATTCTCCTACCTCAGCCTCCCATGTAGCTGGGACTGCAGGCGCCTGCCACCACGCACAGCCAATTTTTTGTATTTTTAGTAGAGATAGGGTTTCACCATGTTGGCCAGGCTGGTCTCGAACTCCTGAACTCAGGCAATCCACCCGCCTTGGCCTCCCAAAGTGCTGGGATTACACGCCTGAGCCACCATGCCTGGCCTTTTTTTTTTTTTTTTTTTTTTGATGGTAGCCACCCTAATTGGTGTGAGGTGATATTGTGGTTTTGATTTGGATCTCCCTAATGATTAGTGATGTTGACCATATTTTCATGTGCTTATTGGTCATTTGTATATCTTCTTTGGAGAAATGTCTATTCAAGTCCTTTACTGATTTTTAATTGAATTGTTTGGGGCTTTTGTTGTTGTTGAATTGTAGGACTTCTTTATGTATTCTGGACATTAACCCCTTTTCAGATACGTAATTTGCAAATATTTTCTTCCATTCTGCGGATTGCCTTTTTACTCTGTTGATTGTGTCCTTTGATGGAGCAATGACTTTTTTTTGAGATGGAGTCTCACTCTGTTGTCAGGCTGGAGTGCAGTGGGGTGATCTCAGTTCACTGCAACCTCTGCCTCGTGGGTTTAAGCGATTCTCCTGCCTCAGCCTCTCGAGTAGCTGGGACTACAGGTGCCCACCACCATGCCCAGCTAATTTTTGTATTTTTAGTAGATATGGGGTTTCACCATGTTGGCCAGGATGGTCTTGATCTCTTGACCTCGTGATCTGCCCGCTTTGGCCTCTCAAAGTGCTGGGATTATAGGCATTACACTGCGCCCGGCCAACAATGACTTTTTAAACTCAAAATAGCTTATCTTTATCCCAACTAAACTTCATGGCTTTGCATGTTTTCATCCCTGCCTACAATGCCCTCTTACCTTCCTCTGATTTAGATAACTTCTATGCATTCTCTAAGACCTATTCCAGGTGTTGCTTCCTTCCACCCTGAGTTAGGAGCCCTTCCCCCATATTCTAATAGTACTCTATATGCACACCTGTACCATGGCTTTTATACCAGTGCATTTATAATCCCCTGATTACCTTGAAGACAGAGATCATCTTGTTAGTCCTTGTTTTCCCCAGTGCCTAGTACAGTGTTTGGCTCATAGATGCCTATTGAACTAACAACTGCTATTTTTAGCTGAACACTATGAACTAGAGAGATCCAGAGGAGGTCAGCCAGAACAAAGGAGAGTAATGATGGTGATTACAAAGCATATGTATAATGTTTTATAATAATCAAACAATGTAGGCATATATCATCTCATTTAATCCTTTCAACCATAGGTAAGTTATATACATGTAGTCTCCACATTATGGAGAAAGAAAGTAAGCCTCAGGGAAGTTAAAAGACTGGGTGACAAGGTCACCCAGCTGAAAACTGATGGAATTAGAACTTGAATCCAAGGCCGGGCGCAGTGGCTTACACCTGTAATCCCAGCACTTTGGGAGGCCAAAGCAAGCCGATCACCAGAGGTCGGGAGTTTGAGACCAGCCTGACCAACATGGAGAAACCCCGTCTCTACTAAAAATACAAAATTAGCAGGACGTAGTGGCGCACGCCTGTAATCCCAGCTACTTGGAAGGCTGAGGCAGGAGAACTGCTTGAACCCGGGAGGCGGAGGTTGTGGTGAGCCAAGATCGTGCCATTGCACTCCAGCCTGGGCAACAACAGCAAAACACCATCTCAGAAAAAAAAAAAAGAACCTGAATCCAGGTCTTTTCACTCTCAGTTAATTGTTATTTCCCTGCATAAGGTGTTGTTGAAGTAACCTGAAATGCTTACTTTAGAGGAGAAAAGACTCAGTGCAGACATTATAAATATTTTCATAGATTTGAGGGGATGTCACATGAGGTTCTTGAGAGGGCTTCCATTCATCCCATTTTGCTTCTTTGAGTGAAATTAGAAAATGAATAGAAAAAATTTGTTTAGTTTGTTTTTGTTTTGTTTTGTTTTCTTAAATAAAAACGGTCCAAAATTGAGCTGGGCTTCCAAATGAGGTCCCTACCACCTGAGCTGTTAAAGCATCAGTGTATGACCATCCATCAGTGATATAGTAGAGGAGAGTCTTGGGTGGAAGCTTGGACCAGATGCCCTGAGATCTCTAAGTGACTCTAGGATTCCTTTTGAGTTTTCCCTATACCTTGTCATGTGAACATCTACATGCCTGGCTTAACCACAACTACCACCAAAAATGGGCATCAGCTTTTTGCAGAGAAGTGGATAGTGCCAGGCGTGGTGGCTCATGCCTATAGTCACAGCTTTTTGGGAGGCTGAGGCAGGTGGGTTGCTTGAGTCCAGGAGTTCGAGACCAGCCTGGGCAATGTGGCAAGACCTCGTCTCTAAAAAAATTACAAAAATTAGCTGGATGTGGTGGTGTGCAACTATAGTCCCAGCTACTCAAGAGGCTGAGGTGGGAGGATCACTTGAGCCCAGGAGGTTGAGTTTGCAATGAGCCAAATCATGCCATTGCACTCGAGCCTGGGTGACAGAGTGAGACCCTGTTTCAAAAAAAAAAAAAAAAAAGAGGGAGAGAAGTGGATAGTATCTTCTCCTAGAAGCCGATAAAGAAAACAACTCTGAAGTGGAAGAAATAAAGACTGCTTCCCACCAGCAAACATATTCTTTCCAGTGATGGAACCAGGAAGTCAAGACCTCTGAAATTCAAAGGCGTGACCAAATGAAAATATGGGGAACAGCTGAATTAAGGAGAGGCCAGAATAGACCTCTGAGCAAGACTTCCCTTCTGCAGGCCACATCTTTCTCCTGGAGCCACTTTGGAAACTTGGCTGTGGATTCTTTCTGGGGAAAAGGAGAAATCAGAAACCTGGAGAGTCAGAGTGGGAATCAAATTCTTAGGACATAACCCAGTTGTCAAATGTCCTTCATACTCCTCTGACAGCATAAAGTCAAAGGCTTCCAGGAGATCAGGAGCCCTGACTGCTCAGGGCAACACTGAGCCCCTGAGAGGAATGGGTATTGAGGAACAGTGATGTCTGCACAGTGAGGATTTAATAATCCAGACGCATATTGTGCTTGCTCCTCTGTGAATTCTGACCTTCCTTTCAGGTCCCTGGACTCCATGTTCATTAAAAACTGGGATTACCAGTGACCTGGACCCTAGTGCACTGACACTGCCTTGGTCTTTTCATTTCTGCTCTCGCCCTGACGTGCTCCACGGATGCAAAACAGCTGGGGCTCAGTAGTGAGAAAATCACTGGCTGAGAAATCCGTCTACAGTGGGGACCTCAGTGTGGAGCTATGGGATGGGTAAAGGAGAGCTGGAAATAGGAGGCTTTGCCCTGCTGAGCAGGACAATATTGTTTTCATGGGCCACCAGGAGGCAGAGGTTAGGGCAAAGATGAAATTCTAAAATTCTCTTCTCTATAAGGGAAGAAAAATAAGGAAGAAATAGCATCTCTCTGGCTGTAGTCAAAGTAGTTTTCGGACCAATCTTTGGGTCAGGCATTCCCCTATGGTCTCCTCTTGCAGCTTTAAATTCTGTATCTGAGACTTATCTCCAAATTCTTTTTGAAAGGGTGATTTGGCTTGTGTTCACAACAGCTGCTTTTCCAAAATATAATTTTCAGGTCTTGCCCACTGGCTCTGCAGTTCTCACTCTGAACCTTCACAGAAATATAGGACTGGAGACTTTTGACATGATTTGACATTTTCCAGGCCTTGACATTGAACAAGGGACATGCGGTATAAGAAGTGACTCTCCTGGTCCAACAGGATGTGCACACTAGGTTGGAGCAGGATGAGTCATCCATTCTGTCTGGCCCAGTTGCCTTAGTGACCACATTTGCAATGTGACAAGAGAAGCTCAATGGTGCAACCTAAAATTGAAGAGTTGGGTTTTTTTTTTTTTGGCATGACCTAATACTTAACAATAACCTCAATAAATGTTTGTTGAGTACACACCTGGTGCTGTACACAGTGGCAGGTGTTTACACAGCGCTTCCTTTTTGAGCCTCTCACTGCCTGTACACTTTTTATATGTGTAGCCAGTGTTATCGGTTTTATTTTACAGATGAAAGATCTTCATTTTACTGAGGATCAAAAGAATTAAGTGACCGGCCCAAGGTCATACATTTAATCAAAGGTGAAACACATTTTCAGACTCTAAATCCTGAATTCCCTCTCCTATAAGAAAATACCTACCCTTGTGACCAAAATAACTAGATTAAAATGGACTAGATCCATCTAGGGCAGTTTGCGTGATATAAAAGTGGCCTTGATTGATAATTGTTGAAGCTGGGTGTTGTTGGGTATATGGAAGTTCATTATATTCTTTGCGTATATGTTTGAATTTTTCTGCAATAAACTTTTTTTTAAAAAAGAATAAATCTGTTTTCTATGCTGAAATCTGCCCCTTTGAAACTTTCTTCCATAAATCCTGTCTCCAAGTTTGATTTTAAGGGTTGAGATCTCATTACTGACAATGATGGCCATTTACTGAGAGTTTAGTGTATCAGGTGCTCTGAAAAGTGCTTTCTTTACATGTCTTAGTGTTTAACCCTCACAACCACCCTATGACTTAGGTACTAGTATCCTTGTTCTACAGATAAGGAAACTGAAGCTCAGAGGGGTCACATAACATGCCCAAGAACACACCCTTAGTAAATATCAGAGCTGAGACTTGAACTCAGGTGTGTCCAGTCCCAAAGTATCCCCTGCCCCCTTTTTTTTGAGACAGAGTCTTGCTCTATCACCCAGACTGGAGTGCAGTGGTGTGATCTTGGCTCACTGAAACCGCTGCCTCCTGGGTTCACGTGATTCTCATGTCTCAGCCTCCCAAGTAGCTGGGATTATAGGCGTGTGTCACCATGCCTGGATAATTTTTGTATTTTGGGAAAGAGATGGGGTTTTGCCATGTTGGCCAGGTTGGTCTGGAACTGTTGACCTCAAGTTATCCACCCCACACCCCCTCCCCTCCGGCCTCCCAAAGTGCTGGGATTACAGGTGTGAGCCACCGTGCCCAACCCAAAGTCTCATCTTTAACTATGTCCACTGCTTCACTTCCTTACAACCAGAGGGGAACATCTTTCTCTTGGAGGCAATACTGTTTGAAATGTGCTTTCATTTGCCTATCTTACAAGAAACTTGAAACACAGAATTGGAGACATTTTCATCCCCCCTGCTGGAAAAATAGGAATTGTAAACAGAATAGCTCTTTCATTCAGCCAGGCTTGTCTGTCCCCAGCTCCCTGAGGGGATTCAAGCACTTAACTTTGTTTTGTAATCTCAGGTTGAGGAACCTGGCATCCATCTACCATCTGAGCACAGGGGTCATGGTAATTTTTTCAGTTCCTGCAAGCGAAACCTCTATCAAAGGAGTGGGGGAGGCAGGTGGAATGGGGTGGGGAGAAGAGAACTGCCTTTGAAAGGGATTTAGGTTCCATTTCTCTTCATGGATTTATAGAGCACTAACTTTTGGTGGGCAACCTCTTTGCCCTCACTTGGCCCTAACTTGGCCAAGGTTAAAGGACACCAAAAATTTGAGGTAGGAGCTAGGATGCCCCCACCTTAAGTCCTGCATGATTGCAGCCAAGCCCAGCACTGGCTAGGTCTCTCCTTTCTGTAGCAGCAGCCTTCTCAAACTAGTGGGAAGAGCTTTGGGCTGTTATCTGATGCAGTATCAAATATTTAGCTGGAGAACTTTCAGAGCGCTTCAGGGACGCAGGGAACTGTTTAGATATCAGATTCTCTCCTGCCAGGTCAGGCAAACCCCCTGGTGACGAATGGCTGTGTTTCCTCAAGCAACCTTCCCAGCAGTGAGCTATCTTGTGCGCCCTTTAACTCTCTGTCCAGCTGAGAGGCCCCAGGCCTGCAGAAGCTGTTCTTCTAATCCTCATCTCAGGCTCAAGCTGCTGCAGTGGGCAATGGAAGATTGTTTACAGAAGATGAAGGCTCACTGCCTCGCACCTGGTTTCTGTCTGGCCCACGCTGATGGGGATGAAGGATACTTCATTTATCTCAGCCTCTCTTCTCAGGCAGCTCCTGCTGTCATGGCAAGCTTGGGCCAGTGTTTCATTCCCTGATAAGCAGCTTTCTAAAGAGCCGGGGAGAGCCACTTACGGGCTTTACATACCTCTCTTGAGCCCCCATCCCAGTTACCAGGGGCAGCAGGGCTGGATGGGGTGAGGGCTGCTGAAGTTTTATATCAAGGGGTCAAGTGAGACTTGCTTTCCAGCTATCTGGTGTGCGGGGTGTTTTGCTCTTTCTCTATTTACAGATTTTGGAAACAGGTAGTCAAATAATCCATCTGTCCTTCTTGCCTTTGGAGAAGTAAGAGAGAAGGGGTATCTGCTGGGCAGAGGGCATCAGAGACAAACCTTGTTTTATGATGGAGGGGGACGGATAGACGAAGAGAAAGGCCCACTGGGACAGACATAGCATTCTAGAAGGATGCACTTGGAAGTGGAGAGTGAGGAAGCCCCCTCCCTAAAAGCCTCTAAAGATAAAGTTAATGATAACAACATTTATGGGGTGCTTACCATGCACCCGAGCCCTGTGCTAAGAACTTGATCTCATTTAATCCCAAGAAATAAATACTCTTATTATATCCATTTAACAGATGAGGCAATAGAGGCTTAGCGGGATTAAGTATACAGCTTGTAAGATGACAAGCTGAAATGTAAATGTGGAAGAGCCTGGCTCCAGGGCCCCAAACCCTTAACAACTGTGCTCTAGTAGAGAGACATATCATGGGCAGCTGAGTCTGAGGGTACAGAGTTCTGTGGACTCTGGTTTGAGTTTAAAGTTGCTCAGTGGACCGAGTGTCAAACTGTCCCTAGCCCTTTCCTCATGCAGTCTCACAACATCAAATCCTGCTACTTGCAGAGATCCAGGATCCTGACACATCCACTCCTCCTCTTTCTACCCTTTGAGAGGCAAGCAATTATGAACCTGAGGCAAGGAACCATTGCCCTCTGAGGGAGGCTTCTTCAGTTTCTTCTAAAATTTCCTTGTTGGGTTAGCAACAATAAATGTTTTCCACATGTCCAGCCACACTGGGCATGGTGGCTCATGCCTGTAATCCCAGCACTTTGGGAGGCCAAGGTGGGAGGGTTGCTTGAGCCCAGGAGTTCTAGACTAGCCTGGGCAACATAGTGAGACCTTGTTTCTACAAAACAGACAAATAAAACTCAAACATTTCCAGCCAAGAAACTCAAAAAGTGGCACAGCGACCCCCTTCGCAGCCTTACTCTTCCTAGGTCTTTGCCAGTGCAGGCTCTGAGCCCAGCCACCTTCTGGCCAAACGGTTCACTCTCCCTCAGCCACAACTCTACCCTCCAATGTAGGCATGCACTGTGGCTGGGTTTCTCTCCTGGGGTAAAAGAGGGCTGTGGGGGCTTACAGACCAGTGTGAGATCTCTGCCTGCTTTTGCTTGGTGGCATCCTGGGTGCTTGAACCTGGAGTGAGGCAGCAACTCTAGGGGGTCATGGATCAAGCAGATAGCAAAGGGTAAGTGTGAACTGGACCCTCAGAGAAGCTGAATTTGGAGAAGGGCTTTGAGGGTTTGGGGCTGACAGCTTTTGGAGTTTTGAAGAGGCAGATTTCCATTAAACAATCATTTCTCCTTTACTTGGATAAATCCACTTGCTGTCTCCCACCTTCCTGGGAAAAGTCAATAACCCTTTGGAAAGGAATTCCAATAGTAGATATGGTGGTGATACACTTCCAATAGAGTAGGAAGTTGATCCTCTCAGTTTTTGGAGTCTACTCCTAATAGTTGAATAATGCACTGATGCTCTAGGAAGGTGCCACCTCCCTCCTGAGATAGGTGTCTTAAGTTGTTTGGATAAGTCACTGACCTGTCCTGAACTGAAGGAATACTGAGCCTGGCCAGAGAATGGATCTTTCCCCTGTTCACAGGCTGGGCCTTTAAGCCCAGGCAGACACACCTGTTGTGCTGATAATCCTGGAGAACCAGGCAAGAGAGCACGGATGGCGCAGTGTGATACATCCTGACCATCTGACTATCCTGCGGAGGGGTCTGGAACATCTTCATTTTTAAAGCTGATTGTGATAATGAGAATGGCGTGAAGAAGGGCTGAAGACCTCACTTCAGGGCCCAAGAAGGACTGGTCCAGGACTCAGGAGGTGTGTGTTGTATTCTTGATGCTTTCACTGAGTTGCTGTGGGATATTAAGAAAGTCTTACCATCCCTGGGCCTCCCCTTCTGGAATACGGAAGTTCATCCCATTCCCTATCGTGAGAATGTGACACAGACAAGGACAAATGTCATCACTTAAAATACATGTCACCTACATTCAAGGCAAGGCGGCTTTGGTAAAGGTAAGTCCATGTCTCTTCTCTCCACCTCCTCTACTGAGCTCTAGGCTGCTTCTTTCTGGGAGCAGTCAAATCAGTTCAGAGGACCTCACTGTCTGCAGGGCAGAAAGCATTGACAGGAGGGCTTCTAGCTTCTTTCCTACAATTGCAGCTCCTATCTGACCCCTTGAGGACAGATAGTTGGAGACAAGGGGAGATTGAGGTGGGGGGAGAGAGAGGATGCTCTGTTTTACACCCTTCCAACCTGACGCCGCCAGGGCTGGGATGGTGACAGGCCCTGGACTCAGCGTTCAGAGCAGCTGACTCCGTGGACAAGAAGCAGATAAACTGCACCAGGTCTCTTAATGAACCCAGCGCCAGCTTCAGATAAACTGTCGCCACTTACTCCTCCCCACCCTCCTTCAGGAAAGACTCCGCTTTGCATCAGCCATGGGCTTGGAGCAGAAGCTGAGATCCCAGTGCTGGCTGCTCTCCAGGGAAGTTCTGGAGGGAGCAGAGACTTCAGGGAACTCTGATGAGAACCTTGATTCCTCTTAACTCCAGCTGAACCCAAGTCTCCAGGACCAATGACAAGCAGAAAACTCACAACTGTCTGGAAAACACAGGTAAAAACCACTAGGACATGTTAACTTAAAAAAAAAACTATGTGTTTTATTTTCTTTCTTGCTTTTTACTACTCTTCTTCACTTCATATTGCCTTTGACTCACACATTCTTTCCATCCACACGAGCGCTATGTACATTACAAGCAGGCAAATTCTACTTAGCAAAGTGGAGAGCCCCATCCCAGATCAGCAGTACAATGGCAAAGATAAGACCAAAATCTGAGAATCCTGCCTCCCATCCAGGGATGTTGCATTATAGTATTTCCTCCTCCCGTTTATCTCAATAATTGCCTTAATTTTATGTTTTGTCTTGGCCCTTGGAGGCCTGGCCATGCAGGCTCCAAGGAATGGATTATCTCTTTGCAGGCAACTGGGACAAACAGATTTAAGCTCATTTCTTCTAGGTTGTACATTGCTAGGATAATCCCATGAGCTCATAAGAGTTATACAAATGTTAACTAGTTAATATTCCTGTGGGTGTGAGTAAGTCGTCATTTGTATTTGGGAAGTGAAGAAACCTGTTCTGAAGGCATTTGGGAAAGAGGAAGATGTTTCAGTGCCCAGAAGCAGGTTGAAGTGACCTCGAAACTGTCTTCAAACACTTGGAGAAGGCCCAGGGCAGGGGAGGATTTGCGGTCTCCACCCTCAAGCATATCTGTTTTAAGAGTTTTAAGATTCCAAGAGAATGTGGCAGGAGACAGTTACAGCAGGATGGATATGATCTGGCAAGATCAAAGCCTGTCTGATCTTTATCTCAATGTTTTACATCCAGGGTAAATGTTTTTAACTGGAAGAGATAGGAAAAATTTTTGACCTAGCTGCTGTGTTTGGATAGATTGGTACTATTCTCTAACGGTTTCACCTAAATAAGAAAATACCATGACATAAATTTCTTCTGTTGACCTCACTGGCTGTTTAACACAGCTCTAGTCACTTCATGGGGCTGAATGAGTTTTAGATGTTTACTTGGCTGGTGGGCCTCATCAGTGTCATCATCTTTTTCATATGACCAGTTAACAGTCCATAGCTTGCTACTCAAAGCGTGATCCACAGGCCATCCTCAGCAGCATCTCCTGGGAGCTTTTTAGGCCTGCACGCCTGGCTTGGTGGCTCATGCCTGTAATCCCAGCACTTTGGGAGGCTGAGCGGGGAGGATCACTTGAGCCTAGGAATTCAAGACCAGCCTGGGCAACATAGCAAGACCTCATCTCTACAAATAATAATTTAAAAATATTAGCTGGATGTGGTGGCACAGGCCTGTAGTCCCAGCTACTCTGGAGGTTGAGGCAGGAAGATTGCTTGAGCCTAGGAGGTCAAGGCTGCAATGAACTGTGATCACACCACTGCATTCCAGCCTGGGCAACATAATGAGACTTCATCTCAAAAAAACAAACAAAAAAAAGAAGTGCAGAATCTCAGATCCACCCAGACTTACTGACTCACAGTCTGCAATTTAACAACATCCCCCGACGATTCACATGTACATTAAATTTGGGAAGCACTGGTCCGTATTACATTATCTCACTTGATTCTTCTACCTATGAGGTAGACAGGGCAAGTTTTTTTTGTTTTGTTTTGTTTTTTGAGGTGGAATCTTGCTCTGTCGCCCAGGCTGGAGTGCAGTGGCATGATCTTGGCTCACCGCAACCTCTACCCACCCAGGTTCAAGCAATTCTCCTGCCTCAGCCTCCCAAGTAGCTTAGATTATAGGTGCCTGCCACCATGCCTGGCTAATTTTTGTATTCTTAGGGGAGACAGCGTTTCACCATGTTGGCCAGGCTGTTCTCAAACTCCTGACCTCAAGTGATCCGGACAGGGCAAGTATTTTTATTTCGAATTCATGTCATTGGAAACTGAGGCTCAGAGGTCAGGCGACTTGCCCATGCTCACACAACTAAATGGAGAGGTTGGAATCTGAGCCTAGCTCTTTTGACTCCAGATGCCAAGCTCTGCCTACTATGCCATGATTCAGAAGTGGAGACAAAGTAGCTGACTTGATGCAAATGTGTTATCCTGAGACATGACCCCTTTGTGCTGCTGATTGTGTTTCTCACCTGAAGTAGTGTAAGAAGCTTTCTGAAAGAGGATAAGCTATAATGATGAGTTCAGTTCTCCCTTCAGTCCTTTTTTTTCCCCCCAGCCACCTAACAGCATCTCTAACCCTGGCCAAATACTACACAAGCACAGGCTGTTAGCAATAATTGCCAGCACCTGTCACAGTGCCTGGCATTTAGTAGGCACTCAACAAATGTTTGTTGAGCCAAATAGAATTACCTAGCATTAGCAAAAGCTCTCAGTCTGATTACCAAGGCACACTGGTAAAGAAATGTTCTGGGTCTTTGTGACTTCTCTCTCTAGTCCTGGAGAAACATTGAAATTACAGGTCCTCCAGACAAGAATTAGTGACACCATCTTTTTAACTCGAAGGACAGATTTTCAAAACAAATTCTATTGTCTGTGTCTCTCTGTACCCCGAGCAGGGCTCAAGCCAGGAGCCGCAAAAGGCTGAAGTTGATGAGTGTGGAATTTACATGCTTACACCGGAAAACAGTCTCTGCTGCATTTTCTTTGACTGGAAGCAGGGAGTGTGGGAAAAGTCAAGCGCGTTGACTGAACTCAGTTTGGAGCCAGGGGTCAGCAGAAGGAGATTGTTGGGTGGCAATAACTGTGGACTGCCTGTTAACATCCGCTAATGTTTGGGGCTTTCTCCGAGATTGTTGATGGGAAAAACCTGAAGTTAACCAGGCAGGGGATCTCAGTGCGTCAAACGGACACAAGGTTGAGTGGGAAATGCCTACTTTTCTTTGCTCCCTTCCCCAAGAGGGCAGAAATGAAGGAAAGTTCTGAGGAGAGTTGAATTATTATGCTGCAAGAAGTTTTCTGAAGATCTGGGTTATGAAGATGGATCCCATTAGTAAATTTGACAGCTATTCCACTCCTCCTTGCATTTTAGCATCTCAAGCCAAAATATAAATGAAAGGAATACCCTATATCTCAAAGGAAGCTATCAATCCTTACCCTCCCTGAGTGGGCACAATTTGGGGCTTCTTCTATTTAGGTTGGGCTGGTTTTGCTGCTTTACCCACATACTCTCATCTAACACTCTTTGTGTTTGGTGAAGTCTGTGAGCCATCAGACAGAGAAGTCTCTAATTTTATCTTCCTTTGTGTGCATCAGATCCTACACTGCAGAGTGAGGGAAGCCTACGTGCAACAAGACACAATGTGGCCTTTGATCATACGAAGATTGGAGAGGCTTGGTTCATCCTTGCCCAACTTCTTTGGAAATCAGCACAATGACTTTTTCCCTTCTATATAATGATCTGGGTAGGCAGGGATAATATAATATAATATAATATAATATAATATAATATAATATAATATAATATAGTATAGTATAGTATAGTATAATATAATATAATATAATGTAATATAATATAAATGACTTTTTTCCTTCTGTATAATGATCTGGGTAGGCAGGGATAATATAATATAGTATAGTATAATATAATATAAATGACTTTTTTCCTTCTATATAATGATCTGGGTAGGCAGGGATTCAGGTCTTCTGATATGGGTGGGAGAAAGCCCTCCCTTTGCCCTTACCCTGCTCAACTTGTTTTGTGTAGGAAATCTAGCCTTGGGATTTTCTAAGAGTTAGATCAGAAAGGAAGAGAGTACTAGGCTGGGAGTGGTGGCTTACATCTGAGACATACTAGGCAGGAAGTGGTGGCTCATGCCTGTAATCCAAGCACTTTGGGAAGCTGAGACGGGAGGATCACTTGAGCCCAGGAGTTCGAGACCAACCTGGGTAGCATAGTGAGACCCTGACTTATTTATTTAATTTTGTTAAAAAAAATTAAAATAAAATAAGAGAGTACCAGCTTCAGGGTATATCTATTAGATATGTCAGTTTCCAGGAGTTGTTTGCAGGGATGTATAACCCCATTCCTATTCCCTTTAATTTAGCTGGTTTGTTTGTCTCATAGCATTGTTGGGGGCAGGTAGGTTTCTTTCCCTTCCCACTATTCCTCCCACTCAGATCTTCTACTCCAAGCTATTTGCTGATTCATTCATTCATCCAACACATATGGGACACCAATAGTGTGCAGAGCACCACGTAGGCATGGGAGAGAACTGACCACTTCCTCCTTGGCCCCCCAGTGTTCCCTATGCAGATTTCTGTCACAAAACAAACAGCATTTTATTGCATTTATTTGATATGTCTTCAGATATCTCCCTTTAAAAGACAATACACAGCTTGAGGGAATGAATTGTACTAGTATTTGTTTTTATTCTAAGTATCTAGCCAGGGTCTGGTATATGGGAAATATTTAGTATACGTTGACTAAATGGAATGAACACGGAAGGTTGAGAGGACAAGGACGAATTAATCAGAGAGATCCACGTTTTGGAAAGAAAATAGATCTAAGTTCTTCTTCTGAGTATCTTGGGCTTGGGGAAAACTTTCAAAATAATCCTGGGTTTGGAAATTTGACCTCTTCAACCTTGACATTGCTACAGCCTCAGTGTGGTTGCTGTGCTGTTAATAGTGTCACAAAGATATTTGACAGGACTGAGGACAGCTGATATGTCATCATTTTGAGCACCACATAGGGCATTTATCAGTGATAGAATATTGCTTAGAAACTGTTGCAGCAATGCATTTTGTTAGTTGATTTGTAAAATTATTAATATACCTAACTGTTCATATTTTTGCGTGCATTTAAAAAACACTTTATTAAGGTATAATTGACACACAAAAAGCTGGACATATTTAATGTGTACAACTTGATTAGTGGTATATTTGTGAAGCCTTCACCACAATCAATGCCATAAACATATCCACACCTCCAAAAGTTTGTGTGCATTCTTGAACAGAGCCATCAAATGTTAACAGTGAAAATACTGTAGAAGGGAGTTTGCCCCTTTCTTTTTACAAATGAGGAATGGGAGCCCAGAGACTGAACAAGGGTGTATTACCAGCTATTGGAAGAGCTGGGATTACAATCAAGGCCTCCCAATTCACAATAAAGGCTTAGAAACCAGGGAGAAGATGGCAGTGGCTGTGTAAGAGTTACTTCTCTCTTATTCAGGGGACTTGAGCATTTTTTCCTAGTTCCTGTACACAGAGGCATTCCTTTCTCTTTCTCTCTCTCTTTTTCCTTCCTTCCTCCCTTCATTTATTTCTATTCCTAACATTTACAGTATGGGATACTTATGGTGTAGCAGGAAAGAGTTAATACACATTCTCTCATTTAATCTTTGTTTTTGAGATGGAGTTTCGTTCTTGTCACCCAGGCTGGAGCACAATGGCACCATCTTGGCTCACTGCAACCTTCACCTCCTGGGTTCACGTGATTCTCCTGCCTCAGCCTCCTGAGTAGCTGGGATTACAGGCACCCGCCACCATGCCCAGCTAATTTTTGTATTTTTAGTAGAGACAGGGTTTCACCAAGTTGGCCAGGCTGGTCTCGAACTCCTGACTTCAGGTGATCCACCAGCTTCAGCCACCCAAAGTGCTGGTATTACAGGCATGAGCCACCACGCCTAGCCCTCTCATTTAATCTTCACTACAACCCCATGAAGTAAACATAATAATAACAACAACAACAGTTATTATTCCCATTTTACAGAAGAGGTACAAGGAAGTTAAACAACTTGCCCAAGATCCTGAAATCAGTAAGTGGCAGGTTTGGAATTCAAACTTAAGTATGTCTCACTGCAGAGTCCACGCTCTTAACCATGGCTCTATAATTTGTTTGTTTCTTTGTTTGTTTGTTTTTAACAGCATTACTCAGACTTCAGCAATGCCCCACTATGGAGAACTGGGCTCACTTGCTGGCAGAGGAATCACCCTTGCTAAGTAGGTACCAGACTCCACCCTATTTTGTATACATCTCCACTATAGCTGTTTGTAATTATTTGTTTTGTTCCCATCTCTTACATGAGAGTAGAAGCTGAAGAAATTGTGTCTTTCATCATTTTATTTTCAACACCTAACACAGAGAAGGTGTGTCATACGTGCTGAATAAATGAAGAGATGAATGAAACCCTGACGCAGCTCCCAGGGTTATCCAACACTAACAGAACGACTCAGAGCCTCTGAATTGGGGATTTGATCCACTACATCTGTTCTCTTGGCTTGGTTTCCTTGTGGGAGACAGAACAACCTTGTTCATGCCTACTAAATACAAATGTCAATAGATAATCTTCCAATCTCTGAAGCCAGAATTTGGCCTATGTACTCCTTTGCTGGGTGCATTTTGGCCTAGAGGCATGGCATGGGCAGTGAGGATCGTAGCCATAGAACCTAGGGGCCATGGTGCCTGACGTATCAGTACGCACACATTCGATGCAGGAAGATGGCTGTGCTCTCTGGGGTAATGCAGATCCCTTGGGGAGGTCTGTGCATGGGGAAAAGAGCAGTGGTGGTGTGGTGCCCCTCCCCACTTCAGCAGTACTTTGATGTCTGAAGCCAGGAATCAGTCTCCTTGGTGGCTTGGCTGGACCTTCCCAAACCATGAATGACCTAACCTGGCATTATGGGCCTCATAAGAAGATTATGAGGCTTATTGGCTGCTGAAGGCTAGCTTGTTTTTTTGTTTGTTTGTTTTTTGTTTTGTTTTGTTTTGAGATGGAGTCTCGCCTTATGGCCCAGGCTGGAGTGCGATGGCGCGATCTCGGCTCACTGCAACCTCCGCCTCCGGGGTTCGAGCGATTCGCCTGCCTCCGCCTCCCGGGTAGCTGGGAGTACAGGCGCTTGCCACCATGCCCACCTAATTGGGTGCGGGTGGTTCACACCTGTAATCCCAGCACTTTGGGAGGCCGAGGCGGGTGGATCACAAGGTCAGGAGTTCAAGACCAGCCTGGCCAACATGGTGAAACCCCGTCTCTACTAAAGAGGCTAACTTGTTATTTTCACACAAGACTAATTTCCCCAAATCCAGTTTCCTTTTACAGAAGACTAATTTCCTTCTCCCAGTTTCCAAACTGGGAGAAGGGTCCATGGCACTGGCCCTGATGTCTGACATGAGCCCCTGCAGTGCCCACTCTGATTCAAAACCTCTGTGAGGGAAGGCCCTGGTCCAGGGACCATATTCAGGTCCCTGTTGGGTTAATCATCTCTGCGTTGGGTCTGTTTAGATGCTTCTAGTCAAAGCCTGATAAGCCCAATGCTGGACTCCCCACACCCAGCTCCCTTTTCCTGCGAAGGGAACTGATCAGGCCCAGGTCTGGCTAGGCAGGGTGGGTTGCCATCCAGGTCTTTGCCCTTTCTAATGACATGAGAGTTCCAAACTCCCATTGGGAAACAGGCCTGCTGTCCACAACCCTCTCCAAGAATGAACTCTCCCATGGGAAAGGGCATGGGCCCTTCCACCCTGAGCCCCCAAGAGAGGTGCAGACAGTCACAGGAGGGTAAAGAATGGTCCCCTTACTATAAATATTTCTCAAACGTCTCCTGTAAATCTCCAGATGTGTCATCAGGGCACTGGGAAGAGATCTTGAATTAGAGCCGATTAGAGACCATATTCTCCCACAGGAGGGCAAGCCTGCCCCTCAACCGAGCCCCACTTGGCCGCCGGGACCACCTCGGGAGGAAGCGTCTCCTGACAGCTTTCCTGGCGGCTGCCCCGTACCCTTCCGGGGCGCTGCGGGCTCTGGGAAGCACAGACACCATTTCCCCTTTGCCCTCCTGCCCTTTGTGGTGACAGCTCCGGAGTCGTCCCCGGGTGTGCCCTCTTCCGAGGTGAGTGGGGGTACAGGGAGCGCGCGGAGGGAGAACCGAGACGTGGCAGCAGCAAACTGCCCGGGCGGATGGGTGATTTATGAAGTGCTGAAAAGCATCTTCGAAGCCGTCATTTATCTTACAGCTCTCAGCCTAAATAAACACTGAATCCGCCTAATTATAGTTACAGTGGAAACACAACACCCGAACCTCCTCGCCAGCGCTGCCAGCCCGGCTCCGGCGCGGCTCCACCCTAGGCCTGGCTCCCGCGTCGGCCCACAGCTGCACCCTAGCGGCGGCCTCTGCGCCCGCGGCTCTCGCATTCCCGCGCGCCTCTCCGGACGCCCCTTCGTTCCTTCGCCCCTCTCCCTCTCACTATCCCACGCAGGTACGGTCAAGAACAGAGGCACCATCTCCATCCTGCTGGGAAACTGCACCTGCGGCATTCCTCTAGCTGCGGTGGGGGCTGGGGCTGGAGAGGACCCTTGGCCTGGATGCTCCCACTCTTTCCCAGTCCTGGGATTCCTTGGTGTGCGGTCAGCTGGTCTAGCCTGGCCCAAGAGTCTACCGCAAGGGCAAGGGAACTCTCTCTTCGCCAGATCAGGAAAAGCAGCGCGGGGGTCGGGGGGATGGGGGGTGAGGGGTCGGGGGTGGGACTGGGGGGATGGGTGGTGGTGGTTAGGAATTACTTAGGGTAGAGAAAGGAGAACATTCTTTTTGTTCCCTGGTGATTTTGTGTCCTCCCAAGGAGAGGGGAAAAGTTCCTCCTGCTTGATAGTCCTTCCTTTCTCTATTTCTGTTCCTGGCCCTGAACTTGGAACCTCCCTTCCTCTTTGACATATGGGAGGCCTCCTGTCTTTAGAGATTCTTCTAACCTAGACTTCAAAGTGAGACAGGGGTTGGGCAGGACTTGTTTTGCAAGGTACAGGTCACAAAGACCCATTTGATAAAATGAGATATAAAAACGCTGGCCAAAACCTACCAAAACCAAGATGGTGATGAAAGTGAGCTCCAATCATCCTCACTGCTCATTATACATTAATTATAATATATTAACATGCTAAAAAACACTCTACTAGTTCCATGACAGTTTGCAAACACCATTACAGCGTCCGGAAATTACTCTATATTGTCTGAAAGAGGAAGGAACCCTCACTTCCGGGAATTCCCTCACCTCTTTCCTGGAAAATTCATATGACCAACAAATAACCATAAAAATAGCCAATCAGCAGCACTTGGGGCTGCTCCGCTTATGGAGTAGCCACCCTTTTATTCTTTTACTTTTTTTTTTTTTTTTTTGAGACAGAGTCTTGCTGTGTCGCCTAGGCTGGAGTGCAGTGGCATGATCTCGGCTCACTGCAACCTCTGCCTCCTGAGTTCAAGCAATTCTCCTGCCTCAGCCTCCCGAGTAGCTGTGATTACAGACACCCACCACCACACCCAGCTAATTTTTGTACTTTTAGTAGAGATGGGGCTTCACCATGTTGACAAGGCTGGTCTAGAACTCCTGACTTCAAGTGATCCTCCTGCCTCAGCCTCCCAAAGTGTTTGGATTACGGGCGTGAGCCACCACACCTGGACTATTCTTTCACTTTTTTTTTTTTTTTTTTGAGATGGAGTCTCGCTCTGTCTCCCAGGCTGGAGTGCAGTGGCGCAATCTGGGCTCACTGCAAGTTTCGCCTCCCGGGTTCACGCCATTCTCCTGCCTCAGCCTCTCCAAGTAGCTGGGACTACAGGCGCCCGCCACCACGCCCGGTTAATTTTTTGTATTTTTTAGTAGAGACGGGGTTTCACCGTGGTCTCGATCTCCTGACCTCGTGATCCGTCCGCCTCGGCCTCCCAAAGTGCTGGGATTAAAGTGTGAGCCACTGCGCCCGGCCTTCTTTCACTTTCTTAATGAACTTTCTTTCACTTCACTGTATTGGCTCACTCTTGAATTCCTTCCTGCATGAAGCCAAGAACCCACGTGAACCCCAATTTCCCAAATTTGGGGGTCCAAAATTGGGGTTCATCCTGTGACAAAAGCAGAGGCAGATGCTTCAGAAGCAATCCGACTTGGATGTCCGAGTGGTTCTGAATGAAGCCATCATCCACTGGGGCACCCTCTCTAACTTAGTCTTTGTCCTTGGGGAGGTAGAGCTTAGGGCTTAGGGCGAGGGCTGGATTTGACACAGCAAAAGCGTCCAGTTATTCTAACAACCATGGGACTCAGCCTCATGCCTGATGGAATCATAGTCCCTGAAACTCTGCAGAAACCAGTTTCCTAAAAGTGAGAATTTCAGAGCCCAAGGGGTTGCATTAACAGGGGCAGATCTAGATTTCATCCACATGGTATTAACTTACATGCTAGCATATAAATTACACTAGGCATATAACTCACCCCTAATTTACTGCTGTCTTTTTGGGTGTGCAGGGTCTTGTTCTTATAGACAAATTTGGAGATCTAATAACAAAGTAAAGGAAGGATTCCTCAATGGCAGGTGTAATCTGAGTAGCCTCCTGGAGGATGTGGTTTGGAAAAGTGTATAAATAAAAAAGGGGCTGCCACCTACAAGTTGAATAGGAATGGAGAGGAGACCTTGTAGAAAGAGAAACTGGGAGTGAGCTCATAAGAAAAGACAGAAGAGGAAATAACTCTCCCTGCTCATTGAGAGCCCAGGCTGGGAATTCTTAATCCTGATTTTACTTCCACACTCACCCCTGACTTGCTGTATCAGAGAGTTATGGAATGTAGTCCTGCTTCAGTTCCAGCATTGAAACCAAGCCAGAGCAGCCAAGGCTGTGAACCCACATAACTGCGAGGGGCTTGGGTTCAGGCGAGAGGCTCTGGGTTTGAGCTTTTCCATGACACCAGCAGCCTCCCTGCTAGTCTATGGGTCCCTTCCCTCTCCAAAGACCAGGATTTGCCCACCCAAATCTAGTCAACTCAGCTTAGTTCCTGAATTCTATCCGAAGGAGAAAGGCAGGGCCTTTTCTATAGTACCCACTGGAGTGTAATAAAAGAGAGATCCTTTTTTTTTTTTTTTGAGACAGAGTCTTGCTCTGTCACCTAGGCTGGAGTGCAGTGGGGCGATCTCAGCTCACTGCAAGCTTTGCCTCCTGGGTTCACGCCATTCTCCTGCCTCAGCCTCCCAAGTAGCTGTGACTACAGGTGCCTGCACCACGCCCTGCTAATTTTTTTGTATTTTTAATACAGACGGGGTATCACTGTGTTAGCCAGGATGGTCTCAATCTCCTGACCGTGTTTTCCACCAGTCTCGGCCTCCCAAAGTGCTGGGAATTACAGGCATGAGCCACCGCGCCCGCCCCCCTCCCTTTTTTTTTTCACTAGTTACACTACTGCTTATCCACTAAAGTAAGATAAAAATACCTGTTCCCTGCCTGGTTCCCAGAGCACCAATTCAAATGAATAAGGATGTAAAAGCTCATGGTAAGAAAATCTCTCCCTAGGTAGCTCCAGATGAAAGAACAGCTCTTTAGCACTTCTAGTGAGTTAGACAATGAGGGCTCTCCTTATAGCTGGCTAGGGTAATCTCTGCATTTTTTTTCTTTTAAATAAAAGAGAGGCATAAAGCCTCAGTACAGTTGAGTGACTTTACAAAAGTCACATAGTAAATCACTCTTGAAGACTTGATCCTTTGTTTATTGGATCACAAATGCATTTTAAGAATATTTGGTTTGCATTCACTCTTTGAAGGCCAAGGCAGAAGAAAAGCATGTTTTAAAATGACATACCTGCAGGTAGATGAGAAAATACTTTTTTTGTTGTTTGTTTGAGATGGAGTTTCGCTCTTGTTGCCCAGCCTGAAGTGCAATGGCATGATCTCAGCTCACTGCAACCTCTGCCTCCTGGGTTCAAGTGATTCTCCTGTCTCAGACTCCTGAGTAGCTGGGATTACAGGTGCCCGCCACTACGCCTGGCTAATTTTTGGTATTTTTAGTAGAGAGGGGGTTTCACCATGTTGGCCAGGCTGGTCTCAAACTCCCGACCTAAGGTGATCTGCCCGCCTTGGCCTCCCAAAGTGCGGGGATTACAGGTGTGAGCCACTGCACCTGGCTGAGAAAATACATTTTTAATAGAAAGGGGAAAACTCTCCTGATTTCTGCTTTGCTGAGTCTCTTTCGATTTTGTGGGTCTTTCTGCCTTTGCTGCTTTTCCAATGTTCTCCCCTTGCATTGATTCTCCTTTTTCTTCCCTCCAGTCCAGTCAGCAGTTTTGTCCCCAGGATGCTTTACTTTTTTTTTTTTTCCCTGCCAGTCCTTTCCCGCCAGCCGCCAGGGCCTCCCCACCCTCCCGACTTCCTCGGTTGATCCTGTGCAGAAGTCGATAGCTTATCTCCATGCAGCAACCAGAAAGTGAGATGGTGAGTGCAGAAGCCAGCAACCCTGAGCATCTTGGGAAATGGCCTGCTGTTGTGAGCAGCTCTGTCCCCTATCCACCCCACCCGCAAGCAAAGATCACCCACAGATACCTTTTGCCTGTCTCTCTGGTCTGTGATCCTACAATCAGAGAGGTCACTGGATTGGGAAAGAAATAAGAAAAGGTGCTGGATAGCTGGGGGTGCACCACATCCCCTTGTCTTTCAGATGTCTAACTCAAAGGGAGTTCAAGTGCTGGTTTTGTCTCTGATGTGCTGTGCAATATCAGAAAGGTCACTCAGTCTCTGAAACTCCAATTTCAGTAGGCAGGTAGGCTCCAACCATAGTGGGCCTTTATGTATTTGAATCCAGGTTCAGAGCCCTAGCAGGTCCCAAGGAATGGAAAGTAATTGCTGTTTCCAGTAACTTCTGATGGGGCATGCCCTTACTACCCTCTAGCACTTCCCTCTTCTGTCACTCTGTTCTGCACTCCAATGGTTAGACAAGGAAATTTTGTCCCTGGCAAGGATTTTCTCACCTGATGTCCTCCCGGGTTCAATTCTGAGAACCCTTGGGAGTTGGAAGTACATTTTTCGTCAATTCTTTTTTTTTTTTTTTGGAGATGGAGTCTCGCTCTGTCACCCAGGCTGCAGTGCAGTGGTGCAATCTTGGCTCACTGCAGCCTTCGCCTCCTGGTTCAAGTGATTCTCCTGCCTCAGCCTCCTGAGTAGCTGGAACTACAGGCACCTGCCACCATGCCCGGCTAATTTTTGCATTTTTAGTAAAGAAGGGATTTCACCATTTTGGCCAGGCAGGTCTCGAACTCCTGACCTTGTGATCCACCCGTCTGGGCCCCCCAAAGTGCTGGGATTACATGTGTAAGCCACTGCACACGGCCCAATTTTTTTTTTTTTTTTTTTTTGAGATGGAGTCTCGCTCTGTTGCCCAGGCTGGAGTGCAGTGGCCGGATCTCGGCTCACAGCAAGTGCCGCCTCCTGGGTTCACGCCATTCTCCTGCCTCAGCCTCCCAAGTAGCTGAGACTACAGGTGCCCGCCACCACGCAAGACTAATTTTTTGTATTTTTAGTAGAGACGGGGTTTCGCTGTGTTAGCCAGGATGGTCTTGATCTCCTGACCTTGTAATCTGCCCGCCTCGGCCTCCCAAAGTGCTGGGATTACAGGCGTGAGCCACTGCGCCCGGCCCAATTCTTAATCTAATAAATATTCAACTTCTCTGCTAGAAAAATATTTTCCATTCCCACAGGCAATAAAAAGTAGAGAAATCCCTTCTTGTTTTGCTTCAGTCTAAGTCAGTAGTTCTCAACTGGGAGTGATTTTGTACCTCTTCATTCCCCCAAACACAGGGGATATCTGTTGTTATCTGGAGGCATTTTTGGTTGTCACAACTGGGAGAAGGGTTGCTATGGGCATGTAGTGGGTAGAGGCCAGGGATGCCCCTGAACATCTTACAATGCACCAGTCAGCTCCCCACATCAGAGAAAGATCTGGCCCAGAATGTCAATAATGCTGAGGTTGAGAAACACTGGTCTAAGTAATCATTAAGCAAGGTCCTTGGTGGAGTTTTGGGAGCTCACAGAATGTGGAGGTGGCATGGGCTTGCCCTCACAATGCTCTTGTATAATCTGGGTTAGGAGGCATCTTGTCTGATAAGAGAGACATAGTTCTTAACTTTGTGCTTGGGGAGTTTATAGTTTAAAGAGAATTGTATAGAAACATGATGCATTTAACCAATATTTATCCATTTAACATGTATTAATTGAGCTCCTACTGTATTCCAGGTTCTATGTATGGCACTAAGGATGTCCTAAATGAGTTCCCACTCCATGCACCTGGGAGAGAGTTTTCCTTCCCCTCAGTCCTGTTTCCAGTTACCACGGTGGGCAAGTTTTGGCCAATATACTTGTGGGTGGGAAGGAAGGATATTCCAGGAGAATAAAAGGTAGTATAAAGAGATACTAGAGAGCTGAGTACTTACAACACAGAGTATATTATGAACAGCACTTAGAAAAGTAGAAGCCAAACTTGTGGGAAGGAAAAACAAAGACTTGAGTTTCATTGTAAGAGCAGGCATGCCTCCTGGAGTCAAGAAGGCAGCCCAACACTGGAGATGCTGCTGAGACTTGAGACTGGTAACTGCGGTCAGACCTGGGTCAGGTGATTGGAATTCCCTCAGCTGCATGACTAACAGGATTCAACATGGACAGCCCTGCTCTTCAACATGCTTTGGAGCTCACGGCAAGTGATCTGTGAGCATGGCAGAAAGAGAGAAAGCTTAGCAAGCCCAGTGCAGACTGAAGTGCTCGGTTACTCTCACACGGAGATCTTCCTCCTTTGTATCCCTTGCACAGTGGAATTTGCCATGAATGTTGGAAGAGGAGGATCCCCAGAAAGTTGGGAGTAGGTCAAATACTTGATTCTGAATTGTCCTTCAGGAACTTTAGGGACATGAGCAAATTCCTTTTCTCATGAAGTAGGAAAGTAGGATGCAGAAGAAATAGGCCTTATATAGGATTATTACATGTATTCATTTGAAATTTATTAAACACCCACAATGTGCAGGAATTATTCTATGTACTTCAAAGTTGTTTTTTTTTTTTTTGAGATGGAGTCTTGCTCTTGTCTCCCAGGCTGGAGTGCAATGGCACAATCTCGGCTCATTGCAACCTCTGCCTCCCGGGTTTAAGTGATTCTCCTGCCTCAGCTTCCCAAGTATCTGGGATTACAGGCGCCTGCCACCACACTCGGCTAATTTTTGTATTTTTAGTAGAGACAGGGTTTCGCCATGTTGGCCAGGCCTCGAACTCCTGACCTAAGGTGATCCGCCTGCCTTGGCCTCCCAAAGTACTGGGATTACAGGCATGAGCCACTGGTCCCGGCCATACTTCAAAGTTACAAGGATATGTTTGTTCATTATTCATTCTTTCACTAACAGTCATATACTGAACCCCTACTATATGTCTGGCGCCATGCTAAATGCTTAGATACCAAAATAAAACAGTCTCTGTCTTCAAGAGTTCATAGGAAACAACCAGTTCTTAAATTTCAACCATGTACCAGGCATTGAGCCAAGAGCTTTATGCACATGATTTCTTTAATACTCACAACAACCTCAAGTCTATTTTATAGATGAGGAAAATAAAAGCCCAATAAGTTTAAGCCAACAGTATGGTTATTCTTCCAAAACTTGATAATAGAACTACCATAGAATTCACCAGTTCTACTTCTGGATATATATCCAAAAGAATTGAGGAAGTCAGGGTCTCAAAAAGATATCTGTACACCCATGTTCATAGCAGCATTATTCACAATGGCCAAAAAGTGGAAGCAACCCAAGTGTCCATCAGTGGGTAGATAAACGAAATATGGTATATCCATAAAATGGAATATTATTGAGCCTTAAAAAGGAAAGAAATTGAAGGCCAGGTGCGGTGGCTGACGCCTGTAATCCCAGCACTTTGGGAGGCTGAGGCAGGCAGATTACGAGGTCAGGAGATCGAGACCATCCTGGCTAACACGGTGAAACGCCGTCTCTACTAAAAATACAAAAAATTAGCTGGGCATGGTGGTGCGCACCTGTAGCCCCAGCTACTCGGGAGGCTGAGGCAGGAGAATGGCATGAACCCAGGAGGTGGAGATTGCAATGAGCCAAGATCATGCCACTGCACTCCAGCCTGGGGGAAAGAGCATGAGATTCCATCTCAAAAAAAAAAAAAAAAAAGGAAAGAAATTCTGACATGTGCTACAACATGAATGAACCTTGTGACGACATTATGCTAAGTGAAATAAGTGATTCACAAAAGGACAAATACTGTGTGGTTCCACTCATGAGTTGTCAAATTCATGGTGATGGAAAGTAGAATGGTGGTTGTCAGGGACTGAAAGGGAATGGAGAATGAGGAACCGTTGTTTAATGGGTACAGCTTCAGTTGTTCAAGATGAAAAAAGGTCTGGAGACTGGTTGCAATATAACATAAATATACTTAACACTGCTGAACTGTACACTTAAAAATCATTAAGATGGTGAATTTTATGTTATGCATATTTTACCACAATTAAATTTTTTTTTTAAAGTTTAAGCCATGTAACCCAGGTCTGATTCTAAGATCCCATTGGTTTCTTTCATCACAAAACAACTATAAGATAAGGGGAATGTGACATTAGAAGTATAAGCAAGGAATAATTTACTAATGTGTTATCCTTTGCATCTGAAGATAACAGCCTTACTAGTTCTCTTTGGGCAACTGTGGCTACAAAGAGAGGCAAAAGCCCATAGCCCCTAAGTCAGGATTTAACACCGTTCACAGAGTCTGATGCAGTTGGAGATTCAGACTTGTCCTCGTTAAGTCATTGTTCAGGAAGATCTTCACCCCATCTCCCTTCTCACTCACATTCCTTTTTTGTCCACTCATGTGACCTCTGCAACCGCTCACAGCCAAGAACTGAGATTCACTCCGGGTGGAAACAAATATTCTGAAGGCAGAAAGTGCCAGCCCCCATCAAATTTTGAAGGAGGCCAAGTTTATCTTTCAGGCCTTGGGCTTTTGTTTTCTGCAACTGGCACCAGGCTAAGAGTCGGGACTGGGCCGGGCGTGGTGGCTCACGCTTGTAATCCCAGCACTTTTGGAGGCCGAGGCGGGTGGATCATGAGGTCAGGAGATCGATACCACAGTGAAACCCTATCTCTACTAAAAATACAAAAAATTAGCCGGACGTGGTGGCGGGCACCTGTAGTCCCAGCTACTCGGAGATGCTGAGGCAGGAGAATGGCGTGAACCCGGGAGGCGGAGCTTGCAGTGAGCTGAGATTGTGCCACTGCACTCCAGCCTGGGTGACAGAGCGAGACTCCATCCAAAAAAAAAAAAAAAAAAAAAGAGTCGGGACACCTGAGTTCTAGCGTCCTAAGCCATATTAACTTGCTGTATGATGCTGTGAAAGATACTCCTCTCTGGGCTTTGGTTTCCTCATCTGCAGCAGGAGGGGTCTGGTTCATGATCGCTGAAGCTTCCCCTCCAGCGCTAACCTTGTAGAAGTTTTGAACCATTTGGCCCCTTAACTCCATTGCCTCACCAGGCTGTCTCAGAAAAACTAAATTTCTCTTTCAGCAAAACGGCTGTGGGCAGGGTCTGATAAATTCATTCCCACAGAGGCACATTCTCTCCCATGGTATTTGCATTTCCATTTGGATCCAGATGAAAGGGAATGAGACTCTCACTTAGGAATGTCTTTTGATTCAGTGAGCAAGGGGCTTTTTGAAGGGGCAGGGTAGAGGTGGGGAGAGGGACTCACCCCAAGCTGCCAACTAGTGAAGCAAGCCCTGGGCCAGGACTCAGCCCTCAGGCGGAGATCTTGGTGCATCTCTCCAAGCATGCCCTTTTTGTACTGGCCCAGGTGTGAACCCACCATGCAGCCTCCTCTTTTTCCAGGGGCTCTGCAGGGATGCAGGCAGCCTCTCTGTCCCTGAAGAAGAGAGTTCCAGCTCAGATGCCAATGAAGTCATTGAGATCCGTGGTCTGAGCTGGAATCCGGAATCTGGCAGGAGGGCCCACGCGGCAGCTGTTTGTGGTTTCTCTTTTCCTCTGAAGGAAAGTCTGAGCAGATGATGGCCTAGGTGCTGCCTATTTCCATGTGAGGGAGGAGCAGGATGTGGCTGCGGATCAGTGGAACAGGAGGGGAATTGGCAAGCAGAGTCTGGGTGATACATAGATTACTTATTTCATGAGATGAAAGATCCCAACCTCTCCTAGAGAACTTCCTCAAATCTGCTTTTGTTCTCGGGAAAACTCATTTCTTCCCTAATATTTATTCATGAGGATTTTTGTTTTCAGAGACTTCGAGGAGCAGCTGCTTTGGGTCTGAGGGAATTCATTCCACCGCGAAGACAGCTTTTCATCTTCTGTGCAGCTAGGCTCCTCATCAAGAAACATCAGCTCCTCTGAGGGATGGGCCTCTAATTCCAGCGGGATGAGTGTGCCATTGTGGAGGACTCCCAGCATCCCAGCTCCTGGCCCAGCATCCCTGGGGCCTGCTGACAAGGCAGGGAAGGGCAGGGAAGGGGTAGCTTCCAGAACACAGGGAAGGTCATGTGACAGGTCAGATATACCTGCCTGAGCACCTCTTGGAGCCTTGTTGGCCAGCAAAACACTAACTGGAGGCTCCAAGAGCTGTGAGTTCCACACTGCCATCATCTTTTCAAAGTTCGTGTCCAACAGGAGAAACCAGGGACTTTTCTCACCAGAACGCAAATCCAATGGAACAAAAACTTAAGTGCCCCCAGGAGAGTGCCACGCTGGTTCAGATGTACAGAGGGAGGACAGAATTAGAAAAAGATGTGCACTGGGTGGTTTTGATCGAAAACATTAAGAATTTTAGAATATCAAAGTTGAGACAGAATTTGAGTTCTGGCTCAACCCTCCTATTTTCCAGATGCAGAAATTGTGGGAAGTGATTTGTCCAAAGTCTGCATCAAAGAGGAGATTCACATAGACATGTTCTGACCCCAGTCCAGGGTTTTTTTTCTCTACATTTGATCTCTAAACATCTTGTTTGCCCAACATTATAGGGCTCCAAGATTCACTACCCCTATGTCTTCCCAACCAGCCCTACCTCATGCACATCTTTTTGTGCTGGGTTTCCACTCATCCCTCCCCCTCTCTGTTCACCACTGTTGTTTTGTTTTGGTTTGGTTTGGATTGGTTTGGTTTTGAGACAGGGTCTCACTGTTGCCCAGGCTGGAGTGCAGTGGCACAATCTCCACTGACTGCAACCTCCACCTCCTGGGCTCAAGCGATCCTCATGACTCAGCCTCTGGAGTAGCTGGGATTACAGGCGCACGCCACCATGCCTGGCTAATTTTTTTGTATTTTTAGTAGAGATGAAGTTTCACCATGTTGCCTAGGCTGGTCTGGAACTCCCAACCTTCAGTGATCCGCCCACCTTGATCTCCCAAAGTGCTGGGATTACAGGACTGAGGCACCACCGCCCAGCGCACCACTTTTTTTAAATGCCCATCTGAGCAGACTCTGCTTTGTCACTGGCCACTGTAATGCTCACAGGGTTGTGAATGTAATGCTCCAGCTTCCCATAGAAATAAGAAACATCCTGGAAATGTTTTTGCCCAAAAAAGGGGGCACTGACCTTCTATAAGGAAAGATGCAGGGAAAACAGGACTGAGCTTAGGTTCTTCCTGAGGCTCTAGACTGGTTTCTCTTATCGTCTGCTGTCAGCACTTCAACCTGACACTTGGTTCCATCCTCCAGGGTTTTCACCTGGTCTTGACTGCCTGGTCATCTCTCTCCACCTCCCACTCCACTCTCATTCAAGAACTGGAGCTTCAAAAAGTGTTTGTCATTGAGCACTTGGGCCTATGGATTAATCCTCCTTATTCTACTCTTTTCACTGGCTTTGCTTCCCCTTCTCAAACCCTGGACACAGCCCTGATGTCATTTTAAATTCCAAAAAAAATTGAGAATTCTTGGATAACTGCACTTGGGTGATACGAGAGACAATAGTAATTGGGATCGTAAGTGTGGTAAAAGAGTGGAAGATAGACTATGAATCAAGCCCTCTGGCTAGGCTCTCCTGCTCCCTTGCTGTGTGGTCTTGGGCAAAGCCCTTTAATGTATCTGTGCTTCAGTGTCTTATTTTTCAGGTGAGGATAATACTGCCTGATGCATTGACCTTTAAGGTATATTGAAAATCAAATGGGCTGGGCATGGTAGTATGCACCTTTAGTCTTAGCTACTTGGGAAGCTGCAGCAAGAGGTCGCTTGAACCCAGGGGTTCAAGACTGCAGTGCACTATGATGACACCTGTGAATAGCCACTGCACTCTGGGCTGGACAACACAGCAAGACCTCACCACTGAAGAAAAGTTAAAAATCATGTGGGAGGGCAGATTTGGACTTTTTCTTAATTGAAAAAAATAATATTGTATTTTAAATCATCCTCCTTCATCAGTGTCCTCTGAGATACACTGGTAAGCACCTATCTGCTAAGCCAAGTCTGAATTTCATCTCCTTTTATATCTTCTCTTCTGGGCAGAGGGAGCTGACAAGCAGTAACATAAGCATAATGGAGGCCGGGGGAAATAGAAGACCTATACACTCCAGAAGGATCTGAACAATCTCATGTCCATTGTGAAGAAAAACCAAGGGAAATCGCAACAGAACAAGGTTCTGGTTTCCCTCTTCTCATCTTAATAACACTTGGTCATCTGGATGTTGTTAGGGTTGGGTTTAGATTAGGTTTAATTTATAATTATTGTCTATGTTAGGATTAGGGTTAGGGTTGGGTTCCAGTTGAGTTTAGATTTCAAATTGGGATTCAGGTTTAGGTGAGGGTTAATTTAGAGTTAGGAATGAGAAATTAGGTTTATTTATTTATTTATTTTTTGAGACAGAGTCTCGCTCTGTCACCCAGGCTGGAGTGCAGTGGTGCGATCTCGGCTCACTGCAAGCTCCGCCTCCCAGGTTCACCCCATTCTCCTGCCTCAGCCTCCCCAGTAGCTGGGACTACAGGCACCCGCCACCACACCCGGCTAATTTTTTGTATTTTTAGTAGAGACGGGGTTTCACCTGATCCGCCCGCCTCAGCCTCCTAAAGTGCTGGGATTACAGGCGTGAGCCACTGCACCCGGCTTAGGTTTATTTATTTATTTACTCATTCATTCATTCATTCATTTATTGAGACAAGGTCTTGCTCTGTTTTCCAGGCTGGAGTGTAGTGGCATGGTCATGGCTAACTGCAACCTCTGCCTCCTGGGCTCAAGCAATCTTCCCCACTCAGCCTTCTGAGTAGCTAGAACTACAGGTGCATGCCACCATGCCAAGCTTATTTTTATTTTCATTTTTAAAATTTTTGAGACAGGGTCTCACTCTGTCACCCAGGCTGGAGTGCAATGACGTGATCTCAGCTCACTGCAGCTTTGACCTTCCCAGCTCAAGCAATCCTCCCACCTCAATCCCACAAGTAGCTAGGACTATGGGTGCACATCATCATGCCAGGCCAATTTTTGTATTTTTTTGTAGAGATGAGGTTTCAGCATGTTGCCCAGGCTGGTCTCGAACTCTTGGCCTAGAGTGATCTATCCACCTTGGCTTCCCAAAGTGCTAGATTACAGGTGTGAGCCACTGTGCCTAGCCTTAGGTTTAGTTATTTATTTATTTAGAGACACAGTCTCACTCTGTTGCCCAAGCTGGAGTGCAATGACATGATCTCAGCTCACTACAACCTCTGCCTCCCAGTTTTCAAGTGATTCTCATGCCTCAGCCTCCTGAGTAGCTGGGATTACAGGCATGTGCCACCACACCTGGCTAAATTTTGTATTTTTAGTAGAGACAGGTTTCGCCATGTTGCCCAGGCTGGTCTCAAACCCCTGACCTCAGGTGATCCGCCCACCTTGGCCTCCTAAAGTGCTGGGATTGCAGGCATGAACCACTGTGCTGGGCCTGGTTTATTCTTAAAGTTAAGGTTAATAGTATTAGTTTACTTTAGAATTAGGGTTAAAGTTGAGACAGCATTTCTAAAGTTGGCAATATGGACATTTGGGGCTGAATAATTCTGTTTTGAGGGTGCTGTTCTGTGTATCCTAAACATTTTAGAATGTTTAGCAGTATTCCTGGCCTCTACCAATTAGATTCCTCTTTTTTTTCTTAAGGCTAGTCAAGTGAAGCAGTGGGAGTGGAGAAGGAACAAAGAAATCTGTAACTGGTCGTGATCAATTAGTTGTAAACACCACTGCACTCGGACCAGCCTATGGATTAGATTCTAGTATTTCCCCTCTCTCTACATTGTAGGACCGCAAAATATCTCTAGTCATTGCCAAATATTCCCTGAGAAGAAGAGGGGTAATCACCCCTGACTGAGTTAAAATAAGGATTAGGGTTAACGTTAAGATTGTTTTTAGAGTTAGGATTAGGATCTGGGATCAGGTTATGTTTACATTTTGAGTTGGGTTCAAGTTTAGATTAGGATTAGAGTTAGGGTTTGGAAACGATTTAGATTTAGGGTTAGGAGTAAGGCTAAGGCTCAGGTTCAGGTTCAGGTTCAGGCTAGGTCTAGAGCTTGCACTTTGGTTAGGTTTAGGTTAACACCTTGCAGAGACAAATGTATTTCAAAAATATTACACAGTGAATTTCAAGTCTGAGTACAAACAATTGTAGGGCTGCCAAGCCACTATTTCTTTCCATTAGCCCTACTGGGAAGGGCTGTCATAGCACACTGCTAGGAAACATACCCACACAGGGGAGCTGCCCATTGAACCTTGTTGAGTCTGGGGAAGGTGACTTCATAATGGCCTTCGGGACTAAGGACGGTGATAATTTGGGGTTGTTCCTTATCTATACTCTGTGTGACATACAGACTTCTGGAAACCGGCCTGTGTGTGCTCGCATGCATGTGCATACACACTCTTTGTGCAGAGTGATGATTTACATCTTATTTCATATCCCTATTTGCATACGGTGGCCACAAAGGTCCTTATGCTTACTGTTAATAAACCAGTGCAGCCGGGCAGGGTGGCTCATGCCTGTAATCCCAGCACTTTGGGAGACTGAGGCAGGCGGATCACTTGAGGTCAGGAGTTTGAGACCAGCCTGGTCAACATGGCGAAACCCCATTTCCACTAAAAATACAAAAAAAAAAAAAATTAGCTGGGCATGGTGGTGGGTGCCTGTAATCTCAGCTACTCGGGAGACTGAGGCAGAGAATTGCTTGAACCCAGGAGGTGGAGGCTGCAGTGTGTCAAGATCACACCACTGCACTCCAGCCTGGGTGACTGAGTGTGACCCTGTCTCCAAAAAACAAAACAAAACAAAAAAGCAGTGCATATGTGAGGGCTCTCCTTCTGTCAAGTTGTGCAGGTATGAGGAAAGGGTTCCTAGCAACAGTAAGGTGACCCAAAGACCCCAGCAATGGGAGGATCTTGGAGCTGGACACCATGACACCAATTTATTCTCATCTTCATTGTCCTACTGTGTGTAAAATCACAGACAAGTTCATCTCTCTGTCTCAGTACTCTCATTTGTAAAATAACCAGAATAAACTTTACCTGAAATCTTACCTGGAAGTTCTATCAGGCATGACGTTTATTTCAACAAGCTCTTGAAACGTTTGGGAAGGAAGATGCTGCGCCAACCCAAAATATTTTTATTGTTTCACGTTTCCAGAAGGAAAGGGTGTACAGAGCTTCCTCTAGCACGGCACCCATCTGCCCATGTCAGAGAACACAGGAGGAATGGTGGTGCCAGAGGCAGATGCAACAGAGAGGGAGGCATGCTTCACTAGCTTGTCAACATGTCATTAGGGTGTTCCTGTGGGAACCAAGAGCAGAGGCAGGAGGCATGAGCAGTGGAAGGGAGGGAGGAGGGAGGAAGAGAGAGAAATGGAAGAGATGAAGGGGTCCATGCCAGTACCACATTCATCCCTGTCATGAGGAGAGCTCTATCAAACCAAGGCCAGGCCTATAAATCAGGACATAATTAGTTGCAAAGAGAAAGCTTTAACATCCTCATCAAATTGATTAATACATCTTCCAGCACAGGACAGGCTGGCCCTACCTTGGAAAAACTGCAGGCTCGCCCAGCGAGGTGGGAATGGAGTGGGGAGAAAGGATAGCTCTAGCCCTGGCAGCACAAAGAAGGTGAGTCCTGCCCCTCTGTTTACGCACTTGAAGAAGGCTCTGACAGGTGGCAGTGAGACTGGCTCTTAGTCCAGGAGGTCCTCATGGGCCTGAAGCCTGGAGAATCAAAGGAATATGTTAGTTTTGCCAGGAAATAGCCCTGATACTGTTGGCAAGTGATTTTTTTCCCCCCTCTGGGTCTCAGCTTTATCATCTGTAAAAGGGCCATGTTGGACCAGAGGAAGTTTAAGTTTGTTTCCAGTTCTGACATTGCAAATGACTGAGCCTAATGGACAAGGATTTTTGAGGGTCATGGCTAGCAAGACCTCACTTCGGGTTCAATTTCTAGGACATCCAATGAGAAGTCAGGAGTTTGGGACAAATTTAAATAAATTGTTCTTACTTCAGGCTTGAGATTACCAAGCATTACCTATGCGTCCATTCCTGAGGCCTGAGCAGCAGATACCCCTCGTCCTTCAAGGCAGCACTGAGAGGGAAGATAGCAGATTAACTTGGATTCATGACCTGGCTTAACCACTTACTAGCTCTCTGTTTGGGAAAAGTTACCTAACCTCTTCAGCTTCCTCCTCTGCAAGATAGGTATAATAATGCCTACCTTGCTGGTAGGAGGAATAAATAATATATAGATAAAGTGTCCAGCTCAGGGTCTGGCTCACAGTAGGTGGTCACCAAGTAATAACCAGTATTATCTTTCTGGACATGACTCTTGACGTCTTCACAATGACATTCAAATCACATGGAAACTGAAAAAATAAAGTCCAGTGAAAAAATAAAGTCCTTACTCCGTTTGAGATGTCCAACTAGTCACCCTCCCAGGACAAAAAAAAAAATCAATATGTAGCATTTTTGTTTTGTAAAAAGCACTGGACTGAAACTAGGAAGACTTGGGTTCAGATCCCACCTTTGCTATGTATGAATTGTGTGATTTTGTGCAAGACCTTTCACCTCTCCAAGTCTAGCTGTCCCTAATAAGGAATGTTTTCAACATCCAATCAAATAATATGTACAAATGATCCTTGTAAACTATAAAGTATTATTGAAAATATAAATCATTTCATAAGCAATGTTCTGGGTATGCATCACCCTTGTCTGCTGCTGAATGCCCCTGAACTCCCTTGTCTGGAAGGACAAACAAAACAGGCTGTTTTCAAGCCCCTGGGACATGTTCCATTACTTGAAGGGCTCCTATATCCTTATGTCCTCTATGGATCATAATTTCCCTGTTTCCACTTTAAGAAAAAATGTGACCTAATTGCTTATAATAAATGAAGAGCCTCTATTTGGTGGTATCTGGGTCACATCTAGGTTGATGTAATGACACTATCCAAAACCTATTCTTTCCTTCTTCTATAATAATTGAATTACTCGGCATATGGCTGCATACACACACACACACACACACACACACACATATATACACACATATATGTATACACATACATATATATATTTCCCAGCCTTACAGTTAGGGCTGATCATGTGACTAAGCTCCCGATCATGGAATGTAGGCAGAAGTGATGTGGGCCACCTATGGGCTGGGACCTTAAGAAAGGTGCCTCGGCTGGGCACGTTGGCTCACGCCCGTAATCCCAGCACTTTGAGGCCGAGGCTGGCGGATCATGAGATCAGGAGATCAAGACCATCCTGGCTAACACGGTGAAACCCCGTCTCTATTAAACATACAAAAAATTAGCCAGGCGTGGTGGTGGGCGCCTGTAGTCCCAGCTATTCAGGAGGCTGAGGCAGGAGAATCGCTTGAACCCAGGAAGCGGAGGTTGCAGTGAGCCGAGATCACGGCACTGCACTCCAGCCTGGGCGACAGAGTGAGATTCTGTCTCAAAAAAAAAAAAAGAAAGAAAAAGAAAAGAAAAAGAAAAAAGAAAGGTGTCTCATCCATACTTTTTATTCTTCTTGAGACCTAGAACATGAGTGTACCCACAATCTAGCTTGGATCATGCAGACAAAGGCTACACCTGACTGGGTGTTGTCCTTAATCCCAGTATTTTGGGAGGCCAAGGTGGGAAGATCACTTGAGCTCAAGAGTTTAAGATTAGCCTTGGCAGCATAGCAAGAGCTTGCCACTATTTTTTTTTTTTTTTTTTAAAGGTGGAGCAGGGGCCGCTGGGCACAGTGGGCTCATATCTGTAATCCCAGAGCTTTAGGAGGCTGAGGCAGGAGGATCACTGGTGGCCAGGAATTTGAGACCAGTCTGGGTAACCTAATAAGAACCTGTCTATACAAAAATACAAAAATTAGCTGGGCAAGGTGGTGTGCCCTTGTAGTCCCAGCTACTTGGGAGGCTCAGGCAGGAGGATCACTTGAGCCCCGGAGTTCAAGGCTGCAATGAGCTATGATCATGCACTGCACTCCAGCCTGGGCGACAGAGTGAAAACCTGTCCCAGAAAAAAAAAAAAGGGCTACAGGCTAGGGAATGGTGGAAAAGCAAGATAGAAGGAACCTGGGCCCCTGCATGACTGCATGAAGGAGAGCTGCTTGCTAAAAAATGAACTTCTGTCTTCAACCATTGAATTTTGGGACATCTTTATCAGGTAAGCTTAATCATTCATTCTAACTATTTGCAAGAGTCCAGAAGTTTTCTGACTAATTCTACTATCTCTAAGTCATAGTGCCAATCCATACCAAATGTGTAAGACGTTCTCCATTTAATTTTTTTTTTTGAGACAGAGTCTCTCTCTATCACTCAGGCTGGAGAACAGTGGTGCAATTACAACTCACTGAGGCCTCGCTTCCCAGGGCCAAGTGATCCTCCCATCTCAACCTCCCAGGTAACTGGGACTACAGGTGCGCACCACCACTCCCAGCTAATTTTTTTCTACCTTTTGTAGGGATGCGGTCTGATATGGTTTGGCTGTGTCCCCACTGAAATCTCAACTTGAATTGTATCTCCCAGAGTTCCCACATGTTATGGGAGGGACCTGGGGTGGGGGGTAATTGAATCATGGGGGCTGGTCTTTCCCATGCTATTCTCATGACAGTGAATAAGTCTCACGAGATCTGATGGGTTTATCAAGGGTTTCTGCTTTTGCTTATTCCTCATTTTCTCTTGCCTCTGCCATATAAGAGCCTTTTGCCTCTCGCCATGATTCTGAGGCCTCTCCAGCCATGTAGAACTGTAAGTCCAATTAAACCTCTTGTTCTTCCCAGTCTTGGGTATGTCTTTATCAGCAGTGTGAAAGTGGACTAATACAGTAAATTGGTACCAGTGGAGTGGGGCGTTGCTGAAAAGATACCTGAAAATGTGGAAGCGACTTCAGAACTAGGTAACAGGCAGAGGGTGGAACAGTTTGGAGGGCTCAGAAGAAGACAGGAAAATGTGGGAAAGCTTGGAACTTCCTAGAGACTTGTTGAATGGCTTTGCCCAAAATGCTGATAGAGATATGAACAATAAGTTCCAGGCTGAGGTGGTCTCAGATGGAGATGAAGAACTTGTTGGGAACTGGAGCAAAAGTGACTCTTGTTATGTTTTAGCAAAGACACTGGTGGCATTTTGCCCCTGCCCTAGAGATTTGTGGAACTTTGAACTTGAGAGAGATGATTTAGGGTATCTGGCAGAAGAAATCTCTAATCAGCAAAGTATTCAAGAGGTGACTTGGGTACTGTTAAAGGCATTCAGTTTTTTTGCTGTTGTTGTTATGTTTTTTGTTCGTTTGTTTGTTTTGAGATGGAGTCTCACCCTGTTGCCCAGGCTGGAGTGCAGTAACCTGATCTCCACTCACTGCAACCTCCACCTCCCGAATTCAAACCATTCTCCTGCCTCATCCTCCTGAATAGCTGGATCACAGACACCCACCATCACACTGAGCTAATTTTTATATTTTTAGTAGAGATGGGGTTTTACCATGTTGGCCAGGCTAATCTTGAACTCCTGACCTCAAGTGACCCACCCTCCTAGTCTCCTCAAGTGCTGGGATTACAGGTGTAAGCCACTGCGCCCTGCCAGGCATTCAATTTCATAAGGGAAGCAGAGCATAAAAGTTTGGAAAATTTGCAGCCTGACAATGTGATAGAAAAGAAAAACCCATTTTCTGGGGAGAAATTGAAACCAGCTGCAGAAATTTGCATAAGTAGCAAGGAGCCTAATGTTAATCCCCAAGACCATGGGGAAAATGTCTCCAGGCCATGTCAGAGACCTTCATGGCAGCCCTTCCCATCACAGGCCTGGAGGCCCAGGAGGAAAAAGTGGTTTCATGGGCCAGGCCCAGTGTCCCCGTGCTATGTGCAGCCTAGTGACTTGGTGCCCTGTGTCCCAACTGTTCCAGCCATGGCTGAAAGGGGCCAATGTACAGCTCAGTCTGTGGCTTCAGAGGATGGAAGCCCCAAACCTTGGCAGCTTCCATGTGATTTTGAGCCTGTGGGTGCACAGAAGTCAAGAACTGAGGTTTGTGAACCTCTGCCTAGATTTTAGAAGATGTGTGGAAATGCCTGGATGCCCGGGAAAAAGTTTGCTGCATGCGTGGGGCCCTCATGGAGAAACTCTGCTAGGGCAGTGCAGAAGGAAAATGTGGGGTCAGAGCCCCCACACAGAGTCCCTAGTGAGGTGCTGCCTAGTGGAGCTGTGAGAAGAGGGCCACCATCCTCCAGACCCCAGAATGGTAGATCCACCAACGGCTTGAACTGTGCACCTGGAAAACCTGCAGATACTCAACACTAGCCCATGAAAGCAGTGGGCAAGGAGGCTGTACCCTGCAAAGCCACAGGGGCGGAGCTGCCCAAGACCATGGGAACCCACTGTTTGCATCAGCATAACCTGGATGTGAGACCTGGAGTCAAAGGAGATCATTCTGGAGCTTTAAAGTTTGACTGCCCCACTGGATTTTGGACTTGCATGGGCCCTGTAACCCTTTGTTTTGGCCAATTTCTCCCATTTGGAACCACTGTATTTACCAAATACCTGTACCCTCTTTGTATTTAGGAAGTAACTAGCTTGCTTTTGATTTTATAGGCTTATAGGTAGAAGGGACTTGCCTTGTCTCTGATGAGACTTTGGGCTGTGGACTTTAGGGTTAATGCTGAAATGGTAAGATTTTGGGGGACTGTTGAGAAGGCATGATTGGTTTTGAAATGTGAGGACATGAGATTTGGAGGGGCCAGGGGCAGAATGATATGGTTTGGCTGTGTCCCCACTGAAATCTCAACTTGAGTTGTATCTCCCAGAATTCCCACATGTTGTGGGAGGGACCCAGAGGGAGGTAATTGAATCATGGGGACTGGTCTTTCCCGTGCTATTCTCGTGATAGTGAATAAGTCTCACGATATCTGATGGGTTTATCAGGGGTTTCCGCTTTTGCTTCTTCCTCATTTTCCTTTGCCTCTGCCATGTAAGAAGAACCTTTCGCCTCTTGCCATGATTCTGAGGCCTCTGCAGCCATGTGGAACTGTTAAGTCCAATTAAACCTCTTTTTCTTCCCAGTCACGGGTATACCTTTATCAGCAGCATGAAAACGGACTAATATAGGGTCTCGCTATGTGGTCTAGGCTGAAGACTCCCCAGTTTTAAAGACATTTTAGGAGATCTCTCTGCTCCTGTTTTCTTGAAGGCTGGGCCTGCAGCTAGCTCAGAATCAGTAATAACTTTATTATTACAAAGCTCTATAATAATAATAATTATTATTATTATTGAGACTGAGTCTCACTCTGTTGCCCAGGCTGGAGTGCAATGGCATGATCTCGGCTCACTGCAACCTCCGCCTCCTGGGTTCAAGTGATTCTCCTGCCTCAGTCTCCCCAGTAGCTGGGATTACAGGTGCCCACCACCATGCCCAGCTAATTTTTGTATTTTTAGTAGAGACAGGGCATCACCATGTTGGCCAGGCTGGTCTCAAACTCCTGACCTCAAGTGATCTGCCTGCCTCGCCCTCTCAAAGTGCTGGGATTACAGGCGTGAGCCACTGCGCCTGGCCTCTATTAACATACACTAAAAACTATCCCATAAAAATGTTTACTTTTCTTCCTCCTTGTACCATCATATTATGACAAATCTTAGTCTATTCCTGGAAGGCAGCTGCAAGTGGAATGGGTGGGAAGATGGGACAGAAATTAAGACAACTGCAGATAAGAAGGAGGATGCCTGGGAGGCCCCACAGGAATCTGAACTTCAACCTTGGCTCAGGAAATGGGGCAGGAAGGGCTCAGGGAATACAGACCTGGAGAAAAGGACTAGAGATGCTCAAATGACTCATCATGCGCCTCAGGAAGAGGAATTTTGAAAGTATGGACACTGCGTCTTACGTTTCTAATCTCCAAGAGAACGTGATGCTTTCTAGCTGGCCCACTTCGTCATCAGTTAAGATTTTTACAGAGCATCTGACATTTAGAAAGCCTATCTCCTGACACCCACCTTTTGGAATGTGGTCCTGGGCAGACTCAGAATTGCTCTTTAAAATGTTTAATTGAGCAGATGGTTTGGAATGTGGGGACTGAATACCCCCTTTGGAAAGCCAAGAGCTACGGGAGTCTAGCAGGCATGGGATGGGGGAAAGAGGAGAAAACGAAGGAAGGACATCATGCCAAATAGCCACAGGTGGGAAGCCAGAGAGGGGAGGGGGGTGGCCTCACTTTGTCACACCACTGACCTGAATCACAGGGCAGGGCCGGAAGGGAATGCCAGTTGCAAATGTTCCCACCTCATCTCACAGCTCACCAAATATTACGGCTTCACACATAAAAACCGGAGTGCTAAGCTGCCAGGAGTGTTAAACTCAAGTAGCTGTGACCAGAAGCAGGCAGTCTCCAGGGACAGGAGTGGGGAGGCTGTCGCAGCAGGGCCAGCAGCTCCCATTGGACCCTCCCAGCTCTTAGGTAGCAACTGAAACCAAGCAGGAAATGCAGCTGTTGCCCTGAGAGCCACCTCTGCTGCTCGCCTCTCCACGGTGACAGCATTTAGGGGAGTCCTGCACCTCCTTAGCAGGAGCTGGGCTGCCTCTGAGCAGAAAATAAATGCCTTCAAGCCACATAAATCAATGAAAATTAGCAGGAGTCAAGGTAAAAATCCATTCTCCACCACTTGGATGTTTGAGCCAAGGTTCTTCTCGGTGATTTAGAGCCATGTAATTAGAGTGATCCAATCTCAGTTGCTGTTGTTTTTTCATCCTCCCTTCTCTTTCCAGACAAAGTCCTCTCCTATGAGGCAGGTTCCCACTGGCCTCTAGCTCCTCTGGCTAGAAACAGGTGTGTGCACCTGTCAGCTTGGCACCTTGATGGATCTCTGTGCTATCTTGGTTCACCTCCTCCCTGCCTGCCCCTAATGAACAGTCCGCCCCAGGCTAGGTATGAGATGTGGGTGGGGAGACACACCATCCTTCATAGTCATCCTCTCTCCTCTGCAGAAGTAGAGAGGTGTGGCTGCTAATCCCCAGGTGAAATGTGGCCCCATCCCAGAGGTGGAGGAGGGGGCTGGAGTAAAGAGAGCCTCTGACCTCTGAACTGGGGAGAAGATTGATAATGGCATGACGGTTTCCCAGCCTTGCGACCCCTGCCAGATTAGGAACATAATCCAGCAGTTGACAGACATGTGAGGTGGGATTCAGAGAAGTTAGGTGCCTGGATTTACATTTAAAATAGGCCCCAAGGCCCAGAGGGACAACATGATATGAGGAATTGCAGATAGAATTTAGAGTCCCAGAGACAAAGATTCAAATCCCATCTCCATCATTTCCTATCCATATGATCACGAACAAATGTCATCAGCTCTTTGAGCCTGTTTCCACAATTTAATTTTACTTAAAATTAAAATATTGATACTATTTCACACAGAATTCTAGTGAAGATTAGATGAAGTAATCAGTGTAAAGTTCTAGCATATGATGCCTGGAACATAGCATTTTTTCCCAACATGCTACCTTTCTGCCTCTCAAATCTTCTCCTTGCTCGAGGCTGTACAAGCTAGGAAAGGAATTACAACCCTAACCCAGCTCCTGACATCTTGCTCAGGAAGTGACCTATGTGGGGCTCTCAATCTAGATGCTCGCTGAATGGCAGAGAAAACAAAATTAGTAGTTTCCTTCAGGAGGCCAACTAGAACATGCCGCCTCTGAAGAGGGAGGAAGCACGACCAGCATGGTGTGAGGTACCTTGCCAGGTTCAAGTCCTGCCTCAGCGTTTTTTTTTTTTTTTTTTTTTGAGACAGGGTCTCTCTTGCTTTGTCACCCAGGCTGGAGTGCAGTGGTGTCACCATGGCTCACCACAGCCTCAACCTCCCAGGCTCAAGTGATCCTCCCACCTTAGCCTCCCAAGTAGCTGGGAGCAGCAACCCCAGCTAACTTTAAAAATATTTTTTTGAGACAAGATCTCACTATGTTCCCCGGGCTGGTCTTGAACTCCTGGGCTCAAGAGATCCTCCTGCCTCGGCCTCTCAAAGTGCTGGAATTACAGGCCATGAGTCATCACGCTCAGCCCCTCAGCCGCTTTTAAGTTATGACCCTGAGCAATTCCCTGAGCCTCAGTATCTCCCAATGTAAAGTGGTTATAATTGTAATTCTTGCCACAGGGTGGTTCTGAGATTCAAAGGAAATAGTGAATGGGAATACCCTTTGCAAATGATTCTGTATGTATAATGAAGTAACGATTTTACTAACAGAATTTCTCTTAGGAAGGGAATTCTGCTTAGAAGAATGTCTTGATATGCTTAACACATGGCAGATGTGCTCACAACTTCAGAGAAGGGAGAATATTGCTCTGCATGAGAAAGAGAAGAGAAAAAAGAGGAGGAGGAGCAAGGCACCAATGAGATGGAGAGAGGCCAGGCGTGGAGAAGGGAGAAGTGAAATTCCGTACCGTTGGATTGACCAATGGGTGTTTAAGAACAATGATGCCCATTGTGCCCCTTCAAGTTGTCTGTGCTGCGTAATATAAGCTCTTTCTCTTTCTCTCCTACAAAATCTTTGAGTATATCTATTAAATTTTTAGAACATCAATCACAAAATCTGGTGATTTACACATATTCTTTCATTTATTTCCCCTATAATTTTTCACAGACGAAGATACAGGCTCAGAAAATATGGACAACTTGCTCAAGGTCACACAAGAGACAGCTGTTGGAGGAGGGCTCTGGATACTGTAGTGTGTTGCCCTTCTGGGCCTCAGTTTTTGAGGTTAAAAAGGTCACTTAACCTCCATGGGCCCCCAGTTTTTCTATATTTAAGAAGTATCTTGGCTGGGCACAGTGGCTTACTCCCGTAATCCCAGCATTTTGGGAGGCTGAAGCAGGTGGATCGCTTGAGGCCAGGGATTCGAGACCAGCCTGGCCAACATGGCGACACCCCATCTCTATACAAAAATTAGCCGGGCATGGTAGTGTGCGCCTGTAGTCCCAGCTACTTGGGAGGCTAAGGCAGGAGAATTGCCTGAACCCAGGAGGCAGAGGTTGCAGTGAGCCAAGATTGTGCCACTGCACTCCAGCCTAGGTGACAGAGCGAGACTCTGTCACAAAAAAACACAAAAATCTTTATTGCTTCTTTCCTTGGTCACTCAGATACTTGATAGATGAAAGAGGTCATAGATGTAAAGTACTTTCAGAGATTTTAAACAAACAACTGTGAAAGAAAGCTGTTTATTAATATAATACACATCTCCCCATGCCAAAAGGTCTACTTAATCCATCCTGTCCTAAGAAGCCAAAGAGAACTAACCTTCTCTCCTGTTTAGAGAGAACAGTTTAGTTTGTCCTTTCTAGTCCAGTTGGAAAACAGATGGCACCCTCAAACGGGGTTTGTCTGAGAAAAGTTTAATGAAGGCATATTTACAAAGATATGGGCAGGGTTCAGAGAAACCCATAAGAAATGGTGCGGTTAGCCAGAATAGGGAATAATGACCACTCAAGGCCTGAAGGATTGGGAAGCAGCAGACCTCACAGTCTGGAGAGAGTTGTAGGAGTGGATTGGCCCACAGGAGCTGTGGCCTTTAGTTGAGGAACATAGCCACTGTAAACCTGAGGCCCAGCTGGGGGAATAAATATCTTGATCCTACCCTCAGCCTTTTCCAGTGGCTTGCTGCATAATAAATTATAAATGCATTCTCCTGTTTCCCTATAAAAATTTCAGGTAAAGTCACTATTTTTTTTTTCTTTTTTGAGACGGACTTTCTCTCTGTTGCCCAGGCTGGAGTTCAGTGGCAGGATCTCGGCTCACTGTAACCTCTGCCTCCCAGATTCAAGCGATTTTCCTGCCTCAGCCTCCCGAGTAGCTGGGACTACAGGCACATGCCACCACACCTGGCTAATTTTTGTATTTTCAGTAGAGACAGGGTTTCACCATGTTAGCCAGGCTGGTCTCAAACTCCTGACCTCAGATGATCCACCCGTCTTGGCCACCCAAAGTGCTGGGATTATAGGCATGAGCCACCCCACCCGGCTGGTAAAGTCACTATTGATGTCACTTAAGTCACTGCTTCTTGAGCACTGACCATGGGCTGAGCCCAACCAGAAGCCAGATGACAAGGGAGCCTGTTGAAGCAATGAATAAAGGAAGTGAATTCATCAATTCACTTCTTAGTCCCAAGAGCAGGGGAATAAAGATGGTGAGTGGATTTGGAAGGGCAGAGAGATTATCCAGCACAGTTCCTCAACAGCTCACTGCAAGAAGTTATTCCCATTGAAGCATCTAGGCTAATGCTTCTGAAATTTTATTGGACATACTTATCACCTAGGGATTAAAACACAATTTCTGATTCAGTAGGTCTGGGGTGAAGCCTAAGAGCCAGGTGATGCTGATGCTGCTGGCTGGAGACTACCCTTTCAGTAACAGGATCTTAGGCTATCCCTGACCTCCATCCCAAGCCTCATTGAGCTTGTCTAGCTAAGGGGATCAGGGCCAAAAACAACCCCTTAGTGCTTCCCTTCCCACTTCCTACCTCTCTTTCCTCTCCTTCTACCAAAATGTCTTCCTGATGCAGCCCAACTACCTAGTAACAATCCAGAATTCTGTTCTCTATTCTCCTCTTCTCCCAAGGCCAAGCTGGAAATGGGGTGAGTTTGTGGACCCCCAGTACTTTAAAGCAGACCTCTTCAATGGAGGAAATCCTTAGAGAATATTCCAAATTCCCCACAACCTCCCCTGTGTACTTCTTCTTCTTCTTCTCTTTTTTTTTTTTCTTGAGACAGAGTCTCTCTCTGTTGCCAAGGCTGGAGTGCAGTGGCATGATCTCAGCTCACTGTGACCTTTGCCTCCCTGGTTCAAGCAATTCTCTGCCTTAGCCTCCCAAGTAGCTGGGATTACAGGCACTCGCCACCATGCCTGGCTATTTTTTTTCTTTTGTATTTTTAGTAGAGACAGGGTTTCACCATCTTGGCCAGGCTGGTCTTGAACTCCTGATCTCGTGATCCACCCACCTCAGGCTCCCAAAGTGCTGGGATTACAGGCGTGAGCCACCACACTCAGCAGTTATTTTTTCTCCTCATCCTCATCCTTATAGTCAAGGTTGCTGGAGAAAGCCAGTGATCTCCCAAAAGAAAAATTTTTCAGGCAAGCCATGGGATGGGATTGGGGAGAGAGGTGCCCCCACTCCCCATTAGAACTTTTCATTGCATGGAGTAGCTCAATGGCCATTCCACTCGTGCACCTTTTAGAGCTGCCAGGGTGTCATTATTGATTGGCTGTGGCGGTGATAGAGGTCCCTGCTCCTTCACCAGCACTTAATGCAAGCCCTTTGGAAGGCACAGCTCTGGGAGTTGTTCACAAATCTTGAGCATTAAATAAAAGATGTGCCTGTGTTTGTGTGCAGGACCGACTGGCCACCAGGAGTAAAACTGTGGGCGGTACGTCCACTCCTGGACATATGCAAGCTTGAGAGCCTCCCATTTCTGAATTAATGGGAATCTTCACTCAGCTAGTGATGAGTGCCAGGAAGCAGGTTAAGTCTTCATTCCTTATAAAGCAAGGATGCAATGACTCACAAGACTTAGGAACAGGGTTATTTAGCTCTGTTCTAAAGCAGGAGGAAGCAGCTGTGGACTTATCCCTTGGACCCTTGTTCAGCTTGCTTGATATAAGAAAGATTGGCCCTAGGACTATTCCCATTAATTCTAGATGTGATGCAAGCATTCGTGCTAGCAGGTATATATGCATGATACATGCATGGTGGGGGGCAATGATTGTAAAGCTGGAAGTTGGATCAAGATAGCTTAAGTACAACTTCTCCTCCTCAAGAATGTAGATAATCTCCTTCTCCTTCTCCTTCTTCTTTTTGAGATGGAGTCTTGCTCTGTTTCCCAGGCTGGAATGCAGTGGCGTGATCTTGGCTCACTGCAACCTCCACCTCCCAGTTCAAGTGATTCTCCTGACCCAGCCTCCCAAGTAGCTGGGATTACAGGCACGCACCACCATGCTCAGCTAATTTTTTGTATTTTTAGTAGAGGCAGGGTTTCACCACGTTGGCCAGGCTGGTCTCGCACTCCTGACTCAAGTGACTCGCCCACCTCAGCCTCTCAAAGTGCTGGATTACAGGCATGAGCCACCATGTCCAGCCAGGAATGTAGACAATTTTCTGAAAGGAGGACAATGCAAGAACAATAATTAGATGTAGCCCTTCTGAGACTTCCCTCATTATCTATGTTCACTTACCATAGTTCCCACATGGGATAATTTCCATGCACAGTTCTAAGAACAGGAGCCACAGTAAGCGAAGGCTTCCCAGTGACGGGTTGTTAGTGAAGTCAGCACCAGATATTCAGACCCTACTAGTAAACGACTCCCCGAGGGGCATGTGTCTGGTGGCCTGGGGATAGTCCTGCTTGCCCCTTTTCCTGAAAGAAAGAAGAGGATGTGTCCCCAGGTTCCTGGCAAGCAAATGAACCATCCCATAACACCCACCATTCCATTTATTTGGCACTTACAAACCTGACGCCATAGAGCAATTTAGTTTATAAGGAACTCTTTGATTACATTACCACATTTAATTTTTACACAAACCCGTGAGATCAGTTAAGGCAGGTTTATTGCTATTTTGCAAACAAGGAGCTCATGTTTGGCCAGGTGCAGTGGCTTATGCATGTAATCCCAGCACTTTGCAAGGCTGAGGTGGGAGGATCACTTGAGGTTAGGAGTTTGAGACCAGGCTGAGTAACATAGTGAGACCCTCATCTCTAAAAAAAATATAAAAATTAGCCCAACATGGTGGCATGCATGTGCAGTCCCAGTTACTTGGGAGGCTGAGGTGGGAGAATCGTTTGAGCCTGGGAGGTTAAGGCTGCAATGAGCCATGATCTCACTATTGCACTCCAACCTCAGTGACAGAATGAGACCCTGTCTCGAAAACAAAACAAAACAAAACAAAACAAAACAACCCAAAAAACAATCGAGGTTCACAAAAGTTAAATAATGTACCAACTCATCTAAAGTCATAAGACTCTTAGGTGGTAGAGCCAGGACTGGAATTCAGGTGTTCTGACTCTTAACACAGTGTCTTTCTTTAAGCTGCCTTCCTTTAATACACTTTTGTCTGGTAGCTAATTTTTAATTACTTTCCGAGTTTGTCCCCTACAGATTTGTGAGTGCTCAGAGAGCACTCTGCGAGAGTCTTTGTCTCTTTCATTTACTAATATTCCCTCAACACTTTGAGCAGTGCCTGATACCTAGGATGTGCTTCATAAAATTATGTTGAGTAAAGACAGGAAATAGATTACCAGAAGGTGGGACTCTAATTTTGACTTCTTGGTATCCCTTCAATATTTACACAATGGGAGAGTAAATATTATTGATAAATGTAATGATCTAACATCCAGTGAGGGTGTGATGACTCCTAGGAAGCGATCCACCCTGTAAGGTAATATATTTTAAGGAAGAGGATCCCTGCCATGGCTTCCCAAATTCTAAGCACTAACTCTCTATGCTTAGCCTTTCTCATTATCTTCAACTGCCCCTCTCTCATCCTCAGGGTTAGGACATTTGCCCTTCAAACAGACTGCCCAGAAGTTGAGGCTTGTGTCTTTTTGATTTAGGAAATAGGCTCTACGGAGTCTCGTAACAATAGCTCTCATCTCCATGTGTTCCCACTGCCACCGGAAATTACAAAATGGTTTGTTTCTCTTGGCAGCCTCCACCCAACAGTTCCCCATGTGTGTGTTGCTTTCTTCAATTTTCCCCTCTACAAAATTTGGTCATGTTTAATAACAATAAATCAGAGGAGAGATTGCAGCCCGGAAGAGAAGTCTGGGGCAGCCGGGGTTTCCACATCTGGGGCCCATTCGAGTTGAAGTGATGACAATTCCTAATAAATGTTAATGGAGAACCTCCTCAGATTCATACACTCCAGCCATAATTTAGCCTGTCTGTATGCCAGATGACCTTTTGAATATCCAGAGTACACACAGCATAGCAGCAGCTACAGCCCTGGACTGCTTCCTGCATATGAAGTGGAAAAAACAAGGCTTGTTGTTATTGATTATATTTCTCCATTTTCCCTTCCCTGGATTTTTCTTTCAAAGGCTCACAAAGCCTTGGGACTCCCTCAGCCACCCAGGTGGTTAGAGACAACACAGTCTGGTTAAAGGATATTACACTCTGCTCCTACAAGAGAGCTCCCTAAGAAGTCTGACAGCCAATGCTGGTCGAGAGAAGACAGGGCTGGACATCAAAATTCTCCCTTTCCAGCCAGGCGCGGTGGCTCATGCCTGTAATCCCAGCAGACAAACAAACAAAAACCAAAGCAAGCAAACAAACAAAAAAAAACCCCACAAAATTCTCCCTTTTCTTGGCTTCTGAGACCCTCTGCTGATTTTGTTTCTCTATCCCTTTCACCAGCCACGCTTCCCCTACCTGCCCTTGCTAACTAGGCAGTGTGCCAGGCTGGCTTCAGCCTCTGGCTTTTCTCTTCCTATACCTGTCACCTCCATGAGTCCAATGACCACAAGCGGTTTTCTGTTCTGACTTCTCTCTGAAGGTGTAGTCCTGAATTTCTTTCTTTCTATTCTTTCTTTTTTTGAGGCAGGGTCTCACTCTGATCCCCTAGGCTGGAGTGCAGTGGTGTGACATCAGCTCACTGCAGCCTTGACCTCCTGGGCTCAGGTGATTCTCTCACCTCAGCTTCCCGAGTAGCTGGGATTACAGGTGCGCACCGCCATGCCCAGCTAAGTTTTTGTATTTTTAGTAAAGACCGGGTTTTGCCATGTTCCCCAGGTTGGTCTTGAACTCGTGGACTCAAGCAATCCACCCGACTCGGCAGCCCAAAGTGCTGGGACTTACAGGCATGAGCCACTGTGCTGGGCCTAGTCCTGAATTTCTACCTAAGGGCTAGGCATTTTCGCTTGATAACCAGCCATTGTCTAAATTCTATTGTCTAAAATACATTATCATTTCTCCCAAACACAGCTGGCCTCTTCTCCAACTTCCATATATCTATTAAGAGCATTTCTATTATTTCAGCTATACAGGTATAAAATCATGGAGCTTCCTTAGGCACCCTCTCTCTCCTGCCTCCCTTTCCCATCAGGTGATAGAACTATTGAATCTTCCATCCATCCCAATCTCATTCCTTTTCACTCCCACTGCCACCCCACATTTTAGGCCCTTATTCCTTCACTTTGAAATTACCTTCTAACTGCTCCCTCTCTCTGCTAAACCATCTCTGAACACAGCAATCACATACATCATGTCAAGATGCTGTCTTTTTTTTTTTTTTTTTTTTTTTGAGACAGAGTCCTGCTCTGTGGCCCAGGCTGGAGTGCAGTGGCGCAATCTCGGCTCCCTGCAACCTCCACCTCCCAGGTTCAAGTAACTCTTCTGCCTCAGTCTCCTGAGTAGCTGAGATTACAGGCATGCACCACCATGCCCGGCTATCAAGATGCTGTCTTGATCGGTCCTTCCACAGCTCAGAATTACTCAGTGGCTCTCCATTGACTGAGTATTATTATGATTCAAAGTTTTTCACAATTAGGTGCCCATTTACAATGGAGTGAATCTTTATGTTTCCCCTAAATTCATATACTAAAATCCTAGCCCCCAAGGTGATGGTATAGGAGGTGGGACCTTTGGGAGGGGATTAGGTCCTAACGGTAGAGACCTCGTGAATGGGATTAGTGCCTTTATAAAAGAGGTGGTCCCAGAGAGTTAGCTTGCTCTTCCCACCATGTGAAGACACAGCAAGAAGGCACTACCTATGAAGAAGCAGGCCTTTACCAGCCACCAAATCTGCTAGCACCTTGATCTTGGACTTCCCAGCCTTCAGAATTGTAAGAAATAAATTTCTGTTGTTTATAAGCCACCCAGTCTATGGTATTTTGTTACAGCAGCTGGAACAGAGTAAGACACCACTGAACTATCTAAGATCACATAGTGTAGAAGCCAGATGTTTAGACTGTAAATCCTATCTCTTTTTCATTATTTCCCCCTTACCTGGTCTAGTGACATGCCTTATTAGAAAGAATTTATTTAACAAATTTTTTTTTGGCCAGGCACAGTGGCTCACACCTGTAATCCGAGCACTTTGGGAGGCTGAGGAGGGTGGATCACCTGAAGTCAGGAGTTTGAGACCAGCCTGGCCAACATGGTGAAACCCTGTCACTACCGAATTTTTTTTTTTTTTTTTTTTTTTTTTTTTTTTTTAGTGACTGCTACATGCCAGAGTTTGCTGAGTACTGGAGGATAAAGTTGTGAACATGACAAACATTGTTCCTGCCTTTATGGAAATACTTTCTAATGGGGGAGACAGACAAATAAAAAGAAAGAAAATAGGCAAATAAAATAATTGCAAACTGCTAGGAAATAAATAATTTATAAACTGCTAGGAAAGAAAGCTAAGAGAAAATAAGGCAGTTCTATAACTTTTTTTTTTTCCTCAAGGCTGAATCTTGTTGTTACCCAGGCTGTAGTGCAATGGTGCCACCTTGGCTCACTGCAACCTCTGCCTCCTGGGTTCAAGAGATTCTCCTGCCTCAGCCTCCCAAGTAGCTGGGATTACAGGTGCTCACCACCACACTCAGCTAATTTTTTTGTATTTTTAGTAGAGATAGGGTTTCACCATGTTGGCCAGGCTGGTCTCGAACTCCTGACCTCATGATTTGCCTGTCTCGGCCTCCCAAAGTGCTGGGATTACAGGTGTGAGCCACCGCGCCTGGCTCAGTTCTATAATATTTTAATTAGGCTTCCAAACTCTCATCTCTCCCATTGCTACTTTTCTGGTTCCTGAAGACGATCACTTCTTAAGGACCCAACTTCTAATAGCTCCAATAAGGAAAAGCATAAATGATACTTTGTAAATGCAAATAATTCCCTGAATGCACCCCTATTTTATTCATCTAAATCTATATTAAACAATTCAAGCTAGATTTGGACATTTAGAATCAACGATGTAATCTAGTGATCCCTCATTTGGACCACAAATGAGATAGATCTTTACATTAACATATGACGGATTTGGGTTAGACACCTAGTGAAGAACTTTACAGCAAAAGTTCAGTGGAACAGGTACCTGAGGGAGTGTATCAGTCAACTTTACTAAAATAATGCTGCGTAACAACTAACCTAAAATCTCAGAAATTAATAATATTTATTTTTTGCTCACAGGTTTGTGGATTGGCTGCAGTCATTCTGTTCCAGGTTGTGAATCTTGTTCAGGTCTGCTCCATGTAACTTCTCATTCTGGGACTCAGGCCAAAGTGACAAGGGCATGCTCTTCTCGTGGCAAAGGGTAGAGGTACAAGAGACCAAGCTTAACCGAGCAAGTAGAGTTAAAGCCTCTGTTTACATTCCATTGGCCAAAACAAGTCACATGGCTAGACCCATCATCAATGGAGTGGGGAAGTTTGCTCCCCCCATGGAGGGAAATAGAGGAGAATGAATGTTTGCTGAGCAATAATACACTCCACCACAGGGAGGTTATGGAGTTTCCTTCACAAGTGGTCTTTACAAATAGAAGAGGTTGTTATCTCTCTGGGTTCCTCTGGGTACTATATTACCTGAAGTATAGCAAAGGAAGACCAGAAGACATGATTTCTTAAAGATGCCTGTTTTGGTACAAGGGCAATGTAATTTGTATTTGATATCTGGTTGCCACTGAAGCCCCTTTTCCTTTTCCACCACAGCTGTGTCATGGGGGTGATTTCCAGGCCAAGTCTTAGTATCAGAGTCTCAGCATGATTGTATACAAGTGACAGTCACACAGCAAACATAAATACAGATGGCTCTGATACCATCGGGGAACAGTATTCCTGCCATCGGGCCAGTTTTTTCTGCTGCTACAGTGCAGTTAACTCTGGAATGAAATTGGAAAACTAACTGATGGTCAGAGGGGACTGGAAAGATTTTCATTTGTAACTGAGACAGGCAGGGCTCAGCAAAAGGTGATGCAAGAGCAGATTTTACCATAGGCTCAGTAAATTCAGCTAACAAACATGCATGCATTGTATTGAATCACTTAAGGATCTTAATATTTGAATGTATTCAGATGGAAAGACGTGATTATGCACTCACACCCTCAGTGGTTTTTGACTCCAGGGCTTCATATTCTGTACCCTTTGCATCCTTGGTGATAACCTTTCCTTCTCCTACCTCAACGTGCTCAATCTCCCTTTTCTCCCCCCTCAATATCTGTTATCAGGAACTCCTTAGGTCTTACTCAAAATATAGTCCCCAGACCAGCAGTAGCTGGTCTCAGGTGCATCACCTGAGAACCTGTTAGAAATGCAAATTTTGGGGTGCATTCCCCACACTTGCTGAATCAGAATCTCTGAGTTTGAGGTGGGGAACAGTTGTCTCAGGAAACTGTGTTTTCATAAGCTCTTCAGATGAGAACTTAAGCACATACACAGAAGTTTGAGAACTACGGCAATTCTGACTCAGTAGTTCTGGGTGAAAGCCATGACTCGTGTTTCTAACAAGCATGCAGATGACACTGATGCTGCTGTCTGTGGACCACACTTTGAGTAGCGCTGCTTTAGAACTCAATTACATACATATGAAACAATGGCCAACAGTTAAAAGCCTTACTGGTCCTAGGTGGATAGGATCAAAGTCTTAGTGAATAAAATGAGCCACTAATGGTGGAATTTTAGGCAACAGCCACCAGGTTTTTTTTTAAGTATGTTTTGGGCCGGGCACCGTGGTTCACACCTGTAATCCCAGAACTCTGGGAGGTCGAGGCAGGCGGATCACTAAAGGCCAGTAGTTTGAGACCAGCCTGGCCAACATGGCGAAACCCCATCTCTATTAAAACTACAAAAATTAACTAGGTGTGGTGGAGTGTGCCTGTAATCCCTGCTACTCAGCAGGCTGAGGCAGAAGAATTGCTTGAACCCAGAGGTGGAGGTTGCAGTGAGCCAAGATTGCATCACAGTACTCCAGCCTGGGCAACAGAGCAAAACTCTGTCTCCAAAAAAAAAAAAAAAAAAAAGGAAATGTATATTTTGGTCAGAGGGTGGGCCTGGAGCCTCTGAAGCCACAGTGTGTGTGATTACCTTCCGTCCCATATACAGAATCCGTCCTGTCAATGGATGATTAAAGAATGAACGTAGCATGGGGGGAAAGCACTGGGCTGGGAGTGAGGAGATCTGGGTTCCAGTTCTTGCCCTGTCACTGAGATTGTGCACATGGTTGGGTCCCTTACCTCTCTCATACTCATCTATAAACTGAAAAAATGAACTGATGAGAGATACACAATCTCTAGCATCCCTGCCCCACTGTGCCCCCTTTTTCACCTTGGTTTTTCAAAAATATTTGTGGGTACATAGTAGGTGTATATACTTATGAGGCACATGAGATATTTTGGTACAGGCATGCAATGTGTAAGAATTACATCATGGAAAATGGGTATCCATCCCCTCAAGCATTTATCCTTTGTGTTACAAACAACACAATTATACTCTTAGTTGTTTCAAAATGTACAATTAAAGTATTATTGACTATAGTCCGCCTGTTGTGCTATCAAATACTAGGTCTTATTCATTTTTTCTATTTTTTTTGTGCCAATTAACCATCCCACCTCCCCCTCAGGCCCCCCACTACCCAGCCTCTGGTAACCATCCTTCCACTATCTCCAGGAGTTCAATTGTTTTCTTAGATCCCACAAATAAGTGAGAATATGCGATGTTTGTCTTTTTCCATCTCTTTAAAAATTACACAAGATTGTGATTACCTTAGCAACGATTTCCTCTCCAGACGAGTAAGCAAGTCTCAAAAAATGGTAAACCAAAGCTGCAGAATTGAGGGCCCATAGAGTTGAATGCTGTGAACCATGAGTAGAGTTGCGCCTGACTCTAACCATCCCGCCACACCCGCCTTAGTGCCTATCAGGGTCGGGGTCTCCACTTCCCAACTAGGTGACTTGGGGCAAATTACTCTCTCTCCTGGAACTGCGGTTTTCTATTCCATAAAATGAAGATGAAAATAACACCTACCTAATAGGGTTGTTGTGAGGTTTAAAATCGTTAATACATGTCAAGTGCTCAGGACAGTGTCTGGCACGAGAAGAGCGTTCGATAAATGTCAGGGACTATTACTCCAGGAGGATGAGGGGCCGCCCTCATCAGCCCCCACCACAGACTGTTGAAATCTCGAGCCCAAGCTGCAGGTCTTCCTCTGTCCTGTAGGTGGCGCCTCCCCGCGTTGAGCGTGCCACCTGCGTCCTGGAGCGCTTCGAGAAAGCGGAAAGAAGTAAGTTTTCACATCTCTGCTCAGTTCAGGATTGCTACAGAGGGATCTTCTGCAGTCACCTGAAGCCTGTGCCCAGGACAACCAGGTTTTGGGATCCGATTTCCTTCCTGGAGTGGCTTTAAATCCATTTCCCGCTGCACCCCACCCCCATCACCTGGGCTCCTCTTCTGCACCTGCAACCCAGAAAGACTCCTGGGAGGATTGCACTCCCAGCACCTGAGGTAGGCAGTTGAGTGGGAGTTTCTTTCCTGCTCGGTTAAAATGACAAATTGGTACATGAGTGCTTAATGAAAGATGCTGGAAACGTCCGTGGAGATCAGAAAAATCTCCTCTCCGAGCTGACAGCCAGGCCATCTGCATTCCCGCATTCCTATTAATTCCTTAACAATAAACGACAGGAGCGCCTAGAGGGTTAACAGCTTAATTTAATCTCTGAGATTCCTTCCTGGAGCATTGAGAATTAGAAAGGCATTTACACAACGTAATCTGCACACCTGATTTTTCCCCACTTGATGTGTCTGGGACTAGTCACACCCATTTCTGACACATCTCCAGACAGAGGCTCTGGCCCCCTGGCTGATGACTGTATAGTCGCCACAAGTTGCTGTGGACTCTGAACCACGTGACTGGACTCCTAGTGTCATAAGATCTGGCTTCTTAGCAGCTGCCCCCAAAGTTGCTTTACATTATGTTCCCATGGCCTTTCAGGGACAGGAAGGTCCCCAAATAGAGATAGAAAGGTGGTGCCCAGTTGGAAGTGAATTTCCTTCCCTTGTGGGAAGCAAGGCAAAAATGGGAAGAGGTACGTGGTAGCAGCAATCATCTTGGAGAGCTGTGAGGTCAGGTTTTGAGAGTCCCTGGCAGATCGAGAACTATTCTTTGGAAATGCTTGACTCTAAATGCCAGTCCTCTCATTTTATGGATAAGGAAACTGAGACTTTGAAATGTCTAATAAATTTGTTTAGGCCCTATGTCCAGGTAATGTCAAAGCCCCAAAGTAGAATTCAGGTCTTTTTACTCCTGGACAAATATTTGTTTCACGATAAGGTTGGCAAATAGATTTCATCTTACATGGTAACTCCCATCATTGGCTGGTAGGGGCTGCCCAGGGCCCTATGGGCTTCTCAGGGTACGTCCAGGCATAGCAGGGAAAGCCTCAGTGACCATTTGAAAATGTCTTCCAGGAACAGGGAAGGAGCAAAGGTGCCAGATATTTGCTATCCCTGCATTTTTCATGCTGTTTCCTTCAGGTTAAAGTATTTAAAGGCTCTATTAAAATGGAAATGTTAGCTGGGAGGGGTAATGCATTAAGCCATTATCTGTCATTAACACCTTGGGTAAAGTGCATTGAAGATTAGTTTGCTAGTTGCCCAGCAGGTCCCTGGAGGAATGAGAGTTTTGACCCAGATAGGGGCCAGGGAAATGACACACAGCCCTGCCCATAGGGGTGCAATATTTGGGGCCCATTGCAGATAGGAGTTAGGTTGAACACACTGGATATCTAGTGGAAAGAACTCTGAGGGACCAAGTTAGGGAAAGAAGTGACCCTGAAGACATTTTTGCACAATTCTCTCTTGGCTTACCTTGTATAACATGGTTTCTACCAGTCACACTGCTTGATCCTTCATTTCTCCACCTGTAAAATAAAATTAAAATTTTAAATACCAATGCTTGGCTCCTACCCCAAGCCAATTAAATCAGAATGTCCAGGAATGGGACCCTGCTCTCCCTTTCCCCCAACACTTCTCTATAGAACATTCTGGTCTTGGTATTAGTCATTGTACTGAAACAGGAAAATTTCCTTGACCCCTTCGTGGACCTTGCATCAGGAGTGCCTCAGTTATTTAGCCCCCAGCTCTCAATCCCTCACAGGAGGGGGAGCACACAAGTGAGCAGGTGCAGGAGTCAGAGTGACTGCTTTTGGGTGCTGGCAGGAGCAAAACTGTGCGGCCCTGCAGCAGCATCTGGGGGGGGTACCTGCAACCTCTGAAGACCCAGAGGGCATGTGTTACAGTGTGCTCTTTTAGCTTTTCTGTCCATGAATGGCTTAAGTGTTAACAGCTCAGTGGAGGGTCAGTGTGACAACCTTTTGCACCCATACCTGAGTCCTTGCAACCAAGGTTGCATGAAAAAATTGAAGGGTGATGAATGCGGAGAATTTTATTACTGATGAAACTGGCTCCCAGCAGGATGGGGAACTGGAAGGGGGATGGAGTGCGAAGGTGATCTTCCCCTGGAGTCCAGCAGTCCCCTGCTGTACACTTCTAAGTCCCACCATCAAGCCATCCCTCTGAAGTCAAGCTGTTTCTTTCCAATGTCTGGCTACTTCTTCTCTTCTCTCCTTCTTTGCCATCTGCCAGCTGGGTCAGGGGATTTAATGGGTACAGGATGGGGGGTGAGACAGGTCATGGTGATTTTGGAAAAGGCAACATTTGAGCAGGAAAATAGGAATGCATGTTCTCACTTTGGACTGCTGTTCTAGGCTTGAGGGTGGGTCTTCGCCTGGGATCCCGCCCTTTTCTGCCTAGAATTTCCCTGCTTCCTGCCCCTACCAATACCATCCTGTCCTTATCCACACACTAACATATTTTATATACTTACAATGATATAGGTTCTGTATCATTTTATATTTTGAATGTGTCAAAATGCAGAAGCAGGTAACAAAAAACTAAATGCATCAATAAAAGTTCTTACTCTCTCACAAAATAAGAAATGTAGAGGTCTTATTTTGGTTCATCAGCTGAAAAATACTATGACTGACCAGGCTTCCTTCATCCTTTTGCTTTTCTACCTTCAGTGTTGGCTCTTGGTCTCTAGGCTTGCATGGGTGCCATGGTTGAAGAAATCATGTACTCATATAACTATATTCATAGACATGAATGAAACAGTAGGAGCCTCATGCATACTCATCCTTTTATCTAGAATAAAAATGTCCTCAGATGTCTCCCAGTAGTCTTCCTCTTCCTCTCCTTGGCCAGAACTGTGTCATGTGGCCTAATATAATCTGAATGTTTGTGTCCCTTCAAAATTCATAAATAGAAACCTAATCCCCATGCAATATATTAAGAGGTAGGGCCTTTAGGAGGCGATTAAGTGATGATGGTGGAGCCCTCATAAATTAGATTAGTATGTTTGTAAAAGAGGCCCAAGGGAACTTGTTCACTCCTTCCATCATGTGAAGATGCAGCAAGAATGAAGCTGAGAACATGCCTTCATCTGAATCTGCTGGCATGTTGATCTTGGACTTCCCAGCCTCCAGAACTGTGAGCAATAAATTTCTCTTGTTATGAATTATCCAGTCCAAGGTATTTTGGTGTAGCAGCATGAATGGACTAAGACAAGGCCATTCCTAGTTGTAAGGGAAACTGAGAAAGCAAGAATCTGTTTTTTCAGTCTCTGCCATGAGAGGCAGCTCTGCCAGAAGTATGTTTGATAAGCAGTAAGTATATTTGAGAAAACATAGGACAAAATTAAATATCTATAACAGCAGTTGAGGACTTAAATGCAGCTGCTACTTTATATACTACTTTCTTAACCAACTAAAGCCATTTTCTTCATATCTGTGGTTCTAGCTCCTGAGACCACAACCTCCTACCTAGGCAGGAAGTATAAAAGAAGATCAAGGCCATTTAGATGTGTTTGTTAATTTGTGCTGTGACTATAAATGTCTTCCTAAACAGCAGACTCTTGTCATCTGGGATCTGATTCCTCCACCTCATCTTGCTAACTAACCTCACAGTGTTTAGACCTTCATCATACTCTTGAACAAGGGAGACTGCCCACTTTCTGGGATCTGTGCTTTCATCTCTAGATCCCCAGACCTGGTGTGTGTCTGTCCTTAACATCTGCACAGCTCTCTAGTGATCTTATCTCCCTGACAGGCAAACCAGGTTCTGCTGCAGAGTGTGTGAAAAAAGGCATGACTATAGTTATAAATCTGAATATCTATGGAACAAACCAAATGTATAAATATTTAGGAGATACCAAGCCAAGGAACCATCAGTGGAGTTCATCAAATTAGGGCTAGCTCCTGGCAAAATTTGACATTTTTAAAAAAGACCTTTGGTTAATGGGTTAATATCCTTAAAGTATAAAGATTTCTTACAAATATATAAGAACAAAGGGACAAATATCCCTAAAGAAAAATGAATAAAAAGTAGAACAAGGTAATTTATAAAAGAAGTAATATGAAAGGCCAGTACATACGGTTTTAAAAGTTTATCCTGGCTGGGCGTGGAAGCTCATGGTTGTAATCCCAGCACTTTGGGTCATTTGAGCTCAGGAGTTTCAGACCAGCTTAGGCAACCTGGTAAAACCCCATCTCCACAGAAATAAAAATAAAAATAAAAATTAGCCAGGTGCCGTGGTGCACACCTGTAATCTCAGCACTTTGGAAGGCCAAGGTGGGTGAATTGCTTGAGCCTCAGGAGTTCAAGACCAGCCTGGGCAACATGGAGAAAACTGCCTCTACAAAAACAACAACAACAACAACAAAAATCTTAAAAATTAGCCAGGTGTGGTGGTGCATGCCTATAGTCCCAGCTACTTGGGAGGCTGAGGTGGGAAGATCACTTGAGCCTGGGAGGTTGAGGCTGCAGTGAGTCGTGATGACCACTGCACTGCAGCCTGGGGTGGGCAGGGGACAGAGTGATACCCTGCCTCAAAAAAAAAAAACAAAGCCCCACAAAGCTCATCCTTACCAATAATCAAATAAATATTATTTAAAACAGTATACCAATTTGTCAACTTGACAAAGGTTTAAGAAGGTTCTAAGAAATGTAATATATATATAATATGCTAGATAAGATTAATTCACACTTGATATTCATTCCCACTATTTCTGGTGTGCTTTTTTGTACTGCAGAGGCTGTAAAGTAAAATACTACATCTTCCAGACTCCCATGTAGCTAAGATTCTGGATGTGAATTGGGCTCTGCAAGTTAAATGCACTTTGCTGAGATTTGTATGATGCTGCCTGACGCTGTGCAGAGGCTTTAGCCATGATTCTTTTGGGTTAGATCCTTTAAATAGTTGAGCCCTGTGGCAAATAATAGGCTTTGTAATAACTAATGTGTAGGATGCTTTAAATAAGATAGAAGCCCGGGCACAGTGGCTCACGCCTGTAATCCCAGCACTTTGGGAGGCTGAGGGAGGCAGATCATGAGATCAGGAGTTCGAGACCAGCCTGGCCAACATGGAGAAACCGCATCTCTAATAAAAATACAAAAAATTAGCTGGGTGTGGTGGCGCACACCTGTAATCCCAGCTACTGGGGAGGCCGAGGCAGGAGAATCTCTTGAACCCAGGAGGTGGAGGTTGCAGTGAGCCGAGATCATGCCACTGCACTCCAGCCTGAGTGACAGAGCAAGACTCTGCCTCAAAAGAAAAAAAAAAAAAGAAAAGCAAATGTCCTGTATATTAGCTCAAGGAAATAAATTATTTTGCCCCAATTTTGGCTCTGGCTTCGTGGCCTTGAACAGGTCACCTGTCTCTCTGGGTTTCAGTTTCCTCATCTATGCAGTGAAAGATGTATTAGATTACTCCTGCTGTCTCCAACATCCTAGCCCCATACCAATCAAACACAGGGCTAGCTCATTTCTCTTTAGGAGCATCTGTCATTCAGGTGACCCTAACTTGGCTTGAAGATCAGTGGGGAACCCCAGACTCCTGTTGTGGCAGACCAAATTTCATTTCTTTGGTCAACTCATTTGATCACAGTAGAGACCACGTGTACTTGCAGTGTTAGTATTTATGTGTTTTTGCCATTTTAGTTCCGTGACTCTTCTACACAAGTGGGTGGGGTCATGTGGTTTTAGGACGCCTAGGCCAGGGCCCTTAAAACTCTCCTGCCAATGATTTTCCACCCCCCACCCATCCTGAATGCTGGCATAATGCATTCACCATTAGAAATGGCTCTATTAGGTCAAGGAATTGTTTCTAGTTAAAATGAAAATACATTATGAAAAGAAGTAATACATTAATATATTAACCTCGGCTAACTTTATTAGCACTTATTACACACGAGGTTAGCTAACTGGTTATCATTTTGGAGGGCAGAGAGCAGATCTGGAGGAGAAAGGGAGCCCAGGATTGACAAAGTTTGACTGAGAGAAAGGGTTCCCGAGAAAAGCAAGATTAGGTGAGGCGCTACAATGGGACACACTGGGAACCTTGGGGACAGCATGAATGTATGAATGTACTTCTTTATTTATTTATTTTTTTGAGCCCAGGCTAGAGTGCAGTGGTGTAATCTCGGCTCACCGCAACCTCCGCCTCCCAGGTTCAAGCAATTCTCTTGCCTCAGCCTTCGCAGTAGCTGGGATTACAGGTGCACTCCACACACCCAGAAAATTTTTGTATTTTTAGTAGAGACAGGGTTTTGCCATATTGGCCAGGCTGGTCTCGAACTCTTGACCTCAGGTGATCCACCTGCCTAAGCCTCCCAAAGTGCTGGGATTACAGGTTCGAGCCACCACACCGAGTTGAATGTATTTCTTTCCTTCATTCAAACAAATAAACATTTATCAAGCCTCCATTATATGCTAGGCACTCTGTCAGGTGTTGTGGATACAGAGATGAGTAAAAATTAGTTGTGATTCCTAAGGAGATATGATCTAGTCGGGGAGAGGGATCAAATGTAAAGTAGGCAAGAAAGTACTACACGCACACACACAGATGTATATGTGTACACGTATACATCTTCAGTGCGTGCACAAGATAAGGAGTGGCCAATTCTTGGGAGGCATCAGAACAAATTTCATGGAGTCAGTATTTCTTTCCTTCCTCATATGAAGAAGGAGCTGTGAGGGGGAGGGAGGATGAACAAGCTGCAGCTACCTCATTATTTTTATCTAGGGCCAGCCTTGATAAGGGAAGTGAAAACTCTTCTTTGTGATTGGATAATGAGACAAATAAATTTATAGAGGAATTGGAGGCAGAGTTCCATTTGAATCCTGTCCTTTGATCTTTGGAGGGCAGGCTGTCTACCCAGCATCTGACAGTCACCAGTAGCAACATGGGGTGCAGCTTTTGGTGGCTGAGAGCACGGGCTTTGCTGTCAGATTCTCTGGGTTTGAGCCCTGGCTCTTTGACCTTGGGCAAAGTATTTAACATCCATGGTTCCGGTTTTTTTGTTTGTAAAATGGGGAAGAAAATAACACCTGTTTCATGGAGTTGGGAGAATTAAATGTAATAATGCATAGAAAACACTGTAGTAATTATCATGGATTTCTCTGAGATGTGTTCTATAAAACAAAAATGACCTAATTCAATAGTAGAGCCAAGTAATTCTGGCTCTAGTTCAGTATCTTTTACCTCACTGGCAAAACTGACAGCTAGTCCGTGGTGTTCCAGGGATCTTGTAAATCTTTTTTATAACTTGTCTGCCTTGTATTCCCATCCAGTTCTTTTGTAATTATGATCATGCCTCACATTCAGAAAATTCAGGACAGGAAAATCTGAGTGTGTTAAATGATACATCTAGGGTTTGTTTTTTGATTTTTTGTTTTTACTTTAAGTTTTAAGGTACATGTGCAGAACGTGCTGGTTTGTTACACAGGTATACATGTGCCATGGTGGTTTGCTGCACCTAGGTTTTAAGCCCCGTGTGTATTAGGTATTTGTCCTAATGCTCTCCCTCCCATTGCCCCCCACCCCCCCCAACAGGCCCTGGTTTATGATGTTCCCCTCCCTGTGTCCATGTGTTCTCATTGTTCAACTCCCACTTATGAGTGAGAACATGCGGTGTTTGGTTTTCTATTCCTGTATTAGTTTGCTGAGAATGATGGCTTCTAGCTTCATCCATGTCCCTGAAAAGGACATGAACTATTCTTTTTTAAGGCTATATAGTATTCCATGGTGTATATGTGCCTCATTTTCTTTATCCAGTCTATCATTGATGGGCATTTGGATTGGTTCCAAGTCTTTGCTTTTGTAAATAGTGCTGCAATAAACATACATGTGCATGTGTCTTTATAGTAGAATGATTTATAATCCTTTGGGTATATACTCAGTAATGGGATTGCTGGGTCAAATGGTATTTCTGGTTCTAGATTCTTGAGGAATCACCACACTGTCTTCCACAATGGTTGAACTAATTTACACTCCCACCAACAGTGTAAAAGCATTCCTATTTCTCCACAGCCTCGTCAGCCTCACCAGCATCTGTTGTTTCCTGACTTTTTAATAACCGCCATTCTGATTGGTATGGGATGGTATCTCATTTTGGCTTTGATTTGCATTTCTCTAATGACCAGTGTACATCTAGGGTTTTATATTCATATTACAAAATAATTATTTATTTTAAAGGAGAATTAATCTTTATGAAGTTAATTTCCTATGTACCTGCAAAGCTGAATGCAGAATATAAAAACTTATTTTTACATACATCTTAGAATCATAGAATTGTGAAACCTTAAAGTTGGAACAGGCCTTAGAAATCATCTAGGCCAGTGGTTTTCAAATTTTTGTTGTAGCTGCCCTGTTTCTGTAAAAGTGTTATATTTCTTAGATGCATGATGCAGATGAAAGCAGAGTTACTTTGATTAAACCAGGATGGGGAGGTGGAGTACTCACTCCTTTGCCCTCTTGCCCTATCCTGGAAGCAGCTTCTGAACACCTCTGAGTAAGCCAAAGGCTTCTAGGAACATAAATTTGAGTTCTGCTGATCCCACTTAACAATTTCGTTTTGTACATTCCTTTTGTAAAATGTGGTTCTACTGTTTTTCTATTAATTCATTGTCTAATTTTCTTTTTTAAATTATAGGTTCCTTGAGGGCAGGAACCTTTTTAATAAAAAAATCCTGGGCTGGATGTGATGGCTCACACCTGTAATCTCAACACTTTGGGAGGCCGAGGTGGGAGGATTGCTTGAGCCTAGGAGTTCAAGACTAGCCTGAACAACATAGGGAGAACCCGTCTCCACAAAATAAAAATAAAAATAAATTAGCCAGGTGTGGTGGTGCACTGTGTAGACTCAGCTACTCAGGAGGCTTAGGCAGCAGGATTGCATGAGCCTGGGAGGTCAAGGCTGCAGTGAACTGTGTTTGCACCACTGCACTCCAGCCTGGGTGACAGAGTGAGACTCTGTCTCAAGAAAAAAGAAAAAATTCTTAGTGTACTTTCTCTGCATGTGAGTATTTAAGGCCTTGTCAAAACCTTCCTGTTAGTGTCAGAAATGACCAGAGACTATATATAAACATAGTTTATTGAATCTTTGAAAAGTGATTTCATAGAACCTTAGAATTTTCAGCTTGAAGGGACCTTGGAGAACATGAACTTTAACATTCTCATTTTCTGGATGTGGAAACTGGGGCCCAGAAAAGTGGTTTGGTTGATGTCATGTAGTGAGTTAATGGTAGAGCTGGGACAAGAGTCCTGGATGCCTGGTTCTTGGTTTAGGGCTGTTTCAACTTATAACTTACACTGCTAGGATATTATAGATTTGTATTCCCGAGAACACACTTCAGCTACCTACAAATCGTCTAACTTTTCTCAATAGTTAGACCAGAGAACTATCTTTATAATCTATGGCCTATGTTTTATTATGTATTTGTTTTGTTTTGCTTTGTTTTGTTTTGTTTGTTTGTTTTGAGACTGGCTCTCACTGTCACCCAGGCTGGAGTGCAGTGAGTGGCATGATCACAGCTCACTGCAACCTTGAACTCCCAGGCTCAAGTAATCCTCCTACCTCAGCCTCCCAAGTAGCTGGGACTACAGGCATGTGCCACCATGCCTTGCTAGTGTTTTTTAGTTTTTGTAAAGACGAGGTCTCATTATGTTGCCCAGGTTGGTCTTGAACTCTGGAGCTCAAGCAGTCCTCTTGCCTCTCAAAGTGCTGGGATTACAGGCATGAGCCACTGTGCCTGGCTCTGTGTAATTTTTTTCAGTAATAAAAATTAAGAAGTACTGACATGAAGAGACGTCCATGATATAGTAAATAGAAATGCAATTATTAGATGTGTCCCTTTTTGTTTAAAGCTTTGGATATTTCCCTAAGGTTTATCTGGATGTATTTTTCTATGGTCACTCGACTCAAGTATCTAGTGAACACCCAAGGATTTAATGATATAATAACCACAACTGTTAATTTTTATAAGTTGGCTTTCATGCCCTTATAACTTATAACAACCATAAAGTTATAAATTTAGTTTCTTATTCTTTTTAACTATTACAGTGTTGCACAGTATCTATGCATCATAATTTTATAATTTATTTACTCAATTCCTTATTGACAACATTTAGGTTATCTCTGAATTTCAAAAAGTTGCAGTGAAATTCCTCACACATACATCCTTTTGCATATCTGTGAGCATTTTTGTGGGATAGATTCCTAGAAGTGAAATTGCTGGATCAAATTTTGAGATATATTCATCCTCATATTTGTCCTTTGTTGCTGAAACTAAAATGAATAAACTCCAACATCTGTACATAACTTTGTAGTCTATTAAGGTTTTTACACACAGAAAGTTATTTGAAGCTTTAAACATCTGTGTGGGTTTATGGATGGAGAAAATGAGGCTAAGATCAGTTAGTTATTTGCTCATTCTTAGGGCTAGGGAGTGTACAGTCAGATTTGAAAACTAAGGCTTCTCACTCTAGGTATAGGGCTCAAAGTCCCCAGTGAAAACACAGAAGTAAACTTGGGAGGACAACAGGAATGTGAATACATTTTCTTTAGGCATGAGAGCCCACCAGTTTGGTCTGTTGGTAGCTATCAGCTGAAGCAAAAACATCATCTGGACCTTACCCTGATGCCTTGCTGAAGAGAGCACCAGCTTTTCTGTCAGAAGCCATCTCCATCTTCACAAGTGTTTTTTGTTTTTTTGAGACAGGGCTTCACTCCATTACCCAGGCTAGAGTGCAGTGATACAATCTCAGCTCACTGCTGCCTTTACTTCCTGGGCTCAATCAATCCTCCCACCTCAGCCTCCTGAGTAGCTGGGATGACAGGCACCCACCACCACGCCTGGCTAATTTTTGTGTTTTTTATAGAGATGGGGTTTCGCCATGTTGCCCTGGCTGATCACGAACTCCTGGGCTCAAGTAATCTGCTTGCTTCAGCTTTCCAAAGTGCTGGGATTACAAGTGTGAGCCACCGTGCCCAGCCCATAGGTCTTTATTTCCTGTGCAGTCTCCCAAACCAGATGTCCCCTGTCTCTCTGAGATGAGGACCTTTGGTGAAAAATGGATGTTTTTAGATAGAGGTAGAGCATGTCTAAGAGTCCAAACCTTTAAATTATCCTGAGAACAGTTTGGTTGTATCTCCAGAAATGAACACTGCCATAGTCTGCCATGGTGACAAGAGGTTCAAAGGGTGTTGAGAAAACTACTTGTGTCCTGGATGCAGAGGAGAGGAGAAGCCCTGAGCTACGTGAATTAGACCTACTGGACAGGCCTTTATGGGCAAAAAAGCTGTATGTGTGTGAGGGGAGAATGTGGCATGAGACAGTTTTTCTTCTGGAGACAAGGAACTCTGTTCTGGTGAGCTTCCTGCTGTGCTCTAAGGACCTTCAAGTTGCCAGAGGATTTTTAGCACGGACTGGGCCCCATGAATGTCCGGTGACAGTAAAGATATTCCTGGATAAACATTTCTTTTTTTTCTTTCCACCAGAGCCCTGTCCATGCTAACTTGTTTTAAACTTTTCAAACCAATTGATGGTAAAGCATACATCAAGTCTTATTCAGTTTAATAGACATTTAGCGGGTGCCTACTATGTGTAAGGCCCTGTGGATGCAAAGCAGAATACACAGAGATCTCTGCAGAAAGACTGCAGGGGCTTCTGTAGCACCTCCATTCTCAGCCACCCGATCCTACCCAACCACAGTATCTCTTGGGAGCAGATGCTGCTGATGTGGGCAGAGCAGAGTTAGCAAAGGCATGACTTGTCACACACCACTGCCACAATCCGTGGCTGTAAGGGGGCCTCAGCGACCTTTTGGGCCTGGGCTGTTTGGTTCAGCTTCCTCTTCTGAGACCCCATCTCCTAGCTGCATATTATGCTACCAGGACGCAGAGAGATTTATTTGGTGACCTTTCTGCATGTGGAATCCAAGCAGAGGGAGGGAGAAAATCAGCTCCGAAGCGGTTAATTTTACTGGCTCCTAAATTGATAAGCGGTGGTACGTCAGTCTGAAATGAACTCGCCTTGTTCGACGGGGTGCTAAGACAGCGGAACTCAATCAACAGCGGGCCGCACAGTTCAAGGCTGCAATTCATCCCTCCGTGCCTCTGAAAAATGGGAGGTGACAGTTCATTTTGCCAGTGACAGTCTGTCGGTCTCGCTCGCTGCTTCTCCTGTCGATTGCCTGGCTGAGGTGAAGTGCAGCTCAGAGACACCCTCGTTTGGTATTCTACTCAGCTGAGCAGGATGGTCCCAGGACCCAAGGTGTGCAAATCTTACTGCCCCTACAGCTTGTCTTCTTCCCTTCTGGGAAGCTCTGAACTGCTCATGCATGATTATGGGTCCCAGGAGTCATCTTCCCACTTCCTGTCCTTCACCTTTCCCTCCAACCTTCACTTCCGGTGGACTGGGCTTCCTCCTATCCCTGGGACTTTGTGAAACAAAGCTAACCTGCTCAGGAGCCTTCCAGCCTACCAATAGAGGACTGCATAGGCAGCGACACATGGGTGTGGTGCAGAGAAGTTACTAGTCCAAGTGGGGGCATGAGGGAACACCAGACACAACCAGCTTGGCTCTGCCGTGGCAACCACAGCTTTAGTTTTAAAGGAAGCCCTTGAACAAGGGCAGAGAGAGGGGAAGGAGAGAGAGAGAGAGGTTACCTTATGAATGCATGCACCTAATCCCAGACTGCCACATTTGCCTAGCACTTTCTACTTCTCTGAAAATGATAACACATATTTGAATTAAAGTTCATGTGGCTTTGCTAACTTTCCTCATTTTGATAACAGTACTGGGTGTTTGTGGGTTTTTTTGAGACGGAGTCTCAGCCTATTGCCTAGGCTGGAGTGCAGTGGCATGACCTCAGCTCATTGCAACCTCCACCTCCTGGTTCAAGCGATTCTCCTGCCTCAGCCCCTGTTATTGGGATTACAGATGCACGCCACCACACCTGGCTAAATTTTGTATTTTTAGTAGAGATGGGGTTTCACTGTCTCTCAGCTGGTCTCGAACCCCTGACCTCAAGTGATCCGCCCGCCTCAGCCTTCCAAAGTGCTGGGATTATAGGCATGAGTCACTGCACCCGGCCTTGTACTAGGTGTTATTTTTAAGGGAATATCCTCATTCTTAGAAAATACTGCTGAAGTTTTTAGGGAAAAGGAGGGTGATGACTGTAATTTACTCTCAAATTCAGAAAAAAATGTAAATTAATTTAGTACTAATTACTTTTCTATAATTAATATTTTATTTATTATGAAAAATAAAGTAAATGTAATAATTGATGATTATTAAGTTTAATAATTAATAATCAAAGTTAATAATTGATGATTCCAAGTGAATGGTATACTTGAGTTCTAGATACTATGGTAACTTTTCTGTAAGTTTGAAATTATTTCAAAATAAAATTATTTTTAAAAAACCCAACAGGCCAGGCATGGTGGCTCACGCCTGTAATCCCACCACTTTGGGAGGCCAAGGCAAGCAGATCACTTGAGGTCAGGAGTTCGAGACCAGCCTGGCCAACATGGAGAAACCCTGTCTCTACTAAAAATACAAAAATTAGCCAGGTGTGGTGGCACACACCTGTAATCTCAGCTACTCGGAAGTCTGAGGCAGGAGAATCACTTGAACCCAGGAGGGAGAGGTTACAGTGAGCCAAGATCGCACCATTGCACTCCAGCCTGGGTGACAGAGCAAGACTCTGTCTCAAACAAACAAACAAACAAACAAACAGACTTACCTTGTAGCACTTACTCAATAATCCTTTATTGAGGACCTACTATACACCAAGCATAGTAGTTGCTGGGAATACATTAGGAAATAAGATAGGTAGGATCTGAACCCTTAGGAGGAGAAGACAGGCGGCAGGTAGACAAGTATTAGGTTGGTACAAAAGTAATTGCTGTTTTTGCCATTACTTTTAATAATTTTAATAATTACAGATGGGATGTGAGTTTTGAATAGCAGGTGCTAAATGCTACAGGAATGTAGGAGAGGGAAATATAACCCTGTCTGGGGAGCCAAGGTTGGTTACCAGACGAAATGAAGTTGAGACTTGAAGCATGAGTAGGAGTTAGCTGGGCGAAGGGGAAGGGGAAGAGTGTTGCAGACAGAAGGAGCAGCACATGTGAGCAAACGGAAATGGGAGTGGGTATGACTCATTGAAAAACTGCAGGAAGTCTGTTACTGAAGATGATGGAGAGTAAAGGGTCCATGCAGGCAGCGAGGCTAGAAAGATAAGCAGGAGGTTATGGTGGTGGTGATGGTAGACACTTGTTAGCTATTGTGAGGAGTTAGGAAGTGTAATATTGGGAAGCTACTAAAATTTTAATTAGGAAAGAGGCATGGGCAGATTTTTAAAATCACTGGTTTTAGGGTGGAAAATGGGTTGGTGGGGCGTATAACCAGAGGGTTGCAAGGTAGAAGATGATGGTGGCTTGGACCTGGATGGTGGCAACAGACTAGAGAGAAACAGATTGTTTGAAAGATATTTACCAGCTAGACTTGCAGAGGAAGAAAGAGGGAAGAAAGATGACCCCCCCAGGGTTCCAGATTGGGCAACTGGATTATCCATGGTGCCATTTACTGACCTAGAGGAGTTGGAAGGAGAAGGTGACTTGGCCAAGAAGGGGGCAAGTGGTTGTGGAGTCTGAGTCCACCCTGCACATTTCACATCCAAAAATGTAACACCAAGTATAGCAGAGTCCCAGGCAGGATGGAACTAAGGCTTCAGTGAGTGGAGTGAGCATAATCATATCCCTGATTTTCAAGGGCTCAGAATTTGAAACTTTTCTATAATGATTCAGGCATACATAGGCAGGTCTGAAGAACAAGGGGTATGATGGATAGATTGCTTTTTCTGTGCAGCAAACCTACCCATTTCTTCCAGAAATAACCATCTGTGTTGCCTAAGAATTTCTTTTCTCCCCTATTCCACACAGTTTCTGTAGGAGCTGTTATGTAATTGACACCACCTCACACCCCACCACACCCCACGGCCACAACGTACTCAGTTTGGGCCTATCAACTACTGGAGTATTAACAACTTGGACCGACATGAGTAATACATAAAAGGTTGCCTCCTCCTCCTCCTTAAAACACTAGAAGGAACTTCAGTGCATGTTCCTGGAGTCCATGGTAATCCCTGGGAGCTGGACAAACCCTTAGTGCTTGCCACACTGATGATGCTAAGCTTGAGGCCAGGGAAGCGTGCTACTTACCAGATATGAGTTAAATGCTGTAAAGGGGTCCTGGAAAAGGTTGGGAAATGTCCACCTTTCAAGATCATGGAGTTCTGGCATGTTAGACCTAGAAGGAACCTTATTTCCTCATTTATAGTTGGGAAACTGAGTCCTTTAATAAAAAGGAAAGACAATTAAATTACCTGTCCTAGATGGTTTAGTTACTCAGCAACCAGAAGACATAATGTCAGACCAGATGTTCTCTTGGGGTTCCTATAAACTCCATTATTCTTTGATCTTGTGATTCTGTGTTGGACACCAGCCAATGAAACCCCTGAGCAATCAGGTTTATACTCTCCTCAATGGCCTTACAGAAACAGTATGGCCTGGGTGGGGACAGTTGTGTGGAAGCCCACAGTCCTGTCACTTAACTATTTTCTTCTTTAGAATCTTCTCTCTTTTGGCATCAGCTGACACAGGAAGTGGTAAAGCTATTATCTGTAGATTCAACCAAATCACCATTTCCTGATTCTAATGTTCATCAACCACTTTTGAATCCTCCCCCACTTCCCCTCTATTTTAGTTTGAGGTTCAAAAGCACCCATGAGGTAAATTAATACTCAGTTGAGCAGAGTGGGGCCCTGATGCTCTTGTGGTTCTGCCATTAATTTGCTGTAATCCAGGGACATCCAGGCTAGTCTTCAGGTTTCTCTCTGTAGGTTAAAGGGTTTCTAAAGTTCCTTCCAGCTCTGAAATTCTGAGATTCCTTGTTGAATCTCATTCTGCAAGGGGAATCTTATGGACCAGCTCCCTCTGGGAAGAAAAATGTTTCATGAACCCTATGAATCTCATCTTAGTCCAAATCTTAGTTAGTTAGTTTGTTTTTTGTTTTTGTTTTCAGAACACTATACCGGAAAAGTGAAAGAATCAGAGACGCAGGATAACTGGCAACTGAAGTCGGCCAGCATCTCATGTGAATTAGAAATGGAATCGGGGTGCTAGCATCCAAGTGACCAAAGAAACTCTTTGCTGAGGTTGCATGGAGTTTAAGGAAAGAGGCTATAGAGTCCTCCTTTGATGCAGCTACATTTCCCTCTGAGCCTCTGTCTGTTTCCTGTCAGTTTAGTGCAAAACTCTAGTCTACTACTCTGGGCTGGCTTAGAAAAAATGCATCCTGGTTTTGTTCCAATTCAGGATAGAGGTGGGGAAGTCCTGCTGAGCCTCTCCCACAGTAAGCATTCCCCTCACCACTGGCAGCACTGACACCAGTGACTAGCATTCACTTCTTGGGATATGAGTCCACTGAGGGTGGGAGGATCCTCACATTAACCATTATTGGGTACTATCTTAAATTGGGGACTTTGGAAGCCTTTGGCCTTCCCTTCCCCAGGCATTTTCTCCTTGGAGTGAAGATGTGGAAAGTTGGAGGTTAAATGACTTGCCCAATGTCACACTGTTGGTGGCACAGCAGGGATGAAAACCTTGGCCAATCTTCTGAGTCCTTGGTCTGACCCTTATGCCACAGCTGCTTTTTGTATAAGGGACAGTCTCACCTCCCAAGGACACTGGGCAAGGATGCCAGGTATTGATATGACTGTTGTCCCAGTCCCCAGTGACCTTCTACATCCTGCAGCCTACTCAGACAGTAGAGGAAGCAGCTCTGGGGCAGAGGGAACAGCCATATGCAGAGCTGCCCTGGTGGAGATAACAGGTTGTCTGTCAACGTATGAAACCTATGTAGGGCCAGGACCACAGAGCTTCCACTGCAGGAGAAATTAAACCTGTCTCGCACACCAATCCCAGTGCTCTGATTACATTTACAGAGGTCACGGGCTGCATTCTGTCACCATGGAAACCTCTCAGGCTGCCAGGGTGTTGTCTGTGCATGTGGTTGATATTTAAAGGCAAAGTCGCAGGCCGCATTGCTGAACTATCAGCTGCCAGGGGCAATTGCTCTCCTCCACCAGCCTGCGTCCTGATGCTTCATCCCAGAGATAAGAGGAAGGGGAAGAGATGAAGAAAAGGGCCCACCTGTCTCTAACAGGCAGATCTTTTTAGCAGAGCCAGGTTTGTAGGGAGGAAGGCTATAGGGTGCAGCTGCTGAGATAGCAGATGAAGGGCAATAAAAAAGGGCCCCAACTTTGTCAGAATATAAGCATTTTCTCGCAAGCACACAGGCCCTCAAGTTGAGCGCATCCCATTTTTTCTCTGATTCCTCCTCCAACTCATGAGCACATGTCATAGTGGCCATATGGAGCTGGGGAAGCCCCCTTTGCCTGAATGCCCTTGGTGGTTTCGATTTTGCACATCTGGTAGCTGCATGAATTGTGCTGATAACAATATAGCTTATGAAGGATCCCTACTTCTTCTAAAGGCCCCATAGCACTGTCCTGGAAAAAGCTACCATGGGAATGACTTATCAGGAGTCCCAGGTGTTGGAAGAGGTAAATAACACCTGATTCAACAGAGTAAGAAAAGAACACAAGTGCTGACTCGGCTTGTGACCATCAATTTTTTCTTTCGTCTCAAGACAATCATTTCCACACCATTGAATGGAGTGTAGATAACACAGGCACCTTAATAGGCTGAGAGCAGAGGCTGTTTAGAGGAGATTTCAAGCACTGTGAGCATAAAATGAACATGAATATTCTGCAATATGCATCTTACAACTTGTCATTAAGAGGATGGCCTCAGTGATGTGATGCAACAGGCTTTGATTGGAATATTGAGCTCTGAAGAAGGAAATTCTGCATCAATACTCTCATGATGCAGAATATCACATATTACTCAATAAGACGTGTCATTGTGTTGAAAGCGCAGATGCTAAAAAGCACAGCAGCAGATAGGAACAGCTTGATCCACAAGGCACTTTTCTTTAGGAATTTACAGCCATTCCCTGAAGCTACTCAATTGTCCTTGGAGGTAGAACATGGTATAGCCTGAAATTACAACTCAGGAAATGAAGTGGATCTGTTTGATTTAGTTTCTAATCCTCCAAACTATGAAGACTTCTTTATCATGTTTTCTATTTCTCCACTTATTTATCTTTTCATTCAACTTCTCATTCACTCTCTTTTCCCTTTTTCTTTCTCACTAGGCTCATCCCTAGGCCATCACCCCTCCCACACTCTCCCCAAGTCGTGTCCATCTGCCACAACCCCAGCCCTTCTGTAGAGCTTAGCCTTGCTGGCAGCTCTCCAGACTAAAGAGACTACAGACTCTTAGGATATGATCTTCCTTCTGATTGGTTCTTTGCAGGGTCTTTATTTATAGTGGAAACTTTGTTTTTGCTGCAATGAGTAAAAAGAGGTGTTAATATCTCACGCCTTCCAGATCAGTGTTTCCCCCATGTGGTTTGGAGAACACTGGAAGTATTCTAGAATAGATAGGGCAGGGAGGAAATCTCTGGAGGTGGGCGGGGAGAATCTGACAACCTTGATTTGTTAGAGCCTGGTGCCAAGGAAGCCAAGGCCACTCTATTCATCTCTTTAAAGGCAGATTCTTTATGAAGAGTTTTCCTCTTCATAAAGAGGAAAACTCTCATCCTTGGCGACCAATGATACCTATATCTTGGCCACTCCTCAAATATATCTTTAATGAGTAAGAAAGATCAAATGAGAGATTATGGATAATTTGTATATGTATTTATTGAGCATCTGACAGGTGCTAGTTTTTGCAGGGAATGCAGGGACAGTAATCACTAAACTTTACAAAGCACCTACCATGCTGCAGGCAGATGTAAGCCCTACATATATTAGCTCTTTGGATCTTCACAACAACCTTGAGAATACAGTTACTATTGCCATTTTACAGTGGAGGAAATTGAGGCATATGGAAGATAAGTAACTTGTCCAAGGTCACAGCAAGCAGTGGCAGATTTGAGCACAGGGTTGTCTGACCTTAGAGCCACTACATTCTATACTCTATCAACTCTTTGATGGGGTCAGAACCATGCTTTGGGATATATACTCTGAAGTTTATGTGAGGGCTGGCATGGGATGGTGGGGAAATTGGATGCAGGAGGCCGGGTTAGAAGCCATTTCAACATATCACTTCCCAACAAAGATGTTGAGAACCAAACCCAAAGAGGTGACATTAAGGATGCAAGGAGGGTAAGGATTCAAAAGCCACTGTGAGGAGGTAAGACTAGTGGCCTTAGTGGCTGTTTAGAATGAGTGAGGAAGGGTCCAAGATGACTTCTATATTTTGAGCTTGAATTACCAGGAAAACAGCAATGCCTTTATAACATTACCTTTTTTTTTTTTTTTTTTTTTTTTTTTTTGAGACAGAGTCTTGCTGTCACCCAGGCTGGAGTGCAGTGACACGATCTCGGCTCACTGCAACTTCTGCCTCCTGGGTTCCAGTGATTCTTGTGACTCAGCCTCATCTCAAAAAAAAGGAAAAAGAATAGACATTTAGAAAGAAAAAAAATGACACAATTCTGAAGGCAAGGAAAGAACATACCTTGAGGACCAAGGATATCCACTAGGGCAAAGGTATTTTTACTCGCTTTCTTACATCAGAATAATCAGCTATTGCTGTTTTTATCTCTGACTCTAGTGTTTCTGTCTGTATTTGAGAATGCTGGTGGTTCTGGTTAGATTACATCCACTCATCAATCGCTTCTCGGCCTTTTGGCTAAGATCAAGTGTAGATTACATCCACTCATCTTAGTGTCAGTATCCTCCAAAGCACATGAGCACATGTGCAGTGCAAGCCAGAGCTTTCTACCAGCATCTAAATAACTGCCCCTTCTCTCACCTTGAATCCCCCTGCTCCAACTCTGAATTCTAAGACCTGTAGTAAAGTGAGGAAGAAGAAAGGACAAAAAGTAAGGAAGGGGTTTGGAAACTTAAATTTTTTTACCTTTGAAATAACAGATGAAAAGAAACCAAAGAAACCCAGTTTGACTTCAGAAAATTGCTGTCCTTCTACCTTCAATCTCCTTAATCCCCCAGAAGAAAAGATTACTTCTTCCAGCTAGTTTCCAAAGTTATGTCTGCAAATATATAGTCTAGAAAATTAGTCTTAGCCTCATCTGCTCTCATGCAGATTAGCTACACAGACTGTTTCTGCATCTCACTCAGAGTGCACATCTCATCTGGCTACAGCTGATACATTCTGAGTCCCCTCATCTCCACTTCAGATCCCCAAGAGAACCAATCAAAAACAGAGAATGTCAGAGTCAGCAACCTCTTTGGTCTTCAGGTCCTCTGCTGGGCTCAGCAGTGCCCAAGGGGGATATCTAATGTGGTCTAAAGGATAGGTAAAGAAGATTAAAAAAAAAAAGGATTGGGGACAATAGAGAAAAAATAATAAGAGGAGTGATAGATAAGATAAAGAAGAAAGAAAGAAATGTTACTATTTATTTATTTATTTGAGACAGGGTCTCAGCTTTGTTGCCCAGGCTGGAGTGCAGTGGCACGGCAACCTCGAATTCCTGGGCTCAAACAATCCTCCTGCCTAAGCCTCAACAGTAGCTGGGACTACAGGCTTATGCCACCATGCCCAGCTAATTTTTGAAATTTTTGTATTTTTTGTAGAGACAGGAGTCTCACTATGTTGCCCAGGCTGGTTGCCAACTCGCTGCCTCAAGCGATCCCCCTGCCTCGACCTCCCAAAGCACTGGGAATGAAACATTACTATTTAGATGGAGGAGGGCCAACAGTGATGACTTCGCAGAGTGGCTCAGTGATCCCTAGGCTGTAACTATCTATTTTAGGTATTTTTCAGTTCTACAAGAGCTTTGTACCAGATTCTAATGCACAGCTCCTGGTAAGCTGGGGGACCCTGGGCATAGTGCTGGGTCTGTTCCTTATCTTGAATTTGCTCCCTTTGAAGATTCTTTTGAGTTTTTATATAGTCCCTCATCCTGTTCCAAGCCTGTGCCTCATTGAGAACTTGCTTATGGAATTGTTTCCTGATATGATATAAGAAGATGCTTATTTTGTTGTATGTATTAGGGTAGAGAATCTAGGAGTGTGAGCTGGAAGGGGAGACCACTGGAAGTGTATTTGTGTGAGTGTGTGTATAACAGGACCCTCCTAAGTTGAAGAGTTAGTTAATTGGTAAGAACAAGGCTTCTGGCAAGCCGTGGAAACTTCATTTTTAGGCCACTGAAGTAACGTGCCCAAGTTAGCATCTTATGTCCATCTCCTCTGCCTCCAAGGTGGCATGATGCTTGGTTTCTGGAGCCTTGCAAAACATACAGTGAGCCTGGTTCTTGGCACTGACAGGATGCATCATCTCTCCTTCCACATCCCTTAATGAAGTGTGCAGCTCTTGTCCTCATTAGGCCCCAGCAATATCAATAAAAGAGTCAATAAACCCGGTTGATGGGGTTGGGACCGAGAGGCTGAGAGGTAGTGGCTGCACATCCATAGGGCAGACGTCAGCTCCGCCACATGTCATGACCCAGCATTCAGGGATCAATAACCAGCTCGGAATAAAGCCTCAGAGCCTGCCCTCTGCAGTTTCCTCTCCAGACCCATTTCAGCCAGGGTAGAGCGGTGCCAGCCAGCTCCTGCTTTGCTTGCAGTTGTTCCCGCTCCATGCCATTCTGGGTGCCAGATGCTTTTGTTTCTTCCTGATTGGGTCCTCTGGACATCCCATAGATGCCTATTTAGTGAGTGCCCACCTGGCATGAGAACATGTAGACAGCATTCCCAAGCAGCTCAGAGGCCAATACGGGCCCTATTTTCTGTGTCTTCTGTCTGCTGACAGTGCGTGAAGGGTCCCGGTGGACAAGGCGGTGTGTTTTCTGCATGTTGTGCTGCTGGACTCCATTCCTGGCTGTTCTACATCTCTTTAGATCCCCTTATCTTATCTAATTACAAGGAATTCCAGATTAATTTCGTGGCCTCTGCTCCAAAGGACCTCTTATCTGTGAGGGCCTTGTATTTTAACCTTGTCATTCTTTTGTTGTTTGTCTTTAAGGGGCAGGCAGCTAAGAAGAGGATGCTAAGATCTTGCTGGAATTGGGTCTGGGGGGAGGGGAAGAAAAGGGAGGCAGACAGACCTGAGATTTGTGTATTCTGTTCCGTCCTCCTGCCTGTGTGCAGAGACAGCTGGCTGCTTTCTTCTATGACAGCCACATAGTAACCAGCCACACAGAACAGGACCCAGGCAGGGGCTCGGCTACTGCCAACCTCTCCAGATCGCTTTGATATTTCTGACAGAACAGTAAAGGACTCGTGACTATCACGTTTTGCCTTGCCTCTCTTCACCTTCTCTAAGACTCCTCCGTGTGGTTTCCATGGCTACCCCCAATCGGATTTGGCTTCCTGCGAAATTGGATTTCAAAGAAGGACAAGGCTTCAAAGGAATTTGTCCATTTAACAGAATGTCATTAGGAGTGAGGCTGACTGCTGAAACAGGGTCCTCAGATGATTAAAGAAGGGCTGTGTTCATGTGTGGAGGCAGATTTCTGTCTGCAATGAGGAACCTTGATGCAACATGACAATACTGTATTGGAATCTGCCAGTCACTCACTACATACTACCTGACTCTGCACCTCCCTCTACCCCTGTCTCTCTAAAACCCAGAGATTCTTGTAAGGAAGGATGCATGTAGAATACATACACTGTGAGTTTTTACTGTTTTCCTTGGTGTAAGTAAGCTATGACAGGCAGTGAAGCCTGCAAAGAAGTGCAATTACCTGGGTTTACTGCTCTTTATCAAACAATTCATTAGCTGGTAGCATATATTAGTATGTGACACCATACCCTTGAAGAAGAGGGAGAGGTTATCAAATTTTCTTCTATTGCCAAGAAGGAAAGCAAGGCAAAGTTTAGGTTGACATATGGGGAGACTTTGTTTCCCTTGCTGTATTTTTTTTTTTATAACAGTTTAGATTTACCAAAAAAAAAATTGAGATGATAGCGCAGACAGTTCCCACGTATCTTTCCTTGCTTTTTAGTATGCCTCATAAGTACTTCAAAATGATTCTAGAGCAGCTACAATTTTATAGGTGAAGTGGTGAAGTTGGTAAAAATGCCATGGGGGTACCTGGTACTTGATTCCAAGCCTGAAAGAGGTAGTCTGCCCATTGCTATACTTTCTTTTTTTCTTTTCTTTTCTTTTTTTTTTTTTTTTGAGACAGAGTCTTACCCTGTCACCCAGGCTAGAGTGCAATGGCCTGATCTCGGCTCAGTGCAACCTCCGCCCCCCGGGTTCACATGATTCTCCTGCCTCAGCCTCCTGAGTAGCTGGGATTACAGGCGCGCAACACCATGCCCAGGTAATTTTTGTATTTTTAGTACAGACGGGGTTTCACCATATTGGTCAGGCTGGCGTCAAACTCCTGACCTCATGATCTGCCTGCCTCGGCCTCCCAAAGTGCTGGGATTACAGGCATGAGCCACCGCGTCCAGCCACTCATTGCTATACTTTCTCAGGGCGGGAAGGAGGATGAGCAGGAGCCAGATACCCCAGAGAGACTGATGCCAGCCTCTGTCCCCTCACCCCAATTTACTGCAGCTTGTAGGTGGGTCATGTGACACTGAAACCAATGCACCACTCCTTTTCAGATGGCAGGATGCACTGTACTCCTTAAAGGATCACACCCTCATCTTTGAGGCTGTATCTCTGGATGGGAAACAGTACAAGGAGGCAGGCACTTCTACCACTCATCCTCGATGATTTCTTCTTACTGCTCTTGCCTCGTCTGCTAGGTTGAGTCCATCATTATTCCCCTTATGGCTGTTATAAAATCCATTTTACCCACTTCCCCTTTTGTCTTTTCTTACCACTCCTAATCTTTTCTACATATTCTGTAGGTTGAGCCTGAGAATAGAAGCGCCATTTTTTACAAAGAAGGAAAACGGCAGAGGTGGAGATGTGTGAGGCCACATACTACACTGGAGCTCTGGTTAAGTCACTCCCAATCTCAAAAATTGTCAATGGCTCCCCAGTGCCCACTCAATTAAGTTCAACATTCCTATTCTGACTTTCAAGTCCCTTCACAGTAGAGCTGCAGTTTATCTTGACAACCATAGTCTTTCTACAACATCCAGTAAAAGAGGGCTACTAACTATTCCTCAAGCTGGTGAGGGCTCTTTCCATCTTTCTTTACTCTAGTCTTTCCACCTGGAAAGTCCTCCTGTCCTTTCAAAGTCTGTTGTGTTTTTCAGAGCCCATCTCAAACACCACATGCACCTTTAAACACTCACATGCACACTGGCACTTCTTTTTTTTTTTCTTTTTTAAGAGACAGGGTCTGGCTCTGTTGCCCAGGCTGGAGTACACTGCGGTGATCATAGTTGGCTGTAACCCCAGACTCCTGGGCTCAAGTGATCCTCCTGCCTCAGCCTCCCAAAGTGCTGTGATTACAGGTGTGAGCCACAATGCCTGTCCTCTTCCCTCCTTTTCTTGTGTTCAACTCCCTTCTTTTATCAACCATAGCACTTTATACTTTTTTCATGGCAGTTGACCTATTGTACTTAAAAAACTTCTTTATTTTGAGAATTACAGATTCACAGAGAGTTTAAAAAATAGTAGAGGAACTCTGTCTACCTTTACCCAGTTTCCCTCAAGGGTAACATCTGGCACTATTACAGTACCATGTCACAACCAGGACACTGACACCAACTGTCCCTTGAATGAGACCCTGTGATTTTGTCCTTCACTTTCCTCCCTTCCGCAGCTCTTGGAGGGAAAGGGCTCTGTTCTCCTCTCTCTCAGCTTTCTCCCTGAGTTACCCCTTCCTTTCCTCAGGGCCTTTCCAGCCTGAGGGAGAATGGCACAGTTTGGTTTCCTGTGTCCCTTGCTGCCATGCTGCCGCGATTCTCCCAAATGTTGGTGCCCTTATATTGCTTATTGGGAATTCATCATTTCCTTTCAACATTATGGCTTCCCTAAGAGCGAAGTTTTGCCCTCTTTTCTGGGGATGGAGATGTGAACTGGACCGGCAATTGAGGGGCGCTATGCTCGACGGGGATTCATCTCTTCCTTGGATTCTGCCTCCCCGCACCCTACTTCAGTCACCCCGTGGTCTTTCAAATCTGCCACCGTGAGGTCAACTGTTCGGTGCTTAGGATGGAGTCTCCAAAGCCGTGGGTCCTTTGAGCCTTGTGAAGTCTTTTGTTTTGGTGGGTGCTGGAGGGGCGCACCTTTGGCCTCGCATGGTGCAGTGCTTCCGGCACACCCAATCCTTCTACCCTGGGGCCCCGGCGTGAGCGCCAAGTGCACCCACGCCCCGCGCCCCGTCCCGGTTCCCGCCCGCCGCCCGCCGCCCGCGCCTCTTCCTGACGCGCCTGGGGACCCACGGCCCCGCCCCGCGGCCGGGCTGGGCGAGCGGCGACCGCGGCTGAGGTACAGGTGCCTCGCGGTGCAGCCGGGTCGCCTTCCAGCCCGTCCGCCTCCCGACCAGGGCCCGCGCCCCGTCCCGCCTCTCTCCCGCCCAGCCAAATGCAGGCCGCCGCCCTCCCTGAGGAGATCCGTTGGCTCCTGGAAGGTAACGCCCTGGCGCAGGCCCCCTCCAGTGCTGAGCCGAAGGCAGAAACGGGCGGGACACCAGGCCTCCCACGGCCGCGCTTTCTTTTCAGCTTCGTCACTCTCCTCCTTCTAGAACCTTAAGGCTTTTAGAGCCCTCGACTCCCTAGAGCCAGCTTTCCATCCTCTCACCTCAGGGCCCCTTTCACTCCCTGGAGTCCCACATCTTTTTCCTTGAGGCACCTCCACGCCTCCACTTCCCCTCCCCGGCTTCTAAAGTCCTCAGGCCGGGTTCTTGGTCCCCCATGCCACCTTGCCTGGTCTTCGACCTGTCCCTTTCTCCAAAGGACTGCGCAAATCTGTAGGGTTTCCCGTCCCCCTCCTTCCCCAGCCACGACTTCCTCACCTCTCACAGAAGACCCCAAACCTTCCTGCTTAGAGGTCTCCGAGGCTCTCCAGGGGGCTGCGAGGGGCTCATGGGATCCCCATGGGCCAAGGCCAGGTGGTTGACGTGAGTTTTTGTCAGTGCGAAAACCCCAGCCCTCCCTTTATCACCCTGCAGACGTCTAGGGGTCTCACCCACCCCAAGGCAGGCTCATTCTCAGTATGGGATTTCCTCCTTTTCTAGAAGTGCCCCCATTGTGGTGTGTTCACCTTCCAACTACAGTGTCTAAGTGGTGGTTTAAAGAGTTCCGGCCATCCCCATCAACACTCAACACACACTGCCGACACTCCAAAGAGACGTCGTAAAGAGACCTTGCTAACGGGCAGTTTCATTTGCTGGGTTTCATGGTGAAAGTCACTTTTACTTGCTTTCCTGTAATTAACCTTCCAGGGAGGACAGAGGCCTGGAACCTGCAGTTGCATAAGGGTCCCAGGAGGAAACTATTCAGAATTAAGCCTTTTGGCATCTAAGTTGACATATTTGACACATATTTAACAGATGGCCTGCTTTGGGCAGGTCATATTTTTGGCAAGCAGTATTGTTTTTTCAGTTTCTCTCAATTTAATTGGTTTTATATCTCCATTACCTTGTTATCTGGGTATAAATGCTTCCTAATCAAATATTTGGCAAGTCTTTTTGGTGTCTGTTTGTAGCACTATTTCCATTCTGGATTGCTTCTATGTAAAAGCTGTCAACTAGATATTTCTTTTGAGGTGAGGTTTCCAAAATCCATTTTACTTATGATCAGAATAAATCTAAATTTTGGGGGTAGAAAACTATTTGCAGGGTAAAAGAGCATTATCTGGGGGTCTAAGAAGAAACAATCCAGCCTTTCCCTCTGTTGTTGGTTCAATATTAGGCTTGTGAAGGAAGGCTGTAATTATCTTTGGTTTCTAGGAGAGAAGGAACTGTGGCAAAAAGTTTAACTCTGCCCTTCAATTGAAAGATATAAAGTGATTCTTTTTATTAGTATCTCTCATTTGATGAGAACAAACCTATTTTATAAGCTTATTAAACTATACTTCGGTTTTGTGTCTAGGCTTGGTAGAAAATTCTGTTTTATTTTCAGAGGCTTGCAATGAAATCCATTCCTTCAGCATTTTTGAGGTGCAGTTCTTTATTGTTCAAAACTGACACTTTGGTAAACAACTCATTTCTGCACCTGCCACCTTCCTTTAGCTTAGATTATTTTCTAGTTAGCTGACTGTTTTTAATTGAAGTCTTCAGATCTCCTTCTAAAGCAGAACGTTTGTTTGCTGACAAGTAGAGCAGGGTATGAATAGAGATTAATTGCATGTCACATACTTCTGTATCAAGCTTGCTGTGTCTTAACAATCTCTGTTGGTGCTCAGGTCTTTAAAATATATGAAAGAGTCTGAAACCAAATTATAAGGAGCTTCGTTGGTTGATGTATTTCTTTAAGGCTTTTTTTTTTTTTTAAGTTTGCAATTAGAACTTGAATCTGAAGTAGAGAAAAAAATGTAAAGTGTGATTCATCCAGTGATTCTATTGAAAAATGTTTGAAGAATATGTTTTTGAAAGGTTCCTGTAATAATAATAGCAACATATTGGTTACAAGTTTTATTTCTTATGGAACACAGTCTCTGGTGTAGACCAGGAGGATTATTCACTGTGTTACAAATAATCTGTCGATATTAGAAACCCAAAATGGCCATCAATTTGTTGTTTGTTGCTATTTGTCTCCCCACCACACACTTTTTAAGGTTAACTGTTGACAATTAGAAAAAATAGAGGTCCTGATCTCTATATAGTCACTCTGTGGGAGGGAGTCACAGGATGTGACGGCTGCAACTCTAGTGCTGCCACATGGCTGTGGGGGTGGGGTTTCCACAATGAATTACTACTTTCATAAACCAAGGCATAAGCATTTGCACAGTGATTTAACGCTGAACATCACAACCATAACTTAAGCATTTATTTATTTATAACTACACAAGCATAAATGACAGGGGCATTTTTTGACATAATGTGTGTGCTTTTAAGAATAAAATATGTAAAGCATTGTGAATGGTAGATAACAAAATTTTGCATAATGAAGAAGAGAATACAAATTCTCAAGGCCTAAAATTAATTTTGTTTAAATATAAAATTTGAAACATTTGTAAATGTTTCATTTGACCTAGAAACCTCACTTCTAAAAATCTGTCACTGAAGTTAAAGGTCATGAAGTAGTATATGCACAAAGATCTATCCTAAATGTTAATAAGCTGGGAGACTCAGGGTGATGGTTGAATGAATTATGGGACATTTGTCTTACGGAATACTTCACAGCCACTAAAAAAGTATTCTGTGGATCTGTATATAGGCTTGGAAAGTGTCCATGGCATATTTTTAAGACTAAAAGGCAAAATGCATGATAGTACATGTACTATCCTATTTTTGCTTGAAAACCAAAAGACAAAACCAGAAAAGCCACATATGTTATAAATATTTGTGTAAGCCTAGGAAGAAGTAAAAAAGAATGTATACCAGACTGTTAACATTGGCTTCCTTGGGAGAAGAGTGAGAGTTTGGAGGAGGGGAGGTTATTAATTTTTATTTCATACATCTTTGTGTTGTTTGAATTGTGACAATGACCATGTATTACTTTTGTAAACAGGAAAAAATAAATAGTAAGGATATTTAAAAGAAAAAGGAACAAAAGACAAATAGAAACTCAGAGCGGTCAGAGTGCTAATGGACCATTAACTATGCTTGTGGTCATGTTTTTCTCTTTTTAGCCCTGAGGGGTATGGAAGGTGGAGAAATTAAAAAAAAAAAAATGCTATCTTGGATTCTTGGCAAATATCAAAACAGTGTGAGGCTTCTAGAGTAACTCAGGAAATAGCTTCTTTAGATAGACTCTGTCAAGCTCTCATATAGAAATAGTAACTAGTCCCCATCAACAAATAAATACCTCATAGATAAGTAAAATGGAGGGTGCTTTCTGCTTTATTGAAAGAGGAGGAAATATTCAGTCTGTTTTCAAATAATGGGGCTTCAGATGTAGAAGTTATCTTTTTGTTTCTGTTTTGTGATAACCACACTGAAAACAAAAACAATGAAGTGCTGGCAGTTGCATAATCTGCTCCACGGATATAAACATAATCAGTCTCTTCTTCCTGGTCTTTCTAGCCCTGCTTTTGAAGTCAGAAGCAAAAGGGACGAGTATGAAGGAGGTGGAATAGATATTTCTTTGGTTTGTAGTTTGTCCTGTGTGATGGAATGGGGCCTACTGACATTACCCTGGTAGCTGATAGGTCTCAACTGTCTACATGGTACTAAATCCTGCCCAGAATATGGATTTAAGCCAAAATAACATCAACAACCTGGCTGCATGTAGTAGCAATTGCTAGGTTAATGCTGATTCTGATATGCCTATAGTTATTTATTTTTAAACTTCCTTGTAAAGAAGCAGTCATTAATCATTTCCTTCCAGATTGTTCTCCAGATCTGTATTAGTCAATGCAGCCAATCATAAAATCCGTTTCAGTATAGTAAAATTCTAACTATGGGAAACTTGCAGAAATGAGTTGCTCTGGATAGCTGAGGAGATTCTCTTTAAGCACTCTTATCTTTTTATTATAAATATTTGTGATCAGGTTTTTCCTAAAATGCATTAGGAACTTTTCTTCTTTAGCCAACCAGTCTACGGCTATCTTCAAATGAACCTCTTTAGAGCACTCTTTAACTCAAAGTTGTTATAGTGAATATCTATTATCATACTTTATGGTAATGTATTGTTTAGGATGTTTGGCCATAGTTGCCCCTGAACTGCTTTGTAAGTGTCTGTGGCTGCTTTATATTTTTATTTTCATTATTTTTTTCTTGCTGTTGGGCCAAGGTCTATCACTTTGCACCCTTGTCTGTGTGTCTACATTCCCAGTGCTTCTGGTACATCAGATAACCACGTTAGTTGGAATTGAGATATATGTAAAAGAAGTTACAAAGGGCTTTCTTGGTGAACAAAGTACCCACAGCTTTAAGTGTGGGCTTTGTGAGATGTATTTTGGCTGCTCAGAATCTTTTTTGCTTAATTTTTGAAACTGGATTGTCTTCCAGATCAGTGACGCTACTGCTCAGTTGAATTCTGAAAAGTGAGATATGACTATAGTTCTATTTCTTTTTTGTGTTAAAATTTTCTGATTATAAAAGTAATAATGCTAATTATAGAAAATTTAGAAAACACACAATAGGATACAGTTACTCAGAATCAATAATTGTTAAATTTCCATGTATTTTTCTCAGTATTCATTATATGGATATACTTTAAAAGTTGGGACATATTTGTGCACAGGTTTGTCTATTGATTTTTCTACTTATAATTTTTCACTTGTTATCGTCTCCTGAGGGTTTTCTTTTCTTTTTGAGATAGAGTCTCGCTCTGTTGCCCAGGCTGGAGTGCAGTGGCGCAATCTTGGCTCACCACAACCCCCGCCTCCCGGGTTCGAGCGATTCTCCTGCCTCAGCCTCCTGACTAGCTGGGACTACAGGCGCACACCACCATGACAGGCTAATTTTTATATTTTTAGTAGAGACAGGGTTTCACTATGTTGGCCAGGCTGGTCTCGAACTCCTGACCTCATGATCTGCCTGCCTCAGCCTCCCAAAGTGCTGGGATTACAGGTGTGAGTTACCCTGCCTGACCTTCCTGAGGGTTTTCATTTTCTTTTCTTTTTTTTTTTTTTTTTTGAGACGGAGTCTCACTCTGTCTCCAGGTTGGAGTACAGTGGAGCGATCTCGGCTCACTGCAACCTCCGCATCCCAGGTTCAAGTGATTCTCCTGCCCACTCTCCTGCCTCAGCCTTCCGAGTAGCTGGGACTACAGGCACACGCCACCACACCCAGCTAATTTTGTATTTTTAGTAGAGACGGGGTTTCAACATGTTGGCCAGGATGGTCTTGATCTCTTGACCTCGTGATCCGCCTGCCTCGGCCTCCCAAAGTACTGGGATTACAGGCATGAGCCACCTTGCCTGGCCTTTCCGGAGGGTTTTCTTAGATCACGGCTATGCTCTGGATGTTTGCGACTCGCCAAAATTTTTATGTTGAAATCTAATTACAAATGTGATGGGAGGTGATTAATGCCCTTATAAAAGAGGTCCCAGACGGCCGGGCGCGGTGGCTCACACCTGTAATCCCAGCACTTTGGGAGGCTGAGGTGGGCGGATTACGAGGTCAGGAGATCCAGACCATCCTGGCTAACACGGTGAAACCCCGTCTCTACTAAAAATACAAAAAATTAGCCGGGCGTGGTGACAGGCGCCTGTAGTCCCAGCTACTCGAGAGGCTGAGGCAGGAGAATGGCGTGAACCCGGGAGGCGGAGCTTGCAGTGAGCCGAGATCGCGCCACTGCACTCCAGCCTGGGCGACAGAGCGAGACTCCATCTCAAAAAAAATTAAAAAAATAAAGAGGTCCCAGAAAACTGCCTTACTCCTTCCACCATGTGAGGACACAGTTAAAAGGTGCTATCTATGAACCAAAAAGCAGGCCCTCAGCAGAGACTGAATCTGCCATTGATCTGGACTTTCCAGTTTCCCACTTGAGAAATAAATTTCTGTTGTTTATAAGCTACCTAGTTTGTAGTATTTTGTTATAGCAGACCAAATGGAATAAGACAATCATTAAGTGGGTTTTTTTTCCTTCAAGTTATATATCCTATTTTTATTCCACAAATAGTTTTACCCTAATGTCTTAAAATAAAAATCGGACCAGGCATGGTGGCTCATGCCTATAATCCCAACCCTTTGAGAGGCCGAGGTGGGAGGATCACTTGAGCCCAGAAGGTTGAGGCTGCAGTGAGATGTGATTGCACCACTGCACTCCAGCCTGGGTAATGTAGTGAGATCCTGTCTCAAAAAACAAACAAGAATGTTTTCCCTGCTTAACTTGTTCATTTCTTACTTTTGGTACCATGAATTTTTCATCCTTGAACTCTATTTTATCTCTTAGATATTAAGACTGTGCTGTTGACCATAACAGCCACTAGCCACATGTGGCTATTTCAATTTAAATTATTAACTAAAATTAAATACAAAAAAAAAGTTATTTCCTCAGTTGTGCTAGCGACATTTAAGCTGCTTAGTAGCCACAGTGGCTACTGTACTGGACAGTGTGTAAAGTCCTGGTAGTTGATGATCTAGAATATAATGCTGAGTGAATTTCTCAGGAAGGGTTCTTTGATAATAGGCTTACTAAGCCTCTGTACGTCTGAGAATGTGTCTCCCTTATTTCATAGAAACTTAGCTGCGGGCACGATGTTCTGGGATCACACTTTTCCCCTTCCTTCAACCTCCCCTCAACTAAGCCTCTAAAAGTTGTGCCATTATCTTTTGGCCTTCAGTTTTGTGAAGGAGAAGTGTGATGCCAGCCTGGTATATTTCATTTATAATCCACTCCTCTCAGCTGGGGGTGTATAGAATATTTTTCTTTGCTCTCAAAAATGTCATTAGTTAGTATCAAGGTCTTACTTAGACTTTTTAATACTTTTTGTTGTTGTTGTTCAATAGCATGCCAGGAAGGCCTTTTAATAATTTTGCCTGGTATGTAGTGAACCCTCTTGATCTATGGACTGAGGTCTCCCTTTGATTTGAGAAAGTTTTATTCTATTATGCTTCTGCTCTATCTGTTTTATTCTGTCATACTTGGGTTTATAGCATACATATATTGGACTCCTGATATGCTGTCTCTGTTTCATCTTTTTTACTGTCTCATCTGTCATTGCTTTCATTATGGTTTTAAATTCAACATTTATTTATTTTTTAAAAAGTTGCCATGTATTCTTTCCTCATCATTCATTGTCTCATTTTCATTACATCTATAAAGTGTTGATTTGTACATTTAATGACTTTTTGGATGTTGCCGAGAATTAGAAATTTTCTAAACATTTCTGTTCTTTAATGATAAATCTGCTTCAGAAGGAGGCATTTCTTTAGTTCTTCAGGTGGTCTTTTCTTTTTGAACATTAATGTTTTCTCATAGGTCCTATATATTTTCTCTGTGTGCAATTTGCCTAGATTCAAATTCTAACTCTTCCACTTTCTTAACTACAATTTACTCACTAAATAGACCATAGGCCTCTGTTTCTTGATCTGTAATATTGAGATAATAATGGTACCTATCTGTAGTATTGAGATAATAGTGGTACCTATCTTACAGAATTTATATGAAGAATAAAGGAATGAATATTTGAAAAGAATTTAGAACAGTATCTGGTATGTACTAAACACCATATAAATGTCAGATAAATAAAATTAAATTTTTTTTCACTTGAGTAATCCAACTGACCTCTTTTGTTTGTTTGTTTGTTTGTTTTGGCAGCTGCCTTTCCACAGGGAAACTCCCAGTCATGGTCTTTTGCTTATATTGGTGGCCCATCCCTGTTTTTATCCTTTTTCTCCATTGCGGGAGGCTTTTTGTTTTTTTTTTTTTTTTTTTTGAGATGGAGTCTCACTCTGTCACCAGGCTGGAGTGCAGTGGTGCAATCTTGGCTTACTGCAACCTCTGCCTCCTGGGTTCAAGCGATTCTCCTGCCTCACCCTCCCAAGTAGCTGGGACTACAGGTGCGCACCACCAAGCCCAGCTAATTTTTGTATTTTCAGTAGAGATGGGGTTTCACCGTGTTGGCCAGGATGGTCTCGAGCTCTTGGCCTCGTGATCTGCCCGCCTCAGCCTCCCAAAGTGCTGGGATTACAGGTGTGAGCCACTGCGCCCAGCCCGACTTTTAGGGATTCTTTCAAAATCTCCATTTCTTTCCTTCAGAGTCTAGTGATCATTTTGATGAGAAACTTTATGGAGGAAGGAGAGAGAAAATTAGCTTCATTGCTTTTGTTGTCACCTAGCCTGCAGTTCTCTGAATTTTCTATATTCTTTTTTTTTTTTTTTTTGAGACGGAGTCTCGCTCTGTCGCCTAGGCTGGAGTGCAGTGGCGCAGTCTCGGCTCACTGCAAGCTCCGCCTCCCGGTTCACGCCATTCTCCTGCCTCAGCCTCTCCGAGTAGCTGGGACTACAGGCGCCCGCCACCACGCCCGGCTAATTTTTTTGTATTTTTAGTAGAGACGGTGTTTCACCGTGGTCTCGATCTCCTGACCTCGTGATCCGCCCGCCTTGGCCTCCCAAAGTGCTGGGATTACAAGCGTGAGCCACCGCGCCCAGCCTGAATTTTCTATATTCTTATAGATTCCCAGGCATATAATTTTTCTACCCTGATGTTTCAGTTGAAATTTTGTTTTGTCACAAAAGGATTCTATGAGATGGCACTTGAAGCTTTACCTAGTCTGTTTGTGTATGACTGAGCATATCAGGAAAGATATGTGTTCCTTGCCTTGTTATAGAACACCCTGTTTTGTGGCTGGGCATGGTGGCTTACACCTGTAATCCCAGCACTTTGGGAGGCCGAGGTGGGTAGATCACCTGAGGTTAGGAGTTTGAGACCAGCCTGGCCAAGATGGTGAAACCCCATCTCTACTAAAAATACAAAAAATTACCCAGAAGGTATGGTGGCAGGCGCCTGTAATCCCAGCTACTCAGGTGGCCGAGGCGGGAGAATTATTTGAACCTGGGAGGCAGAGGTTGCAGTGAGCCTCCTGCCTCATGCCACTGCACTCCAGCCTGGGCGACAGAGCAAAATTTGTCTTAAAAAAAAAAAAAGAACACTATTTTGTGTGTGTAAAACTAGTATTTTGCATTAATTCCCAGTTTTAAAAAAGGTCTATTCTCCTTCTCCCTTTTGTTTGCTAAAATTTAAAAAAACGTGGTAGAGATATTTGAACTTCATTCTGATTATCGTCTAGTGTTAGATGGACTGCCTAGGTCTTTTGAACTGTAGGTAAGAGCTGCTCCCCACAGAAGTTCACAGCTCTCCTCAGGATCAGGGTGATTCTCAAAGAGCATGCATTGTTGAGGTCAGCTTTCCCTCCAGGCTCCCCTGCTGCTATGCATGCTGTCTCTCCTGGGTTGTGTAGGCCCAAACCAGTGGTTGCCAACAGGGGTGATTTTGACCCTGGGGGCTTTTGGCAACATTTGGAGACATTTTGGTTGTCACAGCTCGGGAGGGTGCTCCTGGCATCTAGTGGGTAGAAGCTAAGGATACTGCTAAACTTCCTACAATACACAGGACAGTCCCTCCACAGTAAAGAATCATCCGGCCCGAATTGTCAATAGTGCTGAGGTTGAGAAGCCCTGGCCTAGACATATTTTACTTCTCAATATCCACAAAAGCCTATTCACATGAAGTCCCTATGAGTACAGAAAACATCACTGGAGAATCAGGGAGTGCCAGGATGGGGAGGAGGGGTTTATATTGCAGTCATGCAAATGATTTGAGCATTAGGCATTCCTATTCCTAAATACCCTTCTGCCACCCCAGTTATCAGTGTATATCCTCTATTCTTTCACTTGATTTAGTTCCCAGCCTTATGCCTTCTCATTGTCACTTTCTTTCTTTATCCTATCTGAAGTAAAAAATACATATATTTTTTTCCCTTCCACATGAAAAGGCAGTTTAACTATCTGTATAGTTGTTTAGGTTCCCACCCCAATAGCCACACACAGCAAAACAAGTTATTTTCCCAAACAATGACAGTTCTTTCCCTAAGAGGAACTGTAGTACCAGTTATTAAGATAATATTTTTACCTAATTTCATAAGTATAATACTTAAACAGTTTTTAATCATTTTAAATATAGGAAAAATAAGTATCAAGTTTTACCACCATCTGAGAATCTTAACATATTGACCTATCATAGATCTAATTTTTTCATGTTATAAGCCATTACACCCTACAGAAATCCTATAATTTCTGCTACATTTATTCATATTTATTTCCCCTGTGTTTCCGAGTTCATTGCTTGCTTTCCAGTTTGTCAGTGCTGCATTATAGGTTAGGTGATTATAACAGATGGATTTTCAGGTTTGGAGTCTTTGAGTTCCACTACTTAATTTTACTATCCAGCATTTACATGGAAGATAGGACAGATCTGAGCTCAGGAATAGAGTGGTCTTACCATCCAGATAGCAAGTCTTCCTCAAGGCTGCTGGCTCTAATAAAATCATTTGTGAATTATTTGAATTCTCATTTAGGGTCTCCTCCTAACATTGTAGATATTCTAATATGAGTATGTTATGGGAAAATAAAATTTTTATTCAAATAATAGATGCTTTACTAAAATATATCCAATGGCACATATTTGTACTTAGTTAAACCAATATTGTAGTAGCTGGAATTAATTAAGGTACTGTATTATAAATCTAGCATGAGAAGTATGCTGGGGTGTATAGGTAGCTACAGAAAACATCTATTCACTGCATTTTAATAAACCTTCTTAAACTACACTCCTTTAAAAATAACTTTTCTGGCTGGGCATGGTGGCTCACGCCTGCAATCCCAGCACTTTGGGAGGCTGAGGCGGGTGGATCACCTGAGGTCAGGAGTTCGAGACCAGCCTGGCCAACATGGTGAAACCTCGTCTCTACTAAAAACAAAAATTAGCTGGGTGTGGTGGCGCATGCCTGTAATCCCAGCTACTCTAGAGGCTGAGGCATGATAATTGCTTGAACCCGGGAGTTGGAGGTTACAGTGAGCCAAGATAGCACCACTGCACTCCAGGCTGGGTGGCAGAGCAAGACACTGTTTTGGAAAAAAAAGCCCCCCAAATTCTTTTCTTTCTCATAACTTTTTGTATGAGCCCTTTTATCCATTCATCCATCCATTAGGTTGGTGCAAAAATTGAGGTTTTTGCCATTACTTTTAAATGGCAAAATCTGCAATTACTTTTGCAACAGCCTAATATTTCTTTCTCCCTCTCTCCCTCCCTCTCTCTTCTTTTCTTCCTCTCTTCCTCCCTCCCTTTCTTCCATTTTTCTCCCTTTCTTCTTAGTACTTTAGGTATGACTTATATACTATTTATATTAAGTGTTGAAACTGGTTGACTTAAACATATATATACACCTATGTGACCACTCCCCAGATCAAGATACCTTATCAGTATACACCCACACCGTCTTCCATCCCCCTAGAAAGTTTCCTTTCCAGTCAGTATTCCCTCCCAGAGCTAATCACTGTTCTGACTTCTATCATAATGCAATCAGTATGTACTTTTTTGTATCTGTTGTCCACATAATATTTTTGAAATGTTATTGTGTGTATTGGTTTGTTCCTTTTTGCTGAATAGTATTCCATTGTGTGAATATTCCACAATTTGTTTATCCATTCTTATGCTGATAGACAATGAGTTGTTTTCAGTTTTTGGCTATCATGAATACAGCTGCTATGAGCATTCTTGTATAACTTGTTTTGTGAACATAAGCACTCATTTATCTTGGATAAATATATCTAGGAGTGGAATTACTAGGTCATAGGGTAGTTTTATGTTAAACTCCAAATACTTTTCTCAAGTGATTATACCCATTTTCCACTCCCACAAGCAGTATATGGGAGTCCCTGTTGCTCCATATCCTTACCAACACTTGGTATTGCAATCTTTTTATTTTTAGACATTTTGGTTGATGTCATGGTCCATGTATTTTTTAAATTATGAAAATAACTGATAGATATATTTTTATTATAGAATATTTGCACAACGTAGAAGTATATAGAATATTTGGCGGGGTGGTTGTTTGTTTTTTGGGGTTTTTTAGAGACAAGGTCTCACTCTGTTGTCCAGGCTGGAGTGCAGTGGCACGATTATGGCTCACTGCAGCCTTAATCTTCCAGGCTCAAGTGATTCTCCCACCTCAGCCTCCTGAATAGTTGGGACCACAGGCGCATGCCACCATGCCCAGCTAATTATTTTTATTTTTAGTAGAGATGAGAGCCTTGCTGTATTGCCCAGGCTGGTCTTAAACTCTTGAGCTCAAGCAATCCTTTCTCTCACAAAATGCTGGGATTACAGGTGTGAGCCACTGCACCCACCCTGGTTTGTTTTTATTGTCTTTTTTTTTTTTTTTTACCATAACAGTGTTGGAGACTTTTTCATGCAAATCAACCTATCCGTCTATCTATGTGTATATATATTTAAACTGCTACACAGTATTTAACAATTTATTTAGCAGTTGTCCTATTGATGGATGTTTAAGGTTTCCAAATATTTTATATATCCACACTGCTGTAGAAAACATCTCTATCTGTGCATCTTAGTGTACATATGCAGACATTTCTTTTTTTTTTTTTTGAGACAAAGTCTCGCTCTGTCACCCAGCCTGTAGTGGAATGGCACAATCTCAGCTCACTGTAACCTCTGCCTCCTGGGTTCAAGTGATTCTCATGCCTCGACCTCCCGAGTAGCTGGGATTACAGGCATGTGCCACCACGCCCAGCTAATTTTTGTATTTTTAGTAGAGACAGGGTTTCATCATGTTGCCCAGGCTGGTCTTGAACTCCTGAACTCAGGTAATCCTCCTGCCTCAGTTTGTAATCCCTGGGATTACAGGCGTGAGCCACTGCGCCTGGCCATATGCAGACGTTTCTATAGAATATATTCTTAGTCTCTCAAATAAAGATTGCAAAAGTGTTAATCCTGGATTTCTAGGCTGGCTGCTAGTTAAAACTTGATCTAAAGTACTCTCATTGTTTTAGTTTCTGGTTTTTGTTTTCTCTGTGTTGTGAGTATATAGGTATTTTCATTTTTCCTCTACAGGAGGTAGAAGGAAAATTAAAAATATAAACACTACACATTTCTTAGGTCATAGGGCAAACACAGTTAGCAGGTCGAACCTAGCCACAACCAGAACATGCCGACGACTTTTCTATTGTAATGCTGACAACTTCCTGCAAACCAAAACAAAGCTGGTAGGTATGAGGTATGATTTTAGCCTGCCAACACATTTTCCTTCTTGGCAAAAGGTAAAAAGTATATGCTTTAATTATGACATTTTTCAGATCAAAAGTTTTAGGTAAGTTTAAAACATGTTCTAGACAAACTGAAAGTCATTTTTCCCCACTATGGTACTTTTATGTAATTGATGTGAAAATAGGCAAGGTTTCCATGAAGGTTTCAATTAATAGGACAGGAAAATTAAACACTAAAGTCTTAGAGGTTTGATTTTAGTGATATATTTAAGAGTGACTGTAGAAATCCTAATGGTCTGATAACTTCAGTGTACCTGTGACAGGGAATTGGGAATTATTATTTTTGTTTCTACCAGAAGCTGTCAGTGAGACTTTATACAAGCGGGATTACCAACTAGGTTGCTTTCTTCCAGAAATAGCAATATGTAACTTAAAGAGATACTTGTGACATTTAACTAAATGTATAGAATACTCAGATACCCTAGAATGAAATGTGGTTTTCTACTGTTTCCAAGATGGAGATTGTTTTGGCATGGCAGGCATGGTTGGCTAGACATGACAAGGTGGTTAGGCATAGCCCATTATTTTTGGAAAGATTGTCTTACTGTTAGTAGTTCACTCATGGAAGTCCTGGGATGACACAAATTTTTACTCCTTGCCCACCACCACCAGTACAAAGAGAGCCCTGGGATGGGCCCCTAGGAGTCCCTCCTTCTCTTGTTCTCCTTTCCTCTTCTCCTCCACAAATCCAACAAACCTTTTTTATCCCTCTACCCTTTTCTACCCAGGGTTTCATCTCCAACCGGGAGGGGTGATGTCTGGTCTTTTAGGTTTTAACTGCTTCAGAGTATTCAGAGTGAAGTGTCTGCAAGATAAAGGAAACATTTTCCTTATAACTAGAAAAAAAACACACGTATCATTGAAAATTTAAGAGAAGATGAGGCTGAAATAGCATCCTGCTCCTACAATTTTTTAAAAGTCAATACATAGATTATTTTCCAATGTTCACTTAGATATTTTCTTATAGAAGCAATGTTTTTATGGGAAAAAGGACCAGTTTTTAGGCTGATTCGCAGGCCAACCTATTTTTTAAAAACTACTTTTCAAGTATTATACCTAGAGAAGAGGACTATAGACAATATTTTGATGGGGGCCCACCTTCCAACTTGGGCTTCTGAAAACTCCTTCTCTGCTGAATATCTCCCCCTTCTACTTGCTTCCTCTTTGTTAGTTGGGGGAGTGCACTCTTTATCCCCCTCCTCTCCAACTCCAAGCTCTGATGCTGGTACTTGTGACTGGGGAATGACTCCAATGAGCAGGGCTGGGCAGGAGTGAGGAGCTGATGGGAGCCAGGTTGGGGTTCTGAGGATTAGGGAAGAGACCATCTAAGTGGACAGAATGAGGGCAGGAATGGGGCCCCACGTAGGGAGGAGGTGAGAACCAGTGGAAGGACCGAAACGGAAGGGAGAACAGAATTTCTTCTTGTGTCTCTCCCTTCTTTCCCTCTCCTGCACTCCCACCTCCAACTCTTTCTGTTGAGAGTATGACTGCCAACCAACAGGCTATGAAAAGAGGAGAGGGGTTAGGGGATGGGACAAGGGATGATGGCAGAAGTATGCAGGGGGCTGATGAAGTAAAACGAGAATAAAATCACCAACAAAGGGAAAGAATGGACATTTCTGTAATTATGCCCAGTGAGGACAAGCATTCACATGTAAAGAGTATTTGCCAGTACTTGAGACTTTTATTTATTTGTTTTTTATTTTTTGCCAAAGGGTTGTGCTAACCCTTTTCCCCATAAACAAAAACCTCAAATATTTTCTTGAGTGTAACGCTAGAATAGGCGGAAATTTATGCCATTTTTCTTTTTGGAAATGTGAGTTCTGCTTTAGTAGTTCAAACACTTTTACGAAATTTCCCCTCTAGGAACACTTTGATTGGTATTGGGTCGGTGGAGTTGTTTTCAACAGCATTTGGCCATTCATCCTGTCTCCAAATAAAAGGTTGATTGAAGTGAACTTTTGAGTTTTAGAAACATATATCAACAAAAACCCTTGCAACTGTTAGGGAACACAGACAAATATTTTTTGCTTTTAGTGTACTAGGAGCGTTACTTAGAAAACAGGAGGCAACCTTAATCTTTTAGTAGTTTGAAAAATATGACCCATAAGATGTCATCCTCCTCTAAATAAACAAAAGAGCAGCTTTGTGAATGTACAAGATGAGAGAATTTGGGAAAATGTAAGAAACTTTCACCAGTCTACAAAACCTAGTGCTCTTGGGTGCATCCTGCCAAGTCCGAATCTTTACAACTGGCCTTCAAATTCTACAGCAGTTTTTCGCTGGGGTGTGATAATCATATCATGCCTCTAGTGTTGCAAATACCCTCTCTTCCCTTGTCCTTCAGTCATCTTTTCCTGTTTGCTTTTCCTACCCTGACTTGCTGGCATAGATATCTATAAGCTACCTGGAAGCTGAGAGAATTTTCGTTTTAGGGCAGCTATGAATTATAACAGAAAGATGCATTGTTGTCAGAGCTGTGTTTACCTTTTAAATATGCGACTTCAAATGATTTTGTATTACTTTTAGTACAAAATACTGTATATTGCTACAAGCTTGCCCTCCATATTAGTCTTTCACCACCCTCCTCCTGACCTCTGTGTTCTGCCCTCCAATTTGAAATTTTTTGTCTCTCCAACTAAACTGTGATCTCTCACCTCTGGACCTCTGCACATGATGCTCCCATGCCTGGGCCATTCTTTTCCTCATCTCACCAACTTCCCACCTTTTCCCCAGTACATGTTCTTGGCCTGTTAATTTTGGGGGTTTCAGGTGAAAGATGAGTTCTCTGAGAGGCCTTCCGTGATTTACTTTCCCCTCTAGACTAGGTGCCTCTACTATGGGCCTGTACACCCATCACTTCCTTTGTTGTCACAATTTATTCTAATTGTCTATTTAAGTCTGTATTCTTTGCTAGACTGTAAACTCTTAGTTAAGGTAGAGATTAGATCTATTTCGTTTACTTTTTGTGCTTAGCCTGTGATAAGCATTCAATAAATATTTCTTGAAGAATAAATGCTTTTAGACAATGTGGCATTGTTTATGGTTGTTTTTGATTTTGCCTTTTCTCTTTGGTCTGAGGACATTTACACCATGCGGTATCGTTCACTCCCTAGTTGAAGGTAACTGTGGGAAGACTCTGCAGCATCAGGTCCTACATAGAGTGAATGCTGCGATGTCAGAATCATCTGGGGGATGTTCTTGTGCAGTTAGTGGTGCTTTTCACACTGGGTGTTACACTTACAGGAAGCCCAAGGTATTCAGATGTGATTGCACATGATGTTTATATTAGAAGAGCTCTTGTTTGTAAAAGGTTGATCACTTTATGGAAAACCCACCAGATAGAATAGTGACCTTGGTTAAATAAAGGAGGTAATATATTGAGAGATCTTTTAAAATCTCTTCCCTGTTCAGTGGTGAGTAGTGTGTTCTGAGCAGGGTTGCCTAGGCCTCTTTGGGTTATGGGTTGTAATCACTGTGAATGGCATAATCTTGTACATTGAAGAGCAAATATATATATATATATTTATTTATTTTTGAGATGGAGTTTTGCTCTTGTTGCCTAGGCTGGAGTGCAGTGGTGTGATCTCGGCTCACTGCAACCTCCATCTCCCAGGTTCAAGCAGTTCTCCTGCCTTAGCCTTTCGAGTAGCTGGGATTACAGGCATGCGCCACCATGCCCGGCTACTTTTGTATTTTTAGTGGAGACGGGGTTTCTCCATGTTGGTCAGGCTGGTCTGAAACTCCCGACGTCAGGTGATCCACCCACCTCAGTTTGGTGCTGGGATTACAGGCGTGAGCCACTACTCCTGGCCCTGAAGAGCGAATGTTTTATATACTGGTCTGAAGTTTCCTTTCCTAGGTCTTCATCAAGTTTTGGTATCAGGGTTGTATTGGCTTCATAAAATGAATTGAAAAGCATATATAATACTAGAGATATGATCTCTCATGTAGGCCTTGCTTTTGACTTCTTTATGTTTTTTTTTGGTTATAAGCTTATTCATCTAGTAAGTTTGTGGGTGTATTTTTAGAGCAGATTTTTTTAAAAAGCTGGATGAGACAGATGGAAGAAGTTATCTTTGTGACCTTTTATTCCCCTGAGTAGTGCAGGTGAAGAAACAAATACTTAAATTAACATGTGACCTCCTAAAGTGTTTTGAAAACAAGTCTTTCAAAAATTAATATGGAGTAAACTTGAAAAGTAAAATCATAATAAAAACAACTTGTCCTTAGTGACATCATTGGGGGATAATTATGTTAATTATTTTGTAACAATTTTAGTATGAACAACTATAATTATGTAGGCTATTTTACTTATAATTTAGTAAGGATATTTGTCAGTTATTACTCAAGAAAGCTGGAGGAAAATGAATTTAGTAAGGAGAGTTGATGTTCAAAATTATATATATGTATAGTATTAATCATCTACAGGAATAAGGTATATACTTTAACACTTCACCTCCTGTAGGATCTTCTTTATTCCCCACTTGATCTCTGACCAGGGGGCTTCCCTTCCTTTTTCACAACTGCTTGAGCTGAGCCCACTACTACTGAGTGAAATGAAGATGAGAACCAAAAATTAAAGTCTATCCAACTTGTGAGTAATATTACTTCATGCTTGCATAACGACTTTTATTTTACTTATTTTTTCTGATTCCAAAACACATATTTTTAGAACATTTAGAAATATAGAGAATATAAAGATGAGGAAATTGGCGGCAGTTCACTACCCAGAGATGGCCATTGTTAATGTTCTGGTATTTATCACAGTGCCTGACTGGCACAAAGGAAGGACTCAGTAAAGATCAGGTTAATGAATGAATTGAACCCTATCTTTTTCTATTTGCAAAACATTAAGATTATACCATATGCCACTTTTTAAATTAATAGGCTTTATATTTTTAGAAGTTTCAGATTTATAGAAAAATTAAGCAGATAGTACAGAGTTCCCCTATTCCTCCTTTCCCCTCCAGTTTCCCTTATTGTTAGCATTTCCCATTAGCATTGTACTTCCGTTACACTTAATGAACCAGAACAGATACATTCTTAACTAAAATCCACATTTCATTCAGTTTTCTTTAGCTTTTGCCTAATGTTCTTTTTCTGTTCCAGGATCCCATCCAGGATACCTCATTTAATTTAGGCTCCTTGGGCTCCTCTTGCTGTAACAGTTTCCCAGACCTTTCTTGTTTTTGATGACCTTGACAGTTTTGAGGAGTACTGGTGAGGTATATTGTAGAATGCCCCTGTATTAAAATTTGTCTGTTCTTTTTCTCATAACTAGACTAGGGTTATGGGTTTTGAGGAGGAAGATCACAGAGGAAAAGTGCCATTTTCGTCCCATCATGTCAAGTGTACATGCTGTCAGCATGATTATGACTGTTAATGTTGACTTTGATCACCTGGCTGATATGATGTTTTTCAGGTTTCTCTATTGTAAGGTGACTTCTTATTCATCCTTTCCATACTCTTTGGAAGAAAGTTGCTATGTGCACCCCACACTTAAGGAGTGGGAGTTATGCTCCCCCACTTTAGAGTGGAGTAGTACATAAATTATTTGAAATTCTTCTGCACTGGAGATTCATCTCTTGTCTCCTATTTATTTATTTATTTATTTATTTATTTATTTATTCATTTGAGATGGAGTCTGGCTCTGTCACCCAGGCTGGCGTGCAGTGGCGTGATGCCAGCTCACTGCAACCTCTGCCTCCGGGTTCAAGCAATTCTCCTGCCTCAGCCTCTCGAGCATCTGGGATTACAGGTAGGCACCAGCACACCCAGCAAATTTTTGTATTTTTAGTAGAGATGGGGTTTCGCCGTGTTGGCCAGACTGGTCTCGAACTCCTGACCTCAAGTGATCTGCCCGTCTCAGCTTCCCAAAGTACTGGGATTACAGGCGCAAGCCACCGTGCCCGGCCTCACTTATTTATTCAACCATTTATTCATATAAGTATGGAATCATGCATACTTATTTTATACTTTGGGTTATAATCCAATATTACTTTATTTTGTTGTGGAAATTGTTCCAGTTTTGGCCACTGGGAGCTCTTTCAGTTGGTTCCTGTGACCCTTTCTTTTTTTTTTTGAAATGGAGTCTCGCTCTGTCGCTCTGTCGCCCAGGCTAAAGTGCAGGGGCATGATCTTGGCTCACTGCAACCTCCACCTCCCGGGTTCAAGTGATTCTTGTGCCTCAGCCTCCCAAGTAACTGGGATTACAGGTGCCTGCCACCACACCCCACTAATTTTTGTAGTTTTAGTAGAGACCAGGTTTCACCATGTTGGCCAAGCTGGTTTTGAACTCCTCACCTCAGGTGATCCGCCCACCTTGGCCTCCCAAAGTGCTGGGATTACAGACATGAGCCACCATGCCCGACCTCCTGTGCCCCTTTTGACATGTCCCATCAGTGTCTGCGTGCTTGTGCGTGTTTTCAGCACTTCCTTACTTTCTGACACTACAAGATCCTTTAGGCTCATCTTATATATTTCCTGCCCCAGTCCTAGAATCAGCCATTTTCTAAGGAGCCTAGGTTCCTTTTATTGAAGATTGGTCCTAGAAATCAAGATGTTTGTGCTAGGTATGCTCCTTGTTACTGTGATGTCATTCCTTTTAGGTCCTCTTAGCTGACAAAGCAAGGAAATACACATGTATATATTAATAATAACCTGATTTATATGTTTCTATATATAACCAACTGTATCTGTGTAAAGTAAAACATGGGCTCTTACTGATGTCTCCAATTCTAATTCATTACCACATAGATCATTCTAGACTCTTCTCCTTGCTATTCTTGCTACCTGTTCCCCTCCTTTCCACTCCAACAGTGAGAAACCTGGCACCCACCATTCATCATCCATTTACTTAATTGTTCAATTACAGTAAACATGTATAGCGGTATAAGAATTGTTAACCCATACACCCATGGCAAACAACTTTATTGACTAGAGTTCAGTATTTATGTTCAGTTCCTTTTGCCTTTAGTCTTACAAACTCTGCTCATTTCCAAAGCTACTTAGGTAGCACCTTTTCCCTTTCCCCTTCAGTGAATTTATTTCTTAGATTTGAAATACAGTTAGATTACGTTGTTACAGTTTACATTCTTTCTTGAAATCTCCTAACCTCCTAAATGATTTCTTGCACTTTGCAGGCATTAAGGCTCACTCAGTGTTTTAAAGTTCTACAGGTTTCAACAAATGCATGATGTCACGTATCTGCCATTATAGTATCACTACCCTAAAAATCCCCTGTGCCTCACCTGTTTATCCCTCACCCATTCTTGAACTCTATGTTTTTCTAGCTTGAGAGTTCATTTCTTTTTTTTCTTTTTTTTTTTTTTTTTTTTTGAGTCAGGATCTTGCTCTGTCACCCAGGCTGGAGTGCAGTGGTACAATCTCGGCTCACTGCAACTTACACCTCCTTGTTCAAGCAATTCTCCCACCTCAGCCTCCCTAGTATCTGGGACTACAGGTACGCACCACCATGCCCAGCTAATTCTTTTTTGTATTTTTGGTAGAGACAGGGTTTCACCATGATGCCCAGGCTGGTGAACTCCTGGGCTCAAGTGATTTGCCCACCTCGGCCTCCGAAAGTGCTGGGATTATAGGCGTGAGCCACCATACCCAGTCGAGAGTTCTTTTTAATGCTGAATAATATTCCAGGGTATGGATGCGTCACAGTTTGTTTATCTGTTCACCTATTGAGGGACATTTTGGTTGCTTCCACTCTTTGGCAATTATGAAAAAATGTGTTATAAACATTCACTTGCAGATTTTTGTGTGGACATAAATTTTTAGCTTAATTGGATAAATACTTAAGAGTATGACTGCTGGATTTTATGGTAAGACTATCTTGGTTGCACCACTTGCTAGGTGTATAACCTGGGAGCAAGTTTCTTTACCCAGAAAATGGAACAGTAGTATCTACCTCATAGGTAGCCCAGCCTATCCTGATGTGACATGATCTGATGTATATATTAGGAAAGATTTTATTTTAAAAAGGCTGATCACTTAGTGGAAAACCCATCAGATTGATGGGGAGCTTGGTTAAATAGAGAGGTGACCTATCGAGGGAACTTGTTAAGTCTCTTTGCTGTTCAGTAGTGAGTAGTGAAGTACAGCAGTGAAGTTGCTCAGGCACCTGCAGATCACATTCACTGTGAGTAGCACCATCTTCTAAATTGAAGGGCAAATGTATTATATATTGGTCTACAGTTTCTTTCCTTAATATCTTAATCATAAAGTTTTGGCATTGGGGAATACTTCTGTTTTACTACAGTTTTGTCACTAGTAGATATAAATACCATTAGATGACATTTTTGCCACTTATCAGGAAATTTTTTAGATTTTTTTAACCTATTAAAGAAATATACAATGAATCAATAGTATTGAAACATCTTTACATTCCCAGTATAAGCTTTACATTAATATTTTAATGTATTACTAAGTTTGATTTACTAGTATTTTATATAGGATTTTTGTCTGTCTACTAACCTTAAACTAATTGCTTTCTGTGCTTTTAGAATTAGGGCTATGCTAGCTTTTACCAAATATTTGAACTTTTCCTCTTTTTGTATGCTCTGGGATAGTTTATATAAAGTGAGAATTATTTATTACTCAAAGGGTTGAAAGACAAGTATAAAACTATCTAAACTTGAACTTAATAAATAAAAAACATTTTGGCAACTTTCTTTCCGCCTGCTTATTAGCTTATTCAGAATTCAGGTTTTTCATTTCTCAATTTAGTTTTAGAAATTTATATTTTTCTCAGTGACTTTTCATTGAGATTTTCAAATTTATTTGCCTGGTATTTTATTTTGTTTACATGGCACTTTATTTTTCAAAATAGCTTCTTAAAGGGATAAAATGATTCTCGTTATCACAAAACTTAAATTGTTTATAAAAGTACAAAGAAAAAAATTAAAAGCACTTGAACTCTTACCACTTTTGTAAAGTATTTCATGATCTTTCTAAAAATTTTATTTGTTTTTGCTCCTTTTATTCTGCCTATTTTTTGTATATTTGCGCTTTCTCTCCTTTTTTCTTGATTGCATTTACTAATGGTTTATCATTTTGCTGGATTTCCGCCACCTCTGAAAAATTCCAGCTCTTACACTTACACTTATGTAGCATTTATATATTCCTCTCCTGCCTTTTTTTTTTTTTTTTTTTTTCTGGAGACAGAGTCTCACTGTGTTGCCCATGCTGCAGTGCAGTGGCACGATCTCAGCTCACTAAAGCCTTCATCTCCTGGGCTCAAGCAATCCTCCTGCCTGAGCCTTCAAAGTAACTGGGACTACAGACATGTGCCACCATGCCTGGCTAATTTTTGTATTTTTCTGTGGAGTTTCATCATGTTGCCCAGGCTGGTCTCGAACCCCTGGGCTCAAGCAATTTGCCTGCCTGGGCCTCCTAAAGTGTTGGGATTACTGAGCCACTGCACCTGGCCTTTCCTCCCTATTTTTAAGACTTATGATTTTTACCACTAAGTTGTACAATGGAACTCTTTAAAAAAAAATAAAACCGTACGTGAAATCCTGGCATATAAAAGCCAAGCATTTGTGATTAAATCAAAGGGGAGTGAGGAGAAGGGAATTTCCCACTCTTTCTCTTTCTTATCAGAGGCTTGTGAGTCCAGAGAGCACTGTTAGAAAACCATTGTTCTGATACACTAATTTCTGCTTTTATCTTTATTGTTTCCTTCCTCCTTTTTCCCATAGACTTGTTTTATTGCTCTGTTCTGACTTGAGTTTGGTGTTTATTGCATTTACTTTCGTTCGTTCTTATTTAACACTGAAAATATTTAAGTCTATGAATTTGTCACTCCATGATGCTGGTCATATCTTATAACATTTTATATAGGCTGTTTTCTCCTAAGTGGTAATTATAATTTTTTAGTTTCTCTTTGACTCATAATGTATGTAGGAGTATGTGTTTTTAAAGTTTAAGTGTAGTGGGGTTTGTTTACTCTTTTTAATATCAAGTTCTGGTTTTATTTCACTGTGGTAATAAAATAAGATCTTTCTAGGCCAAACACGTTGGCTCATGCCTGTAGCACTTTAGGAGCTGAGGCAGGAGGATCTCTTGAGCCCAGGAGTTCAAGACTAGCCTGGGCAACATGGCGAAACCCTATCTCTACAAAAAATTTTTAAAAATTGGTCGGGTGCAGTGGCTCACACCTGTAATCCCAGCACTTTGGGAGGCAGAGGCAGGCAGATCACTTGAGATCAGGAGTTTGAGACCAGTCTGACTAACATCGTGAAACCTCATCTCTACTAAAAATGCAAAAATTAGCCAGGCGTGGTCGTGGGCACCTCTAATCCCAGCTACTTGGGAGGCTGAGGCAGGAGAATCACTTGAACCTGGGAGGCGGAGGTTGTAGTGAGCCGAGATCGCGCCACTGCACTCCAGCCTGGGTGACATAAGTTAGACTCTGTCGCAAAATAAATAAATAAATAAATAAATAAATTAGGGGGACATGAGCCTTTAGTCCCGGCTACTTGGGAGGCTGAGGTGGGTGAATCACTTGAGCCCGGGAGGTTGAGGCTGCAGTGAGCCACGATTGTGCCACTGCACTCCAGCGTGGGTGACAAGGCAAGACCCTGTCTCAAAAATAAAGAAAAAAAATTTCCAATTTTAAATTGTTAAGAAATTATTGATATTTCCTATAATTCAGTGTTTAATCAATATTTATAAATTTTCCATGGTAGTTTGTAAAGTTTGTATTCTGCTTTTTTGTTTGTTTGTTTGTTTTTTTGAGACGGAGTCTCGGTCTGTCGCCAGGCTGGAGGGCAGTGGCACGATCTCGGCTCACTGCAACCTCCGCCTCTCAGGTTCAAGCCATTCTCTTGCCTCAGCCTCCCGTGTAGCTGGGACTACAGACGCGTGCCACCACGCCCAGCTAATTTTTGCATTTTTAGTAGAGATGGGGTTTCACCATGTTGGCAAGGATGGTCTCGATCTCTTGACCTCGTGATCCACCCGCCTCAGCCTCCCAAAGTGCTGGGATTACAGGTGTGAGCCACTGCGCCCAGCCTGTACTCTGTTTTTAGGTTACAAAGTTTAGTTCACTTCTTCTCACTTCTATTATCTTCTCTGTTAATTATATTATTTGAATCCTCTATATCTGCACTGATCATCGTAGTAGCCGTTCTCTATCTGTGGCTATTGAGCGTTTGAAATGTAACTAGTCTGAACTGAGATGTAAGTATAAAATGTACAAAATGCACACTCAGGGCCGGGCATGGTGGCTCACACCTGTAATCCCAGCACTTTGGGAAGCCGAGACAGGCGGATCACCTGAGGTTAGGAGTTCAAGTCCAGCCTGATCAACATGGTGAAACCCCATCTCTACTAAAAATACAAACATTAGCCAGGCATGGTGGTGGGCGCCTGTAATCCCAGCTACTCAGGAGGCTGACAGGAGAATCACTTGAACCCGGGAGGCGAAGGTTGCAGTGAGCCGATACAGCGCCATTGCACTCCAGCCTGAGTGACAAGAGTGAAACTCTGTCCAAAAAAAAAAAAAAAAAAAAAGAAAGAAAGAAAGAAGGAAGGAAGGAAGAAAGAAAGGAAAGAAAGAGGCTGGGCACGGTGGCTCACGCTTGTAATCCCAGCACTTTGGGAGGCCGAGGCGGGCGGATCACGAGGTCAGGAGATCGAGACCACAGTGAAACCCCGTCTCTACTAAAAATACAAAAAATTAGCCGGGCGTGGTGGCGGGCGCCTGTAGTCCCAGCTACTTGGAGAGGCTGAGGCAGGAGAATGGCGTGAACCCGGGAGGTGGAGCTTGCAGTGAGCCGAGATCACGCCACTGCACTCCAGCCTGGGCGACAGAGCAAGACTCTGTCTCAAAAAAAAAAAGAAAGAAAGAGAGAAAGAAAGAGAAAGAAAAGAAAGAAAGAAAAGAAAATGCACACTGGGTTTTGAAGATGTAATGCCAAAAAAGCAAAATAGCCCAGGAATAATTTTTATATTGGTTACATATCGAAATAATATTTTTGGTTAAATAAAAAATAAATACTATTAAAGTTAATTTCATCCCTCTTTTTAATACTTTTTAAATAAGGCTACTAGAAAATTTAAAATGAAATGTGTAGCTTCCATTCTGTTTCTGCTGGACAGCACTCCAAATCATTATTTATTTTTGTCTACTTCATCTATCCAAGACTAGTAGTAACATTAAAATGTCGGTTTTTTTTTTTTAGAATTTCTGCTTCTCTCACAGTTTTCACTGTATATATTTTAGTGTGCTACTTAGCACATAACAGGTCATATCTATTGTGCATTGTACTTTACATCAAATGAAATTACCATCTTTGGCCTTTTAAAAATAGTTTCTTTAATTCTATTTTGATACGAATTATTGCCATTCTTGCTTTTAAAAAATCATTTTGCCTAGGATGTTTTGTACACCTCTCTTTTTTTATTTTCAGCTTCATTGGTTTCGGATATCTTTTAAATAGTAATTAAACTTGTTTAATTTTTTGATACAGTACAAAAATTTTTGCTTTTAATACAGAAGTCTAACTTTTCACAATTGTCATCTTATTTTATGAGTTCCACTTTTATGCTATGTTGCTTTTTTCTATATTTTATTATATTGAATATTTTAAAAATCTTTAATTCTACTTTTATTACATTTACACTTCGAAAAATCATAGTTAAACCCATTGTCTTTAATTATCACTATCAAGGATGAAGTAGTATCCATTGACCCTATGTAAATGTGTAATTTAGTATATATTTTCCTCTCTATTCATTTTCTAACTAGGAATTATACTATTTTTACATTTTTTACATTGTCTCACCATACGAATTTTTGTTTTGGTTTTGTTTTTATAGAGTTTCACCCTTCTTGCCCAGGCTGGAGTGCAATGGCGTGATCTTAGCTCACTGCAACCTCTGCCTCCTGGGTTCCAACAATTCTCCTGCCTCAGCCTCTGGAGTAGCTGGGATTACAGGCATGTGCCACTACGCCCAGCTAATTTTGTAATTTTAGTAGACATGGGGCTTCTCCATGTTGGTCAGGCTGGTCTCGAACTCCCAACCTCAGGTGATCCGCCCGCCTCAGCCACCCAAAGTGCTGGGATTACAGGTGTGAGCCACCTCGCCCAGCCAAGACTTATTTTTGATATTAATATTTTTATAAATTTTAAACCATATAGACCACAGTGATTTCGATTTTTTTTTTTTTTTTTTTTTTTTTTTGAGACAGAGTCTCACTCTGTCGCCCAAGCTGGAGTGCAGTGGCGTGATCTCAGCTCACTGCAATCTTCACCTCCCAGGTTCAAGGGATTCTCCTGCCTCAGCTTCCCAAGTAGCTAGGATTACAGGCGCCCACCATCATGCCTGGCTAATTTTTTAATATTTTTAGTAGAGATGGGTTTTCGCCATGTTGGCCAGGCTGGTCTCAAACTCCTGACCTCAAGTGGTCTGCCCGCCTCCGCCTCCCAAAGTGCTGGGATTATAGGCGTTACCCACTGTGCCTGGCTGTGATCTAGATTTAACTTGTTTTGCAGTTTGACATTTATCACCACCTCTTTCTCTTTGTGGATCAGAGTATATACTTGACAAGATTTTCTCCTTCTATATGGCCAAGCCAACATCCTGACTATGCTTAGAATTCTTAGAGCACACCATTTTTCCTTTAAAATTTTGTACACATCTCATCTTCTGATGCTTATTTTGTAGCAAGGCCATTTTGATTTTGTTGTTCTTGTTGCTGTTGTTCTGTAGGTGTCTTATTTTTTCTCTCTGGGTGCTTGAGAGATGTTTTCACTTCCCTTGAAATTTTGAAAGCTCAAAAGGACATGTATAGGTGTTGTTATTTATACACACACACACACTGATACATATATATATTTTTTAACTATGATTTTCAAAGTGTAAATGTAATAAAAAAATTCAATATAGTATTTTGAGACAGAGTCTTGCACTGTCGCCCAGCTGGAATGCAGTGGGTTAATCATAGCTCTCTGCAACCTTGAACTCCTGGGCTCAATGGATCCTCCTGTCTCAGCCTCCCGAGTAGCTGCAGGCATGCACCACCATGTCCAGCTAATTTAAAACTTTTTTTTTTTTTTTTTTTTTGTAGAGACAGGATCTTGCTTTTTGCTCAGGCTTGTCTTGAACTCCTGAGCTCAAGCAATTCTCCTACCTTGGCTTCCCAAAGTGCTGAGATTACAGGTATTTATTTATTTTTTTAAACAGCTTCAATGAGATATAATTCACATACTATACAACTCACACATTTAAAGCATACAACTCAATGGCTTCTAGTATGTTCACAGAATTGTGTAACTATCACCACAGTAAATTTTAGAACATTTTCGTTACACCAAAAGAAAACCTGAACCTCTTAGCCTTCACTCCCTGACTTTCTTTATCTACTTTCTGTCTCTGTAGATCTGCCTATTCTACACATTTCATGTAAATGGAATCATATGATATGTGGTCCTTTGTGACTGGCTCCTTTCACTTAGCATAATGATTTTAAAGATTCATCCATGTTGTAGCACATATCAGCATTTCATTTCCTTTTATTGCTGAATAATATTCCATTGTATGCTACATTTTATTTATCCATTCATCAGTTAATGGACATTTGGGTTGTTTCTACTTTTTAGCTATTAAGAATAATGCTGCTATGCCAGGCGTGGTGGCTCACGCCTGTAATTCCAGCAATTTGGGAAGCCAAGGCAGGCAGCTTGCTTGAGTCTAGGAGTTCAAGACCAGCCTGGGCGATGTGATGAAACCCCATCTCTACTAAAAATACAAAAATTAACCCAGCATGGTGGCATGCACCTGTAGTCCCAGCTACTTGGGGGGCTGAGGCACGAGAATCACTTGAACCCAGGAGGCAGAGGTTGCAGTAAGCTGAGATTGCACCACTACCCTCCAGCCTGGCCGATAGAGTGAGACTGTCTCAAAAAAAAAGAATAATGCTGCTATGAACATTTGTGTAAAGTTTTTGTGTGAGCACCTATTTTCATTTCTTTTGGGTATTTCCTAGTAATATAATTTCTGGATCCTGTGATAATTCTCTGTTTAGCCTTTTGAGAAACTGCTAGATTATTTTTGTAAGTGGCTGCACTGTTTTACATTCCTACCAGCAATGTATAAGGTTTCCAGTTTTTCTACATTTTCAACAACATTCATTGTTGTTCGTTTTGCCTGTAACCATTCTAGTGGGTATGAAGTGGTATTTCATGATTTTGATTTGCATTTCCCCGATGGCTAGTGATATTGAACATTTTTTAATGTGCTTATTGGTCGTTTGTGTATCTTCTTTAAAGATATGTCTATTCAGTTCCTTTTCTTATTTTTCAGTTGGGCTATTTGTCTTATTATTATTGAAATATAAGAGTTTTAATATATTCTACATACAAGTCTTTCATCTGCTATATGATTTGCAAAAGCTTTCTCTCATTCTGTGGGTTATCCTTTTGCTTTCTTGTTGGCCTTCTTTGAAGCATAATAGCTTTTAAATTTGATGATGCCGTTTGTCTATTTTTTTATTTGGTTGCTTTTTTTTCTTGGTGTCATATCTAAGAAACCATTACCTAATCCAAGGACACAAAGATTTACACCTGTATTTTTCTAAGAGTTTCATAGTTTTAGCTCTTATATTTAGGTCTTTGATCCATTTTTAGTTAATTTTTTAAATGGTGTGAGGTAGGAATCCAACTTCATTCTTTTGCAAGTGTATACTCAGTTGTCTCAGCACCATTTGTTGAAAAAACAACTTTTTCAACATTTAATTGTCTTGGCCCTCTTGCAAAAATTGACCATAAGTGTGAGGGTTTATTTCTGGATTCCCAATTCTATTCCTTTGAACTTTATCTCTGTCCTTATGCCAGTACCATGTTTTCCTAATTGCTGTAGTTTTGTAGTAAGTTTTGAAGTTAGGAAGTGTGAGTCCTCCAAATTTGTCTTTCTTTTTCTTTTCTTTTTTTTTTTTTTTTTTTTTTTTTTTGAGACAGAGTCTTGCTCTGTTGCCCAGGTTGGAGTGCAGTGGCACAATCTCGGCTCACTGCAACCTCCACCTCCCAGGTTCAAACAATTATTCTGCCTCAGCCTCCCAAGTGGCTGGGATTACAGGCACTAGCCACCACACTCAGCTAATTTTTGTATTTTTAGTAGAGATGGGTTTCTTCATGTTGACCAGTCTGGTCTTGAACTCCTGACCTCTGGTGATCCACCCGCCTCAGCCTCCCATAGTGCTGGGATTACAAGTGTGAGCCATCACGCCCGGCCATTGTCTCTCTTTTTCAAAATTGTTTTGGCTATCAGGATTCCTACATTTCCAAGTTAATTTTAGGATTAGCTTTTCAATTTCTACAAAAAAAGCCAGCTGGGATTTTGATAGGGGTTACATAAAAGCTTTAGATCAATTTGGGGAGTATTGCCATTTTAACAATATTAAGTCTTCTGATCATGAACATAGAATATGTTCTATTTATTCGTAAGTGCTTAATTCTTAATTATTTTACCTGCTTTATTTCTTTTCTTTTTTTTTTTAATTTTTATTTTTGAGATAAGGTCTTGCTCTGTCACCCAGCCTGGAGTGCAGTGATGTGATCTCAGCTCACTGCAGCCTCAACCTCCTTGGGCTCAAGTGAGGCCACCTTAGCCTCCCGAGCAGCTGGGACCACAGATGAGCACCATCATGCCTGGCTAATTTTTGTATTTTTTGTAGAGGCGGGGTTTCATCATGTTGACCAACTCCTGGGCTCAAATGATCTGCCCGCTTTGGCCTCCCAAAGTGCTGAGAATAATCCCAAGCATGGACCACCATGCCCATCCTACATGCTATCTTAAATGGAATTTTATTAATGTCCTTTTTGTTTGTTCATTGCCACTATATAGAAATACAGTTGATTGGTTGGGCATGGTGGCTCACATCTATAATCCCAGCACTTTGGGAGGCCCAGGTGGGTGGATCACCTGATGTCAGGAGTTTGAGACCAGCCTAGCTAATGAGGAGAAACCCTGTCTCTACTAAAAATACAAAAATTAGCCAGGTGTGGTGGTGCGTGCCTGTAGTCCCAGCTACTCAGGAGGCTGAGGCAAGATAATCGCTTGAACCCAGGAGCCAGAGGTTGTAGTGAGCCGAGATCATGCCGCTACACTCCAGCCTGGGAGGCAGAGTGAGATTCCGTCTCAAAAAAAAAAAAGAAAAGAAAAAAGAAATATAGTTGATTTTTGTACATTGATCTTATATCCTGCAAACTTGCTGAACTCTTTTATTAGTTTTAATAGTTTTTTAATAGATTCCTTAGGGTGTTCCATATACAAGATGTCATCTGCAAATAGAAATAGTTTTACTTCTTCCTTTCCAGTTTGAATGCTTTTTATTTCATTTTCTTGCTTAGTTGTCCTGGCTGGCATCACCTGTACAATGTTCAGTATAAGTGGTGAGTACAGACACCCTTATCTTATTCCTGATCTAAGGAACATGGGGAAAGTGTTCAGTCTTTGACCATTTATTTTCTTTTTAATTTTTTTTTTTTGAAACAAGTCTTGCTCTGTCACCCAGGCTGGAGTGGTGCAGTCATGGCTCACTGCAGCCTCAACCCTCCAGGCTCAAGTGATCCTCCCACTTGAGCCTCTTGAGTAGCTAGGACTACAAGCATGCACCACAATGCCCAGCCAATTTTTTAAAAATTATTTTTTGTAGAGATGGGATCTCTCTGTATCATCTAGGCTAGTCTCAAAACTCCTGCCCTTAAGTGATCCTCTTGCCTTGGCCTCCCAAAAGGTTAGGATTACAGGCACGAGCCACCATGCCTGGCCAGTCTTTAATCATTAAGTACAATGTTAGCTGTGGGTTTGTGTTGATGCTTTTTATTAGTTTGAGGAAGCTTCCTTCTATTCCTAGTTTGTTGAGAATTTTTGTCACGAAGGGCTGTTGAATTTTGTTAAATGCTTCTTCTGTGTCTAGTGAGATGATCGTGTGGTTTTTTCCTTTATTCTATTGTTATATTACATAAATTGAATCTTAGATGCCATTTATTTTTGCCTTTTAATTCAGCTTCCCATTTCCTCATTTGTTAGCATTCAAAGGACCCTAGTGGAACCCATTAAATCACATATGCAATAGATACAATGCAGAGCTTGGATGTTGATGGTGGTCCTTTGTGAAATATTCAATTTCCAGGACTTTGTATCTCATCAAAAGTCCTAACAATGGCTATTTAGGATTTTTTGTTTGGTGGTTTTTTTGTTTGTTTGTTTGTTTTTGAGACGGAGTCTTGCTCTGTCTCCAGGCTGTAGTGCAGTGGTGCAATCTCAGCTCACTGCAACCTCCAACTCCCTGGTTCAAGTGATCCTCCTGCCTCAGCCTCCCGAGTAGCTGGGTCTACAGGGGTGTGCCACCATGCCCAGCTATTTTTTTTTTGAGATGGAGTCTCGCTCTGTCACCCAGGCTGGAGTGCAGTGGCACGATCTCGGCTCACTGCAAGCTCCGCCTCCCAGTTTCATGCCATTCTTCTGCCTCAGCCTCTCCAAGTATCTGGGACTACAGGCGCCCACCACCACGCCCGGCTAATTTTTTGTATTTTTATTAGAGACAGGGTTTCACCGTGGTCTCGATCTCCTGACCTCGTGATCCACCCGCCTCGGCCTCCCAAAGTGCTGGGATTACAAGTGTGAGCCACCGCGCCCGGCCTAATTTTTGTATTTTTAGAGAGACGGGGGGGTTTCACCATGTTGGCCAGGATGATCTCAATCTCCTGACCTCATGATCTGCCCGCCTCGGCCTCCCAAATTGCTGAGATTACAGGTGTGAGCCACCGCACCCGGCCTGGTGTTGTCAAATGACGTGAATATAAAACAAATTTTTAGGTGTGCTTATCTAACTATATAAATTCATAGCAATATTTTGATAGTATATATCAGGGGTCCCCAACCTTTTTGGCACCAGGGACTGGTTTCATGGAAGACAATTTTTCCATGGACCGGGGGTGGGGGGATGGTTTGGGGATGATTAAAGAGCATTAGATTTATTATGCACTTTATTTCTGTTATTATTACATTGTAATATATAATGAAAAAATTATACAACTCACCATAATGTAGAATCAGTGGAGGCTTGAGCTTGTTTTACTGCAACTAGATGGTCCCATCTGGGAGTGACAGGGGTCAGTTACAGATCGTCAGGCATTAGATTCTCATAAGGAGCACACAACCTAGATCCCTCACATACACAGTTCACAATAGGGTTTGTGCTCCTATGAGGATCTAATGCTGCCACTGATCTGACAGCAGATGGAGCTCAGGTGGTAATGCAAGTGATGGCGACCAGCTGTAAATACAGATGAAGCTTCACTTGCTCACCTGCTGCTCACCTCCTGCCATGTGGCCCTTTATTTAGAATTTCATAATTATCAGATCACTGAGGAAATAAGGTTCCTGTGTGTGGCCCAGGGGTTGGGGACCCCTGATATATATGATACAGTTTCATATTACAGGCACAATTTTTGGAGGTGGAAAATTTTAACTATATTATTTATACACTTTTGGGGGATGACAAACCTTTTGTGCAGAATAAAATGTGTAGCCAATGTTTCTGGCAGTTGTAATCATTATCAATGTATTTTGTCTTTGAAAATTTGTAGAACCACCACCCCCCCCGCAATTTCTTCCTTCAACATAACATCATTTGTTTCATATTATGTATTTCCATCATGTCCCTATTTTATAACGTATGTTCACATTAATTGCAGTTCCCTTCTCTTGGAGATATTTGTCTTTCTCATGTGGGTTCCTTCACTTGGTTGTATTGTCGTTTTCACTGATGATGCATCTGCTAATTAATATTTCTTTGAATGCCTGCCCTTTTGTTCTTGATTTTTGCAGTTCAGCTCTATTTTTTATTTCGGCTCTATTTATTGGTATTTCTTTCTAGCTTCTATTGGGCTGTGACCTTCTGTGACTTATTTATAATATTTACATGTTTATGAAATTGACAGTCCAGGCCGGGCGCGGTGGCTCATGCCTGTAATCCCAGCAGTTTGGGAGGCCGAGGCAGGCTGATTGTCTGAGCTCAGGAGTTCGAAACCAGCCTGGGCAACATGATGAAAACCCGTCTCTACTAAAATACGAAAAATTAGCCGGGCTTGGCGGCGTGCGCCTGTAGTCCCAGCTACTCAAGAGGCTGAGGCAGGAGAATCGCTTGAACTTGGGAGGTGAAGGTTGCAGTGAGCCAAGATGACGCCACTGCACTCCAACCTGGGCAACAGAGTGAGACTCCGTCCCCCCACCAAAAAAAAAAGAAAGAAATTTACAGTCCATTCTCTGCCATCAGTAATAATTAATATGTAAATATTTACTTAAAATGATTTAGAAAATAGTTGTTTCTTATGGCTAATATATGTGATTGTTTTCTAAATTCATAGCAAGGTCTTGGATTATTAGAACATGTTACCTACAGGTATATATAAAATTTTAGTTATTATTTATTCTGGTAACGTATACAAAATATAAATTTTACCATCTTAACTGTTATAAAGTATAAGTTCTGTGGCATTAAGCACATTCACATTGTGCCACAACTATAAAGTTTTTAAAAAGAAAACAATACCCATTTCTTAATCCTTCTGATTTTCCTTTCTTCCTTAGTACATCTTTTCTGTTTTATCAACTTTCCTTTTCTTTCAGATGCTGAAGAGTTTCTGGCAGAAGGTTTGCGGAATGAGAACCTCAGCGCTGTTGCAAGGGATCACAGAGACCATATTCTACGGGGCTTTCAGCAAATCAAAGCCAGGTTTGTATAAACTGGTTCCATTAATCTTCTTCATAAGCTTTAAAACAATTTATAATCAGTAAAATAAAGTCACAAGGTAACACATACCTATCATAGTTCTTTATACTTGGCAGAAACTTAATAAATGTTTACTGAATTGAATTGGAGGCAGGCAAGCATAGTTAGTGTAGTTTACCAAAATAAAAATGTTTTGATAATTATGTATGTATCTTGAGGTAATTATTTTGCTTTTAGCTTTGGATTTTTATGTTAGCCTTTATTGACCACTTTTGCATTTAACTAAAAAAATGGTGAAAGCTAAACATTTATACTTGTCCAAATTATTAACGAGGAAGTGTTAGGCAGTATGAGATAATGTTCATTATGATTTTTGGTACTGATTTTACTTCCACATCTCCTTCCCTCATAGAAAACTTAAATGAGACTTATCAAGTTGATTCTTTGACCATATTGAGACGTTTTATTCCTGGACTGGGTTGAAATATTATGTTCATTTTTTTTAAATAAGAGGCCCTGACGTAATTTGTGCATTTTAGAATGTGAGCATCTGACAGATGCAGACACTTGCTTGGGGAAAAAAATAAAAATTTTCCTTTATAATGTATTTTCTGACCACCTGTTGCTTGAAATGGGTAACTGAATGAGAGCAAGGGATAAGTGAGTGTTCCTTTAGCCTTTTCAAACCTGGTGGCAATGTGATTCAGAATGTTTAAACTGAATATTCTTAGAAAAGGAAGAGCATCTGCAGGGTTATGGTTGGGATTTAATTTGCGTGGCTGACCGTTCTTAGTATCTGCTCTAAAAACCTCATTGAAACTCCGTAGAAGCAGAGAATTTTATCCTTCAGAAGGGCACAGCCAGAATCTATTCCATTCAGGAATGTGAGAGAACCTCATGAGATGCCCTGCTGGATCTTAATCGATCTTTCCTGCTGGCTAATTAAGCATCACTTTTACTAAGCAACTGGGGACTGTGTAATTATCAGCCTGGGTTGCCCTGAATAATTGAAACAAACAGAATGCAGAAGATGGGAGATTTTTGCAAAAGTGGAAATATCTATAATTTTTGGTAGGTTGAAAGAGTGTTTAAAATAAAGTTCTCCATAATGTTATTTTATTAATAGATAAGCTTAGGCTTAGTTACATACCTGGAGACTTAGTAACCTATAGAATTTTTTTTATTTCACAAGTTTGCGTTTGTATTTTATGATTACTGTAAGGGTGGCATGCGGAATAAAGGTGGAATTATTTTAAACTGGGAGACGAATGCCCTAAATATAATGGTGTATTTGGTGATTCTGTTGGTATAAATCTCTGATAGGGAATGCAAAAACACTTTTACTGCAGCTGTAGGTACAAATACACAATGAGGAGGAATTCTTTCCTGTATTTGTACCACAACATTGAGAAAGGACTAAATTTCAATCTTAAGTTGGTAATAAAAGGCAAATTATGGTAACTCATTACTGTCAGCTGCATATTATTATACCTCTTAATCCTCTTTTAAAATACATGCACACATGCACACACATGCATGAACACACACAGAAGCTGAATTTGTCATGGGGTAGAGTCAGTTTCTTGTTCTCAAATTCTTGTTCTCAAAGAACTTTCTGTGTGGTTTGTGGGGTAGACATTCAGGAAATCATCAGCAGGAACTTTAGGAAATATCTGCATTGTTGATGGGAGCTTTCTGTTCATTGACTTGTTGCAAGAAAGATGACACTTTATTTAGAATTTCATAATTATCAGATCACTGAGGAAATGAGGAGCCAGAAATTAGATACTGTACAAGAAAATGGAAAAACGAGGCTTTCCTCTGGCAAGCTGTTTGAAATTGCCTTACATCCACCCATTCAATCATCATTCTGTTAATGTAACCCTTGTTTTCCTGAATCCTCTTCTTCAGCCATATCACCTCTATTGTGCCATTTATGACTGCCACATTTACTTATGTTGTGTGGCAGTTATATGTCCCCCAAAAAGCTTGGCATAAAAAGAAATTTAGAAGGCATCAAACTTAAGAGTTAAACGTGTATGGCAGACTAAACGCAGTGGCTTACTCCTATAATCCCAGCACTTTGGGAGGCTAAGGCCAGAAGATCGCTTGAGGCCAGGAGTTTGAGACCAGCCTGGGCAACATAACAAAACTCTGTCTCTACAAAAAATAAAAAGTTAGCCAGGTGTGGTGGTATATGCCTGTGGTCCCAGCCACTTGGGAGGCTGAGGTAGGAGGATCACTTGAGCCTAGCAGGTTGAGGCTGCAGTGGGCCATGATCATGCCACTGCACTTCAGCCTGGGCAACCAAGTGAGACTCTGTCTCAAAAAAAAAAAGTAAAAAATAAACATATGGCAAATACATGAACCATACAGTAACATAAAAATAATTAAAATTAATGAAGATCTTTTAAAAGGTTTTCTTTTTAGTCATTTTTTTGTTTGTTTTTTGCTTTTTTTTTAGACAGTCTCACTCTGTGGCCCAGGCTGGAGTGCAGTGGCACAATCACAGCTCGCTGCAGCCTCGACCTCCTGGGCTCAAGCGATCCCCAGACCTCAGCCTCCTGAGTAGCTGCACATCACCATGCCTGGCTAATTTTTTACTTTTTGTAGAAACAGGGTGTCACTCTGTTGCCCAGGCTGGTCTGGAACTCTTGGACTCAAGCAGTTCTCCTGTCTTGGCCTCCCAAAATGCTGAGATTACAGGCCTGAGTCTCTGTGCCTGGCCTCTTTTTAGTCAGATTAAAACAATAATATTTTAGGAGTTTGGTAAATTTGGGGGGGTGGCAACCTATCTAAAACTATAATTTAGCACTTCAAGCCTTATTTGGAAGGCAGATAAATCTCTAGCAAGATAATCTGGAAAAGCCACTACTAGATAAATGTAAATTATGTATTTACACACACATATATATATATTTTACAACTTTCCACTCTCTTTGTTGTTTCCTTGCTTCCTTTAATTCTTTCCTCAGCGTGTATTGCTCTAGAAACAAAAGGGTGGAAAGAAATAAAAATAGCACTGCCTCTGATTCTTGGTAAACTTTAGGGGCTTAGCTCTTATTTTTATGACTGGCTTGGCATTCACTGGTATTTGCCATGGTTGTGGACTTGCTGTAAATGGAAGCATCTGACTCCATCACAGCTATTATAATGTGTTTTTTGCTATTTTTTGTTGTCTAGAGTGAGTGACCACAGGAAAAGACAATTGTGTCAAGAATCATGGGTGTTCTCCAAGTGCTCATCTGTTTTTCAGTACAAATCACTTTAGCTATTCTGTTTTTAGACTTAGAAACAAAAAATAGCTATCTTTTTTTAGACTTAGAAACAAAAAATAAAATCCTATCTATATTTACATACTCTTTTCTTTTTGTTTGAAAGTGTTACCAATGAAGGCTAATATTTTCCATGTAACACAAAATAAAAACGGATAGCAATTTCTGTGATTCCAAGGAAATGAAGCCCTGTTGTGGTATTTGTTGTCCTAAGCTGTGATTTTCATTGCTGTTCTTAAAAACTATACAGCTTTCACATTCTAAGTCCAAGTTTTCATTGAGCCCTTTGGAGAATGGCTAGTATGAAAGCCAGGCAAAGGCACTTCCTGCTTTATTACGATGGTCACTGCAGGATTAGCACCAGATGAGAGACACCTGGAATGAAGCAGTTGTGATCTACACTCAGACACTTGATGGCATTCTAACTCATTGGGAGAAACAGTAGAGCATTTTTTAAATGTTTGATTCAGTGGAGGCCATCTGACTGCAAGAATACGCTGAGAGTGGGCGAGGGATAAAGAAAATATAATTTTTTTTTTTTTTTTTTGAGACCGAGTCTCTGTTGCCCAGGCTAGAATGCAGTGGTGCGATCTTGGTTCATTGCAACCTCCACCTTCCAGGTTCAGGCGATTCTTGTGCCTCAGTCTCCCGAGTAGCTGGGATTACAGGCATGAGCCACCACGCCTGGCTAAAGTTTTTTGTATTTTTAGTAGAGATGGGGTTTTACCATGTTGGCCAGGCTGTTCTCTCCTGACCTCGGGTGATCCACTCACCTTGGCCTCCCACAGTGCTGGGATTACAGGAGTGAGCCACCACACCCAGCCAAAAATAGAATATTTTTATTGCTGAGATATGGCTTAATTTCTCTCTTGGTGGCTCTTCTTGGATAACTAGTCATTTATGCTCCCTGTTGGAAGTGAAGGACAGAGCCAATGGAAGCAAACTTGGAGTATCGTTTCCTTCTGTGAAACTTAGTAATGCTGAAGGAGTTCCAAAAAGAGACCAGGAGATTTATATCATATTGAGATGGAAAGAAATAAAGAAATACATTTTGTGTAACAGGGTTATGGCACAAAACTCAGGACATTTAAACTACAGGCTGAAAGAATATCTTGAACATGTCTCATTTGTGGGTGGCTAACCTATAGCTCTGTGTGAAACATGATATACTAGTAAAATCTCATAAAAATAATTCTGACTTCCTTTGGGAATTTCACGTTTTCTTTTCAGCTTAACATGGATTTAGCTTTAAAACAAGATTTAGCTTAAGAATGTATAATTCTAATATTTTTGTATTATAGGAAGAAAGACAAGGAGTTAGCCTGATAAAACTCTTGGGAGCAAGAGTTTTGAAGTAGTATACTGTAAATATAATTACCATTAATTATATAGAGAGTTTTACTTTTCTTAAATGTTAATTATTGAGCTTAAAAATCCCCAAAACAAAACACATTCAAATGAAGTAGGCTTATCAAAAGAACTAATGTATAATGTGCTATTAGTACATTTGTGTTATTCACAAGTTTCAAGATTTGCTCATAACATCTTTTTCTGTTATTTAATTTTGCTACTTGTACTGGAGCTTCAGTGCCAATGCAGAAAAAAAAAAAAAAAAAGGAGGAGGCACTTGAATGATCCATCTAAGTTTAAATAGCTCTGAAAAGGCTCAAAAGTCATAGCAATAATTTGACCACATCTGGAAGGTTAATAACTCATTTCTTCCTTTTTCAGTCTTATCCCTCCCTCCCATCCTTAAAAGAAGAAAAAAAAAAAACCCACAAGTTCAACATTATTTCTCAACTCATCAGTTATATCAGCCAAATTTTTGCTTAGTTCTCTGTTATTCAATGGATGAATGTTGAGATTTCACAACTGAGTTAGAGTTTTGTGAATCTACTTCTCTAGGGATGAGAGGTTGTATTTATTGCTCTTTTAATCTGGAATGCCCTACAGGTGAGAATGATAGAATATTACTTACTGTTGATCTCTTGGCTTAACTTTTAAGACCTGGTAAGGAAGACCATCTTTTTTTTTTTTTTTTTTTTTTTATTATACTTTAGGTTTTAGGGTACTTGTGCACAATGTGCAGGTTTGTTACCTATGTATCCATGTGCCATGTTGGTTTGCTGCACCCATTAACTCGTCATTTAGCATTAGGTATATCTCCTAATGCTGACCCTCCCCCCTCCCCCCACCCCACAACATTCCCCGGAGTGTGATGTTCCCCTTCCTGTGTCCATGAGTTCTCATTGTTCAATTCCCACCTATGAGTGAGAACATGCAGTGTTTGGTTTTTTGTCCTTGTGATAGTTTACTGAGAATGATGTTTTCCAGTTTCATCCATGTCCCTACAAAGGACATGAACTCATCATTTTTTATGTCTGCATAGTATTCTATGGTGTATATGTGCCACATTTTCTTAATCCAGTCTATCGTTGTTGGACATTTGGGTTGGTTCCAAGTCTTTGCTATTGTGAATAGTGCCGCAATAAACATACAAGTGCATGTGTCTTTATAGCAGCATGATTTATAGTCCTTTGGGTATATACCCAGTAATGGGATGGCTGGGTCAAATGGTATTTCTAGTTCGAGATCCCTGAGGAATTGCCACACTGACTTCCACAATGGTTGAACTAGTTTACAGTCCCACCAACAGTGTAAAAGTGTTCCTATTTCTCCACATCCTCTCCAGCACCTGTTGTTTCCTGACTTTTTAATGATGGCCATTCTAACTGGTGTGAGATGGTATCTCATTGTGGTTTTGATTTGCATTTCTCTGATGGCCAGTGATGATGAGCATTTTTCATGTGTTTTTTGGCTGCATAAATGTCTTCTTTTGAGAAGTGTCTGTTCATGTCCTTCGCCTACTTTTTGATGGGGTTGTTTTTTTCTTGTAAATTTGTTTGAGTTCATTGTAGATTCTGGATATTAGCCCTTTGTCAGATGAGTAGGTTGCAAAAATTTTCTCCCATTCTGTAGGTTGCCTGTTCACTCTGATGGTAGTTTCTTTTGCTGTGCAGAAGCTCTTTAGTTTAATTAGATCCCATTTGTCAATTTTGGCTTTTGTTGCCATTGCTTTTGGTGTTTTAGACATGAAGTCCTTGCCCACGCCTATGTCCTGAATGGTATTGCCTAGGTTTTCTTCTAGGGTTTTTATGGTTTTAGATCTAACATGTAAGTCTTTAATCCATCTTGAATTAATTTTTGTATAAGGTGTAACGAAGGGATCCAGTTTCAGCTTTCTACATATGGCTAGCCAGTTTTCCCAGCACCATTTATTAAATAGGGAATCCTTTCCCCATTGCTTGTTTTTGTCAGGTTTGTCAAAGATCAGATAGTTGTAGACATGCGGCATTATTTCTGAGGGCTCTGTTCTGTTCCATTGATCTATGTCTCTGTTGTGGTACCAGTACCATGCTGTTTTGGTTACTGTAGCCTTGTAGTATAGTTTGAAGTCAGGTAGCGTGATGCCTCCAGCTTTGTTCTTTTGGCTTAGGATTGACTTGGCGGTGCAGGCTCTTTTTTGGTTCCATATGAACTTTAAAGTAGTTTTTTCCAATTCTGTGAAGAAAGTCATTGGTAGCTTGATGGGGATGGCATTGAATCTATAAATTACCTTGGGCAGTATGGCCATTTTCACAATATTGATTCTTCCAACCCATGAGCGTGGAATGTTCTTCCATTTGTTTGTATCCTCTTTTATTTCATTGAGCAGTGGTTTGTAGCTCTCCTTGAAGAGGTCCTTCACATCCCTTGTAAGTTGGATTCCTAGGTATTTTATTCTCTTTGTTCTCATGTTACTTCTATAACACTGAGTCACTTGAAGATTCCCCTAATGATAATCTTATGTTTTCTTTTTAGGTTACTTACCCAAAATGTTGTTTGGAATTTTTTTTTTAAATAAATGCTACAAAAATGTACACATTACCAACCAAACCTTAAAACTTCTCTTTGATTTCTTTTATGGTACCCCCATGACTTTTTAAAAAATTTGGAATGTGACGCAGGAAATTTCATTTCTTGGGATTTTATTTTATTTCATGATTCTGTTGAAAATGAGTTGAGCATAAAGTGGGCTTTTATAATCACACCATGTGAATCATTTCTTCTTTGGATTCTGGATCTTCTCTCTTAGTGTGTAGCCTCCTCTAGTCTCCCTGAAGTACAGTGCTAGCAGGGTTGATAATGAAATGCAGTCCTGCTTATCACACTCAGCAAAGGGCTCAGAGAAGATGGGAAAAAAATCAATCCCACAGGAACTTCTCGAGTGCTAGACATCCATACTTAGCCCCCAAGCATTTAAAATGGAAATGAGATATCTTAGGGTTTTAGTTTTTGATTTACACAAGATGTCATTGCTTCCTTGGCAATAGGAATATTTTAGAGACCAACTGCTGACCTGTTTGGGAAGATGTCAGCCTATCGCCCCAGGTATGATGTAGTTTCTTCATATTTCTTTCAAAACTCTCAGCAGTGCTTTGCAGTAGCTTTGATTCTTTGGGCTTCAAAGGGTGTCCCTTCCAGGGCCAATCTTAGGAAAGAAAAAAAAAAACAGTGTAGGGGAACAAACAGCTCATAAAAGAAGTGCTATCCCTGTGGCAGCTCTTACTGTAGTCAGAAAATTAATAGAGAGTTTACAAACCAGTAATACTACAGCATGGCAAAGCCAAGAAAATTCCAATTTGATGCTGGTGCTTTGTTGTTATAAAATCCCCACTTGTAGTGAACCATTCTTAAATCATCCAGCTTCTAGTAGTTTTTATCACAGTGTGGTTTATATAAGATATATTATAATTAAATGCTGAAACTCAAAGCTCTCTCTTGAGTTTGTGAGCCTTGTTGAGGTTCTTATTATAATTTACAGAAAACTTTATGGCCACATAATCTCCAATTAGCTATTTCTCCAAGTTATATTAGTGAGTGACTCTCATTTGTAAATTCTACCATAACCACAAGGCCCATACAATTTGGTAATTTAGACCTTCTATCATGTTTACGAAGTGCCTTTGCTCTTTTGTTGATGAGAGAACTGATATATGAGAAATTACTCAAAGTAACAGAATTTGTTTAAATATTAGGATTTAGAATTTAGAATTTTATCTAGCCAAGCCATTAAAAAAATGAAGTGGCATCTTTCAAAGATTATTATTGGTTTAAAAAAACTGTAAACAAATATTGAAGTCTAGTTAATTATATGCATGCTGAATTGTTTGGGGATGGAGTGTTCTAATTTGAGCAGTTTGTTTTGGAATATATAAAAAATAACATGGATGGAAGGATATATGACAAAGCAAATAAAATGTGAATCACAGAATATATCCACTAGATTGTGGGTGTACATGTGTGTTCTTTCAACTTTTGTGCAGAGTTGAAAATTTTCATAATATAAAGATTTTTTATTGTTTGTTTGTTTGTTTGTTTCCTGAGACGGGGTCTCACTCTGTCACCCAGGCTGGAGTGCAGTGGCATGATCTTGGCTTACTGCAACCTCTGCCTCCCGGGTTCAAGCGATTCTCCTGCCTCAACCTCGAAAGTACCTGGGATTAGAGGCGCATGCCACCACGCCTGGCTAATTTTTGTATCTTTAGTAGAGACAGGGTTTCACCATGTTGGCCAGGCTGGTCTCAAACTCCTGACCTCATGATCCACCTGCCTCGGCATCCCAAAGTGCTGGGATTACAGGCGTGAGCCACCAAGCCCAGCCCCATAATATAATGTTATGAAAAATATTTGATTGGTTTGACTTTGCATTTCAGAAACCATGGATTTTATTCACTCTGGTTTCAGAAAATCATAGGATTCCTCCATACGGGATATGGTTTTTAAGGATGATAATTTTCTAGGAATAATCTTATTATTTTTGGGTAATACTGAACTGGGGGATAATCCTCCAGTTTGTTATTTCTGACATAAGTAACAGGAAGTAGCTAACTTTTGTACTTCTTTAAAACTTCGAAACCAGCAATTATTAGGAGCTAAAATTCAATTCAAACATTCTACCTGGGATATCCTGAAATTCTGATTTTTTTAAAAAAAAGGAAAGGTAATTTCTGACTTTTCTCATAAATTTGATAAAAGGAAAGCTAATATGAGATTGGTAGTCCAGTAGGAAATGGAACTCAATTTTATAATTTAAAAATCATTTTATGGTATTAAAAATGACAGAGGTTAGAAACAAAGCTCTTATTCTTTTATTGAACTAGAATTGAAAGTGGCAGAAAATCATTTTGGCCCTAGTGCAGTAAATGTTATCACTAAAACATGTTCAGGGGATATTAGGACAGTCTCTCAAGCACCAGAGACAAAAGTTCACAAAGCAAGAACTGATTTTTCTGTCCTTATCTTGAAATTATTAAATGTACAGGAGACATGAAGGTATCTTAGTTCTAAGAGGACTGGAGATGAAGTATATGTTGAAAGTGATAATATCTCCATTCTGGAGAGGTGAGATGGAGAGAAGAGATAGTGGCATGGGTGTTTCAGCAGTTACAGGCACGGTGGAGGGAAGAGAGTGCACAGGGATAGGAGGGTTCATGAACCAACACAGAGCTGAGAAATCCAAGAGCACAGAAAATTATACTCATGCAATATTGTGAGCTGATGATGAAAATGGTAAGGAAGCAAGTGATACAATTCTTTAAAAGAATTGTGTGAAGATTATATTTAACAGGGAGATTAAACTGGAGCTCTCAGCAGCTACTTTATTTTGCGAATCTTGTAGGAGAGAAATTTTAAGTCCATTTGGGAAAAACCAATCATTTTTGAGTGTGCAGTGTGATTACGCTTCAGAATTTTGTGTAAATGGAGCAGGTGGGTAGGCATATGTTTGCTGATCCTAAAATGATTAAAATTCAGAATAAGTAAGACTCTTGTGAAATTGAGTTTTCAGGTTCCAGCCAGTGTTCTGTGCTGCCATATGGCATAACTAGAATTAATTGCTGTTCTCAGGCTCTTATTCTTCTACTGAATATTTAGGTGCCCTGTTTGAAATATTAGTGGTTCCACAGAAGTATTTAATCACATGAGATAGATGTTTGACATGTTCATGAAAGCAGTGTATGTAGCTAATAGTTGCTTAGAAGAAAAAGCCCCTCATGAGGTTTTCTAGCTTCCCTTCTCTGCTCCTGCCCCCACCCCCTAACTTGTTTTAATTGGAAAAATGGATACTGGATAGGAGGGTTAGCAAGGAAAGGAGGAAAGATTATCAAGACTTTATAGGGGAGACAAGAAAAGATCAGACAATAAATTGTTTTTGCTAGTCTTTAGCTCCTTGATACTCCAAGTATCAACATGGAACAGCATCCTGGAAACTTGTTAGCAATGCAAACTCTCAGGCTCTGTTGAATGAGACCTACTTAATCATCATCTGCATTTTAATAGGATCCTAAGTTTATTTGTACAGTATGCACATTAACATTTGAGAAGCACTGTTTTCACACATCAGATTCATTTTAAATTCAGTTTCTCAGAACTTAGAATACATATTTCTGGAGCTCATAAGCTCCTTAAAGGCATGAATGGTCTTATAGTCACTAAAAAAAAAAAGGTCTAGCATGGTGCTGGCATGTTGCATGAGTTCAATGATGTGAGTAAAATGAATGGTGAAAAACTGTTATAAATGTGTTTTTAGGTCCTAGACTAGACCTGAGATCAACAAGAGACCCTCTTTATTAGGAAACTTACTATTTAGTAGCCAACCCTACATATTCTTTCCTAGAAATAAGGATGTTTTCTTTTTACTGAGTGTTAGGAGAGACAGAGCCAAGGCATCCATCTCTTCATGTGTCTTCTCTAATAACATATATCTAATATTCTAATTGGAACTGTGACAAAAGGTTACAGGGCTACTGACCGTGTATTGGAGTTCTATCACAGCATGGATGCCAGGCATTCCAGCCGTCTTTGAGACTTATCGCCAGCCCTCTACATTGGCCAGCAGCATCCCTATTCAGCTTGCACTTCCTTGTCTCTACCATTTCTCCTCTTTCTTGAAGACCTCTTTTCTAACTCATTCCCCTATGTTCCCTAGAATCTATGTCCTGTTATAACCAAACCCCACAATATCCTCCACCTCTTCTGCATCCTAAAGGATGGTTCTCCCACAGGACCCTGTTTGCTTGTGGCCCTCTTAAATAGAATTTGGTCATTTTCCCAAAGTGCTGTTGGCATTCTTCAAGCTCTCTGCTGCTACTTCTGGACTTTCACTATTCAATCTTGCTTCAGACCTCTCCCCTTTTAAGGTTTGTCTTTGTGGCTTTACAGTACCCTCTCCTTTTGTCATCTTTTGAGTTCAGAGTCCCTCCACACAGTATTTGAGGACTGAAGCATTGGCTCATAGTTGTTATCTTCACTCCATTCTTGATGTAGAGACTTCCTCTTTCTTAAATTTAGCTTTCCCTTCTTCATTATGTCTCTCCAATAATTATATAAATATACTCAAATTTCTCCTAATATTAATAAAATCATTGTGTCCTGCACAGTGATTCCCTCTTTAGCTACTGTCTTTGCATCTATTTTTTTTTTTTTTTTTTTTGTGCAGGCAAACTTCTTGAAATAGAAGCCTAGAGTAGCTATTTCTGGCTTCCTGGTCTCTAGTCACTTCCCAGTCACTCTTCAGTCCCCTTTAATCTAGCTTCTGCTCCTATTGAGCAACTTTCTCCAATGTACCAGTGTCTCCAATTGCCACAGCCAGATGGTACTGTTAAGTCTTTGTCTTATTTGGTCTTTCTGTAGCATTTGACACTGCTGATCACATCCTTTTTCTCATAAATATAAAAAACTCTCCTTTGATTCTCATGAATTCTCCTGGTTTTCTTCTTCCTTGTGTTTATGCTCTTTTTTAGGCCCTTGAGCTCATTTTTCTACCCTGTCCTCTTTGCTCTTGTTCCTCAGGGTTTTCTCTTTCCTCACCACGTTCTCCTTAGGAGGCAGTTACATGCATGTCCATAGCTCCACAGCTTCTCCTGTGCATGGGAGACTCCCAATTCTACAGCTCAGCTGCAGTTCTCCCTCCAAGGCACCAGACAGCATATTGCATACCTCCTTCTGGGTGTACCTCAAACTTCACAAAGCTGGGCATACCCTGCTGGATGCCTACTCAGCAGCCACCATCCCTTCTTCCTTGACAACAGAATCATGATCTATAAGCCATTCTGCTTTGCCAGTGCTTGGTCTAGAGTTTACATAAAATATCGTTATGGCGGAATAAATGTAAGAAGACTTCTGATAGATTCTCACAGGATAGTCTTATAGTTGGGAGATAGTAATACACTGAAATGCAATAGGACGTTACTCTGCTCTAAGGTGTTAGAGCAGAAATATGGGAAGAGCCTGGCTCCTTCATGTCATTGTTGGGCCCTGCACAATTCTAGAATCTCCTGTCTTCAGACTTTTTGTTTTGTGGGAAAAATTAACTTCCACTTGTTTAGGCCCTTGTCAGTCAGGTTTTCTGTTACTTGTGGCCAGAAGAATCCTAACTGCTTGAATGTCTAGAACTGAACTCATTATCTTATATTCTGCTCACCCCTGAAGTCTACCTCTGCTTTCTCTAGGCCTAGGCTCCCAAGGCAAAATCCTGGGAGTCATTCCTGATTGCTCCCCCTTCACTCCCCAAACCATCAACAAGGCCTGTTGATTCTTCGTTCTAAATGTCCTCCCCTTTCTCTTCCCTTTGTCACTAGCTAAACTTTAGTCTTCATAAAGTTGTACTCAAGCACTGCAGAATTCTCCTTTCTGGTTCTCTGACTCCAGTCTCTCCCTGTTCCAGTTTATTCTGCTCCTCCATCCATGTTGAAAGAGCAAACTTTTTAAAAAGGGTAATTTATTCTCTGGGCGTGGTGGCTCACGCCTGTAATCCCAGCACTTTGAGAGGCTGAGGCAGGTAGAGCGCTTGAGGTCAGGAGTTTGAGACCAGCCTGGCCAACATAGTGAACCCCATCTCTACTAAAAAAAAATACAAAAAAATGAGCTGGGCATGATGGTGGGCACCTGTAATCCTAGCTACTCGGGAGGCTGAGGCAGGAGAATCATTTGAACCTGGGAGGCAGAGGTTGCAGTGAGCCGAGATTGCTCCACTGCACTCCAGGCTGGGCAACAGAGCGAGACTCTATCTCAAACAAACAAACAAACAAACAAACAAAAAGGGCAGAGATTTAAGAGTTGAAGGATATTCAATTTCCAGGTGGGAAAGGAGTTGGCACTGACAGGGAGAGATGTAGGAAGAGGAAATTAGGCTTTAATTGTGCAGCCTGGCCTTGAGTCACTTTTGTGCAAATAAACAGCTCTCTTCCGAAGTGTATTTTACTCTGTGCTTAAATACATACACATGAAAATGAAATTATTTTTGAGCCTTGTGAAATACAGCAGTACTTTGAGTTTTATTTTATGATTATTTTTCTAAAATTTTTTTTTAATTAAGGAAGTTGACTCTCAAGGCCTTCATTAGATGAGATATCACTGACTGGGAACAACTTCCGTTTTTCAGATGTTATCCCTTTGAGCTGCACTGAACTGACACAGGATGAATCCTTCATTAGAAGAGGATTATCTACACTCTGTGTGACTATTTAGTAAAACATTTGTATTTGTCAGACTACTTTTCCAAAGTGAGGGTGCTTGAGTAAACCATTCACTTCCTCCTTCTCAAAACATTAGTCACCATGATTGATTTTTATGTTGGTAATAAAGAGAAATGGAATCAAGTAAAAGCAGGGTGAGGATTATAGACCGGAAGCAGATAATTTACTTAACAAATATGTATTGGCTATTTGTTTATGTCAGGCACTATGCCAGGTGATCAAGACAGTGTCAGATAAGACATATTCTTGTTTTTCAAGCAGTTCTTGGGCCAATGAGCAGCTAGACTCATCTTAGCTCCTCCATAGACCAGCCTGGAGCCCACTACCCCCAGATAAGCTGCTCTAGAAGGTTTGAAGGTTTGTTTTCAATTTATTACATGCCTGCAGTTTCACCCCTTAGAGATTCATTTGGGTTCAACATCCTCTTTTAAAATACAAATTCACCTGGAGGGTGAAGATACTTTTGGTTGTTCAGTCATGTGCACTAGACCTGTTCAATGGTTTCCTTCCAACTTTTGGTTAAGATGGCTTCACTGACGACATTCAGTGAAGTGGATTTTTGAACCACTATTACAGGCAATGCACAGTGCTAGGTATACTGAGGGTTATAGCAGTAACAGAGGATGCCTTTTCTCAGAAAGAATGAGGACTTTAGAGATTCGTTATCTCTGCAGTTTAAGAATAACAGTCATAAAGACTATACTTTCAGGGATCATTTCTATAGTTTGTTGCTGGAGAAGTTTCTCTGGACATGTGGAGCACCAGAAACCATGAGGAGGAGATGTAGTGTTCTCTCCAGAGCATGAAGCTGGCTCTTGGTGTTGCTTCGCTGCACCTGCCATTTGCCATTGACAATCATTCTTCTCTTCCTCTGGGAGATTAAGGAGGAGAGAACACAGTCTGAGTGGTTCCCATTTATGTGGGTTCTTTTTTATTATACTTTAAGTTCTAGGGTACATGTGCACAACGTGCAGGTTTGTTACATATGTATATGTGTGCCATGTTGGTGTGCTGCACCCTTAACTCATCATTTACATTAGGTATATCTCCTAATGCTATCCCTTCCCCCTCCCCCATGTGGATTTTTTTTTTTTTTTTAAGAATAATAGTCACAGCTAGCATTCATCACACACATACCATGTACCAGGCTCAGTGTCAAGGGCTTTCCTTACAACAGGTATGTGAGGTTGATACTGTTATAATCCCTATATAGCAGATGAGAAAACTGAGGTTCAGAAAGGTAATCAACTTGCTCAAGGTTACATAGCTATTAGGTTCTAGAATTGGAATTTGAACCCAGCTAGTATGACTATTGGGAAAGCACTCTCATTGAGGCTCAACCTTGTCATAAAAAGTGAATAATGCCACTTCATTCATTCACTCATAGTTTCTACAAATGTGTATTGAGCATATACTATGTGCAAAGCATTTTTGTGGTGAACACAACATAGGTCCCAGTCCTTCTATAATGTACTTTTGAGCAGAATAAACCAAATCATTATACAATACACTTACCTTGTAGGGTTGTTGTTGTGTACATAAAAGTGCCTAACACAAACATGTCTCATAGTGGATAGCCAACAAATATTCCCAAGAAATTTATAACCCCATGGGAAAGATAAAAAACCATGCACAAATAACTATAATTCAAGATATATTGTGGCAAGGCTTTAGAAGAGACCATATTTTATTTTATTATCCAGTTTTGTTGAGGTATAATTGGCATACAAAACACTGCACATACATAGTACTGTAAAAGCCCAGAGAAGGAAATCCCTTCTGGTGGGCTTGAGAAGCCTTCATGGATGAGTTGGCATCATGACTTGGCCATGGGGTAAATGGGATAGGTTTTTGGTAAGATACATTGCATGCAGAAATACAATGTGCTAAGACACAGAGGTGATAAAGTTTATGCATTTTTGGGAACCAAAGGGTGATTCTGTTGATTAGGTAAAAGAGAGTAACGGGAGGTATGGCTGAAAAGACAAAATGGAACCAACTCTTGGAAATAAGAGTTTTGACTGGGTTTGAGGAGGACAGATAGGTAGTTTGGAAGAGTAAAGCATGAGGCAGGGATAGGTAAGCTGAGGAGGGATGCTTTAGTAGTGGATAACATTTGGGTCTTTGGCACAAGGGCTGAGGCCACTGGAAGGCAGAAAATGGTTGCAAAGAAAGAGCATAAGAATGTCAAAGGTTGCCTATGTTGCCTGTACCCGGAGAAGGAAGACAAATCTCCTTTGCCATACTTTATTTTATTTTTCAGTACCATTGGGTATAATTTGTATACAAAGCACTGTAAATAGGGAATGCATACAATTTGGTGCCCTAACCACTTTTCAGAATGTTATGTCAATGGGAAAATATGTTCTATGGATATATGCTTCAACTTTCAAAATATGATTGGTCTGAAAATTAAAGACTGTATTCACAATTTTTCAGATCTGTTAACAAGATTTAATAGATTTTCAAAGCTGGCCCTGACAACTTTCAACTTTGTTTCATTAGGAAAATGTATTCCAAGGTCCAAACAACTGGAAATGAACTTTTAGAATACAGTCAATACTTGAATTGAGAGCCTCCTGTCTAGAATTTCCTTAATGGGCAACCACTGGTAAATATCTGTTTCCTTTATTGTATTTTCCAAAATTGCCCCATCATCAGATTTTTTAACAAAAACCTGGGGATTTTGTTAAAATATATAGATTTCTAGGCCCCTACCCTGGAGATGCTAATTCACTAGGTCTGGGGTGGACCCTGAGAATTTGTGCTTCAATAAGAGGTCCAACGGATTCTTAAGATCAGGAAAGTGTGTACAAATCTTTATCAGAAGACCCTGTTTTTTGTTTTTTGTTTTTGAGGTAAGTGACTATTTTGGTTCTCAACTGAATTTTAACAATGAAGGGAAAATCTTACCAGCAGGGCTTAAGACCTGTCAGTAGCTGACAACATTTCAGCCTGATTAGCTCCTGGGGTGAGGAGATGAGGATATGTTCATATGCTGCTCTGTGCTTCCTTGTGAATTGGCAACATCTCAAGATGTTTCTGATGCCGGAGAATCCCTCAAAGTGGGACAGAACTGAAAGCCCTGGTCCCAAGATGAGCCAGGTAAAGCCTGGGATTGACTGGTTGATTGTAATCGAACCTCTGAGGACCCCTGACCTGTACTGATATAGCCGCAGAGCTGGTCACATAGTCATTAGCTTTTAGATCAAAGTCCATTCCATTTTTTTATGACTTGGATAATTGAGTACTTTATGTAAGGGTTTAATTATGACAAAGTAATAAATGGGTAAGAATGATACTTTAGGCTGGGCACAGTGGCTCATGCCTGTAATCCCAACACTTTGGGAGGCCAAGGCGGGCAGATCACAAGGTCAGGTGTTCGAGACCAGCCTGGCCAATGTGGTGAAACTCCGTCTCTACTAAAAATACAAAAGAATTAGCCGTGCATGGTGGCGGGCACCTGTAATCCCAGCTACTCAGGAGGCCGAGGCAGGAGAATTGCTTGAAGCCGGGAGGCAGAGGTTGCAGTGAACCGAGATTATGCCACTGCACTCCAGCCTGGGCAACAGAGTAAGACTGTCTCAAAAAAAAAAAAGATACTTTAGTATTGAATCTTTACAATTAGGGAAAAAAGTCAACTTGAGGGCAAAAGCAATAATCTGGATTAAGTAAGATGATTCGAATTTAGGAAAAGTATGAAATAATTTTAAAATGATTTCTGGATTTCTGTATACATCTCAGTTCTTAAATAGAAGAAAGTGTACACATAAGGATAGGCATTTTATGAAAATGTCAGTAATTCATTGTAGTTCTTAGAGTGGTTACCAGTAGAAACTGGCTTTCTAAATTCTGTTATTTATAGATTCAGATTTTGGTGTAGTGTGAATGAGTGAAATAATGTTATATCTTTAATTAGGAATCTGTTGTTATTTTTCAATTAATCTATGTCAGTAGCTTTAGCATTTGTATTAAATCATTTTCTTCATGAAAGCTTCTAATGAGGAAACAAATTGATTGTATTTATATATTGGATTCTTGCCACCGCAATGTGTATTCAGTCGTGTCTTTTGAAGTATATTTTTACTGGTCATTTTGTGGTTTGTCTTTGAAGCCAGGCTTTGGGGGAAAAAATTCTTCATTTGGATGAAGGTTTCAATTTAACAAAGCTTTCTTATTTTTGTCTCTCTTCTCTTTTATCCCTTACTTTGATTTTCTTTCTTTTTTCCCCTCTTGACTTTGTGTGAGTGATTTAAAGGAAAATGAAGGCACCCCAGCCCCATCTTTTTTGGAATAAAATCCATACTTCATAGCATTGCCTGGAAGTGACTTGCCCTCTGCCTGCCTCTCTAAGCTTGTCCCAACCCCTCCCTGAAATGCTCTCTTATACTGAATGAGTCTCATACCCAACTCAGACAGCCCTTGCTGCTTCTTACCTCCATTCGCTGATTTGGCAAACATTTATTGAGCACAAGTTCTATGCCACTGCCCCTTGAGGGCTCAGTGACAGAGAGACAAGAAGATGCTAATACAGTATTATAGGTGCTACTGAGAGGCATGCACAGATGTGCTGTGGGAACCCTAACATAGGACACTTAGCTGAGCCTCAAAGGATCATGGAGGGTCCACCAGGAGAAGAAGGAGGCATGAAAGGAAAGGTTTGCTGACAGAGGGTGCTTGAACAAGTGGGTAGGAGTGTGAGCGGGAGCCGGGGAGGACCTGAGAGCTGAGGTGAGCCGTGGAACGATTTCTTTTTTTTTTTTTTTGAGACGGAGTCTTGCTCTGTCGTCCAGGCTAGAGTGCAGTGGCGCGATCTCGGCTCACTGCAAGCTCCACCTCCCAGGTTCATGCCATTCTCCTGCCTCAGCCTCCCGAGCAGCTGGGACTACAGGCACCCGCCACCACACCTGGCTAATTTTTTTTTTTTTTTTTTTTTTGTATTTTTAGTAGAGACGGAGTTTCACTGTGTTAGCCAGGATGGTCTTGATCTCCTGACCATGTGATCCGCCTGCCTCGGCCTCCCAAAGTATTGGTATTACAGGCTTGAGCCACCGCGCCCGGCCTAGCCATGGAAGGATTTCAAGGAGAATGATAGGACCAGGCTTGCCTTTTAGGTCATTAAGATAATGAAGGTGCTAATGACTAACAGCTGACATTTATTGGAAGTTTACCAGGTTCTTTACGTGCATTACCTCTGTTAGTCCTCCCAAGAACCAAATGAGGCAGATGTGGTTATTATTTCTGTTTTAAAGACGAGGAAACTAAGGCTGCAGCAAAAGTCTCAGCTAGAAGATGGAGGAGCTGGGACTTCAACCCAGACCTGTCTGCAAAGACTTTGCTCTTCATGCTCATTCCATTCCCTTTTCCATCAGCACTGAGGAGAGTAGGTCAAAGGGAGGAGGATGAGGGCAGTGGACCGTTTGCGATGTGGTTACATGGATGTGGGTGAGGCCTTTTGAGAGCTCAGATGAACTCAGTGTCTGCAGAGATAGAGAGGAGATTGATTAAAAGGGTATTAAGGGAGTAGAATCTACAGGTCTTGGTGACTGATGGGATATACATAGTAATAGAAAAAGAGGTATAGGGATGATTCCCAAGTTTCAGCTGGGTGGGTAGTAAATCATCCATTGAAATAGGGAACACAGGGGTAGGAAAGGTTTGGGACCTATGGGACAAAGGACAGTTCTACTCCTGAAAGAGAAGAGTAATGGTATCTCCTGCTTTTGAATGTTTTAATGGACTAAAGTATTTAATATATGCAGGCGCTATAGTGAAGTCTTTGGCAATTGGTTTCTTCTCTGGTCAGCCTGAGCTCTATGAAGTATCCCTCTAGTCCTCTAGTCTTCTCTGATTCTCTTGTCTTTTCATCCCACAAGCCTAGAAAAATCCTAATCTTGGATCATCAGTTCAACTGTCCAACTTCTCTGCTTGTATATCTGGGAAGCTATTCAGTTCTGGAGAAAAATTGCACAATTGGATTGCACCATAGTAAACCTTTTTATTTAATTTTTGTTTTTGAGACAGGGTCTTGCTCTGTCACCCATGCTGGAGTGTAGTGGTGCAGTCATGGTTCACTGCATCCTCAACCTCCTGGGCTAAAGCAGTCCTCCCACCTCAGCCTCTCAGATAGCTGGGACCACAGGTACAAGCCACTACACATGGCTATTTTTTTTTTATTTTTTGTAGAGACGGGGTCTCACAATGTTGCCCAGACTGGTCTGAAATTCCTGGACTCAAGTGATCTGCCCACCTTGGCCTCCCAAAGTGCTGGAATTATAGGCATGAGTCTCCATCCTGGCTGCACTGCAGTAAAGCTTAGTCTTCAACCTCAGCTGAACCCTTAGTGATAACTGGTAGTTATTTCACATGCTCCACATCAGCAACCTTTTTCCTTGATTTTTTTTCCTCCCCAAACCCTTGTCAGTCTTTACCTCATCATATTGCTTCTCACTCTTTCCATGACGTCCCAGCCTACTTCACAAGAGAAAAGAGAGGCTCTCAGGTTGGAACCTACTCAGTATCCTACCCTATCCCTTACTCAACATAACTGCTTTGGGGTGCTAGGCTGGTCCTTTGCCACCTTCTCTTCTTCTGGACCTGGCCCCTCTGCTTGACCTCCCTCTGCATCTTGGGCCTGGCCTCTCTGTGACCCTCCTCTCCCCTGCCAGGCTTCTCTCTGATCCCGAATCCTCCCTTAGCAACTCTTATCTGCAGGCAGTAAGACACATTCTGGCATTAGTCAGACATGGGTTCTTCTGGTCCCAGTTTTTACCATTTGCATGTTCTGGGCCAATTACATCACTTCTACACAATTTGATTATTTCGGCCAAACTGATCCACAGTTGGGTTTTCTGTGCTCTTAGTCCCTCACAGAGTGTCTGGCAAATAGTGGAAATTTATTCATCTCTACTATTGAGAGAACAAATGCAGTATTCATAACTTGAGATACAGAGACTGTGTTGGCATGTTAATGCTGAGATATCCACCTTGCCTAGATGAACTCTAATAACTAATCCAGCTTAAAAATGTTTTACATAACATTTGCCTTCAAGTGAATAATATGTCCATGTTCATAACAAGGAAAATATCAAAGGCATGATAGCTGAGTTTTTCCCAAGGAGGTTTTAAATGTTGTTGTAGACATTGTCTCATTTTTAAATGAATATCACATTTTTGAACTTGCCCCTGATTCTGCATAAGATAAACTGTGGTGGCCCCACAGTGTGGACTTTTAAACTCCTATGGTGCAATCAGACAACCTCCCCATGCTTCATTGTTCTCATCTGTAAAGTGAAGCCTAGATTAAATGATTTTAAGTGTCCTTCCAGCTGTAAAATTCAGTGAGTATATGGGCCACAGTCACACAGTCACTCAGCTATCAGTTATTCACTAATAAGATAATGGCGTCTCAGTGGTCGAAGAGTAGCTGTTAACCTGAAGCAAGCAAAAAATAAAACAAAATTAAGTTTTTAAGCGTCAACAGCGACAAAAATGACAGAGCAAGGGCCAAAGAGACAACAGTTTAGAATACAGTAATCAGCTGGAGTTATTTGTACATAAGCAGTACCTTGTTTTCTCCAAAACACAAGTTTGAAACAGAAAGGCGTCTCTGACTTTCCTGTTGATGCTCTCCTCCCAGCCAGTCTCTAAGTCTGTTATCTAATCTCTTGTCTCTTCTCTTGCTCTCAAGTAGCTTCCTAAACTATCTCCCCACTTTTCTGCCTCCCATCCATGCTACACATCTCTGCTGGATTTGATGTGGACATCATTCTTTATCCTTAAAGACAAATAAACAAACAAACAGACCTTTCAATGACTCCTTTTTATTTACAGAAAAAAACCCTCTAACTCTGACCTGTTATTTAGTGCTTTTATTTTGCCATAATGTATTTGGCTAGCATTTTTCCTTTATTAGTTCATCGAATTATAGTTTGTTGCCTATTACATGCAGGAAGTATGGGGATTGTGTAGACATACTAGTGAGATTTGCTAGTGAAAAAACCATCCTCATGCTAGAAAGTAGGGGAAGGAATGTTAGAATGTAGGTTTCCCGTGTTGCAATCAGAAAGCTTAATCACTCACTGATCAAAAAGAGTTCTTAGGTTTCTTAATGTTTATACCCATAGTGGGTGTTTCATTGACCATAGCAATGATTCCATGTAGCAAAAGTGTTATAGGAGACTCTAGTGGTAAATAGTACTTTAATTTCTTTTCAAGATTTAATTTCTTTTTTGCTGTCCAGGAATGGACTTAAAAATTGTGTTGAGGGAGCAGGTGATGAGTTATACTGTCAATCTCAGATAATGTTGTTTATTATTTAATAAAAGTTTGATTGTGACCATTGTATTTTAGTAAGTAGGTGAACATTGTATTATCTACCTAGATGGGCTTGTAAATATAGACTCAAGACCACAGAAATATTACATCCCCCAAAAGAACCCAGGACCTTCTTGTGATATGTTCTTCTATTACATAATTGAGTTATATGCCTATTGTCTGTTGTTACAATAGTATTTACCATATTAGATTGTCATCTCATTATATACAAAGAGCTCATATTTTGGACTAGATTGTAAGCTCCTTGTAGGTAGGCATTAGGTCTTGTACTTTTGGTGAGATTAAGGAACTGGGACTAGAAGGATCATCAGCTCTCCCACCAAGGACCTTCCTTTTGCTACCCAATTGTTTCTAAGGCTGGTACCTGGACCCCTGGGTCCCAGGCCTTGAATGCCTTCCACCAGATGGTGCTCTTTTCCCATTTCTGTTGTTGGGTGTCACTGGTCATGTTACTCTTTGCCACTAGTCCATACCTTCTGCAAGGTAGTAGATGGGACACTTTCAGAAGATAATTTGGAAACAATATGAATCTTTCCAAGTGAGAAAAGAAATTATAGGAAATATTTAGTGTACAGACTCTTAGCATTGCTCAGCAAAGCCATTTCCTTGGGCATAAATAAACTTCTACCATGTGGCTGACTGCTCAAGGTCAGTTGCAAGGGGTTTTCCTAGCCTTATAAACTTGCATGGAATCCATGCTCAACTAGGTGTCCATCTGAATCCTAAGATTCCATTTTCAATGCAGGATAACTCTTCAGTGTTAGCCTTTGCAGTCTGTTTGGAGACAGCCATTATCAGAGAACAGAGATGGTCAAGAGGCAGATAGAAGTCTTTGGACACTGAGTATTGCAGACAGCCTATGCATTCAGAAGGCATTGCTATTTTAGTACAAAAAGGAAGTTCAAGCTGAATGCAGTAGCTCACATCTGTAATCTCAGCACTTTGGGAGGCCAAGGCAGGCAGATTGCTTGAGTCCAGGAGTTCAAGACCAGTCTGGGCAACATGGTGAAACCCTGTCTGTACAAAAAATACAAAAATTAGCCAGGCATGGTGGAGTGTGCCTGTAGTCCCAGATACTCAAGAGGCTAAGGTGGAACGATAGCTTGAGACTGGGAGGCAGAGGTTGCAGTGAGCTGAGATTGTGCCACTACGCTCCAGCGTGGGTGGCAGAGCAAGACCCTGTCTCAAAAACAACAAAAAAGAGAAGTTCAAATTTGGATGTCCTTAAGTCATTAAGAAGAGATTTGATTTTGTTCAGCAGGGGTTTACCAAGGCAGAGAGTATATGATGTGTTTTAAATTTCCATAAGTCACAGGTAAAATAACACTTTTAATACTTCAGTTGCAAAAAAAAATTCATCTAGATGTTCTAGATTTATAACATCACAGATGGCTGTTCTGGATAGCTAGTTTTATAATGCCATTACAACTCTATTCACCTAATTCAGTGGGTCATATCATTTTTGGTGAGTGCAGGGCGGGGGTGAATTATTGACACTAATGAAGTCTATAGACTCTTCTCCAAGAGAAAAGAAAACAAATATTGATTTCACCCACAATTTTAGAGAGTTTAGGAAATCCTCTGAAGCCCAAACTATGGACTTCAGGTTAAAGACCTCTTTCTAACCACTCCCTAATATTCATATTAGGGTTGATTCATGCCCATAGGCTATCTAACAAAGCAATTGTATCTTCTCTTAAGTACCAGATTTTTTTTATATTATAGCCAATAGGAAAGCAGTTAATATGGAATTTAAGAGCTTGGGCTCTAGAACCAAGTAGACCTGTAATATGGTTTGGCTCTGTGTCCCCACCCAAATCTCATCTTGAATTATAACCCCCACATGTCAAGGGAAGGACCTGGTGGGAGGTGATTAGATCGTGGGAGCAGATTTGCCCCTTGCTGCTCTCATGATAGTGAGTGAGTTCTCACAAGATCTGGTTGTTTGATAAGTGTCTAGCACTTCTCACTTCTCTCATGCTCTCTCTTTCCTGCCACCCTGTGAAGAAGGTGTTTGCTTCCCTTTCACCTTCCACCATGGTTGTAAGTTTCCTGAGGCCTCTGCAGCCGTGTGGAACTGTGAGTCAGTTAAACCTCTTTTATTTATAAATTATCCAGTCTCAGGTAGTATCTTTATAGCAGTGTGAAAATGGACTAATACAACCTGGATACAAATCTTGGTTCTGCCACTTAGTAGCTACGTGATCTTGGCCAAGTTGTTTGACCTTCCTGAGTTTGAGTTTCCTCATCTGTAAAATGGGGATAATAGTAGTCCTGGGCTGGGCATAGTGGCTCATGCCTGTAATCCCAGTGCTTTGGGGAGGCCAAAGCAGGAGGATCACTTAAGGCCAGAAGTTCGAGACCAGCCTGGGCAACATAGTGAGAATTTGTATCTACTAAAATGAAAAATAAAGGAAATTAGCCAGGTGTGGTGGTGCACACCTATAGTCCCAGCTACTTGGGAGGCTGAGGCAGGAAGATTGCTTGAGCCCAGGAGTTCAAGTTTACAATAAGCTATGATTGCACCACTGCATTCCAGCCTGCGTGACAGAATGCAACCTTGTCTTAAAAAAATAGTACTGACCTCCTAGGGTTTTTATGAAGATTAAATAAAATAATACATGTGCCGGGCGTGGTGGCTCATGCCTGTAATCTCAGCACTTTGGGAGGCCAAGGCAGGTGGATCACCTGAGGTTGGGAGTTCAAGACCAGCCTGACCAACATGGAGAAAACCCTCCCTACTAAAAATACAAAATTAGCCAGGGGTGGTGGCACATGCCTGTAATCCCAGCTACTTGGGAGGCTGAGGCAGGAGAATCACTTGAACCTAGGAGGCAGAGGTTGCGGTGAGCCAAGACTGCACCATTACACTCCAGCCTGGGCAACAAGAGCAAAACTCCGTCTCAAAAATGAATAAATAAATAAAATAATACATGTAAAACATATACCTAGCACAGGGCCAGATGTGGTGGCTCATGCCTGTAATCCCAGCACTTTGGGAGGCTGAGGTGGGTAAATCACTTGAGGCAAGGAGCTCAAGACCAACTTTGCCAACATGGGAAAACCCCATCTCTACTAAAAAGATAAAAAATTAACTGGATATGGTGGCACACGCTTGTAATCCCAGCTACTCAGGAGGCTGAGGTACAAGAATCGCGTGAACCCAGGAGACAGAGGTTGCAGTGAGCGGAGATTGCACCACTGCACTACAGCCTGGGTGACAGAGTGAGACTCTGTCTCAAAAAAAATATATGATGTATATGTATATGTATATGTGTATATCTAGCATAATGCCTAACATATAAGTGCTAATAAATGTTAATCATTTTATTATAATTGGGAAATAGATTTTTCCTTTCTTTTTTTCTTTTTCTTTTTTCTTTTCTTTTCTATTTTTTTTTTGGGGGGACAGGGTCTTGCTGTGTCACCCAGGCTGGAGTGCAGTGGTGTGATCATGGCTCACTGCTGCCTCAACCTCACAGGCTCAAGGGATCCTCCCACTTCAGCCTCCCAAGTAGCTGGGACTACAGGCATGCACCACCATGCCCAGATATTTTTTTTTTTTTTGTAGCGACGAGGTTTCACCATGTTACCCATGGCTGGTCTCGAACTCCTGGGTCCAAGCAATCTACCTGCCTTGGCCTCCCAAAGTGCTGGGATTACAGGTGTGAGCCACCGCAACTGACCAGTATTTCTAATCATGTGAGGATAGCTACAGTTGTTTGTCTGACCTCTTTCATCAGGATCTATCTAATTAGCTGACTGAGGGAATAAAGCTCTGAGTACTTTAATCTCAATAACTGTGTTCATTGGTTAGCTCCATGGTGAAGAATCTGATATCTCTGCCTTGCAATCTGTTGATTTAGATTCAGTAGCCCTGTTTTAAGCAGAAACCTGATAATGTTTTCTGTGAATCGTTTATTTATTTTTTACAATTTCCACTTTTATTTTAGACTCAGGGGGTACATGTGCAGTTTGTTACAGGGTATATAGTGTGATGCTGAAGCTTGGGATACAAATGATCCCATCACCCAAATAGTGAGCATAGTACCCAATAATTTTTCAACTCCTACCCCTCTTTCTCTTTCCCCACCTCTATTAGTCCCTAGTGTCTATTGCTGATACCTTTATGTTCATAAGTACCTAATGTTCAGCTCCCACTTATAAGTGAGAACATGCAGTATTTGGTTTTCTGTTTCTGCATTAATTTGCTTAGGATAATGGCCTCCAGCTGCATCCATCTTGTTGAAATGACATGATTTCATTGTTTATTATGGCTGCATCGTAGCCCATGGTGTATATATGCCACATTTTAAAAAATCTAATCCACTGTTGATGGACACCTAGGTTGATTCTGTGTCTTTGCTGTTGTAAATAGCGCTGTGATGAACCTACAAATGCATATGTCTTTTTGGTAGAATGATTTATTTTCTTTTGGATATATACCCAGTAATGGGATTGTTGGGTTAAATGGTAGTTCTGTTTTAAGTTCTTTGATAAATCTCCAAACTGCTTTCCACAGCAGCTAAACTAATTTACATTCCCACCAACAATGTATAAGTGTTCCTTTTTCTCCACAGCCTCACCAGCCCCTGTTGTTTTTTGACTTTTTAGTAATAACCATTCTGGGTAGGTATGGTGGCTCACACTTGTAACCCCAGCACTTTGGGTGGCTGAGGTGGGCTTGAGCTCAGGAGTTTGAGACCAGCCTAGGGCAACATTGAGAAACCTTGTCTCTACAAAGAATACAATAATTAGCCAGGTGTGGTGGCACGTGCTGCTCCCAGCTACTGGGAGGCTGAGGTGGGGATGATTGCTTCAGCCCGGGAGGTTGAGGCTGCAGTAAGCCATGATCACGCCACAGCACTCCAGCATAGGTGACAGGGCAAGACCCTGTTTCAAAAAAATATAATAATAATGATAGCCATTCTGATTGGTGTGAGATGGTTTTGATTTGCATTTCTCTGATGATTAGTAATGTTGAGCATTTTAAAATATTCGTTGGCCACTTGTGTGTCTTCTCTTAAGAAGTGTCTGTTCATGCCTTTTGCAAACTTTTTAATGGCATTGTTTTTTGCTTGTCCAATTAAGTTCTTTATAGACTCTGTGAATTTGGGGTGGCAACCTAGAACTGTGTGTTTGCAGTATGAAAGATACTGAAATATATCTTTAGATGAATCATATCTATTATAGTCATCATTTCATCCATAGTACCTGGGCAAAGGGCTTGTCATAGAAGACATTCAATAAATATTGAATTGGTTGACTGAGTCACTGAATTATTTTAGAATAGTAAAATATCTTTAGAGAAAGACTCAGTTAATTTTGATGATTGTTTTAATTGTTAGATTATATTTTCAAGACTTTCCTCCTTAGTTTCTTATTAGAGGTCCTGTTCTGAAACTGATTGTTGGTGGTAGAAACTTGTACACTCCACTTAAAAGCTTTGTAATGATGGGTAAGTTATTTGATCCTTGATGCCTCAGTTTTCTTATTTAGAAAATGGGCATAATAATAGGGTTAAGAGTGTGAGGAAATGGGTTAATGTAAGAAAAGTGCTTAGAGCAACATTCAACAAAATGTTCAATAAATCTTAGCATTGTTATTAGCACTACTATTATTACTACTACAGTGACTGCTGCTGATCAAGATTCCCTCAATACTGTGGGTTCAGTTTATTTGTACCTTTCCCCAAACTAAAGTTCATTTTTTATTTTTTACTTTTTTTTTTTTGAGACAGGGTCTCACTCTGTTGCCCAGGCTGGAGTGCAGTGGTGCAATCATGGCTCACAGTAGCCTCAACCTCCCAGGCTCATGCAATCCTCCCACCTCAGCCTCCTCAGCAACTGGGACTACAGGTGCACACCACCACATCCAGCTAATCTTTGTACTTTTTGTAGAGACAGGGTTTTGCCATGTTGTCTAGGCTGGACTCAAACTCCTGGGCTCAAGCAATATACCCACCTTGGCCTCTCAAAGTGCTTGGATTACAGGTGTGAGCCACTGCATCTGACCTAAAGTTCAGTTAAAACATCTTTATTGTTTGTTTGTTTGTTTGTTTATTTATTTATTTATTTATTTTGAGACGGAGTCTCTCTCTGTTGCCAAGGCTGGAGTGCATGGCACGATCTCGGCTCACCGCAACCTCCGCCTCCTGAGTTCAAGTGATCCTGCTGCCTCAGACTCCCAAATAGCTGAGATTACAGGCATGTGCCACCATGCCCAGCTAATTTTTTTGTATTTTTAGTAGAGACAGGGTTTCACCATGTTGGTCAGGCTGGTCTCGAACTTTTATAACCTCCAAAAGTGCTGGGATTACAGGCGCAAGCCACCGTGCCTGGCCAAAACATCTTTAATTTGAAAACACAAATAGCATACTCTACAATTTAATACTAAAATTTTAAGACTGTTAAGTAGCATAGAGAAAATATTGTGAAATTTTATTCTTCCATGTTCACTTTTGGAGGCACAAGTGAAGATGGGTTTATTTTTACTGAATGTGAAAATGATCACCATTAATATGGTTGCAATATTCTCTCTCTGCTCGTTCTGTACTCATCATTTTTCAGTTCCAAATATCATTTGCATGGTCCTGATGACATTGAGTATGTATATTGCAGAGGAGTGATAGCTTCCCTTTCCTATTGAAGCTGAAGCTTCAAAGAGAAGATTAAAGAAGTGTTTGTTATCTATCTGCACAGGCCTGATATGAAATTCTCAGAGGCTTTTAGGATAAACACAACTCTGTATGTGTGCATTTATATGCTTTTTCTTCTGTATACTTCTATTGTGGTCTTTGTATTTTGGTTTAAAATTTCTAGTTTCCGACTTGTTGGACTCTCTGGCTAACAGAGAATTGCTTTCAGAAAAAGGGTAAGAATTGGAAGATGTTGGCAGGATTTTACTAAATCCCTCCTGAAGAGTATAAAATTCTCTATTGTGGAATTACATTTCTAGAGAACATGATGAAGGCCACCCATGGGATATCTTTAACAAGACAAGACCAAGATCTTAAAGATGTCCAGCAGAGACTAATCTGTGGTGCCCTCCAGTGAGGGATGCAATTGCTCACCTTTTGGGCTTTCCTTTTAGAAGTGTTCTTTGTGAGCTTTGGAATAGAGGTGTGGCTTTTTTAAAAAACAAACTCCCTATAGGGTTAATCCATAAATAATATTTAGAGAAAGAAGACAGGGAGAAAAGGTAGGATAGCAAGATACCTTCTGAAAAAGAAGGGAGCTAACATTCCACTTCATACTTTTCCACATCAAGTTCTACATATAATTTTTATTGTCAGAATTTTCTCTTTTTTTTTTTGAGACAAGATCTCATTCTGTTACCCAAGCTGGAGTCCAGTGGCGTGATCACAGCTAACTGCAACCTCAACCTCCTGGGTTCAAGAGATCCTCCCACCTCAGCCTCCCGAGTAGCTAGGACTAGCATGTGCCACCACGCCCGGCTAATTTTTGTACCTTTTGTAGAGATTGAGTTTTGCCATGTCTCCCAAGCTGGTCTTGAACTCCTGGGCTTGGGCAATCCTCCTGCCTTGGCCTCCCAAAGTGCTGGGATTACAGGTGTGAGCCACCACACCTGACCTCAGATTTTTTTAAATTGACAAATGCAGTGGAATATATTTATGTACAGTATGATTATATATATATACACATACACACACACATATACACGGTGAAAGGATTACCATAGTCATACTAATTAATACATTCATCACCTTACATGGCTTACATGGTTACCTTTTTTTTGGTGAGAATGCTTAAAATCTACTCTCTTACCAAATTTCAAGTATGTAATAGAGTATTATTAACTATAGTCACCATGCTGTACATTAGATCCTCAGAACTTATTCATCTTATAATTGAAAGTTTGACAGAAATACTTAATTACAGTATTACCAGGAATAAAGCAGGTTCTGCTATTTAACATCAGCTAGATGGACCTACTACTTTATTTGATACTGTTGAGTTCTTAAGATATAACTACTATTGGCAGAAGCAATACTCTTAGTATATATGACTTATAAGATCATATTTCTTCTTGACTGACAAGAGAAACCAGGAAGCCAGGGCATCTTAAAGTAGGTAGAGAAAAGGACTGAAAATGTGTGTTAGTTGGAGTGGGCATCATGGGACAGGGAGGCACAGAAGTGGCTGAGATCATCAATAGCGTACTTTGCCTATTTAACAATTTACCTAGAGCACCTTTTAATTGCCACTGCATAACTAGGGTTTTTTCTGGGCCAATAAATGAGAGCAACAGCACAGTTCCTGCTATTGCCATCATCAATATTTTGGAAAGAAGACAGAGAGTGTACGTACACATGTGCACATACATGTATGCACATACTCGAACCCTAATTTCTGTTTATATTAAATTAGAAGTTGGGAAATGATAGGAATTGGGGGTTAGGGAAGTGCCTCAAGAGAAGATGGAAAATAGCAAGAGCAGATGGAAAATTGCTCAGCCATTTGATGATTTGCTTGATTAGCTATGTTTCACAGAAAGGAGTTTTATGGAAAATTATTCGTGGTGGCCAGGTACAGGTGCACTGTCTGCTAGGTGGAGATTGACCCATCATACTATTATTCACAACGTATTTAAGTTTCAGCCAGTTTCAGCTTACATATGCCCCTGCATTTATATGGACACTCCTTCTTCCCAGGTTTTGAAGCTTTCCACTTCCCACCCCGTCCTCTGCCCCTTCCTGTCCGCTTTGCTACTGCAGATGTCAAAGCTGTCCTGGAATTTCCTCACCCTCTAACCCAAGTATCTTACATTTCTCTTCACCTGATTGCTAGCCCAGAAACTGTTCTGGAAAAGGAAAGGAACAAGGAAGGACAAATTGTCAGGTTTCTTCTCTACTTTCTTACGTCTGATAATGTTCCCCAAATTAAACTGTGAATTATGGCAACATACTTACTCTCCATTGACCTCTTCTGTCTTTATTTTCTGAAAATTTGTCACACACTAAAGAAATAGCCAATATACTCACTGGGCTGATACTCTTCCCTGAAGAAGCTAAGCCTAATTTTAGTAATGTATGTACTAGAAGACACACCATTATCACCTATCACCTTTTCTGCATCTTTTTGGGGGGTTTGTGGACCCTTTAAACTGCAAGCTTGTCCAACCTGCCTTATTTTGTTGTTTTTCTTTTGTTTTTGCTGTAGGCTTTTAGCAGGGTGAAGCCATGATTTTTAGTTTCTACCTCTAGTGATAAATGGAAAAGAGGGATGAGGAAGGGGCTTTAGTGGCCCACCAGAAACAGAAACTAAGAACCCATGACTGTATTCTCTCCCTTGGGCACCCCTGCAAAAGAATTCTATAAAAAACTGTGGACTCCCTCCCTAGGTTAAAAAAAAAAAAAAAAAAAAAGCTCCAACGCACATATACACTCCTGAGAGGTCAAAATGAGGATAGAAAAGCATCCGTTATATTTGGTGGCATGAAGGTTATTATGTCTATAGCAAGAGTTAATGTGCAATGGCTCTGAGCCTGACTGGAGGTTGTTGAGTGAGTGGGCAGTGAGGGAATAAAATGAGCCAAGTGTAGACAGTGCTTCTGAAAATGTCACTGTGACATGACGGGAAACAGGACAGCAGGTGGAGGGATGTGAAGGGGTGAGGGAGGATTTGCTTTATTTTTATATGAGCATAAATGCTGATGGAAAGGGCCAAACTGAGAGGAAGAGGTTGAATACAGACAAGAGAAAAATTGATAAAGAATAATGTAAATTTCCTATGAACGCAGGAGGAAATGGGACCCAAAATACAGTAGACTTTCTTGGGTAACCATCATATATAACATTGTTTTTGTGGGGAAAGAAATGCAATTTAGTTTCCAAATAAGTGACTTACAAATGACGCTTTCCACCACTGCTATTTTATTAGTTTAAGACTTCAAGGGTTGCTAGATGCAGTGGCTCATCCCTGCAGTCCCAACACTTTGGGATGCCGAAGTGGGAGGATTGCTTAAGCCCCAGCCTGGGCAGCAAAGTGAGACCCCATCGCTACAAAAAAAAAAAGTAACTGTTTTTCACTGTCTCATTGCAAGGTTGTTGAGAATTAGTAGTACTGTGTGTAAGCATCTAGGTGTGGTGGCGTGTGCCTGTGGCCCCAGCTACATGGGAGGCTGAGGTAGGAGGATCCCTTGAGCCCAGCAGGTCAATGCTGCAGTGAGTGATGTTCAAGCCATTGCATTCCAGCTTGGGTGATAGAGCAAGGTTCAGTCTCAGAAAAAAAAAAAAAGATAAATAAAAGACTTCAAGAGTTGTCAGTTTTGCCAATTATTTCCCAAAATAATAGAGGAGATAGGATGGTACAATGAACTGCAACAGCCCCATTCTTGGCTCAGACACTAAAACGTTAGACAACCTTAAGTCAATTGCACTAAAACGTTAGACAACCTTAAGTCAATTATTCATGTTTCACTTGTTGTTGTTGTTTGTTTTGTTTTGTTTTTTGAGACGGAGTCTCGCTCTGTCACCCAGGCTGGAGTGCAATGGCGTGATCTTGGCTCACTGCAACCTCCGCCTCCTGGGTTCAAGCGATTCTCTTGCCTCAGCCTCCTGAGTAGCTGGGATTACAGGCACACGCCACCATTCCCAGCTAATTTTTGTATTTTTAGTAGAGACGGGGTTTCACTATGTTGGTCGGGCTGGTCTCGAACTCCTGACCTCATGATCCACCTGCTTTGGCCTCCCAAAGTGCGGGATTACAGGCGTGAGACACCACACCCGGCCCATGTCTCACTTGTAAAATTAAGAATTTAGGCTTAAAAGGCAAAGCCCAGGAGTTCGAGGCTGCAGTGAGCTATGATTGTGTCACTGTACTCCAGCCTGGGTAACAGAGAAAAAAAAAATTAGGCTTCAGAGGCATTTGAGATGTGTTGGTGTTGGTGGTGGGGTTTGACTGTTATAACAACTGGGAGTGCCTCTGGTATTTGGTACCTAGGACCAGTGATGGTAATGGTCCTGTAATACACAGGCCAGATTGTCACAACAAAGAACTATCCTGCTGAAAGCCTGTAGAGCTCTTGATGAGAAACCCCAGGCCACCGCTAGGTTCCCTTTTAGAAGCTTTCCAGCTCTAAAGTCAAAATTACCTGAGGAATTTCAGTGAATTAAATGCATCTTTTAAGCCATTGAGACTCTTTCAAATCTCAGGGATAACCTTTTGTTTTTCTCAAAAGTAGTAGTGACTTTGGCTGGTTATAGACTTTAGCAAGCTTTTTGGACCAGGTGCTATAGCTATGGTAGGCCAACCAAAATTGAGAAATACAAGTTTGACTTATTCCCTTTTTTTTCCTCTTGTATTTCAGGTACTATTGGGATTTTCAGCCCCAAGGTGAGTCCTCTTTGACCACGTATGGTTTTATGCTAAAAATGTGTAAATGGGATTGTTTATTTCTATCTCTTCTCTACAAGCTTCTCCACAGAGTGGCATTAACCATTTCTAAGGAAAGTTAGTGGAGTGTTTAATTAACCTTCACCCTGCTGCGCCCCCCTGCCCTGCTTTTTAGCAACAAGAAGCTCTATGCTTCTTCCTTCTGAGTGGATTGTTGCTAGATTATTTTATAAAACCAAGGCTATAATATGCTTTAATTCCTTGAGCTTTGTTAGGTGCCAACAGGATCCAGTAGCATTCAAATAAAATGGTAGCCGAGTCCATAATAAAAACCTTGGGAGGGTTCTAACTCAGCTAATCCTTCATTTGCTCCAGAAATAAATTCCAGTATGTTACCTCCTCGATCACAGTGCCCTTCCACACAGCCTGCCTGTCTGGCAGAAGAGAAATGTCAGAAATGGAGCAGTGTTGAAATTCCCACTAGAACAGTGTTATCACATTTTAATATGAGCCTCACTGCAGTCTCAGTGCTTCTAATTGCTTTCGAACCATTGTTTTCCTGCTTTTGCTTGATGAACCCAGCATCTGGCATGATTCTAAAAAGTACTACAGACAGCTGTGTGCAAAATTAAAAAAAGAAAAAGGCCAAGATTAAAACACATTTTTAAAAGGTTCAGAATTGAAATATTTTTTTCTGAATTCAAACAGTTTGAGGGGATATCTTTTAAAGTATTTGCCTTCCTTCTTTTTAGTACTCTGGTTGAGAATGTCAGAAACATCAACCTGAATATTATCTTAATTTATTATAAATGGAGGGGCTTTATTTTCTCAGATAATCACAGAGTTTTAGATCAAACTTACAAATAGCTTTATAAACTAGTTTGCTCTGTAACTTTCTTAACCAATTGTAAACTTTTAAAGTACTTTTTATTCTCTTAATGTTATCACTGTATCCAACCTCAGTGAATAGTAATACCTTAAATAAATTAAAATTGAGTGATTATAATAGTTTTATTAAAATTTTTATTTTTCTGGCTCATACTTTTAGTGTTTTTATAAACACTAAACATTTCAAGTTTTTATAAAGCTTTATTTTAAAGCCATCTTTAAGAAATAAAAATCATATATTTTCAAAGCTTCTTGACTCTTGTAAGTTAAAGTCGGAGCACTTACACTATTTTACATAATGTGATGTGCTGTTACTATATATCTCACTGTCCTAAAGCATTTACAGCTGAAAACATAGATTGAGCAGTGGATAATTTTATGTAATAATGTAGCAGTTTGCTTTGCAAAATGTGAATTGCACTATTCAGGGGATGGCCCTATAGTTCAGGGTTTAACAGATGTTAACCAAAATCCACAGGGGGAAGAACATGATTGTGAACTGGCAGAAATGAATGGAACTGTGAGGGTAGAATTAATTATCTAAAGGAGAAATAAGCAGTTAGTGTCAGAGATGTGGTATAGGAATAGGTTGAGAAGAGAAAATAATTTTGGAGCTTAACATAAGAGACTATATGGGACTAAAAAAGACAAAGGGCACATCTTACCAGATTCTTGAAATAGTGGCATTGCACTCATCTTTCAACATAAAGCAGCTGCTACCCATCCTTTCTCTCTTGCAGAGAGGACAGAGGTAGAGCAGCCAAGGAGACAAGTGAAAATAGTTTATTTAGAACAGAAAACTGCATTTGCTTCTTGGCAACGATTAAATGTATGTGGCAAAATCTTAGTGCATTTGGAAGTAAATATAAGGAAAGATGACACAGAAAAACTCATGCCCTAGCCCCCAGTCTCATGCCTTCTCACAGATATTTTCAGGGGTGGGGGGAGTTAGTGAGAGGGTATCTTTTACCTTGCCCTTTTGATCAGACCTTAGCTGATTATATGCTTCAGAAGCTGGTGGGATGGGTAGGAGCAGTAACTGGTTTAGATAAGGTACAACAGGACAATTTAAGATTATGAAAAGATTAGAAATATGTAAGAAAGAGAACAACTAGCAGAAGAATCTTAAAAGCCCTGGAAAACTGGGTGGTGTTGGGATGGGAGTGAGAAAGAAGAGAAATTCTGGCCCCAAACTTTCTGAGCGTTTTTATCTGTGACAGGACCCTCTGTACAAGAAGAAGATGGGATGAATTTTATTAATTCTGCATCTGCCTAAATACACACTTGAGTTCTTCAAGATATTTGAACTAAACCAGGTCTGGTGCCTGGAAGGAAAATAGTCTTTAATTATAAAAGATCCATTATTTGTATATCCTTTTAGTAGCACACATTTTTAAAATAGCAGCCTTGGCTGGGTGCGGTGGCTCATGCCTGTAATCCCAGTACTTTGGGAGGCTGAGGCAGGCAGGTGGATCACCTGAGGTCAGGAGTTTGAGACCAGCCTGACCAACATGGTGAGACCCCGTCTCTACTAAATACAAAAAATTAGCTGGGAGTGGTGGTGCATGCCTGTAGTCCCAGCCACTTGGGAGACTGAGGCAGGAGAATCGCTTGAACCTGGGAGGTGGAGGTTGCAGTGAGCCGAGATCGTGTCATTGCACTCAAGCCTGGGCAACACGAGCGAAACTCTGTCTCAAAAAAAAAAAAAAAAAAACAAGGCAGCCTTATCAAGATATAATTCACATACCATAAAATTTACCCATTTAAAAGGTACAAGTTAGTGGTGTATAGTATAGTATACTGTAGTACAGTATAGTATAAGTATAGTATAGTATAGTATAGTATAGTATAGTATAGTATAGTACAGTACAAGTTGTGCAACCATCACCACTATCTAATTTCAGAACGTTTCATCACCCCAATAAGAAACCCTGTATGGATTCTAGAGCCCATTATCTCCAGAGGTCGAGAGCCCGTACTCTTCGTGACTGTTTTTCACTGTCTCATTGCAAGGTTGTTGAAGACTAGTAGTAATGTGTGTAAGCATCTAGCTTAGTACCTGGACATAGTGGGGAAAAAAAAGCCAGTAGTTTCTATTTATCGTAATGGTACATTAATGGTAATTCTTTCTCTCACATTTCCACCTAGGTTTTTTTATTGGTCCACCGTCAACTTCCTGAATGATATTTATTTTAAAAAGGAAACAGGGAAAATAAAACATGATCCAAAGAATATATTACTTTAATGTAGAGGGGATATAAATGGAAGGGCACTTTTAATGAGCTTAAACATAATTGGAGAACATGAAAGAGGCTTTTTATTTTTACTTGACAATAAGACATAATATTGCTTTAATAATTCATGTCCTGCTTACTCAAAAAAATTTTCTACTTAATTTTTTACTTAAAGTTACAAAGAAAAGCCAGTGGAGTTTTTGCCATGGAATTTTTATAATTTCAGTAATCAATATCTAAAAGGTGATATTGATAAGGCAATATTAATTTTGCCCTTAGATTTGATGGCAATATCACTTAAAGTTATTGAGCAAACTGATTTCCTTCATTTTACTTCAGTTTCTCCTTTTATAAAATGAGTTAGTGACAGTTTTAATCAAAAATTTGATTATAAGGTATAACGTTTATAATTCAAAATTTATTTGCTATAAACAAACTTCATTAATATTAGATTGAATTTCCTACCATAGGCCCAGAATCTAAAACAAAGGACATAACATTTAAATAAAAATCTAGGGAAGACCATGGGAATATTATATAGAATAATCTCTTTTTTTTTATCCTGTGGTCACTCACATTACATTTGTGGTAGTGGTAAACATGGGCCAGTGGAATCTCTTGCCAACTTAAAGATTCTTTGAGTATCTCTATGAGTGGTGTAAAAGGTTGCTGAGAAAATTATTCAGTATATTTCATTATGAAAAAATTCTACTTTGTGAAGCTTAAAAATCTCATTTTGAATTGGCAAGCCTATATTCATGTCAAAGTAAATCGATGCCTAATAATATAGCCTGGCAGGCTAGGCACAGTGGCTCATGCCTGTAGTCCCAGCACTTTGGGAGGCTGAGGGCAGGTAGATTGCTTGAGCCCAGGAGTTTGAGATCAATCTGGGCAACATGGTGAGACCCTGTGTCTACAAAAAAACAAAATTAGCTGGGCATGGTGGCACAGGCCTGTGGTCCTAGCTGCTTGGGAGGCTGAGGTGGGAGGATCACTCAAGCCTGGCAGGTTGAGACTGCAGTGAGCCGAGATCGCACCACTGCACTTCAGCCTAGGAGACCGAGCGAGACCTTGTCCCAAAACACACAAACAAAGAAATAAACAAATAAAAATATAGCCTGGCAAAAACAAATAGTGCTAAGTGAATAAGGAAATTATAAAGCCATGTTAGCTGTAAATTAAGAGATTTAAGAGATTTACCAACGAATGCATAAACTGTGCATTTTGAGTCAAGCAAACTATTAAAAAATGACATCTATGACAGAATTAGAAATTTGAACACTGACTGGTTATTTGATGTTATTAGGAAACTACTGGATTTTTTTAGGTGTGGCAGTGGTATTATGGTTAATTTTTTAAAAAAGAGTTCATTATTTTAGAGAGAGGTGTGCTATGATATTTAAATATATAATGTCTGACAAATAATATGGGAGAGGAGAAAGAGACAGTGTAAGTATAGATGAGATGAGATCGACCATAAGTTGACACTTGTTGAAGCTGGATGATGTATATATGGGAGTTTATTACACTGTTTTGTCTACTTTTATACATGTTTAAACTTCTCCATAATGCAAAGGTAAAAGAAAAAGGTGGAGATGGATTAAAAATGTAACATTATTCTTTTATCTCTGTCATGAGACCTAGTATATTAATGCATACGCTGCTTTATGCATCTGGATATAAAGTACATAGAATAGTGAACTGATTTTTTAAATTGTTGTTCAAGTTAATGTTTTATGATAGAAAGAGCCTAAGCTTTGAAATCAGACCTGAATTAGAATCCCAGCTCCTCTACCTAGAAACTTTGTTAGCTACAGCAAATTACATCACTTGTCGAAGCTTCAGTTTCCTCATGTATAAAATCTCACTAATAATATCTACTTCACAGTTATTATGAGTTGTAATGAGTTTTAATGAGATTATAACTCATGAGGACTGCTTGCCACATGGTAGGCACTTACTAAAGTGGTAACAAGTATTATTATGTCTCAAAGTAGGGCGAGGCAAGTACGTAAATGTATAAAACTTTGATAATAAAATTTTCACGTTATCTTTTCATAAAATTCGTTCATTCATTATAGCGGAACTCTGGTGTAGGGCCATGAAACTCACCACGTATATATTTGTAAGGTTTGTATTTATAGAGAGCATTTTTATTGGTGGTAGCCACTTCAGAGGCTAGATTTACAAGCTTTTTGCTATATAGTGTCTGAGACATGTTGAATGGAAGCACAAATGTTGCTTAACTTCTTGTCCCTTATGGTCACATACTTGGAGCATGTAGTTATGACAACTACAAGAAGCAAAACATTAAAGCAGCAAAGAAACACTATCTTTACACTTTAAAAAAAAGACGAAGGAAATTTCCTTTGAAGTTGAAGAGAAGTGTTTTTGAATTAATGGAGTGTACAGTGATTTTACTAAATTTTATTTATGAAAATACTCTTTGCATTCATGCCAAAAGGTTTTAGCACAGTCATAAGTAGGATTTATACAAAGAAACACAGCCCAAATTTATGACGTGTTTGCAAATGTAAGAAAAAGTCTAAATTTACAATATTTATAATTTATTGTTAAGTATCTTTCCACCACTATTCCTGGAATGCTGATATTTTATAAACACAAGCATTGGTTTTGAACCTAGACTATCTCAATCTATACTACTTTTTAAAAAAAGAAATATTCCAGCATGTTTTTCATGTCTTTTGGGGATTTAATAGGGGGGAAATGAACCCAGGCTGAATACTCCTGCCTTTGGCTTTGACTCAACCTTTTAACATCCACAGTCTTGACAGCTGCTTTTGTGGCTTGACTTCCTTCAGGCATTTTCCCCCTTTTTTCTTATTTGTTACATTTTATACAAATTAATCTGTAGCAAGTGGACACACACACAAACTGTTTTTGAAGTTAATTACTAATTTTGATACCTTTTCAAATATTTTACTTCCTATACATCTACTGGTAGGGTGTTTTTTTTAGTGGAATAATGCATTTTTTAAAAGGGCAGAATAATGCATTTTAAAATTAATGCAGCAGTTGTTTTGCAATGACTATCAAATTTTATTTATTTATTTATTTATTTTTTTGAGACGGAGTCTCACTCTGTCACCCAGGCTGGAGTGCAGTGGCGCAATCTTGGCTCACTGCAAACTCTGCCTCCTGGGTTCAAGCAATTCTCCCGCCTCAGCCTCCCAAGCAGCTGGGACTACAGGCGCCAGCCACCACGCCCGGCTAATTTTTTGTATTTTTAGTAGAGACAGGGTTTCACCATGTTAGCCAGGATGGTCTTGATCTCCTGATCTCATAATCCGCCTGCCTGGGCCTCCCAGAGTGCTGGGATTATAGGCGTGAGCCACCACGCCCAGCCAAAAGATTTTTTTTTTTTAACAAAAAGACTCAATTTTTTCCTTTCTAAAGTTAACATTTTCCAAGATTTTCATGTCCTTTGTAAAAGTCCTTCCTATTCTTTAGTAGATGATATTAAGATGTAAAAAAAGAACTAAATTTTATGCAGGTAAAAGAAATCATTGGAATCAGGTAATGCTGCCTTCTGTATTCCCTACATAATGTATTATGTACAAGGATGTTCATGATAGCATTGTTTGGAATAGCAAACAGACAGCCTAAATGCCCAGCAATCGGGGACTAATTAAATAAATATACATCCATTTAATGGAATGCTATATAGAGTTAAAAGAAAACGATACATATATATGTAATATGTAATATGGAAGGTTCTCCAAGGAGTATTGTTAGATGAAAAGGGTAATTTGAGCAAACTAGTGTGTATAGTTTGTTTCTGTGTGTGTGTGTGGCACAAGCACACGTGTTTTTATTTGTATATAGAATATTTTTGGAAGGATACATATGTATCTATTAACAGTGGTAATCACTGTTGAGGGGGATATTGATATGAATGAAAGAGAGAATATTCTTTGATACTATTTGAATTTTCACCATGTGCATGTATTATTTTTAATGTTAAAAATTGGTTAAAATAAAAAATGATATAAATTTATATTGCTGATACGGAGCAGTTGCCAAGATAAATGGTTAGGAAGAAAAGCTGGATACAGAAAAGAACAAATGTTACCATTTGTTTGAAAAGAGGAAAAAAAATACATATGCCACACACACAGAGACCCTTGTTATATTAGATACAAAAATCCGTAGAACACCCAAGAAATCTCACAATGGTTGTCTCTGGAGAGAAGGATCAGGAGAAGAGAGGATAGATGAACTTTCATTATATGCCTTCTTGTAACATTTGAAGGTTTTGCTCTAGGCATACTTAACTTTTTTTATATAATAAAGAAGCTTTCCAAAACAAACAAAAAAACAGCATGGTAGTAATCTATTTTTCAGTAGAATCATGATTAGCAGTTTCTTATCCATTCAAGTTTTCATCTATCTATTTGTTTGTTTGTTTATATATTTATTTATTTATTTATTTATTTATTTATTTATTTATTTTAGTTTTTGAGACAGAATCTCACTCTGTCACCTAGGCTGGAGTGCAGTGGCTTGATCTCAGCTCACTCACTGCAGCTTCCATCTCCCAAGATCAAGTGATCCTCCCACTTTGGCCTCCCCAGTAGCTGGGACTACAGGCATGAGCCACCATGCGCAGCTAATTTTTGTATTTTTTTGTAGAGACACGGTCTCACCATGTTACCAGGCTGGTATCGAAATTTTGGGCTCAAGAGATTTGCCCGCCTCAGTCTCCCAAAGTGCTGGGATTACAGGCATGAGCCACTGCTCCTGGCTTATTTATTTTGAAATGTTAGTTAATGGGCAAGGCCCTGATGATGGTATAAAAAAGCAGCATTCTCTGTTGTTTAATGTTTGAGAACACTGGTATATATAGGTGTGTTGAGTTTACTTATCACTTAAAAGTGAATTTTTTTTTTTTTTTAGACAGAGTCTCACTCTGTCACCCAGGCTGGAGTGCAGTGGCATGATCTCGGTTCACTGCAACCCCCACCAATGGGTTCAACCAATTCTTGTGCCTCAGCCACCCAAGTAGTTGAGATTACAGGCACGTGCCACCATGCCCGGCTAATTTTTGTATTTTTAGTAGAGATGGGGTTTTGCCATGTTAGCCAGGCTGGTCTCGTACTCCTGGCCTCAAGTGAAAAAGTGAACTTAAAAATAAATTATATGGCTGGGCATGGTGGGTCACATCTGTAATCTCAGCACTTTGGGAAGCCGAGGGAGGCTGATTGCTTGAGCCCGGGAGTTCCAGACCAGCCTGGGCAATATAGAGAGACCCCATCTTTATAGAAGATACAAAAATTAGCCAAGCATGGCGGTGTGCACCTGTGGTCCCAGCTACTTTGGAGGTTAGGGTGGGAGGATCACTTGAGCCTGAAAGGTCAAGGCTGCAGGGAGCTGCAATTGCACCACTGCACTCTGGCCTGGGTGACAGAGTGAGACCCTGTCTCAAAACAAAAACAAAACAAAAATAATAATAATTTTAAATTAGTATTGTATAATACTCATGGTGACTGATAATGATACCTTTTCTTACCCCATCTTAGTCTTTTTAGAAGTTCACAGAACTTCAGATTTTCATCTTCACATAGATGTCAAGGAAAATCAAGTCACTGAAAATTAATGAGTGCTTTAAATTTATTTGATTAGCCCAGGGGACTTTGGTTGAGGAAAAAAACAACTTATAAATGATTTCTCTTAGAAGGTATTATTCCTGGACCAACACAGAAAATCAGGTGAGGAGTACAGTTTCTGAGCATAGAATTTTTACATAAGAATTAGTGTTCATCAAGACTTGTGCCTCTAACAAATTTTCATGTTTTAAACACAAAATATTGAGAGAAAAGTGTAGTTCATTTGAATACAAACTTTTTTGGTTTTTCTGCTTAAAACTTTTTTGTAAGTAGGTTAAGCCTTCAGACCTGAAACCCAATGAATTTGCTTGATATTTTGAGGCTAAATAATGTAATAGGTGGACCCAATTCTATTAGAAAGCATTTATTTTTCATTTGGCTTCTCATCAACACATGCTTCTCTCAGAAACTTGTTTATGAAGATGGCTAAGTATCACTAGCACAGGAAAGGGACTGCTAAGTTATAGGCAAGGGGATTTATATGACATGTAAAATAAAGATTCCAGTTTCTACTGACTCTTGTGAGGCAAATAGTGGAAGAACCAATCTTGTGAACCTTATCGGTCTTTGTCAGCTGATGTGAATTTAACACACATTTGCCATCCTGGAAAAGTTCTTGATCATGATTAATCTCTAAAAGGTATTTTCCTAAACTTAAAAAGTGATACCCTTAAGATTTATGCACTTTACTTGTGTTAGTGATACCTCAATTAAAAAGTAAATTTTTTAAATAGACACTTTTTCATGTGAAACTTTTTTTCCAAGGAACCAAATATTGAACTGAATTATTGACAGTGAGAGGTTTTGGCTGTTGATAATGATGTTACATACATGTTGTCAAATACATGAATGAGAATCCCTGTTTGGAGTGGGATGTGGCATGGGGAGGTTGAATCTTGTCACCATTTGCCATTACAGCTTTAGTGGTATTGGAGGTTTCTGTTATCACAAAGAAAACTTACCCCTTCTTCAGTATGTTAAAAGCTGGCTCACATGTTTAGGCCTGCTAACCCTAGCCATAATCCATTCTTTACTATGTATTATTTTATTTTTACTCCTTGGACTTTTGAAAACCATTTCTTATATCTACCTGTAGCCTGTAGAACATCTAGTCGTCTTCTTCTTCTTCTTCTTCTTCTTCTTCTTCTTCTTCTTCTTCCTCTTCCTCTTCCTCTTCTTCCTCTTCCTCTTCTTCCTCTTCTTCCTCTTCCTCTTCCTCTTCTTCTTCTTTCTTCTTCCTCTTTTCTTTTTTTTTTTTTGAGACAGAGTCTTGCTCTATCAGCCAGGCACGATCTCGGCTCACTGCAACCTCTGCCTCCTGGGTTTTAAGCAATTCTCTCTGCCTCAGCCTCCCAAGTAGCTGGGATTACAGGCACCTGCCACCATGCCCAGCTAATTTTTGTATTTTTAGTAGAAATGGGGTTTTGCCGTGTTGGCCAGGCTGATCTCGAACTCCTGACCTCAGGTGATCCACCTGCCTCGGCCTCCCAAAATACTGCAATTATAGGCATGAGCCACTGCACCCGGCCATCTCATTCTTCTTTAATGAAAGACATTAGGGCCGGGCGCGGTGGCTCACGCTTGTAATCCCAGCACTTTGGGAGGCCGCGGCGGGCGGATCACGAGGTCAGGAGATCGAGACCACGGTGAAACCCCGTCTCTACTAAAAAAATACAAAAAATTAGCCGGGCGCGGTGGCGGGCGCCTGTAGTCCCAGCTACTCGGAGGCTGAGGCAGGAGAATGGCGTGAACCCGGGAGGCGGAGCTTGCAGTGAGCCGAGATTGCGCCACTGCACTCCAGCCCGGGCAACAGAGCGAGACTCTGTCTCAAAAAAAAAAAAAAAAAAAAAAAAAAAAAAAAAAAAAAAAAAAAAAAAAAGAAAGACATTAGAATCCAACTAGCTTTGTAGTTTCTCTCAAGAAGTTTCTTAAGTAATGTCGGCTTACCAGTTGGGGCATAATAGACCCCAAAATGCATCAGGATTGCAAACGAGTGCTAAGGCCTACTACAACTTGTTTGGGAGAAAGGAAAGGTGGGACAAGAGAGCAAGATGAACCAATAATAATAAAATTGCTACATTTATGTGGCATTATATATTTTTCAAAGGATTTTCCTGCTCTGAGACTTAAAGCATGATAGTGCCAGAAAGGAAACACATTCTTTAACCCAGCCAGGTCAATGCTATATTTAAGTATCTAACAGAATCAAACAGAAGGTGCTGGAAAAAATCAGTATATTAATTTCACTAAGACTGAGGTGGCTGTTCTAAATTTTGCAAGCATGAAATTCATACCAAAAAGTGATATTTTGAAAAAATTACTACATTACTCGATAATAAATTTCAACTATGAATTGGACCACTTCTTTCTTGACCAAATCATTGACCACATTTTGTTTTGTCTGTCAGTTCTACTCTCCATACCTGATGTGACTACTGCTATTATCACTAATAATCATAATTTATAGATTTAATTTACTAAAGTTAAAATACTAATTAATAGCATATACCATAAAGTCAACTCACTGGCTGTCATTCAATATGCTTTGTCTTTGAGTAATGATCATGATTTATTAAACATGCAGATTTTCAGGCTATATAGTTCAGTGGATTAGAACAAGAGCTTAGTAATCAGACAAGTTGGGGTGAAAGCCTGGCCCTGCCACTTATGAGTCACCTATATAACTTTGGGTAAGTTATTTCATCTTTGTGTCTCAATTTCTTTATCTTCATATTTGGGATAATAATAAGTCTCAGGATTGTTTTGAGGATTAAATGAGATAGTCCACAAAAAGCCTTGACCCAGAGCTTGTACCCAGTTAGAGTTTAGCTAGCTATTATATAATTATTATTATTATAGCTAACTTTCTCCTATATGTCAAAAGATACTGAAAATTCAGTTGGATAGCTTTGTAATAAGAATTAAGGACTGAGAATACAGTGGCCCAAAGAAAACAGAACTATAAGCCAATAATTCCAGATTATGATTGCCTTATGATAAATGCATTCATTTTACAATATATTTATCCACATACTACCAAATACCTAGGTTTATATATTTTGAATTATGTCAAAATCTCATTACTGTTGAAAATATTCCCACTTAGCAGGTTCCATTTTAGTACCAGTTGAACAATACCAGTGGTAGATGGAATGTGTTAGTGTGAAGCTGGAATGACTGCTGACAGGCTGTAATTTGCTTTATGAAGTGTGGGTTGTCACATATACAATTATCTGGTTTTTATTTGTTGCTGCCAGCCCTCCAGTTTGTTAACATCCAGGAGTTATAGGTGAAACCTAAGAAGGGTTAAAAATCCCAGCATTTTCTTAGAGGATGGGAGAGGAGAACACAGCGGCTGCTTTTTTTTTTTTCTCTTTTCTTGTTTCTTTTTCTTTTTCTTTTTCTTTTTTTTTTTTTTAAGAACAAGGATGATGCTACACGCTACAGCTCACCCTACTGGTCAAAATTAAAAACTGCATTACAAAAGACCATTTTCTTGAGGGAAAAAAAGAAAAAAAGAACTTTTCAATTAGCTCCCACAGACATTTTCCTGTCCAATCCACCACTGACAGATGTAGTTCATTCTGAGAATATCATTAAGCTATGCTGCCCTTTCGGTTGTTGGATTCACAGGTGTTGTTATAGTGATTATACTAAGAGTGTCTAATCAATTTGGCTCCATTTGTGATTATTTAGACTGTGCCACTCTCCTCAAATGTTATCTCTAAAGGTTCTTAAGAAGGCTGTTATTCTTAACATGATTACATAATTAGCAAACAGTAAAAAACTGTAGGTTTTTACTAAGCTAAGCTAAAAACTGTAGTCTTAGGTTCAATTTACTTCTTGTACATTTGAGATCCAGTTGGAGCAACTTTTTAAAAGAATGATAAATGGAAACTTTCTTTACCTGACTTATCATTTATTCTGTAGACTTAATGACATTCAGTACCATTACACTCACTGCCAGGGCCTTGGGGGGAAAAAAGAAATATTTATACATTGAATTATAGATAGGTGTAGTAAAGGAAAAAAAAAAGAGACAGGCAGGAAGTCTGACTGTATAGAACAGAGAAGAATTTGAGACCCTCACTATACATGGATTAATCACAAGAACTAACCACGCAGATCCAAATGGATATTTAGAAATTGGTGAAGCCTCTAGGATGTTCTCTGGAAAACATAGTACATTTTCTAATGCATGAATATGTGCAAAATGGTATGTAATTTAAAATGGAAGTGTTGACAGAATTTTAGTTTTGGTGCAGCAAATTTGCTCTATAATATATTTACATGTGAGTAACATTTCATATATGGTCACATCTGTACCCAACATATATCTTTAGTTGGTATTAGATTCAATAACTTAGTTGAACGGTTATAATAAGGAACAATAAGCTGCAGTTTTGCTAATCTTACTATAGTTCAGCTTTGAGAGCTGTATTACTATTAAATTGGCCCATGAAAATCTGGCAATATTAATGCCATCAAGCATGAAAACTAACTGGGCTTGGATCAGGGAGCTTTATTTGTAGCATTTTAGTGAGAATTTATTAGTTTAAAGAGGGAGCTGTATTTCTTATGGGATCCTAAATATTAAACAGAATAGGAAGTCATGTGTTTCCTTCCAACAACAATAATTTAAAATTTTTCAATTTTAAATTAATCTAAATTTCCTTATATAATCCAGAGATACTTGGTGAAGTAATAGCAAACCCTAGTGTTTTTTGTTGTTGTTGTTCCTTTTTTTTGTTTGTTTTTGAGACGGAGTTTCGCTCTTGTTGCCCAGGCTGGAGTGCAATGGCACAATCTCAGCTCACCACAACCTCTGCCTCCCGGGTTCAAGCAATGCTCCTGCCTCAGCCTCCCAAGTAGCTGGGATTACAGGCATGCGCCACCAGTCCCGGCTAATTTTTTTGTATTTTTAGTAGAGACAGGGTTTTCCATGTTGGTCAGGCTGGTCTCGAACCCCAAACTCAGGTGATCTGCCTGCCTCGGCCTCACAAAGTGCTGGGATTACAGGCATGAGCCACCATGCCTGGCTGCAAACCCTAGTTTTTAACCACACCATATAAACAGTTGGTTGCAAACATGAATAGAGTCTTTATAATATAGCTCACAATTAATTTGAAGAGAAATAAAAGATGATGTAGACTAACATGAAAAAATCAAGACTTTGCATATTGAATAAGCAAACATATATGTTTTCCCTGTTATTTGTTATTTTCTCACTTTTTTAATGCTTAAACCATTTTCTGTCTTTTAAAATTTCTTCTCATTTCTCTGGTAAAATTGTCATTATGGCCTGTTTCTGTCTCAAAATAGTACCTGCAAATTCAGGATTAAACGGATTTGCTGTGAACTAAAATAGTTACAAGGGGAACATCATCATGGTTCATTTTTCTCCCTGTTTTATTTGGAATTGAATTAGTAAATGAAAGTTTTAGCAGTTTAATTCACTTCTCCATAAAGTTTATGGAGCAGCAACAGCTGGTTGAATCTGTGGCAGAAAAAGCCAACTTCTAGTGGCCAAGACTATTGTTTCAGAATTAAGGGGGAAAACTCATTAACTGTTAATGAAAACACAGGGAATAAAAAAAAATAGCACAGAAACCCTAGGAAATAATTACCTTACACCTGACACAAAGCTGCTTTATCTTTCTGCTCCAACCCTCAGAAATTCACAACTTATCACTCTGTGGAGCATGAATGAAATTGAGTTTGACTCTCAGAAAAGAATAGAGAAATCATCCGCTTATGGGCCCCTCAGCACGTACTTGGTGGAGAACCTGCCACTGAATATACCAAGGAGTGTATCTAACGCCCAATTCTTATGACACTTAGGCTACAGGAGCAAATTACCTGCTAATAGCAGGTGAACCCTTGATATAGTTCCACTAGATCTTGTTTAGAAATACAAACAGAAAGGACTGAAGGTAGTGGATGTGATTAATGGAGATATGGTGTGTTAGAATATATATCTGTATAGAAATATATTGATTCTGAGGGAGTTGCAGTGGGAAAGTGTGTCTCCAGTGGCAAGGGGTCTTGCTTGTGAGAAAGCCACTCTAAGCAGATGGAGTTCTAAGCCCTAATTATAGAGCTGCTGAGTGGAAATGTCTGTCACTATAGTTTGTGATCATTTACATCTGATCTCACTGTACTACAGTTGTGGCCATTTGGAACTGCGATTGTCAGAGCTATAGACAAATCCAGAGAACACGTGTTTATTTTATATGTTTTATGGTTATGTTTTAAAGAAAAATGATGTTCTTAAACAAATCCAAAATGACCACAATAATTGCTGTTCTTCTATAAAACTTTTCACCCATGCATCCTCAGTAGTTGTAATCATTTCAATTACACGGGAGTGTCTATTTATATGGTATTATAGCCTTGTTTCTGTGTGTGCCCAAGGGAACTGGGTCACTTGATATGACACTAAAAACACTTATAACAATATCTCCATCATCAGGAACTAATTGCACTTGCGTGTAAAGCTTATTTCTAAATGTTCCCACACCACAACCATTTGTACTACTGACCTAGGCTCTGTTTTGCTTCATTGAGTTGTATATCTATGTCGTTGTGTACTTTACAGAGGAACTGTCTCATGTTTGACACCAGGGGTGGCTGTTGAAAGCACACCTTGGGTGACTATACTCAGAAACCATAGGAATCATGTGGAAGTGACTTTTCCATCTGAAGTTAGGCAAGCAAGTGCCAAATCCAGGCAGGTGTTTTGGGTAAGACTTTAAAAACTGAGACTGTGAAGGCAATGTGATACCCTGGATTGGATCCCAAAACAGAAAATGTACATTAATGGAAAACCTGTGAAATCCAAATAGAGTCTGTAGTTTAGTTAATAGCAATATACCAATGTTAATTTATTGGTTTTGGCAGATAGACCTCAATTATGTAAGAAGTTGACATTGGGGAAAACTGGGTGAAGGGTATGTAGGAACTCTGTACTATCTTTGCAACACTTACATACATCTAAAATTATTCCAAACTAAAAAGTTCACTAAAAAAAAAGCCCTTCCTGATCTGCATGTTTTTAAAATGCTTAGAATGCGAGCATGTGCTTTTTTCTTTTTTCTTTTCTTTCTTTTCTCTTCTTTTTTTTTTTTTTGAGACAGGGCTCACTCTGTTATCTAGGTTGGAGTGCAGTGGCACAGTCATAGCTCACTGCAGCTTTTACATCCTTGGCTCCTTGGCTCAAACGATCCCCCCCATCTCAGCCTCTCAAGTAGCTGGGACCACAGGCACAAGCCACCATGCCTGGCTAATTTTTCTACTTTTTGTAGAGATGGGGTATCGTCATGTTGCCCAGGCTGGTCTTGAACTCCTAGGCTCAAGCCATCCACCTGCTTTGGCCTCCCAAAGTGCTGGGATTATAGGTGTGAACCACTGCGCCTGGCTAGGTTCTTTTTCTTTAATGGTGGATTTGCCACATTTTTGAAGCAAGCAGAAAACTTTGAGTCCAGAATAATAGTTTATACATAATGTTCAGTATATCCTACAAAAGTTAAATTTTGCTTGGCAATTCCAGTACTTTTTTTACTTTTAAAGATTTTTATTCGGCTTAAAATAAAAATTCCATTTAACCTTGCAGCTCACTTTCAGGTTACTAGCCAGGCAGTACATTTAGATTGTGTTGATAATATAATTTTAGTGGACTTCCAGTGATGTAAAATTTGAGCATTTTAATCCTCAGTCCAGTATTTGAGAATTTTTCTAGTTATTATGGAAATTACACAGTGATGCTTTAAGCATAGCTATAAACTTTGTGTACTGATAAGTAAACTAGTAAAGGAGAGTATTTCTTCTGGCTTTGGCCAATGACTATTGTGTGAGTTTTCTACAATTTTTATTTCTCTTTTCCATAATAAATTTTATGGTTTATTTCTAAAGTCCTATATTTGTAGGTGTTCAACTCAGTTATGGACATCTACCTACCATACAGCATTTGAAGAAGAGTCTAGATATGATCATCTAATTTATGGAAAGAGAAGGCTACAGCCATTCTCTTTTTATCATTTTATAACCTCCCTAGCTTTCTAGTTTAATTGTAGGAAATAAACCTTTAAAGTGAGGCAATACAGATTCTATGTAGGTTGTTTGGTTTCACAGCTCCCTAGTTGAAATCCAAGGCCAAAACTCTACAGTATTTACTGAGATTAGCATTGGTGATTTCCTTTGGAAATTAGTATTTGAGATAATATTAAATTCAGTTGAAAATCCTATTTTCATGTTTGTGAAATTAAATAAGCAGCTGTCAGTGTCCTTTTATTAGCAGACTGTACCTCTCTTTGGGGGATTTTAAGGAAAGCCATTTGCAATACTTAGAGCCTTGTCTTCCGGTTTCTGAATGAGCTAACATCTTCTGTCTGAACCTTTTAAAGTATAATAACATCGGTCACTTCTACAGAATACAATCCAATGTATATTGAAAACACACAAAAGAGATTAGCATTAATTGCATAATTCAGTATTGTGTATACATTACCTTTTATCAAAGCCATTTTACAGAATAAATATTATCTTCTTAGGGCTTTTAGAATTCCTAAGAGGTCAGTTGCCTAGGCTGTAAACTAGAATTACAAAGAAAGAACTTCGTTAACGTTGCAGAACAAATAGGAATACCATCCAGCAAAGTCTAGGTGTTCTCTATTTTTATAATACTTCTCTTACTTTTCAGAGAAAGACTATTGACCTTGCTATATTATATTATGTATAGAAGGTTAAACCTTTGGGTCAGTCCTATTTCATTTGAAATAGAGGCATGCAGGGTAAAGGTTGTAATTATTGGAGACATAGTATATAGGAATATAAATTTAATTCTTTTTTTTTTTTTTTTAGATGGAGTCTCGCTCTTGTCACCCAGGCTGGAGTGCAATGGTGCAATCTTGGCTCACTGCAACTTCCACCTCCCGGGTTCAAGCGATTCTCCTGCCCTAGCCTCCCGAGTAGCTGGGATTACAGGCACCCACCACCACGCCCCGCTAATTTTTGTATTTTTAGTGGAGACAGGGTTTCACCATATTGGCCAGGCTGATCTTGAACTCCTGCCCTCAGGTGATCCGCCTGCCTGGGCCTCCCAAAGTGCTAGGATTACAGGCGTGACCCACCGTGCCTGGCTGAATATAAATTTATATAGCTATGTTTTTATTTTAAGTATGATAGAGAAATTTCTTTCTGGTGGCAAGAGGTATTCCCACTATAAGCTAACAGTTCCTAAGTTTTAGTGAGAGAGTTACTTGAGTGGAAAATTTTTCATCCAGGTAAGTCAGTTCTTGAACCTATTTAACTGTTTCCTGTATGTTAATGGATAGTGGCCATGTTCATCATCCAGTAAAAGATACATTTTTTTTTCAAATACTGGAAGAGATCACACACAGATCCTTTTATAAGGTTGTATCCTTTTATAAGGATGCCCAAAGGTTGACCTTATTTTCTTTTTTTTTTGTCCCTCAGGGGGAGACATTGGACAGGACAGCTCTGATGATAATCACAGTGGGACTCTTGGCCTGTCCCTCACATCCGATGCACCCTTTTTGTCAGATTATCAGGATGAGGGTGAGTGTTATCCTTCTGGATTTTGGGTGACCACCATACTTCATTATCTTTTGTCCTGACATCTTTGCCTTTTGTTGTTTTTGTATCCAGCAGCCTTTGGTGGGTTTTCTGTACTGGTAATCACTAGTTTGCAAAGAAAAACTATTTGTTTCATTGTGGTGCTGATCCTCCTTGGTAATTCAATACTTCTGAAGTTAATGTACTTAGGGAGACACTAATTCCATATTGGAACAGGAAGACATCATTATTGATCTTTTTATAAAAACTGTAGCTCAATAGCTAAGAGGGCATTTTAAGATTTCAGGGCCTAGTTTATACCATTCTTTTGGATTTTTTAGCTTCACTGATTTACATGAGAATTGAAGCTTTTATTTAATGATTGTTGGATTATAAATTTTCTGTGGATCATTTGAGACCCTTGAGCTCATCATAGTATATAATAAGATACCATTTCACCTGTACTTCTCACATACCCCTGACCATATTGGTATTGCTCAAGGGGAAGGGAAAGCCACAAGAACTACAGTGTAAATCTTCCTAGAGCATCAATTTTACTTGAATATTTGGGAATGAGAGGAGTTAAATAATTCAATTGTTAGAAACATTATTTTTATATTCAAAATTCCATAGTATATAACATAGTGAAATGCAAAATATACATGAATTTTTAAGATAACATAAAATATAAATATTTTGGCCTGATGGCTGCCAGTTTCTGGCTCAGGGCCTATATTTCCCAAGTGTGGGGATCCGCTGTGCCTCTTCTGGCATGTGGCCACCTGAGCAGAAGGTTTCATCATCACGGATGCGCATGGTTTTCTTATCAGAGTCTCTCTCATGCCTTCCCAGTAGGGTTAAAAAGGTAGAGGTGCTACTAAATTGAACATTAAATTGGAAACACATTATTCACTTAGGGATTGGGAATAAAGTTGGTAAATTATTCCTTTCATTTCTTTGTTAGTCTGCAATCTTTCCATTTCTTTTTATTTAGATTTCGAGAGCTTATAATTTCTATTTTACTCTCTCTTTTTACTTTATCCATTGATTGTTATTTCATTTAGCCTTTTTGACGATTCATGTTTTTTTCCCTTTCACTGACTTGATAACCTCCACATAAGAACTGGGGGTTGAATCACACAGAAACATTTTATTTTGCTTGGGCTTTGTATAATAGCACAATTAGTAATACCCAAGTTTTAAAATGGGGTTTGTAATATAGGATCTGTGTATTGGTTTAGGTATTACACTAAAAACATTGTTTGGATTGAAAGTTTAATAATTACATTGGTAGCTGATTAATACTTGTAGAAAATTAACAGTGCAAAACAGGAAGAAATCAACTTTTCATTTGTTTTTGATTAATCTAATGCTTGACAGAATTAGAACAATAGTGCCTCATTAATCTTTAGGTCACTTATTTGGTATTTCCAACTTTCCCAAACACAACTGAGAACACAATAAGTAATCCAGAAAGGCCTCTAAGTGGAAATAGATGTGACTTATATACCTTGCTCTTGGAAGAACCCCTGAGGCCCTTTGCTGAGGAATCTTCTTACAAGTCTCTAACCAATACAGTGTTTTGGTTTCTCAGCCCACAGTAGAGCTTCAAATTAGAAGAAGGGGTACTATAAAGGCATCAATTAACAAATAAGATTAAGGTAAGAAACAAGAACAAAACTTTATATAGAAAACAAAATCTATAAATAAAATTTATCTAAGAATAATTTTTTTAAAATAGCAGTTTGGGGTCATTTTCTATGATAGAGAAAAAGAGTGCATGCTCACCTAAGTGCTCAGTACCTTAATAAATTAAAACTTTTTTAGCTAGCATTTATTGAGCACTTACTATTTGCCTTGCATCATCTGTATGGTAAGCACTCTGTGTATGTCATCATTTGATCCTCAAGACTGCCCTAAAATGTGGGTATTAGGATTATCCTTATTTTACAGACAAGGAAACAGACTCGGGGAAGTTAACTTATCTAAAATCACACAGCTAATAAGTAGTAGTGCCAGGATTTACGCCTACATAGTCTGGTTCTAAAACCTCTGCTCTTAACCACTCTACTATCCTTACCACTATCCTTATCTGAGATATCCAAAAAAATAGATTCATACTCCAAACATTTTGGCAGATTCATACTCCAAACATTTTGGCTAAGACCATACAGATAAAAATACTATGCTTAAAAATATTTTCATTAAAATAGTTGAAATTTAGGAAAAACATTTGTGTTGAAAGAGGTAAATCTGGAAAACTCCAAAGTGCAAAACTTTGTTCCGTAACAGTTCCTCATAAGAGAGGAGTTCATTATATTAGTAATATTAAATTCTTACTTAATAAATTTTTATTTTTAGTTCTATGCATGAAATTAAAAGAATTCCCAAAGTGACATAGTCAATGGTAGAGGTAGGAATAGACCTATTTCTGTGTTAAAAACTTGATTGTAAGATGATGTGATACTGTTTAAATGTGAGTTTCTGCAAAGCATTGAATCTAGCACAGTGCTTGAGTGCCTAATGCATAACAGGCACAATAAATGTTCATTTTCATCCCCTGAAAATTAAAGATACATACATTTCCTGTGAAATTAAAGAGAAAGTTATAAAGATGTCAAAATTTTGAGCAATCTCTATATCCTATTTAATTAGATTTTACCATTATAGAGAATGATAACACTTGATATGCTACTTATTCATTTTTTTAAACAAATATTCATTTAAAGATTCCTAGGTAACACCAAGACACTGTGTTAAGCTGCAGGTGAAAAATGCAGTGAGAAAGCAGATACAGTCCCTGCCCTCATGGAGCTTACCATCTCATTGGGAAAACTATTAATAAGTAGACAAATAAAAAATATAAAGTTAGTGTCTTTATAGATAGCTAAGTCAATTATTTATAAAGAAAAAATATTCCTCTTTATTTTTTATTATTTTTTTTTGAGACAGAGTTTCGCTCTGTCACCCAGGCTAGAGTGCAGTGGTGGGATCTCACTGTAAGCTCTGCCTCCTGGGTTCACACCATTCTCCTGCCTCAGCCTCCCAAGTAGCTGGGACTATAGGCACCGGCCACCGCGCCCGGCTAATTTTTTGTATTTTTAGTAGAGACGGGGTTTCACCGTGTTAGCCAGGATGGTCTCGCTCTCCTGACCTCGTGATCCCCCCCCTCCTCAGCCTCCCAGATATTCCTCTTTAACATTCTTTGTAATGACAGTTATTTTAGGCTTTTCGAATTTTGTCTTCATTAGAAAATGTGAAAATATTTCAGATACTTTGTCTTCCACTGTCAGCTAGAGTAGTATCCTAGACTTGCCATTATAAAAGGATACACAGTTGGGCCCATCCACCCATAACTTTAGTGATGAGGGGCAGTAACTATGCTGCATATCGTGTTTAGGTCATGACTTTGTGAAAACTACAAAGAGTTCTAGAAGAATATAGAAACCTGGCCAGGTACACGCAAAAAATGAAAACCAAGGTTACAGGCTAACCCATGCATAAAAATGAGAGCCTGTTGCCACCTAATTACAATTCCTTCTCCTTTTCCTTTGTAAATGCCCACAATCTGAAGGCAGAGAGAGACGCCCACAATTTGAAGGCAGAGAGAGACACTCACAAGAGCACAGCCCCACCATTGGGAATGAAAACTTGCTACCAAGTAATAACATTTAGATTTCTAAGCTAAAAGCATAGTTTTTACCATATGGAAGGAAAAAAATGTAGTAGGAAACACTGACCACAATACTTAGTACAAGAGCCAAGCAACTACAAAGCTCAAGATCTGATTGTTTTCGGTGTCCAAAATATACAGTGGATTTTAATGTATTTATAAACTTACTTTGTTAGTATAATGAAGAATCCCTGCATACCTACATTATTTTTTAAAGTGGATTGGGGAAAGTGATCATTCTATAAGCAGAGTATAGTGACTCCTTCTGGAAGAAAAAGAAAAAAATAAAATTATTTTAGAAGAAACCTAAAATCTATGATAATGTATTATTTGTTATATATGTTTATATTCTAATTAAAGAATGGGTGAATGGATATTTAACAATTAAATCTGGATAGAAGTGAGAATATTTTAGAGCTTCTTTGTCCATCAGGATGTTGAGGGTTAGAGAAGATTCTTATTCTTCAGCAAAATGAGAAACAACTGGAAAAGGAAAGACCTGTAACCATCATTGGAAAAGAGTAGTAATGAATAACTGAAGAGACTGTTGTTGATTGATTTTATTACATACTTGTTGATTTAAAAGGAACTGCAAACATGTAAAGTACCAATAGTAGCTATTTTGAACTCCATGCCATTTCTGAAAAGTACATTTAAAAATATAGAGAATATTCTGGAAATAAAAAGAATCCATTTTTACAGTGCTATTTTTAGCACTTTTAAGACATTTCTCTGTTTTCATTTTAGTTCTGAAATACAAGTCAATTTTGGATTTAAGATTATGAATAATAATAGACTAGCTTTTGTTGATCATTGTGGGTTTTATTTTTATAATAGTGGGGAGAAAGCATTAGATATGAATCTATTTTAAACAAAACTGTTTTAGTATTCTGAAATTAAAATGGTTTAATTTATTGATTAAATTATTGTAGCCGGAGTTCAAGTTTGTCTTCAATTTCATGGTGCCAAAGTTAGTATCATGGAATCTGGGAGTTGGAAGGGATGATAAAGTCATCTAGTAATAGGAACCATTTATCGAGTGTTTACGATGCTTTACTAAGTGCTTTCCATGGCTTATCTCATTTAATTCTCAAACCAGCTCAGAGAGGAAGACATTGTTACCTATTTTACAGGTAAAGTATTCAGGCTTTAATTCAGGTTAATTGACTTGACCAAGGATGACACATCTAATCCACCTGAGGGACTAGAGTTCCAATAGATTTCAAAGCCATTGCTTTTTGAAGAGTTCTGCTGAGGTGGATGTTTGTTCCTCTGTAGACATCTACTCTTATGGGCTTTCCAACTCATTTTCCTTATTGCTTTTTTCACTGGATATAATGTTGATTTTTAAAATAAGTGTATTCACAGCTAAAAATTATCCTCTAAATGCTTTTACTGCATCCCACAAAATTTCATTCATAATCTCTAAGTGTTTTATCATTTCCTTTATGATATCCTTTTAAACTTACGTGTTATTTAGAAGCATTTTTTGTGTTTTTGTTCTAGTTTTTATTTTAGTTTTTTTGGTTGTAGTTTCAAGAATTTTAAAACCTACTCTTTTATTATTGACTTCTGATTTTATTACATTATAATCTAAGAGCACAGTGTATATTATTTTGATTCTTTGGACTTTGTTGAGACTTCCTTTTAGCTGTAATGATCAGGTTTTGCTTATGTGCTATGTGTGCCCCGGAAACATTTATTGATTACACTCTTACTCTTTTTATTTTTATAAATAATACTCTTTAAATCTTTTATATTCCTAGATTTTCTTTTCTCTCCTGAGAGGACTGTGTAAAATCTCCAATTACAATTGTAGATATATTCATTTTTTTCCATGTTTTGTTTTGTTTTCAGGGTCATATTAGGTACTTATAAAGAGCTCTAATTGATTAAAAAGACCCCCTCTTAATGAACTGAAATCCTATTCCTAGAACTTCCACTTATTTAGTTTCACCTCTAAATCTATGAGAGCACCCTCGATAGACTTTATTGTATGTATTTATTTATTTATTTGAGACGGAATCTAGCTCTGTTACCCAGGCTGGAGTGCAGTGGCATGACCTTGGCCCACTGCAACCTCCACCTCCCAGGTTCAAGCGATTCTCTTGCCTCAGCTGCCTGAGTAGCTGGGATTATAGGCGCCCGCCACACGCCCGGCTAATTTTTGTATTTTTAGTAAAGACAGGGTTTCATCATGTTGGTCAGGCTGGTCTCGAACTCCCGACCTCATGATCCACCTGCCTCGGCCTCCCAAAGTGCAAGGATTACAGGCGTGAGCCACTGCGCCCGGCCACTGATAGACTTTATACTCAGTGAGTATAAAAAATGTTCATAAGCCAGTTTGAGATCCCCACTGTTGTGAGTCAGGGGTAAGGCCTGATTTTAGTGTATAAATTATATTGTTTCACAGAGTAAATAACCTGAGCTTCTTACAGTGTTTACTGAGGTATGTGAATTAATGATGCAGGGATTAGAGGTAAATGACCTCATTGATCAGGGTAAATCTTAGATGGAATCTTGCTGACAACTTCGGACTAAAATGTGTGTAATTTAGGGCTGCTTTACTTGGAGTGTTAGAAACCTATGTAGGTTCAGTCAATGGTACACTAGCACCGATAATACATAGTATTCTAGCACCAATAGGACCCTAGTAGATTGAAAAAATTAATGGCTTAAAAACAGCAAGCCATTTACTTCCTTCTCACTGATGGGGTTAGGCTTGTTAACTTTCTTCGTGTGTATTTTTTTAAAACTATGTAAGCTATGTGAACATATTTGGAGTTTTTAGTTCCTTTTTATTCTATGATATGAAGATAATGAAAATGACTCAATATATTCTCTTTCCATAAATAAGTCTGTAAATAAACATATATGCATACATACATATATTCAAGCAAGCATTTTTCTCATTTTCTTTTTATTCTTCAGACAACTGCTTTGATCTTTGTTATTAGCTAGAAGGTATATTTTTCTTTAATAAAGGCACATGACTCCTGTCAAAGCTAATGGAAGTTATGTATGTGTGTTTAGAGGCACATACTGTGGAAGAACATAAAAACTTATATCCATGTCTGTGTTTTTGGAGCCAAAGAATGAATTCCACAGTAGAACACACACTTTCATGAACCTGGTGGATTTCTGAACAAGTTTGTGTTGGCTTTAGGTGAGTCCATCAGATATCAGATCATTGGGAGAAATAAGGACTTGGTGTTGAGTTTACTGTGATAAGGGTAAGTAAACTGTCACTCAGGATCACAGTGGCTTCCTTCATGAAGATAAATGTCTTATTAGATCTAAGACATCATGTCGTTTATATAGTCTGGTATAAATCACAGATGAAGATGACAAACTGGGCTTCCAAGTTGACAGTAATTTATATTACTTAAACAAATGGTTACCAAGGATTATACATGTTTTTGTGAAGAATTAAAAAACAATAACAATTATCTGTCTATGAATGACCTGTTTTTCATTTTCAGCCCAGCATTTTGGGCTGTTGGTGTGTGTTTAAACTCTAACTTTTCATCCAGTACCCAGTAAAGTGCTCTCACATGTGTTGCTAGCTGGACATCTTCCATAGTGCTTCTTTCACTAAAACAAACTCCTTGCAAATTTAACCCATACATTTAGGTTAAATTCTACATAAAATAATGGAATTTAAGAGCTGCAAGAGAGTTGGCAATCACCTAATCTAGTCTCTGTTTTAACAAAGAGAAAACTAAATTTTAAAGATGCTAAGTGGTCAGGCGCGGTGACTCAAGCCTGTAATCCCAGAACTTTGAAAGGCCAAGGTGAGTGGATCACATGAGGTCAGGAGTTCGAGACCAGCTTGGCCAACATGATGAAACCCCCTCTCTACTAAAAATACAAAAAAATTAGCTTGGCGTGGTGGTGGGTGCCTGTAATCCCAGCTACTCAGGAGGCTGAGGCAGGAAAATCGCTTGAACCTGGGAGGCAGAGGTTGCAGTGAGGCAAGATTGCGCCACTGCACTCCAGCCTGGGCAACAAGAGTGAAACTCCATCTGAAAAGAAGAAAGAAAGAAAGAAAGAAGGAAGGAAGGAAGGAAGGAAGGAAGGAAGGAAGGAAGGAAGGAAGGAAAGAAAGAAAGAAAGAGAAAGAAAGAAAGAAAGAAAGAAAGAAAGAAAGAAAGAAAGAAAGAAAGAAAGAAAAGAAAGAAAGAAAGAAAGAAAGAAAGAAAGAAAGAAAGAAAGAAAGAAAGAAAGAAAGAAAGAAGAAGGAAAGAAAGAAAGGAAGGAAGGAAGAAGAAAGAGAGAAAGAGAGAAAGAGAGAAAGAAAGAAAGAAAGAAAAGAAAGAAAGAAAGAAAGAAAGGGAAAGAAAGAACTAAGTGAAGAAGGAAGGAAGGAAGGAAGGAAGGAAGGAAGGGAGGAAGGAAGGAAGGAAGGAAGGAAGGAAATAAGTGAAGAAGGAAGGAAGGTAGGAAGGAAGGAAGGAAGGAAGGAAGGAAGGAAGGAAGGAAGGAAGGAAGATACTAAGTGTCTCCATCCTACAACTAGCAAGTGATAGAGCCAGTATCATACCCAAGACCACCTCTCTGAGAGTGACCTCTCCTGGCTTACACTGCATGCATTCCCTCACCTGCATGATCTCAGCATGCTTTTCAATGCAGCCTCCAAACAGCTTTGTAGAAGACCTGATCTTGGCTCCTAGATGATTTCTTGCAAGTTTCAGTCAAGTTCTTCAGATACATGTGTCTCTCTTGCCTATATATGTTCTTACTATTTTCCTAGGATGATTTGGAAGTGGTATAGTTTATAAAGAATTTCAAAAAAGCTCCATAAATGCCAACAATTATAGTTATGAATAACATTCATTAAGCCCCTGATTGATTTGACATAGAACTAATTAATTATCTTTTTTGCCTTTTTGTCCATGTTATAGATTTTAATATACTACTAATGAAGAGTTAGTTGTTGAATACCAATATTGAATGTCCTTATTTCATCACGAGTTTGGATGCTATGTAGAGGATACAAAAAAGGAATAAGATATGATTCCTTAGTGAGCAAATAATCTAGTCGAAGAAAGACGATTCAGGCACTTTCACAACTAAGCATATGGTACGTAATCCAGTGTTGGTGATTGGGGACAGAGTTTGCAGAAAAGACTAATTGGTTGGACTTGCAGTAGTTCGGAAGAAAGTTAAAATAATATTTGACCTAGGTTCTTGCCAAAGTGTTTTTAGAAATCTTTTCCAGAGCGGAGTATGAGCAAAAGTTCATTCTTTGAAAGGTCAAACATTTATTGAGTTTCTATTCAGTAAATGGCAAAATAACAGTGACCATTTTTAAGTGCAAATAGTTGATTTTTAAATGAGTGACTTGACAGATGAGAGTAAGCTTTTTCATCATGCCTTGAGTATTCTTTGTTTCTCTCTAAATTCTAAACTAGTCAACAAATTTAATGGTAATGTGAAAGTTCTAGTATATGATTATCAAAGATGTTATATATATATATGATTGATACATAAATCAATCAGAGGTGGGGAGGGGTTATATATCTTTGGATGCTGTTGATTAGAAAATCTTATACGACATATTTTATTACCTTGTTCTTAGAATCTGTACATGCATTATAATTAAATGTAGCATCTGCTTTATAGATGAACATTGAATGACCCCAAGTTTGGCTATCTTTCCTAGGACAATCAAGACTAAATTTCTAGAGGTCTGAATTCTGAGGTATAATTTTAACCAACAGACTGTCCTTCCTCAAGCTCCAAAGTCACTGACTATTTTTACTTCAAAATCTCATATTCACTTTAATCAGAAAGAATTTTGTTTAGGCATAAAATAACTCTTTTGGGCCAAGTATATGTTTGTGTTTATACTTAATATATATATTCAACTCTTCCTGCTTTAATAGTTTTTGTTTTTCTACTAGTCATAATTTATTTTGGCCTAACATAGAAGTCTGACTTTTCAAGTAAAAAAGAAATGTTAATAACACTATTTAATATAATGCTGAACCACGTCTTAATCTAGAATATTATGGCATACTAGGGAAAGATTGTTGAATTCATAAACTATATTATACTTCTGCTCTAGGCTGCCTTTCTAACTTTGAGTGACAGACTTTTTTATGTTGGGCCCTAAGTAGCTTAAGTCCGGATACACTGGTCTAGCGGGAAAGAAAGATTATATGGAATGGATTCTCTGGCTTGTAAAAGATTGGGATTTAGAGAGGAATTGTTCCTTTATGGGAAGTTTTCACTTATAGAAGCCTTTTCCAATTTGCTGAACCATTTTGTTAGAATATAGCTTATATGGTATAGTATATTTTCACAGAATACTCTGAAAGATAGACATTGTTGTCTTGGTTAATTTTGTTATTATGTTGTCTCATTATAATACCCCAGATTTTATTTTAATCAACAAAACATAGGGTTAACTAGAATTAGTAGCTCTTCTCTCTACAAGTGATCATTATCAATGAAAGACATTTGTGAATGCCCAAGAATATAGTTGAACCTAGAGATTGTCAGAGCTTAGGGAAAAAAAATTACTTTGAGTTATCTAATCTGGCCCTTCTAATGAATTCACATCATTCTTACTAATATCTCATTTAATTAATTATCAAATATAGTGATTACCTTTTGGGTCCTTCCTTTGCTGGACATCTTTCCCGCCCAACTATTATTCCTAATTTATTCTTCATGTCTAACCTAAACTTTTCCTCCCCTAGTTTCAGGCCATTGCTCTTTTCTATATCATCTTCTGAGACTGAATAATTCCCCTAATTCATTTATATTGTTACCTTTAGAAAGTATTAAAGACTGAACATTTATCCCCAGAGTCTTCACTTTTCCAAACTACATAAATTTCAGTTCCCTCAGTCCTTACCTCACTCTGCCCCTGTCATACTTCCAGTGCTTAGGTATTTGATCACACTGCTTGATATTTTCCATTCCAAAGGGATCACCTAACCAAGAGAGCTGCCCTATGGGGAGGGGAGTGCTCAAGAGTAAAATCTCATATAAACCACTAGAAGATGCCTAAGTGTTTATTAGATGTTGGTATTGGTGATCATCTGGAGAGCACACCAATGTAGTGCTTGCTTTGGCATATGTTGGGATATATGTGTATTTTAATGCTTTAATGTATTATGGCCTGTTATAATTGAATGTCTATAAAGTAGCAGTTAAGAAGGCCGGGCGCGGTGGCTCACGCTTGTAATCCCAGCACTTTCGGAGGCCGAGGCGGGCGGATCACGAGGTCAGGAGATCGAGACCACGGTGAAACCCCGTCTCTACTAAAAATACAAAAAATTAGCCGGGCGTAGTGGCGGGCGCCTGTAGTCCCAGCTACTCGGAGAGGCTGAGGCAGGAGAATGGCGTGAACCCGGGAGGCGGAGCTTGCAGTGAGCCGAGATCGCGCCACTGCACTCCAGCCTGGGCGACAGAGCGAGACTGACTCCGTCTCAAAAAAAAAAAAAAAAAAAAAAAAAAAAAAAAAGAGGGTTTTATAGACCTCGAAAGCGATCAGAATTCTCTAGCTCCCTCTTGTGGTAAAAGGAAATACTACTTTTGGGCTTTTCTGGATTTTTATTTTGTTTTGCTTTAGTGAAGAGGAAGGCTAAGATATGTAAGTTCTCAACATGTGAGCTTATGTAGTGAATTCAAAAATTAAAACTGTTATATGTATGTGTGCATACGCATACACATACTCAGATATGAGAAGTTCCTGTTCTTTTATTAATTCCTTAAAACCTCAAAAATACTACTTTCTTAAAATCATTTCATATATTCTTCTTATTACACAAGTTAAAGGGAGGACAAATAAAACTATAATCTTGAGAGTTTGTATTCCTAAACAGATAAATAAAGGGAGTGGGTTAAATATGAATTTTAAACCAAATTTACAGGTATTTTTTTCTTTGCCAATTACAAATGGATGTGGTTAGCATTTCTAACATATTTAATCAGATCTCCTGTGTCTCCTACAATATATTAATTTTACCAGTTTTACAATTATTTTACAACTTATTATTGTAGCATTCCTTCTATGGTAGCCACATTTCAGATATTAAAATTCTAAGTAAGTAGCAAATAGCTGAAGAAGACACTGAACTGGTGTGCAAATGTCTTCATGCGAATTGCCTATGGAATAAATTTTTACAGGTAGCAAAAAATTATGTTTGTTTTCTAGGAGACTATTAAAAGTAGCCCTTCTGCCTTGAAATAGTTGATCTCTAGACAAGAATCAATGAAAAGTTGCTATTAATATGTCTTAGATGGCAATGCAAAAAGTGATTAAAATTAGACACTATCCCTAAGTTTGTTTTGTTTTGTTTCAGGCTATTCAGAAACTTGAGTAATGGTTAAGGTAGATTGCCTTTATGTTCAAATCACATTCTGGTGAAAATATGGGGTCCTATTTAGTTATTCTGGGAACTCCAGGAATAAATTTGAGATCATGCTTTTTAATATTAAATATTGCCCTTTTTTCCCCAAAAGGGAGTACTGAATATTATACTAATTGAGGAATTGTAAGAGAAGAATGATATAGACATAGCAGAACAAAATGAAAAGGGGTCAGTCGCAGGTGAAATGAGTGAGAATATACAATGATCAAATATTAATTAGGAAATTCGTAATTTTGACTATTTTTTCTTCTTTCTCCCCAACTTTAAGAGATTATAATTACTTTTAAAAAAATAAGGAAATCAATTTACTTTTATTAAACTATGTGCTTCTCCCTTAAGATATGTGAGTAAAATTTTAATCTCAGCTATTTATTAATATTAATTTTTAGTATTGACATTCCTATGAGCACCTGAAGACAAAAGTTAACCAACCTACAGATCAAACATCTTAATAGCAAAACATTTATGGATCTACATAGGAATGATCTAATTTGTATGTATTTTTAAAAAATAATAATTTGATATAACATTTTTGAGATTTAACTATAATCAAGTTAGGCAATCTTACCTTGATTTCTTGATCTGTGTCAGATTTCTTAGATACCTGCTGGGCCTGATTTTTTTTTAATGTAAAGGCCATGCTTTCATGAGACAGATAAAATTGTGGATTTTTATAAAAACTCTGGAACATTCTTATCTGAGTAGAGAAGAAGAAGATGGCCTTTAGTTATACCTGTGCTATTTACTACTATGCATATTTCAATTGCTTTGGTCACCAAGAAGTTGTGATTGTTCTTGGGTATACATTCTTTATTGTTTTTAAGTTACTTGATATATTTTCACAAAGCTCTCTGAAGGGATCTGTCTTTATTTGGCTATTAGGAAAAGGTTCATTCTAGAATACTTATTTTTAAAACAGAATTTATTAATTAGCTTAATATTTTGTACTCTTTCTTTTAGCACTATTAGGGAAATTACAATGACTAGTTTTTTTGAATATTAAAGTTGATAACAGTATAATACAGAAATTGTTTGCAGAAGTTTAACTTGTGTAGCTATAAGAGGGTGTCAGGGTCTCTTGGGGTATCAGAATAGTTGTCAAAGTGTAGGATAGAAGGGAATTTCCTAGGAAACTGCATCTGAGTACCTGTTAAGTATCTTATTTTAAATATGATTTTTTTATCATATAATTGAAACTGAAAGTAAGGCAGTTTACTTCTACCTTCTTTGCTTTCTTGCTCTGTGTGTGCAAATGCTTTCATCTGTAAAGCAAACATCTTCCTTAATTTTCCTAGGAAACATCAGGATGATTCAAGGAGCTCTTCATGTGGAATCCTTTACAAGTTTGCTTTCTCAAAAATAGCAAATTTACTTAAATTTGATAGTATTAGTATTTTAAATGTTTTCCCCCTAATTTGGATTCATTAAAATTCCCTATTTGTTTGGGATGAGATACATTAGAAGGAGCTAAACAGGGAAAACTTTTTACTGCTTTCATATTTGTTCCATGGATAAAATTTTAAATTTTAATGTAATTCCCTAACTCTAAATATATTAATTTGGTTAGATATGTTTCGTTCAGTGATAAGAGGCAATACATATAGCTTGTCTTAGCAGCAGAAAAACATTTTTCAGCAATATAAAATGTCTCAGCTTTGTCTAATTGAGATAAAAACGTATATGAAAGAATAATGACTTTGCCTATCAGATGCAAGGAAATTTAGGACAAATGGTGGAAAAGTTCCTATCAATTCCAGTGCAGTTAGGAAGGGTAGGTTACTCCACTAACTAGATCTGGCAAAAATAAATGAGGACTAACTTGTGAAGGCACATAAATCATAAGCTTTCAGAGTATTTACATTTTTATCTAATGCTGGCCTTCTGTCAGCATTTTTGTTGCTTGTTACATGCTTACGTTATTTCTTACATTATTACATTTTGTTGTTTCTTTTTATTTTTAAGAAGTTAGTTAAGGGAAATAGCTGAAATTGCACAAGTGGTGGTTTGGTAAATTCTGCCAGTTGAGTAAGTAATTGTGACAAATTTCATAGTTTGCTTATGATTGTTACAGGGTGAGATACTGTATTTTGAAATTATGGCTGTTACAGTATGAATCACTGTACAGAACATTGCAGAGGTCCTGGTCTAGCAATGCAGAAGCTACAACCTAGGTAAAAAGTTTCACAACTTTAAGTTTACTTTTCCTGTCTAGAATAGGCAAAAATTGAGTTCTGTCCGATTTAGTTATAATGTTCTTTAAACTCTTACCCACGTTATCACTCGTAATAATTCTAACATATTATATTTTTCAGTCCAAGTGATACAAGACCATGCTGGGTATGATTTTCAATATATGGCAAAAGTGTAAAATTAAGAAAAGATTTCTATGAAATTTTTTGCACACTCTGCTAAATGAATTATTGAAATTCCAATAAAGAATTTTTTTAAAACCCTAAAAAGCAGTGTGGGTTTTATTTTTCCCTCGATTCTTTCAGTGCTCATAAATGTCTCCATGAAAGCTATATCTGCAGAGTTAGAAAAGAATATATTCTATAATATTTACCCGATCAGGAAGATTTTTAAAACGTGGCATCTTGATATGAGATATTGACTGAGGTGGGCTGGCAGTTTTACTGGCCTGGCAGATGCAGCAGGTTTGCAGTAAATCCTTGTGGTTAAAAATCCCTGAGAAGTTTTTGATTAAGAAACTTTTACTATCCTTTTAAAATGAAATATGCTGGTCATTTTTTAAATGATAAAAGCAGATATTTTATGTTATTGTCTAAAGTTTAGTTTCTGAAATATGTTTTAATAAGCTTGTTATATGAAAGTTCCTGGATTTCCAAGACGTTAACTTAAATTATCATTTCATAGTCCAGCATATCCAGAGAGCATGTAAAAAGAAATTATAAAAGTAAGCCTATTCAACAACAATAATAAAATTTTATATTTTAAATCAGAAAACCTGCATATAGAGAAGTTAATATGATTATTCTTGTATAAACGTTATCGAGTTATTTAAAGCTGTAATAATATAATAAACTATGCTGAAAGGTAAAATAAAGTATTTTAAAATAAGAATAATTGTTTTAAAAGTACTTTTAAAAAACAAACTAAAATCATGAGGTAGTTTTTAAAAAGGCATTACAAGTTACTTTTCTACTTAGAATCAGTAAGGACAATGATTAATTTACAACATAATGTGAAGAGAGTGGCAAAATTTTAATTGGGAAGGTATGTTTAGAAATAATATTTTGCATAAAAATTCACAATTAAAGTTTATAATTTATTGAGAATTAAATTTTGAAGATGATGCCTAGCCCTTTAAAAAGCCACATGTTCAATGAACATATGTTCTCCTTCCTTAGATGCTTTATTAACTAGAATATTACTAAAAATGCCATATATGGCCTTTCTTCTTAAATTTTGCATGAAAGCTAGTATTTTGCATGAAAACTAGATTTTTTAAAAGCCTTATATGATTATCTTTTTTTTTTCTTTGAGACGGAGTTTCGCTCTTGTTGCCAGGCGGGAGTACAATGGCGCCATCTCAGCTCACCGCAACCTCCGCCTCCTGGGTGCAAGCAGTTCTCCTGCCTCAGCCTTTCGAGTAGCTGAGATTATAGGCATGCGCCACCACGCCCGGCTAATTTTGTATTTCTAGTAGAGACGGGATAGCTCCATATTGGTCAGGCTGGTCTCCAACTCCCACCTCAGGTGATCCGCCCGCCTTGACCTCCCAAAGTGCTGTGATTACAGGCGTGAGCCACCACGCCCAGCCTATGTGATTATCTTTAAACTTTTTGATTTAATGAGGTAAGAGTCTAAGAGCAGAGGTTAAAAGAGATGTATGTTTCAAATTAATTCCTGGTTGCTATCGAAGAATATGTGTCTATATAGTCTGCCAAATTAAACTTATTTTTTAAAAAAATCCACATCATATTAACAAAAACTGCTCCTTAACTCACTAAGATTCTGTGTTCTATTCCACAATTTCAAAAGAAGTAGCTAAAACAATCGGCATCATTCTTCACCTAGATAATGCTTTGTCTGCAGCTAATAGCCCCTTGTTCATCAAGGAAACGAATGTGCACAGAGGTGACATGTTCTTCACCCACTGCTCTTTGTTTTAGGGTCCCTCAGACTGATTATATCAGCCTCAGCACTGATAAATATCCCCCCAAACTTTAACACTATGTTAAATTGAGTTATGAGGTTTTAAGGTTATACTCCTCTGGCTGAAGGTTGATTGTCTCTGAGAGATAAAGGAATCATGCTCAACGATAACAGAATCCTTGCCATGGGATAATCCTGGTTATTGAACTCATAGCTCTCTTTACTTGGTTACTTGGTCACTCTTTGTTGTTTTTTTCCCCCCCTGGGGAATAACTGGCTACTAAATCTGTGATTCACCACTTTTCACCCACTCCCCCAAAGATATTTTAGCAGGACCCACAACACTACAGCAGCTGAAAGAATGAGACAACTCAAGCAAATAAAACAGCTTCTTGAAATGTGCTGTCACTTAGTGTGTGCCAACTGCCAGAAGCAAGAGGGACACAATTCTTATTTGCCCTTCTGGCAGCATGAATGAAGAAGGCGGGTTGCAGAATGCTTCCCTTCTCCTTCCCCCAGGCTTCCAATGTCTCATGCATATGTTTAACCTCTGGTGGTTTGTTTGGTTTTGGTTTTTCTTTTTTGAGTTTTGACTTTTGGATTATGCTCTGATGGCAGAAATTTTAGACTTGCTGTCCAGGCAAAATTTTAAGCTGCAACCCTTGTTGGTGACAGTGATAGTGGCAGTCCTTTATGCCAATCTGCAGTTCCAATCCACATACCACTCCATAAATGTCTTTATAATAGTAAAAACTACCAAATAATGGTAAATTAAAGGCTTTCCGATGAATTGTGAATACTCAATTTTTTCCCCCCATATAAAATTTTTAAAACTTTTAAATTAAAAAAAATTAACTGGAATTGATAATACCATAGAGAAAAATTTAAGTTTACCTGCATTCTAGGAGTACGAGAGAAAGCCCTGTATAGGGAGAAGTGTTTAAACAAAAGCATAAATACTACCATCCTGCAAAAGATTTATTAGCTTGGCCTTCATTACCAACAGCAATCACTTACTTAGCACATAACTATGCTGAATGCATGACACTCTATAAGGTGAATTAATAGTACCTGCTTTCTATAGTAAATTTATTGAATGCCTACCACGTACCAGACATAGTATTTTACACACATTACCTCTAATCATCATTACTACTGTGCGTTGTAGGTATTATTATTTCCTTATCACAGATGAAGAAATTCGAGTATCGGAAAAATTAACCTGCCCAAGTTCCTCCACTAATAAGGGGGCAGAGGTAGGATTTGATCAAGTCTCTGTAATTCCAAAACTCACATTATTTCTAGTATGCCACACTGCCTCGCAGAAAAGAAGTAACATTGATTGTTTTTTGTTTTTTTGGTTTTTTTTAGACAAAGTCTGACTCTTGTCCCCCAGGCTGGAGCGCAATGGCCCGATCTCGGCTCACTGCAACCTCTGCCTCCCAGGTTCAAGCAATTCTCCTGCCTCAGCCTCCCAAGTAGCTGGGATTACAGGCGCCTGCCGCCACGCCCGGCTAATTTTTGTATTTTTTTAGTAGAGGTGGGGTTTCACCATGTTGGCCAGGCTGATCTCGAACTCCTGACCTCAGGTGATCCTCCCGCCTTGGCCTCCCAAAGTTCTGGGATTATAGGCATGAGCTACCACACCCAGCCACATTGATTGTTACTCCTCCAGATTTTTGTGTGCCCTGCTAAAAGGAAAACAGAGAGTCAGGAGTTACTTTAAAAAGCAGTAGCACATTAATAATGGCTACCATGAATTGAGCACCTACTCTGGCAGGCATTGTGCTAGGCACTTATATAATTTCTTATAGTTATCTTTTAAGTCCAGTATTAAAAAAGACAAAGGGCGTCTAATTTCAAAATTCATATCTTTCCCATTACACCACATTGTCTTCCACTACTGTGGAGAAAAGGGGGCTCTAGCACTGTCCAATAGAACTTTCTGTAGTGATGCAAATGGTCTATAATATTTGCATTTTCTAGTAGAGCAGTCACTAACATTTGTTAACTATTGAGCACTTGAAATGTGGCTGGAAGACTAAGAAACTATTTAAAATTTAATTTTTTAATTAATTTAAATATACCCTTAAATAGCCATATGTAGCAAGTGGCTACCAAATTGAAGACCACAGCTCTAGAAAAATGACTTCCAAACTAGTCAAGAGTACCTGAAAATAGTATTTCAGAAATTTCTTTAAAAACAGATGGAAGGGAAGTTTGGTGGGCGAGGGAGAGTAGAAAGGAAGGCTCAGATATAGGCTGGTTGAGGAGAAGGTCAGAGGTGCAAGGTAGGTGAGTAGGCAGGAGAGCCCTCAAATAAATTTATGTGAGAAGCCCAGAGAAAACAGGATGTGGAGTGGAAGAAAGGAAGTGACCTGGCAAAGTGCTTTGAAGAAGAGCATTAGCATCCATAGTTAATGGATTTGCACAGATTGAAAGGTAAATAAAAATCAGCACTTTTTTTTTTCAGTATTCACCCACTGTAAATCATTACTTGACATTTTGATTGGTGGCTTTGGAGTAAGTTGTTTAAATGGTACTGAGATGTTTGTGTAGGACAGAAACTTACACTGCTATCATCCTATAGCACTCACAGAGCTCCTGGGTCATAGGGCTGCAAGTTTCCTCGGTACGGGGGTATCATTTATTCCTTCACAAGTATTCATTAAGTCATATAGACCCTCTTGTTTCAAGTCAGTGTCATATCTAATCTTTCTCAAGAGATAGATTTTTCCAACACATTAAAATATTTTTCCATTTTAAAAGCATTTAAGCCCCTGATAATAAGTAATGCTGTCACAAATTTGTACACTTTATAGCACTTTACACTTTAAAAACCTTGTTCAAATGCATCACCACATTTAACCCTCACAGCAGTCTCGTGAGGCGAGTAGTATCCTTGTTTGATAGGTGAGGAAACTGAGCATGAGATTCATCTGGGATCACACATCTCACATGTAGCAGAGCTGGAACCCAGATGAAAGCCAAACAGTTGCAGAGTATGGGTTCTCTGATCTCACTCTTGCCATTGTTTCTCAGTATTCAACTCTCTCTGTGGTGATAATTATGGACATCACAGTAAGCTGTAATACTTTCGTGCATGAGAATCCATTTTTCTGATTAAGAAACCGAGGCATGGCGGGGCACAGTGGTTCATGCCTGTAATCCCAGCACTTTGGGAGACCAAGGCAGGCAGATCGCTTGAGCTCAGGAGTTTGAGACCAGCCTGGGCAACATGGCAAAACCCCGTCTCTAAAAATAATGAAGAAAAAAATATTAGCCAGGTGTGTTGGCACGCACCTGTAGTCCCAGCTACTTGGGAGGCTGAGGGAGGATGGCTTGAGCCCAGGAGGTTGAGGCTGCAGTGAGCCAAGATTGCACCACTGTGCTCCAGTCTGGGTGTTAAGAGTGAGACGTTAGAATAACATGTTGAATTGCCTTGCTAGTAGGCAATTAGCAAAATGCAGACAGTGGGAAACTCCAGAGTCAAATATTCCAGGTACTTAAATGGATAAATCATAAGGAAAAGAAACGGATGAAGGGCAACATGTAGATTAAAAGAGATTTTTAAAACATAATAAAATGTCTTACATGGGCAAGAATTTTTTAAAAAGAAAAGAGAAATTAAAGTGCAGATGTATTGGAACCCTGGTCTGAAAACCATGACTTATTTTCTGCTCTATCACTTAGTCTCGAACTTTAAACCTTTCTGTAGCAAAACTGACAGAAAGAATGTTCCATTAGCTTAATATTCAGTGATCACTTTGGAAAATACATATTTTAAAAATTTTTTAAATAAATAGCAGTTGTTGCTCTTTAGTGTGTTGATCCTAGTGTCCCTTCTGAATGACCATAAACCTTTTGCCTATGCAATTTTCTTATTATGCTGGGCAAGATGGCTCACACCTGTAATCCCAATACTTTGGGACGCCGAGGCATACAGATCACCTGATATCAGGAATTTGAGACCAGCCTGGCCAACATGGCGAAACCTCGTCTCTACTAAAAATACAAAAATTAGCCAGGCGTGGTGGCGCATGCCTATAGTCCCAGCTACTCGGGAGGCTGAGGCATGAGAATCACTTGAAGCGGGAGGCAGAGGTTGCAGTGAGCCAAGGTCATGCCACTGCACTCCAGCCTGGGGGACATAGCGAGACTCCATATCAAAAAAAAAAGAAAGAAATTTCTTATCACACACCTTGTGGTCGACACTTAAAATGGTTCTTTAGAAAGAAAGCATTTTAGATTGGAGAGCTTTATAATAAATTCCTAGTATTCTGTAAATCTTGATAATACTCAAGTTTAAAGTTCTGTGGTCATCAGAATGGGGAATAATCTAGAAAAACCAGTGGGGGGATTATTAGATATGTATTAATGTCCTGCTCTGAATTCTGATCCACACTCAACCTAGGAATAAAAACAAACATTTAAAACAGTTTTCAAACATAAAAGAAATGCACTTATAAGGTGAGCTATAATGTCCAAGTGTTCGAATTTGATCCAGATAAGCCATTCAAAACGAAATCACTTCTTCACTTACAGGGATGCTGAGTTGCAGAAAAAAGTGTTCCAATGACAGACAACCTTGTACATGCTATTTCCAATCAATTCTGAAGCACCAGAGGATTGAGGAGCCTGAGCCATTTGACCTATGGAGCTTCCCACAAGCTCTATAGTTTCTTTTGTTTTTATCATTTCTATTTCTGTAGCTTTGAGACAAATGAACTTATCATGATTTTAAGAATAAGATGAGGCAGGAAGATTTTGACAGGAGTTTTAATTAGTCTGGCCCATACTAAAACAAACAAATGCATTTCCCCCCTTTATGGAGACAGTTCTGGCAAAGAGCAGGATGTATGTACAAGGATGTTCATTACCAGATTGTTTATAATAAAGGTCAAATTATTTATGCTTTACACTCCTGGAAGGATTACAAAGTGTTATAACATTAATATAACATAACTATTTTTAAGTTTCCCTATATTCTACTTGGTTATAACTTGTAGATTTACATTGTTTGCACACAAAGATAATGATGATGATGTGTGTGTACATTTTTGACAATACAAAGTGTGTTTGTGTGAATTAATGAACAGTTTTCCCTTTAAAATGAAAGCTACTTATAGTATGAAGACTCTTTTGCTTGTAAATATCTGGTAGAGCACTTTTGTCATGGATTCTGAAATAGAAGAAAGTCAAAGTCTGAAACATATACATTGTTTTTCCTTCCCTAAAGATTACTCTACTAATGAATGCTTCTCTCTGGATTTTACTTTGGTAATCCCGGACACTTCCTATTTTTATTTAACACCTATGGATTCTTGTATAGCACATTATATCTAGAATTGAAATCCAAAAGAAAATAAGTATAAACTAACTGTCTGACATTAGATACTTTATTAAATAAATCTTGAAAATCTAAAATTTTTAAAAACGAATTGAAATCCATAAACCAGCTTGGAGCATTTTTTTAGGAAAACAGGGAGTTCTGACACTAATCTGCACCTTCATCCAACATTTATTGTGCCTGTTGTGTGTCAGACATAGCCAGGCACTGTGACTACAGCAGTGAATAAAACATGACCCTTACCTCCAAAAACAGGCACACAGTCTAGTTGGAAAGACAATATTCGAACAATAATTTGACTACTGAGTAGTAAGCACCAAAAATGAGGAGCATAAATGGTGATATGAGAGCATAGTGGAAGGAGCAGTAACTGCACTTGGAAAGAAAACTGGAGACGTGGAGACGAGAGAAAGCCTCTCTGAAGAAAAGATATTTAATTATGTCTTTTTTTTTTTTTTTTTGAGACGGAGTCTCACTCTGTCGCCCAGGCTGCAGTGCAGTGGCGTGCTCTCCGCTCACTGCAAGCTCCGCCTCCCGGGTTCACGCCATTCTCCTGCCTCAGCCTCCCGAATAGCTGGGACTACAGGCGCCCGCCACCTTGCCTGGCTAATTTTTTGTGTTTGTTAGTAGAGACGGGGTTTCACCGTGTTAGCCAGGATGGTCTCAATCTCCTGACCTCGTGATCCGCCCGCCTCGGCCTCCCAAAGTGCTGGGATTACAGGCGTGAGCCACTGCGCCTGGCCATGATATTTAATTATGTCTTAAGAGAGCAATAGAAATGTATCAGGCTGACCATGGTTGGGTGGCAGTAGGTGAAAATACTCGTTGTTGGGTAAAAGTATAGGGAGTGACCACACGCTGCAGGTGGGTAAATAGTTTGGTATAGTCGAAATTGGGAAAAATGTAACAAAAACCTTAAATGTAAATGCCCTTTGGACTTACCAGTTCAACTTTTAGGAATGTAATTCAAGAAAATAAGTATATGCAATAACATTTAATAATGTTCATTGTAGACGTTTACAAAAATTGGAAACAGGAGAAATACCTGAGCTACTACCATGCAACAGATATGTGCAACCACTAAAAGTGGTGTTTGTAGAATAATATTTATATAATGATTATGGAAAGATGTTAATAGTTTGTTAAGTGAAAAAATAAGGTTATAAGACAGTACATACAGTGAGCTCCCACTTTTTGAAATGTATGTATATGTGTGCAAAGGAAAAAGACTACAATTCTCTTCACCAAAACATGTATAATTTTTATAATTAAAAATAAGCAATGAAAGTTACTTTTCAGAAAGCTTGGAAATAATACAGCTCCTGGAACATCAAGTAGTTAGAAACAACCTAAATGTCTAATTACATGGGATTGGTTTAATAAATTATAGTACATCCATATGATGGAATGCAGCGCAACCATTAAAAATCATGTTGTCAGTAGAGGAGTCATTATTGTCATAGGAAAATGTTCATGATATATTAAAGGGAAAAGGCAGGATACAAAACATATGGAAAGGACATATACCAAAATGTTACCAGTGGGTTTTTCTGTGTTATAAGATTATGGGTTGTTTTTTTTCCCCTTTTTGCTTTTCTATATTTCCTAAGTTTGCTGTTTGAACATGTTACTTTTTAAAATGAAAGATCGTTGGTTGTTTTTGTTTTTTCAAATGAGCATGCTAGAAGTTGTGACATTAAATAATTGTTGAGTGTTAACAGCTCAGAATACATGAGAATCCGCAATAACATGAGAACGTGTCAGGAGCAAACAGCAAAACAGCAGCATGTGTTTGTAAAGGTCGGAGTGTCCCTTACAATATGCCAACCAGACCTGGGAAGACTCCCTGATCTGTCCCTGGAGCAGTGTTAGGAACAGTAGCCAATCTCAACACTGTGGCCTATTTGGAATCTGACCCCACTCAGCATCGTTCCTCTTGTCCCTCTTTTTTGTCCAGGCCTTCCTATGTATCTCCCTCTTCCTTATGTTCTTTTTTGAAGGTAATGCTAATGTCTGATTCAACTCTGTGTTCTCACTCTTCCAGCCTCTAGGATCTGGCATGGTACTTTTCACACAGAAATGCTCAACAAATACATTTATTCTTAATATAATGCATATTATTACTAGTAAATACTTGTTAAATAAATTTGAAAATAACTAAATTTAAAGCTAAAGGTCACAATGCTTTCTATCATAATGCCTTGGATTTTGTGCCCTGTTTGCCCAGGGCAGCCCATTTAACTAACATTTTCAAGGATAACTTTCTAATGATCTAAGTGAGAAACTTTTATTTGGTTTTAATTGTTGAGTTTCCATAATCCATTAAATATAATTTGGACTCTGTGAATAAAATTTCTTGTATATTTTCCGAGTACTAAAAATATATTAGCTATGCTGGAGCTCATCTGCCATTTCTCTGTTCAGTGATTGATACACTCTTCTGAGGTTTTACTGCAATTTGTCCACATTAACTTGGCTTCTTTTTCTCTTGCTTTTTCTTTTTTTTACTGTTGTCTGAAAACGTAACTATTTCCCTCTTCCAAGTTGTAACATGCTCTGCTAATTGTCTACCAGCGTTCATTTTACCTTATTTCTTTTTCTTTTTTGTTTTTGTTTTTGAGACAGAGTCTTACTCTGTTGCCCAAGCTGGAGTGCTTTGGTGTGATTTTGGCTCACTGCAATCTCTGCCTCCTGGGTTCAAGCGATTCTCCTGCCTTAGCCTCCTGGATAGCTGGGATTACAGGTGCATGCCACCACGCCCGGCTAATTTTTGTATTTTTGGTAGAGACGGGTTTTCACCATGTTGGCCAGACTGGTCTCGAACTCCTGACCTCAGGTGATCTGCTCGCCTTGGCCTCGCAACGTGCTGGGATTACAGGCGTGAGCCACCATGCCCAGCCATTCTACCTTATTTCTTACTTATAGAACCCTTATTTCACAGAGGCTATGTGCCCAGCCGAAAAGTGCAGAGGGCAGGTTTTTCTAATAAGGACATGAGACACAGTTCTGACATCAGGGTGTAAAGTGAAGTCACTAGAAGAACTGTCTCTCCAAAATAAGAAAGTTGAGAAAGCCTTTTGCCCCTCATGTCTTCACCTTTGCTTTTGTTCTTTCACCTTCTTCCTGCCTAGAATATAGACCTGTGGCCTATAGGTACAGCAGCCACTTGCTCAGAGATACTATGTCTTACCCATGGCAACAATCAGTAAGTAGCAAAGCTAGAAGAACATAAATATCCAGTCCACTCTTTCTGTTATACCTTGAGTGTAACTGTCAATGAACTTCCCTTTATTGCAGATTCTAGTAATTTTCCCACCCCCAAATGAACCACATATTAAATGAAATGGGTCTAAATATATATGCATACGCAAATATGCATAATACAATTCAGCAAACATTTCAGTCTCTTCCTGTGCAAGCTCTGTGCTAAGAAATAAAGAGGAGAGCAAGACTATCCCTGCCCTCTGGTGGCTTATAAATAGATTTATGTGCAAAAGTAATGAAGGTAGAATATGCTAATTTTATAATGTAGCAAGAGAACAAAGTAATGTAAGGTCCATCTTGAATGGGAAATTCTACAAAAACTTTAAGAAGGTAGTAGGCTTTGAAGTACAGTCAGCAGTTTAAAATGAGGAAAGATAATGCCAGGCAGATAATGAACCATGAGCAAAGATATGAAAGGAGACATTCAAAGGGGTGTCTTGGGTAGAGTTCAGTAGTAGGCTATGGCTAGAGCATAGGCTGCATAGGTAGGAACAGGAGAAGATAAAATTGGAAAAATAATTTGGGTACGGACTGTGAAAATTATGTTCAACCTTTATTTTGAAGGTGATAGGCAGCTGTGAAGTTTTTTTAAAAAATCACAGATTCACTTAGTCAGGTTTATATTTTGGGAGGAAAGGGTGATTAGAGAGAAGATTAGGAGATGCTTGCCATGGTGTTGGTGAGCAGTGGTGAGGACCTTTCAATGTCAGTGGACCTTTCAATGGAGAGATGGACTGAAGAGAGCATTTTACCTTTAAAAATAATGAAACAGGCCGAGCGCGGTGGCTCACGCCTGTAATCCGAGCACTTTGGGAGGCCGAGGCTGGCGGATCACAAGTTCCGGAGATCGAGACCATCCTGGCTAACATGGTGAAACCCCGTCTCTACTAAAAATACAAAAAAATTAGCCAGGTGTGGCAGCAGGCGCCTGTAGTCCCAGCTACTCGGGAGGCTGAGGCAGGAGGATGGTGTGAACCCGGAAGGCGGAGCTTGCAGTGAGCCAAGATTTCGCCACTGCACTCCAGCCTGGGTGACAGAGCGACACTCTGTCTTAATAATAATAATAATAATAATAATGAAAGAAGGATGAGCTGGATACAAAACATCATTGTGGAATATTGTTCCTGAAAATCTTTTAAAATAGGGTGGCTAACTATCTCTCTATCTTGAACAAGTTACATATTTATATCTAGAGAGGTAGGGAATTGGCCCAAATGATTTCTTGAGGGGTCATTCTTTGCTTTTGGGTAATTAGAAAACATATACAAATGGGTAGTTCCTTCTATACTCCAGTGGGATTCTTGGTTAGCTAAGTGTTGCTTGTTTCTCTCCATTCTGTTGGAGACTGCTAGCCATGTTACTGATTAGTATCACATCCTCTAAAAAATGTTGGAGAAATTCTGGGACCTCACATACTAAGGGTGCTCATTATCTGGATGCCTGTCATTGGCTTGGCTGGCCTAGGCCTGGAAGCATAGATTTCCACCAGAAACAGAAAGCATTTGACAAATAATGTGTTCAATAATCACTGCCTTCTGCTGCTCCTTGCCCAGCATAACAGTTAAATGAGAGTTTTGAAGTATCTAGGAATTTTATTCATTATTGTTCTTTTAATTACCACTATTACTGATAGTAAGAAATGCTTTTTCTTTAAAAAAAAATTGGTGGCGGTAGAGATGGGATCTCACTGTGCTGCCCAGGCTGGTCTCAAACTCCTAGGCTCAAGCAATCCTTCTGCCTTGGCCTCCCAAAACATTGGAATTACAGGTGTGAGCCACCACACCCAGCCAAGAAATCCTTTCTCTTTTGATAAAAACTTGTATGATTTTTTTCTCCCTGATTGCGTTTTCTTTGCCTTAGTAAGATTTTTTTTTTTTTTTTTTTTTTTTTGAGACGGAGTCTCGCTCTGTCACCCAGGCTGGAGTGCAGTGGCACGATCTTGGCTCACTGCAAGCTCCGCCTGCTGGGTTCATGCCATTCTTCTGCCTCAGCCTCTCCGAGTAGCTGGGACTACAGGTGCCCGCCACCACGCCCGGCTAATTTTTTGTATTTTTAGTAGAGACGGGGTTTCACCATGGTCTCGATCTCCTGACCTCGTGATCTGCCCGCCTCGGCCTCCCAAAGTGCTGGGATTACAAGCGTGAGCCACTGCGCCCGGCCTGCCTTAGTAAGATTTTTAAGAGAAACTTACTTTCTTTTTTATATTGCAGTAACCATTAGTATTTTTAGGAGTTATAAAGTTCAGGCCAAATAACTTACTTTTATTTAACATTTATAAGTGTGCTGGGCACTATGAGTTTCTACTATGTTATAGGTTTTTATAGCAACTTATTTCCAGGAGAGTAAAGAAAAAATTTACTTTTGAAAGACATCCTTGTCTAGAAGTATCAGTTTAATCTTAAGATAATATTACTGATTTATTATACCTCCCAGAATAGACTTAGGGGCTTTTTAAGGTATACAGAGAACCAATAAGATCATTTAATTAATACTTAAGGCTGAGTTTTTCCTGATGACATGTTCTTGAATTGTTACTCTGTTATTTGTGGTTCATGAGAGACTGTTTCTTGGTAATAATAGATATCATCGATAGGAAACTCATCCTTTTTTCCTTTTGGCTTTATTTTTATTCCTGGGTTATCTTGCATGCCTTTGGATCTCTTGCCTCATGAAATATCCTGGTAATTTTGTTTTCAGGGTTTTTTTAACCTTTGGATTACTAAAAGACTATGAGATTATTTGCCCATTTAATAGATGGTTATCATATTGGTTATCATATAAGGGATATTTTAGATACTTGGTCATAAGCTTTCTTATCAAGCCTTTAAAATGTTTACTAAAAGAGAGGAGTCATCTCAAAAACAATATTCAGAATTTTGTTCATTTATTTGCTTGTTTGTTTGTTTGTTTGTTTATTTTTTGAGACACGGTCTCACTCTGTCACCCAGGCTGGAATGCAGTGGTGTGATCACTGCTCACTGCAGCCTCAACCTCCCAGGCTCAGGTGATCCTCCCACCTCAGCCTCCTCTGCAGCAGGGACTACAGGCTCATGCCACTACACCCAGCTAATTTTTGTATTGTTTGAAGAAATGAGGTTTCACCATGTTGCCCAGACTGGTCTCAAACTCCTGGGCTCCAGTGATCTACCCACCTTGGCCTCCCAGGGTGCTGGGATTACAGATGTGTGCCAAACCACACCTGGCCCAGAATTTTAAAATTACTGGTCCAGTCAAGCTATGGAGCAACGTCATTGACTACCATGATCTACTGCTGTTTCTTATGTCCAGAATACTCTGATGGAGAAAATAATTAGCATCTCCAAGTTTGTCATTATGTTCCCAGTTGAAAAAAGTCTTCTCCAATTCTTTCTTTCTTTTTTAAACTAGAGACAGGGTTCTCTGTGTTGCCCAGGCTGGTCCCAATCCCTATTATTTTACATTAATTTAAATGTCATGCTAGAGGCTCTAATTAAATTGTCTACTCCAGGACTATAGAAAGGGTGTGGCAGGTGAAGATTGTCCCAAAAAGGATTCCTCTGGACATGAGAAGACCTTGGGATTTATGGCTGAAGTGCTTCTGCAATGTACCTTTGAATCTGTAGGTACTAGAAATAACTGAGATCCAGCTCCAGTTTCACACTCCTGATCAATTCCTTTTGCCATTCCAGTCTATTTCTTCTGTTTTGTTCACTTTCTCAGAGAACCATCTACATAAAGCCCAAAACCTCATGTATTCAAAAGTTATTCTTACTGTTATGTGTACTTCTTTAAAGGTTCATTTCTCCTTTTTGTTTCCACTTCAAGATGGTTATTTACATTAAGTTGGGAATTCTCGAGACTTTGAATAAATTGATGCTAATAATAGAAACCTTAATTTTTAAGAAAGCAAATTTTTTGTTCCCTGAAGCAAGGTCTTGCTCTGTCTTGTGCAGGCTAAACAGTGGTGCAATCATGACTCACTGCAGCTTCAACCTCCCATGCTCCAAGCGATCCTCCCACCTCAGCCTCCAGACTAGCTGGGACTATAGGCACATGCCATGCCTGGCTAATTTTTAAATTTTTTTTGTAGAAATGAAGTCTCACTATGTTGCCCAGGCTGGTCTTGAATTCCTGGCCTCAAGCAGTCCTCCTGCCGTGGCCTCCCAAAGTGCTGGAATTACAGATGTGAGCCACCATGCCCAGTCACAGAAAGCAAAGATTTTTAAAAGGACAGTTACGAATACAAATACAACCATTTGTATTATCCCTACATTATTCCAAACACATGAGAGCCTAATTGTGATGGTGATGACAGCAAATTGTGTAAGTAGCTTAGTGTGTCAGAAAAGCCAAATGAATGAAAATATCAGTCTTGATGTAATTATAAGTGAGACCACTTAAGTGGGCCACCCAGCATGAAATCAAAGTGAGCCAGCCTCCTGCTTTGGGTATAAGATAGTTACCATCTGAGGTCAAAAAGAAATGATGTTCTTGATATAGTATTGCACCATGAGGTGTATTATTGAATTTGGGTTGGTGAGAGTAGAGCTTTTCTCTGAAACATCTGTTTGCTGTCAGGGCAGCATGGCAAAAGGGATGGACCAGTGGTCTGTTTCAATATGGCAATTCCTACAAAAGAATGTAGAAATATGAATGCCTTCCTAGGGGCTTATGGGCTTATGAATTATGGTGCTTTACATGAAATCTAAAAATCATTGGTATTGTTCATGTGTCATAATGAAAGCTTATTTGCACTTTTCTGGTGCCATTAAGTCTTTTTACACTATTACGCTTTCTAAATCTTTTCATTTTATTGATACTTCTATTTTTCATTATTTTTCTCTCATACCTGTTGATTGCATTTTTTTCTTGATTTAACTCCATTTTATTTTATTCTTGAAGTACTTTAGTTTCTACCTCTACCCTTTGATTGCTCCTCTGTTTTTGCTGACTTGTATGATGCCTTCTAACTTAATGTCTCATGAGAGTTTAATATTTGTTCTAGTTTCAGTCATTAATAAGCATAAAACACATATCCATGCTGAAAAACTCAACTAGATTCTTATTTGAATTATTTCAGACCTCGAAGTGACCTGAAGTTACTTCAGTTCCTTTTGTTTACAGATAAAGATACTAAGATGTAGAAATGTTAAGCAACTTGCCTATTATCATTTGTTTTCAAGTTTTATTTAACTTTTGGTACACGAAAATTATTCATATCCAAGTATATTTATTTCAAAAGGAAATTTTTATGAACATTTTATATGACCAGCTTACTGGTCTAAGTATAGAATTATGCTTTGCTGGTCCAAACCTTTGAGCACTTTCATTTCTTCATCTTTAAAATTGTTTCTATTATACAATTTGATTTCTTAATTTAATTCAATTTTTTAAATGTTTAATGCCATGTTTGTGATAGTTCTGTTTGGGAATTGACCCCTAGAAAAGAAATGAAGGTCAACTGATCATCATTTAAGTTTAGTCTTTATTTTATGTTCATCATTTTTATATCAACATTGAGATAATTTTTTTTCTCAATTATCATACAAGGGATTGGTGATTTTTCATAGGTTTATTTCCAGTGGGAGTCCCTTCTCTTCATTCAGCCTTGTCAACAGATGAATGCCCATGAACATCCGTCTGAGCATAGAGTTAAGGATCATCATTCAGTATGGCTTGGAGAGGCTGGCACTTTTTGCTCCTGCATGAGCATCTGGGCCTCAGATTGTCATGGCCAGGATGTGACTGTCAGCCTTGCCCACGATCCAGGGGCTGGATACCTGCCACAGGTTGGATGTGATAAGGGAGAAGATGAAGGATCAGATTGGGATTTTTTTCCACAAAAGTTACTAGGGGAGATAAGATCTGTACGAAATAAGGATGCTATAAAAGAAATAGTGATAGATACCATAAGGAAGATGTGGTTTCAGTGTTATGCAAGTTGGGGAAAGAGAGAGCTGATTTTTAGCTGTCTGATCAATAGCTCATCTTAGTGTGGTGGTCTCTGTCATGTGAACATTCTTTTGAGGTTCATATTCAAATGAACATTAGGTAGAATGCCTGCCAATTGCTTTGACTATTCTTCATCCATTCATTTATCATTGAGGACCTACTATGTGCACGACCTTAGACTAGTACTGGGGACACAGAGACGAAGCTGACAAAACCCTTAGCCACACAGAGCTCATATTTTATTGGGGCCTATATGTTATATAATGTCAAGCCATGGTAAATGGTCTGAAACTAAACACAACAAAAAAGACTGAAAGGCAGAGAGAGAATGACTAAAAAGGGTGACAGTAGATCTCTTTGGGAACAGGGTGATTAGAGGAGGCCTCTGAGCAGAAACCTGAATGAAATGAGAGATCAAGCCATGGGTTGATCTAAGGGAGGAGCATTCCAGACACAGGGAATAGCAGATGCAAAGGCTCTGAGGTGGAACCCATCTCTGAGTGTTCAGGGAATAATCAAGAAACTTATGTGGCTAGAGCCACATCTGTGTGGCTAGAGTGAGATAGAGTGTTAGGAAATGAGATTGAAGACACAGAAAGGACTAAGTCACTGAAGCCATAGTAAGATATTTGGATTTTATTTTGCATATCATGGGAAGCAACTAGTGAGTTTTAAGCAACAGACTGGCATAATATAACTTACATTTCCAAAAGAATTCTCTAATTATTCTTTGTAGAATTGATTTTAAGGGGGATAGGAGTGGAAGAGGGGGAGAGACTAGGGTGAAGTATACTGGATGATCCACAGGAGATGGGAGGAACACATTAGCATATATGTATATACAGGTCGAGTATCCCTTATCCCAAATGCTTGGGACCAGATGGGTTTTGGATTTCAGATTTTGGAATATTTCCATATGCTTAAAGAAATATCTTGGGGATGGGATCCAAGTCTAAACATGAAATCCATTTATGTTTCATATATGCTTTATATGCATAGTCTGAAGGTAACTTTATACAAGATTTTAAATAATTTTGTACATAAAACAAAGTTTGTGTTAAGTACTTATGAGTAGAAGTTTCCACTTGTGGCACCATATCAGTGCTCAAAAAGTTTCAGGTTTTGGAGCATTTTGAATCTTGGACTTTTGGATTAGGGATGCTCAACCTGAATATGAGAAATAAATTAAGCTTTTGTAATATTAATGAATTATTAGTATCATATATAAGATCTGTAAGTATACACAGTAAATGGATAGTTGTGTCTAATAAAAATTTACAGCTGGGGAAATCAATTTTAAAAAGTTTGAAAACCACTGTTCTACATGAGAGATAATGCTGGCTGTTCATTGGCTTCCAACATCTTTTCTTTGGAAATTGTCATAATTATTTTTGTGCTTTTATTCTTTTTCTTATCACTATGTAGCAGTGGTTCTTCATTGCCATAAAAATGAGCATGCACAGGGAAGCACACATGCACATTTGCATATGATTTCAGAGTGTTCACAGATACCACATTAAGAATCTTGACTGTAGAGGATCATTTCAGAGCATGCTCAACCCCAGGGATATAACATTTATCCATTTTTCTGAATGTTCCAGCATTTCTATTCCTGTTTTTGTCAATCCTAAGATTATTATATGAGTACAAATTTTTTATTTACTTCTTAAACCTGGAATTCTGACGTGCTAGTGAGGGCAGTTTGTTTTAGTTATATTTTGCTATCCATTCATTTGTCATTGAACTATCTTGAGGCTTAGAACAATAATACCAAATCTAGTATTTCTCTCACAGTATAGGCATCCTATTTCTCTCTGTTTCCTAGAATGTTGCCTGGGATGTCAATATTAATATATATTGACAAAGGTCCTTATGACAGCCAAACAGGAATTAGAAGCAATGTTTTTATAATCCATGATGTGATTTTTAACATGGATCCCAGCCATCTGGCTATGTGTTGCTTTCATCAAAGAAACTGACATTCCGCTCTACTTTCGTGGTTACACCTCAGGCTCTTGGGTAGAAGTGGGAGTTGAGATCAGGCGTTTTTCAAGTATTCCTTGGATTTTTTTAAAATAATTTTTGTACTTTTCTAAGTGAGGGAACATAGCAGATTTTACCTGCCTTTTAGAAACTACCTAATTGCCCAACATTGTGGGAACCTTCCAGCCTATTTTGTTATGTCTGTCCAACCCTAGATACAATTGACACCATAAAATGTTAATCTTTTAGAGATTTCCCTCAGTGTACACTGTGATAATTTCCTACTTAAAGAGTTTAGCCACCTACTTTCTTTTCCCTCCCTGTTTGCTGAGGCCTTTGGTTTCAAAGTATAATTAAAATTAATTGCTGATAATAAAATGCAGGATGCAGGTCCACTGTGATGGTCAGATGAAAGATTACTTTTTTCTTTCAATGTTGTTGAATTTCTATAAGGGAGGACACAAGAAACTCCACCAAAATAAACAGGTGATTTGACTTTATAGGTGTTTTCTTTCCAAGTCTTTTGTCCCTTCTACCTATAAAGCCTGTTAATGTTTGGAGGCAGTAGGGATATGATGCAAAAATGATATAAAGGAAAATCGACTGTCATTTTGTTTCTGAGAGAACATGATGCCCCTGTATATAAACTATGACATAAAGAAGTGAGAACAATTTCTTCTTTGTTTACTCTTTGCTGTTTAACTTTTTGCAATTCATCTTTCTTTTTCAATAGTCTAAGACAAGATAATGAAAACTGTGATTTCAGTTTATTCCTTTTAAAAATTAACTTGAATTAGAGACGAATACTCACAAATTCATTTTTTAAAGTCAACTCATAAAGTTTCCATCAACCTTAGTTTTGCTTTTAAATCACATACTTTATTTTAAAAAATGTATCCCATTATTATAAACTTTCTTATTAAAGTCTTTGCTTGGGATTTGTTGTACCAAACTTAGCAGACATCCCCCACCTCCCCACCATCACACACATAGTCCCTTTAAAAAATACAGAGCCCTATAGTTTAAATTGATTATACTAACTCTGTTGATATTGCCTGTGTCTGCTTTATAACCTGAAGTTTGTAAATTATTAGAAGAGAGTCTGAATCATAATAGATTGATGCTAAGAAGTCAGATAATTTCAGAATCTTGTGGGAACTTTCTAGTTTCTACTCTTTTATCTCCTCAGAAGACTTTTTCATGAAAGACAGGGATTAGTGACGACTTTCTAATGCAGAGTTGGTCTTTAGTTTTTTTGTTTAAAAATGACATTTTGAACATGTAGTGCATAATGCATTGGAAGGTCTGTTGCCAAGCAGCTTGAAACCTAGGGGGCATTGTTGAATTTGAAGGAATAGTGGGTTCAGGGAAGGGACCAAAAGAAAACTTGAGAAAAATAGAGTAAGACTGAAAGGGTTCCATGATAATTAGAATAAAAATTGGATATCAGAACTTCACGGGTCAGCTTCTGTTCACACATTTAGCCTTCACCTTGCAAAGAATGGGATGTATCAGGTAATTAGGTCAAATCAATGATTATATATCTTTAACTCAAGTGGAAGGGGCTGTAATTGTGATGAAATTTGTCTGAAGGGGACCGCATGGGGAATCTTGTCAAAGGTCATGAGTTCAAAGGGGAAATTAAGTTCAAGGTTCGGTTCCTGTTCACACCAGCCGCGCCCCCCCACCCCCCCACCTCCCTGCCACCAATAGTGCATAACAAGAAACCAAGCAACCCATATTTCTATAAACAAGTTATTTTATCATTTTGGAGCAAGAAGATTTTTTCTCATCCATATCCCTTTAGGAATATAGAATTAAAGTAGTTATACCTCCTTAATGGAGCATTTTCTCCTGATGTAGACGGAAAGAAAACCTCTAGTATTATATTCCTGGCTTGTTGGTTTCTTCTGCTTTGTTACTGATCACACAGAAGACACCCAGCTGCATGGAATGCAAATAAACAGCCCACCTCCAAGATATCATGTGGCCAAGTATCTCCTAATGCAAATTCCTGACTTGTTTACAGAATAACAATAAAATGTTATAAGTTTAAGATTGGAGGCAATGAAGAGACAGCTAAGAAAGTTGTTTGGGGGTCTCTCTCTCTCACTCTCTTTTCCTGAATTCAGTTTCCCCTTAAACTTGACAAAGTGGAACAAAAATTCACCCTTGCCTTTGTCATTCTTCTGAAACAAAGGGTCTATTCTCTCTGTTAATGCATGTAGAACTTCCATTAAGGTTGACCGTAAGCTCTTGCATGGAATGAAAAAAGAAATAGCCCTCAAATCTTTTCTTTACCCTGGTATTATTTTTAAAGGACAAACAATAAGAACATAGTTTCACATAGTGTTATAGAAACCCTTGCAGAGGAGACACAGCCTTTAAGACCCAAAGGCCTTTAAATATTCTGGATTCTTCTTTTCTATAAGATTGTTCTAGTAAGTGTTTTAAGAAAGAGAAGTATATGCAAGAAAACAAATTACTTAATTATTTAAGACAAATCAAGAAAATTCTTGCAAATATTAAAAGTTTTTTTTCACCCAATCAGATTTTACCTTTGCACTTCATATAGTGACAATATTACTGATTGGAAAACAAGAAGCATAACTGGTAAAAGGAAAACTGGCAATCTGTTTTCTCTACAGTAGAGTTTGTGTGTTTGGACATGTAACCACACATGCACTGGAGTCCAAACTGGGCTAATGGCTAAAATCGTATTTTAATGTTAAATGTGATTCATGTAACCGAATACAGAAGTATTTCAAATATAAACACAAGTAGCCAAACCCCAGATGCTTGTGTCTTACTTAGAAAGATTTTTGTACAAATAGATTCTTGCCATAAAATAGGACAAGAAAGCATCTGATGAAAGCCTACCCATATTTTTGCTCATGATTTTCCTTGTATTTATCATGGCTGGTGCTTGGATAGGCTTACCCTGGGGTTTCTTCTTGAACAGCTCTATCTTTTTGTGTCAGAATATATGTGATTTCTGTCTGTAAACTCTAAAATACTTGCCGAATTTTAACAGAAAAATAATCTCTGACCCAGATCGTGATTGATAAACTATTTTGGAATAACCAGGCCCGTGAGTGAAGATCCTAGGAGGCAGGTGCCTCGCTTAACTGAATGGGTTTGGGAGGGAGGAATTAAAGGGCAGGGGCACTTCACACTTTGGTTAAACTCTAGCAACTAAAATTTCTACGCTGGTAAAATTTAGAAGTTCAAGGAATAGCACTGCCATGATATTAATGACCTTTGGGGGCATATAGAGTTCAGAGTTCATTTTCTATTTACAACATCCCTTGCTGCTCCACCTCTTACCCTTACCCTTCCCTCCTCCCCCCAAAAAAAGCAATTATTTAGGGCATTGTGACATTCAGCCTGGCTAATTTTTATACAAAAAAATAGAGTCAGTGGAAAATATAGCAGTTACGTATTGGTAATGGATAGAACTGGGGATGCCCAACGTGGGGAGAGGGTATCTCCTGAGCAGTTCAAAGTTCATTCTTTGTTCACATATAATGAAAAGTCTTCAGTTATCAGGTATTTAAACCCAAATCAGCAGTTCCATATCCGTAACCTGAGCTGAGTGTTCCTCCATCTAATGGCCATGCTCCTGTCGTTTGCAGTGAGTTGGGTGACACTCGATTTGTACTCCGAGACGGGAACAGATGGGCTTTCATTGTGAGACTCCGCCTGTATGCAAATGTGAACGGAGTTTCACCCGATCCCGGGGTCTGACCTGACCGTGCACATGCATTTACTCAACGTGGCTCAGCCTGGGGGGGCGGCGAAGGGGGAATAAAAAATGGCAATCGGATAGTACCAGCGGCAGGTCAAGTTTACCATCCGTCTTTCAGTGGGACTGAGATGGCAACACAGTTATTTAGTTTCAGTGTTGATGTGCGTTGCAATAAACTCCATCATTTCACCTGTTTATGAACCCAGCCTCGTATGAGATCTCTGTGAAATCAAACAAAGCTGGCAATCAACTCTCTTGTTTCCAGCAGAATAGGGGATTATGGACTTTTTTTTTTTAAGCATCTTTAATTGTTCCCCTGCCTTACATACATAAATCAATATTTTTTTCTCTAGCCCTTTTATTTCTTACATTGAAATTATTATTTTCTGATTTGGAGGAAACAAAATACATTTTCCCCAAATGCTTTTTGTTTCAAATTAAGAAATATGATCATTAATGTCAGAATAAACAACCAGCATTTTAGATGTCGATTAACTGTTTTGCATGTACGTAGCAATGTACAGTCTCTAATAAATCTTACAATTAAATGTGCAGCCCTTCATTAGAGTGAAAATATGAACAGCGGTAATCATACACATTCTATTGACAGAGAGAAATTTAGTTTCATTTGTATTTTTCACATTGGGAAAGAATGAGAGATGAATTGGAACCACAATTGTTTCTGTAACTGTGGAGTTTTTCTTCACATGTACAGGAAGACAACAAACCAGTGTCTCTGACTTCAGGGTCTAACAGCAGTGATTTGCCTCAATTTTCTTCTCTCATGAAAGTAAATTTCTCTTGGGAAACATATAAGCCTTTGGCTAGAAAACCCGTAGGACAGACACCCCAAACTATAACAAATAACGAATTGATGCATTTCTTCAGTACATCTGTTCCTTAAGGGGTTTTGTTAACTGATGTCTGGAACTGGCATAAAAGAAAGAGTTGCTAAGAATATAGTGAAAGTTGGCACATGCAGCAAAAACTGCTTCTGATAAAAGATATTGCTTTTGGTAATTCATACATATTGCTCAAAATGGAAAGAGGGTCTTTCGAAGTAGTATTTGTGCAAGTGCAGGCAAAACCAAGACAGGCTTCCCTCAAAAATGGTGCCAAATTGTCATTGCCCAAAGATTCCTTTCCACCTTCCCTTATTCCAAACCTCATTAAAGGTGCAAGCCCAACATACTAAGACAGCATTTTCAAGCAGTTCTAGAGAGTTAGGCTCGAAATTATTCCAAATAGAAATAAATGGTCAGGACTAGAACTAGCATTTGTCTACTAGGCACCTAGTAGTAGCTGACAGACATAATAAAGAATAAAGAGTTGCATGACAGTATAGCAGGTATTTAAAATATCATACTCTTCTCCTTGGCTATTGAAAATGGATTTGATTATCTTTCTTGGTCTCTGAATATGTATTTCCAAATAGATGGGAGGTTTCAAGAGAGTATATATGTGGACATATATGTATATATACATACCAACACATATGTATATATTTATATCTGTGCATAGAGACCCTTCCTTATACAAACAAGGTTTTATGTGAATGCAGGATTTTGTGTCCACATAAGCCTTTGCTTGTGGTTGAATTATTACAGGCCACCTTAAGTTAAGGATATTATTTATATCCTTAGAAAATTTACTTGAGAATTGTCAAGGCCATGCTTACCGGGAAATTCAAAACATTTATTTATGTTAGAAGCAGGGGACTCATATGTTCTAAGTTTAACAAGAGGCTTAACAAAGTTATATTCTGGCATGAGTAAGCTCCTAAAGTCTTTTTTTTTAATATAGTGAAAAAGTAACATGAAAATATTTACAATACAAATATCGTAACCAAGTTATTAGAACCACTACTTATAGTTGTTTTTTGCTTTAGTAAAATGATGCATTTTTTAAAGTGTTATCTAAAACCCGCTTGAGATTTGGAAATCAGCAGTTTCTTTTTTTAGTGTTATATTGAAAGTAATACCATGAATTGGGATGAAAATGCTTATTTTTTTAAAGTTCTTGAGAAAGAAAAAACCCATACACCATCAGTTACCCCAATCAGAGCTCTCAGATATCGAAAAAAATGATACTTTTCATGTCTTTATGAAATCTATGAAAGTTTATTTTTCTCAAGTGATTGTGTCATGAAGTACTTGTCAACAAGGAGGAACTGAGCTCAAATAAACAATAATAATAATAATAATAACAAACATTTATATGGCTTTTATTATGTACCAAGGACTCTTGTAAGTGCTTTATGTATATTAACTCATTTAATCCTGGCAAAAATCCCATGAGGCATAGTTCCTATTTTTATCTCCATTTTACAGATAAGGAAAACGAAACTTGCCCAAAGGTTAAATAGCTTCTCCCTAGAACAGAAAATGAAAAACTGTGAGAAATTAGGACTCAGACTTTTAGAAAGAGCTTCCATGTAATTGGATGAATGATTTGTCTTTCTATGCCTATTTCAGCTGTAGAAAATTATGATGTCTTCTATAAAAATCACATTTATGAAATACGCAACATGTTTGCTAAGCAACAAAAAGGAAATATGTAATATTTCCACTCCTTTTAAAGCCTTGCAGTATTGGAGATCACTGTTCTTCAATGACGGCATGATGTGGGACTTCTAAGAAAGTTTTGCAAAGTCTTCTCATCAAAACTCTCTCGTAGGTAAAATATCAAATCCAAAAGTAGGTCTAGTTTAAGTGAGAATAAGTTGTACACTTTTCTTAAAATTTGACCTTGCCTAGTCTATGATTATGTTCATTGGCAACAAAATTAGGTTCCTCTGGAGCCTTTTATTATTTTTCTTATTTTGCTCTAAGGATAGCTCAGCTGTACTTTTGGAACGATGGGTGAAGAGAAATTAGGCAAATACAAAGGTATTTTTCTTTCTTCTATTTTTAAAGACCAATTTTGCATTGTATCTTAGTGTACCAGGGTCTTGGTCGTGAGCCATTTACTTCACAATGAAAATAATGGCATTTATAGATCATAATTAGCTCTGAATTGTAGTCGGCCTGGAGAACTCAGCAAAGGTGTACATGGATTGGCTTGAGAGAAGGCGTTGGGGGAGCCACCTTGTGGCTGGAAGACGACCCAGCAGCCTCCAGGACTTGCTATGTTCAAAGTAGAAAGGAATGGAGATGAGGCTAGAAACCAGAGATAAATCAGAAATATCAATCACTAAATATTTGTGGAAAGTGGTAAGGGATATAAATAGAATCTATAACTACAATAACACTGAAGCTGTAGTTGTAAATATACATTATCCTCTTTAATATGACATAGAGTAGATTGAGAACTGAGAAATTATTAAGACCCCCACACAAAAAAATTGGAAGAAAGAATGAAAACATTTAAGTTAAAATTATGTTCATTTTGTAATTCAATAAAGAAATCCCAGAGACATATTTTTAAATTTAATGTTGTTTTCTAAAGCACAGAAAAAGCCCCACAGACATCTGTTTGCATACATTGTGTGTCAGGCAACATCAGATCTGAATGGAATTTATCTAAATTTTATATGCATGGCTTGATGTAAATTGAAATAAATTGTACAGCATACTCTGTGTGGACATATTGGTTTTTCCATCGCTGCTTGAACTTTTAACCCCAGGGCCTGAGCCGGTCACACGTTGACCTGTCTGAACTCTGCTGGTAGATCCAAGTGTGGAAGGCTGACCTTGCATCCATGGCAACCATAAAGTAGGGTCCATGACTCTTCTCTCCTTTCTCTCTCTTTTCTCCACACTCCAAACAAAACAAAACAAAACAAATTAGTATATTCTCGCACAGTCAGTCAGTGTAATCTCGGAATAGTTTTACCAAAATGCATTTTGCCCCTAACCTAAGCTCTAAGCAAAGCTTTTCCAGCTTGCTTGTCAGATGTTAATGAAACTTTGAAATGAAAGCCTTTATAAAAGTTAATGGAAAAGACCCCTTCCTGGGACACATTCAGTTTGCTTGTCTACTATTATAATAAAATATACTTCACATACTCATATATTAAGTAATGTTGCTATAGGTATGTTAGACATACAGATGAAAATTATACTTGTCTGGGAATTCAACATAATCCTCTGTGGGTGGATTAAAAAAATACTTACACAAGGTTTTACCACTACCTACAAAATCCCTATCAGATCTAATATTTTCCAGTGTCATGGAATGATGTATCCGAAAGGAGTAATAAGCATTAGGGATCTAATTTCTCTATTATAGGTTGTAGTTTCCATTTTAATGAAGGTACTTTTACACTTTTGGTTTAATTTAGATGACCTTTAAATTCATGTACCAAAAATTATCACTTTCACAATCTTGATGGTAGTCTAAAGGTGTTATTGATTCATTCTAAAATTGAAATTCTGTTCATAGGATGTATTTGTGGTTCTTCATTTACTAATGCAAGAAGCATTTGTTGAATACCTACTATGGTAAATAACTTCAACTAAGTACTATGGGTGATTTTTTTAAAAAAGGTGTGTAACTGGTTATAAGGAATTACAGTTTTGTTGCAAGATAGGTTATATTATTTAGAAAGAGAAAAACTAGAGAACAATTAGACAGCAGTGACAAATGCATAATTGTTTAAAATTGTGTACCACCTGACAAGGAAATGTGGCGTAATGGAGTGACCAACTGGGAGTGGATTTAATGAAGTAAGACCTCTTATGAACAAAGCCTTGAAAAAGGTGGTTGTCCAGGACCACTAAGTAGACATTCTAGGTGTGGGAGGTTTCATAGAATAAGCAAAATCTGGGGTTGTGTTGGTAATGTACAAGAGTTAATAAAGAAAAAAAATGACCAGAGAAAATGGGATATGATATACTGGGAATAACAAGCATCTTTGAATGCTCATGGACTAATCTGCCATCTTTTCAGATCCTGGGGTCTCTATACATACTTCAGTTATTTGTTTCTGAAGGTTTTGCAGCAACAAAAATTTTTAACACATTTGTCAGATTTGAGTTGTAGAGGCCACTATTATCCTTTTTTAGAAAGAATGAAGAAAATTTTAACTTCTAGAAGCTTTATGTATAACCTGAAAATCTCAAATGTTCCACAACTTGTCTTTGGGCAACTACAGGTAACAGGATTGATAGGAGAAGAGTCTGGTGAAACTAAAGTTTTCATTTAGAGAGCCCATGAGGTAGTTTAAAAACAGCAACAAAAAAGCCACAAGAGTATTTTTTTTTGGTCAGGCCATATTGAAAATAAAAAAGGCAATATAATGTAAGCAAGAATCAGGAAATTCTCCCAGTCTGCCCCTAGCAAATTCTATGAACTTGTGAAGTTACTTTATCTCTGTAGACCAGAGGTTCTTCATGTGTAATAATAAAAATATCTCACATTTACTGAATCCTTACTTTATAGCAGGCACTAGTGTTCTAAACACTTTCATTTAATTCTCACAACAACCCTATCAGATAAGTACCATTATTGTTCCCAGTTTACAGAACTGGAACTCAGGGAACAGGAAACTGAGGCACTCCATCTTTTCCAGGATCACTCCCAGCTAATCTAGCTTTAGACTTTATGTCCTTCAGCCACTAGACCAGAGGTCAGTAAGCATTTTCTATAAAGGGCCAGATAGTATTTTAGGCTTTGTGGTCCATACAGTCTCAAGAGCAGCAAATGCGCAAATATATCATAGTGTGCAAGTGGCCTTAGACAATATGTAGATGGATGATTGTGGCTGTGTTCCATTAAAACTTTTATTATAGGCCATGTGCAGTGGCTCACACCTGTCATTCCAGCACTTTGGGAGGCCAAGGTGGGAGGATCACTTGAGTACAGGGGGTTGAGGCTGCAGTGTGCCATGATTGCACCACTGCACTCCAGCAGCCTGGTCAACGAAGTGAGACCCTGTCTCTTTAAAAGTAAACAAATAAATAACAACAACAACAAAAAAAAAACTTGACACTGACACTTGAATTCCATATAATTTTCACATGTCAAGATGTGATTTTCCTCCAACCATTTAGAAATATAAAAATCATTTTAAGCTTCTAAGACCTACAAAAAATGGTGTAGGTGAGATTTTGCCCAAGTCATAGTTTGACAACCCCTGCACTATACTATATTGCCTCTCAATATACAGAATAAGGAGTTGAACCTGATGGTCTCTAGTTCATTACTACTATTAAAGAAAAAAATTTTCTCAGTCAGAATGGATTTTATTAAAAAGACAAAAGATAACAGATATTGGTGAGAATGCAGAGTAAAGGGAACTCTTTTTGTTAAAGAAATTTTTTAATTCAATGACTTCCTAGCTCCAATGGCAGGGTTACTACATTGAATTCAATACTATGTAACTAAGAATTGAAACCTGCCTTGGAAAACAAGACTTTCCATAACTTGTCTTTGGAAAAGAAATACTACATCTAAAGTATCTCAGAAAGATGAATAATTACTTCTGTTTAGTTCATATTTTGAGAAAGATGTTTCATTATATCCTTTAAAAAGCCACTTTATGTTAATGGCTGTTCCTATCAGGTTGTGTTCCTCATGTTTAGTCTGAGTCTCTTGTGATGCAGCAGAAGCCCATTAGCTCTAATTTTTAGAAGTGGAGATGAGCTTGTCTCTGTCATCTACACAATTCTACACTACCTTCTATAACTTCTACATCACCTCCTGCAGCTGAAGATAAGAATTTCCCATCATTCTCCCACACTTTTATTCTTTGCTTATCTACATTGCTTTCTGTTCTTCCAGCTATTATTGTAACTTTCAAAGGAATCTACTCCAAAATGTCTTTATCCTTTTGTATGATAGAACCAGGAATTAGACAGGTTAGAGACTTCCTTTCCTTATCTGTATTTAAAAGTTGGATTTTCCAAAAATGCATATACAAAAATGTCTGTAAGTGTCATTAGTACATAAAATAAGTGTTTTTTATAGAGGTCCATATGCTTAATTTATAGTTACTTTAGTTGTATAATACTTTGGTATTACATTAGACGTTGCAAATCATCTCTTCTTTTAAAATCAAGTAATGTAGCTGATTGTGAATTTAAAACTCTTTCATTTTTTCTTTTAGCTTTAAAATTCACAGCCATTCCCAAGTTTACTTGTTTCCTTAGTGTCTATTGAGGTGATGTGATAAAAACAAAATATAAAATCTCATACATATTATGATGTTTCTGTGTATAATCCCCAGTTATAACCTTAGCATTCATACTCCTGAATAGTCTAGTGAGCTGTATGCCTTAGGGCTTCCCAAACATTAACAATTTATTTCATAGGTAGCAAGAAAATATCCCCTTATTATCTAGCAACCTTCTATGTGTCCTAGGTATGATAAATTCAGAGGACTGTATTTCATCTTGGAAATGCCCATTGGAGTCAAATTTTTGAAAGTTTTTCCCCAAGCCTGTGTATTCTACAGATATTTTGTCAGAAAACTAATATTTTGCACATATATAGTTTTCTGACATAAGATGGTTCTATAGCCACAAAAATTGAGGAGCCTGAAGGAAAGCAGTCCCTTTAAAGTCTGCCTCCTTTATGTGTGTTCAATATGGTCTTAGCATACTCACTCAACAACTTTGGTCATAGAGCTGTAGTGAGACCAGGTGAATAAAGTGCTTCTTAAGAGTAAAATGCTCATCTATTTATATTTCCAAGATTACTGAGTAGTATTTGATGAATTGCATAGGCACTAAGGTAAAAGACTATTCATAGTTTATTTGAAGTGGTTGAGATGAGAAATGATTTGAACTAGAATATCTAGGGATAGAGAGCCTTCAAAAGAGAAAACCATACTGTGACCAGGAAACTCCCTTCCCTACCACAGTATCACAGGACAGTGGCCTTGGAATGCTCATCACCTGCTAACGTCTTAGCATAACCAGAAAGCAAATTTAAAGTTGCTTGTGAAGTAAGACTCTCCAATATTTCTTTGGCCAAGTTTGCTGCCTTTAAAGACCTTTATTTTGAGAACAATCTATTCAGTGACTAAGCTAGTCAATGTTTTTGTCTTGTTTTTTCGCTTTGTACTTGTTTATATATTATTTTTGCAGCATTTCATTGATCTTTAAAACTTAAATTTCAACTTTTAAATTTGAGCAATTCTACATTTTAAGATAAAGTTTAAAGTATATAATTGCCCAAAACACAGCTCACTCTTTTAAAATTATTATTCCCTGTGATTTGACTTCTTCAAATCACTACTAGTCTTGTATGGAAATTCTGTGTTTACAAATCTCTATCCCTCACTGAACTCTGGCTTTTTGCAGCCCTAGCACAACGCCTGTCACCAGGTAAGTGCTCCCAGAGTGTTTGTTGACCTAAACTGTTGAACCGAATAGTGACAAAGAGGATGGATTTTAACTGGGCATTAGAATGCACCACAGAAACTCATGGATTCTTTGTATTTTTGGTGGTTAGGCCCATTCTAAAGGAATGCTACAAGTAAACAACTATAATAAGCCAGTATTGACTTCCTTGGGCATTTCATGTTGCTTGCAATGTGGTGGACAGCAAGATAGGGTAGAGAATTGGCGGAGTAACTTCAGCATATACACATGTGAAAGAAGTTGAGTGGCACTTCAGCTGCTCCTCACCACTCTTAAAAGTTTTCCATGAAATAGAGGGGAGAAGGAAACTTCACTTCCTGTTAGTGAAATTCCATAGCAATATAAGACACCCAAGAGCAACATAGTAGTACAAAAGTCCCTACATCTCATTGATTATCTTTAAGTGTTCGGATTTGAAGTAAGAATATGTGTTCTTCTACCCTCTGCAGAAAAAAAAATCGTATTTATTAAAGATGTTCTATCAATATATTATTATAGTAGTGATTGGCTCAATTCCTGGATATGGTTTAGTATATATCATATCAGCCACCTGAAGCACTTTCTGGGAAAATGCTCAAGAAATATAGGCTATCAAATAATATAAAAAGTGGTTTATGTTTGGGTCAGTGGGAGACTCACTTGATAAGTTTGGCTAATTAGCATGTTTTGAATTCATTTTTAAGTTGTTGATCACTACCATTGATCATTATGATACGCTATTTTATGTTGGATTATTTATTGTTGGTTTCCTATAATCTCAACAGAAAATCAAAATAACATAGTCTTCATTATACTTTTTGATAAATGATAATTTTTAAAAAATTTTGTTGTGTACAACTGAGGATGAGATGTTTCCTATTTCTGTAAGCTCATTAAAGAAAGCTATGTGCCCTGATGCCAGTTGTGGCATTGAGACTACTGCAAAGTTCCTAACATGGTGGAAGAAAATCAGGAGCCAGGGGACCATAAGGAAGGTCTAAGAAATGTAGATTCAGACCAGGTGCAGTGGCGCACGCCTGTAATCCCAGCACTTTGGGAGGCCAAGGTGGGTGGATCACCTGAGGTCAGGAGTTCAAGACCAGCCTGGCCAATCTGGTGAAACCCCATCTCTACTAAAAATACAAAAATTAGCTGGGCGTGGTGGTGGGTGCCTGTAATGCCAGCTACTCAGGAGGCTAAGGTAGAAGAATTGCTTGAACCCAGGAGACGGAGGTTGCAGTGAGCCGAGATCGCGCCACTGCACTCCAGCCTGGGTGACAGAGCGAGACTCCATCTCAAAAAAAAAAAGAAAGAAAGAAATCTAGATTCAATTCAAATACTCACGGAGTCTCTACCATATGCAACGCATAATGCTAGGTGCTAAAGGAATATAAAGATAGGTAATTGGGAATCTCCCTGCAAATTTATAATTTATTGGATATTGGGCTGATGGGAAGGGTCGGTGGGAATAGAGAGGAAACAAAACAAGATGATCTTTGCTCATTTTCCAAGGAGCAGTTTCAGTAGTCTACAAAAAACAAGCCTAGTTATTAGTGATCTTAGAGTGAGTGAGTACTCAGAAACTAGAGGCTGTGGGTATATGTTACCTAAAAAAAGTTGTTTGGTGAAAAGAATGAAAGGGATAAATGGTAGGAGGAGAGAGGAGCTTTTTTGTTTATTTTGTTTTAGTTTTAGGAGAGGGGAGATCTGAGCTGATTTTTCAGCATATGAGAAAGAACCAGTCTAAAAGAGAAGATAATTGATAGAATCAGGTCCTGGAAAGGTAGAAATGGGTCAGTCAATACTATACAAGAATCAGTCCTGGCTAACAGGCAGGAGACTTGTTCCTTAGAGAAAGGAGTTAAAGGATAGAAGAGAATGAAGATACAGAGATATTTTTACTTGAAGGGAGGAGAAGGCAAAGCCATTTACTAAGAGTAAAAAGCCATGGAGCAGGGACTGGCCTAGGGCTTAGGGAGACTGGAGAGTGGAAGTTTAAGGCAGCCGTTAAAGAGATGTGATAGGATTAAGAGAAAACACATTATTGTTAAGCAGTAATTAATATATACAGTGAGAACCATCTCAATCTATTCAGCAAACATTAATCATTAAATGGAGACTTCATGGAGGAGCAAAATGCTAAAAGATTCTGATCCATTTCATTTTTAGGCTCATCCCTCATAACTCTCTCTTGGTATAATACGTGGTTAATAAATATAATATAGCCTCCAGACCATGGAAAATCACATACAATCTCACACTGAGCTGTCTATCCCTTTGACACCAGGACCCAGTCCTGAAGAAGTATCACATTCACAGAAGCGCAACAAAAGTAGGAATTTCTGTCCTCAAAAATACGTGTAGCCCATTTTACAAGGCAACTTTCTTCTCCTTTTTCAAAATCCCCACAACTCCCTGGAGCCTCTCACTCTCCTGTCCCAGAACTCTCTCACAGTCCCATGCCATTCTGCCCTGTCTCTCTTAATCCTTGAAGATATGGGGTGGAGACTGCTTCTTTGCTCCCTGTCTTCTACTGTCAACCTAAGTATCTTATTCTCCACATTCTCCCCATACTGCATCACAAGGCCAAAACACTTGACTGAGAATGGCAGAGCCCTCCATGGATGATGGTGAGCCTGGGAAGGACCTGAACTAGTGAAGCCAGAAACTCTTGAGCACACAAGGGAAATAATAAGCTAGGAACGCTCATAGTTAAAAACTGTTTTCTCATAACACTGCAGCTTCATGACCTACACTTATTTTGAAGAGGATTTGAAACCATGACCTGAAATACTGAGCCTACCTTTCATCTTACCTCCTACATGTGAAACTCATGCCCCAAACCCCAGCCTCACAGGATTATTCATCATCATTCCCCAAACCCAGCCCTGTGCCTTCCACCTGGAGTGCCTTTCCCATCCTCCCATCCACCCACTCATCCTTCAAGGCCATGCTCAAACTGCCTCTTCTCTAGGTGGCTTCCTAATTGCCCCAAGTTGGACTCAACCCCTTCCTGTCTTGGATTTTACTTGATCAGTTATCATAGCTGTTACCTACCACCATTTACCTGCATTGTCTCGGCTCACTGCAACCTCCGTCTCCCGGGTTCAAGCGATTCTCCTGCCTGCATTGTATTATATACACTGGCATCTCCAAAGCATTGTGGGCTGTCAGCACATATTAGACATTCAATAAATGTTTGTCAAATTGATCCCCTAAAATGTGATTTTATGATCCAGATTTTCAAATCACACACACACACACACACATACACACATATATATTCTGTCATATCCTAAAGAACTTTCAAAGAACCTTGAGATAATAGCAGTCTACTGTTCTATACTGTGTCTTAATGTGCCACAGAGTGATAGCGTCCCCCTCTTCCCCCTTCAATGATATCTGGAGGTTTTCCTCCCTTAGACACCAGAAATACTGAAGGATGGAAAACACTATACCAGATAGATCCAAGATAAATGTTTACTTCCTTCAGTAGTCTAGCTTATGAGTATAAAGCCAAATGCTGGACAGTACATTGACACCACAAAGGCAAACAAAATAGACAGGAACTTTAGAAAAGGGAAAGGAGGCAGCCAATAAGGGCATGCTCCATTGTGTATGTTACAACTCAGGGAAGAGAAAATGGCAGCAAAACCAAATCTACGTAAGAGTTTATATCCCTTTCACTACTGAAATATGGTTTATGCTGAAATGCCAACAATCTGTGATCACCCACATGAAATGAAAATGCTCATATTTATATGGTGCTTTTCATCTAGAGAATCCCAAGGTGTTTTATAAATTATAAATATGAATGTTCCTTATGCAATGTCCCTGATATTCTCCATACACAAAATCCAGTTTCTGATGGCCAAAATCTCCCCCACGCCTGCCATACCACTGAATATTAAACATTTTTATCAGATCACAATTTTTTATCTTTACAAAAATCCACTGTATTAAAAGGTCTACAGTTTACACTATTTGTCTTCTAACATATGCTGCATCCCTCCTACCCACTTCCCTTCCCCCACTAACATGGAAAGTGAATTCAATTAGATTTAAGACAAAGAGTAATTGCACTGGAAAATAGAAAAAATATCTCATCCCATAGTGATTAAGCTCTTTACCTTACAGAAGGAGTTTAACTCTTCCATGAAAACAGGATCTCATGAAATAAATGAATACAGGGATTTGCTAAATCAAAATATAGTGTCTTGAAGCGAATTACGTAGTCATCAGGGAGCTTTTTGCTCCAAGGGAATAGTGTACTACTCAGTGTAAGATGCGTAAGAAATATAAAATAAAGTCTAAAACAGTTAAGAGTTTTTAATTTTTGTCTTTTAACTATTCTTATTTTATAGTCAGTATCTCAAAATCTGAAACTTTAAACTCTCGGATTCCTGAAAGTGAATTCAATCATCTACTTTTCTAGAATTAGGAATCCAGGGTAACCCCTTCCACATAGTCAATCAGAATCAGTCTAAGGAGAGCCTGAATTATCCATGCTACCAAAACTGCTTTGCCCGCAGCTTCTGACTAGTTGTTTGTTGACGCTCACTCTGACTTATGCAGAAAGATAATAAAATACTCTAATGTGACAGGTTCTTTATAGAAGTCTGGAAACTTTAGATGACCAATAGCTAAGGATAACATACAGAACTGTCATTTCCAATAAATATTTAAGGTGGGGAAGATGGTGTCAACTGCAAGGGAAACTTTTAAAAGGTAAACGCTGGAACATCTGGAAAGAGTCTGGAATCAAGAGGCAGGTCAAATGTGCAGGTATAGGCTGCAGTCAGCCCTGTGGGAGTGGCTGCTCAAGGTTGGAGTGCAGCAAACAGAAGAGATCTTTCTGAAAACAGGAAATAGGTTCAGGTGACTTAAACTAAGAAATCTCCCTTCTTGGACCTTTTCCCACTTATATTATTCAGGCATTTCATACCTATCAGAGTGGTTTGGCTTAAGTAAGACTGCGACTGCCAAAATTTCTGAAGCTAGCCCTGTTTTATACCTTCAATGGTCCTTTGTAATGGTAAAGTTATATAGGTCCATTCCCTTATAGGCCCTTTTGTTCTTTTTAATAACCAATAAAATAAGAACTACACATTTTTATGTCACATTTACAAAAACTCTAGCAGCTCAAGGCATAGGCTTGGTTTTGACTTTAGTTTCTCATGGCAGCGTGGCTTTTTTTCTTTTGAATAGTGCCTGAACTGAACCATATATATGTTTAATCATTGATGAGACTCTACTTTTAATTGGTTAATACCCTAAAAGGGTGGTAGGTCTGATTTAAAAGGTAAAGCAAGGGAATAAAAGTGAACACTTGTTTTAGAAGTTTTGAACTACCTATCTCACCATATGATCTTGTTTTGCCCCATTCCTAACTAAGGATGATAATATCTGTAACTATTTATAAGGTTATAAGGTCATTTATATTGTTCTTCAAGATCTGCTGGTGAAAGGCACTATATAAATAAATCTCAATGTTAGTAAATGTATATATTTACCCGTATCTACAAAACCTGTTGTACACAGGACTAATTCATTTATTTATATGTACTTAGTTTGTTACTTTTAGCAAAATTTGTGTCATGATAAATAGTTTAAAATAATTATACGTGTTAACCAAGGATTAGAGAGACTGATTTATAGGCTTAGAGGAGGCAAAAGAGTAAAATAAAACCACCATCTATTTAAGCCATGGAATCAAGTAAGTTTAGAAGTTCTTAAGTGAAATGTTTTTAGTCAGTCAACAACAGGGTAAGGCCTACCAAAAGGAGTGTCTATAAGGAAGTAACACAAGGATTTTTTTTAAATCTAGAAATATGTGAGTTAGGAAAATTAATGTCTAACTCCTTAGACAGAGAATGCTCCTTTCAAGTTTGATAAAGGTCATTTTCAGGACAGTCTAAGAGAGGTTACAGTTCAACTTCCACCAGCAGGCCTTCAGAAAAGGAAAAATGGCTTCAGTTTCTGAAGCTGTTGTGCTTTTTTTTTCCTAATTAAAGATGATAAAATGCAAATGATTACCTGTATTCTGAATATTTTATAATAATATTTTCTATTTTTCTCTGAAAAAGTGAGGAAGTTATCACTTTTTCCCAAGACTGGAATGGAGAGAATACCAGCCAACCATGATGCAGTGAATGTGTGCCAGTGTCTACTCCCAGCTGCTCACGTAAATCTTTCCTCACAGCAGGATTTGAACAAAAACTCACCACTTAATTGAATAGTTCAAATGCTACTGAGTAGGAAATTTTAGCTAGACCAGAATATTTGTAAACTTAAAGTAGATATATGTATTCTGGCAGCATATATGGTATTTTGAAACATCAAAGCAATGTTAAAGAAATCTATGTTCTTATGCCAGTCGTGGATATTACTTGTTTTAGGACTTTGAAAGTATTTGTTTTATACTATAGCTGTTTTTTTAAAACAACAACAACCACCTTGCTTCATTTTCCTTTTTATTTTTGAGCTGTTTGCAACCTATTTTCCAATAGTGAGAAACAATGCAATTAATTTTCTCCAGCGCAATCATGCATAGATTTAATAAGCATCCGAAGGTAGGATCCATCTGTAAAGTATGCGTTGCATGCTAAATTACTTCTCTTCTGTGGTTTTTTTTTTCTTTCCAAACCTTAATTAATTGAAGAAAAAAATGTTTATTAAAGTGGGAACAGGCTGGGCTCTGGCTCTCCATCTCTGGTTCAAAAGTTCATACAATTCCCTGAAGGCTCATCTGAATGTGTGTGTCTCCCTCTCACAATCTTTCTTTCTCTGCCTCTATAGTAGGGATAAATGCCTAGAAAAGGTGTATTGTTTTGTTCCCAGGATCAATTTTAATAATCTTGAGTAAACTAAGTTTTTCTATGTACAGATTTGCATATATCGTGTGTATATGCATATGATATGTTTTGCGTATATGTTTACATAATAGTATATACACATAGACACATAAATTATGTACTCATTTTCCTAATGCTTAGAATTTTAAAAAATTGGTATATTACTGTCGGTGATATCTTTAAACAGGATGTAGATGGAGACCAGGAAGTATAATTCTACAGGTGGATCTCAGACAGGAAATTAAAGGAATTATGTATGGAAAGAAGCTAGATCCTTATGGATAAATTTGGGCCAGACACAAAAATATTAAATATATCCAAATAGAGCAATGTTTACCCATAAACAGAGAAAATGGGAAAAAAAAAAAAAAGAGGAAGTGATTCACTGCTATGAGAGGCTTTGGAAACTGAAGACATTTCCTGATCTGCAGCAAGCTTTATGTGACCTAGGTGAAAAACGGCAAGCTTATTGTAAAAGAAAAAAAGTATCTTTAAAGATGGACTCAGAATTTTTTGAATCCTTTCAATTGCTTGCCTAGGATGTCATGACCCTTTTCTTTTTTCAAAGTATGACTTTTTTCTCCTTATCATATGCTACAATTTTGAGGTCCTTGCTTAAAAAAGAAAGGAAATACAAGTTGTAGTTTATGTTCAAATTACTAGTTTCTCTTTTTAGTTTAAAGTACAATAAGTCTTCTTCCTTAACACAAATAAAGTTTGCACTGTCAGTTCCAGGTTTAGACGTCTATGGAATCAGAAAGCAGTGCTGAACTTGACTGTGATCTTGCCCGATTGAAGTCAACTTCCTTTGCCCAGTTGCTTCGTGCAAAACATAGTGATCATACAAGAGTCTAGCAGAGGGCTTTCTACAGGTTGTTTCATTCTCTGCTTTAGACTTTTGTGCCTAAAACTACTGGTCTGTTAGTCATTTAAATTTTTACAAATAGCCATTTAAGTTGGGAAAAAAATAAGCAGTACCAAAAGCTATTTTACTTTGGCATAGATGCAGCCTTTGTCATGCTGGCTCTTTTTGTCACATACATGTACCATCATATACCCTTGCCATGTGTCAGATGAGCCATAGGGACATTCCTGGAAAGAATTTTAATGAATCAACATTCCATATTTTCCTCTTAAAGTAACTGTTGCTACTATATATTGACATGTCCAGATTTAGGCCACTTTTGAAAACTTGTGAGTCAAATCACATGGAGGTGATGCTGAAGTATCATCACCATGTAACAGCCATAATTGATGTCTTGGGAACTTGAAGACTATACTATGTAGGTCATGTACTGTGTAGGGCATCTATTTATGTGTATCACATGTCATAATTTCCCCACGCCCAAATTTCTGTGACTTTTGGAAGAATCTTAATAATTGCTTTCTACACAGATTTTGGTTTAGACTTCTGTGAAAACCCTGAATTGAATAGCTGTGGGTTTCACAAATTACATGCATGTAAACAACATACCTTTGAAAGGAGGATGTGCGGGCCCTTTCTCCTATATGCTTATGTCTCTGTTGTCGTAGATTGGCGTCCTTTGTGAGCTATTCAGTGACATTTCAGAACCATTTTGCTCTGCAGAAAACCCGCAGTTGTGTTTCTTTAGCTGACACTGTGGCACTTGCACTCGAAATTGCTAGTTAGAAAAAAAAATTGTTGAGGCCGGTGGCTGTAATCAGCGTTGTTGCTGTCTGTTTCCTCAGACTAATAGCAGAGAGATCCGAGTCTGAGAGTTCAAACAGAGGTTATCTTTCCCAGGTAGCATCTCGTCCAACGAGAATTTGATTTTTTTCTATAGGACTTTACTCCATTAGATTAATGAAATTTCAATGAGAGCCTGGCGCCCCCTGAAGCTTTGTTAAGAAAACAAATGGTGATTCTGTAGGTGTGACAGCTTGCTTGGAGAGTTACCAGAAGGTGAATACAGCCCCACAATCCAGGCAGCCTGGAACACATTGATCTCTATTTAAAGCACCAATCGGATTTTTGTTAATTATAAATGACTGATCTGCAGTTTTTTCCTCTCTCTCCTCTTATATGTGTGGTTCCCCCTCCTTCCCGCACTTCTAACTTCTTTGCATGCTGAGTGCAGAGCTTTCTGTTTAAAGGAACAATCATAGAGAGCAAATTATAGCAATACCCAGCAGCAATGCTGCTGTGAATGTCATTGTCAGAGCGTTCACTGTTCATCCGACAGAGGTGAGCCCTGAAGTAGATTTCAGTCTGACTCCATGTTCCCTCTTTACTTAGCTTATTCCTAAAATAAGGGATGATTTTAACAAAAAGAAAACCATAGAATCACTAGACTAGTATCATAGATGCTATCATTATTACGTTTTAAAAACTGACTTGTAAGCCTCGTACACCAATTCCGCAATACTAACTCAGAACCTCGTATGTACCAGGATATGATGTGTGACCAAGCAAGCCCATGTGGGACAACTAGGGAAATATCTAAGGGATATCCAAGGAATATCTTCAGTAAACTAAGGGAATATCTCTGATCTTAAATCTCAATTTATAGGCATTTAGGTCATTAATACACCTTTTATCATCTCTGTGGAGTAGTTTTTAAATAATGTTTAGAAGGCTTACTGAATTCAAAAACAGACACATGTATTATTCCTGATAATTGCTCACCACACATAGTTCTGAAGACCACAGAAGAACATTCCAAGCTTCTTTGTGGATCTATTTTAGTGAAAGTATCTGAGCTTTAAATGTATTTATTTATTGAATACAAAAGCACGTAATTCCTTCTAGTTATTTATAACATATACAATACATAAAGAAGTTAATTTATGCAGCTCTTGGAAAACATATTTGTAAAAATTACAGCTTAAAGATTACAGATATTAATACATTATATTGAAAACTACATAGATTTCACAATCTAACTCAAATATAGATTTTTTATGAATGGGTCTTTCTTAAGTCTGAGCCTTTAATTAAGTTTTATGCATATATTTTCAAGTTAGAAAAATGAACTCGCCCCAGTGTGCTTTTTTGAAAATTGTCTAAATAATCCACAAGAGATTGTTCTAGACCAAGAATCTTACAGTAGTTTATAGTTTGCAGTGACACTCCTCTTCAAAATCCTTTAGATTTGAAAAAGTGTTACCTCATTTATTTGCATGTTCTGAAACTTTGCTTAATTTCCTTATGAGTTGCAGTATCAGTAATTGTGTATGATAAATTCAACAGCATAAGAGTAATTCTGCCTTTAAAGCAGCAGCATGAAATGGTCAAGACCTGCAGTATAACTTACCACATCTCCCCACACCCAAAATTCAGTGACTTTCTGAAGAAGCTTGCTATTACTCTATGAACAGGTTCAAAGTCTATAATACTCATCTAAATATGAGAGGTGTTCTGACAGAACTTCCCCATAAGGTAATTATTTAATGATCTTGTAAATACTGTTGGGAAGACTAGATTTAAAGTATAATTTTGTGATGTAGTATTTTTTCCTGGTATCTTAAAATATGTATTTTTTCTTTTTATTGTTGCTTATTGTGTTTATCTCATTTTAAATTAGCAAAAGTCATGAAGGCATATTTATAAATAATTGTAACTATGACTTTTAAAATCAGATTTTGAATCAGCCAGAAAAAAAGCAATGTGTTTTTTGTTTTTTTTTTTACAAATGTTAGCACATCAGAATAGTTGTTAACATCAATGACTAAATGATTGACCAATGACAACATTAAGAAATGAGTGATCATGGCAAATTCACCAAGTTATTTTCATGAAATGCTTCCAGAGGGCTGATTTTAAATTGTTTTAATTTTATCCCTGTTGGAAGTTTTCTTCTTTTCTTTCTTTCTTCTTCTTTTTTTTTTTTTTGAATAGGCTAAACTAATGATTTTCATTAGTGTATTTGTAATTTATGTGATTTTAGTAGGTTATACCAAGGTTAAATAATTTAAAGAAATAAACCCTTATCTGATATAAGATAGCTAATGAAGTGTATTAGATACTTGCCCTATTGCTGTATGAATTGGATCTCCAAAGCTAACAACAGCTTTCTGTGGGAACACAAATCTCTATATAAATATCCAAATGTATCAAGATGTTGCAAATTTTTAAAGATATGCCATAAAAATAGATTAACGCTAGTATGCAGTCCCATTCAACTGAATTACAAAGGGATATCATGGGATTGCCAGTGACATTCACATAAATAAAAAATCAATTCTTAATGATGAGGCAGACTTGTTTTAGCGCATTACCCAGGTTAAATGAGAGCACACAAAGACATCAACTCTTATAAGACTAGTGGAATCATTGTATATTAATATGATTTAGGGAGCTACACACCTCGATGGAATAATTGTTATTATATCTATAGAGCCAGATGGCACTTGGTGTAAACAGCCATTGAGCACCTCAAACACAAGTGCGGCAGGTGATCTTTAAGATGTTCTTGCATCCTGCTCACTCATCTTATCATTGGAATCTGCGTTACTGTTTGCAGAATGATTTGATTGCCAGTAAGCAAATTTTTCAGAATGGTGCTATTGTTCACTAGCAATCTAAGAACATAGAATGTCCTCAGCAAGAGAATAGATGAAGCAGAATAGACGAGGCAGCTGTCTGGATTTGTGTGGGTTAGCACTGAATTTTTTACAAGAAAGAGAACAGAGAGAGTAATTTTTTTTTCCAGCACCAGTGGCCTCAAAATTCAGAAATTTTAAAAATTAACTCTCATATTTTCAGTGAAGTGGGCTTTAGTCATTACTATTTTCAAAGTAACCCCATGAAGGTGGCCAACAGGTATAAAAATTTGTGCTTGCAAAGTTAGAGAAATGCAAGTTCTGAGCAAAAGTTTATGATTTTGTTTTTGTTTTTGTTTAAGACAGGGTCTACTCTGTCACCCAGGCTGGAGTGCAATGGTGCCATCATAACTCATTGCAGCCTCAAACCCCTCCTGCCTCAGCCTCCTGAGTAGCTGGGATTACAGGCGCATGCCACCACACCCAGCTAATTTTTTTGTCTTTTGAAACAGTCTCACCATGTTGCCCAAGCCGGTCTCAAACTCCTGGCCTCAAGCGATCTTCCTGCCTTTGCCTTCCAAAGTGTTGAGATTACAGGTGTGAGTCACCACACCAGGCCAGAAGTGTCTTTAATTTTTTGTAAAATATTTTTCTTTTCTTTGAATATTTAAAATTGACTTCTGCTAACCCTAATTATCCAGTTAAATAAATCTCATTCATTTATTCAACAGATATTTACTGGGCACCTACTATGTGCCAGGCACTGTTCTAGGCACTAGAGATATGTCAGTGGAAAACCCTGCCCTCACATAGTTTGCATTCCTCAGGGGGGCAATAAATGAAATGACATGATGTAATGTAAACTATGTGAGAAATAAAATAGGGAAGAGAGACAGAGTGTGCTAAGTTACAGTGTAAAGCTTAAGATTTGCCTTTCCTTCCTCAAGAACATAAAACAGATTATCCGGGAAGAATAAAAGAGGCTGGGGAAGTTCTTGTTTATCTTTGGACTTAATTGATCTTGTGAAATTCTAGTGCATTGTCTGATAACCCACCTGCTGTTATAGCCTCAGCTCAGCAGCCAGGGTTAAATAGTTGGAATGAGTGTTCAGTGTAAGCTTAGATTATTGGCTTGAATTAAATTTAATAATGTTACATAATTTTTTAATGGTTTGGTTTCTTTCCTCTGATAATAGTATTAAAAAACATACCATCTTTAGTTACAAATAATTCTTGAATTGCCCCTTTCTCTACCTTATAACCCATGTTTTTTAGTTTCTAATCATCAAGGACATGAAACTGGCCTCATAGAGGAATTATTATCATAGTAGATTTAGTGGATTTTGATATCCAAACATATGAAACAGGTATTTCAAGTATCTAAAATAGAGAATGTGCCTCAAAATTTTGAGATCTTATAAATCCATCTGTCCCCTAATAATGAAATTCATACTAATTCTGAGAATATTTCCATCACCCACTCCAGGGTACTATTGACTGCTTAACTCCTGGATTTTAAACTAATGTTCAGTTCTTCAGCAGATGTAGTTTATTATATAACTGCAGCCACTCTTTAGGTGAAACATGGTACATTTTCAGAAATACTCCTTTAGTTTAGATGAAAAAATAAAATTTGTTTTGTAATATGACGTAGTCTTCATTCGGGTTTACTTTTGATTAAATATTAATTTTGAATATATATATACTTATTGGTGCATAGATAAAAATACTGAAAGGATGTGTTCTAAAGTGTTAATAATGACTACAGATTACAACATAATAGGGCTCATATTTCTTTTTTCCTTGTACTTTTCCGTATTTTCATTTTTTTCTGTAATGAACTTGCATTCTTTTTGTAATCAAGAAAAAACTCTCAATACTATTTTTTGAAAGCTAACAGAGCCTAAAAATTTATATTTCTGCTTAACGCAATACCTCACAGCTGGCAAGTGAATGCAGATCAGTTTTGCAAATATCAGAAAGTAGTAGAAATCAGCAAACATTAATATTTAAATAATGCTGTGAAATTACTGATTTTACCTATTTCTATTTATTGTACTTAAACAGTACAATGCAAAATTTGATCAGTTTATCCCTTCTTTTATTTCTAAGATATCAAATTTTTTTTTTAAAAAGTAGGCAGGAAATTTTTTAATGACATGCCAGATATACCAAATTTCATAAGGAAACATGTTTTTAATTTCAGGCCTTTGAATATGATATTACTCATAAGCATGAGTATTTATGAATATATAGGAAAAAGAGACTTGAAAACTTTATTTCTTTTAGCAGTCAACAATATTTAGCCTATCAGAATCCTTGAATAGATAAACATTCCTACTGTTTTAATTTTGAATATAGATTGTCTCGTGCTGATGGGAAGTATTGTTAATTTTAATAAAATTAACTTTATATTGTTATTTCACCGCTTTATAATAATTTTACATGGTGCCCTGGGGATGCCTCTGTTTTACATTATCAGGTGTCACATTTGCCATTTGGTTGGCATAGCAGCGTTCAGCTTCACTTCCCTGTTCAATTGCCTGAAGCCACACTATTCATGTTATATTACAAGTAGCTATTTTGCTATACACTGCACAAGTTTATATACTTTTATTTTATATGTATATATCATTCTTGTATTTTCTCAAAATCATTGTTTTGTGCTATTTCCCAGCATTTATCTTGCTTGCCTTTAGGTAGACACAGTTATGATAACAAGTTGGCTAAGATTCCTAGCAGTCTGCCTCCAGTACTAAAATGTTTAAATTTCTTTTCTTTGCTTTGCTTTTTTTTGAGACGGTCTCACTTTGTCGCCCAGGCTGGAGTGCAGTGGTGCAATCTCGGCTCACTGCAACCTCCATCTCCCGGGTTCAAGCAAGCCTCCTGCCTCAGCCTCCTGAGTAGCTGGGACTACAGGTGCACGCCATCACACCCGGCTAATTTTTGTGTTTTTAGTAGAGACGGGGGTTTCACCATATTGGCCAGGATGGCCTTGAACTCCTGACCCCAGATGATCCACCCGCCTTGGCCTCCCAAATTGCTGGGATTACAGGTGTGAGCCACCGCGCCCAGCCTAAATTTATTTTCAATCTAGTAGTCAGCCACTATTTTGATAGATTCTTAGCCAGTGCTTCATTGTTTTTGATGAATTATAGCTTAAAAAAACCCTTAAGATATAACTTTTTATAGAGAGAGAATTATTGCTATTTAAAAATAAGGGGAAATTATTGATGACTTTCATAACTCACTGTATGTCAGACAGATCACTGAGAGATAATTAATCAGAACACGCCTTCATTAAATGTTACCACTTGTCTTAAACTCTCCCACGAATTCATAGAAATCAGACTAGCAAATAATCTATTAGAGAATTCAATATTTGTCAAATTAAATAACACTGTTACTAAATATGCAGTAATTAAATTAAAGATATACCAAGTTCCTCTTGAGTCAGTCCATGTTTTTACCAATTTTTCTCTTTTTTAAAAAACACAAGTTTGTGGCTTAGCTTTGAGTTCCATCTGCTTTGAATTCTGTTACATGTTTTTATTATGATGCTATGTAAGACGTAAGAGGGTGCTAAAACATTTTGGTTAACTGTGTCAAGTATTTATTGTGAACAATTCTAAATATACATTTTAAATAGGCTTGCGTTTGTATATATGTGTTGATAAGCAAGCTGGTATATGAGACCTTATGTACAGCTGATGGGTATTTGACTGATAAGCTAATGAACTCGAGAGTCTGAGCAGCATTTAACTAACTGATAAATAACAAGCAAACTAATCAATTTAACCCTGTTTTAGTACTTAATAGTCAGAAAGCAAATAAAAATTAGTACTGAGAAGTTTTTATAAAAATATGCTTTATATTGGCATTTTTGTTTTTCAGAAATGCCTCCTTTTTTTTCTTTCTTACCAAAAATTTCTGTGTCTAGTAGGAACTATGTCCCTGCTTTGAATTATACCATTATTCCATGTTATTAGGAATCATATATCACTTCCTTTCACACCTTCGAGTTTAATATTTTGTGTACACTCTTTTAGTTAGAATCTTGGAACGATATATAATAGTCTTACCTTTGGTTCTACTAAAAAAAAATGTAATTACCCTGCCATTCTCTTAAAGCCTAGGTTGCTTATTAGATATGTTTTCCATTTTTTATTATTATTGTGAATTTTGTAGGTTTGAGGGATGTTGCTGACTATAGGTAATGAAAATGTCGAACCAGGTGGTAAGAGTCACTCCTGTGTTCTAGTTGTGGCACTGGCACAATTTGCCAAATAACTTTGATAAAGAAATTAAAATTATCTAGATGATTTTTATTTTATTTATTTATTTTTGAGACGGAGTCTTGCTCTGTCGCCCAGAGCTGGAGTGCAATGACACGATCTTGGCTCACTGCAACCTCCATCTCCCAGGTTCAAGCAATTCTCCCCTCCCAGCCTCCCGAGTAGCTGGGATTACAGGCGTGCGCCACCAATCCCTGCCAATTTTTGTGTTATTAGTAGAGACAGGGTTTCACTATGTTGGCCAGGCTGGTCTCGACCTCCTGACCTCGTGATCCACCCTCCTTGGCCTCTCAAAGTGCTGGATTACAGGCATGAACCACCGTGCCCAGAAAAAATTATCTAGATGATCAAGATGAGCAATATGAAGAGAAGTTATAAGAAAGTGGGGAAGCAACTATTAAACTGATTTCAAAGACAAAAGAACTCTTGCTCTTGAGGAAGAAGTCGAGTGTATGTGTGTTTGTTATGGGATGTTGTAGATGTTAATTTGCCTGTTGAATGCTTATATAACTTAGATCCACTCAGTAATTCCTAGTTGGTTGTTTGCCTCTGGCTGAATTCATAAACTTTGTTTTTGCTTTTCTAGTTCAAATACTTAGAGATCCTACATATACTATTTGAAGTGTTACATATAGCGATTGCAATGGCAATATTGCAAAGAAATTTCTTGCAGAAGTTTAGCAGGACGTGGGGAGAATTTGAGGCTAAAAATGGTTTGCATAATCTCCATTCTGAACCAGAATTGGAGACAAATGACCTTTGTGCACAACAAATTCAATGGCTATTAATATATTTCTGAATTTTTAGAGGAAAATTATTTGAAAAGATTTTATGAAGTCTCTGGATGTAGGTAATTTGAATCATGTTTATAAATATTGTACCTGACATGAATACATTAGTTTTGCCCAATTACAATTTCAGAGTGGCTAATGTGGCAATATAAATATGAATATTTAGGGGGGCATTTTTTCTTTATGCAGTAAACGTGATTAGTAATGATTTACATAAGTTTTTTATAGAACATTGCTTTATAAAGGAAACCTGAAGTTAAGTTTGAGGAATTACATAATGAAATCTTCTGGGAGTATGTGGTTTAGGTATAATTACAAAAGTGAAAATATGTAATTTATACTTGCACAATACCTCTCACTGAAGGTTATAAAAATAAATCTTGTTATATATTCCAGGCTTCACATTTCTTATATGCATCCCTATATGATTGAAACAGCCTTCCTGCTATGGTCTAACAATAATCCCACATTCGGAAACACCTAAAATTTAGTCTTGTACAGCAGATCTTCTCTGTAAGGTAAAACGAATGACACCTCATTTGTCTTCTTGTTTGTTTCGATGTTTTCTCCTTTCACCAAGCATTTGAGGTAGCCTCCCCAACCTGTTTAAGACTTTTCCCCAAGCTGAGTCACTGCTATCAGAAATTACTGTTGCAATCATTTATTGAGAGCCCTTTATGTGCTAAGCACTGTACTGGCTGTTTTCCATATAATATCTCATTTTAATTCTCACAGTAATTCTGTAAACTAGATATTCCCATTCCCATTTCATCGATGTGGACACTTGAGAATCAGAGAGGTTAAGTAACTTTCCTAAAGCCATACTGCTCAGCTGTGGCAAATCAGGACTGTTCATATACATCTGACTCCAAAAGTAAATGTCTGAGAAAACAAGGAACAGATTAAGGAGCAATATTCAGAATTCCTGTCTCCTTTTCTCACCACAGAATTGCACATAATGGCTGTTATGATTTCTGGTGGAGAAAAAGATGAATGATAAAAATGCAGCATTTGTTTAGGGTCAGAGGATCAAAAGGGCTCATAGGAAATATTGACATAGGGGCTCCCCATTTTTTGTTTTTTTTTTGAGTTGGAGTCTTGCTCTGTCACCCAAGCTGGAGTGCAGTGGCATGATCTCGGCTCACTGCAACCTCCGCCTCCCGGGCTCAAGCGATTTTCCTGCCTCAGCCCCCTGAGTAGTTGGGATTACAGGCACACGCCACCATGCCTGGCTAATTTTTGTATTTTTAGTAGAGACAGGTTTTCACCATGTTGGTCAGGCTGGTCTCCAACTCCTGACCTCGTGATCCACCCGCCTTGGCCTCCCAAAGTGCTGGGACTACAGATATGAGCCACCGTGCCCGGCCAGGGCTCCCTTTTTCTCTCTAGACTCAGTATGACCAGAAAGAGGAGGTGGTATCATATAAAGGAGAGGAGGTATAAGTAAGTTTTCTGCTCCTTTACTAGAATCACCACTCCCATCTTATTCCCTTATTCAGATATGTTGCTAAATGCCTCTTTCCTCATCCTTAATAACATCTTGGCCATAAAGCAAATACCATAAAAGAACATTTAGAGATGGCTGTGAGGATTTGGAGACTTAGAGAGTAAATGCACCAAAACCATAAAACATGGCCCTCTCTGTGTGTCAGAAGAGGACTCAGGCCTACTATAAGAGAAATCTCCATATATTAATAATTGCCCTGTAGGCAAATCCATACCTCAATGTCTTTCAATACAACTTTCATAAATCTCAGCAACTAAGAATTTCAGTGTGCTGAAAACTACCAATCTGGTAACCTGATCAAAGTTTAATGACTACTATGGGAGAATTGTGTTGAATTGTGAAGAAAATCCAAATGCTTTCAGTCTTACCATGTATGTCTCAACCAATTCTCTGGCAGCCCCTGAAAGGCAGGTCCTCCCAGACTTGGCTAAAGTCTGGTTTCCTTTAAGATTTCCAACCTTCTACAACTGCTAAAATATATGCTAGTTGACATAGATATGTTCTCTAGTTAAGGTGAGAGCAAAATTGTCAAAGATGTATAGATCCCTGCGTTACTTATAAAAAAGAGATATATTGAATATAAGTGTATTTTTTCCCACAACGTGCCAATTGTGCTTTTTGGAAGCTGTTTTTGAACATGATGACAGAGTATGTCTGAACATAGAAGTCACCTGTGTACTCATATCCAAGTCTCCTTCATAGATCATCACCTTTGAAATTGGCAGAACCCACTATAGGCCCATGTGCCTCTGAGTACACTGAAAAGAATGACATTTTGTAAATTATCTATGCTAAAATGGCAAACAGTTTTTCCTCCATGTTCTAATAACTACTCATGAGTCGTCTGTTTCAGTGTTTCAAACCCACCATAAAGTTTCTATTTGATATAGAATGTCTTAAAAGAAATTGGCCTCCACAAATTATTTCTTATCTTTATTGGTTCTATTCGTGACCTACTTTTTAAAAACATTATTATAAAGGATACCCCTATTAAAATCAGAACAACTACAAATGTTTGCCATAAATGGAGTTGAATTGGCCAGTCAACAAGTTGGCAGCTCTTACTAGGAGAAGGGACTGTGTGGGATTTCGCAAGAAGGAGGGGGAAGCAAGTGGAGAGGTAAAGGAAATCTTAGCAGTATGAAAGGGAGGGAGCAGCTCCTTTACCTGTGAGCTGAGTTTAGGCTAGGCAAACAATTTCAAAGTTACAACCCAGGCATTCTAAGAGGAGCAGACAGAGAATGGCATTGAAATAAACTGAGTAATCATGGTGTTCCAAGAATGACAGATGAGAGTCTGGGACATTAATCAGGGAGGGAAGTACAGTCTGATCTCAGAAGAGGAGGCTGGCTAGAGTCCCACTTCTGCCCTGGGGGACTAGCTAGGTACAAGATGCCCAGACAGAAGGGTCAGTTAGGCAGACTGAGAGCACATTGTCCTCCTTATTCCTAAGTTATTTCCCACCCAGAGGGAAACAGAATGGAGCAGCAGCTTGTATCCAGCCGTCACTCACTTCAGAAGAGGAATCTATCCACCACCACTAAGATCTTCAAGAGTTAGTGAGATCCTGCCCCCTGCCTGCCGCTAGATTATAGTTAGAGTGAAATATAGCCAGTCAGCCAAGTCAATAGACATATGATCTCTGCTGTATGGTTGATTGGACCAAGGCTGATGCATCCATAGATGGCAGAGGTTATTATAAGCACCTAGAGTCAGAGTCTGAAAGGGTTAAATAACTTGCCCCAGGTCACAGACCAAGAGGAAGTTGAACTGTGATTTGAACCCATGCAGTCTGATTCCAGAGTTTATCCTGGCTTTAAGCACTATGCTATGCTGCCTTAATGATATATGCATCTAAATTTTATTATTATTTTATTTTTCTTATTACATCTAAATTTTAGATACAACTTTAAACATGTCTTCCCTTAGGAAACTTTCTCCAGCTCTGTATCATAGTCTACTCTAATCACTTTTCTCTGTGTTCTCTCATCAGTTATGCTGGGTGGCAGGGGGAAGCTTGTTTGTCTTGACTCACAGCAGGAGTCTCTTGATATTACCTGTACTTTAGAAATGCCCAACACGTCTAAGCCACAACTTCATTGGTGTTTCTGTTTTCAGGTAATTATTAAATTATATTCTGTCTCTGAAATAGGAGCTTGACTCTCCCAAACATCTTCTTAACTAGAAAATGCACTAGTTTGTGACTATTTTAGAGATCTTAAAGTACTTGCTTTTTTTAGCCAAACTGAGAAAATAATTACATGGAATTACATAATTGCTAAGAGTGGATGGCATTTTGTAGTTATTGTTCCCTCAAATGGGTGGGTTTGCATTTATCAGAGGAGCACAAAAATGTGCAGTTTTCCTTACCAAAATAAGGGCAGTTTCTTTTTTTCTTTCCCTTTTTTTTTTTTTTTTGAGACCAGATCTTGCTCTGTCACTCAGGCAGCAGCAGTGCAGCGAGGCGACCTTGGCTCACTGCAACCTTGACCTCCTAGGCTCAAGCAATCCTCTCACCTCAGCCTACTAAGTAGCTGAGACTACAGGCATACACCACAATGCTTGGCTGACTTTTTACTTTTTTGTAGAGCTGAGGTCCCACTATGTTGCCCAGGCTGGTCTTGAACTCTTGGGCTCAAACAATCCTCCTGCCTTGGCCTCCCAAAGTGCTGAGATTACAGGCACGAGTCACCTTGCCCAGCCAAAAGCAGTTTCTTAGTTTTAATAGTTATACTGTGGTTATGCAATATGTTAGCTTTGAGGGAACAGGATGAAGGATAGATGAGAACTCTGTACTATTTTTGCAACTTTTCTGAAAACTTAAAATTATTTCAAAGTAAAAAGTTAAAAAAATAAGGCATTAGTATGGTGAGGTGAGGAATGAATGGAGGAAAATAGAGGAAATAGAATTGGCCATGAGTTGATAATTGTTGAAGCTGGATAGTAGGTACAAGAGGTTCATTACATTATTTTCTATACATTTGTACATGTTTAAACTTTTTATAATTTCTTAATCTAATAAAATGAAACAGAAAGGCATAAAAGGAAGTATTCAGTGCAGTTCAACTTTGGGTAAACATAAGAATTTTCCAAATGATATTGTTAGCTGAGACAAATATATTATTTTGGGATTTCTGTTTTGTTTGCCATTCTTATTATTGGTGCATGAAGAATCAAGTAAATGCTTGTGTGATTTTTTTAACTGTAGAATATGTACTCTTAGTTACACTTAGCTGTTGTTCTTCAGGTTTTCCTTGTTGCTGCAGTACTAAAAATATATGCATTAGATAAATTAGAATTTTTTAAAAGTTGTCTTGCCTGTCCATAAACTAGTAAATATTAATATTTATTTTCTGTCTGTTTTTGTTTTATTGTTTTTCTAAACAATATGAGTATGAGGTCATGCCTAGTGGCATACGTTTTCTCATTGATTTTATAATAAACTTATACTGTTCCAAAGATAATAAATTATACTAGATCAACACTTATGGGTAAGAGAAGTTTTCAGTGCCATGTTAAAACTTAAGCCATGGATTACTAGGTGGTGACCGCAGTGTTAATTTCTTATTTTCTAAATCTCTCCTTTTAAAGATACCTAAATTAGATTTTCCTTACAAGTAAATTCCCTTAATTTGTTTGGAAATATAAAGGTTTTTCTTTAAAGCACAATTTGAAAGCACGCTGCCTCTGCCTACCAGCCTAAATGAGCGGCATTTGATGTGCAATCAGGCAGTCTCCACTTGGAGAGCATCACGGGCGCTAGGAGCAGTGAGAAGAACCCCATCAGGGAGTGCCACGACAATGACAAGGAGCTTCATGGTTTCTTATGGGGCACCAGTAGACTGAAGTGCTTTAAAGCTTAAGCACTGGGCCAGGTGCGGTGGCTCACGCCTGTAATCCCAGCACTTTGGGAGGCCAAGGCGGGAGGATCACGAGGTCAGGAGATAGAGACCATCCTGGCCAACCAGGTGAAAACCCATCTCTACTAAAATACAAAAAATTAGCCAGGCGTGGTGGCGTGTGCCTGTAATCCCAGCTACTTGGGAGGCTGAGGCAGGGGAATCACTTCAACCCGGGAGGTGGAGATTGCAGTGAGCCGAGATCGCGCCACTGCACTCCAGCCTGGCGACAGAACAAGACTCCGTCTCAAAAAATAAAAAATAAATAAAAATAAAAAAGTAAAAAAACTTGAGCTCTGGGTTTAGACTGCGTAAGTCTGAGTACAGTTTCTGCCTTGAGTGTTTATAACAGCTTTATTCACTGAAACTGAAAACAACCCAAGTATCCATCAACTGGTGAGTGGATAAACAAATTGTTTCTATTCAGCATTAAAAAGGGATAAACTACTGATACACACAACTACATGGATGAATCTTTAAGGTTTTATGCTAATTAAAGGAAGCCAGACATAAAATATTAGATACTATATGATTTCATGTATTTGACATCCCTAAAAAGTCAAAGCTATAGACACAAAAATAGATGAATGATTGGCAGGGCCAGTGATAGAAAGAGTGGATTGACTTCAAAGGGGCAAAAAGGAGCTTTTCAGAGTGATGGAAATATTCTATATCTTGATTTGGTAGTGGTTATACAGCTACTATATATATATGTATATATTTGTCAAAATTCATTAAACTGTGCATTTAAAAAGAATTGTGTTTTTTGTGTGTGGTTTTTTGTATTTGTTGTTTTTTGTTTGTTTTTGAGACAGAGTCTCACTCTGTCACCCAGGCTGGAGTGCAGTGGCATGATCTCAGCTCACTGCAACCTCTGCCTCCCAGGCAAGTGATTCTCCTGCCTCAGCCTCCCAAGTAGCTGGGATTACAGGCACCCACCACCACAGCCAGCTGATTTTTGTATTTTTAGTAGAGATGGCGTTTCACCATGTTGGACCAGGCTGGTCTCGAACTCCTGACCTCAGGTGAATCTGCCCACCTCTGCCTCCCAAAATGCTGGGATTCCAGGCATGAGCCATAGCGCCTGGCCAAGAATTGTATTGTATGTAAATTATATCTCAATAAAGCATTTAAAACCAAACATACAAAATACATTTTCCAGAACTCTTTTTGATTTGTCTAGTTTCCATAAACAAGTTTATTGTTATTGCTTTAGATCATTTGTCTTTCTAGAACCAAGCAATATATAAGTTCTTTCCATGAGAAATATGTATATTTTCTTATCTGTCTGCTCTCTTCTGATAAAACTGTATGACAACATGGCCCCAGGGGATGAAGATAGCAAAGGGGACCTTGGGTTAAATGCTGGCCTTAGGAGACAAGCTCTTAGAAGGAACTGTGAGCACAGGAAAGAAGGATTTATGGAAAATGGAAGCTGGCCCAGGCTACAAAGAGAGAAAGACCCAAGAACAGAGTGTTGGTGGGCCATAGGAATGGAGGAGATGGATGAGATGACCCTGTTGGGGAAAGGGAAGCTAAGAGAGTGGAATGAAATATACTTCTTTAGGTATCACAGCCCTTGAATTAACATGTTTACACATTCATGACACCCAAGTGGCTTCAATTTCTCGGCAGTGGAATTTATCACATAATTAGGCTTTTAGAAAAAAATTCATTTTTTTCCATTAAAAAACCTGACAAATGGTCCACATGTATCATCTGGACACAGGTCACATTACCCAGATAATGAACTCTTTCATGTAAAATTTCCGGTAGATTTTTAACATGCAAAGTCCTCCTCATATGTTATCCTGCATTGATCCAACTGGAGCTGTTAGTGTCTAGTGGATCAATGATCAGCAAACTAAAAAGTCACTTAGTGACTATGACACCCATGGCAGTGTTAGAATCTATTGTGTCAGGAATCCTTGTTTTATTAACTCTGTAATTACCTGTTCAGCTGAACCGGTGAATTTTATTACACATTTTCTTTCACCTGAACAAGACCTTTGCACTTCTACCAGCGCCCTGAGGATCTTCTTTTTTTTTTTTTTTTTTTCTGCTCCATGTCTTTCTCCAGTGCTCTTTGGCTTGGCTGCCATCTATTTTGGCAGAGAAGTGTGTGGGAAGGAGGCCTTAAGAATACCACCACCTTGCTTTGGAAACTGTTAAGTGGCCTCATCCTCCAGGATAGTTGCTTCAGTTGAGACACATTTAGTACTCAGAAGTCAGGAGTGTAACTCGGCTTGCTATATATTGGTGTTTTCCTTAAACAAAGGATCATATGCTGTATGGCCTGGGAGTTAACAACATGGACTTTGGAGGCAGGTCTGGGAAGCAATTAGCAAGTTATGTAAGCTCCCTCAGCCCAGGTTTCCTTGTGTGTAAGAGGGGAGGATAGGAATAGTTCCCTCCTCATAGTAACACATGGATGTCTTTCCAGTACCTGACTCAATATGTCTGAAACTTTGTTTTCTCCCCCCTAAAATCTGTACCTTTTCTTCTTTCTCTTGGTAAATGGTGCTCTCATCTTTGACTTCTGTCTCTCTTACCCCAGCCCAATATCCAGCCACTCAACAGATGCTATCAATTCTTCATCATAAGTATTTCTCTGATACATCTGTTACTCTCCATGCCTGCCATCTCCACCAAGCCATTACAGATTCTCATCTGGACTATTAATCATTCAACTGGACTTCCCAAAATTCACTCTTGGCCATTCTTCAAAGACTTTTGTTATCCTTAGCATTAGATTCAACATAATTAAACATCCAGAAGACTTCACATGATTCCATCCTTTTCTCCACTCTCATTGAACTGTTGTTGTACTAGAATTATATTCTATTATAATTGAGGTCTCGTTGTGCTAGAATTATATTCTATTATATACATGTAATTTATTTTTTCATTTATTTACTCGTTTAACTAACACACACCGGACATCTACTACTATGTGTCAAGAACAGTGCAGGTAAAGAAAGAAAGAAAGAAAAAAGAACAGCGTAGGCACTGAAAATTCAAACATGAAGAGGATCTCGTCTCTGCCCAGGATGAGCTCAATGCCTAATGGGGGATAGAGATACAAGAAAATGATTATGGTAAAATGTAACATGGGAGCAGAGAAGAGAGAATGATTAGCTTTGTGTTAGCACAAAGAAGGCTTTGTAATGACAGTGACTATATTATGTCTGGAAGGATAAATAGGAATATGTGTTTGTGTGTAATTTTAAGTTAGATGTTTCATGCTAGAAAATATTTTAGAAATATGATAAAAACCCAAAGCATAATTCTTAGAGTATGTAAAAGGTGCTTAATGGTTTCCCACATCATAGAGATTACTTATGTAATAACCATTACTATTCATAATTTCCTTTAGAACAAATAAAGCTGAGGCCAGGCACGGTGATGCTCAAGCCTGTAATCTCAGTGTGTTGGGAGCCGAGGTGAGAGGAGGATCACTTGAGGCCAGGAATTCAAGACCAGCCTGGGCAACATAATAACAAAAATAAAAATAAAAAATTAGCTGGACATAGAGGTATGAGACTGTAGTCCTAAGCTACTTGGGATCCTGGGCAACAGAGCAAGACTCTGTCTTTAAAATAAATAACAAAGTTGATTAAACACCTTTTTATTTTCATTGAGTGCTTTTCTATGACCTTTGTTAAAAAATGTTTTCACTTGTTTTTCATGGCTAATCTAATAACCCCAAATTTCCATTTTCTTGAAACCTGTCTCAAAAAGTGGGAATTGAAAAGGCTGTTGATGACAGAATATGGTCAGAATCAACCAAAAAATAAATTAACATCTTCAGAATTTGAGCCTTTTTCTAGTCAGGAATGCTCCATATATTCATCGTGTAATCAGACCTTTTTAAATGTTTAATTTCAGTATAGATAAATTAGACTATCCACAAATGACAGAGGGTCTGTTAGTTTGAGGTTTTGTGGCTTGCCTAAGCACAGATTAGGTATGAAATATCTAGTTTTCTAGGAATACAACTTTAATACTCAGCTGCTGCTGAATGTCCACTTGATAAATTTAACTATTAATAACAGTTTCTTTTACAAATATAGCCTTCGGATTGTACTTTGTTTTCCTAACCTTTGGAAAATTGAAAGCATTCTCTTAATTTTTGAAAAATGTATTAAGTAAATGAGATCATTTCTTTTTTTTTTTTTTTTTTTTTTTGAGACAGAGTCTTGCTCTGTCGCCCAGGCTGGAGTGCAGTGGCGCAGTCTCGGCTCACTGCAAGCTCCGCCTCCCGGGTTCACGCCATTCTCCTGCCTCAGCCTCTCCGAGTAGCTGGGACTGGGACTACAGGCGCCCGCCACCACGCCCGGCTTATTTTTTTTGTACATTTAGTAGAGACAGGGTTTCACCGTGGTCTCGATCTCCTGACCTCGTGATCCGCCTGCCTCGGCCTCCCAAAGTGCTGAGATTACAAGCGTGAGCCACCGCGCCCAGCCAGTAAATGAGATCATTTCTGTAATATAAAAGAAGTATTCTTAAAAGAGAAACTTAAATTTCCTTTTAGGCCTATGATGCTTATTGACCATATTATTGTGCAGACATTTCATAGAAATATTTTTTACCATAAGGAAACTGATTCATAGTCACAGACGCTATTTCCATTGTTGGAGGTCATCTCCTGTGTCTAAAGTCTGTCACATAAAGATCTCAATGCACTTGTTACATAAAGTATTTTAGTGTTCTTAGTTTTAAGCCCGGTGTCTAAGATACAGAGAAACGCATACAACTAGCTCAATCTGTGCTCCTGAAAGAAACATATATCAATTAAGCAAAATTGAATTGCTTGTAAGACCTCTGAAAGTACTGATGACACCTCAGTTGTGAAGAGCAATGGGAATATTACACTCTGCTTCCTTCATCTAAAGAATAAGAAATAACAAAAGTTACCTGACCCAGGGTGAAGTTGACCTAGAACTCTACAGACTGTTTCATTTGAAATGATTAGGGAAGTACCATGTATGGAACAAAAGAAATTAAGCTGAAAAAATGTAAACCATAAGTTAAGAGACCTCATCATTATAGTAGCATCACCCCTTCTGCTTCCTAATTCTTCCTTACTGATGTAGACTGTGAAGATATAAAGATGAATAAGATCTAGTCCCTGCCTTCAAGGAACTAATAATCCAGTGGAAAACAGATGTGTACAACTAACCGTAATCATTAAGATATATTAGTGTTTTCAGCAAAGTGCTAAGTGGAGGGAGAACAAAATAAATGATTAATTTTGCCCAGAGGAATCAGGGAAGACTTCACAGAGGAGGAGACATTTAGCCAAATCTTGAAGGATAAGTAAGATTTAACCAAATAAAGAAAGTAAAGATTCCCTGGAAAGAGAAAGTAGCAGAAAACAAAAGCAAGTTATATAAAAATTCTTGGCACATTGGAGAATATTTAGAGAGAGTGGCTGGGGGTGTAGATTACGGTTACTTATGAATCATATGGTTATTTATTCCTCCCTTGATCCAATCCTGTCACCTACGGTTGATAGTTAGGCTTTATTTTTTAAGACATTGGGGACTGATCAACCTTAGCATTTTGTGGTGGGCATGTTTCATCACTTGCCGTTGCAGTCAGACCCTCCCCCTTCCTATAAACTCTCTCATCCCCTTCATGTTATCTCCTATTATGTGTGGTATTAATAAGATATAGTGGTCCCTTTCTACTATCAAATCCTTCTTTACCCACCTTTGGTGTTACTAGGGTCCAATCACATGATTTAGGCTTGACCAAATGGATACTTCCTCTTTGAAGACTTTGAATCTTAATCAAGTGATTCAAAGATACGAGGACATCTGGTGATGAATTCATAGCAGCAGCAGCAGCAGCAGCAGCAACAATAGTTGGGATTTTTGCTGTGGTTCCTGTCCCTTGCCCTCAGGAGCTCCCTTGATTCCAACCTTGAGTCAGTTTCTGCTTTGCAGCTAAGAATCCTGACCCAACAATGTCCAAAACCAAACTCATCATTCAAGTTCAAGAAGTTACACACTGGGAACATGGAACTACAAGTTCAAAACTTCAAATGAAAGGCTTTCAGAGATGAAAAAAAGATTTAAGTTCCCTTGTATTAAAGCTGAGAGTTAAAGGTCAAGAGATAGATAATCCAGGGAGAGATATAGAGGAAGAAAACAAGAGGACCAGAGATAATATCCTGAGAGATGTCAACATACGATGAAGCAGAGGAGCTAGCAGAGATCCCCCTAAATGGATATCAGAGGTAGGAGGAGAACCCAGGGAGGAAATAATTTCAAGAAAGGGATCAGCAATATCAAATACTGCAGGGAGATCAGAGAGAATAAGGACTAAGAAGAGGTCATTGGGATTGACAATTAGCAGGTCACTGGGTACATTCGAAAGGACAAATTAAGAGTAGCTTTAAAGGTGGGAGCCAAAACTCCATGGTTGAGGAAGTAATGGGAAGTGACAAGTGGAAGCATCAGTACAGATTGCTTTACTAGAAGTCTGGTAAAGTGAAAGGGAATGAAACAGCCACAGGGATTTGAAGTTGAGAGAAAATTGAGTCTTTTCTCTCGCAAAAGAGTTGGTGGAGGAGGAGGGATTGAAAGTATAAGACACAGGAAAGATAGATGATGGAGCATTATCTAGGAGAAGGAAGGAGGTGATGGCAGTTGTAGCAAGGTTGAATGGTTGGCCTTGGAAGGGAGTAGAGCCTCTTCCTTTTTGGAAACAGGACTGAAAGAGGGAAGAAAAGATGAATATTAAAATCACTGGAGCCAGGCATTGTGGTTCACACCTATAATCCCAGTTACTCAGGAGGCTGAGGCAGGAAAATCACTTGAGGCCAGAAGTTCAAGACCAGCTGGACAACATAGTGAGACCCTTGTCTCTTTAAAATATTTTTTTTTTTTTTTTTTTTTTAAGAAGGAGTTTCACTCTTGTTGCCCAGGCTGGAGTGCAATGGTGCGATCTCAGCTCACCGCAACCTCCACCTCCAGGGTTCAAGCGATTCTTCTGCCTCAGCCTTCCAAGTAGCTGGCATTACAGGCGCCTGCCACCACGCCTGACTAATTTTGTTTTTTTGTTTGTTTGTTTTCTTTTTTTTTTGAGACGGAGTCTCACTCTGTCACCCAGACTGGAGTGCAGTGATGCAATCTCAGCTCACTGCAACCTCTGCTTCCTAGGCTCAAGCAATCCCTCTACCTCAGCCTCTGGAGTAGCTGGGACTACGGGCCCCTGCCACCATGCCCAGCTAATTTTTTGTATTTTTAATAGAGACAGGGTTTCTCCATGTTGGTCAGGCTGGTCTCAAACTCTTGGATCTGGTCTCAAGTGATCTGCTCACCTCGGCCTCCCAAAGTGCTGGGATTACAAGCATGAGCCACCTCGCTTGGCCTAAAAATTTTTTAAAATTAGCCAGGCATGGTGGCGTATGCCTATTGACCTACCTACTCAGGAGGCTGAAGCAGGAGAATCCCTTGAGCCTAGCAATTTGAGGCTGCACTGAATAAGCTGTGATTGTACCACTGCACTCCAGCCTGGGTGATAGAGCAATACCCCATCTCTAAAAGTAAAAATTTTAAAATAAAATATAAATCACCAGAGTTCTTAAACCTGGAGATTCCTCAAGCCTACCCTTAGTGAATTAGAATATTAGTGCAAGGGGGCCCTGATTCTGCATTATTAACAAGCTGCAGATGACAATTATTCATACTAAAATTGAGAATCACTAATAGAGACTATACAAAAGGAAAGATGGAATTGGAGCTAAAGAGTGATAAAAGAGCCCAGCACGGTGGCTTAGCCCTGTAATCCCAGCACTTTGGGAGGCCGAGGTGGGAGGATCACCTGAGAGGTCAGGAATTCGACAGCCTGGTCAAATGGTGAGACCCCACCTCTGCTAAAAATACAAAAATTAGCTAGGCACAGTGGCAGTTGCCTCTAATCCCAGCTACTCGGGAGGCTGAGGCAGGAGAATCACTTGAACCCGGGGAAGTGGAGATCGAGCCGAGATCATGCCACTGCACTCCAGCCTGGGTGACAGAGCAAGACTCCATCTCAAAAGAAAAAAAAAAAAAAACAGTGATAAAAGTTTGGCATATATAGCCCTTGGGAAACAAGAAATGGAATCAAGCAAAGGATTTCTGAAGAATACTAAGAGTCCAGTGGAGGCTGAAAATTATAAATAAATTAAATATGTCAGTTACCTAAGCATTCTGCTTATTTCTGGTATGCTTGATGGCCCAGGAGGCACAGAAAGGAAATGTTCAGATTGATGCAAGATGTTGGGAACTGCAAGAGTGTAATAGATATCAAAGGGAAAGGGAATCGAGGATGGTTGATCCTGGAGTTCATGCTGATTAGGCAGAAAAGTGAAATGGCTCTAAATCGAGTAGAAATAAACATCTTTACATAGAGAAGCTCCATTCCCAGTAGGTTGGCTGGATTGAAGGAGTGCAGTTGGGACAGCAAATTCTGAGCTGCTCTTTAAGAGTTTTAATGATCAAACCTGCTATACTTTATTCTTGTTGCCTTTCTATATTTAAACATATTTTAGTGCTGCAGAAGTCATTCTCAGTGTCCCAATGACTTGTCAACTCATGTTAAGACATTAACATTGAAATTTATGAAAATAAGATCCTCTTCAGCTGGGCACAGTGGCTCACACCTGTAATTCCAGTACTTTGGGAGGCCGAGGAGGGTGGATCACTTGAACTCAGGAGTTCGAGACCAGCCTGGGCAACATGGTGAAACCCCGTCTCTACCAAAAATACGAAAACTTAGCCAGGAGTCATGGTGCATGTCTGTGGTCCCAGCTACTTGGGAGGCTAAGGCAGGAGGATCGCTTGAGCCCAATGGGCAGAGGTTGCAGTGAGCCGAGATCGCACCACTGCACTCCAACCTAGATGACAGAGTGAGACTCTTTCTCAAAAAATAAAAATAAATAAAAATTTAAAATAAGATCCTCTTTACTTAGATAGTTCTTTGTCCCTAGAATCTGGAACTGAAAAACAAGACTTATAATGACAATCCCAACAATTCCTAGGTCTTAGTTCCCAAATTAAAAAGGAAGAGGAACACGATGTCTCACGCCTGTAATCCCAGCACCCTGGGAGGCCAAGGCGGATGGATCACCTGAGGTCAGGAGTTCAAGAGCAGCCTGGCCAACATGGTGAAACCCCGTCTCTACTTAAAATACAAAAATTAGCCAGGCGTGGTGGCACACACCTGTAATCCCAGCTACTTGGGAGGCTAAGGCAGAAGAATTGCTTGAACTCAGTAGACAGATTGCACTGAGCTGAGATCGCACCACTGCCTAGGTGATTGAGTGAGACATCATCTCAAAAAAAAAAAGGAAGAGGACTTATTTTAAAAACATCTGAGAATCATTACTGCTTTTATAATATTTAAATTTTCTACATGAATTAAATAGCCAAAGTACATAGTTATCTATCATTCATTTATCCAGTAAAATGTTATATATTTATGATGCACAAGCATTATAACTAACTTTGAGATTCAGAAGAAGTACACCCTTCCATGTTTTTTTTAACAGGGGGATGTCAATTTAGTTAGGAAGTCAAAACATAAATTGATAAAGTAACAATAGATAAAAAGCAACACTTCTCAGACAAGAAGTAGAAGTGATATGGGAGGCATGTATCAGAATCCCCTAAGGAGATTTTTCGGAATATAAATGTCCTCACCCAAGTCAAATCAGAAGATTGGAGAAAGTATGCTTGGTTCGAAAAGTTCCAAAATTATTTTAATACAGTTCCCACCAGCTCTTAAAAATCACTAAACTAGAGAAAAAAATCAAGAAACAAGAATAGTCCAGGTGCAGTGGCTCATGCCTGTAATCCCAGCGCTTTGGGAGGCTGAGGCAGGAAGATTGCTTGAGGCCAGTAGTTCAAGATCAACCTGGGCAAAAAAGCCAGACCTCGTCTCTACAAATGATACTAAAAAAAGTTAGTCAGGTGTGGTGACACACGCTGTGGTCTCAGCTACTCGAGAGGCTGAGGTGTGAGGAACGCTGGAACCCAAGAGGCCAAGGCTGTAGTGAGCTGTGATTGTGCCACTGCACTCTGGCCTAGGGAGCAGAGTGAGACCCTGTCTCAAAAAAAAAAAAAAGAAAGAAACAAAGAAACAAAAATATTAATATCACTGTCAGGTTTATTGAATGAATATTGCTATTTTGTTGACTTTAAATATATATATATGTAGTTTCCAATTTAAAAACTGTTGGTACTCATAATATGGTTATAATAGAAATAGTGTTTAGATTCTTAGGCCAGCCCAAAAAAGTGTATGTAATTGCTGATGTGGCTAATTATAGGTCACTAACCTTTTTTCTGGAGCTTAAAAATAGAGAGGTGTGTAATAGGAGTTTATTCCTACTTTCTAGGCACAAAGCCAGCTACAGGAAATGTTTAAAAAAAGAAACAAGCAAAATTTTCCTTGGTGCTCTCCTATCTCCTTTTGACACCTCTCTTCTTCTGCTCAGGTTCACCATATGTTCATGCACTGCCCCCCCACCCCCCGCCCGGCTTAAACCTGCACTACCTTTAAAAGCATTTCCATATTCATTTGTACGAAAATTGAATTCCAGCATTAATAATTATAATGAAAATTTGGAAACAACCTATGTATCCATCAGTGGGAGATTTGTTAAATAAATTACAATGTATCTGAATCATGAACAGTATGTCATAAACACAATGATAACAATCTATTTTTTTGGTAAAAAATAGCCTTGACCTTTTAGAAGGTGAAAAAGCATGCTACAAAACAGCATTAAAGACTTACTTGTTCACTTGACTAGCCTTAAAAAGATAAAAAATAAAAAATAGGGCCAGGCGCAGTGGCTCACACCTGTAACCCCAGCACTTTGGGAGGCCAAGGCCAGCAGATCACTAGGTCAGGAGATCGAGACCAGCCTGGCCAACATGGAGAAACCCCATCTCTACTAAAAATACAAAAATTAGCCGGGCGTGTGGTGTGCGCCTGTAATCCTAGCTACTCAGGAGGCTGAAGCAAGAGAATCGCTTGAACCCGGGAGGTGGAGTTTGCAGTGAGCAGATATTCCACCCCCGCACTCCAGCCTCAGTGACAGAGCGAGACTCTGTCGCAAAAATAAATAATAAAATTAAATTAATTTTAAAAAATTTTAAAGACTGACTTGATTTTGCTAAAATTAGGTGTGTATGTGTGAGCACATGCGTGTATGCAAAAAAGTTATCCAAAAGAAAAGTCACAAATACTGAGATATTTTTTATGACGTTTATTTATGTTTTCCATATCGCTTAAAATTTCACTATGTTTTTCATATTTTAGGACTCAGAAAATATAATAAAGTTGTTTTCTCTTTTTTGAGACAGAGTTTCACTCTTGTTGCCCAGGCTGGAGTGCAGTGATGCTATCTCGGCTCACTGCAAACTCCGCCTCCCGGTTCAAGCGATTCTCCTGCCTCAGCCTCCTGAGTAGCTGGGATTACAGGCATACGCCACCTGGCGCGCCTGGCTAATCTTGTATTTTTTAGTAGATACGGGGTTTCTCCATGTTGGTTGGGCTGGTCGCGAACTCCAGACCTCAGGTGATCCTCCCGCCTCAGCCTCCCAAAGTGCTGGGATTACAGGCGTGAGCCACTGCACCCAGCCTCATTTTTTAACAATAAAAAATAAATTTTTTATTAAACTCCCAAATCACTTACTTTCCCTCCCCACTAGATAAAAGCTCTCTTTAGCTTAGTGCAGCTTATCACAGCTAGATGTAGAAGGAAGCTAAGCTAATTAATTCTGTGCCAATTTGTGAGTGATTGTTATCTCCATTATCCTTCAAAACATATTTGTGTTCTCAAAATATGAATGAATCTCTAAATGAAGGCATTTAAGGTGGAATAATGATGAAGCACAATAATTTGGGCAATGTAGGTTACATAATTTTGTACAAGAATATGACCTCATAGCAGGTTAACTCTGCCTGGAAATACAGGTCCCTCAGGGTCAGCTTCCTGAAGCCCTTCCCACTTGTGCCACATTCTCTAGTCCTGGTGTAGACAGATATTAGTCTCTAGTGTATCTAGTGGACTAGTGTAGATCTCTAGTCCTGGTGTAGACAGATACTTGTTACGCATAGAAGTTATTTTTGTTTTGTTTTCTTAACATGGTCAAATTTATTTATTTATTTTTATCACTTCAAACTTAAAATGTCCTTTCTTCTCTAGAGTTTTGTTCAACATTCAGTTCTTTTCTGGTTTTTCTGTAATTTGGCTTCCGTATATTTACCTTTAATTCAGGTGGAATTTATTTTGATTAGTGTGAGACAAGAATCTAAATTGATCTTGTTCCAAATTACTATTCTCTTCAAAATCATTTATTCAATCACCCTCTTCTACTTGTGGTGCATTATTTATTATATGTTAGTATATTACATCTAAAATGAGCTCTTTATCCTATTCTATTGAGCTATTTTTGTACCAGTACTAGGACTTACTGTAGCTCTAGAATGTTTTAAATATTGTTAGTGTCAGTCATGACTTTTCTCTCTCAAAATTTCAAAATGCTATTTTCACCCCTTTATTTTTCCTGTAAATTTCAGAGTTGTTTTATCAAGTACCTTAACAATCTTACTGTGGTTTCAGTTTGTATAGCATTATGGTTAAAAATTAACTTGAGGCCGGGTGCAGTGGCTCACACCTGCAATTCCAGCACTTTAGGAGGCTGAGGTGGGTAGATCATTTGAGATCAGGAGCTCAAGACCAGCCCCACCAACATAGTGAGACCCCATCTCTACTAAAAATACAAAATTAGCTGGACATGGTGGCACCTGCCTGTAATCCCAACTACTCTGGAGGCTGAGGTAGGCGAATCACTTGAACCCGGGAGGCGGAGGTTGCAGTGAGCAGAGATCATGCCACTGTACTCCAACCTGGGCAACAGAGTGAGATTCTGTCTCAAAACAACAACAAAAAATAACTTGAATCTCTCCACTTCATACCAACACATCCTTTTCAGTCTTCCAAGTATTTTCCGCAGCGGCTCTGTGTCAAATGTGACAGCAATGAATACACATTATAGGTGGTAACTCAGGGGTTTGTAAGTCAGGATTGCCTGTACTCAAGTTTTAGAAAATTGTCATTTAGGACTTTTGACTAGTAAGCACAATATGTAACACAGGTATGGGTTGTTTTTTTTTTTTTAAGTAGCCTTTTGTCCTGTTATTATTTCAGGTCAGTATTTGGAGGGTTATCTACTGATTGTTTGGTTGCCCAGGAATGATATCTTTGCATCTTCCTCTCATTTTTATAATTGGCTTATTATATTGCATGAGGCCTCTGCAAGTTTTCTTTCTTTCTTTCTTTTTTTTTTTTGAAACTCTAGAGAGTAATGTCTGTCTTTCAAGGATTTGATGAGATTCATTTTGTAAAGCATTCCAAACCCTACACTGGATTATTATATTAACTATCTGTATGATCTCAGAGAAGTCATTTAAGTTCTCTGATTTTAGCTTTTCTCATCTGTAAAATGGGCATAATACAAATACGAGGTAATAATGTAAAGGTACCTATAAACAACCTCTGTATAATCACATGAGAAATGGTGTGCCTTTCCATCTCTCCCTTCCCTCCATTTATCTGTTGATATCTATTTTGTCAGGTCCTCCCCCACTTTGGTTCTGTAATTACCCTTCCTAATGGAGTTCCTAAACATCTCCTATGGCTCAATACTTAATAGCAAGTGGTGAAAAGAACAGAAATATAGTAAATAATTTTGCAAGCAACCTAGTATTAAATTAATTGATATTAAATTAATCACAAATCATTTTAATAGTAGCAAATTAAACTAAGCAAGTGTTTTTGCTCTTTAGAAAAAAATGGGCTTAGAAAATTATCATTTTCTAAGTTATTAATGATTAATATAGGGCAATAATTTGGGTGTTAACCTTAAGGACTTGTGTATAGAGTATCTATTAGTACCAAGTGGTAATTTGAAGTATAAATGCTGATTGTATCACCTTAGAGCCAAAATCATTGATTAAACAGGCATATTCAACATTAAAGTGTGTGTGTGTTTAATTAAAATTGATTTTGGAAGAATTCTCCAACTACTGTTCCTTTTGTTCAACATTATCTTTGATTGTGAGAACAAAGTAAAATTGAGGTATTGTTTAAGTTAAATCGTGTATGTTGAGAAGTATCTAATTTTGTGTTTTTTCTCTAAGGCCTAATAATTTATATATCTACTTCATGTCTTAATTTCACTTAAAGCTAAAAAAGGCTTACTAGTGTTCATAATTCAAAAGTTGGAAATTTATCAGAAGATCCTAAATGCTGTAGGAACATTCAGAGCCCTGAGTATAGGGAAAGATGTGGAAAACAAATTTGAGGAAAATAATTATTTGCTTGGCATCACATTTTTTTCACGATAAAATGATATTCTATGTGCTAATTCTGCCATCTGCTATGTTCTATGAAGGCTTTGCTTAAAGCAGTGAAAGCATTTTGTGTTGAGTGTTAGTCTAGTCACAGAAAGAAAGATAATTCGTGTATATTTGGACATTTCCACTTCATTCACCCAATAATTCTCTCTAGTAATTGTAAAATAGAAATATCATTTTTAAATTTCAAAAAAGAGAAAAAGAGGAATAAGAAAAGGAAAACAGGGCCGGGTGTGGTGGCTCACGCCTGTAATCCCAGCACTTTGGGAGGCCGAGGTGGGCGGATTACGAGGTCAGGAGATCCAGACCATCCTGACCAACACAGTGAAACCCTGTCTCTACTAAAAATACAAAAAATTAGCCAGGCGTGGCGGCAGGTGCCTGTAGTCCCAGCTACTCGGAGAGGCTGAGGCAGGAGAATGGCGTGAACCTGGGAGGCGGAGCTTGCAGTGAGCCATGATTGCGCCACTGCACTCCAGCCTGGGTGACAGAGCAAGACTCTGTCTCAAAAAAAAAAAAAAAGAAAAGAAAAGGAAAACAGAATTTCTAAAATTAAGTTGCTTTCCAGCCACAGCCTTGATTTCTTGAACTAATAGTTTCAATAGTGTATTTATTGTTATGTAAAGTATAATTTGTATTCTACAGGCAACAACTATCCATCTGTTCTGATAGGTGGAAACTATCTTTAAATAATGAAGGAACTCCTTTCTGACACAAATGCTGTCTGCCTTTGAAGTAGAAATATGCAGGATGATGTTTGCACCAGCCTAACAATTTACATTAAGACCTATTTGATATAGCTTATAAAATCTATTATTTTTGCCAAATACTTCAGTTGAATAGACTAGGCTATTGTGTGTGTGTATGTGTGTGTGGGTGTGGGTAGGTGTGGGTGTGTATTTAGATTGTCTCTAAAATATTTCCAGCTCACTCACAGGTTAATAATCATACAGTGATGTCAGCCAAACCAAGTGCTGACAAGGAAATGAGAGCCCTGTTCAGGAGAGAATGAGTAAATATCCCAAGAGAGGAATCAAACAGCAAGCAGTCATTTTTCATAAAGAGAAAAATCACTAAACTAAAGAAAAGAGGTTTTAAAAGTAAGTTAAACTGAAAACTTGGACAACCTAAAAAGACATGCAGATGTGAAGATTCTAACAGGGGAGGCATTTGGAGCATGGCCAGCTCCCTGTTCCACCTGCCACAGTTTGCCTTTGGGCAGATGCAGCTCCCAAAGGTGTTTTCTCCCAGTTTCATGGAGGGGGTGGGGGGGGAGTGAAAGGTTACAGTTCGGTGTGTTAGACACACCTCTAGCCAGAGTGGTGTTCTGAGTTATTCACATTGTTGATGACAACAATACTAGAATAAAATAAAATGTGAAAACTGTGTGCTGATTTTTAAGTACCACGTCAATATGCTTAAAAAGTAATTTGAGGTTTTCTGTGTCTTTTCTGAATACACAGTAACCACACACCACAGTGTCATAGCTTGCTTGCTTGCTTTTTTTTTTTTTTTTTTTTGAGATAGGCCCAGGCTGGAGTGCGGTGGCGCGGTCTCAGCTCACTGCAACTTCCACCTCCCAGGTTCAAGCGATTCTCCTGCCTCAGCCTCCCAAGTAGCTGGGATTACAGGCACCTGCCACCATGCTGGGCTAATTTTTTGTATTTTTAGTAGAAATGGGGTTTCACCATGTTGGCCAGGCTGGTCTCGAACTCCTGACCTCGTGATCCGCCCCCCTCAGCCTCCCAAAGTGCTGGGATTACAGGTGTAAGCCGCCGCGCCCAGCCATAACTTTCTTACTAATTAAAAATTCCCAGATTTAGAGTCTTTGGAGCTTCAGTATGAACTAACTTTCCGAATTAAAACTGGATTCAGGTACATCTGTTAACAGATTGGAATTCATTAAATCCCACCACAGACAAATCCTATAAAAAGTGTATATTGTTTCAAATAGCTGGAAAGGAGAGCAGCCTTCCCCATCACTCACCAGAGCTGTGGCTCACCCCAGTAGAGTCATGTTTTTAGCAAGGTTCCTGTGGGAGACCTGTTTATGAAAGTGGCATTTGTGATTCAGACTTCAGCTCCCCCTGCCAGCTTCGGAAAGTCAAACAGATGTTTCCTTGTTGACTGCAGCATAGCTCATCACTTATCCCAAGAGGAAAATCAGAAGAGGCTGGGGACAAGCACAGTTCTGTCAGCCACAACCACAAGAAAATGGAGATGGAGGGTGTGTGTGTGTGTGTGTGTTGTAGATTTGATTAAATGTAAGTTTAAATATTGCTTTATGTAAAGATAGAATGATTCATCATCTATAGAAAATTTTATCCTCTACCTAATTTCCTTTTCTACTCCCTTTTCCCTCCCCCTTTCCTGGCAAAGTTCAGTATCTTTATGGGTCTCTTTGGAGTACAATCTTTGTGCTTTTCAGTTTTGCCTTGGATTAATAGGTTGTCTGAAAGCAAAGCTTAGCTCCTGATTTGTTTTATAAGAATAATAAGACCAAAGTTACTTTTCATTCACACACCAAAACACATGCATACAAAAAAACAAATAAAATGTACATTGAATCTCATATACCACAGTGATGTGGCCTGGGAATTAAACTCATTAAATGGATTTCAAAGAACTGGGTAGTATGTAGTGGAAAACAATTTTGCAGTAAGCCTGAACTAACATTAGGTAGAACATAGTAAGACCTCTTTATTTCTGATCTCTGTGTGTGTGTGTGTATATACATACATATAAAGTATATATATATAAAGTATATATATAAAGTATATATATAAAGTATATATATAAAGTATATATATAAAGTATATATAAAGTATATATATAAAGTATATATATAAAGAAGTATATATATAAAGTATATATATAAAGTATATATAAAGTGTATATATAAAGTATATATATAAAGTATATATATAAAGAAGTATATATATAAAGTATATATATAAAGTATATATAAAGTGTATATATAAAGTATATATATAAAGTATATATATAAAGTATATATATAAAGCATATATATAAAGTATATATATAAAGTATATATATAAAGTATATATATAAAGTATACATATATAAAGTATATATATAAAGTATATATATGTAAAGTACATATAAAGTATATATGTAAAGTATATATATGTAAAGTATATATATGTAAAGTATATATATGTAAAGCATATATGTAAAGTATATACATAAAGTATATATAAAGTATATATATAAAGTATATATATAAAGTATATATAAAGTATATATATAAAGTATATATAAAGTATATATATAAAGTATATATATAAAGTGTATATATATAAAGTATATATATAAAGTGTATATATAAAGTATATATAAAGTGTATATATATAAAGTATATATAAAGTATATATATAAAGTATATATATAAAGTATATATGTATAAAGTATATATATAAAGTATATATGTATAAAGTATATATATAAAGTATATATGTATAAAGTATATATAAAGTATATATATAAAGTATATATATAAAGTATATATATAAAGTATATATATAAAGCATATATATAAAGTATATATATAAAGCATATATATAAAGTATGTATATATAAAGTATATATATATATATAAAGTAGTGTTGCTGATTTTTAAGCTAGATATCAAATGCTTTAGAAAATACAAAAAATCAATTTGAAGCATTTCCATGTTTTTGTTTTGGACATTTATTAGATATAATCTTGCCTAATTGTAGTCTAAAGTCAGATTTTTAAGTTAGATTTTTAAAAAAATGATCTGATATCTCTTTGCTTGGATTGAATTCCTCTAGTCCTAGGCCCTAGAACAGTAAAAGGGTTGCGGCTGGTTTAGGAGTTTCTCTGCAAATGTACGTCTCTGTCTCTCTCTTTCAGACACTCTCGTTTGCTCTCCTTTCTTGCTCTGTGCAAACGCAGAGTGGTGTCTGTGTTTCAGGAAAAGAATGTGTGTTAAAAGAACTAATGGTCCAACTGTCCGTCAGACTGGGCAGCAATGGAGGTCATCTGGCGGTCAAAACCAAATAATTTCAGCCTGTTCCTAAAGCCCCTGAAGCTGTTGACTCGATGACTGGAGTTCACCGCCTCTTGTTGCTTCTGTATCCTCTGAAACCTGGGAGTTTTATTTTTGGAGACAAGAACAGACATATTTTCTCCATAGCAACTGTGTGCACAGTGCCCACCATTCAGCATTTGCTCAGGTTAGCTTGGCTAAAGTATACAGTCAGTGCTCCCTCTTGATACATGTCTGCCCTGAATAGAAGATAGATCAGATTCTAAACCCAGAGGCCCCCAAAATATTGGAAGAGTCTGGATACTTGTGCATGTTTGAAGCTCATTGTTATACAGAAAATTTAAATTAAAAAAATTCAAAAAATTAAAATAGAAAATATTTGTCTGCTTTTATAAAGAGACCCAATGTTCTTAATGCAAAACTTTCTACAGGCACATATTTTAAGGTGACTTCCAAGTTTCCACATTCGTATGGAACAGATGGGAATGGAAGTAGTTTCAGTGTGCTGACAACTCCATTAAAAATGTTTTAAAATCCATAATCCATAAATCTGAACCACATATTTGTTATACTCATAGCCCTTTCAGTATTTCTTGTACCCTATTTGTGAATACCACCACCTGCTGGTAGTTAATGACAAGCTCTCAATTTGTTTACTGAAGAATCAACCTAAAAGTCAGTATTAAGTAAAATTTAAATGTTTTTAAGAGGTACAATTTTGAGGTGAAAATCTATTTACTGTGTTAGTTTGAAACATCCTAACCACAATTAATTGGCAAAAACTTTTAAACAGACATTTGAAAAAAATTGCACATGAAATACTGTTTTGAAATGAAAGCTATTCTTAAATGATAACAATTTTTATTATCTTTTAGCTTCTTTTTCCTTGCCGACAACATGTCAAAGTAATGTTACAGATATCCACACCTTCACGTCTGAGTTTCATCTCTTCTACTTCTTTTGTTTGCCTGCTTTCTAAAAGAAGTGTGTGTGTGCAATGAAATACCAAGGAGGAGGGACAGGAAAGCATGGAAAATCTACAGGCTGAATAATTAAGTGTTGACTTCTAAAGATTATGTCTGTGATTGAGGGATTTACCACTCTTACTTTGGCATTGGCTCATAAAACATATGTTCACAAAATCTGTTTTATGGGCTTTTTAACAGGATAAGAAATTTAAAATGTACAACAGAATAGGAAAATCAAATCTTCATGCAATGAGGTTACAATATACATTGTTTCTTTTAATTGTTCAAGTTTTTACTCATCAAACAGAAATATACTATAATACTTTACAATAAAATATAATGTCACATTGCCCAAAACAGTGAATGACAGAATTTTGTGGGTTAAGGATATGGATTAAGGTAATCCAAAACTGCGGTTTATTAAACTTCCCCCCTAGAAAACCATGTGTTGTTCTTATTCTGAAGCTATGCTCTTAGGAGTTTTCTGGCTTTCTTAAAAATGCATTCCGGTCCAATTTTAATATATGCCTTTTCGTGAGTCATTTTATTATCTCTTTGCTATCTAGTGAGACTCTTAAAATGTACTGGTTTGAGGCCGAACTTGGACAGTGATTCCTTCTTCTTAAATATGGTCTTCTAACCTGACTGGGGGCCTCCTGCAGGTGGATGATTCTCTCTGACCCTCCAATGTAAGAGGCTCTGCTGCCTCAGGTAGGCCCTCCATCTTCTTTGTAGGCAGCCACACTACTAATATTTTTAGATGTTTGCAGCATTCATGTCTCAATATGTTCAGTATTTCAGGCAATTCGAAGTTGCAGACCCTCGGCAGCAAGAAACAAACCCTCACTGAAACTTTGTTGTACTTACATAGCCTGTGCTGAGTTTTATGTGTTATCTGGAGAAGAATGAAATTGATCCAATGCCTTTCCAAGAGGAAGAATGACTTCCAGAGGTTTTTCTCTCTCAGGGGAGCTTTTACAGAACTTTTTCAATATTCTTTTATTATGGGTATGGTTTTTTCCCCCACCATAAAACAAAAGGAACCTGTAATGCCATAAGGAGGCAAGGAATAGAAAGGGTAGAAAACAACGACACCAAATACCTTTTGATGAGGGAAACCTAAGTAACAAACTATTAATTAGCCTAAGAAATTTCTTCCTTAATTTGAGAATTCTGGGTTCAGTATGGCCCTTGCTTTTGGAATTTTTACAGTTTGTTCCCCCATGACTCTGATCACTGCTACCAGGCCTGACTTAATGCTTCCTGCTGCTTACATTTAAAAGGTCACCAGGACAATGACTAGGTGATCGCCCATCACACAGTCTGTGAGCACATCCTCCAATAGCATCCTCAGCATAAAACGCCCCCTACTGCTTCCAGGATGCCAGTTCACTAATAATTCTCAGGCTTTACTCCTAGCAACCAAACTAACCCTGTAGCTCCCAAGGATTCCTGGGTATATAAGGAGAGGGTAAAGGTTGGTGCCACATTTTTTTTAAGGCTTTATAAGGCTCTATTCAGAGTGAGCCACAGGCATGTCACTCTTCTGTTGTTCACCAAAGCATAGATTCTTTACTGTCCACAGCACTGAAGCATGGCGTATTTTGAGAGATGGTTTTAAGTCATCCTTTCAACTAATTCAGATAAACATCCTTGGAGAGCATGGCACCAGAAATTTTGCAAAAATTGTCAAGGACTGACCCCTGCCCTCCTAGTATTTGCAGACTTAGGGGTCATTCAGACCCAAACACAGCTATAATAATTCTAATTCTAAAATGTGGTAATTGCTATAATAGAAGTTTTTTTTAAATACTGCAGGAGAGGGAGTGATTAATTTCACATCAGGGATTCTGAACAGCATTTTAGAGTATCTGGATTTTGAGGTGAATCTTAAAAGATGAATAGAAGAAGAATGTTCCAGGCAGGGGGACAGTAGTACTAAGAATGTAGCATTTGTTTTCACCAGGTTTCTTGCATCCCTTGACCACTTGGTTGCCTTTGTTGTTAAACTGTGTGTGTGTGGTTAACCAATTAAGGAAAGGAGAAAAGCTGATTCGAGATAGCCATGGCGTGAAAAAGCTTTGATCTGGACGTTTACCTTCATTTCTTTTCACATGGTGATTCTGATATAAATAATGTCATTAACTTCCTTTTTTTCCCTCTTACAACACATTTACCTGTTTCTTTCCATCTATATTGATACACACACACACACACCCCTCCAGTGTTTGTTCTTGGGCATTTTCCAGTTTCTAATATGATGTCCACGAGTCGAATCAATTAGATTGAACCGATAATACAACTTAATGACCCTGCTTATCTTTGCAGGTAAACTTGAGAATGGAATGAATCTAAATGCCAACTCATTAACCTAAAAGACAATTCAAGTGGTTTTATTCTAATGTTTCTAGTGTTTGTTTAGAGTTGAGCACACTTTAAATATGTCTACATTGTTTAATAGCCTCTTGTACACAATTTTTTGATGGACTCAATTGATACTCTTCATTAAAGACCAGATCTTAATGAACTCATCTCCCTTACTCTTAAATTCACATTCAAACAGGAGATTTCTTAATGGCTTCTTAAAATGCTAAGTTACTAGTTTTAAATTTATGTATTTCATGCTGCTAGCCTCGGAGTTTCTTGTCCACATCAAATTCCTAATTATTTCTTTTAGATTTGTGAGAAACAATTGTCCAACCCTTCTCTCTTTTCATTTTTTTCTAATTTTGTCATCCGTGCTGCTCACTTTTCATGCTATGGTTGTCTTCATTAAGAGATTGGTGGGATTTTGGTCCCTAAAGACAAACAATTTATTAGCTCTTAATGGTGATCTGGAAGGTTACATTTCAGGAAATTATTTATTTTAGTATGTTTCTAACTTGTTTTTAAGGAAGCTTCTTCCTCCTTTTACATTTCCAACTGAGAAGAGCCATCCAGAAATGTCTCCACTGCCACCTACTTGCAGTTTGGAAATTTACATGCACCTGGCTTTTCAAATAAAGCTGATCTTTTTTCCTGCCAAGGCAAGATTACCGTCAAGAAAACTGTAGGTGGCATTGTGGATTCTCCTCATGTTTTTAAAGGCATGAGTTTTGTGAAATTGCTAGAAAAACACCTACGTTATAGGATTTTTACTAACATTCGTAGCAACAGCTTTTTCTGTAAATGTGGTATGTCTTCTCCTATGATAATTGTACTGCTGCTAATTATATAGGTAACAGTCTAAGTGAAAATATCATTCCTAAACGCTTTATTCATGTTTATATTAGAATTACGTTGCTATAGTCATAATCCTTAATAACTTCTTATAAAGCACATTATATAATGCATTCATGATTACGCTATGGAAAGCTGTTACCTAGCACATTGTAAAAGGCAGACATTTTAAAAAACAATGTATGTTCCTATTTAATACAGAGAGATGAGTTATCAGACACTGTGTGTATTTGTAATTTCATAAATAATAATAAGGTATTCATAAATGGCTCTTTAATACCAACGTTATTATGTAGAGAAGAAAGTGAACTATTCTAATATAATAATAGATATGAGAATTTTGAGTTATTTTTTGTTTTCATCATAACAGTGACCACTCTTTGCCTAATGATTTCATTTTATTGCAAATCCTCTGCTTGAAAGCTTAAAGATTTGACATCATTATGCACTTTTAAAATATAGATTATTCTGTTTTATTCAGCCTACTAAAAGTATATTGCCCTGTCTTAGCATATTTAACTGAAAATCCTAGCTTGAGTCATTTTTGCAGCATGTACTGTAGAGTCCCCCATTTTAAAAAATTATGGACATTCAAGCATCTGCCTAAAATTTTAATTGTTACCCAAACATCATCTACCTCATTTTTCTCAATTTTCATACAATATAACTAGACTCAATTTTAAGTATAGTTTGGAAAGTATTAATCATTCTGAATCTGATAAATTATTTGGATCACATTGTAGGTACAGGTACCTATATATGAAAACATGATTAGTGATGAGAAATATTTTATTCTTTCTCATGAATGCAGAGCTAGGAGTTCAGAGTACAGGCCTGGTCCTTCTCCAGAACCATTCAGTACTATCTAATTTCCCATCTATACAGTTTGTCCCTAAGTGACATTTTAAAAGCAGCTGTAACTTTATGGTTGTTTATGTTCAGTGACTGTAGAATGCTTGTCTGAAGTAAAACAAGTCTTTGCGTGTGTTCCATAGCTGGTACACAAGCAGTATTATGTTTGTACTTTTAAACAACTTCTAATGTAATCTGATTTCATTTGTATGCTACACACTGTTTTTAAGATTTTTAAAAATCTCTTCTAGAGAAACTGCAAGTCATTTAAGTTTCCTTAACGGCACCAGTAATGTATATAAATCTTGTTAGCATGCAGTGCATTACAGAGTGGAGTGGCATTAAAACTCTTTTGTTGCACAGTCATGCTTTAAGGAAGCTTCCAGATCCTGAGATAAACTGTGTGCTTGGTGAATCCACTTCATTTGAAAGTCACTAGAATATAATTTGTCTTATAAGGACCATCTTTTCACATAATATAGAAACCAGGTGAGTTCTTGTTAAGCATATGGAAATCTGCACACACATGAAATAAAGTTTTATATTTTGCATCTTCTCTGTTAAATGCAATAGAAGAACATTTTGGGCTTTGTGGGAGACTTAATTTATGGTTGTCATTCAGGTGAGCAGAGATCTTTGAAATTTCAGTATCAAAAGCACCATCAGAGGACTGTCCTGTTGGGAATACTGACAATTTGCTACCTAAGAGCATCACTTTAACTGGCCTAGAATCCTGACTTTTTTTGTTGTAGGATGATAAAGCACTAGTGTGTCATGATGTGAGCTTCTTGCTGGAACTTGGTGCAAGAAGACAGGTGGGCCAGAAGGTGACTGTCCTCAGCAGATTTCTAATGTTGGGTCACTTTTCTCATCCATGTGGCCCATTCTCAAAGCTGCTCTTCCTTTGTGAGCAAATCAACCTCTTGCATGCATTCAGGAGATATATGAACAGCTTCAGAGGCTCCAACTATCAGCTTCTCTTCTACTTCAGGAAACGAAGAAGCTCCATACACTACAGTTATTTTTAAAAGACTGTAATAACTTATAGTTATAGGTCATGGTAGTTTTTTTCTATAGTGTTATTATCATTATTATCTTCTACAGCAGTAAAAATTGATTGTTGAGATGAGCAGTGTGAGAGACCCTCAAATTCAGGCACCAGGACTAAATCTCCCATCTAGATAACAAAAAAAGAAAAAGGAAAAGAAAAGAGTATATTAACCTGCTAACCGTCTTCCTTCTCTGTAAGTTTCCGACAAATTTTCTGAATGTCCGTGGATGTAGCACAATACACCCTTCAAAGTGAAGCTGCATTTTTAAGTTATAAGTCTTAAGTCTGTGACCATCTGTTACCTGTTTTGGTCCTCTTTACCATATTTGCATTACTGCTATAATTATAATACCTTCATACATAGCTCCACATGTAAGATTTGTGTTTGTAGTAAAGTGGCTAAATACTGTTTGGATACCTATTTCGGAATCCAGGTAAATATGAAAAAGGCCAATATTTTTTAACCCCAGAATATGTTAACAGAAAATACATCTAGCGGTTAAAACGGAGAACAGTAAGTCAGGAATCCTTCAGTTTCATAACCTCAAGCTACAGTCAGTACTTTCTAGACTCTGTAGGTAATGAGACTTGTTTTTAAAAGTTAGGATAGACCTTTTAAAATTAAAAAAATATATTTTTAAATGACAGTAAGCTAGGCTCTCATACAGTTGTGAGGCTTAAATATTTGAGATTATCAAAAAGATTGTGTGTTTTTTCATCTCTTTATTGCATATTAGTTCTTTAGTATCATCCTTGTGCTTAATCAAGTAGACGTATGAACACTTAAAACCTCTTTGACTTTAGGGGGTATTTTGCAGCCTTCTAAAATCACAAGAGCATCAGCAGTGTTTGGACCAAGTGACTTGTGATATTGGCTCTATTCCATCTTAAGATGTGGCCACTCTCCCCTCCATATTGAGATGTATTTCACCATCATTAATAATGCATTGTCCACATACCATTTCTAGAAATATTTTTTATTTATAGCTTAGCTTCTTCCTTCCTTACCTTCAATTGCCAAAGGAGCCCTCAGAGCCTCCTGTCCCATTTTTACCTTCCTTCTCTCCTTTCATAGGCAATGTCCTTTACAAGACTTTCTCAGCACTGATAAACAGATCAGTCCTGCTCCTTCATGAATCAAATTCTCCATAGAATACAGGGGAATTTCTCTGCATGAGGCTTTGTACAGTACCTCACAACTATCCTGAAAACTAGGACTAGGATGCTGGTGGAGTCTAGTCTCCTTCATTGTCAGTGTAACAGTGTGACTCTGTGATGCCGCAGACTAAAAGGAACATTTGCTCTTCGGGGCCCTGAAAACATTTTTGTTTCCTTTTATTTGTAGACTTGATATTAAAAAGTATCTTCTGGCTAACCACTTTCACCTTTAAATATTTCATTATTATTAATAGTTATTTTTAAATAAGAATGTCAATTATAATTAACAATTTTTTCATCATTTAGTCTGTATGTAATATCAGACCATTAATAAAATTTACATGGGACTGATTTACTTGAATTTTTCTCTCTTATACTACTCTGTGGACCTTTATGCCCTAGTTCTATGTGTGAACTCCTCACACACACACACACATTTTGGTAAACTGAAGAATGCACATTATTAAGAAGAGAAGCCAGTGAGAAAGTGACAAACGCATGGGGATGACAAGGAAGGAGGAAACCATGCTAAGTGTGGCTATTTTATAACCTTATTTATATTGATTTAAAAATGCATCTTTGCAGAAGCCTTTTTCCTTTGCTCTTTTGGCTGCTAAACTGAACAAGAAGGAGAAACCAATGATAGCCAGAGTGTTGAGCAGAGAGCAGAAGGTAGTGATTTAGTAAATATTGCAGTGTCAGTTTTATTTCATTTATACAATTTATTTCATTGAGAAATATTGGGTAAAATAGATTTCCAAAACAAACGTTACGACTTATATTCTCCTAGGGTGAACAGACTGCATTTTTCATAAGCTGAGGCTGCAGATCTCTTCGAAGGAAAAATTATGGGGGTTGATATTACAAACCTCCTAGATAGCTCTTAGGTGTAGATTTTGAGGTAGTGAGACTAGAATGTTTGAATATTGTGGGATGATTGTAAAACAAAAACTATACTCTCTAGCCACATTTTGTTTAAGTTAGGGAAAACTTTAACATTCAAATTTTTTACTGGAAAATTAGTTTCTCTGCCAGATTACATGATTATCAATTTTAGGGGTATCATTCTGAATGTAATAATTACAGAGGAAGGTCATGATTTTTAAAAATCTATTATATTGTATCCTGTTATACCATACTCTTTATCCTAATGTGCAGTACAACTATATATAAATATATATTTAGTATTGGTGCAGAAAGGAAAAAAATCCTTTTTTATATGGCTAAGAAATAAAAAAAGAACTTGCCTATAAGTAGCAGTGCAAAATGAGAGACCCAGAAAGTAGTGGAGGTCACCTCTAATGAGTGCAAACAGATGACTGCAGTCTCCACTCTTAGACATAATTCTGATTTAAGGTCCAGTCATTTTGTCTGGCTTGAATTTTAATTATATTCTGTTAATTAAAAACAAGATAAGCCCAATAAGAGGTTTCAGACTCTTTTCCTCTTCCTTTCTTCACCAAGGATGAGCTTATCACCATCTGCCTCTCACTAGGTCCCTCTGTCTCTCCTGTGATGATGTTCAGCATTTGAAGGAGCAGTACTAGCCCATCCCGGGGAGGAGCTTCTGATTCATTTCAATGTGTAGAGAAGTTTCCATGAAAGGGAAAGAAGAAATCTCAACAGCTTACCCAAAGGAAAAAAGAAAAACAAAACAAAACCCCAAGCTATAAGAAAATTCAAGTGCTCTTGGGATCATATCATAGATTTTCAGACCATTGCTGATGATGTTAGAATTGTATTTGCTTGTATTATGGAAGTTTACATCCTTATTGCTTTGAATTTGCAGAATTTTATGGTATTTCTAGGTGACAGAAGTATAGGAGAATCCTTGTCACTTAAGCAGGAACAATACTATGTTTAAGTTAAATAAATCTACTTTTCTTCCAAGACAACATACAGAAGCAACTTTACATCTTGCATCTGGTAGGCACTCAGTAAATATGACAGAATGAATTAATGTTCCATGAACACCATTGAAAAGCTAATGTGTTGTCAAAATTCTCTAAAATAACATGGCTATAATATATTGTAGTGTGGACTTAAGTAATTCTTTCGTTTCTCTTTAACAATACATCTATATATATGTGCACTTGGGATTTATACTTTATTGCCCATGCAGACATGATTGCTTATACTATGTATCAAGAAACTAGTTTAAATTTCTCAAAACATTTATGTCATATGTGGAAGGCAAGATTTAGAGATTTAAATCAATATGTTCAGTAGCAGTAAATGGCAACTAATCATGTGCAAATTTTGAATATTCCATTCTAGCTTTGTGATTAGGAATGAAAGTTACTTTACACATTGCACATTATGAACTGAAGGGGGAAAAAAGGAAAAGAAAACATCTCTTGAAGGAAATTTCTCTTACCAAAAGTTTTCCTAGTGTTATTTTTATAGCCGAGTGAGAGAGAATTTACAGGGAGCTGAAATCATTGAAGCTAATTAGTTGAATGGCCCTATTATTTATCCAGGGACACGTAGTACAATAATTGCTATTGCAGGTTTGAAGCATCTCAGGGATATTAATTCCAGAGCTTTCATGTCATCTCAGTACAGTAAAACTTCCTAATGGCACCCTGAAGGTGCATAATCTCATTTTAAAACTACTTTTTCTTATTTTTTTCTGAAGGAACTGGCAGAATCTCCTTCCATAAAAGCTGAAAAAGGGGAAGAATTCATAATATTTTCCTCATAAGAAAGCAGTTGTATTTTCTTCTTATTATTATTTTTTTACTGTGTGACCTTTCCTGCCTTCTGATGAGGGGTTTGCTATGGCACTTTATCAAAAGTTTATCTGAACTCTGGTCCTTTCCTCCCCTTGGTAGCAGCCAGAGCATCTCTTGATCTCTCAGAGAGAGATAAGGAAGGTATGAGGTGGCATTGGCTCTGGTCCCTTCCACAGTCATATAGAAGAAGAGGTCTCATTACAGAACACAGCAGGGTCCAGGTTCAGTGGGGAGAGATGAGTCCGGCACCTATGCCTAAGAGAAGTATCCTGTATCCATCCTAATCCATACCTAATTTGGATTCCCTTGGAGAAAACAACAACCATAATATCTCTATAAAATCACACCAAGAAATGCCACTGGTGTAATTTTAGAGAGAAATGAAGCCATTGCTCATAAAACTGCTAGCACTGTCTTGAGTCAAGAGTAGTGTGGATTGTTTGGCAAATATCCCATGCTCATCTCTGGAAAACCATCTCTGTTCTTACATTTATCTTTCCTTCTCCCTCCTTCCCCTTGCTTCTTCATTCTAGGCCTTGCCACAACTTGAAGACCCAGAAAAAGACTCAGAAAAAAAGAATACAAAGTTTTAAGGGTTAGACTTCTAAGTGTCCCCCTGGACTCTTAGAGGGGACTTGTAGAAACCATTTCATCCTTGCTTCAGCCTTAGCCTCTCTTTATACTCCCACCTTGCGAATCTCCAGAGAAAGATTGAGAACACCCCTTTAGTAAGAGCTAGGATGGCTCACAACCTGAAACCTATCATGCTTACTTCATGTTGCAGTTCTTTAAGTGAAGAGTGACCAGAGGACTACAGTGACATGTTCCCACTGGGGACCAGAATGATGTCACTCAATCTGTGGTCTTAAAACCTAGACAACAATTTGTATCCAGTTTTCAGAATCCGAAAAGCAAATACAACTCTTACTCTGCCATTAAACCCGAGAGAATTTCTATAGCATCTACTCCAGCAATAAAGCAGCAGAGACCTCCAGGGAAGCTGATGCAATTAGGAAAACTTGACTTAAGTACAGTATATAGATCAAAGTTCCTCCCTCATATTGGCTGTGGTTATAAGTAGCTGGATCTGTACACACATGAGCACATACACACACACACACACACACACACACACATTGGCTTAGAGCTTTGGCCGTTTTTATCACACAGTCTGAATTCTTTAAGGTTTCCTTGAATTCCTTTAAATCCAATGTAAACTTATCTGAATAGCAATTCTATTCATTAAGGTCTTAAGTAGAACAAGACACTAAAGTGGAATGTACTATCCTCATATCCCTTCTCTAGAGTTCATTTTAAGGATTTTCCTAGAAGTCACTGGTTGCCTTCTCAGATATATACGTAAAGTATAGGCAAAGTAACAAGTTCATGGCTTACATGAAATCCGGCACAAAACAACATATACCAGAAAATTCTTTAGAGCTGCTATGGGACCTCTCTCTGGCTAAAAACAGTACTATCTCTTTATCTGACTTTTGGTCTCAAGAAGTGCTACTGAGTGAGAAAACTAGGATTAAAACTAAGGACTCTGTCTTCCTGTCCTATAACACTCATGTGTGTGCTCTTCTCTTTATTTCTCTGTCTCTCTCCTGTGTTTCTCTCTCTCTCTCTCCCCCATTCTCGCTTAAATATATTATTTACTCAAGAGTCTATACCAACCCTTTGGGGGCTGTTAGAATCTATTTTATAGTTTGTTGGTCACTGACCTGATAAGTCATAATCGCTCAGAAAGAATCATCACAATTTTATCAGGTGAGAGCAGCTGCTGCACAGGCACAGTAAATTCTTAGCCTTAAAATCTGTACAGTTATTTTTTTCCAGAATAAATGTTAAATGAATACTTAATACATGCATTGCAAGACTATCTATTCTTGTTTAGAATTTAGCAATGGTGTTTGGGAAGAAATAATTACCAAGTGTCCAGAGAAAGAATTTAAAAGATAATTTTGAAATTTTACATAGTTCTATGCATATTTGACTTTGAAACCTTTGTAACTTCTCCATGCCTGATTTTTCATTTGTAAGAAAAGGTAATTATTTTTGTTGTGTGTTTTGAATGTGTGGCAGCAGGTCAGGAGGTGATACATGAAATTTCTAATCTTTAATGTCCTTTAGAAAATTCATGCACATAGAGAATTTCATGTTTTAATCAATTTTATAGCTGAAATGCCTTTGAAAGCTATTATGGTGGAAAACAAAGAAAATCCCAACCAAATGTTTTAAATCACTAGGATATCTATATCTTTTGCCCCAAGATGGACCTTAAAAAGTCATTAAAGATAAACGAATACAGCAATTCATTTCCAGGCCAAGTTTCTCTGTATTAAAGTTCTTTTTAAAAAACATTTTCTTGTCCCTTTCAAGTTATAAACTTGTGACAACAAGGCTTTCAATAAAAATGCTGACAGACCCTTAACTATAACAATGTGAATGGTGCTACTTTCACTTTAATTTAACTTGATTTAAATGAAAAGGATGTAGAATAAAAGAGGGTGTACATTTGGAGGTGATTCTATATACTTGGTTTTAACCAACAGTCTTTATAAGTGTTCATTAAGAAACTCCACTAGGCATGTTTCCTGCTGCAGAATAGACTTTAACAGAAGAAATAAAGCTGTGAAGATTCCGTTTTCACTTTGTTTCTCGTAAAGACAGTCAGGATCCAACATAAACAACAATTTACACCCAGCATTTATTCTGGAAATTACAGTATCGTGCAGTTAACGCACACAGATAAATAATGTTTTATGGGATGCTGTGGAGGCCTTTCAGGGTAGCGGATGTTTAACTGAATTAAAGGATTTTGAGAACTCAAAGCTCTCATTTTAAGCAGGTTTAAATAGTTAATATTACAAAACACGAGCTCAGAGGAGCTGGCCCAAATATATTTTTAATGCATAGTTATTTTATTTTCATGATTTCCCATTTTGGTTTTATTACCATTTGGCACCTTCCATTTTTACTAAGTTACTTGTCTTCCTGACTGGCTCCCTCAGGACTTTGCTTGCTTTATGGTGACATTTCTTAATCCACTTTTTAATCCTCTATATATCTGCAGGTGTGGAAATATCAGAAATGGAGCTATAATTCCTGAGAGATGGAGTTATATAACAGAGATGATTATAAAAACAAAGAATTATTACTTTAAATAATGCCAAGACACTATTTTGTTTTAGAAAAACAAGAACATCGCATATTTAGACTAATTTCTAACCTTTCGATTGATGAAAGGGGCAGCTTAAAAAATCTATGGGCCAGGCATGGTGGCTGACGCCTATAATCCCAGCACTTTGGGAGGCCGAGATGGGCAGATCACAAGGTCAAGAGTTTGAGCCAGCCTAGCCAATGTGATGAAACCCCATCTCTACTTAAAATACAAAAATTAGCTGGGCGCGGTGGCATGCGCCTGTAATCTCAGCTACTCAGGGAGGCTGAGACAGGAGAATTGCTTGAACCCAGGAGGCGGAGGTTGCAGTGAACTGAGATCATGCCACTGCACTCCAGCCTGGGTGACAGAGTGAAACTCCATCTCAAAACAACAAAAAAAAAACCTGTCTATGGCAGCAAAATATATATATTTTTTTCATTTACTGCAATTTCATAATATATTTTATATTAAAATGACTCCAAACTGTTATAATCTTACAGATTATAATATATATCTCACAGATTATAACAGTTTGGAGTCATTTTAATATAAAACATATTATGAAATTGCAGTAAATGAAATGAGATGTAAATATTAGGGAAAGAAATTGAGGAATGCGTATGTGAGAAAAGGCAGGAGATATTTTAATGGCAGCATGAGTGAGGGTAAGAGACTGGATAGGATGCTTCAGGCAGAAAGCAACAGCTCCAACCAGCAAGCTTTAGAAAATGCTCCTAAACTCCTCTCTTATCCTTCTGAGCTGTAACAGATCTGTGTCATTTTCAAGAGATCGCTCCCTATCCGTGCTGTTAGGTCTACATCTTACTCACTTATAAGGCCTCTGTGCCCTCCCAGATAGGCAATATGCATTAAAAGCTATCAGTGAGTCATAATTTTTAGTAAAATTCAAATTGTGATTTTAAATTTTGCTAAAATTCTATTTTTAAAATATAACCTTAGGAAAGAATTGTAAAGTGGTTTTTGGGGGGCTTTTGGGTTTTGTTTTGTTTTTTAAGACAAGGTGTTGCTCTGTTGCTTAGCCTGGAGTGCAGTGGCGTAATCATGGTTCACAGCAGCCTCGACTTCCAGGGTTCAGATGATTCTCCTATCACAGCCTCCCGAGTAGCTGGGACTATAGGCACATGCCATAATGCCCAGCTAATTTTTTGTATTTTTGGTAGAGACAGGGTTTCGTCATGTTGCCCAGGCTGGTCTCAAACTCCTAGGCTCAAGCCGTCTGCCCACCTCAGCCTCCCAAAGTGCTGAGATTACAGGTGTGAGGCACTGTGCCCAGCCAAGAATTGTAAAGTTTTAATATTCTTCTTTTGTCCATGTATTTTCTATAAGGTATTATTGTCAATACTATTATAATGTTAGTTTAGCCGTGGCTAAGGTTAAGCTGGTATTTCTATTCTAAATCACTTTTTTAGGTTTTTGAAATTTGACCTTTTAAATTCTAATGGGACTAAAGCTGAGTAAGCTAGACCAACTGAGTGTGATTAAACATACATAAAGCCATTAAAAACTTGCTTTGAAGGCCACCCGAATTTTTTTTTTTTTTTTTAGTAGAGACGGGGTTTCACCGTGTTAGCCAGGATGGTCTCGATCTCCTGACCTCATGATCCGCCCGCCTCGGCCTCCCAAAGTGCTGGGATTACTGGCGTGAGCCACTGCACCTGGCCTAATTAAATGTTCTTATCTAAACTTGGAGTATGTTAAGACATAACATGATTTTTTTTTTAAGGCCCTCTATTAAACCCTGTTCACTGATAGAAATTAAACTTATCTTGAACTCAGATACTACCACCACTCCCAGGCAGCCCTTCCTGATCACACCAATCTAAGGCAGTTTCTCCCTTTGTTAATTGATATCACATGTTGACTGCATAACTTTTTTTTGCATTTGTCATTTGCTGTCTTATATTACTATGGTATTGCCGTAATCACATAGGCTCCTTGGGGGCAAGGATTATGTCTTAAATTTCTTATCCCCTACAGTTTGCTTGTTTGTTTCTGTTTTCTTTTTCGAGACAGAGTCTTGCCCTGTCTTCCAGGCTGGAGTGCAGTGGCGCAATCTCTGCTCACTGCAACATCCACCTCCTGGGTTCGTGCAATTCTCCTGCCTCAGCCTCGTGAGTAGCTGGGATTACAGGCACGTGCCACCATGCCTGGCTATTTTTTGTATGCATCTATAGTATGCGGTTTGCACTTGACACCTCCCTGCTGAGTTTATTGGGGGAAAAAGGATGAAAATATATATATATAAACACTTTGAAAAATTAAAAGTGGTGTATGTATTGTTACTATTACTTACTATCTCCAACTGGAAAAATATACATGAAATGATATTTAGTCAAACTTTGGTCAGCAACTAAAACTTTTGTGAGGTAGGAAAAGACGGTTATCTTTAAATCATTGAGTAAAGAAAATGAATGATAGAGGAAAAGAAATCAGAAGTATTGGATAGAAGGAAACAAATTGTATTGGGCTTAGCTTGCAAATTGGAGCCCCATAAAAGAGACAGCATAAGATATGCTACACAGTATTGGCAGCTTCCTCTGTAACTACTACTTCTTTAGCCTCCCTGAATCCCTTTTTCTAGCTATTTGCCTTCATTATCATGTCCATGCTTTCATGGTGCTTAGTTAATAGATGTCTAGTTGTGCTGTATACGGGTCTTCCCAATAGAATGTGACTAATCGGAAGGCAGAGTTTGGTCTCCTACTTCTTTGGTAAACTGTGTGCATACTTTGAAGTGAAATGCACACAGTGAGTACACAGAGACTTTTGTAAAATAAGTGAATTCGTGTATATGTATTAGGTATAGTGACACTTTTCTGCAGATATGGAGGTATTTATTTATTGTGCACTAGAATTGATGGTTCAATTCAGATAGTTGGGTTAGAGAGAACTTTTGAGACTGTGAGAGGTATGAGTTAGGGGGATGGGAAAGGTTGTTTAATTTCCTTCTTTCTAACATTCATTCATACATTAATTCAACAAATATTTACTAAATGCCTTCTGGTTAAGACTGTTCTAAGCATTCCAGGGATAGACAGAGGTGTCAAAGGCACATGAGAGATGACATGGGAGATAAGTTATGCACCCAAGTAACTGAAATTCAAGAGGCTGTGTGATAAGTACTGTAAGTACATAGCAGCTCCAAGGAGACCAGTCAGTTTAGATTAGAGTGATGAAAAAGACCAGGAGGATTGGGTGATTAACTCTCAGAGATCTCTGCACTGTTAGGAGACCTGAAATGTGGTCCAAGCTGTAGCTTGGTGTCTTTGGGCAAATCACTTAATCTCTGCATGCCTTAGTAAAAGGAGAAATTAGATCATTTAGTCTCTAAAGCTCTTCCAGCTCTAGAACTCCACGAAGAACCATATTTGAATCAGGCTTTGAAGGATGACTATAAAATAAAAAATAAAATAAAGAGAGAACCTCTGCTATGCTATCATTTTAACAGGTAGAGATAGGGGATGATAGAAGTGAGAATAGTGAACTCCAGGGCAATGGGGCTATACCCACAAAGGTGTAGTGTGGGGAAATGTAGAATGTGTTCAGGAAACACCAAATAGTCCAGTCTAACAAGGGTTACTTAATTGTAGGAGGATGATGAGAGAAGACAGTAAAGGTAAACCAGCCTAATTTGTGGAAACCTTTGAATGCTAGTCTGAAGTCTAATATTCGGCTTAATTAAAGATTTTTAAGACTATAACCAATATCCTTTGCTTTAGATACAGTATGGATAATGAAATTACCTAAATCTTTCATTTTATATGTGTGTTAAAATGTACAGAGCCCCCATAATGTGCCAGGCTCCGTTCTAAATGATTTATGTATTTTAATTTATAGCAACCCAATGAGAAAGGCATTATTATTGTACATTTTTGTTTGTTTGTTAGTTTGTTGTTTTTTGTTGTTGTTGTTTTGAGACGGAGTCTAGCTCTGTCACCCAGGCTGGAGTGCAGTGGCACAATCTTGGGTCACTGCAACCTCCGCCTCCTGGGTTCAAGCGATTATCCTGCCTGAGCCTCTTGAGTAGCTGGGATTACAGGCATGCACCACTACACTGGCTAATTTTTATATTTTTAGTAGAGACAGGGTTTCACCCTATTGGCCAGGCTGGTCTCAAACTCCTGACCTCCAGTGATCCACCCACCTTGGCCTCCCAAAGTGTTGGGATTACAGGTGTGAGTCACTGCACCCGGCCTGTTATTGTATATTTTATAGATGAGGAAATTGAAGCACAGAGAGGTTAAGTAACTTTCCCAAAGTCACACCGTTAGTAAAGTGTCAGAGCTGGAATTCAAACCCGTTTGTTATAACTACCATAGAAAACTTATTATGGTAAGTGCTGTCTTCATTTTTCTCTCTTTAAAGTCACATGTTATCTAAAAGCACATGTGAAAATTGATTGAGTGAAATAAGCCAGTATGGATCAGTCATTCTAAAGCATAATAAAGGCACTTTTAACCAATCCCTGTTGGAGCAAAAGTCTACTTCTCGTAATCAACAGCAGCCTGTCACTATTGTCATTTTAAAAGACAACTATTTTGTCAGAAGGTGTTCCTTAAAATGATGCTTTTACCAAAAAAAAAAAAAAATCAGATTGTGGGTTGTGTTTTAGAAAGACTACAATCATTTTTGGTTGTAATCTTATATCCCAGAAATTCAAGAGGGGCAGTTGCTCCAGCCAAGTCAAGGAGGAAGATACCTACTATTTTCCAGGTTCCTACCATTTTAGATTCTATAATTTTGGAGCTGCCAGCAGTACTTCAGGCAGATGGTTTCCCAAGTGTAAAACTGTTCCCCAGGAAGGAAAGAGAGTCAGGTTACTCCTTCCTCATGTGCCAAAATTCTGAAAGTAAAGGGGTGTATTCTTTCTCCAACCTTTGGCCTAAGCAATGACTTTGTATTGAGTTACTACTCCTAGAAATCTTCTGTTTTCATTTTCTACGATTATGGTCCAGGTTTTAGACTCAGGAACAAATGGCAAGCACCCATGCATCATTTGGAGGTTCTAGAAGAAAGAATGAAAGCCCATGACACTATTCGGCTCTTTTATTTTGTTTGGATGTAAATATAAGTTTTAACTAATTATTTGACCCATTTTCCCTGTGAATGCATCTTCTTTTAAGTGGATCTCCATGCTTTTTGGTAGGCAGTTTGGTCATTTCTTAGTCTGGCCAAACCCCTTCTTTGAGGTTTCCAAGCTTCCTTTGGAATATTATAACTGTGTATCATCAGCAGAATTTTCAGTTTTCTTTCCCCCAACTACTTGTTAATGTTTGCTGAAAGGAACTTTTAACAGGAAGTAAACTTGCTTGGCATGGCCCAGCTGTGAGTGAAGGTTGAGTGAGAGGTATTTATGACCTGACAGGAAGATAAAGATAAAGATGAAGCTGACTTGGTGGCTGTTAGCAAGGGGAGAAGGAAATGTTTATGACCCCATCTGCTGGCGTTTCAATAGGATAGAACTGCCTTTATGGCGTCAATCTCCCCTGTGACTTCCTTCCATTTGGGGAGTGATAACTTATTTCAAGATATTCCCACCGAACACACTGTTGTCCCCTTTGTTTAGGGGCAAAGGAGGAAGGAAGGACTTTGTTACTGGAATGTGGGGATGGGGCAGTATTTACGGTTATGACTCAAGCTGGAGAAAAGGCTTCACTGGAGTTGACTGTATAGTCCAGGAAAGCTGCCATGCGTTCTGCTACTTCCTTAAACATTATCCACACTGAAAGCAGAACCACATTAGCTCTGGTCATTATCAGGCATTAAGGCTAACCATTTTCTAACATTATTATAAGTAGAATTAGTGTAGCTTGATTTCGTTGCACACTGTGGGGAAAATAATTTTATTCTCTTAGTTCCTTGTTTCTTGTCTTTTATTTAACATCTCTTCTTTTTCTTCTCCTGAACTTTTTTCTTTCTTTTTCTTAGAGGAGGAGACATTTAAAACCAACAGGTGCCATATCTGCTTAGTTCAAAATCTATGTACATGTAACAAAAGCAGAATGAAATGATTCCTTTCTTAATGCTAGCCCAGGTTAAGAGTCTGCAGATAGGTTGATAGTCCTTTGTGAGGTAATACATTTTTAAAGTGCCAAAAATGTAGGAATATTTTTAGAATACAATAGCTTATGCATCACTGAAGCCTGTGTTTTATATATATTAATAGCACTCATTGTACTGCAAAACAAGTATTTATTTCTTGGTTTTATTTGCGCTTCCCCCCAGGCCCATTAGTACAGATTAAATTTTTTATATTGATGCTCAAATAATCAGCACAATATATGTAAATCAGGGACTTTAAGTTCTTTGGCACTATTCGTATGGATATATGTTACCATGTTCAACATGGCCTTTTTTCCCCTTTGCAAAAACAGGATTTTGTTCCTTTTTAGTGCTAAGATCCTATTTCCAAAAGATGAACTGTTTGCCAAATTACATATGCAAAAAGCTCAAAACCACAAAGAGAACAACTTTCTTATTGCCATTGGGTTTGTCTGATTTATAGAACAAAGGGAAGAAGTTTTGTTTTGGGGGTAAAATACCCAATGATGGGCTTATTATATCTCTTTAAAGTCCTATTTTTATTTTTACTAGGGGAAGTCAGGGAATTTGAAAGGGCAGGGAGGGAGATGGCTTGCTGAAGCATTTTTCACCAGAGAATTCCACAGTAATATTTGTTTTAAATGGGAGAGTCCTGTAAGTTGAGCAAATTAGTTATAATGTTTGTATCTGATTACCTAAAGACTGGAAGGTAATAGTGTGTGACGAGTTACATTTTACATCACAGCCCAGGTATAGTCAATTTGCAAAATGGAAATATTGTGGTGGCAATGTTCCTTCAAAGAGTTAGAGCTATCACAGAAATAAAACTTCATATAAGCAGTTATTGTTATAATGCCAAGCGTTGATCCTTGATTTTTACAGAACTTTCTCCAAAAAATATTCTACCATTCCTTTTACAGTACAGGCTCAAGTCTTGGCATATTCAATAGACTAGCCAATCCAATTCCAACCGTTTTTATTCAGTGTGGTTCCTGAGAATAATTTGATAGACCTACTAGGGGAGATCCTATCACACAGTATTCTAAGACCTTCTTTTGCACTACAGGTTATCAAATGGCCTTCCTATTAACAAAGGTTCAAACCACACTATCAAATGGTTCAAACCACATAACCCCTTGTCTTAGGAGTTAAGCTAGCTTCCTAACCCTTCCTTGCAGTGATTAACTCCACTGAGGCACTTTCTATCAGCAATAATAGCTTCAAGGTGGGAAATAAAAAATGGAGAGTGTTTAAATTGTTAATGGGTTTCATGTTCTTGTCACTGTTGAGGGTTTGTTCCCTTTTATAAACTCATAGTTTTTGGTTGACATTGCTTTTATGCGAGCCATCAGCCAGTTGGTGATGGTGTTGCTGTGTTAGACCATTACTGCCGGATTGTATTTGCAGTAAAGAAGGAGAATGGAGGCTGTAAATCTGTAACTGGAGATTTAGGGCTCTGTTACTCTGCAGTTTAGGCCCATGTGCTGGGGAGTCCATTCTCCTCCGGCAGAATTATACCCTGAAAACATGCCTTTCCAGGCACACTGATCGACGATGTTCATTCCCTGGGCTACCAAGGCACTTAATAAGGCTAATTCAGTTAAAGAAGGCCGAGGGGTGAGGTGGATGAGCCTCTTTCCCTGCTGGAAGCCAGATGCCAGGCAGGTTAGTGATATTGCTTTATCCCTCCCGCTAGGTAAAGTTTCCAGGAGAAGCAGTTACTGCAAACACAGAGAAAAATAATAAGAAAATGCTTCTAATGTTGGACTCAGTTCTCCTTCAAGCGGGAAATGCTGCCTTAACTCAACCTCATTAACCCCTTTGATACTAAGCCCATTATCAGGAATATTCAGGAAGCACATTCTTTCAGAATTCAAGATGTGTCAGGAGCCTTGATATCTTGACATCATTGTACAAAATTACCACCAAAGAATGGAAAGTAGGAGAATAAGTGCTTTTGGGACAGGTAACTAAAAATGAAAAAAACTCCTAGTTTGGAAGATTATATCTGTTAATGCTGGGTTCAGAAATATTTTGAAAAGACATCAGAATTATATTTAGAATCACTTTATCAATCATGTATCATTTCTACTATTAGATGTTTTATAGTGAAAAGAATGCTGGAATATTTCTTTGGCTGGTGGAAGTTTTAAGCATGGTTTTAGATCTGTTTTGTTTTGCTTTGTTAGGCCTTCCCCAAGAGAGGAAGAATGTTAAATATAGACTTATCTGCATGATCCATGTGAGGCATCTGGGTCTGCTTTCTGTGTCAGCTGAGGCACAAATGTGCATGATTTAACCATACAACTATTGAACCAGCATTGGCCTATTAAGACTTCAGATGATCTGTTCATGAGCTGTCAGCCCAAATTGAGCTTGAAGCCTGCTGTAAAAGATCTAATTTTCATAATTATCCAGAACCTTCACACCCTGCTTCCCTTCAGTACCACTCACCTCCACACATGCACACAGAGGAGTAAACACATACATATGGACACAGAGACACAGGGCAGCACTGTCCCTGGAGATTCATCAGGCCTCTTGCCCGAAAATGCAGAGTTCATCCAGGGGTCAGAACTGGCTTTGACTTCCTGTTTGAGGAGCCCCATGTGTGGTGTTCCAGCATTGCTAGAGGCTAGTGATGACTAAGTAACCTTTTCACACTATAGCCTCCCACCAAGAAACAAGGTCCCTTATGATCTTGGACCCAGAGTGATTAGGGCACAACAAATATCTTTTTAATATATAAGGTGGAACTAATGCCAGTAGAAATTGCACTTTGCTGTCTCATGGCCTCACATTTATAAAAAGAGGATAGAACTGTTGTCTTTGAAGATGAAGAATTTTAAAGGCAACCTGATTTAGTCTCAGAGTACACTAGGGACTTTCATCGTTTAGTAGTTGCTTAAGGCTACCTTTGAGCTTTACCTGACCCAAGTCTTCAAAGGAAGCCATCATACTATGTGTGAAGTTCAGCTGGTAATATCTTTCTAGGTAACCTGGCCTGAATTGTGAACCAGTGGGAACAGGCAGCACTTTCAGGTTTAACTCTTTGCAGCACTGGGATAACTAGCACATGCTTCAAGGATTAGGTCATTCTGATGTCCCTCCAGTAATTCCACTGGAACAACACTGCACAATAAACCATTTGGTTTCCGGACATATATTGCCCATGTGTGAAGGGTGGACAGGCAGCACTTTACTAGGTTCTCCTCATACAACCTCAGGTTTTTGAGGCTGCTGAGGTTTAAATCCCTTGTCTGAACATGGGACAACTGTATTTCTACACTGGTTGTCAATTGTCTTTGCCCTCAGAGGGCATTTGCTGCAACTCAGGATTCTACAGTTAGAATAAAAGGAGTTATTTCCTGTCTTCACTGCTTTTTTGCTTTTTTTATTTTTTTATCATGAGTGGAGACCGAGTACATTACTCAAACCTTGGCTTTTTCCTGAAGTCCGTTGTTTACAGAGAGACATTTGGGTCCCTGGGGCTCACTCCCATAAAACCTTATTATCATATATTTCAAGGCATAAACTTCAGTTGTCAGCTCAGGAGCAGTTCTGAAAGCTCTGGCTGCTCTTGTTTTTCTACTCCTTTACTCTGGTTTATTTTTCTTGCAGCTTTGGCTTTTTTTTTCTTTCCCTTCTCCCTCATCTCTAGCAATGCTCAATTCCAAGCTGCCTCGCTCCTTATTCCACTAATTAGACAAGAAGTCCAGAGAGGCCATTATTAGATTCTGAGAATCTTTATCAGAGCCCATTATGGCCTTAAATACTGCACAAACATTTTACTAACTGAATCCATGAATATTTCAGCTGATCCATCTTTGGTCTTTAACATCTACCTTCTTTTGTGCCTATAGAGTTATGCTACTGATGATAGAGGTTCTCAACAGCTTATTTTTCTTTGTATTAATTTTCTTAGAGGCCATGATTCAAGTTCATTCTCTCTCTCTCTCTCTCTGTCTGTCTCTCTCTCTCTCTCTTTCTCTCTCTCTCATTGTAATTACTGTTGGTGGGGATGGAGGGGGTCTGAGAAGCCTGCTTTTCCTTGGTAGGATATGTATGAGTGTGTGTAAATGTCATATGTGTTAATTTCACCAGTGAGTAGGATTCATGGTTGCCTGTTTTTCTCTCATTTTCTTTACAGAGCCAGAGATTATTTGTATGGACCAATGGTCTCAGTTTTCTTTCAATGGAAGAATAATTCTGCATTATAATATAGTAACTGCAAAAGAAAGCTCTTTTTCTATTTCATTCTTTTCTTTCTTAATTCACTGTCTAGTGAGTTTCTGATTGACTCACAGACCAATTAAAGTAAAATTTAATGGAAGAATAGATTAACTCCCTGAGGTTTCCCTACCATCCATCACATTTTTATAGCAGGAGCTGTGAGGAAGCTCATAACTTCATGCTGTGAATGTGATAATAAAGAGGGCACAGAGAGGATTCCGATTTACTGCCGGGCTGATGTTCGCCAGGACAGAATTTACTGCCCAATCCCCTTCCCCTTTTTATTTAGAAGGAGGTCACTAGATCTGCCCTCAGCCTGGGTCTGAGATACTGAAGGGCAGATTGTCAAGTCGAAATTCTTTCCCTTTAATTGGGCTGGTGGTGGTGGGGAATGTGAATTTCACTGTCCAGAGATGGTTATTGTGTTAAATTCATTTCTGTCTTCAGGAAGCTGCGGTCACTCCAAGTGTTCATATCTTTAAAGTGTGCATTTGATTTGTTATGATTCATATAGAAAATCAGAAGTAAGGCCAGATATTTCTGTTTTCAAGTCACTAAGTCATTGTCTTTTATTTATAAGCTTTTTCAAATAACTAAAGATACCTGTCTCTACATCTTCATAATCAACATTAATAATGTCTTTTTCTGGGCATCTTTCATTTGAAGATCTCAAAAAGCACTTTATAACCATTATTTTGGTCTTTCTGACAGGGCCAAAATAACCTACTAGCCTTCCAAACATTTTGCCAGTTCACTGTTTCTCTGATTCATCTTAAAAATAAAGTGTGACAAGGATCACAATATAATAGTAGTCATGTGATGGAGCTCCATATCCATGCCTAAGATTAATTTTGTACACTCATTACAATTTTTTACTTCATGAAGCAAAGTCTATTTTTTAGGCCTTGACTATTTAAACCTATGTCAACTGGGCGCGGTGGCTCATGCCTGTAATCCCAGTACTTTGGGAGGCTGAGGTGGGGGGATTGCTTGAGCCCAGGAGTTCGAGACCATCCTGTGCAACATAGGGAGACTGCTGGGCATGGTGGCACGTGCCTGTGGTCCCAGCTACTCAGGAGGTTGAGATGAAAGGATTGCTTGAGCCTGGGAGGTTGAGGCTACAGTGAGCCATGATCAACCACTGTACTCCAGCTTGGGCCACAGAGTGAGACCCTGTCTCAAAAAAAAAAAACAAAAAACCCAAAATAAATAAATAAACAAACTTATGTCAAGTTTCATGACTACATGAAAGATAATCTTTTTGTCCCCAGAAGCTTGGGGAGATAGAATCAGTATTTTAAAATCATATTCATCTGATTGTCCTTGAAGTCAAAGCCTGTAATCTCAGCATTTTGGGAGGCTAAGATGGGTGGATCACCTGAGGCCAGGAGTTCAAGACCAGCCTGGCCAACATGGTGAAACCATGTCTCTACTAAAAATACAAAAATCAGCCAGATGTGGTGGCATGCACCTGTAATCCCAGCTACTTGGGAGGCTGAGGCAGGAGAATTGCTTGAACTCGGGAGGCGGAGCTTGCAGTGAGCCAAGATCATGCCACTGCACTCCAGCCTGGGCAGCAGAGCCAGGCTCCGTCTCAAAAAAAAAACAAACAAACAAACAAACAAAAATAACAACAACAAAAACAAAGTGAGGCTCCATCTAAAAAAAAAAAAAAATCTGAACCAAACTCATCAATCTATCTTTCCCTTCACCAGCCCAGTCTTCTTCATGTATACAAAATCTTAGGAATTATTCCACTCTTCAACGTGTTGTGGATTGGAAACTTGGGAATGGTCCTAGATTCTATCTCTCTTGCACAATTAGCATTTCACTGGTCACAAAACCCACTGACTTTACCTCTTCAAAATCTCTTAAAACCATTCCTTCTCTCTCTTCTTACCTTAGTTCAAAGTTCTCATCACCTCTTTGTTGGATTGCCATGATCATCTTCCAGTTAATCTCCCTATCTTTCATCCTCCTCCAATACATCCTCAATGCTAATAAAAGAATAATCCCTCTAGAATGCAAATTTTGTAATTTTACTGCTAAAAATACTTAAATGACCTCTCATTGCTTGTAGCATAAATTTAAATGTTGTACCATGGCTTACACAATCTTTAGTAAGGCAGCATAGCTTCATGGCCTAGAGCAATGATTCATAGGTTTGGAACAGTATCATGGGATTGACAATTTTTGGTTTTGACCAGAACATTTTTAAGATCACTACCACCTTCTAGCTATGTAATTTCACAAACAAAAAAAGAATTTTGATGTCAGAAAATAGGAAGAACACAAATTAGGAATAAAGTCTCTTATATTGAATAATGATACAACTTTGTGGAAAAAATCACTATGTAGTCCTTATTTTCTTCATTTTACCATAGCCCTGAAAATCTTTATGACATTCTCTTATTGTATTTGGGAACCTGAAATGATTAGGGCACAACAAATATCCTTGTAATATGTAAGGTGGGACTAACAACAAGTAAGTGGATGGTTTCTGGAATCAGAAAGAACTGGATTTCAAATCCAACTTCATGACCTAATAGTTGTATGATCATGAGTGAGTCACTTATCCTCACCAAATTCAAGTTCCCTTATTCATAAAATAGAGATAATGACAGTACCTACCTCTTACTGTTGTTTTGAAGATTACATGATACAATGCATAAGAATTGCTTGGTCCAATGCCTGGCACATAGTAAGAAATGTAACTACTTGACAATAGAGTAGATATTACTATTTTGACTTCCTGACCTCGTCTCCTGTGACTCTCCTTACAAGCATCCTGTGTCTACAGATATACTAAATGACTTATCAAGTGTAAAACACACTCTTACACACCTTAGCAGATACTTTTCTCTTTGTCTGGAATCCTGTTTCTTACAAGTCTGGTGAATTCCTTCTCTTCCTTTAAGATTTATCTCAGACTTCACAGTCTCAGTTAACATCCTATTCGTTCCTCCTCCTCCATTGGCAAACAGTCTTCCATAGTCTCACAGCATTTTATAGATTGCCAGGTTCACACTTAGTACTTTAAATTTCTTTATGTAGTTTTATTAAGTGATTAAGTAACCTAATATGATAGAGAAATTTATATTTGGGGATTGATTACTTTTCATTCATTAATACAAGGAATATTTATCAAGAACCTGCTGTGGTATATAAACCTCTACATAGTGTATATTCCAATAATAGTAATGTAATATTCAAGATTTGGAAACAATTACCCTCTCTGTGCTCCCAAAGAATCTGGTAGAAACCTTAAATCAAATGATAAATTGCATTATAGTTATTTGTTTACATTCTGTCCCCTTCTCCTCTAGACTGAGTTCCTTCACAGCAGTTATCTTACTTATCTTTGTCTCTCCAGTACCTAAAACTTTGAAGGTGCTCAGTGTATGTTTATTGAATAAGTGAAGGAATATCAGAAAGCATTTTCAACTTTAAAGAGCTTTGCTTAACCTTGTTAACTCTATTTATGAATGTATTTTTCTCCCTTGACTTTGAGATGATACAATCATCACATCCAGTGTCACTATTTTTAAAAGGCCCAACATCTTTTCAGATGGTTCCTCATGAATTTTATCCTTCAAATTGTGTCTGCCACTCCACCCAAAAGCCTGGGCTGGCTTTCCTCTTAAATCAATGGATCATTTCTCAAAAAAAAGCAAGTGTGGTCCCTTGAGCTACATACCAGACTATTGTAGGAAAGACAGATCTTCTCATATTCTCTGGTATGTTTGACTATAGGCTCCTGATGAGTAAAGCAGGAGAAAGAGCTATGATTGCTGGTCCAAGTACAAGCAAGACTTGCCTCTGGGTGATGTTATTCTGGGAGTGGAATAGCATCATATACTTGCTAAGTTCTCAGCACTGTGAGTTGGAGTTGGGAGGTGAACACCAACATTCCTTGCCATCCTCAGCTTTGCTGCACTACTGAAAGATTTCATGGCATTAAACCTCTCTCATCATGCTTGTCCTACTTTAACACAATTTCCAGCAGCATCTTGGATATTCTGCTATTGCCCACTTATCAGTTACCTTAGCACAGGATGAAATGACTGTGTCTGCATTCAGAGTTTTGTTGTAGTTGATCTTCTTCTGCAGCTTTCTACTAAATGGAGTCTGAGCAACTTTGATGAACTCACTAAAAAAAAATGAAAGCTAACTTTTGAGACTGTTCAAACTTAATAGTTGTCTAGCAAGTTAGGACAATTTGTTACTTTATGGACCTTCAACCATGGTGATGCTGAATACTCCATGGTCACACATTCCGTGGTATTCCCTAAGTATACGCATTTTTGTTCATTTCTCACTTTCTTTGTAGATCTCTGCCACCTCCCTATCTTCAGGTCCCTTTGCTGCTCATTCCCCTTTTATGTATCAACAATACCAGATATTCCCCACTTTTCCACATCTCTCTTTTTCCAAATATTATTCCATTAGTCTTAGAGAACTCCTATTCATCCTTCAAAACCCAGCTCAGTCTTTATCTCCTCTGTGAAGCCTTCACATATACACAGAAAGAAAAACCTAACATTTCTTGAGCTCCTGTTGGGATTCTCATGCCAGGAACTATGTTCGATACTTTTACAAATCTTACCTTGCTTTATACTCACAAAGCATTTTAAAATACATTGAGATCTCCATTCTCAAAACATAAAACCAAGGCTAAAAACCTTATGGCAAGCAATTGAAATATCCAGAATTTAAATCAGGGTCTGCATGATTTCAAAACTGATCCTTGTTATGCCATATCATGCCACCGTAAATCTCCTTTATTTATTTTGTATTAACGCATACATTTGTAATTTTGCTTTTTACTCATCACATTCTGTGGTTATTTGTTTGACTGTCTTTCCTACCAGAAAAAAAAAGTGCCTTGAAAATAGAATGCATTTCTTATTTATTTTGGTACCCCCACAGCTCTCAGAACATTACCTGACATATAACAAATGCTGAATAAAGGCTTCCAGGGTTGGATTGCATCTGATTAAAATTAAGTTGAACTGAACAACGTATTAACTTGAATTTCAGAATTTTGCATTTCTGATGATATCTGGGGCTCAGATGCCATTTCCCTCATGCCAGATGACACATGGCCTCAGTTTTCTTCACAGGTGTCCATGTCTAGCCCTGTACCAATTTCATCCTAAACAACTGCCCATATTCCCATTAATGTGACATAATCATTAGCATATATAAGTTCCTAGAGAACTGCTTTCTATCTTATGTATTTATTGTAGTCAATGGAGTATACTCAGTCTTTTAGGAATAATTAAAATATTCTGTGATTCTAATTAAAGTAGTCTGGATATTTTAAAGAAACCTATATATAAGAACAAGCTGAGGGCTGACATCAAGCTAATTGTGTTATTTTTAGTGGAGCTATCGTTGGAGACAGCAGCATGGCACCCAGTGCCTTTTTTAGTCTTCATATCTGAATATAAAATGTTAAATAACCAGCATCTTGAGCTCTTAAGAGGAAAGGCATTAAAGCATAAATAAATAAAGCTGTTATGAAAACTTAGAAAATTATCTAAATGCACTTGAGTAAGAAGTCATGTACTTATTAAATTGCTAGTTATAGAGATAAATGCCCTTAAATCTTTCACTGCCAAAAAAACCAAACACTCAAACAACTTGGAACTCTTGTCATATAAGCGCGGGGGATGCAGAGAGAGAAGCTGTTGGCTTGTATTTCTGCCACTCTAAGTAATCTTTTTTTTTTTTTCTCGAGACACAGTCTTGCTCTGTAGCCCAGGCTGGAGTACAATGGCACAATCTCAGCCAACTGCAAGCTGTGCCTCCTGGGTTCAAGCAATTCTTCTGCCTCAGCCTCCCTAGTAGTTGGGATTACAGGTGCGAGCCACTATGCCCGGCTAATTTTTTGCATGTTTTTAGTAGAGATGGGGTTTCACCATGTTGGCCAGGCTGGTCTCGAACTCCTGACCTCTTGAACCGCCCACCTTGACCTCCCAAAGTGCTGGGATTACAGGTGTGAGCCACCACACTTGGCCAGTAATCTTATTTTACCCATATTTTATACAATTAGTACAGTAAAATTTTATAGTATTATATTTGATCTGTTTAAATTACAGACTATTCTTGTTTTTACTATAAGTCAGAATTTGTCCCCTTCTTTCTAGTTCCATCACCAAACCTTGCCAAACAGGGACAACACAGTTCAACAAAACCACACATTCTAGCACTGCCATCCTTTCTCTTTTCTATTGATGTAAAGAGTCATCAACATTTCCTTTTAATACCCTCCTTCATCTTAATCTCAACTGAACATTGAAACCCATTACAAAGTAGCCCCATTTAATTTTCCATAGCTGAAATTGAGTTTTTTCAAATGTGATATCCAGAACTGGTGACCTCCCCAGATTGTGGTACCCATTAGCCACAACTGCCACAGAGTTCCCATTGGAGGTGGAGCATTTCTTTTGTAAAATTTACTCAGGAAACACTTGCCAAACCAAGCTCCTCTAGTATCTTGCTGTTTTCCATGATCAGGATTGGCAGAAATGCATCTCTCAAAAACAGTCCAGGCACAGTGACTTATATAAGAACACAATCATGGTTATGAATATCCACTAGACATTCTGATTCTGGATAATCTGTGAACCTAAGAAAAGGAAGATCAAGCAGTGAATTTATTTGGAAATAATAGAACTATTGGTTGGGTTTTGTAGGCTGAAGTTCTGTAGTTAATCATTATTCTGCGAAATCCTGAATGATGTTGCTTGTAGCTTTCCTATGCAGGCAGTGTCCCCATGGGAGTCCTACTAACGGTCTTTTGTCAGGCACTATCAGCAGTATTGAGCCAACCTGAGCACCCTATTATTAATCCTTTTCTCCTAGTGACATGACAGCAATCGATGTCTGAACAAGCTATTGAAACTGTAGCAATCAAGTGGACTCCAGTTAATACAATGGGATACTTACTCAGAGCCTATGAGAAGGGCAGGGAATTTTTTCTAACTCCATACTGTTCCCATATCCATATACTTTATGCTGCCATAATTTGGGTAAAGGCTGACATTTACCCAGGCCTGTAAAATACACAATGGAACCTTTACCGTTGACTCAAATACATTCATATCACCTTTACAGCCATCTGTTACTTCCATAAATAAACTTATGATCATTATATAAATATTTGTGCCCATGTAAACGTAAAGCAAGAGCATTGAAATCTTTACATAAAAAGGTACCCACCTGGTAATATCTTTGGAGTCACAGAAATCAATCAGCAGTTACAAAGAATAGTATATAGAACACGAGACTATCAGATTTCCTGTCCCTTATTCCAGATGGAAAGAAGTCTAAAATGGTGGTGCCCAACCTGGCATACGGATTCCTGAGTCCCATCTGCACAGATTATGATTCAGTTAATCTGAGGCACGCCCAGGAACTTGCATTTTTAGGTTCGAAGGTGGCTGGACTACAATAGCAGTTTTCAGGCTATATTCCTAAGTGCTTTAGTGTTTCCTAAAAGGCACCTATGTGGCTTGTAGGGTGAGGAAAAGGGGGTTAAGAGGGAAGAATACCAGGAAGGAGAGATCTGTTCTCAGCTTTGCTAGCAAGTGCCTCGCTTTTGGCAACTCACCTCAGCTTCTTGACTTCAGTTTCTCTGGTTGTAAAATGTGTATCAGTAACATGTGCCTTTGTTTTTTTTACATATGTATCTTGAGAAGAATGAATAGGAGAGTATAGAGAAAATAGGAATTATAGAAGATAAAACCAACTTCTCCATCAGTGTAAGAATCTATTAACACTAGGTTATATAGTCCCTGCTTAACCCTGCAGTGAGGTGAGGCTTCCTACCTCATGGCCACCATTATTCTCAAAGGCTGGGGAGGTGGAAGCTCTCTAAGGTCCAAAGGGTCTTTCTCAGGCTGAACTTAACCCCCAGTGTCATTAGCTTCAGCTCGTGGGTCCTAGTACTCCCACTACGCCCTATTTCTATGGGACAACCCTTCAAATATTTCAGGACAGTTAGAAGATCTCAGCATAAAATTCTTTGCTTTCTTAAGCTGTTTTTTTTTATTAACTCATTTTCTGAAACCCTCTCAACTACATAGAGTATTTAGTACCCTTCTACTTGTGTAGTACCCTTCCTCAAACTATGCCAGTTGTTAAGTTGATTTGCTTTTGCTTTCTGCAAAAGCAGCCTTCTTTCTTCAGGCTGTGTAAGCATATATGCTTTTACAACAGCTATTGCAATAATCCCTACACATTATTAGCTGTTTTTTGAAATAATGGTATAATTTCTGGTCTGAGAGACCCTTAGTGTGAAAATCCCTCTCAAACATGGAAGCATAATAGAATAATTTAAGGGAATCTGTTAAAAATGTAAATTTCCAATAACCTGACCCAGAAATTCATTCTGATATCTGGTGAAACAGGGGCAAGGCTCTAGAGGTATCTTTAAGGTGCCCAGGTGATGCAAATGCAGCTGATTTGTAAACCACTGTGTACACTTAACTTGAAAATACTATGGTTTAAACAGACTGGGACAGAGAGATGTAAACACTGCCTGCATCTATCCCTTAACCTATCCCTGAATTAAATGCCCACAGCCTTCTTTCTTCATCATCTGTATCACATCTACCTCCTAAATTGTGCAGATTACATGAGATAATACATGTAATACATTTCATTATCATAAAGGACTATACAATATCTTTTTTATGCAAGTGTGCTTTTATGCAAAAATCAGGTTAATATGTCATTATGCCTCTATTCTATTCCATTTCGTTACATGTCTGTCTAATAAAGATTTAGGATCTTACTTATAATTATATATGCTTACTCACTCATAAAATAATTTTTTTTGAGACAGGGTCTCACTCTGTCACCCAAGCTGCAGTGCAGTGGCATGATCGTGGCTCACCATAGCCTCTATCTCCCCAGGCTCAGGGGATCCTCCCACCTCAGCCTCCCAAGCAGATGAGACTACAGGCACACACCACCACACCTGGCTAATTTTTTGTATTTTTTGTAAAGACAGGGTTTTGCCATGTTGCCCAGACTGGTCTCACACTCCTGGCCTCAAGCGATCTGCCCACCTCAGCCTCCCAAAGTGCTAGGATTACAAGTGTTAGCCACTGCAACCGGCACATAAACCAAGATGATTATCTTGTTTGTGTATATGTTAATGTAAATCACTTTTTGCCAGGCATGATCTTCCCTCTCCCCCATCAAGCAGTTCTGGAAGAATCTGCAGAAAGACACCTTTGAGTTTAACACAGAACAAAGCTTTGTTGATGCTCTAACCTAGTATGGACAAGAAAAGACATCCTGGAAGGCTGTCATGTGGACAGCAAGTTCTAAGAAACAGGTTACACAAGAACATTGCCTGGTTTATTCTTTTTAATTTAATGAACATTGTTCCTGTAAAAATTGCAGGGCAGATATTCCAGGAAATCAACATCTTTTTTTAGCCCTAGAGCAGACAGCCCAGTAATGGCCATGGCTGGACAAGTATGGGCATTGTTGAAAAGTGAGAAGGATTTTTCAGTTCAAGGTCTCAGCCTGGATGCTCTGCCCTTCTAACAGAGACTGTCAGCATGGAGGCGAATTTTGAAACTAAGTTTTGTGATGTGTGCATTTTCCACTAAAAACTGGACCAAGCCCGACTCATTTCTCAGGGTTTCCTATACAATCACAAGATGAGGAATGGTCTTTGGTCATTACCACTTGGTTTGGAATAGTCCAGAGGTGAAAGAGTTGCTATTAGATTTCATTAATCTGAAGAACACTGTTTAGGTTAAAACGTCTTCTTGCTGTTATGATTGGAGAGGGTGACGTTGGTGTTTAGCACCAGCCAAAATATATAAACTCAAGATTAAGGAGAAAAAAGTTATGAGTTGAACCTGTGAGTTAAAAAAAACTGCAAATATTTTATTTATTTTTATTTATATTTTATTTATTTATTTGTTTTTGAGACAGAGTCTCACTCTATCACCCAGGCTGGAGTGCAGTGGCGTGATCTCAGCTCACTGCAACCTCTGCCTCCTGGGTTTAAGCGATTCTCCTGCCTCAGCCTCCCGAGTAGCTGAGATTACAGTCACCCATCACAACGCCCAGCTAATTTTTGTATTTTTAGTAGAGACAGGGTTTAACCATCTTGGCCAGGCTGGTCACAAACTCCTGACCTCAGGCGATCCGCCCACCTTATCCTCCCAAAATGCTGGGATTACAGGTGTGAGCCACCACGCCAGGCCCGCAAATGTTTTATGATGACAAAAAAAAGTTTAGTACTGCTAACTTAATTGATGCTTCTAGGTAGTTGATGATCATCATTCTCTTGCTTTATTTCCAAGTCTATGTAATAAAAACAAAAATAAATAAAATTTTCGTATTAAAGCTTCAGAACCCTAAGTTGAAAAAAGAGATTCATACTTAACCGCAGGTCTTTTGGGTGCCTACGATGTGTCAGACACTGCTAAGTGTTGGGTGTAGAGAGTAGGATCCAGACCTCACCCTCAGGGATGCACGACCAAGAGTACAGAGACTCACTCCAGACCTGAAGGCAGTGCCGAGAAGAGGCACAGAGGTCTCCTCTCTGAGCTGAGCGTCAGATGTTAAACTGTGGCGTCTTTCCTTATCTGCCCCAGCTCTTACCCCACCTGCCTGTAGAGGGCCCTGTGCCAGCAAACCACAGGGGTCTATTAGGAATCCCACCACAGTGTCTGCTCCTTTAGCCCAGCTCTGTGGTGCCTAGTTCTCTCTTCAGTTTTCCAAAATGCCTGGGACCTGGCCCGAAACCCCAGGCACTAAACCAAAAGGCTTAACTGAGCTCTGGCACTATAGCTATATAGTTTGAGCAAATTACTTAAACTCTGTATCCCTCAGTTTCTTCATTCATAAAATGGGAAAGCACCTACCTCATAAGGTTGTTTTGAGACCTGAATGAGTTGATACATGTAAAGCACTTAGAACAGCAACTGATACATAAGTGGAGTCTAATAAATGCTCACCAGGCTATTTCCTCAGTTCTAACACAAAACTTAATACAAGGCTTAAATTATTCAAGGCCTACCTTTGCTATCTATTGGGTATGATTTGAGAATTTAACACAATACACAGCAATATTTGAATGATGCTCCAAAAGCAGAAACCAAACTATAGAAGCATCTATGATTAGCTCTGGCCAGATGTCAGAAAACATTTCAGGCTATTCAAGTGTCAGTGCTCTCTATGGGAGGTTTATTAACAACACAAATGTTCTATTTTGTGTTTTTTAGTGAGACACAAATACACAATGTGAAAAAATTAAGTATTTTAGAGACAGACTTTTTCTTGGTGGATTAGAAAGATTTCTCATGCTCATTCAAACTCTCTCTCTCTCTATCTCTCTATCTCTCTCTTTGTCTTTCTCTCTCACTCTCTCACACACACACCCACCCCACCCCCACACCTTATATAATGATGTTTCCTGCAATCTTAACAATACTGAATTACATCAGTGTTTCTCTATGCATAAGCCTGCAACTTAATTGTAGATATTAAATATATGTTATAATATCTCTGCTACTTATTAATGATCAGGATATACACAGAAACACACCTTGAAATGAATGAGGGACTTTGTAGCTCCAATATTTTTATTTATTTAACCAACATTTACATAGTGCATATTGTGTTCTAGACACAGTTCTGAGCACTATTTAGCAGTAATTCATTTTATCCTTGTAACAACCTTGTAAGATAAAACTGAAACACAGAGAAATTGATCAGTTTGCTCAAGTCTCACAGCTGGTAAGGGTTGGAACCTGGATTCAGAGCAGGCCATCTGGCTCCAGAGTCCATGTTCTTCACCACCACTCTCTACTAGCCAGTCAACTTCATTTCTTTCAGATCCTACAATAAAAATAAAAATGAGCTTCTCTTTGAGACTATGTTATGGAATCTCCCCTCGATAAAAAATTCCAAAATGCCAGTCCTCTCTGAATTCTATAAAATTCTAAAATTCTTTTGTTTTCCACTAGAGGTAAAGAATTCTAAAACTCTTAACACAAGGTGTTAGTGCTCAATTGGCATTAATTAGTGGCTATGATGATGCATAAGATTTAGGGTTTTTTTTTTGGAGACAGAGTCTTGCTCTGTCGCCCAGGCTGGAGTGCAGTGGCGTGATCTCGGCTCACTGCAAGCTCCACCTTCCGGGTTCACGCCATTCTCCTGCCTCAGCCTCTCCGAGTAGCTGGGACTACAGGCGCCCGCCACCACGCCCGGCTAATTTTTTGTATTTTTAGTAGAGACGAGGTTTCACCGTGGTCTCGATCTCCTGACCTCGTGATCCGCCCGCCTCAGCCTCCCAAAGTGCTGGGATTACAAGCGTGAGCCACCGCGCCCTGCAAGATTTAGGTTTTGAAACATTTTTCAGTCCCTTTCTGTACTGAGCTGGAGCTTGAGTGATGGGGTCCCCAGATAGAAACCAAGAAAGATCCAAGAATCTTAGGACAGAGAAGGAGCCATGAACTCATATAGTCTAGTCTACCCATTTTACAGACCAAAATGCAGATAAATCAAATGACTTGCTCATCATTGCAGAACTACTTTGTGTCAGTGTAAGACTAGTGCACAGAGCAAGAATAAACAGTTGCAGTTTAGGAAACAGTCTTACTGGAAACTCTTAATTTCTCCCAAGCCCCACAGCTCTTTTTTTATACCATGTTCCCTCTGCATTCACAGAAACTGAAGTAAAACTGATATGTCATGCCAATCCTGGAAGTCAGAGTTGGGAAAAGTCCAGAATCCAAGTTAAGTAGGGCTTGAAGAATTCACCTGTGCCAGAATTCAAAGCTAGCTCAATAACCAAAACTAGAAAGCCAAGCTAAGGTCAAGCCAAGAGGAAGATGCATGGAAGGGTGAGGCAAGACAGGAAGCTCAAGTCCAGGCAAACTGGAAGGTATGCAGTTAGGAAGAGGTAATTGGAATCGCAACAACCTGCCCATTTCAAACCCCACAGATGTTTAAGAATGTCTCAAACTTGGTGGAGGGTGCGAGCTCACCCTAAATGGCACATCCCTTTTGAATAAATTAAGCATCAAGTTTACCATGCAGACTGTATGGAATTTTTCAACATCAAAACCACCAAAATCAAGTTAAATGTCCACTTTAAAAAAAATAGGCAAGATTATGAGTTACTGCAACTCATCTGATAGATCTGTGCACAGTAAGCTTCTTAGTGTCTTACTTTATCTGCCAGTGAAGACTGGAGGACTGAGCCGATTCAGCTGGGAATTGAACCTGTGGTTCCAGGAAGTCTAGATATTTCAAACCTCATACTTAGTCCATTAAGATATCCCCTCCAAGAACATAATGTAGTTAAAGTAGTCTTAGATATCTTTAATACAGAGAGTAGATTTTATTTCCACTTTGGGAATTTCTGATCCATAATAAAGAGAGATATAGATGAAACTTATCTACAATAGTGCCTATAGAAAAATGCATGCATGTCAACATATACTGTCACTTTTCTGATTTATGATTAAGAAGGAAAAAAATGTATCTTGGGGGAAGTGGATTACAAATACTTCTGCTAAATGGAGGCTTTATACATAACTCCCTTCTCTTATTCTTTCTAAAGATCCATTCTTGCCTGTCTCAATAAAATAGAATAAATTATACTTACTCAAACAATCTGAAGAGAGACCACAGATTTCACACATCTGTCAGGTGGGTCAGTTTATTTGGGGGACAGTAGGGGAACATCCTGTACCATTACAGGCTGTCAGCCACAGAGAATGTTTACTAATAAGCCTAGCCATTAGGTTGGGTCAGTGATGGATGGTCTATGTTCCTGTGCCCTGGCCTGGCATGTGCTGTGCTACTCACTGACCAGCAGCAGCTGTTGTACTAACCGCCTTGTTAAGGGTCTCCCCAAGTGACATCAGCTATACATCACCCTGGCTGATACCTTTGATTATTTGGACAGCTCCTGGCATGATGAATTGTTGGGATTGATCTGTCTTTTCTCGCACGTCCTAGTCAGTGTTCTTTACTCATCTCTCTCAACTCTTCATTCTTAAGTCCAGGGCCCTTATTACTGCACTTTCAGATGTATGCATCTCCTACCCTCTCCAATTTAAGGGACCTGCTGGTTTCAGTATTCATAATAAGGAATTGAGATGAGGCTAAGGAAAATAAGTGCATCATAGTTAGAACAGGCAGGCAGAGGAAACAGCAGTCACTCTTGCAGCCAGAAAAACAAGCAGAAAAAGCTTTTTTCCATGGGCACCTAGGGCTCAGCAACTTTCATTACTGAGGTCATGGGCCCTCCGCATAATCCATGTGGTACAAATTAAATTTGAATGCTGTTGGTAACCTGAACAATGCTTTCTATTTATAAGATCCTTTTCTCCCAAAGAGTGCAAATCATTTCATACACAGTATTTCAAGCATCACCATATGTAAAAGAAGTTTTATCATCTTGATTTCAGAGAGGGAAAAAATGAGCACAGAAAGCCTATATACCCAAATCTACTTGATAAATAAATGTGTGGCAAAATCAATAACAAGACCTAAAATCTCTGACTCCCTGCTATATTTAGTCCTTTAATTCATTGATTTTTAAAATGTTGAGTAAGCACCTACTGTGTGTGCCAAGAGCTGGGAATACAGGAAGCCTCTATGGGACAGCCATTAACTCATTCAATCCCATTTATCTTTAAATCAGTTTTAGTGAGGGAGAAGCATATTGAAATATACTGCTTTACTTTAGAGAATTTGCATACATACTAGAAATACAGATTATATTTCACTTTACCATGAATGAACCAGAGGCCATAGTAGACTGCCCTTCCCTATTAAATTTTAAATTTCTGCCCCCTATAGTTATTTGTAGTCCTTTCCAAATCTGTTGAAATTGAATAGATTCAAATATGGCTATGTAAAAGCAGTAGTTCTCAAATGTGTTCTGGTACATTTGGCAAAACTTCATTAAATATATGTTTAATTCCATCATACAAACAACTATACTGACATAAAATATGGCCACATTATATGTATGCAATATAAACTCTCAGCCAGAAGCACACCCATCTCTCCTCCCCCAAAAGGCCACTAAGTATGGCTTTTTGAACTAAGCATGATCAGTGGTCTCCAAAAATTTCCATTAATATATTTATTTACCATTTGTTCTTTTTTGGCCAGCTAAAGTGGTAAAATAACCCAAGGTTTAAGATAAAATTTAAATTTGATGACATTTCCTATCCATTAACTAGGCATAGATATGATACCACATTGTTCCAGAAAGAATCTAAGGCAAGAACCAGTTTATTTTGTTAAGAATTATTATTCTATTTGAAAAATGGAATAGCTCAGTCAACAGAAGAATAGTTGTAGAGCACCTATATTTAAATCATCTTCATCACTAGAAAAACGCTGGCTTTATTATGTCATTTCCTGACTGAAAACTTTCAATAACTCTGCATAGCTGAGGAGACCTCCTAGCCTCTCCAGTTTAAAGGACCTGCTCATTTCAGCATTCATAATGAGAAACTGGAGTGAGGGAAACTAGGGAAAACTAGATTATTAGAACTTGTTAGCCTGACCTTTGAAATCTTTCAGAGTTTGTCCTACATTCATAGGATAAATGTTTAGCTTATTTCCTAGAATACACCCACACCTACATATCCACCAAAAGCTCCAGGCATCAGTCAAGTTACTGTTGGCTAAGAACACATTATACTCAGTGTAGACTTTCAAGCTCTTGCTTGTGCTGTTTCCTTTCTGGAAATTTCCTCCTCCTCCTCCTCCTCCACTTCCTCCTCCTCCTCCTCCTTCTTCTTCTCTCTCTCTCTCTCTGTCTCCCATCTCTCAGAGTTCAGCTCAAGGTACTCTTCTCTACAGTCTATACACACTGCCTTCTCTGAGCTGTAGGTTTTTATTTTGGTACCTAATCATATACTTTTTTATTGTTAATTAACAATTTCAGGTATTTAGCTAGAGGCCATCTGCTCTTCCTCTCATACTTCTCACATACAGTGCCATGCACGTCTGCTGTTCCTTGGTACCTTGTACTTGTAGTCATAGAACATGCCAGTAAAGTTCTGAGTGAATAACCCCAAGCAAACTGTTAACCATCGGTCACTATGAGCTCATAAAAACTGGTTAACTTGGCTTATTTTCAACAATTGCTTATTTTCAAATACATGTGATAGTTCTTCTAGACTTGATTGATGGAAATTTGCAGGCATTTCTGTGCTTAGACTGATTTACCACTTCTGTGGCTTGGTTTATATAGATACATATCCACATGGGACATTTGCCCACACTTCAGTTTTTAGCAGTTCATAGATGATGCCAAAAGGGCATTTTCATATACTGTGCAGCATATAATGATAGTAATGTGGAAATTTAGGAGCAACTAGGAAAGTATCCAGAATATAAGGGAGTGGACACACAATTCAGAGAACTGCTATGTTGCTCACAATTGAGCACCAGTGTCTTAGTTGTGCCAGAAAACCACTCCAGAGAAGTTAGAAACCTAAAATTTGAAGGGCCCTAAATTTCCACCTAATAGTTTTTATCTTACATAGATCTTTGTTAAGCATAAATCTACGTCTGATTCTTCAGACCTTAGTTGCTATAACTCAATTTCCATTTACCAAGCGAGAATCAGCAGTTTTTAGAATGCCAGCATCTCCAAAACCACACAGGAATTGAGCTTAAAATCTGGTAGCATTTTGATACTGGAGAGCTTGACTTCAAACCATGCACCTTTTAAGAGGGCATTTTTTTTTTTTTTTTTTTTTTTTTGAGACAGAGTCTCACCCTGTCGCTCTGGCTAGAGTGCAATGGTGTGATCTCTGCTCACTGCAACCTCCGCCTCCCAGGTTCAAGTGATTCTCCTGCCTCAGCCTCCCAAGTAATGGGGATTACAGGCACTCACCTCCACGCCCAGCGAATTTTTGTATTTTTAGTAGAGACGGGGTTTCACCATGTTGGCCAAGCTGGTCTCGAACTCCTGACCTCATGATCCACCCGCCTCAGCCTCCCAAAGTGCTGGCATTACAGGTGTGAGCCACCGCACCTGGCCCTCAGAGGACATTTTAGGAAGCATTAAAAATATTCTTCTACAGCACTTTGGGAGGCCAAGGTGGGTGTATCATGAGGTCAGGAGTTCAAGACCAGCCTGGCCAACATGGTGAAACTCCGTCTCTACTAATAATACAAAAATTAGCCAAGTGTGATGGCAGGGGCCTGTAATCCCAGATACACAGGAGGCTGAGGCAGGAGAATTGCTTGAACCTGGGAAGTGGAGGTTGCAGTGAGCTGAGATTGTGCCACTGCAATCCAGCCTGGGTGACAGAGCAAGACTCCATCTCTGGAAATATATATATATATAATTCTTCTATATGCATCTCCTATTTTAGCTATGTATATTTTTCAGCTACAAAAGCAAAGCAAAACAAAACAAACAAAAAACCCAAGGCAGTTCATCAATATCTCTTGAATACGGTTTTTCTTAGAGGCAGAAAGAGTGTAGGAGTATGAAGAGTAATTAATGGAAAGAAAACTTCTAGAAAATCCTAGATGAAAGCTAAAACTATTATTGATCTGTATTAGCGTGAGGAACCCTTTTCATCATATTTGCCTAGGGTTTCCTCCAGACCAAGCTCCTTTTACCTCAGCTCCCTACGCTTAGGTTCTTTGTGGTTCCCTGTACTTCTCAAAGCCTGTAGCTAACTGTAGCAACTTAATTTCTGAGAGAGTGGTAAGAGTTCCAAGTTACCCCTTAGACATTTCTGGCACCACCAACCACCATTGTTGTGGTTGACTGGGTTTATTATAATAATAATTCTTGACATTTACATACCATATTTCATCACAGAATCACTACAAATTATAGATGTTAACCAATTGGGCTTTCTCCCTCCTTTATCATCAGGAGGAGTGGGCAACAGAGACGTCTAGACAGAGAAACTGAGTTAGGGATATTTCAGTATGATAAGTGAGTTTAGGGCAAGAGCCCTTAAAACATGTGAAGGGCAGATTTTTAAACTACGCCACCATCCCACTGTTGAACTGGAGAACAGAACTGAAAGAAACTGCAGGCGATCTTGTGGATTTCTTAAAGATACTCAGCAATTCTGATCCCACAATTATTTAACTTCTTGAAATTGCTCCTGTTTTAATTTAAGTCAATTTCTCTTGCAGCGAGAACAGAATTAGCTGGTTAGTACCCTCCTTATAAAACATTTGATATAATGCACTATACAGTACTTGAAGGTTTAAACCAAAACACCATTTAGCCTTATGAGCTCCAGGCTAGGAAATACAAATTCTTTTAGCCATGCCTATATAATTTCTCTAGGATTTTTAAAAAGTAATTCTGTAGCAAACTGTACTCAAGGAGAAACTGTTTTAGTCATTCTTCCTTTGTTTCCTAGTGTTTCAGAAGTTGACAAAGGCATTAATTAGTAACAAACTACTTTGATAGTTTTTTGTCAACTTTTTTATTGCAATACATCATATATACAGAAAAATGCACAAATCATAAATGTAGAACTCAATGATTTATTTATTTATTTATTTTTTGAGACAGAGTCTCACTCTGTCACCCAGGCTGGAGAGCAGTGGTGCATGCAGTCTTGGCTCACTACAACCTCCACCTCCCGGGTTCAAGCACTTCTCCCGCCTCAGCCTCCAAAGTAGCTGGGATTACAGGCGTGCGTCACCACATCCAGCTAATTTTTATATTTTTAGTAGAGACGGGGTTTCACCATATTGGTCAGTCTGGTCTGGAACTCCTGACCTCGTTATCCGCCTGCCTTGGCCTCCGAAAGTACTGGGATTACAGGCGTGAGCCACCGTGCCCAGCCCAGTCATTTTTTTTTTTAACAAAGTGAACACACTCACGTAAGCCCTACCTACATCAAGATACAGAACATTACCAGCACCCCTAAAGCTTCTCTTTCTCTTTTTTTTTCTTTCTTTCTTTTTTTTTTTTTTTTTTTTTGAGATGAAGTCTTGCTCTGTCACCCAGGCTGGAGTGCAGTGGCGCAATCTGGGCTCATTGCAACCTCCACCTCCCGGGTTCAAGCGATTCTTGTGCCTCAGCCTCCCGAGTAGCTGGGATTACAGGCATGTGCAACCACGCCCAGCTTTTATATTTTCAGTAGAAACAGGGTTCCACCATGTTGGCCATGCTAGTCTCAAACTCCTGACCTCAAGTGATCCTTCCACCTCAGCCTCCCAAAGTGCTGGGATTACAGGCATGACCCACTGCACCTCTTTATGCCCCTTCCCAGTTATCTCCACCAAAATAACTACTATTCTGACTTCTATCACCAGATTAATTTTGCCTATACTTGAACTTCATATGAACAGATTCATACTATATATACTTTTGTGTGTCTGCACTCTTTCATTTAGCATTATAATTGTGAGGATTGTCTGTGTTTTTGCATGTAGCAAAACACATGTAGTTCCTTTGTTCTCATTACTATATAGTATTTCTTTTACTCATTTTATTTCATTCTATGGTAGGTAAACATATGGGTTTTTCTGCTTTGGAAAAATTGTAAATAATGCTGCTATGAACAATCTTATATCAGACTTTTGGAGCACCACTATGTTGGCATTTCTGTTTGGTATATAGCTAGGGGAGAGGAATTGCTGAATTAGAGGGTATGTGCATATTCTGCTTTAGGAGATTCTACCATTTTTCCAACAGACTTGTACCATTTTATACTCCCACCAACAATGTGTGAAAATTCCAGTTGCTCCTCATTCTCACTGATACTTGGTATTGTCAGTTTTTCTTAATTTTAGCAATTCTGGTGGGTGGCTGTAGTAGTTTCTTCAATTGAAATAAACCAGCTGCCTGGAGGGATTAGGTCTCTGAAAATATCCTTTTTTCCTGCTGCCATTGTACATTTGCCAGTGGATCACAGGAACATCTACTCTGTGAGGAACAAAGTGGTAGCCTAGCCCTCATTTGCATGACTTTGAACTGTTATCTCTGGCTGCTGTAGATTCTAGCCAGAGCAGACTGGGAGACACCGTGTGCAGACAGATAACCTTTTCTTGTTCATTAAGGACCCACTTAGCTCTCCATGCGGGTGCAGCAGACAGCCTAGAAAAGCAGGTAATGACTTTATGACTATATAATGCTAATCTCATCAATAATAATTCTAAGAGGAAAAAGCCCAGAATTTAAATAACTGGGTTATGGTACCAACACACAAAAGTATGAAAGTCAGGTTGAGGACAGCTGTACTTGTTTTTGCAACTAATATTAACTGACATGACCCTATTCTCCATAATACGTATTCAGAGAGACTTTTAAACTGGATGCTGAAATCTAGAGGGGGGAGGGTTTAATTGCCTTGAAGTGTTTTGAAAATACTAACCAATAAACAGTCGTATTAGAAATAGGCAGAACTGGTGCTTTATTTGAGGCTGGACATATAAGAGTTTCAAAAAGGTTTGTGGATGATAATTCCTCTCCTTTTGTCAGCAAGAAGTTTGAGTTCAGTGGCCAGTTTTTTTGCCAATGAGAAGTGAATAGTACAACTGACTTTTAAAATCAAATGTCACATTCCACATAGTTCCCACCTTGGTTTTAGTTTCTCAACAATGGAATACAATTTTCAATAAATCTAAGATAAAAATTCTGCCCAAGTAACCTCATTAATATTGAGGGGACTCTTCTCTATTGGAAATCTGTGTGTTTTGTTCAAAAAATTGGAAGCAAAGAACTCTTTCAAGTTAATTCTAGGGATTCCAAAATTAAACGTATACTATTAGATAAACACTAATAGGAAATTAGGTTGTTATATTTTTTCTCTTTCTCTTTCTCAATCTGCCTTTCTCTTTATTCCCACTGTAAAATGTGTGGGTGTTTATTCCTTTCTACTTTATGTTCTGATTTCACATGGCCACCCCATGAGGGTTTTTTTTAACAATCTGAAACCCCCAAAATATTGAATTATTATGGAAACAAGGTGCAATATTTCAAGCATCACCCCACAATAAAAGTAACAGGATAATGATTTTCTTTCTCAGTTCAGATATTAGAGGCCCAAGTATTGATTGCCTGTTTCTTTTGCCTCCTGTCCTCTGATGAAACTACACTTTTGACAGAGTCACAATAAAATGTGCCCTTTCCAGTATGAGATCTCTGTAAATGTCATTCACACAGTCATTGTTTTCTAATTCTCTGCATTTTCATCAGAATAGCACACAAGCTCTTCGTTGAGTGGAGAGAGAGCAAGCAGTGTTTAAATTTAGAATTCACTAGAACAACCAAGTTCCATTATCTTGCTAAGGACAGTTACAGTCTAACAATAGGACTCCTTTTCCATAGTGTTTATGAAATTATTATTCTTAGAATTGATTAAGTGATGAGGACTTTGATAACTAGAGGTTTCATGAAATGCTGTTGGGAATATTGATGTTGGGTTTGCCAGGCAAACAGAGGTTGTAAAATCAGTGTGAATGTCAGTGTTCATGGATGAGAAGGGTTGGTTGGTAACATAAGCTGAAGCCAAGCTGGAGACCTAGATGAAATGGCTGCTTCCCTAACCCAACACTGCCAGCTAGTCTTCCTCCTGACCTGCAACATTCTTGCTGTCTCAGCCCCAGGTCTCTGATCCTAGCTGTTAGCAAATGATTTGTGATTCTGTTTAAGGATACATATCAGTGGTAGCCTAGCTTGAAGCCACCAAACTTATTTCATTTGTGCCCTGCACCAAATCTGATCCCAAAGGTGGCAAGCTGGCACATTAACACAATGTAATACTTAGTACTTTCCTCCTCCTCTATGAAATCAGTTTATCCAACAATATCTCATACAAATGACCTGCAAAAACAAGCCATACACAAAGCTTTCACTAACATCTTGATAAATGTAACTGGTGCACCTCTGGCTTTTCAAGGTGTTCCTGTGCTGTGACCCTCTGTTTCACATAATGTAGCCTTTTAATTTATTTCCAATAGCTTCCCAGTCAGTTAGCACTGGCATCCTTTTTCTAACCTCAGATCATGGTCTGATAATCCATTTTGGTGCCTTTATTAGCTTCAAAGGTAGTTTGAGCTGTTAAAATCTTTTTTTAACAAGTTTCTTTTGGATAAGAGATGTTGCAGTGGACTCCATATATTTTTTACCTTTACCTAACCTTTTCTTATTTATTTATTTAGAGACAATATCTTGCTCTGTCACCCAAGCTGGAGTGCAGTGGCACAATCTCAGCTCACTGCAGCCTCGACCTCTTGGCTCAAGCTATCCTCTCACCTCAGCCTCCCGAGCAGCTGGGACTACAGGTGCACACCACCAGGCCAGGCTAATTTTTGTGTATTTTGTAGAAATGGGGTTTTGCCATGTTGCCCAGGCTGGTCTCGAACTCCTGAGCTCAAGCAATCCACCCATCTCGGTCTCCTGCAGTTTTTATCTGGCACCATTGCAGCTGATCCCATCTTGACAGCAATCCTACTAGAAATCTATTCAGAAACCCCTCTTCTGTTCATCTTTGCATCATCCTATCTGGGAGGCAAAGTTACCCAGGAGACCACTGAGAGGGCGGGTCTCACTCTCTTTTCTTTTTGCTTGCTTTCTATTGATTGTCCCTAGAAGAAAGGTAACTGATTTAAGGGGCCTGAAAATGGTTTGGACAGACTATAAAGAAAATAAAAATGAGATCAGTATGAAGAAGTCAATACCACACACCTTTTTCAAATTTGACAAAAACATTTAAGTTCTGAAATATTTCAGGTAAAAAAATAAAATACGTGATAAGAGAGAGGCTTACCTGAGATATATTTTAGGAAATCTGGACTTCACTTCTTTCTTATATTCCCCCTTTTCACTCTCAACACATGAAATGCTGAAAATGGAATTTTTGCTTCTTGTATTAGAAGAATTTTCAACATTTAAATTTTTTAGAAAGTTTTGAATCTGATACTTATAATATTTGCCAAGCTGTCCATGAAAGAACATGCATTCTAGAGAATGTCTGACAAAAGAGAGGCCAAAATTTTATCTCTTATGAATATTCAGGCCAGGTGCAGTGGCTCACACCTGTAATCCCAGCACTTTGGGAGGCCAAGGTGGGTGAATCCTTTGAGCTCAGGAGTTCGAGACTAGCCTAGATAACATGGCGAAACCCTGTCTCTACAAAAAATACAAAAATTAGCCCGGCATGATGGTGCGCACCTATAGTCGCAGCTACTCTGGAGGCTGAGGTGAGAGGATCCCTTGATCCCAGGAGGCAGAGGTTTCAGTGAGCTGAGATTGTACCACTGTACTCCAGCCTGAGCAACAGAGACCCTGTCTCAAAAAAAAAAAAAAAAAAAAAAAAATATTCACAGTATTGGGTGCTTGTGCAAAGTGGACATAGGATACATAGTTCTTAAGACTTATCAGCAATATGTTACTTCAATTTCATAAGCAAGTAAGATAAATAGTGGCTTTACAGTTATCACACACTCTATCAATGGGATGTTGTCAAGATAGAATCTCAGTTGTAAGCTCACTATTCAGAGTTTTGTCTATAAAGTTGTATTGCTTCTATAACTCAAACAAGATCAAGTTGTAGCTGGCACCATTTTCCTCAGAGTACCAAAGATGTAACTGACTCCTGTTTAAGAAATGTCAAAACTCACCGGAATTCATACTGCCAAGAACAACATGTGTGTGACATGTTGCTAAGCTTCCCTCTGCAGGTTTCCCCTCTGCGTCAGTGGTGTGAACCCAGCAGCTCAGAATGAGGTAATTTCACAAAGGTGGGCATCTTGAACTCTTATGTCATCCTTCAGATAACGCATAGGTCAGAGATGGAATAAACAAAGCAATATGCCAAAAGCCAGCTGTTGAAATGAGGAGGAACTGGCCTGGGAGTAAAGGGCTACATGGAGGATTGCAGTTAGGCTCAGGGGCTCTCCTGAAAGGTGAGCTTGCCCTGTTGGTGCTTATCTTACACAGTGAAAGGAAAGGAGGAAAACTGTCTCAAATCAGAACCAGGGAGAGCTGGTGATGCGGGGGCTGCCTCTATCTAAACCCTGATCTTATACTGCTTCCCTGTGGAGAATTCTCTGAACTGCAGCTTCCCTCTGTGGGCCCCTGCCCGTCATGTCCATCCAGTGTGGTCTCGAGCCTGGACTTGGTATCATCCAACAGCAGGGAAAAAAAAAAAAATCTGTTAAGAACCTCAGCAAAAAGAATGGGGAGGCCATGAGAAAATGGTCCTCTCCTGAGTCCAGAGTCATATCTCACAGCAGGCTGATCGGACAGGTCTGCATCCTCGCCCTTCCCTTTTTACATACCTTTTTAAAAAGCCCAAAGCCTCTGTCTGCCCAATGGTGTTCCTTTGGTTCTGCTTTCACAGATATATGTTCTGGCTTGCACCCTTGGAAATTCCAAATCAATTGTTAAAATTGCCTACTATTTGTCTGAATATTTTTCACAAAAGCCAAATCACAAGGCTATGGCCAACATAGAGGTTTCCACTTTTATCTTTTTATAATTATCACAGCTTTCTGCTTGTCTTCCTCCATACCCACCCAAGGAAGTGTAGACATAGGCATTAACAAGAATATCCCTGCCCTTCAGCTATCCTTCTTCAGAGGGCATTAGGGCAATAAAACACATTTTAGATATAGATCTATAGCTGACTACTTCATTATGATATAAAAACAGTACTGTAGGAGGATTACAGTGAGTATGGTGGTTCGATTTCTTTATTTCTCTACAATTTAAGAACCAGAGGCCAGGTGCAGTGGCTCACACCTGTAATCCCAGCACTTGGAGAGGCTGAGGCAGGAGGATTGCTTGAGCCCAGGAGTTCGAGACCAGCCTGACCAACATAATGGAGCCCCATCTGTTTATTTTATTTTATTTTACTTTATTTTGAGACAGAGTCTCACTCTGTCACCCAGGCTGGAGTGCAGCCTCAGCTCACTGCAACCTCCGCCTCCCAGGTTTAAGCAATTCTCCTGCCTCAGCCTCCCAAGTAGCTGGGACTACAGGCACGCACCACTACGCCTGGCTACTTTTTCTATTTTTAGTAGAGTCAGGGTTTCACCATGTTGGCCAGGCTGGTCTCAAACTCCTGACCTCCAGTGATCTACCTGCCTCAGCCTCCCAAAATGCTGGGATTACAGGTGTGAGCCCAGCCTCTAGTTTTAGAAAAAGAAAAAAAAAAAAAAAGGAACTGGGGAAAGTTCAGCTTCTCTTAATTAAGAAACAATCAGGCCCAGCACAATGGCCTATGCCTGTAATTCCAGCACTGGGGAGGCCAAGGTGTGCAGACTGCTTGAACCCAAGAGTTTGAGACCAGCCTGGGCAACATGGCAAAATCCCATCTCTACAAAAAATTAAAGAAGAAGAAACAATCAGAAGCTAATAGAAAGCTATAATTAAAGTTTGATATGTTTTAGAGGAGATGAAGAAGAAGGCAATACATCCTTTGGGCTGGTCGGTGGTATTTTCTAGTGAATATTCAGAATCAGAAAGTATAAAGGAAGTTGACGCTGTAATTCACATTCCAGAGAGAACCTGTGATCCTTTCTGTTCCTCTCCTCTCTGCCTCTGTTGAAGGCTCGAGGGTGAAAGCTGTAAGTTGAAGAGGACAAGCCATCAACAGAGGGTAACTTATGATGAGAAATGAAAATATTTGGATTAGCTATAATACTAAGCCAGTGATATTTACAAATTATTAAACTGCCATCCCCACATCAAACGCTTTTTATTTTATGAAATGCTAAGCTGTACTTTCAGTTTGTTTCAAACTGTCAGGGCCGTTATTTGATGTCCCTCTTTGTTTGTTTATCTTAATTAAGATGTAGAATCAATCATTTTTACTTTCTCTCTCCAAGAGCAGCAGCCGGCTCAGAGTCAGGATGAGGTCTGGCCACCCTTGAGTGCTGTGCAGGTGCTGAGCTGTGTTTGTTCACAGAGGGATAAAAAGCACATTTGTTCTCCAGGTTGTGTGGATAGACTGACAGATTTTGATAAGAGGGAAAAAAGGCTTCCTCTGGTGAGAAATAACATTTCTATCTAGAATAAGTAAAAACAGTGGCAAATATAATTCCTGTTATGGAGATGATTTTCCTCAACACATAGTGACAACTCACCTGGGGGTGGGAAACACTGAGGTGGGTTGGAAATAGGAGGCAGAATGTGGTGACCCAGATCAAGCAAGAAGCATAAGATGGAGAGCCCTAAACCTTGTCCTGTGAACATGACAGTTGTTCTTGCCACGCTAGCTTTCTTTTCTATTCCTGATGCCACAGTTCAATCTCCAAGCTACTAGGTCATAGTCTCCTGAAAGTAGAATGGCTTATTGTTGGAGAGACCATTTCATATCCAAACTACTTGTGTTCCTCTTTGTATAGAGGTACTTCTGGCCCATCAACTCTGTATAAGGGCCTTTGCAGGGCGTTTACAACAGTACAGCTTTCTTTTTTTTTTTTTTTTTGAGACAGAGTTTTACTCTTGTGGCCCAGGCTGGAGTACAATGGTGTGATCTCGGCTCACTGCAACCTCTGCCTCCCGGGTTCAAGTGATTCTCCTACCTCAGCCTCCCAAGTAGCTGGGATTACAGGCACCCGCCACCACACCCAGCTAATTTTTGTATTTTTAGTAGAGATGGGGTTTCTCCATGTTTGTCAGGCTGGTCTCGAACTCCCAACCTCAGGTGATCCACCCGTCTCAGCCTCCCAAAGTGCTGGGATTACAGGCGTGAGCCACTGAGCCTGGCCAACAGTACAGCTTAATTCTGCTGAGCCACCCACTCTTTCCTACTCAGACCCCCTTTTGAGAAGCATGCATCCCCTCAGAATAGCTAGCCAGGGGTAGAGAAGCAGTCAACTAGACATGGAACAAAACTGAATTCTACACACCAATCAACCCACTTAGAGATAAAGCCTTGTCTCCTTAGCACCAGGTCACCTTCATCTCCTTAGCACCATGTTCCTCTATCTAACTGAGCTAAATAGCCATACAATTCAATCAGCTGGACAAATGAGAAACACAAAGAAAGGAAACAAGTCTATTGCATGATTTAGGGAGATCAGATTGGAAAAGATACAGTGCTTTACTTTTAAAATCATCCTAGTGAGTGAAGCAATCCAAACATAGCCATAGACTTAAACAGATTATTTGTATTTTATACCACATGCATCTAGAACAGCATTATCTGTAACCCTCAAGCACTTGGAGCCCTAGAGTTAGGGAAAAGTATACCTTTTCAATGATCAGAATTTTTTTAAGCACATCTAAGCAAATTTGGATGTGAAATTAGTACTAACATTTCTCCTACTTATTGTGAGCACTAACAGCTAGCGCACACTCCAGTAGTCTTATATGTTGTTCTGCTCCTGACAGTGTTATAGAAGTTAACTTCAGGAACTTGGACAAGAAGGCCTGCATTCCAGTCCTTCATTAGGCAAGAGGTGGACTTTTGAATCACATAATTCCAAGAGGAAACATAACCTTTCAAAAGATAAACCAACACTTCATTTATTTGAGGCCTCTGTTGTGATTCTTGGACCACAGATAACTACTTTGAACAAATTCTCACTCTTCATTAGTGGAAAACACTTTCCTCTAATCGCCATGAATTACACAACACCTGGAATTAAGCAGTCTTCTCTTACCATACTCATTTTCTTTCTTTCCAGTGGGATATTCTAGGTTCATAAGGTGACTGCCAATACTTATTTAGCTGTGTGCAGTATCACTGTTGTGGCTGAGACTGCTAGCTAGCCCCCAATTCTGGGTTCGTGGCTGCCCAGAACAACTCCCTGCCTCCCTGCCTCCGCAGCAACTGGATTTGACCACATGATTTAACTTCTGGCTAGTGGAATGTATAAGTAATGTGTCAACTTTTTAGGGCCACACACAAGTGTCCTTAAGCAGGTAGAGGGAGGGTGATGCTCTCTGTGTTGCCCCTTTCCTCCTTCCTGCTGGCTGGAACTGGAGCCAGTTTGGAACATGACGAACAAATGACACACTTTATAAAGACAGAAAGAGCCTGAAGAGGAAAGGGCGAAGGGTTTGAAACATGGTGGACGACATAAATCAGCAACAAACTACCAACACCATAGAGGAGCCCCTTGATTTCATCAGGCTCAGCCTGGATAAGTGAATTTATGGATAAATGAGAGATTACCAGGAGCTTCTAGGCAGATTACATGCTTATGATCTACATTTAAATATGTTATTGGGAGATGTGGAAGAAACTGTGACTACTACAGAAATTGAGGAAGAAGCCATCACATGTAAGAGATATATAAATCAGTGAAACAGAATATTCGAATGCCCTTTTTCCCAGAAGATGTTTTGTCCTGGTTGACCTCCGTTGAGTGTTGGCTGAAACAATTTATCCCATATGGAAAATAGGAGACTTTTTACAGTTACCTCTTTAAATGTTCAGGACATTCAAAAGAGAAACCAGCAAACATTTTGATATTAAGAAATTCTCCCACTCCTGAAATGAGTTGATTTGCAGACAACTCATAACTTCTATTTTTAAAAAAATTTTTTTATAAAGGTGGGGTCTCACTATATTGCCCAGCCTGGTCTCGAACTCCTGGGCTTAAGCCATCCTCCCACCTCGGCCTTCCAATGTGCTGGGATTATGAGCATGAGCCACTGCACCCAGCCCAGATAATTCATAACTTCTTAAGCTAAATGGCATTTTTATTTTTCTCCAACCCTTCTAATAAATGTGATCACCAAGATGCAAAACTCTTCTTCAGGAAAAAAAAGAGGAGCATGAAGTGCCCTCCCATTCCTGGGGTGCCTCCCCCCAGTCTTTTTATACATGAGAGACAAATTACCTTCTATTTTGTTAAGACCTCTATTATTTGGGGTTTTCCTCACACTGGCTAAACTAATCCTAATGATACAGCTGGTAAGGACTTCCTTTGGGGGGTAGCCAAGGACAAACTGAGTAGGGTAACACTCGGGAAGAGACTATGAGGAATAGAATGGGAAAGATACCACAGTGATGAAATGACTACAAGTGGCCTTTTCAGCCATGGCAATGATTAAAGCCAGAGTTATATTAGCACAGATAATAATTTCTTTAGTATTTCTTAAATGGTGTTATGCAGAAGTCCTACCTTTTATTGGTTGATTAATGTAGTTTCTTCTAGTCTTGGTAATAATGATCCTGGGTAGTTTGTTAAAATTGCAATGTGTACAAGTTGTCTTGGCTCTTTTCCAGGTCACCTTTGGTTACTTTGGTGCTTATAGCACTTCTCTTGCCCTGCATGCTTATTCTGATACTCACTGTCCAGGCCCTCCACCTGGGGGCCTCCCTGGGCCCACCTCACCAAGGCCCTCCAGCAAGCCATCAGGATGATAAGGACCTAACATACAAATTTACTCTGAGGCTGTGGTTCTTAGCCCTAGGTGAGCATCAGAACTACTCATAGAAGTTTGTAAAAATAAACATACCTCAGCCCCACTCCAGATAATCCTGAATCAGTATATCTGGAGTGCAGTTCAGGTATCTACATTTTTTTAAAAGTAGACAGGTGATTCTGATGTGCAGCCAGAGTTAAGAACCACTGCTCCAAGGTGTTGATGACTGATAATGGCTCAGTATAATATTGTCAACTACACACATGTGACCTCATGGGGTAAGAGTCACTGCCTGACATCTATCAGTTATCTACCTCTACTCAGTGGTCTACCGCATAGGTACAGACAGCTGTGCCTTATCCCTAGGAGAGCTAGAGCTCTGTGCCTCCTCCTCCCAGTGATTTCTGATGTACTAGCTTGTTACCACACTGCGGATGAGAATACTTTGATTAATGTGCTACCTCTCCCAGAGGCATTTGTAGTTCAACGGGGAATAATGCTTTAATCTAAGGGAATGGGCTCCAAATGATGGAATTTCAGGAATTACAGAAGTCATTTGAGAAGATGTTTTGGAAGAGGGGCCCTTTTCCAGTTCACTTAAACACACACCATTTAAGCAGCACCAATTCTACTTATAAAACAACAACAACAAAACAACTGGGCCTGATTCAGAAGATGTTTTAGACTTCTGAGGGGAAAAGTATCTATTTCTTCATCTTCCTTCACCTGCTGTTTGAAATCACCTTCAGCCCTCACACTTTCTCTTACCTCTAGAGAAGCAGTGCTGTTTGCCCCTAATTCAGCCATGGTTAAATGGCAAGAGAGCTCATGTTAAAAGAGCACATTACACTCTTCTGAATATCCTTTCATACATGGAATTCAATCTTAGAACACAGAGCAAAGAGTCATTTAGTGATCAATCCCCTATTACAGCACAGGCACAGCCAGTCTAATCAATATTTTCATGTATCTGGCCAGCTTTTACAAACCTGAGGTAATTAAGATTCTACAATGTCTTAGGTAATCCTTAATATTTCACTGGCTTTTCTTCTCAACTGTTTTGTTTCTTATTACTTTTATCCTTCCCTTCCAGACTCTGTAAATACAAACCTAATAGGACTATTATAAAAACCAAGTTAAATAGGAGGTTTGATAGTGCTCTAAAAAATTTTAAAGCCCTACATAACTGTATAATAATGTTTCTATAATAAGGACTGTATTCTTTGTGTAGCAGTACTTCAAGTTTTGATGGAAAGAGGAGGAGGAAAGACTGAGATGTAGACAGACTAATGCTAAGGATTGCCATGAGAATTCCTTCTGTTCCTGCCTTGTCCACTTATTAACTAGCAAGCTTGAGCAAGTCACTTTAATTTCTCCATCAAGAGAAAAATGGTCATTTTTCTTATTATAGAAAATTACTCATATTATAGAGGTAGTGGTGAGGATTAATGAATCAAGGTATATTAGGAGACTTAAGCATCCATAGATTTTGTAAATTCTGCAGAAAGAATCTGGAAGGGAGATTTAGATACAGGCCCAAGTTCTAGCTAGACATGGAACCCTGGCATCCAGACACTTGCCCCTCAGTTCTAATTATTAGCACACTCCCTCTGCTAAATAGGATAAAAGGAAGAGCTTTTGTTCTTGTCCATTATAAAAACACATTGAATTATCTATGGAGATTTTGTAACTGTCAAAGATTTATTGCCCTGGAAATAAGGATTTGTAATAAGAGTGTTATCACACCTTTGTTGGTGTGAACTATTCACCAGGAATAGTCAAAGAGATAAATGAAATATAAACAGCACAATGGGCTAAGTGCAGCCTCCCCTAATTGTTTATTTTCTTTCCAAACTGGCAAGAAGTTGTTGGAGTTTCATACTTCATTTTATACACAAATTGAGGTCCTGGGGGAGAGTATCCTTCATGTGAACAGCTCTCCCAGTTACACGAGAAAACTGAGTAACAGTAAAACCCTCAGGGACATCATTTAATATTTCCAGCATTTCACATGAGCTACTGACACTTGGGTCTTCAAGGGGAAAGCTGATTTATACCTTCAGTCGTTAGACAATGTAAAGGTGAGGTCAAGCATAGGCATCCTTCATCCCTTTCCCTGGTGCTCACAGGTCCCTTGGGCAAGGTGGAATCAAAGCATTTCAAATGGTAGAGGTCATAGGAGTGACATCGTAAGAGGTAAGAGAGCACAGCCTCCTTCCTCTACCAGTGGGTCTGACGCCCATATATCTTCATATTGCCGTTGTTTCCACTTGAAAAATTACATGCAGTTGGTTTTACTTTTCCTTCCCTTCCTATTCTGAAAACACGATTTCCACTCCCAATCTAAAGTATAATTTATGTCAAGGCTAATGATTATGTGTTTCTGATTATTTTTTAAAAAGGTGAAACCTTTAACATAAATGCAAGACAACAGGTGTCCTGTTTTATAGCCTTGTACCTTTCCAACCCTATAAATTAAAATCATGTCTGTGCTGTCTCTGTCTTTGCACTGATCTGAAGTCATTCTAGGACATTCCAGGAATTCTGTGCTCTCTGGCACAAAACCTCCCACGTGGAAGTTTCCAGATAAATTTTTCTTGATTTGATTTGATCTACAGGTACTTGATCAAATTCTGGTCATGCCCAGTAATACAATAATACTTTGTAAATTGCAACCCAAGTTTATACCCTGGGCTTCTGACCCCAAATTTCATAATGGGATTCCATACCTTTTATTCCTTATGAAATAAAACAGCTCTCCAATGGAAAGAGACCTCCTGTTTTTGTGGGTCCCCTTGCAATGTAGGAAGAGCTTAGGCAAATTAGATGCATGGTATAAAGTACAATATTAGAATTGTAAATGAGTCTTAAAATTACATAAAGACTACAGATTATTAAAGTATTCTTAAGACAATATCTAATTCAAATATAACTTTATGTAAATTTTTTTTCTTTTTTTTTTTTTTTTGAGACAGAGTCTTCCTCTGTTGCCCAGGCTGGAGTGTAGTGGCGCAATCTCAGCTCACTGCAACCTCTACCTCCCAGGCTCAAGCAATTCTTGTGCCTCAGCCTCCTGAGTAGCTGGGATTACAAGCATGCATCACCACACCCAGCTAACTTTTGTGTTTTTAGTAGAGATGGTTTCTGCATGTTGGCCAGAACCCCTGGTCCTGAACTCCTGGCCTCAAGTGATCTGCCTGCCTCGGCCTCCAAAGTGCTGGGATTACAGGCGTGAGTCACCATGCCCAACCTGTGCCAGTGTTTTTAATAGCATTGTTTATCTTTATTCTACACTGGTTTCTTCTTTCTTTTCTGGATTCCTTTGCCACGTACCTTCATACCAAGCTTAGGAATTTTGTGTAATCATCCACTCAGAATGGACATCATTATATAAATATGGAGACATAGCTATGCTGTGAAATAGTTGAAAAACTATTTTTAAAATTTTCTATTTTTATTTTTATCAAAATAATGTATGCATATAGTTCTTAAAAATCAAATAAAGCCAGGCACAATGGTGTGTACCTGTAGTCCCTTGGGAGGCTAAAGTGGGAAGATTACTTGAGCCCAGGGGTTTGAATCCAGCCTCGGCCACATAGCAAGACCCCATTTCCAAAAAAATTTTTTTAAATCAAATACTACTACAAGCAGTCACCCTGGAGTTCTGCTTTCCAGAGGCAACCCATTTCCATTTTTTAAAAATTGACTTTTTCATCCATTCTGATATGTCTTTTCCACACTTCTAAATAATATGATTATACATCTATTTTTTTAGTTTATCAATTTCAGACATTATCTATTGATTTTATATTATGGTAGGGGAGGAGTCAGCATTCCTATTCCATCCCAGCCATCAATTCCCCATTCTTCATGTTTCCAGTGTGGTTATATCATAATTTTTAGTTAATCAATATTTAGTGTTTACATTAACTACGTAAATATTATTTATGTCAACCCTTATAAAATTGTGTAATTAAATTTTATTTCTTTATTTTTTATACCAAGGGATATAAAATAATACTTCTTTATTTTTTACCCAAGAGGACTGGGTTCATAGAGCTTCCAGATAGCTGACCACATGGAGATTCCTAGAGGGTAGCATAGCCAGGGAGGACATGGAAGCTACACAACCCTTCCTCCATACCTCGCCCTGTGCATCTCTTTACCTATATCCTTTGTAATATCCTTTATAATAAACCAGGAAATGTAAAAAAAATTCTTGTTTTTCCTAGAGTTGGCAAATGCCTTGACTTTCTTCATTTGCATAGTTTTCTAAGTCACCATCCCTAATTCTTTCCAAACTTTGCAGAATTGTGATTTTCCACATGGTCAAACACACCAGATGATCCATCAGTTCCATTTGTGCTTCTAGTCTCTCCTGGAGATCTCCATCCTCCTCCCCACTCTGGGCTGGCTGCTCTCAGGCCTCCTGCACAGCTGTCATCCTGGGACTTCCCTTTCATCCCTTTCCTTCATCAGAGCACCACGTTCTGGACCGAATGTCACCTTCTTTCTTGGTGGACTCCCTCATTTTGATGGAGCACATATTGTGGTGGCATCCTGAGAAAGGATGCCTAGGAGGTCAATTTCTTGAGACTTTGAATGTTTGAAAACCTCTGTATTCTACTTTTACACTTAACTGTTAGTTTGGGTGTGAGAATGCTAATGGAAGTCATTTTCCCTTAGAACTTAGAAAGCTTTGCTTCATTGGCTTCCAGCTTTCATTGTTGCTGTGGAGAATTTCAGTGCCATTCTGATTCTTAATTCTTTGTGTGACTTGTTTCTCCCCCCTGATTCAGAAGGTTTTAGGATCTTCTTTTTATGAATTCTGTTCTGAAATATCACTGTGATTACCAATATGTGAGTCCCTTTTCATTTATGTTCTGGGTGTATGGAGGACCATTTCAATCAAAAGATTCCTATCATTTTGAGAAATGTTATTATTTCTTTGATAATGTCCTTCCCTCTGTTTCTGTGTTCTAATACTTTTTATCTTTTCTGGTTTCCTTTTCTTGATCTTTTTGCTCTATGTAAGATTTCCTTGGCCAGGTGAGGTAGCTCACGCCTGTAATCCCAGCACTTTGGGAGGCTGAGGCAGGTGGATTGCTTGAGCCCAGGAGTTCTAGACCAGCCTGGGCAACATAGCTAAACCCTGTCTCTACCAAAAAATCCAAAAACTAGCTGAGTGTGGTGGCACATACCTGTAGTTTCAGCTACTCAGGAGGCTGAGGTGGGAGGATTGCTTAAGCCTGGAAGGTGGAGACTGCAGTGAACCAAGATGAAGCCACTGCACTTCAGCCTGGGCAACAGAGTGAGACCCCATCTCAAAAAAAAGAAAGAAAGTGAGAGAGAGAGAGAGAGAGAGAGAGAAAGAGAGAAAGAAAGAAGAAAGAAAGAAAGAAAGAAAGAAAGAAAGAAAGAAAGAAAGAAAGAAAGAAAGAAAGAAAGAAAGAAAGAGAGGAAGGAGGGAGGGAGAGAGGAAGGAAGGAAGGAAGGAAGGAAGGAAGGAAGGAAGGAAGGAAGGAAGGAAGGATTTCCTTGACAAGTATTTCTACCATCTTAAATCATGCAGCATTTTAGTAGTTGGTCTTATGGAACTCTTAGCTTTGGTAATGTGGGATGTGCTGCTCAGATTCTGCATCAGAGCTATTCTTGTTCCTCCTTTCATGTGCTCCACACAGTTTGACCCATAGAAGTCCAGCAGTCCCACTCAATGTCTGGGGCTAAACATCCCTGTGAAACTCATACAGCCCAGGTATCTGTCTCTTTTCTGGTAATGCCAAAGATCAGATCCCATTTTAAGGCTGAATATCCTGGACAACTCCCAGGCATAATGGCTCCATTTAGTAGTATATTACTGTAACCATTCTTAGCAGAATGGGGTTCCTAAAAATCATGAAATTTGGGCTAAGAAATATAGAATTAAAGCATTCTTCATCTTGACTTTATAGTTAGGACCATAACATACATTAGATAAAATGTGTAGCATGGTGTAGCCAAAACAAAAGGAAAAAAAAACTGGATTTGGAGCTTAAGTTTTAGCCGGGCACGGTGGCTCATGCCTGTAATCCCAGCACTTTGAGAGGCAGAGGCGGGGGAATCACCTAAGGTCAGGAGTTTGAGACCAGCCTGGCCAGCATGGTGAAACCCCGTCTCTACTAAAAATACAAAAAAAAAAAAAAAAAAAAAAAAATTAGCCAGGTGTGGTGGCACATGCCTATAATGCAGCTTACTCAGGAGGCTGAGGCAGGAGAATCGTTTGAGCTCGGGAGGTGCTCAGATCGCGCCATTGCACTCCAGCCGAGATCACGCCATTGCACTCCAGCTTGGGCAACAAGAGTGAAACTCTGTCTCAAAACAAAAAGAAGAAAAAAATCTAAGTTTATATCTTGGTTCTTCTTCTTCCCAACTGTGTGAGCCTGTTTCAGCTTCTGAAGGCTAGACTGGTGAGATCTTTCTGTCTGAATGAAGGAGATCAGAATTAAGGAGGTGTCATACATGAAAGCATTTTATAAACACTAAATAAAGTGTTATCCAAATGTAAAGTATTACTATTATCATGTTACTGTTGTAATTATTTGGTCAGGAAAGCCTGAATTTCATGCTGCCTCTCCTATGTGCTTTGTAACACCCAGGCAATTCCACAATTAGAAGTGGCTTTTCAAAAAGACACTTTAGTTCTTTTTTTCCTTGAAAACAAATGAATCTGGAACCAATCTACCTTAGCCATCCAATATGTGCAGCCTCTTTTGTTCAGGAACAACCTTAAGGTAATAAACTTCTCTGCCCCTGTGACAGAGAAAAATGTTAGAAGGAAATGGGTTTCCATCTCAGGATTCCAAAATTATTCAGTTAAACGCACCTGACGTGCATTGGCATCCAATATGCCACCCTCCTCACCAGGCATTATTACTTATATACCTGCCTGTGAGAAAGGCTGCTCGGAAGAGCTACTCTGCTTTTGTCAGACATACATTTTAGAGACTTTTAAATAAACTTATATAGCAATACTGAGCTGCATGTCTTCTAAACTTTGCTATTTCATCCGTCTATACCAAGTGCCGTGAAGCAGAATGGATGTGCCTTCAGCTTTCTACAGTCCTGGAAAATGAGCCAGTCCACTTAACAATAAATGGTGGTTGGTTCAAACACACATGACTGGTCTAGTGAAGAAGAAAAGAAAGTTGAGCTTAATGAAGTCCAGTGTCTGTGTCCCTGTGCACGGACAGGAAAGGACGAGTGTTTTATAACTGTTTATTGGAGTTAATGGTAATAAATTCCTCATTTGTGATGCATTAACTTTAATGTTTTCATTACTTGGTGATTTAAGTTTTCCCTTTTCACATTATAAATCATGTTGTCCCAGTAGCAGAGCAGGTCGAGTGCCTGCCATAACATTCATAATGCTCAGTGGGGAAAGAAATGTTCTCTTTCTCTCTCCCGCATGGTCTGACAAAAGATGCTTTGCCACATCCCGATTTGCTACTTGCTAAATAAGCAATAAAGACAGACAGACAAACAGATGCATTCCAACCACAGTGTAGCAGAATGTGGCAGGGCCTAGTTTAGATCCAAGGGAAATATAGGTCTCTATAGTAACTTTCCAAATGTATTTGGTACTGAAGTTTTTCCTTTTTCTTTTTTTCCCCGTTTGCTGAGTGTGAGCCCTTAGTTAATGAACTGTGCAAATAGATACTGAGATTTAGTGTTTTTATTTTGCAATTACAGACTTGGTGATTTGGTTGGAAAATTTTGGGTTTAGAAACATCATCCTCATTTTCCCCTCCTAACTCTTTTTCCTTGCAAAGTTTGACTTCAAACTTGCTTGAGTTTTGTCAGATGGAACAGAAGAATCCAGAAATATTTAAATCTAGAATTTGTAACTTCTTTTTTAAGGCAGGGTGATTTTTGCCTTAAAGGTAACTTATCACAGCCAACATCATTTTTCTGTCTCTGAGCCCATACTGCTGCACAGAGACACACATGGCACTGTCTGAGGGTGAGGTCTGGGTTGGGAGTGGCCCTTTGACCAGGAGATAATACATACCAGGTCAAAGCCACATTGCTAAGATCACTGCTTTCCCATCAAGTTCTTCCTGATGGGGTGTGAGAGTTCTCATTAGATCACCCACCCTGAAATACCCCCAGAGAATCATGATAATTAGTTCCTGAGTCTTCTTTTGTATTTTCTGCTGTGTTTGCTTTTAAAGTTTTCTCAATGCAGTACTCTGATGATATCCGAATGTCTTTTACTAGGGAGACATAGAGAAGGCAAAATTATTATCATTTGATTCCTCCTTAAATCTTTTGCTTTGGATAGTAACTAAAATAGAGATGTCAGGAGTCTGTCACACTAATCTCCATGTAGCCTTCACCATTAACAGTATTAAATGCTCAGACACACATAAGTTGTTTGCTCACAGGATGCAAACCAATGTATATGTAAAAGCCCAAAAGGAAAATGCCATTTCTCCAGGAGAGAAATAAAAGAACAAGACTGAGGAAACACTATCAGTGACCAAATTCTCAGCCACTCAAAGTCTATAGCTCAGAAGTTGCTATCAATAGCTATTTCCTAAAGAGTAATCAGTTACTCATTTGGCACAGTCTTTTGCCTGTTTATTGCTTCTTCTGAACCCTGTTCTGGAGACAGATAAGGTCCAAGGCAAACAGAATTGGTGTGCCAGTCAGGCTGTAACATGGGACTCAGAAATTTATTTCTTGGCCAGGCGTGGTAGTTCACATCTATAATCCCAGCACTTTGGGAGGCTGAGGTGGAAAGATTACGTGAGACCAGGAGTTAGAGACCAGGAGTTCAAGACCAGCCTGGGCAACATAATGAGACCCTGTCTCTACCAAAAATAAGAAATAAATTAGCCAAGTGTGGCAGTGCACACCAAGTAGTCTAAGCTACTTGGGAGGCTGAGGGCAGGAGGGTTGCTTGAACCCAGGAGATGGAGGCTGCAGTGAGCCGTGATTGCACCACTGCACTTCAGCCTGGGTGTCAGAGCAAGACCCTGTCTCAAAAAAGAAAGAGAGAGAGAGGAAAGAAGGAAAGAGGGAGGGAAAGAAGCAAGGAAGAGAGAGAGACGGAGGGAGAGAGGGAGGAGAGAAGGAAGGAAGGAAGGAAGGAAGGAAGGAAGGAAGGAAGGAAGGAAGGAAGGAAGGGAGGAAGGAAAAAAGAGAGAGAGAGAGAAATTTATTTCTCTCCAGTTGAGGTTCATGGCATTTTATTCTAATTTTTTCTCCAAAATCCTTTTTGGTCCTCTTTCTTTCATTCTCAGCGCTGTCATACGAGCTAACTTCTGCACCCCCACTTCCTCCTTGTTGTCTTGGCAAAATCCTCCTTTCCTTGCCTCTTCTTACTTTCTTGTTTTATACGATACCAAACCTAAGATTAAAGTAGAACAAAAATTACTGTTTGTGACTTAAGTGAAAATGGTTTGACTAACAAATATTCACTTCCATATTGCATTCCTAGATCACAAGTCCTATTAGGCTAGAAGTGGTTTCAGTTCAGTTTAACAAACATTATTGGGTACCTACTGTGTGTACGAGGCCCCTGGGGATAAAAAGAGAAACAAGTATACAAATAATGAATTGCACTGCCCTCTATGAAAGGGACCAGATTTCCCACTGGCAGCTTTTCTTTAGGCTTCCAGAAATTAAATAATTAGTATCACACTCCTTACAGTGTATTGTGTATATTTAAGGGAAAGATCCTTCTTAATTCCACATCAGTTCAACAACTAATTAAAGAATGGCCCAGGGCCGGGCATGGTAGCTCATGCCTGTAATCTCAGCACTTTGGGAGCCTGAGGTGGCTGGATCACCTGAGGTCAGGAGTTCAAGAACTAATTATCAACATGGTGAAACCCTGTCTCCACTAAAAATACAAAAATTAGCTGGGCATGGTGGTGGGCACCTGTAATCCCAACTACTCGGGAGGCTGAGGCAGGAGAATCGCTTGAACCCGGGAGGCGGAGGTTGCAGTGAGCCGGAATTGCACCATTGCACCCCAGCCTGGGCAACAAGAGTGAAACGCCAACTTAAAAAAAAAAAAAAAAAGAAAGAAAGAATGGCCCAATCTTGTGATGGAGCTCAGCTATTCACATGTATGTTCCACTTCCTCCTCCGTTTAATTCATTTTTTTTTGAAACAGAGTCTCCCTCTGTCGCCCAGGCTGGAGTGCAGTGGCATGATCTCGCCTCACTGCAACCTCCACCTCCAGGGTTCAAGCAATTCTCCTGCCTCAGCCTGCCAAGTAGCTGGGATTACAGGTGTGCACCACCACACCCAGCTAATTATTTTTGTATTTTTTTTTAGTAGAGACAGAGTTTCACCATTTTGGCCAGGCTGGTCTCAAACTCCTGACCTTGTGATCTGCCCACCTTAGCCTCCCAAAGTGCTGGGATTATAAGCTTGAGCCACCGCGCCGGCCTTCCTCCTCAATCTAATTCTTACTCTTCTTACCTAGACAATTGCCATGCAAACCCTGGCCCATCCCCCTACGTGCACGGCTATATGCACCAAAGAAGAATCTAATATGCAACTTCTTTGTTTCCCCATTTTAATCCAGGCACTATAACGTTCTGTTCACTTAATTTCTTCCATGGTGTCATCTCTTTTCCTATGACTGCAAGATCTATTTTTACCCTCCTCCCTATTGCCTTGTACCCAGGTCCACAACTACAGTTCTTTTCCCAGGAATAGCCCTTTTTCTATTTGCTTTTTCAAGGATTCTAGCAGCCTTTACATTGTTACTAAGGTCTTACGGAAACCCAAGCAAAGTGGCAAGAATGGAGCACATTGAGGAAAAGATTTAGGGTCCCTGGGAGCCAAGACTGTGCTATAAAAATGTTCTAGAAAATGCTGTAGAAGCACAGAAGAGGGAGTATATAATTTTACATGGTGGAATCAAAGATTCAAAGAGGATGTGACATTTGAATTGAAGGAGCACTCCCAACTCGGCAGCTGGGTGTAGAGAGAGGAAGTTCCAAACAGGAAAAACAGAATACACAGACACCTGGCAGTGTAAAGTGCATGGCATGTTCCATAGGACAGAGTCTGTTCCTTATTGTTGCTGGAGTACTGGGAGGTGACAAAGTTGGGAGAAAATGAAACTGGAAGGTAGGAAGACACCAACTACTTAAAAGTTTTTGTATGCTGGAGAGTCTGAGTTTCATCCTGTAGGTAATAAAAAACCATTACAGGATTTAAGCAGGAATGTGACATGATCTGTGTTTTAGAAAGATGACTTCTGGCCACAGTTTGGTGAACCAGTTAAAAAGTGATTCCAAACCCAGGCAAGGCTCTTTTCTTTTTATTTCCTTTTCTCTGTGTTCTTATCACAGTCCAGTGGCATAGTAAATAAACAGATCTGAAAATGACACTTCATCATTCGTTTTTAAAGATAGGCTCTCAAGTGATGCATGTATAATGGTGATCTGACTCAGGGGGAATACATCGATCTTGCAAGGTTTGTAAAAAGACAATTTGGCATTTTAAAATCCTCTCCTCCTTTTTAGAACCATGAGACCATTTGAAGGATTGCTGCCTTAATTTGTATCTGGATTCCCACTTTGCTCTGTTGCCACTTACTGTGGCTTAGCTGTTAAAGAGACTTCAGGTCTTTTTGGTTCTATATTAAGGATGGATTCTTAGGATAAAAATGAAGCTGAGGATGTTGGGTTACAGATATGTGTTATTGACAAAATCAAAAGACACATATGTTTAACTCACCACCACAGAACACTCATGGTTTTGAAGGAACACAATTTTTTTCAAGTAAATAAAGCACTGTGGGAATTCATGATGCCACAATTATGATAGTACATCAGATTCATTTCATCACTATAGGCTGTTGCATACATAGGATAAGCTATAAGTTATTTTTTATTGACTTTTCCCTGTAAGAAAGTATATCAGAATGCAGTGAATGGTATTGTTATAGAAAAACTTAAAACCCATTCTTATTCTAAAAGTAAATTATTCAAAATCTCTGTCCTTTAACTGATCAAAGTACACCAATATTTCATGATTGAGAAGCAATGGATTATTATAGTTAGTCATTCTTTAAGATGAACTCCTGACCCCTACCAGAAAGTATTGATTATTACCATTTATTTAGATGCTATCATTAGCGCATTGAAGTTACCATGCTTGGAGTTAGAAGGGCTTTTTCCTAACACTTTCATTTCTTATAAGTAAAATCCCACTGAAAGTGCAGATGTGGAAGAGAGCATCTTGCAAGACCACAGGTCTCCTAGACAATTAGCATGTGTTGCCCCTTTGTAGGAATGAGAGGGTTCTTCATCCTGCATGAATACTCATGGTTTCTGTAAGTTACCTTGTGGCTTGGCATTACTGAGGGAATACTTTATGAAAAGAAACCAATTTGGATATTTGGCTTTAAAATCCTTTTGTTTTGGTTTGGTTTGGTTTTTTGTTTGTTTTTTGTTTTGTTTTGAGTCTTGTTCTGTCACCTAGGCTGGTGCGCTTTCAGTTCACTGCAACCTCTGCCTCCCAGGCTCAAGCAGTCCTCCTGCCTCAAGCTTCCAAGTACCTGGGCCTACAGGCACATACCACCATGCCTGACTAATTTTTGTATTTTTAGTAGAGACAGAGTTTCACCATGGTGGCCAGGCTGGTCTCAAACTCCTGGCCTCAAGTGATCTGCCTGCCTCAGCCTCCCAAAGCGCTGGGAAAAATCTTCTTCCTTTTCAAACCCAAACCTCTTCCTTCAAGAGTAAGCAAATCATGTCCAAGATTTCTGCATGAGCCCTACACTGGAACAGGGTTTCTTTTTTCTAGATGATATCCTTGCATCAGAAAAAGTCTTACGAACCTTGGTGACCAATCAGCATTTTTTGTTGTTGTTGAGTGGAGTCTTGCTCTATCACCCAGACTGGAGTGCAGTGGCGCGATCTCGGCTCACTGCAACATCTGCCTCCTGGGTTCAAGCAATTCTCCTGCCTCAGCCTCCCAAGTAGCTGGGATTACAGGTGTGCACCACCATGCCCAGCTAATTTTTTGTATTTTTAGTAAAGATGGAGTTTCACCATGCTGGCCAGGGTGGTCTTAAACTCCTGACCTTGTGATCTGCCCACCTCAGCCTCCCAAAGTGCTGGGATTACAGGCGTAGGCCACCACGCCCAGCCCCAAGCAGCATTTTTTTAGAGCTTCTGGCTGTGCCCTCTTATAGGTACTTAACTCATGCATCCTTCTATTGCATTCTGAGACTTTCTTGTATTTTGCTCTATATCTCTGTTGACCTCTTAGATTTCACATAGATCTGCCCTAGGAGGCAATTCCAAAGATTAATCAGTTAGTACATTTAACAGTAAGAGTGCTCACTTTGGCAGCATATATACTAAAATTGGAATGATACAGAGAAGATTAGCATGGCCCCTGTGCAAAGATGACATGCAAATTTGTGAAGCATTCCATGTTTTTGAACTAACGCAGAAACAGAAAACATAATATGGCATTTTCTCACTTATAAGTGGGAGCTACACATTGGGTACACATGGACATAAATATGGCAACAGTACACACTGGGTAAATACACGAGGAGGTAGGGAGGGAAGCAAGGGTTGAAAAACTATTATTGGGTACTGTGCTCACTACCTGGGTGACAGATTCATTCATACTCCAAACCTCAGCATCACACAATATACCTTTGTAACAAACCTACACGTGTACCCCCGATTCTAAAATAAAAGCTGTAAAACATAAAAATAAAATAAAACCTGCTCATTTTACTTATAAAAAAGTAAATAAGAAATATAGATACTAAAATAATTTTTTGACACCAGGAGTTAGAATAACCACACATCATACCTGTTTCTCCTTCCAAAAAACAGGGTCTCTTTTTGTGGGGGAGTGAGATAGGAAGACCCAATCTTTCCTCATCCACTTCTGTGTATGTCTGAAGCTCAGAGTATTGGAAGGAGCACGGGCTATTCCAACTGTGCAACCTTCAGCAAATTATGTCATTTCATTACACCTCAGTTTCCTAGTCTGTAAAGTGGGGATGATAATAAAACATGCCTCATAGGGATGTTGTGGGACTTAGATGTAAAAATGCTTGATACAATGCTGATGAATTTAAAACTGGTTAGGGCTTTGGGGGGCCATTTTTGTTAAAGCATATTCATTTTAATTATTTTGTTTATTATCTGCTTTTTTTCTTTGTACTACTGACCTAGAACCTCAGAGGTTTTTTTGTCTTCAGTATAACAGGATTTTCTCCACAGATTTCTGTAACCTGGGTTCCTATAACCTGGATTCACTGGTATTTTTAAAAGACCTTCAAAAATTGGAAGGGCAACATGAGTCTATTGAGGTCTCGTGAAAGTTGTCTTCTGCGTTGGTTTGCTAACTACAAATGTGTCATTTCTACCATTTTCTGGGGTCCTTTAGTCTAGCTCCAGTTGCTCATGTTTTGTTTCCTAGCTTCTTACATCACAGCTTGTTGAAGAACTTGATTAAGTACGTTGTGTTCATTCCCTTCCTTTCATCTGTTGTCCAATTTATTTCTCCATGAACAGTTTCATTGAGTTAGTTTAAAGCCATCTGTTTGAGTGCTTTCTATATCTTTGAAACTTTTAAATGCTAAATCTATAACCAATGTTTTAGAATTTTTCACCTCTCATATGTTGAGCTAAATTCCTTTATGAGTGAAACACAATGCAAGAAAAATGTGTGGTATAAATGTAAACTCAGGTGGATATCAAATGGAACCACAGAAGTTAAAGAATTATATACGCCTGTTCAAGGGACTAATCAAGGAATAGTCATTGAAACCAACTTCCTTGTTAGCATCGGAAGATGAACACTTCCTGCCAGACACTACACACTATCATTTATTGACTGGTTCCTGAAAATTGAGAAGAAGGCAAAAAAGTAACCCAGAAAAGTAAGAAGCTAAGGAAAAGCAGTAATGAACTTATTAAAGAAGGCCACAGAAATCAAATGCACAAAAGAGAGGTTCATGAACAGATTTGAAATCCACAATCACCGGACAAGAGAAAACTACCCACTCCCCAACCTATCTGCAATACCCTCCTCACCTCGGTACATTTGAGGCATTTTAAAGCGTGTGTTTGTGTACATGTCTGCAGATGCCCACACACCAGCCATCTGTGACTGCCTTGGAATTGCAGGTAGAATTTGACCATTCCCAGCCTTCAAATGTTAAATTTTTTCCAATCTCATACACCCAGTCCCCAGGTTTTTTACATGAGTACTTTAATGAAGGAACCTGCTAAACTTCACCCTGTCTGAAATTCACCCCTGTTAGCTATTAGTCTCTAGGCTCAAGTTGGTTAGGTCCCTCTTTTAAACAGTTGAAAAGAACTTGAATTAAAAGGAAGAGGGAGGATGGGAGAAGTCCATAACTTAACAGGGGGACAATTTGAACAAAAGATGTTTTTTAAAAAACTATTTATTTTCCTTTCAGGATGATTTAGCAAGAGACCAAGCCAGCTGCCTATAATGAAAGTTAGTGGGCACCTGGTTTGTTCTGCAGGGGCTGCAGCCTTTTTGCGTGGAAATTGTGTGGCCTCCTGTGCTATTAGCCTTGTGCTCTGGTGTTGCCAACTAATTTCTCCAATTCTCTTTTCTCAGTGGGCTAGAACACAGCTGGTTAAATAGGCCGTGACTCACATAAGCTCTCGTGTCTTTTTTATTGACTGCCTTATGGAAATGTATCACACTCCAAAGGGTCCCCATTGTTGTTGCTGTGCATAGCTGACTAAAGAGTCATGTTTAGCATTGAGAGATGGAATCCTATTCTGTCATTTTTTATTGCTTTTTTTAATGTGGGTGAGATACAAGGGTTTAAAGGAATCTAGATGAAGAGAAAGATATCTGAGAATTTCTTTTATCTTCATCTGCCATGAAAGTTGGGTGGTCATCACTTCTGGGTAACATACTTCTCTGTTGATCTTATCTTTATGGCCCCATATCCTTCAGCTAAGTGAATCTTTTCTTTATACGGGCTGTTCTGAGAGGTTTAGTTAAGTGTAGTGGTAGAGAGAGATTATGACACTAATGTAATTCTGTTTTGTGCTGATATAATGTAATACACCTTTAGACTTAGCCAAGAGGGCCATCTATTCTAATAAATCAAAATCATTTTTATCTTTTCATGACGGTGGTGATATCTTTTCTCAAGTAATGAATAAAAAGCTTCTTTTTTTAATTGTATACTTAAAATAGTTTGCCTTAAAATAGCAACTTATACAACTTATACAATTGTTTGCAACTTCTTCCTGTTTTTATAACCATCCTTTAAAGCATATTTTACATACTTTCTATTATGCAGTAAGTAGTTCTCTGCAGATCTGTTCATTTACCAGTAGGTGTGGATTCAGGCATACAAGATTCCTGCCTCATCACCCCATGGCATGGCTAACACTGTGCATCCTCAGGATCACTAGTTCTTGGTCAGTAGGACCCTGCGCTGATACTGAAAGAGGAGGTATCTTGCATGCCACTGCAGATTCCCATGTTGGTTGTTTGGATTTGTCAGATAGATCATGGAGCTAATGAGATTGAGCTCAGAGTCAACTACATTGAGAACAACTCTGTTATTGGACTCACCACACAGTACCTTGCACACAGAAGACAGTAGACTAAAGACTGATCTGACCTCATTTCCTAGTTTTTTTTCCATAGACATTCTAAACTTAGCCTATAATCCCATTTTTTCCCACTGCCCATAAGGGAAACCAGGCAAGAGAATTCCTCAATACAGGTTCTGTCTAATGAATAAGAAAGCAACATAGGCCAGGTGCGGTGGCTCACAGCTGTAATTCCAGCACTTTGGGAGGCTGAGGCGGCTGGATCCCCTGAGGTCAGGAGTTTGAGACCAGCCTGACCAACATGGAGAAACCCCATCTCTACTAAAAATACAAAAAATTATTCAGGCATGGTGGTGCATGCCTGTAATCCCAGCTACTCGGGAGGCTGGAGCAGGAGAATTGCTTGAACCTGGGAGGTGGAGGTTGCAGTGAGCTGAGATCGCACCATTACACTCCAGCCTGGGCCACAAGAGTGAGACTGTCTCAAAAAAAAAAAAAAAAAAAGAAAGAAAGAAAGCAACATAACACATCTTATTGACTATACGCAAAAACACAGCATATACAAAGCTATTTCCAGCTATATTCCTTTTCAGAATCTTGTTAGTGAATGACCAAGAGAAAAAATTCAGCAACTCCTTCGGCACCCAATTTTAGCAAACTGAGTTTGAATCTTGGGGAGAGAAGGTGGTGATGGTGCTGTCCCTTGTCTCCTAGAATTAGTGACTTGGAGTTACATTTCTGCTGCATTATGTCTTTGTTTTCTTGGTGGTGGCATTCTTGGGTTTCAGTTGGTGGGGAGAGAAAAACCTCATGCTGATAATGTACTGAAAGTAAATGAAATTAAATAAGCGAAGCAGTGCTCATCACTACTTCCTCCCCCCTGGGTAATTCAATTCAAGCTGTCTCTCTGATGGCAACTCACAGGGGCTGTCTCTGTCACCCCGCTGGGGCCTGGAGTCTTAACATCTAAATAAAAGTTTCACTCAAGCATTTTTTATGCTCCTGCCAGCAGGATCAGTGAGCTGGTGTGGGCACATTAATGTAATATTCATACTCACAGACTCTCCCTGCACACGAGGCAATGTCTTCCCATCTTCATAATTATAGATGTTCCATAAAATGGCATTTAAATTTGCATTAAAAAAAGGAGGTTTGAATTCTAATAGAACATTTAACATGTCTTTTATGATTCAGACTCTTGGCATCTTTAACAAAGAGCTGTGTATCTAAGTTTAACAAGACCTTTAAAAAGAAAAGAAAAAAAAAACCTGTGGAAAGAAGAGACGGAAACTCCCAGCTTATGGGATCGTGTTTTCCTCATCTCCCTATGTCTTTCATTTAATTTTTAGGCCTCCAAGGAGCAATTTTTTTTTTAAGAGGCAGGGTCTCGCTCTGTCACCCAGGCTGTAGTGAAGTAGTTCAATCACAGCTCACTGCAGCCTTGAACTCCTGGACTCAAGGGATCCTCCTACCTCAGCCTCCCAAGTAGCTAGGACTACAGGTTTGTGCCACCACACCTGGCCTCCCCAGGAGCAATTTTTTGACAGCACTTCAGAGAGCCTTCTCTTCTATAACTGGTCCTCACCCCACTCAATGCCTCTCTCTCAGTAGAATCTGCTACTTTTTCCTTGGAGGGTGTTTTCAGAGGGGTAGGAGAAATGAAAGAACCCTAGAAAAATGAACTTTCCTTTGCTGCTGTTCATCTCACACATGCACCCTGAGATGGATTAAAAGGATTTATGGCAACCACATAGTTTGCTAACTGTGAAACACACAAATAAAAGTAGTCCATGAACAAGGAGGTTAACAATAAGGACCAATTGGGTAGAAAATCAGGCACACAGACACACTTAAAAACAGAAAAAGAGGCTCTTCTGACCTACCTTTTTATAACTAAGCTTGAAACAACTTTAAAGCAAAGTTTGTAATTTTGATTGCATTTTAAATTGTTGTAGATGTTATTTTAAAACAAAAAGTAGGAAAAGCACTGAGCAAAGTGCCAGCTCATAGCCACCACTGAATACATGCTATTATAGGAAATGTTCAAAAAACAATTGTTTGAAAAAAAGTTATTTCAACCATAACTCTCAAGATACTCTATAGGCGGCCCAGTTGATTTATATATAGTTATGCCTTACTTTGTATTGTATTTGGTTTGCTTCATAAATTATTTAAGACAATCCAAAAGAGATTTGGGTTCTGGGACTAAAAAGAGTAAATGTTAAAATACCGCTAGCCCAATTACCTTCATTTTGCCTAATTAAGAAATGTAGAGTGTGTTCTTAAAAGAGGCTTTTTTTCATTCTTCTTTCATTTTATTTTTTGAGAAGTAAATTCCTTCTTTGTCTCTATCCTTTGTCCCTCCCTTCTGTGAAGTAAGTATAAACCCCAGTGGAGGAAGATGGATTAGGATCTTGACTTCTCAATAAATTTGTACCTAACGAGGCTAATTGAAAGCCAAGAATGTTAGCAGCATACAATTAAAGGCTGATGTAAATTTCAGGGTATTATTTGTGAAGACTTTTACAGTTCTTAGATTCTTTCTCATACTTTTTTTTGTTTGTTTTGTTTTGAGACAAAGTCTCACCCTGTCGCCCATGCTGGAGTGCAATGGTAGGATCTCGGCTCACTGCAACCTCCGCCTCCCGCATTCAAGCTATTCTTGTGCCTCAGCCTCCCGAGTAGCTGGGATTACAGGTGTGTGCCACCACGCCGGGCTAATTTTTTGTATCCTTAGTAGAGACGAGGTTTCACCATGTTGGCCAGGCTGGTCTCGAACTCGTGACCTCGTGATTTGCCTGCCTCGGCCCCCCAAAGTGCTGGGATTACAGGCGTGAGCCACTGGGCCCGGCCTCTTTCTCAGACTTTTAAGAAATCAGGATTTGGCAGTTATTGCTAGGTTCAGCTTGCATAGCCCTTCTTCTATGAACTTAAAAAAATTTATGTTCATAGAGGTGGCTATCTGTTAAGAGAAAAAAAATTGAGTGTGTGTTTATTGCTCCCTCTTAGGTGACTACGTTTATGGTGGAGCCTATTACTCATTAAAGCTGTCTGTGCTGGTAGCTATTCATTTGACTTTTGATTATCCCAATGAGGTTTATCCAACTTGGAACTTATATCCACAAAAAAATTCTTAATTTTGGCTGGGCGCAGTGGCTCACACCTGTAATCCCAGCACTTTGGGAGGCCAAGGTGGGTGGATCACGCGGTCAGGAGATCGAGACCATCCTGGCTAACATGGTGAAACCCCATCTCTACTAAAAATACAAAAAAAAAATTAGCCCGGCGTGGTGGTGGGTGCCTGTAGTCTCACCTACTCGGGAGGCTGAGGCAGGAGAATGGCATGAACCCAGGAGGCAGAGCTTGCAGTGAGCCAAGATCACACCACTGCACTCCAGCCTGGGCGACAGAGACAGACTCTGTCTCAAAAAAAAAAAAAGATTCTTAATTTTCTGGGGTCCTTTTCCTGCCCATCAGTACATATTTAGGCTACCTCACCTTACTACAAATTAATGTATATTTAGATAGTTTTAAGCAATTTTAGCATTAGATATAATTGAAAAGAAAGAAAATTGGCTGGGTGTGGTGGCTCACTTCCGTAATCCCAGCATTTTGGGAGGCCAAGGCGAGCGGATCACTTGAGGTCAGGAGTTCAAGACCAGCCTGGCCAGCATGGTGAAACCCCATCTCTACTAAAAATACAAAAAACATTAGCCAGGTGTGGTGGTGCATGCCTGCAGTCTCAGCTACCTGGGAGGCTGAGACAGGAGAATGGCTTGAACCTGGGAGGCGGAGGTTGCAGGGAGCTGAGACAGCGCCATTGCACTCCAGCCTAGGTGACAGACCAAGACTCTGTCTCAAAAAAAAAAAAAAAAAGAAAAAGCAAGAAAATTTACTTTTCCCTCCAATCATATAGAAATTGTTTTATTTTGTACTGTGTTTAAGCAATTGCCCTTTTTGTACTCTGTTATTAATGTGAATTATCTAAAGTAGCCTAAATAAATGAAAATTTTGCCAGGTTTCAATAAAGCATTTTGCCATTGGTCCTTTTAGGAATGGAAGACATCGTAAAAGGAGCTCAAGAACTTGATAATGTAATCAAGCAAGGATACTTGGAGAAGAAAAGCAAAGGTATTGGTCAGACCCGCAGATTTCAGAACATTCCAGGAAGGGAAAGGAAGTGAGGAAAAAGAAGGCTAACACATTGGATGCCTTCTCTGTGCCCGGTACTGTTCTAGGCGGATACAAGGCAAAAGCAAAGCAAGGAAAGGAAAGGAGTCTGGTGTTTGAGTGTAGGCTAAAGAGAGATGTCCCAGCCTTGAGCAGACCGTAAGCTTCACCAAGATATGGATGGTTATGTCCTGCTCACCTCTCTATCCCCAATGCCTGGTATGTGACAGGTGCTTGATAAAACTTGTTGAATCAATGAATGGTGTTCTTGTCCTCATCTTTCAGTGTGCTCCCACTGTGTAGTTTTTATATCACATGTGAAGCAGTCTACTTTCAAATTTCAGACAAGCCAAAGGCTCTTTCATGGCCATGGCCTGGAGAATCATTTTGCTTTGTCAAAGGCAACACATAAAGGTATAATGGAGAACTTGAAAATGTACAGGATGAGATTAGAACCTGAAAGATATAAAGTAGTCTAGATAACAAGATAGCTGTGGGGGCACAGAGCAGGCAACCCTGTTTAGAACTTGGACCTTTAACTAAGCTAGTCCCCTGGACCCTGAGTCAATATGGGATAACCTGTGGGAGTGAAAAGGAGGGTTTTACAGTCCATTAACCTGGGAAATAAAACAATAACACACTGGTCTGTATGTTGTTGGATTTTACAGACTCTTCAGTGATGGTAGTTACCTGAATTTATGTCCCCTACTGCTGTTCTGTTTAGATCACAGTTTCTTTGGATCGGAGTGGCAGAAGCGATGGTGTGTTGTCAGCAGAGGTCTCTTCTACTACTATGCTAATGAGAAGAGTAAGTGTTCTTCATTTACACAGCAGCATCTCACTCCTGGATGCAAACACTTTGTAAATTCTCAAGCACTTAGAGCTCAAGAGAGCAGTCCTTAACTAACACCCTTAAAGGGACATGCTTAGGAAGGAAATAGGCATGGGCAAATAATACCTTGCCCATCACTGAAAAAGCAGAACCCAATTTAGAAATTACTTCACCTTTAAACACTAAGAGTGTGGTCAGCACATCAAAGGGTTATCTTTTATTATGATTAACAACACATTATCAAAGTTGAATGTTTTGGTTTAAAAAAAATAAAAAGAACTTCAAACTCTTTACAGGCATCAGTACCATAGCTAAAAATTGAAATAAGTTAATTCTGAGAAAGACTTAAAGAACTTAAACAATGGCCCAGAAATAGAACCCCCTAAGGGCATGCTCCCTGCTTTATCTTAATGACTGCTAGGAAGTAAGTAGTCCAGTGGACATTCCTAGAGCCATGGAATATTGAGACCCAAATGGTTGCTGTACCCAAGGCATGCCCTTCAGCCAGATGACAGTAGCAGTGAAGTGTTGACTCAGGCCAGAGATAGTTTCTTAATGAGCCACCACTGACTTAATCAAGTCAACACTCATGAGCTAACCCTAGAAGACCTCCCATCCATATTTAATGTAATTGATTGGTTTATGAAAAGAAATAAAGGATATAAGCACAATTGGAGGCAATTACAAATAAAGACAAGCTAAAAATTATTATTATAGATGAATGCAAACTTTCAAATAGGGGATACTCTTCTACAGAGTTGGACTGCCCCAGGAGTAATTCTAAGAAGCAAGAGGCAGACAGAGTTTAAAAAGCATCAATTCTTCTTGGGACTTTCCTTGTGCTGTGCACCTTTGTACAGAGGCCAGCGATACAGATTGAGTAGACTCTTCTTTTTCCTTGCAATCATTTTCTGTTTCTCATTCCTCAAACTTAGTCCTCTCCCAGTGCCTGGATATCCAATACAGGGAATAATCAGACACCCACCCAGTTGCCCTTGTACTTCCTGCACCTGTGGCACTAAGGTAGTGGAAAGAACTGCAGCTTTGGGCCAGGCGCAGTGGCTCACGCCTGTAATCCCAGCACTCTGAGAGGCCAAGGCAGGCAGATCATGAGGTCAGGAGTTCAAGACCAACCTGGCCAACATAGTGAAACCCCGTCTCTACTACTAAAAATACAAAAATTAGCCAGGCATGGTGGCGCGTGCCTGTAGGCGGAGGCAGGAGAATTGCTTGAACCCAGGAGGTGGAGGTTGTGGTGAGCCAAGATCACGCCACTGCACTCCACCCTGGGTAACAGAGCAAGACTCTGTCTCGACCAAAAATAAATAAATAAATAAATAAATAAATAAATACTGCAGCTTTGCTAAGTGACTTGAAATCCTTAAGATTTGCCCAAGCAATTGTCTCACACTGCCTCCCTGCCTACAGTAGTTATCACAGACCTTTGCCTACCTTTCACCATCCTAGATTCCTCAGAACCTTTCCCATCTAGGGACAAAGGCTAAAATCCTGTTTGGAAAGGATAACAGCATAGTTTGTAAACTGAGCTACAAGTCCTCTGTGTCCTTCCAACCCCCAGCCCACTCTCAAACCCAGCAACCACAATTTCTCCTCTAAATTATAGGCATACAATCCAGCCAGTTGTTCCTTTCTTATTTTAAACCTTCAAACTAATATGACACTTCTCACTGTAAATATGTTCATCATTTCTTTTGCATTTAAGTAAGTGGTTGGCATATCTAGATATAAAACCAGGTGTGTCACATCTGTTCATTCAGAATCTCCCATACAGTAAGAGAGGAGCGGGGAGAGCAAGAGACTCAGAGGCTTTTATTGACCATTTTGCCATTAGGGTGAAATAAAATCTGGTGACCAAAGAAACAACAAAACATTTTAGTGGCCAGTTAGAACAAGGAGAGATACTTTAACAAAAAAGATTCTGGTGTCAAAAAGCACTGTTCCATGGCTCCCTTCTCGCCAGTTATTTCTTATTGTGCCCATGACATTTTCTTAGTAAGAATAGTGTTTGTGTATTTCTTTTAGCTCAACCAGGTGAGGACAGAGTCTTTTTTCTTCTTCTTTCTTTTTGAATATTGTCATCACACTGCCATCCTTGTCATCATTATCATCATCAAAAAGCATTTATTAAGCAATTCATTTCACATGATATAGAGCTCAAAGCATCCCAGACACTGTGGTTCTTGTCCTCTGTGTGTTCTGCCTGACCCACACAATGAGGACACAAAATTCTTGAGAGCCACCTCCTCTTTTTCTGTTTCTAAAATTTTTTTAAGTAATGACAAGCAGAATAGTCTCTCTTCACGTAGGGTCCTTTTCCTTTTATCTCCTTCTTCGTCATCTAATAATACTCAACATTATTCTGCCACTTCCCAGGTTGACCTCTTACAAGGAGGATAAAATACTGAGTTTTAATCATTCTCCCTCTAGCATAAATTCCCACCTGACCAGCAGGGAAGGGGGAGAGAAGTTTAGCCCAAATGCTACATAGGGCATGGGAGGCGATTCCGGGACCTTATAATGCCCCCCTGTGCTGCTGTCCCTCCCCTCAAATGTGAGCTCTGCTGGCCCTGATAATAATGTTTCAGCTCTATAATAGCCTTCAAGAGCCTCACATTTACAGCCTCACTCTCCCTGCTGTAATAATTCCTTCTTTCTGTTATTATAGATCTCTTAACATTCTAATAAATTCTCTGTCTCTGTTGTACTCTTTTGGCAAAATAACCTTTCACGTTGCATTTCCCTAGCTTGGCAGTGATATCTGCCTTACTGTCGCAGTAGCCTCTTCTTAAGCTTCTCTAATAACCTTTCCTTAACTATTGTGGTTCCTCAGGGATGTAACAGCTGTTTCTGTGCTTTTATTTTACATACCAGAGAAGATGCCTTCCCTTGGCAGTTGCATCTCTCTAGGGATACAGGGAGCTTTCCTGTCTTGCAGGCAAGCAGCCCAAAGGGACCTTCCTCATTAAGGGCTACAGTGTACGGATGGCCCCCCACCTGCGAAGAGATTCCAAGAAAGAATCCTGCTTTGAACTGACCTCCCAGGATAGGCGCAGCTATGAGGTAGGATGCACCAAGGAGATGGTGATCCTTGTTGGTGTTGCAGTTTCCTTCTGTATTGCATGTGAGCCATGGTTGCTATGCTGGGTTCCAGCCTTTCTTTGTTACCTGCTCATTTCGTACCAACTAAGACCCTATTTCTTGGCATGTCCTCACATTTGCTATGCCACACCCTCCCCTCTGTTGCCACTCTCATCCTAGATACAGACTTTGCTTGGCTTCCATCCTTCATTCCTCCCTTTCTCAATTTCACTTCATAGGTGAGATGCTTGTCAATTGCAGCACACAATCCAATTCCTTACTTATAGTCTCTGATTTTATAGTTTAAATTCCCATTCTCTTTATTCTTCAACTGATTTTCTTCACTTCCTTCCATGAAACCCAAAAAAAAGATCTAACCGTAGAGTGAAAAAAAAATTATTTTCCCATGTTCATCTTGCTATCCAGAATAATCTTCTTGTGTGTAGATGCTTTGCATATCTCTGGAAGGATTTCTAAGACATTGGTGATGATAGTTAGTAACAATAATAATTGAAGGACTAGAGGACCTGGTCGGGGCAAGAAAGACTTATTCCTTACTGTGCTCAGTTTGAATCTTTACCTCATTATAAAATTAATTTGTTTTATTTTATTTTTACCATCTTCATTCTGAATGACCAATAAAATTTAAAAATTTCTGACTGTGGAAATATAGTGATTTTCACCAAAAATGTATGTTTGCATGTGTGCGTGTATTGTTTCCTGCTTTTTGGTAATTTTTATCTTATCACAATTTTATTAAAGCAATTTACAAAAACTTTAGCTTATGAAAAAGGAAAACACCATGCTGAGAGTAAATTAACCACTTAAGTAACCCTTTTAGTCTTCAGATTTTTCTCAGCATTTTTCTTTTTATTTCTACCGTAACTCTTATTTTGTTAAAGGACCTAGGTCTTCATTATGTAATTTCCAGAAATTTTTTAAAATTTGAACTAAAACTTTTCTATAGAGTCCTTTATGAATATATGTAATATAGATCTATGCATTGAATATGTTCCTAGTTATTTTTATTATTACATTCTGATAGTAACACATCCAGGTAAAAGTTTATGTAACAAGTCTCAACCAGTATTTCTAGAAATGTTTTTATAGAAACTTGTTTTTAAGAAATCAAGAATAACAATATCTATTAATAAGCATTATGCAGGAATCCAGTTTCTTTGTATAGCATATATCTTTACCTTACCCTAATGGCCAGATAATTAAAATATTTTTCAGGAACAATTATTTCAAGTTGATTCATTTAAAATAAAAAAATTACTAAAGGCTGATGCTTGACTGGCCTATTTTGTAAATCAGAATGTAGTTTATTTACTTCTTTTCTTTGGCCTATTGAATCCAAATCATTACCATGATCTGTGGATTCTACAATATCCTTTGGCTCTTTCCCTTCTTATTTATTCCCATAGCTATCACAATAGTTAAGTTCCTGTCACTTCATCCAGAGGACTAGTTGGTCCTCTGTCTCCAGATTTCTCTATTCCAATCCTTCCTACTCACTGCTATTGAAAGAATCCCCCACTCCTTTTGCTAGAGCTGATAGTGGCTTCCTGTTGCCTACGTTTTAACTCTGAACTCCTAGTACTGAGCCCTTTTACCAACTCTTCTCTGACCCTCAACTCTCCAACTTCATCTGTTATTGTTCTCCAGTCAAGCTGATCTGCCAGGCTTCCCCGTAAGTCATGTTCTCATTCCTGTTCTTTTGCACATAGGCCTGCCTACCTAAAATGTCCAACTCTGTCCACCAGCTTCCACCAACTCTTCTTTAAAATCCAACCCAAATGGTGTTATTTCAGCAAGCCACTCTGATCTACTCTAGGCAACAACAGGTGCTCCCTGTCTCCTCTTGATATCCAGTTGTTACCAAATGTGCCTCCTTTTAGTGTTCCCGTTTCGTGTGTGTGGATTGGTTTGCTTTTTTTCTTGTAAACTTTTCTCAAATAAATGTCTGATGAAGGAATAGATAATCAAATGAAAGAATGCACAAGGATATGAATGTCTAGACTCAAAGAGCTGTCATCTCTGGGTATGCAAAATTGCAGAAGAAAAAAAACAGTTTGAGTGAAATATTTGGTCTTTTTTCTATATGTTAAGAAGGCAGAGAATCCTGAGCTTTAAACTTGACTCTGAAACTCAGTGGTTCCTCCCCCTTGGACATCCTTGTCAAGATTCATGGAAATTTTAGTGACAGTGATAAATTAATTCACTGATTTTTCTCTAGTTTACAGCTACTAGTCCAGCAGAAGCCAGAGACTGGGTGGATCAAATAAGTTTCTTGTTAAAGGGTAAGTGTCATTGTTACAGAAATAATACTTGAGTTGATTTGCAGTTGAAGTTATGTTGCATAAATATAATCTATCGACTTCAGTATGTATTTTTTCTGCCCTTTCTCACCTCTACCTTTCCTACCACATTCCCCATATTACAACAACAAATAGTACTATGTGTGAATGAGAAGGTAAAGATATTATCAACCTTGGGAGGACCTCTGGTATCATAGCTCATCCACCTACCTACAGGCAAGTCTGTAATATTCAAAATCACTAGAAAAGGAGATTATAAAAATCAGCTCAGCCCAATTCAGTGTCTCCTAACCCCTTATATTCTGGAAAAGAAATCCATAATATCCAACTTAAAGTCATCTAGTTGCAATTGAGGTTCAAAATCTCCTTATTTGAGTCTTAGGAGGAAGTAGAAATCTAAACCAATCTAGATGGTCTTCAGGGACATTGGACTTTAAAAACAAATTGTTATTTCCCAAGCCGCAATAAGATGTTCCTTGCTTTGGGATGGGAGGAGTCCTGCCTGAAGATGGTAAATGCCTGCTCTTAGAGTACCCTCTGCTGGCCAGCCTGTAGGCAAGGCAGAAACAGTGGCCAGGGAAGCCTTATCTGGGAGTGGTCTGTCAGGTAGAAGCCAACCTTGAGTGAGTCACTTGGTATTAGATAATTGTCACCTACCATCATGGCAGGACCCTACCTCTGTTCTGCAGAAAGGCAGAAACACCAACTTTATACATGGCCCAAGACCTAGAAAGACACACGTCAACCTAAAAACACAAAGCCTTTTCATCTCAGTTTTTTATTCTGCTATAAGATTTTATTATGGATAAAAAGAGGAAGCACCAGAGCTTTAATTACAAGAATTGCCTGTTTTACTCAGTTATGCCTTTGCTATCACAAAAGAAAACTATTGCATCTACCAACAGCGTCACGTATAATAGACTGGAACTAGGCAAACATGAACATTGATGGCAAGACTACAGGGTACACTCTCATCTAGGTGTCTTGGATTTATGCGTGTAATATACCCCTAAGTGTGTAAACCTCAATAAAACTCAAAGCAGCTTTATTGAGCTGTACCCTGTGGTACTTTCAGAATCCCACATTGAAGAAATTATTCATTCCATTTTATTTTAAAACAAACAAAATAATAACATATGGTTTAAGCCACAAATGTGTTTTTGATCTTTTCCTCATATGTGGCGGCACCAAAATTCAGATGAAAATTGTTGCAAAATCTTTATTAAAAGCCTAATCAAGCCAAACAATTTTATTGCATTTTGAAATGAACGTTGGACGTCTCTCCATCCTTTCCTTCCCCAGAGTATGCTGACTGCACTCACCCATCCTGCAGAGGGCCCTCAGCAGTGTTTCAGAGAGCACTCTGTAGTATACATCAGAGAATGAACATTCCCAGTTCCCCATTAAAATAAAAAAGCAATCTCCCTCCCCTGCCCTGGTGCTCCCCAGTGCTGTGATGGCTCAACACCTTCTATGCAGTGACCCACTTTAAGGTCAGCTAGACGATGCAGTTGCAAAAGGACATGGTAACTGCATTGTTCAGCCATTCCATTTGGTCTTGTATTACTGTTATATTTTTCCGTATCCCATTTCTTTTTATCTTCCACTGTTGCCCATTTTTTTCTCTGCAAACAAACTTGTCTGAAATTCTGCAGTGAAATCACTGGGGAGATGAGCTTCTGACAGCTCCAGCACCCTACAGAGGCCACCTTAGTTCCCATGGCCTGAGCACCCTGGAGGACTGCAAGCCTTCACTCACCCTTCCAGTTTTCTACGTGATAAGATGTGTATAGCACACTGGCTTTTCCTCTTCTGGCCTATTTTCTTCCCTTTGCCTCGTGTTCTCATTCACACACCCATACTTTTCAGGCTGCTTCACTCTGATCAAGTTTTATTGCAAGGAAGGATTTATGTTGATGGTTTAAACCTGATGCAGTGCTATTCTGGCCTTTTCTGTAGATTTCCTGCCACCAAAGCCCACATTAGAAATAATAGCATTTAACGTGATGTTTCATTTTCATTTGACATATTTTACTCTCATCCCTCCTCCTCCTTCTCCCTCTTTCCTTTCCTGTCTTCTTATTTTCTTTTTCTCTGTTTCTTGATTCATTCTCATCTTTGCCCTGGCAGATCTGAGCTCCTTAACCATTCCATATGAAGAGGATGAGGAGGAAGAAGAAAAAGAAGAGACATATGATGATATTGATGGTTTTGACTCCCCAAGTTCTGGTTCCCAGTGCAGACCCACTATCTTGCCTGGGAGTGTGGGGATAAAAGAGCCTATAGAGGAGAAAGAAGAAGAAGATATTTACGAAGTCTTGCCAGGTGAGAAATTTTGTCCTCTGATTATCTTCTGCTAGTTTCAGAAACTCATGACCTAGTGGAAGAATAATAACTGAAAATTCCAAAAGAAGCCAAATCTTACCTTCATCCTCTGAAGGAGATAATGTGGGACGCTTTATGAGATTGTAGGGAAGCGGGTAATGAGGCTCTGCCTTGCTCTGGGAGCAAGAAGAATTTGATTAGAGAGTGTCTTCTATCCATGCCATGTGAAGTAACTTATTACATGTGTCCACCAGGTTACAGAGTCAACAATACTTACATTAAAATCGCTTCAAATTATGAAGGATTTCAAAACTCTGAAATATGCAAATGCTGACCAACCTTTCTAGTAATACCTTGATAGACCAAACCTTGATAGTAAACCTTGATAGAGAACAACTCATTATTACCTAGTTTGATTCATGAATCAAATCACATCTCTTAAAAATAACCCTAACATGTTTTATCTGCTAATCACTACAGAAGGTCTACTCTATATGTTTCCTTTCTTCCAAAGGCATGAAAACTAGCATCTCAAAAAATGTATAGTCATCACTGCTTCTCCATAGCCACGTCTGGTGGGGATAACAGCAGCTGGTGAACGGTGCAGAGCTCAGTGGGGGTCAGACAGTGGAGAACCAAAGCCTGAGCCTTTTAATTGTGAAGTAGTTAGACCACAGGAATGCTAATCTTCAAGTCCATTCAGAAAGATCATTCCTATGGAAATTTGCCAGGAGTTCAGTGCTCTGCTGAGAAATTCAAGTTAAGCCTAAATTTATAGCAATTTAGATCCCAGATGAACCCAGATGAACCTCAATCCCAGATGAACCTAAGAACTAAGGTGAATCTAACACTCAAGTCCCTGAAGACGGGGCTGGTTGCTGAAAGCATCATCAGTAGGCAACTTGGATTTCAAGGCTTCCTAAGAAGAGCATCCGACCCTCTCCACGGTGCATTCATCTCTTCCTGGGAAGAAGCTACGTCATTGCTTCCTGAGTCAAGGGGCAGGACTGTGATCACATGTCCCTGCCCTGCTGGGGACTTCACCCACCCACCAAGGAGAGCCTGCTTCTTCTCCTAGCACTTCCAGCCTCTGCCAGTCCCGACTTCTCCAGCCTTTTTGTTGTGTTTTATTATGCAAATGATATCTTGGTTGAGGTCGAGCCATTTCTTGTGTCTGATGTTAAAAAAAAATGATAATTTCCTCAGCAAGTCATCGTCGTTAATGAAGTTTTACAAAAACAGATACAACCAAAGGAAAATAAAATTTCACAGGTGATAAATTTTTCCAATTTCCCTGGCAGAATTCGATAGGATTGTTAAATTAAGAGTGAAGGTGTCTGTTAGAAAGCAACGAGCAGTGATGGGTAATTTTATAGAGTGGAAAATTGAATCAAATTGCTACATTAAAACACAGCTCCTCTGAGAATCTTCCCTTTCACAGTCGGCTCCATTGCAACAGCAGGGTGCAGAAATGGATCTAATTCACGATACTCCCTAAAAGGAGATGCACTCCCCAACTTGGCCAGAATCTTCCTAGTGAGCTCACATTCTGCTCACTCCTGCCCAGGCTTGGGGAAATATCCGGGTGACACTCCACTTTGGGTTACAACTGTGGAAGAATGCTCTGGGAAAACCTCAGTGAACCTCAGGTGGAAAGAAAGGGACTTTTTCTGCACCATGTTTCGTTTTCAAAGGAGCCAGGAGGGAGGGGGCTGATGCTCAGAGACACAGAGCAAGGGAGAATAAAGAGAAAGAGTCCTCAAAAAATAAGATGAGTTTGGGACTGTCACCTTACCCCAGGAGTGGGCAGTGAAGGTATGATTGGCTTCCTAATGACCATCTTTCTCCTGCTTCCTAAACTCCTCCCCTTGGCCAATGCAGCACTGCCCAGAGTATCAGGGCATTTTTCCAAAATTCCCACCAGCTGGTAGGTTGGAGTGGTCCCAAGGGCATGAAGACTGGTCTGTGGGTACATTTAACTTCTATCCACAACAGCTGCCCATTGGAAGTGATGAAGGCCACACAGTAGGAAATCCAGGATCTCTGCAGGTTAGGGAAACAACAGCTAAACTGCACCTAGTTTCCAAAGGACAACACTGTACCCAGCCAACAGGTTCTTTCCCATAAGCCTCTATCCATCACAGTTCTTAGAGTCAGAGTTGGAGGTGGGATATATTGGCATTTAATTATCATATGAATATTTCAGCCACAAGTTTCCATCACCCAGCTTCCTGTCCACTCCACTTAGCTGTTGCTTCTGAACTTGCTGTTTGAATTTTGCATAGTGCCACACCTGGAGAAATTAAGAAGGGAATGTGAGGGGGCCTAACACTGTCTCCTTTCTGCTGCCCTCTCAAAAGACCACCTACCAAGCAGCGGCACATGAGACAGCAATGGTATCCTAAGCACAGATACTAGCTCTAAATCAGGATGGATTTGCTCTGCCACCTGCTAGCTGTGAGATCTTGAGCAAGTTACTTGCCCTCTCTGTCTGATTGTATTACCTGTAAAACAGGGAAAACAATAGTAGCTGTCTCAGAGGGATGTGCTGAGGAGTCTAGAACTGACATGTGTAAAGTTCTTAGCACAGAGCCCTGGCAAACAATGGCATACAGTGAGTACTCAGTAAATGCTGGCTGTTATTAATGTGATGGTGTTTAAACAGGAAGCGTTACCTCCTTGAAGAACTAGGGATGGTTAGGTCCCTGCCCTCTCGAACCAGACCCAAGACAGTCCAGTTGGTTATTTCCAGCTATGTGTATGGAGCAGGTGAAATTGAAAATCCTGAGCAGATGGAATGTGGAGTGCACCTTCTGCTCAGGCCCATTTTTACTATGAGGCCAGGTGCTGGGTGGAGGGACAGCCTACAGTAACGTTGGATTGTGCTAACACTGCATACTCATCAAGAGTCAAATGATGTGGGCCTCTAACATTTGTTTCATTATAATAGGTAAATGTGCTTTGTGGAGGATATTTAACATTGATGGTTCTGCTAATCCTCCCTTTTGGGATGGGGCCCACACAAGCCCACACTGTCTCTATAGGGAAAGCCATGTAAGTGAGACCTTCCTTCCAGAGTATAATTTAGATGGGCTTCCTAATAGGGAGAAAAGTGTATGTAATACATACCAAGTCAATAAAAAATGTTTTTTTGTAATCAAAATAATGTATGGGTCATCACATTAAACTCACTCCATCACATTAATCATGGGATAATTAGCATTTGCTACGTAGCTAGCACTCTTCTCCCCATGAGGGAAAACCAGAGCACTCAAGGTTTTCAGCCAGGCCACAAAAACGTTAGTCCTGGAAAATATGGTTTCAAGGTTGGTATCTGGTGGAATTTCTGAACATCCGTGTCGAGCATATGTGGGCCCTTGATTTTTTTAGGATCTCATTTGCAGTAGATTAAACTGCAGGGAACTACCACAAAGAAATGCTAAAGCAATATGTAGAAAACGGAGGCTTTTCTGAGCCCTCTCTCACCACCACCACCACCACCACCCCCGAAGTTATTTTACAGGCCAGCATAGGCCCAGCTCCATGATTCAAGATTCCACAAAAGGACAACTTTTATCAGGTTTCGCTTTGTCTGGGGTCTCAAGGCTGGGATCCAGCAAGACGTCTGAGACCATTGAAGTGCTGTAACTGGGGCCTTGTAGCAGCTGCAATGGCAACGGAATCCAGCTGTGTTCTCTAGAGAGATTTCAGAAGAGCAAATGGAAAGAGAGATGATGAGCCATCTTTGGGAATTTCTGTGCACATTCCAATGCTGCCCACACTGCCCCAGGGTGTTATTATAGACCTAGAAACCAGATTGCTTTAAAATAAAGCATATAACTGAGTTTTTAAAATTTTGAGTCAAATGGAAACAAGCATTCTGTGGAATTATCTTTCCCCCTGTACAGTTGTTCAGACCCACAGGAAGGGGGAACAGTGAAGATAAGAAGTCTAAGGAAATGAGACAAAATGGAGACCAAAAATACAAAGTTTATGAAGAAAGAGCATCAGGGAAGAGTCAACACCATTATCAGGCCTCCTCTGAACTTCTGGACTTTTCTCTGTCTTACTCCCATGCCTACTGAGCCCCAGCCACACAGTGCTGCTTGGCCAGCACCAAAACTAGAATCATGTTGTTTCTTCTACCTAGACCATCCCCCCGATCTCAGCCTGCGGAATTGTACACATTCTGCTCAAATATGTCTCCTCAGTGACACCTTCCCAGATACTCAACTAGAATTAAGCTTTGTTTTAGCCCTCACCAGTGATTTGTATTCAGGTCTTTCTCCCCAATTAGTAGATGCTTAGGTATTATTTGTGAAGTTAAATTCAGTGCATTCCAAGTGTTGCAGTTAGCACAAATTGAGTTTAATATCTTATACATCAAGCCCATATCACTGAAATAGGATGCAAATATTTTGAGGTAACAGTTGAGATAACCAAATACACAAAAGAGAATTAAATGTGTTATTAGCATCTTGCCTGTATTTTGCATGTAGTCTGATGAGGTGCTATACATCCGTGGATTTATAACATATCTGTGCATGCCGGGAAGCAGTTTATTTCTACTTTTCTGCATGTCCCCTTTGCACCTTGAGTCTATCTGTATTTCTGTTGCATCTGTCACCACAGCACCTTGACATCTGGTTGCACATTTACACAGTTGGCATTTTTTGAAGCTTTTGTCACTTTCTTTGTTTGGGGAAGTAAGTGATTTCCCCTCTTTCTGATTTAGTCATTTTTTTCTAATGTTATTCTTTCTGATATCAGTGTAGCCGATGTCAGAGGAGTGTCAGAGCAGCACTTCAGAAAATAGCCAGGTGTCATGAGAAGCTGCTGGCTCCTCTCTGTCCCTCTGAGGTGGATTCAGTGTCCTATTCCTCTCAGCCTCTCATTAGTGTCCCTGACATTGTGCCAAGAATGTTGATTGAAATCGACTCTCCGGATACTGATGCTCATTTGTGATGCCCCATGGTTCTCTTACATGTTCGCACAGTTAACAGAATCTTCTTCAACTGTTTTCCCAATTGAGATGAGATATTTGGGGATCAAGTAGAGCATTTAATGTGATAAGTGGACAGTAATCTTTAGAGGTTAATTTGTTTAAAACCTATGTAAGGTTGGGGTCCCATATGCCCTGTTAGGAGCAAGGACCATTATAATCCATTACTGTTTAAAGTTGAGCTAGCACATAAATTTCAATTCACTCTTAAATGAAGATGTATTTCAGTAGATTTAATGCTGAAATGCCTAATAATATGCTTATAAAGAAATTCAACAAGCTCTTTAGCCTAAAAAAAATTTTTTAAATAGTCTCTTAAAATTAAAGTGTCACATTACAGATTAATAAAAATGAGAACTTTAGCTATTTAACCCACCCCTTTTTGTGAGCAACAGGACTTTTTTTCTGTTGTCATATAATAGTTGTCTTTGACTCTGGAGTTGGAAAGACACCTGTTCAGTTTCATGGAAAGATCTGAGATAACTTGTGCCCTCTGAACCTAGGGAGGTGTCTAGGGGTGTAATTTTCACAACTAGCTGTGAATGGTGTTTTCTTTCACTATGTGACAGTGCCCCCTACCCAGTCTTCCAAAGACCCCAGAGGCATAGCGCCAAGCCCACCAATGGGAAGTCTTCTTGATTTGAGCCTACTTTCCGCCACCTGGGAAGGACAGTGTTAGATAAAACAGATGTGGGGATTGGAGCTTCCCCGTTTACATCCATCATCGTAGAGCTTAGTAATGGCGGTGAATGATATAAAAGCTCTATAGCCAATGTTTTTTTTTCTTTCTAGTTGATTCCAAAAGTGCAGTGGAAATCAAGAGTATCTGGTCTGGAACTGAACTGTATAGAACACATTTCTATTGTCCCATCTTTGTATTACGACTAGATTAAGTGCTGTTGCCCGAAAGAATAAAAGAATTAAGTTTTAGTTTTCATTTTTATCATTGCAAATACATTTACATTCTCCTATTTTACAAATGCAAAGAGCAGGCAAGCCACTTTCAATAATTTATTTTAAAATCAATGTTAATGAGGTTATGTCTCGTCAGTGGCCGAGTTTTACAATAAAGTCTGATTTATTTAGAAAAGATCTTTGGTGAAGCTTCCCATCTAATGGCGGTGGGAAGGAGGTGGAGTAGCAGCACTGTGACCCTCCAACTTCGGATCCAATTTGTAATTCACAGTGGAGATCTGACCCAATTTACATTGATTAGAATTGGGAGGAAGAGACAGCTGCGCACAGACAGCAGAGGTAGAATAAACCCTCTCTGCAAAAGTGCCTAAGCACAGCAAATTATTGGTCTTTGTGATGGAGTTGTTTGATATCAACAAAAGAGCTACTCTCTGTCCAAATTATTGGGTATCTCTAAAACTGAGGATGTACCAACTTTTCCTCTAATGTTTCCAATCCTAAAATTAGTCCCATGTCGAAGAGGAAATGCATCATAACTGAGAAAGGAAGGAAGTGGACGAGTAACGAGAAGACAACGTGCAAAGAATGTTTAATGTGATTTATTTCAGCATGATCTGTTTCCTATATTTGATTTCACTCCTCCATTAGCTTAGATTGTTTTATTCCTCATGGTAGGGTTGAGGGAGCACTACAGATGGCAAGTAGAACATTCTCTGCTGCTAGATCATACATGGCTATAAGAACTGTTGAGTAAAATTGCTCCTTTTCCCATGCTATATTGTAGGGCATATATATATATATTTTATTTCCCAGCGTATCTGTCTTTTTTTTTTTAGAGACAGGGTGTCACTCTGTTGCCCAGGCCCAGGCTGGACTGCAGTGGTGCAATCATGGCTTACTGCAGGCTCAAACTCCTGGGCTCAGGCAATCCTCCCGCCTCAGTCTCCCAGGTAGCTGGAACCACAGGTGTGCATCACTGTGCTTAGCTAATTTTTATTTTTATTTTTTATAGAGACAGGGTCTTGCTCTGTTGTCTATGCTGGTGTCTAACTCTTGGGCTCAAGTGATCCTCCCATCTCAGCCTACAAGAGTGCTGGGATTACAGGCGTGAGCCACCACACCTGGCCGTATCAGTCTCTTTCTTACTTGAAATCAATTACTCCTTTAATGCTTTATAGTATTCTAATATATTTTTATGCTGCTCCTTCTTACCTATGAGCTTGGAGCTTACTTCCCCACTTTGACATACCAGAACTCATATTGCGCTATAAACATTACATTTAAAAAAAGAAAGAGAAATGTCAAAGCTTCATTTAGTGGCAAAACTATGGAGAAGCAAGACAAGCAAATGTCGTTAAGACTCAGGAGAAAGGAAAATAAATGTGGCCAAGAGGAGCTGAGTATTCAGCCCTCAAAACATTGCTTATTATACCCTATCTACTGTGCATATGTGTGTATATATGTGTGAGTGAGAGAGTGGGAAAAGAGCATGGTGGTAGTGAAAAGAATAGCGAGTGTATTTTTCTTCACTTTGCCCCATGTATAAAATAGCTAATTATGATTCTGGTACACATATTTACTTTATAAGGGCCCAATTCCTATTTTATCAGGTAATGTGATGAAATGAAACCGGTTAATGGGAGTAAGAAACTTAGGCCTATTGTGTTATAACTTTGACCATATAAACATTTGACTGGAGTTAGACACTGGCATTGACTTACAACCCATTGTGAATCTATGGCAATTAATTAAAAGACCATTCCAGCTACCCTCAGGAGCTTATATTCTAATGAACAAGGCATGCTGAATAAAAACAGTAAAAAAATAACTACAAGCCCCAAGTACTAGGAACATAAAATTATATACATGACCAGCCTCCATTACAGCTGACCAAAGATGGATACATTAAGGATTAAGGACTAATTAATCAAAGAGGGTTTTTTGTTTTTTGTTTTTTCCCCGGGACAGAGTCTTGCTCTGTCACTCAGGCTGGAGTGCAGTGGCACAATCTCGACTCACTGCAACCTCTGCCTCCTGGATTCAAGCAATTCTGCTGCCTCAGCCTCCTGAGTAGCCGGGGTTACAGATGCCTGCCACAGGCCCGGCTAATTTTTGTATTTTTAGTAGAGACGGGGTTTCACCACGTTGGCCAGGCTGGTCTCCAACTCCTGACCTCATGATCTGCCCGCCTTGGCCTCCCAAAGTCTTGGAATTACAGGCATGAGCCACCGCACCCAGCCAATCACAGAGGGTTGTTCACACACACACACACACACACACACACACACTCTAACATCCTAACTCTAGAGTGCTTAAAACTAGAGAGAATGCTTGCATAGAGATAATAATTTTGAAGAGAATTCAAGAGGGAAGGAGAAATAGAGTTTGAGGAGAAGGATTAGGATTCTGGTGATAGACATCTAAATAATCCGATGGACTGGAAGCTCCACGAGGGCAGGAACTCTGACAGTTTTGTTTATTGCTTGTCCCCAGTTCCTAGTGCAATGTCGTGCATGTAATAAGCACTTCAACATGCTTATGAATAAATGAAAGGGAAGGGAAGGAGAGGGCCAGTTTGAAGGTGACAAATTGATTTTTTTTTTTTAAGAACAAGTAATTGCCAGGCGCGGTGGCTCACGCCTGTAATCCCAGCACTTTGGGAGGCCAAGGTGGGCGGATCATCTGAGGTCAGGAGTTTGAGACCAGCCTGATCAACATGGAGAATCCCCATCTCTACTAAAGATACAAAATTAGCTGGGCATGGTGATGTGAGCCTGTAATCCCAGCTACTCGGGAGGCTGAGCTACTCGGGAAGAATCACTTGAACCCGGAAGGTAGAGGTTGCAGTGAGTCGAGATCACGCCATTGCACTCCAGCCTGGGCAACAAAGAGTGAAACTCTGCCTAAAAAACAGACAAAAAAAACCAGTAATTAAACTTTCCTTAAAGAAGAGAGTATGATGAGCTCAGAGAAAGGGGACCTTTCCATATAAAGGACATGAGACTGACTGGCTGGACGCAGTAGCTCACACCTGTAATCCCAATACTTTGGGAGGCCGAGGAGGGCGGATCACCTGACTCCAGGAGTTCAAGACCAACCTGGCCAACATAGTGAAACTCCGTCTCTACTAAAAATACAAAAATTAGCCTGGCATGGTGGTGGGCACCTGTACTGCTAGCTCCTCAGGGGGCTGAGGCAGGATAATCCCTCGAACCCCGGACATGGAATTTGCAGTGAGCCGAAATAGTTTCACTGCACTCTAGCCTGGGCAACAGAGCAAGACTCTATCTCAAAAAAAAAAAAAAAAGAACATAAGACTGTGAACCACTAATTACTAATACTGATCATTTATCCCCCCAGATGAAGAGCATGATCTAGAAGAAGATGAGAGTGGCACTCGACGAAAAGGAGGTATAAGAGCTTTTAAATGCACAGGCACTGGGTAGGACATTATGGGCTTCTGATTAGAGAAAGCACCCTTCTCTGAGACTACAAAAATTACTGGACTCAATAATTAAGAGAGTACCTGTGTGTGAACCCCAAAGCCCCAAATAAAGTGACTGGGTAGGGAAATACCTAAACTTTAAAAGCAACCATACATTCACTTTAATTAATGTTCCCAGAACAGCCAAGATTTATCCTAGAGAGGGTGGGAAGCCAAACCAGATATTTATTTTTTCCTATCAGTATTTCTTATATCAGTACAGTCAAAATAGAATTGCCTCATCTCTAAGAGATCAGAGGATTGAGAATGGAAAGAATGGAAACGTCTCCTCTCTGAGAGGCCCGGAGATTGCAAGTTCAGAGGGGAATGGAAATGTGTCAGATCTGAAAAGTGAACACGGGGTGAAAGATAGAATGGCTTGGTGATGCTGACTTCTGATGGCCTGGTTTGATTCCAGGCACATTTGGAAATGAATACGTAACAGGTTTGTTGAATATAAAATTACATCTTATTCATCCCAGACTGTTAACCATGCTTCAGGCTGTTAGTGAGCCCATTCTTTCTAAGGTCAGATGCCCCTCTGAAGCCTCCTAAGTGGACCAAGGACCTATTCCACCGTTGTCAGTAAAGGAATGCTGCACATTGCAAGGGCCACCTGAAGGACATTTGTTCCATCAGCAGAGCCCTAATCATGACTGATTTAGATACTGGCTGATATTTTTCTTAGGAAGTCTATGAAAATCTTAAGCCTAGGAATTCTTGCCCTCTTTCCTTCCCTGCTCCTTCTCCGTTATCTGGCCCTGTCTTTTCCCATTCTCCTCTCTCCTTTCCTTGTGCTTTTTCTTCTCTTCCTTATCCATCCAGCAAAACCCCCATTTCTAGGTTCATTCTCTACAGAAAGTGAATACTTAAAAGGTTCAGGACCCAACTTCCTAAGGGTCCAGCATCTCCCAGGGAAGAGAAGAGACAACAAAGATGCAGCCTCAGAAGTCATGTGCCAAAGCAGGAGAGAAAGAAAGCAGCAGAGGCGGGTGTGATGCACGGATATGAGTGCGGCTGCAAGTACTTCATGATAATGAACACATGTGATTAGGTCCATTCTGAAACCTATTTCCTTCTGTTGTCTACTTACTGTGCAGAATTCCAAATGAAAATCTGTTCTGACCCACCCATGTTCCACATATATCTTTTCTCAACCAACTTCCATCACCAGTGCAGAAAAGAAACGCTTCATGTGGACAGCTTGGGTGGAGTAATTGTAAGCTTCCTATGGCCAATTTCATATTAAACTCCATTCAGGAAGCATCGATCTTTTAGCAAAGTCTAGAATCCAGTTTCAGACTCCTCCCTTATCTCATTTCCTCCTTCTACCTCTTTCTCTAAGGTTATATCTGGGAGGTGAGAGGAGATTTATTTCTTAACCGTTCCTACAGCAATAATTCAAGTAGGTTTAAAAAAAAAAATTCTTTTGTTCCTCATGCTTCCTGCCTCCAAAATAAGTGTTGTTAAAGTATAGCAAGCTCTGAAAATGTTTCTATGGTTTACACTTCCCACCAATTATAATGATTGGTGACTTAGTGATTAAAAAACAGGAGGACTTTTTGCTCTCTCTGCAGAATCTGAGGCAGGAATTTTTATTATTTGTGTTTACTTATTTATCGATTGATTTTATATACTGCCTTTTCTCCAAAGGCGCTATAGAAATGGTGAAAAATACATAAATCCAAATGTCATCATTTAGTTTTGTAACAATAAAATATAGAGGTCTGGGGGAAGGGCAGGCAGCCCCAGTGAAGGCATTTAAAAGGCAGGAAGCTCTAGGACAGTGTGAATTCCTATGTCATAGACAAGCTACACAAGTTTGGGCTACTTAGGTTTTCTCAGGTGTGTTTTTTTTTTGTTTGTTTGTTTGCTTTTTGAGACGGAGTCTCGCTCTGTTGTCCAGGCTGGAGTGCAATGGCGCTATCTCTGCTCACTGCAACCTCTGCCTCCCGGGTTCAAGTGATTCTTCTGCCTCAGCTTCCCGAGTAGCTGGGATTACAGGCACATGACACCACGCCCGGCTAATTTTTGTACTTTTAGTAGAGACGGGGTTTCACCATGCTGGCCAGGCTGGTCTGGAACTCCTGACCTCAGGTGATCCGACCATCTTGGCCTCCCAAAGTGCTGGGATTACAAGCATGAGCCACCACGCCCAGCCTTTTCTCAGGTGTTAACATGCTTTTGGGGAGAAAAAAATACATAAGCAAGTTGACCTTTCCCTTCTTCCTTTTTTCCCAAAAGATGCTATGGCTAGCAGAGTTACTTTTAAAATCCAAGTACTTTTCTCCAACCTCGATGGATCCTGTTCCTTGAATGCTGTGCTTTTTTCCCTGATGGAATTGCTAACATTCCTAAGGCCCAACTAGATCTTATCAGAATGGGGGGAAGGGATTCAGTCCATCCTTATTGAGTGTTAATGACCCTGTAAGATGTAATTTCTTTTATTTCATTCTGTTACCTAGAAAATCTATCACAGCCTTGTAGTATTGATTGCTCAATCTATAAAGAGCTCAGTTTACAGCATGACTGTTAGTAACAGAGTTATTTTAATGAGTGACTCTTCAACACCTCAGAGTTTCACTAAATTCCAACCCATCAGCCCAGTAGTCTAACATTAAGGGTCTTAGGTAATGAGAACTTATCACCTTTCCCTATCATGAAAAGGTAACCTCCAGGTAACCAAAAATAAAACTTCCTCTGTGTTCGTTTTTTATAAAAATTACTGGCTATTTGTTTGCATGTGCTATGTCAAATAAAAAGCAACCCTGGAGGCACAAATCATCCTTAGATACATAAAATCCCTGACCAACGAAAACCTGAAACACACCCCTCCCACTCGTACCTCCCTCAGTCTGCATCCAACCCCAACTCTGAAATTGTGGGCAAACTAAGCCAAAAGGAGACACAGACCACACTACTGTGGTCTTATAAGCAAATGATTGCTTTTAGGAGGGCCAAAAAATGGTTGCTTATACCATTCCATCTCTGAGGCCCTCTTCTCACTTTAGTGCGCGCCAATAGAGTGAACTACTACATGAAAGAAACAAAGGGAAATCACAGAGGTGTTTGCAGCTCTTACCTTTTGAAGCCTGTTTTCCAAGACCAAACATGAGCTGATTATTAACTAGCTAAAATTGTGGCCCAACGAAAAGAGGAAATGACATGAAAATCAGAATCTGAGTGTACCCCACTTCCAAATCATACTTATAACACTAGGATCATAGTAATTTCAAAACTCAAGATTAAAGGACTATGAAATAAGCAAATGGTATTATCCAATTGCTCTTCCTCCTCTGGTGCCACAGTCAGTGGGGGCTTGGCAAATATTTTCGTAGCTTTCTTCCGAAATAGTTAATAAACTATCAAGGCTGGGTGCGGTAACTAACATCTGTAATTCCAGCACTTTGGGAGGCGAAGATGGGAGAATTGCTTGAGCCTGGGAGTTTGAGATCAACCTGGGCAACAAAGCAAGACCCTGTGTTTTCAAAAAATTAAAAAGATTAGCTGGGTGTGGTGGCATGCACCTGTAGTCCTAGCTACTCAGGAGGCTGCAGGGGGAAGATAGCTTGAGCCCAGGAGTTCGAGGCTGCCGTGAGCTATGATTGTGCCACTGCACTTCAGCCTGGGTGACAGAGCAAGACCTTGTTTCAGAAAAAAAAAAAAGAAAGAAAATTTGTCAGAGTTTACTTGAATGGACTGAACGTGTTAGACCTTTCTGACCTGGCTTAAAGAACATTTCAAGTCACTTCCAATGGGTCACTACTTTGGCGTTTTTTGTCCAAGTCTCACCATCCCATCCTCTCGTAGGACTGGCTTTATCCATCTTCACGTTTTGTCTCTCTTTTCCGTAACTTAAGAGGTTGTACTCAATGCCAGGCCTTATTGACACGATCATTTTAGTAATCAAGAAAATGTAAATAACATGTTCGCCTGCCTTTAGCCACTTTTCCCTGGTCACAGCCTGAATTCTGTTGCTACCCAGTCACTCCCAAACATAAGCTGAACTCTGGAAAGAACAGTCAGTTTTTATTGTCCCTAAGGAAGGAGAAAGGCAGAGAGATGTCCTGGTCCTTTTTACCTTAAAACTTTGCTCATCATACAGGCTAATTTTCAGCCATTGACTATCATCAGTAGCACCAACTTGGCCTCAGTTACAAGAGAAATGACTGTCACTAGTTGTAAAGAACGTGGCATGCAATGACAAATGCTTTGCAATAAATAGAAAAAAGAAACCAATACTTTTTTTTAACTTGGTCTGTTGCTATTCTTCTTATGATATTTTGGTTGCCTGGAGTTTAGCTTCCCTTACACAGGATAAAGAGAGTAAGATGCTGCTTTTTTTTTCTCTAGAAAAAGCCCTTCTCAGCTCTGCTAGCAATTTAAATGCAGTGATCATACCCATTAGCTTCTCTATCATTGTAATTGTTGTTAATTGTTATAACTGTTTTAGTTATTAATGGTGTCATTATTGCTCTAGGTCCTCTGTCTGTTTTATGCTGAATATATTAGTGCTTTGCTTTCGAATTGCCAGGCTTTATTTAGTGCAGAGTTACGTTTTTTGGAGAGACATTGAGAAATGCTGGCATTAAGCTTTATTCTTTTGTTTTTCATTCCAAATGGACAGACTGGAAAAAAAATAATTAGATGGAATAATGTCCTCAAAATGAGAATTAGGATGTTTTGAATTAATTAAATGGTCAGAATGCTGTACCATTTCTGATTTCAGATGGCTGCCAGACTAGTGTAAGCCTAAAGGAATCTAAATCCAGCCCATAGAGGCAAGCCTCACCCTTGGGCTCTCAGGTCCTCTGTCTGCTCTACAGAAATTAAAGTCGGCCGGGCGCAGTGGCTCACACCTGTAATCCCAACACTTTAGGAGGCTGAGGCGGGCGGATCACCTGAGGTCGGGAGGTCAAGACCAGCCTGACCAACATGGAGAAACTCCGTCTCTACTAAAAATATAAAATTAGCTGGGTGTGGTGGCACATGACTGTAATCCCAGCTACTCGGGAGGCTGAGGCAGGAGAATCCCTTGAACCCAGGAGGCAGAGGTTGCGGTGAGCCAAGATCACGCCATTACACTCCAGCCTGGGCAACAAGAGCAAAACTTCGTCTCAAAAAAAAAAAAGAAAGAAAGAAAAGAAAAGAAAGCAAAGTCTCCTCATGCATTCTTTTGTTTATAGGATGAGTTGGGCAGGTTTAGGGAGAAGCTGGACTAGCCCTGCAGACTTCTGGGCTTTTAAGCTCTTCCTGGTGCCAAGCTTCAGGAATGAAGCCCTCCTCCAACTTATCTCTTCCCCTCTTCAAGGTCTTTAACACCCACTTGGTCAGAAAAGCCTTTTCTGACCCCTCAAACTATGTTAGATTCTCTATTACACACAGCGTCCTCAACTTCTCCTTCACAGACATATCATAATCATAAATAAACATTTGTGTAACTGTTTTTTCCATGGTGCTTCCCCGACTAGAAGGTACCCGTGAGAGGAGGGCTCATGTGTGGCCAATGTGGGATTCCCAGTATCTAACACAGTCCCTGGCATTTAGTAGGTACTGTATACATGTCTGTTGGATGATGAGAAATGAATTAGTGAAGTTGCATGCACACATACACATAAATGCATATCACATGTGTGTTAAACAGGAATTCTGAAATGTGGAGTCATCTTGCCCAGCTAAGGAATTACCCCTCATTGATTTCCTTAATAGAGAATACTTCTAGCTAGCTAGCGAGTTCAAACTTTTCCTAGTTTTTAGCCCTTCATTCTGCCTGTTTTTTGGAGCTGTTCTACTTCTGACAATCCCTGTTCTTGGGCTGAGCTAAACCATCTCCTGGATTCCTGAACTCTGTCTTCTTTTGGCCTTTAATATCAAAGACCTTTTCTATCTTTATTTTTTTCCTGGAAGGCTTCTGTTTTTCTCCTAGCTTCTTGCTTTCCCTGTGATCTTTTGTGCTTTTAGAATAGATCTTTTTCCAGATGTTCTCCCAGGCCCATATATACCCAATGTCAAATCACTTTTTATGTATACAACAAAAAGGCACTCAATATTAGGACCTATCCCACATCCAGGCACACAGTAGGGAATCGTACTCCAAAGTGACTATCTGCTAGGCCAGAAAAGACCAAGATAACCTTGTTAGTCTCCTTACCACTCAGAAATATTGTTATGGTTTTAGAACCTATTTTTACAAAAATAGTTTTCTCTACCATATATGAATCCATGAAAAATATTGATGTTAATATTCTTTCATTCCTGAATTTAGTCAAAATCTTGGGGTGATTAAGCAACTCCATTAAAATGGAAAATTCATAATAAATCCTCTGGGAAAACTACTTTCACTTTTCAGGGATTGATATTTCTCTATTATTTCAGGTACTTATATTTCCAAAAATGAATGCTTTGTCTTTTCAATAACTAACATATTTCTCCCAAAGTATTTTTCTTCCAAACATACTATCAACTCTGTGGCAGAATGTTTTCACAGTAGTTATCCTGTTTGCTGCCCTCCGTCGTCTACTGCACACACAGACAATTTTATGTGTGAAGAAAACATGCCTGAATTTCTATATGGTTGACATTTTTACTTTTGTTTGCAATATCTGAGTTTTAACTAAATAGTTCTCTCCCTCCTCTGTTTTTGTACCCTTTAAGATTCCTACCAAAGTTCTCTTCCAGAGACATATAGGGATTTTGTCCCTCTGTGCCTTTATTATTTAAATTGCTCCTAAGTCAGGAATAAGTAGAAAAAAAGCAAATATAGGGAGGGTGTCTGTGCCTCTACTGCCCACTTGCCCTATCCTCAGCCACCAATGCTATCACTGCTCATGGGAGGGTAAAATGAATAAATGGAAAGGTGGAAATCTATACAACAGAGTCCCCCAAAATCATGTGAATTTTAATTAGAACCCAGGACTCCTGACTCCCATCTATTGAATTTCATCTTTTGTAGGTGCTTTGTTCACAGCTCTGATACAGAGCACCCCAAGGAAAAAGGAGCATGCCTGGTCTAGTGGGCATTAGCTCTCCTTCCATTCAAATCCCCAGATCCTCTCCTACTTTGTACTCTAGTGTTTAACCTTTCCGGGTAGAAGATCAATACAAATTCTTCATTGTTAAGAATCGATGGCTGTCCTGTGGCATCATTGCCATCTAGTTTTGCTGAGAAGCTCAGTAAATCTCTCCAGCTGCTTCTAAAGCTTGGTTTGTCGTCTTCAGTTGCTTTCATTTTTAATGCAGATCACTTTGGTTTCTGTTCCCCCGGGGCTTGCAGATAAATCTTGGCAGACATGTTCAAGGTCTACAAATGAGATGCTGGAAAAGGGCCAGCCCACCCAGAATTTAGTTGTAATGGATGAGACACCCCCTTGGTTCCACTTAAAGACTGGGCTATTCGTTTCAGTATTTATTGGTGATTACCTCATATAGTACCTAGGTGGGAAGTTCCCAGGACGAAGTTCCTATGGACAAAGAAGGCCAAAAAGTGAGCTGTGATCCAGAAGCCTGCTGGCTGACTAAGCCTTTCTTGTAAATAGGCAGAAGTCACAGATTTACTCTGATCCTTCAAATGCATAATGAAGAGAAAAACTAGATAGTTTAGTTGCCCTGGATCAGGAAAGTCTAGTGGGAAACCTCTGTACTGCTTACTTACAAACCAAGTGAAAAATTACCTGCCTGATTTTCTTTTATTAATAAATACATTTGTCATATCGTTGAACAGCATCCTACTAGGAGTGATCTGTAAATATTTAATGTTAGTTAATGATCTCCTTCTCCCATAGTCCTTTGCTCATGCTGAGTGTTTGGCTGTATCTCATCTCAACTCCCCTTAATCTGAGGTTTCCTAGGGGCAATATCAGAACCCTGGTTTGCATTTGCAGCAAAAACACGGGCTCCTCGGAAAAAATAGAGTCCTTTTAACTTTGATTTCTCCTCTCTTTGATCAGTAGACTATGCCAGTTACTACCAGGGCCTATGGGATTGCCATGGTGACCAGCCAGATGAACTGTCCTTCCAGCGGGGTGACCTCATCCGCATTCTGAGCAAGGTAAGGACAGAAAGTTTGGGGCTTGAATCAAAAGTCAATTTTTTCATTCTTGATTTAGTCACCACAAACAGAATTATTCCGTGTCATACACTTCCCATGGCTCCCTCACATATAAATTCCCATTTCTTCATAATTGTTAGGAAAAGTTTTAAATGAAAATCCAGATTCAGGAACCAATTTCACATTTAAAAATACAAGGCCAGGCCGGGCGTGATGGCTCACACCTGCAATCCTAGCACTTTGGGAGGCCAAGGCCGGTGAACTGCCTGAGGTTCAGAAGTTCAAGGCCAGCCTGGGCAACATGCTGAAACCCAGTCTCTACTAAACTACAGAAAATTAGCCAGGTGTGGTGGCACATGCCTGTAGTCCCAGCTACTTGGGAGGCTGAGGCATGAGAATTGCTTGAACCCAGGAGGCGGAGGTTGCAGTGAGCTGAGGTCACGCCACTGCACTCCAGCCTGGCGACGGGGCGAGACTTCGTCTCAAAAATAAATAAATAAATAAATAAATAATAATAATAATAATAAAATAAAAAATGCAATAAAATTGGTATTATACCAAAATTATGCCAATCAAAATTTAATCTTAGGGACTTGTGCTTAAAGGTCATCACTATGTACATAATTTATTACCATGTAATACTATTGAAAACATTCTGGCTAGGTAAGCTGCCTTCTTATTTCATTTATAGATAAACAAGACTGTAACATAATTATGTATGGGGGAGGAGTCAGAGCTAGTTAACTCAATTGGTTTGAGCAATTGCTGATAAGGCCAAGAGAGTGAATTCAATCCCACACAGTCCAGCTAACTTTATTCTCTTCCTCCGTCACAAGTTAACCCCTAATTCCAGCTAACCATCTTACAAATAGTAGTGTTGACCATAAACAAACTGTTTTTTTAAAAAAAGGATGGATTTTTTTTTTTTTTTTTTTTTTTTTTTTGAGACGGAGTCTCGCTCTGTCGCCCAGGCTGGAGTGCAGTGGCGCAATCTCGGCTCACTGCAAGCTCCGCCTCCCGGGTTCACGCCGTTCTCCTGCCTCAGCCTCTCCGAGTAGCTGGGACTACAGGCGCCCACCACGACGCCCAGCTAATTTTTTGTATTTTTAGCAGAGACGGGGTTTCACCGTGGTCTCAATCTCCTGACCTCGTGATTCGCCCGCCTCGGCCTCCGAAAGTGCTGGGATTACAAGCTTGAGCCACCGCGCCCGGCCAAAAAAGGATGGATTATTACAGATCAATCACTGACGTGAAGAAGATTCAGAACTCATGGGCTACAGTTTGGGGAATCAGTAGCATCATGTTGGTAAAGACCATACATATTCTATAGGTGGGCTAAAATAATAGGCTCTGTCCCTAGCACTTATTAAAAAGCCCTCTCTCTATGCAGCCAATCAATCTCTACAAACACATTTTTGAAATAGGCACAACTTGCTCTTTAATTGCTGAGTATGTGGATTCCATAAAGGAAAACTGAAAACCCATTGGTTATTAATCTATCATTTATCGTTTATCTTTCTTCTTTTTTTATGTGTCAGTATCTTTTATCTTTATTCTGTGAATTTTACTACCCTGGGCAAAGGTTTGTCTTGGTTTGAGATATACCATAAGCACCTTAGGAAACAGTCTGGGTCTAACCCACAGCACCTTTCCATGGTTCCAACAGAATCAGGCCCCTTTAAATACAGAACCAATTCAAATCCAACCCTTTGTTTGCAAGAGAGTAGGAGGCCTGCAGGCCTTGTTGAGTGAGATCACAATCTTCTAGTGATTTCTCCTGGATCCTTAACTCAGCACCACCCTGGTGCCATTTCTGTGTGGCTCCAGTACACCAAGAATAAATTGGAAGCAAAGAAGGGAGTGGACATTGGCCTGATTGGTATTTCAAATGCCCGAAAGCAAGGTTTGCCGTGTAATAGAATTTGTGTACATTACCACACTGGCATTACAGGGGTAATCGAGTTATCCACTCAGGTGTGACCAGGCCTCTGTTTGCCCAGAGCCTGCAGGTGAACAAATTAACTATTTACATTGTCTGGAGGTGCCTGCAGCAGGAGGGGGGAAGAACAGCGCCAGACTGGCTGCTGGCCTTCTCTCTGTCATGGTTATTTTGTTTGTTTTGCATGTCTTTTGCCTTTGTTAAAGGCTTCTCACTGGGGCTCCCTTTCCTCTAGTTAGAAGGGGTTGTGCGGTGACCTGTCCTGCAGTATGGAGCTGTCTGTGGTTACAGTGGCTATTGTATTTTTAAGAAATCTCAAAGAACATGGGGAACCAATCCAATCTTTAAAAAAAAAAAAAAAAATACCTCTTCCCTTTCTCTGTTACTAAAAGCTAACATAGGCCAGGCATGGTGGCTTATGCCTGTGATCCCAGTATTTTAGGAGGCTGAGGCGAGAGGATGCTTGAACCCAAGAGTTCAAGACCAGCCTGGGCAACATAGCAGGATCCCATCTCTACAAAATTAAAAATTAAAAAAAAAAAATAGCTGGGTGTGGTGGTACATGCTTGTAGTCTCAGCTACCCTGAAAGCTGAGCTGAGAGAATCACTTGAGCCCAGGAGTTCAAGGCTGCCATGATTGCTGCCGTGATTGACACTGCACTCTTGCCTGGGTGACAGAGTGAGACTCTGTCTCCAAAAAGAAAAAAAGAAGAAAAGAAAGCAAATATATCAGAGTTTAATTCAATGAGAATACCTCACTGCCCTGTTTCTATCAGTTTCTTTCTCCTCTCTTCTGGAAGGTTCTGAGTCCATTTTCATCCTGTACCATTGTGTTAATAATAGCATATTTCTTCCCCAAAAGGCTACACCAGCTGGCTCCCTTCCCCATGTTGCAAATCCCTGCATATCAAAGAGGAAATGAGAAGTTAAGAGCTCGGCTGAACTTTCCCTCATGAAGCTGCATTCCAGTTAACATTGGTTTGGGGAGCATTTCAGTTTTGATTCACCTTTATTATATTACCTAATTCAATAATAGTCCTTGGACAGGAGGGAACCTTAAAAGGCCACCCAATCTATTCATTGCCTTGCTTCTAAGAAGCACAAGTGAACAACTTCAAACAGATAGAAAAGGAGATTCCACTAGCATTCCAAGCCATCTGTCTATTCAGAAGTTCAGTAGTGCCTCATCTCTGGAATTTTCTCTCAAATAGATCCTAATTTATTCCCACTTTAGCCTCAGCTGCCTTCTTTTGTTGGGGTCCGTTACGCTCTTTAGCTGTCTCTCACACCTGTAAGGACAGAACTGACCCAAGTTGAATTTAGTCCTGGAAAGTGGTGTCTAGAAACCTCTACTTTACTTTTCTTTTTGTCCAGTAGAAGCTCTGTTGGACAAGAAGGGCCTGCTGTTTAGGAATCTAGGGAAATCTGTTTCCCTGAGAGACACAGATGCAGCTCAGCTTAAGTGGACTTGTTTCCTCACCTGTTAAAAGAGACCGTGGAGTTGGATAGCATCTAAGAATCCTTCTACCTCAGACACTCCCATTCTAAATATGGTGGGCCTGACACTGCAAAACTGCTAAAGAAGTTCCACACAAAAATGTGTTTTAGCTTTAATTACTTATTCAGTTTCAACAAAAAAGAATTTTTTTAAATTACCAGCTCTTTTGTTTTCAGTTCTCATAAATACATCTGGTTTCCCCCTCTCTCTCTGTCTGATAAAAGCATTCCGAAAGGCGGAGTCCGGGGTGCAGAGGTTAGAGGATCTAGAAAGGGAGGTGAGATGGAGGTGGCAGGGGAAATGAGGATGGCAGCTTTAGTCATAGGCTCCTGCTGCTCCCTGCTGTTTCTTTTTTTTTTTTTTTTTTTTTGAGACGGAGTCTCGCTGTCGCCCAGGCTGGAGTGCAGTGGCATGATCTCGGCTCACTGCAGGCTCCGCCACCTGGGGTTCACGCCATTCTCTTGCCTCAGCCTCCCGAGTAGCTGGGACTACAGGTGCCCGCCACCTAGCCTGGCTAATTTTTTGTATTTTTAGTAGAGACGGGGTGTCACCGTGTTAGCCAGGATGGTCTCGATCTCCTGACCTCATGATCCGCCCGCCTCGGCCTCCCAAAGTGCTGGGATTACAGGCATGAGCCACCGCGCCCGGCCTCTGCTGTTTCTTAATAGTCACCCAGGTGTGATCCAACTTTGAATCTTAGAAGCCTAGGACCAAACTCAGGAGAATCTTTTTTTTTTTCTTTTTTCTTTTTTTTTTTGAGACGGAGTCTCGCTCTGTGGCCCAGGCTGGATGGAGTGCAGGGGCACGATCTCAGCTCACTGAAAGCTCCGCCTCCTGGGTTCACGCCATTCTCATGCCTCAGCCTCCCGAGTAGCTGGGACTACAGGCACCTGCCACCATGCCTGGCTAATTTCTTTTTTTTTTTTTTTTTTTTGTATTTTTAATAGAGGCGAGGTTTCACTGTGTTAGCCAGGATGGTCTGGATCTCCTGACCTCGTGATCCGCCCGCCTCGGCCTCCCAAAGTGCTAGGATTACAGGCGTGAGCCAGAGCACCCGGCCCAGAGGAGACTCTTTTAGTCTTGCCTTTGGGCAAGAATGATCACAGAAAGAGAGCTCTTTATGGCATTTTTTTTTTTTTTTTTTTTTTTTTGAGACAGAGTTTTGCTCTTGTTGCCCAGGCTGGAGTGCGATGGCATGATCTTGGCTCACTGCAACCTCCACCTCCCAGGTTCAAGCAGTTCTCCTGCCTCAGCCTCCCAAGTAGCTGAGATTACAGGCTCGCGCTCCCATGCCCAGCTAATTTTGTATTTTTAGTAGAGTCAGGGTTTTGCCATGTTGGTCAGGCTGTTCTCGAACTCCTGACCTCAGGTGATCCACCCACCTCGGCCTCCTAAAGTGTTGGGATTATAGGTGTGAGCCACCATGCCCGGCTATCCCTTTTCAAAAAAAAAAAAAAAAATTATCCAGAGAAGATGATTGACTGGGCAAGAAAGATGCTCCCCAGTGGCTGGGCGTGGTGGCTCATGCCTGTAATCCCAACACTTTGGGAGGCCGAGGCAGGCAGATCACCTGAGGTCAGGAGTTCGAGACCAGCCTGGCCAACATGGTGAAACCTAGTCTCCACTAAAAATACAAAAGCTAGCTGGGCATGATGGCGCATGCCTGTAGTCCCAGCTATTTGGGAGACTGAGGCAGGAGAATTGCTTGAACCAGGAGACAGACGTTGCAGTGAGCTGAGATAGTACCACTGCACTCTAGCCTGGGCAACAGAGTGAGACCCTGTCTCAAAAAAAAAAGAGGCCGGGCACGGTGGCTCACACCTGTAATCTCAGCACTTTGGGAGGCCGAGGCGGGCAGATCACCTGAGGTCAGAGTTCAAGACCAGCCTGGCCAACATGGTGAAACCCTGTCTCTACTAAAATACAAAAATTAGCTGGGTGTGGTGGTGGGTACCTGTAATCCCAGCTACTCGGGAGGCTGAGGCAGGAGAATCGCTTGACCCTGGAAGGCAGAGGTTGCAGTGAGCCGAGATTACGCCACTGCACTCCAGCTTGGGCAACAGAGTGAGACTCCGTCTCAAAAAAAAAAAAAAAGAAAGATGTTCCCCAGAGATAACCAAGTGCCCATCACCTGTCCTGTTCTCAGGGAAGCAAGTATGTGCCTATAACAGACGGGTTATTTATGACCCTGGGCAAAAATCTCCTAATCCTGATAATCTTCAATTTCCTCACCTGTAAAAATTGGGAAATTTTATATTTATAGGTTTGTTGTGATGTTTACATTAGGGAATTTGTGTAAGGAAGTGCCTGGCATGTAGGAAGTAGGAATATTTCCTTCCCTTTTACTAATAATAAACTTTTGGATCAGTGTTGGGCACATACTAGGAGTTCAATAAATTATTGAAAAAGAGACGATCTACAGCACAAAAGGTGCTCACTTGGATATAAAAAAAATACCTAGTGAAGAGGCCTACATGAAAATCCACCATGCCTTTCCTGGTCTGAGAGCTTTCGTCCCTGACAGATTATTCAAACTTCATTTTCTGGAGAGACCAGAGCCACACATCCAAACTCTGAAACAGTAACCAGTGGCACAGTCAGCAGGAGGACTCCGACTGATCTCCCTGCATCACATCCATGCATTCCTTGGCCCCATGCAGCGTCATGCCCACTTAATTCACTGAGTTCCAATTTGGGTCTCAAAATACATTAAAGGGAGATTTTAATAACGAAGCAGATCTGTGCATCCAGCGGATGTTCCTGTGTTCCTTTTGGACTCAGATATTTCTGAACAGCTTTTTCTGGTGAAGGACTAAGCTTCCCTTCTTCCCTGGAGCCAGGATGCAGCTCAGGCCACAGCGGGGTGTTTAGCGCTCTTCAGTGGCTCCAGATTGTGGCGCTGGTGCAGGTCTCCTCATACGTAACCAATGGCTCCTGAGAGCCTGCGTCTCGTAAATTACTTCCCACGATGCCGGCGACCACAGCAGAATTCAAGTTTGAATAGAGCAGGAAAAAGGTGTTTGAAAGGCCTGTTCACCCAGCTGCATTTTAATTTCCTTTTCAATCTTGTCCCAATTAATTTCACAGAATTAATCTCACAGAAGCAAACACGGCAGCATTGAGGCTGCGGTTTTAGTGTGGCGGTCTCTCTGCCTGAACATGAAATAGGAGCTAATATAAAAATCCATCTGCTGTGTTTGAAATACATGCCGGCTGCTGCTCAGTCCTGTCTGACATTCCAAACATCAACAGCGGGGAAAAGTGATTTGGGGGTTAGTGGCCATCGGTACTTGGCAGGGGTTCAACAACAGGTGTACTCCAAAAATCCATTCAACCTGGGCACCAGGCATGACAGGGCAGGTGCCAAATCACCCTCCATGTGATAATGTGGTGCCCTGACTTAGTTCCTTTTATCTGCAGATTGCAAGGCCCTTTTGTGGACCAGCACCACTATGGTCACTTGTTTTTGTTTCTGTTTTTCTTGAGATGGAGTCTCTCTCTGTTGCCCTGGAATGCAGTGGCGCAGTCTCGGCTCACTGCAACCTCTGCCTCCCGGGTTCAAGCGATTCTTCTGCCTCAGTCTCCTGAGTAACTGGGACTACAGGCATGTGCCACGGCACCCAGCTAATTTTTGTATTTTTAGTAGAGATGGGATTTTGCCATATTGGCCAGGCTGATCTCGAACTCTTGGCCTCGGGTGATCCATCTGCCTCGGCCTCCCAAAGTGCTGGAATTACAGGTGTGAGCCACTGTGCTTGGCCTATGGTCACTTGTCATAAGTGGGAGAAAAAGAGGTAAGCCTCTATTTGGATAAGACAAGTCACAAGTCCTAGCTTTCAGAAAAGTGACCCTGTCTTCTTGGCTCCAGTGTCTCTCACTAGGGAACATTCTTTCCAAATAATAATAATGCTTGTTGGCAGGGCGTGGTGGCACACCCAGCACTTTGGGAGGCCGAGGCAGGTGGATTGCCTGAGGTCAGGAGTTCGAGACCAGCCTGGCCAACATGGCAAAACCCCGTCTCTACTAAAAATACAAAAATTAGCCAGGCATGGTGGTGCATGCCTGTAGTCCCAGCTACTAGGGAAGCTGAGGCAGGAGACTCACTTGAACCTGGGAGGCAGCAGTTGCAGTGAGCCAAGATCACGTCATTGCACTCCAGTCTGGACGACAGAGCGAGACTCTGTCTCAAGAAAAAATAAAAATCATCATCATCATCATCATCATCATCATCATCATGCTTATTCCACTATTCAAGATTAACTTTTTTTTTTTTTTTTTTGAGACAGAGTCTTGCTCTGTCACCCAGACTGCCAGACTGGAGTACAGTGGCACAATCTTGCTCACTGCAACCTCTGCCTCCCGAGTTCGAGCGATTCTCCTGCCTCAGCCTCCCTAGTAGCTGGGATTACAGGCTCAAGCCACTATACCTGGCTAATTTTTTGTGTTTTTAGTAGAGATGGGGTTTCGCCATGTTGGCCAGGCTGGTCTTGAACTCCTGGCCTTGAGTGATCCGCCTGCCTTAGCCTCCCAAAGTGCTGGGATTACAGGCGTGAGCCACCACGCCCGGCCAAGATAACACTTAAACGCCCATTTTTAAAAAAAGCATCCTGTTCCAGAAGTTATTTATGGTGGTAACGTGAGCTGTTCAGAAGATAAAGACAAATTAAGGAGGGAGAGAAAGAGAAGCTTTTTCAATTGACTAGGAAGGAAAAGAGGCCACTGGGTGAGGTCTTCCATTTAAGGTAAACTGAGCCAGTGGGATACATCTCTTGGGCTTGGGTTGTGTGCCTCATAAATTGGTCTGAGGCTCTTCCAAGGAATTGTCCAGTGCCTTATTTCCGTGGAAAGCAGCCTTGGAGCAACAAGCTGGGCACACGTAAGGTTTATACTTACACGGTGGCTTAGCTGGGGTAGGAAGGTATTCTCATGGCCCAGACACACCAGGATCTGGGTCATCTTCCTTGCTGATGGAATTGATGTGGAAACAGGGAGCCATACAGACAAAGTCAAGTTTAGCGTGGAACACGTGATGCTGTCAGATGGTCATGGGTCTTATGTGGAGAAAAATGGACAGACTTTGTCACCCTGGACTGCAGCTACTTAAACTCAGATGGGATCCTGGCTCCACAGCCAGTCTAGTCATCTGAATGCGGCAGGCCTGCGCCAGCACACCTGGACTATGTTAACACAACACTATGTCTATTATAATGGGAGTTTTAACCCGGTTTTCTCCACCTACTTCCTCAATGGGCTACTTAAAGAATGGAGACCTTTCCCCTCCCTTGACCCCGTTCTTTCCAAAAGAGATTTGTATGTTGTAAAAATTATCTTAATGCAGCAATACTTCCTCTTTTAAGTGTGCTTAGTTGAATGTGACAACAACCCTCATAAAAACAGATAAGTTAATTCCTTCAATTGCCTTAAATGAAGGATTTTTTTTTTTTTTTTAAATTTCAGGGCTCTGAGGGAAAGGAGGTGTTTGGTGACATCTAGTGTCCATTTAGGACTTCCTCAGGCACCATACCCCCTGGTTGCCTGAGTGGGGGATGGGCGGGGGTTATCTGGGAGATAATTTAGGGGTAGTAAGTGGGGAGAATATAGGCCTGGGGCACAGGCTGCCTAAACAGTGTGATGAAACTGATGAATGCCTGTCAAAGAGCTATTATGCACCTCTGACCTAATCAAAGGGTTGGGCGAGGAGATCCTATGGCAAAGTATCTTTTCTTATTTATGATGGTACGAAAGAGAAGCAGAAGCTGTCCCCACCACCCCATTTCATGTTAACAAGCAGGTCAACACTGTGCTGTGATGACGAAGATGATGATGATCGTGTTTTCTCTCATTAATAACCCCTATGGGAGGCAACAGAGTTAGGAGGATGGGAATGGGATTTGGGGTCAGCTGGAAGGCAACGGTCATATACCGGTCAAATTCAGTAGAGGCCATTCCTTTCCCCCAGACAGGAACCAATCGTCTAGAACAAACCCTGGCAGCCTCATTCCTTCCAGGTAATTTTTATAAATGAGGGGACACCCATTCCAAGAGAGGACAAAAGGGAGAGGGTGTTTATATGTGTGTGCATATGCATGCATGTAAACCTGCTAACAAGAGGCCCAATTGCTCATCAACCCATCCTGCAAACCCTGACCATTTATTCTAAAACCGATTTTTTAAAAAGAGAATAAAATCGGCATTTTTCTCTCTAATCTATTTATTCCTAAACAGTTGTGCTGGACAAGACCTTTCACTTTTCTCTCTGTGCATGTATGTGTGTGTGTGTGTGTCCATGTGCACACAGTTTTCAGTTGGGGAAAAGTCCAGACCAGATAATTAACTACGAAGCCCAGACAGAAATGTTTTACCTAGAACCATATAAGCCGTGGCAGGGTTAGGTTAATGCTCAGAATCGCCCGATGCTTTACAAACTCCAGTGTAAAAAATTCCAGCCATTTATTTTGCAGTGAATTTATAACAAATGCTGTTAAAGTCTTCGTCTTTTGACAGAGGTAATAATAAATTCACTGTTAAAGATGGTAGTTTAATTCCTTATACCTCCAATACTGCACAGAATAAACCATATTCATCACTGAGTAATTTTTTACCACATAAATCTTTAAAACTAACCGGTGAAGGCTGTGGAAACTGAAATATTGTGAATTTATTAGATATGCCCATGTAGTATTGGATTCAGAGGTTTCCATTCGAATATATTATGGGGAAAATTTGTGTCTTTAACTGTGACATTCCCTCCATTTCCCACCGCCAGTATTATAACAAGCAGCTCCTCCAGAGTCAACTGCACATTTATTAGACAGAGATTTAGTAATAAACTCCCCACTAATCTGCCAAAGAGGCTGGATGACATTTTGGTGAGATGCCCTATTTAAAAGGAGTCACAAAAGCTTTGTTTCAGTATAATTATTTTCTCAAAAGGAACTCAGCCTCCCCAAGCCTCTTCTGCCACCATTTCTTGGTATTGCATGGATTCAGCTCTCCAACCAAACTAGCAAAATATTGAAACAAAGTATAACCTCATTGCTAACATACAGGGCAGTAACTTCTATGCAGGTTATAGGATTAGTTATGCAAGATTGAAGGTAATTGATTAGAACACAGAAAAGCTTAAATTTGCAGACATTCCCAGACATATGGTATTTAAGGCTAATAAAAAGATCACATTGATTCTCAAATTAGAAATAATAGAAAATGGTTTCAGAAAACTAGTTATTTAAAAACTTTCATCTTGACATATGAAACATTAAAGATACAATTAAATCCTCAGATTTGAACAAAAATCCTTTTACTCTACATATTTTGAGTGAAAATCTGTACCTGATAGATGAGAATATTCTGAACCTTTCTCATGATTTGCTAGTGAAGTGACAATGAAACTAACCAAGTATATCAAATTGTAACACCCTCTCCAGTTTCATTAAGGAAACATTAATATTGCTAAAATGAAAAATATTTTTTTCTTTTAAATGCAGAAATGTTCATCATATTTAGCAAAGAGAGTCTGCAGTTTCTCTGTTCCTGATAATATTCTATATTTGGGGAGAGTTCTAAATACTAAGAACTTCCGTGAAGCATTGTGAACTTTACAGTTTTTTAATAAAATTGGTTTCTAACTATTAAACAAAGGAGAAAAATCTCCTGGCAGTGCAAGGCTGTAGCCCATCCAAATAATTGTTAAAAGACAGAACCCGGCTAGAAAGATAAGCATAATACCAGCAATTAATATTCAGCATTTCACATTATAGTCAAGAGGATGTGTTTTTCTTTGTGATGTGGCTCATAAGCTAAGAGTGTTGGGAGCCAGACTCTGAGCTCTGTCTTCTTTTTGTGGATGAGGATTAAGGAGGAAAAAAACAGCGACGACAATCCTGCTCCATCTGTAAATGAACAAACATCTTGATTTTATAGCTATTTGCTTTGTAAAACTAAGGAATGAAACAAAAATTACTGGATGCCTAAGTAACACTTTAATTCTGAATTCATTTACGCTATAGCTATGTAGTTGTCACAAACCATAATGCAGTATTTAATTAAAATAACAGAAGTGCATCTAGATGTGTCCTGGGGTAGCTATCACCAAATTATACTCCATGCCATCGGTATTTTATTTATGAAATGGCAGATTCTAAGGTGCAACTAGGCTGATACAAAAGCATGAACATTTTAAACTTGCATTTTTAGAAAGGCTCTCTTTTTTTTTCCTGCTGCGTCTTTAAATGTTTTCCTCCTTCTATCTTTGGAAGGGAAGGGAGGTTAGTGCAATTGTTTAAAGATCTCTCTAACTCTTGCTTTTCAACTGTTGACCTCCTAAGTCTTCTGGCTGTGAAATCCCCGTCTGTTGTCATGGAAAGGCTTGCGAGGTTCACAGGAGCCACAGCAAGTGTGGGACATCTTAGGCAGAACTTGGATGTGGATTCCAGGAGGGTAGGAAAAAAGCAAACCGTTTCAGACTCTCTGTGCCTGTTCCCACATAATCTTCCTTGCGCCTTTTTCCACCTATAAATACCCATTGTCGTGTACACGCTTGCTCGCTCTACTTTGTGAATGTTCTCATGCAGACATACTGCTCCTTTTCATAAGCGCATAGCATCTATCTTACACGCACCCACCATCTATCTCCTTGTTCACATTGGCTGTCCCATCCACCTCCTTGTCTGCAGAATTATGTTCAGCAAGGTCCCGATTTATAGGAAATAAATAATGAAAGTGGAACGGACTGGGAAAGATAATCGAAACATTCAAATTGTTATTTTTCACTGTACTTTACACAAACAGAGCATCTATAAACACCTAGAAAGGGTGTTGGCTGATCCCTAAAAAGCAATGCCTTTTGAAACATTGTAACCAAGGGGGTCTCTACACCTTTCCTGTTCCTCCTCTCCTGCTTTTTGATGCTCACCATTTTTAAATGGTAAACAATGCTGTATCATTGTTTTCATTCTTTCTGCTTATTTATCCTGTCTATAATGACAAATTTTTGTCATCACTTATCCTCTACAAGATAATCCTGAGAATTACAAAACAGAAACAATAATTGCAATCACCTTTTTAAAGAAAAAAGCCCTTGTATTTGCTGTATAAAGATATTTGGATAATGGCATCATCGGATCACAGCCTGATCCTACAGCAAGGGTCTTTTGGAGAGAGTTTCTTCTACACACTTGTAATTATTTTAGCCCCTTTCACAGGTCACATAAAAAGTTAATTTCAATCGCTGCTAATTTCCGTCCAACAAGAGTGCAGTACTTTAAACCACCCAAAATAATTGGATTCAAAACAAATTTAGGAAATTGAGTGTGTTAGAAAGCAAATAAAAATATCCTTTTGGTAAGGAGGAGGGTGAAAGTAGTAAAAATGGTTTTTTTTTCCCCTTCTTTCCCCTTCACAACTTTGCCATTAAAGTTGCACCTACAGCTAGAAGTTTGTCCGTGAAAAATGGTCATTTTGTTTCTCTGCTCAAAGAATGTTATTAAAATGCTAATTTAAAAGAAAAAGGAGTTAAATATCTAGCGATGGTGCATTCTAATTGCAACCATAATGAGCTCTCTAAACGTGCGTGCCCTGACACACACAGAGCATAAACAGCAGTAAACAGATCATTAGTACCCGCGTTCATTTATTCTGGCGACCTTACCATGACCCCACCGAGGGTAGGGTGAAAAGCAGGTGGATCTGGCTGTGAGACCCCCTAGAGGGATCCAGGAAATGAAGCTATAAGCGGTTGTCATGGAAACGCCTATGTGTGCAGATGATGTAACACACCGACAGGCTGTAGGGCTCCGCAACTGGGACGTTGCCTTTCCCTCGCCAGAACAATCTTGAGGATTAAATTATTCATTTCTTTAATTCACAAAGCAAAAGGAATCCTAATTTTCTTGGTGATGTGCAACTCTCTTCCATTTGTCTAGGGTCTGGAACATGGTGACTTGTCATCCTTCTTTCTCCAAAACCCACCCCAGCTAGACCCAAATTGCTGAATCTGGCGCAATCAAGTGGGGAAAGACAGTGGAAATCTGACACCCAACATCTGTACTTAAAGAGAGAAAATCTAAGGTTTTAAACAAAAATTAAAAATATAGACAGTGTCTCTCCTAATGAGGGCATGTTGACCAGAGACTAAATGTATACTTGTCGTGAATGAGATGGCTTTGTTTAGAGTGGAGCAGAGACAGGGTTGGCCCTGGGAACAAACAAGCTGGTAGCTGATGCCAAGAGTGGAAAGGAGAGAGGCTCCAGCCCCAAATGAACACATCACCCTAGCACACCCTATGTGTGCTTTCTAGCAAGGTGCAAGGAAAAGAGATAAGAGAAAATGAGCATCTGCTCACCCTCCCATGTCCATTTGAGAGAATCGAGATTAATAAAAATAATTCTTTGGAGAATGATTCCACTCTATCCTATCCTGTTTTGCACCAAACAACCTCAATAACCTTAAGGCAACAGTAGAATAACTTTTCTTCTTTTTTTAAAGGAAGCAGAAAAGACAATCTCTGGAAATTATTTTAAAATAAAAAATCTCCCGGCCTGCGCCTCCCCCAACACCCCCTCCCCATTGCACTTTAGATGAACCTGTGATATTGTAGCAATGGCCCTTGAAGTGCAGTAGGGAGGTGATTTAGGAGAATATTAAAGGCAATGTGGAGATTCAAGGCGCCTCTCTCAGGGAGATCTGGAGAAATACGCAGCACAGATGGGCCGAGCAGATTAAACATTTCCGTCACATTGTTTCCAAATTGTGTTGTGGTGCCTGAGGCTGGTACTGCGGTCAGAGCAAAACAGAGCGGTGCAGAGCTGCGCAGTTTATGGAATACATATTAATACGCCCGTCTCACATGGTATCACAATTCTATCAGCTCCGAAATGGTGCTGTCTCTATTGTTCCTGACTTCTGCACTTAGCACCTTGTTTTCTCCCATCTGCAAAGTGTTTACCTTCCCTCTATCCCTTCTCTCTTCTTTAGGTAAAGTTCAAGTTGTGTGCTTCTTTTCATTTCTCTTTCCTTACAGCCCTATTTCGCCTTTGCTCTTACCTTCACAGCTTGATTTTTGTCACATACACTTGCACACACCCACTCTGTGTTTTGCACACATTTCACCCACAACATGCAGTGTGTGCACAGGCCCTGCACACCTCCGTGGCCTCAGCTTGATCATTATCCACTCCCACCCTGTTCAGGACATAAGCTTCACCTTTAAGGCTGAATGTTCTCTTGCACTCAAGTGCTCTGAGACCCTCCATCTAGAGAACACATTCCTCTTCTCAGAACACTTAGCTTAGGGTGCGCTTTGTGGAGTTGTCACCATGACCCACCCCTCTCCCAACTGCTGTTGCTGACTACCCAGCCTCCCCATGTCCCCCTTCTCACACTCGCATACTTTCCCCTGTATCCAGGCCCATCAATCTCCAGGTTAGCAAGTTCCCTGAAATGTAACAATAAATAAAACTAGCTCAATTGAGGCAAATTTAATGATTCATTTTTATTATGATTTATAGACCAAAACTCTGAATAATGGAAAAAAAGAAAGTGATTGCCAAGAACTTAAAACACATTGTAAAACAGCCTGGAGAGGCTGCCACGCTACCCAAGGTTTCAGCCAAGTGCTGAGCTTCGATCCTTTCACAAGTTCTAACACCACTACCCCACCGGCCACCCAACTGACCATTTCCTTTCTCCTTCTGGAAAATCTCTTCATAAAACTATCTGTGCTGAAAAATGGGCACTTTATCTTTGGTGAACAATTCCTGTTCCCAGCCTTGTTTTTCTCAGCAGTTAGAAGGATGCTGATTTGGAGCCCTTAATTTATTTCATAGGGTATGATATCCTAAGAAAGCATGATATATCCAAAGCTGGATTTTAGGAGTAGAGAATTTGTGGGGAAATCCAGAGTAAAAATGTGATGTTTGGGACTGACCCTGGAATAGTACAAGTTACTCTGCTTAGGAATTCAAATTTCCCATCTTAACTAATGGCAATGTATGATGCACAAACACTAATAAGAGAAATAACCAATCATAAACCAATATTTCTGTGATTGATTGACCTTTCCATACATGTATCAAGCATTTACTAATCTTTCGGGTTAGGGGCTGATAGACTGTTCTCTTGAAGATGCATCCTCTTGTTTATAAGCACCAATATAGGGAACTTTTATGGTAAAAAGAACAAAAAAGTATGAGATATTTTCTGGGAATCTTGTTCCACGGAGACTTGGAACCCAATTCAATGTGAAAAGAGAATGTTTCTGTTAGGAGCTTTCTCCAGGGAACTGAGTGTCAAGCAGCTTGCTCCAAGCCATTTGAATGGAAACTATGAGAAGACACTACAACTTTGAAGTCACAGTTAAACAGATGATGCCTTGGCCAGGCGCAGTGGCTCACGCCTGTAATCCCAGCACTTTGGGAGGCGGAGGTGGGCAGGATCGCCTGAGGTCAGGAGTTCGAGACCAGCCTGGCCAACACGGTGAAACCCCGTCTCTACTAAAATACAAAAATTAGCTGGGCGTGGTGGCGGGCGCCTGTAATCTCAGCTACTCAGGAAGCTGAGGCAGGAGAATCGCTTGAACCCGGGAGGGGGAGGTTGCAGTGAGCCGGGATTGCACCATTGCACTCCAGCCTGGGTGACAAAGAGCAAAAGTCCGTCTCAAAAAAAAAAAGAGAGATGATTCCTTAAAAGAGGTACACAAGCGCAGTCGACCTTTGAGGAGGGAACAGCCTCTTCAGCTGGAGGGCTGAAGCCCATGAAATCCAGCGTGGAAGCAATGAGGATTCTTGATTCTCCTTCACTTTTTTTTTTTTTTTTTTAATGGAGTCTCGCTCTGTTGCCCAGGCTGGAGTGCAGTGGCGCGATCTCGGCTCACTGCAACCTCTGCCTCCTGGGTTCAAGCAATTATCCTGCCTCAGCCTCCCGAGTAGCTGGGATTACAGGTGTGCGCCACCATGCCCAGCTAATTTTTTTGTATTTTTAGTAGAGATGGAGTTTCACCATATTGGCCAGGCTGGTCTCGAACTCCTGACCTCATGATCCACCCACCTTAGCCTCCCAAAGTGCCAGAATTACAGGCGTGAGCCACCGTGCCCGGCCTCTCCTTCATTGTATTTTTTAAAAGCAGGGGCCTGTGTGTGGGGAGTGCGAGGATACCCATCCTGGGCCAAAGTACAGATCCAGCCCATAAAGACCATTATATTTTTTCCCATAGAGTGCCGGCTGGTAAACTGCAAAGGGTTCATAAACCCTTTGAGAATCTGATGAAAGTTCTGGGCCTTACCCCAGAGACGAGGCCTAGGTACACATGCACACAAAATTTTACACCAGTTTCAGGGAGTTCAAAGATTCCTTCACATCCATCCACAGAGAGCCCAGGGGTTCACAGACTCTGGTTTAAGAATCTGTGCCCTGGAGGATGGTGAGTTCCTTTTGTTGGAACAGCCTAGGATTCACTGAGCCTAGAAATTGAATTCTCATCCCAAGACAGGATGGTCATTCCAGGTCATGTCTGTGCTACTCCAGGGGAGCCATGGAAGAGCTTATACAAATAGGAACCAGCAGGGAGGAGAGAAATTAAAATGTAGCAATCATGGAGTAGGGGTATTTAATCTCTTTTAAGGCTTATGATAGGCGCCTGCTGGTTTTCCCCCGATATCCCCTGACACCTACTGACAGGGTATTTGCAGCACCACACAGGGACTCAGGGCCCTGTGACAGGAGGAGCACTGAGGAGGTCCATGATAGTCTTGAAACCATAAACAGCAATAGGAAACCACTGGAGGCAGAGTCAAGCTGTGCAGCATGCCCGTTGTTGGTGGCCATACTGCTTTTTGTTTATAGAATTTGCTGTTCTTTTTATGGCAGGTTTGGTAGGGTTTTGTTTTTCCTTGTTGATGGAGATTAGCAGCACAAATCCTTTTATGGCAGTGTGAAATCCGCCATAAACACTTTTGATTGTTGCTGATGGTGAGCACTGCGTCTATTTCAGGTTCACTCAGTGCTTCATTCATCCTGACCAATAGTTTCTACAGCCAGATAATGGAGTCCAAATAGCCAACTTTTATTTTTAAGACTTCTTCATGTGAGTTGTTCAAGGAGGTGGGGCAAGGTTGGTATTGAGAGAAGCAGATGTTTAGTCAAACCTAGAAATATTTATGAGGAGAACAAACCATACACTGTGCTTATTTTAGATGAAAGGTTTCTAAAAAGACTTTGTGGCAAGAAGCAAGCCCTGATGGAAAGGTTTGTGGTTTTTTTTTAAATAACTTTGTATATTCTTATCTAAAACATCTTCATTGAACAATTTTGTATAATTTAAATCTCAGCCCTACCATTCAGAATATATGTAGAGTTATGGAGTAGTGAGCATGTATAATTCTGAAGCCCTAACACGGTCACTTGTAGATGTGTATCCCTACCTTGAAGATAGAAACACTTCCAAATTGAGGATTTTGGGTCTCCTGGGGGCCTCTCAGCATTTTTCCAATCTTTCCAAACATCTGGGCAAAGAGAAATCAGACTTTATAGAAAACATTGATCCCAGAAATTCAGTTCTCTTTGCCATCCTAAAACTAAAACTCAAGAATCAGCAACTTAATAAAAATGCAGTAAATTAACACCTTTAGACAGGAGCAGGGTTCATTCAGAGCTGGGGTCTGCCTGACTGAGCCAGTACTCTATTTTAATAGTTTAATAAAAATTAGCATAATTAACGAACATCTGTATGATCCAGAGTGGTGCAATTTGGCACTTGGAAACGAGGGCTTAAACATGATTGCTGTGAGTTTAATGTTGTTTTAATTCTTTTTGGCACTGTGCAGTGAAATAAACGTTTGGTGGTGATAGTTCTCGGCCGGATCTCATTTGCATTTTTCTCCCTCTGATTATGAGCAATTGTGGACTCCCCAGCAATTCATCAAAGTAAAAATTATTTTAAAATACCTCGTGGTGTTCAGACTGGGTTGGAGCAATGCATGGGGGTGGTAGTGGGAGAGAAGGTCAGAAATTTTCCATTCATGCTTTAAACATCTCAGCCCTGCAGCCCTTTTCGGGTATACAGCCAAGGGATAAAATCTGGAAAAGACAGTCAGATCCCGGGACCTGTAGGTGCTTTGATTAAGCTCCCAGGCTCCCACAGCAGGATACATATGGTCTCTGGGACTGTGCCATCCTCCTTACACTTCTGCCTGCTCTTTTGTTTTGAAGGGCAGAGAGTTGATTTGGGACTGTGCCATCCTCCTTACACTTCTGCCTGCTCTTTTGTTTTGAAGGGCAGAGAGTTGATTTCACTCATTTCAGTTCTCACCACTGTGGCGAGGCTTCTACATCTGCAGTCGACAGGGTTAGTGTTCCCCTCGAGCAAGAGCAGACAGACTGGGAGCCTGGCTTTTGCAGGTACCCTGCTGAGACTCATCTGCTTCCTGTTCGCACCCTCTTCGAGTTGGCAGAGAGCACCTTCCCAAGGCTTCGTCCCTACTCCTGGCATTACGACTAAAGAGGGGTGCTACAAAGTGTTAGTCAAAGTTAGGAGTGTTGAACAATCCCCAGGGAGCAAATGGCTTACTGTCCCCTGCAGGTGATGCAGATGACAGCATCTGGCAGGTGGAAGACCACATTTCACACATTTCATCAAGTTGACTTGGATCAAAAGACTCTCAGACAACACTGTGCCCACCCTCTGCCTGTGAGATAGCAGAAGAGCTAAAGCTAGTTTTTACAAGTTACAGTGTAAGAGGTAGACAGAGTATGCATTTCCCCTTCACAGCAAGGCCCTTCACAGCAAGGCAACACTACAAGAAAACTTAAGTCAGAAACTGCCCTAACTTCAGTGTCGGAAAATGGACAGTAACATATCTTGTACCAAGAGGAGCTTAAAAATGCCCTGACAGTCTGGGCAGGGTGTAATCCCAGCACTTTCGGAGCCCGAGGCTGGGGGATCACTTGAGCTCAGGAGTTCAAGGCTAGCCTAGCCAACATGGCAAAACTCTATCTCTACAGAAAAAAATAATAATAATAATTAGCAAATAAAAAATAATTAGGCAGTGGCATGCATCTGTTGTCCCAGCTACTCTGGAGAATGAGGCAGGAGAATCTCGAGCCCAGGAGGCAGAGGTTGCAGTGAGCCGAGATCATGCCACTGCACTTCAGCCTAGGCGAAGGGAGTGAAATCCTGTCTTCCCCCCTGCCAAAAAAAAAACAAGCTAAAGAATTCTAGGTAATTTCCCATAAGACGTTGCAAACTGTAGGGAGAAGCTGGCCTCGGAGAGGGAGGAAATGAGGTGTGGTGGGTCAGGCACAGTGGCTCACTCCAGTAATCCCAAAAAGCAGGAGGATTGCTTGAACCCAGGAGTTCAGGACCAGCCCGGGCAACATAGGGAGACCCCATCTCTACAAAAAAAAAAAAAAAGAAAAAGAAAAAAAAAGTTTTTTGTTTTTTTTTTTTTAATTAGCCAGCCATGGTGAAATGCACCTGTAGTCCTAGTTACTTAGGAGGCTGAAGCGGGAGGATCACTTGAGCCCAGGAGTGGCTGCAGTGAGCTATACTTGCACCACTGCACTCCATCCTGGGCAACAGAGTGAAATCCTGTCTCAAAAAACAAAACAAGAAAAGAAGGTGTGGTGTAGGAAGAGGTGGCAGACAGACACATTTAGTTATTTAAGGCTGATTTTCCCAAGGCAATTCCCTGGTCCTAAAAGGATCAACTCAGTAGTCTCACTTCTTGTGACATTTCAGACTCTTATTGTTGTTTAGGGAGCCATTTGAGGAAACTGTCTCCAAAGGTAGTTGATCTCTTTCTGCCACAACTAGTTCAATCACCAGGGGAATATCTTGGAGTTAGTTGTAACTAAATCTGCTCAACTAAGAGTACAAATTCCCACTGCCCCCTTCATTTCATCATAATCTCATTGTTTTGCTTTGTTTTGTTTTTATTTCAGATAGAGTTTCGCTCTTGTTGCCCAGGCTGGAGTGCAATGGCACCAACTCGGCTCACCGCAACCTCCGCCTCCTGGGTTCAAGCAATTCTTCTGCCTCAGCTTCCTGATTAGCTGGGATTACAGGCATCCTCAACCACGCCCAGCTAATTTCTGTATTTTTAATAGAAATAGGGTTTCACCTTGTTGGTCAGGCTGGTGTTGAACTCCTGACCTCAAGTGATCCACCCACCTCGGCCTCCCAAAGTGCTGGGATTACAGGCGTGAGCCACCGCGCCTGGCCTCATTTAACAAGTATTTATTTGGCCCCACTCTGTGCTGGGTACAGTGCTGAATGCTGGGAACACAAAAGCAAACAAAACCAACAAGGTCCAGTCCTCAGAACTTTCCAACTAGTGATTGACACTGAGACAAAGACAGGCAGAGAGAAGGCAGTGTAATCACAAGCTCTTTTCCAGGAAAGCACAGGGCACAGCACTGTGGACCATGTAACGAGGACCCCACACAGTCAGAGAGTGTCAAGGAGAGGCTTCTAGAGAGTCAGTAACTCAGAAACTGAGATCTGAAGGCTGCTTAGGAGTAAGCCCCATGAAATGAGGAGGGAAGTAGAGGCTAAACAGGCAGAGGAAAGGTTCCAAGGTGAGGGAGCCTGTGGCCCATGGGAGCAGCTGAGACAAGTTCTATTTTACTAAGGGACACTAAATCTAGGAGGTGAGTGACAATGCTGAACAGTGAGTGGGACTGGGTCATGCAGGGCCTTGTCTACTTTGTTAAGAAGTTAAGGGGTGGCCGGGCACAATGGCTCATGCCTGTATTCCCAGCACTTTGGGAGGCCAAGGCAGGCAGATCACCTGAGGTCAGGAGTTCAAGACCAGCCTGGCCAATATGGCGAAACCCCATCTCTACTAAAAATACAAAAATTAGCCAGGTGTGGTGGCGGGCACCTGTAATCCCAGCTACTCAGGAGATTGAGGTAGGAGAATCGTTTGAACCCAGGAGGCAGAGGTTGCAGTGAGCTGAGATCGTGTCACTGCACTCCAGACTGGGCAACAGGGGCTACGGCTCAAAAAAAAAAAACAGTTAACAAGGGGCACTGGGAACCCACTGAAAGTTTCCAAGCAGAGCAGTGACATTATCAATGTGTACTGTAGGGAGCGAGTCTGGCTGCACAACAAATAGAGTGGAGAAGAAGAATGCTGATACAGAGATTAACTTGGAGATTGTTTCGTAGTTCTCATGTGAGATGATAGCTACATGACCCTAAGGTATTGGCAACTGGGAACGGAAAGAAGATGGAGGATTTTAGTAATATTTTAGAGGGAGAATCAACAGGACTCAAGGATCGATTAGAAGAGGGGGATGGGGCTAGGCGCAGTGGCTCACGCCTGTAATCCCAGTACTTTGGGAGGCCAAGGTGGGTGGCTCACCTGAGGTCAGGAGTTCGAGACCAGCCTGGCCAATATGGCGAAACCTTGTCTCTACTAAAAATACAAAAATTAGCTGGCCGTGGTGGCACGTGCCTGTAGTCCTAGCTACTCGGGAGGCTGAGGCAGGAGAATTGCTTGAACCTGGGAGGTATAGGTTGTGGTCAGCCAAGATCATGAGATCACGCCACTGCACTCCAGCCTGGGTAACAGAGAGCAAGAATCCATCTTAAACAAAAAAAAAAAAAAAAAAAGAAGAAGAAGAAGGTGAAAGTGAAATTAGGAATGACTCCTGAGATTCCAGCCTGGGTAACAATGCATTGTAGTACAACTCACTGAGATAGAGAACCAAGGAAGCAAAGATAGCGTTGGAGTCAGGATGGAGGTAAAGGCAGGATTACATGTTAAATTTAGGACATACTGAGTTTGAACAGCTTGGTGGAATGCACTTGGCTATTGGGGTCCAATACAGACCTGGGCTGGAGCTCTGGTCATGAGTGATAAACACAGACATGGTGGATACTCTACAGAGATATATGGGATTGCTCTAGTAAAGTTCATCAAGACAGAAGAGAAGGCCAGGACAGAACCCTGGAAAACAACCACATTAGAAAGCAGAATTGAGCAAGATGAGCCTGCAAATGAGAATGAGAAGAAGTAACCAGAGAGGTAGGAGAGAAACCAGGAGAGTATAATTATCATAGAAACTAAGAGAATAAAAGGCCTCAAGAAGGATCAATAGTGCCAGCACTGCTGAGAGATCAAGTAAGTTAAGGACTGAGAAGTGCTCAGGGAATTTGAGCAACGCAGAGGTTACAGGAGACCATGGAGAGAGAGTCTAAGCAGAGGACGGCAACCGAGCCTGATGAGAGCGGCTTCAACAGTGAACAGGAAGGAAGTTGGAGCAGTGAGTGAGTAAACTCTTCCAACAAGTGTGGCATAGACTAGCAGCAATGGGAAGTAGACATGCAGTGGCAGCTATTTAATGATTGTTTTCAAAAATGAGAGAAACTTGAACACCTATCAGTGCTGGTGGAAGGAGCCATTTACTTTACAGGCAGAGGTCAGTCTCCACAGAACCTCGTCTCTCAGAAAGAAAGGAGAAGGGTTGCAAGTGCATATTGTGAGGGGTAGTCTTAAACCAGGGGAGGGATGCTTCTCTGACTTTAATGGGAAAGAAAGATGGTTGTCAATACAGGTAAGTTCCTGCTTTGGTGGCTGGAGGTTGACAAATCTGATGGCTTCTCTTTTCCCTTTGAAGGTGGAGAAGAGGTTGTTGGAAGCAACAAGAGTTTGAGGAGGGGAGATATTAGATATCACAATTCTATGATAATTATATGCATCCAGAGATAAAAAGATCACCAGATAATGCTAGGGACTCTGAAATTTTACATATCACCAATCTGGTTTTATTTCTTTTGTTTTGTTTTTCCTAATAGTACTCAGCAACCAAGTGTACAAAGAAGCAGTTAGCTCTTTGGTACCCCAAATCCAATTGAACTGGAATATGTGATATTTCCCATTTTTAAAATTTCATTCGGGGCCAGGTGCGGTGGCTCACACCTGTAATCCCAGTACTTTGGGAGGCTGAGGTGGGTGGATCACAGGCTCAGGAGCTCAAGACCAGCCTGGCCAACATGGTGAAACCCCGTCTCTACTAAAAATACAAAAATTAGCTGGGCGTGGTGGTGCATACCTGTAGTCCCAGCTACTCAGGAGGCTGAAGCAAAAGAATCGCTTGAACCCAGGAGGCAGACGTTGCAGTGAGCTGAGATCTCACCACTGCACTCCAGACCATGTGAAAGAGTGAGACTCCGTCTCAAAAAAAAAAAAAAAATGTATTTTGGCCAGGCACGGTGGCTCACACCCGTAATCCCAGCACTTTGAGAGGCCAAGGCAAGCGGATCACGAGGTCGGGAATTCAAGACCACCCTGGCCAACAGGGTGAAACCCCATCTTTACTAAAAATAGAAAAATTAGCTGGGTGCATGCCTGTAGTCCCAGCTACTCAGGAGGCTGAGGTAGGAAAATCATTTGAACCCAGGAGGTGGAGGTTGCAGTGAGCCAAGATCATGCCACTGCATTCCAGCCTGGGCGACAGAGTGAGACTCTGTCTCAAAAAAAAAATTTTTTTTCATTCTAATTTTACTTCTTTCAAAAGAAAGAAAACATTTTCTGGTGCTATCAGAAATAGCCCCATACTCAGAGTGGGCACAGTGGCTTATGCCTGTAATCCCAGCACTTAGCAAGGCCGAAGCTGGTGGATCACTTGAGGTCAGGAGTTTGAGACCAGCCTGGCCAACATGATGAAACCCCATCTCTACCAAAAATATAAAAAATTAGCCAGTTGTGGCCAGGCGCAGTGGCTCACGCCTGTAATCCCAGCACTTTGGGAGGCTGAGGCGGGTGGATCATCTGGGGTCAGGAGTTCAAGACCATCATGGCCAACATGGTGAAACCCCATCTCTCCTAAAAATAGAAAAATTAGCCGGGCGTGGCGGTGTGCACCTGTAATCCCAGCTACTCGGGAGGCTGAGGCAGGAGAATCGCTTGAACCTGGGAGGTGGAGGTTGCAGTGAGCCCAGATTGTGCCACTGCACTCCAGCCTGGGAGACAGAGCAAGACTCTGTCTAAAAAAAAAAAAAAAAAAAAAAAAAATAGCTGGGTGTGGTAGCACACACCTGTAATCCCAGCTACTCAGGAGGTTGAGACAGGAGAATTGCTTGAACCTGGGAGCCGGAGGTTGCAGTGAGCTGAGATCTTGCCACTGCACTCCAGCCTGGGTGACAGTGCGAGACTCCGTCTCAAAAAAAAAAAAGAAATAGCCCCATGCTCTTCAACATCTGTTGTGCTTTTGAGAAGCTTTTCTGTATTCAAGGAGCTGCATCCTCACCCTGTGACTACCCCTTAAACTCTCTTTAAAACCCTCTCATCCTCTTTCTTGTTTGTTCCTCTCTGTGACTAGCCTGTCATTATTAATGTACCTGTCACCTCTCACCTGTTCTAGGGAAAGAATCTAATGTTTAGAGCACCTACTATGTATCAAACACTTTCAGTTGTTTTTACTTCAGTGATGCAATTTACAAGATAGAAGGGAGATATTATCCCTACTCTCACAAAGAAGCTCAAGCTAGGAGAACCTAAGGTCATGTGACTACTAAATGACCAAGCGAGGATTAGATCTCAGTCTGTCTGACTCCAAAGCCCATTACTCTGCTGTAAGCTCCCAAGGAGCAAGCAATCTTCTGATTCATCATTATATACCTCACAGGAACTCAAACAGCACTTTGCACATAGAAGATGCTTGATAAATATTATTGATTTGAACTATGACTTGACCCCTTAAATATCTGTAGTGTTCTGGCAATTTAATGTGTGCCCAAGTTTCTCTAAGAAGCTATACCATTCGGCTTGGTTTAAAAAAAAATGCTCTTTAGGTTCAGCAAGGGCATCAAATGTACTAACTTTACAATGTAGACAGGAAGATGGCAAAATGAAAGTGCTTGCTCTCTTCCTCTAGATGACTTTTTTAAATTTAATAATCCCATCAGGGAAGTTAACAGTTCATAGTGATAATGGCAACAATGAAACCACCAAACAGAATCTCCCATGCAATCACTAGAATAAATGAGCAGAAGCATGAACAAATTCTAACTGACGCCATCCTCTTTTCACTTTTCAGGAGTATAACATGTATGGCTGGTGGGTGGGAGAACTGAACAGCCTCGTTGGGATTGTTCCAAAGGAGTATCTCACCACTGCCTTTGAAGTGGAAGAAAGATGAAACCCAGGTATCAGAACCATTGCCAATGAACTGCCTAATAGTTGAGTGGAACTTGTGGGCCACTACTTTGTTTCTCTGAAAGATGAGAGTTGCCAGTGAAGTAGCTTTTCTTCATTTCTCATACTAATGCTAGTGATTCGCCACTGATGGAAAGAAAATGCCTCTGGAATTGTTTTTTTCTTAAATTTGGGGACAGTGTCACTTAGGATAAGGTTCAACTAATAGCAACATAAAATCTAAACTAAAAATGACTTAATTAACACAGAAGGCCAGGCACAGTGGCTCACACCTGTAATCCCAGCACTTTGGGAGGCCGAGGTGGGCAGATCACCTGAGGTCAGGAGTTCGAGACCAGCTTTACCAACATAGTGAAACCTCATCTCTACTAAATATACAAAAAAAATTAGTCAGGTGTGGTGGCGGGCACCTGTAATCCCAGCTACTGGGGAGGCTGAGGCAGGAGAGTCGCTTGAACCCGGGAAGCGGAGGTTGCAGTGAGCTGAGATCGCGCCACTGCACTCCAGCCTGGGCAACAGACTAAGACTCTGTCTCAAAAAAAAAAAAAAAAAAAAACACAGAAATGTATTTTTCTCTTCTGTAAAAATCTAGAGGTAAGTGGTCCAAGGTATCCAGTCCCAGGTACCTTTTCTTTTTGTTCTTCTCTGTGTGCCCAACATTCCCAAGGTTACCTCATGGCCAAGACAGATGCTCCATCTCCAGCCATCCTGTCTGCAACCTACACAGCACAGCAGGAAAGATAAAAGGAGAAGGTCAGGCCGGGCGCAGGGGCTCACGCCTGTAATCCTAGCACTTTGGGAGTCTGAACCGGGCGGATCATGAGGTCAGGAGTTCAAGACCAGCCTGGCCAACATGGTGAAATCCCATCTCTATTAAAAATACAAAAAATTAGCCAGACGTGGTGGCGCGCACCTGTAATCCTAGCTACTCAGGAGGCTGAGGCAGGAGAATCACTTGAACCCAGGAGGCATAGGTTGCAGTGAGCCGAGATCACGCCATTGCACTCCAGCCTGGGCAACAGAGCAAGACTCCATCTTGAGAAAAAAAAAAAAGAAAAAAAGAGAAAAGCATACCCTCTTCCTTTAAGGGCACTTCACAGATGCTGCACACACATTTCCTTTCACATTCCATTGGTCAGAAGTTGGAATATATGGACACAGCAAGCTGTAAAGAAAGCTTATAGCCCTGTGTCCAGCTTAGAATTGGGAGATTCATGATTAAATACAAAGGGAAGAATGGATATTGGGATAAAACTGGCAATTTTTGCCACAGGGATGGATCTAGGTTTATCCCCAGCTCTCAAACCCAGGGCACCATTTCCCCAAAATGCCCACATACTGCAATATGACTGACCAAGATTAGGAATCCAATATGAGGATTCCTCATATTGGAACATGTGAAATATTGGAACTATGGAACATAATCAAATTAACTTTTAAGTAATAGAGAATATGGTTTGCAGGGCCAGGCACAGTGGCTCACACCTGTAATCCCAACACTTTAGGAGGCCAAGGCAGGAGGATCACTTGAGATCAGGAGTTTGAGACCAGCCTGGGCAACAGAGTGAAACCCCCTCTCTACAAAAATTTTTTTTTTAAATTAGCCAAGTGTGGTGGTGCATGTCTGTAGGCCCAGCTACTTGGGAGGCTAAGGTGGGAGGAATGCTTGAGCCCAGGAGGTTGAGATTACAGTGAGCCATGATTGCACCACTGCACTCCAGCCTGGGTGAAAGAGCAAGATCCTGTCTCAAAAAAAAGAAAAAGAATAGGTTTGTGTTTTATTAGCAAGAACCACATTGTGTTTCAAAATAGTCGGGGTGGGTGCCTGGTTTGGGTGGAGTAATAGTGGGAGCCACTTTGGTGCAGAGTGGGTTTTGGTTAGAATTAAGATGCTGATGGAGGGCCCCCAAGACCAGCATGTTGTCACTAGCTCCATCTTCTGGCCTGAAATAGGAGCAGTCTTCACTGCTGGGGGTAAAGAATGGCATCAGTGTGACAGTGATACAAACACTCCTTGGAGTCCAGACCAGAGCCCACTCTAGTGTGCTGCAGCAGCTGAGTGAACTCATTTAGGAAAATACATAAGGATAGATCTTATTCTCCAATGCCCTTGGACAACCATACGACACCAGCTCAGGCCTGTCACTCAAGGTTTGACTTTATGATTTTCCTGATGAAGACTGTTCCATGGCCACAAGTGTAGAGGGTTGGAATTTTTCTGTCAAATCTAAACAAATCCAGCCGGCCGGGCATGGTGGCTCACACCTGTAATCCCAGCACTTTCGAGGCCAAGGCAGGCGGATCACTTGAGGTCAGGTGTTCAGGACCAGCCTCACCAACATGGTGAAACCCCATCTCTACTAAAAATACAAAAATTAGCCAGGCATGGCGGCAAGCACCTGTAATCCCAGCTACTTGGGAAGCTGAGACAGGAGAATCACTTGAACCTGGGAGGCGGAGGTTGCAGTGAGCCGAGATTGCGCCATTGTAGTCTAGCCTGGGTGACAGAGACTCCATCTCAAAAAATAAATAAATAAAAATAAAAAACAAATTCACCCTTTTTCACTCTGTCATTTATTTGTTTATCTCTTCATTGTCTTTGGCCCAACAAATCTATTTCTAAGAATTTATCTGGCCAGGCGCAGCGGCTCACGCCTGTCATCCCAGCACTTTGGGAGGCCAAGGGGAGCGGATAACGAGGTCAGGAGTTCGAGACCAGCCTGATCAACATGGTGAAACCTCGTCTCTACTAAAAATACAAAAATTAGCCAGGCGTGGTGGTGGGCACCTGTAACCTGGCTACTCAAGAGGCTGAGGCAGGAGAATCACTTGAATCCGGGAGGCAGAGGTTGCAGTGAGCTGAGATCACGTCACTGCACTCCAGCCTGGGCAACAGAGCAGGACTCCATCTCAAAAAAAAAAAACGAATTTATCCTATTGACCATTTTTGGTTTGGGTAAAAAAAGAAAAAAAAAGAAATTATCCTACAGCTATACTTGCACATATGCAAAATGACAGGCACAAACAGTTCATTGTAATAGCAAACACTTGGAAATGACCTAAATGTTTAACAGAGAACTAGTCAAATAACTATAGTACATTCATAGAATTGAATATTATGCAACAGTAAAAAAGAAAGGGAAACTGTGTGGAATACATTCTAAGATATGCTGGTAAGTTTAAAAAAAAATAAAGCAGCAAAGAATGGAAGCCAAATTTGCCCCATTTGTATAAAAAAGGACTGGTGACTATATATACCTATTTGTTTATATTTATATGGGATATTTCTGGAGGGAGACACGAAGTGATAACATGGTTGCCTCCAAGGACAGAGAAACTGTGAGACAGGGTAAGGGGGAAAACATTATACTCTGTGCCCTTTAATACATCTATATTTTGAATCACAAAAGCAAATTTATGTATTTTTCCTCCTTTAGGAAATATATTCTTCCCTCCCTCCTGCCTTTATGAGGAAGCTGATCATCAAAAGTTCCCACTGCCTACTTCTGCCACCCCACCAACGCCTTGGACTCGTCTCTTTGCTGAAGAGACCCAAGTCTCTGACACCTCAGAGTGACTGTAAGCTACCAGTAAGACAAGTGGGAAGAGGCACGTTCATCAAACCTGTTACTAAACCAGCCTAGTCATAGCTCATCCCCATCTCTAAATGTGTCCACACATCCACATCTGCCTTCTCCACAAGCTTTTCACAAAGAAGGTGAGAGAGAAGGAAACCTTGGGAGGAGGACATTGCTGGTTGTTCTGGCTGGTTTGACAAGCACAAATAAACTTGAGATGTGGTTCCTTGCCATGTGTGATGATGCTGAGCTCCTTTTTGTAAAATGATATCAATATGTCAGCTCTGGGCATTTTTACCACCTCCCAATAAAGTGGGGATAGCATGAGAGAAAACAAAAGCCCAGAGAAAAAAGGAGACTTGGAATTGTCTTTCAGAGCAGAATCTTCTCTGGAATCCACGTCTGTTGTTTATTTTTTGTCTTTTTTTTTTTTTTTTTTTGAGACAGAGTCTTGTTGCCCTGGCTGGAGTGCAGTGGCATGATCTTGGCTCACTGCAACCTCCACCTCCTGAGTTCAAACGATTCTCCTGCTTCAGACTCCCGAGTAACTGGAATTACAGGTGCCCACCACTACACCCGGCTCATTTTTGTTTTTTTGTTTGTTTGTTTGTTTTTGAGATGGAGTCTCGACTCTGTTGCCCAGGCTGGAGTGCAGTGGCGCAATCTTGGCTCACTGCAACCTCCCCGTCCCTGGTTCAAGCGATTCTCCTGCCTCAGCCGCTCGAGTAGCTGGGATTACAGGCGTGCACCACCATACCCAGCTAATTTTTGTGTTTTTAGTAGAGACGGGGTTTCACCATGTCGGTTAGGCTGGGCTTGAACTCCTGACCTCAAGTGATCCACCCGCCACGGCCTCCGAAAGTGCTGGGATTACAGGGTGGCTGAGCCACTGCACCCAGCCAATTTTTGTATTTTTATAGAGACGAGGTTTCACCATGTTGGCCCGGCTGCTCTCAAACTCCTTAGCTCAAGTGATCCACCTGCCTCAGCCTCTGAAAGTGCTGGGATTACAGACATGAGCCACCGCTCCCACCCAGCTACGTGGTTTTTTTCCTATGTGCTGAATCTCCAAAACGAGACAGAACCAGAAGCAAGGCCTTGGAGTCAGCATATTGAAGAGTTCCTCTTCAGGCCTCAGGTTAGTTAACAACCCATGTGTCCTGCACTACAACACCTCCCAGGTAGGGGCTGAGGAAATGCTCTGAGGAGGGCTCATGTATGGATACAGGGCTCCCTGTTTCCCTTTCCTGTTGTCTGTACCTAGCACTCAGGTTACCTGCACATTAAGAGGCAGCAAGACATAGTGATTAACAGCATAACATCTGCAACCAGACAGCCTGGGAATAAATCTCAGTTCCCTGTCTACTGTGCTCTCTGGAGCAAGTTATTCGACCTTTTATGCCTCAGTTTCCTCACCTTAGAAGGGCTATACTCTATTCACTGTATCATTAGGTGATTAGGAAGATTAAATGATTTAACATGTGTAATGGTACTTGGAACAATGCCTGGCACATAATAACTGCTCAATAAGGGTAGCTGCTATTATTGCCTGATTCTCTACAGAAGAAATTTTGAAAGACAGGCAACTGGCCAGGCACAGTGACTCACGCCTGTAATCCCAGCACTTTGGGAGGCCGAGGCGGGCAGATCACGAGGTCAGGAGTTTGAGACCAACCTGGCCAACATGGTGAAACCTCGTCTCTACTAAAAATACAAAAATTAGCCAGGCATGGTGGCGTGCACCTGTAATCCCAGCTACTCAGGAGGCTGAGACAGGAGAATCGCTTGAACCCGGGAGGCGGAGGTTGCGGTGAGCCGAGATTGTGCCACTGCACTCCAGCCTGGGCAACAGAGTGAGACTCCGTCTCAAAAAAAAAAAAAAAAAAATGAAAAAAAAAATCCCTGTTCAGAGAAGCCCTGGATTGGTGGTAGCCTGCCTGTCCTCTGTAATGACCACGTTGCAGTACTGGAGTAAGATGCCCATCTCACATCACAAAAGAGATACCAGGGGGCAAACAGGGATGTTAGTGGGCTCTAACTTTCTCAAAAAAAAAAATAGATCTTATACCAACTATTCATTTCCAGATTATCTGACCCAAGAGTAAAAAGAAGAAAACAGTTTTGTGTATGATGGGTAACTGCATGGAATTAAAAGGGGAAATTTTAGGTTTCAGAGGAAAAAAAAAACCCAAGTGAGATAAAGGCAATATAGAAGTGTCCTTAACGTCCCCCCACGCTTCACACAGAGTGCTAAAGGAGAAGGAACCACTAGGTGGCAGCATATGAGCAGGTGAATCGAAGAGAACCAACTGCCTCCAGTTTTAGGAGCCTTTGCACCAATCCCACCCACAGAAAGGACAATGGGCAGTATTCTAAAGTGTTTAACAGAGGGAGCAAAAACAAACCCTTCTGTACTCCTCCTCTGCCACCCACCTCTCCCCCACTCCCCCCATCCCCACCCATCCTTCCCTGGAGACCCAGGGACCCAAATCTGAAAAGCTGGGTGGCTAAGAGGCCAGAATATCATCGTGCCACCACTCTGTGGCTGAAAGACATCAGAAAAGGGGATACCAGAAGAGAAAGGGGAGGGATCTGGGACAGAATAACAGGCTGAAAAAGGAAAAGGTCAGCCAGGTGCGGTGGCTCATGCCTGTAATCCCAGCACTTTGGGAGGCCAAGGTGGGTGGATCATGAGGTCAAGAGATCAAGACCATCCTGGCCAACATGATGAAACTCTGTCTCTACTAAAAATACAAAAATTGGCCAGGTGTGGTGGCGCACGCCTGTAATTCCAGCTACTAAGGAGGCTGAGACACAAGAATCGCTTGAACCTGGGAGGCGGAGGTTGCAGTGAGCCAAGATCACACCACTGCACTTCAGCCTGGCGACAGAGCAGGAAAAAAAGAAAAAAAGAAAAGAAAAAGGTCAAGATAACTTCTTCACTCCCTACAGAATTCAATGCTCTCTAAATCATATGGCCATTGGCTTCCAGCATTTAAAATAAAATGTCCCTTCTATACCTGTTTCCAAGAAAACAACCACTTGCCAAACTGCAAAGGTCTTTGGGTACCGCCATACACCCCACCGTAGACCACACTCAGATCTCTGGCTCTTCTAGCTATGAAACTCAGCAGATAAAGAAATTAGGTTGGTCCTAAAGTATATAAACAAATGACCTCATTGGAAATCTGGTCTGTAGTTGTTCTGGCTGTCTCTGACATTGTTATATGCAAAAAAAAAAAAGGGGGGGGGAGGGTTGGGTAGAGCATGTTTGATGTGTTGATGAGACAATCTACAGGCTGATGGACATTCTCTGCTAGGGGATAGTTCTAAAGGAGACTTTTTGGAAGCAGCAGATTCCTACAGCATTGGAAACTAAACCTCACCCAGCAAAACTGCTCCCCACCCAATTAGCCCCCATCTTAGCCAACGGCCTCAGATGGCAACAGGCTAATTAGATTACCGCTCCTCTGTTTGGCTCTACTAACCAAATCCCCACCTCACTGCCTGCCACTAACTGGATAACTGGGGCATTAGACCACTTAACTAACCACATTATATGTAGGATGGCTTCTTAATCACTACCAATTGTTCTAGCAAGTGAAATAGGAAAGTGGTGGAGATGAAAGCCTTTTTTCCTTGATTTTATGTAAAAAGAAAATTTAAAAGCTAAAATCCTAAATTTAAGAAGTAAATGTGTAATCATTGACACAGAAGGTGCTGACCTCCCAGTCGATAATCTAACCTGGGGCTGGTATGGTTTGGCCTGAATTGTCCAAGCTGGTATCCAAGAATATTACATGCTCTGAAAACAACATTTCAGCTACATTTCACTAAAAATACATTTTTCTAGTGTGTTTACCCTGTCATCCACATAGCAAGATAGCATAGGCATTGTTTTGCAATTACCTCAATATTAAATTTTTCCATATGATGGCCTGGTATATCTCTTAGAAATCTGTATTTAATTCAAAGCCAACTATATCTTTCTTGATGGTGAATAAAAAATGGTAAAGAGGTGAGAATTCCTATTAAGTCTCATTCCCTAAACCCAGGTTGATTTTGTTTTCAACTAGAGTAGTGTCAAAGGTGGGGTTGACAAGGTGCCCTCCCTCCTGTTTGAGAGATTTTTTTTTTTTTTTTTTGAGACCTAGTCTCCCCTCTGTCACCCAGGCTGGAGTGCAGTGATGCGATCTCTGCCTCAGCCTCCCGAGTAGCTGGGATTACAGGTGCCCACAACCACGCCCGGCTAATTTTTGTATTTTTAGCAGAAACAGGGTTTCACCATCTTGGCCAGGCTGGTCTTGAACTCCTAACCTCGTGATCCACCTGCCTCAGCCTCCCAAAGTGCTGGGATTACAGGCATGAGCCACTGCACCCAGCTGAAACAGATTTTTTTGTCTAAACAGAATTATGTAAGGAATTAGCATTGATCTCAAGTTGCCATTGACCTTTTTAAGAATTTTAGCTTCCCTAGTTGCACCACCTTATCTATAACCAGCTAGTATTTGCAAATGATGAAACTGAGGATCTTAAAGGTTGTGACCACTGGTTCAAAATCACAAACTCTGCCGTGGAAGAAGAAATAAAATGAAAGCCCCTTGAAATTCTCTGTCAGCTGCTTTGCTTATTGACTTACTCGAGTTCTGTTGCAGTCAGACACCTCCAGTGAGACATCTTCAAAATCCACATTTCATGCCAGTCCCTGGCATCACAATAAAGCAGTGGTGTCAATGCAAAGCGCAAGATAATGCACGTGGTTGGGGAGGAAGACCCCTGCCTTTAAAAACCAGTCTGAGAAAGATGGAGTTGAAGAGAAGACGAAAAAAAAAAGGGCCGGGCGCGGTGGCTCATGCCTGTAATCCCAACACTTTGGGAGGCCGAGGCGGGCGGATCACGAGGTCAGGAGATCAAGACCATCATGGCTAACACCGTGAAACCCCGTCTCTACTAAAAGTACAAAAAAATTTAGCTGGGCATGGTGGCGGGCGCCTGTAGTCCCAGCTACTCGGGAGGCTGAGGCAGGAGAATGGCGTGAACCCAGGAGGCGGAGCTTGCAGTGAGCCAAGATAGCACCACTGCAGTCCCACCTGGGCGAAAGAGCGAGACTCCATCTCAAAAAAAAAAAAAAAGAAAAGAAACAAAAGTTTTGTTTTTTTTTTAATCTTAAGAACAAAACTCTCAGATGCCAGGGACAGTGGTGCTTTCATCTTTGGCAAAACAAAAACAAAAACCCCTCCCCTCAGGTCTCCCACCAGGAGTGGCTCTGGAAGGATAAATCTTCAATGGCGTTGATTTGTTAACTCCCAGAGCACCAGCAAAATCTGCAGGGCTGAGTTTAAAAAAAGCAGACCTCTATACACAGGATTATCTCTGCCACACAGCCCAGTGACTCCAGCTCATTTTCTAGTTTGTGGATTACCATAGTCCCTTGCTTCTTCCCTTCCCTACTGCCCAGCTATTTCATTTCCCATTAGAATTTACCGAGACTGGGTAGGGACTTTGAAATTTATAACTAAAAAGATTATTCTTTTTCAAGGGATTTGAATTAGTCTCCCTTTTTCCCTATAAAAAACTAACTATTCAGAAAACATGCTGTTTTTCTCCTCTATATGAATTGATGACCATTCTTTCGGATTCCATTAATGATATATTTTAAGATTTAGCCCATGCTGTACAAAAATCTTTTATAAATATAATGGCCCCCCAAAATACTTCCATGTCAGAGGAAACTGAAGTACAATTAACAGAGTGATCGTATAATTTATTCTCCAAAGGAAGACATTTTTGAGAGTGAAAGGGGAGTTAATGATGATGCCAAGACCGCAGGTGTAAACTGGGAAGTGTGGTCATGCTAAAAATAAGGCAAAATGAGGTGCCCAGTCACCTGGGGAGTGGACGGTAGAGGAAGATGACCTGGCTTTCCTGGTATGAGGCTTGGCAATGTCCCTTCTAATGAAGTCCTCTCCTCTGCAGGCCTGGTTTCTAGGCAGACCCTGCCAACTGAGCTTTCTTTTCCTGATGCCCAGGCATTTAGAGGGGCCTGGTGTCTTTGGCATCGAGCCGCCTGTGGGGCTGGCCAGCTGTCAGTGGCTGTGTGCATTCAGTTCCCTCATGGGGTCCCATCACAGTCCACCACCCCTCCGAACTGGCAAAGCGCCACTGAAGGAAGCATTTTTGTGGCACTGGGCAATAGTATGCCACTTCCTTGCCTCCTGTGACAGAAGTGTTCCAAGAGGCTTCTAGTGCTGGTCCTCAAAGAGGGCATCTGGTTCCACTGTAGACACTCACAGCCTGATGGTGAGCAGCTGGTCACCTTTTATCCTCCACATCCCATCATGGAACAGGAAGCAGGCATTTCCCTTTTCCACACCATCAGACATGCCCGCATTGCTGTGCTGTGAGTCACCAAGGTGGCATATGCACACCACCAGCCCCTTGGACGTGCCATGAACTATTCCACCTCCGGACAAGCATGCAGCATCTAGAGATTTAAGTTCATTTCTTCAACATCTCCACGTTTAGGGTACCAGAACTTGGAGCAGATTACTTCACTCTGTTAGTGCAGGGCTTCTCAACCTCAGCATTATTCATATTTTAGGCCAAATAATTCTATGTTGTTGGGAGCATTGTAGGATGTTCGGCCACATCCCTGGCCTCTACCCACTAAATGCCAGTGGCCTCCCCCTACCCTACCCCTAAGCTCTGACCACCAAAAATATTTCTAGGTAGTGCCTAATATCCCCTGGGGGCAAAATCTCCCCTGGTTGAGAATTGCTGTCTCGGGGCATTTGGGATGTGTTTAGCACAAAGCACAGAGAAACCACCCCCCATTCTAGAAGTTTGTGCTTGAGCCGCTGGATTATGTGATAGAGATTACGGCTAGGTTGAGAAGATACAGCATTTAAATGCCACAAATCCCTCAGGGCTTAAAAACCCTTCGTTCTGCCTTTAAGATTTGCTCACCTGCGCTGCTGCAGATTTGCACTATGATGTGTTGGAATGAGCAAGACCACACTCGCTGGTTCAGAGCTGCATTACAGTCTCTCTCATGTCTCGAGCCCTGTGATTACTATCCCTTGTTTCCCTTTTCTGTGACAGAAATCTAAAAGAGGAGTGCTTGAAACTGCCACTTAGGACCAAGTCAAATGCTGTGTACTTCAGATCAAGAAACACCATGCAGAAGGCAGCCGCAGATGAAAGGGTTCGGCTCTGGTTCCCTCCTCAGTGCACTGGTGGGACTGGGGCCGGGCAACATGCTTTTCATGTGTTGACTACAGTCCCCAGGCAGAAGTGGGGAGATTCAGGACAGATTGCCATCTCTTGGCTGTGATTTTCCTGGTCTTCCGTGTTCATTTACTGGAAAGTTTTCTCATACAAAATGACTCCCAGGAGCCCTGTCCAGAACCAAAATTTAAATACAACGAAAACGCAACCAAAAACCACTGCCTTCTCAGGAGGCCAAAATAGGAAGTGAGGTCCAGTGCCATTGTCGTCTCTGCCAGCACAGGCCAGACAGGAGGGCCATCACTGGCCCTGGTGCCAGCCAGAGCCCTGTCGACGCTGCCTCCCATGGGCCCAGAATCTGAGGCACCTGGAAGGGTTATTAGCAGGATTGGAACTCATCCCTCTGCTGGGACCAGATCATAATTACAGTAATTTTCTAACAGAGCTCGGCAGTAGGACTGTTTAATCAGCATCTGACTCCCTTGTGCTCCCAGCCCTCATTACTCAAGGAGAGGAGTGGGATGACTCTTAAAGAGACAGTGCCCGCCTTTCAGCGTTTTGAACAGATGTGCCCTAATTGGTAGAATACATCTAAGTCTCACAGCTTATAGCAGGCAGGCTGCATTGCCTCCAACAAACTGCCTCAAGCTTTCACTGTTCTGGGCCTTCTGCCCGAAGGATCCGGGTCAGGCTGCTGGTGGGGTGGGCTAGGCTTCCCACAGCAACACAGCAACCAGGGAAAGGGACACGCACAGGGCTAGAGCACTCAGGGGATTGGAACAGGCTGGCCCTTTCTGAACTGATGGTATCAAAGAAAAAGTGCTTGGCTGAAGGATGGGAAGGAGAGACTTGACAGCCATGCAGCCATGCATGAAAAATTTTGGCTGGTGGCTTCCCATAATCCAGAGATTCCAGAAGCATCTTGTGTTCCTGCCCTTCCAGGGGAAAAAAACCTGAGACTTCTCAGTAGTCTCCTAATTCTCACACCCTAGCTTTATCACCTCTGTTTATTATCTGTGCCCCTTTGGCTACCATGAAAGTACCCCTTGGCTTTTTTTCCTTCTCCTTTGCTTGTGAAAATAGACCAGATCTCCCCTGAACAAAAGAAAAGTAAAATTATTCACTCTGCTTATTGAGTCAGGAGGACTCTGTCTCCTAGGAAGTGTAGTTCTTGTTAACATTTTGAGCATAAGTTGTCTGTGTTTATATCTTGAGATTTGAGGTCTCCAGCTTTCCAACTCCAAATCCAGTCATAGCTAAAATAGAAGTGTTTTTTCCCTCCTAAGAAGTCGTATCTCTAATAAGGTTGGACTCAGTGGCTAACACCTGTAATCTCAGCACTTTGGAAGGCCAAGGAGGGCAGATCACCCGAGGTCAGGAGTTTGAGACCAGCCTGGCCAACATGGTGAAATCCCATCTCTAATAAAAATACAAAAATTAGCCAGGCGTGGGCGGACACCTGTAGTCCCAGCTACTCAGGAGGCTGAGGCAGGAGAATCACTTGAACACGGGAGGCGAAGGTTGCAGAGAGCCGAGATCACACCACTGCACTCCAGCCTAGGCAACAGAGCGAGACTCCATCTCAAAAAAAAAAAAAAAGTATAGTGGGTAAGAACAGGAAAGGGGGCACTCATCCACAGTTCAAAGAAAGGTACTGTAAACCAGACTCTGAGCCTTTTACAGAACTGAGTCCCTGCTGGCAGAGGGCTGCCCCTCCAGCTTAGAATCACTGCCCAGTGTTCCACTAAGGAAGTGCTATGTCGTGCTGCAGTGGTTATCTGTTTGGCTTTAGTTGCGTCTCAGCTGGCTGCTCATACATAAATCCATAGACGCCACTCCAGCCTCTGATTGAATGCTCCTGCAGCCTCAGTGAGGCAGGCCGGGAGCTGGTCTATTCCCCTTTCTACCCCCAACCCCTCCTCACATCAAATCCTTCCAATTCTCATACCACTGTCCACCCCACCCCTAGGGTGTTAAGGATATTCTGCAAGAGCTGAGGCATATAAACAAATTCACATACATGGAACTAACTTAGTGCCCAATCAGATAGTTAAAAAGTCATGATCAGGCCGGGCGCGGTGGCTCACACCTATAATCCTAGTACTTTGGGAGGCCAAGGCAAGTGGATTACTTGAGGTCAGGAGTTCGAGACCAGCCTGGCCAACATGGTGAAACCCCATCTCTAATAACAATACAAAAATTAGCCAGGAGTGGTGGCGGATGCCTGTAATCCCAGTTACTCAGGAGGCTGAGGCAAGAGAATCACTTGAACCTGGGAGGCAGAGGTTGCAGTGAACTGAGATCATACTACTGCACTCCAGCCTGGGCGACAGAGCGAGACTCCATCTGAGAAAAAAAAAAAGTCATTATCACCTCCCAAGCAAAGCTAACAGAGAGGATAGGAGGTACCTTGGACTCAGTCGTGTGGATCTAAGGCCTTAGCATGAGAAAACTAAGAACTGTGAAAGGGCTCTGATTTCTGAGAACAATTCTGAAAAGCCCTGCAGGGTTTTTTTTTTTTCCTTGAATGTAGTGGTAGACTTTTTCTTTTTGGGGGTGGTAGGGGACTTGTCTCACAGAGCTTGGAAAGTATCTCTCATGTGAACATATTTCACCATCATCTAAAAACATGCTTTTTAAAAAACCACACTTGGCTGGGCACAGTGGCTCACGCCTGTAATCCAAGCACTTTGGGAGGCCGAGGCAGGCAGATCACTTGAGGTCGGGAGTTCGAGACCAGCCTGGCCAACATGGTGAAACCCCATCTCTACTAAAAATACAAAAATTGCCAAGCGTGGTGGCTCACACCTATAATCCCAGCACTTTGTGAGACTGAAGCAGGTGGATCATGAGATCAAGAGATCGAGACCATCCTGGCCAACATGGTGAAACCCCATCTCTACTAAAAATACAAAAATTAGCTGGACGTGGTGGCACGTGCCTGTAGTCCTAGCTACTCGGGAGGCTGAGGCAGAAGAATCACTTGAACCCGGGAGGTGGAGGTTGCAGTGAGCCAAGATGGCGCCACTGCACTCCAGCCTGGCAACAGAGCAAGAGTCCATGTCAAAAAATAATCATAATAAATAAATAAAATAAAAATAAAAATACAAAAATTAGCCGGGTATGGTGGCAGGCCCCTGTAATCCCAGCTACTCTGGAGGCTGAGGCAGGAGAACTGCTTGACCCCGGGAGGTGGAGGTTGCAGTGAGCCGAGATTGTACCACTGCACTCCAGCCTGGGCAGCAAAGGCTGCCCATCTCAAAAAAAAAACAAAAAAACACAAAAACATTGAGCTCAGTTTCCTCAATGAAAAAAGGAGCATATACCTAACCCACCTTCCTTGCTAGGCACTAAGAAGGGCCAATAAAATTATGCTTATAAAACTTAGTATTTTAATGTAAGAAAACACCCTCCTCACACACAAACACATTTCCTCCCACCAAACGACCCCCACAAGCTTGGCATCAGTCATCCTGGGTAATGGATGACCAGATGTGGGCCATGGAAGTATCTGACAGAAGAAAGGTGACTAAATCAGGATAGAACTTGACTCAAAACTAAATTCTAAACAAAATATTTTTATCCTACAAAACAGCTCAATGAGCCACTCCCCCCAGCTAATCCTCCATCTTTCCTAGAGGTCATCCAGCCACAGTGGCTAGGCCTGGGCACAGGCAGGGACAGAGCAAAACAGAAGAGGGGCCTATGGCACTATCTGGATGGAGAGGAAAACTCATGTGCGCTATTTTTCTGATGACCCTAGGCTTTTATTATTAGAAAAGTGCTTTCCTTCCTAGGACTTCTCCTTCCAAGGCCTATACTCAGCTAAGAGAGAGACTGAAAAGAGATGGTGCCTGGCCTTAGATTAACTGAGGTGCTGTTGTATGCACGCTGCTAATGGATCATTAAAAAAGCTGGGAGTCAGAAAAATCACATCCATGTCTTTGAATGGCTCCTGCTGTCCCAGCAGCCTAGCTGGCTGGCAGAACTAGCTGCTGAACACCAACTCCAGGAAGAAAAGGAGCAAACAGAAGAAGGCCAACCCAGCTTGCTGTTTTTTTGGCTGAGTAGGGAATTGACACAGACCACCTCCGGCTCCTGTCTGGAAGTTTCGAGATCAGAGAGCTTCAGGCACAGCTGGGTTCACAGCTGCACCATTTGGAGCATTGGGCTCATTAATATTCATGAGCCATTCCCACCAATCGGCAGAGCGGATGCCATTAGCTTAGCATCTGTCGGGTTTTTGTGAGGGTTGCGCATGGAGTTTTTTCCCCTTTTAAATGGACTTCTTCTGACACTTTGGATTTGCCTCTGTAGGTTTTCTATCCTCGCCTTGCTCTGCTGCATCATATAAAGGAGAGACCCAGGGGAGGCGGGCAGGAAAGAGGGATGAATACCAGCCAGGGCTTTGCATCTGCCTGTTGACAAACTTTATTTCTCTTTCAGCACCTGGCACCTCAGACAGACTGCGAGGATGGAAGCAGCATCAGGTAAATTATACCTAACAAGGTTCATGCCCGCAACTGTGAGAAGAGTTGGATCCCAGCTCTTTGGAAGACAATCGTTCCTCCAGTGGTGAACTTGAGCTGCACACACAATGCAGGAGGGCTACAGAGCACAGTTCTGAAGCATCATTTCCACACTGATAAATTCATGATTTATGAAAGGAACTACTGCCAGCCCTCACTCCCTCCTTCTCTGCTACAGCTTGTTAGACACAAATTGCAACAACAATCTTAGATACTTGCATTTTATTTCAGGCCAAAGCCCCTCCACTCTGAACTAAATGCCATGACAGTCCCACAGCATAGGCTGGTAGTAAAAGAGCCCACAGACAGGGTAGGATAGCCAGAGGAGGGAGGAGTGGGCGACAGGGAGGGGAAGGATCACACACACAAACCTAAGAGTAGAGCAATGCAGAATGCCTGTGGCATTCGGCTCCTACCAGCTCTGGCTCTCACTGGAGATGAAGAATGGCAGCAGGAGGACAGAATGCCTCATTGTCTGAAGGAGAGCATGTTGTTCCTCATCTCCATCCCCAGAGGCCTCTATTTCAGGCAGGCAGAAACAAAGCCCTTGCACCCCACTGCACTGCGCAACACAGCAGAGACGCTGGCGGCGGAAGCCCTGGAGGCAGGGAGCTGTTACCAAAGGAGAAGAAAAGGATTCCAAAGAGAAAGGAGCCCACTCTAACCCTGCAGAAAAGATAGCCACATCTCCGCTTTATAACCAGAAGAGACAGTGACAGCCCCAGACAGCCTTTCCCAAAATAAAGGCCCCTAGGCTGTTACTGTTCCCTCTGGCTTTGGCCAGCCACCTCTCTCTCATGCATGACCATGAGCTGTTGTGCAGGTCTCAGGCTCCACTCAGCCAGGCTAAGGTCTCGGGACATAAATCCCCAGCAGCAGGAGTCACAGCACCAGTTCCATTCAGTGGTATCAGTGAAAGAAAAAGCAAGGAGGTGGGAGAGTAAATATTCATCCCCCTGTCCATGCAAGGAGGTAGGCAAGAGGCCAGCCTCCCAGAAACAAAGTGCTCCAGGGCTACAGCAAAAACTGAAGCCAGCCAAGATGGGGATACAACATAACCACTCCCATTGGGACAATGTTCAATATGGCAGCTTAGAATTTGCCACATACAGGTCCCCAAAACGGGTCACCTGAGGAGATACTCCTGGTCCTACATACAAATGACCTGCAGAAACTCAGCTCCCAGGACAGTAATATGGGGTTCTGTTCAAAATCAACAGCCCCTGGGTCTTATACTTAACTTACAAACATCTGCACAGTATTTGTTCCCATGGAAGAGGCATAAGGGGCTGTTATGACTGACCTCTGTCGATCAGCCCAAGCAGAGGCGACTAGAAAACACTAAGCAGCCCAGCCTCCCACATACCTGCCCTGTGCCCAGTCCCACCTGAGTAAGTCTCCTGGCCCGCATCTTCTCTGACCATCTCAGAGCAGAACCCAGAGCTCACTTTTCCAAAACTGTTTCTAACTGACCAGAGTCCAGAGGCACAGCATGGTCTCCTCCCACAGCCCTCCTCACAGACTGAAGAGTGGAGGTTCCCTCTTTGGGTCTTCCAAAATCACAGCATAATGGTGAGGAGAGGGGTGGGAGAGTGGGACTTTCCAAGGATGGAACCTCAGAGTCAACAACTGGAGCCCACACTTCTAAATGGTCCTTTTCTTCACTGGGAGGCGGTGAGGGAGAGTTCCTCCTACCCGATCTTGGAAGAAAGCAGCAACTGGAAAAGAGTGGGAAAGGGAAAAGAAAGGTATGAACAGCTTGGGTAACATAGGGAGACTCCGTCTCGACAAAAAAATAAAAATAAATTAGCCAGGGATGTTGGCATGTGCCTGTAATCCCAACTACTCAGGAGGCTGAGGCTAGAAGATTGCTTGAGCCTGGGAGGTCAAGGCTGCAGTGAGTTATGATTACACCACTGCACTTCAGCCTGGGCAACAGAGTGAGACTCCGTCTCAGAAAAAAAAGAGTATGAACATATAAACAAAAATGAACGGAAAGAGAAGTCTCTCTGAGCCTATTCTGACTCAGGAGGCTGCCTGATTAAAAAAAAAAAAATGGCTGGGCATGGTGAATTATTTGAGTCTGGGAGGTGGAGACCAGCCTGGGCAACCTGGTGAAACTCTATCTCAATTTAAAAAAATAAAAAACAGGCCGGGCGCGGTGGCTCACGCCTGTAATCCCAGCACTTTGGGAGGCCAAGGCGGGTGGATCACCAGGTCAGGAGACCGAGACCATCCTGGCTAACACAGTGAAACCCTGTCTCTACTAAAAATACAAAAAAAATTAGCCAGGCCTGGTGGCGGGCGCCTATAGTTCCAGCTACTTGGGAGGCTGAGGCAGGAGAATGGCATAAACCCAGGAGGCGGAGCTTGCAGTGAGCTGAGATTGTGCCACTGCACTCTAGCCTGGGCAACAGAGCAAGACTCCATCTCAAAAAAAAAAAAAAAAAAAAAATGGTCAGGTGCAATGGCTCACACCTGTAATCCCAGCACTTTGGGAGGCTGAGATGGGTGGATCACCTGAGGTCAGGAGTTTGAGACCAGCCTGGCCAACATGGGGAAACCCTGTCTTTACTAAAAATACAAAAACTTAGCTGGGCGTGGTGGCGGGTGCCTGTAATCCCAGCTACTCGGGAGGCTGAGGCAGAAGAATCGCTTGAACCCGTGAGGCAGAGGTTGCAGTGAGCCGAGATCACACCATTGCACTCCAGCCTGGGCGAAAGAGTGAGCGTCCGTCTCCCCCCCAAAAAATAAATAAATAAAAAGGGAGGGAGGAGGAATAAAAAACCGAATAAATGAGAAAGCTTTCCCTTCTTTCTCCCCAGGTTTCAGTAGGAGCCCCTGCTACCCAGTGGTGGGTTAACACAGACCCACCTGGATAGAAAGCCACGCACCTAAAGAACAAGAAAGGCTGTGAAAGGCTACCAATGCTATGACATTACTTTCCCTAACAAATGGACACCTCTCTGGTCCAGGTTATAGCAAACCTGGCCCCTGCTATCTCAAAGAGTACTCCAGTTACCTCTTAGGCTGATCTCCTTTAGCCAGGTGAGAAGAGCTCTGCCTCTCTTCCTGGGCCCAGCCACAGTTTGACATAGCATATCGAAGAATGGCATCAGACACAGTCATGGTACTTCGGCCCTGGACACAGGCTTCTATCTCAGGCACCGAGAGCTGGCTTTGCAGGAAGAGGTGCAACTGGCTGTCTGATAGGAGAACCACACTCTGCAGGACCCTGGGGAAAACACAGATAGCACAACACAGAGCATCACCCTGAGGAACTGCTCTCCATTCCCCATCCTCTGAAGAACTTCTGGCTACCTGAGCAGGGAGCTCCATCCCGCCTGGCACCTTCCTCCACCCCTGCCTCCACCTTCGGTGGCCAGCACCAGCTGTTCTGTCCACTCACTTTTCAAGGAAGTGCTGCAGACCTTGTCGTCGCTTCTCAATGAACTCATCTGAGGTGCCGAAGAAGGTTGACTTCCCAGGAAGTTCAGGAACAGGCCTGTGGAGCCACATGATATAACACCCATGATAAGTGTAACATCTAAGATAGTCATTCTAGCCTTTGATCAAGGAAATTCCTTGAACAGAGGCCTAATCAATACAATTAGCTTTTTTTTTTGAGATGAAGTCTCGCTCTGTTGCCCAGGCTGGAGTGCAGTGGTGCGATCTCAGCTCACTGCAAGCTCCGCCTCCTGGGTTCATGCCATTCTCCTGCCTCAGCCTCCCGAGTAACTGGGATTACAGGTGCAGGCCACCACGCCCAGCTAATTTTTTGTATTTTTAGTAGAGACGGGGTTTCACCATGTTAGCCAGGATGGTCTTGATCTCCTGACCTCGTGATCCCTGCCCACCTCGGCCTCCCAAAGTGCTGGGATTACAGGCATGAGCCACCGTGCCTGGCCCCAATTAGCTTTTAATAAGGGGTGGTGCTAACATTGACTGCATGCCAAGTGTCAAGTCAGACTGTGCTAAATGTTTTATAAACATGATTTCATTTAGTCATCCCAAAATCCTGTGAGAAAGATATTAACTCACTTTAGATCAGAGAAGTTAAGTAAATTTCTCACTGTTACACAGCTAGTAAGCAGCAAAGCTCATATCGGAACCATATCTATGACTATAAAACCCATGCTGATACATTATTTTTGTCTGTTTGATTTTAAAGGCAAGGTATTGCTTTCCAAGCTGCTCTCTCCAGGTTGCCCAGGCTGGAGTGTAGTAGCATAATCGTGAGCATAGCTCACTGCAGCCTCAAATTCCTGGGATCAAGTAATCCTCCTGCATCAGCCTCCAGAATAACTATGACTACAGGCACGTGCCACTGTGTGCACCTAATTTATTTATTTATTTACTTATGTATCTGTAGAGACAGAGTATTGCTCTGTTGCCCAGGCTGGTCACAAACTCCTGGCCTCAAGTGATCCTCCTTCCTTAACCTCCCAAAGCACTGGAATTACATGTGTGAGCCACCAAGCCGAGCCACCCTATGTTGTTTATGAAACCCACTCCCGGCTTGGTGCCATGGTTCATGCCTGTAATCCTGGCACTTTGGGAGACCGAGGTGGGCAGATCACTTCAGCTCAGGAGTTCAACACCAGCTTGGGCGACATGGTGAAACCTCATCTCTCCTTTAAAAAAATAAAAAACAGCCGGGCGCGGTGGCTCACGCCTGTAATCCCAGCACTTTGGGAGGCCGAGGCGGGTGGGGATCACGAGGTCAGAAGATCGAGACCATCCTGGCTAACACGGTGAAACCCCGTCTCTACTAAAAATAGAAAAAACTAGCCGGACGTGGTGGTGGGCGCCTATAGTCCCAGCTACTCGGGAGGCTGAGGCAGGAGAATGGCATGAACCCGGGAGGCGGAGCTTGCAGTGAGCGGAGATCCTGCCATTGCACTCCAGCCTGGGTGACAAAAGTGAAACTCTGTCTCAAAAAAAAAAATTTTAAAAATAAATAAATAAAAATAAAAATATATAATTAGCCAGGCGTGGTGGCACATGACTGTAATTCCCAGCTACTCGGGAGGCTGAGGCAGGGGAATCGCTTAAACCTGGGAGGCGGAGGTTGCGGTGAGCCGAGATCAAGCCATTGCACTCCAGCCTGGGGCAACAAGAGTGAAACTCCATCTCAAAAAAAAAAAAAAAAAAAAGGAAAAGAAAAGAAAATTAGCAGGGCACAGTGGTACACCCCTGTAATCCCAGCTACTCAGGAGGCTGAGGAAGGAGAATCACTTGAACCTGGGAGGTGGAGGTTGCAGTGAGCTGAGATCGTGCCACTGCAAACACTCCAGCCTGCATGATGGGACAGGAGCAAGACTCTATCTTAAAAAAAAAAAAAAAGGCCGGGCGCAGTGGCTCACACCTGTAATCCCAGCACTTTGGGAGGACAAGGTGGCTAGATCATGAGGTCAGGAGTTGGAGACCAGCCTGACCAAAATGGTGAAACCCTGTCTCTACTAAAAATACAAAAATTAGCCAGCCATGGTGGTGCACACCTGTAATCCCAACTGCTCAGGAAGCTGAGACAGGAGAATCCCTTGAACCCGGGAGGTGCAGTGAGCCGAGATCGCACCACTACACTCTAGCCTGGGTGACAGCGAGACTCCGCCTCAAAAAAAAAAAAAAAAAAAGAAATCCACATCCACCATCAACTATTATTTTTCAAAAGGAAGAAGAAACTGGAGTGGGACGCAGTGGCTCACACCTGTAATCCCAACAACTTGGGAGACTGAGGCAGAAGGATCACTTGAGGCAAAGGAGTTTGAGAGACCAGCCTGGGCAACAAAGTGAGACCTTTCTCTACGAAAAATACAAAAATTAGCTGAGCATGGTGGCACATACCTGTAGTCCCAGCTACCTGGGAGGCTGAAGTGGGAGAATCCCTTGACCCCAGGCATTTGAGGCTGCTGAGGCTCACATTTTTTTTGTAGTTGTTGTTGTTTTTAAGACAGTCTCGCTCTGTCACCAGGCTGGAGTGCAGTGGCACCATCTCAGCTCACTGCAACCTCCGCCTCCCAGGTTCAAGCAATTCTCTGCCTCAGCCTCCTGAGTAGCTGGGATTACAGGCGCCCGCCACCTAATTTTTTATATTTTTAGTAGAGATGGGGTTTCACCATCTTGGCCAGGCTGGTCTTGAACTCCTGACCTCGTGATCCACCTGCCTCAGCCTCCCAAAGTGCTGGGTGTGAGCCACCGTGACCGGTAGAGGCTCACATAGCTAAGCTCCGTCTCAAAAAAACAAAGAAAAACAAAACAAAAAAACCAGGCCAGGCTGGAGGATATAGGATTTGTCAGGGGAACGGAGTTTCACCTGGTTTATCAGGGCCTGCCCCAGGACAACAGCCTCATCAGTTCCACATGTTAACTAACTGACTTGGTCACTCAACAGGCCACCTATCACCACTCAGTATTCAGTGACCATCCTACAGCAAAATCACTGTTGTAATTCTCTCCACTTTCAGGACTTAGTGGGCAGGTGGGTGTGAGGAGTAAATAATAACTGCCTTCCCTAGGCTCTCATATGTCTCTGGAAAAGGACCTCTGTATTAAAAGGGAAAAAAAATCATTATTTTTACATGTGGAGTGGATGGAAACACTATCTGCCAAATAAGTCCAGGTGCTTAAAATTTTCTGATAAGCAGATTTAAACTGTTTAAAATGTTAGCTGTATATTTGTTGAGCTCTACACATATATGCATATAAAGAAAGAAAAATATTTTTGATGTTAGTATGGCTTTGTTAGGTAAAAATACTCAAAATTAGATTCTACTTTTTTCACTGACTTGAAAATATGATTTAAGAACATATATCTGGCTGGGCGCAGTGGCTCACGCCTGTAATCCCAGCACTTTGGGAGGCCGAGGCAGGCGGATCGCCTGAGGTCAGGAGTTCGAGACCAGCCTGGCTAGCATGGTGAAACCCTGTCACTACTAAAAACACAAAAATTAGCTGGGCGTGGGGGTAGGCACATGTAATCCCAGCTACTTGGGAAGCTGAGGCAGGAGAATCACTTGAACCCGGGAGGCTGAGGTAGCAGTGAACCGAGATCACACCACTGTACTCCAGCCTGGGCAACAGAGTGAGACTCCGTCTCAAAAAGAAAAAGGAAAAAAGACGGAGCGTGGTGGCTCACGTCTGTAATCCCAGCACTTTGGGAGGCCAAGGCAGGTGGATCATGAGGTCAGTTCAAGACCAGCCTGGCCAGGCTGGGCATGGTGGCTCACACCTGTAATCCTCACACTTGGGAGGCCGAGATGGGTGGATTGCCTGAGCTCAGGAGTTCGAGATCAGCCTGGGCAACATGGTAAAACCCCGTCTCTACTAAAATACAAAAAAAGTCAGCTGGGCGTGGTGGCAGGCACCTGTAATCCCAGCTACTCGGGAGGCTGAGGCACGAGAATTGCTTGAGCCTGTGAGGTGGAGGGTGTCACTGCACTCCAGCCTGGGCAACAAAGTGAAACTCTGTCTCAAAAAAAAAAAAAAAAAAAAAAAAGCAAAAAAAACCCAGCCTGGCCAAGATGGTAAAACCCCATCTCCACTAAAAATACAAAAAATTAGCTGGGCGTGGTGGTGAGCCCCTGTTAATTCCAGCTACGTAGGAGGCTGAGGCAGAGAACTGCTTGAACCTGGGAGGCAGAGGTTGCAGTAAGCCGAGATTGTACCACTGCACTCCAGCCTGAGCGACACAGCGAGACTCCATCTCAAAAAAAAAAAAAAAAAAAAAAAAAAAGCCCAGGCATGGTGCCTCACGCCTGTAATCCTAGCAACTTTGGGAGGCTGAGGCAGGCAGATCACCTGAGGTCAGGAGGTCAAGACCAGCCTGACCAACATGGAGAAACCCCATCTCTACTAAAAATACAAAATTAGCTGGGAGTGGTGGTGCATGCCTGTAATCCCAGCTACTCAGGAGGCTGAGGCAGGAGAATCTCTTGAACCCAGGAGGTGGAGGTTGCGGTGACCGAGATCGCAACCGGGCAACAAGAGCAAAACTCAGTCTCAAAAAAAAAAAAAAAAAAAAAAAGGAACATTATTTCCCAGCCAGGAGTGGTGGCTCACGCCTGTAATCCCAGCACTTTGGGAGGCCGAGACAGGTGGATCACTTGAGTCCAGGAGTTTGAGACCAGCCTGGCCAACATGGAGAAACCCCATCTCTACTAAAAATACAAAAATTAAGCAGGCATAGTGGTGGGCACCTGTAATCCCAGCTACTTGGGAGGCTGAGGCAGAGAGAATTGCTTCAACCTGGGAGGTGGAGGTTGCAGTGAGATGAGATCACGCCGTTGCACTCCAGCCTGGGCAAAAGAGCAAGACTCTATCTCAAAAAAAAAAAAAAAACATTATTTCCCAGCCGGACCTGGTGGCTCACACCTGTAATCCCAACAATTTGGAAGGCCAAGGCAGGAGGACTGCTTGAGCCCAGGAGTTCAAGACCACCCTAGTAACATAGGGAGACCCCCATCTCTACAAAAATATTTTCCAAATTTGGCAAGTGTGGTGGCATGCACCTGTAGTCCCAGCCACTCAGGAAGCTGAGGTGGGAGGATTGCTAGAACCCAGGAGGTTGAAGCTGCAGTGAGCCATGATCGCACCACTGCACTCCAGCCTCCATAACAGAGCAAGACCCTATGTCAAAAAAAAAAACCCAAAAAACAAAAAAAGAAACAACATATTTACCAATTTCCTTAGTGCCTGGTATGTTGCAAGTTCTCTTCATTGTCAACTCCAATTCCTACATAAGCACCCAAAAAGCCAGTCACAGACCCAAGAAGGAAGCAAGAGCAAACTCACACCAAACCAGCATTTCTCTGTAGCTGCTTTCTCAGCCACACGAACTCACGGTAGCGGCGCCGCACACAGGAAGTCTTGGCAGTAAAGGCTTTGCTGTTGGTCTATACATGAAAGCACATGAAGCACATGAAAAGGGTTTAGTGGAAAAAGACAAGTTCACACGAGCTCCCTATCATTGCTTTCACTGAGGAGCCATGCCATCAGGCCACAGACCTGATCAGGTCCCCAACTAGAGCAAGGTGCCACCAGGCAGCCCAAAAGCAACTCAAAGACATACCTCAAGCTCTCTTTCCTTTCCTCCCTCCCTTTCTTCTAAGTCTTCTGTCTTGGGTCCACCAGAAACACTCAAAAATAGGTTACACCTTGACCTGAGCGGTGGCTCATGCCTCTAATCCCAGCACTTTGGGAGGCCAAGGAGGGTGGATCACTTGAGGTCAGGGGTTCAAAACCAGCCTGGCCAACATGATGAAACCCCATCTCTACTAAAAAAATATATATTCAAAATTAGCTGGGCGTGGTGGCACATGCCTGTAATCCCAGCTACTTGGGAGGCTGAGGCAGGAGAATCACTTGAACCTGGGAGGCGGAGGTTGCAGTAAGCCGAGATCACACCATCGCACTCCAGCCTGGGCAACGAGCAAAACTCCATCTCAAAAAAAAAAAAAGGTTACACCTCAGTACAAGCCCTTCAGCGCTGCAGAGTGCTGACCCCAATACAGAAGCTTGATGTACTCACATGAAGGAATATCTTATAATCCACATAAGAGTTCCAGGAGCCCTCATTCTGCACTCGGGGGTCCTGAACACGCACTGTAATCACCTCCTGTAGGTAAGAAAAGCTCCCTCAGCTTCAGCTACATAGCAAGGCAGCTCTGACAACACAGGTTGCTAGATTTTTCCACCCAACACCAACTTTCATTCACTCAACACCAACTTTCATTTATTCAATTCAACTTTCATTCACTCAATTCAGTCACTCAATTACAAATTTTTACTGAGCCCCACTACGTGTCAGACACTGTTCTAGGCACTGGGGATAAAGCATAACAAGAGACTAAGTCCCTGCCCCCATAAAGCTTACATTCCAGTATATTCCAATCAATGGAAAATTTAGTCAGAATGGAACTCCATTTCCTAGGAATGCCTCTGCTATTGATTTCTTTCTCTGACTTTATTCTGAGCTCATCAGAACCACCAAAGTAATACTGCAGGTAATGATTAATGATTTGCATCTCTGTGTCCTCTTTCCTCCTAAATCCCCTCTCCAACTTTTACCCACCTGTTCTCTGGAGACCACACTCTTACCTCCTGTTCTTGGTTCTCCGACATCCTACACCAAAAGCCCATTGGAAGGAAACATCTGATGAAGGACAGAGGATACAGGATCAAGTTAGTATGCCTCTGCTCTTATTCTTTACCAGGGAAAACCCTGAAGGTTTTTAATAGACCCCCGTGGGGAAACCCAGGCAACACTTTTTGTTCTTGTAAAACTTAAGAGGAAGCAAAAAAAAAATCCCCATTAGTTCAATGCCAAGCTAAAAGGCCCTGGGGGATTTGCCTCCCTTCTCAGACCAGGCCCTCAACTAGGCCACCTCTCTCCCCAAAGCGTGTTGGAGTCTACAGAAAGTTTGTTACACGCAGCCAGAACAGGCGGGTCCAGATGTAAAACTTTTGCCTTGAAGAATGCAGGCACAACAGGGTCTGGTGAGCACTCACATCACAGCATTTTTTTTTTTTTTTTGAGACGGAGTTTCAGTCTTGTTGCCCAGGCTGGAGTGCAATGGTGCAATCTTGGCTCACTGCGACCTCCGCCTCCTGGGTTCAAGCAATTCTCCTGCCTCAGTCTCCTGAGTAGCTGGGATTACAGGCACGTGCCACCACACCCGGCTAATTTTGTAGTTTTAGTAGAGATGGGGTTTCTCCATGTTGGTCAGGCTGGTCTCGAACTCCTGACCTCAGGTGATCCGCCCTCCTCGGCCTCCCAAAGTGCTGGGATTACAGGCGTGAGCCACCGCGCCCTGCCAGATCACAGCTTTGAAAGTGAGCCTAACAGCGCCCCCTCCCGGCTGTTTAGAGACAACCACGTCCCCACAAACACCAATGCTTCTGCATTTCTCCCAGTCTCACTAACAACCAGTCAACTCCCCACAGGTGAATCATAGAGCTAGAGCACTCCAAGGAGCACCTGAGTGGGTTGCTCAGTTGGGACCTTCCCCTTATCCAATCCAATCCAATACTCTGGAACCCGAGCCAATTGTTCTAATTACTTCCTCTCCTGACATGCCATCCGGTTTGTACTTCTGCCCAAGCACCCCACAGCTGCACAGGTTGACTCAGGATGCGTTCTGCTCCTTTGCAAAGATTCATTAAAGCCTCAGCCCCTGATTTTCCCCAATGTGGCAGTTTACATGTATAGCGACATCACCCACTCCGACAAGGGGACCATGAAGGCTGCAGCACAGGGTTACTCAAGTCCAATGGGGCCCATGATGTCACCTTCTGTTAAAATACAGCACTAATCTTGTTACTTCTAGAACTATTCCAACAGCATCCACCCTGGCTGCCGCCTCCACCCCCTTCTCTCTTAAGAGAGAAACAGTAAGGTTTAATTTCCCTTTCCAATTTACCTTGAAATGAAAACTGACTTCAGCCAATACGTACTGCCAACAAATGATCCACGCCGGCTCCTGGGAAAACAAGACTATCTCTAATATCTCTAAGCCCTCCCTCTCCTCCCCCCCATACCCATTCACATACCCACTCATTTTTACAGTCCCACAATTAATTTTAAACACATTCTCTTATTAGTTCTGCCTTACCATTAGAAGACTGTGTAATGAGTTTCCTTCTATTTTATGTTTTGCTAACACAAGGCTAACATTTCAAAAGAAGGCGAACTCATTTACACCATGAAATTAGCAAAGCAAACCGCTTTTTCAATTCTCTCCAATATACCAGAAGTATCTCCACAGACAAACACTGCATGCAGAAACGAAGCTGCATGGTCCATGACAAAATTGGGCTACACAATATTGAGCAAACCCAAGGTTTTGTGATTTCAGTACCATCTTAAATGGTATTCTTGCTGACAATCTGATTTTTATCTGATGCAGCCACCACCTCCAAGAGGTCCTGAACTGAAAGGTGGGAAATTCCAATTCCATAACAACCCATATATAACATTCCAGGTATCAGTCAAATGTCTGAGGTCAAAAAGAGCAGACCTATTTGCTGTGAACAATGAACCTCCTTAGGTTTTTTTTTATCTTCTCTTTGCAGGCATTGGATAAACTGCCAGCACAGGAGCAGAGAGTTAAATATTCTGAAGTGTCTTTAAACAAAATTAACAATGGAAAGACAATGACAATGAAATCACAGTCATCCACTCAGTGGAGCTCATACATCTTTTGTGCCTTGAAAAAAGTTTGTCAAATTCAGGACCATAATTTAGGAACGAAATGATCATCATACCCTTGGTCTCAGGAAGAGTTTGCATAGGGCCCTGCACTACCTTCATAAAGAAATTCTTCCTTCCTTTGGGGCCGGTATCACTCAGAAACAAATAGCTATGAACTGGCTTTTTAAAAACCTCCAGACGCCAGCCTGGCCAACATAATGAAACTCCGTCTCTACTAAAAATACAAAAAATTAGCTGGGTGTGGTGGCAGGCGCCTGTAATCCCAGCTACTTGGGAGACTGAAGCAGGAGAATCGCTCGAACCCGGGAGGCGGAGGTTGCAGTGAGCTGAGATCGCGCCACTGCACTCTAGCCCAGGCGACTGTGCAAGACTGTTGTCAAAAAAAACCCAAAAAACAAAAAACCTCCAGATGGGCCGGGTGCGGTGGCTCACGTCTGTAATCCCAGCCCTTTGGGAGGCCGAGGCGGGCGAAATACGAGGTCAAGAGATTGAGACCATCCTGGCCAACATGGTGAAACCCCTTCTCTACTAAAAATAGAAAAATTAGCTGGGCATAGTGGCGCGTGCCTGTAGTCCCAGCTACTCGGGAGACTGAGGCAGGAGAATCAGTTGAACCCAGGAGGTGGAGGTTGCAGTGAGCCGAGATCGCGCCACTGCACTCCAGCCTGGCAAGAGTGAGACTCTGTCTCAAAAACGAAACAAAACAAAACAAAACAAAAAGTTTCAGTTGTAACTGTCCTTAAAAACACTGGGCCGGCCCAGTGGCTCACGCCTGTAATCCAACACTTTGGGAAGCTGAGGCGGGCAGAACACTTGAGGCCAGGAGCTCAAGAACAGCCTGGCCAACATGGCAAAACTCCGTCTCTACTAAAAATACAAAAATTAGCTGGGCATGGTGGCGCAGGCCTGTACTCCCAGCTACTCGGGAGACTGAGGCATGAGAATCGTTGGAACCCAGGAGGCGGAGGCTGCAGTGAGCCAAGATCACACCACTGCACTCCAGCCTGGGAGACAGAGCGAGACCCCGTCTCAAAAACAAACAAATAAACACTGGAACCAATACAAAAACCTAGACACCAAGTAGTAATTTCTAGCAACCACTATTCTCCATTAGATTCCTCCCCACAGATACCACTCCTCAAAAGAAAAAGCTCAGTTCTGCCTCTGGAGAAACAGCAGGAAGTTCCCAACTTTAGTTCTCTGATCTGGGAGATGGATCTGTACGTCATCCAAATAAGGCTAGAGTCAGTGACCAGAGCTAGTTACATAACTTAGTGTTAACTACATTTCCTGGGCCCTTTCAACCACATTTGAAGTTTCCTCTACTTTCTTCACCTGTACCAGCACCAGTAGCTCTGATAAGTACCCGATTGTTTGCTGTTTACAAAGTAGATTCATCGTAAAGCTTTCTAATATAGTAACAATGCAAGGCTTTAGTCTCACCATTTATTTTCTCTCCCATTTAAACAACTTCAAGAGACAGATTAAGAAACAAATCAGGTGATGAAAGTAGATGGAACTACTGAGACTACCGTCCCTTCTTAGTCTTGAGCCTTTAGTGCCAGATGGCAGAGAGCAATTCAAAAAGCTCGCCCTCCAATTATATCACAGGTACTAGATAGAGGAAGCTCCCAGTTCTGACCAAGCTCTGTGTGATCTCAACCAAGCAGTTATGCTCCATCTTTTTGTCCATCTCTAACCTACTCCTTTCACTTGGAAGGTAAGTAACAAAGGCGACCACAATCTACCGCAAGTCTCCCGTGTCCATGTAAAATACTCGCCATTGCCCCCAGTCTTAGCCATTTAAGTAAATGTCCTCAGAGTCTTTTACTACGGCCACTCCTCCTCCATTCTCAACAAACTAGGACCGAAAGGTCCACATGGTCCTTCTTCCATTCCGATTAAGCTTGGGGAGTAGGAAGTGAAAGATATACTTTGAAGGTAAACTGAAAAGCCGGGTTTCCTTTCTTGGATCCCGAGCAAGCCCTTGCCTTAATCCCGGTGGTAAGAGAGTCCCTCCTTAGGTTGTAATGCGATGCCACCATCCCGAGTGCCACTACTGACGCTCAAGCCCACGCCCCCTCACAGGAGAGCAGCACCCACTCCCCGGGGCCCCGCCCACGCCCTCTCACCTGAGAACAGCACCAGCTCCCCACAGCGACGCCGCCCGCGCCCCACCATATAGCCAGATCACGGCTTCTCCTTCCGGGTGAGTCGCCGGTGCCCCGGTGCACGACGGGAGACGCCCCAATCCCGGGTGCCCGGGACGCCCCGCCCCTACAGGCCCGGGCTCTGAGTGGGATTCCCGCTTCCGAACGGCGCGGCTCCGCTGGCCAAGGCCCCGGACTGGAGTCGGGATCCCCCCTCCACTCACTTGGGACGCTAGAGAGTGGACGCAGGTGCCGGGTGAGGGATGGCGAACGAATATCCAATCCGGGGCCGCGTTCCGCCCACTGTCAGGGGAAGCCAATCAGCGGCCAGGGGGCGTCAGCGACGGTCCGCCTGTGGGTCCCGGGAGCAGAGGGGTGTGAGGGGGTTGTTACTCTTGTTCCCGCTATGCAAGGGATAGTCCGCAGTGTGGGAGGTTCGGGGCTTTAGGAAGCACACATCCCTGGATCCTCACTAAGTCCCGAGAGCCACCATTTGAACCTCGTAGTTTGCTGTTCTCCAGCGGAGCTATCAAGGGGACTCCGATTCAAATTCGTAAAGCCACGGACCGATTGTCAGAGTGAAAGTCAGACTCGAGAGGGTCCGGCGACTCAGATTGCTCACACCGCAACAAACTTGAAGCAATATCATGCAGCTAGGGAGCAAGAGAAAGCCGTTCAATGTGTTGAAGGCTTTTGCGGTGGTCTTTTAACAACTTAAACATAATTTCAGCAAGCCTAGCGCAGTGGCTCACGCCTGTAATCCCAATACTATTAGGGAGGCCGAGGCAGGAGGATCGATTGAGGCCAGGCTTGAGACACGCCCTACCAATTTAGGGAGACCCTCGCCTCTGCAAAAAATTTTAAAAATTAGCCGGGCGTGGTGGCACGCGCCTGTAGTCCCAGCTACTCGGGAGGCTGAGACAGGAGGATGGCTTGAACCCAGGGGTTCGAGGCTGCAGTGAGCCCTGATCACTGCAGAGCAAGACCCTGTCTGAAAAAAAGAAAGAGCTAAAAGGAAGAAAAGAGAGGGGCCAGGCACAGTGCCTCATGCCTGTACTTCCACCACTTTGGGAGGCGGAGGCGGGTGGATTACCTGAGGTCAGGAGTTCGAGACCAGCCTGGCCAACATGGTGAAACCCCATCTCTACTAAAACTACAAAAATTAGCTGGGCGTGGTCATGGGCACCTGTAATCCCAGCTATTCAGGAGACTGACGCAGGGGGATTGCTTGAACGCAGGAATCGGAGGTCGCAGTGAGCCAAGATCGTGCCATTACACTCCAGCCTGGGAGACTCCATTGTAATAAATAAATAAATGAAAAGGAAGATAGCTGGATTCTCATATGTGCTTCCCCTTTCTCTGTTGTGCTCTGTTATTTTGGTACATTAAGAAAATTCAGCCTTATATAGATATGTAGTTGAGAAAAGGAAGAGTATTTTTAGCCTTCTCAAACAATTCTGAATACTCTTCTTTGATACTACCCAAATTCAACAAATGGTAACTTTTCTTTGTTTTTTTGAGACAGGGTCCTACTCTGTTGCCCAGGCTGGAGTGCAGTGGCAGGATCATAGCTCACTGCAGCCTCAACCTCCAGGGCTCAAACCATCCTCCCACCTCAGCCCTTGGAGCTGCTGGGATCGCAGGCATGTGCCACCATACTCGGTTCATTTTTTTAATTTTTATACAGATAGGCCGGGAGCGGTGGCTCACGCTTGTAATCCCAGCACTTTGGGAGGCCGAGGTGGGCGGATCACGAGGTCAGGAGATCGAGACCACGGTGAAACCCCGTCCCTACTAAAAATATAAAAAATTAGCCGGGCGTAGTGGCGGGCGCCCGTAGTCCCAGCTACTCGGAGAGGCTGAGGCAGGAGAATGGTGTGAACCCGGGAAGGTGGAGCTTGCAGTGAGCCGAGATTGCGCCACTGAACTCCAGCCTGGGCGACAGAGCGAGACTCTGTCTAAAAAAAAAAAAAAAAAAAAAAAATTTTTATACAGATAGGGTTTCCCTATGTTGCCGAGACTGGAAGTGTTTATTTATTTATTTATTTTAAGTACACACCACCTTGGAGATAGAGTCATTTTTTTTTTTTTTTTTTTTTTTGAGATGGAGTCTCGCTCTGTCGCCCAGGCTGGAGTGCAGTGGCACAATCTCGGCTCACTGCAAGCTCCGCCTCCCGGGTTCACGCCATTCTCCTGCCTCAGCCTCTCCGAGTAGCTGGGACTACAGGCGCCCGCCACCACGCCCGGCTAATTTTTTTTGTATTTTTAGTGGAGACGGGGTTTCACCGTGGTCTCGATCTCCTGACCTCGTGATCCGCCCGCCTCGGCCTCCCAAAGTGCTGGGATTATAAGCGTGAGCTACCGCGCCCGACCGAGATGGAGTCATTTCTTAAAGGTTAAGTGCAATAGGGAGTCTGAAGCCATTTAGAAAATACTGGTACAGAGTTATGCAGATCAGCCAATGTTGATGCATTTATTCAATGTAAAAAAAATTACATTTATTAAATTCATCACTGATCTCATCAGGAAAGTCTCAAGAAACTGCCTACGACTAGCTGGGATTACAGGCATGCACCACCATGCCCGGCTAATTTTTGTATTTTTAGTAGAGATGGGGTTTCACCATATTGGTCAGGCTGGTCTTGAACTCCTGATCTCATGATCCACCTGCCTTGGCTTCCCAAAGTGCTGGGATTACAGGCGTGAGCCACCGTGCCTGGCCTCACATGTTAAGACAGCCTCGACCTCCTGGGCTCAAGTGATCCTCCCACCCAAGCCTCCTGAGTAGCTGGGACCACAGGTATGTGCCACCATGTCCGACTAATTTTTTATTATTATTTGTATAGATGAGGTCTCACTATGTTGCCCGGCCTGGTCTTGAACTCTCAAGAGATTGAGACCATCCTGGTGGCGTGTGCCTGTAATCCCAGCTAATCGGGAGGCTGAGGCAGGAGAATCACTTAAACCCGGGAGGCAGAGGCTTCAGTGAGCCAAGATCATGCCACTGCACTCCAGCCTGGTGACAAAGCGAGACTCCGTCTCAAAAAAAAAAAAAAAGAATGGTATACAGCACAAAGGCAGTGATGGCCCTCTCCACCTTGAAACACACATATAAGAGCCAGAATTTTCTAACACACTAAATATGATACATCTGAAACTGTTGTCCTGTAATGTACAGTTCAGGAAAATGATGACATTTAAATAGAGACCTCAGGGAACACGATGGCTGAACTTCAATATTAGAAGAAACATATGAAAGATTAGGTTTACTGTGTGGCTACAGATGCCAGAATTAGGGAAAATAGGTGGCATCTCCATGGGGAGCAGAATTCAGCTCAATACAAGGAATTAGGGACGGCAGCATTTTATGTAGACAAAAATATGGTTTGGGAGTTAGACAGAAATGAGATTAAATCAATCAAGAATTTATGGCCAGGCATGGTGGCTCACATCTGTAATCCCAGCACTTTGGGAGGCCAAGACAGGTCAAGGCCTGCTTGAGCCCAGGAGTTCCAGACCAGCCTGGACAACGTGACAAGACTCTGTCTCTACAAAATAGAAAAAATTAGCCGAGTAGGGTGTGGCTCAAAGCTACTCAGGAAGCTGAAGGGGAAAGATTACTTGGGCCTGGGAAGCTGAGACTGCAGTGAACCGTGATTGCACTACTGCACTCCAGCCTAGGAGACAGAGTAACATCCTGTCTCAAAAAATATATATATATATATAGGCCGGGCGTGGTGGCTCACACTTGTAATGCCAGCATTTTGGGAAGCCGCAATGGGGGGATCACAAGGTTAGTTCAAGACCAGCCTGAAAACACAGTGAAACCCCGTCTCTACTAAAAATACAAAAATTAAGGCTGGGCACGGTGGCTCACACCTGTAATCCCAGCACTTTGGTAGGCGGAGGCGGTGGGACCACTTGAGGTCAGGAGTTCAAGACCAGTCTGGCCAACATGGTGAAATCCCCTCTCTACTAAAATTACAAAAATTAGCCAGGCATGGTGGCGGGCGACTGTAAACCCAGCTACTCAGGAGACTGAGGCTGGACAATTGCTTGAACCCAGGAGGTGGAGGTTGCAGTGAGCCGAGATCTCACCACTGCACTCCAGCCTGGGTGACAGAGCAAGACTCAGTCTCGGGAAACAAAAAAATTAGCTGGGCATGGTGGTGGGCACCTGTAATCCCAGCTACTCAGGAGACTGAGGCTGGATCATTGCTTGAACCCAGGAGGTGGAGGTTGCAGTGAGCCGGGATCATGCCACTGCACTCCAGCCTGGGTGACAGAGTTAGACTCTTGTCTCAAAAAATAATAATAAATAAAAATAAAATAAAATAAAAAACCAGCCGTGGTGGCTCATGCCTGTAATCTTAGCACTTCGGGAGGTTGAGGCGGGTGGATTGCCTGAACTCAGGAGTTCAAGACCAGCCTGGGCAACACGGTGAAACCCCCGTCTCTACTAAAATACAAAAAAATTAGCTGTGCATGGTGGCGTGCACTTGTAATCCCAGTTACTTGGGAGGCTGAGGCAGGAGAATTGCATGAACTCGGGAGGCAGAGGTTGCAGTGAGCCGAGATCTTGCCATTGCACTCCAGCCTGGGCAACAGTGCAAGACTGTGCCTCAGAAAAAAAAAAAAAAATAGGCACTCATTAATAGTAGCTAATTATCATTACAACTAATTTTCTCATCATTATCATCAGTCAAAAACAGTACACTAGGCCGGGCGCGGTGGCTCACGCTTGTAATCCCAGCACTTTGGGAGGCCAAGGCGGGTGGATCACGAGGTCAGGAGATCCAGACCACGGTGAAACCCCGTCTCTACTAAAAATACAAAAAATTAGCCGGGCGTGGTGGCGGGCGCCTGTAGTCCCAGCTACTCGGAGAGGCTGAGGCAGGAGAATGGCGTGAACCCGGGAGGCGGAGCTTGCAGTGAGCCGAGATTGTGCCACTGCACTCCAGCCTGGGCGACAGAGCGAGACTCCGTCTCAAAAAAAAAAAAAAAAAAAAAAAAAAAAGAAAAAGCAAAAACAGTACACTACAGGAAGAAGTGAGTAGATGCTTCTCACTTGCTTCTTCATAGAAACCCAGCCCAAATGTTTCAGGAAGAATTGCTCTCTTGTGTCCGGAGTTGGTTCCTTCCGGTGGGTTTGTGGTCTCCCTCACTTAAAGAATGAAGCCGCGGACGTTCATAGTGAGTGTTAAAAACAGCTCTTTTTTTTTTTTTTTTTTTTTTTTTTGAGACGGAGTCTCGCTCTGTCGCCCAGGCTGGAGTGCAGTGGCGCAATCTCGGCTCACTGCAAGCTCCGCCTCCCGGGTTCACGCCATTCTCCTGCCTCAGCCTCTCCGAGTAGCTGGGACTACAGGCGCCCGCCACCACGCCCGGCTAACTTTTTGTATTTTTAGTAGAGATGGGGTTTCACTGTGGTCTCGATCTCCTGACCTCGTGATCCGCCCGCCTCGGCCTCCCAAAGTGCTGGGATTACAAGCGTGAGCCACCGCGCCCGGCCAAAAAAAAAAAAAAAAAAAAAAAAAAGCTCTTAAAGCTGGCAGGGACCCAAAGAGTGAGCAGCAGCAAGATTTATTGTGAAGAGCAAAAGAACGCGAAAGAACAAAGCTTCCATAGCGTGGAAAGGGACCTGAGCAGGTTGCTGCTGCTGGCTAGTGGCAATCTGTGGGGGGCAGGAGGCCAGCTTTTACACCCTTATTTGTCCCCGCGCATTTTCCATTTCTGTCCTATCAGAGTGCCCTTTTTTCAATCCTCCCCGTGATTGGCTACTTTTAGATTCCTGCTGATTGGTGCATTTTACAGAGCGCTGATTGGTGCATTTTACAGAGCACTGATTGATGCATTTTGCAGAGAGCTGACTGGTGCATTTTACAATCCTCTTGCTAGCTACAGAGGGCTGATTGGTGTGTTTTTACAGAGGGCTGATTGGTGTGTTTTTACAGAGTGCTGATTGGTGCATTTTACAATCCCCTTGCTAGGTACAGAGCGCTGATTGGTGCATTTTACAATTCTCCTGCAAGACAGAAAAGTTCTCCAAGTCCCCACTCGACCCAGGAAGTCCAGCTGACTTCACCTCTCATCTTCTCTGTGCTTTCTTGAAGCCCCTTTAACTAAACTCTATTATGATATTGCTGGACTGGGTTTTTCTTACATGACAGTTCTCCAGAGCCCTGAACAGTGCCTGCATCAGCAAAACTTGTCTTATAAATGCAAACTCCTGCCCCGAACAGTGCCTGCATCAGCAAAACTGTCTTATAAATGCAAACTCTTGCCTTTTGGGGTAGAGTGTAATAGAGTTTCCTTCTCCCTCCTGATTAGAAGGATACTTTAAAATAAAAAAATAAAATTTTAGTTATATTGTGGCTTAAAAACATGGTTTTTTCCTAATTGTGTGTTTCCTTGGGATGATTGGGTGAAAGGTGCTGACGGAGATTAATGACACTGAAAAAGGTGAGCACAAATTACAATGAAAAAGGGGACATTTTTGTGGTGCAGCCAATGAAAAGGGGGAAATTCAGGAAGCTATGAGAGGCCTATGGGGGGACCTAACCTACTCTAAGGGAATCAGGGAAGACCTCGAAGGGGAAGTTATCTTAACACTGAGCAGTATTTTTTTTTTTTTTTAGACGAAGTTTCGCTCTTGTTGCCCAGGCTGGAGTGCAATGGGGCGATCTCGGCTCACTGCAACCTCCACCTCCTGGGTTCAAGCGATTCTCCTCCCTCAACCTCCCGAGTAGCTGGCACTACAGGCGCCCGCCACGACGCCCAGCTAATTTTTGTATTCTAGTAGAGATGGTGTTTCACCATGTTGGCCAGGCTGGTCTTGAAACCCTGACCTCAGATGATCCACCCACCTCCGCCTCCCAAAGTGTTGGGATTATAGACTTGAGCCACCGTGCCGGCCTGAGTAGGAATTTTACAGAGATTTGAGGAGGCAGAGATTGAGGACTAAGAAATCATTGGAAATTTGAGGCAGCGGCGATATAATAAAGTTCTAGTGAGGAATCTAAGATTCAAAAATTTTGAGGATGTGAATTACAGAACTGTCCAGAAGTGGTTGATTTTTTGGGGGCCAAGCATCACGGGGCTCGCTTATAAAAATCATGTGTTCTAATTTCCTTTTCTTTTCTTTTTTTTTTTTTGAGATGGAGTCTCGCTCCATCACCCAGGCTGGAGTGCAGTGGCTGGATCTCGGCTCACTGCAAGCTCCACCTCCCAAGTTCAAGCAATTCTCCTGTCTCAGCCTCCTGAGTAGCTGGGACTACAGGCGCCTGCCACCATGCCCAGCTAATTTTTGCATTTTTAGTAGAGACAGGGTTTCACCTTGTTGGTAAGGCTGGTCTCGAACTCCTGACCTCAGGTGATCCACCCGCCTCGGCCTCCCAAAGTGCTGGGATGACAGGCGTGAGCGACTGCCCCTGGCCCATACGTTCTAATCTTCTAGGTTACAACGCTCTACGCTGCAATCTCTCCACCGTTACAGTTTAAAAACTAGAAGTCCCTACCACCCTCGCCTGCTGTTCGTGCGCGGCGCGCGGCGCTTCGGGCCTTGTAGTCTTGGACAGACCCCGAGGCCCATGGTGCCGTGCGGCGGGTCGTCGCGCCTGCGCGGTGCAAGCGGCGGGCAGCGCAGAGTGCGAGGCTCTTTTGTTCGGCTGAGGGGAGGGCCGTTGGCCGGGGCCTGCGGTACGCCGCTTCAGTGAGGGACTCCACTGCGGCCACCCGGCTTGCTGCCTTCCTGGGCGCCACTCCCCCAGGCGACCCGACGCGACGCGCCAGTAGCGCAGCACCGATTCTTCTCGGGCTCTTGGGCGCTGCTGTGAGGTGAGGAGCCCGCTGGAGGCGCGAGAGCTGGGGGAGGGGGCGCGGCGGCGGCGGCGGGAGCCGTGCGTGAGGGGCCGCGCTTTCGAGGCGGAGGTTAGGAGCGGGGAGCGCGCCCGGGTCCGGCGTCCTGCTTCTCCGCTTCCCGCGCTGAGCTCTCCGCCTGTCGCTGAGGCGTCGGTGCCAGCTGCGTGAAGGATGGAGAGGGCGGGGCGCGAATCCTGAGCCCGAGACTGAAGTGCTTGGGGGTGGGCCGAGCACTTGGGGGCAGCTCTTCGGGGCCCTGGTGGTTTGGAACAATGTTGCTTGGCTGGGCGGCTGCGGGATAGGGCGGAAGGGGACAGGCTTGAGGCTTGGATAGGCGTGAGGAGGCGCTGACTACCGCACGACCCGAGGTTTGTAACTATGTTCGGAGGACGCCGGGTCCGGCTGGGACTGCTAGAGGAACCTGGCTTTGCAGGACTACGGAGGAGTAACGTCGAGTGAATTGGAAGAGGGCCCTGGGCCGCACAAGGTGTGCTGATTGGAGGAGGAGATGTGTGGAATAAATTGGGAAAGGGGGCACGGAGGGGGAGGGGCAGGCGTTTGCTGGGCCTGGCTCTGGAAGGGGAGGAGCTGTTAGGATAAGTAGGGCGGAGATCCCGAGAATATTTCTGTAAGGTATGTAAGAAAAAAGGGGAAAGCAGGCCGCCCTTGCATCCTGATGGGTCCTTACAGTGGGGAGGCTGTGAGAATAATGTGTGAATAAAGGATGGAATATGCTTTTTTCACTTTTCCAGGTTTCCTACTACCTTCACTCCATGATTCCTTTGGGGAGTTAAAAAAGTCCAAGTGCAGTTCTTGCTTTGATTCAAAATTAGTTCCATACGTTTTTGTGTGGGATCGTAACTGGTCTCACAAAGGTGATGAAATTGTAAGAATACGTAGATGAGTTAATAGTTAAGGAACAGCGTGAGGTAGTGAGAGATTGTGAGATCATGTGAGGTGCGAGAAATTGGGAGACATAGATAGGAAAATTATGTGAGATTGTGAGGTAATATTTGTTTCGTGGGCCCTTCTGTTTTTAGCCAGCTTTTCCTTGTTGGAAAATTTGAATACAGAGTGAGCAATATTTTACCTGTTTTTTTTTTTTTTTTTTTTTTTTTGAGAAGAGTCTCCCTCTGTCGCCCAGGCTGGAGTGCAGTGGTGCGATCTTGGCTCACTGCAACCTCCACCTCCTGGGTTCATGCGATTCTCTTGCCTCAGCCTCCCGACTAGCTGGGATTACAGGCACACGCCACCACGCCTGGCTAATTTTTGTATTTTTAGTAGAGACGGGGGTTTCACCGTATTAGTCACGCTGGTCTCGAACTCCTGACTTCGTGATCCTCCCGCCTCGGCCTCCCAAAGTGCTGGCATTATAGGCGTGAGCCACCGCGCCTGGCCATATTTTGCCTCTTTTTCAAAGTTTCAAATGAGGGTTTTTCATAAATTGGTGTTACATTTAGACGTGTTGGTTTAACGCAGTTGAGGTGGAATTTACAAAAAGCTTAGCTATAATCAGTTATATATTAGAACCTCTAGCCCAGGGTAAAGTAGCCTCCTCAATTGTGTTGAGTCACATCAGCAGTTTGGAAAGATTGTGAAAGGTCCAAGGCTTTGGAATAGATTCAGGAATACAATGGGGAAATTAGTGCCGGTGTTCCTCCCTAGGTGCCTTATAGACTTTTATATGAAAGTGGTGTGATTGAAAAGCACTTGTATTGAAACCGGTGGCACCTTAATGAAGCTTCAGGGGAGTGGAGGACCTGAAGTCATTTACGGTTTTCCCTGTGGTGATATTTTTCTTCAATGGCTGCTGTATCCTAAATTGTTTTTCATTAAAAAATAGTAGGGCCGGGCGCAGTGGCTCAAGCCTGTCATCCCAGCACTTTGGGAGTCTGAGGTGGGTGGATCACCTGAGGTCAGGAGTTCGAGACCAGCCTGGCCAACATGGTGAAACCCCATCTCTACTAAAAATAGAAAAATTAGCCCGGTGCGATGGCGGGCACCTGTAGTCCCAGCTACTTGGGAGGCTAAGGCAGGAGAATCGCTTGAACCCGAGGCGGAGGTTGCAGTGAGCTGAGATTGGCGCCGCTGCCCTCCAGCCTGGGCAACAGAGGGAGACTCTGTCTCAAAAAAAAAGAAAAGGGGGCCGGACGCGGTGGCTCATGCCTGTAATCCCAGCACTTTGGGAGGCTGAGGTGGGCGGATCATGAGGTCAAGAGATCGAGACCATCCTGGCCAACCAACATGGTGAAACCCTGTCTCTACTAAAAATACAAAATTAGCTGGGCCTAGTGGCACATGCCTGTAGTCCCAGCTACTCGAGAGGCTGAGGCAGGAGAATTGCTTGAACCCAGGAGGTGGAGGTTGCCATGAGCCGAGATCGCACTGTTGCACTCCAGCCAGGGCAACAAGAGCGAAACTCTGTCTCAAAAAAAGAAAAATGAAAAAATGGGGCTGTACCTCTTGTTCATCAGTGCCTGGCACATAGTAGGCCGTTCAGATTGTTGATGAATGAATGATGAATAGGGGAGCTTTGAGATCCATTCTGAGAACTCTGTTAGCCAAATTAGTGTGCATAGTAGTTTGCTTGTCCTGTATCTGTGACATTTGGCAGAGTTAAACTGTTGCTTTGGCATGCTTGTCTTAGCCTCAGTTAGTTTCTTTGCTTTTTGTTTGTTTTTTGTTTTTTGTTTTTTTAACAATAAAGATTTTTATTGTTTTTTGTTTTTTTAAGACAGGGTGTCGCTCTGTTGCCAGGCTGGAGTGCAGTGGTGGCATCATGCTTCACTGAAGCCTCGACCTCCTGGACACAAGCAGTCCTCCCACCACAGCCTCTTGAGTAGCTAGGACTACAGTCTCATGCCACCATGCATGGCTTCTTTTTTGTAGGGACAGTCTCTGTTGCCCAGAATGGTTAGCTTCAGTTTTGTACTCACTCTGGTACCAAATATAGAAAAGGTATACAGGCTGTGCAACTGGCCGTTTTAAATACCGCAGGCCTCAGATTCTGGGTTTCGTCAGCAAGCAAATAGCTTGAATATATCTGTTTTAAAAGAATCTTGAAAAATCTTCTGTGTCGTTAGTATTGATGAACAATAATTTACCAGTAGCAATGTCTGTTGAAAAATTGAATAGGCTTTCCAAGGTTATTTGGAGAAGTTACTCAAATATGGACAAAATTTAGATCTTCTCGGTATTTACATAGAATAACTTGTATTAAATCTTTCCTGCCTTTAGCATTTATACTTTGATGACCAGAAGGGGGCAATCTAATTTGTCTGTGAAATTGTGCCTTTTAAAATAATAGTTGACACTTTGAGTGCGTGACAGAACTATGGTATTAATTGTTTTTTTTTTGAGACGGAGTCTCGCTCTGTCGCCAAAGCTGGAGTGCAGTGGCACGATCTCAGCTCACTGCAACCTCCGCCTCCCAGGTTCAAGGGGTCCTCCTGCTTCAGCCTCCAGAGTAGCTGCGACAACCAGGGGCCCCCTACAACTCCCGGCTAATTTTTGTATTTTTAGTAGAGATGGGGTCTTGCCATGTTGGCCAGGCTGGTCTTGAACTCCTGACCTCGGGTGATCCACCCTCCTCGGCCACCCAAAGTGTTGGGATTACAGGTGTGAGCTACCGTGCCCAGCCTATAGTATTAATTTTTAACTGACAAGAATGGTGTATCCTTATGGGGTACACTGTTGTGGCGTTTTTTTTTTTTTTTTTTTTTGAGACGGAGTTTCGCTCTTGTTGCCCAGGCTGGAGTGCAGTGGTGCAATCTCAGCTTACTGCAACCTCCGCCTCCTTGGTTCAAGTGATTCTCCTGCCTCAGGCCTCCTAAGTAGCTGAAATTACAGGCGCCTGCCACCACACCTGGCTAATTTTTTGTATTTTTTTTAGTAGAGATGGGGTTTCATCATGTTGGCCAGGTTAGTCTTGAACTCCTGACCTCAGGTGATCCAACCTCCTTGGCCTCCAAAGTGCAGAGATTACAGGCTTGAGCCACCACTCCCAGCTTGTGGTGGGGTTTTTTGAACTTTTATTTTTCTCATATAAATAGAGGCAGGGACTCACTGTGTTGCCCAGGCTAGTTTCAAACTCCTGGTCTCAAGTAATCTTCCCACCTCACCCTCCCAAAGTACTGGGATTACAGATATGAGCCACTGCACCTGGCCCACTGTGGTGGTTTTTGTTTTTCTTTTTCTTTTTTTTTTAGACAAGTCTTGCTCTGTCACCCAGGCTGGAGTGCAGTGGTGCACTCCACTCGACTCACTGCAGCTTCCACCTCCCAGGTTCAAGTGATTCTCCTGCCTCAGCCTCCTGAGTAGCTAGGAATACAGGTGCACACCACCATGCCCAGCTAACTTTTTTTGTATTTTTAGTAGAGATGAGGTCTCACCATGTTGGCCAGGCTGGTCTTGAAATCCTGACCTCGAGTGATCCACCCACTTCAGCCTCTCAAAGTGCTGGGATTGCAGGTGTGAGCCACCACTCCTGGCCACTGTGGTGTTTTGATACGTTTCCAATGTAGTCATAATTCTGGTCTAGCTTTCTAACCACTTTTATTTTATCTTAAATTAACCTTTGAAGGATTGCTTGAGGTATCTCTATGTCCATACTAACATTTGTAGACTCTTGTGGCCTCTCAACCAAAAAATCTATGTCAAAATATCCGTGTCAACATACTCAAAGGGGTTTTCCAAGTTTCAGAACACATCTCAGATAAAATTCAAAATGTATTCGCACACCAGCATTCTAGCCTTAGATCCTCTGGAATTCAAGGGCTGGTGTTCCTTTAAAAATGAAACTCCTGACCGGGCGTGATGGCTCACGCCTGTAATAGCAGCACTATGGGAGGTCGAGGTGGGTGGATCACCTCAGGTGGGAATTGAAGACCAGCCTGACCAACATGGAGAAACTCCGTCTCTACTAAAAATACACAATTAGCTGGGCGTGGTGGCGCATGCCTGTAATCCCAGCGACTCGGGAGGCTGAGGCAGGAGAACTGCTTGAACCTGGGCGGCGGAGGTTGCAGGGAGCCGAGATTGCACCACTGTACTCCAGCCTGGGTGAAAGAGCAAGACTCCGTCTCCAAAAAAAAGAAACTCCTGCTAACTGTGTGTGTGGCCTAAGTTCTTGTTTTCTGCTTAGTCAAGTTTTCCATCTGGAAAGCATTTGCTTCGCAAACAGCCACAGCTTACAGACTAAAAGCAGTTTAGAAACAAGACTACCACCTGAATATACTACACATGCCTTCACCTGCCTTTTGATGATTGGTATGTAGTTGCTGATTCTTTCAACAAAAGGTACTTCTTTCTTGTTTTCTCTTAGGGCTTATGGATCAGATTTATCTTTCTGCTTATTCCTTTAAAAGCTTATAGCTTTGGACTTCCATTCCCTGATGCTTCTGAGACAGTCATCCTTTTTTTTTTTTTTTTTTTTGAGATGGAGTTTTGTTCTTGTTGCCCAGGCTGGAGTGCAATGATACGATCTCGGCTCACCGCGACCTCAACCTCCTGGGTTCAAGCGATTTTCCTGCCTCAACCTCCCAAGTAGCTGGGATTACAGGCATGCACCACCATGCCCGGCTAATTTTGTATTTTTAGTAGAGATGAGGTTTCTCCATGTTGGTCAGGCTGGTCTCAAACTCCCGACCTCAGGAGATCCGCCCGCCTCAGCCTCCCGAAGTGCTGGGATTACAGGCGTGAGCCACCGCGCCCCACCTGAGACATCCATCTTTATTGCCCATGTAGGGTTCAACAACTTGTTCAGGTTCCAGACATACCTTTAATTGTGTGTGCAAGTAAAAATAGAAACAAAATGCTTTGGGAACCCAAAGAAAAGAGAAATATTATTTAGCTAGGTTGGGTAGGCTTCATGGAGAAAGTAGCATTTTTAAGCTTGGTCTTGAAGAATGGATAGGATTTTGACTGTTGGCCCTGTACAGGAGCACACTACTTTCTTCTTTCTTTTTTTTTTTTTTTTTTTTTTTTTGAGACGGAGTCTCGCTCTGTCGCCCAGGCTGGAGTGCAGCGGCGCAATCTCGGCTCACTGCAAGCTCCACCTCCCGAGTTCACGCCATTCTCCTGCCTCAGCCTCTCCGAGTAGCTGGGACTACAGGCGCCTGCCACCACGCCTGGCTAATTTTTTTGTATTTTTAGTAGAGACGGGGTTTCACCGTGGTCTCGATCTCCTGACCTCGTGATCCGCCCGCCTCGGCCTCCCAAAGTGCTAGGATTACAAGTGTGAGCCACCGCGCCCAGCCTTTTTTTTTTTTTTTTTTTTTTTGAGGCAGAGTCTTGCTCTGTCACTGAGGCTGGAGTGCAGTGTCAAGATCTTGGCTCACTGCAACCTCTGCCTGCCTGGTTCAAGTAATTCTTGTGCCCCACCCTCCCAAGTAGCTGGGATTACAGGCATGCACCACCACACCTGGCTAATTTTTGTATTTTTAGTAGATATGGGGTTTCACCATGTTGGCCAGGCTGGTCTTGAGCTCCAGGCCTCAAGTGATCCACCCACCTCGACTTCCCAAAGTACTGATTTATAGGTGTGAGCCACCAAGCCCAGTCAGGAGCACACTTTTTTTTTTTTTTTTCTTTGAGACAGAGTCTTGGTCCGTCACCCAGGCTGGAGTGCAGTGGCGCGATCTCAGCTCACTGCATCCTAACCCCGTTTTCTGGATTCAAGCAATTCTTGTGCCTCAGCTTCTTGAGTAGCTGGGACTACAGGTGCGCCATGCTGGCTAATTTTTTTTTTGTATTTTTCGTAGACACGGGGTTTCACCATGTTGCTGGGCTGGTCTCAAACTCCTAGCCTGAAGCGATCCACCCACCTTGGCCTCCCAAAGTGCTGAGATTACAGGTGTGGGTCACAGTGACTAGCCCACACCTTTTTTTTTTTTGGAGGCAGAGTCTTGTCCTGTATCCCAGGCTGGAGTGCAGTGGTGCAATCTCGGTTCACTGCAGCCTTCACCTCCCAGGTTGAAGGAATTCTCCTGCTTTAGCCTCCTGAGTATCTGGGATTACAGGCGTGTGCCACCATACCTGGCTGATATTTGTATTTTTACTAGAGTTGGGGTTTTACCATCTTAGCCAGGCTGGTCTCGAACTCCTGACCTCAAGTGATCCACCTGCCTTGGCCTCCCAATGTGCTGGGATTACAAGCATGAGCCACTGCGCCCCACCAAGCCCACACTTCTTTTTTTTTGAGACGGAGTTTCACTCTTGATGCCCAGGCTGGAGTGCAGTGGCACGATCTTGGCGCACCGCAACTTCCGCCTCCCAGGTTTGAGCGATTCTTCTGCCTCAGCCTCTGGAGTAGCTGGGATTACAGGCATGCGCCACCACACCCAGCTAATTTTGTATTTTTAGTAGAGATGCGGTCATGTTGGTCAGGCTGGTCTCGAACTCCCGACCTCAGGTAATTCGCCTGCCTCAGCCTCCCAAAGTGCTGGGATTACAGGCGTGAGTCATCATGCTGGGCCTAAGCCCACACTTCTTAATACTTAATAGATGAGCAAAGCTATGGAGGAAACAGGATGTGTTCAGGTTATGGCCAGGTTATAGTCTTTGACAGGAATGTAGATTTTGTGAGGGAAGAAGGGACATAATTAGTCTGGAATAGGAACCGAAGAATTTAAGTGTTACACTGAGGACTTTGGCCTTCGTTTTAAATGGGAGGAAACCTTGTAGAAATTATTTCCTATTCAGTCAGCTCCAGCTCAAACTGGTTTATATGTGTCACATTGCCTTTGTTTACAACAGTTCCTGAAGCCAAATTGCCCTACCAGTACACCTTTTCAAATGCTAGTAAAGCCTGGTTTCAAACTCAGCTTTTCAAAATGTTTCCTAATGCCCTGGCCAGTTCTTCCTCCAACCTCCTATAGTGCGTTTATGTCTGCTTTTTATTGCTTATACTGCTTTTGGTAATTATGTATGCTTGCCATTTCGGACTCTCACTTGAACTTGCATTGTTTACCTTTTTGTATTTTTTTTTTTTCCGAGACCTGTCCTGTGTCTTTTTTTTTTTTTTTTTTTTTTTTTTTTTTAATTTTATTTTTGAGACAGAGTCTCGCTTTGTTGCCCAGGCTGGAATGCAGTGTCGTGATCTGGCCTCACTGCAACCTCTGCCTCCCAGGTTCAAGCAGTTCTCCCTGCCTTAGCCTCCCAGGTAGTTGGGTAGCTGGGATTATAGGCGCCTGCCATCATGCCCACCTAATTTTTTTCTTTTTTTGTTTTTTTGAGACAGTTTTGCTCTTGATGCCCAGGCTGGAGTGCAATGGTGTGATCTCGGCTCACTGCAACCTCTGCCTCCTGGGTTCAAGCGATTCTCCTGCCTCAGCCTCCCGAGTAGCTGGGATTAAAGGCATGCGCCACCATGTCCGGCTCATTTTGTATTTTTAGTAGAGACTGGATTTCTCCATGTTGGTCAGGCTGGTCTTGAACTCCTGACCTCAGGTGATCTGCCCACCTCGGCCTCCCAAAGTGCTGGGATTACAGGCATGAGCCACCATGCCCGGCCTAATTAATTAATCTTTTAGAGATAGAGTCTCACGGCTGGGTGCGATGGCTCACGCCTGTAATCTCAGCACTTTGGGAGTCCGAGGTAGGCGGATCACGAGGTCAGGAGTTCGAGACCAGCCTGGCCAAGATGGTGAAACCTTGTCTCTACTAAAAATAGAAAAATTAGCCAGGCGCAGTGGCGGGCGCCTATAATCCCAGTTACTCGGGAGGCTGAGGCAGGAGAATCGCTTGAACCCAGGAGGCGGAGGTTGTGAGCCAAGATAGCTGCACTCTAGCCTGGGCAACAGAGCAAGACTCCCTCTCAAAAAAAAAAAAAAGAGATAGTGAGAGATGGAGTCTCGCTATGTTGCCCAGGCTGGTCTGAAACTCGTGGCCTCAACCACCCCACAACCCTTGCCTTGGCCTTCTAAAGTGCTGGGATTACAGGTGTGAGCCACAGTGCCTCGCTAATTTTATTTTTTTTAAATAGATAGTATTAAAAGCTAGAAGATCTGGTCAGGCATGGTGGCTCACGCCTGTAATCCCAGCACTTTGGGAGGCCGAGGTGGGCGGATTACCCGAGATCAGGAGTTCGAGACCAGCCTGACCAACATGGAGAAACCCTGTCTCTACTAAAAATACAAAAGTAGCTGGGCATAGTGGCGCATGCCTGTAATCCCAGCCACTTGGGAGGCTGAGGCAGGAGAATCGCTTAAACCCGGGAGGCAAAGGTTGCGGTGAGTCAAGATGGCGCCACTGTATTCCAGCCTGGGCGACAAGAGTGAAACTCCGTCTCAAAAAAAATAAAAATAAAAATAAAAAAAAAGATCTGGCTGGGCATGGTGGCTCACACCTGTAACCTGAGTACTTTGAGAGGTCGAGGTGAGTGGATCACTTGAGGTCAGGAGTTCAAGACCAGCCTGGCCAACATGGTGAAACCCCGTCTCTACTAAAAATACAAAAATTAGGCCAGGTGTGGTGGCTCACGCCTGTAATGCCAGCACTTTGGAAGGCTGAGGCCGGTGGATCACCTGAGGTCAGGAGTTCAAGACCAGCCTGGCCAACATGGTGAAAACCCGTCTCTACTAAAAATACAAAAATTAGGCCAGGTGGGGTGGCTCACGCCTGTAATCCCAGCACTTTGGGAGGCTGAGGCAGGTGGATCACAAGGTCAGGAGATCGAGACCATCCTGGCTAACGTGGTGAAACCCCGTCTCTACTAAAAAATACAAAAAAATTAGCCGGGTATGGTGGCGGGCGCCTGTAGTCCCAGCTACTCGGGAGGCTGAGGCAGGAGAATGGCGTGAACCTGGGAGGCGGAGCTTGCAGTGAGCCGAGATCACGCCACTGGACTCCATCCTGGGCGACAAAGCGAGACTCTGTCTTAAAAAGAAAGAAAAAAACCTAACCTCTCAGTTATCCCATAAGGGTCATTAAGTCTGTTTTACAGATGAAGAAACTGAGTTATATAGTAACTATATGTGACTACCTATAGACATAAAGTTGAGAGGTCAGAGAAGTGAAACATATTAGGGGCCAAGGCTTGGAATCATGACAGTTGTGTTTTGCTTATTGTCCTGGTGTTCGGTTAAACAGGTCTTTCACTGAGAAGCAGACCACACAGGAACCCTAATCATGCTTCTGGTGCTCCTGTTACCTTTCTTCTGGTGAAAGGGACGCTGAGGATCTTTTAAGCAGTGCTCTTCCAGTTTCGTTGCTGTACAACAAAGGTCTAGACTGGATGGTGTTGAATGTGATATAGAGGAGGTTTTGTTTTCAAGCACATCGGTTGTTACTTCCCTTACTGCTTCGTTGTTATTCTAAATGTGATGGAGAAAATAAAATGTTCACCGGCATTCTAGTGAACTATGAGAACTGATTTTTTTTTTCTTTTTGAGACAAAGTTTTACTCTTGTTGCCCAGGCTGGAGTGCAACAGCACAATCTCGGCTCACCGCAACCTCTGCCTCCTGGGTTCAAGCGATTACCTCAGCTTCCCTAGTAGCTGGGATTATAGGCATGTGCCACCACGCCTAGCTAATTTTGTATTTTTAGTAGAGACGAGATTTCTCCATGTTGGTCAGGCTGGTCTTGAACTCCCGACCTCAGGTGATCTGCCCGCCTCAGCCTACCAAAGTGCTGGGATTACAGGCCTGAGCCACCGTGCTGGGCCCCAAGAACTGATTTATGTCTGCAGTGATGTGTGTAATTTCACTTGAGAAATATGGTTTTTGCCAATCCTCTTACAGCACTAGCTTTTATCCAAGAATGTTCATCAAAATCTCCTGTGGAGCTTTGAAAGCTGCAGATGCCTGGCTGGGCGCGGTGGCTCACGCCTGTAATTCCAGCACTCTTGGAGGCCAAGATGGGCGGATCACGAGGTCAGGAGATAGAGACCATCCTGGCTAACACAGTGAAACCCTGTCTCTACTAAAAATACAAAAAAATTAGCCGGGCGTGGTGGCAGGCGCGTGTAGTCTCAGCTACTGGGGAGGCTGAGGCAGGAGAATGGCGTGAACCTGGGAGGTGGAGCTTTCAGTGAGCCGAGATCACGCCACTGCACTCCAGTCTGGGCAACTGAGTGAGACTCTGTCTCAAAAAAAAAAAAAAAGAAAAGAAAAGAAAAAGAAAGATGCAGTTGCCAGCTTTTAAAATTGAGCTATGAATTAATTACTCTTGATTCAGATTTACACTGTTCCTGGATTCCTTGGGACACTATAAACAAGTTTTGGGGTTTTTGTTTTGTTTTGTGTTTTATTGAGACAGTCTTGCTGTGTCACCCAGGCTGGAGTGCAGTGGCATGATTTTGGCTCACTGCCAATGTCAAAATAGCATTCTTCATGATAATAAAAAAAAGGAAACCATACAATGGAATAACTATGGCAGCTGTTAGGATGGAGATCTTTATGGAATAATGTCAAAGATACATTGCATTGTATAAAATGGTAAACTGGTGCTTGCTTAGGCAGCACATGTACTAAAATTGGAACGACACAGAGAAGATTAGCATGGCCCCTATGCAAGGACGACACGCAAATTCGTGAAGCAGTCCGTATTTTTAAGTATTTAAAAAAATGCAAAAGTAAAGAATTTTTATTTATTTATTTATTTAGTTAGTTAGTTAGTTAGTTATTTTGAGATGGAGTCTCGCTTTGTCGCCCAGGCTGGAGTGCAGTGGCGTGATCTTGGCTCGCTGCAACATCCGCCTCCCGGGTTCAAGCGATTTTCCTGCCTCAGCCTCCTGAGTAGCTGGGATTACAGGCATGCGCCACCACGCCCAGCTAATTTTTGTATTTTTAGAAGAGACGGGGTTTCACCATGTTGGTCAGGCTGGTCTCGAGCTCCTGACCTCGTGATCCACCCACCTTGACCTCCCAAAGTGCCGGGATTATAGGCGTGAGCCACCGCACCTGGCAGCAAGAAAAAAAATTTTTTTTTTTTTTTTTTCAGACGGAGTCTCGCACTGTCGCCCAGGCTGGAGTGCAGTGGCGCCATCTTGGCACACTGTAACCTCCACCTCCGCCAGGTTGTAGCAATTCTTCTGCCTCTGCCTCCCAAGTAGCTAGGATTACAGGCGCCTGGCACCACGCCCAGGTAATTTTTTGTATTTTTAGTAGAGATGGGTTTTCACTATGTTGGCCAGGCTGGTCTCAAACTCCTGACCTTGTGATCCACCCGCCTTGGCCTTCCAAAGTGCTGGGATTACAGGCGTGAGCCACTGCACCTGGCCACATTATATATTTTTGTAATTGAATGTTAATATATGATTTTAATTAGAAAAAATTAAAATACTGCTTTTAATAACACCACTTTCTGATGTATTTGCTGTGGAGTGGGGTCTAAGCATCTGTATTTCTTCTTCTTTTTTTTTTTTTTGAGACTGAGTCTCGCTCTGTTGCCAGGCTCTGGAGTGCAGTGGTACAATCTCAGGTCACTGCAACCTCCGATTCCCTGGTTCAAGTGATTCTTCTGCCTCAGCCTCCCGAGTAGCTAGGACTACATGCGTGTGCCACTATGCCCGGCCAATTTTTGTGTTTTTACTAGAGACGGGGTTTTGCCACGTTGGCCAGGATGGTCTCGATCTGATGACCTCGTGATCCACCTGCCTTGACCTCCCAAAGTGTTGGGGTTACAGGCATGAGCCACTGCGCCCAGCCTTTTTTTTTTTTTTTTTTTAATTTTTTTTGAGATGGAGTCTCACTCTGTTGCCCAGGCTGGAGTGCAATGGCATGATCTTGGCTTACTGCAACCTCCGCCTCCCGGGTTCAAGCTATTCTCCTGCCTCAGCCTCTTGAGTAGCTGGGATTACAGGTGCACACCACCACGCCCAGCTAATTTTTGTATTTTTGGTAGAGACTGGGATTTCACCATGTTGGCCAGGCTGATCTTAACTCCTGACCTCGTGATCCACCCACCTCACCTCCCAAAGTGCTGGGATTACAGGCGTGAGCTATCGCACCCAGGCAGGCATCTGTATTTCTGAACTCCATAGGTGATTCTGATTCTCATAGAGGTGAAGGTTCTCGACTCAGAGTTTGCTTTCCTCTGAATTTTTTTTTTTTTTTGAGATGGAGTCTTACTCTGTTGCCCAGGCTAGAGTGCAGTGGTGCGATCTGGGCTCACTGCAACCCTCTGCTTCCCAGGTTCAACTGATTCTCCTGCCTCAGCCTCCTGAGTAGCTGGGACTACAGGTGCCCGCCACCACGCCCAGCTAATTTTTTGTATTTTTAGTAGAGATGGGGTTTCACCATGTTAGCCAGGATGGTCTCGATCTCCTGACCTCGTGATCTGCCCGCCTCGGCCTCCCAAAGTGCTGGAATTACAGGCGTGAGCCACCACGCCCAGCCATTTTTATTTATTTTTTTATTTTTATTTTTCTCTTTTTTTTTTTTTTTTTTTTTTTTTGAGACTGAGTCTCACTCTATAGCCTAGGCTGGAGTGCAGTGGTGTGATCTAGGCTCACTGCAGCCTCCGCCTTCTGGGTTCAAGTCAAGTGATTCTCCTGCCTCAGGCTCCCAAGTAGCTGCGATTACAGATGTGCACCACCACGCCCAGCTAATTTTTGTATTTTTAAGTAGAGATGGGGTTTCACCATGTTGGCTAGGGTGGTCTCAAACTCCTGACCTCAGGTAATTCGCCTGCCTCAGCCTCCCAAAGTGCTGGGATTACAGGCGTGAGTCATCGTGCCCAGCCCTGACCAACATTTTAAATGCCTCACCTTGGCATTTAGCTAGAAACCCTACTGGTTTAGTTTCTTAGGTCTGTAGGTGCTACCATGGCCTCACATTTATAATTTGGTTTTTCAAACTGGCAAAAAATCAGAATCGTGGAAGTTCCTAGCATAGCACTTCATAGTTCATGTTTATGGTGGCAGCCAAGAGCTGTGGCCATACTGGCTTCTTGAAGCCTTCTCGTACCCTTTCACAGTACAAACTATTTCAAAACAAAATGAAATGCCTAAGTTTGTGTCTGTTACGTTACTGCCTTCTGCAGTCAAGTAGCATTGTTGCTTCTTTACATTTTTTAGCTCCTCAGTGCAGGGGTGGAGGGTGGGTGAGGACAATCACAACAGTAGTCTTTCTCTTAAAATTGAGCTGTGAATTAATTACTCTCGATTCAGATTTACACTGTTCCTGGATTCCTTGGGACACTGTAAACAAGTTTGGGGGTTTTTTTTGTTTTGTTTTTTATTGAGACAGAGTCTTGCTGTGTCACCCAGGCTGGAGTGCAGTGGTGCGATTTTGGCTCACTGCCAATGTCTGCCACCTGGGTTCAAGCAATTCTCATGCCTTAGCCTCTCAAGTAACTGGGACTACAGGTGCACGCCACCGTGACCAGCTTATTTTTTTGTATTTTTAGTAGAGACAAGGTTTCGCCATGTTGGCCAGGCTTTTCTTGAACTCCTGACCTTAGGTGATTCTGCCCTCCTCAGCCTCCCAAAGTGCTGGGATTATGGGCGTGAGCCACCGCGCCTGGCCTGGTTTCTTAAAATTGACATTTTCTCAGTAGTTCTTTCTGTAGTCTGCTTGCTAGATGTTTAACTTCAAAAATTCTACATTATGTAGCACTTGTCAATTTAAAAGACTCAAAAGACTGCTGGGGCATTAAAAACCCAGCTTTGTTTCTGTCTGCAGGTTTAATAAACAATGAATACCTTCATATTCCAGAAACCAACTAAAAATCATTGGTTTTTTTTTTTTTAACAGAGCCATACCTTTTCTGAGAAAAATCATTACCAGTCACTTTCTTATTTACCAGTGACAAATTGTAGGGAGGAGTCATCTTAAGAGACCTCTGTGTCCTTTCCTTATACAGGCTGGAGGGATGTTACCCTGTAGGTTTGTGGCTAGCTGCTAGTTATATGTGTTCAACAGGGCATTTAGCCTAGCCTTGCTAGATGGCCTTACTGAAGTGCTATGCTCTGTTTAATTGTGTGACCTTAGGTGATTTATTTCATCTAAATTTGGTCTATTTGTGAGGTAGAGATAACATCTGAATGGCTTATCTTACAGGATGGTTTTGAAGATTAAATGAGATAATGTGGTAGCACTTTGTAAACTGTAAAGTATAATGCAAATGTAAAGTATTATTTTTCTAGGAATCTTCAAATGTAGCAGACTCAGCAAATGTTTAGGTAAAAATTATGGCAATGCTAGATTTCTTTGTTTATAATACTATGATATAAACCACACGAGTTGGCTAAGAAGAACAACTGAGGATCTCAAATTGAGGTTTGAGTACATACTGTAAAACCATACTCCTGCATTTGTAGTCCAGTCTCCTCAGTTACTAGCTTCAACTAGTAACTCTTGGGAGTATTGTTTTTTGTTTGTTTGTTTGTTTGTTTTGAGACGGAGTCGTGCTCTGTCGCCCAGGCTGGAGTGCAGTGACGTGATCTCGGCTCACTGCAAGCTCCGTCTCCTGGGTTCACACCATTCTCCTGCCTCAGCCTCCCAAGTAGCTGGGACTATAGGTGCCCGCCATCACGCCCGGCTAATTTTTTGTACATTTAGTAGAGACGGGGTTTCAGCATGTTAGCCAGGATGGTCTCAATCTCCTGACCTCGTGATCCACCCGCCTCGGTCTCCCAAAGTGCTGGGATTACAGGCGTGAGCCACTGCTCCCAGCCAGGAGTATCGTAAATAATAAATGAGTAGGCAGGGCGCCGTGGTTCATGCCTGTAATCCCAACACTTGGGGAGGCCAAAGCGGGAGAATTGTGTGAGGCCAGGAGTTTAAGAGAAGCTTGGGGCCCAGCACAGTGGCTCACGCCTGTTATCCCAGCACTTTGGGAGGCTGAGGCAGGTGGATCATGAGGTCAGGAGTTCGAGACCAGCCTGACCAACATGGTGACCTGTCTCTACTAAAAATACAAAAATTAGCTGGGTGTGGTGGCACGCACCTGTAATCCCAGCTACTCAGGAGGCTGAGGCAGGAGAATCTCTTGAACTCGGGAGGCGGAGGTTGCAGTGAGGTGAGATCGCGCCACTGCACTCCAGCCTGGGCGACAGAGCAAGACTCCGTCTCAAAAAAAAAAGAAGCCTGAACAACATAGGAACACCTTGTCTCTACCAGAAAAAATTGAAAAAATTAGCCAAGTTTGGTGGTACAAGCCTGTAGTCCCAGCTACTTGGGAGGATGGCTTGAGCCCAGGAGATCGAGACTGCAGTGTGTTATGATCAGGTCACTGTACTGGGCAACAGAGCGACACCCTGTGTCTAAACAAAATTTTTTAAATAAATGAGTAAAGTGTAATAGTACCTGGCACGTAATAAGCACTCACTATTATTAGATACTTCAGTGAAACTTTGCAGATAAACATGGCTGGTTGAACCATATGGTTCTACTCCTTTTGAAAATCTCACACAAGTAATGGTCAAAGGATTTTTTTTTTTTTTTTTTTTGGGATGGAGTTTCGCTTTTGTCGCCCAGGCTGGAGTGCAATGGCGCAATCTCGGCTCACTGTAACCTCTGCCTCCCAGGTTCCAGCGATTCTCCTGCCTCAGCCTTCCGAGTAGCTGGGATTACAGACGCCCACCACCACACCCAGCTACTTTTTTGGATTTTTAGCAGAGACAGAGTATCACCATGTTGGTCAGGCTGGTCTCGAACTCCTGACCTCAAGCGATCCACTCACCTCAGCTTCCCAAATTACTGGGATTACAGGCGTGAGCCACCATGCCGCCTGGCCGATAAGAAGATTTTTAAAGAGACAAGAAAAATAGGAAAAAGACAAGTAGAGATGTCAGAAAACAGCTGGAAAACTAGTTACTGACCAGAAAAAGCTAAAAATTAAGTAGGACTGGATTTAAGAAGAGCCAAAAAGGTACAACAAACCAGTTTGTGTCACAGGATTCTGGAAAGGCCACTAGGTACCCCTGACAATAGAGGTGCGGGTGGAATTTAGAAAGTGGTAATTGACCAGGCATGATGGCTTACACATGTAATCCCAGCACTTTGGGAGGCTGAGGCGGGAGGATCGCTTGAGTCCAGGAGTTCAAGAACAGCCTGGGTGACATAGTGAAACCCTGTCTTTAAAAAGTAAATAAATAAATAAAAATTAGGCCAGGTGCAGTGGCTCATGCCTGTAATCCCAGCACTTTGGGAGGCTGAGGCAGGCAGATCACCTGAGGTTGGGAGTTCAAGACCAGCCTGACCAACATGGAGAAACTCTGTCTCTACTAAAAATACAAAATTAGCTGGGCATGGTGGTACATGCCTGTAATCCCAGCTACTTGGGAGGCTGAGGCAGGAGAATCGCTTGAACCCGGGAGGCAGAGGTGGTGGTGAGCTGAGATCGCGTTGTTGCACTCCAGCCTGGGTGACAAGAGCGAAACTCCATCTCAAAAAAAAAAAAAGATAATTGTGTCATTAAAAAAAAATAAAATTACCTGGCACAGTGGCTCACACCAGTAATCCCAGCACTTTGAGAGGCTGAGGTGGGCGGATTACTTGAGGTCAAGCGTTTTGAGACCAGCCTGGCCAACATGGTGAAACCATGTCTTTACTAAAAATACAAAAAAATTAGCCAGGAGTGGTGGTGTGCATCTGTAGTCCCAGCTACTCAGGAGGCTAAGGAAGAGGATCATTTGAACCTGGGAGGTGGAGGTTGCAGTGAACTGAGATTGCATCACTGCACTCCAGCCTGGTCAACAGAGAGAGACTCCATCTCAAAAAAAATAAATAAAATAATAGATCATTTTTCTTTTTTCTTTTTTTTTGAGATGGAGTCTCGCTCTGTCCCCCAGGCTGGAGTGTAGTGGTTTGATCTCGGCTCACTGCAAGCTCCGCTTCCCGGGTTCATGCCATTCTCCTGCCTAAGCCTCCCAAGTAGCTAGGATTACAGGTGCCCGCCATCACACCCGGCTAATTTTTTGTATTTTTAGTAGAGATGGGGTTTCACCGTGTTAGCCAGGATGGGCTCTATCTCCTGACCTCGTGATCTGCCCACCTCGGCCTCCCAAAGTGCTGGGATTACAGGTGTGAGCCACCACGCCCAGCCTCTTTATCATTTTTTTAAAGACAGTCTTGCTTCGTCACCCAGGCTGGAGTGCAGTGGCACAATCACAGCTCACAGCAGCCTCAACCTCCTGTGCTTAAGCGATCCTCCCAGCACACCCAGCCGATTATTTTTTGTAGAGGTGGGGTCTCACTACGTTGCCCAGGCTGGTCTCACTCCTGGGCTCAAGCAATCCTTCTGCCTAGGCCTCCCAAAGTGCTGGAATTACAGGTGTGTGCTGCCGAGCCCTGCCCTCTCTACTGATTTTGACAAACAGCTTTCTTGAAACCCTGGAGAACTAATTGTAAACAAAAAAACACGTTGGGAAGTCTGGCTGGGAATCTCCAGTAATAGTCTCTCTGGGTGTAGATGCTCTGGGATGAGCCAGTAAAAAAAGCTCAGGAAGAAGCGGGGATCTGTTTTCTATATTCTTCTTATTCGAGTTGCTCTGAAGACAGTACTTAAAAAGTAAGTAAAGGGCTGGGCTCAGTGGCTCAGGCCTGTAATCTCAGCACTTTGGGAGGCCGAGGCAGGCAGATCACCTGAGGTCAGGAGTTCGAGACCAGCCTGGCCAACATAGTGAAATCTTGTCTCTACTAAGAGTATTAAAAAAATTAGCTGGGCATGGTGGTGAGTGCCTGTAATCCCAGCTCTCTGAGAGGCTGAGGCAGGAGAATCGCTTGAACTCAGGAGGTGAAGGTTGCAGTGAGCTGAGAGCGCTCCATTGCACTCCAGCCTGGGCGACAAGAGCGAAACTCTGTCTCAAAAAATAAAAGTGAGTAAAGATCAAAGTCACGAGAATGCTTTACTTTAGATTTCCCCATTTGGGGGCTTTCTTTACTTAACAATTATGCCATTCTATGACTCTTCCTCTCTGAGGCCGTGCTAATTAATGATAAAGGGAGGATAAGCTTGCAGTAGGTAGAGATCAGTTAGAAGTGTGCTGACCCTTTCTGCTCATAGCAGAAGGATCAAGTGGATAATAGTCAGTGCTGTTTTATTTTTTGGCCAGATCTCACGCCAGTAATCCCAGCACTTTGGGAGGTCGAGGCAGGTGGATCGCTTGAGCCCAGGGATTCGAGACCAGCATTGGCAACATGGCAAGAACCCTTCTCTACCGAAAATACAAAAATTAGGCAGTCTCATAACCTGGTCTCTAAATAAACAAATAAGTAGATTAAACTTTTCAAAAACAAATGCTATTTATTTTTCTAAGATATATATATATTTATATATATATATTTATATATATTTATATATATATTTATATATATATATTTATATATATATTTATATATATTTATATATATTTATATTTATATATTTATATATATATATTTATATATATTTATATATATATATTTATATATATATATTTATATATATATTTTTTTTTAGACGGAGTCTCACTCTGTCACCAGGCTGGAGTGCAGTGGCGTGATCTCGGCTCATTGCAACCTCCACCTCCCGGGTTCAAGCAATTCTCCTGCCTCAGCCTCCCGAGTAGCTGGCACTACAGGCGAGCGCCACCATTACCCAGCTAATTTTTATACTTTTAGTAGAGATGGGGTTTCACCATATTGGCCAGGCTGGTCTCGAACTCCTGACCTTGTGATCTGCCTGCCTCGGTCTCCCAAAGTGCTGGAATTACAGGCGTGAACCACCGCACCCAGCCTTGTAGATGGACTCTTTCTAAATGCATTCTGTCTATACATGCCAGTTTTACAGTGTTTAGAAAACTTAATGCTTACACTAAGTAAGCTTCCTTTCCTAAGGATGCTAGGAATAACCAATTTAACCTCAAATTGGTATTATTTTAAACTCAAGCAGAGAAGTAACTCTTTCTTCCTTGTCTTGGATTACCTGCCATCCAAGTAATTCTTTGGCCAGTTTTGTTGATCAATTTTGTTTCATTGATATAGCGCCATCTACTGACAAAAATTGGTAATCATAAGGCTTTAAGTCTGTCAGAAGTCAAAAGAGTTGGGTCCGGGCACGGTAGCTCATGCCTGTTAATTCCAGTGTTTTGGGAAACCAAAACGGGCAGATCACTGGAGGTCAGGAGTTCGAGACCAGCCTGGCCAACATGCTGAAACCCCCATCTCTACTAAATACACAAAAATCAACTGGGCCTGGTGGCGGGCACCTGTAGTCCCAGCTACTCAGGAGGCTGAGGCATGAGAGTCACTTGAACCCTAGAGGCGTAGGTGAGCTGAGATAGCACCATTGCACTGCAGCCTGGGTGACAGAGGGAGACTGTGTCCCCCTCCCGCAAAAAAGTCAAATTTGGATGAAGGACTAAATAAAATAGATTTATAAGGGACTAAAATTTCAACACTGGAAAAACCCTTAGATGTTACCCAGCTTGATGATGTATTTTATAAAGGAGTAAACTCAGATTCTATTATCTTTGATAACTACAGTTCTGTTTTCCCCACACTTGTTTTCCAAATTTTTACAGGGTTCCAGTTTAGAAAATTTCATGGTCATTCTGGCATTTTTATGACTCTTCGTTAGTTTTTAGAAATAAGTTGGAGGCCAGGTGTGATGGCTCATGTCTGTAATCCCAGTACTTCGGGAGGCTGAGATGGGAGGATCACTTGAGCCTAGGAGTTTGAAACAAGCCTGGGCAACATATTGAGAACTTGTCTGTACTCAAAATTTTAAAAATTAGCCAGGCATGGTGGCGCACACCTGTGGTTCCAGCTACTCAGACTGAGGCAGCAGGATCACTTGAGCCTAGGAGGTCAAAGCTGCAGTGAGCCATAATTACTTCACTGCATTCCAACCTAGGTGATAGAGTGAGACACTGTCTCAAAAAAGAAAAAAAGTTGTAAAATAAACTACGATAAGTTAACAAGAAATTTGTGAATTGTAAGATCAATTCAGAAAAGACTGCATAAAGAACAAGAGAACATGGCTGGGCACAGTGGCTCATGCCTGTAATCCCAGCACTTTGGGAGGCCATGGCGGGTGGATCACTTGAGGTCAGGAGTTCGAGACCAGCCTGGCCAACATGGCGAAACCCTGTCTCTACTAAAAATACAAAAACTAGCTGGGCATGGTAGCACACACCTGTAGTCCCAGCTACTCAGGAGGCTGAGGCAAAAGAATCACTTGAACCCAGGTGGCGGAGGTTGCAGTGAGCCAAGACTGTGCCACTGTACTCCAGCCTGGCTGGAGTGAGACTCCGTCTCAAAAAAAGAGGGGGAGGGGCAGGGCCGGGACTGGAGCTGGGCTCGGTGGCTTACGCCTGTAATCCCAGCACTTTGGGAGGCCAGCGCGGGCGAATCATGAAGTCAGGAGTTCGAGACCAGCCTGGCAGCCTGACCAACGTGGTGAAACCCTGTCTCTACTAAAAATACAAAAATTAGCCGGGCATGGTGGCTCACACCTGTAATCCTAGCTACTCAGGAGACTGAGACAGGAGAATCACTTGAACCCGGGAGGCAGAGGTTGCAGTGAGCTGAGATTGTACCACTGCACTCCAGCCTGGGCTGGAGTGAGACTCCGTCTCAAAAAAAAAAAATGGCCAGGCGCGGTGGCTCACGCCTGTAACCCCAGCACTTTGGAAGGCCAAGACAGGCAAATCACGACGTCAGGAGTTCAAGACCAGCCTGGCCAACGTGGTTAAATCCCGTCTCTACTAAAAATACAGAAATTAGCCAGGCATAATGGTGGGCATCTGTAAAACCAACTACTCGGGAGGTGGAGGCAGGAGAATCGCTTGAACCCGGGAGGCAGAGGTTGCAATAAGTTGAGATCGCACCACTGCACTCCAGCCCAGGCGACAGAGTTGAGACTCCGTCTCAAAAAGACAAAAACAGACCGGGTATGGTGGCTCAGCCCTGTAATCCCAGCACTTTGGGAGGCCGAGGCGGGCGGATCACGAGGTCAGGAGATCAAGACCATCCTGGCTAACATGGTGAAACCCCGTCTCTACTAAAAAATACAAAAAAATTACCCAGGCGTGGCAGCGGGCGCCTGTAGTCCCAGCCACTTGGGAGGCTGAGGCAGGAGAATGGTGTGAACCCATGAGACGGAGCTTGCAGTGAGCTGAAATTGCATCACTGCACTCCAGTGTGGGCGACAGCAAGACTTCGTCTCAAAAAAAAAAAAAAAAAAAACAGAAAGCAGAACTTTTCAAAACAGTGTATTAATCATGCAGAAGAATGGATTATATATGCATATACGAAAGGAAAAAATTAAACTAGATGTTTAATAGGACAAGCTGTTTCCCACAGTTAAAAAATTCAAGTCCAGGGCCGGGCGTGGTGATTTACGCCTGTAATCCCAGCACTTTGGGAGGCCGAGGCGGGTGGATCACGAGGTCAGGAGATCGAGACCATCCTGGCTAACATGGTGAAACCTTGTCTCTACTAAAAATACAAAAAATTAGCTGGGCGTGGTGGCAGGCGCCAGTAGTCCCAACTACTCAGGAGGCTGAGGCAGGAGAATGGTGTGAACCCAGGAGGCAGAGCTTGCAGTGAGCCAAAATCGCACCACTGCACTCCAGCCTGGGGCACAGAGCAAGACTCCGTCTCAAAAAAAAGAAAAAAAAAAAAAATTCAAGTCCAGTACTTTGATGAAAAGGAAAACTTGGAATAGGAGAAAGTATGAGTCAGAGAGTAATATGTAAGTTTTATTGATATGTGCACATTTTTAGGAGGACTGCTTTTCTTTTCTTTTTTTTTTTTTTGAGACAGTGTCTCACTCTGTTGCCCAGGCTGGAGTACAGTCGTGCGATCTTGGCTCATGACTGGCTAATTTTTGTATTTTTAGTAGGGACAGGGTCTCGCCATGTTGGCCAGGATGGTCTTGAACCCCTGACCTCAGGTGATCTGCCCGCCTCGGCCTCCCAAAGTGCTAGAATTATAGGTGTGAGCCACTGCACCCGGCCTTCTTTCAATTTAATGCAATATTTTAGCTACCATGCTCTTTTACAATGTTTTTTTTTGTGGAGATGGCGTCTTGCTATGTTGCCTAGGCTGGGATTGCACATGTGAGCCTGCACGCCTGGCCCTAGCTACCATGCTTTATGGTAAAAGGAGTATTGGGAGCCTTTTTAAATTACAAAGAATGGGTATAAAAGTTTTAAATGGATACACAAGAATAAAGAAGTTTGCTGTGAAGGCCAGGCGTGGTGGCTCACGTCTGTAATTCCAACACTTTGGGAGGCCGAGGCAGGTGGATCACCTGAGGTCAGGAGTTCGAGACCAGCTTGGCCAACACATAGTGAAACCCCGTCTCTACTAAAAAAAAAAAAAAAATGCAAAAATTAGCTGGGCTTGGTGGCACATGCCTGTAGCCCCAGCTGCTTGGGAAGCTGAGGCAGGAGAATTGATTGAACCCAGGAGGCGGAGGTTGCATTGCAGTAAGCCGAGATTGCCCCACTGCACTCCAGCCTGGGCAACAGAGCAAGACTCCGTCTCTCAAAAAAAAAAAAAAAAGTTTGCTGTAAGATTAATTGGGGCTGTTTTATGAGCTTTATGGCTGGACATATCAGAAAACTATTGTGTATCGAGTGTGAGAATAGGCCTAACACTTATTATAAGCAGCATACAATATTATCACCTGTCATGTCCCTGGTTTTCTTACCATCCAGATATTATCTAACGAATAAGAGTGCTCCCTAATGCCCTTTTTATTTTATTTATCATTTTAGCAGCGTCACCCTTTACACCAGAAAGCTGGCGGGCACTATGGGGAAAAAACAAAACAAGAAGAAAGTGGAGGAGGTGCTAGAAGAGGAGGAAGAGGAATATGTGGTGGAAAAAGTTCTCGACCGTCGAGTGGTAAAGGGCAAAGTGGAGTACCTCCTGAAGTGGAAGGGGTTCTCAGAGTAAGTTTCACTGACACAGGTAAATGTAGCCACCAAGTGTTTATCAGGAGTCTAGAGATGTATGAGACCTCCAGTGCTATGATGGATACAGTGTGACTCAGTCCCCACCTTCATGGCTTATTGTTTAATTAGGAATATGGCCTACTGCTTATAATACAAAGCAGAATGACTTCTTTTTAAAAATTATTTCTTTCGAGACGAGGTCTCACTCTGTCACCCAGGCTGGAGTACAGTGGTGCAGTCATAGCTCGCTGCAGCCTCAACCTCCCCGGCTCAAGGTATCCCTCCCATCTCAGCCTTCTAAGTAGCTGATACCACAGGCATGCACTACCATGTCTTGCTTAGTTGCCCAGGTTTGTCTCTTAACTCCTGGCCTCAAGCAATCCTCCCACCTGGGCCTCCCAAAGTGTTGGGACTACAGGCATGAGCCACTGTACCCAGCCCATAGTGATTTCTGAGAAACAGTTTTGTGTGTGGCTATAGACCAATTTAAATTGATAAATAAAAGTCATTTGCCTTTGAAGGAAGCCAGTTTCTTAGCTTTCTATTTATACTAAAAAGCTTCCCCATTCCCCAAGAAATTTCAGCTTTTCCATGGACATCTGAGGTCTTGTCCTCTTACGATTATCCTTAGTATGAGTATACTTATTTGAGTGAAAGTGTGACTTGCTGTGCCCTCTGGTTTCAGTGAGGACAACACATGGGAACCAGAAGAGAACCTGGATTGCCCCGACCTCATTGCTGAGTTTCTGCAGTCACAGAAAACAGCACATGAGACAGATAAATCAGAGGGAGGCAAGCGCAAAGCTGATTCTGATTCTGAAGATAAGGGAGAGGAGAGCAAACCAAAGAAGAAGAAAGAAGAGGTAAGAATATAAGTAAGAATTTTTACTAGCCCACAATTCAAACTACTGTCAAAGTAGTTTTGTTCTGCTTCTTCCCAGATATTAGCAGCTGTCTCTTCTTAGTCCTGAAATCTTAGGTAGGCTAATGCCTACAAAATGAGAGTGTACTCTTATGAAGCCACATGATCTCTTACTTTTTATCCATGGTACAGGAGCAGTAAATGGAATACTTGCTGGGGACAGATATAAGGGCAAGTGAATTCATTCTTGTAAAAAATAGTTTTCAATGTTTAATCATTACAGGTGTGAGGTGGCTATTTTGACTTAATCAGTACCTTAAAGTAAGTTGTTTTTTGAGGGTGAAGATAGTTGTAAACATTGATTTTGCTTGGGCTGTATGTCCCTTTTCACATAGGGAAAATCTCATGCGCTTCAGACATTGATGAATAATCACTCCAAAGGATTCTAACAGCTCTCTTACTTTGAGCCAAGGTATTGGTGAAATATTGGCAAAAGAGTTTGTGATTGGGCCGGGCACGGTGGCTCACATCTGTAATCTCAGCCCCTTGGGAGGCTGAGGCGGGCGGATCACAAGTTCAGGAGATCAAGACCATCCTGACTAACACGGCGAAACTTGGTCTCTACTAAAAATACAAAAAATTAGCCGGACATGGTGGCATGTGCCTGTGGTCCCAGCTACTTGGGAGGCTGAGGCAGGAGAATCACTTGAACCTGGGACGCAGAAGCTGCAGTGAGCCGAGATCGTACCACTGCACTCCATCCTGGGCGACAGAGTGAGATTCTGTCAAAAAAAAAAAAAAAAAAAAAAAAGAGTTTGTAATTACATTAATCAGAGACACAAGAACGGTTCCAGTCTGGATAATAGTCCCATATAGATAAAATTGTTCTACCTATCTTGTTTTTACAGTCAGAAAAGCCACGAGGCTTTGCTCGAGGTTTGGAGCCGGAGCGGATTATTGGAGCTACAGACTCCAGTGGAGAGCTCATGTTCCTGATGAAATGGTGAGTCAGCCAGTGGCTCTGTGTGGTTGTTTTTTTTCTTCTCCCATTGGTTTCATGCCAGAGGAAAAGAGCTGGACCTTCGAAATTCCAGTCACCCAAGTGTGAAATTGTTAAGATGGCATAGTCCTTCGATAGTGACCCTCGGCCTGACTGCCACCCTGGACTCATGAGTTACAGGTAGGAGCCCTTAGGAATCTTAGGTCTTTGCCCATATTTTTAGGAGGTGGGAGACAATCTAGAGTGGAAAGAGTGTGGGAAGGAATTACATTTCACTTCTGTAAATAAAGGGGGAAAAAATGAAATGTGATTGGACCACCCTCTCCTTCTACCACTTCCTTAATAAAGATGAGGCTGGCCCCAGAATCAGAAATTCTGCTAAATTCTCAGGGTTAGGAAAGAATCTGTAGTTCTTCCTCTTGTCCTTAATTGTTGGATCCCTTTCAATTTGTGCAGATTCTACAATTACAGGATCAGCCAGCAGGGGTCAGCAAGGCTCCTTAACTGCTATCAAGCATAGAGCAAGCCTGCTTTTTTCCATTATGAGTATAAATACCAGTGATAGTAATACTCCATGAAACAGCCTAATGAAGATAGTTATCCCAACAATCTCTGTAATTTTCCTACTCTGTCAAAAGAAGGCCATTCTTCCTATTTCTTGCTCATTCTCCCCCCAAAGTGGATCTCAATGATGGTATTTAAAATTAGGAAAGAGTAATTCTAAGCCATTGCCAATGAAGGCAGCATTCTAGAAACTTTGTCCTTTGAAATACACACACACACACACACACGTCTGTGGAACTTTGTCCTTTTGTCAGTCCAGAACTTACTCTGAAACTCATGTCTGTATTAATTATCCTCTTTTACAGTATGGCTAGAGGGGCCTAACTTTGGCATCACTGAAAGCCAGAGTCACAACTAACTAACCTTTTCTCTTCTATGTATTCCCTAGGCGGTTATTGGAGCTGCCCCTCTTTTAGCTGATTTACTGTTAACCTATAAGAGAAAAGTTCATTTTTAAGGTGCTGCCTATGGGGTGGGAGAAGTTAGACTATGAGTTACTCAGTCTAGCCAGAATATACGTTTTCTGCATGTGACCAGTGTGAGTTCCAGTAGTATCTCCATATTGCTTAAATATTGCTTAAGATTGTACTCCTTTGGTTGACTCATTACTGTCTTTTTTTTTTTTTTTTTTTTTTGAGACAGAGTCTCACTCTTTTGCCCAGGCTGGAGTGCAGTGGTGCGATCTCAGCTCACTGCAACCTCCGCCCCCCCGGGTTCAACGATGATTCTGCCTCAGCCTCTCAAGTAGCTGGGATTACAGGCATGTGCTACCACGCCCGGCTGATTTTTGTATTTTTAGTAGAGATGGGGTTTCACCATGTTGGCCAGGCTGGTCTCAAACTCCTGACCTCAGGTGATCCACCCACCTCGGCCTCCCAAGGTGCCAGGATTACAGGCGTGAGCCACTGCACCTGGCAGACTCACTGCTGTCTACAGGTTAAAACTGGATTTGATTATAAGACCAAGTACATTTTAAAAAGTTATTTTACTGGAGAATGGAGATTTTTGTATATTTCTAAAAGTAGTAAATATTTCTAGGGAGTGAAATGACTAAATTTAACTCAGAGGGTGTTGTTCAGCTGTCAGCAAATGGCAGCATGCTTCAGATTCCCATTTCCCTCCCATTCTTTTGGGTCCATTGTTCAAACACATACGTTATCAGCTTACTCTTCTGCTCCACGGGACTATGTGGCTCTGATTTCCTGTTATTAAGGGTCTGGAGATTTGGGGTGGTGCTTTGTCAGAGATCTCATCAGGTATCTCCTGCTTGCCTTATGCTACTGCTTCTGTCTAGGACATTCGTAATAACCTGAAGATAAGAGTTTTTTTTTTTTTTTTTTAATGAGACAGAGTCTCGTTCGGTCACCCAGGCTGGAGTGCAGTGAGGCGATCTCTGTTCACTACAACCTCCACTTCCCAGATTTAAGCAATTCTTGTGCCTCAGCCTCCCGAGTAGTTGGGATTACAGGCGCACGCCACCATGCCTGGGTAATTTTTGTATTTTTAGTAGCAACACGGTTTTGCCATGTTGACCAAGCTGGTCTTGAACTCCTGGGCCTGCCCACCTTGGCTTCCCAAAGTGCTGGGATTATAGGCATGAGCTACTGCTCCCAGCCTAAGAGTTTACTCCTAATTCCCTTATAATGTGTATGATTTCCAAATTTTGAAAACTTTTTTTTTTTGAGACAGAGTCTCACTCTGTCACCCAGGCTGGAGTGCAGTGGCATGATCTTGGCTCACTGCAAGCTCTGCCTCGGGTTCACGCCATTCTCCTGCCTCAGCCTCCCGAGTTGCTGGGACTACAGGTGCCTGCCACCACACCAGGCTAATTTTTGTATTTTTAGTAGAGACAGGGTTTCACCATGTTAGCCAGGATGGTCTCGATCTGACCTCGTGATCCACCTGCCTCAGCTTCCCAAAGTGCTGGGATTACAGGCGTGAGCCAGCACACCCGGCCACTTGAAAACATTTTAAAATTCAGAAAAATACAGCTCCCTCATTTTCTACCTGCCAATGTTGAAACATCATTTCAAAGCACCTGGAAGTTATGCGAGGATAGCATTTGGAAGTGTCAGTGTAATTACGATTATGCAAAAGGTGTCCATCTTCATTTGCTCTGGCCAATGCCAGATGTGGTATTTAATCCTATTATGGGCTGGGCGTGGTGGTTTATGTCTGTAATCCCAACACTTTGGGAGGCTGAGGCAGGTGGATCACCTGAGGTCAGGAGTTCAAGATGAGCCTGGCCAATGTCTTTAGTAGAGATGGCAAAACCCCATCTCTACTAAAAATAAAAAAATTAGCCGGGCGTGGTGGCGCACACCTATAATCCCAGCTACTAGGGGAGGCTGAGGCAGGAAAATCGCTTGAACCCAGGAGGTGGAGGTTGTGGTGAGCCGAGATCGCACCACTGCACTCCAGCCTGGGCAACAGAGTGAGATTCCGCCTCAAAAAAATCCTATTACAAAGCCAAGATTTCTCCATGGGTTCTTATCAGCTGGGATATGGCTTTTGGAGGAGTGTGGTGGCTTCTCTTCCCTCAGAGAATCTAGAGAGTCATGCTTTTTGGGGCCTTGCCCAGATGTTCAGATGTGATTGGTTAAGTCCATTGACCTGGCTTTTGACATACACGAATCCCCAGAGGGAATTTTCAACAGGAGAGTTAACTCTGAAGATGCCACTTGACATAAAATTGCCAGTAAATGCTGCTTGGGCCACGTCTTCATTGTTCCCTAGCCTATTTTTCTAAAATTACTATTTTTAAAGCACTGTCCCCTGGGTTATCCAACTTAAGATAGACCACCAGCACCTGGTCTGAAAGTCTCTCTTTGCTTTATTCTGCAGGAAAAACTCTGATGAGGCTGACCTGGTCCCTGCCAAGGAAGCCAATGTCAAGTGCCCACAGGTTGTCATATCCTTCTATGAGGAAAGGCTGACGTGGCATTCCTACCCCTCGGAGGATGATGACAAAAAAGATGACAAGAATTAACGCTCCTGAGTACCAGCCCCTGTCACATCTGACTGTGGGTTTCAAGTGGGAAGGGAAGGAGTTCTACTTGTCTTGACACCATAGAGGTGGCTTGAGAAGATGTCCTTTGAAGAGCCAGTATAGTTTCTGTGCCCTGCAGCAGCCCAAGTGCTTTGTGCTTTAAAGCCGTTTCAAGCTGTATAGTTTGCACACCCATCCCAGTGGAGGGGAAAGGGGTAAGTGTTTCAAGGCAACCTTTTCTGTACTTTGCTGTGAAAAGCAAAGGGCCTTCTATGAAGGACAAAACTTGCAGAATTGGGTGTGTGGGAGAGCAAAAAAATACTGTAGATCTTCAAAGAGCATCTCCACAACCCACAGCCTTCTTCCCAATAGTGTTAACTCTGCATTTTTACAGCGTAGCATGTGTGTAGTTTTTGGCTATTACTGGTGTATTATTTGGGGGAGGGAGGGATGGGGAGGGGAGAAAGGGAGATGGGTAGCATCATTTTGATTAACATTTGGGGCCTGATAGGGGAAATGGTGAAGCAATGGAAAAGAACAGACAACTAATGATTTGCTTCTATGTCCAGAATATTTTACCTTTAAAAAAAATGTCATTGGCACCATAAATAAGGACTGTGAGAGACTGTTTAAAAGCTGTGAATGTCTGAAACCTATAAGCCAAGGTGTTCCCTGCCTAAACTTAATTGCTGTTCCCACGAAGGACTAAGCCTGTTCATAAGTTACCAAAGTTGCCATTTTGGAGATGGAAATTGATGAGGAGGGAAGGTCTTTTATTGGAGAGTATACAGTACAAGCAGATCATTCTGCCTTAGAGGTGCTAATTCCTGAAATTAGAAGACCCTTTCTTTTCCAGTAACGAAGTTATAAATATCAGCTTGTTCATCCAAGCCACTGGCTGAGGTGTTAGGGAAGAGGAAGAGGGTGGTAGAGGAGATAAGATAGTAGGGAAAGACAATGGCCCATGCTCTTAGTGGGGAAAACTCTTGGAGCCATTTTTAGTGGGGAGAACTCTTGGAGCCGTTCTCTTTTTTGAGCTTTGAACACTGAAACCATTGTTGGCAGGGTTCAGTCACTGACAGCACAAGTTTCACTGAATTGATCCAAGAGTTTAGTGATTTCAAAAGCCTTGGTCTCAGGAGAAGATTAAACTTTCATATTGGGCAGTGGTTCACTTAAAAACACACACACACACACAAACAATTTTTTAAGAAATCCTAAGAAGTAACATACCCAAAATGCTGTCTTGAGTCATGAGATCCATCAGTTCTTGATATTGTCTAGACTTGCATCTAGAGCTACATTGTAAAATTCTTTTAGGCATGTGTTAGATTTCTGTGTAAACTTTGTTTAAATGTAAACTTCATACTACACTGTCAGTTTTTGTCTTAATAAAACTATAGATTTATAATCCCTGATTTCTGTCTTAAGTCTTACCAGGAACCCTTCTTGCCTTATAGGTTCAGCCTGTTGGAAATGGCTTCCTCACTTGAATGGTTTTATTTCTCAAACACTGTAAGCTTGAAAATCTAGTGCCTGGCCTGAATCTTTAAGTGGTCGCACCATGTTAATTTAGTAAATACTTACTGAGCATTTATCAGTTGCTGCAGAGATTGTAAAGATGGTCGCATCATGCTGTCTTCAGTACTGCCAAAAGTTTATTGAGCACTCTGACCTGATAGCACTTCCAAACTATGGTATATTTGGAAACATCAGTTTTTAAGTTAGGTTTAGATCCTGCCTATGGTATGTAATAGATTATATGACCTTGGCTAGAATCTGCTTCTCCAAAATTTTCCAGGAATTTGGCCCTGTGTTTGAGCACTGATTTAAAACGTCATTTTCTGCCTGTAATTTTTTTTTTTTTTTTTTTTTTTTTTTTTTTTTTTTTGAGACGGAGTCTTGCCGTCACCCAGGCTGGAGTACAGTGGTGTGATCTGGGCTCACTACAACCTCTGCCTCCCGGGTTCAAGCGATTCTCCTGCCTCAGCCTCCCGAGTAGCTGGGACTACAGGCACGTGCCACCACACCTGGCTAATTTTTAAATTTTTTTAGTAGAGATGGGGTTTTGCCATGTTGGCCAGGCTGGTCTCGAACTTCTAACCTCAGGTGATCCGCTGCCTCGGCCTCCCAAAGTGCTGGGATTACAGGCGTGAGCCACTGTGCCTGGCCTTGGACTTGTCTTTTTTTTTTTTTTTTTTTTTTTTTTTTTCAGAGTCTTGCTCTGTTGCCAGGCTGGAGTGCAGTGGTGCAATCTCAGCTCACTGCAGCCTCCACCTCCTGGGTTCAAGCGATTCCCCGCCTCATCCTCCTGAGTAGCTGGGACTACAGGTGCACGCCACCACACCTGGCTAATTTTTTGTATTTTAGTGGAGACAGGGTTTCACCATGTTGGCCAGGATGGTCTCGATCTCCTGACCTCATGATCCGCCCGCCTTGGCCTTCCAAAGTGCTGGGATTACAGGAATGAGCCACCACACCCGGCCAACTTGTCATGTTTGTAACAGAAATAGGATTTCCACTGAGAACAGTGTAACAGTTGAGTACTACTCACTCGTGCAAAGCATTTGTTTAAAATAAATTGATATGTAGATAATTTTTTCAGAAAGCCTCCTCAGGAAAGTTCTCGGGAGACATAAATGGAGCTGGGGAGCCTTACTGAAGGTCTGGGACACAGACAGGCCTTCCCACACAGAGGTCTGAGTGTGTGCCCTGGTGGTGGTTGGCAGTAGCACAGCTGTCGGTAGCTAATTAAGGGAGTTTAAGTGGAGGTGTTCTGGTTCTGTTCTGCACCATCAGATGCACTGAAATGAAACTACAGCCTTGGTTTGTATCCCAAATGGACTACTAGTCAGCTTTGGCTTTAACCTTGGGAACTGACTGACTTGTCATTTGTGGCATTCCTGAGCTGTTGTAAAAACTGTATCATTCTCCCCCAGAGAAAACAGTAATACTGATAGGCATGCAGTGAAAACTGAGTTGAAGCTAGGTAGTCACAATTTTGTTATTTTCAAAAGCCAATTAGCATATTACTAGATCACTGGTTTAAGGATCAACTGTTGAGGCCACAAATTCAAACTGTTACAAATATCACAACAAATCTTAAGTCAGCTTGAGAAAGTATTCAGAGAATATTTCTTTGTTTTTTGTTTTTTCTTTTGAGACAGAATCTCGCTGTCACCCAGGCTGGAGTGCAGTGGCACAATCTCAGCTCACTGCCACCTCTGCCTCCTGGGTTCAAGCGATTCTCCTGCTTCAGCCTCCTGAGTAGCTGGGACTACAGGCATGCCCCCACCACACCTGGCTAATTTTTGTATCTTTGGTAGAGATGAGGTTTCACCATGTTAGCCAGGCTGGTCTCGAATCCCTGACCTCAAGTGATCCACCTGCCTTGGCTTCTCAAAGTGCTGGGATTATAGGCGTGAACCACCACTCCCAGCTAAAGAATATTTCTTCAGGCAGTGGAAAAACATGTTTGCTGGGTGGTTTCCATGAAATTGCACCATCCATAGACCTCCTGCCCAGGAATTAAAGAGGCAATAAATTATCTTAGTTACTATTAGAAAAGGGGAGCTTGTTAATATTGTGATATCATTATTACCTGAGGTGTTCTGTACTGGTAGAGCCATTAAACAAAAATCTTGCTCCTGCATTGCCTTAGGTTTCTATTTAGTATTGTAAATGGATGGAGTAAAGACCACAGAAACACTCTGACAGTGCTGAGGAATAATTGTTCCTGCATTTAATATCATTTGAAAATTTTGACGACCAATTTTAAGTAATTTTTAGTAATTAAATTTTTATTTATTTTTGGGGGGAGAGAAATGGTTTCTGGCATCTAGTCTAGAGTGCAGTGGTGCTACCATGGCTCATGGCAGCCTCATCCTCCTGGGCTAAAGTAAAGGGATCCTCCCACCTCAGCCTCCTGAGTAGCTGGGACTACAGGTGTGTGCCGTAATGCCCTGCTAATTTTTTTTTTTTTTTTAAACTTTTAGTAGAGGTGGGGTCTGTGTTGCCCAGGCTGGTCTCAAACTCCTGGGCTCAAGCAATCCTCCTGTCTCTGCCTCCCAAAGTGTTAGAATTACAGGTGTAAGCCACTGCACCTCGCCTAATTAAATTTTTAAATACCTATTTTCAGATATGACCTTATATTCCAGAACTCTCAATTCTGTGGTGGCCATACACTTGGCTCAATTTGATCTTAAACTTTTGCCATTTGGGGTTTGTCTGTATGCTTGGCACATCTTTATGGACTGTGGCATTAGGAATCTGCATTATAAAGAATTATTTCTCATAATAAAAGGGAAAATGATAGCTCGGATTAATGTGCAAGTTGGGTCTTCTGAGGTAGATATGTTCTCATTTATAATTTAAAGCTGATATAACTGAACTAAGTCTAGGCTCAGTATTAGCGTTCAACTTAATAAAGGAGTCTTGGCTTTCAGCAGTAGGAAACAATGATCAGGGAGAGGCATCCTAGTGTTTTGGTGTGGGATTACAGGAGTTTGATAGAGGAGAGCTTAAGATCCCAAGACAACTTGTCAGTCTGTGGATCTGCACATCACCTTGTTTTGACGATGTCCAGCACTGAGGTTTTTTCCCCAAAAGCTACTGCTTTCCTATCTAGTGTGTGAAGTTTAAAGTTACTTGTCTCTCTTATGGATGACTTAATTGACCTTGGCCATGTAAGTTTCCTGTTGAATAAACTGCTGAATGTTGAAAGCAAATGAAATGTGAAATAAAACCATCCTGCTGGGATGAAAAGCACAGTTGGCCCTGCTCTGTGGGGGCAAGCAGAGCAGTGCCTTTTAAAGGCTTTTTTTTTTTCCTTAGGCTAATGAAGTGGCAAAAGTGAGGGAAGGCTAAATATCAAGTTTAGAATAGGTGCTGACAATTCAGCTTCTATAGTTTTTGGTTGTATTAACTTGTTTTACAATATACCAGCGGCACAACTGGGTCTGCCTTGTGACCTTGTTGGTTTGTATGGTGGTTTGTGATAGTACCAAAGCCACTGTTTACCCCAAGTGGATTTTTAAATCCTAGTTGACTTTGACCAAGCCTGCCCTTTTTGCTATTTGCATAGTTAGGGTCAGGCTGGGCAACTTTGAGGCCTGGCTTTGGGACACTAGCCCATTTCAATTACTGCTTCAGCCCCTAACTGAGAATTGGAAAGCTCAAGTCAACTGTATTACCCCAGTTACACTTGCGTTTGACACAAAAGGCAGAATGCCAATTCCTTGGTCTATTCTCCACCTCTCCCCAAGTGAACTAGATTTTTTGTTTCCTTAGTTGAAGAGCATCTACAATTAAGTAAAAAATACTGTGCAACCTATCTCCATTCTGCAGTTTAAGTTAGGCTGGAAAAGAAGCAGTTTTAAGACTGGGTGCAGTGGCTCACACCTGTAATCCCAGCACTTTGGAGGCCGAGGCGGACAGATCGCTTGAACTCAGGAGTTCAAGACCAGACTGGACAACATGGCGAAACCCCATCTCTACTAAAAATACAAAAATTAGCCGGGCATGGTGGTGCACGCCTGTATGCCAGCTACCAGGAGGCTGAGGTGGGAGAATAGCTTGAGCCTAGAGGTAGTTTTACAGTGAGCCAAGATCGCGCCACTGCACTCCAGCGTGGGTGACAAAGCTAGATCCTGTCTCCAAAAAAAAAACCCAAAACAGCAGGCTGGGCGCGGCGGCTCACGCCTGTAATCGCAGCACTTTAGGAGGCCAAGGCGGGCGGATCATGAGGTCAGGAGATCAAGACCATCCTGGCTAACACGGTGAAACCCCATCTCTACTAAAAATACAAAAAATTAGCTGGGCGCAGTGGCGGACGCCTGTAGTCCCAGCTACTCGGCAGGCTGAGGCAGGAGAATGGCGTGAACCCAGAAAGTGGAGCTTGCAGTGAGCCGAGATTGCGCCACTACACTCCAGCCTGGGTGACAGAGCGAGACTCCGTCTCAAAAAAAAAAAAAGCAACCAAAACAGCTTTAAGACCTTTGTTGGTATGATGTGTTCAAAAATGAACACAAAGAATTCTATCCAGCTAATTTTTGAAAACAGCCCTCTTTTGCAAGGTACCAGATTCTCACACTACTCCAGAGACAATATGTGTACTAAATTCTGTTTCTCAGCTAATTCAGGCAGACACGAACTGAACAGAACAAGGACTAGAACTTGTGTTAAGTTTCACACACAGTGTTAAGTTTTCCCATAGTCCCCAAATGGTTCATTCTCTACTCCAAAGTTCAGAGCCAGAGGCAAGGAAGATGATTGACTTCTATGTAATACAGTAAAGGTAAAAAGAAAGGTTATTTTTGGTATATTGACAAAATGACAAGTTGAAGGTTTGTGGGTCCCTTTCACTTAACAGAGGGGGATCTGTGATAGAAAAACAAGGCTTAACTACTCATGATCATGAAGCACATGGGTTTTGCTACAGAATTTCTATACTTGGCTGGGAAAATGACTCAGAAGCAGACACCAATCTAGTACCTGTGTTTGTATACATATGGCACATCAATATGGAAACAGGCTTCTTGCTGTCCACTTGTTCACCATGGTGTGCCCTAAACTATATTTAGCATGAGCTTCTAAAGTTGCTCTTGGTCAGTGCCTACAGGATGAGGTAGGTAGCGGACTTGAGGATAGTGGGGATGTTGTTTTTTTCCATAAGGAACTGTTTACCAAGCAAATGTGAAGAGGGGCAGCAAGGTTTGGTTTAGCTGGGGGTTATAAAAGCAGGGATGAGGCCAGCTTGACAGGGCTCTATGGAAAGTACCTCCCTGTTCACCAGACTGTTGGACTAATTATTACTCAGCTTTCCCCAGTAAAGGTGGGGAAATGTCAGCTATGGAGGCCAGTCTTGATGACACTGAAGCATGTCTCTAGATCACGATTTTCCCTCTATAGTTTACTATTTTATTTTTATTGATACTGAAACAGCCCCACCTTCATTGGTGAGATCTATGCAGGGCAGAGGTTGAAAATATGGGTCTATTTCCATCTCCTTAACATGAGTAAGATGTGAGAAGAAAAATCAGTTTGAAGCCTACAACTGCTCAAGTCAAGACAAAGTAAGCTTTCCCACACCCACCGAAGTCAGTCACCCTGAAGAGTTTGGTCCTTTGTTAAGCCTAAGTCCTGTTCGGCTCCCAGCCTTCCACCAGGACCTCTTCTCACTTTCTGCCTTAGGTAGATGGCTAGTGGTAGCAGCCCTTCCACAGGCCTTACTTGAGTCCTCCTATCTTCCTGCCAGAAAGAGGCTGGAACACCCACTCTACCTGCCAGCAGAAAGAGGTCAGCCCCACAGCAGTGCTGACCAACTTGGCCCCATGCCCCAGCTAATCAGCATAATCCCAGACAAAACTGTACATCTCTTTAAGGGGGAGGGGCTGCTAACAAAAATATTTCTTTTTTTTTTGAGACAGAGTCTCGCTTTGTCACATAGGCTGGAGTGCAATGGCATGATCTTGGCTCACTGCAATCTCCGCCTCCCAGGTTCAAGCAGCTCTCCTGCCTCAGCCTCCTGAGTAGCTGGGATTACAGGTATGTGCCACCACGCCCGGCTAATTTTTGTATTTTTAGTAGAGATAGGGTTTCACCATGTTGGTCAGGCTGGTCTCGAACTCCTGACCTCGTGATCCACCTGCCTCGGCCTCCCAAAGTGCCAGGATTACAGGTGTGAGCCACCATCCCTGGCCAACAAAAATATTCTTACTCAGACCAGGGACAACAATAGCAACGGGATTAAGAAGAATTTTTCAAATCTCTTAAGTCTTTTAAGTTAAAAAAAGTTGCAAAATAAGGTAAAAGTTACAGTCTGATTACTGAACAAAAATATAGTCATGTGCTGCATATTTCATCAGTGACAGATCACGTATATGATTATGGTCTGATAAAATTATAATACCCTGTTTATACTGTATTTCTTTTTTTTTTTTTTTTTTGAGACAGGGTCTCACCCTTTCACCCAGGCTGGAGTGCAGTTGCACAGTCTTGTTGCGAGTACAGGCGTTGAGCTACTGCACCCAGCCTATACTGTGCCTTTTCTATGTTTAGATACACAAGTACTTATCATTGTACTTCAGCTGCCTATAGTATTCAGTATAGCAACATGCTGTACAGGTTTGTCGCCTAGGAGCAATAGGCTATATGGCACATAGGCTAGGTGTGTAGTGGGCACTACCATTTAAGTTTGTGTAAGTACACTATGACAAAATTGTCTAACGAGGCATTTCTCAGAATGTATGTTGGCCGTTAAACAACACATGACTGTACAGACATTTCTAGGAAGGGTACAAGAATATTAAAACTGAATCTTACTTCTCACAGTTTACCCTTCTATATATAATTTTTGTTTTTTAAAGTATTGATATGAGTGTTTTTCAAACTTTTTTTTTTTTTTTTTGAGATGGAAGTTTTGCTCTTGTTGTCCAGGCTGGAGTGCAGTGGTGCGCTCTTGGTTTACCGCAACCTCTGCCTCCCGGGTTCAAGCGATTCTCCTGCCTCAGTCTCTGAGTAGCTGGGATTACAGGCGCCCGTGACCACACCCGCCTAATTTTTGTATTTTTAGTAGGGACAGTTTCACCATGTTGGTTAGGCTGGTGTTTGAACTCCTGACCTCAGGTGATCCATCTGCCTCGGCCTCCCAAAGTGCTGAGATTATAGGCGTGAGCTACCGCACCAGGCCTCAAACTAACTTTTAGTCTTGCTTTTTTCACCCCTTTACATATCTTGGTTTTATCTGGCTTACAGACTTTACTCAATTTCAAATTAGGAAAGAGTTATTGTTTGACATGACCAAACCTTTCCAACTGGAGACTGGGGAGCTGTGGAGAGGCTCTTATAAACTGAAACATAAGAAATCATCATTATTCTTAGAATTCTACTCCACTCCTTAGAACAACTCTAAACATTACTAAAGTAGTATCACTAAAGGACTGAGCTGAACCAGGTTACAGGGTGGTATCCAGGAGTTTGAGATCACAGCTTCCATTAAGGGGATCATAGCTTCTACTCCTAAACCCTGCCCAATAATCTCACAGAAGCCAGGCGCAATGGCTCACGCCTATAATCCCAGCACTTTGGGAGGCTGAGGCAGGTGGATCACTTGATGCCAGGAGTTTGAGACCAGCCTGGGCAACATAGCGAAAGTTTCTCTCTACAAAAATTAGCTAGGCGTGGTGGCGTGCGCCTGTAGTCCCAGCTATTCAGGAGGCTGAGGTGGGAAGATGGCTTGAGCCCGGTGGAAGTTGCAGTGAGCCGAGATCACGTCACTGCACTCCAGCCTGGAAGACAGAGCAAGACCCTGCCAATAATGCTGAGTGAGTGTTCATTCTTCCAGCATCTACTAAACACCTGCCCTAACTAACATGGGCATGTGGAAGTTCCAGCATCCCAGGGACCTTCACACATTACAGCTCTTCACAGGGCAGGTAGTTGAGCAGTTTGAGGGAAAGCAGATTCTAGCCCCCCTCAGCTGGGGAGGTTTCCCAGTGTCCTAAACCCTGGCCTCCTGCTTCTCTTTAGTGGCCCTGCTCCTGGTTACACAGTAGTGCTTGTCACATGTTAGTCGCTGCCATGGATTTCTCAGGTTTTCAACATCATGACTACACTCCAATGCTATGCACCCCTTTGGCAGGTGAGGCCACTAGAGAAATAACAGACAGTTGAGTTTAAAAATGTAGTTTGTAGCAGGTGGACAGGTAAAGAGCTGGGTTAAATGACACCTCCACCTATCCTAGCTGTATGAGAATAAAAAAACTCTGAATCCTTCCTGAGAGGATTGAGCTGGCTAACCCTATGAAGTACATGGTGCCTAATGCCTGCCCCCAAGGTTTAATATTTAAGACTTGCCTTTTGAAGTTCCCTATTGTCAACCTCCCCAGTTCTCCACCCGTCTGTCTTCCCATGTGAGCTCTGCCTTAGCCACACAATGGCCAGTCCTCCCTACAATGAGTCCATTTCCTTTATTCTCAACTTAAATTCAAAGTGGGGAAAAAGTGCACTTGAGAATGAATCATCCATTTTATTTTATTTTATTTTGTCATGTGCTCAACAGCATCTCTCTCTCTCTCCTCTCCCTGGCAGGTCACAGAGATAAATTAAAAATAAAATCTACAAGGAAAATAATTTATAAAAGCACTCCCAGGTTCACACCTTCTATCCCTACTGCTCAGTTAGGCACCCCTTAACTGGGAATCAGTGCTTCCCCCCACCCCCATTTCACTCCTGCTTGTCTGGGGCAGACGGTACTCCAGAGCCAGGCAGGGGTGAGGGCAGCAGTGGCAAACAGTTAGTTAAAAATAAAGACATTGTGGTCCTGGAACCATCTGGCCACCTTGGCACTCCCATGTCTGCCTCCCCCAGGCAGCCCTCCAGGAGCCTGTGCTAAGCTGGGGCTGTGGAGAAGCTGCCTGTGGCTGAGAGCTTGTGTGTTTGGGGAGGTGCTCTCAGCCTGTCATATGCACTTCTCAATCTTCTAGAAAGAAACCCAAAAAAGAAAGCAGACGACGACCTCGGGACAGAGGAGAAAAATCCCAAGTGTTCACACAGTTACACGGAGTCTTTATGGCAAAGAGAACATTTAGCAGCTTTGAATAATGGGGCATCTCCTTTTTACTCAACAAGCATTCTAGACCCTATAAGTGAAACAGGGCACAAGCCCTAAAAAAATCAAAGCGCAAGAAATTCTAAGAGGACTAGTTTTTTTGTTGTTGCTGGGTTATTTTTTGTGTTTTCCCAGTGATAAGCCCAGTTGTTGGTAGGCAGAGGCCCGACGGAAGGGTGACTCCCCAGTGTTGTGCTGAATCCTGCCTGGAGGCTGCTGTACTAGATCCTCCATCATTCCTCTGCCTCACAGCAGTCCCAGAAGAGGAAGGCTGCAGGCCCAGTTCCCAGAGCATTGCCATCACCCTACCCCAGTTTACAGAAGAGATCAGGCAGTCTGTGAGGCGTGGGGAACACAAACACCGGACTCGGGGAGGACGGCATTCACATGCAGGCTCTGATGGAGACAATGGGAGCCTCAGCTCAGGGGTGGCTGGAGCACGGAGGGAGATGGAGTGGCAAGGCAGTGAATGACATGCGTGATGTTGGGGCTGCTGCAACATGGGACCACGTGACCCTTTCCTGTTCACTCTACCCTTTGACTCTAAATCTGAAAGCCAGTGTTGGGGCCCAGTGGCTCCATTCGATTGAAACATTACGGCCGATGATATCCAAGAGCTCCCCTTCAGGGATGCCAAAATGCAAGGAGCAGAAAGAGTTAACACCGCCCCTCCCCACCCCCACCCCGTGTCTGTGTACCCCACCCCCCGGGGTGAAATGGGGTTTATCACACCAGTGATCTAGGCCCACCAGTCACTCCAACCTGCTGCCTGGAATCCTGGCCAGAGCCAACCTTAACCTTCCCTCTGATTTTCTTCCCGCTTTGATTTTTTTTGGGGGGGTTCCTTCCTTCTTTTTTTCCCTCCTTCCTGAAATGAGACTTTCTGCCACCTTCCCTTCTTCTCACAGGTCCATTCCTTCCCCTGTCGGCCTTTGCTCCACATAGCTCCTCTACCTCCAGCAACTTCACCACCACCCCTGCCTCACAGGAAAGGGGTAGGGTGAGGACCCTGTCTAAATGGTCTGGCCACTTCCACTCCACCCGAGTGGAGCTGAGCCAGCCAGTGCCTGCCTCTTCCTGTACACTGACCCGCAGTCATCCCATCTGAGAAGATAATATTGGATAAGAAGGCATTTAAGTCCCCGCTGTAGGTCCAGGTCCAGGTCCAGGTCCAGCCCTTCTCCAGTTTCGGTCTTGGTGGGCTTCAAACCCCCTTCCTCACCCAGGCTCACTTTCTCCGGTCCTTTGGCTTCCTCTCCTGCCGCCGGGTCTGCTGGTCGGCCATCGTGCGGGGGATGAGGAGGACACTGCCGTCCCCGGCGTACTGGAGCGCATACTGACTGGGTGAGTAGGGTCGTCCATTCTCATCCCGCAGCCGCCCAAACACCTCCTGGTACAGGCTCTGGACCTTCTGCTTCATCTGTCGCAGGGAGCGCAGGAACTCCACTTTCTCCCGCAGCAGCCGGGCTTTGTCACGCTGCAGGTCCTCCACATCACGCTCCAGATTCAGGATGGTGTCCAGCTTGCGCTTGCGGCAGTTCTGCGCCGCCATCTTGTTCTTGCCCCGGCGCCGGATGTCTCGGATGAGGCTCAGCTGGGCTTCACTCAACTGGTATTTGGACAGCAGCTCATTGAACTCCTCCACAGGCAGGTTGATGATTTTGTCATTGGTGAAAGGGATCTTCATGGCTCGGGCTCGGTGCTCATCCCGGCTCATCTGCTTGTCCAGGAAGTCAGCCTGCTTCTCCTTGCTGCCTTTCTTGAGGGCACTGGGTGGTGGCAGGTCGGCTGAGTCCAGGGCACTGGGTGCCATGTTGTATGTGTGGTTGTGGCCCACGTGCTCCAGGTAGGGCAGGCATGAGAGCTGGGCTGGATCCTGGTAGCTCATGCGGCAGAACTTGGAATACTCAGGCTGGTAGCCCACAGCACCCTCAGCCTCTTCCAGATCCAGGGTCTCAGAGTCAGAGCTGTAGCCAACCGCACCTTCCTCAGAAAAGGAGGAAGAGGCAGAGGAAGAAGCAGAGGAAGAAGAGGAAGAGGAGGAGGAAGAAGAGGAAGAACTGCCTTCAGAGCTGCTTAGGGAAGAAGGGCTATGGCTCGAGTCTAAGGAAAGGCCTGAGTCAGAGTCAAATTCCTCCTCCAGCTGGGAGGCCTGCACAGGGTTAAAACCTTCTTCAATGGCCAGGTCCATAAGGCTGATCTCATCCAACATAGCTTCATCTAACAGACCCCCCAAAGGGTCAGGCAGCTCTGGGCCTGCTGTGTCATTGGCTGTGCCATTGAGCTGGGGTGGAAAGAAGAGCCCTGTCAGGTTGGTGGAGCCGAAGGTGGAGTTGAGGCTGGTAGAATTGCTGGGGGCCAACGGGAGCAGCGTGGAGCTACTGGCCACAGGCAGGCTTTCCACCTCGGGGCTGAAGAGTAAGAAGTCCTGGCTGCAGCCCCCCAGGGACGCCTGATGCAGGCTGACATTCTGATTGATGGGAGTGTTGGGGGCAAGGCTGTAGTTGGTGCTCAGTGGGTCTCCAGGAGGGGCATTGTACAGGATTTCACTTGCTGATGTGTTCACTTCCATGGCCTGGGAGGGGAGAAGAGCACCACTGTTCACTAGGAACTGACTCCCTCCCCTGGGGCTCACACACTGCAGGCACCCAACAGAGGCACAGCTGCATGGGTGTAAAGGCAAAATACTATAAACCAAAGCCCACAGTGTCAGCTCCTGAGCCAGCTTCGTCCACCAGGCCTGGCAGAGATGGGTTCTTCCATGTAGGCTCCACCCTAATATAGGACTGATCAGCTTTTCCTCATGTTTGGCCAGACTCCCCCATCTTGGAGGGAGAGGAAGAAAACACTACCTTGTTACTGCAAAATCAACACAGTGAAAAGAACACCCAAACTTAAGTCAGAAAACCTAGCTGCACCACCTGCTGTGTGACAATGGGCACATCATTTAACCTCTCTGAGCTTCAATTTCCTCACCTTTGAGATAAAGGCTGACTAGATGACTGTGAGGGCCAAGTGAGCGAACGATGGCTATGAAGCACCATGTGAATGTCAGCTATTATTAACGCAGAACCCTGGAAGCATTCAGCCAAGTGCCTATCTGCCTGAAGGACAGGAAGAAGGCACACCCAGGAGGCAGGCCCTGATTTGGAAGGCTGAGTCCTGAGTTGTATTTAACCCAAACCCTATCTGTCTCCACCTCCCATTGCCCCAAGGACACACCTGGACAGGTTTCTTCTCATTGTCCCCACTTCTCTATGAATCAGGGAAAGTATTACACTTTCTCTCCTTGGAGATGGAAAAGCAACGGAGTGCTAAGACAATCTGTGCAAAATCCAATAGCTTTGTGCCCGGTTCCGACAATCCTACCTGCATTTCCATGATGGACATAAGGTCTTGCCACTGCTGTTCCAAATCAAATGGTGACTCTGTCCCGGTCAGAAGAGGAGACAAGAGGTTGTTTTGAAGAGCTGGGGGCTCACTCTCACTAGGCACTGCTTCTGTTATGCTGGAAATGTCTGCTGGAAACTAGGGCAAAACACAGAGGCTTTTAACAAGGGGGAAGGAAAGACCTTGTACTTTCCTCCCAGAGATTACCACCTGGATCTGTTTCTGTTCTTCCTTCCTCTGCATTTACCCCCAGCAGCCAGAACAAGGCCAGAACCAACAGCTGGCCCCTCAGCCATGGAGGGACACACCAGGTACAGGCTGCCCTGCTCACTTGGTGGGCTCTCACTGGAGTCCTGCTCACCTCAGCATTCTCCCCAAAGGGGCAGGTGGCTTCCAGCAGCCTAAGGCAATCTTCCAGGGACAGGGCCGTCTGGTCCTCCCCACTAGGCACCTGTGGCAACAGGAACTGTAAGTCTGACTGATCTGGGCCTTGGCTGCCTGGGGCTGAAGCTTCTTTCACAGAATGGCTGAAGCCCTGCAGTCTCCCTCCCATTCCCAGGCTAATGGCTGGCCCCGAGTCCCAAACTCCCAGGAACAACAGAAGAGAGAGTGAAAGAGTCCTGAAGCAAGCAGGAAGATGCTAAATGCTCTGCCTCCCTTGCATTGTCTGTTGCCAAGGCCTGGCCGTTCTGCATCTGCTGCTTTCCACTCCCCGCTTCCAAGGCTCAGCCACTGTGACTTATAAGACCCCAAACCAAAACAGAAATTCAGGTCCACCCCACACACAACCTGTCTTCTCTAAGGGAAGTTTCTGGAAGAACTCCAGCCTGGTTTGTGTCAGGGGAGTAGGGACAAGAAGAGAGCCCAGTGAGCAGGGGCGATGGTACCTGTGCAGGGAAGCTCTCCCCAGTCTCTCCATCAACTAGCAGGTTCCGTGCCAGAGCTTCCGCGCCCTCGCCTGCCCAGGTGTCCTGCTCGCCTCCATCTCGCAGCTCCTTCTCCACATCCTGCTCCTTCTGGCGATGACTATAGTCAAAAACCTCACGCCCAGCCCCCAGATCAATATCCTGTCGCCAAAGGATGTCAATCAGATCTATGTCCTGAAAGACAAATCACATGACTTTAGCTCTAAGGTCCCAAGGTCCCTTCCTTGTCCTGCCCCTCAGAGTTCCCTCCTAGTGTCACCCCAGTTAGTCCTGGGTGGGGCCCCTTCCAGCTCTTCACCTGCCAGCGTTTACCCCCTGGTCCCTGCACCAGCAAGTGTTCATTAATCTACTTCCAGACACTATCCCCTTCCCACAAAAAAAAAAAAAAGAGCCACTAGCAAAACCATTAGCGTGACTATCACCATAAGGGTGGAAAGGATTAGGATCTGGACCAAGTCACACCCAGACAAAAGGCAAGGCCGCCTCACCCCTACATAAGAAAGAAGGGGAACATCAGGAGACACCTCCAGCTTTGGGGATTGGACCCCTTAAAACTTGGTTTGGAGGAAGCTGGCCATGGCAAGCAAGAGCGAATTGTCATGCAGAATTACTTAGCAGTGGCCAGGCTTGCATCAGCCTGTGGTGCCATTTCATTTGCATAAAGGGGTGGGGTGGGCTAGAAAGGAAAATCCCTGCATTTCCAACCACCTGATGAAACCAATGACAACGCCATGCTGTCTCCAGCCCTTCCTATAGCCATTCCCCATTCCCCAGCTGGCAGCAAGAGTAAGGCTGAACACCCACAACTCCTCAAGCCCAGGCTCACCTCAAGACTCATCCCCGCCAGAATTCCCTCTCAGCTGATCCTAGCTGCTGCCTCCATTCCAGGGAGGCTCAGGCAGTCAGATGATCCCCAGGGGGGGCACCCCACCCCTGCTCAGGCCAGCCTGTGTCCCCTCACACCAGTGCTCTCACTCCCTCACCATACCTCAGGACTCACCAAATCCCCATCAGTCAACACCCTCAAGGACATAACCCCCATCACTGCTCAGCTACAACTGCCACCTTGGGCACCAAAAATGCTTCCCTCCTGCTCTACCCTGGTGGCTCGTGAACGGTTGCTGCACCAACTGCCACCCCCACTAACAGCATATAACCCCAATAAATTGAGCTATTTGGGCTTCCTATACACAGCAATCCCCTGTAGTTGAGCCCTCCCCACAAGCCTGAAGAAACCCTAAAGTGTTGCCTTCCATCCAGGGGTTAAAATGCAGACACACACTTTCCAGAAAGCAATTTCCCTAGATCAGACCCTCCTCCCTACCTGTAAGCCGGTATTCTTCTCCTATTAACCTTCCCTGACCCTAAGACCTCCCAGACATACTACTTTAGTCTCCCCACATACACCAACCTGAGCAGAAGCCCTGGACCCAGGAGCAGAGGCGGGCTGGGCCACCCGGTGACCAGCCAGCAAAGAGTTAAGGGGCCGGCTGCCTTTGGCATGGCCCCCACCACTGTGAGAGCTGCGGTCCAGGCGGGTCATGGTCTGCGAGATGAGCCCCAGGGCAGCCGGTGCCGGGAAGCCGGACAGGGGGCTGCAAGGAGCTCTTGGCTTTCAGGGAGCACACCAGGCTGGAAGGGTGGCCCCTTGCTAGCTCCGAGGGGCCTGAGGAGGGTGCCCCGCCCGTGCTGCTGCCTGGGCGGCCCAGCCCAGCCCCCTTCCTCCATCCTTGAGCAGCCCCCTCCCACCTCACAACCCCAGTTCCACTCAGGCGCCCAGCTGCCCCCACCCTCAGCTCACCGCAGAGGCTGCAGTGAGATGGGACTCCCACCCCATGCTCCGTGCTCTAGCTGCAGAGGAAAGCAAGCTCCCTCCTGGGCCTATCCTCCCGCTCCTCCCCCCCACGCCCCCCAAACTTGTTACCTAGGCTGCAGCAGGGAGCCAATCCCCTCCCCCTCCCACCCCGCAGGTCACTGCTGAGGCTGCAGAGAGCCAATCCCCTCCCCCAGGTCAGCAGCTGGGCTGCGGAAAGAGCCAATCCCCTCCCACTGTCGTTACCTAGGCTGCGCCGAGAGCCAATCTCCTCCCCCAAGTCTCCGCTGGAGATGCGGAAAGAGCCAATCCCCTCCCACCGCCTGTTACCTAGCTGCAGACGGGAGCCAATCTCTGCATCAGGGCAGCTGGAGAAGCTGCCGCAAGGAACCAGCCCATCCCTGGGCCGCCTCCGTCTCCTTGAGGAGATGCGCCTAGGGGCGGGCAGCCCCACCCAGCCCAGTCAGTCAGCTGGGGTGGCGCAGTGAGAGCCCTGGGGGAAGGGGTGCCACTCTCCTCCCTCCTGTCGCATCTTGCTCATCCAGCCCACTCAGGACTGGGCAGACACTCCTCCCGCAGATTCTCTGGGAATCTAAATTATTTGCTGGAAGTGGAGTTATCCCATTCCTCAGGAAGGCAGTGGCCAGTTCTCAAGGCCAGGGATCACAAGCCAAGCTGGGCAGGAACCCAGGGCACCCAGGCCCACCATAAGCCGTAAGTTTTGTCACCCCAAAATAGGCCAGACTAGAGAAAAGGGGAAGGCCATTTTGCCCACGTGCAGCAATGTCACAATGCTGGCCAGGCCTAGCCCCAAGCAAGAAGAGGGGAGACACAACCCTGAAGCCCCATACTTATGGAGACAGATGCTCTGCATTCTCCTGGCCACAAATGTCCCCCCTCCCCTTTCACCCCAGCTTTATTCAAGAGCATTCTCTGCCTGATCCCTGGCCCATATCTCATCCAAGCAGGAAAGAAGCCCCTCACAGACTCAGTATCACAATTCAGACTCCCTGGATTGGTTTCTGGAGGGGAAATTTAGCTCCCTCCCCACTGCTGCTCCCCTGGAGCCTAAGGTCAGGTCAGAGAGACAGTATGTTCTCTCTAGTCACAGTCGGCTCCTAGCCTGGAAAGAGCTGTCAACAGGCCACCCCCCTGCTCTGGGCAGAATGCCAATCTCAAGGGGAATCCTATCCCTGACAACAGCCTAGGCTATGGCTGTCCACAGAGCAGGCCTGGCAGCAGGGGAGCACTGCCACCCCAGGGATAATACCGGTTCCAGCAGTGCCTGTCACATGCTCTGGACCTGGGTATTTTTATCCCTGAGTTGCTGAGGAAATGTTGTTCTAGACACATAATAATCCTCCCTTCCCCCATACCCAGCCTGGGCCCCTAATGCTGACCCACCCCACCTCCCAAAGGGAGTTGTAAAGGCTTGAGATGAAGAAAAGCACAACCTTCATGAGGGCCAAGAAACAGAGGAAAGCAGGGTCAAAGTCCCATCCTATTGGGGCGGGGGGGCCCAACCCACCCAATAATATCCAAAACATCCCATCCCATCCCAGGAGGAACAGATACAGAGCTACCCTGCAGGGTTTCCAGGAGCAAACCCAGTTACACCCACCCCTGGGGGAGCTACCCTGGGGGAGGAGCATAGAGCAGAGACTGGGAAGCACACTTCAGAACACTGTGCCAAGATTGGAGCCCACTTGAAGGAAAGGGGAAGCAGAAGAGAGGTGAAGTTCCAAGTGGCCCTGTAAGAAGCTAAACTAAGAGGCCCTGAAAGGTAAGAAATGTTCCTGGCTCCTGTGCTCAGATAATCCTAGTCTCTCTCAAAGCAGGTCCAGTATGAGCCATTTGAGCACAGAGCTGAGTGTCTCAATCCCTGCAGTACTGACACTTGGGGTCAGACAAATCTGTTGTTTGAAGGTGTCCTGTGCCATTCAGGATGTTAACCAGCATCCTTGGCCTCTACCCACTAGGTGCCAGTAGCACCCCCGCCCCAAGATGTGACAACCAAAACTTGTTTCACGATATTGCTACCTACACCCTCGGGGACAAAATCACCCCCGGTTGAGGACCACTGGCCTAGAACAAGCCATACTCTTTGACAGTCACTAACAGTCAGAGAACTAAGCTCAGGAAAAGACTACAGAGCAGGGAAGGAGGGAAAACGTGGTCTGACCTGGCAGGCAGAGGAGCCCATTTCTGCAGCATCTGTAAAACTTTTTACATTCCTTCACATGCCACCTCCAAAAACCCAATCGGGCTTTCTCCTTCCCTAAAGGCCAGGGGAGTGCAGTGGGCCTTTTTCCCAGCTACTTAAGGCTGGGTGGCAAGCGAAAGCCATACAAACCCAGAGCTCAAAGCAATCTTATGTTGGCAGGGGCAGCAGCAGCCATTCACATCTTAAAAGGCAAAGAACTGCATCGCTTTCTGCCCAGAACAGTATGTCAGCCATGTGACAAGAGCTAAGGATCTCTTCTGACAGCTCAAAGCAAGTTGACTTGGGCAGCAGAATGCAGTTTCTCTTTCTAGCTCCCAGCCTTCTCTTCCCTACTCCCTGCAGTGGGCCTTTAGCAAAGATTGGAAGCCTTGGCCCTCTCCTGGCCAAGAATAACTATCCAAATCTACCCTTTGGCTCAGGCCCAGGAGGTCTGAAGTATCAGGACTATACAACAGGCCTGACCACAAAGGAGAACCTCAGGGTATGTCTGTGTTCTGATGTTGGGGGAGGTACAAAGCAAGAGTCCATAAAGTATTTGTGTCTTAGCAACAGATGTACACTGCATCAAAGCCCATCCCAACATGACTCCTCCCCCACCCCTGCCTCCAGCAGTCATGCTGAAATCCAAGCAGTAAACACCCTGGCATGTGTAGGAACCTCCCACTGCCCTGACAGTACATTTAGAGTTAGGTCAATGGTTCAACACAGGGAAATGCTCCCAGCCCCCAATCCTAACGTCAGAAAGTTCAGCCCATCCATATCCAAGAAGAGTGCCTGAGGCCCTGCTGAAACCTGTCTGGCTCTTTACAGGGCTCAGTGTTCTGACCACAATCCTTCGGGACCAGCCCACCCCCAAGCCCCAGGCCCCATACACCCACCACAGGTCCACTAACCTCTTTGGTTAAGTCTCCACTGACTGGAGGGGCTACAGCCCCCAAATCCTCCAAATCTTCACCGAATCCCTGCTCCGTTTCGCTTTCTCGCACCCCGTTGTCTGGGCCTGTCACATCTTGGAGGCCACTGGAACTCTCGAGGGCGAGGCCTGAGTTGGGCTGACTGCCAGAGACAGACCCCTCTGGGTCTCGGTGAACCAGCCAGGCATTTACCTCAGTGGTTGGCACCTGGAACCTGTCCAGGGCCCTCACCTGACTGAGGAGCCGCCGGGCAGTGAAGTAATTGTCCAGGTCTATACTCTTGGGGTGGATACCATAGCCATCCAAGGTATTCCTCAGGTTGTGGAACTGGGTCTGAGTATAGGCAGAACTGGGCCCCAGGATGATCTCCCGCAGTGGGGGAAGCTGTGAGGTCAGGTAAGTATCCACGTCCACCCGTACCCCAATCAAACTCAGCAGAATGGTGAACTGGAGAAGTCCTTCCGTTAAGTATTTCTTCAGAGAAAGCATTGCTGAAGGACCAGAATGTTTATGCTTTTTGGTTTTTAAAATCTTCCAAAAGACAAATCAAGGCCACTGCTCTGCCGCTCCAGTCAGCAGGTTACCCTCCTCAGTGTCAAACCCCGTACCCCACCCTGGCAGAACACAAGGGCTGAGCTCCCTGATGGCCCCAGAGGAAAGCACGCCCTGTGGAGCCAAGGCCAAGGACACACTCCAGACCACATTCACTTTCCCTTCTCGACACCTCACCTCTGAAAGTACAACTGTTCCTAACCCAGTCCAGGCCCTCAAGGGCCCACGTGACTTACTGTCTCCACAGTCCACATACAGTCACTTCCTCACTCACATTAGTTGTCCTCTCTGTAGATTCCACTGCAGGCTGTTCTCAGGAACAGCTGATGGATTTTTTTTTCCTTCTCCCTCCTAAGGTTTATTTTCTTTGGCTGGAGCTACAGGCCTTTCGTCTTGGGTCAGAGTGTCCCGCCTCCTCCACACTTACCAGGGGGGTTTCCAGAGAAACCTGAAATGGGAATCACAAAAGCAACAGGATAAGATTCCATACTTTTCACATCATGATCAGGGTAGGAAAACCTTCACAGTAGAAGGTAGAAAACACATTCAAAGGACACTTTCGCTTTTTTTTTTTTTTTTGAGACAGTCTCACTCTGTCGCCCAGGCTAGAGTGCAGTGGCATGATCTGTGCTCACTGCAACCTCCACCTTCTGCGTTCAAGCGATTCTCCTGCCTCAGCCTCCCAAGTATCTGGGATTACAGGCGCCTGCCACCATGCCCGGCTAATTTTTGTATTTTTAGTAGAGATGGGGTTTCACCATGTTGGCCAGGCTGGTCTCGAGCTCCTGACCTCAGGTGATCTGCCTGCCTCGGCCCCCCAAAGTGCTGGGACTACAGGCATGAGCCACTGTGCCTGGCCTAAAGGCCACTTTTACAGGAAGAAAGGACTACTTACACTCTCAGAAGAAAACCCCAAAATACAGCAATCAATCATAGAAGAACTATCAAAGAAAGGTACTGATCACAAATGATCTCAGTTACTGAATATTAAATGTGCAATATCCTAAAACCTAGCTTGGTTTGTATAAGCAGACAATAACCAGGTCATCCAAAATATTGTACACCTTTGTTTTATTTACCAGCCCTCCTCCCCCACTACAGGCGCATTACCCAGCTTCTATTTTCACATGAGAAGCCCATTTCCTGTCTTAAAAGTAAAGCTGGATTTTCACCTCTCGGGAGAAAACAACTTATAACAGTTGTCTTTTCCAGTTCAAAAAGGCAAGATTATTAAACAGTGAGAGTGTGGAAGGACAAAAGGACAATGTTCAGGCCACCACTTCACCCAGAAGAATGCTTTTTGTTTTCTGAACTTTGAAATCTGATTTCCCTTTCCTATCCTCACGTCTTAAAAAAAAAAAAAAAAAAAAAAAAGGAAAAGGGCCGACGCCTGTAATCCCAGCACTTTGGGAAGCCGAGGAGGGCGGATCACCCGAGGGCGGGAGTTCCAGACCATCCTGAACAACATGGAGAAACCCACCTCTACTAAAAATACACAATTAGCCGGGCGTGGTGGCGCATGCCTGTAATCCCAGCTACTCGGGAGGCTGAGACAGGAGACTCGCTTGAACCCAGGAGGCGGAGGTTGCGGTGCGCCGAGATCACGCCATTGCACTCCAGCCTGGGCAACAAGAGCGAAACTCCGTCTCAAAAAAAGAAAAGGAAAGGAAAGAAAAAAAAGGAGGAGCGGGATGGTGGGGGCCCTACTACGCAGGACTATTCCGTCCAGAATTTGCATAGGCAGGTTTTATTTTCATTCATATGACCTTCTGAGCCAAAGAGAAGGATATGGCCACGTTCTCTAGCCAGACTGCCCAGTGCCGAGGAGGTAAATCTGTTTCTGGTCTCCACTTTTGAGCTTCCATTAATCTCACAAACCAAGACATACCCCCTTCTCCTCTCCTGCGTTGTGACCCATCTACCAACTTCATTATACAGGGGGAGAGCGAGCTATACGTACACACACGAACGTGTACACACACACACACACACACACACTCCCTCTCTCTGGTCAGAGTAAACACAATTGCGACCCAGAATTCCTGCTTACGCTACCCTCCCGTTCTCACGCAATTTATTACTAAAACCTCCCAGGAGCCAATTAAGTTCGAGAAACCGGACAAAGTCCCTTAAAAATCGAGTTAGGGGCAGGGCCCTAGCCTGAGGCTGGTCCCACCCTGCCCGGATACCCGAGTCCGGCTGAGACCAAGTCGCCATGCCCACTCTCGGCGCCGGAGCTTCTAGCCTCCAGGGGCAGCCAGCGAACAAGTGCTACTTCCCTGGCCTTGACCCACCCTTACAGCAAACCCCACCCCGCCCTCCGTCCCGATGGCCCCACCCCACTCCCAAGTCCAGGCCTCACACCACGCCTTCTCGTGCCCTCAACCCTGCCCAGTCCATCCCACTCCGGAGCCAGCTTTCCTCTCGGCCCCGCGCGCGGCCCCTCCCTGTCAGGCCCAGGGCCGGGCTCTGGCGGGAACCCCGCTCGGCCCCCGCCTCCTGCACCTCAGCACCATCCCGTCGCCCGTCGCCCCATAAGCCTCGGCCCCGCGGCGCTGCACCCCTCCCTTCTAAGAAAAGAATGTGCCCGATACCCACTGCTTAGCTCGGCGTCCGCCGCTGCCGCCACAGCAGGCCCTAAGCCCGAGTCCCGGCCTCGCCGCCGCCACAGCCGGCCGGCCTAGAGCTCCGAGCCTCCGCTTCCCTCCCCGCCCCCTCCTGCTACCGCACTCGGAAACCCGCCCGCCGCAACAGTTTCTCCAATCAACGAGCCGAGACCGGGGCCGTAGACGGATGTCCCTCTGATTGGCAGCAGAGAGGGCCCAATGGCTGAGTGGACCTCCTCATCTCCGGACCCGATTTCCCAAGACTGACATAATTCCCGGCCCAATGAGTACCTAGGCCCGCCCCGCGGTGTGGACCCACCAATGAGTAGGGCGAAGGCCCTAGTGTCTGGGCCCCTCGGCCTCGCGGCGGGCGATGTTAGTGGGCTTGGGCGTTGGGTGAAGTATCCGGGTTGGGTGCTTCCAGCGCTTTCTGTGGCGGGGGAATGAGGACCTAGGTCAGGGAATAGAAGGGTATATCGCCGCCGGAGTGCGGAACACCCCCGCCTTGAGGGTTCCCACAGTGACTTGCAAAAGTCTACTGAGACCCGAGAAGGCTGAGGCGGGACACGAAGCATGTGGTTCTTGTGGTTGCGACGCTCTTGCCGCCATCTTGGGTGCTGGCGGCGGAAACCGGTACCCCAGCTTCCTCTCGGTGCGAACCTGGAGAAGCCACCCCAGCTGTGAGGGACGGTTGCGCCTCATGGCCCAGGCAAGGGTACCTTCGCTGGAGCAGTTCCGCGGACGGATGTCATGAGGGTGGTGGGACGTTGGCGGAACGTTGGTGGTGTGAGAGGTGTGGGGTAATAGCGATTACGAGAGGTGTGGTAGAAACACCCCAAAGGACCCCCCTCGCTTGGCCTCCCACTTAGCTTAGTCTTGGTTTTTTAGGGATGTTTCTCAGTTTTTAATTTCTCCAGTCCCATCTGGTTGTATTTCCAAAATATGTTTGTGACTCTCAAACGTTAGTTTACTCCCAGCATCACTTGGGGAGCTTGTTAAGCTACGATTTCCGAGGTCCCACTGGAGAGTCTGATTTAATAACCCTGGAGTGGCGGCCGCATAACCTGCCTGCTGGGGTGATTTTAACGCAGCTGATGCGAAGACCCTATTTAGGGAATCACTGGGTTGGCGTTTGCAACGCGTTCCTCCCACTATAGGACAAAGAGGTGTCAACTCAACTCTGTCTTCTTAGGAGAGCCCATTATTTATAGGTGAGTCATTAGTCCCTGTACAACTAAGGACAAGGCCAACTGATAACTCAGTAAATAATCGAGTCCATTTTGTGCTTGCAGAGTTAGGAGGCTTAATTTGGGATGGTTTGCAGATTAAGTACTTTGACTATATATAATAAACGTACACCAGCAACCGCTCATGGAATTCTTAAAACTGAGCTAGTTTACCAGTTTCAAAGACTAATTCAGAGAGCATGTTTTACCTATTCCAGGCTGGACTGGAACTCCTGGACTCAAGCGATCTTCCCATTTAGCAGGGACTACTGACTCGTGTCTCCCAATAAATACCTGAGTATAAACAACATGAGGACTAGAATTTTGTGCATTAACTGTTATAACTTAGTAGACACTCAAATACTGAGTACTTGAAGGGGGACTCAAGCAGGCAGGCCTCTGATTTTCCTGTTAAAAGCAGAAATTAACCACACCTTGGAGGATGTACAGTTTTGAAGGATATGGCATGTTACCAATAAAATAGGAGACCATTCAGTCCCCGAAGTAGTGAGACAATGAAGATAAAGACTGGTATTGTATAAGAAAGGAGGAAAAATTTAGGTGTGGCCATCAACTCTAAAAATAAATCAAGAAGGTTGAGAAGGAAGTATTTTAAAATCATAGAACTGGGCCTGGCACAGTGGCTCACAGTAGCACCTTGGGAGGCCGAGGCGGGAGGATTGCTTGACCAGCCTGGGCAGCATAGTGAGACCCCCGTCTCTACAAAAAAACAAGCTGGGCCTGGTGCCGCACATCTATAGTCCCAACTACTCAGGAGGCTGAGGTGGGAGGATTGCTTGAGCTGGGAGGTTGAGGCTGCAGTGAGCTATGATGGTGCCAGTCTGGGCAACAGAGATCCTTCCTCAACAAAACAAAACATAAAATTGAAAGAGATAAAGGCTTAACTAAAGTACAGTGTTTAAATACAAGACAATTTTGAGAAGGTGAAAAGAGCATACTAAGGGTCTTTTTTGACAGAAAAATACAGAACAATTTTCAGTCCTAACAGTTCAAAGTAAAACTGGACAATCGTTTATCTATGTGGAGTTTCCTGCTTAGCTGTTTCACAAAGGTGGGAAGAAAAAGGGAGAGTTGCAAGGGCCGAAGAGAGTAAGGGTGTAGAGACAAACTCAATCACAACAGCAGGCCTAGGCCTGGCAGGGTGTGGGCGCCCAGGATATTTGATACTCCGTGGAAGGGAGTGGAGACAGAAAACTGTCTTCCATTCTGTCTAGAGTTCCAGATCAAGTCTGAGCAGGTGCAAGCTTTCCCAGAACCTGCTGATTAACCTTGTAAAACCCAGGGTGTGTCCTTCTTCACCCAGGAAGCCACCCCCTCCTTTCCCCCAACACTCTCCCCCTCCCTTTGCCTGGGACAGCTGTTAATAGGACAATTACCCAAGAAGCAAAAGAAGGATCCCATGCTGATGTGTCATCAGTCCCGGTATATCCATTAAATCAGACTGAGAAGACCACTGGAAAAAGTGAGCGCATGCGTGTGGCTCCCTAAGGGAAAGGCTGTCAGCCATTGTAAAACCAGTCCTTGCCCCTGCGACTCCAGGCTGTGCAGGAGAGAGAAGAAGGCAGTGGAAGCCGAGAAGAGGGTTAGGTCTAAAGCACAGGGATTTGGGGCCAGCTAACTACAAAACATACATGGAAATCCCCACCCCCACCCCAGGAATAGCAGTGTAGTGTCTACCGACCCAGCTTCCCTGGTAGGAAAAGCTGCTGCTGCCGCCAACAGCCACATCCATCCTGCAGTCATCCCCGGAGGATGACACATACCAGGAATCCTCAGAGAAGGGGCTGTGGGAGGGCAGGCTGGCTGGGGCTCTGATTTCTTCTGGAACAGTGAAATTGCTTTTTCCCTAAAAGGGAAACCCAGTCTTTCTGCCATTCTGGTTGCCCAGTATCTTTCCTCTAAAAATGTCTTTAAGGCCAGGCACTGTGGCTCACACCTGTAACTCCAGCACTTTAAGAGGCCCAGGTGGGCAGATCACTTGAGCCAGGAGTTTGAGACCAGCCTGGCCAACATAGTGAAAACCCATCTCTACAAAAAAAATACAAAAATTAGCCAGGTGTGGTGGTTCATGCCTGTAGTCCTAGCTAGTGGGGAGGCTGAGGTGGAAAGATCACCCGGTCCTGGGGAGGTTGAGGGTGCAGTAAGCTGTGATTGCGCCACTGCACTCCAGTCTGGGCCACAGAGTAAGACCCTGTCTCAAAAAAGTAAGAAAAAGAAAAACATCGGCCGGGCGCGGTGGCTCACGCTTGTAATCCCAGCACTTTGGGAGGCCGAGGCGGGCGGATCACGAGGTCAGGAGATCGAGACCATGGTGAAACCCCGTCTCTACTAAAAATACAAAAAATTAGCCGGGCGTGGTGGCGGGCGCCTGTAGTTCCAGCTACTCAGAGAGGCTGAGGCAGGAGAATGGCGTGAACCCGGGAGGCGGAGCTTGCAGTGAGCCGAGATCATGCCACTGCACTCCAGCCTGGGTGACAGAGCGAGACTCCGTCTCAAAAAAAAAAAAAAAAAAAAAGAAAAAGAAAAACATGTCTTTAAGTGTTGCTAATCCATATAAGTATTGCTTACTCTGTAACTTCATCTAATCCAGGGGAATAGATTAGATAGATGATTGCCTGAGATTTCCTTACAGTCCTGAGAGATGGTAGGAATACATCATGTCAATACTAAATGTTAGCGTGTTTTGCAAAGAAATCGATTAGTTTTCTGGCAAATCCGGACATATGGCCCTCTCTCTTACATGGTAAACATCATCAGCAAGCTTGTTACCATTAAACCACCAAAAAGTAAAGCTCTCCTGCAAGCCAGCCTCTTTCCTATGCACCACTACCGCACTCTTAGAAGATTGCTTCTCAATCCTGGCTGCATATTAGAATCACCCAGGTGGGTAGCTTGTCAGAAATACCAATGCCCAGGTCCCACCCCACACCAATTAAAACAGCTGCCCAGAGCAGAATTGGACATCAGTATTTTGTAAAAGCTCTTCAAGTGATTCTTACGTGCAGGCAGAGTAGAGAATCACTAGGTTGGAGCAAGAATCCACATTGGGGTAAAAAAAAAAAAAAAAAGCAAAAGATTGTGGTAATACAGGAACACAGACTAGAATGATTATCTGACTATTTTTGAGATAGAGTCGCTCTGTGGTCCAGGCTGGAGTGCAATGACACCATCTCAGCTCACTGCAACCTCTGCCTCCCAAGTTCAAGTGATTCTCCTGCTTCAGCCTCCTGAGTGGCTGGTATTAAAGGCACACACCACCACGCTTGGCTAATTTTTGTATTTTTAGTAGAGACAGGGTTTTGCCATGTTGGCCAGGCTGGTCTCAAACTCCTGACCTCAAGTGATCTGCCCACCTCAGCCTCCCAAAGTGCTGGGATTACAGGCGTGGGCCACTGCACCCGGCCTGTTTGACTTTTAGGGTGTGCTCATTCTCAACCCTAAAATGTTCTTTCTTCACCTCTACAGTGAAAATGCCTCATTGTTCATTAGTGTCTTAGTGTAACATTTTTTGGAGCTGAGTTCAACTGTCCTGTATGTCTTGCTGTGTTGTCTCAAACAATACCAGGTAGTGTTCTTCGTATAGCTCTGTGTGACATGTCACAATCAAGGAGCTGCTATTAAGAGGTGGGAGGAGTGGATATTTTGGACTCATAGCTGGGTTCGAAAATCTGGCTCTGTTTCTTACTAGTTGGGCCATCCCGAGCTAAATGGAGATAACAATGTACATATTCATAAATCTTAAAAATCAGGTCATGTGTATAAAGCCATTCATGCCTGGAGGAAGAGCTGAGTATAAGGCCCTGTCTTGAATAATCCTCCCTCCACCCACCCTACAACTTTATCTCAGAGAAAACCAAAGGCGATGAAGAAATGAGAGCTGTCCTTAGAATGGTCTACTAGAAACCCATCTTACAGACAGAGCATGGAAGCTTTAGTTTTCTCTAGAGGATGCTACCAGTACACACTTCCATGCCTCATATTCCACACACACCTCCCCCTCTTGACATTAAGCAGGAAGGATAGAGAGAGGCTGGTACCCAAGGGAGCTGTTTCTTCTTGTCACATAAGAACAGATGCTGAAATCCTAGGACAGACAGCACAGAAATGTGGCAGCAGGAGGGTGACTCAGAGGAAATGAAATGGTCTCCCCTTCAAGCTATACCAAGGCCCAGAGGAGAACCTCCTTTGAATCACCTGCTTCCTGGGACTCCAAAGGGCAGGGACCAATTCTGAGTGCACTACTTCACAGGTTCCAGCTGGGTAAGGATGTGCACAGCCCACCTCTCCACCTTACTGTACCTATCCAAAGGGAGCAGAGGGCAGAGAAACATGAAGGCTGCATTCTTTTTGAACCCAACTTGGCTTCCTCGAGCCGGGGAGGCTCTCCTGCCAAGTCTGCTGCTGCACGTGCATGCTTCTCATGTGCTGCCAGCCTTAAACTGGAAAGTCCTCTTAGGGCCATGCTTTGTGGAAGACACTGTCCCAATACTGGACACACATAGCTCACATGTTTATGTGAAACCGCATTAAAGGTGCACTTCAGGATGTGTGGGGAAGCAGGTGTCATGGAGAGAAAGAAGTTCTGGGGTCTCTGTTGAAGGAGTTTGGGGAGGGGTTATCATTGGGGAGAATCTTGTCCTTGAAAAGTTGAACTTGGCTCTGAATTTACTTATTCACCACTACACTTAAGATGTTAAGAGATTTTATGGGCCAGGCACGGTGGCTTACGCCTATAATCCCAGCACTTTGGGAGGCCAAGGTGGGCAGATCACTTAAGGTCAGGAGTTGGAGACCAACCTGGCTAACATGGTGAAACCCCGTCTCTACTAAAAATACAAAAATTAGCCGGGCATGGTGGCACGCACCTGTAATCCCTGCTACTTGGGAGGCTGAAGCAGGAGAATTGCTTGAACCTGGGAGGCAGAGGTTGCAGTGAGCCGAGATCGTGCTATTGCACTCCAGCCTGGGCGACAGAGTGAGACTCCATTTCAAAAAAAAGAAAAGATGTAAAGAGATTTTAAGAATAGGAACAACAAGGCCAGGCGCAGTGGTTCACGCCTGTAATCCCAGCACTTTGGGAGGCCGAGGCAGGCGGATCACCTGAGGTCAGGAGTTCAAGACCAGCCCAGACAACATAGTGAAACCCTGTCTCTACTAAAAATAAAGAAATTAGCCGGGTGTGGTGGCGCATACCTGTAATCCCAGCTAATCAGGAGACTGAGACAGGAGAATCACTTTAACCTGGGAGGCGAAGATTGCAGTGAGCCGACATCATGCCATTGCACTCCAGCCTGGGCAACAAGAGTGAAACTCCTTCTCAAAAAAAAAAAAAAAAGAAAAGAAAAAGAAAAAGCAATAACAGTGATAGATGTGGTGGTGATGAGAACTTTGTGGTTCCTAAGCTTCCTTCCCCAGCCTTCTCTCATTCCTATCCCCTTGGCCCCTCTCCAGTGCCTTCCCATCCCTAACGTGTATAACTGACTCCTTCCCCACCTCCCCCATGGAGCCAGCCCCCTAAGTCCCCTGTCTTCCCAGGTCTTCCTCTGTCCGTTCTGGAGGCTGCTGGTCTTTCATGGTGGGTACCATATGCCAAACAGAGGCTGAGAAATGCTCCTGGAGGCTTTTTGGTGCTGTCCTTGTAAATATGAGCCAAAAAAAAATGGACTAGCTCACAGAAATATTAAGACATCAAAATAACCAAATCAGTATTTTTTTAAAAATAACATACCCAGCCAGCATGACCACTGACATAACTTCTGATGATCTGGAATCCGAAGAAATAAAATGCCCAAATACTGGGTCTTTTCCCTGCCTGCTGTTAACAAATAGTGTCATTATGTTCCCTATTATAACTGATAGCCTGCAAGGAAGGTTCAGATGTGCCTTCTAAGTCATCATATAGGGAGGGTCAGTAGATGCTTCCTCAGATGTCTGCATGGCCTGCTTCCTCCTTTCCTTTAGCTATTTGTTCAAATGTCACCTTGTTAAAGGTTTTCTCAGAGGACTATGAAAATGGCTTTCTGGCTTGCCTGTCCCTGACCCCTCACATTCCACACCCCATTTCTGCTCTATTTTTCTTTGCAGCACTTATCCCCAACTCACATAATATCTACTTTTCCCATTTATTTGTGTATTATATCTTGCACAGAAACACACGCATGTACACACACAAACACTTGATTGTAAGTTCCATGAGAGCAAAATTTTTCTTTTGTCTACTATTGTGTCCCAGTGGCTAGAAAAATATCTAGTACATACCAAGCACTCAATAAATATTTGTACAGCACATAAAATATGATGTCTTTTTTTTTTTTTTTTGAGATAGAGTCTTGCTCTGTTGCCGAGGCTGCAGTGGTGTGATCTTGGCTCACTACAGCCTCTGCCTCATGGGTGCAAATGATTCTCCTGCCTTCACCTCCCAAGTAGCTGGGACTACAGGCACTCACCACCATGCCCGGCTGATTTTTGTGTTTTTTTAGTAGAATCAGGGTTTCACCATGTTGGCCTGGCTGGTCTCGAACTCCTGGTCTCAAGTGATCTGCCCGCCTTGGCCTCCCAAAGTGCTGAGATTACAGGTATGAGCCACCACACCAGCCAATATGGTATCATTGATAGGTACATTTTAATTATTATTAGTTAAAATTTGGTATTTGTGAATATTTATACATGATCTCCCTCATCCTGAATTCCTTTATTCGTTTACTTCACAAATGCTTATTAAATATCTGTCATCGGCCAGGTGCAGTGGCTCATGCCTGTAATCCCAGCACTTTGGGAGGCTGAGGCAAGCAGATCACAAGGTCAAGAGATCGAGACCATCCTGGCCAACATAGTGAAACCCTGTCTCTACTAAAAATACAAAAATTAGCTGGGCGTGGTGGTGTGCACCTGTAGTCCCAGCTACTGGGGAGGCTGAGGCAGGAGAATCACTTGAACCCGTGAGGCGGAGTTTGCAGTGAGCCGAGATCTCACCACTGCACTCCAGCCTGGTGACGGAGCAAGACTCCGTCTCAAAAAAAAAAAAAATCTGTCACCAAGCCCAGTAAGAAACACTAGGGATTCCATAGTGATCAAGACAAACATACTTGGCCAGGTGAGGTGGGTCACACCTGTAATCTCAGGGCTTTGGGAGGCCGAGGCAGGAGGAGGGCTTGATCCCAGGAGTTCAAGACCTGCCTGGACAACACAGCAAGACCTTGCCTCTAAAAAAATAAATAACCAGGCATGGTGGCACGTGTGTATCGTCCCACCTACTCGGGAGGCTGAGACAGGAGAATGGCTTGATCCTGGGAGTTGTTTTTGTGTGTGGTGGGGGGGCAGGTTCTCGCTCTCTTGGCCAGGCTGGAGTGCTATAGCGCAGTCTCGGGTCACTGCAACCTCCACCTCCTGGGTTCAAGTGATTCTCCTGCCTCATCCTCCCGAGTAGCTGGGATTACAGGCACCTGCCACCACCCCTGGCTAATTTTTTTGTATTTTTTGTAGAGATGGGGTTTCACCGTGTTGGCCAGGCTGGTCTCAAACTCCTGACCTCGTGATCCGCCTGTCTCGGCCTTCCAAAGAGCTGGGATTACAGGCGTGAGCCACCGTGCCCGGCCCAGACTGGGAATTTGAGTCTGCAGTGAACTATGATCACACCACTGTACTCCAGCCTGGGTGATAGAGCAAGACCCTGTCTCAAAACAAAACAAACAAACAAACAAAGTCACATTCATTCGTTCTTGCAGGGCTCAAAGTCTGGGCGGGGAGAAGGAACACTTGTAAACAAACTAGTAAAGGCTGGGAACGGTGGTTCACACCTGTATCCCAACACTTTGGGAGGCTGAGGTGGGAGGATCACTTGAGCCTAGGAGTTTAAGACCAGCCTGGGCAACATAGTGAGACCCTGATCACCCTCCTCCCCCTCCCCCTCCCCCGCTGCCGCCGCCGCAGCTTCTGCTGCTGCTGCTGCTGCTTCTGCTGCTGCTGCTTCTGCTGCTGCTGCTGCTGCTGCTGCTTCTTCTTCTTCTTCTTCTTCTTCTTCTTCTTCTTCTTCCTCCTCCTCTTCCTCTTCCTCTTCTTTCTTCTTTCTTCTCTTTCTTCTTTCTTCTTCTTCCTTTTTTTTTTGAAACAGGTTCTCACTCCCATTGCCCAGGCTGGAGCACAGTGGCATGATCATGGCTCTGCAGCCTTGAACCCCCAGACTCAGCAGGTGATTCTCTCACCTCAGCCTTCTGAGTAGCTGGGACTACAGGTGCACACCATCCTACCTGGCTAATTTCTTTGTAGTTTTAGTAGAGACCAGGTCTTACCATGTTTCCCGGGATGGTCTGGAACTCCTGGGCTCAAGCCTTCTGCCCACCTCAGCCTCCCAAAGTGCTGGGATTACAGGTGTGAGCCACTGAGCCCAGCCTTGAGACCTTGTTTCTACAAAAAAAAAAAAAAAAAAAAGCCTGGGAGTGGTTGCATGCACCAGTGGTCCCAGCTACTCGGGAGACTGAGATGGGAGAATTGCCTGACCCCAGGAGGTTGAGGCTGCAGTGAGCCCAGATCGAGCCACTGCACTCCAGCCTGGACAACAGAGTGAGACCGTGTCTCAAATAAGCAAAATTAGTAAAAATAATATTTAGAGATTGAAAAAAGTGCAATGAAAGAAATAGGAACTGAGAGAATGTGACAGGAGAGACCTATCAAGCCAGATATGGTGGCTGTCAGGAGGACCTTTTGGTAATGATATTTCAGCAGAGGCTTGAAGATAAGAAGACTTGATGCATTCAGTGAGGAAAACCCCATTCTGTAACCATCTAGGGTAAGTGACTGTGGTCCACAACATAAGAGGGCTTGAAGAGAAGAATAGGGAAGAAATTTTGTCAAATATCTGGGTTCTATCCCCAGTCAACTAGCTGTATAGTCTTGAAAAGGTCACACAACCTCTGAGTCTCTCTTTCCTTAAAATGAGGGTCCATTATGCCTATCTCACAGGTGTGGGCTATATTAGATAATAGATGTGAAAGTGTCAAATGTAAAATACACGCACAGTGTTTTTACCGGTAAATGCATACGTAGCACTAACGTATCACTGGGGTGTGAATTTCCCACTTGCCAGTGTACCCTGAAATGAGAGCTTGTCTTAGGTACACTTAGACCAAAGAAACTAAAACATGCTGCAAAGCCCGATGTCATTGGTGGAGCATTTGTGCTGCTGGGCATCTGTCTTGCTTCTGATGGTGCCATATCTGTGACTTAGGAGAGCCTGGGGAGGTGTCTCCGGGGCCATGGTACCCTTCTGCAAGTAGTGAGAGAGGAATGAGAAAGCCTCTTCACAGGGGGGGGTCCCCAGAACTGTCCTCATTTGCTCTTGCCTATAGACCCTGTCCCTGAGATCTAAAGGGTGACCTGACGTATTTGTCCCCATGGTACCTACCAGAGGTCAACAGACACAAGTGGGCTTTTCTTGTGTTTGCTGCTGGCCCCAGGACAGCCTACAGACACCGGTGTACACCAAAGCCACAGGCCGGAGAGCAGGCAGGAAGCAGGACGAGGGCTGGTCTTGGGGCACCCTGAGGATGCAGAGTTCGGGGCTGTAAGGGACTCGGGAAGGAGCCAAGGAGGAGAGAGGGAGAGGAGAGGTGGGGGAAGGAGAGCTGGGTTGAGGGCGGAGGGGAGAGCGGGGAGCAAGAGGACGAGCAAGAGGACGGGGCCCCGAGGAAAGGAAGGCCACGCGCGAGAGGGGGCCGCGGGGCGGGCGCAGAGGCGGGGCGGCGGCGGCGGGCAGGCGGCGGGCGGCGCTGTCAGTGCGAGGCGGCGAGCGGAATGCAGCGGCCCGAGGCCTGGCCACGTCCGCACCCGGGGGAGGGGGCCGCGGCGGCCCAGGCCGGGGGCCTGGCGCCGCCTGCTCGAGCCGGGGAGCCCTCGGGGCTGCGGGTACGGAGCAGGCGGGCGCGGGGGTCCCGGGCGGCGGGAGCTGGGCCGGGACGGAGCAGGGTTGGGGGGAGCAGCCAACTCAGAACTCGCGCGCCCGGCGGCTGGGAACTTTGTGTCACTCCTGACCGGCCCCAGGACCCGGGAGGAAAAGTTCGTCCCGGCGCCGACCGGAGAGGAGGCCTGTCCTGAGTCCGTCGGCGCGGGGCTGAAGTTCTGGGTCCGTTTGGAGCGGGGGTGGCGGGTGAGTTGCGATTCCGCGGGGAGGGTAAGGAGTGGCCTGTCCGTCCCAGACTTGGCTCCCATCACCGGTGGGTGATAGGCATGCTTCTGGAGTCCACCAGGGTCAGGGCCTGGGGGCGCGCTGAGAGCGCAGGTCCAGCCCGGCCAGGGATCAGCTGCAAGGAGGAGGCTCGGCCCGCTGTCCCCCCCGGCCCAGGTTCTGTGATACACTCCGACTCGGGCTCTGGAGCAGTCAGTGCATGACAGAACTTGGGCCCGGAAGGACCTTCTGCACCCAACGGGCACAGCGCCCACTCGGGGCCTGCAGTGGAACATCTGCCTGGGAGTGGAGTGGGCACCTGGATTGGCCCATGTGGCATAGAGTTGGGCAGAACCAGCTGTGGACCTTGAGGACTGGGGTTGCTGGAGCCTGAGGATGTATCCTAGGGCCAGCAGATCCCATAGAGACAGGGTGTCCACCTTGAGTCAGGGGCCAAACGGAACTCTCCTCTCCGGTGTCAGTTGCAGGAACCTTCCCTCTACACCATCAAGGCTGTTTTCATCCTAGATAATGACGGGCGCCGGCTGCTGGCCAAGGTAACCTCTGACCCCACCCATGAGGGACACAGTTCCCACCCAGCTGACACTCCTGTCTCAGGAGAAACTCCACTGTGATCTCTGTGACTCAGGGCAGCTCAGCTTAGACCCCTCCAGAGGTCCTTCTCATCCTCCTGCCTTGTCAAGTTGCTGCTCCCTGAAGTGAGGAGTCTCCTCTGTTTCTACTCATGTTCCCTGAAATGTTTCCTCATCATCCTGCTACTGGCCAGTTGGACCTGGGCATGGGAAGGTTCTGCCTAATGGGTCAGTGGAGTGTTGAGCCTGGGACCCAGGAGTCTTAGTCCCCAAACCCCCACACAAGTTCTTTTGTTCTTTGGGGTTTATCTCTAAACCTCCTCAAAACCTCCACTTTTGTTCTACAGCTTGGTAAACACTAACGATTTAGTCTAAGGAGTCTAAGGATTTAGAACCAGATGGGATTTTAGAGACTGTATAATCCAACTCTTTAATTTCGTAGATGAAGAAAATGGGGGTAGAGAAGCTAAGTGAGTTGCCTGAGGTCATAAGTATTAATATCCTAACAGATCCAAACTCAAATTTTATTTATTTACTTATTTAATTTTTTCACTTCTCCCATTTCACAGGTTTCACAGGCAAACTCAGGTTTTTTGACATGAAGCTCAAGGTGGTTTTCACTGTACCCCCATTCAATTAGCTGTTATCTATCCTAGAAGACATGGCCTGAGCGAACCAAACTAAAATAATCCAAAAATAAATTTCTACTGTCAACACTATTAATTGTAGTGGAGCTATAGCATCTGCATTAGCTATGAAATGCATTATAAGGCCAGGTGTGATGGCTCATGCCTGTAATCCTAGCACTTTGGGAGGCCGAGGCGGGCAGATCACTTCAGGTCAGGAGTTCAAAACCAGCCTGGCCAACATGGTGAAACCCTGTCTCTACTAAAAATACAAAGAATTAGCCAGGCATGGTGGTGGGCGCCTATAATCCCAGCTACTTGAGAGGCTGAGGCAGGAGAATTGCTTGAACCTGGGAGGCAGAGGTTGCAGTGAGCCGAGATGGCACCGTTGCACTCCAGCCTGGGCAACAAGAGTGAAACTCTGTCTCAAAAAAAAAAAAAAGAAAAGAAAAGAAAAGAAAAGAAATGTGTTGTAAGGCCAGGAGCAGTGGCTGATGCCTGTAATTCCAGTACTTTGGGAGGCTGAGGCAGGTGGACTGCTTGAGCCCAGGAGTGCCAGACCAGCCTGGGCAACATGGCAAACCCCATCTCTACAAAAAAATATATATATATGAAAATTAGCCGGGCGTGGTGGTGTGTGCCTGTAGTCCCAGCTACTCGGGAGGCTGAAGTGGGAGGATCGCCTGAGCCTGAGAGGTTGAGGCTGCAGTGAGCCATGATCGAGCTACTGCTCTCCAATCTGGGTTATAGAGTGAGACCCCATCCCAAAAAACAAATTTTCTGTTTGTTTATTTGGAACTGAAAGTTTTTTGTTTTAATGACATTCAAATAAGCAGCAGCCACTAGGGAGATGGCTAATCTGCCTGCGGATTGAGTACTAAGTGGCAAAATCCACATCCAGAAAATTGAAAACTGAGCTGACCTCACCTTGCCCCAGCAGATGGTCAGAGGTGGATCAGCAAGGCCAAAGGCTCTTGCTCCCTACAGATTAAGAAACTGAGTCAGAGAGAGAGGCTCACCATTCCCAAACAAAAAACATTAATTTAGTTATGGGATATGTGTGAGGAATTGTTTCTTAGATATTTAATCTTCACTATAACCCTGTCTGCAGTCAGACCGTCCTTAGTGCTCAAACCCAGCTTTGGCCTCACAACTATGAGATGTTGGGGAAGTCACCTGACTTCTTTTTTTTTTTTTTTTTTTTTGAGACGAAGTCTCGCTCTGCTGCCCAGGCTGAAGTTCAGTGGCGCTATCTCAGCTCACTGCAACCTCCGCCTCCCGGGTTCAAGCGATTCTCCTGCCCCAGCCTCCCAAGTAGCTGGGATTACAGGCACCCGCCACCATGCCCGGCTTATTTATTTTGTATATTTAGTAGAGATTGGGTTTCACCATGTTGGCAAAGCTGGTCTTGAACGCCTGACCTCAGGTGATCCACCTGCTCTGGCCTCCCAAAGTGCTGGCATTACAGGCATGAGCTACCGTGCCAGGCCGTTACCTGACTTCTTGACGCCCCATCCGTGTAATGGGGATAATAAAGTTGCTGTTGTTATTATCGTTATCATTGTTTAAGAAGGACTCCTGGTTTTGCCATCTTTCCAGTAGACTCAGGGTGCTGTAGAATTAGTGTGCCCTAGTGACCATGCCAATCCTTAGCACCCTGCACATCTGCTGAATGTACAAGATCCTCCAAGAAACCAGGAGGGAACTCCAAAAGCAGGCCTCAATATCCCTCTACTTTTTGGGACTTTCTTTGCTCAGAATTTGTTTTGCAGGGGGCCGAGCACAGTGGCTCATGCCTGTAATCCCAGCACTTTGGGAGGCCAAGGTGGGCGGATCACCTGAGGTCGAGAGTTCGAGACCAGCCTGACCAACGTGGAGAAACCCCGTCTCTACGAAAAATACAAAATTAGCTGGGCGTGGTGGCGCATGCCTGTAATCCCAGCTACTCAGGAGGCTGAGGCAGCAGAATTGCTTGAACCCGGGAGGTGGAAGTTGTGGTGAGCCGAGATCGTGCCATTGCACTCCAGCCTGTGCAATAAGAGCAAAACTCCATCTAAAAAAGAATAATTTGTTTTGGAGGAAGTAGTGAGCCTGCAGGCCTAGGGTGCAGTAATGGAGAGATGGGGCAGGGAAGCAGGATCCCACTTGGCCAGCACCTACTCTTTCCTGCCCCCCAGTCTAGGGAGGATCCAGGCTGTGTGGAAAGCTATGGTCCCTTCTCCTTCCCTTTCTCATAGTATTATGATGACACATTCCCCTCCATGAAGGAGCAGATGGTTTTTGAGAAAAATGTCTTCAACAAGACCAGCCGGACTGAGAGTAAGTGTCCCCCTCTTCCTCCAGCAGACTATCAGATGCACAGTCATCTTCTCCATCTGGACACATCTGTCCCCATCAGCCTTGCACACCCACAGGCCACTTCCCTTTCTTCAGAGGCTTTTTGTCCTCTCCTTCCCAGCTGTTCTCCACTCCCTTCCTCCAGGGAACCTCCACTCCCTGTCACTCTCCAATTCCCCCAACTACCCAACCCCCCAGCATCCCCGGGCCTCTCTCTAGCTGAGGAGGCCAACTGTGTTGTGGTCCCAACCTGGATCTGGTCCCAAGGTGCTGCACAGGGTGGGAGCATGGGCAGGAGGTAAACTGGTCAACAACTGGGCTTGTTGACTCCTTGGCCTGAGGCAGTCCCTAGAAATAGAGTAGCAGATAAGGGGAAGGACACGGGGCTGCCTGATGGTAGTGTCCCTAGTGCTGGTCTTTCCAAGGGTTCTCTAGAAAGGGGAGAAGGAAATGGGAGAGTCACAGAGTCATACATGAGGAGGAGGGGCTAGGCTGGGACCAGGCAAGGTGGCCAGGACTGAAAGCTCCCTCCACTTCTAGGTGAGATTGCATTTTTTGGGGGTACGACCGTCGTCTACAAGAACAGCATTGACCTCTTCCTATACGTGGTGGGCTCATCCTACGAGAATGAGGTGAATTCAGGAGGTTGGGGCAGTAAGAAGGGTCTGTCTATGGGGAAATGTTGTTATTTGGAATCTGGGCTTGAGGCTGGGACCTTGAGGCTCACCATTGGACCCCTCCTTCTAGGCTCCATGGGGTAGAGGAGGGCAGCCAGAAGGGTTCTTTTCTGGGACAATGTGTATCTTCGATGCCCCTTAGTTTCCTTGGGAACCAGGAATGAAGTAATCACTTCATCTTCAAGGGAGACTTTGTCCTTCTTAAACACAACTAGAGAAGGATACACTCAATGTCTCTCAGTGGAGAACTCCAGTTTCCCAGCCCGGACACATGGAAGTTCCCTCTAATGTCACACTGCAGTCAGTCTCCAGCCCAGGCCTCTGAAACTCTCCATTGCTGCCCATACAGGTGGGCTCCAAGTGCTTCTTTTGACCTTCTCAATCTCAAACTCTCGTTTTCCTCCTCCTGTATCTGCCCATCCCAGCTGATGCTCATGTCTGTTCTCACCTGCCTGTTTGAGTCTCTGAACCACATGTTAAGGTGAGTGAGGTTCTCTGCCCTGCGAGGCCCCATCCCCCAGGGCCCTGATATGTCACAGGGCCCTTCCTCCCTGTTTTTCTCCTGAAGTCCCCACAAGACTAAGATAATCCAAAAAGAAAAGTTCACAGTCGACACAATGAACCAAAGTAGGGCTGTGCTATAGCATCTAACCTAGTTGTGAAACGCATTTGGGGTCCTGTGGTGGGTGCCAGGGTGTCAAGGCCCAAAGTATGGGAGGTTGGACAAGGTAGGGTGTAAGGAAGCAGAACGGCCCTTTGCTCAGAAATGCCTTGCGTGGGCTCTGTGCTCACTGCCCTTCACATTCTCCTTCCCAGTCCTTGTTTAGTGAGGGGTGAATGAGGCAGTCTTTGGAGAGTGGGGTCAGCCTCACCTAGGCAGGGACTCAGTTCCTCCCAGCCACAGGGAGGCTCAGGAGCTTGTGTCCACCTTCAGGAAGAACGTGGAGAAGTGCTGGTTGCTGGAGAACATGGACGGAGCCTTCTTGGTGCTGGACGAGATTGTGGATGGCGGGTGAGGAGGAGACAGTCAGGGACACTCACAGCAGGAGTGCCTTTGAGAATCATCAGCCCCAGATGGCACCCAGCATGGCTAGAACTCTGACCAACTTCTCACTCCCTTCCCCCAGCATATTCCCCGGGATCCCATTCCCCTACCCCTTCCCCTTACTAGCACCCCACTCATGAAGATAGAAGTTGATTTCAATGTTAGCCAAAGTCAAGCCGAACAAGAGAGTAACCTGATGTCAAACTATGGGAGACTGTTGAATAGGCAGAGTTTGGGGAAAATCCAGTTTGGTCTCCAATGCCCAGGGGAAGCACTGGCACAGATGCTGGCCCTCTTTGGAAGGACTTCAGACAGTCCCACCAGCCCCACATGTCCCGCTCTTAGGGCTCAATTCCAACACAAGCTAGATGCGTGACCTGGGTCAATTACTGACTCTCCCCAAGCCTTACTTTCTCCATCTTTAGGATGGAGGTAATAAGGCATTGTGGGGATTAAATGAGAAGATACATGTGAAACTTGTGGTTCTCATTCAATAGATGTTGCCTCCTATTGGTATGCTAGTATATTCTTAGGAAGCTAGAGCTCTTTTGAGAAAAGTTGGCTTGTGAATTTCCATCAGGGGATCAATATTCAGAGAGAAAAAGAAGTTCTGGCTCTGAGGCAAAGGATAATAAAAATTTCTTTTTTTTTTTTGAGACAAGAGTCTCACTCTGTCGCCCAGGCTGGTGTGCACTAGCATGATCTCGGCTCACTGCAAGCTCCACCTCCCAGGTTCACACCATTCTCCTGCTTCAGCCTCCTGAGTAGCTGGGACTACAGGCACCCACCACCACACCCGGCTAATTTTTTTGTATTTTTAGTAGAGACGGGGTTTCACCATATTAGCCAGGATGGTCTCGATTTCCTGACCTTGTGATCCACCCACCTCGGCCTCCCAAAGTGCTGGGATTACAGGCATGAGCCACCGCGCCCGGCCAATAGAAATTTCTTTAGCTCCTTAAAAACATACGTGCCTCTGTCATGACATCATTTTATACATTAGGAAACAGGCTCAAAGGTTCAAGTGACACGCTGGAGGTCACTCACACACCTAAGGAGTGGCAGGGCCAAGATCTAAAACCATGTGTATAGTTGCAGGGGCCATGCTGTTTCCATGGCACTGTACTGGACTGCCTGGGGCACTAAGGAATGCCTCCTGCAGATTTCTGGGACCCAAAAGGGAGTGGGGTAACGCCGGGTTTTGGGGAGCCAGAAGCATATACAATTTGGTGAACCCTCTTGAAGGAAAACTTTACACAAACACACACAAAACTATAAATGCAAAACAAGATGCAGGGCTCTGGATGGCTTGTGCAAAGGAGGATGCCTGAGGTGTACGCTTCACAAGCTTCCCGTCTCTGCCTCTGAGGAACTCAGTTTCCTGCCAAGAAAAACTGGGGAAGCGCCAGTCGGGAGGCAACGCCTAAACTGGAGCCTTGGCCTGGGTTGCTCTTTCTTTATGGACTGCAGGATCCCTGGTTAGGGGGTAGGGGGTGCTCAGCCCAAGGATGGGGCCTGGAAGAGGCTCCCAAGAAATGTTTGTCATTTCCAGTGATTTAGTAAAAAAGAAAAACAAAGCTTCTGCCCTGGAGGAGTCTCACTGAGTAAGGAGGTACACTCAGATCCTGTCATCTTTGTCCTGCCGCAGTGACAGGCCCTCATGCCCATGTATCCTGTACATAACCCCAAGGCGTCATGAAGGAGCGCCTGCTGTCTGAGAAAAGCTACAATATTTGGGTCTCTCAAAAGGGAAGTTTTTTGTTTGTTTGTTTGTTTTTGTGTGTGTGTGTGTTTTTTTTTTGAGACAGAGTCTCGCTCTGTCGCCCAGGCTGGAGTGCAGTGGCGTGATCTCAGCTCACTGCAACCTCTGCTTCCTGGGTTCAAGCAATTCTCCTGCCTCAGCCTTCTGAGTAGCTGGGATTACAGGTGTGCGCCACCACTATTGGCTAATTTTTTTTTGTATTTTCAGTAAAGACGGGGTTTCACTATATTGGCCAGGCTGGTCTCGAACTCTTGACCTTGTGATCCGCCCACCTCAGCCTCGCAAAGTGCTAGGATTGCAGGCGTGAGCCACTGTGCCTGGCCTAAAAGGGAAGATTTAAAAAAAAAAAAATTTTTTTTTTTAGACGGAGTCTCACTGTGATGCCCAGGCTGGAGTGCAGTGGCGCGATCTTGGCTCACTGCAACGTCTGCCTCCCAAGTTGAAGCGATTCTCCTGCCTCACCCTCCCGATTGGCTGGAATTACAATGTGTGCCACTATGCCTGGCTGATTTTTGGACTTTTAGTAGAGACAGGGTTTCGCCATATTGGCCAGGCTGGTCTGGAACTCCTGACCTCAGGTGATCCACCCACCTCGGCCTCCCAAAGTGCTGGGATTACAGGCATGAGCCACTGTGCCCAGCCTTAAAAAAAAAAAAAGGAGGAGGAAGTTGGGGAGAAGGTAGATGCTGATTTTTGGAGTTTCATTTCTTTTATGCAGGGCATGACCCCATGCCATAAAATAACAGTGCAACAAGATAAGAACCCCCAGGGCCTCCCTTCCTAACTCTTTTCACAGGGAATCCAACCCTATACCCAGAAGGTGAAGTGAACTTTCAAGAGCTCTGAGTTTTGAGAGTCCCTGCTTTCAACAACCTGATCATTCTAGACCAGACTGTTCTCAGCCAGTTTCAAAGATTTTGCCCAGGGATGACAAAGCATGTGGACCACTGGGTTGAAGCATCAGAGAATCAGAGCTGAGGGCCCTCCATGCTGAAGGAGAGTTCTGACTTGAGGGCTATCAGTGGGAAGGGACCTGGAAGGTGGAGATGTTGCAGGATGCATTGGGAGAGGGAAGAGGCTTGGCAAGGAGAAGGGGCAGAGGGGAGGATTGTGCCACTGATTTGCCTCCTGGTTTTTCCTCTCATCTTGTAGTGTGATTCTGGAGAGTGACCCCCAGCAAGTGATCCAGAAGGTGAATTTTAGGGTAAGAGTCTTCCTGCACACCTCCTCTTTTAGGCTGCCCTTCCTGTCCTCCCTGGGAAGAGGGCTGCTAGGGCCTAGATGGTAGAAGCCCAAGCTCCTCTAGCAGAAGCCAACCACTGGGCTGATACACTTGTTAGGGGTGGGATGAGCAGCAGTTTGTGGGTGGGATGCCAGTTAATGGAAGAAATCTTCCTGCCCTCTCCCCGGCTAGGAGCACAAGTACCTCACCTCTTTCCTGGTAGGAAGTATAGACTGGGGAAATAAATACATCCTCAAAGAGGCACCAGGTGGCTGCTGCCTTGAGGTTGGGGGTCAGGGGTATGGATAGAACCTCCCTGCCTTGTTTGGCTTTTTCATGTCTGGATGAAACCTTTCTTCCCATCTTTCTTCCCATCTTCCCTCACCCTCCATGCACCATAGCACAGTCCCAGAGGTCCTGGCTTCCAAATGACAGGCTGCAGGACTTCTACTAACCAGTGACACAGGTGCAGCTCTGAATCACCCTAACCACTGCACCACCTCACCCATACCCCCAAGCGCCCTTTCCTTCACCTTCCTGACCCAGGACCTTCATGCTGGCCCCACCCCACCCTTTGACTCTGCTTCCTTACAGGCAGATGATGGCAGCCTGACTGAACAGAGTGTGGCCCAGGTAGGCCCCCCTGCATCTGCCTTGGCTAGAAATGGTCTAGAGAGATACGGGGAGCAGAGCATCCTAGAGCATCCTAGGGGGACCCAGTGAAGTTATCAAGTCTGAAAAATCCGGGGTGAGGAGGGAAGGGATGAGGCAGTGACAGGTCGTATCTGGAGAGACTCACTGGAGGCCTCCGGGCTCTCCAACTCGGGGGAGCTGGGTACTAATGGATGGATGGGTGTGTTACCATCAGCCCACCTCATCTCCTGGCTTGGTTTAGTTGGATTGAAACTAGGATGAGCTGCCTACCTTGGAGATGACTGGGTCACTTGTGCCCCCCAAAAATCTGGGAACTCAGGCCTCTGATGCGTCCTCTACCGAAATCTGGAAAGGGTACCAAATAGGAGTTTGGCTCTTAACCCCTGTCCTTGCCACTTAGGGTGCACACTGGGATTGTTAAGGGACTCTCAGACCCATGATAGGATCTGAGTTTCCCCACTCATCACTTGTCACCTTGCCCCTGAGTGATCTGGCTATGGAAGAACCTGCCACAACCCTGCATGGTCCTATCTGGAGGTGCATGCAGAGCGTGAGGCCAGGGGGAGGTTCCTGGCTCTGAAGCCTGATCAGTTCCCCAGCTGCACAAACTTCCTGCTAGTTCAGGACGACTGTCTTGACCTCTCTTCTGTCCGCCTGCAGGTCTCTCTGCTCAGACTAATCCTGCTTGTATGGAACTTCCTGCCCTGGCGCTAACTCCTCATGCTGTGGTGGCCCTACCGAGATGAGCCTGTGCTGTCTCGTGTGGAGTCCCAGGTGTGGTGCCCATTTTCCTGCACTGCCCTTAGCGCTCACTCTGCTTCGCCCTCCCCTCTGATTCCCCATGTTTCCTCATACCATGCTGGAATGAATGCAGCTGCAAGGCAATTTTCAGGGTGGAAAGAGGGTAGGGAGTAATGAGCAGAGCAGATAAGAACACAGGTGCTCATGGGAGTCATCCCAGGGTACATGTTCTACCTTACCACCTAAAGTTGTGTGACCTAGGGCAAGTTACTCAACCTCTCTGGGCCTCACATAGTAACAGGACCCTCTTCATGGAGTTGTGAGAATTCAATGAGCCAATGCATAGCAAGCTCTTAGCAGGGCTCCAAGCAAGTTAACACATGCTGAATAACCATCAGTATTTCTCCAAAGGGAGAAAGAATGAAAACATAGCATTTTTGATGGAATTCTTGAGTAAAAACAAAGGAAGCTACAGGTAGCCAATGGGGGATAAAATGAGGACAAAGTTAGATTCTGGCTAGGAGAACCCTAAGCCACTGTCCCCAAGAGAGGAGGGAGACTGTGCAGGAGGAGGAGACACAGCGTTCCCTCCTTCTCTAGAAGGGAATAAGGCTGAGTGACTGGAGGGACAATCTGAGGGACACACCTGGAGTCCTGTCCCCCTCTCCTGTTTTGGTATTGTGCATGCGTGTGTGCACTTGTATGGATTTGTGTAAGCACTGGGCTGAGACTTTCTACCAGGCATCCCACCGCAGGGTCTGGCTGGCCACCCTTTGCCAGCTGTGCCACATCAGCAGTGGGTTGGGGTGGGGTGTTGAGGACACATTGCCAGCCATGGCCAGAGCTAGGGGTTTGCTGAGGCGTCTGAGCACAGGGAGTGTCAGGCCTGGGCTCTGTCTCCGCCTGGACGTGGCACTGTGGGCGGGAACTCTCATGGTATGACAGCGGGGAGACAGGCTGCTGCCACACCCACGCTGCAGATGCAGGAGCCAGAGGTCCGGGCAGGCTTGGGCCTGAGGTGGGAGCTGGCTGCAGCCGGTTTGGTCTGCGCTTTCTGACTTGGAGGGTTGGCCGCGTTTAAGCCAAGTGGAGACAAGCTGCTGCCACCTAGTGACCGGGGGTTGCAGGGGCGCTTGGGGAAGGTGGGCTGTGGACCTCCCCATGACTGTGTGTGGAGGCATTTGACATTCTCAATTCTCTCTCAACCTCCCCCACCCCACCCCAGGTTCTTCAGTCTGCCAAGGAACAAATTAAATGGTCGTTATTGAAATGAAGGCTGTGGATTCAAGGCTCCCTGCCCCCTAGACCATTTCCCCAATCCTGGCAAAAGCTCAAAGATCCCAGGGTCAGGAGAGACCCCTCTGCATCCCCAGGTCCCTCCCGGAACTGCCTCCTAAGGTCTCCAGCCAGGGATTCTGAGATGCAAAGGTTTGGCCTCAGGAGAGTCACCTCTTCTCACGGCCCTGGCCTTAACTCATATCTTAGGCATTCCTGGCCCCAGGGCCCTAATAAACCTGCTTTTGTCTTCTGCCAAGGGTCTCCTTCTCTCTTGGCCTAGGAAGTGTGTGTGTGTGTGTGCGTGTGTGTGTGTGTGTGCGTGTGTGTGTGTGTGTGTGTGTGTGTTCAGATAAGGGCTCCTGCACTTTCTGTGGCTCATGGTGGGGATATCCAGTACCACGGTGGGGCGTGTCCCTGTGGTTGTGTGATTGGGCAGAGATGTGGGACAAGGGAAAGGGAACTATGTAACACCATGAGGGGGTGCGATACCACGGAGCCCCACGTGTGGCGCATACTGCCAGGTAGGGGAGAGCAAAATATGGTACCTCTATTTTGCAATGCAGTACATACATGGTAGCTCCGCTGGGGATTCCTTGAGTCATTTTTTCCATTCCCAAACTCCAGAAGGGAAGAGAGTTAAGTCTTCCTCTGAACAAACCGAGAAACAGCATGGCTATTTTTCTTGGCATGCCTGGAACCGTGGAATTCCTATCTTGGCATACACCCTGGGCACTACAGCTCTCTGCAAGCTTGCGGGTGGTGGGGGCGAGGAAGCATCGCCAGCCCCCACCGTGCACGTGTCCTGAGCACCCTGTGCGCTGCAGAGGGTGTGAAGAATTGCAGGTCCGGAGGGACAGGAAGGTGGAAGGGTGTCGCAGGGACAAACGGGAAGGATGGAGATTGTATAGCCTTTCCGGGCGACACGACTTCCCTTCTCTGTCGCCGTCCCAGAACCTCTGTTTTCTCCTTTCCACTCTCTGACGCGTACACTTTCTGCGTCCCTGTAAATGCGTCCCTGAGCTTGTCTAGGGTTGCGTCCCGGGACAGCTCGTTTCCCTCGATCCTTTGCGGACTGCAGCTGGTGGCTCACGCTCCACCCCGGCCCCGCCCCTGGCGTGCGCTGAGCACTGCGGGAAGCCCCGCCCCAGGAAAGCATCCGCGATCCTATGGTGCCACCTGCAGGGACCGGCAGGAAACGCGCTCCCGCCGGGGCCGACCCGCTGACTAACTCCGCCCCCAGGGCGGGCCCGACTCCGGCTCCTGAGAGTTACTCGTTGGTTTCCAACACCGGCGACAGGACGTTGCCCTAGCAACCTGCACGCGTGACCCACCCTGCTAGTTCCGCGCCAGCGTGGGCACAGGAATTTCGGCGAGGAAGGAAAAGTGGCGAGCCGTGGACGTTAACAGAAGTTGTCCCTGCGTCTTTCAAGTCCTACATTATAAAACTGTTTAAGATTGGACATTTATAACGGGCTTGACTACTTCTGCAATTAGAGAAAATGATATAGTTATGTAAACATTTACATTGTAAGCGCTAAGTGCATAGCCCGTCCCAGTAAATAATGCAAAATGGCAACTCTTGGAAGGGGAGAAAAAAAAAGAGTATTCGGTTAAATTCCGTGGAGTTCAGAGGCTAGTATGGCGACAAGAAAGGAGACATTTTCCAGAAATATTTTGGCAAATATGCGGCCACACCCAGGGCTTGGCTTCCTCCACCATCCTTAAGCGACCGCAAGGAGGGACGGGCAAATGCGCTTAGCAACCCGGTCGCGCCCGCCTCGGCCCTGCTATTCCAATGTAGCAGGGACAGGCAGGAGCCGGGCGCTTCACACAAACTGGCTCACTGAATCCTGTGAATTACGCGATGCTCTCCCCATTTTACGGAAGGGAACACTGAGGCTCAGGTTGAAGTGTTTGGTGCAGTTTCCGCAGGCCGGGGTTCCGGATGGGGAACTGCTGGTGACAAGTGGCTTTCTCGCGCATCCCTGCCCTAGGCCCATCCGAACCCCTGGTCCGCACAGTAACCGTACTAGGTCAAAAGGAAGGAGCTGAGGGGGCATGGCAATGCCGAGAGGCGACCAGAAAGGTGTCCTCGCCCGCGATGGCTGAGGGATTGCGGGGAGCGGCTCGGCTCCGAAGCAGCCGACGGACCCACGCCGCGGCGGAGAGGACAGCGCAGAGCGGGATGCGCAGCACTGCCAGAGGAGCCGGGAGGGCCGGCAAGGAAGGGCGCTGCCCCTTCCCGAGGACCCTGAGTTTGCAGGCCTAGCTTTCTGGGGGCTGAGGCGGAGACCCCGCTGGGGGTAGAGGGCCGCCGGCTGCTATGCCCCCAGCTCCCACGTGGCGCCCGCAGCCCAGCAGAGCCGCCAGGATGACAAGCCTGGCCTGCCGCCCAGAGTCCTGCCCGCTGGCACCGGCTTCCTCCAGACTGCCTCATTAGCGCTGCCACAGGCCAGAGCCGGCGGGCGCGGAGGGGAGCGCGGAGGACTGCTTTTCGGGAAGGGCGGCCGGCGGTTCCGGGCGGGAGGGCAGCCAGGGCCTGCCTTCTAGTCTCCTGCCATCCCCAGGGCCCCTCTGCATCTTTCTGCATTTCTCCACCCCCTTGCCCTCGTGGGCGACCCTGCGGGCCCCAAGTGTATAAGGGAAGGGGGCCTCAGGGCTTCTTCTTTCCTCCAGCAGAATGGGCACCAGGGCACGTCTGAAACCCAGACCCCGGGAGCCAGGGCCCAGTCAGACGGCATGCACAGAAACACCGGCCCAGGGGCTCTGGCGCGGAACAGGACGCCAGCAACAAGCAGACCCAACCGGGGGCGCAGAGGTGGCGCGGCCTGGCCCTCGGATCCCTTTTATACCACTTAGAGCCCCGCACGCCTCCTGCCTTCCGGCTATTGGCTGGCAGGAAGGCGGGGCTGGTCGAGTTGGCTGGCATCCAGGCGGTGATGAATGGCTCCCCGCTGGCGGGACCGCAGCCGGGCGGGGCGCTTTGCAGGGCTGCAAAGATTGGCGGGGGTGGGGCCAGCCAGGCCTGGGTGTGGGGTGCAGGGGGATGAGCAGGACACCGCCTGAGGCTCAAATTTTCTGTGCCTTTAACCACCCTTTGAAACTTTGCTATACAGCAGAAAAAAAAAATCTTACCTCTAAATTCCTACTAGATAGATACCCTTTAACTTTGGAGGCCGATGCAGGTAATGTTGAATAATTTACCCAAAAACAGTCTGGGCACAACCTTACAGACCTCCATTTCCTTCCAATCTGGGTCTCATTCATTCAACAATATTTGTTTGTTGATTCATTATTTCAAATATTTGAGTGTTTGCCATGAGCCAGGCACTGGGGAAAGAAAGTGAGAGAGAGACTGATTAGACTCCGTAGTGGGGTGAGGGTGGAGGTTAAAAGGCAGGAGGGGATTTAAGAGATATTTGAAAATAGAAATGCCTTTAAAAATCAAATGATGTTCTTTATCTTGATCTGAGTAGTAGTAAAAAGTCACAGGCCGGGCGCAGTGGCTCACACCTGTAATCCTAGCACTTTGGGAAGCTGAGGCGGGCCGATCACAAGGTCAGGAGTTCGAGACCAGCCTGACCAATATGGTGAAACCCCATCTCTATTAAAAATACAAAAATTAGCCAGGCACGATGGCAGGTGCCTGTAATCCCAGCTACTGGGGGAGGCTGAGGCAGGAGAATCACTTGAACCCGAAAGGCGAAGGTTGCAGTGAGCTGAGATCTTGCCATTGCAATCCAGCCTGGGCAACAAGAGTGAAACTCTGTTTCAAAAAAAAAAAAAAAGTCACAGAGTTTACACTTAAGATATGTGCTGTTTCCTGTAAGTAAGTCGTACTTCAATAAAAAAGAAAAAGACATTAATCGAATGGCTGCCAAATTACATTCTAGCATCAATGTGTGTATGGTCCTCATCTGTTTCCTAATCTCTTCCTCATCTCTATCAACAGAAACTGGTAAACATGTTAGATGAGGTTCTAAATAAATGAGAGTGTGAGACACATGTAAATTTTATACTGCACATATAGATTAACCCCATTCCTCAAAATGGACCCTTTGGTAAGAAAAGTAATGTTAATAATAATAATAAAATAAACTCTTCTGGAATGAACTCGTTCAACAGACATTTACGAACGGGCTGTTCCAGGCCAGGCACCTTGCTGGGAATTGTTGGGAGCTTCTAAAATGAATTGGGAAACACAGTTCCTGATTCAAGGAGATTACAATTTGGCTGGGGACAAAGTCATGTATGCAGATAAGGAAATGATAAATATTCACAGAGGAAACGGTGTATTACATAACATGTAAAGAACGAAGATGGGGAAACAGACACCCCAAAGGGAGCAACAACATAAGCAAGGCCAGAGGTAAGGAATCTCCATTTAGGCTGGGCGCGGTGGCTCATGCCTGTAATCTCAGCACTTAGGAAGGGTGAGACAGGCAGGTTGCTTGAGTCTGGGAGTTTGAGACCAACCTGGGCAACATGGCAAAACCATGCCTCTACAAACAAACAAACAAACAAAAAATCAAAAAAATTAGCTGGGTGTAGTGGTGTGTGCCTGTAGTCCCAGCTACTGGGGGGAGGGGGGCACCGTGGGCTGAGGTGGAAGGATCACTTGAGCCCAGGAGGCTGAGGCTGCTGTGAGCTGAGATCATGCCACTGCACTCCAGCCTGGAGGACAGAGCAAGACTCTGTCTAAAAAAAAAAAATCTCACTATTGTTTAAGAAATTTCAAGTAGGCAAATGTAGCTGGAATGGTGTGTGTCTGCATGGAGTGTGTTGAGATCTGAGGTTTCTTCTAGATAGGTTGCAACTGGGTCACAGTGAGCAATGAACGCCACGCTGAAGAATGACTGCTATTTATTGAGTTTGCTATTATATACACCTTAAAATTACCATTGTCCTCAAAACAACCTAACAAAGTAGGTATTGATACGCTCACTGCAGCCTCAACCTCCGGGGCTCAAGCTATCCTCTTACCTCTGTCCCCTGAGTAGCTGGGACCACAGGCATGTACCACCACACCCAGCTAATTTTTAAAAAAATTTTAGTAGAGACGAGGTCTCACCATGTTGCCCAGGCTGGTCTCAAACTCCTGAGCTCAAGCGATCTGTCCACTTTGGCCTCCCAAAGTGTTAGGTACACCGCGCCTGGCCTGTTAGCCTTCTTTTTACAAATGAGAGAGCTGAGAGCCTGAGAGATTGAATAATTTGCCTCAGAGCTGTTAGGTGGGATTTAAACCCATCCTGGTCTGACTCTATTGCTTGCTCTTCTTTACCCCAACCACAGAGCTAAAGAACTTGGCTTGTGGCCAGGCACCGTGGCTCACACCTGTAATCCAAGCACTTTGGGAGGACAAGGTGGGTGGATCACCTGAGATGGAGACCAGCCTGACCAACATGGAGAAACCCTGTCTCTACTAAAAATACAAAATTAGCAGGGCGTGGTGGTGCATGCCTGTAATCTCAGCTACTCGGGAGGCTGAGGCAGGAGAATCACTTGAACCCGGGAGGCGGAGGTTTCGGTGAGCCAAGATCACGCCATTACACTCCAGCCTGGGCAACAAGAGCGAAATTCCATCTCAAAAAAAAAAAAAAAAAAAGTCAGTAAAGAACTTGGCTTGTGTTTTGAAGGTAGTAGGGAGCCACTGAAGATTTTCAAGCTGTTAAGTGATATCAGCTCTGTGTTTTGAGGCAGGAACTCTGCTAGCAACATGGAACCTGGGTTAAAGAAGAGAACAGGAATTCAGGGTCAATTTATGACCCCCAAAAGGAAATATTTTCATTACAGTCACTTCTCATTCTTTATCTAAAACAGTACCACCCAGCTTGATTGCTGATCTTACTCACCAAGCGGCTTGCAAAAATCAAGTCCACTCTCAGAATTTGAAGAGTTGGTGCTTGAATTAATTCAGATAATTGCAGGCAATCATTCCAAAAGAGGCCCTCCAAAAGGACCATTTTGTTAGGGACAATGATCTGAATATTTAGGTTCTGAAAAGTATGTTTAAAAATAACAAGTCAGCCGGGCGCGGTAGCTCATGCCTGTGATCCCAGCACTTTGGGAGGCTGAGGCAGGTGGATCACAAGGTCAGGAATTCAAGACCAGCCTGGCCAAGATGGTGAAACCCCCGTATCTACTAAAAATACAAAAAAAAAAAAAAATTAGCTGGGCATGGTGGCAGGTGCCTGTAATTCCAGCTACTTGGGAGGCTGAGGCAGGAGAATCGCTTGAACCCGGGAGGTGGAGGTTGCAGTGAGCTGAGATCGCACCATTGCACTCCAGCCTGGGCAACAAGAGCGAAACTCCGTCTCAAAAAAAAACAAAAAACAAACAAAAAAAACACAAGTGCACTTTATATCTTATATATTTAGTGCCCTCTTATCACTCTCACATACCCCACTCTGAAAATAGACACATACACTTCAAATGAAAGAAAAAGAAGTAGCAAGAGGGATCTGATTCCATTTGACCAGATCCACAATTTCTCTTTGTCTAGACACCCGATTTTTTTTTTTTTTTTTTTTTTTGAGACTGGGTCTTGCTCTGTCACCCAGCCTGGAGTGCAGTGGCATGAATACGGTTCACTGCAGCCTTGACTTCCTGGGGAGAAGTGATCCTCCTACTTCAGCTCCCTGTGTAGCTTGGACTATAGGTGCACACCACGACGCCTTGCTTTTTTTTTTTTTTTTCTTGGTAGGGAGATGGGGGTCTCACTTTGTTGTCCAGGCTAGTCTCAAACTCCTGGGCTCAAGTGATCCGCCTGCCTCAGCCTCCCAAAGTGCTGGGATTACAGGATTGAGCCGCCACACCTAGCCTTTTTTTTTTCCTAAGGGACAGAGTTTTGCTCTGTTGCCTAGGTTGGAGTACGGTGGCGTGATCATGGCTCACTGCAACCTCAACCTCCAGGTAGCTGGGACTACAGGCACATGCCATCATGCCTGGCTAATTTTTTGTTTCTTTTAGAGACAGGATTTTGCCATGTTGCCCAGGCTGGTCTTGAACTCCTGGGCTCAAGCAATCCACCCAAGTCAGCCTCCCAAAGTGCTAGGATTACATGTATGAGCCATCACAGCCAGTCCAGACACCTGATTTTTAAGAGATTGAAAATATGTGTTTTACTCTCATGGCTGCCAGTGAGCCCTCATCTAAAACAAACAAACAAACAAACTTGAGGATAGAAGAAAACTCTGGAAGTGATGAGGCTATACCCTTGCTTCCAGACAACAGCTTCTTAGTGAGTGACAGGGTGTTCTGGGGTGGGGATATGTGGGGTGAGTAGGTGAGGACTCAGGTTCTGGGTGGAATGATTGGAAGACTGGTTTCAGCTGCTTACCATTCCTAGCAGCCTTGTGTTTGGAAGGTTGGAGGGCTCTTGGAACATCCTCTCCTAAGAGATGGCTGGAAAAGTCCAGAATTAATTTATCTTGGGGAAACAGGTAAGATAAAAACTTCTGGAACCGCTGGGCGTGGTGGCTCACACCTGTAATCCTAGCACTTTGGGAGGCCAAGGTGGGCGGATCACGAAGTCAGAAGTTTGAGACCAGCCTGACCAACATGGCGAAACCCCGTCTCTACTAAAAATACAAAAATTAGCTGGGCATGGTGGCATGCGCCTGTAGTCCCAGCTACTCAGGAGGCTGAGGCAGGAGAATCGCTTGAACCCAGAAGATGGAAGTTGCAGTGAGCCGAGATCGCGCCACTGCACTCCAGCCCCGGGCGACAGAGCGAGACTCCATCTCAAACAAACAAAACTTCTGGGACCCAAATCCTCCGAAATCTCAGTGTTCTCCAGATGGCAGCAAGAAGAAGTAGCTCTCACAGGTTTGCCCAGCAGATGGCGCTGTAAGACAAGCCCCTCTTTCATCCTTAGCTTGGCTGAGATCAGTGACAGGACTACGAAAAGGCTTGCAGGAACCAGACCTCGACGGCATCTCTACTCCTTATTGGGCAGGAGTTATCTCACAGTGCTGAGCATTGCAGTCCATTCCTAGATACTCCCTAGGCCACAGAGGAGAACCTTGGGGGTTCCCACATCAGAGCTGTGAGCACCTCCATGGGAACACGAAGGTGAGAGACCCTGGGAACCTGGGACAGCAATCGTCCTGAGAAAACAGGGCCTCTGATCAAGAAACACTGTCAAGAAATACAGACCTGGCTGGGCATGGTGTCTCACTCCTGTAATCCCAGCACTTTGGGAGGCCGAGGTGGGCAGATCACTTGAGATCAGGAGTTTGAGACCAACGTGGCCAACATGGTGAAACCCTGTCTCTACTAAAAATACAAAAATTAGCTGGGCATGGTGACACATGCCTGTAATCCCAGCTACTCGGGAAGGTGAAGCAGGAGAACCACTTGAACCCAAGAGATGGAGGTTGCAGTGAGCCGAGATTGCGCCACTGCACTACAGCCTGGGTGACGGAGTGAAACTCTGTCTCAAACAAACAAACAAAAAACAAATACGGACCTTTTCCTCCAACTCTGGAGATTTGGCCCCACTCCCCAAGGTAGCTGGGAGGTTGGGGAAGTGGGCTGAGGGGCTTGGGCACTGACTGAAGTTTATACTCTAAGGTAGAAAAAAAAAGTGGATCTTTCTGGGAGAGCAAGCTAGAGGCCTTCAGATTAGGAAAGTGAAGCTCAAAGGGTGACTTACCCAATGTCACACAGCTAACAAGGGACAGAACTGAGACAAGAAAGAGGGTTTCCTGGAACCCTCTCACCTCTTTCTGCCCTGTGTTTTCTGCAGAGCATGAGAATATAACGTTTATAAATAGAATTCCCTTGACAAGGAGTGCCTTCCTGGGCAGTTAGAAAAAATAGCAGGGCTCTTGACTCAAAACCCTGATGCACATTTTTCTTTGCATACTTTTTTTTTTTTTTTTAACAGTCTCACTGTATCACCCAGGCTAGTGTACAGTGGCACAGTCTCTGCTCACTGCAACCTCCACCTCCCAGGTTCAAGTAATTCTCGTGCCTCAGCCTCCCAAGTAGCTGGGATTACAGGCTTGTGCCACCATGCCCAGCTAGTTTTTGTATTTTTAGTGGAGAGAAGGTTTCACCATTTCGGCCAGGTTGGTCTCGAACTCCTGACCTCAAGTGATCCACCTGCCTAGGCCTCCCACAGTGCTGGGGTTACAGGCATGAGCCACTGCACTGGGCCTTCTTTGCAAGCTTTTTTTTTTTTTTTTAGACCCAGTTTTGCTCTTGTTGCCTAGGCTGGAGTGCAGCTGCATGATCTCTGCGCACTGCAACCTCCACCTCCCCGGTTTAAGCAATTCTTCTGCCTCAGCCTCTTGAGTAGCTGGGATTACAGGCACCTGCCACTATGCCTGGCTAATTTTTGTATTTTTAGTAGAGACAGGGTTTCACCATGTTGCCCAGGCTGACCTCGAACTCCTGAGCTCAGGCAATCTGCCCACCTCGGCCTCCCAAAGTGCTGGGAGCCACCACGGCTGGCTCCAATAGCGTTTTCTAATTTTTATTTTATTTATTTATTTATTTATTTTTTGAGACAGAATCTTGCTCTGTCACTCAGGCTGGAGTAAGTGGCACCATCCCGACTCCTGCATCTGCCTCCTGGGTTCAAGTGATTCTCGTGCTTCAACCTCCCAAGTAGCTGGGACTAGAGGCACACGACACCATGCCCAGCTAATTTTTACATTTTTAGCAGAGACAGGGTTTCACCATATTGGCCAGGCTAGTCTCAAACTCCTGACCTCAAGTGATCCGCCCACCTTGGCCTTCCAACATGCTGGGTAAAGCCACCGCGCCCAGCACGTGTGTTTTTTAAATAATAAAATTAATAAGTGAGTCCCGTCAGCTGCACTTCTTTTCTGAGAGAGGATAATTTATATACAAGACAGAAAAGCTTCTTGCACAATGTTCTTTTAATAGGATTTATGTAAACTCACATTTGTCAAGATCTGTACAAGCATTCTATTTCTTTCACACATGTAATTTTTTTGTACCTCTATCTCAGTGAAGGAGGCAGGCGTTGTCATTCCCACTTGTGAGGTGATTGAGGTTGCTCTCGGGTCCTGGGAGCAGAAGCAATGCGGCCTGAACCCAGGTATGGATTTCATTTTGAAGAAAGGTCTCCTTGTAGGGCACTATCCTGGACCCAGTGGGCCTGCCCTTCCTATTTATTTCTTAGTGAAACCAGAAAGTTTGCTGGGGCCAGTATGATAGAGCATCGTGACTGACAAATGGCTGGGATTAGGCTAACGGGTAGGCAGCTGTATATGGAGGAAGGCGATGAGGGATCAGACCATTTCCCTAGATTCCAGTGGAAACTTTGCAGGCAGTAGCTAAATGAATCAGAGAAGATAAGAAGCCTGAAATACCTTGCAGAACACTTCCCATACCCTCCCACCTCCAGCCCCAAGGAGGATTAGGATGCAGGGAGTCTGCAGATGAAACAATTGTTTACAAAGGCTTGAGAAGCTTGCCAGGAAACTAGTCCTGGGGCAGTTTCCAGGGCCTGAGATTAATACTACTCCATCCTGAAAACTGAAAAAAAAAAAAAAAAAAAAAAAAAAAAAAAAAAAATGTGAGTCTTTAGTTCTGTACTCCCTTTAGTTCTGGGAGTGCATTTGGAGTTTCCTTTAAATTCTATGTGGATAAAGGATGCTGAAGGAGGAGAATCACTTGAACCCCTAGAGGCAGAGGTTGCAGTGAGACGAGATGGTGCCACTGCTCTCCAGCCTGGGCGACAGAGTGAGACTGTTTCAAAAATAAAACAAAAGGCCAAGCGTGGTGGCTCGCGCCTATAATCCCAGCACTTTGTGACTCCATCTCAAAAAAAAAAAAATAATAAATAAATAAAATAAAATAAATTACATGTGGATAAATTGAGGAGAGCTAAGGTGCAACAGATGAGAAAGAGACAAGGGGTGGGGGTGGGCACAGTGGCTCACGCCTGTAATCCCAGCACTTTGGGAGGCCAAGGCAGGTGGATCACCTGAGGTCAGGAGTTCACCAGCCTGGCCAATATGGTGAAACCTTGTCTCTACTAAAAATACAAAAATTAGCTGGGCGTAGTGGCACACGCCTGTAGTCCCAGCTACTCTGGAGGCTGAGGCAGGATTGTTTTTTTTTTTTTTTTTTTTTGAGACGGAGTCTTGCTCTGTCCCCCAGGCTGGAGTGCAGTGGCGCGATCTCGGCTCACTGCAAGCTCCGCCTCCCGGGTTCACGCCATTCTCCTGCCTCAGCCTCCCGAGTAGCTGGGACTACAGGCGCCCGCCACCACGCCCAGCTAATTTTTTGTATTTTTAGTAGAGACGGGGTTTCACCGTGTTAGCCAGGATGGTCTCGATCTCCTGACCTCGTGATCCACCCGCCTCGGCCTCCCAAAGTGCTGGGATTACAGGCATGAGCCACCGCGCCCGGCCTGAGGCAGGATTGTTGCCTGAGCCCATGAGGCAGAGGTTGCAGCGAGCCGAGATCACGCCACTACACTCCAGCCTGGGCGACAGAGCGAAACTGCAGCTCAAAAAAAATAAAATAAAATAAAAAAGGGGCGGGGGTAGGTGCGGGGAAGGCAAGAAGGAAATAGCAGAGGAAAGACAAGGGAACTCCCGGCTTGGGAAGGCTCTTGCCTGTCCCACCTCATGCAAGCATAAGCACTCCTGCCAAGACGGGGGCCCTCCAGAGGATGTCCAACTTAAAGCTCAGATCCTGGGCAGCAGCAACGGGGAGGGGATTGGGGTGTCCCAGGGCAGATGGCCTTAAGGGGCCTATTTGTAGAGGCAGAGGCCCAGAGGCTGTCGTATGCAAGCTGCTTAGGGTCACAAGAGAAATCCGGAGCTTCCCTGATGACCATCTTTCTTCTCCTCCTCTTTCTGACTCTCTTCTTCCTTCCACTCTCCCTAAACCTGCTGAATCCCTTAGGCAGCTGGGATCAACATAAGCTAGAAACATGCATATACAAGGGAAATCGGGAAGCCTAGAAACAGCAGAACCTGGGAGAGGTACCTGTGTACAGGGCAAATGAGGGGAGCCTGAAAACGGCTGAATCTGGGGAGATGGAACTGCCTAGTGAGAGAGCAAGGGGCTTCTGGAAACTGCCGAACCCAGGGAGGCCAATTTGTATACCGGGGAAATATGGGGGAACCTAGAAACAGCAGGATCTGGGGAGACAGTCGTGTACAGGGGGCAGACAGAGGGAGTAGCCTGAAAACAGTTGAATCTGGGGAGGAAGATTCGTGTGCAGAGGGAACAAGGGGAGACTGGAAACAGCACAATCTGGGGAGATGGGATAGTGTACACTAGAAGCTAGGGTGGCCTGGAAACCGGGGTGCTCAGGGGATGAATCTGCTTTAAATTGCATGGGGGGCGAGGGAGCCTGGGGAATCTGATGTGGCAGGCATGAGCCGGTACACGGGCAAGCACAGGGGTGGAGTCAGGGTGCTGGTTGCATGGAAGGGGAACGCAATGGAACTCCCTGCCTTGTAGGTTTGAGTTAGACCCCTTGGCAGCCTCTTCTTGCAGACAGGGCAGGGTAAGCGAGTAGCTCTCCAATGGGGAGCCAGGATTTCACATGGCAAGAAGAGAAGGGCCTTTGTGTGCAGTTGCTGCCCTGGTCCTAAAATGACCAAAGCCTGGAATTCCCTAGGGGAAACAGCCCAGGAGTTGGGGTGGGAGAGGATGAGGAGGTTGAAGGAGCTTTGGTCCCCTTGCCTGCCTTCTTCCCAACCCCTCTCTGACAGGGATAGGCCTCTTTCTCCCTTTCTACCGACCAGCCTGACCTCTCCCTTCAGCAGTTCCCTTCTGAGTGGCAGACAGACAAAGACAGAGCTGTAGACCATTGACTGAAGGAGGCCCCACAGAAGTTCCCTCCCAACCCACCATCCCCCCATACCCTCCCCAGAGGCCCTGAGCCAGCCAGGGCCAACGGGAGCTGTCACTCTAGTGGAGCTGCCTTCAGGTAGGTGACAGGCCTTCAGGAGGCAGGGTGACTAGGGGCTGGGAAAGGCCTGAGATTTTTGGGATTCTGTCTGTGCCTCTTGGAAACCAGAGTTTCCCAGCCTGTTGCCTCTGAGAGAGGAGAGGGGGCAGAACAGTGGCCACTATTGCAGAAAGAAAAACCTGGTTCCACTATTTCTAGCTGTGGGATCTTGGCCAGTTGTCATTCCTCTCTGGGTTTCAGTTTTTTCATCTGTAAAATGAAGGATTGGTCCAGATCTCTAAAGGCCCTTGCAGCTCTAACATGAGGATTCTTAGTAGCCTCAGAGAGAGAGCTCAGCCTGGCATTTCTTCTCATTTGCTAATACGGCTCAGAACTTTCCGGGGAATATTGGAAGGAGGCTGGCATTTGGGATGTTGTGAGAGTGTTTAAGCAAGCTTTCCGTGGCATTGATAATACTTCTGGAACATGTGTGTTTCTACTTTTCATCACTCCAAAGGGTTCTTCCCCTTGAGCAAAATTATTTTTTACGCCAACCACCTCAGGCTTCCTGCCTTGTGATTTAGGCTGGAAGGTGGAATCTGAACCCAGCATCTCATCTTCCTGTCCCAAATCTGCCTTCTTCCCTGCCGGCCTCACTCTCAACCTCTCTGTGCTCTCTTGCCCATGGCTTCTGTTATTACCTCGTTTCTCCTAAAGCCAGGGACGTTTGGAAAGAGGGCTTATGCTTGGGCTCTTATAGTGAAGCCTCAGAGTCTCAGGGAAAGGACCCTCCTCCCCTAACAGAAAGACAGCCAGGTACCCCAAGGCCCTGAAGCATCGCACTGCCCCTTGTTCATTACTAAGTCCGGAGATGGTTCGCAGTGCATCCCTTGCAAGGCTGCCAGCCGGGAGTACATCTGAGACCACCTATAAAAAACCACCCTCAGCCTGGAAGCATGGAAAGCACAGTGTGTGTGTGATGTGGAGGGGGTCAAATAACCATGGGCCTAACTCAGGCCAGGCCTGAGTGGCTGGAGTACCAGACCTGTGCTTCTCCACTCCTCCCTTTAGTCTGAGAAACCACTGCGTTTAGCACAAGAAGTATGGCTTCGGCTGATGCTCTGATGGTTCCAGAAACCCTGCCCACCTCCAGTCTGTGCAGATGAAATCATTCCCAGCACTTACAGAACGGGAATGGAAGAGTCTTGTCCAAATGGAAGGGGAACTATGGTTGCCTGCCTTACCTCTGTTGGGGACCTCAGGTGACCTGCCTCAACATACCAAGGGGGAGGAGGAGGAGGAGGAGTCTTCAGGGGACAGTGCTGGGAGCTGGTCTCCTGGGGTCCAGTGTCACCAAAGATGGCCTGGGGACACAGAACCTCTTGCGAACCGCACTGGGGCCAGTCCTCCCCAAACACAGGCTGAGTGCGGGTCGTCTCTACCCCACTCTGCCTTCCTGGGCACCGTCAGGGATGCGCAGGCAGTTCTTAATGAGTCCCAAGGCTGTAGGAGCTGAAGGAGTAGTGGGCCGGGCGGAGGAGGGAGGGGGGAGGGGATCTGATTAGAATCCGGGCCGTATGGCGAACACTGCCGAGATGGAGGTAATCACTGAGCGGGCGAGACAGCGTGCTCGGCGACAGCAGGCGGCCCCGCCGTCGCCATGGCAACCGCGGCCTCCGGGGCGCGCGGCTAGGCGCAGCTCGGCGTCTGCGGCGGAACATCTGCTTTGCACAGGGCTGCTGGGAGCCAGGGGGCGCGGGCGCGGCTGCTCCCCCCACCCCGCGAAAAAGAAACAAATTAGGCCAACTGTCCAATGAGGGGCCGCAAATGTATTTATTAATGCGAGGGAAAGGTTGTTCCGGAGCGCAGTTTGATTAATGTTTGAGTCTTCAGCTTGTCAGTCTGGTTTTGTCTCCTGCAAAAGGGGAAAAGGGAGGGGTTGGGTGAGGGGCTGGTAGGGGAGTGGGGAGGAGAGAGACAACAAAGCGGGAGGGGATGTTAATAGCCAAATAGGCTCTTTTTCATGTTTCCCCCAGCCTGCCACCCTTGATGGATGGCTCAGACAGACACCAGAGCGCATCAGGGAGACGCAAGCCCCTCAGAGAGATGGCGGGATGGAAGAGAAGGGGCCGCTGGAGCCTGGCTGGGGTCGGTGCGGCGGGAACTCCCGAGGGCTGCCTGGAGAGGAATGGCCCCAGGAAACGGGCAACTTCTGGGGAAACCAGAGGAAAATTGCACTCATGTTTACAAATCTCCCCTCCCCTCCCCAGTTTGCCCCTCTGGGCCCTGGAGATAGCACCGAGGTCGGAGAGTGAGGGGTCTCCATACCGTCTGGATATAGAAAGTGGCGAGAAGCCTCATCCGTGTGTTAGGGATGGGAGAAGGGAAGTAGGCAAAAGCCTAGGCTCTCAATTCTCCTTCCTCTCTCTTTCCTCCACCCTTCTCTTTTCTTTCCTCCCACCCTATGTCCTCGGCCATATATCCTGCCTTCACTTTTGCTCCGTCGTCCCTCCTTCCTCTTTGTCTCTTCTATTGTTTCTTTCCTCCATCTCCCCCATGCCCCGTTGGTGACATCAGCTGGCTGTGATAGGAACTGCCTTGAGAAGATGTCTTCTGTGACCAGTCTGAACACCTATAATGCTTTCTGCTTTTCCTTCTCTAGGGTCATGGGGAAACTGAGAGCCCCCTTGGAAACTCAAATTTGACGACCCAGTTTGTGAGAAAACACAACCCCACCCCTTTTCTGCCCTCCCCACCAAATCCTCAGCTCCAGCCCACTAGGAATGTGGAGTGCAAACTGAAAATTACCGATTTCTGGCCAGGCCTGGGATTCAGAAACACAGGAGAAGGTCTGTAAAACTTAGGCTGCTTTGAGGTTAGAGGCTTCCTCTTTACTATCCCTTACCAAAAAAAAAAAAAAAAAAAAGAAAAGAAAGAAAAGAAAAGAAATACCCCTTTAAAGCCTAAGCCAAATTCTAACATGATTATGCAGCTCGTTTTACCTTCTTGTACAAGAAAGAAGTGCATTTCTACATCTGAAGAGCTTTACAAGAGGGAAGTTATTGGACACCAAAAAAACCTACTTGATGGCGGGGCACAGTGGCTCATGCCTATATAATCCCAGCATTTTGGAAGGCCAAGGCAAATGGATCACTTGAGGTCAGGAGTTCAAGACCAGCCTGGCCAACATGGTGAAACCCCATCTCTACTAAAAATACAAAAAATCCGGGTGTGGTGGCATGCGCCTGTAATTCCAGCTACTCGGGAGGCTGAGGTAGGAGAATTGGTGGAAACCGGGAGGCAGAGGTTGCAGTAAGAAGAGATGGTGCCACTGCACTCCAGCCTGGGTGACAGGGCAAGACCTCATCTCAAAACAAACAAACAAACAAAAATGTGGAGCAGATCAGAGCCCCACTTTCCATGGAAGATTTTTATTTATTATCAGCAGCATCACCATTATTATATTTAATTTTTATTTACAGTGTTGGGATGGAGGTTTTATTCTCTTCAAATGTGGTCATAGCACGGTGGTTGAGAGCGGTGGCTCTGGAATGAAACCATCTGGATTGAATTCTGGTTTCTCCACCTACGAGCTGGATGACCATGGGCAAATTACTTAGCTCTCTCTAAGCCTCAGTTTCCTCATCAGTAAAATGGGATTATAGTTGTCCATAGATCACTGGGTTGTAGAAAGGACAAATGACATAATCCATATAAAGTGTATAGCATTGTGTATAATGATTATTATGTGCCCAATACACATTGGCTGTTACTTGGTTATAGATCCTTTTCAAACACATCCCACGATCACCAGCACTGAATATGCATTGCACTCCAACTATGTATGTGGCATTACATTAAATATAAGGTAGCAAGAGATGTAAACATGACTTCTGCTCTCAAAGGTTTACAGTCTTTCTGATGAGAAACAGTAGATGCATTAAAAACTACAAATCACCTAAGGAATTGTATGCCAAGTGCCAAATGAATAGTACAAATGCCAGATGCTTCAACGCTCAGCTCTGAGGGAGGGGTTGCAGGACTTGGAGCTAGGGGTCCCCTGCAAAAGGGGCCACAGAGGCTGGGTCTTTAAGGAAGTGAGGGATGGAATGAAGTGAAGTGAAAAAGGGAGTGGCATGAGCAAAGACTATGAAGATGGTTGCTTTTGAATGAATGAGTCTGGCTGCATCTATAGAGGAAACTTGGGGCTGAGTAGGTGGCCTGTGCCTGTAGTTCCAGCTACTCCAGAGGCTGAGGCATGAGGATCACTTGAGTCCAGGAGTGTGTGACCAGGCTGGGCAACACAGCTAGACCTCATCTCTAAGAAAGATAAAAATAAAGTTTATCAGCCTGGGCAACATAGCGAGACCTGTCTACAAATAAAAAATTGGCTGGGCATGGTCATGGCTGCCTGTGGTCCCAGCTACTTGGGAGGCTGAGGTGGGAAGATGGCTTGAACTCAGTCAAGGCTGGGAGCTGGGACAGTGCCACTGCACTCCAGCCTGGGAGACAGAGTGAGACCCTGTTTCAAAAATAAGTAAATAAACAAAATAAAAATGAAGTGTAAACTTGATAAGAATCTTGAATACAGGGCCAAGCACGGTGGTGCATGCCTGTAATCCCATCACTTTGGAAGGCCGAGGAGGGTGGATCACCTGAGGTCAGGAGTTCGAGACCAGCCTGGCCAACATGATGAAACCCCGTCTCTACTAAAAACACAAAAATTAGCCAGGCATGGTGGCGCATGCCTGTAGTCCCAGCTACTCAGGACACGGACGCAGGGGAATCGCTTGAACCCAGGAGGCGGATGTTGCAGTGAGCCGAAATCGTGCCACTGCACTCCAGCCTGGGCGACAGAGCGAGACTCCATCGCAAAAAAAAAAAAAAAAAAAAAGAATCTTTTTTTTTTTGGAGACGGAGTCGCGCTCAGTCGCCCAGGCTGGAGTGCAATGGCGCGATCTCGGCTCACTGCAAGCTCCGCCTCCTGGGTTAACACCATTCTCCTGCCTCAGCCTCCCAAGTAGCTGGGACTACAGGCGCCCACCACTACGCCCGGCTAGTTTTTTTGCATTTTTAGTAGAGACGGGGTTTCACCTTGTTAGCCAGGATGGTCTTGATCTCCTGACCTCGTGATCCACCCGTCTCAGCCTCCCAAAGTGCTGGGATTACAGGTGTGAGCCACCGCACCCAGCCAAAAAGAATCTTGAATACAGGACCCAGATACTTGGATTATATATTATATGCTTTAGGGAAGTGTTGAAAATTTTTGAACAGCAGTATCACACATGTATAAATATAGGTATATGTGTGTGTATATGTGTGTGTGTGTGTGTGTGTATTTTTTTAAAGAAGGCTAATCTAGTGGTGGTGCATAAAATGAATTGGTGTAAGAGAGACTGGAGATCAGGGAACCAGTAAAGGAGGGCTTAGGCCAGAATGAAGAGGAAATAATAAATTCGAGAAACATGAAAAAGTTTGATGACTAAATGGATGTTAGGAAGAGATGGAGAAGGACAGTGATAAGGCACTAAGTTCTAAGGCTTTGAACCTGGATGATTGGAAGGAAATCTGCAAGAACAGGGTTTGGTCATCATTACCCTGAGTTCTGGTTGGAGCCTAAGTTGCCTGAGTTTAGCAGATCACTGTAAACCCTGCTGCCACGTGATTGTTAATGTGTTTTCATATTTATTGGGTATCTATTATGGTGTGGGTATGGTAGGAAGTTAGTTATCCATCCTTTATCAGTCTGACACGTGTTTTGAGTAGTTGGAAATTGGTTACCCTGTACATCTTCCATTGCCTACCTGCCTCCGTCATAACTGATCTTAGAGGCTAAGGGTTCATCCTATGGGGAGCATAAATAGCCCTCTGGGGGGCTAAACTTAAGGCTCAGCTCCACCCACCCAATAATTTAGCAAATGAACCAAGAAGAACGTGCCTGTCCCATAGGCCCTGTCCTCTGAGACCTTAAGCTGAAAGGGTCTGCTGTTTGACTACCAAGTAATGAGGCAAATTTACAGGCAAATGCCTTAGGAGTCATTCCTCTCTATTTGAGGATAATCCCTTCAAAGTCATCTCACCAGGAGGCTGCACTTATTCCAAATGCTTCCATTGCTTAAAACATTTGGGAAGGCTCCATGGGAATTATCTTCAGAGTCTTCAGCACATTTGTGTTGCTTTACTCAAAGGAACCAGATCCTCATCCTTGGAAGGTGGTGGGATGGTTTGAATGTTTTTCTATGGTTGCCATTTTCCAAAAAAGTTTTGAAACTGCTTTTAGCAATGGCAAAGCATTGAAATAGAATTATAGCCTCCTACTAAGAAGTCATGACAACTGAATGCCATCTATGATCCTGGATTGGATCCTGGACTGGCGGTAGAGAGAGTTTGATGATGGAAATAGTCATAAAGGACATTACTGGAAAAATGGATGGACATTGAATATGGGTTGTACATTAGATAGTAGTTTCATAACAATGTTAAGTTTATTGATTTTGATCATGATACTGAGGTTGTTTGTGTAAGAGAATGCCTTTGTTCTTAGAAAACACATACTAGAATATTTAGGAGTAAAGGGACACGATGTCTCCAATGTACTCTCCAAAAGTTCCAAAAAAATGCATATGTAAACATGTAGATAGATAAGGATTAAATGAATGGAGCAAAATGTAAACAATTGATGAATCTGGGTAAAGGGCATATGGGAGTTCTTTGTACTATTTTTGACTTTTTTTTATAAGTTTGAAATTTATAAAAATAAAAAGTTACCAAAAAAACAACTATATAGCCTCCATCTGAAGGAGAGAGATTCATTTAGATGCTGATTCTTTCCTTCTTTCTTTCTTTCTTTCTTTCTTTCTTTCTTTCTTTCTTTCTTTCTTTCTTTCTTTCTTTTTCTTTCTTTCTTTCCTTTCTGAGACGGAGTCTCGCTCTGTCACCCAGGCTGGAGTGCAGTGGCGCCATCTCGGCTCACAGCAAGCTCTGCCTCCCGGGTTCACGCCATTCTCCTGCCTCAGCTTCCCAAGTAGCTGGGACTACAGGTGCCTGCCACCATACCTGGCTAATTTTTTTTTTGTATTTTTTTTTTTTTTTAGTAGAGACGGGGTTTCACCATGTTAGCCAGGATGGTCTTGATCTCCTGACCTCGTGATCGGCCCACCTCGGCCCACCAAAGTGCTGGGATTACAGGCGTGAGCCACCACGCCCAGCCAGATGTTGATTCTTTCAAAATGATCCTCTTAGGAGGCACTGTACTCTTCAACACTTTATCGGGATTGGGTGAAAACATGAAAGACAAGCTCATCAGCTCTGTGGATGATACAGAGCTAAAAGAGAGAGTTAATGTTTTGGGTGACAGGCTAAGGATTTAATAAGATCTTAGCAGGATGGGAACATTGGCCCATATCTAACACAGTTTAACATGATGTATGCTTCATCAGTGTTAAATTGAGTTGAGTGAGGTGAAATTTAAAAGAATTAAATAAGTTTTATACTTGTCACCAAAAGAGTTAATTCAGTAGGATGAGGAAGACATGGCCTAAGAGTGACATATACTAAAAACAGTAAGTTTAGTTGCCTGCAACCTCAATATGCTGATATAATAGAGAAGCTACTATGGGCCAGGCATGGTGGCTCACACCTGTAATCCCAGCACTTTGGGAGGCTGAGGAGGGCAGATCACATGAGGCCAGGAGTTTGAGCCAGCCTGGCCAACATGATGAAACCCTGTCTCTACTAAAAATACGAAAATTAGCTGGCGTAATCCCAGCTTCTGGGAGGCTGAGGCACAAGAATTGCTTGAATCCGGGAGGCAGAGGTTGCAGTGAGCCAAGATTGTGACACTGCACTCTAGCCCGGGAGACAGAGTGAAACTCTAAACAAACAAACAAATAAAACTGTTATGATCTGTGTCTGCTGTAAAAAATTATAGATTCGGAGCTGCATTAATAAAATACAGTCTTTGAACAAGGGAGGTGATGGTCTTTCTTTATCCTGTGCCCTTTGGAATTAATCTTTAGGTCTGGGGCACTATTTGTAAAGAAAGGCATTGCTAATGAAAAGGCCTATGGGATATATAAACAATAGTGAGATTTTGAAAGGAGAGCACTTGAGGAATAGGTGAAGGAATTAGGAATGTTTAAACTCTCAGGGATTCCTGTTGGCTGCCTTCTAGACATTTGATCGGCATCTGAACTGGGGAGGAAGATTTATATATTCTCCATCAATTCACACAATGAAAAAAGGACAGAAGGAGGTGAATTACAGGGAAATAATTTCTGGTTTAGTATGAGAAAGAATTTTCTAAACATTAAAACAGTGTGAAAATAGAAAGGCGTTACCTAGTGAGGTAGTAAGTTATCGGTGGCTGGAAGTATCAAAAGAAGGCTATTATGAGGGCTACTATAATAAGAATTCTTGCAACAGGAAGGACCCTAGGTTAGGGAGACTGCTGGTTTGTTGAATTCTAAAATTCTAGGTAATTACACGTCTATTTAGAAAAACAAAACAAAAAAACAAAAACAAAAACAAAAAAAAAACACCTACCAGCCTCTTTTCTCTGTGGTCTTTAGTATATAATGTTTACAGAAACTGCCCACACACCCACTGATTGTATAAAGCTTGGGACTGGACTGGGAGTGTCTTCATTTTGAATTCCTTGCTTCCCTACCCCATCTCTTTTCCAGCCTTCCATCCTGCCCCTTGGTTGCCTCTGTGCAGAACTTTCCATGTCTGCCTGCAGGATGGGACTTCTTGAGAGATTTGCAATATTGAAAATTCTGCCAGGCACAGTCGCTCACGCTTGTAATCCCAGTACCTTTAGGAAGCCAAGGCAGGCGGATCACTTGACACAAGAAATTCGAGACCAGCCTGGCCAACATTATGAAATACCATCTCTACTAGAAATACAAAAATTAGCTAGGCATGGTAGCACATACTTATAATCCAGCTACTTGGGGGGCTGAGGCACGAGAATTGCTTGAACCCAGGAGGTGGAGGTTAAAGTGAGCTGAGATTGCGCCACTGCACTCCAGCCTGGGCAACAGGGTGAGACTCTGTCTCAAAAAAAAAAAAAAAAAGAGGCCGGATGCAGTGGTTCATGCCTGTAATCTCAGCACTTTGGGAGGCCAAGGTGAGCGGATCACTTGAGGTCAGGAGTTCGAGACCAGCCTGGCCAACATGGTAAAACCCCATCTCTATCAAAAATACAAAAGTTAGCCAGGCATGGTGGCACGTGCCTGTAATCCCAGCTCCTTGGGAGACTGAGGCAGGAGAATCGCTAAACCCGGGAGACAGAGGTTGCAGTGAGCCGAGATGGTGCCACTGCACTCCAGCCTGGGTGACAGAGCAAGACTCCATCTCAAAAACAAACAAAAACAGGACAAAAAACAAAAAACAAAAACAACAAAAAAAGAAAAGTCTGGGTATCGTGCCAGTCTCCCTACTGAGGCTGACTCTAACCCATAGCTGACTGGCATTTGCTCTCAGAGCACAGTTTCTGCATGTGAGGAATTTCGCTGGAATCTCAGCACTTTTGCTTAGCGTGGCAGAAGGTGAGGTGAAGGTATGAGTTAGTGGAATATGTGGGTTCTAAACCCCAAGCGGAACAAACCCCCAAGGATGGACAGCACATCTCAAGAGCAAAGGAAGGTAGAAAACAGAGATCAGAGACAGCCTCTCTTTCTTTCCTGTAGCCTTTCCCCCCAGTTCTTTTCTGTTTTAATCACAGGAAGAGTGATTAGTCAGCCAAGGAAGGACAGGGGAAGAAAGCAGATGAGTTTTATCTGGCTGGGGTCTGCCCAAGCCGCAGCCATGTGACTACCTGGCTGACCTGGGGTCTCCATCATGTCCCTGCCTGTCCACAAGACGGATCAGGCTGCCCTTCTCTGCAGCACCCACCCCCGCCCCCATTCCAGGAGAGGGTTGCTAGGATAATTATAGCCTACTTGTTTCGCTCTCTCTCTCTCTCTTATTCCTGTAGGTCCTGGACATTTTTTACTTTCTCAGAGGACTGGGGAACTTCTTCAACACTGTAGTAAACTAGACTCTGGAAGGTTCCTTCCAGCAGAAATGAGGAGGTTAAATTCTCAGAAATCATTTCTATTTTTTACCCTTCTCTACCCACCTCCCTCCCAATGTTAACTGGGAACCTATTGCCTTGCCCTTCATTTCAACAACACAGAGCCTTTCCCCAAATAGTCAGGCCTCTCTGTCATCCATAAAACTGCTCCCCTCGCCGGGCGCGGTGGCTCACGCTTGTAATCCCAGCACTTTGGGAGGCCGAGGCGGGCGGATCACGAGGTCAGGAGATTGAGACCACGGTGAAACCCCGTCTCTACTAAAAATACAAAAATTAGCCGGGCGTGGTGGCGGGCGCCTGTAGTCCCAGCTACTCGGAGAGGCTGAGGCAGGAGAATGGCGTGAACCCGGGAGGCGGAGCTTGCAGTGAGCCGAGATTGCGCCACTGCACTCCAGCCTGGGCGACAGAGTGAGACTCCGTCTCGAAAAAAAAAAAAAAAAAAAAAAAAAATGCTCCCCTCGACCTGCTGGGCTCAAGTGACTCACTCACCTCAGGCTCCTGAGTAGCTGGGACTACAGGCATGCACCACTTCTGGCTAATTTTTATATTTTTTGCAGAGACGGGGGTCTCATCATGTTGCCCAGTCTGGTCTCGAACTCCTGGGCTCAAGCTATCTGCCCACCTTGGCCTCTCAGAGTGCTGGGATTACAGGCATGAGCTACTGTGCCCAGCCTTGGGTATCTCATTCAGTATTGAAGGAAACAGACCTGGCTTTGAATCCTAGTTCTATCAGTTGCAAGCTCTGTGACCTTGGACAAGTGGCAAAATCTCTCAGAGGATCCATTATTCCACTTGTGAAATGGGAATAATTATACCCATTCACAGAATTTTTCTAAAAATTCAACAAAATAATGCATGTAAAGCTCTTAGCCAATGACTGGCAAAGTAAATGCTTAAAAGATGGCAACTATTGCTTGCTCCTAGGGCTCACCTTTGTTTGTGCTAAGTGGATGAAGCAAAAGGAGATGGCAGGGGTTAAGGGAAACACACCAGAAAGGAGGCTCACAGAAGAGACGCTGAAAGGGATGGATTTGGTTAATGTAGGACAGATGGCGGAGAAGGAGGAAGAAGATGGGGAGAAGGAAAGGGGAAGCAAAAGAGCTCACTGGAGACTAGCCTGGCAGAGAAAGAAAGTTGGGATGCACAGAACAAGACAGAGCACGGGAAAGGGATGGACAAACAGCAGATGGGAGAAGAAGACAGAATGACAAAGACGGGGCGGGGGGGGGTGGCGGGCGGGGGAACCCAGCTGGTGTGAAACAGACAAGAGGTGCTGGAGAAGACAGAAGGAAAAGAGAAAACCAAGGGGTGGGGGGCGGTGTCAAAATGAGACAGGGAAGCAGGGGCAGGACAGACAGACTGAGAGCGAGTTGGGAAAGCACAAGACGGACAGACAGATGGCAGGGACAAGAGGGTGCCCTGGGTTGCCTGCATTCTGCTGTGTTTACCAGCTAATTGAGTTAAATTGTTGTCAGAGATGTAATTAAAGGGTAGAGAGAGCTCTCTGGCAGGCCCGAAACAGATGGAGGGGGCTTTAATTGGTAATTAAATTCTTCCCTGGCAGCTGAGGAAGGAGCTTGTGCTTCAGCCTCCCAAGGCCACGGGTGGCCTTCCCCCCACTCCTGGCCCCTCTCAGGGGCTCTTTGGGGAGGGGGCTGGGCCCTGCTCACCAGCAGCCCGGCAGGCGGCGAGGCCTGGTAACTGCAGGAGAATGAATGCCAAAGCGACCCTTCTTCCCTGCTGGGGCTGGCTCAGCTCCCATGAGCGAATCCAAGCACACCCACCCCCGCGCCTGCTCCTCCCCAACCTCCCCACCCTCACCCACCAAACTAGCACTGACCGATGAATTCCTACGTGGCCCACCATTGCTTCACTTGGGATCCCAGGGAAGAATAGTGGGGCTCTGGCCCTGCAGCCTGATCGGCTTGGGAAGAGTTAGTTGGTTTAGTCAGGGACCCAGGCAGACCCATCTGTTGGCATGGCTCCCACGAGCCTGTCAGCATCTGCCCCCCTCCCCCTTCCAGGAGATGCTGTGCAGAGATTCTATTCTGCCTGGCACATCACTGTCTGGCGCTGACTCTGCTTCCATCCTTCTCCACCCCCTGCCCTCACCCCCACAGCAGCAAATAAGACAGGGATGGGATCAGTTGCCCTGATGGGCAGATAGATTGGTTAGATGCTCTAAGATTTGGGCATTTAGACTAATCAGCTTTCAATTCCAAATCTCAATTTGACCTGAATTTCATGGGAGAAGGACCCTTGGGATGGCAGATTTCCCCGAAACCCACAAATTCTAGACATGATCCATTTCAAAGAAAGATATAAGTAAAAAGAGAGCACAGAGGCAAGGCTTTTTAAAAGAAGGCTGAAAGGGAAGTTAGGCAGAAAGAAAATCCAGGGCAGTTATTGTGGGATTATTGTAAAAGGCGTGGCTGACTATGAGTCAGCAATACAGTGCTGTTCTTACAAAAGCAAGCTGCATGCCGGATGCATAAATAAGGAACCTGGGGGTCATTCTCATTATATCTCAGCTGATCAGACAAAAGTTCTTTGTCTTGCTCTGGACTCCAGGGAGCCTAGAGAGTCACAGGCGAGTTTCAAGGGGTTTCTGGGAGAACTGTAGAAATGACAGAAGGACTTGTGAGGCACAGTGCCCGATTGTATGAATTTTCGCTCAGTTTGTCAAGCATTCTCTGTTTTTTTTTTGCCTTCAGCCCCACATATGCTGGTCTCTCTGCCAGGATCTTTGCTCTCCACCCTCCCTTCCACATCCTTGGACTAACTGCTACTTACCCTAAGGCCGCAAGCTAGCCCTCCTTTCCTTCTTTCTCCTCCCTCCCTTCCTTCCTTCCAGTTGAGTCTCACTCTCTTGCTACATGCTGGAAAGCAGTGGTACAAACACCACTCACTGCACCCTCCACCTCCCAGGCTAAAGCAATTATCTTGCCTCAGCCTCCTGAGTAGCCAGGATTACAGGCACACGCCACCACACCCAGCTATTTATTTTATTTTATTATAGAGATGGTGTTTTGCTATGTTGCCTAGGTTGGTCTCAAATCCCTGGGCTCAAGGGATCCCCCTGCCTCGGCCTCCCAAAGTGCTGGGATTACAAGCATGAGCCACCATACCCGACCCTTAATTTCTTCAGGAGGCTTTGCCCCACCCCGTCTTACCATCCCAACATCTGCCCTAGCCTGACATCCTGACATGCTATTTTATTTTTTTATTATTATTTTTTAGAGATGAGGGTCTCGCTGTGTCACCCAGACTGGAGTGCAGTGGTGCAATCAAGGCTCGCTGAAGCACCGTGACCTCCTCCCAGGCTCAAGCAATCCTCCCACCTCAGCCTCTCAAGTAGCTGGGACCACAGGCATGTGTTAACATACCCGGCTAATTTTTTAATTTTTTGTAGAGACAGGGTCCCACTATATTGCCCAGGCTGGTCTCAAACTCCTGACTTCAAGCGATCCTCCTGCCTTGGCTTCCCAAAGTGTTGAGATTATAGGCATGAGCCACCATACCTGGCCAACATTGCAAATTTAACTGTCTGACTCCCTTAAAAGGCTGTAGGATGCAAAGGCCAACGATAGTGTCCATTTTGCTCATCTCCCCAACAGCTACTAAAGGACCTGGTGAGTAGGAGGTGCTGAATTAATTTTTATTGAATGAAGAAATAAACCCAGAACATTCAGGGTGAAGAAAGCAAACTCTGAAATCATTAGTGAAGTTATTATGCAGATGAGAGGCCTAGAAATGCAGCCAAGATTTAGGTTAGCTGTAGGAAAGAACTCTTTTTTTTTTTTTTTTTCATCTTTCCCTATTTGCTAAGGGAAAATGAGGAAATCTCTTTTGGAAACAGAAAGAAGACAAAGTCTTATGACTGGTCAGCTGGTGGTAGCCTTCACCCTCTGCTGTGGGAGGTCAGGAGAGGGAGCGTGCTGGTTCCCAAACACCAGACCCCTCCCCAACGGGAGATTTTTAATAATCAGTATGTCCAGAGGCAGGGGTAAGAAATTGTACTTTTTATTTTATTTTTTTAAATTATTTATTTATTTATTTATTTATTGAGATGGAGTCTCACTCTGTCACCCAGGCTGGGGTGCAGTGGTGCGATCTCAGCTCACGCAACCTCCACCTCCTGGTTTCACGCCATTCTCCTGCCTCAGCCTCCCAAGTAGCTGGGACCACAGGCGTCCGCCACCACGCCCAGCTAATTTTTTGTATTTTTAGTAGAGACGGGGTTTCACCGTGTCAGCCAGGATGGTCTCAATCTCCTGACTTCATGATCTGCCCGCCTGGGCCTCCCAAAGTGCTGGGATTACAGGCGTGAGCCACTGCGCCCGGCCTAGAAATTGTACTTTTTAAATCATCCCAGGTAATGACAATTCTGATGATTGGCAGATAGAGATCACTAGATTAAATGCCAGGTTTCTTTCAGCTACAAACATTTGTTTTTCCTCTCCTTTTCTTTTGCTTGCTGGCATTTTTTCCCACCAGCTAGAAGAAATCAGCCCAGCTGATTCTACTAGGTTTGAAAGATAGCAAGCTTGGGAATATTGAAATCTTCACAGAACCTTGGCAAAAATAGAGGCGAAACATGCTTGTGGGGTGGGCCCTTCCACTACATGCAGAATGCGAGCTCCATGTTCACCCCTACCATCACCATCATAAAGACTAGGCTGAAATACGGTTTTCTGGTTCAGTAGCCCCATTCTACAAAATGGTACTGAAATACAAAAAATGTCATGGTCAGGAACTGCTGGAGCTATGGCTGGAGCCCTGCATTTGAACACCGGCCTCCACTTCCTGGCTAGCATCCTCCCCACCACATGAATTGACGAAGCTTATTTGGCTCCAGCTCTCCCTGGATTCATTAAGTCATTCAGCATTCATTCTCCTGCAGTATCTGAATGGATTCAAATGTCACTTCATTTACCTTCACCCAGCGGGGCAGGGGCACAGTTGTGGGGAGGTGGGTGACATTCCCTCCCCTAAAGCCATCCTCCTGCCACCCACTGAGAGATTCCCTAGTGAGAGATTGCTCTGGAGGGTGCCACTGCCTGCCGAGGCCACCAGAAGGCCTTGGGACCTGCAGGGTTAAGCAACTCCAGAGCTGCTTCCTGGATCATCAAAGGTGACTTGCCCACACAGACAAGGCTCGATTAGCTAAATACAGTCATAAAACCTAAGCCTCATCATTGTTCGTCATTCTTCCTCCTGCATCACCTCTTGTGGCCTGTTACTTAGACTCACAGGATTGAGAGCTGGGACAAATCTCAGACTTCAAGTCCCCGGTTTTGGCAAAGCTTGATGTGTGTGAGGGGAGTGGAGAACCCCTGTTTCAACCAACCAAAGCAGTTCTGTTTATGTGTGTTTTGTTGTTTTGTTTTGTTTTGTTTTGTTTTTGAGACAGAGTCTCACACTGTCGCCCGGGCTGGAGTGCAATGGCACGATCTCCGCTCACTGCCACCTCTGCCTCCTGGGTTCAAGCGATTCTCCTGCCTCAGCCTCCTGAGTAGCTGGGATTACAGGCATGCGCCACCACGCGTGGCTAATTTTTGTATTTTTAGTAGAGATGGGGTTTCACCATGTTGGCCGGGCTAGTCTCGAGCTGCTGACCTCCAGGGATTCACCCACCTCGGTTTCCCAAAGGCATGAGCCACCGTGACCAGCCTGTTTATGTGTTTTCATATAACATGTTAGAGTTCTGGCCAGTGTCATGCTGCTAAACGTTTACTAGCTGGCTCTCACTTGGAGTGCTGAAGCCCTGATTTGTAGCCTTTGCTTATTTCTGTGGTGTAAATATTTCCACAAAAGCCCATTTCAAGCCACCAACTGGAAATCCTAGTGCAAAGTTGGGAAATGCACATAATTGGCTTTTAGGAGCCAGTGCAAGCCAGCTTCAGCATGGCACTGGTTCTGGTCTTTTTTTTTTTAAAGACAGTCTTGCTCTGTCACCCAGGCTGGAGGGCAGTGGCGTGATCTCAGTTCCCTGCAACCTCTGCCTCCCAAACTCAAGCCATCCTTCCGCCTCAGCCTCCCGAGTAACTGGGACTACAGGCATACAACACCATGCCCAGCTAATTTTTGTATTTTTAGTAGAGACAACGTTTCACCATGTTGCCCAGGCTAGTGTTGAACTGCTGAGCTCAAGTGATCCTCCAACCTCAGCCTCCCAAAGTGCTGGGGTTACTGGCATGAGCCACTGTTGCCCAGCCTGGTCTTTCTTTTTAAAAAGAAGTGTGGGCCGGGCGTGGTGGCTCACGCCTGTAATCTCAGCATTTTGGGAGGCTGAGGCAGGTGGATCACCTGAGGTCAGGAGTTTGAGACCAGGCTGGCCAACACGGTGAAACCCCGTCTCTACTAAAAATACGTTTAAAAAATTAGCCAGGTGTGGTGGTGGGCGCCTGTAATCCCAGCTACTTGGGAGGCTGAGGCAGGAAAATGGCTTGAACCTGGGAGGCGGAGGTTGCAGTAAGCTGAGATTGCGCTACTGCACTCCAGCCTGGGCGATGGAGCGAAACTGTCTCAAAAAAAAAAAAAAAAAAAAAAAAAGTGTGAAGACTTTTCTATTACTACCTTTTAAAGATGAGGCAGCTGAGACCTAGAAAGACTAATTGTTGCTGAGAGCCACACAGCTTTCTAGGACCAGATTCCAAAGTCCCTGGTCCCCGAACCACCAGATGCCACGCTCCACAATCCAACTCAGCTGGACTGTCATAGGCAGGGAGGAGAGGAGAAAGGGAGACAGACATCACCACAGCAGCACCCAGGCAGGAGCGCAGGGGGCGATCGACAGTGACCAATGTCAAAATAAGTGGCCAAAGGGTCTTGCAGCCAACCTTTGCTGGGCAAAACCAAACCAAACCCAAACAAACCCCTCAAACTTGAAGAGTCCTATTTTGAACCAACCCTGTTCATGTCCTCAGAGAGTAAATTATTTCCCATTCTGACTTGGATGAAACAAGAAGCATCCTCACCCCTCTTCCCCCAAGTCTCTCTCCCAAACCTACGAAAAGTCCTTAGGCAATGCGCTGTATGTGGGTTGAGGGGGTGGGGGAGGAAGTGGGAAAGAATAACCCCTTTTAGACAAGTCCAGGAATAATTATTTCAGCAGCTGTTATATTTTCTTCCCGGGTAAGGAGCAAGAAGGAAGCGTAGTGCAGTGCTGAGTGGAGGCCTGGGTCTTCTAGGGCCCTGGATTCTCGCTCTGGCTCTTCTACTCATTTGGCTAGATCTCTTCCCCTCTCTGGACATCAACTTCCCCATCTGTACAATGAAAGTCTAGAACTGATGCTTTCCAGCATCTTATTTATTTATTTATTGAGATGGAGTTTCACTCTTGTTGCCCAGGCTGCAGTGCAATGGCACGATCTCGGCTCACTGCAACATCCCTCTCCCGGGTTCAAGCCATTCTCCTGCCTCAGCCTTCCAAGTAGGTGGGATTACAAGAGCCCACCACCACACCCGGCTAATTTTTTGTATTTTTAGTGGAGACAGGGTTTCACTATGTTTGCCAGGCTGGTCTCGAACTCCTGACCTCAGGCAATCCACCCGCCTCGGCCTCCCAAAATGTTGGGATCACAGGCGTGAGCCACTGTGCCCAGCCCAGCATCTCTTTCTTTTAAAATGCCAAGAATTGCCGGGCGCGGTGGCTCACGCCTGTAATCCCAGCACTTTGGGAGGCCGAGGTGGGTGGATCACGAGGTCAGGAGATCGATACCATCCTGGCTAACACGGTGAAACCCCGTCTCTACTAAAAAAAAATACAAAAAATGAGCCGGGCATGGTGGCGGGTGCCTGTAGTCCCAGCTACTCCGGAGGCTGAGGCAGGAGAATGACGTGAACCTGGGAGGCAGAGCTTGCAGTGAGCTGAGATCACGCCACTGCACTCCAGCCTGGGTGACAGCGCGAGACTCCATCTCAAAAAATAAATAAATAAATAAATAAAATGCCATGAATCACCGTGGGGGGAAATGGTACGGAGACCACCCAGTAACGCAATAAAGTTTCTCCCCAACCCTTGCATCCCACTCTTTCACCAGCTTCAACAAAGGCCCTTTCCTTGCACCTCTGAAGATGCTCCTAACTCCATAGACACCCCACAAAGGCCCCCTCCCTCCAGTTTCTCTGACGTCTCCCAGGGCTGACTGGGGCTGCCCCAACCTGGTGTCTGGTCTCCTGTGTCCTAGTCATTCTTCGTGTCCGTGTTTTGTCACTAGGAGCTGGGGTCACTGTGCCAAGGAGGAGGAATGAGAAGTGGGGGTCATCTGTTTTCCATAGCCTCTGCCCATCTACCCCCCAAGTCTGGTTTGCCAGAAGAGGGGAAGGAGGATAGGGGTGGGTGGTAAAAGAACCCTGTGACCCGCCCCCCAAGCCTGTCCTGCAGCTTCTCATCCGACTGTCTTCTCCTCCAGAAGGAAAATGGGTCACGCTCCACAAGGGCCTGTTATCACCAACCTGGCCCTGCTGCTGCCTGATAGAGCCCAGCCCTCCCCCGCCAGATCTCATTAAGGGGTCGCTGCTTATGCTTCCCAGCCGCCCCCCATCCATCTTTGGCCATGGATGACAGACTGGGCCCGGAGGCTGATGTCCGGCAGGTGACAGGGTTAATGGCAGAAGAGGGCAGAGGGCAGAGGCCAGCCAACTCACAGTGGCGGGAGGGCAGTCTGGGAGGCCCTGGGTCCACTCCAGTTGGGCAGCCCCTCAAATTACAGCACCTGGGGGAGGGATGAGCCCCAGACCCCTCCATCCCCAGGGAAGCAAGGTGGGCCGTATCAGCCATCTTAGGAGCAGATGGTGGGAGGAGAGAATGTTAGCCTGGGAAGAAGAGGAGTAAAGACACTTAGAAGGGGAAGGAGAGCTGGAAAGAAGAGGGAGAAATTTCTATATTTGTAGGCTCAGTGAAAACATTGCTTCTTGGATGCCTGGATGCTCTTTGGCAAGAAGCACACATTTTGCAGATGTGTATGAAGTCAGGTGAGTGTTTTGAAGATGGGTGCCCAGGACCCATTCTGTTTTCCCTCCCAGTTGCCTAGTTCAGCACCTGGCACAGTGGTTAGGAGTAAGGTTCCAGAGTCAAATAATATGAGTCCAAGTCCTTTTCAGGTCCTTTCTGTGTGACACAGGTAAATTACTTAACCTCTCTGAGCCTGATGTTCTCCATGTGTGCAATGTAGCTTTGGTATTACGCAGCTTCTGTGAGGAGAAATGACACGGCACATGGGAAACACAGCACCTGGTCCTGGGCTGTGCTAGGATTAGCTCCTCTTGGAAGTAGCAGGCTCATTGCTTTAATTACTGCAGTCACCTTTGCTGCCTCTCTTCCATCCCCAAGCTTTTCCCAAGCCATCTGCCTGGGACCTCCCTCGTTTGACCTCATACATGCCTGTGATCACCTCCCGGCCTGCTCGGCTCACTCCCAGGGAGCCACTGAATGCTGCTTTGGGGGCAGCTGCCCCCATCATGGCTCCCAGAGGGGAGGCCCCATGGTGAGAAGGGTTAGTCCCTCTGGGCCTTTGAAGCCCAGGGAGGGAAGGGGGAGGGGCTGCCCTGTGCTCCTGACCTGGGGGGTGAGGCTCACCCCCCCACCGTGGGAGGAGAGCTGAGAAACAATGGGCAGTGGAAGCCTGGCTCCCACACCGGCCAGCTGGCAGTCAGGAGAGGGGGTGGGGTAAGGGTGGGAGTGTCCCCTCCTCAGAGCAAGCAGAAAGCTTCAACAGGAGACAAGGAGAGAAATTTTTGCAATGTGGCTTCCTGGACAGAGGTTGTCCAGAGCCCCCAAAGATGGGGTGAAGGGAATGCCCCCAGTTCCAGGGACCCCCTCAAGTACACCCCGATCTCACAGTGGGCAAAGAAGCCAACTAGCACTACTCTGCCCTCCTTCTCAAGCCTGGATGGAGATTCCCCCCTCTGGGGGTGCCGATTGCCTCCATTAGGTCCTCAATCTTGCAAGGATAATGCATGGCCCAGGCTGGGCTGGGGGAGGAGGCCCCTCTGGCAGAGAAGCCAGGATGCAGGATGTAGCGGTGCCTGAGCAGAATACCAAGCAGCCGCCTGGTTGCCCTGGGCCTCAGGCTGCCTCTGGTGGCCAGTAAACCTGGGCAAGGTGGGGGTCTGTCCCCTGGCCACCTCTACGCCTTTATGCCTAGCTCTACCAACTCCCTACTGTGGCTGAACTCAGTGAGGCTTCTCCGTGTGGTGTCAGGGTCCTGGGTAGCACGAAACAGCCATGTCCACCCCACTCAACTAGACCAGAGCCCTGCTCATCTCAAAGTCCCTGAGGATGACTCAGCAAGATGAGAATTAACTACACCCCAATGGGAGGTAGGAAGTCACAGAACACGAGAACGTTCTCCCCTTTCCTTGTCTATCCACAGTTGTCAAAGGAAATAAAGCCTTCTTCTGGAGTGAGTGTTGGAATGGTGTGGCCTGCTCGTCACTCATTCAGTCCCCTTTGGGATGTTGCTGCTGCCTTTTGCAGCTTGCTCTTGTTGTCCATGCCTCTAATCTTAGTGTATCAGACTCCAGCCTCCTTCGCCTTCTGTTGGGAAAGCCTTGTAGCCACCTCATATGATACTGCTTGCAGGTGATGGAGCCCCTTCACTTGGATAGGCTTATCTGACGCTCTCCATCCTGCCAGGTGGGAGGGACAGCTGTTACTTCCCGGGAAGGCAGTGTAGCCTAGTAATTATGGGCTTGGGCCCTGCAGGCAGGCACATCCGGGCTGTCAACAAGCATCCCTGCCTACCAGCTGGGCAAATTCCTTAATTTCTCGGAGCCTGAGTTTCCTTATCTACTACATGGGGATTAAATTAGTCTCCATACACGGTGGTTATGGGACTGCATTAAATCAGATCTTGCTAATGATGCCTGGCACGTTGTAAGTGTTTAAAAACAGCAAAGGGAAAAGGAATTTCTTAAAATTTCTGTTTTAGACGGGCAAGGTGGCTCACACCTGCAATCCCAGCACTTTGGGAGGCCAAGGCACGCATATTGCTTGAGTCCAGGAGTTTGAGACCAACCTGGGAAACATGGCAAAACCCTGTTTCTACTAAAAATACAAAAAATTAGCTGGGTGTGATGGCCCGCACTTGTAGTCCCAGCTACTCAGGAGGCTAAGGTGGGAGGATCCCTTGAGACCAGGAGGCAGAGGTTGCAGTGAGCTGAGATCACACCACTGCACTCCAGCCTGGGCAACAGAACGAGACCCTGTCTCAAAAAAAATAAAATATAAAGTAAGATTCCTATTTATTTGAGGCAGGTGAGAGGTTGAGCTAGATCCCAGAGCTAGTGATTGTTTTGAATTGAGGTGTCCTGACCCCCGTCCAGAGCTTTCCTCATCACACCTTACAGACACCTTTCTTCCCCTCCTGCTCCATGTTTCAGCCTTGTCCCCCAAATTCTGCATGCTCCCAGATAGGGCAGCAGGCCCCCGCTCCAGCCTCTGAGTCCTCCCTGCATGTGGAGGGCTGCTTCTCTCCTCCCATCAGGACAGTGTGGAAACGTCTGCAGTCATGGGAGCCACAATCAGGATTCAAGGCTCATAACTCAGCAGTGATCGGATGTAGGGGAGGTGCTGGGACAGTTATATTAATAACTGTGCCATTAAAAACAAGCAAGCGATGTTCTCATAAAGCATGTGTTGGTTGGGGTAGTTAGGTTTGTTTATTTATTTATATATTTCCCTTCAGGAGTGAACAGAGCCACACAGAGGGAGACCATTAAATTATCTCTTGAAATGATTCCGGTAATAAGTCGGGTAGGTTAGAAGAGCTGTCGGCAGCTCCCGCCAGACCTCCTTCGACCTTTCGGAACTCCTGTCTTTCACTTGGCCTTGTTTTATATGGGGCCAATTACTCCCTTCTGGGTTAGCTGTGTCCCTTGTTTAGAGCTGCTATTTACATGGACAAAATGAATTTTGTTTTCCTCAGCCAAGGAAGTCAGAGTGATCATATATTATTTCTTGCTGGGAATCAGAACATGCTGTGTGACATGCAAAAGAGGGGGAACCTGTAGGGACAGGGGCTTTACATATTTGAAATAAGCAGTCTTCCGGAAAATCCACAGAGACCAATAATAACAAATCAATAATAATAATAATAATAACATTTATATAGTGGGGGTGAAGGGCCAAGTTCCCTTTTGAGCACGTTTCATGTGTCAACATGTTTGATTTTAATCATAACCCTACGTAGTCAGTTCAGTTCCAGCCACTCTGACTTCCCAGCCTGGATTCTCATCCACTACACTGCCTTGACTATTCTTCTCTAGGGATGGTGGCTTCTCTATCTTTAATGGTCTGAAATGGGGATGCCCTAGCCTCAATTAAGCGGGTGAATTTTTGAAGCCTAAGAACTCCTTCCTGCCTAATAGTGTCACAGCTATTGGACCCTGAGTACCTACTAGGAGCCAAGCACTGTGCAAAGAAACATGTTATGTGCATTATCTCACTCGAGCCTTAACCTTGTGATGTTGACTCTGCAGATGAGCATATCAAGGCTCAGAAGTGTCTCAAGCCACATGGTAGCAAGCAAATACCAGATTCAAATCCAGGGCTGACTCTGCAGGCCCAGGTGCCCTGTGCAGTTTCTCCCATTTCCCATGCCAGGGTTTTATTTTTATTTATTTATCTTTTTTCGAGATGGAGTTTTGATCTGTTGCCCATGCTGGAGTGCAGTGGTATGATCTCTGCTCACTGCAACCTCCACCTCCCAGGTTCAAGCAATTCTCTTGCCCTAGCCTTCCAAGTAGCTGGGATTACAGGTGTACGCCACCACACCCGGCTAATTTTTGTATTTTTAGTAGAGACAAGGTTTCACCACGCTGGCCAGGCTGGTCTTGAACTCCTGACCTCATGATCTGCCCGTGTCAGACTTCCAAAGGGCTGGGATTACAGTTGTGAGCCACCACGCCCAGCCAGGATTTTATTATTCTAATACTCTGGACTCAGGTTTGACCAAGCCCCATTGCAGGGTGTTTAACTCATTTCTAAGATGCCTGCATCCCGAAGGGTGAGGTCCTAGGCCAGGGAACCCAGCCTGAGATAGGTACAGACAGGGAGGCACAGGGAGTCATTTAATTTTACATTAAAAGAGAAGGTCCCCTCCTCCTCGCCCCTCCCCCTGTCCCCTGCCTGGGCTCCCTTCCAATCACATCAGAGACCCCAGAGGGGGCTTGACCTCTGTCCTCGGGGGAGGTCAGCCGGGGTGACCCTGCCTGTGTGCAGGATCCCGTGAGAGAGGCCCAGCTGCAGGCCCCCGAGGGCTGGAATGGCACTCCACCCGGAAACAGGCTGGGGTCACAGAGGGCGGCCCAGGCTGAAGGGGCTTCCCTGGCCCTTTGTGAGCCAACGGGCAGGGGGAGATTCGTTCCACAGGCAGCCCCTGTGTCTCCAGAGAAAGGGGCTATTATGGTGCAACTAAAAATACAGGGCACAGCCCACCCCACCTCCCCTTTTATCGCCATGGAGATGGGGGGAGGTCTCTGGGAGGGATGAAGAGAGCAAAAGAGGGAGGGAGAGTGAAAGGCAGGTGGAAACAGGGAAGGGGGAGGGGAAGCTGGCAGAGGTCCCGCCTACCTTCCTCAACCAGAGGCGCTGGTGGGATCTCTCAGCTTCATCTCTCATTCCTTCCTTTCCACATCCTGCCTGCTGGGTCACAGACACTGCCTGGGGCTACCGGGGCAAAGAAGGGTTTGCCCACTACCCTGCAGCTGGCCCTGTGACCTTTGAGGGTGAGGGGTCCGACCATCTGGGATTAAATTGCAAGATGGCCACATGGAAGGCAGCTGGTGAACAGCTGCTAGGCCTCGTCCAGCCTCTGGACATACCAAGTGCCGAAATCATTGACTCAGAGTCATCTGACCCAACCTCCCACTCTCAGCAGTGTCCCCACCAGATATTGATTCAACGTCAGCCTAAGGTCTTCAGTGATGTGACTTTCCCACCTGTGCCCTTGCAGGGCATTTTTGGTTGTCAGAAAGGGCTTCCTTATGTCAGGTGGAAATCCATCTCCCTGTTACCTCCACAGGTGGGCTCTAGTTCTGCCCTCTGAGGTTGCACAGTGGAATAAAGTAGGGATTTAGTGTCATAGAAAGAAAACATAAAAGCCTGACCCTTCTTGGCATAAAATACTTGAAGAAAGCTGCTGAGAAGATAACTCGGTTGGGAAAAACACATAGTCTGTAGTTTTAAAATATCCAAAGCTAAGTGAAAGAGTGAAAGTCTTGGGGTGAAAAGTGATATTGGACACTGGACACTGGGTGGGCAAAAGACAGGACATCTTAAGATGCCCAGCTCCCTGGTGCTGCACTGCCCTGATGTCAACACAGAAGTTGATGGGGCCAGGCTTGGTGGCTCACGCCTGTAATCCCAGCACTTTGGGAGGCCGAAGCGGGCGAATCACCTGAGGTCAGGAGTTCAAGACCAGCTTGGCCAACATGGCGAAAGCCCGTCTCTACTAAAAACACAAAAATTGGCCAGGCATGGTGGCACACGCATGTAATCCTAGCTACTTGGGAGGCTGAGGCAGGAGAACTGCTTGAACCTGGGAGGTGGAGGTTGCAGTGAGCCAAGATTGTGCCACTGAACTCCAGCCTGGGCAACAGAGCAAGACTTTGTCTCAAAAAATAAATAAATAAATAAAAGATTCAGAGATGATGACTGGGCTCTTCCAATTGGCAGGGTCATAAGTTCCAGCCTGCACTCTGGGGAGCCCACCTGCAAAGTCTCAGGTCAGTTTCTGGCACCCAAAAGACGTTTTTTAGCAAGGTGGGTCAGTTACAAGGCTGCATGGAGCAAGAAGAATGGAAGTGGGAAAGAAGCAAACTCCATTGTGGAGGAAAATTCAGACTCTGGTTACGTTTTTGTTCCTCCTCCCCCTCCTACCAGCTGGGGTGGCCTGGGAACCAGACTCCTTAGGTAGGCATTCGGAACAGGTGTGGTTCAGGTGCATGAGGAGCCAGAGATAAGCTGAGAGTTGTGGTTGCCTTTACCAAAGACTACATCCTGTGGTCAAGAACAGTCGTTTCAAAATACCAGGCATTCATGATATTAGAGAAGGCCGTGATTCCTGCATCTGCAGAGAGAAAACGGAGATAAGTCCATGGTCCCTATTTGAACAATGCCAAAGCCCAGGCTGTCAAGAAAGGCAGGCATACCTGCTGTTGCCTCTTCCCACTCAATGCTGGGGCTCCTGCCCAAATGCTGGTGTCCAGATTGTATTTATGACTGTTTTAAGAAGGAGTGACAGAGCCTTTTAATATCCGTGACAGCCCAGGATGTTTTAATAGATGGTGGAGCTGGGCTTCAGGAGTTAAGAAAAGAGAGCAGAGTTGTTGAGCGAGCTGCCAGGGCTGGTTTCTATGACAGACCTACTGATCGACTCCATGACAAAATAAAATACGGGGCTGTGTCTCTCCTCGGCCCCATCAGGTTGACAGACAGTCTGTCACCATTGTATGTCATCTTTCACCTCCAGTCGCTCAAGCTTAGGGGAAATCCGTGTTTAACGGGGAATCTCTGCAGGATTTCCTCCCAAACCTGCCTCCTGAATGGCAGGCCTCCATTTCAACCTCCTGGGGCTCCTGTGGGCATTCTCCAATTTTCTGGATTTCAAGCAGAACTCTTCTAGCTACAGGGCCCTGCCTCCATTGTTGCTGTTTGTTAGAGGTGATTACAGGTCTCCTAGGATGGCTCGATATTCTGCAAAAACAGAATGGATAGTGATGATGGTGGTATAGCAATGTGAATGTCAGTGAACTGTACACTCAAAAAAGGTTAAAATGATACATTTTATTCTATGTATGTCTTACCTCAAAACCAAAACCAAAACCCACAGATGGATAAGGAACAAAGAGAGCTGCCTTGGCTCTTTGATCCCTTGTAGGGTGTGTGCTTGTAACCCGTTTGGCCAGCGCAGGGCCATTCCCAGCGTCTCCCCTTCCAGAAGCACACTCAGCTCCCCCACCTCCTGCTTCCTCACCTCCCTGGTTAATATGTCTCAAGGTCATTTTTGGAGCTGAACATCTGGAGGCTCCTTAAACACACTTTTCCAGCACCAGACTTGGGGCTGGTCTGACCGCAACTCAGTTTGTGGCTAAAGTGGCTTTAGCATGTTCTGGCACTTGAGGTCTAAGAAATTCTCCCAGGGTTTTTTTTTTTGTGTGTGTGTATGTGTGTGTGTGGGGGGAAGGATGGCAGCAAATTCAAGGGACCAGTGACTTTGCTTTTTTTTTTTTTTTTTTTGTATTTTTAGTGGAGATGGGGTTTCACCATGTTGGCCAGGCTGGCCTCAAACTCCTGACCTCAAGTGATCCACCCGCCTTGGCCTCCCAAAGGGCTGGGATTACAGGTGTGAGCCACTGTGCCTGGCCTCCGTGTTACTTTTTTTTTTTTTTTTGACTCAGGGTCTCTGTCACCCAGGCTGGAGTGCAGTGGTGTGATCTTGGCTCACTGCAGCCTCTGCCTCCTGGACTCAGGTGACCCTCCCACCTCAGCCTCCACAGTAGCTGGGACTACAGGTGCAGGCCACCAAATCCGGCTAATTTTTTGTATTTCTTGTAGAGATGGGGTTTTGCTATGTTGTCCAGGTTGGTCTCGAACTCCTGGGCTCAAGCAGTCCACCTGCCTCAGCTTCCCAAAGTGCTGGGATTACGGGAGTGAGGCACCGTGCCCAACCTGACTTTGTTTTTTCTTGAATGACAGACAGAACTGTCTTCTGAAAGACAGAACTAAGTTCTTCCTTCCCTCCGCTTTAAGGTTAGTTGTGCTGGGTCTGCCCTCAGGCATTTGGGGTTCCCCTCCCATCTACCAGGGTTAAGGGGCAGTGCGGATGCTCCTCGGTCCTGGTCCCCAGGTACAGATGCAACTACCTCCCTCCAACCTCACTGGCACAGGGCTCTGCGTTCAAGTCCTCTGCCAGGAGAGAGTTAAGGGCTTGGGTTTAATTTGCCCGTTAATCACAGTTAAAAGAAGTAATGAGCGTCTCCCCAAAGCCTGGGTGTTTCTCTGCAGATTAAGCAGCAATTTGCATAGCCCCTTTATTCATTCCCACCTTCCCCTGTGGGGCGGCTTGTCCTTTCAGACACAGCCAAGTGCAGCCAACAGTGGGAGCGGTTTGACAAATGGCTTTGCTATGCGCGTGGTTTGGGCGAGAGGGAAGGAGGGGAATGCTGGGAGGGAGAGGGCAGCTCCCGACAGTAATGGATAGCTGGGGCGTTAAATAGTGCAGAACTTTTTATTAGATACACAGGAGAAGTTTAAATATTCAAACTGGTTTTCTTTGAAGCCTGGGGAATGAGAGGAGGGTGGCGGGCTGGCTACGTAAGAGTTTACTCAGGGCCAATTTACTCAGAGAGGCCCTGGCAGTCACCAGGGAGGAAGGGCATCTGGAGGACACAGGCAGATCCAGGTCAGCTGGTGCCCCCGGGCTCTACACTCCTGCAGCAGCCTTGATGCCCTCCTGCTGGGCTCAGGTTCTGCCAGGCGAGACAGCTACCCCGGACGCAGCTCCTCGGGCCTGATTGCTCAGGGGGTAGAACGGCTTGCTCAAAGCCCAGCAGATAGTGGTATTCAGACAGGGGAGGAGGCCCCAGCTTTGATGGCAAACCTGGGTCTATGAAGCAATGATATCTCCAAAAGGATGGGACAACAGCCCTCTACTTTACTCTCCAGAAATGTCCTCAACCAAACAGTGAAAGAGGAGAGATGAGGCCCAGAAATGATCCTCGGGGTAGGCAGGCACTGTGCCCAGGCTGGTTTTGAACTCCTGGGCTCAAGTGATCCTCCTGTCTCAGCCTCCAAAGTGCTGGGATTACAGACGTGAGCCACCCCACCTGGCCATCAGTCCACTTAAAAAGCTGACTTAACCCCAATTTTCTTCCCAGACTTCTTGTGCTTTGTGAGACTCTTCCTTTGTGTTAACTTGTAAGCCACATGATCATAATATGTCAGAGGTCAAAGTCATTTTAGAGAGCATTAAGACAATTAAAGTTCAGAGAAGCTAAAGTTTGATACTCCAAGAGAGACACAAATGTGGTCAAGATACCATTCCTGCCCACAAGCAGCTCAGTGGGCAGGCACTTTAGGAAGGCATGTAACACAATCAATAAGAGCTCCCCACTCCTAAGGACATCTGCACGGGGCTGCAGGATGCTGCTGAAGGATGGAGTGACTAATTCTGCAGGGACAACTGGAGATGTCCACAGAGATGCATTTGGGCCTCATCTGAATTGGGGGTCAAGATGGTTTGGAGGGAGCCGAGTAAAGGGTGGGGCCTCGAGGACACATGTGGATTTGGTGTCTTGGGTGAGTAGTCCAGGCTGAAAAGGCTGGTGGGGGTCCAATTATGCAGGGCTTGGCGGCTGCTACTCTAGGAATTTGGGGCACTACAGAGCCTCGGAGTTTCTAAGCAGGGAAATGACTAGGGTGAAAAGGCCCAGAGCAACACTGAAAGGGTGGATTAGAAAGAGCAGCCAGCAGAGCCCAGGACACCACTGATGAAACCGTCAGGAAATAAAGAGAGATGCAGTGTGGGTGTGGACAATGGCTTTGATTTGGGACATGTTGGAATATGGGGCACCAGAACACGACTTTCTTTTTTCTTTTTCTTTTTTTTTGAGACAAACTCTTGCTCTGTCACCCAGGCTGGAGTGCAGTGACGAGATCTCGGCTCACTGCAACCTCCGCCTCTGGGTTCAAGCGATTCTCTTGCCGAGTAGCTGGGACTACAGGCGCGCATCGCCACGCTCAGGTAATTTTTGTATTTTTAGTAGAGACGGAGTTTCACTGTATTGGCCAGGCGGTCTCGAACTACTGACCTCATGATCCACCTGCCTCAGCCTCCCAAAGTGCTGGGATTACAGACGTGAGCCACCGCACCTGGCCTAGAACACAACTTTCTAACCTCAGCCGAGGGTATTTCCACCCCACTGCCCTCTCACAACAGCTAGTCCGAGTCTTACTGTGCCAGGCACTGTTTTTTTGTTTTTGTTTTTGTTTGAGACGGAATTTCATTTTTGTTGCCTAGGCTGGAGTGCAATGGCGCGATCTCGGAGCACTGCAACCTCCGCCTCCCGGGTTCAAGTGATTCTCCCGTCTCAGCCTCCTGAATAGCTGGGATTACAGGTGCCTACCACTACGCTGGCTAATTTTTGGTGTTTTTAGTGGAGACGGGGTTTCACCATGTTGGCCAGGCTGGTCTGGAACTCCTGACCTCAGGTGATCCGCCCGCCCTGGCCTGCCAAAGTGCTGGGATTACAGGCGTGAGCCACTGGGTCCGGCCTCCAGGCACTGTTCTAAGTGGTATGCGTGCTCACCACAGCTTCCTACCCAAGGTCTTCGTCTTCATTTTACAGGTGAAGGAAATGAGGCAGAGAGGTCCAGCAACTCGCCCAAGGGAGTAAGAACTGAGACAGAGTTTGACCCAGGCAGTCCAGATCTCAAGAACATGCTAATCATCACCACACTGTATTGCGTGTTTGTCTTCCTATCACTTTTATTAGATTTTGTATGTGCATGTACAGGAGTTGGGAAAGAGATCAAACAAGTGGCAATTAGATTAAATAGGCCCGATGAGGTGGCTCACACCTGTAATCCCAGCACTTTTGGAGGTTGAGGCAGGAGGATCCCTTGAGGCCAGGAGTTTGAGATCAGCCTGGACAACATAGTGAGATCCTGTCTCTATTAAAAAATAAGTTTAGGTGGCCGGGTGTGGTGGCTCATGCCTGTAATCCCAGCACTTTGGGAGGCTGAGGCGGGTGGATCGTGAGGTCAGGAGTTCAACACCAGCCTGACCAATATGGCGAAACCCTGTCTCTACTAAAAATACAAAAATTAGTTAGGCGTGGCCGGGCGCGGTGGTTCAAGCCTGTAATCCCAGCACTTTGGGAGGCCGAGGCGGGTGGATCACGAGGTCAGGAGATCGAGACCATCCTGGCTAACACGGTGAAACCCCGTCTCTACTAAAAATACAAAAAATTAGCCGGGCGTGTTGGTGGGCGCCTGTAGTCCCAGCTACTCGGGAGGCTGAGGCAGGAGAATGGCGTGAACCCGGGAGGCGGAGCTTGCAGTGAGCCGAGATCGCACCACTGCACTCCAGCCTGGGGGACAGAGAAAGACTCCGTCTCAAAAAAAAAAAAAAAAAATTAGTTAGGCGTGGTGGCAGGTGCCTGTAATCTCAGCTACTTGGGAGGCTGAGGCAGGAGAATCGCTTGAACCTGGGCGGCAGAGGTTGCAGTAAGCTGAGATCACGCCACTACACTCCAGCGTGGGTGACAGAGTGAGGCTCTATCTCAAAAAACATAAATAAAATAAGTTTAGGCCAGGCATGGTGGTTCATGCCTGTAATACCAGCACTTTGGGAGGCTGAGGTGGGTGGATCACCTGAGGTCAGGAGTTGGAGACCAGCCTGGCCAACACTGTGAAACCCAGGCTCTACTGCACCTGTAATCCCAGCTACTTGGGAGGCTGAGGCAGGAGAATCGCTTGAACCCAGGAGGCAGAGGTTGCAGTGAGCCGAGATCGCGCCAGTGTACTCCAGCCTGGGTGACGAGCAAAACTGTCTCAAAAATAGTAAGTTTTTAAAAAAGATGAAATAAAAATCATTAACAGGACAGGTAGGAGTGTATGAAAAGGCAGAGAAGAGCCACAGGACCTGGGTTTCTGGGGAGAAACTGTACGCAACATCTGGAGAATTAATGGTGGTTGGGAGGTACACGTGAGGAGCTCCAGCAAGGTCGGCTTCTGTTCCCAAAGGCTGGGGATGTGCCTTTCTTTTGTCCTCAACTCCAGGCCAGGTCTCCAGAGCAGGTTAATTCTTTTTTTTTTTTTTTGAGACGGAGTCTCGCTCTGTCGCCCAGGCTGGAGTGCAGTGGCGCAATCTCGGCTCACTGCAAGCTCCGCCTCCCGGGTTCACGCCATTCGCCTGCCTCAGCCTCTCCAAGTAGCTGGGACTACAGGCGCCCGCCACCACGCCCGGCTAATTTTTTGTATTTTTAGTAGAGACGGGGTTTCACCGTGGTCTCGATCTCCTGACCTCGTGATCCACCCGCCTCGGCCTCCCAAAGTGCTGGGATTACAAGCGTGAGCCACCTTAGATGGGTGAGGAGATGTTCACTCTGAATGATGCAGCATGTTACCTGCTCTGAACTGGCAATGGGAAAGGAGTTCTAGATGTGCCGGACTCCCCATGATCCTGGCAGGCCCTCAGAGCGGCACAGGGGGTGGACCGCTGGGACCCAGATAACGAGCCTTAGCACTCCACTTATCCCATGTTCACAGTCAGCCACCGCAGGCTGCAGTGCAAAAGGATCCTACTTTTGTGGTCTATGAAGAGAACCACACCGGAGAGGACACGGCAGAGCTGACACAGAGAGAGAGGTAGTGTTTGGGCAGAGAGGCAGTGAGTGGGCCTGAGCCGTGGCTGGATTTAGCAAGCAGAGAATTTTGGAAAGGTGACTTGCTGCTTCCTTATCTGAAGCCGGGTGAGGAGTCTTAGCCAAGTAGTGAGAGGCGTTGCCTTAAATCCTCTCTGGAAAGAGGTGGGATAAAAGTCAACACAAAAGTATAGTGTGCTCTTGGCAGCATAATTCACACCAAACTAAGGATTCTGGGGGTATAATCTTGGTGCATCGCTTCCCTCTTTCCCTGAAAGAGGGATGTTTCAACCTGACTGCTTGAAACTTGGTCTCAAGCTCCCCTAAAGCCCCTCACCTCTCCTTTCCAAGAAGACAAGTTAGGCCAGGATGGAGAGTCCTCATCATGGTTCCCCAAACCAAAAATAAAAGCTCACACATGTCCAGCAAGAGCCTCCTCCGCACCAGGCAGTGTTCTAAGAGCTCTGCATCTCAACTCATTCTGTCCCCACAACGACTTCTGAGGGCATTCTGAGATACACAAGCAGGAACCCAAACACAACCAGTGAAGCTCAGGGAAGTCGGAGGCAGACCTGAAAGACACAAAGCTGCTCTTGCCCAGGGAGAACCAGCCAGGTGGGTCTCTTCAGTGTCTTCAGCATGGCCAGGAGGGCTGGACTCAGGAAACAGGCGGGGGTAAAGGAAAGGGAGGCCGAAGGTTCTGGAGAACAAACCCAATGTTACTGGGTTAAAGGCTTTTATGAAACCACTTGCCTCAGCCTAGGGATCAGGGTGGGCCTTGATGTCACCTGTTAAGCAGTCACCTAGTATCTCTGATCCAGAGCAGTCGCCTAACCACACTGCTTACCAAGGGGGCCAAAATCAGCTGAGAAAACTGTATCTAAACCCACTTCCCTTCCTGGGAAAATAGCCAAACTTCGGTGAGTACTGCTTCCCCTCGCTGACCTTAGGCAGGGCTGGGAAAGCAGGTCAGGTGCTCATCTGCAAGGGCAGGGGCAGAAGCTTTGGAGGCCTGAACCCAGTATGCCACAGTCACCTGGTCCACGGGGCTTCTCCCTGAAGCTCCATTGCTGTAAGCAATGGAGTCTGCGTAACAGCTGGTAACTGGGCAAAGGACATTAGAGTGGGCAAGGGTAGCATGCCTCAGTGAACTGACTGCTACTGCAAGAGGCTGGCCAGACGGCCAACGAAGCCAGCAGCTGAACAGGTGGGGCAGGAGCTAGCAGGCAATCTCCCAGAGGGAGACGGACCAAGAGCAGCAGGCAGTTCCCTAGGCCAAGAGCCTCCCTCCTGAGCGCTGAGGCCAGAGTGCAGTCCACTCAGCTCCTCTATACCCTGCTAGCCCGTGAAGTCTTTTTTTTTTTTTTTTTTTTTTTTTTTTTGAGACGGAGTCTCGCTCTGTTGCCCAGGCTGGAGTGCAGTGGCGCGATCTCGGCTCACTGCAAGCTCCGCCTCCCGGGTTCACGCCATTCTCCTGCCTCAGCCTCCCGAGTAGCTGGGACTACAGGCGCCCACCAACACGCCCGGCTAATTTTTTTGTATTTTTAGTAGAGACGGGGTTTCACCGTGTTAGCCAGGATGGTCTCGATCTCCTGACCTCGTGATCCGCCCGCCTCGGCCTCCCAAAGTGCTGGGATTACAGGCTTGAGCCACCGCGCCCGGCCGCCCGTGAAGTCTTACCTCCACATTCAACACCAATATTTTTCCAATTCCTGGACTTCTCATTTCAGCCCCGATCCCCCAAAAAGAGGTGACCAGGCAAAGATTGGGGGGAAGTAGTGGGTTGACATTAATTGATAGGAACGGCTTCGAGCAGTTCATGCTGCCTTATCTCTCTCTCCTTTGGATAGCGTGTGTCCGCTGGAGTCCACGGGGTCGGTGATTAATAGGCGCCATCACTCACTGTCCAGGACGGCTGAAAGGCAGCAGGGAGGGGGTGGCCCTCCCCAGAACTGAGATAACAAGCAGCAGGAATAATGAGTGGTGTCACTCCACTTTTCATTTTGATGGAAAGTCATTACGGGAGTCAACGCCAGCGACAAAGAGCCATGAATCAACTGCTCTGCTATGAAATTAAAATCGAATTGCCGGCCACCCTCAACCTCTACCCTTCCTGGGAAATGGGGATGGGTAGGTGGCTTGGGAGAGGGCTGCTATCCTGGGGTGGGCTCTATCCGATCACAGAGCGGGCAGTTATGGGCAGGAGGTGGACAGGCAGCCAGGGAAGGTGACAGCTCCTGTCTCCACCTTGTTTATCAGACCCTTCCTCCCCAAACCGCATTTTCCCTCTGCCTGGAGGTAAGCTGTGATTAAAAGGAAAATACAGCTTTGCTGGCTCCAACAAGGCTGCTGCTTGACTGCTCCCCCGGGGATTCTGGCCTGAGTCGGGCGGCCTGGGCCTGGTTATGGAAAGGGGCCCACATGCAGCCATCCCAGAGCCCCTTGCTGAACCATTTGTAGTTCTGGGGTCCTCCTTATCACCAGAAGCAAAGAGGAAAAGTCCTCAACTTGGGGCTCCACAGTGACAGCTGATGGCCCGGGGAGCCTACCTGGATCAAGAACCCCAAGAAAACAGGTGCGAAGCCTCAACTGCAGGCTCAGAGAAGCAGCATAAGGAACTGTCAGTACTGAAGCAAGAGTTTTTTCCTCTTTTATTAAGTCCGCTATACTAACTAGAAGGAGAAGCTGCGGTTTTTGCCTGATAGGCCACAGGGCCAATCACCACAGCTTCTTGTAGAGAACATGGAGAGTGCCAAGATCACCATCAGGTGCCACTTCCTTCCTGTGGCTTTCTGCCTTCCAGTCGGCCTGGTCTTTTGCCTTGAAGGGCCCCAAAACAACAGCCCTGGCTATCATCTTCATCCCAAAAGCTGAGAAGATGGGCAGGCAAGAACACGGAGGGTGTCAAAGAGAGGTTCCCATCAGGTTCACAGGGCGCCCACTGTACCTCCTGGAGATGTCCGCTTCAATCTGAAAGAGTGATACCAAGTGGGCAGAAGCAGGGGTGCTCAGGGCCTCGCTTTGCAGAGACTGGGAGTCCTCCCACCGGCAGGCCTCCCTTTCCCAGCTCACCAGCTTCTGCAGCTCCTTGGTCTTCTCCAGCAGCAGGTCCAGCTTAGGCTCCAGAGCCGCCTGCTCCTCAAGTGCCTCCTGCTGCTTCTGTACCATCAGCTCTTTCTTCAAAGCCAGCAGCTGGGACTGCTTCAGCTTTTGCTGGAGGAATTCAGTCACTCGGTCCACATACCTGTGCGGGGCACTCAGGTGAGTGCTGGGGTAGCTGTGCATCCTGAGCATTCCCATTCAGCTGCTGGGGAGGTGAGAGGCTCAGGAAACCAAACTCCCAATTGGCCGCTTACCCTCACATCCTTAAACCCTTTCCTTTTAAGGAAAACCCACTCCCAGTTCCCCTGTCCTACTCAGGAAGCAAGCAGATTCTTCCTGTATGTATCAAACCACCCCCTCTTGCACCAAAGAAAACCCCTATCCCCAGTGGATGGCAATGGCCAGGAGGCAGGGATGGGGTCTAAGGGGTTATGGAACAAGAGGAGGAATACAAGGAGGCAGAGATGCTCAAGATGGCAGAGCCTTGCATCAAGGGGAAGCCAGACCTTGGTGAGGCCAGGATCATAAACAGGTGCTGCAGTTGAAGATTGGTAAGCTTGCCAATCAGATCTTCCAGCACTGACACCATGGTAACCATCTTCTCTTTGGTCTGGCCCTGCAGGATGGCTGGAGCCAGCTGGAACTGGCTCACAGACAGGACGTCTGCCTCCTCACTCAACTCCACTGCTCTCTGGGCTAAGAAGATCTCAAGCTGAGGACAGAAGAAAGATTGGTTCAGGCTGTACATGATGACTCACACTTGCAATTCCAGCACTGTGGGAGGCCGAGGCACGAGGATCGCTTGAGGCCAGGAGTTCAAGACCAGCCTGGGTAACAGTGAGACCCTGTCTCTACAGAAATTTTTAAAATTAGCCAAACATGGTGGTGTATGCCTGTAGTCCCAGCTACTCAGGAGGCTGAGGCAGGAGGATCACTTGAGCCCAGGAGTTTGAGGTTATAGTGAGCTATGATTGCTCCACTGCACTCCAGACTGGGCGACAGAGAAACTCTTTTTTAAAAAAAAGGAAGAAAGAAAAAAAGAAGATAAATTGGTTCAAACTGAGAAAAGAACTCAGAATCTAAGCCCTCAGACTACTCGAAATGCAAAAATGAGACGAGGGCTAGACCCTGGGTAAGGAGGGGTTATTTCCTCTGAACACTGTAAGCGCTAGGAGAGACTACTGTCACCCTTCAGTCCCCAACTCCTATCTCAGCCTAACCCTGAACCTCCGTCCTTTCTCCCCAGCCTAGGATCAGATAACTGAGAATACAGAGACTCAAAGGGTTCTCACAGCCCAGGGAAGGTATTTATTTTGTCTCCATGGAAGGGATGAGATTCAGGGAACAGAAATACATGTTTGAGAAGCACCGGATTAAGGCAAGGCTGAAAAGAATTCAAGAGCCAGCCATATTAACTTATCAATCTTATTCTGCCATTAAAACTTGACATATCTTTTGTCCTCTCCCCTCAAGGCCGGAAGAAGCCTCTGGGCAGAAAGAGGAGAGAAGTGGGTGAGGACAGAACTTTCAGGAGGCTCTCCGAACCAGCAGGCTACTGGGAAGGGAGCAGATATAGAGATTAACAAAGACAGGACCCTGTCCTCCCAGCCTTACAACAAAGGTCCAAGAACGCTGGCTCCTTATGCTGGGCTGCTCAACACCTTAGCCACAGGGATCGTGCTTAAACGCAAATGAGATCATGTTCCTAACCTGCTCGAAACCTCCAACAGCTTCCCAGTTCACTCAGAGGCAAACCAAGGTTCAGACGCTACATCTCTGAGCTCTTCTACTCCCCACCAGCTCTCTCTCCTCAGCCACACCAGCCTCCATGTTGCTGGTCAACTGTGCAAGACCTGCTCCCACCTCGGGACCTCTGCAGTTGCTCTGCCTGGGAAGCCCTTCTGCCAGACATCTGCATGGTTCCCTCTGCACCGCCTGCAGTCTTGATTACAGGTCACCTTCTCAATAAGGCCTTCCCTGACCACCAGATACAAAACCATAGCCCTTCCCAACATCCTCGTCATCCTCCCCTGCTATCTTTTTCTCCGTGGCATTTAGTGCCATCTAGCATCCTGCACATTTTATTTATCTTCTTTCCAGTCTGCATTCCCCATTAGAATATAAGCTCCATGAGGTCAAGGACTTTGACTGTCTTATTCACCACCCAAGTTCTGGTGCCTAAGATAGTGCCAGGTGCCTAGGAGGTACCTGATAAGTAACTGGATGAATAGAAGGCATCTAATATGTGAGGCTCCTGCTGTAGGACACAGAAAGCACTCACACCCTTCACACAAACAGGAGGGGTCAGGTCAGGCGTCCGGAGTGAGGCCACCTGTGCTGGTGCCATGCCTCCCCCCGCATCTTCCAGAGATGATGGTACCTCCATGAGCTCATCAAGGAACTGATTCCGGGTCTCAGTGTATTCAAGAAGTGTCAGGGCATCTGGGCCCCTGGCAACACCTTCTGGAGCTGCCAGGAAGAGACAGAGATGTGATAAAGGATCAGAGGACTGGAGATAGAAAAGACCCTCACGTTTGAGAAGCCCTGGAGGATTAATACGGACAGACTCACTGTGCTAAAGCCACTTCTTGTTCCAATCCAAAGGGGAAGGCTACCTTGTCTCAAGTGTGTCAGCTCTAATCAGGTACCACTTTCCAACCCCCAGCCTGAGAGGAGGACCAGAGCTGGGTTCAGAGGGGTAGAAAGGCTGGCTCTCTGCTCTGGTGGACGGCAGGAGGTAAAGTTTCATCCTGCACCGCCCTCTAGTGGCTCAGACACCACTACATCTTCTCTGCTGTTGGGGCAGGGGTCATGTCACACTCCAGGGCCCCCTGACCCCCCTAGAGCCCTCCTACCGTAACAGCTGGCCCACATTTGATCTCTAAAAAGTTGAGAGTTTCTAAACTCTCAACTTTTAAGAACCTCTCTCGGACCAGGAGCGGTGGCTCACGCCTATAATCCCAGCATTTGGGAGGCCGAGGTGGGTGGATCACCTGAGGTCAAGAGTTCAAGACCAGCCTGACCAAGATAGAGAAACCCCGTCTCTACTAAAAAAATATAAAATTAGCTGAGCGTGGTGGTGCATGCCTGTAATCCCAGCTACTCGGGAGGCTGAGGCAGGAGAATCGCTTGAATCCAGGAGGTAGAGTTTGCGGTGAGCTGAGATCATGCCATTGCACTCCAGCCTGGTCAACAAGAGTGAAACTCCGTCTCAAAAAAAAAAAAAAAAAAAAAAAAGAATCTCTCTTGGTCCCCCTCAACTCATATCTTCATCAAAGTTTTGAGAAACAGTTAAATGTGAGAGAAGCCTCATCTTAGCGCTGCATTTTTTCTGTTTCTAGACATGTGGGGGCCCTTGAGCACCCCACTTTTGCCAGGTCTGCATGGGATGGTGCACTTACCCTGGGTTCCTGCTTCCAGCACTGTGATCTGCAAAGCAACAGCATCGTCTCCCCAGTCTATCCCATCACCTCCAGGGTCCTGGAAGGAGAGCAAAGAACCACAGCAATGGTGGGAGAATTTTCCTGAGCCAAGGAGCCAGAATAAACCAAAGCCCTTGATGAGGTCAATGGCTGCACATTCCAACTCTATTAAGGATTTGCAGCCCTGACTTAGGTGGCAAAGATGGCAGTATGGCCCATCATCCCTGCTCTATAGTGTTCCCACCTGCCTTTACCCCTACACCCTGCACCAAACACCAGGAAAAAGGACATCAAAATTTAACTCTGACATGGGCTGGGCACAGTGGCTCACGCCTGTAATCCCAGCACCTCGGGAGGCTGAGGCAGGTGGATCACCTGAGGTCAGGAGTTGCCAGCATGGCCAACATGGCGAAACCCCGTCTCTATTAAAAATACAAAAATTAGCCGGGCACAGTGGCTCACGCCTGTAATCCCAGCACTTTGGGAGGCCGAGGCGGGCGGATCACGAGGTCAGGAGATCGAGACCATCCTGGCTAACGTGGTGAAACCCCGTCTCTACTAAAAATATAAAACAATTAGCCGGGCGTGGTGGCAGGTGCCTGTAGTCCCAGCTACTCAGGAGGCTGAGGCAGGAGAATGGCGTGAACCCGGGAGGCAGAGCTTGCAGTGAGCCAAGATGGCGCCACCGCACTCCAGCCTGGGCGACAGAGCGAGACTCTGTCTCAAAAAACAAACAAACAAACAAACAAATACAAAAATTAGAGGGGTGTGGTGGTGGACGCCTATAATCCCAGCTACTTGGGAGGCTGAGGCAGGAGAATCACTTGAACCCGGGAGGCAGAAGTTGCAGTGAGCCAAGATCGCGCCACTGCACTCTAGCCTGGGAGACAGAATGAGACTCTGTCTCAAAAAAACAAAACAAAACTCTGACATGTGACGTGTGAAACTCTGCCTCCCTTGGACTATACCTGATCTTAGAGCTATGAACTTCAAGTGATGCCTTTACAGACATAAATGACACTTCCCTTATGGTTAGAGTAGTGATCAGAGAGAGACAGACTGAGAAGGCCTCCTCACCTTTGAATCTGATTCTGGGAAGATGCCCCAGTCGATTCCAGCAGCCTTGGCAGAGATGCCAGAGTCAGTCCCCTCAGACACTGCCTCTACCCCAAAGTCGCCCCAGTCAATCTGGAAAGGGAAAGAGAGTGTTAGCTCACAGAAGATGGATTTAAAAAGGGTCAGGCGTGGTGGCTCATGTCTGTAACCCCAGTACTTTGGGAGGCCGAGGATAGTGGATTGCTTGAGCCCAGGAGTTTGAGACCAGCCTGGGCAATATGGCAAAACCCTGTTCCTACAAAGATGTTAATAAAAAATTAGGTAGGAGTGGTGGCGCAAACCTGTAATCCCAGCTATCTGGGAGGCTGACTTGGCAGGATCGCTTGAGGCTGACAGGCACAGGTTGCAGTCAGCTGAGCTCATGCCACCGCACTCCAGCCTGGGCAATAGAGCAAGGCCCAGTCTCAAAAATAAATTAATTTAAAAAGGAGGGTGGGGCTGCCTTCCCACAGGCCTCAGCTGCTTCTGTAGAGAGCACACTGTTCAAATGCAGTGGCCTCTAAGCTCCCCCAAAGAAAGCCCATCTTCAGAGAGCTCACATGATGGAGGTTCCGAGTTCAAAGCAAAGCACCTTGCAAAGCTTCTGTGGCACTCACTCACCTATACTCAGAAAAATAAAGGAGTAGGGCCTCCTGGGCCCTTCTACCTACAGTCACTCTCACAGAAATCCCCCTTTCTTCCCTCTGGGTCTTGGGTTGGGCTGTTGGGGGTGGGGAGGGGACAACCAGCTCCCACTCCGCTCCCACAGCTCATCACAAGGCCCATCTTACCGCGTCCTCTGCCACCTGCTCAGGAAGCTCCTCGAGGTGGGGTCGCTCCACCACAGAGGGTTCTGTCCCTGTCCTCCACTCGTACACCGTTGAGTTTCCCCGCTTCTGCACAAACCGCAGCATTGGCAACACCTGCTCTGTGGGGCTTCAACAGAGCACACAACTGACTCTCCTGCTAACCATGCATGAGGCCAACACTGGGCTTTGGCCTGGGCCACATGGTCAAATGGGCAAGGCCCCCACAGGTTCAGGTGTGTAAAAAGAGTTCAAATGTTATATGGGAACAAGATAAGTGGAGAAGGGACATGAGCTGGGGAACACAGGCAAAGCACCCCCACCAGGAGAACCTGAGGCCTCTTTACCTCTCACACACAAACCCCACAGACGCCTGGTACACGTCGATGGCTTCCCCCAGGGACTGCTGAGCCGCTGCCCCAATCTCAGCCAGCTGACTTGGCAGGTCCTTCACCAGGGCCAGCAGTTCTCCTCGGACATTTTCACCCTAGAGTGGGGAGAAGAGGGGGAGTGAGACAGAAGTGGTGAGAGGTGGAGTCCAACAGATTGAAGAAAACATCCAAAGACCAAAGAAAAGTAAGACACTGGCCCAAAGGGGGCGCAGCCAGGCTGAGGGGTCAGATGGGGTCAGAGGAAGACAAGCAGGGGTCCGGGTGTCCTCTGGCTGCCAAGAGGCTGCCGCCGCTCACCGTGATGCCATACTGCTTGCAGGACTGGTAGAACTGCTCCCGCATCTCGGCAGCCCCTGCCTGGCACTCCTCCTCCTTGCGGCTGTATTCTTGCTGCAGCTGCTGGCACTTGGCAATCTGCTTCTTCAGTGAGGGGATCTCATAGTTGACATTCCGAACCAGGAGGCTAGAGAGTTCCACTGAGAAGGGCCCAGGAAATTCAGCCCAGGACACCCTCACATGAGGCAGGCATGCCCCAGGATGCACACACACCCTTTGTGGTGGTGAAGAGCATGAAGTCAGCTTCCCAGCCCCACTTGTTCCCAGCTGTGGAGCCTAAGACAAGTTATTTAACCCCTCTAATCCAACCCTCATCTGTAAAACAGCGACAATAACATTTATCATGAAGATGCAAGAGAGAATCCACATGACACACCAAGCACAATTCCTTGCATTTAGTAGATGCTCAGTAAATATTAGCCATTATTATTATTTATACTAAACCCAACCCAAACACAGTTAGTCCTTTAGTTGCTCTCTCTCAGGCACTTGATATTCACTCCCAGGAAAACCCGTGCCTCTTCTGCCTTGTATAGAATGGGGGCACGGGGGTGGGGGTGGGGACAGCACACTCCCGCTAACCAAGAGGTGAGTGGTGGAGGATCCACAGACACCTGCTCGCTGAGGCACGGTGAATGCCCACTACCGGCCTGAACCTCCTCCTTCCCCCAGCACTCCACCCAGGGAAAATCAATTCCATCAAAAACAATTGATTTTACCACCTACAAATAGGCAATATCTACACTCCAGTCTCTTCCCACTCACGGACTGTGCCTCCTATAAGCCTGGTATCTCAGAACTCTGAGAGTGGGTTTCCCCATGGATACCAGGGCTCCCAGGCTGGGCCTCTTTACCTAAGTAGGTGTTGTCCTTCTCATACAGGGCTATAATCTCCTGCCAATCCTGAGTAAGAACAGAAAGACGATGTTAAGCCAGAAAAGCACTCAACAGCCACATCCCAGCTCAATCCCTAAACAGGGAAAGTTCTCCCAGCCTTCACATCACATCAAACACAAACTCTTTGTCCTTCTTTCAACTCTGCTGGCTGGACCACCCACTTTAAGAGTGCAGGCAATCCCTAAAGCAGTGGGTTTGAAAATTAAACTCAGGGAGAGGATCTACTTTTGGAACAAACTATAAAGACAGAGCGAAAGTTCAGGAAATATTCTATGTAGGCATCCCCACTGGAGCCTCAGAGAGACCACAGAGGCTATGGCTCCTCGGACTGGATGTCCCCAGCCACATACTACTAGCCCTTGACCCACACTTGCCTTCATTCGCTGTGAAGAGTATCGGCCAAAAATATTTTTCGTGGAGGCCTCTGTGCCTTTGAGAAGGTCCAGGATTCTTAGGCAGTGAAAGTAGTGAATGTCTACAAAGCAAGAGACAGGATTTTGAGAACTAAAATATCTTCCTCACCTACTCTGGGCACTGCAGGTGGCTGATTCATGTATAATATACTGCCAGTGATTTTAGTGTGTAGCTTTTCCCTTCATCATTTCATAGCGGAAGAAGCCAGCATCTATACCTCAAATAAAAATCGCTCCCTCTCTAAAGGCCAGCCCTGGTGGCTAAATAACAAGAGAGTAGCTCAGCTGATATATACTACCTCAGCAAAGAGGGGACTCCAGTGACAGCCCCTAAGCACTCACAGGACCCAGACAGCAGCTGGGCGATCTCTTCGCTCTCTGGCATGTCCTGGATGGCAGCATTGATCTTCTCGCGGATCGTCAGCACCAGACTCTGCCATTTCAGGCTGCAGTGCCTTCTGTCCACCAGCCAATCTACATGAGAAGCACCCAAATTAGAGCATTCCCATTCACATCACCAAAATTCCATCACTAATTCGAGTGAAATACACTGAAATTAGTCTAAAAGTTGTCTTTACATTGATTAAAGTATGGGGGTCATGGGAAGATGGGAATAAAGACAAGCCCAAAGAGATGCCTGGGGCTAAACCAGGCTCTGACAATCTGACTTCATTAGCAGTGTGATTTTTATACAGCAATTGCCTCAACACAGGGATAACAAAAAGTTTAAATTGGTCCTGACATGAAAGTGCCACTTTTGACCATTCTCGATTCCCCATAATATTTTTGCTTCTATGGGTAATTATATCTTTCTTCCTGACAGAGGATGCTGCTCAGCTTCCATTTCCTCAGGGCTGGGATTAACCATGACAATGGAAAATACAAGATGGTTATGCCAAGTACCGGAAGAATGAACAGCTGCAAAGCCCCTAATACCTACAGCGCCCTAAGGACTAGATAACATGACTCTATTGTGAACAGTGAAGTACCACCCTGTACATGTGAATACCAATGGGACTGACCTCTCAAAGTCTGGGACCAGATTTGTGGCTTCAGAGCCATGCATATTTCCTCAGTGAGAGCTAAGAGCTGAGCTTTGTGGTCAGATGGTCTTGGGTTCTTGCCATCAAGTTTCTTGAGCAAGTCTACCATTCTGTGCCTCAGTTTTCCCACATGTAAAATGGGGAATAGTAAGACACTGACTAGAAAAGGGAATGCAGGTAAAACACTGAACAGTGTGCCTGAGACATGGCAAGGACTCAAAAAATCATAGTGATCATTTTTATCATGTCAAGTGCCTAAAACAGCACCTGCTACACAAAAAACCCTCAATGAATGGTGGTCATTTTATTGGTCCTTTTCATGACCAAGAACAAGCTCACACACCAAGACTGCACATGGGCTGAAGGGCCAGTACAAATCTGAAGGGAAGCTAAAGAAGCTCCCCTTGTGGCCATCAAGCAGGACTGACTAAATGGCTCTACAGAGTGGTGAATTCAGAACTTGAACTCTGCCAACCAGTCAAACGCTAGGGTCCCACACTAGTATCAGTTATACTCCCTCTGCTATATTCCTATAAAGTTTTCAGAAAGAAAAATTCTGTTGATGTCACAGAACTAGAAGCAATGGACTGTGGTAGTCAAACAGACACCATCTTAAGGACAAGACTGGCATCAAATCCATGAATCCAATAAGCATTTTAAAATGCCAGGAGCTGTGTGATCAGATGAAGAGGCCTTCCCTGACTATGAACTGGGGAGGAGGTATGTAGGCCCCAGACAACCTGGAGATGGCCTGGACACTAAAAGGTCTTCATTTGCAACTGGGTCTTAGGTCCCTCTTCCTCTTGAAATCAAGGGGGAGGTGGAAGCTTTTTAAATGAGGTTTTGTTTTTTTTTCCTGGCATAATGCAAAAGGCATGGACAGTGGGTCAGAGAGACTTAAGTTCCAATTCAGATGTGCCACTTAGTGGTTGACTGTTTTTTGTCTTCTTTTTGAGATGGAGTTTCACTCTTGTTGCCCAGGCTGGAGTGCAATGGTGAGATCTCGGCTCACCGCAACCTCTGCCTCCCGGGTTCAAGTGATTCTCCCACCTCAGCCTCCCGAGTAGCTGGGATTACAGGCATGTGCTACCACGCCCGGCTACTTTTTATTTTATTTGTATTTTTAGTCATGGAGACATGGAGACAAGGTTTCTCCATGTTGGTCAGGCTGGTCTCGAACTCCCGACCTCAGGTGATTCACCCGCCTCGGCCTCCCAAAGTGCTGGAATTACAGGCATGAGCCACCGCGCCCGGCCGTGGTTGACTGTTTTTAAAGCGAGTCATTTATCCTGTCCCTGAATGATAAGATAACATATACAGACTCTACATATAGTTCCTTCCCACTGCTATCAGGGAAGCAGGTCTGGCCACAGATGGGGCATAGAACGAGGTCAGTGGTCAGCATCTCGTCCCAGGCTTTCAGGCGTTAGAGCTCCCGGCTGTTGGACACTGGGGGCAACGAACGGGCCTCCCCCCGACAGCCAGCTGCGCGGTGGCGCCCCCTCCTACCGAGCAGCTTGCTGGTCTGGATGTCGATGGGCACGTGCTGATGGTCCTGACGGGAAACACGGTGGGGAGGGGGGCGTGAGCGCGGAGAGAGGACGTGCCACTCGCGCGCGCATTTCACGGTCCCAACCACCACCCTGCAGAGCCAGAACGGGGCCAGAGCGATGGGCTGGGTTGAGCCGCTCCCGGAGGGAGACCGGGGACATAGGTTAGGGGTCTGCGGCCAGTCCCCAGCACACCCAGCTCCTGCCCCCACACCTCCATCTTTCCTCCACTTCCGCTTCAGGCTGGAGACTCTGGCCCGCCCCGCCCTACCACCAATCCAGTGGCGTTGTGGCCGACCCTCCGTTTAGACACAAACGGGCCTCCTTCGGCCACGTCGCCGCCTTCCGTACAGCCAATCAGGGTTTACGCCCCACTTAGGCCTCAAGCCCCGCCCACCCCAAGGCTCCGAATGGCTGAGCTCGGGAGGGGCGGGAGAATGGAGACAGCCAATCGGAGATGCGAGGCGGGCTCAGGGCAGGGGACGGGAGGGGTGCGCTGCAGCGGCCGTGCGATTGCGACAGGCGGCGCCCGAGAGCCCAGCCTGGCTGCCGCTTCCCCTGGCGGGCACTGGGTCCTCTCCACGCAGATTGAGGCGTCTCTGGCGGGGTCCTAGCGCCGATCTGGGAGGCCGTTGCAAATACCTTCTTCCCTCCTTGCGTCACTTTACCATCCAGAGCAGTGTGCAGGTCTCTTGTGGCACTTGTCATGCTTTGCCTTCTCATTCAGTTTCTCTAATAGACATGGTTGAGCACCTGCAACGTGTTGGGCGATTAGGGCAGGGAAGGGGAGGGAGGAGAGTCGGTGAGACGTCCCAAAGAGAACACCTACATTGAGTCTAAACGAAGAGCTGAAGATAGCTGGGTGATGTGGGAAGAGGAGTTTTAGGTGGAGGAGACTACACAGACAAAGCTTAGGTGGCACAAACTGCAAGAGAAGTGCAAGCAACAGGCAGGCAGGACGGGCAACGTAATTTGTGAGGTCCAGTGCAAAATGGAAATGCATGGCTGCTTGTCACAAAATGATGAAGAATTTCAAGATGAAGTCGGCTCCACGGGCAGGCCAACCTCTGTGCAGTAGATGGTTTGAGGCAGCGAGTGGCTAGAGGAGAGGCTGTAAGGGTGGAAAGGTCATATCAAAGGGAGCCTCATTAAGGAACCTGGACTTCATCCCTTCAGACAGAGGAATCACAGAAGGGGTTTGAGGCAGGGAGGAACCTGTACAGATAGGCTGCTGGGATGATGGATGCATGGGAGATAAGACTGGGGACAAGGAGGCTGGAAGGAGGTTGTTATCCAGGGATTATAGCCTGAGCTGGGACACAAGATATGAGGAGGAAGGGGAAGGGCTGGATCTGAGGAATATTTAGGAGGAAAATGGATAGGACTTGCCAATTGATTGGCTGTTTGGGTGGAGGAGAGAGACACTAAGGATGACCCCTAGGTGATTAGGTGGGAACCACACCTGAGACAGGGATGCAGGATGCTGAGCAGGTGTCGGGGAGGAGGGAGTCTAGCTTTGAACCTAGTATGGCAATGCTGGGAGACCCCCAGATGGACAGTGTGCAGAAGGCACTTGGGTCTATAATTTTGGAGTTCAAGGGAGTTGTCGGGGCTGGAGATACAGCTTGGAGAGTCACAAGCTGGCTAATCTGTGGTCCGAGTGGTGGCTGAAGCTAACTAAGGGAGAGTCTGAGATTGGCCAAGAAGTGGGTAGAGTAAGGAGGGAGGGTAGGCTGAGGCCAGATCCCCTAGGATCTCACAGGGCTGGGTATGCCATTTCTTTCTTTTTCTTTTTTTTTGAAACGGAGTCACGCTCTGTCGCCCGGGCTGGAGTGCAGTGACACGATCTCAGCTCACTGCAAGCTCTGCCTCCCGGGTTCACGCTATTCTCCTGCCTCAGCCTCCCAAGTAGCTGGGACTACAGGCGCCCGCCACCACGCCCGGCTATTTTTTTTTGTATTTTTAGTAGAGACGGGGTCTCACCGTGTTAGCCAGGATGGTCTCGATCTCCTGACCTCGTGATCCGCCCGCGTTGGCCTCCTAAAGTGCTGGGATTACAGGCGTGAGCCACCGCTCCCGGCCCTGGGTATGCCATTTCTAAATATTCCTTCCCCAGCTCCTGCTCACCACAGCACAACACTTGAGGCTTAGCCAATTTTTTATTGAAATGCATAATGTGATAGAGCAGCGGGAAGACCTAGATTCTGCCCAGTGAGGTCTTGGACCATTTCTATAATCTATCTGATAGCCACAGTTTCCCCACATGGAGATAACAGCTATCCTGTCTCAGGGTATTTCTGTTTAGAGGCTTAAATAAACACACTAGTAACTCATGACAGTTTACAACATACTGTGGATATATTTCTCATGCTTTGTAAACTCTCCCTATATGAAATATCATATATGGGCCGGGCGCGGTGGCTCACGCCTGTAATCCCAGCACTTTTGGGAGGCTGAGACAGGCAGATCACCTAAGGTCAGGAATTTGACACCAGCCTGATCAACATGGTGAAATCTCATCTCTGAAAAAAACAACACGCCGGGCATGGTGGCTCACGCCTGTAATCTCAGCACTTTGGGAGGCTGAGGCAGGTGGATCACGAGGTCAGGAGTTTGAGACCAACCTGATCAACATGGTGAAACCCAGTCTCTACCAAAAATACAAAAATTAGCTGGGTGTGGTGGCGTACGCTTGTAATCCAGCTACTCAGGAAGCTGAGGCAGGAGAGCTGCTTGAACCCGGGAGGTGGAGGTTGCAGTGAGCCGATATTGCGCCACCGCACTCCAGCCTGGGTGACAGAGTGAGACTCCATCTCAAAAACAAAACAAAAACAAAAAACAAACAAAAACAAAAACCATCCTGGCGTGGTGGTGCATGCCTGTAGTCCCAGCTACTCAGCTACTCGGGAGGCTGCGGCGGAAGAATCACTTGAACCTGGGAGGCGGAGGTTGCAGTGAGCGGAGATTGCGCCACTGCACTCCAGCCTGGGCAACAGAGTGAGACTCCATCTCAAAAAAAAAATATATATATATATATGTCATATATGATCATTATTATTATAGAACAGATTGAAAAACTGCTCTGAAAATGGCTCATAGGGCTGAACTAAGGGCCTTTTTCAGGGATCTTTCATGGGAATTTGGCTCCCATCTGAGTCAGCCTGACTCAGGCTGTAGGAATTGCTCAGGCTCCTCCATGATTAAACACACACTTAACTGGGCCCCAACTATGTGCTCGGGGCTCTCTGGGACATCTCAAGAAGCAAGGCACTGCCCTGCCCTCAAGGTGTATCTATCTCTCTTCCTTGAACCAACAGGCTGGGCAGAACAGGACAGGGTGGGTCTGGAAGACCCAGCCCAGGTGAGTTGACGGAAGCAGGGACCACCAGAACTTCAGCCCCACCCACAGCTCCCCAAGGTGACTCACATGGAGCAGAAGGATGTTTGAGAACAGTTCTGCCCAGCTACTGACTCCAGGGAGGCTGTTCCAAAGCCAGAGGCTCTGGGAGAGAAGCTGCCTCTGCTGACTGCAGAGGCTCTGGGGGAGAGCCTGCCAAAGGCACATGCTTCTGTGTTCCCAAAGAGTGTAAGAGCATGGGCCTTTGGTGGGTTTCTGCACTTTTCCAAGGCCACAGGGAACTTCAGGGCCTGTGGGCAGATAAGCACATAATTTGTCTGGCATCCAGGGCATCGACTCTATCTCCTTCAGGAGACTTTAGTCATCAGGGCTCCCAGCAGCTAGAAGGAGGCAGAGAGAGGTATGGTAGGTTTCTGACCAGGAATCTCTCAGTTCTCTGCTGATTTAGCAGATGGGACCCTAGGAGAGGGGCAGCACATGTAGAGAGGTGAGGAGGATATACCAGGGCTGTGCCAGCTTTGGACAAGGAAGCACAGATCCCCAAGGCACCGTGTAGGCAGCCTGCCTTGCCATCCATTATTATTGTTGTTAGCTTGCTTATTACGTGATAAACATGCCCACGTGCCAGTGTAGATCTAAATGTTTTACAAGCCTTATCTAATTTGATTCTTCTAACAACCTTATAATGTGGGTACCATCATTAACCAGATTTTAAAGGCAAGGAAGCCAAAGATTAATTACGTAACATGTTGAAAATCATCCAGTGGGCCAGGTGCAGTGGCTCACGTCTGTAATCTCAACACTTTAGGAGGCCGAGGAGGGTGGATCACAAGGTCAGGACATCGAGACCATCCTGGCTAACACGGTGAAACCCCATCTCTACTAAAAACACAAAAAATTAGCTGGGTGCGGTGGCACGTGCCTGTAGTCCCAGCTACTCAGGAGGCTGAGGCAGGAGAATCACTTGAACCCAGGAGGCGGAGGTTGCAGTGAGCCGAGATCGCGCCACTGCACTTCAGCCTGCATGACAGAGCAAGACTCCGTCTCAAAAAGAAAGAAAAAAAAAGGGAAAGAAAATCATACAGATCATACAGTGGGCCGGGCTCAGTGGCTCACGCATCTAACTCAACACACTGGGAGGCCAAGGAGGGTGGATCACCTGAGGTCAGAAGTTTGAGACCAGCCTGGCCAACATGGTGAAACCCCATCTACTAAAAATACAAAATTAGCTGGGCGTGGTGGCTCATGCCTGTAATCTCTGCTACGCGGGAGGCTGAGGCAGGAGAATCCCTTGAACCTGGGAGGCAGAGGTTGCAATGAGCCAAGATTGTGCCACTGCACTCCAGACTAGGAAACAGAGAAAGACTCAAAAAAAAAGGAAAATCATACAGTGGGTAGTTGGTGGGGCTGGAATTCAAACCCAGGCCTGTTGGGCTACCCAGCCTACATTCTTCTTTGTGTGATGTGCCTTTGCTTCTCCTGCACCCCTGCCTGCCCCTTTGGCTCAGCCACAACAGCTTCAGGTCTCTTCCTCCCTTGGGCCTGATTCCTATTTTCTCCCCAGTTGTTGTGCCAGAAGCTTAGAACTCCCACCCCTGCAGGCCCTGCCCCTTTCCAAAGTTCATTCTTACCACACCCCATTCTGGGAAAGGGAGCCCATTACTTATCCTCCTGCAATATCCATAAAAAGAAGGCTTACTTTTGATATTCAAATAACTCATTTATTTTATCTGCTATATTTTTATTACTTTATGGTCTGTGTGTTTGCTCACAGCCACACTGACTATGGGGTGTGGTGTGTGTGCCTGTGTGTGTGTGGTGTATCTGCCTGCTAGGCTGGAAGCTCTGGAAACAAAGCAGCCTTGGGCCTCTTGCTGCCTGGAGTGTAACCATTGTGTTGCTTTTTTCTTTCTTTCTTTCTTTCTTTTTTTTTTTTTTTTGAGACAGAGTCTCACTCTGTCACCCAGGCTGGAGTGCAGTGGCGCGATCTCAGCTCACTGCAACCTCCTCCTCTCGGATTCAAGCGATTCTCCTACCTCAGCCTCCCAAGTAGCTGGGATTACAGGTACGCGCCACCATGCCCGGCTAATTTTTGTATTTTCAGTAGAGATGGAGTTTCACCATATTGGCCAGGGTGGTCTTGAACTCTTGACCTCGTGATCCGCCCACTTTGGCCTCCCAAAGTGTTGGGATTACAGGCGTGAGCCACCATGCCTGGCGTGTTGCTTTTTTCAGTCTGTCTCCCCACCTAGTCTGCAAGTACCTGTGGGCTGGGAAGCCAAAGCAGACTTGCTAAGCACCCTTAACCCTGGCCACTCATGCCCTCCTGGCCACCTCATCCCTCCACCTTTGTTAGTCTTCTGGGGAAAAAGAACTCCCTGGGTGGCTTCATGAAATGTGTCCTGTGTATCATCTTCTAAGGATGCCACTGTATTTCACTATTTCACCATGCTTATCATGGAAGGGGGTGGGAATCTAATTTGCTAAGAGAAGGGAAACCAAGGATACTACCAAACCACCCATCCATTCACCTCTTTTCCAATGGAGTTCAACTTTATGCACCCTGAGCACCTTATCACGAAGACACAGTCCTAGGCCTCAAAGGAAGTAGCAGTATGTTGAGTGAGAGGCCCGTCACTTTCCAAATCCTATGACGATATCTCCAGAGTGTGTCGTCACAGAGTGTGAGAGTACTGTGCTCATGCATAGAAGGTGCCCAAAAAAATCTACACAAAGCAAATAAGAGGCACCTGTAATCCCAGCACTTTGGGAGGCCAAGGCGGGCAGATCACCTGAGGTCAAGAGTTTGAGACCAGCCTGGCCAACATGGCAAAATCCCATCTCTACTAAAAATACGAAAACACAGAAAATTAACTGGGTGTGGTGGTGCCTCCCTGTAGTCCCAGCTACTTGGGAGGCTGAGGCACAAGAATCACTTGAACCCAAGAGGCAGAGGTTGCAGTGAGCCGAGGTCGTGCCACTGCACTCCAGCCTGGGCAACAGAGCAAGACTCAGTCTCAAAAAAAAAAAAAAAAAAAAAGCAAATAAGAGGTCCGCTCAGAGATGCTCAGAGTGCTAAGGGAACAGAAAGAAGGAGACAGAGTACCCAACTCAGCATGGGAAAAGGCAAAGGAGAAGGACAGAACACCACCAGAGCAGGCTCTTAGGAGAAGTAACATTCGAGCTGAGTCTTGCAAGATGGCATGAATTGTAATAGAATGGAGAGGAGAGAAAAGAGGAAGCGAGGTGACAGGTGCCATTCTGGGAAAAGGGAAAAGCAAAGACAAAGCCCAGAGGTGAGAGAATGGCTGTTCCAGAAGGAAGAAGTTTATTATGGGAGCATGGATGTTTATGGGGAGAATGGAGAGAAATTAGGTTGAAGAGACAGGCAAAGGGAGATCTTGAAGAAACTTCAGGTCCATTATAAAGGGTTGAAATTTAATTCCGTAGGTTAGGATTCCCAACCAATGGGCAAGCAGGTCCCTGGAAAGCTGTAGAATTATGCAAAGGTGGGAAGATCACTTGAGCCAAGGAGTTTGAGGCTGCAGTGAGCTATGACTGTGCAACTGTATTCCAGCCTGGGTGACGGAGGGAGGTCCTGTCTATAAAAATAATAAATAAATAAATAAAATAGAATTATGCAAAGGTACCAGGGATCCATAAATGCATTAATTTTTTTTTTTTTTTTTTTTTTTTTTTTTGAGACGGAGACTCGCTGTTTCACCCAGGCTGGAGTGCAGTGGCGCGATCTCGGCTCACTGCAGGCTCCGCCCCCCGGGGTTCACGCCATTCTCCTGCCTCAGCCTCCCACGTAGCTGGGACTACAGGCGCCCGCCACCGTGCCCGGCTAATTTTTTGTATCTTTAGTAGAGATGGGGTTTCACCGTGTTAGCCAGGATGGTCTCGATCTCCTGACCTTGTGATCCGCCCACCTCGGCCTCCCAAAGTGCTGGGATTACAGGCGTGAGCCACCGCGCCCGGCCTGATTTTTTTTTTTTTAAGTCAGTGGATACTAGAAAGACAACTCTCATATGATGAGATGGAGAAATTTTTCTACATTGAAAAAAATGATAATTTTGGCTGGGCATGGTAGCTCACACCTGTAATCCCAGCATTTTGGGAGGTTGAGGAAGGAGGATCACTTGAGTCCAGGAGTTCGAAACCAGCCTGGGAAACATAGTGAGACCCTGACTCAGAAAAAAAAAAAAAAAGAGAGAAAAAGAGAGACAGAGAGAGAGGAAGGAAGGAAGGGAAGAAGGAAGGAAAGATCATTTCAGAGAGCATGACCAATAAATGTATGAAAAGATGTCCAACCCTACTAGAAACAAGGTGTCTCGTTTCCTGGGGCTGCTGTAACAAATCACCACAAACTGGGTAGCTTAAAACAATAGAAATTTACTCTCTCACAGGGCCAGGCTCAGTGGCTCAAGCCTGTAATCCCAGCACTTTGGGAGGCCAAGGCGGTTGGATCACCTGAGGTCAGGAGATCGAGACCATTCTGGCTAACACGGTGAAACCCTGTCTCTACTAAAAATACAAAAAATTAGCCGGGCGTGGTGGCGGGCGCCTATAGTCTCAGCTACTTGGGAGGCTGAGGCAGGAGAATGGCGTGAACCCGGGAGATGGAGGGTGCAGTGAGCCGAGATCGCACCACTGCACTCCAGCCTGGGCGACAGAGAGACTCTGTCCCAAAAAACAAAAAAAAAAAAAAAAAAAAAGAAATTTACTCTCACAGTTCTGGAGGCTTGAAGTCTGAAATCCAGGTGTCAGCATGGTTGATTCCTTGCAGAGGAGATGCTGTTTGTGCCTCTCTCCTGGCTTCTGTGGCTGCTGGCAGGCCTTGGTGTCTTTGGCTTGCATGTACCTCCATTGTCACATGGCCTTCATTGTCACATGACATTCTTCCTGTAAGGACACTACTCCCCAGCCTTAGGGCCTACACTAACCCAGGATGACTACATCTGAAAACCACATCTGGAAACCCTAGTTCCAATGCAGGTCACATTCTGGGGTTCTGAGTGGACATGAATTTTCGGGGACACTATTCAATCCAGTACACTAGGGAAATGCAAATATAAAGGACATGGGCAGGGTGTAATGGTGCACACCTGTAATCCCAGCACTTTGGGAGGCCGAGGTGGGCGGATCATCTGAGGTCAGGAGTTCCAGACCAGCCTGTCCAACGTGGTAAAACCCCGTCTCTACTAAAAATGCAAAAATTAGCTGGGTGTGTTGGTGCCCACCTGTAAGTCCAGGTACTCAGGAGGCTGAGGTGGGAGAATTGCTTGAACCTGGGAGATGGAGATTGCAGTGAGCCAAGATGGCACCACTGCACTCCAGCCTGGGAAACAGAGCGAGACTCCATCTCTAAATAAATAAATAAATAAATAAATAAATAAATAAATAAATAACATGAAGAAGACCACTTCACTTCCATCATACTGGTAAAAATGGAAATGTCTGTGTCATGGGTTGCATTCTACAGAAGTAGGTGGTGGTTTGGGGGGCAAGATGTTTATTAGGAATCATTTCTTGTGAGAGGAACCAGATGGAAGCAGTGCTGGGCAGAGGCAGAAATCCAACTGCACTGCAGGCCCAGCAAAGCTTTAGTCAATGTGGTGGGGGCCTCTGAGTGAATATTGCCCCGAGAATGTCCTTCATGGGGTTGAAATAGCTGGGCTTTTATATCCCTAGAAGTATGCTGCTCCAGAATGGTAGCCCTCGGGCAAGGTGGCTTTCTGTCGCTGAGATAGACCTTGAAGGAGCTGATGGCCAACTGCTGACCATACTCCTGTGACCCGGCAGCAAGTCCTTCCCTGAAAAAGGATGTAGGAAGCACACTTATGCCTGACAATACAGAGAGGTGGTCTGAATGAAGAACGTGGAAGGCTGAAAAATGATCTCTCCAAAGATAACCATGTCAAATCTCCAGAAGCTATGAGTGGGACCTTATTTGGAAAAAGCCTCTTTGCACATGTGATTATGTTAAACTTCTTCAGATGAGAGAATCCTGGATCATCTGGGTGGACCCTAAATGCCATCTCAAGTGTCCTTATAAGAGAGAGGTGGAGGGAGTTTAGCCAAACCCACGGAAGTGAAAACAAAGGAGGCAGAGATTGGAGTGATGTGGCCACAAGCCCAGGAGTGCCTGCAGTCACCAGGAGCTTGGAAGGGTCAAGGACAGGTTCTCCCCGGAGCCTCCAGAGGGATCACAGCACTGGCAACTCGTTGGTCTTGACCAGTTAAGCTCATTTCTGACTTCTGACTTACTGGATAGGTCAGACGAATCCATTTCTGTTGTTTCAAGCCATGGAGTTCATGGTAACTCATGGCAGCCACAGGAAACGAATGCAAACAGCAACAGGAAAATTGCTGAGGGGGTGCAAATGGGTGTACTCGGTTAGAGAATCCACCTTAAGGGGCAGCTATGGGGATCAAGAGTTCACACCTATGGAACATTTGGAAGAGTGCCTGGAACACAGTCCTCCTAATATTGGCTGCTCATACCCCCACTCCCTGCTGAGATCTCCTTGAAGGGAACGCCTCGCACGAAAACAAGGAGAAAGCCCCTCCAATGGCAGCCCCACCACCCATCTCAGATCAGAATGCAGCTTCTGCCTGCCCCCGCCTCCCCACTGCACCTGGCGTTAGCCCACCAGAGACTGATCTTTGGTCTTGCCCCACCTGTCACCTCCACCAGGCTGGACGCCCCCAGGATCTCGAATCTCCTGGCCTTCCAGAGAACGGGGAGAGCTGAGGAGAATGGCAGCACCTTTCTTCTCCCTGTTTTAGGGAAGAAATATTCCAGAAGCCTAGATCTACTTGCTGGGCAGAGGTCAGCAAAATGGGATGGATATGCCAGGCCGATTAGATTTGTAATGCAATGGGGCCCCATGATTGTGCACCCCAAAAGGGCACCAAGGTCCTTGGGGCTCCCTTAGGTGAATTTAACTTGCTTTACTCAACAAGAACACATTTCTGAAAACGTGCACACTGCATGTATATAGCATGTTACACTGAAACCTAGTTTTAGGAAGGTGTGCTTAAAGGTGAATTTTTTTTTTTTTTTTACACAGAGTTTTACTTTTGTTGCCCAGGCTGGAGTGCAATGGTGCAGTCTCGCCTCACTGCAACCTCCGCCTCCCAGGTTCAAGCGATTCTCCTGCCTGAGCCTCCCAAGTAGCTGGGATTACAGGCATGCACAAACATGCCTAGCTAATTTTGTGTTTTTAGTAGAGATGGGGTTTCTCCATGTTGGTCAGACTGGTCTCGAACTTCTGACCTCAGGTGATCTGCCTGCCTCAGTCTCCTAAAGTGCTGGGATTACAGGTGTGAGCTACTGCGCCTGGCCAAAGGTGAAAATTTTTATAAAGCAATGAAGTGGCCTGTACGTGAGGAGTTATATTCGTAGCTCACAGCCTTATCTCAAACTTTCCTCCCAGCCCTGCTCCTCCCAGAAATAAATGCCCTGAAGGCCAGGGGTTGTGCCTGACTTCCCAGGCTGGCCCCTCCCTGGTAATGCGCTAGGTCCTCACACCTGCATCTGGTCCTGGTGGCACTTGGGAAGGTAGAGCCACAGGTGGGCCTGCCATGGCACTTATGGGGGCTCCTTCTCGAGTGTAGAGCCAAAAGAACAGGAATCTGCTCCCCTGGGCTCAGACATCAGAGAGGCTGGATCTCCGAGGCACGGGGAATGAGTACCTCCAGGGCAAGCCCTTTCTTTTATGGATGGGGAACGGGGACCTGACTCTGAGTTACTGTCCCTCAGACCAAAGCCCATCCCACTAGCCTTCTGGTCTCTTCCCAACACCTGAGCTGGAAGGAGTTTTTGTCTTCTGAACCAGATATCCACTCTGAGTAGACCAGGCTTTTATAGAAAGTGACAGATCTAGGAGGCTGTGGGCACCTTTCTGGGACAGCTGTGTGTCCTTTGCACTAGAGGCAGGGGACCTTGCAAAATTATATCCTTCAACTAGAATCAACCCCCAGGGAGGTGACAGCATGTCAGCAAGCCAGCTGTGGCTGGAACCACAAGAAGGCAAATAAATGGGTTTTCTTGCACTACCTGCCCCAGGGAGAGTGGGACAAAGCAATTGGCTACATTAAGTTTCTCTGGGTAAAAACAATGTTTCTGTTTCTCATTTGTGTTTTCAAGCTTGCATAAGTACCTATTGTATGTCCCGTCTGGATCAGTGATACATAATTCTGGGCTCTAAGAGCTAAAAGTCTATAAGTGGAAATCAATCATGGTATATATATCGTGTTAAATAGAAGTATATGAGCAGGTTCTATGGGAACACAGAAGGGGAAACAAGAAAACTCCTGGCGGGGTGGGAGGTGTGATCATTAATTCAGTTATAAAGGGATGAAAAGGAGTTTGTCTTGGGTCACACAGGTGATGGGAAGGACATTGTTACCCAAGAGCACAGCCAGCACTCCTAATCTCACCCTTCTAAGGCAGCCTCTTGCCTACAAAGGCAGGCAGAGAAGGGCCTAGTGTTCAGGGAGAGTTGGCAGGTGTGGGTGGGCACGAGAGGAGGCTGCAGAGGCCCCATCCTAGGAGAGCCAGGCCAAGCGGGTTCTGCTGTGGGCTGTGGGCAGGCTTTGGAGGACTGCCCACCCAAGGACATTTTAAGGGAAGGGGGGCTATTTCAGATGGAGAAGAATACAAACCCAAGAGGCCATCAGAAGCTGGAGTGAGTGGAAGCAGGATTGGAGATGGGGGACAACTTTAAGAGTTGGTGAGCTGGGATTTCAAATGTAACTTAGAGGGAGAGCCAGGGAAAGGGGGAATTTTATGCCTTTTCTCTACCCCGTGCCTCACTCTTTGCCTGACACGCACACCCGGTCCATGGAGGAAGGTAGCCGGTGGGTGGATTGGGCACCTAAGCTGGTAGCACTGGGCCCAGGAAGTGGCAGAGACACTGAGTATGTAGCAGATGTTTTCCACTCTCCAGCGATGCCCATCCGAGGGGAGAGAGAATGCTAGCGCAAATAGGACAGGCCACCTCCGGGTGGCTGCAAAACAACGCTCCCCAAGCATGGAGCCATCTGCAAGAGCAGCCCTGGCTGAGGGCTGCACACAGGCTTGGCCGATGGTGGGTTTGCAGGGTCAGTGAGACTGCAGATCAGTGAGGATGATGGCCCCTGTGCGCACACACTCTACCCCTGTCCCCAACCGTGTGCCCATCCCCTGCCTTCTTGCCTTTCCTTCTCTTCCAGCCTCACTAGGGACCCATCTCTCCTTTCCTTGAGAACTTGCTCCAGGTTTTGCCAACTTTATAATACCCAGGAAGGCCCTTTCAATAGACTGCAGGACATCTGGGAGGAGTTGAAGCCAGTGGCACTTTGCTAGTGGGGAGACTGTCACAGGTCTCTTTGAGAGTCTGATAAAAGTATAATCTATGCAGAAAAAGCAATGCCCCTCTGCCCCCAAACATGGAATTCTGCATAAGACCTCAAGGGCCTTGAAGCCCACCTCCAAGCAAAGTGGGAGAGGGATGACGATGATTGAGGTTGTGGTGGGTCTGGAGAACCTGGCCCGAGGGGAGGCTGTGCCCTTTTTTTTTCTCCCTAGGGAGATTTCGAGGAGGGGCTCTTCAGGTCAGGAGGAAGCCACAGCCCCCAACCCAGTCCCCACTTTGAGGCTTCAGGCAGGGGAGGGACAGCCTGGGAACCGGTCTGCCAACCAGTTTAACCGGGACTGGTTTCGACTCAGGGAGTTCAAAGGAAGCTGGGGTGCACCCCGTCCTACCCAGCCTGCCAATGGAAGCAGCAGCCCTTAACTCTTTCCTGGTTGTGCCCTGGGCAACATCCAGGTGGTGGTCTGTGCTAGAGAGGGGTCTGCGCCTCCTCAGAAGATGAAATGGTTGGGGTGACCTTGGCTATAGCTGGGGAGTGCAACCAGACACCCAAGAGTGGGGAAACTGAGCGAGAGCCTCCTGTGCTCCCTGACCCCAGATCTCCCTTGGGATTCCCTCCTCCTGCGTGGCGGTCCCTGGAGAACCCTGGCTTCTGGGTGGATGCAGAGGCGCTGGGATTGGATTTCTGGCGTGATGAATATTCATCAGCTTGAGCCGGCCTCTGCTTCTGTTTACTTAGCCGGGAGGGGCTGGGTTTCAGGTTCACCTTGACTCCAGGAGCTGCAGCAGAGCAGGTACCAGCTCCTGCACCTGTTTCTCTTGCACCTGACGTGCAGCTGCTTCTACCCACCTCTCCTGGCTGAGCCTTGCCTGATACAGCACCCCGGAGGCACCACTTCCTTCCTGAGTCTCACCCTCCCAGGCAGCTCCTACACTCAACTGCTTCTCTAGGAAAGGTCTCACCTCCAGCCTGGAGCAGTCGGGATTACAGGTACAGGCAGAGGGCTGGTGGGTGGGGAAACCAAGGCATAGACCCCAGTCAAAGCACCTAGTTCTGCCTCCATGGCTGACAAGCCCAGCAGGAAGGAGGAGCCCAGGCCTCTAACCTGGTCTCCACTCAAGACTCATCCCACTGGCCTCTTGGAGTCAGTCCAGGCCTCAAACAGAGCTCCTGCTGAGTAGTTTTCTGTTAACCCTTGCTGAGCTGGAGCCCACCCTTCTGACCCCCCAGTCTGGAGCATTTTTCCAGCTGTCTGGTAGGAACATCTCCCCATTCCTATCCAGGGTACCCCTGTCTCATCCTGCAGGCCCCCTAAGTGCCATCGGGGCCCTGCAGAGGGATGGGGGAGGGAATTCTGGGGTTTTGTCTTACAACATATTAGCTGACTTGCTTCCCCTATCTGGCCCCCTGCCCCTCCACCTCTGCCCCAGTCAATGGTTAACTTGACCCAGCTCAGGAGGGGCCTGGCTCAGTCTGGGCAAAGCCCTTCAGAGCAGCTCACAGAACCCAGCTGGGATGGAGGGGCCTGTCCTGGGACACCCATGTGCATGCTATAGCGCTGGACACCAAAGACAGGGGGTGGCAGGCTGTCCCATGAGGCCCTTCATGGCCCCAAAGCTTTGCAAACAGCGGAGGTGAAGCTGGCATCCTCAGGGGCTGATTTCCATCATCCCTGGATTGCAGGGCCCCAGGGCAAGGGCCCAGCCCTTAGCTTGGCCAGCTCAGGAACCTGCACGAGTGAACTGCAGGGCCCACCATGTGTCACCAAATGCTGGGTCTGTTTGAAGTCCCAAGCACCTGCCCCCACTCCCCCAACCCCTTTCAGCCCTCTGTGATGAGGCACAGGCAGGCGGCTGTAGATATCTTGTTCTTTGCAACTTTGAGAAACTGGGAAGTTTGGATATCACATCACCTTTTTTGTTTGCTTGTTTTTAAAGCAAATCAGACTTTACACTATCTTTTATGATGACTACTTACAGATCCTACAGCTGGGTTATTTTGTAAAACAAAGAATAGTCCACTAATTTTTCTGTTTTGCAAACTCAGATTTCCATAAGTCAGGCTTGTCTAATGGGGCAAACACCTGCTTACTGGTGCCCACATGTCCTCCTGGGCAGAAGAGACAGGAAGGCCTGGCAAAAAGAGTATTCTCGTTTGTCGTTGTTGTTGTTTTTTGAGACAGAGTCTCACTCTGTAGCCCAGGCTGGAATGCAGTGGCATGATCTCAGCTCACTGCAACCTCTGCCTCCTGGGTTCAAGGTATTCTCGTGCCTCAGCCTCCCGAATAGCTGGGACTACAGGCATACGACACAACATCCGCTTAATTTTTTGTGTTTTTGTATTTTTAGTAGCGATGGGGTTTCCCCATGTTGGTCAGGCTGGTCTTGAGCTCCTGGCCTCAAGTAATCCTCCTGCCTCAGCCTCCCAAAGTGCTGGGATTATAGTTTGAGCCATCGCACCTGGCCTCTGGCAGAGTATTCTAGAGAGACCAGAGTACAAGGCTAGGATGCAAGGGCACCAGAGCTGATGCCTTGTTGGAGGCCCCAGGGCAGGGCACAAGGGCTGTTCCCATCTCTACAGTTTGCTGACAAGTTCCTCATGATCTGTGGCTCTCTTTATGCCAAGGAGAGTTAAGCCCCAGGTTTGCCAACTTGAAATGCCTGTTAAAACAGGTGAATTTTAATGGGCACAGGCGAAGCCCTTTTCTCTCTGGAGCTAGAAAATCTGGTGGTTATGATAGTCTCAGGAGCTGGATCTTCTGTTCTTCCATTCCCCAAGTTCCTTGGCAGCCCCAAATGGGCAGTGGTGGGGCTGTGGGCCTCATTCCAGACAAGGCAGTGACTCGGGCACCCACAGACCAAGCAAGTGCCCTGTTCCTCCTTCTCTGCTCTCCCCCACCTCCTTCCAGAAATCCATTCTGGAACACTAAGTTCTGTACAATGCTGTGCTGAGCCCAGGTGGGGCAAGCTGCCAAAGCAAACCTCTCAGGCTGTCCCTAGGTGTGCTCACCTCTCCAGGGTGCCCTGGAGGTATTTATCGAGCCCCTGTCACCGCTCCTTCACTTTCTGAGTGGGAGCTGCACAAGATCTCCCCTTAGCTTCTTTTGCTACTTGACAGCTAAAGGGACAGAGCTGGCAATGTGGGAGCTGCTTCCCAGTCAGAGAGGTGGGAAGGAATTCACCGGCTGTGTGCTCTGAGGGAGGGGGTGGGGAGCAGGAGACCAGAGCATGAGGGGTATGGATGCAGGCATTCTGCTCATCGTAAAACCTAGGCCTGCATCGTGCTCTCCTCTTTCCTAAATTTGATATGCCCCCCCACCCCTAAAATAATCTATATGTACATTATGGAAATTCCAGATCAGAAAACTAGAGAAGAGAAAGCATTCTCTACTCCTGCATAAAGAAAGGCACTATTGGGCTGGGCGCTTTGGCTCACACCTGTAATCCCAGCACTTTGGGAGGCTGAGGCGGGCGGATCATCTGAGGTCAGGAGTTCGAGACCAGCCTGACCAACATGGAGAAACCCCATTTCTACTAAAAATACAAAATTAGCCGGGCATGGTGGCGCATGCCTGTAATCCCAGAACCTGGGAGGTGGAGGTTGTGTTGAGCCGAGATCATACTATTTTACTCCAGCCTGGGCAATAGAGCAAGATTCTGTCTCAAAAAAAAAAAGAAAGAAAGGCACTATTAATCATTTGGAGTGTCTTTCTGGTCTTTTTCAAAAATGTAGTGAACACCTCCAGTTTTTAAAAGGAGGTGATACCCTCTAGCTTTCTGGTGTACACTGGCTGCGCCATCCTTCCTGGGAGCTTTCACAGCCGGCAGTTAGGCATCCTGAGAACAAGACCACTGACCTCACCAGTCATCAGTGTTCCTCTACCTGTTCTGTCATTGATCTTCCTTCATCTAGCAGACTGTCATCTGCTTCTATCTTACATACCCCAGCTATCAATGATGTCCAGGCAACCTCCTCTCCCAGAAGTTCCGCTATCTCAGACAGTACTTTTGTGGAAATTAGTCAAAGATTGAGGCCCCCAGGGAAGGCAGCTCCATGGCAGGGCACGTGGCCTGTGAGCGGAGAAGCCTGGATTTCAGCCCCAAGCCCCACCCTGAAATGTACAACCTGTGATGACCATGTCTTCCCTGTACTTCTGGGATCCTTCTAACTGCTTTCTGCCTTTTTAGCTCCCCTTCCAACTCCTGTCCTTGTGGAAGCTTGGTGGGGAAAGGGAACCATCCCTTAGTAATTATTTCCATTATCATAAGTTTTACTTTGCAATGCATGGTTACCTCTGTGGGCAGGGATTAACAGTAGAGCTAAATGCTAGCGCTGGATGGGATGGGTGAGGAAACTGAGGCCCAGAGAGGTGGTAGCTTGCCAGGTCATGAGGCTAGGACAGCCCCCAGGACTTCCCACTCCCAGCCTGAGGTTCTGACTCCTGCCTTAGGAACAGCCCAGCAGCTACTTTAGCCCTGCTGGTCACCACTGGGAAGTTCAAATTGCTTGGAATGTCACTAATTATATTTAATTTTGTAATGAATTCCAAGCAAAATGCACAGGGCGTTTCCCTCCCTATGCTACCAGTCAATGGTCTGCCCATGCCTGGCAGCAGGGTCTGGTGGTATAGTGGGAAGTTTGGGAAGAGCATCAAAGGCCTGGATGCTGTGTGACTCAGGCAAGCTGTCCACCTGCCTGTGGCCCTGAGGGGCCTGGCAGGAATTACCTCAAAGCTCCCGACAACCCTGCAGGGCAATGGTGTGTGCCTGTCCCACTGCCTCTCTGTCTGGCAAGTGGCTTCCCTGTCTTGACCTTGACTTTGACCCTTTTCTTGTCTCACACTCTCCAAAAGCAATTGTGTCACCCCACTGAGCTGAATCTTGGGTTTATTCAGCCCTACCTTAAATTCTTTCTTTAATTCTTCTTCTTCTTCTTTTTTTTTTTTAAACAGTCTCGCTCTGTCACCCAGGCTGGAGTGCAGTGGTGTGATCTCAGCTCACTGCAACCTCTGCCTCCTGGGTTCAAGTGGTTTTCCTGCCTCAGCCTCCCGAGTAGCTGGGATTACAGATGCGTGCCACTACGCCCAGCTAATTTTTGTGTTTTTAGTAGAGCTGGGATTTCACCACATTGGCCAGGCCTGTCTTGAACTCCTGGCCTTAGGTGATCCACCTGCCTTGGCTTCCCAAAGTGCCGGGATTATAGGCATGAGGAACCATGCCCAGCCCTTTCTTTAATTCTTAAAACAGCCCATGATTAGGAGTCTGCAGCAAGCTGGTCCAAAGGCATCCACCCCCTTTTCCCACTGACTCCTTTGTCTCCCCCACCCTGCTCCAGCAGAAAGCCCCACCCTTGGCTTAGGCAGCGCCATGACGACTGAAATTGGTTGGTGGAAGCTGACTTTCCTCCGGAAAAAGAAATCCACTCCCAAGGTGCTGTATGAGATCCCTGACACCTATGCCCAAACAGAGGGAGATGCAGAACCCCCAAGGCCTGACACTGGAGGCCCCAACAGCGACTTTAGCACCCGCCTGGAGAAGATTGTGGACAAGAGCACAAAGGGCAAGCACGTCAAGGTCTCCAACTCAGGACGCTTCAAGGAGAAGAAGAAAGTGAGAGCCACGCTGGCAGAGAACCCTAACCTCTTTGATGATCATGAGGAAGGACGGTCATCAAAGTGAAGGGCTGAGGAGGGTGCTAGCACCTCCTGGCTCCCTGCCATCAGCCAGATCTGAGACAGGACCTTGCCATGCTGGCCTCTTTGGCCATAGCTGAAGTTGCGGGGGCAGTTGATACCTGCTGGCAGGAAATGGCTGGTTTTTAGGTTTGTATTTATGTGCCTCCACTTTTGTAAGGCCTGGGAGATCCCAGGGTCTTCCACCCTCCCCCTGACCACATACAAAGGCACTCTAGTTCAAGGGTGAAAACTCTCACCCAGGAGGAACAGCCCTCCTTGAAGTAATGGCAGGGCCAGCAGGGAGGTGGGCATGGCAGGGAATGGAGAGAGTGAGCCAGACAGACTTCACCTCCTTACTGGACACAGGGTCAAGGGTGAGTTTCAATTGCTGCTCCCTTTACTTTCTCTACCTGTGACTACTCCCTGGACCAATCCTGAGGAGGGCACATTTTCCAGAAGCCACGTGATAGGGGCTGGTTTCTGTGGAGCCAGAGGCAGAGACACTAAACTTGAGCTCACCTCCTAACACCGGCAGTAAACTTCCTGGAACTTTGCCCTCAGGTATGGAGGGGGCAGAGGACCCTGGCACTCTGTTAGGGTGCTGTAGAAGACTAGATTGATGGTAGTTTGGCCTGTTGGTTCCTGTTTTGGCCATGACTTTTGCAGGTGGCAAGTCACACACCCTCGAAGGGAAGCTACACGGGCCAAATTGGGGGAGTGGGTGGGGAATTTTCTCCTCTCCCTCCCCTACTATAATAGTATTTAAGACATATCAGCTCCAGAGATGAGTCCTGGAGCCTTGAATTTTGTTTAACAAAATAATTGTAGGTTTCTCTCTGTAATAACAACGCTGGAAAAGCAGAGAACCTCTTTTATGCTCATGTCTTGCATTTATTGAGATGACTGTTTCTCATGCCTTTATCTTCCTTCGTGTAAGTAAAGTGGACCTTTGTGCTCAAACTGTTCCTTTCAAGCTTCAGGAAGGGTTCCCAGGTGTGACAATGTAGGAACTGGGTCACTAATTTTTACCATCAAACTAGCCTTAGTATGGGGATGGGGGAGCAGAAGGAGCTAGTTACACCTCAGTGGTCAGCTCTCTCCGGTCAACAGAAAGGCCATCAGGTGCTCTAAGAGAGTAGGGCAGACCTTTGGTGATTGACCCCAAAGTTTCAGTGGTTTGGTTTGGGATTAAGATTCAAATTCTGGCTCTACCCCTTAGTAGCTGGGTGACCTTGGGAACATTTGCTTGTACTCTGAGCCTCAGTTTCCTCTTCTGTAAAAGGGGGCTGAAATAATACCTATCTCATAGGGAGTGGTCAGTATTAAGTGGCCTATGAGAGGTCGCATAGTAAGCGCTCAGTTTAATACTAGCTTCCTTCCCCCTTCCTTTATAAGGAACTCCACCATACCCCACAGCTTTGGTTTAAGAAAAAGGAGAAGGTGGGTATAGTGGCTCCGGCCTGTAATCCTAGCACTTTGGGGGCTGAGGTGGGAGGATTGCTTGAGCCCAGGAGTTTGAGACCAGCCTAGGCAACATAGCGAGACCCCATGCCTAAAAAAAAAACAACTAACAAACAAAAAGTAGCTGACTGTGGTGGCACATGCCTGTAGTCCTATCTACTTGGGAGGCTGAGGTGGGAGGATTGCTTGAGTCCAGGAGTTCAAGACTACAGTGAGCCATGATTGTGGCACTGCACTACAACCTGGGTGACAGAACTAGGTCTTATCTCTAGGAAAAAAAAAATTAATAAATAAGAGAGGCTGGGCACAGTGGCTCATGCCTGTAATCCCAGCACTTTGGGAGGCTGAGGCGGGCAGATCACCTGAGGTAGGGAGTTCAAGACCCACATGGAGAAACCCTGTCTCTACTAAAAATACAAAATTAGACGAGTGTGGTGGCACATGCCTGTAATCCCGGCTACTTGGAAGGCTGAGGCAGGAGAATCACTTGAACCCAGGAGGCCGAGGTTGCGGTGAGCAGAGATAGCTCCATTGCACTCCAGCCTGGGCAACAAGAGCAAAACTCCATCTCAAAAATAAATAAATAAGAAAGAGGAGAAAGCTGTCATTTTATGAGGTTAGGTCCAGCTCTTTCTCAAGCTGTAAGAGCTGGGAACTAAAAAAATGTTGGCCAAATCTCTGGAGCTCATGGTAGAAACACAGGGAGAGACCAAGGTGGCCACTAAACAATGTGGTCCTGCGGCTTCCAGGTCAGCTCCTGGCAGGCTGCTGGGCCACCTCACCCCAGGAGCTGTTGCTCAGGGAATTTATTACTGAAACAAACAGACCTATACAAGGGAGCCTTTGTTAGGGGCCTCACTCCGGCCAGGGGGACCTCAAATGATGAGTAAGGGAGACCAGGAGCTGGAGGGATGGAAGGCAGGCTCAGGGGTGCTGCCTTTCCCAAAGCCTCTTTCCCCTACCCCTTCCCACTACACGGAACTTTCTAGGGTCTCACCAATTACTTAATCCATGAGGCCTCCACAGAGCATCTCAGACTTTCCCTACACTGCAGCCCTGCCCAGTGTTAATAGCTAACATTTATAGGGTGTTTATGGCAGGCGGCCCCTAGAACAAGTCCTCCCTAAGGTTGTTCATTTAATCCTATCATCACCTGAGACAGGTGCTGTCATTATCCCCATTTTTCAGACAAGTTGGCTGAGGCTTAGAAGTTAAATCACTCATCCTGGGGGCCAGGTGCTGGCAGTGGTACAGCTGCGACTGAAGCCAGAGCCAGCTTGTACATGTGACCACTGTCCCACACAGCCACCTTCCACTCTTGATTCTCATCTGCTACGGGAACAGGAAACTGAAGCTTGGAACAAATAAAAGCACTGACACCTTCTGCAGAAGGGGAAGTTGGGAGGGGAGGGAGCAACTTCTGGGTCTTAGGATCCTGGGAGGTGAGCATCACTTGAGGGGACTGGACAAACTCTGGAAGCAGTTGGATAAAGCCAACCAGCTTTGAAGCTGAGTGTCCCCTAAGACCCTAGACTATAGGCATCTCCCACATCCGCCCATTCTCGGTTTCCCTGAGGTGGGGGATAAGGATGGCCCCTGGGCCACCCACCTAAGGTTCTAGATAATACTGGCACTGTACTGCCAACTCCTCCAGTATCACCATTACCCCTCTGGGTGAGAGTATCCACAGCCCCTCTGCCCCTTGCATGCTGACCCCGGCTCCATCTTCTAGGTAAAGTCCACACGTTTCTAAGCTGGGGGGCCGGATGGATGTGGGGTAGGTACTAGAAGCCAAAGAGAGATCTGGCTGCCCAGGGAAGCAGAGTGAGGCCACTGCAAGTTTTCATGAGAACAGGGGAGGAGGAGGAACCGAGAGCGCAAATATGTGCGGGAACCGGGAGAGGCTACGGGTTATCGACCACAGTTTCACTGGGACGCGGCCCAAGCGGATGAAGCGGGAGGCAGGGGAGGCCGGCTAGAAGTGGCTTTCACTGCCCGGAAGGGGCCGACCTTGGGTGGCGGGCTCCCCCTGCTGGACGTACTGCCTACATGGTGCAGAGAAGTGAGGGGGCAGGAAAGTCGCTTAAAGTCCCCAAGTCCCCGCCTTGGGGGTTGAGGGAGACCAGGCCGGGTTGAACATCAATAAAGTGCACGGCTGACAGGCTTTTATTACAGACTGGGGCAGTAATGGCTGGACAGAGAACGGAAAAGGAACATCTGAGACCAGGCTCAAAGCTAGGGGGATACACAACCTCCAATAACACAAGGTGGGTGCAGCACTTCTAGACACACACACAGACACACATACACTTACTCATGAACGGCACAGCCTACGGTACAAGAAATAGGGCAAGGTAGGTAAGGGCACCCGACACCCTCCTGCTTGCAGGGGGCCACAGGGTTAATGTGCCTTCCTGCACGCAGGCTTAAGAGGGATAAACAAGGATAGGGCTGCCCTTGGAGAAGGCCTGCGGAAAATAGTGACTGAGGCACAGGTCCATGCAGGGGAAGGAAGCACAGTTCACAGAGTGGCAAGCTCAATGCCAGCCAGTGCAAGCAACAGTCAGTTCTTTGATCCTGGCTTAGTCACAGCAAACATTTACCCAGCCTGGCTCCTCTCCATAGCCAGCAGGTTGCTTGCTCATCCAGTCTGCCCCTGGTCAGCTGGCTTGTGCTCAAGGAGAACAAACACAGTTCAGCACAGGACTCAGCTGAGGGTCACTAAAGGATCACAGACTGTGAGGGTGGGAGGTCATGGTTTAGAGGTTGAGTCTAGTGTAGCTGATCACCTGGGGTCTAGTGAAAATGCAGGGTCAGATTCAGTGGGTCTGGGGTCTGAATCTCTAAGGCGCTGCCAAGTGATGCTGATGCTCCTGGCTTGTGGACCACCCTGTGTATAGCAAAGCTCTAGACCAGGAGGTCTCAACCTTGGCTGCACAGAATTCTCTGGCGAGCTTTTAAATTTCCCAGTGCCCAGGCTGCACTCATATCATAGTAGAGACAGGGTTTTGCCATGCTGGCCAGGCTGGTTCAATCATCTCTGAGGGTGGGACCCAGGCATCAGGGTTTTTTAAGCTCCCCAGGTAATTCTAGTATGGGGGAAAAACCAATGATCTAGGAATTATCAGCAGAAGTGGGGAGTAAGGAAAGCAGATATGTGAGTAGTCTGAAAAACATAATCTCTATAATCATTTAATTTTTCTTTTTGGAAAATGTATGTATACATACACACAGTTTCCATAAACAAGCATAGATAGTAAAGCTGATTAAAATCTTCCTGTCCTATTGGTACCAGCACATGAAGCCCTTCTACAAAATTCCTGACTGACTGGGAATAAAAATTCCTAGTGACAGCCCACTCCTTCTCAGGCAGGTATGATTGTTTGAAATCTCTCCCAATATTGAGATGAAACCTGCTTCCCTGTAACTTCCTTGTAATTCTGTGGGTCCCTTGTAGCCACAGAGAAGGCAGCAATCAATAGAGGAAGTGCTATAAAAATATACTATCCCGGCCGAGCGTGGTGGCTCATGTCTGTAATCCCAGCACTTTGGGAGGCCAAGGCGGGCGGATCACTTCAGGTCAGGAGTTGGAGACCAGCCTGGCCAACATAATGAAACCCCATCTCACTGGGTGTGGTGGTTCATGCCTGTAATCACAGCACTTTGGGAGGCCGAGGCAGGAGGATCACAAGGTCAAGAGATGGAGACCATCCTGGCCAACATGGTGAAACCCCGTCTCTACTAAAAATACAAAAATTAGTTGGCCGTGGTGGCATGTGCCTGTAGTCCCAGCTACTTGGGAGGCTGAGGCAGGAGAATTGCTTGAACCTGGGAGGCAGAGGTTGCAGTGAGCCAAGATCACGCCACTGCACTCCAGCCTGGGCAACAGAGTGAGACTCCATCTCAAAAAAAAAAAAAGAAAAGAAAAAAAAGTCCTATCCGTAAATGAGTTAGTTAAGTTGTAAGCAACAGAAATAGATTCTAGCTAGATTAAGTCAAAAAAAAAAAAGAGAGAGAGAGACTTTACAGAGATAGTGGGGTGTTTCAAGGCAGGGGGAGGAACTGCACAGCCCAGACCTGGGAGGGAGGGATCCAGGGAAGGAGAGATCCTGGGAATTGCAATAGCAGCAGGCAGAGGCTGTTGGTTCCTATTGTTTCCTGGCTGCTGTGAATGACTTGGCTTCAATGACTCCCAAGGTTCTGGATCTCTCCAGTTCAGATTTCAAATTATTGACAAAACAATCTGATTGGCCAGGTTGGCTCAGGCGCATATGCTGGGACTAAGCTTTGGCCAGTATGACTCACATGGTAACAGACAGGGCTGCTGGGGCCCTCTCTGTCACCAGAAAGGGAGTCACACCGGCTGCTACCCCTAGAGGGAGCTATCCTAATCAATCATAGGCAAGGTCAAAAAAATAATTATGGAATTATTTTCCATTGGTGATTCTCTATGCCACCATTATACTCCACTTGACCAGCTAACTGAGAACCAGCTGAGTACAGAGAACTTAGAGGATTAGCTCTGAAGAGTCCTGAATATAAGGGGTAGGGAGGGAAATGGGTTGAGTTTAGAAAGAAGGGCCTGGGTCCCAATCCCACACCCTCTCTTGACACCTAGCCCTAGCTCCACTCTGGGCCGGCAGGTCCCAGAGTTAAGGTGCAAGTCTCTCATAGAGCCAGTCTTCCTCCCCGCGGTGGGTCATGGGCCCCAAAGGGGAATCTCCTGTGGGTAGGCCCCGCCGAAAGACTATCCGGTCATGCAGGCGGTTGGTTTGACCTTGCCAGAACTCCATCACCTGAGGGTACAGGACATAGCCACCCCTATAAGGAGAAGCAGAGGTTTCAGTGCTCTGTGGAGTTTTCTAGCCAGGTCACTCTCCCACCCTCACCCCTCATCCCAGGGCCTCTTGAAGGAAGTTGCTGGCATGCATGTGACAAGGGTGGCCAGGGAGGAGGAGATCTGTGATTCCCCAGGCAGGTGGCTTCAAGTAAACACAGGGGCCTGGTGTTCCTTCCTAGAGAACTACCAGATGTCACTCACCAGGATTTTGGCTTGGGCACCTCTTGATCCTGGTAGAGCTGTTCCAGTTCCTCATTTTTCTTTCTCAGATACTGTCCAGGGGAAGGAGTTAGAAGAAGGGCCAGGCCCAGTCAATGATTCATTAACAAGGACTTTCTGGGGATATGTGCTGGGGACATGGGTGAGCAGAGCAGACTGGCCTCTGTCCTCCAGGAGCAGTCAACGGGATGGCCAGATGGACAGAGGAGGCCTATTTCCCCTCTCCCTACCCCCACTTTCCCTTCTCACTGTCCTTGTCACTGTTTTCACTGGGCTGGAGAGATAGGAACCTGGCATCTCCTGGGAACAGCTTCTGGGGATAAGCCAAAGCCTCCGCCGCCTGGAGGACTACAGCGGAACCCCACTCACCTCCCGATCAGGGATCACAGAACTCTGGTGGCTGACCACAGCCCCAATCTGGCTGCTCTTGGGGCGGGAGTGGAAGTAGCACTCAGCCTCCTCCTCGGGCAGCTTCTTCACAGGGCCTTCCACACGCACCTGCTCAGGGATGGCTCTGGGTCAATGGCGTTCAATGCCACCTGCCCTCCCTACCAGCATAGGCCCTGTTCCTCTCTGCTCGATTGGCTGCCCCACCACTCTTGGCTCCAACTAACTGAGGGCTATTTTAGAGGCAGAGTGCCCAGCTGGGATGTTTGCCCAGTCTGGGGACCTTCACTAGACTTAATCATAAACTCAGGCCCTGCCAACCCAGCCCATCCCAGGCTGTCCTGGGAAAATCCACTCACCTGACGGTTAAGCGGCTCCCAGTAGAAGACAAGGGAAGCAAAGGGATTAGAGTCCTAGAAGTAAAAGAGAATCCACAGCCAGCCATCAGGACAGGGAGAGGAGGCCTCCAGCATGCAGGGAAAAGGCAGGAGAGCTGTAGTGTGCAGGTCCACAGCAGATGCATCCACCATAAGAGCTCATTTAAACCCTAAAAGTAGGCCTATTGTCACAGATACGGAGACAGGCTAAGTCACATGCCCAAGTTCCTGCAGTAAGTGGTGGAGCTAAGTTTAAGCCAGTCGGACTCCAAAGTGAGACTGGGTGATTTCTCTCACCCACAGATCTGTGAGTCTTGAGAAATGCATGCTTGGCTGGCATGGACTTAGGGAGGTTTACTCATTTTGGATTCATTCACTGAATGCACGCGAAGTGCCCACTCTGGGTCTTACAACAGGAGACATGCGGGGGATACAGCAGAGATAAAACAGAGCAGCCTCCACTCCTACAGAGCTTACTGTTGAGCAGAGGAGACAAACATCAGTTACATAATCACCCAAATAAATGCTCAGTTCCAAACTGAAGAAAAAGACAAAAAAGAAAGTTGCAAGTTATAATGGCAGCAAACAGCATGAGGGGCTGAGTCTGAGTCAGAGTCAAGGAAGGCCATCCTGAGGAGGTAACATGTGGGCTGAGAGCTGAAGGAACAGGTTATGGCTGATGGGGTGAGGCTGGTTAGAAAGGGCATTCATTCATTTATGGCAGAGAGCACAGCAAGTGCCAAGGCCTCATGGCAGGAGGGCACCTGCACACAGACAGCAACTAGACTGGGGGGTGGGGTGGCATGAAAAGGTGACTGAGGAGGCAAGAGCCAAACCCTGCAGACCCTGCGAAAGATTACTAGCTCTTTTCACTCACCAGCTCTTTTCCTTTTCGACTCTCAAAGTTAGTGAAGAAGCGGAAGCCATCTTTCCCAAAGCCCTTCAGTAGCAACATGCGAGCAGAGGGTTTTCCATCTCTAGGAGCAAACAGCAGAGCACTGTGGTCAGAGCCTGCTTCGATGCTCTGGTTACAGTCCCTCTCCCCAAAGGATGTCTCAGCACCCCCTCCAGCTGCACCCCCTTTATTGGGCTGTCAGGCTGCCCCCTCCCATGTGCTCCTGGGGATTTGTCCTAGAGGTATCACACCACAGCCTGGGGCCCTGTTATGGGCTGAATTGTGTCACCCCAAACCCCTATGTTAAAGCCTTAAACCCCAATGTGATTGTATTTGGAGATGGCGACCTTATGGAGGTAATTAAGGTTAAGTAAGGTCATAGGGGTGGGGCCCTAATCCAGTAGGACTGGTGTCACTGTAAGAGAAGAGACACTTCAGAACCACCTCCCTTGCCCTCCACAACACACACACACACACACACACACACACAGAGGAAAGGCAGTGTGAGGACATGGCAAAAAGCAGCTGTCTGCAAACCCCAAGCAGAGGCCTCATCAGAAACCACCCCTGATGGCACCTTGATCTTGGACTTCCAGCCACCAGAACTATAAGGAAATAAACTCCTGTTGTTTAAGCTATCCAGTCTATAGTATTTTGTTAAGACAGCCCTAGCAAATTCATAAGACCCTAAGGGCAGGGACTAACAATAATGCAATCATCCCATGCTTCGGGATCACAGTGGTGCTATGAGATCAGCTCCTCTGTTCAGAGCTCTGGGAGATATCCACTCGCACAGTACAAGAGCACTGACTTCAAGGCCTTGCACTTTAGCAAGGAGAATTGAATAACAGGCTAATACAAGTGATGTCTCAAAGGGCATATGATTGTCAAAGGAATGATACAGTCAAGTACTGTGCTAGGTTTCGAGAGAGAGACAGAGCTTCACCAGGAGAAGTAGCTCCTGAATGGCAGACGGGGCTCAGGTAGATGGGGAGATGAGGGAGGCAAAGGGTTGTGTGTGGATGTATCAAGGGCAGAAATGAACAAGGCACTGCAATTTTATCACTGAAATGTAATTTTGTGGTCTGGTCTTTGGTTTACAGGTAAGGACACAGGCCCAGAGAGGACAAGTATCTTGCCTAAAGCCACACAGCACATTAATAACAGAGCTGGAACCATAAAGTTGGCAACCAGAGTTGAGAGCTTCATGAGCTTCCTAGTTCATATGTATCCACCCAAAGAGGGGCCCACGGCCATGCCCACCTGGTACAGGTAGCCAGACACATGGCATTGGCTTCCCCTATGTCAGGACACTGAACAGCCTCCTCAAACCAGGCAGCAAACTGTTTCACTGGGTCAAGGGAGGTCAGATGAGTCTCCTCAAATGCCTAGGAAGGGAGATTTATTTCATTTAATAAACATATATAGTGCTTACTATGCATCTGGCACTGTTCTAGTCACTTTTCAAAAATCAACTCATTTAGTCCTCATGACAATGACCTTAAAATAAAAAATAGTATGCGGTAAGAAGATTCTGTGCCCCATTTTACAGGTGAGGAAACAGGCATAAAAAGGTCAGACAACTTGCTGTCCCACAGCTAGTGATGGATAAATCAGGGTTACATGTCATGGGTGTCAAAACTGTCTGTGCATCAGAATCACCTGGGGAGCATAAAAAAAACTTTCTGGGCTCCACCCCCATAATTTCTCATTCAGTAGGTCTGAGGCTTCATCAAAAACTGCATTTTTATTTACTTATTTATTTTTTTTAGACAGGGTCTCACTCTGTCACCTAGGCTGGAGTGCGGTGGTATGATCTCGGCTTACTGCAGCCTCAGCTTCCTGAGCTCAAGCGATCCTCCAACCTCATCCTCCCAAGTAGCTGGAATTACAGGCACGCTCCAACACGCTCGACTAATTTTATTTTTTTGCAGAGACAGGGTCTCACTATGTTGCCCAGGCTGGAAAAACTGCATTTTAAACAAGCATTTCTAGAAATGACCACGTGCAACCAGATTTGGCAACCAGGGCCCTGGAACCCAATTCCTAAAAGCTTCTCTTGGTTCCCCTCCTGAGAAGGGAAAAGGAAAAGAACTTTCCAGTGGTCAGCAGAAAGTACTGAAGGCAGTAAGCTAAGAGCTTTCTCCTCCCCTCCTCCCTGAGCTTGTCGCCTTCCCCCATATTCCACTTACTTTTTTGTCAAACAGTTTGTAAGCTGTTTATCACTGTACCCACCTAAAGACGGGCCCATGACCATGCCCACCTGGCATAAGGAGGTTTGGGTGACCCCAAAACCTCCTTGCCCCAGGCGGTGGCCCCAGAAGCCCTGAGGGGCTGGTTCCTCCTACTCCCCTCCCCCCAGTAGATGACTCCGAGGACCCCTCTTCCCCCACCCTTGAGGGAGGCCCAGCACAGTCCTGACATCCATCACATGAACCCCTGATTCATTCATCACTAGCTGTGGGACTGAGCAAGTTATCTGACCTTGCTACCTGTCGAGTAGCAGGGTTCTAAGCACTTTACAAACATCTAAGACCATAACATCCCCGTGAGGCAGGTACTATCACTTCCCAGATGAGGAAACTGAGGATTCCAACCCAGGCAGGCTCCAAAGTTCGAGCTCTTACCCATTACGAAAGGCTGCCTTTTGAACCCATCTTCATTTGCGTTTCCCTGGAACTCCTCCCCTGGTGGGATGTCTTTGAAGCGCCCTTTTCCCACGGGGGGTGATCTCCAAACCTCCTTGCCCCACCGGGTGGCCCCAGAAGCCCCAAGGGGCTCCTCCTACTCCCCTCCCCGCTGTAGATGACTCCGGGGACCCCTTTTCCCCCGCCCCTGCAGGAGGCCTGGCCCTGGCGACGGCACCTCTCGGTCCCCGCGGTAACTCTTGCGCATGGGTCCCAGGTCCATGGCAGCACTGCGACCACACAGGTGACTGAGGTAGCCTGGCCACTCGGTAGGTCGCCCGAACGTCGCGGTGACGCCCCGCAGCCAGCGCGTCATGGGGGCCGCCGGCCACGTGACCCGGCTGTGGCCCGGCGCTGGGTTCCTTTGAGTTCGGAACCAATTTCTCACCCTGGACTTCTACCCCGGGGAAGGAAGGATTTGCCAGTCCCCCAACCAAGCTAACAGGTCCTAAGTCCTCGGAGCCAATGAGTTTCCAGGATCGGAGGAGGGAGACAGAAACGGAGAGGTCATTGGTTGGAGCTTTTCGGTAAAGAGGCCAATTAGAGCGAGAACAGAGGAACCCAGCCGCCAATGGGTAGCGCCTTTGGGGGCGGGAGCAGAGAGACAAGGAAATGCTGTCGCCGCTGTTAACACGCACGTGGAGGTTGGTTAAAGGTATAGGAGGATCTCTTGCAGCTCAGGCGGGGCGGAGGATGTGTCCCGGGGGCTTGAGAGGAGTAGTCAGTATTAAGTGGATGGCCCACAGTAGGTGCCTGTAGGCGAGCTTAGGGCAGGAAGTACCCGCTGGGAAGGGAGACTAGTGGAATGGGAAAAGAAAAAAGGAAAATGGAATTAGGGGCCAGACTCTGAGGCAAGGTGATGGGGACACATAGAGAAAAGGGTAATCTGGTTGTGGGGAGAAATTAGGGCATGAGAGTGGGAGAGGTTGAAATGACTTGTGGACCATGCCCCGAGTGGGGAGGTGCAGTGGGGTGAGGAAGAGACGGGGAGGTGAGAAGGAAGATGGCTGAATGGGAAGGGAGAAGAAGGAAATTTGAGACCAAGGTATCCCAGACCAGAGTGGTTTTCCTCTTCTAGTTTTGTTTTTGTTTTGTTTTGTTTTGTTTGAGACGGAGACTAGCTCTGTTGCTCAGGTTGGAGTGCAGTGGCGCGATCTCGGCTCACTGCAACCTCCACCTCCCGGGTTCAAGCAATTCTCTGCCTCAGCCTCCCGGGTAGCTGGGAATACAGGCGCCCGCCACCACGCCTGGCTAAGTTTTGTATTTTTAGTAGAGACGGGGTTTCACCATGTTGGCCAGGCTAGTCTCAAACTCCTGATCTCAAGTGATCCACCTGCCTCGGCCTCCCAAAGTGCTGGGATTATAGGCGTGAGCCACCGCGCCCACCACCTCTTCTAGTTTTAAACCCCTTCCCTCCAGCCTCATTTATTTAAGCAAGGGTCAGAGAGTTTTACTCCCTTTGCTCATGGTTTCCCCTGCCATGGTGCACTGGAGTTCATAGGAGCCAGTGTCCTAGTAGATGGCAAGGCTGCCAATGTCCTGTCTCTCCAGGGTCTCCCCCATCTTTGTCAAGCTTCCCTTTTTCCACATTTTGCCCATGCTAGATAGTAGGAGTCTAGCCCCTAGGTCAATGCAAGCAATTGCCAACTGAGAGTACACGGAGCAGGTGCTGTGCATAGCCTTTCCAGGCTATGGATGCAAGGCTGAAAAATGGGAAACCCACTCGTGCCCAGTCCAATTCTGAGCTGGCTGGGGCAGCCTTGGGTCGAGACCTCTCTGTAGCCCTGCTTTCCACCAGCATCAGGAAGGGGAACTGCAAGAGCCATCTAGGCAGGCACCCAGGACTGTGCCAGGTAAGGGGAAGTTCCTGGCCTGGCCAGGTGTCTGCATTACAGCTGAGCTTCATGAAGCCCTACATTAGATACCTGTCATCCTTTATGTGTACATAGCTTGAGCCAGATAGAATCTGGAAGGCAATTTTCCTGCAAAGAAATAAGACATGTCTCAAGGCTTAATGATATTGGTCTATGGATTCTCCACTGGTTGGATTTTTTTGTGCTGCCATCATTTTCCTCCATCAGCATAATTGAGAGAAAGTTGACTAGATTTACTTTCCTGTTGAAGTTGTCTTTCTTTTTTTTTTTTTTTTTTGAGATGGAGTCTTGCTCGGTCGCCCAGGCTGGAGGGCAGTGGCGCAATCTCGGCTCACTGCAAGCTCTGCCTCCCGGGTTCATGCCATTCTCCTGCCTCAGCCTCCCAAGTAGCTAGGACTACAGGCGCCCGCCACTACACCCAGCTAATTTTTTGTATTTTTAGTAGAGATGGGGTTTCGCCACGTTAACCAGGATGGTCTCGATCTCCTGACCTCGTGATCCACCCGCCTCAACCTTCCAAAGTGCTAGGATTACAGGCGCCCGGCTGAAGTTGTCTTTCTATATAAGAGCATTGCTGTACTCCTGCCCTCCTAAGCCCCTGCAGTTGAACCTGTGTAAGCAGTAATGAGTGCACTTCAACTCAGATGGGTTTGGTTCATGGGTTTGTTTTTTTTTTCAGACAGAGTCTCCCTCTATCACTCAGGCTGGAGTGCAGTGGCGCGATCTCGGCTCACTGCAACCTCTGCCTCCCGGGTTCAAGCTATTCTCCTGCCTCAGCCTCCCAAGTAGCTGGGATTACAGGTGTGTGCCACCACACCTGGCTAATTTTTTGTAATTTTAGTAGAGATGGGGTTTCACCATGTTGGCCAGGCTTATGTGGAACTCCTGGCCTCAAGTGATCCACCCACCTCGGCCTTCCACAGTGCTGGGATTACAGGCGTGAGCCACTGTGCCTGGCCATGGGGTTTTTCTTCACACTGTTAGCACTCCTGGGCTGCTGCTACCCTGGACCTGGATTCTAGGACATCAAGACTAAGATCATCTATGTACTTAAAAGCCAACAGCTCAGTGTAGTGGAGGTAGATACATATTTATGTATTAATTCAGTAGACATTTTTTAAATACTTCCTTTGGACTGGGCACTGAACCAGGTCTGAGAATGTTAAGATGAAGATGACAACCTGGGCTTGTAGTCTATAGGGGGAGGCAGATTTGTGAGCTTAAGAGTTGTTGCAGATTTGTTTTGTTTTGTTTTGTTTTTGAGACAGAGTCTCACCCTTTCACCCAGGCTGGAGTGCAGTGGCACGATCTTGGCTCACTGCAACCTCCGCCTTCTGGGTTCAGGCGATTCTCTTGCCTCAGCCTCCCGAGATATTTGAACAGGTGTTTCTGTACAGTAAAGAGAAGCAAAAAGAAGAGGATCAAACCGTCAGGAAAGGCTTTGTAAAGGGAGTGGACATTTGATGTCTTAATGAGTAAGTTTTTGCTGGATGGACAATGGAACAGGCATCCCAGCAAGAGGGAACATTATGAGTAAAGGCATGGTGCACTTGGGGGAACCTGGAGACATGTAATACTGCTGGAGCAAAGGTGATGAGAAAACAAGCTGAACAAGCAGGCAGGGCTAGGTGCTCCTTGCTGAAGAGTCATCATGCAGGTGCCGAGGGTCAGGCTTTTAGACACAATGATTTTGATATTTTATCCTGTGATATTTTTTAGCCTGTGAACCAGTGTCTAGTTCCTGCTTTTTAAAGACCAGATGGGGAGAAAAAAGTGCTAGATTCTGACAGCGTCTCCTTCCCTTGGTGATTAGCAAAGAAGTGTGCAGTTGATTGCCCTTTTGTATTTTTCCCTTTGTCTTGAAGATAATAAGTAGACTTGTGTTACACTTTTCTGCTTAGTTTGATTTGGTTTCTGGATCACAAAGCAGCCCCTCAGTGCACAACCAGAAGGGAAACAAGCCTGCTAGCTGCTTTTGCTACTGATGCAACTACCAGCAGGGACTTTCTGAGTGGGAGAAAGGAATTATTTTACTGTTCCAGTCTTCTCCTGAGAAAGTCTTAAATGAATAGAAAATACATAGCAACATTTTTATTGTACAGAGAGGCACACTGGTTTCTCAAGATGAAACAAAAAAGTCTGCATGGCAGGGTGTGGTGGCCCATGCCTGTAATCCCAGCACTTTGGGAGGCCGAGGTGGGTGGATCACTTGAGGTCAGAAGTTTGAGACCAGCCTGGCCAACATGGTGAAACCCTGTCTGTACTAAAAATACAAAAATTAGCCAGGCATGGTGGCAGGCGCCTGTAATCTCAGCTACTCAGGAGGCTGAGGCACGAGAATGGCTTGAACCCGGGAGGCGGAGGTTGCAGTGAGCTGAGATGGTGCCACTGCACTCCAGCATGGGCAACAGAGCAAGACTCAGTCTCAAAAGAAAAAAAAAAAGGTCTGCATGTGGGTTTGCGGACTGTGCCTTGCCTGTTTTCTTCTAATGCTTTTCCTTTTTTTTTTTTTTTTGAGACAGAGTCTCACTCTGTTGCCCAGGCTGGAGTGCAGTGATGCAATCTGGTCTCACTGCAACTTCCGCCTCCCAGGTTCAAGCAATTCTCCTTTCTCAGCTTCCCTAGTAGCTGGGATTACAGGCGCCTGCCACCACACCTGGCTAATTTTTTTATATTTTTAGTAGAGAGGGGGTTTCACCATGTTGGCCAGGCTGGTTTCGAACTCCTGGCCTCAAGTGATCCACCCTCCTCGGCCTCCCAAAGTGCTGGGATTATAGGCGTGAGCCACCACACCCAGCCATGTTTACTTTCTTAAACCACCTTTTTTCTAATCATCTGACTAAAGTGTGTATTTCAGTTTTACTTTAGTGATTGGATTTGTGTTTTGGAACCTGGCTCTGGTGACCAAATGGGTGATGAGCAAGGGAGGGTGAGGCTGGTGGCAGGGATAGGTTGGGAGAAGCTGTGGTGTTGTCTAAGTGGAAGGTGGGGGCAGGATCCTGATGCGTGAGTATGGTGTAGGGCATGTGGAGAGGAGGGATCCACCCACCAGGGCTGGCTTTAGGTGACATGGGTGGTGCTGTTCATTGAAGTGGGGCATGTTGGAGGAGGAGGTTTGGGGGAAAGGTGAATTCCTTAGCAACATTTCAAGTGTGAGGGTTGATGGGACACCCACGTTTGGCCAGGTTGGATAATGGAGTCTGGAGCTTAGTTGGGAGGTCAGGGCTGGTGATACTGGTTTAGGTAGCATGAGCCTCGGGGTGGCACTTAGAGCCGTGAGGGAGGATGAGAATGTCTGAGAAGGGAAGAGGGCCTGGGAGAGTTAGGGAGGGTGGTGGGGAAAGGGAGAGTCAAGGAGGAGTGGTAATGATGCTGGTGAAATACAGCGTCCAGCTTTCTAAGTTTTTTTTTTATTTTTTGAGATGGAGTTTCGCTCTTGTCACCCAGGCTGGAGTGCAGTGGCACAATCTCAGTTCACTGCAACCTCCACCTCCTGGGTTCAAGCAGTTCTTCTGTCTCAGCCTCCTGAGTAGCTGGGATTACAGGCATGCACGACCACACTCGGATAATTTTTGTATTTTCAGTAGAGACGGGGTTTCACCATGTTGGCCAGGCTGGTCTCAAACTCCTCACCTCAGGTGATCTGCCTGCCTCAGCCTCCCAAAGTGCTGGGATTACAGGTGTGTGCCACCGTGCCCGGCCTGTGTCCTGCTTTCTAAGAGGTGAGAGGAAGAAGGCTGATAGCAGAGCAAGGGGTGTGCTGGAGAGCCTGAAGCTCAGGAATTCTTGGGCCCAGCCTTGAGGTGAACTCAGCTTGGAACCCCAAGGGTAGCAACACCAGGACTTACAGAAGGGTGTGTGCTTGGTGCTCTGCCAGCAGATGCCTGAGCCCTGAGTGGGTTTATCAGAGGCCCAAAGGAGGTGGATCCTCAGAGGCTTGGGATGAGATCAGAGGAGGCTGAACCTTATCGGTGTCCTGCCTGTGGTGCTTGTGGCTAACCCCCTACACGATCCTTGCATGTGCTTACAGATGGCTTCCCAAATACATTGTGGGTGGCTGGTATTCCCTGTTAGAATGGGAGCTCCTTCACGAGAGGGACCACATCTGTTAACTTTCTCTGGCTTCTTCTTACAATCCTAGCCCACAAAGTGTGCTCAAAAAATGCTAATCTGTAATGTTTATGCATAAACCACTTTTGTTAAGCTTTTCAGTATGATGGGTGTTATGTATGGTGAGTGGGGTGTGAGACATTTTTGCACCTGGTGGGAGCAGGGCTGAGTGTGTGTTTTGGTTTTTTGGTTTCTTTTCTTTCTTTTTTTTTTTTTTTTTTTGAGACAGGGTCTTACTCTGTTGCCCAGGCTGGAATGCGGTGGCACACTCATAGCTCACTGCAGCCTTGACCTCCTGGGCTTAAGAGATCCTCCCACCTCAGCTTCCTAAGTAGCTGGGACTGTAGGCACACACCACCATGCCTGGCTAATTTTTTTATTTTTGTAGAGATGGGGTCTCACTATGTTGCTCCTGGTCTCAAACCCCTGGGCTCAAGCAGTCCTCCTGCCTCAGCCTCCCAAAATGCTGGGATTATAGGCATGAGCCGCTGTGCCCGTCCACGAGTGTGTTTGTTGACTGGAGGGATGTTGAGCTTCAAAGGCCAAGTGAATTAAATCAGTTTCAGTCCTCAGAATACCTGCCTTGATAATTATGGTGTGGGCCACAGGCAGTGAGTGGGAGGAGGCCTGGTGGTGGGTTTTCGGCAGGCCCAAAGGACATGGCCTAGTGACTTCCTAGTTTCCTTTGACAAATCCTGGTCAGTCCTTGCATTTGGCCTGCCCTGTGGTCAGTTCTCATTTCCTTTTGTTCAAGGTCCCTATGAGCAGGTATTTGACCCTCTTCTCCAGGCCCTGAGTCACTACCATAGTCCACCATGGTTTGCTTCCTTTTTTACCCACAGCCCTGTTCATTATTCCATCCTCCCAGGCTCACTTCCTGCCTCTTCTACTCCTTGAGGACCCCTTCTCTTAGGAAACCCAATTGCCACCTGTCCTATTATCACAGTTCCTTTAGTGACTCACCCCAGCCTCAAAGACCTTGGTTGAATCACAAGTGTTCTCTGTCCCAAGGCAGCATCTCATCCTGTTAGGTTCCTCGGCACCTGTGTTCTATCAGCCATGAGCCCCTGATGGGTCTGGGGACCTGAGATGGTGCAAGTGGCAAGGGGCAGAATGGAGGTGGGGCCATAGCTGGCAAGCTCTGCCTAGCAGGTGCCCACACCTCTCATAATCTCCAGAATCTCAGGGTCCTATGTGCTGTCCACTCTGATTCTGATGCTGCTTGGGTGATTTTGTTCAATTTGCTTCATTTTTTACTTCTCTATTCCAGGTCTTCCATTCCATTTTATTTTTTAAAGTAATTTTAGGCTTACAAAAAAGTTACAAATATAGTACAAAGATTTCCCATACACCCTTCACCTACCTTCCCCAAATATTAAGATCTTACTACCATAGCACAATTGTCTACATCAAGAAATTAACATTGGCACACCACTATTAATTAAACTACAGAGGAAGGGCATGGTGGCTCACGCCTGCCATCCCAACACTTTGGGAGGCCTAGGTGAACGGATCCTTGAGCCCAAGAGTTTGAGACCAGCCTGGGCAACATAGGGAGACTCCATCTCTACCAAAAAAATAAAAACTAAAAAAGTAAATTATGGGCTTTTTTGAGTTTTACCCCTTTTTCTCCCACTCATGTCCTTTTTCTGTTCCAGGACCCCACATTGCATTTAGCAGTCCTGTCCCCCTAGTCTCCCACCCATAACTGTTCTCAGTCTTTCGGCTGCTTCATCCAGGTCCCCTCAACTTAAGAATGGGTGTGGTGTGGGGAAATGGGTCCACTCACTTTGGAAATGATGTGGCAGCTTGGTTTTGGAGACAGGACCAGAGATAGGGTTGGCCTTGGGCAGGGTCAGTTTTCCTTAGGGCGGTGTGAACTAGGAAACTTCTGCCATATTCCCTTTTGCTTGGGGTAAAGGACGATGCTGCTGATAAGAAGTTGTATCTGTGTGCGTGACCACAGCCCACTTTCTCACCATGAGCTGGGGAGCCCAGGGTGTCCCCCCTGAGGACTCCCAGTCATGACAGTTCTATTAAACTTTGGGCCTGTCTCCCTAAAACCTCCCCGGCATGGGGTGGGTGGCCCTGCTGTGCTGAATAAGACCGCCTGCCTGTGGGAGGACAGTGTAGAAGACACACGCTTCATGGGACCCTGGTGTGGGCATTGCTGTAGGGGGTGGATCTAGTCGCCTCTGACTCTGCAGAGGGGTCTGTGTCCAGTCGACATCATAGCCGAGCTTTTCTTTCTTTTTTTTTTTTTTTTTTGAGACGGAGTCTCGCTCTGTCGCCCAGGCTGGAGTGCAGTGGCGCAATCTCGGCTCACTGCAAGCTCCGCCTCCCGGGTTCATGCCATTCTCCTGCCTCAGCCTCTCCGAGTAGCTGGGACTACAGGCGCCCGCCACCACGCCTGGCTAATTTTTTGTATTTTTAGTAGAGACGGGGTTTCACCGTGGTCTCGATCTCCTGACCTCGTGATCTGCCCGCCTCAGCCTCCCAAAGTGCTGGGATTACAAGCGTGAGCCACCGCGCCCGGCCAGAGCTATTCTAGGACTGGAAATTAGGAAGAGACTGAGACAATGTCCAGATTAATGACTGGGGACTGGGCCCTCTTACTGTCCTGCAGGACAGCAGTGGACCTAAGGTAGAGCTGACCCCAAACTCAGGGGTGTACATCACGCAACTGCAGTCTGCAGAGCTGTCACAGGTGTCACCTGAAAAGCCCAGGCTGATGGCACAATGGATGCTCCACTACTTCTCCTGGGGGTCTGCAGCCTGTTCTTTCACTATTGGGCAACACATTCCTGCTGACACTGTCACCATGAAAAGCCGTTTGCCTGCCCACTGGAGGGGTCAGTGCTGGTCTAAGTTCCTCTAGGAAAGGTCAGTGTGTTGGGGGCCTGGTGCAGGAGAGGAACTGAGAACCCTGTTCACCCCATACAGGCAGGGGAAGAAGCAGAAGCAACAGGCGCTTGAGCCTTTGGACACTGAGGCCAGTGGTCTAACCCCTAGCGGCTGTCCCACTTGCTTTGGACAGTTGAGTCCTTCCACTTTGATAATCTCTTGGGCAGCAGGTTAAACTGTTTGGGGAGCTGGATGCAGTGGCTCACACCTGTAATCCCAGCACTTTGGGAGGCCAAGGCAGGCGCGTCACCTGAGGTCAGGAGTTCGAAAGCACCCTGGCCAACATAGTGAAACCTCATCTCTACTAAAAATACAAAAAATGAGGCTGGGCATGGTGGCTCACGCCTATAATCCTAGCACTTTGGGAGGCCGAGGCGGGCGGATCACTTGAGGTTAGGAGTTTGAAACCAGCTTGGCCAACATGGTGAAGCCTCGTCTCTATTTAAGAAAAAAAAAAAAAGAAAAAAAATTAGCTGGGCGTGGTGGTGGACGCCTGTAATCCCAGCTACTTGAGAGGCTGGGAACAAAAGAATTGCATACCCATGAGGCAGAGGTTGCAGTGAGCTGAGATCGCACCATTGCACTCCAGCCTGGGTGACAGAGCAAGACCCTGTCTTCAAACAAACAAACAAAAAACGTTTTGGCCATTGTGATCCTATAACTTGGGGAAGGGAAGACTGAGAGGTAGGAGACTGTCAGGGGGTAGAGAGGATGTCACTGGCCAGGGAAGAGGGGATGGATGATGCAGAAGTCAAAAACTGGTAGCTCAAGTGCTGAAACTGGTCCTGCTGTATTTTTAAACAATTGAGCCAACATTGAAAGATCAGATTCCACCCCAAACTCCACATTTCTGGCTTCTGTTACAAAAATCACAAGAGTTGGCATTCTCACATAGCACCAACTGGCCGAAGCAGAGTAGGGGCACCCCCTGTAGTCGGGGGTGGATGTCCCATTTTTGCGGTCACACACTCCAATATTTGCCCTAAGCAGAGGGTCACTGACATTGACCACAGTACTTGCTTTGCTTTCCTTATGGTTAAAAACAGTTTCCCTCCTGGTCCCTGAGGCACCGGGGTTGCAGTGGGTCTGTGTTTAATCAAGATACATGCAGGAGTCTATTTTGAAGCTGAAGAGGAAGAGGGGGGTTGAATAGCAGTGGGGCTTGAGGTGAACCCTAGGAAGAAGAAAGAACAGCAGTACGGGTTGAGGTGAAGCCCACGCTGACTAGGAGGGCTCTGAAACACAGGTGGAGGGAGGAAGGCGAGGGGTCCCAGACCACTGCTCAGGAAGGTTCTAGTGATGAAGGAGCCAAGATCAGACTAGGCCTTAGGAGGCAGAGAAGATGCCTTCATTTTTATTCAGAATTGAAATAATCAACAGCTTAACTTCTTTGGCCCAATTTCTGGGTGTGGCAACTTTAAGGGGCAACCTTAAAGGGGCCTCAGGTTTGGGCAGTGGAAGACTCAAATGGAGAACCCGAACACCCCATTCTCTGCACTCGGATCAGGACAGCTTGCATTCATCCATCGCTCAGGGCTCCTACACACCCACCCTGGGCTTGGGGATAGGTCTGAACCCTTCTCTTGCTCCATCCTGTCTTCCTCAAAATATCTCATGTGTGGCGGGCTGTAACATCAGCACTGTCATCAAACAAGCCTGGGGCCTCACAAGGGCACTGGAAAGATGATTTTTTTTCTTTTTTTTGAGACAGAGTCTTGCTCTGTCACCCAGGCTGGAGTGCAGTGGCACGATCTCGGCTCACTGCAACCTCTGCCTTTTGGGTTCAAGCAATTCTGCCTGCCTCAGCCTCCCGAGTAGCTGGGACTACAGGCATGCGCCACCATGCCTGGCTAATTATTATATTTTTTAGTAGAGACAGGGTTTCGCTATGTTGGCCAGGCTGGTTTCGAACTCCTGACCTCAAGTGATTCACCTGCCTTGGCCTCCCAAAGTGCTGGGATTACAGACATAAGCCACTGTGCCCCACCAGAAAGATGATTGTAGAAATGAACTGGGTGGTTTGAAGGAAGGGCAAGTAAGACCCATTTGCTGGTTTGGTTAAAGAAAAAAAAAAAAAAGTACATATAATGCGTGGATTTGCCTTTGGGAGGGAAATCCTGCCCAGTCCCCCTTTCTTCCAGGCATGGAATCCTCGTCTCTGGGATAATGAGCACAATGTCAAGTGTCAGCTGGACAGAAAGGAGGGGCATGAGGGATGGGCTTTGGTGCACATGACGCTGGGGACGGTAGAGGACAGAGGAGGAACCACACAAGTGGGGCCCCTACCCTTCAGCTGCACCCAGATTTTCATCAAGGGCCCATCAGGATCAGGTGTCTGTGGGAGCCTCTTGCCTAGGGTGAGCTTAGACTGCATCACACCTTCAACAGTTCCCCTGCAACTCTCAAATAATGGATAGGTTAAAGCCAGAGGAGGGTTAATTTGCCCACAAGTCTTTCTATGCTTTCCTCGTGCCATCACTCAGCTAGGCAGAATACATTCTCTCGCTCTTAGCCACCCCAAGGGAGGCAGAGATGATCAGACATAACTTTTGAACCCCCATATCACTGGAGAAGGGAAATCCTACACGGGAAATCCTCGTCCTGCCCAGCTGGGGGCTGGCACCTTCATTTCCAGATGATGCTGGGGTCAGGTCAGTTTCTGTACTGGAAGCATAAAGCACATGGCTTGGAATCAGCCCCCAGGAAAGGATCATTCTTTGTGCCTAAGAGCAAAGCCAAGGGAAACATGTGGCAGAAAGAGGTCACTTTGTTAATATTCCCCTTCTCTCCACCAATCCCCTTATTCAGAACACAGCAAGGCAGTTTTCTAGTCATGCAGTCCACACATGAGGAATAAATACACCTCATGTCTTCCCCTTGCTGCCAGTGCGGTGATGAGATGCAGAGCTGAGGGGCTGAGGAAGAGGCTTCTGTGTCAAGGTAGATTCAGCTGGTGGTCTAGTATTGCCCAAACGGCTTCCGTAGGGATAGGAAAGGCCCCCTGCTTGTTAACAAAGAAGAGGGGAAGGACAGAGAACCTGGATCCATCTGAGATCTGTGGGCTTTTTACTTTTTCAGCCATTTGAGGGTTGACTGGCTCTAAGGAAAAGCTGTTTGCTGGCAGACACAGGTGGCTGGTGACAAACAGAACAGAGCAGGGGAATGGATAGCTCAAAACGAGCCTCACCACTTCCGAACAGAACAGCAATCCCAGCTGTGTCCTTTCGAGGGAGAGTGAAAGCACGTGCTGTCCTCTACATGCTTGAGGCGGACTTGCCTGTCTCTTCAGGCCGGATGCTCTTCAGGGCCCTGTGGGGCTTAAACACATGTACTGAACTAGCTCCAATCTTAATCTGCACAACATCGCAACCCCTGAGTTCCTATTAGCTCTGCAAAACAAAGCAAAACAAATCCCCACCAAAATTTCAGATTTGTAGCATCTGCTAAAACGAAAAGGCAAAATCAACTTCTTGTTCTCTCTGGGTTACTGGGCAGGGGATATAGAAGGAAACAGAATCTGTGGCCAGAGTCCTCTCTCGGGTGCAGCTGGGCTCCAGGCCTCTCTAGCTGCCAAGCCCTCCCATGAACCTGCCTCGCCCTTCACTTTGGGAAGGGACCTTGGCTCTTGGGGAAATGCATTTTTGCCAGACTGTAGCCTTCTGGAGGGGACTGAGCCAAGGCCCCATTGGCTCTCCTCTCTAAGCTTCTTACTAATGGGCTCTGAGGCCAATGCCTTCCTCCAGGGGTTGGGGAGGTGGGTGGAAGAGTTAACTTGCTGGCTGAGGTCACTGCTGTGACTTGGCTCTTCGTATCTGCTTTGTGTACAGGCAAAACTGGCTTACAGAAGAAAAAGGCAGGAACACCCGCATTGGGCCCTGGCCCTTGGAGGTGCTCTGGGGGCTCGTGCCAGTGTCATGAGGTACATGTGGCCGAGGCCCCTTTTGGGCATGTGGCCTGGGTTTGCCTGGGTTTGTCAGGAGGGCAAGGTCCTACCTTGGTCCCAGTGTGGATCACTCTGAGAGACCACAGCTCCCTCCTCTGGAGTCCCCTCTCCGAGCTCTCCAAGGGAAAAGACAAAGGAAGCCGAACTGCCAAGTTGAAGATTTTGCCTCAGGCAACTAAATTTATTAGCAAGAAAAAATTTTTGTCAGCCCAGCGCTGACCAACAAAGTACGTTAATAAAGGGTAACAAATCTGTCACTTAATTCATAAAACATACCTCAAGCAGTTACAACTAAAAATAAAGTTGGATTTTTGTTTAATTTAAAAGCCTCAAAAATAACAAGCAATATGTTTTTAAACATGTAGTAGACACAATTGTCTATTATACAATATACACTGTACACAAGTAGAGCTTGGGCCGGGCAGGGGTGAGGTGAAGGGAGAGGGAGGAGGTGCAGGATGTGCAGGTGCTGTTATCTGAATCCAGATTTGAGTTTAAATGCTGTGTCATTTAGAAAAGGGAATTGCTAGAGTGAGAAAAAATTCATATGCTCATCATTGCCCCCTAACCCTCAAGTGAAAGCAGGCATCGGGGAGGTGAATAACAAGGAAAGGAAGAGGGGAGCAATTAAATAAAACTTCTTTAAAGCACACACAGTACACAGTGTTCATCATCTGAAGTAGAGAGTATAAGGCAACGTTCTCCATAGAAAAAGAGGGGGATCAGGAGGAGTCGGTGGGTGTCTTTACTTTTTAAATAGAGCTGGAATGTGCTGGAGGAGAGGTTGTGGCGGGGCTGGGCACATGGAGTGGAGGTGGCCCCGAGTCTCTCCAGAGGTGGGTGCCGAGCCCCAGGGCGTCCACAGTGGCCGGCAGGGCCAGGGAGGTGCAAGAGAGGGGCATGGCACGATGCGACTCCGGCAGTGTTGGGAGCGGGGATCGGGGTGGGGGGTAGGGGCTCACTTTGCTCCTCGACGGAGTGAAATGCATGTTTTTCCTTTGGAAATAAGGGTTCCCACGCGTCCTGGTTTAGAACGTCTCATTGGGCACGGCCAGTGTCCACAGTCTGGGCAGGCCGGGAGCTCGTGGTGAGGGGAAGGGCCAAGGCGGAGCCAAGGGGCTTCAGAAGGAGGACAGTACAGCGAACAGAGCCCCTTCCTGTGGGGACAGTTGCAGAACAGGAGCGGGGCTGAGGGCAGGCCCAAGGCAGCCACAGGGGCCCAGGGAAGACACAGGTGGGGGATTGCATCTTCAGGGCCTCCCGCCGCAGTTGGCCTTACAAGTTCTTCGTGACCAGGTGGGTCTTGTAATGCTTGGTGAGGTGGTCACTCCTCATGAAGCGCTTCTGACACTGGGCGCACTCGAAGCGTTTGTCCCCTGGGAAGAGGAGATGCCCATCACCCACAGACCCTGTGCACAGACCCTGTCTCTGCCCAAAAAGGTAGGGTGCGTGTGAGGTGCACCCAATCAAGCTGACATGGCCTTGTCACCACATTCTGCCCACCTCCTGCTCTCACATTTGCTCACTGGTGCCTACTCATCTAAATCTTTTTTTTTTTTTTTTTTTTGAGATGGAGTCTCACTCTGCTGGCCAGGCTGGAGTGCAGTGGCACAATCTCCACTCACTGCAACCTCCACCTCCCAGGTCAAGCAATTCTCCTGCCTCAGCCTTTCAAATAGCTGGGACTACAGATGTCCGCCACTGCACCCAGCTAATTTTTGTATTTTTGTAGAGGCAGGGTTTCGCCATGTTGGCCAGGCTGGTCTCGAACTCCTGACCTCGTGATCCGCCCACCCTGGCCTCCCAAAGTGCTGGGATTACAGGCATGAGCCACCACGCTTGGCCCCTACTCATCTAAATCTTTTTATCAATTCTCATTTCTCTCTGACCCCCATTTGACCTCTCCAGTCTATTTCATTCCCATTCCTTGTCCCTGGAGCCCCTGCACCTAAGAGTCTTCCCATGCAGGGCTGTCTGCCTGCTTTCTTCTTTTGTCCCTCTGACTTTGAACCTGGATCAGCATCCTCCCCGTCACAGGAAAATCCCGCTCCACCCTGACCTTGCCAGCCCTGAGCACTCACTTAGTTGGAACCATGTTGACCCCAACTGCTTTTCTGTGGAGTGTTGACTCCTCTGCCTTTTGGGGAATAGGAACTGTCCCACCACACTGGCCAGGAGCCAGAGCGCTGGGTCACGCTTCCCTCAGCCCTCTAGCCCCAGGACAGGTGTCTGCTCACTGCGGGCATTCACTATAGCACTGTTTGCCAAAGTGTATGTGTGGACCACTGTGGATACCCAGGACAATTTCAGGTGGTAGATGTATGAATTTTTTTTTAAGAGATGGGCTCCCACTATATTGCCCTGGCTGGTCTCGAACTCCTAGGCTCAAGTGATCACCTGCCTCAGCCTCCCAAAGAGCTGGGATTATAGGTGTGAGCCACTGTGCCCAGCTTGGATCAATATTTTTAATAGTTTTGCATTGATTTGCTAGTACCTAAAACTATAACTGTGATATCTCACTTTGGGAGGCAGAAGAGGGAGGATCAACTGAGTCCAGGAGTTTGAGACCAGCCTGGGTAACAGAGTAAGACCCTGTCTCTATAAAAATTTTAAAATTAGCCAGGTGTGGTGGTGCATGCCTGTAGTCCCAGCTACTCAGGAGGTTGAGGTGGGAGAATCGCTTGAGCCCAGGAGTTCAACACTGCAGTGAGCCAAAATTGTGCCACTGCACTCCAGCCTGGGTGACAGAGTGAGACCCTGTCTCAAAAAAAAAAAAAAAAAAAAAAGCCATGGCAGGGCCTGGGTTTAAACCTGGCTACACCAGTCACTAGCTGTGTGACTAGGCCACCTCTCCATGCCTCAATAAAACGGGCATCAACAGGCCGGTGCAGTGGCTCACGCCTCTATTCCTAGCACTTTGGGAGGCTGAGGTGGGTGGATTACCTGAGGTCAGGGGTTCGAGACCAGCCTGGCCAACATGGTGAAACCTCATGTCTACTAAAAATACAAAAATTAGCTGGGTGTGGTGGTGGGTGCCTGTAGTCCCAACTACTTGAGAAGCTGAGGCAGGAGAATTGCTTGAACCCAGGGGGTGGAGGCTGCAGTGAGCTGAGATCGCACCACTTCACTCCAGCCTGGGCAAAAGAACGAAACTCCATCTCCAAAAAAAAGGCATAAACGAAGTATCCTCCCTTATAGTCCTTACCAGGATCAACTGAGGTAATCAGTAAAGTGCTTAGTACTGTGCCTGGCACACCATGTCAGTGTTTGTTAAATAACTATGCTGACATGGCAAAAGTCATCAGGTTGTGTCATGCAACGACAACTACTCCTTTCCCATTACTTGGGGAAACAACAGTGATAACAGAATGGCTTGAAAATAATTTCCTATGTCATCCTTGGATAGTCTGTAGCTCTTGCTCAGTGTGGCAGTTCCAGGAGTGTCAATGTTGCTAAAGCCGGTAGAGTGGGGGTGAGAGGAGAGGCAGGAAGTTGACCTGTGTGGGTGGAGGGTCCCGAAGGCAGGGGGCTGACCTGTGTGGGTGCGAGCGTGCCGTTGGAGCTCGTCACTCCGTGTGAACCTCTTCCCACAGAAGAACCAGTTGCAGACAAAGGGCCGCTCGCCAGTGTGCAGGCGCACATGGGCACGCAGCAAGGACGTCTTACGGAACGTCTTGCCACAGTCGGGGATGTGGCACACGTGCTTCTTCTTGCCCTGCTCTCCAGACCTGAGAATTGGGGTGAGGGTGGAGTGGAAGGAATAGGAAGAGGACAGAAAAGAGGTAGAGGATGGGGCAGGAACAGGATGCAGTGAGAATGTGGGGTCAGGTCAGAGAGCACAGGGAGGCAGGGGGCAAGGTGGCACAGAGCTGCCAGCTCTTCCCTGCCTGGTCTGTGCCAGCTTGCAGCTCTGGACAACTGTCCAGGAGGGGCTTGGGGAACACAGGCCAGCCTTGTGGCTTGGGCCCTCTCCTTGAATTACCTCTTCTCCCCATCCTTGCAGTTGGGACACGTGCAGGCCATGCGGCGCCGCTTCTCCCCGGGCTGGGTCTCTCCGGCCAGGGCTTGTTCCATTTGCAGCTGGATCTGGGTGGGGCTCAGCCCACTGATGGTCAGGTTGTTCCCAGAAACATTCTGCACTGTCAGCTGCTGCTGCCCTGTGGGGACAAAGAGGGCAGAGTTCAGGTTGAGGAAGCCTGAAACCTCGAGTCAACCCTTCTGCCCTTCTGCACATGACAAAGATGATAATCACAGCAGCTATTTTTGAGAGCCTGCTATATGTTGGATAGCATTTTAAGGACCTTTGTATAGGGACTCATTTAATCTTCATGACCCTATAAAATAGGTACTATCATCAGCACTTTACAGATGAAGAAACTGAGGCTCAATAACATATCAAGATCACCCAGCTAGTAAGTGGTAGAACCCAGATCTGAACCCAGGAAGCTCATTTCAAAGTCAGTGCCCTGAAACACTGTACTATGTAGGCAGAATTTGCTTTAGAATATTGCCCACATGATTTCAGCTGGGAAGGGTCTTAAGACATTTCTTAATCTCCTCCAACCATAGGCCCTTGTGAGATACCAACTCTACTTTTAGGAAAGTCTCCAGGGATTTCTGTTAAAAAGACAGAGGTCACAGGCTAGGTACAGTGGCACATACCTATAATCCCAGCACTCTGGCAGGCAGGACAATTGCTTGGGCCCAGGAGTTCAAGACCAGGCTGGGCGACATAGGGAGACCCTCATCTCTACAAAAAACTAAAAAATTGGCCGGGCATGGTGCTACATGCCTGTAGTCTCAGCTACTCATGAAGAAGAAGTAGGAGGACTGCTTGAGCCCAGGAGGCTGAGGCTGCATTGTCATGATCGTGCCACTGCACTTCAGCCTGGATGACAGAGTGAGGCCCTGAGGCCATGTCTTAAAAAAAAAAACAAAAAACAAAAAACACAAAAGAGGACACAGTTCTATGGGCTTTGGGAAAAATCAGATCCTCTAGGATGCCTTATCCTCTTGGGGGTCACCTCAAGAGGGAAAAGCAAATGTGTTAAAGTGCTAAAAATTCATTAAGGATAGGCTGGGTACGGTGGCTCACACCTGTAATCCCAGCACTTTGGGAGGCTGAGGTGGATGGATCACCAGGTCAGGAGTTCAAGACCAGCCTGGCCAAGATGGTGAAACCCCGTCTCTACTAAAAATACAAAAATTAGTCGGGCGTGGTGGTGGGCGTCTATAATCCCAGCTACTCGGGAGGCCGAGGCAGAGATTGCGCCACTGCACTCCAGCCTTGGCGACAGAGTGAGACTCTTGTCTCCAAAAAAAAAAAAAAAAAAAAAATTCATTAAGGATGAAGAGAAATTCAGAGAGCTCCCAATACATAAGGAGCCATTTTTGCTAGGTTGCTCCAATTTTTCCTTTGGTTATTTGCAAGGCTGGTTTCACAGCATAAATCTCACCACTGAACTGAAGTGCAGCACAAACTATTCCGACTGCCAGGGAATCCCTTCTTTTCTTCCAACCTTAACTCAAGGCTTTCTCCTCCAAGAAGCCGTTTTTGCGTTTGGATGTTAGTTGGAAAGTTTTCCGAGTACATCTGTCTTCTCTGTCTTCAGCTGTCAGATGGGGACATGTGCCTTAAACTATCTCTGAGTGCTATTGTAAGGACTAGGTGAGAAGCTGCAGGTGGACATACCCTTAAGTTATGATGGACAGCGTCCTCACTATTGTTACTGGAAATCCCAGGGCCAGCCCATAGTTTCCACCTGCTAGAAGCAGGTACCACTGCCAACACCCTGGCCACAGGGGCCACACTCACCGCCTGTGTTGGTGATGGTGACAGGCACACCCTGGACCTGGACACCATTGATGTTGATGGTCTGCATTGCCTGGGCAGCTGCCGCCAACTGGGCTGCATTCAGGCTGATGATGCTCCCGGCGGGGGCAATCTTTGGCAGGGGACGCTCTTTTCGGAGAATTGCAGCTGAGTGCTTTTTGCTGGTCCCACTCAGATGGGGAGCACGGGATGCAGGGCTGCTACAGGTGGTGTTAGAGGTGGCTGCAGCTGTTGCTGGGGGGCTGTCCTGGACAAGGACTGTCTGCACCTCACCGGAAGGCGTGCGGATGTAGACCTGGGAGGGGCCAGAGAAAAAAAGTCAGTGCCTGGAAGAGACTAGGTTCCTGGGGCCTTCAAATGTCCCTGCCCAAGTGAGAACTGGGGGCGCCTGTCCGCTAAAAGTCTCTTCAATTCACCCAAACCTACAATTATACACAGCTAATGCTCAACAAAGGGCTGCTGGCATCCTATACTAAGCTGGCGAATGTCGACTATTGATTTGAAATCAAATGTTGAATTTTACTTAGCATGGAAAAAGTAATTGCCAAGAATCAGAATTGGAGATTTAGAAGGCAGTGCACTGTGAATGACCATCAAACAAATGACACAGGTTCACTTTAGTTTTTAAGAGCCACATTTTAGAGCCCAGGAGTTCCAGGTTATAGTAAGCTATGATTCCTCTACTGCACTTAGCCTGGGTGACAGAGCAAGATGCTGTCTCAAAAAAAAAAAAAAAAAAAAAGTTTCTGGTCTTTGTAATCGGAAAAAAAAAAAGAGCCACATATTAATGAAAAACAACTTTTCTCCAATTCAGATTGACAAACATGGAAAAATAAAATATGCTCATTGTTGGTGAGACAGCAGGAAACAGACACTTGTATATTAGGAGTGGAAGTATGATGTGGGCTAACTTTGCTGGAAGGAAATTTGGGAATATGTATCAAAAACCTTAAAAATACGCATATTAGAGGCTGAGCAGGACAAGGAGGGCGTTTGTAGCGGGGAGGAGGGTGTCCGTGGTGGGTAGGGAATGGCGGTGGCAGGCTGAGGAGGGTGTCCCTGTGGGAGAGCTAATGGCTGTGGGAGACTGGCTGCATACCGAGGACTTATCCAGAAAGGAAGCATGTTAAGGATAATAGGAGTGAGGGCTCTCACTGTCACAGAAGGGAGTTATGGAAAGGGAAAAGGCTAGACGGAACACTGTGGTGCTAGATGGGAATTAGAGACATTAGTGGAAACTCATGGGTTTCAATATATATAGACAGAGAAATATAGATCCAAATGTGTGTATATGTGTATGTGTATATATGTGTGTGTCCTTAGGTATGTCTATTTATATATACTTCCTAGCTGTGTCCATTGAGAAGGGCTGGGACCAGCCATGCCCAGTAGCAATGAGCTTACCTAGCACCCAGGCCTTAGCTTGTAACTCATATGTTCCACTAAAAGGAACCCAGGCTCCTTGGAGAAATAGCTGATTCCAGGGTTGGGGCAGGGAAGGTATAAGAAAAGCTTGGAACACTTGTACCAGAAAGTAAAGAAACGCTTACAGAATGGTGGGGACTTGAAAAGATACAAGCCAGCTTAAAGGGGCACCCACTGGCCAAATCTAGGTCAATGAAAACATCAAAATAATCTTAACAGATTATAACCCAGTGAATAAAACAAGAATCTGGCCGGGTGCAGTAGCTCACGCCTGTAATCCCAGCACTTTGGGAGGCCAAGGCAGGCAGATCACTTTAGGTCAGTGGTTCGATACCAGCCTGGTCAACTTGGTGAAACCCCATCTCTACTGAAAATACAAAAAAAAAAAAAAAAAAATTAGCCAGGAGTTATGGTGCACGCCTGTAATCCCAGCTACTGGGGAGGCTGAGGCAGGAGAACTGCTTGAACCTGGGAGGTGGAGGTTGCAGTGAGTCGAGATTGTGCCACTGCACTCCAGCCTGGGTGACAGAGCGAGACTCCATCTCAAAAAAACAAAAAAGCAGCAATCCATGAGTCCATAATGACATAAATAAATAAATGGGGAGAAAGAGAATGACAGAATTAAAAAGAGGCAATCACATCCTTCAATGAGAAGAACCAGGAATCCGAGAAGAAATGGTTGACCCTAAGGCTGAGGTTGGGAAAATATAAGGAATGAAGTTCAGACACATGCTACAACAGGATGAACCTTGAAACATGCTAAGTGAAGGAAGCCAGTCACCAGACACATGCTACAACATTGGATAAACCTGGCCAGGCGCGGTGGCTCACGCTTGTAATCCCAGCACTTTGGGAGGCCGAGGCGGGCGGATCACGAGGTCAGGAGATCGAGACCACAGCGAAACCCCGTCTCTACTAAAAATACAAAAAATTAGCCGGGCGTGGTGGCGGGCGCCTGTAGTCCCAGCTACTCGGAGAGGCTGAGGCAGGAGAATGGCGTGAACCTGGGAGGCGGAGCTTGCAGTGAGCCGAGACTGCGCCACTGCACTCCAGCCTGGGCGACAGAGCGAGACTCCGTCTCAAAAAAAAAAAAAAAAAAAAAAAAAAAAAAAAAAAAAAAAAAAACATTGGATAAACCTTGAAAACATTACAAATAGACTAGTAGTTGCCAGGGGCTGCAGAGAGGAGGAAATAAATGGGGAGTGATGGCTAAAGGGTAGAGAGTTTCTTTTTGGGGTGATGAAAATGTTCTAAAATTATATAGAGGTAATGGCTGCACAGCTCTGTGAATATACTAAAAATCACTGAATCGTATATTTTAAAAGGTTAAGTTTCATAGTATGTGAATGTCTCAATAAAGCTGATTTTATAAAAAAAAAAAAAAAAAAAAAAAAAGGCCGGGCGCAGTAGCTCACGCCTGTAATCCCAGCACTTTGGGAGGCCGAGGCGGGCGGATCACGAGGTCAGGAGATCGAGACCATCCTGGCTAACACGGTGAAACCCCGTCTCTACTAAAAAAAAATACAAAAAAGGAGCCGGGCATGGTGGCGGGTGCCTGTAGTCCCGCTACTCGGGAGGCTGAGGTAGGAGAATGGCGTGAACCCAGGAGGGGGAGCTTGCAGTGAGCCGAGATCGCGCCACTGCACCCCAGCCTGGGTGACAGAGCAAAACTCCCTCTCAAAAAAAAAAAAAAAAAAATTAAGAGCCTGCCAGAGGGATATAAGAGCCGACCTGAAGGCTGGGCGTGGTGGCTCGCGCCTGTAATCCTCGCACTTTGGGAGGCTGAGGTGGGTGGATCACGAGGTCAGGAGTTCGAGACCAGCCTGGCCAAGATGGTAAAACCCCGTCTCTACTAAAAAAATACAAAAATTGGCCGGGTGCGGTGGCCCATGCCTGTAATCCCAGTACTTTGGGAGGCTGAGGTGGGCGGATCACAAAGTCAGGAGATCGAGACCATCCTGGCTAACATGGTGAAGCCCCATCTCTACTAAAAATACAAAAAATCAGCTGGGCGTGGTGGCGCTCACCTGTAGTCTCAGCTAATCGGGAGGTCGAGGCAGAATTGCTTGAACCCGGGAGGCAGAGGTTGCAGTGAGCCGAGATGGCACCACTGCACTCCAGCCTGGGTGACAGGGTGAGACTTCGTCTCCAAAAAAAAAAAAAATTCAAAAATTAGCAGGGCGCAGAGGTGGGCATCTGTAATCCCAGCTATTCAGGAGGCTGAGGCAGGAGAATTGCTTGAACCCGGGAGGCAGAGGTTGCAGAGAGCCGACCTGAAAAGAGCTGCCAATGGCCAAAGTTGACCTTTGGCCTTCAAAAGTGTCAAGGTCATGATGGTCAAGTAAAGAATGAGGAAGTCATCCTGGCCAACAGGGTGAAACCCCGTCTCTACTAAAAATACAAAAAAAAAATTAGCCGGGCGTGGTGGCACGCGCCTGTATTCCCAGCAACTCGGGAGGCTGAAGCAGGAGAATCGCTTGAACCTGGGAGTTGGAGGTTGCAGTGAGCCAAGATCGCCACTGCACTCCAGCCTGGCAACAGAACGAGACCCCATCTCAAAAAAACAACAACAAAAAAGAATGACGAAGTGTTTCAGATCAAAAGAGACTAAGGAGACAACTAAACGTAATGTGTAATACTGGATCAGATCCTTTTGCCACAAAGGAATTAGTGGAGCAAGTGGTGAAAACAGAGTGGGGTCTTGGAATTAGTAGTGTGTTTCATTGCTAATTTCCTGGGTTTGACAATTGTATTGTGGTAATGTAGAATGTCCTTGTTTGTAGGAATTAAAGCATTCAGAAATGACAAGGGGGATCATGGTGGCAATTTACACTCAAATGAGTCAAAAGGAAAAAAGTGCTTTGTAAAAAAAAAAAATCCTGTTGTCATTTTGATTGGGGTTATTTTTAATTCCTGGATCATTTATGACTGTGCTTCTTCTCATTTAAAAGCTAACAAACATCTCATCTCTTTAAAAAAAATTTTTTTTTTTTTTAAATAGAGACAGGGTCTCTGTCACCCAGGCTAAAATGCAGTAGAATGATCATAGTTCACTGCAGCCTCGAACTCATGGGTTCAAGTGATCCTCCCACCTCAGCCTCCCGAATAGCTGGGACTACAGGTGTGTAGCACCATACCTCACTAATTTTTAAGTTTTTTGTAGAAATGGGGTCTTGCTATCTTGCCCAGGCTGGTCTTGAATTCCTGGGATTCCTGGGCTCAAGCAATCTCTAGCCTCAGCCTCCCAAAGTGCTGGGATTACAGGCACAAACTACCTCACCTGGCCCATTTCTTAGTAAATATGCAAATCTCATTCCCAGTTTTCTGATATGTGCCCCTTTTTCAAATCACTGATATTTTGTCTGATTTTGTGTGTGTGTGTGTGTGTGTGTGTGTGTGTGTGTGTATGCATGCATGCGTGTGTGTGTATTTGCATCTGAAGGTTCAGCAAGCTTTTTTTTATAAAGGGCTGGAGAGTAAATATTTTAGGCTTTGCGGGGCATATTGTCTCTGCTACTTAACTCTGCTACTACTGCAGTGCAAGGGCAACACAAATGGACGTGTCTGCATTCCAATTAAACTTTATTTACAAAAACAGGTGGGTGGGCTAGATTTGGCTTGAAAGTTGGTCACAGACTGCAAACCTCTAACATAGGATACAAATTTTTAAAAAATGTACGTGTCCTTGACCCACTTTCAGGGATTTATTTAGCTGTAAGATTGGAAACAGCCTAGATATATACAGTTAACAAGGTATCAGTTGTATAATAATCAGCATGTTGGGATGATATAAAGCTGTGTAGTCATGAAAAAATTATACTGTAGCTAAATCTTTCTGCATATGTATCATTATTTCCTTAGGGAAGACCTGGGTTTTAGTTCTGTCTCCATCAACCTCAAGATATGGGACCTCATGGAAGGGAGGGGAGGCCAATGCCGAGGACATGCTCCTGAGCAGGTGCCACAATTCTTCACCTGTAAGGTAGGTCTGATCATGGGAATTCACAGATATCGTGATAAATGACTTATAAAAAATACCTGGCAATATTAAATATGCCAGAAGGGTGAATTCCTGTGTGATTTCCATGTCCACAGTTCAAATTCAAGGGCTCTCTTCTCCACCCAGGAAATTACACAACTTCCCACTCTCAGTCATTCGGTTCTCCCTCTATAGACAACTAGGTCATACATTCCTCAATGGCAGGAACTGTTTTTTATATTAAAAAAAACTCCTCAATTTTAATGGTAGCACCTGCTACACATAAGACATAAAAGTCAAGGTGGAAGACGGAAGAGTGTGGGGTCTGAAGTTACAAATCTCAGTTGACTCCTGGTTCCTGTCATTTATGCCCTATTTGATCTTGGACACTTCATAAATTATCTGAGTTCTGGGTTATCCATCTGCAACATGGACACAATTGCTGGCACTTAGTAGGCATGCACAAAGAATAAAACTTGCCTCACAGAGCCAAAGAGATTCCACAGATTAGAGCACATTAATAAATGCCAAAAATAAGAACATTCTTGTTGAATTCAGCATCCCAGTTTGGCAGGAAGCAGTGGCTCAGCCTGGCATGGTGGCATACACCTGTAGTCCTGGCTACTCAGGCTGAGGTGGGAGGATTGCTTGAGCCCAGGAGATTGAGACTGTAGTGATCGCATCACTGCACTCCAGCCCAGACAACAGAGTACGACCCTATCTCAAAAAAAAAAACCACCCTAAAACAAACAAATATTCCAGATGAATCTAGCCTAAATATTCCTGCTATAAACTAGGCTGCTCTTCCTGTTTTTTTCTTGTCATTAATAATGGTCAGCATTTTTCTCATTAATTTTCTTACTTTACATAAAATTCTATGGACTGGAATGTTTTCATTCTTGCTAATGTTTTGAGTATGTAATTCTATAATCAAAAATAAGTGTTATTAAAAAGTATGTATCTGTCCCCTCGCCATCCCCTGAAAAAAAACAACCCATAAAGAAAAAGGGCCAAAATATCCCTATGTTTCATCTAATTTCTAAAGATGAGCAGTACTTGGCCCTATGAACTAAAGAGAGCCCATTTGTCAGGTAGAAACAGCCACTTACTGCCCACCCCAAAAGATACTGACTCTCAAAGGTCAGATCAAGCTGGGAGATGATCAGCATCATCTTCAAAGCAAGCCAAAAAGAGGTAATCAGAGGAGAAGAAGGAGGACAGTACGGGGGGTGTGGTACCTGAGTAGGTGTCGGCTCAGCTGCCTGGATCTGAAAGTTCTGGGAGGGCTTCTGGGGGACAGTGGGGAGGGTGGCAGATGCCGCCTGCACCACCCGCAGAGCCTGTTGGGGGATCTGCACCACCTGCTGCTGCTCGGCCTTGGGAGGCACCACCTGGACCTGCTGGACCACAGCTGGCTGGCCCCCACCAGGGCTCTGAACAATGAGCAGGTTATTTCCTGCCTGGATGATGTTGTCCGCGGTGGTCTCGATCAGCACCGTCTCCACCTGCTCAGCCACAGCCACAGGGGGCTGGGAGGCAGGAAGGCTCTTCTTCCTTGCTTTCTTGTTAGTCTTAGACAGCGGGGTTGGGGGGCTGTCAGTGAGGAGCTGAGTAGGGGCCCCGGTGTCACTGGCGTTCACGAGGTTGTTGACGGGCAGAGTGAGCGTCACATTGCCGCCCCCACCTGTCAACTTCACCACATTGGCCCCGCTCTGCACGGGGGTGGTGGTCGTACTCGACTTCTGGATGGGGGCTGGCTTGATGGGGACAGGCTTGTGACTGGACGGTGAGGGGGTGATGATGGCTTGGTTAGTGCCAGGGATGATCTGGATCTGGTTGGTGAGATTGGGTTGTACTTGGATGGTTTGGGAACTGCTTGCCTGAATCTGAGGGACTGCCTGGTACTGGATATTGGCATTTGATCGGGTCCCTTTGTTGATCATGGTGGGATTCTGGATAGCGAACACCAGCTGCCCTCCAGGATAGGAGGCGCTCAGTTGTGACCCCTGAATCTGAAGTATATTTCCTTTGGAGGACAAGATTCCAAAGCTATTCTTGCCGGGGCTGAGAGGGAGAGGGGCAGGTTTGATAGGGACAAGTTTCCGCGGTGTGGGCTGTGGGGGAGCAGGAGGTGTCACAGCAGCTTCAACTGCTGGAGGGCCAATTTTGCTACATGTTGCAGCAAGCAGGGCTAAGGGAGATGGCTGGGAGTCCTGCAAAAAAACAGCAGAGGAAAGGAGTGAGACAGGAAGGCCCACTGCCCAGCCGCCTCTGTCCATGATCCTCTCCTCCTGGCGGCATTCCACGCCACTCTTCCCCACCTCCGGGGCAGGCATGTTGCCAGCACCCTCCCCTGCTTGGCTCCTGTCTCCTCTTCTCTACTGGTTTCTCCATTAAGTGAGGGAGAAAAGGTGGGCAATGTCTTTCTCAGGAAGGAACCCCTGGCAGCACCCCACAGACAGGGTAAACTAACAATGCGATCTGACTTCCTACTCCCCGCTGGCCTTGTTTCTAAGGACAATGAAGCATGTTTGGCTCTTAGATGGAGTTTGTTAGCCCACCCCAGAGATTGAGGGGTCCCTGATTGCTCAACTGAGGAAAGGAGGGAAGAAAAAATTGAGGGGCAACAGGAGGAATAAATACTTCAGTAAAGTGCCTTTTAGTACTCGGAACATGTAACTTTATAGACTGGGGAGGGCTACACTTTCGAGACAATGGGAAAGCCTGTTTTCCTTTTCCTTTTTTAGTGAGGTCTGGTGGAAGGAACACAGAGTTTAATCCTTGTTTTTCCCCCTGGCCCAACTGCAGCACCTTAGGTAAATGGCCATGGTTTCTCAGTAAAGAAAATGTGGCTAACTGAACCTTCCCCAGTCTCATAACCTAGGGTATTTATAGTGAGACAGTGAAGAGAGAGTGTTTTCGGTGAGTCTGTCCAGGATGCTGCAACCCTAAGCCCTCGGAGCCCACTGCCTACTCACCTGGGTGGTGGAGGCGGCGGGCTGCAGGTAGTCACTGGGACTCACAGCAGCAGTGGCAGCCATGCTGGTCTGTGGATCTGTTGGAAGAAAAGAGATGGAGTAATGTATAAAATGCCCAAAAAGAACGCAAGCCCACTTGCCTCAGATTTTCTCTTTTTATTTTTTTTTGAGACGGAATTTTTGCTCTTGTTGCCCAGGCTGGAGTGCAGTGGTGTGATCTAGGCTCATGGCAACCTCCCACTTCCAAGTTCAAGCGATTCTCCTGCCTCAGCCTTCTGGGTAGCTGGGATTACAGGCGCTGCCACCATGCCCAGCTAATTTTTGTATTTTTAGTAGAGATGGAGGTTTCACAACGTTGTCCAGGCTGATCTCGAATTCCTGTCTTCAGGTGATCCACCCGCCTCGGCTTCCCAAAGTGCTGGGATTACAGGCATGAGCCATTGCACCCAGCCAGATTTTCTTTTTGCCTCTATTTGTTGCTGCTTCTCCAAGGGAAGTTAATGACTTTTCCCCAGACTTCCCCACCCTGGGTTGACAGCCTTACATCTATTTCAGTAGATTACTTTCTCCTCTCCTCAGACTCAGCCATCTGAGGCTGTGAGGACAGCTGGTCCTGCTGTTGTTGGACTGCCCCCTCCAGCCACCATAGAGTCTGAGATAACACAAAAATAATCAAGATTATACCAGGACTCTCTTCTGTAACTCAGCTATGCCCTCTCTGCTGGGCAGGGGGTAGCTCCCCAGCTAATCCTCTAGCTCAAACTCAAGCCTCCCGTTCACTCCTGCTGTAGACAGATGCCAAAACTGGGAGGGAAGTATCGCTCAGCCAGGATTTCTGACAAGGAGGACATACCTGCTCCATTGCCAAGTCTTGGGTGTTTTATGCTCAGCCTTCACCACAAAGGCCATTGTCCCCAGGCAGCATATACAGCACATGGGTCCATTCTTTTTTTTTTTTTTTTTTTTTGAGAAGGAGTTTCACTCCTGTTGCTCAGGCTGGAGTGCAATGGCGCGATCTTGGCTCACTGCAACCTCCACCTCCCAGGTTCAAGTGATTCTCCTGTCTCAGCCTCCTGAGTAGCTGGGATTACAGGCATGTGCCACCATGCCCAGCTAATTTTTGTATTTTTAGTAGAGACAGGGTTTCACCATGTTGGTCAGGCTGTTCTCAAACTCCTGACCTCAGGTGATCCACCTGCCTCGGTCTCCCAAAGTGCTGGGATTACAGGCGTGAGCCACCATCCTTGGCCTCATAGGTCAATTCTTTACTTGAATTTACACTTTTACATAGTACGATAGGCATGGCCCCACAGGCATCAACCAAGACTCAGTAGAGCTAATGACTAACCGGATATAACAAGGAGAATGAAAACAGAGTAAATTCTATTTTTGTTTAAATGTGTATATATTTCTATATATTAACATAATCAAATAGGAAAAAGTCTTAAGCCATTATCTCCTAGTGGTTGAGTTTTGTTGGACTTAAACTTATTTTGCACCTTGTTTTTCTGTACTTTTTCATTTTCTCATGATAAATATATTCTATTGTACTTTTTTTCTCAAATAAAGATAAATAAGGTTGAGGAAGTAATGAAGGGACTCTCTACTGTGCACTTAAGTCATCCAAAAGAGGCCAGGTACAGTAGCTCATGCATGTAATCCTAATACACTGGGAAGCCGAGGTGGGAGGATCGCTTGAGCCCAGGAGTTCATGACCAGCCTAAGCAACACAGTTAGACCCCATCCCTAATAAAAAATTTTTAAAAAGAAAGAAACACAGTATCAGGAAAATGAAAGTCATGAGAATTTTAGGAGAAAGAATCTATGCCATCTTAAAGTTCATAAATCACTAAGGAAAAGAACACCAGGCAGAGTCAGACTTCAATCCTGGACCTTTGGAAAGCAGATTTCAGTAAGTACAGAAATAAGAGGGGTATTACTTTGAAGACTCAAAGAGACAAAAAGGCGCAGGGTGCATTCTGCCTGGAAGGCTGAGATGGAAGGATCACTTGAGGCCAGGAATTTGAGGCTGCAATTCCCTATTATCACACCTGTGAATAGCCAAAACACTCCTGCCTGGGCAACATAGCAAGACCCCATCTCTTAAAAAAACAAACAAAAAGGCGCAGGGGTTGAGTCCTTGTAAGGAATTTGGCAAAAAGAGGATAGATATTGGGCTGGGTGTGGTGGCTCACGCCTGTAATCCTAGCACTTTGGGAGGCTGAGGGAGGCAGATTGCCTGAGCTCAGGAGTTAGAGACCAGCCTGGGCAACATGGTGAAACCCCATCTCTACTAAAAATACAAAAAATTAGCCGGGCGTGGTGGCAGGTGCCTGTAATCCCAGCTACATAGGAGGCTGAGGCAGGAGAATCATTTGAACCCAGGAGGTGGAGGTTGCAGTGAGCTGAGATTGCACCACTGCACTCCAGCCTGGGCAAGAGTGAGACTGAGTCTCAAAAACAAACAAACAAACAAACAAACAAACAAACAAAGGCTACATATTGGGAAAGCAGAAGCGTTCACATTTTGGCTGGCCTCAGGCTTCTCTGTTTGGAAGAACAATTCTTAAGTGGGGAAAGGTAAAGAAAAGGTGAAGGCACTGGACGCAGTGACTCGTGCCTGTAATTCCAACACTTCAAGAAGGTGAAGTGGGAGGATTGCTTGAGGCCAGGAATTTGAGACCAACCTGGGCAACATAGGGAGACCCCGTCTATATAAAAAATTTAAAAATTAGCTGGACATGGTGGCACATGCCTATGGTCCCAGTTACTTGGAAGGCTGAGGTGGGAGGATCGCTTAAACCTGGGAGGTCGAGGCTACAGTGAATCATGATCACACCACTGCACTCCAGCCTGGGTGATGGAGCAAGATCCCATCTCCATAAAAAAAAAAAAAAAAGGCGAAGTGGAAACTGAAGCCCTGGATAGGTGATGAGCTGGTAAGAAAGCACACCAGTGCCTTAAATGTTTACCAGGCCTGAAGTCCACACAAACTGTACTCCAGAGGAGGGGAGACTTTGCAGACACACCTGCAAATGTGTATGGAGCTGGAGGGCAGCTCTGGGCAAAATTATATATGCAGATCCTGTAATATTACAGGCACTGATCCTTGGCAAAATCCTAGGACAAATGATTGAATAGTATTGTAACTACTGAGGAAAGGAAGGAGTGACCACAAGGAATAGCATTATAATATAGAAGAACAGATCATGCTGAACAAATCTGTTTCTTTTTTGCAGGGTTTTGGATGGATACATCAAGAGCATGGTATACACCAGGTATTTTATTTCAACAGGCATCTGGCTGATATTTTCATAATATTCTTGTGAACAAACAAGGAGGAAACTTGGGCAATATGATAGTCTAGTTTGTCTGGGGCTAAGCTGAGCATGCCTCCACCTAAGTGCTGAGAAGTCTGCTGCTGCAAGGTGTCTTGAACTGGGGTGGGTCTCAGGACCAGGGTTCACAGGCATCCCCACAGAGGCCTTTTTATTCTTTTCTTGTGTTTTCACTGTGATTTTTTTTTTTTGAGACAGAGTCTCGCTCTGTCACCCAGGTTGGAGTGCGGTGGCGCTATCTCTGCTCACTGCAAGCTCCGCCTCCCGGGTTCACGCCATTCTCCTGCCTCAGCCTCCCAAGTAGTGGGACTACAGCTGCCTGCCACCACGCCCAGCTAATTTTTTGTATTTTTAGTAAGAGAGGGGGTTTCATCATGTTAGCCAGAATGGTCTCGAGCTCCTGACCTCGTGATCCTCCTGCCTTGGCCTCCCAAAGTGCTGGGATTACAGGCGTAAGCCACTGTGCCCGGCCAATCTTTTTTTTTTTTGGGATGTAGTCTCACTCTGTTGCCCAGGCTGGGGTCCATGATCTCGGTTCACTGCAACCTCTGCCTCCCGAGTAGCTGGGATTACAGGCACCCACCACTACACTCGGCTAATTTTTTGTGTGTTTTTAGTAGAGATGGGGTTTTGCCTTGTTAACCAGGCTGGTCTCAAACTCCTGACCTCAAGTGATCCGCCCACTTTGGCCTCCCAAAGTGCTGGGATTACAGGCATGAGTCACCATGACCAGCCAAAACAAAGATTTATTTGTTTATTTATTTAGAAACAAGGTCTTGCTGTATCACCCTGGCTGGAGAGCAGTGGCGTGATCTCTGCTCACTGCAACCTCTGCCTCCTGGGCTCATGTGATCCTCCCACCTCAGCACTCCAAGTAGCTGGGACCACTGGTGCACATCACCACACCCGGCTAATTTTTACATATTTTCTAGAGACGGGGTTTTGCCATGTTGCCCAGCCTTTTCTCAAACTCCTGGGTTCAAGCAATCCCATTTTTTGGCCTCCAAAAGTGCTGGGATTACAGGCATGAACCACCACACCCAGCCCAATCATCTTTTTATTTTATTTTATTTATTTTATTTTTTTTTTTTGAGACGGAGTCTCGCTCTGTCGCCCAGGCTGGAGTGCAGTGGCGCGATCTCGGCTCACTGCAAGCTCCGCCTCCCGGGTTCACGCCATTCTCCTGCCTCAGCCTCTCCGAGTAGCTGGGACTACAGGCGCCCGCCACCACGCCTGGCTAATTTTTTTTGTATTTTTTTTTTTAGTAGAGACGGGGTTTCACCGTGGTCTCGATCTCCTGACCTCGTGATCCGCCCGCCTCGGCCTCCCAAAGTGCTGGGATTACAAGCGTGAGCCACCGCGCCCGGCCCCAATCATCTTTTTAAAGATGAACATATACCATAGATCACCAGGTAACTGCTGTATAACCAAGTCATGCACATTTCAGGGCCTGTGTGTGTGTTTACAAGTGCACTATGTGGGCTAATTAGGACAACTTCATTCTGCACATGTAGTTCACGATACATCTGTGCAAAGTGAAAGATGACATAACTTCAGAAGCAGTGGAAAGACTGTGTTACCCTGGCTGACATGCTACAGGATGGGTGTGCAGAACTCAAGGAGCCTAAGTGTCAAGTCTGTGCCATGCTTACAAGGAAAAGCAATGATTTGGGTTCAGTCGAACATCACTCTCTCAGACTGATGCTGATAATTTGAATTTTACTGGCTTTTTTTGTAGTTACATGTGTGAACTTTATAGGAGCTAGATCAATGAGCTGACACACAGATTCATGTTCATACAAAATTAAGTTGTAATATTATAATGAAAATAATCTAAGCCAACCCCAAACCATTTTTCCTTTAGAGTGGTAGTGTTCAAACTATCAGACCACGAACCACAGTTACAGAAACAATCTGCATCAAGACCCACCATATGCATACATACACCACACATTTCTGTCCCATGCTCATGCAATGAAAGTTTCCTGAAACAAAACTCCCTTATTACATATGATGGACCGTGATATTTTTCTATTCTATTTCATTTTTTTAAATGCTGGCTGTGACCCACTAAATTGGTTTTGTGCCCTACAGGCTGGAAAACTTAGGCTTTAGAATGGTATTCACCACCCAAGTTTGGCAAAGATCTAGACGACAAGTAAAACTTGCAGATGTTGGTCGGGCGTGGTGGCTCACACCTGTAATCCCAGCACTTTGGGAGGTTGAGGCAGGTGGATCATTTGAGGTCAGGAGTTCGTACCAGCCTGGCCAACATGGTGAAATCCTGTCTCTACTAAAAATACAAAAAAGTTAGCTGGGTGTGGTGGCGCATGCCTGTACTCCCAGCTACTTGGGAGGCTGAAGCAGGAGAATTGTTTGAACCTTGGAGGCGGAGGTTGCAGTGAGCCGAGATGGTGCCACTGCACTCCAGCCTGGGTAACAGAGCAAGACTCGGTATCAAAAAACAAATAAACAAAAAACTTGCAGATGTCACGAAAGTGAGAAGGATTGTAAACACAATGGGTATCAGTATTAGGGTTCAAGGACATCTTAAAAAACTGGTAGGTACAATGTTTAAGAACATCAGGCTCCATACCTAAATGAGATTCTGACTGTGTGGTTCATTAGTGGGATGGTCCCTCTTAGCCTCCTCCTAGTGCCCTCTGTAAAACAAAGGTAATGTCATCCTTCTAGGATTTCTGTGAGGCTCTAATAACTTATATGGCAGCATCAAGGGTTTAAAGGCATATATGGCTTTAAAGTTTAATAAGTCTTGGCCAGGTGCGGTGGCTCACGCCTGTAATCCCAGCACTTTGGAAGGGCAACGTGAGCAGATCACTTGAGCTCAGGTGTTTGAGGCCAGCCTGGGCAACATGGTGAAACCTTGTCTGTTTATTTAAAAAAATAAGTCCTCCACTTAGGTTAAAAAACCAATCACATGCATACAGGGCAGAAAGAGCCTAATAGTGCCATGTGGAAAAGCCCCAGGGGTTTTGACTTTAAGCTGAATGGGGGCCAGCACAATCTAGATATGGCTGCCAAAAAGGCTACTGCAATCTTGGATTGCATTTCTAAAAGGTCAGTCATAGAAAAAAAAAATAACATCCTCCTGTAGTTTGCACACTTGGGCCACATCTGGAGCATCAGGTTCTGTTCTGAGGGACATTTTAGAAAGGGGATTTTCAGCTGAAGCTTGTTCAGAAGACAGCAGCAATGGTTGTGGCCAGGGTGCCAGAGTGGGGACATGGGTTCAAAGGGTAGAACCAAGACTCCTGTGTGGACATTTTGAGGCAGATTTTAGTTAACACAAGAGAGAACTTTGAAAAGATGAAAATCAGTTGCCTTCTGAGGTACTATGTTCTCCCTTCTCTGGAATCACTTAACCAGAGGCAGGACACACGTGTCCCTGCTGGAGTCAGGATGTTGAGATGGGGTGGGAAGTTGGACCAAATGATCTTTAAGATTTTTATTCATGGCCGGGCGCGCTGGCTCACGCCTATAATCCCAGCACTTTGGGAGGCCAAGGCGGGCGGATCACTTGAGCTCAGGAATTCGAGACCAGCCTGGCCAACATGGGGAAACCCCGTCTCTACTAAAACTACAAAAATTAGCTGGGTGTGGTGGTGCGCACCTGTAATCCCAACTACTCAGGAGGCTGAGGCAGGAGAATCGCTTGAACCCGGGAGGCAGATGTTGCAGTGGGCCAAGATCGTGCCACTGTACTCCAGCCTGGGCGACAAGAGCAAGACTCCACCTCAAAAAAAAAAAAAAGATTTGTATTCACTGGAAGAAAGTGCAGTGATTTAAAATAAGCTAAAAAATATATTTTTATACTTCTCAGACCATGTTGCTGATAAAAATACAAGATGAGTTTGTTGCTGGCAGCACTACAAAGGAAGGCAATGGCTCTTCCAGGAGGCTCCCCCAGGGCTCAGGTTTGCTTAGCTAAAATTAGTGAATGACTCGCTTAGACATCCTCTATTATAAAACAGAAGGGACACAGGATCCGTGCAGAGTGTAAATGAAATGAGACGAAATAAAAACTGGCCTAGCGTTTCTTCATCATCTCCCTTCCTCCCTCTCTGCAGTCCTTATTACCCTGGACTCAAACTGTTTGGACACTGGGCTGGGTTCTGAGTGACTCTTCAGTTAGGAGGTTAAAGCAGAATCCACTGAAGCAAGCTGCAGACTGCTGGCGCTGGACATTGCACCATTTCAGCTTGGTTTCATTTTCCTCCCCAGCTGGTTCCTGAAATACTCCTATAGATCTCAAACAAATGTTTGCAAGTGTCTTCCCTAGTGTCACTCAGAGCTTTATGGCCACAGGCTGCAGACCGGGGCAACCAAAAGAGAGACCGATCTCCCTGCCACTACAGAATTAATCTCCTGGAATTAACCATGAAAAGGAAAAGAGAGGCATTTCCCACTGATGTTTGGAAATGAAAAGTGGTTAAGAAGAGGTAGCATAGATACCTAACTGTAAGACTATGATCAAAGGCACTTTAGAACCTCATTAATTTGGAACCTTATATTTAAAATATACAATTTGGACATAAATTATGCTTAACTTTTCTTTCATACTATTTAAAGCGAGCCTAAATGGTGTTCAAAGATTGCAAAGGGACCCTTAGTCAGAATAATTGTTTTATACCACTTCCGCCACTTTAATAGTGCCACTTGGTTTTAACAGTAGTTTACATCCGGTCACTGAAACCAACACTTAACAACATAGGTAAGTGGGATTAGTGCATATTCTTGAAAGAAAAAGCTGCATTGCTTTCAAAGTTATATCATTCAGACTTTTCATTAAGTTAGGTTGGCTAAAACTTTCCCAACAGTCCCCAGGCTAGTGAAGTTTTACAATATTTACTATACAAACAATAGTACCTCTCTTAGTCTCCAAGGAAAACTCCAGGGCATCAAACAAGGTTTGAAGGCAGCATAGGGTAGGGATGGGGATGCAGGTGCCTGATGGGACCACACACAACATTCCTTTCCCATATTGGAAACCAATTTAATTCCAAAACCAGCAGAAAAGCACCCCCTGAGTTTCTGGACTGATCATCCGCCTCTACCTCCTGTCCCCTCCAGCACAGCCTTCTCTTCCTACCCCCTTGGCCAAACTTGGTAGAAAAACTGCTGGCACCCTGCTGTCCCCTCCCTCCTTCCCTACTCACTCATTTCCCAGCAGCATTAGGACGTCCACCCTGGCACTGTGCTCATGCTGCACCTGCCCAGGTCGCCAGCGACCTCCTTGCTGCTCAATCCAACAGCCCCTCTGACCAGTGCCTCTTCCTCGAAATTCCCATGGACTTTCTCCCACCTCTCCTGCCACCTCTTCCCCTTGTGGGCTCCTCTTCCTTTGCCACCCCTTAAATACTGATGTTCCCCAACATCTGTCCTTTCTCCTCACCCAGCACCCTTTCCCTGGGTGACCATGCCTACTCGCACGGCTTTACATACCTTCCACAGGCTGGCAACTCATAGGCCTGTGTCTGGCCCAGATCTCTGCTCCACGTGTTAGACCTGTACATCCAGCCCTCTGTGGGTCTTCCATTAGGGCTGGCCACAGACACTCAGAGCACTGAGCTGTCAGCTTTGCCCATTCTTTCTCCAGCTTTCTCACCCTCAGCCACCACAGGCCTTCTTCCAGATCCTTGAAAAACTTGAGTCTCTGCAGCTGTCTTTCCTTGCTTATAGCTCTTTCTGTTCTCTTCACTAGCTAAGACCTCACCCTTCAGGTCTCTGGCTATTTGACTTTCCCAGCATAATTTAAGAGCCATTATGTACAGGCATGCCATTTCCTCAGAGAGGCCTTTTTGGACCCCTGAGATGAGGTTAACTCCTTTGGGAACACTCACCACCCATTAACTAATCACGAGCCCAATGTATGTGAGGGCTCCCCAGGGTGGGCCATGTCTGTTTATACCACTGAACTGCAGACACCAAGGCCTGGCACATGGCTCACAGATACCTTCAGTGCCTATGGGCTGTATGAATATCCTGGGTTAAAGCAGCCTCTCTTCTGGTATCTCCAATCAGGACAAAACCTAAGTATCCCCCTCACTGCCAACCAATCATCAAGTCCTCATGATTCCACCTCATAGACAAATCTCCCTACAGTGTACCCAGGCTCCCCATCCTCATCACCATGATCCACCTGAGATACTGCCCATGGCCTCTAAAACTGCTTCCTGGCCTCTGGCCTCCCCCTTAGCCAGCCTCCACAATTTGGTTAGAAGGCTCTTTAAAATGCAAATCCCATCCAGCTACTCTCCTAATTAACCATCTCAATTGTTCCCTGATGCTCTTGTGATAAACTTATAAAGGCCAGAACAACCTGTCCCTCCCTGGTCCTCCCTCCTGACCTCTTTCCCTTCCAACTCTCCCAACACACACTTCAGTTTTTCATTTCTGGAATTAAAACATGCCACCCTGTTTCACTTGGAGCCTGAAGCACACTCTCTCCCATTTGCCCAGCCAGCTCCTGTCCTTCAGAGCTCATTTATACTCACTCAGGGAAAGCCTTTTCTGACCTCCTCCCACCTCAAATCTGGGGCAGGTGACCCTGCTACCCGCCCGTGCATACTCCAGGCACCCTTCGGCACTGTCCCATCTACACAGAGCTGGTAGTGTGTCCCTGTCCCACGGTCTTTCTAGGCCTGACTTGGGGAGAGAACGTAACAGGAAGAGAGACCTCTGAGCCCTGGCCACCAGGCTGCAGGCTGTTCGACTATTCTTTTCACTGAGAATGCTACTCTTGAGACCCAGCAAATGAGAAAAAGCGCCTACAGAAATACCACAACAGTAGGCTTTAGGAAGCTTTTCCTTCTGGAGAGAACTAGGCTCCATCTCCACAACCCAGGCCTTGGGGGTAACTTGGCTTTTTTTGCCTGTGGGTTCCTGCCATCGTGGCTCTGGCTTTCTTGGCCTTTTGCTATGGTATTTCCCCTGGAGGAATTTCACACTGTGCAAACAGTCTTTCTCTTGGCTATTTTGGTCAGCTCAGCTGGGCTGTAAGCCAACAAAGCAGTTTCTAAGCCCAGGCTTTTCCAGTTGCCTAGCCTGGAAGAATTCAGAGCTGGTGAGGGAAAAGCATGCCCTGACTGGTTTTAGAGGACAAAGTTGGACCTCAAAGAAAGCTGACAAATGGGATAAGAGAATCCATTTGGATGAAGAAAGCAGCAACCTTGGTAGTGAAAGACTCCAAATTGTGCTGAATATTTCAATGAGAAGCAAACCTCAGTAATCACAATAACCATTATAAGGTGGGCACAGTGGCTCATGCCTGTAATACCAGCACTTTGGGAGGCCAAGACAGGAGGATCACTTGAGGTCAGGGGTTCAAGACTAGCCTGGGCAACACAGCAAGATGCCATCGTTACAAAAAATGTTTACAAACTAGCTGGGTGTGGTGGCGTGTGCCTGTAGTCCCAGCTCCTTAGGAGGCCAAGGCGAGAGGATTGCTTGAGTCCAGGAAGTCGAGGCTGCAGTGAGCCATGATTGCACCACTGTGCTCTGGCCTGGATGACAGTGAAACCCTGTCTTTAAAAAATAATAATAAAAATTTTAAATAAACAAATAAATTAAAACCATGGTAAAAGAGCCCAATAACAGTAAAACAAATTTCAATGGCTTTCATTAAATGAGAACAACTCTGGGCAGTGGCTTGCTAATGCCACAGGCCGAAGGAAGCAAGAAGGTGAGTAAGGAATGGAGATCTTGTCTCCACATTAACCCTTTACTGAGCCTCCCATCTCCCCTCACCCCACCATCTCAGACCCCCAGCCTCAGGCAATGACCCTTAGGTATGTCCACAATTTCATCAAGAAGTTAAAATTTCCCTCATCAGCTAAGATCCATTATGTCTCCCCTTCTCTTCAAGCAAAACTCCTTGTAGGAGTTACCTATACTTACTGTCCTTAATTTCTCTCCTGCTAGCTTTTCTTAAACCTGCTCCAACCAGGCTGCACCCTCCCCATGCATGCCACCAAAACTGTTCACACCACCAGACACCTCCATGTTGCTAAAAACCTAATGGCTACTTCTACTTCTTTTTTTTTTGGGGGACAGAGTCTCACGGTCACCCAGGCTGGAGTGCAGTGGCACAATCTCAGCTCACTGCAAGCTCCGCCTCCTGGGTTCATGCCATTCTCCTGCCTCAGCCTCCCAAGTAGCTGGGACTACAGGTGCCCGCCACCACACCCAGCTAATTTTTTTTTTTTGTATTTTTAGTAGAGACAGGGTTTCACTGTGTTAGTCAGGATGGTCTCAATCTCCTGACCTCATGATCCGCCATTCTCGGCCTCCCAAAGTGCTAGAATTACAGGCATAAGCCACCGCACCCGGCCTACTTCTTTTTTTTTCGAGACAAAGTCTCGCTCTGTTGCCAGGCTGGAGTGCAGTGGCGCAATCTCGGCTCACTGCAACCTCCGTCTCCTGGGTTCAAGCGATTCCCCTGCCTTAGCCTCCTGAGTAGCTGGGAATACAGGCATGTGCCACCATGCCCGACTAATTTTTTGTATTTTAGTAGAGACAGACAGGGTTTCACCATATTGGCCAGGATGGTCTCAATCTCCTGACTTCATGATCCGATCACCTCGGCCTCCCAAAGTGCTGGGATTACAGGCATGAGCCACCGCGCCGGCCATGGCTACTTCTTAAACCACATCATCCGTGTTGCTCTGACAGTTGATTGCTCTTCCTTTTGATCTTGGCTCGCTGCAACCTCCGCCTCCCAGTTCAAGTGATTCTGCTGCCTCAGCCTCCCAGGTAGCTGGGATTACAGGGGCCTGACACCACGCCCGGCTAATTTTTTGTATTTTTAATAGAGCTGGGGTTTCACCATGTTGGCTAGGCTGGTCTTGAACTCCTAACCTCAAGTGATCTGCCCGCCTCGGCCTCCCAAAGTGCTGGGATTACAGGTGTGAGCCACCGTGCCTGGCCTCTTCTTCCTTGAAACACTTTCTTTACTTGGCCTCTAGGACACACCTGCTAGTCTCTGGCTAACTTCTCCCATATCTCCTTTGCTGGTTCTTCCTCTCCTCTCAAATTCTAAATGATTGGGTTGCCCCAGGACTCTGTCTCAGGACCTTTCTTCTGTCTACACCTGTTTCCTAGCTGATTTTGTCTAGTCTCGTAGGTTTAGAAACCAGTAAGATACAGATTCTATATAATTTTAACTCTCACATTTCTATCTTGACTTGTATATCCAACTGCCTACTGATAGCTCCACTTGGATGTATTAATAGGCTTTGTAAAGCTAACTAGCCCCAGCCGGGCGCTGTGGCTCACGCCTGTAATCCCAGCACTTTGGGAGGCCAAGGCAGGTGGATCACCTGAGGTCAGGAGTTGGAGACCAGCCTGGCTAACAGGCGAAACCTCATCTCTACTAAAAATACAAAAATTAGCTGGGCGTGGTGGCGCATGCCTGTAATCCCAGCTCCTTGGGAGGCTGAGGAAGGAAAATCGCTTGAACCTGGGAGGTGGCCGTTGCAGTGAGCCAAGATTGTGCCACTGCACTCCAGCCTGCGCGACAGGAGCGAGACAACATCTCAAAAAACAAAACAAAACAAAAATCTAACTAGCCCCAAACAGTGCTCCCTATATTGTCCTAATCCTGTGACGCCTTCAAAATTCCCCATTGCAGTGAATGAATAGTAACTTCATCTTTCCAGCTCCTCAGCCTTAAAACCTTGGGAGTTATCCTTATCTTTTTTCCACACCCTACACTTCACAGCAAACACTCTATCTTCAAAATATATGCCCAATCTGACTGCTTCTACCACCTCCTCCGTCATCACCTAGGTCCAGGTTTCTATCATGTCTCCCATGGATTAACCTCCTAGCTGCGCTTCTGACCTTGACCCCATTAGTCTATTCTCAACACATCCAGAGTAAGACCCATCACACTTAAATGAAACCATGTTATTTCTCTGCTCAGAGGCCCCCAATACCATCCCATCTCCCACTCAAAGTAGGAGCCAAAATCTCCATTGTGACACATAAGGCCCCTGTGTGACCTGACCTCTTTCACCTGCCCTGTCACTCTCCCTCTCTCACTGCTTTAGCTAACATGGTGGCTCCCTGCTGTTCCTGAACATACCAAGTACGGCCCCTGCTGAGGGCCTTTGCATTGCTCTTCTCTCTGCTGAGTTCTCACCCTCCTCCCCTCACCCCAGATAGAAAAAGGCTCAATCTCCTCCCCATTCCTTCAGGGTTTTACTCAGATGTCACCTTATCATTGAGACCTTCCCTGATCACCCTATGTAAATTGCCACCCCCCTTTTTTTCCTTATCCTCGTTTTGCCTCCTTAGCACTTTTCATTGTCTAACAAATATCTATTCGTTATTAATTGTCTCCCACTAAGATGTAAGCTTCCTAAAGGCAGGGACTTCTCTGCCTTATTCACTGATGTATCCTAGTCCCTGGCACATGGTAGGTGCTTAATAATCTATATTTGTTGAATAAGTGAATGAATAAATCCTGAAGGTTTTAGAGCAGGAGAGCCTAAAGCGAGTTTAGGAACCAAAGGAGAAAAGCTGCAGATTTGCATATCCTGGCACTAGGTCAGGATCCACTCCACAGCTGGGTTTAGCTGACCCAGACCCTGATGGAACCCTCAACCCCACCAGTCACCTCACATGTGGGCCAGTGCAGTCCAGTCCTGCCCCTGGCCAAAAACTTCAAAGCTCACGCCTCTCATCACCACACACCAGGTACTACTGCATTTCAATGCTTCTCTCAGTTGACATGCATTAATGCTTCTCTCCATTGACATGCATTGGCGGAGCCGGGATTGCACCACTGCACTCCAGCCTGGTGACAGAGCAAGACTCCGTCTCAAAAACAAAAACAAAAACAAAAACAAAACAAAGCCGGGTGCGGTGGCTCACGCCTGTAATCCCAGCACTCTGGGAGGCTGAGGCGGGTGGATCATCAGGTCAAGAGTTGGAGACCATCCTGGCCAACACAGTGAAACCCCGTCTCTTCTAAAAATACAAAATTAGCTGGGTGTGGTGGCGCGTGCCTGTAGTCCCAGCTACTCGGGAGGCTGAGACAGGAGAATCGCTTGAATCCAGGAGGCAGAGGTTGCAGTGAGCCAAGATTGCACCATTGCACTTCAGCCTGGTGACAGAGGGAGACTCTGTCTCAAAAAAAAAAAGATAACGAAGGCACTTGAATTTGAATGCCGCCTGTCTGTCTCCACCCTTAATTCTTCTTTCCAAAACGTGATTGTCATTTGCTAGTTTGCATCCTGACTGGGTCACATCCCATTGTACTGGAAGGGACTCTGGAAGTGTGTGGGGGTGGGGGCAGCATAGGGTGAAGAGAACCTGATCAAAGCAGGCCCAAGAAACAGCATCAAGTTTTTTTGTCAAAGAATACTGGGCCTCAGAATTTTAGAGAACAGGAGAAAAAAAAGAAAGCAAGATACACTTTTTCCCCTAAAGAATCTCATTATGTGCTTTGGCACATTTATTTGTGAGTCACTCCCCACATTTATCCTGGGCCATGATCAGCGTTTTTTTTTTTTTTTTTGAGACGGAGTCTTGCTCTGTCGCCCAGGCTGGGGTGCAGTAGTGCGCTCTCAGCTCACTGCAATCTCCGCCTCCTGGGTTCAAGTGATTCCCATGCCTCAGCCTCCGGAGTAGCTGGGACTACAGGCGTGTGCCACCACATATGGTTAATTTTTGTATTTTTAGTAGAGATGGGGTTTCGCCATGTTAGCCAGGCTGGTCTTGAACTCCTGACCTCAAGTGATCTGCCTGCCTCAGCCTCCCAAAGTGCTGGGATTACAGGTATGATCACCGAGCCCGGCCCCAGGCCAGAATCAGCTTCTGAAATGAGTGGTGATTTCATTTCCCCTGAGAAGACAGGGCTGGCTTACCATTTACTTTTTTGGAGGCTGGGAAATGTCTTGGTCTGTTTTATTCTAGGCTGATCTAAGAAGATTCCTCATTATCAACTGGGAGCAGAGATATTCCACTTCCAATTACATGGCCCTGCCTGCTCACTCTTACTTCCTATTCACTCTCTCGGAGGCCACTTTGTGATTCTACCAAATCCTATAGGAGAGGTGACAACCCCAAAGAGAAGGCTCTAGAAAGATGACATTTGGAAATGTGTATGCTAGTGTCTGCTGGCTCCTCTTGGGCCACTTTTACTCTGTGATTGAGATGAAAGGCCATCTAACTGCCTAAATCACCACAAAGGGACAAACTGGTATCTCAGAGCACTCAGCAACAAAAACAAGCAAGCTAAGCCTCTGCACTGCAATGTGGCAGGGCTTCTGGCTAGGTATAGCAAGCAATTCTGATGTGGAGACAAACAGCAGCAATGGGAATGATATGCCAATGAAGGATTCCAACAGTTGGGTCTGCAAGCATGCTTGTCCTGTGACACAAACAGCCTAGACATCTCAGCACTGCTTGGAGCTGCTCATTGGGGGAGCCTAAGAAACATCAGCCCTTTCACAACCCCTTGCTCCTGAGCAGAGCTCATCTCCCAAGAGCACATCAGCCCGCAGCTCACTCTGACGAGAAGCACAGTATTCCCGTGCCAGTGGCAGCCTCAGAGCATCCGGAAAGAGCGCTTCCTAGACACGCAGTGGAAGCCATGACTTCCCCTAATCTGCTAGTGCTGCCTCTGAACTCATGTGGAGGTTCTTTTTCCAGTGTCCCCAGAGGCAGCAGAAAAACCCGTTTTCCATTTTGGAATCTATCAAGTAGGACAAATCCGCCACCTGGGAGCATCTCCTCAAGGGCAATCTCTACTCCCTTTTCTACATAGCCTGACAATACCCTCAAGTTAGAAATGTCCATGTTGGCTAGGCACAGTGGCTCATGCCTGTAATCCCAGCACTTTGGGAGGCTGAGGTGGGAGGATTGCTTGAGGCCAGGAGTTTGAAACCAGCCTGGCATTGAGAGACTATGCCTCTATTATTTAAAAAAAAAGAAATGTCTCATATTTTTACCCTCTTCACTCATCTTTCCACCTTGCTCCAATAGATTGCTGACAGAAAAGTGAGACCTCCTCCACCCCAAGGTCTCCTAAAAGAATGCTGCTAGCCAAAAAAAGATCTGCTGATAATTGAGGAAGAGCATCTTTAAAAAGACACTCAACTACATTTCAGGAACATAAAAATCTAAGAGTTGGCTATATGAGGGAAGAAATTAAGAGAAAGAACTTTTTTTTCCTCCTACAACAGGTCTAGATAACGTCATACAAGGAGTTGCACGCATATCCAAAACAAAAGCAAGGCAAAAACAAGCAAAAAAGCAACAAATGTATTCCAAAATGATGTCCATTTCTCAGCCCAGAAATGTACTGGATACTGGTTTAGTTCAGCCTGTAGGGGCTGGGAAGAAATTCACAAATCCAAGTCAGTTGCAAAAAGGGAAAACTCCAGACATATCACCCAATGAACTTGTAAGAAAGTATATGAGCTTCCCTGAACAGATTTTACCCCAGGTTTGCAGCCCACAAGGTTTAAGATCGGGCCATGAGGTTAAATCTTGTAAACTCAGAAGTGTTCATGCTACTGCATCCCTAAACTTTGTAATTCTCTACATACCCTTTAAAGCAGTGTTTCTCTGCATCTTTCATTCCGTAGCCATTGTCCACCTGATCCAAAATATCCTAAATTTTTCAGTGTTTGGAAGCAGGGTTTCCAATTTTTGTGTATACAGAAAAGGGGGGGTGTGTGAAAAAATAAGTATTAGAAAAAGAACATGTTACATATCTATCACAGAAATGAGTGGGCAAGGTTTAGAAGATGGCTGAAACAAAGCCAATACTAAGGTCTACTGGTTGGCTGCAACAAGTTTAAAATGTCTTCATAAGGGCCCTGGTTGGGCAATACTATACTTGCTGACAGTACACTTGGGAACTGCCACAGACCTATAGCAAAAGACTGTTCAACTTCTCCAAAAAGCTGGTATTAACCACCAGAAGAAATAAGTTCAAGGCCAAAATATCCAAATGAACCAACCACTCTACTTGCTGAAATGCCATAAAGCTTCTTTACCCCAGACATTTGCCCAAATCTCATAATTTCTTTTCTCCTCTCTGACAGGCCTCCAGAGGCCCAAACTTTAATAGAATCTGAGAGAAAAAAGTGGCCAGTCTATCTGCTGTCCAGAGTGATGCCAAACTCTTTCTCCCGGAGCCAGTTCTCCCCGTTGCGCAGTCAGGTGAGGATCCGATTATTAACAAACTCTACTTGGGTCTCCTTGGCAAAGAGTTTCTGGCTTCAGCAGCCTAGCTCAGGGGGGTTCATAATTATGTCAGACTCCCTTTTTTCTTGTAGTTGCTTTTAACCAAAGAGGTTAAGCCTCTGTACAACCAAGAGGAAGAACTAGAATTAGAAAACTTACCAATCGTCCCAGCCAATGATAATCCATTTCCAACAGGTATTAACGCCTGTTAGAAGCCATTGGAACATTGACATCATCAGCCCAATTGATAGGTTGTCTGATAGATTCGCCCCCTTCATCGCACACAAGAATTTAAAACAAAACAAGACACTGCAGTTATATTCATTATTGCAGACAATGGGTTTCTTTGTGTTTGTAATTGAAATTACTGCTGTGGTCTGGACTCCACCATTATTCCCTTCGCAGCCTGTGAGCTAACCAACACTCTAAACTTTCTAGCCCTAAAAATTGCATCATCCAGAATACCAACTCAATACAGCCCTCCACTGTGAAACTGAATGCCTTCTGGGGTGCAGCATGAAACAGTTTTAGACAGTGCATGCCAGTGCACCTTGAAACAGTGTCCATCTGTAATGAAATCTGTAAACGGGAAACTTGGGCCAATTCATTGTTTAAAGCAGATCTACTGGCTCATACCTTTCTCTAGAAACAATAAGTGAACAAGAAGTAACCTCAGAAGAAGAAAGAACTTTGGGAGAACGCACTGAGAAAGGCCAGACTGAGTCCCCTTGGATGAAATTAATTAAGAAACAAACATGACAGGATATTGCAATCAAAACCAAGGAATGCAGTGAGGACAGGTTTCTCAGTTGCCCAGGTTTCTCAGAGGAGAAAACATAGTTCCTTTTGAACTAAAATTAGAAAGCCGCTGGGAAGGAAACATAGGAAGCATGGGTAAGAGACTGAAAACCGTAAGTCAGCAATGGGGATGGAGGTGGGTGGAGGAGGAGAGCAAGTATCTATTTTGTTTTATTTCTTCTGTAATTCCTTAAGATTGTTTGCGCCTGAGCTTTGGGACTGCAGTAGTCTCCCCCACGGGGCGTCAGGTAACAGGCTGGGAGCTCTGGCAAGAAGTTCTCAAACTTCTCACAATTCTGCTAAGAGCTTGCAGATATCTGGCTGGAAGATCAAGGACCCAAGTGAAAATATTAAAGGAAGGTTTTTGCCTACTCCCCAGTGAGAGGTCATCTGCCCAGGGAGTGCCCTCGTGTCCTGACACCATCGCCCGACTGGGATACATCAGTAACCGTGCTGTCGTCGATGCCGAGCAGTGCCCATCTGGTTGGCAGCGTCCGGATCTCAAGCGTTCCCTCGCCCCTCTCTGTACTCCGGGGAGCCCTGAATCGCTGGTGGGCATCTACTGTTAAAGAGTGCAGGAAGGCCTCTCAGACACGGGGCGAACACGAGGGCTGTTGGCTGCCTCTTCGGAGTCGACCCAGGCATAGTCCGCCCAGGCGGGAGAGCGGCGCTGAGGTGGGTCGGCACTCGTCTGAGGGGTGCCAGGCCACCCCGGTGCCCGCTCCTCTCACCGGCCCCCGGAAGCGCCGCCCTCCCGCCCGGCGGGCTCCGAGGGGGCGGGGAGTCGAACGCCCCCTTCCGGGTGCCTCCGCCCGGCTGGCCAGCCCCGCTCCTCCTCCGGGCGGGAATCCTCCCTCCCCCGCCCCTCCTGAAGCCGGGCCCCGGCGCCAGGCCCGGCCCCAGGGGGGAACCCCCGGCCTCGGCTCCCTCTCCCCGCGGCCTCTGCCCGTCTTCCCGACCCTTGGGGGCCGGGAAGACCCCGCCGGCAGCGGCCGGGACCCACCGCTCATTACGACATCTTCCTCCCTGGCCTCCGCCGCCTCCGCCGCCACCGAGAGCCTGACACCGCCCGCCAAGCACCCGCCAATCCCGGAGCCCGCCACCGCCCGAGCGACGGCAGCCTTCACCAATAAGTGCTTGGAACATTGGGGACCGACAGCACTATTAGCCAATCAACCAGAGGCGTCTAGAGCGACGTTGATTTGACCAATAGGTCTGTGCAATGTCACTGATGGACGGTAGAGTGCACCAACCGAAAACCAATTGAATAATGAATGACATGTTCATTAGCCAATTGGAGGGAGGCAAAGTCCCGCCTGCTGGGTGGTTGATGGACAGCAACAGGAAGCTGGAAGGGGAGGGGCTTAGCCGAAGGGTGCTTTTGTATTGGTCGTGGTTGACCTTCCACCCACCTCTAACCCAGAGGATGAGTGATAGATCTGCCCTGAAGCCAATCAGAAGTCCTTAGGGTGAGGCCCACAAATGCCCCAGAAATAGCATATACGTTGCGCCTTAAGTCCAGTCTCGCCCAGGTGTGGCAGGAGCTTTTACCTGCTCTTCGGCAGTAGCCGGCTGCCACTCAACCCCATGCCTGGTGAGTGGAAAGCCATCAACCTTTTATTTAGTCCCTCGCTCGTTGTCGCCTCGGGAGGGGCTACTTTGTACAGTGAGGCACTGGGGTCCGGCACCATAGTGGGAGTTGGGGTTGTTTACGCGACACTACTTCTAAGGGGATTTTCACAATTGGTTAAGCCCCCGTTAATCCTCACATGGTTATTGCGGCGACCCCCATAGCCCACGGTCCCAAACGTGTGCATCTGAATCATCCGAAGCTCTTTCTAAAGGCAGGCTCCCCGGGCCGCCTCTCCTGATCCGACTGGATACTTCACGGGGCGTGCCTAGAATCTGCATTTTAGCAAGGGCCTCGCGTGGACAGAATTGCACGCTTGAATTTGAGAAGTACTGCTTGGCCTCTGCCCCACTTACCCTTACCTTCTTGAGATGAGGTAAAGCACTCGGTAGGCACTATCCGGGTAGGTTTATCTTTGCTCCCAAGTCTCTTCCGAGAACTTGGGAAAGCTGCCTAGCTTAGTGAGGGAATCCATTCTGGCTTCAGACCAGTCTGGGTTTGAAACCTACACATCCCACTAACTTAGGCAGGGTACTGAAACTCCCTGAGCCTCGTGTCCTCATCAGTAAAACGAGGTTAATCACACCTACACCTTAGCGCAATGACTTTTTTTTTTTTTTTAAACATAGCCTATCAAGAGAAATACATTTTGCATACTGACCAGTACACTGCTCTTTGTATGAGAGTGTCATAAAGTTTCCGAAAACAATGCTTACTACTTGTGACGCACTGATAGTTTCTATGCGTATCCTATCCTATCTTATTCTCCTTGTTGATCATGACTGGCAGTTTGAAAAACACTGCTAGAAAAGGTTGGTGTGATAATACAAAATGCAGAGCAGAATACCGGCTACACAGTAATTGCTGAATAAATGTTAATAGCCTCTTCCAGCCTACTCCTCGCAGTGTTAGCCTTGGAAAAACAAGACTTTAGACGATAGCACTCCTCTAGTAAAGATCCTTCATGGGATCCATATCTCCTAGATAAAGCCCAAACTCCTTTCTAGGCAAAGTCCTCCCACTCTTTTTTCTTCTTAACCTCAGCATCCACCAGAGGACACACTCTTACTGGTGTATCTTTCATGCTTTATCTCCTCCCTCTACCCCCGTTCCCTTCCTACAAATCCTACCCTTTTCCCTCCAGGAAAGATTCCAGGTTCCTAAACACTTATGCTTTTTTCCACTAATTGACTTCCTGTCTGACCCTTCCCTTCTGGTAAACCCCTATGCATCCATGGCCAGATGTGGTGGCTCACACCTGTATTCCTAGTGCTTTGGGAAGCTAGAGGCAGGCGGATCACCTGAGCCCAGGATTTCGAGACCCAGCCTGGGCAACATGGCGAAACCCTGTCTCTACAAAAAAATCAACTGCATGTGGTGGTACGCAGTTTTAGTTCTAGCTACCTGGGAAGCTGAGGTGGGTGGATCACTTGAACCTGGGAGTTTGAACATAAAATGAGCTATGATCACACCACTGCACTCCAGCCTGGGTGACAGAGCGAGACCCTGTCTCTCAGAAAAATAAATAAACTCCTATGCATCCTTCAAGACCCTGCTCAAAGTCTGCATACCTCACTCCTGCCCAGCCATAGCTTCTTCCTCCTCTGCGCTGCCCTGGCACATGCAAAAGAGCTTCTCTCTCACACACTATTTCCACACTTTTATTCTCACTTCTTACTCTCCTGCTAGACTGAGCTGTGGTAGAAGGATTGAGGCCAGCACAGAGGAGGATCAGCAGGAAATGTAAGCTGAGTTAAAGAATGAATATTTGCATACAATGACATCTGCAGGACTTGTTTGTATAGTCCATACATTCTGTTCCCAGGCCATTTTTCAAGTTTAGATTGCTTCACTGTCAAACCAAGGACTCCACCCGGGTTCCATGACTCACCTGTATTAGGGTGCAGGGGCTTGGGGGTGAGGTAGGTGGGGTTGAATATCCTGCTGGGCCACTGTCAAACCTCTTCTGGGAGAAAAACGGGGTAGCTATGCTTCTCCTATCCTAGAGGCCCCATCATGAAGACTGCAGAGGTGAAAAAAAAAGTGTGCACACACATGGCGGAGGACAGGGTGCGAAAACTTGGAAGAATTCTGTAGTAGTTTTGAATTATTTGATTGGTTTTGCCCTTTTAAAGGTCACCTTATCCTTGTTTTGTTTTGTTTGTTTCTAGGCTGTCTGACTTTTCTTACTAGAGACACAGGCAAAGAAGCGGACCCTTTTTTTTGTTTGTTTGTTTTTGTTTCTTTCTTTTTTTTTTTTTTCTCGAGATGGAGTCTTGCTCTGTCACCCAGGCTGCAGTGCTGTGGCGCGATCTCGGCTCACTGCAACCTCTGCCTCCCAGGTTCAAGCGATTCTCCTGCCTCAGCCTCCTGAGTAGCTGGGATTACAGACATGCGCCACCACTCCCAGCTAATTTTTGTATTTTTAGTAGAGATGGGGTTTCACCATGTTGGCCAGGCTGGTCTCAAACTCCTGACCTCAAGTGATCCGCCCACCTCAGTCTCCTAAAGTGCCGGGATTGCAGGCGTGAGCCACTGTGCCCGGTGGAAAGGGACACTTTCTAAGAAGAAGACCCTGTTATACTTTTGTCAGGCCCATTGGAGTCTTAGAGACTCGTTCACAAACACCCCCGCTCCCCCAGTGACCACACAACTCCTCAGAGATTTCTTCTTTGAAGATGGCCCCTGTCTTCAACAGAGAGGGAGAAGGTCAGGCAGCGACTTGGAAATGCTCGTGCTCTCCCTGGCCACACTTTATTTATTTATTTATTTATTTAGAGACGGAGTCTTGCTCCGTCGCCCAGGCTGGAGTGCAGGGGCACTATCTCAGCTCACTGCAACCTCTGCCTCCCGGGTTCAAGCGATTTTCCTGCCTCAGTTTCCTGAGTAGCTGGGATTACAGACGTGCGCCACTACAGCCAGCTATTTTTTGTATTTTTAGTAGAGACGGGGTTTCACTGTGTTGGCCAGGCTGGTCTCAAACTCCTGACCTCACGATCCGCCCGCCTCGGCCTCCCGAAGTGCTGGGATTACAGGCGTGAGCCACTGTGCCTGGCCTTTATTTTTATTATTTTTGAGACGGGGTCTCTGCAGCCTCAACCTCCTGGGTCCAAGTGATCCTTCCGCCTCAGCCTCTCAAGTAGCTGGGACTACAAGTGTGCACCACCATGCCCAGCTAATTTTTAAATTTTTTGTAGAGCTGGGGTCTCCCTATGTTGCCCAGGCTGGTCTCAAACTACTGAGCTCTAGCGATCCTCCTGCCTCAGCCTCCCAAAGTGCTAGGCTTAAAGGCATGAGCCACTGCACCCAGCCATGGCCACACTTGAGACTCACTAAAAGAGCTTTTAATAGATTCTGAAGTCTGGGTCCCATCCCAGGAAATAAAAATCTCTGGGGGCATCAGCATTAAGGAGTTCCTCAGGTGATTCCAATGGGCAGCCAAATGTGGAGAAGGACTCCTTAGCCCAAAGATACCTTCCCACTGGGAGTGCCCAATTAAAAAACAAGGAAAAGTCTGTGCCCTCCACCCCCACCCACTCCTGTCCCTCCCCTTTCTGAATTTCTCCTCTTTCTACCCTACCTGCTGCCATCTTCACAGAGCCAGGGCCAGTGGGTGGTTCTGGCTGTGTCTGTCAACCTTAACCAGGGGTGACATCTCCTCCCTGGTGTGTCTGGAGGCAGGTTCTCTCAGTGATATTTCCCTTTTGTCTCCAGCTGCTTTCAGTTTCTTTCTACCCTACTTTGTCACTTTCTCTCCATTTCTAACTTGCAAAGCTACACATTCTCCACCACTAGAAACTCCATGCTTGTCTTGTCTACCATGGCACCTTCCGTTCCCAGCACATTGCTTGATTATAGTAGGTGCACAGTAAATGTTTGCTGACTGACCGAATGACTATATCCTTTTAACACTTCTCAGGGACTTAGCCCTTCTCTTTCAGGCCCAGCTTCTTCCACTTCCACTTTACTTCTCCTTCCATGTCTACCTCTGAATCCCCTTCTTTCTTCACTTTCCTGTGCTTTTCCTGCTTCCTGACGTTCTCTTTGACCTTTTTTGCACAGGATTGTCCTCATCTAATCCGTCAGTACCAGACAGTGAACATCTCTCCCCCAGGATGTTGAGATGTGGAACTACAGCCTCTGCTCTCAAGAAGCTCAGATCTGGGCAGGGAACATCATACACCAGGGCTGTCGGGGGGTGGAGGGCTGGGGGACGGATAGGATTAGGAGAAATATCTAATGTAAATGACAAGTTGATGGGTGCAGCAAACCAACATGGCACATGTATACCTATGTAACAAACCTGCACGTTGTGCACATATACCCTAGAACTTAAAGTATAATTAAAAAAAAAAAAAAAGCTTCAGATCCCTCCTGTAGCCTCCTATGAAACTTAGAGTATAATTAAAAAAAAAAAAAAAAAAAAAAAGCTTCAGATCCCTCCTGGAGCCTCCTATGAAACCACATGGCATAGCTGGTGCTGTTGGTCCAGAAACTAGAAGAATATCAGGCCAGCCCCCTTGACTCTCTGTTGGTCCTCACTCATAGCTACAACCCAAGCTGTATTGTTGGTGTTTATCTTTTGAAGAGTTACAGCCGACCCAGCCTTCTAAAGACTGCTTGTTTTGCCTTAAGGATTTCCCAGTAACCTCTGCTTCTCCCTTTTCCCTCCTATGGTTTTCTATTTTCTCATCTCTTCCCTTTCTACCTATGGGGAAATCAAAATTGTAGACTTTTTTTTTTTTGAGATAGTGTCTTGCTCTGTCGCCCAGGCTGGAGTACAATGATGCGATCTCGGCTCACTGCAACCTCCGCCTCCTGGGTTCAACTAATTCTCTTTCTTCAGCCTCCTGAGTTCAACTAATTCGCTTTCCTCAGCCTCCTGAGTAGCTGGGATTACAGGTGCGCATCACCATGCCCAGCTAATTTTTGTATTTTTAGTAGAGGTGGGGTTTCACCATTTTGGCCAGGCTTGTCTCAAACTCCTGACCTCAGGTGATCCACCCGCCTCGGCCTCCCAAAGTGCTGGGATTAGAGGCGTGAGCGACTTCTCCTGTCCCAGAGTTGCAGACTTTTCTTTTTTTTTTTTTTTTTTTGAGACAGAGTCTCGCTCTGTCGCCCGGGCTGGAGTGCAGTGGCGCAATCTCGGCTCACTGCAAGCTCCGCCTCCCGGGTTCACGCCATTCTCCTGCCTCAGCCTCCGAGTAGCTGGGACTACAGGCGCCCGCCACCGCGCCCGGCTAATTTTTTGTATTTTTTAGTAGAGACGGGGTTTCACCGTGGTCTCGATCTCCTGACCTCGTGATCCGCCCGCCTCGGCCTCCCAAAGTGCTGGGATTACAAGTGTGAGCCACCGCGCCCCGCCAATTGCAGACTTTTCTAACCCGGACTGTCTCATATGCAGACCCACAAAAATATTTGATGGGACAGACACCTAGCTTGGATGAATTTGGGTTATTTTTTTTCCTCCTAGGGTCCATCGGTGATTTCAGGGATCTAGGCTTCCTCAGTCTTCTGTGAACATGAAACATTGACAGAGGCTGTAAGATGTATCTCCCTGTTACACCACACCCCTGGTGCACACATACAGACACACCTCTGTCTTCACTGCCGGGGATGCCACTCCTGACCCCTGCCCTAACGCGTGTCAACTTCCTCTGCCCCTGGTTCCGGTGTCCAGGCCGATGGCTCCCCACCAACTGCCATGGAATCTTCCAGCAAGGACATTCCACTCATCCTTCCCCACAGGGTTCTTCCTTCTTTGCTGCTTCTTTCTACCCCCAGTCTCCCTGGGGTGGGATCTGTGGAGCCTCAGGAAGAAAGGGCAGGGCCCCAGGTAAAAGGAGCCCTTTAAGGTGGAAGGCACGGGTGCCTCCTCAGCCTTTGTGTGTCACCACCAGGGGGCGCGCAAGGCATTTGAAAGCAGCTGCCCATCGTTCACATTACAGTAACACAGGGCGGGCAGGGAGATCCAGTTTAACAAGCAGCTATTGAGTGCCTGCTATTCCCCAGGAATAGGGCCTGCTTCATTCGGAGACTGAGAGTGGGTTCCAGCCTCTACAAAGAAACTCCTTAAAAAGAGCCATTTGGGGCCGGATGCGGTGGCTTACTCCTGTAATCCCAGCATTTTGGGAGGCCAAGGTGGGTGGATCACCTGAGGTCAGGAAGTCAAGACCGGCCTGGCCAACATGGCAATACCCCATCTCTGCTGAAAATACAAAAATTAGCCAGTTGTGGTGGCGCGTGCCTGTAGTCCCAGCTACTTGGGAGGCTGAGGCAGGAGAATCGCTTGAATCTGGGAGGCGGAGGTTGCAGTGAGCCGAGATCTTGCCACTGCACTCTAGCCTGGGCGACAGAGTGGGACTCTGTCTCAATAAAATAAAATAAAACAAAAAAGACAAAACAACAAAGAGCCATTTGGGCTGGGCATAGTGGCTCATGCCTGTAATCCCAGTACTTGGGGAGGCCTAGGGCAGGAGGATTGCTTCTTGAGCCCAGGAGTTAGAGACTAGCCTGGACAACTTAGTGAGACCCCAATCTCCACAAAAAAATTTAAAAATTAGCCAGGCTTGGTGGCTTTCAACTGTAGTCCCAGCTACTTGGGAGGCTGAGGCGGGAGGATCCCTTGAGCCTAGGATTTGAGGCTGTAGTGAGCTGTGTTTGCGGCACTGCACTCTGCCCTGGGTGACAAAGCAAAACCCTGTCTCCCTGTCTGAAAACAAAAACAAAAAAACCAACACCAAGCCTCTTCAAGGAATTGGTTTCCTACCAACCAGCTCCTCTTACCTCCCCGGGTAGCAGCATGTTCTCTCTGCCTCAGCCCCTCCCCTGCACTCCCCTGCTCCCCACCTTTCCCGACCCCATGGACCACAGCTCCATGTGGTGCCCAGTCTGCTTCTCTGAGTCCCAGCTGCCCACCGCAGACTAGAAGTGTCCCCAGGGACAAAGGGAGGCTGAGAATGTAGGCACTGCCCTCTTACCCTCTGCTCTTCTCCCTCCTAGGCCCTCACTTCTGTCAAAACCACATCTCCGTCCCATTGCTAGCCTGCTGAGGGTTCCCCAGAGACCCTGAGTGTGGAGGGTGTGGGTTCAGAAGGACCAGGGCTGGGAACAGGGGCTGGAGGCTGGGCTCAGAAGCAGCGCTTGTCACCTGAAAGCACTGACCCGGCTGGGAGAGACTCGGGAAGTGGGCCATGGGGGCGATAACAATAACAATAATCGTATTAATAATAACACTGGGGCCCACAAAACGGCTGTGAAATGCCCGCTAATGATCCCTTATATTTATAGATCTCCTTCTCCTCCTAGACACTTCAGAGCCATTGCCCAATTAACCCTCCTAGATTCCCTAGAAGGGACAATTAACCCCATATTTTATGGCCAGGGGAAACCTAGGCTCTGAGAATGTGATGGAGTTGGCTGAGGTCGTCCAGTCCATTAGTGACAGCAGAATTTGTGGAGCAGCCCTCTGTCCTTCCTTTCGTCTACATCCACATGCACTTATGCTGGGCCAGTGGCTCATGCCTGCAGTCCCATCAGCACTTTGGGAGGCTGAGGCGGGTGGATTGCTCGAGCTCAGGAGTTTGAGACCAGCCTGGACAATATGGTGAGACACTGTCTCTACTAAAAATTCAAAAAAAAAACAATTAGCTGGGCATGGTGGTGCATGCCTGTGTTCCCAGTTACTCAGGAGGCTGAGGTGGGAGGATCGCTTGAGCCTGGGGGGCGGAAGTTGCAGTGAGCTGATATCGAACCACTGCACTCCAGCCTGAGAGACAGAGCGAGATCCTGTCTCAAAGAAAACAAATGGCTGGGCCCGGTGGGTGGCTCATACCTTAATCCCAGCACTTTGGGAGGCCAAGGTGGGTGGATCACCTGAGGTCAGGAGTAGGAGACTAGCCTGGACAACATGATAAAACCCCGCCTCTACTAAAAATGCTACTAAATCTCTACTATAAATAAAGAAAATTGTTTTCTTTTTCTTTTTTTTTTTTTTTTTTTTGAGATAGAGTCTTGCTCTGTCACCCAGGCTGGAGTGCAGTGGCTCTATCTTGGCTCACTGCAACCTCAGCCTCCCGAGTAGCTGGGATTACAGGCATGCGCCACGACGCCAGACTAATTTTTGGTATTTTTAGTAGAGACAGAGTTTCTCCATATTGGTCAGGCTGGTCTCAAACTCCCGACCTCAGGCGATCTGCCCGCCTCGGCCTCCCAAAGTGCTGAGATTACAGGCGTGAGCCCCTGCGCCCAGCCCCAAGAAGGTGCATTTTTCATTTTTTTCTTTTGAAATGGAGTTTTGCTTTTGTCACCTAGGCTGGAGTGCAGTGGCACAATCTCGGCTCACTGCAACCTCTGCTTCCCGGGTTCAAGCGATTCTTCTGTCTCAGCCTCCCGAGTAGGTGGGATTACAAGCGCCCGCCACCACGCCCAGCTAATTTTTGTATTTTTAGTAGAGATGGGGTTTCACCATGTTGGTCAGGCTGGTCTTGAACTCCTGACTTCAGGTGATCCACCTACCTCGGCCTCCCAAAGTGCTGGGATTACAGGCGTGAGCCACCTCGCCCCGCCGAAGGTGCTTTTTGCTAATCTGAACTCGGGCATGTAAAGTGGGAATATGCTCTGTTTGAAGCAGGAGGGAGTAAAGTTACCTAATCTAAGAACTTCCTTGTTATATAAGGTTATGCAGCCTAGGCAACGTAGCCAGATGCCCCATTTCTACACACACACACACAAAAAAGTAAAAATTGGCTGGGTGGGTCGGGCGTGATGGCTCACAACTGCAATCCCAGCACTTTGGGAGGCCAAGGCAGGCGGATCACGAAGTCAGGAGTTCGAGACCAGCCCGACCAACATGATGAAACCCTGTCTCTACTAAAAATACAAAAATTTGCCAGGGGTGGTGTCATGCGCCTGTAATCCCAGCTACTCAGGAGGCTGAGGCAGGATAATTGTTTGAACCCGGGAGGCGAAGGTTGCAGTGAGCCGAGATCGCACCACTGCACTCTAGCCTGGGTGACAGAGCAGTGAGACTCCTGAAAAAAAGAAAAATTAGCTGGGTGTGGTGGCACGAGTCTGTCGTTCCAGCTACTTGGGAGGCTGAGGTGGGAGGATCACTTGAGCTCAGGAGGCCGAGGTCACAACAAGCACTGATTGCTTCACCGCAGTCCAGCCTGGGTAACAGAATGAGACCCTGTCTCAAAAATAATAATAAAATTTAAAAACAGGCCAGGAGTGGTGGCTCACGCTTGTAATCCCAGCACTTTGGGAGGCTGAGAATGGCAGCTCACCTGAGGTCAGGAATCAAGACCAGCCTGGCTAACATGGTGAAACCCCATCTGTACTAAAATTACAAAAATTAACTGGGCATAGTGGTGAGTGCCTGTAATCCCAGCTACTTGGGAGGCTGAGGCAGGAGAATCGCTTGAACCTGAGAGGTGGAGGTTGCAGTGAGCCAAGACCGTGCCACTGCACTCCAGCCTGGGTGACAAGAGTGAAACTCCGTCTGAAAATAAAAATAAAAATTAAATTAAATTACGATAAAATAAAAAGGCTGGGCGTGGTGTCTTATGCCTATAATCCCAGCACTTTGGGAGGCCGAGGCGGGCGGATCATGGGGTCAGGAGATCAAGACCATCCTAACACAGTGAAACCCCATCTCTACTAAAAATATGAAAAATTAGCTGGGCGTCGTGGTACGCACCTGTAGTCCCAGCTACTCCGGAGGCTGAAGCAAGAGAATCGCTTGAACCCGGGAGGCGGAGGTTACAGTGAGCTGAGATCGCGCCATTGCACTCCAACCTGGGCGACAGAGAGAGACTCGGTCTCAAAAATAAATAAAGTGATGCACTGGAGCAGGTGACCAATGGGGGCAGTGAGGCAATGGGGGCAATATGAACACAGGCCTGGAGAGAAGTTTCTGAATGGCTTGCATGCTGGGGTGTGGGGGGGTTCCGCGTGGGTGGGTCCCTGCATTGAGAGAGCTGTGGTGCACACCAAGGTGACCATAGACTTGCCTGCATTTTTCAAGTAGCTGGTTCTTCTCGCAGGGCCCCACCCACCAGCTCAACTCCTGACTCTTCTTCTCCACTCCCACTCTGGCCTCTGACCCGTGCAGCCTGGGCCTGAGATGGTCCCTCCCCCAGCTCCTGGTTTCACCTCTGAAACTCCAAGGCTCCACATTGCTGAGATTTTACTATGGCTCCCAGCTGGGTCCCACCTTTGATCTGGCTTCAAAAAATAAAAAGCAGTACCAGGAGAGTAATTTTCCCGACCTGCTCGGGAGGAAGGCAGGCTGGAGGCAGGTCCTGACCAGCCCGGCCCACTCCTGGAGCCTGGAGTCAGAAGCTGGTGGCAGAGGGGGCGGGGGCCAGGGGTGCAAAGCCACCTTTCCTCATTAACTTCCTCCCCTTCCTTTCTGGGGCACTGACCTGTCTCTTCCTTCCCTTCCCAGCCTGCCAGTCAGCAGGAAAAAGGATGATACAGCTGCTTCCCCCACACCCTACCTGAGGCTCTCCCCACTCAACCTCTTGCCTCTTGGGCAGCAGTGCCTCAGTCCTCTCTCCCCACTGTTCCCCTGGCCTGTCCCTGGGGGGTGGGGACGGAGCAATCAGGGTGGGGCCTAGTAAGGGACAAGTCTGTGCCCCCTGGCTGAGCACTTGAGACATTACTCAGTTGGCTGTCTCAGCACCTTGAGGGACTGAACTGAGGGGTGGGAAGGGGAAGGTCCAGCTTTTTATGGGCCTTCCTGCCCACCCCTCTCCCATGGCGCTGCAAGCCATGGCCCAGGATTTCCATCTTTCAGCAGCAGCACCTGCCCCTCCCAGTTCAAAGGCTCTGGCTCCTCACCTGTTCTCAGGGTGCTTGCCTGGCCCTTTTAAGTGGTTAGCAATGCACCCCACCCCCACCCTGCTGGGGGTCTGGGCTTCTCCATGCAGGTGGGGGACCAGGGTGATGGGGCACAGAGTCCAGAAGAGGCAGAAACACCCTTCAACCAGATGAGCTGTCCCCAGTAGGCACAGGGCTACCGCCCTTCCTTTCAGTGGGTAGGGAAGGAGCCGGGGTCTGGCCCAAGAGAAAACTGGCAGCTGGGTTTGGTGGAGCAAGGGCAGAGGGCATGGGGCTGGGGCCGGGCACTTTCCATTTGAGAAATTCCCGTCTCAGCTTTTTGGCTCATTGGCTGAAATGAGAGATGGCCGCTAAGCACAAGGGACGTTCTGTGTTTCTGTCTTTATTTTCCCATCCTTGTCCCCGTCAGGTAAGACTCCTACCCACATGCGCATTGTGAAAGCATTCCCTAAATATTGGAGCTGGCAGAACCCACTCACTGCCCCCTTCCAGGCCCCTGGGCTTGTCAGGGGTTCTGGCCACTGCTGTGCATTCCTTGTCTGGGCAAAGGAACAGTGAAAGCCCAAGCCCCACTTTCTCCAGGGGGAGGCCCCTTCTGGAAGTTGCCCCACCTCCACTCTCCCCTCGTCTTGCCCCAGGCACCTCTCCCTGACCTGGGGGCAGAGAGGAGAGTTCAGGGAGGGGGAGGAAGTTGGGAGCCACCTCGTCTCCAGGCGGGGCGGGGTCCCAGCAGTGATAACCATCTTCTTGGCAGCTCCAACCTGTTCTATTGGTATTTTTTTTTTCCTAGAGGAGAAAGGTGAAGGCCTTGGCGGGGAGTTATTCTGGCTCTGAAGTGTCCTTGCAGCTCCCCAGGCCCCTGCAGGCCTTGTGCAAGAGCTGTAAATCTCTCACCACCCACAGGCCTGGGGGGGCCTGCCGCTGGGACTTTCATGTCCGGAGGTTTTATGCCTTTGCTCCTCTGTTGGGCTCCATAGCTCCTGCCTGGGGCCTCTCCCTACCCTGTAAAAATCCAGTCCCATAAATCTCTGCTGCCCCCCAGGAGCCAAGCAGAGTTCTTCCCACTCCAACTCCCACCCATAAGCATCTCTCCCCTCAAGAGACCGCAGTGAAGTGGCAAGGTGGAGGCAGAAGGTTTGCAAGAAGGGCAGCAGCTAAATGAGGGTCTTCCTGGGACCTCCTCCGGCATCAGTCTCTGCTTGGGTGGGATTGGACTCTGTAACTGAATGGTTTCCAGCTTCAATGCTGGAGGGGCTTCTGGGGGTCTCTGGTGGGGAGGCCCTTGGCCTCCACTGCCTATTAGTATCCACCTGAGCCTCCTGAGACAGGTGGCTGTCTGTCTGCCAAGCCCCCAGGTGCCTTGGAAGTGGCAGGCAGCCCAGCGACTATGCTGCTTTCCTGGATCAGAATGGGAAACCCAAGGAAAGGGAAAGGGGTAACAGTGGCTGAGGGCTGGAGGCTCATGGATGGACTGCACGGCCCAGTGGATTCTGGGGTAAAACACAGTGCTTAACTTCTTAGTCTGATGGGGGAGACTGCGCACTCGTCCAGGACCTGGGCATTGAGAAGGGGGCCAGATTGCCGGCACTGGGTAGGACTTAGGGCAGGGATGATACTGTGCCTGGGAACGTCCCATTAGAGGAGAGGAGCACCAGACTGGCTTGGGAAGGAGGAAGAGGTGAGAGCTGCAAAGGGAGCAGGGTGTCCCCAGCAGAAAGAACAGTTTGTTCACAGGTTCCTAGGAGAGAGGATGTGACCTGGGTGGGGGGACGCCAGCAGGTTTGCCAGGAAGGTGAGGAGCCTGGCTCCACCCTTCCTGGAAAGACAAGGAAAGGAGAGAGCAGCCTTCATGCTGAAGGTGGGGAGAGACAAGGTGGGCGGTGGGAGGGAGAGCTCTGTGGTGGAAGGGCTTGAGTGGGATGCAGCTGCTCAGGAGAGAACCCAGGCCAAACTCTCACTGACCCTCCTGGCTTACTGGGATCTCACTGCCAGATGAGCAGACATTGGGAAGCCCAGGATCTCTGTTCAGAAGTCATCTCACTCACCCACCCCCATCCCCGCCATGTCCAGATTCTGACTTGCATCCCATCTCCCCATGCCCACTGCCAGGCTGAGCTAGTGCTCATGGCTACCATTTATTGAGTACCTACTGCATGCCAGGCACTGCTCCAAGCTCTTTACGTGCATTGACTCATTCAAGCCCATTTTCCCTATGAGATAGGTCCTATAATCAGCCCCACTTTGCAGATGAGAAAACTGAGGCATAGTGAGCTTAAGTAACTTGCTCAAGATCACACCACTGGCTTCACACAGTCGGGATTCCAGCCAGGCACCTGGCTCTAGAGCCCATGTCTCCACCTCTGCCCTCTGCTGCAGAAGAGGCTTCACCACCAAGGCCCGGGGAAAGGGTGTCCTCTGTGCCTCCTCCCAACTCCTTCAGAGGCCAGTGGGGTTGGCCCTGGGCATTTGGAGAGAAGCCTGCCAGTTATCCTCTTTCCACAGGGAAGGGGCAGTTGTAGCCTAATGTTCTGGTGCTTTCTAGGGGTCCTCTGCCTTTTGGGGGATGCTCACCTCAGAGGCAGCATCAGGGACAAGCTCCTGATTCCCACGGGGTGCCCTGCTTCCGCTAGTGCCCAGCAACCATGGGGAAACTGGGCAATAGCAAAAGTGAAACTGACTCAGCCGGTTTCCCACCCCCGCCAAGGGAAATGGGGAGCAGCCTCGGCTGGACAACAACCAATTAGGCACTTTTTATTGCCCACGCTGTCATAATCCTCAGAGCTTGGCTAGGATGAAGGAGAGGAAATAGGATAGGATGGAATTCCAAGATGCCTTTAGAGTTCATCCCAGCCATTCCCCTGCTTCTAGATGGGAAAGTTCAAATACCATCCACAAGAACTTTCCCCAAGTGAGGCCCTTAGCCCTGGAAGTCAATAGGCCTTTTCATCTATTGCATCTAATAAGAATCCTTCAACCTCATAGAGGGGTTTTCTGCTGTTCTTTGCTCCGGCGACTCAGGGAAGAGGAATCTTATTTGTGTTTTTTCCCAGGACACGGTGGGTGGGGAGCTAGGCTCATGCAGTCATGAAGACCTCTGGTACCACCTGGATGGTGGCATTAGGGATCAGGGAACTACTGATTTTTCAAGTGCAATCTGACTCCTCTCTCAGACTAGCAACTCCCAGAGGACAGAGGTCTTGTCTCCTCCCTCAGACTGAAAGCTCCTGGAGAAACTGCCTTCCCTCACTTCCCTCTCTTGTCCTCTGCCCCTTCTCTCAGTTGCCCAGGGCAGAGCTTTGTCCAAAGAGGGCCACTCCTGCTGTGTGTAGAACCTTGACTCTGTCGGTGACTCAGCGGGGGCTGCATTCTGATTGGGAAGTGCTACCGTGTTCTGTCGGTGCCTCCATTTCCTCTTGTGTAGAATGGAGTTGTAATGAAGATTAAGTTTTTTTTTTTTTTTGAGACGGAGTCTCACTATGTTGCCCAGGCTGGAGTGCAGTGGCGCGATCTCGGCTCACTGCAAGCTCCGCCTCCCGGGTTCACGCCATTCTCCCGCCTCAGCCTCTGAGTAGCTGGGACTACAGGTGCCCGCCACCACGCCCGGCTAATTTTTTGTATTTTTAGTAGAGATGGGGTTTCACCATGTTAGCCAGGATGGTCTCCATCTCCTGACCTCGTGATTCACCTGCCTCAGCCTCCCAAAGTGCTGGGATTACAGGTGTGAGCCACCGCACCCAGCCATGAAGATTAAATTTTTAAAAAGCATGTGCCTGGCTTCTGGTAAGGGCTCAGTAAATGAGAACTTTTATTGCCTTCAGGACAGCTGGAGCCCCTCCTAGCTTTCTGCTTATCAGAAATCAGGATTGGAAGATCCAGCAGCCTAAGCTTAGAAAGGTAGCCTTCAAAATGAGAATCACAGAAGCCAGCCAGCCTAGCAGCCCTATGCAGGTCTCGGGCCGAGACCCTGGTGGACAAGTGAAGTCCATTATCTCCAGGAGGTAGCAAGGAGATCAGTGGTCAGTGTGGGCAACCTCAGAGATCTTCAGCAGACAGGGTGGCAACGAAGATGGATTTCAAGTTAGGACCCAACTGCCAAGGCAGGGCAGAGCAGACAAGGGAGAGTACATTTTGTTGCTTCAGAAGACCTGGGAGGGGTATGGTGGTTCCTTTTCCAGGGTGGTGGTGGTCTTAAACCTAAAAGAGATGTTCATCAGCATGCTGGGGGGTTGGGGCAGAGGCTGCAGGAGGGATGAGTGACCTCTCCAAGACCACGGATTCCATAATCACCTGAAAGAAGGGGAGGGGACAGAGAGAGGTGAAAAACACACCCAGGCTGAGCAAACATCCACCTTCCCTGTCTTTTTTTTTTCTTTTTCTGAGGCTGAGTTTCACTCAGTCGCCCAGGCTGGAGTGCAGTGGCATGATCTCAGCTCACTGCAATCTCCACCTCCTGGGTTCAAGCAATTTTCTTGCCTCAGCCTCCCGAGCAGCTGAGATTACAGGCGCATGCCACTAAGCTGGCTAATTTTTTGCATTTTTACTAGAGACGGGGTTTCACCATGTTGACCAAGCTGGTCTTGATCTCCTGACCTCATGTGATCCATCTGCCTCGGCCTCCCAAAGTGCTGGGATTACAGATGTGAGCCAATGTGCCCGGCTACACCTTCCCTGTCATGGGCAGACAAACACCCCTGGGTTCAGAGTGTGTTCATGCAGGGATGGGTTCGGGGCACAGAAGGGGACCTAGAGGTTGGCAGCTGCTGTGAGGAAGAGGAGACATTGTCTCCCCAGTTGGTTCTGTCCTGAGTAAGCACCCTAGATGAGGCTGAGCAGGTGACAGCTGGCATGGAGCCAGGCCCTCAGGCGAGCAGGGTAGGCAAGTGGGTGGAGGGGAAGTGCAACACGACTTTATGAGAGATGAGGCGGACCCCTGCAGCCTTCTGCCTTGGGCCTCCAAGGAAGGAGCAAGTGGGAATGGGGAGGTGGGGCAGGAGGAGGGATTCTGAAGCTCTCTGGAAAATCCTGAGTGTGGGGGAGAATAACTCACTCTTCTTTTTCTCAGCATGGACTTAATAAGTCATGTCCCAGACTGGGCAACATAGCAAGACCCTGTCTCTAAAAAAAAAAAAAAAATAAATAAAAATTAGCTGGTGTGGTGGCACATGCCTGTAGTCCTAGCTACTCAGAAGACTGAGGCTGGCGGATCGCTTGAGCCCAGGAGTTTGAGGATGCAGTGAGCTATGGTCACACCACTGCACTCCAGCCTGAGTGACAGAGTGAGATCCCAACTCAATAAATAAATAAATAAAATAAAATCATGTTCACTGCTAAATATTTACAATTGTAATTGGCCAATTAAACAAAAAATAAGCTGGGTGCAGTGGCTCACGCCTCTAATCCTGGCACTTTAGGAGGCTGAGGTGGGAGGATCACTTGAACTCAGGAGTTCAAGACCAGCCTGGGCAACACAGGATGACCCTATCTTTACATTTTTTTTTTTTTTTTAATTAGCTGGGTGTGGTGGTGTGCGCTTATAGTACCACCTACTTGGATGGCTGAGATGGGAGGATTGTTTGAGCCCTGGAGGTTGAGGCTGCAGTGAGCTGGGATCACACCATTGCACTCCAGCCTGGGTGACAGAGAGAGACCCTGTCTCAAAAAAAAAAAAAAAAAAAAAATTGAAATAAAAAAATGTCACCTCCACTGGGAATTCTTTCCCTTATGCTTCTATGTTGCCCTGACTTCCTTTGGGTGATCTGTCTACTTGTGAAAATCTTTCCTGAGTGGAAAGGTGGATGGGCCTCCCCTCTGCCGCCTCCTCCCCTGCCAGCAGTCAGCTTCCTGTGCTCAGTGCAGGGAGGAGATCTAGAGGAAACCCCGTGAAGGAGCAGTGGTCAGATAGGGGAGGCGTAGTTCTTGACCACAGAGATGTCTCAGCCTGAGTGGGAAGACAGAATACATCCCTGATTCATCAGCAGAGACCAGAAACAAGGGCAGACAACAACTGAATGGAATTATTGAGGTAGTGCTGGGAGAATGGGAAGAAGATACAGGGAAGGGGCTGAGTGGAGTTATTGGGGAAAGCTTTCTAGAGGAGAATCTGAAATTGATTTGGCAGGAGATTGGGGGAGAGGCTAGTAAATGCCATTTACCCCCAAACTATGCCCATTCACCGGAGGAAGAAACCGCCTAGGACTTCACTGTAAATCTGAGCCAGGATTGCAAATCACCCCCTTTTCCCCAGGCTCGAGTGTGTGTGCTCAGATAAGGTGCCAACAATGGGGCGGGGCCATGGGAGGGGGAAACTTGGGCTCCCTGGCCCATGGATGACCCAAAGTCGCTTAAATGAAAAAGAGAGGGGCGAGTTGAGCAGGTCTCAGTCTGGGTCTGGCCACTGTGAGTCAGGGAGCCGGGCAGTCTGATCCCATGAGCCAAATCCCCGAATCTCTGGGGCTTTAAAGGCTCTGAGTGTCCGGCCTCAAAGCCACCGACAGGTATGGATCTGCCCCCTCCCTGACCCCCTCTGCTTCCTGCCCTTTTGGTGCTCTCTGACCTCTGACCCTGGGGCCCAAGGAACCCATTCTGTCTGTAAGGCTGAGTTCACTTCTGCCCCAATGCAGAGATTTGGGGTAGACCCAGGTAAAGATGGCAGAATGAAGGGGTGCTGGCAGACAGACACAGGGCAGGGAGAGGGAACTGAAGGAATCAGGGAAGTCAGAGAGCCCCATGTTTCCCAGCTGATGGGAGGCGGGGCTATTCCTGGTGTCCCCTCCAGCAGCCACAGTGAAATTTAACCCTTCATTGGAGGGTGGCAGGAGGTGGTTTGTGAAAATGTGGATGGGTAAGGAGAAGGTAGAGGTGGAGAAAATGGAGCAATTAAGATGGGTCCCCAAAGACCCCTTTATTTGAGTGCTAATTGCTGTTAGAGGAAGTAAATTTGAAGGAAGCATCAGGAGGCAGCACCCTTCAGCTCTGGGTCTGACCCCTTAGGGACATCTTGGGGTCCCCCATCAACCGCTGCTCTGGATAGACCCAAGTCGGGGCAGCCTAGGATGTCTCTTCAGGGACTTCTTAAGTCAAGGCCTTTGAAGTGTCCACCTTCTCAAGGGGAAGGACACCCTGTTTTGTTGGGGGAGAGAGAAGGTGTCTATTGAGCCTCTGGACACCCCTCTAGCCCATGGGAGCTGGCACTGCCTGACCACCTAGGGGAGGCTTGGAGCCTGGCTGAGCCCCAGTCTTAGGAGGGAGGGAAGAGGGTGGCGAGGGAGTGGGATGTCTCTTCCGCCTGGTAGATTAGTGACTCTGAGACAGGAGAGGGCCTGTCACCGGGCCCATAAATAAAGCAGCCGAGTCTCTCCCTCCATCTGTGTTTATCTGTCTGGCCTTGAGTTTCCGGGAGAGGAGATGTCTCGGCACCCCCAGCATCAAACACCAAGCGCTGGAGGGGAGGAGGGGCAGCCTCCCTCCCTTCTCCTTCCCTCTCAACCTCTATTCCTGCTTCCTCAAATCTCATCCTCTCAGGCCCTCCCTCTTCAGCCTAGACACTGACTCCAGGAAGCCCTCTGAGACCAGGGGGTCGGGGCTACAGAGTGGGGAGTGTGGTCTGGAGTCTCTGCCACCTTTTCCCATTAGTGCCCACCCTTTGTAGACTCAGGAGAAAGTGCCCTGGGGCCCGGAGAGAAATGAAAGGTGGGAATCAACAGGGTGCTGGGAGGCCTCAGTGTGGAAGACCCTCTGATCCCAGGGAAGGGTCCAGGGAAGCCCCCAAGTGATGGTGAAGGGCCAGGGGGGACCTGCAGGCAGAGAGAGCCTGGTGGATCCCCAGCCCCTCTCAGGGCATGGCAGGCCATGAGGAGAAGACCCTGCCTGTCACCTCCTACCCTGGCTAACTCTTCTTGACAACACCCTCCTCCCTCCCTCCCTCTTTCTACCTCCATGGATCCCTGAAACTCCAGGCTGTTCTTAGAACCCAGGACCTGCCACCAGGGCTTTTCAAAGTGTGGTCACCAGACCACCTACAGCTACATCACTGGGAAGGGGAAGGGGAAATGCTTGTTTCTTTTTTTCTTTTTTTCTTTTTTTTTTTTTGAGACGAAGTCTTGCTCTGTAACCCAGGCTGGGGTGCAGTGGCGCGATCTCGGCTCACTGCAAGCTCCGCTTCCTGGGTTCACGCCATTCTCCTGCCTCAGCCTCCCGAGTAGCTGGTACTACAGGTGCCTGCCATCGCACCTGGCTAATTTTTTGTATTTTTGGTAGAGACAGGGTTTCACTGTGTTAGCCAGGATGGTCTCGATCTCCTGACCTCATGATCTGCCTGCCTTCGGCCTCCCAAAGTGCTGGGATTACAGGCATGAGCCACCGCGCCCGGCCGGGGAAATGCTTGTTTCAGTGCAGATTCCTGGGCCCCCGTAGACTCACTGGATCAACAGAGGCTTGGGGACTTTGGTTTTTGTTTCCGTTTTGTTTTGTTTTTTTTGAGACAGAGTTTCACTCTTGTTGCCCAGGCTGGAGTGCAATGGTGCGATCTCGGCTCACTGCAACCTCCACTTCCCGGGTTCAGGCAATTCTCCTGCCTCAGCCTCCCAAGTAGTTAGGATTACAGGCATGTACCACCACGCCTGGCTAATTTTTGTATTTTTATTAGAGACAGGATTTCACCATGTTGACGAGGCTGGTCTCAAATGCCTGACCTCAGGTGATCCGCCCACCTCGGCCACCCAAAGTGCTGGGATTACAGGCGTGAGCCACCGCACCGGCTGGGAACTTGGGTTTTAATGGTCATCCATGGTAATGCTGGTGTAATTCAAGCTTGAGAAACACCTATTTTCCTACATGAAGCCAGCCACTCTTGTTCACCCCATCCCCACTGCCCAGCTCGGGGCCCAGGACATAGTAAGTGTTCAATAAACATCCGTTGATTGAATGCATTTCTAGACAGTGTCTATTCCTTTTTTCACTCCAGGTCTTCTTCTCTTCTTCAACCACCTCAAATCTACCAGAGGATCCCAAGTCCCTGCTTTCTGCTAAGGTGATAATTCCAGAATATGTCAGCCAGACCCACAGTGACACATGTCTTTAAACAGAACGTGGTACTCACAGAAACACTCTAATGGTAGGGATTATTTGGCAACAGGGCAGGTTAGTGGGGAGCTCACTGGGACAGGGGAGGCTCCTCAGCTCTTCTCAGAGTCCACAGGAACCACCTACTTCACTAACCCTCAGGGAATGATGGTGGGGTGCAGGGCTCCTGTGCTGAGGGCAAGGAATGTCAGGACTCAGGGAAGGGGAAGATCAGAGGGAAGGAAAAAGATCGAAAGTGTGTGAAAGAAGAGCCACAGTTAAAGGAGGTCTAAGGGCAAAAGGAGAGCACTGTTACACAACTCAGGTCAGTGGCCCTGGAAAGTTTTCAGAGAATCAGGCATCCCAGCCAGGAATGCACAAGCAAGGAATGCACTTCTTTCCAGCCTCGGTTTCCCTGAATGTCCATCTCTGGAAAAAGAGGTTCTTCCAGATGTTGATTCTTCTCCTGGCATCAGGGCCATCCAGCGTTGTTGCTGCTTCATTGCCTCTGGTTTGGATTGCATTTGCATTAATTTGCTTAGGCTGGACCAACAAGTATATGCAAATTGATATGAAGTGGTGGGGTCTCAGGGCAGGGAGTCTCCCTGAGGTGAAGATGGAGACCTGAAGGAGGGAGGCACCGGGAGTTGCCGGCGCTAGAGGGGGCCCCCAGGCTTGCTCTGTTAGCCTCTCTGGCTCCAGAGGGGTGAGGGCAGCCTAGGATGTTAACAGCCCTGGCACTGCAAGCCGCAGGAGGCCTTGGGGGGGACTGGGGAACAAAGGACTCAGGCGTTCTGAGGGTGGCAAGGGCAGCTCTGATGGTATAGGGCAGATGATCAGGGTTCTCAGGCCCCCCGGGGAAGCAGGGAGCCTGGGAGCCAGCCCCAGGAATGCATGGACATGGCAGATGGCAAATACTTGCCCTGAGGCCCTGGAGAGGGATGAGGGTGGTGGGAAGCTGGGAGAAGAGGAGGAGGAGGCAGATGCCAGGCCAGAGTTTCTGAGAAGAGAAGAAGCTGGGTGGGAGAGGGGAAATGACAAAGCTGCTCCCCTGGTGGTGGCAGGGGCCCAGAAAAGAGGGCTGAGGGGGGAGCTGAGAAAGCAGTCAGTGAAGACCTGGGAGAGGCAGCTGTCTAGGCCCCTCTCCTCTGTGGAATGGCTCCTGCTGACCACAGGTTTGGGCAGGTGGAGGGGGCAGAGTCCTCAACTTTAGGGAAAAGTATTAATGGTAGAGACGCAGTCCCACCCTAATGGGGGCTCTCTGGCCTCAGAGAGCTACAATATACTGGAAAAGACGCAGCCTGTGTTCTTGCGAAGCCCCCAGTCTAACATAAGAGATAGTCTCTGTCTCCATCCTGGGTGCAGGTGGGGGCACAATGAGGATCCCACATACACTCTCCAAATTACTTAGGAGCTCTCCCAGCCCATATCAGCAAGGGCAAACGTACAGGACCAGTGAGCCCTTCCTAGTTGGAGAGAACCCCAACATCAGCAGCAACCAGAGGTCAGCAGGGCTAACCCAGTGAGGCCTCCTGAAGGGAATTGCTTTTTCCTCTTTTAGAAAGGAGGTCTTGCTGTGTTGTCCAGGCTAGACTCGAACTCCTGGACTCAAGCAGTCCTTCTACCTCAGCCTCCCAAGTAGCTGGAATTACAGGCATGTACCCCCTGCCTGGCTCCTAAAGCGAATTTTGAGGAAGATTGAAAATGAGGCTGGGTGTGGTGGCTCACATCTGTAATCCCAGAACTTTGAGAGGCCAAGGCAGGAGGATCACTTGAGCCCAGGAGTTCGAGACTAGCCTGGGCAATATAATGAAACCCAGCCTCTACAGAAAAAAATTTAAAAAATTAGCTGGGTGTGGTGGTGCACGCCTGTACTCCTAGCTACTCAGGAGGGTGAGGTGGGAGGATTACTTGAGCCAGGGAGGTTGAGGCTGCAGTGAGTTATGATTGCTCCACTGCACTCCAGCCTGGGTGACAGAGTGAGACTGTCTCAAAAAAACAAAAAAGAAGAAGAAGGAGGAGGGAAGAAGGAGGGAGGAACGAGAAGAAGAGGAAGAGGAAGAAGAAGAAAGAGAAAGAAAGAGGAAAGGAGGAGGGAAGAAGGGGGGAGAAGGGAGAAGAGAAGGAGGAAGAAGAAGAAGGAGAAGGAAGAGGAGGAGGGAGAGGAGGAAGAAGAAGAGGAGGAGGAAAGCGAGAAGGAAGGAAGGGGGAGGGAGGGAGAGAGGGAGAGAGAGAAGAGAAGAAAAGAAAAAAGAAAAGGGGAGGCCAATGGCTGGGATTCATCCTCTGTTGGCCTGAAGCAGAGAGTGGTGAGAGCTGGGGAGGGTGACAAGCAGAGCACTTGGCTCAAGGACCCTTGGCAGCAATGCTGGATGGCCCTGACACAGGGAGGGGCTCAACTCGGGAAGAGCCTTGTTTCCCAGAGATAGCCACTTGGTATTCAGAGAAACTGAGGCTTGGAGAAGATAAGTAACTCTCTCAGGATTACCCAGCAAGTCAGAGGCAAAGCCGAGACCACAGATCAGATTTTAGGACTCCCAGTTCTGTGCTCTTTCCCCTCCCCCAGCTGGCATGCTGTTAACCTAGGGCTGTTGTCAGAAGGTTCCAGGAGGCCTGTCATCCTCCAGGTGGGCTGTTAGAGCGGGGGAAATTACCTTAATCTCTTAAGGCCTCTTTTTCCCCATCTATACTTTGGGCTCTTTCATCTAAAGAGGGGAAAGTCCTTTGCAGGTGGGTCCCAGGTGAATCTAAGGTATTGCAGGACTTAGTTTTCCTGTAGGGATGGGTAGGTGGAAAGGGAGAAGGAGGCAAGCAGAGGCTGGGGGTCCTCCAGCTGATCAGGCCTGGCCTTCTTCCAAATATGCTTGATTTGATGATTTTTGAAGGGGAGATAAAAGAAGATGTATTTGCATTTCGTTTGCATAGCAATCGTGTGAATTCCAGGCCTAGGCCGGAGCTCTGGAATCTCCCTGGCTCCTGCTCCCTTCTCTGTGGTTTCCCCACCTGCCTGAGAGCCTCCCGGTTGCCAGTTGTGTGGCCACAGCTGGAGAAGGGGGGTTCAGATGTTGGCCACTGGCTTCTCCAGGACCCAAAAAGCCCCTTCCGCCCTCTCCAGCCCCGGTCCCAGGACATTCTCGCTTCCCTGTGGAGTCCCCAGGAGGTCTCCTGGAGGCCTTGTGGGAGGCTCCAGGCTGGCTGAGGGCCGGCTCTAATCAGGCTGGGGCCTCCTACGGCTCTGCCTTCCCAAACAGGGACCTCCTCTAAGGGTAACCCAGCGGGAGTCCCTCGGGGCCCTGCCTCTGCCACCGGGGGGCTGGTGAGAGGGGTCTCTGCACCCCACCCTCCGCGTCCTCAACGGAGGCTGGGTGCTCAGCTGCAGTGGGCTGGCAAAGGGCTGTCCCCTCCCACTGGAGCCAAATAATTGCCTCCTGCTTTGTTGTGTGGTGTCTGGGGCCCGGGGCCTCTCATTTGTGGGGACGTGCTGTGGCGAGAGCCTCCCTGCTAATTACCCTCCTCCCCATCGCCGCCGCCGCCGCCGCCACTGAGCCTCCTGCGTCCGCTGGGCCTTACTCACCCCCGCCCGGCCTGTAGCTCCCCGCACGGCCCAGACGCAGGGAACTCCCCTCCCGGGTCCCAAACTGTCCTTTCCCGGCAAACAACTTCGCTGGCTTCCCCCTACACGCCTGCAAGCCGGCTCCGGAAGGAGCAGACCCTGCCGGGGTTTGTTTCGGAGAGAGAGACCTGAAAGGATATTTCTGGTTTGGATACATCCCCAATCCGGACCTCTGCCCGGGAACCGATCTGGGATTGGGCTCTGGGCACGCGCCTGCATTGTGCAACATCTGGACAGGGGTTGCACCTGTTGGGACTTGTTCCCAGTTGAGGTTGGAACTACCTGCGACCCTGATACCTGAGAGAAAACACCCCATGATAGCTTCTCTTTTTTTCTTCCCCTTTTCCTATTTTTCAACCACTTCTTTACCTATTTGCTGTAAAGGAAATGAAAGAGAGGGAGACAGAGAAATAGATTGGGGCTGAGACAAACCCACACCCCAAGGAATCAAACCTAGAGAGGGGATCCCAAGAAAGAGCGACTCCTCCAGCAAAGAAACAGACCAGAGGCCGGGTGCGGTGGCTGACGCCTGTAATCCCAGCACTTTGGGAGACCAAGGCAGGCGGATTGCCTGAGCTCAGGGGTTCAAAACCAGCCTGGGCAACATGGTGAAACCCCGTCTCTACTAAAAATACAAAAAAATTAGCCGGGGGTGGTAGCAGGCACCTGTAGTCTCAGCAACTCGGGAGACCAAGGCAGGAGAATCGCTGGAATCTGGGAGGCAGAGGTTGCAGTGAGCCAAGATCATGCCACTGCACTCCAGCCTGGGTGACAGAGCAAAACTCTGTCTCAAAAAAAAAAAAAAAAAAAAAGAGAAACAGAAACAGAGACCAGATGGGGACACAGAGGCAGGGACACATGCTATGCAGAGAGTTGGAGGCACAGAGACAAAAAGAAATGGAGAGGTTTTCACTTCTCTTAAATGGAGACAAAAGAAGAACTAGAACAAACAATTATAATCACAGAAAGCAAGCTTCTCATTCTTATTAAATCTTGAGTAATTCTTAAGAAAATGGGCCAGTGAGGTTGAATGAAGACTGGACTTGGAGGGAGAAGTGGGGACAGATAGTAAGAGGTATTGGGATGAGCCAAGACTCTTAAGTTATGAACAGACAGTCACATATCACAATGGTTTGCACACAATAGGTGCTCAATAAATGATGACTGATGCAGGCAGATAGCTGACTCCTCTCTTCTAGGGCCAGAGCTGAAAGCTTAAATGATAGTAATAGGGATATAGGATGGGCTTCAGGAGGAACTTTCCAAGCGTGAGCACCATTCATTCATCCAGTAAACATTTATGGAATGCCTACTGTGTGCCAGACACTGTTCTGGGTGCTTACGATACACTTAGTGAACAAAACAAAAATCTCTGGAATACTTGAGGGTTATGGACTCCACCTGCTAGAAGGAGGGTTAGAAGAGAACAATCCCTCTTCTCAGCACATTTTAGGGGAGCTAGTTAGGGAGGATGAGTTTGGGGGCAGGGGGTACGAATTTTCCAGAAAACTAGGGAAGGTGAACCCCAGACTCTAGGTTATAGAGCCCATCAAACCAGTGGAGATGAAGTTGCCAGTGGGACATCACTGAGTTCAGCGCAGGAGGAGGTGGATGCTCCTGAAGTCACACAAAACTGGCAGTTTCAGTCTCTGGCATGGCTGGGGGTTCTGGGGTGCCAATTAGGAAACCCAGATGTTTAGGATCCCTTCCCAGCCGGATACTCTATGTCAGGAGCAAGTACCTCCATGTATTCATGCTTGGGTGGTGAAGTTCTTCGCAGTGAAAACCCAGCAAGCTTAGGACCTCGTAAACTGATCTCATCTCTCCTTGTCTCCAGACAGGTCAGTCTTTAAATAATCCCGGCTTTTGTTCACCCCCTCCAAAGACTTCTTACTACCCCAGTTATCAGGAAGTCCAGCTCAAAGCCCTCTCTCTCAGTGGCAGGAGGGGAAATCAGTGCCTCCTGCCTTTTTCCTGGGTGGAGGGAAAGAAGCAGGGATGTCATTTGATGAGGTGGGGACCAGCAGCTTCTTCACAAACACCTTCCACCCCTCCAAAGCTATCTCTTTTAGACCCTGAAGCAGAGGAGGGAGATGAAAGGGACAGAGCTGACCACGAGAGGTGGAGAGGGTAGGACCCTCACTGGGAACAGATTTCAGGAGCAGATAGTGGGGGCAGGGCAGAGGAGAGCAGGGATCCTGGTGATCTCATTGGTTCCCTTGGCATCAAAGCATTCACTGGTTTTTAGCAAAGTGAAATAGGTTAGTGTGTCTGAGGATTGCAGGGGGATAGGGAATAGGGTGTATCAATGTGTTGGCTCTGCACAGCCTCCTGTCTTTCTTCCCCCCTACACATACACAGTCCAGAAATTCTCTGAGAATCTGGCCTCACCAGGTCTTCATTCTGGAGCAAACTCTTTGATCTTCCAGCTGAGGAAAGAGACAAATGTGAGAGCCCCTTAAAGGAATCATAAGACAAAGTATTGGCTTGATATGTAAAAATGTTTAATGTAAATGTTTATTGAACTATGAAATGCATATAGAAAAGTGTTATAAATATAGAACATACATAAATCATAAGCACAAAACTGGATGAATTTTCACAAAATGAACATAACTGGGTAGCCAACACTCAGCTCAAGGAACAGAAGGTTGCCAACACCCCAAAGCACCCATTATACCACCTTCAGGTTATTAAACCTCCCAAAAACAAGGAATCTCTATTCTGACTTCAAAGAGTATAGATTAGTTTTTCTGACTGTTTTTGACTTTCAAGTAGGTGGAATCGTGCACTGTGTTTACGCCTTTAGAGCCAGCCTCTTTCACTCTGAGTGTTCATGAGATTTGTCTTTTGCTTGAGTTTGAACCCAACTGCAATAGGAGGGACAGGATGCATCAGGGATTATCCCCCTTTGGGTGTCAAACTCAGGCTCTCCTGAGATCCCTGTCAGTCCCCTTTTCAGAGTTTGGTGTTAACACCCTCAATTTGCTGTACCTCGACTCCCCAGATCCCAAACAGGATGAGGACTGGGAGATCCTGCCCTCTTGGTGCTCCTATCCAAGCTAAGATCTGGGAACTGCTGGTCCCAGACCACACCCCTCCAAAGGGACTCCAGAGGAAGTCCCCAACCTGGGCGGGGTTAATTAGATGGCGCTTTGAGATCTCAGGATGAAAGGACTGCCTAGGGCCATTGTCCTTGGCCTCCTGTCCAGCTTGGTAGGGGAGGGGAGGCAGTACCCTGTCCCTTCAGGCCCCAAGGATGGGGCATCAGTTTATTGGGAGTGGCACTGCCAGGCTCTGGAGGACTCTGTTCTGAGAAGCTCCTGCTCATAGAAGCAGGGAGCCCAGGGCCGAGATATGGGGCAGTGGGGGGTCAAGGGCTCATGCCCCTGGGGTCTGCCTCCCCGCCTCCTGGGCAGCACCCAGACAGCCCGGCTCTGGTGCCGTGTGTGGTTTCAGGATAAGCTGCCGATGCCACCCAGAGCGCCCTGCTGACAGACAAGGATCTCGCCTGCTTTCAAAGACGCCCTTTCATCTGCCAGGGCTAATTACACCTGCAGAGCGGAGAAGAGGGCACTGGAGCCAGCCCCCTCCTTCTTCCCCCATCCGGCTCCCAAGCCCCCTACCTCAGGAACCCTTCTCCTCCCTCCCCTCTGCCTGTTCCAAAGCTCCGTGGCAGCCTCAGCACCTGCCAATTATGGCTCCTCTAGTGACAAGTGGCCCTGGCTCCTTGGAGGGAGGGTGTGTGAGAGCAGAGGGCTTGAAGATGGGTCTATGCGTATGCATGACGGTCGGGGTTAGGAGGGTCTGGCTGGCATTAGGAGGCTTCTAGGGAGTAGGTGAGGGCCTCGTCAGTGTGAAAGCTCTGTCCCTGATGGAGGCAGGTTGGTGGAGGTCGGGAGCACTTCGGCTCTGATGCAGGCAGCTCTAGGTTGGCTGCCACGTATGAAAGTGGGAAGGCTCAGTGCCCCCCACTGGCTGTGTAGGCAAGTGGCTTCCAAGACTTGGGTTGTCCCCAAGGTACTTGACGCTTTTTCCTCTTCCAGCACTTCGAGTGCTGCTTTGCAACACTCTGCTCATGTGACTGAGTCTCCCGCCACCTTGTAAACACATGTATCCAGGAGGCACCATGTTGGTCCATCTTTGCACTTCATTATCATAGTATTTGCTCACTGCACACACTTGCCCGAATGGGAGTGGAGAGTGTGTGAGGGACCACTTGGGTGAAGGGGATCCCGGGAGTGTGTGGGAGCCTGTTGGCATGGCGAGGCTCTGTGCTGCAGTAAGTGGGGTGTGCCTGCTCCAGTGGTCACTGTGGGCTGCTGCGGCCACAGTGTATGCCTGCACTGGGGTCTGGATGAACCTCTGGGTAAGTGATGACCTAAGAGGGCGTGTGACTGAGTGAGGGTGTGTGTGCATGTGTGTGCGCGTGTGCATGCTGGTGGAGGCTCTATGTGTGTGGCTGCATGTCATGCTCTGTTTGGGAGGAACTATATCTACCTGTGAGGGGTGGTTGGGGGGCACACAGGCAGTGTGGCTGTGCTTGAGGATCTGCCAAAGGCTTCCAGTGGGGGTGAGATCTTTAGAAGGGCAGATGAATTCTTCAAACAGATTCTTCCTTCCCAGGCTCCTCACCTCAAAACTGAGAGAGAAAAAACAGTAAGAGCCCATATTCTTCCCCAGAATGGGGTAAGCGAGAGGGAGCTATACCATAACCACTGTGCCTTACTCCGCTCCTGGTCCAAAGGAACAGATGAAATGCCAGCAATAGGTTTCCACGGAGGCCCAGGAAGCTGAGTGGGTCCACGGCGGTGGGGGTGGGAGGATCGGAGCCTCCACTGGCTGTGTGGCCAAGTGGTGGTCTACCCTTGCACAAGAGGCATGATTCCACACTTTCTGAGATCATTGTGGGTTCTTCACTCAGTCTCTTAATGTTCCTGCCACCAAAAAGCAAATAAGTTATGGTGTCTAACCCAAGTCCTCTAGAGGTATTCCAGGCCTAGCCAGGGCCCTGCCCTCCCACTGTCAGAATTCTTAGATAGACACGAAGAATTGACAACCAGGACCCTGGATCCTCAAGTCAGGGTCACTGACATGACGGTTTCTCCACTTTCCTTCTAAGCCTCATCGCTTCTCTTCACCCTCCCATATCCCCTCTTCTGACCCCGCCTGTGTCTGGGAAATGTCATTCCCTGAGCTCCTCCTCACAGCAGGTCCTTCTGGCATCTAACCGACTTATCTCATGCTCTCAGGCCCTGTTTGGGGACTGGTGCAGGGGGACCCTCACTGGGGCAGCGCGATAAGACGGGGTCTGACGGCCTGGCTGAGGTCATCGGCCGCCGAAGTACGTCAGCGATGGGTGTGTACGTCCCAGCCGGCCGCACGACCTCGCTTTCATCCTTTGTTCCTGCCAGCCCGGCCCATTCCCACCACAGATTCTCAGATTCCCAGCGTGGCGTGTCCGATGAGCAGGAGTCTTCGCCCGGACACGATCCTCTCCTGGCCCTGCCCTCTGCTCACCTCCCCCTCCCTGTCTCCCTCCCAGCCACTTTCAGAGGGGCAGTCGCTTTCCATCTCCCCACTGCCTTCTCCTTGCCAAGCCTCCAATGGCCACCAGAGGAATTGTGGTTGGACACAAGAGAGAACGTTTGGGGATGTTGCCAAGCAGGGAACTTGGCAGGTGGTGGGCCCCCCTTTCCCGAGTGCCGATCAGCGGGTTGGGTGGGAAAGAAACACGCATGCCTGGGGAAAGAGGGGTGGGCAAGGCAATTTCTCCATCTCCCGTCAGGCCGCGGATGCGATCCCAGAGCCTTTGTTCATGGTGGCTGTCTGGCTGCTCCGGTCCGGCAGCCAGTCCCCAAACATTTCTTCATTCACCCTGGCTTAAAACTAGGTTTCCACATCACTGGAGTGGTTGTTTGTATTTGGCCCTCCCACTTCCCTGCGTCATCTCTGGCAGGGATTTGAACCCTATCTCCTGGCTCCCAGCCCCTTCCCAGGCATCACCATGACCCCCAACCTGGGCCCATCTTCCTCCTTGTCTCCAGGCAGTCTGTGGCTTGGATTTTCTACTCCATACCCCTCCTCACATCTTCCTTGCCCTCATTCTCCAAGAAACCCTCTCAGAGACCCCTCCCTGGCCTTGCCTCTGCCTTTCTTCCCTGCCCTCCCTCTCCTCATCCTGATACCCACATTCTTTCCAGCCAGAGTCCTCCCGTTTCTCTTCTCTTCTGGGTGCTTGTGAGTGTCGGGTCTGTATCCCCTCCCATCCCAGTTAGGTGCTCCTCAGGGACAGGAATCTTTATATTTCCCCCAATTCCCAGAAAAGCCATGAGACCAGAGCTTGGAGAAATGAGGGAGGGGAAGAGGGCAATTATCAGGGGAGGTGATGAAAAATTGGTAAGAGCTGAAGCATAAAGATTAAGCAAGTCTCCCCTGAGCCCTGGCCTGGTGATCAGTGTGGAGAAGAGCTATGAACATTTAGTGGGGTAGATGGGATGGGAAGAGAAAAATTACCCATCATTCCTCTTGTGGGTCTGAAGGGAGGTCCCCTGGAAGTTTTTCAAAGCAAAGACCAGGAGAGGTGAAAGGGTATGTTTGGGGCAGCATGGGGGCCTGATGACTGGGGATGGAGGGAGCCCGCTGCACCAGCTCCTCTTTCTAGACTTTGCCCCAGGGATAGCAGCAGCATTTGGATGCCGTTTGCTCACCGAGCAACCCAGTGTCATAAAGGTGCTAACAAAAGTCCCCAGGCACCCTCCGATCTTGGCCTGGAAGAGAACTCACTGGTTCTTATCCTGGATCTGCCATTAATTAATTTGCTGAGTGATCTCTGGCAAGTCTCTTAACTTCTCTGGGCCTCCCTTTCCTGTCCTCACCCCTCCACAGCAGGAACAGGTGCCTGAGGGGGGAGGTGGAGCCTTCCCTAGGGTGGCTTGGAGGCAGGAGGATGGAGGAGGGATGGACCCTCTCAGAGGCTCTTTTGGTCCTTGTGGTTGGAGCCAAGCGGTACCTTCTTGGACCCTTTCCCTGGTCAGTTGGGGAGGTTGACAAGGGGGACACAGTGCTGTTTCACTCCTGAGAGGAGCATGAATCTCTTCAAAGCTTCTCTTCCTACCCCCTCTCAGGATGGTTAACAGGAATCCCTTTTGCACCCTGGGTCCCCTCCCCTAATGTTTCCCCTCCTCCTGCACAAGAGCAGGAGCACACCCTCAGGAGAGAGACTAGCCCAGCACTCCTGATGAGCAATAATTTGTTTTATGACAGAAAAGGAAATTGTCTTCAGTTTCACAAGAGCGAAACGAATTCGTTTGAAGTAGTTTGCCCAAGTAGTTTGCCCTGCGGCAGGCAGGAGAAGAAGGTTTCTCTCTAGAGCTTGCTTTCGCTCTCCTTCTCTCCCCCTCTCTCCCTCTCCCCTTCTAATTACTGCAGCTTCCAAGCTGTTGGCATGAGTCGATGCCAGGCTGTCAGATGCCAACTGCCCCAGGATCTCACCTCTTGGGTGTGGATAGGGGGATGGAGCCACAGGAACAAGGTGGGGTGGCTCTCAGTTCAGCCTCTGCCATGCCTGAAGCCTTACCTGGCACCATCAGGTAGAGAGGAGGAGGGCGGGGGCAAAGGGCAGCAAGACAGGGCCCAGGAAAGCAATCACGTCCCGGACCTTGGAAGACCACTGGCACATTCAATGCCCAGAGAGGGCCTGTTAGAGGCTGGGGGGCTTTCCTGTAAGAGCTGCCCATATTTCTAGATCAGCCTTCTTCATTCTCTGTGATTGCAGCCTGGAAGCTGAAGTCCCTGTGGGCATCTGGGCAAGGAACTGGACCATAATCACCTACTGGTGTCAAGACTCAAAGATTCGGCATGGTGCCATGGCTCACACCTGTAATCCCAGCACTTTGGGAGGCCAAGATGGGAGAATCACTTGAAGCCAGGAGTTTGAGATTAGCCTGGATAACACAGCGAGACACCCATCTCTACAAAAAAAAAAAAATTAAAAATTAGCTGGATGTGGTGGTGCACCTGTAGTCCCAACTACTTGGAAGGCTGAGTCAGGAGGATTGCTTGAGCCCAGGAGTTAGAGGCTTCTGTAAGCTATGATGGTGCCACTGCACCCCAGCCTGGGAAATAGAGTAAAATCTTGTCTCTTAAACAACAAAAAACAAAAAACAAAAAACAAAAAAAAAAAAGGAAAAAAGACTCATTCAGAGGTGGACAGAATGGAATGGAGAGGACAGCACTTGTGGATAATCAATGCCGTCATTAAGAAGTCCAGTGTAGGCCAGGTGTGGTGGCTCACGCCTGTAATCTCAGCACTTTGGGAGGCCAAGGTGGGTGGATCACCTGAGGTCAGGAGTTCGAGACCAGCCTGACCAACATGGTGAAACCCCATCTCTACTAAAAAAAAAAAAAAAAAGCAAGGCGTGCTGGCTCATGCCTGTAATCCCAGCACTTTGGGAGGCCGAGGCAGGCTACACGGTGAAAACCCATCTCTACTAAAAATACAAAAAATTATCCGGGCTTGGTGGCGGGCCCCTGTAGTCCCAGCTACTTGGGAGGCTGAGGCAGGAGAATGGCGTGAATCCGGGAGGCGGAGCTTGCAGTGAGCCGAGATCACGCCACTGCACTCCAGCCTGGGCGATAGAGCAAGACTCCATCTCAAAAAAAAAGAAAAATACAAAATTAGTTGGGCATGGTGGCACATTCCTGTAATCCCAGCTACTTGGGAGGCTGAGGCTGAGGCAGGAGAATTGCTTGGACCTGGGAGGCAGAGGTTGCAGTGAGCAGAGATCGCACCATTGCACTCCAGCCTGGGAAGCAAGAGAGAAACTCTGTCTCAAAAAAAAAAAAAAAAAAAAAAAAGAAGTCCAGTGGACTGAAAAATAGTGGGACCCTCCTATGCCCGCTTAAGAGCCCCCTTCCTCTCTCCCTTCCTTCTTTCTTCCATTCCTTCCTTCCTTCCTCCATCTATTCGTCCTTCCATTAACTTATTCAACAAACTTTCAAAGCACTTACAGAGTCCCAGGCACCAATCCAAGCACTGGGAGTAGTGCAATGAATGAAACCCCCTGCCTCCATGAAGCTTACATTCTAGTGAGGATGTTAGCTTCAGGGGGAAGAGGCTGTACCGAGCACATGCCTGGAACAGGGAAGGTGCTTAAAAATATCTGTGGAATGAGTGACTAAATGCCCAGAATGAATCAGAGGTGACACTGCAAATGTTCAGCTGGTGGGTAAAAAAGAATGGCTTGCTTAACCCATTCCCTGCCATGCTCCATCCCATCCTCCCTTCCTGTCCAGAGGGCCTTCCTGCTGTGGTCCAAGGGGCAGAGAGCAGGCAGACACCAGGCTCCAGGGCTGCCAACCTGGCACCGCTGCTTGGCGCTGGGCGCCCTCTAAAACAACAAACTTCGTGTCTCTAATTTGGCGCTTCCTGTTTATCTTGATATTATCTCCTGTCCTTGAAGCCCACAGGCCCAATCAAGGATGTGGCAAAGGGCCAGAACTTTGGGGACTCAGAGATGGAAGAGGCAAGGGTGCCCTCTCTGCCAGGGTTCTAGGCTGTGCCCACAGGCACTGGGCAGAGGTCTGAAGTCCAATGCTCCAGGCACTAGAGGAGGCTGAGTCTCCTCTGCACCTACACAACAGAAGTCCCACATGCTGGGTTCTAGTTGTCCCAGGTTCATAGATCAATGTCACTTTTTCCCCTCTATGAATCTTGGTTTTCTGAACACCATAGAATAGGAAGGATTCAGCAAGGGAATCCCCTAGCTTCACTGCTGTCTCTTTCTCATCCCCACGTGGCTTGGAATCTCTTCTTAATGAATGACTTCAACTCTTTTCACAGCCTTTGAGAAATGGATTGAACTTTGGGTGCTTTACCTTTTTTTTTTTTTTTTTTTTTTGAGATGAAGTCTCGCTCTGTGGCCCAGGCTGGAGTGCAGTGGTGCTATCTCAGCTCACTGCAGCCTTCGCTTCCCAGGTTCAAACGATTCTCGTGCCTCAGCCTCCCAAGTAGCTTGGACTACAGGTGTGTGCCACCACGCCCTTTTTTTTTTTTTTTTTTGAGACTTAGTCTTGCTCTGTCACCCAGCCTGGGGGCAGTGGCACGATCTCAGCTCATTGCACCCTCCGCCTCACAGATTCAAGCAATTCTTCTGCCTCAGCCTCCCAAGTAGCTGGGATTATAGGCGCCCGCCACCAGACCTGGCTAATTTTTGTATTTCATAGAGATGGGGTTTCACCACGTTGGCCAGGCTGGTCTCAAACTCCTGACCTCAGGTGATCCACTCGTCTTGGCCTCTCAAAGTGCTGGGATTACAGGCATGAGCCACCACCATGCCAGGCTTTTTTCCTTTTTTTTTTTTTTTTTTTTTTGAGACAGGGTCTCATTCTGTCTCCCAGGCTGGAATGCAGTGGTGTGATCATAGCTCACTGCAGCCTTGACCTTCTGGGCTCAGGTGATCCTCCTACCTCAGCCTCCCAAGTAGCTGGGACTACAGGCACCCCCACCATGCCCAACTAATTTTTGTGCTTTTTGTAGAAATGGGGTCTGGCTATGTTGCCCAAGCCGGTCTTGAATCCCTGGGCTTAAGTGGTCTGCTCACTTTGGCGTCCTAAAGTGCCGGGATTATAGGTGTGAGCCACTGTGGCTGGCTGCCTCAGGTTTGTTTTTTGTTTTTTTTTTCAGACGGAGTCTCACTCTGTCTGAGTGAGACCCAGGCTGGAGTGCAGTGGCATGATCTCAGCTCTCTGCAACCTCTGCCTCCTGGGTTCAAGCGATTCTTGTGCCTCAGCCTCCTAAGTAGCTGGGACTACAGGCGTGCACCACCATGCCTGACTAATTTTTGTATTTTTGGTAGAGATGGGTTTTCACCACGTTGGCCAGGCTGGTCTCGAACTCCTGACCTCAAGTGATCCCCCGCCTCGGCTACCCAAAGTGCTGGGATTACAGGCATAAGCCACTGCGCCTGGCCCTTCAGGTTCTTGAATCCATACTCTAGGCACTTGAAAGATGAAGCTTCCTCTAGACATTGAAGTCCGCCTGGGATTAGCTGACTCTTGGAACCAAGTGAATGTGTCCACTATGCTGGGCATCAAGATGGCTGCCCTGTGGGTGGTAGGATCAGGGCAGATTCCAGACAGGCCCCCACCCCGGCCAGAGGGGCAGCCTCTGCCACCCCCAGAGCTCCAGGTAATAACCTAGGGGCCACGCCAGGCTCGCCAGCACCTGAGCCACCGGCAGCAGATAATGACGGGGGAGCTGGGCAGTCAGAGCCAACCCCTCAATCAGGAAGCAAATTAAAAAGGGGAGGAATCTCCCAGACAGACCACAACAATGAGACCGGCCCCCTTTCCAGAGCACTGCCCTCCCTCCCCCTACCCGCCTGATTCCGCCTGCCAGGTCCTGATACCCAGCCTCCTCTCTAATTCCCCTCTCGTGGGATCCTGCTGGAGGTTCTCTGGATGACCCTGGCTGTGGGTTGGTGGCCGTGCCCAGCTGACCAGGACACAGGATGCTGCGCCTCTTATGGAGCCTCGTCTGTCAGCCCTGACCTTGGATTCCTGACAGGGCACTGGGCACAGTGTCAGGGTGAAAGAGGAAGGGTCAGGGCGTGTTTTTGATGCAGTGTCTTGAAGGCCATGAGGCCAGCTCTCAGTGACGTGACAAAAGGGATTTATTTATTTAAACTTTTTTTTTTTTTTTTTTGTAGAGTCGGAGTCTCACTATGTTGCCCAGGCTGGTCTGCAACTCCTGGCCTCAAGTAATCCTCCTGCCTCCGCCTCCCAAAGTGCTGGGGTTACAGGCATGAGCCATTGTACCCAGCTGACAAAGGGATTTATAGAGAACTCACCAACCTCTGACCTGGCAGCCGCTTGTCCTCTGCAAAAGGTGTAAATTCAATCCAGTGTGACATATATTTATTGCATACTCAGTACTAGTTGTTGTATAAGATGCTGGGGGAGATACAAAGATGAACAGAAATTTCCAGTCCCTCAAGGAACTCACGGTCTGACACACGCACACAGCTAATTATATTACCCATCAGAGAATATTAAACACTCTATATTTTAGAACTATGGGAGCACAGAAAAGTATAACTTGAAAAACTGGAGAAGGCTTTAGAGAGCATGAGGACATAGGAGTTGGGATTTAAAAGATCCATAGGAGCTCATCAGGCAGAGAAATGGGGAAGAGAATTTCACACATGGAACAGTGTGGGGGTGTGAAAGTGTGTGGACGGTAAGGATGGAGTAGAAGCTTCCTGGGGAGGGGGAAGGGATGTGGCTGGAAAGGGAGGCTGAGGCCAGATGGGGAATGGGGCTTCAATTCTAGGCCTAAGAGTGCAGATTTTCTCCTGTAGGTAATGGGGAGCTATTGAATGTTTTTGAGCTGAGGCACGACATGACTGGGATCTTTCCACCCTTGTAAGAAGTTTAAATTCCTACTGAGGGACTAAGGGGATTCTGCTTTTTCTGCCTCTGCCTGTCTCCGTGACTGACACCCAGCCAGCCTTTTCTCTCGGCTCCACTTACTGCCCTTGCTTCTTTGCCCCGAACCTCCAATTCCTTGTTCCAAGCATCCCAAACCTCCAATTCCTTGTTCCAAGCAGGGTGACAGGGTGGGGGGCTTCACTCTCCCTCAGCCCCCACTCCAACCCTACATGTCCCAGATACTCTCTGGGTCCTTCCACCTCCCTCACACAACCAGGGCCAGCCAGGGGGACAGTAGGAAGCTGTGTGTGCTTACTTCGTGGATCTTTGGGTTTTAAGTCCCCCTGACCCAGGCTTCTGCCTTCACTGATGCCCTCCCCCAGCTGACAAGCTTCTGGAAGCTTGGATTCTGGGGAGCCCTTTCTCTAATTCACTCAGCTGTGGCTTATCCACCCCTTTCTCAAAGAAAGGCTCTGGGCTGAGGACTCTGTGGCATGAAAGGATAGAGTTCTTGCCCTCAAGGATCCAACCAGTAGAGAAGATAAGAAAACAAGCCCATGGAAGCAGAGCATGAGGCAATAAGTGCTGAGGAAGTTCAGAAGAGCACGCCAGTGATGTGCTGATAAGGGAAGCCTTTGCAGAGAAAGCCGCCTATGTGCCAGCCAGGAGCTTGAAGGATAATGTGCTTTCCAGAGGCAAGAATGGCTGGCAGGGGTGGAAATGATTTCAACAAAGGTAGGAAGGCTGGACACGTTTGGTGAACATTAAATCCACTGGGCTGAGCTGGGCTGTAGGGTTTGTACGAGGACCAGCGAGAGAGAAGACTGCATAGATGAAGTGGGAGGGCCCTGGATGGCACAGTTAGCACTGTGGAGCCACTGGATGTGTTGGAGATGGGAAGTGCCAAGATGGAGTGGCACTTTAGGATGCTTAGGCCAGGCATCATGTCTCACGCCTGTAATCCCAGCACTTTGGGAGGCTGAGGCAGGCGGATCACCTGAGGCCGGGAGTTCGAGAGGAGCCTGGTCAATATGGCAAAACTCTGTCTCTACCAAAAATACAAAAATTAGCCAGGCATGATGGTGGGTGCCTGTAATCCCAGTTACTTGGGAGGTTGAGGCATGAGAATCACTTGAACCCAGGAGGCGGAGGTTGCAGTGAGCCAAGATGGCGCCACTGCACTCCAGTCTGGGTGATAGAGGGAGACTGTCTCAAAAAAAAAAGATGCTTAATCTGTCATTGATTAGGTGCAGGAAAGCTTAGGTTGGTGGGTACAGAAGTGGCATAGGAGACCTGAAAATTAATTGAGACAAGTAGTAATTTTTGTCAGCAAGTTGACGCTGCCATAGAATTTCCACAGACCAGTGCCCATTTCCACCTCATTCGTCAATTCAACAAATATTTGTAAAATACTTGCTAAGTACCAGACACCATTTTAGGCTCTTTCTTCATCATCTTCCCCTGCCCTAAGATAAAAAGATGAAGGTAAACTCTCACCTGCACACACTTGGGAGATCTTACTTAGCCCAGCCTCCCCCTTGCAGCCTAAGCGAATCCAGTAGTGTCTGCCTTTGGAGCAGGTATATTGAGAAAAATCAGAGAACCACATGCAGTAAGGATTTGGGGGACAGTGAGGTAAGCAAGCTTAGGGGTGGGAGGAAGAGTAGCTTGGAAAGCAGAAAGCAGTTGGGGGGTGGGAAAAGGGAAGTTGACAGCTGAGTGTAGGGGAGCCCTGGGATCTTTAGGGGAGGGAGGCTGGGCAAGGAGGAGAAAGATGGAAGGAAGAACAGTAGGAGATGGGCCTCTGGGGCTGAGGATGGGGGCCGGAGGGAGGAACAAATTAGAGAGCTGAAGAAGGAAGTAGAGTCTTAGCAGCTAGGGGCGGGAGGAGGAGGTGGGAGACTGAGAGGCGAGGGCAGAGGAAATAGGCCCAGGCACTGGAGACGAAAGTCTGGGAGTCTGAGCCGCTGAGGAGCCACCTGGAAGGTGCAGGCAGCGGCAACATCAAACCTGAGATCCGAGGGCTGGCGCTGGGAGTGAGCTGGAGTTGGGGGAGGTGGCTCGTGTGGGGGGCCAGGGGGCGGGTAGGGGAGCTGCGATCAAGAGAGAGGGGCTTGAATTGAATCTACCCTTAGCCGCACTGGGTCTTCAGCTTCCTCAGCCCCCTCCCCTCTTCTGGCTCCAAAGGCCAGAAGCCAGGACTCTGCAGTCCCGCCCCCCACTCCAAGCTATAGGCTGCATGGCACCCACCCCTGGCTTTCCCAGCTCCTCTCTCCCGCCCATCACTGGTGTTGGGAAAACACATTGTCTGGAGGTGCAAATAGAGGAGGAAAGGGGGTCGCCTGCCAAGTAGGGTGCTGGCTATGTTCATTGCTGTCCAGGCAGGGTCTACACACACCCCTGATTGATCCAAAGTCCAGGGGAAGGTGTGTGGGCCTGAAGGTCCAGGTTGAGGGCTGGGTCTTTTTCCTCTCCCAAACTCCCCCCCACCCCAAGATTCTCCCATCTTTTGGACTGGACCTGCTACCTAAGCATATGGAACCGATTGAAAGAATTTGTATGCTCACCTTATAATTTATGCAAATCAACTCTGTAATTAACTATAATTTGGAGGCATCCTTTGGTATTTGAGACATTTATCCATGAGGAAATGCCCTAGTGATAATGCTCCCGTATTAACATTATTTACTCCACCTGTGTGGTCTCCTCAGCTTGTTTCCCCTCCCCACTCTGATTTTCTGTGCTGGAAGGTGGGGAGGGACAGGGAAGCCCCTCCCTGGAGCCTGCCTCAGTCCTGACGCCTGGGTTCCCCCAGGGGGTTGTGCTGGCCCTGTCCTCCCAATTTTGCCTCAGATTGAAGAAAGAGGTCCAGCTCTGCCTCCTAAGCCCTCTAATACTCTATTCTCTCTTGCTTGATGGGTGGCTTTCTGCTGAGCTTTTACCTTTTCAGGGCCTCAGTGTTCTCATCTCTGAAATGGGGAGAGGAAGGACCTGTCGGAGCCTTTATGGGATAATTGCTGAAAAGTTAATGAAGAGACTGGGAATCCCCAGTCTAGAGGTTGCTGAGGGTATAGGGGAGGAGCAGGAGAAGAGTTTTGGGTGAAGACTCCCTGGCTCATCCTGTGGGAGGGAGGTAGCATGCAAGTCTTGGGGTACTGGGTTCTGGTGTGTAGAGGGGGTACAACTGCTCCTGTCCTCTGCCAAGGGCATTGGGCTGTGGTCAAAAACAGGATGTCATCCTGTGAAAAATCCCCAGGCCACTCTCCTATGTGGGTCAGAGTTCGCAGCTTCAGTGAGCTTTGGGAAACAAGTCTTACTCTGTTTCATCTCCGTTCTCCTTCCTGGTCTTTTGTCCATCTCTGCCCTGGGACATGTTTGTGTTAGCCAGTATACCTAAACTTACAACCACCCTAAAATTAGGCTTATATAAATAGAGATCTGGGGGCTCCCCCTAAATTCACCTTCAGGCCCCTTCTCCCTTTTCCAGGCCACCTTCCCACCCTCTTCACCCTCCTGGAGTTCCAGGAGTCCTGAACTGTCTGTAACAGTTCTTGGCTGGACTCTGCCTCTGGTCTTTCTGGTCTTAGGTGACCTCTTGTCCATCCTAAGCTGCCTTACCCCATCCAAAGTCAGGGAAAAGGTCCTCCCTTCCCATTTGACAATGAGAGATCCCAGGTCCAAAAGATAGATTACACTGGGTCCTCCTGGGGATCCAAGTTGGGAAGTGAGTATGTAAAAAGAGGATGAAAAGGGAGAGAGAGAAATTGTGCCTCAGAGTGGCCAACAACACTGACATGAAGCTCTGCAAGGAGGAACTGACTTGAAGCCGTGTGGTGTGTGTGTGTTGGGTGGGGGGCATGCGTCTTTCAAGTCTCAAAAATGGAACTTCTTTCCTTCTTACCAAGTCCATGGAGGAAACCTCAGGAAGAGGGGATGGAATTTGGAGAGTTCCAGCCATCCCAGCTCTCCACCCTAGCAATGCTGTCATTTCCTCCATCCTGCAAGAACCACTTTGTCCCTCTCCCACTGCCCAGCCAACTCTGCGAAAGGAAGGAAATGCCCCCAGCCCCTACTCCCAGCTGAAATCCTCCTTTCCTGGCAGACCTCACGGACTCAGATCTCACCCCCTACCACTCCCCTAGGAGAGCTGGGGGCCACTGTTTCCTGGATTATCCTAAAAGCTTCCGAGGCCGTGAGGAATTGGCAGCATCCCTACTCCCTCCTTCACCTCCCCCTTTGGCACTGCCTGTCACCTCCTTTATAAAGCCTGGCTCTTTTATCACCGCCACTTGTCCCTCACTGCCGCCGCCAGCTCTGGGCTCCATGGACTGGTAAGAGAGGCTGTTCCCTGTCCAGTACAGGGGACCTCCACAAAGAGGATCAGGTCTCCACTCTAAAGTAGGGGTCATAGAGAAGGGTCTGGCTCTCTCTGAATTGGGAAGGGGGAGATAAGAGGGAGATCTTGGTGGGGTTTGCATGGAGAACCAAAGGGATCCCTTGGAGGTCTTTTGACTGGGCTGGGGTAGTCAGCCCAGTGGAGAAGTGGGGTAGGGATTCATAGCCGGGAACTTTATTCCGAGAGAAAGGAAGGGCAAATAAATGTTAATAGAAATACAGGGCACACACACTCACTGCCTGGAAGATCCTGAATGACAGAACACCTGCAAGGATAGTAAGGGAGAAACCACTATCCACATGCTATGGGGAACTGCATTTATGATGGAGGAGAGAAGACACTCTACACTCAAGCCCACAGGTACACGCAGGCATAATATGTACACACATTTGTAGATATACACACACCAACATACAGATGCACTATCCTCAGGCGGGTTCATCTTCTAGACTGAAAAGGGATGGTGGTAGCTAGGGATTTTGAAATTAATAATAAAATTAGTGTCCAGCATTGTGCTTGGCCTTAAGTAGACCCTCGATAAGTGTTTGTTGAATGAAATAAAGGATGAATGAAAGAAAACTATTTGACTCCAGCTTTGGGCTCTACCTGGTTTTCTAAGAATCAGGAGATTGTGGTGGGGAGAGGAGGGGAAATAAGGAATATGTTGGCATCCAGGGTCATCAGCTTGCAGGCTTGGAAGTGCAGCCTGGAGGTGGGAGTGGGAAATAGAGGAGACGAGTGAGTGAGAAGAGGAAAACAGGGCCAGACTCTGGTCTGGTCCCAGCTCTGCTTCTAACTTGCTACTAACTTCCCTGTTTTGGGGTTCAGTTTCCCTACCAGTAAAACGAGGGCTTGGACTAGACAATTTGGGGCTAGACCAGCTTTGATATTCTCATAGTGCAATCTCTACAGGACAGTTGAGGTTTGGAAGGGATCACAAGTGTAGAGTCTGACTTGTCTCAGTAATTCAAGATGGGATCAGTTTGTCCATTAGACTCAAGATAGGAGATGGCTTTCATCTAGGGATTCATTTAAGAATGCTGTTTCCTCCGCCTTCAGGCTCTAGGGGAGCCAGACTTCCAGGGTCATCAATTTGCCATATTGAGGCCAGATGGACTAGTAGGCAGAATACAGGCTTTGGAACCTGAGAGATCTGAACTCAGTTTCTTCTTCTGTCTTTTAACAACTCTGTAATCTTGGGTAGATCATTTAACTTCTTTGATCTGTGGCTTCCTCATCTGTACAATGGGAATAATAATAATTACTTTGCTGCATGCCCATGAGAATTAGAGATATTTGTGTGAAGCACCTGGAACATAGTAGGTGCTCAGTAAATAAACCCTGGTTGTGATAAACACGCAGACTAATGAGGTTTCTCCAGGTACAAAGTGGATCACCGACTATAGATGAAGCTTGAGAAGAAGAGGGGTGGCAGGAATGGGGGCTGGACACTTGCAGGGGAAATCTGACTATTTATTTGAGAAAATGAGGAAGAGCAGCAGAAATGGCCCAAGTCCAAGACAGATCTCAGTTTATACAGGAGATGCAATGGGCAGTGTTGTTCAATTTTGAGTAGCAATAAGTATATGGGCAATGGGCTGTGGTGACCTTACTCATTATGTCAACATCAGACCATGGGCCGTCATTCGGTGGGAAAACATTTAGCAAGTGGGCAACCAAAAGGGCTGGAAGCAGAGGACTGCAAGTAGAGGGGGACTGGAGGAAAGATAGTGCCAGTACCCTCAGTGAGCAGCAGAAACCTAGGCAGAAATCAGAATGGCTGGGAGTTTCCAGAGACAACTGCATTGTTGTTGAATTTCCTGCTGATGAGCTGCAGGCAGATAGAGGGTCTTTGCTCGTGGGATTCCAGATGGCTACAGGTCTGGTTGGATCGGGGTAGGGCTAAAGGGGGCCTAGAGTGAAAGTAGCGGGGAGTGTCTACCATCCTTGGGCTGAATCCCTGTTGCTTTCCAGGGAAAAGGCAGAAGGGGCCAGGAAGAGAAGGCAATCTGATGCCTATAAATGAGAGGGGGAACTTGGTCCCCCTACCCAGAGTCAGACCCCTGCACAGGCTTTAGCACCTTAGGAACAGTAGATGCAGCACCAGCAGGCAGCTTGGAGGAGGAGGCAGGAATGCCCAGAGGTCAAATCAGGAACCAGAGTCCCCTACTGGGGGCTCTGTTTTGGACCTGATGAGCTTCTACTCCATTCCAGAGGTAGCTGTGAACTAGGATACAAACCCACCTGGCCAGGATTTGTAGGCTGAATGGATGGAGAGAAAGCTGCATTGATGAAGAGGATTGTCAATTTAGCCATGGCCACAAAGATCCAGAGCAGTTTCTGTGAATCCACATCCAGAGCCCCAAGTAACAAGAAGGCAAAAAGCAAACCCCGACTGATCAGAAATCTCAATCCCCCGATGTCAGGCGACACCTCTGGCTTCCGAATACCTGTCATTTCTCTAGCTTGGTGGCTGCTCTTACAGCATTTCACCAAGGAAGAAACTGAGGCTTAGAGGCACCTACCTGCCAGGGTCAGTTTAGCAGGTGCAGAGCTGGGGCTAGAATTTAAATCCGTCAACTTCTAGTCCACAGGTCTTTGTGCATACACCTTAATCCAACCAATATTTACTGGGAACTGACTTATTTAATAATTATAACAAGGGTATCTTCCATTTACCCGGCACTTACCAGGGGCCCCGTGGGCTAAGCATTTTTAGGCACATCAATTCCTTTAAGCCCCCAAGAGACCCTACCAATGTGTACCCAGGTGGTCCGGATGAAGGAAATGAGCCTTAGAAAAGAGGGAGATGCACAGTTGAATCCGACATCGATTCTGGATAAGAACGTGTGCGTGGCTGAGGGGTACCACACACATACGCATACACGCATGGATTGATTTTCACCCCGCTTATGCACTCGGTTTAGCTATTTTTGAGTTACAGTTTGAGTGTGTCCCGAACGGGCATGCAGGACAGGTAAACCAATGGGGGTAGAATAGGGGCTGTAGAGGCGAGATTAAATCAGCCTAAATTCAAGTATGAAATCGACTGTAAAGAGGAAAACGAAATTTTAAAAAGCCGACGGCAAAGCGCACAGAGGAGACCAACTTGCCAAATGAAAGAAATAGGGAAATTAATTGGCGTTCCCCTGTGAAAAAAGGGGTCACATGGAGAGATCAACACTGCGGCATGGGAGTGAAGCATGGGGCCACCTCGGTGGCCAGGCAGAAGAATGCGTGGGTGGGGGATGGAACTTCCCTACCCACCGGTGCTTGGCAGGTCTCGGAAATGTCGACCCATCCAGATCTTGAGAGAAGTTTTTGTGAGCTCCGCGAGCGCGCTGAAATTTTACCAGAATATTGCACTGGGCATGTGCATTTTTCTCAAAGGAATCCAAGACCCCCTCCCCAAAGTTGAGAACCTTGGGTTTAGTTATTCTGGTGAGAATTAGGAAGGAATGGTGGCAAGGGATAGCTCAATTCCTTCCAGAAGTGTCCCTTCCCAGGGCCATTCAGGCGCCTGCCCATTCTTCAGAACCGGGTGCTCGGGGGCGAGGGTGTGCGTAGGCTGAGCATTTCCCAAAGGACAGGAGGGCGAGGAGAGGCGAATTTGAGAGGTGGATTTCGGAGGCACTGGGGTTGCTACCTAAGGGGAGGGGCAAAGTGAGAGCTGCTGGGACCTGGGACCGGAGTAGGGGGGCAGCAGAGACCGGTGGTGGGCAGAGGCTGGGAGAGGGGAGGAGAGGAGGTGGTCATCCAGAAAGGTCAGAGAGGGAGACCCCGAAAGGGAGAGGGAAAAAAGGACGGGGAAGGGTGGTGGTGGAAAGAAGCAGCGCGGGGTGCGGGGGGGTGAGGCGGGGCAGGAGACGGGGGTCGGGGGTCTGGGGAATGGGGAAGGAGGGCAGCCAAGACAAATTTCACACGGCCTAGGCCTAGAGGCGAACTGGAAACATACTTGGCGCTCAATCCTGTTTCCTTCTTTCCTCCCGGTTCCGGGGCAGGGCTGCCCGTCCAGAGAGGGTCAAGGGCCATCGAGGCAACCTAAGGGTTGCTGCCTAAGGGTGGCTCCGTCTCACCCCCAGGACCTGCCCCCTTATCCATTCCCCCCCGGGTCTTAGTCCTGCGTCCTCTGCTACACCGAACCAGCTCCAGGGCAGTTTTCCACCCGGCGGGGCGGGTCTTAGAATCTGGGAATCACTCCACCCAGGCCCCTCGCCCTGGGAGTGGAGGGGACCAGGGAGGAGCGAGGGAGCGGGCGGCGCACGCCCTAGTTAGCTTTCCTCCCCCACTCCCGCCCGCCCCCTCCTCGCGGCCCCGGCTGGGCCTCCGGTCCAGCCGAGCCCGCAAGGGTTAAAGGCGGCCGCAGGTGAGGTGGGCGGGGCCGCGAGTTCGGGGGAAAAAGCAGCGCTGGGGAGAGGATGAAGGCAGAGAGCGCGGGTGAGTCACGGGCGGAGCTGGCCTTGTTCGCTCGCTGGCTCCTGCCCGCCCTCCGTCCTCCGCCCTCTCGCCGGCGCTCACCTCCTCCGCCGCCTGCCGCCTGCCGCCTGCCGCCAGCCACCGAGTCTGGCTCGCCCTGGGCTCCTGCCCCTCACCGCTGGAGAGCTCGCCGGCGCACAGGGCCCATGAGCGACCGTCTGTAGCGCACCAGCCAGCTGTGCCCGGAGGCCGCCGCAGCCTCGAGGTAGGAGCGCGGGTCGGGGTGGCCAGGGGTGAGCGCTACGGAGATTGTCTCGAAAAAACGCACTCCGAACGCGCCCCAGCCTCCTATGGCCTTGGGAGCGGGGTAGTCCTAAAGGATCTGAGGGGTTAGAACCCCCATGGAGGGAAAACTGGGCGGACGGGAGAGACTGGAGAGACCGAGGAGGCTGGAAACCGGGGCAACTGGAGCGACTGGGACAACCAGAGGACCGGGACATTGAGAACTGGGAGTACTAGCCGGTGATCCAGAGAGGCAGAGCCGAATGGGGCATAAGGGTGCACCGACTTGCCTTCCCACTTCGGGGAGAGAGAAGCCTGCGATGTGCGCTGTGCTCTCTCCTTTCCTGAAATCTTTCTAGGCCTGGAAATGAACCGGACATATACTTGGTACTCAATCCTGTTCCCTTCTTTCCTCTCAGTTCTGGGGCAGGGCAGTGTTGCCCATCTGGGGCAGGTGGGTCAAGGAACATAAAGGCAACCAAAGGGTTGCCACCTAAGGGTAGCTCCGTATCACCCCCAAGACCTGCGCCCTCCTCTATTCTCCTGGGTCTTAGTCTTGCATCTTCTGCTAGACTGAGCCAGTTCCAGGGCAGTTTTCCACCCAGTGGGACGGGTCTTAGAACCTGAGAATCACCCCGCTTTGGGTTTCCAAAATCTTGGTAGCAGGCCATTGCATCCCAGGCCTGGGCTCTCCAGCTCTCTGCCAGGAGAAGCCACTCTGGAGCCCAGATTATCCTAGCCTTCTCACCCTCCAGCCCCTGGGGCAGTTCCCAGGCACCAAAAGCTGTTAGGGTCCCCTAACAGCTCCTGCCCAGCCCCTTCTGTGCTGCCCCACCCCAGCCTGGGGCTCCGTTCCTGCAGCTTCACCCTGTTTTTGTCTTGTGGTGAGGCAGCCAGAGCCTGAGTAGGTGCCCCCGTCCTCCTCTCCCTCCCTCTCCCAGGCTATCAGTGCCACCTCCCTGGTCCCAGAGGCAGAAGATGGTAGGGTCAGCTAAGCCCTGCTGTGGGAAGGAAACAATCCTGCCCTAAGTCACTGGTCTCCTGCCCCACCGGTAGAGAAGACCCAGGCATACAAACCTGCCCAGCTGAGGCAGCAGGGCTTCCAGGCCTTAGGGAGAGGTGGTGAGAAGACAGTGAACTTCAAGCCACAGATATGTGGTTGAGAAAGGGTTGGGGGTCTTTAGCGTCCTAAAGGTCTACAGAAAGACTGGTTTACAGAAAGTAACAGACTGAGAGTCCAGGAGTTAGGAGACCTGGTTTATTGAATGAATAAATGAACATCCTTCTCCAAGTCACTGTGCCAAGTCATTCAGCCTGCTTCCTCCTCTTCAAAATAAGAAGATTGGCCTGGAGCAGTGGTTCTCAACATTTGCTGCATATAGGAATCATCTTGGGGGGGCTTCTAAAAAATGATCCATGCCTGGGATGCACTCGCTTATGTCATCTTTTTAGGCAATTCTTGCTCTTAAGTTCTGTGGTTATGACTTCTCTTGTTGCCTTCCTCTTCCTGCACTCTGACCCTATATCACTTAAAGGGGTGCAACTGTACCCTCCAGAGCTTGCTGTCAAGCTCTTCTCTGGGGAAGCCATTCCCTCCCAACTTTATATCTGGGCCTCCTCTAGCATGGAGAGGAAGATGGGTAGCAGTCAGAGAGTTGCCTTGCACTGGTATGAGTCAGGAGAGGGATGGAAATTTGGTTTTCTCTGGTGGGGGTATCTCCCAGATTCCAGGGAGTATCTGGTGGCCAGAGAGCTGCTCCCCAGGGAGGTGAAGTCCCTGCTTGAGGGAAGGGGGCGGGGGTATGTGAGTTGGTTTAGTGGGCCCGATGTGACCAGGCCAGGCGGGGAGCAGCGTAGACGGTGAAATGCTTTTCATTACTGAACATGCTTTGGAAATGGCATGAGAACTCTGTCTCTAAAGACTCAGGACCCGTTTGGGGCTTTATGAGGGGCAGGTCACCTGAAGCTTTGGGTTTCAGAAATAGACCATCCCCTCTCCCATCTGTATCCTGAGTTAAACTGGGGAAGCTGAGATGGGTCTAGATCCTCCATTTGGGCTGACGCAAGTCTGCAGGGGGAAAATGCCACTGCCCCTTGCGCTGGCCTGGGCAGCTGGGGTGGGGATGGCTCTAGCACTGTGCTGTAGGTGTATCTGACCTACCATTCTGGGAGTGGCCCAACTCTAGGGATGAGCTGGGTCATACGGCAGGGATCACCCAGAGGAAGGTAGACCTCCATCATCCTCTGTGCTTGGATGAGAACCTCACATCTTGGACCCTTCCTCGCACTCCCGAATTCTCTAAACTGATCTCTAGTCCTCGTTCAGAGGTGCATCCTTCTTTTACACCTGGGGCCAGAGAGGAGGACCTGGGTTAGGAGGGAAAGTGAGCTGGTCATTTCCCTTACTTTTCTGCTTCTTCGCCTCCTTTAGGTTCCGTCTGAGGTGCCCCTGACCGTCCCTGCCCTCACCCCACCCCGGATCCCGGCAATGCTAACCGCTGTCTGCGGCTCTCTGGGCAGCCAGCACACGGAAGCGCCGCACGCCTCCCCGCCGCGCCTCGACCTGCAGCCTCTCCAAACTTACCAGGGCCACACGAGCCCTGAGGCCGGGGACTACCCCTCCCCGCTGCAGCCTGGAGAGCTGCAGAGCCTGCCGCTGGGCCCGGAGGTGGACTTCTCGCAGGGCTATGAGCTGCCAGGGGCCTCCTCGCGGGTAACCTGCGAGGACCTGGAAAGCGACAGTCCCTTGGCCCCGGGCCCCTTTTCCAAGCTCCTGCAGCCGGACATGTCACACCATTATGAATCGTGGTTCAGGCCGACTCACCCAGGCGCGGAGGATGGCTCGTGGTGGGACCTTCATCCGGGCACCAGCTGGATGGACCTCCCCCACACTCAGGGCGCGCTGACCTCACCTGGCCACCCGGGGGCGCTTCAGGCGGGCTTGGGGGGCTACGTCGGAGACCACCAGCTTTGTGCCCCGCCACCCCACCCGCATCCGCACCACCTCCTTCCAGCTGCCGGAGGGCAGCATCTCCTAGGGCCGCCCGACGGAGCTAAGGCCTTGGAAGTAGCCGCCCCGGAGTCTCAAGGGCTGGATTCCAGCCTGGACGGGGCGGCGCGTCCCAAAGGCTCCCGGCGGTCGGTGCCCCGCAGCTCAGGCCAGACCGTCTGTCGCTGCCCCAACTGCCTGGAGGCGGAGCGACTGGGGTCTCCGTGTGGGCCCGATGGGGGCAAGAAGAAGCATTTGCACAACTGCCACATCCCGGGCTGCGGGAAAGCCTACGCCAAGACGTCGCACCTGAAGGCGCACCTGCGCTGGCACAGCGGCGACCGTCCCTTCGTGTGCAACTGGCTCTTCTGCGGCAAGCGCTTCACGCGCTCGGACGAGCTGCAGCGCCACCTCCAGACCCACACCGGCACCAAGAAGTTCCCCTGTGCAGTCTGCAGCCGCGTCTTCATGCGCAGCGACCACCTGGCCAAGCACATGAAAACCCACGAGGGCGTCAAGGAGGAGGCGGCCGGGGCGGCCTCCGGAGAGGGCAAGGCCGGCGGCGCAGTAGAGCCCCCCGGGGGCAAAGGCAAACGCGAGGCCGAGGGCAGCGCGGCTCCCTCCAACTGAGCTCCTCGGTGCCGCCTCCCTGCGGGTCTCCCGGGGGGCACTGGATGCGAGCCCCCAGGTCTGACGTCCTTGGGGGTGGCTTGAGGAAGAGGGGAAGGTGCGTATTTATTCAGGGAGGAGGAAAAGTGGTGCAGGGACAGGGAGATGGGGCGCTAGGGGTTCTTAGTCTCTGGGGCTACTAGGCAGGCTGCATTTGACTGGACCGGTAGGAGCTGTGCAATGCCCCTCTGTTCTCCCCTGCCTCACAGTTTCCCTTGCCCCTGGGCTGGGGGGTTGGGGTGGGACACCCGTACCGCGGCTGGCTGGCGGGGCCAGGCTAGAGGAGACAGCAAGTCCCAGTCCCCGGAGCAGAGAGAAGTGCGGCCGGCCCGGGGCGCTGGTGGTGGCTGTCTGGACACGTCCTTAGCGCCTGGGAACCAGGACATAAAAGCGCCTCCGGAGCCGCCCTGCGGCGGGGTCCCTTTCATCCCACTTAAAGTGCTTCTGCCCCTAGGGTTTCCGGAGGGAGAGCCGAGATGGGATGGGGGAGCCTGGGGGTCCCCCTTGGCAGGGGTCTCTCTCTCTGGTTTGGAAGGTTGTTGCTGTAAAAATAACTCCTTTGATGAGCTTCCTTATTAACCCTTTCAGACCCAGTCTGATGGAGCCATGAAGGAAGAGGGAAAGAGGGCTGGCATTCCTGACAGCCTCCCAGCCAGGGCTGGCGATAAAGGACAGAGTTAGATGTAGGGGGCGAGTAGGGAAGTCCCCTTCTAAAATGAGAGATAGGGATTTGGTGGGGTATGGAAGGAACTAGCCCCTTCCCTCTCCACCTCTGATTCAGCCCTTAATTCTTGGTCCTTATGATAAATAAAGTTCAGTAGTCACATTCCCCATCTATTACCCTAGGTGTGTTTTCAAGGCAGCCAGCAGTAGAATCCATGTAGTTCCCACCAGTTGCCTTCCCCTCAGGGATGGAAGGAAGAGGGTTTCTTGGGCTGGTTGAGGACAGATTGGGGGTGTCTCAGCAGAGGAACGTCCACTGGTTCCCACTCAGAGTGGAGGCCTGCAGCCTGCCTGACCATCTCTTTAGCCATCACCAAGAAAATAAACCCCACTGTCTCTCTAGTTTGGCCCTTGTTTTTCCCTTGCTCTTGCTGTAGCATGTTCATTAGGGGATTCCTTCCTCCCCCTCACCTCACAGGGGAAGGGGGAAGAGTTGTTCTCCCACTGGAAGGGGTTCTGCCTTCTGAGGTGACATCCAGGAAGCTGTCCCCATTCCCTCTCCTTTAGATGCTAGAAAGACGTTTTGATTCTGATCATGGGGTGGGGGAGAAAGGAAGGGAGGGAGGTGAGAAGCCCAGCAGAGGCTGAGCCAGGCAGAGGGGAAAGAAGTTGATATGAGGAAGGGTCTGGCAGGCCACAGCCCCTGCAGCTGGAGGGCTTTCCCACACTCGAGAGAGGGGCCTTACAGTCCCTCTGATACCCCTCCCCCTTCCCCTTGCTCCCTTTCTTCACCTGGAGCCCTCTGCGGAGATTAGCTGTGTATTGATTTTTAAGTTATAAGCAAAGGGTATTTTATTTAATATTAGGTTATGTGTGTGCATGTTGTGTGTACCTGTGTGCATGTATGTGTGTTTCTCTACTGAGCCTGGGGTCTCTAGCCAGGGAGACCCCATCTTATTCACCATGTCCAAGATCCTGGGATCTGGGCCCAGCATCTCTTCTTCCCTTGTAGATGCTACAGCCCAGCCAAGGTCTGGGAGCTATATGGGAAGTGGGGGCTGGGATCTGGGTGGGAATATGTGTTTGTATACAAAGGGGCCCTCCTTAAAAGGGACAGGATGACCTTCCGGAGCGACTCATTGGCCTGGGGTAGTTTAAGAAGTAATGTTCTTTCTTTCTTTCTTTCTCTTTTCCCTACCTCCTGCTAACCCAACCAGAGATCCCCTTCCTTGCTGAGAAGGTTGGGGGCAGGAAGAGAGTTGGCAGTGCCTGCAAGTTGCCTGGCCAGGTGGAGAGGGGGAGAGAGGAAGGGCACCGTGGGTGTAGGATGCCTTTCTCCTCCACCCATCGAAACCAGCCATCCCCTCCCTGTGCCACCAAGACAGCCTTTTCCAGTGGCCATCCTAAGGGGAACTCCCAAATGGGTGTTGGTGGTAGACACAGATGCTCCCCCCAATGGAAGCCCCAAGCTCTGAGGTATGCGGGTAGAGGCTTTGGATAGGTTTTCTTCTGCTCCCGTCTTGTATAGATCTAGGCTGCTTGGCTGCCTGTCTTTCTAGGCAGCCCCCCTAGAGGAAAAATGTAGGAATTTATTTTTTCTTTAACTGCTGTGAACTCACTTTGAAGGGGTAGGAGGGAGAAACAGCCTGTGTTTTTTATGCAATAAAGTCATCAACTACATCATGCTTCCTTTGTGTTCCAGCTCTGTTTCCTTTTTGACTCAGTGTCCCTCAGCAGTGAGGACCAGGTCTGGGCCACAGAGTGGGGTGGATGCTTCCCAATGATCCTGCAGCCCCTTGGAAAGCCTCATGTCTATTGAGTTGGGTTGGAGCAGGGGTCTGATCCTGCCCCAGAGGTGGCTGGTACAGAAGGAGGGAGGTGCTTCCTCTGGGTTGATACCCGGGCTGTCCCTCCCTGGTCTCATACCTGTGGTTATGAGAAGTTTCTAGATATCTCTTTCCTCCTCCACATACAAACCTCTTCTTTCCCTTCCCCTGCTAAGAACACTGGTTCCCTCTTTCCCAGTCATTGGCTCCCTCACTCCATCCCCATGGAGGGTGCATGTCAGTCCATCCCCTGCCTGTGACTGAGCTGGGGGTGACTGGCAATGATTTCTTCACCCAGGATGATCCTTATCAGGGACAAGGCGATGAAAGGCAGCCGAGCTATCTGATGGGCTCCCGCCCAGCTGGAAAGTATGAGGGAAAGGCTCCTACGGTAGCTCACAGCTAGAGACCCACCATGGTTACACAACCACAAGGCACACAAACATACCCGCACTGGACCCATGTGCACCCGCCCCCAGAGATATGCAGAAATATCCATCTGTACACATCTTCCCAGGCCTCCCAGTGCTTGATACAAAGTTGGTGCCTAATTCACAGCAAATGAGTAGAAAGCCTCATGATTCCAGAGCTCCAAAGCCAGGAAGTTTGACCGAAGATAGGTTTTGGGCTCCAAGGGGGCTGGGGGGCAGGAGTTACTGTGTTCTTTCACCTTCTCATTCTACCTTTTGCCAAAAGTATTATTTTCCCCTAGTGGGATTTCTAGATCCACCACTCTAACCCTAACCCAATTTCTCGAAGCCAAATCTGGTACTCAGGCTGGCCCATCCCATAACTTAATTTGGGATCCTGGGGTCACAATGTTTATGGCTACCTTAGGATAGGGTCATCAGAATGAATGATTTAGGGGTTGTAGAGGAAACCAGACTGGTTTGGGGCCAATTGTTTTGTTTCCATCTGCTGCTGGATTTAGAAGGCTGGGAGGAGGAAGGACAGGTGTGTTTTCCCGAGACCTTATGCCAGCCCCACTCCTCCAGGTGCCTCTTTTGTCTTCCTGGTTCTAGGGGAGTTAGACCCCAGGAACTTGGTGAGTCCCGTCCTCCTTTACTCCCATTGCTGCCCCCAGGGACAGGAGGGCAGCTGTGCGGCCGGCTAGGCCTGTCTGGGCAGGGCTGGGGCCGCCCCTCCTCCCTATGCAGCTCCTCCCGCTGACCTGCATTCTTAGCAGGGGCCTTTGGTGGGGCTCTGACGCTTGCTTGCTTGCTGGAAATGCTGCCTGGCTGGCCTGCCCCCCACCCCCCCACGACGGAATCCAAGGCCACCTCTGACCCCCCTCAGATGGGGTGTCTGGCAGGAGGATCGTGGAGGGCACAGGAAGGGGTTAGGGAAATCAGAACATCTGGGCTGGCTCTCTGGGTTCCTCTCCTGGGAAGTGGAAGTAGAATCTATCCTACCCTCTAGGGTGGATGAATGAAATAAGAAATGAGAAAGTGACAGAGAAGAAGACAGCCTGGGAACTGCAACCTGGGGATGCGCTGTGGCCTCTCTCTGCCTCTCCTCCTGCCTGTTTCCGCCCCACAGTGGGAAGCCGGGGAACTGCAGGAGATGAACCCGCTTTCCTGCAAGCTGCTTCAGGTGCCCAGATTTCTCAGCACACAGCCTTGATGTTTACCTCTGGAATGACATTAATTGGCAACCTCACAACCCCTCCCCGACATTGTATCAGAAAGAGCCTTCACCTTCCCATTAATCCTAGCGTGACTGACCACCAGCACCCTAGCAGAGTAGGCTTGAAAGAAAGCCAAACTCCACTAAAACACTGTTAGAATTGTTTTCTTTTCTTTTTTTTTTTTTTTTTTTTGAGACGGAGTTTTGCTCTTGTTGCCCAAGTGCAATGGCGCGATCTCAGCTCACCGCAACCTCTGCCTCCCAGGTTCAATCGATTCTCCACTTGATCTTAGCCAAAAGGCCGAGAAGCGATAGTTCAATCGATTCTCCTGCCTCAGCCTTCCCAAGAAGCGGGGATTGCAGGCATGCGCCACCACGCCCAGCTAATTTTGTATTTTTAGTAGAGATGGGGTTTCTCCATGTGAGCCAGGCTGGTCTTGAACTCCTGACCTCAGGGGATCTGCCCACCTCGGCCTCCCAAAGTGCTAGGATTACAGACGTGAGCCACCGCACCCGGCCCACTGTTAGAATTGTTAAGCAAATACAGTAAAGTCAGAGGATACAAGGTCAATGTACAAAAGTCAATAGTGTTCCTATACACTAATAACAAACTATACAAAAAAGAAATCAAGAAAATAGTCCCATTTACAATAGCTACCAAAATAATAAAATATTTAGGAATAAATTTAACCAAAGAGGTGAAAGATCTGTACTCTGAAAATAAGACATTGATGAAAGAATCTGAAGAAGACACAAAGACATGGAAAGATATTTCATGCTCATGGATTGGAAGAATTACTATTGCTAAAATGTGCATACTACTCAAAGCCATCTATAGATTCAGTGCAACCCCTGGAAGCAGATAACCTGCAGCATCTCCCCTCCCTCCATTCTGGAGGGCTCCACAGAGCAAAAGGGTGTAAGATGCATTTGTCTTAATGATGGCTATGGAGAGATGGTTTGTGGAGAAAAATGAACTGAAAATCAAAACATTTGGGATCAGAGTGTACCTCCACATGACTCTGTGTCACCTTTGGCCAAGACTTCTTTGTGGTTTCAGTTTCACCACAGGTAAAGGCACCAAATCTTTGAACTAGAAAGTTCCAAATTTCCTTTTAAAGCGATCTTCCTATGGGTTTGAGCACTGTCGGACAGATAGGCCCTCTGGGATGAGACGGGTTTTGTGTACACGTTCCCGTATTTATTAATTTTATGAGACAGGGTCTTGCTCTGTCACCGCGGCTGGAGTGCAGTGGTGTGATCTTGGCTTACTGCAGCCTCAACCTCTCTAGCTCAAGTGATCCTCCCACCTCAGCCTTCCGAGCAGTTGGGACTAGAGGCACGCACCACCACGCCCAGCTAATTTTAAAATATTTTCTGTAGAGGTGAGGTCTTGCTATGTTACCCAGGCTGGTCTTGAACTCCTGGGTTCAAGTGATCCTCCCACCACCGCCTCCCAGAGTGCTGGGATTACAGGGGCGAGCTTCCCCCGCCCCCCGCACCCAGCCTCCACCACTCTCGTATTCTGTATCTTATTCCCCTGGGCGCCTCCAGCCTGGGATTGCGCCTCTGGGATTCAAACCAGGACTCAAGTATCTGAGGTTCTTCCTTAATCTCCAGATGTCCCAGCAGTCCCCTTTCTCTGACAAAGTCTCCCTTTCCACGCGGGATCCTTTCCACCCCCAGCTCCAGCTCCCCGCAGTGACTCCGCGGGGTTAGCAGCCTTTGTCAGGCCTGAAATGGGCGCCTGGGTAGGACAGGGAGCCAGGTGGGACTCGCAAGGCCGCTCCGCTCCGGGAAGTAGTGCAGGCGCGCGCCCTGGTGGAAAATCGCGGAGCTGCAGGCTCCGTTCCGGCTCCGACCCCGAGGCCGAAGGCCTTCCAGGTCACCTGGGAGTCTCCGCCCAATGGGGCGGCCCTGGCCAGAAGCGGAGGAGGTGGCACCCAGGACCGAGCTGGGGTCTTGGAGGGAGAGAGGGTGAGGGGAATACAGTACTGGGGTTGAGAGAAGCGTTGGACAGAAGAGGGTCGGGTATCTGGACATGCGCAGGGCCGCTGGACTCTTGGGGTAGCGAGGGGGACGGTCCCACGACTGCTCCGAAGGGCCGGGACTCCCAGTGGGGGCGGGGCCCTCGGAGTGCCCGCCTGCGAACTCCCAAGCCTGGAGCCTGGGGAGAGGGTGGGCACCTCCGTTCCCGCACACCCGTGCATGGTGTGTGCGCCGAGCGTCCAAGAGCCACGGCAGTGTCTTCCCTGCGCGTCTTTTACACGTGTCGGGGTAGGCGGCTCCTCGGGGCTGAGCCGTGGCCAGGGTTATGGAGAGGCCTGCCTCTCCCCAGATGGCATCGTCGAGCCCTGACTCCCCATGTTCCTGCGACTGCTTTGTTTCCGTGCCCCCGGCCTCAGCCATCCCGGCTGTGATCTTTGCCAAGAACTCGGACCGACCCCGCGACGAGGTGCAGGAGGTGGTGTTTGTCCCCGCAGGCACTCACACTCCTGGGAGCCGGCTCCAGGTGGGTTAGACTTTACGGGGTGCTGGGAGGTGTGGCAGATCTCTGCATTCTTTTAAGACCTTCTTCCCTGCTCCCCACACCTGGGAGGCTGCCAGAAGTAGTGGAAGAGCATAAGCTTTAGGTCTACCAACCTGGACCTGAGCCCATTATGTAGCCTCAGTCTACCTCAGTTTCCTCTTCTGTAAAATGGGAATGAGACCTTCCTCAAAGGGATCTATAAGGTGACTGGCAGAGTGCCAGCACTCGAGGGGCCGCCCCTCTATGAGTGGACGCTTCCTTTCTCCTCCCTCACCTCTAGTGCACCTACATTGAAGTGGAACAGGTGTCGAAGACGCAGGCTGTGATTCTGAGCCGTCCTTCTTGGCTATGGGGGGCTGAGATGGGCGCCAACGAGCATGGTGTCTGCATTGGCAACGAGGCTGTGTGGACGAAGGAGCCAGTTGGGGAGGGGGAAGCCCTGCTGGGCATGGACCTACTCAGGTGCAGACCCTGCCCTTCCTCATCTGCCTGACACACCAGAAATCTGGGGGCTGAATTTTGACCTGGGCCCATCCATCCCTCCCCCAGCCTGGTTCACAGGGGCCTCCTCCTCTCTGCAGACTTTGCCCTTGTGCCTTCGTGAGGAAGGCTGCAGCAGCAGCCACCTTTGAGCCTCTCCTGGCCCAGAAATAGAGCAGTGGTTATTTATTTATTTTCAGTTGAAATCTCACGTAGAGTCCCGATTTATAAAACCAGTAATAGTGAATGGAGCAGCTCTGGGTGGAGAGAGGTTGGGGGCTCAAGACACTTCTCTCTCTGAAACTGTGTTTCAGGCCTTTTCATGGAACCCTCAAAGCATAGCACATGGAACCAGGGCACTGAAAGCCACTGGCATAATTGCGTTTGATACGATCAGTACCAGCAGATTTGCTGTGTGACTTGGGCCTGTCACCAAACCTCTCTGGCCCTCTTCTGTCCCCTGGAGCTTCTGCCACCAGCAATTGATCCCTCTGTCACCCTTCTGTCCCTTGGCCCTCTCTCTTGCCAGGCTGGCTTTGGAACGGAGCAGCTCTGCCCAGGAGGCCTTGCATGTGATCACAGGGTTACTGGAGCGCTATGGGCAAGGGGGCAGCTGCCTGGAGGACCCTGCGCCATTCTCCTACCATAGCACCTTCCTGCTGGCTGACCGCACTGAGGCATGGGTGCTGGAGACAGCTGGGAGGCTCTGGGCTGCACAGAGGATCCAGGGTGAGGTGTTCCCTTTCTGCCAGCTTTGGGAAGTGGGAGAGATGGTAGGGGCGGGGAGGGGCCCGATCCAGGTGCAAGCCTGTTGGGACATCCAGGGAGATGGGAGATGAGCCCACTTGGGAATTCTCCTCCCCTTCACTTGGTTAAGTCTTGCTTGTGCTATAGCCTGTTGCTTCCTCTGGGAAGCCTTCCTGGACTTCCCTGGGTGGTCAGGTTTCCTGCTTATATGCAAGCAGGTACTTCTTTTTCATCGCATTCAACACAGTTGCATGCTTACATTTATCTCTGCGATTATTTTGTCTGCCTCCCCCATCACACCGTAGGCTCCATGAGGGTAGGTCGTTCTCTTCTCCACCATGTTCTCAGCACCTCGCCCAGTGCCTGGCATAGAATAGATGCTCGATGGTAAATGAACCGCTCCCCCATCTCCTCCACAGAGGGGGCCCGCAACATCTCCAACCAGCTGAGCATTGGCAAGGACATCTCGGCCCAACACCCGGAGCTGCAGAAGCATGCCCAGGCCAAGGGCTGGTGGGATGGGCAGGGCGCCTTTGACTTTGCTCAGGTCTTCTCCCTGACCCAGCAGCCTGTGCGCATGGAGGCTGCCAAGGCCCGCTTCCGGGCAGGTGGGGAGCTGCTGCGGCAACGGCAAGGTTAGTAAGTGGTGGAGGGGGCTGGGGGCCAGGAGGGCCACAGCAGTGCCAGCCACTCTCCCCTCCCACAGCTTCCCCCCTACTCCTTGGCAGGGGGCATCACGGCAGAGGTGATGATGGGCATCCTCAGGGACAAGGAGAGTGGTATCTGTATGGACTCGGGAGGCTTTTGCACCACGGCCAGCATGGTGTCTGTCCTGCCCCAGGATCCCACGCAGCCCTGCGTGCACTTTCTTACCGCCACGCCAGACCCATCCAGGTGGGAAGAATGAGGGTGGGGAAGGCTGGGGAGAAGAGAGGATCTGATATATCTCCGCCCTTCCATCTGTGCCCCTTCTAGGTCTGTGTTCAAACCTTTCATCTTCGGGGCGGGGGTGACCCAGGCCCCCCAGGTGCTGTCCCCCACTTTTGGAGCACAGGACCCTGTTCGGACCCTGCCCCGATTCCAGACGCAGGTAGATCGTCGGCATACCCTCTACCGTGGACACCAGGCAGCCCTGGGGCTGATGGAGAGTGATCAGGTATCCCCCAGGGAGTAGGGGCTACCCTGAGGGGATGACAGACCTCCCCCACTCCCAGTGGGACTCTGGAAATATGAGGCAACCTGGGAGTGGAAGAGATTTCAGAGCTGGGGAGAGGAGTTCCTCCCTTAAAAGCCAGCAACTGCCTTTGGGGAATGTCGGGGGGGGTCTCTCCTTTCTCCTGCTTGTGTGAGGTGGCACACAGTCCCCCCTTCACCTGGTGGGAAGCCTGTCCTGGACAGACTCATCTCAGCTTTCCCTTGGGGCAGGATCGGGGGCAGCAGCTCCAGCAGAAACAGCGGGATTTGGAGCAGGAAGGCCTCAAGGCCACACAGGGGCTGCTGGCCGGCGAATGGACCCCACCTCTCCGGGAGCTGGGCAGCCTCTTCCAGGCCTTCGTGAAGAGGGAGAGCCAGGTTTACGCGTAAGCTTCATAGCTTCTGCTGGCCTGGGGTGGGCCCAGGACCCCTGGGGCCAACTGCCCTGAGTGGTGGTGAAGTTGGAGCAATCCCTTCACGCTCCTTGGCCATGTTCTGAGCGGCCAGTTTGGCCTTTGCCTTAATAAATGTGCTTTATTTTCTCTTCAGTGAACTTTATCCCAGGACCAGTGGGGGTGGGAGAGCCAAGTGAGGCCCAAAGGCAGCTGTGGGCTGGCTGCAGGGCCTGTGGTTGTGTACTCATTCCTATGAGTGCGTGAGTGATGGGGACTAGGTAGGAGGACAGGGAGGGGACAGGAGCTGGCTGCTCTTGGGGATGACTAGGACCACAGCTTCTTGGTCCTTGGCTTGGACCGGGGAAGGGCACTATGTAGGGGTGGCAGTGAGATGGCATCTTCCATGAGGTAGTGCCCGCTTCCTGCCCACATGGGAGCCAGGAAGCCAGCGGGGGGCCTGAGGCATGCCTGCCCTGTGGGTAGCTCCCGAAAGATTCCAAACTCGCTCTTTAGAATCAGGTGGCTCACTGGGCTCTGTATGTTGTTTCCTGGAGCTTTCACTGGTTGCTTCCCCTGAGATACCCCAAGTGACATGAAAAGCATATTCAGGGCCTAGAGACACTTTACTGGGGATGGGCTCCTGTCACAGGTCAGAGGTCTGAGAAGGGGGGCAGGCCCCACTCCTCTCCACTAGTAGAGAAAGGTTGACAGAGAATCATTTCTTGCTTCTCTTGGCCGTAGTTTTGGTTGTGCTGGGGGCCTCAGCCACAGAGGCCTTGGGGGCTGTGGCTGCTCGTGCCCCCTTCCTTCCCCAGAGAGAGCTTTGGTGGCCCCTGGGGATCAGACTGCATGGTTTCTTGGTGGGAGAGGAGGCCTGGGGTGAGGAGACGGCCTCAGGGACTGTCTCCTCCCCTTGCCCAGGAGTGGCAGAAGGGCTGCTGTCCCCAGCCATGGGCACCCCAGGTAGCAGCGGCAGGTCGGTGAGGGTGGGCTGCATCTCCGTCCTCAGCAGGTGCTTTGTCAGGTCCGCCTGTTGCCGGTGCTCCCTGTGCCTGCTCAGCTCCTGCTCCAGCTCCTTGAGGAAGCCTGTGAGGGGCCAGGGGGTGGAGGGTACAGGGTGGGTGGAGCCTTGGGCTCAGCAGGAGGGTCCTTGGGCTCAGGGAAGTCTCTGGCTGGCCCCTTGTCCCTCGTAGGAAGGAGCCTGAGGCTGGGGCCCGGTACTGACACCTGGCTCTGGCCCAGATGTTGATCTGCACTTGGGGCTCCCCTCCCCAGACGCCACTGCCATCTTAGCTTCCCTCATGTCCCACAGGGCAGAGGTGGGCTCTGGGGAGGCTGAAAGTCTTGGAAAGCAGGGTCACCTCGTTCTGAGCAGAATGGGCCACTCAGCTCTGGGAACTCCTCATCGCTTGAGGCTTCATCCTCCTCGTCCGAAATCCAGCGCTCCATCACAGGCTGCCCATCCAGGTCCAGGAGAAGTGGCAGGGCTTCTGTCACCAGCTCGCTGCAAAGCAGAAGGAGCAGAGGTTACCCAGGAGGGCACCCTGGCATGGAAGATGCAAAGACATGCACCACAGCACCCACGCCCGGAGGGGTGGTGGCTCATGAGCTAGGTAGGAGGTGGGGGAGAAGGTGTCATGGACAGTGACCCCAGGTTTGCAGGCTGAGGCGGGCCTGGGCTGAGTTAGCAGGTAGAGCTCAGCCATGACCTTTCTTCCCACCCTCTACTCCTTACCGGTAGCCATCCTGGTTGGTGCAGCTGTTTCCAGACAGGTTGAGGATGAGAAGGCTCTGGGGTAACTCATCTGCACACAGCAAAGAGAGAGGAAATGGGGTTCTCACTTGATCTTAGCCAAAAGGCCATGAAGCGATGGGAATGGGGTTCTCATACCCACTTTCTAGTCCAAAGCCAGTACCTCTAGGCACAACCCCTTGAACTCCCTGAGGATGAAATGTGGACCTGTGGGGGCGTGGCTAATAGAAGCACAGGCAGATGGGTGCAGAGGGGAGGGCAGGCCCCACAGGGGATGTGTTTGGTAAGTGAGGGCAAGTGGGTTCCTACCCAGCTTCAACGTTTCTATCAGGTTCTCAGAAAGGTCCAGAAACTGGAGGCATGGGAGGTCGAGGAGGTTTTCCACCTGCCTGATTTGGTTTCCTGCCAGAGACAGGAAGCTGTAGGGGAAGGAAGGGGTACAGAGGCAGAGCTGAATCATGGAACAGCTGGAGGAAAAGAGGAGGGTACCTGACACCGGGGCCCCTGGGCTAGGCAGCTGATGACCAGTAGGGACACATGGCCTTCTGGGGTGAGGGAGTAGATCTAGGCTTGCTGGTCCTTGACTGACAAGGACCCAGGCTTGGAGAAATCCGAACCAGTTCTTTGGGGTATGGCTAGGTTCCCCCGACCCCTCCTCCCCTGCCTGAGCCCTGGCACCACATACCGCAAGGAGGGGATGCAAGCCAGGTTCTCAATTTGCTGGATCTTATTCTGCAAGAAGAAACCGAAGTGGGGAAACCAAGCTGAGATCAGATGCGCCGGGGGCCCTTTACGGGGACAAAGCCCCAAGACCATGTCTACTCCTGCAGCTGGAGATCTGGCACTTTGGGAATGATCACCCCACTCCTTGAACAGGTTGCCACTACCTTAAGAAAGATGACTTTCTTTCTCCATGTGGATGGTTAAGGGTGTAAACCTGGGGTATCTAAACCTGACTAAGTGTACTCTTCTGATTCCGCAACCAAAGAGTGACCTGGGAATCAGAAAAGGAAACCAAGAAGCCACCAGGAAAATGGAAAGGGCCTTGGTGGTGGCTTGCATACACAGAGAGAACAATGAGCATACAGGAACTTGATGCGTAAAGTTTCTATGGGGAAAGTTGAAGCGAGCTGGGAATATTCAACCAGGGGAAGGCTGAAGATCAACTAACCACCACCACCACCACCACCACCACCAAACAGCCTTCAAGTAGGATCTGAATGATGTAGAGGAATCTTCATAGTTTCCTCTTCTTCAAAACAGGAAATGGGCTGGAGCTATTTAACCTGAAAGATTTAGAGTAGATGCCAAGAAGAACTTCTGGATCAAGAGAAGTGCCTAAAGAACAGTGGAGGGAGCACAGGTCATGTTCAGGATCTATTTTGAGGGAATTAGTCTTTCAATTCAGGACCCTATGTCATTCATCTGGGAATGGTTTAAATGAAGGTTTGCCTGCCTGAACACCAGGGAATGGGCAAGATGACCTGGTTGGCTCCTTTCAGATGAGACAGATTAGGTCCACAGGGGTCAAGGGGAGGAGAAGGGTGGAGAAAGAAGTTACCCCTTGCAGATAGAGACTGTGAAGATTCTGGAGGCCTTCTAAGTTCCTGATAGTAGTAATCCCCTCCCGGTCCAGGCGGACAGTCTGCAGTTCATCAAGAGTGTGAAACCTGGGAGAAGAGTCAGTAAGGGTGGAGTTAGAGCACCACTCATGTGGTCTCTTAGCAGGGAGGATAGGAGAGAGGGAGGAGGGAAGGGGTTTCAAGGAGGGGTAGTTGGCTGAGTGATTTTAATCAGATGTAAGAAACATCTTGACATCTTGAGGTGGTGTCTAGATCATGAAACTGGCTTGACTTGCAGACTTGTATCTCTATCGTTAGCACTGGGAAGGGTGAGAGAGAGGAGTAAGGGCCCCCTGGGAAATTGGGGGATGGCAGCTTATGGTTCCTGGAGAGATTCAGAGGCAAGAGAAGCCCTCCTCTGGCCAGCTTGGATGGTGGAGGCAGGGGTGGGACAGAGATAAGACACTGCAGAAAGATCCTTCCTCACCTTCCTTTTGAGTGGTTCATGGAGGAAAAAGCACTTGTTCCATCCACCCATTCATTCATTCCACAACATTGCTGAGTGCCTACTAGGGACAAATGACAGTCTATGCCCACCACTATTAAAGAAGCAGGGCAGGCTGGCCATGGTAGCTTACCCTGTACTCCCAGCACTTTGGGAGGCTGAGGCAGGAGGACTGCTTGAGCCCAGGAGGTCGAGGCTGCAGTGTGCCATGATTATGCCACTGCACTTCAGCCTGGGTGACAGAGCAAGACCCTATGTCATTTAAAAAAAAAAAAAAAAAAAGAGGCTGGGCAAGGTGGCTCATGCCTGTAATCCCAGCACTTTGGGAGGTCAAGGCAGGCGGATTGCCTGAGGTCAGGAGTTCAAGACCAGCCTGGCTAACATGATGAAACCCCATCTCTACTGAAAATACAAAAAAAAAATAGCTGGGTGTGGTGGCGCACACCTGTAGTCCCAGCTACTCGGGAGGCTGAGGCTGGAGAATCGCGTCAACCTGGGCGGCAGACATTGCAGTGAGCCAAGATCACGCCACTGCACTCCAGCCTGCGCAACAGAGTGAGACTCCATCTCAAAACAAAAAAAAATAAAAAAAAAAGAGGAGGAAGGCCAAACATCTATGACAAGTGGATAACAGAGCCAAGTACAGGGGAAAGGAAGAAGGAGGTGAAGGAAGAGGAAGAAGGGGAAGAAGGAGAAAGAATAAAGAAGAGGAAGAAGAAAAGAAAGAAAGAAAGAAAGAAAGAAAGAAAGAAAGAAAGAAAGAAAGAAAGAGGAAGGCAGGCAGGCAGGCAGGCAGGCCAAACATCTATGACAAGTGGATAACAGAAGCAAGTACAGGGGACAAAGGGTGTACATAGGCTGTGCACTAAGTTCAGAGTAGGAGGAATCGGAATGCTTCCTAGAGGAGGTGACAGATGAGTAGGCATTAGCCATGAAGGTAGGAGGATATGGGGAGAAGGCATTTCAAGAAGAAGGAATATTATGTGCTAATTCAGCCCTTCAGAAACTCCAATATGCCCATGTGGATTCTAATTCAGTAGATCGGGCAGAGGGGCTGAGATTCTCCGCTTCTAACAAGCCCCCTGTGATGCCAATGTTGCTGCCCTACCCCTGCACCCCCTCCCGCTCACACATACTCTCAGTAGTAAGGTACTAAGGTGTGAGTACACAGTGTGGGAAATTGTACACTTGTGGAGAGTGGCCAGAAATAAGGCTGAAAAGCAGAAGTCAACTCATGCTTAGGCATTGGGATTTTATTTGGGAGGAAGTTTCTATCAGTGAGTGCCTGATTAGATTTGTTATTTAAAAGGATCACTTTGGCTACTCAGGAGGCTGAAGTAGGAAGATTGTTTGAGGAGTTCAAGACCAGTCTGGCCAACAGAGCAAGACCCCATCTCTAAAAAAGTAATTAAAAATACTTTACTTTTTGTTTGTTTGTTTTAGAAATAGGGTCTCACCCTGTTGCCCAGGCTGGCATGCAATGGCATGATCATAGCTTACTGCAGCTACAGGTACCTGGGTTCAAGTGATCCTCCTGCCTCAGCCTCTCAAGTACCTAGGACTACAGGTGTGCACCACCATGCTCAGCTAGTTTATTTTTATTTTTAGAGATAGGATTCTGTCTCTATTGCCCAGGCTGGTCTCAAACTCCTGGGCTCAAGCGATCCTCCTGCCTCAGCCTCCCAAAGTGCTGGGTGTATAGGAGAGAGGTGAGCACGGCCTTATCTAAGACAGTTGAGTGAGGATGGTGAAAAAGAAATGGAATTATTTTTAAGAAGGGAAAATCAACTGGGCATTACCACTGATTGGATGTGTGGAGTAAGTAAGGAGAGAGACAAAGATCAGTTGACAAATCAGTACACCTCAGGGACCTGGTCATCCTGAGTGTTTCAGCCTTCTAGCACCCCTTTTCTCCCCCATGCACTCACATCTTCTCTGACAGTTCCTCATCTTCAGGGAAAGTCAAGTTCCGCTTAGTGATAAGGGCTTCAGTGATGCAGACGCCCCCTTCCTCTGGACCCTGGGCTGACTTCGCTGTGAAAAGACGAATCCAACTGTGACATTTCCTCACTCTTGGAGGCCTTACCCCACTGTTTTCCAACTGCTCTACACACCGTCCCACCTCCCTACTCACCTCCAGACATGATCTAAAATAAAAGGCTGCTGGTCTGAGGCGGGAGAGGAACGAAAAGGAGCCTAGCAGCCTGGGCGGCCCCTAAGGATGGCAGAACTCAGGATGGCAGGAGGAGAGAGAAACTCAGAGACTTGGGAGAGAAGGAAAAGGGGTCGATTCAGAGAAAATTGCTGGGGTGAGGTCGAAGGCAATAGTAAATTGATGTGAAGGGTCTGGAGTTTGAGGGGTGTGGAGGGGCTTTGCTGGCAGCAAGCTGGGGCGTTGTGGGCAGGAATGGTTGAAAAAGGAGCAGTTCCTAAGAAGCCGGAGTCGTTGCTAAGAGACTGGACGCTGAGTGGGGAGGTAAAGGCGGGCTACGTTGGCCCGGCTTAGCGCATGCGTGTTACAGCTACAGCTGGCGGGTACGCCCACTGCTTCCGGCCCCGGGGTTCGCTACCCCACAATCCTTAGCTCTTTCCGTTTCCACTCGGCTTCCGTCCATTCTTCCGGTGAAGATGGCTGCGGCCGTGGCGGGGATGATGCGAGGGGGTTTCCTGCCCCAGGCGGGTAAGGAGTGGCCCAGGTCCTCACGGCGTGGCTTGCCGCCGCTCTCTAGTCCTCATCTGCCCTCCTCTACTACTGATTCTTCCCATAATCTCTGACTCCAGCTAGATCGCTGGCCTCCTTACCCCGTCCGGTTCCTTGTGACTCCAGACTGGTAATCACAGCAACAACGTCCAGCTGTTGCCTGTTTTCAGCGTTTCTTTTGCCTGGACCACTCCTCGCCCAGACCTTTGCATTATGTCTCCATCTTAATGTCTCAGCCTAAATGTCACCTCAGGTCTTCCCTGGACTCCTTAGCCCCGTCGCTATCTGTAATTTTGCATTTGTTTAGTTGCTTGTTTCCTCTATTAAACTCCGCAAGGGCAGAACCATGTTCATTCAGCATAGCCAGCAGTGGCATGGTGCTTGATGTTAGTAAGCGTGCAGTAAATATTTGTTTAATGAATGGATTTGAGCACTTAATATAGGCCAGGCACTGTGATAACTATTTTTATATGTGTTAGCTCATTTAAATCTTTTAAATCATTTAAATCTAAAGCACCCTGTGAGAAAGACATTCGCATCTCCTCTTTACAGACGCAGCAACTGAAGTTCAGACCAGTTGGGTGGCCAAGGTCACAGCTAGTAATTGGTGGAAGAAAGATTAAAATCCAGTTTCGGCTGGGTGCGGTGGCTCACGCTTGTAATCCCAAGCACTTTGGGAGGCTAAGGCGGAGGGATCACCTGAGGTCAAGAGTTTGAGACCAGCCTGGCCAACATGGCGAAACCCCAACTCTACTAAAAATACAAAAATGAGCCGGGCATGGTGGCGCGTGCCTGTAGTCCCAGCTATTCAGGAGGCTGAGGCGTGAGAATCGCTTACACCCTGGAGGCAGAGGTTGCAGTGAGCTGAAATCGCGTTGCTGCACTCCAGCTTGGGCGACAGCGCGAGACTCCATCTCAAAAAAAAAAAAAAAAATCCAGTTTAATTTGATCCCAAAGCCTGCCTGCAGTCTTAACAGTTAGGTTTTGTGGCTGCTGGCAAAAGACCTCTTACCCCAGCAAATATCCATACTCTCTGACTGTTAGAGCCGCCTTCTATCTGGACCTTTTTCTGAGGTCACATCCCAGTCTTGGGAATGACTGAAAGTGGGAAGTTCTAGTCTTGGCCCTTGTGTTGAGGATGAAGGGGTCACTTTGTCTCAGGGCTTTTGAGTGCCTCCCTTGTTTTCTGTGGGGTGCTCTGTAGCATTACCTGTAAACAGGAAGAGAGGAGGAAAGAGAAACTTGTCTGAGAGCTGTAAGAATGGTGTAACATTTTTTCTCCTCTTCAAATCATAGGAGAGGGTGTCAGCGCAGCGGTTAGAGCAGTGGTTTTCAAACTTTAGCATGCGTCAGCATCACCAGGAGGGCTTGTTAAAACACTATTTGTTACCAGCCTTGGTAACATAGTGAAACCTGGTCTCTACAAAACAAAACAAACAAAAAACACTATTTGCTAGGCTCCACCCCGGAGTTGCTGCTTCAGTAGGTCTAGGCAGGGCCTGAGAATTTATATTTATTTTTCTTTCTTTTTTTTTTTTTTTTTTGAGACAGTCTTGCTCTGTCACCCAGGCCGGAGTGCCGGAGTGCAATGGCACATTCTCTGCTCACTGCAACCCCTGCCTCTTGGGTTCAAGCAATTCTCATGGCTCAGCCACCGGAGTAGCTGGGACTATAGGTGTGTGCCACCACACCCGGCTAATTTTTGTAGTTTAGTTAAGAGATGGGGTTTCACCATGTTGGACAGGTTGGTCTTGAATTCCTGACCTCAAGTGAGCTGCCCACCTTGGCCTCCCAAAGTGTTGGGATTACAGGCGTTAGCCACCACACCCAGCAAAATTTCTATTTCTAACAAGCTCTCAAATGATGCTGATGTTGCTGGTTGGGGTGGAGGTGGGGCATACCTTGACAGCCACTAGATTAGACCGGGTTTGGCATATTATGGCAGGGCCAGTCACTGTGTTTTATAAAATTCTGTTGGTACATAGCTTCTGCTGTCTCTTTACATATTGTCTGTGGCTGCTTTTTTCAGAGTTGAGTGTTAGAGACGGATTACATGGGCCCCGAACTGAAAATATTTACTATTTGACCATTTTAAGAAAAAGTGTATTCAACCTTATCCCCTTTTCCTTTCTTTCTTTTTTTTTTTTCCTGAGACGGAGTCTCACTCTGTGCCCAGGCTGGAGTGCAGTGGCATGATCTCAGCTCACTGCAACCTCCACCTCCCGGGTTCAAGCGATTCTCCTGCCTCAGCCTCTCAAGTAGCTGGGATTACAGGTATACACCACCATGCCTGGCTAATTTTTGTATTTTTAGTAGAGATGAGGTTTCACTGTGTTGGCCAGGCTGGTCTCAAACTCCTGACCTCAAGTGATCTCGCCTGCTTTGGCCTACCAAAGTGCTGGGATTACAGGTGTCAGCCACTGCACCTGGCCCCCCTTTTCTTAATGTGTTCAAAATATTTTCTCCTTTGTTCTCATATTTTTCTCGCATTTCTGCACATTAAGAAGAGCTGGAGAAATGGGAGCCTCAAGAGATTAAGTAATTGACCTCAGGTCACTTATTGAAAGGGAAGAGAAGCTTTGGAAATTCAGGACTTTTGGCAGACAATTCCTTATCCCACTCTTGTGCTGAGTCTAGCTCTGTGAGCTGTGCTTTTCTCTGCTAGAGGGTGTGTTTTTTCTCCATCTGGGATAAACTAGGGCCTCCAAGAGGTTGCATCTAACCATGTTGCTATATCCCCTCCCAGGCCGGCTGCCTACCCTCCAGACTGTCCGCTATGGCTCCAAGGCTGTTACCCGCCACCGTCGTGTGATGCACTTTCAGCGGCAGAAACTGATGGCTGTGACTGAATATATCCCCCCGAAACCAGCCATCCACCCATCATGCCTGCCATCTCCTCCCAGGCCCCCACAGGAGGTAAGGAGGAGTTTGGATACATGTCACTTGGTGGTGAGATGGTGGATTAAAGTAATCTTGTCTCTGGCCATAGTGAAGTAGGACACTCACCCATTGTCACTCATGTCATTATTTCAGTTTGACTGCCTGATCCAGATACTGTAAGATGAAATCCGCACTTGATTCTATATTGGCTTTTGGGCTCTAGATTGGGCGGGCCTCCTGAATTTCCTTCTTGTCTCCAAAAATGTGTGTGTGAGAGCTACCCTAGCAGGTGGGGTTGGGGAGAGTATCTCTCCAATCTTTTTTTTTTTTTTTTTTTTGAGATGGAGTTCGTTCTTATTGCCCAAGCTGGAGTGCAATGGCGCAATCTTGGCTCACTGCAACCTCCGCCTCCCAGGTTTAAGTGATTCTTCTGCCTCAGCCTCCTGAGTAGCTGGGATTACAGGCGTGCGCCACCACACCTGGCTAATTTTTGCATTTTTAGTAGAGATGGGGTTTCACCATGTTAGCCAGGATGGTCTTGATCTCCTGACCTTGTGATCTGCCTGCCTCGGCCTCCCAATGTGCTGGGATTACAGGCATGAGCCACCCCACCCGGCCATTTTTTTTTACTTTCTTTCTTTTTTTTTTTTTTTTTTTTTTGTGAGACAGAGTCTCATTCTGTCACCCAGGCTGGAATGCAGTGGGATATTCTTGGCTCATTGCAACCTCTGCCTCCTGGGTTCAAGCGATTCTCTGCCTCAGCCTCATGAATAACTGGGATTATAGGTGCATGCCACCATGCTCAGCTAATTTTTTTTTTTTTTTTTTTTTTGAGACAGAGTCTCGCTCTGTCACCCAGGCTGGAGTTCAGTGGCGCAATCTCGGCTCACTGCAAGTACCGCCTCCCGGGTTCACGCCATTCTCCTGCCTCAGCCTCTCCGAGTAGCTGGGACTACAGGCGCCCGCCACCACGCCCGGCTAATTTTTTATATTTTTTAGTAGAGACGGGGTTTCACCGTGGTCTCGATCTCCTGACCTCCTGATTCGCCCGCCTCGGCCTCCCAAAGTGCTGGGATTACAAGCGTGAGCCACCGCGCCCGGCCTAATTTTTTGTATTTTTAGTAGAGACGGGGTTTCTCTGTGTTGGCCAGGCTGGTCTCGAACTCCTGACCTCAAGCAATCTGTCCGCGTTGGCCTCCCAAAGTGCTGGGATTACAGGCATGAGCCACCGCACCCAGCCAAATTTTTCAATTTTAAACTAACACTGCAAAAGAGTTATATTTATGATTGGCAAAATAATTCAACGTAAGTATGGTGTCAGATTGATAATTGAAGTAGTTTTAGCAATATTATTGTCAAGCACTGTTGACTGGGGCAGACTGCAGGCCTGTTTTCGGGGGAGTGGAACTGAGCATTCTCAGGTTTGAAAAACACTGCTAAAGACTGCAATTATCTAAGGTGAAAGTGAAAAGGTTAGAGGAGTGGGAGATGTTACATGTCTCTGAGAGTCAGAGGCCCAATTATCCTACTTGTTCCCTAATCTTTTGCACATTTGGACATCACTGGAAGCCCTAGAACCTATCACAGAGGGAGCAAGGTTGCCAGGAGAAGTGACAGCTGATATACCCTTGGTCATTGCTTTCCAACTTCAGGAGACAGGCCTCATCAGGCTTCTCCGCCGGGAGATAGCAGCAGTTTTCCAGGACAACCGAATGATAGCCGTTTGCCAGAACGTGGCTCTAAGCGCAGAGGACAAGCTTCTTATGCGACACCAGCTGCGGAAACACAAGATCCTGATGAAGGTCTTCCCCAACCAGGTAGGGAGCAGGCCCCTTGGCATGGATTGCCCATCTTCCCCCGACCCCCACCGGACTCAGACCTCACCATCTGCTCCCCAGTGATAATACTTCTTACTCCTCCTCTCCATGAATCACCCTCTAATCTGGTGTCTAACCTATGATTAGGGGCTGAGAAGACCCTTGGGTTGCACCCTCAGCCTAATGTGGCCCATGACCCATGAGGTGGCTCTTCCTCCCACTTGTCCCCGATAAGCCATTTTTTCCTGCTGTCCCAGGTCCTGAAGCCCTTCCTGGAGGATTCCAAGTACCAAAATCTGCTGCCCCTTTTTGTGGGGCACAACATGCTGCTGGTCAGTGAAGAGCCCAAGGTCAAGGAGATGGTACGGATCTTAAGGACTGTGCCATTCCTGCCGCTGCTAGGTGAGCAAGCACCCCTGCCAGTTAGGGGTGGGGTGAAGAGGGGCCTGCTGCCATCTGCTAGGCTTGTCTTGGTAAAACCGTGAATGTTCTTGGAGAGACCATCCTTTCACGGATGGGGCCTGAGTCAATAGCACATTTATTGAGGGCCGACTATCACTCCCACACCTGTGTTGTCTCATTACCCCAGGTCACTTCTGCACTGGAGGGAAGACTAGGAAAGGCAGACATGGAGCAGGGAGAGAAAATTCAGATACCCTGAGTCTAACAGTGGGGTAGTAGGTGCTGAAACCCTCACAGATGAAGATATTTAAAACAAGTAGCCCAAGTAAAGGGTGCCGAGGGTCAGTGACCAGTGTTTCCCAGACTCCCCTGATGCTGACTCATTTAAGGAGCAGAGAATACTGCACATATCCCTTGGAAATCCAGATTTCATAGGTCTCTGTAGGGAGGGGACGGGACAGGAATCTGATTTTTTTTTTTTTTTTTGATTTGAGATGGAGTCTCAGTCTATCACCCAGGCTGGAGTGCAGTGGCGCAGTCTCAGCTCACCGCAACCTCTGTCTCCTGGGTTCAAGCAATTCTCCTGCCTCAGCCTCCCGAGTAGCTGGGATTACAGGCACCTGCCACCATGCCCAGCTAATCTTTTTTTTTTTTGCATTTTTAGTAGAGATGGGGTTTCACTGTGTTGGCCAGGCTGGTCTCGAACTCCTGACCTCAGATGATCCGCCACCTCTGCCTCCCAAAGTGCTGGGGTTACAGGCATGAGCCACTGCTCCCAGCAAATCTGTGATTTTAATACCCCCTCAACACTCCGTGATATGTATTCAATTTTTTAATTGTAAAATACACATAAAATTTACCATCTTAACCATTTTAAATGTACAGTTCAGTGTTAAGTACATTCATAATGCTATACAACATCACCACCATCCATCTCCAGAACGTTTTATCTTCTAACAGTGAAACTCGACACCCATTAAACAGTAGTTCCCCGTTACTTCCCTCCATTCCATGATTCAGGGCCTCACTCCCATTGCCCAGGCTGGAGTGCAGTGGTCCGGTCATGGCTCACAGCAGCCTGGACCTCCTTGGCTTAATCCATCCTCCCACCTTAACTTCCTAAGTAGCTGGGAATATAGGTGCGTGCCACCATGTCCAGCTAATTTTTGTATTTTTTGTATTTGTATTCACCATGTTGCCCAGGCTGGTCTTGAACTGCTAGGCTCAAGCCATTATCCCACCTTGGCCTCCTGAAGTGTTGGGATTACAGGCGTTAGCCACTGCACTCAGCCTGATTCTTTGGTTTTTTGAGATGGAGTTTCGCTCTTGTTGCCCAGGCTAGAGTGCAATGGCGCGATCTCAGCTCACTGCAACCTCTGCCTCCCGGATTTAAGCGATTCTCTCACCTCAGCCTCCCAAGTAGCTGGGATTATAGGCGCTCACCACCATGCCTGGCTAATTTTTGTATTTTTAGTAGAGATGGGGTTTCACCATGTTGGCCAGGCTGGTCTCAAACTCCTGACCTCAGGTGATCCACCCACGTTGGTCTCCCAAAGTGCTGGGATTATAGGCTTGAGCCACCGTACCCGACCTCATCCTGATTCTTTTTTTTTTTTTTTTTTTTTTGAGACGAAGTTTCGCTCTTGTCACCCAGGCTGGAGTGCAATGGCACGATCTCAGCTTACTGTAACCTCTGCCTCCTGGGTTCAGACGATTCTCCTGCCTCAGCCTCCCGAGTGGCTGGGATTACAGGCGCTCGCCATCACGCCTGGCTAATTTTTGTATTTTTAGTAGAGACGGGGATTTCTCCATGTTGGCCAGGCTGGTCTCGAACTCCTGACCTCAGGTGATCTGCCTGCCTCGACCTCCTAAAGTGCTGGGATTACAGGCAAGAGCCACCACACCTGGCCGCCTGATTCTTATTTACAAGGAAGTTTAGGAAACACTGACTTAATGGGGTCAGGGCCAGGTGGATATATTAAGAGTTTTCTGAGGGAAGAGTGAAGAAGTAGGGATCGATCCCAAGCAGAGTGGGTGTGGTGTGGGGCACAGTGGAACCCAGGTCCTGGGGAAGGCAGGATTTTGAGAAGGGCAATGGAGAGCAAGTTCCTAGGGTCAAAACAGTGTTTTCAGAGAAGAAAGGCATCTGCAAGGAGCCCAACTGACCCTGTCCTGTGTTCTTCCAGGTGGCTGCATTGATGACACCATCCTCAGCAGGCAGGGCTTTATCAACTACTCCAAGCTCCCCAGCCTGCCCCTGGTGCAGGGGGAGCTTGTAGGAGGCCTCACCCGCCTCACAGCCCAGACCCACTCCCTGCTCCAGCACCAGCCCCTCCAGCTGACCACCCTGTTGGACCAGTACATCAGAGAGCAACGCGAGAGGGATTCTGTCATGTCGGCCAATGGGAAGCCAGATCCTGACCCTGTTCCGGACTCGTAGCCAGCCTGTTTAGCCAGCCCTGCGCATAAATACACTGCCCTATTGGCTGTGCTCTCCTCCATGGGAGATGTGGAAGAACTTGCGGTCGGGGAGTGTGTTTGTCACTTGGTTTTCACTAATAATGATATTGTCAGGTATCGGGCCACTCGGAGATGCAGAGGATTCCATTTCAGATGTCAGTCACCGGCTTCGTCCTTAGTTTTCCCAGCTTGGGACCTGATAGGAGCAAAGTCTCTCTCCATTCTCCAGGTCCAAGGCAGAGATCCTGAAAAGATAAGGCTATTATCCCCTGCCTCCTTGGTCACTGCCTCTTGCTGCACGGGGCTCCTGAGCCCACCCCCTTGGGGCACAACCTGTCACTGCCACAGTAGCTCAACCAAGCAGTTGTGCTGAGAATGGCACCTGGTGAGAGGCTGCTGTGTGCCAGGCTTTGTGCTGAGTGCTGTACATGTATTAGTTCCTTCACTCCTGAGCACCTTGTACCCATTTCACAGAGAAGGAGCAGAGAAATTAAGTGGCTTGCTCAAGGTCATGCAGTTAGTAAGTGGCAGAACAGGGACTTGAACCAAACCCTCTGCTCTGAAGACCGCGTCCCGAATTTCTACACTAGAGCTTCCTCATCAGGTTACCCAGAAGTGGGTCCCATCCACCATCCAGATGTGCTTGGATGTTAGTTCTCCACCCTCGAGGTGTACGCTGTGGAAAGTTTGGGAACACTGCTTTATAATAAAATGAAATACATTCTACTTTATTTTGTGGTTTACACGGTTATCCTCCCTTACTCTCAGGGGCTTCTCTGTCATCTGACTTTCCTCACTCTCGCTTCCCTTCCTAGGAAAATCCTCTTCTCCTATACCTGTTCCCACAAATGGCATCCCGCACATGCTTGCCCTGTTAAAGGCAGCTGACAGCTGTACCCACTAGCTAAAGTGTCTCTGGTGGTTCTGGACAAAAGGCCTGCGGGAAAACTAGGATTCTCTATTAATGGAGAATTCTGAGAGCTCTAGGGTAGGAGGCCTCATGCAAGTCTTCGTGAACCAGAAATTCCTAATAAGGGAGATGGGATGCTTAACTCAGAGTCCACCATCATCCTTGATTGGAGCACATTCTGGGCGGATGCAGGGGTGACCCGGGGAAGGTGGCTGTTCAACATTCCTTCTCGGACTTGAAGTAATGCCACCGCTTCCTTAGTCTTGGACAGGCACTGTCTGCAGTGGATGTCCCCCTGCAGGGATGATCTGCAGCAGCTTTTTTGTGGCCTGGCCGAGGACCAGCTTCCCACAGTGCCTCGCCCTGTGCTGTATGCCCAGGGATGTTCAATCACTGGGAAGTGGCTTAAAAGGCCCTTGAGGCTCCTGGATGCCAGAGCTTGTCTGGTCAGTGCTGCCCAGTGCTCCTGTCCCTCCCAGAACCCTGCCAGGTGCTAACAACACCCTCCTCCTGGGGTGGCTGGAGCGGTGCTGAGGCTCTGAATAAAGGCAAGACAGTGGGTGTCCCCAAGAGATACGCGAGACCCTGAAACGTAAATCAAGTTCGGTGGGGATGAAGTAGAAGGGATAAGTGGCCTATGTCACTTTTGGGGTCAGAAGAAAGTTGAATCACACCCTTCACCTGAGGCCCCACCTAATTCTTTCCAGAAAAGACTACTTCTTTCCAGAAAACTTAGCTGCACTTGAAACTGTAGGTCTGTGCCACATTCATTTGAATGAATTTTAGATCTTTGTTAAGAGCCGATTTTTCATTAGAATTGAGCGGCTGGGCACAGTACTCCAGCAGAAGGGTAAAGGGAAGGGAGGGGACCAGCATTGCAGCCCTTTTAACAGCAGCTGTGACTGCCCCAGGCCTGCTCCTGATCAGAGACTGCAGGCTGTGGGGTGTCATTGTACGCACAGGCACTTTCAGATCTCCATGGGGTCTGACCTAGTGGGGCATCACCCCAGTGAAGGGCCTCAGTGTGGGGACTGCTGGCTGTCCCTCTCCTGGCTTGACTGCCCCTGCTGACTGTGCTCTTGGCACTCTCTTATGGTCCCAGAGGGGGCATCTGTCCCTCCACCATCAACCTGATACTTTTGCTGGCTCCAAATTTTGCAGTCTATTTTCAGATGTAAAATGAGAGGCGGAGGGCGGGGGTTAATTAGGAATTGGCCTTGGGCACTAACAGGGTCACTGCCATGCTAGTCTGAATAAATCCTTTACCACTGGCGTACAGCCAGCAGTTCCCCAGTCCTCTCATCTATCTGGAACCATGCCCAGTGGGGACTGTGCCCCCACTCCCAAGCCACATCGATGCTAGGGCAGTCTGCTCAGCCCTGAGTCCTCCGGGGAGCAGGGGGGCAGAGCTGAGCGGCTGCCCGGAGCTTGGTGGGAGGAGGGGACAGGGGAGAGGGAGGTGGGGAGATCCGGCTAGAGGGGAGGCTCCGACGTCTCCTTCCTTCCTGGTTCCTGCAGCAGCTGCTGCCACTGCTCAGCGTGGTGAGGAGGGAGCCGGTGACTCGGAGACGGTGACTCAGAGGCAGAGCGGCGTGAGGGCCAAGGAGCACTGGCGTCCATGGACCCTGGGGTAAGGGGGCTGCGTGGCAGCAGCTGACATTCCTGAGAAGAGCTTCCTCCCACCTGAAGCTGGTGGGTCTGCTCCTGAATGGAGGTGGAGAGGGGGCACCCACCTGGCTCGCCTAGACCCCTCACCTTCCTACTGATAGAGCCTCCCCCTCCGCCCACAAGCAGTGAGGGGCCAGGATCCCCACAGGGCCGGGAGAAGGGCACAGAGATACCTGAACACCGGAAGAGTTTGAGAACTTTCAATGGCTGAACGCAGGAGTTTCCTCCCAGGTCAGCCTCTTGCAGCAACGGTCCCTCTGCCCCAACCTCCTGGGCACCCGTTCCTGCCACATCCCTGTCCCCTCTGGGCCTCAGTTCCTCAGGTGCTTGCTAGCTCCATTAGAAGATCTGGGCTGCTTCCGCCACCTCAAACCAGCCTCGCCCCTCCAGTCCCCTCCCCCGTCTCACACACGCAGAGCCTCATGCATTATTGATCTCCCGGTGGAGCCAGGATGGCCAGGGCCAGTGCCAAGGGTGCCTGTGGGCACTGCTGCAGGACCTGTGCAGACTGGGCATGTCCTGGGCCCCCTCTTCTCTCATGAAGCATCTCCGTTAGCCCAGTGTCCTGCCCTCTCTGGGTGGGTGGCACTTCTCAGAGCCCCAAGGACTGGGAGGGTAGACAGGGGATGGTGAGGCTTTAGGGGGCACTGAGGGTCCAAAGAGGGCATCCTAGGGGCATGTTTGGTGGGAGGAGACATGGGAAAATTGGGGCTATCTCAGGCCTCAGTTTCTCCAAGCACTAGAGAATATGGAGACTAATTGGTGGGAGGCTGGGGAGTTTTCTGCAAGGGGATCATCGCAGAGAAGTCTCTGAGCTACGGTGGCAGGGTGGAGGGGTCCCGAAGGCAGAGGCAGCTGGATTGAGGAGGTCTCGCTTGTCCAGTCTCTGAACCTCTGCCTCTTCCTGGAGCCTCTTCTGTCACTCCCTTGCTTCACCTCTGAGCACTCCCAGGGAAGCCTCTAAAGAAAGCACTGAATGTTTCCTGGGGCCTCAGAGTATGTGCCCAAGGCGGGGCTGGGCATATGTCTTGTGGTTTTCCCTGGGCACCTGCCCGTCTGCTGTGTGCTAGTTCACTCTCAGGGCAGCGTCCATATCAGGTGAAAATGGGTGGGGTCGGGACAGAGGGGCAGACTTGGGAGAGGCATGGCAGGTGAGCAGAGGGTATGTTGGAGAGCCCTTATCTCAGAGGGTGTGGGAGGGGCTGGAGGTGGGGAAGGTGATAGCAGAGTTTGCATTAAGGAGGTCTTTCTCTTGCTTCAAGGACCCCGTCAGGAGCAGGTGACATCCTTCCCCTTCCACCCTGCTCCCTGCTCTATGTCCCCAGCAGGGAGTGGCCTCTCCCTTCTCCATGGACTTCCAAGAGAGGGACCCGCCCTTCCTGCCTGAGAGCGCTCAGTCCTCAAAGCCCAGCAGTGCTCAGCAGGTCAGAGAGTGGGAAAGCGGTGGTGGGTGGGCCAAGCTTGAACCGGACCGGGAGGGGCCAAGGCAGACGTCTCACCAGTGCTTCCCTCCCTCTGTCTTGGACTGCAGGCCTCTGAGCTGTGGGAGGTGGTGGAGGAGCCTCGGGGCAGGCTGGGGACAGAGGGTGTCATGCCTGAGAGGCAGGAAGGTCACCTGCTCAAGAAGAGGAAGTGGCCTCTGAAAGGCTGGCACAAGGTAGGGTGGGCAGGCAAAGGGAGGGGCCAGACATGGGGGCGGGGTGGGAATGGGGGGCAGCTGCTGGGCAGTCCAATGGTGTTTGCATGATGAGAAGGAAAAGAAAAGCTAATTTGTGTGGTTGCCTTCTCCCTCATGCCCTACCTCTTGGCCTCCCGGGTCCTGTCACTCCTGGGCAACATCACAGAGATACTTTGTGCTCGAGGACGGGATCCTTCATTATGCAACAACCCGACAAGACGTGAGTCCGGGCAGTGGCTTGGGGTTGTGGGAGGAGTCTGGCCCCAGCATGCCCTGGGAAGGCACGGGGTATCTGGAATCGACCAGGGCAGGGTATGAATCCCAGGTCCACCACTTGCTGAATGTGTGATCTGGGGCGAGTTACATCCCTGGGCCATAGCTTCCTCATCTCTAACGGGACAGCACCATCCCTCAGGTGCAGAGCTGTCATGGTAAGGGAGGTCATACACACAAGCCTCTCTGGACAAGGCAAAACAAGTGCCCAAGAAATGGGGGCTTTACCACCCTCATCCTGGTCCCGTTCTCAGGCTGGGAACAAGGAACTGAAGGCCTAGGTACCCAGGATCTCTCTGGGAGGGTGTTGCCTTCCACAGCCCTGCAGACCCTTGAGGGTGGGAATAGTTTTTCTTGATCTGTGACTTCTTAGAGCTCAAGATGTGACTTGACGTAGGGGAGCGTTCTGCACATGGGAGGATGATTGACAAGTCTCTACTGATAGTGTGACTTGGACATGAGGGTGAACCTGCCACCTGGCCCTTGAGCCTAGAATGGCATCAGGGAGATGGTGGCTGTATGGCTCTGGGAGCCTAAAACAGGTCCCCTGTCCCCCTACCAACGCTTCAACCCCAGATCACCAAGGGGAAGCTCCATGGCTCCATCGATGTCCGGCTGTCGGTCATGTCCATCAACAAAAAGGCCCAGCGCATTGACCTTGACACTGAAGACAACATCTACCACCTCAAGGTGACATCCCTGGGAGGCAGGACCTGTGTTGGCCCCCAGCCTGGCAGAGGCATTGGAACACACAGGGGCAGGGGCTGAGGGTCTTTGGAACTCAGGGTCTGTCTCTGAGTTTGACAAGAAGTAAGTTTTCATCCTGTAAAAACAGCCAAGGGCAAACCTGCACTTCTTGGTTGTTGTACGGACAGGCACAGAGCTAAGGGCTCAGACACCTGGGCACCTTACGCTCTGTCTCCCTGCAAGTGAGCCTTGCACAAACCAGGCTCTGTAAGAAGAGACCCTGCTTGTATGGGGACCAGAGCCCTGACTTCTTGCTCCTGGAAAGTGGTCCCTCTCTTCAGATAGCCCTCCCCCTCTCCATCACTTCTGCAGATCAAATCCCAGGACCTATTCCAGAGCTGGGTGGCACAGCTGCGTGCCCACCGCCTAGCCCACCGCCTGGACATGCCCCGTGGCTCACTGCCCAGTACGGCTCACTGGAAGGTAAGGTGGACCCTGGGGTGGGGGCAGGTAATGTGGCAATTCAGGGGTGGGGGCTATGGGGAACTGTGAGACCCAGGGAGGTGGGCATCATCCTTCCTGACCCTGGGCTCACCCCACAGGTTCCTGGTGCCCAGCTTCCAACAGCAGCTACTGCCTCAGCCCTACCTGGGCTTGGACCGCGGGAGAAAGTGTCTTCCTGGCTGAGGGACAGTGATGGGCTGGACCGCTGCTCTCATGGTGAGGGGTCCTAGGCACAGCACCTCCAAGGGTAGGGCCCAAGCTGGCAGGTCTAGATAGCATTAGCAGGAGGGGAAAATGTTACCTCCATCCCCGCCTCAGGGAGCCCCAATTTAATGAGACAGCCTCTGCCTCCAAGGAGATCCAGTCTACTTGGGTCCTGTCTAGGGGAGTCCCAGTCTTACAGAGGAGTAAGAGTCTGTCTGGGCACATAGACAGACGTGGATGCAAGGACAGGAGTGACAAAGCAGATACTGAATGCCCACACAGGGCAGGGGCCTGAGGAGTAGCGCCCGGGAAGGGGTGTGCTCTAGGAAAGGGTTCCTGCAGTAGGGTCTGTGAAGTTGGCCTGGAGGGAGAAGTGTAAACCAAGTAGAGAGAGACAGAGAGAGGGTGAGCACATCCCCAGTCTGCTCAAAGGCAGCAGAGGTGAGGCGTGGTCTAGAGACAGGGCAGAAATTAGGCTTCAGGCAGTCTCAGGAAACCAGGGAGCACCACACCAACAGGGGTAGGGACCCGAGCTCTTGAGCAGGGAACAGGGAGCAGTATCGGGATCTCCATGAAGTCAGTGTTGGGAGAGTCATGTCCTTGAGGCTGGGTTTGGTGGCTTATGCCTGTAATCCCAGCACTTTTGGAAACCTAGGTGGGCAGATCACCTGAGGTCAGGAGTTCGAGGCCAGCCTGACCAACATAGTGAAACCCCATCTCTACTAAAAATACAAAAAATTAGCCAGGCGTGGTGGTGCGCGCCTGTAATCCCAGCTACTCGGGAGGCTGAAGCAGGAGAATCACTTGAACCCAGGAGGCAGAGGTTGCAGTGAGCCGAGATCACGCCATTCCACTCTAGCCTGGGCAACAAGAGCAAAACTCCGTCTCAAAAAAAAAAAAAAAAAGAGAGAGAGAGAGATATCCTTGTTCTTTCTCCCCACAGAGCTCTCTGAGTGTCAGGGGAAGCTCCAGGAACTACACAGGCTCCTCCAGAGCCTGGAGTCCCTGCACCGAATCCCCTCAGCCCCTGTTATCCCCACACACCAGGTAAGATCCAGGGGGACACACAGGGTCCTGCTCAGGCCCCCGATCCCATCACTTCCCCAGGATGAGTCCTATTCCTCCCACATCGCTGCAGTTTCCTGGAGAGCCACGCATCGCCTGGTTTCCTCCCCACCCCTGCCCCATGTCCAAACTGTGTCAAGGTTGTCTCTGTTCCTCCATGCCCACGCCTCTGCCAGGGTGGCTGTCATCTTCCACTGGGATGTCAGTTGTCTCTGTCGCCTTGCCTGAGCGGCCGCATCCTCTGTGCTGGGTAATCTGCGCCCTCCTCCATGGGCAGGAGGCCGTCTACTTCTCCCAGGCTGTGATGGTTGCTGCCCCTTTTCCCCACCCTGTGAGTAAAATTGCCCCCGCCTTGACTTGCTAGGCCTCAGTGACAACCGAAAGACCCAAGAAGGGGAAACGGACCAGCCGCATGTGGTGCACCCAGAGCTTTGCCAAGGATGACACTATTGGACGGGTGAGGTGGGGCGTGCACCTCACGTAGCTGGGGCAGGATGCTCTAAGGCGGCCGGCCCCTTCAGCCCTTCCCCTTCACCTACAGGTTGGTCGTCTCCACGGCTCTGTTCCCAACCTGTCTCGCTACCTGGAGTCTCGGGACTCCTCGGGCACCCGTGGGCTGCCACCCACAGACTATGCCCACCTGCAGCGAAGCTTCTGGGCCCTGGCCCAGAAGGGTAAGTGCATGCTGAGGGGGCTGCTGGGGAGCAGACAGGAGTGAGCGAGGACTCTGATGGTCTGCCCCACCCCTTGTAGTGCACAGCTCCCTCAGCAGCGTCCTGGCTGCCCTCACCACGGAACGGGACCGACTGAGGGACATGCACCAGGGCTCAGAGTTGTCAAGGATGGGGGTGAGGCCTGGGGGACAGGGTGGCTGGTGGGGGGAGAGGGCTTCAAGCTGGGGACTGCCAGCCTGGGGTCCGATAGCAAATCTGGGTCAGGGTGGGGAGTTGGCAGAGGAAGTCTCTGCAGAGGTGTGGCAAGGTGGGGAGGACCTCATCCTCCTGTGACACTGTGTCCCTCACCCTCTCCCTGCAGCTCTCTGAGGCCTCCACTGGCCAGAGGCGCCTCCACTCACTGTCCACCTCCTCCGACACCACAGCGGACTCTTTCAGCTCCCTCAACCCTGAGGAGGTGCGGAGCCAGGGTGGGTTGAGGGGGCCGATTCTCCTGTGCCTTCTCTCCCAGCGAGAGCCAAGGCCCAGGGCAGTGGGTGAAGTTTGTTTTTAGTCCCAAAGACAGCCCCCAAAATCCTGGCTCCATTGGCTTTCCCATAAGGTCAGCAGCAGCCCCATCTCGATCGTTATGTAACAACATGCAGGGTACTTTTACTTTTAATTCAGAGTCCTCTGATGCAGTGATTCTCACCCTCAACATAACAAAACTGAGGCTCAAAGGATCTAATGGGTGGGCTCAGGCTCCTGTAATTACAGATGGGCTGAACTGAGACTCGGGTTCTGAGCACAGACTCTGGGGCTGCGTTCCACGGGTTCAAATCTGGCTCTCCTGCCTGCCGACTTTGTGATCCTCAGCCTCAGCATCCTAATCTGCAAAGTGGGGGTGACAATTGCACCTACCTCACAGGGTAGGTGTCAGGATTGAGTGGGTTAGTGCACACAGAGGGCTTGGAGTGGGGCTCAGGGTCAGTGCCAGGAAGTGTAAACAGTTATAATGGAGATTGTGTCCCCTCACTCCCAGGCCAGGGCTCATTTTACTATGCCTTTGTCCCCCTCTCACTCCCCTCTGCCTCTTCTGCTCAGAAGGTGTCTGACTCAGCAAAAGTGCCCGGTTATGCCTCCCTCTCAATGGAACTGTCAGGCAAGCGGGTGCCCTGCTTGATCCCCTCGGCTTGGCCCCGGAGCCTGACATCCATCTGGCTGCTCCCACAGCAAGAAGCTCTGTACATGAAGGGGCGCGAGCTCACCCCCCAGCTGTCGCAGACCAGCATCCTGTCCCTTGCTGATTCCCACACGGAGTTCTTCGATGCCTGTGAGGTTCTCCTCTCCGCCAGCTCTTCTGAGAATGAGGTGAGGGAGGAGGGAAGCTGGCAGTGAGGCGGGGGGGACCTTGGGAACAGAAGGGTGGGATCCACAGAGACCATAGATTCCTCAGCCCCTTCTCACCACCTCAGCTGCTATCTCTGGGACTATGTCCAGATCAGCTGGGTTTGTGTGGCCCTGCTCAGAAATCTCTGCTAGGGACTCTTCTCCTAGAGGAGTGTGACATTTTTATCCCCATTGGGTTCTCCTGAAACTACTGCCACAGCTGCAACCCCAGTCATCTTCCTGTGACCCTGTCTCAGCTTCAGCACACCCTTGATCCCCTCTTCTCAGACCCTGAACCTCAGTAATCCCCAACTTCCCTTCCTTCTGTGTCCCACCAAGTCCCTGAGCTTTCTCCCACCAGCCGCAGGGCCCGGCCCTCCCCTTCCCAAGGTGGCTGGGCACATTCTGTGATGCCAGGCATCCCGGGGCAATGTCTTAGGGCTCAGAGCCCCCCCAATACATTCTCTTCCCCTTCCCAACAAAGGGCTAGCTGGGCAGATTCTTGCCAGGCCCTGGGCACTGCCCAGCTGCCCGGGGGAGGCCTAGTCTGCCCGGCCTGTCATCTGTCCTGGCCCAGGCCTCAGAGGAGGAGGAGTCATGTACCAGTGAAGTCACCACCAGCCTGTCTGAGGAGATGCTGGACCTCAGGGGAGCTGAGCGCTGTCAGAAAGGTGCCAGCTGGGTGGGCAGGCAGGAAGGGGTGGGAGGCGGGTGGAAAAACAGGGTTTGTCCATGGCTCAGGCCCACGCAAAGGCTATCCCTTGTGGTGACTGATGGGCTAGTGGCTTTGGATGCTGACTGCAGGAGCTAGGGAAGGCCAGGTCATGAACTGGGAAATGTTCCAGGAGCAGCTTTGCCGGGGTGGGCCAGGCTCCGGCCTTGGGGCTGCCTCTGTTGCAGCAGGCTTGCCTAGGGCCTGGGAGGGAGGCAAGAGATCCTACTTTGCTGCTTGTTAGCAGTGTGGCTCTGGACCTGTCATTTTACTTCTGAGAGCCTATTTCCTCATCCATAAAATGGGCTGGATAATCTGCACTCTGACCTCTGTTTCTGTGTTTATAAAGGGAACAAAAGGCAAGGGTGAGGACTCGGGAGGGGCTCCTGGGGTGCAGGGTTTCTGGCAGTGGGAACTGTCTGCCCCTTTGCATGGCTCCCACCCCTGCCAGCCAACTCGGTCCCTGGGAACTCGTCAGCAGTTACAGCCCCAGTCACCCTGCCCTGCTGTGAGTCGAGACAAGGGCTCAGGGGCGAGTGTCCCAGGGGCTTGGGGGCAGCTGGGCCCTGGACTGGGCTGTGGGCTTGCCATGTCTGGGATGCCTGTTGCCCAGATGGAGAGTGACATGGCAGGGCGGCCCCAGGGGGGTGTGTTCCAGGGAGATCCATGGGGCCACCCCGCCGTCGCTGCCTGCCGGCGGCCAGCGGGCCCGGGGCTGACGTGAGCCTGTGGAACATTCTGCGCAACAACATCGGCAAAGACCTGTCCAAGGTGTCGATGCCTGTGCAGCTCAATGAGCCGCTCAACACTCTGCAGCGGCTCTGCGAGGAGCTGGAGTACAGCAGCCTCCTGGACCAGGCCAGCCGCATCACCGACCCCTGCGAGCGCATGGTACCTGCTTCCTGTCCTCATGCCCAGCCCAAGGCTGCTTCCTTCTCCCTGGGACCTTTTCTCCCAGAAAATCCTGGCTGGGCTGTTCCTTACTGCTGAAGTTCCACCCCAAGGTCCCATACTTTGCTTGCTTGGGGTGGCGGCCCCGTCCTCAGTACCCTGCACCTGCCTTGCCCCCCACAGGTGTACATTGCAGCCTTTGCTGTCTCGGCCTACTCCTCCACATACCACCGAGCCGGCTGCAAGCCCTTCAACCCCGTCCTGGGGGAGACCTACGAGTGTGAGCGGCCTGACCGAGGCTTCCGCTTCATCAGTGAGCAGGTGTGGCCTTGGGAGAAGAGGGCTGGCCTTGGGTGTCCGGGGCAAGGAGGGACCTGGGCTTTGGGACCAGAGCTGGGGCAGAGGGACCAGGGCCTGGGAGAGGAGTGTGGGCAGTTGGCTCTGTGCCGGGCCCTGCGGTGCTTCCTGGCCCACGTTCTGAGGTCCAGCCATTGGATCCCAGGAGTTCCACCTGGGGGCCCATGCTCTAGGGGGCAATCTTGGGCTAGGATGAACTGAAGGGTGAATTGGAGAGAGCTGGGAGTACAGGGGCTGGGGAGAATGGGATGTTCCTTCTAGATGGTGTAGAGGAATGCATGGAGCAGGCTTGGGAAGGTTAGAGATGGGGCTGGAAGACAAGGCGGGCCAGACGCTGAGGAGCCTGCCAGTGAAGGGAAAGAGGCCTTGGGCTTCTGTATGTGTGTTTTTAAATCCTGAAGGCATTGGCACCATGGAGGATTTGAGGCAGTGGAGTGGCTGCTCAGAATCGCAGTGTGCAAAGCACACCCAGGTGGCGTGTGCCTGGTTGGCGGAGGCTGACAGGGTCCACCTCGTCATCTCTGTAGAGCTAATGAGTCCCTGCACTTAGGCTGCAGTGTGTTTGGTTCAAGAGCTGTTTATGTGCTGCCCCGACGGGGCCTGGTGCTCAGCAGGGTACCCTCCCGTGTAGGTAATGGGGAGGTTTTTGTTGAGAGGAAGAAGTCTGGGCGGCCTGGTCTGGGGTCTTTAGTGGGTGCATGGTGGCGCCAGTTAGTGAGGTGTGTGTGGGAGCACTGTCTATGTGGGCTCGACTTCCACAGGAGACGGCCAGGAGGCTCTGGAGTCGCTGGCCTGGAGCTCCTCCAAGAGCAGCAGGTGGCACTAACAGGTCGAGGAGTGGCCAGCTTAGAGGGAGGAGGACATCAAGGGAGGACTGCCCTCGGGAGGACTGCTCGCAGTGTCTAGGGAGGAGGGCAGGAGGGAGCGCGGGTCCCTGGGTCCTGGGGGGTGTCATCGGCTTCCTGCGTGAGGAAGGTTTCCGAGACAGGATGGGGACAGAGACTGGATTACAGAGGGTGTAGAGTGTAGGTTTTATAAAAAATAGAGAAAAAGGCAGACTATTTTCCAAAAATTTTATCATAAGGGACAGAGGAGAGAGAAGTGGCAGTTGGTAGGGGGTAAAGGTCGAGGCAGTTTGTGTGTTTGTTTGTTTGGATTTGAAGTGTTTTTGGAAACATGGTGAAGATTGACACAGTACACTCGTGCATACGACAGAAAATAAGCCTCCCTCTCATCCCAACACTCCGAAGGGACTACTGCTACCAGCTTTTGGGATTCCTCCCAGAAATGTTTTACGCATATGTGAAGAAAGATGTGTGTGTCTAGAAAAGAAACGTTTGCTATTTTTTAAGGTGGAAGAAACAGAAAATCTTTATATTCAGAGAAAGAGAAATAAAGAGGGAAAAACTGAAGGTGCAGAAGGAGGAGGAGGGAGGAGCCTGGGGGGCATCAGTGGGAGCAGGCTGACTGCAGCCAAAGCAGAAGGAATCGCCCCCCTGACCCACTTCTGTTCTGTCACAGACTGTGGGAGGCAAATGAGGTTTGAAGGGCCTGGCTCATGCCTAGGTCCTCAGAGGAGGACTGGTGAGGGATGTCAAGGCCCCAGATACGGGACATTGTAGGTTCAGCAGTTTCTTAGTGTGGGTCATGTCTGTGTTTTGGCAACAGAGTCAGAACCAGGGGTGCACAGAAGAGGCCGGCGCTGGCATTTCTGGCAAGTGGGGGAGGTGGCTGAGGGTGTTAGGTGAGAGTGCTGTGAAGGGCAGGAGGGGGCTGGCAGACCATGGGAGGGCAGTGCAGTCAGGGACCTGGACGTCTTGGCTGGAGCTGTGGGCGACAGGCGGAGAGAGAGGCAAGGCAGGCAGGCTGTGGGTTGTTGGAATTGAAGGCTCCAGATGTGGAGCCATTCCAAGTGGGGACAAGGCCAAGTGTTTCCAAGGGTGTGGGGTCGAGTTTGCAGGGCGATGATCAGCTTTGGGGGGCGGTGGTGGGGAGATGGCGGGGAAGAGGGTCGTCAGCAGGGGCTGCATTTCAGGCAGGGGATGGGGTTCCCACCTGTCAGGTGGTTACAGGGTGATGATCAGCTTTGGGGTGCGGTGGGGGGAGATGGTAGGGAAGAGGGTCGTCAGCGAGGGCTGGGTTTCAGGCAGGGCATGGGGTGGAGGCCCCCCCATCACTGTTGCAGGGAACTTTTCAGTCTTGAGCAGGGGTTCGCCATAGACAGGGCCAGCCAGGGGAGCTCCTGAGGAAGAGTGAGTGAGAAGGGAGAACATAGGGGCCTCATGGGAAGAAGAGAGGAGGATGGGTTTGGGAGGTGGCCAAGGGTGATAGACAAGAGACCTGGAACCAGCTAGTCTTGTGGTACTTAGGGGAACTAGGGGTGGGAATAAGGGACTTTGGGGTGCCCTAATGGTGCTCGGGGATAGCCTCAAGATAACTTCTTTGCTCACCAAGGTCTCGCACCACCCCCCTATCTCGGCCTGCCATGCAGAGTCTGAGAACTTCGCCTTCTGGCAAGGTGAGGAGTAGAGGGCAGGGCCGGGGTGGCCCTGGGCAAAGGGAACACCCTCTGGCCTTATCTCTGTTGTTCTCTCTCCTTCCCCTAATCCAATTCCAGATATGAAGTGGAAGAACAAGTTCTGGGGCAAATCCCTGGAGATTGTGCCTGTGGGAACAGTCAACGTCAGCCTGCCCAGGTGGGATTCTTAGACTCTTAGCAGCCAGGCCAAGCCACAGGCAATCCTTCAGGCTGGAGGGGGCGTGGCCTTAGGGACAGGATAAGGACGGGATAGGAAGGTCTGGCCTGAAACTGCTTGTAGTGGGGTCAGTGTCTGTAGGTTTTACACCTGTATTTACGGCAGTTGCCAATAGAGAAAGATGAAAAGCCTTGGAACGTAGTAGAGCTGGAAGGGCCCATCGAGGTCATCTGACTCAGCGGTTTTCACACTTTTTTGACCATGACTCACAGTCTCACAGTCAGAAATGCCTTTGAGACTTCAAGCCAACGTGTACACATACACGCACACAGAAACCTAAATTGATCTCAGGACTCAGGGGTCACAGACAAAATTTGAAAAACTCTCATCTAGCTAATTTTACAGTCAGGGGACTGAAGCCAGAAAGAAAAAGGGTATTGAGAGTGGTCTGGGTGTTGTGGTAGAGATCCTGGATTTTGGAGTCAGAAGCCCTGAGTTCTGCCACTCAATAGTGATGCAAATTAGCACCAGCCTGTAGTCCCAGCTGCTGGGGAAGCTGAGGCAGGAGAATTGCTTCAACCTGGGAGGCGGAGGTAGCGGTGAGCTCAGATTGCACCACTGCACTGCACTCCAGCCTGCCTGGGCAACAGAGCAAGACTCCGTCTCAAAAAAAAACAAAAACAAACAAACAAACAAAAATAGTGATACAAGCAGCAAAAACACTTGACACTTCAGAGCCTTGAGCCTGCTTGCGTGTGACATGACAGTAAGAAGTGATACCTAAAAGAGGTGAGGATTAAGCAGGATAATGGATGTGAATGTACACACGGTTCCTGGTGCCCAAGGGCAGGACGCTTTGTGTATTTTCATCCCCGTTGCTCAGGCACTCAGGGGCTTTGTAGATGAGTGGAGATGTGTTCCTTGAATACGTTCTGTGAAGGCCACTCTGCCTTGTGATTATAAGTCATCCTTCACTGCAGAACCGGAGCTGGGACCCCAGGGTTCCTGTCACAGACCCACGTGACCTGCTCCAGCAAGACAGGAGGCTCCTGACTCATTTGTTCCCTGGGGCCAGCCAGCTGCCCTTCCATACCTTGTCTCTCTCAGGTTTGGGGACCACTTTGAGTGGAACAAGGTGACGTCCTGCATTCACAATGTCCTGAGCGGTCAGCGCTGGATCGAGCACTATGGGGAGGTGCTCATCCGAAACACACAGGACAGCTCCTGCCACTGCAAGATCACCTTCTGCAAGGTGTGTGTGCCACCTTGACCCTGCCCATCCACCCCCAGCAGCCTCAGTCTCTGGAGGTCACCCGGGCTAAGGGGGAGGGGGCACCTCCCTAAACCCTGCCTTCCCCACCCCAGGCCAAGTACTGGAGTTCCAATGTCCACGAGGTGCAGGGCGCTGTGCTCAGTCGGAGTGGCCGTGTCCTCCACCGACTTTTTGGGAAGTGGCACGAGGGGCTGTACCGGGGACCCACGCCAGGTGGCCAGTGCATCTGGAAGCCCAGTAAGTGGAGGGGTCACAGAGGGCTGGGTGAGGCTGGAGCAGCTCAGGCATGGTGCACCTGCCCCAGCCCCTTGCCTTCCCCCAGACTCAATGCCCCCCGACCATGAGCGAAACTTCGGCTTCACCCAGTTTGCCTTGGAGCTGAATGAGCTGACAGCAGAGCTGAAACGGTCGCTGCCTTCCACCGACACGAGGCTCCGGCCAGACCAGAGGTCAGTGCCGGATGGGTGCCGGCCTAGAACCATCTAGTTCACTCCCTCCACAGAGTACAGAGCTGGGGCTTTGTCCTTCCTTCACTGAGTGGCCTCAGAGAAATGAGGCTTGTCTAGAGGACAGAGCTGGGCAGGGACAGAGGCCTTGGGTTTGGGGGCCCCTGCAGATGGGCAGTTCCCCTGAGTTTGATCTGGATCCTCAGGTACCTGGAGGAGGGGAACATACAGGCTGCTGAGGCCCAGAAGAGAAGGATCGAGCAGCTGCAGCGAGACAGGCGCAAAGTCATGGAGGAAAACAACATCGTACACCAGGCTCGCTTCTTCAGGTGCCTCGGCCTCGCCCTCCACCCTGGGTCTCCCCATGAGCCCTGCTTGGAGCGGGGCAGGTGTGGGAGGCAGCACCTTAGGGCCCTAGCCTGCCTTCTAGATGTTCACCCCTCACTGCCACCGCCTTCTCCCACCAGGCGGCAGACAGATAGCAGCGGGAAGGAGTGGTGGGTGACCAACAATACCTACTGGAGGCTGCGGGCCGAGCCAGGCTATGGGAACATGGATGGGGCCGTGCTCTGGTAGCCCTGGCCCCGGGGGCAGGAGGCTCTGGTTCCTCACTCCTCCTGCCTCCACCCCCTACCACGGACACATGGGTGAGGCCAGGCTCCCCGCCTCACTGCCCTTGAGACCAAAGGGGCAGCCCTGGCCCTCCCTCCCCTCTGCTGGCCAGAGGGTCTACATCTCAGCCCAGCCTCCACCCCACCGTTTGGGGTGAGAAGCAGAATCTGTGCTTCCCAGTCTCCTTGCCCCAGACAACCAGCATGTAAGACCCTTCCCGCTTCACCATTCCCCTTCCTGTCCCCTTTGGGGTACTTGGGGGAGACTCCGGCTCCCAGGATCTGTTCCCCATTTCAGTGCCTTCCTAGGACACAAGGGACCCCTTGACGCTCCCCAGGCTTTCTGTGCCCAGGGCTCTGTCCCCGGCGGTGAGGTTGCAGTGAGTGAAGGAGAGATGATCTGTTCTCCCTCCCCTTCCCCTGCCCATCTCCAGCGTCTTCTTCCCCTTCCCTGGCCCTGCAGGGCCTTCTCCAGCTCCCTTTCGTTGGCCCCTGGCCATCCCTCCTGTCCTGGATCCCTTCTCCCTGACTGCAAAATGCCTGCAGCTTCCAGCTCCTTCGTCCCTGATCCTCAAGTGGTTCCCTCCCGTCTCAGCTCAGCGGATCCCCCAGAGTGGAGGAGGCCTCTCCATGAGGAGGGGAGCAGCCCAAGGCACCTGGCCTCCGACCTACCGGCAGCGAGTGCGCAGGTGTGAGTGTAAGTTCATGTAGGAGAGTGTGTGCGTGTGCGCCTGTGCCCTGCTTGCAGGCGAGCAGGGCTCCCTCATGTAGCCCGGCCTTCCCCGTGCTGGGGGTCCACCACATCGCTGCTCTTTCTCACAGTCTGCCTCTGATGAGGGCGAATTGCTATGACATTCCAAGCTCCAATAAAGAATGTCCCAGACTTTGGCCTGTGACCATTCATTGAAAAACATGTGGGCTCAAGGTCAGTGGAAAGCCCTCTGCCACTGTCATGGGTAAAATGAATTGTGTCCCCAAGAAATGTTTCTAGCCCCCAGGCATGTGCATGTGACCTTAGTTGCAAATAGTGTCTTTGCAGAGACAAGCTAAAATGAGGTCGCATTGGATTTGGGTGGCTCTACTCCAGTGACTGGTCTCCTTATAAGTAGAGTGAAATTTGGGCACACAGACGTACGCAAGGGAAGACAAGTGTGTGAAACAGACACACGGGAGTCAACCACGTGGAGATGTAGGCAGAGATGGGAGCGATGCATCTGAAAGCCAAAAGTGCCAAGGCTGCTGGCAACCGCCCGAAGCTTGGAGAGAGGCTGAGAGAGATTCTCCCACTGAGCCTCAAGAAGGAGCCAACCCTGCTCACACCCGGTCTCAGCTATGAGAGAATACATTTCTGTTGTTTTAAGTCACCCAATATGTGGTGCATTGTTACAGCAACCTCAGGAATTGAATACAGCCACCACCAACCCGAGCCAAAAGCCCAGAGGCCATCTTCCCTCCCGCTTGATGCCCTGTCACTTCTACCCCAGGTGTCTCTCTGCACTGGCCCCTTCTCTCCATTGCACTGGCTAGGCTGGGCCCTCATCAACGCTTGCCTGGACTATTGCAGTGGCCTCCTGGGCGGTATTTCTTCTTCTTTTTTTTTTTTTGAGACAGAGTTTCACTCTTGTTGTCCAGGCTGGAGTGCAATGGCGCGATCTCAGCTCACCGCAACTATGCCTCCCGGGTCCAAGCAATCCTCCCGCCTCAGCTCCTGAGCAGCTGGGATTACAGGCATGTGCCACCACGCTCGGCTAATTTTGTATTTTTAGTAGAGACGAGGTTTCTTTTTTTTTTTTAATTTTTTTTTTTGCACACAAAACAATAAACATTTTCTAAAAGTACATACAAACATAAAGATGCATATCAAACATATTAGGAAGGTTGCACATGGGAAGACGGGGAATAGAAATGGGGGGTGGGAATTAAAGAAAATAAATGAGAGAGGGACTTTGTATGGATCAATGATAATAACTCAATTCTCTATTTGACAAAGGAGAAGGAAGAGGAAGAAAAAGAAAGTGGGATAAAGGATCAGAAAGGGAGGAAAATAGAAAAAATTAGAGTATGACTCCAGGGTAGACCTGTTTTGTTGTCACTGAGTTGGTTGGTTGGTTTGTCAGTTGCATTTTTCATATGTTTCGCCATGTTGGCCAGGCTGGTCTCGAACTCCTAGCCTCAAGTGATCAACCTGCCTCGGCCTCCCAGAGTACTGGGACTACAGGTGTGAGCCACCACGTCCAGCCCCCACATTGCTTCTGGCCTCTGTGGTAGACCTCCCAGACAGGGCGGCTGGGCAGAGGCGCTCCCCACATCCCAGACAGGGCAGCCAGGCACAGGTGCTCCTCACTTCCCAGACGGGGCGGCCGGGCAGAGACGCTCCTCACTTCCTAGACGATGGGTGGCCAGGCAGAGGTGCTCCTCACATCCCAGACGGGGCAGCCGGGCAGAGGCGCTCCTCACATCCCAGAAGGCGCGGCCGGGCAGAGGCGCTCCTCACTTCCCAGACGGGGCGGCCGGGCAGAGGCGCTCCTCACTTCCCAGACGGGGCGGCCGGGCAGAGGTGCTCCTCACTTCCCAGACGGGGAGGCCGCACAGAGGCGCTCCTCACATCCCAGAAGGCGCGTCCGGGCAGAGGCGCTCCTCACTTCCCAGACGGGGCGGCCGCACAGAGGTGCTCCTCACTTCCCAGATGGGGCGGCCGGGCAGAGGCGCTCCTCACTTCCCAGACGGGGCGGCCGGGCAGAGGCGCTCCTCACTTCCCAGACGGGGCGGCCGGGCAGAGGCGCTCCTCACTCCCAGATGGGGCGGCCGGGCAGAGGCGCTCCTCACTTCCCAGATGGGGCGGCCGGGCAGAGGCGCTCCTCACTTCCCAGACAGGGCGGCCGGGCAGAGGAGCTCCTCACTTCTTCCCAGACGGGGCGGCCGGGCAGAGGCGCTCCTCACTTCCCAGACGGGGTGGCGGCCGGGCACAGTCGCTCCTCACATCCCAGACGATGGGCGGCCGGGCAGAGGCGCTCCCCACATCCCAGACGGGGCAGCCAGGCAGAGGTGCTCCTCACTTCCCAGACGGGGCGGCCGGGCAGAGACACTCCTCACTTCCTAGACGATGGGTGGCCGGGCAGAGGCGCTCCTCACATCCCAGACGGGGCAGCCGGGCAGAGGCGCTCCTCACATCCCAGAAGGCGCGGCCGGGCAGAGGCGCTCCTCACTTCCCAGACGGGGCGGCCGGGCAGAGGCGCTCCTCACTTCCCAGACGGGGCGGCCGGGCAGAGGCGCTCCTCACTTCCCAGAGGGGGCGGCCGCGCAGAGGCGCTCCTCACATCCCAGAAGGCGCGGCCGGGCAGAGGCGCTCCTCACTTCCCAGACGGGGCGGCCGCGCAGAGGTGCTCCTCACTTCCCAGACGGGGCGGCCGGGCAGAGGCGCTCCTCACATCCCAGACGATGGGCGGCCAGGCAGAGACGTTCCTCACTTCCTAGACGGGGCGGTGGCTGGGCAGAGGCTGCAATCCCAGCACCCTGGGAGGCCAAGGCAGGCGGCTGGGAGGCGGAGGCTGCAGCGAGCCAAGACCACGCCACCGCACTGCAGCCCGGGCAACACCGAGCACCGGGTGAGCGAGACTCCGTCTGCAGTCCCAGCACCTCGGGAGGCCGAGGCGGGCAGACCACTCGAGGTCAGGAGCTGGAGACCAGCGTGCCCAACATGGTGAAACCGCGCCACCAGCCAAAGGAGAAAAACCAGGGAGGGGTGGTGGCGCGCGCCAGCAATCCCAGGCGAGGGCAGGAGAATCACGAGAGGCGGACGCAGGGAGTCTGCAGCGAGCCGAGTGTACTCCAGCCTGGGCCACAGAGGGAAGAAAAGAAAGAAGAAAGCAAGGAGGAAGGAAGGAAGGAAGGAAGGGAGGGAGGGAGGGAGGGAGGGAGGGCGAGACGAGGTTTCTCCATGTTGGTCAGGCTGGTCTCAAACTCCCAGCCTCAGGTGATCTGCCCACCTAAGCCTTCCAAATGGCTGGGATTACAGGCATGAGCCACCGGGCCTGGCTTCCAGGGTGGTATTTCAAGAGAAAATGGCACCTCATGTCTGCTTAAAATACATCCGCTGCTTCCCAGTGCCTAGAGGAAAATCCAAACTCTTCAACCGGTAGAAAACCACATGGCCCCTGGCCCCCTGTCTGGCACAGAGTGCTGGCCCCCACACTCAGCACCCTAAGTCAGGTCTTTGCTAGTACCCCGCTTTGACCCCCCCAGGATCAATGAGTGTTCAAGGGCGGAAGGGAGGGAGGAAGAACAGGACCAGCTGCCTTTCCTCCCCACTGCCCTCGCCCCTGGGGCCAGCTCGGATTCTGAAGCTGTGTGATCTTGGTCAGGTTGCCTTCCCCTTCTGTTTAGAGGCTTCAGTCTTTCATTTGGCTCCTTTTGTGTCTTAAAGGAGAACATCTGTGAGGTGACCCAGGCTCCTCATTTTATTCATTCTCTTAGCCCCTCTTCCCCACTCCCACCCCACCACCTGCAGCAACAGCGACCCCAGTCCTGCTCTGGTCCAGTGAGTGTCCCAGGAGGAAGTCATGCTTTCTTTGGGGGGTGGCAGAGTGGCAGGAACAGAGGGGACCCCTGAGCTATGACAGCCCTTCACATTGTCATCTTTTTCTTCCTCCTCATCCCCTGCAGAGGAGCGGTGGTCCACATTTCCAGTTTATTTACAGAGAATATCAAAGTTAAAAATGAACACACTTGTCCTGGCACCACATGCCAGAAATAACCTCAACCCATTCCAAAAAAAGCCAAGGCCTGCACACATTCAGGATATTTTTAAACAGCATGTGCTGCCCTGCTCCGGGCCCTTTCCCCTCAGAGCACCACAGCACCTGACTAACCAGCCCGTGACAAACTGCCACATATTTTAAGAACCAGAGTTTAGGCTGGGCGCGGTGGCTCACGCCTGTAATCCCAGCACTTTGGGAGGCAGAGGTGGGTGGATCACGAGGTCAGGAGTTCAAGACCAGCCTGGCCAAGATGGTGAAACCCCATCTCTACTAAAAATACAAAAATTACCCAGGTGTGGTGGTGCGCACCTGTAATCCCAGCTACTCAGAAGGCTGAGATAGGAGAATTGCTTGAACCCAGGAGGCAGAGGTTGCAGTGAGTCGAGATCGTGCCACTGCACTCCAGCCTGGGCAACAGAGTGAGACTCCATCTAGAAAAAAAAAAAAAAAAGAGAGAACTAGAGTTTAAAATATACCAAATTCCCAAGTTATTTTTCCAGGGGAGCCAAAATCTCAAAATTCCTCTGCCTCTGTGGCTGTGCCCTCTAGACCAGCATCCTCCCCCGAGTCCTTTCCCAGGCACAGCCCAGGTGCCACCTCAACAGCTGGAAGCGGGGGGTAAGGTTGTTTTTGCTTCTTCTGGGGCCCAGCAGATGAGGGGGCAGTCCCATCTGAAGGACTGTGGTCTCCTTAGAAACGTTCCCCATCTGGCCAGGGCTTTGTGGGTCACTGCTGATGGGAGCTCAGGCCAGGCTGAGGGCAGCCTGGGGTTCTGGCCCCAGTCTGTGCTCCATGGACAGAGTGTGAGGGGCCCACACCAGCCAGGAGTTCAGGGAGCGGTGCCAGCTTCTGGCCGCCAAGAATCCCAGGGTGGAGTGCTCAAGTCAGTGATCTGAGAAAGGAATGGTGGGCCCCCTTCTCAAGCCTGTCAGCCTAGTCCAGGTGTCCCACAGGAGTACCCATTACCACTGGGTCGTGGGGAACCAAGTACAGACCCAGATCTCCTGCCTTCGTTGGAGGACATGGTGGGCTTGGGGCAAAGGGGAGAATTTGGGGGCTTAATGGCCCTTAACTAGGCTCAGAGTGCAGTAGTTTGGAGAACCAGGGACCTGCTTCCCTGGATGAGCAAAGGAGGATGGAGCTTGGACAGCAAGGGAAATGATCGGGCCAAGCAATGCTGGCAGAGGGAGAGGAAGGTAGGCAGGAGGTGTCTCAGTCCTCATTTTGCCTCCTTGGACCCTCCACCTCCAAACTGCTCCACCCAGAGGGATTTAAGCAATTTTTAAAATTTTTATTAATCATTATTGAATAGCTGACAGGGACACCTGGGTTGGAAGGAGCAAAAACAAAAAAAAGTCAAAAATACATAAAACCCCCAACTGCTTGCATCTTCTGAATAAAGGGTGTGTGTGTGTGTGTGTGTGTGTGTGTGTGTGTGTAATAAACAGAGAGGGGAAAGCGTGCTGAACCAGGTGAGAGGCCCAGGCATTCACATTCCCTCCATGAGGTCAAAGTGGAGGGGTGTTCAGGGCAGGAGGAGGCTGCTGGGCCAGCACTGTGCCTCCCAGCTTCACCTGGATGGCATGCAGCCCAGGGGGATGTGTGCAGGGGAGTCCCACTCTCTCTGTTTCAGGGAGAATGAAGGTGGTGGGGAGAGTGGTGGGGTAACCCCCAGCCCCTGACCAATGCCTGCTGAGAATGCAGAGATTTTATGTCCGACCTCAATTCCACCAGCTCCAGTCTGCCCCAGGAGTGGTGCACAGCTCTCCTATTCTAGGCTGCCCTAGTCTAGTCCCAGTTCTGACACAGGCACCTTAAAGATCCTGGATTACATTGCCTGGCCATGTCCAATCCCTTTAGGGAATGCTCAAGGGACCTTGCCATTGAGTCATTAGTTTAATGGTGTCTCCTTACTGCAAAGGACACGTTTTATAAGTGATTTCCCCTTTTAGAGACCCTCTAGTACTAGCAGGGGTAGAAAAGGAGAAGAGGCTTAGCACTCTCCCCCGGGACCCATCTCTGTTCCCCTTAAGGTGGTCAGGGAGGGCAGTGTACGACTTCAGAGAGACATTCACAGGCTGGCCTGGGCCAGGTCTCGCTCATCCAATGACCTATTTCTGGTACAGGCACTTAACCAGATCACCTGGCCTTATGCGGTGGAGCAGGGACTGGTCTTCCTGATTCTTGCCACACATACCCTCATCTTCTCCTCATCTGTACCTTAAGAGGCATTACCATCAGAGGGGAACACTGAGAGTTATCAAGATCCCGACAGGCCAGAGTCAGGTCTGCATGGGACTCAGGCAAGTGGTTCCAGGGGCTGGGAGAGCGTGGCTCCACGGGTGGGGGTTCTAGAGCACTACTCATGTCTCTCTCTCTTTTCTTTTAGAGACAGGGTCTAACCCAGGCTGGAGTGCAGTGGCGCGATCATAGCTCACTGCAACCTTGAACACCTGGGCTTCGGCAATCTTTCCGCCTCAGCCTCCCAATTAGCTAGGACTACAGGCGCACATCACCACACCTGGCTAGTTTTTTTTGTTTGTTTGTTTAATTTTTAGTAGAGATAGGGTCTCACTATGTTGCCAAGTCTGGTCTCAAACTCCTGGGATCAAGCAACTTTCCAGCATTGGCCTCCTAAAGTGCTGGGATTATAGGCGTGAGCCACCTTGCACGGCCCATGTCTCATTAACACATGTCATCACATGGTGCAAAGTCTTCAGGTTGCTGAAAGATGCCTCCAGGCCCTAAGGTATGTGGAGGGGTGGCTTTGATGAGCAAGTCCAAACTGTGGGCACTATGCCCCAGGATGCCAGGCCCCTGGGGATGTTGGGCCTTGCTGACCCCTAATATGAGAGGCCCCTCAAAATGAAGCGTCTGTCCAGAGGAGGGTAGGTGGGTGGGCTGGGCTCTGGGAGGGGTGTGGGTGAAGAAGAGATTGGCAGGGCCAGGGCAGGAGCAGGAAGAAGAGAGAAAAGCCTGAGAGTCAGCCACAGTCTGTCTAGGACGAAGGTGGTGAGATTCTCCAGGCATCCTCAAGAGGGCACCCCAGGCTCTTGAAAGAACCAATTTAGTCTCATCCCAAGCCCCACCTGACAGGTGGCTGCACCACCAGCTGCATGGAGTATCAGGCCTCCAAGGATGTGGCCCTGGCTGGACCCAGCCCAGCAGTGATCAACAGCAGCAGCAGACACTGTTACAGCCGCATTCCTACGGACTGCCGGCCACCCCCGCCTGCCCTCTTCATCTTCAAAGAGAACGCACAAGTCAGGAAACCCCTGTTCTGGGAGACCCAGGTGTCCCCAGCCACTCCCAAGAGCTGCCCAGATGGTCTGGGGGAAGGAGTTCAGGCACCCTTTGCTGGTGTCTCTTCACTTCCAGGTGACATCCCTCCCAAGGACAGCTGGTCAGGACACCCCTCCTCCGGAGCCCTCATAAGATGGACGTTTCCCTAAGATTCCACTAAAACCTCTCCTGCTTCTGTCACCCCAGAGCCCATCACACACTGGGATGGGAACCCCTGCATTTAGTTCTGTAGGCTAACGTTAGGTGAAGTGTGTGTGTGTGTGTCTGTGTGTCTGTGTGTGCACGCGCGCACATGGTTTGAAGGAGGTGGTGTCCACGGTGCCCTCCTGGGAGGGATGAGAATGAGGACAAGAAGGAAGGGAGCTATTGAGCCAGTGCCAGTTTAGCAGAGAAGCCTTGGCTTCTGTGGGAAGCCATCTCACCTAGGACCCCTGAGGAGGGAGGGCGAAGGTGGGAGATGCCGAAGGCAGGTCACATTGGCCTTCCCTCCCTTCTCCATTAAGCAAGATGTTACAGGCCCAAGAGAGACACTCTCCTCCAAGCTGGGCCTAGTGGGCCGCAGCCCTCAGAGGCTGGCACATTCACCTCCCACCACCTCCCATGCAGCCTGGGCGGGGAAGAGCCCTGGACCAAGAGCCAGGAATCCTGAGTTCTGGCCCTGGCTCTGCCATTTATTCCTTTCACCCCCTGAGCCTCAGTCTCCTCCTTTGTAGCTTGGGGGTGATACTGCTGGCCTTACCCCTTCACCGGTGTCTTGTTTGTCCTAGGACAGAGGAGGACTGAGGGTTGTTTTAGCTGTGGAGCACAGGACAAGGGTGGCTTCAGATGACCTGGGCCACGGTCACCACCAGCTCTGCCGCTCCCACACCTGTGGGCCTTCCCAAGGCAGCAGCAATTCCCCCTGAGAGAGACAGAAGCAGAATTTAGTGTGTGAACCTGCAGACACCAATTGGTGCCTTAACTCTCCTGAGACTTTTGCCAAAAATAGGAGGATGCAAAGTGTCTCCCCAGAAAGGTTGGGGGCTCTGGCATTGGTCAAAGTGGAGGGGACAGCACCCCTTATCTCTGTGGTCCCTCTCACCATCAGTTTCGGAGACAACCGAGCATCCTGTGTCTGTCAGGTGACTGATCCCCCTCCCCAGTTAAGGAGGCTTAGGCTGTGGGAAGCTCACACACAGGAGAGACATCTCCAGCTACAAGGGGGCAGAAAGTTCTGGAAGGGCAGGAAGTCCCAGCCTGGCAAAAATGCAGGTTGAGGGGGCAGAAATGGGAGCCTGCCCCCAGGTACCACACCTGGCACCGACATAGGGTGGCCCCAGGATGGGATGCAGCTGAGGGACACATGGGTCCCGAAGTGCCTGCAGGCAGGCGGGTGTGGACATCAGCCTCCCAGGAGCAGCTGGGACAGAGCCCGGCCACCCAACCAGACTGGCTCAGGTGCAGCAGGCCCAGTGGCCGTGGGGCAGAGCCCAAGGACCAGAGATGCCCAAGCCGGAGGGACGCGCCATGCCGCTGCCTCAGTCGCCTGTGCCTGGGGCGGCGAAGGCCCCACAAGGGTATTTTATTTTCAAATACCTTTGCATTTCTTGAATAAACCCACCTGGTCATGAGGTATTATCCCTTTTATGTATCACTGGAATCAATTTTCTAATAATTTATGTGGACTTTGCATCTATGCTTATGAAAGAAATCGGACACTAATTTATCTTTCTTATAATATTAGATTTTTCTGTAAACATTTTCCTGGCCTCATCAAAGAGTTCGGAGGAGTTCCCTCTTCTTTTTCTATTTTCTTGAAGACTTTGATTATATTGCTGATATTTCATTCTTAAATGTGAAAATACTCACACCTGTAATCCCAGCATGTCTGGAGGCTGAGGCGGGAGGATGGCTTGAAACCAGGAGTTCGAGACCAGGCTAGGCAACATAGTGAGACTTTGTCTCAATAAAAAAAGAAAAGAAAGAAAGAAAATATTCACTGATAAATCAATCTGGGCCTTTATTTGAGGAAACACTTTGAATAACAGAGACAATTTGTTTAACAGATATTGAACTATTCAAGGCTTTTACCTTTTCTTCTGCCAGTTTTGGTAAGTTTTTGGTTTTTATTTGGAAGAGTGTGTCCATTCAAATTCAAATAGTCAAATTTGTTGTTAAGTTGAACTTCTTTTAATGCCTGTAGGATCTTTTGTGATTATCCCTTTTCATTCTTGATATTAATAGGGATTTTAAAAATCTCACACTTAACCTGAAATGAATTGATTTATTATATAATCTAAATCATAGTCATATTTGCACAGTATAAAATCCTCTTCCTGTCAAAGAAAACTAGGACAAAACTCTTTTAAGGGTTTTCTATTTTAAAATTTATTTTTACATTTATCATGCATATGTGTGTGTTTTAAAACTTATAAAATATGGCCAGGCACAGTGGTTAACTCCTGTAATCCTAACACTCTGGGAGGCCAAAGTGTCAGGATTGATTGAAGCCAGGAGTTTGAGACCAGCCTGGGCAACACAGCAAAACCACTCTCAACGTAGGGTGTTTTGTTTTTTTTTTTTTTGAGACAGAGTCTCACTCTGTCACTCAGGCTGGAGTCCAGTAGCACAATCTTGAGTCACCGCAACCTCCACCTCCTGGGCTCAAGCGATTCTGCCTCAGCCTCCCAAGTAGCTGGGATTACAAGCGCCTGCCAGCACGCCCAGCTAATTTTTGTATTTTTAGTAGAGACGGGGTTTCACCATGTTGGCCAGGCTAGTCTCAAACTCCCGACCTCGTGATCCGCCCGCCTCGGCCTCCCAAAGTGCTGGGGTTACAGGCGTGAGCCACTGAGCCCGGCCTAGCAAGACTACTATTGATTAACTAAAAATAATTTTTAAAAAATGTTGTGTATAAAGTGCTTATTACAAAAAACAATGGTTCTTTACTTCATTCTTTCTCAGCCCCTTTGTCATTCATCCCAAACCCTTTCAGCTATTTTTTTCTGGTATTTCCTCCCTATATAGGAATACAATGCTCCTTCTGATATTAATGTCTTGATTTATCAGTTTTAAGCAATGTTATTAATAATTGATCTATTAAGGAAGATGAGGATTTAGCACTCTTACACTGGCCATACACTCGCTTCCTCCCCATTTATCTTCTCCATATAATTATATGATAATTTTTGGTTAAAACAAAACTCAGGGCTGGGTGCAGTGGCTCACGCCTGTAATCCCAGCACTTTGGAGACCGAGGCGGGTGGATCACCTGAGGTCAGGAGTTTGAGGCCTGCCTGGCCAACATGATGAAACCCTGTCTCTGCTAAAAATACAAAAAATTAGCTGGGTGTGGTGGCAGGCACCTGTAATCCCAGCTACTTAGGAGGCTGAGGCAGGAGAATTGCTTGAAGCCTGGAGGTGGAGGTTGCAATGAGCTGAGATCATACGATTGCACTCTAGCCTGGGCAACAGAGCGAGACTGCATCTCAAAAAAGAAACAAACAAACAAAAAACAAAAACACAAAACAACACTGTTTATCTTACTGTGACTATGTATGAAAGTGCACTTCCAGCTTATCATTTACAATTATCACCATAAGCTGGAGGTGGCTCCCATGCCTACAGTGATGGGGAAGGCAGGAAAGCTTGAAAAAAGGAGGAGCAGGGCAAAGGTTGTGGTAATAATTTAGGTCAGGTTTGGTGAGGACAGCCACCTAAACCAGTTTGGAGCTGGCTCAGCTTCCTATAACAGGAAGAGTAATTATTGGGTGATAACGCTGACTGAGTTAATTTAGGGGAATAATCCATAATCCAGTGTCATAAAATTCCTCCTGCCTGAGCTCAAAAAAAATTTCTGCAGCCCAGAAATCTTCCTGAGACTTTGAGATATCCAGCGAAATACTCCGTGGGAGAGATCCAGGCCTTGATAATGTTCCTGTTTATTCCCCTGATTATGATTTTTTTTTAATTGAAAGAGGCCAGGTTGGGCTATAACTCTTCTGAGGATGTTGTTGGAAATACTTTTTTTCCCACTATTTTCTCTCTGCCATTTGCGGTGAAGGGGTAACAATGAAAACTGGGATCTTCGTCCAGGATTGGGTGGAGAAGGAAGGCCTAATCACCCAAGCCCGGACCTAGTACAAATTCCTTGACTCTCACCTTGGGAAAAATCCAGAACCAGCAGAACCAACAGGTAAGGACCTGGAACAGTGTTGCAAAATCCTGAGGCCAGGAAGGAGGAGAAATTATTTTGACCTCAGGGAAAGGGAAGGTAGCAGAATACTTGAAATGACCCCGATCCGTCCAGGGTGCTGATTGGTTGGACCCATTTAAGGCTAATTATGAAATTGGCTCCCATGGCCTCTTGACTTCTGGTCTCAAGGAGAACTGAGGGTCCAGATTCTTCTCCTCCCAATTCTGAAACTCTTGACTTCAAGTGATCCACCTGCCTCGGCCTCCCAGAGTGCTGAGATTACAGGTGTGAGCCACTGCGCCTGGCCAGATTAAGAATTTCTTAAAGAAATAACAAACTCAGGCTGGACGCGGTGGCTCACGCCTGTAATCCCAGCACTCTGGGAGGCCGAGGTGGGCGGATCACGAGTTCAGGAGATCAAGACCATCCTGGCTAACACGGTGAAACCCCATCTCTACTAAAAATACAAAAAATTAGCCAGGCATGGTGGCAGGCGCCTGTAGTCCCAGCTACTCGGGAGGCTGAGGCAGGAGAATGGCGTGAACCTGGGAGGCGGAGCTTGCAGTGAGCTGAGATCGCGCCACTGCACTCCAGCCTGGGCGACACAGCGAGACTCCGTCTCAAAAAAAAAAAAAAAAAGAAAAAAGAAATAACAAACTCACAATTCAGGATAGTAGTAAACTATCAGGGAGACCTAGGGGAGACCAAGGGATGTGGAGAGGGAAGGAGTACACAGATAGATGCAGAATTATTGGTACCATTTTGGTCTTAGGGTGTTTGATTTGCAGGAATTTAATATTATAATTTATATCCCAAATATATGCCACAAATCTTATTTTATATGCATCAAAAATGCAAAATAAAAGATAATAAAGATATAGAATATACCTCAAGGGAATCTCAAAAAGAATTAAACCTAGAATGTGTTTATCTGGTACTGGAAAAATTGGGCCACCCAAAGAAATAAAAACTATTGCTCTCTAGTCCTCACATCCTTGGCTTGTTACGTTGAAAATATTTAGATTGTTTTTTGTTTTTTGGTTTTTGTTTTTGTTTTTGTTTCTGTGTTTGTTTTGAGATGGAGTTCTGCTCTTGTTGCCCAGGCTGGAGTGCAATGGTGCGATCTTGGCTCACGGCAACCTCTGCCTCCCGGGTTCAAGCAATTCTCCTGCCTCAGCCTCCCATAGGTGGGATTACAGGCGTGTGTCACCACACCCGGCTAATTTTGTATTTTTGGTAGAGACGGGGTTTCTCCATGTTGGTCAGGCTGGTCTCAAACTCCCGACCTCAGGTGGTCTGCCCACCTCAGCCTCCCAAAGTGCTGGGATTACAGGCGTGAGCCACCGCAACAGTCCTATATTGTTAATTTTAGTACACGTTCATATTGAAAGTGACATTTTGTAAAATAATATGGTACATTATAGACTAATTTAGAAATACAGCTTTGTCACTCTCTCGTTTTATGAAACTATTTGATCCAAATTGTTTCTTTCATATCCCTTTTATTTTCACTGCCAGGGCTGTTTAAGCTCTTCTATCTCAGCTATTTGAGAATAAGCATTTTTTACATCATGTATGGTGGTATCCCTGGAAGACACCCGTTTGCTATCTGTAATCTTTACAACATAACCACCTACTGTATTTCTTTTAAATTTTTGTTATGAAAACATTATAAAATAACATTACAGAGGGAACATATAATAAATCCTGATATTTCCATCTCCTAGAATGAGCAATCTTCAAACATTTGCCCCACTTGCCTAATCTGTTCATTCTGTTTTGTTGTTTTAAACTCCAGACCTCACATCTTTTCAACCCTACATATTTCACTATTCATCTCTAATATGTGGACATTTTCTTCGGAACCACAGTGCCAGTATCATGCCTTAAGAAAATAACATTCTTTGGCTTTCTCTAACATCTAAACCATTTTCAAATTTTCCCAAGTGTTCCAAGCATATCTATTTATAGTCAGTTGGTTTGAATCTGGATCTGGTTAAGGTCTGCAGATTGTATTTGATGATGTCTCTTAAATATCTTTTAACCCAGAGTATCTATCCTCTCCTCATCCTCCTTCAAACTATTGGCTTGTTGAAGAAACCAGGTCGGTTGTCCTATGGAATGTCCCATAGTCTAGATTAGCCTGTTTATGGCTTTGTGATGGCATTCAACTTGTTCCTTTATCCTCTGTATTTCCTGAGAACTGGAAGTTAGATCTAAAGGCTTGATTCAATTCAAGTTTAACTTCTCTTTTGGGTAAGAACATTTCTTTCAGAGATAGTACTAAGTACTTCACATCATGCCACCAGAAGGCACTGAATGTCAGGTTGTCCCATTCTTAGTGATACCAAGAGTGACCTGTGGCTTCAGTTGGTAACATCTTGAAGCCTCCATTATAAAGCTACCCATCAACCTTTCTGTTGCCCAGGCTGGAGTGCAGTAGCACAATCTCTGCTCACTGCAGCCTCAACCTCCTGGGCTCAAGAGATCCTCCCACTTCAGCCTCCCAAGTAGCTGGGACTACAGGCATGCACCACCACACTCAGCTAATTTTTGTACTTTTTGGAGAGACAAGGTTTTGCCATGTTGCCCAGGCTGGTCTCAAACTTCCAGGCTCAAGCGATCCACCTGCCTGAACCCCTCAAAGTGCTGGGATTACAGGCATGAACCACTGCACCTGGCCCTGACCCTCTTAATACATATAAAAATGCAGAAATGCGGAGAGCAGAAAATAATCACTTATATTCCTGCCACCAAAGACAATGATAAATGCTGTCTTTTGATGGCTTCCTCCCATTTAGTGCATTCAATTTTTTCCTTGCTGTGGTCATACTGATGCAAATTTTTATAAACCACATAAACTCTTTCAGGCATGATTAAAACTTTATGAACATCAGTTTAATTGCAGCAAAGTACTGACTGTCAGCCATTAGTAAAACTTTTGAGCCTGGGGTAAGGTTGGCAGGTAATAGGAAAGAGACTCGATTTCCTCCTGGATGGAGGGGTGGGTAAGCATAGGGGGGCTCTGCTGCAGCCGGGCAGCTCCACTCACTCCTGCTGGCCCCTTGGGATTAAAGCCACACTCACTGCTTTCACCTGCCCTTGGAGAGAATGGGCCCTTCCACACAGAATCCCAATTTCAGAACTGTATCTCATATAATAAATGCACAAATGAGAAGGAGGTATTTATTGTAGCATTGTTTGTTGTTGTTGTTGTTGCTGTTGTTTTTTTTTTATTAATTTTTTTTGCATACAAAAACAATAAACATTTTCTAAAAATACATACAAACAAAAAGATGGGTATCAAACACATTAGGAAGGTTGCACATGGGAAGTCGGGGAATAGAAATGGGGGTGGGAGTTAAAATAAATGAGAGAGGGACTTTATATGGATCAGTGATAATAACTCAATCCTCTATTTGACAAAGAAGAGGGAGAAGGAAGAGGAAGAAAAAGAAAGTGGGATAAAGGATCAGAAAGGGAGGAAAATAGAAAAAATTAGAGTATGACTCCAGGGTAGACCTGTTTTGTTGTCATTGAGTTGGTTGGTTGGTTTGTCTGTTGTATTCTTCATGTTTCGCCAAGTTGGCCAGACTGGTCTCGAACTCCTAGCCCGAAGTGATCAACCCGCCTCGCCCCCCAGAGTGCCGGGACCACAGGCGTGAGCCACCACGTCCAGCCCCCACATTGCTTCTGGCCTCCGTGGTAGACCTCCCAAACGGAGCGGCCAGGCAGAGGAGCTCCTCACTTCTACCCAGACACGGGGCAGCCGGGCAGAGGGGCTCCTCACTTCCCAGACGGGGCGGCCAGGCAGAGACGCTCCTCACTTCTTCCCAGACGATGGGTGGTCGGGCAGAGGCGCTCCCCACTTCCCAGACGATGGGTGGCCGGGCAGAGGCGCTCCTCACTTCCCAGACGATGGGCGGCCGGGCAGAGGCGCTCCTCACCTCCCAGACTATGGGTGGCCGGGCAGAGGCACTCCTCACTTCCCAGATGGGGCAGCCGGGCAGAGGCGCTCCTCACCTCCCAGACAATGGGTGGCCGGGCAGAGGCGCTCCTCACCTCCCAGACGATGGGTGGCTGGGCAGAGGCGCTCCTCACCTCCCAGACGGGGCGGCCGGGCAGAGGCGCTCCTCACTTCTTCCCGGACGGGGCGGCCGGGCAGAGGCGCTCCTCACTTCTTCCCGACGGGGCGGCCGGGCAGAGGCGCTCCTCACTTCTTCCCGGACGGGGCGGCCGGGCAGAGGCGCTCCTCACTTCTTCCCGGACGGGGCGGCCGGGCAGAGGCGCTCCTCACTTCTTCCCGGACGGGGCGGCCGGGCAGAGGCGCTCCTCACTTCTTCCCGGACGGGGCGGCCGGGCAGAGGCGCTCCTCACTTCTTCCCGGACGGGGCGGCCAGGCAGAGGCGCTCCTCACTTCCCAGACGGTGGGTGGCCGGGCAGAGGCGCTCCTCACTTCTTCCCGGATGGGGCGGCCGGGCAGAGGCGCTCCTCACTTCTTCCCGGATGGGGCGCCCGGGCAGAGGCCCTCCTCATTTCTTCCCAGACGGGGCGGCTGGGCAGAGGCGCTCCTCACTTCTTCCCGGACGGGGCGGCCGGGCAGAGGCGCTCCTCACTTCCTCCCGGACGGGGCGGCCGGGCAGAGGCGCTCCTCACCTCCCAGACGATGGGAGGCCGGGCAAAGGTGCTCCTCACTTCCCAGATGATGGGTGGCCGGGCAGAGGCGCTCCTCACTTCCCAGACAGGGCGGCCGGGCAGAGGCGCTCCTCACTTCCAAGACGGTGGGTGGCCGGGCAGAGGCGCTCCTCACTTCCCAGACGGTGGGTGGCCGGGCAGAGGCGCTCCTCACTTCCCAGACAGTGGGTGGCCGGGCAGAGGCGCTCCTCACTTCCCAGACGGGGCGGCCGGGCAGAGGCGCTCCTCACTTCCCAGACGGTGGGTGGCCGGGCAGAGGCGCTCCTCACTTCTTCCCGGATGGGGCGGCCGGGCAGAGGCGCTCCTCACTTCTTCCCGGACGGGGCGGCCGGGCAGAGGCGCTCCTCACTTCTTCCCGGACGGGGCGCCCGGGCAGAGGCGCTCCTCACTTCTTCCCGGACGGGGCAGCCGGGCAGAGGCGCTCCTCACTTCCCAGACGGGGCGGCCGGGCAGAGGCGCTCCTCACTTCTTCCCGGACGGGGCGCCTGGGCAGAGGCACTCCTCACTTCTTCCCGGACGGGGCGGCCAGGCAGAGGCGCTCCTCACTTCTTCCCGGACGGGGCGGCCAGGCAGAGGCGCTGCTCACTTCCCAGACGAGGCGGCCGGGCAGAGGCGCTCCTCACTTCCCAGACGGTGGGTGGCCGGGCAGAGGCGCTCCTCACTTCCCAGACGATGGGTGGCCGGGCAGAGGCGCTCCTCACTTCTTCCCGGATGGGGCGGCCGGGCAGAGGCGCTCCTCACTTCTTCCCGGACGGGGCGGCCGGGCAGAGGCGCTCCTCACTTCTTCCCGGACGGGGCGGCCGGGCAGAGGCGCTCCTCACTTCCTCCCGGACGGGGCGGCCGGGCAGAGGCGCTCCTCACCTCCCAGACGATGGGAGGCCGGGCAGAGGTGCTCCTCACTTCCCAGACGATGGGTGGCCGGGCAGAGGCGCTCCTCGCTTCCCAGACGGGGCGGCTGGGCAGAGGCGCTCCTCACTTCCCAGACAGGGTGGCCGGGCAGAGGCGCTCCTCACTCCCCAGACGATGGGTGGCCGGGCAGAGGCGCTCCTCACTTCCCAGACGGGGCGGCCGGGCAGAGGCGCTCCTCACTTCCCAGACAGTGGGTGGCCGGGCAGAGGCGCTCCTCACTTCCCAGACAGTGGGTGGCCGGGCAGAGGCGCTCCTCACTTCCCAGACGGTGGGTGGCCGGGCAGAGGCGCTCCTCACTTCCCAGACGGTGGGTGGCCGGGCAGAGGCGCTCCTCACTTCCCAGACGGTGGGTGGCCGGGCAGAGGCGCTCCTCACTTCCCAGACAGGGTGGTCGGGCAGAGGCGCTCCTCACTTCCCAGACGATGGGTGGCCGGGCAGAGGCGCTCCTCACTTCCCAGACGATGGGTGGCCGGGCAGAGGCGCTCCTCACTTCCCAGACGGGGCGGCCGGGCAGAGGCGCTCCTCACTTCCCAGACGGTGGGTGGCCGGGCAGAGGCGCTCCTCACTTCCCAGACGGGGCGGCCGGGCAGAGGCGCTCCTCACTTCCCAGACGGGGCGGCCGGGCAGAGGCGCTGCCCACCTTCCAGATGGGGCGGCGGCCGGGCAGGGGCTGCAATCCCAGCACCCTGGCAGGCCAAGGCAGGCGGCCGGCGGGTAGAGGCTGCCGCGAGGCCAGACCACGCCACCGCACTCCAGCCCGGGCAACACCGAGCACTGGGTGAGCGAGACTCCGTCTGTAGTCCCAGTACCTCGGGAGGCTGAGGCGGGCAGAGCACTCGGCGTCAGGAGCTGGCGACCAGCGTGGCCAAGATGGTGAACGCGTGCCTGCAGCGAAAGGAGAAAAGGCAGGCAGCGGTGGAGCGCGCCGGCAGTCCCAGGCAGTCGGCGGCGCGGGCAGCAGCAAGCCGAGTAGATTGTAGCCTGCGCCAGAGAGGGAAAGGAAAGAAAGAAAGAAAGAGAGAAAGAGAGAAAGGGAGGAAGGGAGGAAGGGAGGAAGGGAGGAAGGGAGGAAGGGAGGAAGGGAGGAAGGGAGGAAGGGAGGAAGGGAGGAAGGGAAAGAAAGAAAGAAAGAAAGAAAGAAAGAAAGAAAGAAAGAAAGAAAGAAAGAAAGAAAGAAAGAAAGAAAGCGTTGCTGTTGTTTTGAGATGGAGTCTTGCTCTCTCGCCCAGGCTGGAGTGTAATGGCACAATCTCAGCTCACTGCAACCTCCTCCTCCCAGGTTCAAGCGATTCTCCCTGCCTCAGGCTCCCAAGTAGCTGGGACTACAGGCACTCACCACCACACCCGGCTAATTTTTGTATTTTTAGTAGAGATGGGGTTTCACTATCTTGGCCAGGGTGGTCTCGAACTCTTGACCTCAGGTGATCTGCCCGCCTCAGCCTCCCAAAGTGCTGGGATTACAGGCATGAGTCACCACACCCAGCCTAGCATTGGTTTTAATAGCAAAAACCTTAATATCCCATATGGGAATAAGCGAATAAATAAACAACACAATGGAAATTCTAAAGCTACTTTAAACATGTATACAGAATGGTGTTCATGTAAAAACTACAGATGGAACACATGCATGTACTTTTGTCTCCTGGCCAAACACAACTAAATAAGATCAAATGGATTAACTTTAGCATTATTTAGAGTACAATGATCATACAGCAAAATTCTTCCTTTTTAGAAGACAATTCTATTATTTCTGACAAATGCACACAATTGTAATCCACAATCACCCCCAAATTCTCTTGTGCCCTTTTGTTGTCAGCTCCCTTCCCCACCTCCAGTTGCTGACACCCACTGATCTGTTTTATGTCTCTAAAGTTTTCACTATTCCAGAATGTTACATAAATTGAATAACACAATATATAGCCTTTTGAGTCTGGCTTTGGTCAGTTATCATACTGCATTTGAGATCTAAATCGTTGTGTGTATCAATGGTTCATTTCTTTTTATTGTGGAATAGTTTTCCATTGTATGGTTGTATCACAGTTTGTGTATCCCTTCACCAGATGAGGGACACTTGGATTATTTCCAGTTCTTGGCAGTTATGAAAAAAGCCACTATAGACATCCATGTGCCAATTTTTTTTTCTCCCTCTGTCACCCAAGCTGGAGTGCAGTGGTGCAAATCTCAGCTTACTGCAAACTCTACCTCGCAGGCCCAAGCAATCCTCCCACCTCAGCCTCCCAAGTAGATGGGACCACAGGCGTGAGCCACCATGCCTAGTTAATTTTCGTATTTTTTGTAGAGTTGGGGTTTTGCCACGTTGCCCAGGCTGGTCTCAAGCTCCTGAGCTCAAGTGATCTGCCCGCCGCAGCCACCTAAAGTGTTGGGATTACAAGTGTGAGCCACCAAGCCAGGTCCCATGTACCAATTTTTGAGTGAACCTGTTTTCTTTTACTTGGATAAATATCAAGGAGTGAAATTGCTGGGTCTTATGTTAGGTGTATATTTAACTTTGTAAAAGTTGTTAAGTGTATGTTTAATTTTATTAGAGACTGCCAAACAGTTTCCTAAAGTGGCTGTACCATTTTGCATTCCCACTAAGAACACATGAGAGCTCCAATTGCTCCACATCTTCATCATTACTTGTTATTGTCAGGGTTTTAGAGTGTTTGTGTGTTTGTTTTTACTCATTCTAATAGATGTATAGTAGTATCTCATTGTGGTTTTAATATGCATTTCCCTAAAGACTAATGATCTTAGCATCTTTTCATGTGCTTATCATTAATGTATCTTTGCTGAACCACCTGTTCAAATCTTTTGTCCCTTTATTATTGGATTGTTTGTTTCTTATTACTGAGTTTTAAGCATTCTTTATATATTCTGGGTCCAAGTTCTTTATCAGATACATGTTTTGCAAATACTTCCTCCCAGCTTGTGGCTTGTCTTTTTATTCTCTTAACAATGTCATTTGGAGGGCAGAAATTTTTAATTTTGATGACGTCCAATTTTATCAATAGTTTATCTTATGTCTCATGCCTTTGGTGTGGTATTCAAAAATTTTTTGCCTAACTGAAAGTAAAAAATATGTTATACGTTTTTTTCTAGAAGTTTTATAGTTTTACATTTAAGTGTATGATCCATTTGGAGTTAATTTTTATAGTAAATTATCCTTTAGACAAATACAAAATGTAAAAGATATAAATTTTATCTTTAATATCAGCCATTTTTACCACTCTTCATTTCTTTGGGTAGAGCCAAGGTTCTGTCTGGTTATCACATTCAAACGGTTCTTTTAACAAGATCTTTGTAGACCTTAAAAGGAAAAGGAGGCCAGGTGCGGTGGCTCACACCTGTAATCCCAGCACTTCGGGAGGCTGAGGCAGGTGTATCACTTGAGGTCAGGAGTTCAAGACCAGCCTGGCAAACATGGTGAAACCCCATCTCTACTAAAAATACAAAAATTAGCTGGGCGTGGTGATGTCGCCTGTAATGGCAGCTACTTGGGAGGCTGAGACAGGAGAACTGCTTGAACCCAGGAGGCGGAGGTTGCAGTAAGCAGAGATCACACCACTGCACTCCAGCCTGGGTGACAGAGACTCTGTCAAAAAAAAAAAAAATAAAGACAAAGGCAAACACAGTGATTGAAATAGGAGGCTGCTGTGGAAGCTGGAAACAAACAGTGAGTGATAACAAACCTAAAATAACTGACTCTGACACGAGCAGTGGAGAAGGCACAGTCAGAACTCTGCTTTGCACGTAACTCCCTAAAGATCCTGGTATACGAGGTACCAGGTACTTCTGGAAGTGGAGAAGAAGGTAGGGTTAAAAGAAAAAAAAAGATTGTTTAAAAGCCTATTTAAGAAACAGGTACATTCTCAGATTCTCTTCCACACTCAACACAGCTGGGCAACTTCCCCTTCCAATTCCCAAAAGATGAAGGTTTATTCTGGAGAGGTTAAAATAAACAGTCTCTAAGCTGCGAGATGCCAGATGCAGCCGAGGGTTGGGGCTACCATTCAGGAAACAGGGGGAGAGGGAATCTTTACGAGTTAAAATTCGAGACCACCCTTCCCAAACCTCTTCTTCCACTCAGCACCCAGACCCTGTCCACATTATTAAACCCCATATGTGAGGGGTTTAAGAGTCCTTCTTACAGAATCAGACCAGCTCATGAGGGAAAGACTCTGAAGGGTTCCCCCTAAAAGTTCCAGTCAGATCACTACAGTGACCCCATTGTGGGTAAGCCCAGCCATGAACTCAGCCAGCCCTGTAAGTGTTTAGTGCCTTGTTCTCAAACAAGGGCAGACAAGGCATTCCCAGAATGACAGCCGATCACCAAGTGTGGCTTGTGACATTTCAAATGGGAGCAGGCTAGAAGACTTCAGAAGAGATTTCTTCAGAGAAGGTAAAATTGACTGAAAATCTGAAACATCTAAAGAAACCTTATAATGTGAAAAATGGGACCCAAAATAAACACAGTGAAAAGAGCAACTTGGAGGAAACAGAGACACCCAGGGAAAAGGAAATCTCACCAACGCTGAGATTAGATCAAAGAGATTAGGTCAAATATGGCATTCAAGAAACAAGATAGAATGTTATTTTTAAAAAAGAATATTCAGAGAATAAAAATATTCTCTTGGAAATTGAAAACAGGATAGCAGAAATTAAAATTTCAATAGGAGTTGGAAGATAAAATTAAATCTCTCAGAAAGCAAATGAAACAAATAGAATGGAAATGGGAGAGAAAAGACAAAAAAATTACAGGACCAATCCAGAAAGTCCAACTCCTGACTTTCCCACCCCTTCTCCACTTAAGAAGCCCGGGGCTGTAGGGAGTTCCCGCCCCACCCATCTCAGACACAGGAGAGACAGCTCCTTCTACCAGGGGCCAGAAAGTTCTGAAGAGCAGTAAGTCCCAGGATAGCAAAGATGCAGGTTGAGGGGGCAAAAATAGTCACCTGCCCCCAGGCCTCACCTTCCGTGCACGCTCTGGGATGGACACAGGTGGCCCCAAGGTGGGATGTGGCCGGGGGACACGTGGGCCCCGAGGTGCCTGCAGGCCGGCGGGTGTGGACACCAGCTTCGCAGGAGCAGCGGAGGCAGAGATCGGCGCGCTCGGGTGCAGCGGACCGAGTGGCCGCGGAGCGGAGCCCGAGGACCAGAAGACGCCAGAACTGGAGAGACCCGGAGCGCCTTGGCCTCGGTCGCCTGTGGCCGGAGCGGCGTGGGTCCCCGGGCTCTCCCAGAGCTGGCGGTCTTTAAGTGCACAGGGAAGGCGCAGGGTCGACGGCTGCGCTCAGACTCGGTCTCCTGCTGGCGGGAGAAATGCAGAGGCGACCGGGGAGGGAGGGCGCAGCGAGCCTGGGGCAGCGGCGAGGGGCAGCCGCATCACCGCGTCCGCGCTCCGGGCACACGTGCGGGGTCCCTCCCCAGCACTGCTGGAGCGGGGAGATAGACCCCAGCCAGCACTCCTCCTCCTGGAGAAAGCAGGCCCGGGACACCTCCACTCTTGGACGGCCTCCCCACACCCTCTACCACTTCAATATTTCCTCGGCAGCGTCCAGAGGGAGGGACGCGTTGAAGATGCCCGGACGGAACAAGGACGCGCCCGCGGCTGCTGCGAGGAGGAAGCAGAGGAGAAACTGGCTTGAGGGAGGCGCAGAATTTTAGAGTGGGGGACGTGGTTGAAAGTACAAGTAATGCAGGACCCCTATCCCGCTGGATGAGTGATGGAGGTTGTGATACAGGTCGTCAATTTCTCTTTATTTTTTTTGTTTAACAAAAAATCTTTTTGCTGCTGACAAAATTAATGCATGTTTGTTGTAGAAAAGTTTTCAAATACAAAAATAAGAAAATAAAACTCACCTGTCGTAGTACAAAGACAGTAAGTAGCATCTTCGTTTGTAGAAGGAGTTAGGATACAGAAGATACTGAGTAAAATGAGATTTAATAAGATAGAATAGACAAATATTGTTGAGCATCTTTTCATGTGCTAACTGCCATCTGAATAGTATGTCTTTTTTGGTGAAGTGTTTGTTCAAGTCTTCTGTCCATTTTGATGAAGCCCGATTTATTCATTTTTTAATTTTACAAATCAAGATTTTGGTGTTGTGTCTAATAAATCTTTGGCTAGCCTAAGACCACAAAGATTTTCTTCCAGGTTTGTAGTTTTACATGTATGTCTATGATCCATTTGAGGAAATTTTTGAATGTGTTTTTTCTTTTCTTTCTTTCGTTTCTTGCATGCAGATACCCACACTTTTTAGCATTTTTGATTGAAAAACTATCCTTTCCCCCCTCAGAATTGCCTTTATACCTTTGGGGAGTTGATCTATGTCTGGATTCTCCAATCTGTTCCATTGATTTATTTGTTTATATTATGCCACTATCACACAGTCTTGATTATTGCAATTTTATGTATAATGTCTAACCACGTAGTGTAATTCATCCAACTTCATGTTTCTTTTTCAAAATTGTTTTGGCTAGTTTAGAGTACTTTGAATTTCTATATAACTTTTAGAATTGGCATGTGATTTTTTCTACCAAAAAATATGCCTGCTGGGATTTTGGCTAGGATCACGTTGAATTTCTAGTTCAATTTGAAGAGAATTAGCGCGGTAACAATATTGAGTCTTCTGATGTATACGCATGGCATATTTCTATGTTTATTTAGGTCTTCTTTAATTTTTTTCAGGAAGTTTTATAGGTTTCAGTGGTGTGTAGATCAAGAACATCTTTTGTTCCATTTCCCCAAGTATTTCATATTTTAATGCCATTGAAGATGGGATGGTGTTTTATTGTTTTATTATTTATGTATTTATTTATTTATTTTGAGACAGACTCTTGCTCTTTCGCCCAGGCTGGAGGGCAGTGGCGCAAACTTGGCTTAGCGCAACCTCTGTCTCCCAGGTTCAAGCAATTCTCCTGCCTCAGCCTCCTGAGTAGCTGGGACTACAGGCACCTGCCACCACATCTGGCTAATTTTTGTATTTTTAGTAGAGATGGGGTTTCACCATGTTGGCCAGGCTGGTCTTGAACTCCAGGCTTCAGGTGATCTGCCTGCCTTGGCCTCCCAAAGTGCTGGGATTACAGGCATGAGCCACTGCACAAAGATGGTGTTTTAAAATTTTTCAACTTCCTTCCTTCCTTCCTTCCTTCCTTCCTTCCTTCCTTCCTTCCTTCCTTCCTCCTTCCTTCCTTCCTCCCTCCCTTCCTTCCTTCCTCCCTCCCTTCCTTCCTTCCTCTCTCCCTCCCTCCCTCCCTCCATCTCTCTATCCCTTCCTTTCTTCTTTCTTTCTTTCATAGGGTCTCACTCTTGTCATTTAGGCTGAAGTACAGTGGTGTGCTCTTGGCTCACTGCAGCCTTATGGCAGCCTTGACTTCCCTCACTCAGGTGATCCTCACACCTCAGCCTCCCACAGGTGTGTGCCATGCCCAGCTAGTTTTTTGTATTTTTTGTAGACAGGGTTTCGCCATGTTGTCCAGGCTGGTCTCAAACCCCTGGACTCAAGCAATCGGGCCGCCTCGGCCTACCAAAGTGCTAGGATTACAGGTGTGAGCCACTATGACCAGCCAGAATTTTCAATTTCTGATAATTCATTGCTGGTCTATAGAAATACACTTAATTTTGGGACTGGGTGTGGTGGCTCACACCTGTAATCCCAGCACTTTGGGAAGCTGAGGCAGGCAGATCACATGAGGCCAGAAGTTTGAGACCAGCCTGCCCAACATGGCGAAACCCAGTCTCTACTAAAAATACAAAAATTAGCCAGGAGTAATAGCGCACACCTGTAATCCCACCACTTTGGGAAGCCAAGGTGGGTGGATCACCTGAGGTCAGGAGTTCGAGACCAGCCTGGCCAACATGATGAACCCCCATCTCTACTAAAAATACAAAAAATTAGCTGGGCATGGTGATGAGCACCTGTAATCCCAGCTGCTTGGGAGGCTGAGGCAGGAGAATCGCCTGAACTTGGGAGGCAGAGGTTGCAGTTAGCTGAAATCCCACCATTGCACTTCAGCCTGGGCAACAAGAGTGAAACTCCGTCTTAAAACAAAAACAAAAACAAAAAACAAAAAAGAAACATTTTAACAAAAACAAAGCAAGATACCTTTGCTAATACCTTCATTTTTCTGTAACATATTTCATAAAGATAGCACAAATTTCTGAGGGTGTTTTAACATACTGTTCCATTCCAAAATTGATAAATTCAGGATTATATGCTTTAAAATAGAGATTAGGTTTCTGGTTTTTGCCAAAATGTCAAATTAGCTTCACTAGCTCCTTCCACAACTTCATCAACCTTGGATTCTAAAGGGAATGCTTACATTTCCCCATGTAGGATGGCATTTATTATAGGATTTTTGTAGACATATTTTCTCAAGTTAAGAAAGTTCTCTTTTATTCTTAATCTTCTAAGGCTTGTTTTTTAAATCACAAATTAACATTGAACTTAAAAATTTCTTTCTGCATCTATTGAGTTGATCATATGGTTTTTCTCTGTTAATCTGTTAAAAGGATGAATAACTTTTATACCATTTTATCATTTAATTAGGTTCTAAGTACTTTAAAATTTTCACCGTGCTTTCTTCTTTGACCTATGCATTATTATTATTATTATTATTATTATTATTATTTAGTGTCTCTGTCACCTAGACTGGAATGCAATGATGTGATCATAGCTCACTGCAATCTCAAACTCCTGGGCTCAAGGGATCCTCCCACCTCAGCCTCCTCAGTAGCTGGGACTACAGCATTATGCCACCACACCCAGCCAATTTTTAAATTTTTTTGTAGAGACAGGGTCTCACTTTGTTGCCCAGGCTGGTCTTGAACTCCTGGCCTCAAGCCATCCTCCCACCTTGGCCTCCCAAGTGTTGGGATTACAGGTGTGAGCCACCATACATGGCCCTGTGAATTATTTAGATCTGTTTTCATTTTCAAATATTAAATTTTAACATAATTGCATTATGATCAGAAAGTAAAATGTATATAACTCCTGTTCTTTGAAGTTTGTTGTAACTTTCACTTTTCCTCAATGTACAATTAGGTCACTGCCTATCAATCTCACTTTTTTGTTTGTCTGTTTTTTGTTTTTTCAAGCTCACTCTAAAATATGATTCCCAGAACCCTATATCCCAGTGGGAGATTCGAAAGGCTAGTGCAGCAGTCTAGCTGAGGTCCAGATGGCAGGCCTCCTCATGGAGTGATTTCACATGATCCTAATGGGTAACCTTCTCAAATTATTGATCACTAGGTCATATGTCATAATTAGCTCCCTATCAGTCTCCTCTGCTCCAAAACTCTTGCAGCCACCAGCACCATGGACAGCGGAAAGTGCTGACCTGGGGTCTACAGTGCTTTGGATTCCTAGCTGTTGTACTTGCTAGGACCCTATCTAAAATCTTTGCCTGTGAACTTGGGACTTCCTAGAGAAAGTTTCAGTAAAAACTTCAATTATGGCCAGGACTATATTGTCTCTCCTGGAGCTGACTGTCCTCAAAGAGGTCTTGACTCAGCGTTTATTCTCCAAAACAGATTCTCCTCAGTCCCATGGAGCCTCCATGGGATATGGGAAGAGAACGGTGTTGTTGGACATCTGGGACAGGGTGTTGATGCTCCACTTCTGTGTGCTGGGCCTGATCTTCTGCAACAGCAAAGATGAGAGAAGCCTCTGTCTCATTTCTTCTACCCTCTTCCAGACAAGTAGGTCACATGGTTCCTCTACCAGTCATGACTTTCCTGATGGGATGTGAGCTATACCTTATAAGGGTCTTTATAAACCTAGCACAGTTTAAGGGACATCTGTAGTCTGCTCTGATTAGTGATCCACTGGCCGAAAGGTAGGAATTCTAAGAAAGCTGCTAGCGTAATTCAGGTAGGAATTCTAAGAAAGCTGCTAGCGTAATTCAGGGATGTCTAAACCCCTGTATTCCTAAAGTGATCAAAAATAAAAATAAAAACAAATGAAAATATGTCTCAGTACTGAAATGATGGAGAGTGACACCCACAAATCATACACAACCAGAGAGGAGCTCCTGATGGGTCGAATTCACATCAGACCGTGGTGTGTGGCAAAATCAACCTCCCTGCTTTATGGAAGACACACACACACACACACACTCACACACACCTTTACCAAGAAAATGTCACAATATATAGGAATTAGAGGAAATTCTGGTTGATCTTCACTATCAGCTACTTGCTGGTAAGGCTGATGCTGGTGAAATGGGCTTTTGAAGAGTTACGACTACTCTGGAACCCCTTTCTAATGCCATAGCTCATCTGTTTTTAGTGACAGATGCAAATTGGTGGTGTAAGATGGACCTACAGAGAAGGAAAGGTATCTCTTGTCTATGGGCAGATCTTCCTCTGACCTTACATCTCATTAATATAGACACTGGGCATGGTGGCACACATCTGTAGTCTCAGCTGCCCCAGGAGGCTGAGGAGGGCCAATTGCTTGAGCCCAGGAGTTAGAGGCCAGCCTGGGCGTCTTAGCAAGACATTGTCTCTCTTTTTTTTTTTTTGAGATAGACTCTCGCTCTATTGCCCAGGCTGGAATGCAGTGGCATGATCTTGCCTCACTGCAATTTCCGCCTCCTGGGTTCAAGCGATTCTCCTGTCTCAGCCTCCCGAGTAGCTGGGATTACAGGCGCGTGCCACCATGCCCAGCTATTTTTTAAATATTTTTCATAGAGATGGGGTTTCACCATGTTGGCCAGGGTGGTCTCAAATTCCTGACCTCAAGTGATCTATCCGTCTTGGCCTCCCAAAGTGCTGGGATAACAGGCGTGAGCCGCTGCGCCTGGCCAAGATTCCATTTCTAAAAAAAAAAAAAAAAAAAAGAAAAGAAAAGAAAAAAAGAAACAATAGAGACTGATACTGGGTCACAGTTTCCTGAGGAGTTGTTAGAAGTGAAAATAAGAGCCAGAATAACCCCAAACCTCCCCCACTGTCCCTGTGGTATGAAGGGCTGGGGAAGATGAAAACCTCATTCAGAGAGGACCGTGAGGAAAGAAGTGTGTTCAAAGAGAAGTACACGCCAGATAAGTTACAGGGACAGCAGAAGACCATTGTGTGTACACGCTGGGGAAGGAAAAATTTTTTACGTCTTAGAATGGAGGTTCTACCTGCCTCTGTGGGAAGGGGTGTCTGTATGAGATGGAAGAAAGATGTGTTGGGAAAATGGGAGCCAAGTGCAGTAGGATGGGAGTTGCTACTTGAGACAAGGAGAGATGTGATTTGGGGCATACTGAATGGGATGTGAAGAGGACATGGAAGAGATTCACCTGTTTTCATGGGGTCTGCACAGTTGGGGATGGCAAGGGTGTGGCCTATAAGGACCCTACCTCATGGGTCAGGAAGGGTACTCATGGCCAAGTTCAGGTCAGCTTACCATTCCATGACATTTTCTTACAAGACAACGACGGTTTTTCTATTGAATGAGGGGCTGGGAAAAGCCACAGGGAATGAAGTGATGTTCACAGAAGGCAGGTGTCAGAAAATCTTGGCTTCAGTGTCTGTCCTGTATTTGCATACCTGAAACTGGGGAATGATATGAGCTGAAAATGATCTGCCCCTAAAAGCTGGGACAGGAGAAAGACCATCCTTCCAGAGACAGGGGATTGATAAGGAGGCTTAAAGCGGTTGCAGGGATGATGGTCTGTTGGTTTGCTGGAGAGGCGGTGGGAGAGAGGGGTTGAGGAAGAATAAAGGTTTCAAAGCCAGGTACCATAGTACATGGCTGTAATCCCAAGTACTCAGGAGGCTGGGCAGGAAGGTCGCTTGAGCCCAGGAGTTTAAGACTGGCCTGGGTATCATTGTAAGATTCTCTCTCAAAAAAAAAAAAAAAAAAAAAAGAAAGAAAGAAAAAGAAAAAAAAAGCCAGGCATGGTGGCTCATGCCTGTAATCTCAGCACTTTGGGAGGCCAAGGTGGAGTCTGGCCAGCATGGCGAAACCCTGTCTCTACTAAAAGTACAAAAATTAGCCAGGTGTGGAGGTGAGCACCTGTGGTCCCAGCTACTAGGGATGCTGAGGCAGGAGAATTGCTTGAACCCGGGAGGTGGAGGTTGCAGTGAGATGAGATTGCACCACTGTACTCCAGCCTGGGCAACAAAGTGAGACTCCATTTCAAAAAAAAAAAGAAAAAGAAAAAAAAGAAAGAAGCTTTTCAGGTACGCTTATATGGTGGTATGGTATAGACCAGCCCAGTGAGTCTTCATCCTGGAGAAATCAGCCTCTCCCCAGATAAGGCAGAGAGAGAAAAAAGTCTCTTGTTGGGTCAGATAAAGGAATCCCCCAGGCTCTCCCTTCAAAACTACCCCCATCCTGACACCGTCTTATGTGAGGTATTTTAGGGACCTTTTCCTAGAGCTCTAGCTTTGGTGACCTTGAGGATTAGCTTTTTTCCACTCATTGTAATGTCCTGGTGATTCATTGAGTTGTGTGTGTCACAGTAACCCGTTCTGGTGTGTGTGTGTGTGTGTGTGGTTTTTTGTTGTTGTTTGTTTGGTTTTTTTGTTGTTGTTTGTTTGTTTTGAGACAGCGTCTCACTCTGGTGCCCAGGCTGAAGTGCAGTCATGCGATTTCCGCTCACTGCAACCTCCACCTCCCCAGCTCAAGTGATTCTCCTGCCTCAGCCTGTTGAGTAGCTGGGATTACAGGTGCTCGCCACCACACCCGACTAACTTTTGTATTTTTAGTAGAGACAAGGTTTTGCCATGTTGGCCAGGCTGTTCTCAAACTCCTGACCTCAAGTGATCTGCCCACCTCGGCCTTCCAAAGTGCTGGGATTACAGGCGTGAGCCACCTCACCTGCTGAACCTGTTCCTTTTTATTGGGAGTGGTATTCCATGGTGTAGATGAACCACAGTTTGTTCATCCATTCACTCATTGAAGGGCGTTTGGGTTTTTCCTAATTTGGAGCTCTTATAAATAGAGCCACTATGAACATTTGTGTACAAGCTTTTTTGTGAACAGAAGTTTTCATTTCTCTGGGATAAATGCTGAGGAGTGGAATTGCTGGAGCATATGGTAAGGGTATGTTGAGTTTTGTAAGAAACTGCACAACTGTTTTCCAGTCTTTGGGCTTTCTTATTTTTCTTTTTTGTTAATTTGTTCATTTCCTCTCAGGTGATTCCAGGGAAAGTGATCTTCGATTTGATGATCACTAACAGCTCATCTCAGGGATGCAGTCAACATCTTAGAAGTGACAACCCGCATAGAACTTTGTTTTGTTTTTTCCAGGTTTTCCAAGCAATTTGCTTTTGCTGTCATATTAGGGTAAAGTTATCCTTGTTATAATTTCATTTAAATGTAAAAAATATTATATAAGTCTTTCAAAAGTTTTAAGAACATAGAGAAATGAAAAACATGAGCCCAAGCCCATAATCTGCTACTGATTTTTTCTTGGTTAAGTTACTGAATTTCTTTGAACTTCACTTCTTCTTCAGTAAACCAGGGAAGAGTATTTACCTGGGAGGCAATTATAAACACTAAAAAAATAAAAAGCGATGTAAAATGCCTGGGTCATTGTAGGCACCAAATAGAACATAATTGTTATGATAATGATCAGCTTCCTCAAACTCCTGATTTAATTCTATCTCCATGTAACAGCTGAGCATTTAATTAGCAGCAGACTGAGCTGAGATGCGTGGTCACCTACCCAGAGTGAGTAAGACCTCACCCTAGGGGCTGGAAGGAGGCTGTCAACCATACCCTCAAGTGTCAGAGCAGAACTCCCGGGCAGGAAACCCACCCCATTGGACCCACAACTGTTAACATGCAACATGAAAAGCATCTCTACAGCACTGTCATGGGTATCATCTAAAAGTCCCTGAAGTGACAGCTCCTGACACAGGTCCCTGGGGACAGTCCAGGGTGCGATGGCCTGGGGGTATTGTCCTTCACGGGCGACCCATGCATGGTCCAGCCTTCCTCAGGTCCCTGCTCCATGATCTCTCCTTTGAACTACAGTCATCTTAAATGGCCTGGGACCTTTGCCCACTCATGGTTCCTCTCAGCTAGCTGCTTGGGTTGTTGGAATTTCCTCAGCTCTGGGGGTTGGCACAGAGGAGGGTCTTCTGCTTGAGGAGGGCAGATGAGGCCTCTGGGCTCTCAGACTAGTAAGGGAGGGCCTGAAGGGTGGTGGCCCAGCTATGTGCAGGAGAGCAGTTCAGCCCAACAGAGCCAGAGCTGTTCGGATCAGGTGGCCCATGTCCAGGCAGGGAGGGTCCCTTTAATTTGCTGAGAGAGTTCCCTTGGCTTGGAAAGCCATGCACCCCAGGCAGACCGAGGACCTGCAAGTCTTTGTTCCAGGTTCTGCCAAAGAGGCCAGTCATTCCCCTGCGACTTGGGTCCCTTGTCTCCCCAGAATCATGGACCTTAGTGGCACTGAGATAATGACTTCCACCCAATCTACACGCCTCCTCCACTCTGGGGTCTCCCCTCCAGCACTCCAGCCTCAGGAGTCTGGGGGCCTCTCCTGATAGGCACTCACAGGGAGTGGGCCAGGCTCTCATGACTGTGACCACCCCTACCGACACAGCGACACAGGGACACTGCGAGTCTGAAGACGCCCTCAATCCCCAGCTTTTCACGCTCTACTCTCTTTCCCAGTTTGATCTGATTCGTTGTTGTTGTTCACAATTAATGTGTGTTTTTCTTTTTCTTTTTTTCTTTTTTTTTTTGAGACGGAGTCTCGCTCTGTCACCCAGGCTGAAATGCAGTGGTACAATCTCCGCTCACTGCAACCTCTGCCTCCCAGATTCAAGCGATTCTCATGCCTCAGCCTCCCAAGTAGCTGGGATTACAGGCACTCACTGCCACGCCCAGCTAATTTTTGTATTTTTAGTAGAGACGGAGTTTCACCATGTTGGTCAGGCTGGTCTTGAACTCCTGACCTCAAGTGATCCACCCACCTTGGCCTCCCAAAGTGCTGGGATTATAGGCATGAGCCACCATGCCTGGCCAAATGTGTGTTTTTCACAAAATGATGTATTTAATTTTAAAAAGAGAAAGGGGTTATAAGTGTGATCTGCTGTTCCTCGTCATATACATACATATACAAGAGTATGTCTACCTTGCAATGCACACAGGAAAATCTTGACCTCTTCCTACAAAAATGAGGACTCTGTCACCTCCGGGGAGTTTACAAAGAGTGGAGGCAGACTTCAGTGTTCTTTTCTGGGTCCTTTAGGATTGGTTATATCATTTACAAGGAGCTGGTACTTCTTTTGGAATAAAAATAAATTTGAGAAAAAAAATTCATAATACTTCACCCAATGGTTCTTGTCTTAGTTCTTGTCCTAAAAGAATAGGCATATGTTGGCACAGACTCGCGTGCAAGGATGTTGGCTGTGGCAAAATTTAGAGACTATTTCGAGATTGACAATCTAACCTTCTATCAATAAGGAATTGACTAAATAAGTTGTCATCTACTCTTCCAATTAAATATAATATGGACTTTAAAAATCATGCTTTTATAAATTATTTGATGATATGGAAAAATGTTCTTGATATAATGTTGGGTTTTTTTGTTGTTTTTTTTGTTTGTTTATTTTTGAGATAGGGTTTCACTCTGTCACCCAGGCTGGAGTGCAGTGGTATGATCACAGCTCACTCACTACAGCCTCAACCTCCCAGGCCAAGCGAGCATCCCATCTCAGCCTCCCAAACAGCTAGGACTACAGGCACACACAACCACGCCTGGCTAGTTTTTGTATGTTTTGTAGAAACGGAGTCTCCCTATATTGCCCAGGCTGGTCTCAAACTCCTGGACTCAAGTGATCCTCCCGCCTTGGGCTCCCAAAGTGCTGGGATTACAGGCGTGAGCCACCATGCCCAGCCAAATTTAAATACAGTGTGATTTTGTATATATTAATTTAATATTAATAAAGACAATAAGACTGTTTCTTGGTGATAACATTAGGAGCAATTTATAATTTTCTTACTTTTGTTGTAAATTCTCAAATTTTCTAAAATTGACTTTCATCACTTTGATCTGCAAGAAAAAAACAACAGTGATCAAAAGAAATGCAAAAGAGCATTTGAGCCTGGAAAGAGGCCATTGGTCCTCGACCCCTCCTAGCCATAAAAAAGGATGAGTTCATGTCTTTGCAGGGACTTGGATGAAGCTGGAACCATCATTCTGAGCAAACTATCACAAGGACAGAAAACCAAACACCGCATGTTCTCACTCAGAGGTGGGAATTGAACAATGAGAACACTTGGACACAGGGCGGGGAACATCACACACCTGGGCCTGTCGTGGGGTAGGGGGCTGGGGGAAGGATAGCATTAGGAGAAACACCTAATGTAAATGACGAGTTAATGGGTGCAGCACACCAACATGGCACATGTATACATATGTAACAAACCTGCACATTGTGCACATGTACCCTAGAACTTAAAAAGTGAAAAAAAAAAAAAAAAAAAGGAGGGGGGGGATCTGCAGCGGCTTGTGCCTGGTCCAACCCTCCCTCGTCTAATCCAACCACCTCTTGATCCTCAATACTTCAACTGAGGGGACCTGAGGTGCCTTTTCTGTGGCCATCCTATAGCCTCCCCAGCCTCTTTAGTAGCTAGGGTGGTAGACGACCACCAAGATGAGGGCTGCCAGGGATCTGCTCTCTGTGCGGGTCCCGCCGCGCCCCGCCTTAGTGTTGGCGAGCGGAACCCCGCTGTGTGCCGACGGACCACGCGGAGACTCTGCTGCCTCCCTGGCCCCCGGCCCGGGTCCCAGCCGGTTTTCCCCGCCACTGGGGGACTGAGTCCGAGCGCTGCTGCGAACCCTGCGCCTTCTCCGCGTGCTCCGAGCCCGGCAGCCTCCGGGAAGCCGAGAAAGGCGGCGGACTGGTCCGCGCCGCTCCGGGCGCAGGCGACCGAGACCAAGGCGCGCCGGGTCCCTCCCTCTCGGGCGTCTCTGGTCCTCGGGCTCCGCCCCGCGGCCACCCGGCCTGCTGCACCCGAGAGCCCCGGGCTTTGCCCCGCACTGCTCCTTCCTGCAAGGCTGCTGTCCACACCCGCCGGCCTGCAGACGCTTCGGGGTCCACATGTCCCCGCCACATCCCACCCCTGGGCCACCCGGGTCGGTCCCAGAGTGTGCGCTGAAGGTGATGCCTGGGGGCAAGTGCCCATTTCTGTCCTCTCAACCTGCATCTTTGCCAGCCCTTCTAGAACTTTCTGGCCTCTTTTAACCACGCTGTCTCCTGTATCTGAGGTGGGTGGGGCAAGACTCCCCACAGCCCAAGCCTCCTTAACTGGGGAGGAGGATTAGTCAGATGGCAGACACGGGATGGTGCTCTGTCCCAGGAACTGATGGCGAAGTAACCCTGTCTTTTGAGTGATGGTGGACCTTAGATTCCACTAAGGGTCTGTTCTGCTCCTGCCCCGACTAAACTGGTAGGTAATTTTAGGAACTGTGTTCCCATCTACAGTTGGCAGGGCCCTTATCCCCGCTCCCTTCCAAACTCTGATTCCATCATCCGTGAGAGCCAATCTGCCATTGCTGGGGCTGGATGGCGTCATATCCTTCCTTACAGATGAGGAACCTGAACCTCAGTGGGGCGATGACAGTGAGTGACAGAGCAGGCCTAGAACCCAGGCCTCCTGTAGAATCCAGTGCTGTTTCCTCTGCCCCTGGCTCCTCTACGCATGTGAGAGCTGGGAAAGGAGGGTGGGGGGTCAGAAGTGACTCCGCCACATCTGGGTCCCTGCGGGCTGCATCCCCACAGAGCCCAGCTGCAGGGAGGTGACCTGGGCCTGCATTGTAGGGAGGGGGGTTGCATGACCTCCCTTCTGATCTTCCACCTTCTCTCCCACCACTGCTCTTCCTAAGTACACGCCAGAGCAGTGGCGTCCCTTGTCACTCATGAGTTCTCTGCTGAATTGGGCAGTGGGCCTAATCACCACCCTGTTCTCAACCCAATCCTCACCCTCTCTGCAGGACACAGGGATGTCTCCCATCTCCCCACCTCACTCCCATCCCACTTACAGCTCTCTCCCAAAAACCAGAGGTGAGGGCCAGAGCTAGACCCACGTGACCTAGCTCAGACCGTGGTCAGGCTCAGGTAGCTGGGGAGGCAGGAGTGGTTGAGAGGTCTGTGGCTGCTTAGGGGCCAGATCACTATGAGGGCCCAATGGGTGAGGCCGGTGGAGGGGCCTGACTCCCAGGGGTGGGCGTGGGGGAGGGAACCGGCATAGTTTTCCACAGAGCACATGACTCTCCCTCTCCCCAGTGTCCTGGGGGACAGGGATAAAAGTTGGGGATATCTGTGTCTCTGCGAGATAAGAAGTGGTGTGTGTTGGGATGCACACAGCCTGAGTTTGGAGATGCTTCTATGTGGGTCATTTGCCATCACTAGGCAGCACCTTCAGCCATCATCACACATTCGTGGCCTGATTCTCATTGACCTGCTTCGATAGATACTCAAGTAGAAGAAAAGGCAATGAGTCCCACGAGGCTCTTCATCATAGTGAAGTGGGTGCTTTGGGGAGATTGAGGAGCCCTCTTGTGGATGCTGGAGGAATTTCACTATGTCTTTTCCATCCTCCATGCACAGTCATGCATCGCATAACATTTGTCAAGAATGGACCGCATAAATGACAGTCGTCACATAAGATTATAATATGGTATTTTTACTGTGCATTTTATATGTTTAGATACACAAATACTTACCATTGTGTTACAATTGCCTACAGTATTCAGTGCAGTAACATGCTGTACAAGTTTGTAGCCTAGGAGCAATAAGCTATGCCGCATAGCCTAGGTGTGAAGTGGGTTGTACCATCCGGGTTTGTGGAAGTACACTCTGATGTTCCCACCACAATGAAATCACCTAACGACGCATCCCTACCCATCATTAAGGGACACATGACTGCAGTTTCATAATCATTTCCATCCCACCCCCACTCTGCTCATGGGCCCATTGAGTTATCTCTTTATTAAGGACAAAAAGAGTTCATGGGTCCCAAGATTGAGTTTCAACACAGGAAACCCTATTATTGTATATATAAGCAACTAATAGCAGTTATTATGTGCTTTACAAATAACTCTTATTCCTCACAATCTACCCTGTGAGGTAACTACTTTTATCATCCCTATTTTACAGATGAGGAAATTGTGGGACAGAGAAGTTAGGTGACTTGCCTAAAGCTGCACAGCTACTCTGGATTCCAGATTCTCTGCTGTTAAGCATTCCACCACGCTGCCTACCACTGGTGTGGGAAGGCTCATACAGTAACACAGTCACAGCCAGGGACTTGAGTGCATGCAACAGAGAGAATTTTCCCAGTCCTCTTCTCTGACTTCCCCAAAGCTCCTCCAGCACCTCCCTGGGATGTCTCTGTCCTCACACATGAATGGAGGGTCAGGAGACCTCCAAGAACCTCCCCTCTCTTTTTGTCACATCTGGTGGTGGAAAATGAGGGAGGAGACTGGGCTGCTTAAAGCTCAGAGACTCTCGGGGAGAGTCAGGGTACTCTAAGTTAAATGGACCCATCATCAACTGTACCAGAAGCCAGTGTAGACACGGGCTAGTCCGATGAGGTCCACAGTGTCTTTCTGCTCTCCACCCTCTTGGCATGGAGTGGGTCCTGATGGATGATCATAAGACGTGCCTCTCTTCTGAAACCTGAAACCTGGGAGTGTGCGGGGTCAGAAGAACTCCCTTTCCACCATTTTATAGAGAAGGAAATGAAGCCTCTTCCCAAGACCACTCACAACATGTGTTTGTTGACAATATACTATGAGTGCTGGGAGACAGGGCTACAAAGGCAGATAAAAAGCATGCCTCTGCCCTTGAGGGACCCTGCATAGTAGAGGAAGGACAGATGAGTAAGCAATGATTGTGATTTCATATGATGGGTTTGCAGTGGGGGGTGATTACTGCAGAAAAGGGGGCTGAACTATGCTTGGGTGGGGTAGGAAAGACTTTAGAGGAGATGCCCTTGGGATTGGTCTTGGAGGGTGGGTCAGGATTAATCAGCTGGGATAAGAGCATCAATGTGAGGCACATGCAACCGTCTGAAACAACAGGGCAAGTTCAGTGACCTATGTGCAAGGAACTGGCTGGAACAGAGGCTGCCTAGGAAGAGGATGGGAAATTTGCTGGGGAAGTTGAGGTCAGATCACAAAGGTCTCACTTGCCATTCTGCAGGGTTCAGACTGGAGACTGCAAGTGCAGGCAGGGGGTAGTATCAGCCTCTTCAAAGAGCATAGATGAGGAGGTCTTGCTGCACCACCTTGGATGGTGGGTGAGAGTGCCTGAGATGGTTCACTTAGTTTATGAGTGTTTTCATTAAATTTGTACGGAGTCCTCTATTAGTCAGAACTCTTTTAGTTACAGGCAGCAGGAACCCACTCAAACCAACTTTAAGAGGGAACTTGCTGGCTCACACTGGGAGGACACTGTACTCTAAGAGTCTAAAGGGCTGAAGGAGGGCAACAGGCACCAACAGGACTGGAACTCAGGACACAAGGCCACCAGGGCTCCATCCTTGCCCATATCTCATCTCCACTTGAGTCTGCTTGCCTTTTTTCTACACACCGACTCCCTCCACAAGGAGGGAAGATGGCCACCTGCAGCCCCACACCTATAACATCTCAACTAGCAATCCCAACATGAAAGGGACCTCCTTCCAGTGTCTGCAGGGTAATTCCAAAAAAGAATCTGATTGGTCCTGCTTGGGTCACTGATACCCATTGGTCTAATCACTGTTGCCAGGGACATGAAAAACTGATTAACCCAGCCTGGTCACATGCCCGCCTTTGTAGAGGAGGTGGAAGTAGAAGAGAGTACCACAGCTCAGCTCCTCAGGACCATGTAGAGGGAGAGAGGCAGTTCCCCAAAGAAATGGGGGTGTAGTTATCAGGAGGTGCACAAAAAATGGGCTGGACAGCAAACCATAGAAGCTGCTACTTGTTGGGTGCCTGTAATCCCAGCTACTCGGGAAACTGAGGCAGAGAATTGCTTGAACCCAGGAGGCAGAGGTTGCGGTGAGCTGAGATCGCACCACTGCACTCCATCCTGGGTGACAGAGCGAGACTCTGTCTCAAAACAAACAAACAAAAAAGAAGCTGTCACTTGTATGTGCCAGATGTCCCACTATAGCTGGAAATTCGAAAATGAGATCCAGTGTCTAACTTCACATAGTTCACAGTCCCGATGAGGGTTCAGATGATTAGAAAGTATACAGTGATGGGCCGGGCACAGGGGGTTCACGCCTGTAATCCCAGCATTTTGGGAGGCCGAGGTGGGCAAATCACCTGATGTCAGGAATTTGAGACCAGCCTGGCCAACATGGTGAAACCCTGACTCTACTAAAAATAAAAAACTAGCCAGGTGTGGTAGATTCCTATAATCCCAGCTACTCGGGAGGCTGAAGCAGGAGAATTGCTTGAACCCTGAAGGCGGAGGTTGCAGTGAGCCAAGATTGCTCCATTGCACTCCAGCCTGGGTGACAAGAGAGAAACTCTGTCTCAAAAAAAAAAAAGGAAGTATACAGTGATGATGGGGCACAGGGACTCTCCAGACATTGGGAGCCCAAGAGAGGACACCCAACACAGACCGAGGCAGGAGGAAACCAGGAAACGCTTTCCTAAAAACACTGTCCCTCAACTGAGTTATGGAAGATGAATGAGCATTAGCAAAGGAAGAAGAAAGTTCAGGGAGGGACAGTAACATACAGAGGTATAGACCTCAGAAATGGTAGGTTCTGGCTTGGGATAAAGGGCAAACTTACCCAGTTCCTTGAGACAGGGACAAATGGGAGGTTCGGCTTGAGGTGAGAGGCACTGGAGAGTTGAGATTGGCACGTGGGGGGGATCGAGGTGCCTGTCGGTCAGTCGGGTGGAATACCCAGTGGATGATTAGATAATTTTGTACCTAGAGGTTGAGAAAGGGATTAAGGGGTGGAGATAAATTTGGGATTCATCCCACGGGTGGTAGCTAAAGCCTCAGGAGGATGCCATCACTCAGGGCGAGCCAGAGCTGGAGGACATCCACATTCACTGAGCGGCAGACACAGAAGGCAGGCGAAGGATGGAGTCTGGTGGGGAGGACAAGCACCACGGGTCAGTGGGGAATGGTGAGGAAATGGTTTGTGCTCCCGCATCCCAAGTGCTCTGCGTAAGTCATTCTCTCTCATTTGAAGACTTCTAGGAGGAAAAAGAGATTACCCACAAAGGTAAAATGAAAATCAGATTGTCAGCTGACATCTCATAAGCAAGACCTGATGCAAGAAGAAGGAAGCGAGCTAGGCGTGGTGGTGCACACCTGTAGTCCCACAGCTACTCAGGAGGCTGAGATGGAAGGATCATTTAAGCCTAGGAGTTCCAGGCTGCACTGAGCTATGATTATGCCACTGCACTCCAGCCTGAGCAACAGAGCCAAATCTTGTCCAAAAAAAAAGAAGAAGAAAGTGGAGCAAAACCTTCAACAAGTATAGGGTGCATTAAGACTGATAGTTGGCCAGGCGTAGTGGCTCACACCTATAATCCCAGCAGTTTGGGAAGCCAAGTCAGGTGGATCACCTGAGCTCAGGAGTTCGAGACCAGTCTGGTCAACATGGCCAAACCCCATCTCTACAAAAAATATAAAAATTAGCTGGGCATGGTGGTGCATGGCTGTAATCCCAGCTACTTGAGAAACTGAGGTAAGAATCCCTTGAGCCCATAAGGTGGAAGCTGCAGTGAGCAGAGATCAAGCCACTACATTCCAGCCTGGGTGACAGAGTGAGACCCTGTCTCAAAAAAACAAAGAAACACAAACACCTGATATTTGGCAGGGTGTAGTGGCTCACACCTGTAATCCCAGCACTTCAGGAGGCTGAGGCAAGAGGATTGCTTGAGCCTAAGAGTTCAAGACCACCCTGGGCAACCTGGCGAGACCGTGTCTCTACAAAACATAAAAATTAAAAATTAGCTGGGTGTGGCAGTGTGCATTTGTATTCCCAGCTACTTGGAGGCTGAGGCAAGAGGATCACTTGAGCTCAGGAAGTTGAGGCTGCAGTGAGCTGTGATCAGGCCACTGCACTCCAGCCTGGGCAACAGAGTGAGACCTTGTCTCAAAAAAAAAAAAAAAATCAGCTGAGTGCATGGCCATCCAGAATGAAGTTTCCACATCCAGGCTTCCATGAAACTAAGTGTGGCCATGTGACTAAGTTCCGGCTGTCCCTTCCTTCTTTGCACCTTCCTCCATCCTGCTGCCTAGAAAGCCAATATGAGGGCCGGGCGCAGTGGCTCATGCCCATAATCCCAGCACTTTGGGAGGCCAAGGCGGTCAGATCATGAGGTCAGGAGTTCGCGACCAGCCTGACCAACATGGTGAAACCCCGTCTCTACTAAAAATACAAAAATTAGCTGGGCATGCTGGTGTGCGCCTATAATCCCAGCTACTCAGGAGGCTGAAGTGGGAGAATCGCTTGAACCCGGGAGGCAGAGGTTGCAGTGAGCCGAGATCACACCACTGCACTCCAGCCTGGGCAACAAAGCGAGATTCTGTCTCAAAAAAAAAAGCCAATATGAGGCCATCCTCTTGAACCATGAGGAGAAGGGCCACATCCTCCTAAGTGTGACACAGTGGAAAACTGGGAGGAACCTAGTCCCTTCCAGTCTTTCACAAAAGAAAGAAACAAACTTCAACTTGTTTAAGCCACTGCTATTTTGAGTCTCTTATTTATAGCTAACCTTAATCCTAACTGATATTGAGAGGAAATTATACCCAGCCAAACTATCAATCAAGTGTGAGAACAAAAAAATCATTTTTGTACAGGCAATGATCCAACAAGAAGTCAGGAAATAGATTTGAAATATATTATTTAAATTTAGAAAAGTAAATAATAGAAGAAGAAGTAAATAAATATGTGACTGGCAGAGATTGAAAGAAGGAAGCAGAGAAAGCAAGCTAAATTAATCACCTTTCATTACATGGAGTCAGAAGCTACGGTTTAAACTTGATGGATTAGGCACAGAGATGGAAGCATATTTTCTAGCATCATGGAAGTACTATCAGGAAAGCCAAAAAGAGAAATAGTTAAAAATAATTACTTCTGGGAATGGGCCTCAGAATTAATAGAGGGAGACTTTTTCAATTTTACTCTCTTCTATGGTTCAGGTATATACTTATATTTGTATGTATACAGGGAAAGCACTGGAAGATTCACACATAATTCTTAAAGGTGTTACTCTCTAGAGAGTCAGAGTGGACCTAAAGAGGGAGGGTCTGGGGACAGACTCAGGTTTCACTTTGTAACTTTCTATGTTGTTTTGTTTTATAAAAATGAGCACTTAAGGCCGGGCACAGTGGCTCATGCCTGTAATCCCAGCACTTTGGGAGTCCGAGGTGGGTGGATCACTTGAGGCCAGGAGTTCAAAACCAGCCTGGGCAACATGGCAAAACCCCATCTCTACTAAAAGTACAAAAAAATTAGCTGGGTATGGTGGCAAACACCTGCAGTCCCGGCTATTTGGGAGGCTGAGGCACAAGAATCACTTGAACCCGGGAGGTGGAGGTTGCAGTGAGCCAAGATCACACCAGTACACTTCTGCCTGGGTGACAGAGCAGGACTCTGTCTCAAAACAAACAAACAAACAAACAAACAAACAGCACTTAGGATTTTTGTTTTTAAAAAAAGTAACGTATATTTTTTAAAAGGAAGGGGAGAGGAGGGAAAGTAACAGTGGTCCACAGTCTAGAAATTCACTCCAGGTGGGAGGATAGGACCTGCAAGAACTCACTTCCCTGGCAGTGAAATCGACTGTTTCTTAGCAGATCAGATTGCCCTGATTGTGGCCACTGCCTGAATTTACCTCGTCCTTTGCCCTCCATGGCTAGACCTAGGAGGAGTTTCAAGTCCTCAAGTGCCCCACTTCCTGCTGGCATAGAGTGGGAATGACCTCAGGGCTGAGCCATCGGAGGCCCCTATTTGCCAGGCCTGGGATTTCTCTGGTGACGCAACTCCCTTAAATCCTAGCTGACTGTCTGCCATTTCAATTCCTGGGGATACCATGTTCAAGGAACCAATGCTAACAATTTTGCCCAATTATGAAATTTGACTCTGAACCTGGCTATGGTTGTGCCTGTCTCCTAGAAACAGGCCTGGAGGCTCTGACGATGCCATCTAGGCCTTAGGTTCAGGTTCCTTCTTAGAACATCTGGGGTTCACTTCTCAGCATCCTTCTGGGATTGAGACCTTGAATTTCCTTTGGGGAACAATCTCCCCAGTCCATCCTCAGACAGGATATTTAATCTGGGATTGTTTCCGCTCCCAAATCTAGGTTGTGCCACTCAATATATTCCCATCTCCCTAGTCATGGGAGCAATCCCGTGATTGCTCAGGGATGGGCACTTGATCTACAACAGCCCGGAGTGAATCACAGGACTTTTGCTGGGAACACTGTGAAACGGACTTGTTCTTTCTTGCTGGTATCAAATAAGACTCTATAGCCCCAGGAGCTGCTGAGACTCCAATAAGGGGAGGGCTGCTGGGACTGCAAGGCAGGTTATTCGACACCGTGCATGTAGAACAGAGAGATAGAAAACAAAAAATAAAACAAAACAAAACAAAACAAAAAATAGACTATGGGTATAATAGATCATTTGCTCTGATGACTCCTAACTTGAGCATAGAGAAGAAAATTCAGCTTTTGCAGTTACACACAGCACACAATTGTCTCTTGGTGGTATTAGATCATTGGCCACAGATAGATTGAATCTTTCTTAACAAAGCTAATTATCCAACCTCCTTGGATGGTCCAGCTTAAAAGAAAGATTTTTGTTATCTTGTAGCACTATATTGAAGACCACAGGAAGTAAATTATGTTCAATATCTAACATTTTCCATCAAGTTCACCAATAATTTCATCACTTTTGGCCACATAATCTGACTCCCAAGGTACAACAGGAAATGGTTAACCCAGCTGATCCACTACCATGAGAATAGCTACCTTCCCAGGATGGAAAGAGGGCGTTTTCATTGCATTCCACACCACTTGTTCAGGTTCACTTTTCAAATTCTATTGCTTACATCACCCAACTTCTGGTACCAGTTCTGTATGGTCAAGATTCTTTTAGTTGCAAATAAACAAACCCACTCAATTTAAACAAAAGGGGACTTAGTGTGTCATGAGATGGGAAAGGCAGGAATATATTGGGAACAAGGACCAAATACTCCTAGTTTATCTCTCTCTCTATTATCTTGGTTTCCCACTTTGTGTTTCAACCTCATTGTCTCCTAAATGAGAATGGGTTTCTCCATGCAATTAGAGGATGCTGGCTACCAGTGGCATCCAGGATAGTACCTGAAAACCATAACTAGGGGAAAAAATAAGCCTTTTTTTTTTTATATCAACTGCAACCATAAAAATCCCAAGAAGGGTTTTGATTGGTTTGTCTTGAGTCATGTGCCAACCTTTCATCCAGGAGCATGGGATGCTATGATTGACTTGTACTGTATTGTATATGCACTCCTGCAGCTGTTACCAGAAATGTGGGGGAAGAGGATGCTTAGTAGAGGGAAAAAAAGCCACTGGAAGAATTAATGAAAAGACTTAGTAAAGTGGCCAGATATAAGATGAATATACAGAAACTAATGACTCTGTAGACATTGACAATTATTGATTAGAAATAGCTAGTTAATAATATCCCATTTCCAATTTAAAAAAGAAACCCTGTGATGATATAAGAATATATCTAACAAGAAATTTCAAAAAACTATGACTTTTCAAAGTTGGACATAAAATACAGGAGTAATAAATATAAAGAGTCATTGGTTTTCAATGGAATGACTCAATATTCTAATGCAGTAGATATACTCCTCCAAGGCCTGGCACAGTGGCTCACGCCTGTAATCCCAGCACTTTGTGAGGCCGAGGTGGGCGGATCTCCTGAGGTCAGGAGTTCAAGACTAGCCTGGCCAATGTGGCGAAACCCCGTCTTTACTAAAAATACAAAAACTAGCTGAGCATGGTGCTGGACGTCTGTAATCCCAGCTACTCGGGAGGCTGAGGCAGGAGAATTGCTTGAGCTGGGAGGCGGAGGTTGCAGTGAGCCAAGATCACGCCACTGCATTCCAGCCTGAGCAGCAGAACAAGACTCCACCTCAAAAAAAAAAAAAAAAAAAAAAAGATATACTCCTCTAATTAATCTGTAAATTCAATATATTCCTAATCAAAACTCTAATGGGATTTTCAAAGGGGGGATTTGAAATGCTGAGTCCGAAGTTCTTCTGGAAGATAAGTACATGAGTATAACCAAGAGCATCTCTTTTTTTGGATGGAATTTCGCTCTTGTCGCCCAGGCTGGAGTGCAGTCACGCGATCTTGGCTCACTGCAACCTCTGCCTCCCGGGTTCAAGCAATTCTCCTGCCTCAGCCTCCAAAGTAGCTGGGACTACAGGCGCATGCCACCACGCCTAGCTAATTTTTTTGTATTTTTAATAGAGACGGGGTTTCACCACGTGGGCCAGAATGGTCTCAATCTCTTGACCTCATGCTCCACCCGCCTTGGCCTCCCAAAGTGCTGGGATTACAGGTGTGAGCTACCGCGCCTGGCCTACGTCAAATTCCCGGCTCCGGGTCCATGGCCTATTAGGAATCAGGCCACACAGCAGGAGGTGAGCAGTGGGCAAGCCAGCAAAACTTCATTTGTATTTACAGCTACTCCCCATCACTTGCTGATGCACCTCCTGAGCTCCGCCTCCTGTCAGATCAGCAGTGGCATTAGATTCTCATAAGAGCGACCTACATACACGAGGGATCTAGGTTGCATGCTCCTTATGAGAATCTAATGCCTGACAATCTGCCACTGCCTCCCATCACCCCCAGAGGGGACCATCTAGTTGCAGAAAAACAAGCTCAGGGCTCCCACTGATTCTACATAATAGTGAGGTGCATAATTATTTCATTATATATTACAATGTAATAATAATAAAAATAAAGTACACAATAAATGTAATTTGCTTGGATCGTCTTGAAACCATTCTCTGACCCAGGTCTGTGGAAAAATTGTCTTCAACGAAACAAGTCCCTGGTGCCAAAAAGTTTGGGGACTGCTGTTTTAGACAGTAGCCATTCTATTGTAGCTAAATATTACAGAAAATAAACTGTGGCTCAACTCCCAAACATGCCAGCAAAGACCAAGTGAGGAGTTTAGACTTCCATCCTTGCAAGGCTGTAGGGAGGAAATTGACCTTCCCTTCCCTCATTCATCCACCGAATGGAGCCGTGTCAAGGGAAGGCAGAGTAAGGAGTAAGGACTTTCATCTCCACTGAGGGTAGTTCTCCTCGCAGTGTCAATAAAAATGATGTGGAGGGCCTTGCCTTCTACCCCTCTCTGGCAGTAAAGAGGTGAAGGCACCCCTTTTCTTGCCCGAGTAGCATCAAAGAAAGCCAGCTAAAACAGAAGGTTTAAATAAGATCAAGAGTATCATATTACTCAAAATGTACACATTTCAGTAGAAAATCAATTGTTATACGAAGAACCAGGAAATTTTCAACTGAATGAAAAAAGAAAACTGATAGATGCCAACATTGAGACGACAGGAGGCCGGGCGCGGTGGCTCACGCTTGTAATCCCAGCACTTTGGGAGGCCGAGGCGGGCGGATCATGAGGTCAGGAGATCGAGACCACGGTGAAACCCCATCTCTACCAAAAATACAAAAAATTAGCCGGGCGTGGTGGCGGGCGCCTGTAGTCCCAGCTACTCGGAGAGGCTGAGGCAGGAGAATGGCGTGAACCCTGGAGGCGGGGCTTGCAGTGAGCCGAGATCGCGCCACTGCACTCCAGCCTGGGTGACAGAGCAAGACTCTGTCTCAAAAAAAAAAAAAAAAAAAAAAAACATTGAGACGACAGGCATATTAACATTATCCGACAAAGATTTTTATGCAGCTATGATAAAAATACTTCAGTGAACACACTTGAAATAAATGAAAACCTAGAAAGTTTCAGCAAAAAAATAGAAGACATAAAGAAGATCCAAATGAAAATTTTAGAACTGAGAAATATAATAATCAAAATAAAGAACTCAGTGCATGAGTTCAACAGTAAAAATGGAGAGAATAGAGGAAAAATAGTAAACTGAAAAAAAAGGAAAATAGAAATTACCCAACTGAAGAACAGAGAGAAAACAGACTAAAACAAACAAAAAAAATGAACACAGTCTCAGGGACCTGTGGAGCGATAACAAAAGATCTAACACTCTTGTCATCAGAAGTCCAGAAGAGAGGAGAAAGAGAGCAGGGTTTTAAAAGTACTTAAGGTTGGGAGGCCGAGGCGGGCGGATCACGAGGTCAGGAGATCAAGACCATCCTGGCTAACACAGTGAAACCCCGTCTCTACTAAAAATACAAAAAATTAGCCGGGCGAGGTGGTGGGCGCCTGTAGTCCCAGCTACTGGGGAGGCTGAGGCAGGAGAATGGTGTGAACCCCGGGGGGTGGAGCCTGCAGTGAGCCGAAGATCGCGCCACTGCACTCCAGCCTGGGCAACAGCGAGACTGTCTCAAAAAAAAAAAAAGGTACTTAAGGGCTGGACGCGGTGGCTCACACCTGTAATCCCAACACTTTGGGAGGCGAGTCTGGGGAAATCACTTGAGCCCAGGAGTTTGAGACCAGCCCGGCCAACATGGCGAAACCCCGTCTCTAGTAAAAATACAAAAATTATTCAGGCATGGTGGCGTGTACCTGTAGTCCCAGCTACTCTGTAGTCTGAGGCAGGAGAATCACTTGAACCCAAGAGGCAGAGTTTGCAGTGAGCCCAGATGTCGAAATTGTGCTACTGCACTCCAGCCTGGGCAACACAGAAAGACATGCCCAGATCAACACATTCAATACAAACAGTATCTTTAAAAAGAAAGAAAGAAAGAAAAAAGTACCTGAGGCTAAGCTCAGTGGCTCATGCCTGTAACCCCAACACTCTGGGATGCCAAGGCAGGCAGATGTCCTTGAGCTCAGGAGTACCAGACTAGCTGGGTAATATGGCCTGTAATCCCAGCACTTTGGGAAGCCAAGTGGCGGATCACTTGAGGTCAGGGGTTTCAAACCAGCCTGGCCAACATGGTGAAACCCTGTCTCTACAAAAAATACAAAAATTAGTTGGGCGTGGCAGTGCGTGCCTGTGATCTCAGCTATTTGGGAGGCTGATGTGGGAAGATCATTTGAGCCTGGAAGGCAGTGGGAGGTTGCAGTGAGCCATGTTCGTGCCACTGTACTCCAGCCTGGGCGATGAGACCCTGTCGGAAAAAAAAAAAAAAAAGTACTTGAAGAAATAGTGTCTGAAGACATCTCAAATTTGGCAAAAGACATAAACCTACAGGCTCAAGAAGTCAAGTGGATCCCAAATAGGCTAAACTCAAATCCACACCAAAACACATCACAAACTTCTGAAAACTAGGCAAAGCAAAAGGCTTTAAAGCAGTGAGAGAGAAGTAGTATCTTACCTATAAGGGAGAAACTATTTAAATGACAGTAGATTTCTAATCAGAGACTAAGGAGGCTAGAAGGAAGTGGCATATTTTCCAGATGTTGATAGAAAATAACTCATCCCAGAATCCTACATTCAGCAAAAATACCCTTCATGAATAAGAGGTTAATCAAGACATTTTCACATGAAGAAAAACTAAGAGACTTTGTTGCCAGCAGGTCTACCTTTAAAAATGGCTGAGGGAAATTCTTTAAACAGAGTGGATATTATAATAGAACATCTTGGAACATTAGGAAGAAGGGAAGAACATGGTAAGCAAAAATATGAATACATTTAATAAACTAACTTATCCTCTTGATTTTTCTAAATTATGTTTGATGGTTGAAGCAAAATTATAAGACTACCTGGTGTGGTTCTAAATGAATATAAAGGAAATATTTAAGACAATTATACTAAAAATGGGGAGAGTAAAGGACCTTAAAGATAAGGGTTTTTTTTTTCGAGATGGAGTTTCACCCTTGTCATCCAGGCTGGAGTGCAGTGGTGTGATATCAGCTCACTGCAACCTCTGCCTCCTGGGTTCAAGTGATTCTCCTGCCTCAGCCTCCTGAGTAGCTGGAATTACAGGCATGCACCACCATTCCTGGTTAAGTTTTTGTTTGTTTTTTTTTTGTATTTTTAGTATTTTGTATTTTTGTATTTTTTGTTTTAGGCTTTTGTCATGTTGGCCAGGCTGGTGTCAAACTCCTGACCTTAGGTGATCCTCCCACCTCAGCCTCCCAAAGTGCTGGGATTACAGGGGTGAACCACCGTGTCCAGCCAAGAAAGATAAGGTTTCTATGTTTCATTCTAACTGGGAAAAATTACATCAGTAGAATGTGATTAGATTGATAGATAGATAATATAATAGCTAGAGTGACTATTTTAAAAACTATACAAAAAGATGTACTCAGAAACACTATCAAAATGGAATTCTAAAATATGTTCCATTGAGCCACAGGAAGGCAGGAAAAAGAACAAAAATGAGAAACAGAGAATAATCATAAAACAACAACAAAAACCCACTGGTTTAATTCCTAACATATCAGTAATTCCGTTAAATGTAAATGGTCTAAATACACATATTAAAAAATGGAGATTGGCAGAGTTTATAGAAAATATGACCAATTATATGCTGCCTAAAAAAAACTTACTTCAAATATACAGTAGTCCCCGCTTATCTGCAGGGGATATGTTCCAAGACACTCAGTGGATGCCTGAAACTGAGGATAGTATCAAACCCTATATATATGATGTTTTTTCAGTCTGATAACCCTCAAGACTGACTACTAAGTGACTAACGGGCAGGTGGTGTATACAGCATAAATACACTGAACAAAGGGGTGATTCACATCCTGGTGGAAGACAGAAGGATGGTGAGAGATCTCATCATGTTACTCAGAATGATGAGCAATTTAAAATTTATTGTTTATTTCTGGAATTTTAAACAATATTTTTGGACCACAGAAAGAAAAACTACGAATAAGGGGGCACCACAATAACTATATAGGCAGGTTGAAAGTAAAGAGATTTTTTAAAAAAGATATGTCATGCAAATATCAATTAAAATAAAGCAGGGGTGGCTATATTATTATCAGATAAAGTAGACTTCATTTTTTTGTTGTTGTTTTTTGAGACAGAGTCTCACTGTGTCACCCAGGCTAGAATGCAGTGGCATGATCTTGGCTCAGTGCAACCTCTGTCTCCCAGGATCAAGGGACTCGCATGCCTCAGCCTCCTGAGTATCTAGGATTATAGGCATGCACCACCACATCCAGCTAATTTTTATAATTTTAGTAGGGACAGAATTTCGCCATGTTGGCCAGACTGGTCTTAAACTCCTGGCCTCAAGGAATCCATCCACCTTGGCTTCCCAAAGTGCTGGGACTGCAGGTGTGAGCCACTGCACCTGGCATGGATAAAGTAGACTTCAGAGCAAAGAAAAGTACCAGAAGCAGAGAAAATGAAAGTCAATCTCTCAAGAAGACATAGCAATCCTAAATTGTATGCATCAAACAACAGAGCTACAAAATATGTAAATAAACTGATGTTCAGAGCTGTCCAACATAGAGGGGAAAATTGATATAACTGAAAGGGGAAATAGACAAATCCATGATTATGCTGGAAACTTCAACACCCCTCTCTCAGCAATGAACAGGACAATTAGATAGAAAATTAGCAAGTGAGGCCAGGTGCGGTGGCTCATCCCTGTAATACCAGCACTTTGGGAGGCCAAGGCAGGCAGATGACAAGATTGGCAGTTCAGGACAAGCCTGGCCAATATGGTGAAATCCCATCTCTACTAAAAATACAAAAATTAGCTGGGCATGGGGGTGTGTGGCTGTAGTCCCACCTACTCAGGCAGCTGAGGCAGGAGAAGGTGGAGGTTGCAGTGAGCCAAGATTGCGCCACTGCACTCCAGCCTGGATGACAGAGCTAGACTCTGTTAAAAAAAAAAAAAAAAAAAAAAAAGAAAATCAGCAAGTGTACAGAAGAACCTAACATCATCAACCAACAAGAACATTACGATTGAAAACAGCAGGATGAACATTATTTTCAAGTGCCCACAAGATACACACCACATCCTGGACCATAAAATTATCTCAATAATTTTTTTTTTTTGAGAGAGAGTCTTGTTCTGTCACCCAGGCTGAAGTGCAATGAAGTGATCTCGGCTCACTGCAACCTCTGCCTCCCAGGTTCAAGCGATTCTCCTGCCTCAGGCTCCCAAGTAGCTGGGATTATATGGGCCCACCACCATGCTTGGCTAATTTTTATATTTTTAGTAGAGATGGGGTTTCACCATGTTGGCCAGGCTGGTCTTGAACTCCTGACCTCAGGTGATCTGCCCACCTCGGCCTCCCAAAGTGCTGGGCGTGGTGGTGTGTGCCTGTAATCCCAGCTACTTGGGAGGCTGAGGCAGGAGAAGTGCTTGAACCTGGGAGGCAGAGGTTGCAGTGAGATTGTGCCATTGCACTCCAGCCTGGGGACAGAGCAAGACTCTGTCTCAAAAAAAAAAAAAAAAAAAAAAAAGGGAAAAGTCTCAAATCAATAATCTAATCTTCCTCCTCAAGGGCCAGAAAAAGAAAAGCAGAATAAATGCAAAGCAAGCAGAAGGATAAGAGCAACTATCTATTAAATTTAAAACAAAAACAATAGAGAAAATAAATGAAACAAAGAGCTAGTTCTTTTTAAAAATGAATAAAATGGACAAACCTCTAGCAAGACTGACAAAGAAAAAAGAAGACTCAAGTTACCAATGGCAGGACCAAAATGGGATATTGCTACAGATCTCCAGACAATAAAAGGAGAATAAGGGAACGTTATGAATAATTATGCATATAAAGTTAGTAACTTAGATGAAATGAACCAATTCCTCAAAAAACAAAATCTACACCCAATATGAAACAGACAATTTGAATAGTCCTACAACTATTAAGTAAATTGAGTTCATAATATAAAACTCCCAAAAATGAAATCTTCAGGCCCAGATGGTTTCATTGGAGAATTCTATCAAATGGTGAAAGAATTAACACCAATTCTGGCTGGGTGTGGTGGCTCACACCTGTGATCTCAGCACTTTGGGAATCTGAGGAGGGCAGATCACCTGAGCTCAGGAGTTTGGGACCAGCCTGGGCAACATGGTGAAACCCCGTCTCTACAAAAAAATACAAAAATTAGCCAGGTGTAGTGGTGTGTGCCTGTAGTCCCAACTACTCGGAAGGCTGAGGCAAGAGGATTGCTTGAGCATGGGAGGTGGAGGTGGCGGTGAGCCAAGATTGTGCCACTGCACCCCAGTCTGGGTGACAGAGTGAGACCCCCCGTCTTAGAAAAAAAACAAAACAAAACAAAAAAAAACTAACACCAATTCTATATAATCTCTTCCAGAAAGTAAAAGAGAAACACTTACCAATTCATTTTAAGCCCTAATACATCAGTAATTCCATTCTGATATGTTAAATATAACATGTCAGATATGTTATCAGATATCAGATCATCTGATATGGGCTAAATATAACAATTTTTAATTGGCAAATTAGCAGAGTGATGAAAAGTCATGATTCATCTGTATGCTGTCTACAAGAGACTCACTTTAGATATAAGAAAACAAAGAATTTGAAGGAAAAAATATTCCATGCAAGTTGTAACCAAAAGAGAGCTGGTGGTTATATTGTTGTCAAAGTAGACCTTACATTTTTTTAAAAGATTATAAGAGACAAAGGACATTATATATTGATAAAATCCTCAGTTACAATGATAAACATACAAGCCCCTAATAACAGAGCCCCCAAATACATTAAGAAAAAATTTGACAGAAAACAGATTAGTAGGTAACCTACAAGGGTCAAAGAGGGGGTGAGATCTAGAGGGAAATGGGTGTCATTATAAATGGGCTATAGGATCCTTGTGGTGATGGAAATGTTTTGTATCTTGACTGCATGAATGTTGGTACCTATGTTGTAATATTATAGTTTTATAAGTGTTACCACTGGGAAAACAGGATAAAGGGTACATGGGATTTCTGTATTATTTCTTAAAAAATTTTTTTTTTCATTGATGTTGTTGTTGAGATGGAGTCTCTGTCTGTCGTCCAGGCTGGAGTACAGTGGCACAATATTGGCTCACTGAAACCTCCACCTTCCAGGTCCAAGCGATGCTCCTGCCTCAGCCTCTTGAGTAGCTGAAACTACATGTGTGCACCACCATGTCCAGCTAACTTTCATATTTTTAGTAGAGACAGGGTTTCTTACCTTGCCTCTCAAAGTGCTGGGATTACAGGCATGAGCCACTGTGCCAAGCCTCTGTATTATTTCTTACAACTTTTTGTGAATCTATAATTATCTCAAAGTAAAATGTGTCATTTAAAAAGTGTATAATTGGCATATTAAAAGACAAATGAATAAAAGGAAAAAAATACAGACTCATACTTATGTATACCTTGGAATTCAAAATATAATAATGATGGCATTGTAAATAAATGGGGAACTAATGGACTAGCCAATAAATGGTGTTACTAGAGGATAATGACACCTCTAGTAACACCATTTGTTGTTGATAGGATAATGACTATCCATTATCTCTAATGTAGATATTTTCCTTGACAACTTTGTGGGAAGGAAGACAGGTTAAGCTACTGTAACAAAGTGACCTCGAAGTATAGTAGCTCAAATAAGAAATATGTGTACTTTTTTCCTTAGAGACTTTTAGACTTAGGGTGTATTGGTGGCTCACCTGTGGGGACAAGCAGAGATTATTTATTAGTCAGGTGTCCCAATCTTTGAAGATATGACATCAGTCTCTGTCTGAATTTTGTTAACAATCCCTCTTACTATCAAGTTGGTCAGAAAGTTCTAGCTGGACAATAAGGCAGACTGTGCATTTTAATGTGACTGAACATTAGACCCTCAAACAACATGGGTTTCAACTGCATGAGTCCACTCGTACACAGATCTTTTCCAATAAAAATTATACCAAGTGTCCCAGCCTTTCCTGCCTCCCCTTCCACCTCCTCCAACTCTTCCACCTCTGCCACCCCGGAGACAGCAAGACCAACCCCTCCTCTTCCTCCATCTCCTCAGCCTACTCAACAGGAAGATGATGAGGTTGAAGACCTTTTTGATGATCCACTTTCACTTAATGAATAATAAATATATTTCCCCTTCCTTATGGCTTCCTTCAGAACATTTTCTTTTCTCCAGTTGACTTAATTGTAAGAATATAGTATATAATACATATAATATACAAAATATCTGTTAATCAACTGTTTATGTTATTGGTAAGGTTTCCAATCAACAGTAGATAAGTTTTTGGGCAGTCAAAAGTTTATGCAGATTTTCAACTACATGAGCGTTCAAGGGCCCACTGTGTGTGTATATAAATAAATATGTAAATTTGTATGAAATAAAGAGTATAGACAAATAAATTAAATGACATCATGAGAAAGCAGTCACCCATATCCAGAAAGTGGGATACTTCTCTACAGAACAGCTGATTTGGCTACTTAAAAAGTCAACAGCATTTAAGAAAAAGGAGAAGTAGAAGGACTATTCCCTATTAAAAGAGGGGGAATAACAATGAAGTATCAGATGTAGACTTTGTTTGGAATCTGGGCAAACAAATCAGTTGTGAAAGACATTTGGGTTACAGTGAGGTAAATATGGATAAGTACTCAATAAAAGAACATACTAGAAATTATTTTTGATTTTGTTAGGCATGATAGTGGCATTGTGGTTATGTAACAAAAATGCCCTTGCTTTTAAGAGATGTAGACTGAAATATTTGACAGTGAAATATCATGATATTAACAACTTAGTTTAGAATGCCTGAAAAAATAGACAAAGCAATATGGCAAAATGTTAATAATTGTTAAATACAGTGAATGTTTTGTATGCTCAAAATTTTTTATAATAAGTTTCAAAAGAATGAAATTGTCACTGAGTACAGCATCCAGGAGAGACTCTGTGGCCCTGGTGATGTTCAAGGGCCTCCTTGAAGAGTGTTGTCGGCTCTCTGCCAAGCTACTGTCGGCCTCACAGGCTTGGTTCCCATCTAGGTGAATCTCATTTAGACATCTCCCTTTTTAAAAGACGGTCCACTGTTACTCCAAAGTCAAAGCATCCATCTAAAATGTATGCCCACTGCTTCTTCACTGATCTGAAATCCTAGTATTGAACATGAGAAGCAGACAGGACTTGGCTATGACCCTCCACTTCGGACTATGATTGTGGTCCTCACACCTGGCCAGAAGCTTCAGTTGTTCCCTCCCACTTTGAACTCCACAATTGGAAATTGGCTATAGGCAAAGCTTTGTGAGCTTTTGCTACTCATATGGAAGCTACACCAATACTTCAGCAAGACCTAGGAATGGCAGGGTCAACCTTTGATAGATCAGAAAATAATTTACATAGGGATAAAATGAGGATGTGATCTCTGTCTCTCCACTCCCACAGCTTTTCGTCTTGTTTCTTAACAGTGTGATATTAGTTTGGGATGAGCTGGATCCATATCCTCCCACTATAGGAACAGACTGTGCAGCATCTTCATCCTCTTACTCACAATGATGTGATTTGCTTATTATGACTGGGAAGGGATGTCTTAATTGAGGTTCTCTTAGTAGTCCCAGAATCCCACTACAAACTAAAGGAGAATTGTTATCACCACATGGAAGTGACTCAAGGGACAAAGAGAGGAAGTTAAGTAGAACTTTAAAGGGAACTGGAACCAGGAAATTCTCTTTCACTCTTACTCTCATCTTGCTATCACTCAATCTCTTCTTAAGTTTTATTCCTCTGTCTCCTTGCATATCTTCTTCTACTCCAGCTCCACAAACTGTATTCTCTGCATCTTCATATGCTTGGCTGACTTGTTGCAACACAGTGTAGACAACCCAAACTCAAGCACCACCCCAAAGTGACTAATGACTCTCAACCTCAATTCTTTCATGTGTCAATGCACTTTCAATCAGTTATGATGCAGATGAGGTGGGGCAGGGTCACATCATATAAACATGGCCTTCCGAGGCTTACCCCTGGAGGGAGGAGGGTGTGGGAGAAGTTTTCAGAAAGGAGGAGTATGGTATATAATATCTATTATTTTGCCCAAAAAAGGTTACAGTTGGACTATTTTTTGAACTGATATATAGCTGGTAATCCCACATAGTCAGTTACCTCTTCAATTATATTGACATTTTTTTTTTTTTTCTTGAGACGGAGTCTTGCTCTGTCGCCCAGGCTGGAGTGCAGTGGCGCAATCTCGGCTCACTGCAAGCTCCGCCTCCCAGGTTCACGCCATTCTCCTGCCTCAGCCTCTCCGAGTAGCTGGGACTACAGGCGCCCGCCACCACGCCCGGCTAATTTTTTGTATTTTTAGTAGAGACGGGGTTTCACTGTGGTCTCGATCTCCTGACCTCGTGATCCACCCGCCTCGGCCTCCCAAAGTGCTGGGATTACAAGCGTGAGCCACCGCGCCCGGCCTATATTGACATTTTTAAGACCTACCCAAAAAATTTCAGGTAACTATTCAGCATATTAAATGAAATAAAATAAATCTATTAGGAGAAAACTGAGATACAAAGATAAAAGGCCAGGATGAAAGAAAAATAGATGAGATAAGACAAAACTGAAAAGAAAACTAAAATCCAATGGAGGAATTTAAACTTTCAGTGAAGGCTCTAAAGAGCACACTTGAACTGGGGGAAAACCAAATCAGTGAGGTGAAAGACCATTTTGATATTGTGTGTGGCCGAACATGATTCAGCCATGTATCTGTGCCACAGTTTCTTTTTTTTTTTTTTTTTGAGACGGAGTCTCACTCTGTCACCTAGGCTGGAGTACAGTGGCGCCATCTCGGCTCACTGCAAGCTCTGCCTTCCGGGTTCACACCATTCTGCTGCCTCAGCCTCCCGAGTAGCTGGAACCACAGGCACCTGCCACCATGCCTGGTTAATTTTTTGTATTTTTAGTAGAGACGGGGTTTCACCGTGTTAGCCAGGATGGTCTCGATCTCCTGACCTCGTGATCCTCCTGTCTTGGCCTCCCAAAGTGCTGGGATTACAGGTGAGCCACCATGCCCAGCCCACAATTTCTCTTACATCACAGAAGAATACTTGTTATATTAGGATATGACCACAGGCAGTTGTGTTTTTTCAGATGTTTTCTGAAGCAGTTCCTACATCCCTTTTCCCTATCTGGAAAACCCAGTGGTAATCTAGGTATAAGTAGCTTAGGCAGGCTGGGTTTTTTGTTTGTTTGTGTGATTGAGGCAGAGTCTCACTCTGTCTCCCAACTTTAGTGACACTAATGCTAATAAGTCCTGATAACCCAATACCATCAGACCAGCCCCCAACAGTTACTTTTATACCCAGCTGTTTATAACTCTTGCCATATAAACTCTTACAAAATATGGCATACTAAGAGATAGCTGTAACCACAGACACTCAGAAAGGCATTCATGTAAATCATAAGTACAGATATTTATCCTTCTGGATCACTCCCTCCTTTAGAAATTAATCTTCAGCCATCCCCAAGTTAATAAGCCACTACTAAGATAACTTTGGAAATCTCTCCCAGAGGACAGAATATAAAGTCAAAAAATGAAAACGAAGTAATAGGAAGAGAAACAAAGGCCGGATGCAGTGGCACACGCCTGTAATCTCAACATTTAGAGAGGCCAAGGCAGGCAGATTGCTTGAGCCCAGGAATTTGAGACCAGCCTAGGTAAAATGATGAAATTTTGTCTCCACTAAAAACACAAAAATTTAGCTGGGCATGGTGGCATGTGCCTGTAATCCCAGCTACTTAGGAGGCTGAGGTGGGAGAATCACCTGAGCCTGGGAAGTTGAGGTGACAGTGAGCTGTGATAGCACCACTGCACCCCAGCCTGGGCAACGGGAGTGAGATCCTGTCTCAAAAAAAAAAAAAAAAAAAAATGTCGGGAGTGGTGGCTCACGCCTGTAATCCCAGCACTTTAGAAGGCCAAAGTGGGTGGATCACAAGGTCAGGAGATCAAGACCATCCTGGCTAACACGGTGAAACCCTGTCTCTACTAAAAATACAAAAAATTAGCCAGGTGTCGTGGCGGGTGCCTGTGGTTCCAGCTACTCGGGAGGCTGAGGCAGGAGAATGGCGTGAACCTGGGAGGCAGAGCTTGCAGTGAGCCGAGATTGCGCCACTGCACTCCAGCCTGGGCGACAGAGTGAGACTCCGTCTCAAAAAAAAAAAAAAAAAAAAAAAAATGGCATCAGACTTCTTAAGAGCAATACTAAAAACTAAGTGACAATGAAAAAAATGCTTTAAAAATTCTGTAAGTAGGGCACGTGTGATGGTTCATGCCTGTAATCCCAGCATTCTGGGAGGCCGAGGCAGGTGGGTCAACTGAAGCCAGGAGTTCGAGACCAGCATGGCCAGCATGGTGAAACCTCATGTCTACTAAAAATATAAAAATTAGCCAGGCGTGGTGGCATGCACCTCTAATCCCAGCTACTCTGGTGGCTGAGGCAGGAGAATCACTTGAACTCAGGAGGCAGTGGTTGCAGTGAGCCGAGATGGCACCACTGCACTCTTGCCTGGGCAGCAGAGTGACTGAGACTCCATCTCAGGAAAAAAAAAAAAAAGTCTGAGAGTACTGTCATACTGGTCTTTAAGAAAAAAAATTCTGAGAGAAAATTATTTCAACCTAGCCTTTTATACTGAGTCAAACTATCACTCACATGTGTAAGTAAAATAAAGACATGTTAAATACTCAGAAGTGTTATTGCCTATACACCAAAGACTCCTTGAAGATTTTCTTTAGCAAAATTTAATAAATAAAGAAAGAAGACCACCAAGCATGGAAGAAGGCAAACCCACTATCATTGAGAATCAAAAGAAACAACAGATTTAGACAACAACCCTGCCATCACCCCCTACAAGGACAGCAGATGTTGAAAATACATAATAGCTAGGTGTAGAATGTTTACAAAAACAAATAATGCAATTATAAGGATAAATATGGTTCACACCTGTAATCCCAGCACTTTGGGAAGCCAAGGTGGGAAGATTGCTTGAGCCCAGAGTTTAAGACCAGCCTAGGCAACATAGCGAGACCCTGTCTCTACAAAAAAAAAAATTTTTTTTTAATTAGCTAGGTATGGCAGTGCATGCCTGCAGTCCCAGCTACTCAGGAGGTTGAGGTGGGAGGATGGCTTAAGCCCAGGAGGTGGAGGTTGCAGTGAGCCAAGAAAATGCCACTGCACTCCAGCCTGGGCAACAGAGCCAGACCCTGTCAAAAAAAAAAAAAAAAAAAAGACACCCATCTGATTGGAGTCCTAAAGGATGAAATTGGAGAGAATAGAAAGAAGCAATATTTAAAGAGATGATGACTGAGAATTTTCAGAGCTCATGAAAATGATGAATGCAAAGATCCATGAAACACAATGTATCCCAAATATGATAAGGAAAAATAAAATCATGCCTTCTCACATCATAGTGAATCTTTAGGGCATGAATATAAATAGAAGATCTGGAAAGCAGAGAAAAAACACAGATGACCTAACAAAGAATGATAATTAGAATAGCAGCAGATCTCACAACAATGAAGCCAGAATACAGTGGAATTACTCATATAAAATGATAAGAAAAGGCTGGGTGCAGTGGCTCATGCCTGTAATCCCAGCACTTCAGGAGGCCGAGGCGAGCAGATCACTTGAGGTTGGGAGTTCAAGACCAGCCTGGCCAACATGGTGAAACCCTGTCTCTACTAAAAATACAAAAAAAAAAAATAACATTAGCCAGGCATGGTGGTGGATGCCTGTAATCCCAGCTACTCAGGAGGCCGAGGCAGGAGAATCACTTGAACCTGGGAGACAGAGGTTGCAGTGAGCCGAGATTATGCCACTGCACTTCAACCTGGGTGACACAATGAGTACAACTTCACCTCAAAAAAAAAATTAAGAAAAAAATACTGTTCACCCGAAATTGTGTATTCAGCAAAACAATCACTCAATACCAATAGGGAAAATGATAACATTTATAAGAAACAAGCCCAGGGGAAGTTTACAAAGAGAACTTCTCTAAAAGAACTTATAAAGGATTTAAAGATGTAGGTAAATGATCCCCCAAAAAAGAGAAATGCAAAAAAGGGAAAATGAACAAAAAAGAATGGTAACATAAAGGTAAGTCCAAACCAAGCATAGTCTCAATAAAATAATAAAGGAGTCCAATTTTTAGGGGTTAAAAGAAGAAAGAACGAAATGAGTAAGTTGAGAGGAGAAAAATATGAATGGAAAAAAGGTTATTAGAATGGCTACTAAAATGATAATATAGGAGTTATCAATAAGTCAGAAGAAGGAAGTAAGTTTTTATTAGTAAGTCAGAAGGAGGAACAGTAAGTCAGAAGGAGGAAGATCAGAATTAAAGTGATCAAAAATTATTTTACTGATGAGAAGGGAGGATAAAACATCATTCATTATTAAATATACTCATTAAAATGTATAGATAAGCCACTAAAATAAATAAATTATAGAAATGCAAACAAGTAAAAGAAAAAAAAAGTGTAATAAATAGGGGAAAACTGAGCTGAGCATGGCAGCTCACTCTTCTAATCCCAGTGCTTTGGGAGGCCAATGCAGGAGGATCACTTGAGGCCAAGAGTTCAAGAGCAGTCTGGGCAATATAACCAGGCCCTGTTTCTACAAAGAAAAAAAAAATTTTTTTTTAACTAGCTAGGCTTCGTAATGTGCACATCTGTAGTCCTAGCTATTTGGGAGGCTGAGGCAGAAGCATCACTTGAACCCATAAGTTCAATGCTGCAGTGAGCTATGATCGCACCACTGTACTCCAACCTGAGTGACAGAGTGAGACCCCATCAGAGGTGGGGTCAAAAAAGAGTGAAAGAAACCATCCCCCAAAAGACAAAAAACCAGCACTTGAGGTTATGACCAGTCGAATAAGATAAGGAAAATAAATTAGAAGCGTAATGATTAGAAACAAGGAAATAAAACTCTCATTAATTTTTTTTTTTTTTTTTTTTTTTTTTTTTGAGACAGAGTCTCGCTGTGTCACCCAGGCTGTAGTGTGGTGGTGCGATCTTGGCTCACTGCAAGCTCCACCTCCCAGGTTCATGCCATTCTCCTGCCTCAGCCTCCTGAGTAGCTGGGACTACAGGCGCCCACCACCATACCCGGCTAAAATTCTCATTTTTTTTAAATAATATGATTGGCCACAGAGAAAGCTCTAAAGAAGTTATAGGAAATTCCCCCAAAATAATAAGAGACTTTAGCAACATGGATCTCATGATCAATATACAAAAATCAATTGTAATTCTGCAAACCAGTAACAAACAGCTAGGAAACATATATTTTAAAAGATGCCTTTTACAGAGAAAAAAAGAAATACCCAAGAATAAATTTAACAAAAGATATAAAAGTCCTGCACCTACAAATTGGAAAACTTTGCTAAAGAACCTTAAAGATGACCTAAATAAATGAAGAAATATCCCATGTTCATGCATAGAAAGACAATATCACAAAGTTATCTCTTCTCTCAAATTGAACAATAGATTTAGTCCAACCTCAATAAGGTTGTTATGAAAATTTCCAGGTTATTATATATTGCATATAGAAGGGCAAAGAGCTAGCTAGGCATAGTCAAGTCACTTCAGAAGAAGAAATTTTAAAAAGAGGACTTTGCTCTACCAGAAGTAGTATGTGAGACTACTACCATGGGCAAAAGAAAGACTATTCAACAAAAACAAACAGGAGAAATTGGAAAACAAAAACAAAAATGAATCCTTCACACCATACACTAAAAGGAATTAAATGTCAAATGCAAAACTTCAAATCCTATGAAAAAAATACAGATGAATATCTTTCTAACCCTCAAGCAGAAAAAGTTTTCTTAAATGAGATAAGGAAAAGTACTAACTATAAAATGTTGGCCAGATGTGGTGGCTCATGCCACCCCAACACTTTGGGAGGTCAAGGCGAGAGGGTCACTTGAGGTCAGGAGTTCAAGATCAGCTTGGGTGACATAGCAAGACCTCATCTCTACAGAAAATTTTTAAATTAGCCAGGCATGGTGGCATATGCCTGTAGTCCTAACTACTGGGGAGGCTGAGTGGAAGGATCACTTGAGGCCAGGAGTTTGCAGCTGCAGTGAGTTATAATGACACCACTGCATTCTAGCCTGGGTGACAGAACAAGACCCTGTCTCTTAAGAAAAAAAAAAAAAAGTAAAATTGTTCAATTTAGCTACATTAAAACTACAAATTTTTGTTCATCAGAAAACCACTTTAAAGAAAATGAAAAGAGGAACAATAATCTAGAGGAAGATAATTGCAATATAAATAACCAAATGATGGTTGATATCAAGTCAAGAATATATAAAGAACCAGAACCAATGAGAAAAAGACAAATACCCTAATAGCAATATGAGTGAAAGATATGAACAAATCATTTTACAAACCTATGATTAGAAAACATATGAAGAAAGGCTCAACCTTACTACTGCTGAAAGAAAGAAAGAAACTCAACATGTTCTCTTGTACGTTATTGGTGAGAGTGTAAATTAGTAAAGTAATTTGGCATTCTCTTGTTAAATTGTACATTCACATATCCTACCGATTTCTAGATACAGACTTGACTTGAGAAATTTTAGCACTTGTGTGCCTGAAGACACATTAAAAAATATTTTAAAAACTGTTCATAATAACAAAAGTGTGTAAATTGTCAACAGGAAAATAGATAAGTAAATTATAGCAAACATACACATAATGGAATATCATAAAATAGTGAAAAATGAAAAATACGTGCCACAAATGGATGAATCTTAAAAACAGTGTTGAGTCAAAAATCAAAACATATATGTATGTATGTATGTATACATACACACACACATATATTATTTTATAAAGTTAAAAACAAGTAAAACTACATAGCACAGTAGTTAGACTTACATAAAGTATTAACACTTAATTTTAAGAAGCAAGAAAGGGGCTGGATGCAGTGGCTCATGACTATAATCTCAGCACTTTGGGAGGCCAAGGTGAGGATCTCTTGAGCCCAAGAGTTTAAGACCAGCCTGGGCAACATAGCAAGACCTTATCTCTACAAAAATAAAAAATATAACAAATAAAAGGCAGGAAAAGCAAAACACAAAATTAAAGATACTGGTTATCTATGAGGGAAAGGCAGGAGATTAGATGGAGGAAATATAGTTGTGATATTATTAGTGTTTAACTCTTGAAGAAATATCTTGAGTTGTGCGGTATTTAGATTATATATATTATAGATATATATGGTATGTGTATATATACACAGTATATACAGTAAAAGGTACATCTAATAGTGAAGAAATAACAGTAATGAACCTTTATGAGCCAAATAACACCACATCAAAACATGCAGTCAGACTTCCAGAAAAGGTGGTAAAGTATGGCTTGATCACAAGTCACTTAACTTCATATCTAATGAAGGGAGCAAAAATCATTTTTAAATGGCGAGAGAAAAGAGTATTATAATTATCAACAACAGTTCCTCCAAGAAAGGAATTGGACCCAACCCATTAACTTTAGAAAGTGACAGCCACGGGGTAGGAGTAGGGGGAGAAATAATCTGAACTCACAGAGCACAATGTGGCAGAACTCCTGTCATTTACAAAATTATGAGACTCCAAATTCAAAGGAAATGGAGCCAAGTATGCCACCTTAGTTTTTCCTTCTAACTAGAAGGTGCCTCTGAGTAGAGAGCAAAAAAGGATGGGATGTGAATTGTGACAAAAAAAAAAAAAAGAAAACCAAAAAAACCCCAGGTTTTTCCAGACTCCAAACAGAACTGGGAGAACTACCCAAAGCCCATGATGATGTTTCCCCATTAGAGTGGGGTGCACCCTGGACTGTGGTGGGGCAACATAGTAACTCTAACTTCTTAATGTTTCCTATAAGCGCCTGTCTTATCCTGAGAGTTCTTTTAGAAACTATTTCTTGGCTGGGCACGGTGGCTCATAATCCCAGCACTTTGGGAGGCCGAGGCGGACAGATCACAAGGTCAAGAGATCGAGACCATCCTGGCTAACATGGTGAAAACCCCGTCTCTACTAAAAACACAAAAAAAGCCAGGCGTGGTAGCACGCGCCTGTAGTCCCAGCTACTCGGGAGGCTGAGGCAGGAGAATTGCTTGAACCCGGGAGGCAGAGGTTGCAGTGAGCTGAGATCGCGCCACTGCACGCCAGCCTGGGTAACAGAGCCAGACTCTGTCTCAAAAAAAAAAACAAAAAAAAAACAAGAAAATATTTCTTGTAGTGAAGAAAAATTTATCTTAAGTTTAGCAACTCCCTTCATTTCACTTGAGAGTTTGAGGGGTTTTGCTTGTCTTAATGTGTGTGTGTGTGTGTGTGTGTGTGTGTGTGTATGTGTGTGTGACTAAATTCTATAAGATACATTTAACCATTTTCATTAAGAAAAAGCATTTTTCAGTATGGTTCCAATTTTATAAAACTATTTCTGTCTATCTAACCCATCTAATGTTAATGATAATTCTTGATGGGTAAGATTTGAGATAATTTATTGTTGTCTTTATATTTTTCTTCTTTGCTTGAATTATTTAAAAGAAGCTTGTATAGGCCAAGTGTGGTGGCTCACGCCTGTAATCCCAGCACTTTGGGAAGCCAAGGTGGGTAGATCACCTGACGTCAGGAGTTCGAGACCAGCCTGGCCAACATGGCGAAACCCCGTCTCTACTAAAAATACAAAAATTAGCCAGGCATGGTGGTGCACATCTGTAATCCCAGCTACTCAGGAGGGTGAGGCAGGAGAATCGCTTGAACCTGGGAGGCGAAGGTTTCAGTGAGCCGAGATCGCACCATTGTACTCCAGCCTGGGCAACAAGAGCAAAACTCTGTCTCAAAAAAAAAAAAAAAAAAAAGTATGTATTATTTTACAAACACAATTCAGTATGTGTATAAAAAGACAGAGAGACAGAAACAGCTAGAAACTGTTGGTAACAATAGCTTACACAGTGAGTGCTTACTGTTTGTCAGGCAATGTTCTTAAACCCTTTACATGTATTAGCTTGAGTCACATAAAATTGCTAATATTTGGCTTTTTGACCTACAAAAATGGTCATTTCACATGGCTCATTTTATATTTATTTCTTTAATCCTTGAATAACCCTAGAGATAAAGGTGGAGGGCTGCTAGAAATGCAAAGAGAAATAAAGTGCCACCCCCTCACAGCACCCTGCACCCCTGCTTCCAGTCCAGCCCTTGGCCTTGCCCTCACACCCCTCCTTTCAAGGTCAGGGTGCACACAGGGCAAGGGATTCTTCTCTGTCCATCCCAAGATGCCTTAAGAGGTAGCATCAACCATCCCCCTGAGTGCTGAAGGTAGGACATGTGGCCTTGCTGTAACTCAGCTGGAGTCATTTCAGGGTTTTAGCAGGTTCCCCATAAATGAAAGCCGACAGAACACCTTGGGTACACCAGCTTGGGTACAACCCCAACTGAGTCCCCATCCATGTCCCCCCATGCTGGCACTGAGGCAGGCACATTCAACAGTTTTATGTTTATTTTCAGAAAGTGATGAAGACAAAAGGAATATATCCAGACACCACTCTCTGTACAATAAATAGCCTCCCCCATTCAAAAAAAATAAAAAGAAAAAGAAAAAACACACACTCACACACAACCACCACAAACAATATCTTGCTTCTTGAGATGTGCGCCATTCCCCCCTTTCCAGCCCCTTTTCTCTGATCTCCACTGTGTTTGAGCAGGGGGAGCCCAGGCCAGCTGCCCAAAGTCAGGTGAGTCCTTTCCCTGACCCTGGCTGGCTGATGGTTATAAAATACGTGTATTTGTTCTTTTTGGATCAGGGATTAACACACACGCCAACAAAAAGGTTGAAAGTTACTGTACAAAGGAAGAAAGTGGAGTCTTCTGCTCCCGTGTCCCACACCTGACCCCTCCCACCCCCTAGATGCAAAAAGCTCCTTCATGTCCAAGAGTTTCTCGTCTTCTTTTCTCCAGCTGGAAACCAAAAGCAAGATGCAGCACCAGGTAAATGACTGTAGTTAGGGCAGAGGATGGGGCAAGGGGACATCCCTCTCAGGTCTCATCGTGGGCCAGGAAGTATCTGGTGAACCCCAAAATCCTTCTTGAGCCCCACTTCCCCAACCAACTACTAAACAGAGAAGGACCAGAGGGAGCGGGGGCCTTCTTAGTCCTTCATCCATTTCCCAAATTAGTTGGCATCCTCCAACCTAATAACACTGTTTCTGTTCCTTTCATCATGTCATCTGCTCAGTTGGGAAAATAGTTATAAAACTGGCCTTCAGCTTCCTTATCAAAAGGAGAAGGGGCCCCAGCAGGGGAGGAGCTGTCACCACTGGAAGGATAGGGGGACACGCGCCTCCTCTTAGAGTCTCCTTCTCCCAGTCCTGAATCACTGGATTCCGGCCGGATGGGGGCGATCTCAGTCCACACCAAGGGGGGACCCTGGTCCTCTGGTCCCCGTCCCTCTGAGCCTCCAGGGCCGGGTTCCATGGGCAGAGTCCGCATGGGGCGGAACCAGCTGGCCGGGCCCATCTTGGGAGGGTACTGGGGTGCCACAGGCCAGCCAGCTCCGGGTGCCAGGACCTCTTGGCCTCGGTAGTAGGGCATGGTGGGCCCAGGGGCAGAGGGCAGGAATGCAGGCTTCATGCTGACTGCTCGAAACTCAGCCTCATAGCTGTGGTCCCGGGGGGCCCCCAGCCAGTAAGCCTGGGGAACCACATCCTTCGCCTGGCCAGGAAGGTCGGGGTAGAAGCGGCTGGGAACAGGATACTGGTTGGGTAGGAGAGAAGAGTAGTGATCTCCCCCAAGGAATTGACAGTTGGGTCCAGGCGGGGAGGGGATGCTGGTGTCAACAGATGTGTACATGCTAGAAAAAAATAGAAGGCAAGAAAACGAGTCACAAGCAGAACCAGTCACCTGTGAGCCTACCTGTTTCACACATTCCTTCTCTGACCCTCCTTCCCTGGCCTGCCCACCTCTAGCACCTGTCCCCCACCCTCTTGTTTTCAGGGGCAGGGAGAGGATGTGTCTCAGTAGGGACCAAAGCTGGGTTGAACCCAGTGGCACTTACGACTCAAAGTTCTCCCGGAATCCTTTGGCAAAGGGGTTATTATCAATTTTCAGCTGAGTAATCTAGAGAGAAGGGAAATAGAGTCACCTGAGTCCTGAGTCTGGGGCTCGGGAACTTTCCAAATCCCTCCCAAGGAAGACGGTGGGACCCACTCTGCCCTCCTCCCCACGGGGCTCAGGCAGCCCTCACCTCGGCATTCTGGTAGGCAGTCACGGCAATGAACTGGGTTTCTTGGAAAGTAAAGATATGCGTGTTGGAAGCGTTGCAGGCTGCTTCTGGCTCTCCGTCGTTCACCTCAACAATATGCAGCCGGGGCTGGTACTTATGGAGGGACTGGAGCACAATCATCTGTAGACAGAGCGGGACGGTTGTCGGGGTGGGGAGGAGGGATTTCGAGGATCCCATCACCCACACCAACAGCTGGCCCCACATGAGGCTAGCAAGCACCCTGAGGTCATCCTGTCCATTCCCCTGCCCTGCCACCATGTAACTTCCCCCAAGCTTTCCAACTCCAGTGTCCGGACTCTTTGGGGCACCAGTTCTAGCCTCTTGCCCCCTCTTCTACCTCCAGATGTCAATTGAGACCAAGGTATCAGCACAAACAGGGCTTTTAGGGCAAGGGCACTTTTTTTTCTTTTTCTTTTTTTTTTTTTTGAGACAGAATCTCACTCTGTCATCCAGGCTGGAATGCAGTGGCACGATCTCAGCTCACTGCAACCTCTGCCTCCCGGGTTCAAGCAATTCTCCTGCCTCCGCCTCCTGAGTAGCTGGGATTACAGGCACCTGCCACCACGCTTAGCTAATTTTTGTATTTTTAGTAGAGACAGGGTTTCATCACCTTGGCCAGGCTGGTCTTGAACTCCTGACCTCGTGATCCACCCGCCTTGGCCTCCCAAAGTGCTAGAATTATTGGCGTGAGCCACCGCACCCAGCCAGCAAGGGCACTTTTAACAGGATTGTTCAACCTAGAGAAACTCGGCATCTATTCCCTGGGACCACGGGGCCAACTCTGTGTCTTTCATGGTGCTGAAGCAATGGCAACCCATGATTTGGTGAAGCAACCCTGAGGCTGGGTTGGCCTGTGTGGCCTGAATATGACCCCTGTCCAAGATTCAGCTTCATCCCATCTCATCTTCCTCCCAGGGTGGGTGAGAAACAGCCAGAGTTTAGGAAGGAAAAAAAATGACCCTTCCTTTAGGACAGAAGAAAAACGAACCTTCCTTCCTTTAGGAAGGAAGAAAAAATGAACCAAACTGGCCCCGCAGGACCCTTGTGGCCTTGGAGGTCTCAGACCCAGGGTGGGGCGCAGGGTGAGGCTACCTTTTGAAGAGCAGGTCCTACCTGGGTCACATTGTTGGACGCCCCCTTGTTGTTTGTGAGCTTTAGTTTCCCAAATGAAACTTCCTGGCGCATCCAATGTGCTCCCGTGTTGGGGGAATCTGGGTGGACGTACAGGCGGTTTCCTGTGGACAGTTCACCTCTTTGACATGCAGCCCCCGGGACAGAACCCTGGTGATGTAGGGCTTTGCCTGTCCCGAGAGGGATGTAAGGAAGGACGCAGAGGGAGGACCAGGCAGGGAAGGTCAGAGGACTCAGCAGAGGACAGGCTAGAGCAAAGCAGGAAGCCAGAAAGAGGTGGGATGCAATGGCTTGGGATGGAGCGGGATGGGGGTTAAAGGTCTAGGAATTAGGGGTAGGGGCTTGGTGGGCCCACCAGGGGGCGCCCAGTCCCAACGAAACAGAGCCCACCGCTCCCAGGGCGCGCGCACCTGGCATGCTGCCCTCGGCCTTTCCACACTGCACCCACTTGCCGCTCTGGTACCGCCAGTGGTGCTGGTCCACCAAGACCACGTCCACAAACATCCTGTAGTGGCTGGTGGGCTCCAGCCCGGCCACAGTAAATGACAGGAATGGGAACATCCGCCTGGAGAGAAGAGAGAAAGCCCCCAGCACCCATCAGCTCCAGCTCGACAGCCAGTCCCCCCTGCAACAGTGCCCAGGCATCAGTGGTGTGCTGTAGCCGGCTTCCTCCCACTCACAAGAACCAGCTGGAAGGTGTTTAGGGAGTTTGCCAGCCAGTGGTTAAACACAGCCATAATTAAAAATTAAATTATATAAACTTGCAACTCAAGACATATTAACAGTCAAAGTAGGCCGGGCACCATGGCTCATGCCTGTAATCCCAGCACTTTGAGAGGCCGAGGCGGGCGGATCACCTGAAGTCAGGAGTTCGAAACCAGCCTGGCCAACGTGGCGAAACTCTGTCTCTACTAAAAAGGACAACAACAACAGAAAATAGCTGGGTGTGGTGGCAGGTGCTTGTGATCCTAGCTACTCAGGAGGCTGAGGCAGGAGAATGGCTTGAACCCAGGAGGCTGAGGTTACAGTGAGCTGAGATCGTGCCACTGCACTCCGGCCTGGATGACAAGAGTGAGACTCCATCTCAAAACAAAAACAAAAACAAAAACAAAAAACAAAGTAGTAAAAACTAAAAAATCATCACTGCCCAGTTATTTTACGTTTTACTATTGTCTGCGCTGTCGAGGTTACTTCCGTCTATTGCAGCTGCATGGAGGAGATACTAAATCACAGCACACTGTGCATCTCTTCCCAGCTCTGCGTTCAATGACTCACATGAGTCGCTTGAAATCATCCATAGCAGGAGTATTTACACCACGGGGATCAGCAAACGCTACAAATCAGAGTTTTTTAAAATGTTCTTTCGGAGGGTCAGTTGCTCGACATCTACCTGCACACCCCTGTCTCTAACCTTAGCTGCTTCCTAGGATGGGGCACCAGCCAGCTCTCCACAGGCAGTTCCTGGAAGGTCCTCACGCCCCAGTTCCTCAGCCACCCTCTCTGCCGTGGCTCTCACAGTGCTAACACACTCCCAGCCCCATGACACCCACTCACAGGCCCCTCCTCTCCCATGCTCCTGGGTCTGCCGCCTGCGGTATAGCCTGCCCTCAGCCTTCAGAGAAGTTGCACACATCCTAGTTGAACAGGGAGCTTCCCACCCACCTGAAAGAAGGCTCTATTGAACACGGGGCTCATGTTCAAAGTCCTTGTTTCCAGGAAAAGTAGAGGAAGTTAGGGGGTGGGATGCTGTATGATTCTGCTATCATGCCAGAGTAACAGATTCAGAAAAGAAGCACTCTTCTACCATCACCATCTCCACCACTAACACCTTCACTATCCCCGTCACCACCACCACTACAACCAGCACCATCACCACCAGCAGCACTGTAACCACCCATCACCACCATCACAACCACCGTCACTATAACCGCCCCCTCCACCATCACAACGACCATCACGATAACCACGATCTCCACCAGCACCAGCACGGGCACCACCATCTACAGCCACCACCTTCACCATCACAACCACCACCTCCACCAGCACCAGTTCCATCACCAGCTCCAATGGCTTAGCCTTTCTCTTCTAACACAAGCAGGAAGCGCAGAGTTTTCAGAATGGCAGAAGCTAATCCTCATCAGAATTACTTTTCATTTCCACACACTTTTCCCCCTCCTCTCATGAGAAGCCCTGAAGGATGGGGAAAAAGGGACCTATCAGTGAGTCAGGAAACCTGGAGGAGGGAGGGTTCCAGGGGCCTATGAACTCTTTTTGAGGGACTTCGAATCCCCAGAGGTCCCCAGGACAACTTACCTAACAACCTTGGGAAGGTGTCCTAGAAGGGTGCTGTCACACACCTGTCTTCCCCTGACTTTCCTGAGTTGAGAAAAATAGATTACTACCCTATGACCCTGGATAAGTTAATTCTTAAACCAAATCTCAGTTTCTTTTTGAAATGGAGTTTTCCTCTGTCACCCAGGCTGGAGTGCAGTGGCGCGATCTCAGCTCACTCTAACCTCCACCTTCCAGGTTCAAGTGATTCTCCTGCCTCAGCCTCCCAAGAGCTGGGACTACAGGCATGTGCCACCACACCCGGCTAATTTTTGTATTTTTAGTAGAGACGGAGTTTCACGTTGGCCAAGCTGGTCTCGAACTCCTGACCTCAAGTGATCCACCCACCTCAGCTTCCCAAAGTGCTGGGATTATAGACATGGGCCACTGCGCCCGGCCCAAATCTCAGTTTCTTCACATGTAAATGGAGAGTCTAACTTCTGTCCATCTTTCCTCTGAAAGCTGTTAAAAAGTTCGAAAGATGGCCCAGCACAGTGGCTCACACTTGTAATCCCAGCACTTTGGGAGGCCGAGGAGGGTGGATTGCCTGAGCTCAGGAGTTCGAGACCAGCCTGGCCAACATAGTGAAACCCCATCTCTACTAAAAATACAAAAAATTAGCCGGGTGTGGTGGCGGGTGCCTGTAATCCCAGCTACTTTGGAGGCTGAGGCAAGGAGAATCGCTTGAACCTGGGAGGCGAAGGTTGCAGTGACCCGAGATGGCGCCACTGCACTCCAGCCTGGGCAACAGTGTGAGACTCCGTCTCAAAGAAAAAAAAAAAACATAAAATGTATTTCCAATTTTATATTTGAAGAAACTGACGCTCCGAGAGGTTTGGTGACAGTTCTTGGTGGGAGAGCAGAGGTGAGGTCTTCTGACTGCAGAGTGCATGCTGTGGCCTGTGGTCCCCATTGCTTCATATTAATTATTTTCTTTTTTTTTTTTCTTTTGTTTTTAGACAGAGTCTCGCTCTGTCCCCTAGGCTGGAGTGCAGTGGTGTGATCTCGGCTCACTGCAACCTCTGCCTCCCAGGTTCAAGAGATTCTCCTTGAATACAGGCGCCCAACACTGCGCCTGGCTAATTCTTTTTTTTTTTTTTTTTTTTTTTTTTTTGAGACAGAGTCTCGCTCTGTTGCCCGGGCTGAAGTGCAGTGGCGCAATCTTGGCTCACTGCAAGCTCCGCCTCCAAGGTTCACGCCATTATTCTCCTGCCTCAGCCTCCCCAGTAGCTGGGACTACAGGCACCCGCCACCACGCCTGGCTAATTTTTGTACTTTTTAGTAGAGACGGGGTTTCACCATGTTGACCAAGCTGGTCTCGAACTCCTGATCTCAGGTGATCCACTGGCCTCGACCTCCCAAAGTGCTGGGATTACAGGGGTGAGCCACTGCGCCCAGGCCATACTGATTTTTTTTTAAGAGATGGAGTCTTGCTGTGCTGCCCAGGCTCTACTCAAATGCCTGGGCACAGGCAATCCTCCTGCCTTGGCCTCCCGGGTCACCCGAGTGGGGTTATAGGTGCTCACCACCATGCCCAGCTCATCCTGTTTTTATCACTAGTAGAGGGAAATGGAGGAGACACAGGAAGAGGCTGGGGAAAAGGGAGAAGAGAAAGGAGATCTAGGTTTCTTCCTAAAAGTCGAGAATCACCACCAGCTGGAATCCCAAAATAGCCCCTGATTTACATGACACTTTGCTGGGAAGGAACCGAGAGTGGTGATGGGTCTGGTGCCAAATTGAGCCTCCCTAAAAAATCACTTACCATCCCACCCTCATAAGACAGGGTCCAAGACCCCAAATTCCTCTGCTGGCCCTAAGAACTAAGTAGCCTTGGGATGGTTCACAGGGTCGTCATACCTCTCCCAGATTCGGAGCTCCTGGCACAGACTCTGCTTCACTGTAATTAAGTGCAAGTTAAAATAGCAAGGAGATAGATAGTTCTTCTCAGTCGTATTGGTGAATGTTTAAAAATTGATAATATTGGCCTGGCGTGGTGGCTCACGCCTGTAATCTCAGCACTTTGGGAGGCCAAGGCAGGTGGATTACCTGAGGTCAGGAGTTCGAGACCAGCCTGGGTAACATGGTGAAACCCCATCTCTATTAAAAATACAAAAATTAGCCGGACGTGGTGGTGCACGCCTGTAATCCCAGCTACTCGAGAGGCTGAGGTGGGAGAATCGCTTGAACCTGGGAGGCGGAGGTTGCAGTGAGCAGAGATCATGCCACTGCACTTCAGCCTGGGCAACAGAACGAGACTCTGTCTCAAAAAAAAAAAAAAAGAAAAGTGATAATATCTACTGCTGATGAGGCTATGGGAAAATGGGTCCTCTCATAGACTATTGGTGTGGGTGTAAATTGGTAGCACCTTTTGGGAGGGTATTCTGACAATGTGTTGTACCTACCAAAGTACAAAATGTGCTTGGGCATCAAGGGACCTCCTCGTCTTACCAACCTCAGATCCACTTAATAGACTCAGATGGCCGCTGGCAAACAGCCAGACAAAAAGCAAAGCTGCAGCCTGGGCAACATAGTGAGACCCCATCTCTACAAAAAATAGAAACAATTAGCCAGACATGGTGGTGTGCGCCTATAGTCCCAGTTTCTCAGGAGGCTGGATGGGAGGATTGCTTGAACCCAGGAGGTTGAGGCTGCAGTGAGGCATAATCACACCACTGCACTCCAGCGTGGGTGACAGAGCAAGACCCTGTCTCATTAAAAAAAAAATTTCTAATTAAAGTTGTTTTCACTTGCCCCAAGAGAAATGAAACCAGTTAAGCATGCTTAAGCCTAAAAAAAATTTTTTTAGTTGGGCACAATGGCTCATGCCTGTAATCCCAGCACTTTGGGAGGCTGAGGCGGGAGGACTGCTTGAGATCAGGGATTTGAGACCAGCCTGGGCAACAAAGTAAGACTCTGTCTCCATAAAAAATAAATTTAAAAAAATTTTTAAGATCTGAAAAGTTGGGCCGGGTGCCGTGGCTCACACCTGTAATCCCAGCACTTTGAGAGGCCAAGGCGGGGGATCACTTGAAGTCAGGTGTTTGGGACCAGCCTAGCCAACATGGCGAAACCCCGTCTCTACTAAAAATACATAAATTAGCTGGGCTTGGTGGCTTCTGCCTGTAATCCCAGCTACTCGGGAGGCTGAGGCAGGAGAATCGCTTGAACCCGGGAGGTGCAGGTTGCAGTGAGCCAAGATCGAGCCACTGCACTCCAGCCTGGGGGACAGAGTGAGACTCCATCTCAAAAAAAAAAAAAAAAAAAGATGTAAAAAGTATCGACTAAAGTTATCTATGTGGGAGGTTCAGGTCCACTTCCTGGCCCATGAAAAATATTACAAATAAAAAAATTAAAGTTCTTGGAGTTGGGAAAGTGGAGACAAGAAAAAAATTGTAATGACTGTGAGGATAGAAAGGATAGTGTGGGACTGAAATTGTTGTTTTACCAACCTCTATCTTCACATGCACAAATCCAAATGCAAATTGAGCTTAACACAACACAGCTACCCAAAGTTATCTTAATTATAATAATCAACCAATCACACCCAGAAAAGTGGGGATTGCCAGCAATTAATACACACCCACACACTCACAGAGACACAGGCCTCTCTCTTCCTCTACTGAGAATGTCTACCATCAACTATTATATACTCACCAACACATTCGCAACACACACACACCGCCACACAGAAACCCTCGCACAAGCCTGTGTGGGGCATTATCAGGCTGCCCAAATCTCCAGACACAAACGTAGACACCAAAGTCTCCTATTGGGATAATCCATCGTCTTGTTCTCAGTTCCCCTCTCTCAGCCCCATCTGAGCTGCCTTGATCAATCTCCAGACCCAGGAATCACCCCCTGTGCCCTGCCCCATTTCTGCCCGTTGGGAAGAGCGTGCCACTGGCGCTGGTCAATACCGAGGGATAGATCCAGGGTGGATGGGAGAGGAAGAATCTGGGACGGCCGTGAGTCAGCTCAAGGCAAAAAGCCATGGGGCTGTAGGTGGGCCTGGGGTGGGAGAACCTTTCAAAAAGGAAGAAGGTCATGGGTGATGTGGTGTGACTAGTGGGTCACTGGAACCCACGGAGGGATAGGCCAACCGACAAAAGCAGGAGGACGGAAAGGAAGCTGTACTATGAGCCCAAAAGCCTGTTTCGAGAGGAAATGGCCACTGATTTCCCAGATCTCAAGAGCCCAAGCTGAGAAGGTATGGAGGTAACCTGGGGCTGGTGGGACTGAATTGGGGTTGTGTGTCCTCTGTCCCCTCCATGTCAGCATGGGGCCTATGAAGCCTGATCCAAGAAAAAGCACCAAAAGAAACAGTGAAGGGCCACTGCCTCCTTCAACAGGGACCCCGCGTATGGAGCCCCTTGGAATGGAACAAAAAGTGTGAGGACTGTAAAACACACACACACATTTATGAAGCAATCAGAGAAGCTTGGTGATATTTAGGAAATTCTTTTCAGGTTTGCTAACGGTATTGCGTTCATTTTAAAAAGCCATTTTTAGAGGTGCAGAGATAAAATAATATCTAGAATGTACTTAGTAATTACTATATTACTAATATAGTTGCAGACAGAAGAAGCGAAGTGAGGATGCAGAAACAAGATTGGACCCATATTGACAACTGTGGAAGCTGGGTGATGGAAGTCTGTTACATTCTTCTGTCCATGTTTGTATGTAGTGGAATTTTTCGTAATAAAAAAATGTAAGTGTATGTATCTAAAAGGGGGACAAAAAAACTTGTCAAGTGAGAATTACTCAGCAGGAACACCAAGGAAAGGAGGCCATGGGAGTAGAGATGGTGATACACACTTCGAGAATCATCCCCTCAAGTGCCTCCCTGAAGCTGGCTCTACAGGTGGAGAGGCAGCCCCCTAGCACTGGCCAACTCCTTAAAGTGCTGGCTGATGCTCCATCCACCCCATCCCTCAAGACTGGCAGGGGGAGGCAGAGGCCTGGCAGAGGCTGTGGGGAGACCCCAGCAAGGGCCCAGGGTGGGAAGGCCTCCTGACCACACAACAGACTGGAAGGTTAAGAGGCCCCACTTCTGGTCTGCTGTGTGATGGAGTACAAGCCACTAGCTGTCCCTGCAACTCAGTGACCTCAACTGTAAAATGGGGAGACTGCTTGGCCTACCTAACGCACAGTGAAATAATGGAAGTGAAAGCACTCTGAATGCATCAGGGCCTTCGGAGAGCGTGGGTGGCTGTTCTTACTGGTGGCCGTAGGGGGCCAGAGAAAGAATCCCAGGCAAATACTATCTGGGCTCTAGTGCCAGCTCTGCCTGCAATGAGTGTGTTGTGTGACCTTGGAAGAGTGTCTTGCTGTCTCTGGGCCTGTTTCGCTGTCTGTGCAGTGAGAGGGACAGGATCTTCTGGGTCCATTCCTATTCAGACACATTGGGACCAGAAGCTTGGGCTGTGTCTGGGTACACCCAAAGGGTGACTAGGGTTGAGGGGAGCCGAGAGGAATTATCAGAAGGCTTAGGAGATGAAGGCTGAGCCATCAAAGAACACGCCAACTTTCCTGGGTTCATCCCAGGGAAAGTGGAACAGCTCAGTAACTTGAAGCCAGTTGTGGCTGGCAACAGGTTCCCCAGTCCCAGTCTACCCCACAAAAATCATCTGGAGGGAAGAATGTTCCAGCAATGCCCAGATGGAATACCAACCCCTGGGGCCCAACATGGCCTTCTCCCTCTCCCCTCCACCCCAAGCCCCACGTTTGGTATCCACACCTCTCGGACCTCGGACCCAGCATCCCAGGTCCACCAATGACAACAGCCCCTTCACACTGGTCCTCGCTGATCCCCTGCTCACATGGGCCTCACTGGGAAGGGTGGGTGCACACAGCCCACATCAGACACAGCCCACTCCGGGGGTTGCTTACTAAACAAATACCACACAAGTCGCAGGTTTCTGTTTCTTTCCTTGTGCAGGAGGCTCTATCCGGAAGCAGCACCCTCAGCCCCAAACTCTCTCCATCACGCACAGGGCTCAGGGACCCCGAGCCATGAAGCCATGGGAATCCCCTTCCCCACTTCCCCAGGCTGAACCGGTGAATATCTGGACAGGAGTGTGGGGAAGGTTTTCACTGGACCAGCCTCTAAGGGTGCAGTGTGGGGCTGGCCACCAGGCTGGATCCCTGGGTGAGCTTCATCTGCCCAGCCTGTGGGCATTTGTGCCTGGAAGGGATCTGTGCCCCCTATAAGCTTTACTGCCACTACCCCCCATACACACACACACATACACACACACACACACACACACACCAGATACATGATCTCAAAGTAAGACCGGAAAGGAAACTTGGCGACTGCTTCTCCATGTCACCAAATCCCAATCTCCCCCCCTACACACACACACACACACCACCACCACCACCACCACCACCACTAAAGCTGACCTGATCACACCAGCAGCAAGGGAGCCGGGGGAGGTGGGCGCAGGGGGCCCGGAGATAAGGGGCTCCCTTCCCCTCCAGTTTCCCACACAGGAGGCCCAGGCGTCCTGTCCGCCCAGAACACAGGCTTTCACTGCCCGCTGCGACTCCTCTACAGTAGAGGCAGGGGCGCACACCAGCAGGGGCGCACACCAATTCTGGATGAAGCCACAGTAACCCTTCCCCTAAATCAAGGTGACTTCTCACTGCCCCGCACTCACTCGTCTCCCTTGTGAGTCCTCTGGCTGTTGGTGCAACAGCCTGGGCACAGACGCCCCTCCGGAGCTTTCCCTGTCCTTCCAACAACCCCGTTCCCCTGTCTCCCTACGCTGAAGCCAAAGCAGTGAGGGACAGGGAGTCAGAAGCATTGTCGAGCCAGAAAAACAGACGAGACGTTCTTGTTCCGGGCGGGGGCACAGAGGCCCCGCGGGCCGGCGCGCCGCACTCACCGTCCCTGCTTGGTGATGATCATCTCTGTCTGGTGCTGATTAAACTTGGACCACAACAGGTGGTTGTTGAGCGCGACTCTCAGTTTCCCCGACACCTCCAGCCCCGCGGGTAGCGCGTAGTCCTCACGCGGCCCCGGGTAGAGCCCGGCGCGCGGGTCCGGGGCGGCGTAGCCCTCGCCCGGCTGGTAGCCCTCGGCGCCCGCGGGCAGCGGGAAGGACTCGCCCGCGCCGGGGAAGCCGGCCGCCTGGGGCCGCGGCGGGTAGGCGTAGGCTCCAAGGAAGCGGCTCGGCGGGGCGGGCACCAAGGCGCCCCCCGGGTAGGGAGACCCCAGGCTGCCGCCCCCGCGACGCTCGGCAGCGTCCTGCGCGCCCGGCTCCGGGTAGAAGTAGCGGTGCTGCGGGTCGGCGCCAGGCGCCCGGCCCTCGTCGCTCTCCGGCATCGGCTCGGTGCCCGTCAGCATGTCTCCGCAACCCGGCTCCACGATGCCCATCCGGGGCGGGCTGGTACCTTCCCGCAGCCGTCGAGGACCCGCCCCTCCGCGCGCGAGAGGGTCGCGTGGGCTGGGATGGGCAGGGGGCAGGGGGCGGGGGCCCCGAGGGCCGGGTGGGGGACCCCACCGGAGCCCGGGCTCTGACGCCTGGCTTCTACGCCCTCGTCCGGCAGGCGCGCGGCAGCTCTCGGGCTTCCTCTCCAGCGGGCCGCTGTCACTAGAGTCGCGGCGCTTTGCTGTGGCTTTATGAAGCTCTCCGGCTCCCCCCCACTCCGCCACCTCGGCCCTGCTCCGCCTCGCCCCACCCCGCCCTCTCGTGGCTAGTACTAGGCAAATTCTACGCTCTTGGCGAGTACTGCAGGGCCCCCTACGGTGGAGACAAGCGAGAGCCCGCGCGCACCCTGTAGTTCGAAGACCTTGCTTTCTGGGATTGTCAACTCCGCCACCTGATACACCAGCCCGTGGCTCTCTTCTGGACCCTCGGGGAAATTCAGCCAAGCTTTGAAGGCTCAGCTCAAAGGCCCTCTCCTACAGGAAGCCTTCCGAGATGGCCCAAGTGGGATTCGCTGGGCATTCTCTTAGCACTCAGAGGCTCAGAGCACGCGCACACTAGAAGCAACTTTCACCATGAACTGGCCGGGCGCGGTGGCTCACGCTTGTAATCCCAGCACTTTGGGAGGCCGAGGCAGGCGGATCACGACGTCAGGAGATCGAGACCACGGTGAAACCCCGTCTCTACTAAAAGTACAAAAAATTAGCCGGGCGTGGTGGCGGGCGCCTGTAGACCCAGCTACTCGGAGAGGCTGAGGCAGGAGAATGGTGTGAACCCGGGAGGCGGGGCTCGCAGCAAGCCGAGATTTCGCCACTGCACTCCAGCCTGGGCGACAGAGCGAGACTCCGTCTCAAAAAAAAAAAAAAAAAAAAGAACATTCCATCGATCTTTATTGATACCTACTGTGTGCCCAGACTCTGTGCTAAGTGACCTTTCGGGTTGCGCTCTTTCTCCCCACCAGAGGTCCACATGTGCTGAGTTGGCTGCATCTTGTAGCTCTAGCCCTGGGGGCAGGCCTGGAATCTGATGGACAACAGGAAGAGTTCCTTAAAGCACACGGCATCAGCAGCAGCCAGGGGTTTGCAGGGCCCTGAGCTGGGCCTGGCTGGGCCCACAGAAGCTCCCCTACCCTGCATGGCAGTCATGGGCACTGGAAGTAGCATTGGGCTGCCAGTGCTGAGCATCCCAGGTCTGGCTCTGCCTGCCAGGTATATGTGACCCAGGCAAGTCATTTTCCTTGCCTGAAAGTCAACCTCACGTGCCTCATCCACAGACTGCGGGAAACAAACAGATCTACTTTTCAGGGGGGCTGCGAGCCTTACATGAGAGGGTGTACGTGTGCAGCACTTTCCAATCTATTATTATACCTGGATGGAAAAGCTGCTTTGAACAGATTCAGAGCCGGCTGACAGGAAGGAAACCCACCACATGCTCTGAAGGGCTGCCTCGGAGATAGGACGATGGAGGCTTTTCTTTCTCCATTTTCCTTTTATGTTAACTAATGTATTAGACTCCTTTTATGATGAAAACTATCAGCCCCCTCCAATTGAAAATAGCATCATTGGGAGTTTTCCTGTGTATAAAGATGAAACATACTTATATAGGAAATTAAAACAGCACAGAAAAGTAAAAACAAGACTGTATAAATCACCCCAAATTCTACCCCCTAAAGGCAAACAGGATTAACATTTCAGTGAACACCCTCTGAGACCGCACTCCTTATATACTCTCTGTCTCTGTCTTTTGCACACATGCACAAATATATAATTTATATAAACACTACACATGCTGCTTTATAATGTGTACTTTTTTTTCACTCCACAAGGTGTCATGGAATATTTTGCATATCAGTATATCGATAAAGATTTACATTTTTAAGAGTACTTTGAAAAATACTTTAACATTTTTGTCATGCTAAAGTTTAACTTCTCTCTCTATCCTCACCCCAGCCCTCCCCAGTTCTCCCCTGGGAACTGGCCCCAGCTCTACATTTCTGTCCCAGCCTGACAGGGCTTCACCCTTAGGGGCCCATGGGGACTCTCTGCTCCCAAATAGAGCTGAACCAAGAGGCAAGTTGGCAGGCAAAGGCAAAGCTGGGGACTCCAGGAGGTGGGCATGACCCAGGGAGGGTTGGGGGAGAGAGAATCAGCACATCTTTTGAGGTTGGAGACCGGATACATGACAGTACCAGAAACACAGGACTGGCCTCCTCCCCAACACCTTAGCCGCCATTTCTCCGTACCTTAAGGAACAGGGAAGTTTCTGCCTGTTGTTCAAAGCGGGGCAGCATTGCTTGGAAGAGACGGTGACCTTGGGATCCTTCACTACTTTTGGGGAAATATGAGAGCTTTCAGTAAGACCCTCCTGAATGACTGATTCCCCAGGAGATGTGAGACTGTTGAATGCTGACACCTCTTTGGGGGACATTTTTGCTCAGTGCTTGGCTGTTGAAGATCAAATGGAGTCTTGCTCCTCCCTCTCTCTCCCCCTCCTCTTTTCCACACTAATCCTCAGGTCAAGTGATTCATCCCCTTGCCTCTGAACAGGATGACATGAGCTCCCACCCAGCTTTCTGGGGCAGGTGGAATTATGAATCTCAGAATCAGGTGGTCCTGGGGCCATGCCTCTGGAGGAAGAGGAAGGCTGGGGGTGGTCTCTCTGGAACCTGACAGGCTGTTATAGGGTCTTACAGCCTGGTTCCTCAATCCCCAATTTCTCACCGCCTCTCTCCAATTTCTTCCACCCAAAAAAGAAAGTGCTTGTGAAAAGCGGGGGCTGAGTGGCCCTGGTGTCACTGCTGCCAGTCCCGCCCCTCTGCCAGCTTGGGTGAGAATAAGGGCCCTGGCAGTGACACCTTCTCCTCCAGCTGCCACCTCACTCTCCTCCTGGGCCCTGGGGCTGGAAAGGTGGGAGAAGAGGAGCGAGGAGATGAGGCCCCCTGGGATCCCCTCACTTCCCCATGTCTGCCCCTCCCAGCCCGTCTCTATCCCATCAATACAGGGAGCATTATGAGGCTGGTCCTGGTGAGAAAGGAATGAAGAAACACAAGGTAAGCGTCCAGGAATGAGAGAGACATGGCCTCCAACCAGCATCACAGTTTATGAGACATGGTGGATGGTAAATATGCAAAATGGAATAAGACACCAAACTCACACACTGCATTTGTGGCAGAGCTGAAGCTAGAACCCAGGTCTCTTGACTCCCAGGCCAGTGCTCTTCCCACAAGAGTGAGGAAGAATCATACTAACACTAGAAAAGGTTTAGAAAACAGAAAATGTTTAGAAAACAGGCCGGCGTGGTGGCTCACGCCTGTCATCCCAACACTTTGGGATGCCGAGGCCAGCAAATCACTTGAGGCCAGAAGTTCTAGACTACCCAGGCCAACATGGTGAAACCCCGTCTCTACTAAAAACACAAAAATTAGCTGGGCACGATGGGCGCCTGTAATCCCAGCTACTTGGGAGGGAGAGGCAGGAGAATCGCTTGAACCCGGGAGGCAGAGGTTGCAGTGAGCCAAGATCGTGTCACTGCACCCCAGCCCGGGAGACAGAGCAAGACTCCATCTCAAAACAAAAACAAAAACAAAAATTAGCAGGTGTGGTGGCTGGCCCCTGTAGTCCCAGCTACTCAGGAGGCTGAGGCAGGAGAATCACTTGACCCCAGGAGGAGGGAGGAGGTTGCAGTGAGCTGAGATTGCGCCACTGAACTCCAGCCTGAGTGACAGAGGGAGACTCGGTCTCAAAAAAACAAAAAGAAAAAGAAAAGAAAAGGTTTAGAAAACACAAAAGAAAATCATGCCTAATCCCGCAGCCTAGACACTGGTTCTCTCCACGCTGTTGTCCTCTGCAAACGTTCAGGGCTTCCTTTCAAACTGTTTCCCATAAAGACTCAAAATGAGAGAGGCTCCCCGAAGGTCACACAGCACTTGCTTCACCTGTGGGCTGCAGACTGTGCCAGGAAGCCACGACGATGTGGATTTCTGGGACTTGCTTCTAGAGATTCTGAGGCCCAGGCCTGTGGCGGCTCTCTAGAATCTGTATGTTTAAGGACTCCAGGTGATGCACTGGACTTCAGGGAGTCCATGCACCCCACTCTCAGGCTCCCTCCCACTTTGCTGTCCCACCTCCAAGTCCCATCCTGCGAGTCAGTGTGCCCTGAGCTTGCTGGGTATGCACACTGAGGGCAGTGGAGGAGGTTTCATGCCTGAGGAGGGTGGTTGCAGGCATTGAGATTTCCTTATTAATGCTGTAGGACCAGATGATTCCTCACCCCAGAGTCTACCAGCCACCTGGGTCCTCTCCTGAAAACGTATGGAGTGCTGAGCTCCCTAGGCACCTGGAAGGCTCTTGGATGGGTTTGGTGGGGCAACTGGGGAGGAGCGGCTATTACTGGAAACTGTTTTTTTGTTTTGTTTTGTTTTTTGAGACAGAGTCTTGCTCTGTCACCCAAGCTGGAGTGCAGTGGTGCAATCTCAGCTCACTGCAACCTCCACTTCCTGGGTTCAAGCAATTCTCCTGCCTCAGTCTCCCATGGTGGGTGGGACTACAGGCACATGCCACCACGCCTGGCTAATTTTTTGTATTTTTAGTAGAGATGGGGTTTCACCATGTTGGCCAGGCTGGTCTCGATCTCCTGACCTCGTGATCTGTCCGCCTCAGCCTCCCAAAGTGTTGGGATTACAGGCATGAGCCACCGCGCCCAGCCTACTGGAAACTGTTAGTGGAGCATGGCATGACACCAGGACCCAGGATCTCCACCCTCCACCCTGCTGGGCAGAGCCGTAGAGGCTGTGAGAGGGTAGACAGTAAAAGAGAGGGGGCAGCGAGTTGGGGAGGAGGCATGAAAAGAAAGAGAGGGCAAAGTGAGAGGCTTAGGGTGCATTTCCGAAAGAAAGATTTAGACCCAGAGAGGGACAGAGACCACAAAGTCAGAGACCCAGATCATGACTCAGTGGGAAAGTCTCAGGCTGGGCCTGCGAGAGGGGCATGAAAGAAAGGAGACAGAGAGAGATGGGCCAATGGGAGGAAAGTCTGCAGAAGCAGAGAGGCCTGGGGGTGCTGGAGCTGGGGCAGAGAGAAACAGGGTGGGGAGACTTAGTTGGGTGGCTCGGTTGGAACCTCAATCCCAACCCTTACTGGCTGTGTGACCTATTAAAGTATCTTAACCTCTCTGGTTTTTTTGTCAGTAAATGGAGCTATCAGACCTCTGCCAGGACTAACTGGGTCTGTCGTGTGAAGGTTGAGGGGTGCTGTCCTAAGGCTGAAACAAAACAGAGGCACAGACCGTGCTAAGCCCTCTTTCCTCTACTCCCAGGCACCTACACCTGCCCTTTCCTCCCTCTCGCTTAGTGGCTCATCCACAAAGTGTCCTTCAGGTCCATCCTCAGCCTCCACTCAGGGCCAAAAGAGAGCCCCTCTGTTCATAAGACTCCCATTTTAGAAAGGGACAGGCTTCCCCTCCTGATACCCATATACCATTCCCTGGGTACCTGAGGGCTGGGATAAGCCAGGCCCTTGGAGATCTGGGATCACAAAGATAAATTAGGGTCAGTCCCTGCCCCCAAAGAGCTCCTAGCAAGGTGACCCCCTCAGCCCTCTTGTCCCTGGGGTGTAGACTCACAACACACCACGTGCACACACGCCATCATCCACGCATGTGCACACACATCCCATGCAGAGCTATGCTAGGGAAATCTCTGCGATCCAGTCCCTGCAGCCCCATCACCTGCTCTCGCCCCACATCCAGCATCCCAGAGCTCCTTCAGCATCTGACTCTGCCCACCCCGTGCGCCCTGAATCCCCTCCCCCTCTGGGCCCAGACTGCCAGTCCTTCAGAGGGCATGGCCGGAACCATCGGATTAACAGCCAGAGAGGGGGGAAGGGGAGGGACAAGCACCTGTAGAACTCCCCCGCCCTGTGACAGCTGTAGGAGTTCCGAGTCCCCAGCACCCAGCACCAGGTGGTCAGTGTGAATACAGAACAGAGGGCTCCTCCCAAGGTCAAGGGTTCCAGGCTCTCATCTGCAAGCTGGGTCACCCTTCCCCACACACACACCCCCAAGTCTGAGCGGCCCTTACCCCTGGGCTCCAGGCCGGGCCTGGGTGCCTTTCAGTCCTCCTTCTCCCTGGCATCTTATTTTGAATCATCTATCCTCTCTCTATCTCTAGCTGCTCTCACCCCTGCCAGTGTTTCACACAAGACCCACACCCCCCATGCACACCGACGCATGCAGTAGGCCGCCCCCACTGCATTCCCAGGCTAGGGCTCCTGCACCCTCCTGAAGGGATATTCAGACGTCGGGTACTTGGGTAACTCTGTTATCAGGGGGGCATGCCATAGTATGGATGGGCAAGCCCAAGCTTCAAGAGGCCCTGGGGAGAGGCTGTGCCCCCACCCTTCCTGCCTCTCAGCAGACAGGCCCTTAATCTCAGACAGGAAGCAGGGTCTGGTTACCAGGAGTTGGGTGGGGGGGCGGGAAATATCCAGGGCTTTGGGTAAAAGGAGCTGGGAGGGGAGGGAAGAAAAAGAAGAGCCAAGGAAAAGGGACTTGGAGGGAGGGCACAGGCTGAGGGGTTAACCCCCAGGCTGCCAAGCTCCTCTCTGCTTCCCATCTTGCCATCTTGGCATGACTTCCTGGCACAGTCAGGCTCTGCCAGGCCAGGCCTCACTGTCCTTCAGAGGGCCAGCCACCCCCTGGGGCCTCCTCTCTCCCCAAGGTTCTCTCTGGCTTCCTGGGATCTGTGGGCAGCCCTGTGTGCCCGTGTCTCTCAGGGCTCCTGAGTGTCTGGGTTCCTCAGTTCTGATTCGGCCCCTCTCTGGGTCCCTGTGTTTTTGCCTGCATCTTGTGTATCCTCTTTACTTCCACTCCTATCCCTGGGACCTGTGAGAGGTCTGCATGCTGGTCCTGAGTGTAGGTTCTGTGCCTCTCTCTGTGTCTCTGTGTCTGTCTGTTACCTGTGGGCCTCGGAACTTGCCTTGTCTCTGTAGCGTGTTTGTGTCTGTCTCTGCATCTTCATGTCACTGTCCATGTCTCCAGGGCTATCCAGCGCTCCATGTATCTCCTGCATGTCTGTCTGTCCATCTGGGACTAGGCCCCATCTGTGAGTTGGCTCTGGCCTTCCTGTGTCTGGCCTAGAGGTTTTGCCTTCTCCACCTGGTTAATGTCTCGGGGTGCGGGTGAGACAGAGCAGACTTATGGACTTGGTTAGGGATGAATGAGAGAGGAAGAGGGAAAAGGGCATGGGTGGTATTGGGGGAAAGAGTCCAATTCCTAAATGGTGCCCGAAGCAAGCTGCCCAGCCCTGAAACGCCAGGGTGAAGTTCTGTATGGCCAGGGGGCAAGGGAGAGAGAGCATGGCAGGGAACACACCTGCTCAGGGCTGGCAGCAGAGTTGCACAGAAACAGAAACAGACCTAGTTGGTATGTGGGGGTGGACCCTCTATATACCAGAAACAGGACCCAGAAACAGGTGGAAAGACAAACATGGAACTCTGGCTTCTGATCCTGGCTCCGCCACTGGCATAGATCACCTTGGGCTAGGCCCTTTCCCTCTGTGTGTCGCAGTTTTCTGCTCTGTAAAATGAGACAGCAAGGACCATTCCCTAGAATTCTGTTAGAGAGTCAGAGTGACAGAAGACATCCCTAAACCCAGGACAGAAGACTAGTTGCCCCTTTCTGTCCCTTAAAGAGGTATCCCAAAGACCCCTCTAGTACCAACAGCCTCTGTGTCTGCGATTCAGCACCACTAGGGGCAGGACAGAGGGAAGAATGGAGGTTAGACAGCAGGAAGGACTTCCTGCCAAGCAGTGGGAGGGTGAGGAGGCCCCAGCTTCTCCCAGCAGTCCTCCAGGGCCCCTCTGTCAGGGCTGGGGGTGGAGGGGCAGGAGTGGGGGGCACTCAGCAGCTGGGTAATTAGCCATCGCTCTCAGGCCCTGCGGGGAGGGGCTGGCTGGACTGAGAAACCAACGCAAAGTGACAGGGGTGGTTTTGACACGCGGTGGAGCTGACGGGCCCAGGGGGCTGGGGCTTTGGTTTGGGGGGGGAAAATCCCATCAAATGATTAAAAAATAGGTCAGAGGGAAGAAGCCACAGCCGGCACTGAGTCCGTGGTGAGAACGCCATGTCGCTTCCCCAGGGCTGTGGGCCAGAATGGGGTGGGGGAGCTGAGGAGTGTTTGCAGTAGGCGGGTGAGCTGGGAGTGGGGGCAAGAAGGCTGCAGGCCCAGCAGCTGGCCCTCTGCTTCCCTCAACCCTGTCTCACGGGGACATTTTGGAATTCTACCTGCAGCCCACCTCCTGGCCTTCCTGTTGTACCATCTTCCTCCTCAAAGGCAGGATGCTGCAGCTCTTCTTCTGTTCCCCCTACCCCACCCACAACATATATACAAACTCCATTCCAGAAACACTGAGACTACTGCCGCATGTGGAAGCCCTTCTTACCTTCTCGCCTAGGGATCTCCTGCGCAAAGGCGGCTTGCTGACTTATTCTACATTTCTTGCCTATCTGAACTAATTCACCTGCCACTGCATCCCCTTTGCCATCTTGCCAACTCTGCAAGGGGTCCACTTTGGCCCTCCAGGTTGTTCTCAGATCATCCTTTTCCCTCCTTCTCTCCTTTTCTGCCTTCCCAACTTCTGCCACAAATCATAACCACAGTAGCCTGGGAAAGGCAGAGAACAAGGAGTGAGGTAATAGACTCAGGAGCCTGGGACAGGTTGGTGATCTCTAAGCACTTAGAGATCTAAGTAGGTGGAGGCTGATTGACTGTGTCTGCATTGTACAGCAATTTGAGATTCCTGGTAGTGTTCCCCCGATTTAGGCAGTTTACAGCCACCTCCCACCTCCTCTACTGAAGACTGGGACATTCTTTCAGCTGTCTTCCCACAACCCCTTAAACTGCAGCTTAATCCTATTTCCTTTTCTGAGGTCACTGAAACTCATGGAGAGATTAGCACCTGAAATTTGGGAGTAGAACGGAGGCCTGGGATCCACATGCCACAACTCCCTTCCTTATAAATCCTAGGCACAGGCAGAAATCAGGCAAGCAACCAGTGTGTGAAGCAGAGGGACAAACCAGGCATTAGGCTCCCAGCAGTGCTGTCTCCAGCTGAGTGGGCACCTGGGTCCCAGCCACTGGAACAGAGGACACCCAAGGCCACGTTGGCGCCAAAATGGATTGGCTAGGTCTGACCTTGAGTTTAACCCCACTTACCACCCCAGACACAGATCCGCTCTGACACACAAGTCTGAGATTTCCCCAGGAGCCTGCTGTTTGCTGCTTGCCCCGCTCAGTTACCCAGGAAGTGTCAGAAGGCGTCCAGCCTACCTCCTCCTACAAGGGCCATGGGCAGCTGGCTGGACTGAGCTGGGCACTGAGAAGGGCCCTGGACCCACGTCTCTGGCCACAGGGGACATAAAGCTGGCATGGCTGCCCAGCATTTGCCCCTCTCCTTGCTCACCTCCATTTCTTTCCAATCACTGGCATCAGAACCTGACATTCTGTGAGTTGGGAAAGGATGGTGATGGTCAGGTAAGTTCTTAGCAACCGGACCAGTAACTGGGAATTGAGATACTGACCTCATCACCTTGCATTTCACACACATGCGCACACTGAACTAGGGCCACTACCCAAGACCCAGGGCCCTGCAAATAGGCAGTGGGGCATGGGGCTCCCGGGCTCCCATGCACGACCCTGGATGTTGCCAAATCTAGCTTGTACTTTGTCTCAATCCTTGACTCCCAGTGAGTTTGGAAACTGTAAAAACCCCAGTTCTTCCTAATTAACCCCCTCCCCCTATCACCGCTCTGGGTTGAGAGGTAAAGGATGAGATAAGAGAATATCCCGGCCCGGGCATAGTGGCTCATGCCTGTAATCCTAGCACTTTGGGAGGCCGAGGTGGGCAGATCACTTGAGATCAGGAGTTTGAAACCAGCCTGGCCAACATGGTGAAATCCCATCTCTACTAAAAATACAAAAAAACTATCTGGTCATGGTGGTAGGTGCCTGTAATCCCAGCTACTAGGGAGGCTGAGGCAGGAGAATTGCTTGGACCCGGGAGGCGGAGGTTGCAGTGAGCTGAGATTGCTGCACCACTGCACTCCAGCCTGGGCAACAGAGAGAGACTCTGTCAAAAAAAAAAAAAAAAAAAAAAAAAAAAAAAAAAAAAAAAAGAACATCCCCAGGCAACTCGTACCCTTTATTTCCTTTCTTTCTCTCTCTCTCTCTTTTTTTTTTTTTTTTTTGGTTAAGACTAGTCAGTATACCTTTGATTTCATTAGACTTCACAATGGTGTGAAGGCAACTTGGTGAGAACCATTGTTCCCATTTTACAGACAAGGAAACTGAGATATAAAAAAGTTAAGTATCAGCCAGGCACAGTGGCTCATGTCTGTAATCCCAGCACTTTGGGAGGCCGAGGCTGGAGGATCACAAGGTCAGGAGATTGAGACCATCCTGGCCAACATGGTGAAACCCCGTCTCTACTAAAAATACAAAAATTACCTGCTGTGGTGGCACGCACCTGTAGTTCCGGCTACTCAGGAGGCTGAGGCAGGAGAATCGCTTGAACGAGGGAGTTGGAGGTTGCAGTAATCCGGGATTGTGCCACTGCACTACAGCCTGGTGACAGAGAGAGACTCCATCTCAAAAAAAAAAAAAAAAGTTAAGTACCAGCTGGGCACAGTGGCTCGTGCCTGTAATCCCAGCACTTTGGGAGGCTGAGGTGGGCATATCACTGGAGGTCAGGAGTCTGAGATCAGCCTGGCCAACATGGTGAAACTCCATCTCTACTAAAAACACAAAAATTAGCTGGGCGTGATGGCACATGCCTGTAATCCCAGCTACTAAGAGGCTGAGACAGGATAATTGCTTGAACCCAGGAGGCAGAGGCTGCACTGAGCTGAGATCGTGCCATTGCTCTCCAGCCTGGGCAACAGATGGAGATTCCGTCTCAAAAAAAAAAGAAAAGTTAAATACCTTGTCAAGATCACATGGCTGGTGACCTAATGAACACTTACTATACACTTTCCTGAGTGGAGCCTCCCACACCTGTGTGAAGAGGACACTATTGTTCCCATTTTGCAGATGAGAAGCTGGTGCTCAGAGAGGTGACATGATTTTCCCAGGTTCTCAGTTATTTTTATCCCCTGACCCTCTCTCCTTATAAGGTACCCAACCCAACCTGGGCTGAGTCCTTCTCCTCATTCCCTCTGGAGAAAGGCAAGATGGAAGGGCCCTGTATGTCACCCAGTGAGTGTTTCCCTATGTTTTGGGAAGTCATCCTGGTGTCCTAATTGACATTACCCTTGCCTCACCCAGGCCTCTTCTCACCTCTCCTGACGTCCTTTCTGTCTGATGACCCTGCAGAACCGGACCCCGTTACTCAGCAAATCCCATCCCGCTGATGGGGTAGGAGTGGGGAAGCAGGGCTGAGAGACTGAAAAGGGCAGGGACTAGCTTCGTCACACAGCCACTGTGGCAGTGAAGGAAGATGAGTCCAGACGGGAAGGACCCAGGAGTCCTGGTGTCCAGGTGGAGTGAGAGGCAGGAGCCTTCCTCACTTCTCCAAACTCCCTGCCCCAGGCAACGGAGCCCACTGCCAGCCATCCAAGCTGTTAGGTGTTTCTGCCTGAGGAAGGAAGGGGCCTGGGCAGCTCCTAGAATGGGAAGAGAATGCCACTGGGCATGCGCCCTGCCAGGCAGTGCTGCCTCCGTCTTTCTGCCCACGCCTAAGTTCATCACACCTTCCGCTCTGCCCTCCTGCTAATTGAACCTGCACTCTCCTCCCTCTTGCTTCTCACCTTGGGACACGTGAGCCAGTGGCCAAGAGTGAGGCAGCAGAGCCAAGTGGAGCCACCAGCTGCCCCATCCCCTCCATGCCAGCCAGACTGCCTGGGATTCTGGGGACCCCTGTATGCCCCTGCTGCAGCCTCAGCAGTAGCTCTGTCCACAGCTCTTAGGAGCTCCTGTTCCAGGCTGGAAGTGAGGAGGGGGCTTTCCTTGACAACAAACAGGGAAATGGGGGGCCCCACGCCCTGGCCCCAGGCTCTTCTTACGATCTAACCCCCTTGGGGCAGGCCCTTTTTCTCGAAGAAACCCAGCGAAGGCTTCCAAAAAGATCACCTGAGACAGAGTCCCTTTCTTGCCCCGGGCTATAAGTTCTTCTCCTAGTCTAACCTTGATCCCTTGCAGAGGGGTGGAAGAGGGCAGAGATGAATTGCAGTTTCTTATAAACCTGGTGGCTTCTAGTTCCCCGACGACAATACAGCGGAGGAGCCCTGTGGTTCTGGCTCTGAGTCAGGCCCCATCGCCCGGGCGTCCCCAGTGCCATCTCCCTCCGCCCCGCCACGGACTGGAAAATCAGGCTCATGCCTCTGCCGAGAGTCAGTGCTTCCCCTGCTTCCCCTCACCATCTCGCTTTCCCCTAAAGGGAGGTGTTTCCTCGAAGCAGGGAAAAGTCAAGGGGGCAGAGACCTCACCAGCCACCGGGAGGCGGCACTCGGTAGGCACGGGCACGCGGTGGGGGTGGGGCGACCCTGCCTTCCTGTCCCTTCCCCCTCCACCCCTCCAGCCCAGCTCCCCGGTCGTGCTCTTCTAGACGGCTGCATGTGTGCGTGTGCACACACACTTAACACACGTGTGTGGTTGGTATGTAGGGGGGCCCTCTAGCCCCCGAGGGAGAGGGCGGGTGGAGGAAGGGAGATGTCATGCCTCTGATATGCCTATGAGTGACACAAACTTTTTCCACACGTATGTTCTTCACACGTTCTGGGTCTGCACGTGCTCACCATGCCTCCCCGAGTCACAAGTCTGATCGGCGTCCCCCTTCCCTGCTTGGCATTGATCCCTGGGTATTAAGCAGATTCCCTCTGCCTCCCTGTGAGGAGACCCGCCCACCTTGGGAGGGAAAGGTTGGGAATTCAGGAGTCTCTGAGGATACCGGCACCTCCTTCTCAGAAAACTGGCTCCTCCTCCCAGCAGAGGACCCTCAGCCCGGTGGGGGCAGGTCACAGACGTGCCATGCAGACCCTCAACCTTCCCACCTGTTTGAGGGCTCAAGGAGATATCAAAACCCCACCCCTAGACCCTGGATATAGGTGGGAGAGTTTAGGGAGGGTCTCACCCCGTGGGGAAATTGAACCCAGCCAGGGAGTGGTTAGGAAGATCTGGGTCAGCAGTCAGAAGAACTCACGTGCACCTCGCTGTCAGGGGTAGGGGGAGTGTGAGGGAGCCTAAACGGAAAGTGAGCAGGACAGAGGGAGAAAGAAAGAGAGGGAAAGAGAGAAACTGAGACCCCGGGCAGTCAGAAAGAGAGGGGAGGGCAGCGCTGGAGGTGGGCAGGACCTTCTGGATAGCTGGGCAGCACGGTGAGGGGGCCTGCGGGTCTAGGAAGTGGTTGCCTTTTCCCTTTTTTCTCTAGCATCACAGATACGCGAAAGGTCAGTGCTGAGAGAATCCAAGCCTTTCATCTCAAGAAGGAGAAATCAAGTCAGAGCAAGACGGCTCAGAGCCACTAAAAGGGAACACAGAACCCTGTAGAGCCCACCCTCTTGCCTCCCAGGTTGTGAATTTTCTAACTCCATGGGGAATCAGGAGGACCCAGCACCTGGGATGTTCAGCACAGCAGGGGCAGTTCCAGCACTCTCTGCAGCTCAAGCAGCTGGGCTGCCTAGCTGGTGCCCAGGCCCTGCCGAGGGGACCCATGATACCCCGTCCCACTAGCAGCATCAGCAGCTTAGCTACCCCGAGAACTGGGACCAGAAGAGGCATGTTGAAAGGAGACTCTTTTGATGACCCAGACATCCTCCACCCCAACCCCTCCCCACTCCAAGCTGCTGGGTGTGCAAGCCCAGGGATACTGCTCCCTCCACCTTGGTGACCCCCCAACTCCTGAACCCACAGACATTGTGAGACAGTGCGCGCAGGCCCTGCCATTTGGGAACTCAGACGCTAGCAAAAGCCTCCAAAGAAAACAATTTTCTGTCTTGGCCTCTGACTCCCCTGAAAATCTGGGGGGCTAATGGGAGGGACTTTTAACCCCCTTAGTCATCCTAGGAAGCCAAGCTGAATAGCAGTCACTGATAGTCACCCGACCACAAGCCAATTTTGCGGTTTCAGTTGTTTTCAGAAGGAGCAGCAAAGCAGTGGCAGGAGGCCCTGGGCAGAGGAGTGGGCTGACTCCCGGACCCCAGCCCCTGCCCAGAGCACTCTGCCCTAGCATGACTCAGCCCAAGGCTCAGCAAGACCCAGAATTGCACCCACTTTACAGATTCACACAGACGGGGTTTGCAACAACCAGAAACAGCCTTCTGTATCCCCTCCATGTACCCCCGGCTACTTTACTGGCAAGGCTGGCTGCTTTCTGCATCCACGATGAGCCCTTTTGCTTTGCTTTTCTCTTTTCTTTTCCTTCATTTCCCTTCCTTTCCTTTCTTTCATATCATTTCACTTCCTTTCTCTTTCCCTCTTTCATTTTTCTTTCCTTCCTTCTTTTCTTCCTTTCCTTTCTTTCTCTTCCTTCCTTATTCCCTCCTCTCTCTCTGCTTCTCTCTCTGCCCCTGCCCCATTACATGTGTGCCTGGCAGGAATAATCTAGGAGCCACAATGAAGAGCAGAGGCCCCTGAGTCCCCCAGGTATACTCCTGAACCACATCTGTCACCTCCTTCATGAGCTACAGGGAAAGAGATCAAGATTAGCTCTAAGGGAAGCTTCCCACTGAATGGAGTTTGGAACAATCTCAGAAATATAGAATGCCAAAATATCAGAGCCATGATGGAAATTAAACCACCTAGTCCACCGAGGAACAGAAGCTCTGAGAAACGGCACAGTGTTCACAGAGCGCGGCTAGAACCAGAGGTGCTCACTCTCAGAACAGGCTCTAAACGGCTTCCTTCGCTACACTGTAGGCTGAGAATTCTCTCCCCTTCTCACGATTTTCAGTGTAAACCAGACCCCTTGTCCTCATGACCAGACAGAAAAAAGTAAACAGGAATGGGCTTGGCTCAAGGATGTGGATACAGGTCAGTGGCAGCCCAGGCACAGAGAGGTACAGCATTTTGGTAACATGGCATCGCCGTGTCCTCTTCCTCCAGGAAGGCTGCTAGAATTAGGAATGAGCCTGTCACCCTCCACACCTGGTGGCCTCAGCCATGGCAGAGAGAGAAAGGATGAACGAGATGTGCCTGAGTACCAGCCACAGCTTGTAGCCCTGAGTGACAGAGAGGGAGGAGGAGGAACGAGAGGGGCAGGAAGTGGGGTCCAGACAGGAGTGGGGGGGTGCGTGAAGCTAGGGAAGGGGAGGCACTCCCACGGGGAAAAAAGCTGCCCTGATGAGTCACTGCTGCCCAGGTGCAGCCCTCCTCGGGGCTGCCCAGCTGCGTTTAAGTTTTATCATGTGATTTCTATGAAGGATAATGGAGTGGTGGGCTGGAGCTGGCTCATGCCAGCTCTCAAGAGCCGATTATGAGTATCTCTTCCCAGTGCTCAGTGCTGAGGTAGCTTACATTGGCGAGCTGGTTGTTAAACGTTTGGCAGCACACCACTGGATAATGAGGTCAGCTTCAGAGCCAGGAGTGTACGTGTCTGCATATGGGTGTGGGATTTCCATGCATGTGTTAGTGTGCACTATTCCTGGGTTCCTGTGGCACCTGGGACACACCTGTGTGGCACCGTGATCCTGGCTGTGTGTGTTGGGAGGAGTGTGTCCCTGAACATGGGTGTTCTGGAAGCCTGGTAGGTGGGGAAGGGATGTGCATGGAACTGGGTCAGTCCGTGTGCTTTGTGTATCTGGGGTGATGTGACAGGGTGAGTCTGGAGGGTGGTGTGGAGACAATGCAACTGCCTGACCATCCATGGGGAGGAGACCCACCTGTGCCCACTGTGGGGGACTAGGGCAGCACCTGAGATCAGAGACACACACCTCTGAGCTCGGAGGACGCAGGGAGTCCTGAGACCCTGTGCGAAGTCTCACCTCTGCACTGCTTCTGTCCTCAAGCACAACCATTTGCCAGTCTGGGAGGGAGTGGAATATCCAGGTGGGCACAGGGCTCTCTGATCCCTCATGTGAGTTCTCTGTGTGTGCTGGGCACCAGGGGGCACTGTCCTCTCCCTTCCCCCTCACCCATGCAGGGGTGAACTATTTCCTTCACACCATCTCCTGATCCTCCCCCTTACCTCCCATCCACAGTGTGCTTTTGCTGTCTGTGGGGAGAAGGGAGAGTTCGGCTCCTGCAACACCCACACGGCCAAGGGCCCCAAGAAAGGGGAGGGGCAAGATCATTATTCAGTTGGCCTGGCCACCTTCTCACCTCTGGGCTGGAGGCCTGGCATGGGCATCCCTTCAAAGTGGCATGGCCCCCTGCCTCTCGCCTCACTGGCTGCCTCCAGCTGCTCTACCCCAGGGGACTTGGCTCCACTGCCGCATTGACCTTTGAGGCTCCAAATGAGGTCTCATCTCAGTCTCCCCACCAAGAAGTCCTGCAGGCCTCTTGCTCCAGGGAGGAATGGGTAGAAGGACCAGAGCTGTTTCTTCCCACCCCCTCTCTGCCCTGGCCCATAAGGCCAGAAGAAGAAAAGCATGAAGACAGGACAGGTGAGAGGAGGTGCGGAGAGGCAGCCTTTCTTCCTGTACTCTTCCGCCTCAGATCCCTCAACCCAGGCTGTGGCCTGGGGACATGTGTGTTCTCACGCCTGGACCCACCCTCATCCCTCCTGCCTGGAGCCTTCTGCCACCCACTCCCCACCTGCAGTGGGTCTCTCTGCTCATCTCTCTGCCTCCGTTCCCAAGGCCAGGCCAAGCTCCCAGATCCCTCTAGGAATCTGCTGTGGGGAACATCCAGGGGACAGGATCCCTCAATTCTTCTTTGGAAATGTGTCCGCAGGAAGTTCTTCCTAAAGTTTAACCGAAGGTTCCTTCTACTGCAGCCAGTGCTCAGCACCTCCCAGGCTGGAAGTCGGGTCTTCTTCCCACTCCAGCCAACGCTCTCCTTCAGGTGAAGCTGGATCAGGTGGAGAAACAACCCAGCTCCAAAAACGAAAACAAAAGTCTTTGTTCATCCCCTACCCTCCCTGCCCACCCCTGCCCCCAGCCACCACAGAAACCCACAGGGCATTGGAGCCTTCATCCCAAAATGAGTCAGGGCCCTTCAGAGGGTTGAACTGGGGTGCAAGAATTTCCCTTCATGCCAAGCAAGGGTTCTATCTGATAGCAATCTCCATCCAGCCTCCTTGGGCCAAGGAGCAGGTCGGCCTCCCCATTGGGAGGGGTCCAACCATCTGTGGAAGCTTGGCTGGCCTGGATGCGCCTTTCGCCCTGGCCTCCTCTAACACCAAATTTCACTCCCCCTGCTTGACACTAAGAGAGGATCGGCGCAGAGTGCCTAAGCGTGGAGTGAGCCTGCTGAACCGGGCTCCGTGCCTGCCTCACAGTCTGCCCTCCACACCCACCTTCCAAGGAAGCAATGGAAGTAGAAACTCCCCCCTAGGTCTGAGGCCCCAGGGACCCTCACAGGGTACCAAGAGACCAGCTCCAAATCTCCTGGCTCGTTCTTTCCACCCTCACACTCAAGGGAACAAGAAGACTTTCCCAGAGAGGAAGGGAGTGTTTAGGGCCAAAGAAGATGCTTAGGAGAGTAGAAGCAGCAGTGGCCCAGCTGACCCCATGGACAGCCTGCTCCCCCACCCCTGCCCCCTGCACTGCATATATTCTCTTCCCCTAAAATAGCATCTCTGGAGGGAGGAGTGGGGGAGTTCTCAGTTCACCGTTCTCTCCTTCCCACAGTGCGTTCACAGTTCTCTCGCTGTCTCTCACGACCTGGTTTCCCTGCCAGGCCCTTCTGCTCTGCCTCCACCCTCACCACCTCACCCTGCCAGGTGCCAGGACCTCTTGGCCAGAGAGGGGGCCTGCTCTCCACGGCCCATCATTTCCCACTTCCAAGCCGTGACTGTCACACCATTCCCTCCCCTCTTTGGGAAAGAAGTAAATTCAGTCCACACAGTTTGAGCATCAAATGTGTCTGTGAGTCTGTGCCGCAGTCACTGGGGCAGGGGATAAAAGTGTTGTGCTGCCACGGTCCTGATCCTTTTCCTCCAGGATCCCATTGCCTGACACTCAGAGGCCTCTGACAGAGCTGGGAGTCCCTGGGGTTGCGGGGACGGGGGTCTACCTTTGCTCCACCACACAGCCACAGTCTCACACCGGACCCGGATTTACCTCATGCCATTTTTAGAATCTCATCGCAAGCTCTTCTGCTCTATTGTGTGGCCTATTTCCCATGTGGAATGGTCCATTGAGCTGGTGCCAGATTGATAGGGGAGATTCATCCCTTGGCCCTGGGAAATGCCCAGTCTGATGGGGAAGGCAGAACACAGACTGAGAACACTGGCAGAGACAACTCCCCAATTAGGTAGAGCTGGGGTCATTACAGCTGCCAGAGGGGCACCAGGGAGAGGGTTCCCAGAGGAACAGACAGTGGGGAAGGCTCTGAAGAAGGAAAGGTCAGGGCTCAGGTGTCTGGGGTTGAGGGAAGTGGGAAGCTAGAAAGAGGTGTCTGCCCAACCTGGAGAGGGATGAGCCACAGCAGGTGCATTTCCCCTGGCCAGGGCCCCACTGTGGGGCTGACCTCCTGTCCCCTGCACCGTGGGAGTGTTGGAGGCAAGGAAAGGGAACCTCAAAGTCCCCCTCAAGGGAACCGCCTCCCCCCTTGTTATTTCTGGCTCCATTTTCTTGGTCAAGAAGGGTGTCAGCGGTAATGCAAATTAGGAGGTGTTTGAGGTGCTGGCCAACACCCATCCTGTCCCCTCAGCCCTCCCCCTCCCCCATGCCCACACTCACATAGCCGAATGGGACATCTGTGAGATGCGCCTGGTGACTCTGCCCTTGGCTGAATTGGCATGCAGGATGGGTGAAGCTGTGGGCTGAGACTGGGTTCTCAGGGGCATCTGCCTCTGCCCCAAGGAAGGGCAGGCACGAGAGGGCCTCTAGCTGATGCCCAGGTTCCCCCTGCGCAGCCCCTTTGTGTCCTCAGCCCTGCCAGACTTCCCTGGTCATGACATAGAGCCACATGGCATCTACATGGCATCTGCATGAACAGTGAATGCACAAACCAGTAAGTGCCTCAAGCCAGAGCCTTCTCTCCTGGGCTGCAGTGTAAAGGGCACGGCTGGCGGCTCCTGAACAGCATGGCTCACATGCTCACGGGGCTCCGGTGTGGCAGATGTGGGTTGGCTCTTAGAAAGCGACCAGGGGGCGCAGCCTTGAGCACTGAGAATGTCACTGGGGTCAAAACAGAGAAAGTGGAGGAAGTGCAGGAATAGGGGCAGGTGCTGGAGGATTTCACACATCTTCCCCACATTACCTGGCCGCCGCCTCAGACACCTTGCCCGCCCCTGTCCAGCTAGGAACCCCCAGCCCTTGTGGTTCATCCTTATATCTGACCTCTACTCTTCCTGTGGCCGCCAAAGTTGGTCTGTTCTTGTCCTTGCTGAGGGAGGATGGGACTGGGGGAGCTGTCCGGCTCTCTCTACCCTATAAAGACGTCACTGAGTGAGCCCCCCACCCACTCCGTTCTTCATTAGTCCTAATCAGCTGGGTGAGGTGTTTCTGATTAACACGGCTGACTCACCCACACACCCCTCCCCGTGTTAGGATCCGATGCTCCCGACATACACTCTCCCGCACACATGTGCACGCACGTGCACCACCGGCTGCTGAAAGGAGCTGTTGCTGCACTCAGCTCATCTCCTGACACAGCCTGCATGGGGACCCGGCCAGGGGCAGGGATCTCCATGGCCTGGTAGCTCTGGCTGGGGAAACCCTGTGGGGAGAAGGGGCATAGCCAGAGAGACTGTGGGACACTGGCCTTTAATACAGCATGTGGCGATGCGCCCGAGGGTGGCTTGTTCCCTGTGAAGTCGTCTTCCCCCACCCCTGCATGTCTGGCTTTGGGAGAGTGAGTGGGTCCCCCACGTGTGTCTTTCCAGACTCAGCAGAGGTCTTCCCTCCCTCCCCCTTGCTCCTGCCGCAGTTTTCCCACCCTCTTCCCCTTTCCAGGAGCCTAGAGACCCCTTTGCCTCTGCATTTTCTCAGCCTCAGTGCCCTGCCTCCCTGTCTCCACAGAGTAATGAGTATCAGGTGTCCTTCCATGATCACAGTCCTTGAGAGAAGGACTGGCAGGGCTCCCTAGCCCTTCCCCATCTCCCCACACCTTGTCCTCTCCTTTTGGTGGCAGGGGCGAGGGGGAGGATTAGACGAAAGGCTGGGGCACGTTAGCTTTCTCTCCTTCCCAGCCTTCCCTCCCAGCCCCCAGCAACTTTCCACCCTGCACCTGAGCCCTCTCCCAGGTCCCCAGAAATCAAGGAGACAAGCTGCCAGAACCTGCACCCTGTGTCCCCACACTCTCCCTCACCCTGGTGACAGGGGAATGCCCAGGTTGCAGGACACCTGGGTTCCCTTCCACCTTCAGACATGCTCAAGGACCAGCAGTGGCTACCTGGGTCATCCCCCTGCCTCTGTGCTCTCATTCCCAGCCATCCTTTGCGCCTCTTCTCAACAGCAGGATTTCTCTTTGCCTCGTGTGTCCCTAAATCACCCTTATTCATTCATGCACGTCTCCTAAGTACTTCCAAAGATCCAAATGGCACCCAGGTCCACCTCCTCCATGGAGGTGGAGAAATAGCAGGGGGCACTAAATGGGCACCCATGTGCCAAAGGTTCCAGAACCTTCTTTCCCAGGGCTGTGAACCCATGTCACATAGGGACGGCTGGTCAAACTTCTCCTGGCACTCAGGACTTGGCTGCGGGCGCAACTGAGCTTGGATGAACTCTGAGAGGGCATCATAGTTGTTAACTGCAACAGAGAACCCGGGGCAGCTGGGAAGTCTTCCCATGGGGGTCTGGACTTTGGCACTGAATGGGAAGGCACATTTGCCCTGGGTCTACAGCTGAACCTCACACCTTCAATGAGCAATTGCCTTTGTCCCCTTTTTGTTTTTAAGTGAACTATTGACCAAAAACGGCCACATGGAAGAGAAAGGCACCCAGTTGATTAACAAGTCACTGAAGCACTTTTTGCAGACACAGGGCAAAACCCCGGCTGGGGCATAAGTCATGGGTTCATGACCCAGCTCTGACTTTTCAGGCTGTGGGACTTCTGAGGCAGCTGCTGAGCCTGGAACTCAGCCCCTCCCCTGTTCTTAGACCCATGAGGACATGGAACACGGATGTTCTTCCTCTTTGAGGCCCCAGCCTGGTTCTTGACAAGCAGAAATCATTTGATGAAGACATAACTGATACTGATAAACCCCAAGGCTTTAGAACCTCGACTGGCCTGACCTACTGGGTGGGAAATTCAAGAGGCCTGCTCAGGGCTGGGTGGCTTTTTTTTTTTTTTTTTTTTGAGACAGAGTCTCGCTCTGTCGCCCAGGCTGGAGTGCAGTGGCGCAATCTCGGCTCACTGCAAGCTCCACCTCCCGGGTTCACGCGATTCTCCTGCCTCAGCCTCTCCGAGTAGCTGGGACTACAGGCGCCCGCCACCACGCCCGGCTAATTTTTTTGTATTTTTAGTAGAGACGGGGTTTCACCGTGGTCTCGATCTCCTGACCTCGTGATCCGCCCGCCTCGGCCTCCCAAAGTGCTGGGATTACAAGCGTGAGCCACTGCGCCCGGCCTGGATGGCTGCTTTTTATCTATCTGTTCTAATGACTGCCGTGCCACAAGTCATCTGCAACCACTTACATGTCTGCACCTCCAGAACCGCTCTGAATGTGGGTGCCCCATGCATCCCCTACTTGCCCAGTGTCTACCTCCCATGGTCACAGTCACTTGAGACACACTTTCCAAGACCTCCTGCTACCGAGGGCTCTACCCGTCCCCCGCCCTGCCCCCAGCCACAGAGGGCACAGACTGAGCGCAGATGGAACAGGTAAGTTTTATTTGGACTTTCAACTTGTTCAGAGAGCACAGGGGCCCCCGCCTCCCCTCTCCAGGCCCCCTTCCCCATTTCCGCTCCCTGGGGATGCTCAGGGTACAATGACGTGTCCTTGGCCCCTTCCCTGCCCGACACATCCCCTCACTCCCCTGCTCGATAGAGGGGAGGGGTGCAGGGAGGTGGGGCCTGGAAGAGTTGGATAAGAGCGGACATGCGCTGTCAGTAGCGGCCACTGCTCTCCACCCAGAGCTGAGACCTGGGAGAGGCGCGCAGTGGAGCGGGGTGGATTCATTGTGGGGTGGCAGACTTTCGCCGTAGAAGGCTCCCCACTTCAGCCCTGGGGACCCCCTGGCCTCCTGCTTACCCGTCCTTCTGAGGGTACGACTCTGAGGTAGATTTCACAGAGGAAATGTAGGTGGGTGGGTGGAGTGTGGGAAGGGGTTAGCTCTTTTGAAGTTGATCTCCACAGCACCCTGGGCCCGTTCTCGGGTTCTGGCCTGGGAGGCAGGGGCTGATGACACTCACCCAGCTAACAGAGGCTGAGTCACACAAGGGCTCCAGGGCACCTGTGGTGTCAGGGGCTCCAGTGGAAGAAGGGTTGAGGGGGCATCTGCCTTGATGATCTGTGCCTCAGTGCCAGGGGCGCCAGGAGGGCATGGGCCTGGGAGGCTGGCAGACAGTCCCCTGGCCATAGGGGCATGCTGTAGGGCCCTGGCCCTCAGAGAAGCCTCTTTAGACTAGATCTTCCCAGTCCTCCAGGATCCTCCCTCTCCTCTCCTCTCCTCCCCTCCCTATTCCTCAGAGTGGGCAGAACAGGGAAAGGAGGACAGGGCTGGCCTGCAGGGAACCGCAAGAAACAAGATGCCTCCCTCCCCCAATAGGGGCCCATGCCATGAGCCCTAGGCTGGCCACAGGATGGAGGAACTAGGGTCATTGCGCAGAGCAGGCTCTGGGACCCCAAAGACAGCCTGTGGGTGCTCCCCAGACAGAGCCCCGTCTGAGAAAGACGGACATTTGGGGAGGGGCGCAGGAGCTCCTGGAGTCCTCTCCCCCCACCCCAGGCCCAAGCACTGGACACCTTCTTGGATCTAACCCTGTTTAAGAACAGAAAGGCAGAGGGAGAGGCCTGGGAGGGGTATGCCGTCCCCATCCCAGCCCAAGTCCCCACCTCCTAAGCAAAAACCAGGAGCACGGGGGGAGCCTCGGCTGACCTCCCAGGAAGAGCCAGAGCTGAGTGGTGCCTGGACCAGGGAAGATGGCACACACGTTGACTCGGTAGCAAGTGGAGGTATCTGGGGGTCGCAAGGGCAGGGACCCCCCACGAGATTCATGCAGCATTCAAAGTGAGTGTTTGGGGGTGATAGGAGAGGACAGAGAAACAGCCAGTGGGTGGGGGTGGTGCCCTAGATCTTGCTGTTCTCCAGGTGGGAGTCAATGTGTTTGATGAGGGCATCATCCGGGTACCCGACAGGGAAACCCAGCTGGCAGAGGGGGCAGCTGCGGATGTCGGAGCCCACCGTCTCCATCAGCAACTGTCGAGAGAGAAGGAAGTCACTTATGGTCCCCAGTCCCCACCCATGGTCCCCACATCCCAGCCTGCCCTGTCCCAGGACCCAGGGCAGGGAGGGCTGTGGCATGTAGGAGGGGTCCAGCCACCCTTTCTTCAGCACCGTCCTCCCCCACACCAGCTCAGTGTCCACCCCCCTGCCCAGGGACAGGGTCCCCAGGAGGCAGGTATGAGAGAGTCACTGCTAAGCTTGCCAGGGCATCTGTGGTAATGAGGGAAGCCAAGACCCAGACATGCCCTCAGAGTGACTAAGACACAGCTCCTGGATAACTCAAAGCAATGGACGATCCTAAACAAGGTACAACCCCAAAATAATTTTCTGTCTGGCTTTGGAGTATATTTTGGTCTTTCCAGGTTACAATGGGTGGCTCTGACATTCAGGGAACTCATTATTTCAGTGAAATGATTGAGCCCTGAGACAAGCTTCTGTCTTTCAGGACAGACAGAAAAGGGCAAGGGCTCTGAGGCCTGAAGAAGGGAGCTGGATAAACAGGCCTGTTCCTGTGTTGGCTGGTGGCCTGCTATGGTCAGTAGCCACCATCACCACAGCCAATATAATAGCAGATGCTTGAGCCAGGCACTGTGCTGACCACTTTAGGCTCACTGCCTGCTTCTTAAGAACCCTGTAAGGTAATCAGATACTATAATCATTGTCCCCATTTTGCAGATGAGAATATTGAGGATCAGAGAGGATAAGTAACTTGCACAAGGTCCCACAGCTATTAAGTGGTGGAGTTTGGAATCAAAGGCAGAACTGTCACTCACTCCAAAAACCATATCCTTATCCAAGGAAATGAACGAAATCTTAATGGGGCAGGCCCCAATTTCTGGTGACAGAAGACCACGGGAAGTGAGGTGAAGGGACCTAGACTGTGGCCCGGGGTCCAAGGAGGGTGAATAGTTTGCACGCTGACACCCGAAAGGGGCAGGGCCCTCAACGGAGGGTGAGGCGCTGGGGTCTCAATCTCAAGTCCCGGTCCGGGGTGGGCGGAACGCGGGCGCCCCACTCACGTTGATGGACGGCCAGGACTGCGCGTGCTCGGCGTGGGCGTAGGCGGTGGCGGCGGGCGACTCGGGGATAGGGAAGCCCGCGCAGAAGGAGGCGCAGCGGATGGTGCCCACCTCCGGGCTGGGCGGGCTGGTGGGCACAGCCCACTCGTCCTCCTCTGACGGCTGCTTCTCGAAGCGCAGCCGGATGCCCTCGAAGGCCCGCCGCGGGCTGAGGGGCCTGCCGGGGCCGTAGAGCTCGCTGCCGTAGGCCCGGGGCTTGGGGAGAGTGGCCGCCTCCGCCTGCAGCCAGGGCGGGGAGGCGCCCGCGTAGGCCGCGCCCTCCACCAGCTCAGAGTAGCTGCGGCGGCCCTGGAAGCCGGCCTTCACGTGGTGGCTGGGCGGCTTGGCGTAGGCGCGCTCGGCCAGCGTCCTCTCGCCCGGCGGGGGCGGCGGCGGCGGCCGGGGCTGCGGGGCCGGGCAGCTGGGGGGCACCGGGGAACGGCGCTGCGGGCTGGGGGACTGGCACGGCGGCGGCACCGGCGAGCGGCGCTGCGGGACGGGCGACGGGCAGGAGGGTGAGGCCGGAGAGCGGCGCTGCTGCGGCGAGGGGCACGGGGGCACGGGAGAGCGGCGCTGGGGTACGGGGGACTGGCACGGGGGGCACGGGGGAGCCGCTCGGGCAGGCGGGGAGGGGGAGGGGCACTGGGGGGCCGGGGAGTGGCGTTGTGACAGTGGCGAGTGCCTCTGGCCTGGAAGAGAAACCAGGACGGGGTGGGGGGACAGAGGTGCAGAGAGAAGACCTCAGAACTGGAGCGCCAGGGGGTGCCCGGACCCATGCCCACCAACTCCAGGCCACAGGAAAGGAAATAAAGGGTGGTCCCCAGGACCAAGATGGTTGCCATGGCTACCCGCTCCTTCCCGGGTCCCGGGGCTGCCCACCCCCGCCCCCGCCCTGCCCCATCTCACCGCCACTCCGGGCCTGCTCCTGCAACAGAGTCCTCAAGATTCTCCCCTGTAGGGAACTCAACTCCCGAAGCCGGCCCAGCTCCTCCGTCAGCTCGGTGTAGGCCAGCGCCAAATTCACCCTGAAGTCAGAGGGCAGTGGGGAAGACGAGAAGGGCAGTGGGTCTACCGTCCCAGCTGTGGAGGAAGAACTGGCTGTGCCCCAGCATCTGGCCACACCATGCTCCCTCCCACCCGCAAGGCCCTCCTACCCCAACTGCAGAAATCCTCCCTACCTTTAAGGTCCAGCTCAAAAGCCACCTCTTCCAGGGAGCCTCCCTCTGCATCCTGAGACCCATTCCCTGGGCTAAGGCAGTGGTTCCCAGCCTAAGTGCAGGGACAGGGAGCAGAGAGATTCCAAGGGCTCCCTGAATCCCTGCATGCATCAGGCACTGTCCGTGGCCTGAACACAGCTCATACAGGTATGTGTGAACGTTTTTCTAATCTGTGCAAAAGCTGTGATTATGAATTAAAGCACGGATTCATAAAAAAGCTGTACTGAATTTATAGTAGCTTCTGTCACTGTGAATTTTCTCAAGCAGTGCATACTAAAAGTGTTATAATCTGTGTATTGGGAGTGGGATCCATGAAGAGTCCTCACCTTTGAAAAGGTTGGGGACCGTGCTGCATAGAATAGCTCGTTTCATAAGCAAAGATGGTTTCCTGGCTGATGGGGGTGCTAACTGATAAACTTAACCCCAAACCAGCCCAATTCCATGTCCACTGCACCTGGCTCAACATCAAAGCTGCCTCTGGGCTCTTTTCAGCCTTGCCCCTCCCAGGACCTCCTTGCTGTACAACTCCACCAGGATCTTAACACTGAGATCTTTGTGAACAGCTGCTGTACACTGCACACTTGCAGGGAGTGCCAGTCACGCCAGGCACTTCTCAAAGCCTGCCTTGTTCTAGAACTTTATGGGGAGTTTCTTGATGGGGAGGATTACGTCATTGTATTTATATTCCCACCACCTTGTCCAGGGCCTGGAACCCAGCAGATGTTCAGTAAGTGGATAATGCATTTGAGCCTCTCCCTCCATTTTTCTTTCTCCTTCCCTTTCTTCCTCCCTGCTTCCTGTTCAGGCATCTTGGGCACCCACCCTCATGGAGCTGGAACAGACTTGGCAAGGAACCTCACCCACTTCCTTTTCCCTTCCTTTATCTCTAGGTCACTTGCAACCCAGAACCATGGAAGGTCATCACTCCACTGCTCTCTGCTTTCTCCCACTGTGGCCTGCACGGCCCCAGGAGCCCTCCCTGACCGCATGGGAAACTCTGCCATGCCCTTGGGCCCTGCCTTCATCACTGTTCTGAGTGTGGACAGAGCCTTGAATCTCCCTAAGGCAGAGATTTAGGTTTCTTTGGCTCTCCCCACCTCCAACTCCAGAAGGGACTCGGGAACTTAGTGGAAGCTGGAGCTGGGAGAAAATACCAGGTGTCGCTCCACACAGATCTCTTCCCAGGGGAGGTCTCGTCCCAGGATAGAGAGGTCAAGGGGGCCCAAGTTCTTAGGCCTGGAGGGCCCTGTCCCCATCCCATAGTGATGGACATGTGGATGGGAGAGTGTGAAGACAGGTGTGAGGCCAGGCTGATGAATGAGGAAAGGCGTGAATGAGCATAGGGGTGTGTGTGTGTGTGTGTGTGTGTGTGTGTGTGTCTAAGTCTAACCCTAAAGGAGAGGAGGGGAAGTCGTGAGGTTAGGGCTTCAGAGGGCAGGAAAAGAGAGGTGGAGAGGGTAGATAATGACTAGGCTCCCTGCTCTCGCTCACTGGCTCTCTCTTACTAATCCTAGGGCAGAAACTGCCCCTCCCACAAGACTATTTTTAACCCATTTGGGCCAAAGCCAAATTACTGCAAATGGGCCAGGTCTCTGGGAGACAGCTCTCTTCTTAGGGAGGGAGAGTCCTCGCCACCCATCTGACGGTGAGCAGGGCTGGGCAGGCAGAGAGGAAGGAGTCCCAGAGAGGAGGAGGCTGCTGAGACCCTGCGGCCTCCATCCCATCACATCTCAGCCCTTGTTTTTGTTAAATGTGTCCTGTGCCCCCTCACGCTCAGCTCATGGGTCTGTGGGAAGAAATGGCATCTCCCCCTTCAGACTGGGAGGTCCAGGTGTGTCCCACGTCAAATAGGGAACTCCCCAAGGGAAGGCTTCCCCTCCAGACCGAGGACATCTGTGGGCAGGAGCTGTGTGTCCCCCATCAGACTGGGGGCTTTTGGAGGGCTGGATCGTGCTATCTCCTTGGCAGCAGGGGAAGGAGAGGGCTCTGGGCAGGGCACAGAGTGTGGTCCTCTATCCACATAGCCAAAGCTTCTCTCACCATCCACTTTCACTGCTGTATCTCAGGCGACAGATACAGGTCGTCGTCTTCACACCCCGCCTCAGAGATCTCACCTGCCACACTCAGTTCCCAGGCCCCTGTCACTCCCTTGCTTGCCTCCCTCCCCTTGTCAGGAGCTACCCCAGTTTCTACCACCCAGCCCCTGGCATCCTTCTCACAGTGAAACAGACAGGGTGGCTGAAAATGGAAGGAAGAAGCCTTGGCCCACAATGTCCAGCCCCTCTCCCAGCTCTGCCACCTGGGGCCTGAGGTAGGTGGATTCTGTCCACCCAGAACTTCAGGCAACTCTCACAAAGACTGCTAAGTCCCCGGCAAGGTGATTGACTTGACCTCCTCCTGATACCCCATGGCCTTTTGGGACCTCCCCCTTCATTGGGTGTCTCTCTCCATCTCAAGATGCACAGGCCTGGGCCACTGAAGATGCTAACGACCTGAATGACTCACTGAAAACACTGCCAATTCAGTGGAAAAAAAAATCTCAACTTCACAACACAACCAAGAGTCGCACACGTGCACCGAAATACACATTCCATTTCCTGGCTTCCTGGCCCACACCTGAGCGCTTTTTCACCATCATGACTGTTTGGGAAGAATGGGTCAGGTAAATGGCAGCAGATGGCTGCATTTGGATGCTGCTTTATTGCTTACATGACAGGAGAAAGTTCTGAGTCTTTCAGAACCTGGGAGGCACCCAGAGAGAAAAGAATGGGATGATCTGTTTGAGTGCTCACCCCGGGCCAGGCACTCTGCTGAGAACTTTATTCATCTCCACAACAACCCTACGGCATTGCCACTGTTATCTTCATTTTATAGATGAGAAAACTGAGGCTTACAGAGGTTAAGTTACTTGACTAAAATCATAAAGCCTACTAGTAATGGAGTTGCTGGGATGGGAGCTCTGCCCCCTAGACTGCAAAGTCCAGGCTACTGACCATTATGCTCTACCGTCCCCCAAAGAAGCAGGAAGGAGGGGAGAGGAAAGGCAAGGCAGCAGCGGAAGGGAAAGACGAAGAGGAGGAGGGGGCTGGGGACCTTGGCAGTGGCCTGGAAGCCCTAAGAATCACCACCCCTTCCCTGGGGGTGATAGGAAGGTGCTAGACACATGTGGAAGTGGAAGATCAGAGTGATTAAGTGGCTGGCTCAAGGTCACAGAGTGGCAGTGGCACACAGCAGATTCAAACACAGGCTCTTGGCACCTCAGCCTGCCAAGCTGGCAACTCCGGAGGAGCCAGAGAGCAAATGGCAGAGCTGGCAGGAAGGGGGGCCCCCTAGGCTGCAAATATTCCACCCTTCGTATCCTTTCATTCAGTCTTTCCACGAATAATTCACGGATCTCACACACTTTTCTGGAAACGATAAAGCTGGGGATGGCCTTGAGGACAGGATTAAAGGAGCCAGGTTCAGACTAGGAGTGGGGTTGATGTTGCACAAGATTGTGGACAGAGCTGAGGGTCAGGATCAGGGATAGGGTTAGAGTCAGGGATGGGAGCAGTAAAAGGGTTAGGATTAGGGTTAGGTTTAGAGCTGTCCATATGGTCAGAATCATCGTCTGATTCAGAATTGGGAGGAAAACAGAAATCCAACCTTCCTGGGCCCTTCCATCCTTGCTCGAAGCTGCGCCCAGCTGCCCCAGCCACCTCACCCCTGTGGGATAATTTAGGGACCAAACTTTCCACCACCCACAGGCACACCCAGCATCAGTCTTCCCGCCAGACCCTCGGGGAGGGGACCACAGGCACCGGGCCGTGGAGCGGACTTGAGGTTGCGGGCCGGCGGGGAGGAGGAAGTTGCTTTGCAACAACCCAGTGCTCCACCACTTCCTTTCGGGCGCCTTGAGCCCCTTCTCTCTCCTCGACCAGCTATGACTGGTGGGGTCCCCAGAGCCTGGCTCTTCATGGCAGCCCCTGCCACGAATCCACCAGAGCTGACATCCCGGGTCTAGAAAGCTTCCCAGATGCAGCTGATTGGAGCAGCTCAGGGGTAGGCCTGGAAACCAGGGTTCCCATATAGGTGGGGTGCCCAGAGATCCCAGTTTGCCTAGGACTGTCCCAGTTCACACTAGTTGCCCCAGCATAATTATTAATAGTGCCCCCTTTCACTTTCAAAAGTGATCCAGTCTGGTCAACAAATCACACAGTCGCCCCTCATATAAGGGCCTTCTACCTGAAGAAGAACCTGAACCAGAAACACACCGCAGAGGCGCCATCACCCCATCTGCTCAGGACCCACTTGGCATCTGCACTGAACTTCTTACTGAACTCTCAGATTACTTTACTTCCCTGCACCTCAGTTTGCTCATCTGTAAAAGGGAGACAATACCTACATCACGTTTGTGAGAATGAAAGGAGATTTTGTAGGTAAATCACCTCGCATAGTGTCTGGCATGGACAAAAAAAAAAAAAAAAAAATTCAGGGGAGTGCCTAGCAGACAGGTGGAGAAAGGGGGAAACTTGTTTTGAGCCTTTTTTTGGAGACACCAGCCTAGTGGCTTCGGTTTAAGGAGGGAAGACGGGCGTTTCCCATCAAGGGAGGGGGCTCTGGCACAAGCTGCTTCCCACCCTGCTGGCAGGCAAAGCACCAAGGACTGGGGCTGAAAGCTCACGCATCCCTCAGATCCACCTAGCCTCTGGGAGCCCCCAAGGCTGCAAGTGCTCAGGGGTTAACTCCTGTGAGTGCAGCGCGGGGGTGCCCTGGCCGAAGGAGACTTGAAAGAAAGGAAGTAGGGAGGGTGAGAAGCGTGAAGGGGGAGGCCCTGGGCCTGCTGGTTCTGGGGCATGAGGCTACGCTCAGGGTATGCGGGGGTCTCCGACTTCCGTCCTGACCCACCCCACGCTGCCCTTGACCTCCGTGCAGAGTTTCCATCCTCTCTCTCGAGTTCACACTTCTTCCCACCACTAACCGCAGCCCACGCAGAGGCTTGTGGGTGGAGAGAGGGGTGGGGGGGGAGGTGGTGCGGAAAAGGGCCCAGGCTGCAGCGCTGAGCCCCCAACGTTGGGAAGAAAGAAAGGCCTATAGTTTTTTCTTCATTGCCCATACTGAGTCCCCATCTTCTCCCAGATGGACCCCGCACAGATGAGCCCACCCTCCCTTACTAGGCCCTTATTCCCCTCACAAACCCCCTGTCCCTTCAGAGCCCTCATCCCCTTGAAGGAGTCCCCCCCCATTTCCCCTCCCTCTCAGCACGGCCATACCCTCCAAAAGGCCCCACTCTGGAACCCCAGGCTGGGGAGCTGGGCCCAGAGAGAAGGGGGTTGTGGGTGCTGCGCCTTCCACCTGGGCTGGGACCCCCCCAAGGGTCAGGGTCTTTACCTCCCTGTGTATCCTCAGGAGCAGGGTGGGCTCTGCTCCCACCGCCTCCCTCATCACTGCCTTTGGCCTCTGTGTGACCCCCAGTGGCTCTTCCTCTGGGGCAGTTTGTCTCCCTGGGCCCTGTCCCCAGGAGCTGGGCTAACCAAACCATGGGTTTCCCAGGGGGTCAGACCTGGAGGGTAGTAGTCTGCCTCAGTCTGGTCTGGGTGTCTGTTTTCGTGGGAACATTAATGGCCAGAACTTGTGAGCCAGGGGCTGGGAGGGAAGGGACTGGGAAACCCTGGGGCTGGGGCTAGGATCCAGGGAAGGGAATTAATAGAGATGGCGGTGGGGGCGGTTAACCTTGAGGACTCCCGCAATAAAACTGGCTGCCCCGGAGGTGTCTAGACCAAGACAGGTGGGCATACATACATACAGAATTCACCATACAGAAGACTCCCACCTAAGAGTGGGCTGGACTCAGGAATTGTGTGTACCCCTCTTCAGCCTTCACATCCTGGTCCTCCTCACCCCAATCACACCCCAAACCTGGGTCATCCAGCCTCGACACTCCACTCCTGGAAAAGCCTACTCGTAAAATTCCCACCAGCCTGGAAAGTCAGGTGGAAACAGAAGGAAGAGGGGCACTAGTGGGGGAAGAGGAGCTGAAAGCAAGTGACTGAGGCTTCCTTGGGTGGGAGGACAGGGGAGGGAGCACTCGGGAAGCAGCCTATTACCAAAAGGAGCTGAGTTTATAAGAAAATAAAACTACTGGGGGAGTGAGGACTTCCTCTGAGAATTAACGCTTGCCAAACTAGGGCTGTCCAGAGATGCTCGCTCGGCCTGAAAGGAATCGTGTGGCTGGGCAGCAGGGCCTGGCTGGCTCCAGATGTAGAGATCTGGGAGGCTGGAGACAGAGCCAAATCACAGGGAAGGAGAGGAGGAGCCAGGAGGTGGCCTCTGGTAAGCCTATGGGGCCAGCCCCCAAGCAGAGGCCAGCTCCCTCCAGCCAAAGGGCCTGAGAAGGGCAGGCGCCTTGGGAGAGAGAGAGGGAAGGGGCTGCTCTTGCCAGAATGGGCAGCGTGGATGATACGGCCTCCTAGCCCCTTATAGGGTGGGCTTCCTTTCACTCACACAATACAACCTTGGCCCCTGGGAGCCACTGCCCCTTCTCTGCTTCTACCCACCACCTCACCTTCCTCTCCCATCTCTCAGCAATGACTGGCCCGATACCGTGAGCGAAACTGGATCCAGAGAGGTAGAGTCCGAGTCAGTAAACAAAGGCCCCTGGGATTCAAAGCCTGAAGAGCCAGACTCCAGCCCCACCAAAATGTCCTCCCTTGGAGTTCTACCAATTCAGGGAGATTCACTGCTGGTCTGGTAAGAGGGGACTGGGTTCAGTGACCCACGAAGGGCCCTACAGCATGACTTCTGGGGCAAGCTAGGATTGGAGAGTGTGAGTGTGTGTGTGTGTGTGTGTGTGTGTGTCTGTGTGTTCCAGGTCTGGGCACATGGGCTATGATGGGCCCCAAGCCCCAGCCACAAGCTAGGGTGGACCCTCTCCACAAAGGCCTAGCTGAGGGGTCCCACCCACCAGTCCCACAAACTGGGTTCTCACCACCTCCCCAGCTATCACAGCTCCACCCAAGCCCTCACTCTAAGGTGGGGAGGTAGGCGAGGGGTATCCCCAGTTGGCCAGAAGCTGGAAGGCAGATGAGGAAGAAGCCTGCTGGGCCGGAGACCTCCGAAGCCCCGGAGCTGGGTATGCTGTGCGGTGGAGGGTTAGTTCCTGCCCCTCTCTGGGCCTCAGTCTTCTCCAATTAGAGTAGGGAGCCTGTGCCACACAGCTCATCTTAGGGGAGAGGACTTAGGCGGAAAGAGGTTTGAGCTCTATTTCTCAGAAAGTGGGAGAGGGTGAGTTCAGTGCGGATGTGAAAGGCACCAGGTTCTACTGTTGCTGGGTGGCTGCTCACCCCTCCCTTGCTGTCCAGTGCCCCCCGGAGGCCCCAAAACTAGGCCCCCCACCAACACAGCTCCCTTGCCGCTCCCTGCTGCCCCTTTCTTGGTAGGATTCCAAGGGAGCACCCCAGCAGAGCAGATTCTAACTCCCCAACCCACAGCTGTGTGAACCCATGGAAGCCTCTCCTGTCTCTAAGCCTCAGGCTTCTCTCTCCTGAGATCAGCAGACAAGGCCCAACAAATCCCGAGAAACACCGCCTCCCTCTTCCTCACTAGGGAGGGGAGGGTGAACTCAACTGGCTGGGCCTTGTCACTGGAATAGAAAATGGGGCCCTAAGGAGTCCCAAAAGCTCAGCAGGGGACGTTACGCTGGACACAGCAACAAAACAGCCGAGTAAGTGTCACTTAGCACCGGCATCTCCAGAAGAGACGGGTTTGGGCCCCAGAGGAAAGCAAAGGGAATGTCCCAGATCCCAAACACTCAAGAACCCCACCTCCCGGGAGTCAAGACCAGCCTGACCAACATGGAGAAACCCCATCTCTACTAATAATACAAAAAAAAATTAGCCGGGCGTAGTGGCGGGCGCCTGTAGTCCTAGCTACTCGGGAGGCTGAGGCAGGAGAATGGCATGAACCGGGACGTGGAGCTTGCAGTGAGCCAAGATTGCACCACTGCACTCCAGCCTGGGTGACAGAGCAAGATTCCGCCTCAAGAAAAACAAAAATAATTAGCTAGGCATGGTGGTGCATGCCTGTAATCCCAGCTACTCGGGAGGCTGAGGCAGGAGAATTGCTTGAACCCGGGAGGCAGAGGTTGCGGTGAGCCAAGATCATGCCATTGCACTCTAGCCTGGGCAACAAGAACGAGACTCTATCTCAAAAAAAAAAAAAAAAAAAAAAAAGAACCCCACCTCCTCCCTATGAAGGATGCACACAGAGCACAGCAGCAGCCCAGACACCACACCCCTGAGGGCTGAGAGGGGAAGTCTCCCAAACATCACAGAGGGACGAAAGGCAAACCTAGGGGGGCTAGGGTTACCAATGTGACTTACTGATCGTCCCCAACTCTTTTCACCCATGCCATGTCTCGGTCTGACTGGTTGGAGGCCAGATCCTAAGGAAGAAGATGGAGAGGTCAGAGCCCAAGCTCACCCCTGCCAGAGCCCTTGTCTACAGTTCCCTGGGCCAGTCTGCACACAGTAGGGAAGGCCCAGCCCTGGACCTCTAGAAGCTGTTCCAGGCCCCTGCATTTACCTGGGCCCGGGTCTCCTGCAGCTGCTTCAGCTCCCCCTGCAGCCGCTCACACTCGGCCTGGAGCTGCTCCTCCCGGAGCTGAGCCCCCCGGGCCTCTCCCTGCGCCGCCTCCAAAGCCTCTTCCAGCCGCCGCCGCTCCAGGTCACTTACACTGGGTGTGGGGCCCGGCCAGCCTGCTGTCGGTGGACAGGACAACGTCAGGCGAGCTCAGCTGCGTCCTCCAGCTCCCAGAGCCACACAGAGTGAAACGGGAGGATGCAGCATGGGGAATCCAGGAGAGAAGCCAGGACAGCTAGCCAAGGAGGGATGACCGCGACAAGGGCAGCGAGGAAAGATGGGCTGAGCCGCATTTCTAATTTTCCTGGAGGCCAGGAAAAAAATAAGATGGGCTCTTGAAGGCTTTACTGGCCAGACTCAAGTCTAGAGCATCTGCAGGGGCCTCTTCTAGTCACAGCCAGAGACGGGGCAGGGGGACTCTGGGTGGGGGCGCCCTCTGCTGGCAGGCACAGGAATTGCAACGAGGTGATCAGGAATGCCCGAGTTAGGAGGAGAGAAATTAGGGTAACAGTGGGTGAGGTGAGGGGACAGCAGGTAAGGGAGGATAGGGTGATTATGGAGAAATAGATTATATTACAAATGGGATGGTAAGTAAGCACAAGGTGTTTAGGAATGTTGAAATGGGGGTTGGGGACTAGGAGGTAAGTCGGGGTCACTGAGATCTCACCATGACTCAAGCCAGATCCCCCTCTCAGTGCCAGGTAGTGCAGGTCTAAATCAGTGCAGGGCGGGGCGGGGGCTGGCGGCGGGCTCAGGTTGGAGAAGGCTGCATCCCGGAGGCCTTGCTGTTGCCGCAGCTGCTGCTCCAAACCACAGATCTGACGCAGGTGCGTCTCCACCAGGGCCCTCTGGAGAGACAGACAGAGGGGAGGGTCTGCACAGGCCCAGGACTTCCCCATGTCCGGAGAGTCATCACCCCAGACTACAGCAGAGGCCCCAGGTCACACATCCCAAGCCCACTCTCCAAGTGGCCGTGAGTGCAAAGTCTCCTCTCAGCCACCGCAATGCAGCTGTTGCGGGCTGTTGCCCCTGGCGAGGTCAAGTTAATGCCCCTGCTCTGTCATTAACACACAGGGACACTTAAAAGAACACTCAGCCCCCTGTTTGGAGGCCAACCCCCCTCAGGAGCATCAGAACTTCCATTTGCATACATGGCAAGAGCTTCTGGACTTCACCCACCTGATCCATAAAATGGGGATAACAGTCCCACACTCACCTCTTAGGGTTGTTTTGAGAATTAAAATGAGCTAGTGTTTTGAGAATTAAAATGAGCTAGTGTATGCCAGGTGAAAAGAACACTGCCTGGCACACCCCGAGTGCCACATAAATATCTGATTATGAAGGCAAAGCATCTATAAATGCCCCATCACCCTCACCACAACCTGGTGAGGATGTTAATATTTGCCCCACTTTTCAGAGGAGGGATGGAGGCTAAGTGACTTAACTGAGGTCATGGCTTGGGGTTGGCTGAGACCATGTCTCCTGATTTTTTTTTTTTTTTTTTTTTTTTTGGAGACAGGGTCTGGCTCTGTCACCCAGGCTGGAGTGCAGTGGCTTGATCTTGGCTCACCAAAGCTTCGACCTCCTGGGCTAAAGCGATCCTCCCACCTCAGCCTCCTGAGTAGCTGGGACGACAGGCATGCACCACCACATCTGGCTAACTTCTTTTTTGTATTTTTTGTAGAGATGGGGTTTCGCTACGTTGCCCAGGCTGTTCTCAAACTCCTTGACCTCCCAAAGTGCTGGGATTATAGGCATGAGCCACCATGCCTGGTCTGTCTCTTGATTTTGACCTGCTCGTCGGCACAGCCACACCCTGACTCGGAAGCACACCCAAGCGCAGGCCCACCCTAGCAGTCACACACTCCTGGTCACCTCTGCCCTCACCCTCACAGCCTCCCAAGGGCAGTGCTCACAGGCACAGGGTCACCCCAGCGTGAGAGCCAGGCATACACACAGAGACAGAGGTTCCCACGGGGCCACTGCATGGCCAGGATGCACACAGACATTGCAACATGGATAGCACATGCAGTCTCCCTCACAAGGGCAAACGGGCGGGCACTCACAGATACACATGAACACAAGCAGGGCACGAACAAATGGTGTGTGACACATGGGACTGCACTGTCACAGGCTGGAATCCTCACACACAGAACTAAATGCACACATGCACACACACAACCAGCTACACATCCTCAAGCACCCCCGGCTCCCCAGGCCTCACCATCTCCCCCAGCTCCGTCTCCAAGTCACTCTTCTCCACGCAGAGTTTCTCGTAGGCCTGGATCATTTCTCCAAGCTGTTCTTCCTGCTCCTTGTTCTTCTGTAACTGGATGAGGCCCAGAGGGCCCCGCCGCAGGGTCAGTCTCACACTGGACTTGGGGCTGGAGAGCTCCCTGCACATCCCCACCCCCTCTCCCAGCACCCTATGGAGGGGCAGGAGGAGCGGCAGCTGGTCTTAGGGAGGACCTGGCCATCTCTAATCAAAGGGGCAGAGGCCAGATACTGGGGGGTGTGGAGGGAAGGGTATCAGAAACAGACTGGAGCAAGATGCTCAGGGGGTGTGCCCAGCCTGGGAGGCTCACCTCGTGCTGGAACTGGTTGAGCCGTTGCTGCAGGCTGACCTTCTCCACCTCTAGCAGGGAGCCATCCTTGATTTCATACAGAGAAAAGCCATGCTCCTCTCCAAAGTCACTGATCAGTGGGTACTGCGGGGGGGGGGGGGCTTCAGGAGAGCGGGTTCCCGGGTGCCCAGCCCAGGCCTCAGCCTGGCTGTGCCCCCAACCCCACAACCTGCCTCAGACCTTTGACCCTCCTTCTCCTTGACTAGTGGGATCCCAGTTCCCATGGGCCTGCAGCCATCTCCCACCCACCGGATCTGTTTTAGATCCCAGATCCAGCCCTTCTGAAGCCAACACGAGACAGTTCGCATCCGAAACAGCCACGTCTCTCATGGGAGACCCTCAAGTTCCCAAGAGTCTGCACGGCGACCCCTCTTTTGGATCCCTGGTATCTACCAGATTCCCAGTCCCCCTCCCCATCCCACACACTCTATCAGGCGCCCTCCTCTCTAAGTTCTGACCTTGATCTCGTAGACTTTGAGGCGGCGTCGGAGGGTGGCGTTCTCCCTCTCCAGGCCCCCCAGCCGTTCCTTGATGTCTCCATAAGCAGTGATGAGGGCAAAGTGGGAGGCGGAGCACATGTCGCCCCCAAGCGAGGGGTCTCCGGGACCGTCCAGCCACACCTCACTAGGCCCCAGGGCCTCCTGCGTCAGGATACTGATGTCCTCCTCGAACATGGACTCCATGGTGAGGCCCGGGCCGCGGCCCACACAGGGCCTCCTGGGAGAGCAGGGGCAACCGTGGACAGGGCCGTCTGTTTAGGGTTTGTCCCTGGTACCCCTCTCCCTGGCTCTGAACGCCCTGGGGCCGGCTGAGATGCAACCCAGAAACTTCCTGCCCCGAGCTCAGCAGGGACTCCCATGGCCCCTTTCCAGCCTCCTCAGACCCATCCTCTCTGCCGCCTTGGGGAAAAGGGGCTGGAACCAGGTGAAGACCCCGCTGCCAGGGTGTTGACAAGTAGGGACAAGTAAGCCAGGCCGGCAGCAGGGGCAGGCTCCTGCCAGAACCCAGGGAGACCTGTGGCTGGGAGAGGGCTGCCTTCCCAGCCGGTCCCGGCCCAGTCCTCCGCGCTTCTCCACCCCAGGCCTTACTTCCCCAAATACCTCGCCGCCAAGCTCCTCAGCCTGGGCCTCTGGCACCCCAGCTCCTCCCCAAGGAAGGCCCAGAGCTGCGCGAGGGTCGGCCCCTCCACAGTCGGCACGCCCTCGGCTGCACCCCCGCCCAACTTCCCCGCTTCCTCCCGCAGGATCCCAGAGTTCAGGAAAAGGAAGCCCCTCCCCCGGGCGCACTGGGGCTGTGGCAGCCGTCCAGGACCCCTTGGCCCCTGACCTGGGACCCACAGGAAGTCCTTGGCTGAGTGTCACGGGGCGCAAACTGGGGAAGGGGACCCAGGTGGAATGGGACGCCAACGAATTCCCAAGGCCGTCTCAGGGTGCCCGCGCGCCGGGAAATGGGGAACCCTACGAGGGGGCAGGAATGACTCAGGCTCCCGAAAGCAGGAGTAGGCAGTGAGTGGGTGCGTGTGTACTTCTCTCGGGCCTGGTTATGAATGTGTCTGGGGTTGGCGTATGGGGGGAGTGTGCGCCTGTGAATGAGTGTAGGTGTGTCAGTCAATGAGTGCCTTCGGGGTCGCAGGGGCGTCGGGACGGAGTGGGGCAGCGGCCGGGAGGCCGGTGTGTGCACGCGTGCGTGAGCGCGTGGGCAGGGTGGCACGTTCGGGCCGCGTGTCACGTGAGACGCGAGGGGACTGTCCGAGTTGTGTGCGCGCGCTGGAGCGTGTGTGCGCCCCGGAGAGGGGGCTCGGCGGGGAGCTGTGAGTTCAGACAGCGGGGCCCCCAGGTCGGGCTGCAGGAGCTTGGGGTGCAAAGGGCTCCGGCGCAGGCTCCAATTCAATCCACCCCCCCCCAGCCACCCACAGGCCCATCTAAGTGCCAGGCAAACGCGAGTGACTGGGTCTGAGTAAGGAGTGTGTGCGCGCGTTTGTAGGGCCGGCCCCACCTTTAACCCTCTCCTTCCCACGCCATCCCCTCCCCCCAGCTCCGCGCGCCAGCGCTCACCACACCCCCCAGACCCCCGCCCGCCCCGCTGCGCCCACCCCGCTGGCGGGGCTCTGTCCCCGAGGCCGCCCCACAAATGCCTCTTTCCTCCGCATTCCTCTCTGGGCCCAGCGCCCGGGTGAGCGCAATGGAAGGCGGCTGGGGAAGGGGTGCGTGCCTCGGTCTGCCCGGGCCCCTCCTGCGGCCCCTTTAAGAGCCGCCCTTTAAACCCCTTTCGCTCGGCCGACAGAAATTGTCGCCCCTCCCCTCTCGGGGGCCGACACTACGCAGCCCCCTCCCCCACAGCCGGCCGAGCCCGGGGCCCCCGGACACCCTGTCGGGGCCGGGGAAGGGGCTCCGGGAGTGGCGCGGCCTGAGGAACGGCGGCGGAGGGGGACGCGAGAGGATGCGGCCGGCCGACGCCGGACCCTTTCCCTCCCAGCCATCCCGTACGGCTGCCAGCTGCCCTCCTGCCGCCTCCTCCTGCCCACCCCGCGACCCCCAGGGCCCGGCCCGGGCGCCGCTCCCCTCCCCCCGCCCTAGCCCCAGCCGGGGACTCACAGCTGCTGCCGGTTCCTGCTTGTAATCGCAGCTTACCCCCTCCGCCTGCTCCCTCCCCAAACGGGCACCAGTGCCCCCACCCCCCTGGCACCGCGCTCTGCTCCTCGCCCTGTCGCCGCCGCCGGGTCTCTCCCCACCCCCCACCCCTCCCCCCAACCCCCTCCCTCCCGCCCGCCCCGCTCCTCCTCCGCCGCCGCCGCCGCCTCCTCCGCCTCCTCCTCCCCGGCTGCTCCGGGTTTCTCCAGCTGGGAAGGCGCCCCGGACCCCGCCGCTGCCACCACCACGTGGCGAGGGGCGGCGGCCCCCACGATGCGGCCCTTCCTGGCAGTGCGCCCGGAGCCCACCGGCTCCCTGCGGCGCCAGCGGCCCGCACTGGCGCCCCCTCCCCGACGCCTCCCGGCGCAGTGTGGCGTGGTGGCGTGTGTTGGGGGCGTCTGCGGTCAGTGCAGGGGCCCGGCTGATGCTTTGGTTGTTTTGGTTGTTTAGTTATGGGCTGTATATTTGGGGAGGAAGTGGGGCTATTTATTTGGATTTTTTTTTTTTTTTGGTCTTTGCGCTTTTGAGAAGGAAATCATTAGACCTGCTCTTCGTTGCTCTTGGAAAAAGGGGCATTGCTGCGATAAATACATTGAACATAGGGTACAGAGAGATTAGAGTTAAGCTGTAACTTCTTTGGAAGTGAGAGGAAACTAAGGAGGTCAAAGATTCATTCATGAAGAAGGACAGCCATCCCCCTCCCCACACACCACTTCCCGGCCACCCTCAAGTACCCATAGATCAGGGAAATGAAGAAACAACAGATTTCATCCTGTGCAAAAGATTATTTGAGCACCTGCCAAACTGCTGGGCAACAGAAACAAGTTTTTTGCTACTTTCCTGCTGTGTGACCTTGGGCAAGTTACCTCAACCTTTCTAAGCTGGAGACCATGCCCCACCTAAGCACTCTCATGGAGGAAGAATGGGGATTGGAACTAGATACAGCAGCCTGCGAATGCTCAGGAAGCGTTAACGAGTCATTTTGAGTATTGCCTGTAGATTAAACAATGTGGACAGAGGCATGGTCAGCCTAGCTGCAGGTAGAGAATGATCAGGGGAACCCTGGAGCACTCTGGCTAAACAGCATCCTCTGTGGACAGGGAGGCAAAGCCCGGAAGCAGGGGATAAGCTGGGCGGGGGCTTTTGGCAGATTCAGCCTTAGCTTCAAAGACTGCTGGGAACCTGAGCCTACCTTTTTGGCTCCTGAGGTGGGGTAGGGGATGGGAATCTCCGAGGGGGAGGATGGAAGGAAAAGGTTTCTTGCTCTCTCTGAGCTTTGAAAAGCAGCAGCTACCATCTTTCCTCACTGCTGGGAGAAAATTGGACGGAGAGGTGAGCTTCTACCAGGAGAGCCAGCCAGAGTTCTAGACCGTTCTCTTCATAGAAGGGGGGATTCTCAGTGGCTTCCTTCGTCCTCCTCCTGCTGGGTTCCCTTTCAGTCTTTCCTGCCAGCACTGGCTCCCTTTTGTAGTCCAGAATAGGAAGGCAGGTCAGCCACTTGTTCTCTGAGGCACTAGCTTTCTCTGAGCCATGTGGGATGACCCATCTACCCTCCAGATATGAAGGCAAACCAGTGGGGACATCTGTCACCCCACTAATCCCAAGGGCTAGGCAGATGTTCCTTTCCATAGTACTCCCCAAGATCTCTTCTGAAGCAAGGGACTAGGCAAACGATTGGAGGCTAGGCTAGGAGGTGTAGGGTTGTCTCTGGGACCCTCGATGACCATGGACTTGGCCACAAACAGGACCCATGAGACCAACTGGCAAGCCCTCCCTCACTGGAAAAAGGGGTCCCAGGACCCTCTAAGCACACACTCTCTGGGATGAGTTATTAGCCCCTGCTGCTGCTTGGATGCTCAGAGCCTAATTGAGTCACCTGGCAGGGTGCAGCCAAATGGTTTTATCCTTGGTTCTAGGTGGTTGGTGGCAAAAATCCATTAGGATTTAGGTGCCCTAAAATCCTCCCCCTCCTCCAATCTGGACCTGATCTCATTGCATTCTCCACTTCTAGTTCTGCTGCTCGTACCAGGCAGTTCTGAGAGCAGGGATTATATCCCGTCCATCCTTGTATTCTAAGGTGCCCTGAGGGTTGGTACCTGCTCATTGTATATTTATTTGGCAAAGATTTATTGAACATCTATTATGTGCTGGGTGCTGAGAATACAGTGCTGAACATGTCTCTGACAGGTATACATGTCTCTTGCTCTCGTGGAGCTTGCAATATGGTAGAGAAGTCAGAAAAATAAAAAGATGAATAAGTAAAACCACTAGAAATTGTGATAAAGGGCCAGGCACAGTGGCTCATGCCTGTAATCCTAGCACTCTGGGGGGCCGAGGCAGGCAGATCACCTGAGGTCAGGACTTTGAGACCAGCCTGACCAACATGGTGAAACTCATCTCTACTAAAAATGCAAAAATAAGCCGGGCATGAAGGTGGGTCCCTGTAATCCCAGCTGCTACTTGGGAGGCTGAGGCAGAAGAATTGCTTGAACCCAGGAGGCGGAGGTTGCAGTGAGCCGAGATGACCCCATTGCACTCCAGCCTGGGTGACAAGAGCGAAACTCCATCTCAAAAAGAAAGAAAGGAAAGGAAAGGGCCGGGCGCGGTGGCTCACGCTTATAATCCCAGCACTTTGGGAGGCCGAGGCGGGCGGATCACGAGGTCAGGAGATCGAGACCACGGTGAAACTCCGTCTCTACTAAAAAATACAAAAAATTAGCCGGGCGCGGTGGCAGGCGCCTGTAGTCCCAGCTACTCGGAGGCTGAGGCAGGAGAATGGCGTGAACCCGGGAGGCGGAGCTTGCAGTGAGCCGAGATTGCGCCACTGCACTCCAGCCCGGGCGACAGAGCGAGACTCTGTCTCAAAAAAAAAAAAAAAAAAAAAAGGGAAAGGAAAGAAAAGAAAAGAAAAGAGGAAGGGGGGAGGGAGGGAGGGAGAAGAAAGAAAAAGAAAGAAAGAAAGAGAAAGAAAGAAAGAGAAAGGAAAGAAATTGTGGCCTGCCTGCCGTCCTTCCTTCCTTCCTTCCTTCCTTCCTTCCTTCCTTCCTTCCTTCCTTCCTTCCTTCCTTCCTTCCTTCCTTCCTTCCTTCCATCTTTCTTTCTTTTTTTCTTTTTTCTTCCCTCCGTGGCCCATGCTGGAGTATACTCGACTTGCTGCACACTCCCTGCGTCCGGCTCCCGAGATTCTCCTGCCTCGGCCTGCGGGCTGCCTGGGATTGCGGGCGCGCGCCACCACCCCTGCCTGCTTTTTCTCCTTTGGCTGGAGGCGCGGTTTCGCCATGTTGGCCACGCTACTCTCCAGCTCCTGACCTCGAGTGGTCTGCCCGCCTCGGCCTCCCGAGTTGCTGGGACTGCAGACGGAGTCTCTCTCACTCGGTGCTCCCTGTTGCCCGGGCTGGAGTGCGGTGTCGTGGTCTTGGCTCGCTGCAGCCTCCGCCTCCTAGCCACCTGCCTTGGCCTCCCAGGGTGCTGGGATTGCAGCCTCTGCCCCGCCGGCCGCCGCTCCGTCTGGGAGGTGGGGGGCGTCTCTGCCTGGCCGCCCATGGTGTGGGATGTGAGGAGCGCCTCTGCCCAGCCGCCGCGTCTGGGAGGTGAGGAGCACCTCTGCCCAGCCGCCACCCCGTCTAGGAGGTGAGAAGCGTCTCTGCCCGGCTGTCCATCGTCTGGGAGGCGAGGAGCGCCTCTGCCCGGCCGCCCAGCGTCTGGGAAGCGAGGAGCGCCTCTGCCCGGCCGCCCCGTCTGGGAGGTGAGGAGCGCCTCTGCCCGGCCGCCCCGTCTGGGAGGTGAGGAGCGCCTCTGCCCGGCCGCCCCGTCTGGGAAGTGAGGAGCGCCTCTGCCCGGCCGCCCCGTCTGGGAGGTGAGGAGCGCCTCTGCCCGGCCGCCCCGTCTGGGAGGTGAGGAGCGCCTCTGCCCGGCCGCCCCGTCTGGGAGGGGAGGAGCGCCTCTGCCCGGCCGCCCCGTCTGGGAGGTGAGGAGCACCTCTGCCCGGCCACCCATCGTCTGGGATGTGAGGAGCGCCTCTGCCCAGCCGCCCCATCTGGGAAGAAGTGAGGAGCGTCTCTGCCAGGCCACCCATGGTCTGGGATGTGAGGAGCGCCTCTGCCCAGCCGCCCCCTCTGGGAAGTGAGGAGCACCTCTGCCTGGCCGCCCATCGTCTGGGAAGTGAGGAGCGCCTCTGTCCGGCCGCCCCGTCTGGGATGTGGGGAGCGCCTCTGCCCCACTGCCCCGTTTGGGAAGTGAGGAGCGCCTCTGCCCGGCCGCCCCGTCTGGGAAGTGAGGAGCACCTCTGCGCGGCTGCCCCGTCTGGGAAGTGAGGAGCGCCTCTGCGCGGCCGCCCAGTCTGGGAAGTGGGGAGCGCCTCTGCCCGGCCGCCCCGTCTGGGAGGTCTACCACGGAGGCCAGACTCAACGTGGGGGCTGGACGTGGTGGCTCACGCCTGTAGTCCTAGCACTCTAGGAGTCCGAGGAGGGTTGATCACTTGAGGCTAGGAGTTCGAGACCAGCCTGGCCAACATGGCGAAACATATGAAAAATATAACAGACAAACCAACCAACCAACCCAGCAACAACAAAACAGGTCTACCCTGGAGTCATACTTTAATTTTTTCTATTTTCCTCCCTTTCTGATCCTTTATCCCACTTTCTTTTTCTTCCTCTTCCTTCTCCTTCTTCTTTGTCAAATAGAGGATTGAGTTATTATCATTGATCCATACAAAGTCCCTCTCTCATTTATTTTCTTTAATTCCCACCCCCCATTTCTATTCCCCGTCTTCCCATGTGCAACCTTCCTAATATGTTTGATAGGCATCTTTTTGTTTGTATGTATTTTTAGAAAATGTTTATTGTTTTGTGTGCAAAAAAAATTAATAATAAAACTGGCATGTCTTCAGGAAAAAAAAAAAAGAAATTGTGATAAAGGATAAAAAGAAACACCAAGGGGCAGCGCTAGAGAAGAATGGGAGGATGGGATCTGCTTCACAGTATTCAGAGAAGGTCTCCTTGATGAGCTCTTACGATGTAATTTTTGTTTTTTTAAAAACAGGGTCTTGGCTGGGCGCGGTGGCTCAAGCCTGTAATCCCAGCACTTTGGGAGGCCGAGGCGGGCGGATCACGAGGTCAGGAGATCGAGACCATCCTGGCTAACACGGTGAAACCCCGTCTCTACTAAAAATGCAAAAAATTAGCCGGGCGTGTTGGCGGGCGCCTGTAGTCCCAGCTACTCGGGAGGCTGAGGCAGGAGAATGGCGTGAGCCCGGGAGGCGGAGCTTGCAGTGAACCGAGATCGCGCCACTGCACTCCAGCCTGGGGGACAGAGCAAGACTCCGTTTCAAAAAAAAAAAAAAAGACAAGGTCTTTCTCTGGCGCCCAGGCTGGAGTGCAGTGGTGCGATCTCGGCTCACTGCAGCTTCGCCCTCCTGGGCTCAGGTGATCCTCCCACCTCAGTCTCCAGGCGTGGTGGCTTGCGCCTCAGCTGGGACTACAGGCGCACGCCACAGGCCTGGCTAATTTTTGTATTTTTTGTAGAGACAAGGTTTCACCATGTTGCCCAGGCTGCTCTTGAAATCCTGGGTTCAAGCCATCCACCTGCCTCGGCCTCCCAAAGTGCTGTGATTACAGGCATGAGCCACTGCACCTGGCTAAGCTAAATCTTAAGAGTAAGAAAGTATGTTCTTTGTTGAATGAATAAATAAATGAGGCAGTGTGACTTAAGACTAACTACTTCACTTTTCTATTGGTCTGAATCTCTCTTTTTTTTTTTTTTTTTTTTTTTTTTTTTTTTTTAATGAGACGGAGTCTCGCTCTGTCACCCAGGCTGGAGTGCAGTGGCATGGTCTCCGCTTACTGCAAGCTCACCTCCCAGATTCATGCCATTCTCCTGCCTCAGCCTCCCGAGTAGCTGGGACTACAGGTGCCCGCCACCACGCCCGGCTAATTTTTTGTATTTTTAGTAGAGATGGGGTTTCACCATGTTAGCCAGGATGGTCTTGATCTCCTGACCTCGTGATCCGCCTGCCTCGGCCTCCCAAAGTGCTGGGATTACAGGCGTGAGCCACCGCGCCCAGCAGGTCTGAATCCCTTTTAAGAGCCCCTGGTATTGGCAGGGCTTATCATGGTGGAGACAATAATAGGGGATATGGTGAAGGGGATAGGAGCCACAGTGGGAGGAGAGTGGGGAAAGTGGTGGACAGTGGTCAGGCATGAGTTGTAAAACATTTCTAAATGGCCTTCACAGGTGTGGTAACAGAGGACCCATCTCCAATCGTTAAGGTAGGAGAGACAGTGCAAACGCAGGCCCCCAGAGCCGGCCCTGCCAGTGTTTCCTCCTTGGAAACCACCAGAGAGACTCTCCCACTCCCATGACTCTTGCTCTGGAGGCTGTCTTTCCTGTCCCATTATTGCCTGAAAAGAGTAGGAGGAGGTGACATTAGCAGCCAGTTAAAGAGGCTGAATCAAAATAAAACCCAGATGACTCAAATGGAACCCTGGCGGGCAGGAAAATTCATTAGCCCCATGTGACTGCAGGATCTAGGTGCCACCTTCGCCCTCCAGTTCCAGACCCTAGAAAGTGGGCCATTCACCCACCATGCAAGCATCCTGGGACTCCAACTGCAGCTGCAGGTGTTCCATCAGATCGGAGGGTAGGGCAGTGGTAGAAAGACATTCCTTCACCACGTCCCCAAATTCCTGTGGAGGTAATGCAGAGCTTCTAATGGAATTAGTAGGGTTTGGGAAGGAAGGAATAGAGCGGTTTTTGTTGTTGTTGTTTTTTTTTTTTTTTTTTGAGACGGAGTTTCACTCTTGTTGCCCAGGCTGGAGTGCAATGGCGCCATCTCAGCTCACCGCAGCCTCCGCCTCCCGGATTCAAGCAATTCTCCTGCCTCAGCCTCCTGAGTAGCTGGGATTACAGGCATGCGCCACCATGCCTGGCTAATTTTGTATTTTTAGTAGAGATGGGGTTTCTCCATGTTGGTCAGGCTGGTCTCAAACTCCCAACCTAAGATGATCTGCCCGCCTCGGCCTCCCAAAGTGCTGGGATTACAGACGTGAGCCACCACGCCCAGATGTTGTTTTTTATAATTCCATATGTGCTTCATTTTTCTCCAGCCACGTTCACTTCTGCTATCTCCCAAACAGAATTTCTAAAGTTATATTGAATTATTGAATATTGACTATCCATCAGAATGTGAGCTCCACAGGAAGATTTTGTTTGCTTATTCACTGCTATATCCCCAGTGTCTCCTGGCACGTAAACAGTTGTTTGGTAAGTGCAGTAGCACAATCACATTTCGCTGCAGACTTGATCGCCTGGGCCCAAGTGATCCTCCTGCCTCATCCTCCCACCATGCCTGGCTAATGTGTTTTTTTGTTTTTGAGATGGAGTTTCGCTCTTGTCGTCCAGGCTGGAGTACAATGGCGCGACCTCAGCTCACCGCAACCTCCACCTCCCAGGTTCAAGTGATTCTCCTGCCTTGGCCTCCTGAGTAGCTGGGATTATAGGCATGTGCCATCACACCCAGCTAATTTTGTATTTTTAGTAGAGACGGGGTTTCACCATGTTGGTCAAGCTGGTCTCGAACTCCTGACCTCAGGTGGGCCACCTACCTGCCCCGGCCTCCCAAAGTGCTGGGATTACAGGCTTGAGCCACCGCGCCTGGCCTGTTTTTTTTTTGTTGTTTTTGTTTTTGTTTTTTTTTTTGAGACAGAGTCTTGCTTTGTTGCCCGGGCTGGAGTGCAGTGGTGCAATCTCAGCTCACTGCAACCTCCGCCTCCCGGGTTCAAGCGATTTTTCTGCCTCAGCCTCCTGAGTAGCTGAGACTACAGGCATGCACCACCATGCCTGGCTAATTTTTGTATTATTAGTAGAGATGGGGTTTCACCATGTTGACCAGGCTGGTCTCAAACTCCTGACCTCAGGTGATCCGCCTGCCTCAGCCTCCCAAAGTGCTGGGATTACAGGTGTGAGCCACCACGCCCAGCCTAATGTTTTTTATTATTTGTAGAGACAAGGCTAATGTTTTTTATTATTTGTAGAGACAAGGTCTTGCTATGTTGCCCAGGCTGGTCTCCAACTTCTAGGCGATCCTCCCACCTCGGCCTCCCAAAGTGCTGGGATTACAGGCATACACTGCGCCTGGCCAGTAGTAGTTGATTGGTTAATCAATGTGAGTTCAAGGTCCTGTGCTAAAAACTTTGTATGCATTATCTTTCATCGGGATCCCTGTTTTACAGGAGGAAATCGAGAATCAGAAGAGTTGGAGAATTTGTCCAAGGTCATACTCAAAAGACTAAAATATTTTGAAGGGCAGTGCCCAGAACATAGCAGGCATTGCTCATTGCTATGAAGAGCTTATTCACACAGAACCATTTGTGAACTCTTTCCTTCAGAAATGGTGACAGGCTGCCCCTCTGCATCCAGAGCTAATGCCATATGCCAAAGCTGAGATGTACTTTCCTTTCAGACAAAAAGGTACATTTCACACTGAGGACAGCTCAGCTTGGTAACCTGTGGCCAAGGAGCACCTGGGAGAGGGAACAACTCAGGCTTTGAAGGCCTCCTGCCTGTGCTGTGCATGGAATCAGCTGACAAAGCTGGGGTAATTCAGATGTGGAGCTTACTCAGCAGTCTAGTGGCCTTTTTGGCTACCGAGCACCAACAACCACCCCTCCCCCAGCCCTGGTTCCCAAAAGCTTCCAGCTGAGAGAGAAAACGGAGCAGAAGTGCAGGGAGATGGTTTGGTTCAAACTCCAATTAGGAGGGAAGCTGATCACACACACATTCAAACTCCAATTAGAAGAGAAACTGATCTCACACACACATACTCAATTAAGAGCCTGGCAGTTGCCAAAGGTTAATAATGGAACTTATTGTAGAATTAAGACAAAATGGCTTTGCTATTGAATTCCAAAAACTCAACCAGGGTTCTCTCTGATTGGTAACCACAGCTCATTTACAACACTGGCACACAATGTAGGCTAGAGGTATAAATCCAGGTCAGGACTGCTTGCTAGCCTGCATGACTTTGGGCAAGGTTCTTAGCCTGTTCCCATTTCCTCCTGTAAAATAGGAATAAAATGGTGCCTTCCTTATAGTGTTGACAAACTTTATTACTCTATGAAAGAACTTATTACAGGCCTAGCATCTTGTAAGTACATAAAAAGAACATCATGTAAATAATGACTATTCACTAATCCTGTTCCCATTCCATCAGTTAATCCAAGGTTGAGAAGTTAGCCTGAAGTCATCCAGCAGATGAGCTAGAAGTCTTCTGTGGCCCTGCCATTCCCAGGTTTCTGGATGCTCTGCCCTTCAAAGGCTAAGTGATGCCATCACAGGAACTCTGTGAACTCTACTATGTCATTAGTTTAACAAATATTTATCAAAAGTCTACTATGTCAGGTGCTGTCTCAGCTGAGCATACTAAGACAGCCAAGGTCACTGCATTAGGGAACTTACGTTATAGCGGGGGAAACTGGCAACAAATAAACAACGAAATTAAAATATACTTTTAGATAGTGCTGGGAAGGAAATGGATGGCATATCCTAAGTATGTGTAATATGGACCTTTGTTTTTTTATCACTAAGAGGCTTATACATCTGTCCAGGGCAAATGTGTAAAGCCTCGATTTGACAGACCTGGCTCTGAATTCTGGCTCTAAGTGACCTTGGTCTGATGAGTCAATCTTTCTGCCCTTCCTTCCTCATCAGTAAAACAGGAATACTGACTAAGGCTGTTCTACAAGTTAAAACATAAAATCTCAGTGTTTACCATTTTTCACTTCAGGTGGGCCAAGCTGGGACCTTGGATGCCAGGTGGAACTGCAGGCTTGCACTGTACGTTGAGTGTTTGTATTGGGACCAGGTATACGGTAATGGGGTTTCTTGTGGGAGCAGTTGCTCCTTCTCTGCCATTTGATGAACTAATCGCATTCTTTTCTCAAATCTCACCTTCAGTGGAGAAATGTTCTCAGTGAATCATTGCTGTTCAGGACTTAATGCAGTCTGGTAAAAATTTACTCTCTATAACTCAGTAACCTCCAAATTGGATTTAGAAATACTAGAACTTCTATTTATCATACAATTGCTTTTCACTATTTTTGTGTCTTATGATTACACAATATGTGGTTATAGTAGTCCAAGTATGTTTTTTTTTTTTTTGAGATGGAGTCTTGCTCTGTCCCCCAGGCTGGAGGGCAGTGGCACGATCTTGGCTCGCTGCAAGCTCCGCCTCCCGGGTTCACGCCATTCTCCTGCCTCAGCCTCCCGAATAGCTGGGACTACAGGTGCCCGCCAACACGCCCGGCTAATTTTTTTTTGTATTTTTAGTAGAGACGGGGTTTCACCGTGTTAGCCAGGATGGTCTCGATCTCCTGACCTCGTGATCTGCCCGCCTCGGCCTCCCAAAGTGCCGGGATTACAGGCTTGAGCCACCGCGCCCGGCCCCAAGTATGTTATTTATAAACACATGGGGTATGCATGATCAAAGTTTACTAACACGGTGTACAATCAGAAAAGAGAGTCTACAGCCCTTATTTTGCTTAACTAAGAAAGGGTGTATTTCCATGAACTAGCCTGCAGGCACCACTATGCTAATAAGCAGCAGGGTTAAGAAAAGGGCCTAGTCTCCTAAATCTCAAACTAGTGTTCTAAGTTTCTTGGGCGGGAAAAATGCAAGTAGAAATAAAATATGTGATGAAAACTAAGTGAAAGGCCAACTTTTGGATGATCCATTAGACACATCATTAGCTTGAGAAATAGGCACAAAACAGAGGACAATCTCTGCTACTGCTTCAAACTCCAAACACGAAACGTCCTCCATGCATACTTTTTCCTTACCTCATTTGTAGGACACTTTCATCTGTATCACATTACACTATGTAGAGTCCATTTCAAGATGTGTGTCCCTCCTTTTCCCCACACACGTACATACACAAACACCTCTCACCACACATTCTGACTTTCAAACCATTTCACCTCCATGGAGGTGACACCATTTGGGACAAAAAAAAAAAAAAGGCAACAAGATGTTGAAAATAAAAATAAAGCGGACTTTATTTAGAAGATAAAGGTGGTGGTTATCGGTTTTGGTTAATCGAATTGGGCTCAAGTGTTTTACAGGTCTTAAATGCCATCAGACTGGCATGCCAAGGGCATTCTGAATGCCAATAACAGATTGAAGTTGTTTCAAAAACCAAGGTGCTATCAAAAGCTGATGGAGTTTGGATTTTTCTTAAAGTCAGACTAACACACTTCTTAAATATTTGTAAGAGTAAATAGATTGCTTGGTTCTGAAAGTTAAAACACTACGCTGAGCAATTCTCCTTCTCCACAAGTCCCTAAGGCAATATTACAGTTGCCTCTGACACAAGAAGTCTAACATTTCAACAGAGCGGGGCTGAGCAGAACCGGGAAAAATGAAAAGCAAAGTTAATAAATGTAAAATTGATATAGGCAGCTGCCACTTGTGGCAAACCAAAGCCTAGTCCGACGCCCATTTTCTTCACATTTGCACTGACATCTTCCCAAGCAGACGGTAATTACATTCTTGAAGGAATGTGCCAAGACTAGGGTGGGGAAGGCCCAGACAGTGAGTGAACAGAATGCATTTTGCATCCAGTTGCCTTAGGTGGTATAAGTGATTTAAGGTCAAATACCCAGACTATGGAAAATCCACTAGCAAAAGCTTAACTAGAAAAGAGGAGGATTAAATGCATAACCAGTGCAGAGTAACTGCAAGGCACCAAGACCACATCCAACCAGCCCATTTTCCTCCTCTCCACCACTGAATGGATCTGGGAGAAAGCATTAGTAACAGCACTCATCAACTGCTTCCCTGGAACAAAACATGACAAAACACACGGAAGGTTTTTTCATTATGGTTCTCGGTGTACTTTATTCTCCTGCTGTCTAGCTAAGCAGCCCACACAGGACAGAAATGGGTAGCACTGAGGAATGATCAGATTTTTTTTCTATCCCCAATATTTCTGCCCCCTCCCTAAGCCCTGACCCAACCCTATCTAATAATCAGGAATGGTTAGTACATCATTCTGTCTCTCAAAGAACAACTGAAATGGAAACAAGGCATTAGAGGATCAGGCCTCTTCTTAATAGGGCTTAGGAGCTGGTATAAGCTCTTTATTCACAATGGAGCGTCTCTCCTTCAAATACCTGGATTTTTTTTTTTTTTTGTACACTGGTTCATAGATCGGCACTTGACTTTGAACCTGGCACCAAAAGGCACAATATCTGATACCCTGTACAAGAGCTATTAGAGATGCTGCCATATGGATGGGCAAAACTGAGCCAATCCCACTTATGAATGGAAGGCTTGGACATGGAAGGGAAGATATAAACAAGGAGTTGGGAGAAAAACACAAGCCCATACTTTTTGCTAGAGTGGAAATGAAAGTGGGAATGAGGGTCTTGTTTTTAGTCCTCTAAGGACCAGGAAGCAATTTTAAAACTTCCTTGGTTTTTCTGAAAGCAGCATATTCAAAATGCCAGCAAAAACTCCTAACAACTGCAAAACCAAAAGAGGATCAAAGCTCACCAACATCCCTTCTTATTGCTGAAAGACTCTAAAATTCAGGATGCCCTGTTCCCTTGTAAAAGGGAAAATAATTAAGTCTGATTTATGGTAATCATACCACATCACACCTCTAAAAAAATATTAAAGTGTGTGACCAGGGGACGTTTGACACCATTTTATTAACCTTCAACTTCAGTGGAAAAATAAAACCTTTTTCAAGTGCCATTTTCATCACAAGAGTTCTAGTTAGTGTGTTTGTGCATTCACACACACACACTTTTTTTTTTGTTTTTGTTTGGTTGGTTGGTTTTGAAGTGCAGCAAGAGACCAATACCGCATTGTAGTCAATCAAATAAAAGAACAGAAGGCCAAGCAGTTTCCAAATGGTTATTTTATCAGATTGTTTGAACATTTAATTTATCCTGTTTGCAATCCAAAATAGTTACCTGAAGTTTGCTGTTTTGTGTGTATGTGTGTGTTTACTTTTACTGTATATTTATTTTTCTAAACTCTTTGGCACAATTTTCTCGGGGCGTTCAGACTGCCACAATACAAGTCAGGAGAGGGCGTTTTCTTTGTGCTGCCAATTCTGATCATTTAAATTTTGGTTTGTTTGGGTTTGTGACTCTTTTGTTTTTGAAGTCTGCGTTATTTGTAACAATTGTACTTATTATTTTTCTATATCCTCTAACGCCAGAGTTTTCTTTTTCTCCCCCCTCCCCCCCACTTCTACATTCACAGTTGAACCATATTATTAGGAAAGGCGCCTTGATGAAAAGATCAGGATAGGAGCTCTGACCATTCGTCAGTGTTTTCCCTAGAGTAAAAAAAAACAAAAAACAAAACCAAAAAAACAAAAAAAAAACAAAACCTAAAGAGCGTCTTTCCTGTGTGTGTGTGTGTTTTTTTTTTTTTTTTTTTTTTTTTTTTTTTTTTACATCTCTTGTGCTGCATCAGTAGACAGAACTTCGGTTAGTTTTATGAAATGCAACATCTAACCCCTTGTTTTCTGGGAAAAAGAAACTGCAATGACTTGAAGTTGAGAATGTGGATACCGCCTCACTCACACACACTCATTCTCAGACTGTAAAAAATCCCTCACCCTCCTTCTAGCCGGCAAGCATACAGTACCATGTGGCAAAGGTACAGCGAAGGTGGGCTTGAGACCCAGGCTCCATCTTTCTCCTCAGTAGCAAAGGCCAGGCTGCCTTTTACAACAAAGCACCACAGCTGAACCCAGTCCCTCCTCCTCACCCAAACCAGGCATTCCACTAGGCACCGGCCAAAAGACAGAAAAGCTACTTCTATCTAGCCTCTCCTGGGAAGAGATAGCTTTCTTTCTTTCTTTTTTTTAAATAAGTAACTCCATTGTTTTTCTCTTTTCCAATATGGCCGATGTTATGGTTTTCTACGAAGTCAGTGCTTACTTAGCTCACTAACAGCGCTGCTGTTGGCGGCTGCGGCTGCTGCTGTGGCAGGATTTTCAATGTGGTGTGTTTTCAAGCCTCACTCACTCATCCTCTCATTCCCAAACATTCAGCATCCGTGCACACTCCTCACTTCCAGGTTTTTCAAAAGATTGGAGATTTCCAGTGGGGGTCCTCAGGTTATCATCCCAATGGTAACAGATCTGAAAACAGATGGAAAAAAAGGTCTATCTTTGAGATCACATATACCCAACAGAGCCAGTAATGCTGACTCCTACAATTACATGCTCCTAGGCCTGAGTGGAATTTGTCAACATTTCAAGGATTGACACTCTCTTCTTGCCCTATGTGCCATTGACCCGCTCTTATTAACACCTACATCAGAGGGTGGGAGGGAAACTCAAAGAGCCGATTTTACTGAGATCTGTGGAGTAAGATAACTAATTAAGAGGGAAAGAAATTAAAACTATATTTCAGTCTGGGTGCAGTGGCTCAAGCCTATAATCTCAGCACTTTGGGAGGCCAAGGAGGGAGAACTCCTTGAGGCCAGGAGTTCAAAACCAGCCTGGGCAACAGGAGACCTTGTCTCTAAAAATAAAAAAAAATTAGCCAGTCATGGAGGTGCTTGCCTGCAGTCCCAACCACCTGGGAGGCTGAGGCAGGAGGACCACTTAAGCCCCCGAGCTGGAGGCTTCTATGAGGTATGATTGTACCACTGCACTCCAGCCTGGGTGACAGAGGAGACTCTGTCTCCAAACAAAATTGCATTTCAAAGTAGAAGCCGAGGCCTGGTGTGGTAGTGCACACCTGGGAGGCCGAGAAAGGTGGACACCTGAGGTCAGGACCAGTCTGGCCAATGTGGTGAAAACCTGCCTCTACTAAAAAAAAAAAAAAAAAAAAAAGCCTATAATTCCAGCAATTTAGGAGGCTGAGGTGGATGGATCATCTAAAGTCAGGAGTTCAAGACCAGCCTGGCCAACATGGTGAAACCCCATCTTTACTAAAAATACCAAAACTGGGCCAGGCATGGTAGTTCACGCCTGTAATCCCAGTACTTTGGGAGGCCGAGGTGGGTGGATCACGAGGTCAGGAGGTCAAGACCAGCCTGGCCAAGATGGTGAAATCCCGTTTCTACTAAAAATACAAAAAAATTAGCCAAGTGTGGTGGTGGTGGGGCACCTGTAATCCCAGCTACTCAGGAGGCTGGCTGAGGCAAAGAGTTGCTTGAACCCGGGAGGCAGAGGTTGCAATACGCTGAGATCACACCACTGCACTCCAGCCTGGGCGACAGAGTGAGACTGTCTCCAAAAAAAAAAAAAAAAAAAAAAAAAAAAAAAGAAAGAAGAAAAGAAAAGAAAAGAAAAAAAAGAAAATTAGTTGGGTGTGGTGGCATGTGACTGTAATCCTAGCTACTCGGAAGGCTGAGACAGGAGAATTGCTCAAACCTAGGAGGCGGCAGTTGCAGTGAACCGAGATTGTGCCATTGCACTCCAGCTAGGGCAACGGTGAGACTGTCTCAAAAAGAAAAAACACACACACACACAAAAACATTTCACTTTGGAAATCTTCTCTAGAGCTAGGCAACGTCTAAAAGCACTGCTGTAAAGAAAGAATAGGGCATGAGGAAAGGAATAGAAAACAGAAGAGAATTAGGGGGAAATGACATTACTGATGATTTTATTAGGACCCAAAATACTCTGGGAATTTCGGTTAATTCCAGTTTTAAAAGTTCTGCTCTCCATCATTATGAGGAGTCAAACATTTGGCTCAAGGAAAAACTGAGGTTGCCTGACTCAGAAGCACCTACGTGGGAAAAAGTACAAACAAAAAAAATGCCAGAAGGCAGTGCTTGCCAGAACGGCCTAAAGAAAACATACCTCCCTCCTCCAGGAAGTAGAAGAAAGAGGACAGTGGAGGCAAGATCTTACCAAGCTTGGTTCTTCAGTTTCCTCAGTTCTTTTGTTGCCCATGTAGCAAGGGTTTTTGCTTTGTTAGTCTTCGATCTCCGCCCTTCAGTTAACAATTCATGGATCATTGGCCTAGCTTCTACTAATTTCAGTACATCCTTCCCAAATGCTGTACATAAGTCCCTGTGCAAAACAAACACAGCTGAGAATGAGCTCCTAGCCCCATACCAGTATCATGTTTTGAGCCCTCCAAACCAGTGCTATGGGTTTCTTAGCAAATTTCAAAGATAAAGAAAACCCTCAGTAGAGGTCACTAGACAGAGGCAATTGTTGACCAACATCAGAGTTTAATGGGGCATAATATAGAGACTTGAGGGTCTGGAATAAACTATCACGTGAACACTAAAAACAGGACATGAAGGGTTCAATAAAGAAATCTCTGTGCCAAAGAAGTGAATTGTTGCCATCCGCGATACTCTCAAAACTCCTTACTCCATGTTTTTTCATTTTCCGTGAGAGGTTCTATTCAGCTCTTAGAGGCAGGGTATAACTTACCCTATTAGTCCAGCAGCACAAGCTACTACTCCATCTGTATGATCCTCATCTCCAGCAATGTGGTCAATGAAAGACAGAATAAATTCTACTCTGGGTTGTACCAGCATCACATCCGCTATAAAAGAGAGAGAAGGTATTGGTCAGGCGTGGTGGCTCACGCCTGTAAACCCAGCACCTTGGGAGGCCGAGGAGGGTGGATCACGAGGTCAGAAGATCGAGACCATCCTGGCTAACACGGTGAAACCCCGTCTCTACTAGAAATACAAAAAAATTAGCCGGGCGTGGTGGCAGGCGCCTGTAGTCCCAGCTACTCAGGAGGCTGAGGCAGGAGAATGGCGTGAACCCAGGAGGCAGAGCTTGCAGTCAGCCGAGATTGCACCACTGCACTCCAGCCTAGGCGACAGAGTGAGACTCCATCTCAAAAAAAAAATAAAAATAAAAATAAAAAAATAAAAAAGAAAAGAAAAAGAGAGAAGGTCCGATGCAGCTGTCCCTCATACGGCAGGACTACATCCTTTTTCAAAATTTCCAACTATTATACCCCTATCATACAAGGTCCAAGCTGGATAACTAGATGCATATAGTTATATCAAATTATTCTTCCTTTGATTAATGTGTCATTCCTCAAGTCGACAGAAGAGACAAATATTCCTCTTCCTATAGGCAAATATATAAGAAACAAATTTAACTTTTTCCTGAGCTAATGATACCAAGGGGGGTGAAGTAAAAAAATTTCCCCAATCAGCAACAAGAACAAGTAATGGGAATTCTGACTCTCCAATCCTCCAATTTAGCTTGTGGGGATGGGAAAGGGGTAGGCGACCTGCCACTCATGGTTGATACAGGAAGCATTTATGTTGGGTTTCTTCCCCCCAGTATTTTTGCTGAATCCCATTCCCTTGCAATACTCAAGAAATATAAGAAAAAGAAGCAGAGGGCTGGGTGCAGTGGCTCACGCCTGAAATCCCATCACTTTGGGAGCCCAAGGTGGGAGACTGCCTGAGCTCAGGAGTTCGAGAGCAGCCTGCAAAACATGGTGAAATCCCATCTCTACTAAAATACAAAAAAAAAAAAAAAAAAAAAAAATTAGCTGGGCATGGTGGTGTGTGCCTGTAGTCCCAGCTACTCAGGAAGCTGAGGCGTAAGAATCACTTGAACCCAGGAGGTGAAGACTGCAGTGAGCCATGATCGCTTCGCTGCACTCCAGCTTGGGTGATAGAGTGAGGCTGTCTCCAAAAAATAAAAATAAAATAAAATAAATAAAAAAGACTGGGCACAGTGGCTCAAGCCTGTAATCCCAGCACTTTGGGAGACCAAGGCGGGCGGATCACTTGAGGTCAGGAGTTCAAGACCAGCCTGACCAACAAGGTGAAAGCCTGCCTCTACTAAAAATGTAAAAATTAGCCAGGCATAGTGGCAGATGCCTATAGTTCCAGCTACTCAGGAGGCTGAGGCAGGAGAACTGCTTGAACTTGAGAGGTGGAGGCTGCAGTGAGCCGAGATTGCACCACTGCACTCCAGGCTGGGCAACAGAGTGAGACTCCATCTCAAAACAAAAAAAAGAAAGAAGCAGAGCAAAAACAATAGTCTACAGTTTTCCCCAAGCCACTCTCTTCATTAGGGCACTGCTCCCCCTTCTCCCAGCCTTTAAGCAACAGGCGCTAGGTTCACAAGCGAGCTACAGAATGACAGACATAGCCCATTTGGCTAAGTGCACATTGGCCAGCAGACGAAGGGAACTGGGATGTATACTCAACGGTGTACGTTCTCCTGATCCCCCTTTAATCCCTGGACGATTCCGGTATAGGCTTCCAAGCAGCTTTCCCTTAGCTCATTCAGATAATCCACCATGTCATAGTCTGACTGTAAGACACAAAGAACAGAACCTACATCATACTGATCACTTTTAGCTGCATGTTTGTCAATAGTCCCTCCAATTAGAGCTAGACTTAAAGAACAGCCAAGATAACTTTAAGCTTACCTTGTCCACCTGGGCTTGGGAGGCCTGCTGAAGAGTATTCAATACAACCTCTAAGTATTTTTTAAACTCTCCACCAATAGCAAGGGCAATATCACCAAACACTGACAGAATCTGCGGCTTCACAGACCTGTGGACATTCTCATTCTGACAAGGAACAAAAGGAAAAGTGAATTAAGTCAAAGCTTGTTTGATCCAAAGATCCACGAAAATTTCATTTCTAACAAGCAACTATTGATTTTAAATATTTGGATGGTCCTTTATAGCTTACAAAACCTTTCCCATTTGCACCTCACATCAACTCTAAGAAGCTAGCCCAGGTATTGGTATTCCCACTTTACACATGAGGAGACTGACTTAAGAATCAAGTGACTTGTCTGAGAACACACATGTATAATAATTAACGATGGCTATCTCTGGAGAGAGGTATAATATACAAATGGTCCCCTGCTCATGATGGTTTGATGATTTTTCCACTTTACAATGTGTTTATTGGGACCTAACTCCATCATAAGTCAAGGAACAACTGTATTTACTTTTCCTTTGCATTTTACTGTTTTGTTTAAAAAATCTCTAATATAGCACACATTCCTTTAACTTTACAATCTTTCTTCAGAATCATCTGTGAAATGAACAACTCCCCTCTTCATAAGCCCAAAGCCAATGTTCTAGAAACTTACAGCTCCCTGTCACTGATTTTTTTTTTTTTGAGACGGAGTTTGGCTCTTCTTGCCCAGGCTGGAGTGCAATGGCGCGACCTTGGCTCACTGCAACCTCCGCCTCCCAGGTACAAGCGATTATCCTGCCTCAGCCTTCCCAGTAGGTGGGATTACAAGCACCTGCCATCACGCCCGGCTAATTTTTTTTGTATTTATAGTACAGACGGGTTTCACCATGTTGTCCAAGTTGGTCTCGAACTCCTGACCTGCCTCGGCCTCCCAGAATACTGGGATTACAGGCCACTGTGCCTGGCCTGTCGATATTTAACTATCTTTCCAACTGTTGATTTCTTCAAAGACTGGTTAATTAGATTGTGTGTAGATACTCACCCCCAAATTTTCCAGAAGCAGCTGCATCACCTCGTCACAGAAAGGTATGATGTTGGATTGCAGGGCACGGCACAAGTCTCCCACTAAGCCCACAGCTGCCAAACAAACCTGCCAAGAATCAAGGAAATAATCTTCTAACAGAAAAAGCTGCCTGCTGGGGCAAGATATTATTTTTAACTAGCTGCTGAGCTTTTATCGCTTGAACCTACTACAGTTAAAGGAGAAAACATCTTCCCTCTGCCGAGATTAATTTTTCAACAACCAACATGGCAGGAAGTGAACAAAGACTATCTGAGAGAGATCACTGATAAAGTTTAAAAAAAAAAAAAAAAAAAAAAAAAAGCCTTGCTCTCCAGGATGCTAATAGCTCAACTTTATAGCTGCTCCTGCATTAGTACTGTCTAGGCAAATAAACAGTCATCTTGTCCACCATTATCTGGTGCATCTAAAATCCTGTTTTTCATGGACTACTTCCAGTTCAAATGTTCAGGTAATGAATAAAGTAGCTTGCCTTTTAGGACAATGTAAGGAAAAACTACTTAAGCTATAAGAACCCGGTTTTGTGTGCACTACAGTGATTGTCAGGTATAAATGGGAACATACTATTTCGAAAAGCATATCCTACCTGATACTCAGCATAATTTTTTAATCCAATGCCCAGGAAGGGTTTAAAGGCCTCCATGTACTTGAGGAATTCACCACCCAACACTGTAATGAAATAAGCTATTAGCCAATGACAGTGCCACGGGTTAACACAGAGGCAGGCAAAAATAACCCATCCTACCTCTCCCGAAATATACTCACTCCATTCAACAGGTTGGGTGAAATGTGCATTAGTTACCGATTCCATCATTAAGACATTAAAGGCTTGCATAAGCCAAATTTATTACTGTTGGAAGGGCCCTAATTCTTACGCCACAGAGACAATGCCCAGTCTCCACAGAATAGGGCTTTACTCTGGCTAATACAACAAAGTGGTATGGCCCTCAAGGAATGTCAAGGTTAATTTTAAATGGGCTGAACCAGCAATACTGACTCTTGTCCACCTCCTCATCTGATAATAGCATGTCCTTTCTGCAGGCCAGCTTCAAAACAGGGTCCTTAGGCAATCCCATCAAGGGCTAAACAAACCACAGCCAGGAAAAGCAGCACTGGGCTTCAGATCCAAATCAGCCACTCCAGGAGCCAAAATTAACTTCTCTGCCCTTTCAGAGGAGTGGTCACATGTTGACAGACCAGTTGGGCATAGGCTGTTTATGCCAAAAATTGGTCTGGTCCTCAGGAGAGTGGTCCTCAGGTAAATGGCCTTAGCAATTTACAGGCCTTACAGGCCACCCCTGAAGAGGCATTCCAGATTCCTAAAGTGCTTTGTAATGCCCCTTCAAAGAGTCTTAAGTCAGATATGGCTTCCCCAAACCAATTTTGCAGTCAGACATGTAAAAATCAGAAAATCAATTCCTGGAACTCGCTCAATGTTTCATTTCATCCCATACCAGGCACCATGATGTGTCAATCTTAGTCCAAAGCATTACAAACCAAACCAGGTGATGGCAAGTACCAGGAAAGAAAATAGAAACTTTTAGCAGGGCACAGTGGCTCACGCCTATAATCCCAGCTACTCAGAAGGCTGAGGCAGGAGAATTGCTTGAACCTGGGAGGTGGAGGCTGTGGTGAGCCAAGACTGTGCCACTGCACTCCATCCTGGGCAATAGAGCAAGTCTCAAAAAAACAAAACAAAACAAAAAAAAAACCAAAAAACACCTCTGCCAATCTCAGTTGCAAACTGGCTCCCCATTTAAATGGACTGACAAGGCAGTTATACAAATTTAAGTGGTGTGCACTTAAGTTCAATCTAACTTTGAAGTGACTCATGCCCCAGTAAAAGGACTATGCTTTCTGTAGTCAAAAATTCTTTTAATGCCCTGACAAGGAGGATTGCCTGGGCCCAGGAGTTTGAGACCAGCCTGAGCAATATAGTGAGACCCTATCTTCACAGACAAACAAAATTAAGCTGCGCCGAGTGGCTCACATCTATAATCCTAGCACTTTGGGAGGCTGAGGCAGGAGGATCACTTGACTCAGGAGTTCGAGACCAGTCTGGGCAACATGGCGAAACCCCGTCTCTACCAAAAATATAAAAATTAGTCGGGCACGGTGGTGTGCACCTGTTAGTCCCGGCTACTTGGGGCACTGAAGTGGAAGGATCATGTGAGCCCCGGATTTCGAGGCTGCAGTGTGCCAAGATCGTGCCACTGCACTCCAGCCTGGGTGACAATTATTTAAGGCCACTGAAATGCCTATATTCCAAAGACATTCCCTGACCAGACAGTTTTTTTTTCACCGACCTTCCACCAGTGTGCTAACTGCCATCAGGGCATCCTCTTGTACTCCCCCAGACCCAGCTGTGCTTTGGAACATCCTTAACAAGGAGGCCATAACCACATCAGAGATCTGCAAAGCATCTTGATGTTGCACTTTCCGAAGAACATTCTGTGAAATGAGTAAGAGTTCAAGATCAGTTGATTCCAAATCTCCCAATCAGAACACTATACTTTTTCTTTTTAAAATCAATTAAGTCCCTTGATATTTTTTAATTTTGGGAATGCCAAATGTACTTTTTACACAAAAACATTGACAGTACCAATCACCAGCAATACATTTTAACATTTCTCCTGTTTCTCAATTCAGAACAAACGTGAGCTGATCCTCCATTGTGCAGAAGGTCATGTCCTCTCCATTTCATTTGTCTTACTGTCTGACAAATCCCTGCTGGTAGCCTCCATAGTCCAGTCTTACTAGAACCATAGTTAAATTACTTCAGCTTTAGAGAAGGCCCTATCACCTTAGAGCTCTTATTCATAAAACAAAAACCAACCCTTCCTATATCCTACCTATTTACAGATGACCTAGAAATAATCTTGATAAAATCAAACCAACCTGACTTCTCCCATCAAACATTCCTTCCTCACTTTTGTTTGTTTCAACTAATGTCACTGACACTAGGTCAAACAGCAAATGTTTCAAAAGATGACGGTACAAATTCAAGGCTTTTTAGCCAAGTGACACCACTTTTTAGCCAAGTGAACTACAGCTGGGAACCAAATCTGACTGAGCTAGGCTTGAATAACCTAATGAAAAACCAAGAGTTTTTTGGTTTTCAAAATCAAAAAACCAAAACCATTCAAGCTGCCAACACAAATGAGCTATATATCTGGAGGGAGCCATCACATATTAAGTAGTTTCCTTCTCTACACAGTGACGTTAGTTGAAACAAACAAGAGTGAGGAAGAGAGGTCTGATGAGTGTATGTTGAATTAGGACAAGTCAAGTTGGTTTAATTTTATCAGGATTACATCTAGACCATCTGTAAATAAGTAGGATTTGAATCTTTCTAGACAGACAGGAAAGGCGGCAGGTGGGAAACTCCTCTCCCAATCGATCAATCACAGACCAAAGCCTTCTGAGAACAGCTTCTGATCCGCATCATCTATACCATTTTCGAGTTCTGTGTGTACACGAACTTGTCATACTGAGATACTAATAATTCTCTAACCTGGAGTTATTAAGAAGTCATAAGGCACCACCATACCTGGAGAGTTGCGCAGAGTAAAGACTGAAGGTCATTGAACTGGATTCTATCGGATGTGCTCTGGATATGTGACTACAAAGAAAATAAGAAAACATAGTCTACATGAAAACCTTCCACTTTTGCTGGGACCATTTAATAATCTTCCCTAATACTAACATAGGAAAGTAAACAACAACAAAAAACCCATAACAAACACTAAAAAGACAGAATAGTCTGGAAAATAGACCTAGGTGTCAAAAGTACTGCCCCATTCCCACCCATAGTCAGGGGCACTCTTAGGTCTCACCTCCATCTGAAGAACCTGTTGCAGTCGTTCCATGATGACCAAAGTCGTTTTCTGGACAGCAGGATAACAATCCTTGGCACTGTTTTTCACAATTTCCATCAGAGATTCATATGCAGAACTCCTCAGGTTGTTCTGGTGTCCATCAGGTCTGTAAAGAACACAACGAAAATCTTAAAGTCTCAACTGAAAAGGACAGGAAGAACATAGACAATGTCTTGCCAAAAATAAGAACTCAGGAACCGGTATGACTGCAGACCTGGTTTGAGTTTGGAAACACGATATCCAAGAACCAAATCTTCAAGTCCTTTGAGCCAATGGCTATGCTCATTATGGTCTCCAGACAGTTAAAATTTAGAATGGCCCTTTTTGACGAGTTAATGGGTGCAGCAAACCAACATGGCACATGGATACATATGTAACAAACCTGCACATTGTGCACATGTACCCTAAAACCTAAAGCATAATAATAATAATAATAAAAATAGAATGGCCCTTTTGGAAATGGGCTAAAATTATAGAGGAAAAAATGGTTTGAAATGGTAAAAAATCATGTGAACAATTTAACAAGTTGTCTGAAGTGCTATGAAGAAAATACTCCAATTTTCTTGGCTAGATGTGATGGCTCATGCCTATAATCCCAGCAATTTAGGAGGCTGAGGTGGGCGGATCACTTGAGGTCAGTTCGAAACCAGCCTGGTCAACATGGTGAAACCCAAACTCTATTAAAAACATAAAAATTAGCCAGGCGTGGTGGCGTGTGCTTGTAATCCCAGCTACTCAGGAGGCTGAGGCACGAGAATTCCTTGAACCTGGGAGGTGGAGGTTGCAGTGAGCCAAGACTGCACTCTAGCCTGGGCAACAAGAGCAAAACTCCGTCTCAAAAAACAAACAAACAAAAAAACCCCCAATTTTCTTCATTCATTTAAAAAAGATGTCCTCATATACAATCTCAAAGAGGCATGGAGATGAACTAGTTAAATGGAAGATTTCTGATGAGCACAGTGGCTCAGGCCTGTAATTCCAGCACTTTGGGAGGCCAAGGCGGGCAGATCACCTGAGGTGTCAGGAGTTTGTGACCCACCTGGCCAACATGGCGAAACCCCATCTCTACTAAAAATATAAAAATTAGCCAGGCATGTTGGTGCGCACTTTTAGTACCAGCTACTCGGGAGGCTGAAGTACGAGAATCACTTGAGCCCGGGATGTTGCAGTGAGCCAAGATTGCACAATTGCACTCTAGCCTGGGTGTCAAGAGAAGACTGTCTCCAAAAAAAAAAACGAAGATTTTGTGCTCAGCTCTCTTCCTGAAGGTTTACTTTGCTCATGACTTTAGGTATAGCTCATACAAAACATAAATCGTTAAAGGTTGTCTCCAACTTATAATCTCTTTAAACAACATTTCAAAAGCTTGTTTCTAAGTCAACTGTATTTACCCCAAGTTCTTCAACCTATATAAAAATATGGTAGTTGGCCGGGCATGGTGGCTCATGCCTATAATCCCGGCACTTTGCGGGGCCAAGGCAGGTGGATCACGAGGGTCAGGAGATCGAGGCCATCCTGCCCAACATGGTGAAACTCCGTCTCTACTAAAAATACAAAAATTAGCCAGGCATGGGGGCATGCGCCTGTAGTCCCAGCTACTCAGGAGGCTGAGGCAGGAGAATCGCTTGAGGAGGCTGCAATGAGCCAAGATTGTGCCACTGCACTCCAGCCTGGGTGACAGAGCAACACTCCGTCTCAAAAAAAATAATAATAAATAAATAAATAAATAAAATAAAAATGGTAGTTACTGATTTGGTGTGGCAATCAAATTCATAATGAGTACTATCATTTCTCTTGTAACCAAATACTCCTGTTAACTGTCAATGCTGCAAAATGAAGGAACCTCTCTAGATCAATTACTCTCTACAAAGAAAGTAAAGAAATTACACAATATTCAGATTTCAGCTGTAAACTGAACAATTCTAAGGTAGGTGGAATCTGCATTTCTTCCTCCATGTTTAAACAAACCAATCAATCAATCATGGGTTTTTTTTTTTTTTTTTTTTTGAGACGAGTTTCACTCTTGTTGTCCAGGCTGGAGTGCAATGGCACAGTCTCAGCTCACTGCAACCTCTGTCTCCCAGGTTGAAGCAATTCCCCTGACTCAGCCTCCCGAGTAGCTAGGACTACAGGCATGTGCCAGCACAGCCAGCTAATTTTTTGTATTTTTAGTAGAGACGGGGTTTCACCATGTTGGCCAGACTGCTTTCGAACTCCTGACCTCAGGTGATCCAGCCGCCTTGGCCTCCCAAAGTGCTGGGAATATAGGCGTGAGCCACCATGCCCAGCGGGTTTCTTTTAATTCCTCTAGAGAAGGTAGAGTCTTGTCCTGTCTCACTATGCTTCTATGATTAAGCTAGATATCCTCCACACAGAAGGCAACAGAACTTGGATGCAAAGACGTCACTCATTTCTGTAAAATATCAGTTACCTGTCTGTAGTCTCTAGGAGCTTCTGAACTATGAGTTCAAATGAAGAAGATAAGCAGTAAGTAGCTGGTTCTTCCTGATCATCAGCAACGTCTGCAGCTTCATAAGCAGCTTCAGCCAGACTAGAGAAAGCCTGAAATGCAGATAGGTTCAATGTTACTCCTGAAAGAACCCCACACCTTAGGATTATCTCATTTTTCATTAAGATACTTTGGGCTGTGTCAGTGAACTCCCAACTTTTTCTGCCAAGGTCATCTCAAGACAGCATTTTACAGTCCCAAACTATTTATTTATTTTATTTGTACTTTCTGTTCACCCTGTCTGATAATCTGACAACTCTCTAAGCAGCAGAGTACTTTCAACAATACCTGCCATTTCATTTGTTTCCTTTCACAGACTTTTAGCCCCATTCCTTCCTTATTTGAACTTCCTCCCCTTAACCAATTACATTAGCCTATACTGACTCAGCATGTAGGCCGCCTACCTTCCTTCCCTCTTGCTCTCTTCTCAGCAATGATACTTCTTGTAGCCGAAAACTCTCTACCTTAATCAAAACTTCTTGTCCCCAAGCAATTCAAGAAAGCAACCCAAGTCCAGATAGTTTCCCCACTGGGTTACCATGACTGTTCTAAGTGGTTCAGGAATCAGTAACCATAAGTCAACTGTTCCCACTGGCTCTTGCAGTTGGAATCTCCCCCACATTTTAACTGAATAAATTAGAAAGAAAATGCTACTCAGAAAAAGCTTTCCAGTGAGGCAGATTGATTTCTCTCCCACACCTTCTACTTTCTTGCCAGTGGCGCAGGCAAGCTCTTTTTCTCACCAGGAAGAAAATCCCTTACCCAGCACACATTTGAAGCCACTCTGGGTTCAGCACTGAGACCCTCAATCAGACACTGTAGCAGGGGAGCCAAGTAGACATCATTGATGGCAGCTTCAGGAAGCAGCTCACAAATTCTGCCTACAGTCCATGCAGCTGTATCTCGAACAACTACACTGGGGTCTTTCATTAATTCTATTAGGGTGGGCATTGCCTGAAAATATAACAGTTATTAGTAAAGCAAAACAAAGATTAAAATTCATGTTAACTACTACCCCAGAAAAAGAAATACTGATGGATGGCTTAACTCAAAAAAGTCACCAAGATACTTCTGTAATTTTACAGGACATGGTGTGAAACATCTTTCAAAATATTTGAAAATATCTTTCAAAACTCCAGTTTAGAGTTTTATATTAAGAATTTGGTGTAAATGCTTTTAGTAGTCTGCAATAAATTACTCAGAGGCCAGGCATGATGATGGCTCATGCCTGTAATCCCAGCACTCTGAGAGGCTGAGACAGACAGAACACTTGAGGACAGGAGTTCAAGACCAGCCGGGCCAACATGATGAAACCCGGTCTCTCTACTAAGAACATGAAAAGTAGCTCGGCATGGTGGCACATAGTCCCAACTACTCAGGGGGCTGAGGCACAAGAATTGCTTGAGCTGGGGAGCTGGAGGTTGCAGTGAGCCTAGATTGCACCACTGCACTTCAGCACTCCAGCATGGGTGACAGAGTAAGACTCCATCCCCCCGCCTCCCCACCTCAAAAAAAAGAATTACTCAGATACTCAGAATTCTCAGGATGCAGCTATGATGGCATCTGGCCATATACAGGAGACTGAAAGACTGAATTCTTTCAGCACTAAACTCAACTGTAACCTTTTTTTTTTTTTTTTTTGAGATAAGAGTTTCGCTCTTGTTGCCCAGGCTGGAGTGCGATGGCACGACTTATAATAGCAAAACAAGCACAACATTTCCGTAAGAACATTTTCATTACATAAAGGACATTTTGTCCAAAGAATAGAATAATAATGCCATTATTAAAAATTATGGGGAATCGCCAGGCGCAGTGGCTCACGCCTGTAATCCCAGCACTTTGGGAGGCCGAGGCGGGCGGATAACGAGGTCAGGAGATCGAGACCATCCTGGCTAACATGGTGAAACCCCGTCTCTACTAAAAATACAAAAAAATTAGCCGGGTGTGGTGGCGGGCACCTGTAGTCCCAGCTACTCGGGAAGCTGAGGCAGGAGAATGGCGTGAACCCGAGGGGCAGAGCTTGCAGTGAGCCGAGATGGCGCCACTGCACTCCAGCCTGGGCGACAGCAAGACTCCGTCTCAAAAAAAAAAAAAAAAAAATTATGGGGAATCAGTGCTAGGTGCAAAAAAAAAATTATCGGGAAATGTTTACAACATAGTATTAAATGAAGAAACAAGTTATAAAACAATCTGCACAGGAAGAGCCTGTTGCACAGACATGCACACAGGAAAAAGGTTCAAGAATAAATACAGAGTTAAGAGTGGTATTTCTGGGCAATGAAATTAAAGGTGACTTTTCTCTTTTGGCTTTTTTCAAACGTCTCTGGATCATGCTGACTTATGTAATTAAAAACCTAAGGAATGTGTTTTACCCTCATTAAAAGTAAACAAGTATCTAGAAATAATCTTTGTAGATGACAATTTACAGTTTTGTTTTGAAAAATAAAGATATGCTTTAAGTTTAAACAATAAATATCCTACTTTCTACTCCAAAAATCCCTCAGCTTCACCTGTATAACTAGTGGTTTGAGCTGACTGGGCTCTGGTCCTTCCAAGATACAACCAAAAGCCATCACTGCTGCATCCCGGTACCGCCAATCTGGGTTCTTGATGTGTTCTTTAATGAAGGGGAGGACATGTGGGACAATGTCATCTTCACAGCAGGTGGCCAGAAGCATGAGGCACACCCCTGCTGCTTTGCAGGGGTTCCAGTCATCGTCATCATCATTTTCGTCCTGGTGAAAGAATATGGCACTAGTTAAGATTTTGTCCAAAGAATCATTTTAACTCTAAAGGTCCTCTGACTACTCTTGAATGTCTTTAGAACTTAAACTCCAGGGAAATAAAATATAAGACCTCTGTATTTTGTCTCTTCCACAAACATTCATCACAGCATAGCCTTTGTTAAACGAGATTCAGATGGAAGAAGATTCCCTTCAGTACTACATGACAAGAATGAAAAAATTTCAACTACATCCAAAAAGAATGAATTCCAAACATTTAGAACAAAATACAGAACTAGAGTGTATGCTGTATGATTCCAGTTATGTAAAGTCCAAATCGGCCAGGCGCGGTGGCTCATGCCTGTAATCCCAGCACTTTGGGAGGCTAAGGTGGGTGGATCACCTGAGGTCAGGAGTTTGAGACCAGCCTGGCCAACATGGTGAAACCCCATCTCTACCAAAAATACAAAAATTAGCTGGGTGTGGTGGCACGTGCCTGTAGTCCCAGTTACTCAGGAGGCCAAGGCAGGAGAATTGCTTGAACCTGGAAGGCGGAGGTTGCAGTGAGCCGAGATTGTGCCACTGTGCTCCAGCCTGTGTAACAGAGTGAGACTGTCTCAGAAAAAAACAAAAGACATAGTATTAAAAAAAATAATAAATAAAGTCCAAAATCAACAAAAATTAACCTATGGAATAAAAGACCAGGAAAGTGAGGGAGTTTCATGACTGGGAGGAAGACATGATTCAATCAAAAGTTCAAAAAAGAGGCGAGGTGCAGTGGCTCATGCCTGTAATCCCAGCACTTTAGGAGTCCAAGGCAGGCAGATCACTTGAGGTCAGGACTTCGAGACCAGCCTGGTAAACATGGTGAAACCTCGTTTCTACTAAAAATACAAAGACTAGCTGGGTATAGTGGCACACGCCTGTTAATCCCAGCTATTCGGGAGGCTGAGGCAAGAGAATCACATGAACCTGGGAGATGAAGGTTGTAGTGAGTCAAGACAGCCCCACTGCACTCCAGCCTGCGTGATAGAGCAAGACTCTGTATCCCCCAACCCTCAACAAAAAACCAAAAACCAAAAACACAAAAGTTCAAAGAAGAAAAGATTCCACTAATATCTCCTCTTAAGTTAGAATCCAAGGTATAGCTTCCTAATTGTGGCCATTCACACCAGAGTAAACTTAAGGCACGTTGCCTATGCAGTTTCAGAAAATCACACAAAGAATAATTTGTTCTCAAATAGGAAAAGCACAATAAAAATATAAGAAAGTAGGCCGCGTGCAGTGGCTCACGCCTGTAATCCCAGCACTTTGGGAGGCTGAGGCAGGCGGATCACTTGAAGTCAGGAGTTCGAGACCAGCCTGGCTAACATGGCAAAACCCCGTTTCTACTGAAAATACAAAAATTAGCTGGGCGTGGTGGTGCACGCCTGTATTTCCAGCTACTGGGGAGGCTGGAGTGGGACATTGCTTCAACCCAGGAGGCAGAGGGTACACTGAGCCAAGATCATGCCATTACACTCCAGCCTGGGAGACAGAGTATGACTCCGTCTCAAAACAAAAGAAAAAACAAAAACAAAAAAACCTTGAAAGGAGAGATGAAAATTTAAGGGAACACCCAGTTCATTTTAATCCAAATACATCACTACTTAGCTTTTGAAACTGCTATATTGAGAATCATACACATCCCTAAAAACAATTACATTCCTGTATACAAAGAAATGACGCAGTGCTCAGTTACCAGCATTGTTTCCTCAGAGTACTAGCAGCTCTTTGGTAATACTTCACATGCACCAGAAGAACCTTCCCAAACACCGTATCAAGAAACACTGTGTTGCATAAAGTCAGGAGAACAAAAGCAACCAGGACACGGTCCTCATAAAAGAACTTCCATATTTACTCATTAGACCCCAATCTTTATGAAGTCTTGTCACTTTACTTTCATCCTGAATCTTAATAATTGAAGTTAATTATCTTAAAGGATCAGTAGAAGGGTTTCTTTCTTGGGTTGGGGTCCTTCATTAGGATCTGAATAACTCATATCCAACTTCCTTAGCATTTTAAAAACATACACCCTGTGAAATCACGAAAGTATCCTAGATATTAGAACACATACACAAGTGGCCTAAAACCAGCACATCTTTGCTCCCAACCTTGCTTCACTGAAGCTTTGATAGAGCACCTCTCTTTTATGAGTTTGGACAATGGAGCACTCAGGAAATCAGAGCAGCATGTGGCTCATTCCTGAGCAAGACGCATCTGAGATGTTAAGACCCAGTTCTCCTTCACAAAGTCAGAGCCCAGGGGATCTTATAGATCCAGCTTAGCTGTTCCTGAGTCATCAACAACAGAACATCAAATAGTTGATGGGTTGCGAAGTTCCTTCCATGGAAACTGTTCCACAAACAGTTTACTGTTAGTAAGGTTTCACAGCTTACCTACCTATATTTGGAAGGTAACTCACCTGTTTAGTTAGTGTCTGTGTGAGGATTGGAACCAGATACTGTAGTGCTCCCTTGGCATAAAACTTGCTGGTGTGCTCAGGGGGCCGTCCTTGTTCTGCTGCCTGAGGAGAAACAAAGCAAATTCTAGACAAAAGCAACCAAACTCTGTATACTAAAGGCATACAATGACAGCTGACCAGGGGTCTCTTAACAGAAACATACAGGAACAAATGGTAACATACAATGTGATCTTGGAAAGTGCTAACTTTTTGGTCTACTTCAGTGAGAATCTTTTAGGCCATAAATTATAGGTCCAAGGCAACATTAAGTATAACTTTTATTCGTAAGTTCAATTCATATGGACAACCTGATATTTCAGTGTTCCTTGGATCAACACACACACCCAGTTTGCCTAAAGATGCCAAAAAAAAACTTATTCTTGTCCTGAAATAAAGTGTGTAAAGACCAAGCTAGAAACAAAACGTGAATTCAAAGATACCAAGTGGAGAACTCCCCCTTCTCCTCCATATCTGACTTTTTCACCAGAGCTAGTAAAGTATCAATTATACATCCCAGGCTTGCATCAGGACTTCCAAAAGGAAATAATTCAGCATCAGGTATCACCTTGGTAAACTGCGACAGCCTGCTGCCCCCTTGTGTTCACTGTGATAATACCACTATTTACGATCAATCATGCCTGACTGCTTGGCAAAAACGTTGAGAGCCCTCATTACTGATGTGCCTCCTTCATGAAGGGCTCTGGCTAGCAGAAAAATCAAAATCTCTGCCAATGGAGATACCCTCTACACCCAGACAGAATAAAGTTCCCCTAGAAGGGGAGTATCATCCACAAATGAGATATGTCCCAAAGCCTATTCAGAATAATAGTTCTCCCCAGCTCACCTCTGAAGCCTCAATGGCCAAATCCATTTCCTCATCACAGACATTGGACCAGAATTCTATCCCTTGTAGAGCCACCTCATCAATGTCACTTTTCATTGCTTCGATTGTGATCTTAAGAAAAACACCCCAGGCCCCAAATAAGTACTGATTCAAGTGAGTCCCCGCTCCAACCCAGCTTTAACCACAGACATGCAAATTTCAGAAATGTAACTTATAAAAAGCAAGCTAGGCTTGAAAGAAAAGATAGAAAAAGAAAGATTTTTTCTTTTTTTGGTGATGGGGTCTCACTCTGTCACCCAGGCTGGAGTACAGTAGCACAATCTCAGCTCACTGCAACCTCCACCCCCCGGGCTCCCACCCCAGCCTCCTGCGTAGGTGGGACCACAGGTGCATGCCACCTCACCTGGCTTATTTTTGTATATTTTGTAGAGGCGGGTTTCACCATATTGCCTAGGCTGGTCTCAAACTCCCGGACTCAAGTGATCTGTCAGTCTCAGCCTCCCAAAGTGTTGGGATTACAGGCGTGAGCCACCATGCCTAGCCTCAGATTTTCAAAATGCAGGTTTTTTTTTTTCTTTTTGAGACAGAGTCTCGCTTTGTGGCCCAGATTCGAGTGCAATGGCGTGATCTTGGCTCACTGCACCCTCCGCCTCCTGGGTTCAAGCGATTCTCCAGCCTCAGCCTCCAGAGTAGCTGGGATTACAGGTGCGTGCCACCACGTTCAGCTAATTTTTGTGTTTTCAGTAGAGACGGGGTTTCACCATATTGCCAGGCTGCTCTCGAACTCCTGACCTCAGGTGATCCGCCCGCCTCAGCCTCCCAAAGTGCTGGGATTACAGGCGTTAGCCACCGGGCCGGGCCTCAAAATGAAGGTCTTTTACCCACGCAAAGTTAGCACCAGTTTTCTTGGCACACCACTGATGAGCTTAAACCTAACAGTCTCAAGGAATTTCCTTGATTCCATAATATTAAGTAAAATATTACAGAATTGGCAAAATAGCAACTAAGGATGATGGGCTCTGTAATTAGCTATAAGCTCAAATCACATAAAAAAATACTTACTGCAAAAAGAGCAGGACCCATATATGTCTCCATGTACTGATAATATAAGGACATTATCTTCACCAGATTCTGTAAAGCAGCCACTCGTACCTTTTATGAAGAGCAGATCAGATAGTTTACGAAAATAACAATGCAATCTGACAAAGTTAGATTCACTCAAATGGGCCAATAATCCTAAGGATTAATTGAGGTAAATATGGGATATGTTATCATTTCCCTAAAATTCATTCTCTCCCTTCAATTCCCTCATTATCCGTTCCTTTATTTTCCCATTTCGTCTCTCTTTTTTGGGGAAGGGACAGAATTTTGCTCTTGTTGCCCAGGCTGGAGTGCAGTGGCATGATCTTGGCTCACTGCAACCTCTGCCTCCCAGATTCAAGCAATTCTCGTGCCTCAGCCTTCCAAGTAGCTGGGACTACAGGTGCCTACCATCATACCCAGCTAATTTTTTGCATTTTTAGTAGAGACGGGGTTTTGCTATGTTGACCAGGCTCATCTCGAACTCCTGAGCTCAGACAATCCATTCACCTCAGCCACCTAAAGTGCTAGGATTAAAGGTGTGAGCCACTGCGCCGGGCCATTTCTCTCTCTCTTTTTTTTTTTTTTGAGACATTCTTCTTGCTCTGTTGCCCTGGTGCAAGTATAGTGGCCATGATCACGGCTCACTGCAGCCTCAACCACCAGGCTCAAGTAATCCTCCCACTTCAGCCTCCCACGTACCTAGGACTACAGGCTCGCCCCATCACGTACAGCTAATCTTTGTGGATGTGGAGTTTTGCCATGTTGCCCAGACTGGTCTCCAACTCCTGGGCTCAAGGGATCCTCTGGCCTCCGCCTCCCAAAGTGCTGGGATTATAGGCGTGAGCCACCACACCCAGTCCTTTTTTTTTTTTTTTGAGATGGAGTATTCCAGGCTGGAGTGCAGTGGTGTGATCTCAGCTCACTGCAACCTCCGTCTCCCGGGTTCAAGCGATTCTCCCGCCTCAGCCTCCTGAGTAGCTGGGATTACAGACATGCGCCTGTAAAGTGTTGGGATTACAGGCGTAAGCCACCGCGGCTGGCCTCAGTCCTTTTTTTTTTTTTTTTGCATTAAAGGTGCGTGTGGAACCCATGGTAGGGCTAAATTCACTAATACTATTCAGACTGAAGATGTTACTTCTATCTTCTTGAAGGGTCAGGTTTTGGGTATAGCAATAGCAAAGCTGCTTTAATGGCTACAGGGGAAAACAATCACTTGAATAACCTATGGCAATAAAGTAGCAAAGCTGATCAAAAACCTTTTCTCCCTTAACTGTTTGTGTATATATATTTTTTAGTAGAAATGGCTTGAATAACCTATGGCAATGAAGTAGCGAAGCTGATCGAAAACCTTTTCTCCCTTAACTGTTTATTTGTGTATACATATTTTTTAGTAGAGATGGTGTCACCATGTTGCCCAGGTTGGTCTCCAACTCCTGACCTCAGTGATCCTCCTGCTTTGGCCTCCCAAATTGCTGGGATTATAGTGAGCCACCACACTGGCCCCTTAAACCTTTTTTAAGAGGATGGCAACCTCCGTTACAATTCTTCCCTCTTCTCCAATGTTTTTATTAATTATCATTATTACTTTTTGAGATGGAGTCTGTTTGCACTGGCATGATCTCGGCTCACTGCAACCTCCGCCTCCCAGGTTCAAGCGATTCTTGTACCTCAGCCTCCCCAGCAGCTGGGACTACAGGCACGTGCCACCACACCCAGCTAATTTTTTTGTATTTTTAGTAGAGACAGGGTTTCACCATGTTGGCCAGACAGGTATGAAACTCCTAACCTCAGGTGAACTGCCTGCCATGGCCTCCCTAAGTGCTGGGATTACAGGTGTGAGCCACCATGCCCAGCCAGAATATTAATTATTAGTAACAATATTAATCAAACCTTATTGCTCAAGTCAACTGATTCCCAGTATTTTAAACTTATATTAGATTTGACATTTCCTAGGAAAGATGCGAGACAGATTTTTCATATAACCTAACACTTACCCTCGTATCTGGACACTGTGTGGCTTCACAGACCACCTGCATAATAAAGTGCCTTTCAGACTGTAGGAGGAATAAAAATAAAGAGAATTAGGAGAGCATAACCTGTACATAGGAAGATTTCCAGACTCCCTCCACAAGGAAAACCTCTCGCTCCCTCAGGGCCCCACACAGCCCTGCCTGGTACAATCAAGCCACTCTCCCTTGAGATGGTACAGCACTATAAAGGCTATAAAGAGTTTACCTTCGGTGTCTGCTATGTGACTTGCCCTCCAATGAGGTCCCTAATCTTTTAATCTCCAAAATGACCCCTCACTAACAAAGACTTCAGGGAGGAAACAGAAAAATGTAGGTCACAAGGTTTAAATAAAAATGGTTGGTTAAAAGATAAAAATTTACATGTAGGAAAATCAATTTCCTTATAGCTAAAATAAGAGAATTCAAAATATCTGCTTTATTTCAGAGACCAAATTTGTTTTCTGAGGTAGCAAATTCACATCAAATGTGGTGAGAAAACAGAGAATGAGCTTTATGTGCTACCCTCCTAAATCTTCCAAAATCTATTAAACAAAAATCCAGTTTTCTAATCACTTAGAATTGCCATTTGCTCTGGGGTTTCAGACCTTTCCAAAGTCAAGAAATGGTAAAAAGCCAGCTAAAGTGTCAACAAACATACATACAGAAATACTTTCAGACCATGACCCCGGCAATTTTACTTGTCGGTATTTACCCAAAAGGACTGAAAGCAGAGTCTCAAAGATACACATGCATGCCCATGTTCATAGCAGCATTACCCACAATAGCCAAAACGCGGGCGCAAACCAAATGGCCATGGACGGACGACTAGATAAACAAAATGTGGCATATACATGTAATGGAATATTAATCACCCTTAAAAAGCAAATTTTGACAAATGCTACCCCTTAGATCAATCTCGAGGACATCATACTAAGTAAAACAAACCGGTCGCAAAAAGACAAATATTATATGATTCCACTTACGTAAGGTATTTCGTTAGAGTAGTAAAATACATAGAAACTGAAAGTAAAATGGTGGTTACCAGTGGCTGAGAAAAGGGGAAATGAGGAGTTGTTGTTCAGTATGTACAGTTTCAATTTTGCAAGATGAAAAAGTTCTGGAGATTGTTTCCACAGCAATGTGAATCTACTTAACTATACATTTAAAAATGATTTAAGATGGTCAATTTTATGTTATTCATTGCATTTTCAGCCAAAATGTTTACATATATATTATACATACACATACATATACATATATACATATATATATGTTTTGGAGACAGAGTCTTGCACTGTTGCCCAGGCTGAAGTACAGTGTTGAAATCTTGAGCCTTGAACTCCCAGGCTCAAGTGATCCTCCCACCTCAGCTTCCTAAGTAGCTGGGATTACAGGCATGTGCCAGAGCACCTGCCTATATATCCTTTTTCTTAAAAACACCTTCCTAAGGTAGTATGAAACACACCAATTGCTATAATTTTTATTTATTTCATTTTTCATTCTTTTTTTTCCATTATAAGCCCTGTAAACACAAGAGCTCACAAAACTGGTTAACAACTCAGTTGTTCCTCTCCACAGAAATCTTTTTTTTAGAGACAGGGTTTTGTTATGTTGTGCAGGCTAGTCTCAAACTCCTGACTTCAAGTGATCCTCTTGCCTTGGTGGCCCAAAGTGTTGGGATTACTGGATGTGAGCCCCAGCACCCGGCCTCCACAAAATCTTTAGTACAAGGCAAAAGATTCACACAATCTTAAAAGAAACCAAAGTATACCAAAGTATATAGTACATACCATAATTTCTTTCCTTTTCTTTTTTTTTTTTTTTTTTTTTTGAGACAGTCTCGCTCTGTCGCCCAGGCTGGAATACAGTGGTGCAATCTTGGCTCACTGCAACCTCTGCCTCCCAGGTTCAAGTGATTCTCCTGCCTCAGCCTCCTGAGTAGCTGGGATTACAGGTGCACGCCACCACACCCGGCTAATTTTTTTGTATTTTTAGTAGAGACGGGGTTTCACCATGTTCGTCAGGCTGGTCTCAAACTCCTGACCTGATGATCCACCCGCCTCAGCCTCCCAAAGTGCTAGGATTACAGGCTTGAGCCACAGCGCCCAGCCTATTCCTTTCTTTTTTTTTAAGGGACGATATCTGATTTTGTTGCCCAGGCTGGCCTTGAACAACTGGCCTCAAGCAATCCTCCCGCCTCAGCCTCTGAAGTAGCTGGAGTACAAGTATGCACCACCACGCCCTATAATTTTAAAAAACCCAACGACATTCCACACTTTGGACTGCAAAAGGAAAAACCTAAGCTTAGAAACACTTTATTTCCAAAAGCACGATGAGAAACGGCAAACACTCCATGGGGATATCTCATACAACATGAACTCAACTAAACTACAAACAAATACTTTTAAGTAGGTGGTACTTTCTAAATCACAAACTTAAGAAAACAAAACAAAAAACTTTCATTTAACTTTCATCCCTTACTGTCTGAATCTACACCTTATTGTCAAAAAACTTACCTCTTTATCAAAGTTTGCTTTGGTGAACTCCAATGAGTTCAGGAGTGCATTAGTAGCAGCTAGCTTCACATTATTACTAGGCTCTTCTTTCCTCATCCCCTGGATTATGGCAGTCAGAATCTCATTGGATTTATCTTGTAGCTGCTCTGGGTCCTGTAACAAGCAGAGAAGTGCAATGAACATACAGTCAGCCCTCTGCAGCCATGGGTTCCACATCTGTGGATTCAAGCAATTATGGATTGAAAATATTTAGAGGAAAAAAAATGGATGGTTGCATTTGTACTGCACCAAAAGGTGCATGTACACCTTTTTTTCTTGTCGTCATTCCCTTAATACAGTATACCAACTATTAATATAGCATTTACATTGAATTAGGTATTGTAAGTATTCTAGAGATGATTTAAAGTATATGGGAGGATCTGCATAGGTTATATGCAAATACTACACCATTTTATGTAACACACTTGAACATCTGAGGATTTTGGTACCTGAGGAGGGTGCTGGAATCAATCCCCTCCAGATAACTACCATAAGGAGCTCACGACTACTCAGCAGTCCTTTTTCTGTTCTTAAGAGACAGGGTCTATACTGCCCAGACTGAAGTGCAGTGGCTATTCACAGGCACTACCACAGTGCACTGCACCCTCAAATTCCTGGGTTCAAGTGATCCTCCCACCTCAGCTTCCCAAGCAGCTGGGACTACAGGTGTAAGCTACTGTGCCTGGCTTAATCGGCAGTCCTTTTAACTGTAAAGTTCACTCAAGAAAGTATCATGACTTGGTGATCTTTCCCCACCCATTTCCATTTGGGAGTAGTACTGCAAACCACCTGCAAAATCATCTCATGGTACTGGCAGTCCAAAACTGAACAAAAGCAAGTCAAACTCATCAACTTCATCTTTGACTTCTTAGCATAATGACTCTGGGTATGAGGTAATATTAGCTTTCTTCCCCGCTTCTGTGCAAATGGAGATGGCAGTCTGTTGGTGTTTTCCAGGCCATCTGTACTCTAAAGTAAAGCTTCAGGATATTTAAGGGCCAAGGCCAAGGATCAACACCTGGGCACATCTAGGGAGTCTAAGTCCGGGTCAAGTGCTGTGGGCTCCTTTGCTTCATAAAGTCTATATATTAAAATACACACCAAGAGTGGTAACCTCATCAGGAACAACAGTGCTGGGAGGGCTACATCTAATACTGTGTCTCCAGTGGCTAAACCAACTACATCGAATGTTGGCAAAACTTTCCGTAATGTAGTAAAAGAAAATGCGCCACAACATCCATGGTACATTCAGGATCTTAAGAAAAAGGATTGGGTCAGGGATGCTCCAAATGAGAATATCCTCATTTTGTAAGTCTAGAATCTAAGACTCTTCAGACACAGACTTCTGTTTTCAGTTTGCGATCCTCAAGTTTCTTTACTTTAGGGCATGATTAGCAATGTGACGACAGAGGCCTAAGGGAAATAAATCAGTCTCACTTTCAAAACACTGTGCAATTTAGCTTGGCTTTCTTCGTGATTCAGTAAGGTAGTACTAATATCATTCATGTCACAGCTAGAGGCAATCAGAGGTATATAAACCAGATACATTAGGCAAGCACTTACTATATCTTGGCAAATATAACCGATGGCTTCCAATGTCGACTCCTTCATGTGCTCTGTGCTGTTGGGGTTTGTGACATTGGCCACCAGCTGAGGAATGAGTTCTGGCCACTGGTTTACTGGGATCTCTGCACAAGCAATACCAGCCACACACTGTGAGGCAGAACTAGGCCGGTAAGTTTCTGTGCCCAACGTCTGCAAAACCTGCACCAAAAAAGACAAAAGATACAAATTTCTAACACTATTTGACCACATTTTGCTCACCACCATACTTACATTAGTGTCTCTGAATTCTTTTTTTTTTTCTTTCTTAAGACAGAGTCTCACTCTGTTGCCCAGACTGGAGGGCAGTGGCACGATCACAGCTCACTGCAGCCTCAATCTCTATGGTGCAATCTATCCTCCCGCCTCAGGCTCCTGAGTACCTGAACTACAGGGGTGGATATGCTGACACGCCCAGCTATCTTTTGTTGAGACAGGGCATCACCATATTGCCCAGGCTCAAAAAAAAAAAAAAAAGGAACATACAAGGCCTCAGTCAGTTGTCCTGGGTGGAGTGCAGTAGCAAAACGATAGTGCAGCGGCACAACGATATTGCAGCCTCGACCTCCCAAGCCTCCCCGAGTAGCTTAGACTACAAGCACATGCCATCACACCCAGCTAACTTTTTTGGATTTTTTGTAGAGATAGGGGTCTCCCTATGTTGCCCAGGCTGGTCTCAAATTCCTGGCCTCCCAAAGTGCTAGGATTACAGGTGTGGACCACTGTGCCCAGGCAGCTGTCTCAGAATTCTTTTTTTTTTTTTTTTTTTTTTGAGACAAAGTCTCGCTCGTGTCCCCCAGGCTGGAGCATGATGGTGCGATCTCGGCTCACTGCAACCTCCGCCTTCCAGGTTCAAGTGATTCTCCTGCCTTAGCTCCCCCCAGCAAGTAGCTGGGATTACAGGTGCCTTCCACCATGCCCGGCTAGTTTTTGTATTTTTAGTAGAGGTGGGATTTCACCATGTTGGCCAGGACAGTCTCAAACTCCTGACCTCAGGTGATCCACTCGCCTCGGCCTACCAAAGTACTGGGATGACAGGCGTGAGCCACCGTGCCTGGCCTCAGAATTCTTATCTATAATACAGAGAAGTAGAAAAGGCTGTCAGAAAAAGCCAGCCTCAGTAGCAACATCAGCATAATCAACACTGCCCTAGAACCTAGAAACAAAACCAGTCATCCCACCTCACTTCAACCTTCAACATGAGGTGGGCAACCAGAAGTTACAATCGGAGGTAGCAGTAAATGGCAAAGGAGCGAGATGGGGACAAAACTCATCTTCCAGGCTCATTGTTGCCATTAATAAGGAAAGGATGGTTCACAACCTCGTTTTGTGGACAGACGTGGACACTAGAATGAAGCTAGTTCTGGGGCATTCGGGTGGGTCTTATTCACAGTAGATCACTGTCTAATCTGATCCAAGGAGATCTCACTCATGAGACGTGGGCTGAAACAAAACTTTTTCCTTCTAATCATTGACAACCCAGCACTCTGGGTGACTTACATAGAAAGGCCTTGGTCAAGTAACAACATCACTAAATACAAAAACAAAGTTGCTGATGTTAATAACACCTATGAACTAATCTTTATATAACTTCCAATCTGAAAGGATTTGTTCTGTTTGCCCAAGAATCAAAGAACTGTTCTCTCTACCACTGACAGATACCAAAATCTAGCCAGATGTCAAAACAAGATCCACTTGTCATTAAACATGTCTCGCTTGACATGGTAACCACACCACCATTTATGTAAAGAGTAAAGGCGCAGGTATGATAAAAGACGAAGCCACAATTGACCTACGGTTAATTATTACCGTGATCAGCTAATTCAGTCAATGAACTCACTAAGAATCACTAGTCCACTCAAAGGCAAACAGTTAACTGTTCTGGCATGAACACAGGACAAAGAATAGCTGCCAGATATTCAGGCCAGCTCTGCTGACTGGGTCGGATCACTTAGTATCCTGCTTTGCGGCTAGAACCAATAATGAACTCCTCCTTTCCTTCTTATATGGTATATCACCATCCCCGGCCCCCACCCCCATCAGCTCTACCCAACTACAAACAGTTCTGATTGATGTTAAATGAAAGGCTTTGCTCTCAAGGACTAGCAGAGCTAAAATGGACAAAAACTGTATGTCAAAGACATGAGGGAATGAGGGGGAAAAACAAGGTGAATTGTCCAGAATGTCAGGGGCTGAATGGGTATTATCAACCCAAGTCCAGGGTGCCTTCACACCACACTACATCGTCTCCTAGTACATATGTGGAGTGCACTGAATCCCATTCTACCTTTACCTTTTTCCTTTAGATTGCTTTCTGAAGACTCCATATTACTTGAGGTGATTTAGAAACTACAGATGTCCACCTCCTGAGTACTAAAAGTTTTCTGTTTAAACTAGAGGTAACCTTAATAGTAATATTCAATTATCAGAAAAGAGAAACTAGCTCTCAATTGTGCCCCAATATCCAGATTTCAAAAAAGATCAACAGTGAAATTTAGTATTATCAGTTGTGTTATGAAAGGGAAAAAGGCCGAGGTAACTGTTAGCTTTTTTTTCCATGCCAGAGGGCTTAACCATGCCTATATAAATTATCTAATTTTTATTTTTTTTTTTAAGAAATGGAGTGTCACTCTGTCACCCAGGCTGGAGTGCAATGCGCAATCTTGGCTCACCACAATCTCTGCCTCCCAGGTTCAAGCAATTCTCCTGCCTAAGCCTCCCGAGTAGCTGGGACTACAGGTATCCACCGCCACAGCCAGCTAATTTTTGTATTTTTAGTAGAGACAGGGTTTCGCCATGTTGGCCAGGCTGGTCTCGAACTCCTGACCTCAGGTGATCCACCCACCACGGCCTCTCAAAGTGCTGGGATGACAGGCATGAGCCACTGCGCCCAGCCATTATTGTCTAATTCTTTTTTTTTAAAGGATGGTGTTAAGAGTGATGTGCCAAAAAATAAGTCAATTACAATTCCAATTACATCTTATCCCATTTACTAGTGTGTAATTTAAGGAAGATGAGAAACTGAATGGGCACTATCAGTATCGAGATTTCCAGTGATAGAATATACTTCCATTGATGTCACCTAGCTGAGGGAGAAGGAATTAAAATGTTGTTATTACACAAGCAGACCCAACATGAATAGAAACAGCTCTACATATTCCAAAAAGATTTGAAACCAAGTTAGATTTAATAACCTGGCTCCTTATCATGGGTATGCAAGATCGGTGACAGAAGGAGGTACACAACCAGATAGAGAAGTGATTGCCTTACAGGGCACTACTTTACCTAATGCTGATATCTAGAACCAGGAAATGGCAAGTATGATGTGCATAACCATGTCCCGCACAAGTACATATGTAGGAATTCCCCACTAGTTTCCACTCAGATACCAAGGACAAAATGATGACTGCACAGATATTTAACTCACTTCTCTTTGTGCCTTACCCACGTAAGACAGATCACTAAAGAACTTAATTTAAAAACAACAACAGCCAGGAGAGGTGGCTCACGCCTGTAATCCCAGCACTTTGGGAAGCCAAGGCAGGCACATCACCTGAGGTCAGGAGTTCAAGACCAGCCTGGACAACATGGTGAAACCCCGCCTCTACTGAAAGCACAAAAATTAGCTGGGCATGGTGGTGGGTGCCTGTAATCCCAGCTACTTGGGAGGCTGAGGCAGAGAATTGCTTGAACCTGGGAGGCAGAGGCTGCAGTGAGCTGAGATCATGCCATTGCACTCCAGCCTGGGCAACAGAGCAAGACTGTCTCCAAAAAAAAAAAAAAAAAAAAAAAAATTCCCTGAGCTGCACTCCAGAAGTACCAAATCGGAATTTCTGGAGAGCTTGGAAATACGTATTAACAAATTCCCTAATTTTTATACAAATTTAGCACCAATTTCTACACTACTCCCATCAGCCAAACAGATTTTACAAATTAAGGCACATAATTAAAGTTTCCCAAACGGCTGCAGCCTACCTCAGTCATCTAAAAAGAATTCCAATCCATCAATGGGAATGGACAAGCTGTGTTGAGAAAGATTTAAGACAAAGACAATTTTTATCTTTAGGTGAAGTTCAGGTCCCAGAAACCTATCACACTGTCAGCTCTATCCCATGCAAATAGCAAAAGATCTGAGAAAGCGATTTCTTGTTCTCTGGGCAATATAACCAAACAGATAAGCGTTACTCACATAGTTCTTGACTTCTCGTCGAGCATTAGCATCAATAGCAAGCCACCTCTGCTGATACTGTGCCTTGATATCTGGATCTTTAGATGTCAAAGAGTTCTTGATTTGTAGACCAGCTGCAACTCTGGCAACCTGACTGTTTCCTGGATTTGCCAGCACTCTGGACAGTTCCACAAGGAAAGTGGGCTGTTAAGGGAAGATAAATCTGTAAATAAAAATATCTTAGGAATTTCCAGAACTCAGGATAATTTATAGAGCACTGAACCACCAGAGGAGGGGAGAGGAAGGGAACTAATGTCTAATTTTTTTTTTGATATATCATAAGCATCTCAGGAAACCACAAAATATTTACTTCACTGACTTCTATAAAAATGTTACTTAGTATAACAGGAAGTCTTCCACTTTTCTCATGGAGCCTAGCACTTAATGAGGAATTACAGATTTTCCTATCAAAATCATTCTTAGTGCCCAAATTGTCACGTTAGACCCCCTGAATTGCAAGGTTTCAGAGTATGGTAGTAGTAGTCTTCTATGTATACTGAGGTGTCCCAAGAACTTTTAATAATGTCTGGTACTCAATGTTTGTTGAACGAATACCTGTTATGATGGGGGGCAGAAAATAAAACTGTTTATCTACATTTCAAAAACCTTGGTCCCAAAAGAATGATCCAACTTTCCATCTCATGGCAGCAGCAGGGTAGCTTTTCATCCCATGGAAGGAGGTGATCTTTTATGAGAGGGGGAAATACAGATAAGCCTAAAACAAACTTACGAGCCTCATCCTCTGTTTTATTTGTGGGCACTCAGCAAAAAGGAAACAATGAAAAAAGCGGATTTATAAGGAAAAGTGATAAGATATTTAGAAACAGGGAAAAAGTGAAAGAAAAAATCTTCAGGCAAGCTGTTCAAGCAAAATAACTTTGTATCTAATGATCAACAATTACTCGCTCCTATACATTTGGACTTTAGTTGAGGAATACAGTGGATCCCTGAAAAGCATGTCCTTTTGTAACCTTTTGTAATCCACAGGCCTCAAAAACTACTTCCTTTGTTTAAAAATTTAGCACACACACCCCTCTCTCCGCCAAAAAAACCCGTGCCCAAACAGCAAAGTTAGCAGGAAAAGCCAAAAGCAGACACATTTTTCTTAGTGCTAACAAGTTCTGCAATCACAGCAGAAGATAATTCGTAAAAGTTTTATTAATTATGTACCACTAGAGAATGTTAAGAATGTTAGGAATAAGATAAAAAGCTTCTTGCAAAATTTGCAGAAGCAGAAACAGGAATAATACCCTAAATGGAATTATCAGCCTATACTAGTGGAAAAAACTCTTCCGGGAAAGGATAAACAGGTTAGTTGTAAAAATTGGCACATATGAAGAACAACAACAAAAAAATCATTCAAAGGCAGTCTGTATAAAATAAGCCTTGTCACTTTGTTGATGTTGACATTTTGCCTATATAACACAAAGGAACACATATGGTTACAGTGTTATTCAGACTTAATTCCTATTACCTTTCTCAAAGATGTCAAGCATCATCCAATCCTTCCCTCTGACCCCATCCCCCAACAGGAGATGGACACCAAAGAGAAACTTAACTGGCATCTAGGCTGTTTCAACCAATCCATCCCACATTTTTATACAAAGGACCAGTCTCTAGCGGAGTTAGCTTCATTTTCTCCGGACCCCTTAAATTTTAAACTATGAAAAACGAGGAACTTTCCCCTGTGATTTCATCAGCAAACAGGCCCCATCTCAAAGATGAGCCTCAGTCTGTTTTCTGGGTGCAGATCCCTAGTGATTAGGTCTCTACTCATTCAGGTCAGAAGGAAAGAAAAAAAAAAGAAAGAAAAAGAAAAAACCCCTAGAGAGGAATAACCAGGCAGAAGAGGGAAAAATATTAGTGGAAATCGGTTAAGAGGCAGTCGGGTGCCAGGCCTGGCCAGGAGCACGGACCAAGGTAGCTAGGAAAGGGCAGAGCTCTAGGAAATAGGTGGGGAGAGCCACAAGGGCCAAGGGACAGGAAGGAGAAGCCGGCTGGGGTCAGACAGGGCGGGCGGCCAGGCCCAGAGCTTCCACATGGCCCCTAGGCCCGACTCCCCCACCCCCACCCCTGCTGAACACGCAGCGCCGCGCAACCTAACTTCCCTTCCCTCCCTCTTTCTCCCTCCCGCTGCACCGCCGCCCTCAGGCCGCGCGACGATTGGGCGGCAGGCAGCCCGGCGCGCCCCGCCATTGGCCAGTCGCGGGGCCCGGGGCGGGACACACCCACCGGCTTCCCGATGGCGGGGTTAGGTTGGACCGGGTTGGGGGGGAGGGGGACGGGATGGGGCGGGGTAGGTTCCCGAGGCCTGGGCCTCCGGGAGGGCGGGAAGGCCCCGCACGCAGGGGATGGGGACGCGGCGGGATGGGCGCGGCGGGGTAGCACGCACCAGGTTCTCCACGGCCGCACGCTCCAGGAACTTCTGCGCCGCTTCCAGCTCCAGCCGATCTAGGGGGATGAAAGTGGGAGACGGAGCGGGGTCAGAGGGGCCGGGCCTCCCCTCCCCCACCCCAATCACCTCAGCCCAACCCCCGGTTCCTGCGTCCTACCAGGAGACACGGTCTTCTCGAGGATGGTGATCAGCTCCATGGCGGAGGTGGCGGCGACGGCGACTCCTCTTAAGACGACGGCCCGGCCTTTCGGGCGGAGGCTCGAACTGGGGATGGGGGTTGGGGGTCGGGTGGGAAGGGAGGGTGGGGTGGGGGGCGGGGGTCACCACAAGCCCATTCACCGGCTCTTTCTGGGTAGTCGCTCCCGCTCCCCTTCCTCTCCTCTTCCCTTACTTCCTCCCTCCAAATGGGCTGCTGGCGGCGGGGGAGGGACCCCGGGGGCAGCTCAGAGCGCGCTGGTGCTCGGGAGGCGGAGGGAGAAAGAAGGGAGGCGGTGAGTGAGAGGCGGCGCGCAGGGAGGGAGCAAGGGAGGGAGGAAGGCGGAGTGATATTCGGGCCGGACCTCTCCGCGGAGGCGCCGCGCTCCACGGCGATTGGCCGTTGTCCTGGCCACGCGGAACCCCCAATTGGCCAGGCGCTCGGCGTCGAAGGGCCATCTGGTGCCCATTCGCCTGCAGGTTTCAAGGCCCGGGTTGGCTGGGCGGGCAGCGGAATGGAGCGCGCGGATTGGCCGGGGGGAGGGAGATTGGGATGGGGCAGGAGAGAGCCCGCCGTTGATTGGGTGGGCTTGGTAAAGGCCTTGAGCTCAGACCGGCTGAGCCCTGGGAGGAGGATGGACCGAAGGCACGACTCGGAGCCTGCGCGATTGGCTAGGATAGTAGGCGTTGATAGGATAGGGTGCCCGAGAGAACTGAGAGGAGTTCGGGGTCGGGGCGCGGGAAGGCGGAAGGCGCCCGGCTACCCTAGGAGCCCGGCGCGGGGCACGATGGGACGCCCCCGGGAAGAGGCGGAGCTGGGTTCGAACTCTGGGGCTGCGGTTGGGTAAGCGCCGTTGCTCCGAGGGGCGTGTTGAGCGAGGCTTTCGCGGGCCTGAGCGGGGGAGGGGGGGCCGTTGAAGTCCTGCGCCGCGCCCACAGGAAGCTGCTTTAATGGCTAGGTCGACTTGGTGCCCTGCTTTCGGCTGGGACGGATCTGTAAGGCCATGTGGCTCCACTTCCAATGTGTAGATGTGGAAACTGAAGCCCAGAGAGGGTATGGAACTTGTCCAAGGTCACACAACTGGTTGGTTAGTGGCTTGATAAGCTCAAGCTCTCCTGACTGCCCTTGTCCCTACAAGCAGCTTCCTCTCCAAGGAGTCCCCTAGGCCTGCTTATATGGGGCTTGAGACCTGTGCTGTGATAAATCTGATTTGCTTATGGGTGAGCTGAGGGATTCCTCCTCCTAGACCCCCCATCTATAGCTACCAGGTGCTTGACAGAATGGAAATGTTTCACCCTCCAAAAGTACCCTGTAAAGGCCCAACCTCCAACCAGAAAGAATGTGTGTACAGGCATAAAGGATTGTGGTTCTTAACCTGTTTCAGTTCTCAAGCCCGAAAGAAACTCATGAATGCCTTTTCTTAGCAAAATGCATGTAAAGAAAATGTGGGCTGGGCGCTGTGGCTCATGCCTGTAATCCCAGCACTTTGGGAGGCCGAGAGGGGCGGATGACGAGTCAAGAGATCGAGACCATCCTGGCCAACATGGTGAAACCCCGACTCTACTAAAATACAAAAAATTAGCCCTGTGTGGTGGCGCGTACCTGTAGTCCCAGCTATTCCTGAGGCTGAGGCAGGAGAATCGCTTGAACCCTGGAGGCAGAGGTTGCAGCCAGCCGATATCGCGCCACTGCAGTCCAGCCTGGCAACAGAGCGAGACTCCATCTCAAAGAAAAAAAATGTGCATACAGTATGTTGACTTCCTTTGACATTGGTAAGTGGGCTCCAGGTTAAGAATTTCCTAGGCTGGGAGCAGTGGCTCAGGCCTGTAATCCCAGGACTTTGGGAGGATCTCAATCTTGAGCCCAGGAGTTCAAGACTAACCTGGACAACTTAGCGAGATCCTGTCTCTTTTAAAAAATGAAGATTTTTAAAATGATAAAGGAAAAGTGTAATAATAGGGCCGGGTGCGGTGGCTCATGCCTGTAATCCCAGCACTTTGGGAGGCCGAGGCGGGCGGATCACTTGAGATGAGGAGTTCAAGAGCAGTCTGGCCAACATGGTGAAACCGTGTCTCTACTAAAAATACAAAAAAAAAAAAACTAGTGGAGCGTGGTGGCACACGCCTATAATCTCAGCTCCTCGGGAGGCTGAGACAGGAGAATCTCTTGAACCCGGGAGGCAGAGGTTGCAGTGAGCCAAGACTTCACCACTGCACTCCAGCCTGGGCGACAGAGTAAGACTCTCAAAAAAAGAAAAAATAAATGATAACAAAATTTCTTGAATTGCTTCATTTTCACAGTACTGATGTAGGGGTAATTGGATGTAGCTGGTTCATAGAGCTTTTTACCGTATGACTTGAGCTGGTGAGGTAATTGCCCTGCACTAGCCACACTGGGAAAACTTAGGAGGAAGTCTGACTTTGCTGAAGGGTTTCACAAAGAATTAGGAAAGCTTGGCCAACTCTTCGTTAAAAGAGGAAGAAATGGTCTTTCTCTGCTAGAGATATCTTTGCAGTTTTGAAGCTAGAAATGTAGGGACACCATTCCCCACACCATACTGTGACTAGTGGACACCATACTGTGACTAGTGGATTTCCCATGGCTTAGCAGTTCCTTAACCCCAGCCTTTTGCTTCATCTATTAACTGGAAGAACTGCCCTGTGTGTGTAACTTTGTTATAAATCAGTGAAGACTGGGCCAGGGCATGGTGGGTCACGCCTGTAATCCCAGCACGTTGGGAGGCTGAGGTGGGCGGATCAACTGAGGTGAGGAGTTAGAGACCAGCTTGGCCAACACAGTGAAACCCTGTCTCTACTAAGATACAAAATTAGCCGGGCGTGGTGGTGGGCACCTGCAATCAATCCCAACTACTCAGTAGGCTGAAGCAGGAGAATTGCTTGAACCCGTGAGGCAGAGGTTGTAGTGAGCCAAGATTGCACCACTGCACTCCAGCCTGGGTGACAGAGCAAGACTCCATCTCAAAAACCCACTGTACTCCAGCCTGGGTGACAGCAAGACTCCATCTCAAAAAAAACAAAAAAACAAAACAAAACCAAAAACTGCATTCAGCCTGGGTGCCACAGCAAGACTCCATTTCAAAAAAAAAAAAAATCAATGAAGATTGGCCATGCGTGGTGGCTCACGCCTGTCATCGCAGTACTTTGGGAGGCTGAGGCTGGAGGATCTCTTGAGCCCAGGAGTTTGAGGCCAGCCTGGCCAACATGGTGAAACCCTGTCTGTACTAAGAATACAAAAATTAGCCAGGTGTGGTGGTGGGAGCCTGTAATCCTGCTACTTGGGAGGCTGAAGCAGGAGAATCATTTGAACTCAGAAGTCAGAGGTTGCAGTGAGCCGAGATTGCGCCACTGCACTCCAGCCTGGGCGACAGTGAGACTGTCACCCTCCCGCCCCCGCCCCCGCCCCCCCAAAAAAAGTCAATGAAGATTAAGTGAGATGACGTCTGTGAAAATCCTGGAATTGTCCTTACCTGAGTTACCTACACTACAAATTATCCATAATTTATTTCACTCCAGCTAACTGTCCCCTGCTCTCCAGCAGCTTGCTGGGCTACCTCTGTCTCAACATCAGTCATGATGATACCAGTGAGGGCAAATGGAAGCAACTGAAATAAGAGCAAAACCCTGTCTCTATACAATTTTCTTTCTTTTTTTTTTGAGACAGAGTCTCGCTCTCACCCGGGCTGGAGTGCGGTGGCGCCATCTCGGCTCACTGCAACCTCCGCCTCCCGGGTTCAAGCAGTTCTCCTCTGTTCTTAGGATATAGACAAAACCACTTGCATGGCAGGCAAGGTCTTGTATGGTCTTGCCTCCACTCAACACTAGCTCGACTCAATCCCTTGTTCTCAGTCCCTTGTTTTCCCAAGTAGCTGGGATTACAGGTACCCACCACCACGCCCAGCTCAGTTTTTTTGTATTTCAGATGGGGTTTCACCATGTTGGCCGGGCTGGTTTCCAACTCCTGACCTCAAGTTATCCACCCCCCTCGGCCTCCCAAAGTGCTGGGATTACAGGCGTGAGCCACCATGCCCAACCTATACAATTTTGAAAAAGCCGGGCATGGTGGCATGTACTTCAGGAGGGTGAGGCAGGAGGATTACTTGAGGCCAGGAGTTCAAGGCTGCAGTGACCTGTGATCCTGCACTCCAGCCTGGGTGACAGCGAGACCCTGTGGCTGAAGTAAAATGCTGGGAAAATAAAAGTTTTCCAGCAAAGTTCCAATCAAACATAAAATCCTTACCAAAATCAAAATGAACTGACTTGAGTTGAACTAAAGTTACTGATGGTGCTGTTTAGTTCCTATGAAAAGTACTCACATTCAGTAAATGCTGGTGAGGTACCAGAGCTTGAGTGATGAGCACAGACTCCAGAAATTGGGTGCCTGAGTTCCTATCCCAGCTCTACCACTTCTTAGTTTGTGAGTTAACTTTCCTCAATGTAAAATGGGACTGTTAATTGTCCTTACTATGTAGGGACAAATAGGGAGGTCCTAAGTGAGTTAAGACATGGTGAATGGGCTGAGTGCAGTGGCTCATGCCTATAATCACAGCACTTTGGGAGGCCGAGGCTGGAGGATCACTTGAGCCCAGGAGTTTGAGGCCAGCCTGGCCAACATGGTGAAACCCCATCTGTACTTAATACACAAATTAGCCGGGCGTGGTGGCAGGAGCCTATAATCCCAGCTACTCGGGAGGCTGAGGCAGGAGAATCACTTGAACCCAGGAGGTGGAGGTTGCAGTGAGCCGAGATCACGCCATTGCACTCCAGCCTGGGTAACGCAGCGAGACCCCGTCTCAAAAAAGAAAAGAAAAATATGGCAGCTTTCATTTTAATTAAAAAATAAATAAAAGACATGGTGAATACCAGTCTAGCATGTTATGTATGCATTGGCTGTTATCTCCTTACCATGTATTTTGTGCTAAGTGAGTGGTCCTTGGTCTATTAGGGAAGATAGACTTTAATCATTTAATCTCTCAAGCATGTAAAGTTGTAAAAGTGAAACATGTCAAGGAAGGTTCCAGTCAGGGGAGTTCAGGGAAAGCTTAGCTGAGGAAGGGAAGAGAGTTACTCAGGTGAAGAAGAGAGGAATAGTGTGTATGGAGGCTCTGGTGGGAAGGAGCTTGGGGATTACAAGTTACTGCAGGAATGCCAATGTCCCCAAAACAGAGAACAAGGGATTGAGTTGAGCTAGTGTTGAGTGGAGGCAAGACCATATAAGACCTTCCCTGCCATGCAAGTGGTTTTGTCTGTATCCTAAGAGCAAAGGAGAGCTATTGAAAGGTTTTAAGAAGGATGGTCATTACAGTGTCGAGATTGGATGAGAAGGGGAAAGAGTAGATGCAGTAATCACATAGGACATGATACTTGTGAAAAGGAGAAGGGTGGAAGTAATGGTAGAAACACAAAGAGATAGCGAAATTAATTGAGCTTGGTGATTTTTTTTTTTTTTTTTCTGAGACAGGATCTCGCTTTGTCTCCCAGGCTAGAATGCAGTGGCATAAAGAACTTTGCGATTGATTGAAAGAAGAGGGAAGTGTCCACTGGTCCCTACTAGATTTCTGGCTTGCACTGTGGAATGGGTGGTGATGCCACTTTGCAATGTTTCCCAAGTGGGAGGAGTTGGTGGCCACATGGTTTAGTAGGATGGGGAGGATTACACCGAGACTTCAAGTTGCATTTCCTTGAACTATGTATGGATTGCATCAGGCTTTTTTTTAGACAGGGTCTTACAGTGTCACCCAAGCCGGAGTGCAGTGGCGCAATCTCGGCTCACTGCAGCCTCCACCACCTCTATTCAAGCTGGGACTACAGGCACATGCCACCACACCCAGCTAATTTTTATATTTTTTGTAGAGACATGGTCTCACCACATTGTCCAGGCTGTCTCGAACTCCTGAGCTCAAGCAGTCCGTCTGACTCAGCCTCCTAAAGTGCTGAGGTAACAGGCATGAGTTACTGCACCCGGACGCTTTCTTCTTTCTCAGATTATCAAAGAAATATATGTTCCTCACTGTAGAAATTTTGAAAAGGAATTCCGCAGAAACTACCTGCAACCTCAAATTATATCCACCATTAAAATATTGGCATATTTTATCCAAAATAGTTCTATTTTAAATGGAAACCAAAATATTCTTATGTATCATTTCTTGTTGACTCCAAAAAATGTACTTTTAATAATTTTATTTATTTATTTATTTATTTATTGAGACAGGATCTTGCTGTGTTGCCCAGGCTGAAATGCAATGGCATGATCTTGGCTCACTGCAGCCTCAACCTCCCGGGCTCAAACAATCCTCCTCGCTTAGCCTCCCAAAAAGCTGGTACTACAGGTATGAGCCACTGCACCTGGCTAATTTTGTTCATTTTTTTGTGGAGACAGGGTCTCCCTATGTTGCCCAGACAGGTCTTAAACTCCTGGACTCAAGTGATCCTCCTCCCTCCGCCTCCCAAGATGCTGGGATTATAGACATGAGCTACCTTGCTCTGCCCTTTTAAGAATTTTAAATTGACTAAACTCTTTATCAAGTTGCATTGAAAAGATAATATGAATTAAACATATGTGAACTGGCCCCAGTACATTTTCACACCGGTGGTGCAATGCAGAAGTGAAGCCTTTTAACTTTGACTTAACCTTTAGAAAATGTACCTACTGATAGAATAAGCTAAAAGTTGCAAATCGTTGAAGTATGTCCACTGGGTCCCAAAACTGAAAGTTCTCTGAGGCCTGTCTTCCTGGCCAGGTGTCACAGGGAATCCTGTACTCTGGCCCAGGGCTCTTCTATCTTTTCTGTTTTTATTTTTTTATATGTATAATTGCATAATGCTCTATTTTGATTATTTGCCTTGTACAATTTGTATGTATGCATGTATCTTTTGTCCTGAGTTAGACTATGACTCAGGGTTTCTCAACCTTGATTATTTTGGACAACATAATTCTTTTTTTTGCGGGTGGCGTTGGGGGTGGGTGGTGGTAGAGAGCAGAGTCTCACTCTTGTTCAGACTGGAGTGCCGTGGCGTGATCTTGGCTCACTATGACCTCTGCCTTCTGGTAGCTGGGTAACCTCCTGAGTAGCTGGGATTACAGGCATGCACCACCACACCTGGCTAATTTTTGTATTTTTTGTAGAGATGGGGTTTTGCTGTGTTGCCCAGGCTTGTCTCAAACTCCTGGCCTCAAGTGATCCACCCGCCTCGGTTTCCCAAAGTGCTGGGATTACAGGCATGAGCCACTGTGCCTGCCCTCACATAATTACTTGTGGGGAAGCTGTCGTGTGCATTTCAGAATGTTTAGCAGCATTTCTGGCCCGTGCCTACTAAGTTCCACTAGCTCCTCTCCCACCAAGTCATGGTGGGACAATCAAAAATGTCTCCAGATGTTGCAGAATAACTCCTAGGAAGGGAGTGAATCCCTCCCAAACACTCCCCACAATTGAGAACCACATTTATAGCTCCTCGAGGTCAGAAACCATGTCATATAAATTCCTGTGTTTCCTGCCTAGCACATAGTAAGCATTTTTATTGTCCAAACAATATCATTGCTTCATGAAAATAATAGCTTTTTTTTTTTTTTTTTTTTTTTTTGAGACCGAGTTTCGCTCTTGTTGCTCAGGCTGGAGTGCAATGGCGCAATCTTGGCTCACGGCAACCTCCGCCTCGTGTGTTCAAGCGGTTCTCCTGCCTCAGCCTCCCTTGTAGCTGAGATTACAGGCATGTGCCACCATGCCCCAGCTAATTTTTTTGTATTTTTAGTAGAGACGCGGTTTCTCCATGTTGGTCAGGCTGGTCTCGAACTCCTGACCTCAGGTGATCCACTTGCCTCGGCCTCCCAAAGTGTGTGAGCTACCGCACATGGCCCTTTTTTTTTTTTTTTTTTTTTTTTTTGAGACAGCGCCTTTCTCTGTCACCCAGGCTGGAGTGCAGTGATGTGATCCCACTGTAGCCTTGAACTTCCCGCTCAAGTGATCCTCCCACCTCAGCCTCCACAGTAGCTGGGACTGCAGGTGTGTGCCACCACACCTGGCTAACTTTTTTGGGTGTGTTGGGGGGTATTTTTTGTAGAAATGGGGTTTTGTCATGTTGCCCGGGCTGGTCTCAAACTCCTGGGCTTAAGTGAACCTCCCACCTCCCAAAGTGCTAGTATTATAGGTGTGAGCCACTGCACCCAGCCTGATGTCTTTAAAACACTTACTCTTTGTATTATTCAAGGCTCTTTACATATAGTAACTCATTTAATCCTCCCAGAAACCCTCCGAAATAGGTACTCCTATTGTGCCTTTTTTACAGTCAAGAAACTAAGGCTTGGCTGGGTGCAGTGGCTCATGCCTGTAATCCCAGCACTTTGGGAGGCCGAGGCGGCGAGGCAGGTGGATCATGAGGTCAGGAGTTCAAGACCAGCCTGGCCAAGATGATGAAACCCCGTCTCTACTAGAAAATACAAAAAAAATTAGCCGGGCATGGTGGCGGACACCTGTAATCCCAGCTACTCTGGAGGCTGAGGCAGGAGAATTGCTTGAACCAGGGAGGTGGAGATTGCAGTGAGCCGAGATCGCGCCACAGCACTCCAGCCTGGGCGACAGAGCGAGACTCCATCTGAAAAAAAAGACAAAAAAAAAAAACCGAAAAAGGAAACAAAGGCTCCAAGAATTTAGGTTAGTTGCTTAAGGTCGCCCAGCTGAGAGAAGTGACACCTGGGATCTGAACACTAGCCCAGGTAGTCTGGCTACAGATTCTGGGCTGTCAACCATTTTGCTGTATACTGCTTCTAAATACAAAGAAAAGAATTAACTCATGACAGTGCTTTCAAAAAGCCTCATGTTATCCATCTGCCCACAAAATTTGCATAGACAAACATATGGTAAAAATAAAATTTCCCGGGCAGGCGCAGTGGCTCACGCCTGTAATCCTAGCACTTTGGGAGGCTGAGGGGGGCAGATCACCTGAGGTCGGGAATTCAAGACCATCCTGACCAACATGGAAAAACCCCGACTGTACTAAAAATACAAAATTAACTGGGTGTGGTGGCGCATGCCTGTAATCCCAGCTACTTGGGAGGCTGAGGCAGAAAAATCACTTGAACCTGGGAGGCAGAGGTTGTGGTGAGACAAGATTGTGCCATTGCTTCCAGCCTGGGCAACAAGAGTGAAACTCCATCTCAAAAAAAATAAAAAATAAAAATAAATAAATAAAATTTCCTATTCTGCCACAAAACATGATACAGTATAGCAAAGCATGTTGCTGTGTTGCTGAAATTTTCTAAGTTGTTTGAATGGCTGCATCCTAGTCTATCAAGAGGATAGACAATAAACTAATTTAACCAGTCCCTTGTTATTGGGCATATGGGTTGTTGCTGGTATTTATTTGAAACATAACTGTTTTCGAAATATAATTTACATGCGGTAAAGTGCACCAATTTTAAGAGTACAGTTTGGTAAGTTTTGACAAATGTATAAACCTGTGCTACCACTACCACAGTCAAGATACTGACCATCTCATCACCTTTGTTCCTTTCTGTGGTAATGTGCTAGCTAGTACCAGCGCAGGAGAGCCAAATATGTACATCTCTTCCCAAATCTACATTAGTAACATCGTATTAGTAGCTCAAAGTTGGTCATGGTGGGAGTATTTACACCACAGAAAACAGTAAGTACCACAAATCCGGGCTCTTTCTTTTCTTTTCTTTTCTTTTTTTTCTTTTCTTTCCCAATTTACCAGCACCATGACTTACACTCCTTTGCAATCATCCTCCTACATCCTACAGCCACAGTCTACTTGTGGACATTATTTTATTTTGTGTTCTCTAGAATTTTATATAAGTAAAATCGTGCCATATGTGCTCTTTGGTGCTTCTTTTGCTCAGTGTGGTTTTGAAATTAATCACGTTGTTGCGCACAGCAGTAGTTCATCCCTTTTTATCGTTTTCCATTGCATGGATGTACCACACATTTATTCATTCATCTGGTGATGGACATTTGGGTTGCTTCCATTTGGGACTACTATAAATAAACTTGTCATAAATATTTATGTGCCAGTCATTGGGTGGACAAGTTTGAATTATTCTTGGAAAAATAGCTAGGAGTAGAGTTGCTGGGTCATATGTTAAGCTTATATTTTTATATAAAGAGCTGCTAACCTGTTTTCCAAAGTGGTTTGAGACAGGATTTTGCTGTGTTGCCCAGCCTGGAGTGCAGTGACCTACAGCCTCAACCTGCCCAGCCGATCTTCTCACCTCAACACCGCAAGTAACTGGGACCACTGGTGCGTGCCACCACTCCTGGCTAATTTTATTTTTTGTAGAGACAGGGTCTCACTGTGTTGCTCAGGCTGATCTCGAACTCCTGGGCTCAAGTGATCCTCTCATCTTGGCCTCCCAAGGTGCTGGGAATACAGGTGTGAGCCAATGCACCCAGTCAGTCTTGTCCTTTTAGTCGTAGACATTCTAGTGGGTGGAGGTATAGTGTTATCTCATTGTGTTTATTTTTAAATTGCCTTTATTGTGGTATAACATATTTTTTAAAATGTAGGTTTTAGGTTTCTATGCTAATCTGATCACCATCACAATCAAGATAGTGAACATTTCTATCACCACCAAAAGTTCTTGTGTCACTTCCAAACGACTTTCCTCCTCCACCTCTATCTCCAGGCAACCACCAATCTGTCCTCTGTCATTATAGATTGGATTTGTCTTTTTTTCTTTTTTTTTTTTTTTTGAGGCAGGGTCTCACTCTGTCACCCAGGCTGGAGTGCAGTGATGCAATCTCAACTCACTGCAACCTCCACTTCCTGGGTCAAGCAGTCCTCCCACCTCAGCCTCCTGAGTAGCTGAAACTACAGGAATGTGCCACCATACCTGGCTAATTTTTGTATTTTTTGTAGAGACAGGGTTTTGCTATATTGCCCAGGCTGGTTTCAGACCCTGGACTGAAGTGATCTTCTGCCTCAGCCTCCCCAAAGTGCCGGAATTACAGACATGAGCCACCACGCCTGGCCAGATTTGTCTTTTTTAGACTTTTGTATAAATAGAATCATAAAACGTACTATTTTTATGTCTGTTGTCATTTGCTTAGTGTGAGATTCATCCAATTGTTCCATGTATCAATAGTTTGTTCCTTTTTCTTGCTGAGTAATATTCTCTTGTAGGAATTTGCCAGAATTGGCTTAGTCATTCTCCTGTTTATGGACATTTGGATTGTGTCTGGGGCTACTATGAATTAATGCTGTTTTGAACGTTTTTGTGTAAGTCTGTGTGTGGACCTGTGTTTGTTTGTTTGTTTGTTTTTTGAGACAAAGTCTCACTCTGTCATCCAGGCTGGAGTGCAATAGGGTGATCTCGGCTCACTGCAACCTCCGCCTTCCAGGTTCAAACAATTCTTCTGCCTCAGCCTCCCGAGTAGTTGGGATTACAGGCATGTGCCACCATGCCTAGCTAATTTTTTTTGTAATTTTTTGCAGAGATGGGGTTTCACCATGTTGGCCCAGCTGGTCTTGAACTCCTGACCTCAAGTGATCCACCCGCCTCAGCCTCCCAAAGTGCTGGGATTACAGGCATGAGCCACCGTGCCCAGCTTGGACATGTGCTTTTATCTTATTTCTACCTAGGAGTGGAAATGCTAGGTCATATGGTGTGCATATATTTATAAGAAACTGCCTAACTCTTTTCCAAAGTTGCTGTATTACGGTACATTTCTACCACAAATGTTTGAGAGTTTTAGTTGCTCCACATTTTCATGAACACTTGATATTGTCAGTCTTTTTAATTTTAGCCATTCTAGTCATAGTATTTCATTATGGTTTAAATTTGCATTTCTATGATGACCTAATGATGTTGAACTTTTTTTTTTTTTTTTTTTAGATGCAGTCTCGCTCTGTCGCCCAGGCTGAAGTACAGTGGCACGATCTCAGCTCACTGCAAGCTCCGCCTCCTGGGTTCACGCCATTTTCCTGCCTCAGCCTCCCTAGTAGCTGGGACTACAGGTGCCCGCCACCACGCCCGGCTAATTTTTTGTATTTCTAGTAGAGACAGGGTTTCACTGTGTTAGCCAGGATGGTCTTGATCTCCTGACCTCGTGATCTGCCTGCCTCGGCCTCCCAAAGTGCTGGGGTTACAGGCGTGAGCCACCGCGTCCGGCCAATGATGTTGAACATTTTTTACCAGTCTACTGGCCATTCATATATCTTATTTTGTGAAATATCTGTTTAAATATTTTGCCCATTAAAAAAAAAATTGATCTAGGCTGGGTGCAGTGGCTCACACCTATAATCCTAGCACTTTGGAAGTCCAAGTGGGGTGGATCACCTGAGGTAAGGAGTTCGAGACCAGCCTGGCCAACATGGCGAAACCCCGTATCTATTGAAAATACAAAAATTAGCCTGGGGTGGTGGTGTGTGCCTGTAATCCCAGCTATGATGCCTAGAACAGGACAAAACAAAATCTAAACTTTAAGCAGAGGATACATATTCTCAGAGATATAACAATGTTGTATCAATGAAATAAGAACAGGTTGTTTTTAAAAAAGAACATTGGAGAATAAAACATCTAAAAAATATGATAACCATTAACTTTAATCAATGAGTTGGAAGATAAAATTGAGGAAATAGCTTTTTAAAAAACCCTAAAATCTGGAAAAATTTTTAAAAAACTAAAGGCAACCCAGTAAGACTAATATTCAATTAAGAAGCATTACAGAGGGCTGGGTGTGGTGGCTCACGCCTGTAATCCCAGCACTTTGGGAAGCCGAGGTGGGCAGATCACAAGGTCAGGAGTTTGATAGCAGCCTGACCAACATGGTGAAGCCCCATCTCTACTAAAAATACAAGAATTAGCCGGGCATGGTGGCGCATGCCTGTAATCCCAACTACGCGGGAAGCTGAGGCAGGAGAATTGCTTGAACCTGCGAGGCGGAGGTCACAGTGAGTTGAGATTGCTGGAGTGTACTGACACTGCAGCCTGGGCGACAGAGTGAGGCTCCGTCTCAAAAAAAAAAGCAGCATTATAGTGATATGGAACATAGAGAAATGGAGAGAAAACAATCATCAAAGGACAAATTCAAGAAGTCATCTCAGATCTGAATGGCCTAGATTTCCAAAATGAAAGGCCCACTGAGTACACAATGTAATGGATGAAAACGTTCATTCAAAGACATATTATCATGCAGTTTCTGATCAATGAGTTCATAGAGGATCCTAAAACATAGAAAAAGCAGGTCACATTCAAAGGAACAGCGATGAGAATGGCATCATGCTTCTTATTAGCCATGCTGAAGGATAATGTAGGAATGTTTTCCAATGATTTATGATATATAATTTTATAAATTATTTAAATTGTGAATTCAGTAGAGTAAGCATATTTTCAGGGCCAAGTATGCCTGTAATCCCAAGCCTTTGGCAAGCCGAGGCTGATGGATCACTTGAGCCTCAGGAGTTCAAGAGCAGCTTGGGCAACATGGTGAAACCCTATCTCTACAAAAAAAAAAAAAAAAAAAGAAATGGTTTGTGCTTGGAGTCCCAGCTACTTGGGAAGCTGCACGTGGAGGATCACCTGAGCCCAGGGAGATAGAGCCTACAGTGAGCCATGATCATGCCACTGCACTCCAGCATGGGCAACAGAGTGAGACCCTGTCTCAAAAAAATAAAAAATACAAAAAGCATATTTTCAGATACATAAAATCTTATTTCCTATCCATGTACCCTTTCTCAGGAAACTACTGGAGGATGTGGTGCACCAGAATAAGAGAATAAACCAAGAAACAGGAAGACGTGATCCAGGCAACAGGGTATTCCAGTATAGGTGAGAAATAAGAAAGTCTCCAAGATGATAATGAAGGGAAATCCTAGGGTGATAGCTGGCCTGGCCACAGGCATAGGGAGCAATCAGTAAGGCTGGAGCCAGGGGACAAAAGCCTCCAGGAGGGAGGTACCCAAGAAATAAGATGAAATGAATACAGGAAAAATCTACACTTTTAGTGAACGATGGAGAATAAATTCATGATTGGAACATAGAAAACTAAGCAAATAAATCCCAATTTTGTTTTTAGGTATAATTGACTCCATGAAATTGTTTTTAACTAACAAAGTAACAAAACATAATCATAGTAGGCTAAATTGCCCAGCGGCGAATAATATATCCAGAGGCATAAACAGAGTGTGTCGATTTCCACCAAGCCCAGCGTAACGTGGGCTTTCCTCTTTATGGTCCAAGATGGCTACTTCCTTTCCAGCCATCCTGCCTGCACTCCAGCCAGCATGAGTCCTCTTTGTTCCAGCTATCCTGGGTTTCTTTTTTTTTTTTTTTGAGACGGAGTCTCGCTCTGTCGCCCAGGCTGGAGTGCAGTGGCGCAATCTCGGCTCACTGCAAGCTCTGCCTCCCGGGTTCACGCCATTCTCCTGCCTCAGCCTCTCCGAGTAGCTGGGACTACAGGCGCCCGCCACCACGCCCAGCTAATTTTTTGTATTTTTTAGTAGAGACGGGGTTTCACCATGGTCTCGATCTCCTGACCTCGTGATCCGCCCGCCTCGGCCTCCCAAAGTGCTGGGATTACAAGCGTGAGCCACCGCTCCCGGCCAATCCTGGGTTTCTTTTGGTTAACTAGGAATTAATGAAATTCAATTAGTAAATTAAAGCATTAATAAATGTTTGAATTAAAATATTAGTCTGGGCATGATGACTCATACCTCTAGTCCCGGATACTTCGGAGGCTGAGGTGGGAGGATCAATTAAGCCCGAGAGGTAGAGGCTGCAGTGAGTGATTATTGTGCCACTGCACTCCAGCCTACATGACAGTGGGAGACCCTGTCTCCAACAAAAAAAAAAAAAAAAAAAAAAAGCCAGGCGCAGTGGCTCACTCCTGTAATCCCGGCATTTTGGGAGGCTGAGGTGGGCAGATCCTTTGAGGTCAGGAGTTTGAGACCAGCCTGGCCAAGATGGTGAAACCCTGTCTCTACTAAAAATACAAAAATTAGCTGGGCATGGTGGTACACCCCTGTAGTCCCAGCTACTCAGGAGGCTGAGGCAGGAGAATCTCTTGAACCTGGGAGGCAGAGGCTGCAGTGAGCCGAGATCTCACCACCACATTCCAGCCTGGGTGATGGAGCTAGGCTCCATCTCAAAAAAAAAAGAAGAGAGAGAGAGACCCTGTCTCGGATGGAGTTCCAGAACAGCCAGGCCAACATGGTGAAACCCTGTCTCTACTAAAAATACAAAAATGAGCCAGATGTGCTGGTGGGCGCCTGTAATCCCAGCTCTTCGGGAGGCTGAGGCAGGAGAATCACTTGAACCTGGGAGGCAGAGGTTGCAGTGAGCCGAGGTTGTGCCGTTGCACTCCAGCCTGGGTGACAAGAGCAAGACTCTGTCTCAAAAAGATAAAATAAATGCATCACTGAGTGTTCAGAACAGCTGGGTTTTGACAGAGGTTCCAGTGATGACTTGTGTGACCTTGGGTAAAGCACCCTCTGGAACTCAGGTCCTCTTCTGAAAAATGGGAGGGTGGAAGAGATGATAATAAAAACATCAACCACAGTGCAGATCACAAGGATGTGGCAGTGCTGTGTAAGTGACTGAATGCTATGTAACCAGCTCAGCCTCCTGAGTAGCTGGTACCACAGACACGCACCACCATGCCCGCCTAATTTTTTTTGAAACAAAGTCTCACTCTGTCACCCAGGCTGGAGTGCAGTGGCATGATCTCGGCTCACTGCATCCTCCACCTCCTGAGTTCAAGCAGTTCTCCGGCCTCTGCCTCCCAAGTAGCTGGGACTACAGGTGCGCGCTACCACTCCTGGCTAAGTTTTTGTATTTTTAGTAGAGACAGGGTTTCACCATGTTGGCCAGGCTGGCCTTAAACTCCTGACCTCAGATGATCCACCCACCTCCACCTCCCCATTGCTGGGATTACAGGCTGAGCCACCGCGCCCAGCCAACCTGTGGCTCATTTTTAAATTATCTGTAGAGACAAGGTTGTGCTTTGTTGCCCAGATTGGGCTCGAACTCCTGGGCTCAAGCAAGGAATCATCCCGCCTTGACCTCCCAAAGTGCTGGGATCACAGGCATGAGCTGCTGTGCTCAGTGGTGATTTTTCAAGAAAAGCTGGTAATCTGGATTTTTATTTAAAATACCTCGATTTTTTAAAGCTGGAATGGAAATTTTCAAGCAGATTGAGGATTTTTGGTCTTCCCACCCACTGGCCACATGAGAAAATAAAATAAGTAAATAAAATTTCAAAAATACTTTGAAAGCATTGTGTAGGTCAAGAAAAAGAAATGCAAGTTTGCAACCTCTGGGGTGTAGTACTATAGAACATTTAGAGTAGTCAGTGACTTCTCTGGGGAAGAATTGTGTCTAGTTTGTTCTACTCACAGCTAGCAAGAGGGTTGTGGTAATGGTAAATCACATGCCTATCTGGGCAGAAGCTCTGCCCTCCTATACTTGGGTAATGTTTCATATTTTGCAGGCAGAGGAGACATGGCCCAAAATGAACCATTATGTTTCTCCATGGTGGCATGTCAGGGCTGGTCAGATTGGAGAGGTAAACTCCAGGTTTCTCATCCATTCTGTGAAATTTGACTACTGGTTGTGCCTACTACTCGGAACCATTGTAAGAATAAAGTATCACATATTTGGAAATAGGTGGAATTTTTCCTAAAGTGTAATAAAGCAGGTACCAATTGGGATAATGATTTTGCCATGAACAGCTCAGAGTATAACATTTCTGGAATGATGGCAGCTGCTATAAAAGCTGAGCTGGGACCAGCCTGGCTAACATGGTGAAACTCTGTCTCTACTAAAAATACAAAAATTAGCTGGATGTGGTGGCACATGCCTGTAGTCCCAGCTACTCAGGAGGCTGAGGCAAAAGAATTGCTTGAACCCAGGAGGCGGAGGTTGCAGCGAGTAGAGATCGCACCACTGCACTCCAGCCTGGGTAATAGAGTGAGACTCTGTCAAAAAAAAGAAAAAAGAAGATGCTGGGCTTAAGCTTTGGCTATAAGAAATCAAGAGGTAGCCGGATGCAGTGGCTCACACCTGTAATCCCGGCACTTTGGGAGGCCAAGGCGGGTGGATCACGAGGTCAGGAGATCGAGACCATCCTGACTGACACAGTGAAACCCCGTCTCTACTAAAAATAGAAAAAATAAGCCAGGCGTGGTGGCATGCGCATGTAGTCACAGCTACTTGGGAGGCTGAGGCAGGAGAATTGCTTAAACCCAGGAGGCGGAGGTTAGAGTGAGCTGAGATCGCACCACTGCACTCCAACCTGTGCGACAGAGTGAGACTCTGTCTCAGAAAAAAAGAAAAAGAAATCAAGAGGCAAGAATGCTTTGGTGATTCTGCTCTGGTGGGTTTGAGGAGGTAGAATGATCTTTTCTGGAAGCGGTGTCAGGGAGTTGGTGTAGAGCTGAGAAATCCACATTGCCATAAATGGTGTGATCCTGCTCCAAAGAGCTGCATTCACCCCCAGGCTTCATAAGCCTCACACTGGAAGTTTCAACTGAAATAAACTTATGACCTTTCCATCAGTTCCCTGGAGTAGGTCAGGGTTTTAGAGGGTATTTCATATTCCCATTATGAGGAGATTTGAACTCTTGGGTTCTATTAAGAAAGCAGCACAACTTATTATTACTAATAATATAATCTTAGTAGTATTCCTATAATGCTTTATAACTTAAAAAGGCCTTTTATTTGTATTATTCTCATTTTGCTCCCTGATAACTATGAGATAACTTATTATTTCCACTTTACAGGTGAGGAATCTGATGTTCTCCGATTGTTCCTTAGAGTCCTGAATATTTTTACTTTTTTCGGAGAATGGAGTCACATTGTGTTTCCTAGGCTGGCCCTGAACTCCTGGCCTCGAGTGATCCTTCCACCGTTGCCTCCCTAAGTGCTGGGATTACAGATGTGAGCCACCATGCCTGGCCGAGTTCTGAATCTTTAACAAGGCCCAAGTTCTTGCCAGCCTGGCTCTAGTCTGTCTCTCCAGACCCCTCTTGTACCACTTTCCTGAGAGCTTTCTGTTCTCCTGGGTTTCTCTTTTTTTTCCCAGTATCTTTTTTTTTTTTTTTTTTTTGAGACAGAGTCTCGCTCTTGTACTATCTTGGCTCACTGCAACCTCCACCTCCCGGATTCAAGCGATTCTTGTGCTTCAGCCTCTCGAGTAGCTGGAATTACAGTTGTGCACCACCACGCCTGGCTAATTTTTTTGTATTTTTAGTAGAGACGGGGTTTTGCCATTTTGGCCAAGCTAGTCTCAAAACTCCTGACCTCGGGTGATCTGTCCACCTTGGCCTCCTAAAGTGTTGAGATTACAGGCGTGAGCCACTGCACCATGCTGTTTCTTCTGCTAATAACACTTATTTTATTTTATTTCATTTTTTTAAATGGAGTCTCACTCTGTCGCCAGGCTGGAGTGCAGTGGTGCGATCTCAGCTCACTGCAACCTCTGCCTCCTGGGTTCAAGCAATTCTCCTGGCTCAGCCTCCCGAGTAGCTGGGACTACAGGCGTGCACCACCATGCCGAGCTAATTTTTATATTTTTAGTAGAGACGGGGTTTCACCGTGTTGGCCGGGATGGTCTTGATCTCTTGACCTTGTGATCTGCTCGCCTCGGCCTCCCAATGTGCTGGGATTACAGGTGTGAGCCACTGCGCTTGGCCGAGTATCCTCTTTTTTTTTTTTTTTTTTGAGACAGGGTCTTGCTCAGTCACCCAGGCTGGAGTGCAGTGGCTGGACCACATCTCATGTACCTCAACTTCCTGGGCTCATGCGATCCTCCCACCTCAGCCTCCTAAGTAGTTGGGACTATGGGCGCATGCCACCACGCCTAGCTAATTTTTTTTTTTAAGTAGATACTGGGTCTCACTATGTTACCTAGGTTGGTCTTGAACTCCTGGGCTTAAGCGATCCTCCCACCTTAGCCTCACAAAGCGCTGGGATCACAGGTGTGAGCTACTGCACCTGGCCCATCTTGGATTTCTTTTGCTTTTTTTTTTTTTTTGAGACGGACTTTTGCTCTTGTTGCCCAGGCTGGAGTACAAAAGCACCACCTCGGCTCACTGCAACCTCCACCTCCCAGGTACAAGGGATTCTCCTGCCTCAGCCTCCCAAGTAGCTGGGATTACAGGCGCCTGCCACCATGCCCATCTAATTTTTTTGTATTTTTAGTAAAGACAGGGGTTTCACCATGTTGGCCAGGCTGGTCTCGAACTCCTGACCTCAGGTGATCTGCCTGACTTGGCCTCCCAAAGTGCTGGGATTACAGGCGTGAGCCACCATGCCCAGCCCTCTTTTGCCTTCTTAAATAGGTCTGCTTCCTTCTAACTACAGGCCCATTGCACATGCTGTTTCTTCTGCTAATAACACTTTCTCTCCTCTTTGCCTGGCAACTACTCATCTTTCAGGTTTCAGTTTAAGATTTCTCCAGGGAGACTTTCCTGACCCTTCAGGCTACTTTGAACTGTCTGGTATAGCACACTGAACTTCCACTCCAGAGTCGGCACACTTAAAATTACTCATTCGATATCTCTTGTCACTGCTAGATCATAAGCTCCATTAGGGCAGAGACCAAGTCTACCTTATTTGATACTGTAGCCTCAATATCTAGTATAATAGGCATTTCCTTCTGCAGTAAAAGCTTTTGCAACTACTGTCTGCCATCCGAATCCCATAGCCATTGAACAAATCCATCGGAACCTTGCCTTGAATACTGCACTCAGGTTTAATGCTGTGGGGCTTTTCTGACAAGGTTCTTGTGGTAACCAAGGTCTTTTGATCAGTGGCCAAAATGCACACCTGTCACATCAAATAGCAGCCTGTGAGGCTGGAGCACAGTGCTGCTGTATTATTTGATAATGACCAGAAAAGGCCGGTCCTCTTCTCAGCAGCCTTCTGTGATGCCTACATACCAATGAGAACCTTTGCCCAGCATCTTACTGGGGATGGCTAAGGTTGGATCCTAGAGAACAACAACATTTAAAGCTAACTAGATTATTCCTATCTCAGGTCTTTCTTGGGTTTAGTGCACGCTTGGGTCATTACCGGATGGATGGCACATTTGTTTTATTTGTTGGAAGCAGTGAGGTGTAGTCACCAAGTTAATAGGAGCAAGCCTAGGAGTCAGGGCAACACAGTTGCTCAGGCTGGCGTGGCAGGCGTCAGCAGGTAAGCAAGCCCCAGTGGGAGGAACGCGTGGCCTCATTCAACACTGTCAGCAAGCTGAAGTCCCTGCACATTGGGAACCTGTGAGAAGAGCACCCTCACCCCCCTTTTTTCCAAACCAGTCACATCTCTCTTCACCAAAATCTTTGTGAAATTCATCATCATATAACTTCCTGAATCTAGTTAATGGTGATACTAACCAAAATTTATAGCTCAACACCCAGGCAACAGCGTATAGGATTGCAAGTGTTAGTTCCAAATATAGTGCACTTCACATCTCCAGTGAGGGAAGAACATTGAGTGAATTCATTACATGAGCCACTTAAACTGATTGAGCCAGGAACTTAAAGTCACATTCTTCAAATGTGTGCACTCCACAAAACTGGCATTTAACATCAGTAAGTCAGGCTGGAAAACATTCATGAACCAGTGACTCTAAACAAGGAAGAAACACTTCTCAAGGTATGCATTTGCCAGCTGTTACTTTTTTCACAAGTAGTCTTTGGTGATTAGCTTCATGACTTAGGACACGGGTGGCAGCTCTGAGCATGGCACATTTAGTTTCATACAGCAAAGACTGAAAACATGTGGCAGTGGTTACATGGTCAGACAAGTGAAGGAGGCACAGCCTATCTTCATTACTAAAAATATTCAAAATGCATAGAGTATAAAAAGGTAGAGGAGTTTGTAAGAAGAGTCACTTTTTTTCCTTCAATTTTTGGAAAATGAATACGACATATATTACATTCATGAAAACATTTTATATGAATAGGGGTTAGTGATATAATGTTCTTAGATGAAGAGCAATTTGTTACAAGATTAGTAAAAATGTAACTTTTTTGTTTTTTGGAGAGAGGGTCTCACTCTGTTGCCCAGGCTCTGTAGTGCAGTGGCACAAACACGGCTCACTGCCGCCTCCACCTCCTGGACTCAAGCGATCCCCCAACCTCAGCCTTCTGAGCAGTTGGGGCTACAGGTGTGTGCTACCACACCCAGTTAATTTTTTCAATGTTTCGTAGAGACAGAGTCTCACCATGTTGCCCAGGCTATTACTTTCAATGATACACAAAAAAATACACTTGGATATACGAGGTGTAGCTCAGGGTGAACCAATAGAACTTTCCTGAGTGATGAATATGATTTATATCTGTGCTGTCCAATACAGTAGCCACTACCCTTATGTGGCTGCTGTGCAGTTGATATGTGGCTAGTGCAACCAAGCAAAATTTTTCTTGAGACAGAGTCTTGCCCTGTTACCCAGGCTGGAGTGCAGTGGCGCGGAGTGCAATCTCTGCCTCCTGGGCTCAAGCAATTCCTGTGCCTCATCCTCCCTAGTAGTTGGGATTACAGGCATGCGCCTGGTTAATTTTTGTATTTTTAGTAGAGACAGGGTTTCACCATGTTTTCCAGGCTGGTCTTGAACTCAAGCGATCCACCTGCCTTGGCCTCCCAAAGCGCTGGGATTACAGGCGTGAGCCAGCCCCAAGCAACTTTTTATTTAATTCTAATTAATTTAAATAGCTGCGTATGGCTAGTAGCTACTATATTGGTCACACAGGTCTTCCATTTGCTGAGAATAAGCAATTAAGAGAAGGCCAGGTTTGGTAGCCAAGAGATCTAAGTCATGTACTATTTCGTTGTTTATCCAATAGTCTATCTACTCTGTTACTGTTATAAGAATGAACTAAGAGGCCAGGTGCGGTGGCTCACGCCTGTAATCCCAGCACTTTGGGAGGCCCAGGTGGGGGGTCAGGAGTTCAAGACCACCCTGGCCAGCATGGCGAAACCTCGTGTCTACTAAAAATACAAAAATTAGCCAGACAGGTGGTGCATGCCTGTAATCCCAGCTACTCGGGAGGCTGAAGGTGGGAGAATCGCTTGAACCTGGGAGGCAGAGGTTGCAGTGAGCCGAGATCACGCCATTGCACTCCAGCCTGGGCAACAGAGCAAGACTCCATCTCAAAAAAAAAAAAAAAAATGAACTAAGGCCGGGCAAGATGGCTCATGCCTGTACTCCCAGCAACTTGGGATCACTTGAGCCTAGGAGTTCGAGACAAGCCTGGGCAACATGGTGAAAACCCACCTCCACAAAATTAACAAATTAAATTAGTGGGTGTGGTGGCACACACCTGTAGTCCCAGCTACTCAGGAGGCTAAGGTGGGAGGATCCCTTGAGCCCAAAAGTTCAAGGCTGCAGTGAGCCAGGATCGCGCCACTGCACTCCAGCCTAGGTGACAAAGAGATCATCTCAAGCAAAAAAGAAGAAAACAAAGAACTTCTTTACACTTGTAGGGGGCACAGTATTAACTTCATCCTATCCCATCCCTTCACATTCTGACTTACAAGTATTCTGCTGATAGAAGAGGAAATTGACCTGTTAGAAAAGCAACAGCAATCACATCCATTCTCATTCATCTCAAATATTTTAAGTGCTTTGTACTTTTTCTTGTAAGTTGTTTCCCTCCATCTCCCTTCTATTATTTTGTATGGTGTTCTTGAGACTTCTCCCACTAACCTAATAGCCATTCCACATACTGATTTTTTCTTCTCCTTATTTTTATTACTATTGTTTTTGTTTGTTTGAGACAGGGTTTTGCTCTCTCACCCAGGATGGAGTGCAGTGGTGCCATAATGACTCACTGTAGCCTCAACTTACTGGGCTCCAGCGATCCTCCTCCCACCTCAGCCTCCTGAGTAGCTGGGACCACAGGCATATACCACTATGCCTAATTTTTTTGTATTTTGTATAACGAGACGGGGTTTCGTTATGTTGCCCAGGCTGGTCTTGAACTCCTGAGCTCAAGCAATCCACCCACCTTGGCTTCCCAAAGTGCTGGGATTACAGGCATGAGCCACCACCCCTGGCCCTATTGAGACAGGGTCTCACTGTCACCCAGCCTGGAGTGCAGTGGTGTGATCATAGGTCAGTGCAGCCTCAGCCTCCTGAGTAGCTGGGACTACAGGCACACGCCAACATGCCCAGCTAATTTTTTTACTTTTACTAGAGACGGAGTTTTACCATGTGGCCAAGGCTGTCTCAATCTCCTGAGCTCAAGTGATCCTCCCGCCTTGGCCTCCCAAAGTGCCGGGATTACAGGTGTGAACTACCATGCCTGCACCTCCTTAACTATTATTTTATTTTTTTGAGATAGGGTCTTGCCTTGTCACCCAGGCTGGAGTGCAGTGGCGTGATCTCAGCTCACTGCAACCTCCTCCTGCTGGGCTCAAGCGACTCTCCTGCCTCGGCCTCCCAAGTAGCTGGGACTACAGGAGCGTGCCACCACACCCAGCTAATTTTTCTATTTTTTGTAGAGATGGGGTTTCACTATGTTACCCAGGCTGGTCTCAAACTCCTGGGCTCAAGTGATCCGCCTGCCTCAGCTTCCCAAAATGCTGGGATTACAGGCGTGAGCCACTGTGCCTGGCCCCCTCCTTAATTTTAAAAGTACAAGCTAATAAACATTAAGGAAGAGAATGTCCAGATGAGTACAAATAATGCAAGGTAATCAGTGCCTTATTAAGAGTTGCCCAGAATTGCAGTGTAACGTAATACACCTGTAAAATTTGTCAAATTGGTGATGAAGGTTAAAGTTGATTAGAGTAGGGGTAGGGGATGTCTCAGAGGACCATACCGGTACTGTCAGCCAAACCATGACAAGGATTTTTTTTTTCTTCCTGGTAGTCATCTTAATTGATGTATAGTATATCTGCTGTTAGCTGCTACAACCTCCCTGAGAAAGCACAGATCATGATAGTAAACTATGTTCATTCTCTGCCAATTCCTCCCCAGTGTTGGAAACAGAAGCCCAGTAGTGAAAGCTACAGCTGCCAGATACTTGCAGTGGAATCACGGGAGCAATCGGAGTTCTTTATAAATGGCAGTAACAACTCACTTGACTTTCCTTCACCTGACACTGTCACCTATCACAACATTGGCCATCAAACTGGTAGAACAACCAGTCCTCTGATTTGGTTTCCTAGAGAAGGCAGTTGTTCAGCTCAATGTTTTGTTAACATCAAGGCTCTTATTCTTGCATTTGAAACCAAACACCTCAATCATTTTGCTTGCACCAGGGTTGGTACAAGAAGGCATGGTCCTTCTTGGGTGAGTATTTTGCATTGTCACAAATACTCTTATTTAGAGAAAACCAACTCTGAAACCCTAAAACTAGTATCTAGTAAAGGAAGAGATTCAGTTCTATCAAGCAATATAGTTTTCAGTCAAGAATGACGCTCTAAGTATAGATTCAGCAGTATAAACATATTACCAAAAGCTTGGATTTTTATTTTTATTTATTCAGTTTATTTTTGAGATGGAGTTTCACTCTCGTTGCCCAGGCTGGAGTGCAATGGCGCAATCTCGGCTCATCGCAACCTCTGCCTCCTGGGTTCAAGCAATTCTCCTGCCTCAGCCTCCCAAGTAGCTGGGATTACAGGCATACGCCACCACACCTGGTTAATTTTGTATTTTTTGTTTTTAGTAGAGACAGGGTTTCTCCATGTTGGTCAGGCTAGTCTCGAACTCCCGACCTCAGGTGAACTGCCCACCTGGGCCTCCCAAAGTGCTGGGAATACAGGCGTGAGCCACTGCGCCCAGCTCTCGAGTTCTCCTTTCTATTCCTAGATGTGAAGGAGCAAAGAGAAGGAGCCAGAAGCTAGAGGGGGCTGCTTGGTGGAAGCTGTGGTCTTTGCTAAAGGGACACAGACAACCCATGTGACCTGGCAATGGAGAAAGCCAGAGTACTCTAACCATCTTTTCCTTGTGTCTTCTTATCTTCTTTGGATATTACTAATTGGATAAACAGAAGCTGAAGTCAGAGGGCAAGGGAGCCATTCATGCAGTCCATGTGGGTCAGCACCCGCTGGGGTCCACAGTGGGATGAAGACGGGTTCTGAAAGGCAAATGGAAGACATCCAGTATAACCTCTCCCTGAACGTAATTCAAACTACTTACCTATTACAGACAAAAATCACATGTATGCTGAAAGTAAAATAACCTGTTTCCAGAATTTCTGGTTGCAAAATTCTGAGTTCTTCAATTAAAACTGCATTTTTCTCAGTCTTTTTGGTGCCCCTGCTTCACTGGTGCCTTAAGCACGTTTGGAGAGCCTGAGGGCAGCCCTGAGCATGGTGCCTGAACTAGGGTACCTCAAAACTAGGGACTGAGGAAGTCTCAAGTTCATTCCTGAATGCTGACTGTAAGAGTCTCTGAGAGAGTTTTGAGAATGTAGAACTGATTTAGAATGAATCTCGGGATTTTTCTGTTAAGATCTATAAATTAGGAATTAAGGAACTGGATTTTTTTGAATTTGAAAAATCCTATGATAGTATAACTTTGCATAAGCCTACTGAATGATAGGAAAGTTTTTAGTTTCTTATCAAAGAGAATAAAGTGAATCAGCACATCAGTTTCACATTGACATTTTTATTAACGCCAACTGTTTTTTAATTGTTATTTTTTTTTAAAACAATAGCACAAAAATGTTTCAAGGAAGCAGTCTCACAATCTGATGACCTTCTGAAATAGTTAAGCCACACCAAATATGAATTTCTGTTAACATAAAAAAATTTTTTAAGAAAAAAAGAAAAAGGGAAAGAAGAAGGGAATGAGATTTAGATTTAAAACTCATTGGATTAAATAGGTGAGGCTTGTTAGTAGGATATACTGTTGAAGCAAACAGTGGCACACACAGGCTTACAGTCTTTGTTTTTTAAACCAGTTACCACTAATGTATTAAGCCCTGCAGCAGTTACCACTGACTTTTCGCATGCATAAAATGAACCAGGAGAAGCCAGTGGTGATACTGTTATGAAGAGGTTCAATACCTGGCTTGTCAGACAACTAAGACCATTTTTAGCAGAGTAACTCCTTCAGAAAGGCTGGCTGAAGATCTTTTTATTTCTATTGTCTCACCTATATGAATTTCAGGGTTCTTACAAGTCATCTTTAAAAAGAAAAAAAATGTATATCAGTTTCTCTTTATTTAATGTGGCTATGAAAGATGTTTCCTTATTATTTATCTCTAAGAAGGACACCGGGGAATGGGGGTTGGGGGTGGAACTAAAGGGAGGAAAAAAACCAGAACAGGGTAGGTTTTGTTTTTTTTTGTTTTTTGTTTTTCTTTTTTTTTTTTTTTTTTTGGCTAAGGGGTCACACAGAAGGGAAGGCAAGGAGGAAAATTAAACTACAATCCTTGGTTCAGATTGAGTTATACAGGAATATATCTTCCTGATCAGTCCCCGTGCCAAAAAAAAAAAAAAAAAGCCACTTGGAATTATGCACTGACTCCAACTATGTTATACCAGCTATCAGCCTTTTGTGTTTAACCATTCCCAGGAATGGACACCACCCTTGGCTTATAGGCTGCTTGCAGAACCCACTTCACAAAAATCCTCTTTACCAAGAAGCCTCTAGTTTCCTTTTGGTAGGTTATAAAAACAGAACATCTGTCATTAACAGTAGAGTGTTAAATACTTTTAACCACTGACAAGGCTTCAGAAAGTTTCACAGTTTCGTTATGCTCTATTTTATTACTATCGTATTTACATTTTTATTTTTTGTTTATTTTTTGCTGAATTGCTGATTTTCCTTTTTCAATAGAATTTAATTCTGGAGTGTGAGCAGGAACCAGTTAACTACATTCATTGTCCAACCCCCACTGGTTTGAAAGAAGACTCCAAATTCTTGGCATACGAATCAGCTGTTCGGTAGCTCCACCTTATCCCTGCAGCGAAGCAGCAGAACCGCCAATGGCGGCACCTCAGGATTCACACTGTGGGTGGTGAGACCTTCCACTGAAGGAGGTACTGGTGGATGCTCTCAGCATCTCGCTTTAGCCAAGCAGCATTCAGTAGAATATTTTCACAACACTGCTGGATGGTACGCTCAGCTGAAGGAGCTGGGTGACTCTCGAAGAAAGCCTGGTATAAAACAACCCAGAATGCAGGATCATTATTAGCAGTAAGAAGTTAATATTACAGGTTATGAAAAAACACCCACTGGTCTATATGAAGGATGCATAATCTTCAGGCATGAGAATTTACCACTGCCACCCTCAGGCTAAAAGAAAACAAGCAACTCCTTGGACCCGAATATAGGAATTCTCCTCTTAAATATTATATGCTTAACAAACTAATCAAAAGTTAATAAAGAGACAGAACCTACTGCCTTTCTTTTAGGCTAATTGTATAGTGGTAAATACAGTCTTTGGACTGAAGACTTGGAACTTGAATCTAGGCTTGGTCATGTACTAGCTTGTGACTGTGAGAAAATTAACTGCTGTAAGTCTCAGTTTTCTCAACTATGAGAAAATATTCACTCCAGAAGATTAAAGAGACAATCCATATAAACATTTGACAAAATACCTAGCACAGAGTACTTAAGGATTCAACACATTTTGGCTGCTTCAAATAAAGATTAATTTGTAAGGGATGATAATACAAAGAAGTTTAAATTGCTGCTGTGCCCTAATAACTTAACACCTCATGGTCTTTTTTTTTTTTTTGAGACAGGGTCTCACTCTGTTGCCCAGGCTAAAGTGCAATGAAACGATCATGACTCATTGCAGCCTCAACCTCCTGGGCTCAAGTAAACCTCCCACCTTAACTTCCTGGGTAGATGGGACCACAAGCGTGCACTCCCAGGCCTAATTGTCTTTTCCTTTTTGTAGAGATGGGGTCCTACCATGTTGCCCAGACTGGTCTTGAACTCTTGAGCTCAAGCGATCCTCCCACCTCAGCCTCCCAAAATGCTGGAATTACAGGAATCCAACATTTTTAATACAGTAAAACAAACAATTTCTAAGTTTATAATTTATCACAATGCTTAATGATTAAAAGTTGAATAAACTTTTCTAATGGAGTACACCTGGTTTCATAGAAAACAAAGCCACTCTTAAACAGCAGCTAGCAAAATGATAGGGCTTTTCCTTTAGTCACCGCAGGTGTGAAAGACAGAATGACTAATCCATCTGATTAAACAGAGACCTTTTAGAAATCAATAACCTTATTTACACAGATGACAATTGCTACTGTTCCAAGGCTCCTAATCATGGTTCAGTTCTCAGGGCCTCAAGTCTTTTTCCATTCCATCTCAGTAAGTAGTACCAACATTTACACACCAGAAACCTGGGGAGTATCCTGGCTTGTTTTTCTTCCTCTCCCAGATACGCTCACAACAGAGAAGCCAATCAATAAATATTGTTGAACTAATGGTTAACAAATTCAAGCCCCTGAATCTCCATTACTCCGTCTCCTCCACTACTGCCACTACCCTACTGTAAGCTATTCTATCATTCTTGCTGGGAGAGTTAGCTTCCCAACATCTTCTCTTCCCCATTCCAAACTATTACCCACATTGCAGCCAGACTGAAATTTTTATAACACAAATCAGATCAAGGCACCGCCTTGTTTATAAACCATTCGAAGGCTTTCCATTTTTAGGAAATTTTTTTTTTTTTTTGGAGACGGAGTCTTGCTCTGTCACCCAGGCTGGAGTGCAATGGCACGATCTCAGCTCACTGCAACCTCCACCTCCCGGGCTCAAGCAATTCTCCTGCCTCAGCCTCCCGAGTAGCTGGGATTAGAGGCGTGCACCACCGTGTCCAGCTAATTTGGGGTTTCACCATGTTGCCCAGGCTGGTCTTGAACTCCTGACCTCAGGTGATCCACCTGCCTCGGCCTCCCAAAGTGCTGAGATTACAGATGTGAGCTACCATGCCCGGCCATTTTTAGGAAATTCTTAATATGGCCTCTACAGCCCTGCATGATGTCTTTCTTTAAACAAAAACACAAGAGATGCTACAGTACATTATCCCAATACTATAATTATAACCAGGTTATTATTTTTACTTACTAGATTGAAAAGTGAAGAGTAAACAGTATTTTCCTTACCTTAACCTCTCCAGTCATTTTGTCAACTGCAAATCCCTCAACTGATAGCTGCAAAACAATGGTTTTAAACAGTAAGTGAAACTAAAAGAGGCTGGGAACAAACTTCCATTTACCCTAAAAACAAATCATTCTGTTCTCTGCCAACTTCAGTCTGTTATAAAGGATTTGTGATGGGAGATGGAGAAGTCCTTAAACAAAGCCAGTAACTATTTAAGGAAACTTTTTTTTTTTTGAGACGGAGTTTCACACTTGTTGCCCAGGCTGGAGTGCAATGGCCTCATCTCGGCTCACCACAACCTCCGCCTCCCGGGTTCAAGCGATTCTCCTGCCTCAGCCTCCCAAGTAGCTGGGATTACAGGCACACACCACCACGCTCAGCTAATTTTTGTATTTTTAGTAGGGACAGGGTTTCACCATGTTGGCCAGGATAGTCTCAAACTCCCGACCTCAGGTGATCTGCCCACCTCGGCCTCCCAAAGTGCTGGGATTACAGGCGTGAGCCACTGCGCCTGGCCACAGGAAACATTTAAAGAGCAAAGACCACAATGTATGGGTGTAGTGAATCATGGATGTCACTCAATAATATCCATGATTAGCAAGCTACTCAAAAATTTTCACATACTTTTATTAGTCTAGATATTAAGAATCCTCCCTGGTATCGGTTATAAAGTTCTTCCCAGTTGTCCTTTATGAATTTCCAAGCAGCTTTCCTTCCATGCTTGCTGCCTCCAGCTACTCCACCAATTACTGATACAGTGTCCTGTGGACGTACCTCTTCCTAAAAAACCAAAGAGAGCTAAAAGTCTAGTGTATCAAAAACATATTCTGGTACCAGAAAGTGCAACATGCTGTTGACACTGAAGTAATCACACTGAAGACACTTATTCCTTGTTTTAGGAATAACTGGAACCAGCAGTTCTCAGCAAAGAAGATAATGTTTAACCGAAAGATCAACCAAAATGAGAACGAGGTACTGAGACAGGTTCAGACAGACTGCTCAACAGATACTTGCTTAGGAGCCTATAGGTTTAAGAAAGGAAGAGACACAAAGTAAGCAAAGGCATAAGCCAGTTTCCCAGTTTTCAAGAGTCCCTGTCCTCATAGTTTCCATTCTGGAGAGACAATTTGTTTACTCTCCCAACTATTATGATTCTCGCCACTAGTGGGAGAAAAACAGAAGTCAGTAACAAAAACTCAAGCCAGTTTCTCTGGAAAAGGAAGCTTTAGTTAGGGTTAAGGCAGCTCAAGAGGATCAGAGCTGAGTCAGAGACACTTGTCACAGATGGGCAACGATTCACTTCTAAATGCAGTTTTCACTGTAACTTACTGAAAGTGCAAACGTGAGGACTTTCTGAATCAGGTCAGGCAAGAGAGTAGCGCCAAGGACTCTTTCGATTCGGTTTTTCTCTTCTTGCATATCTGCTTATTTATGAAGCTACAGGAAAAAAGATAAAGATAGGAAGAGTTAACTCTCCCTTGGATGTTCTGCATATGATTATATGCTTTCTTCCCCAATAAGGTAAAACTTAAGTTCTATATTCTCACTAGGTGAGAATGGCAGGGCATTATATTAACGAAAGAGAATACTTTTCAAGATGCTTTGGGCCGGGTGCAGTGGTTTACACCTGTAATCCCAGCACTTTGGGAGGCCGAGGCGGATGGATCACCTGAGGTCAAGAGTTCGAGATCAGCCTGGCCAACATGGTGAAACCCCGTTTCTACTAAAAATACAAAAAAAAAAAAAAAAAAATTAGCCAGGTGTGGTGGTGCCCACCTGTAATCCCAGCTACTTGGGAGGCCAAGGCAGGAGAATCGCTTGAACCTGGGAGGTTGCAGTGAGCCGAGATCGTGCCACTACACTCCAGCCTGGGCAAGAGAGCGAGACTCTGTCTCAAAAAAAAATATGCTTTGGCACTAAATTTGTCATCTGCTGTTACAGTAAGTAAATCACTAGATGTAAATGCTACCAGATGAACAGCCTGTCATTAGTTCAGACCAGTTTAACATCAAGATCTAAGAGGTAAAATCTATCATAGCCAAATTCTTTACATTATTGATATCTGGCTAATGTTCTGTGTTAGAAGAACAAACTAATCATTAGTAATCTTATACCAAATCATCAAATTAATTTATAATAGTGAAAAATTGAAAATGAATACTGTAATTACTTATAAAAATGCATTATTGAAAGTTATATTTTAAAAATATCTCATAAACATGTTCTTGTATTTAAGTGAAGAAAGTAGATGAAGCAGAATGATCCTAAATTTAAAAAAAATAAAATAAATATATATATATATACATGGCTGGGCACAGTGGTTCACGCCTGCAATCCTAGCACTTTGGAAGGCTGAGGTGGAGGTTGCAGTGAGCCCATATCGTACCACTGCACTCCAGTCTGGACAACAGAGCAAGACTGTGTTTCCAAAAAAAAGGGGTGGGGGAGAATCCCTGGAAATACATCAAAATGGTAGTGTTAATTAATGATGGTTTCTGATCAGTGGGATTATGCATCTTCACACTTTTTAACTGCAAAAGCAGCACATACTGAATGCAGAATATCTGAAAGACAGAGAAGCATAAAGAAAAAAATAAAATTACTACTATATGTACATTGTCAAATCTGGAAAGAGAGCATGTTATACATGCTGTTTTTGCTACCTGCTTTTTAAACTATAGGTAAGTTTTATTTTCCTCTTTATACTTTTCTAGTCTCTAAATCTTCCATAGTATATATATATATAAAATCTTTTTTTCATAATCAGAAACAAAATGTTGTAATTCTTAAAAATTAGAACTATAAATGTATAAGACCTATGTCTCCAAGACTCTTTTGATCTTTTCTACCCCTTAAGATTTAACACTGACCAGAGTGTCTGGAGACCTCATCAAAGCTCTCAGTTTCCTCTTCCTTTCGACACTTTTTTTTTTTTTTTCAATAAACAGTTTTAATTTGTAAGAAGCAGAGATAGGGTCTCGCTATGTTGACCAGGCTGGTCTCTCTTTTCTTTTTTTTTTTTTTTTTGAGATAGAGTCTCGCTCTGTTGCCCATGCTGGAGTGCAATGGTGTTAGCTCACTACAACCACGCCTAGCTAATTTTTCTATTTTTAGTAGAGCCGGAGTTTCTCCATGTTGCCCAGGCTGGTCTCGAACTCCTGGCCTCAAGTGGTCCTCCCATCACTTGTAATCCCAAAGGGCTGGGATTACAGGCATGAACCACCATGCCTGGCCCCTTTGGACTCTGAGTAGCAGTGCAGTAAAATAGATAGGACCTTGGGAGATCTGGGTTCTAGTCCCAGTTTTGCCTCTAACTAGCTGTATGATCTTGACTAAGTCCTTCATCCCTCTGGGTCTCAGTTTCCCCATGTGTAAAACGAGATGGGTGGATAGATAATTTCTAAGGCCCTTTTCAGCTCCAATATTCAAGGTCTGAACCTCTGGCTTTCAGGAAGCATTTTCCTCCAGAGAACCTGTTATTCTAGTCCACTAGATGGCACTCTAACACCACATTTCAAATATACTATGAATTAATGTTTTTTAACCCTGGCACATTACTCCTAAATTACCATCATAAGACAACCTTCTTCATCTCTTACCAAATGGCTTCTTGAAGAACCATGATTCCGCCTTCATTAGAGCTATTTCCATAGTGAAGCTGATTATTGTGAACTCCCTTGGGTTAAATAAGTGCAAACTCTTAATAAATACACATACTTGTGGAAAATCTTAAAAGTGCCATGACATGAAAATGTCAATGTATCTGCCATGAAATTTTCAGAATCCCTATTTTTTTCCATATCATCACGGACTAGATGAAAAAAAATCAAATATCCCATTTCATACATAGCATTTATAGTATATAGGTTCACAGAATATTAAGACTGAGAAGGGACCTTAATGTTCAGGTGGAAGGTAAACCCAAATTTCACTTTTTTTAGGGTCTTCTTTAAGATAGGGTCTTGCTCTGTCACCCAGGCTGGAGTGCAGTGGCACAATCATAGCTCACTGCAGGCTTCAACTCCTGGGCTCAAGCGCTCCTCCTGCCTCAGCCTCCTGAGAAGCTGGAACTACAGGTGCATGCCACCATGCCCAGCTCTCCCAAATATAACTTTTATATTCTTAGAAAGCAGGCCAGGCATGGTGGCGCATGCCTATAATCCCAGCACTTTGGGAAGCTGAGGTGGGCAGATCACAAGGTCAGGAGTTCGAGGCCTGCCTGGCCAATATGGTGAAACCCCGTCTCTACTAAAAACGCAAAAATTAGCTGGGTGTGGTGGCAGGCGCCTGTAGTCCCAGCTACTTGGGAGGCTGACGCAGGAGAATCACGTGAACCCGGGAGGCAGAGGTTGCAGTGAGCCAAGATCGTGGCACTACACTCCAGCCTGGGTGACAGAGTAAGATTCTGTCTCAAAAAAAAAAAAAAGTAAACCTATTACAACATGAGTAAAGCAGTACATTTTGAGGTACAGTTTCTTAAAGTTTCTATTTTCAGACATCCTAATCATTTTTCAGAGGATTTGTTTAAAACCAAAATATCAGAATTTAGATCTGCAATTATGATCATTAGAGCTATTTCTACAGTGAAGCTGATTATCATGAACTCCCTTGAAGTCAGAAGAGTGTTGTTAATCCATGAAAGGTAGAGACAGTAGAGCACATTCCACTCCTGTCCTAAGCGTGGATCTTATAACGAATGGGTTTTTAGGCACATTTTGCACATTTTAATTAATGATTAAAAAGTAGATTTGGCTACGTCCACCTCTAATGTAGCCAGTGCACTCAAGCCATTTCCTTATAGACTGGAACTGTATGAATAGGGACTGGAGATAGCATTTGCTTCACAGTACTACTATTGATTGAAAGTTTCAAACATTGCTGCCATTATGAGGACATGGAAAGTTTTATCTATATTTTGTCTAAGTCAGAGCTTAATTATATGCCAATTACCCTGGGAAAACTAGAGAGACTATGAAGGCAGGTGAACTAATTTCCTGTCTATTAATAAAGGACCCTGCCATAGCTCAAATGCTTGAGACACTTGATCATCATCTGTCTATCCCTTTTCTAAGCACAAAAACAAACCTTCTAAGCACAGAACCTAAGCACAGTAACAAACGTTTTGCTTAAAATGGGCAGAACCCCAAGTAAGTTTACACTGAAGATAAAATTTAAAGAAAGTGACTTGTTAATCAAAACAAACATTTATTTCAGTGTTAAAATTTCAGCTGGGCACAGTAGCTCATGCCTGTAACCCCAGCACTTTGGGAGGCTGAGGTGGGTGTATCACTTGACCCCAGGAGTTTGAGACCAGCCTGGGCATGGTGAAACCTTGTCTCTACAAAAAACACAAAAATTAGCTGGGTGCGGTTATCACACTCCTATAATTCCAGCTACTTGGAAGGCTGACGCAGGAGGATCACTTCAGCCTGGGAGGTTGATGCTGCAGTGATCCATGATTATGTCACTTTAGCCTAGGTGACAGAGTGAGACCTTGTCTCAAAAAAAAAAAGATTTCAAATGCATAAAGTGAGTAAAAAAAGGTGGGGAGAAGTAAGACGTCTTTGGCATCATACTGATAATACTGATATAATAACATATATGGATAGACATATAATTCTCTCACAGTTTTAAACTACTTGCATGTCTACAATATGCATCTTTCTTTTCTAGGACTTTTTTTTTTTTTAACCATTTAGAGGTGTGCTGTGTGTCTATCCAAGCTCAAAAGCAGGAAATGGGAGCCTTCTCAAATATACTTACTTTTAACATAATGTCTAAAGTAGTGCCATCACCATGCTTCAAAACAGATAGACCTACAAGAGAATACAGGGACAAAAAATAAGTCATTTGATTAAATGTACCTTGTTTCAAGTATTCTAATACTAAGAAAAGACAGAAAGCAAGTAAACAATATTGTAAATGTTGGCCAGCTGTGGTGACTCACGCCTGTAATCCCTGCACTTTGGGAGGCCGAGGCAGGCGGATCACCGGAGGTCAGCAGTTCCAGGCCAGCCTGGTCAACATGGCAAAACCCTGTCTCTACTAAAAATACAAAAATTAGCTGGGCGTGGTAGCAGGTGCCTGTAATCCCAGCTACTCAGGAGGCCGAGGCACGGAGAACTGCTTGAACCCAGGAGGCGGGGGCTACAGTGAGCCGAGATCACACCACTGCACTCCAGCCTAGGTAACAGAGTGAGACTCCATCTCAAAAAAAAAAAAAAAGTAAATATTATAAATGTGGATATTACAAACTGTAGTTAAGGAGCTAGCAGTGCCTGTGAGCAACCACAAAGGTAAATTGCATGTTGTACCAGCAAAGCACAGCAGCTTTCAGGGGAATGTGCAAAGCTAATCACCTTTCAGCACTGCAACACTGACTGAGAAACTTTAAACAAATAAGATGACTATAAACCACTTGAATAGTATGTATTAAAATAGAGGTAGAAGTGGTTTGTGGGTCAGTTCTTAGGTCAGTTTTGGCTATTAAAAAAAGTTCCAGGCTGGGCATGGTAGCTCACGCCTGTAATCCCAGAACTTTGGGAGGCCAAGGCAGGTGGGTCACCTGAGGTCAGGAGTTCGAGACCAGCCTGGCCAACATGGTGAAACCTCGTCTCTAATGAAAATACAAAAATTAGCTGGGTGTGGTGGCAGCACCTGTAATCCCAGCTAGCCAGGAGGCTGAGGCAGGAGAATCACTGGAACTCAGGGGACAGAGGCTGCAATGAGCCGAGATCACGCCACTGCACTCCAGCCTGGGCGACAGAGCAAGACTCCGTCTCAAAAAAAAAAAAAAGTTCCCTGCTTCACAAAATGATGTAGTTACCTATATGTCAAGGGAATTTATCATGAAAACCTACAGGACTCCTCAGATCAGCGGAGAGAACCTGTTTTCCTTCCACGTGGTCCTTAAACCGACGACAGGCTTCTTCTAACGTTGCCTTATGTCCTGCTTTTCCTAGTTTTCCTAGAACCAAGCCCCTCAGGAGTGCATCGAGATGACCTGATTTGAGAAGTAAAAGAGACACAAGACTACTTAAAAAGCCTATTTTTGTAAGTTTGCCATCTGGATATCTTATAATTGTGCTATACCAATTCTATGGTCTTGAACAAACACACTCAATTAACTTAATACCTGATAGAATACTTGTTTTACATTTATCAAATCATAAGAGTGATATGCTAAACAGATTAGACAAGCAAATAAACTTGCTGACTTTATCTACAGTCACGAATGCCAACTATCTGAATTTACTAAATGTTTACTCAGTCTAGTTAACTACTCTGCTAAGGATTATGTGTGAAAAGAACAGGCTTACATCATGCAGTTTCAACCCAAGGTTCAAAGAAAGATCACATATGGAACTAGTATGCTCTATGTATAATAAATTGAAATCTTAGATTTTAAAAATCAAAATCTGATGGGTCCATTCCTCCAAGACACACAGATAGCCAATAAGCACATAAAAAGATGTTTAACGTAATTGATCATTAGGAAAATGCAAATCAAAACCACAATGAGATACCAATTCATACCCACTATGATGGCTATAATAAAAAAGATAATAGCAAGTGTTGGCAAGGATGTGGAGAAATTGAAACCCTCAAACACTGCTGGTGGGAACACAATATGGTGAAGCCACTTAGAAAATCAGTCTGGCAGTCCCTCAAAAGGTTAAACATACAGTTATGGCCAGGCACAGTAGCTCATGCCTATAATCTCAGCACTTTGGGATGCCAAGGCAAGAGGATTGCTTGAGCCCAGGAGTTCAAGACCAGCCTGAGCAACACAGCAAGACCCTGTTTCTACAAAAAACTTAATAATTAACCAAGCATGGTAGCATATGTCTGTAGGCCCAGTTACACAGGAGGCTGGGGAGGGAGGATCACTTGAGCCCAGGAGGTTGAAGCTGCGGTGAGCTATGATCACACTACTGTACTCCAGCCTGGGCACAGAGCAAGACCTTGTCTTTTTTTTTTTTTTTTTTTTTTTTTGAGATGTGGTCTCGCTCTGTTGCCCAAGCTGGAGTGCAGTGGCGTGACCTCAGCTCACTGCAGCCTCCGCCTCCCAGGTTCAAGCAATTCTCCACCTCAGTCTTCTGAGTAGCTGGGAATACAGGGTTGCACCACCACACCTGGCTAATTTTTGCATTTTTAGTAGAGACAGGGTTTCGCCATGTTGGCCAGGCTGGTCTCGAACTCCTGACCTCAGGTGATCCACCTGCCGTGGCCTCCCAAAGTGCTGGGATTACAAGCGTGAGCCACTGCCACCCAGCCAACCCTGTCTCTTAAAAAAACAAAAGGATGGGCGCGGTGGCTCACGCCTGTAATCTCAGCACTTTAGGAGGCTGAGGCAGGCGGATCATGAGGTCAGGAGATCGAGACCATCCTGGCCAACATGGTGAAACCCTGTCTCTACTAAAATACAAAAAATTAGCCAGGTGTAGTGGCACGGACCTGTAATCCCAGCTACTCAGAAGGCTGAGGCGGGGGAATCACTTCAACCCAGGAGGTGGAGGTTGCAGTGAGCTGAGATCATGCCCACTGCACCAGCCTGGAGACAGAGTGAGACTCCATCGCAAAAACAACAACAAAAAAAAAGAGTCATCATGTGACTCAGCAATTTCACTCTTAGGTATCTCGAAAATAAATGAAAGCATGTCTACACAAAAACTTGTATACAAATGTGCATAATAGATTTCATAATAGCCGAAAACTGGAGCCCTCATGAATGGGAATAGTGCCCTTATAAAAGAGACCCGGGGGTCCGGGTGTGGTGGTTCACGCCTGTAATCCCAGCACTTTGGGAGGCTGAGGCAGGAGGATCACGAGGTCAAGAGCTCGAGACCATCCTGGCCAACATGGTGAAACCCCATCTCTACTAATAATACAAAAATTAGCTGGGCTTGGTGGCCTGCACCTGTAGCCCCAGCTACTGGGGAGGCTGAGGCAGGAGAATTGCTTGAACCCAGGAGGCGGAGGTTGCAGTGAGCCGAGATCACACCACTGCACTCCAACCTGGCAACAGAGTGAGACTCCGTTACCAAAAAAAAAATAAAAGGAAGGACTGATACATGCTACAACATAGATGAACCTTGAAAATATCATGCTAAGTGAAAGAAGCAGATATAAAAGGCCAAGTATTTTATGATGCTATGTATATGAAATGTTCAGAATAGGTAAATCCATGAAATAGAAAGTAAATTTGTGGTTGCCAGGAAATGGAGAGTGACTGCCAGTGGATACAAGGCTTTTTTTGGGGGGGGTGGGGGACTGAGAGTGGGGACGGTGAAGAAATTGTTCTGGAAATATGGAGGTGATAGTTGCACAATCTTGTGAACATACTAACAAATACTGAATTGTATACTTTAAAAAGGTGAATTTTATGGTATGTGAATTATATCTCAAAAAAAGTTAACATCCAGGAAACAAATGATTGAGAAAAAAAACAGTTAACGGCACACAAATCTGATGAACTGCAGCAGTACAATGGACAAATAAAATGTAGTATATTCATATGATGAAATACTATTCAGCAATAAAAAGCAATGAACAACCCGGATTATCTCAGAAACATTATGCTTAGTGAGAGAGGCCAGGTATAAGAACAGAACACACATTATATGATCCTATGTATATAAAATAGAAGAGATAAATATTAATCTAGGTGAAAGAAATCAGAATAGCATGTGCCTGTGTGGGGTAGGCAGGGGAGGCTCAAGTAGCAGGGACCAATTAGGAGGGAGCCCAAGCAGCTTTCTGGGTGATGGAAATGTGGTATGTGTTTGCCGAAAGTCATGAACTGTAACATTTAGATTATTCATTTTGCTATATTTAAATCATAATTTAACCAAAAATAATTTTAAGAAAACCATCAGAGATCCATAGATAAGTACACATTATTGTGATGATTCTTACAAGAAGTAATTTATAATTCTGGCTCTGGTACTAACACGCTGTGTGATGCAAGGTAACATTTTATTATTTTGCTGTGTTTCATTCTCCCATCTGTATAGCTAGGAAATTGAAGGCACTTTCCCTATATTGTAAAGATGGTTTTGAAGTCAAAAAGTGTCACGTTATCATCATGAAAGAAAAGTGCAACATCCATTAATTTACATGCATCTGTGTCCATGTACTCCTATCCTGTCACTATTCATCTGTGCTCCTATCTAAAACTAACTCCTTAACTTCGCACTGGATCTCAACTCCTCTTGATTATTCAGCAATAACCCCTCTCTCTCACAAAACATGAATTTTTCCATTATTACTGCATATGTTCAAATAGTTGCAGAAAATGTAATATAAAATCTCCCAACTTAAAAATTCCTTCCTTTACCCCACCTCTCTCTCGTCTACCCCTTTTCTCTGATCTTCTCAGCAAAACTCCTTTAAAAAGTTGTCTAAGTGTGTTGTCTCCATTTCCTCTCCTCCTATTCTAAAGAACCTGCTCCAAAAGTGGAGAATTCATTATTGTTCCCCACTACTCCACAAAACTTGTTAAATGTAATATTGAATTAGCCTTCATCATTCTGTTTGACTTAGTGTGGTAGCATCTGACGCAGCTGATCACATTCCCTCTGCCTTCATCTACTGTTTCTTTTCATCTGCTGTTTATTTAAATTCTGGGATACCCCCTCTCTCTCCTGGCTCTCCTTCTACCTCACTGGCCAGTCTGTCTCTTTTGCTGATTCTTCCTCTTCCACACAATCTCTAAATCCTGAACTCAGACCTCTTTTTTCCACTTACACTCAGTCACTGGTTGATCTCATCCAGTTTTGTTTTGTTTTTTAAAGACATGAGGTCTCACTATGTTGCCCATGCTGGGCTTGAACTCCAGGACTCAACCAATTCTCCTGTCTGAGCCTCCTGAGCAGCTGGATTACGGGTGTGAGCCACATGCGTGACGTGATTCCCACCCCCTCACTTTTTTTTTTTTTTTTTTTTTTTTTTGAGACGGAGTCTTGCTCTGTTGCCCAGGCTGGAGTGCAATGGCGTGATCTCGGCTCACTGCAAACTCTGCCTCCCAGTTCAAGTGAGTTTCCTGCCTCAGCCTCCTGAGTAGCTGGAACTACAGGCCTGTGCCACCATGCCCAGCTGATTTTGTATTTTTGGTAGAGATGGGGTTTCACCATGTTGGCCAGGCTTGTCTCAACTTCCTGACCTCAGGTGTTCTACCCACATCAGCCTCCCAAAGTGCTGGGATTACAGGTGTGAGCTACCACGCCTGGCCCGATTCCCTTTTACACCCAAATATGCTTCTATGCCAGGCACAGTAGCTCATGGCTGCAATTCCAGCACTTTGGGATGCTGAGGTGGGAGAATTTCTGGAGTCCAGGAGTTCAAGACCAGCCTAGGCAACATAGTGAAATCCTGTCTCTACAAAACAAAAACAAAACAAACAAAAAAAACATAGCTGCGTATGGTGCATGCCTGTAGTCCCAAATACTCAGGAGGCTGCGGTGGGAGGATAGCTTGAACCCAGAATTCGAGGCTGCAGTGAGCTATGACTGCACCACTGCACTTCAGCCTCGGCAACAGAGCAAGACTCTGTATCTTTAAAAGAAAAAAATGTTTCTACAGCAGTCTTCCCTATCCCTGTACATGGCAACTTCATTCTTCCAGTTCTGCAGGCCAAAATTTGATGACACTTCTCTTTCTTTCCACCACACAGTCCATCCTTCACCAAATAGTTTCAGTTCCACCTTTGAAATATACACAGACTTTACCACCTGTAAGTTCTAGTTGCAACCAGCATCTCAGTTGGATTGCTAAAATAGCCTTCTGAATGGTCTCCCTGCCTCCTCTCGTCTTCTTTTAGTCTGTTCTTCAGAAAGCCAAGTAAATCAAATCAAGTTCCCCTGCCCAAAACTCTCTAATTAGCATGTCATATCACTAAATGTGAAAGTCAAAAAACTTCTCACTGTAGCAAACAGGTTCTATAGGATCAGAAAGGTCTCCCATTGCCCTCTCCCACTCATTCCTGTCCTGAACTCAGCAGCTTTCTTGTTATTCCTCGAATACCCTAAGCATGCTCCCATCTCAGGTCTTTTGTACTTGCTGTTTCCTCTGAACCACTTTTCTTCTAGATATCCTCATAACTCTCTCCATGTCTCAGTTTATGCTCAGTATCACCTTATTAGAGACAGTTTCCCCAAACACTCTCTAGAAAATAGTGACCCAGCACTCCTTATTATCCGACGACTTTATTTTTCTTTTCTCTTTTTTTTTTTTTTTTTTTTGAGACAGAGTCTTTCCCTGTCACCCAGGCTGGAGTGCAGTGGCCCAATCTCAGCTCACTGCAACCTCTGCCTCCTGGGTTCAAGCAATTCTCTGCCTCAGCCTCCCGAGTAGCTGAGATTAGAGGCATCCGCCACCACACCTGGCTAATTTTTGTATTTTTAATAGAGACAGGGTTTCACTGTCTTGGCCAGGCTGGTCCTGAACTCTTGACCTTGTGATCCACCCGCCTCAGCCTCCCAAAGTGCTGGGATTACAGGCGTGAGCCACCACCCCTGGCAACTTTATTTTTCTTAATGATACTTCCTGCCACCTAGACCATTATACATTTAATTATTTGCTACGTCTCCCATTAGAATGTAAGCCATATAAGGCAATATTTGGGTTGCTGCTGTATCACCAGCTCTTAGAATAGTATATGGCATTTACTAGCTACATAAATATTTGTTGAATCAATGAAGAAAAGACATAGAAGCTGCGACCAGCTGTAGTGGCTCATGCCTGTAATACAGCACTTTGGGCGGCTGAGACGGGAAGATTGCTTGAGGCCCAGAGTTCAAGACCAGCCTGGCCAACATGGCGAAACCTCGTCTCTACTAAAAATACAAAAATTAGCCAGGCATGGTGGTATGCTATTTGGGAGGCTGAGGCAGGAGAATCGCTTGAACCCGAGAGGCAGAGGTTGCAGTGAGCCAAGATGGCGCCATTGCATTCCAGCCTGGGTGACAAGAGTGAAATTCCATCTTAAAAAAAAAAAAAAAAGACAAGACATAGAGCTCTAGGTATTGCTACTATTTTTATTACAAAAGACTTCTGGATCAAGACTGGTCAGGAGGAAACACCACCTTTAGTTATTAGCAGATGATAAAAAATAATGATATGTAAAAGCTTTAATCATTCCCAATATTTAAATGGGAGCAAAAAGAGTAAATATATGCTTATAGAAATAATCACAGAGCAGAGAACACATGTAGAAAGCAAATAATTTTCTTAATTAAAAAAGCTGACCCCTGTGTCTCTCAGCACCTTTACAAGTTATACATAAAGGTGCCTGGTATTTATGGTAACAATAAATAAAACTTGGGAGGCCGAGACAGGCGGAACACCTGAGGTCGGGGTTCGAGACCAGCCTGACCAGCATGGTGAAACCACGTCTCTACTATAAATATAAAAGTAGCCAGGCGTGGCGGCACATGCCTGTAATCCCAGCTACTCGGGAGGCTAAGGCAGGAGAATCACTTGAACCCGGGAAGCGGAGGTTGCGGTGAGCCGAGATCGCACCATTGCACTCCAGCCTAGGCAACAAGAGTGAAACTCCGTCTCAAAAAAATAAAATTAAATAAATAAATAAATAAAACAAAACAACCTGAAATTCCCTTTAGCTTTTCTCGACTAAAAATAGGCCTTTGGAATTCTGCAAAAGACTTTTATTTCCACCATGTGCACAAATTATATTTAGCATCGAACACACATAACCACTACTGTTTCTATGTTGTTGACCCATGTAACTTCACCAGCAGACTTAAAAGACTCAAGTCTTAATTTCTGGCTTGCTGAATATATAGTAACACCCAGTAAATACAAAGATGATATTAATTACATTGTTAACCACATAAAAAAGTACCAACTTCTGCCTAATTCTTTCTCCATTTAGTATATCCATTACCTTCTCCAGGTTTGGGATCCCAGCCCAGTCTCTCCCCTATAGGTGAAAAGACATCTTTCACAAACTCCTGGATTTCCTCATAGAAGTCTGTGTGGGACAAGAGAGTTGAGAGAATCCCCAGGTTACAGCTCAGGTCGCTCCATACAGTATAATTGGGCTCATTCACAAAAGCCTCCATGACTTTTAGAACCTCTACAGTGCTAATGATTCCAGCTCGAGCCTGGGATAGGAAAAAACATAAATTAACCTAGTCTTCAAACAAAACCAAAAAACATAAGCATGCATTTTTGGCATTATCTGCTGCTAGCAATTTCTTTGGTTTAAGGAAATGGGACTGTATAAGCTCAGAACGCTGTTAGAATAAAAATCCTATTCAGATAACATTCCTTTTTTACTCCTTTGTTATTTTTTTCTCTCTTTTTACAGAAAAATTAGAATGAATTATTTGCTATTTACACAAGAACTACTTTTAAAAATTACACTAAAAGTCCCAACAATTTGAGAACAACAACAAACCAGTTAACTTCTATTTCTACTCAGTTTCTGGGGACTTGGCTTTGTTACTGTTTTGAAATTTTTCATACTTTCAGAAAAATTGCAAAAATAGTTTGAGCTTTGGTTTTTGACAGACATTCTTTCAGAGCCGGACCTGCAAACTGTGTCAACTTAAGCCTCTCCTTTACTCATTTCTAAAAGAACATAAACTAGAAGGCACTACAAATTCAAAGTCCTTTCAGAACTAACAGAGTGAGGAAAAAGAACTTCTGTTATAGCAGCCAACTGCACAAACAGCTCACTCTCCTGGGACAGGTCTCTCTCAGCAATTAGATCAGCAGATGTGAGGTTTTGTGCATCAATGCTAATCTGTGTTTATACAAAGGCGGAATCCAAAACCAAGGACTGCAGAGGGGAGGGAAAATTTCCAGTCCAATTTAAAGGAATACTAGGAGGAATACGACAATTTTATCATAAAGACATCTGGAAATTACCTAACCTATGCTGAAGTCATAAAGAAAATAATACTAATTTCTGCTGTAAATCCTTTCTGGAAGAAAGCCAAATATAAATATACTTCTAAAGCTAATGGGATAGAATTTGAAATAAGAACACGATGTTTAAAAATTCTGGCTTTCCCAGCAAAGTACAACCACTATTTAGAAAAACATAAAATCGGCCGGGCATGGTGGCTCACGCCTGTAATCCCAGCACTCTGGGAGGCCGAGCTGGGCGGATCACGAGGTCAGGAGATCGAGACCATCCTGGCCAACATGGTGAAACTCCGTCTCTACTAAAAAATACGAAAAATTAGCCGGGCATGGTGGCAGGCGCCTGTAGTCCCAGCTACTCAGGAGGCTGAGGCAGGAGAATGGCGTGAACCTGGGAGGCAGAGCTTGCAGTGAGCCAAGATTGCGTCACTGCACTCCAGCCTGGGTGACAGAGCAAGACTCCGTCTCAAAAAAAAAAAAAAAAAAAAAAAAAAAAATCACTCTGACTTAATTATTTTAAAAACCTATCAGTAGGGTCATTTCTTCAAGGCTCATATTTATTTCTACTGAAAAGAAAGGAATTTTTTGCCTTGCAAAGGATAGTTTAATTAAGAGTTTCAGAAAGCTGGCTTAGGAGTAGTGAAATGGGATTTAAATTATATAGCCTCAATCTTGTCATATTAAAAATAGTCATTTGCTCTAGTCCCAAAGGTGTTTTTAACCATCAAGAAGACCCATATTCTTCTAATTATGTTTCAGACACTCCAGGAAAAATAAAATCTTTTAATCAGCAAAATCCATCATATTACTTAAGTCACAGATGCTCACCAAGGAGAAGAGGTCATTCTGTAATCCAAGTCGATCCACAGGGGGCAGAGAAAGGTCACGAATGCCTGGTAATAAACTTTCCAGCATGGCAGAGCTGTACTGGGTCCGATAAAACCCCACTGTTCCTAAGTTTAACTGCAAAGATATCCAGTAAGTATATTAAACAGCTCCATTAATTTTTTAAATCAACCTTTTGCATGTTTAAAAGGAGTTCTGGTTTTAGATATATCTGGATGAAAAACAATTAAGACCATCTATGCCAACTAATGGATTAAAACAAGACAACACATCAAAATAGAATGAATGCACAGACAAAAGAAAAGGGAAACTTGAAATTGTGGGGGCCAAAGTGAGGGACAGTAGAAAGAACATGGAAGGGACAAAATAATGTTGGGTAAGTTTCTATTTCTAACCTCAATTTTAGGTTTACAGAAAATACTTAACATATATGAAAACACCTGGACAGTAGAATCTCTAAGAAAGCTTAGGCCTTTACAAACATTGATCTTATAAGCACAGAGACTGAACGGAATAACAATTTTCAGATCCCAATTTTAAAGAATTACATGGACCTAATTACTGACTGCATTATTCTTTTTTTTTTTTTTTTGAGACGGAGTCTCGCTCTGTCGCCCAGGCCAGAGGGGAGTGGCATGATCTCAGCTCACTGCAACTTCCACCTCCCAGGTTCAAGTGATTCCCCTGCCTCACCCTCCCAGGCAGCTGGGATTACAGGCACCCGCCACCACACCCAGCTAATTTTGTATTTTTAGGAGAGACAGGGTTTCACCATGTTGGCCAGGCTGGTCTCGAACTCCTGACCTCAGGTGATCCGCCACACCTCAGCCTCCCTGGGATTACAGGCATGAGCCACTGCGCCTGGCAACTGCATTATTCTCTATAGGCTATTTACCAATAGCCAAAAAATATTTTTGAGAACATTTATATTCAAAATAGTTTAATGGTAAAACAGTAAGATATAAATATTTTACTATTTATATGTAAATATTTTTAAAACCACCCCTACAATTTTAACGCAATTATCACTTTATTGATTCCCTTTATTTAACCTAATCAAAATTGTAGTGTACATAACTTTTTTCTCATTTATAAGAAATTTTTCATATTGCTACAACATAATCTTCCAGATAATTTTAAATGGTAATATTCCAGTGAGTATATTTTAAATACATATTTAAAAAAGTAAAACAATGCCAGGCATGGTGGCTCATGACTATAATCCTAGCTACTCTGGAGCCTGAGGTGGGAGGATCACATGAGCCTAGGAGTTTGAATCCAGCCTAAGCAACATAGTGAGACCCCCAACTCGAAAAAAAAAAAGTTGATAAACAGAAAAATGGCTTCTTTTTTTTTTTTTCAGATGGAGTCTCACCCTGTCACCCAGGCTGGAGTGCAATGGCGCGATCTTGGCTCACTGCAACCTCCGCCTTCTGGGTTCAAGCGATTCTCCTGCGTAGCTGGGATTACAGGTGCACGCCATCACGACTAATTTTTTTTTTCATATCTTTAGTAGAGACAGGGTTTCACCATGTTGGTCGGACTGTTCTTGAACTCCTGACCTTGTGATCTGCCTGCCTCGGCCTCCCAAAGTGACCTGCCTGCCTCGGCCTCCCAAAGTGCTGGGATTACTCCCAAAGTGCTACCGTGGCGCCCAGCGGGCTTTCTTTTTTAAAAAGCACAAGTGTCTGATAAAATGTGTAATTCCTATTAGGAACATACAATTAAGAGTTTGTAGTAAATACTTTCATTATGAAAGGCACAGAGTACAGAATAATGAAAAATAATTCTTACCTACTGGTATTTTTGTGAAATGGTTTTGAAATACCAGCTAAGGAATTTTACATTTCAGTGACACAAACCGATTATTATATATGTCTGCTCTCACTAGATTACAGCAGTACACATATGGTGACAACACATCATTGAAGTTAACCTTTCATTACAATAACAGGGGAGTTTGAAAGTGTGAGACTACAAATATTTTGGTTCATATAAGCTTACACTCAATCTACTTTTTTTTTTTCTTCTCCTCCTTAGTCCTATGACTTTGGATCTGCTTCTCTACCACTACCTTCCCTAACATAAGGACAAATGTCTGGACAATACTATATGAAAATTCATCCTAAATCTCACAAAGAAAAGTTTAGTTTTTTTTTTTTTCTTTGAAACTACTAAACTGAAGCAGAACTTAAAGCTGTCCACAAAATGTATAAGTGAGAGAAATCTGTTTAGGTAAGATTCCGAACTCACCTTCACCCATTGGTCTGGTTTGACATTTTTCAAAACCACATTCATCTCTGGCTTGTTCATTAGAATTTTTAGTTTGGCCTGGTTGGGGTCTTCGCTAGTAGAGATTGTGATAGGGACCATCCACTGGGGACAATCTTCACCTAAGCAAGAGAAGAACAAACAAATTTTGCACTGGGACAAATAGAAGGTAAGGTGGAGAGAGGAGTGGTGGTGTTCTAACCAGGAGCCTAAGCCTAACTGTTAAGTCAATATTTCATTCTTAGTGGTACATGAACTCTTCCAGATAACCTGAATAGTATCAGTGCAAAGGAAGGGATAATTTATGAACAAAATCACATGTTGTCTAAAAAAAGAAAGCAGTTAACTCACTTGTAGAATCACAAATGCAATGACTTAAACTTAATTATCATTTTCCCCTTACAGAGCAAAGACAGCAATTTTACTGTTAAATTAAAAAATATATATACATATATATATATATATATATATATATATATATATTTTTTTTTTTTTTTTTGGAGACAGAGTTTTGCTCTGTCGCCCAGGCTGGAGTGTGGTGGCGGGATCTCAGCTCACTGCAACCTCCACCTCCCGGGTTCAAGAGGTTCTTGTGCCTCAGCTTCCTCAGTAGCTGGGACTACAGGTGTGTGCCACCATACCCAAAAATACACAATTTTTTTTTGTACTTTATTAGTAGAGATGGGGTTTTGCCATATTGGCCAGGCTGGTCTCGAACTCCTGGCCTCAAGGGATCCACCTGCCTCGGCCTCCCAAAGTGCTGGGATTATAGGTATGAGCCACTGCGCCTAGCCTTCATATATCATTTAAAAACAAATTCTAAGGTGCAGTCCTTAACAGGTATACACACTGCTGAAATATCGAAGGGTTACTTTTTATTGTTGTGATAGACAGGATACAACCTGGAAGCTGTTATGTTCCGTCACAGAGGAGTCATATCTATAAGCCAAAGCTTTTGTAAGGCAGAAACACTGTCTTATATATCAGACAGCAAAACAGATTTGGCATTAAGATGCCAAACAAAAAGAGTCCTTGCCCAGTACATTCATGGAAATGGAGCTACTTTAATAAATTACATAGCTTTAGGCCGGGCGCGGTGGCTCACGCTTGTAATCCCAGCACTTTGGGAGGCCGAGGCGGGCGGATCGCGAGGTCAGGAGATCAAGACCACGGTGAAATCCCATCTCTACTAAAAATATTTAAAAAAATTAGCCGGGCGTAGTGGCGGGCGCCTGTAGTCCCAGCTACTCGGAGAGGCTGAGGCAGGAGAATGGCGTGAACCTGGGAGGCGGAGCTTGCAGTGAGCCGAGATTGCACCACTGCACTCCAGCCTGGGCGACAGAGCGAGACTCCATCTCAAAAAAAATAAAATAAATAAAATAAATAAATTACATAGCTTTATGCTACCAGGTTAAACCACAAAGTAAAATTTCTCCGATACTGGGATACTGCAAGTTTTAATGTTACCTCTATTGGTCACAGAGTATTAGAAAAACCTGTCAGTACTACAATGTAGTTTACAGGTAAGAGGCAGAAAACGGCAACTTTGACACGTACAGATTTATTTGGATAATAAAACTGTCACCTGACTTGTTAGATAATTTTTTTCCCCCAGACAGGGTCTCGCCGTGACACCCAGGCTAGAATGCAATGGCACGATCACGGCTCACTGCAACCTCGATCTCATGGGCTCAAGAGATTCTCCAACTCACGCTTCCAAGTAGCAGGGACTGCAGGTGCATGCCACCATGCCAGGCTAATTTTATTTATTTTTTTGAGTTGAGGTTTTGCCATGTTGCCCAGGCTGGTCTCGAACCCCTGGGCTCAAGCAATCTGCCCACCTTGGCCTCCCAATGTACTGGGACTACAGGTGTGAACCACTGTGCCCAGCTTTGTTAGATATATTCATTAAAAGAGTAATTCTATGGCTAGGCACAGTGACTCACACCTGTAATACCAACACTTTGGGAGGCTGAGGTGGGCGGATCTCGAGGTCAGGAGTTCAAGACCAGCCTGGGCAACATGGTGAAACCCTGTCTCTACTAAAGATACAAAAAATTAGCCGAGCATGGTGGCATGTTCCTGTTAGTCCCAGCTACTTGGGAGGCTGAGACAGAATTGCTTGAACCCAGGAGGCGGAGGTTGCAGTGAGCCGAGATCATGCCATTGCACTCCAGCCTAGGCGACAGGGAAAGACTCAGTCTCAAAAAAAAAAAAAAAAAGTAATTCTAGGCTGGGCGTGGTGGCTCACGCCTATAATCCCAGCACTTTGGGAGGAGGCCAAGGCAGGCGGATCACCAGAGGTCAGGAGTTTAAGACCAGCCTGGCCAATGTGGCGAAACCCTGTCTCTATTAAAAATACAAAAATGAGCTGGGCAGTGTGGCATTTGCCTGTAATCCCGGCTACTCAGGAGGCTAAGGCAGGAGAATCGCTTGAACCTGGGAGGCGGAGGTTGTAGCGAGCCGAGGTTGTACCACTGTACTCCAGACTCAAGCCAGGGCGACAAAGCGAGACATGAGTAGCTGTCTCACAAAAAAAAAAAAAAAAAAAAAAATCAGGCCGGGCACGGTGGCTCATGCCTGTAATCTCAGCACTTTGGGAGGCCGAGGCGGGTGGATCATGAGGTCAGGAGTTCAAGATCAGCCTGGCCAAGATGGTGAAACCCCATCTCTACTAAAGATACAAAAATTAGCTGGGTGTGGTGGTGGGCGCCTGTAATCCCAGCTACTCAGGAGGCTGAGGCAGAGAATCGCTTGAACCTGGGAGGCAGGGGTTGCAGTGAGCCGAGATCGTGCCACTGCACTCCAGCATGAATGACAGAGCGAGACTGTGTCTCAAAAAAAAAGACTAATTCCAACTGCTAGGGAAGGTTAAGGGCAGAAGGCCATACATCTTAACTGAGTTGAATGTATCAGATTTTTAGTGGGTGGAACATGACAAGGCATTGATGATTCTCATATATACCTCCCCTTTGTTGAGAACTGTTGTTTTAAGGGAAGCAAGCAAGGTATAGATAAGCACTTTACTTCTTGATTTTTTCAACTAATCTCAATTTCCTGGGTAAAATTTTATGGGTAAAAATAATCTAATGACATATGGAAATATATGAAAATGGCAATTAAGAGCATAAATTCATGGAGTCCAACTATTTTGAATTCCCACTCTTTACCTTCTTAGATAGGTGACCTTGAGCAATTTAACTAACTTAGCTATGCTGCAGCTTCCTCATCTGTAAAGTAGAAATAATGTGACCTACCTTATAAGGAAGCTGAGAGTATAAAATAAGAGCCAGTTACAGTACTTAGCACAATGACTGGTACATAATAAATCTAAATAATCACTGGACTTTACTCACTTATTTACTTACTATGCCAAAGCATTAAAAAAAAGAATTACCTACCCCCCCCACCTAGCCCTCACCCCTGACACACACAGTAAGTCCTCTTTTAGGAGATTAAGGCTAGAGACGTCACTTCCTGGGTATTACTAGCTTTCTTCATTCATCATAGCCTCCAATAACACACAGAAACATGGAATTTCAAAAACTAAGAAAGTGACTAAATACTACAAATACCTTGTGAATCTCCTTTTTTATTTCCTAAATTTTTTTCTTATTTTTATTTTGAGACAAGGTCTCACTCTATCACCCAGGCTGGAGTGTAGTGCCACAATCATGGCTCACTGCAGCCTTGAACTCCTGGACTCCAGTAATCTGCTTCCCTCAGCCTCCCAAATACCTAGGACTACAGGTGTGCACCACTGTGCCCAGCTAAGTTTCCTATTTTTTTTTTTTTTTGAGACAGAGTTTCACTCTTGTTTCCCAGGCTGGAGTGCAATGGCTCGATCCTGACTCACTGCAACCTCTGCCTCCTGGGTTCAAGCGATTCTCCCTCAGCCTCCTGAGTAGCTGGGATGACAGGCATGTGCCACCACGCCCGGCTAATTTTGTATTTTTAATAGAGACAGGGTTTCACCATGTTGGCCAGGCTGGTCTTGAACTCCTGACCTCGGATGATCCGCCCACCTCGGCCTCCCAAAGTGTGGGATTACCGGTGTGAGCCACTGCGCTCGGCCTTTTTTTTTTTTTTTTTTTAAGAGACGGGGTTTTGCCATTTTGCCCAGCCTGCTCTCAGCCCCTAAATTTATTTTTATTTTTATCTTTTTATTTATTTATTTTGAGACAGAGTCTTGCTCCGTTGCCCAGGCTGGAGTGCAGTGGTGTAACCTCAGCTCACTGCAACCTCCACCTCCCAGGTTCAAGAGATTCTCCTGCCTCAGCCTCCTGAGTAGCTGGGACTACAGGTGCCGGCCACCATGCCCGGCTGTTTTGTATTTTTAGTAGAGACACGGTTTCACCATGTTGGCCAGGCTGATCACCCTGACCTCCAGTGATCTGCCCGCCTTGCCTCCCAAAGTGCTGGGATTACAGGCGTGAGCCACCGTGCCTGGCCCTGAATTTCATTTTTTGTTCTATTTTTATCTTCTTGCTTTTATTAAATTATATTAAAACTTAAAAATTTTCAACTGGGGTCACGCCACCTGAGGTGGGTGGATCACTTCAGGTCAGAAGTTCAAGACCAGCCTGACCAACATGGTGAAACCCTGTCTCTACTAAAATACAAAAATTACCCAGGCGTGGTGGCAGACGCCTGTAATCCCAGCGACTAGGGAGGCTGAGGCAGGAGAATTCCTTGAACCCAGGAGGTGGAGGTTGCAGTGAGCCGAGATCACGCTGTGGCACTCCAGCCTGGGCGACAGAGTGAGACTCCTTCTCAAAAAAAAAAAGAAAAATTTCCTATTAGTTGGAATACTACTCGTATTAGTTAATATCCAAATTCATCAGTCATATCCCACTTACAGCCATTTACTTACCAACATATGATCCACCGGCACAGAACTTCTTTTGGGACAACCTCAATAATCTGTCATCTTCTACCTAAAGAAGCAAAACAAAGGCTATAATAGTACTGACACCATTTGGTGTTTTTGTTTTGGTTTTTGAAAAGGAGGGAGACAATATTTCTGTGACAAATGCTGGAACGAGCACAACCAAATGCCTCATGAGTATACAAAATGCAATTGTGATGAAGACGGTAATAATAAAGAGAAAAGTCCAAATAACTAAAAAGCCAGAGGCAACAATGGTAAGTACATATGTTTACAAAATACTTCAACAATATGCAGTCATTTGTGTCATTTAGTAGTCACCACATCCTGGATTTCAAGTAACACAAGATAAAACAGACTTTAGATCACCTAAATCAAATGTAAAATTGGGCTAATGAGCTTCACGGATAAACTTACTGCAAGAAATAGAATTGAAAAACTAAGAAAAAATTTAAGTGAGAAAGCAATGGCCACTCTGATGCCATAGAGAAACTATTAATGAACATTAACAGTAGATATTAATTATATATATACTCAGTTATATATCACACAGATTTCCCTGAGAAAGTTGAAAGCTTTTACATTGATTCAGAATTACAGCAAAAATATTTAAATTTGGGGAATGTCAAGTGAGAAACAGATCGTAATCAAGATATGTTACACAGCTCTCCTATTCCTAAAAGAATTAAGAGCGACAGACAGGCCTTTAATTTCATTAATATATTTTAAATTTATTTTTAGTTTTTTTAGAGACAGGGTCTCACTATAATATTGCCCAGGATGATCTCGAACTCCTAGGTTCAAGCAATCCTCCTGCCTCAGCCTCCTAAAGTGCTAGGATTGTAAGTTTGAGCCACTGCACCAGGCCATTGGCCTTTTATTACAACGCAAAATGGAGGATGAGTTTGGCTGTGCCTGTAGACAAAAAAGAAAACAAAGAAAGCAAGAACTTGAAAGCCCCTGGATGGAAAGAGTTTCAGCAACACTGAGAAGTGTGGCATTACTGTTCTCTGTTCTAACTGAAACTATTATCTCTTAAAAGTGTGTTCTGCTTTAAGAAAAAAATTACGGCTTAATAATCTGCTTTATGTGTAATCATTAACATTTCAATAGTTTTGGGTTTGTTTTTTTGATTTGGTAGAGGCAGCGTCTTGCCATGTTACCCAGGCTGGTCTCAAACTCCAGAACACAAGTGATCCTCCCAAAGTGCTGGGATTACAAATGTGAGCCACTGTGCCTGGCCAATTGTTTGTTTGTTTTTTTAATACATGGTCTTGCTCTGTTGCCCAGGATCAACTGCAGTGCTGCCATCACAGCTCACTGCAGCCTTAACACCTCCTGTGCTCAAGCGATCCTTCCAACTAAGCCTCCCAAGTAGCTGGGACTACAGGCACGTGCCACCATGCCCAGCTAGTTTTTCTTACTTTTAGTAGAGACGAGGTCTCACTATGTTGCCCAGGCTTGTCTTGAACTCCTGAGCTCAAGCAATCCTCCCACCTTGGCCTCCCAGTATTGTAAGTACAGGCGTGAGCCACTGTGCCTGGCCCAGCCAATAGTTCAGTAGTTTTGAGGGAATGAAATGCCCAGGTGAAAAGTAACAACAATTTTTGTATGTTAATATTCTTAAAAGAGTCAGTCTATATGCAGTGTCAACATCAAATTCAATTAGTCATCTCCTATAACAAGACTAGTCCCAAGTGCAGAAAAAAGACTGCAAAGAAATAGAATGGTCACAGTGGTAGGTCACTAAACTTACAGGTATTCTTTTCCACCAAACATGATCAATTGCATTCCCTAAATTGCCTTTCCAAGTTATTGCAGCCAATCTAACTGAGAGGTCCTCCAATGTGCACACTTTAGTGTAAAATCCAGTCATGTTGAAAGTTAAGATTTGGCTCTGAAAGGGTAATCTGCAAGCTTACACATGAAAATGTTCCATGTAAATTTGGGAGCATTTTGAGAGTGCAAGAATTGGTTTAAATGTCACCTAGAATACAAAAGTGCAGAAAAGCAAATTTATAACTTAGATTGCCACATTGAGAAATTATTTGTAAAACATACTTAGCTTTGGCCGGGTGTGCAGTGGCTCACACCTGCATTCCCAGCACTTTTGGGAGGCAGGGCTGGAAGGATCACTTGAGCCCAGGGGTTCCAGAACAGGCTGAGCAATACAGCGAGACCTCGTCTCAATTTTTTAAAATATAAAAACAATAATAAAAAAATACTTAGCTTTGTGGACAATGTAGGACCACAAGAAAAAACACATACTAAAAAAGAACTATGAATCCACTTCCCTAAAAATGAACAGGAATTAAATCCCCATGCAGCTCACAGAACCATGGCAAATAAATTGAAGAGAACAATTTCATTTAATGAAACTGGAGACAAGACAAGCAGGTAACATTTTGTTTTCTCTCTTAAGTATGTATAATTTTAATGATGCAAGCTGTAAAATTACTGATACAAGAGTAACAGGGCTGGTTTAAATGTCACTAGAAAACTTGAAGTACAGAAAAGCAAACTTGATACACTGTACTGAATTTCATTTAATACAGTATCAGACAAATGGAAAGACTTTATATGTTTACCTGTTCAGCTTCCACATAAATGAGGGGAAATCCCATTTGTTTGGTCCAGGTATTCATCACAGCTGCTATAGGTTTACCACTAGCATTTTCTAAACTTTCCCAGAGATCCTCTAGAAGATAAACAATGATCATCTAAAATGTTCATATTTTTATTTTCCTAAACAAAAAAGAAATTTTATTTAACTTTTGGCACTACATTGCTAATTCTTTGGTTCTTTCAGGTTGAGGAAACAGTGAGCCAAATTAATATTCCCCTTGCCACCCCTCTTCTGCAACTAAGTAAATTCTATCATAAAAACTGGTATTTTTTGAGACAGGGTCTTACTTTGTCACACAGGCTAGAGTGCAGTGGCATAATCACAGCTCACTGCAGCCTCGACCTCCCAGACTCAGGTGATCTTCCCTCCTCAGCCTCCTGAGTAGCTGGGACTACAGGTGCACATCACAACACCTGGCTTTTTTTTTTTTTTTTTGAGATGGAGTCTTTCTCTGTTGCCCAGGCTGGAGTGCAGTGGCATGATAGTGGCTCATGGCAGCCTCAACTTCCCAGGCTCAAGGGATCCTCCCACATAGCTGGGACCACAGGGGTGCATCACCATATCCAGCCAATTTTTTGAATTTTTCTAGAGATGAGGTCTCCTTGTGTTGCCCCACCTAATCTTTTTGTTGTTGTTGTGCCATTCTTTTTTTTTTTCTCCTGTTTGTAAGGATTTAATCAAGGTCTGTATATAGTTTGGTTACTATGTCTCTTAGGTCTCTTTTCATTTATAGATTCCCCTTGTGATTTATTGAAGGAACTGGGTCATTTGTCCTGTAGAATTCTCAAATTTTGATTTTGCTCCTTTTATCCCCAGAGTATCATTGACCATGTTCATCTGTTCCCCAAATTTCCAAAAACTGGTAGTTAAATTTAGGTGGTTGATCTGATTCAGATTAAACTCTCAGTATTGCATATGCTTTGATCAGGGGCATAATGTGTACTCTGTGTGTGTGTGTGTGTGTTTTAGTGATGTTAGTGGTCACTGCCTGTGTCAGCATTTCACTACCAGGGTAATTTGGCAATGTCTGGAGACAGGTTGATTGTCACAGCTTGGGGGAGGGAATGCTACAGGTACCTTCAGGGGTAAGAGTCAGCACAGCACAGCCCCCTACAGCAAAGTATTAATAGGCCTAAAATGTCAGCAGCCCTGAGGTTGAGAAACTCTGGCCTACTTTTATAATTTCATCAGGTGTTTGTGAAATGGTCTTATTTCTTCTTTCTTTGTTAGCTGGAATTCTTTCATAAAGAGAAACTCTTTGATCAGTTAGTTACCCAAGGTATAGTTCATACAGGAAAGGCAGGATGTATGTTTGATTCTTTCCTAGTTTTCAAAATAATGAATCTTCCAAAATTGACCAATGAACTTTGTGTGTGTGTGTTTTTCTTTTTTAGTATATTATGAACTTACACGTTTTAACATATTTGTGTTGCATTTCATTGCAGTTATTTTTATTTTATTTTTATTTATTCATTTATTGTTTTGAGGCAGGGTCTTACTCTGTCACTCAAGCTGTAGTGCAGTGGTATAATTTCTGCCCACTGCAGCCTTGACATCCCGGCCTCCAGCAATTCTCCCACCTCACCCTCTTGAGTAGCTGGGACCACAGGTACACCACCATGCTCAGCTAATTTTTGTGCTTCTGGTAGAGACGGGGTTTTGCCATATTCACCAGGCTGGTCTTCAAATCCTGAGCTCAAAAGCAATCCACCTGCCTCTGCCTCCCAAAGTGTTGGGATGATAGGCGTGAGGCACCGCACCTGGCAGTTATTTTTATTGATGCTCATTTTTTCCCTTCGTTGAATGCTGGGTGCATCTTCATGTTGGGTTCTGAGTCCTTTTGACATGAGCACATTGTCTGGTGTTGTGCGAGAGAGCAAAATAAGGAAACTGGTGTTCTGCGTTTATCTTGTACATTTTCCCCACACTTGACATCAGCCATTCCTCCAGGGAGTGCAAGTTCACAGTCTGGGCTCTAAGAGAATTATAAGGTCAATGTGGCCATCTTTTAGTATTAAGTCAGATATTCTAAATTATTATTGACTTCCTATATTTGGCCCAAGAGTCTAACCCGATATTTTGGGAAAGAGAGAAGGAATTAAATAAATAAATCTCATGGTTAGAACTGAAGTGATAATATACTTTCATAAGGAAATATAACATAGCCCATGCAGAATAGAAAATTATTTTTGCTCCTTTAGATTTCTAAAGGAATGAAATAAGCTGTGGGAAGAAACTTTAACTGGAGCATCTTACCAGTGTTACTCATGTTTTAACTCTGCTTCAGTAGTTTTTCAGGTTTATTACAAACCTGCAGTAGCCAACTGAACTAATTATCTCTAAACAGGGATTTAGCCAGTGGACTAGGCACACTGAAGCTTTGTGAGAGGGGAAATTGATATTCACATTTTTTTCCAGCTTGTTTTGAGCAGAATATATTCACTTTTTTTTTTTTTTATTGAGACAGACTCTCGCACTGTCACCTGGGCTGGTGTGCAGTGGCACAATCTCTGCTTGCTGCAACTTCTGTCTCCCAGGTTCAAGTAATTCTCCTGCCTTAGCCTTCCAAGCAGCTAGGATTACAGGCGCCCGCCACCATGCCCGGCTAATATTTTGTATTTTTAGTAGAGACAGGGTTTCACTATATTGGCCAGGCTGGTCTGGAACTCCTGACCTCATGATCTGCCCGCCTCAGCCTCCCAAAGTGCTGGGATTACAGGCGTGAGCCACCATGCCCAGTCGACATATTCACATTTTTAATAGGAATAACAGTATACTAAAATCTATTTAGTGCATGTTTTAAGATTTGAAGATGTAATTTGACTCAGTACTTTCCACTTGCATTTTTTTCTTCATTCTGTGCCTGCTAAGACTATTCTAATACTTTATTATAGTTAACCCCTGAGGAAAGAGCTCCCAGAGCTTACGGTGCATTTGGTTGATGTCATATGGACTATTCATTATTTTCTAAATTATTTTGTTTGTATAAAGCAATCTGAAGAGGATGTAAGTTAGTTTGACTCCAAGTTTACACGTCAGACACCTGTCGACAGCCCAGATGACTCAACTCTCAGTGAAAGTGCCAATCAGGTCTTTCTGGTAAGTGAAAGAATTTCCACGTAGTCATGGGAAATTTTAAGTATGAGGATGGGCTCTTCGATAAGAAAATTCAGTTTGCGGCCGGGCGCGGTGGCTCACGCTTGTAATCCCAGCACTTTGGGAGGCCGAGACGGGCGGATCACGAGGTCAGGAGATCGAGACCACAGTGAAACCCCGTCTCTACTAAAAATACAAAAAATTAGCCAGGCGTGGTGGCGGGCGCCTGTAGTCCCAGCTACTCGGAGAGGCTGAGGCAGGAGAATGGCGTGAACCCGGGAGGCGGAGCTTGCAGTGAGCCGAGATTGCGCCACTGCACTCCAGCCTGGGCGACAGAGCGAGACTCCGTCTCAAAAAAAAAAGAAAAGAAAAGAAAAGAAAATTCAGTTTCCTTGCTTTGCAGCTCATCTAGGTAACCTGGCCCACTTTTTTTTTTTTTTTTAAATAAGCCATGCTCTTGTAACTTATTGATACCTACAAAATTGATTTTCATCATCCAACATTTTATTTTAGCAATTAGAGTGGGAATGTACAATTTTTTTTTTTTTTTTTTTTTTTTTTTTTTTTTTTTTGAGACGGAGTCTCGCTCTGTCGCCCAGGCTGGACTGCAGTGGCGCGATCTCGGCTCACTGCAAGCTCCGCCTCCCGGGTTCACGCCATTCTCCTGCTTCAGCCTCTCCCAGTAGCTGGGACTACAGGCTCCCGCCACCACGGCCGGCTAATTTTTTTTTTTGTATTTTTAGTAGAGACGGGGTTTCACCGTGGTCTCGATCTCCTGACCTCGTGATCCGCCCGCCTCGGCCTCCCAAAGTACTGGGATTACAAGCGTGAGCCACCGCGCCCGGCGGGAATGTACAATTCTTTGGAGAGGATGATTCCCTTTTTTTGTTGGGCCACAGACTTAAAATGATATTTGGCTTAGCATCTCAACCAAAAATTAAGTCATAGCAGTGGGAGAGAAAAACTTCCCTAACTACATGTATTTTATTCCTGAAACAGCTATAGATTTTTGGTACCTTTTTTTTTTTTTTTTGAGACAGGGTCTCACCTTGTAGCCCAGGCTGGGTGTAGGGTGTAGTGGTGTGATCACAGTTCCCTACAGCCTTGACCTCCCAGGCTCAAGTGATCCACCCATTTCAGCCTCGTGAGTACCTGGACTACAGGTGTGTGCCACATCCAGCTAATTTTTAATTTTTTTGTAGAGACAGAGTCTCACTATTTTACTCCTGGACTCAAGCTATCTTCCCACCTCGGCTTCCCAAAGTGCCAAAATTATAGGCAGGAGCCATCATTCCTGGCCCTATTTTTGGTACTCTTAACATAAGTAGGGGATTTTTTTTTTTTTTTTTTTTGAGACTGAGTCTCACTCTGTTGCCAGGCTGGAGTGCAGTGGTGCGATCTCAGCTCACTGCAACCTCTGCCTCCTGGGTTCAAGTGATTGTCCTGCCTCAGCCTCCTGAGTAGCTAGGACTACAGGTGCCCGCCACCACGCCCAGTTAATTTTTGTATTTTTAGTAGAGACAGGGTTTCACCATGTTGGCCAGGATGGTCTCGATTTCTTGACCTCATGATTCACCCGCCTTGGCCTCCCAAAGTGCTGGGATTACAGGCATGAGCCACCACGCCCGGCCAAGTAGGGGATTTTTTAACACTAATTATGAATATTTGACATCAAATTATATTGGTTCATATGTAATAGTGAATTCTCATTGTAGAAATATCTGTATAGATTTATAGCTTGTCTCCTCAGAAAAGTAAAGGTTTTAGATGTTGGCCAACAGAAATGATGGATTTATATCAGATGACCATCAATGCATACTATTTTGCTTAAATATCATATGTGCTTGTTTATTACTGTACTTATATGTCACATGAACATCTATCTCATTTTGTATCCTTTTTTTCTTTTGTCATTCCTTTTTGGACTACCTCCAGGGAGAATAGAATATGGGGAAAACAATTGTTTGGGAGTGTTTTTTTTCCCTCTTTTTGAGTTCACTGAATTTGTCACTAACTTAATTCTCATGCTTTTCTTCCCCACACTGCTCACTATGTAACACAAGTAGTGTTGTATCTTATGGGATGGGAAATAAGCTCTAAAGTTAGCATGGAGTTGGGACATGGTGGCTCATGCCTATAACCTTGAGGTCAGGAGTTTGAGACCAGCCTGGCCCACATGGTGAAACCCCATCTCTACGAAAAATACAAAAATTAGCCAGATGCAGTAGCATGTACCTGTGGTGCCAACTACTTGGGAAGCTGAGGCAGGAGAATGACTTGAACCTGGGAGGCAGATGTTGCAGGAGCCAAGATCATGCCACTGCACTCCAGCCTGGGTGATAGAGTGAGTGAGACTCTGTATCAAAAAAAAATTAATTAAAAAAAATGAAGTTAGCATGGAATGCAAAAGTTGTGTATAGTACAGTGTGGTTTCAAGTAAACGACACTGAATAGTAACAATCCCATAAATTAGTAATATAGAGCACATAGGCAAAATATAATCTTACAGTATGAATTACATAAGAGATAAAAGATGAGTGAGTGCATGCATGTTTTTAAATTCAAGTTTGATGCGTGCATGATCAAAGGTACGGCATCTCTGTTAGTAAGATCTTAGGTTCAGTTAGGGAAGTGGGCATGAAACACTTTAATTTTGGCTTTTTTTTTTTCTCTCTTATGTACTACTGACATGGAATTTATACCTTTGATTTAACATAGAGACCTTTTCATCAATTGAATATTGCAGAATTTCAAATTATGTGACAGTTTTTCCCCCACAAAATAGAAGCATTTTATTTAGCTACCAACAAATCCAAAGTTGTGGTAAAAGTGAGATATTGAAGCTTTCATTGCCAGTTAAAGTATTGTTGAGCTTTTCATAATTACTTAAATTGGCTATAACTGATGAACAGAGCAACTCATTTATTAGGTTGTAGCCAGAATTCTGTACATAAAGTGGGTCTCTTTAAACATTAGTAAAAAAAAATAGGCTGGACACAGCAGCTCATGCCTGTAATCCCAGCACTTTGGGAGGCTGAAGTGGGTAGATCACAAGGTCAGGAGTTCCAGAACAGCCTGGCCAATATGGTGAAACCCCATCTCTACTAAAAATACAAATATTAGCCAAGTGTGGTGGCACACATCTATAATTCCATCTACTCGGGAGGCTGAGGCAGGAGAATCACTTGAAACCGGGAGGTGGCAGTTGCAGTGAGCCAAGATTGTGCCAATGCACTCCAGCCTGGGCAACAGAGCGAGACTCTGTCTCAAAAAAAAAAAAAAAAAATCTGCATACATAAGAAGAGAATATGCATGAACAAAATCAGCAGAGCCTCACATTCAAGGATTTTCTATACAAGAAACCATTCGTAAAATATGTGCTTGGAATTACTAGGGTTTCTCTTGCAAACATTTTAATAACACCTCATTCTTTTTTTTTTTTTTTTTTTTTTTTTTTTTTTTTTTTTTTGAGACGGAGTCTCGCTCTGTCGCCCAGGCTGGAGTGCAGTGGCGCAATCTCGGCTCACTGCAAGCTCCGCCTCCCGGGTTCATGCCATTCTCCTGCCTCAGCCTCTCCGAGTAGCTGGGACTACAGGCGCCCGCCACCACGCCCGGCTAATTTTTTTGTATTTTTAGTAGAGACGGGGTTTCACCGTGGTCTCGATCTCCTGACCTCGTGATCCGCCCGCCTCGGCCTCCCAAAGTGCTGGGATTACAAGCGTGAGCCACCGCGCCCGGCCCAACACCTCATTCTTTAGGGGTGTGGTTATATATGTCATGTTATTAGATCTTTACAGCAACTCTCCTGGGTAAAGCGGTTATTACTAGGTCATTTTATAGAAGGAAAGACAACCAGTACTTTTTTTTGCTTTACTTCAGTAGCTATTGGCTCCTTCAATTTGACGTTTCAATCCTGGCACATAGTGGGGCCTCAACAAATATTTGTTGGAGGAATGCCATTTAAAATACGATGATTGGATAGGAGAATATTTGAGGGCATTAACATTTTTTAAAAGTCAAAAAAAATTACAATTGGACTTATGAGATTTTGATTTTTTGTGTGTATTTTCTTTTATCTTTTTTTTTTTTTTTTTGAGACGGAGTCTCGCTCTGTCGCCCAGGCTGGAGTGCAGTGGCACGATCTCGGCTCACTGCAAGCTCCGCCTCCCGGGTTCATGCCATTCTCCTGCCTCAGCCTCTCCGAGTAGCTGGGACTACAGGCGCCCGCCACCGCGCCCGGCTAATTTTTCGTATTTTTAGTAGAGACGGGGTTTCACCGTGGTCTCCATCTCCTGACCTCGTGATCCGCCCGCCTCGGCCTCCCAAAGTGCTGGGATTACAAGCGTGAGCTACCGCACCCGGCCTTGTGTATTTTCTTTTAAAAAGAAGCTTCTCTAGGCTGGGCTTGGTGGCAGGGGAGGCTGAGGCGGGTGGATCACCTGAGGTCAGGAGTTTGAGACCAGCCTGGCCAACATGGTGAAAACCCGCCTCTACTAAAAATACAAAAATTAGCTGGCCGTGGTGGCACACACCTGTAATCCCAGCTACTAGGGAGGCTGAGGCAGGAGAATCTCTTGAACCTGGGAGGCAGATAGTGAGCCGAGATCACACCACTGCACTCCAGCCTGGGTGACAGAGCAAGACTCTGTCTCAAAAATAAATAAATAAAGTATATAAATAAATAAATAAGCTCCTCTTTTGGCTTCCTCCAATGTAGTCTCTTTGAGTAGGAAGAAATTGTTATGATTTAAACTAGTAAATTCTTTTTTTTTTTTTGAGATGGAGTCTGGCTCTTATTGCCCAGGCTGGAGTGCAGTGGTGTTATCTTGGCTCACTGCAACCTCTGCCACCTGGGTTCAAGTGATTCTCCTGCCTCAGCCTCCCAAGCAGCTGGGATTACAGGTGCCTGCCATCACGCCTGGCTAATTTTTGTAGTTTTAGTACAGGTGGGGTTTCACCATCTTGGCCAGGCTGGTCTTGAACTCCTGGTCTCGATCTGCTGACCTATATCCGTCCGCCTCGGCCTTCCAAAGTGCTGGGATTACAGGTGTGAGCCATTGCGCCCGGCCAACAGGCAAATTCTTATATCAAAAAACTGAGTTAGACTTGGTCCCTGGAGCTGTTTTCCATCCCTAAAAAGATGATGTCAAGCTATCATGTATAATAAATAACAACTCAGTTGACCACATATTTTCCTTTAAGCCTAATGATGAAATAATATTATAATGAAATACTTAGAAGTTTTAAGGGAAAAGAATCCTTTAAGTCATTAAATTAAAATTTAAACCAAAACAATGACTTCACTGTTTTAGGATAAAATTGGCATATGAAAGGTTTGATAGTGAACAACAGTAAGATTAACCTACTAGAGCCTTTGCCTTTAGCTTTTACTGGGCAACACAGCGAGACCCTCATCTCAAAAAAGAATAAAGTATTGCAATATTTATTATATAGGCAAATATTTTTCAACTTAAGTACTACCCTCATCAAGGGAAGATTTGTTTGATTAGACCCCCACACAGGCTGGCCACTTCCTCATTTCTACTTTTTCTTTTCTTTTTGAGATGGAGTTTTGCTCTTGTTGCCCAGGCTGGAGTGCAATGGCATGATCTTGGCTCACTGCAACCTCCGCCTCCTGGGTTCAAGAGATTCTCCTGCCTCAGCCTCCCGAGTAGCTGGGATTACAGGCACCTGCCACCATACCCGGCTAATGTTTATATTTTTAGTAGAGACAGGGTTTCACCGTGTTGGCCAGGTTGGTCTCGAACTCTTGAGTTCAAGAGATCTACCTGCCTCGGCCTCCCAAAGTGCTGGAATTACAGGTGTGAGCCACCGCGCCCGACCTCATTTCTACTTTTTTAAATAAGTCAATTTTCTTTAAAAAATAACCTCTTTTGGCCACGCGGTGGCTCATTCCTGTAACCCTAGCACTTTGGGACGCAGAGGCAGACAGATCGCTTGAACTCAGGAGTTCAAGACCAGCCTGGCCAACACGGTGAAACCCTGTCTCTACAAAAAATTAGCTGGATGCAGTGGCATGTACCTGTAGTCCCAGCTACTTGGGAGGCTGAGGCAAGAGAATCACCTGAGTCCAGGAGGCAGAAGTTGCAGTGAACTGAGATCACGCCATTGCACTCCAGCCTGGCTGATGGGAGTGAAACCTTGTCTCAAATAAATAAATAAATAAATAAACTCTTATTAAAAAAAAAAAAAAGCAAATCATGAAACAAAACAAAACCCAGGACTCTGAGTGAAAAAGATCTCTCCTTTAGGGGGCTAGGCGGTGGAAAAGAGAATACATCATGAATTTCACGTTCTCATTTGTCTTCCTTAATGACTTATATGTATATATATTTCCATTGAAGACGTAGATATGCATTTGATCACCGACATTTGTTTGTATTTTGAGTCATAAATTAAGGCATTTCCTGTCCAGAAAGCACCTGACAATCTTATAAAAAACAGGGAATTTTAAAATCACAAATGCAAATAAGAAGCCAGGCACAGTGGCTCATGCCTGTAATCTTAGCTCTTTGGGACACCAAGGTGGGTAGATTGTTTGAGCTCAAGAGTTTGAGACCAGCCTGGGTAACATGGAGAAACCCTGTCTTTACAAAAAATAAAAAATTAGTGGGGCACGGTGGCATGTGCCTGTAGTCCCAGATACTCAGGAGGCTAAGGTGGGAGGAGCGCTTGAGCCCAGGAGGTCGACGCTGCTGTGAGCTGTGGTTGCACCACTGCACTCCAGCCTGGGTGACAGAGTGAGACCCTATCTCAAAAAAAAAAAAAAAAAAAAAAGGAGTGCAAATAACAGATGACCTTATAAACATCAAAAGTTGTATCTTTATTTATAATAAGTTTTGTCTATATTTAATGAAATATATTGGACAAGTAAAAAATGTAACCGTATGCATATGGCTTTATTTTAACTTGGCCCTGCCCACTACTCTGCCCTCATCTCTTTTCCTTCCCACTGAGTCCTTCCACATTAGCCACACCACAGCAAACCTGACAAGCTTCTGCCTGAAATAGCACCATTGCACTTATCTCCCCTCACTCGCTCGCCAGACTGGAGTGCAGTGGCACAATCTCAGCTCACTGCAACCTCCACCTCCCTGGTTCAAGCGATTCTCCTGCCTCAGCCTCCCGAGTAGCTGGGATTACAGGTATGCACCACCATGCCTGGCTAATTTTGCATTTTTAGTAGAGGCGGTGTTTCTCCATGTTGGTCAGGCTAGTCTCGAACTCCCGACCTCAGGTGATCTGCCCGCCTCGGCCTCCCAAAGTGCTGGGATTATAGGCATGAGCCCCCGTGCCTGGCCACCACGATCAATTTCAGAATATTTTCATTTCTCCCAAAAAGAAATCCCATACTTATGAGCAGTCACTCCCCATTTCCTCCATCCCTCAGTCCTAGGCAACCACTAATTTACTTTCTTTTAGGATAGGATTTGCCTATTTGGACATTTCATATAAATGGAACCATACAATTCGTGGTCTTTTGTGACTGGCTTCTTTCGAGTAACCTAATGTTTTCAAGGTTCATTCATGTTATAGCATGTGTCAGTACTTCTTTCCTTTTGTTTTTTTATGGCTCAATCATATTCCGTTGTAGGAATGTAACACATTTCACTTATCTGTTTATCACTTTTTTTTTTTTTTTTGAGATGGAGTCTCAGTCTGTCACTCAGGCTGGAGTACGGTGGTGTGATCTTGGGTCACTGCAGCCTCCGCCTCCTGGATTCAAGCCATTCACCTGCCTCAGCCTCCCAAGTAGCTGGGATTACAGACACGTATACCATGTCCCACTAATTTTTGTATTTTTAGTAAAGATCGGATTTCACTATGTTGGCCAGGCTGGTCTCAAACTCTTGACCTCAAGCGATCCTCCCGCCTTGGCCTCCCAAAGTGTTGGGAGGCACCACGCCCAGCTGTCTCCACGTTTTGACGATTATGAATAATGCTGCTATGAACATTCACGTATAAGTTTTTGTGTGGACATGTGTTCTCATTTCCCTTGGGAATATGATGAAGCCTGGCATTGCCAGGTCATATGGTAACTCTATGTTTAAACTTTGGAGCAACTGCCAGACTATTTCCAAAGCAGTTCCAACTTAATTGCAAAGCATTTTACTTTCCCTCCAGCAACATATGAGTGTTTCAATTTTTCCACATTCTCTTCAACACTTGTTATTATCTATCTTTTTATTATAGCCATTCTTGTGAGTGTGAAGTGGTATCTTAATGTGGTTTGGATTTGCACTTCCCTGATGGCTAATGATGTTTCTATGGCTTGAATGTCTGTGTCCTCCAAAATTCATGTTATAACCTAAGACCTAATGTGATGATGTTAAGAAGTGAGGCCTTGAAGGTGGTGATTAGGTCATGAGTGCTCTGCCCTCATGAATGAAATTAATGCCCTTATAAAAAGCCTTCACATAACATTTCTTCTTCTTTTTTCCTTTCTTCTCCTGCCATGTGAAGATGCCACTGTGAGAATGGGAACAATGGAACAGGCCCTCACCAAATGCCAAATGTGCTATCACCTTGATTTTGGATTTCCCAGCCTCTGGAACTGTGAGGAATAAATTTTTTGCTTATAAATTACTCAGTCTCAGGTATTTTGTTAAAGCAGCACAGACAGTCTAGGACAGAAATTGAGTGTATTTTCTTGTGCTTATTGGCCATTTATTTTCTTTCTTTTATTTTTACTTATTTATTTATTTTTAGGCGGGGTTTTGCTCTGTTGCCCAGGCTGGAGTGCAGTGGTGCAATCTTAGCTCATTGCAACCTCTGCCTCCCGGGTTCAAGTGATTCTTGTGCCTCATCTGCCTGAGTACCTGGGACTACAGGCATGCACCACAATGCCTGGCTAATTTTTATATTTTTAGTAGAGATGGATTTTCGCCATGTTGGCCACGCTGGTCTTGAACTCCTGGCCTCAAGTGATCCACCTGCCTTGGCCTCCCAAAGTGTTGGGATTATAGGCATAAGCCACAGCACCTGGCCCTTATTGGCCACTTGTATGTCTTCTTTGGAGAAATATCTGTTCAGATCTTTTGTCCATTTTAAAATTGGGTTATATCCTTTTTATTATCAAGTTGTAAGCGTTCTTTATGTATTCTAGATCCAAGTCCATTGTCAGATACAGTAGTCCCCCTTATGCTTTCTGCAGTTTCAGTTACCTGCAGGCAGCTGCAATCCCAAATATTACAGTATTTTGAGAGAGAAAAAACTATTCATGTAACTTATATTGAAGTATATTCTAGCCGGGCACGGTGGCTCACACCTGTAATCTCAGCACTTTGGGAGGCCAAGGTGGGTGGATCACAAGGTCAGGAGTTCGAGACCAGCCTGGCCAATATGGTGAAACCCTGTCTCTACTAAAAATACAAAAATTAGCTGGGCGTGGTGGCAGGCACCTGTAGTCCCAGCTACTTGGGAGGCTGAGGCAGGAGAATTGCTTGAACCTGGGAGGCGGAGGTTGCAGTGAGCCGAGATGGTGCCATGCCACTCCAGCCTGGGCTACAGAGCAAGCCTCCATCTCAAAAAAAAAAAGTACATTCTAATTGTCCTCTTTTATTATTAGTTATTGTTGTTATTCTATTACAGTGCCTAATTTATAAATTAAACTTTATCGTGGGTATGTATTTATGTACGTATAGGAAAAAAACATAGTATATATAGAGTTTGGTACTACCTGCAGTTTCAGGTATACACTGGAGGTCTTGGAACATATTTTCTTACATATATATCTATAGATTTATAAATATATATTTATATATAGCTATATATTTATGTATCTATATATCTAGAAATATATGTTTATATATCTATATTTATCTATACCTATATATAGATATATAGATAAATGTATGTGTGTGTGTGTATATATATATATATATTTTTTTTTTTTTTTGAGACAAGATCTTAGTCTATCGCCCAGGCTGGGGTACATTTATGCGATCTTGGCTCACTGCAGCCTCAACCTCCTGGGCTCACGTGATTCCCCCACCTCAACCTCCCAAGTAGCTGGGACCACAGGCACATGCCACCACATCTGGGTAATTTTATTTATTTATTATAGAGATAGGGTATCCCTATGTTGCCCAGGTTAGTCTTGAGCTCCTGGGCTCAAGTGATCCTCCCACCTCAGCCTTCCAAAGTTCTGGGATTACAGGCATGAGTCACTGTGTCTGGCTACATATTTTCCACAAATAAAGTGGGCCTACTTTGTATATAATTTGCAAGTATTTTCTCCCATTCTGTGGGTTGTCTTTCACTTTTTTTTTCTTGAGTCCTCCAAAATTCATGTTATAACCTAAGACCTAATGTGATGATGTTAAGAAGTGAGGCCTTCAAGGTGGTGATGAGGTCATGAGTGCTCTGCGCTCATGAATGAAATTAATGCCCTTATAAGAAGACTTCACATAGCGTTTCTTCTTCTTTTTTTTGCCTCAGCCTCCTGAGTAGCTGGAATTACAGACGTGTGCCACCATGCATGGCTAACTTTTGTATTTTTAGTAGAGACAGGGTTTCACCATGTTGGCCAGGCTGGTCTCGAACTCCTAACCTCAGGTGATCGGCCCGCCTTGGTCTCGCAAAGTGCTGGGATTGCAGGCGTGAGCCACCGCGCCCAGCACATGCATCAGTTTTTATGATTCCTTGCTTGAACTGATTAACCAGTCAACTACTGGTTCCAATTAAGGTTGGATGAAGTGGCTTATACTCTACTTATTTACCGCTTCCCCCCTTCCGTTTTTTTCTTTTTTTTTTTTTTGAGACAGGGCCTTTGATGCGCTGGCTGGAGTGCCGTGGTGTGATCTTGGCTCACTGCAGCCTCAACTTCCTGGGTTCAAGCAGTCTTCCCACCTCAGCCTCTAAGTAGCTGGAACTACAGATGTGTGCCCCTATGCTTGGCTAATTTTTGTATTTTTGTAGAGACGGGGTCTCCCCATGTTGCCCAGGCTGGTCTCCAACTCCCGGGCTCAAGAGATCCACCCACCTTGGCCTCCCAAAGCGCTGGGATTACAGAGGTGAGCCACTGTGCCTGGCAACTTGTAACGATCCTTTGTAGGTTCTTGATAGAAGTCAATTGTCAGATACAGTTGTAGTACATAATTAAACATAATTATATAAAACTATATTTTATATAAGGGCAGCATTATATAAAATAGCAAAAATTTGGAAATAACCAAATGTCCAACAGTAGGTAGTTAGCTAAATAAATTGTGAAACATCCATGTAATGAAAGCTATACAACTATAAAAAATGATCTGGATCTATTTATACTGACATCGACAGATGTCTAACATAAATTACATGAAAATAGGAAGTGACAAAGAAGAGAGTATGGTATAAGCTCATTTGCATTAAAGTAATCAAAAAAACCAACTTATATAATAGATACAGGCTGTGCAGGATGGCTCATGCCTGTAATCCCAGCACTTTGAGAGGTCAGGGCAGGAGGATCACTTAAGTCTAGGAGTTCAAGATCAGGCTGGGCAACATACCCAGACCCCATATCTACAAAAAGTTTAAAAATTAGCCAAGTGAGCTATGATCACGCTGCTGCACCCCAGCCTGGGGGATAGAGCAAGACTGTCTCTAAATAAAATAAAACAAAATAAAATAAAATAAAATAGGCTGGGCATGGCAGCTCATGCTGTAAAAGTGCTGTAATCCCAGCACTTTGGGAGGCTGAGGCAGGTGGATCACCTGAGGTCAGGAGTTCAAGACCAGCCTGGCCAACAGGGTGAAACCACATCTGTACTAAAAATACAAAAATTAGCTAGGCATGGTGGTGGATGTCTGTAATCCCAGCTACTCAGGAGGCTGAGGCAGAAGAATTGCTTGAACCTGGGAGGCGGAGGTCACAGTGAGCTGAGACCGCACCATTGTACTCCAGCCTGGGTGACAGAGCAAAACTCTGTCTCAAAAAATTAAAATAAAATAAAGTAAAATAAAATATAATAGATATAGCTACATATGTGTGAAAAGGACAATAACATTAAATTATGAGTGTTTTCTGTTGCGGTTTCTGTCCTCCCTTGGGGGATCTTTCTAAGGGGGAAGCAGTCTTCATTTACTTGACAAATTGTTCAACCATGGGGTCACTTAGTGTGAAAACTGAAAATGCCCGTAGACTGCTTTACTTCCGAATAGGAAAGTATACAAGGAAAAGAAATAAGAGGAAGTAGGTTTGAGACAAGGTAGCTATGAGTTTGGAGGAAGAAAGACAGAAAGGGCAGTTTTGTGAGATGGAGGGAAAATGGCTAATGTGGACATTTTGGAAGTTTTATTGTGACATGCAACGTAATTTTCAGTTATTCATTTTCTCAAAGCTGTAATGAAGTTCTCCATTGCTCTCTAAGGCTTTTGGAGTTGTTAATTGTGTTTTATAAAAGCTATATCTGCAGATAGAGACTGACCTCATATATGAATAGAAAAAAATCTGAAGAAATAAAAATCGCTGATAATGATAATCTCTGGAGAGAAAATTTTCTGGGGAACTTTTCCTTTTCTCTATTGTGTCTTTCCATAAGGTTAGGAAGTTTTGTTATGAGAATACATTCCTTTAGTTACTAGGAAGCGAAATGTAACACTGTGGGGCTTCTTCCCTTATTTCAGGACAAGGGATTAAAGTAATGAACTAAAAATGACTTTTAATTCCACCGGATGCCTTTAGATCACAGCTTTCTCATTGATAATATTAAAACAAGCAGCTGCTTTTATTTTGGAAGGCATTAACTCAACTTAAGTTTCATTAAAGATATTTGTTCAAGCACTGTAGCACTTAGGATTGTCTGCTGTGTAGGGTGGGTGTATGTGTGTGTGTGTCCACATATTGTTTAATACTTTTTATCAACTTTAGTTCGCAAGCCTTCTGCAAACATTTTCAATGACTGCCTGCTTGTGTATAAGTGTATATGTTGCAAATTGACCTTAGAAATTGTAACAAATAATTCCATCAGTTCACTCTGCTATTTACACAGTAGAGCCTAGTTTATTTATTCATTTTTATTTTGATTTTTATTTTTTTCTTGAGACGGAGTCTCGCTCTGTCGCCCAGGCTGGAGTGCAGTGGCGCAATCTCGGCTCACTGCAAGCTCCGCCTTCTGGGTTCACGCCATTCTCCTGCCTCAGCCTCTCCGAGTAGCTGGGACTACAGGCGCCCGCCACCACACTCGGCTAATTTTTTTGTATTTTTTAGTGGCGACGAGGTTTCACTGCGGTCTTGATCTCCTGACCTCGTGATCCGCCCGCCTCAGCCTCCCAAAGTGCTGGGATTACAAGCGTGAGCCACCGCGCCCGGCCGAGCCTAGTTTATTTAATTTGTGGGAACCAAGATTCAGAAAGCAGTAGGAAGGAGCTATCAGTTTTTCTTGTCTGAAAGGGCACTTCTTCCTGGATTTTAATGTTTTAAAGGAGAAAGTAATAACGAAGTTGCCAGATCCTGTTCTTTCTCTGTATTGAGGTCTTGTAACATGGTGGTTATTCGCATTGACTCTTGGTTCATGGCAAGTTCTTGGCTGCATGGGTTCACAGCGTAGTTCTGTGACCTCAAGCAAGGCATTTCACCTATTTGTGTCTCAGTTTTCCCATATATAAAATGAGGAGATAGGCCAGGCACCATGGCTCACGCCTGTAATCCCAACACTTTGGGAGGCCAAGGCGGGTGGATCACCTGAGTTCAGGAGTTCAAGACCAGCTGGGTCAACATGGTGAAACCCTGTCTCTACTAAAAGTACAAAAAATTAGCCAGGTGTGGTGGCAGACACCCGTAATCCCAGCTACTTGGGAAGCGGAGGCAGGAAAATCACTTGAACTCAGGAGGCGGAGGTTGCAGTGAGCCGAGATCATGCCGCTGCACTCTAGCTTGGGTGACAAAGTGAGACTCCGTCTCAAAAACAAACAAACAAACAGAAAAACCAAGGAGCTAATGCCTTCCTTCACTGGGTTGCTATAAACATTAAATAAGAAAATATATATAGGTTGATAGCAATGCACCTGGCATAAACTGTGTGCTTAATACATAGAAACTAATAATAGTTTGTTATTATTGAATTTTTATCTAGAATTTTGAAACTATTTTAGAAATAACAAAGAGCTGTGAATTTTACCAAAGCCTACACTGAATTCAATCTGATGTAAATCAAGTTGCTATCATGGCAAACTTGAAGTAGTATTGTGAAAAGGTTTTGTTTGTTTGTTTTTTAAATTAAGGGTTATGGCCGGGCGCAGTGGCTCACTCCTGTAATCCCAGCACTTTGGGGGGCCAAGGTGGGCAGATCTCTTAAGCTCAAGAGTTCAAGACCAGCCTGGGTAACATGGTGAACTCCCATCTCTACAGAAAATACAAAAATTATCCCATCTCTACAGAAAATACAAAAATACAAAAATTAGGTGTGAGGGTGCACACCTATAGTCCCAGCTACTTGGGAGGCTAAGGTGGGAGGATGGCTTGAGCCTGGGAGGCAGAAGTTGCAGTGAACTGAGATCACACTACTGTACTTCAGCTGAGTGGCAGAGTGAAACCCTGTCTCAAAAAAAAAATTAATTAAGCAATTATGAAAGGAGTTCAAAGAAGTAACAGAATGAAAGAGCCGGGTGCGGTGGGTCACTCCTGTAATCCCAGCACTTCGGGAGGCTGAGGTGGGCCGATCACCTGAGATCAGGAGTTTGAGACCAGACTGGCCAAAATTGCAAGACCCCATCTCTACTAAAAATACAAAAAAAAATTAGTGGGGCGTGGTGTCTGGCACCTGTAATCCCAGCTACTCGGGAGGCTGAGGCAGGAGAATCACTTGAACCCGGGAGGTGGAGGTTGCCGTGAGCCAAGATCAAGCCACTGCACCCAGCCTGGGAGACAAAGCAAGACTCCATCTAAAAAAAAAAAGAAAAAGGTATATTTAAGTAGTGGAACAATATTCTCTTCCATCTATGCCTCCATTCCCCTGCAGCCATCAGCATTCACTGCTTCAAGGAAAGGATGATACAGGTGAAAAGCTTTTGTGTTATAAGAACCAACCTGGAGGCCGGGCGCGGTGGCTCACGCTTGTAATCCCAGCACTTTGGGAGGCCGAGGCGGGCGGATCACGAGGTCAGGAGATCGAGACCATGGTGAAACCCCGTCTCTAGTAAAAATACAAAAAAAATTAGCCTGGCGTGGTGGCGGGCGCCTGTAGTCCCAGCTACTCGGAGAGGCTGAGGCAGGAGAATGGCGTGAACCCGGGAGGTGGAGCTTGCAGTGAGCCGAGATTGCGCCACTACACTCCAGCCTGGGTGACAGAGCGAGACTCCGTCTCAAAAAAAAAAAAAAAAGAAAAGAACCAACCTGGGCTTCTGAGTTTCACACACCCAAGACCTAGAAGATTCATGGTATAAAGTTCATGCCATCAACAGTGATTTGGAGGAACAGATGGAGATCCATGCTACCTACTCCAATCTGGACTAAGGGGTATCTCTGGACCCAGCAAGACGTGGGCACAAAGGAAGAGAGTACACGAGTGTGGACAAGCAGCGTGCAGGCCACACTCCTGAGCGAGGGTGCAGAGGCTGCCTGCTCACCCTGTCCCAGGAAAGGGACCAGCAGATCTGAAGAGGCCCTGTAGCCAGGACCAGGAAGACTCCCCAGGAGCCAGCAGGCCCCACAGGGGAATGGTGGGGTCTCAGCACATGGTGGCCCAGATAAACAGCAACTAGCAGCCCCAGCATCACGTTGGCCTCTGGAACTTAGGTGCAGTGAAGAAAGGCAGGAGGAGGCATTCTGCATTCACTCAGATTAAGTTTCTGCCATTGGGCTTCAGAATGGGGGCTCAAAATAGAAATTAAGTGTAGGGATATAAAAATAAAAGTTAATCGTTTACACTCCTGAGTTAAGGCTTTAAGTATATGAAGATCTAAATACATTCCAAATGTTTTACTAGAATGTTTTGAAATGTCATATCTTTCTTGTACCAGAAAAACTGTAAGCTGCCTTCTTAACATCACGACTAGAAAAAATACGTCATTGTTCATGAGGCTGAGCACACATTAGATAGCAGGTAGATATTGTAACCCTACCGCTGGAGGATTAAAATAGTACTTTGGTATATGCCCAACACAAATGCATACTTATATTCAGTAAAAGGCATGTTCTAGAATGTTCATGGTAGCACTGTTTTTTTTTTTTTTTTGAGACAGAGTCTTGCTCTGTCACCCAGGCTGGAGTACAGTGGCAAGATCTCAGCTCACTGCAACCTCTGCCTCCTGGGTTCAACTGATTCTCCTGCCTCAGCCTCCCCAGTATTTGGGATTATAGGTGTGTGCCACCATGCCTGGCAAATTCTTGTTTTTGTTTTTGAGAAGGAGTCTCGCTGTTGCCCAGGCTGGAGTGCAGTGGCGCGATCTTGGCTCACTGCAGGCTCCGCCCCCTGGGGTTCACGCCATTCTCCTGACTCAGCCTCCTGCATAGCTGGGACTACAGGCGCCCGCCACCTCACCTGGCTAACGTAGAGACGTAGAAACATAGAGACAGCGTTTCACCGTGTTAGCCAGGATGGTCTCCATCTCCTGACCTCATGATCTGCCTGCCTCGGCCTCCCAAAGTGCTGGGATTACAGGCGTGAGCCACTGTGCCTGGCCTTGCAAATTTTTGTATTTTTAGTAGAGACAGGTTTCTCCATGTTGGGTAGGCTGGTCTTGAACTTTTGACCTCAAGTGATCCACCTGCCTCGACCTCCCAAAGTGTTGGGATTACAGGCATGAGCCACCACACCCAGCCAGCAGCACTTTTTGTAATAGTCAAAATCTAACCAACAAATCAAATGCTCGATTAACAGTAGCATGGATAAATAAATTGTGGTACATCAAGCAATAGAATAGTATACAACAATGAGAAGGAACAAACTACATGCAAAAGCATGGCTACATTTCACAAACCTAAATTGAGTGGGAGAAGTCATTCACAAAGGTCCTAATGTACTATCCATTTACATAAAGTTTACTGCAGGCAAAACTAACCTATCAATTAGAAGTCAGGATATGGACTTAGGGGGTGTGCCTAGTGACTAAGAGCAAATATGAGGCTGGCTTTTGGGGAGCTAGTGACATTCTGTGTCTTGATCTGACTGAGAATTATACGGATATGTTCAGTTTGTGAAAATTCATTGAGCTGTACACTTACGATATCTGTGCCATTAAAAAATATAGTTTCACACTCAAAAGCTACTATATTAGGGTGCTAGCTGATTTTATGCCTTCAACTTGCTTAATGTTTTCATTTATATACAATAGAGTTTTACACCATGTCAGTCAAGCAATCTACTGCAAAATAATTTCCAGTAAAATCTTAATAAATTTATACAAAGTATTAATTTAGCATTAATTTTCCAACTTTGAAAGTCAATGAACCATAAATCTGTAAACAAATTGGTGAAGTGAAAGACATAAATGACAACAAAAATTAGTCACTGTGTTGTGTATGTGCTTTTTCGATGGCTATATGGGGAAAATATATGGGAAAGGGCTTCTTTTTTTTTTTTTTTTTTTTTTTTTGAGACGGAGTCTCACTCTGTCGCCCAGGCTGGAGTGCAGTGGCGCCATCTCGGCTCACTGCAAGCTCCGCCTCCTGGGTTCACGCCATTCTCCTGCCTCAGCCTCTCCGAGTAGCTGGGACTACAGGCGCCCGCCACCACGCCCGGCTAATTTTTTGTATTTTTAGTAGAGACGGGGTTTCACCGTGGTCTCGATCTCCTGACCTTGTGATCCTCCCGCCTCGGCCTCCCAAAGTGCTGGGATTACAAGCGTGAGCCACCACGCCCGGCCAAGGGAAAGGGCTTCTTAAAATTTTAAATTAGCGACATAAAAATAACGTAATGCACAAAGAAATAGACTATCTCAACAAAATTGTGAAGAAAACTACCCTGGAATCTAGTTGATAATCTTGACATACTGGCATCACAATTGGGTTTCCCTGCAAGGGAAAGCATCGTCACACTCTTGTGCTTCCAAAAATGTTGGAGGCAAATCTATGTAACACAGTCTATTTAATTCTTAGAATATCATGTTTCTGTTTATATGCATATGTTTGAATATCTTTACTATTTTAAAAGCCCACATTGCAGGCATCATCTTGGCAATATAATAGTTTAGGCCCCCAGTGGACATTTGTATCTCCTTGACTATGTGTTTTATAAGTGATTGCCCAGCCTGAGTTTGATCACCTGCAGTGATGGGAATGCACCACCTCCCAATACATCATGGCCTATTCTGTTCTAGCCGTGGCTGGTTACTTAGAGATTATGGTGATTCTTGTAGTTCAGTCTCGTTTTGGTCAGAGAAAAACTTTTTTCTAAGACTATATTTACTAGACCCATTGCAGCTCCATCTCAATGGCATCAACTGAGCACCAGAGACCAGATAAGAGAGTGGCTAAGTTGGTAAAGATGCCATCATCAGTGCTTGGAGAAAAACGTAAGTTCTTCACGTTGACACACTTAATTGATACTTGCTGATATGGTTTGGCTCTGTGTCCCAACCCAAACCTCATCTTGAATTGTAATCCCCAGATGTTGAGGGAAGGACCTGGTAGGAGGTGACTGGATCATGGGGGTGGTTTCCCCCATGCTGTTCTCGTGATAGTGAATGAGTTTTCCCAAGAACTGATGGTTTTATAAGGCACTCTTTGCCCTTCGCTTCCTCTCTCCTGCCACAATGTAAGATGCGCCTGCTTTCCCTTCTGCCATGATTGTAAGTTTCATGAGGCCTCCCAGGCCATACAGAACTGTGGGTCAATTAAACCTCTTTCCTTTATAGATTACCCAGTCTTGGATATTTCTTTTTTTATTTTATTTTATTTTATTTTATTTTATTTATTTTTATACTTTAGGGTTTTAGGGTACATGTGCACAATGTGCAGGTTTGTTACATATGTTTCTTTATAGCAGTGTGAAAATGGACTAATACAGTTGCTGTCTTCATTAGGTACTGTTAGTGTAAAAAAAACCAGTCTTTATTTGGAAAATTATGTCATAAGGCTGTACAATCACATTAAGAGTTCTGTAATTTGATTGAGTGGATTAGTTTAGGTTTAGTTCATGTGACCACCATTGACCCAGAGGCCAGAGGAATGGGATGCATTAGGCCTAGTCACGTGTTATAACTCTAGGACCAGTGGTAGTATCCCATCAGATTGTGTTGACTGTGAGAGGGTGAGCAGTGGATCCCAAAGGAAAATCAGGGCTGTGACCAGATCACTGGGAATGTGGTACAGACTATGCAGGTCACCATTCACATAGTCTGCAATGTGATTGGCATCCCTTGGAGTTGTGCGATGCACAACCTGTGCACCTGTATGCAGTAACCCTTGGTGTGACTCAGAAAAGGGATAATAAATGCTTTAGAGGCAAATTACAAATGTCCACTATTCTGACTGGCTACATTTGCTTATCTAGTTGTTCCCAAAAGGCTTAAGACAATATTTATGATCCCCACTCTTATTTATTTATCAGGTCTATTTCTGTGTCCTGTCTCTGCAACAGTAGTTTTTGATTCTTTTTTTCCTGCTACAATATACATAAAGAATGATTTTTATGTAAGTTTGTACTTAGGATAGGTATAATCCTAAAGTGTGTTCTGGATCTAATCCTTTGTCACTAACTCAAGAAAGCAAATATGTGGAGCTGGGCACCATGGCTCACACGTGTAATCCCAGCACTTTGGGAGGTCGAGGCATGCAGATCACCTGAGATCAGGAGTTCGAGACCAGCCTGGCCAACATGGTGAAATGCCATCTCTACTAAAATTACAAAAATTAGCCAGGCATGGTGGCACATGCCTGTAATCCTAGTTACTCAAGAGGCTGAGGCAGGAGTATTGCTTGAGCCTGGGAAGTGGAGGTTGCAGTGAGCCGAGATCGCACCACTGCACTCCAGACAGGGTACAGAGCGAGACTCCATCTCCAAAAAAAAAAAGAGAGAGAGAGAGAGAGAGAAAGAAAGAGAGAAAGAAAGAAACGAGGGAAGGAAGGAAAGAGAGAGAGAAAGAAAGGCAGAAAGAGAGAAAGAGAAAGGAAGAAAGGAAAGAAAGAAAGAAAGGAAAGAGAGAGAAAGAAAGAAAGAAAGAAAAGGAAGGAAGGAAGGAAAGAAAGGAAAGAGAGAGAAAGAAAGGAAAGAAAGAAGAAAAAAGAAAGAAAGAAAGAGAGAGAGAGAGAGAAAGGTTCCTGGCATGGTGGCTCACACCTGTAATCCCAGCACTTTGGGAGGCTGAGACAGGAGGTTTTGGCTGCAGTGAACCAAGATCATGCCACTGTACTTCAGCCTGGGCAACTGAGTGAGACCTGTCTAAAAAATAATAATAATAATAATAAATGTAGGAGTGTAAATTAGATCAATCATTGTTGGAAGACAGTGCGATGATTCCTCAAAGACCTAAAAACGGAAATACTATTTGACTCGGCAATCCTATTATTAGGTGTATACCCCCCAAAAATATAAATAATTCCATTATAAAGACACGTGCATGCATATGTTCATTGCAGCACTATTCACAATAACAAAGACATGGAATCAACCTAAATGCCCCTCAGTAATAGACTGGATAAAGAATATGTGGTACATATGTACCTTGGAATACCATGCAGCCATAAAAAAAGACTGAGATCGGCTGGGTGCGGTGGCTCATGCCTGTAATCCCAGAAGTTTGGGAGGCCGAGGCAGATGGATCACCTGAGGTCAGGAGTTCAAGACCAGCCTGGTCAACATGGCAAAACCCGGTCTCTATTAAAAATACAAAAATTAGCTGGGTGTGGTGGCAGGCACATGTAATCCCAGCTACTCAGGAGGCCGAGGCAGGAGAATCACTTGAACCCAGAGGCAGAGGTTGCAGTGAGCAGAGATCATACCATTGCACTCCAGTCTGGGCCACAGAGCAACACTCCATCTCAAAAAAAAAAAAGAAAGAAAAGAAAAAAAAACCAATAAAAATATTTTTATTAAAATCAGGCATGCAATAAAATTTTTAATTTCATTGTGATATGATATATGCATTGGTTCTTACCAATGCAATGATAGCATAAATATTATCAGTTATAAAATTATGACACATTCATAAATAAAATATTTTATAGACACTGGAATGATGTTTCTAAAAATTTTGAAAGAGATAAGGAATTTTTCTAATACTATTGTGAATGAAAATGTAGGATCCATGCTCAAAGTTGACATCACCAGGAATGGGACAAATGGACATAACGTGCCTCCTAACAGGACACATTAAGTAGAACATGACATCACTTCTATGGTGTTTTTGCCAGAAAAGCATACAACTTGACCCTAATCTTGAGGAAACATCAGGCAACTTCAAATTAAGGGACATTCTACAAAACAACTGGTCTTTATTCTTCCAAAATGTCAACATCAAGACACCTCAAGAAAGACTGAAAATTAAGAAGACGTAACCAAACACAAAATATGATTCGGGATTTTCTTTTTTTACAAAGGGCATTGTTGGGAGAATTGGTGAAACATGAACAAGATTAGATAATAGTTTTGTATCAATATTAATTTCTTGATTTTGATCATTGTACTGTGGTGACTGCAACAGAATTCCTTGTTTTTAGGAAATACACAGTGAAGGACTGAGGTGTAAAGGGGCATTGTATCTCTGAGTTAGTCTGAAAAGGTTCAGAAAGAGGGAGAGGAGAGAAAGCAAGTGTGATTGAATGTTCACATCTGGGAAATCTGGATGAGGGTTAGAGAGGAGTCCTTTATACCATTTTCACAACTTTTCTATAAGTCTGAAATTAAGTAAAAAGAAATACTTTAAAGAAGAAAATGTGCAATATTTATTTAAAATATATATGATGAATATAAAACACTGGGAAGAGGTTAGGTGTGGTGGCTCACACCTGTAATCCCAGCACTTTGGGAGGCCGAGGCGGGTGGATCACCTGAGGTCAGGAGTTTGAGACCAGCCTGGCCAACATGGTGAAACCCCGTCTTTATTACAAATACAAAAAATTAGCCAGGCGTGGTGGTGCATGCCTGTAATCCCAGCTACTTAGGAGGCTGAGGCAGGAGAATTGCTTGAATGCGGGAGGCAGAGGTTGCGGTGAGCCGAGAATCGCGCCATTGCACTTCAGCATGGGCAACAAGAGCGAAACTCCATCTCAAAAAAAAATAAAAGAAAAGAAAATACAAAAATTAGCTGGGTGTGGTGGTGGGCGCCTGTAATCCCAGCTACTCAGGAGGCTGAGACAGAAGAATCACTTGAACTCAGGAGGCGGAGGTTGCAGTGAGCCAAGGTCGCGCCACTGCACTCCAGCCTGGACAATAGAGCGAGACTCTGTCTCAAAATAAATAAATACAAAAAAAAAAAGAGACTGTGAAGAAATGTACCAGACTGCTATTTCTTAGCTGAAAAATTGTGAATGGTTTTTGGTATACTGTATTCTCTCTATTAACTGTATATATATAATATTTATGATTTTTAAGCAGACCCATTTTTGCTAGCATTTTAATGTATATAAATAGGACAAATTGTTTTTTCTTCCTTAACCTCTTTGACTCTTTGATATTTTCAAGGTTGATAGCAATGTAATGATTAAATAATGTTTTTTTATCTGAAACTGACTTGTAAATGATTGCCCACTTGCCTGCATCATGTAAGTGGAATGAATAATGGAGAATTCTGATTTTACTCAACGCATCCTGTAGCTTTATTGGAAAGGCTAGATTTGTAGATTGGTAATTTCATATTTCCATATAAAACAGCAACTTAAATTATAATGTGTAATATCACAGTAATTCAGTGTAGTATACCTTTAAGTGAAGGAAAGTACTAGATGTAGAGAACTATTTTTCAAACTGTTGCCCGGCCAATAGTTTGATCTCTAAATGGGTGTATTCCACTTTATGCCTCATAAGTTTAAATTTAGGCCAGGTGCGGTGGCTCACGCCTGTAATCCCAGCACTTTGGAGGCCGAGGCAGGTGGATCACCTGAGGTCAGAAGTTCAAGACCAGCATGGACAACATGGTGAAACCCCCGTCTCTATTAAAAATACAAAAATTAGCCAGGCGTGGTGGTGGGCACCTGTAATACCAGCTACTCAGGAGGCTGAGGCAGGAGAATTGCTTCACCCTGGGAGGCAGAGGTTGCAGTGAGCCAAGATTGTGCCATTGCACTCCAGCCTGGGAGACAAGAGCATACCTCCATCTCAAAACAAAAACAAAACAAAACAAAACAAAAGTTTAAATTAAAAACTGTGCAGGTTTTATATTTTTTTCAATAAAACTATAAAATTCTAGTGCAGAAGTCATCAACTCAGCCCCATGCCTCCAGGCAGAACCATAATTAAGTTATCCTAGACAGGTAATTGTCCATTCCAGTGAGTCTATAACAAGCTCAGTAATCCATTCCTGTAATATTTTTTCATCAGAAACTTCTTCATTTGGTCTAATTCAAGTATTTTCCTTTCAGTTTAATTTAATTTCATCTGACTTTGTTACATACAGGAATTTATTCTACTGTAGAAAATTATGTAATAAATGTCCTTGTGCCGTCATTTCATTTTATTCATGATCATCCTGATAAGAAAACATGGCTTCATTACGTAGTCAGCATTAATATTATTTGTACATATTAACTGTATTTTCTTTCTTTTATGTTATGACAGTATAATGATTTACTATTACATTGCTCACTTTATTGATAACTGCATATGGCACAGTATTTTGACAAGGCAAAAATGATCTTCATGCATTTATCTATAACTTCTGACTATACAATGGTATAGTAATTTCAGCTCATATAGATGACTTATGTTGAGTTAAATTATTAAAGAATGTTGAAATGTAGCAGCCAAAAAACATATGAAAAAATGTTCAACATCACTAATCATTAAAGAAACAAATCAAAAGCACAATGAGATACCATCTCATACCAGTCAGAACGGCTATTATTATTAACTTTTTTTTTGAGACAGGGTCTTGCTTTATCACCCAGGCTGGAGTATGGTGGTGTGAACATGGCTCACTGCAACCTCGACCTCCTGGGCTCCAGTGATCCTCCTATGTCAGCTGCTCGTAGCTGGGACTTATAGGCATGTGATACCATGCCCGGCTAATTTTTGTATTTTTTAGAGATGGGGTCTTGCCATGTTGCCCAGGCTGGTCTTGAACCCCTGAGCTCAAGCCATCCACCCACCTCGGCCTCCCAAATTCCTGGGATTACAGGCATGAGCCACCATGCTTATCCCAGAATGGCTATTACTAAAAAGTCAAAAAATAATAAATGCTGGCAGGCAGGGCACGGTTGCTCACACCTGTAATCCTAGCACTTTGGGAGGCCGGGGTGGGCAGATTGCCTGAGTTCAGGAGTTCGAGACCAGCCTGGACAACACGGTGAAATGCCGTCTCTACTAAAATACAAAACATTAGCCGGGCATGGTGGCGTGCGCCTGTAGTCCCAGCTACTCAGGAGGCTGAGGCAGGAGAATTGCTTGAACTGGGGTGGCAGAGGTTGCAGTGAGCTGAGGTTGCACCACTGCACTTTAGCCTGGGTGACAGAGTGAGACTCAGTGTCAAAAAAAAAAAAAAAAAAGATGCTGGCAAGGCTGTGGCGAAAAGGGAATGCTTATACACTGTTGGTAGGAATGTAAATTAGTTCAACCTCTGTGGAAAGCAGTTTGAAGATTTCTCAAAGAACTTAAAACAGAGCTACCATTTGACTCAGCAATACCATTGGTAGATACATACCTAAAGGAAAATAAATCATTCCACCAAAAAGACACATGTGCTTCTATGTTCACTGCAGCACTATTCACAATATCAAAGACATGGACTCAACGTAGGTGCCCATCTATGATGGATTAGATAAAGAACATGTGGTACGTATACTCCATTCACTACTACACAGCCATAAAAAAGAATGAAATCATGTCCTTTCCAGCAGCATGGATGCAGCTGGAGGTCATCATCCTAAGATAATCCAGGCAGGAGCAAAAAACCAAATACCACATGCTCTCACTTATAAGTGGAAGCTAAACATTGGATACACATGGACATAAAGATGGGAACAATAGGCCAGGCGGTGGCTCAACTTGTAATCCCAACATGTTGGGAGGCCGAGGTGGTCAGATCACCTGAGGTCAGGAGTTCAAGACCAGCCTGGCCAACATGGTGAAACCCCGTCTCTACTAAAAATACAAACATTAGCCAGGGGTGGTGATGTGTGCCTGTAGACCCAGCTACTCGGGAGGCTGAGGCACGAGAATCGCTTGAACCAGGGAGGTGGAAGTTGCAGTGAGCTGAGATCGCACCACTGCACTCCAGCCTGGGTGAAGAGAGAGACTCTGTCTCAAATAAATAAACACATTAAATAAATAAATAAATGGGAACAATAGACACTGGAGACTGTTGGGTGGTGGGAGGAAGCAGGGCAGGAGCTGAAAAACTACCTATTGGATACTATGTTCATTATCTGGGTGATGGGATCAATCATACCCCAAACCTCAGCATCACACAATATACCAAGGTAACCTGCACATGTTCCCCTGGTGTTCAAAATAAAAGTTGAAAAAAAAAAAGAATGTTGAAATGTATGTAGCCGGGCGCGGTGGCTCAAGCCTGTAATCCCAGCACTTTGGGAGGCCGAGGCGGGCGGATCACGAGGTCAGGAGATCGAGACCATCCTGGCTAACACGGTGAAACCCCGTCTCTACTAAAAATACAAAAAATTAGCCGGGCGTGTTGGCGGGCGCCTGTAGTCCCAGCTACTCGGGAGGCTGAGGCAGGAGAATGGCGTGAACCCGGGAGCCGGAGCTTGCAGTGAGCCGAGATCGCGCCACTGCACTCCAGCCTGGGCAACAGAGTGAGACTCCGTCTCAAAAAAAAAAAAAAAAAAAAAAAAAAAGAAATGTATGTAGACCAGAGCATATGATAATCCACGGTTGTCTCCGTGATTTCGAGTGACCTGTCATTTTACTGGTGTTTAATTGTTGTTTGTACCTGGCACAGTATTTAGGACTCAGTGTACAAATGAGCATGAATAATACTCTGGTCACTGTGCATCTCTCATTCATAAAATGCCCCTTAAAGGGCGGGCACGATGGCTCACGCCTGTAATCCTAGCACTTTGGGAGGCCGAGGTGGGCAGATCACTTGAGGCCAGGAGTTTGAGACCAGCTCGGACAACGTGGTCAGACCCCGTCTATACTAAAAATACAAAAATTAGCTGGGCGTGGTGGGGGAGTGCCTGTGATCCCAGCTACTTGGGAGGCTGAGGCAGGAGAATCACTTGAACCTGGAAGGCAGAGGTTGCAGTGAGCTGAGATTGCATCACTGCACTCCAGCCTGGGTGATAGTGAGACTTTTTGTCTCAAAAAATATAGAAATTTAAAAAATTAAATAAATAAAATACGCCTTAAAAGTGAGGCAGTCTAGTCTCTTATCTGTCTGGACATCGTGCTGCCCTGCATTCTCCTTCCCTGCCACGCTGAACCACGTGTAGCGCCAAAAACCTGAATATTTCATGTCAGCAAGGATGGGTTCTCATCAAAGCAGTCCTGTCAGAGAGATGGGGAAATATGCAAGGTGATAGGCACATAAGTATGGACAACGGGAGTGTCGAGAGAGGAGACTAAAAGTGCCATGTAGTGAAGGGCCTTGAATTTCGCACAAGAGAGTTCAGATTGAATCCTTAAGAATTAATGGAAGCATTATGAAGGGAGACTAAAGCAGCATTGTGCAGATTTAGATTTTAGGAAGAGCTCTCTACAGGCGAGTAGTGGAATGAGAGGGGTGGGGTGGGGAAGAATGAACGGCAAAGGCTTGATTTAAGACAATGAAGTGAAAGGGGCGGAAATGTGAATTATCAAAGGATAGAATAAAGAGGATTTCCCAGCACTTTGGGAGGCCAGGGTGGGCAGATCATTAGGTCAGGAGATCAAAACCATCCTGGCTAACATGGAGAAACCCCATCTCTACTAAAAATACAAAAAATTGGCCGGGCATGGTGGCGGGTGCCTGTGGTCCCAGCTACTGGGGAGGCTGAGGCAGGGGAATGGCATGAACTCGGGAGGCGGAGCTTGCAGTGAGTCAAGATTGCACCACTGCACTCCAGCCTGGGCGACAGAGTGAGACTCCGTCTCAAAAAAAAAAAAAAAAAAAAAAAAAAGAGGATTGGGTGGTTGATTGAACATGGAAAGAGAAGGAAAAAAACAAGATAAGGATGAGTTCCAGTTTCTTTTCTTTTCTTTCTATTTTTTTTTTGTTTCAGACCAGGTCTTGCTCTGTTATCCAGGCTGAAGTGAGTGCAGTGGCGCGATCATAGTTCACTGCAGCCTTGAACTCCTGGGCTCAAGGGATTCCCCCCATCATGGCCTCCAATAATGTTGGGATTACACGTGTGAGCCACCACACCCAGCCCCAGTTTCTGATTTACACCTTGGGGTGCATTGTGATCCCAGAGACTGCTCCATTATACTGCCTCTCTAAGAGTCATTCTATTTAGGGTGTTCTCACTGAATCAGACATGATTCTTGGCTGGAAGTAACAGAAGCCATATCTGGCTATCTTAAGAAGTATTTATGAAAGGTCTGTGAGAGAGTGCTAGTTGTTATTTAATTTATATTCTTTCCTTTTTACTCAGGAAAGAGTAGAAAGCTTCCAGTAAGAACCCTTGGCACATAAGACCACTTTCCCTAGCCTCCCTTGCAGCTAGGCAACTAAGCCATATTACTAAGTTCTGGCCAGTGGGATATAAACAGAAGTAATGTGTGCAACTTCCTACACTTATCTTTTTTTTTTTTTTGATACAGGGTCTCACTCCATCATCCAGGCTGGAGTGCAGAGGGACAGTCTCAGCTGACTGCAATCTCTGCCCCACCCTGGATCTCAAGCGATCCTCACACCTCAGCCTCCTAAGTAGCTGGGACTACAAGTGCATGCTACCATGCCTGGCTTTTTTTTTTGAGATAGAGTCTCATTCTGTCGCCCAGGCTGGAGTGCCGTGGTGTGATCTTGGCTCACTGCAACCTCTGCCTCCCGAGTTTGAGTGATTCTCTTGCCTTAGCCTTCCAAGTAGCCGGGATTACAGGTGTGTGCCACCACACCTGGCTAATTTTTGTATTTTTAGTAGAGACGGGGTTTCACCATGTTAGCTAGGATGGTCTCGATCTCCTGACCTCGTGATCCGCCCACCTCGGCCTCCCAAAGTGCTGGGATTACAAGCGTGAGCCACCGCGCCCGGCAGATGTTTGGTATCTTAACTAGTTTTTGATCTCTTCCACTAAAGGGATTGCTTGTTGAACGTTGTTAAGAATGTAAGTACTGAAGGCAAACTGCCTGCGTTTAATTTTGTTCTGTCCCTTGCACCCTGCCTGGCTTCAAATCCTAGCTCTGCTTAAGTTCTTTTAAGGGGATGATCTTTGAGCAAATGTCTTAGCAAATGTCTTAGCTTCTGTTTTCCCAAGTAAATGGACACAATAGTTGCTACCTTGTGAAAGATTCATGTAATTGACCAGCATTTACCAAGTAGCATCAGTGTTCAGTTTCAGTCACTGGTGATCTGCAGTTGGACTGTGAGGGAGTGTTGGGGTTGGGGGTGGTGTGTGTGTGTAGCACTTAATTGCACGCAGAAAGGAAAAGATACTTTTGATAACGGAGAGGCAGCTTTTCTCTGCTTTTGTGTCAAAAGGGAAGAAGGGAGTTTGTAGAGGGAAACGAATTCTGTTCAATATTAAGCTTTCTTCCTCAAAATCAGAGGTACATAGAATGTGTAATAATTTACAGAATTTCTAGACTGAACCTATCTGATTTTTTAAAATTATTTTTATTTTTTCAGGTTGAGACTGAGCTAAAGTTAATCTGTGATGACTTTCTGGATGTACTGGACAAACACCTCATTCCAGCAGCTACCACTGGCAAGTCCAAGATTTTCTACTATGAAATGTAGGTTCTATACTAACAATTAACAAGTGTACTTCAATAATTTTAAACACTCTCAGGAATAAATGGCTTTGTTTCTTTTTTTTGACATTTCATATTTTCCTTATTAAATATAACGAAAAATCCCACAGAAATTAACTGAGGAGCCTCTAAATATCAACAAAATTGTCACTTGGTAGACTAGAATTAAACAAGCAAGTGGTTCCAAGAAATGGCACAAGTGTATTAATCATAAAATAAAATTTCTACATGAAACATTCAGCCAGCACTGTAAAATGTGTGGCCGTTTGGGGGAGGGGAATGAGATAGGTCCCATGAAAGCAAAAGAATATAAGTAAGTAAAGCAAAAGCTAATGCATTTTTATAATAGCCTGACCATCTTTTTATTCCAACATTAACTGTCCTTCTAACATTAAACAATTATTTGTAAATAAAAGTTGGAAACCTACATAGAAGAAAGTCATGATTCTAAAAAGGTCAACTTTTAATCTTACATTTTCCTTTCTAGTATAGAACCTACATTTCATAATAGAAAATCTTGGACTTGCCAGTAGCAGCTGCTGGAATTAGATGTTTGTCCCATGCATCCGGAACGTCACCACAGATTAACTTTAGCTCAGTCTCAACCTGAAAAAATAAAAATACATTTTAAAAAATCAGATTGTTTCAGTCTAGAAATTCTGTAAATTATTACACATTCTATCTACATCTGGTTTTGTGGAAGAGAGCTTAGTATTACAGAGAATTCGTTTCCCTCTCCAAACTCCCTTCTTCCCTTTTGACACAAAAGCGGAGAAAAGCTGCCTCTCAGCTATCAAAAGTATCTTTTCCTTCCTGCATGCAATTAAGTGCTAGACACACACCACCCCCCACCCCAGCACCGCCTCACAATCCAACTGCAGAATCACCAATGACTAAAACTAAACACTGATGCTACTTGGTAAATGCTGGTCAATTACATGAATCTTTCACAAGGTAGCAACTATTGTGTCCATTTACTTGGGAAAACAGAAGCTAAGACATTTGCTCAAAGATCATCCCCTTAAAAGAACTTAATAAGCAGAGCTAGGATTTGAAGCCAGGCAGGGTGCAAGGGACAGAACAAAATTCAAACCCAGGCAGTTTGCCTTCAGTACTTATATTCCTAACAATGCTCCCCACAGTCCCAGGGTCCCAGGACTTTCCCCAGCTCTGTCCTCACTGCTCCCCCACTGCCAGCCAGACGCTATTTGTCAAGCCACCTTGGTGGAGTCTTTGGCCAGGTTGGACGGCTCCAGAGGAAATGTTCTATTGGTGCCCACACCTTTGCCCAGGCGCCACAATTCCTGTCTGGCCTCCCTTGCCCCAAAACAGCCCCTGATTCTCTGCTCTGCTGCCCACTGAAAGACCACTCTGGCACTGGTGGGCCACAGGAGACTCCAACTTCAGCTGGGGAGAGGCAGGACTGAAGAAGGGCAGGCTTGAGCAGGCTCCTTCCACCCAGACAAAGGTTAGCTGCTGCCCAAGTGAGATTCTGCCCACATCTCCACGCCCGCACCCTTTCCTGTGGCCCACATTGAGGTGTGAAGGTCTCCAGTAACCAGACTCTCCTCTACCTTGTGGGCCCCCACCCAAACCTCCTGGCTGAAGCCCCTGTAACAGGGTGATTTTTCCAGTCCCAGAGAAGGGATTCTGCTCTGATCCAAGGTAGCCCCAACCTGGCCAGACACGGCACCCCAGGGGAGAAAGGAATGAGTGAGGATGCAGACAGAAGATGGGTCTAGTGACAGGGGAGGGCAAGGGGCAGTTAGCAGTCTGGAGACACTGAGTCATGCCAGTCTTCTCTGTGGAGAGACACCTGGGGTCTTGTGCCAAGGATTGACAATAGTGGTTTTGCCTTTGACCCTTCATGGAGCCCATGGGCACGATGCTTGCATCCTGGGGGAGCCCTTGGTCCCATGCCTACTGAGCTGCAATGGACTTGAGAATGCAGTGAATTGTGTCTGTGTGGATTGGGCAGGGCCATCCACTGGGGCCTCTATGGGGCATGGAGAATGTCTTCCTCAGGCATTTGCTTCCCCTCACTCCCCAGTCCCCCACTCCCCCTCAGCACACATGCACAGCCCCCACCAGGAACAGGGTCTCTTTGTGGGCCTGATCTGCCCAGCTCCTCTGGAAGGCTCCTCAATAAACAAACCTTCCTTTATGGGGTGGTAGGTTTACTGGAGACGGGAAAAACAGCAGAGGAGGGGTGGAAGAGCCAACAGGAAGAGGTGGCTGCTGCTCACAGTTGGGGGTTTGGGAGCACTGGAGATGGCCCTAGGGGGCCATTTGTGGGGCCAGGGCAGCCCCACTCCTTTTATATGTAAGAATCCTAGGAGGGCAGTGGCCGAGACTGGCAGCAGACAGGGATGAGGGTAAGGATGTGACAAGCTGAGGAAGGGAGGTGGCAGAGCTGCTCACCTTGGAGATAGCCAGAGGGACAGGGAACCTGGGGACAGGGGATGGTGCCAGCTGTGGCCCTGGCTCCTGGGGCCTCCAGGAAGTGAAGAAGGAACCAGGGCAGAGCCCACAGCCAGGAGCTCACCTTCTCCAGGTTGGTGTTGTCCAGCCAGAGGGTCTCCAGGTATCTGCCAAAGGACTGGAAGGCATTGTCCGGGATGCTTTTCAGGGGGTTGTGGGACAGCTTCAGCTCCTCCACCACCCGTAGCTTGCTCAGGGCAGCCGAGGGGTAGCTGGACAGCTGGTTCCTGTCCACGTGGAATTTGGCGAGGTTCTCCACGTCGTCCAGGACGCCGGGCTGCAGGGAGCTCAGCGCGTTTTCCCACAGGTACAGCCAGCGCAGGTCCTTGGCTGCCTGGAAGGCGCCTGCGCGCAGCTCACGGATCTTGTCGTTGTTGAGCTGCAAGATGAAGAGGTTGACCAGCGGGGACAGCAACCCCCGGGGCAGCTCAGTGACCTTGTTGTGGTCCAGGTAGAGGTAGGTCAGCTCGGTCAGGTCGTCGAAGGCGCCTGCGCGCAGCACGAGGATGTCGCTATGGGACAGGTACAAGTAGATAAGCTGCTTGAGGCCGCGGAAGGCACCGGCGGCCACCTCGCGGATCTGGCAGTGCTGCAAGTGCAACGACACGAGGTTCGGCATGGCTCGAAACGAATTGGCAGCCAGCACCGGGAAGTTGTTGCGCTGTAGGTTGAGCAGCTTGGTCTTTTCTGATACCTTGGGGATCTTCTGCAGCCCCACCTTGTCGCAGATGACGTGCTGCAGGTCGCCGTGGCAGTGGCAGTTCTGGGGGCAGGCGGCCAGCGCCGGCAGCAGACCAGCCAGGAGGCCGAGGCCGAGCAAGAGCATTGGGCGGACCATGGCTGGGACGCCTGGGGCCGGGGCTGGGGGCAGCAGCGGCGAGTCCTGGGCGCTGGGGTCTGCCGCCCTCTTTATGCGGTGGCCCTGACCGCAGCCGGCAGCCGAGCCAGCTCCCACGTGGAGCATTGAGGCCACTGGGCTTAACTCGCTCGCGCCCAGAGATGCGCCCCCGCCCTCCACGGGGAGGGGGGGGCCCTTCCCCCAGCCGGCGACCGTGCATGAGGGGGTGGGACCGTGGCCCCCCGAGCCCCAGCTCCAGCCCCCTGCTCTCCTATGCTGATCCTCTGCCTACCGCCTTTCCCGGGGCTTTTCTGGGAAGGGGGAATGGTTATGTCTGGAGCCCCGAGTTTACATCGGAGAGAGGGAGGCGTTCCCTGAACTTATTTGTTTGCTCGAGTTTGAGCCTCCACGCCGCACCATCCACACACGCTCGGCCGGGTGCCACGGATGCGAGGCGGGAGGAAGCGGGGCCGGACAGCCGGACGCGTCTCCCTGCGGTGGGCCAACTGGCGGCGCTTTAATGGGGCGCTTGTGCGGCGCCGGCCCAGAGTGAGAGCCGCCCCGGCGTCGGGCTCCCACTTCGGACTCGACGCGCCGAAGCTGGCCCTGGGGAGACCCGAGCTCCTTCCCCACCCTCGGGCGCGCCCCCACCCCTCTCTCCCAACCCCGCTTGCCTTTCTGTCCCCGGCGCCCCCATCCCCTTTTTCCACCGCTGAAGGCTAAGCAGAAAAGTGGGAAGTGGGGGAGAGTGGCCCACAGGAATGGCAAACACACCTGGAAACCACAGGCCACAAGCACAGTCGCACCATCCCTCCTCCTTCATCGCCCCGAAATATCTCCATCCCTCATCCCCAACCCTAGTGGTCAGGACCCGCCCCTGAGGGGTCTCAGGGTGGTGGCTGAGTGGCGCCGAGGTGTACTTGGCAGAGGCCACATTCGGGCAGTGGCCCCAGGACTGTGAGGACGGGTGCGGGAGTGGGTGGGGCAGGTCGAGGGACCAGCCCTGGACGGCTCTTGCTGCCAGACCCTAAGTTCTGTGGGCAGTCCCACCCCAGCCCGCCAGATTTCTGTGTGCCCACTTGCCAGCCACGATGTCCGGATTCCTGTGGAAAGGGGAGGGTGAGCAGGCAGGGTCACAGCTCTGGCCTCAGGGTGAGCTCCAAGCTGCCTGGCACAGGATATTGTCTGTGATGAGGGGGGGAAGGAGAAACCAGAACCCACATTGAACCAAACCCCAGCCGTGCCAGAGCCAGAGCAGCTGATAGGGGGGAAGCTTGGTGCAGGGAGGAGGATGGATGAGATCTGGTGTCCGTTGATTAAAGGGGACCTAGGATACGGGGTAACCAGCCTCTCTTCCCTTACCCAGTACCCTCGTGTTGCGGCCTGGTTTCCAGGGCCTGCCCTTTTCCCAAACCTCTCTGCCCCTTGCCTCTAGGATAGGGGAGTCATACTTGGCCTAGACCATTCCTTGATGGTATTTAGGCTTCTCCAAGGCTGGCTTCTGGTTTTTCTGTTGCTCAGGCTTTCCAACCACTGGAAATGGGGGAAGTGGTAGGGGGGCGGGTACCACTGGTTTTTAAAATCACTGCTTAGGTTGATTTTTATGTTGACGGAAATAAATTCACAGGAAACTCTCCAGAGCTTGGGGGACACCTGCCCCAAGGCCAGGCACTTGTTCAGGGTTTGCAGAATGCAGGCGTGGGGTTGTGTCTGTGCCACTCCTAGCTGGGCCAAGGCAAGCTGGCTTTCTCATCAAGTTTATGGGGCCTTCAGCTTGGAAGGAGGGGCAGGGGATGTGGCCTGAAATCAGGAAGGTGGAGTTAAGGCAGCCAGGGGATGGGGGGAGAAGTGTGGGGTGTTGGTAATACCGGAGCCACAGGCATAGACAGGTGGCTGCTCCAGGGAAACGGGGCACTGAGAGAGCTCCAGCTGGAAGAGAATGGTGTCCCTGCTCTCAATTTTCTTTCAGATCTGGGGCCCTGCAGAGATCTAGTCTGCTCACTCCCAGCATCTCTGCCTCCTGACCCCAGGCCCCTACCAATGATGTCTCTGTTTCCACCATTCGGCTGCCCTCCACTTTCCCTTTTCTTTTATGAATTCCTTCCCAGTTCCTCAGATAGCTCACCCGATTCCTCTGCATGTGCTGAAAGTCCTCTTCAAACACCCTTTCTGGACCCTCTAGGTTGCTTATGGAGCCACAGAGAACAGTCCCGTGACATTCGCGAACTTCCCTGAGGACACTGTGGAGCAGAAGGCAGAAAGCGTGGGCAGAGTTATGCCTCACACGGAGGTAAGCCCCTGACCAAGACTCCGAAGTCCCACCTCCCGTCACCCAACTGGGGTGCACCCAGCTGGGACATCTGTTGCTTTCAGTGAGAGAGTCAAATGGCTCACTCAGGATGCCTAGAGCTCCCCAGCAGCAGGGGCATGCTAGGCCTGGCCCGGAGTGTTCTCTGTGGGCTAAGCATGAAAGGGGAAGAGCTGGAACAGTGGCTGTGAGCGGCTGCCAGCTGAACTTCTCCGTGGCCTCCCTTCCTGTCTGAGGTGTGTTTTTGCCAAGCCCACTGTCTGTTTCAGGGCAGCCAGGGTAGCCTCAAAGAGGAGCCAGAGCACAGAGAGTTTTCCTACACAGCTTCTTTTCCGCCGGTGGTCCTCACCTCTCGCTTTAGCAGAGTTCCTCTTCTTGCTTGGCGTAAACGCTTCATTTCCCAAGCAGCCTATCCCTTTGGGGGGGTCCCTTTGCCCCTCAAAGGTTGCCCCAGAGTGCATCTCAATCTCAAATGCCTAGCCATGCCTCCTTTCCTGCTCCAACACTGGGGCTGTGCCAGCTGGCTCCTGATTTCCCTGCACCCTTCTGCTCCCGCCCCTGGGGGAACGCTGCACCTGTGCACAAGCAGCTGCTTCTCCTGGGGCTGACCACTGTCCTGGTGTGACTCTGCCCTGCCCTCCCACCAGAGCAGCCATGTACCCAGGGATTGAGTAGGGATGTGAGCCCCCTCCCGTTTGTGCTACGTCTGCACTGCCACTCTCACTAGGATGCCCACCTGGAAGGGAAACAGGGGCGGGTATCACTCACCCCATTTCACGGACACAGACGCTGAGGCACACAGAGGCTCAGCTTTCCTTGGCATGGTGGCCATGGCTCTTTTCTCTACCAGGCTTTCAGACTCTGCCTCTCCTATTCACAAGATGTTGCCATGCCACCCTCTTTGGCTTATTTGCTGCTTAATGGGAAGTAAGAGGCGACTCCCTTCTCCTCTGCATGGTTGATAATTCTTCAGCTGGCTCTGCAGTCCACAAACCTCTTTGTCTGCAGCAGCTGCCTGCCCGCTCTGTTTCCTCAGCACTCCCAGCCTGGGACTCAGCTCTTCTTTCATGCCCAGCTCAGGTCTCTGACTGGCTTTGGGTCGACTCTAGCCTTTGTCTCCCTTTTCTGGATGGGGATAAGCAGAGCCAGGGGGCCTCATTCCAGGCGGTTGGGTTGGGGGGTTGGGGGCAGGCAAAGCTCTCTCCATTTCCAAGGACCACCTATCCTGAAGCAAGAGGATAGGAAGCCCCATCCTGAGGCCATCCTGTCCCAGGCCCGGATCATGAACATGGAGGCAGGAACGCTGGCAGAGCTGAACACGCCCGGGGAGCTGTGCATCCGAGGGTACTGTGTCATGCTGGGCTACTGGGGCGAGCCTCAGAAGACAGAGGAAACAGTGGATCAGGACAAGTGGTATTGGACAGGGTGAGAAGACAGGGCGGGGTGGAGGCTCTGGCTGCTGAGGGGAGGCTGGAGGTCTTGAGGCTTAGCCGGGGACATTAACCTGGCACCGTGAGGATGTGGGTATCAAGATGAACCCTCACACGCTGGAGTCTTAATTTCCAAAATGTATACGGTGGGGATGATCATACATAGCACAGAAGAAAGCAACTGGGTCATCACCCTACACCAGCAGCTGCAAAATCTGAGTCCAGATTCAGTCGCTCATTTTTTAGCTCAGCAAATTGTTATTAGAATTCCTTATGTGCTAGCACTGTTCTCACCGCTGGAGATCCACAGGAAAATAAGATGAGAAGGATCTTGCTTTTTGGAGGAAGACAGATGATGCCCAACATCGATAAATAACACCAAGAAAATAGGCCAGGCGCAGTGGCTCACACCTGTAATCTCAGCACTTTGGGAGGCCGAGGCGGGTGGATCACCTGAGGTCAGAAGTTTGAGACCAGCCTGGCCAACACAGTGAAACCCCACCTCTACTAAAAATACAAAAATTAGCCGGACATGGTGGCGGCATGCGCCTGTAGTCCCAGCTACTCTGGAGGCTGAGGCAGGAGAATCGCTTTAACCCAGGAGATGGAGGTTGCAGTGAACCGAGATCGCGCCACTGCACTCCAGCCTGGGTGACAGAGCAAGACTCCATCTCAAAAACAAACAAACAAACGAACAAACAAAAAACACCAAGAAAATGAAATAGGGTTATAGGAGAGAAAGTGGCTGTGGTGGGGAGGGGAGCTTCCCTTAGGCTGAGTGGACAGAGAAGACGTCTGGAGATATTTGAGCTGAGACCTGGAAAGAAGCCAGTCATGAAAAGCATGTGTATAGATGTGTTGAGAGAGAGAGAATATGTTATAGGTATTGGTTGGTTTTGCCTGCCTCCCCTCCCGTTACTAGACTATTAATTCCAGAGACTGTGTCTTGTTCCTGCTATGTCTCCCAGAGTCTAGAGCAGTGGAAGACACATAGTAGCTGGTCAATAAATGTTTCACGAGTGAGCAGGCAAGTGAGTGAACAAGGCAGAGATGACAGGTTGCCCCTGGGCTTTCCTTACAGAGATGTCGCCACAGTGAACGAGCAGGGCTTCTGCAAGATCATGGGCCGCTCTAAGGATATGATCATCCGGGGTGGTGAGAACATCTACCCCGCAGAGCTCGAGGACTTCTTTCACACGCACCCGAAGGTGCAGGAAGTGCAGGTGAGGCACCTGGCTCAGGTGAGCCCCCAGAAACAAGAAACACACGTGAACACGGTGATGTCTGATATTTTTCTGTGGCCCTGGAAGGTGGTGGGAGTGAAGGACGACCGGATGGGGGAAGAGATTTGTGCCTGCATTCGGCTGAAGGATGGGGAGGAGACCACGGTGGAGGAGATCAAAGCTTTCTGCAAAGGGAAGGTGGGAGCCTCCGCCCAACCAAGCTGATGCTGCTCGGTTCTTTGCTCACCCACTCCTCTGCCAACCAGCCTGGGGTGGGGATTGCTCTGCCCTTGACGAAGCTGACTCCCGGCCAGGCCAGCCCCTGGTCCCCTTCCCATACCCCTGTGAGCTTGCCCAGCCTCACGCCTTACCTCCCTCCCTCTGGTCTGCAGATCTCTCACTTCAAGATTCCGAGGTACGTCGTGTTCGTCACAAACTACCCCCTCACCATTTCAGGAAAGGTGTGTAAGGTGGAGGAGACTGGGGAGGGCAGCCTGGGCTCTGGGGCCCCACAGGGCCCCACCTCTGTTTCCTCCAGCAATGGGTGTGGAGAGGCTGGCAGTAGGGTGACCAGGTCACCTAATCCTGGTTTGCCTGGGGACTTTCCCTGTTTTGGCACTAAGAGCCTGAGAAACCCCTTATTCTTGGGTGAACCAAGACAGCTGGTCACCCTAACTCCTTTTTCTTTCCTCTAGATCCAGAAATTCAAACTTCGAGAGCAGATGGAACGACATCTAAATCTGTGAATAAAGCGGGAGGAAGAGTCCGCCCAGGCCCTCCTCCTGTCCATCCCCCACATTCCCCTGTCTGTCCTTGTGATTTGGCATAAAGAGCTTCTGGGGTTTTTTGGCCTCTTGCTGGTGGGCTCTCTTGGCAGCTACTACGGGATGGAGAAGGGAAGACACTGAGGGAAACTAGCACTTTCAGACCTCCTATTCCTTGTCATTGAGAGTGCAGAGCACCTTGATGTGGATTATATACTTAATTTAACCCTCACCCTTGGTATCCCTTTGAGATACCAACCCATTTTTGTTGTTGTTGTTGTTGTTGTTGTTTGAGATGGAGTCTTGCCCTGTCACCCAGGCTGGAGTGTAGTGATGCAATCTCAGTTCACTGCAACCTCTGCCTCCCAGATTCAAATGACTCTCCTGCGTCACCCTCCCAAGTAGCTGGGATTGCTGGTACCCACCACCACACCCAACTAATTTTTGTATTTTTAGTAAAGGCGAGGTTTCACCATGTTGGCCAGGCTGATCCTCAAACTCCTGACCTCAAGCAATCCGCCTGCCTCAGCCTACCAAAGTGCTGGGATTACAGGCATGAACCACTGCGCCTGGCCCCAATTTTTTATTTTTAAGCTACTCTAATTTAATTCTTTTTCACATTGTTGCCAGATTAGTCTAGCAAGAAGTATTCTTTTTTTATATATATAACAGCTTGATTGAGATGTAATTCACATACTCTCCAGTTCACTCCCCCTCCCCCATTTTCTAGAGACAGGATCTCATTCTGTCACCCGTGCTGGAGTGCAGTGACATGCTGGAGTGCAGTGACATGACAGGATCTCATTCTGTCACCCGTGCTGGAGTGCAGTGACAGTGCAGTGCTAGAGTGCAGTGACTCACTGCAGTGACATGATCATAGCTCACTGCAGCCTCGAACTCCTGGACTCAAGCAGTCCTCCCACCTCAGCTTCCTGAGTAGCTGGGACTGTTGGAATGTGCTACCATGTCTTAACTAATTTTTAAACGTAGAGACAGGATCTTGCTATGTTGCTTAGGCTGGTCTAGAACTCATGGGCTCAAGCAATCCTCCTGCCTCAGTCTCTCAAAGTGCTGGGACAATCCACCATTTAAAGTATAGAATTCAGTGGTCTTTAGTATATTCACAAATATGTGTAACTATCACCACAGTCAATTTTAAATATTGTCATCACCTAAGAAAGAAACCCCATACTCTTTAACTATTATCTGCCATCCCCCAGCCCCCTTCCTCCCCAACCAACCTCATTTTTATTTTTTATTTGTTTTGATTGGTGAACCTGGGGCATCCCTAGTAGGCAGGGCCAGATAAAGCAGGTTGTACTTTGACCCAAGAAATAAAAACAGCTGGGTTCCAAAAGGCACATAGGTTCCCAGTTCACAGGAATGGAAACTTGCCTCCTGCCTGCCCCCTTACCTCCCAGCGTGCCTGCCCCCTTACCTCCCAGCGTGCCTGCCCCCGTACCTCCCAGTGTGCCTGCCCCCTTACCTCCCAGCATGCCTGCCCAAGGCAGCAGCAGCCTCCTCTTGACTTTTTAAGAAATGAACATAGGTGTAAGGTATTTTCAGTACCAGGCTCTACGCTAGGTACTTTCACGTTATTTTCTCTCCAAATCTTCCCAACAATCCTTTCAAGTAGCCATTGGTCCCACTTCATGAATGACCCAACAGAAACTCAGGGAGGTTCTGTATCTTGCTCAAGGTCACACAGCTGGATCAGAACCCAGCTGTCTGTTAGGCAGGTTCACTGCACACTGGTTACCAACTTGTCAGAGTCCAGTGAGGCAAACACCCACAAGTTACATAATGCTGAGTCCAGCGAGGCAAACACAAGTGACATGCAACGTGTTTATTACCTATAGGTAGGCACTAAGGGACAACAGAAGGCTGGGATTCATTTGGAGCTGGACCCCTAAGGCTCAGGAAAGCTGCTGAGGCGGATGGGGGATGGACTGCTATCTGCGCATGGCCGACTTTGTTTTTGTTGGTTTGTTTGTTTTGAGATGGAGTCTCGCTCTTTCACCCAGGCTGGAGTGCAGTGGTGTGAACCCCGGGATTCAAGCAATTTTCCTGCTTCAGCCTCCCTGGTAGCTGGGATTACAGGTGTGCACTACCGTGTCCAGCTATTTTTTTTTTTTTTTTTTAGTAGAAACAGAGTTTCGCCATGTTGGCCAGGCTGGTCTTGAACTTCTGACCTCAGGTGATCCACCTGCCTCGGCTTCCCAAACTGTTGTGATAACAGGCGTGAGCCACCACACCCAGCCAGCTGGACTTGTACTGAAGCTGAGGGGCCCCAGAAACCAGCCCACCCTGTTTTTTGTTTGTTTGTTTGTTTGTTTGTTTGTTTGATATAGTCTCACTCTGTCTCCCAGGCTGGAGTGCAGTGGCGCCATCTGGGCTCACTGCAACTTCCGCCTCCCAGGTTCAAGCAATTCTCCTGCCTCAGCCTCCCGGGTAGCTGGGACTACAGGCACGCACCAGCACACCTGGCTAGTTTTTTGTATTTTTAGTAAAGATGGGGTTTCACCGTGTTAGCCAGGATGGTCTTAATCTCCTGACCTTGTGATCTGCCCGCATCGGCCTCCCAAAGTGCTGGGATTACAGGAGTGAGCCACTGCGCCCGGCTTCTGCCCTGGGTTTTATACCCTGGGGCCATGTGACATGTTGGGCTGAAGTGCTGAAGGACATCCTTTTTCTAGAGGTACTGGAACAGAGCATGGCTGTGCTGGCCAGTCCTTCCTTCCCTCAGGATGTTGCATTCTCTGCACATTCTACAGTTTTATTTATTTATTTATTTATTGAGACAGAGTCTTTCTCCATCACCCAGGCTGGAGTGCAGTGCACTGTCTCAGCTCACTGCAACCTCCGCCTCCCAGGTTCGAGGGATTCTCCCTGCTCAGCCTACCATGTAGCTGGGATTACAGGTGCCCACCACCACGCCTGGATAATTTTTTTATTTTTGGTGGAGACGGGGTTTCAGCATGTTGGCTAGGCTGGTCTTGAACTTCTGATCTCAAGTGATCTGCCCACCTCGGCCTCCCAAAGTGCTGGGATTACAGGCGTCTACAGTTATTCTTGAGAACTACAAGCAAGAAAGGAGGGGAGAACCAGGTCAGTTCAAGGCCACTGGGAGAACTGTCATGCACCGCCTGCCTCTGAAGCCCATGATGTTTCTGCTTTGTGGGACAGTTGTTCAGGTGCCTGCTTCCCCAGGCCTTCCCCTGCGCCTTCCCCCTCTCTCCTGCACACACCATCTGACTGTCCTCCCAGCACGTACACCTCCAGATGCTTGGGTTGGCCTGACCCAAAACAGCCTACTCTCCCGGCCAAGCCAATTGCCCCTGGGATTTTCTGCTCCTCCGAGATCCCGTGCATAGCCCTGGTGGTGGCTCATGCCTGTAATCCTTAGTTATTCTGGATGCTGAGGCAGGAGGATCGCTTGAGGCCGAAGAGTTCAAGACCTCCCCTCTCCCAAATATTTGTAAATGAAATTAAAAGATCCAGCCCCAGTGTCTCTTCTGCCCTACTGACTCCCACACTCTTACAACAGATGACCTCACAGCACGGAGGCACACGGCTCCGGTGTCCAGCAGGCACGGAATTAATACGTCTTGCCTGTCCTGGCCGGTTGGCTTGCCTCTCTCCTGTCAGAATGCAACCTGGCTTTATGCACCTAGATGTCCCCAGCGCCCAGTTCTGAGCCAGGCACATCAAATGTCAAGGAATTGACTGAACGATCTAAGAGCTCCTGGATGGGTCCGGGAACTCGCCCGGGAACAAGGTGCCAAAAGGCAGGCAGCCCGCCCCGCGGCCTGGGGAAAGAACCGACAGGCGGCCGCGGTGAGCGCCCGGGCGCCCGGCAGGTGGCGCCGCAGCCCCGGGCCCGAGCCCTCTCGTCGCGCGGTCACGCAGCCCCTCTTCCTTCCGCCGGCTGCGCACTCACAGTGATCCCTGCGCGCCTCTCCTGTTGGGGTCCGTGCCCCGCGCTGCGCTGGGCGCCATGGCGTTCCCCGGAGCCCGGGCCCGCGTCTGGGCGGCAGCAGCCAGAGCGGCCCAGAGGAGCCGCCGCGTGGAGAACGCAGGAGAGTCCCCGAGTCCTGAGCCTGCGGGCCGGCGCGCGGCGCTTTACATACACGTGAGTAGGGGCGGGGGCGGAGCCCACGGTATGTGGCCGCAGCCGTGGCTGTGACCGTGGCGGTCCAAAACCCAGGTGGCGGTTTGTCACTCTGTGAACCCGCCTGCCGTGTTTCCGTGCCCCCGTACGAGGTCTGGGATGGGACCTTGTGCCTTGGCAGGGAAATGAATTGGTCCAGAAACCTGAAGTCTCTCCTACTCACCGGCTCGGTGACTCTGACCAAATGGTTCAAATTTCATAACAATTTTCCTCTTAGCAAGACAAATTTTTTTTAAGAGCGGTGTTCTGATTCGGTAGCTGGGAAAATGGCCCATAGGAAAATTGTATGAAACTTATGTGATCCCAGAAAGAGCTTGGGTTGAGTTCCTTCCTGACGTCTGCTGGTTGGAAGAGGCAGCCTAACAAAGGAGTGAGCCTCAGTTTTCTCACATTGAAGTGGATGTAATCACCCCAGTGCGACCTGCCTTGGGGAGTTGTGTGGCTTAGATGTCCTAGCTACTGTGGAAGGACCTCGGGATAGGGGTGGGGTTGGGGTTGGGGATGTGTGCTACTGAACCCTGGAAGTGGCCAGGGCAGCTCTCACCGCGCACGTGCACTCACTGCCCCCAGTGGCCTTACTGCGAGAAGCGCTGCAGTTACTGCAACTTCAACAAGTACATCCCTCGCCACGTGGAGGAGGCTGCCATGCAGAAGTGTCTGGTGACCGAAGCGCAGACGCTGCTGCGGCTCAGCGGGGTGCAATGGTGGGTAGTGGGGGCTGTAGGCAGCGTTTTGGGAAATATTTGGAGGAGTGGTGGGGGATAGGTGCAGGCAACCCAGAGGGCTCCCCCAGGTCTCATTTCTCCATCCTCTTTCCCCAGGGTGGAGTCTGTGTTCTTTGGTGGGGGGACCCCCAGTCTAGCCAGTCCCCACACGTTGGCTGCTGTCCTGGAGGCGGTGGCACAGACAGCCCACCTGCCTGCAGACTCGGAAGTCACATTGGAGGCTAATCCTACTTCAGCTCCGGGCTCCAGACTGGCAGAGTTCGGGGCAGCAGGGGTCAACAGGTTGTCTATAGGCCTCCAGGTAACCCATGGCACCCACCCCATCCAAGTGCACCCCGCCCTTCAGTGCCATCTCCTCTTTGGTCACATTCATTCACTGGGCAAACATTGATTGAGCACCTTCTGGGTGCCAGGGACACAGTAGGGCCTAGTGCGACACTTTTGTAACTCCTTAATTGTCTGCTGCTGTCATAGACCACAAACTTTATGAGAAAGGGATCAGGTGTGGCTTTTCTATTTCGAGCACTTACCATAGTGCCTGGCACATAGTAGGTGGTCAAAAAAGATTCGCTACATGACTGGAGACACGGGGGATGCAGACATGTAGCCAAATTATTGCAGCATGGTAAATGTCACCTGTAAAGGGGGTCTCTATAAAAGGCTTCTAGAGTACAGCCTGAAGGGAGGTCACTCTGATGAAATCACTGAAACTTCTCTGGAGGAGATGATGTTTGAATGAAGAGGAGGAGTTCACCAGGTGAGGGGGTGTGGAGGAAACGACACAGGACATGGAAGAGCCTGGCATGTTTTGGGGGAGCTGTGAGTCATTCCTTGTGACTGGAGAGGCTGGAGACAAGGCTGCAAGGTAGAGTCCAAAACCTTTGGTGCCTACCAAGGAGTGTGGGTTTTGTCCTAGTAATGATAGGGAGCCATTGAAGGTTTTTAAGTAGGGAGAAACCTAGTCCTCTCAGGTTGACCTCTGATATTTCCGTAGGACTTCCGGGTTGTGGGCTTTGTTCTGATGGAATATGCTGACAGAAACACGTCACTTCTAAGATATTCTTACCCCAAAGTGCATATCTTGAATCTAATTGTCAGGAAACCCTGAATTAAGAGACTTTTACAAAATTATTATGGTAAGAACAGACAGCACGAGATCTACCCTCTTAACAGGTTTTTAAATGTACAGCACTGTTAACTATAAGCACAGTGTTATACAACCAATCTCTAGAAATTATTCATTTTAAATAATTCATTTAAATAATTGTAATTCGTAAATAATCATAATTTATTTAAATTCATTAAATTCTTCATGTTAAACAACTGGCCTGTATTCTTCAAAAATGCCAGTGTCATGAGAGACAAAGAAAGGCTGAGAATCTAAAGGAGACAAGAGACAGCTGAATACAATGTGTGGCCCCTGACTGGGGAAGAAGGAGGAAATTACTACAGTAGATGTTATTGGGACCGTTAGCCAAATTTGAATATGACAATGTATTATGTAATGGTGTTGTGTCAGTGTTGCATTTCCTGAACTCTGTAATTGGATTGCAGTTATGTAAGAGAATGTCCTTGTTCTTTAGGAAATACCTAAGTATTTAGAGGTTAGGGAGTATGATATCTATAACTGCTATTCAATATAGTGGCCACTAGCCACAGACTAGTGAGCATTTGAAATGTGGTAAGTTAAGTTTAATTCACTTAAATTTAAATAACCACATGTGGCTACTACCTATCATATTGGACAGTACAGATACGAACATTTCCACCATTGCAGAAAGTTCTTTTGGACAGTGCTGGTTTATAATTTACTGTTAAATGATTCAGCATAATAACAGGTATGTATGTTTAAAGAGAAACAAGTATGGACAAATGGTGAATCTAGATGAAGGGATTTTTTGTGATTTTCTTTCAACTTTTCTATAGGTTAGAATTATTTAAAATTGAAAAGTAAAGTAAATAAAGACTGTTGATTTTGGAGTCAGACAGTCCTAAATTCCAGGTCGAACTTTGCAACTGTATGGCCTTGGGCAAGTTACTTAACACCTCTGAACCTCAGTTTTCTCATCTGTAAAATAGAACTAATATTGGAGGGTTACAAAGATTAAATTAGACACCACATAAAAGAGCTTGGCACATAGCGACCCTTCTGTGAATGGCAGCTGTTGGTGCCAGCTTGACCTTGCCCCTCCTGCCTTCCAGCTGCCTGCCACATGCTGCGTTCTCCCTGTATCTGTGTCTACAATGGGGTGAGCGTTCTTGTCTCTCGCTGAGCTGCTGGTATGCTTACACCCACCCTCTTTTCCCAGTCCCTAGATGACACTGAGCTCCGGCTGTTGGGACGGACGCACTCGGCCTGCGATGCTCTGTGGACGCTGGCAGAGGCCCGGCGCCTCCTTCCCGGGCGCGTGTCTGTGGACTTGATGCTGGGGCTGCCGGCACAGCAGGTGGGGCCGTGGCTTGGGCAGCTGCAGGAACTGCCGCACCACTGTGATGACCACCTCTCCCTCTACCAGCTGTCCCTGGAGCGGGGCACCGCACTCTTCGCCCAGGTGCAGCGGGGTGCCCTTCCAGCCCCTGACCCGGAGCTCGCAGCTGAGATGTACCAGAGGGGCCGGGCCGTTCTTCGGGAGGCTGGCTTCCACCAGTATGAGGTCTCCAACTTTGCCCGGAATGTAAGTTCTGGGGCTGATGGCTGGAGGTGGAGGATGGGCAGACTGCAGTGTGACCGGGGCATTGTGACCTTCTGAAGAGAAGGATCCTGGCTGAGATGGTGGGACATTCTAACCTGGGGCCCCTTACCTGAGTCAAAAACGAGGCCCGCCCTCTTCACTCTGCACTATTTCCTCCCTCCCCGCAGGGAGCGCTCAGTACCCACAATTGGACTTACTGGCAGTGTGGTCAGTACCTTGGCATTGGGCCTGGTGAGTCCCGTGAACTACAGAAAAGATGACTCAGGAGAGGAATGTCATGGCTGTGTGAACTTGGGCCACATTAACCTCTCCAAGCCTCTATTTTCTCATATGTAAAATGTGGCAAAAAATAATACCTCCCTATAGAACCGTTGAGCATGAATTGTAAGGGGCTTAATGTCGCACCTTGCACTGTGGTTCTCAGCCTTTAGTGTGTATGAAAATCTCCTGGAGGGCTTGTTAAAAGCCAGGCTGCTGGGCCCCACCCTCAGAATTCCCAACTGGACAGGGCTAGAGGAGAGCCCAAGAATTTGTATGTCTTGGCATTTTGGGATAGATGATTTAAAAAAAAAAAAAGAAAAAAACAAAAAAGGGCCTGGTGTCACGTGCCTCTAATCTGAGCTACTTGGGAAGCTGAGGTGGGAAGATCGTTTGACCCCAGGCATCCAAGACCAGCCTGGGCAGCATAGTGAGACACCACCTCAAAAAAAAAAAAGAAAGAAAGAAAAGAAAAAGAATTTACATTTCCAGTGTGTTAGAGGCAGTTGCTCCAGGAACCACATGATTTAAATCTGGTAAGCACATAGCATTAACACCCATTAATGTGGGGATGGTTGTTGATGTTGTCAGGGGCCCATGGGTGATTTATGCCCCAGGGGGCTGGAGGCCACACCCGGGAGGCTGGGATCCAGACACTGGAGCCTGACAACTGGATGAAGGAGGTGATGCTGTTTGGCCATGGCACCCGGAAGCATGTCCCCCTGGGCAGGCTGGAGCTGTGAGCATCCAGGGGCACAGGGCTCTCCCCCAGGGTCCCCATACCCCAAGACCACCTCTATTTGTACATCTTTTATTTCCTGTCTTGCCCTGGCCCCTGCCTTGCCACATACTGTATGGTCCCTGTTAGCCTCTTCTAAATGCATCCCAGTGTAGAATTTGGAGAATGGGAGGAACATAGGCCTCCTCTCTAAGACTCCTTGATGATTTTTCTTTGAGACTGGAGGAAGTTTTGGCCCTGGGGCTACGCACCGATGTGGGGATCACTCACCAGGTAAGGACTTGGGATTCTTGCACACCACTCCCTCCTAAGTCTTGCAGAATCAATGCCCCCTCCCTGCCACCCCCCCCCCCACACACATATACTTCCAATTTCTATGAGATTGGCAGCTAGAAGTGGGGCCCGGGTCCAGCTGAGGCCTGATGGGCAGAAGCAGTGAGCAGTGGTGCATAGCTAAGAACCCTAGACCAGGGCTGCGGAGACCCAAGTTCCAGCCCTCGTTTTACTGCAACCTTGGACACAAATCCTTTCACCTCTCTCAACCTCAATTTTCTGAGCTCTGTGAAGCAATAGATAGATAAAGGGTTTCCACTTGTTTTTAGGGAGCACCGAAACCTCTCATAGGAAGCACAGTAGATAACGATCAAGCAAACCCAGAGCTGCTTTGGATAAAGCAGAGCCATAAAGCCCTGGCTAGAGCTGGCTGAGAGGGGAGGGAAGAGAGGAGGCATAGAGGAAGGCCTGGCTTGGCTGGAAGCTGGGTTCCAGCCTCAGTGGAACAGGAGTGAAGGTGCCCTCCTCCCTGCTGGCCCATTGGCCTGGTTCTGGTTTCACGCATGTCAGCTGCTGAGATCTCCATGCTGGACTGGACCCTCCCCCACCTCTCACCACACCCCAACTACATGGCCCAGAGTAGCCAGGCCAGCTCCCCACCTCTGACCCTCTGGCTTCGCCAGCACTGGCAGCAGTTTGAGCCCCAGCTGACCCTGTGGGACATGTTTGGAGCGAACAAGGAGGTGCAGGAGCTGCTTGAGCGGGGCCTACTCTAGCTGGATCACAGGTGTGTTGGGGGGTGCTGGGCAGAGGGGGCTGAGGCATCCCAAGGAGCCCTGACTGCAGCTCTCCACAGACCCAGGAGAAGTGAGAAAGACTGACTGGTAAGGAGGGGCCTGCAGGTGCTGGGGGCTTGGCCCTGCTGGGGGATGGGCTTGAAATTGGTAAGATGAAGTAGTCACCTTCAGGCCTCTTGGTTTTCCAGGGGCCTTCGGTGTTCCTGGGAGGGTCTGGCTGTGCTGGACTCTCTCTTGCTGACCCTCCTGCCTCAGCTCCAAGAGGCCTGGCGGCAGAGAACCCCCTCCCCTGTGCCAGGAGGATGACAAAATGTTCCTGTGTTCCAGGGTAATGCCAGGTGGGTTTTGAGAGCTGGGTCGGTACTGCAGACATCTCTTCTGCATTGTCGGGTGCCGTCTCTGCTGCATGTGGTCATTGCCCAGCCCTGGCATCCCCAGGGGAATGGCAGCAGTGAGGTGGATGGGAGGACATTTCTGGTCGGGGAACTGGCATCCCATTCAGCTTCTCGGGACTCACAGGCCAGCATGTGTTCCATGGCTGGGAATTGCCTACCACTCACATCAGCTTCTATTTACCTTTTTGGCATCAAATAATGGACAGTGTTTGGAAATCTTTCTGTAGGCAACTACCTCCCCAAGAGAAGCCTTCCTTACTTTGGAGTAAGGTCCTAAGACAGCTGGATGAGTCAGGAAAACCATGTCCCCTCTAGGTATTATTAATATAAGCAGGAAGGGATCTACTATAGGAATGAAGTATTTATAAAACCACTGAAAAGGATAGAGAAGTGAAAATTGGAGAAAGCCAGTAGCAACTGTCAGAAATCAGCAACGTGCAGGAGGCACAGAAAACTCCTGCTGATGGTCTCAGCTTCCAGCAGCACAAAAGCAGATGATGTACTGGAAAGTGCTCAGAAGATGCTACAAAACCTCATGCCTACTGTCTGCCACTGCTGGAAAAGGAATCATGGTTTCTAGACGTGCCTCTCATTAGTGGACTTTAAAGCAAATCCTGGCTGGCAGGAAATTCTGAGGAATATAGTTCTTAGGCTTCCAGCCTCTACCATGCAGGAGAGAACACAGAAGGACTGATACATGTTGGTGGATCCATGTATGTGTCCAGCACAGCGGCCTGCTGGACTCTGAGAACTGGGAAAGATCAGAGCAAGCCTTGCCTCTTATCTTCGGGAAACCAGAATATGTTTGGGGTGGTAGGAGCCACGCAGACTCTCCTGAGTCCCCTCACTGACTTCCTTCCCTCTGTGCCTTTCCTTTGAGAGTGAAGGTGGGTGGAGTTGACCAGAGAAAGGGGAGAGAATTCAGGAAAGACCCAAAGTGTTTGTAATTCTTCTTTGTCCTTTTACCTACAGAAATGGTCACATGGTTCTATTTAAATAGCCTAATAAACACATCTGGAGCCTGTCTTGACTGTGGTCCTCTCCTTTGAGCTCCTTCCTAGAGCATGGAATCCTGATTTCAGGACTAGAAGCTTAGCCTAGGGCTGAGATTCCTTCCCCCACTCCCTACATTTTATTTTGAAGGATTTCAGACCTACAGAAAAGATGAAAGAATAGTTCATTGGAGGCCCTATAACCTTTGTCTACTATGTAGCTGTAAAGTCTGGAAATAGGCAAATATTCATAATGCCATCAAGAACATCTTCAATCTATAGAAAAATATGATAGGCCAGACGGGGTGGCTCATGCCAGCACTTGGGGAGGCCAAGATGGGAGAATCACTTGAGCCCAAGAGTTTGAGACCAGCCTGGGCAACACAGCAAGACTCTGCTTCCAAAAAATTTAAAAAAAAATAGTTTCCATACTTTGTGATTACCCTATAGATTCATCAATTGTTAATTTTTGGCCACATTTACCTCATCTTTAGATGTCTGTATAATTTTTTTTCTGAATAATTTAAAAGTTGTAGACATCAGGCCGGGCACAGGGACTCACACCTGTAATCCCAGCACTTTGGGAGGCTGAGGCAGGTGGATCACTTGAGGTCAAGAGTTCAAGACCTGCCTGGCCAACATGGCAACACACCTTCTCTACCAAAAAAAAAAAAAAATACAAAAATTAGCTGGGCGTGGTAGCATGCGCCTATAGTCCAGCTACTCGAGAGGCTGAGGCAGGAGAATCGCTTGAACCCGGGAGGCGAAGGTTGCAGTGAGCCGAGATTGTGTCACTGCACTCCAGCCTGTGACAGCGAGGTGCCATCTCAAAATAAATAAATTCATTAACTACATATCATCATTATAATTTTAGCCTTTCTCCATTAAAAAAGAGCTTTCCATTTTTTAAAGGGATGATACATTTTTTTTCTTTTTTTGAGATGGCTTCACTGTGTCGCCAAAGCTGGAATGCCATGGCATGACCACAGCTCACTGTAGTTGTGACCTTTCAGGTTCAAGCGATCCTCCCACCTCAGCCTCCCAAGTAGCTGAGACAACAGGTGTGCACCACCATGCCTGGCTAATTGTTAAAGTTTTTGTGGAGATACGGTCTCCCTATATTTCCCAGGCTGGTCTCAAACTCCTGGGCTCAAGTGATCCTCCCACCTCAGCCTCCCAAAGTGCTGGGATACAGATGTGAGCCATTGTGCCTGGTGAAGGGGTGATACTCTTAACCTGGAAGTTGTATGTTATATGTGTGAGAAGGAGGGAGTGGGGAGGGGCATTTTCCTGGGAAGAGGCTCCATAAGTTTCATACCTTATGTCATAGGGTACCATGACGCCAGAAGTAATCTAGTATCACTGCCAAATGAGGCATGCTAAGCTCAGCCTCTAGCTGAGTGACTAAGAATGGGGCCTCCCCACCTCTCAGGTAAGCACGTACGTTTCCCTGTGCCCAGTGGGTGTGAATATCAGTCCTTCCTTGATCCTGTGGTAACATGGTAAGTGTTACTACCTCTCCTTTATTCATGAAATATTAAACAAGCACAAATGGTGTGCCAGGGACTGCACTGGGCGGCAGGGAGGAACAAGACCTGTCCTGGCCCTCAAGGCACTCACTGCCATGTTGACAGATGTGTAAAGAGATTAATTCCAGGCTTCTCAGTCAAGGTGTGCAGGCAGGTCATGGGAGCCAGGGGCATGTTTGGTTCGCAGGGACTAGGAGCAGGACAGGAGATACCCTTTTCTTACCACCTCCATTGCCCCTGCTGCACTGGAAAGCCTGGCCCTGGGGCAGCCTGTGGGGTGACCCGTGCTGCTCGGGAAGCTGCTTCCTGAGACTTCCCCTGATCTTGACATTCAAGAAGCGAGCACAGGGCCGAGGCAGGTGCGCCATCAGATAACCTGGGACCACTCAGGTTTCTCCCAGCTGCCAGGGCTTGTGCCACTTGAGACGTCCGGGCCCTCCCTGCCACGACACCTCATAAGGCCCGTGCAGGGGAGCTGGGTAGGAGCCAGGGCTAAGTGAGGGTGGCACAGATCACCTTCTGTGACTCAGTCTGGTCTTTCCTTCACCAGATGAATCAGAAGCTCCTGGAGGTGGAGCCCGGGAATCTAGTTTTTCAATGCTCATAGATGGCCCTAATGATCATTCCCTTTTGGGAACCCCTGATTACAATCATTTCTTGCCTTCCATGCCAGGGGCTGGGGGCAGGAGGAAAGGGGGACATGGCTATTTCCAGTGTCCTGTGACAAAGTGGGAAGGGGGACCTTCATTCCACATCCTAGCCCTTCCATGACTCATCCATCAGGGGGCTTCTCCTCCCCCGTAGTGGGACGTGGGTTGTCATCTTTTCACCTGCCCTACATGGACGCAAGTAAAAGGGGTGAACAACCCCCTTTGGTGATGAAGTTGGGGACTTACAGTACATGTGGGTATGTGGTTACAGCTGGAAGCACCAAACCCTCTGCGTGCAGACAGAGCACTGATCATTTGAATGCCCTCCAACTGAGCCACCCCTCCCCGCTGCCGAATTGTGTGAGGTCGACAGGACGGCTCTTTTCATTTCCATCTTACAGATAGGGACATTCGTGGAGGCTCTCTAACTCGACTCAAGTCCTATAAGCGTAAGTAGAAGGCCTGGCATAACACTTCTGGGCATCCAGAACTTTCTGTCCCATCGTTGTTTTCTCCTTGTTGTAGGTCCAGGTCAAGTGGTCTGCCTCTTAAATTAGGCAAAGTCCAGACCTCTCAGATTTAGGGACAGGGAGGGTGAGGGTCTCACTGTGTCCCCCAGGCTGGAGTACAATGTTACGATCACAACTCACTGCAGCCTCAAACTCCTAGGCTCAAGTGATCCTCCCACATCAGCTCGCCAGCCCCTCGTAGCTGGCATCATGCCCGTGAGACCGCTCACCTCTCCTCTCACACCCTTCCGCAAAGAAAAGAACTTTAAATAATAGAATGAAATCACTTGTGTGGTAGATTGTATCATGTCCAGAATGTTTGCTACCCCTCCTTGGCATGAGCCTCACCTGAGGGCCTGGGGAGGATTATATACCCCTACCTTGTTGAACCTGGAAGGGCCACGAAACTTGCCTGGCACTGGTTGTAAGAGCCGGTGGGTGGTCCATCAGCTGTCTGTTGCAGTGACCTGCAATGTTCACATGGAGACTGGTTTGTCAGCCTAGGTCCCAGGGTGAAGAAGATAGTCAGAGCAGCCAGCCACAATAGACATGAACAGTAGAGAGAAATTAACCCCTGCCATTGTAGACCAGTAGACTTTCCAGTGGTTGCTGCACCATAATTGAGACTAAACTGTCTGATTCGGTTTGTAATCCCACCATTCAAAGATTAGCCATTGTTAAGATTCTGGTGTGTATCTTAGCAGAAATTCTGATATGCAAATTAATGTATTTAGATACACAATCTTACAAAAATGGGATAATACACATCTTGCTTTGAAGCTTTCTTGTCTTATCTAATATGTACTGAGTGTCTTTCCATGGTAAATTTATATCTAGATCCAATTTTTCAGTGTTGGGATCACAGTGTGGCTCCATAGTGTAGTAATGCATGGTTATGGCAAAAAATGTTTTTTTCCCAGTTTCTTTTATTTTCTCTTTCTTTCCTTCTTTTTTTCTTTTTTCTTTTTTTTTTTTTTTTCATCTCTGTCACCCAGGTTAGAGTGGAGTGCAGTGGCGCAGTCCTGGCTCACTGCAGCCTCAACCTCCTGGACTCAAGCAATGTTCCCACCTTAGCCTCCTGAGTAGCTGGAACCACCACACCTGGCTAATTTTTAAATTTTTTGTAGAGGCAGGGTTTTGCCACGTAACTCACATTGCTTTTGAACTCCTGAGCTCAAGCAATCCTCCCCCGTTGGCCTCCCAAAGTGCTGGGATTACGGGGGTTACAGGTGTGAGCCACCGCACTCAGCCTCCAGTTCCTTTTTTTTTCCTTTCTTTTTTTGAGACACAGTCTTGCTCCCTTGCCCAGTCTGGAGTGCAGTGGTGCAATCTTGGCTCACTACAACCTCTGCCCCCCAGGTTCAAACAATTCAACATCAACCTCCCAGGCTCAAGTGATCCTCCTACCTCAGTTCTCTACCCCTTTGTAGCTGATATACAGATACACACCAGCACACCAGCGTGCCCAGCTACTTTTTAAATTTTTTACAGAGATGCAGTCTCACTATGTTGCCCAGGCTAGTCTTTTTTTTTTTTTTTTTTGAGATGGAATCTTACTCTATCACCCAGGCTGGAGTGCATTGGCGTGATCTCGCCTCACTGCAACCTCTGCTGCCCAGGTTCAACCAATTCTCCTGCCTCAGCCTCCTGGAGTAGCTGGGATTACAGGTGCCTGCCACTGCGCCCGGCTAATTTTTGTATTTTTAGTAGAGATGGGGTTTCACTATCTTGGCCAGGCTAGTCTTGAACTCCTGACCTCATGATCCACCTGCATCAGCTTCCCAAAGTGCTGGGATTACGGGTGTGAGCCACCGCGCCCAGCCATCCAGGCTGGTCTTGAACTCCTGGCTTCAAGTGATCCTCCTGCCTCAGTCTCCCAGTGTTGGGATCACAGGCGTGAGCTACTGCACCCCGCTTAATTTTTGATGAATATAAACTCTGTGATGAACATGTTATGTAAATATTTTTATGCAATGGTCTGATCATTTTCTTAGGTTTAGGTTAAATCTCAAGAAGTGGAATTGCTGACTCTAAGGATTTGCACATCCTTTGTTTGGATACACAATGCCAGACTACCCTCCAGGAAGCCTGCCCAATTCACACCACTTTTGCCAGCCTGCTAGTGCTCTTTTCTCAACCTCATCAATAGCAAGCATGATCAATTTTTCCAGATGATTCCAACTTGAAGAGCATTCCTTTTTTTTTGAGACAGAGTCTTGCTCTGTCCCCCAGGCTAGAATGCAGTGGCTTGATCTTGGCTCACTGCAACCTCCGCCTCCCAGGTTCAAGCGATTGTCTTGCCTCAGCCTCCCGAGTAGCTGGGACTACAATTGCATGCCCCCACACCTGGCTCATTTTTTTTTTGTATTTTTAGTAGAGATGGGGTTTCGCCATGTTGGCCAGGCTGGTCTCAATCTGTTGAACTCGTGATCCGCCCACCTTGGTCTTCCAAAGTGCTGGGATTACAGGCGTGAGCCACCGCACCTGGCCTAAGGAGCATTCTTGATCCTAGCTTTATCATCAGTACTGCCTTGGCAACTGTTTTGTCCATCTGATTGATCACTGCCAAGTCAGAAAGCAAAGGGGATACAACCTCTGGGACCACCTAGGTAGAAGACTGAGCTGGAACTCAGTCTAATTTCCATGTCTTGTACATTACGTCTGAGTTTCTCTTACTTAGCCGACCCCCTCCTGGGAGAATCCTAGGTCTCCCTTTTATCTTTCTCTCCCTGCTGCCCCTTCTCCCTGAGGGGATTTTTAAGGCCAATTTTAAAATTATTATTATGAAACAAATAAAATAGAAATATTGGACAGAATTCTAAATGAAAAAGAAAAAAGGGTCACCCATAATCAGTGCTCCCAACAAATTACATTGTTTTTATTTGCCTTATTTGCCTGTGTTCCCTTCCAGTCCTAGTCCAAATGCATGCCATATTTTTACCCAGATGTGACCCTAGCCCAGATCTAATTTTGCATTCTGCCCCTTTCAATTCTCTTGTCATAAGCAGTTTTCCACATTGCTACATGGTCATCATCTTATTCTAATTGTTGCACAACGTTCCAATGAGTGAATAATTTAATCATCATTACCCTAATGTAAGTCACTTACATAGTTGCTCAATTTTCCTATAATAAATATTGCTGTAGTGCATGCTTTTGTGTATATGGCTTCTTCCTTCATTTGAATTATTTCCTCAGGTCAATTCTCAAGAGTGAGATAGGTCAAAAGGTACGAAGGCTTTAATGATTCTTGGTATGATAACTGGAACATTGTTTTCCAAAGGGTTTTTCTTTCTTTTTTTTTTTTTATTTTCCTGCTCAAAAGTTAATACATGCTATCTTTCAACCATTTAGAAGAAAGCAAAAATTCTGCTACCCAGAAATTACCACTACTAACATTTGGCCAACCATTCCTCCAGGCATCTCTGGATATACACATCTATCTATATGTATAACGTGCATAGATACACATATAGATGTAGACATAAAGATAATTTTTCACAAAAGGGATCACACCCCCATGCCAGTTTTGCAACCTGCTTTTTTACTCAACAACATGTCCTGGGTTTTTCTAATTGGTTCTGCCACCACCAGTGCCTAGGTGGTAGCAAAATGTAGTACAGCAGTAGCTGTAAGACACACTCTGTACCAAGAATTTGATGTACATTAGCTAATTTAAGCTCTGCAATAACCAAATGAGATAAGTTCTATTATCATCATGCCCATTTTACAAATGAGGAAATAGGCTCAGAGAAATTGACTGCACAGGGTCACAGAGCTAGGGAGTGGTGGGGCTGGCACTCCAAAACAGATGTTTATACAAGTAATACACAAACACATGTCTATTGTAAAAGATGAAAATAATAAATGCAAGCAAGAGCATAGCATAGAAACTAAAGTGTGGGCCGGGCGCAGTGGCTCATGCCTGTAATCCCAGCACTTTGGGAGGCCGAGGCAGGTGGATCACGAGGTCAGGAGATCGAGACCATCCTGGCTACCATGGTGAAACCCCATCCCTGCTAAAAATACAAAAAATTCGCCAGCTGTGGTGGCGGGCATCTGTAGTCCCAGCTACTGGGTGGGGGCGCTGAGGCAGGAGAATGGTATTAACCCAGGAGGTGGAGCTTGTAGTGAGCTGAGATGGTGCCACTGCACTCCAGCCTAGGTGACAGATCAAGGATCCGTCTCAAAAAAAAAAAAAAAAAGAAAAGAAACTAAAGTGTGAAAGTCCCATTTACACTTCCACAGAGGTTTGGTGTGTGTATCAGTTAAGTTTAGGTTCAATTGCATATAACAGAAAACCAAAATAGCATAGGCTTAAACAAGATAGGATTTGTTTTCTTCACGTAAAAGAAGTCTGCACATAGCATTTCAGGGCTAGCATGGTGGGCCCATGCTCATTAGTCATGAAGAACCCATTTTCAGTTTATGGCTTCGTCCCTAAGGTCTCCACGTAGACTAATGTTGTCCCTGGAGCTCCAGCCATCATGCCTGCATTCTAGGCAATAAGGAGAAGGCTGGAGGAGCAATGCCATGGTTTTTCCCAGATGAATCAGCCTCTCTCTAAAGAGCTTTCCCTAAAGTCCCCCTACCCTATGATATCGCTTTATTTCTTTTCTAAATTTTTTTTTTTTTTTTTTGAGATGGAATCTCACTTTGTTGCCCAGGCTGGAGTGCAGTGGCACGATCTTGGTTCACTGCAGCCTCCACCTCCTGGTTCTAGTGATTCTCCTGCCTCAGCCTCCCAAGTAGCTGGGAATACAGACGTGCACCACCACGCCCAGCTAATTTCTGTATTTTTAGTAAAGACAGGGTTTCACCATGTTGGCCAGGCTGGTCTCGAACTCCTGACCTCAGGTGCTCCACCCACCTCGGCCTCCCAAAGTGCTGGGATTATAGGCGTGAGCCACTGAACCCGGCCTGATATCAGTTTATTTCTAATTGGCCACCCTTATCCACAGGGAGGCTGTGCAGTGTAGTTTTTAAACTGAGCATTTTGCAGCTTCTCCAACCCCAGCTCCCCTCATAATACAAGTGCTTGGTTAAATTTTTTTTAAGGGGGAAAGAATGGATATTAAAAGAAAATTAGACAATTCTGCCACCATGTATATCCTTCCCAATCCTTTCCTACAAATTTATATATGTATATATTGTGAAAGTTGATTGTACAAATTGGGTCATTCTTGCCATACTCAACTAAATCAGACTCAATGGGCTGGGGGGAAAAGCACTTGGGACACATAACTTCGTTTCAGTAGGTACATTTTCCACAAGCTTGGCTGCTGAAACTGCCTCTTGAAACCTGAAACTAGTTTTATCTGATGGTTACTGAAACAACCTGCTGCAACTCTAAGGTTAGATTTACCCACCACCTTCACTCACCAGTCAGCACTTGGCATCCCCAAAACCTTACTAGCACCAATGAACTATCTTTCAAAACAATTCTCCTTCTCATAAAACCCCCAAACATCTCTTTGTTCTTTGGCTGTACTAAAGACCACCCAGTCTGTGTGTATGCCCCAAATTGCAATTGTTGCTTCTGAGATAAAATGTTAAATTTAGAGATTCATCTCTACTTTTTTTTTTTTTTTTTGAGACGGAGTCTCGCTCTGTCGCCCAGGCTGGATTGCAGTGGCGCAATTTCGGCTCACTGCACGCTCCGCCTTCCGGGTTCACGCCATTCTCCTGCCTCAGCCTCCCACATAGCTGGGATTACAGGTGCCCGCCACCACGCCTGGCTAATTTTTGTATTTTTAGTAGAGATGAGGTTTCACCGTGTTGGCCAGGCTGGTCTCAAACTCCTGACCTCAGGTGATCCACCCGCCTGGGTCTCCCAAAGTGCTGGGATTACAGGTGTGAGCAACCGTGCCAGGCCTCATATTAATCACTTTCTTAGAATGTGGTTTGTGTCTTAAAGAAAAATTCACTGTATGGCATAACTGTACTCTAAATCCTTAGAGCAAATAATGAGGTTTAACGATGATGTTTATATCCTTTTGCTTTTGAGAACAGTGGGTTTCAGTCTTCCCATACTTTCCTACCTCTTCCTCCTTTCTCTAACAGAAATGCATACTTCATGCATGCATTTACACACTTAATACATAGTACACATTCCCATTTTAACAATGGCTCATTTAGGCAGTGACTTGCAATTGCAGGGAAAGGGGACAATACCAGATTGTGGGAATTGGGTAATTACCATATTCTCTCTGGAAGAAATACTGCCTCAGGGATGAATAACAAAGCGATTTATGTGACTTTTTGTTTGTTTGTTTTTTCAAATGTTTATTTCATGTACAAACTATCATGGTTTTTCATTGAGTAGATGCCTTGGATAATCCTTTGAAGGAATATCATTTAGTCCAACTTAATGAAACCGATATCCTTCACGTACTGACGGAAACACTGGCGGCACATATTGAGGCCATATTTCCGGATCAGACCGTGCCGGTTTGAACAGATGCGACAAGAGCGAGAACCCTGGCCAAATTTATGCGGGTGGCTCCAGTACAGCTGCTGATGACCCATCCTGCTCTCAGCAGTGCAACGAGGTAAAAGGATTTATGTGACTTTTAAGCAAATTTCCTAGTCTGCATACCTTTCCTTATCTGCAAGCTGGAAGACATTGAGTATGAATGACATGATCTGACATTTTGCAAGTCATTTTAGTTGCTGTGTGGAAAATAGCCTGTAAAAAGGTACAGATACAGGTGGGGAGACTAGTTAGGAAGCTATGTAATAATCTTGGTGAGACCCGATGGTGGCTCAGAGCAGTGGAAGTAATGGTAAGTGGTCAGAATTTGGATATGTTTTTTGTTTGTTTGAGACAGTCTCACTGTCACCCAGGCTGGAGTGCAGTGGCACGATCCCAGCTCACTGCAACCTCTGTGTCCTAGGTTCAAGTAATTCTCCTGCCTCACCCTCTCTAGAAACCAGGATTACAGGGTTATGCTACCATGCTTGGCTAAGTTTTGTATTTTTAGTAGAGACAGGGTTTCACCATGTTGCCCAGGCTGGTCTTGAACTTCTGAGCTGCCCACCTCAGCCTCCCAGAGTGTTGGGATTACAGGCGTGATCCACTGCTACCAGTCAAAATCTGGATGTGTTTGGAAGGAAGAGCTGACAGGATTTACTGACAGATTGTTTGTAGGATGTGAGAAAAGGGGCAAGTATGACCTCAGGATTTTTGGACTAAGTAACTGGAAGGATAGAATTGCCATTTACTGAAGTATGTAAGGGTGGTCCTTCTTGAAATTTTGTCTGGGTAGGTGGGAAATAGTATCTCATTGTATTTGTTATTTTCCCCAGTTTTCAGTGAGGTCATAAATCTTTTCATGAATTTCTTGGCCATACTGGTTTGTGTGTCTATGAATTGCCTGACTATATACTTCACCTGTTTTTCTTTTGGATTGTTTGTTTCCCATTCATTTCTTGATTGTCATATGCTACAACATGGATAAGCTTTGAAGACATGATGCTAAATGAAATAAGCCAGTCACAGAAGCACAAATACGGCATGATTCCACTTACATGAAGTATCTAAAGTAGTCAAACCATTAGAAAGAGGAATCGAATGATGCTTGTTAGAGGTTTATAAAATTCTCTACTTACTGATAATAGCTATATTCTGCCACATCTCATCAAAACATTTTTTTTTAAAGAGACGGGGTCTTGCTGTGTTGTCCAGGCTGACTTTATACCCCTGGCCTTGAGTGATCCACTTCAGCCTCCTGAGTAGCTGGAACTACAGGCATGTACTACTGTGCCTAGCAAAATCCTTTTTTTTTTTTTTTTTTTTTTTTTAAGACAGAGTCTCACTCTGTCAGCCCAGGCTGGAGTCCAGTGGCACAATCTCGGCTCACTGAAAGCTCAGCCTCCCAGGTTCACGGCATTCTCCTGCCTCAGCCTCCCAAGCAGCTGAGACTACAGGTGCCCGCCACCACGCCCGGCTAATTTTTTTTGTATTTTTAGTAGAGACAGGGTTTCACCGTGTTAGCTAGGATGGTCTCAATCTCCTGACCTCGTGATCCACTGGCCTCAGCCTCCCAAAGTGCTGGGATTACAGGTGTGAGCCACCGTGCCCAGTGTGCCTAGCAAAATTATAGACTTCTTTGAGGTCATTTTTGTCCAGATTTCTTGTCAAAATAATTGTCCAGAATATTAAAAATATAGACCCTTCCATACTTATTTATTAATAATTGTCATAAAACAGGCTGGGATTACAGGCATGAGCCACCCCACCTGGCCTGCACATTTGAAAGAATAGCTATCAGGTTGGGCACGATGACTCACACCTGTAATCCCAGCACTTTAGGAGGCTGAGGTGTGTGGATTGCTTGAGCCCAGGAGTTTGAAACCAGCCTGGGCAACATAGACCCCATCTCTATAAAAGTTTTTAAAATTAAGTATACCCAAAGGATTATAAATCATGCTACTATAAAGACACATACACACGTATGTTTATTGCAGCACTATTCACAATAGCAAAGACTTGGAACCAACCCAAATGTCCAACACTGATAGACTGGATTAAGAAAATGTGGCACATATACACCATGGAATACTATGCAGCCATAAAAAATGATGAGTTCATGTCGTTTGTAGGAACATGGATAAAGCTAGAAACCATCATTCTCAGCAAACTATCGCAGGAACAAAAAACCAAACACTGCATGTTCTCACTCATAGGTGGGAATTGAACAATGAGAACACATGGACACAGGAAGGGGAACGTCACACACTGGGGCCTGTTGTGGGGTCGGGAGAGGGGGGAGGGACAGCATTTGGAGATAGACCTAATGCTAAATGACGAGTTACTGGGTGCAGCACACCAACGTGGCACATGTAAACATATGTAACTAACCTGCACGTTGTGCACATGTGCCCTAAAACTTAAAGTATAATAAAAAAAATTAGAATAGCTATCTCTCCCAGTGTTTATGGACTAGCATTGTACTGGGAAAGTCTCTGTATGATCAGTCACCTTCACCAGTCAGCCCAACTGGATGTTCTGGGGGCCTCTGAAATTTTTTTGGCAGTTATGATTTCTCTGGGCCTCTGCCTGCATTTTCTGTATTCAAGAGGCTAGGTAGTTTCTTTTTCGGAAGTTTGTAATTTCTTGTTCCTTCTGGTGTCCGTCTGTGGCACTACAAGTTCTTTGGTTCCATAGCAGCAAGCCACCCCGCTCTTATTTTCAGTGGGCACCAGGTATCCAAAGTATGCTGGCTCCCTGTCAGTTCAAGTCATGTGAGAAAGCTACCAGTCCCTCGGGCAGTCTTCTGAAAAGCTAGAGAGCCTGATGCACATTCCACTGTCTCGCTCTCCTGATGTTGAGACTTCAAGTTGTGCCCCTTCTCCAGATCTTGTTGGCGTCATCGAGTCATGCTGGCTGCAGCAAGCTGTGGCCCACTTTTCCTTGTTCTCAGCAACCCTCAGGGATCCAAAATTTGCCAGCTCCATCAGTGCTCCAAGAAAGGCAAGACATAAACGAGTCTCAGCCAGCCCTCTGGAGAGCCAGAACACCCGTCGCCATGCTCTGCTATTCTCCCTCCCTCCTGAGGGAGAAGTCATAAGCTCAGGTGTTCTGGCCTGGCCCTGAGTTGTGCTGGTGTGAGGGAGGGGTTAATCGGGAAAGTTAAAATTATTCTTACCTGTGTCAGTTTGCTGTGCTTGGCTTTGTGCTCGTCTGGGGTACTGCAACTTTTTTTTTTTTCTTGAGACAGAGTCTCGCTCCGTTGCCCGGGCCGGAGTACAGTGGCATGATCTTGGCTCACTGCAACCTCTGCCTCCTGAGTTCAAGGGCATCTCCTGCCTCAGCCTCCTGAGTAGCTAGGAATACAGGCGCCCACCACCACGCCTGGCTAATTTTTGTATTTTCAGTAGAGACAGGGTTTCACCATATTGGCCAGAGCCCCTGGTTTTGAACTCCTGACTTCAAATGATCTGCCCACCTCAGCCTCCCAAAGTGCTGGGATTACAGGCGTGAGCCACCACGCCCAGCCGGGAAGTGTAACTTTTTAACTAGATTTTGGAATTCTCATGAAAGTATTTAGGTTTGTATATGTTAAATCAGTGTTTCTGTGGGAGAACGAGGGCTGAGACTTCCTCTTCTCTCTTGCTGACATCCTCCTCCTCCCCATAAAACTTTTTTTTTTTTTTTGAGACGGAGTCTCACTCTGTCGCCCATGCTGGAGTGCAGTGGCATGATCTCGGCTCACTGCAAGTTCCGCCTCCCGGGTTCATGCCATTCTCTTGCCTCAGCCTACCGAGTAGCTGGAACTGCAGGTGCCCGCCACCACACCCGGCTAATTTTTTGTATTTTTAGTAGAGATGAGGTTTCACCGTGTTAGCCAGGATGGTCTCGATCTCCTGACCTCGCGATCCACCTGCCTCAGCCTCCTAAAGTGCTGGGATTACAGGCGTGAGCCACTACGCCCGGCCCCCCTCCCCATACTTCTTTAGACTGCTCAGATATGAAATCACTTCAGAAACCTACCCAAATATTTATTATGATCCTGCATGTTTGCCATTTCACAATCAATGACATTTTGAGGCCACATTGACTATAAATAATCGCATCTGTTTTTGGAAAAGCCACATTCTGTTTCACACTAATTTTTTTTTTTTGTCCTTGCAAAGTTGGCTTTCTGGATGGAGAGAATGATGTGTCTGGCAATAGGGATCTGTACGTTTCCTATTTCAAGAGCACACGAAGTATTGACATCTGAAATGAAAACACAAAAGGAAAAGCTTAAACTTGCCACGTAGAAAGTTCTTCAAGCTTGAATAGTGTTTTCATAACCATAGTGGGTTTTTTTAGGATTATAATAGTTCTTTTTAAATGCTTTATATACTTAACAAATGTAATCAAATCATTGCAAATTCTTATATGGAAGATTTAGGCGCTGGCAGCAATAGTTACATAAATTATAATGTCAACTATGACAAACTTTCTATGTGTCTAGAGCTAGAATATAAAATAGAAGTGTGCCATCATGGCTACAAATGGTTAAGAATATAGATTCTAGGCTGGGCACGGTGGCTCACTCCTGTAATCCCAGCACTTTGGGGGGCCAAGGAGGGTGGATCACCTGAGGTCAGGAGTTCCAAGACCAGCTTGAGCAACATGGTGAAACCCTGTCTCTACTAAAAATACAAAATTTGGCCAGGTGCGGTGGCTAATGCCTCTAATCCCAGCACTTTGGGAAGCCGAGGCAGGCGGATCACCTGAGGTCAGGAGTTCGAGACCAGCCTGACCAACATGGTGAAACCCCGTCTCTACTAAAAATACAAAACTAGTCGGGCATGGTGGTGCATCTCTGTAATCCCAGCTACTCAGGAGGCTGAGGCAGGAGAATCACTCGAACCCGGGGGCAGAGGTTGCAGTGAGCTGAGATTGTGCTATTGCACTCCAGCCTGGGCAACAAGGATGAAACTCCATTTCAAAAAAATAGATGATAGATAGATAGATAGATAGATAGATAGATACATGATAGATGATGATAGATGATAGATAGATAGATGATAGATAGGTGATAGATAGATAGATAGATAGATAGATAGATAGATAGATAGATAGATTCTAGAGTCAGAATGCCCGGGTTTCAGTCCTGGTTCCACCAGTCATCAGCCAGGTAATCAGGATCAGGTTATTTAGCCATTTTTAGTCTTTTTTTCTTTTCGTGCCTCATTTTCCTCACCTATAAAATGGGTATGTTAAAAATAGCACCTACTGGCTGGGCGCGGTGGCTCACGCCTATAATCCCAGCACTTTGGGAGGCCGAGGCAGGTGGATCACAAGGTCAGGAGTTCAAGACCAGCTTGGCCAAGATGGTGAAACCCCATCTCTATTAAAAATACAAAACTTAGCCGGGTGTGGTGGCAGGTGCCTGTAATCCTAGCTACTTGGGAGGCTGAAGCAGATAACTGCTTGAACCCGGGAGGCAGAGGTTGCAGTGAGCCAAGATCACGCCACTGCACTTCAGCCTGGGTGACAGAGCGAGACTCTGTCTCAAAAAAAAGAAAAAGCACCTACCTCATAGATTGCTGTAAGAATGATAGACAGATATAAAATAATTAGAACAGTGCCTGGAGTATAGCAAGAACTCAATCATGGTTGCTGTTACTATTTAGAAAAAAACAATTGTGGTGAGATTGCTCTTTTTAAGCTAGTGGCTGTTAGGTATCATTCATGTTATATTTTTATTTTATTTATTTATTTTTTTTTTGAGACGGAGTCTCGCTGGCACCTAGGCTGGAGTGCAGTGGCGCGATCTTGGCTCACTGCAAGCTCCGCCTCCCGGGTTCACGCCATTCTCCTGCCTCAGCCTCCGGAGTAGCTGGGACTACAGGCGTCCGCCACCACGCCCGGCTAATTTTTTGTATTTTTAGTAGAGACGGGGTTTCACCGTGGTCTCGATCTCCTGACCTCGTGATCCACCCTCCTTGGCCTCCCAAAGTGCTGGGATTACAGGCGTGAGCCACCACGCCCGGCCACCATGTTATATTTTTAAAAGTATGAAATGACCTTTCTACTTCATTTACAGAGTTGAAACTGTGGGACAACCAGACAGAAGAGACAGCATAGGAGTGTGTGCAGAAAAACAGGATGGATATGACTCTCTGCAGCGGAATCAAGCTGTGTGCATTACTACAAATGGTAAGAGATAAATAACTGTCATTCTCTTGGATATATATTAATTATTTTAGTAATATATGAATCTGTTCCAGTTTCATACATTTATAGTAGGAGATGAGAAAATTTAGGTATTTTTTTCTTTTTTCTTTTTATTATGAAGTCTCACTCCATCACTGAGGCTGGAGTACAGTGGCATGATCATAGCTCGCTGCAGCCTCAAATTCTTGGGCCCAAGCCATCCTCCCACCTCAGCCTCCTGAGTGGGAGGGACTAGTTGGGACTGTAGCAGAGACAGGGTTGGGACTACAGTTGCATGCCACCGTGACTGGCTAATTTTTTTTATTTTTACTTTTTTGTAAAGATAAGTTGTTGCCCAGGTGGGTCTTGACTCTTGGTTTCCAGCAATCCTCCCACCTTGGCCTCCTAAAGTGCTGGGACTACAGGCGTAAGCCACCGTGGCTGGCTGAAAGTTTTGGTCTTAATGACATAATTTATGTGACTACCATGTACCAGGCATTGTTCTAAACTCTTTACAAATAATAAATCATTCAGTCTACATCCCTAGTGCTCTTTAAAAATCACTAGCCAGAGGCCAGGTGCGGTGGATCATGCCTCTAATCCTAGCACTTTGGGAGGCCGAGGCAGGCAAATCACGAGGTCAGGAGTTCAAGACCAGCCTGGCCAACATAGTGAAACCCCGTCTCTACTAAAAACACAAAAAATAGCTGGGTGTGGTGGTGGGTGCCTGTAATCCTAGCTACTTGGGAGGCTGAGGTAGGAAAATCACTTGAATCCAGGAGGCGGAGGTTGCACTGAGCTGAGATCATGCCACTGTACACCAGCCCAGGTGACAGTGTGAGACTCCGTCTCAAAAAAAAAAAAAAATTCACTAGCAAGACATGTTAATCTTTTGTGTTGTTGGCTGGGCACGGTGGCTCACACCTATAATCCTAGCACTTTGGGAGACCAAGGTGGGTGGATCACTTAAGGTCAGGAATTCAAGACCAGACTGACCAACATGGTGAAACACAGTCTCTCCCAAAACCAAAAACAAAAACAAAGAAAAACCAACATAGAATTAGCCGGGTGTCGTGGTGGGTGTCTGTAGTCCCAGCTACTTGGGAGGCTGAGGCAGGAGAATCGCTTGAACCGGGGAGGTGGAGGTTGCCATAAGCTGAGATCCTTCCAGCCTGGGGGACAGAGCAAGACTCTGTCTCAAAATAAATAAATAAAATTAAATTTAAAAATTGACCTTTCTTTGCCACTTCTATGCATTAATCTTATATAAGGCAATATTAGGAATGGTGTGTTTTTGTAGAATTAGACTGTGTTTATATAATTTTAACAGATGTCCTTATTCTTAAAGCATCTTGGGGAAGAAAGGGCGAGCTTATACTATTTAGCATTTGAGTTCTCTTCCGAGGTGGGAGTGGAGGGTTGAGGTAGACCAAGTCGTTTGGTTATAGGACAGGAATGGTGATGCTAAAGCAAGAGCCAGTTATTGTTCTAAGCACCTTGCTGAGGAAGGTACTTGTAATACCATTTCACAGTTGAAGAAACAAATTTGGCTTTGTTAAGTAACTTTCTGAGTTATGAAGTGGCAAGCACAACCAAAGCTGGGATTCAAATCCATGCCTAATTCCAAAGCCCATAATTCTTCCCCATACTACACTATGTCCAGGACGCGAGTCTGATATTAGACATTATGGAACATAATTTACTAAAACATACATGAAAATTCCCTCACTAGAATTTAAGATTCATGACGATGACAACGGTACCTGGCTTATTTACCTTTGTGTCCCCATGCCTAATGTATGAGCCATGTTAGATGCTAAGTAAGTCTTTAAAGAATAAATGAGGCTCTGTAATCTTAACTACCCATATAGCAACTATGATCCTTCCCCTACAAGGCCTGACAGAAGAATCTACTCCCCAAATAAGAAGAGAAATAGGTATAATTTAGACAACCCACTCGGTAGAAAATCTTAGTTGGATTAATAAAGAAAGGAGCTAAGATTTATTAGTCCCATTACATTCTAGGTACTTCAGGCAATTCATAAATTTATGTGTCAAAATACAAAAAACTTCTATTCTGATACCTGTATAACTTCACTTTTTCTCTGGAGTAGCAAGTAGCAAGTCTACCAAAGGGATAGATGCTTATTTAGGGAGAGAAGGAAGATGTAAGTGACTGCAGTTTTGACCTATAAGCACTGGGAGAATCCTTGAAGCAGGATATTAGTCTTACACGACTTCCCATTCCTAGTGCTTGGGAAAAGTGCTAGCACAGATATTCAATAGATGAACAGAAGAATGGCCACTAGTGATAGCACACTAGAAGAGCAGGTAGAAGCTATTTGGGTTATGAAAAAGGATGGCAGGCCAGGCGCAGTGGCCCATGCCTGTAATCCCAGCACTTTGGGAGGTCGAGGGGGGCAGATGACGAGGTCAGGAGATCGAGACCATCCTGGCCAACGTGGTGAAACCACGTCTCTACTAAAAATACAAAAATTACCTGGGCATGGGGCCAAGCTCACACCTGTAATCCCAGTACTTTGGGAGGCAGAGGCGGGCGGATCACTTGAAGTCAGGAGTTTTGAGAACAGCCGGACCAACACGGAGAAACCCTGTCTCAACTAAAAATACAAAATTGGCCGGGCATGGTGGCGGGCGCCTGTAATCCCAGCTACTTGGGAGGCTGAAGCAGGAGAATCGCTTGAACCCGGGAGGCGGAGGTTGCGGTGAGCTGAGATCATGCCACTGCACACCAGCCTGGGCAACAAGAGCAAAACTCTCATCTCTTAAAAAAAAAAAAAAAATTACCTGGGCGTGGTGGTGCGTGCCTGTAATCCCAGCTACTCGGGAAGCTGAGGCAGGAGAATCACTTGAACCAGGGAGTTGGAGGTTGCACTGAACCGAAATCGCACCACTGCACTCCACTCCAGCCTGGCGACAGAGCGAGACCCTGTCTCAAGAAAAAAAAAAAAGAGCCAGGCGCAGTGGCTCACACCTGTAATCCCAGCACTTTGGGAGGCCAAGGTGGGCAGATCATGTCAGGAGATTGAGACCATCCTGGCTAACACAGTGAAACCCCGTCTCTACTAAAAATACAAAAAAAAAAATTAGCTGGGCGTGGTGGCGGTTGCCTGTAGTCCCAGCTACTCAGGAGGCTGAGGCAGGAGAATGGCGTGAACCCGGGAAGCGGAGCTTGCAGTGAGCCGACATCCCGCCGCTGCAGTCCAACCTGGGCGACAGAGTGAGACTCCGTCTCAAAAAAAAAAAAAGGAAAAGAAGGAAAAGGATGTAAGGCATGTCATGTCTTTCTCAGAGAGACTAGGGTAGCAGAAGTGGTTGAATTGAAAAGTTTCCGTTTTTTTAATAAATGCTTAAATACTTATTGGAGAAGTAGGGTAGTATTATATTAAGCCAAATGTAAACCCATGTAGGTTGTCCTAACATAAACTGGAAAAAGGTAATTTCTTGTGCCCGAGGGTCAGAATCGTTGCCAGACTTCTCCGGGGGAGGCCGGCTGGAGAATGAAGGGAATGAATGAAGTGTCAGGTATTTATGTCGTATATGTAGAAAGGACTACATGTAAATTCTTGACAACTTAATTTTAGTACTTTTCTTTTTTTTTTTTGAGACGGAGTCTTGCTGTCACCTAGGTTGGAGTGCAATGGTGGGATCTTGGCTCATTGCAATTTCCGCCTCCCAGGCTCAAGCGATTCTCCTGCCTCAGCCTCCTGAGCAGCTGGGATTACAGGTGCCCACCAGCATGCCTGGCTAATTTTTGTATTTTTAGTAGAGATGGGGTTTCACTGTGTTGGCCAGGCTGGTCTTGAACTCCTGACCTAAAGTGATCTGCCCGCCTCGGCCTCCCAAAGTGCTGGGATTACTGGCATGAGCCACTACGCCCGGCCCTTAGATGTGTCTTGTGCTTTGCATGCAAGTGTGTGTTAGTAATGGACTTCTTTTGTAAAATAATTTTATTATACTAGGAAAGTATATATATATATAGTGTGTGTGTGTGTGTGTGTGTGTGTACATATATATATACATTTTTTTTTTCTGGACAGCGTCTCCTCTCAGGCTGGAGTGCAGTGGTGCAACTCCAAATCATGGCAACCTCCACCTCCTGGGTCAAGTGATTCTCCTGCTTCAGCCTCCTGAGTAGCTGGGGTTACAGGCACCTGCCACCACACCCAGCTAATTTTTGTATTTTTAGTAGAGAGGGGGTTTCACCATGTTGGCCGGCTGGTCTTGAACTCCTAAACTCAGGTGATCCACCCACCTTGGCTCCCCAAGATGCTGGGATTACAGGCGTGAGCCACTACCTCAGACGAAGTATATTCTTTTGATTTTAAAAATTGAAATCAAATTAAAACCCAAACCACAATGAGATGCCACTTCACATTCACTAGCATGGCTGTAATTGTTTAAAAAATAAAAATAAAAATGTTGGGGAGGATTTGGAGAGATTGGAACCATTATATATCGTTAGCGGAAAGTAAAACGGTGTAACACTGTGGAAAATACTTTGGCAGTTACTCAAAAAGTTAAACTTAGAGCTACTGTATGACCCAGTAATTCTATTCATACATACATAGTCAAAAGAATTGCAAACAAATGGTCATGCAGAAACGCATACACATATGTATACAGCAGCATTGTTCTCAATGACCAAAAGGTGGAAACAACCTACATGTGCATTAACTGATGAATGGATAACGCAAATGTCATTGATCTATATAACGGATATATTATTCAGCCTTGAAGGAAATGCTAACGCAGGTTACAACATGGAGAACCCTTGAGGGCATTATGCTAAGTGAAATAAGCCAGTCACCAAAGGACAAATACTGTGTGATTCTGCTCATATGAGGTACTTAGTTAGAGTGGTCAGATTCATAAAGACAGAAAGTAGAAGGGTGGTTACCGTGGGCTGGGAGAAGGAGAGAATGGGGAGCTAGTGTTTAATAGGTACAGAGTTTCAATTTGGGAAGATGAAAAAGTTCTGGAGATTTGTTGTACAACAGTGTGAATATAATTAACACTACTGAATTGTACACTTAAAAGTGGTTAGAGACAGTCAGGTGTGGTAGCTCATGCCGGTAATACCAGCACTTTGGGAGGCCGAGGTGGGAGGATCACTTGAGTCCAGGAGTTCGAGACCACGCTGGGCAACCTAGCGAAATCCTGTCCCTACAAACAATGCAAAAATTAGCCAGGTTTGGTGGTGTGTGCCTGTGGTGCCAGTTACTTGTGAGACTGAGGTGGGAGGATCACCTGAGCCCGGGGAGGTTGAGGTTGCAGTGAGTCATGATCACACCACTGCACTCCAGCTAGGAAGACAGATTGAGATCCTGTCTCAAAAAATAGGTGGGAGCTAACATGGTGAAACCCCGTCTCTACTAAAAATACAAAAAAAAAATTAGCTGGGTGTGGTGGTGGGCACCTGTAGTCCCAGCTACTCGGGAGGCTGAGGCAGGAGAATGGCGTGAACCCAGGAGGTGGAGCTTGCAGGGAGCCAAGGTCACACCACTGCACTCCAGCCTGGGTGACTGAACAAGACTCGGTCTCAAAAAAAGAAAAAAAGGTGGGGAGAGGGGGCAGTGGTTAGAGTGTAAATCTTATGTTATGCCTACTTTACCTCAATTTTTAAAAATTGTTTGAAGCCACACACAAAAGTCTTATTTAGTGAAATCATGTACTGTATGATTTCATTTATATGAAATGTCCCAAATGGGCAAATTCATAGGAAGTAAGTAAATACTTGCCAGGAAATAGGAGAGGAAATGGGGAGTAGGGCCAGTGATTCTGGGACTTCTTTCTGGGGTGATGAAAATGTTCTGGAATTAAATAGTGGTGATGGCTGTACAGCCTTGTGAATACTATACTAAAACCCACTAAATTCTGCACTTATTTAAAAGGGTGAATTTATAGTGTATAAATTATATCTCAATAAAAATTAAAAAAAGGGGTGGTATGAGGAATTGGGAAAATATATACACATATATATACACACACACATATATATATACACATATATATGTACCTTAACTCTAATCAGTTCCCTTTGTCCTTTCTGCAACAAAGTTATAAACAACTGATAGTATAAGGTGTCTAGTCCAGATCTCTTTCTCTCTCTATCTCTCTCTCTATATATATATATGTGTGTGTGTGTGTGTGTGTGTGTATGTATATGTATCTTTCCAGAAAAATATGCAAAATGGCTTGGTGAATTTTCTTTTTGATTTTAACAGTTAACTTCTTTTGGCCAGTCGTGGTGACTCACACCGGTAATCCCAGCACTTTGGGAGGCTGAGGTGGGTGGATCACTGTAACCCAGGAATTCAAGACCAGCCTGGGCAGCGTATCAAGACCCCTTCTTTACAAAAAATACAAAAATTAGCCAGGCTTGGTGGCACATGCCTGCAGTTCCAACCACTTGAGAAGCTGAGGCAGGAGGATCGCTTGAGCATGGGAGGCAGAGGTTGCACTGAGCCAAGATTGCACCACTGCACTCCAGCCTGGGTGACAGAGCCAAACCTTGCTTCAAAAAAAAAAAAATCTAGCCTCACAGTGGCTTATGCCTTTAATCCCAACACTTTGGGAGGTTATGGCAGGAGGATGCCTTGAGCCCAGCAATTTGAGGCTGCAGTGGGCTATGATTATGCCATTGCACTCCAGCTTGGGAGACAGAAAGAGACCTTGTCACAAAAATAAATTTTTTTTCTTTGCTTTCTTCCTTTTTTTTTTTTTTTTTTAAAAAAAGACAGGGCCTCACTATTTCAACCTGTCACCCAGGTTGGGGTGTAACAGTTCAACCTCAGCTCACTGCAACCTCCACCTCCCAGGTTCAAGTGATACTCCCACCTCAGCCTACCAAGTAGCTAGGACTACAAGTGCACACCACCACGCCTGGCTCATGTTTTTTGTGTATTTTTTGTACAAATTGGGGGTTTTGTCATGTTGACCATTTTTTTTGTAGAGATGGGGGTTTTGTCATGTTGCCCGAACTCCTGGGCTCAAGCGATCCACCCACCTCAGCCTCCCAAAGTGCTGGGATTACAGGTGTGAGCCATTGCGCCTGGCCAATTTTTTCCTTTTACTGTGTCTGTGGTTCCACAACTTCCTTTTTGCCCATTCTCTATGGACTTTCTACTTCATTTGGACTCTGCTTAGATTGGCCTAGTTTTCTCTTTAGTCAAATCTTCAGGAACCAATTAATTACCATTAAAAATGATTTGACAAGCTATTTTTATTGTTAAAAATCCTCGTTTTGAGGAACACAACCACAAAGTAATCATTGATTTCAGTAAAAAAAAAATACTTAATAATAAAATTTTAAAAACGTGGCTCCAGGCCATCCAGATGCCTTAACTTGGGCTCAGGGGTCTCACATTGATGAGTCTTCTTCATGTTCCTTTGATGCCCTTTTGTGGGCAAGAATCTGTTTTGGAAGAAAACACAATTAAGATTATCTATCACAACAACCACTATCTCCAAATGCGTACTCATTCCTTTTATTCATTTTAAGTCTCATCTACCTGATAAGATAACTTTTTTGAAGACAGGAATTGTATGCTGTTTAACAGTGCTTTGATTCTTCCACAGTTCAGTCATCCTTGCTACCTTGTGGGGGACTGGTTCTAGGATACCGCCCCCACACCGTACCAGAATCTGTGGATGCTCAATCCCTTACATATCATGGTGCAGTATTTGCATATAACTAACACACACACCCCCATATACTTTATTTACTTACTTACTTAGAGACAGGATCACCCTTTGTCACTCAGGCTGGAGTGCAGTGTCACAATCACAGCTCACTGCAGCCTCAACCTCCTGGACTCCAGTGATCTGCCCACCTCAGCCTCTTGAGTAGCTGGGACTACAGGTGCATACCACTACACCTGGCTAATTTTTTTATTGTTATTAAAGACAAGGTCTCACTATGCTGCTCACGTTGTTCTCCCAAAGTGTTGGGATTACAAGTCTGAGTCACCGTGCCTGGTCCCATGTACTTTAGGACATCACTAATAAAATGTATAGATATTGTACAATGGTGACAGTTGTTATACTGTACTTTGTATTTTTATTGTTTCTTTTTTCAAATATTCAGCCTCATCTAGTTGAATCTGAGGATGTGGACTTGCTGATGAAGAGGGCTGACTGTATCTAACTTAGGGTCTTGCATGCAGCTGGCACTTAATGCATTTTATTGACTGTTTTAGCTAACATTCAACGGACAATTCCTAATTAAAAAAACTTTTAAAAGTATGAAAGAAAAGAAACCTGCTCTAAAGTGGCAGGAAAACCAGCCTGGGCAACATAGCGAGATCTTGTCTCTAGAACAAAAGTTTTAAAATTCGCTGCCTGTCTGTAGTCCCAGCCACTCTGGAAGCTGAGGCAGGAGGATCCCTTAAGCCCAGGAGTTTGAGGTTACAGTGAGCTAGATCACACCACTGCTCTCCAGTCTGGGTGACAACAAGGCCCTGAGAAAGAAAAAAAAAAAGAAAGGAAAGGAAGGAAAGACAGTAAGTATTGAAGAGACAAAACTATCATTATTTGCATATAAAATAAAAATGTCAGCCAAAGAAGCCTAAGAGAATCAACTAAGATTTTACTGGAATGAGAATTCAGTATGGTGGCTAGATACAAAATCAAGAGAGCAGCACACAAACCTCAAATACTTTTCAGATGTGCCACCAATAACTAACTAGAAAATGGAAGAAAGATCCCATTTACAATGGCAATACAAATGTCTGAAGTATTTAGGAACAAAAATACAAAGATCTGTTACCTAACAAAAGACGTGTGAGATCTATATGATGGAAACCCTAAAACTCTTCTGAAAGACATTATCAAGAAATGAATACATGACATGAAATACCATGTTCCTAGAATGTCGTACAGATGTCAATTCTCAAATTAATCTACAAATTTAAGGTAATCCTATTCAAATCCCAAGATAGTTTTCAGTGGTGGCTGTTTTTGAGACCGGGTCTCACTCTGTTGCCCAGGCTAGAGTGCAGAGGTATGACCACAGCTCACTGTATCCTCGACCTCCCAGGCTCAAGCAATCCTCCCACTTCAGCCTCTGAAGTCTTTCATATGGTGTCCAAGAAATGGGGACAAATCTCACAAAGGGACTAGGCTCAGGAGGGCTGGAATATTCAGGGAAGTTTCTTTTTCTTTCTTTCTTTTTTTTTTTGAGGCAGAGTCTCTCGCTCTGTCCCCCAGGCTGGAGTGCAGCAGCCTGATCTTGGCTCACTGCATGCTCCACCTCCCAGGTTCACGCCATTCTCCTGCCTCAGCCTCACAAGTAGCTGTCACTACACGTGCCTGCCACCACACCCAGCTAATTTTTTTTGTATTTTTAGTAGAGATGGGGTTTCACTGTGTTAGCCAGGATGGTCTCAATCTCCTGACCTCGTGATCTGCCCGCCTTGGCCTCCCAGAGTGCTGGGATTACAGGCGTGAGCCATTGCACCTGGTCTATTCAGGGAAGGTTTCAAGCAGAAAGATAACTGAGTTGGCTTTGGAGAGATTCACAGGACTCCCACAGGCAGAGTGAAATAAGGGAATTTTAGATGGACAAAGGCACAGACAAGAGCAGAAATGGGGATGGTGTGACTGGAGTATGGTGAGGGGCTGCTCTGGCTGGAATGGAGGGCTACCACAACAATGGAAATGGTAAATGAGGCAAATAAGGTTGGATTAGGAGCATAGCATCAAGGTTGCCACCTTATTAAATCACTCTTCCAATATGCTAGCACTGGCCTGTTGGGAAAAGTAATACATCACGTAATCAAACAAAAGGCAAAAAGAGGCAAGCTCCAGGAATGGGCACTGTAAACAAGACTCGCCCCAGAGTAGCCAGATGCAGGCTTTAGATATGTTGATGCAGGTTGAGCATCTCTAATCTGAGGGGGAATGTCTCATATGGTGTCCAAGAAATGGTGACACGTCTCACAGAGGGTCTAAGCTCAGCAGGGCTGGAGTATGAGACATTCCCCCTCCCCCATGAATTTAAAGATATGGCCAAAATTTTTTTTTTTAAACGGCTACCGTGTAATGCTTTAACTGGACCTATTTAGACAACGCCTTACACACTGGAGAAGGACGATACTATGTGAATCTAATAAGTCCACAAGACAATTCTTCTCTCTTTTGGCTGCCTTCTTCCTCTCCAGGGTGATGACAACTCCGTGAGGGTGGAGATTATATGTCTCTCATCATTTAAGCAACAAGGAAATAAATTAGTGGCAGAGTGAGGGGCGACTCGGTGAGTACATCCAATTGTTGACATAGTGTTGAGTGGGAGAAAGTTTGCTATTATATCAACTTCTTAAAATAGTCTGGTGGAATTAACTTGGTTTCATTTCACAGAGATCTCCTGGAAGCGGGGATCCTTTAAAAATCCTGGAATATACATTGCAGTAAAAGAACAAAGCATACCTCAGCCTTAAACGACAGAAGAAGAATGTCAAGTGGGAAAGTGACATTGGTTTTCAGTTTGCGGGTTCCGAATCCACACAAAGACAGGATTGTATTCTGAAAACCTGAATTAATTATTGTCCTTACCTCAATCAGACAAATCATTATAATCCAAAGTGTTAGTGTTACAGTCACAAATATTGTCAAGATGACGTTGTTGTTATGGCCGTATCGTGGAACTTCTTTCATGAGCTTAAAAAAAAAAAAAAAGAAAAAAGAAAGAACAATTAAAAAAAGAGAGAGAGAGAATGGAAGCTAACTTTTCAAAATCCCAGTATTCCAGTTGAGTAGCTTACAGGTTCTTTTGTTCTTTTTTATTTTTTTTGAGACAGGATCTCACTCTGTCACCCAGGTGGGAGTACAGTGGTGCAATCACAGTTCACTACAGACTCGACCTCCCTGGGCTCAGGTGATCCTCCCACCTCAGCCTCCCAAGTAGCTGGGACTACAGGCATGTGTCACCACACCCAGCTAATTTTTGTATTTTTTGTGAAGACAAGAGTTTCACTATGTTGGCCAAGCTGGCCTCAAACTCCTGACCTCAAGTGATCCACCCACCTCGGCTTCCCAAAGTACTGGGATTACAGGTGTGAGCTACCACCGCCGAGCTACAGTTCATCTTGTGCCGTAATCTATTTCACTGTCTACATGAGCAAAGTGGGAGATCACTGTCATGGCCTAAGTTACATGGCCGAGACAAGCCATGGCCTGGAAGTCCCAGGTTCTCCTATGTGGGCACTTTCCTGGGATATGCTAAATGATGGGAAATCTGGGTCTCATGTTTCTGTGTGGTCCTCACCTCACTCGACTTCTGCTCTTTCTGTTCACTCTCATTAATATGGTTATCAGTTTTCCATTGGTCCATATCCCATTCTGCCTTGGATGCCTTTGCTTCCTGCTGCTTGCTGAGAAGCTTCATCAGGAGGCCTGTTCGTGACACGAGCTTGGCACAGGACATTTGCACATATGTTTCTGAACATTCCATTTTCAGGATCCGGATAACATGAGACATGAACCTTCTGACATCCTCGTTGGGGATGAGGGACCGTAGCTGCTGGGTTAGCTGAATTTCAAACTGATCACCTGGGGAGGAGAGCAATGGGTCATTGAAGCTTTCGGGCTCGGGGGACAGGTCAGTGCCCACGTTGTTGTGTTCCCATTTTGTCTCAGTGTGTGTAACAGTTGGCTCTAAGTTGAATGCAGTCCCAGCGGAAGCTGCCTCAGGATGATTGTAGTTTGTGTTTTCAGAGATGCTACCTTCTGGCATAACAGTGTTTTCCATAAAAACGTTTTCTTCAGAGGCATCTCTTGCAGCTGTGTCTTCTACGTGACTGTTTTCTCTAAAACGTTCTGAAGGAGCAAATACTTCCAGAAGAGGGTTTTCTTGAGGACTCAGGTCTCCTAAGGATGAAAAAACCCCTTGTGAATTTATGAGGCTCTTCTCTGCAGAGAACGGCGGCCTCTTTGCGAGCATCAGTCTATTGAGATAACTGCCCTTTCTAAACTTTCTAATCTTTTTGGCCTTGGGTGTTCTGTGGGCCACACGGGAGCGAGTTTTATAAAAGCGGTATTTTTTTCTGGAATGTGCGATTGGTTTAGCAGCCTCCATGTTTTTAACCCTAGCCATTGCAATTTCTAACATTAAAATGCTGTAGGCTAAGTCTTTCGATCTGTCTCTGACCTGAGGTAGGGCTTTTGCAGGGCTAGAGGCAGAAGGCACGCCCATGGAGAAGGGTTTCAGCATAGAGGAGACTGCTGCCTTATGCTCCTGGGTGAACAAAGGCTTGGTGTAGATGGTGTTTCCCGCTACCTTCTCAGGCCCCTGCACTACGTGAGGCTGTTCCAGCTCCCTTGGGGCTGGACTCTCAAGCCTTTTTTCTTTGGCAGCATTGTCCACAAATGCCTGGGCATCCTGTTCTTTCCTAGTGCTGTGCTTTCCCACCTCTTTGAAGTGTCTTTTCTGGATGCTCCTCGGGCCTGTGAGGACTCTGTTCACTCTCTGCAGGTTTTTGCCTACACTGTGAATCTTTGCCAGGCTGTTTTCCTGTGGTTCAACAGTTTCTAGTTTATTTGGAAATATTTGATGTTTAAATTTGTTACCTAGAAGGTTGGACTGTGAGGGGCTCTTTCTACTGTTTTTCAAACTACTCAGGAGCCTATCCCCACCTTGTACATTTGAAAAAAGCAGTTTAGCGAATGGTAACAATATGGATTCTGCATCTAGATTTCCTTCTGAGAAATAAGGGAAGATGTTGCACTCACTCTCGTCATTGATGTCTTGCTGCTCACTCCCAAAGCCTGACAACTTGATGCCGCTGCTGTCTGAGGGCGCCTCCGACTCAATAGTCAGCTCAGTGCTTGTGTGCTGCTTCCGGGCTAGTAACACCTTCATGAACGCTCCTTCTGGATTCCCTACAGATGCTTCTTCAGCTGTCAGAAAAGAAGAGACTGTTTTCATCATGAAAGATCTTTGATCATCTTTCATACTCAGTCCGTAGCTGTACGCCCCAGTCACACAGAGTAAGAGTCAGCAAACATTCGAGTGCCATTCAGAGAGGAGAAACATACACCCAAACCTAAACCTATGAAATGGCAACAATGAAAAGAGGAAAAGACATCTTTTGAAAACATGGCCACCTACTTGGAACATTCCATAGTGTGACATAGAGTCAATCTGCTTAAGATTATTCCGTTGATCCCCAGGGGCCAATTGCCCAGTGCTCGGTCAAAGCCCAAGGTGGAAGACAAGTGCTTCCCTGATGAGCTGGCCTCTCTGCAGACTGCTCCGTACCCTGTGCTGTCCTGTCTCATATGCAGAGAGAGCACAAGGCTCCCGCTCTCCTCATCCTCAGTGTGCCCGTGTTCTTGCTACCATCACAGCTGAATGCAATGAAAGGCGGTCCTCTGAGAGGAGCTGGGTGGAGATGCTAAAGTGGATGCCCCCTCCCATTGCTGATAGATCCTCGTCTGCCATGTGCTCCACCCACCCACCGCATTCTCTGCTCCCACATATCACAACCCCATCACAAAAGATGCGACATGGAAAAAAACACTGTGTCCACCTTAATTCTTTTCTTAAATTTGGGCAGGGATCCAGGGTGTAGGTTAAGAGATTTTTAATTTGCCAGACTGTATGCCTATGTTGTTAAATACACAATGAATCTATGGTATGATAGCAGTTTCTGGATAAACATTACTTGAGGTCCTAAATGCAGAAGGGAAAAAGCAACTTTTGTCAGATGCCTCCGTTGCTTTCATTTCATCTCTAATATTTTGGATGGGGAATCATCCAAAGCTTCTGACTGCATGAAGGTCAAGTGTGCCAGTGTGCAGCTGGGCTTCTTTTCCAGAACTAAAAGTATTTTGAGTGGTGCTGAAGGCCAGCGGAAGAAGTAAAGATTGCAAGAAAGGAGAAACATGGGCTTGGGGAGAACCCAGAATTGGGGACAGAAGACCTGGCACTAGGCTACAGCACTCAGCACCTCTGATCTTGTTTTTCCTCATCTGTAAAAGGAGATTAACAATGCTTTTCTGCCCATCTCTTGGGGAGAAGGGAAGGATATAACTGTTAAAAAAAAAAAGAAAAAGTTTTGAAAAATAAGCAACACTGTCTTTATAGAAGTAGCTAAGCATTATTAATTATCTACCCCATATCACTGGTAGATACCTGTATTCAAGAAGTCACATTTTAGAAGTCATGAAGTTGGTGCTAATAAACCTAATCTACAGAAAAACTCTTGAAAGCACTTGAGCATTTGTTCTGTGACTAGAAAAGTTTGAGATTCAGAGCAAGTTCAGAGTTGGATGGACTAAGAATGGAAAAGCCCTCCGTTCCATTAGAAGAGCCAGGTAGCAATTTCTGGTTATGGAACCAGAAGCTCTCAGGCTTCAAATAAAACAGCATCTCTTCTACTCTTATAAAATTGTAAAAACAAAAACAAAAACAAAACCGGATCTACATCTGTCCTAAAAGGCAGAGAGTACTTGAGACCTCATGGATATAAAACCAGCTTATAAACTACATTGCACTACATGAACAAATTATCACTGGGGGCAAAGCACCAAGCAGAGAGCACAGTACACAGTGTGTGGATGTTAATGTTATTCCCTAGCCTTCCCATTCCTTTCTCTTGGTCCTGTATGCATATGGAACTCTTCCATTATTAAATTTTGTAATAATAACTGAGAACCTGACTCCCAGCAAGGGAGTAGTTCAGAAGTGGAGGGAGTTTAAATCTGACTGAGTAAATAAAACAATTATATCATTAGCTTAAAATTTCATCAATTAAAAATAAAAATTTAAAAACAAATACTTAAAATAATGTAACAATTTATCACCAGGCAATTTGGACTCACGACAATGTACGGTGTTAGTCAGACATGCAGGGTTGCAATGCAGCTTGACTGTCTTGCAGACAGCCTCAATGCTATTTTTAAATTGGCAGAGGCAGCAGGCCATATGGCTAGGTAAGATCCTATAGATGAAAACACAAAACAATAAATTAGTGGTAAAGCAGTTACTTGAGTAGGTAAAGGAGGCAGCCAACGCTACCACAGGGCTGGGCAAAAAGGTGTTACTGAGGCCTGTGGACTGGACAGTCGGGTAGGAATCAGAAGGCCAATGGGAAGGAGGACACAGGTGCCCAACCGAAGGGTAAGCATGGCAGTGAGAATGGTATGCCTAGAATAAAGGTGGTTGGGATTCGAATTGGGTGACACTGATCAGTAGTTTAATTCAGAGGTATCTCTTCCCGGCTCAAAAGTCTCACTTTGGGCTGAAAGTACACAGGAAGAAGGTAGACTTTTAAGAAGAGTCTGGATAAGCCCCCAACTTCTGGAGGCCCTTTCTCAATTCCTGTTGGGAGTGGGAAATATTAGAAATTACTCTGGGCATTAAAAATAGCTCAGTTTAACCTGGATTGTGGGGTTAAAAAAAATAATGGAGATTGCATTGGCTAAATCTGGACAATTTGAGCATTCAAAAGAATAACAACAATAAGCTACAACATAATATATAAAAAATCCATGAAGAATGATATTAAAAAAGGGGGAGTTGTTCTTTAATGAAATAGTGCTAGCTAAGAAATGTAGAAGGAATGACAGAATTTTAAAAAGTGTCACTTTGCAACAACCAATGTCATAAAAATTCATTCAGACAAAGATTATCACTGATGGACAGTTGGGTGAAAAGACATTTGAGAACAGGATCTTCACTGATCTCAAAGTACCACCCCACAAATTTTGTATTAATTTCCAAAGGGAAAAGTTATTTTTTATTTTTTTATGAGACAAGGTCTCACTCTGTCACCTAGGCTGAAGTACAGTGGCAAAATCATAGCTAATTGCAGCCTTGATCCCCCTGGGCTCGAGTGACCCTCCAAATTCAGCCCCCCAGGTAGATGGGACTATAGGCTTGCACCACCACCCCAGCTAATTTTATTTTTTTAAATTTTTGTTATTTTTAGTAGAGACAGGGTTTCACCTTGTTGTTCAGGCTGGTCTAAAACTGTACTCAAGTGATTTGCCCATCTCGGCCTTCCAAAGTGCTGGGATTACAAGTGTGAGCCACCACACCCAGCAAAATAACTACAGTGGAGAGATCTGAAAGATCACCTTAAACAAGTGATCAAACTTAGCATTATGAGCCACCTGGGGTCACGAGGCAGGAAAGATACGTCACCTATGCAGTATTCTTCCCAAAGATGCTTATCTTGAATCTCATGTGGAAACAGAGAAATCCAGATTGTGGGACAACTTACAAGACAACTATCTTTGACTCTTAAAAAATGCCAATGTCATGAAAGATCAAAAAAAGTAGAGGCATGTTTTAGATTAAAGGAAATGAAGACATGACATGCAGTGCTTGATCTCTGACTGGATTCTGTAGTATTCTTTCATCTTTCTGGCACGTTTGAATTTTTTTCAAAATATAAATTTGGGCAAAAGAGATAACCAAGATAATTGATTAATTTATTGTTATGGCTTCTTGGGGGCAGTTTCAGAGAAATAAAAACAATCTCTGTAACTGGAATAAATTTTCAAGGTTAATCTTAAGCAGTATAGCATGATCGTTAAGAATACAGATTCCACAGCCAGACTAGGCTTAAATCCAAGCTCGGTGAATAATGTAAATTTGGGCAAATCGCTTAATCTCTGTTCCTTGGCCTTGTCATTATAATAGTACCTACCTTGAATGAGTTTTGAGGATTAAATGAATCTATACCTGAAAAATGTCTGGCACACAGTGAGTGATCAATAAATGTTAACTACTGTAATTATTACATTGCAGAAGTCCTAGGGGGGTCTTTTCTGAGTCCTCTAAAAGGATGACTTTGTTAGGGCCACATTAAGACTGTGGAAACAGAAGAGTATTCAATGGATACATGAAGTCTGTGAGTTGAGGATACAATGTATAGAGTTTTAGATTAAAACTGTATCCAATAAGTTGGCCTGATACATCTTTCAAGCCTATAGAGGAATAATCACAAGTGACTAGTATTCCTTTGGGTCCAATAGAAGCCTCTGATCTTCATATAGATTGAATGTATCCAGAACCATAACCTAGCATTTTACTTATATAGCAACCATAACTCTGACACAAAGATGTTTCTTTTATTTTGAGGCTGAGCCTCGCTCTGTTACACAGGCTGAGTGCAGTGGTGCAATCTCGGCTCACTGCAGCCTCTGTCTCCTGGGCTCAAGTGATCCTCCCGCCTCAGCCTCATGAGTAGCTAGAACTACAGGTGCGTGCCACCACGCCTGGCTCATTTTTGTATTTTTTGTAGAGATGGGGTTTCACCATGTTGCCCAGGCTGGTCTCAAACTCCTGGGCTCAAGCAACCCCCTCTCCTTGGCCTCCCAAAGTGCTGGGATTACAAGCATGAGCCCAAATGTCCCATTGGGACATTTTCACAATTGTCCCAATCATAACATGGCTTAAAAAATTCAGAATCCAATCAAACATCAGATATTTCATTTAGTGTTCATGATTTTCTTTTTCTGTAGAAAGACCTTTAATACTTCTGTTTACAAAATTCAGGCATACATTTCAGTTTGTCCCGAACCGTGCCCAAGGCTGTGTGCTCATCTCTGCCAGGATGTCTGTGCCCTTCATGTACTGCTGACCACGAGGGTGCAGAGCAGAGCCTGGGGTCCGGAGGCTTCGCTGGGCCTCAGCGGGAGGGGAATGTGAATGTGGCCCAGCCCAGAGGACCCTCCATTTCGTCGACTTTGGATTGGGCGACAGAGGAAGCAGATGTCAGGGATGCAGACATGCTGGCCTGGGCTCAATGGAGCCTTTGTTCTTGGCCCTTAGCAGCACGGCTGGGGCTGTGGTCCCGTACGAGGTGTGCTGGGGGGGGTGTGTAGGTGGCTGGTGGTGGCAGCTTGTGCCAGAGTGACACAGGCTTCTGTGGGCCTGGCTGGGGGCAGTTAAAAAGCTGAAAAGGTACTTGGCTTTGTGAGGGTACGGCTTGGGAGGCAGGGCCCTACAGGAGGCCATGTTCTCTGTCCTGGTTGTGGGGGGCGGTACAGGGGGAAGGTGGGGCAGATCCCAGCTGGCCTCTGTCTCCTGGCTGCAAGCTGACAGCAGGCCAGGGAAACAGTGAGGCCCTCTGCCCTGACCCTGGGGAGACGGAGTGCATGTGTGAGGCTGGGGTACTGTGGCCCTGGAGTGGGACTAGGGTTCATCGCCAGCAGCAGGCTTGTGGGGGGATTTAAAACCAGGGTCGTCTCTGAGCCACCCCACAGGGACAGTCGATCCAAGCCTGTTAAGGCCGTGGAACTCGAGGGTAGGCTGTGGGCTGGGTCCCCGTGGGGTCAGTACGGAGGTGGGGGCTGCCCTGGAGGAACATTAGTGTTTCTGCGAGCACCTTAGTGTTGCCCTGCCTGGGCCAGCTGGGTGAGGAGTTGGGGAGCGAGGAGGAGGCCGGCACCATGGAGTGGGGAAGGGAGCCGTCACTGTTGGAGGTCAGCGCTAGTGTAAACAAGCGTCCTCACCCACCCAGATAAGCCTCCCACCCAAGTGTGGCTCCCTGCTGAAGGAGTACCTCAAGGGCCGGGGCCTGGGTGGCGCCGGCAGGCTTGGACACCGCCCTGGCAGCAGGAGCCCACGGAAGGCAGGAGACCTGACAGGGGGTGCCACCCAGTGTCGATGGAGGGGCGGGGCGGGGGCACCAGTGAGTCACTGGGCAGAGGCACAAGCACGTCCACGTAGCTGAGCAGGAAGAAGCCTGACTGGTCGTCCAGTATGCCCTGGTACCAGTTCTCGTTGATCTGGTTAATCAGCATGAAGACATCGCCCTCATGGAAGCCCAGCTCCCCATCGTTCTCAGGCTGGAAGTCGTACAGCACCTTGCAGCTTGGCTGTTCTAGGGGCGGCACGCTCCTGCTAGGAGTCCGGATGGGCTTGTCGGAAGATCGAAAGAGGATGAAGCTGCGATTTTGGGGAGTGTGGTGCAGGGGAAGCCCCCGTTGGGCTGCTCAGGCTCTCCGAGGTCAAAGGGCTCCCGGGACTTGGGCTTATACTCCCGCTTGAGGTGTGAGGAAGCTTCCCGCATCTGTGCTGGAGCTTCTCTGCCAGCTCGTCGAGGATCTGAATGGCCTGCCAGTGGTAGTCGGGCTGCACCTCCACCAGGGGCGGGAGTTGACTCACCTGCTCAGTGTCAGTCTCCAGGAGGTTGTGCATGCTGGTTTCTGCTACCTCCTTGGAGTCCTCAAACTTCTCCAGCGCCTGGCGCAGCTCCTCATCGGGGATCTTGCCCTGCCGCTTCTTTTAGTCAAAGTCCAGGCGGCGGCCCTCCAGCTTCTGCACGTGGTGCTGGATCCCCTTCAGGTCTTTCTCACACAGGTTCTGGAGGAAGTCAATGAAGTTCTGCTTGACCTCTATGTCCAGGGAGTTCTTCACCTCTGCCAGGTGCTTCATGGACTCGCCGGCATCCAGCAGTGCGTCACTGAAGTTGGACTCGTTGCCCAGCTCCTTCTGGTGGCAGATCAGGCACTGGCTCAGGAGCCCCTCCGACTGCGGGTAGCCGGGGTTCTTCACCTGGCCCCGGATCTTGCACACCGTGTTGAGCATGGTCAGCTTAGCCTGCGAGGCTGGGTTGGGCTGCAGGTACTTGATGGTCCTTGCCAGCATTTCCATCACTGCCTTGCTGATGACACCTCCATCTCTTTGAAGTCATCGTCCAGCTTGGTCCCCTCAGCCCCTCCGCCCTTCTCAGTGACCTTGTAGAACTTCTTCAGACCTGCAACCGACATGCAGCCTCCCGCCGCCAAACCTCCCTCCCGGACTGCGCCAGCGACAGGCTCCCAGGCGTGTGACCCTCTGCGTGCCTCAGGGGCCCCACCACGTGCTTGCCAGCTCTGCGCCTGCCCCGGTGCCGCCTCCAGTTCATGATTCTTAAGTCTCCTTCGATCTGGATCTGTTCACAGGATTGTTTCAAAGTATACCGACAAACCTTTGAGACTGTAAATGACCTGAGATATACATTATCCTTATTTGAGAACAGTAATTTTTCAATACGCATGAAAGATCATCACACATGAGCCAAGACAAATGAGCTGGCCTACTTACTTTGTATATAAATGTGTAAACTCCTCAAGACTTCCAATAATGAACTCCAATGAGGAAATTAGTTCAATGTCTTTATGTCCTTGGTGACAAATGGTTACAGACAATCAGAGCATTTTTCCTATCCACTAATGGTCAAGAAAAAAGCAGACAGATCCTCACTATCTGAGAGAACTAAGTGAGAAAGTTGGTCGACGAAGAGGACTTCATCCAGAGAGGAAGGGATCTAGCTCACAGGGAAGATGCTGCAGGAGGCTGAGGAAAGTGAGGCTAGAGCAGTAAAACAGATCTGACAACCTGGTGAAGATAAGTGACCTGACGAAAATGAACGGAGCAGAGTGCTAAATGAAGGGCCCTTTCCATGCTAATCTTGCATAATGCCCTCAACCAGCCTTAGCATAACTGAGTTTCTATTTAGCTTGCCATATTGTGGGGGGTGGTGGTGGCACAATTTAAGTTGCAGTAAGTTGTGTAACAAACTCACAATAGGGCCCTGCAGAAATATATATATATGTATATATATACACACATATATATAAAATATATGTGTATATATACATATATATATAAAATATATGTATATATACACATATATATATAATATATGTGTATATATACATATATATAAAATATATGTATATATATACACATATATATATAAAATATATGTATATATATACACATATATATATAAAATATATGTATATATTTTTTTAGGCGGGGTCTTGCTCTGTCACCCAGGCCGGAGTGCAGTGGTGTCATCTTGGCTCACTGCAACCTCTACCTCCTGGGTTCAAGCGATACCCCTGCCTCAGCCTCCCTAGTGGCGGGGACTACAGGCATGTGCCATCACACCTAGTGAAGATAGATAGATAGATAGATAGATAGACAGACAGACCTATATCTACAAAGAAGGCCAGGCATGATGCCTCATGCCTATAATTCCAGTACTCTGGGAGAATGAGGCAGGAGGATCACTTGAGGCCAGGAGTTCGAAACCAGCCTGGGCAACACAGTGAGACCTCATTTCTCCAAAAAATAGAAATAAAATTGCAAAAAAACAAAAAAAAATAAACCTCACACCATATATGCAAATTAACTCAAAATGGATCATAGATCTAAATGTAACTATATAATTTCTGGAGAAGACATAGTAAATCTTTTCCACTTTGGATTAAACAATAGGTTCTTAAAGATTTCTTAGGTAAGAAACAAAAAAGCACAAGCCATATAAGAAAAAATTGCTGACTTAAAGCTGATCAAAATTAAAAACTTCTGTTCTTCAGAAAACTTTACTTATTTATTTTATTTATTTATTTATTTATTTATTTATTTATTTATTTATTTTGAGACAGAGTCACTCTGTTGCCCAGGCTGGAGTGCAGTGGTGCAATCTTGGCTCATTGCAACCTCCACCTCCCAGGTTCAAGCACTTCTTGTGCCTCAGCCTCCTGAGTAGCTGGGATTACAGGCATGGGCCACCACACGTGGCTAATTTGTGTATTTTTAGTAGAGACTGGGGTTTTGCCACATTGGCCAGGATGGTCTCGAACTCCTGACTTCAAGTGATCCACCTGCCTCGGCCTCCCAAAGTGCTGTGATTACAGGTGTGAGTCACTATGCCCAGCCAGAGAACACTTTGAACAGAATAAAAGGACAAACCACAACCTGAGAGAAGATGTTTACCAAACACATATCTATAAGGCCTTGTTTTTTGTTTTTATTTATTTACCTATTTAATTTTTGAGATAGTATCTCACTCTGTGACCCAGGCTGGAGTGCAGTGGCGATCACTGCTCACTGCAGCGGCGATCACTGCTCACTGCAGCCTCGACCTCCCAGGCTCAAGCAATCCTCCCACCTCAGCTTCCCGAGTAGCTGGGACCACAGGTGAGCACCACCACACCTGCCTAATTTTTATGTTTTTGGTAGAGACATGGTTTCACCATATTGCCCAGGTGGTCTAAAACTCCTGGCCTCAAGCAATCCTCCTGCCTCAGCCTTCCAATGTGCTGGGATTATAGGCATGAGCCACTGTACCCGGTCCCTGAAAAGACTTGTATCCAGAATCTATAAAGCACTCTTTTTTTTGTTGTTTGAGACGGAGTCTCACTGTGTCGCCCAGGCTGGAGTGCAGTGGCGTGATCTCTGCTCACTGCAAGCTCCACCCCCTGGGTTAACGCCATTCTCCTGCTTCAGCCTCCCGAGTAGCTGGGACTAAAGGTACCTGCCACTACGCCCCGCTAATTGTGTGTGTGTGTGTGTGTGTGTGTGTGTGTGTGTGTATTTAGTAGAGACTGGGTTTCACCCTGTTAGCCAGGATGGTCTCGATCTCCTGACCTCGTGATCCACCCGCCTTGGCCTCCCAAAGTGCTGGGATTACAGGCGTGAGCCACCACGCCTGGCCTAAAGCACTCTTAAAACTCAATAATAACGAATCTCCAATGGGATTACAGGGGGAAAAAAACCCAATAAAAATGTTAATATCCAATTAAAATATGGGAATAGATTTGAACAGTACAGTAAAGAAGATATTTGCATATGAACATTCAACATCACTAGCTGTTAAAGAAATGCAAATTAAAGCCACAATGAGATTCCACTACACATCTAGCAGTAGAAAGGTGAACATTTTTTTAAAAACTCAAATATAAGAATCTGCTGGGCTGGGCCATGCATGGTGGCTCATGCCTGTAATCCCAGCACTTTGGGAAGCCAAGGCAGGTGGATCAAGTGAGGCCAGGAGTTTGAGACCAGACTGGCTGACAAGACGAAACCCCATCTCTACTAAAAATATAAAAATTAGCTGGGCATGGTGGTGTGTGGCTATAATCCCAGTTACTCAGGAGGCTGAGGGAGGAGAATCGCTTGAACCTGGGAGGCCGAGGTTGCAGTGAGCTGAGACCTTGCTGCTGCACTCCAGCAACAACTCCGTCTCAAAAAAACATCTGCTGGGCCGGACATGGTGGCTCACGCCTGTAACCACAGCACTTTGGGAGGCCAGGGGGTGTGGATCAATTGAGGTCAGGAGTTCAAGACCAGCCTGGCCAACATGGTGAAACCCTGTCTCTACTAAAAATATAAAAATTAGCTGGGTGTGGTGGCGGGTGCCTACAGCTACTTGGGAGGCTGAGGCAGGAGAACTCTTTGAACTCGTGAGGTAGAGGTTGCAGTGAGCCGAGATGGCACCACTGTACTCTAGCCTGGGGATAGAGCAAGACTGTGTTGCAAAAAAAAAAAAAAAAAAAAAAAAAAAAATGCTGAAGATGTGAAACAACTGTGACTCTCACACAATGCTGGTGGAAATGTAAAATGGCACAGCCACTTTAGGAACAGTTTAGCAGTTTCTTAAAAAGTTAAATATACATTAAGCATGTGAACAATCCGACTCCCAGGTATTTACCCAAAGAAATGAAAACATAGGTTCACACAAAGACCTGTATATGAGTGTTTCTAGCAGTTTTATTCATAATTGCAAAAAACTGGAAGCTACCCAAATGTCCATACATTGATGAATGGATAAACAAATTGATACATCCACACAACTGGAATATTACTGAGCAATAGAAAGGAGTGAAGAGTTGTCCCTCGGTGTCTGCAGGGGATTGGCTCCAGGACCCCCTGCAGATACCAAAGTCCACAGATGCTGAAGTATTTTATATGGAATGACATAATACTTGATATAATAAATGACATAAGCCTCGGGTATACTTTAAATACCTAATACAGTGTAAATGGCATGTACATAATTATACCATGTTTTAAATTTTCTACTATTTTTATTGTTGTATTATTTTATATATTTTATTTTTTCCAAATATTCTCCATCCATGGTTAGTTGAATCCATGGATGAGGAACCTGCAGATATGGAGGACCAGCTGTACTGATAGGTGCAACAACATGGATGGTCGCATAATCTCAAAAAAATTATGCTGAGTGAGGCCGGGCAAGGTGGCTCACACCTAGCACTTTGGGAGGCTGAAATGGGCAGATCACTTGAGGTCAGGAGTTCGAAACCAGTTTGGCCAGCATGGTGAAACTTCATTTCTACTAAAAATACAAAAATTGGCTGGGCATGGTGGCACACGCCTGTAATCCCAGCTACTTGGGAGGCTGAGGCAGGAGAATCACTTGAACGTGGGAGGCGGAGGTTGTAGTGAGCTGAGGTCATGCCTCTGCACTGCAGCCTGAGCGACAGTGAGACTCCCGTCTCAAAAAAAAATAAAAAACAATACTAAGTGAAAGAAGTCAAACACAAGAGGCTGCATCCTACATGATTTCATTTATAAGACATTCTGAAAAAGACAAAACTATAGGAACAGAAATCAGATTAGTAGCTAACAGGGGCTGATGGTGGGAGGAAGGGATTGCCTACGAAGGGAAACGAGGGGGCTTTCTGAGGTGACAGAAATGCTTTATATTCGGAATGTGGTGGTGGTTATGTAACTATACATTTGTCAAAACTCATCAACTATACACTTATAAAGGGTGAATGTTATATGAAAATTATATCTCAATAAACCTGACTTAAGAAAATAATAAAACAAACCTAAAAAACCAACTAAGTAAAAATAAATCTAAGAAAAACATAACTTACAGTTTTTCCAGTTCAACAGTCATCGTGAGAATGTTCTTGAGTGTTGTAAGTGTGATGTGCGTTGTTCCCATGTCTCTGAAGAAGAAAGCCGAAACATTCATGATATGAACCCATTACAAAATTCTGTAGTTCAAAAGATAATTCAAGGACATGTGATTACTTCAATTTTGGCTTCTCTATAAAACAAGCCACTTCAACAGTTTATTTGCCGTAAAATTCCAGAGAGATCTTATTAAAGAAATTTAAGTTGATCTACATCATCAAATTAATAATATTTAAGAGAACTTACACTTTTTTTTTTTACCATTATCTTACTTCTCATTTCATATTGCATTCACCCATCTTGATTTACTCTTTTCTTCCTTTTTAGAATAATGAACACCTATTCCTCTTTGCTTTCTTGGTTAAGTAATATTCCTCCATGTGTCTACATGTTCCAAATCTATACAGCTTCTTCAACACTATTCCTTCCCCCGCTGGCTGTCTTGACCATTATACATCCTTTCTTAATCCTTTTCTTTGCCAATAACTTTTTTCAATAACTCAGTTAAAATTTAAATTATGACTTTTTAGCCTAATGCAAAATACTCTGTCATCTTTGATGACAAATTTAAAAAGCATAAATCATCTCATGACTCATGAGTACTATAGTACTTACAGATATTTTAATGCCGGCAGTTCAAAGAGATATGGATCTTCGACAGCAGTCAGAGGATTGCGATTGAGAATTCTGAAAAATGCAATGAAATTAAAATTACCTGCATTTTCAATGTGTGAAACTGCATAAAAAGCCTATATTCACTTTTTGGTATGGAACTTTTAGGTAAAAAAATAATAATTTTCTGCTTTTACATAATAAATCACCATTAGATTCCGTAAAGCACTATTCCTTTGGGAACTACCTAGGTCTCTAGAAGATAAAGTAGAGGAGAGAAAGCAGGGAAGAAATAGAAAAAAAAAAAAAAAAAAACAAGAAGTGGATAGCACAGAAAAAATATGCCACAGAACTTTTCAGGTCAAAAACCCTAGAAATGACTATGTTGGTAGGAAGCCCTGACTCTGTAGGAAACACTATTTCTAGTGTCCTCCATAATTCAAGTTGTTCGTCCATAATTCAAATTCCTTTTTTTTTTTTTCTTTTGAGATGGAGTCTTGCTCTGTTGCCCAGGCTGCACAGCAATGGCTCCATCTTGGCTCACTGCAACCTCCACCTCCTGGGTTCAAGCAATTCTCCTGCCTCAGCCTCCTGAGTAGCTGGAATTACAGGTGCCCGCCACCACCCCAGCTAATTTTTGTATTTTTAGTAGAGACAGGGTTTCATCATGTTGGACAGGCTGGTCTCCAACTCCTAACCTCGGGTGATCCACCCCCCTCGGCCTACCAAAGTGTTAGGATTACAGGCGTGAGACACTGCGCCTGACTGCTTGCCTTTCATCTTTATAAAGTTTTTTAAATTTATGGTTTAATTTGCACAGTTAAGGAAAAAAAAAGGACCAATTCTTTTGCTTTATAGTCAAAGAAAAAGGGATAAATCTAAGAGGAGGAACTGGTCAAAACCATACTCCCATCACATACTCCCACTTGTCTTCTTGTATGTCATCACAGCTTTTGTTACACTGCATGTAACCACCTATCTACTTGTCAGTCTCCTGGGCTATCAGCTCCTTGAGGGCAAAGACCACATCTTATTGTCATTGTCATCCCTGTGCCTGGCATGATGTCTGAAATTTACTAGGGATTTAATAAATGTTTATTGAATAAACAAATGACATTTTGTTTATGTGTCAATAAAAAGAATAAATTCATTTTGATGTGAATTTCTATTCCAAAATGCTGGAATCTATTTTCTTTTTAATTCTTTAAAGTGAACAAGAAAAAGAAAAGAAACAGGAAGAAATAAAAATCACCCTTTAGGTTAACCCAAGAATCATCACTGTACTTTTGCAGAAATTATAAAAATAATAATTATTACAGTGAGTATCTATTAGGTTGCTATGTATTTGTGATCAGAATTTCACATTTAATCCTCACAATAACCTTATGTGGTAGATATTATTATTGCCCTATTTTATAAATGAGGAAACTGAGGCACAGAGAGGTTACATAACTTGTCCTAGGTCACCAAGCTATGAAGAAGCAAAGCTGTAATCTGAACTCATGTATTTAATCTGTATGAAGAAAAAAGGTTTACTTTAACCTTATGGTTTTACAATTTTTTCTTTTCTTTCTTTCTTTCTTTCTTTCTTTCTCTCTCTTTCTCTTTCTTCACTTCCCACCCTCCCTTCCTTCTTTCCCTTCCCTCCCTTCCTTCCCTCCCCTCCCTCCCTTCATCCCTTCCTTCCTTCCTTCTTTTGAGTTAAAGTTTCCATTTATTGGCTGGGCCTGGTGGCTTAGGCCTATAATCCCAGCACTTTGGGAAGCCAGGCAGGTGGATCATCTGAGGTCAGGAGTTCCAGACCAGCCTGACCAATGTGGTAAAACCCCATCTCTGTCGGAGCCTAGCTCTGCCGCCCAGGCTTGAGTGCAATGGCATGACCTTGGCTCACTGCAACCTCCGCCTCCTGAGTTCAAGTGATTCTCCTGCCTCAGCCTCCTGAGTAGCTAGGATTACATGTGCCCACCACCACACCCAGCTAATTTTTGTATTTTTAGTACAGACGGGGTTTCACCATGTTGGTCAGGCTGGTCTCGAACTCCTGACTTCAGGTGATACACCCACCTCAGCCTTCAGAAGTGCTGGAATTACAGGCATGAGCCACCGCTCCCGGCTGCCAGATTCTTATGTGGGACTCCTACTGTTATAAAGTGCTTAGTAAAGGTGGTGAGTTTAAGACATTTGTATTGATGCTACCCAAAACTCTTGGGTGGAGGGACCTAATGAGCCTGTTCGCTGGTGGGAGGGCAAAAGAAAAACAGACCCTCAGTGTCTCTTCCCTAAGTTAAGCATCAGCAAATTAATGAAGACAGAGAGGAGCATCTGCAGAAACTGCTGCTCTAATCCAGACACATCCTCAACACCTCCCTCTACCTCAAAATGAACTGTGTGAAACTAGATTTCTGAACCACAAGAAAGGTGGAAAGTATTTTCTAAAGTCAGATGTAGAGGAGAATCTTCACCTTGAGTCTAAAGTCCCCTTCAGGCCATTGAATATACCCACTCTGATTTGCTGGGTATGTTATACAGAGAAATCATAGAACTTTTTCACTTACGGCAGAAGAGTAGTCAGGAAAGTATACGGAATTAAAATAGAGTGATGTATTTTCTTTACAAAATTTTTTCTTTGCACAATAGCTTAACATAAACACCATTTTGGCCAGGCATGGTGGCTCACACCTGTAACCCCAGCACTTTGGGAGGCTAAGGTGGGCAGATCACCTGAGGTCACAGGAGTTTGAGACCAGCCTGGAGGGGAGGTTGGAGTGCAGTGGCACAATCTCGGCTCACTGCAACTTCCACCTCCCGAGTTCAAGCCATTCTCGACCCTCAGCCTCCCGATAGCTGGGATCACAGGCGCCTGCCACCACGACCTGTTAATTTTTGTATCTTTAGTAGAGATAGGGTTTCACCATGTTGGCCAGGCTGGTCTCAAACTCCTGACCTCAAGTGATCCTCCCACCCCGGCCTCCCAAGGTGTTGGGATTATAGGCATGAGCCACTATGCCCAGCCCTACACTTTGGATTTAACTTTGATTCCTGCTCATATGCAGAGTTTCAAACTGCTTAAATGTCTGCAACATTTAGCTGCAAGGAAGAAAGCTTAACACAAAGTCCTCCAGGGAGCAAAAAACTGCACCACTACGCCCAGCTAATTTTTTTGTATTTTTAGTAGGGATGGGGATTCACCATGTTGGCCAAGCTGGTGTTGAACTCCTGACCTCAGGTGATCCATCCCCCTCAGCTCCTAAAGCTCTGGGATTACAGGCCTGAGCCACCCCGCCCAGCAACAAGGCTAATTTGAGGGTCACTTGTTTGATGCCTTTTCTTGCCCATGCCATAGGTCAGAACTAGGACAAGCAGAGCAGGTCATATATAAGCTGTGTAAGTCTCTTGGCCTCTTTGTACCTTAGTTTCCCCATTTGAGAAAAATGAATGGATCTTAAGACACGCTTTTCAGAGTTCACAATGGGCTTATATCCAGCTAACCAATAATTGTATGAGTTTTTATACAAAATAGTTGTTTCCATGTAGTCATCTTCTATTTCACTTACAAGTTGTGTAAAAACTGCATTCCGTGCCAGGCCTGAAATGCTCCATGCCTCAGTTCCGTAATTAAATTGCAGCCCAGATCTCTACAAAAAAAGACATAAGCCAAAGGAAAAAAAATTATTTCAGAACATTTATCATTTGCTGTGAGTCTAATTTATATACGATGGAACATAACCTCAATCCTTTCTCTGTGCACTAAGGAAATCTCACTGTGGAAGATACTGGCTTATGATTTATACTTTAACATTGCACGTGCGGTGCATGAGCTACAAAACAGTGAACGCTCCGTAAGTACCTGTGTTAAGTGATCTTTATTTCTCTAGAACAGGATTTCACAACTTCAGTACCATCGACATTTTGGACTATATAACTCTGCCGTGGGGGTTTGTCTTATACTTTGCAGGATGTTTAGCAGCATCTCTGGCCTCTGCCCACCAGATGCCAGGAGCCACAACCACAGTTTTGTCAACCAAAACTGTCTCTGGACTTTACCAAATGTCACCTGAGTACAAAATCACACCAGTTGAGAACCACTGTTCTCTGATGATTCACTATGAAATGTGTAGTAATTCTCACACTCATCTTTGCTAGAGACAAAAAGGACTTGCAATATCATTTTAGTACCTTTCTACTGGTCAAATTTTAATCATATTTCAAAACGAATAGCAAAGAGGTTTATAATTTTTATAAAAATTCCAAATGTAATAAAGTTATATTTGTAACTTACATATACTGCAAAAATGGTAGTGATTCAAATGTACGTCTTTCAATATGTTGTATTGTATTGCAGGATAAATCTCTAGGAAAAATAAAAGGAAAATATTGCCTTGATAAGTTATCAGTGTTGACTAGTATGAATAATAGCAAGAGTTTAGAATAATATTGAATACACATCTTTCATCTTGACTCTAAACGTTTGGACCTGTATTTGAACTTTCCAGAGCCCCTAACCCTGCCCGTACCTCTCCTAGAGTCTCACCTTCATACTTTTAATAAATAAAATATACAACTTAATAGACTTGGAATTAATTTTTCCTGAGAGCAGTAGACTTGATTAGATGCCCATTTGTAGTCTCATCAAATCCTAGATTATAAGCTCAAAGCTCTTATCTCTATATATAGTTTCTAATATTAAAACGAATAGCCTCACATTTATACACCTTCCTAGTTTAGGTTTGTTTTCCTAAGCCACTTCAGTATCAGAAGAAATAAAAGACATCCTTTCACAGCATTTGAAAGGAAGTTACTTAATACATAACTTTGAACTAATATTCGAATCATATTAATACAACTAATTTCTATCGTATTAATAGAAATTGATTTTTGGTTTTATATTGCTTTAATATTTCATGAAAGCAATTCCTTCAGTTATACAGTGATGGGGCTTTTCCCTCCCTCTTTACCTGGATGGTGTAACATTGTCTGGCTGATGTCTCCATCTCTAGCCTCTCCATTCCTAAACTATCCTGCACACAGTCATCATATAAATGCTCTAGAAGTGGCTTGCAAAGACCAGCACCTCCTGGGAAATTATTGAGGATGCAAATTCTTGGTCCCACTCTAGACCAACTGAATCAATAACTATGAGGGTGGAGTCCAGAACCAAGTTCTAATGTGCCCTCTCAATGACTGTGATGCAGATCCATCTTACAGCACTGCTGTGATAACACGGTTCCCCATGATGGCTCCTCAGCTTGGCATTCAAAGCCCTAGAAGATCTGGCTCCAATTTCCTACTTCCCCTCCTTGTAATCTACAGGTACTCATGGCAGTCCTCGAATACTTTCCTGTGTTTTGCCCTTCTCCCATTTCCCTTTTGCAAGTTTAGAATATTGTCCCCAAGATGTCTGTCCGATGCTACACAATGGCCCTTCAAAGTCCTATTCAAATGGGATTGTTCTCGTAACATCTTCCTGGGTCCAAACTGAAGTCATTTTCCCCTCTTCTATGCTTCAGAAACAATTTATCCCTCCTAGTGCCCACATCCATTTCTTCTTTTTTTTTTTTTTTTTTTTTTTAGACGGAGTCTCGCTCTGTCGCCCAGGCTGGAGTGCAGCGGCGCAGTCTCGGCTCACTGCAAGCTCCGCCTCCCGGGTTCACGCCAGTCTCCTGCCTCAGCCTCTCCGAGTAGCTGGGACTACAGGCGCCCGCCACCACGCCCGGCTAATTTTTTGTATTTTTAGTAGAGACAGGGTTTCACCGTGGTCTCGATCTCCTGACCTCGTGATCCGCCCGCCTCGGCCTCCCAAAGTGCTGGGATTACAAGCGTGAGAATGTAGTTATTTTTCATCCCATTTTTTCTGAGCATAAACTCCTTGAACGCATGAACTACGGCAATGCTCATCTGCATTGCCCACCATGTTTAAAACTGACACATGGAAATAAAGTAAATTCAAATATTTGTAAAACAAATGAATAGCTGGCCGGGCGCGGTGGCTCATGCCTGTAATCCCAGCACTTTGGGAGGCTGAGGCGGGTGGATTACAAGGTCAGGATATCGAGACCATCCTGGCTAACTAGGTGAAACCCCGTCTCTACTAAAAACACAATAAATTAGCTGGGCGTGGCGGCATGGGCCTGTAGTCCCAGCTACTCAGGAGGCTGAGGCAGGAGAATGGAGTGAACCCGGGAGGCAGAGCTTGTGGTGAGCCGAGATCGCGCCACAGCACTGCAGCCTGGGCGACAGAGTGAGACGTCGTCTCAAATAAATACATAAATAAATAAATAGCTGGGGGAGCGAGTAGAAGGAAAATGACTATTTTAAAGCAAATGAAGTTTTATTACTTCATGGCCTCTGTAGCACTTTGGCATCCACTTCAGGGTCTTTTCACCCACTTTTCTTAAGCCTTTCACGTTTGAAATAATCTGTTTGCAAAAGAGCATCACTAATAAGGATTAATGACATACACACCTCTATGGACAGAGGATAAGAATCAAGCTTTCACAGCAATTGAACATAGTATCTTCTTGTCTCTTAACAGACAGAAATACTATGCAGGTATCCCTTTCTTGGTAACAGGGCTGGGGAGATAGTTCCTGTGTAATTAGTGAAGGGTTAGGGGCATTTCTGATATGCTTCTTAGTGTAAACATTTCTAGCTCTACCACTTAACCATCATTTTAAACATCTGTTTTAATATAACAATTCCCAAAATGAAATCCTTAATACTAGTCTATTTTCTTGGTAGCTTAATATTCTTGATAATTATTATTTCTATAATTCAGCTGATTTCAAATATTTAAATGTTAATTTAATTCCGATTAAATTACTAAAAATTTGGGGATTAATGATGTTCAAATGAATGTAGGTGGTCCATATTTTCTTCTCCTTTAGGCAACAATCTGAAGTTAACTTTAATTCCTTTCATCCTACTAAACCAACTTTTTCAAATCTTTTTTTGTGAAGCTCACACAGTAAATATTTTAAGGCTTTGTGGGCCACATATGATCTCTCTCGCATATTTCTCTTTTTTTCTTTCACAGTCCTTTAAAAATGCAAAAACCATTCTTAACTTAATAGGCTATTAAAAAATAGACCCTAAGTTAGATTTGATCTATTGGCTGTAGATTGAATAGAAGAAGATGGTATGTAAATCCTTATAAAACAAGGTTCATATGGGTGTCAGTCACTGCTCAGATCTTCTTACCATGTGAAATTTTTTCTGTCTGTATTTTGTCTATACAATTTAAAAACTGAAAATGCATAGGACGTAGCTAATGCTAGAGATGGGCTGAGACCCTATACAAACTTACAGAATTGCAGAATTTTATTGCTGGAAGAAATCTTAGAGATTATCTAATTTGAATCCCTTATTCATTTTAAAAATAATATGACTAAAAACTCAAAAATATGATTAACCAACTTACAAATACTGGAGGTATAGCAGGCCTTCAAATGAATCGTTATGTAATTCAGTCAAATAATTTTCACTGAGAATTCTGGAAAATGAAAAAGTTATTTCTAGATTAAAATGCAAACTACAACTATTTGCTACACAGGACTATCTCATGCATGTGGAGGAAAGCTGGGTCATGGTCATTTCTAGATGGTGGTATCTGCTCTGCTTTCATTCCAACCTTTTCTTCCATTTTCCATTTTGTCTCCATCTCTCTCCACCATCACCACCACACACACAGGCAAGCACAGACACACACGCAAGCACACACACACACAGGCAAGCACACACACACACGCAAGCACACACACACGCAAGCACACACACACACGCAAGCACACACACACGTAAGCATACACACACACGCAAGCATACACACATGCAAGCACACACACACACGCAAGCACACACACACACGCAAGCACACACACACACGCAAGCACACACACACACAAGCACACACACACACGCAAGCACACACACACACGCAAGCATACACACACACACACAAGCACACACACACACGCAAGCACACACACACACGCAAGCACACACACACGCAAGCATACACACACACGCAAGCATACACACATGCAAGCACACACACACACAGGCAAGCACACACACAGGCAAGCACACACACACACAAGCACACCGCTCCACTCTTCCCACCAAATTGTATCTTTAATGACTCCTCTCTAGATCATAATATGCCTTTCAGAATCCAACTCTGGGTGGCACCAAGATCAGCAGAATCTCCATTTCCTCCTCTCTTTTCCCAAACCTTATTATGAAAGCCCCACATGGGACCATGTCAGGGCTGCAAGTGAAGCCATTCAACTTTTTTCTCCCATCAAAAAAATGTGAGAACTACAATGTGCATAAAGTGCACATAAAATTAGCCGGGCGTGGTGGCGGGCGCCTGTAGTCCCAGCTACTCGGAGAGGCTGAGGCAGGAGAATGGCGTGAACCCGGGAGGCGGAGCTTGCAGTGAGCCGAGATTGCGCCACTGCACTCCAGCCTGGCTGACAGAGCAAGACTCCATCTCAAAAAAAAAAAAAAAAAAAAAATAAAGTGCACATAACATAAATGTTGTTTATATTTAATTTAATTTCTGAGACAGGGTCTCATTCTGTTACCCACACTGGTCTCAGACTCCTGGCTCAAGTGATCCTCCTGTCTCTGCATCCCAAAGTCTTGGGATTGCAGACATGAGCCACCTCACCTGGCCAAATATTCAGTTTAATAATTGTAAAGCAGATACCCATGTAAACATTGTTACAAAAGATTATTGCTAGTATCCCAGAAGCCCCAGTGTGCCCCTTTCCAATCATATTCCTCTCTCTAACCCTAATAGGTAACCACTACCCTGACTTTTGTAATGATTTTCTTGCTTTTAAAATGTAGTCCTGGCCTGGCATGGTGGCTCATGCCTGTAATCCCAGCATTCTGGAAAGCCAAGGCACATGAATCACCTGAGGTCATGAGCTCGAGACCAGCCTGTCCAACATGGCGAAACTCTGTCTCTACTAAAATTATAAAAATTAGCTGGACATGGTGGCGGGCACCTGTAATTCCAGCTACCCAGGAGGCTGAGGCAGGAGAATCCCTGGAACCCGGGACGTGGAACTTGCAGTGAGCCAAGATCACACCACTGAACTCCAGCCTGGGCAACAAGAACAAAACTCCGTCTCAAAAAATAAATAAAGCAATTCTCCTGCCTCAGCTTCCCAAGTAGATGGGATTATAGGCACCCACCACCATGTCTGGCTAATTTTTGTATTTTCAGTACAGATGGGGTTTTGCCATATTGGCCAGGCTTGTCTCAAACTCCTGACCTCAGGTGATCCACCTGCCTCGACCTCCTGAGGTTCTGGGGTTACAGGTGTGAGCCACTGCACCTAGCATGTGTTTTATTTTTAATTTAGAACTCATGTATGTCTTGTCTATATAAGTCAAACTAATGATGTGACACAAACTGTTGTGAAAAATGTTACTTTGAATGTAAGCATTTTTTCCAAAATAATTTACGTGTCTAAACTGATTCCTTCTATAAATCAGGAAGAAAACGATAAAACAATTCAACAGGAAAATGAACAAAGGACAGAAAATTCAGAGAAGAAACACAAATGTTCAATAAGCATATAAAGATATTTAATTAAATTCATGAGTGATCAGGAAAATTCAAATTTGGATGGAATCCCTTTTATTCATCCATAACTTCAACAAAAAGTTGGCGAATACCCAGCAGTGAAAAGGTGTGGGGAAATGAATGCTGTCATATTCTGCTGACAATAGAGTCAGTTGGCACATTTTTGAGGACAATTAAAATTTTGTATCTACATAGTCTTCACCCCAACTCTTCCATTTCTAGATATCTATGCTACAGGAATACTTGCCCACTAAGCATAATCTAAACATTCATCAATGGGGAAATTATTAAATAAACTATGATGCATCCATACTATGGATTATGCGAATATCGTATGACATGTGACACCATGAAGTGAAAGAATCAAGTTGCAAGATGTTACCCTTTATGTAGAGAAAAAAGATTTTAAAAACCACACACCAAATCTATTTTGCTTTATGTAAATATGTATGTAGGCAAATGGGGAAAAGTCTGGAAGCATGTATACTAAACACAGAGTAGCATTACCTCAGGGATGAGGGAGTAGGGCACAAGGAGGGTTTTTGTTATACCTGTTATTGCATTTTTATACATTAAAAATAGAATCATGGGCTGGGGGTGGTGGCTCATGCCTATAATATGAGCACTTTAGGAGGCCAAGGTGGGAGGATCACTTGAGCCCAGGAGCTCAAGACCAGCCTAAGCAGCATAGGAAGACCCTGTCTCTACAAAAAATACAAAATTAGGTGGGCGTGGTGGTATGCACCTCTGGTCCCAGCTACTTGGGAGGCTGAGGTGGGAGGATCACTTGTGCCTGGGAGGTGAAGGCTGCAGTGAGATGTGATTGTGCCACTGCACTCCAGCCCAGGGCACAAAATAAGACCCTGTCTCTGAAAAAAAAAAGAGGAAAAAAAAGAATATAACCATGTATTATTTGTATGATAAAAAATTTAAATTGCCTCTTATTTTAGAGAGAGCCTATCAAATTTAATTTTAAAATAACCATAGGATTGCAATCCACAGAGGTTGATTTGGGGTATGGAGGGAAAATATCTTTTCTCAGAGGTATGGACCTCAAAATTCTGGACCAAGAAGGATCTTACAATGCAGTTAGTTTTTTGTCATCTTTGGAGAGAATATACTCACAGTTTCTTGGTCCAACTGTATGCTTTCCATACATTTCCATCAATGTATGAAATATAGTTTCCTTGGAAATTTCTGTGAAGAAAGACAGTTTATATCTTTGAATAGGCAGGAAAAGAATGAACAGAATAAATAAAAGAATCATGGCAACCTTGTCGGGGATATTCAGAAACAGAAAATAACACCTGCTTTCTCATTTCCAGAGCTATCAGCTTCCCAGTTTGCACAATTCATCAAGAAATAATGCGGGGCCACTGGCACAAATGATGAGGCATCTCCCGGAAGCTTAACTTCCTATCCGTCCCATCTCTTGGACAGACGATGCCAGTTAATTACTTTGAATGTAAGTATTTTATCCGAAAGCACTTATGTGTCTAAACAAACTCCTACAAATCAACACAAAAATGGTAAATAATTCAACAGAAAAATGGGCATAAGCTTATCTTTATCGATAAATAAGTAGAAAGAAACCCTATGTCAGGTAACACCAAAGCTTTGCCCTCTGTTGAAACATCCTAGGCTTTTTCTTTCCACTCTCATTACAACTGATCTGATTTAGCCCCTTCACACTTTACTCCTACATTTTGCTAGACTTTTCTATTTTGTCTCCCTGAAATAAGCGTTTCCTTTTGGGCACTCTACATACGGATTCTAAAATAATCCTTTGCATGTCTATACTTGAACATAAAGCAAAAAAACAAAACAAAATAAAATAATCTTCCTGTTTTCGTCATTTAATCTCTCTTGCTTGGAAACTTTCAATGGCTTTCCATACCCCATTGTGTACTCTTTAAGACCCAAGTAAAATTTTAGCTTATCCATGTAGCTTTCCCTGATCTTCACACCTCGAGGACCACAGACTCTGGTAAATTCTAGCACCGATGGTATGCATTATCTTTTAGTAATTAATTCCATATACCTCCCTTTTTAGGCCTATTCTCTTTCTTCCCTCCTATCATTTTCCTGTTATGACAGACAATAGCATACTTGCTCCTGGGTTTGACACAAAATGAGTGCTACATATAAAAAGCCAGGGACAAAGATGAGTTCTGGACCTGACTAAAGGACTGAGTAATCATGTTAACAGCCAACACTCCTACATATGCTAGGGACTGATGAAGTGTTTCATATATTCCCTCACCTAAATTTCACAACAATCCTATGAAATGGTAACTAGCATAATCCTCAGTTTAAATGTGAGGAAATTGAGTCACAGAGCAGAATAACTTGCTCTGGATCACCAAGCTAATAAACAGACCTGGGTTCAAATCCAGGCAGCCTGGCTCCAGAATCAACTCTTAACCACTTAGAGCATCATCACTGAGATCGGGAGAGTGACAGGCTGCTGTAAAGAGGGTGAAGCGGGACGGGCGCGGTGGCTCACGCCTGTAATCCCAGCACTTTGGGAGGCTAAGGTGGGTGGATCACCTGAGGTCAGGAGTTCAAGACCAGCCTGACCAACATGGAGAAACCCCATCTCTACTAAAAACACAAAAAATTAGCCAGGTGTGGTGGCGCATGCCTGTAATCCCAGCAACTCAGGAGGCTGAGGCAGGAGAATCACTTGAACCCAGGAGATGGAGGTTGCGGTGAGCCAAGATTGTGCCATTGCACTCCAGCCTGTGCAACAAGAGTGAAACTCTGTCTCAAAAAAAAAAGAGGGTGAAGTGAAAATAGGAGCAGAGCAGCGGTTAAGCAATGATGTGATGGGGCTAAATAAGAATGGATAAGAAAATGAGTAAGAGTAAAAGACTGGGGTAAAAGTAAAAGACTGGAGAATGGGTCTAATATTAAAGGAGAATGAGGAGAAGGGAGAGTTGACGAGCAAAGGTGAAAGCAGAAAGTCAGTTGTCAGTATGGCTTGGGGAGATAAAGGCGGCCCAGGAAGGCCTCCAGGAAAAGGCTGCCATGTCAGGCAAGACACAGAGGATGATTGAGGAAAGGTGATTCTTACAAGGTGGTCAAGATGCCATTGTAGGTGTTGGGCTCTGGCACAGGCACTTGGTAGAGCCTCTGCTTTGGGCTGAGATCAACACATGACAGAGTCTCATCTCCGCAGGTACAGAGCTCACACATGTTGGTGCTTGTGGAGGCCTTCTGTTCCTCTAGTGCAGTTTCAGACTGCACCAATGAATCCTGCGAAGATTCTAACTTTGTAGGTGGACCTGTGACCTCCGTCAGGCTTCGATGCAGAGTCTGAACCTGGTCTGGACGAGGAGCTGTATTCTCCTCCAGGACTGTGGAATGTCCAATCTCTGGAGTGGGTTCTGGAGTTATGGCAAGCCCCGGGTCTGGAGGCTGAGCTGAGGTTTCCTCCGTGGTTGGAGATGGTTTAACCTCAAGTTGGGGTAGAACTTTCTTAGGAGGCTGAGTTGGGGTCTCCTGCATGGTTGGAGAAAGTTCAACCTCTATCATGGATTCTGGAATGATGAAAAGTCCCAGGCCCAAAGGTTGAACAGTGACACTGGGCAATGTTGAGTGCTGAGCTGGATCCTGGCCTGGTGTTGGGACTGTCACCTCATAATGAGCTGGAGGTTGAGCAGCAACTTCCTTAGGTGGCTCTGGAAGCTGAACTGGGACCATTTGCTGCCTTGAAGGTTCTACCTCCTTAGGGGACTCTGGAGCCTGAACTGTGGCCTCCTGCTTGGTCAGAGAAGGTTCTGCCTCCATAGGGGGCTCTGGAATCTGAGCTGGAACCTCCTGCTGAGTTACAGATGGTTCTACCTCCTGAGGGAACTCTGGAGGCAAAGATGGGGCCATCTGCTGGGTCAGAGAGGGTTCTGTCACCATAGCAGGGTCTGAAGACTGAGCAGGGACTGCCTGCTGGACTGGAGAGGATTCTACCTCTTTAGGTGGCTTTAAAAGCCGAGTTGGGGCCTGCTGTAGGGCTGGAGATGGTTTGACCTTCTCAGGTGGCTCTGATGGCTGAGCTGCTATCTCCCACTGTGGTGGACTGACCTCTACAGTGGACTTGCGAGGATGACCCAAGGCTTCCTGCTGGGTTGCAGATGGTTCAACCTCCTTATGGGGCTCTGGTGGCTCAGCTGGGAGCCCTTGCTGGACTGGAGAAGGTTCTGCCTCCTTAGGGGGATCTAGAGTCTGAGCTGTGGCCTCTTGGTGGACTGGAGATTCAATCTTTTCAGGAGAATGCAGAGGCAGGGAAGGGAGATCAGGCTGGGCTAGAGAAAAGTCAGCCTGTTCAACGAGAATAGGAGGGTTGTCCTGCTGGGCTGGAGAAGGTTCTACCCCCATAGTGACTGCTGTAGGTTTGGTAAGCTCCCTATCTAGATCTAGATATGACACATCTAGAGGTGAACCTATTGCTTCATCATTCAGTGAACTTCCAAAGTCTGGGGAGAGCTGAGATGGAGGCTGAGTTGTGGTCTCTTTACGGACTGGAGGAAGTTCATAATTTTCAGGTCTACTTAGCTGCTGAATTATGTCTTGCTGGTCTTTCAAACGTTGAAACTGCTCAGGGGACATTAAGGGCTGAGCTGGGGCCTCCCGCTGGGCTGGAGAAGATTCAACCTCCCCAGAAGACTCAGAAGGCTGAGCTGGCTGCTCCTGCTCACTGGGGGAAAGTTCAGCCTCCATGGGAGGACCTGGTGGCTCAGTTGGGGCCTCCTGTTGGGTTGCAGAAGGTTCCACCTCCTCTGGAGCCTGAATTTTGGCCTCCTTCTGGGCTTGGGCAGATTCTGCCTCATTTTGGGGCTCTGAAGTCATGGTAGGTTTAATGGTAATGTTGGGCAAGTTGTAATGAGCTTGATCCTCACCTGGAGGTTGAACTGTCACTTCATGATTCAGTGGAGTTTGAGCTAGACTCTCTATAGAGGACTCTGGAGGCAGAGCTGGGGACTCCTGCTGGGTTGAAGGTTCTACCTCCTGAGGGAGCTGTGGAAGCTGTGCTGAGGCTTCTTCCTGGAGTGAAGAGGACTGAATGTCTTCCAGGGTCTCTGCATTTTGAGTTTCGGGCTCTAGATGGAATTGAGAAAGTCCAACTTGCTCAGGTGGCCCTGGAGGCTCATCTGCGTTCACCCGGAGTTCTGGAGGCAGGCTGCTGGGATACAGTGTGTCCATACTCAAATATTCATCCTGCAAAGTCTGTTTCTGACGCTGAGGTTTGGATAATTGGTGTGGAATCCCAATAATCTCAGCAAGGCTCCAATGCTCAGCTAGATTTTTCTTCAGGTTCTTGGGCGAAACAACAAATTTGGTTGGTTTTGAAACCTTACTGTGTAGTGGAACAAGTATATCATCTGCCTGATGACCTGCAGCCCGATCTAGATCTGCAGTTTGAACCTTATTTTTGAGGCGAGGAAGCTGAACTGTGGCCTGGTTCTGATCCCCATCCAGCAGTGGAAGCACCTCTGGGAGCCTTTCTTGCGGAGTCAGCTTGTCATTTAAATCCTGCTGTGCAGCCAAGAACTGCTCGGGCCCCAGAGGCAGCTCTCCAGCTGAATCCATGTCCAGGAATGGAGGCAAATGTTCAGTCGATTCCTGGGGCAGGGCTGACATCTGCGAAGAAGCAGAGGGCCCCAGGTAATCAAAGTCCCCCGGGGCTGCTGGGGGAGCAAGTGCATGGGGAGATTCCCACGGGAGATGGGAGGAGCGGGAAGACCAGGGCTCAGGTGGCCCCATGGGGTTAGAGGTCAGCTGGAGAGGGTCCTTGACCCACACCAGAGGCTGAGCATCCTTGACTAGCAGACCCAATAGTTGCCACGTAACGAGGGGCCATGGGCCCCAGAAACACAGCCAAGACATGACACAGGCTGGTGCTGCGCACTCGATGGGAGCCATTCTGGCAGCCCGGAGATGCTCATGCCCTTTATGAGCGTGCGCCCCGCCCTGTCTTTATGACACCTTTAGTTATGTCACCTTTATTAGGCTGAGGTCCAGATCTGCTCCATGCTACCAGGGCAATCTTATGTCACAATCCCACCCAAGCACCCCTTCCCACCCTGCCCGGCCAGAACACCTCTCCCCTCCCCTTAGTGAGGAAGGATTTGGGCCGCAGGCCGGGGTGGTCCCAGGACTCCAGTGGCCTGCTGTGGTGTGGTGTGGTGGGGTGGGGTGGGGTGGGGTGGGGTCGGGTGGGGGCGCGGCAGAGCTTCCCAAGTAAGTCACGGGACCTCGCCTTGGGATCTTCAGAAGTGCTAGTTCACAGGCCGGGCGCAGTGGCTCACGCTTGTAATCCCAGCAATTTGGGAGGCCGAGGCGGGCGGATCACGAAGTCAGGAGATCGAGACCACAGTGAAACCCCATCTCTACTAAAAATACAAAAAATTAGCCAGGCTTGGTGGCAGGCGCCTGTAGTGCCAGCTACTCGGAGAGGCTGAGGCAGGAGAATGGCGTGAACCCGGGAGGCGGAGCTTGCAGTGAGCCGAGATTGCGCCACTACACTCCAGCCTGGGCGACAGAGCGAGACGTATGTGCACAGCTTTAGCAAATTAAAGCCCAAGATAAACGCTCGAGATCTACTATCCAGAGGCAAAATCAGAGTTTACTATAACTCATCATTTGGAGAGCTTACCAATCAAGGAATCTGTAATGAAAGCTGCAGTTTTCCTCTTTCCTATTTTTTGTTTTAAACACAAAAATCCATGACTAAGAACTTAATACTGGATGACAAATCACATCCACACTATTCGTTAAATAGCCTCACAGTTAAACACATCTTAAAGACCAATCAAATCAGTATTTACATTTTATAAATTTCTGAAGACATCATTAGAAAGCTTATATATCCCTTCATTAAACAAAATAGGAAACTGCATCTGATGGTGGTGGAATGAAATTTTAAAATTAAAAATACCTGTATTTACAGCAGCATTGATCCTTTCTAAACAAAGAATATGAAAATGCAATATCTTTAAGTATAATAACAAATTGAGGTGATGTTACTCAACCACAGTGCTCGGAGTTGGAATAAAAACCTATTGGTGCTTGTTAATGTGCCAGTAGTGAATCCACTTTCTGTTGGAGAAAATCCAACTGCAAATATGTGCGTGAAACACATATAACACAGGGCAAAATTGCTCAAAATGATTCAAGTCAGCTTATCCGTATTGGATATTCTGTTCATGAAACACATTACAAAGACATCCTTGCAAAGAAATAAAAGGCTTAACAGTTTTCTAGTTGACTTTTTAAGAACACTTCTCCCCTTAAAAGTGACATCTTAAAATCTCAAACGTGTTCTTCCCTTGGTTTGCAATCCTAATTTAAAGATATGAACAGCTTAATTTTTCATGTGATTATCTAATTAAAAAAGAAAAACCAAAACAAGCAAAATGTTCAAGTTAAAAAAAACATACTCGGTGAGCAATGCACTAAAATTATCCACATGAAAACAAATGGTCAGTAATCTTTTTTTTTTTTTTTTTTTTTTTTTTTTTTTTTGAGACGGAGTCTTGCTCTCTCCCCCAGGCTGGAGTGCAGTGGCACGATCTCGGCTCACTGCAAGCTCCGCCTCCCGGGTTCACGCCATTCTCCTGCCTCAGCCTCCCGAGTAGCTGGGACTACAGGCACCCGCCACTGCACCCGGCTAATTTTTTGTATTTTTTTAGTAGAGACGGGGTTTCACCGTGTTAGCCAGGATGGTCTCGATCTCCTGACCTTGTGATCCGCCCGCCTCGGCCGCCCAAGTGCTGGGATTACAGGCTTGAGCCACCGCGCCCAGCCCAAATGGTCAGTAATCTTATAAAGCAACATAGCATTTCACTGTCAACAGTGTGAAAATTTAACATCATCTCAAACAGGCATAAGATGAAGAAGTGCTATTTTTTAACTGTAAAATGAACTTATGTAATGTAAAATATCTCACATTATAATTTTTCATTCCAAATTGATAAATGATTTCAAAAACAAGGATCAAAGTTTGACTGCAAATAGTAATGCAATATAATTTCATAAAAATCCTTCAATTTCTATTTTTTCCCTTTTCTGTAGTTGATATATGAAGACCACTTCAATTTCTAAAAAAGGGAACCATTCCAATTTTCTCTCCTCAAGAAAATGTCTCACAATTACAAAGTAGAAAAACAGCCAGTCATAAATGCAAAAAAATTGTAATTTATATATGAAATAACTTCTAGATTATCAATTCAACATATTTGATGGCAATTGTTGAGTTTAAAAATACTTTGAAATATTGCTTTTCATGCTTAAAGTACAGAATGTTTTAATGATGTCAATAAAAGTGATATACATGTAATGCTGCATAATGAAGTGAAGTAGAACCCTGATACAAATATCCTTGTTGAAATCATTTACTTCATCTAACAGTGCCTGTTTGGAACCTATGATTAAAGACAAAAACATAATTCCTCTTAGAGGATGAATTCCCTAAAATGTAATTTCAGTGTTTGTCCATAACACGGGGTTAGATCTTTACAGAGTTTTTGTTTTTTGCTCTGTTTTGAAACCCCTGAGACGCTATCTGTTTCCAAAGCTTTCTCTTTTGAGTTAATTTCACTAAATCCATTTGCTGTCCCATTTTGTTCTTCAGTTATTTCTTCGTTTGCAGGGGAAGCAGATTCCCCCTTTTCTTTCTTTCTTTTGTTTTTTTTTTTGAGACAGAGTCTTGCTCTGTCGCCCAGGCTGGAGTGCAGTGGCGCAATCTCGGCTCACTGCAAGCTCCGCCTCCCGGGTTCACGCCATTCTCCTGCCTCAGCCTCTCCGAGTAGCTGGGACTACAGGCGCCCGCCACCACGCCCGGCTAATTTTTGGTATTTTTAGTAGAGACGGGGTTTCACCGTGGTCTCGATCTCCTGACCTCGTGATCCGCCCGCCTCGGCCTCCCAAAGTGCTGGGATTACAAGCGTGAGCCACCGCGCCCGGCAGATTCCCCCTTTTCTAATTTTTGCTGCATTTCACGGAGCTTGGTAACAGCTTTATCTATTGACATTATGCTAATAAGATTAAAGTTATGCATGCTGACTAGGTGAAGCATAAAGTTTCGACAAAAATTCTTCTTAATTATTTTCTGTCCATAATTTTCTACAAAAAGCATACAGGCATGATTCATTTGATTGTCAGCAATAAACCTATTTAATAAAAACAGAATATCAATAGCAATACAAAGCATTTTTGTCAAATGCAATAGTGATAACCATTATAAGACTATATCCAACTCCAGTAAATAAAAGATTAAAGAAGTGATAAAACTATAGAGAAACTGAGATTCAATCATCTGAATGAGCTTACCATTTTAGAAATTTCAAGAGATTTAATCTAATTTAAGCTTAAACAGGTGCCATTAGAACAGTAGATATAATTTCTATTCTTCAATTTCATAAACAGTCTTAAAAGCATAAAATATTTGGGCCAGGTAATTATGCCTGTAATTCCAGTGCTTTGGGAGGCTGAGGCAGGTGGATCACAAGGTCAGGAGATCGAGACCATCCTGGCTAACACGGTGAAACCCTGTCTCTACTAAAAATGCAAAAAATTAGCTGGGCGTGGTGGCGGGTGCCTATAGTCCCAGCTGCTTGGGAGACTGAGGCAGGAGAATGGCGTGAACCTGGGAGGCGGAGCTTGCAGTGAGTCAAGATCGCACCGCTGCACTCCAGCCTGGGCGACAGAGGGAGACTCCATCTCAAAAAAAAAAAAAAAACAAAAATGTAGTACAGACAAGGTCTCACTGTATTGCCCAGGTTGGTCTTGAATTCCTCAACTCAAGTGATCCTCCTGCCTTGGCATCCTAAAGTGCCAGCATTATAAGTGTGAGCCACCACACCAAGCCGGGAACATACTTTTAGCCACAAAGTAATAAGAAACAAAATTGTTCTCCTTTCACCTCTATGAAATGGTAAACAAATCCAAAAAGCCACGTTTTATTCTGAAAAATTAACCAATTGTTAACAATTGTGGTAATAACTGTGGTAATTTTCAGGATTTCCAGACATGTAACACGTGGCAATAAAAGGCATGAAAATTGGGTCATTAAATGAACCTACAGCTCTGTCTTGCCTTCTGCTGCTCCCTGGTCGTGGTCCCACCAAGGTGGCTTTTTTTTTTTTTTGGAGATAGGGTCTCATTCTGTTGCCCAGGCTGGAGTGCAGTGGTGCAATCTTGGCTCACTGCAATTTCCATTTCCCAGGTTCTTCAAGTGATTCTAGTGCCTCAGCCTCCCGAGTAACTGGGATTACAGGTGTGTGACACTGCACCCGGCTAAGTTTTGTACGTTTAGTGGAGACAGGGTTTCACCATGTTGGCCAGGCTGGTCTCGAACTTCTGACCTCAAGTGATCCACCCGCCTTGGCCTCCCAAAGTGCTGGGATTACAGGCATGAGACACTGTGCCCACCTCTATAAAATGTTTTGAGTGTGAACGAGTCAACCCTGATAGAGTTTGCAAGCATGGGAGAAACACTACTACGAGAGTTAGGATGGGCACCAGTGATTTCTGAGGAGGGTCTATGATGATGACACCCTTTCCTACGGACGCCAGGGTTGCAGCAGCCTATTTCCTCTTGAAAGCTCACGGAATCACAACCTGATATATAATGCTGCAATGACTCACATCTCTGCAACAAGTTCTAAAGACAAGGTCCGGTTTTTGCCCTGATTTTATTAATACTAATGAATATAATATTAATTCATTGTTATAAATAATACCAAAAGGAATGTCTTTGTACCCAAAAGAAACCTGCCAAACCAAAAAAACATTGGACTAGAATAAAATTTGGGACAAATATACATTAATGGAATTTTAAATAAGATTCTAACACACGCAGATTTCTAGGATGTGAAACAGCAAAAGACCATAAAGATAATAAAATATTTAAATTAATTTAGAAATACCCTACCGATGCTTTATGACGTGGAGATTCCAGAGTTTCATCACATCTTTCTCTCCTTCATTAACATCAGAAAATTCTTCAATTTGCTGGGAAAAAGAAAGAAAAACACCTATTAAACACATATTATAAGAAAAATTTGTAGGCCGGGCGCGGTGGCTCAAGCCTGTAATCCCAGCACTTTGGGAGGCCGAGGCGGGCGGATCACAAGGTCAGGAGATCGAGACCATCCTGGCTAACACGGTGAAACCCTGTCTCTACTAAAAATACAAAAAAAATTAGCCGGGCGTGTTGGCGGGCCCCTGTAGTCCCAGCCACTCGGGAGGCTGAGGCAGGAGAATGGCGTGAACCCGGGAGGTGGAGCTTGCAGTGAGCCGAGATCGCGCCACTGCACTCTAGCCTGGGCGACAGAGCAAGACCCCGTCTCAGAAAAAAAAAAAAAAAAAAAGAAAGAAAAATTTGTGAGAATATCAAAACAGAATGGAACTAAAAATACCACAACATATTTACACAGCAAAGTTGCAACATTTCTTAAAATTAACTTCTATTTAAGCAGTCATTTAATTTAATTAATTTATTTATTTAGAGACAGAGTCTTGCTCTATCGCCCCAGCTGAAGCACAGTGGCACGATCTCAGCTCACTGAAACCTTGACCTCCCGGGTTCAAGTGATTCTCCTGTCTCAGCCTCCCGAGTAGCTGGGATCTCAAGCATGCGCTACCATGCCCAGTTAACTGTTGTATTTTCTTTTAGTAGAGACGGGGTTTTGCCATGTTGGCCAGGCTGGCCTCAAACTCCTGACCTCAGGTGATCAGCCCAACTCGCCCTACGAAAGTGTTGGGATTACAGGCGTGAGCCAGCACACCTGCCGTCATTTAAAAAGGGAAAGCCTAAATTACGATTACCTATAAATATAAAAATGAAAACACACAATACAAGTTTACTTAAAGAAAATCCATCTTCCCTCTAACTTAGTAACATTTTTGTTTGTTTTGATACAGGCTCTCGCTCTGTCACCCAGGCTGGAGTGCAGTGGTGCAATGTTGGCTCACTGCAACCTCCATCTCCTGGGGTTAAGCGACTCTCCTGCCTCAGCCAACTGAATAGCTGGGACTACAAGTGCGTGCCACCATGCGCGGCTAATTTTTTGTATTCTTAGTAGAGACCAGGTTTCGCCATGCTGTCCAGACTGGTCTTGAACTCCTGAACTCAGTCAATGCTCCTGCCTCGCAAAGTGCTGGGATTACAGATGTGAGCGACCGCCACCAGCCTAACTTGCTTAAGTTTTAAAGTGACATAATTTTAAAAACCATACATTTCTGGATTCCTTAATTTTTTTTAAAAAAAAGTTCCTTTACACTAAAAGTCTAGTTCATAGTAAGCAATTTTCAAAACAAATTAATAATATTCCAAGATAACTGCCAATAAAGATAATAATAATTACTGTAATGGTTTTTTCTCTTAGCCATTCAGGATCCTTTTCATCTTCACTACTTCCATTTCTTGTGGGCGGAGAGGTAAGCAGGTATCACCATGGAAATACAGACGATTGTGGCCACTACTATATGTTCTTTGCTGTTCTACCTCCCCATCTTCAGATTCAAGAAATTCAGACATGCTTGCTTTTGTTCGTTTTGGCATAATGAAAAGAAATAAATGTTGATTTATGGGCTCTACATGTATACCATCTAACCTCACGAGTAGGAGTTGAGATCTGTGATAATCTGCATCACCATTTTATAAAACTAACCATAAAACAACAGTATTAGAGGCACACCCCCACTAGTTATTTTCTTTCGGTACATAATGTAAATCCAACCTATTACATATTAATTCAAACACAGTTTTAAAACTGTCTTTCTGGGTGTGAAAAGTTACAGTTAAAAAGGAGGAAAAAGAAATGAAGTGCTGGCCGGGCGCGGTGGCTCACGCTTGTAATCCCAGCACTTTGGGAGGCCGAGGCAGGCGGATCACCAGGTCAGGAGATTGAGACCACGATGAAACCCCGTCTCTACTAAAAATACAAAAATTAGCCGGGCGTGGTGGCGGGCGCCTGTAGTCCCAGCTACTCGGAGAGGCTGAGGCAGGAGAATGGCGTGAACACGGGAGGCGGAGCTTGCAGTGAGCCGAGATTGCGCCACTGCACTCCAGCCTGGGCGACAGAGCGAGACTCTGTCTCAAAAAAAAAAAAAAGAAATGAAGTGCTAGTTAGGGCACACTCAGATAAGAATATGCATATAAAATCCTACATGTCAAAACTGTGTATTCTAACTCATGTATATTCACAAAGCAGAAAAGCTGTAACACTGGTTACATACGCATACACCTGCCTTAAAATTTTTTTCAGTTTTACTAAGATTTAAAATTCCCTCTTTGTAATTTTATTTATTACTATTATTATTATTTGAGACGAAGTTTCGCTCTTGTTGCCCAGGCCAGAGTGCAATGGCACGACCTCGGCTCACGGCAACCTCGACCTCCCGGGTTCAAGCAATTATCCAGAAACTTCTACTGACAGAATTCTTTAATCCCAATAACCACTGCAGCAGTAGTGACATTGACATCATTAAAACTTAAGTATCAAGTTCAAAGAAAAAGTGAGAAAACTTCTCTGTAGAAATAGGAGCTATCAAGTGTTATAAAGCAGTTAACAACCCCATAGACACATAATACTGAAAAATAATAATTTCCACCTAACTAACTAGTAGCTTCGTCTGGCTCCTTTGTTCCTCCAACATCAGTAAAAGTTAGAGCTTAAACTTTTGTTATATGCCCTTTTTACCTACCTGCACGCAAGAATGTGTGTGATAGGTGTTCTCTTAACTGGTCCGTTGCGACTAAAAGCAAATCTAGGTTGGCGATGAATATCCTGAGGATTTCCTGCATAGGAGCCATCATAACACTCATTGATAGAAACATCTATCCTAGTACCTTTTGGATGATACTGCAACAAAAATGTCCAAAAAAAATTAATTATCCTATCCTAAATATCCCTCCAATTTAATTAAAGAATTTGTGGGCTCTTAATATTTAGAAAACGAAAATAGGCCAGGCACACCAGCAAGGTAAACAGGCTATCAGAAGACCTGGGGTCAACAAAATGTGTTAAAATCTGAACTATGTCATTTATTGCTTGGTGACTTTGTACAAATTATTTCTTGGTTGAGCAAGAATAAGAAAATTATCACTTAATTGAAAGAGTTGGTTGAGGATTTTGTGAGTCTATTAGAGACACTACACAAACATTAATTATAATTCCAAATACATATCAACTGAATCATTCACTGTAATCCATATATACAGCAACCTATCAAATACAGAAATGTGTTATTTTTATACAAAGTACAATTTTTGAAAGTCACGCTATCTTGTACTTAATGCATATTTTTTCCCTTTTTTAATTAAAAAAATTTTTGTGGGTACATAGGTGTATGTATTTATGGGGTACAAGAGATTTCTTAACACAAATTGAGAAAATATGAAAAATTACAACATAGTTGAAGATAAATTTGCTATGGCAGAGTTTAAGATGCTTAAGTAAACTATAAAGTTTGCGGCAGTTCAGAGTACAACAAGGGCAATGCAGGTCATCTCTTGCTTCAGTTTGTTGCCTTGTACTGTTGTTATAGAGAAACCAAAAACAATAAAAAAAAAAAGCAAATCTCCAATTTACACTTAACAAGATATTTTGTTTAAATATCACTTCTAAAAATAGTTTAAAAAAAATTATTTTTTTTTTTTTTTTGAGACGGAGTCTCGCTCTGCCGCCCAGGCTGGAGTGCAGTGGCGCGATCTCGGCTCACTGTAAGCCCCGCCTCCCAGGTTCACGCCATTCTCCTGCCTCAGCCTCTCCGAGTAGCTGGGACTACAGGCGCCCGCCACCACGCCCGGCTAATTTTTTGTATTTTTTTAGTAGAGACGGAGTTTCACCGTGGTCTCGATCTCCTGACATCGTGATTTGCCCGCCTCGGCCTCCCAAAGTGCTGGGATTACAGGTTTGAGCCACGGTACCCGGCCAACCCTGTCTCTACTAAAACTACAAAAAATTAGCCTGCAGTCACAGCTACTCGGGAGGCTGAGGCAGGAGAATCGTGTGAACCCACAAGGCAGAGGTTGCACTGAGCTGAAATCGTACTACTGCACTCCTGCCTGAGGAACAGAGCAAGACTCCGTCTCAAAAAAAAAAAAAAAAAAAAAAAGAATCACATAAAGCAAAACACAAATGAATTAATCTAAAGCACAAGACCTAATTCTGCAAACCATTATTTTGATTGCAATGTTTTCTTACCAATAATTTGAGTAGGTTTAACTGAACCAGGCTTGTTTTCCTGATGGAGACTCTCTGAATTTCTAATGGCAAGAGGTTTGGCAGTGGGAGCTGTAGATTTATCATTGGTCTCTCCTGTCCAACGAAGAGTGAACTGCAACGTAGGTCCCTGAGAAAATGTTTTGAATGGAGGCAGGCTCTAAAAAACAAAAAATATGCAAAGACTGGAGACTCAGATAATGAATTCAAATAAACTGTAGAAATTTAAAAAAAATTCATTGTAAGTCAATGTGGATTTGCCTTAATAGATTTGTCTTGAAAATCCAAAAGCTGACTGAGTTGGCTAGGCAAACAAAGTAAAAGTATGGAACAGACACTGTAGAACTTGAATTGGAGAGCACGGGCTGTCTAAAAGAGGCAACCACTGATCACCAACAGGTGAATTGTTGCCATGTAAAAACATTGGTCCAACACAGACAGATTTTCAGATTTTTCCAAATAAGTCAGAAATCAAAGTTCTCACGGGAAAATTTCCCATTTAGGTTGTTGCTAACCAGTTCAAAATGTCTTTTTTTTTTTGAGATGGAGTTTCACTCTTGTCGCCCAGGCTGGTGTGCAACTGGTGTGGTCTCACCTCACTGCAACCTCCCCCTCCCAGGTTCAAGTGATTCTCCTGTCTCAGCCTCCCAAGTAGCTGGGATTACAGGCACGCGCCGTCACGCCCGTCTAATATTTTTTGTGTGTGTTTTTAGTAGAGATGGGGTTTCACCATCTTGGCCAGGCTGGTCTTGAACTCCTGACCTCAGGTGATTTCCCTGCCTCGGCCTCCCAAAGTGCTGGGGTTACAGGCGTGAGCCACCGTGCCCGGCCTTGAAATGTCTTAAAAACCAAATTGTGGTACCCAAAGCCCACCAGCATGCCACCTTTGCTCTTAGGTGACCAATTACTTTTGTTTTTGTAAATTGAACAGCTTTTCAATTAGTAATTTTCTTTGACTTCTCTCAGTTTCACTGACAATGACTGCCAGTGCTTCTCTTCTTTGATTGTAGGACCCTGAGCTATTGAAAATAGCTAACTTTTAGCCATCTAACCGAATCACTCACCCATCCTCAAGAATTTACCTATTAAGCTGACGATCCAAAATTGGTTCTCCATTCTTATCCTTACACTTGAACTCTAAACTCGTATCTCCAACTGCCTCTTGGACATTGCCAGCTGATCTCAATGTCACCTTAAACTAAAACATGCTTAGAAGTGTTTCCAATATCTTTTCTTCTAAAACACTTTCTTTCTCATGTTATTTTTGTTCTTGTCATTATCATTCTACTAGTGACCCTAAGCTAAAAATTTTGGAATTATATTTGACTCCTATTCTTTCGTTTCTCATGTAATTACCAAGTCCTTTTTGAAATGTCTATCATTTCTTCCTTGTCCTTCAAGGATCACACACACACTCAAAAAAAACCTTTGTATAGATCAGTATTGCCTTACTACTAGAGTATCTCAATTGTTCTCCTTGCTTCTGATTTTTACTTTCCTATTCAAATGTAGGAGAGATCAAGTAGTCTTCAATGAGCTTCAATTTATTTTACTGCCACAGAGGCCTAAACTCCTTCTCTATCGTTATTACAAAGCAATCCTCTTAAAACTATTTAGACTGGAGGGCGCAGTAGCACATGCCTGTAATCCTAGCACTTTGGGAGGCCGAGGAGGGTGGATCATGAGGTCAGGAGTTCGAGGCCATCCTGGACAACATGGTGAAACCCTGTCTCTACTAAAATACAAAAAATTAGCTGGGCATGGTGGCGGACGCCTGTAATCCCAGCTACTCGGAGGATGAGGCAGGAGAATCGCTTGAACTCAAAAGGCAGAGGTTGCAGTGAGCCGAAATTGCACCACTGCACTCCAGCTTGGCGACAGAGGAAGACTCCATCTCAAAAAACAAAAAACTATTTAGACTACAATGTAGTAAAAGTGTGTTCAGAGACTAGTTTGGACACAGCAGTCCACAGGAATTTATCTTATAAAATACTTGATACAGGTTCAAGTATAATCACTATTAACATTTTTGACAAGATTAAAAAAAATCAAATAACCCAATTATCTATTAGACCAGCACTGGTTTAGTCAATTAAGGAACCCAAAACAAAAAAACAAAAAAACAAAAAAACTCAACTTTTAAAAAGAAGTACATCTATATGCTCTCACTTAAAAGGATGCCCATTTTACAGGGTTAAGAGCTTCCAGATAGGCTGGGCACAGTGGCTCACACCTGTAATCCCAGCACTTTGGGACGCCGAGGTGGGTGCATCACCTGAGGTCGGGAGTTCGAGACCAGCCAAACCAACATGGTGAAACCCCATCTGTACTAAAAATACAAAAAGTAGCCAGGCATGGTGGCGCATGCCAGTAATCTCAACTATTCAGGAGGCTGAGGCAAGACAATTGCTTGAACCCAGGAAGCAGAGGTTGCAGTGAACCGAGACTGTGCCATTGCACTCCACCTCTGGGTGACAGAGTGAGACTCCATCTCAAAAGAAAAAAAAAAAAAGGCCAGGCCGGGAACGGTGGCTCATGCCTGTAATCCTAGTACTTTGGGAGGCCGAGGTGGGGGAATCACGAGGTCAGGAGATCGAGACCATCCTGGCTAACACAGTGAAACCCCATCTCTATGAAAAATACAAAAAATTAACTGGGCGTGGTGGAAGGCACCTGTAGTCCCAACTACCTGGGAGGCTGAGGCAGGAGAATGGCGTGAACCCGGGAGGCGGAGCTTGCAGTGAGCTGAGATCGTGCCACTGTAGATGGCACGATCCAGCCTGGGCGACAGAGCGAGACTCCGTCTCAAAAAAAAAAAAAAAAAAAAATGGGCCAGATGCAGTGGCTCACACCTGTAATCTTAGCACTTTGGGAGGCTGAGGCAGGCAGATCACAAGGTCAGGAGTTTGAGACCCGCCTGGCCAACATGGTGAAACCCCATCTCTACTAAAAATACAAAAATTAGCTGGGCATGGTGGTGCACGCCTGTAATCCCAGCTACTTAGGAGGCTGAGGCTGGAGAACCGTTCGACCCGGGAAGCAGAGGTTGCAGTGAGCCAAGATCATGCCACTGTACGCCAGCCTGGGTGACAGAGTGAAACTCCATCTCAAAAAACAAACAAACAAAAAACAAAAACAACAAACAAAACCAACAACAACAAAAACCCTTCATATATATAATCCTTATAGTCTCATGAATAAAAACTCACTTTAAAACAAGAAATTTAAAATGAAAAAGATCATAAAGATAAATCCATGCAGAAAACCCAAACACTATAGATAAAAATTATTTGAAATCTCATCACCTGGAGTTAACCACTATTATAAATTTTAGAAACAGGGAAAATATATATATATATATATATATATATATATATATATATATATATACATACACACACTTACATAAAAATTTAATATGGGAATCCTGTCAAACTATCATCCTTTTTAATGGCTTTTTAGATTTAACGTCTTTCTAACGTTTCATTATTTAAAAAATGCTGAGAAAACCTGTTACCTACATCTTTTGTTAAGAAGTTACTACACTGTGACAAAAATATAAAATTTGAATTGTTAAAGACTATACATACAATTTTAACTTTATATATATTGCCAGTCTGCCCTATAGTAAGACTGTATCAACCTTTTTTTTTTTTTTTTGAGACAGAGTCTTGCTCTGTCTCCCCAGATAAAGTGAAGTGGCAAAATCTCAGCTCACTGAAACCTCTGCCCCCCAGGTTCAAGTAATACTCCTAAGCCTCCCAAGTAGCTGGGACTACAAGCATCTGCCACCACGCCCGGCTAATTTTTGTGTTTTTGGTCAACAGGGTTTGACCATGTTGGCCAGGCTGGTGTCAAACTCATAACCTCACATGATCCACCTGCCTGGGCCTCCCAAAGTGCGGGGATTACAGGCGTGAGCCACTGAGCCCGGCCCCAACTTATCGTTACATCAAAATATTATTTGAGAGTATATGTGTCCTCACATCCCTAAAATACCAGAAACTGTCAAACGTTTAATCTTTGTCAAACTGTCAAAAGTAGTATCTCTGCGTTTGCATGCCTTTGAATACTAATAAGGTTCACTACTGCTTTAAAAGTTTGCTGGACATCTATATTTGTTTTTTTAAGAACTGCATGATAGTCCTTGACACATATTTCTTATTAGACTGAGTATCTTTTTCTTGTTTTATAATTCACAATATTATGTATTCATATTAGCATTTTGTGTTACAGATATTTCCCCCATTGCATAATTTGTTTGTAACTTTAGATATTTTGCAGTATAAAAATGACTAATTTTAACCCGACAATTTTTACTTTATGCTTTCTTACTTTTAAATCGTCCTTAGAAGGGTCTTCCTCACTGCAATATGTTAACATTCACCTATTTTTTTCCATGCTTATGAATGTTCATTTTTACATGTTTATGAGCCTTCCAGAATGTATTAGGTCTAAGATTATTTCCAGATGACTGGAGAAGAGTTGTCACAATTAATGAACGGTTTCTCTTTCTCACATAGCTATACCACCACTTTACCCATAAACTAAATTTCAAATATACATCAAACTATTTCAGGACTATGCCTGAATGATATGCTTGTCTATTCCTATGTTTATACCACAGGGTTTAAGTTCTCTTAACTTTATGGTATGCACTATTGTATATTGTATATTATACTAAAACCGGTAAGTAAAAATTCTCAAAATATTTTTCAAAAATTTCGCACCATTGAACTCCAGCCTGGGCCAACGACAGCCAAGACTCGATCTCAAAAAGAAAAAAAAAATTTTTTTTAATTAAATCCTAAAGCTTGGGGGAGGGGCTAATCTGTGCAAAGAGTGGAAAACAGGCTAACAAGGAATCTCAGGTACAGAAATGGGACATAACCAGTCACAAACTTTTGAGGAAAACCACACATGGAAAGAATAACCTTATATATTTTTCTCTCTTTTTTCTTCTCTTTCTCCTCCCTCCCTCCCTCCCTCTCTCTCGCTCACTCTCTCTCTCTCTTTCTCTCTCTCTTTCTTTCGACACAGTTTCGCTCTTGTTGCCCAGGCTGGAGTGCAATGGCACTATCTCAGCTCACTGCAACCTCCACCTCCCAGGTTCAAGCAATTCTCCTGCCTCAGCCTCCTGAGTAGCTGGGATTACAGCCATGCACCACCACGCCCAGCTAATTTTGTATTTTTAGTAGAGATGGGGTTTCTCCATGTTCGTCAGGCTGGTCTCGAACTCCCGACCTCAGGTGATCTGCCCCCCTTGGCCTCCCAAAGTGCTGAGATTACAGGTGTGAGCCACCACACCTGGCCTCATTTTTTTTCTAAAGGAGAAACTGCACTTCGAAAAAACAGTTTAAAAGAGTGAAAATCAGTGTAACTAAAATACGTATAGGGATAAGCAAGACTATCACAGCATGAAATGAGAGCAGGCAGTTATGAGAAGAATTAGCCAGGCTGGCCGAGGTGGCTCACGCCTGTAATTCCAGCACTTTGGGAGGCTGAAACAGGCCTCACCTGAGGTCAGGAGTTTGAGACCAGCCTGGCTAACATGGTGAAACCCCATCTCTACTAAAAACACAAAAATTAGCCAGGTGTGGTGATGCGCGCCTGTAATCCCAGCTACTCCGGAGGTTGAGGCAGGAGAATCGCTTGAACCCGGGAGGTGAAGGTTGCATTCGAGATCTCGCCACTGCATTCCAGCCTGGGCAACAGAGCAAGACTCCATCTAAAAATAATAATAATAATAATAATTAACCAGAGATCTTGGACACACAAACAGCTACTGAAAGAAAAAGAAACCTTCAAGAGGTGGGCAAAACAGCAGAGCAGGCACTGCTGAAAAGCAAACCAGAGAGGTGGAATAAATATGAAGCCAAGGAATTCTCCCAGAAGGTAACTTAAGGGATAAAATGATCAAAGCTTTATGAAAGACAGACAAAGAATTATGGAGGACAGATTTAAACGCCGCAGCATAATCCACAGACATTCATCCCATTGATTTGGCTGTAGTCTTTCCTGCTCATCTTCTTAGCCAAAATTAAAGCACCTTAGCGGCTCTGCTTTTTCCCAATTACAGTCGGCTTCCGCTCCGTGGTGCTGGTTTGGACTTGGGGGTGCTGGGTGGGGACCCCCGGGGTTGCCCCGTGGTTCCCCTCTTAGCACTGTAACTTCCTGGGCACCAAACAGGCTGCCCAGGCAGCCCGGAGGAGCAGCAGCTTCAACCCAACCCAGTCCCCAGCCCTGCGCCTCCCCAGCCACTCTGGAACATGCTGCCCGTCGAGCAGTGGTCCGAGGTGACATTCGGGGCGGTGAGAGTCCAGAGGTCAGAGGAGGAGGAGGAGCCCGTCGGGCGCTGAGAAAGCTTTACCCCGCCCCCTGGAAGCCCAGTGAGGCGCGCAGATGCTGGCGCGGCGACTTCTTTTGCATCTCTACAACACCCACCCTGCAGTGCTACGCCCTCGAGCGCGAGACCTTCTGGGAGTTCTGATCCCGGACGACCTTAGGGCTCTACAGACTGACTAAGGAGCCGGATGAGGAAACTCGGGAACTACAGCTGCGGTGGCGGCTCCGCCTCCTCGGGGCTGGAGCTCCGTGAGAGCCAATGAGGCGGGACCACGTGGGCCTCCAAAACACCCTGAGGTGCCGGCGGGGCTGCTGGGCGCGCTCTTCTTGGCCCAGCCGGCCGTCGCCGGGCCCCTCCCTGGGTGCTCCCACATCCCTAGTTACAGCCTCTAAAGGTAGCATTTGCGCCCTCACCCTGCACAGCCTTGATTTTCCAAAGATAGGCCTGGACTTTTGCAAACAGGGGGCTCTCCTCCTTCATGAGTCTTTCTGTAGCCTCATACCTACAGGCTGTTAGAAATTACACCAGTGACTTGTAGGATCCTGGAGTAAACAGAAGCTGCTTTCGGAAATCTGGTACCTTGCACGGTCCACAGTTGCAAACACAAAGACCTACTTCCAAGCTGCCGTCCATGTACCGCCCAATGAAGCTGCAACGTGTGAACCTCTGTGGAAGGCGTCCACCTTTTCTCCAGTCCTGCTCTCACTGAGTGCCCTATCAAAATGGAAGAATCCCTGAATGAACCCATTTCAAGTTTGAATTGTAAAATATTGCAATCCCAAGTGTTGGTTGTCTACAGCTTCCTACTGATTTTGGCTGGTGTCTAAAAAGAAGGTACCCCCAAAATAAAATAAAAATAAAAACAAGGCCCAGAAATGTCTCCTGTGTTAGCCGAGTAAATAGTTGATTTTCTTTTCTTTCCTTTTTTTTTAAGAGACAGGGTCTTGCTATATTGCCCAGACTAGATTCAAACTCCTGGGCTCAAGTGATCCTCCTGCCTCAGCCTCCCAAGGAGCTGGGACTACAGGCAGGCACCGTGATATACTCGAATTTTTTTTGAGAAGGAGTCTTGCTCTGTCACCTAGGCTGGACTGTAGTGATGGGATCTTGGCTCACTGCAACTCCACCTCCCGGGTTCAAAGCGATTCTCTTGCCTCAGCCTCCCGAGTAGCTGGGACCATAGGCATGTTGACAAAAAGAATCAAACTCTGTAAAATATTTTAAGTTTATTCTCTTAAATATGAGATGGCCAAATATGAGTGGCCATGTCCCGTGACACAGCTCTCAGGCAGTCCTGAGAACATGTGCCCAAGGTGGTCAGGGTACAGCTTGGTTTTATATATTTTAGGGAGGCATGAGACATCAATCAAATACATTTAAGAAATACACTGGTTTGGCCGGGCGCGGTGGCTCACGCTTGTAATCCCAGCACTTTGGGAGGCCGAGGCGGGCGGATCACGAGGTCAGGAGATCGAGACCACGGTGAAACCCCATCTCTACCAAAAATACAAAAAATTAGCCTGGCGTGGTGGCGGGCGCCTGTAGTCCCAGCTACTCGGAGAGGCTGAGGCAGGAGAATGGCGTGAACCCGGGAGGCGGAGCTTGCAGTGAGCCGAGATCGTGCCACTGCACTCCAGCCTGGGTGACAGAGCAAGACTCCGTCTCAAAAAAAAAAAGAAATACACTGGTTTGGTTCAGAGAGGCGGGACAACTCAAAGCGGGGCGGCGGGGGTGGGGGTACTTCCAGGCTATAGGTAAATTTAAACGTTTTCTGGTTGACAATTGGTTGAGTTTATCCTGGGATCAAGAGAAAGGAAGTGTTCAGGTTAAGATAAAGGATTGTGGAGACCAAGTTTTATCGTGTAGAGGAAGTTCTCCAATAGCATACTTCAGAGATAGCAGGTTGTAAAATGTTTCTTATCGGACCTAAAAGGGTGTCTGGCTCTTAGTTGATTATCTCCTGGATCTGGAAAGGAAGGAAGGAAAAAAAAGGGCGGGGGTGTGGGGGGGCGGGCGGCAGGCGCGGCGGCTCATGCCTGTATTCCCAGCATTTTGGAAGATCGAGGCAGGCAGATCGCCTGAGGTCAGGAGTTCAAGACCAGCCTGGCCAACATGGCAAAACCTTGGCTCTACTAAAAATACAAAAACTAGCCCAGTGAGGTGGTGCACACCTGTAGTCCCAGCTACTCAGCAGGCTGAGGCAGGAGGATTGCTTGAACCCAGGAGGCAGAGGTTGCAGTGAGCCGAGATGTTGCCACTGCACTCCAGCCTGGCGACAGAGTGAGACCCTGTCTCAAAAAAACAAAAACAAAAAAGAGTAACGAAAAAAAGGGGGAAAGAGGATTCTCTGTAGATGTGGATTTTTCCCACAAGGGATGGCTTTGCAGGGCCATTTCAAGATGTGACAGAGAAACATGTTTTGGGGTAAAATATTTTGATTTTCTTCCTTGTTATGCCAGGGTCAAATTGGAAAGTAAGTCATGATATATAGGGTTAAATAAAACCCATCTGATGAGAATTTGTGGTTTGCAGGGTATGGCTCCCCAGATCCCTTAGATAGGAATTTGGGCAAGATTAAAAAAAACAATCAGGGCTTAGTCCTCAGGTGTGTGCCACCACACCCAGCTAATTTTTTATTTTATTTTTTGTATTTTTAGTAGAGACAGGTTTTCACCATGTTTGCCAGGCTGGTCTCGCACTCCTGACCTCAGGTCATCCTCCCGCCTTGGCCTCCCAAAGTGCTGGGATTATAGGCGTAAGCCACCAGGCTGAGACAGAATGAGTGTTCTGTTGAGCTGAGCAGAGGCGGTTGGTTGGCTTGGTAGACAGAAAAAGGCTGAGGAAAGTATTAGTAGAAGCTGAGAACAAAAAGCAGATTGGTCCTTTCAAAGTTATTTTCCTCCTACACGTTTGAGAAGAAAAATAGCTCCAAGCATTCTGAGCTCTGTAAAGTACTCGGGACCAGAGAGACAGGAGTGTGCGACTTCAGTCATGCCTGCCTCCAGCCCTCCCGCTGCCCCATGCCTGGGGTCAATTGTTTAAGGTAATTTTGTTCCTGACTAGCTGCCTCACCCAGTCTTCCTGTTCCTGGAATTTGTGATACAAAGAACAATGTATAGCCAATCAATAGCTTATATTATTTTAATGTGAAATCTTGGTAAACAATTTAGGAACTGCCTCTTCTTTTCCTTTAAAAACCTCGAGGTAGTAAGTCCCTGCATTCCCAAGTATTGGGAGGCTGAGGCAGGAGAATTGCTGGAGCCCAGGAATTGAAGGCTGTGGTGAGCCATGATCATATACCACTGCACTCCAGCCTAGGCGACGGTGAGACCCCATCTCTAAACAAAACAAAATTTTAAAACCCTACTTGTCATTGTTGCTAGTCCCAGTGTATATTCTAATGGGCAGCTTGAATCTATGCTCTCGGGATGCAGTCTCAAGCTTGGCCCAAATAAACTACTTACATTAATTTTGCCTCAGCCTCTTCCTTTTAGGTAGACAGGTTAAAGCAGAGGGGGCTTCCTTATCATGTTGATACCGGTGGGCCAGAGGAGGTCTCCAAATACCAGTGGGACCTTGACCCTGGCCGGTGTCCAGGCTCTTGACACCATCTCAATAAGGACTTCAAGGATGAATGAGGAGGCTGGGCACGGTGGCTCATGCCTATAATCCCAGCACTTTGGGAGGCCAAGGCAGGCAGATCAAGAGATGGAGACCATCCTGGCCAACATGGTGAAACCCCATCTCTTCTAAAAATACAAAAATTAGCCAGGCGTGGTGGCGCATGCCTGTAATCCCAGCTACTCGGGAGGCTGAGGCAGGAGAATCGCTTGAACCCAGGAGGCAGAGGTTGCAGTGAGCCGAGATCGCCCCACTGCACACTAGCCTGGCAACAGAGTGAGACTCTGTCTCAAAAAAAAAAAAGAATGAGTGAGGAAATAGTGAAAACAGGGAGATTTATTGCAGAGTGAAAGGTATACACTCAAGAAAAGGGAGTGTATGTGTACTCACTAGAGAGTCACACACAAGGGGGTTTGGGGCTACCTTTATGGGTTTTTTTAATCAAGGGGCTGAATATTCATGAAAATTCCTGGAAAAAGGTGGAGGTTTCTCGGAACTGTGGTGCCACTCATTTTTACACCAAATATGGATGTTCCCAGAACTGTCATGGCGCTGGGGGGTGTGTGTTTGGTATGTTAATGAGTGCATAATGAGGTCCCAGGTGAAACCTAGGTCATTGCAGTGCCATGTTGGGTCCAGTCAATCTTAGCCAGCTTGGTCCAAACCCTGGTTTTTCAGGGTCTTATCAGCCCATAGCTTCTGTAGCTATTCAGTTTCCTTCGGCTGCTCGTGTGAAACTGCTGCCTAGAATATTCTATTCTCCTATGACCACCCTGCATTATTTCTGTCTCAATGCCCACTGAAACTGGCCTTTTAGGGGATTAGGTTATTATCTCTGTCTCTCCCGATTTCTTGGAAGATCAGATAAACAACTTAGGTTTGGCTTGGTGGTGTGGAACTTCAGCATGAGTAGCTCCATTTTAGTTTGGTCCGTTGAGCCAAGTGCAGGAGCTCAGTCTAAACCAATAGCCTCCCCAAAATTTTATCTAATAGACCAGGCTCAGTGGCTCGTGCCTGTAATCCCAGCACTTTGGGAGGTCCAGGCAGGAGGATCATTTGAAGCCAAGAGTTCAAGATCAGCCTGGGCAACAAAGCAAGAACCCCATCTCTCCAAGAAATAAAATAAATTAGCCAGGGCTGGGTGCAGTGGTTCACGCCTGTAATCCCAGCAATTTGGGAGGCTGAGGCGGGTGGATCACTTGAGGTCAGGAGTTCAAGACCAGCCTGGCCAACATGGTGAAACCCTGTCTCTACTAAAAATACAAAAATTAGCCGGGCGTGGTGGTAGGCACCTGTAATCCCAGCTACAGGGGAGGCTGAGGCAAGAGAATCGCTTGAACCCGGAAGGTGGAGGTTGCAGTGAGCCGAGATTTTGCCCCTGTACTCCAGCCTGGGTGACAGAGCAAAACTCCACTCACCAACATGGCTCATGGGTACATATGTAACAAACCTGCACATTGTGCACATGTACCCTAAAACCTAAAGTATAATAATAATAAAAAATAAATAAATAAATAAAAAGAAAAGGAGAAGGTGATTCTGGTATATCTTACTATTCTAGAAAATCAGGAAAAGATAGCAACAACAAAACAGGACACAGAAGCCTACTTAGAAGGGCTCCTCCTGACCAAATATGAGACAATTTGAGCATTAAAATAACAGTATCAATAGATTAAAACTAATTGAATAAAAATAGAATTTGTTAATTCATACTGATTTTTAAATATCAAAGCTGGGGAAAGGAATGCTCTTCTTTTTAAATTTACATATAACTTTAAAAAAAATTTTTTTTCTTTTTAGGAACGAGGTCTTGCTATGCTGCCCAAGCTGGTCTCAAACTCCTGGGCTCAAATAATCTTCCCGCCTTGGACTCCCAAATTGTTAGAGTTACAGGTATCAGCCACCATGCCCGCCTGTTTCTCTCTCTCTCTCTCTCTCTCTCTCTCTCTCTCTCTCTATATATATATATATATATATATATATATATATATATATATATTTTAGGGTTAGTCAAGTGAAGCATTGAGAGCAGAGAAGGAATGCTTTTCTTCATATAAAAATGCAAATAAATGTGGAAGAAAATTACCATTTCTCAACTGCCAAAGGAATAATTTATTCAAGCAAAAATAACCAATCGATGCTAAAACTATTGGGTGAAAGGCTATGGGAAGAAAATGGATATTTACTCAGCTTCATGTATAAGAATTATATGCTGATTTATATAAAAGAGAAAAGAAGTACTGTTACAATGGAGAAATATTGTGAACAGCATCTTAACCGAGTGATCAAACCTAATACTACCTTTTGTCTGTGATGTAGTACATAAAGAACACATCACTCATTAGAATCCCTGCCAAAAATGTTTAACCTGAAGCTAATCATGAGGAAATCATCACAGAAGTCCAAATTGAGATACATTCTGCAAAACTACAGGCCTATACTGGGGGAAAAATGTCACAAAATGTAGGGGGAAAGGCTAGGGGACTATTCCAAATTGAAGGAGACTGAAGAGCTATGATATCTAGCTATAGAATCGGCGTGGGGACAGGACAAATTATAAAGGACATTATTGAGGTCAACTGGGGAGATAGTATTGTACTTGTATTTTAATTTTCCTCCTAAGTGTACGGTGGTTATACCAGAAAATGTCTTCGTTCTTAGGAGATACATGCAAGAGTTTATGAATGAGGAATAAAACAAACTTTCAAATTGTTCAGCACAAAAATAAAATATATACGAACAAATAAATCAAATGTGGCAAAATGTTAACAACATATACAATCTAGATGAAGGGTATGTGGATATTAAATGACTTTAGTATTCTTTCAACTATCCTATAGGTTTGAATTTTTTTTTTTTTTGAGACAGAGTCTCGCTGTCACCAGGTGGGAGTGCAGTGGCACGATCTCGACTCACTGCAACCTCCGCCTCCTGGGTTCAAGTGATTCTCCTGCCTCAGCCTCCGAGTAGCTGGGACTACAGGCACGCACCACCACGCCCAGCTAATTTTTGTATTTTTAGTAGAGATGGGATTTCACCATGTTGGCCAGGACGGTCTTGATCTCTTGACCTCGTTATCCACCCGCCTCAGCCTCCCAAAGTGCTGGGATTATAGGCGTGAGCCACCACGCCCGGGTGAATATTTTCAAAATAAGCTGCTGTGGGGAAATTCTCCCAGTTTCTTCTTGGCACTTTTTCTTTAAAATAAAAGCATTATCTTTTTCTTACAAGAAATCTGTTAACATATGTGTCAGGTACAGTGAATAAAAAAGAAAATAGAACATACCCCATGCTGCCTAAAATAGAACAATTAACAGCATTGATGAAGTCCAATGCGCCTCATTCTAATTGTTTGCCCCACAGACTGACCACTATTTTCTAGTACATTTATGGTTCTATTGTTTTCCATTTAAATCTTCGATCCACAATAACATTTCTGACTTTACAAAGACACTGGCCGGGCACGGTGGCTCACCTGTAATCCCAGCACTTTGGGAGGCTGAGGCAGGTGGATGATCTGAGGTCAGGAGCTCGAGACCAGCCTGGCCAACGTGGTGAAACCTCATCTCTACTAAAAATACAAAAATTAGCTGGGCGTGGTGGCGGGTGCCTGTAATCCTAGCTATTCAGGAGGCTGAGGTAGGTGAATCGCTTGAACCCAGGAGGCAGAGGTTGCAGTGAGCCGAGATCATGCCACTGAACTCCAGACTGGGTGACAGAGCGAGAGTCTGTCTCAAAAGTAAACAAATAAATAAATAAATAATAAACAATAGGAGGAATGGCCTAGTTACTTTCCCTGGTTCTTTGTCCTATACCTGATAATAAACTGTTAACTAACAGCAAGCAGCCTGGTACAAGAAATGATGGCACAGGTTTCTTTCTCCAATGCTAAAGAAAAAATGCTAGATTTGCTTCCTAGACATTCTTTCACTGGTGATATTTTCACTAAAATATTTCGTGTGTGTGTGTACATATATATATACTTTTTTTTTTTTTCTGGACAGCATCTCCTCTCAGGCTGGAGTGCAGCGGTGCGATTCCAACTCATGGCAACCTCCACCTCCTGGGTCAAGTGATTCTCCTGCGTCAGCCTCCTGAGTAGCTGGGATTACAGGCACCTGACACCACACCCAGCTAATTTTTGTATTTTTAGTAGAGAGGGAGTTTCACCATGTTGGCCGGCTGGTCTTGAACTCCTAAACTCAGGTGATCCACCCACCTTGGCTTCCCAAGATGTTGGGATTACAGGAGTGAGCCACCACCTCAGACCAAGTATATTCTTTTGATTTTAAAAGTTAAAATCAAGGCCGGGCGCGGTGGCTCAAGCCTGTAATCCCAGCACTTTGGGAGGCCGAGGCGGGCGGATCACGAGGTCAGGAGATCGAGACCATCCTGGCTAACACGGTGAAACTCCGTCTCTACTAAAAATACAAAAAATTAGCCGGGCATGTTTGCGGGCGCCTGTAGTCCCAGCTACTTGGGAGGCTGAGGCAGGAGAATGGCGTGAACCCAGGAGGTGGAGGTTGCGGTGAGCCGAGATCGCGCCACTGCACTCCAGCCTGGGGGACAGAGAAAGACTCCGTCTCAAAAAAAAAAAAAAAAAAAAAAAAAAAAAAAAAAAAGTTAAAATCAAATTAAAACCCAAACCACAATGAGATGCCACTTCACATTCACTAGCATGGCTGTAATTGTTTAAAAAAAATAAAAATAAAAATGTTGGGGAGGATTTGGAGAAATTGGAACCATTATATATTGTTAGCGGAAAGTAAAATGGTGTAACACTGTGGAAAATACTTTGGCAGTTACTCAAAAAGTTAAACTTAGAGCTACTATATGACCCAGTAATTCTATTCATACATACATAGTCAAAAGAATTACAAACAAATGGTCATGCAGAAATGCATACACATATGTATACAGCAGCATTGTTCTCAATGACCAAAAGGTGGAAACAACCTACATGTGCATTAACTGATGAATGGATAACGCAAATGTCATTGATCTATATAACGGATATATTATTCAGCCTTGAAGGAAATTCTGACGCATGTTACAACATGGAGAACCCTTGAGGACATTATGCTAAGTGAAATAAGCCAGTCACCAAAGGACAAATACTGTGTGATTCCACTGATATGAGGTACTTAGTTAGAGTGGTCAGATTCATAAAGACAGAAAGTAGAAGGGTGGTTACCGTGGGCTGGGAGAAGGAGAGAATGGGGAGCTAGTGTTTAATAGGTACAGAGTTTCAATTTGGGAAGATGAAAAAGTTCTGGAGATTTGTTGTACAACAGTGTAAATATACTTAACACTACTGAATTGTAGACTTAAAAGTGGTTAGAGACAGTCAGGTGTGGTAGCTCATGCCGGTAATACCAGCACTTCGGGAGGCCGAGGTGGGAGGATCATTTGAGTCCAGGAGTTCAAGACCAGCCTGGGCAACATAGCGAAATCCTGTCTCTACAAACAATGCAAAAATTAGCCAGATTTGGTGGTGTGTGCCTGTGGTGCCAGTTACTTGTGAAACTGAGGTGGGAGGATCACCTGAGCCCGGGAAGGTTGAGGTTGCAGTGAGTCATGATCACACCACTGCACTCCAGCCAGGAAGACAGAGTGAGACCCTGTCTCAAAAAAAAAGGTGGGGGCTAACACGGTGAAACCCCGTCTCTACTAAAAATACAAAAAAAATTAGCCGGGTGTGGTGGCGGACACCTGTAGTCCCAACTACTTGGGAGGCTGAGGCAGGAGAATGGCATGAACCCAGGAGGTGGAGATTGCAGGGAGCCGAGATCACGCCACTGCACACCAGCCTGGGCGACTGAGCAAGACTCTGTCTCAAAAAAAAAAAAAAAAAAAACAACAAAACAAACAGGTGGAGAGAGGGGGCAGTGGTTAGAGTGTAAATCTTATGTTATGCCTACTTTACCTCAATTCTTAAAAATTGTTTGAAGCCACACACAAAAGTCTTATTTGGTGAAATCATGTATTGTATGATTTCATTTATATGAAATGTCCCAAATGGACAAATTCATAGCAAGTAAGTAAATACTTGCCAGGAAATAGGAGAGGAAATGGGGAGTAGGGCCAGTGATTCTGGGGCTTCTTTCTGGGGTGATGAAAATGTTCTGGAATTAAATAGTGGTGATGGCTGTACAGCCTTGTGAATACTATAGTAAAACCCACTAAGTTCTGCACTTATTTAGAAGGGTGAATTTACGGTGTATAAATTGTATCTCAATAAAAATTAATAAAAAGGAGTGGTATGAGGAATTGGGAAAATATATACACATATATACACATGCACACATATATATACACATATATGTGTCTTAACTCTAATCAGTTCCCTTTGTCCTTTCTGCAACAAAGTTATACCCAACTGATAGTATAAGTCATCCAGTCCAGATCTCTCTCTCTCTCTCTCTATATATATATATATATATATATCTGTATCTTTCCAGAAAAATAGGCAAAATGGCTTGGTGAATTTTCTTTTTGATTTTAACACTTAACTTTTTTTGGCCAGTTGTGGTGACTCACACCTGTAATCCCAGTACTTTGGGACGCCGAGGTGGGTGGATCACTGTAACCCAGGAATTCAAGACCAGCCTGGGCAACATATCAAGACCCCTTCTTTACAAAAAATACAAAAATTAGCCAGGCTTGGTGGCACATGACTGTAGTTCCAACTACTTGAGAAGCTGAGGCAGGAGGATCGCTTGAGCCTGGGAGGCAGAGGTTGCAGTGAGCCAAGATTGCACCACTGCACTCCAGCCTGGGTGACAGAGCCAAACCTTGCTTCAAAAAACAAAAAAAAATCTAGCCTCACAGTGGCTTACGCCTGTAATCCCAACACTTTGGGAGGCCTTTATGGCAGGAGGATGCCTTGAGCCCAGGAATTTGAGGCTGCAGTGGGCTATGATTATGCCATTGCACTCCAGCTTGGGAGACAGAAAGAGACCTTGTCACAAAAATAAATTGTTTTTTCTTTGTTGTCTTCCTTTTTTTTTTTTTTTTTTTAAAGACAGGGCCTCATCTTTCAACCTGTCACCCAGGTTGGGGTATAACAGCTCAACCTCAGCTCACGGCAACCTCCACCTCCCAGGTTCAAGTGATACTCCCACCTCAGCCTACCAAGTAGCTAGGACTACAAGTGCACACCACCACGCCTGGCTCATGTTTTTTGTGTATTTTTTGTACAAATTGGGGGTTTGTCATGTTGACCTTTATTTGTAGAGATGGGGGTTTTGTCATGTTGCCCGAACTCCTGGGCTCAAGCGATCCACCCACCTCAGCCTCCCAAAGTGCTGGGATTACAGGTGTGAGCCATTGCGCCTGGCCAATTTTTTCCTTTTACTGTGTCTGTGGTTCCACAACTTCCTTTTTGCCCATTCTCTATGGACTTTCTACTTCATTTGGACTCTGCTTAGATTGGCCTAGTTTTCTCTTTAGTCAAATCTTCAGGAACCAATTAATTACCATTAAAAATGATTTGACAAGCTATTTTTATTGTTAAAAATCCTCGTTTTGAGGAACACAACCACAAAGTAATCATTGATTTCAGTAAAAAAAAAATACTTAATAATAAAATTTTAAAAACGTGGCTCCAGGCCATCCAGATGCCTTAACTTGGGCTCAGGGGTCTCACATTGATGAGTCTTCTTCATGTTCCTTTGATGCCCTTTTGTGGGCAAGAATCTGTTTTGGAAGAAAACACAATTAAGATTATCTATCACAACAACCACTATCTCCAAATGCGTACTCATTCCTTTTATTCATTTTAAGTCTCATCTACCTGATAAGATAACTTTTTTGAAGACAGGAATTGTATGCTGTTTAACAGTGCTTTGATTCTTCCACAGTTCAGTCATCCTTGCTACCTTGTGGGGGACTGGTTCTAGGATACCGCCCCCACACCGTACCAGAATCTGTGGATGCTCAATCCCTTACATATCATGGTGCAGTATTTGCATATAACTAACACACACACCCCCATATACTTTATTTACTTACTTACTTAGAGACAGGATCACCCTTTGTCACTCAGGCTGGAGTGCAGTGTCACAATCACAGCTCACTGCAGCCTCAACCTCCTGGACTCCAGTGATCTGCCCACCTCAGCCTCTTGAGTAGCTGGGACTACAGGTGCATACCACTACACCTGGCTAATTTTTTTATTGTTATTAAAGACAAGGTCTCACTATGCTGCTCACGTTGTTCTCCCAAAGTGTTGGGATTACAAGTCTGAGTCACCGTGCCTGGTCCCATGTACTTTAGGACATCACTAATAAAATGTATAGATATTGTACAATGGTGACAGTTGTTATACTGTACTTTGTATTTTTATTGTTTCTTTTTTCAAATATTCAGCCTCATCTAGTTGAATCTGAGGATGTGGACTTGCTGATGAAGAGGGCTGACTGTATCTAACTTAGGGTCTTGCATGCAGCTGGCACTTAATGCATTTTATTGACTGTTTTAGCTAACATTCAACGGACAATTCCTAATTAAAAAAACTTTTAAAAGTATGAAAGAAAAGAAACCTGCTCTAAAGTGGCAGGAAAACCAGCCTGGGCAACATAGCGAGATCTTGTCTCTAGAACAAAAGTTTTAAAATTCGCTGCCTGTCTGTAGTCCCAGCCACTCTGGAAGCTGAGGCAGGAGGATCCCTTAAGCCCAGGAGTTTGAGGTTACAGTGAGCTAGATCACACCACTGCTCTCCAGTCTGGGTGACAACAAGGCCCTGAGAAAGAAAAAAAAAAGAAAGGAAAGGAAGGAAAGACAGTAAGTATTGAAGAGACAAAACTATCATTATTTGCATATAAAATAATAAATGTTAGCCAAAGAAGCCTAAGAGAATCAACTAAGATTTTACTGGAATGAGAATTCAGTATGGTGGCTAGATACAAAATCAAGAGAGCAGCACACAAACCTCAAATACTTTTCAGATGTGCCACCAATAACTAACTAGAAAATGGAAGAAAGATCCCATTTACAATGGCAATACAAATGTCTGAAGTATTTAGGAACAAAAATACAAAGATCTGTTACCTAACAAAAGACGTGTGAGATCTATATGATGGAAACCCTAAAACTCTTCTGAAAGACATTATCAAGAAATGAATACATGACATGAAATACCATGTTCCTAGAATGTCGTACAGATGTCAATTCTCAAATTAATCTACAAATTTAAGGTAATCCTATTCAAATCCCAAGATAGTTTTCAGTGGTGGCTGTTTTTGAGACCGGGTCTCACTCTGTTGCCCAGGCTAGAGTGCAGAGGTATGACCACAGCTCACTGTATCCTCGACCTCCCAGGCTCAAGCAATCCTCCCACTTCAGCCTCTGAAGTCTTTCATATGGTGTCCAAGAAATGGGGACAAATCTCACAAAGGGACTAGGCTCAGGAGGGCTGGAATATTCAGGGAAGTTTCTTTTTCTTTCTTTCTTTTTTTTTTTGAGGCAGAGTCTCTCGCTCTGTCCCCCAGGCTGGAGTGCAGCAGCCTGATCTTGGCTCACTGCATGCTCCACCTCCCAGGTTCACGCCATTCTCCTGCCTCAGCCTCACAAGTAGCTGTCACTACACGTGCCTGCCACCACACCCAGCTAATTTTTTTTGTATTTTTAGTAGAGATGGGGTTTCACTGTGTTAGCCAGGATGGTCTCAATCTCCTGACCTCGTGATCTGCCCGCCTTGGCCTCCCAGAGTGCTGGGATTACAGGCGTGAGCCATTGCACCTGGTCTATTCAGGGAAGGTTTCAAGCAGAAAGATAACTGAGTTGGCTTTGGAGAGATTCACAGGACTCCCACAGGCAGAGTGAAATAAGGGAATTTTAGATGGACAAAGGCACAGACAAGAGCAGAAATGGGGATGGTGTGACTGGAGTATGGTGAGGGGCTGCTCTGGCTGGAATGGAGGGCTACCACAACAATGGAAACGGTAAATGAGGCAAATAAGGTTGGATTAGGAGCATAGCATCAAGGTTGCCACCTTATTAAATCACTCTTCCAATATGCTAGCACTGGCCTGTTGGGAAAAGTAATACATCACGTAATCAAACAAAAGGCAAAAAGAGGCAAGCTCCAGGAATGGGCACTGTAAACAAGACTCGCCCCAGAGTAGCCAGATGCAGGCTTTAGATATGTTGATGCAGGTTGAGCATCTCTAATCTGAGGGGGAATGTCTCATATGGTGTCCAAGAAATGGTGACACGTCTCACAGAGGGTCTAAGCTCAGGAGGGCTGGAGTATGAGACATTCCCCCTCCCCCATGAATTCAAAGATATGGCCAAAAATTTTTTTTTTAAACGGCTACCGTGTAGTGCTTTAACTGGACCTATTTAGACAACGCCTTACACACTGGAGAAGGACGATACTATGTGAATCTAATAAGTCCACAAGACAATACTTCTCTCTTTTGGCTGCCTTCTTCCTCTCCAGGGTGATGACAACTCCGTGAGGGTGGAGATTATATGTCTCTCATCATTTAAGCAACAAGGAAATAAATTAGTGGCAGAGTGAGGGGTGACTCGGTGAGTACATCCAACTGTTGACATAGTGTTGAGTGGGAGAAAGTTTGCTATTATATCAACTTCTTAAAATAGTCTGGTGGAATTAACTTGGTTTCATTTCACAGAGATCTCCTGGAAGCGGGGATCCTTTAAAAATCCTGGAATATACATTGCAGTAAAAGAACAAAGCATACCTCAGCCTTAAACGACAGAAGAAGAATGTCAAGTGGGAAAGTGACATTGGTTTTCAGTTTGCGGGTTCCGAATCCACACAAAGACAGGATTGTATTCTGAAAACCTGAATTAATTATTGTCCTTACCTCAATCAGACAAATCATTATAATCCAAAGTGTTAGTGTTACAGTCACAAATATTGTCAAGATGACGTTGTTGTTATGGCCGTATCGTGGAACTTCTTTCATGAGCTTAAAAAAAAAAAAAAGAAAAAAGAAAGAACAATTAAAAAAAGAGAGAGAGAGAATGGAAGCTAACTTTTCAAAACCCCAGTATTCCAGTTGAGTAGCTTACAGGTTCTTTTGTTCTTTTTTATTTTTTTTGAGACAGGATCTCACTCTGTCACCCAGGTGGGAGTACAGTGGTGCAATCACAGTTCACTACAGACTCGACCTCCCTGGGCTCAGGTGATCCTCCCACCTCAGCCTCCCAAGTAGCTGGGACTACAGGCATGTGTCACCACACCCAGCTAATTTTTGTATTTTTTGTGAAGACAGAGTTTCACTATGTTGGCCAAGCTGGCCTCAAACTCCTGACCTCAAGTGATCCACCCACCTCGGCTTCCCAAGGTACTGGGATTACAGGTGTGAGCTACCACCCCCGAGCTACAGTTCATCTTGTGCCGTAATCTATTTCACTGTCTACATGAGCAAAGTGGGAGATCACTGTCATGGCCTAAGTTACATGGCCGAGACAAGCCATGGCCTGGAAGTCCCAGGTTCTCCTATGTGGGCACTTTCCTGGGATATGCTAAATGATGGGAAATCTGGGTCTCATGTTTCTGTGTGGTCCTCACCTCACTCGACTTCTGCTCTTTCTGTTCACTCTCATTAATATGGTTATCAGTTTTCCATTGGTCCATATCCCATTCTGCCTTGGATGCCTTTGCTTCCTGCTGCTTGCTGAGAAGCTTCATCAGGAGGCCTGTTCGCGACACGAGCTTGGCACAGGACATTTGCACATACGTTTCTGAACATTCCATTTTCAGGATCCGGATAACATGAGACATGAACCTTCTGACATCCTCGTTGGGGATGAGGGACCGTAGCTGCTGGGTTAGCTGAATTTCAAACTGATCACCTGGGGAGGAGAGCAATGGGTCATTGAAGCTTTCGGGCTCGGGGGACAGGTCAGTGCCCACGTTGTTGTGTTCCCATTTTGTCTCAGTGTGTGTAACAGTTGGCTCTAAGTTGAATGCAGTCCCAGGGGAAGCTGCCTCAGGATGATTGTAGTTTGTGTTTTCAGAGATGCTACCTTCTGGCATAACAGTGTTTTCCATAAAAACGTTTTCTTCAGAGGCATCTCTTGCAGCTGTGTCTTCTACATGAGTGTTTTCTCTAAAACGTTCTGAAGGAGCAAATACTTCCAGAAGAGGGTTTTCTTGAGGACTCAGGTCTCCTAAGGATGAAAAAACCCCTTGTGAATTTATGAGGCTCTTCTCTGCAGAGAACGGCGGCCTCTTTGCGAGCATCAGTCTATTGAGATAACTGCCCTTTCTAAACTTTCTAATCTTTTTGGCCTTGGGTGTTCTGTGGGCCACACGGGAGCGAGTTTTATAAAAGCGGTATTTTTTTCTGGAATGTGCGATTGGTTTAGCAGCCTCCATGTTTTTAACCCTAGCCATTGCAATTTCTAACATTAAAATGCTGTAGGCTAAGTCTTTCGATCTGTCTCTGACCTGAGGTAGGGCTTTTGCAGGGCTAGAGGCAGAAGGCACGCCCATGGAGAAGGGTTTCAGCATAGAGGAGACTGCTGCCTTATGCTCCTGGGTGAACAAAGGCTTGGTGTAGATGGTGTTTCCCGCTACCTTCTCAGGCCCCTGCACTACGTGAGGCTGTTCCAGCTCCCTTGGGGCTGGACTCTCAAGCCTTTTTTCTTTGGCAGCATTGTCCACAAATGCCTGGGCATCCTGTTCTTTCCTAGTGCTGTGCTTTCCCACCTCTTTGAAGTGTCTTTTCTGGATGCTCCTCGGGCCTGTGAGGACTCTGTTCACTCTCTGCAGGTTTTTGCCTACACTGTGAATCTTTGCCAGGCTGTTTTCCTGTGGTTCAACAGTTTCTAGTTTATTTGGAAATATCTGATGTTTAAATTTGTTACCTAGAAGGTTGGACTGTGAGGGGCTCTTTCTACTGTTTTTCAAACTACTCAGGAGCCTATCCCCACCTTGTACATTTGAAAAAAGCAGTTTAGCGAATGGTAACAATATGGATTCTGCATCTAGATTTCCTTCTGAGAAATAAGGGAAGATGTGTCTTAGTGCACTCACTCTCGTCATTGATGTCTTGCTGCTCACTCCCAAAGCCTGACAACTTGATGCCGCTGCTGTCTGAGGGCGCCTCCGACTCAATAGTCAGCTCAGTGCTTGTGTGCTGCTTCCGGGCTTGTAACACCTTCATGAACGCTCCTTCTGGATTCCCTACAGATGCTTCTTCAGCTGTCAGAAAAGAAGAGACTGTTTTCATCATGAAAGATCTTTGATCATCTTTCATACTCAGTCCGTAGCTGTACGCCCCAGTCACACAGAGTAAGAGTCAGCAAACATTCGAGTGCCATTCAGAGAGGAGAAACATACACCCAAACCTAAACCTATGAAATGGCAACAATGAAAAGAGGAAAAGACATCTTTTGAAAACATGGCCACCTACTTGGAACATTCCATAGTGTGACATAGAGTCAATCTGCTTAAGATTATTCCGTTGATCCCCAGGGGCCAATTGCCCAGTGCTCGGTCAAAGCCCAAGGTGGAAGACAAGTGCTTCCCTGATGAGCTGGCCTCTCTGCAGACTGCTCCGTACCCTGTGCTGTCCTGTCTCATATGCAGAGAGAGCACAAGGCTCCCGCTCTCCTCATCCTCAGTGTGCCCGTGTTCTTGCTACCATCACAGCTGAATGCAATGAAAGGCGGTCCTCTGAGAGGAGCTGGGTGGAGATGCTAAAGTGGATGCCCCCTCCCATTGCTGATAGATCCTCGTCTGCCATGTGCTCCACCCACCCACCCCATTCTCTGCTCCCACATATCACAACCGCATCACAAAAGATGCGACATGGAAAAAAACACTGTGTCCACCTTAATTCTTTTCTTAAATTTGGGCAGGGATCCAGGGTGTAGGTTAAGAGATTTTTAATTTGCCAGACTGTATGCCTATGTTGTTAAATACACAATGAATCTATGGTATGATAGCAGTTTCTGGATAAACATTACTTGAGGTCCTAAATGCAGAAGGGAAAAAGCAACTTTTGTCAGATGCCTCCGTTGCTTTCATTTCATCTCTAATATTTTGGATGGGGAATCATCCAAAGCTTCTGACTGCATGAAGGTCAAGTGTGCCAGTGTGCAGCTGGGCTTCTTTTCCAGAACTAAAAGTATTTTGAGTGGTGCTGAAGGCCAGCGGAAGAAGTAAAGATTGCGAGAAAGGAGAAACATGGGCTTGGGGAGAACCCAGAATTGGGGACAGAAGACCTGGCACTAGGCTACAGCACTCAGCACCTCTGATCTTGTTTTTCCTCATCTGTAAAAGGAGATTAACAATGCTTTTCTGCCCATCTCTTGGGGAGAAGGGAAGAATATAACTGTTAAAAAAAAAAAAAGAAAAAGTTTTGAAAAATAAGCAACACTGTCTTTATAGAAGTAGCTAAGCCTTATTAATTATCTACCCCATATCACTGGTAGATACCTGTATTCAAGAAGTCACATTTTAGAAGTCATGAAGTTGGTGCTAATAAACCTAATCTACAGAAAAACTCTTGAAAGCACTTGAGCATTTGTTCTGTGACTAGAAAAGTTTGAGATTCAGAGCAAGTTCAGAGTTGGATGGACTAAGAATGGAAAAGCCCTCCGTTCCATTAGAAGAGCCAGGTAGCAATTTCTGGTTATGGAACCAGAAGCTCTCAGGCTTCAAATAAAACAGCATCTCTTCTACTCTTATAAAATTGTAAAAACAAAAACAAAAACAAAACCGGATCTACATCTGTCCTAAAAGGCAGAGAGTACTTGAGACCTCATGGATATAAAACCAGCTTATAAACTACATTGCACTACATGAACAAATTATCACTGGGGGCAAAGCACCAAGCAGAGAGCACAGTACACAGTGTGTGGATGTTAATGTTATTCCCTAGCCTTCCCATTCCTTTCTCTTGGTCCTGTATGCATATGGAACTCTTCCATTATTAAATTTTGTAATAATAACTGAGAACCTGACTCCCAGCAAGGGAGTAGTTCAGAAGTGGAGGGAGTTTAAATCTGACTGAGTAAATAAAACAATTATATCATTAGCTTAAAATTTCATCAATTAAAAATAAAAATTTAAAAACAAATACTTAAAATAATGTAACAATTTATCACCAGGCAATTTGGACTCACGACAATGTACAGTGTTAGTCAGACATGCAGTGTTGCAATGCAGCTTGACTGTCTTGCAGACAGCCTCAATGCTATTTTTAAATTGGCAGAGGCAGCAGGCCATATGGCTAGGTAAGATCCTATAGATGAAAACACAAAACAATAAATTAGTGGTAAAGCAGTTACTTGAGTAGGTAAAGGAGGCAGCCAACGCTACCACAGGGCTGGGCAAAAAGGTGTTACTGAGGCCTGTGGACTGGACAGTCGGGTAGGAATCAGAAGGCCAATGGGAAGGAGGACACAGGTGCCCAACCGAAGGGTAAGCATGGCAGTGAGAATGGTATGCCTAGAATAAAGGTGGTTGGGATTCGAATTGGGTGACACTGATCAGTAGTTTAATTCAGAGGTATCTCTTCCCGGCTCAAAAGTCTCACTTTGGGCTGAAAGTACACAGGAAGAAGGTAGACTTTTAAGAAGAGTCTGGATAAGCCCCCAACTTCTGGAGGCCCTTTCTCAATTCCTGTTGGGAGTGGGAAATATTAGAAATTACTCTGGGCATTAAAAATAGCTCAGTTTAACCTGGATTGTGGGGTTAAAAAAAATAATGGAGATTGCATTGGCTAAATCTGGACAATTTGAGCATTCAAAAGAATAACAACAATAAGCTACAACATAATATATAAAAAATCCATGAAGAATGATATTAAAAAAGGGGGAGTTGTTCTTTAATGAAATAGTGCTAGCTAAGAAATGTAGAAGGAATGACAGAATTTTAAAAAGTGTCACTTTGCAACAACCAATGTCATAAAAATTCGTTCAGACAAAGATTATCACTGATGGACAGTTGGGTGAAAAGACATTTGAGAACAGGATCTTCACTGATCTCAAAGTACCACCCCACAAATTTTGTATTAATTTCCAAAGGGAAAAGTTATTTTTTATTTTTTTATGAGACAAGGTCTCACTCTGTCACCTAGGCTGAAGTACAGTGGCAAAATCATAGCTAATTGCAGCCTTGATCCCCCTGGGCTCGAGTGACCCTCCAAATTCAGCCCCCCAGGTAGATGGGACTATAGGCTTGCACCACCACCCCAGCTAATTTTATTTTTTTAAATTTTTGTTATTTTTAGTAGAGACAGGGTTTCACCTTGTTGTTCAGGCTGGTCTAAAACTGGACTCAAGTGATTTGCCCATCTCGGCCTTCCAAAGTGCTGGGATTACAAGTGTGAGCCACCACACCCAGCAAAATAACTACAGTGGAGAGATCTGAAAGATCACCTTAAACAAGTGATCAAACTTAGCATTATGAGCCACCTGGGGTCACGAGGCAGGAAAGATACGTCACCTATGCGGTATTCTTCCCAAAGATGCTTATCTTGAATCTCATGTGGAAACAGAGAAATCCAGATTGTGGGACAACTTACAAGACAACTATCTTTGACTCTTAAAAAATGCCAATGTCATGAAAGATCAAAAAAAGTAGAGGCATGTTTTAGATTAAAGGAAATGAAGACATGACATGCAGTGCTTGATCTCTGACTGGATTCTGTAGTATTCTTTCATCTTTCTGGCATGTTTGAATTTTTTTCAAAATATAAATTTGGGCAAAAGAGATAACCAAGATAATTGATTAATTTATTGTTATGGCTTCTTGGGGGCAGTTTCAGAGAAATAAAAACAATCTCTGTAACTGGAATAAATTTTCAAGGTTAATCTTAAGCAGTATAGCATGATCGTTAAGAATACAGATTCCACAGCCAGACTAGGCTTAAATCCAAGCTCGGTGAATAATGTAAATTTGGGCAAATCGCTTAATCTCTGTTCCTTGGCCTTGTCATTATAATAGTACCTACCTTGAATGAGTTTTGAGGATTAAATGAATCTATACCTGAAAAATGTCTGGCACACAGTGAGTGATCAATAAATGTTAACTACTGTAATTATTACATTGCAGAAGTCCTAGGGGGGTCTTTTCTGAGTCCTCTAAAAGGATGACTTTGTTAGGGCCACATTAAGACTGTGGAAACAGAAGAGTATTCAATGGATACATGAAGTCTGTGAGTTGAGGATACAATGTATAGAGTTTTAGATTAAAACTGTATCCAATAAGTTGGCCTGATACATCTTTCAAGCCTATAGAGGAATAATCACAAGTGACTAGTATTCCTTTGGGTCCAATAGAAGCCTCTGATCTTCATATAGATTGAATGTATCCAGAACCATAACCTAGCATTTTACTTATATAGCAACCATAACTCTGACACAAAGATGTTTCTTTTATTTTGAGGCTGAGCCTCACTCTGTTACACAGGCTGAGTGCAGTGGTGCAATCTCGGCTCACTGCAGCCTCTGTCTCCTGGGCTCAAGTGATCCTCCCGCCTCAGCCTCATGAGTAGCTAGAACTACAGGTGCGTGCCACCACGCCTGGCTCATTTTTGTATTTTTTGTAGAGATGGGGTTTCACCATGTTGCCCAGGCTGGTCTCAAACTCCTGGGCTCAAGCAACCCCCTCTCCTTGGCCTCCCAAAGTGCTGGGATTACAAGCATGAGCCCAAATGTCCCATTGGGACATTTTCACAATTGTCCCAATCATAACATGGCTTAAAAAATTCAGAATCCAATCAAACATCAGATATTGCATTTAGTGTTCATGATTTTCTTTTTCTGTAGAAAGACCTTTAATACTTCTGTTTACAAAATTCAGGCATACATTTCAGTTTGTCCCGAACCGTGCCCAAGGCTGTGTGCTCATCTCTGCCAGGATGTCTGTGCCCTTCATGTACTGCTGACCACGAGGGTGCAGAGCAGAGCCTGGGGTCCGGAGGCTTCGCTGGGCCTCAGCGGGAGGGGAATGTGAATGTGGCCCAGCCCAGAGGACCCTCCATTTCGTCGATTTTGGATTGGGCGACAGAGGAAGCAGATGTCAGGGATGCAGACATGCTGGCCTGGGCTCAATGGAGCCTTTGTTCTTGGCCCTTAGCAGCACGGTCCCGTACGAGGTGTGCTGGGGGGGGTGTGTAGGTGGCTGGTGGTGGCAGCTTGTGCCAGAGTGACACAGGCTTCTGTGGGCCTGGCTGGGGGCAGTTAAAAAGCTGAAAAGGTACTTGGCTTTGTGAGGGTAAGGCTTGGGAGGCAGGGCCCTACAGGAGGCCATGTTCTCTGTCCTGGTTGTGGGGGGCGGTACAGGGGGAAGGTGGGGCAGATCCCAGCTGGCCTCTGTCTCCTGGCTGCAAGCTGACAGCAGGCCAGGGAAACAGTGAGGCCCTCTGCCCTGACCCTGGGGCGACGGAGTGCATGTGTGAGGCTGGGGTACTGTGGCCCTGGAGTGGGGCTAGGGTTCATCGCCAGCAGCAGGCTTGTGGGGGGATTTAAAACCAGGGTCGTCTCTGAGCCACCCCACAGGGACAGTCGATCCAAGCCTGTTAAGGCCGTGGAACTCGAGGGTAGGCTGTGGGCTGGGTCCCGTGGGGTCAGTACGGAGGTGGGGGCTGCCCTGGAGGAACATTAATGTTTCTGCGAGCACCTTAGTGTTGCCCTGCCTGGGCCAGCTGGGTGAGGAGTTGGGGAGCGAGGAGGAGGCCGGCACCATGGAGTGGGGAAGGGAGCCGTCACTGTTGGAGGTCAGCGCTAGTGTAAACAAGCGTCCTCACCCACCCAGATAAGCCTCCCACCCAAGTGTGGCTCCCTGCTGAAGGAGTACCTCAAGGGCCGGGGCCTGGGTGGCACCGGCAGGCTTGGACACCGCCCTGGCAGCAGGAGCCCACGGAAGGCAGGAGACCTGACAGGGGGTGCCACCCAGTGTCGATGGAGGGGCGGGGCGGGGGCACCAGTGAGTCACTGGGCAGAGGCACAAGCACGTCCACGTAGCTGAGCAGGAAGAAGCCTGACTGGTCGTCCAGTATGCCCTGGTACCAGTTCTCGTTGATCTGGTTAATCAGCATGAAGACATCGCCCTCATGGAAGCCCAGCTCCCCATCGTTCTCAGGCTGGAAGTCGTACAGCACCTTGCAGCTTGGCTGTTCTAGGGGCGGCACGCTCCTGCTAGGAGTCCGGATGGGCTTGTCGGAAGATCGAAAGAGGATGAAGCTGCGATTTTGGGGAGTGTGGTGCAGGGGAAGCCCCCGTTGGACTGCTCAGGCTCTCCGAGGTCAAAGGGCTCCCGGGACTTGGGCTTATACTCCCGCTTGAGGTGTGAGGAAGCTTCCCGCATCTGTGCTGGAGCTTCTCTGCCAGCTCGTCGAGGATCTGAATGGCCTGCCAGTGGTAGTCGGGCTGCACCTCCACCAGGGGCGGGAGTTGACTCACCTGCTCAGTGTCAGTCTCCAGGAGGTTGTGCATGCTGGTTTCTGCTACCTCCTTGGAGTCCTCAAACTTCTCCAGCGCCTGGCGCAGCTCCTCATCGGGGATCTTGCCCTGCCGCTTCTTTTAGTCAAAGTCCAGGCGGCGGCCCTCCAGCTTCTGCACGTGGTGCTGGATCCCCTTCCGGTCTTTCTCACACAGGTTCTGGAGGAAGTCAATGAAGTTCTGCTTGACCTCTATGTCCAGGGAGTTCTTCACCTCTGCCAGGTGCTTCATGGACTCGCCGGCATCCAGCAGTGCGTCACTGAAGTTGGACTCGTTGCCCAGCTCCTTCTGGTGGCAGATCAGGCACTGGCTCAGGAGCCCCTCCGACTGCGGGTAGCCGGGGTTCTTCACCTGGCCCCGGATCTTGCACACCGTGTTGAGCATGGTCAGCTTAGCCTGCGAGGCTGGGTTGGGCTGCAGGTACTTGATGGTCTTTGCCAGCATTTCCATCACTGCCTTGCTGATGACACCTCCATCTCTTTGAAGTCATCGTCCAGCTTGGTCCCCTCAGCCCCTCCGCCCTTCTCAGTGACCTTGTAGAACTTCTTCAGACCTGCAACCGACATGCAGCCTCCCGCCGCCAAACCTCCCTCCCGGACTGCGCCAGCGACAGGCTCCCAGGCGTGCGACCCTTTGCGTGCCTCAGGGGCCCCACCACGTGCTTGCCAGCTCTGCGCCTGCCCCGGTGCCGCCTCCAGTTCATGATTCTTAAGTCTCCTTCGATCTGGATCTGTTCACAGGATTGTTTCAAAGTATACCGACAAACCTTTGAGACTGTAAATGACCTGAGATATACATTATCCTTATTTGAGAACAGCAATTTTTCAATACGCATGAAAGATCATCACACATGAGCCAAGACAAATGAGCTGGCCTACTTACTTTGTATATAAATGTGTGAACTCCTCAAGACTTCCAATAATGAACTCCAATGAGGAAATTAGTTCAATGTCTTTATGTCCTTGGTGACAAATGGTTACAGACAATCAGAGCATTTTTCCTATCCACTAATGGTCAAGAAAAAAGCAGACAGATCCTCACTATCTGAGAGAACTAAGTGAGAAAGTTGGTCGACGAAGAGGACTTCATCCAGAGAGGAAGGGATCTAGCTCACAGGGAAGATGCTGCAGGAGGCTGAGGAAAGTGAGGCTAGAGCAGTAAAACAGATCTGACAACCTGGTGAAGATAAGTGACCTGATGAAAATGAACGGAGCAGAGTGCTAAATGAAGGGCCCTTTCCATGCTAATCTTGCATAATGCCCTCAACCAGCCTTAGCATAACTGAGTTTCTATTTAGCTTGCCATATTGTGGGGGGTGGTGGTGGCACAATTTAAGTTGCAGTAAGTTGTGTAACAAACTCACAATAGGGCCCTGCAGAAATATATATATATGTATATATATACACATATATATATAAAATGTATGTGTATATATACATATATATATAAAATATATGTATATATATACACATATATATATAAAATATATGTATATATTTTTTTAGGCGGGGTCTTGCTCTGTCACCCAGGCCGGAGTGCAGTGGTGTCATCTTGGCTCACTGCAACCTCTACCTCCTGGGTTCAAGCGATACCCCTGCCTCAGCCTCCCTAGTGGCGGGGACTACAGGCATGTGCCATCACACCTAGTGAAGATAGATAGATGATAGATAGATAGATAGATAGATAGATAGATAGATAGATAGACAGACAGACCTATATCTACAAAGAAGGCCAGGCATGATGCCTCATGCCTATAATTCCAGTACTCTGGGAGAATGAGGCAGGAGGATCACTTGAGGCCAGGAGTTCGAAACCAGCCTGGGCAACACAGTGAGACCTCATTTCTCCAAAACATAGAAATAAAATTGCAAAAAAACAAAAAAAAATAAACCTCACACCATATATGCAAATTAACTCAAAATGGATCATAGATCTAAATGTAACTATATAATTTCTGGAGAAGACATAGTAAATCTTTTCCACTTTGGATTAAACAATAGGTTCTTAAAGATTTCTTAGGTAAGAAACAAAAAAGCACAAGCCATATAAGAAAAAATTGCTAACTTAAAGCTGATCAAAATTAAAAACTTCTGTTCTTCAGAAAACTTTACTTATTTATTTTATTTATTTATTTATTTATTTATTTATTTATTTATTTTGAGACAGAGTCACTCTGTTGCCCAGGCTGGAGTGCAGTGGTGCAATCTTGGCTCATTGCAACCTCCACCTCCCAGGTTCAAGCACTTCTTGTGCCTCAGCCTCCTGAGTAGCTGGGATTACAGGCATGGGCCACCACACGTGGCTAATTTGTGTATTTTTAGTAGAGACTGGGGTTTTGCCACGTCGGCCAGGATGGTCTCGAACTCCTGACTTCAAGTGATCCACCTGCCTCGGCCTCCCAAAGTGCTGTGATTACAGGTGTGAGTCACTATGCCCAGCCAGAGAACACTTTGAACAGAATAAAAGGACAAACCACAACCTGAGAGAAGATGTTTACCAAACACATATCTATAAGGCCTTGTTTTTTGTTTTTATTTATTTACCTATTTAATTTTTGAGATAGTATCTCACTCTGTGACCCAGGCTGGAGTGCAGTGGCGATCACTGCTCACTGCAGCGGCGATCACTGCTCACTGCAGCCTCGACCTCCCAGGCTCAAGCAATCCTCCCACCTCAGCTTCCCGAGTAGCTGGGACCACAGGTGAGCACCACCACACCTGCCTAATTTTTATGTTTTTGGTAGAGACATGGTTTCACCATATTGCCCAGGTGGTCTAAAACTCCTGGCCTCAAGCAATCCTCCTGCCTCAGCCTTCCAATGTGCTGGGATTATAGGCATGAGCCACTGTACCCGGTCCCTGAAAAGACTTGTATCCAGAATCTATAAAGCACTCTTTTTTTTGTTGTTTGAGACGGAGTCTCACTGTGTCGCCCAGGCTGGAGTGCAGTGGCGTGATCTCTGCTCACTGCAAGCTCCACCCCCTGGGTTAACGCCATTCTCCTGCTTCAGCCTCCCGAGTAGCTGGGACTAAAGGTGCCTGCCACTACGCCCCGCTAATTTTGTGTGTGTGTGTGTGTGTGTGTGTGTGTGTGTGTGTGTGTGTATTTAGTAGAGACTGGGTTTCACCCTGTTAGCCAGGATGGTCTCGATCTCCTGACCTCGTGATCCACCCGCCTTGGCCTCCCAAAGTGCTGGGATTACAGGCGTGAGCCACCACGCCTGGCCTAAAGCACTCTTAAAACTCAATAATAACGAATCTCCAATGGGATTACAGGGGGAAAAAAACCCAATAAAAATGTTAATATCCAATTAAAATATGGGAATAGATTTGAACAGTACAGTGAAGAAGATATTTGCATATGAACATTCAACATCACTAGCTGTTAAAGAAATGCAAATTAAAGCCACAATGAGATTCCACTACACATCTAGCAGTAGAAAGGTGAACATTTTTTTAAAAACTCAAATATAAGAATCTGCTGGGCTGGGCCATGCATGGTGGCTCATGCCTGTAATCCCAGCACTTTGGGAAGCCAAGGCAGGTGGATCAAGTGAGGCCAGGAGTTTGAGACCAGACTGGCTGACAAGACGAAACCCCATCTCTACTAAAAATATAAAAATTAGCTGGGCATGGTGGTGTGTGGCTATAATCCCAGTTACTCAGGAGGCTGAGGGAGGAGAATCGCTTGAACCTGGGAGGCCGAGGTTGCAGTGAGCTGAGACCTTGCTGCTGCACTCCAGCAACAACTCCGTCTCAAAAAAACATCTGCTGGGCCGGACATGGTGGCTCACGCCTGTAACCACAGCACTTTGGGAGGCCAGGGGGTGTGGATCAATTGAGGTCAGGAGTTCAAGACCAGCCTGGCCAACATGGTGAAACCCTGTCTCTACTAAAAATATAAAAATTAGCTGGGTGTGGTGGCGGGTGCCTACAGCTACTTGGGAGGCTGAGGCAGGAGAACTCTTTGAACTCGTGAGGTAGAGGTTGCAGTGAGCCGAGATGGCACCACTGTACTCTAGCCTGGGGATAGAGCAAGACTGTGTTGCAAAAAAAAAAAAAAAAAAAAAAAAAAAATGCTGAAGATGTGAAACAACTGTGACTCTCACACAATGCTGGTGGAAATGTAAAATGGCACAGCCACTTTAGGAACAGTTTAGCAGTTTCTTAAAAAGTTAAATATACATTAAGCATGTGAACAATCCGACTCCCAGGTATTTACCCAAAGAAATGAAAACATAGGTTCACACAAAGACCTGTATATGAGTGTTTCTAGCAGTTTTATTCATAATTGCAAAAAACTGGAAGCTACCCAAATGTCCATACATTGATGAATGGATAAACAAATTGATACATCCACACAACTGGAATATTACTGAGCAATAGAAAGGAGTGAAGAGTTGTCCCTCGGTGTCTGCAGGGGATTGGCTCCAGGACCCCCTGCAGATACCAAAGTCCACAGATGCTGAAGTATTTTATATGGAATGACATAATACTTGATATAATAAATGACATAAGCCTCGGGTATACTTTAAATACCTAATACAGTGTAAATGGCATGTACATAATTATACCATGTTTTAAATTTTCTACTATTTTTATTGTTGTATTATTTTATATATTTTATTTTTTCCAAATATTCTCCATCCATGGTTAGTTGAATCCATGGATGAGGAACCTGCAGATATGGAGGACCAGCTGTACTGATAGGTGCAACAACATGGATGGTCGCATAATCTCAAAAAAATTATGCTGAGTGAGGCCGGGCAAGGTGGCTCACACCTAGCACTTTGGGAGGCTGAAATGGGCAGATCACTTGAGGTCAGGAGTTCGAAACCAGTTTGGCCAGCATGGTGAAACTTCATTTCTACTAAAAATACAAAAATTGGCTGGGCATGGTGGCACACGCCTGTAATCCCAGCTACTTGGGAGGCTGAGGCAGGAGAATCACTTGAACGTGGGAGGCGGAGGTTGTAGTGAGCTGAGGTCATGCCTCTGCACTGCAGCCTGAGCGACAGTGAGACTCCCGTCTCAAAAAAAAATTAAAAACAATACTAAGTGAAAGAAGTCAAACACAAGAGGCTGCATCCTACATGATTTCATTTATAAGACATTCTGAAAAAGACAAAACTATAGGAACAGAAATCAGATTAGTAGCTAACAGGGGCTGATGGTGGGAGGAAGGGATTGCCTACGAAGGGAAACGAGGGGGCTTTCTGAGGTGACAGAAATGCTTTATATTGGGAATGTGGTGGTGGTTATGTAACTATACATTTGTCAAAACTCATCAACTATACACTTATAAAGGGTGAATGTTATATGAAAATTATATCTCAATAAACCTGACTTAAGAAAATAATAAAACAAACCTAAAAAACCAACTAAGTAAAAATAAATCTAAGAAAAACATAACTTACAGTTTTTCCAGTTCAACAGTCATCGTGAGAATGTTCTTGAGTGTTGTAAGTGTGATGTGCGTTGTTCCCATGTCTCTGAAGAAGAAAGCCGAAACATTCATGATATGAACCCATTACAAAATTCTGTACTTCAAAAGATAATTCAAGGACATGTGATTACTTCAATTTTGGCTTCTCTATAAAACAAGCCACTTCAACAGTTTATTTGCCGTAAAATTCCAGAGAGATCTTATTAAAGAAATTTAAGTTGATCTACATCATCAAATTAATAATATTTAAGAGAACTTACACTTTTTTTTTTTACCATTATCTTACTTCTCATTTCATATTGCATTCACCCATCTTGATTTACTCTTTTCTTCCTTTTCAGAATAATGAACACCTATTCCTCTTTGCTTTCTTGGTTAAGTAATATTCCTCCATGTGTCTACATGTTCCAAATCTATAGAGCTTCTTCAACACTATTCCTTCCCCCGCTGGCTGTCTTGACCATTATACATCCTTTCTTAATCCTTTACTTTGCCAATAACTTTTTTCAATAACACAGTTAAAATTTAAATTATGACTTTTTAGCCTAATGCAAAATACTTTGTCATCTTTGATGACAAATTTAAAAAGCATAAATCATCTCATGACTCATGAGTACTATAGTACTTACAGATATTTTAATGCCGGCAGTTCAAAGAGATATGGATCTTCGACAGCAGTCAGAGGATTGCGATTGAGAATTCTGAAAAATGCAATGAAATTAAAATTACCTGCATTTTCAATGTGTGAAACTGCATAAAAAGCCTATATTCACTTTTTGGTATGGAACTTTTAGGTAAAAAAATAATAATTTTCTGCTTTTACATAATAAATCACCATTAGATTCCGTAAAGCACTATTCCTTTGGGAACTACCTAGGTCTCTAGAAGATAAAGTAGAGGAGAGAAAGCAGGGAAGAAATAGAAAAAAAAAAAAAAAACAAGAAGTGGATAGCACAGAAAAAATATGCCACAGAACTTTTCAGGTCAAAAACCCTAGAAATGACTATGTTGGTAGGAAGCCCTGACTCTGTAGGAAACACTATTTCTAGTGTCCTCCATAATTCAAGTTGTTCGTCCATAATTCAAATTCCTTTTTTTTTTTTTCTTTTGAGATGGAGTCTTGCTCTGTTGCCCAGGCTGCACAGCAATGGCTCCATCTTGGCTCACTGCAACCTCCACCTCCTGGGTTCAAGCAATTCTCCTGCCTCAGCCTCCTGAGTAGCTGGAATTACAGGTGCCCGCCACCACCCCAGCTAATTTTTGGATTTTTAGTAGAGACAGGGTTTCATCATGTTGGACAGGCTGGTCTCCAACTCCTAACCTCGGGTGATCCACCCCCCTCGGCCTACCAAAGTGTTAGGATTACAGGCGTGAGACACTGCGCCTGACTGCTTGCCTTTCATCTTTATAAAGTTTTTTAAATTTATGGTTTAATTTGCACAGTTAAGGAAAAAAAAAGGACCAATTCTTTTGCTTTATAGTCAAAGAAAAAGGGATAAATCTAAGAGGAGGAACTGGTCAAAACCATACTCCCATCACATACTCCCACTTGTCTTCTTGTATGTCATCACAGCTTTTGTTACATGCATGTAACTACCTATCTACTTGTCAGTCTCCTGGGCTATCAGCTCCTTGAGGGCAAAGACCACATCTTATTGTCATTGTCATCCCTGTGCCTGGCATGATGTCTGAAATTTACTAGGGATTTAATAAATGTTTATTGAATAAACAAATGACATTTTGTTTATGTGTCAATAAAAAGAATAAATTCATTTTGATGTGAATTTCTATTCCAAAATGCTGGAATCTATTTTCTTTTTAATTCTTTAAAGTGAACAAGAAAAAGAAAAGAAACAGGAAGAAATAAAAATCACCCTTTAGGTTAACCCAAGAATCATCACTGTACTTTTGCAGAAATTATAAAAATAATAATTATTACAGTGAGTATCTATTAGGTTGCTATGTATTTGTGATCAGAATTTCACATTTCATCCTCACAATAACCTTATGTGGTAGATATTATTATTGCCCTATTTTATAAATGAGGAAACTGAGGCACAGAGAGGTTACATAACTTGTCCTAGGTCACCAAGCTATGAAGAAGCAAAGCTGTAATCTGAACTCATGTATTTAATCTGTATGAAGAAAAAAGGTTTACTTTAACCTTATGGTTTTACAATTTTTTCTTTTCTTTCTTTCTTTCTTTCTCTCTCTTTCTCTTTCTTCACTTCCCACCCTCCCTTCCTTCTTTCCCTTCCCTCCCTTCCTTCCCTCCCCTCCCTCCCTTCATCCCTTCCTTCCTTCCTTCTTTTGAGTTAAAGTTTCCATTTATTGGCTGGGCCTGGTGGCTTAGGCCTATAATCCCAGCACTTTGGGAAGCCAGGCAGGTGGATCATCTGAGGTCAGGAGTTCCAGACCAGCCTGACCAATGTGGTAAAACCCCATCTCTGTCAGAGCCTAGCTCTGTCGCCCAGGCTTGAGTGCAATGGCATGACCTTGGCTCACTGCAACCTCCGCCTCCTGGGTTCAAGTGATTCTCCTGCCTCAGCCTCCTGAGTAGCTAGGATTACATGTGCCCACCACCACACCCAGCTAATTTTTGTATTTTTAGTACAGACGGGGTTTCACCATGTTGGTCAGGCTGGTCTCGAACTCCTGACTTCAGGTGATACACCCACCTCAGCCTTCAGAAGTGCTGGAATTACAGGCATGAGCCACCGCTCCCGGCTGCCAGATTCTTATGTGGGACTCCTACTGTTATAAAGTGCTTAGTAAAGGTGGTGAGTTTAAGACATTTGTATTGATGCTACCCAAAACTCTTGGGTGGAGGGACCTAATGAGCCTGTTCGCTGGTGTGAGGGCAAAAGAAAAACAGACCCTCAGTGTCTCTTCCCTAAGTTAAGCATCAGCAAATTAATGAAGACAGAGAGGAGCATCTGCAGAAACTGCTGCTCTAATCCAGACACATCCTCAACACCTCCCTCTACCTCAAAATGAACTGTGTGAAACTAGATTTCTGAACCACAAGAAAGGTGGAAAGTATTTTCTAAAGTCAGATGTAGAGGAGAATCTTCACCTTGAGTCTAAAGTCCCCTTCAGGCCATTGAATATACCCACTCTGATTTGCTGGGTATGTTATACAGAGAAATCATAGAATTTTTTCACTTACGGCAGAAGAGTAGTCAGGAAAGTATACGGAATTAAAATAGAGTGACGTATTTTCTTTACAAAATTTTTTCTTTGCACAATAGCTTAACATAAACACCATTTTGGCCAGGCATGGTGGCTCACACCTGTAACCCCAGCACTTTGGGAGGCTAAGGTGGGCAGATCACCTGAGGTCACAGGAGTTTGAGACCAGCCTGGAGGGGAGGTTGGAGTGCAGTGGCACAATCTCGGCTCACTGCAACTTCCACCTCCCGAGTTCAAGCCATTCTCGACCCTCAGCCTCCCGATAGCTGGGATCACAGGCGCCTGCCACCACGACCTGTTAATTTTTGTATCTTTAGTAGAGATAGGGTTTCACCATGTTGGCCAGGCTGGTCTCAAACTCTTGACCTCAAGTGATCCTCCCACCCCGGCCTCCCAAGGTGTTGGGATTATAGGCATGAGCCACTATGCCCAGCCCTACACTTTGGATTTAACTTTGATTCCTGCTCATATGCAGAGTTTCAAACTGCTTAAATGTCTGCAACATTTAGCTGCAAGGAAGAAAGCTTAACACAAAGTCCTCCAGGGAGCAAAAAACTGCACCACTACGCCCAGCTAATTTTTTTGTATTTTTAGTAGGGATGGGGATTCACCATGTTGGCCAAGCTGGTGTTGAACTCCTGACCTCAGGTGATCCATCCCCCTCGGCTCCTAAAGTTCTGGGATTACAGGCCTGAGCCACCCCGCCCAGCAACAAGGCTAATTTGAGGGTCACTTGTTTGATGCCTTTTCTTGCCCATGCCATAGGTCAGAACTAGGACAAGCAGAGCAGGTCATATATAAGCTGTGTAAGTCTCTTGGCCTCTTTGTACCTTAGTTTCCCCATTTGAGAAAAATGAATGGATCTTAAGACACGCTTTTCAGAGTTCACAATGGGCTTATATCCAGCTAACCAATAATTGTATGAGTTTTTATACAAAATAGTTGTTTCCATGTAGTCATCTTCTATTTCACTTACAAGTTGTGTAAAAACTGCATTCCGTGCCAGGCCTGAAATGCTCCATGCCTCAGTTCCGTAATTAAATTGCAGCCCAGATCTCTACAAAAAAAGACATAAGCCAAAGGAAAAAAAATTATTTCAGAACATTTATCATTTGCTGTGAGTCTAATTTATATACGATGGAACATAACCTCAATCCTTTCTCTGTGCACTAAGGAAATCTCACTGTGGAAGATACTGGCTTATGATTTATACTTTAACATTGCACATGCGGTGCATGAGCTACAAAACAGTGAACGCTCCGTAAGTACCTGTGTTAAGTGATCTTTATTTCTCTAGAACAGGATTTCACAACTTCAGTACCATCGACATTTTGGACTATATAACTCTGCCGTGGGGGTTTGTCTTATACTTTGCAGGATGTTTAGCAGCATCTCTGGCCTCTGCCCACCAGATGCCAGGAGCCACAACCACAGTTTTGTCAACCAAAACTGTCTCTGGACTTTACCAAATGTCACCTGAGTACAAAATCACACCAGTTGAGAACCACTGTTCTCTGATGATTCACTATGAAATGTGTAGTAATTCTCACACTCATCTTTGCTAGAGACAAAAAGGACTTGCAATATCATTTTAGTACCTTTCTACTGGTCAAATTTTAATCATATTTCAAAATGAATAGCAAAGAGGTTTATAATTTTTATAAAAATTCCAAATGTAATAAAGTTATATTTGTAACTTACATATACTGCAAAAATGGTAGTGATTCAAATGTACGTCTTTCAATATGTTGTATTGTATTGCAGGATAAATCTCTAGGAAAAATAAAAGGAAAATATTGCCTTGATAAGTTATCAGTGTTGACTAGTATGAATAATAGCAAGAGTTTAGAATAATATTGAATACACATCTTTCATCTTGACTCTAAACGTTTGGACCTGTATTTGAACTTTCCAGAGCCCCTAACCCTGCCCGTACCTCTCCTAGAGTCTCACCTTCATACTTTTAATAAATAAAATATACAACTTAATAGACTTGGAATTAATTTTTCCTGAGAGCAGTAGACTTGATTAGATGCCCTTTTGTAGTCTCATCAAATCCTAGATTATAAGCTCAAAGCTCTTATCTCTATATATAGTTTCTAATATTAAAACGAATAGCCTCACATTTATACACCTTCCTAGTTTAGGTTTGTTTTCCTAAGCCACTTCAGTATCAGAAGAAATAAAAGACATCCTTTCACAGCATTTGAAAGGAAGTTACTTAATACATAACTTTGAACTAATATTCGAATCATATTAATACAACTAATTTCTATCGTATTAATAGAAATTGATTTTTGGTTTTATATTGCTTTAATATTTCATGAAAGCAATTCCTTCAGTTATACAGTGATGGGGCTTTTCCCTCCCTCTTTACCTGGATGGTGTAACATTGTCTGGCTGATGTCTCCATCTCTAGCCTCTCCATTCCTAAACTATCCTGCACACAGTCATCATATAAATGCTCTAGAAGTGGCTTGCAAAGACCAGCACCTCCTGGGAAATTATTGAGGATGCAAATTCTTGGTCCCACTCTAGACCAACTGAATCAATAACTATGAGGGTGGAGTCCAGAACCGAGTTCTAATGTGCCCTCTCAATGACTGTGATGCAGATCCATCTTACAGCACTGCTGTGATAACACGGTTCCCCATGATGGCTCCTCAGCTTGGCATTCAAAGCCCTAGAAGATCTGGCTCCAATTTCCTACTTCCCCTCCTTGTAATCTACAGGTACTCATGGCATTCCTCGAATACTTTCCTGCGTTTTGCCCTTCTCCCATTTCCCTTTTGCAAGTTTAGAATATTGTCCCCAAGATGTCTGTCCGATGCTACACAATGGCCCTTCAAAGTCCTATTCAAATGGGATTGTTCTCGTAACATCTTCCTGGGTCCAAACTGAAGTCATTTTCCCCTCTTCTATGCTTCAGAAACAATTTATCCCTCCTAGTGCCCACATCCATTTCTTCTTTTTTTTTTTTTTTTTTTTTAGACGGAGTCTCGCCCTGTCGCCCAGGCTGGAGTGCAGCGGCGCAGTCTCGGCTCACTGCAAGCTCCGCCTCCCGGGTTCACGCCAGTCTCCTGCCTCAGCCTCTCCGAGTAGCTGGGACTACAGGCGCCCGCCACCACGCCCGGCTAATTTTTTGTATTTTTAGTAGAGACGGGGTTTCACTGTGGTCTCGATCTCCTGACCTCGTGATCCGCCCGCCTCGGCCTCCCAAAGTGCTGGGATTACAAGCGTGAGAATGTAGTTATTTTTCATCCCATTTTTTCTGAGCATAAACTCCTTGAACGCATGAACTACGGCAATGCTCATCTGCATTGCCCACCATGTTTAAAACTGACACATGGAAATAAAGTAAATTCAAATATTTGTAAAACAAATGAATAGCTGGCCGGGCGCGGTGGCTCATGCCTGTAATCCCAGCACTTTGGGAGGCTGAGGCGGGTGGATTACAAGGTCAGGATATCGAGACCATCCTGGCTAACTAGGTGAAACCCCGTCTCTACTAAAAACACAATAAATTAGCTGGGCGTGGCGGCATGGGCCTGTAGTCCCAGCTACTCAGGAGGCTGAGGCAGGAGAATGGAGTGAACCCGGGAGGCAGAGCTTGTGGTGAGCCGAGATCGCGCCACAGCACTGCAGCCTGGGCGACAGAGTGAGACGCCGTCTCAAATAAATACATAAATAAATAAATAGCTGGGGGAGCGAGTAGAAGGAAAATGACTATTTTAAAGCAAATGTAGTTTTATTACTTCATGGCCTCTGTAGCACTTTGGCATCCACTTCAGGGTCTTTTCACCCACTTTTCTTAAGCCTTTCACGTTTGAAATAATCTGTTTGCAAAAGAGCATCACTAATAAGGATTAATGACATACACACCTCTATGGACAGAGGATAAGAATCAAGCTTTCACAGCAATTGAACATAGTATCTTCTTGTCTCTTAACAGACAGAAATACTATGCAGGTATCCCTTTCTTGGTAACAGGGCTGGGGAGATAGTTCCTGTGTAATTAGTGAAGGGTTAGGGGCATTTCTGATATGCTTCTTAGTGTAAACATTTCTAGCTCTACCACTTAACCATCATTTTAAACATCTGTTTTAATATAACAATTCCCAAAATGAAATCCTTAATACTAGTCTATTTTCTTGGTAGCTTAATATTCTTGATAATTATTATTTCTATAATTCAGCTGATTTCAAATATTTAAATGTTAATTTAATTCCGATTAAATTACTAAAAATTTGGGGATTAATGATGTTCAAATGAATGTAGGTGGTCCATATTTTCTTCTCCTTTAGGCAACAATCTGAAGTTAACTTTAATTCCTTTCATCCTACTAAACCAACTTTTTCAAATCTTTTTTTGTGAAGCTCACACAGTAAATATTTTAAGGCTTTGTGGGCCACATATGATCTCTCTCGCATATTTCTCTTTTTTTCTTTCACAGTCCTTTAAAAATGCAAAAACCATTCTTAACTTAATAGGCTATTAAAAAATAGACCCTAAGTTAGATTTGATCTATTGGCTGTAGATTGAATAGAAGAAGATGGTATGTAAATCCTTATAAAACAAGGTTCATATGGGTGTCAGTCACTGCTCAGATCTTCTTACCATGTGAAATTTTTTCTGTCTGTATTTTGTCTATACAATTTAAAAACTGAAAATGCATAGGACGTAGCTAATGCTAGAGATGGGCTGAGACCCTATACAAACTTACAGAATTGCAGAATTTTATTGCTGGAAGAAATCTTAGAGATTATCTAATTTGAATCCCTTATTCATTTTAAAAATAATATGACTAAAAACTCAAAAATATGATTAACCAACTTACAAATACTGGAGGTATAGCAGGCCTTCAAATGAATCGTTATGTAATTCAGTCAAATAATTTTCACTGAGAATTCTGGAAAATGAAAAAGTTATTTCTAGATTAAAATGCAAACTACAACTATTTGCTACACAGGACTATCTCATGCATGTGGAGGAAAGCTGGGTCATGGTCATTTCTAGATGGTGGTATCTGCTCTGCTTTCATTCCAACCTTTTCTTCCATTTTCCATTTTGTCTCCATCTCTCTCCACCATCACCACCACACACACAGGCAAGCACAGACACACACGCAAGCACACACACACACAGGCAAGCACACACACACACGCAAGCACACACACACGCAAGCACACACACACACGCAAGCACACACACACGTAAGCATACACACACACGCAAGCATACACACATGCAAGCACACACACACACGCAAGCACACACACACGCAAGCACACACACACACGCAAGCACACACACACACAAGCACACACACACGCAAGCACACACACACACGCAAGCATACACACACACACAAGCACACACACACACGCAAGCACACACACACACGCAAGCACACACACACGCAAGCATACACACACACGCAAGCATACACACATGCAAGCACACACACACACACAGGCAAGCACACACACACAGGCAAGCACACACACACACAAGCACACCGCTCCACTCTTCCCACCAAATTGTATCTTTAATGACTCCTCTCTAGATCATAATATGCCTTTCAGAATCCAACTCTGGGTGGCACCAAGATCAGCAGAATCTCCATTTCCTCCTCTCTTTTCCCAAACCTTATTATGAAAGCCCCACATGGGACCATGTCAGGGCTGCAAGTGAAGCCATTCAACTTTTTTCTCCCATCAAAAAAATGTGAGAACTACAATGTGCATAAAGTGCACATAACATAAATGTTGTTTATATTTAATTTAATTTCTGAGACAGGGTCTCATTCTGTTACCCACACTGGTCTCAGACTCCTGGCTCAAGTGATCCTCCTGTCTCTGCATCCCAAAGTCTTGGGATTGCAGACATGAGCCACCTCACCTGGCCAAATACTCAGTTTAATAATTGTAAAGCAGATACCCATGTAAACATTGTTACCAAAGATTATTGCTAGTATCCCAGAAGCCCCAGTGTGCCCCTTTCCAATCATATTCCTCTCTCTAACCCTAATAGGTAACCACTACCCTGACTTTTGTAATGATTTTCTTGCTTTTAAAATGTAGTCCTGGCCTGGCATGGTGGCTCATGCCTGTAATCCCAGCATTCTGGAAAGCCAAGGCACATGAATCACCTGAGGTCATGAGCTCGAGACCAGCCTGTCCAACATGGCGAAACTCTGTCTCTACTAAAATTATAAAAATTAGCTGGACATGGTGGCGGGCACCTGTAATTCCAGCTACCCAGGAGGCTGAGGCAGGAGAATCCCTGGAACCCGGGACGTGGAACTTGCAGTGAGCCAAGATCACACCACTGAACTCCAGCCTGGGCAACAAGAACAAAACTCCGTCTCAAAAAATAAATAAAGCAATTCTCCTGCCTCAGCTTCCCAAGTAGATGGGATTATAGGCACCCACCACCATGTCTGGCTAATTTTTGTATTTTCAGTACAGATGGGGTTTCGCCATATTGGCCAGGCTTGTCTCAAACTCCTGACCTCAGGTGATCCGCCTGCCTCGACCTCCTGAGGTGCTGGGGTTACAGGTGTGAGCCACTGCACCTAGCATGTGTTTTATTTTTAATTTAGAACTCATGTATGTCTTGTCTATATAAGTCAAACTACTGATGTGACACAAACTGTTGTGAAAAATGTTACTTTGAATGTAAGCATTTTTTCCAAAATAATTTACGTGTCTAAACTGATTCCTTCTATAAATCAGGAAGAAAACGATAAAACAATTCAACAGGAAAATGAACAAAGGACAGAAAATTCAGAGAAGAAACAGAAATGTTCAATAAGCATATAAAGATATTTAATTAAATTCATGAGTGATCAGGAAAATTCAAATTTGGATGGAATCCCTTTTATTCATCCATAACTTCAACAAAAAGTTGGCGAATACCCAGCAGTGAAAAGGTGTGGGGAAATGAATGCTGTCATATTCTGCTGACAATAGAGTCAGTTGGCACATTTTTGAGGACAATTAAAATTTTGTATCTACATAGTCTTCACCCCAACTCTTCCATTTCTAGATATCTATGCTACAGGAATACTTGCCCACTAAGCATAATCTAAACATTCATCAATGGGGAAATTATTAAATAAACTATGATGCATCCATACTATGGATTATGCGAATATCATATGACATGTGACACCATGAAGTGAAAGAATCAAGTTGCAAGATGTTACCCTTTATGTAGAGAAAAAAGATTTTAAAAACCACACACCAAATCTATTTTGCTTTATGTAAATACGTATGTAGGCAAATGGGGAAAAGTCTGGAAGCATGTATACTAAACACAGAGTAGCATTACCTCAGGGATGAGGCAGTAGGGCACAAGGAGGGTTTTTGTTATACCTGTTATTGCATTTTTATACATTAAAAATAGAATCATGGGCTGGGGGTGGTGGCTCATGCCTATAATATGAGCACTTTAGGAGGCCAAGGTGGGAGGATCACTTGAGCCCAGGAGCTCAAGACCAGCCTAAGCAGCATAGGAAGACCCTGTCTCTACAAAAAATACAAAATTAGGTGGGCGTGGTGGTATGCACCTCTGGTCCCAGCTACTTGGGAGGCTGAGGTGGGAGGATCACTTGTGCCTGGGAGGTGAAGGCTGCAGTGAGATGTGATTGTGCCACTGCACTCCAGCCCAGGGCACAAAATAAGACCCTGTCTCTGAAAAAAAAAAAGAGGAAAAAAAAAGAATATAACCATGTATTATTTGTATGATAAAAAAATTTAAATTGCCTCTTATTTTAGAGAGAGCCTATCAAATTTAATTTTAAAATAACCATAGGATTGCAATCCACAGAGGTTGATTTGGGGTATGGAGGGAAAATATCTTTTCTCAGAGGTATGGACCTCAAAATTCTGGACCAAGAAGGATCTTACAATGCAGTTAGTTTTTTGTCATATTTGGAGAGAATATACTCACAGTTTCTTGGTCCAACTGTATGCTTTCCATACATTTCCATCAATGTATGAAATATAGTTTCCTTGGAAATTTCTGTGAAGAAAGACAGTTTATATCTTTGAATAGGCAGGAAAAGAATGAACAGAATAAATAAAAGAATCATGGCAACCTTGTCGGGGATATTCAGAAACAGAAAATAACACCTGCTTTCTCATTTCCAGAGCTATCAGCTTCCCAGTTTGCACAATTCATCAAGAAATAATGCGGGGCCACTGGCACAAATGATGAGGCATCTCCCGGAAGCTTAACTTCCTATCCGTCCCATCTCTTGGACAGACGATGCCAGTTAATTACTTTGAATGTAAGTATTTTATCCGAAAGCACTTATGTGTCTAAACAAACTCCTACAAATCAACACAAAAATGGTAAATAATTCAACAGAAAAATGGGCATAAGCTTATCTTTATCGATAAATAAGTAGAAAGAAACCCTATGTCAGGTAACACCAAAGCTTTGCCCTCTGTTGAAACATCCTAGGCTTTTTCTTTCCACTCTCATTACAACTGATCTGATTTAGCCCCTTCACACTTTACTCCTACATTTTGCTAGACTTTTCTATTTTGTCTCCCTGAAATAAGCGTTTCCTTTTGGGCACTCTACATACGGATTCTAAAATAATCCTTTGCATGTCTATACTTGAACATAAAGCAAAAAAACAAAACAAAATAAAATAATCTTCCTGTTTTCGTCATTTAATCTCTCTTGCTTGGAAACTTTCAATGGCTTTCCATACCCCATTGTGTACTCTTTAAGACCCAAGTAAAATTTTAGCTTATCCATGTAGCTTTCCCTGATCTTCACACCTCGAGGACCACAGACTCTGGTAAATTCTAGCACCGATGGTATGCATTATCTTTTAGTAATTAATTCCATATACCTCCCTTTTTAGGCCTATTCTCTTTCTTCCCTCCTATCATTTTCCTGTTCTGACAGACAATAGCATACTTGCTCCTGGGTTTGACACAAAATGAGTGCTACATATAAAAAGCCAGGGACAAAGATGAGTTCTGGACCTAACTAAAGGACTGAGTAATCATGTTAACAGCCAACACTCCTACATATGCTAGGGACTGATGAAGTGTTTCATATATTCCCTCACCTAAATTTCACAACAATCCTATGAAATGGTAACTAGCATAATCCTCAGTTTAAATGTGAGGAAATTGAGTCACAGAGCAGAATAACTTGCTCTGGATCACCAAGCTAATAAACAGACCTGGGTTCAAATCCAGGCAGCCTGGCTCCAGAATCAACTCTTAACCACTTAGAGCATCATCACTGAGATCGGGAGAGTGACAGGCTGCTGTAAAGAGGGTGAAGCGGGATGGGCGCGGTGGCTCACGCCTGTAATCCCAGCACTTTGGGAGGCTAAGGTGGGTGGATCACCTGAGGTCAGGAGTTCAAGACCAGCCTGACCAACATGGAGAAACCCCATCTCTACTAAAAACACAAAAAATTAGCCAGGTGTGGTGGCGCATGCCTGTAATCCCAGCAACTCAGGAGGCTGAGGCAGGAGAATCACTTGAACCCAGGAGATGGAGGTTGCGGTGAGCCAAGATTGTGCCATTGCACTCCAGCCTGTGCAACAAGAGTGAAACTCTGTCTCAAAAAAAAAAGAGGGTGAAGTGAAAATAGGAGCAGAGCAGCGGTTAAGCAATGATGTGATGGGGCTAAATAAGAATGGATAAGAAAATGAGTAAGAGTAAAAGACTGGGGTAAAAGTAAAAGACTGGAGAATGGGTCTAATATTAAAGGAGAATGAGGAGAAGGGAGAGTTGACGAGCAAAGGTGAAAGCAGAAAGTCAGTTGTCAGTATGGCTTGGGGAGATAAAGGCGGCCCAGGAAGGCCTCCAGGAAAAGGCTGCCATGTCAGGCAAGACACAGAGGATGATTGAGGAAAGGTGATTCTTACAAGGTGGTCAAGATGCCATTGTAGGTGTTGGGCTCTGGCACAGGCACTTGGTAGAGCCTCTGCTTTGGGCTGAGATCAACACATGACAGAGTCTCATCTCCGCAGGTACAGAGCTCACACATGTTGGTGCTTGTGGAGGCCTTCTGTTCCTCTAGTGCAGTTTCAGACTGCACCAATGAATCCTGCGAAGATTCTAACTTTGTAGGTGGACCTGTGACCTCCGTCAGGCTTCGATGCAGAGTCTGAACCTGGTCTGGACGAGGAGCTGTAGTCTTCTCCAGGACTGTGGAATGTCCAATCTCTGGAGTGGGTTCTGGAGTTATGGCAAGCCCCGGGTCTGGAGGCTGAGCTGAGGTTTCCTCCGTGGTTGGAGATGGTTTAACCTCAAGTTGGGGTAGAACTTTCTTAGAAGGCTGAGTTGGGGTCTCCTGCATGGTTGGAGAAAGTTCAACCTCTATCATGGATTCTGGAATGATGAAAAGTCCCAGGCCCAAAGGTTGAACAGTGACACTGGGCAATGTTGAGTGCTGAGCTGGATCCTGGCCTGGTGTTGGGACTGTCACCTCATAATGAGCTGGAGGTTGAGCAGCAACTTCCTTAGGTGGCTCTGGAAGCTGAACTGGGACCATTTGCTGCCTTGAAGGTTCTACCTCCTTAGGGGACTCTGGAGCCTGAACTGTGGCCTCCTGCTTGGTCAGAGAAGGTTCTGCCTCCATAGGGGGCTCTGGAATCTGAGCTGGAACCTCCTGCTGAGTTACAGATGGTTCTACCTCCTGAGGGAACTCTGGAGGCAAAGATGGGGCCATCTGCTGGGTCAGAGAGGGTTCTGTCACCATAGCAGGGTCTGAAGACTGAGCAGGGACTGCCTGCTGGACTGGAGAGGATTCTACCTCTTTAGGTGGCTTTAAAAGCCGAGTTGGGGCCTGCTGTAGGACTGGAGATGGTTTGACCTTCTCAGGTGGCTCTGATGGCTGAGCTGCTATCTCCCACTGTGGTGGACTGACCTCTACAGTGGACTTGCGAGGATGACCCGAGGCTTCCTGCTGGGTTGCAGATGGTTCAACCTCCTTATGGGGCTCTGGTGGCTCAGCTGGGAGCCCTTGCTGGACTGGAGAAGGTTCTGCCTCCTTAGGGGGATCTAGAGTCTGAGCTGTGGCCTCTTGGTGGACTGGAGATTCAATCTTTTCAGGAGAATGCAGAGGCAGGGAAGGGAGATCAGGCTGGGCTAGAGAAAAGTCAGCCTGTTCAACGAGAATAGGAGGGTTGTCCTGCTGGGCTGGAGAAGGTTCTACCCCCATAGTGACTGCTGTAGGTTTGGTAAGCTCCCTATCTAGATCTAGATATGACACATCTAGAGGTGAACCTATTGCTTCATCATTCAGTGAACTTCCAAAGTCTGGGGAGAGCTGAGATGGAGGCTGAGTTGTGGTCTCTTTACGGACTGGAGGAAGTTCATAATTTTCAGGTCTACTTAGCTGCTGAATTATGTCTTGCTGGTCTTTCAAACGTTGAAACTGCTCAGGGGACATTAAGGGCTGAGCTGGGGCCTCCCGCTGGGCTGGAGAAGATTCAACCTCCCCAGAAGACTCAGAAGGCTGAGCTGGCTGCTCCTGCTCACTGGGGGAAAGTTCAGCCTCCATGGGAGGACCTGGTGGCTCAGTTGGGGCCTCCTGTTGGGTTGCAGAAGGTTCCACCTCCTCTGGAGCCTGAATTTTGGCCTCCTTCTGGGCTTGGGCAGATTCTGCCTCATTTTGGGGCTCTGAAGTCATGGTAGGTTTAATGGTAATGTTGGGCAAGTTGTAATGAGCTTGATCCTCACCTGGAGGTTGAACTGTCACTTCATGATTCAGTGGAGTTTGAGCTAGACTCTCTATAGAGGACTCTGGAGGCAGAGCTGGGGACTCCTGCTGGGTTGAAGGTTCTACCTCCTGAGGGAGCTGTGGAAGCTGTGCTGAGGCTTCTTCCTGGAGTGAAGAGGACTGAATGTCTTCCAGGGTCTCTGCATTTTGAGTTTTGGGCTCTAGATGGAATTGAGAAAGTCCAACTTGCTCAGGTGGCCCTGGAGGCTCATCTGCGTTCACCCGGAGTTCTGGAGGCAGGCTGCTGGGATACAGTGTGTCCATACTCAAATATTCATCCTGCAAAGTCTGTTTCTGACGCTGAGGTTTGGATAATTGGTGTGGAATCCCAATAATCTCAGCAAGGCTCCAATGCTCAGCTAGATTTTTCTTCAGGTTCTTGGGCGAAACAACAAATTTGGTTGGTTTTGAAACCTTACTGTGTAGTGGAACAAGTATATCATCTGCCTGATGACCTGCAGCCCGATCTAGATCTGCAGTTTGAACCTTATTTTTGAGGCGAGGAAGCTGAACTGTGGCCTGGTTCTGATCCCCATCCAGCAGTGGAAGCACCTCTGGGAGCCTTTCTTGCGGAGTCAGCTTGTCATTTAAATCCTGCTGTGCAGCCAAGAACTGCTCGGGCCCCAGAGGCAGCTCTCCAGCTGAATCCGTGTCCAGGAATGGAGGCAAATGTTCAGTCGATTCCTGGGGCAGGGCTGACATCTGCGAAGAAGCAGAGGGCCCCAGGTAATCAAAGTCCCCCGGGGCTGCTGGGGGAGCAAGTGCATGGGGAGATTCCCACGGGAGATGGGAGGAGCGGGAAGACCAGGGCTCAGGTGGCCCCATGGGGTTAGAGGTCAGCTGGAGAGGGTCCTTGACCCACACCAGAGGCTGAGCATCCTTGACTAGCAGACCCAATAGTTGCCACGTAACGAGGGGCCATGGGCCCCAGAAACACAGCCAAGACATGACACAGGCTGGTGCTGCGCACTCGATGGGAGCCATTCTGGCAGCCCGGAGATGCTCATGCCCTTTATGAGCGTGCGCCCCGCCCTGTCTTTATGACACCTTTAGTTATGTCACCTTTATTAGGCTGAGGTCCAGATCTGCTCCATGCTACCAGGGCAATCTTATGTCACAATCCCACCCAAGCACCCCTTCCCACCCTGCCCGGCCAGAACACCTCTCCCCTCCCCTTAGTGAGGAAGGATTTGGGCCGCAGGCCGGGGTGGTCCCAGGACTCCAGTGGCCTGCTGTGGTGTGGTGTGGTGGGGTGGGGTGGGGTGGGGTGGGGTCGGGTGGGGGCGCGGCAGAGCTTCCCAAGTAAGTCACGGGACCTCGCCTTGGGATCTTCAGAAGTGCTAGTTCACAGGCCGGGCGCAGTGGCTCACGCTTGTAATCCCAGCACTTTGGGAGGCCGAGGCGGGCGGATCACGAAGTCAGGAGATCGAGACCACAGTGAAACCCCATCTCTACTAAAAATACAAAAAATTAGCCAGGCTTGGTGGCGGGCGCCTGTAGTGCCAGCTACTCGGAGAGGCTGAGGCAGGAGAATGGCGTGAACCCGGGAGGCGGAGCTTGCAGTGAGCCGAGATTGCGCCACTACACTCCAGCCTGGGCGACAGAGCGAGACGTATGTGCACAGCTTTAGCAAATTAAAGCCCAAGATAAACGCTCGAGATCTACTATCCAGAGGCAAAATCAGAGTTTACTATAACTCATCATTTGGAGAGCTTACCAATCAAGGAATCTGTAATGAAAGCTGCAGTTTTCCTCTTTCCTATTTTTTGTTTTAAACACAAAAATCAATGACTAAGAACTTAATACTGGATGACAAATCACATCCACACTATTCGTTAAATAGCCTCACAGTTAAACACATCTTAAAGACCAATCAAATCAGTATTTACATTTTATAAATTTCTGAAGACATCATTAGAAAGCTTATATATCCCTTCATTAAACAAAATAGGAAACTGCATCTGATGGTGGTGGAATGAAATTTTAAAATTAAAAATACCTGTATTTACAGCAGCATTGATCCTTTCTAAACAAAGAATATGAAAATGCAATATCTTTAAGTATAATAACAAATTGAGGTGATGTTACTCAACCACAGTGCTCGGAGTTGGAATAAAAACCTATTGGTGCTTGTTAATGTGCCAGTAGTGAATCCACTTTCTGTTGGAGAAAATCCAACTGCAAATATGTGCGTGAAACACATATAACACAGGGCAAAATTGCTCAAAATGATTCAAGTCAGCTTATCCGTATTGGATATTCTGTTCATGAAACACATTACAAAGACATCCTTGCAAAGAAATAAAAGGCTTAACAGTTTTCTAGTTGACTTTTTAAGAACACTTCTCCCCTTAAAAGTGACATCTTAAAATCTCAAACGTGTTCTTCCCTTGGTTTGCAATCCTAATTTAAAGATATGAACAGCTTAATTTTTCATGTGATTATCTAATTAAAAAAGAAAAACAAAAACAAGCAAAATGTTCAAGTTAAAAAAAAACATACTCGGTGAGCAATGCACTAAAATTATCCACATGAAAACAAATGGTCAGTAATCTTATAAAGCAACATAGCATTTCACTGTCAACAGTGTGAAAATTTAACATCATCTCAAACAGGCGTAAGATGAAGAAGTGCTATTTTTTAACTGTAAAATGAACTTATGTAATGTAAAATATCTCACATTATAATTTTTCATTCCAAATTGATAAATGATTTCAAAAACAAGGATCAAAGTTTGACTGCAAATAGTAATGCAATATAATTTCATAAAAATCCTTCAATTTCTATTTTTTCCCTTTTCTGTAGTTGATATATGAAGACCACTTCAATTTCTAAAAAAGGGAACCATTCCAATTTTCTCTCCTCAAGAAAATGTCTCACAATTACAAAGTAGAAAAACAGCCAGTCATAAATGCAAAAAAATTCTAATTTATATATGAAATAACTTCTAGATTATCAATTCAACATATTTGATGGCAATTGTTGAGTTTAAAAATACTTTGAAATATTGCTTTTCATGCTTAAAGTACAGAATGTTTTAATGATGTCAATAAAAGTGATATACATGTAATGCTGCATAATGAAGTGAAGTAGAACGCTGATACAAATATCCTTGTTGAAATCATTTACTTCATCTAACAGTGCCTGTTTGGAACCTATGATTAAAAACAAAAACATAATTCTTCTTAGAGGATGAATTCCCTAAAATGTAATTTCAGTGTTTGTCCATAACACGGGGTTAGATCTTTTCAGAGTTTTTGTTTTTTGCTCTGTTTTGAAACCCCTGAGACGCTGTTTCGAAACCCCTGAGACGCTATCTGTTTCCAAAGCTTTCTCTTTGGAGTTAATTTCACTAAATCCATTTGCTGTCCCATTTTGTTCTTCAGTTATTTCTCCGTTTGCAGGGGAAGCAGATTCCCCCTTTTCTTTCTTTCTTTTGTTTTTTTTTTTGAGACAGAGTCTTGCTCTGTCGCCCAGGCTGGAGTGCAGTGGCGCAATCTCGGCTCACTGCAAGCTCCGCCTCCCGGGTTCACGCCATTCTCCTGCCTCAGCCTCTCTGAGTAGCTGGGACTACAGGCGCCCGCCACCACGCCCGGCTAATTTTTGGTATTTTTAGTAGAGACGGGGTTTCACCGTGGTCTCGATCTCCTGACCTCGTGATCCGCCCGCCTCAGCCTCCCAAAGTGCTGGGATTACAAGCGTGAGCCACCGCGCCCGGCAGATTCCCCCTTTTCTAATTTTTGCTGCATTTCACGGAGCTTGGTAACAGCTTTATCTATTGACATTATGCTAATAAGATTAAAGTTATGCATGCTGACTAGGTGAAGCATAAAGTTTCGACAAAAATTCTTCTTAATTATTTTCTGTCCATAATTTTCTACAAAAAGCATACAGGCATGATTCATTTGATTGTCAGCAATAAACCTATTTAATAAAAACAGAATATCAATAGCAATACAAAGCATTTTTGTCAAATGCAATAGTGATAACCATTATAAGACTATATCCAACTCCAGTAAATAAAAGATTAAAGAAGTGATAAAACTATAGAGAAACTGAGATTCAATCATCTGAATGAGCTTACCATTTTAGAAATTTCAAGAGATTTAATCTAATTTAAGCTTAAACAGGTGCCATTAGAACAGTAGATATAATTTCTATTCTTCAATTTCATAAACAGTCTTAAAAGCATAAAATATTTGGGCCAGGTAATTATGCCTGTAATTCCAGTGCTTTGGGAGGCTGAGGCAGGTGGATCACAAGGTCAGGAGATCGAGACCATCCTGGCTAACACGGTGAAACCCTGTCTCTACTAAAAATGCAAAAAATTAGCTGGGCGTGGTGGCGGGTGCCTATAGTCCCAGCTGCTTGGGAGACTGAGGCAGGAGAATGGCGTGAACCTGGGAGGCGGAGCTTGCAGTGAGTCAAGATCGCACCGCTGCACTCCAGACTGGGCGACAGAGGGAGACTCCATCTCAAAAAAAAAAAAAAAAAAATGTAGTACAGACAAGGTCTCACTGTATTGCCCAGGTTGGTCTTGAATTCCTCAACTAAAGTGATCCTCCTGCCTTGGCATCCTAAAGTGCCAGCATTATAAGTGTGAGCCACCACACCAAGCCAGGAACATACTTTTAGCCACAAAGTAATAAGAAACAAAATTGTTCTCCTTTCACCTCTATGAAATGGTAAACAAATCCAAAAAGCCACGTTTTATTCTGAAAAATTAACCAATTGTTAACAATTGTGGTAATAACTGTGGTAATTTTCAGGATTTCCAGACATGTAACACGTGGCAATAAAAGGCATGCAAATTGGGTCATTAAATGAACCTACAGCTCTGTCTTGCCTTCTGCTGCTCCCTGGTCGTGGTCCCACCAAGGTGGCTTTTTTTTTTTTTTGGAGATAGGGTCTCATTCTGTTGCCCAGGCTGGAGTGCAGTGGTGCAATCTTGGCTCACTGCAATTTCCATTTCCCAGGTTCTTCAAGTGATTCTAGTGCCTCAGCCTCCCGAGTAACTGGGATTACAGGTGTGTGACACTGCACCCGGCTAAGTTTTGTACGTTTAGTGGAGACAGGGTTTCACCATGTTGGCCAGGCTGGTCTCGAACTTCTGACCTCAAGTGATCCACCCGCCTTGGCCTCCCAAAGTGCTGGGATTACAGGCATGAGACACTGTGCCCACCTCTATAAAATGTTTTGAGTGTGAACGAGTCAACCCTGATAGAGTTTGCAAGCATGGGAGAAACACTACTACGAGAGTTAGGATGGGCACCAGTGATTTCTGAGGAGGGTCTATGATGATGACACCCTTTCCTACGGACGCCAGGGTTGCAGCAGCCTATTTCCTCTTGAAAGCTCACGGAATCACAACCTGATATATAATGCTGCAATGACTCACATCTCTGCAACAAGTTCTAAAGACAAGGTCCGGTTTTTGCCCTGATTTTATTAATACTAATGAATATAATATTAATTCATTGTTATAAATAATACCAAAAGGAATGTCTTTGTACCCAAAAGAAACCTGCCAAACCAAAAAAACATTGGACTAGAATAAAATTTGGGACAAATATACATTAATGGAATTTTAAATAAGATTCTAACACACGCAGATTTCTAGGATGTGAAACAGCAAAAGACCATAAAGATAATAAAATATTTAAATTAATTTAGAAATACCCTACCGATGCTTTATGACATGGAGATTCCAGAGTTTCATCACTTCTTTCTCTCCTTCATTAACATCAGAAAATTCTTCAATTTGCTGGGAAAAAGAAAGAAAAACACCTGTTAAACACATATTATAAGAAAAATTTGTAGGCCGGGCGCGGTGGCTCAAGCCTGTAATCCCAGCACTTTGGGAGGCCGAGGCGGGGGGATCACGAGGTCAGGAGATCGAGACCATCCTGGCTAACACGGTGAAACCCTGTCTCTACTAAAAATACAAAAAAAATTAGCCGGGCGTGTTGGCGGGCCCCTGTAGTCCCAGCTACTCGGGAGGCTGAGGCAGGAGAATGGCGTGAACCCGGGAGGTGGAGCTTGCAGTGAGCCGAGATCGCGCCACTGCACTCTAGCCTGGGCGACAGAGCAAGACTCCGTCTCAGAAAAAAAAAAAAAAAAAAAAAGAAAGAAAAATTTGTGAGAATATCAAAACAGAATGGAACTAAAAATACCACAACATATTTACACAGCAAAGTTGCAACATTTCTTAAAATTAACTTCTATTTAAGCAGTCATTTAATTTAATTAATTTATTTATTTAGAGACAGTGTCTTGCTCTATCGCCCCAGCTGAAGCACAGTGGCATGATCTCAGCTCACTGAAACCTTGACCTCCCGGGTTCAAGTGATTCTCCTGTCTCAGCCTCCCGAGTAGCTGGGATCTCAAGCATGCGCTACCATGCCCAGTTAACTGTTGTATTTTCTTTTAGTAGAGACGGGGTTTTGCCATGTTGGCCAGGCTGGCCTCAAACTCCTGACCTCAGGTGATCAGCCCAACTCGCCCTACGAAAGTGTTGGGATTACAGGCGTGAGCCAGCACACCTGCCGTCATTTAAAAAGGGAAAGCCTAAATTACGATTACCTTATATATAAAAATGAAAACACACAATACAAGTTTACTTAAAGAAAATCCATCTTCCCTCTAACTTAGTAACTTTTTTGTTTGTTTTGATACAGGCTCTCGCTCTGTCACCCAGGCTGGAGTGCAGTGGTGCAATGTTGGCTCACTGCGACCTCCATCTCCTGGGGTTAAGCGACTCTCCTGCCTCAGCCAACTGAATAGCTGGGACTACAAGTGCGTGCCACCATGCGCGGCTAATTTTTTGTATTTTTAGTAGAGACCAGGTTTCGCCATGCTGTCCAGACTGGTCTTGAACTCCTGAACTCAGTCAATGCTCCTGCCTCGCAAAGTGCTGGGATTACAGATGTGAGCGACCGCCACCAGCCTAACTTGCTTAAGTTTTAAAGTGACATAATTTTAAAAACCATACATTTCTGGATTCCTTAATTTTTTTTTAAAAAAAGTTCCTTTACACTAAAAGTCTAGTTCATAGTAAGCAATTTTCAAAACAAATTAATAATATTCCAAGATAACTGCCAATAAAGATAATAATAATTACTGTAATGGTTTTTTCTCTTAGCCATTCAGGATCCTTTTCATCTTCACTACTTCCATTTCTTGTGGGCGGAGAGGTAAGCAGGTATCACCATGGAAATACAGACGATTGTGGCCACTACTATATGTTCTTTGCTGTTCTACCTCCCCATCTTCAGATTCAAGAAATTCAGACATGCTTGCTTTTGTTCGTTTTGGCCTAATGAAAAGAAATAAATGTTGATTTATGGCCTCTACATGTATACCATCTAACCTCACGAGTAGGAGTTGAGATCTGTGATAATCTGCATCACCATTCTATAAAACTAACCATAAAACAACAGTATTAGAGGCACAACCCCACTAGTTATTTTCTTTCGGTACATAATGTAAATCCAACCTATTACATATTAATTCAAACACAGTTTTAAAACTGTCTTTCTGGGTGTGAAAAGTTACAGTTAAAAAGGAGGAAAAAGAAATGAAGTGCTGGCCGGGCGCGGTGGCTCACGCTTGTAATCCCAGCACTTTGGGAGGCCGAGGCAGGCGGATCACCAGGTCAGGAGATTGAGACCACGATGAAACCCCGTCTCTACTAAAAATACAAAAATTAGCCGTGCGTGGTCGCGGGCGCCTGTAGTCCCAGCTACTCGGAGAGGCTGAGGCAGGAGAATGGCATGAACACGGGAGGCGGAGCTTGCAGTGAGCCGAGATTGCGCCACTGCACTCCAGCCTGGGCGACAGAGCGAGACTCTGTCTCAAAAAAAAAAAAAGAAATGAAGTGCTAGTTAGGGCACACTCAGATAAGAATATGCATATAAAATCCTACATGTCAAAACTGTGTATTCTAACTCATGTATATTCACAAAGCAGAAAAGCTGTAACACTGGTTACATACGCATACACCTGCCTTAAAATTTTTTTCAGTTTTACTAAGATTTAAAATTCCCTCTTTGTAATTTTATTTATTACTATTATTATTATTTGAGACGAAGTTTCGCTCTTGTTGCCCAGGCCAGAGTGCAATGGCACGACCTCGGCTCACGGCAACCTCGACCTCCCGGGTTCAAGCAATTATCCAGAAACTTCTACTGACAGAATTCTTTAATCCCAATAACCACTGCAGCAGTAGTGACATTGACATCATTAAAACTTAAGTATCAAGTTCAAAGAAAAAGTGAGAAAACTTCTCTGTAGAAATAGGAGCTATCAAGTGTTATAAAGCAGTTAACAACCCCATAGACACATAATACTGAAAAATAATAATTTCCACCTAACTAACTAGTAGCTTCGTCTGGCTCCTTTGTTCCTCCAACATCAGTAAAAGTTAGAGCTTAAACTTTTGTTATATGCCCTTTTTACCTACCTGCACGCAAGAATGTGTGTGATAGGTGTTCTCTTAACTGGTCCGTTGCGACTAAAAGCAAATCTAGGTTGGCGATGAATATCCTGAGGATTTCCTGCATAGGAGCCATCATAACACTCATTGATAGAAACATCTATCCTAGTACCTTTTGGATGATACTGCAACAAAAATGTCCAAAAAAAATTAATTATCCTATCCTAAATATCCCTCCAATTTAATTAAAGAATTTGTGGGCTCTTAATATTTAGAAAACGAAAATAGGCCAGGCACACCAGCAAGGTAAACAGGCTATCAGAAGACCTGGGGTCAACAAAATGTGTTAAAATCTGAACTATGTCATTTATTGCTTGGTGACTTTGTACAAATTATTTCTTGGTTGAGCAAGAATAAGAAAATTATCACTTAATTGAAAGAGTTGGTTGAGGATTTTGTGAGTCTATTAGAGACACTACACAAACATTAATTATAATTCCAAATACATATCAACTGAATCATTCACTGTAATCCATATATACAGCAACCTATCAAATACAGAAATGTGTTATTTTTATACAAAGTACAATTTTTGAAAGTCACGCTATCTTGTACTTAATGCATATTTTTTCCCTTTTTTAATTCAAAAAAATTTTTGTGGGTACATAGGTGTATGTATTTATGGGGTACAAGAGATTTCTTAACACAAATTGAGAAAATATGAAAAATTACAACATAGTTGAAGATAAATTTGCTATGGCAGAGTTTAAGATGCTTGAGTAAACTATAAAGTTTGCGGCAGTTCAGAGTACAACAAGGGCAATGCAGGTCATCTCTTGCTTCAGTTTGTTGCCTTGTACTGTTGTTATAGAGAAACCAAAAACAATAAAAAAAAAAAAAGCAAATCTCCAATTTACACTTAACAAGATATTTTGTTTAAATATCACTTCTAGAAATAGTTTAAAAAAAATTATTTTTTTTTTTTTTTTGAGACGGAGTCTCGCTCTGCCGCCCAGGCTGGAGTGCAGTGGCGCGATCTCGGCTCACTGTAAGCCCCGCCTCCCAGGTTCACGCCATTCTCCTGCCTCAGCCTCTCCGAGTAGCTGGGACTACAGGCGCCCGCCACCACGCCCGGCTAATTTTTTGTATTTTTTTAGTAGAGACGGAGTTTCACCGTGGTCTCGATCTCCTGACATCGTGATTTGCCCGCCTCGGCCTCCCAAAGTGCTGGGAATACAGGTTTGAGCCACGGTACCCGGCCAACCCTGTCTCTACTAAAACTACAAAAAATTAGCCTGCAGTCACAGCTACTCGGGAGGCTGAGGCAGGAGAATCGTGTGAACCCACAAGGCAGAGGTTGCACTGAGCTGAAATCGTGCTACTGCACTCCTGCCTGAGGAACAGAGCAAGACTCCGTCTCAAAAAAAAAAAAAAAAAAAAAAGAATCACATAAAGCAAAACACAAATGAATTAATCTAAAGCACAAGACCTAATTCTGCAAACCATTATTTTGATTGCAATGTTTTCTTACCAATAATTTGAGTAGGTTTAACTGAACCAGGCTTGTTTTCCTGATGGAGACTCTCTGAATTTCTAATGGCAAGAGGTTTGGCAGTGGGAGCTGTAGATTTATCATTGGTCTCTCCTGTCCAACGAAGAGTGAACTGCAACGTAGGTCCCTGAGAAAATGTTTTGAATGGAGGCAGGCTCTAAAAAACAAAAAATATGCAAAGACTGGAGACTCAGATAATGAATTCAAATAAACTGTAGAAATTTAAAAAAAATTCATTGTAAGTCAATGTGGATTTGCCTTAATAGATTTGTCTTGAAAATCCAAAAGCTGACTGAGTTGGCTAGGCAAACAAAGTAAAAGTATGGAACAGACACTGTAGAACTTGAATTGGAGAGCACGGGCTGTCTAAAAGAGGCAACCACTGATCACCAACAGGTGAATTGTTGCCATGTAAAAACATTGGTCCAACACAGACAGATTTTCAGATTTTTCCAAATAAGTCAGAAATCAAAGTTCTCACGGGAAAATTTCCCATTTAGGTTGTTGCTAACCAGTTCAAAATGTCTTTTTTTTTTTGAGATGGAGTTTCACTCTTGTCGCCCAGGCTGGTGTGCAACTGGTGTGGTCTCACCTCACTGCAACCTCCCCCTCCCAGGTTCAAGTGATTCTCCTGTCTCAGCCTCCCAAGTAGCTGGGATTACAGGCACGCGCCGTCACGCCCGTCTAATATTTTTTGTGTGTGTTTTTAGTAGAGATGGGGTTTCACCATCTTGGCCAGGCTGGTCTTGAACTCCTGACCTCAGGTGATTTCCCTGCCTCGGCCTCCCAAAGTGCTGGGGTTACAGGCGTGAGCCACCGTGCCCGGCCTTGAAATGTCTTAAAAACCAAATTGTGGTACCCAAAGCCCACCAGCATGCCACCTTTGCTCTTAGGTGACCAATTACTTTTGTTTTTGTAAATTGAACAGCTTTTCAATTAGTAATTTTCTTTGACTTCTCTCAGTTTCACTGACAATGACTGCCAGTGCTTCTCTTCTTTGATTGTAGGACCCTGAGCTATTGAAAATAGCTAACTTTTAGCCATCTAACCGAATCACTCACCCATCCTCAAGAATTTACCTATTAAGCTGACGATCCCAAATTGGTTCTCCATTCTTATCCTTACACTTGAACTCTAAACTCGTATCTCCAACTGCCTCTTGGACATTGCCAGCTGATCTCAATGTCACCTTAAACTAAAACATGCTTAGAAGTGTTTCCAATATCTTTTCTTCTAAAACACTTTCTTTCTCATGTTATTTTTGTTCTTGTCATTATCATTCTACTAGTGACCCTAAGCTAAAAATTTTGGAATTATATTTGACTCCTATTCTTTCGTTTCTCATGTAATTACCAAGTCCTTTTTGAAATGTCTATCATTTCTTCCTTGTCCTTCAAGGATCACACACACACTCAAAAAAAACCTCTGTATAGATCAGTATTGCCTTACTACTAGAGTATCTCAATTGTTCTCCTTGCTTCTGATTTTTACTTTCCTATTCAAATGTAGGAGAGATCAAGTAGTCTTCAGTGAGCTTCAATTTATTTTACTGCCACAGAGGCCTAAACTCCTTCTATATCGTTATTACAAAGCAATCCTCTTAAAACTATTTAGACTGGAGGGCGCAGTAGCACATGCCTGTAATCCTAGCACTTTGGGAGGCCGAGGAGGGTGGATCATGAGGTCAGGAGTTCGAGGCCATCCTGGACAACATGGTGAAACCCTGTCTCTACTAAAATACAAAAAATTAGCTGGGCATGGTGGCGGACGCCTGTAATCCCAGCTACTCGGGAGGCTGAGGCAGGAGAATCGCTTGAACTCGAAAGGCAGAGGTTGCAGTGAGCCGAAATTGCACCACTGCACTCCAGCTTGGCGACAGAGGAAGACTCCATCTCAAAAAACAAAACAAAACAAAAAACTATTTAGACTACAATGTAGTAAAAGTGTGTTCAGAGACTAGTTTGGACACAGCAGTCCACAGGAATTTATCTTATAAAATACTTGATACAGGTTCAAGTATAATCACTATTAACATTTTTGACAAGATTAAAAAAAATCAAATAACCCAATTATCTATTAGACCAGCACTGGTTTAGTCAATTAAGGAACCCAAAACAAAAAAACAAAAAAACAAAAAAACTCAACTTTTAAAAAGAAGTACATCTATATGCTCTCACTTAAAAGGATGCCCATTTTACAGGGTTAAGAGCTTCCAGATAGGCCGGGCACAGTGGCTCACACCTGTAATCCCAGCACTTTGGGACGCCGAGGTGGGTGCATCACCTGAGGTCGGGAGTTCGAGACCAGCCAAACCAACATGGTGAAACCCCATCTGTACTAAAAATACAAAAAGTAGCCAGGCGTGGTGGCGCATGCCAGTAATCTCAACTATTCAGGAGGCTGAGGCAAGACAATTGCTTGAACCCAGGAAGCAGAGGTTGCAGTGAACCGAGACTGTGCCATTGCACTCCACCTCTGGGTGACAGAGTGAGACTCCATCTCAAAAGAAAAAAAAAAAAAAGGCCAGGCCGGGAACGGTGGCTCATGCCTGTAATCCTAGTACTTTGGGAGGCCGAGGTGGGGGAATCACGAGGTCAGGAGATCGAGACCATCCTGGCTAACACAGTGAAACCCCATCTCTATGAAAAATACAAAAAATTAACTGGGCGTGGTGGAAGGCACCTGTAGTCCCAACTACCTGGTTGGCTGAGGCAGGAGAATGGCATGAACCCGGGAGGCAGAGCTTGCAGTGAGCTGAGATCGTGCCACTGTAGATGGCACGATCCAGCCTGGGCGACAGAGCGAGACTCCGTCTCAAAAAAAAAAAAAAAAAAAAAAAATGGGCCAGATGCAGTGGCTCACACCTGTAATCTTAGCACTTTGGGAGGCTGAGGCAGGCAGATCACAAGGTCAGGAGTTTGAGACCCGCCTGGCCAACATGGTGAAACCCCATCTCTACTAAAAATACAAAAATTAGCTGGGCATGGTGGTGCACGCCTGTAATCCCAGCTACTTAGGAGGCTGAGGCTGGAGAACCGTTTGACCCGGCAAGCAGAGGTTGCAGTGAGCCAAGATCATGCCACTGTACTCCAGCCTGGGTGACAGAGTGAAACTCCATCTCAAAAAACAAACAAAAAACAAAAACAACAAACAAAACCAACAACAACAAAAACCCTTCATATATATAATCCTTATAGTCTCATGAATAAAAACTTACTTTAAAACAAGAAATTTAAAATGAAAAAGATCATAAAGATAAATCCATGCAGAAAACCCAAATGCTATAGATAAAAATTATTTGAAATCTCATCACCTGGAGTTAACCACTATTATAAATTTTAGAAACAGGGAAAATATATATATATATACATACACACACTTACATAAAAATTTAATATGGGAATCTTGTCAAACTATCATCCTTTTTAATGGCTTTTTAGATTTAACGTCTTTCTAACGTTTCATTATTTAAAAAATGCTGAGAAAACCTGTTACCTACATCTTTTGTTAAGAAGTTACTACACTGTGACAAAAATATAAAATTTGAATTGTTAAAGACTATACATACAATTTTAACTTTATATATATTGCCAGTCTGCCCTATAGTAAGACTGTATCAACCTTTTTTTTTTTTTTTTTTGAGACAGAGTCTTGCTCTGTCTCCCCAGATAAAGTGAAGTGGCAAAATCTCAGCTCACTGAAACCTCTGCCCCCCAGGTTCAAGTAATACTCCTAAGCCTCCCAAGTAGCTGGGACTATAAGCATCTGCCACCACGCCCGGCTAATTTTTGTGTTTTTTGTCAACAGGGTTTGACCATGTTGGCCAGGCTGGTGTCAAACTCATTACCTCACGTGATCCACCTGCCTGGGCCTCCCAAAGTGCGGGGATTACAGGCGTGAGCCACTGAGCCCGGCCCCAACTTATCGTTACATCAAAATATTATTTGAGAGTATATGTGTCCTCACATCCCTAAAATACCAGAAACTGTCAAACTTTTAATCTTTGTCAAACTGTCAAAAGTAGTATCTCTGCGTTTGCATGCCTTTGAATACTAATAAGGTTCACTACTGCTTTAAAAGTTTGCTGGACATCTATATTTGTTTTTTTAAGAACTGCATGATAGTCCTTGACACATATTTCTTATTAGACTGAGTATCTTTTTCTTGTTTTATAATTCACAATATTATGTATTCATATTAGCATTTTGTGTTACAGATATTTCCCCCATTCCATAATTTGTTTGTAACTTTAGATATTTTGCAGTATAAAAATGACTAATTTTAACCCGACAATTTTTACTTTATGCTTTCTTACTTTTAAATCGTCCTTAGAAGGGTCTTCCTCACTGCAATATATTAACATTCACCTATTTTTTTCCATGCTTATGAATGTTCATTTTTACATGTTTATGAGCCTTCCAGAATGTATTAGGTCTAAGATTATTTCCAGATGACTGGAGAAGAGTTGTCACAATTAATGAACGGTTTCTCTTTCTCACATAGCTATACCACCACTTTACCCATAAACTAAATTTCAAATATACATCAAACTATTTCAGGACTATGCCTGAATGATATGCTTGTCTATTCCTATGTTTATACCACAGGGTTTAAGTTCTCTTAACTTTATGGTATGCACTATTGTATATTGTATATTATACTAAAACTGGTAAGTAAAAATTCTCAAAATATTTTTCAAAAATTTCGCACCATTGAACTCCAGCCTGGGCCAACGACAGCCAAGACTCGATCTCAAAAAGAAAAAAAAAATTTTTTTTAATTAAATCCTAAAGCTTGGGGGAGGGGCTAATCTGTGCAAAGAGTGGAAAACAGGCTAACAAGGAATCTCAGGTACAGAAATGGGACATAACCAGTCACAAACTTTTGAGGAAAACCACACATGGAAAGAATAACCTTATATATTTTTCTCTCTTTTTTCTTCTCTTTCTCCTCCCTCCCTCCCTCCCTCTCTCTCGCTCACTCTCTCTCTCTCTTTCTCTCTCTCTTTCTTTCGACACAGTTTCGCTCTTGTTGCCCAGGCTGGAGTGCAATGGCGCTATCTCAGCTCACTGCAACCTCCGCCTCCCAGGTGCAAGCAATTCTCCTGCCTCAGCCTCCTGAGTAGCTGGGATTACAGCCATGCACCACCACGCCCAGCTAATTTTGTATTTTTAGTAGAGATGGGGTTTCTCCATGTTCGTCAGGCTGGTCTCGAACTCCCGACCTCAGGTGATCTGCCCCCCTTGGCCTCCCAAAGTGCTGAGATTACAGGTGTGAGCCACCACACCTGGCCTCATTTTTTTTCTAAAGGAGAAACTGCACTTCGAAAAAACAGTTTAAAAGAGTGAAAATCAGTGTAACTAAAATACGTATAGGGATAAGCAAGACTATCACAGCATGAAATGAGAGCAGGCAGTTATGAGAAGAATTAGCCAGGCTGGCCGAGGTGGCTCACGCCTGTAATTCCAGCACTTTGGGAGGCTGAAACAGGCCTCACCTGAGGTCAGGAGTTTGAGACCAGCCTGGCTAACATGGTGAAACCCCATCTCTACTAAAAACACAAAAATTAGCCAGGTGTGGTGATGCGCGCCTGTAATCCCAGCTACTCCGGAGGTTGAGGCAGGAGAATCGCTTGAACCCGGGAGGTGAAGGTTGCATTCGAGATCTCGCCACTGCATTCCAGCCTGGGCAACAGAGCAAGACTCCATCTAAAAATAATAATAATAATAATAATTAACCAGAGATCTTGGACACACAAACAGCTACTGAAAGAAAAAGAAACCTTCAAGAGGTGGGCAAAACAGCAGAGCAGGCACTGCTGAAAAGCAAACCAGAGAGGTGGAATAAATATGAAGCCAAGGAATTCTCCCAGAAGGTAACTTAAGGGATAAAATGATCAAAGCTTTATGAAAGACAGACAAAGAATTATGGAGGACAGATTTAAACGCCGCAGCATAATCCACAGACATTCATCCCATTGATTTGGCTGTAGTCTTTCCTGCTCATCTTCTTAGCCAAAATTAAAGCACCTTAGCGGCTCTGCTTTTTCCCAATTACAGTCGGCTTCCGCTCCGTGGTGCTGGTTTGGACTTGGGGGTGCTGGGTGGGGACCCCCGGGGTTGCCCCGTGGTTCCCCTCTTAGCACTGTAACTTCCTGGGCACCAAACAGGCTGCCCAGGCAGCCCGGAGGAGCAGCAGCTTCAACCCAACCCAGTCCCCAGCCCTGCGCCTCCCCAGCCACTCTGGAACATGCTGCCCGTCGAGCAGTGGTCCGAGGTGACATTCGGGGCGGTGAGAGTCCAGAGGTCAGAGGAGGAGGAGGAGCCCGTCGGGCGCTGAGAAAGCTTTACCCCGCCCCCTGGAAGCCCAGTGAGGCGCGCAGATGCTGGCGCGGCGACTTCTTTTGCATCTCTACAACACCCACCCTGCAGTGCTACGCCCTCGAGCGCGAGACCTTCTGGGAGTTCTGATCCCGGACGACCTTAGGGCTCTACAGACTGACTAAGGAGCCGGATGAGGAAACTCGGGAACTACAGCTGCGGTGGCGGCTCCGCCTCCTCGGGGCTGGAGCTCCCTGAGAGCCAATGAGGCGGGACCACGTGGGCCTCCAAAACACCCTGAGGTGCCGGCGGGGCTGCTGGGCGCGCTCTTCTTGGCCCAGCCGGCCGTCGCCGGGCCCCTCCCTGGGTGCTCCCACATCCCTAGTTACAGCCTCTAAAGGTAGCATTTGCGCCCTCACCCTGCACAGCCTTGATTTTCCAAAGATAGGCCTGGACTTTTGCAAACAGGGGGCTCTCCTCCTTCATGAGTCTTTCTGTAGCCTCATACCTACAGGCTGTTAGAAATTACACCAGTGACTTGTAGGATCCTGGAGTAAACAGAAGCTGCTTTCGGAAATCTGGTACCTTGCACGGTCCACAGTTGCAAACACAAAGACCTACTTCCAAGCTGCCGTCCATGTACCGCCCAATGAAGCTGCAACGTGTGAACCTCTGTGGAAGGCGTCCACCTTTTCTCCAGTCCTGCTCTCACTGAGTGCCCTATCAAAATGGAAGAATCCCTGAATGAACCCATTTCAAGTTTGAATTGTAAAATATTGCAATCCCAAGTGTTGGTTGTCTACAGCTTCCTACTGATTTTGGCTGGTGTCTAAAAAGAAGGTACCCCCAAAATAAAATAAAAATAAAAACAAGGCCCAGAAATGTCTCCTGTGTTAGCCGAGTAAATAGTTGATTTTCTTTTCTTTCCTTTTTTTTTAAGAGACAGGGTCTTGCTATATTGCCCAGACTAGATTCAAACTCCTGGGCTCAAGTGATCCTCCTGCCTCAGCCTCCCAAGGAGCTGGGACTACAGGCAGGCACCGTGATATACTCGAATTTTTTTTGAGAAGGAGTCTTGCTCTGTCACCTAGGCTGGACTGTAGTGATGGGATCTTGGCTCACTGCAACTCCACCTCCCGGGTTCAAAGCGATTCTCTTGCCTCAGCCTCCTGAGTAGCTGGGACCATAGGCATGTTGACAAAAAGAATCAAACTCTGTAAAATATTTTAAGTTTATTCTCTTAAATATGAGATGGCCAAATATGAGTGGCCATGTCCCGTGACACAGCTCTCAGGCAGTCCTGAGAACATGTGCCCAAGGTGGTCAGGGTACAGCTTGGTTTTATATATTTTAGGGAGGCATGAGACATCAATCAAATACATTTAAGAAATACACTGGTTTGGCCGGGCGCGGTGGCTCACGCTTGTAATCCCAGCACTTTGGGAGGCCGAGGCGGGCGGATCACGAGGTCAGGAGATCGAGACCACGGTGAAACCCCATCTCTACCAAAAATACAAAAAATTAGCCTGGCGTGGTGGCGGGGGCCTGTAGTCCCAGCTACTCGGAGAGGCTGAGGCAGGAGAATGGCGTGAACCCGGGAGGCGGAGCTTGCAGTGAGACGAGATCGTGCCACTGCACTCCAGCCTGGGTGACAGAGCAAGACTCCGTCTCAAAAAAAAAAGAAATACACTGGTTTGGTTCAGAGAGGCGGGACAACTCAAAGCGGGGCGGCGGGGGTGGGGGTACTTCCAGGCTATAGGTAAATTTAAACGTTTTCTGGTTGACAATTGGTTGAGTTTATCCTGGGATCAAGAGAAAGGAAGTGTTCAGGTTAAGATAAAGGATTGTGGAGACCAAGTTTTATCGTGTAGAGGAAGTTCTCCGATAGTATACTTCAGAGATAGCAGGTTGTAAAATGTTTCTTATGGGACCTAAAAGGGTGTCTGGCTCTTAGTTGATTATCTCCTGGATCTGGAAAGGAAGGAAGGAAAAAAAAGGGCGGGGGTGTGGGGGGGCGGGCGGCAGGCGCGGCGGCTCATGCCTGTATTCCCAGCATTTTGGAAGATCAAGGCAGGCAGATCGCCTGAGGTCAGGAGTTCAAGACCAGCCTGGCCAACATGGCAAAACCTTGGCTCTACTAAAAATACAAAAACTAGCCCAGTGAGGTGGTGCACACCTGTAGTCCCAGCTACTCAGCAGGCTGAGGCAGGAGGATTGCTTGAACCCAGGAGGCAGAGGTTGCAGTGAGCCGAGATGTTGCCACTGCACTCCAGCCTGGCGACAGAGTGAGACCCTGTCTCAAAAAAACAAAAACAAAAAAGAGTAACGAAAAAAAGGGGGAAAGAGGATTCTCTGTAGATGTGGATTTTTCCCACAAGGGATGGCTTTGCAGGGCCATTTCAAGATGTGACAGAGAAACATGTTTTGGGGTAAAATATTTTGATTTTCTTCCTTGTTATGCCAGGGTCAAATTGGAAAGTAAGTCATGATATATAGGGTTTAATAAAACCCATCTGATGAGAATTTGTGGTTTGTAGGGTATGGCTCCCCAGATCCCTTAGATAGGAATTTGGGCAAGATTAAAAAAAACAATCAGGGCTTAGTCCTCAGGTGTGTGCCACCACACCCAGCTAATTTTTTATTTTATTTTTTGTATTTTTAGTAGAGACAGGTTTTCACCATGTTTGCCAGGCTGGTCTCGCACTCCTGACCTCAGGTCATCCTCCCGCCTTGGCCTCCCAAAGTGCTGGGATTATAGGCGTAAGCCACCAGGCTGAGACAGAATGAGTGTTCTGTTGAGCTGAGCAGAGGCGGTTGGTTGGCTTGGTAGACAGAAAAAGGCTGAGGAAAGTATTAGTAGAAGCTGAGAACAAAAAGCAGATTGGTCCTTTCAAAGTTATTTTCCTCCTACAGGTTTGAGAGAAGAAAAATAGCTCCAAGCATTCTGAGCTCTGTAAAGTACTCGGGACCAGAGAGACAGGAGTGTGCGACTTCAGTCATGCCTGCCTCCAGCCCTCCCGCTGCCCCATGCCTGGGGTCAATTGTTTAAGGTAATTTTGTTCCTGACTAGCTGCCTCACCCAGTCTTCCTGTTCCTGGAATTTGTGATACAAAGAACAATGTATAGCCAATCAATAGCTTATATTATTTTAATGTGAAATCTTGGTAAACAATTTAGGAACTGCCTCTTCTTTTCCTTTAAAAACCTCGAGGTAGTAAGTCCTTGCATTCCCAAGTATTGGGAGGCTGAGGCAGGAGAATTGCTGGAGCCCAGGAATTGAAGGCTGTGGTGAGCCATGATCATATACCACTGCACTCCAGCCTAGGCGACGGTGAGACCCCATCTCTAAACAAAACAAAATTTTAAAACCCTACTTGTCATTGTTGCTAGTCCCAGTGTATATTCTAATGGGCAGCTTGAATCTATGCTCTCGGGATGCAGTCTCAAGCTTGGCCCAAATAAACTACTTACATTAATTTTGCCTCAGCCTCTTCCTTTTAGGTAGACAGGTTAAAGCAGAGGGGGCTTCCTTATCATGTTGATACCGGTGGGCCAGAGGAGGTCTCCAAATACCAGTGGGACCTTGACCCTGGCCGGTGTCCAGGCTCTTGACACCATCTCAATAAGGACTTCAAGGATGAATGAGGAGGCTGGGCACGGTGGCTCATGCCTATAATCCCAGCACTTTGGGAGGCCAAGGCAGGCAGATCAAGAGATGGAGACCATCCTGGCCAACATGGTGAAACCCCATCTCTTCTAAAAATACAAAAATTAGCCAGGCGTGGTGGCGCATGCCTGTAATCCCAGCTACTCGGGAGGCTGAGGCAGGAGAATCGCTTGAACCCAGGAGGCAGAGGTTGCAGTGAGCCGAGATCGCCCCACTGCACACTAGCCTGGCAACAGAGTGAGACTCTGTCTCAAAAAAAAAAAAGAATGAGTGAGGAAATAGTGAAAACAGGGAGATTTATTGCAGAGTGAAAGGTATACACTCAAGAAAAGGGAGTGTATGTGTACTCACTAGAGAGTCACACACAAGGGGGTTTGGGGCTACCTTTATGGGTTTTTTTAATCAAGGGGCTGAATATTCATGAAAATTCCTGGAAAAAGGTGGAGGTTTCTCGGAACTGTGGTGCCACTCATTTTTACACCAAATATGGATGTTCCCAGAACTGTCATGGCGCTGGGGGGTGTGTGTTTGGTATGTTAATGAGTGCATAATGAGGTCCCAGGTGAAACCTAGGTCATTGCAGTGCCATGTTGGGTCCAGTCAATCTTAGCCAGCTTGGTCCAAACCCTGGTTTTTCAGGGTCTTATCAGCCCATAGCTTCTGTAGCTATTCAGTTTCCTTCGGCTGCTCGTGTGAAACTGCTGCCTAGAATATTCTATTCTCCTATGACCACCCTGCATTATTTCTGTCTCAATGCCCACTGAAACTGGCCTTTTAGGGGATTAGGTTATTATCTCTGTCTCTCCCGATTTCTTGGAAGATCAGATAAACAACTTAGGTTTGGCTTGGTGGTGTGGAACTTCAGCATGAGTAGCTCCATTTTAGTTTGGTCCGTTGAGCCAAGTGCAGGAGCTCAGTCTAAACCAATAGCCTCCCCAAAATTTTATCTAATAGACCAGGCTCAGTGGCTCGTGCCTGTAATCCCAGCACTTTGGGAGGTCCAGGCAGGAGGATCATTTGAAGCCAAGAGTTCAAGATCAGCCTGGGCAACAAAGCAAGAACCCCATCTCTCCAAGAAATAAAATAAATTAGCCAGGGCTGGGTGCAGTGGTTCACGCCTGTAATCCCAGCAATTTGGGAGGCTGAGGCGGGTGGATCACTTGAGGTCAGGAGTTCAAGACCAGCCTGGCCAACATGGTGAAACCCTGTCTCTACTAAAAATACAAAAATTAGCCGGGCGTGGTGGTAGGCACCTGTAATCCCAGCTACAGGGGAGGCTGAGGCAAGAGAATCGCTTGAACCCGGAAGGTGGAGGTTGCAGTGAGCCGAGATTTTGCCCCTGTACTCCAGCCTGGGCGACAGAGCAAAACTCCACTCACCAACATGGCTCATGGGTACATATGTAACAAACCTGCACATTGTGCACATGTACCCTAAAACCTAAAGTATAATAATAATAAAAAATAAATAAATAAATAAAAAGAAAAGGAGAAGGTGATTCTGGTATATCTTACTATTCTAGAAAATCAGGAAAAGATAGCAACAACAAAACAGGACACAGAAGCCTACTTAGAAGGGCTCCTCCTGACCAAATATGAGACAATTTGAGCATTAAAATAACAGTATCAATAGATTAAAACTAATTGAATAAAAATAGAATTTGTTAATTCATACTGATTTTTAAATATCAAAGCTGGGGAAAGGAATGCTCTTCTTTTTAAATTTACATATAACTTTAAAAAAAATTTTTTTTCTTTTTAGGAACGAGGTCTTGCTATGCTGCCCAAGCTGGTCTCAAACTCCTGGGCTCAAATAATCTTCCCGCCTTGGACTCCCAAATTGTTAGAGTTACAGGTATCAGCCACCATGCCCGCCTGTTTCTCTCTCTCTCTCTCTCTCTCTCTCTCTCTCTATATATATATATATATATATATATATATATATATATATATATATATATATTTTAGGGTTAGTCAAGTGAAGCATTGAGAGCAGAGAAGGAATGCTTTTCTTCATATAAAAATGCAAATAAATGTGGAAGAAAATTACCATTTCTCAACTGCCAAAGGAATAATTTATTCAAGCAAAAATAACCAATCGATGCTAAAACTATTGGGTGAAAGGCTATGGGAAGAAAATGGATATTTACTCAGCTTCATGTATAAGAATTATATGCTGATTTATATAAAAGAGAAAAGAAGTACTGTTACAATGGAGAAATATTGTGAACAGCATCTTAACCGAGTGATCAAACCTAATACTACCTTTTGTCTGTGATGTAGTACATAAAGAACACATCACTCATTAGAATCCCTGCCAAAAATGTTTAACCTGAAGCTAATCATGAGGAAATCATCACAGAAGTCCAAATTGAGATACATTCTGCAAAACTACAGGCCTATACTGGGGGAAAAATGTCACAAAATGTAGGGGGAAAGGCTAGGGGACTATTCCAAATTGAAGGAGACTGAAGAGCTATGATATCTAGCTATAGAATCGGCGTGGGGACAGGACAAATTATAAAGGACATTATTGAGGTCAACTGGGGAGATAGTATTGTACTTGTATTTTAATTTTCCTCCTAAGTGTACGGTGGTTATACCAGAAAATGTCTTCGTTCTTAGGAGATACATGCAAGAGTTTATGAATGAGGAATAAAACAAACTTTCAAATTGTTCAGCACAAAAATAAAATATATACGAACAAATAAATCAAATGTGGCAAAATGTTAACAACATATACAATCTAGATGAAGGGTATGTGGATATTAAATGACTTTAGTATTCTTTCAACTATCCTATAGGTTTGAATTTTTTTTTTTTTTGAGACAGAGTCTCGCTGTCACCAGGTGGGAGTGCAGTGGCACGATCTCGACTCACTGCAACCTCCGCCTCCTGGGTTCAAGTGATTCTCCTGCCTCAGCCTCCGAGTAGCTGGGACTACAGGCACGCACCACCACGCCCAGCTAATTTTTGTATTTTTAGTAGAGATGGGATTTCACCATGTTGGCCAGGACGGTCTTGATCTCTTGACCTCGTTATCCACCCGCCTCAGCCTCCCAAAGTGCTGGGATTATAGGCGTGAGCCACCACGCCCGGGTGAATATTTTCAAAATAAGCTGCTGTGGGGAAATTCTCCCAGTTTCTTCTTGGCACTTTTTCTTTAAAATAAAAGCATTATCTTTTTCTTACAAGAAATCTAGGCCGGGCGCGGTGGCTCACGCTTGTAATCCCAGCACTTTGGGAGGCCGAGGCGGGCGAATCACGAGGTCAGGAGATCGAGACCACGGTGAAACCCTGTCTCTACTAAAAATATAAAAAAATCAGCCGGGCGTGGTGGCGGGCGCCTGTAGTCCCAGCTACTCGGAGAGGTTGAGGCAGGAGAATGGCGTGAACCCGGGAGGCGGAGCTTGCAGTGAGCCGAGATCGCGCCACTGCACTCCAGCCTGGGCGGCACAGCGAGACTCCGCCTCAAAAAAAAAAAAAAAAAAAAGAAATCTGTTAACATATGTGTCAGGTACAGTGAATAAAAAAGAAAATAGAACATACCCCATGCTGCCTAAAATAGAACAATTAACAGCATTGATGAAGTCCAATGCGCCTCATTCTAATTGTTTGCCCCACAGACTGACCACTATTTTCTAGTACATTTATGGTTCTATTGTTTTCCATTTACATCTTCGATCCACAATAACATTTCTGACTTTACAAAGACACTGGCCGGGCACGGTGGCTCACCTGTAATCCCAGCACTTTGGGAGGCTGAGGCAGGTGGATGATCTGAGGTCAGGAGCTCGAGACCAGCCTGGCCAACATGGTGAAACCTCATCTCTACTAAAAATACAAAAATTAGCTGGGCGTGGTGGCGGGTGCCTGTAATCCTAGCTATTCAGGAGGCTGAGGCAGGTGAATCGCTTGAACCCAGGAGGCAGAGGTTGCAGTGAGCCGAGATCATGCCACTGAACTCCAGCCTGGGTGACAGAGCGAGAGTCTGTCTCAAAAGTAAACAAATAAATAAATAAATAATAAACAATAGGAGGAATGGCCTAGTTACTTTCCCTGGTTCTTTGTCCTATACCTGATAATAAACTGTTAACTAACAGCAAGCAGCCTGGTACAAGAAATGATGGCACAGGTTTCTTTCTCCAATGCTAAAGAAAAAATGCTAGATTTGCTTCCTAGACATTCTTTCACTGGTGATATTTTCACTAAAATATTTCGTGTGTGTGTGTACATATATATATACTTTTTTTTTTTTTCTGGACAGCATCTCCTCTCAGGCTGGAGTGCAGCGGTGCGATTCCAACTCATGGCAACCTCCACCTCCTGGGTCAAGTGATTCTCCTGCGTCAGCCTCCTGAGTAGCTGGGATTACAGGCACCTGACACCACACCCAGCTAATTTTTGTATTTTTAGTAGAGAGGGAGTTTCACCATGTTGGCCGGCTGGTCTTGAACCCCTAAACTCAGGTGATTCACCCACCTTGGCTTCCCAAGATGTTGGGATTACAGGAGTGAGCCACCACCTCAGACCAAGTATATTCTTTTGATTTTAAAAGTTAAAATCAAATTAAAACCCAAACCACAATGAGATGCCACTTCACATTCACTAGCATGGCTGTAATTGTTTAAAAAAAATAAAAATAAAAATGTTGGGGAGGATTTGGAGAAATTGGAACCATTATATATTGTTAGCGGAAAGTAAAACGGTGTAACACTGTGGAAAATACTTTGGCAGTTACTCAAAAAGTTAAACTTAGAGCTACTGTATGACCCAGTAATTCTATTCATACATACATAGTCAAAAGAATTACAAACAAATGGTCATGCAGAAATGCATACACATATGTATACAGCAGCATTGTTCTCAATGACCAAAAGGTGGAAACAACCTACATGTGCATTAACTGATGAATGGATAACGCAAATGTCATTGATCTATATAACGGATATATTATTCAGCCTTGAAGGAAATTCTGACGCATGTTACAACATGGAGAACCCTTGAGGGCATTATGCTAAGTGAAATAAGCCAGTCACCAAAGGACAAATACTGTGATTCCACTGATATGAGGTACTTAGTTAGAGTGGTCAGATTCATAAAGACAGAAAGTGGAAGGGTGGTTACCGTGGGCTGGGAGAAGGAGAGAATGGGGAGCTAGTGTTTAATAGGTACAGAGTTTCAATTTGGGAAGATGAAAAAGTTCTGGAGATTTGTTGTACAACAGTGTAAATATACTTAACACTACTGAATTGTAGACTTAAAAGTGGTTAGAGACAGTCAGGTGTGGTAGCTCATGCCGGTAATACCAGCACTTCGGGAGGCCGAGGTGGGAGGATCACTTGAGTCCAGGAGTTCAAGACCAGCCTGGGCAACATAGCGAAATCCTGTCTCTACAAACAATGCAAAAATTAGCCACATTTGGTGGTGTGTGCCTGTGGTGCCAGTTACTTGTGAAACTGAGGTGGGAGGATCACCTGAGCCCGGGGAGGTTGAGGTTGCAGTGAGTCATGATCACACCACTGCACTCCAGCCAGGAAGACAGAGTGAGACCCTGTCTCAAAAAAAAAGGTGGGGGCTAACACGGTGAAACCCCTTCTCTACTAAAAATACAAAAAAAATTAGCCGGGTGTGGTGGCGGACACCTGTAGTCCCAACTACTCGGGAGGCTGAGGCAGGAGAATGGCATGAACCCAGGAGGTGGAGATTGCAGGGAGCCGAGATCACGCCACTGCACACCAGCCTGGGCGACTGAGCAAGACTCTGTCTCAAAAAAAAAAACAAAAAAAAAAAAACAACAAAACAAACAGGTGGAGAGAGGGGGCAGTGGTTAGAGTGTAAATCTTATGTTATGCCTACTTTACCTCAATTCTTAAAAATTGTTTGAAGCCACACACAAAAGTCTTATTTAGTGAAATCATGTATTGTATGATTTCATTTATATGAAATGTCCCAAATGGACAAATTCATAGCAAGTAAGTAAATACTTGCCAGGAAACAGGAGAGGAAATGGGGAGTAGGGCCAGTGATTCTGGGGCTTCTTTCTGGGGTGATGAAAATGTTCTGGAATTAAATAGTGGTGATGGCTGTACAGCCTTGTGAATACTATAGTAAAACCCACTAAGTTCTGCACTTATTTAGAAGGGTGAATTTACGGTGTATAAATTGTATCTCAATAAAAATTAATGAAAAGGAGTGGTATGAGGAATTGGGAAAATATATACACATATATACACATGCACACATATATATACACATATATGTGTCTTAACTCTAATCAGTTCCCTTTGTCCTTTCTGCAACAAAGTTATACCCAACTGATAGTATAAGTCATCCAGTCCAGATCTCTCTCTCTCTCTCTCTCTCTATATATATATATCTATCTGTATCTTTCCAGAAAAATAGGCAAAATGGCTTGGTGAATTTTCTTTTTGATTTTAACACTTAACTTTTTTTGGCCAGTTGTGGTGACTCACACCTGTAATCCCAGTACTTTGGGACGCCGAGGTGGGTGGATCACTGTAACCCAGGAATTCAAGACCAGCCTGGGCAACATATCAAGACCCCTTCTTTACAAAAAATACAAAAATTAGCCAGGCTTGGTGGCACATGACTGTAGTTCCAACTACTTGAGAAGCTGAGGCAGGAGGATCGCTTGAGCCTGGGAGGCAGAGGTTGCAGTGAGCCAAGATTGCACCACTGCACTCCAGCCTGGGTGACAGAGCCAAACCTTGCTTCAAAAAACAAAAAAAAATCTAGCCTCACAGTGGCTTACGCCTGTAATCCCAACACTTTGGGAGGCCTTTATGGCAGGAGGATGCCTTGAGCCCAGGAATTTGAGGCTGCAGTGGGCTATGATTATGCCATTGCACTCCAGCTTGGGAGACAGAAAGAGACCTTGTCACAAAAATAAATTGTTTTTTCTTTGCTGTCTTCCTTTTTTTTTTTTTTTTTTTAAAGACAGGGCCTCATCTTTCAACCTGTCACCCAGGTTGGGGTATAACAGCTCAACCTCAGCTCACGGCAACCTCCACCTCCCAGGTTCAAGTGATACTCCCACCTCAGCCTACCAAGTAGCTAGGACTACAAGTGCACACCACCACGCCTGGCTCATGTTTTTTGTGTATTTTTTGTACAAATTGGGGGTTTGTCATGTTGACCTTTATTTGTAGAGATGGGGGTTTTGTCATGTTGCCCGAACTCCTGGGCTCAAGCGATCCACCCACCTCAGCCTCCCAAAGTGCTGGGATTACAGGTGTGAGCCATTGCGCCTGGCCAATTTTTTCCTTTTACTGTGTCTGTGGTTCCACAACTTCCTTTTTGCCCATTCTCTATGGACTTTCTACTTCATTTGCACTCTGCTTAGATTGGCCTAGTTTTCTCTTTAGTCAAATCTTCAGGAACCAATTAATTACCATTAAAAATGATTTGACAAGCTATTTTTATTGTTAAAAATCCTCGTTTTGAGGAACACAACCACAAAGTAATCATTGATTTCAGTAAAAAAAAAATACTTAATAATAAAATTTTAAAAATGTGGCTCCAGGCCATCCAGATGCCTTAACTTGGGCTCAGGGGTCTCACATTGATGAGTCTTCTTCATGTTCCTTTGATGCCCTTTTGTGGGCAAGAATCTGTTTTGGAAGAAAACACAATTAAGATTATCTATCACAACAACCACTATCTCCAAATACGTACTCATTCCTTTTATTCATTTTAAGTCTCATCTACCTGATAAGATAACTTTTTTGAAGACAGGAATTGTATGCTGTTTAACAGTGCTTTGATTCTTCCACAGTTCAGTCATCCTTGCTACCTTGTGGGGGACTGGTTCTAGGATACCGCCCCCACACCGTACCAGAATCTGTGGATGCTCAATCCCTTACATATCATGGTGCAGTATTTGCATATAACTAACACACACACACCCATATACTTTATTTACTTACTTACTTAGAGACAGGATCACCCTTTGTCACTCAGGCTGGAGTGCAGTGTCACAATCACAGCTCACTGCAGCCTCAACCTCCTGGACTCCAGTGATCTGCCCACCTCAGCCTCTTGAGTAACTGGGACTACAGGTGCATACCAATACACCTGGCTAATTTTTTTTATTTTTATTAAAGACAAGGTCTCACTATGCTGCTCACGTTGTTCTCTCAAAGTGTTGGGATTACAAGTCTGAGTCACCGTGCCTGGTCCCATGTACTTTAGGACATCACTAATAAAATGTATAGATATTGTACAATGGTGACAGTTGTTATACTGTACTTTGTATTTTTATTGTTTCTTTTTTCAAATATTCAGCCTCATCTAGTTGAATCTGAGGATGTGGACTTGCTGATGAAGAGGGCTGACTGTATCTAACTTAGGGTCTTGCATGCAGCTGGCACTTAATGCATTTTATTGACTGTTTTAGCTAACATTCAACGGACAATTCCTAATTAAAAAAACTTTTAAAAGTATGAAAGAAAAGAAACCTGCTCTAAAGTGGCAGGAAAACCAGCCTGGGCAACATAGCGAGATCTTGTCTCTAGAACAAAAGTTTTAAAATTCGCTGCCTGTCTGTAGTCCCAGCCACTCTGGAAGCTGAGGGAGGAGGATCCCTTAAGCCCAGGAGTTTGAGGTTACAGTGAGCTAGATCACACCACTGCTCTCCAGTCTGGGTGACAACAAGGCCCTGAGAAAGAAAAAAAAAAGAAAGGAAAGGAAGGAAAGACAGTAAGTATTGAAGAGACAAAACTATCATTATTTGCATATAAAATAATAAATGTTAGCCAAAGAAGCCTAAGAGAATCAACTAAGATTTTACTGGAATGAGAATTCAGTATGGTGGCTAGATACAAAATCAAGAGAGCAGCACACAAACCTCAAATACTTTTCAGATGTGCCACCAATAACTAACTAGAAAATGGAAGAAAGATCCCATTTACAATGGCAATACAAATGTCTGAAGTATTTAGGAACAAAAATACAAAGATCTGTTACCTAACAAAAGACGTGTGAGATCTATATGATGGAAACCCTAAAACTCTTCTGAAAGACATTATCAAGAAATGAATACATGACATGAAATACCATGTTCCTAGAATGTCGTACAGATGTCAATTCTCAAATTAATCTACAAATTTAAGGTAATCCTATTCAAATCCCAAGATAGTTTTCAGTGGTGGCTGTTTTTGAGACCGGGTCTCACTCTGTTGCCCAGGCTAGAGTGCAGAGGTATGACCACAGCTCACTGTATCCTCGACCTCCCAGGCTCAAGCAATCCTCCCACTTCAGCCTCTGAAGTCTTTCATATGGTGTCCAAGAAATGGGGACAAATCTCACAAAGGGACTAGGCTCAGGAGGGCTGGAATATTCAGGGAAGTTTCTTTTTCTTTCTTTCTTTTTTTTTTTTGAGGCAGAGTCTCTCGCTCTGTCCCCCAGGCTGGAGTGCAGCAGCCTGATCTTGGCTCACTGCATGCTCCACCTCCCAGGTTCACGCCATTCTCCTGCCTCAGCCTCACAAGTAGCTGTCACTACACGTGCCTGCCACCACACCCAGCTAATTTTTTTTGTATTTTTAGTAGAGATGGGGTTTCACTGTGTTAGCCAGGATGGTCTCAATCTCCTGACCTCGTGATCTGCCCGCCTTGGCCTCCCAGAGTGCTGGGATTACAGGCGTGAGCCATTGCACCTGGTCTATTCAGGGAAGGTTTCAAGCAGAAAGATAACTGAGTTGGCTTTGGAGAGATTCACAGGACTCCCACAGGCAGAGTGAAATAAGGGAATTTTAGATGGACAAAGGCACAGACAAGAGCAGAAATGGGGATGGTGTGACTGGAGTATGGTGAGGGGCTGCTCTGGCTGGAATGGAGGGCTACCACAACAATGGAAACGGTAAATGAGGCAAATAAGGTTGGATTAGGAGCATAGCATCAAGGTTGCCACCTTATTAAATCACTCTTCCAATATGCTAGCACTGGCCTGTTGGGAAAAGTAATACATCACGTAATCAAACAAAAGGCAAAAAGAGGCAAGCTCCAGGAATGGGCACTGTAAACAAGACTCGCCCCAGAGTAGCCAGATGCAGGCTTTAGATATGTTGATGCAGGTTGAGCATCTCTAATCTGAGGGGGAATGTCTCATATGGTGTCCAAGAAATGGTGACACGTCTCACAGAGGGTCTAAGCTCAGCAGGGCTGGAGTATGAGACATTCCCCCTCCCCCATGAATTTAAAGATATGGCCAAAATTTTTTTTTTTAAACGGCTACCGTGTAGTGCTTTAACTGGACCTATTTAGACAACGCCTTACACACTGGAGAAGGACGATACTATGTGAATCTAATAAGTCCACAAGACAATACTTCTCTCTTTTGGCTGCCTTCTTCCTCTCCAGGGTGATGACAACTCCGTGAGGGTGGAGATTATATGTCTCTCATCATTTAAGCAACAAGGAAATAAATTAGTGGCAGAGTGAGGGGCGACTCGGTGAGTACATCCAATTGTTGACATAGTGTTGGGTGGGAGAAAGTTTGCTATTATATCAACTTCTTAAAATAGTCTGGTGGAATTAACTTGGTTTCATTTCACAGAGATCTCCTGGGAGTGGGGATCCTTTAAAAATCCTGGAATATACATTGCAGTAAAAGAACAAAGCATACCTCAGCCTTAAACGACAGAAGAAGAATGTCAAGTGGGAAAGTGACATTGGTTTTCAGTTTGTTGGTTCCGAATCCACACAAAGACAGGATTGTATTCTGAAAACCTGAATTAATTATTGTCCTTACCTCAATCAGACAAATCATTATAATCCAAAGTGTTAGTGTTACAGTCCCAAATATTGTCAAGATGACGTTGTTGTTATGGCCGTATCGTGGAACTTCTTTCATGAGCTTAAAAAAAAAGAAAAAAGAAAAAAGAAAGAACAATTGAAAAAAGAGAGAGAGAGAATGGAAGCTAACTTTTCAAAACCCCAGTATTCCAGTTGAGTAGCTTACAGGTTCTTTTGTTCTTTTTTATTTTTTTTGAGACAGGATCTCACTCTGTCACCCAGGTGGGAGTACAGTGGTGCAATCACAGTTCACTACAGACTCGACCTCCCTGGGCTCAGGTGATCCTCCCACCTCAGCCTCCCAAGTAGCTGGGACTACAGGCATGTGTCACCACACCCAGCTAATTTTTGTATTTTTTGTGAAGACAGAGTTTCACTATGTTGGCCAAGCTGGCCTCAAACTCCTGACCTCAAGTGATCCACCCACCTCGGCTTCCCAAAGTACTGGGATTACAGGTGTGAGCTACCACCCCCGAGCTACAGTTCATCTTGTGCCGTAATCTATTTCACTGTCTACATGAGCAAAGTGGGAGATCACTGTCATGGCCTAAGTTACATGGCCGAGACAAGCCATGGCCTGGAAGTCCCAGGTTCTCCTATGTGGGCACTTTCCTGGGATATGCTAAATGATGGGAAATCTGGGTCTCATGTTTCTGTGTGGTCCTCACCTCACTCGACTTCTGCTCTTTCTGTTCACTCTCATTAATATGGTTATCAGTTTTCCATTGGTCCATATCCCATTCTGCCTTGGATGCCTTTGCTTCCTGCTGCTTGCTGAGAAGCTTCATCAGGAGGCCTGTTCGCGACACGAGCTTGGCACAGGACATTTGCACATACGTTTCTGAACATTCCATTTTCAGGATCCGGATAACATGAGACATGAACCTTCTGACATCCTCGTTGGGGATGAGGGACCGTAGCTGCTGGGTTAGCTGAATTTCAAACTGATCACCTGGGGAGGAGAGCAATGGGTCATTGAAGCTTTCGGGCTCGGGGGACAGGTCAGTGCCCACGTTGTTGTGTTCCCATTTTGTCTCAGTGTGTGTAACAGTTGGCTCTAAGCTGAATGCAGTCCCAGGGGAAGCTGCCTCAGGATGATTGTAGTTTGTGTTTTCAGAGATGCTACCTTCTGGCATAACAGTGTTTTCCATAAAAACGTTTTCTTCAGAGGCATCTCTTGCAGCTGTGTCTTCTACATGAGTGTTTTCTCTAAAACGTTCTGAAGGAGCAAATACTTACAGAAGAGGGTTTTCTTGAGGACTCAGGTCTCCTAAGGATGAAAAAACCCCTTGTGAATTTATGAGGCTCTTCTCTGCAGAGAACGGCGGCCTCTTTGCGAGCATCAGTCTATTGAGATAACTGCCCTTTCTAAACTTTCTAATCTTTTTGGCCTTGGGTGTTCTGTGGGCCACACGGGAGCGAGTTTTATAAAAGCGGTATTTTTTTCTGGAATGTGCGATTGGTTTAGCAGCCTCCATGTTTTTAACCCTAGCCATTGCAATTTCTAACATTAAAATGCTGTAGGCTAAGTCTTTCGATCTGTCTCTGACCTGAGGTAGGGCTTTTGCAGGGCTAGAGGCAGAAGGCACGCCCATGGAGAAGGGTTTCAGCATAGAGGAGACTGCTGCCTTATGCTCCTGGGTGAACAAAGGCTTGGTGTAGATGGTGTTTCCCGCTACCTTCTCAGGCCCCTGCACTACGTGAGGCTGTTCCAGCTCCCTTGGGGCTGGACTCTCAAGCCTTTTTCCTTTGGCAGCATTGTCCACAAATGCCTGGGCATCCTGTTCTTTCCTAGTGCTGTGCTTTCCCACCTCTTTGAAGTGTCTTTTCTGGATGCTCCTCGGGCCTGTGAGGACTCTGTTCACTCTCTGCAGGTTTTTGCCTACACTGTGAATCTTTGCCAGGCTGTTTTCCTGTGGTTCAACAGTTTCTAGTTTATTTGGAAATATCTGATGTTTAAATTTGTTACCTAGAAGGTTGGACTGTGAGGGGCTCTTTCTACTGTTTTTCAAACTACTCAGGAGCCTATCCCCACCTTGTACATTTGAAAAAAGCAGTTTAGCGAATGGTAACAATATGGATTCTGCATCTAGATTTCCTTCTGAGAAATAAGGGAAGATGTGTCTTAGTGCACTCACTCTCGTCATTGATGTCTTGCTGCTCACTCCCAAAGCCTGACAACTTGATGCCGCTGCGGTCTGAGGGCGCCTCCGACTCAATAGTCAGCTCAGTGCTTGTGTGCTGCTTCCGGGCTTGTAACACCTTCATGAACGCTCCTTCTGGATTCCCTACAGATGCTTCTTCAGCTGTCAGAAAAGAAGAGACTGTTTTCATCATGAAAGATCTTTGATCATCTTTCATACTCAGTCCGTAGCTGTACGCCCCAGTCACACAGAGTAAGAGTCAGCAAACATTCGAGTGCCATTCAGAGAGGAGAAACATACACCCAAACCTAAACCTATGAAATGGCAACAATGAAAAGAGGAAAAGACATCTTTTGAAAACATGGCCACCTACTTGGAAATTCCATAGTGTGACATAGAGTCAATCTGCTTAAGATTATTCCGTTGATCCCCAGGGGCCAATTGCCCAGTGCTCGGTCAAAGCCCAAGGTGGAAGACAAGTGCTTCCCTGATGAGCTGGCCTCTCTGCAGACTGCTCCGTACCCTGTGCTGTCCTGTCTCATATGCAGAGAGAGCACAAGGCTCCCGCTCTCCTCATCCTCAGTGTGCCCGGGTTCTTGCTACCATCACAGCTGAATGCAATGAAAGGCGGTCCTCTGAGAGGAGCTGGGTGGAGATGCTAAAGTGGATGCCCCCTCCCATTGCTGATAGATCCTCGTCTGCCATGTGCTCCACCCACCCACCCCATTCTCTGCTCCCACATATCACAACCCCATCACAAAAGATGCGACATGGAAAAAAACACTGTGTCCACCTTAATTCTTTTCTTAAATTTGGGCAGGGATCCAGGGTGTAGGTTAAGAGATTTTTAATTTGCCAGACTGTATGCCTATGTTGTTAAATACACAATGAATCTATGGTATGATAGCAGTTTCTGGATAAACATTACTTGAGGTCCTAAATGCAGAAGGGAAAAAGCAACTTTTGTCAGATGCCTCCGTTGCTTTCATTTCATCTCTAATATTTTGGATGGGGAATCATCCAAAGCTTCTGACTGCATGAAGGTCAAGTGTGCCAGTGTGCAGCTGGGCTTCTTTTCCAGAACTAAAAGTATTTTGAGTGGTGCTGAAGGCCAGCGGAAGAAGTAAAGATTGCGAGAAAGGAGAAACATGGGCTTGGGGAGAACCCAGCATTGGGGACAGAAGACCTGGCACTAGGCTACAGCACTCAGCACCTCTGATCTTGTTTTTCCTCATCTGTAAAAGGAGATTAACAATGCTTTTCTGCCCATCTCTTGGGGAGAAGGGAAGAATATAACTGTTAAAAAAAAAAAAAAAGTTTTGAAAAATAAGCAACACTGTCTTTATAGAAGTAGCTAAGCATTATTAATTATCTACCCCATATCACTGGTAGATACCTGTATTCAAGAAGTCACATTTTAGAAGTCATGAAGTTGGTGCTAATAAACCTAATCTACAGAAAAACTCTTGAAAGCACTTGAGCATTTGTTCTGTGACTAGAAAAGTTTCAGATTCAGAGCAAGTTCAGAGTTGGATGGACTAAGAATGGAAAAGCCCTCCGTTCCATTAGAAGAGCCAGGTAGCAATTTCTGGTTATGGAACCAGAAGCTCTCAGGCTTCAAATAAAACAGCATCTCTTCTACTCTTATAAAATTGTAAAAACAAAAACAAAAACAAAACCGGATCTACATCTGTCCTAAAAGGCAGAGAGTACTTGAGACCTCATGGATATAAAACCAGCTTATAAACTACATTGCACTACATGAACAAATTATCACTGGGGGCAAAGCACCAAGCAGAGAGCACAGTACACAGTGTGTGGATGTTAATGTTATTCCCTAGCCTTCCCATTCCTTTCTCTTGGTCCTGTATGCATATGGAACTCTTCCATTATTAAATTTTGTAATAATAACTGAGAACCTGACTCCCAGCAAGGGAGTAGTTCAGAAGTGGAGGGAGTTTAAATCTGACTGAGTAAATAAAACAATTATATCATTAGCTTAAAATTTCATCAATTAAAAATAAAAATTTAAAAACAAATACTTAAAATAATGTAACAATTTATCACCAGGCAATTTGGACTCACGACAATGTACGGTGTTAGTCAGACATGCAGTGTTGCAATGCAGCTTGACTGTCTTGCAGACAGCCTCAATGCTATTTTTAAATTGGCAGAGGCAGCAGGCCATATGGCTAGGTAAGATCCTATAGATGAAAACACAAAACAATAAATTAGTGGTAAAGCAGTTACTTGAGTAGGTAAAGGAGGCAGCCAACGCTACCACAGGGCTGGGCAAAAAGGTGTTACTGAGGCCTGTGGACTGGACAGTTGGGTAGGAATCAGAAGGCCAATGGGAAGGAGGACACAGGTGCCCAACCGAAGGGTAAGCATGGCAGTGAGAATGGTATGCCTAGAATAAAGGTGGTTGGGATTCGAATTGGGTGACACTGATCAGTAGTTTAATTCAGAAGTATCTCTTCCCGGCTCAAAAGTCTCACTTTGGGCTGAAAGTACACAGGAAGAAGGTAGACTTTTAAGAAGAGTCTGGATAAGCCCCCAACTTCTGGAGGCCCTTTCTCAATTCCTGTTGGGAGTGGGAAATATTAGAAATTACTCTGGGCATTAAAAATAGCTCAGTTTAACCTGGATTGTGGGGTTAAAAAAAATAATGGAGATTGCATTGGCTAAATCTGGACAATTTGAGCATTCAAAAGAATAACAACAATAAGCTACAACATAATATATAAAAAATCCATGAAGAATGATATTAAAAAAGGGGGAGTTGTTCTTTAATGAAATAGTGCTAGCTAAGAAATGTAGAAGGAATGACAGAATTTTAAAAAGTGTCACTTTGCAACAACCAATGTCATAAAAATTCGTTCAGACAAAGATTATCACTGATGGACAGTTGGGTGAAAAGACATTTGAGAACAGGATCTTCACTGATCTCAAAGTACCACCCCACAAATTTTGTATTAATTTCCAAAGGGAAAAGTTATTTTTTATTTTTTTATGAGACAAGGTCTCACTCTGTCACCTAGGCTGAAGTACAGTGGCAAAATCATAGCTAATTGCAGCCTTGATCCCCCTGGGCTCGAGTGACCCTCCAAATTCAGCCCCCCAGGTAGATGGGACTATAGGCTTGCACCACCACCCCAGCTAATTTTATTTTTTTAAATTTTTGTTATTTTTAGTAGAGACAGGGTTTCACCTTGTTGTTCAGGCTGGTCTAAAACTGGACTCAAGTGATTTGCCCATCTCGGCCTTCCAAAGTGCTGGGATTACAAGTGTGAGCCACCACACCCAGCAAAATAACTACAGTGGAGAGATCTGAAAGATCACCTTAAACAAGTGATCAAACTTAGCATTATGAGCCACCTGGGGTCACGAGGCAGGAAAGATACGTCACCTATGCGGTATTCTTCCCAAAGATGCTTATCTTGAATCTCATGTGGAAACAGAGAAATCCAGATTGTGGGACAACTTACAAGACAACTATCTTTGACTCTTAAAAAATGCCAATGTCATGAAAGATCAAAAAAAGTAGAGGCATGTTTTAGATTAAAGGAAATGAAGACATGACATGCAGTGCTTGATCTCTGACTGGATTCTGTAGTATTCTTTCATCTTTCTGGCATGTTTGAATTTTTTTCAAAATATAAATTTGGGCAAAAGAGATAACCAAGATAATTGATTAATTTATTGTTATGGCTTCTTGGGGGCAGTTTCAGAGAAATAAAAACAATCTCTGTAACTGGAATAAATTTTCAAGGTTAATCTTAAGCAGTATAGCATGATCGTTAAGAATACAGATTCCACAGCCAGACTAGGCTTAAATCCAAGCTCGGTGAATAATGTAAATTTGGGCAAATCGCTTAATCTCTGTTCCTTGGCCTTGTCATTATAATAGTACCTACCTTGAATGAGTTTTGAGGATTAAATGAATCTATACCTGAAAAATGTCTGGCACACAGTGAGTGATCAATAAATGTTAACTACTGTAATTATTACATTGCAGAAGTCCTAGGGGGGTCTTTTCTGAGTCCTCTAAAAGGATGACTTTGTTAGGGCCACATTAAGACTGTGGAAACAGAAGAGTATTCAATGGATACATGAAGTCTGTGAGTTGAGGATACAATGTATAGAGTTTTAGATTAAAACTGTATCCAATAAGTTGGCCTGATACATCTTTCAAGCCTATAGAGGAATAATCACAAGTGACTAGTATTCCTTTGGGTCCAATAGAAGCCTCTGATCTTCATATAGATTGAATGTATCCAGAACCATAACCTAGCATTTTACTTATATAGCAACCATAACTCTGACACAAAGATGTTTCTTTTATTTTGAGGCTGAGCCTCACTCTGTTACACAGGCTGAGTGCAGTGGTGCAATCTCGGCTCACTGCAGCCTCTGTCTCCTGGGCTCAAGTGATCCTCCCGCCTCAGCCTCATGAGTAGCTAGAACTACAGGTGCGTGCCACCACGCCTGGCTCATTTTTGTATTTTTTGTAGAGATGGGGTTTCACCATGTTGCCCAGGCTGGTCTCAAACTCCTGGGCTCAAGCAACCCCCTCTCCTTGGCCTCCCAAAGTGCTGGGATTACAAGCATGAGCCCAAATGTCCCATTGGGACATTTTCACAATTGTCCCAATCATAACATGGCTTAAAAAATTCAGAATCCAATCAAACATCAGATATTGCATTTAGTGTTCATGATTTTCTTTTTCTGTAGAAAGACCTTTAATACTTCTGTTTACAAAATTCAGGCATACATTTCAGTTTGTCCCGAACCGTGCCCAAGGCTGTGTGCTCATCTCTGCCAGGATGTCTGTGCCCTTCATGTACTGCTGACCACGAGGGTGCAGAGCAGAGCCTGGGGTCCGGAGGCTTCGCTGGGCCTCAGCGGGAGGGGAATGTGAATGTGGCCCAGCCCAGAGGACCCTCCATTTCGTCGACTTTGGATTGGGCGACAGAGGAAGCAGATGTCAGGGATGCAGACATGCTGGCCTGGGCTCAATGGAGCCTTTGTTCTTGGCCCTTAGCAGCACGGTCCCGTACGAGGTGTGCTGGGGGGGGGTGTAGGTGGCTGGTGGTGGCAGCTTGTGCCAGAGTGACACAGGCTTCTGTGGGCCTGGCTGGGGGCAGTTAAAAAGCTGAAAAGGTACTTGGCTTTGTGAGGGTAAGGCTTGGGAGGCAGGGCCCTACAGGAGGCCATGTTCTCTGTCCTGGTTGTGGGGGGGCGGTACAGGGGGAAGGTGGGGCAGATCCCAGCTGGCCTCTGTCTCCTGGCTGCAAGCTGACAGCAGGCCAGGGAAACAGTGAGGCCCTCTGCCCTGACCCTGGGGAGACGGAGTGCATGTGTGAGGCTGGGGTACTGTGGCCCTGGAGTGGGGCTAGGGTTCATCGCCAGCAGCAGGCTTGTGGGGGGATTTAAAACCAGGGTCGTCTCTGAGCCACCCCACAGGGACAGTCGATCCAAGCCTGTTAAGGCCGTGGAACTCGAGGGTAGGCTGTGGGCTGGGTCCCCGTGGGGTCAGTACGGAGGTGGGGGCTGCCCTGGAGGAACATTAGTGTTTCTGCGAGCACCTTAGTGTTGCCCTGCCTGGGCCAGCTGGGTGAGGAGTTGGGGAGCGAGGAGGAGGCCGGCACCATGGAGTGGGGAAGGGAGCCGTCACTGTTGGAGGTCAGCGCTAGTGTAAACAAGCGTCCTCACCCACCCAGATAAGCCTCCCACCCAAGTGTGGCTCCCTGCTGAAGGAGTACCTCAAGGGCCGGGGCCTGGGTGGCGCCGGCAGGCTTGGACACCGCCCTGGCAGCAGGAGCCCACGGAAGGCAGGAGACCTGACAGGGGGTGCCACCCAGTGTCGATGGAGGGGTGGGGCGGGGGCACCAGTGAGTCACTGGGCAGAGGCACAAGCACGTCCACGTAGCTGAGCAGGAAGAAGCCTGACTGGTCGTCCAGTATGCCCTGGTACCAGTTCTCGTTGATCTGGTTAATCAGCATGAAGACATCGCCCTCATGGAAGCCCAGCTCCCCATCGTTCTCAGGCTGGAAGTCGTACAGCACCTTGCAGCTTGGCTGTTCTAGGGGCGGCACGCTCCTGCTAGGAGTCCGGATGGGCTTGTCGGAAGATCGAAAGAGGATGAAGCTGCGATTTTGGGGAGTGTGGTGCAGGGGAAGCCCCCGTTGGACTGCTCAGGCTCTCTGAGGTCAAAGGGCTCCCGGGACTTGGGCTTATACTCCCGCTTGAGGTGTGAGGAGGCTTCCCGCATCTGTGCTGGAGCTTCTCTGCCAGCTCGTCGAGGATCTGAATGGCCTGCCAGTGGTAGTCGGGCTGCACCTCCACCAGGGGCGGGAGTTGACTCACCTGCTCAGTGTCAGTCTCCAGGAGGTTGTGCATGCTGGTTTCTGCTACCTCCTTGGAGTCCTCAAACTTCTCCAGCGCCTGGCGCAGCTCCTCATCGGGGATCTTGCCCTGCCGCTTCTTTTAGTCAAAGTCCAGGCGGCGGCCCTCCAGCTTCTGCACGTGGTGCTGGATCCCCTTCAGGTCTTTCTCACACAGGTTCTGGAGGAAGTCAATGAAGTTCTGCTTGACCTCTATGTCCAGGGAGTTCTTCACCTCTGCCAGGTGCTTCATGGACTCGCCGGCATCCAGCAGTGCGTCACTGAAGTTGGATTCGTTGCCCAGCTCCTTCTGGTGGCAGATCAGGCACTGGCTCAGGAGCCCCTCCGACTGCGGGTAGCCGGGGTTCTTCACCTGGCCCCGGATCTTGCACACCGTGTTGAGCATGGTCAGCTTAGCCTGCGAGGCTGGGTTGGGCTGCAGGTACTTGATGGTCTTTGCCAGCATTTCCATCACTGCCTTGCTGATGACACCTCCATCTCTTTGAAGTCATCGTCCAGCTTGGTCCCCTCAGCCCCTCCGCCCTTCTCAGTGACCTTGTAGAACTTCTTCAGACCTGCAACCGACATGCAGCCTCCCGCCGCCAAACCTCCCTCCCGGACTGCGCCAGCGACAGGCTCCCAGGCGTGCGACCCTTTGCGTGCCTCAGGGGCCCCACCACGTGCTTGCCAGCTCTGTGCCTGCCCCGGTGCCGCCTCCAGTTCATGATTCTTAAGTCTCCTTCGATCTGGATCTGTTCACAGGATTGTTTCAAAGTATACCGACAAACTTTTGAGACTGTAAATGACCTGAGATATACATTATCCTTATTTGAGAATAGTAATTTTTCAATACGCATGAAAGATCATCACACATGAGCCAAGACAAATGAGCTGGCCTACTTACTTTGTATATAAATGTGTGAACTCCTCAAGACTTCCAATAATGAACTCCAATGAGGAAATTAGTTCAATGTCTTTATGTCCTTGGTGACAAATGGTTACAGATAATCAGAGCATTTTTCCTATCCACTAATGGTCAAGAAAAAAGCAGACAGATCCTCACTATCTGAGAGAACTAAGTGAGAAAGTTGGTCGACGAAGAGGACTTCATCCAGAGAGGAAGGGATCTAGCTCACAGGGAAGATGCTGCAGGAGGCTGAGGAAAGTGAGGCTAGAGCAGTAAAACAGATCTGACAACCTGGTGAAGATAAGTGACCTGACGAAAATGAACGGAGCAGAGTGCTAAATGAAGGGCCCTTTCCATGCTAATCTTGCATAATGCCCTCAACCAGCCTTAGCATAACTGAGTTTCTATTTAGCTTGCCATATTGTGGGGGGTGGTGGTGGCACAATTTAAGTTGCAGTAAGTTGTGTAACAAACTCACAATAGGGCCCTGCAGAAATATATATATATGTATATATATACACATATATATATAAAATATGTGTATATATACATATATATATAAAATATATGTATATATACACATATATATATAAAATATATGTATATATTTTTTTCGGCGGGGTCTTGCTCTGTCACCCAGGCCGGAGTGCAGTGGTGTCATCTTGGCTCACTGCAACCTCTACCTCCTGGGTTCAAGCGATACCCCTGCCTCAGCCTCCCTAGTGGCGGGGACTACAGGCATGTGCCATTACACCTAGTGAAGATAGATAGATAGATAGATAGATAGATAGATAGATAGATAGATAGATGGACAGACCTATATCTACAAAGAAGGCCAGGCATGATGCCTCATGCCTATAATTCCAGTACTCTGGGAGAATGAGGCAGGAGGATCACTTGAGGCCAGGAGTTGGAAACCAGCCTGGGCAACACAGTGAGACCTCATTTCTCCAAAAAATATAAATAAAATTGCAAAAAAACAAAAAAAAATAAACCTCACACCATATATGCAAATTAACTCAAAATGGATCATAGATCTAAATGTAACTATATAATTTCTGGAGAAGACATAGTAAATCTTTTCCACTTTGGATTAAACAATAGGTTCTTAAAGATTTCTTAGGTAAGAAACAAAAAAGCACAAGCCATATAAGAAAAAATTGCTGACTTAAAGCTGATCAAAATTAAAAACTTCTGTTCTTCAGAAAACTTTACTTATTTATTTTATTTATTTATTTATTTATTTATTTATTTATTTTGAGACAGAGTCACTCTGTTGCCCAGGCTGGAGTGCAGTGGTGCAATCTTGGCTCATTGCAACCTCCACCTCCCAGGTTCAAGCACTTCTTGTGCCTCAGCCTCCTGAGTAGCTGGGATTACAGGCATGGGCCACCACACGTGGCTAATTTGTGTATTTTTAGTAGAGACTGGGGTTTTGCCACGTCGGCCAGGATGGTCTCGAACTCCTGACTTCAAGTGATCCACCTGCCTCGGCCTCCCAAAGTGCTGTGATTACAGGTGTGAGTCACTATGCCCAGCCAGAGAACACTTTGAACAGAATAAAAGGACAAACCACAACCTGAGAGAAGATGTTTACGAAACACATATCTGTAAGGCCTTGTTTTTTGTTTTTATTTATTTACCTATTTAATTTTTGAGATAGTATCTCACTCTGTGACCCAGGCTGGAGTGCAGTGGCGATCACTGCTCACTACAGCGGCGATCACTGCTCACTGCAGCCTCGACCTCCCAGGCTCAAGCAATCCTCCCACCTCAGCTTCCCGAGTAGCTGGGACCACAGGTGAGCACCACCACACCTGCCTAATTTTTATGTTTTTGGTAGAGACATGGTTTCACCATATTGCCCAGGTGGTCTAAAACTCCTGGCCTCAAGCAATCCTCCTGCCTCAGCCTTCCAATGTGCTGGGATTATAGGCATGAGCCACTGTACCCGGTCCCTGAAAAGACTTGTATCCAGAATCTATAAAGCACTCTTTTTTTTGTTGTTTGAGACGGAGTCTCACTGTGTCGCCCAGGCTGGAGTGCAGTGGCGTGATCTCTGCTCACTGCAAGCTCCACCCCCTGGGTTAACGCCATTCTCCTGCTTCAGCCTCCCGAGTAGCTGGGACTAAAGGTGCCTGCCACTACGCCCCGCTAATTTTGTGTGTGTGTGTGTGTGTGTATTTAGTAGAGACTGGGTTTCACCCTGTTAGCCAGGATGGTCTCGATCTCCTGACCTCGTGATCCACCCGCCTTGGCCTCCCAAAGTGCTGGGATTACAGGCGTGAGCCACCACGCCTGGCCTAAAGCACTCTTAAAACTCAATAATAACGAATCTCCAATGGGATTACAGGGGGAAAAAAACCCAATAAAAATGTTAATATCCAATTAAAATATGGGAATAGATTTGAACAGTACAGTGAAGAAGATATTTGCATATGAACATTCAACATCACTAGCTGTTAAAGAAATGCAAATTAAAGCCACAATGAGATTCCACTACACATCTAGCAGTAGAAAGGTGAACATTTTTTTAAAAACTCAAATATAAGAATCTGCTGGGCTGGGCCATGCATGGTGGCTCATGCCTGTAATCCCAGCACTTTGGGAAGCCAAGGCAGGTGGATCAAGTGAGGCCAGGAGTTTGAGACCAGACTGGCTGACAAGACGAAACCCCATCTCTACTAAAAATATAAAAATTAGCTGGGCATGGTGGTGTGTGGCTATAATCCCAGTTACTCAGGAGGCTGAGGGAGGAGAATCGCTTGAACCTGGGAGGCCGAGGTTGCAGTGAGCTGAGACCTTGCTGCTGCACTCCAGCAACAACTCCGTCTCAAAAAAACATCTGCTGGGCCGGACATGGTGGCTCACGCCTGTAACCACAGCACTTTGGGAGGCCAGGGGGTGTGGATCAATTGAGGTCAGGAGTTCAAGACCAGCCTGGCCAACATGGTGAAACCCTGTCTCTACTAAAAATATAAAAATTAGCTGGGTGTGGTGGCGGGTGCCTACAGCTACTTGGGAGGCTGAGGCAGGAGAACTCTTTGAACTCGTGAGGTAGAGGTTGCAGTGAGCCGAGATGGCACCACTGTACTCTAGCCTGGGGATAGAGCAAGACTGTGTTGCAAAAAAAAAAAAAAAAAAAAAAAAAAAAATGCTGAAGATGTGAAACAACTGTGACTCTCACACAATGCTGGTGGAAATGTAAAATGGCACAGCCACTTTAGGAACAGTTTAGCAGTTTCTTAAAAAGTTAAATATACATTAAGCATGTGAACAATCCGACTCCCAGGTATTTACCCAAAGAAATGAAAACATAGGTTCACACAAAGACCTGTATATGAGTGTTTCTAGCAGTTTTATTCATAATTGCAAAAAACTGGAAGCTACCCAAATGTCCATACATTGATGAATGGATAAACAAATTGATACATCCACACAACTGGAATATTACTGAGCAATAGAAAGGAGTGAAGAGTTGTCCCTCGGTGTCTGCAGGGGATTGGCTCCAGGACCCCCTGCAGATACCAAAGTCCACAGATGCTGAAGTATTTTATATGGAATGACATAATACTTGATATAATAAATGACATAAGCCTCGGGTATACTTTAAATACCTAATACAGTGTAAATGGCATGTACATAATTATACCATGTTTTAAATTTTCTACTATTTTTATTGTTGTATTATTTTATATATTTTATTTTTTCCAAATATTCTCCATCCATGGTTAGTTGAATCCATGGATGAGGAACCTGCAGATATGGAGGACCAGCTGTACTGATAGGTGCAACAACATGGATGGTCGCATAATCTCAAAAAAATTATGCTGAGTGAGGCCGGGCAAGGTGGCTCACACCTAGCACTTTGGGAGGCTGAAATGGGCAGATCACTTGAGGTCAGGAGTTCGAAACCAGTTTGGCCAGCATGGTGAAACTTCATTTCTACTAAAAATACAAAAATTGGCTGGGCATGGTGGCACACGCCTGTAATCCCAGCTACTTGGGAGGCTGAGGCAGGAGAATCACTTGAACGTGGGAGGCGGAGGTTGTAGTGAGCTGAGGTCATGCCTCTGCACTGCAGCCTGAGCGACAGTGAGACTCCCGTCTCAAAAAAAAATTAAAAACAATACTAAGTGAAAGAAGTCAAACACAAGAGGCTGCATCCTACATGATTTCATTTATAAGACATTCTGAAAAAGACAAAACTATAGGAACAGAAATCAGATTAGTAGCTAACAGGGGCTGATGGTGGGAGGAAGGGATTGCCTACGAAGGGAAACGAGGGGGCTTTCTGAGGTGACCGAAATGCTTTATATTGGGAATGTGGTGGTGGTTATGTAACTATACATTTGTCAAAACTCATCAACTATACACTTATAAAGGGTGAATGTTATATGAAAATTATATCTCAATAAACCTGACTTAAGAAAATAATAAAACAAACCTAAAAAACCAACTAAGTAAAAATAAATCTAAGAAAAAAATAACTTACAGTTTTTCCAGTTCAACAGTCATCGTGAGAATGTTCTTGAGTGTTGTAAGTGTGATGTGCGTTGTTCCCATGTCTCTGAAGAAGAAAGCCGAAACATTCATGATATGAACCCATTACAAAATTCTGTACTTCAAAAGATAATTCAAGGACATGTGATTACTTCAATTTTGGCTTCTCTATAAAACAAGCCACTTCAACAGTTTATTTGCCGTAAAATTCCAGAGAGATCTTATTAAAGAAATTTAAGTTGATCTACATCATCAAATTAATAATATTTAAGAGAACTTACACTTTTTTTTTTTTTTTACCATTATCTTACTTCTCATTTCATATTGCATTCACCCATCTTGATTTACTCTTTTCTTCCTTTTTAGAATAATGAACACCTATTCCTCTTTGCTTTCTTGGTTAAGTAATATTCCTCCATATGTCTACATGTTCCAAATCTATACAGCTTCTTCAACACTATTCCTTCCCTCGCTGGCTGTCTTGACCATTATACATCCTTTCTTAATCCTTTTCTTTGCCAATAACTTTTTTCAATAACTCAGTTAAAATTTAAATTATGACTTTTTAGCCTAATGCAAAATACTTTGTCATCTTTGATGACAAATTTAAAAAGCATAAATCATCTCATGACTCATGAGTACTATAGTACTTACAGATATTTTAATGCCGGCAGTTCAAAGAGATATGGATCTTCGACAGCAGTCAGAGGATTGCGATTGAGAATTCTGAAAAATGCAATGAAATTAAAATTACCTGCATTTTCAATGTGTGAAACTGCATAAAAAGTCTATATTCACTTTTTGGTATGGAACTTTTAGGTAAAAAAATAATAATTTTCTGCTTTTACATAATAAATCACCATTAGATTCCGTAAAGCACTATTCCTTTGGGAACTACCTAGGTCTCTAGAAGATAAAGTAGAGGAGAGAAAGCAGGGAAGAAATAGAAAAAAAAAAAAAAAAACAAGAAGTGGATAGCACAGAAAAAATATGCCACAGAACCTTTCAGGTCAAAAACCCTAGAAATGACTATGTTGGTAGGAAGCCCTGACTCTGTAGGAAACACTATTTCTAGTGTCCTCCATAATTCAAGTTGTTCGTCCATAATTCAAATTCCTTTTTTTTTTTTTCTTTTGAGATGGAGTCTTGCTCTGTTGCCCAGGCTGCACAGCAATGGCTCCATCTTGGCTCACTGCAACCTCCACCTCCTGGGTTCAAGCAATTCTCCTGCCTCAGCCTCCTGAGTAGCTGGAATTACAGGTGCCCGCCACCACCCCAGCTAATTTTTGGATTTTTAGTAGAGACAGGGTTTCATCATGTTGGACAGGCTGGTCTCCAACTCCTAACCTCGGGTGATCCACCCCCCTCGGCCTACCAAAGTGTTAGGATTACAGGCGTGAGACACTGCGCCTGACTGCTTGCCTTTCATCTTTATAAAGTTTTTTAAATTTATGGTTTAATTTGCACAGTTAAGGAAAAAAAAAGGACCAATTCTTTTGCTTTATAGTCAAAGAAAAAGGGATAAATCTAAGAGGAGGAACTGGTCAAAACCATACTCCCATCACATACTCCCACTTGTCTTCTTGTATGTCATCACAGCTTTTGTTACATGCATGTAACCACCTATCTACTTGTCAGTCTCCTGGGCTATCAGCTCCTTGAGGGCAAAGACCACATCTTATTGTCATTGTCATCCCTGTGCCTGGCATGATGTCTGAAATTTACTAGGGATTTAATAAATGTTTATTGAATAAACAAATGACATTTTGTTTATGTGTCAATAAAAAGAATAAATTCATTTTGATGTGAATTTCTATTCCAAAATGCTGGAATCTATTTTCTTTTTAATTCTTTAAAGTGAACAAGAAAAAGAAAAGAAACAGGAAGAAATAAAAATCACCCTTTAGGTTAACCCAAGAATCATCACTGTACTTTTGCAGAAATTATAAAAATAATAATTATTACAGTGAGTATCTATTAGGTTGCTATGTATTTGTGATCAGAATTTCACATTTCATCCTCACAATAACCTTATGTGGTAGATATTATTATTGCCCTATTTTATAAATGAGGAAACTGAGGCACAGAGAGGTTACATAACTTGTCCTAGGTCACCAAGCTATGAAGAAGCAAAGCTGTAATCTGAACTCATGTATTTAATCTGTATGAAGAAAAAAGGTTTACTTTAACCTTATGGTTTTACAATTTTTTCTTTTCTTTCTTTCTTTCTTTCTCTCTCTTTCTCTTTCTTCACTTCCCACCCTCCCTTCCTTCTTTCCCTTCCCTCCCTTCCTTCCCTCCCCTCCCTCCCTTCATCCCTTCCTTCCTTCCTTCTTTTGAGTTAAAGTTTCCATTTATTGGCTGGGCCTGGTGGCTTAGGCCTATAATCCCAGCACTTTGGGAAGCCAGGCAGGTGGATCATCTGAGGTCAGGAGTTCCAGACCAGCCTGACCAATGTGGTAAAACCCCATCTCTGTCGGAGCCTAGCTCTGCCGCCCAGGCTTGAGTGCAATGGCATGACCTTGGCTCACTGCAACCTCCGCCTCCTGGGTTCAAGTGATTCTCCTGCCTCAGCCTCCTGAGTAGCTAGGATTACATGTGCCCACCACCACACCCAGCTAATTTTTGTATTTTTAGTACAGACGGGGTTTCACCATGTTGGTCAGGCTGGTCTCGAACTCCTGACTTCAGGTGATACACCCACCTCAGCCTTCAGAAGTGCTGGAATTACAGGCATGAGCCACCGCTCCCGGCTGCCAGATTCTTATGTGGGACTCCTACTGTTATAAAGTGCTTAGTAAAGGTGGTGAGTTTAAGACATTTGTATTGATGCTACCCAAAACTCTTGGGTGGAGGGACCTAATGAGCCTGTTCGCTGGTGTGAGGGCAAAAGAAAAACAGACCCTCAGTGTCTCTTCCCTAAGTTAAGCATCAGCAAATTAATGAAGACAGAGAGGAGCATCTGCAGAAACTGCTGCTCTAATCCAGACACATCCTCAACACCTCCCTCTACCTCAAAATGAACTGTGTGAAACTAGATTTCTGAACCACCAGAAAGGTGGAAAGTATTTTCTAAAGTCAGATGTAGAGGAGAATCTTCACCTTGAGTCTAAAGTCCCCTTCAGGCCATTGAATATACCCACTCTGATTTGCTGGGTATGTTATACAGAGAAATCATAGAATTTTTTCACTTACGGCAGAAGAGTAGTCAGGAAAGTATACGGAATTAAAATAGAGTGACGTATTTTCTTTACAAAATTTTTTCTTTGCACAATAGCTTAACATAAACACCATTTTGGCCAGGCATGGTGGCTCACACCTGTAACCCCAGCACTTTGGGAGGCTAAGGTGGGCAGATCACCTGAGGTCACAGGAGTTTGAGACCAGCCTGGAGGGGAGGTTGGAGTGCAGTGGCACAATCTCGGCTCACTGCAACTTCCACCTCCCGAGTTCAAGCCATTCTCGACCCTCAGCCTCCCGATAGCTGGGATCACAGGCGCCTGCCACCACGACCTGTTAATTTTTGTATCTTTAGTAGAGATAGGGTTTCACCATGTTGGCCAGGCTGGTCTCAAACTCTTGACCTCAAGTGATCCTCCCACCCCGGCCTCCCAAGGTGTTGGGATTATAGGCATGAGCCACTATGCCCAGCCCTACACTTTGGATTTAACTTTGATTCCTGCTCATATGCAGAGTTTCAAACTGCTTAAATGTCTGCAACATTTAGCTGCAAGGAAGAAAGCTTAACACAAAGTCCTCCAGGGAGCAAAAAACTGCACCACTACGCCCAGCTAATTTTTTTGTATTTTTAGTAGGGATGGGGATTCACCATGTTGGCCAAGCTGGTGTTGAACTCCTGACCTCAGGTGATCCATCCCCCTCGGCTCCTAAAGTTCTGGGATTACAGGCCTGAGCCACCCCGCCCAGCAACAAGGCTAATTTGAGGGTCACTTGTTTGATGCCTTTTCTTGCCCATGCCATAGGTCAGAACTAGGACAAGCAGAGCAGGTCATATATAAGCTGTGTAAGTCTCTTGGCCTCTTTGTACCTTAGTTTCCCCATTTGAGAAAAATGAATGGATCTTAAGACACGCTTTTCAGAGTTCACAATGGGCTTATATCCAGCTAACCAATAATTGTATGAGTTTTTATACAAAATAGTTGTTTCCATGTAGTCATCTTCTATTTCACTTACAAGTTGTGTAAAAACTGCATTCCGTGCCAGGCCTGAAATGCTCCATGCCTCAGTTCCGTAATTAAATTGCAGCCCAGATCTCTACAAAAAAAGACATAAGCCAAAGGAAAAAAAATTATTTCAGAACATTTATCATTTGCTGTGAGTCTAATTTATATACGATGGAACATAACCTCAATCCTTTCTCTGTGCACTAAGGAAATCTCACTGTGGAAGATACTGGCTTATGATTTATACTTTAACATTGCACATGCGGTGCATGAGCTACAAAACAGTGAACGCTCAGTAAGTACCTGTGTTAAGTGATCTTTATTTCTCTAGAACAGGATTTCACAACTTCAGTACCATCGACATTTTGGACTATATAACTCTGCCGTGGGGGTTTGTCTTATACTTTGCAGGATGTTTAGCAGCATCTCTGGCCTCTGCCCACCAGATGCCAGGAGCCACAACCACAGTTTTGTCAACCAAAACTGTCTCTGGACTTTACCAAATGTCACCTGAGTACAAAATCACACCAGTTGAGAACCACTGTTCTCTGATGATTCACTATGAAATGTGTAGTAATTCTCACACTCATCTTTGCTAGAGACAAAAAGGACTTGCAATATCATTTTAGTACCTTTCTACTGGTCAAATTTTAATCATATTTCAAAATGAATAGCAAAGAGGTTTATAATTTTTATAAAAATTCCAAATGTAATAAAGTTATATTTGTAACTTACATATACTGCAAAAATGGTAGTGATTCAAATGTACGTCTTTCAATATGTTGTATTGTATTGCAGGATAAATCTCTAGGAAAAATAAAAGGAAAATATTGCCTTGATAAGTTATCAGTGTTGACTAGTATGAATAATAGCAAGAGTTTAGAATAATATTGAATACACATCTTTCATCTTGACTCTAAACGTTTGGACCTGTATTTGAACTTTCCAGAGCCCCTAACCCTGCCCGTACCTCTCCTAGAGTCTCACCTTCATACTTTTAATAAATAAAATATACAACTTAATAGACTTGGAATTAATTTTTCCTGAGAGCAGTAGACTTGATTAGATGCCCTTTTGTAGTCTCATCAAATCCTAGATTATAAGCTCAAAGCTCTTATCTCTATATATAGTTTCTAATATTAAAACGAATAGCCTCACATTTATACACCTTCCTAGTTTAGGTTTGTTTTCCTAAGCCACTTCAGTATCAGAAGAAATAAAAGACATCCTTTCACAGCATTTGAAAGGAAGTTACTTAATACATAACTTTGAACTAATATTCGAATCATATTAATACAACTAATTTCTATTGTATTAATAGAAATTGATTTTTGGTTTTATATTGCTTTAATATTTCATGAAAGCAATTCCTTCAGTTATACAGTGATGGGGCTTTTCCCTCCCTCTTTACCTGGATGGTGTAACATTGTCTGGCTGATGTCTCCATCTCTAGCCTCTCCATTCCTAAACTATCCTGCACACAGTCATCATATAAATGCTCTAGAAGTGGCTTGCAAAGACCAGCACCTCCTGGGAAATTATTGAGGATGCAAATTCTTGGTCCCACTCTAGACCAACTGAATCAATAACTATGAGGGTGGAGTCCAGAACCGAGTTCTAATGTGCCCTCTCAATGACTGTGATGCAGATCCATCTTACAGCACTGCTGTGATAACACGGTTCCCCATGATGGCTCCTCAGCTTGGCATTCAAAGCCCTAGAAGATCTGGCTCCAATTTCCTACTTCCCCTCCTTGTAATCTACAGGTACTCATGGCATTCCTCGAATACTTTCCTGCGTTTTGCCCTTCTCCCATTTCCCTTTTGCAAGTTTAGAATATTGTCCCCAAGATGTCTGTCCGATGCTACACAATGGCCCTTCAAAGTCCTATTCAAATGGGATTGTTCTCGTAACATCTTCCTGGGTCCAAACTGAAGTCATTTTCCCCTCTTCTATGCTTCAGAAACAATTTATCCCTCCTAGTGCCCACATCCATTTCTTCTTTTTTTTTTTTTTTTTTTTTTAGACGGAGTCTCGCCCTGTCGCCCAGGCTGGAGTGCAGCGGCGCAGTCTCGGCTCACTGCAAGCTCCGCCTCCCGGGTTCACGCCAGTCTCCTGCCTCAGCCTCTCCGAGTAGCTGGGACTACAGGCGCCCGCCACCACGCCCGGCTAATTTTTTGTATTTTTAGTAGAGACGGGGTTTCACTGTGGTCTCGATCTCCTGACCTCGTGATCCGCCCGCCTCGGCCTCCCAAAGTGCTGGGATTACAAGCGTGAGAATGTAGTTATTTTTCATCCCATTTTTTCTGAGCATAAACTCCTTGAACGCATGAACTACGGCAATGCTCATCTGCATTGCCCACCATGTTTAAAACTGACACATGGAAATAAAGTAAATTCAAATATTTGTAAAACAAATGAATAGCTGGCCGGGCGCGGTGGCTCATGCCTGTAATCCCAGCACTTTGGGAGGCTGAGGCGGGTGGATTACAAGGTCAGGATATCGAGACCATCCTGGCTAACTAGGTGAAACCCCGTCTCTACTAAAAACACAATAAATTAGCTGGGCGTGGCGGCATGGGCCTGTAGTCCCAGCTACTCAGGAGGCTGAGGCAGGAGAATGGAGTGAACCCGGGAGGCAGAGCTTGTGGTGAGCCGAGATCGCGCCACAGCACTGCAGCCTGGGCGACAGAGTGAGACGCCGTCTCAAATAAATACATAAATAAATAAATAGCTGGGGGAGCGAGTAGAAGGAAAATGACTATTTTAAAGCAAATGTAGTTTTATTACTTCATGGCCTCTGTAGCACTTTGGCATCCACTTCAGGGTCTTTTCACCCACTTTTCTTAAGCCTTTCACGTTTGAAATAATCTGTTTGCAAAAGAGCATCACTAATAAGGATTAATGACATACACACCTCTATGGACAGAGGATAAGAATCAAGCTTTCACAGCAATTGAACATAGTATCTTCTTGTCTCTTAACAGACAGAAATACTATGCAGGTATCCCTTTCTTGGTAACAGGGCTGGGGAGATAGTTCCTGTGTAATTAGTGAAGGGTTAGGGGCATTTCTGATATGCTTCTTAGTGTAAACATTTCTAGCTCTACCACTTAACCATCATTTTAAACATCTGTTTTAATATAACAATTCCCAAAATGAAATCCTTAATACTAGTCTATTTTCTTGGTAGCTTAATATTCTTGATAATTATTATTTCTATAATTCAGCTGATTTCAAATATTTAAATGTTAATTTAATTCCGATTAAATTACTAAAAATTTGGGGATTAATGATGTTCAAATGAATGTAGGTGGTCCATATTTTCTTCTCCTTTAGGCAACAATCTGAAGTTAACTTTAATTCCTTTCATCCTACTAAACCAACTTTTTCAAATCTTTTTTTGTGAAGCTCACACAGTAAATATTTTAAGGCTTTGTGGGCCACATATGATCTCTCTCGCATATTTCTCTTTTTTTCTTTCACAGTCCTTTAAAAATGCAAAAACCATTCTTAACTTAATAGGCTATTAAAAAATAGACCCTAAGTTAGATTTGATCTATTGGCTGTAGATTGAATAGAAGAAGATGGTATGTAAATCCTTATAAAACAAGGTTCATATGGGTGTCAGTCACTGCTCAGATCTTCTTACCATGTGAAATTTTTTCTGTCTGTATTTTGTCTATACAATTTAAAAACTGAAAATGCATAGGACGTAGCTAATGCTAGAGATGGGCTGAGACCCTATACAAACTTACAGAATTGCAGAATTTTATTGCTGGAAGAAATCTTAGAGATTATCTAATTTGAATCCCTTATTCATTTTAAAAATAATATGACTAAAAACTCAAAAATATGATTAACCAACTTACAAATACTGGAGGTATAGCAGGCCTTCAAATGAATCGTTATGTAATTCAGTCAAATAATTTTCACTGAGAATTCTGGAAAATGAAAAAGTTATTTCTAGATTAAAATGCAAACTACAACTATTTGCTACACAGGACTATCTCATGCATGTGGAGGAAAGCTGGGTCATGGTCATTTCTAGATGGTGGTATCTGCTCTGCTTTCATTCCAACCTTTTCTTCCATTTTCCGTTTTGTCTCCATCTCTCTCCACCATCACCACCACACACACAGGCAAGCACACACACACACATGCAAGCACACACACACACACGCAAGCACACACACACACGCAAGCACACACACACACGCAAGCATACACACATGCAAGCACACACACACAAGCAAGCACACACACACACAAGCACACCGCTCCACTCTTCCCACCAAATTGTATCTTTAATGACTCCTCTCTAGATCATAATATATCTTTCAGAATCCAACTCTGGGTGGCACCAAGATCAGCAGAATCTCCATTTCCTCCTCTCTTTTCCCAAACCTTATTATGAAAGCCCCACATGGGACCATGTCAGGGCTGCAAGTGAAGCCATTCAACTTTTTTCTCCCATCAAAAAAATGTGAGAACTACAATGTGCATAAAGTGCACATAACATAAATGTTGTTTATATTTAATTTAATTTCTGAGACAGGGTCTCATTCTGTTACCCACACTGGTCTCAGACTCCTGGCTCAAGTGATCCTCCTGTCTCTGCATCCCAAAGTCTTGGGATTGCAGACATGAGCCACCTCACCTGGCCAAATATTCAGTTTAATAATTGTAAAGCAGATACCCATGTAAACATTGTTACCAAAGATTATTGCTAGTATCCCAGAAGCCCCAGTGTGCCCCTTTCCAATCATATTCCTCTCTCTAACCCTAATAGGTAACCACTACCCTGACTTTTGTAATGATTTTCTTGCTTTTAAAATGTAGTCCTGGCCTGGCATGGTGGCTCATGCCTGTAATCCCAGCATTCTGGAAAGCCAAGGCACATGAATCACCTGAGGTCATGAGCTCGAGACCAGCCTGTCCAACATGGCGAAACTCTGTCTCTACTAAAAATATAAAAATTAGCTGGACATGGTGGCGGGCACCTGTAATTCCAGCTACCCAGGAGGCTGAGGCAGGAGAATCCCTGGAACCCGGGACGTGGAACTTGCAGTGAGCCAAGATCACACCACTGAACTCCAGCCTGGGCAACAAGAACAAAACTCCGTCTCAAAAAATAAATAAAGCAATTCTCCTGCCTCAGCTTCCCAAGTAGATGGGATTATAGGCACCCACCACCATGTCTGGCTAATTTTTGTATTTTCAGTACAGATGGGGTTTCGCCATATTGGCCAGGCTTGTCTCAAACTCCTGACCTCAGGTGATCCGCCTGCCTCGACCTCCTGAGGTGCTGGGGTTACAGGTGTGAGCCACTGCACCTAGCATGTGTTTTATTTTTAATTTAGAACTCATGTATGTCTTGTCTATATAAGTCAAACTACTGATGTGACACAAACTGTTGTGAAAAATGTTACTTTGAATGTAAGCATTTTTTCCAAAATAATTTACGTGTCTAAACTGATTCCTTCTATAAATCAGGAAGAAAACGATAAAACAATTCAACAGGAAAATGAACAAAGGACAGAAAATTCAGAGAAGAAACACAAATGTTCAATAAGCATATAAAGATATTTAATTAAATTCATGAGTGATCAGGAAAATTCAAATTTGGATGGAATCCCTTTTATTCATCCATAACTTCAACAAAAAGTTGGCGAATACCCAGCAGTGAAAAGGTGTGGGGAAATGAATGCTGTCATATTCTGCTGACAATAGAGTCAGTCGGCACATTTTTGAGGACAATTAAAATTTTGTATCTACATAGTCTTCACCCCAACTCTTCCATTTCTAGATATCTATGCTACAGGAATACTTGCCCACTAAGCATAATCTAAACATTCATCAATGGGGAAATTATTAAATAAACTATGATGCATCCATACTATGGATTATGCGAATATCATATGACATGTGACACCATGAAGTGAAAGAATCAAGTTGCAAGATGTTACCCTTTATGTAGAGAAAAAAGATTTTAAAAACCACACACCAAATCTATTTTGCTTTATGTAAATACGTATGTAGGCAAATGGGGAAAAGTCTGGAAGCATGTATACTAAACACAGAGTAGCATTACCTCAGGGATGAGGCAGTAGGGCACAAGGAGGGTTTTTGTTATACCTGTTATTGCATTTTTATACATTAAAAATAGAATCATGGGCTGGGGGTGGTGGCTCATGCCTATAATATGAGCACTTTAGGAGGCCAAGGTGGGAGGATCACTTGAGCCCAGGAGCTCAAGACCAGCCTAAGCAGCATAGGAAGACCCTGTCTCTACAAAAAATACAAAATTAGGTGGGCGTGGTGGTATGCACCTCTGGTCCCAGCTACTTGGGAGGCTGAGGTGGGAGGATCACTTGTGCCTGGGAGGTGAAGGCTGCAGTGAGATGTGATTGTGCCACTGCACTCCAGCCCAGGGCACAAAATAAGACCCTGTCTCTGAAAAAAAAAAAGAGGAAAAAAAAAGAATATAACCATGTATTATTTGTATGATAAAAAAATTTAAATTGCCTCTTATTTTAGAGAGAGCCTATCAAATTTAATTTTAAAATAACCATAGGATTGCAATCCACAGAGGTTGATTTGGGGTATGGAGGGAAAATATCTTTTCTCAGAGGTATGGACCTCAAAATTCTGGACCAAGAAGGATCTTACAATGCAGTTAGTTTTTTGTCATATTTGGAGAGAATATACTCACAGTTTCTTGGTCCAACTGTATGCTTTCCATACATTTCCATCAATGTATGAAATATAGTTTCCTTGGAAATTTCTGTGAAGAAAGACAGTTTATATCTTTGAATAGGCAGGAAAAGAATGAACAGAATAAATAAAAGAATCATGGCAACCTTGTCGGGGATATTCAGAAACAGAAAATAACACCTGCTTTCTCATTTCCAGAGCTATCAGCTTCCCAGTTTGCACAATTCATCAAGAAATAATGCGGGGCCACTGGCACAAATGATGAGGCATCTCCCGGAAGCTTAACTTCCTATCCGTCCCATCTCTTGGACAGACGATGCCAGTTAATTACTTTGAATGTAAGTATTTTATCCGAAAGCACTTATGTGTCTAAACAAACTCCTACAAATCAACACAAAAATGGTAAATAATTCAACAGAAAAATGGGCATAAGCTTATCTTTATCGATAAATAAGTAGAAAGAAACCCTATGTCAGGTAACACCAAAGCTTTGCCCTCTGTTGAAACATCCTAGGCTTTTTCTTTCCACTCTCATTACAACTGATCTGATTTAGCCCCTTCACACTTTACTCCTACATTTTGCTAGACTTTTCTATTTTGTCTCCCTGAAATAAGCGTTTCCTTTTGGGCACTCTACATACGGATTCTAAAATAATCCTTTGCATGTCTACACTTGAACATAAAGCAAAAAAACAAAACAAAATAAAATAATCTTCCTGTTTTCGTCATTTAATCTCTCTTGCTTGGAAACTTTCAATGGCTCTCCATACCCCATTGTGTACTCTTTAAGACCCAAGTAAAATTTTAGCTTATCCATGTAGCTTTCCCTGATCTTCACACCTCGAGGACCACAGACTCTGGTAAATTCTAGCACCGATGGTATGCATTATCTTTTAGTAATTAATTCCATATACCTCCCTTTTTAGGCCTATTCTCTTTCTTCCCTCCTATCATTTTCCTGTTATGACAGACAATAGCATACTTGCTCCTGGGTTTGACACAAAATGAGTGCTACATATAAAAAGCCAGGGACAAAGATGAGTTCTGGACCTAACTAAAGGACTGAGTAATCATGTTAACAGCCAACACTCCTACATATGCTAGGGAATGATGAAGTGTTTCATATATTCCCTCACCTAAATTTCACAACAATCCTATGAAATGGTAACTAGCATAATCCTCAGCTTAAATGTGAGGAAATTGAGTCACAGAGCAGAATAACTTGCTCTGGATCACCAAGCTAATAAACAGACCTGGATTCAAATCCAGGCAGCCTGGCTCCAGAATCAACTCTTAACCACTTAGAGCATCATCACTGAGATCGGGAGAGTGACAGGCTGCTGTAAAGAGGGTGAAGCGGGACGGGCGCGGTGGCTCACGCCTGTAATCCCAGCACTTTGGGAGGCTAAGGTGGGTGGATCACCTGAGGTCAGGAGTTCAAGACCAGCCTGACCAACATGGAGAAACCCCATCTCTACTAAAAACACAAAAAATTAGCCAGGTGTGGTGGCGCATGCCTGTAATCCCAGCAACTCAGGAGGCTGAGGCAGGAGAATCACTTGAACCCAGGAGATGGAGGTTGCGGTGAGCCAAGATTGTGCCATTGCACTCCAGCCTGTGCAACAAGAGTGAAACTCTGTCTCAAAAAAAAAAAGAGGGTGAAGTGAAAATAGGAGCAGAGCAGCGGTTAAGCAATGATGTGATGGGGCTAAATAAGAATGGATAAGAAAATGAGTAAGAGTAAAAGACTGGGGTAAAAGTAAAAGACTGGAGAATGGGTCTAATATTAAAGGAGAATGAGGAGAAGGGAGAGTTGACGAGCAAAGGTGAAAGCAGAAAGTCAGTTGTCAGTATGGCTTGGGGAGATAAAGGCGGCCCAGGAAGGCCTCCAGGAAAAGGCTGCCATGTCAGGCAAGACACAGAGGATGATTGAGGAAAGGTGATTCTTACAAGGTGGTCAAGATGCCATTGTAGGTGTTGGGCTCTGGCACAGGCACTTGGTAGAGCCTCTGCTTTGGGCTGAGATCAACACATGACAGAGTCTCATCTCCGCAGGTACAGAGCTCACACATGTTGGTGCTTGTGGAGGCCTTCTGTTCCTCTAGTGCAGTTTCAGACTGCACCAATGAATCCTGCGAAGATTCTAACTTTGTAGGTGGACCTGTGACCTCCGTCAGGCTTCGATGCAGAGTCTGAACCTGGTCTGGACGAGGAGCTGTAGTCTTCTCCAGGACTGTGGAATGTCCAATCTCTGGAGTGGGTTCTGGAGTTATGGCAAGCCCCGGGTCTGGAGGCTGAGCTGAGGTTTCCTCCGTGGTTGGAGATGGTTTAACCTCAAGTTGGGGTAGAACTTTCTTAGGAGGCTGAGTTGGGGTCTCCTGCATGGTTGGAGAAAGTTCAACCTCTATCATGGATTCTGGAATGATGAAAAGTCCCAGGCCCAAAGGTTGAACAGTGACACTGGGCAATGTTGAGTGCTGAGCTGGATCCTGGCCTGGTGTTGGGACTGTCACCTCATAATGAGCTGGAGGTTGAGCAGCAACTTCCTTAGGTGGCTCTGGAAGCTGAACTGGGACCATTTGCTGCCTTGAAGGTTCTACCTCCTTAGGGGACTCTGGAGCCTGAACTGTGGCCTCCTGCTTGGTCAGAGAAGGTTCTGCCTCCATAGGGGGCTCTGGAATCTGAGCTGGAACCTCCTGCTGAGTTACAGATGGTTCTACCTCCTGAGGGAACTCTGGAGGCAAAGATGGGGCCATCTGCTGGGTCAGAGAGGGTTCTGTCACCATAGCAGGGTCTGAAGACTGAGCAGGGACTGCCTGCTGGACTGGAGAGGATTCTACCTCTTTAGGTGGCTTTAAAAGCCGAGTTGGGGCCTGCTGTAGGACTGGAGATGGTTTGACCTTCTCAGGTGGCTCTGATGGCTGAGCTGCTATCTCCCACTGTGGTGGACTGACCTCTACAGTGGACTTGCGAGGATGACCCGAGGCTTCCTGCTGGGTTGCAGATGGTTCAACCTCCTTATGGGGCTCTGGTGGCTCAGCTGGGAGCCCTTGCTGGACTGGAGAAGGGTCTGCCTCCTTAGGGGGATCTAGAGTCTGAGCTGTGGCCTCTTGGTGGACTGGAGATTCAATCTTTTCAGGAGAATGCAGAGGCAGGGAAGGGAGATCAGGCTGGGCTAGAGAAAAGTCAGCCTGTTCAACGAGAATAGGAGGGTTGTCCTGCTGGGCTGGAGAAGGTTCTACCCCCATAGTGACTGCTGTAGGTTTGGTAAGCTCCCTATCTAGATCTAGATATGACACATCTAGAGGTGAACCTATTGCTTCATCATTCAGTGAACTTCCAAAGTCTGGGGAGAGCTGAGATGGAGGCTGAGTTGTGGTCTCTTTACGGACTGGAGGAAGTTCATAATTTTCAGGTCTACTTAGCTGCTGAATTATGTCTTGCTGGTCTTTCAAACGTTGAAACTGCTCAGGGGACATTAAGGGCTGAGCTGGGGCCTCCCGCTGGGCTGGAGAAGATTCAACCTCCCCAGAAGACTCAGAAGGCTGAGCTGGCTGCTCCTGCTCACTGGGGGAAAGTTCAGCCTCCATGGGAGGACCTGGTGGCTCAGTTGGGGCCTCCTGTTGGGTTGCAGAAGGTTCCACCTCCTCTGGAGCCTGAATTTTGGCCTCCTTCTGGGCTTGGGCAGATTCTGCCTCATTTTGGGGCTCTGAAGTCATGGTAGGTTTAATGGTAATGTTGGGCAAGTTGTAATGAGCTTGATCCTCACCTGGAGGTTGAACTGTCACTTCATGATTCAGTGGAGTTTGAGCTAGACTCTCTATAGAGGACTCTGGAGGCAGAGCTGGGGACTCCTGCTGGGTTGAAGGTTCTACCTCCTGAGGGAGCTGTGGAAGCTGTACTGAGGCTTCTTCCTGGAGTGAAGAGGACTGAATGTCTTCCAGGGTCTCTGCATTTTGAGTTTTGGGCTCTAGATGGAATTGAGAAAGTCCAACTTGCTCAGGTGGCCCTGGAGGCTCATCTGCGTTCACCCGGAGTTCTGGAGGCAGGCTGCTGGGATACAGTGTGTCCATACTCAAATATTCATCCTGCAAAGTCTGTTTCTGACGCTGAGGTTTGGATAATTGGTGTGGAATCCCAATAATCTCAGCAAGGCTCCAATGCTCAGCTAGATTTTTCTTCAGGTTCTTGGGCGAAACAACAAATTTGGTTGGTTTTGAAACCTTACTGTGTAGTGGAACAAGTATATCATCTGCCTGATGACCTGCAGCCCGATCTAGATCTGCAGTTTGAACCTTATTTTTGAGGCGAGGAAGCTGAACTGTGGCCTGGTTCTGATCCCCATCCAGCAGTGGAAGCACCTCTGGGCGCCTTTCTTGCGGAGTCAGCTTGTCATTTAAATCCTGCTGTGCAGCCAAGAACTGCTCGGGCCCCAGAGGCAGCTCTCCAGCTGAATCCGTGTCCAGGAATGGAGGCAAATGTTCAGTCGATTCCTGGGGCAGGGCTGACATCTGCGAAGAAGCAGAGGGCCCCAGGTAATCAAAGTCCCCCGGGGCTGCTGGGGGAGCAAGTGCATGGGGAGATTCCCACGGGAGATGGGAGGAGCGGGAAGACCAGGGCTCAGGTGGCCCCATGGGGTTAGAGGTCAGCTGGAGAGGGTCCTTGACCCACACCAGAGGCTGAGCATCCTTGACTAGCAGACCCAATAGTTGCCACGTAACGAGGGGCCACGGGCCCCAGAAACACAGCCAAGACATGACACAGGCTGGTGCTGCGCACTCGATGGGAGCCATTCTGGCAGCCCGGAGATGCTCATGCCCTTTATGAGCGTGCGCCCCGCCCTGTCTTTATGACACCTTTAGTTATGTCACCTTTATTAGGCTGAGGTCCAGATCTGCTCCATGCTACCAGGGCAATCTTATGTCACAATCCCACCCAAGCACCCCTTCCCACCCTGCCCGGCCAGAACACCTCTCCCCTCCCCTTAGTGAGGAAGGATTTGGGCCGCAGGCCGGGGTGGTCCCAGGACTCCAGTGGCCTGCTGTGGTGTGGTGTGGTGGGGTGGGTTGGGGTGGGGTGGGGTCGGGTGGGGGCGCGGCAGAGCTTCCCAAGTAAGTCACGGGACCTCGCCTTGGGATCTTCAGAAGTGCTAGTTCACAGGCCGGGCGCAGTGGCTCACGCTTGTAATCCCAGCACTTTGGGAGGCCGAGGCGGGCGGATCACGAAGTCAGGAGATCGAGACCACAGTGAAACCCCATCTCTACTAAAAATACAAAAAATTAGCCAGGCTTGGTGGCGGGCGCCTGTAGTGCCAGCTACTCGGAGAGGCTGAGGCAGGAGAATGGCGTGAACCCGGGAGGCGGAGCTTGCAGTGAGCCGAGATTGCGCCACTACACTCCAGCCTGGGCGACAGAGCGAGACGTATGTGCACAGCTTTAGCAAATTAAAGCCCAAGATAAACGCTCGAGATCTACTATCCAGAGGCAAAATCAGAGTTTACTATAACTCATCATTTGGAGAGCTTACCAATCAAGGAATCTGTAATGAAAGCTGCAGTTTTCCTCTTTCCTATTTTTTGTTTTAAACACAAAAATCAATGACTAAGAACTTAATACTGGATGACAAATCACATCCACACTATTCGTTAAATAGCCTCACAGTTAAACACATCTTAAAGACCAATCAAATCAGTATTTACATTTTATAAATTTCTGAAGACATCATTAGAAAGCTTATATATCCCTTCATTAAACAAAATAGGAAACTGCATCTGATGGTGGTGGAATGAAATTTTAAAATTAAAAATACCTGTATTTACAGCAGCATTGATCCTTTCTAAACAAAGAATATGAAAATGCAATATCTTTAAGTATAATAACAAATTGAGGTGATGTTACTCAACCACAGTGCTCGGAGTTGGAATAAAAGCCTATTGGTGCTTGTTAATGTGCCAGTAGTGAATCCACTTTCTGTTGGAGAAAATCCAACTGCAAATATGTGCGTGAAACACATATAACACAGGGCAAAATTGCTCAAAATGATTCAAGTCAGCTTATCCGTATTGGATATTCTGTTCATGAAACACATTACAAAGACATCCTTGCAAAGAAATAAAAGGCTTAACAGTTTTCTAGTTGACTTTTTAAGAACACTTCTCCCCTTAAAAGTGACATCTTAAAATCTCAAACGTGTTCTTCCCTTGGTTTGCAATCCTAATTTAAAGATATGAACAGCTTAATTTTTCATGTGATTATCTAATTAAAAAAGAAAAACAAAAACAAGCAAAATGTTCAAGTTAAAAAAAAACATACTCGGTGAGCAATGCACTAAAATTATCCACATGAAAACAAATGGTCAGTAATCTTATAAAGCAACATAGCATTTCACTGTCAACAGTGTGAAAATTTAACATCATCTCAAACAGGCGTAAGATGAAGAAGTGCTATTTTTTAACTGTAAAATGAACTTATGTAATGTAAAATATCTCACATTATAATTTTTCATTCCAAATTGATAAATGATTTCAAAAACAAGGATCAAAGTTTGACTGCAAATAGTAATGCAATATAATTTCATAAAAATCCTTCAATTTCTATTTTTTCCCTTTTCTGTAGTTGATATATGAAGACCACTTCAATTTCTAAAAAAGGGAACCATTCCAATTTTCTCTCCTCAAGAAAATGTCTCACAATTACAAAGTAGAAAAACAGCCAGTCATAAATGCAAAAAAATTCTAATTTATATATGAAATAACTTCTAGATTATCAATTCAACATATTTGATGGCAATTGTTGAGTTTAAAAATACTTTGAAATATTGCTTTTCATGCTTAAAGTACAGAATGTTTTAATGATGTCAATAAAAGTGATATACATGTAATGCTGCATAATGAAGTGAAGTAGAACGCTGATACAAATATCCTTGTTGAAATCATTTACTTCATCTAACAGTGCCTGTTTGGAACCTATGATTAAAAACAAAAACATAATTCTTCTTAGAGGATGAATTCCCTAAAATGTAATTTCAGTGTTTGTCCATAACACGGGGTTAGATCTTTTCAGAGTTTTTGTTTTTTGCTCTGTTTTGAAACCCCTGAGACGCTATCTGTTTCGAAACCCCTGAGACGCTATCTGTTTCCAAAGCTTTCTCTTTGGAGTTAATTTCACTAAATCCATTTGCTGTCCCATTTTGTTCTTCAGTTATTTCTCCGTTTGCAGGGGAAGCAGATTCCCCCTTTTCTTTCTTTCTTTTGTTTTTTTTTTTTTGAGACAGAGTCTTGCTCTGTCGCCCAGGCTGGAGTGCAGTGGCGCAATCTCGGCTCACTGCAAGCTCCGCCTCCCGGGTTCACGCCATTCTCCTGCCTCAGCCTCTCTGAGTAGCTGGGACTACAGGCGCCCGCCACCACGCCCGGCTAATTTTTGGTATTTTTAGTAGAGACGGGGTTTCACCGTGGTCTCGATCTCCTGACCTCGTGATCCGCCCGCCTCAGCCTCCCAAAGTGCTGGGATTACAAGCGTGAGCCACCGCGCCCGGCAGATTCCCCCTTTTCTAATTTTTGCTGCATTTCACGGAGCTTGGTAACAGCTTTATCTATTGACATTATGCTAATAAGATTAAAGTTATGCATGCTGACTAGGTGAAGCATAAAGTTTCGACAAAAATTCTTCTTAATTATTTTCTGTCCATAATTTTCTACAAAAAGCATACAGGCATGATTCATTTGATTGTCAGCAATAAACCTATTTAATAAAAACAGAATATCAATAGCAATACAAAGCATTTTTGTCAAATGCAATAGTGATAACCATTATAAGACTATATCCAACTCCAGTAAATAAAAGATTAAAGAAGTGATAAAACTATAGAGAAACTGAGATTCAATCATCTGAATGAGCTTACCATTTTAGAAATTTCAAGAGATTTAATCTAATTTAAGCTTAAACAGGTGCCATTAGAACAGTAGATATAATTTCTATTCTTCAATTTCATAAACAGTCTTAAAAGCATAAAATATTTGGGCCAGGTAATTATGCCTGTAATTCCAGTGCTTTGGGAGGCTGAGGCAGGTGGATCACAAGGTCAGGAGATCGAGACCATCCTGGCTAACACGGTGAAACCCTGTCTCTACTAAAAATGCAAAAAATTAGCTGGGCGTGGTGGCGGGTGCCTATAGTCCCAGCTGCTTGGGAGACTGAGGCAGGAGAATGGCGTGAACCTGGGAGGCGGAGCTTGCAGTGAGTCAAGATCGCACCGCTGCACTCCAGCCTGGGCGACAGAGGGAGACTCCATCTCAAAAAAAAAAAAAAAAAAAATGTAGTACAGACAAGTCTCACTGTATTGCCCAGGTTGGTCTTGAATTCCTCAGCTCAAGTGGTCCTCCTACCTTGGCATCCTAAAGTGCCAGCATTATAAGTGTGAGCCACCACACCAAGCCGGGAACATACTTTTAGCCACAAAGTAATAAGAAACAAAATTGTTCCCCTTTCACCTCTATGAAATGGTAAACAAATCCAAAAAGCCACGTTTTATTCTGAAAAATTAACCAATTGTTAACAATTGTGGTAATAACTGTGGTAATTTTCAGGATTTCCAGACATGTAACACGTGGCAATAAAAGGCATGAAAATTGGGTCATTAAATGAACCTACAGCTCTGTCTTGCCTTCTGCTGCTCCCTGGTCGTGGTCCCACCAAGGTGGCTTTTTTTTTTTTTTTGGAGATAGGGTCTCATTCTGTTGCCCAGGCTGGAGTGCAGTGGTGCAATCTTGGCTCACTGCAATTTCCATTTCCCAGGTTCTTCAAGTGATTCTAGTGCCTCAGCCTCCCGAGTAACTGGGATTACAGGTGTGTGACACTGCACCCGGCTAAGTTTTGTACGTTTAGTGGAGACAGGGTTTCACCATGTTGGCCAGGCTGGTCTCGAACTTCTGACCTCAAGTGATCCACCCGCCTTGGCCTCCCAAAGTGCTGGGATTACAGGCATGAGACACTGTGCCCACCTCTATAAAATGTTTTGAGTGTGAACGAGTCAACCCTGATAGAGTTTGCAAGCATGGGAGAAACACTACTACGAGAGTTAGGATGGGCACCAGTGATTTCTGAGGAGGGTCTATGATGATGACACCCTTTCCTACGGACGCCAGGGTTGCAGCAGCCTATTTCCTCTTGAAAGCTCACGGAATCACAACCTGATATATAATGCTGCAATGACTCACATCTCTGCAACAAGTTCTAAAGACAAGGTCCGGTTTTTGCCCTGATTTTATTAATACTAATGAATATAATATTAATTCATTGTTATAAATAATACCAAAAGGAATGTCTTTGTACCCAAAAGAAACCTGCCAAACCAAAAAAACATTGGACTAGAATAAAATTTGGGACAAATATACATTAATGGAATTTTAAATAAGATTCTAACACACGCAGATTTCTAGGATGTGAAACAGCAAAAGACCATAAAGATAATAAAATATTTAAATTAATTTAGAAATACCCTACCGATGCTTTATGACATGGAGATTCCAGAGTTTCATCACTTCTTTCTCTCCTTCATTAACATCAGAAAATTCTTCAATTTGCTGGGAAAAAGAAAGAAAAACACCTATTAAACACATATTTTAAGAAAAATTTGTGAGAATATCAAAACAGAATGGAACTAAAAATACCACAACATATTTATACAGCAAAGTTGCAACATTTCTTAAAATTAACTTCTATTTAAGCAGTCATTTAATTTAATTAATTTATTTATTTAGAGACAGAGTCTTGCTCTATCGCCCCGGCTGAAGCACAGTGGCACGATCTCAGCTCACTGAAACCTTGACCTCCCGGGTTCAAGTGATTCTCCTGTCTCAGCCTCCCGAGTAGCTGGGATCTCAAGCATGTGCTACCATGCCCAGTTAACTCTTGTATTTTCTTTTAGTAGAGATGAGGTTTTGCCATGTTGGCCAGGCTGGCCTCAAACTCCCAACCTCAGGTGATCAGCCCAACTCGCCCTACCAAAGTGTTGGGATTACAGGCGTGAGCCAGCACACCTGCCGTCACTTAAAAAGGGAAAGCCTAAATTACGATTACCTATAAATATAAAAATGAAAACACACAATACAAGTTTACTTAAAGAAAATCCATCTTCCCTTTAACTTAGTAACATTTTTGTTTGTTTTGATACAGGCTCTCGGTCACCCAGGCTGGAGTGCAGTGGTGCAATCTTGGCTCACTGCAACCTCCATCTCTGGGGGTTAAGCGACTCTCCTGCCTCAGCCAACTGAATAGCTGGGACTACAAGTGCGTGCCACCATGCGCGGCTAATTTTTTGTATTTTTAGTAGAGACCAGGTTTCGCCATGCTGTCCAGACTGGTCTTGAACTCCTGAACTCAGGCAATGCTCCTGCCTCGCAAAGTGCTGGGATTACAGATGTGAGCGACCGCCACCAGCCTAACTTGGTTAAGTTTTAAAGTGACATAATTTTAAAAACCATACATTTCTGGATTCCTTAACTTTTTTTAAAAAAAACTTCCTTTACACTAAAAGTCTAGTTCATAGTAAGCAATTTTCAAAACAAATTAATAATATTCCAAGATAACTGCCAATAAAGATAATAATAATTACTGTAATGGTTTTTTCTCTTAGCCATTCAGGATCCTTTTCATCTTCACTACTTCCATTTCTTGTGGGCGGAGAGGTAAGCAGGTATCATCATGGAAATACAGACGATTGTGGCCACTACTATATGTTCTTTGCTGTTCTACCTCCCCATCTTCAGATTCAAGAAATTCAGACATGCTTGCTTTCGTTCGTTTTGGCCTAATGAAAAGAAATAAATGTTGATTTATGGCCTCTACATGTATACCACCTAACCTCACGACTAGGAGTTGAGATCTGTGATAATCTGCATCACCATTTTATAAAACTAACCATAAAACAACAGTATTAGAGGCACACCCCCACTAGTTATTTTCTTTCGGTACATAATGTAAATCCAACCTATTACATATTAATTCAAACACAGTTTTAAAACTGTCTTTCTGGCTGTGAAAAGTTACAGTTAAAAAGGAGGAAAAAGAAATGAAGTGCTGGCCGGGCACGGTGGCTCACGCTTGTAATCCCAGCACTTTGGGAGGCCGAGGCGGGCGGATCACCAGGTCAGGAGATTGAGACCACGATGAAACCCCGTCTCTACTAAAAATACAAAAATTAGCCGGGCGTGGTGGCGGGCGCCTGTAGTCCCAGCTACTCGGAGAGGCTGAGGCAGGAGAATGGCGTGAACACGGGAGGCGGAGCTTGCAGTGAGCCGAGATTGTGCCACTGCACTCCAGCCTGGGCGACAGAGCGAGACTCTGTCTCAAAAAAAAAAAAAGAAATGAAGTGCTAGTTAGGGCACACTCAGATAAGAATATGCATATAAAATCCTACATGTCAAAACTGTGTATTCTAACTCATGTATATTCACAAAGCAGAAAAGCTGTAACACTGGTTACATACGCATACACCTGCCTTAAAATTTTTTTCAGTTTTACTAAGATTTAAAATTCCCTCTTTGTAATTTTATTTATTACTATTATTATTATTTGAGACGAAGTTTCGCTCTTGTTGCCCAGGCCAGAGTGCAATGGCACGACCTCGGCTCACGGCAACCTCGACCTCCCGGGTTCAAGCAATTATCCAGAAACTTCTACTGACAGAATTCTTTAATCCCAATAACCACTGCAGCAGTAGTGACATTGACATCATTAAAACTTAAGTATAAAGTTCAAAGAAAAAGTGAGAAAACTTCTCTGTAGAAATAGGAGCTATCAAGTGTTATAAAGCAGTTAACAACCCCATAGACACATAATACTGAAAAATAATAATTTCCACCTAACTAACTAGTAGCTTCGTCTGGCTCCTTTGTTCCTCCAACATCAGTAAAAATTAGAGCTTAAACTTTTGTTATATGCCCTTTTTACCTACCTGCACGCAAGAATGTGTGTGATAGGTGTTCTCTTAACTGGTCCGTTGCGACTAAAAGCAAATCTAGGTTGGCGATGAATATCCTGAGGATTTCCTGCATAGGAGCCATCATAACACTCATTGATAGAAACATCTATCCTAGTACCTTTTGGATGATACTGCAACAAAAATGTCCAAAAAAAATTAATTATCCTATCCTAAATATCCCTCCAATTTAATTAAAGAATTTGTGGGCTCTTAATATTTAGAAAACGAAAATAGGCCAGGCACACCAGCAAGGTAAACAGGCTATCAGAAGACCTGGGGTCAACAAAATGTGTTAAAATCTTAACTATGTCATTTATTGCTTGGTGACTTTGTACAAATTATTTCTTGGTTGAGCAAGAATAAGAAAATTATCACTTAATTGAAAGAGTTGGTTGAGGATTTTGTGAGTCTATTAGAGACACTACACAAACATTAATTATAATTCCAAATACATATCAACTGAATCATTCACTGTAATCCATATATACAGCAACCTATCAAATACAGAAATGTGTTATTTTTATACAAAGTACAATTTTTGAAAGTCACGCTATCTTGTACTTAATGCATATTTTTTCCCTTTTTTAATTCAAAAAAATTTTTGTGGGTACATAGGTGTATGTATTTATGGGGTACAAGAGATTTCTTAACACAAATTGAGAAAATATGAAAAATTACAACATAGTTGAAGATAAATTTGCTATGGCAGAGTTTAAGATGCTTGAGTAAACTATAAAGTTTGCGGCAGTTCAGAGTACAACAAGGGCAATGCAGGTCATCTCTTGCTTCAGTTTGTTGCCTTGTACTGTTGTTATAGAGAAACCAAAAACAATAAAAAAAAAAAGCAAATCTCCAATTTACACTTAACAAGATATTTTGTTTAAATATCACTTCTAAAAATAGTTTAAAAAAATTTTTTTTTTTTTTTTTTTTTTTGAGACGGAGTCTCGCTCTGCCGCCCAGGCTGGAGTGCAGTGGCGCGATCTCGGCTCACTGTAAGCTCCGCCTCCCGGGTTCATGCCATTCTCCTGCCTCAGCCTCTCCGAGTAGCTGGGACTACAGGCGCCCGCCACCACGCCCGGCTAATTTTTTGTATTTTTTTAGTAGAGACGGAGTTTCACCGTGGTCTCGATCTCCTGACCTCGTTATTTGCCCGCCTCGGCCTCCCAAAGTGCTGGGATTACAAGCGTGAGCCACCGCGCCCGGCCAGTTTAAAAAATTTAAAAGGAAAATCAAATTAGAGATATTCTCATTAAATATGCCCAGCGGGGCGAGGTTACTCATGCCTGTTAATCCCAGCATTTTGGAAGGCCAAGGCAGACACTGTCAAATGTATCGCTTGGAGCTCAAGACAAGCCTGGGCAACATGGTAAAACCTCATCTACACAAAAACTACAAAAATTAGCCGGGAGTGGTGGTGTGTGCTTATAATTAGTTACTCGGGAGGCTGAGGCGTGAGAATCCGGTTGAACCCAGGAGGCAGAGGTTGCAGTGAGCCAAGACTGCACCACTGCACTCCAGCCTGGGCAACAAAGTGAGATCCTGTCTCAAATAAATAAATAAAATAAAAATGAACAAAAAATTTTCATGTTTGACATACAAAAAACAAATACGTTTCATAATTACTTTAAGAAGAAGGGTTAGCTATGTTTACCTGATAAAATATTCTTAATTTTTGTCGGTTTCAATTTGGAGTATCCTTTTGTTTGTAGATCTGTAGTCAATGATTCTTTAACAGCTGAAAACATACACTTTTATATTCAATAAAAACATTGCTTTTGAAAAGCAAAATAACATACCTCACAAAAACTATTAAATATTAAAGGTTTCACAGAATCCTACTTGTGGTACTTAAATACATTTCTGTTATCTCCCTCAAATGATGATTGAGGGCACAATACCCATAATCAGCATCCCTAATCTGATATTAAGGTCTATTGGCAGGACATTTTTGTTTCCTTAAAAAGCACCTCTGGCTGGGCGTGGTGGCTCACGCCTGTAATCCCAGCACATTGGGAGGCCAAGGCAGGAGGATCACGAGGTCAGGAGTTAGAGACCAGCCTGCCCAACATAGCAAAACCCCGTCTCTAATTAAAAATATAAAAAATTAGCAGGGCATGGTGGTGGGCACCTGCAATCCCAGCTACTCAGGAGGCGGAAACAGGAGAATAGCTTGAACCCGGCAGGCAGAGGTTGCAGTGAGCCAAGACCACACCACTGCACTTCCACCTGGGTGACAAGAGCGAAACTCGGTCTCAAAAAACAAAAACAGGGCCAGGCGCAGTGGCTCACGCCTGTAATCCCAGCACTTTGGGAGGCCGAGGCGGGCAGATCACCTGAGGTGTCAGGAGTTTGTCACCAGCCTGGCCAACATGGCGAAACCCCATCTCTACTAAAAATATAAAAATTAGCCAGGCATGTCGGTGGGCACTTTTAGTACCAGCTACTCGGGAGGCTGAAGTACGAGAATCACTTGAACCCGGGAGGTTGCAGTGTGCCAAGATTGCACAATTGCACTCTAGCCTGGGTGTCAAGAGAAGACTGTCTCCAAAAACAAAAAAAAACAGATTTTATGCTCAGCTCTCTTCCTGAAGGTTTACTTTGCTCATGACTTTAGGTATAGCTCATACAAAACATAAATCATTAAAGGTTGTCTCCAACTTATAATCCCTTTAAACAACATTTCAAAAGCTTGTTTCTAAGTCAACTGTATTTACCCCAAGTTCTTCATCCTATATAAAAATATGGTAGTTGGCTGGGCATGGTGGCTCATGCCTGTAATCCCAGCATTTTGGGGGGCCAAGGCAGGTGGATCACAAGGGTCAGGAGATCGAGGCCATCATGCCCAACACGGTGAAACCCCGTCTCTACTAAAAATACAAAAATTAGCCGGGCATGGTGGCATGCATCTGTAGTCCCAGCTACTCAGGAAGCTGAGGCAGGAGAATCGCTTGAGGAGGTTGCAGTGAGCCAAGATTGTGCCACTGCACTCCAGCCTGGGTGACAGAACAATACTCCGTCTCAAAAATAATAATAATAAATAAATAAATAAATAAAATAAAAATGGTAGTTACTGATTTGGTGTGGCAATCAAATTCATAATGAGTACTATCATTTCTCTTGTAACCAAATACTCCTGTTAACTGTCAATGCTGCAAAATGAAGGAACCTCTCTAGATCAATTACTCTCTACAAAGAAAGTAGAGAAATTACACGATATTCAGATTTCAGCTGTAAACTGAACAACTCTAAGGTAGGTGGAATCTGCATTTCTTCCTCCATGTTTAAACAAACCAATCAATCAATCATGGGATTCCTTTTTTTTTTTTTTTGAGACGAGTTTCACTCTTGTTGTCCAGGCTGGAGTGCAATGGCACAGTCTCAGCTCACTGCAACCTCCGTCTCCCAGGTTGAAGCAATTCCCCTGCCTCAGCCTCCCGAGTAGCTAGGACTACAGGCATGCGCCAACACAGCCGGCTAATTTTTTGTATTTTTAGTAGAGACGGGGTTTCACCATGTTGGCCAGACTGCTTTCGAACTCCTGACCTCAGGTGATCCAGCCGCCTTGGCCTCCCAAAGTGCTGGGAATATAGGCGTGAGCCACCATGCCCAGCGGGTTTCTTTTAATTCCTCTAGAGAAGGTAGAGTCTTGTCCTGTCTCACTATGCTTCTATGATTAAGCTAGATATCCTCCACACAGAAGGCAATAGAACTTGGATGCAAAGACGTCACTCATTTCTGTAAAATATCAGTTACCTGTCTGTAGTCTCTAGGAGCTTCTGAACTATGAGTTCAAATGAAGAAGATAAGCAGTAAGTAGCTGGTTCTTCCTGATCATCAGCAACGTCTGCAGCTTCATAAGCAGCTTCAGCCAGACTAGAGAAAGCCTGAAATGCAGATAGGTTCAATGTTAATCCTGAAAGAATCCCATACCTTAGGATTATCTCATTTTTCATTAAGATACTTTGGGCTGTGTCAGTGAACTTCCAACTTTTTCTGCCAAGGTCATCTCAAGACAGCATTTTACAGGTATCTTTTAAACTAACTATTTATTTATTTTATTTGTACTTTCTGTTCACCCTGTCTGATAATCTGACAACTCTCTAAGCAGCAGAGTACTTTCAACAATACCTGCCATTTCATTTGTTTCCTTTCACAGAAAGACTTTTAGCCCCATTCCTTCCTTATTTGAACTTCCTCCCCTTAACCAATTACATTAGCCTATACTGACTCAGCATTTAGGCCGCCTACCTTCCTTCCCTCTTGCTCTCTTCTCAGCAATGATACTTCTTGTAGCCGAAAACTCTCTACCTTAATCAAAACTTCTTGTCCCCAAGCAATTCAAGAAAGCAACCCAAGTCCAGTTTGCCCACTGGGTTACCATGACTGTTCTAAGTGGTTCAGGAACCAGTAACCATAAGTCAACTGTTCCCACTGGCTCTTGCAGTTGGAATCTCCCCCACATTTTAACTGAATAAATTAGAAAGACAATGCTACTCAGAAAAAGCTTTCCAGTGAGGCAGATTGATTTCTCTCCCACACCTTCTACTTTCTTGCCAGTGGCGCAGGCAAGCTCTTTTTCTCACCAGGAAGAAAATCCCTTACCCAGCACACATTTGAAGCCACTCTGGGTTCAGCACTGAGACCCTCAATCAGACACTGTAGCAGGGGAGCCAAGTAGACATCATTGATGGCAGCTTCAGGAAGCAGCTCACAAATTCTGCCTACAGTCCATGCAGCTGTATCTCGAACAACTACACTGGGGTCTTTCATTAATTCTATTAGGGTGGGCATTGCCTGAAAATATAACAGTTATTAGCAAAGCAAAACAATGATTAAAATTCATGTTAACTACTACCCCAGAAAAAGAAATACTGATGGATGGCTTAACTCAAAAAAGTCACCAAGATACTTTTGTAATTTTACAGGACATGGTGTGAAACATCTTTCAAAATATTTGAAAATATCTTTCAAAACTCCAGTTTAGAGTTTTATATTAAGAATTTGGTGTAAATGCTTTTAGTAGTTTGCAATAAATTACTCAGAGGCCAGGCATGATGATGGCTCATGCCTGTAATCCCAGCACTCTGGGAGGCTGAGGCAGGCACATCACTTGAGGTCAGGAGTCACTTGAGGTCAGGAGTTCAAGACCAGCCGGGCCAACATGATGAAACCCGGTCTCTCTACTAAGAACACAAAAATCAGCTCGGCATGGTGGCACATAGTCCCAACTACTCAGGGGGCTGAGGCACGAGAATTGCTTGAGCTGGGGAGCTGGAGGTTGCAGTGAGCCTAGATTGCACCACTGCACTTCAGCACTCCAGCATGGGTGACAGAGTAAGACTCCATCCCCCCGCCTCCCCACCTCAAAAAAAAAGAATTACTCAGATACTCAGAATTCTCAGGATGCAGCTATGATGGCATCTGGCTATATCCAGGAGACTGAAAGACTGAATTCTTTAAGCACTAAACTCAACTGTAACTCTTTTTTTTTTTTTGAGTTAGAGTTTCGCTCTTGTTGCCCAGGCTGGAGTGCGATGGCACGACTTATAATAGCAAAACAAGCACAACATTTCCGTAAGAACATTTTCATTACATAAAAGACATTTTGTCCAAAGAATAGAATAATAATGCCATTATTAAAAATTATGGGGAATCGCTGGGTGCAGTGGCTCACGCTTGTAATCCCAGCACTTTGGGAGGCCGAGGCGGGCGGATAACGAAGTCAGGAGATCAAGACCATCCTGGCTAACATGGTGAAACCCCATCTCTACTAAAAATACAAAAAAATTAGCCGGGTGTGGTGGCGGGCACCTGTAGTCCCAGCTACTCGGGAGGCTGAGGCAGGAGAATGGCGTGAACCCGAGGGGCAGAGCTTGCAGTAAGCCGAGATGGCACCACTGCACTCCAGCCTGGGCGACAGCAAGACTCCGTCTCAAAAAAAAAAAAATTATGGGGAATCAGCGCTAGGTGCAAAAAAAAAATTATCGGGAAATGTTTACAACATAGTATTAAATGAAGAAACAAGTTATAAAACAATCTGCACAGGAAGAGCCTGTTGCACAGACATGCACACAGGAAAAAGGTTCAAGAATAAATACAGAGTTAAGAGTGGTATTTCTGGGCAATGAAATTAAAGGTGACTTTTCTCTTTTGGCTTTTTTCAAACGTCTCTGGATCATGCTGACTTATGTAATTAAAAACCTAAGGAATGTATTTTACCCTCATTAAAAGTAAACAAGTATCTAGAAATAATCTTTGTAGATGACAATTTACAGTTTTGTTTTGAAAAATAAAGATATGCTTTAAGTTTAAACAATAAATATCCTACTTTCTACTCCAAAAATCCCTCAGCTTCACCTGTATAACTAGTGGTTTGAGCTGACTGGGCTCTGGTCCTTCCAAGATACAACCAAAAGCCATCACTGCTGCATCCCGGTACCGCCAATCTGGGTTCTTGATGTGTTCTTTAATGAAGGGGAGGACATGTGGGACAATGTCATCTTCACAGCAGGTGGCCAGAAGCATGAGGCACACCCCTGCTGCTTTGCAGGGGTTCCAGTCATCGTCATCATCATTTTCGTCCTGGTGAAAGAATATGGCACTAGTTAAGATTTTGTCCAAAGAATCATTTTAACTCTAAAGGTCCTCCGACTACTCTTGAATGTCTTTAGAACTAAAACTCCAAGGAAATAAAATATAAGACCTCTGTATTTTGTCTCTTCCACAAACATTCATCACAGCATAGCCTTTGTTAAACGAGATTCAGATGGAAGAAGATTCCCTTTAGTACTACACAACAAGAATGAAAAAATTTCAACTACATCCAAAAAGAATGAATTCCAAACATTTAGAACAAAATACAGAACTAGAGTGTATGCTGTATGATTCCAGTTATGTAAAGTCCAAAATCGGCCAGGCGCGGTGGCTCATGCCTGTAATCCCAGCACTTTGGGAGGCTAAGGTGGGTGGATCACCTGAGGTCAGGAGTTTGAGACCAGCCTGGCCAACATGGTGAAACCCCATCTCTACCAAAAATACAAAAATTAACTGGGTGTGGTGGCACGTGCCTGTAGTCCCAGCTACTCAGGAGGCCAAGGCAGGAGAATTGCTTGAACCTGGAAGGCGGAGGTTGCAGTGAGCCGAGATTGTGCCACTGTGCTCCAGCCTGTGTAACAGAGTGAGACTCTGTCTCAGAAAAAAAAAAACAAAAGACATAGTATTAAAAAAAATAATAAATAAAGTCCAAAATCAACAAAAATTAACCTATGGAATAAAAGACCAGGAAAGTGAGGGAGTTTCATGACTGGGAGGAAGACATGATTCAATCAAAAGTTCAAAAAAGAGGCGAGGTGCAGTGGCTCATGCCTGTAATCCCAGCACTTTAGGAGTCCAAGGCAGGCAGATCACTTGAGGTCAGGACTTCGAGACCAGCCTGGTAAACGTGGTGAAACCTCGTTTCTACTAAAAATACAAAGACTAGCTGGGTATAGTGGCACACGCCTGTTAATCCCAGCTATTCGGGAGGCCGAGGCAAGAGAATGACATGAACCTGGGAGATGAAGGTTGTAGTGAGTCAAGACAGCCCCACTGCACTCCAGCCTGCGTGATAGAGCAAGACTCTGTACCCCCCAACCCTCAACAAAAAACCAAAAACCAAAAACACAAAAGTTCAAAGAAGAAAAGATTCCACTAATATCTCCTCTTAAGTTAGAATCCAAGGTATAGCTTCCTAATTGTGGCCATTCACACCACATAGTAAACTTAAGGCACGTTGCCTATGCAGTTTCAGAAAATCACACAAAGAATAATTTGTTCTCAAATAGGAAAAGCACAATAAAAATATAAGAAAGTAGGCCGGGTGCAGTGGCTCACGCCTGTAATCCCAGCACTTTGGGAGGCTGAGGCAGGTGGATCACTTGAAGTCAGGAGTTCAGAGACCAGCCTGGCTAACATGGCAAAACCCCGTTTCTACTGAAAATACAAAAATTAGCTGGGCGTGGTGGTGCACGCCTGTATTTCCAGCTACTGGGGAGGCTGGAGTGGGACATTGCTTCAACCCAGGAGGCAGAGGGTACACTGAGCCAAGATCATGCCATTACACTCCAGCCTGGGAGACAGAGTATGACTCCGTCTCAAAACAAAAGAAAAAACAAAAACAAAAAAACCCTGAAAGGAGAGATGAAAATTTAAGGGAACACCCAGTTCATTTTAATCCAAATACATCCCTACTTAGCTTTTGAAACTGCTATATTGAGAATCATACACATCCCTAAAAACAATTACATTCCTGTATACAAAGAAATGACGCAGTGCTCAGTTACCAGCATTGTTTCCTCAGAGTACTAGCAGCTCTTTGGTAATACTTCACATGCACCAGAAGAACCTTCCCAAACACCGTATCAAGAAACACTGTGTTGCATAAAGTCAGGAGAACAAAAGCAACCAGGACACGGTCCTCATAAAAGAACTTCCATATTTACTCATTAGATCCCAATCTTTATGAAGTCTTGTCACTTTACTTTCATCCTGAATCTTAATAATTGAAGTTAATTATCTTAAAGGATCAGTAGCAGGGTTTCTTTCTTGGGTTGGGGTCCTTCATTAGGATCTGAATAACTCATATCCAACTTCCTTAGCATTTTAAAAACATACACCCTGTGAAATCACGAAAGTATCCTAGATATTAGAACAGATACACAAGTGGCCTAAAACCAGCACATCTTTGCTCCCAACCTTGCTTCACTGAAGCTTTGATAGAGCACCTCTCTTTTAGGAGTTTGGACAACGGAGCACTCAGGAAATCAGAGCAGCATGTGGCTCATTCCTGAGCGAGACGCATCTGAGATGTTAAGACTCAGTTCTCCTTCACAAAGAAGTCAGAGCCCAGGGGATCTTGTAGATCCAGCTTAGCTGTTCCTGAGTCATCAACAACAGAACATCAAATAGTTGATGGGTTGCGAAGTTCCTTCCATGGAAACTGTTCCACAAACAGTTTACTGTTAGTAAGGTTTCACAGCTTACCTACCTATATTTGGAAGGTAACTCACCTGTTTAGTTAGTGTCTGTGTGAGGATTGGAACCAGATACTGTAGTGCTCCCTTGGCATAAAACTTGCTGGTGTGCTCAGGGGGCCGTCCTTGTTCTGCTGCCTGAGGAGAAACAAAGCAAATTCTAGACAAAAGCAACCAAACTCTGTATACTAAAGGCATACAATGACAGCTGACCAGGGGTCTCTTAACAGAAACGTACAGGAACAAATGGTAACATACAATGTGATCTTGGAAAGTGCTAACTTTTTGGTCTACTTCAGTGAGAATCTTTTAGGCCATAAATTATAGGTCCAAGGCAACATTAAGTATAACTTTTTTTCGTAAGTTCAATTCATATGGACAACCTGATATTTCAGTGTTCCTTGGATCAACACACACATCCAGTTTGCCTAAAGATGCCAAAAAGAAACTTATTCTTGTCCTGAAATAAAGTGTGTAAAGACCAAGCTAGAAACAAAACGTGAATTCAAAGATCCCAAGTAGAGAACTCCCCCTTCTCCTCCATATCTGACTCTTTCACCAGAGCTAGTAAAGTATCAATTATACATCCCAGGCTTGCATCAGGACTTCCAAAAGGAAATAATTCAGCATCAGGTATCACCTTGGTAAACTGCGACAGCCTGCTGCCCCCTTGTGTTCACTGTGATAATACCACTATTTACGATCAATCATGCCTGACTGCTTGGCAAAAACGTGAGAGCCCTCATTACTGATGTGCCTCCTTCATGAAGGGCTCTGGCTAGCAGAAAAATCAAAATCTCTGCCAATGGAGATACCCTCTAAACCCAGACAGAATAAAGTTCCCCTAGAAGGGGAGTATCATCCACAAATGAGATATGTCCCAAAGCCTATTCAGAATAATAGTTCTCCCCAGCTCACCTCTGAAGCCTCAATGGCCAAATCCATTTCCTCATCACAGACATTGGACCAGAATTCTATCCCTTGTAGAGCCACCTCATCAATGTCACTTTTCATTGCTTCGATTGTGATCTTAAGAAGAAAAACACCCCAGGCCCCAAATAAGTACTGATTCAAGTGAGTCCCCGCTCCAACCCAGCTTTAACCACAGACATGCAAATTTCAGAAATGTAACTTATAAAAAGCAAGCTAGGCTTGAAAGAAAAGATAGAAAAAGAAAGATTTTCTTTGTTTCTTTTTTTTTTTTTTTTTTTTTTTTGGTGATGGGGTCTCACTCTGTCACCCAGGCTGGAGTACAGTAGCACAATCTCAGCTCACTGCAACCTCCACCTGCCGGGCTCAAACAACCTCCACCCCCCGGGCTCCCACCCCAGCCTCCTGCGTAGGTGGGACCACAGGTGCATGCCACCTCACCTGGCTTATTTTTGTATATTTTGTAGAGGCGGGTTTCACCATATTGCCTAGGCTGGTCTCAAACTCCTGGACTCAAGTGATCTGTCAGTCTCAGCCTCCCAAAGTGCTGGGATTACAGGCGTGAGCCACCATGCCTAGCCTCAGATTTTCAAAATGCAGGTTTTTTTTTTTCTTTTTGAGACAGAGTCTCGCTTTGTGGCCCAGATTCGAGTGTAATGGCGTGATCTTGGCTCACTGCACCCTCCGCCTCCTGGGTTCAAGCGATTCTCCCGCCTCAGCCTCCTGAGTAGCTGGGATTACAGACATGCGCCTGTAAAGTGTTGGGATTACAGGCGTAAGCCACCGCGGCTGGCCTCAGTCCTTTTTTTTTTTTTTTGCATTAAAGGTGCGTGTGGAACCCATGGTAGGGCTAAATTCACTAATACTATTCAGACTGAAGATGTTACTTCTATCTTCTTGAAGGGTCAGGTTTTGGGTATAGCAATAGCAAAGCTGCTTTAATGGCTACAGGGGAAAACAATCACTTGAATAACCTATGGCAATAAAGTAGCAAAGCTGATCAAAAACCTTTTCTCCCTTAACTGTTTGTGTATATATATTTTTTAGTAGAAATGGCTTGAATAACCTATGGCAATGAAGTAGCGAAGCTGATCGAAAACCTTTTCTCCCTTAACTGTTTATTTGTGTATACATATTTTTTAGTAGAGATGGTGTCACCATGTTGCCCAGGTTGGTCTCCAACTCCTGACCTCAGTGATCCTCCTGCTTTGGCCTCCCAAATTGCTGGGATTATAGTGAGCCACCACACTGGCCCCTTAAACCTTTTTTAAGAGGATGGCAACCTCCGTTACAATTCTTCCCTCTTCTCCAATGTTTTTATTAATTATCATTATTACTTTTTGAGATGGAGTCTGTTTGCACTGGCATGATCTCGGCTCACTGCAACCTCCGCCTCCCAGGTTCAAGCGATTCTTGTACCTCAGCCTCCCCAGCAGCTGGGATTACAGGCACGTGCCACCACACCCAGCTAATTTTTTTGTATTTTTAGTAGAGACAGGGTTTCACCATGTTGGCCAGACAGGTATGAAACTCCTAACCTCAGGTGAACTGCCTGCCATGGCCTCCCTAAGTGCTGGGATTACAGGTGTGAGCCACCATGCCCAGCCAGAATATTAATTATTAGTAACAATATTAATCAAACCTTATTGCTCAAGTCAACTGATTCCCAGTATTTTAAACTTATATTAGATTTGACATTTCCTAGGAAAGATACGAGACAGATTTTTCATATAACCTAACACTTACCCTCGTATCTGGACACTGTGTGGCTTCACAGACCACCTGCATAATAAAGTGCCTTTCAGACTGTAGGAGGAATAAAAATAAAGAGAATTAGGAGAGCATAACCTGTACATAGGAAGATTTCCAGCCTCCCTCCACAAGGAAAACCTCTCGCTCCCTCAGGGCCCCACACAGCCCTGCCTGGTACAATCAAGCCACTCTCCCTTGAGATGGTACAGCACTATAAAGGCTATAAAGAGTTTACCTTCGGTGTCTGCTATGTGACTTGCCCTCCAATGAGGTCCCTAATCTTTTAATCTCCAAAATGACCCCTCACTAACAAAGACTTCAGGGAGGAAACAGAAAAATGTAGGTCACAAGGTTTAAATAAAAATGGTTGGTTAAAAGATAAAAATTTACATGTAGGAAAATCAATTTCCTTATAGCTAAAATAAGAGAATTCAAAATATCTGCTTTATTTCAGAGACCAAATTTGTTTTCTGAGGTAGCAAATTCACATCAAATGTGGTGAGAAAACGGAGAATGAGCTTTATGTGCTACCCTCCTAAATCTTCCAAAATCTATTAAACAAAAATCCAGTTTTCTAATCACTTAGAATTGCCATTTGCTCTGGGGTTTCAGACCTTTCCAAAGTCAAGAAATGGTAAAAAGCCAGCTAAAGTGTCAACAAACATACATACAGAAATACTTTCAGACCATGACCCCGGCAATTTTACTTGTCGGTATTTACCCAAAAGGACTGAAAGCAGAGTCTCAAAGATACACATGCATGCCCATGTTCATAGCAGCATTACCCACAATAGCCAAAACGCGGGCGCAAACCAAATGGCCATGGACGGACGACTAGATAAACAAAATGTGGCATATACATGTAATGGAATATTAATCACCCTTAAAAAGCAAATTTTGACAAATGCTACCCCTTAGATCAATCTCGAGGACATCATACTAAGTAAAACAAACCGGTCGCAAAAAGACAAATATTATATGATTCCACTTACGTAAGGTATTTCGTTAGAGTAGTAAAATACATAGAAACTGAAAGTAAAATGGTGGTTACCAGTGGCTGAGAAAAGGGGAAATGAGGAGTTGTTGTTCTGTATGTACAGTTTCAATTTTGCAAGATGAAAAAGTTCTGGAGATTGTTTCCACAGCAATGTGAATCTACTTAACTATACATTTAAAAATGATTTAAGATGGTCAATTTTATGTTATTCATTGCATTTTCAGCCAAAATGTTTACATATATATTATACATACACATACATATACATATATACATATATATATGTTTTGGAGACAGAGTCTTGCACTGTTGCCCAGGCTGAAGTACGGTGTTGAAATCTTGAGCCTTGAACTCCCAGGCTCAAGTGATCCTCCCACCTCAGCTTCCTAAGTAGCTGGGATTACAGGCATGTGCCAGAGCACCTGCCTATATATCCTTTTTCTTAAAAACACCTTCCTAAGGTAGTATGAAACACACCAATTGCTATAATTTTTATTTATTTCATTTTTCATTCTTTTTTTTCCATTATAAGCCCTGTAAACACAAGAGCTCACAAAACTGGTTAACAACTCAGTTGTTCCTCTCCACAGAAATCTTTTTTTTTAGAGACAGGGTTTTGTTATGTTGTGCAGGCTAGTCTCAAACTCCTGACTTCAAGTGATCCTCTTGCCTTGGTGGCCCAAAGTGTTGGGATTACTGGATGTGAGCCCCAGCACCCGGCCTCCACAAAATCTTTAGTACAAGGCAAAAGATTCACACAATCTTAAAAGAAACCAAAGTATACCAAAGTATATAGTACATACCATAATTTCTTTCCTTTTCTTTTTTTTTTTTTTTTTTTTTTGAGACAGTCTCGCTCTGTCGCCCAGGCTGGAATACAGTGGTGCAATCTCGGCTCACTGCAACCTCTGCCTCCCAGGTTCAAGTGATTCTCCTGCCTCAGCCTCCTGAGTAGCTGGGATTACAGGTGCACGCCACCACACCCGGCTAATTTTTTTGTATTTTTAGTAGAGACAGGGTTTCACCATGTTCGTCAGGCTGGTCTCAAACTCCTGACCTGATGATCCACCCGCCTCAGCCTCCCAAAGTGCTAGGATTACAGGCTTGAGCCACAGCGCCCAGCCTATTCCTTTCTTTTTTTTTAAGGGACGATATCTGATTTTGTTGCCCAGGCTGGCCTTGAACAACTGGCCTCAAGCAATCCTCCCGCCTCAGCCTCTGAAGTAGCTGGAGTACAAGTATGCACCACCACGCCCTATAATTTTAAAAAACCCAACGACATTCCACACTTTGGACTGCAAAAGGAAAAACCTAAGCTTAGAAACACTTTATTTCCAAAAGCACGATGAGAAACGGCAAACACTCCATGGGGATATCTCATACAACACGAACTCAACTAAACTACAAACAAATACTTTTAAGTAGGTGGTACTTTCTAAATCACAAACTTAAGAAAACAAAACAAAAAACTTTCATTTAACTTTCATCCCTTACTGTCTGAATCTACACCTTATTGTCAAAAAACTTACCTCTTTATCAAAGTTTGCTTTGGTGAACTCCAATGAGTTCAGGAGTGCATTAGTAGCAGCTAGCTTCACATTATTACTAGGCTCTTCTTTCCTCATCCCCTGGATTATGGCAGTCAGAATCTCATTGGATTTATCTTGTAGCTGCTCTGGGTCCTGTAACAAGCAGAGAAGTGCAATGAACATGCAGTCAGCCCTCTGCAGCCATGGGTTCCACATCTGTGGATTCAAGCAATTATGGATTGAAAATATTTAGAGGAAAAAAAATGGATGGTTGCATTTGTACTGCACCAAAAGGTGCATGTACACCTTTTTTTCTTGTCGTCATTCCCTTAATACAGTATACCAACTATTAATATAGCATTTACATTGAATTAGGTATTGTAAGTATTCTAGAGATGATTTAAAGTATATGGGAGGATCTGCATAGGTTATATGCAAATACTACACCATTTTATGTAACACACTTGAACATCTGAGGATTTTGGTACCTGAGGAGGGTGCTGGAATCAATCCCCTCCAGATAACTGCCATAAGGAGCTCACGACTAATCAGCAGTCCTTTTTCTGTTCTTAAGAGACAGGGTCTATACTGCCCAGACTGAAGTGCAGTGGCTATTCACAGGCACTACCACAGTGCACTGCACCCTCAAATTCCTGGGTTCAAGTGATCCTCCCACCTCAGCTTCCCAAGCAGCTGGGACTACAGGTGTAAGCTACTGTGCCTGGCTTAATCAGCAGTCCTTTTAACTGTAAAGTTCACTCAAGAAAGTATCATGACTTGGTGATCTTTCCCCACCCATTTCCATTTGGGAGTAGTACTGCAAACCACCTGCAAAATCATCTCATGGTACTGGCAGTCCAAAACTGAACAAAAGCAAGTCAAACTCATCAACTTCATCTTTGACTTCTTAACATAATGACTCTGGGTATGAGGTAATATTAGCTTTCTTCCCCGCTTCTGTGCAAATGGAGATGGCAGTCTGTTGGTGTTTTCCAGGCCATCTGTACTCTAAAGTAAAGCTTCAGGATATTTAAGGGCCAAGGCCAAGGATCAACACCTGGGCACATCTAGGGAGTCTAAGTCCGGGTCAAGTGCTGTGGGCTCCTTTGCTTCATAAAGTCTATATATTAAAATACACACCAAGAGTGGTAACCTCATCAGGAACAACAGTGCTGGGAGGGCTACATCTAATACTGTGTCTCCAGTGGCTAAACCAACTACATCGAATGTTGGCAAAACTTTCCGTAATGTAGTAAAAGAAAATGCGCCACAACATCCATGGTACATTCAGGATCTTAAGAAAAAGGATTGGGTCAGGGATGCTCCAAATGAGAATATCCTCATTTTGTAAGTCTAGAATCTAAGACTCTTCAGACACAGACTTCTGTTTTCAGTTTGCAATCCTCAAGTTTCTTTACTTTAGGGCATGATTAGCAATGTGAAGACAGAGGCCTAAGGGAAATAAATCAGTCTCACTTTCAAAACACTGTGTAATTTAGCTTGGCTTTCTTCGTGATTCAGTAAGGTAGTACTAATATCATTCATGTCACAGCTAGAGGCAATCAGAGGTATATAAACCAGATACATTAGGCAAGCACTTACTATATCTTGGCAAATATAACCGATGGCTTCCAATGTCGACTCCTTCATGTGCTCTGTGCTGTTGGGGTTTGTGACATTGGCCACCAGCTGAGGAATGAGTTCTGGCCACTGGTTTACTGGGATCTCTGCACAAGCAATACCAGCCACACACTGTGAGGCAGAACTAGGCCGGTAAGTTTCTGTGCCCAACGTCTGCAAAACCTGCACCAAAAAAGACAAAAGATACAAATTTCTAACACTATTTGACCACATTTTGCTCACCACCATACTTATATTAGTGTCTCTGAATTCTTTTTTTTTTCTTTCTTAAGACAGGGTCTCACTCTGTTGCCCAGACTGGAGGGCAGTGGCACGATCACAGCTCACTGCAGCCTCAATCTCTATGGTGCAATCTATCCTCCCGCCTCAGGCTCCTGAGTACCTGAACTACAGGGGTGGATATGCTGACACGCCCAGCTATCTTTTGTTGAGACAGGGCATCACCATATTGCCCAGGCTCAAAAAAAAAAAAAAAAAAAAAAAAAAAAAAAGGAACATACAAGGCCTCAGTCAGTTGTCCTGGGTGGAGTGCAGTAGCAAAACGATAGTGCAGCGGCACAACGATATTGCAGCCTCGACCTCCCAAGCCTCCCCGAGTAGCTTAGACTACAAGCACATGCCATCACACCCAGCTAACTTTTTTGGATTTTTTGTAGAGATAGGGGTCTCCCTATGTTGCCCAGGCTGGTCTCAAATTCCTGGCCTCCCAAAGTGCTAGGATTACAGGTGTGGACCACTGTGCCCAGGCAGCTGTCTCAGAATTCTTTTTTTTTTTTTTTTTTTGAGACAAAGTCTCGCTCGTGTCCCCCAGGCTGGAGCATGATGGTGCGATCTCGGCTCACTGCAACCTCCGCCTTCCAGGTTCAAGTGATTCTCCTGCCTTAGCTCCCCCCAGCAAGTAGCTGGGATTACAGGTGCCTTCCACCATGCCCGGCTAGTTTTTGTATTTTTAGTAGAGGTGGGATTTCACCATGTTGGCCAGGACAGTCTCGAACTCCTGACCTCAGGTGATCCACTCGCCTCGGCCTAACAAAGTACTGGGATGACAGGCGTGAGCCACCGTGCCTGGCCTCAGAATTCTTATCTATAATACGGAGAAGTAGAAAAGGCTGTCAGAAAAAGCCAGCCTCAGTAGCAACATCAGCATAATCAACACTGCCCTAGAACCTAGAAACAAAACCAGTCATCCCACCTCACTTCAACCTTCGACATGAGGTGGGCAACCAGAAGTTACAATCGGAGGTAGCAGTAAATGGCAAAGGAGCGAGATGGGGACAAAACTCATCTTCCAGGCTCATTGTTGCCATTAATAAGGAAAGGATGGTTCACAACCTCGTTTTGTGGACAGACGTGGACACTAGAATGAAGCTAGTTCTGGGGCATTCGGGTGGGTCTTATTCACAGTAGATCACTGTCTAATCTGATCCAAGGAGATCTCACTCATGAGACGTGGGCTGAAACAAAACTTTTTCCTTCTAATCATTGACAACCCAGCACTCTGGGTGACTTACATAGAAAGGCCTTGGTCAAGTAACAACATCACTAAATACAAAAACAAAGTTGCTGATGTTAATAACACCTATGAACTAATCTTTATATAACTTCCAATCTGAAAGGATTTGTTCTGTTTGCCCAAGAATCAAAGAACTGTTCTCTCTACCACTGACAGATACCAAAATCTAGCCAGATGTCAAAACAAGATCCACTTGTCATTAAACATGTCTCGCTTGACATGGTAACCACACCACCATTTATGTAAAGAGTAAAGGCGCAGGTATGATAAAAGACGAAGCCACAATTGACCTAGGGTTAATTATTACCGTGATCAGCTAATTCAGTCAATGAACTCACTAAGAATCACTAGTCCACTCAAAGGCAAACAGTTAACTGTTCTGGCATGAACACAGGACAAAGAATAGCTGCCAGATATTCAGGCCAGCTCTGCTGACTGGGTCGGATCACTTAGTATCCTGCTTTGCGGCTAGAACCAATAATGAACTCCTCCTTTCCTTCTTATATGGTATATCACCATCCCCGGCCCCCACCCCCATCAGCTCTACCCAACTACAAACAGTTCGGATTGATGTTAAATGAAAGGCTTTGCTCTCAAGGACTAGCAGAGCTAAAATGGACAAAAACTGTATGTCAAAGACATGAGGGAATGAGGGGGAAAAACAAGGTGAATTGTCCAGAATGTCAGGGGCTGAATGGGTATTATCAACCCAAGTCCAGGGTGCCTTCACACCACACTACATCGTCTCCTAGTACATATGTGGAGTGCACTGAATCCCATTCTACCTTTACCTTTTTCCTTTAGATTGCTTTCTGAAGACTCCATATTACTTGAGGTGATTTAGAAACTACAGATGTCCACCTCCTGAGTACTAAAAGTTTTCTGTTTAAACTAGAGGTAACCTTAATAGTAATATTCAATTATCAGAAAAGAGAAACTAGCTCTCAATTGTGCCCCAATATCCAGATTTCAAAAAAGATCAACAGTGAAATTTAGTATTAATTATCAGTTGTGCTATGAAAGGGAAAAAGGCCGAGGTAACTGTTAGCTTTTTTTTCATGCCAGAGGGCTTAACCATGCCTATATAAATTATCTAATTTTTATTTTTTTTTTTAAGAAATGGAGTGTCACTCTGTCACCCAGGCTGGAGTGCAATGCGCAATCTTGGCTCACCACAATCTCTGCCTCCCAGGTTCAAGCAATTCTCCTGCCTAAGCCTCCCGAGTAGCTGGGACTACAGGTATCCACCGCCACAGCCAGCTAATTTTTGTATTTTTAGTAGAGACAGGGTTTCGCCATGTTGGCCAGGCTGGTCTCGAACTCCTGACCTCAGGTGATCCACCCACCACGGCCTCTCAAAGTGCTGGGATGACAGGCATGAGCCACTGCGCCCAGCCATTATTGTCTAATTTTTTTTTTTAAAAGGATGGTGTTAAGAGTGATGTGCCAAAAAATAAGTCAATTACAATTCCAATTACATCTTATCCCATTTACTAGTGTGTAATTTAAGGAAGATGAGAAACTGAATGGGCACTATCAGTATCGAGATTTCCAGTGATAGAATATACTTCCATTGATGTCACTTAGCTGAGGGAGAAGGAATTAAAATGTTGTTATTACACAAGCAGACCCAACATGAATAGAAACAGCTCTACATATTCCAAAAAGATTTGAAACCAAGTTAGATTTAATAACCTGGCTCCTTATCATGGGTATGCAAGATCGGTGACAGAAGGAGGTACACAACCAGATAGAGAAGTGATTGCCTTACAGGGCACTACTTTACCTAATGCTGATATCTAGAACCAGGAAATGGCAAGTATGATGTGCATAACCATGTCCCGCACAAGTACATATGTAGGAATTCCCCACTAGTTTCCACTCAGACACCAAGGACAAAATGATGACTGCACAGATATTTAACTCACTTCTCTTTGTGCCTTACCCACGTAAGACAGATCACTAAAGAACTTAATTTAAAAACAACAACAGCCAGGAGAGGTGGCTCACGCCTGTAATCCCAGCACTTTGGGAAGCCAAGGCAGGCACATCACCTGAGGTCAGGAGTTCAAGACCAGCCTGGACAACATGGTGAAACCCCGCCTCTACTGAAAGCACAAAAATTAGCTGGGCATGGTGGTGGGTGCCTGTAATCCCAGCTACTTGGGAGGCTGAGGCAGAGAATTGCTTGAACCTGGGAGGCAGAGGCTGCAGTGAGCTGAGATCATGCCATTGCACTCCAGCCTGGGCAACAGAGCAAGACTGTCTCCAAAAAAAAAAAAAAAAATTCCCTGAGCTGTACCCCAGAAGTACCAAATCGGAATTTCTGGAGAGCTTGGAAATACGTATTAACAAATTCCCTAATTTTTATACAAATTTAGCACCAATTTCTACACTACTCCCATTAGCCAAACAGATTTTACAAATTACGGCACATAATTAAAGTTTCCCAAACGGCTGCAGCCTACCTCAGTCATCTAAAAAGAATTCCAATCCATCAATGGGAATGGACAAGCTGTGTTGAGAAAGATTTAAGACAAAGACAATTTTTATCTTTAGGTGAAGTTCAGGTCCCAGAAACCTATCACACTGTCAGCTCTATCCCATGCAAATAGCAAAAGATCTGAGAAAGCGATTTCTTGTTCTCTGGGCAATATAACCAAACAGATAAGCGTTACTCACATAGTTCTTGACTTCTCGTCGAGCATTAGCATCAATAGCAAGCCACCTCTGCTGATACTGTGCCTTGATATCTGGATCTTTAGATGTCAAAGAGTTCTTGATTTGTAGACCAGCTGCAACTCTGGCAACCTGACTGTTTCCTGGATTTGCCAGCACTCTGGACAGTTCCACAAGGAAAGTGGGCTGTTAAGGGAAGATAAATCTGTAAATAAAAATATCTTAGGAATTTCCAGAACTCAGGATAATTTATAGAGCACTGAACCACCAGAGGAGGGGAGAGGAGGGGAACTAATGTCTAATTTTTTTTTTGATATATCATAAGCATCTCAGGAAACCACAAAATATTTACTTCACTGACTTCTTATAAATGTTACTTAGTATAACAGGAAGTCTTCCACTTTTCTCATGGAGCCTAGCACTTAATGAGGAATTACAGATTTTCCTATCAAAATCATTCTTAGTGCCCAAATTGTCACGTTAGACCCCCTGAATTGCAAGGTTTCAGAGTATGGTAGTAGTAGTCAGTCTTCTATGTATACTGAGGTGTCCCAAGAACTTTTAATAATGTCTGGTACTCAATGTTTGTTGAACGAATACCTGTTATGATGGGGGGCAGAAAATAAAACTGTTTATCTACATTTCAAAAACCTTGGTCCCAAAAGAATGATCCAACTTTCCATCTCATGGCAGCAGCAGGGTAGCTTTTCACCCCATGGAAGGAGGTGATCTTTTATGAGAGGGGGAAATACAGATAAGCCTAAAACAAACTTACGAGCCTCATCCTCTGTTTTATTTGTGGGCACTCAGCAAAAAGGAAACAATGAAAAAAGCGGATTTATAAGGAAAAGTGATAAGATATTTAGAAACAGGGAAAAAGTGAAAGAAAAAATCTTCAGGCAAGCTGTTCAAGCAAAATAACTTTGTATCTAATGATCAACAATTACTTGCTCCTATACATTTGGACTTTAGTTGAGGAATACAGTGGATCCCTGAAAAGCATGTCCTTTTGTAACCTTTTGTAATCCACAGGCCTCAAAAACTACTTCCTTTGTTTAAAAATTTAGCACACACACCCCTCTCTCCGCCAAAAAAACCCGTGCCCAAACAGCAAAGTTAGCAGGAAAAGCCAAAAGCAGACACATTTTTCTTAGTGCTAACAAGTTCTGCAATCACAGCAGAAGATAATTCGTAAAAGTTTTATTAATTATGTACCACTAAAGAATGTTAAGAATGTTAGGAATAAGATAAAAAGCTTCTTGCAAAATTTGCAGAAGCAGAAACAGGAATAATACCCTAAATGGAATTATCAGCCTATACTAGTGGAAAAAACTCTTCTGGGAAAGGATAAACAGGTTAGTTGTAAAAATTGGCACATATGAAGAACAACAACAAAAAAATCATTCAAAGGCAGTCTGTATAAAATAAGTCTTGTCACTTTGTTGATGTTGACATTTTGCCTATATAACACAAAGGAACACATATGGTTACAGTGTTATTCAGACTTAACTCCTGTTACCTTTCTCAAAGATGTCAAGCATCATCCAATCCTTCCCTCTGACCCCATCCCCCAACAGGAGATGGACACCAAAGAGAAACTTAACTGGCATCTAGGCTGTTTCAACCAATCCATCCCACATTTTTATACAAAAGACCAGTCTCTAGCGGAGTTAGCTTCATTTTCTCCGGACCCCTTAAATTTTAAACCATGAAAAACGAGGAACTTTCCCCTGTGATTTCATCAGCAAACAGGCCCCATCTCAAAGATGAGCCTCAGTCTGTTTTCTGGGTGCAGATCCCTAGTGATTAGGTCTCTACTCATCCAGGTCAGAAAGAAAGAAAAAAAAAAGAAAGAAAGAAAAAGAAAAAACCCCTAGAGAGGAATAACCGGGCAGAAGAGGGAAAAATATTAGTGGAAATGGGTTAAGAGGCAGTCGGATGCCAGGCCTGGCCAGGAGCACGGACCAAGGTAGCCAGGAAAGGGCAGAGCTCTAGGAAATAGGTGGGGAGAGCCACAGGGGCCAAGGGACAGGAAGGAGAAGCCGGCTGGGGTCAGACAGGGCGGGCGGCCGGGCCCAGAGCTTCCACATGGCCCCTAGGCCCGACTCCCCCACCCCCACCCCTGCTGAACACGCAGCGCCGCGCAACCTAACTTCCCTTCCCTCCCTCTTTCTCCCTCCCGCTGCACCGCCGCCCTCAGGCCGCGCGACGATTGGGCGGCAGGCAGCCCGACGCGCCCCGCCATTGGCCAGTCGCGGGGCCCGGGGCGGGACACACCCACCGGCCTCGCGATGGCGGGGTTAGGTTGGACCGGGTTGGGGGGAGGGGGACGGGATGGGGCGCGGTAGGTTCCCGAGGCCTGGGCTTCCGGGAGGGCCGGAAGGCCCCGCACGCAGGGGATGGGGACGCGGCGGGATGGGCGCGGCGGAGTAGCACGCACCAGGTTCTCCACGGCCGCACGCTCCAGGAACTTCTGCGCCGCTTCCAGCTCCAGCCGATCTAGGGGGAGGAAAGTGGGAGACGGAGCGGGGTCAGAGGGGCCGGGCCTCCCCTCCCCCACCCCAATCACCTCAGCCCAACCCCCGGTTCCTGCGTCCTACCAGGAGACACGGTCTTCTCGAGGATGGTGATCAGCTCCATGGCGGAGGTGGCGGCGACGGCGACTCCTCTTAAGACGACGGCCCGGTCTTTCGGGCGGAGGCTCGAACTGGGGATGGGGGTTGGGGGTCGGGTGGGAAGGGAGGGTGGGGTGGGGGGCGGGGATCACCACAAGCCCATTCACCGGCTCTTTCTGGGTAGTCGCTCCGGCTCCCCTTCCTCTCCTCTTCCCTTACTTCCTCCCTCCAAATGGGCTGCTGGCGGCGGGGGAGGGACCCCGGGGGCAGCTCAGAGCGCGCTGGTGCTCGGGAGGCGGAGGGAGAAAGAAGGAAGGGAGGCGGTGAGTGAGAGGCGGCGCGCAGGGAGGGAGCAAGGGAGGGAGGAAGGCGGAGGGATATTCGGGCCGGACCTTCCCGCGGAGGCGCCGCGCTCCACGGCGATTGGCCGCTGCCCTGGCCACGCGGAATCCCCAATTGGCCAGGCGCTCGGCGTCGAAGGGCCACTCGTGCCCATTCGCCTGCAGGTTTCAAGGCCCGGGTTGGCTGGGCGGGCAGCGGAATGGAGCGCGCGGATTGGCCGGGGGGAGGGAGATTGGGATGGGGCAGGAGAGAGCCCGCCGTTGATTGGGTGGGCTTGGTAAAGGCCTTGAGCTCAGACCGGCTGAGCGCTGGGAGGAGGATGGACCGAAGGCACGACTCGGAGCTTGCGCGATTGGCTAGGATAGTAGGCGTTGATAGGATAGGGTGCCCGAGAGAACTGAGAGGAGTTCGGGGTCGGGGCGCGGGAAGGCGGGAGGCGCCCGGCTACCCTAGGAGCCCGGCGCGGGGCACGATGGGACGCCCCCGGGAAGAGGCGGAGCTCAGTTCGAACTCTGGGGCTGCGGTTGGGTAAGCGCCGTTGCTCCGAGGGGCGTGTTGAGCGAGGCTTTCGCGGGCCTGAGCGGGGGAGGGGGGGGCCGTTGAAGTCCTGCGCCGCGCCCACAGGAAGCTGCTTTAATGGCTAGGTCGACTTGGTGCCCTGCTTTCGGCTGGGACGGATCTGTAAGGCCATGTGGCTCCACTTCCAATGTGTAGATGTGGAAACTGAAGCCCAGAGAGGGCATGGAACTTGTCCAAGGTCACACAACTGGTTGGTTAGTGGCTTGATAAGCTCAAGCTCTCCTGACTGCCCTTGTCCCTACAAGCAGCTTCCTCTCCAAGGAGTCCCCTAGGCCTGCTTATATGGGGCTTGAGACCTGTGCTGTGATAAATCTGATTTGCTTAGGGGTGAGCTAAGGGATTCCTCCTCCTAGACCCCCCATCCATAGCTACCAGGTGCTTGACAGAATGGAAATGTTTCACCCTCCAAAAGTACCCTGTAAAGGCCCAACCTCCAACCAGAATGTGTGTACAGGCATAAAGGATTGTGGTTCTTAACCTGTTTCAGTTCTCAAGCCCGAAAGAAACTCATGAATGCCTTTTCTTAGCAAAATGCATGTAAAGAAAATGTGGGCCGGGCGCTGTGGCTCATGCCTGTAATCCCAGCACTTTGGGAGGCCGAGGGGGGCGGATGACGAGTCAAGAGATCGAGACCATCCTGGCCAACATGGTGAAACCCCGACTCTACTAAAATACAAAAAATTAGCCCGGTGTGGTGGCGCGTACCTGTAGTCCCAGCTATTCCTGAGGCTGAGGCAGGAGAATCGCTTGAACCCTGGAGGCAGAGGTTGCAGCCAGCCGATATCGCGCCACTGCAGTCCAGCCTGGCAACAGAGCGAGACTCCATCTCAAAGAAAAAAAATGTGCATACAGTATGTTGACTTCCTTTGACATTGGTAAGTGGGCTCCAGGTTAAGAATTTCCTAGGCTGGGAGCAGTGGCTCAGGCCTGTAATCCCAGGACTTTGGGAGGATCTCTTGAGCCCAGGAGTTCAAGACTAACCTGGACAACTTAGCGAGATCCTGTCTCTTTTAAAAAATGAAGATTTTTAAAATGATAAAGGAAAAGTGTAATAATAGGGCCGGGTGCGGTGGCTCATGCCTGTAATCCCAGCACTTTGGGAGGCCGAGGCGGGCGGATCACTTGAGATGAGGAGTTCAAGAGTAGTCTGGCCAACATGGTGAAACCGTGTCTCTACTAAAAATACACAAAAAAAAAAAACTAGCGGAGCGTGGTGGCGCACGCCTATAATCTCAGCTCCTCGGGAGGCTGAGACAGGAGAATCTCTTGAACCCGGGAGGCAGAGGTTGCAGTGAGCCAAGACTTCACCACTGCACTCCAGCCTGGGCGACAGAGTAAGACTCTCAAAAAAAGAAAAAATAAATGATAACAAAATTTCTTGAATTGCTTCATTTTCACAGTACTGATGTAAGGGTAATTGGATGTAGCTGGTTCATAGAGGTTTTTACCATGTGACTTGAGCTGGTGAGGTAATTGCCCTGCACTAGCCACACTGGGAAAACTTAGGAGGAAGTCTGACTTTGCTGAAGGGTTTCACAAAGAATTAGGAAAGCTTGGCCAACTCTTCGTTAAAAGAGGAAGAAATGGTCTTTCTCTGCTAGAGATATCTTTGCAGTTTTGAAGCTAGAAATGTAGGGACACCATTCCTCACACCATACTGTGACTAGTGGATTTCCCATGGCTTAGCAGTTCCTTAACCCCAGCCTTTTGCTTCATCTATTAACTGGAAGAACTGCCCTGTGTGTGTAACTTTGTTATAAATCAGTGAAGATTGGGCCAGGGCATGGTGGGTCACGCCTGTAATCCCAGCACGTTGGGAGGCTGAGGTGGGCGGATCAACTGAGGTAAGGAGTTAGAGACCAGCTTGGCCAACACAGTGAAACCCTGTCTCTACTAAGATACAAAATTAGCCGGGCGTGGTGGTGGGCACCTGCAATCAATCCCAACTACTCAGTAGGCTGAAGCAGGAGAATTGCTTGAACCCGTGAGGCAGAGGTTGTAGTGAGCCAAGATTGCACCACTGCACTCCAGCCTGGGTGACAGAGCAAGACTCCATCTCAAAAACCCACTGTACTCCAGCCTGGGTGACAGCAAGACTCCATCTCAAAAAAACAAAAAAACAAAACAAAACCAAAAACTGCATTCAGCCTGGGTGCCACAGCAAGACTCCATTTCAAAAAAAAAAAAATCAATGAAGATTGGCCATGCGTGGTGGCTCACGCCTGTCATCGCAGTACTTTGGGAGGCTGAGGCTGGAGGATCTCTTGAGCCCAGGAGTTTGAGGCCAGCCTGGCCAACATGGTGAAACCCTGTCTGTACTAAAAATACAAAAATTAGCCAGGTGTGGTGGTGGGAGCCTGTAATCCTAGCTACTTGGGAGGCTGAAGCAGGAGAATCACTTGAACTCAAAAGTCAGAGGTTGCAGTGAGCCGAGATTGCGCCACTGCACTCCAGCCTGGGCGACAGTGAGACTGTCACCCTCCCGCCCCCGCCCCCCCAAAAAAGTCAATGAAGATTAGGTGAGATGACGTCTGTGAAAATCCTGGAATTGTCCTTACCTGAGTTACCTACACTACAAATTATCCATAATTTATTTCACTCAAGCTAACTGTCCCCTGCTCTCCAGCAGCTTGCTGGGCTACCTCTGTCTCAACATCAGTCATGATGATACCAGTGAGGGCAAATGGAAGCAACTGAAATAAGAGCAAAACCCTGTCTCTATACAATTTTCTTTCTTTTTTTTTTGAGACAGAGTCTCGCTCTCACCCGGGCTGGAGTGCGGTGGCGCCATCTCGGCTCACTGCAACCTCCGCCTCCCGGGTTCAAGCAGTTCTCCTCTGTTCTTAGGATATAGACAAAACCACTTGCATGGCAGGCAAGGTCTTGTATGGTCTTGCCTCCACTCAACACTAGCTCGACTCAATCCCTTGTTCTCAGTCCCTTGTTTTCCCAAGTAGCTGGGATTACAGGTACCCACCACCACGCCCAGCTCAGTTTTTTTGTATTTCAGATGGGGTTTCACCATGTTGGCCGGGCTGGTTTCCAACTCCTGACCTCAAGTTATCCACGCCCCTCGGCCTCCCAAAGTGCTGGGATTACAGGCGTGAGCCACCATGCCCAACCTATACAATTTTGAAAAAGCCGGGCATGGTGGCATGTACTTCAGGAGGGTGAGGCAGGAGGATTACTTGAGGCCAGGAGTTCAAGGCTGCAGTGACCTGTGATCCTGCACTCCAGCCTGGGTGACAGCGAGACCCTGTGGCTGAAGTAAAATGCTGGGAAAATAAAAGTTTTCCAGCAAAGTTCCAATCAAACATAAAATCCTTACCAAAATCAAAATGAACTGACTTTAGTTGAACTAAAGTTACTGATGGTGCTGTTTAGTTCCTATGAAAAGTACTCACATTCAGTAAATGCTGGTGAGGTACCAGAGCTTGAGTGATGAGCACAGACTCCAGAAATTGGGTGCCTGAGTTCCTATCCCAGCTCTACCACTTCTTAGTTTGTGAGTTAACTTTCCTCAATGTAAAATGGGACTGTTAATTGTCCTTACTATGTAGGGACAAATAGGGAGGTCCTAAGTGAGTTAAGACATGGTGAATGGGCTGAGTGCAGTGGCTCATGCCTATAATCACAGCACTTTGGGAGGCCGAGGCTGGAGGATCACTTGAGCCCAGGAGTTTGAGGCCAGCCTGGCCAACATGGTGAAACCCCATCTGTACTTAATACACAAATTAGCCGGGCGTGGTGGCAGGAGCCTATAATCCCAGCTACTCGGGAGGCTGAGGCAGGAGAATCACTTGAACCCAGGGGGTGGAGGTTGCAGTGAGCCGAGATCACGCCATTGCACTCCAGCCTGGGTAACGCAGCGAGACCCCGTCTCAAAAAAGAAAAGAAAAATATGGCAGCTTTCATTTTAATTAAAAAATAAATAAAAGACATGGTGAATACCAGTCTAGCATGTTATGTATGCATTGGCTGTTATCTCCTTACCATGTATTTTGTGCTAAGTGAGTGGTCCTTGGTCTATTAGGGAAGATAGACTTTAATCATTTAATCTCTCAAGCATGTAAAGTTGTAAAAGTGAAACATGTCAAGGAAGGTTCCAGTCAGGGGACTTCAGGGAAAGCTTAGCTGAGGAAGGGAAGAGAGTTACTCAGGTGAAGAAGAGAGGAATAGTGTGTATGGAGGCTCTGGTGGGAAGGAGCTTGGGGATTACAAGTTACTGCAGGAATGCCAATGTCCCCAAAACAGAGAACAAGGGATTGAGTTGAGCTAGTGTTGAGTGGAGGCAAGACCATATAAGACCTTCCTTGCCATGCAAGTGGTTTTGTCTGTATCCTAAGAGCAAAGGAGAGCTATTGAAAGGTTTTAGGAAGGATGGTCATTACAATGTCGAGATTGGATGAGAAGGGGAAAGAGTAGATGCAGGGAGAGCAGTTAGGAGGCCGTTGCAGTAATCACATAGGACATGATACTTGTGAAAAGGAGAAGGGTGGAAGTAATGGTAGAAACACAAAGAGATAGCGAAATTAATTGAGCTTGGTGATTTTTTTTTTTTTTTTTTTTTTTTTTTTTTGAGACAGGATCTCGCTTTGTCTCCCAGGCTAGAATGCAGTGGCATGAAGAACTTTGCGATTGATTGAAAGAAGAGGGAAGTGTCCACTGGTCCCTACTAGATTTCTGGCTTGCACTGTGGGATGGGTGGTGATGCCACTTTGCAGTGTTTCCCAAGTGGGAGGAGTTGGTGGCCACATGGTTTAGTAGGATGGGGAGGATTACACCGAGACTTCAAGTTGCATTTCCTTGAACTATGTATGGATTGCATCAGGCTTTTTTTTAGACAGGGTCTTACAGTGTCACCCAAGCCGGAGTGCAGTGGCGCAATCTCGGCTCACTGCAGCCTCCACCACCTCTATTCAAGCTGGGACTACAGGCACATGCCACCACACCCAGCTAATTTTTATATTTTTTGTAGAGACATGGTCTCACCACATTGTCCAGGCTGTCTCGAACTCCTGAGCTCAAGCAGTCCGTCTGACTCAGCCTCCTAAAGTGCTGAGGTAACAGGCATGAGTTACTGCACCCGGATGCTTTCTTCTTTCTCAGATTATCAAAGAAATACATGTTCCTCACTGTAGAAATTTTGAAAAGGAATTCCGCAGAAACCACCTGCAACCTCAAATTATATCCACCATTAAAATATTGGCATATTTTATCCAAAATAGTTCTATTTTAAATGGAAACCAAAATATTCTTATGTATCATTTCTTGTTGACTCCAAAAAATGTACTTTTAATAATTTTATTTATTTATTTATTTATTGAGACAGGATCTTGCTGTGTTGCCCAGGCTGAAATGCAATGGCATGATCTTGGCTCACTGCAGCCTCAACCTCCCGGGCTCAAACAATCCTCCTCGCTTAGCCTCCCAAAAAGCTGGTACTACAGGTATGAGCCACTGCACCTGGCTAATTTTGTTCATTTTTTTGTGGAGACAGGGTCTCCCTATGTTGCCCAGACAGGTCTTAAACTCCTGGACTCAAGTGATCCTCCCCCCTCCGCCTCCCAAGATGCTGGGATTATAGACATGAGCTACCTTGCTCCGCCCTTTTAAGAATTTTAAATTGACTCAACTCTTTATCAAGTTGCATTGAAAAGATAATATGAATTAAACATACGTGAACTGGCCCCAGTACATTTTCACACCGGTGGTGCAATGCAGAAGTGAAGCCTTTTAACTTTGACTTAACCTTTAGAAAAGGTACCTACTGATAGAATAAGCTAAAAGTTGCAAATCGTTGAAGTATGTCCACTGGGTCCCAAAACTGAAAGTTCTCTGAGGCCTGTCTTCCTGGCCAGGTGTCACAGGGAATCCTGTACTCTGGCCCAGGGCTCTTCTATCTTTTCTGTTTTTATTTTTTTATATGTATAATTGCATAATGCTCTATTTTGATTATTTGCCTTGTACAATTTGTGTGTATGCATGTATCTTTTGTCCTGAGTTAGACTATGACTCAGGGTTTCTCAACCTTGATTATTTTGGACAACATAATTCTTTTTTTTTGCGGGTGGTGTTGGGGGTGGGTGGTGGCAGAGAGCAGAGTCTCACTCTTGTTCAGACTGGAGTGCCGTGGCGTGATCTTGGCTCACTGTGACCTCTGCCTCCTGGTAGCCGGGTAACCTCCTGAGTAGCTGGGATTACAGGCATGCACCACCACACCTGGCTAATTTTTGTATTTTTTGTAGAGATGGGGTTTTGCTGTGTTGCCCAGGCTTGTCTCAAACTCCTGGCCTCAAGTGATCCACCCGCCTCGGTTTCCCAAAATGCTGGGATTACAGGCATGAGCCACTGTGCCTGCCCTCACATAATTACTTGTGGGGAAGCTGTCGTGTGCATTTCAGAATGTTTAGCAGCATTTCTGGCTCCTGCCTACTAAGTTCCACTAGCTCCTCTCCCACCAAGTCATGGTGGGACAATCAAAAATGTCTCCAGATGTTGCAGAATAACTCCTAGGAAGGGAGTGAATCCATCCCAAACACTCCCCACAATTGAGAACCACATTTATAGCTCCTCGAGGTCAGAAGCCATGTCATATAAATTCCCGTGTTTCCTGCCTAGCACATAGTAAGCATTTTTATTGTCCAAACAATATCATTGCTTCATGAAAATGATAGCTTTTTTTTTTTTTTCTTGAGACCGAGTTTCGCTCTTGTTGCCCAGGCTGGAGTGCAATGGCGCAATCTTGGCTCACGGCAACCTCCGCCTCGTGCATTCAAGCGGTTCTCCTGCCTCAGCCTCCCTTGTAGCTGAGATTACAGGCATGTGCCACCATGCCCCAGCTAATTTTTTTGTATTTTTAGTAGAGATGCGGTTTCTCCATGTTGGTCAGGCTGGTCTCGAACTCCTGACCTCAGGTGATCCACCTGCCTCGGCCACCCAAAGTGCTGGGATTACAGGCGTGAGCCACCGCACATGGCCCTTTTTTTTTTTTTTTTTTTTTTTAAGACAGCGTCTTTCTCTGTCACCCAGGCTGGAGTGCAGTGATGTGATCCCACTGTAGCCTTGAACTTCCCGCTCAAGTGATCCTCCCACCTCAGCCTCCTCAGTAGCTGGGACTGCAGGTGTGTGCCACCACACCTGGCTAAATTTTTTGGGTATGTTGGGGGGTATTTTTTGTAGAAATGGGGTTTTGTCATGTTGCCCGGGCTGGTCTCAAACTCCTGGGCTTAAGTGAACCTCCCACCTCCCAAAGTGCTAGTATTATAGGTGTGAGCCACTGCACCCAGCCTGATGTCTTTAAAACACTTATTCTTTGTATTGTTCAATGCTCTTTACATATAGTAACTCATTTAATCCTCCCAGAAACCCTCCGAAATAGGTACTCCTATTGTGCCTTTTTTACAGTCAAGAAACTAAGGCTTGGCTGGGTGCGGTGGCTCATGCCTGTAATCCCAGCACTTTGGGAGGCCGAGGCGGCGAGGCAGGTGGATCATGAGGTCAGAAGTTCAAGACCAGCCTGGCCAAGATGATGAAACCCCGTCTCTACTAGAAAATACAAAAATGTAGCCGGGCGTGGTGGCGGACACCTGTAATCCCAGCTACTCCGGAGGCCGAGGCAGGAGAATTGCTTGAACCAGGGAGGTGGAGATTGCAGTGGGTCGAGATCGCGCCACAGCACTCCAGCCTGGGCGACAGAGCGAGACTCCATCTCAAAAAAAAGACAAAAAAAAAAAAAAAACCGAGAAAGGAAACTAAGGCTCAAAGAGTTTAGGTTAGTTGCTTAAGGTCGCCCAGCTGAGAGAAGTGACACCTGGGATCTGAACGCTAGCCCAGGTAGTCTGGCTACAGATTCTGGGCTGTCAACCATTTTGCTGTATACTGCTTCTAAATACAAAGAAAAGAATTAACTCATGACAGTGCTTTCAAAAAGCCTCATGTTATCCATGTGCCCACAAAATTTGCATAGACAAACATATGGTAAAAATAAAATTTCCCGGCCAGGCGCAGTGGCTCACGCCTGTAATCCTAGCACTTTGGGAGGCTGAGGGGGGCGGATCACCTGAGGTGGGGAATTCAAGACCATCCTGACCAACATGGAAAAACTTCGACTCTACTAAAAATACAAAATTAACTGGGTGTGGTGGCGCATGCCTGTAATCCCAGCTACTTGGGAGGCTGAGGCAGAAAAATCACTTGAACCTGGGAGGTGGAGGTTGCAGTGAACCAAGAGTGTGCCATTGCTTCCAGCCTGGGCAACAAGAGTGAAACTCCATCTCAAAAAAAATAAAAAATAAAAATAAATAAATAAAATTTCCTATTCTGCCACAAAACATGATACAGTATAGCAAAGCATGTTGCTGTGTTGCTGAAATTTTCTAAGTTGTTTGAATGGCTGCATCCTAGTCTATCAAGAGGATAGACAATAAACTAATGTAACCAGTCCCTTGTTATTGGGCATATGGGTTGTTGCTGGTATTTATTTGAAACATAACTGTTTTCGAAATATAATTTACATGCGGTAAAGTGCACCAATTTTAAGAGTACAGTTTGGTAAGTTTTGACAAATGTATAAACCTGTGCTACCACTACCACAGTCAAGATACTGACCATCTGATCACCTTTGTTCCTTTCTGTGGTAATGTGCTAGCTAGTACCAGCGCAGGAGAGCCAAATATGTACATCTCTTCCCAAATCTACATTAGTAACATCGTATTAGTAGCTCAAAGTTGGTCATGGTGGGAGTATTTACACCACAGAAAACAGTAAGTACCACAAATCCGGGCTCTTTCTTTTCTTTTCTTTTCTTTTCTTTTCTTTTTTTTCTTTTCTTTCCCAATTTACCAGCACCATGACTTACACTCCTTTGCAATCATCCTCCTACATCCTACAGCCACAGTCTACTTGTGGACATTATTTTATTTTGTGTTCTCTAGAATTTTATATAAGTAAAATCGTGCCATATGTGCTCTTTGGTGCTTCTTTTGCTCAGTGTGGTTTTGAAATTAATCACGTTGTTGCGCACAGCAGTAGTTCATCCCTTTTTATCGTTTTCCATTGCATGGATGTACCACACATTTATTCATTCATCTGGTGATGGACATTTGGGTTGCTTCCATTTGGGACTACTATAAATAAACTTGTCATAAATATTTATGTGCCAGTCATTGGGTGGACAAGTTTGAATTATTCTTGGAAAAATAGCTAGGAGTAGAGTTGCTGGGTCATATGTTAAGCTTATATTTTTATATAAAGAGCTGCTAACCTGTTTTCCAAAGTGGTTTGAGACAGGATTTTGCTGTGTTGCCCAGCCTGGAGTGCAGTGACCTACAGCCTCAACCTGCCCAGCCGATCTTCTCACCTCAACACCGCAAGTAACTGGGACCACTGGTGCGTGCCACCACTCCTGGCTACTTTTATTTTTTGTAGAGACAGGGTCTCACTGTGTTGCTCAGGCTGATCTCGAACTCCTGGGCTCAAGTGATCCTCTCATCTTGGCCTCCCAAGGTGCTGGGAATACAGGTGTGAGCCAATGCACCCAGTCAGTCTTGTCCTTTTAGTCGTAGACATTCTAGTGGGTGGATGTATAGTGTTATCTCATTGTGTTTATTTTTAAATTGCCTTTATTGTGGTATAACATATTTTTTAAAATGTAGGTTTTAGGTTTCTATGCTAATCTGATCACCATCACAATCAAGATAGTGAACATTTCTATCACCACCAAAAGTTCTTGTGTCACTTCCAAACGACTTTCCTCCTCCACCTCTATCTCCAGGCAACCACCAATCTGTCCTCTGTCATTATAGATTGGATTTGTCTTTTTTTCTTTTTTTTTTTTTTTTGAGGCAGGGTCTCACTCTGTCACCCAGGCTGGAGTGCAGTGATGCAATCTCAACTCACTGCAACCTCCACTTCCTGGGTCAAGCAGTCCTCCCACCTCAGCCTCCTGAGTAGCTGAAACTACAGGAATGTGCCACCATACCTGGCTAATTTTTGTATTTTTTGTAGAGACAGGGTTTTGCTATATTGCCCAGGCTGGTTTCAGACCCTGGACTGAAGTGATCTTCTGCCTCAGCCTCCCCAAAGTGCCGGAATTACAGACATGAGCCACCACGCCTGGCCAGATTTGTCTTTTTTAGACTTTTGTATAAATAGAATCATAAAACGTACTATTTTTATGTCTGTTGTCATTTGCTTAGTGTGAGATTCATCCAATTGTTCCATGTATCAATAGTTTGTTCCTTTTTCTTGCTGAGTAATATTCTCTTGTAGGAATTTGCCAGAATTGGCTTAGTCATTCTTCTGTTTATGGACATTTGGATTGTGTCTGGGGCTACTATGAATTAATGCTGTTTTGAACGTTTTTGTGTAAGTCTGTGTGTGGACCTGTGTTTGTTTGTTTGTTTGTTTTTTGAGACAAAGTCTCACTCTGTCATCCAGGCTGGAGTGCAATAGGGTGATCTCGGCTCACTGCAACCTCCGCCTTCCAGGTTCAAACAATTCTTCTGCCTCAGCCTCCCGAGTAGTTGGGATTACAGGCATGTGCCACCATGCCTAGCTAATTTTTTTTGTAATTTTTTGCAGAGATGGGGTTTCACCATGTTGGCCCAGCTGGTCTTGAACTCCTGACCTCAAGTGATCCACCCGCCTCAGCCTCCCAAAGTGCTGGGATTACAGGCATGAGCCACCGTGCCCAGCTTGGACATGTGCTTTTATCTTATTTCTACCTAGGAGTGGAAATGCTAGGTCATATGGTGTGCATATATTTATAAGAAACTGCCTAACTCTTTTCCAAAGTTGCTGTATTACGGTACATTTCTACCACAAATGTTTGAGAGTTTTAGTTGCTCCACATTTTCATGAACACTTGATATTGTCAGTCTTTTTAATTTTAGCCATTCTAGTCATAGTATTTCATTATGGTTTAAATTTGCATTTCTATGATGACCTAATGATGTTGAACTTTTTTTTTTTTTTTTTTTTAGATGCAGTCTCGCTCTGTCGCCCAGGCTGAAGTACAGTGGCACGATCTCAGCTCACTGCAAGCTCCGCCTCCTGGGTTCACGCCATTTTCCTGCCTCAGCCTCCCTAGTAGCTGGGACTACAGGTGCCCGCCACCACGCCCGGCTAATTTTTTGTATTTCTAGTAGAGACAGGGTTTCACTGTGTTAGCCAGGATGGTCTTGATCTCCTGACCTCGTGATCTGCCTGCCTCGGCCTCCCAAAGTGCTGGGGTTACAGGCGTGAGCCACCGCGTCCGGCCAATGATGTTGAACATTTTTTACCAGTCTACTGGCCATTCATATATCTTATTTTGTGAAATATCTGTTTAAATATTTTGCCCATTAAAAAAAAATTGATCTAGGCTGGGTGCAGTGGCTCACACCTATAATCCTAGCACTTTGGAAGTCCAAGTGGGGTGGATCACCTGAGGTAAGGAGTTCGAGACCAGCCTGGCCAACATGGCGAAACCCCGTATCTATTGAAAATACAAAAATTAGCCTGGGGTGGTGGTGTGTGCCTGTAATCCCAGCTATGATGCCTAGAACAGGACAAAACAAAATCTAAACTTTAAGCAGAGGATACATATTCTCAGAGATATAACAATGTTGTATCAATGAAATAAGAACAGGTTGTTTTTAAAAAAGAACATTGGAGAATAAAACATCTAAAAAATATGATAACCATTAACTTTAATCAATGAGTTGGAAGATAAAATTGAGGAAATAGCTTTTTAAAAAACCCTAAAATCTGGAAAAATTTTTAAAAAACTAAAGGCAGCCCAGTAAGACTAATATTCAATTAAGAAGCATTACAGAGGGCTGGGTGTGGTGGCTCACGCCTGTAATCCCAGCACTTTGGGAAGCCGAGGTGGGCAGATCACAAGGTCAGGAGTTTGATAGCAGCCTGACCAACATGGTAAAGCCCCATCTCTACTAAAAATACAAGAATTAGCCGGGCATGGTGGCGCATGCCTGTAATCCCAACTACGCGGGAAGCTGAGGCAGGAGAATTGCTTGAACCTGCAAGGCGGAGGTCACAGTGAGTTGAGATTGCTGGAGTGTACTGACACTGCAGCCTGGGCGACAGAGTGAGGCTCCGTCTCAAAAAAAAAAGCAGCATTATAGTGATATGGAACATAGAGAAATGGAGAGAAAACAATCATCAAAGGACAAATTCAAGAAGTCATCTCAGATCTGAATGGCCTAGATTTCCAAAATGAAAGGCCCACTGAGTACACAATGTAATGGATGAAAACGTTCATTCAAAGACATATTATCATGCAGTTTCTGATCAATGAGTTCATAGAGGATCCTAAAACATAGAAAAAGCAGGTCACATTCAAAGGAACAGCGATGAGAATGGCATCATGCTTCTTATTAGCCATGCTGAAGGATAATGTAGGAATGTTTTCCAATGATTTATGATATATAATTTTATAAATTATTTAAATTGTGAATTCAGTAGAGTAAGCATATTTTCAGGGCCAAGTATGCCTGTAATCCCAAGCCTTTGGCAAGCCGAGGCTGATGGATCACTTGAGCCTCAGGAGTTCAAGAGCAGCTTGGGCAACATGGTGAAACCCTATCTCTACAAAAAAAAAAAAAAAAAAAGAAATGGTTTGTGCTTGGAGTCCCAGCTACTTGGGAAGCTGCACGTGGAGGATCACCTGAGCCCAGGGAGATAGAGCCTACAGTGAGCCATGATCATGCCACTGCACTCCAGCATGGGCAACAGAGTGAGACCCTGTCTCAAAAAAATAAAAAATACAAAAAGCATATTTTCAGATACATAAAATCTTATTTCCTATCCATGTACCCTTTCTCAGGAAACTACTGGAGGATGTGGTGCACCAGAATAAGAGAATAAACCAAGAAACAGGAAGACGTGATCCAGGCAACAGGGTATTCCAGTATAGGTGAGAAATAAGAAAGTCTCCAAGATGATAATGAAGGGAAATCCTAGGGTGATAGCTGGCCTGGCCACAGGCATAGGGAGCAATCAGTAAGGCTGGAGCCAGGGGACAAAAGCCTCCAGGAGGGAGGTACCCAAGAAATAAGATGAAATGAATACAGGAAAAATCTACACTTTTAGTGAACGATGGAGAATAAATTCATGATTGGAACATAGAAAACTAAGCAAATAAATCCCAATTTTGTTTTTAGGTATAATTGACTCCATGAAATTGTTTTTAACTAACAAAGAAACAAAACATAATCATAGTAGGCTAAATTGCCCAGCGGCGAATAATATATCCAGAGGCATAAACAGAGTGTGTCGATTTCCACCAAGCCCAGCGTAACGTGGGCTTTCCTCTTTATGGTCCAAGATGGCTACTTCCTTTCCAGCCATCCTGCCTGCACTCCAGCCAGCATGAGTCCTCTTTGTTCCAGCTATCCTGGGTTTCTTTTGGTTAACTAGGAATTAATGAAATTCAATTAGTAAATTAAAGCATTAATAAATGTTTGAATTAAAATATTAGTCTGGGCATGATGACTCATACCTCTAGTCCCAGATACTTCGGAGGCTGAGGTGGGAGGATCAATTAAGCCCGAGAGGTAGAGGCTGCAGTGAGTGATTATTGTGCCACTGCACTCCAGCCTACATGACAGTGGGAGACCCTGTCTCCAAAAAAAAAAAAAAGCCAGGCACAGTGGCTCACTCCTGTAATCCCGGCATTTTGGGAGGCTGAGGTGGGCAGATCCTTTGAGGTCAGGAGTTTGAGACCAGCCTGGCCAAGATGGTGAAACCCTGTCTCTACTAAAAATACAAAAATTAGCTGGGCATGGTGGTACACCCCTGTAGTCCCAGCTACTCAGGAGGCTGAGGCAGGAGAATCTCTTGAACCTGAGAGGCAGAGGCTGCAGTGAGCCGAGATCTCACCACCACATTCCAGCCTGGGTGACGGAGCTAGGCTCCATCTCAAAAAAAAAAAAACAGAGAGACCCTGTCTCGGGCGGAGTTCCAGAACAGCCAGGCCAACATGGTGAAACCCTGTCTCCACTAAAAATACAAAAATGAGCCAGATGTGCTGGTGGGTGCCTGTAATCCCAGCTATTCAGGAGGCTGAGGCAGGAGAATCGCTTGAACCTGGGAGGCAGAGGTTGCAGTGAGCCGAGGTTGTGCCGTTGCACTCCAGCCTGGGTGACAAGAGCAAGACTCTGTCTCAAAAAGATAAAATAAATGCATCACTGAGTGCTCAGAACAGCTGGGTTTTGACAGAGGTTCCAGTGATGACTTGTGTGACCTTGGGTAAAGCACCCTCTGGAACTCAGGTCCTCTTCTGAAAAATGGGAGGGTGGAAGAGATGATAATAAAAACATCAACCACAGTGCAGATCACAAGGATGTGGCAGTGCTGTGTAAGTGACTGAATGCTATGTAACCAGCTCAGCCTCCTGAGTAGCTGGTACCACAGACACGCACCACCATGCCCGCCTAATTTTTTTTGAAACAAAGTCTCACTCTGTCACCCAGGCTGGAGTGCAGTGGCATGATCTCGGCTCACTGCAACCTCCACCTCCTGGGTTCAAGCAGTTCTCCGGCCTCTGCCTCCCAAGTAGCTGGGACTACAGGTGCGCGCTACCACTCCTGGCTAAGTTTTTGTATTTTTAGTAGAGACAGGGTTTCACCATGTTGGCCAGGCTGGCCTTAAACTCCTGACCTCAGATGATCCACCCACCTCCACCTCCCCATTGCTGGGATTACAGGCTGAGCCACCGCGCCCAGCCAACCTGTGGCTAATTTTTAAATTATCTGTAGAGACAAGGTTGTGCTTTGTTGCCCAGATTGGGCTCGAACTTCTGGGCTCAAGCAAGGAATCATCCCGCCTTGACCTCCCAAAGTGCTGGGATCACAGGCATGAGCTGCTGTGCTCGGTGGTGATTTTTCAAGAAAAGCTGGTAGTCTGGATTTTTATTTAAAATACCTCGGTTTTTTAAAGCTGGAATGGAAATTTTCAAGCAGATTGAGGATTTTTGGTCTTCCCACCCACTGGCCACATGAGAAAATAAAATAAGTAAATAAAATTTCAAAAATACTTTGAAAGCATTGTGTAGGTCAAGAAAAAGAAATGCAAGTTTGCAACCTCTGGGGTGTAGTACTATAGAACATTTAGAGTAGTCAGTGACTTCTCTGGGGAAGAATTGTGTCTAGTTTGTTCTACTCACAGCTAGCAAGAGGGTTGTGGTAATGGTAAATCACATGCCTATCTGGGCAGAAGCTCTGCCCTCCTATACTTGGGTAATGTTTCATATTTTGCAGGCAGAGAAGACATGGCCCAAAATGAACCATTATGTTTCTCCATGGTGGCATGTCAGGGCTGGTCAGATTGGAGAGGTAAACTCCAGGTTTCTCATCCATTCTGTGAAATTTGACTACTGGTTGTGCCTACTACTCGGAACCATTGTAAGAATAAAGTATCACATATTTGGAAATAGGTGGAATTTTTCCTAAAGTGTAATAAAGCAGGTACCAATTGGGATAATGATTTTGCCATGAACAGCTCAGAGTATAACATTTCTGGAATGATGGCAGCTGCTATAAAAGCTGAGCTGGGACCAGCCTGGCTAACATGGTGAAACTCCGTCTCTACTAAAAATACAAAAATTAGCTGGATGTGGTGGCACATGCCTGTAGTCCCAGCTACTCAGGAGGCTGAGGCAAAAGAATTGCTTGAACCCAGGAGGCGGAGGTTGCAGCGAGTAGAGATCGCACCACTGCACTCCAGCCTGGGTAATAGAGTGAGACTCTGTCAAAAAAAAGAAAAAAGAAGATGCTGGGCTTAAGCTTTGGCTATAAGAAATCAAGAGGTAGCCGGATGCAGTGGCTCACACCTGTAATCCCGGCACTTTGGGAGGCCAAGGCGGGTGGATCACGAGGTCAGGAGATCGAGACCATCCTGACTGACACAGTGAAACCCCGTCTCTACTAAAAATAGAAAAAATAAGCCAGGCGTGGTGGCATGCGCATGTAGTCACAGCTACTTGGGAGGCTGAGGCAGGAGAATTGCTTAAACCCAGGAGGCGGAGGTTGGAGTGAGCTGAGATCGCACCACTGCACTCCAACCTGTGCGACAGAGTGAGACTCTGTCTCAAAAAAAAAGAAAAAGAAATCAAGAGGCAAGAATGCTTTGGTGATTCTGCTCTGGTGGGTTTGAGGAGGCAGAATGATCTTTTCTGGAAGCTGTATCAGGGAGTTGGTGTAGAGCTGAAAAATCCACATTGCCATAAATGGTGTGATCCTGCTCCAAAGAGCTGCATTCACCCCCAGGCTTCATAAGCCTCACACTGGAAGTTTCAACTGAAATAAACTTATGACCTTTCCATCAGTTCCCTGGAGTAGGTCAGGGTTTTAGAGGGTATTTCATATTCCCATTATGAGGAGATTTGAACTCTTGGGTTCTATTAAGAAAGCAGCACAACTTATTATTACTAATAATATAATCTTAGTAGTATTCCTATAATGCTTTATAACTTAAAAAGGCCTTTTATTTGTATTATTCTCATTTTGCTCCCTGATAACTATGAGATAACTTATTATTTCCACTTTACAGGTGAGGAATCTGATGTTCTCCGATTGTTCCTTAGAGTCCTGAATATTTTTACTTTTTTAGGACAATGGAGTCACGTTGTGTTTCCTAGGCTGGTCCTGAACTCCTGGCCTCAAGTGATCCTTCCACCGTTGCCTCCCTAAGTGCTGGGATTACAGATGTGAGCCACCATGCCTGGCTGAGTTCTGAATCTTTAACAAGGCCCAAGTTCTTGCCAGCCTGGCTCTAGTCTGTCTCTCCAGACCCCTCTTGTACCACTTTCCTGAGAGCTTTCTGTTCTCCTGGGTTTCTCTTTTTTTTCCCAGTATCTTTTTTTTTTTTTTTTTTTTGAGACAGAGTCTCGCTCTTGTACTATCTTGGCTCACTGCAACCTCCACCTCCCGGATTCAAGCGATTCTTGTGCTTCAGCCTCTCGAGTAGGTGGAATTACAGATGTGCACCACCACACCTGGCTAATTTTTTTGTATTTTTAGTAGAGTCGGGGTTTTGCCATTTTGGCCAAGCTAGTCTCAAAACTCCTGACCTCGGGTGATCTGTCCACCTTGGCCTCCTAAAGTGCCGAGATTACAGGCGTGAGCCACTGCACCATGCTGTTTCTTCTGCTAATAACACTTATTTTATTTTATTTCATTTTTTTAAATGGAGTCTCACTCTGTCGCCAGGCTGGAGTGCAGTGGTGCGATCTCAGCTCACTGCAACCTCTGCCTCCTGGGTTCAAGCAATTCTCCTGGCTCAGCCTCCCGAGTAGCTGGGACTACAGGCGTGCACCACCATGCCGAGCTAATTTTTATATTTTTAGTAGAGACGGGGTTTCACCATGTTGGCCGGGATGGTCTCGATCTCTTGACCTTGTGATCTGCTCGCCTCAGCCTCCCAATGTGCTGGGATTACAGGTGTGAGCCACTGCGCTCGGCCAAGTATCCTTTTTTTTTTTTTTTTTTGAGACAGGGTCTTGCTCAGTCACCCAGGCTGGAGTGCAGTGGCTGGACCACATCTCATGTACCTCAACTTCCTGGGCTCATGCGATCCTCCCACCTCAGCCTCCCAAGTAGTTGGGACTATGGGCGCATGCCACCACGCCTAGCTAATTTTTTTTTTTAAGTAGATACTGGGTCTCACTATGTTACCTTGGTTGGTCTTGAACTCCTGGGCTTAAGCGATCCTCCCACCTCAGCCTCACAAAGCGCTGGGATCACAGGTGTGAGTTACTGCACCCGGCCCATCTTGGATTTCTTTTGCTTTTTTTTTTTTTCTTTGAGACGGACTTTTGCTCTTGTTGCCCAGGCTGGAGTGCAATAGCACCTCCTCGGCTCACTGCAACCTCCACCTCCCAGGTACAAGGGATTCTCCTGCCTCAGCCTCCCGAGTAGCTGGGATTACAGGCGCCCGCCACCATGCCCGTCTAATTTTTTTGTATTTTTAGTAAAGATGGGGGTTTCACCATGTTGGCCAGGCTGGTCTCGAACTCCTGACCTCAGGTGATCTGCCTGACTTGGCCTCCCAAAGTGCTGGGATTACAGGCGTGAGCCACCATGCCCAGCCCTCTTTTGCTTTCTTAAATAGGTCTGCTTCCTTCTAACTACAGGCCCATTGCACATGCTGTTTCTTCTGCTAATAACACTTTTTCTCTCCTCTTTGCCTGGCAACTACTCATCTTTCAGGTTTCAGTTTAACATTTCTCCAGGGAGACTTTCCTGACCCTTCAGGCTACTTTGAACTGTCTGGTATAGCACACTGAACTTCCACTCCAGAGTCGGCACACTTAAAATTACTCATTCGATATATCTTGTCACTGCTAGATCATAAGCTCCATTAGGGCAGAGACCAAGTCTACCTTATTTGATACTGTAGCCTCAATATCTAGTATAATAGGCATTTCCTTCTGCAGTAAAAGCTTTTGCAACTACTGTCTGCCATCTGAATCCCATAGCCATTGAACAAATCCATCGGAACCTTGCCTTGAATACTGCACTCAGGTTTAATGCTGTGGGGCTTTTCTGACAAGGTTCTTGTGGTAACCAAGGTCTTTTGATCAGTGGCCAAAATGCACACCTGTCAAATCAAATAGCAGCCTGTGAGGCTAGAGCACAGTGCTGCTGTATTATTTGATAATGACTAGAAAAGGCCGGTCCTCTTCTCAGCAGCCTTCTGTGATGCCAACATACCAATGAGAACCTTTGCCCAGCATCTTACTGGGGATGGCTAAGGTTGGATCCTAGAGAACAGGAACATTTAAAGCTACCTAGATTATTCCTATCTCAGGTCTTTCTTGGGTTTAGTGCACACTTGGGTCATTACCGGATGGATGGCACATTTGTTTTATTTGTTGGAAGCAGTGAGGTGTAGTCACCAAGTTAATGGGAGCAAGCCTAGGAGTCAGGGCAACACAGTTGCTCAGGCTGGCGTGGCAGGCGTCAGCAGGTAAGCAAGCCCCAGTGGGAGGAACGCGTGGCCTCATTCAACACTGTCAGCAAGCTGAAGTCCCTGCACATTGGGAACCTGTGAGAAGAGCACCCTCACCCCCCTTTTTTCCAAACCAGTCACATCTCTCTTCACCAAAATCTTTGTGAAATTCATCATCATATAACTTCCTGAATCTAGTTAATGGTGATACTAACCAAAATTTATAGCTCAACACCCAGGCAACAGCGTATAGGATTGCAAGTGTTAGTTCCAAATATAGTGCACTTCACATCTCCAGTGAGGGAAGAACATTGAGTGAATTCATTACATGAGCCACTTAAACTGATTGAGCCAGGAACTTAAAGTCACATTCTTCAAATGTGTGCACTCCACAAAACTGGCATTTAACATCAGTAAGTCAGGCTGGAAAACATTCATGAACCAGTGACTCTAAACAAGGAAGAAACACTTCTCAAGGTGTGCATTTGCCAGCTGTTACTTTTTTCACAAGTAGTCTTTGGTGATTAGCTTCATGACTTAGGACACGGGTGGCAGCTCTGAGCATGGCACATTTAGTTTCATACAGCAAAGACTGAAAACACGTGGCAGTGGTTACATGGTCAGACAAGTGAAGGAGGCACAGCCTATCTTCATTACTAAAAATATTCAAAATGCATAGAGTATAAAAAGGTAGAGGAGTTTGTAAGAAGAGTCACTTTTTTTCCTTCAATTTTTGGAAAATGAATACGACATATATTACATTCATGAAAACATTTTAAATGAATAGGGGTTAGTGATATAATGTTCTTAGATGAAGAGCAATTTGTTACAAGATTAGTAAAAATGTAACTTTTTTGTTTTTTGGAGAGAGGGTCTCACTCTGTTGCCCAGGCTCTGTAGTGCAGTGGCACAAACACGGCTCACTGCTGCCTCCACCTCCTGGACTCAAGCGATCCCCCAACCTCAGCCTTCTGAGCAGTTGGGGCTACAGGTGTGTGCTACCACACCCAGTTAATTTTTTCAATTTTTTGTAGAGACAGAGTCTCACACCATGTTGCCCAGGCTATTACTTTCAATGATACACAAAAAAATACACTTGGATATACGAGGTGTAGCTCAGGGTGATCCAATAGAACTTTCCTGAGTGATGAATATGATTTATATCTGTGCTGTCCAATACAGTAGCCACTACCCTTATGTGGCTGCTGTGCAGTTGATATGTGGCTAGTGCAACCAAGCAAATTTTTTCTTGAGACAGAGTCTTGCCCTGTTACCCAGGCTGGAGTGCAGTGGCGCGGAGTGCAATCTCCGCCTCCTGGGCTCAAGCAATTCCTCTGCCTCATCCTCCCTAGTAGTTGGGATTACAGGCATGCGCCTGGTTAATTTTTGTATTTTTAGTAGAGACAGGGTTTCACCATGTTTTCCAGGCTGGTCTTGAACTCAAGCGATCCACCTGCCTTGGCCTCCCAAAGCGCTGGGATTACAGGCGTGAGCCAGCCCCAAGCAACTTTTTATTTAATTCTAATTAATTTAAATAGCTGCGTATGGCTAGTAGGTACTATATTGGTCACACAGGTCTTCCATTTGCTGAGAATAAGCAATTAAGAGAAGGCCAGGTTTGGTAGCCAAGAGATCTAAATCATGTACTATTTCGTTGTTTATCCAATAGTCTATCTACTCTGTTACTGTTATAAGAATGAACTAAGAAGCCAGGTGCGGTGGCTCACACCTGTAATCCCAGCACTTTGGGAGGCCCAGGTGGGGGGTCAGGAGTTCAAGACCACCCTGGCCAGCATGGCGAAACCTCGTGTCTACTAAAAATACAAAAATTAGCCAGATAGGTGGTGCATGCCTGTAATCCCAGCTACTCGGGAGGCTGAAGGTGGGAGAATCGCTTGAACCTGGGAGGAGGAGGTTGCAGTGAGCCGAGATCACGCCATTGCACTCCAGCCTGGGCAACAGAGCAAGACTCCATCTCAAAAAAAAAAAAAAAAAATGAACTAAGGCCGGGCAAGATGGCTCATGCCTGTACTCCCAGCAACTTGGGATCACTTGAGCCTAGGAGTTCAAGACAAGCCTGGGCAACATGGTGAAAACCCACCTCCACAAAATTAACAAATTAAATTAGTGGGTGTGGTGGCACACACCTGTAGTCCCAGCTACTCAGGAGGCTGAGGTGGGAGGATCCCTCGAGCCCAGAAGTTCAAGGCTGCAGTGAGCCGGGATCGCGCCACTGCACTCCAGCCTGGGTGACAAAGAGATCATCTCAAGACAAAAAAGAAGAAAACAAAGAACTTCTTTACACTTGTAGGGGGCACAGTATTAACTTCATCCTATCCCATCCCTTCACATTCTGACTTACAAGTATTCTGCTGATAGAAGAGGAAATTGACCTGTTAGAAAAGCAACAGCAATCACATCCATTTTCATTCATCTCAAATATTTTAAGTGCTTTGTAGTTTTTCTTGTAAGTTGTTTCCCTCCATCTCCCTTCTATTATTTTGTATGGTGTTCTTGAGACTTCTCCCACTAACCTAATAGCCATTCCACATACTGATTTTTTCTTCTCCTTATTTTTATTACTATTATTTTTGTTTGTTTGAGACAGGGTTTTGCTCTCTCACCCAGGATGGAGTGCAGTGGTGCCATAATGACTCACTGTAGCCTCAACTTACTGGGCTCCAGCGATCCTCCTCCCACCTCAGCCTCCTGAGTAGCTGGGACCACAGGCATATACCACTATGCCTAATTCTTTTGTATTTTGTATAACGAGACGGGGTTTCGTTATGTTGCCCAGGCTGGTCTTGAACTCCTGAGCTCAAGCAATCCACCCACCTTGGCTTCCCAAAGTGCTGGGATTACAGGCATGAGCCATCACCCCTGGCCCTATTGAGACAGGGTCTCACTGTCACCCAGCCTGGAGTGCAGTGGTGCGATCATAGGTCAGTGCAGCCTCAGCCTCCTGAGTAGCTGGGACTACAGGCACACGCCAACATGCCCAGCTAATTTTTTTACTTTTACTGGAGACGGAGTTTTACCATGTGGCCAAGGCTGTCTCAATCTCCTGAGCTCAAGTGATCCTCCCGCCTTGGCCTCCCAAAGTGCCAGGATTACAGGTGTGAGCTACCATGCCTGCACCTCCTTAACTATTTTTTTTTTTTTTTTTTTTTGAGATAGGGTCTTGCCTTGTCACCCAGGCTGCAGTGCAGTGGCGTGATCTCGGCTCACTGCAACCTCCTCCTGCTGGGCTCAAGCGACTCTCCTGCCTCGGCCTCCCAAGTAGCTGGGACTACAGGAGCGTGCCACCACACCCAGCTAATTTTTGTATTTTTTGTAGAGATGGGGTTTCACTATGTTACCCAGGCTGGTCTCAAACTCCTGTTCTCAAGTGATCCGCCTGCCTCAGCTTCCCAAAGTGCTGGGATTACAGGCGTGAGCCACTATGCCTGGCCCCCTCAATTTTAAAAGTACAAGCTAATAAACATTAAGGAAGAGAATGTCCAGATGAGTACAAATAATGCAAGGTAATCAGTGCCTTATTAAGAGTTGCCCAGAATTGCAGTGTAACGTAATACACCTGTAAAATTTGTCAAATTGGTGATGAAGGTTAAAGTTGATTAGAGTAAGGGTAGGGGATGTCTCAGAGGACCATACTGGTACTGTCAGCCAAACCATGACAAGGATTATTTTTTTCTTCCTGGTAGTCATCTTAATTGATGTATATCTGCTATTAGCTGCTACAACCTCCCTGAGAAAGCACAGATCATGATAGTAAACTATGTTCATTCTCTGCCAATTCCTCCCCAGTGTTGGAAACAGAAGCCCAGTAGTGAAAGCTACAGCTGCCAGATACTTGCAGTGGAATCACAGGAGCAATCGGAGTTCTTTATAAATGGCAGTAACAACTCACTTGACTTTCCTTCACCTGACACTGTCACCTATCACAACATTGGCCATCAAACTGGTAGAACCACCAGTCCTCTGATTTGGTTTCCTAGAGAAGGCAGTTGTTCAGCTCAATGTTTTGTTAACATCAAGGCTCTTATTCTTGCATTTGAAACCAAACACCTCAATCATTTTGCTTGCACCAGGGTTGGTACAAAGAGGCATGGTCCTTCTTGGGTGAGTATTTTACATTGTCACAAATACTCTTATTTAGAGAAAACCAACTCCAAAACCCTAAAACTAGTATCTAGTAAAGGAAGAGATTCAGTTCTATCAAGCAATATATTTTTCAGTCAAGAATGACGCTCTAAGTATAGATTCAGCAGTATAAACATATTACCAAAAGCTTGGATTTTTATTTATTCATTTTGAGATGGAATTTCACTCTCGTTGCCCAGGCTGGAGTGCAATGGCGCAATCTCGGCTCACCGCAACCTCTGCCTCCTGGGTTCAAGCAATTCTCCTGCCTCAGCCTCCCAAGTAGCTGGGATTACAGGCATACGCCACCACACCCGGCTAATTTTGTATTTTTTGTTTTTAGTAGAGACAGGGTTTCTCCATGTTGGTCAGGCTAGTCTCGAACTCCCGACCTCAGCTGAACTGTCCACCTGAGCCTCCCAAAGTGCTGGGAATACAGGCGTGAGCCACTGCGCCCAGCTCTCGAGTTCTCCTTTCTATTCCTAGATGTGAAGGAGCAAAGAGGAGGAGCCAGAAGCTAGAGGGGGCTGCTTGGTGAAAGCTGTGGTCTTTGCTAAAGGGACACAGACAACCCATGTGACCTGGCAATGAGAAAGCCAGAGTACTCTGACCATCTTTTCCTTGTATCTTCTTATCTTCTTTGGATATTACTAATTGGATAAACAGAAGCTGAAGTCAGAGGGCAAGGGAGCCATTCATGCAGTCCATGTGGGTCAGCACCCGCTGGGGTCCACAGTGGGATGAAGACGGGTTCTGAAAGGCAAATGGAAGACATCCAGTATAACCTCTCCCTGAACGTAATTCAAACTACTTACCTATTACAGACAAAAATCACATGTATGCTGAAAGTAAAATAACCTGTTTCCAGAATTTCTGGTTGCAAAATTCTGAGTTCTTCAATTAAAACTGCATTTTTCTCAGTCTTTTTGGTGCCCCTGCTTCACTGGTGCCTTAAGCACGTTTGGAGAGCCTGAGGGCAGCCCTGAGCATGGTGCCTGAACTAGGGTACCTCAAAACTAGGGACTGAGGAAGTCTCAAGTTCATTCCTGAATGCTGACTGTAAGAGTCTCTGAGAGAGTTTTGAGAATGTAGAACTGATTTAGAATGAATCTCAGGATTTTTCTGTTAAGATCTATAAATTAGGAATTAAGGAACTGGATTTTTTTGAATTTGAAAAATCCTATGATAGTATAACTTTGCATAAGCCTACTGAATGATAGGAAAGTTTTTAGTTTCTTATCAAAGAGAATAAAGTGAATCAGCACATCAGTTTCACATTGACATTTTTATTAACGCCAACTGTTTTTTAATTGTTATTTTTTTAAAACAATAGCACAAAAATGTTTCAAGGAAGCAGTCTCACAATCTGATGACCTTCTGAAATAGTTAAGCCACACCAAATATGAATTTCTGTTAACACAAAAAAATTTTTTAAGAAAAAAAGAAAAAAAAGGGAAAGAAGAAGGGAATGAGATTTAGATTTAAAACTCATTGGATTAAATAGGTGAGGCTTGTTAGTAGGATATACTGTTGAAGCAAACAGTGGCACACACAGGCTTACAGTCTTTGTTTTTTAAACCAGTTACCACTAATGTATAAGCCCTGCAGCAGTTACCACTGACTTCTCGCATGCATAAAATGAACCAGGAGAAGCCAGTGGTGATACTGTTATGAAGAGGTTCAATACCTGGCTTGTCAGACAACTAAGACCATTTTTAGCAGAGTAACCTTCAGAAAGGCCTGGCGGAAGATCTTTTTATTTCTATTGTCTCACCTATATGAATTTCAGGGTTCTTATAAGTCATCTTTAAAAAGAAAAAAAATAATGTATATCAGTTTCTCTTTATTTAATGTGGCTATGAAAGATGTTTCCTTATTATTTATCTCTAAGAAGGACACCGGGGAACGGGGGTTGGGGGTGGAACTAAAGGGAGGAAAAAAACCAGAACAGGGTAGGTTTTGTTTTTTTTTGTTTTTTGTTTTTTTTTGTTGTTTTTTTTTTTTTTTTTTTTTTGGCGAAGGGGTCACACAGAAGGGAAGGCAAGGAGGAAAATTAAACTACAATCCTTGGTTCAGATTGAGTTATACAGGAATATATCTTCCTGATCAGTCCCCGTGCCAAAAAAAAAAAAAAAAAGCCACTTGGAATTATGCACTGACTCCAACTATGTTATACCAGCTATCAGCCTTTTGTGTTTAACCATTCCCAGAAATGGACACCACCCTTGGCTTATAGGCTGCTTGCAGAACCCACTTCACAAAAATCCTCTTTACCAAGAAGCCTCTAGTTTCCTTTTGGTAGGTTATAAAAACAGAACATCTGTCATTAACAGTAGGGTGTTAAATACTTTTAACCACTGACAAGGCTTCAGAAAGTTTCACAGTTTCATTATGCTCTATTTTATTACTATCGTATTTACATTTTTATTTTTTATTTATTTTTTGCTGAATTGCTGATTTTCCTTTTTCAATAGAATTTAATTCTGGAGTGTGAGCAGGAACCAGTTAACTACATTCATTGTCCAACTCCCACTGGTTTGAAAGAAGACTCCAAATTCTTGGCATACGAATCAGCTGTTCGGTAGCTCCACCTTATCCCTGCAGCGAAGCAGCAGAACCGCCAACGGCGGCACCTCAGGATTCACACTGTGGGTGGTGAGACCTTCCGCTGAAGGAGGTACTGGTGGATGCTCTCGGCATCTCGCTTTAGCCAAGCAGCATTCAGCAGAATATTTTCACAACACTGCTGGATGGTACGCTCAGCTGAAGGAGCTGGGTGACTCTCGAAGAAAGCCTGGTATAAAACAACCCAGAATGCAGGATCATTACTAGCAGTAAGAAGTTAATATTACAGGTTACGAAAAAATACCCACTGGTCTATATGAAGGATGCATAATCCTTCATGAGGCATGAGAATTTACCACTGCCACCCTCAGGCTAAAAGAAAACAAGCAACTCCTTGCACCTGCATATAGGAATTCTCCCCTTAAATATTATATGCTTAACAAACTAATCGAAAGTTAATAAAGAGACAGAACCTATTGCCTTTCTTTTAGGCTAATTGTATAGTGGTAAATACAGTCTTTGGACTGAAGACTTGGAACTTGAATCTAGGCTTGGTCATGTACTAGCTTGTGACTGTGAGAAAATTAACTGCTGTAAGTCTCAGTTTTCTCAACTATGAGAAAATATTCACTCCAGAAGATTAAAGAGACAATCCATATAAACATTTCACAAAATACCTAGCACAGAGTACTTAAGGATTCAACACATTTTGGCTGCTTCAAATAAAGATTAATTTGTAAGGGATGATAATACAAAGAAGTTTAAATTGCTGCTGTGCCCTAATAATTTAACACCCCATGGTCTTTTTTTTTTTTTTTTTTTGAGACAGGATCTCACTCTGTTGCCCAGGCTAGAGTGCAATGAAACGATCATGACTCATTGCAGCCTCAACCTCCTGGGCTCAAGTAAACCTCCCACCTTAACTTCCTGGGTAGCTGGGACCACAAGCGTGCACTCCCAGGCCTAATTGTCTTTTCCTTTTTGTAGAGATGGGGTCCTACCATGTTGCCCAGACTGGTCTTGAACTCTTGAGCTCAAGCGATCCTCCCACCTCAGCCTCCCAAAATGCTGGAATTACAGGAATCCAACATTTTTAATACAGTAAAACAAACAATTTCTAAGTTTATAATTTATCACAATGCTTAATTAATGATTAAAAGTTGAATAAACTTTTCTAATGGAGTACACCTGGTTTCACAGAAAACAAAGCAACTCTTAAACACCAGCTGGCAAAATGATAGGGCTTTTCCTTCAGTCACTGCAGGTGTGAAAGACAGAATGACTAATCCATCTGATTAAACAGAGACCTTTTAGAAATCAATAACCTTATTTACACAGATGACAACTGCTACTGTTCCAAGGCTCCTAATCATGGTTCAGTTCTCAGGGCCTCAAGTCTTTTTCCATTCCATCTCAGTAAGTAGTACCAACATTTACACACCAGAAACCTGGGGAGTATCCTGGCTTGTTTTTCTTCCTCTCCCAGATACGCTCACACAACAGAGAAGCCAATCAATAAATATTGTTGAACTAATGGTTAACAAATTCAAGCCCCTGAATCTCCATTACTCCGTCTCCTCCACTACTGCCACTACCCTACTGTAAGCTATTCTATCATTCTTGCTGGGAGAGTTAGCTTCCCAACATCTTCTCTTGCCCATTCCAAACAATTATCCACATTGCAGCCAGACTGAAATTTTTATAACACAAATCAGATCAAGGCACCGCCTTGTTTATAAACCATTCGAAGGCTTTCCATTTTTAGGAAATTTTTTTTTTTTTTTTTTTGGAGACGGAGTCTTGCTCTGTCACCCAGGCTGGAGTGCAATGGCACGATCTCAGCTCACTGCAACCTCCACCTCCCGGGCTCAAGCAATTCTCCTGCCTCAGCCTCCCGAGTAGCTGGGATTAGAGGCGTGCACCACCGTGTCCAGCTAATTTGGGGTTTCACCATGTTGCCCAGGCTGGTCTTGAACTCCTGACCTCAGGTGATCCACCTGCCTCGGCCTCCCAAAGTGCTGAGATTACAGATGTGAGCTACCATGCCCGGCCATTTTTAGGAAATTCTTAATATGGCCTCTACAGCCCTGCATGATGTCTTTCTCTAAACAAAAACACAAGAGATGCTACAGTACATTATCCCAATACTATAATTATAACCAGGTTATTATTTTTACTTACTAGATTGAAAAGTGAAGAGTAAACAGTATTTTCCTTACCTTAACCTCTCCAGCCATTTTGTCAACTGCAAATCCCTCAACTGATAGCTGCAAAACAATGGTTTTAAACAGTAAGTGAAACTAAAAGAGGCTGGGAACAAACTTCCATTTACCCTAAAAACAAATCATTCTGTTCTCTGCCAACTTCAGTCTGTTATAAAGGATTTGTGATGGGAGATGGAGAAGTCCTTAAACAAAGCCAGTAACTATTTAAGGAAACTTTTTTTTTTTTTTTGAGACGGAGTTTCACACTTGTTGCCCAGGCTGGAGTGCAATGGCCTCATCTCGGCTCACCACAACCTCCGCCTCCCGGGTTCAAGCGATTCTCCTGCCTCAGCCTCCCAAGTAGCTGGGATTACAGGCACACACCACCACGCTCAGCTAATTTTTGTATTTTTAGTAGGGACAGGGTTTCACCATGTTGGCCAGGATAGTCTCAAACTCCCGACCTCAGGTGATCTGCCCACCTCGGCCTCCCAAAGTGCTGGGATTACAGGCGTGAGCCACTGCGCCTGGCCACAGGAAACATTTAAAGAGCAAAGACCACAATGTATGGGTGTAGTGAATCATGGATGTCACTCAATAATATCCATGATTAGCAAGCTACTCAAAAATTTTCACATACCTTTATTAGTCTAGATATTAAGAATCCTCCCTGGTATCGGTTATAAAGTTCTTCCCAGTTGTCCTTTATGAATTTCCAAGCAGCTTTCCTTCCATGCTTGCTGCCTCCAGCTACTCCACCAATTACTGATACAGTGTCCTGTGGACGTACCTCTTCCTAAAAAACCAAAGAGAGCTAAAAGTCTAGTGTATCAAAAACATATTCTGGTACCAGAAAGTGCAACATGCTGTTGACACTGAAGTAATCACACTGAAGACACTTATTCCTTGTTTTAGGAATAACTGGAACCAGCAGTTCTCAGCAAAGAAGATAATGTTTAACCGAAAGATCAACCAAAATGAGAACGAGGTACTGAGACAGGTTCAGACAGACTGCTCAACAGATACTTGCTTAGGAGCCTATAGGTTTAAGAAAGGAAGAGACACAAAGTAAGCAAAGGCATAAGCCAGTTTCCCAGTTTTCAAGAGTCCCTGTCCTCATAGTTTCCATTCTGGAGAGACAATTTGTTTACTCTCCCAACTATTATGATTCTCGCCACTAGTGGGAGAAAAACAGAAGTCAGTAACAAAAACTCAAGCCAGTTTCTCTGGAAAAGGAAGCTTTAGTTAGGGTTAAGGCAGCTCAAGAGGATCAGAGCTGAATCAGAGACACTTGTCACAGATGGGCAACGATTCACTTCTAAATGCAGTTTTCACTGTAACTTACTGAAAGTGCAAACGTGAGGACTTTCTGAATCAGGTCAGGCAAGAGAGTAGCGCCAAGGACTCTTTCGATTCGGTTTTTCTCTTCTTGCATATCTGCTTGTTTATGAAGCTACAGGAAAAAAGATAAAGATAGGAAGAGTTAACTCTCCCTTGGATGTTCTGCATATGATTATATGCTTTCTTCCCCAATAAGGTAAAACTTAAGTTCTATATTCTCACTAGGTGAGAATGGCAGGGCATTATATTAACGAAAGAGAATACTTTTCAAGATGCTTTGGGCCGGGTGCGGTGGTTTACACCTGTAATCCCAGCACTTTGGGAGGCCGAGGCGGATGGATCACCTGAGGTCAAGAGTTCGAGATCAGCCTGGCCAACATGGTGAAACCCCGTTTCTACTAAAAATACAAAAAAAAAAAAAAAAAAAAAATTAGCCAGGTGTGGTGGTGCCCACCTGTAATCCCAGCTACTTGGGAGGCCAAGGCAGGAGAATCGCTTGAACCTGGGAGGTTGCAGTGAGCCGAGATCGTGCCACTACACTCCAGCCTGGGCAAGAGAGCGAGACTCTGTCTCAAAAAAAAAAAGAAAAAAAATATGCTTTGGCACTAAATTTGTCATCTGCTGTTACAGTAAGTAAATCACTAGATGTAAATGCTACCAGATGAACAGCCTGTCATTAGTTTAGACCAATTTAACATCAAGATCTAAGAGGTAAAATCTATCGTAGCCAAATTCTTTACATTATTGATATCTGGCTAATGTTCTGTGTTAGAAGAACAAACTAATCATTAGTAATCTTATACCAAATCATCAAATTAATTTATAATAGTGAAAAATTGAAAATGAATACTGTAATTACTTATAAAAATGCATTATTGAAAGTTATATTTTAAAAATATCTCATAAACATGTTCTTGTATTTAAGTGAAGAAAGTAGATGAAGCAGAATGATCCTAAATTAAAAAAAATATATATATACATATATATATACATGGCTGGGCACAGTGGTTCACGCCTGCAATCCTAGCACTTTGGAAGGCTGAGGTGGAGGTTGCAGTGAGCCCATATCGTACCACTGCACTCCAGTCTGGACAACAGAGCAAGACTGTGTTTCCAAAAAAAAGGGGTGGGGGAGAATCCCTGGAAATACATCAAAATGGTAGTGTTAATTAATGATGGTTTCTGATCAGTGGGATTATGCATCTTCACACTTTTTAACTGCAAAAGCAGCACATACTGAATGCAGAATATCTGAAAGACAGAGAAGCATAAAGAAAAAAATAAAATTACTACTATATGTACATTGTCAAATCTGGAAAGAGAGCATGTTATACATGCTGTTTTTGCTACCTGCTTTTTAAACTATAGGTAAGTTTTATTTTCCTCTTTATACTTTTCTAGTCTCTAAATCTTCCATAGTATATATATATATAAAATCTTTTTTTCATAATCAGAAACAAAATGTTGTAATTCTTAAAAATTAGAACTATAAATGTATAAGAGCTATGTCTCCAAGACTCTTTTGATCTTTTCTACCCCTTAAGATTTAACACTGACCAGAGTGTCTGGAGACCTCATCAAAGCTCTCAGTTTCCTCTTCCTTTCGACACTTTTTTTTTTTTTCAATAAACAGTTTTAATTTATAAGAAGCAGAGATAGGGTCTCGCTATGTTGACCAGGCTGGTCTCTCTTTTCTTTTTTTTTTTTTTTTTTTTGAGATAGAGTCTCGCTCTGTTGCCCATGCTGGAGTGCAATGGTGTTAGCTCACTAAAACCACGCCTAGCTAATTTTTCTATTTTTAGTAGAGCCGGAGTTTCTCCATGTTGCCCAGGCTGGTCTCGAACTCCTGGCCTCAAGTGATCCTCCCATCACTTGTAATCCCAAAGGGCTGGGATTACAGGCATGAACCACCACGCCTGGCCCCTTTGGACTCTGAGCAGCAGTGCAGTAAAATAGATAGGACCTTGGGAGATCTGGCTTCTAGTCCCAGTTTTGCCTCTAACTAGCTGTATGATCTTGACTAAGTCCTTCATCCCTCTGGGTCTCAGTTTCCCCATGTGTAAAATGAGATGGGTGGATAGATAATTTCTAAGGCCCTTTTCAGCTCCAATATTCAAGGTCTGAACCTCTGGCTTTCAGGAAGCATTTTCCTCCAAAGAGAACCTGCTATTCTAGTCCACTAGATGGCACTCTAACACCACATTTCAAATATACTATGAATTAATGTTTTTTAACCCTGGCACATTACTCCTAAATTACCATCATAAGACAACCTTCTTCATCTCTTACCAAATGGCTTCTTGAAGAACCATGATTCCGCCTTCATTAGAGCTATTTCCATAGTGAAGCTGATTATCGTGAACTCCCTTGGGTTAAATAAGTGCAAACTCTTAATAAATACACATACTTGTGGAAAATCTTAAAAGTGCCATGACATGAAAATGTCAATGTATCTGCCATGAAATTTTCAGAATCCCTATTTTTTTCCATATCATCACGGACTAGATGAAAAAAAATCAAATATCCCATTTCATACATAGCATTTATAGTATATAGGTTCACAGAATATTAAGACTGAGAAGGGACCTTAATGTTTAGGTGGAAGGTAAACCCAAATTTCACTTTTTTTAGGGTCTTCTTTCAGATAGGGTCTTGCTCTGTCACCCAGGCTGGAGTGCAGTGGCACAATCATAGCTCACTGCAGGCTTCAACTCCTGGGCTCAAGCGCTCCTCCTGCCTCAGCCTCCTGAGAAGCTGGAACTACAGGTGAATGCCACCATGCCCAGCTCTCCCAAATATAACTTTTATATTCTTAGAAAGCAGGCCAGGCATGGTGGCGCATGCCTATAATCCCAGCACTTTGGGAAGCCGAGGTGGGCAGATCACAAGGTCAGGAGTTCGAGGCCTGCCTGGCCAATATGGTGAAACCCCGTCTCTACTAAAAACGCAAAAATTAGCTGGGTGTGGTGGCAGGCGCCTGTAGTCCCAGCTACTTGGGAGGCTGATGCAGGAGAATCACGTGAACCCGGGAGGCAGAGGTTGCAGTGAGCCAAGATCGTGGCACTACACTCCAGCCTGGGTGACAGAGTAAGATTCTGTCTCAAAAAAAAAAAAAAAAAAGTAAACCTATTACAACATGAGTAAAGCAGTACATTTTGAGGTACAGTTTCTTAAAGTTTCTATTTTCAGACATCCTAATCATTTTTCAGAGGATTTGTTTAAAACCAAAATATCAGAATTTAGATCTGCAATTATGATCATTAGAGCTATTTCTACAGTGAAGCTGATTATCATGAACTCCCTTGAAGTCAGAAGAGTGTTGTTAATCCATGAAAGGTAGAGACAGTAGAGCACATTCCACTCCTGTCCTAAGCGTGGATCTTATAACGAATGGGTTTTTAGGCACATTTTGCACATTTTAATTAATGATTAAAAAGTAGATTTGGCTACGTCCACCTCTAATGTAGCCAGTGCACTCAAGCCATTTCCTTATAGACTGGAACTGTATGAATAGGGACTGGAGATAGCATTTGCTTCACAGTACTACTATTGATTGAAAATTTCAAACATTGCTGCCATTATGAGGACATGGAAAGTTTTATCTATATTTTGTCTAAGTCAGAGCTTAATTATATGCCAATTACCCTGGGAAAACTAGAGAGACTATGAAGGCAGGTGAATTAATTTCCTGTCTATTAATAAAGGACCCTGCCATAGCTCAAATGCTTGAGACACTTGATCATCATCTGTCTATCCCTTTTCTAAGCACAAAAACAAACCTTCTAAGCACAGAACCTAAGCACAGTAACAAACGTTTTGCTTAAAATGGGCAGAACCCCAAGTAAGTTTACACTGAAGATAAAATTTAAAGAAAGTGACTTGTTAATCAAAACAAACATTTATTTCAGTGTTAAAATTTCAGCTGGGCACAGTAGCTCATGCCTGTAACCCCAGCACTTTGGGAGGCTGAGGTGGGTGTATCACTTGACCCCAGGAGTTTGAGACCAGCCTGGGCATGGTGAAACCTTGTCTCTACAAAAAACACAAAAATTAGCTGGGTGCGGTTATCACACTCCTATAATTCCAGCTACTTGGAAGGCTGACGCAGGAGGATCACTTCAGCCTGGGAGGTTGATGCTGCAGTGATCCATGATTATGTCACTTTAGCCTAGGTGACAGAGTGAGACCTTGTCTCAAAAAAAAAAGATTTCAAATGCATAATGTGAGTAAAAAAAGGTGGGGAGAAGTAAGACGTCTTTGGCATCATAGTGATAATACTGATATAATAACATATATGGATAGACATATAATTCTCTCACAGTTTTAAACTACTTGCATGTCTACAATATGCATCTTTCTTTTCTAGGACTTTTTTTTTTTTAACCATTTAGAGGTGTACTGTGTGTCTATCCAAGCTCAAAAGCAGGAAATGGGAGCCTTCTCAAATATACTTACTTTTAACATAATGTCTAAAGTAGTGCCATCACCATGCTTCAAAACAGTCAGATAGACCTACAAGAGAATACAGGGACAAAAAATAAGTCATTTGATTAAATGTACCTTGTTTCAAGTATTCTAATACTAAGAAAAGACAGAAAGCAAGTAAACAATATTGTAAATGTTGGCCAGCTGTGGTGACTCACGCCTGTAATCCCTGCACTTTGGGAGGCCGAGGCAGGCGGATCACCGGAGGTCAGCAGTTCCAGGCCAGCCTGGTCAACATGGCAAAACCCTGTCTCTACTAAAAATACAAAAATTAGCTGGGCGTGGTAGCAGGTGCCTGTAATCCCAGCTACTCAGGAGGCCGAGGCACAGAGAACTGCTTGAACCCAGGAGGCGGGGGCTACAGTGAGCCGAGATCACACCACTGCAGTCCAGCCTAGGTAACAGAGTGAGACTCCATCTCAAAAAAAAAAAAAAAGTAAATATTATAAATGTGGATATTACAAACTGTAGTTAAGGAGCTAGCAGTGCCTGTGAGCAACCACAAAGGTAAATGGCATGTTGTACCAGCAAAGCACAGCAGCTTTCAGGGGAATGTGCACAGCTAATCACCTTTCAGCACTGCAACACTGACTGAGAAACTTTAAACAAATAAGATGACTATAAACCACTTAAATAGTATATATTAAAATAGAGGTAGAAGTGGTTTGTGGGTCAGTTCTTAGGTCAGTTTTGGCTATTAAAAAAAGTTCCAGGCTGGGCATGGTAGCTCACGCCTGTAATCCCAGAACTTTGGGAGGCCAAGGCAGGTGGGTCACCTGAGGTCAGGAGTTCGAGACCAGCCTGGCCAACATGGCGAAACCTCGTCTCTAATGAAAATACAAGGCCGGGCGTGGTGGCTCAAGCCTGTAATCCCAGCACTTTGGGAGGCCGAGGCGGGCGGATCACGAGGTCAGGAGATCGAGACCATCCTGGCTAACACGGTGAAACCCCGTCTCTACTAAAAATACAAAAAAATTAGCCAGGCGTGTTGGCGGTCGCCTGTAGTCCCAGCTACTCGGGAGGCTGAGGCAGGAGAATGGCGTGAACCCGGGAGGCGGAGCTTGCAGTGAGCTGAGATCGCGCCACCGCACTCTAGCCTGGGGGACAGAACCAGACTTCGTCTCAAAAAAAATAAAAAATAAAAAATAAAAAAAAAATAATAATAAAAAAAGAAAATACAAAAATTAGCTGGGTGTGGTGGCAGCGCCTGTAATCCCAGCTAGCCAGGAGGCTGAGGCAGGAGAATCACTGGAACTCAGGGGACAGAGGCTGCAATGAGCCGAGATCACGCCACTGCACTCCAGCCTGGGCGACAGAGCAAGACTCCGTCTCAAAAAAAAAAAAAAAGTTCCCTGCTTCACAAAATGATGTAGTTACCTATATGTCAAGGGAATTTATCATGAAAACCTACAGGACTCCTCAGATCAGCGGAGAGAATCTGTTTTCCTTCCACGTGGTCCTTAAACCGACGACGGGCTTCTTCTAACGTTGCCTTATGTCCTGCTTTTCCTAGTTTTCCTAGAACCAAGCCCCTCAGGAGTGCATCGAGATGACCTGATTTGAGAAGTAAAAGAGACACAAGACTACTTAAAAAGCCTATTTTTGTAAGTTTACCATCTGGATATCTTATAATTGTGCTATACCAATTCTATGGTCTTGAACAAACACACTCAATTAACTTAATACCTGATAGAATACTTGTTTTACATTTATCAAATCATAAGAGTGATATGCTAAACAGATTAGACAAGCAAATAAACCTGCTGACTTTATCTACAGTCACGAATGCCAACTATCTGAATTTACTAAATGTTTACTCAGTCTAGTTAACTACTCTGCTAAGGATTATGTGTGAAAAGAACAGGCTTACATCATGCAGTTTCGACCCAAGGTTCAAAGAAAGATCACATATGGAACTAGTATGCTCTATGTATAATAAACTGAAATCTTAGATTTTAAAAATCAAAATCTGATGGGTCCATTCCTCCAAGACACACAAATAGCCAATAAGCACATAAAAAGATGTTTAACATAATTGCTCATTAGGAAAATGCAAATCAAAACCACAATGAGATACCAATTCATACCCACTATGATGGCTATAATAAAAAAGATAATAGCAAGTGTTGGCAAGGATGTGGAGAAATTGAAACCCTCAAACACTGCTGGTGGGAACACAATATGGTGAAGCCACTTAGAAAATCAGTCTGGCAGTCCCTCAAAAGGTTAAACATACAGTTATGGCCAGGCACAGTAGCTCATGCCTATAATCCCAGCACTTTGGGATGCCAAGGCAAGAGGATTGCTTGAGCCCAGGAGTTCAAGACCAGCCTGAGCAACACAGCAAGACCCTGTTTCTACAAAAAAACTTAATAATTAACCAAGCATGGTAGCATATGTCTGTAGGCCCAGTTACACAGGAGGCTGGAGAGGGAGGATCGCTTGAGCCCAGGAAGTTGAAGCTGTGGTGAGCTATGATCACACTACTGTACTCCAGCCTGGGCACAGAGCAAGACCTTGTCTTTTTTTTTTTTTTTTTTTTTTTTTTTTTTTTTTTTTTTTTTTGAGATGTGGTCTCGCTCTGTTGCCCAAGCTGGAGTGCAGTGGCATGACCTCAGCTCACTGCAGCCTCCGCCTCCCAGGTTCAAGCAATTCTCCACCTCAGTCTTCTGAGTAGCTGGGAATACAGGGTTGCACCACCACACCTGGCTAATTTTTGCATTTTTAGTAGAGACAGGGTTTCGCCATGTTGGCCAGGCTGGTCTCGAACTCCTGACCTCAGGTGATCCACCTGCCTTGGCCTCCCAAAGTGCTGGGATTACAAGCGTGAGCCACTGCCACCCAGCCGACCCTGTCTCTTAAAAAAACAAAAGGATGGGCGCGGTGGCTCACGCCTGTAATCTCAGCACTTTAGGAGGCTGAGGCAGGCGGATCATGAGGTCAGGAGATCGAGACCATCCTGGCCAACATGGTGAAACCCTGTCTCTACTAAAATACAAAAAATTAGCCAGGTGTAGTGGCACGGACCTGTAATCCCAGCTACTCAGAAGGCTGAGGCGGGGGAATCACTTCAACCCAGGAGGTGGAGGTTGCAGTGAGCTGAGATCATGCCCACTGCACCAGCCTGGAGACAGAGTGAGACTCCATCGCAAAAAAAACAACAAAAAAAAAGAGTCATCATGTGACTCAGCAATTTCACTCTTAGGTATCTCGAAAATAAATGAAAGCATGTCTACACAAAAACTTGTATACAAATGTGCATAACAGATTTCATAATAGCCGAAAACTGGAGCCCTCATGAATGGGAATAGTGCCCTTATAAAAGAGACCCGGGGGTCCGGGTGTGGTGGTTCACGCCTGTAATCCCAGCACTTTGGGAGGCTGAGGCAGGAGGATCACGAGGTCAAGAGCTCGAGACCATCCTGGCCAACATGGTGAAACCCCATCTCTACTAATAATACAAAAATTAGCTGGGCATGGTGGCCTGCACCTGTAGCCCCAGCTACTGGGGAGGCTGAGGCAGGAGAATTGCTTGAACCCAGGAGGCGGAGGTTGCAGTGAGCCGAGATCACACCACTGCACTCCAACCTGGCAACAGAGTGAGACTCCGTTACCAAAAAAAAAATAAAAGGAAGGACTGATACATGCTACAACATAGATGAACCTTGAAAATATCATGCTAAGTGAAAGAAGCAGATATAAAAGGCCAAGTATTTTATGATGCTATGTATATGAAATGTTCAGAATAGGTAAATCCATGAAATAGAAAGTAAATTTGTGGTTGCCAGGAAATGGAGAGTGACTGCCAGTGGATACAAGGCTTTTTTGGGGGGGGTGGGGGACTGAGAGTGGGGACGGTGAAGAAATTGTTCTGGAAATATGGAGGTGATAGTTGCACAATCTTGTGAACATACTAACAAATACTGAATTGTATACTTTAAAAAGGTGAATTTTATGGTATGTGAATTATATCTCAAAAAAAGTTAACATCCAGGAAACAAATGATTGAGAAAAAAAACAGTTAACGGCACACAAATCTGATGAACTGCAGCAGTACAATGGACAAATAAAATGTAGTATATTCATATGATGAAATACTATTCAGCAATAAAAAGCAATGAACAACCCGGATTATCTCAGAAACATTATGCTTAGTGAGAGAGGCCAGGTATAAGAACAGAACACACATTATATGATCCTATGTATATAAAATAGAAGAGATAAATATTAATCTAGGTGAAAGAAATCAGAATAGCATGTGCCTGTGTGGGGTAGGCAGGGGAGGCTCAAGTAGCAGGGACCAATTAGGAGGGAGCCCAAGCAGCTTTCTGGGTGATGGAAATGTGGTATGTGTTTGCCGAAAGTCATGAACTGTAACATTTACATTATTCATTTTGCTATATTTAAATCATAATTTAACCAAAAATAATTTTAAGAAAACCATCAGAGATCAATAGATAACTACACATTATTGTGATGATTCTTACAAGAAGTAATTTATAATTCTGGCTCTGGTACTAACACGCTGTGTGATGCAAGGTAACATTTTATTATTTTGCCGTGTTTCATTCTCCCATCTGTATAGCTAGGAAATTGAAGGCACTTTCCCTATATTGTAAAGATGGTTTTGAAGTCAAAAAGTGTCACGTTATCATCATGAAAGAAAAGTGCAACATCCATTAATTTACATGCATCTGTGTCCATGTACTCCTATCCTGTCACTATTCATCTGTGCTCCTATCTAAAACTAACTCCTTAACTTCGCACTGGATCTCAACTCCTCTTGATTATTCAGCAATAACCCCTCTCTCTCACAAAACATGAATTTTTCCATTATTACTGCATATGTTCAAATAGTTGCAGAAAATGTAATATAAAATCTCCCAACTTAAAAATTCCTTCCTTTACCCCACCTCTCTCTCGTCTACCCCTTTTCTCTGATCTTCTCAGCAAAACTCCTTTAAAAAGTTGTCTAAGTGTGTTGTCTCCATTTCCTCTCCTCCTATTCTAAAGAACCTGCTCCAAAAGTGGAGAATTCATTATTGTTCCCCACTACTCCACAAAACTTGTTAAATGTAATATTGAATTAGCCTTCATCATTCTGTTTGACTTAGTGTGGTAGCATCTGACGCAGCTGATCACATTCCCTCTGCCTTCATCTACTGTTTCTTTTCATCTGCTGTTTATTTAAATTCTGGGATACCCCCTCTCTCTCCTGGCTCTCCTTCTACCTCACTGGCCAGTCTGTCTCTTTTGCTGATTCTTCCTCTTCCACACAATCTCTAAATCCTGAACTCAGACCTCTTTTTTCCACTTACACTCAGTCACTGGTTGATCTCATCCAGTTTTGTTTTGTTTTTTAAAGACATGAGGTCTCACTATGTTGCCCATGCTGGGCTTGAACTCCAGGACTCAACCAATTCTCCTGTCTGAGCCTCCTGAGTAGCTGGATTACGGGTGTGAGCCACATGCGTGACATGATTCCCACCCCCCTCACTTTTTTTTTTTTTTTTTTTTTTTTGAGACGGAGTCTTGCTCTGTTGCCCAGGCTGGAGTGCAATGGCGTGATCTCGGCTCACTGCAACCTCTGCTTCCCAGTTCAAGTGAGTTTCCTGCCTCAGCCTCCTGAGTAGCTGGAACTACAGGCCTGTGCCACCATGCCCAGCTGATTTTGTATTTTTGGTAGAGATGGGGTTTCACCATGTTGGCCAGGCTTGTCTCAAATTCCTGACCTCGGGTGTTCCACCCACATCAGCCTCCCAAAGTGCTGGGATTACAGGTGTGAGCTACCACGCCTGGCCCGATTCCCTTTTACACCCAAATATGCTTCTATGCCAGACAGTAGCTCATGGCTGCAATTCCAGCACTTTGGGATGCTGAGGTGGGAGAATTTCTGGAGTCCAGGAGTTCAAGACCAGCCTAGGCAACATAGTGAAATCCTGTCTCTACAAAACAAAAACAAAACAAACAAAAAAAACATAGCTGGGTATGGTGCATGCCTGTAGTCCCAAATACTCAGGAGGCTGAGGTGGGAGGATAGCTTGAACCCAGAATTCGAGGCTGCAGTGAGCTATGACTGCACCACTGCACTTCAGCCTCGGCAACAGAGCAAGACTCTGTATCTTTAAAAGAAAAAAATGTTTCTACAGCAGTCTTCCCTATCCCTGTACATGGCAACTTCATTCTTCCAGTTCTGCAGGCCAAAATTTGATGACACTTCTCTTTCTTTCCACCTCACAGTCCATCCTTCACCAAATAGTTTCAGTTCCACCTTTGAAATATACACAGACTTTACCACCTGTAAGTTCTAGTTGCAACCAGCATCTCAGTTGGATTGCTAAAATAGCCTTCTGAATGGTCTCCCTGCCTCCTCTCGTCTTCTTTTAGTCTGTTCTTCAGAAAGCCAAGTAAATCAAATCAAGTTCCCCTGCCCAAAACTCTCTAATTAGCATGTCATATCACTAAATGTGAAAGTCAAAAAACTTCTCACTGTAGCAAACAGGTTCTATAGGATCAGAAAGATCTCCCATTGCCCTCTCCCACTCATTCCTGTCCTGAACTCAGCAGCTTTCTTGTTATTCCTCGAATACCCTAAGCATGCTCCCATCTCAGGTCTTTTGTACTTGCTGTTTCCTCTGAACCATTTTTCTTCTAGATATCCTCATAACTCTCTCCATGTCTCAGTTTATGCTCAGTATCACCTTATTAGAGACAGTTTCCCCAAACACTCTCTAGAAAATAGTGACCCAGCACTCCTTATTATCCGACGACTTTATTTTTCTTTTCTCTTTTTTTTTTTTTTTTTTTGAGACAGAGTCTTGCCCTGTCACCCAGGCTGGAGTGCAGTGGCCCAATCTCAGCTCACTGCAACCTCTGCCTCCTGGGTTCAAGCAATTCTCTGCCTCAGCCTCCCGAGTAGCTGAGATTAGAGGCATCCGCCACCACGCCTGGCTAATTTTTGTATTTTTAATAGAGACAGGGTTTCACCTTCTTGGCCAGGCTGGTCGTGAACTCTTGACCTTGTGATCCACCCGCCTCAGCCTCCCAAAGTGCTGGGATTACAGGCGTGAGCCACCACCCCTGGCAACTTTATTTTTCTTAATGATACTTCCTGCCACCTAGACCATTATACATTTAATTATTTGCTATGTCTCCCATTAGAATGTAAGCCATATAAGGCAATATTTGGGTTGCTGCTGTATCACCAGCTCTTAGAATAGTATATGGCATTTACTAGCTACATAAATATTTGTTGAATCAATGAAGAAAAGACATAGAAGCTGGGACCAGCTGTAGTGGCTCATGCCTGTAATACAGCACTTTGGGCGGCTGAGACGGGAAGATTGCTTGAGGCCCAGAGTTCAAGACCAGCCTGGCCAACATGGCGAAACCTCGTCTCTACTAAAAATACAAAAATTAGCCAGGCGTGGTGGTATGCTATTTGGGAGGCTGAGGCAGGAGAATCGCTTGAACCCGAGAGGCAGAGGTTGCAGTGAGCCAAGATGGCGCCATTGTGTTCCAGCCTGGGTGACAAGAGTGAAATTCCATCTTAAAAAAAAAAAAAAAAAAAAAAAAAGACAAGACATAGAGCTCTAGGTATTGCTACTATTTTTATTACAAAAGACTTCTGGATCAAGACTGGTCAGGAGGAAACACCACCTTTAGTTATTAGCAGATGATAAAAAATAATGATATGTAAAAGCTTTAATCATTCCCAATATTTAAATGGGAGCAAAAAGAGTAAATATATGCTTATAGAAATAATCACAGAGCAGAGAACACATGTAGAAAGCAAATAATTTTCTTAATTAAAAAAGCTGACCCCTGTGTCTCTCAGCACCTTTACAAGTTATACATAAAGGTGCCTGGTATTTATGGTAACAATAAATAAAACTTGGGAGGCCGAGACAGGCGGAACACCTGAGGTCGGGGTTCGAGACCAGCCTGACCAGCATGGTGAAACCACGTCTCTACTATAAATATAAAAGTAGCCAGGCGTGGCGGCACATGCCTGTAATCCCAGCTACTCGGGAGGCTAAGGCAGGAGAATCACTGGAACCCGGGAAGCGGAGGTTGCGGTGAGCCGAGATCGCACCATTGCACTCCAGCCTAGGCAACAAGAGTGAAACTCCGTCTCAAAAAAATAAAATTAAATAAATAAATAAATAAAACAAAACAACCTGAAATTCCCTTTAGCTTTTCTTGACTAAAAATAGGCCTTTGGAATTCTGCAAAATACTTTTATTTCCACCATGTGCACAAATTATATTTAGCATCGAACACACATAACCACTACTGTTTCTATGTTGTTGACCCATGTAACTTCACCAGCAGACTTAAAAGACTCAAGTCTTAATTTCTGGCTTGCTGAATATATAGTAACATCCAGTAAATACAAAGATGATATTAATTACATTGTTAACCACATAAAAAAGTACCAACTTCTGCCTAATTCTTTCTCCATTTAGTATATCCATTACCTTCTCCAGGTTTGGGATCCCAGCCCAGTCTCTCCCCTATAGGTGAAAAGACATCTTTCACAAACTCCTGGATTTCCTCATAGAAGTCTGTGTGGGACAAGAGAGTTGAGAGAATCCCCAGGTTACAGCTCAGGTCGCTCCATACAGTATAATTGGGCTCATTCACAAAAGCCTCCATGACTTTTAGAACCTCTACAGTGCTAATGATTCCAGCTCGAGCCTGGGATAGGAAAAAACATAAATTAACCCAGTCTTCAAACAAAACCAAAAAACATAAGCATGCATTTTTGGCATTATCTGCTGCTAGCAATTTCTTTGGTTTAAGGAAATGGGACTGTATAAGCTCAGAACACTGTTAGAATAAAAATCCTATTCAGATAACATTCCTTTTTTACTCCTTTGTTATTTTTTTCTCTCTTTTTACAGAAAAATTAGAATGAATTATTTGCTATTTACACAAGAACTACTTTTAAAAATTACACTAAAAGTCCCAACAATTTGAGAACAACAACAAACCAGTTAACTTCTATTTCTACTCCGTTTCTGGGGACTTGGCTTTGTTACTGTTTTGAAATTTTTCATACTTTCAGAAAAATTGCAAAAATAGTTTGAGCTTTGGTTTTTGACAGACATTCTTTCAGAGCCGGACCTGCAAACTGTGTCAACTTAAGCCTCTCCTTTACTCATTTCTAAAAGAACATAAACTAGAAGGCACTACAAATTCAAAGTCCTTTCAGAACTAACAGAGTGAGGAAAAAGAACTTCTGTTATAGCAGCCAACTGCACAAACAGCTCACTCTCCTGGGACAGGTCTCTCTCAGCAATTAGATCAGCAGATGTGAGGTTTTGTGCATCAATGCTAATCTGTGTTTATACAAAGGCGGAATCCAAAACCAAGGACTGCAGAGGGGAGGGAAAATTTCCAGTCCAATTTAAAGGAATACTAGGAGGAATACGACAATTTTATCATAAAGACATCTGGAAATTACCTAACCTATGCTGAAGTCATAAAGAAAATAATACTAATTTCTGCTTTAAATCCTTTCTGGAAGAAAGCCAAATATAAATATACTTCTAAAGCTAATGGGATATAATTTGAAATAAGAACACGATGTTTAAAAATTCTGGCTTTCCCAGCAAAGTACAACCACTATTTAGAAAAACATAAAATCGGCCGGGCATGGTGGCTCACGCCTGTAATCCCAGCACTCTGGGAGGCCGAGCTGGGCGGATCACGAGGTCAGGAGATCGAGACCATCCTGGCCAACATGGTGAAACTCCGTCTCTACTAAAAAATACGAAAAATTAGCCGGGCATGGTGGCAGGCGCCTGTAGTCCCAGCTACTCAGGAGGCTGAGGCAGGAGAATGGCGTGAACCTGGGAGGCAGAGCTTGCAGTGAGCCAAGATTGCGTCACTGCACTCCAGCCTGGGTGACAGAGCAAGACTCCGTCTCAAAAAAAAAAAAAAAAAAAAAAAAAAATCACTCTGACTTAATTATTTTAAAAACCTATCAGTAGGGTCATTTCTTCAAGGCTCATATTTATTTCTACTGAAAAGAAAGGAATTTTTTGCCTTGCAAAGGATAGTTTAATTAAGAGTTTCAGAAAGCTGGCTTAGGAGTAGTGAAATGGGATTTAAATTATATAGCCTCAATCTTGTCATATTAAAAATAGTCATTTGCTCTAGTCCCAAAGGTGTTTTTAACCATCAAGAAGACCCATATTCTTCTAATTATGTTTCAGACACTCCAGGAAAAATAAAATCTTTTAATCAGCAAAATCCATCATATTACTTAAGTCACAGATGCTCACCAAGGAGAAGAGGTCATTCTGTAATCCAAGTCGATCCACAGGGGGCAGAGAAAGGTCACGAATGCCTGGTAATAAACTTTCCAGCATGGCAGAGCTGTACTGGGTCCGATAAAACCCCACTGTTCCTAAGTTTAACTGCAAAGATATCCAGTAAGTATATTAAACAGCTCCATTAATTTTTTAAATCAACCTTTTGCATGTTTAAAAGGAGTTCTGGTTTTAGATATATCTGGATGAAAAACAATTAAGACCATCTATGCCAACTAATGGATTAAAACAAGACAACACATCAAGATAGAATGAATGCACAGACAAAAGAAAAGGGAAACTTGAAATTGTGGGGGCCAAAGTGAGGGACAGTAGAAAGAACATGGAAGGGACAAAATAATGTGGGGTAAGTTTCTATTTCTAACCTCAATTTTAGGTTTACAGAAAATACTTAACATATATGAAAACACCTGGACAGTAGAATCTCTAAGAAAGCTTAGGCCTTTACAAACATTGATCTTATAAGCACAGAGACTGAACGGAATAACAATTTTCAGATCCCAATTTTAAAGAATTACATGGACCTAATTACTGACTGCATTATTCTTTTTTTTTTTTTTTTTTGAGACGGAGTCTCGCTCTGTCGCCCAGGCCGGAGGGGAGTGGCATGATCTCAGCTCACTGCAACTTCCACCTCCCAGGTTCAAGTGATTCCCCTGCCTCACCCTCCCAGGCAGCTGGGATTACAGGCACCCGCCACCACACCCAGCTAATTTTGTATTTTTAGGAGAGACAGGGTTTCACCATGTTGGCCAGGCTGGTCTCGAACTCCTGACCTCAGGTGATCCGCCACGCCTCAGCCTCCCTGGGATTACAGGCATGAGCCACAGCTCCTGGCAACTGCATTATTCTCTATAGGCTATTTACCAATAGCCAAAAAATATTTTTGAGAACATTTATATTCAAAATAGTTTAATGGTAAAACAGTAAGATATAAATATTTTACTATTTATATGTAAATATTTTTAAAACCACCCCTACAATTTTAACGCAATTATCACTTTATTGATTCCCTTTATTTAACCTAATCAAAATTGTAGTGTACATAACTTTTTTCTCATTTATAAGAAATTTTTCATATTGCTACAACATAATCTTCCAGATAATTTTAAATGGTAATATTCCAGTGAGTATATTTTAAATACATATTTAAAAAAGTAAAACAATGCCAGGCATGGTGGCTCATGACTATAATCCTAGCTACTCTGGAGCCTGAGGTGGGAGGATCACATGAGCCTAGGAGTTTGAATCCAGCCTAAGCAACATAGTGAGACCCCCAACACGAAAAAAAAAAAAAGTTGATAAACAGAAAAATGGCTTCTTTTTTTTTTTTTTTTTTTTTTTTTCAGATGGAGTCTCACCCTGTCACCCAGGCTGGAGTGCAATGGCGCGATCTTGGCTCACTGCAACCTCCGCCTTCTGGGTTCAAGCGATTCTCCTGCGTAGCTGGGATTATAGGTGCACGCCATCACGACTAATTTTTTTTTTTTTCATATCTTTAGTAGAGACAGGGTTTCACCATGTTGGTCGGACTGTTCTTGAACTCCTGACCTTGTGATCTGCCTGCCTCGGCCTCCCAAAGTGACCTGCCTGCCTCGGCCTCCCAAAGTGCTGGGATTACTCCCAAAGTGCTACCGTGGCGCCCAGCGGGCTTTCTTTTTTAAAAAGCACAAGTGTCTGATAAAATGTGTAATTACTATTAGGAACATACAATTAAGAGTTTGTAGTAAATTCTTTCATTATGAAAGGCACAGAGTACAGAATAATGAAAAATAATTCTTACCTACTGGTATTTTTGTGAAATGGTTTTGAAATACCAGTTAAGGAATTTTACATTTCAGTGACACAAACCGATTATTATATATGTCTGCTCTCACTAGATTACAGCAGTACACATATGGTGACAACACATCATTGAAGTTAACCTTTCATTACAATAACAGGGGAGTTTGAAAGTGTGAGACTACAAATATTTTGGTTCATATAAGCTTACACTCAATCTACTTTTTTTTTTTTCTTCTCCTCCTTAGTCCTATGACTTTGGATCTGCTTCTCTACCACTACCTTCCCTAACATAAGGACAAATGTCTGGACAATACTATATGAAAATTCATCCTAAATCTCACAAAGAAAAGTTTAGGTTTTTTTTTTTTCTTTGAAACTACTAAACTGAAGCAGAACTTAAAGCCGGCCACAAAATGTATAAGTGAGAGAAATCTGTTTAGGTAAGATTCCGAACTCACCTTCACCCATTGGTCTGGTTTGACATTTTTCAAAACCACATTCATCTCTGGCTTGTCCATTAGAATTTTTAGTTTGGCCTGGTTGGGGTCTTCGCTAGTAGAGATTGTGATAGGGACCATCCACTGGGGACAATCTTCACCTAAGCAAGAGAAGAACAAACAAATTTTGCACTGGGACAAATAGAAGGTAAGGTGGAGAGAGGAGTGGTGGTATTCTAACCAGGAGCCTAAGCCTAACTGTTAAGTCAATATTTCATTCTTAGTGGTACATGAACTCTTCCAGATAACCTGAATAGTATCAGTGCAAAGGAAGGGATAATTTATGAACAAAATCACATGTTGTCTAAAAAAAGAAAGCAGTTAACTCACTTGTAGAATCACAAATGCAATGACTTAAACTTAATTATCATTTTCCCCTTACAGAGCAAAGACAGCAATTTTACTGTTAAATTAAAATATATATATATATATATTTTTTTTTTTTTTTTGGAGACAGAGTTTTGCTCTGTCGCCCAGGCTGGAGTGTGGTGGCGGGATCTCAGCTCACTGCAACCTCCACCTCCCGGGTTCAAGAAGTTCTTGTGCCTCAGCTTCCTCAGTAGCTGGGACTACAGGTGTGTGCCACCATACCCAAAAATACACAATTTTTTTTCGTACTTTATTAGTAGAGATGGGGTTTTGCCATATTGGCCAGGCTGGTCTCGAACTCCTGGCCTCAAGGGATCCACCTGCCTCGGCCTCCCAAAGTGCTGGGATTACAGGTATGAGCCGCTGCGCCTAGCCTTCATATATCATTTAAAAACAAATTCTAAGGTGCAGTCCTTAACAGGTATACACACTGCTGAAATATCGAAGGGTTACTTTTTATTGTTGTGATAGACAGGATACAACCTGGAAGCTGTTATGTTCCGTCACAGAGGAGTCATATCTATAAGCCAAAGCTTTTGTAAGGCAGAAACACTGTCTTATATATCAGACAGCAAAACAGATTTGGCATTAAGATGCCAAACAAAAAGAGTCCTTGCCCAGTACATTCATGGAAATGGAGCTACTTTAATAAATTACATAGCTTTAGGCCGGGCGCGGTGGCTCACGCTTGTAATCCCAGCACTTTGGGAGGCCGAGGCGGGCGGATCACGAGGTCAGGAGATCAAGACCACGGTGAAACCCCATCTCTACTAAAAATATTTAAAAAAATTAGCCGGGCGTAGTGGCGGGCGCCTGTAGTCCCAGCTACTCGGAGAGGCTGAGGCAGAAGAATGGCGTGAACCTGGGAGGCGGAGCTTGCAGTGAGCCGAGATTGCACCACTGCACTCCAGCCTGGGCGACAGAGCGAGACTCCATCTCGAAAAAAATAAAATAAATAAAATAAATAAATTAGCTTCCTTCCTTCCTTCCTTCCTTCCTCTCTCTCTCTCTCTCTCTCTCTTTCTTTCTTTCTTTCTTTTTTTCTTTCCCCTCTCTGGCCCAGGCTACAATCTACTCGGCTTGCTGCTGCCCGCGCCGCGGACTGCCTGGGACTGCTGGCGCCCGCCACCGCTGCCTGTCTTTTCTCCTTTGGATGCAGGCATGCGTTCGCCATCTTGGCCACGCTGGTCGCCAGCTCCTGACGCCGAGTGCTCTGCCCGCCTCAGCCTCCCGAGGTACTGGGAATACAGACGGAGTCTCGCTCACCCAGTGCTCGGTGTTGCCCGGGCTGGAGTGCGGTGGCGTGGTCTGGCCTCGCGGCAGCCTCTACCCCCCGGCCGCCTGCCTTGGCCTGCCAGGGTGCTGGGATTGCAGCCCCTGCCCGGCCGCCGCCCCATCTGGAAGGTGGGGAGCGCCTCTGCCCGGCCGCCCCGTCTGGGAGGTGAGGAGCACCTCTGCCTGGCCGCCCCGTCTGGGAAGTGAGGAGCGCCTCTGCCCGGCCACCCACCGTCTGGGAAGTGAGGAGCGCCTCTGCCCGGCCACCCACCGTCTGGGAAGTGAGGAGCGCCTCTGCCCGGCCACCCACCGTCTGGGAAGTGAGGAGCGCCTCTGCCCGGCCACCCACCGTCTGGGAAGTGAGGAGCGCCTCTGCCCGGCCACCCACCGTCTGGGAAGTGAGGAGCGCCTCTGCCCGGCCACCCACCGTCTGGGAAGTGAGGAGCCCCTCTGCCCGGCCACCAACCGTCTGGGAAGTGAGGAGCGCCTCTGCCGGGCCACCCACCGTCTGGGAAGTGAGGAGCGCCTCTGCCCGGCCACCCACCGTCTGGGAAGTGAGGAGCGCCTCTGCCCGGCCGCCCCGTCTGGGAAGTGAGGAGCGCCTCTGCCCGGCCGCCCCGTCCGGGAAGAAGTGAGGAGCGCCTCTGCCCGGCCGCCCCGCCCGGAAAGAAGTGAGGAGCGCCTCTGCCCGGCCGCCCCGTCCGGGAAGAAGTGAGGAGCGCCTCTGCCCGGGCGCCCCCGTCCGGGAAGAAGTGAGGAGCGCCTCTGCCCGGGCGCCCCATCCGGGAAGAAGTGAGGAGCGCCTCTGCCCGGGCGCCCCATCCGGGAAGAAGTGAGGAGCGCCTCTGCCCGGCCGCCCCATCCGGGAAGAAGTGAGGAGCGCCTCTGCCCGGCCGCCCCATCCGGGAAGAAGTGAGGAGCGCCTCTGCCCGGCCGCCCCATCCGGGAAGAAGTAAGGAGCGCCTCTGCCCGGCCACCCATCGTCTGGGAAGTGAGGAGCGCCTCTGCCCGGCCACCCACCGTCTGGGAAGTGAGGAGCGCCTCTACCCGGCCGCCCCGTCTGGGAAGTGAGCAGCGCCTCTGCCCGGCCGTCCCGTCAGGGAAGAAGTGAGGAGCGCCTCTGCCCGGGCGCCCCGTCCGGGAAGAAGTGAGGAGCGCCTCTGCCCGGCCGCCCCGTCAGGGAAGAAGTGAGGAGCGCCTCTGCCCGGCCGCCCCGTCCGGGAAGAAGTGAGGAGCGCCTCTGCCCGGCCGCCCCGTCTGGGAAGTGAGGAGCGCCTCTGCCCGGCCGCTCCATCCGGGAAGAAATGAGGAGCGCCTCTGCCCGGGCGCCCCGTCCGGGAAGAAGTGAGGAGCGCCTCTGCCCGGGCGCCCCGTCCGGGAAGAAGTGAGGAGCGCCTCTGCCCGGCCGCCCCGTCTGGGAAGTGAGGAGCGCCTCTGCCCGGCCGCCCCGTCCAGGAAGAAATGAGGAGCGCCTCTGCCCGGGCGCCCCGTCCGGGAAGAAGTGAGGAGCGCCTCTGCCCGGGCGCCCCGTCCGGGAAGAAGTGAGGAGCGCCTCTGCCCGGGCGCCCCCGTCCGGGAAGAAATGAGGAGCGCCTCTGCCCGGGCGCCCCATCCGGGAAGAAGTGAGGAGCGCCTCTGCCCGGGCGCCCCATCCGGGAAGAAGTGAGGAGCGCCTCTGCCCGGCCGCCCCATCCGGGAAGAAGTGAGGAGCGCCTCTGCCCGGCCGCCCCATCCGGGAAGAAGTAAGGAGCGCCTCTGCCCGGCCACCCATCGTCTGGGAAGTGAGGAGCGCCTCTGCCCGGCCACCCACCGTCTGGGAAGTGAGGAGCGCCTCTGCCCGGCCGCCCCGTCTGGGAAGTGAGGAGTGCCTCTACCCGGCCGCCCAGTCTGGGAAGTGAGCAGCGCCTCTGCCCGGCCGCCCCGTCAGGGAAGAAGTGAGGAGCGCCTCTGCCCGGCCGCCCCACCCGGGAAGAAGTGAGGAGCGCCTCTGCCCGGCCACCCCGTCCGGGAAGAAGTGAGGAGCGCCTCTGCCCGGCCGCCCCGTCTGGGAAGTGAGGAGCGCCTCTGCCCGGCCGCTCCATCCGGGAAGAAATGAGGAGCGCCTCTGCCCGGGCGCCCCGTCCGGGAAGAAGTGAGGAGCGCCTCTGCCCGGGCGCCCCGTCCGGGAAGAAGTGAGGAGCGCCTCTGCCCGGCCGCCCCGTCTGGGAAGTGAGGAGCGCCTCTGCCCGGCCGCCCCGTCCGGGAAGAAGTGAGGAGCGCCTCTGCCCGGCCGCCCCGTCTGGGAGGTGAGGAGCGCCTCTGCCCGGCCACCCATCGTCTGGGAGGTGAGGAGCGCCTCTGCCAGGCCACCCATCGTCTGGGAGGTGAGGAGCGCCTCTGCCCGGCCACCCATCGTCTGGAAAGTGAGGAGCGCCTCTGCCCGGCTGCCCCATCTGGGAAGTGAGGAGTGCCTCTGCCCGGACACCCATCGTCTGGGAGATAAGGAGCGCCTCTGCCCGGCCGCCCATCGTCTGGGAAGTGAGGAGCGCCTCTGCCCGGGCGCCCCGTCCGGGAAGAAGTGAGGAGCGCCTCTGCCCGGCCGCCCCACCCGGGAAGAAGTGAGGAGCGCCTCTGCCCGGCCGCCCCGTCCGGGAAGAAGTGAGGAGCGCCTCTGCCCGGCCGCCCCGTCTGGGAAGTGAGGAGCGCCTCTGCCCGGCCGCTCCATCCGGGAAGAAATGAGGAGCGCCTCTGCCCGGGCGCCCCGTCCGGGAAGAAGTGAGGAGCGCCTCTGCCCGGGCGCCCCGTCCGGGAAGAAGTGAGGAGCGCCTCTGCCCGGCCGCCCCGTCTGGGAAGTGAGGAGCGCCTCTGCCCGGCCGCCCCGTCCGGGAAGAAATGAGGAGCGCCTCTGCCCGGGCGCCCCGTCCGGGAAGAAGTGAGGAGCGCCTCTGCCCGGCCGCCCCGCCCGGGAAGAAGTGAGGAGCGCCTCTGCCCAGCCGCCCCGTCCGGGAAGAAGTGAGGAGCGCCTCTGCCCGGCCGCCCCGTCTGGGAAGTGAGGAGCGCCTCTGCCCGGCCGCCCCGTCCGGGAAGAAGTGAGGAGCGCCTCTGCCCAGCCGCCCCGTCCGGGAAGAAGTGAGGAGCGCCTCTGCCCGGCCGCCCCGTGTGGGAAGTGAGGAGCGCCTCTGCTCGGCCACCCACCGTCTGGGAAGTGAGGAGCGCCTCTGCCCGGCCGCCCCGTCTGGGAAGTGAGGAGTGCCTCTGCCCGGCCACCCATCGTCTGGGAAGTGAGGAGCGCCTCTGCCCCGCCACCCTGTCTGGGAAGTGAGAAGCGCCTCTGCCCGGCTGCCCCGTCTGGGAAGTGAGGAGCGCCTCTGCCCGGCCTCCCATCGTCTGGGAGGTGAGGAGCGCCTCTGCCTGGCCGCCCCGTCCGGGAAGAAGTGAGGAGCGCCTCTGCCCGGCCGCCCCGTCTGGGAAGTGAGGAGCGCCTCTGCCCGGCCGCCCTGTCCGGGAAGAAATGAGGAGCGCCTCTGCCCGGGCGCCCCATCCGGGAAGAAGTGAGGAGCGCCTCTGCACAGCCACCCATCATCTGGGAAGTGAGGAGCGCCTCTGCCCCGCCACCCTGTCTGGGAAGTGAGAAGCGCCTCTGCCCGGCCGCCTCGTCTGGGAAGTGAGGAGCGCCTCTGCCCGGCCTCCCATCGTCTGGGAGGTGAGGAGCGCCTCTGCCTGGCCGCCCCGTCCGGGAAGAAGTGAGGAGCGCCTCTGCCCGGCCGCCCCGTCTGGGAAGTGAGGAGCGCCTCTGCCCGGCTGCCCCGTCAGGGAAGAAGTGAGGAGCGCCTCTGCCCGGCCGCCCCGTCCGGGAAGAAGTGAGGAGCGCCTCTGCCCGGCCACCCACCGTCTGGGAAGTGAGGAGCGCCTCTGCCCGGCTGCCCCGTCAGGGAAGAAGTGAAGAGCGCCTCTGCCCGGCCGCCCCGTCCGGGAAGAAGTGAGGAGCGCCTCTGCCCGGCCGCCCCGTCTGGGAGGTGAGGAGCGCCTCTGCCCGGCCACCCATCGTCTGGGAGGTGAGGAGCGCCTCTGCCAGGCCACCCATCGTCTGGGAGGTGAGGAGCGCCTCTGCCCGGCCACCCATCGTCTGGAAAGTGAGGAGCGCCTCTGCCCGGCTGCCCCATCTGGGAAGTGAGGAGTGCCTCTGCCCGGACACCCATCGTCTGGGAGATAAGGAGCACCTCTGCCCGGCCGCCCATCGTCTGGGAAGTGAGGAGCGCCTCTGCCCGGCCACCCATCGTCTGGGAAGTGGGGAGCGCCTCTGCCCGACCACCCATCGTCTGGGAAGTGAGGAGCGCCTCTGCCCGGCCACCTATCGTCTGGGAAGAAGTGAGGAGCGTCTCTGCCTGGCCGCCCCGTCTGGGAAGTGAGGAGCCCCTCTGCCCGGCCGCCCCGTGTCTGGGTAGAAGTGAGGAGCTCCTCTGCCTGGCCGCTCCGTCTGGGAGGTCTACCATGGAGGCCAGAAGCAATGTGGGGGCTGGACGTGGTGGCTCACGCCTGTGGTCCCGGCACTCTGGGGGGCGAGGCGGGTTGATCACTTCGGACTAGGAGTTCGAGACCAGTCTGGCCAACTTGGCGAAACATGAAGAATACAACAGACAAACCAACCAACCAACTCAATGACAACAAAACAGGTCTACCCTGGAGTCATACTCTAATTTTTTCTATTTTCCTCCCTTTCTGATCCTTTATCCCACTTTCTTTTTCTTCCTCTTCCTTCTCCCTCTTCTTTGTCAAATAGAGGATTGAGTTATTATCACTGATCCATATAAAGTCCCTCTCTCATTTATTTTAACTCCCACCCCCATTTCTATTCCCCGACTTCCCATGTGCAACCTTCCTAATATGTTTGATACGCATCTTTTTGTTTGTATGTATTTTTAGAAAATGTTTATTGTTTTTGTATGCAAAAAAAATTAATAAAAAAATACAAAAGAAAAAAAAAGATAACAATAAAAAAAAAATAAATAAATAAATAAATTACATAGCTTTATGCTACCAGGTTAAACCACAAAGTAAAATTTCTCCAATACTGGGATACTGCAAGTTTTAATGTTACCTCTATTGGTCACAGAGTATTAGAAAAACCTGTCAGTACTACAATGTAGATTACAGGTAAGAGGCAGAAAACCGCAACTTTGACACGTACAGATTTATTTGGATAATAAAACTGTCACCTGACTTGTTAGATAATTTTTTTCCCCCAGACAGGGTCTCGCCATGACACCCAGGCTAGAATGCAATGGCACGATCACGGCTCACTGCAGCCTCGATCTCATGGGCTCAAGAGATTCTCCAACTCAGGCTCCCAAGTAGCAGGGACTGCAGATGCATGCCACCATGCCAGGCTAATTTTATTTATTTTTTTGAGATGAGGTTTTGCCATGTTGCCCAGGCTGGTCTCGAACCCCTGGGCTCAAGCAATCTGCCCACCTTGGCCTCCCAATGTACTGGGACTACAGGTGTGAACCACTGTGCCCAGCTTTGTTAGATATATTCATTAAAAGAGTAATTCTATGGCTAGGCACAGTGACTCACACCTGTAATACCAACACTTTGGGAGGCTGAGGCGGGCGGATCTCGAGGTCAGGAGTTCAAGACCAGCCTGGGCAACATGGTGAAACACTGTCTCTACTAAAGATACAAAAAATCAGCCGAGCATGGTGGCATGTTCCTGTTAATCCCAGCTACTTGGGAGGCTGAGACAGAATTGCTTGAACCCAGGAGGCGGAGGTTGCAGTGAGCCGAGATCATGCCATTGCACTCCAGCCTAGGCGACAGGGAAAGACTCAGTCTCAAAAAAAAAAAAAAAAGTAATTCTAGGCTGGGCGTGGTGGCTCACGCCTATAATCCCAGCACTTTGGGAGGAGGCCAAGGCAGGCGGATCACCAGAGGTCAGGAGTTCAAGACCAGCCTGGCCAATGTGGCGAAACCCTGTCTCTATTAAAAATACAAAAATGAGCTGGGCGGTGTGGCATGCGCCTGTAATCCCGGCTACTCAGGAGGCTAAGGCAGGAGAATCGCTTGAACCTGGGAGGCGGAGGTTGTAGCGAGCCGAGGTTGTACCACTGTACTCCAGACTCAAGCCAGGGCGACAAAGCGAGACATGAGTAGCTGTCTCACAAACAAACAAAAAAAAAATCAGGCCGGGCACGGTGGCTCATGCCTGTAATCTCAGCACTTTGGGAGGCCGAGGCGGGTGGATCATGAGGTCAGGAGTTCAAGATCAGCCTGGCCAAGATGGTGAAACCCCATCTCTACTAAAGATACAAAAATTAGCTGGGTGTGGTGGTGGGCGCCTGTAATCCCAGCTACTCAGAAGGCTGAGGCAGAGAATCGCTTGAACCTGGGAGGCAGGGGTTGCAGTGAGCTGAGATCGTGCCACTGCACTCCAGCCTGAATGACAGAGCGAGACTGTGTCTCAAAAAAAAAAAAAAAAAAAGACTAATTCCAACTGCTAGGGAAGGTTAAGGGCAGAAGGCCATACATCTTAACTGAGTTGAATGTATCAGATTTTTAGTGGGTGGAACATGACAAGGCATTGATGATTCTCATATATACCTCCCCTTTGTTGAAAACTGTTGTTTTAAGGGAAGCAAGAAAGGTATAGATAAACACTTTACTTCTTGATTTTTTCAACTAATCTCAATTTCCTGGGTAAAATTTTATGGGTAAAAATAATCTAATGACATATGGAAATATATGAAAATGGTAATTAAGAGCATAAATTCATGGAGTCCAACTATTTTGAATTCCCACTCTTTACCTTCTTAGATAGGTGACCTTGAGCAATTTAACTAACTTAGCTATGCTGCAGCTTCCTCATCTGTAAAGTAGAAATAATGTGACCTACCTTATAAGGAAGCTGAGAGTATAAGAGCCAGTTACAGTACTTAGCACAATGACTGGTACATAATAAATCTAAATAATCACTGGACTTTACTCACTTATTTACTTACTATGCCCAAGCATTAAAAAAAAGAATTACCTACTCCCCCCACCTACCCCCTCACCCCTGACACACACAGTAAGTCCTCTTTTAGGAGATTAAGGCTAGAGACGTCACTTCCTGGGTATTACTAGCTTTCTTCATTCATCATAGCCTCCAATAACACACAGAAACATGGAATTTCAAAAACTAAGAAAGTGACTAAATACTACAAATACCTTGTGAATCTCCTTTTTTATTTCCTAAATTTTTTTCTTATGTTTATTTTGAGACAAGGTCTCACTCTATCACCCAGGCTGGAGTGTAGTGCCACAATCATGGCTCACTGCAGCCTTGAACTCCTGGACTCCAGTAATCTGCTTCCCTCAGCCTCCCAAATACCTAGGACTACAGGTGTGCACCACTGTGCCCAGCTAAGTTTCCTATTTTTTTTTTTTTTGAGACAGAGTTTCACTCTTGTTTCCCAGGCTGGAGTGCAATGGCTCGATCCTGACTCACTGCAACCTCTGCCTCCTGGGTTCAAGCGATTCTCCCTCAGCCTCCTGAGTATGACAGGCATGTGCCACCACGCCCGGCTAATTTTGTATTTTTAATAGAGACAGGGTTTCACCATGTTGGCCAGGCTGGTCTTGAACTCCTGACCTCGGATGATCCGCCCACCTCGGCCTCCCAAAGTGTGGGATTACCGGTGTGAGCCACTGCGCTCGGCCTTTTTTTTTTTTAAGAGACGGGGTTTTGCCATTTTGCCCAGCCTGCTCTCAGCCCCTAAATTTATTTTTATTTTTATCTTTTTATTTATTTATTTTGAGACAGAGTCTTGCTCCATTGCCCAGGCTGGAGTGCAGTGGTGTAACCTCAGCTCACTGCAACCTCCGCCTCCCAGGTTCAAGAGATTCTCCTGCCTCAGCCTCCTGAGTAGCTGGGACTACAGGTGCCGGCCACCATGCCCGGCTGTTTCGTATTTTTAGTAGAGACACGGTTTCACCATGTTGGCCAGGCTGATCACCCTGACCTCCAGTGATCCGCCCGCCTTGCCTCCCAAAGTGCTGGGATTACAGGCGTGAGCCACCGTGCCTGGCCCTGAATTTCATTTTTTGTTCTATTTTTATCTTCTTGCTTTTATTAAATTATATTAAAACTTAAAAATTTTCAACTGGGCTCATGCCACCTGAGGTGGGTGGATCACTTCAGGTCAGGAGTTCAAGACCAGCCTGACCAACATGGTGAAACCCTGTCTCTACTAAAATACAAAAATTTCCCAGGCGTGGTGGCAGACGCCTGTAATCCCAGCTACTAGGGAGGCTGAGGCAGGAGAATTGCTTGAACCCAGGAGGTGGAGGTTGCAGTGAGCTGAGATCACGCTGTGGCACTCCAGCCTGGGTGACAGAGTGAGACTCCGTCACAAAAAAAAAAAAAAAAAAAAAAAAGAAAAATTTCCTATTAGTTGGAATACTACTCGTATTAGTTAATATCCAAATTCATCAATCATATCCCACTTACAGCCATTTACTTACCAACATATGATCCACCGGCACAGAACTTCTTTTGGGACAACCTCAATAATCTGTCATCTTCTACCTAAAGAAGCAAAACAAAGGCTATAATAGTACTGACACCATTTGGGGTTTTTGTTTTTGTTTTTGAAAAGGAGGGAGACAATATTTCTGTGACAAATGCTGGAACGAGCACAACCAAATGCCTCATGAGTATACAAAATGCAATTGTGATGAAGACAGTAATAATAAAGAGAAAAGTCCAAATAACTAAAAAGCCAGAGGCAACAATGAAGTACATATGTTTACAAAATACTTCAACAATATGCAGTCATTTGTGTCATTTAGTAGTCACCACATCCTGGATTTCAAGTAACACAAGATAAAACAGACTTTAGATCACCTAAATCAAATGTAAAATTGGGCTAATGAGCTTCACAGATAAACTTACTGCAAGAAATAGAATTGAAAAACTAAGAAAAAATTTAAGTGAGAAAGCAATGGCCACTCTGATGCCATAGGGAAACTATTAATGAACATTAACAGTAGATATTAATTATATATATACTCAGTTATATATCACACAGATTTCCCTGAGAAAGTTGAAAGCTTTTACATTGATTCAGAATTAGAGCAAAAATATTTAAATTTGGGGAATGTCAAGTGAGAAACAGATCATAATCAAGATATGTTACACAGCTCTCCTATTCCTAAAAGAATTAAGAGCGACAGACAGGCCTTTAATTTCATTAATATATTTTAAATTTATTTTTAGTTTTTTTAGAGACAGGGTCTCACTATAATATTGCCCAGGATGATCTCGAACTCCTAGGTTCAAGCAATCCTCCTGCCTCAGCCTCCTAAAGTGCTAGGATTATAAGTTTGAGCCACTGCACCAGGCCATTGGCCTTTTATTACAACGCAAAATGGAGGATGAGTTTGGCTGTGCCTGTAGACAAAAAAGAAAACAAAGAAAGCAAGAACTTGAAAGCCCCTGGATGGAAAGAGTTTCAGCAACACTGAGAAGTGTGGCATTACTGTTCTCTGTTCTAACTGAAACTATTATCTCTTAAAAGTGTGTTCTGCTTTAAGAAAAAAATTACGGCTTAATAATCTGCTTTATGTGTAATCATTAACATTTCAATAGTTTTGGGTTTGTTTTTTTGATTTGGTAGAGGCAGCGTCTTGCCATGTTACCCAGGCTGGTCTCAAACTCCAGAACACAAGTGATCCTCCCAAAGTGCTGGGATTACAAATGTGAGCCACTGTGCCTGTCCAATTGTTTGTTTTTTAATACATGGTCTTGCTCTGTTGCCCAGGATCAACTGCAGTGCTGCCATCACAGCTCACTGCAGCCTTAACACCTCCTGTGCTCAAGCGATCCTTCCAACTAAGCCTCCCAAGTAGCTGGGACTACAGGCACGTGCCACCATGCCCAGCTAGTTTTTCTTACTTTTAGTAGAGACGAGGTCTCACTATGTTGCCCAGGCTTGTCTTGAACTCCTGAGCTCAAGCAATCCTCCCACCTTGGCCTCCCAGTATTGTAAGTACAGGCGTGAGCCACTGTGCCTGGCCCAGCCAATAGTTCAGTAGTTTTGAGGGAATGAAATGCCCAGGTGAAAAGTAACAACAATTTTTGTATGTTAATATTCTTAAAAGAGTCAGTCTATATGCAGTGTCAACATCAAATTCAATTAGTCATCTCCTATAACAAGACTAGTCCCAAGTGCAGAAAAAAGACTGCAAAGAAATAGAATGGTCACAGTGGTAGGTCACTAAACTTACAGGTATTCTTTTCCACCAAACATGATCAATTGCATTCCCTAAATTGCCTTTCCAAGTTATTGCAGCCAATCTAACTGAGAGGTCCTCCAATGTGCACACTTTAGTGTAAAATCCAGTCATGTTGAAAGTTAAGATTTGGCTCTGAAAGGGTAATCTGCAAGCTTACACATGAAAATGTTCCATGTAAATTTGGGAGCATTTTGAGAGTGCAAGAATTGGTTTAAATGTCACCTAGAATACAAAAGTGCAGAAAAGCAAATTTATAACTTAGATTGCCACATTGAGAAATTATTTGTAAAACATACTTAGCTTTGGCCGGGTGTGCAGTGGCTCACACCTGCATTCCCAGCACTTTTGGGAGGCAGGGGTGGAAGGATCACTTAAGCCCAGGGGTTCCAGAACAGGCTGGGCAATACAGTGAGACCTCATCTCAATTTTTTAAAATATAAAAACAATAATAAAAAAATACTTAGCTTTGTGGACAATGTAGGACCACAAGAAAAAACACATACTAAAAAAGAACTATGAATCCACTTCCCTAAAAATGAACAGGAATTAAATCCCCATGCAGCTCACAGAACCATGGCAAATAAATTGAAGAGAACAATTTCATTTAATGAAACTGGAGACAAGACAAGCAGGTAACATTTTGTTTTCTCTCTTAAGTATGTATAATTTTAATGATGCAAGCTGTAAAATTACTGATAAAAGAGTAACAGGGCTGGTTTAAATGTCACTAGAAAACTTGAAGTACAGAAAAGCAAACTTGATACACTGTACTGAATTTCATTTAATACAGTATCAGACAAATGGAAAGACTTTATATGTTTACCTGTTCAGCTTCCACATAAATGAGGGGAAATCCCATTTGTTTGGTCCAGGTATTCATCACAGCTGCTATAGGTTTACCACTAGCATTTTCTAAACTTTCCCAGAGATCCTCTAGAAGATAAACAATGATCATCTAAAATGTTTATATTTTTATTTTCCTAAACAAAAAAGAAATTTTATTTAACTTTTGACACTACACTGCTAATTCTTTGGTTCTTTCAGGTTGAGGAAACAGTGAGCCAAATTAATATTCCCCTTGCCACCCCTCTTCTGCAACTAAGTAAATTCTATCATAAAAACTGGTATTTTTTGAGATAGGGTCTTACTTTGTCACACAGACTAGAGTGCAGTGGCATAATCACAGCTCACTGCAGCCTCGACCTCCCAGACTCAGGTGATCTTCCCTCCTCAGCCTCCTGAGTAGCTGGGACTACAGGTGCACATCACAACACCTGGCTTTTTTTTTTTTTTTTTGAGATGGAGTCTTGCTCTGTTGCCCAGGCTGGAGTGCAGTGGCATGATCTAAGCTCACTGCAACCTCTGCCTCCCAGGTTCAAGCAATTCTCTTGCTTCAGGCACCTGAGTAGCTGGGATTACAGGCATGTGCCACTACACCCAGCTAATTTTTGTATTTTTAGTAGAGATGGAGTTTCACCATGTTGACCAGGTTGGTCTTGAACTCCTGACCTCAGGTGATTCACTGCCTCGGCCTCCTAAAGTGCTGGGATTATAGGCGTGAGCCACCGCACCCGGCCCATAATTTCTTGCAATTTTTGTAGAGATGGGGTTTCACCATGTTGCCCAGGCTGGTCTCAAAATCCCAGGCTCAAGCAATCCGCCTGCCTCAGCCTCCCAAGGTGCTGGAATTACAGGTGTGAGTCATCACACCTGGCCAAAACTGGTCTTTTATTCTGAGATATACTTAATCATTCTAATTTATAAGAAAAATTACGAATTATAATAAAAGAAAAACAGATGAGTTAAGGAGAAACAAAGAAATTGAAACATGTTCAAGATCACTACTAAACAATCACTGACAAACTTAAGGCCGTTATACCCATTCAATTAACCTCACTTTAAAAATATCCAGGCTGGGTGCGGTGGCTCACGCCTGTAATCCCAGCACTTTGGGAAGCCAAGGCGGGCAGATCACCTGAGGTCTGGAGTTCAAGACCGGCCTGACCAACATGGAGAAACCCCATCTCTACTAAAAATACAAAATTAGGCTGGGTGCGGTGGCTCACACCTGTAATCCCAGCACTTTGAGAGGCCGAGGTGGGCACGTCAGCTGAGGTCAGGAGTTCGAAACCAGCCTGGCCAACATGGTGAAACCCTTTCTCTACTAAAAATACAAAAATTAGCTAGGCATGGTGGCACACACCTGTTCCCAGCTACTTGGGACGCTGAGACAGGAGAATCACTTGAACCCAGGAGGCAGAGGTTGCAGTGAAGCCAAGATTGCACCACTGCACTCCAGCCTGGGCGACAGAGCAAGACCCTGTCTTTAAAAAAAAAAAAAAAAAAAAAAACAAAATTATCCGGCCGTGGTGGCACATGCCTGTAATCCCAGCTACTCAGGAGGTTGAGGCAGGAGAATCACTTGAATCCGTGAGGGCGGAGGTTGTGGTGAGCCAAGACTGCGCCATTGCACTCCAGCCTGGGCAACAACAGCGAAACTCCGTCTCAAAAAAAAAAAAAGAACTGAAAAGAATCAAAAAGTTAAAAAAATTAAAAAGTAAATTTAAAATGTTACAGTAAGCTAGGGTTAATTTATGATTCAAGAAAGAAAAATTATTTTTATAAATTTAGTGTAGCCTAAGTGTAAAGTATTTATAACATCTATAGTAGTGTACAGTAATGTCTTAGGCCTTCATATTCACTCACCATTCAACTCAACTAGAACAACTTCTATAAGTTGTCCTATAAGCTGCATTCAGGTGTAGCACCTTATTTTCTTTTGAGACTGAGTTTTGCTGTTGCCTAGGCTGGAGTGCAGTGGCCCAATCACAGCTCACTGCAGCTTTGACCTCCCAGGCTCAAGTGATCCTCCTACCTCAGCCTCCCAAGTAGCTGGGTCTACAGGCACATGCCACCACACCCAGCTAATTTTTGTACTTTTTATAGAGATGAGGTTTTGGCATGGTGCCCCGGCTGGTCTCAAACTCCTGGGCTCAAGCAATCTACCTGCCTCAGCCTCCCAAAGCGCTGGGATTACAGGCATATCAGCCAGCTGGTGGAGCATCTTTAATATCGTATTTTTACTGTACCTTTTCTATATTTAGAAATGTTCAGGTATACAAATACCATTGTGTTGTAATTGCCTATGGTATTCGGTACAGTAACGTGCTGTATAGGTATTTTGTAGCCTAGAAGCAACAGGATATACCATGTAGGCTAGGTGTATATAGCCTAGAACATACTGTGTAAGTTTATGTAAGTACATTCTATGATGTTCACATATTGATGAAATTGCCTGACAACGTATTTCTCAGAACATATCCCTGTTGTTAAGCAACACAAGACTGTATTCCCTTTATTTTTTATTTTTTCAGAGACAGGATCTTGTTCTGTTGCCCAGGCTGGAGTGAAGTGGTGCCATGATTGCTCACTGTAACCTCAAATTCCTGGGCTCAAGTGACCCTTCCCACTTCAGCCTCCTGAGTAGCTGGGACTACAGGCACATACCACCACACCCGGCTAATATTTTTGTATTTTTTGTAGAGGTGGGGTCTCGCTATGTTGCAAGCTGGTCTTGAACTCCTGGGCTCAATCAGTCCTCACATCCTGGCCTCCCAAAGTGCTAGGATTACAGGCGTGAGCCACCACACCCAGCCCAGACTCTTTAAATTGGCAAAATATTCAGTTATGGAAAGCAGAATGCTGGAGGATGACCAAAGGGATAATGAGTCCTGATTCATGTTGACCCAATGACTTACTGCAGGTTGAGTATCCCTTATCCAAAATGCTTGGGACCAGAAGTGTTTTGAATTTCATATTTTTTTTGGATTTTGGAATATTTGCATTATACTTACTAGCTGAGCATCTATAATTGGAATATCCAAAATCTGAAATGTTCCAATGAGCACTTCCTTTGAGCATCATGTTGGCCCTCAAAAAGTTTCAGATTTTGGGTGGGAATTGAACAATGAGAACACTTGAACACAGGGCGGGGAACATCACACACCGGGGCCTGTCATGGGGTAGGGGGCTGGGGGAGGGATAGCATTAGGAGAAATACCTAATGTAAATGACGAGTTAATGGGTGCAGCAAACTCACATGGCACATGTATACTGATGTAACAAACCTGCACGTTGTGCACATGCACCCTAGAACTTTAATTAAAAAAAGAAAAAGTTTCAGATTCTGGAGCATTTCAAATTTCAGATTTTCAGATTAGAGATATTCAACCTGAACACAGCTTCAAATAAGGTTAATTTATTTATTACATGGATCCTGACCTTGAGTTAAGTATTCAGAACAAAAATAAAATGTCCCAGCCTGGATAGAGTGACAATACTTTCTCTCCATTTCTATCTCAAGCTATTAAAGATTACCTGTGGCAGCATTCTTTTGTTGGAACTTGGTTAAATACATGTTCATTCCTTTCTTAAAGTCCTGAGAAAACACAATTTTTAAAATCCAGGGAAGTCATATCTCAGAATTTATAATATACTTGTTTATTAGTAATCAAAAACAAATTTACTCAAATACTCAAGTATCAGATACACTGAAACACATATATCTTTCTGATGCCTACTGCCTTTTATTTCATAATGCATACTCTATGCCTTCTATTCTTGCTCTTAAATTTTATACCAGCCTCCCATTCCCATTCCCAAACATACTTGCACATCACTCATCTAAGAGACCACAGTAGTCAACTTCAAATAACTGAATTCTCATTCTTTTTGGTCATTAAAAAAAAATGACAAGCCAGAAACTATTTGGGAACTTAATCCAAATAAAGTGATACATTTTTTTCATGCAAAACTCTATGATTTACCATAAAAGAATGAAATATTTAATTTTTTTTTTTTTACCTTATCCCCAATGTAGTCATGCAGCATTCGGATGACAGATGCACCTTTGCTATATGATATAGCATCAAATATCTCATCAACCTCAGATGGATGGCCCACACTGACCTGGCAGACAGTGTGATTCAGGGTTATGACAAGAAGCAGATAGCCTGTAATACTGAATTACATCAAACGCTTTCTAGGAAAACCCTTCTAACTTACATTTTTCTGCCTTTAACTCACTCATAATGTATAATGATGGTCCTCAGAAAAATGTAGTAACTAATAATAATAAAGTTGAATAGAACATGATTCCTGTCATCCCTTAGAGCCTGGGTTCCATTCCTGGCTTTTTTCTGCTGAGAGAGAAGCCACTATGGTTCTGTTTATTTTTGGGGTAGTTGCAGAAGAGTGATGAGGAAGACATGGAGGTGAAGAACATTAGATTTCTTGCACTAATTGTAATGAATTACAATTATATGGGAGCCTAATTAAATATGTTGAAGTAGGATTATAACTCTAGTTCTTCAGATACAAAATTTATATATATAAACTGAAGTAGGGACAGGCTAAGTCAACAGAATTAAAGTATTCATAAAACAGACCCTGACAATAAAATATGTCCAGAATTTTCCTTGACATAAACAATGGAACCATAGTGTTACCCAATAGGTATGATTTCTCCCATACTATTCTTTTTCTTTTTTTTTGGCAGAGTTTTTTGCTCTTGTTGCCCAGGCTGGAGTGCAATGGCACGATCTCAGCTCACCGCAACCTCTGCCTCCCAGGTTCAAGCGATTCTCCTGCCTCAGCCTCCCGAGTAGCTGGGATTACAGGCATGCGCCACCATGCCTGGCTAATTTTGTATTTTTAGTAGAGACGGGGTTTCTCCATGTTGGTCAGGCTGGTCTCAAACTCCCGACCTCAGGTGATCCGCCCGCCTCAGCCTCCCAGAATGCTAGGATTACAGGCGTGAGCCACTGCGCCTGGCCAGACCAATTTTTTTTTACTGCCTACCTTAAAAAGAAATGTTAATTAGAACTTAGACTTACTAGCTTTTCAAGACTAGAAATATGAACCAGTAAAATCACCCATGCTATTTTCTCTTCTTTTCAAAGTCCAAGGTATCTATGTAACAAATTACGTATTTCATTGTAAATGAGAGCAGTCATAGGCTAATGGTTAGAAAGTATGGCTCACTTCAATAGGATGGCTGTTATCTAAGGCGTCAAGCTCCTGGGCACGGGTATAATCAGCAGAAACAAACTGAGTCCAAATATCATACTCTGGGAAGCAGTGGTCTACACACAGATATTCAATCCAGGATGCAAAACCTTCATTTAACCAAAGATGAGTCCACCATTCCTAAAAACAAAAGATGAAAATACTTAAAGAAAATGAAATGATTGTCATTCTACTAATCTAAAACACTCACACGTCCCTTCCACTATACTCCAAAACTCACAATTTAATGACTTAAAATTCAGTTCAAAACATTTGGCAAGGAACTCACATTTCTGAAAAAGAGAGAAGACTAAAAGAGATGTCAAGAAAGGCCAACTGGTGATATTAGAATTATATCTGAGGGTCATTTTCATCATTTTCTTTTCCTTTCTTGTTTTTTTTTTTTTTTTTTTTTTTTTTGAGACAAAGTCTTGTTTTGTCACCAGGCTGGAGTGTTCACCAGTAGCTGGGATTACAGGCATGCATCACTATGCCTGGCTAATTTTTGTATTTTTAGTAGAGACAGGGTTTTGCCATGTTGGCCAGGCTGGTCTCGAACTTCTGACCTCAAGTGATCCACCTGCCTCGGCCTCCCAAAGTGCTGGGATTACAGGTGTGAGCCACCATGCCTGAGCCAAAGGATATTTTCAAAACATTGTAAATAACTTCTCCCCCAAACTCAGACAGGGTCTCATTCTGTTGCCCAGGCTGGAGTGGCACTGGCACCATCGTAGCTCACTGCAGCCTCCTGGGCTCAAGCAATCCTCCCACCTCAGCCTCCCAAAGTGCTGGGATTACAGGCATGAGCTACCACACCTGGCCTTTTCTGGGGGGACTGGTTAGGTTGAGACCAGTTTAGGCAACAAAGTGAAACCTTGTCTCTACAAAAGGCAACACAGTGAAACCTTGTCTCTACAAAAAGTGCAAAAATTAGCTGGGCATGGTGCCACACACCTGTAATTGCAGCTACTCAGGAGGCAGAGACAGGAGGATTGCTTGAGCCCAGAGGTCAAGACTGTAATGAACCATGATTGTGCCACTGCACTCCAGCTTCAGTGACAGAGTGAGACTCTGTCTTTAAAAAAAAAAAATTATTTTGATATTAAGTGATAAGTGGCTATTTGCCTAGTAGCTTTCTAAAATAAACCAGTATAAAATGAAACTTATTTTCCAACCTATCCCTAAGCCCTTGGAATTTCAGTTCTAATAACTAGAATAGTTACATAAAACCAGTAAAAAGTTGTTTAATAAGAATGTACACATTTCCCCTACTAAAATTTATTGCTTGTAGTTTCAAAATAAAATCATAAAGTTCTCTCAAAGCCAAGCAAAAAAACTATTTGGTACAAAGTAGCAAACTCGCTGCATTAGAAGAAAAGGCCATTTCTTCACATATTTGAATACAGGCACCAACACATAGTTCCACATGAAATTATATTTCTTTTTTTTTTTTTTTTTTTTTTTTTGAGATGGAGTTTCGCTCTTGTTGCCCAGGCTGGAGTGCAGTGGCGTGATCTCGGCTCACTGCAACCTCTCCCTCCCAGGTTCAAGCGATTCTTCTGCCTCAACCTCCAGAGTAGCTAGGATTACAGGCACACACCACCACGCCCAGCTAATTTTCTATTTTTTTTTTTTTACTGGAGATGGGGTTTCGCCACATTGGTCAGGGTGGTCTTGAACACGTGACCTCAAGTGATCCACCCGCCTCGGCCTCCCAAAGTGCTGGGATTACTGGCGTAAGCCACCGTGCCCAGCCTGAAATTATATTTCAAACAATTTTTTTCACCTGTAAAATTTTAAATATCCAAAATAAAAGGAAAAGATTTATCTTCAAGGGTTGACTTTCTGTAGAAACTCTCTGAGACACATAATAGTGGATAAATGTCTTACATTCTTATTTATATGACGTATGGGCTCAATCTACATTCAAATCAGGTTCTGCTCTTTGGCAGCCTAAAATGTTGTCAGGGAATCTAGCTGGCTCCAGAATATCCAGTTATTTAATTGCAGAGGTACATCTAGTTCACTTATTAAATCCTGTGCTCCCAAGCTCTAACACAGTTGGCATTCATAAATAGTATTTATTTAGAGTAAGAGTGAAAAATCAGGACTGAAGGACAGAGATCATTACTGCAAGCATTATAAGGATTTCAACAGAACAGCTGGAATTTTAATACAGCTTTATTCTGCAGTTACTCTGCAGTTTGTTAACTTTTATTTCATTCAATTTCAACTTAACATTTTAGGCAATGAAAAAACTGACTCCTAAAAACATTTCTCTCTAATTAAAGATCAGTTTGTTATTCATCAGGTTACTTTTCAGCTGTGAATCAGATTAACAAATAAGATTCAAGAAACTACGGTTAGCCTGGAATCTCACTGCATGATTCATTCATCTACACCTAAGAGGAATCTTTTTCTCTCACCCAAATTAGTATCTTGACTTTTTCCATTTGCAGACAAATTGTAGAACAGTTTAGGAAGTGTCTGTTGAATAAAGACTGTCCATATGCCCTTGTTCAATGCAGAGATTCTGATAAGCCCTTTCAAAGTGGACTTTTTAAAATAATACTTTTCTATCACTCAATTATTTTTTGGCACAGTGTTGCAGCCAAACTTGAAATACTATGTAGCCAAAATAATGTGGAGTAGGATGAAGATAAATATATTTGAGCACTTAAAAATATTAAATACCATAGTAACAAGATTTCCAAACCATTGATGGGCGAGTTCATGTCCCACAACCAGTGCAACCCACTGGCGGGATGAAGAACAGGAATTTTTTGGATCAATAAGCAATGCAGTCTCCCTGTGTTTTAAAAAAAAAAAAAAAAGAAAGAAACAAATTTAAACAATAAAAGTGGGCATGCATAAGTTGGGAAGATTCAGACAGTAAGTGAGATGGACAAGTTAGGCTTTAGAGATATTAGGAAAATATTTCCTAATATGGAAAGAAAAAGTTTCAGGAAGATTAAAAACTATCCCAACAGAATTAATACAACAGAATATCAAAGATGTGATATTATCAGTTTGTTGATAGAATAGCTGCCTGAAATTTTGGGAAAACATTGTCTAAGGGATTACGGATTACTGTGCTAGATGGAGAGAGAAGAAAGTCCTTCCATTACATGAGGGGAGTGGTGGAGGAAGATGCATTCCATAGTCCCAAAAACAGCAGTGAGCCGGCTGTCCAACACTTAGCTCATCTAAGAAGGCAATTGAAAGTAGAAGGCAAAAACTTGTTCACAGACAGACTCTGCTTTTAAAAGTTATTCAGCTCACATGTTTATGTTGTGGTGACAGACATGTAAAAACTTGGCTAGCAGATATGAAATTAGGGAAGGTTCTCCAAGCTGGATAAATAGCTATGAAACTACTGGCAGGAAAGAAAGGCACTGCAATGAGAAACTTAGCCAAGAATATATCTAAAAATGCTACTACCGCCAGATGCTCACTTTAAAATCTTATACCCTCAGACAGTAACACCAAAGGGAGGGGTGTCTATCTGCATTCTTGAAATGTGCATGGAAGTGGGGGAAGGTAGAAAAATTTACACCAAATTGTAAAGCAGAAGCTACTGAACTGTGATTAGGAGGGAAGCCCTTTTGAAATCAGTGATTGAAAAGATATGGCAGGGTAATACATCATTAACATACCTGTAAGTAACAAGGCCCCAGTTCTCCATGGCACCTTCATAAAATAAATATAAACATTTATTGATATATATATATATATATATACTCTTGCATCAAAAGTCACAAAATTTTAAAAAGTTATTACAATTCAGCAATAAAATGAAATTTACTTTACCAGCTGCAAAGTCTGCAATAGCAATGAGATCAATTTTAGGTAGAGGATAAGGAACACTGAAGTAGTCCTTATAAAAAGGTAAGGTTTTAGCAGCAACCTATAAAAGTATAAACAAAATAACCATCTAATAAATATTTTATTATAATTCATATTGAAACCCACAAAGGAATCCTGTTGCAAGCCAATGTATCTTAAATTACTAGAAATGAATCCCAGGGAGCCCTACCTCTGAAGACTGCCTTAGCTCCAAACTTTGAATACAATGGCCAAACTTTAATCTATTTATAACTTGATATGAAACATATAACTACATATTTTCTGACCCATTCCCTAGAGAAATTCCACTCTTATATTCTCTTAATTATTATTTCGTAAAATAACGAAACACCAAGGTTGGCATTTCCAAAATTCTATTAAAAATAAACCAAGTAGCACAACTTTCAGATTAAATTATAAATAACTGTACTAATAATTGACCAGAAATGTAAATTCCCCAACCTGGAGTTATGGACTGTTGGAACAATCCTCTTCAAGTACATTTACCTCTAACGCAAATTTTCCTTGCTCTGCTTTGCCAACAGGAGTGTAAACACGGACACACACACCATCTTTTGACCTTGTTTCTACAAAGTCATATTCACCCACAACAAATGCCACCAGATATGTAGACATAACAGGTGTGCGGGCAAACTTCACTTCCACTAAATTTTCATCATCAGGGTATGGTTTCCGGTCAATTACATTCTTTAAGAAAGAAAAAAACGAAAAATTTAAATAGGTTTACATTAATACCACAGAGCAAATACCTGCCAAAAACTGTAGGCTTTATTGCATCTCTTCCCCCTTTCTATTCTAGCATGGCTTATTTCTCTACCCCAATTCATCCAGTGCTTTTATGCTGTCTTTAAGAAGGAAAGTGGTCTGATAAAACACTCATACCAAGAAGCTGGAGGCTGAAGTGTTAAAACTACCAAGGACCTGTGAGAGAAAAGAGGAATGGACTTTTCTCGAATACTTATTATAAGCCAGGCATTGGGATGATTTAAGTAAGGGCTTCATACTTTTCAACTGACATAAGTTTACGAGAAAATGACTATTAACAAAAATAAAATAGGGGCCAGGCGCGGTGGCTTACGCCTGTAATCCCAGCACTTTGGGAGGCTGAGGCGGGCGAATCACAAGGTCAGGAGATCAAGACCATCCTGGCTAACATGGTGAAACCCCGTCTCTACTAAAAATACAAAACATCAGCCAGGCGTGGTGGCGGGTGCCTGTAGTCCCAGCTACTTGGGAGGCTGAGGCAGGAGAATGGCATGAACCAGGGAGGCGGAGCTTCAGCTTCAGTGAGCTGAGATCACACCACTGCACTCCAGCCTGGGCGACAGAGTGAGACTCATTCTCAAAAACAAATAAATAAAATATAATATAACTGTAGAATCTCCCATTTCAAAGGATACAAACTTCTGGATTGAGGACATTCTCTACCAAAGTTGGCTCTAAGCTTATTTGTGAAGAAATTTCAACTTTACCTTTGGAGTCCCTAATTTCCTTTGGTGTTCCCCCCCTTTTTCCTATTCAGGCTGTTTCCTCAAGCTCTCTCTATTCTTCCTTCCAAGGAAGACTTATTCAAGAACACACTGATAAATTCACTCATACTGAAGTGTGAATGAATATTTCCGTTTAATATATTAGCCTCCTCTTCTAAGAATATGTGAGAAGAGAATGACATTCTATTTATGGGATTCTCTTCCCCAATAAATACATAAAAGACAGTTATTTTCAGGTGCAGCAGGTTTTTCCAAGTTCCCCACACAAGACAGTCCTAGACAATACACTTCAAGTGGGGAATGCTTACCCTGTTCATGAATGAGATCAATAACACTGGTGAAGAGAATACATTCCAAGAATACAAACAGCCAGAAACCTAAATATACTTCATTATGCAGCTATATCTTTTGAATTTTTTTAACTTTTTAAAAACATAGAGACAGGGTTTTGCTCTGTTGCAATCTTTTTTTTTTCACCCAAGATGGAGTCTTCCTCTGTCACCCAGGCTGGAGTGGAGTGGCGCAATCTCAACTCACTGCAGCCTCCACCTCCCAGGTTCAAGCAATTCTCCTGCCTCAGTCTCCCAAGTAGCTGGGGTTACAGGTGCCTGCCACCATATCTGGCTAATTTTTGTATTTTTAGTAGAGATGGGGTTTCACCATGTTGGCCAGGCTGGTCTCGAACTCCTGGCCTCAAATGATCCAACTGCCTCAGCCTCTTGAAGTGCTGGGATTACAGGCATGAGCCACCATGCCTGGCCTATTTTTTTTTAAGAGATGGGGTCTTGTTCTGTCACCCAGGCTAGAATACAGTGGTGCAATCATGGCTCCCTGTAGCCTCAAACTCCTAAGTTCGAGAGATCCTCCCACATTAGCCTCCCAAGTAGTTAGGATTACAGGCACGTGCCACCATACATGACTAATTTTTAAGTTTTAAATCTTTTGTAGAAATGATGTCTCACTATGTTGCCCAGGCTAGTGTCAAACTCCTGGCCTCAAGCAATCCTCCTGCCTTAGCCTCCCAAAGCACTGAGATTACAAGCAAGAGTTACTACACCTGGCTTTCTTTTGACATTTAATAAGTCAAGACCTTTTTCTTTTCTTTTCTTTTCTTTTTTCTTTTTTTTGAGATACGGTCTGGCTCTGTCACCCAGGCTGGAGTGCAGTGGTGTGATCTCAGCTCACTACAACCTCCGCTTCCTGGGTTCAAGTGATCCTCCCACCTCAGCCTCCCAACTAGCTGGGACTACAGGTGTATGCAACCACACCCAGATAATTTTTGTATTTTTAGTAAAGACGGGATTTCACCATGTTGGCCAGGCTGGTCTTCAACTCCTGACCTCAAGCGATCTGCCTACCTTGACTTCCCAAAGTGCTGGGATGACAGGTGTAAGCCACCATATCCAGCCCAAGACCTTTTGCTTTTAGTTACTATAAATCTATTAAACTTGTCACTTAATTTACCTCTCTAAATTAAAAGAAGTAGATAATCTTATAAATGTATTTAACAAGGAATTTGACAAAGAGAAAATCCTCCAAAAATAAAGCTATCAAGAAAAAGAGGTCTTGGCTGGGCATGGTGGCTCATGCCTGTAATCCCAGCACTTTGGGAGGCTGAGGCAGGAAGACAGATTGAGCCCAGGAGTTTGAGACCAGCCTGGGCAACATAGTGAGACCCCAACTCTACAGAAAAAAAAAAAAAAGAAAGAAAAAGAGGCTTATTGAAAATAAAGAAAACTAATATTTATGTTCCTATAATATACCAGCACTGTAGTAGGTGGTTTCACATTATCCCATCTAATCAGCAAACTAAATCTGCTAAAGCTTATTAAAATTTTAGATAAACTTATAAACACATACATACCATGTTTGATAAAGCTACTCTGTCTTTAGGAACAACCAATGAGATATCAAAAGTTGCTTTGATAGCAGGCTCATCCCAGCAAGGAAAAGCCCTTCGGGCATCAGTAGCCTTAAGAAAAGAAGACGAAATATAAATACCTTAGAATTAACCTAACAAGTTATTTCATAAAGCAGTCGCCATTTCCCTCTGTCATTCATTCATTCCCTTGTTCAAATATTTACTTTCTCTTCAGTGCCAGGCAACAAGCTAGGCGTTAACTAGAAAGAAAAGACAACACTTGCTACCACTGCCATTCCAGCAATTATCCAGGCACTGTGTCTGCTATGGATTTTAACAATATAATTATTTACAATTAAATTTTTGTTTACATTTTAACATTTCAAATTTAATGCAAATGCCTTCAAATCAATAATGTTAACACAACATAGAGCACAGAACAGTAAAGAGTATGCTACAAGAATTCAAAGTTGGGAAAACATGGTAAGTTGCCTCTCTGGCTTTTACTTTTGAATTAAAAATAAAAATATTCTCAATCTTTGATGTGCTTGTCTTTATCTGGAATGGCAGCAATGGGAATAAAGACAGATGCTCTATCAATTCAAAACAGGTCATTCATTTAATGGCACTTCCATATGCTACACATAAAACTGTCACCACTTGACCTACTTGAGTCCTTGCTCTTTCATTAAAAATTTAAAAAAGAGCAAACTTATGAAAGCAAAATAAAACTTAGGGATTCTGCAGGGTATCAGTTATAAAAGAAAGAAACTTTAGTAAACAGAATGTTCCATTTATTTAGTAAGTAAAATGGAACCAATGACAAGATTCTGTATCATGAAAAGAAACAACAGGCCGGGTGCAGTGGCTCATACTTGTAATTCCAGCACTTTGGGAGGCCGAGGTGGATGGATCACCTGAGGTCAGGAGTTTGAGACCAGCCTGGTCAACATGGTGAAACCCTGTCTCTACTAAAAATACAAAAATAAGCCAGGCATGGTGACACGTGCCTGTAATCCCAGCTACTCGGGAGGATGAGGCAGGAGAATGACTCGAACCTGGGAGGCGGATGCTGCAGTGAGCCGAGATTGCACCACTGCACTCCAGCCTGGGAGACAGAGCAAGAATTCGACTTAAAAAAAAAAAAAAAAACCAAAGAGGTAGAAGAAACTTACGGAAAAGCAGGGAAAAAATTTTAGATGGCTGACTACATTCTCAAAAACATTAAATAAACAATGAATTCTATCAATGAATAAATAAGACATCTGAAAAGAAGGCAGAGTATAAGGAAAGAAATGGCAGCACAGAAGCATCTAAATTAGAAGCAGCAGCAGTAGAGAAATGAATTTATACTAAAGGAAATTAATGACATAGATAACAAGATGTAAGTTTGAAAATATCTAAAGGACAAAGTGATAAAAGCAATTAAACATACATTTGAGAGACAGATACTAGAGCTAAACTGAGTATTAACTGAGAAGGGAATGGAATGGATATCACAGTGAAGATATAACAGAAAAACTCTTTCACACTGAAAAAATATCTGAATCTAAAAATCAATAAGGTTCACCAAGTACTATGCAAAAATCAATGAAAAGTGAACACATGGTTTAAAAAACAGTTTAATTTTCAAGATCAAGATGTAATTTAACAAGCAAGCAGGAAGCAAACAAAGCAAAACAAAACAACATCTTACCTACAAAGGAAGAGGAAACATTTTAGTCTGTGACCCCTCCTCTTGAAAAAGTGAGATGTAGAAGACTTTGGAAACAATATTCACAGACTTTTGAAAGTGAAAAATTGTAAGCTGATTGTACCACTCTTACAATTGAATGAGCTGGGCCTATTACTCGTGGCAAGAGAGAACTCACACCATAGGGAACCAATGGTGTCTCCATAAGAATGTAAGAAAGAACCCACTATACGATTTGGGATTTGGTTTACATGATTTGGAAGAGGGTCTAAGTAAGCAGGGATTCACTCTAGATTGAGTGCTGCAAGAAGTCCTATGACGCAATTCTATAGGTAGGTATCTCAATAAATCTTATCTATACGGAGGCCAGACTAGAGCAAATCTAAAACTGTAATTGGTAAAGAAGCAGTAGTCACTCATTTTAACTGAGAGATGGAGATGTTTGATATTTTGTGGGTAGCATAGTGATCCTGTATGTACTGTACCTAGGCAAAATTATGGATGCCCTTGTTTTGTCTCACTTTATTATGGTCTCAAGTAGCCTTGTCTAACGTTAGTATTCTGTAATATTATGTCTAATAGGGAGAATAACATGGGCTAGCTGTGAGTGCCAGACAACTCCTGGATGTCAAAAGTTGCTCTTTTTACCTTTTTTCATCAACAAATCTATATACCCAATAAATCTGGTCATGTATAAAGGCAAATGAAAGATTTTTCAGAAAAGCAAAGGCTCAGGAATTACATTACCCACATATTTTCTCCTAAAAAAAAATTGTTTAGAGACATATATCAGCCAACCATTCCAGGATGAAGTGTTCAAAGCAGGTAGAGAAAGGCATTGGAATCATTCAAACACAGAATTAAACCTAAATATCTGTGGCAAATATTATTCCAAACAGAAGGTAACATAAAATTATTGAAAGAGAAGATACATCAGGTAAAACAAATTAGTAGTAAACTGGATAAAAAATTTTAGGTTATCCCAAACAAGCAAACAATGTAGGGATACGGGCAGAAACATAAGAATGGATATCATGAATTGTTTCTTTATCCATATTGAAATTTATAGAAATAAATTTAATTAGATTTAACACTTAAAAATATGACTAGCAGATTCAAAACAATTTATATAATTTGCAAATACTTGATAAATAAAAATCATCCTGGCCTACATAGGACAGCAAATATATATATATATATATATATGTACACACACACACACACACACACACACACACACACACACACGGAGAAAAAAAAATCAAAGACAGCACAGATACTACAGTAAGATAAACAAAAGATGTCAAAGAAGGAAAGGAATGCTAGAAAACAGGTCATAATGCTGTAGGCAAAGCCATAGGTGTCAAATACTAAGAGAATGATTTTAAGAAAGGTACACAGTATACAGGCAATTCAGGTATCAAAATGTGTCGTGTGTTTGAGTATGTGTGTGTATAACTGTATATAATCATTCCCCAACCCATACCCTTAATTCCCTCCTTTCTATAGAGATAATGGCTAAATATAAAATAAAAATTCTAAAATTGTGAATACAATCATGGCCAAGGGCACCTAGCCTCAAATAATCACCCCACATAATAAAACACAGCTTTGTCAGAATGCCTAATTTAAGGATAATAATATTTTAGAGAAGAATAACCCATACCTCAAACTGTGTTACAGCAGCATAGCGCACCTCTCCAGAAGGGGTAGTATATTTACTTCTATAGAAACCTTTCATTTTGTCATTCAGCTCTCCAACAAAATCTATCTTTAAGGTTCCCGTACCTGTGATTGAAGATAAATAAAAAACACTTTTATGAAGATGTTAAACACAGTTATCAAAAATATGTCCTCAAGACACTATATTCGGTTAGCTATTTACAACATTCAAATCATTCCTTCCTTTTTCAAATATTCCTCCTGGCAATGGAGAGAATACAGTACTTACTAAAGTGAAAGGCAGACTAATCCTAAAATAACTCTTGAAAGTCATGTTTAGGGTGACTGCCTAAAAAGTTATTAACTTAGTCTCAAACTACCAATATGTGAAAATAAGAACAGGAAAGGAAACAAACATTTATTCTTAAATGATTGACATGTGCTATTGTGCATAGTGCTTTTAAAATATATATAACTATTTATAAACCTGGAAGTAGATATTGTCCTCATTTTTTTCAGATGAGGAAACTGAGGCTGAGAAGCTAAATAACTTGCCCAATGTCATACAATTAGTAAGTAGTGAAAATGGGATAAAATGTTTAAGTCCAGAATTCATGCTCTCTGCCAATTATACGTGTCAATTGGTCCTTTTACACAACTTCATGCATAGAAACAGAAATGTAGCCAATTACTCTATCATCAAGATAAGACACTAAATGTTTACTCCAAATGGAACACTGATTGCGTAATTTTGTAAGGAGCTATAGGGAAGACCAATGATTTGATCAGCAACAGGGCATAAAACAAATTCTTACAAGTCACCTCAGTCATTTGAAATCTGACAAAGAAATACATTTAATTAATAAATTATTAAATGCAAATAAAAATACAACTTAAATATGTATTCTATTGTTGTATAAGAGCAAAAACAATTTAGACAAAAAAGTGAGCTTTTTTGTTTATGTACTTTCTTTTTTATAACATAAGAAATTATAATTATTATCTAGTAATCATCTGCTAAATACAGACGCATGGCAAAACAATAATCCCATTCTGTGTTTTACAAATCAAGTCACGAAAAAATGTAGAGGAATGGTGACTTTTTAGTTGACCATTTTAAAGGCCCTACTTATATCAAGATTTAAAGCATGGGAAGTCTAACAAATCAAATATAGGGCATGACTATAAAGTAATTAACCAATCATACCAAACTTTTATATCCTAATGTTTCAAATTGTCATTTTGGAATGCTGAAGAGCAATGACATTTGACATTGTTCAAAATGTTGTGACTTTCTCTATTTTTTTTTTTTTTTTTTTGGAGACAGAGGCTCACTCTGTTGCCCAGGCTGGAGAACAGTGGTGCGACCTCGGCTCACTGCAGCCTCCGCCTCCTGGGTTCAAGCAATTGTTGTGCCTCAGCCTCCTGAGTAGCTAGGACTACAGGCGGGCACCACCACACCTGGCTAATTTTTGTATTTTTAGTAGAGACAGGGGTTTGCCATGTTGGCCAGCTGGTCTCAAACTCCTGGCCTCAAGTGATCCACCCACCTTGGCCTCCTGAAGTTCTGGGATTACAGGCATGAGCCACTGTGCCCGGCCCCTCTGACATTCTTTTGAATGATCTCAAAGTCAAATCTTCATCTTATAAAATTGAATTTGCTTTTGGAAAGGACCAAAAGTTACGGGGAGTGCGAGTCTACAGAATAAGTGAATGACAAACTACAAACTGTTTCTAGCCTGATGCCTCAAACTGGTTCTGAAAGTAATTTAAGTGAAAATTTCAGACCTTTAGACCAAAGTCATCACTAATGAAAGTGCTACATTCTTAATCATTCTGAGAAAAAAACAACTCAACTGAAGCTTAATTGAATAGACATTTGTGATGTTTATTTTTTAAAAATCAGATATTTGTAAATATCTAAAGAAGACAATGAATACTTTTTTCTTTAAAGAGAATAACAGGTTACTGGGACAGTATATATGAATATAGTAAAATAATCGATAATTCTAAATGATACTAAAAAATTAAACTATAAAGCAAAATTTAAATTAAAAATTTTTAATTTCTATTTTCTTTAGAAATTCACTTAATTTTTTTAAAAAAGCAAATGTATTCACATTAACAAAGTTTGCAAAGAACGTCTAACAGATTATAAAAACCCACTACCTTTAATAGAAACTATATGATGGAATTTTATGTTACAATTCCATAAGTGGAATTGCCCAGTCTGTTTCACTAAGTCAATCAACTGTTAAGATATTTTTTAAATATAATTCATATTTCATGGTAAATCTACTTGCATTTTTTCCTAGTTGGAACAAAAGTGGTTTTAAAACTCATAACTAAATAAGAAAGGCTGCTTACACTTTTACTCGGTTTTAAATCTCCAAGGCCATCAAACCATAACAAGATATTGACAGTGACCACTTCCAAAAAGTGGCATACTAAACAAAATACAAAGTATTGGAAAGAGTTATTACCTGAAATTCAAACAAAACACAAGTTAAAGTATTTAAAAATCATTAATAAATTTAATTAGTGTCACATTATATGATACCAATTACAAAGTATTTACTTACTATTCATATAGAAGAATTTTAGGGCAAGTAGGAGAAAAAATGACTTTTTAATAAATTTCATTTATCAAATTTACACCATATTAATGAACGGATTGCCAAATTGTCTAATTTTATACCTATCAACACACATAATTTACAACACTTCCTCAAATTAGGTACCTTATTTCATATCCAATGTATGAAATATTTATCTGTTTGGGGTTGTAAACCTTCTGAAACATACATCAAGCTCGTTTATAAAGTAAACAACTGAAAAATTGGGACTTCCATCAAAAACCTTAAATGTTTAAAGCTTAGGAGAGTATAACAATTGTAAAACCTGGAGTAAATCTTGAAATACTTTAATAATAAGAAATTTAATGAGCCTACTAAATGCTACAAAAATAAAGAGATTAATTTATACAAAAAGGGAATAAAGGTCTTTGCCTTTGTGTCACCACTTCCTTTTTTCTTTTGGAAATGGAGTCCCAGTCTGTCACCCAGGCTAAAGTGCAGTGGTGCAATCTCGGCTCACTGCAACCTTCGGCTCCGAGATTCAAGCAATTCCCCTGCCTCAGCCTCCTGAGTAGCTGGAACTACAGGCATGTGCCACCAGGCCTGACTAATTTTTGTTTTTAGTAGAAACAGGGTTTTGCCATGTGTCACCACTTTTTATTATCTTGTTTTTGACTCTTCAAAATGCTGACAACTACCAGTGTTTCTCCATATAAATGCCACTCTCAGGACCCTCAGCCACTAATTCTAAGGTTGTTAGACCTTACAATCATTATGGTAATTTAATCACTATTCCAGAATGGTGCCAATTTCAGAAAAGTAGGTTTTACTTAGCTGTATAATAGCTTGCATTACTGTTAAATTTGATGAGGCTAAACACAAAGGTTATTAATGTCCTCCTAAGATAAGTTCAGTATTTGCTTCATTATCAGATAGATCACTTGTGCAATCTGTCCTGAAAAAGATTAACTTCATTCTTAAAGCAAACCTTGGGAAAATGTGAAAGCCAATGATTTCAAACAGATATTCAATAATTTAATATTGTCAGCTGGGCGTGGTGGCTCACACTTGTAATCCCAGCACTTTGGGAGGCCGAGGCGGGCAGATTACGAGGTCAGGAGATCGAGACCATACTGGCTAACACGGTGAAACCCCATCTCTACTAAAAATACAAAAACAAAATTAGCCCGGCGTGGTGGTGGGCACCTGTAGTCCCAGCTACTCGGGAGGCTGAGACAGGAGAATGGCACGAACCCGGGAGGCAGAGCTTGCAGTGAGCTGAGATCGCGCCACTGCACTCCAGCCTGGGCGACTGAGCAAGACTCCATCTCAAAAAAAAATAATAATAATAATAATAATTCAATATTGTCACACCTGCAAGATAATTTTTCTGTTCTAATATTTGTATCCGTTGCTATATTAGCTCAAAATTGTTATATTGGCCAAAAATATCAAAAATTATGTGAAATTATACTATATTAACGGTCATAACCTTCTCTGACTTGTTTCTGTTATTATTTGAAATAGCTTCACCATTTAGCATGTCTGCTGTAAACAGACCTTATCAAGATGTATCAAGAATGATACATCCCTTATATACTAATAATAAATGGCCTCCAATATTTACAGTTAAGGGGAAAAGAAGAAAGGTGCAGAACATTATGTATGACATGGTGATTTCTGTGTTCTTAAAAAGTATATACATAAATGCTTACAAAAGCAGGGTATAGCCGGGCGCGGTGGCTCACGCTTGTAATCCCAGCACTTTGGGAGGCCGAGGCGGGCGGATCACGAGGTCAGGAGATCGAGACCACGGTGAAACCCCGTCTCTACTAAAAATACAAAAAAATTAGCCGGGCGTGGTGGCGGGCGCCTGTAGTCCCAGCTACTCGGAGAGGCTGAGGCAGGAGAATGGCATGAACCCAGGAGGCGGAGCTTGCAGTGAGCCAAGACTGAGCCACTGCACTCCAGCCTGGGCGACAGAGCGAGACTCCGTCTCAAAAAAAAAAAAAAAAAAAAAAAAAAAAAAAAAAAAAAAAAAGCAGGGTATAGTTTTGAAAGGAAAATTTCATTTCATTCTGTTGAGGAATGGAGCTGAGAAAGAAGACAGGGTAGACTGGCAAACAAAATTTCATTGCATAGCATTTGAATTTCAAATTATGTAAATGTACTATGTTTTTGAAATATTTAATTTGAAAAATAAAGATAGCACAATATGGTGGTTAAAAGTGCAGACTTTTGAGTTAAACTGCTTGGGTTTAAATCCCGGCTGTGCTACTTACTAGCTATGTTACCTTGGACAAATTATTTAAGTTAATGAAATCATTTATCTGCCTTAGTTTATCTATAAAATAGAAGTAACAGAATCTGGCTGGCGTAGTGGCTCATGCCTGTAATCTCAACATTTGGGAGGATGGCAAGATCCTCTCTCTGAGGTAGGAAGATCACCTGAGGCCAGGCATTTGAGACCAGCCTAGGCAACATAACAAGACCCTGTCTCTACAAAAAAATTTAAAAATTAACCAGATGCAGTGTCACGTGCAGGCAGTCCTAGCTACATGGGAGGCTGAAGTGGGAGAATCACTTAAGCCCTGGAGTTTGAGGCTGCAGTGAGCCGGGACTGCACTACTACACTCTAGCCTGGGTGACAGAGAGACTTTGTCACAAAACAAATCTACCTCAAAAGGTTGTTGAAAGGATTAAATAAATTAATATTTTTGAGGCACTTAAAACAGTACTTGGCACAGATTATGTCGTGTGTGTGTGTGTGTGTGTGTGTGTGTGTGTGTTTGTAATACATATCTTCTATCATGTTAGAAGTTTCTGTCTACTCTTCCCGGGTCAATTCTAACAAATAAACTGATTCCTTTTGATAAATACAGAATGTTTAACTTTTTAAATTTAATGAAAAATGGTTACCATATTTCCTACTGCTGAACAACCATTCAATCTACGCTTTTATTTTCTATACTGGCTAGGTTTATATATCTTTTGGGACTATTTTTAAATATCAGTTTTTTAATATTTCTGCCCCTCACTTCCCTTATTTCATTTGTTTCTGCTCTTAAACCTTTCTTCTACTTTCTCCAAGTTACCTTTTCTTTTTATGAGTTTAATGCTTAGCTAATTAATTTTCAGTCTTTCTTCTTAACTAAATATCCTAACATTTTATCTGCATATGAAACATGTTTCTCCCTAATGTTTCATATGTGGTAATTTCATTATTCAGTTCTAAATATTTTCTAATTTCCATAACAAGTCTTCTTTGACTCAATTATTCAGAGGTATAATTTTTCCAAATATATAAAAACAGATTTTTTTCATTTCTCTTTTTCTATTGACTTCTAATTTTTTCAGTGTAAACACAGAATATATATAGTCTGTAATGATATAGATTTAAAACTAAAATTTTTTAAATTTCTATCAAAGTAATAGTTCATAGTTTAAAATACATAAGCTCCAGGCCCTGCTCAACACTACCCTACTCCCCACACCCTGCCCCTAGAAGCAACCAATTTCAAACTCTGTGACTTCTAAATGTCTTGCTTACACAGCTATTTTTTTCTTTTCCTTTCTTTGAGATAGTCTTGCTCTGTCGCCCAGGCTCGAGGGCAGTGGTACAATCATGGCTCACTGCAGCCTTGAATTCCTGGGCAAGCAATCCTCCCACCTCAGCCTCCCAAAGTGTTGGGATTACGGGCGTGAGCCACCACCACGGCCTATTTCTTCATTTTTCAACTTTACACATTTTCTCTTTACTGTAGAAAGTCATGCTTTAGCTAAACCATCCCCCACTCCAATATCTTTTACAAAGATCAAATTTTCTATGACCTTGCAAATCTGAAAATATCTTTATTTTACTCTGAAATTCAAAGTTGGGCTAAGCGTGCAATCTTAGGTTGAAAATCAGATTCACTTTGTATTTTGAATGAACAGCTTCATTAGAGTCTAAGTTTCCACTGTTCCTAATGGTAAGTCTAGGACTATTCTGATTCCTAAATTTTTAAGGTAGTATGCTACCTGCTTGCCTCCTATTGCCCCCTACCCCAGACAGGAACTTTCTGAGAGTTTTACTTTATCACAAAAGTTCTAAAATTTCAGTCAGTGTGGGACTTTTTACATTTTTTAAGCTAGTCTCTCTCAATGGTGTACCTTTGCAAACTGAAGGCTCCTGCTCTATCAGTTCAAGTAAATTTTCCTGTCTTTTTGAAAGTTTCTCTTCTGGCCAGGCACAGCAGCACACACCTGTAATCCTAGCACTTTGAGAGGCCGAAGTGGGCAGATCACCTAAGGTCTGGAGTTCAAGACCAGCCTGGCCAACATGGTGAAACCCCAATTCTACTAAAAATACAAAAATCAGCTGGGTGTGGTGGTGCGTGCCTGTAATCTCAGCTACCCAGGAGGCTGACGCAGGGGAATCACTGGAACCCATGAGGTGGAGGCTGTGGTGGGCCGAGATCGCATCATTGCACTCCAGCCTGGGTGACACAGCAAGATTCTGTTTCAAAAATAAAAATAAAAAAATCCTCTTCCCATTTTCTCTGCTTTCTGTTTTACTAGATGGATGTTGGTTCTGCTGGACTGGTTCTCAAATCTATTTTTCTGTTTTCTATCCGCTTTTTCTACTGCTTAGAAGTTTCCTCAACTTCATCTTTAAAACTTCTACTGGGTTTTTTATACCTATCATAATTTCCAAGTTTTCCTGCTGTAATTCTTCCTATCTGATGGCATTCTGTCCTGTCCTTGTTTAATGAACGCAATGCTTTCTCTTAACTCTCATAGGATAGTAATTAGCTTTGGGTTTTTTTTTTTTTTTAACTTTCTTTAGATTTGTCTTTGCTTCTTCCAACTTCCTTTATTTCTATTATACTTATAATTTTGCTTTTTGCCCTATCTTTCATTAGAAACTTTTCTCAAATGTCTGTTAAATGCTATCCCAGTGACTTTGGGCTTGGTCATGCTACTTGCTTTGGTCAATGAAATGTGAGTAGACATCAAGTATACCACCATCATACAGAAATTTTATTTTTTATTTTATTTTTTATAGAGACAGGGTCTCACTACATTGCCCAGGCTGGTCTCGAACTCCTGGGCTCAAGCAATCCTCCCACCTCAGCCTACAAAAATGGTGGGATTATAGGTGTGAGTCACCACACCAGGCCATGCAGAAGTTTTAAACATGTCTTTGTGGTCTAGCTTTCTCCTCATCCCTGAGCCTCTGCCCTCTGCCATGCATGATACAGAGAGTGGCTGCTCGCTCACTACCGGTCCTGGAAAGACAGTTGGGAGCCAAGTGGAGCCAGTAGAGTTGGTGATATGGCTGCATATGATCAGCAGTCCTCATGGCCCATGTGTGAAAAAGAAAGAAATCTCAGTGGTTATAAGCCACTGAGATTTGTGATCCTATTTGTGGGTTAAATTATATACATAAATTTATATATATATAGGAATACTTCTAGACAGATTCGCTAGACAATGGAAGTAGAAGAAATCAGCGAAACAATCTCTTTCCTTTTCACATTATATTCTTCAATAGCTTTTAATACATGTTCATGGCAAAGCATTTTTTTGTTTTGTTTTGTTTTTTGGGACGGAGTCTTGCTCTGTCACCCAGACTGGAGTGCAGTGGTATGATCTCGGCTCACTGCAAGCTCCACCTCCCGGGTTCACGCCATTCTCCTGCCTCAGCCTCCCGAGTAGCTGGGACTACAGGCGCCCGCCACCACGCTCGGCTAATTTTTTGTATTTTTAGTAGAGACGGGGTTTCACCATGATAGTCAGGATGGTCTCGATCTCCTGACCTCGTGATCTGCCTGCCTCGGCCTCCCAAAGTGCTGGAATTACAGGTGTGAGCCACCACGCCTGGCCCATTTATTTTTATAATAATTACACATAAAGGGCCTCCAAGAGCACTGAAATAAAAGACTAAACATCTCTGATTTAAATTTTTTCTAAAAATAATTTTATATTAATTCAATAGATTCTCAGTAGGAAAATTGTGAAAATCAGACAAAAGATATAAATAAGAATAAAAATCACCAATTATGTCAACACCCAGACATAACCCAGACATAATTATCATTTTATTTGTGCCATTTAGAGACATGATTCATCACCCTAAATATGTAATTTTATATTCTGCTTTTCAATTTTACATTATAATAAGCACTTTACAAGGTTAAGAATTCACAAACCTCACTTTTAATTGCTAAGTATATTTCACTATATAGATACATCATTCCTGGCTTAATCATTTCTTTAGTGTTGAACAAATATATTAATTATAATTTTTTACTACCATAAGTTGTATCTCAGACACTTCTGGGCATAAAGTATTTTCTGTATTTATGACTTTTCCTTGGGATATATTCCTATTAGCAGAATTGCTGGGTCAAAGGACATGAACATATTTAGGCTCTTGATATATTGCCAGAATGCTTTTCAAAAAAATTACATGGATTTATACTCCCCCCAGCGATATCAAGGCAGCCATATCATTGGGGATTTTTTAAATTTCAGCTCATATGAGAAGCAAAAATTTCTCATTACTAGGCGGCTCAGTATCTTTTCACATGTTTATTAGTCATTTACATTTTCTTCCTTTTGAATTATCTGTTCCTTTTCATTTGTTCATTCATCAAAGTCTTAGTACTTCACCAATTGATTTGTATCTAATTTCTTCCACATATACTAAGCTCAGAAAGTCTATTTCTTTGTGCTTTTATACCTAACAATAGTAACATATCAATGTATCTTTCCGTGCCCTCAGTAACACAATACCTATCTGATCTCTGGTAGTATATCAAAATCATCTGTGACCATTCACTTCGGGGATTTGGATTCAATTAACAGAAGATGCAGCTAGGTAAAGGTATTTTGTTTGTTTGTTTTAGACAGAGTCCCACTCTATCACCCAGGCTGGAGTGCAGTGGCACGATCTCGGTTCACTGCAACCTCCACTTCCTGGGCTCTGGCGATTTTCTTGCCTCAGCCTTCTGAGTAGCTGGGATTATAGGGATGAGCCACCACGCTGGGTAATTTTTGTATTTTTTGGTAGAGATGGGGTTTTGCCATGTTGGCCAGGCTGGTCTCTAACTCCTGGCCTCAAGTGATCAGCCCACCTTGGCCTCCCGAAGCGCTAGGATTACAGGTGTGAGCCACCATGCCCGGCCTAGGTAAAGGTATTTTTAAAAAGGTAAAACTGGAAAACATCTTTAGTTTTTGTCCTGTTTCTCTTGGCTTGTTTGTTTAAAGAGAATATAAAGTGACAGGAGGTGGAAACCCTGCTTTTCGTAGCCCAGCTTCCGCAGAAGGAAATGCTGGTGGTCCAAAAGTTGCAACAAACCTCTTTAAAAAACTCTTAATAGGGCTGGGCGCGGTGGCTCACACCTGTAATCCTACCACTTTGGGAGGCCAGGGCGGGCAGATCGCTTGAGATCAGGAGTTCAAGACCAGCCTGGCCAACATGGCAAAACCTTGTCTCTACTAAAAATACAAAAAAATTAGCCCATGTGGTGGTAGGCGCCTGTAATCTCAGCTACTCGGGAGGCCGAGGCAGGAGAATCGCTCGAACCCAGAAGGTGGAGGTTGTAGTGAGCCAAGATCACGCCACTACTCTCCAGCCTGGGCAAGAGTAAGACTCCGTCTCAAAGGAAAAAAAAAAAAGCTCTTAATACTTAATCTGCTAATAACAACAAGGGAAAAAAATGGCATACAATAAATTTCTCTGGAAGAAGTCAGATGTCACTATATTCATCACGAGATTTTACAAAAGCTATGTCTCTTACCTGTTTGCAGAGTACTAGGGAAAGACAAGGTGACTTTTTCATCTTCATTCTGATAGTTAAATCCTGTAGCATGTATTTCTGGAATGAGAAAAAAAAAATTACTTCACAATTCTGACTGGACTGACAAGACGAAATCAAGACGCAACATTTTCAAGAGCAAAATCTCTACAAAAACTAAATATTCTTAATTTGGTGAATTAAGTTCCTATTAGCAAGAGTTTCATTTCAAATTAGCCTATTCTAGGCTACATTATCTACATTAAATATGCTCCTTAAAAATAACTACAAATTCTTTAAAATTCACAAAACGTCAGTGATGTACAGGAAACAAGGCTTTATAAATGTGATGCTTTTCTATCAGATTCCTGTGTGACTCTGATATTGTGATATTGCAGTCTTACTCATGAACATTTGAGACTTGGCAACTTGCCAAGATTTCAGTGTTAAACATACATAAAGGAAAGGTCTGTTCCCCCAAAGATAAGTAGCAATTCAAACTAAGATATAAATCATACCCACTTCTGGTAAAATTCTTTGTTGTGGCCAGGCGTGGTGGCTCACGCCTGTAAGCCCAGCACTTTGGGAGGCCGAGACAGGCGGGTCACCTGGGGTCAGGAATTCAAGACCAGCCTGACCAATATGGAGAAACCCCATGTCTACTAAAAATACAAAACTAGCCTGCTGTGGTGGTGCATGCCTGTAATCCCAGCTACTTGGGAGGCTGAGGCAGGAGAATCGCTTGAACCCGGGGGGCGGAGGTTGCAGTGAGCCAAGATCGCATCATTGCACTCCAGCCTAAACAACAACAGAGAAACTCTGTCTCAAAAAAAAAAATTCTTTGTTGTTACATGAAAACAGGTATGCAAATTGAATTAGGCTTTGACTTACTCTCTGCCAGGAATGAGAAGAGACTGCTTATTTGACTGATACTTTAGGATGCTTGGACTTGTTAGGGAAATACCCAAAGAGACCAACTTCCAACCATGTCCTATCCCCATTCCAAATGAAAAGCTGGCCAATCAGGCCAGACACGGTGGCTCACACCTATAATCCCAGCATTTTGGGAGGCCGAGGCGTGTGGATCACCTGAGGTCAAGAGTTCAAGAACAGCCTGGCCAACATGGCAAAACCCCATTTTTACTAAAAATACAAAACTTAGCCAGGCATGGTGGCAAACGCCTCTAATCCCAGCTATGTGGGAGGCTGAGGCATGATAATTTAGAATCGCTTGAACCCAGGAGGCGGAGGTTGCAGTGAGCCGAAATTGTGCCACTGTACTCCAGCCTGGGCGACAGAGAGAGAGACTCTGTCTCAAAAAAAGAAAAGAAAAAAAAAAGTATAAGGGAGGGTGTAGAGAAACTGGAGCATATATTGCTAGTGGGAATGTAAAATGGTGCAGCCACTTTTGGAAAACAGTTTGGCAGTTCCTCAAAAGGTTAAATATAGAGGTATCATGTGATAACAGCAATCCCGTTCCTAAGTATATATCCAAGAGAAATGAAAACACATGTCCACATAATGTTTGTATACAAATGTTCATAGTAGCATTATTTATAATAACCCCAAAATGAAAACAACTCAAATGTCCATCAACTGATGGAATAGATAAAATGTGGTATATCCATACAACTGAATGTTATTTGACAATACAAAGAAATGAAATAGCTGACACATGCTACAACTTGAATAACCTTGAAAACATTATACTAAGAAACCAGCCACATATTTGTCCATAACAGGGTAATCTATGGAGGCTGAAAGTAGATTCATAGTTGCCTAGGGCTAGGTGATAGAGGGGAAATAGGCAGGGTACTTTCTTTCTGGAGTTCAGAAAGTGTTCTAAAATTGATTGTGATGATGGCTGTACAACTCTGTAAATAGACTAAAAACCGCTGAATTGTATGCTTTAAATATTAATAGATGACATGCATGGTATGTGAATTATACATCAATAAAGATATTATTGAGGTGGGGAGAAGGGAAAGTACTACAGAAAGACAAGGGAGGAGAGGTGGGCATGAGTACCTTTATCAGTTACAGGATGCTATGGGTAACAACGATTCAAATTACATAACATTTTACAGGCAAGATGCCCATAATTTTTCCTTTCTTTTTTTTTTTATTTTTTTTTTTAATTTTTTTGATGCGTATCAAATATATTAGGAAGGTTGCACATGGGAAGTCGGGGAATAAAAATGGGGGGTGGGAGTTAAAATAAATGAGAGAGGGACTTTATGTGGATCAGTGATAATAACTCAATCCCCTATTTGACAAGAGGGAGAAGGAAGAGGAAGAAAAAGAAAGTGGGATAAAGGATCAGAAAGGGAGGAAAATAGAAAAAATTAGAGTATGACTCCAGGGTAGACCTGGTTTGTTGTCACTGAGTTGGTTGGTTGGTTTGTCTGTTGTATTTTTCATGTTTCGCCAAGTTGGCCAGACTGGTCTCGAACTCCTAGCCCGAAGTGATCAACCCGCCTCGCCCCCCAGAGTGCCGGGACCACAGGCGTGAGCCACCACAACCAGCCCCCACATTGCTTCTGGCCTCCGTGGTAGACCTCCCAGACGGGGCGGCCAGGCAGAGATGCTCCTCACTTCTTCCCAGACCATAGGTGGCCGGGCAGAGGCGCTCCTCACTTCCTAGACGATGGGTGGCCGGGCAGAGGCGCTCCTCACTTCCCAGATGGGGTGGCCGGGCAGAGGCGCTCCTCACTTCTTCCTGGACGGGGCGGCCGGGCAGAGGCGCTCCTCACTTCTTCCCGCATGGGGCAGCCAGGCAGAGGCGCTCCTCACTTCTTCCCGGCCGGGGCGGCCGGGCAGAGGCGCTCCTCACTTCTTCCCGGATGGGGCGGCCGGGCAGAGGCGCTCCTCACTTCTTCCCCGACGGGGCGGCCGGGGAGAGGCGCTCCTCACTTCTTCCTGGAAGGGGCGGCCGGGCAGAGGTGCTCCTCACTTCTTCCTGGATGGGGCGGCCGGGCAGAGGCGCTCCTCACTTCCCAGACGGTGGGTGGTCGGGCAGAGGCGCTCCTCACTTCCCAGACGGTGGGTGGCCGGGCAGAGGTGCTCCTCACTTCCCAGACGGGGCGGCCGGGCAGAGGCGCTCCTCAGTTCCCAGACGGGGCGGCCGGGCCGAGGCGCTCCTCACTTCCCAGACGATGGGTGGCCGGGCAGAGGCGCTCCTCACCTCCCAGAGGATGGGTGGCCGGGCAGAGGTGCTCCTCACCTCCCAGACGGGGCGGCCGGGCAGAGGCGCTCCTCACTTCCCAGATGGGGCGGCCGGGCAGAGGCGCTCCTCACTTCTTCCCGGACGGGGCGGCCGGGCAGAGGCGCTCCTCACTTCCTCCCGGACAGGGCGGCCGGGCAGAGGCGCTCCTCACTTCCTCCCGGACGGGGCGGCCGGGCAGAGGCGCTCCTCACTTCTTCCCGGATGGGGCGGCCGGGCAGAGGCGCTCCTCACTTCTTCCCGGATGGGGCGGCCGGGCAGAGGCGCTCCTCACTTCCCAGACGGTGGGTGGTCGGGCAGAGGCGCTCCTCACTTCCCAGACGGTGGGTGGCCGGGCAGAGGGGCTCCTCACTTCCCAGACGGGGCGGCCGGGCAGAGGCGCTCCTCACTTCCCAGACGATGGGTGGCCGGGCAGAGGCGCTCCTCACCTCCCAGACGATGGGTGGCCGGGCAGAGGCGCTCCTCACCTCCCAGACGATGGGTGGCCGGGCAGAGGCGCTCCTCACCTCCCAGACGATGGGTGGCCGGGCAGAGGCGCTCCTCACTTCTTCCCGGATGGGGCGGCCGGGCAGAGGCGCTCCTCACTTCCCAGACAGGGCGGCCGGGCAGAGGCGCTCCTCACTTCCCAGACGATGGGTGGTCGGGCAGAGGCGCTCCTCACTTCCCAGACGGTGGGTGGCCGGGCAGAGGGGCTCCTCACTTCCCAGACGGGGCGGCCGGGCAGAGGCGCTCCTCACTTCCCAGACGATGGGTGGCCGGGCAGAGGCGCTCCTCACTTCTTCCCGGACGGGGAGGCCGGGCAGAGGGGCTCCTCACTTCCCAGACGGGGCGGCCGGGCAGAGGCGCTCCTCACTTCCCAGACGGGGCGGCCGGGCCGAGGCGCTCCTCACTTCCCAGACGATGGGTGGTCGGGCAGAGGCGCTCCTCACTTCCCAGACGGTGGGTGGCCGGGCAGAGGTGCTCCTCACTTCCCAGACGGGGCGGCCGGGCAGAGGCGCTCCTCAGTTCCCAGACGGGGCGGCCGGGCCGAGGCGCTCCTCACTTCCCAGACGATGGGTGGCCGGGCAGAGGCGCTCCTCACCTCCCAGAGGATGGGTGGCCGGGCAGAGGTGCTCCTCACCTCCCAGACGGGGCGGCCGGGCAGAGGCGCTCCTCACTTCCCAGATGGGGCGGCCGGGCAGAGGCGCTCCTCACTTCTTCCCGGACGGGGCGGCCGGGCAGAGGCGCTCCTCACTTCCTCCCGGACAGGGCGGCCGGGCAGAGGCGCTCCTCACTTCCTCCCGGACGGGGCGGCCGGGCAGAGGCGCTCCTCACTTCTTCCCGGACGGGGCGGCCGGGCAGAGGCGCTCCTCACTTCTTCCCGGATGGGGCGGCCGGGCAGAGGCGCTCCTCACTTCCCAGACGGTGGGTGGTCGGGCAGAGGCGCTCCTCACTTCCCAGACGGTGGGTGGCCGGGCAGAGGGGCTCCTCACTTCCCAGACGGGGCGGCCGGGCAGAGGCGCTCCTCACTTCCCAGACGATGGGTGGCCGGGCAGAGGCGCTCCTCACCTCCCAGACGATGGGTGGCCGGGCAGAGGCGCTCCTCACCTCCCAGACGATGGGTGGCCGGGCAGAGGCGCTCCTCACCTCCCAGACGATGGGTGGCCGGGCAGAGGCGCTCCTCACTTCTTCCCGGATGGGGCGGCCGGGCAGAGGCGCTCCTCACTTCCCAGACAGGGCGGCCGGGCAGAGGCGCTCCTCACTTCCCAGACGGTGGGTGGCCGGGCAGAGGGGCTCCTCACTTCCCAGACGGGGCGGCCGGGCAGAGGCGCTCCTCACTTCCCAGACGATGGGTGGCCGGGCAGAGGCGCTCCTCACTTCTTCCCGGACGGGGAGGCCGGGCAGAGGGGCTCCTCACTTCCCAGACGGGGCGGCCGGGCAGAGGCGCTCCTCACTTCCCAGACGGGGCGGCCGGGCCGAGGCGCTCCTCACTTCCCAGACGATGGGTGGCCGGGCCGAGGCGCTCCTCACCTCCCAGACGATGGGTGGCCGGGCAGAGGCGCTCCTCACCTCCCAGACGATGGGTGGCCGGGCAGAGGCGCTCCTCACTTCCCAGACGGGGCGGCCGGGCAGAGGCGCTCCTCACTTCTTCCCGGACGGGGCGGCCGGGCAGAGGCACTCCTCACTTCTTCCCGGACGGGGCGGCCGGGCAGAGGCGCTACTCACTTCTTCCCGGACGGGGCAGCCGGGCAGAGGTGCTCCTCACTTCCCAGACGGTGGGTGGCCGGGCAGAGGCGCTCCTCACTTCCCAGACGGGGCGGCCAGGCAGAGGCGCTCCTCACTTCCCAGACGGGGCGGCCGGGCAGAGGCGCTCCTCACTTCTTCCCGGATGGGGCGGCCAGGCAGAGGCGCTCCTCACTTCCCAGATGGGGCGGCCGGGCAGAGGCGCTCCTCACTTCCCAGACGATGGGTGGTCGGGCAGAGGCGCTCCTCACTTCCCAGACGGTGGGTGTCCGGGCAGAGGGGCTCCTCACTTCCCAGACGGGGCGGCCGGGCAGAGGCGCTCCTCACTTCCCAGACGGGGCGGCCGGGCCGAGGCGCTCCTAACTTCCCAGACGATGGGTGGCCGGGCCGAGGCGCTCCTCACTTCCCAGACGATGGGTGGCCGGGCAGAGGCGCTCCTCACTTCTTCCCGGACGGGGCGGCCGGGCAGAGGCGCTCCTCACTTCCTCCCGGACGGGGCGGCCGGGCAGAGGCGCTCCTCACTTCCTCCCGGACGGGGCGGCCGGGCAGAGGCGCTCCTCACTTCCTCCCGGACGGGGCGGCCGGGCAGTGGCGCTCCTCACTTCCTCCCGGACGGGGCGGCCGGGCAGAGGCGCTCCTCACTTCCTCCCGGACGGGGCGGCCGGGCAGAGGCGCTCCTCACTTCCTCCCGGACGGGGCGGCCGGGCAGAGGCGCTCCTCACTTCCTCCCGGACGGGGCGGCCGGGCAGAGGCCCTCCTCACTTCCTCCCGGACGGGGCGGCCGGGCAGAGGCGCTCCTCACTTCCCAGACGATGGGTGGCCGGGCAGAGGCGCTCCTCACTTCCCAGACGGGGCGGCCGGGCAGAGGCGCTCCTCATTTCCCAGACGATGGGTGGCCGGGCAGAGGCGCTCCTCACTTCCCAGACGGGGTGGCCGGGCAGAGGCGCTCCTCACTTCCCAGACGGGGTGGCCGGGCAGAGGCGCTCCTCACTTCCCAGACGGGGCAGCGGCCGGGCAGGGGCTGCAATCCCAGCACCCTGGTAGGCCAAGGCAGGCGGCTGGGAGGCGGAGGCTGCCGCGAGGCCAGACCACGCCACCGCACTCCAGCCCGGGTAACACCGAGCACGGGGTGAGCGAGACTCCATCTGCAGTCCCAGTATCTCGGGAGGCTGAGGCGGGCAGAGCAGTCGGCGTCAGGAGCTGGCGACCAGCGTGGCCAAGATGGCGAACGCGTGCCTGTAGCTAAAGGAGAAAAGGCAGGCAGCGGTGGTGTGCGCCGGCAGTCCCAGGTAGTCCGCGGCGCGGGCAGCAGGGAGCCGAGTAGATTGGAGCCGGGGCCCCAGAGGGAGGGGCCCCAGAGGGAGGGAGGGAGGGAGGGAGGGAAGGAAGGAAGGAAGGAAGGAAGGAAGGAAGGAAGGAAGGAAGGAAGGAAGGAAGGAAAGGCAATTCTTCCTTTCTTTTATGAATCACCCAAATATAGGATTTCAAATGTTTCTACTGTCACTATGGTTCACACATTTTTATAAAGCCAAAATCTCTACAAAACCAATTAAGAAACTATAATTTCAGATTTTAAAAGAACTTTAATAAATCCTCTAATCAAATCTTCCTCATTTTACAGATGAAGAAAATGAGACGTATAAAGTAAATGGTTTGTCAAATGTTAACTAGCTAGACTACAACTCAGTTCCCTCACTTCTATTGCCAAAATTATTTCTACAACCATAAGCTAGTTCCTAAATTTGTTTGGTTTTGTTTTGTTTGAGACAGGATCTCACTTTGTTGCCCAGGCTAGAGTACAGTGGTGCTATCTCAACTCACTGCTACCTTTCCCATCAGGTTTGGGAGATTCTCCCACCTCAGCCTCCGGGGTAGCTGGGAACTACAGGCGTGAGGCGCCACTAGGCCCATCTAATCTTTTGTATTTTTAGTAGAGACAGGGGTTTCACCATGTTGTCCAGCCTGGTCTCAAACTCCTGGACTCAGGCAATCTACCCACCTCAGCCTCCCAAAGTGCTGAGATTACAGGGGTGAGCCACCGTGCCTGGCCCAGCTCCTAAATTTGAATAGAAATCAAAACTGACAAGAATCACTTCAATGCTTAAGAATGTTCCTTTCTAGGCTGGGCGCAGTGGCTCACGCCTGTAATCCCAGCACTTTGGGAGGCCGAGGTGGGTGGACCATGCGTGGTGGTGCATGCCTGCTATCTCAGCTATTTGGGAGGCTGAGGCAGGAGAATCACTTGAACCTGGGAGTGGAGGTTGCAGTGAGCCGAGATGCGCCACTGCACTCCAGTCTGGGAGACAGAGTGAGACTCCGTATCAAAAACAAACAAACAAACAAACAAAAAAACCTACAGCTTTTGAGTTAAAAAGGTAAACAACCCAATTTAAAAATGGCAAGACTTAAACTTCACAAAGGAAAATTTATAAATGGCAAAAAAAAAAAAAAGCACATAAAAGTGTTCAACATCATTAGTCATTAAGGAAAGGCAAATTAAAATCACGATGACATATCACTACACATCCATTAGACTAGGCTATTAAACGACTGACAATAAAAATGTTGCCCAGGGCCAGGCATGGTGGCTCTTGCCTGGAATCCCAGCACTTTGGGAGGCCAAGGCAGGAGGATCGCTTGAACCCGGGAGTTCAAAACCAACCTGGGCAACACAGGAAAAATAAAAAAAAAATTAGTCACACGTGGTGACACAAACCTGTGGTCCCAGCTACTCCAAAGGCTGAGGCAAGAGCATTGCTGGAGCCTAGGAGTTTGAAGCTAGAGTGAGCCACGATCGTGCCACTGCACTCCCATCTAGGTGACAGAGTGAGACTCTGTCTCAAAAAAGAAAAAAAAAAAATGTGCAGGGTGTAGCACAATAACTAGAAGTCATGCTGGTGGTGCCTCTTTTACTATTCAAAGATTGTAAGCGTTTTCCAACCCCAGGGTTTCTGCATCTGCTTGCAAAGTCTTTCTCCAGATATCTAAACACTTTATGTCATTCAAGCCTCTGCTCAAATCACTTTTTTTTTTTTTTTGAGACAGGGTCTCACTCTGTTGCCCAACCTGGAGTACAGTGCTGACATCTTGGCTCACTGCAACCTTGACCTCTCAGGTTCAAGTGTTCCTCCCACCTCAGCCTCCCAAATAGCTGGGACTACAGGCGCCCACCACCACACCCGACTAATTTTTGTATTTTTTTTTTTTTTTTTTTGAGAAGGAGTCTCGCTCTTTCACCCAGGCTGGAGTGCAGTGGCGCGATCTCGGCTCACTGCAGGCCCCGCTCCCCCGGGGTTCACGCCACTCTCCTGCCTCAGCCTCCCGCGTAGCTGGGACTACAGGCACCCCACCTCGCCCGGCTAATTTTTTGTATTTTTAGTAGAGACAGGGTTTCACCATATTAGCCAGGATGGTCTCGATCTCCTGACCTCGTGATCCGCCCGCCTCGGCCTCCCAAAGTGCTGGGATTACAGGCGTGAGCCACCGCGCCTGGCCTAATTTTTGTATTTTTTATAGACATGGGGTTTCACCATGTTGCCCAGGCTGGCCTCAAACTCCCAATCTCAAGCGATCCTCCTGCCTCAGCCTCCCAAAGTGCAGGGATTACAGGCCAGGCATGAACCACCACACGAAGCCTCAAATCACTTTTTTTTTTTTTTTTTTTTTTTTTTTGAGATGGAATCTCGCTGTGTTGCCCAGGCTGGTATGCAGTGGCATGATCTCGGCTCACTGCAACCTCCGCCCCCCGGGTTCAAGCACTTCTGCCTCAGCCTCCCGAGTAGCTGGGACTACAGGCACGCACCACCACGCCTGGCTAATTTTTGTATTTTTAGTAGAGATGGAGTTTCAGCACGTTGGCCAGGATGGTCTCGGTCTCTTGACCTCATGATCCACCCGCCTCGGACTCCCAAAGTGCTGGGATTACAGGTGTGAGCCACCACACCCAGCCTCAAATCACTTCTTTAAAGATCTGTTCTATCAACTTGAAGAACAATCCCCTCTTGTGATTTTACAGCACTTATCACTACTTTACGTCACATATTTGCTTGTTGCCTATCTTCTCAAATATCAGAAATGTTGTTGATGCTTGGTTTTGTTCACAGCTCTACTTCCAATGCTAGCAGTTTCTGGCACATAGTGTGTGTTCAGTAAATATCTGTAGAATGAATGAATCACTTCAAAAGCAACAGACTAAGTAATTATGTCATGGAGATCATTAATGCTACTCATATGAAATATATTAATGAAAAATTACATTTACTAATGTTATGTGAATAGAGACATGGCTAGGGATAAAATTTCCAGTCACAACATAATATATTGATTCAAATAAGGATCTATCTCAAACCCCTTAGAAGATAATATTTGCGGCCGGGCGCGGTGGCTCACGCTTGTAATCCCAGCACTCTGGGAGGCCGAGGCGGGCGGATCACGAGGTCAGGAGATCGAGACCACGGTGAAACCCTGTCTCTACTAAAAATACAAAAAAAAAAAATTAGCCGGGCGTGGTGGCAGGCGCCTGTAGTCCCAGCTACTTGGAGAGGCTGAGGCAGGAGAATGGCGTGAACCCGGGAGGTGGAGCTTGCAGTGAGCCGAGATCGCGCCACTGCACTCCAGCCTGGGTGACAGAGAGAGACTGCGTCTCAAAAAAAAAAAAAAAAAAAAAAAAAAAAAAAGAAGATAATATTTGCTCTGGAACTGTTAGATTGTTCAAAGTGTAGAAACCCATAAATATTGAAAATGCATATGAGAAGTCTGAGGAGGCTTCACTGGAGAAAAACGTATTTCTAACTTAATGTTTACATTAATACTAATATATAATTAGTATATTTATATATTATAGTAATATATAATACTGATATGATAAATGAATAATTCATTCACTAATAACTAATACAGTTTGCAATATATTCATATTTGGAAATATATATGTAAATTAAGCATTGTACATAGACACTTTACTATATATCGTGTGTCAATACAACTTAAACTTGATCAAAAACTTTTTAAAATGGAGTATGAGAGAATCTTATAAGGTATATATGATTATTCAATTCTCTAAGCCTCTGTTTCCACACCCATAAAATTAAAATCATATCATTACCTAATTCTTTCTTTTTAAAATTGAGATAAGGGTCTCACTATGTTGTCCAGGCTGGTCTCAAACTCCTGGGCTCAAGCACTGGCAATCCTCCCACCTCAGCCTCCTGAGTAGCTGAGATTATAGGAGTATACCATTGTGCCTGGCACCTGCTTCTTAATTAGAGATTGGGGGCCAGGCACGGTGGCTCACACCTATAATCCCAGCACTTTGGGAGACTGAGGTGGGAGGATCACTTGAGGTCAGGAGTTTGAGTCCAGCCTGGCCAACATGGTAAAACTAAACATACAAAAATTAGCAGGGCATGGTGGTGTGTGCCTGTAATCCCAACTACTTGGGAGGCTGAGGCAGGAGAATCGCTTGAACCTGGGAGGTAGAGGTTGCAGTGAGCTAAGATCGCACCACTGCACTCAGTCTGGGCAACAGAGTGAGACTCCGTCTCAAAGAAAAAAAAAATTATATAATATACTCTTAGGTAAAACACACAGCACAGTTCCTAGTTATTGTTAAGAAACACTTTTCGGGGCTGGGCACAGTGGCTCACGCCTGTAATACCAGCACTTTTGGAGGCCAAGATGGGCGGATCACGAGGTCAAGAAATCGAGACCATCCTGGCCAACATGGTGAAACCCCGTCTCTACTAAAAATACAAAAAATTAGCTGGGTGTGGTGGCACGTGCCTGTAGTCCCAGCTACTCGGGAGGGTGAGGCAGGAGAATGGCGTGAACCCGGGAGGTGGAGCTTGCAGTGAGCCGAGATCGTGCCACTGCACTCCAGCCTGGGCAACAGAGCGAGACTCCATCTCAAAAAAAAAAAAAGAAACACTTTTCTAGATCATAACACACCTTACAAGTTCTTTATTGATCCAACTGCAATTGGTCCATTATATACATATATATAACAGCTTTTGCTGAAACTACTTATTAGGCCTGTTAAATATAATTAGCATTTTAAAATCTATAAACATACATATTTGGGTATAAGCATCTATGTGTAAGTGTGTTAGTCATCTATTAAATAGAAGTAAAATTTGATTACAAACATAGCATGTATAAAACCATGACCAGGCTGGGCATGGTGGCTCACGCCTGTAATCCCAGGACTTTGGGAGGTCGAGGTGGGCAGATCACCTGAGGTCAGGAGTCTGAGACCAGCCTGTCCAACGTGGTGAAACCCCGTCACTACTAAAAATACAAAAATTAGCCAGCCGTGGTGGTGCACACCTGTAATCCCAGCTACTCAGAAGGCTGAGGCAGGAGAATCGCTTGAAACGGGGAGGTGGAAGTTGCAGTGAGCCGAGATCACGCCATTGCACTCCAGCCTGGCCGACAGAGCGAGACTCCATCTCAAAAAAAAACAACAACAACAACAAAAAGATGGCATTATAAAACGACCATAAGCAAAATCAAAAGAGAAGTATATCTTGGGGAAAAAAATGCTCCAACTCATGATGGAAGGTTAATTTCACTCAAATATAAAGACCTCGTTTTAAAAAATCAATAACAAGAATAACACTGCAATTAAAAATGGACAAATATGAATAAATTACAGAAAAAGGAAACAAATGGTTTTTAAAATATAATGAAGAGATTCTTTTTTTTTTTTTACAATTAACTAAACTTTTTTTAAAATTAACTAAAGTCGGTATTTCACTAGGACGATTTAGCAGATGAAATGGGTTTTAAGTTTAGAACACCATTTCTTCTTCCTTATTACCTTTCCCCTTTTAATGTTAGCCCTCTACAAACACACACATATATATATACACACACATACACTCTGCATCAAAAAAGCCTTCCTACATTAATACTTGAGCATGATAACCTTACAATGAAAGGTAAATCATTAGTTGAATCATGAAACATTTTCTTCCCCTTGTGGAGAAAAATCAAATTGCTTTTCTTCTGCTCTTGCACCACAATCATCAACACAGTAGGCTTCTGTGACCAAATGTGTGGGGATTTCTCCCCACCAACAAGCAAGCAATCAGTTCTGCAGAAGATACCACCAGATGAGCACCTTCTAATCCAATTCAATTCTCATGCTATCTACCTGGAGATAGCATTAGATCCCACAGGCTGAGAGAGGGCTCAGTCTCACAAGACTGCCCCCACTTCAGACACTAGTGGTAAAGCCAGGCCTCATCCAGAACTTCTGACCAACCAGCTTCAAGTCAGTGTTCCCATGACCTCCTTCTTAGGTTTGATTAATTTGCTAAAGCTGTGCCCAGAACTCAGGAAAACACGTGTACTGGTTTATTATAAAGAATAGTACAAAGAATGCAGATGAAGAGGTGCACAGAACAAGGCATGTGGGAAGGAGTGCAGAGCTTTCATACCCTCCCTGGGTGCACCACCCTCCAGGACCCTCCACGTGTTCAGCTATCTGGAAGCTCTCTGTACCCGGTACAGGACTTCACCGGACAGTCACGACTGAAGCACGGACAACCGTGTAGAAATATGATTGGACAAAAGTAGGATCTAATGCTAACAGACTGAGTGGGGAAATCTAGCAAGGCCTCTCTGTTCAGAGTCTTCTTGGCCTCTCTGTGCAACTTCTTTCCTCCCAAGTACGGGGCAGGACGCCTTCTGAAATAGGGGTCTTATGACCTCCAATCAGACAAGGTATGTCAGATAATTTCTTTGTGGTCAGCTCCAAGACAGAATGTTGGGGGATGATTAGGGTATGTTTTTAGTTTCTACGGCCTGCTTGGGGAGAAAAAGGAGCAGGTAAAAGGAAGGCAAGAAAAGGTCAGAGAGAGATTCTGTTTTCTGAAGCCCGCTTCTGAGGTCTAAAGTGCCCCAACATTATTACAAAAGACCATCTTTCACTTTTATTGATCTGAAGCTGTTCCGAAGCCACTTCAAAAACCAAGAATAAAAGGCCAAATATTTCAATAAAATATATGTTTATTGTTTTAGTCATTTAGGAAATAACAGGGACTACGGGTGTTCTATAACAGAAACTGTGGACGAAAACCAACATATATACCATAACACTCCCCCTCCAAACTTTTTTTTTTTTTTTTTGAGACAGGGTCTCACTGCATTGCCTAGGCTTGTCTTGAACTCCTGGGCTCAAGCAATCCTCGTGCCTCAGCCTCCCAAAATGCTGGGATTGCAGGCATGAGCCACTGTGCCAGGCCCCCTTTATATCTATACATAATAAAACTTAATCACATAAAAGGAGGTATAGGGAAAATGAGAAGTACAAGATGGTATTCTCAAGAGGCCACATTAAAAAAAGATTGAAATTTTTAAAAATAGCCGAAATTGTTATTGCTTATACCATCTATACAAGTATCTAGTGGATTCTGCCTAGGCATTACATTGAGATACAGAAATAAAATCTTCTAAAATTCCAATATCAGAAGTGCCAAGTCAACTGTACTTCAAATTTTCCTTTACAAATTATCTATTTGAAACTCAGAATGTATTTTCCTCCAAGCCACTGCTATACTTAAACAAGTAACCTAAACCGCATAATTCTATATAGCCCACATATACCAGTGTAGCTCAGTACTAGATCAAACACATCGTGAGGTTTTGTTTTGTTTTTTTATTCAGATGGCAACTTTCCTATCATATTGTTTATGTGGTTTTAGAAAGCAGTTCATGGTGCAAAAAAATAAAGTTCACAGTTCAAAGAAGGCCTACAGTGACCACCTGCTACTTGGAACATACTTTGTTTCTCCACAAAGCTGAAAATAATGTTGCAATGGGAAAGAAAACACATCATTCTGGAGGATATCCAAGGGGGATTCAAGTGAAAAATGGAACCAAGAACTTACTTTGCAAAGCTTCAAGGTGACCTCCTTCTCACCCTAGGGCATAAAAGTCAATCAGATATATGCATAGTTATAGTTCAAGCAGTACCTATACTGACAGTCCCATATTTTCAAATGGATTTCATATTTATATAACATAGTGATGGTCCTATCTTATTAGGCAATCTAAAAAGTCTAAAAAGAATGAGCACGTGCCAAATATAAATCTGGTTCAACAGAACCAAAAAATTCCTTCTAGGGTGCCCCTGCTCTTAATAAATGACTGTGAACTATTTTGTTAAAATCACTCAGGATTCTGGACCAGGATTTCCATTGATTATGTGGTCTATGGTCTTACATGGTTACTTAATTTGTCTAGGTCTCAGTTTATCTTTTTTTTTTTTTTTTAAGGAGTTTATTTCAGGTAATAGAGGAGTATATAATTCGAACTAATTATCTCTCTCCTACTTGACACCCACAAAACTAAAAAAGCTGGAAGGAAGGGAAAACCTCTCCTTAAAAGAATCATAGCGCAAGATAAGGTGATCAAGATGAATAAGAGGATGAAATTCCATAAAGAGGAAGCTTTGCATTCTAGGCCACTTTTGCTCTGGGGTCATTTGCTGATCTAGCAGAGATGTAGCAGAGGCTATAGGCCCCAGGAACAAAAGTGGGAATCCAGGGCCCACCAACACTGGGGGCTTTGTGGCTGGGTGGGCACAGTGTCTGTAATCCCAGCATTTTGGGAGGCGAGGTGGAAGGACTGCTTAAGCCCAGGAGTTCGAGTAAAACAGTCTATCTAGGTAACACAGTGAGACTCTATCTCTATTAGAAAAGACAAGACAAGACAAGACAAGACAAGACAAGAGGCTTGAGTAAATGATCCCCTTCTTTGGGCTTGAAACCAAAAAAGTGATATCCTACCAGGAAAGATGAACAAGAAGAAAAGCAGTCCACAAGTGGAATGTGATTAAACTTCTGAACATCTGAAGCCCAGACATTGGAAAAAGATGAACCTTAAGTATTAGTAACCAATGGGGAACAAAACAAAGCTCCCCTAGAGATTAGCAAACTATTCATATACCTGCTTACTATGTTCAAAAATATAAAATCCCAATCCTGAAAAATTTGGCAAGTAACGCGAAGTTACTTTAAAAAAACAAACAAAAAAACCCCAAAAAAACACCCAAAACCAAGCAAAACAAAGAAAACAAGCAAACTTGGAAAAATAAATTCTAGAACAAAAATATGGAATAAGAAAAAACAGGCCAGGCATGGTGTCTCATGCCTGTAATCCCAACACTTTGGGAGGCTGAGGTGAGAGAATCCCTTGAAGCCACGAGTTCCAGACCAGCCTAGGCAACAAAGCAAGACCCCCACCTCTACTAAAAAAAATTAGCCAGGCACCATGGTGGTGTATATCTATAGCTCCAGCTACTCAGAAGGCTGAGGTGGGAAGATCACTTGAGTCCAGGAGTTTGAGGTTGCAGTAAGCTGTGATCCTGTCACTGCACTCTGGCCTGGGTGACAGAGCAAGACCCTATCTTTTTTTTTTTTTTCCTCTTTTTTGAGACGGAGTCTTGCTCTGTCACCCAGACTGGAGTGCAGTGGCGCGATCTCGGCTCACTGCAAGCTCCGCCTCCCGGGTTCACGCCATTCTCCTGCCTCAGCCTCCCGAGTAGCTGGGACTACAGGCGCCCGCCACGGCACCCGGCTAATTTTTTTGTATTTTTAGTAGAGACAAGGTTTCACCGTGGTCTCCATCTCCTGACCTCGTGATCCGCCCGCCTCGGCCTCCCAAAGTGCTGGGATTACAAGCGTGAGCCACCGCACCCGGCTTATGCTGTTCTCTAGGTACTGAGAGAACTGTTTCTTGTAAGCATCTTCATCTTCTTCCATTAGGTAACGCATGTAATCTACAACACTCTGACCATGAAGTACTTCGATGCACTTCTGCATTAAATTCCTTGGTTTCAGAATCATAACCAGGGAATCATTTCGTACTGTGAGGGACAGACAAGCCTCCATCTACAGCTCCCTTCAGGGCCCCAAAAACTTTTAGCCAGTGGTAGTTCTGGCAAGGCCTGCATCCAGATGCACCAGGCTGACCATCAATGCTTTCCTCATTGTAATGCATCTCTAATCACCTCCACTTGGCCTTCATAGATCTTTTCCATGCCAACCCTACTGAGAAGCCTGCAGGCCAGCATAGGCTGGTTCAACATGCTGCAGCATAATTTGTCAGGCCAACCTTCATACCACATTTTGGCAGTTTGTGTGCATTCACTGTGCAGATTATCATATCCCCTTCTATACAGGTATAAGCAACTTGACAAATGGTATCTGTTTGTTACACAAACTATCATCCTGTAGTTGGGTGTGTTGTATTTATCTTTATCCTGTATCACCAAGCATTTCCAAGCATAGCAATCAGCTTTACCCTCTCGTCATCTTCTAAATTTCACTTGGTGTCTCTTAAAGTAGGCCACATTCTTGACAACTTTAACAAACCCCATCCTAAAGAACAGAGATGACTTGACACAGACCTCCCCTTCACAGACAATCTTAAAAGCACATTAGATACAGCTAAAGAAAGGATTCATGAGTTGAAAGATAAATCAGAATGAAGATCCAAAATAAAACACACAGTGGCAAAAAAAGATTAAAAACACAAAGGAGGAAAAGAAGATGCAGGATACTGTTAGAAAGCCAAGCAAATTTTTAAAAAGCATGTAAAAAAAATTATGGCAGGGCACGTTGGCTCACACCTGTTATCCCAGCACTTTGGGAGGCCGAGGCGGGCAGATCACAAGGTCAGGAATTCGAGACCAGCCTGCCTGGCCAACATGGTGAAACCCCGTCTCTATTAAAAATACAAAAATTAGCCTGGCATGGTGGCGCGCACCTGTAATCCCAGCTACTCAGGAGGCTGAGGCAGGAGAATCACTTGAACCGGGAGGCGGAGGTTGCAGTGAGACAAGATGGTGCCACTGTACTCCAGCCTGGGCGACAGAGCAAGACTGTGTCTCAAAAAAATAATAACAATAATAGTAATGATAATTACAGTTGGACACAGTGTCTCACACCTGTAATCCCAGTGCTTTGGGAGACAGGCTGGAGGATTGTTTGAACCTTGGAGATCAAGACCAGCCAGGGCAACATAGTAAGACCCTGTCTCTACAAAAATTTTTTTAAATTAGCCAGGCATGGTGGCACACATCTGTAGTCCCAGGTACTCAGGAGGCTGAGGTTGGAGGATCACTTGCACCCAGGAGGTCAGGGCTGTAGTGAGCTGTGATTGTACCACTGCACTCTAGTCTGAGCGACAGAGTGAGACCCTGTCTCAAAACAACAAACAACAAAAACACTACATGTTAAAAAACATGGAATCGCCGTGTGTGGTGGCTCACGCCTGTAATCCCAACACTTTGGGAGGCCAAAGCAGGCAGATCACCTGAGGACAGGAGTTCAAGACCAGCCTGGCCAACATGGTGAAACCCCGTCTCTACAAAAACACAAAAATTAGCCAGGCGTGGTGGCAGGCGCATGTAATCCCAGCTACTTGGGAGGCTGAAACAGGAGAATCGCTTGAACCCAGGAGGCAGAGATTGCAGTGAGCCGAGACCTAGCCACTGCACTCCAGCATGGGTGACAGAGCGAGACTCCGTCTCAAAAAAAAAAAGTAGGGGGTGGGCCAGGTGTGATGGCTCATGCCTGTAATCCTAGCACTTTGAAGGCTGAGGCAGGTGGATCACTTGAGGTCAGGAGCTCAAGACCAGCCTGGCCAACATGGTGAAACCCCATCTCTACTAAAAATAGAAAAGAACGGTGGCACAAGCCTGTAATCCCAGCTATTTGGGAGGCTGAGGCAGGAGAACTGCTTGAACCTGGGAGGCAGAGGTTGCAGTGAGCTGAGATCACACCACTACACCCCAGCCTGGGCAGCAGAGCGAGACTCCATCTCTAAATAAATAAATAAAAATTAATTAATTAATACAAATAAAACCCCACAAAAATGACCCAGGTGTGGTGGCATACACCTGAAGTCCCAGCTACTCCGGAGGCTGAGGCACAAGAATTGCTTGAACCCGGGAGGTGGAGGTAGCAGTAGGTTGAGACAGAGCCACTGTACCCCAGCCTGGGCGACAGAGACTCTGTCCAAAAAAAAAAAAAACAAAAAAACATGGAATCAAATCATAATTGCCTGGGGAAGGAGCAGGGAAAAGGGGAGAAAAGGATTATAAAGGGGCATGAGGAAATGTTCTGGGGTGATGAATATGTTCATTACCTGGTTACATTCATGAGAAAACTTATCAAATTACATATTTTAAGATGTACCCTTTATAGTATGTCAACATTACAGGTACTCTCACAAAGCTATCAACAAAAATAGGAAAGAAGCAGCAGCAAGCAACAACAGCCATAACTACTGCCTGGAGAATTTCCCCCAAAACAAACAAACCAAAAAAAGTGTGGGCTGCAGCTAAAAGCAGTACATTTTTAGGATGAAAATTTATAATTTAAATGAATATACTAGAAAGAAGGACTGAAAAGTAATAAGCCAAACATCCATCTCAAGACTTCTGTTTGTTTTTTGTTTTTTTTTTTAAGGGTAGTCAAGTGAAGCAGTGGGAGTGGAGAAGGAACAAAGAAATCTGTAACTGGCTATGATTGATGAGTTATAAACACCACTGCACTGGGACCAGCCTAAAGAAGTTTTTTAAAATCTGCAAAGTAGACCAGGCACGGTGGCGGTGGCTCACACCTGTAATCCCAACACTTTGGGAGGCCAAGGCGAACGGATCACTTGAGGTCAAGAGTTTGTTTGAGACCAGCCTGACCAACATGGTAAAACCCCGCCTCCACTAAAAATACAAAAATTAGCTGGGTGTGGTGGCACATGCCTGTAATCCTAGCTATCAGGAGGCTGAGGCATAAGAATCACTTGAAACCAGAAGGCAGGGATTGCAGTGAGCCAAGATCACGCCACTGCACTCCAGCCTGGGCGACAGAGCGAGACTCCGTCTCAAAAAAAAAAAAAAAACCTTGCAAAGTAAACCCAAAGGAAGTAGAAGTTAGTAAGGAAATAATAGTCAACTGAGGTCTACAAAGCAATGGTTAGTTCTTTGAAAAAAAAAAAAAAAGCAAGAAAACTGAAAAAGATCTGGGATCAAGAAAAAAGTAAAACAGGCTGGGTGCGGTGGCTCACACCTGTAATCCCAGCACTTTGGGAGGCCACGGCAGGTGGATCACAAGGTCAGGAGTTCGAGACCAGCCTGGCCAACATGGGGAAACCCTATCTCTACTAAAAATACAAAAATTAGCCGGGCGTGGTGGCCTGTGTCTGTAGTCCCAGCTACTTGGGAGGCAGAGGCAAGAGAATTGCTTGAACCCGGGAGGCAGAGGTTGTAGTGCGCCGAGGTCGCGCCAGTGCAAGACTCCATCTCAAAAAAAAAAAAAAAGTAAAACAGAAGGCACAAATAAATAAAATGAGCCCTGACTACTACCTAACTTCCCTTCTAATTCTATTAACTTGAAACTATAGCAGAGCTTCCCTAACTGCGGCAGATCCAAACATGGATTACAGGTTTATCAAGATAATAATTCCCTTGGCCCGTGGATCAGCCTGGTAGAGTCTAGAGCAATGAAAGATCTCTGATACCCTCCAGTTGTGAGCCACCTCTTCCTTATGTACCAGGAAAACATCAGTTTCTACTAATGCCTTGAAAAAAAGTAAGGAAGCATTGATTTGGAGAACAACTAACTCTTCCAGCTTCACACTTAAGAACAGCATACATGGCCGGGTGCTGTGGCTTGCGCCTGTAATCCCAGCACTGCGGGAGGCTGAGGCAGGCGGATCACCTGTGGCCGGGGGTTCAAGACCAGCCTGACCAACATGGATAAACCCCATCTCTACTAAAAATACAAAATTAGCCGGGTGTGGTGGTGCATGCCTGTAATCCCAGCTACTCAGGAGGCTGAGGCAGGAGAATCACTTGAACCCGGGAGGCTGAGGTTACGGTGAGCCGAAATCATGCCATTGCACTCCAGCCTGGGCAATAAGAGCAAAACTCCATCTCAAAAAAAAAAAAAAAAAAACAGAACAGCATACACTACAATGTTACTAACATTATGCAGTCAGTGTTTTCTCTACATTTAATGCAAAACTACATAATTTACAGCAGTTTTTTATGCTCTCCATTTTCTTAATATTTAAAACACCGTAAAGAATCTTTACAATTAGTAAATGTCTTGATGGTAGTCCTCAAAGAGAAGTAAAATACACGTTAAAGCTGGCAACAAAATAATCTCAAATACAAAATAATTTTGTTACCCTTAAAGTTAATAGGATAGAGCACATGAAGAAACGCAGACCTGACAAGTCCCCCCTTATCCGCAGTTTCACTTTCCACAGTTTCAATTACCTAGAGTCAACCAGTCTGAAAATATTAAATGGAAAATTCCAGAAACAAACAATTCATAAGTTTTAAACTGTACTGTTCTGAGTAGTGTGATGAAATCTTGTGCCCTCGCATTCCATTCTGCCCAGAACATGAATCATCCCTTTCTCCGACCTATCCATGCTGTATACGCTACCCAGCCCATTAGTCACCTAGTAGCCATCTCAGTTATCAGATTGACTGTCAATGTATCACAAGGCTTGTGTTCAAGTAACCTTTACTGTACTTAATAATGGCCTCAAAGCACAAGAGTAGTGATGCTAGCAGTTTGGAAATGTCAAAGAAGACGGGTGAGTATAATACAATAAGATACTATAAGAGAGGCTGGGCACAGTGGCTCATGCCTATAATCCTAGCACTTTGGGAGGCTGAGGCAGGAGGATTGTTGAAGCCAGGAGTTCAAGACCAACTTCAGCAATAAAGCCAGACCTGACTCACAAAAAATTTTTACAAATTAGCTGGGTGTGTTGGTGCATACCTATAGTCCTAGCTAACTGGGAGGCTGAAGCAGGAGGATCACTTGAGCCTAGCAGTTTGAGGCTGCAGTGAGATATGATGGTACCACTGCACTCCAACCTGGGCAACAGAGTGAGACTCTGCCTCTAAAAATAAATAAATGAAATAAATTTTTTTAAAAAGAAGATATTGGCTGGGCATGGTGGCTCACGCCTGTAATCCTAACACTTTACAAGGCTGAGGGGGGAGGATCACCTGAGGTCAGGAGTTTGAGACCAGCCTGACCAACATGGAGAAACCCCGTCCCTACTAAAAATACAAAATTAGCCAGGCGTGGTGGCGCAAGCCTGTAATCCCAGCTACTTGGAAGGCTGAGGCAGGAGACTTGCTTAAACCCGGGAGGCAGAGATTGCAGTGAGCCGAGATCACACCATCACACTCCAGCCTAGGCAACAAGAGTGAAACTCCATCTCAAAAAAAAAAAAAAAAGATATTGTGGCTGGGCGTGGTGGCTCACACCTGTAATCCCAGCACTTTGGGAGGCCAAGGCGGGCAGATCACGAGGTCAGAAGATGGAGACCATCCTGGCTAACACCGTGAAACCTCGTCTCTACTGAAAACACAAAAAATTAGCTGGGTGTGGTGGCATGCGCCTGTAGTCCCAGCTACTCAGGAGGCTGAGGCAGGAGAATCGCTTGAACCAGAGGCAAAGGTTGCAGTGAGCTGAAATCGCACCACTGCACTCCAGCCTGGGCGACAGAGCAACGTCTCAAAAAAAAAAGAGAGAGAGAGACACACACAACATTCATTAACTTTTATTACAGTATATTGTTATAATGGTTCTATTTTTTATTAGCTATTGTTAATTTCTTACTATTTCTAATGTAAAAATTAAACTTTATCATAGTACATATGTATAGGGAAAAACATAGCGTATATAAGTTTTGCTACTATCTGTGGTTTCAGGCATACCATTGGGGGTCTTAGAACACATCCGCCATAGATAAGGAGGAACTACTGTATGAGACTTACTCCATTTATCTAGATTTTCTTCGTTTCATTCAATGTATATTTATTAAATCCCTACTATATGTCAGATACCAGGGATTACTGGTCCTCAAGGATCTTTTTTTTTTTTTTTTTTTTTTTTTTTGAGAAGAAGTCTCTTTTCCCCCAGGCTGGAGTGCGATGGTGCGATCTTGGCTCACTGCAACCTCTGCCTCCCAGGTTCAAGCAATTCTCCCGCCTCAGCCTCGCGAGTAGCTAGGATTACAGGCGCCTACCACTACGCCCAGCTAATTTTTGTGCTTTTTTTTTTTAGTAGAGATGGGGTTTCACCATGTTTGCCAGGCTGGTCTCAAACTCCTGGCCTCAGGTGAGCCGCTCACCTCAGCCTCCCAAAGTGCTGGGATTACAGCTGTGAGCTACCGTGCCCGGCCCCTCAAGGATCTTAAGATTCCACTGAAAAGTAGTACAGACATGACACAAACAAATAATTGCGATATGATGTGGTTACATTAATGACAGGCAATAGAGTAGCAAGTACATGGACCCTAGATCCAAACCGCCTGGGTTTGAATCCTGGCTCTAACATTTATCAGCTTTATTACCTAAAGTAGATACTCTCTCTGTGCCTAGAGTTGTTCTCTATATGAATATGTAATGCACTTAGTGCCTGGTATAGAGTAAACACTAAACTCATCATTATTTTTATAATTATCACTATTAAACATTATATTATGAAAAATGTTTCACTGGTTAGGCACCTAACCTGAACTGGAGGTTAAAAAGAAGATAAAACATTCCCTCTATAATCAGCAATAAGCCAACTAAATTCCTAAAACAGCAGTCACTAAAGCAATCCATATCACCTTAAGGCTATTTAAATAATGTTTTAAAACTTACCAAATATAACTAAGACAAAATTTACAACTATTCTACACTCATATACTTTGTATACAGCCATATGGAAACCTACACAGGTTCTTTATCAGACAGCCCCTCAATATTATTCAAAACCAACAAATGTAAAAGTGAAAGAATGCAAATACACTGCAAACTTCATGTTCTTTATCTCTGATTTGCACTAAAAAGGAATAAAGGGGCTGGCTAACTATCACTTGCTCCTTCTAATGCTGACATTTCTTTATTTGGCTCCAGTTTGAACTAATGATACTTAGCGGTTGTTTATTTGAAAATGGATCTACCCTGCAGAGAAACCAGAATATATTTCACAGATAAGCATAGAAATCCAAACAAGGGCCAGGTACAGTGGCTCACATCTGCAATCCCAGCACTTTGGGAAGCTGAGGTAGGAGGGCTGCTTGAGTCTTGGAGTTTGAGACTAGCCTGGGGAACACTGCAAAACCCCATCTCTACAAAAATTTAAAAATTAGCCAGGTGTGGTGGCACATGCCCACCATCCCAGCTCTTCGGGAGGCTGTGGTGGGAGAGTAACTTGAGCCCAGGAGGCTGCAGTAAGCCATGATTGTGCCACTGCATTCCAGCCTGGATGACAGAGAAAGACCTGTCTCAAAAAAAAAAAAAAAGAAAGAAAGAAAAAGAAAAAGAAAGAAATCCCAACAAACAAGATCAGAAATCAGAAACTTAAGATTTTTGTCTTAATGTTAACACTACGTAACTCTTCCTCTTTGAAAAATATGCCCTCTGTCACTATTGTCTTGGCAATTCGTTATAGTTTCTCGCAAGCAAAGAAACCTATTTCAGACTTGCGTTCACACTTATCAAACTATCACTTAAACAGGAGTATTTAAGGTTTGGTGCAGTGGCTCACACCTGTAATCCCAGCACTTTGGGAGGCCAAGGTGGGTGGATCACCTGAGGTCAACAGTTTGAGAGCAGCCTGGCCAAAATGGGGAAACCCCATCTCTACAAAAATTTAAAAATTAGCCAGGTTTGGTGGCACACACCTGTAATCCCAGCTACTTGGGAGGCTGAGGCACAAGAATCACTTCAACCCAGGAGATGGAGGCTGTAGTGAGCCGAGATCGCGCCACTGCACTCCAGCCTGGGCAATAAGAGTGAGACTCTGTCTCAAATAATAATATTTAATAAAAACTCCTTGAATGACACAAATTACCACTTAGGCAAAAAGAACCTTGATATTTACAAGGGTAAAAAGTTCAAAAAATAATAAACTTCATTTATTATTATAGATAAGGCAAGGGAATTTATTATATGCAAGGGAATCACTGTTCAGACAGTGAGCTGAGGGGCCAGAATTTGTGAGACAGAAGGGGTCCTTTTCACACAATATTTACTTGAAGTTCCACAATAATCAAAGGTATCTGCTTTTAGCCCAATTATTCATGTATACACATCAACAAGATTTAAATTAACCAAAATGTTAAATGTTTATTAAGCAGCCACCATATAATGTAGGTTTTGGAACTAGTATTTAAATGGAAGAGTGTATCTTCAGAGTAAAGTTCCATTGAGAAATACAAAAGTCTGTAAAAACAGGTCTCGTCTTATAAAAAGAAACTGATGCTGACTTCTGTAATAAAGCTAAATAGTCTCTTGATGTGTAGTTGGCACAATTACAGAAATCTAAACTACTAGCAAATTTGCTTATATCTGGTATAACTGGGGCAGGCGTGGTGGCTCATGCCTGTAATCCCAGCACTTTGGGAGGCCAAGATAGGTGGATCACCTGAGGTCTCGAGTTCGAGACCAGGCTGGCCAACATGGTGAAACCCTGTCTCTACTAAAAATACAAAAATTAGCTGGGCGTGGTGGTGCAGACCTGTGATCCCAGCTACTCGGGAGGCTGAGGCAGGAGAATTGCTTGAACCTGGGAGGCAGAGGTTGCAGTGAGCAAGATCATGCCATTGTACTCCAGCCTGGGCAACAAGAGTGAAACTCTGTCTCAAAAAAAAAAAAAAAAATTAAAAGAAGCAACAATTGCATGCCTTAAAAGTAATTTTCTGATTTTTTTTTTTTTTTTTTTTTTTTTGAGATGGAGTCTCGCTCTGTTGCCCAGGCTGGAGTGCAGTGGCACGATCTCGGCTCACTGCAAGCTCCACCTCCCAGGTTCACACCATTCTCCTGCCTCAGCCTCCCGAGTAGCTGGGACTACAGGCACCTGCCACCATGCTCAGCTAATTTTTTGTATTTTTAGTAGACGGGCTTTCACCGTGTTAGCCAGGATGGTCTCGATCTCCTGACCTCGTGATCCGCCTGCCTCGGCCTCCCAAAGTGCTGGGATTACAGGCGTGAGCCACCATGCCTGGCTGTGATTTTACTTTTAAAGTGCTAAGATTTAGTGGCTACAGATAACTAAATCACTCTTGCAGAAGACAATCATAAGTATCAACAGGCACTAGATGAGATTAGCTGGGTTTAAAAATGACCTCTCCTATTGACTCATTTATTCCTGTCACCAGCATACAGCCCTGGAAAGAGCTAGCAAATTCATAACTCCCAGTTTCTAAAGAAACATGTTATAACCTCACATAAGGTAAAAATAATGAAATGCTACCATGTCCAAGGGCAAAATTAAGCTCTGTGTATATATATATGTATGTGTGTCTGTATGTGTGTGTGTGTGTGTGTGTGTGTGTGTGTGTGTGTTTGTGTAAGGCCAAAACTATCCCTGTTCCCAATCCAAACTTTTTTTTTTTTTTTTTTTTTTTTTTTGAGAGAGTCTTGCTCTGTCGCCCAGGCTGGAGTGCAGTGGCACAATCTCTGCTCACTGCAACTTCCGCCTCCCGGGTTCAGGCAATTCTCCCGCCTTCAGCCTCCCAAGTAGCTGGAATTATAGGCGTCTGCCACCACGCCCAGCTAATTTTTGTGTTTTTAGTAGAGATGGGGTTTCACCATGTTGGCCAGGCTGTTCTCGAACTCCTGACCACAGGTGATCCACCCACCTAGCCCTCCCAAAATGCTGGGATTATAGGTGTGAGCCACCACACCTGGCTGCCCCCAATTCAAACTTTAACAATTCATACAACCTCCCATTCTCTTAAACTCTAAAATTCCATGGGCTTACACATGACTTCAAGTTTTTTCCTGTTGCTGTGGTAGAAAGCGTTGAGAAATGTACCTTAGCTAGTTCTGAAGGAAAACATTTTTTTTTTGAGACAGAGTCTCTGTCACCCAGGCTGGAGTGCAGTGGCACGATCCCAGCTCACTGCAAACTCTGCCTCCCGGTTCAAGCAATTCTCTGCCTCAGCCTCCCAAGTAGCTGGGATTACAGGCACCCGCCACCACACCCAGCTAATTTTTTTATTTTTAGTAGAGATGGGGTTTCACCATCTTGGCCAGGCTAGTCTTGAACTTCTGACCTCATGATCCACCCGCCACAGCCTCCCAAAGTGCTGGGATAACAGCGTGAGCCACCACACCCAGCATTGAATATATATTATGTATCTAAAATAATTTAATGTTTTATCAGAATCTCTCTCCAAATCTTCTTTTCCATTAAGTTTTCATTTCTCTCCTAACTCTCTTAGTAAGAACACTAACTGGGTTTCCGTGAGATACAGATCATTATGAGTTTAGCACCATTCGGTTATGCATATTCAAAACTTTTCAGTTATGTCGGGCGTGGTGGCTCACGCCTGTAATCCCAACACTTTGGGAGGCTGAGGCGGGTGGATCACATCACAAGGCCAGGAGTTCAAGACCGGCCTAACAAACATGGTGAAACCCCATCTCTACTAAAAATACAAAAATTAGCCCGGTGTGGTGGCACATGACTATAATCCCAGCTACTCAGGAGGCTGAGGCAGGAGAATTACTTGAACCCAAGAGGCGGAGGTTGCAGCAAGCTGAGGTCATTGGGCGACAGAGTGAGACTCCATCTCAAAAAAAAAAAGAACTTTTCAGTCACCTGAATTCTATTCTGACATTTTTAGTACAGGAAGACAAAAAAACAAACTTGAGCTGAAACCATGCCAGCTGGAAGGTACACATTTATATTACTAGATCTACCTATCTACATACCACTTTAAAACCACACATCGAATTTAAACACTCTCTACCTGCAACAAAGAAAGCCTTGTTGCTTTGATATACCTGGCGAAAGTACTTTTATTTTTCTCCACAGTTAAAGAAATTAAATAATCACTCTTTCATTTACCAGACAATTTTTTAAAAGCTGGCACTCACTCAAGTCCATTTGAAGAATCTGTTCTTCCGGCAGTTTGATCTAATTTACAATCAATTGAACTTAAGTACTTCTTGGGAACAGTATGTTCAACTGCTACTACTTTGACTTTCTATAGACAAAATAGTTTAAGAAAAAATCATAAATGTTATGAGGCCTTAAAATGAAACTTCTTTTCAGTATAATGTAAAGGAGAGAGGAAATCAAAATATAAAATGTAAGTTAAAAGATCAAATGTGTACTTTTTTTTTTTTTGAGACGGAGTCTCGCTCTGTCACCCAGGCTGGAGTGCAGTGGCGCGATCTCAGCTCACTGCAAGCTCCGCCTCCCGGGTTCACGCCATTCTCCTGCCTCAACCTCCCGAGTAGCTGGGACCACAGGCGCCCGCCACCACACCCAGCTAATTTTTTGTATTTTTAGTAGAGACGGGGTTTCACCAAGTTAGCCAGGATGGTCTTGATCTCCTGACCTTGTGATCCGTCTGCCTCAGCCTCCCAAAGTGCTGGATTACAGGCGTGAGCCACCGCGCCCGGCCACAAATTATTTTAAAGAAGTCTCAGAGTAACCAATAACCATTTTGACAAGAAATGTCTAGGTGAAATCAAAAGTAAAAAGGCAACCAGGTGTGGTGGCTCTTGCCTGTAATCCCAGCAACCTGGGAGGCTGAAGTGGTCAGATCCCTTGAGCCCAGGAGTTCAAGAGCAGCCTGGGCAATATAGTGAGACCCCTTACCTACACAAAAATACAAATACGAATATTAGCCAGGCATGGTGGTACATGCCTGTAATATCAGCTACTTGGGAGGGTGAGGTGGGAAGATGGCTTGAGACCAGGAGATAGGTTGTGGCAGTTGAGATCATGCCACTGCCCCCCAGCCTGGGTGACAGAGCGAGACTCAATCAAAAAAAAAAAGTAAAAAGCAATCCAGCTCCAATACTGATGTACTTGTAAGAGTTTATGCCAAACTTGGTATCTATTTAAAAAGCAACTTATATGGGAATAAGATTTCCAGTCAAAATGGACTACTTTCATACTAAAATTGTAAGGTCTAAAATAGTTCTCATTTTATAGACACTGATGGAGTTCTACATTCTATACCATGTTTCTTTTTAACATGTTCTTCCCCTATAACTAACTCCATTATTTAGCTTCTAATCTTCACATTGTCTCATAAAGCAAATGTTTTTCTCTGAATTAGGAGTATGACTTATTTCAATTTTAAACTATAGTACAAAAAGAAAAAAAATTTAAAGAAAAACATAAAAACGAAGCCTCTTTGAGGAGACTTTCATGTTCAAAGTACTTAATTTTTCAAATAACTCACCAGCTTTATTATGCAGATTACATTCATTTTATACTTATGAAAATGTGATTCCCCTAGTATCACAAAATAAGTTAATTTTGGAAGTAGAATTTAAATTGTGACATTTGGCCAGGTGTGGTGGCTCACACCTGTAATCCCAGCACTTTGGGAGGCAGGCAGATCACCTGAGGTCAGGAGTTCAAGACCAGCCTGGCCAACATAGCAAAACCCTGTCTCTACTAAAAATACAAAAATTAGCTAGGTATGGTGGTGGGCACCTGTAATCTCAGCCACTCAGGAGGCTGAGGCGGGGAGAACTGCTTGAACCCAGGAGGCAGAGATAGCAGTGAGATGAGATCACGCCACTGCACTCCAGCCTGGGCGACAGAGCAAGACTCTGTCTCAAAAAAAATAAAAATAAAAATAAATTTAAAAATAAAATAAATTGTGACATTTACTTTGTTTCACAATACTGTTAGGTTATACTATTCAATAGTTCCCATAAACATTTTGCCTTTTTCTTTTTCTTTTTTTGAGTCAGGGTCTCACTCTGTCGCACAGGCTGGAGTGCAGTACGCAATCATGGCTCACTGCAGCCTCGGCCACCTGGGCTCAATAGATCCTCCCACCTCAGCCTCCCAAATAGCTGGGACGACAGGCATGCACCACTATGCCTAGCTAATATTTTTGTTTGTTTGTTTGTTTTTGTTTCACCATGTGGCCCAGGCTGGTCTCAAACTCATGGGCTCAGGGATCTGCTCACCTCAGCCTCCCAAAGTGCTGGGATTATAGGCGTGAGCCACTTCACCCAGCTGAATTTACCCATTTCTAAAGTAACAAACATTGAAGTCTTAACCTGAAAATGTCACACACACACACACACACATACACACACACACACACACACACCACACACCCCACATATGCACATGCAGACAGCAAATTAAAATGGAAAACAGCTCTTACCTTCATCTCCTTCTGGTGCATATGAAGCTGTAATAATATCAATATCAGCACAATTCATCACAATCTGATTAGTCGCCTGCCTCACCTAAGGGGAAAAGAAAAACCAACAGTGTCAGAAATAGCCTAGATTAATAGTATATACAACTTGGCCAGGTGTGTTGGTGCACACCTGTAATCCCAGCACTTTGGGACGCCAAGCAAAGAGGATCACTTGAGCCCAGGAGTTTGAGACCAGCCTGGACAACATGGTGAAACCCCATCTCTAAAAAAATACAAAAATTGGCCAGCAGTTGTGGTGTGTGCCTATAGTCCCAGCTACTCGGGAGGTTGAAGTGGGAGGACTGCTTGAGCCCAGGAGGTTGAGGCTGCAATAAGCTGTGATTGTGCAGCTGCACTCCATCCTGGGCAACTGAGCAAGACTCTGTGCCTCTCAAATAATAACAATGATGTTAGTAAGACTTGGACTAATATCACAGTCAATTTTTTAAAATCCAGACTTCGCTAAAACCTAGACTGAGAATTTATGCATCAATGGTACAAATAAATGAAGTCTTAATAATCCAAAGCAACTCATATTTTCCAAATTATATTAAAAACAACAATGGATGTTTAAGTACTTCATATCACTTACATCTAACCAATGAGCCAAATAAAATAATGTTTTCTACTTAAACCTTGATTTTAAACTATTAAAGGGCTGGGCACAGTGGCTCATGCCTGTAATCCCAACACTTTGGGAGGCTGAGGCAGGAGGATTACTTGAGGTCAAAAATTCAAGACTAGGGACAAAACCTGTACTATTAGCAAGAATAATTTTGTGTCTCATTTAGAAACAATCTGACTTTTGTTCCAGTGTTTAAACTTTGACAAAAATGGTTTTGAATAGATCTTTATAACCTGATGCAATAAATACAAGATTCTCTGATACCTTCATTTAATATATCAGTATTGGGCCTAAAACAGTATTCTGTAAAGCTTAAATTGGTATTAACTATGATCATCTTGATGTCTATCATAGATAATAAACAAGGTCATACATACGTTACTAAACAATTTTGGTTTTTCACCAACATTTTATTCTTTAAAAGATTTAGACTAACAATCATTTAGCATTTCGAGTCGTGTGCTTTATTTAGCAAGTGAGTAAAAATATTGGGATACTGATGTATTTGCATAAAAAATCAAATGGTGGTGTTTTGTAATCTCTACTGTATTTCCTATTAAGGTCTCATATATTACTTTCCCATTGTTCCTGAATTTGTTATCCTATATATAAACAGAAACATGGATGAGTAAAAAAAAAAAAAAAATTCAAGACTAGCTTAGGCAACATAGTGACACAAAAAAAATTTTTAAATTAGATGGGTGTGATGGTACCCACCTATAGTCCTAACTACTGGAGAGGCTGAGGGAGGAGGATCCCTTAAGCCCAGGAGGTCAAGCGAGGCTGCAGTGAGCTATGATTACACCACTGACCTCCAGCCTGAACAACAGAGTGAGACTCTGTCTCAAAAAATAAAAATAGGCTGGAGGCATCGGCTCACACCTGTAATCTTGGCACCTTGGGAGGCCGAGGCAGGCAGATCACTTGAGGTCAGGAGTTTGAGATCAGCCTGGCCAACACGGTGAAACCCCATCTCTACTAAAAATTAGCCAGGTCTGGTGGCACACACCTGTAATCCCAGCTACTCAGGATGCAGGGGCAGGAGAATCACTTGAACCCAGGAGGTGAGCTTGCAATGGGCCGAGATCGTACCATTGCACTGCAGCCTGGGCGACAGAGTGAGGCTACGTCTCAAAAAAAAAAGAATACAAAAATCAGCCAGGCAAGGTAGCATAGGCCCGTAATTCTAGCTACTCAGGGGGCTGAGGCATGACAATTGCTTAAACCCGGAAGGCGGAGATTGCAGTGGGATGAAATCGTGCCACTACACTCCAGCCTGGATAACAGAGTGAGACTCTATCTCAAAAAAAAATAATAATAAATAATTTTAATTTCATAAAAATCTTAATTAGGAAACATTTCTTACAACATATTGCAATAATCATATATTTTAACCTGCACATCAAACTCACCATGAGGCCTTCTGTGAGGATAGAAGAAGAAGGCTGACACTATAAATTACGTCAAAACTTTATACAATAACTCTTACCACCGAGTGTGGTGGCTCACACCTGTAATCCTAGCACTTTTGGAGGGTCAGGCAGGCAGATCACTTGAGGCCAGGAATTCAAGACCAGCCTGGCTGACATAGAGAGTAGAGACCCTGTCTCTACTAAAAATACAAAAATTAAGGCCGGGCACAGTGGCTCACGCCTGTAATCCCAGCACTTTGGGAGGCCGAGGTGGGCAGATCATGAGGTCAGGAAATCGAGACCATCCTGGCTAACACAGTGAAACCCCATCTCTACTAAAAATACAAAAAATTAGCCGGGCGTGGTGGTGGGCGCCTGTAGTCCCAGCTACTCAGGAGGCTGAGGCAGGAGAATTACGTGAACCTGGGAGGCGGAGCTTGCAGTGAGTGGAGATTGTGCCACTGCACTCCAGCCTGAGTGACAGAGCAAGACTCTGTCTCAAAAATAAATAAATAAATAAATAAATAAACAAACAAACAAACAAACTAGCATCTTGGTCCATGTTTTCCTGTGCACACATGAGAAAATGTTTCCACGGAAAGGAACCTAATAGTGGACTTTCTGGATTGTTGGACATAAATCTTCAACTTTACCAAGAACTGCCAAATTATCCTCTAGAGTGGTGTCAACTGACATTCCCATGAGCAAAGAGTAAAGAAATCCCACTTTCAGCATGTTCTGAAAAACTTTAATATTTTTGACAATCTAATGGGTAATTAAATGATAGTCCTGGCCAGGCACAGTGGCTCACGCCTGTAATCCCAGCACTTTGGGAGGCTGAGGTGGGTGGATCACTTGAGGTCAGGAGTTCAACACCAGCCTGACCAACATGGTGAAACCCCATTTCTACTAAAAAAAAAAAAAAAAAAATACAAAATTAGCCAGGCATGTGGTGCGTGCCTGTAATCCCAGCTACTTGGAAGGCTGAAGCAGGATAATCACTTGAACCCCGGCAGTGGAGGTCGCAGTGAGCTAGATTGAGCCATTGCACTCCAGCCTGGGCAACAAGAGCAAAACTCTGTCTCAAAAATTTAAAAAAAAAAAAATTTTTAATGATAATCCATTGGTTTAATCAGAATTTCCTTGATTACTAATAACATTGGTTACTATACATCTTTTCTCGTGTGTGTGTGTGTGTGTGTGTGCCATTAAGTTTTTCTACTGTGAATTGCTTAACACTCTTGTGCATTTTTCTTTTTTTTTTTATTATAATTTAGGTTTTAGGGTACATGTGCACAATGTGCAGGTTTGTTACATATGTATCCATGTGCCACGTTGATTTCCTGCACCCATTAACTTGTCATTTAGGATTAGTCTCGCTCTCTCGCCCAGGCTGGAGTGCAATGATGCGATCTTGGCTCACTGCAACCTCCGTCTCCTAGGTTCAAGCGATTCTCCTGCCTCAGCCTCCTGAGTAGCTGGGATTACAGGTGTGCACCACCACGCCCATCTAATTTTTGTATTTTTAGTAGAGATGGGGTTTCACCTTGTTGGTCAGGCTGGTCTCAAACTCCTGACCTCGTGATCCGCCCGTCTCAGCCTCCCAAAGTGTTGAGATTACAGACGTGAGCCACCACGCCTGGCCTCTTGTGCATTTTTCAATTTAGTCATAACCTTGATTATATGCATTTATTTTGTTGTTTTAAACAAAACTTCAAATTCATTTCCAGACATTTGAAGGTTCTAAATCTAAAATAACAAAAACACAGATGCCCTAAATCACAAAGAAATGCTTCCAGGGGCAGCTAAGTGTAGCAAGCCATGTGGAAGCTGTGCACAACCCCTTAAAAGGAGGAGATGGTAGCCAGTTCTTGGAGCCAATGAATTATCACTATGGTGACTGGCAGTTTTAGCGCTGACAGATCTTCCAATTCTTTTTTTTTTTTTGAGACAGAGTTTCGCTCTTGTTGCCCAGGCTAGAGTGCAATGGCACGATCTCGGCTCACCGCAACCTCCACCTCCCAGGTTCAAGCGATTTTCCTGCCTCAGCCTCCCTAGTAGCTGGGATTACGGGCATGTGCCACCACGCTCGGTTAATTTTATATTTTTAGTAGAGACAGGGTTTCTCCATGTTGGTCAGGCTGGTCTCGAACTCCCGACCTCAGGTGATCTGCCCGCCTCGGCCTCCCAAAGTGCTGGGATTGCAGGCATGAGCCACCGCACCTGGCCTGATCTTCCAATTTAAAAAAAAAAAAAGCTACAAATTCAGATTTCATGTGCAATCTCTCAATTTTTTATTAACGGTAACTAATTCAAGTTTTCAGAAACACTGTATAGACCAAACAAAATCTGTGTGCAGATCAACAATGCTCTTAGACAACTGAACATACCACAAAACTAGGTAAGAACATCAGAGTAATATGATATCTGCATGAAAAACCGGTATATGGGTAATCATTTATTAATAACCAATACATATTTAAACATGATTAGCTGGCAACTAAAATTACCTGATCTAAATGAGAGACAGTAAGTTACAAAGTCTATAACGAGCTATTCAAAATCTCTAACACATAAAGTGAAACTACTTTGGCTCACAAAAAAAATGCTTCTCATAAATCTTCATGTTTCAAAACAAAGATGTCATTTAATGAATGGCTTATCTTTTAAGCGGCAATATTCCTTCACACTGTTTATTTCACCAAAACATACCTAAACAGCACTAAAACCTTTGTGTCCAACTGGCGATTTATAGCACTAAAGTTGAACAAAAAACAAAAAGAATTCTTTGCCTATTCAGAAGCTGACTTAAAAATTCAGAAACATAGCTGGGCACGGCGGCTCATGCCTATGATCCCAGCACTTTGGGAGGCCAAGGTGGGTGGATCACGAGGTCAGGGGTTCGAGACCAGCCTGACTAACATGGTGAAACCCCATCTCTACTAAAAATACAAAGATTAGCTGGGCCTGTAATAGGCAGGTGCCTGTAATCCCAGCTACTCGGGAGGCTGAGGCAGGAGAATCACTTGAACCCAGGAGGCGGAGGTTGCAGTGAGCCGAAATCACGTCATTGCACTCCAACCTGGGCGACAAAAGCAAGACTCCATCTTAAACAAACAAACAAACAATCAGAAACACAAAGAAATGAAGCACTTACTGGGGTATGCTCCAATGGGTAAAATGAATAAAAACCTTTCTGAATTTGAAGTTTATGCCAGCCAAATAATAACCGTGGTTTAGTTACTGGTCTTAATCATTATCTAGGCAACCACATTTTCATCCATCAACATCTACAGTGAATTTCGCAGTAGCCAAGCAGTTAATCCACCAATGTCAAGATACCTGTACAATATTATACATGCCAAATCACACAGCACATTACTACTGCAACCATTTGAGAGAAAGTATTTGTGCATTTTGGAAAGGCACCATGCACAACATCCAATTACAAGTAACTTCCAACTCCTCCTGTGTTTAAGGGAAACTCATCTATTTATACTAATGAATTAAGCTGTTTCTTGAATTGCTACTAATTTTTTTTTTTCCAGGATACTACCATTTCTGGAAGGGTGGGAGGGAGGAACCAAAGGAACAAAGGTACTTATCTTAAAAATAGAAATCCATTCAAATTTTAAAAATTGGTCAGTATCCTGTCTCATATTAGTGATGCACTGATTTAAAAAGTTGACCAATAATGGGATAATCTATGGAAAGTGTCTGTTTTAGCACTTAGTGCCTCATATGTAGTCATCACTTAATAGATGTTAAGACATACACATACACACACACAGGTTAAATTGTGCTCTCATATCATCTAACAGCATTCACCTAACAGTTTATAAAGCTTCTGATCAGAATGATATGAAGTTTAAAAACTATGTATTATATTACATGGCACTTTGGATATCAGCATATATGTACTACCCCAAGAAGGTAATTTAAAATATCTGTTTGGACATAAGTGTATGTGCTGACTACAACACAGTGTAACACTGCTCTTTGTGATGCTGCTCTTCCCAACAGTAGTGCTGACCTGATGGTGTAGCACATGATTTCTCACCTTTGACACCTTCATGTTAGTAAATATTAGCTGTGTGTTCCACTATTGAAAAAACAGGTAATAATTCAAAGAAATTTCAGCATTAAAATCTTCAGTTTCCAAGTTTAAAACACAAGTGAAACAAGGTTGGCATATAAAAGTGCACTGATAACAAGCTCATTTTCAATTTTTCTACTTGATGTTATTAAAGGATAGAATGTTAATGTATCCTTGCTTTGTTTCAAACCCAGGATTAAGTCTTCTTGGCCTCCTATATAGACTGCACTTCAACTTAGCCAAATACTAAGTAAGGGCTATACCAAAGAGGCAGCTTGACGCCTGGTAACAACTTTACAATGGAAGTTTCCTATGAGCTAGGGAGGCAGAAATCGGAGATAACTTTTTCCTGAATGAGTCTTTACTACAGTCACTCAGGAACATACCTTACATGTACTATAGTAAGACTCAAGAGGGTTTTTTTCTGATTGTCAATGTCCTGAGATTTCAGTAAAAGAAAATCTCCAGTGTGACAATTCCAAATGCCAATCAGTCTGAAGCTTAGTCAATTTGCCTAATAAAACTGATTTCACCATTAAAATAGCAATAATTGTTGCCTTGGTGGAACAATTCTATAACAGCTAAAGACAAGAAGAAGCAAATAATTAGTAAACTCAAGTTGAGCCAAGTTTTCTAACAAGAGACACTGAAAAGAGCCACTTGCAGAACGTCAAAAATAATTACCATTAATGTAAAAATGCAAAAGGCACAGAATATTGGTATGTGATGTTTGTGGCTACTAATATGCAATTAAAGTTTTAAACTATACATAGGAATAAAAAGGAATAATACGCACCAACCTGAAGAAAGAAGTTACTTCTAGGGGCGGTGTGGGACGAGATGGAAATGGGCTTTAGTGGTATCTGTGACATTTTATTCCCCCCCAAAAAAAGCATGCACAGTCTGATGAAAATGGGGCAAAACATTAACATCTCTTTTATCTCAAAGTGTGTGACTTTCTTGTATTTCTAAAATATTTCCTAATTTAAAATAAAATTTTAAAGAGATTACAAGTGACCAAATAAACCAAGAACCACATACTTGCATGGTGTTCAAAACGAAATCACTAAAATCTAGAGAACTAATCTCAGTTAACAACAAAAGCCATTAGAAGGCTCAGTTATTTCCCACTGACTCGCATACAGATTAGAGTAAGATTTACTTTACAATAAGAGCAGGCTCATTTATGTGGCAAAGTTCAGAGAAGCTTCACAGATAATTTACTACTCAAGACCACATTTACCCAGGTTGTATCAGAGTATCAGTTATATCCAGAACCAGGAAGCTAAAAAAAAAAAAGGCCTGGATGAAAAGCCAAAATAGGTGATACAAAGTCCGTACAATAAAACGCATACCCTTTACTCAGAAGAGAATCCAACAAACTCTCACACGGAAATTGATTTTTTAGCCCAAACAAGCTTGTTTGTCTAGCTACTAGGGCTTCTTCAGATATGTTCAGTAAAATACAAGAGGGAAGAAATTGCACAACAGGCAGCAACAAGGCACAATAAGCAGCAAGAAGAATATGAGAGTAAGGAAAACAAAACAACTTTAAAGAACAGATACAGGCTGGCCGGGTGCGGTGGCTTAGGCCTGTAATCCAAGCACTTTGGGAGGCCGAGACAGGTGGATCACAAGGTCAGGAGTTCGAGACCAGCCTGGCCAATATGGTGAAACCCCTTCTCTACTAAAAATTCAAAAATTAGCCTGGCATGATGGCAGGTGCCTGTAGTCCCAGCTACTTGGGAGGATGAAGCAGGAGAATCACTTGAACCCAGGAGGCAGAGGTTGCAGTGAACTGAGATTACGCCACTGCACTCCAGCCTAGGCGACAGAGCAAGACCCTGTCGCAAAAACAAAAAAAAAACAAAAAAAAAAAAAAAAGAAAAAGAACAGATATGGACTAGGCGCCGTGGTTCACGCCTGTAATCCCAGCACTTTGGGAGGCAGAGGCGGGCGGATCACCTGAGGTCGGGTGTTTGAGACCAGCCTAGCTAACATGGTGAAACCTGGTCTCTACAAAAAAACAAAAATTAGCCAGGCGTGGTGGCATGCACCTGTAATCCCAGCTACTCGGGAGGCTGAGGCAGGAGAATCCCTTGAACCGGGAAGTGGAGGTTGCAGCGAGCCGGGATCGCACCACTGCACACTCCAGCCTGGCCTAGGCAACAGAGTGAGACTCTGTCTCAAAAAAAAAAAAAAAAAAAAAAAGAATAGATATGGCTGGGCACAGTGGCTCATACTTGTTAATCCCAGCACTTTGGCAGGTGGAGGCAGGCAGATCACCTGAGGTCAGGAGTTCAAGACCAGCCTGGCCAACATGGTGAAACCCTGTCTCTACTAAAAATACAAAATTAGCCAGGCGTGGTGGTGAATGCCTGTAATCCCAGCTACTAGAGAGGCTGAGGCAGGAGAATTGCCTGAACCCGGGAGGTGGAGGTTGCAGTGAGCCGAGATTGTGCCACTGCACTCCAGCCTGGGCAACAGAGCGAAAATTCCGTCTCAAAAAGAAAAAAAAAAAAAACAAAAAACAGATATGAAACTGATAAATTATAGTACAAAGTTTGGGGTCAATGAGAGATGTTCAGAATAAAGTTCAATATTTACAAAAAAAAAACAATGAAACAAACCTACACTATGAGGAATCGCAAAGCATAAAAAGATAATGTATTTTAGAAGTATCTCCATTCAGATTAGTAAACTTTTTTTTTTTGAGACAGGGTCCCACTGTTGTCACCCAGGCTGGTGTACAACGGCATGATCTCAGCTCACCGCAACCTCCGCTTCTCCGCGTCCCGAGTTCAAGCAATTCTTCTGTCTCAGCCTCCCGAATAGCTGAGATTACAGGCATGTGCCACCACGCCCGGCTAATTTTTGTATTTTTTTGTAGAGACGGGGTTTCACCACGTTGTCCAGGCTGGTCTCAAACTTCTGACCTCATGATCCACCCACCTCAGCCTCCCAAAGTGCTGGGATTACAGGCGTGAGCCACCACACCCAGCCTAGTAAACTTTTTTTAAAATGTCTAAGGGCCTCAAAGGGTAAACTTCAGTTATCTGGAAAATTCACTGCAGAATTCATTGCCAGATGAATTAGACAAAGCTTAGCATACAAAACTGTTTGTTATACTTCTTTCCTCATAGATACATTTCAAAAAACAGAAAATCTGAACAAATTCAATTCCTTATCACCAATATTTTGAATTTAATTTTATATATATGAATTTTTTGTAAGACAATTTCTTCCTTTTTTTTTTTTTTTCCTGGAGACAGGGTCTTGCTATGTTGACTCCTGTGCTCAAGTAATTCTCCCACCTCCACCTCCCAAAGTGCTAAGATTACAGCAGTAGCCACAGTGTCGGCCAAAATGATTACACAGAAAATGGCCAGGCACAGTGGCTCATGCCTATGATCCCGGCATTTTGGGAGGCCAAGGCGGGTGGATCACCTGAGGTCAGGAGTTTGAGACCAGCCTAGACAACATGATGAAACCCCCTCTCTACTAAAAATACAAAAAATTAGCTGGGCTTGGTGGTGCCCGCCTGTAATCCCAGCTACTCTGGAGGCTGAGGCAGGAGAAACGCTTGAGACTGGCAGGCAGAGGTTGCAGTGAGCCGAGATCGCGCCATTGCCCTCCAGCCTGGGCAACAAGAGCAAAACTCCGTCTCAACAAAGAAGCCGGGCACGGTGGCTCAGTGGCTTACACCCATAATCCCAGCACTTTGGGAGGCTGAGGCAGGTGGATCACCTGAGGTCAGGAGTTTGAGACCAGCATGACCAACAAGGAGAAACCCCATCTCCACTAAAAATAAAAAAAATTAGCTGGGTGTGGTGGCGCATGCCTGTAATCCCAGCTATTTGGGAGTCTGAGGGAGGAGAATTGCTTGAACCTGGGAGGCGGAGGTTGCCGTGAGCCGAGATCGCGCCACTGCACTCCAGCCTGGACAACAAGGGCTAAACTCCGTCTCAAAAAAAAAAAGAGAAAATATGCAGAATTTGGGCAAAAAATTTCTAACATAGAATTGACAATAACCATTTAGGTGCCAAATTTTTAATCTGCCAAACTACTATATTGGCAACTCTTAGTGCCAATTTAGTTATCTCCAACATGAATATTTTGTTAGTAGAGGCCAGGGGTTAGCTAGGATATCCTGATTTCTGGCCTTGAATGATACTTAGTTTCTCTGGCACAGGTAAAATATTTCCATAAGAGAAAGCCCAGCTGGGCACGGTGGCTCACGCCTGTAATCCCAACACTTTGGGAGGCCAAGGAAGATGGAACGAGGTCAGGAGATCAAGGCCATCCTGGCCAATATGGTGAAACCCCATCTCTACTAAAAATACAAAAAAATCAGCCAGGCATGGCGGCGTGTGCCTGTAGTCCCAGCTACTCAGGAGGCTGAGGCAGGAGAATTGCTTGAACCCGGGAGGCAGAGGCTGCAGTGAGCCAAGATCGCGCCACTGCATTCCAGCCTGGGTGACAGCAAGACTCCATCTCAAAAAAAAAAAAGGAGAATATCCAATTATTGTACCAACCACTACACACTCATAATCATAAATAGTAGTCACATACATAAACTTATAATTCATTTTAATTAATTATCCACAAACGGAGAGGATCAAAATATGAAATATCTACAAAAGTCCACTGCTCTCAAGTATCCAGTGTAAAGGGAGGGGACAGTGAATGAAATAAATTTTGGGCGTAGAGAAACTTCTGTATAATAACAAATTTTCAAAACCAGCTAGACCACACTAATGTGAAAGACAACTAATTTTTTTTTTTTTTTTTGAGACAGAGTCTCGCTCTGTCGCCCAGGCTGGAGTGCAGTGGTGCGATCTCAGCTCACTGCAAACTCCGCCTCCCAGGTTCACGCCATTCTCCTGCCTCAGGCTCCTGAGTAGCTGGGACTATAGGCGCCCACCACCACGCCCGGCTAATTTTTTATATTTTAGTAGAGATGGGGTTTCACTGTGTTAGCCAGGATGGTCTCGATCTCCTGACCTCGTGATCCGCCCGCCTCGGTCTCCCAGAGTGCTGGGATTACAGGCATGAGCCACCGCGCCTGGCCAAGACAACTAATTTTTGAATCACTGAACATGGACTATTTCTTCACCTTCTCCAGCAGTCCACACCCCAGGCCAGGTTAAAAATCCACTAAGTTGGCCGGGCATGGTGGCTCATGCCTATAATCCCAGCCCTTTGGGAGGCCAAGGGAAGGGGATCACCTGAGGTCAGGAGTTCGAGACCAGCCTGGCCAACATGGCAAAACCCCATCTCTACTAAAAATACAAAAATTAGCTGGGCGTGGTGGCACACACCTGTAGTCCCAGCTACCCGGGAGGCTGAGGCAGGGAGACTCGCTAGAACCTGGCGGAGGGGCAGGGTGGAGGTTGCAGTGAGTTGAGATCACACCACTTCACTCCAGCCTGGGTGAAAGAGCGAAACTCCGTCTCAAAAAAAATAAAAATAAAAAATAAAATAAATCCACTAAGTTTCTCATATGTAACCTGTACAAATACTCTGGGCTTATCATAAAATTTTGTAACTAAAGCAACTAAGCAACTTGCATGTTTTGTGTTATGTGATTCCAACTGTTAGGAAACTGACCCAATATCAGTTATAAATATAAGTTTCTACAGATAAGAATTTTGTTGCCGGGCACAGTGGCTCACGCCTGTAATCCCAGCTCTTTGGGAGGCTGAGGCGGGCGGATCACGAGGTCAGGAGATGGAGACCACAGTGAAACCCTGTCTCTACTAAAAATACAAAAAATTAGCTGGGTGCAGTGGCGGGCACCTATAGTCCCAGCTACTTGGGAGGCTGAGGCAGGAGAATGGCGTGAACCCAGGAGGCAGAGCTTGCAGTGAGGCAAGATCATGCCACTGCACTCCAGCCTGGGCGACAGAGCGAGACTGCATCTCAAAAAAAAAAAAAAAAAAGAATTTTGTCAATATTTTAAAATTCCCACAAGATACCACCTAATCCCATAATTTAAACGTATTGCTCTAATTCATGGATTTCAAAAACATTAATATATGCTTTTTACTTCTTACCAATGTTAATTCCTCTTTTACCCTTCCAAACATGTCAATTAGTACAATTTGAAAGTCCAATCATCCTTTAATAAAACCTGTTGGAATTCACTATTGTGTCATCTTTGTGTTGCCATCTAGCCTGAAAAGAATTTCTGGAAAAAAAGTGTTTTTGAGAAGTTCATGTTACTTAAAAAATTTATTTATTTTTTATTTATTTCCTTGCATGAAATTAACAAGTCCCTGCTAATATCTAGTATATTACCATATGCTCCCTCAATGGCACAAACCAGTCTTCCACAAAAGTAGAAAAGAGGTAAAGAGAAACATGTCACTGCTTGTTGTTCTATCCCAATACTTAAATCAAACTCACTTCTTTAATAAGTAATCATTTAAAAATCTGTACTTTTTTCTAGACTTTTCCCAAAATATGTTTGCCTCCAAAAATTATGAACCCATTTTGACAACTAATAGGGTAAAGAAACAAATTTTTTTTTAATGTTAGTCTTTTCACATAATGCGAACTCATTCATCACTAGGTTCTCTTTCCCAAAGGTTTGCCAAGTCACAAGACACACTACTGTTTACAATCCCTCCCATCTGCCCCTTGCCAATATATATCAAACACTCTAGTCACTTGGCTTAAACCACACTTTCCCAAATAACCTTCTCAAATTCTAATTTAGACCCAAGATGCATTCGTTCTGATTCATATTCTTAATGGAAAAATTTTAAATCACCTGATTTTCACTAAGTTCTGCCTTTTGATGCTGCCAAATCCTAGAGCCCTCTTGCTTTCACACCAGTGCCCCAAATGTAACAGCTATAGTTATCTATCAGAGATAAGTATAAAGTATAGATAACTACACTTTTAAATTCTGTACTTTTAGGCATATTTTTAATCTGAGTACCGTACCCTCTTGGTTTTCAAAGACAACTACCAACATTCAATTCATTCGAGTACCAGTCTTCATTTCATTTCATTGCTATATACACCATGTTCTTTAAGGTTGGAGCCTACTGATTTCCCCCCATCCCAGACTGCAGTAGGAAGAGAAATGAAACAAAATATATTTACTAACATTCTATTTACAGATAACTATCAAACAGTTCCCATTTTTATTACAGGCTTCCCATTACATAGTATCATAAATGCCTATTGTGCAGGATGTTTGTCGGGCATCTATACTGATGGTCTCCAAAATCAAACAATACTTCAGATAATGCTGCAAGAGGAGGGAGGGGAGTATGATTCACCAAAAACTGCAGTGAAGAGTAATGGAATATTTTCACCAGTGGTATGTTATAACTAATAGCTTCTTTCTTTCTTTCCTTTTTTTTTTTGACGGAGTCTCACTCTGTCGCCCAGGCTGGAGTGCAGCAGGGCAATCTCGACTCTGCAACCTCTGCCCCCGGGTTCAAGGGATTCTCCTGCCTTAGCCTCCCGAGTAGCTGAGATTACAGGGGCCCGCCACCACGCCCCGCTGGTTTTTGTATTTTTAGTAGAGACAGGGGTTTCACCATGTTGGTCAGGCTGGTCTCGAACTCCTGACCTCAAGTGCGCCCGCCTCAGCCTCCCAAAGTGCTGGGATTACAGGCATGAGCCACCGCGCCCAGCCAGCTTCTTAGAGAAAGGTACTGCTAAGCAACCATCACGGTAGCAATAAATCCACCAGCTTCGAAGGCCGCAAAGCTAGGAAGATAGGAGGAAAAGCAGAGATGGGGTCCTCCCGCAGCTTCTCTAGAGGTTAGGAGAGAACAAAGTCACTGCTGCACTGTCACTTGAGGGAAAGGGGGAGGGGGCGGATCATCTTGGAAACCCAGCCCCTGGCCTGGAGCAGGCGGGGAGAAGTCAGCGAGGCTGCCTGGGATTAACATTCTCGTTCTCACCCTCTCCCTCCCTTCTAGAAGCTCCCCTCCTCGCTCCAACGCTGCGGCCAGAGTCCCAAACGACCACCCCCTCCAATCTATCACCCGAGAGGTGTAGAGAGAAACCAAAGAAAGAACTGAGTCAGGCGGTTGAGGCAGAGCCGGGACTCCCATGACCTCTCCGTCCTCCCCCAACACCCTCCAGCCTCCCCCGGAACACTATCAAGCCCAGAAGGGTCCGGGGCGGGGGGGAAAGCCCCACACAGGTGTGCTCGCCGGGGAGGGGCGCAATGGCCGGGCCGCCGGCTCCACAGAGCTCCCGCAGCGCGGCCCCAGCCCAAGCCCCAGCCTCAGCTCCGGCCCCGGTCCCTGCCCCGGCCCCAGCCCCAGCCTCAGCCCCAACTGAGCAACGCAGAGCACGCCGACCCCGGCGCCCTGCGGCCGCCCAGCACCGACCCGAGGCCTGCCCGCCCTCCCGGCCGGGCCCCGAGTCCAGCTCGCGGGCGCGGCCTAACTGCTCGCCCCGCAGCTTGCCCCGGCGCCCGAGGGTCGCTGTACCTGGGCGACGGCCTCCAGCTTGCCCTCGAAGGTGAAGTCCAGCAAGTCGGGCTTGAGGCAAAGGCTGTAGTTGATGGGGGAGACATCGGCAGGCAGCCGCTCGAAGGGCCTCTTCTCCGGCATCGCGGCGAGGCCCAGGCTGTGGAGGCGGCGGCGGCGGCGAAAGGAGCGGCTGAAGAGGAGAAGGAGGAGGGGAGGAGGCGGAGGGCCGAGGAAGAGTAGGCGGCGAGCGAGGGAGGGGGCGGCAGCTGCCAGCCACATCCACCGAGCGCGGGCGACCGCCGGAGGAGAGCTACCGGGGGAGCCTGGGGGGCGGGGGAGAGACCCAGCCGGAGCACTAGGGGCTGGGAAGGAGGCGGTGCGGGCGGACTGGCGGGCGGGCTGCCTACGGGGAAGGGGGCGGAGGGGAGGGAAGGGGAGGAGGGCCTGCAAGGAGGGAGGGAGAAGGGGAGGCGGTGGCGGCGGCTGCGTGCGCGGCCCCACCGGCCGGACGCGCCCCCGTGGAGTGCGCGCGCACGCCAGGGCAGAGGGCGGAGCGGCGAGGGCGAGGGCTAGGGCGCGGCCGGCGGAGCGGCGAGGGCGAGGGCGAGGGCGCGGCCGGCGGAGCGGGAGGGCGCCGGGTTGCCGGCGCTAGCGCAGGGCAGGAGGCGGGCGCTGCACCTGTCGGCGCCGCTCAGGAGTGGGGGCGGCCTTCCAACTGGAAAGAGCCGGGAAGGGCTTGATCAGAGGAAGGAAAGGCATAAGGGGCCCTCGGGAAGTTGGAGCCTACGCAGTTGGTCAGTTCAGCCAGGGTCGCATGCATAAAATACCAGTTACAAGCAAAACCCCAAACTGGATTCTGCCTCCAGGTCAGCGAAAAGCCCTGACTTGAGGCTCTTTGGCCTCAATTCCTGTTAACCAGCAAATTCAAACGATGATTTGAAAATGTTTTGTTATAAAACCTTTAATAGCCGGGCGCGGTGGCTCACGCCTGTAATCCTAGCACTTCGGGAGGCCGAGGAGGGCGGATCACGAGGTCAGGAGATCGAGACCATCCTGGCTAACATGGTGAAACCCCGTCTCTACTAAAAGTACAAAAAATTAGCCGGGCGCGGTGGCGGGCGCCTGTAGTCCCAGCTACTCGGGAGGCTGAAGCAGGAGAATGGCGTGAACCCGAGAGGCAGAGCTTGCAGTGAGCCGAGATCGCGCCACTGCACTCCAGTCTGGGCGACAGAGCAAGACTCCGTCTCAAAAAAAAAAAAAAAAAAAAAATTCTTAATAATCTAGGTTACTTCAACCAATGAGATTTGGACTTTCGAGGGAGTGATTTCAAAAACTATATTTTTGTTTCCCTGATTTAATGTTTAAAATTGGATGTTTCGGCCGGTCGCGATGGCTCACGCCTGTAATCCCAGCACGTTGGGAGGCCAAGGCAGGCGGATCACAAGGTTAGGAGTTCAAGACCAGCCTGGCCAATATGGTGAAACCCCATCTCTACTAACAATACAAAAAAAAAATAGCCAGGCTTGGTGGCGCCTGTTGTCCCAGCTATTCAGGAGGCTGAGGTAGGAGAATCGCTTGAACTCGGGAGGTGGAGGTTGCAGTGAGCCGAGATTGCGCCACTGCGTTCCAGCCTGGGCTACAGAGTGAGACTCTGTCTCAAAAAAATAAATAAAAAATAAAATAAAATGGGATGTTTCACCTTTTCCCCATTTTCATCTTTGTTTCTTTTTAAACTAAAAGATCCTTCAGCAATCATGGCCTCTTTAATGGTGAACTATCTGTGGCTCTCTCAGTTCTGTAGATACCTTGCAAATTGAGAATATATATATATATATATATAGTCACTGAAGTTATCTTTAAAAGGGGGGCCAGGGCCAGGCACGGTGGCTCACACCTGTAATCCCAGCACTTTGGGAGGCTGAGGCAGGTGGATCACGAGGTCAGGAGTTCGAGACCAGCCTGGCCAATATGGTGAAACCCTATCTCTACTAAAAATACAAAAATTAGGCCGGGCGCGGTGGCTCACGCTTGTAATCCCAGCACTTTGGGAGGCCGAGGCGGGCGGATCACGAGGTCAGGAGATCGAGACCACAGTGAAACCCCGTCTCTACTAAAAATACAAAAAATTAGCCGGGCGTGGTGGCGGGCGCCTGTAGTCCCAGCTACTCGGAGAGGCTGAGGCAGGAGAATGGCATGAACCCAGGAGGCGGAGCTTGCAGTGAGCCGAGATCACGCCACTGCACGCCAGCCTGGGTGACAGAGCGAGACTCCGTCTCAAAAAAAAAACAAAAATACAAAAATTAGCCTGGCATAGTGTCATGCACCTGTAGTCCCAGCTACTAGGGAGGCTGAGGCAGGAGAATCGCTTGAACCCAGGAGGCGGAGGTTGCAGTGAGCTGAGATCACGCCACTACACTCCAGCCTGGGCAACAGCGAGACTCCATCTCAAAAAAAAAAAAAAAAAAAGGTGGGCCCAGTTGTGGTGACATGTGCCTATGATCCCAGCTACTCGGGAGGCTGAGACGGGAGGATCACTTGAGCCCAGGAGGTGGAGGCTGCAGTGAGCTGTAATGGTGCCACTGCACTCCAGGTGACAGAGTGAGGCCCTGTCTCTAAAAAAATAAAAATGAAATAACAATTTTAAAAATATTCTTTAAAGTGTCAAAGGCAATGAGATTTATCCATAATCTTCATATTTCTTTATAGAAATTTCTCAGATAGAACCCTGTAATTTCCAAAACTGAATGTAGTATGTTGTAATGGACCAGTACTGTCCAGCAGAAACATAGTGTGAACCACTAGGTAGTATTAAATCTTACAGTAGCCACATCAGAAAAAAGTAAAAAGGAAACAAATGAAAATACACCTTATTTAACCCAACATATCCAGAATATTATCATTTCAACACGTAATCAATATAAAAAATATTAATGAGGCCGGGCACTGTGGCTCACGCCTGTAATCCCAGCACTTTGGGAGGCCAAGACAGGTGAATCACCTGAGGTCAGGAGTTCAAGACCAGCCTGACCAACATGGTGAAATCCCGTCTCTACTAAAAATATAAAAATTAGCCAGGCATGGTGGAGCATGTCTGTAATCCTAGCCAGCTACTCTGGAGGCTGAGGCAGAAGAATCACTTGAACCCAGAAGGCAGAGGAGATCACAGCACTGCACTCCAGCCTGGGCAAAAAGAGCAAAACTCCATCTCAAAAAAAAAAAAAAAAAAATTAATGAGATATTTTACTTATTTTGTTCACACCAACTTATTTTATATTTATAGCACATCTAAATTCTGACTATCCACATTTCACATGATCAGTAGTCACGTGTGGTTAGTGGCTCTCGTACTGGGCAGCACAGTTTTGGACTCTGGGCCTGGCTTCTTAGCCTCTGAATCCTACATACTTTTCAGAAAGGCAGATTGAAAACCTGCAATCCTTTCAAACTAAGGTGTGAGATGGGGCCTTTTGTTATATATACGTAGTTCTATGACCACTTACTGGTCAGAGAAATAATAATTTAAATAACATATAATAATTTTTTTTTTTGAGCTGGAGACTCCTCTGTCACCCAGGCTGGAGTGCAGTGGCATGATCTCAGCTCACTGCAACCTCCACCTCATGGGTTCAAGCAATTCTCCTGCCCCAGCCTCCTCAGTAGCTGGGATTACAGGCGCCCACCACCATACCTGACTAATTTTTGTATTTTTAGTAAAGATGGGGTTTCACCGTATTAGCCAGGCTGGTTTCAAACTCCTGACCTCAGGTGATCTGCCCACCTAGACCTCCCAAAGGGCTGGGATTACAGACATGAACCACCGTGCCCAGCCCATATAATAATAATTTAATTAACTGTTTTAATTGAATGTTTATCGAGTGCTTACTAAACACTTTTTTTTTTTTGAGATGGAGTTTCGCTCTTGTTGCCTAGGCTGGATTGCAATGGAATGATCTTGGCTCATGCAACCTCTGCCCCCTAGGTTCAAGCAACTCTTCTGCCCCAGCCTCCTAAGTAGCTGGGATTACAGGTGCCCACCACCATGCCCGGCTAATTTTCGTATTTTTAGTTTTATTTGTTTGTTTTGTTTTGTTTTTCTTGTTTATTTTTTCTTTTTTCTTTTTATTTCTTTTTCATTTTTTAATTTTTTTATTTTTAGTAGAGGCTGGGTTTCACCATGTTGGCCAGGCTGGTCTCAAACTCCTGACCTCAGGTGATCCACCTGCCTAGGCCTCCCTAAGGGCTGGGATTACAGGCATGAACCACCGAGCCCAGCCCATATAATAATAATTTAATTAACTGTAACTGAATGTTTATCAAGTGCTTACTAAACACTTTGTTTTTTTTTTTCTTTTGTTTTGGGTTTTTTTTGAGATGGAGTTTCACTCTTGTTGCCCAGGCTGGATTGCAATGGTGTGAGCTCAGCTCACTGCAACCTCCACCTCCTGGGTTCAAGCAATTCTCCTGCCTCAGCCACCCAAGTAGCTGGGATTACAGCTGCCCACCACCACACCTGGTTAATTTTTTTGTATTTTCAGTAGAGACGGGATTTCACCATGTTGGCCAGGCTGGTCTCGAATTCCTGTCCTCAAGTGATCCGCCCACCTCGGCCTCCCAAAGTGCTGGGATTACAAGTGTGAGCCACCATGCCTGGCCAACACTTTTCATATATTAATTCATTTAATTATTCTCAACAACTCTGTGAGGCAGACACCATTATCCCCATTTCACATTTGAGGAAACAGGCACACAGAAATTCAAGGACTTGCCTAAGGTCATACACTAATAATTGGCAGAGCCACAATTAGGACCTAGGCATTTTTTTTCTCTCCTGAGAATCTTGCAGCAGATTCCCAGTTGTTCTAACTCTCCAGTTTTGTTTTGTTTTGTTTTATTTTGTTTTGTTTTGTTTTTGAGACAGAGTCTCGCTCTGCCACCCAGGCTGGAGTGCAGTGGCGCGATCTCAGCTCACTGCAAGCTCCGCCTCCCAGGTTCAAGCCATTCTCCTTCCTCAGCCTCGCAAGTAGCTGGGACTACAGGCACCTGCCACCAGGCCCAGCTAATTTTTTGTATTTTTAGTAGAGACAGGGTTTCACTGTGTTAGCCAGGATGGTCTCGATCTCCTGACCTCGTGATCTGCCTGCCTTGGCCTCCCAGAGTGCTGGGATTACAGGCGTGAGCCACCGCGCCCAGCCCTAACCAGTTTTATTTTATTATAGTTCATCTGTTTCTCAGCTTCTCAAAATGTTATTTTCATTATGTCTGTTAAAGCAAATTTCATTCATAACCATTTAAGGCTCTCCATGAACTGTCGTTATCATTTTCCCAGACTTGTTTTTTCTTATCCTTTAACATATATTCTCCAGTCTTAACAAGCTAACCAGTTTAATGATTGGCCCTTACAGCTTGCTCATTCTTCTCTTCTCTACCATTGCTCATGCGTTATTGCTGGAATGACCTCCTCATCTTTTTCGACAAATGGGGCCCCTCCCTTTCTTCAAAACTCACCTTTTCCAGGAAGTCCTCATTGACTAACTCCACCCAACTCTCTTTTCCCATCAGTTCACAAGTACTGGCTTTTGCTGATTTATTTGTACTTGTTCTGTCACTCTGTAATTGTGTTGTTGTTTTTGTTTTATTCTGGTTTTTTTTTGAGACGGAGTTTTGCTTTTATTGCCCAGGCTGGAGTGCAATGGCACAATCTCGGCTCACCGCAACCTCCGCCTCCCGGGTCCAAATGATTCTCCTGCCTCAGCCTCATGAGTAGCTGGAATTACAGGCATGTGCCACCACATCCGGCTAATTTTTTGTATTTTTAGTAGAGACGGGGTTTCTCCATGTTTGTCAGGCTGATCTCGAACTCCCGACCTCAGGTGATCTGCCCGCCTCGGCCTCCCAAAGTGCTAGGATTACAGGCGTGAGCCACCGCGCCCGGCCTATAATTGTGTTTAAATTTATTTTATATGTGTATCTTTGCAAGATGTACTACTAGTAAGAGCTTGTTTTCTAATTCCTTTATTACTGTCAGTACCAGACCCTGCACAAAGTACATCTCAATTATTATTGAGCTGACTAGCCAATTAACCAAGAGAGAATATTTTACCCAGTCTGTAGCCTTTCCTGTATGTACAAGATGTGTGCCCCATAGAGAAACTACGTGAACCTAAGACTAGAGGCAACTTTCTTTTATAAAATCACAGAAAAGATTAAAAACAAAACACTAAGGCCGGGCGTGGTGGCTCACGCTTGTAATCCCAGCACTTTGGGAGCCCGAGGTGGGCGGATCACGAGGTCAGGAGATCGAGACCATCCTGGCTAACATGGTGAAACCCCGTCTCTACTAAAAATACAAAAAATTAGCCGGGCGTGGTGGCGGGCGCCTGTAGTCCCAGCTACTCGGAGAGGCTGAGGCAGGAGAATGGCGTGAACCCGGGAGGCGGAGCTTGCAGTGAGCCGACATTGCGCCACTGCACTCCAGCCTGGGCGACAGAGCGAGACTCCGCCTCAAAAAAAAAAAACAAAAAACAAAAAACAAAAAAAAAACAAAACACTAGGCTAGGCACCGTGCCTCACGCCTGTAATCCCAGCACTATGGGAGGCCAAGGTGGGCGGATCACCTGAGGTTGGGAGTTCAAGACCAGCCTGACCAACATGGAGAAACCCCATCTTTACTAAAAATACAAAATTAGCCGGTCGTGGTGTTGCATGCCTGTAATCCCAGCTACTCGGGAGGCTGAGGCAGGAGAATTGCTTGAACCCAGGAGGCGGACGTTGCAGTGAGCCAAGATCATGCCATTGCATTTCAGCCTGGGCAACAAGAGTGAAAGTCCATCTCAAACAAAAACAAAAACAAAAACAAAACACTAGGGCCACAGACTTCATGGCAGCAGTAATTTTTGATCCTCCTGAGGAGAAAGAAGAGAACCTTACTTGGCCCCATACTTGGTCCCATGATCCAAGAGATTCCAATGCAGCAAGTCAAGAATAAACCACACTTAGAACTTGGGCTAGAGGAATGGAAGATAACACACAGTTCCCTTAAATATGACTGGATGACCACCTAACATATGCTCCATACAGGCTTCTCTGAAATAACAGAAATTAGAACACAAGGGCCCTTGGAAATTCATTTCTATCCATGGTGCTTCAGAAGGAATGGGAAAGTCAGTAATGTCCCAAGATCCTTAGCCCTACTTTTAACAGGCTTCTAGGCTTCTCTGTTTACCACACATTTAAAAATCTGCAAATGAAAAACCTATGGAAGTCCATATATATCAATAAAAAGTTAACAAAGATTTGGGAGACTGAGGCAGGAGGATGACTTGAGGCCAGGAGTTCAAGACCACTCTGGGCATCATAGTGATACTCCCATCTCTACAAAAAAAAAAAAAAATTGGCCAGGCGGAGTGGCTCACACCTGTAATCCCAGCACTTTGGGAGGCCGAGGCAGGTGGATCACGAGGTCAGGAGATCAAGACTATCCTGGCCAACACGGTGAGACCCCGTCTCTACTAAAAATACAAAAAAAAAAAAAAATTCGCCGGGCGTGGTGGCGGGTGCCAGCTACTCGGGAGGCTGAGGCAGGAGAATGGTGTGAACCCGGGAGGCGGAGCTTGCAGTGAGCCAAGATGGCACCACTGCACTCCAGCCTGCACAACAGAGCGAGACTCCGTCTCTAAAAAAAAAAAAAAAAAAAAATGTTTTTAATTAGCTGGTTGTGGTGGCCTATGCCTGTAGTCCTAGCTACTTGGGAGGCTAAAGTGGGAGGATTCCTTGAACCCAGGAGTTTGAGGCTGCAGTAAGCTATGACTGCATCACTGCAGTCCAGCCTGGGCAACAGAGTGAAATCCTGTCTCTATTTGTTTTGGTTTGGTTTGGTTTTTTTTGAGACAAAGTTTTGCTCTTGTTGCCCAGGCTGGAGTGCAGTGGCACAATCTCGGCTCACTGCAACCTCCGCCTCCCGGGGGTTCAAGCAATTTTCCTGCCTCAGCCTCCCAAGTAGCTGGGATTACAGATGACTGCCACCACGCCCAGCTAATTTTTTGTATTTTCAGTAGAGAGGGGGTTTCACCATGTTGGCCAGGCTGGTCTCAAACTCCTGACCTCAGGTGATCCACCCGCCTCGGCCTCCCAAAGTGCAGGGATTACAGGCGTGAGCCAGTGTGCCCGGCCGAAATCCTGTCTCTTAAAAAAAAAAAAAAAAAAGCTTAATAAAGAAAAGAAGGCCGGGCGCGGTGGCTCAAGCCTGTAATCCCAGCACTTTGGGAGGCCGAGGCGGGCGGATCACGAGGTCAGGAGATCGAGACCATCCTGGCTAACACGGTGAAACCCCGTCTCTACTAAAAAATACAAAAAATTAGCCGGGCGTGTTGGCGGGCGCCTGTAGTCCCAGCTACTCGGGAGGCTGAGGCAGGAGAATGGCGTGAACCCGGGAGGCGGAGCTTGCAGTGAACCGAGATCGCGCCACCGCACTCCAGCCTGGGCGACAGAGAAAGACTCCGTCTCAAAAAAAAAAAAAAAAAAAAAAAAGAAAGAAAAGAAAAGAAAAAAAAAATCAGTCATTCTAGCCAGAGCCACTATTGTTTTCAGTTTTCAAGTACTAGCCTGACGAATATGAGGACACAAAAAGAAATAGTTTTTTTTTTTGAGACGGAGTCTTTCTCTGTCCCCCAGGCTGGAGTGCGGTGGCGCAATCTCGGCTCACCGCAACCTCCACCTCCCGGGTTCACGCCATTCTCCTGCCTCAGCCTCCCGAGTAGCTGGGACCACAGGCGCCCGCCAACATGCCCGGCTAATTTTTTTGTATTTTTTTAGTAGAGGCGGGGTTTCACCGTGTTAGCCAGGATGGTCTCGATCTCCTGACCTCATGATCCACCCGCCTCGGCCTCCCAAAGTGCTGGGATTACAGGCTTGAGCCACCGTGCCCGGCCAAGAAATAGTTTCAATATCATCACTGACTTTATGATCTAAAACAAGTCCTATCAATTCTGTGCCTCAGTTTCCCCATCTGTAAAGCAGATATGGGCATAATGCATGCTTATCTCAAAGAAAAGTATGATTTCTCCAGTGGTTTGAGAATTTCTTAAAAAGCCTATCATTGGGCTGGGCATGGTGGTTCACCCTTGTAATCCCAGCACTTTGGGAGGCCGAGGTGGGCAGATCACTTGAGGTCAGGAGTTCAAGACTAGCCTGGCGAACATGGTGAAACCCTGTTTCTACTAGAAATGCAAAAAAATTAGCCGGGCGTGGTGGTGGGCGCCTGTAATCGCAGCTACTCGGGAGGCTGAGGCAGGAGAATTGCTTGAACCCAGGAGGTGGAGTTTGCAATGAGTCAAGGTCACGCCATTGTACTCCAGCCTGGGTGACAAAACGAGACCCCGTCTCAAAAAAAAAAAAAAAAAAAAAACCTATTATTTTCTTAATGTGAGAATGGTCTTTGTAGCAGGACTAGTAAAAAGTTGAAGTAAAATTATAGACAGCAAATGTAAGTCATCGAAAGAAGTATTTCAGAGCAAAGATAATGTAAAGGAATTGGATTAGGGAGGCAAAATATTCAGGCAGGAAGGAGAGAAACCCCAGCTGTGGAACACAGAAAGAGAAAGATGTGGAGCATTTGAGAGAACCATTACAAAACCACCAAGTTAGATCAAAACAAAGCATTACAGTTACTATTTAACCTCTCTGACTTACAAATTATGGCCTTCAATGTCAATTTCAAGCATACAAATTATAACTCGAATTCCACTAATATGTGGCTTACCTGCGGAATATGATGAAGGGGTTCCAAAGGCCAGGAACACAAAAACTCGGAGAGCAATCCATGGAAAGTGATGCCATGAGGTCCCAGCCTTGACTCTTCCGTAACTTAAAATGGCTGTTGAAATGACAGTTGGAAATGTGAGTAGATGGAATGCTGCCTACCCATCCTGTGTTCTTCATGAAAGGAAAGTAGATTAATTTCACATGCTTTAAAATGTTTGCTATACTGATGGATAACTTAATTTGTCATAATAATATGTGAGCTATAGATTAGACAGATTGATGGATAGATACATAGTTTTATTTATTTGGGGATAGCAATATAACATTATGCACATAAAAATGTGGCCAAAGGAAGGTCCCATCTGGTCAGAGTTTTATTTCTCTTGGTATCTTTCCATCAGGAAGTTGAAAAAGTCATACATTTCCACCTTTCTCACTTCCTTTCTAGCCCTCCTCTTTTTTTTTTTTTTTCAGTACTTCTGCTTCCTTTTTCACAACTACTTCTGCAGGTCTGTTTACCAATCCCAAGGGAGTGACAACTACAAGAGCAAACCTAACCCCTTTGTTGATGATCTTCAAACTGAGATGACCTGTTTGGCTGTGTCTTATTGTAAAGGGTTAGCCACCAGGGCTTTGCAGAATATAAGTTAGGGAGCCAACTTATATGATAGGGTGAAGCCAATACCCTCTGCTGCAAAGAGTGCATATGTCTATGTCTAATGCGTAGGCCTCTGGAATGCTACTATAACATTTCTCCTGAAATCCCAAGTCTTTTTTTTTTTCTTTTTTTGAGACAGAGTCTCTCTCTGTCGCAGTGGTGCGATCTTAGCTCACTGCAACCTCCACCTTCCGGGTTCCAGCAATTCTCCTGCCACAGCCTCCTGAGTTGCTGGGACTACAGGCGCATGCCACCACGCCCGGCTTTTTTTTATTATTAGTAGAGACGGGGTTTCACCATGTTGTCCAGGCTGATCTCAAACTCCTGACCTCAGGTGATCCACCCGCCTTGGCCTCCCGAAGTGCTGGGATTACAAGCGTGAGCCACCGCGCCCGGCGAAATCCCAAGTTTTTAAAGGTTACAGTGCTCTGGAGCTGGCATGCTGGAATTGAGTTTGCAATGATGTTTGCCTTGATGTCAAATCCAAAAAAATCAGTGTGAGCTCAGGTTGAACCAGACCAGTGGGGTAGCCAAGAGGATTAGAAGTCGCAGCTTGGCAAGTCAGGGGGCCTCAGTTTCTCTACCCTTGGCTCTATTTCTGTTTGCTTCTTAAATCCTTGACAAGAAGAACTGACATCAGAATAGTCCTCACCCAATGTGCTATCCAAGGCCTAGCAAAGAGAATAAGCTTAACCCAGGTTAAGGGTGGGGTGAAGAGAAGAGACCCAAGACATTAAGGCCTGCTAATCTGGCAGAATCACAACTCATGGGGTGTGATTTTATGAGAGCAATTTGCCTTGGAGTCTTAGCCACATAAATAACTAAGGATAAGAATCTTCTGCTGCCAGGCTCCCTACAGTTTGCATAGGAGTCAAGATTAATAAATACTTAAAAAGTGTAAGGGAAGCTAAAAATTGGCTTGTGACCTGCTTATTCATAGGACTGAACCAAAAGTCATAGTGTTCCCAGTAAACAAATAATGCTAGAGCTAAAGAGAAACCATAAGGTAAGCATCTAAGACCCTTTCATTTTCAGATATACATGTTTTAGAAAAATTGTCTTGGCATGGAGACTAGCCTTTGGGATCTAGTGCCTTTTAAAAAAAAATCTGATGGTAACATCTCTATTTTGGTAAATTGATTCAAGAACAAGGTAGAGAGACAAAAAGCAATTCAAACTGCTCATACTCTTTAGCCCTGGGAAGCCTGCACCGGCAGGTTTCTGGATATGGTCTATTTTAGTTCAAAGTGCAATCACACTTTATAAAATATAAAGTCACTAAGAATGAGGCATAGCACAAATACCCTAGGGACCTGACATCAGGAATTAGGGCAGGTCACAAAAGAAAAAGACAAAACTCAGAGCTTCACTCTTGTTGCCCAGGCTGGAGTGCAATGGCACAATCTCGGCTCACTGCAACCTCTGCCTCATGGGTTCAAGCGATTCTCCTGCCTCAGCCTCCCAAGTAGCTGAGATTACAGGCATGCACCACCACGCCTGGCTAATTTTGTACTTTTAGTAGAGACGAGGTTTCTCCATGTTGGTCAGACTGGTCTCGAACTCCCATCCTCAGGTGATCCGCGCCCCCTCGGCCTCCCAAAGTGCTGAGATTACAGGCATGAGCCACTGTGCCCGGCCAAGACAAAACTCTTTAGGCAAAAAGGCACAATTTAAACCATTCGAGAGAGATTTATATTCCTGTTGCCCCAAACCTACATTAGCTGTTGTGGAGGCCACAGTTTTAGCAACTCTACATCAGGAAACCCTGAACTCTTGTTGTGCCCTATCCTGATGTGTCTCAGTGCCAAGAGATGCCAAACGATGTCATCTTTGTTTAGCTCTATACACTTTTGCTAAAGTGATTCATTACTGTCTTATCTCAATGTAAGAGGATATCAGTAGATGCAGGAGAGGGTGACAGAATCAAAGGAGTGGAGGAGGTGGAAGAAGAGAAAAAGGCGCCACTATTTTACAGAAAAAGTTCCATTATTGGTGTCTGACAAGGTAAATCGTTTTCTTTAGTTTATAAGCCCTACTTCCTTTTATTTTTTCCAGAAATTAGAACACTAGTTCTATCCAGGTTTGGTTCAGACTTGAAATGTACAAGTTGCAGTTCTTAGAGCTAATACCAGGGTCCCATTCTGTCACCCAGGCTGGAGTGTGGTGATGTGACCTCAGCTCGCTGCAACATCTGCCTCCCAGGCTTAATGATCCTTTACCTCAGCCTCCCATGTAGCTGGGACTACAGGCATGCACCACTAGGTCCATCTAGTTTGTATGGAGTTTTTTGGTAGAGATGGGATTTCACCATATTGCCCAGGCTGGTCTCAAACTCCTGGGCTCAAGGGATCCTCCCGCCTCCCCAGAGTACTGGGATTATAGATGTGAGCCACTGTGTCTGCCCTAAAATGGTAAAATCTTTAAGGCCCTTGTTTTCCCTAATTTTTCCTCCCCTTCATGGTAAAGAAGTCCAGCATGTTATGTTACTAACGCTAGGATTCATAACTTACATTTTAAGGATAGCCAAAGTAAGTTGAAAGTTACTTCCTATTGTTTTGTTCTTTATAATGTTTTAGGGGGCTTCAAATGCAAGGGGTCAAAAACTGACATAGGGCAAAGGTAGATGCATCATTTGCCCAGAGTTAACTGCAAAGCAATGACTGAAAGCCATGATGAGAAGAATTTCTGACTCCCAGGCCTCTCTTCTTTCTGAATATCCTAGCAGTCCTAGAAAACTGTCAGAGGACAAGTGTTGATATGTGTTGACAAGTGTTGACAAGGGGGACCACACATACCCTAGATTTTCCAGGACAGTCCTGATGGCAAATATTCTCCACTGTCATCAGAAGCCATGTAAATAAATGTCCTAGAAATTCCAATATTCTAGCATTTTGGGTTAAAGAAAATGAAAGAAGAACTGCATGCCTGGGAGTCAAGGCAAAAAGGGCACATGATAGTTGTTGTCAAGGCCAGGTAACAGGAAGGAGACAGAAAGATCTGATTGCTAGAATAACCAGGCAGCTCAAATGAGGGTAATAGAATCTTGTGCAGCAGAGCATCAGCTGATGCTAAAAAAAAAATGCTCTTTCCATGAGTGCTTAAAGCAAACTCAGAGAAAAGTTGCTGTTTTCAACCCACCTCTGGAGTACTAGTACTCCAGCCTCCACTAGTCAGGCTTCCACCCTGGAGATCTGACATAGTATGACAAGTCCTACAAAGCCAAACAATGAGGTCATCCTTTGTAGGTTACTTCATTGTGGGTGATAACTTCATCAGGAAAAAATATGTTCATTCAGCATTTTTCAAGTCCTCAAACTGCTTTACAAAATCAAGTCTGTTCATTCCTCTCTAGGAAGAGCAGACCTAGCAAGAGAAACAAGTTCTCTAGGTTTATAAATCTATATGGTTAATCCTAGGCTCTTAGCCCCTACTCAAAACAAATCCTAACCCTAGAGATCTAAATGAAATATTCTCTTTATTTAGTACAATTAATCCATTACCACTCTGAATAATTGGAAATATATTTAAATGCTTTTCATAGTGTGAGAGACAGAATGGAAATCCATGCAGCAGAAGAAAGGCTCAGTTCTCCTTTTACCATGATCATGATAACTTTATAATTCCATGTAGTAAACCCTAAGGGCACGTTCTCATCAGCCAGGTTGCAGCCCCTTGTTCTACAGAATAGTGAAGGGGTTAGACCAAGTACCTTTCCCCAGTAATAGGGTGGCCAGATAAAAAAAACAGGACACCTAGTTAAATTAGAATTTCAGATAAAATGAATAGTTTTTTAGTGTAAATAGTCTCAAATATTTCACGGGACATGCTTAGACACATGCTTAGACTAAAAATATGCAATAGTTTGCCGGGCGCGGTGGCTCACGCCTGTAATCCCAACACTCTGGGAGGCCGAGGCGGGCGGATCACAAGTTCAAGGAGATGGAGGCCATCCTGGCTAACACGGTGAAACCCCGTCTCTACTAAAAATACTAAAAATTAGCCGGGCAAGGTGGCCGGCGCCTGTAGTTCCAGCAACTCGGGAGGCTGAGGCAGGAGAATGGCGTGAACCCGGGAGGCGGAGCTTGCAGTGAGCCGAGATTGCGCCATTGCACTCCAGCCTGGGCAACAGAGCAAGACTCCATCTCAAAAAAAAAAAAAAAAAAAAGCAATAGTTACAAGTTAGGCTACTAAATACTAAAAACTATTCATTGTTTATCTGAAATTCAATTATTATTATTTTTTTTGAGACAGAGTTTCACTCTTATTGCCCAGGCTGGAGTGCAATGGCGTGATCTCAGCTCACCGCAACCTCTGCCTCCGCCTCCCGGGTTCAAGCGATTCTTCTGCCTCAGCCTCCCGAGTAGCTGGGATTACAGGCATGTGCCATCACGCCCGGCTAATTTTGTATTTTTAGTAGAGACAGGGTTTCTCCATGTTGGTCAAGCTGGTCTCGAACTCCCAACCTCCAGTGATCCACCCACCTCGGCCTCCTAAAGTGCTGGGTTTTTTTTTTTTTTTTTGAGACGGAGTCTCGCTCTGTCACCCAGGCTGGTGTGCAGTGGCGCGATCTCGGCTCACTGCAAGCTCCGCCTCCTGGGTTCACGCCATTCTCCTGCCTCAGCCTCTCCGAGTAGCTGGGACTACAGGCGCCCGCCACCACGCCCGGCTAATTTTTTGTATTTTTAGTAGAGACAGGGTTTCAACATGGTCTCGATCTCCTGACCTCGTGATCCGCCCGCCTCGGCCTCCCAAAGTGCTGGGATTACAAGCGTGAGCCACCGCGCCCGGCCAAGTGCTGGGGGGTTTTTTTGGTTTGTTTTTTGTTTTGTTTTGTTTTGTTTTGTATTTTTTAGTGGAGATGGGGTTTCACCATGTTAGCCAGGATGGTCTCGATCCTGACCTCGTGATCCGCCCGCCTTGGCTTCCCAAAGTGCTGGGATTACAAGTTTTCTTTTTTTCTTTCTTCTTCTTTTTTTTTTATTGAGATAAGGCCTCACTCTGTGGTCCAGACTGGAGTGCAGTGGCATGATTACAGATGATTACAGCTTACTGAAGCCTTGACCTCCTGGACTCAGGTGATCCTTCCACCTCAGCCTCCCAAATAGCTGGTGCTACAGGGATGCACTACAACATTTGGCTAATTTTTTTTTTTTTTTTTTTTTTTTTTGAGACAGAGTCTCGCTCAGCTGCCCAGGCTGGAGTGCAATGGCACAATCTTGGCTCACTGCAACCACCCTCTCCCAAATTCAAGCGATTCTCCCGTCTCAGCCTCCCGAGTAGCTGGGAATAGAGGCACCCATCATCATGCCCAGCTAATTTTTGTATTTTTATTAGAGACAGGGTTTCATCATGTTGGCCAGCCTGGTCTTGAACTCCTGACCTCAGGTGATCCACCTGCCTCAGCCTCCCAAAATGCTAGGATTACAGCTGTGAGCCACCACGCCCAGCCTTTCAGCTAATTTTTGTATTTTCTTTTTTTTAGAGACGGGACTTTGCCATGTTGGCCAGACTCGTCTCAAACTCTGGGCTCAAATGATCTGCCTACCTCAGCCTCTCAAAGTGCTGGAATTACAAGTGTAAGCCACTGAGCCTGGCCCGAAATTCAAATGCAATTGGGCATGCTGTATTTTTATTTGCTAAATATAGTAACCCTACCAGTACTCTGCTTTCAGATATTTTTTTTTTTTTTTGAGATGGAGTTTTGCTCATTTCCCAGGCTAGATTGCAATGGCATGATCTCGGCTCACTGCAACCTCCACCTCCTGGGTTCAAGTGACTCTCCTGCCTCAGCCTCCTGAGTAGCTGAGAGTACAGGCGCCCGCTACCACGCCCAGCTATATATATATATTTTTTGTATTTTTCGTAGAGACGGGGTTTCACCATGTTGGCCAGACTGGTCGTGAACTCCTGACCTCAGGTGATCCACCCACCTCAGCCTCCCAAAGTGCTGAGATTACAGGCGTGAGCCACCTTCGCCTGGCCTGCTTTCGGGGTTTTTTTTTTTTTTGAGACAGAGTCTTGCTCTGTCACCCAGGCTGGAGTACAGTGGCACGATCTCGGCTCACTGCAAGCTCCGCCTCCCAGGTTCACGCCATTCTCCTGCCTCAGCCTCCTGAGTAGCTGGGATTACAGGCACGTGCCACCATACCTGGCTAGTTTTTTTTTTTTTTTTGAGATGGAGTCTCACTCTGTCGCCCAGGCTCTGGAGTGCAGTGGTGCAATCTTGGCTCACTGCAAGCTCCGCCTCCTGGGTTCACGCCATTCTCCTGCCTCAGCCTCCCCAGTAGTTGGGACTACAGGTACCGGCCACCACTTGTGGCTAATTTTGTGGGGTTTTTTTATTTTTTTTATTTTTACTAGAGATGGGGTTTCACTATGTTAGCCAGGATGGTCTCGATCTCCTGACCTGATCCGCCCAGCTTGGCCTCCCAAAGTGCGGGGATTACAGGCATGAGCCACTGCACCAGGCCCATACCTGGCTAGTTTTTGTATTTTTAGTAGAGATGGGGTTTCACCATGTTGTCCAGGCTGGTCTCGAACTCCTAACCTCAGGTGATCCACCTGCCTTGGCCTCCCAAAGTGCTGGGATTACAGGCATGAGCCGTCATAACCGGGGTAAATAGGGATTTTAAAATAGCTTTGTGTGCTGGCAAATATCTTTATCTGGAGAGTTGAATGACATTCTGTCATGTTTAATTTTTTAGGCTATGAGACTGCTAAAAGGGTTATCTAACTCTCTTCTCCTTTTCTTATTCCCTAGGGTATTCACTTTAGTGGAAAACAGCATAGGTTAACATCAACTGGCTCCATAAAAATCAACTTGTCCCTTTAAATATATCAAATACTTTAAATACTTTTTCAAATATTAAATATCCATGTTCAGAATATGGTGGTGATTATGCTATATTTAATAAGAGAAATTACTTTGAGAGTGATGTTGGCAAGATTATGTCAAGTAGCAGCCAAGGGCTGATATACCACACTGTCAAACCAATGATTATTTTTCTTTCTTTCTTTTGCCACTGTTACTATATTAATATACTTTAGTATTTCCATTCACCTGAAAATGATGCAGGCAGATATTATAAACCTGATTCTGCCACTCCTGCAAATATCAAAGCTTAAACATTTTAATGGGGAGGAAAAAAACACAGTGAAGAATAAATATTCATAGGATTTTAATCTAGAAGTATCCCAACAGGCGCAGTGGCTCATGCCTGTAATCCCAGCACTTTGGGAGGCCGAGGCGGGCAGTTCACCTGAGGTCAGGAGTTTGAGACCAGCCTGGCCAACATGGTGAAACCCCCGCCTCTACTAAAAATATAAAAATTAGCTGGGCGTTGGCTGGACACAGTGGCTCATGCCTGTAATCCCAGCACTTTGGGAGGCCGAGGCGGGCAGATCACGAGGTCAGGAGATAGAGACCATTCTGGCTAACATGGTGAAATCCCGCCTCTACTAAAAATACAAAAATTAGCCGGGCGTGGTGGCGGGCGCCTGTAATCCCAGCTACTTGGGAGGCTGAGGCAAGAGAATGGCAAACCTGGAAGGTGGAGCTTGCAGTGAGCTGAGATCGCGCCACTGCACTCCAGCCTGGGCAACAGAGCAAGACACCATCTCAAAAAAAAAAAAATTAGCTGGACGTGGTGGCAGGCACCTATAATCTCAGCTACTGGGGAAGCTGAGGCAGGAGAATCGCTTGAACCCAGGAGGTGGAGGTTGCAGTGAGCCAAGATTGCGCCACAGCACTCTATCCTGGGTGACAGAGTGAAACTCTGTCTCAAAAAAAAAAAAAGTATCCCGGCCAGGTGCAGTGGCTCGCGTTTGTAATCAGCACTTTGGGAGGCCAAGGCAGGAGGATCACGAGGTCAGGAGTTCAAGACCAGCCTGACCAACATGGTGAAACCCCGTCTCTACTAAAAATACAAAAATTAGCCGGGCGTGGTGGCGCATGCCTATAATCCCAGCTATTCAGGAAGCTGAGGCTGAGGCAGGAGAATGGCTTGAAACTGCTAGGCAGAGGTTGCAGTGAGCCGAGATTGCACTGAGCCGAGATTGCACCATTTTTTTTTTTTTTTTTTTTTTGAGACGGAGTCTCGCTCTGTTGCCCAGGCTGGAGTGCAGTGGCGCAATCTCGGCTCACTGCAAGCTCCGCCTCCCGGGTTCACGCCATTCTTCTGCCTCAGCCTCTCCGAGTAGCTGGGACTACAGGCGCCCGCCACCACGCCCGGCTATTTTTTTTTGTATTTTTAGTAGAGACGGGGTTTCACCGTGGTCTGGATCTCCTGACCTCGTGATCCACCCGCCTCGGCCTCCCAAAGTGCTGGGATTACAAGCGTGAGCCACCGCGCCCGGCCTGAGATTGCACCATTGCACTACACTCCAGCCTGGGTGACAGATCAAGACTCTGTCTAAAAAAAAAAAAGTATCCCAACAGAGTTTCACGTTTTACCATAACCCACAGGAGGGAAATCTTTTCCATAATCATTAATAATTTGGTTCTTTAGAAAAATCATTTCCTCTTCATGTGATTTTTCTTGTTTTAGACGTGGTCTCATGATGTTGGCCAGGCTGGCCTCAAACTCCTGGGCTCAAGTGATCCTCCTACCTCAGCCTCCTGAGTAGTTGGGACTACAGGGATGTGCCATGATGCCCAGCCTTCACTTGTTTATCAAGCAATTATTGAGTACCTAGTGTGTGCCACTCAGTGGCTTGTAAGTGGCGGAGCCAGTGGCAGAAGGCAGGTTACCTTGACTCAGAACAGGCACTCTTTCCTAATAGTTGGTCTTCCCATGATCTCTTTCTGGAACCCCCAGGGCTGATGTAATATATTCCAAAGAATAAACTGGAACAAGACAAAGAGAAATAAAGCTTGAGTTTCCATTTAGCTCTTCATTAACAGGTGGTACATAACTTAGCCCATTCAAGAGCAGATGAGTTTCCATCACCTGTTTTGTTTAAATATTAAGAACTATTAAAAGACATTATTTTCCCTTGATGGTTATCAGAATCTTCTGGCTTTCCAACAGTGCCACCCAAATCCTTTATCTGTTTAGAACCCCTTGGTGTTTCAGTTTCTTCATCTGTAAAATTAGGTAATGGATTAGATCATCTTCAAAGTTCTTTCTAGCTCTTAAATTATTTTATTCTACTAATTTTCTGTGGAAAAAAATTATTATGCTCAGATCCATCAGCTTTGTCTAATGAGGGCTGCACTCCACAGTTTGAAAGGTTTAGGAAATTCCCGGCCTGGTGTGGTGGCTCATGCTTGTAATCCCAGTACTTCCAGAGGCCAAGGCATGCAGATTACTTTTGCCCTCAAGTTCGAGACCAGCCTGGGCAACGTGGCAAGACCCTGTTTCTAATAAAAAGGTAAAAATGGCATATCATCCACGGCCTTTTTACTTTTCCAACACAGCCTGGGAAATTATTAATAACAATAACATCTCTACAGAGTACTCTTTCCTAATTACTTTGAATGTTTTCCTTTCTCACAATGTCATTGACAGACAAGAATGTATTATTCATCCTCCAAAAATGAGAAACCGGACATACAGATAGGTCGTGCACTTTTTTTTTTTGAAATGGAGTCTTGCTCTGTCACCTAGGTAGCAGTACAATGGCGCGGATGTCCGCTCACTGCATCCTCCGCCTCCTGGGTTCAAGCGACTCTCCTGCCTCAGTCTCCTGAGTAGCTGGGACTACAGGTGCATGCCACCACACCCGGCTAATTTTTTGTATTTTTAGTAGAGACGGGGTTTCACAAGTTGGCCAGGCTGGTCTCAAACTCCTGACCTCGTGATCCGCCCACCTCGGCCTCCGAAAGTGCTGGGATTACAGGAGTGAGCCACCACGCCCCGCCTAGGTCATGCACTTCTAAAACTCACAGTAAGTGGGAGTAGATCTAAAATGAGAAAGTGGATCTCTCTGCTGACTGGGTCTCTTGTCCAGGCTTTTTTTTTTTTTTGAGACGTAGTCTCGCTCTGTCGCCCAGGCTGGAGTGCAGTGGCGCCATCTCGGCTCACTGCAAGCTCCGCCTCCTGGGTTCTCGCCATTCTCCTGCCTCAGCCTCCCGAGTAGCTGGGACAACAGGCGCCCGCCACCATGCCGGGCTAATTTTTTGTATTTTTAGTAGAGACGGGGTTTCACCGTGTTAGCCAGGATGGTCTCGATCTCCTGACCTCATGATCCGCCCACCTCGGCCTCCCAAAGTGCTGGGATTACAGGCGTGAGCCACCGCGCCTGGCCCTGTCCAGGATTTTTATCCACAATAAGCTTTCTGGTTAATGTAGAGAATGTGGAATGCTCATTAATTGCTCTTGGAAAATGAACCTGTCTCTTCCTCCCTTCCTACTTCAAAAAAACACACACACAAAAACACAGAAAAACAATACCCTCATTTTACTAAATGAGCAAGAGGAAAAAAAAATGAATCCGGCCAGGTGCGGTGGCTCATGCCTGTAATCCCAGTACTTTGGAGGCTGAGGCAGGCAGATCACTTGAGGTCAGGGGTTCAAGACAAGCCTGGCCAACTGGTGAAACTCTGTCTCTACTAAAAATGCAAAAATTAGCTGAGCGTGGTGGCACACACCTGTAATCCCAGCTATTCGGGAGGCTGAGGCAGGAAAATCACTTGAATCTGGGAGGCGGAGGCTGCAGTGAGCCGAGACTGCACCACTGCACTCCAGCCTGGGCAACAGAGCGAGACCCTGTTTCAAAAAAAAAAAAAAAAATCCACAGTAGGCGCCATCTGGAATGGCTCAGGTGATAGCCAGTCACCTGGAGCAGAGAAAAAGCTGTGGTCACTAGTAATTTCAGTATTTCAGTGATTTTTCCCACCACCAGCTGTCATCACAATTTCCAGAAAAGCTGCCACGAAAAAGCAGGAATTCGCATTTCACACAACCCTAAACACACACACACACACACACACACACACTGTGGATCTTGGAATGGAACGTTTCCTGACTGCTCTTTGCCCTCATATCTTCCTTCCCTCAAGCATTCCAGATAAACAGGTAAGGTACTTGACTCACCTGCAGCTGAATAACTCAGTACTCTTGAAGGCGCCTCCCTTCTGCCAGCAATCCTTACTCAGTTACTCTTTCCTTCCCTAATCTGGATTGTTTCCTTGAAACCAAAAACCCCAGTAATAGGCACCTTATCCCTACTTCCCCTTTTTCCTTTCTCCTCTTGCCATCCCTCATTCCAAACAATACACTCAGGTCTGTAGCGATCCAGGCTCTTATCACACTTAGGAGGTAACTGGCCATTGAAGAGCTTATCTTTACTTTTACAACATGTGACATGTTTATCTTCTATTCCAGCCCAGCACAGCACAGTGTCTGCACCATTGTTGGGACTCAACAAATGTTTGTTGAATAGAACTTGCCTAAATTGGCCTCAAGCACCTCCTAAATTTCACAGTATGCTGAGCTCCAGGGAAAACTAGACCAACTAAGCCAACTGCTCCCTTCCTGTCTGGGAGGACCCACCCACAGAGCAGAAAGGGGAAGCTGCACCTCTGCAGACGGAGAGGGTTTGACTGATGTCCCTCCTCCGCCTGTGATCCCACCCCATTCTTTCTCCTCTGTCTCAGGCTAAGGCAGTCCTGGAACGCCTCCCCCCACCCCAACCCCCCAGACTGATCCAGGCCATTTTACGTGGCAGAGCTGCTAATAGAACAGGCTGTGTATTAGATAGGGTTCAGGGTAGAGATCAGAGCCTGAATTTTATCGTAGGGATCACTAAGAAAGTTAGATTAGTTTGTGCTTCTGTTTTGTTTTGTTTTTTTTTTGAGATGGAATCTCGCTCTGTCCCCAGGCTGGAGTGCAGTGGCACGATCTCGGCTCACTGCAACCTCCACCTCCCAGGTTCAAGTGATTCTCCTGCCTCAGCCTCCCAAGTAGCTGAGACTACAGGTGTGTGCCACCACACCTGGCTAATTTTTGTATTTTTAGTAGAGGCGGGGTTTCACCATGTTGACCAGGCTGGTCTTGAACTCCTGACTTCAGGTGATCTGCCCACCTCAGCCTCCCAAAGTGTTGGGATTACAGGCATAAGCTACTGTGCCTGGCGTTAGATTAGAATTTGATATGAACCTAAGTAGACTAATCTGAGAGGTGTCTGTAGGGATTGAGAGTGTGAGTTCTAGAGACCTAATGTCTAGGTTCAAATAGTGTTGGTGCAACTTTTTAACCATTTGACCTTACACAAGTTACTTAACTGCCCTATACCTCAGTTTCTTCACTCATTAAATAGGGATAATAGGCTGGACGTGGTGGCTCACACCTGTAATCCCAACACTTTGGGAGGCCAAGGTGGGTGGATCGCCTGAGGTCAGGAGTTCGAGACCAGCCTGGCCAACATGGTGAAACCCCATCTCTACTAAAAATACAAAAATTAGCTGGGCATGGTCAGGGTCGTGGGGCATCTGTAATCCCAGCTACTTGAGAGGCTGAGGCAATAGCATGACCCTGGGAGGCGGAGGTTACAATGAGCCAAGATCACACCATTACACTCCAGCCTGGGCAACAGGAGTGAAACTCCATCTCAAAAAAGAAGAAAAAGAAATAGGGATAATAACAGTACCTGTATCACAAGGTTGTCCAAAGGATTAAATGAGTTAAAACATGTTAGTGCTAGGGCTGGGTATTGTGGCTCACGCCTACAATCCCAGCGATTTGGGATGCTGAGGGAGAAGGTTTCCTTGAGTCCGGGAGTTCCAGACCAGTCTGGGCAACATGGTGAGACTCTGTATCCACAAAAAATTTTTACAAAATTAACTAGTCATGGTGGCATGGGTCTGTAGTCCCAGCTACTCAGGGGGTTGAAGTGGGAGGATTGCTTGGGCCCAGGTGGTCAAGGCTGCAGTGAGCCATGATTGCACCACTGCACTCCAGCCTGGGTGACAAAGTAAGACTTTGTCGGCCAGGTGCAGTGGCTCACACCTGTAATGCCAGTACTTTGGGAGGCCAAGGAGGGCAGATCACGAGGTCAGGAGATCGCGACCATCCTGGCTAACATGGTGGAACCCTGTCTCTACTAAAAATACAAAAAATTAGCCGGGCGTGGTGGCGGGAGCTTGTAGTCCCAGATGCTTAGGAGGCTGAGGCAGGAGAATGGCGTGAACCCGGGAGGCAGAGCTTGCAGTGAGCTGAGATGGCGCCACTGCACTCCATCCTGGGCGACGGAGTGAGACTGCATCTCAACAACAACAACAACAACAACAACAACAAAAGACTTTGTCTCAAAAATAAAATAAAATACACTAAAAATAATTTAATTTAAAAATAAGGATAAAACCATGTTAATGCCCAATATTATTACTGAGGAGAATGGCTGTTGAATTGCAAGAGCAAGTTTACTATGTTGAAGTTTGTATTTCTTTTTTTTTTTTTTGAGACAGAGTCTCGCTCTGTCGCCTAGGCTGGAGTGCAGTGGCGGGATCTCGGCTCACTGCAGACTCCGCCTCCCAGATTCAACTGATTCTCCTGCGTCAGCCTCCAAGTAGCTGGGATTACAGGCGCACGCCACCACACCCAGCTAATTTGTTTGTATTTTTAGTAGAGATGGGGTTTCACCATGTTGACCAGGATGGTCTCTATCTCTTAACCTTGTGATCCACCCACCTTAGTGTCCCAAAGTGCTGAAATTACAGACATGAGCCACCGTGCCTGGCTCTTTTAATTTTTTTATTATTATCATTATTATTATTTTGAGATGGAGTCTTGCTCTGTTGCCAGGCTGGAGTGCAGTGGCACGATCTCGGCTCACTGCAACCTCCGCCTCCTGGGTTCAAGCAATTCTCCTGCCTCAGCCTCCCAAGTAGCTGGGATTACAGGCTCCTCCCCCCACCATGCCCTGCTAATTTTTGTATTTTTAGTAGAGATGGGGTTTCACCATGTTGGCCGGGCTGGTCTCGAACTCCTGACCTAAGGTGATCCACCCACCTTGGCCTCCCAAAGTGCTGGGATTACAGGCATGAGCCACCGCGCCCAGCCCCTTATTTTATTTTTTGAGATGCAGTCTTGCTCTATCACCCAGGCTGGAGTGCAGTGGCGTGATCTTGGCTCACTGCAACCTCCGCCCCTCAGGTTCAAGCAATTCTCCTGCCTCTGCCTTCTGAGTAGCTGGGATTACAGGCGCACACCACCAAGCCCAGCTACTTTTTTTGTATTTTTAGTAGAGATGGGGTTTCAGCATGTTGGCCAGGATGGTCTCTATCTATTGACCTTGGGATCCGCCCGCCTCGGTGTCCCAAAGTGCTGAAATTACAGACCTGAGCCACCGTGCCCGGCTCTTTTTTTTTTTTTTTTTTCTGAGATGGACTCCTGCTCTGTCGCCCAGGCTGAAGTGCAGTGGTGTGATCTTGGCTCACTGCAACCTCCACCTCTGGGGTTGAAGCGATTCTCCTGCCTCAGCCTTCCCGAGTAGCTGGGATTACAGGCGCCTGCCACCACGCCTAGCTAATTTTTGTATTTTTTCAGTGGAGACAGGGTTTTGCTGGTTCAAGGCTGGTCTTGAACTCCTGACCTCAGGTGATCTGCCCACCTCGGCCTCCCAAAGTGGTGGGATTACAAGCATGAACCACCACACCCGGCCTAATTTTTGTGTTTTTAGTAGAGGTGGGGTTTCCCCATGTTGGCCAGGCTGGTCTTGAACTCCTGACCTCAGGTGATGCACCTGCCTCGGCCTCTCAAAGTAGTGGGATTACAGACGTAAACCACTGTACCTGGCTGAGGTTTGTATTTCTTTTTCTTTTCTTTTCTTTTTCTTTGAGATGGAGTCTTGCTCTGTCGCCCAGGCTGGAATGCAGTGGCACAATCTCAGCTCACTGCAACCTCCACCTCCTGGGTTCAACTGATTCTCCTGCCTCAGCCTCCTAAGTAGCTGGGATTACAGGCGGGCGCCACCACACCCAGCTGCTTTTTGTATTTTTAGTAGAGACCAGGTTTCACCATGTTAGTCAGGCGGGTCTCAAACTCCCAACCTCAGGTGATCTGCCCACCTCGGCCTCCCAAAGTGCTGGGATTACAGGTGTGAGTCACTGTGCCCGGCGCAGTTGATTAAAAAAAAAAAAACTAAATGGGCTGGGCATGGTGGCTCACCCCTGTAATCCCAGCACTTTGGGAGGCCGAGGTGGGCACACTTGAGGTCAGGAGTTCCAGACCAGCCTGACCAACATGGAGAGACCCCATCTCTACTAAAAAAAAAAAAAAAAAAAAATTAATTGCACAGGTAGGCGTAGGACTGGTTTGACAATATCTTGTGTGAAAAAGGTTCAGGTCTCACAAAACCCAATGCAGTCAGAGTTTCATGAAAAGACACACTGTCAGATCCAGAGAGACAACAGTCTCCCTGCATTTTAAACTGACTGGTTCTGACTGTCCCATATTAAGAAAGATATTGAGGGCTGGGTGCAGCCTATAATCCTAGCACTTTGAGAGGTTGAGGTGGGTGGATCACCTGAGGTCAGGAGTTGGAGACCAGCCTAGCCAACATGGCGAAACCCCATCTCTACTAAAACTACAAAATTTAGCCGGGCGTGGTGGCATACACCTGTAATCCAAGCTACTCGAGAGGCTGAGGCACAAGAATCACTCGAACCCAAAAAGCAGAGATTGCAGTGAGCCGAGATTGCGCCATTCCAGCCTTTGTGACATAATGAGGCACCATCTAAAAAAAAACAGGCCAGGTGTGGTGGCTCACATCTGTAATCCCAGCACTTTGGGAGATTAAGGCGGGTGGATCGCTTGGGGTCAGGAGTTCGAGACCAGCCTGACCAGCGTGCTGAAACCCCATCTCTACTAAAAGTACAAAAATTAGCTGGGTCTGGTGGTGGGTGCCTGTAATCCCAGCTATGCGAGAGGCTGAGGCAGGAGAATCACTTGAACCCAGGAGGCAGAGGTTGCAGTGAGCCGAGATTACACCAGTGCACTCCAGCCTGGGTGACAGAGTGAGACTCCCCATCTCAAAACAAACAAACAAACAAAAATCAAACATAAAAAAAAAAGAAAGAAAAATATTGAGAAACTAGAATATGCCTAATGAGAAATCATATTTGAAAAAGACCTCATAACTTTACCAGGTGAGAAAGAATTTGATGGAGTTTGGAGATATTATTGATGGGGAAGAGAAGACTAATGTCTTCAAACAGGTATAAGGCTGACAATATAAAACTGTCAATGTTCAACTGTTTTGATCTATAAAAATAGCAATTTCATGCGGTTCAACCTAATAGAAGAGGATGTAGACTTTTAATGCTGCAGAGGGCAAACCAGAATCATCTGGTGAAAGAGGGAAGCAAATGTTACATCAATATAGGAAGGAATTTGTCACAATCGGATGCTCAGGAACAGAATTAAGTACTTTACAAAGATCTAGGTTCTTTGTCTGAGATAGCCCAGGCAGAGCTGGGTGACAATGTGTTGGGGATATTTAAAATATTCTGCATTCAGTGGGAGACTCTCCATGATCCAGCCTGCATTTGCACCCTGGCCAACTGGACCCCACAGTACAGGGACAACATACCAGACCACTTAGGGCACCCTGGCCATCCCAAGTTCCCAAGTTGTTTTACACTGCTGTGTCTTCATGCATGTCAATCCCTTTGCCTAGAATATTTATTTTTATATATATATATATATTTTTTGAGACGGAATCTCGCTCTGTCGCTAGGCTGGAGTGCAGTGGCACGATCTTGGCTCCCTGCAACCTCTGCCTCCTGGGTTCAAGAGATTCTCCTGCCTTAGCCTCGTGAGTAGCTGGGACTACAGGTGCATGCCACCACACCCCACTAATTTTTGTATTTTTAGTAGAGACGAGGTTTCACCATGTTGGCCAGGATGGTCTCGATCTCTTGACCTTGTGATCCGCCTGCCTTGGCCTCCCAAAGTGCTGGGATTACAGGAGTGAGCTACTGCACCTGGCCAAATTTTTATTTTTATTTATTTTATTTATTTATTTATTTATTTTTGAGACACAGTCTCGCCCTGTTGCCCAGGCTGGAGTGCAATGGTGCGATCTCTGCTCACTGCAACCTCCGCCTCTTGGGTTCAAGCGATTCTCCTGCCTCAGCCTCCCAAGTAGCTGGGATTACAGGCACGTGCCACCATGCCCTGCTAATTTTTCTATTTTTAGTAGAGATGGGGTTTCACATGTTGGCCAGGGTGGTCTCGATCTCTTGACCTCGTGATCCACCCACCTCGGCCTCCCAAAGTGCTGGGATTACAGGTGTGAGCCACCGTGCCCAGCCAAATTTTTATCTTTATTTTTTGAGACAGGGTCTAGCTCTGTCACCCAGACTGGAGTGCAGTGGCATGATCTTGGCTCATTGCAACCTCTACCTCTCAAGCTCAAGCCATTCTTTCCCCTCAGCCTCCAGAGTAGCTGAGACTACAGGCATGTGCCACCATGCCTGGCTAATTTTTGTATTTTTTGTAGAGATGGGATTTTGCCATGCTGCCCAAGTTGGTCTTGAACTCCTGGACTCAAGTGACCCACCTGCCTCAGCCTCCCAAAGTGCTGGGATTACAGGCGCAAGCCACCATGCTCAGCCCCTTGGCTAGAATTTTATGTCTCCCTGCAAATTCCTGCTCATTTCAAGTGTGACTCAACTCCAGTGTGGCCCCACCTGAATTCTCAAAGCGGTCTTTCATGCTCTCCTCTGCACCACCTTGTACCTTGTGCTTACTTCTGTAGTGGCTGTTATGGTTCTTTTGTTATTTTTGGTGTATTTTTCTCTTTCCTACCAAATATAAGCTGCTTGTGGACCAGAAACATTTCTTTCATTCTTATATTCCCCAGTGATTTCAGCAATATCTGCTGCATGGCAAATACTCAATTAAAAATTCATTAAATGAATGAGGTTCGATATTTTGATTTTATATATATGTAAAATCAAAAAGTTATAAATATGAATTTTGAATCAAATATTAGTTAATAAAAAATGTCTTTACTATGTGTGATGCACAATGATATTTTCTATTCTACATTATTCATTTTTTTAAAATGTAAGTCATGACCTAGATTCCAAAATTAACTTGGGTTCCCAGCCTTATTCTGAAAAACACTGAACTGTATGGTCCACAGCAGGGATTTGTTTTTTTTTTTTTTTTTTTTTGAGACGGAGTCTCGCTTTTTCACCCAGGCTGGAGTGCAGTGGCTCAATCTCGGCTCACTGCAAGCTCCGCCTCCTGGGTTCACGCCATTCTCCTGCCTCAGCCTCTCCGAGTAGCTGGGACTACAGGCGCCCGCCACCACGCCCGGCTAATTTTTTGTATTTTTAGTAGAGACGGGGTTTCACCGTGGTCTCGATCTCCTGACCTCGTGATCCGCCCGCCTCGGCCTCCCAAAGTGCTGGGATTACAAGCGTGAGCCACCGCGCCCGGCCCACAGCAGGGATTTGAATGGAAGGTATGATCATGGAACGCTTTGAGAACCCAATGGAAGCTATGGGCCTTCTTGCCAGAAAGATGCATATGTGTACTAAAATTGACATTCAATTTCAGGGGCTCCTTGGACCCACCAAACTCCTTCTGAGAATCACAGGTTATGAGAAAGTTCCTTCTAACTCTATGATCCTGTTTTTCTGAGAAGTATTAAAAAGTAGTTGGGCCTGCCTGGACAACCTAGTGAGACCCTGCCTCTACAAAAAATAAAAGATTAGCCAGGCGTGGTGGCATGTGCCTGGGGTTCCAGCTACTTGGGAGGATGAGGCAGGAGAATTGCTTGAGCTCGAGGTCAAGGCTGCAGTGAGACAGTGTGCTATGATTGTGCCACTGCACTTCAGCTTGGGAAACAGAGCAAGATCCTGTCTCAAAAAAAAAAAACAAACAAAAAAAAAATTAGGTAGCTGGGAGGTGGGCATGGTGGTGAGTACCCGTAGTTCCAGCTACTCGGGAGGCTGAGGTAGGAAGATCTTTTGAACCCCAGGAATATGAGACCAGCCTAGGCAATATAGCAAGACTTTGTCTCTAAAACAAAACAAAACAAAAAGTATTAAGAAGTAGTCTTGGGGCTGGGTGCGGCAGTTCACACCTGTAATCCCTGCACTTTGGGAGGCCAAGGTGGGTGGATCACTTGAGGTCAGGAGTTTGAGAGCAGCCTGACCAACATGCTGAAACCCCACCTCTACTAAAAATATACAATTACCGCTGTTAAAAATACAAAAATTAGCTGGGCGTGGTAACATGTCTGTAATCCCAGCTACTGGGGAGGCTGAAGCAGGAGAATTGCATGAACCCAGGAGGTGGAGGTTGCAGTGAGCCAAGATCACTCCACTGCACTCCAGCCTGGGCGACAGAGAGAAAGTCCATCTCAAAAAAACCCCAAAAAAGACCTAGTCTTGGAACCTCAAACCTCTATTAATCATCTATATGGAGAGCACAAATTTGGAGGGGAGCTACATAAAGAACAAAGAATGGAAAGAAAATTTTGAGGTGAGACAGGTAGGATAGATAAGTACATGTGAAAAATTGAAGAGTGAAGAACAAAAGAAATCCCGACTAAGGGTTATGTAGAGGACAGAGGTGTGGCAATGCTGACCCAGGTTTTCAGGCCTGCTGTATCTGATTTTCTTTTCAGACTATTAGGCTTGGGATTGCAGCCCTGTAACTTTCTTCTTCCCTCCCTATGGCTCCCTCTCTCTTCCTCCCCTTTAGGCAGCCCTTATGGAAACTCTGAAACTCTTTCTCTTTTCTTCCAGATGGGGAGCTCTGGCAGAAAGAATGTTCTGGCCTGTGTGCAATGACTCTGTTTTCTCTGCCAAGGGATAAAGCTAAAATCTGCTTTCTTGGAAACCAGCTAATGTCTTTAGGAAGCATGACCCTAGTTAAGGAGAGACTGGGACCTTTTTTTTTTTTTTTTTTGAGATGGAGTCTCGCTCTGTCGCCCAGGCTGGAGTGTAGTGGCGCGATCTCGGCTCACTGCAACCTCCGCCTCCCATGTTCAAGCAATTCTCCTGCCTCAGCCTCCCGTGTAGCTGGGACTACAGGTGCCGGCCACCACACACGGCTAATTTTTGTACTTTTAGTAGAGACGGGGTTTCACCATGTTGGTCAGGCTGGTTTCGAACTCCCGACTTTAGGTGATCTGCCCGCCTCAGACTCCCAAAGTGCTGAGATCATAGGCGTGAGCCACCGTGCCCAGCTGAGACTGGGACCTTTGTTTTGAGACAGAGTCTCTATTACACAGAGTGCAGTGGCATGATCTCGGTTTACTGCAACCTCCAACTCCCAAATTCAAGTGATTCTCATGCTTCAGCTTCCTGAGTAGCTGGAATTACAGGCGTTTGACATCATGCCTGGCTAATTTTTGTATTTTTAGTAAAGACAGGGTTTCACCATGTTGGCCAGGCCAGTCTCGAACTCCTGGCCTCAAGCAATCCACCTGCCTTGGCCTCCCAAAGCCCTGGGATTACAGGTGCGAGCCACTACACCCAGCCCAGATGGGGACCTCCGAATAAAGGGAGGGTAAGAAAATAATTTTCAGCATCTACTGGTACAGTGACTCATAAAGATATGAGGATCTTGAACAGCAACAAATGATTTAAAAATGGAATATTCTGTCTCTGAGATCTAACCTTAGGATCACATACTACATTGGTCTTCTTTGAATCTAAGAATAACATCTAAAGTGTTTTTGGCGACCTGTCTAGGAGGCAACAAATATATATCTCACGTTTTCTACAGGACAAACTGTGAAAGAGATACATGTGAAGCCCAGAAGCATCACAGAATCGGTTTCCTATCCAACCCTCAGGAATTTGACAATTACAAGAACTTTGGTAAAGTCCAGAAAGCCCAGGACATTACTGTAGTCCATAAGTAACTAAACTAAGGGAAAGAATGGAATTTGGGGTGGGGTTAGGAAACCTGAGTTATGTCCCTAGATAGGCCCCTGATTCACTGTGTGATAATCACTAGTCACTTCCCTGCTCAGTGTTTCAGTCCCTTCCCCTGCCCAAGTAAAATAAAATAATGATTTTTTTTTTTTTTTTTTTGAGAAAGTTAAGCATGATTGTTTCTATAGAGAAATCTGGAAAGTAGCCAGTCTCTTAGTGTAGCTCTATGAGATGATTTTGGTCATTTTATAAGCAATGTAATCTGTAAACCTCCTGGTTGTTGTTGGGACCCTCAGAAGGGAATGAGATAAATAGGTAGTCCGCTTTCCTCCTGTGTCTTCTGTCTAGGATGATACTGTCGTGTTGCTAACAGAGGGCCGTGGAGAGAGATTTAGGAGATAACTGGGTAACACCCAACTAGGTCAGGGAATGAGTCAGGGCTCAAGGACTCGATACCAACCTCTCCCACTCCTGCCAGGAAACCTCTGGGTGAGACAGATGAGAGAGAAGCCGAGGGGCGGGCCTCACGCTGCCTGCCCTGGGTCCTCTGGCTTGTGGTTTCACCCTGGTTTGCCCTGCAGCAGCCGTAACATGTCTGCTGACACGCAAGCCCTGGACACGGCTGTCCCTCCCCCTTTCCCAAACTTCTGCTCAGTTTCAGAAACAGATGGCACATTCCACCCCAGAAGTGACTGTTGGAGAGATGAGAGGAAAAGGGCAGAGCAGAGCTAGGTGGAGATGTGACACTTCAGAAAGCACAGGGCAAAACACCATACATAAGACTTTCATCCAGGAGGCGAGTAGGAAGTAGAAACTAAACTCACCTCCAGAGAAATCAGGATGGGAAAAGGGCAGAACAACATGGCTGGGCTGCTGCAGATGATAGAACACAGCTGAAGGATAAGGCTGGGGCGTGCCCTGCAGCGCTAGCCTGGAAACCTTCAAGCCTTAAGAGCAAAATGACAAAAGGTCACGTCTCTTGTTTGGAGGTACTCAGTGCCTGCAAATCCATCTTTCTCTCCTCAACATCTCAATTCCCAGTTTATAATAGGCCAGTGCAAAAACGGTTTTAGGCACCTACAATCTACCGAGTTACATGTTTCCATATGTGATTTCACTTACGTTCACAACCCCTCTATGCGGTAAGTTCTCTGCATTTCAGTGTAGCCATCTGTGAAATTATCTCCATTCCACAGATGGGTTTGCACTGAAATGCAGGTGACTTAAGTAGTTGGCTAATAAAGTTTGGAAATAGTGGAGCAAGATCTACATCAGTTGCCAGAGCCCCCACGAATTTCATTATGTCGAGCTTTCTTTGATTTGAAGTAATCAAAATGAAGAAAGCAAAATGATGTCCAAATAGTAGAGACTTCTTAAAAGCTTTTCAAGGGGCTGGGTGAGGTGGCTCACGCCTGTAATCCCAGCACTTAGGGAGGCTGAGGCGGGCGTATCACCTGAGTTCAGGAGTTCGAGACCAGCCTCAACATGGGGAAACCCCGTCTCTACTAAAAATACAAAATTAGCCGGGCGTAGTGGTGCATGCCTGTAATCTCAGCTACTCAGGAGGCTGAGGCAGGAGAATTGCTTGAGCCTGGGAGGCAGAGGTTGCAGTGAGCCGAGATCGAGCCATTGCACTCCAGCCTGGGCAACAAGAGCGAAACTCCATCTTAAAAAAAAAAAAAAAAAAATAGCCTTTTTTGAGAAGATGTCTCGCTCTGTCGCCCAGGCTGGAGTGCAGTGGCGCGATCTCGGCTCACTGCAAGCTCCGCCTCCCAGGTTCACGCCATTCTCTCGCCTCAGCTTCCCAAGTAGCTGGGACTACAGGCGCCCACCTCCATGCCCGGCTAATTTTTTGTTTTTGTATTTTTAGTAGAGACGGGGATTCACCATATTAGCCAGGATGGTCTCTATCTCCTGACCTCGTGATCCGCCCGCCTTGGCCTCCCAAAGTGCTGGTATTACAGGCGTGAGCCACCGCACCTGGCTGAGCAATTTTTTTAAATTAATTTTTTTTATTTCAATAGCTTTTGGGGTACAAGTGGTTTTGGTTACATGGATGATTTGTACAGTGATAAAGTCTGCGATTTTAATACACCAGTCACTCAAGTAGTGTACACTGTACCCAATATATAGTTTTTATCTCTTGCCTACCTCCCACCGGTAGTGAGGAATTAATGGATATCCCTGAATCTCTCAACATAGGTATTTAAACATCCAGGAATTGTTGGGTTTACACAGGCCTCCCTGCAGTCTGAGATCCGGTGCAGCCTTGGTACCCTCTAGTGGAAGTTTCCTGCATTTGCACAGCTTCCCTGTTTCCAATCCCAAAGAGCTAAGAAGGAAGCCTTCACCCAGCCACAGGATAGCATCCCAAAAGAATGGTCAGCTGGAAGATAGACTTTTTTTTTTTTTTTGAGATGGAGTCTTGCTCTGTTGCCCAGGCTGTGCAGTGGCACGATCTTGGCTCACTGCAACCTCTGCCTCCCGGGTTCAAGCAATTCTCCTGCCTCAACCTTCCAAATAGCTGGGACTACAGACGCACGCCGCCATGCCTGGCTAATTTTTTGTATTTTAGTAGAGATACGGTTTCACCATGTTGCCCAGGCTGGTCTTGAACTCCTGAGCTCAGGCAATCCACCTGCCTCGGCCTCCCAAAGTGCTGGGATTACAGGCGTGAGCCACTGCGCCCACCCGGAACGTAGATTTTTGTATAGCAGGGTCATGCAGGGTAGAGGAAGGAATACAGACTAGAGAAAATGTGTGCCAAGCACTTGGTTCACAAGGGACCCCCAAAATGAGTCACTGTCAGTATATAAATGAGCTTAGGCCTTTGTACATTATTAATAGGGGCTCAATATACATAACACAGGGCTGTAGGCCTTTAGGGCTCTAGAGGGAGACTTTTTTTGAGACGGAGTATCACTCTGTCGCCCAGGTTGGAGTGCAGTGGCGTGATCTCGGCTCACTGAAACCTCCACCTCCCGGGTTCAAGTGATTCTCCTGCCTCAGCCTCCTGAGTAGCTGGGACTACAGGCACACGCCACCACGCCCAGCTGTATTTTTAGTAGAGACGGGGTTTCACCATCTTTGCCAGGCTGGTCTCAAACTCCTGACCTCGTGATCCGCCCGCCTTGGCCTCCCAAAGTGCTGGGATTACAGGCGTGAGCCACTGTGCCCGGCTAAGACTTTTTTTTTTTTTTAATGGAGAAAATTAGTGATCAGAGAACAAAGTGACTTTGGGCAAAACAATTTGCCAAAGGCCAAAGGGCAAATCAGTGTCCGCAATCGTGGTACTAGAATCCATGTCTCCTGTCTCCCAATCCAGAGGTCTTTCCACTCTATCACCCTTCCTTATTTGTTGGTTGATTGATTTTAGCCATAAATTCGTGTGCATACAAGGACATAAAGGTTGTAGGTATAACCAGGAAATTATTTCTGCCTTCCTCTGCCCACAATCCATACATTTTTCATTCTTTCATCCAATAGGCACATTTATAGAGTGCCTATTCTTGCCACACTAGGCATTGCTTTTCAAGTTTGTGGACCCTGTTACAGGGTACTCCAGCATATGAGAAGAAGTTCCCAGGCTACTGGAACCCCATGCCTACAGCCCTCTAAGGCACTCCTGGAGCTTCTTTCCCAAGTTTCTAGCACTAAATTGTTAGGTTTATTTCTGTCTCCCTCCCCCTGGAGAGGTAATCCCTGGGAATGGAAGTGGGTTAGAAACAGATTACTCTGATCCAGGGGCTTTGCTCTCTCCTCCCTAAACATGGTGTGGGAGGTGGTGGATGTGGGGAGTTGAAAATAGCCTGAAATTCCCTTTTAGGATTATTGCTTGATTTAGCCATCTGGGGTGAAAGTGGAGCAAGAAGAGGTGAGGGATTAATTCTAGACCTAGCTTGAGCAATGGGATGCATGGGCTTCTTTTCTGGCTCAGCCAAGGTGAGTAAGCAACATCTCTTCTGAAACCTGTCTTTAGAATAAGGAATCTAGGGCAAGCAAGCAGAAAGAGGTAAAGGAAAAGGATTTGTCCCCAGCAGCAGGGGTGAGTGGAAGGATAGATGGGAAAGAACAGCAGCTAAGAGAAGAAAGACCTTCAGCACAGGAATAAGGAATGACTTTTGGGCTTGGAAGCTACCTGCATTTCAGTGGTCTTAGCTTCAACAAAGGTGAGAACTACTCTCTAGGGGAAGAGAGCTAACGCTCAGGGCTTCCTGTGGACTTCTTGTTCATCCATCCAACAGGAACTCTCTTGCTTTAGGCACACTGCACTGGGGTGGACTCTGGGGGCAGGGATGTTATCTGTGTCCAGCACAAAGGGCAGTTACACTTACCAGGTTTCTGCTAGGCTCCTTATATCCCTTTCAGGGCTATGATGGGGCTCGGAAGCAGTAATTATAACTAACCAGAGTGGGACCATATATGAATTCACTTTATGAGTTAATAATGATTCTACTTAAATTCTACTTAATAACGTCCTTCCTTTCTTACCTTTTTTTTCTTTGATACAGACTCTTGCTCGGTTGCCCAGACTAGAGCGCAATGGTGCAATCTCGGCTCACTGCAACCTCTGCCTCCTGGGTTCAAGGGATTCTCCTGCCTCAACCTCCCGAGTAGCTGGGACTACAGACACGCGCCACCACACCTGGCTAATTTTTGTATTCTTAGTAGAGATGGGGTTTCACCATGTGGGCCAGGCTGTTCTTGAACTCTTGACCTTGTGACCCGCCCGCCTCAGCCTCCCAAAATGCTGGGATTACAGGTGTGAGCCACCGCGCCCAGCACCCCCACCTTTTTTTTGAGACGGAGTCTTGCTCTGTCGCCCAGGCTGGAGTGCAGTGGCGCAATCTCAGCTCACTGCAACCTCCAACTCCCAGGTTCAAGCGATTCTCCTGCCTCAGCCTCCTGAGTAGCTGGGGCTACAGGCATGCACCACCACGCCCAGCTAATTTTAGTAGAGACAGGGTTTCACCATGTTGTCCAGGATAGTCTCAATCTCTTGACCTCGTGATCTGCCCACCTTGGACTCCCAAAGTGCTGGGATTACAGGCGTGAGCCACCGCGCCCGGGCAATAACCCCCTTTCTATAGGTGAGGAAAAAAGGTGAAGCTAAGATGTAAGTAAACTCAGGCACTATAGCATTCTTAACCACTTTCACTATGTGAAAGCCATATACAGTCAACTCGAGTGACAAACAAGCTCTACTAATATTGCTAGCTAAAGATCAGGTGAAGCCGAGTGTGGTGGCTCACGCCTGTAATCCCAACACTTTGGGATACTGAGAGGTGAGGATTGCTTGAGCCCAGGAGTTTAAGACCAGCCTGGGCAAAATGGCAAGACCTTGTCTCTACAAAAAAAAAAAAAAAAGCTGGATATGGTGGCATGCTCTTGTAGTCCCAGCTACTAGGGAGACTGAAGCAAGAGGATCCCTTGAGCCCAGGAATTTGAGGCAGCAGTGAGCTATGATGGTACCACTGCATCCCACTGCACTCCAGCCTGGGTGACAAAGCGAGACCCCATCTCTAACTAACTAATTAACTAAAGCTCAGTTGAGAATATTTCTTAGAAAGTCAGGATCCTTGTTTCTTCTACGGCATCTTATTTTGGACAATTCACTTATTTTGCTCTCCATAGTCTCACTTTAGGGAAGGGAAGTACAATATAAATGCATGGCAAGCCTAGTACTTGCTTCAATTCTAGTATCATATTGTTTAGAATTGGATTCTTCCCAGTTCTCCAGAAGAATTTTCCTGGTTCAAATCAGCTGTGCTTCTCCTAGAAAGTAGGTCACTATGCAGAATTTCAGAAGTTTCCATCTCTGATGTCATCTGCCACTGGGAGGGGAAAAAACATAAGTGTGTGCTCCACTGCTTACATAGGAAGAGTCTCATTCTCTTTGGGCTCCATCTATTTTATTTATTTATTTTTTGAGACAGAGTCTCACTCTGTCACCCAGGCTGGAATGCAGTGGCACAATCTTGGCTCACTGCAGCCTCTGCCTCCCAGGTTCAAATGATTCTCATGTCTCCGCCTCCCAAGAAGCTGGGACTACAGGCTCATGCCACCATGCCTGGCTAATTTTTGTAATTTTACTAGAGATGGGGTTTCACCATGTTGGCTAAGCTGGTCTCGAACTCCTGGCCTCAAACAATCCACCTGCCTCAGCCTCCAAAAGTGCTGGGATTAGAGACGTGAGCCACCACACCCAGCCCTCTTTGGACTCCATTTAGAAATTTCAATAGGACAACAGTAACCCACTTTACTAGGAAAAAGAGAAAATCAACTTTTCCTTCTGCCTCATCACATTTCTGTTTTGTTTTGTTTTGTTTTGTTTTGTTTTTTGAGATGGAGTCTCGCTTTGTCGCCCAGGCTGGAGTGCAGTGGCCGGATCTCCGCTCACTGCAAGCTCCGCCTCCTGGGTTCATGACATTCTCCTGCCTCAGCCTCCCGAGTAGCTGGGACTACAGGTGCCCGCCACCGCGCCCGGCTAATTTTTTGTATTTTCAGTAGAGATGGGGTTTCACTGTGTTAGCCAGGATGGTCTCGATCTCCTGACCTTGTGATCCACCCACCTTGGCCTTCCAAAGTGCTGGGATTACAGGCGTGAGCCACCGCGCCCAGCCTGCCTCATCATATTTCAACTGGGATTCTTCACATATACTTATTGTATAAATAAATATTGGAGTGTCTACTATGTGCAAGACTGTTCTTTGCAAGACTGAGCCCCTAACAATTGATTCCTTCCTCTACTTGTACAATGAGTTCTCTTCTCTTGCTCCCATCATCATGACAAGATCTTTTTATCTTGCTTTTTCTGAAATGTGAACTACTAAGATTGTAGGATTAAGAAATACCCTTTTTGGCTGGGCACGGTGGCTCACGCCTGTAATCCCAGCACTTTAGGAAGACGAGGCAGGTGGATCACCTGAGGTCAGGAGTTCAAGACCAGCCTGACCAACATGGTGAAACCCCATCTTTACTAAAAATAGAAAAAATTAGCCAGGCTTGGTGGTGGGCACCTGTAATCCCAGCTACTTTGGAGGCTGAGGTAGGAGAATCACTTGAACCTGGAGGCCGACGTGGCAGTGAGCCGAGATCGTCCCACTGTACGCCAGCCTGGGCAACAAAATGAAACTTCATCTCAAAAAAAAAAAAAAAGCGCCGGGCGCGGTGGCTCACGCTTGTAATCCCAGCACTTTGGGAGGCCGAGGTGGGCGGATCACGAGGTCAGGAGATCGAGACCACGGTGAAACCCCGTCTCTACTAAAAATACAAAAAATTAGCCGGGCGTGGTGGCAGGCGCCTGTAGTCCCAGCTACTCGGAGAGGCTGAGGCAGGAGAATGGCGTGAACCCGGGAGGTGGAGCTTGCAGTGAGCCGAGATTGCGCCACTGCACTCCAGCCTGGGCGACAGAGTGAGACTCCGTCTCAAAAAAAAAAAAAAAAAAAAAAAGAAAAGAAAAAAGAAATATCCTTTTGGTGTTACTTCTCTAGCAGACAGCTCCCAATTTTCTTCTCTTTCTTGCTTTTTTTTTTTTTTTTTTGAGACAGAGTTTTGCTCTTGTTGCCCAGGCTAGAGTGCAATGGCATGATCTCGGCTCACCGCAACCTCCACCTCCTGGGTTCAAGCAATTCTCCTGCCTCAGCCTCCCGAGGAGCTGGGACTACAGGCATCCACCACCACGCCCGGCTAATTTCTTGTATTTTTAGTAGAGACGGGGTTTCTCCATGTTGGTCAGGTTGGTCGTGAGCTCCTCACCTCAGGTGATCTGCCTGCCTCAGCCTCTCAAAGTGCTGGGGTTACAGGCGTGAGCCACTGCGCCTGGCCAGCTCTCAATTTTCCATGAAGCTGATGAGGTAGGAAGATATGAATTTTCCAAAACAGTAGCTCATCAAACAACAACAAAACTCACTTATAGCTCATCTCTAAGCAATTAAATGATATTGACTCCCCTATCATTATTTCATCCAGACTGATATGGAACAAGTTTGTATTAACTGAGAAACTGATCAGAGGGTGGGCAGAGATGATCTGGGATGTGCTGGCTACCGTGTGAGGCTAACATAAAACTCAATGGTGGAGGAAGTAATCTAAGATAAATTATATTAATGTTCTGCATTAATCAATAATCTCGGCCAGGCACGGTGGCTCACGCCTGTAATCCCAGAACTCTGGGAGGCCGAAGCAGATGGATCACCTGAGGTCAGGAATTAGAGATCAGCCTGGCGATGTGGTGAAACCCCATCTCTACTAAAAATACAAAAATTAGCCAGGCATAGTGGCAGGTACCTGTAATCCCAGCTACTCGGGAGACTGAGGCAGGAGAATCGCTTGAACCCAGGGGGCAGAGGTCGCAGTGAGCCGAGATCAAGCTATTGCACTCCAGCCTGGATGACAAGAGTGAAACTCCATCTAAAAAAAAAAGAAAAAACAAAACAAAAAAAAACCTCTCATCCATGGAGTAAGGTTTCCTCACTTTGGTTGGGAATACCAGTAAAAATTATTCATGTTTTGGCCGGGCACGGTGGCTCACCCCTGTAATCCCAGCAATTTGAGAGGCCGAGGCAGGCGGATCACCTGAGGTCAGGAGTTTGAGACCATCCCGGCCAACATGGTGAAACCCCATCTCTACTAAAAATACAAAAAATTAGCCAGGCATGGTGGCGGGCACCTGTAATCCCAGTTACTTGGGAGGCTGAGGCAGGAGAATTGCTTGAAGCCGAGAGGTGGAGGTTGCAGCAAGCCAAGATTGTGCTACTGCACTCCATCTTGGGCAACGAGTGAAACTGTGTCTCAAAAGAAAAAAAAAATTCATGTTTTATTTTCTAGGGATTAGAGTAGATGGACAGGAGTCTGTTAAATAATCAGACATAGCTTATTTAAATGCTTAATAATATATATTCTATTTTTTTCTTTTTTCTTGTTTCCCTATGCTTCTATAGGCACTGAATAGCTCTGTTGCCCAGGCTGGAGTGCAGTGGTGGGATCTTGGCTTACTGCAACCTCTGCCTCCTAGACTTAAGCCATCCTACCACCTCAGCCTCCCCAGTAGCTGGGGCCACCATGCCCAGCTATTTTTTTGGTTTTTTTTTTTAGACGGAGTCTTGCTCTGTCGCTCAGGCTGGAGTTGAGTGGCACGATCTCGGCTCACTGCAAGCTCTGCCTCCAGGGTTCACTCCATTCTCCTGTCTCAGCCTCCCGAGTAGCTGGGACTACAGGCGCCTGCCACCACGCCCGGCTAATTTTTTTTTGTATTTTTAGTACAGACGGGGTTTCACCGTGTTAGCCAGGATGGTCTCAATCTCCTGACCTCGTGATTAGCCCGCCTCGGCCTCCCAAAGTACTGGGATTACAGGTGTGAGCCACCGCACCCGGCCTAATTTTTTTATTTTTTGTAGAGATGGGGTTTTGCCATGTTGGGCAGGCTGGTCTCGAACTCCTGGGCTCAAGGGATCTAACCCACTTCCGCCTCTCAAAGTGCTGGGATTACAAGTGTGAGCCACCCCACACGGCCCCACATACTCTTCAACACATACATACAGCACCTAATTTCATGTCACTATTAATGTGCTGTGCTATAGGTTCAATACTGTGGCTAGAACTTGTAGGGAAATTCTTACCATGGAAGAATGTACAACATAGCTGAGAAGTCAAGCTTTAAAAAACGCCTGTAATCCCTGCACTTTGGGAGGCCGAGGTGGGCGGATTGCCTGAGCTCAGGAGTTGGAGACCAGCCTGGGCAACAGGTGAAACCTCGTCTCTACTAAAATAGAAAAAATTAGCCGGGCATGGCAGCGTGCACCTGTAATCCCAGTTACTCTGGAGGCTGAGGCAGGAGAATCGCTTGAACCTGGGAGGCGGAGGTTGCAGTGAGCCGAGATTGTGCCACTGCACTCCAGCCTGGGTGACAGAGCGAGACTCCGTCTCCAAAAACAACAACAACAACACGTGACCTCCAAACTCAAAAGTAATCTTTCATTTCCTCTGATAGTCCCCAGCACTTTGCTTCGACCTTTGTAGCAATTCTACTTCAGCCTGAAATTTCTTGTATGTACAGCCTGTAGCTCCTAACTTATTGCAAAATATTGTAGATAAGAGCTCTGTAAGCTGTAATTGGCCGAATAATAACCAACGGCTAAGTGTGGAAAGTGTCTGCCTTTCAGCAACGTTTACACTACTGAATTTACCAGGGTGATCCCAACATCACGAATCCTTTAACAACTTAACGTGAAGCAGCACGTAGCAGTTACCTGCATGAGTTCTGGAATTAGGCTGCTTAGATTCGAATCTCGGTTCTACCAGTTATTATCTATCTAACCTTAAGTAAATTACGTAATTGCTCTGTGACTCTTTTCCGAAATGACAAATCACAAATATTTTTGTCAATTCACGTATCTTCTGCTTTAGTAAACATAGTAGAACATAGTAGTCAATCTCTTTTTTTTTTGAGACAAAGTCTTTCTCTGAGACCCAGGCTGGAGTGCAGTGGCGGGATCTCAGATCACTGCAGCCTCTGCCTCCTGTGTTCGAAGGATTCTCCTGCCTTAGCCTCCCAAGTAGCTCAGACTACAGCCGCCTGCCACCAAGCCCGGCGCTCTCTTGCTGGCGCATGACAACCGTGCGTTCCACTCTACGCCCAATTTTTTTTTTTTTTTTAGACGGAGTCTAGCTCTGGCTGGAGTCAGTGGCGCGATCTCGGCTCACTGCAACCTCTACCTCCTGGGTTCAAGCGATTCTCCTGCCTCAGCAGCTGCGACTACAGGCAGCTGCGACTACAGGCGCGTGCCACCACGCCCGGCTAATTTTTGTATTTTTAGTAGAGACGGGGTTTCGTCATGTTGGCGAGGCTAGTCTCGAACTCCTGACTTCAGGTGATCCACCGGTCTCGGCCTCCCAAAGTGCTGGGATTACAGGCGTGAGCCACCGCGTACGGCCTACTTCTCCTTTTTTAACTAATGGAATAAACGTCAACGTGCCAAGCATACAGCAAAGCCCATTCCCCGGCCTTCAGAAAGCCTCGCGCGCAGGCGCAGCTCGCGTTCAGGCGCTCTCGCAGGCGCGTGACAACAGTGCGTTCCACCCTACGCCAAACGTTGTCTCCCTGCGCACGCGCGGCCGTACGCCGCCCTCCCTACTCCACCCTCCCCCAGTCCCGCGAGCACGTGCGCGTCCTCGCTGCTCACATTTCGGCGGAGGGCGCGCTCCCTGGAAAATTCCACTCCTGTGCTAGCTCCACCCTATGCGGCTTTTCTCCAACCCGACACTCTTCACTCTCAGCTCCCTTCCCGGCGGCCTTTGCGGGAACAAGATGGCAGCCCCCATGCCTCAAGTGTTGTCTCTTTTATCGAGGGTTTTGGGCTGGTGGTCTCGGCAGGTGGGTAGAGACGGGGCCGATAGGACCCTAGGGCCTAGAGGAGGAGGACAGAGTCGAGGGAAATACTCTCTGTGCAATTGTCCTTGGTGAGCTGGGACAATACGAGTCATACCTAGGCCGGGGAAGAGGCTTAGGTGGACAGGACCTAGCTACTGAGCTCAGTGGTCGAATGGGGATAGGCTAGACAGGGCCGTGAGAGCGAGTGAATTAACGGCGATTACGTTTTTCCGAATTGGTTTGGGTCTGTCTGGCGAGGAGATATTAAAGGGGAGACAAGTAATGGGTTGGAAGGTGGACTCCCAAATCTTCGATTCTTGTAAATGAACTACGTTGAAGAGTAGCCGAAAATGAGGGCGTCCCATACTGTCACTGCCCTTGTCTGAGCAAACCTCATGATCAGAGAGAAAAGGTCTCCTGGTCTTTCGAGGGTTTATTGGTCAGTTGGGTGCTAAAACGACAGAATAAAGTTTACAGCGAGACTCCGGATAGAATGAGCAAAATGTCACGAGTAAATATGGAGCAGATGCCTACAAGAGGACTTTGCTTATGCTTTAAGAATAGCATTCAGGGCCAGATGTGGTGGTTCACACTTGTAATCCCAGCACTCTGGAAGTCCGAGGCGGAAGGATGGCTTGAGCCCAGCAGTTCGAAATGAGCCTGGGCAACATGTAAGACCTGGTCTTTTTTTTTTTTTTTTTTGGAGACAGAGTCTGGCTCTGTCCCCCAGGCTGGAGTGTAGTGGCACCATTTCGGCTCACTGCAAGCTCCGCCTCCCGGGTTCACGCCATTCTCCTGCCTGGACTACAGGCGCCTGCCACCACGCCCTGCTAATTTTTTTTGTATTTTTAGTAGAGACAGGGTTTCACTATTTTGGCCAGAATGGTCTCGAACTCCTGACCTCGTGATCCACCCACCTCGGCCTCCCAAAGTGCTAGGATTACAGGCTTGAGCCACCGCGCCCGGCCAAGACCTGGTCTTTACAAAAAAAATTTAAAATTAGCCGGGTGTGATGGCGCACTCCTTAGTCCCAGCTACTTGGGAGGCTGCGGTGGGAGGATAGCTAGAGCCCAGGAGGTCAAGGCTGCAGTGAGCCGTGATCGTGCCACCGCACTCCAGGCTAGCGATCTGCCTCAAAAAATAATAAAGAATAGTATTCTGCCCATTTCAGTGTTGAGTTGGCGTTTCCCCATCACCATCAGTTTTTGAAACTTGCTTTAATCAACTCAGTATCCGTAGGAGTTAGCATAGTCCTGTACTGTGGAAAGTTCTAAAGGAAAGCCTTTAGTAAATGTGATGTTAATAAAGGTTGCTAACTGTCTTGTATTTAGAGACACCCGTAAGTATTAAGGTCCTAATGCATTTTTCCCTGTGATATTGTTTTATAATTGTTCCTGAAGCATTCTTTGGATATTCCCTCTCTATAGTGCTTTGCTTAGAGTTTGTAAAAGGTAGTAGATCTTTTTTCTAGGTTCCTAACCTTTCCTCTACCTTCCAGCCAGTTCTGGTGACTCAGTCCGCAGCTATAGTTCCAGTAAGAACTAAAAAACGTTTCACACCTCCTATTTATCAACCTAAATTTAAAACAGAAAAGGAGTTTATGCAACATGCCCGGAAAGCAGGATTGGTTATTCCTCCAGAAAAATCGGACCGTTCCATACATCTGGCCTGTACAGGTGAGGTATTTCTGGGACCCCGACCTGGGATCCTTCTGTCAGAGATCTTTTGGAACTTGGGATGACTTAGACTATGATTGATAATATGTAATTAAGCACGAAGTCAGTTCAACCTCAATAATGATTAACCTTATACACACTGTATGTCATGAAGCTGTTCTTTGAACTTACTTTCACACTGTCCCTAGAAGGCAAGAGTGAAATTTCTCCATTTTGTGGAAGTAGAAACTGAGGCTCTGAGAGAAGACTTAAATCTTTCTGGCTTTTTTGGTTTTGTTTTTTGTTTTTTGTTTTTTTTTTTGAGACAGAGTCTCGTTCTGTCACCCAGTGGCACGATCTCGGTTCACTGCAACCTCTGCCCCCCTGCGTTCAAGCGATTCTCCTACTTCAGCATTCCAAGTAGCTGGGATTACAGGCACCTGCCACTGTGTCCAGCTAATTTTTGTATTTTTAGTAGAGATGGGGTTTCACCATCTTGGGCAGGCTGGTCTTGAATTCCTGACCTTGTGATCCGCCCGCCTCGGCCTCCCAAAGTGCTGGGATTACAGGCATGAGCCACCGTGCCCGGCCTTGTTCTGTTTTTTTCTAGTGTAACATAGTTCTCTCTACATGGAAGTCTGTTTCATTAGTCTACTTCATATCCACAATCCTTCCCAATTTTACATTACTTCAATTTTATGAGTTTTTCTCAGTTTTTCAACACTTTCTTAATTTTTTTCTTCCCTTATTGCAGCTGGTATATTTGATGCCTATGTTCCTCCTGAGGGTGATGCACGCATATCATCTCTTTCAAAGGAGGGACTGATAGAGAGAACTGAACGAATGAAGAAGACTATGGCATCACAAGTGTCGTAGGTGTCTGAGACAATTCGATGTTGGTATTAGAATAACAATTTCTTGTTGCTACCTTATCCCAAAGAGACCTTTTTGGGTTAATTGGGTTGGATATCATTCTCTTAATAACATGATGGTATTTTCTCCTTTGTACTAGAGTTTGTATTTAATGCAAAATAATGTGAGCTTTCTGATTCTCAGCATCCCTGCCTTTATTGGTAATTTTTGTCACATCAGTTAGGTAGTTGACTTTGGAGTGTATAGGATCCTTTTTTAATCATATATTTAATTTCTTTTTTTTTTTTTGAGATGGAGTTTCGCTCTTGTTGCCCAGACTAGAGTGCAATGGCGTGATCTTGGCTCACCGCAACCTCCGCCTCCCAGGTTCAAGTGATTCTCCTGCCTCAGCCTCCTGAGTAGCTAGGATTACAGGCATATGCCACCACGCCTGGCTAAGTTTGTATTTTTAGTAGAGACACGGTTTCTCCATGTTGGTCAGGCTGGTCTTGAACTCCTGACCTCAGGAGGCTCGCCTCGGCCTCCCAAAGTGCTGGGATCACAGGCAAAAGCCACCACGCCTGGCCCCTTTTTTTTTTGAGACAGAGTTTCACTCTTGTTGCCCAGGTTGGAGAGCAGTGGCGTGATATCTTAGCTCACCACAACCTCTGCCTCCTGGGTTCAAGCGATTCTCCTGCCTCAGCCTCCCGAGTAGCTGGACTGCAGACGCATGCCACCACGCCCAGCTAATTTTTGTATTTTTAGTAGAGACGGGGTTTTGCCATGTTGGCCAAGATGGTCTCGATCTCTTGACCTCGTGATCCACCCACTTCGGCCTCCCAAAGTGCTGGGATTACAGGCGTGAGCCACTGCACCCAGCCGACCTGGCTAATTTTTAAAAGAAATTTTTTTTGTAGAGACAGGGGTCTCACTATGTTGCCCAGGCTGGTCTCGAACTCCTGGGCTCAAGCAGTCCTGCCACCTCAGCCTCCCAAAATTCTGGGATTACAGGTGTGATCCATCACACCCGGCCAGTCTAGCTCTGACTGTATTTATTCTTTTTTTAAAATTTGTACTGTTCATTGCAGAGCAGGGCCACCCCATAGGACAGTGTGCCCAGAGTAGCTGTTCTGACTATATCTAAATCATGTATAGGTTTATGTGCATAAGTATGTTGAGTCAGTATGAATTCTTCACATGGCCATGACTTATTTCTCTACATATAGATTTTATTGGCTGGGTACGGTGGCTCTCGCCTGTAATCTCAGCACTTTGGGAGGCTGAGGTGGGCAGATCACCTGAGGTCGGGAATTGAAAACCAGCCTGACCAACATGGAGAAACCTCGTCTCTACTAAAAATGCAAAATTAGCCGGGCGTCGTGGCACATGCCTGTAATCCCAGCTACTCAGGAGGCTGAGGCAGGAGAATCGCTTGAACCCGGGAGGCGGAGGTTGCGGTGAGCTGAGAGCGTGCCATTGCACTCCAGCCTGGGCAACAAGGGCGAAACTCTGTCTCAAAAAAAAATAATAGTAAAAAAGATTTTATCATATCACCTCCCTGCTTAGAACTCTTTTATGGCTTCCTGTTAACCAAAGAATAAAATCCAGATATCTTCAGTGGTATACAAAGCTTTTATAATCTGGTCCTTGCCTTTTTCTCCACCATCATTCTTTGTCCTTATTCCATTTTTCTCATCCTAAATTTTAGCATTTCCAAACTAATTGCCAGTTCCTTGCCAGTACTGTACCATTCCTCTTTGTCTTTGCACATCCTTTCCTTTGCCTGAAATGTCTTTTTCCCCTCCTACTTTTTTTTTTCTTCTTTTTTTGAGATGGAGTTTCACTCTTGTTGCGAGGCTGGAGTGCAGTGGTGGATCTCGGCTCACCCCAACCTCTGCCTTCTGGGTTCAAGCAATTCTCCTGCCTCAGCTCCCGAGTAGCTGGGATTACAAGCATGTGCCACCACGTCCGGCTAATTTTGTATTTTTAATAGAGACGGGGTTTCTCCATGTTGGTCAGGCTGGTCTTGAACACCCGACATCAGGTGATCCACCAGCCTCAGGCCTCCCAAAGTGCTGGGATTACAGGCGTGAGCCACCACGCCTGGCTATCACGTTTGTTTCTAAGGCCTCCATGACTATTTTTGGTGCTGCCTTTGCTGTGATCATAATTGCACACTTGTATTTATTTCTCCTGATAACTCTGTACTGCAATGTTTCCTCTTACGTATTTCTCTCCTGGACTGTGAGCAGGGTCCATGGTGATGATGAACAAAGCACATACGGTTTTACCATGCAGTTCTCTTCTAGGGGAGGAAAACAGTCATTAAATACTGATAGCACACAATTAAATAATTATAGGTGTAGTGAAGTAGGAGTGCCGTGGAGCATATGACAGGGAAAGATAATGGCCGGGCACGGTGGCTCATGCCTGTAATCCCAGCACTTTGGGATGCCGAGGCAGGTGGATCATGGGGTCAGGAGATAGAGACCATCGTGGCTAACAGGGAAACCCCGTTTCTACTAAAAATACAAAAAATTAGCCAGGCGCGGTGGCAGGCGCCTGTAGTCCCAGCTACTCAGGAGGCTGAGGCAGGAGAATGGCGTGAACTCAGGAGGCAGAGCTTGCAGTGAGCCGAGATTGCGCCACTGCACTCCAGCCTGGGTGACAGAGCAAGACTCTGTCTCAAAAAAAAAAAAAAAGATAACTTGGTCTGGGAGATCAGAGAAGACTTGCCTGAGGAAATGATATTTAAAGTTGGGATTGTGGCTGGATGCAGTGGCTCACAACTGTAATCCTAGCACTTTGAGAAGCCAAGGCTGGCAGATCACCTGAGGTCGGGAGTTCGAGACCAGCCTGGCCAACATGGTGAGATCCCATCTCTACTAAAGATACAAAATTTAGCCAAGCATGGTGGCACATACCTGTAATCTCAGCTACTCGGAAGGCTGAGGCAGGAGAATCGCTTGAACCCAGGAGGTGGAGGTTGCAGTGAGCCCAGATTGCACCACTGCACTCCAGCCTGGGCAACAGAGTGAGACTCTATCTCAAAAAAAAAAAAAAAAAAAGTTGGTGTTTTTTTAGAGTTAGCCAGGTTGAGAAGTGTGGTGAGGAATAGCATTCTAGGGAAACAGAACAGTACAAGCAAGGCTTTGAGGTTAAAAGAGTATAAAGGGGTGTCAGATTTTGTCAAATGCTTTTTTGTGTCTATTGAGATGATCATGTGATATTTGTTCTTTATTCTGTTGATATGATGACATATTAGTTGATTTTCTTTTTTTTCTTTCTTTTTTTTTTTTTTTTTGAGATGGAGTCTTGCTCTGTTGCCCAGGCTGGAGTCAGTGGCTCCATCTCAGCCCACTGCAGCCTCTGCAAGTGATTGTCCTGCCTCAGCCTCCTGAGTAGCTGAGACTACAGGTGCGCGCCACCATGCCCCACTGATTTTTGTATTTTTAGTAGAGACAGGGTTTCACCATGTTAGGCAGCCTGGACTCCTGACCTCAGGTCATCCACCTCCCTGACCTCCCAAAGTGCTGGCATTACAGGCGTGAGGCACTGTGCCCAGCCTTATTAATTGATTTTCAAATATTAAACCAACCTCACATCCCTGGGATAAATTCCTTTAACACACTTAAATTAACACTTTGATTAAATCAAATTCTCTATTTATATTGTTATAACTTGGAAAATGCTGTTGACAGCTGAGTTATATAGTACATTATGAATACTTTTTCTTTCCTGCATAATATATTTTTTTTTTTCTGAAGTGAAGTGTCTTAATTTGCTCATTTGCTTATGGAACTATGGGTTATGTAATTTCCTCTCTGTGCATTCAAAACATTAATTTTTTTTTTTTTTTTTTGAGACTGGAGTCTCGCTCTGTTGCCCAGGCTGGAGTGCAGTGGCGCAATCTTGGCTCACTGCAAGCTCCGCCTCCCGGGTTCACACCATTCTCCTGCCTCAGCCTCTCCAAGTAGCTGGGACTACAGGCGCCCGCCACCACGCCCAGCTAATTTTTTGTATTGTTTTAGTAGAGACAGGGTTTCACCGTGGTCTCGATCTCCTGACCTCGTGATCTGCCCGCCTCGGCCTCCCAAAGTGCTAGGATTACAAGCGTGAGCCACCGCGCCCAGCCAATTTTTTTTTTTTTTTTTGAGAGGGAGTCTCACTCTGTTGCCCAGGCTGGAGTGCGATGGTGTGATCTTGGCTCACTGCAACCTCTGCCTCCCAGATTCAAGCAATTCTTCTGCGTTAGCCTCCCCAGTAGGTGGGACTACAGGTGTGCGCCACCACACCTGGCTAATTGTTTTGTATTTTTAGTACAGACGGGGTTTCACCATATTGGCCAGGCTGGTCTCGAACTCCTGACCTCATTATCTACCCGCCTCAGCCTCCCAAAGTGCTGGGATTACAGGCGTGAGCCACCACGCCCTGCAACATTAAATATTTTATTTCATTTTTTTCAAGAAATCCCTCCTGGAGTCTTCTTACCTGTTTTAATCTGGACTAGTTTCTTAAGGCCAACTGTACATCTTAGGATCTAATATTCCTCTTACCTCCCTCTTTTTTCTTTTCTTTTTCTTTTCGAGACTGAGTCTCACTCTGTTGCCCAGGCTGGAGTGCAGTGGCACGATCTCAGCTCACTGCAACCCCTGCCTCCCGGGTTCAAGCGATTCTCCTGCCTCAGCCTCCTGAGTAGCTGGGATTATAGGCGCACGCCACCACACCCAGCTCATTTTTGTATTTTTAGTAGAAACGGGGTCTCACCATGTTGGTCAGACTGATTGCCTCCCTCTTACATTGTATTCCCTGTTGCTTGGATCCTATGTCTTTATGGTTTCATAGTTTATTTCGTTACTTTGGTGGAGCACATTTTCTAGCAGCTTCCTGAGAAAGGCTGCATGGTGGATAAATAAGATCTTGCAAGTCTAAAAAGAAGTCTTTCTTTTTTTCTCCCACTTCGTTTATAATTTGCCCAGGTATTTAATTCTGCGATAGAAATAATTTTTTCCTCAATTAAAAGTACTGCTTGAAGTCTGGGCGTGGTGGGTCATGCCTGTAATCTCAACACTTTGGGAGGCTGAGGCAGGAGGATCACTTGAGCAGGAGTTGAATACCAGCTGGGCAACACAGTGAGACCTTGTCTCTACAAAAACTAAAAAAAAGTGAAAATTAGCCAAGCGTGGTAGTGCACACCTGTAGTTCCAGTTATTTGGGAGTCTGAAGTGGGAGGATTGCTTGAGTCCTGGAGGTCAAGGCTGCAGTGAGCCCTGATGGCATCACTGTACTCTAGCCTGGGTGACAGAGTGAGACCCTGTCTCAGTGAATGAATGAATGAATGAATGAGTGAATGAATAATAAAAGCACTGCTCTGTTGTCTTTGTAATTTCTTTTTATTTATTTTTTTTTTTTGAGACGGAATCTCACTCTTTCGCCCAGGCTGGAGTGCAGTGGCGCGATCTTGACTCACTACAACCTCTGCCTCTTGGGTTCAAGCAATTCTCCTGCCTCAGTCTCCTGAGTAGCTGGGACTACAGGTGCTCGCCACCATGCCTGGCTAATTTTTGTGTTTTTAGTAGAGACAGGGTTTCACCATATTGGCCAGGCCGGTCTCGAACTCCTGACCTTGTGATCCGCCCACCTCGGCCTCCCAAAGTGCTGGGATTACCGACCTGAGTCACCGTGCCCAGCCATAACTTCTTTTTTTTTTTTGAGACGAAGTCTCGCTCTGTCACCCAGGCTGGAGTGCAGTGGCAGGATCTCAGCTCACTGCAACCTCTGCCTCCTGGGTTCAAGCGATTCTTCTGCCTCAGTCTCCCAAGTAGCTGGAACTACAGGTGCATGCCATCACGCCTGGCTAATTTTTTGTATTTTAGTGGAGACGGGGTTTCACCATGTTGGCCAGGATGGTCTCGATCTCCTGACCTCATGATTTGCCTGCTTCGGCCTCCCAAAGTGCTGGGATTACAGGCGTGAGCCACCGCACCCAGCCTGTCTTTGTAACTTCTAATGTTGCTGTTAGGAAGCCCAGTGTTGCCAGGTGCCATGGCTCAGGCCTATAATCCCAGCACTTTGGGAGGCTGAGGCAGGTGGATCACAAGGTCAGGAATTCGAGACCAGCCTGGTCAGCATGGTGAAACCCCATCTCTACTAAAAATACAAAAATTAGTGGGGCGGGGTGATGTGTGCCTGTGGTCCCAGCTACTCGGGGAGGATGAGGCAGGAGAATCACTTGAACCCAGGAGGCGGAGGTTGCAGTGAGCCGAGATTGTGCCACTGTACTCTAGCCTGTGCGATGGAGTGCGAGACTGTCTCAAAAAAAAAAAAAAAAAGAAGCCCAGTGTTATTCTGACTCTTTTTTTTTTGAGATGGAGTCTCTCTCTGTTGCCCAGGCTGGAGTGCAGTGGTGTGATCACTACAACCTCTGCCTCCTAAGTTCAAGTATTCTCCTGCCTCAGCCTCCTGAGTAGCTGGGATTACAGACAGCACCACCATGCCCAGCTAATTTTTTTTTTTTTTTTTGAGATGGAGTCTCGCTCTGTGACCCAGGCTGGAATGCAGTGGTGCGATCTCTGCTCACTGCAACCTCTGCCTCCTGGATTCAAGTGATTCTTGTGCCTCAGCCTCCAAAGTAGCTGGGATTACAGGTGCGCACCACCACGCCCAGCTTATTTTTGGATTTTTGGTAGAGATGGTGTTTCACCGTGTTGGCTAGGCTGGTCTCAAACTCCTGACCTCAAGTCATCTACCTGCCTCGGCCTCCCAAAGTGCTGGGATTACAGGCATGAGCCACTGCGCCTGGCCTATTTTGACTCGAGCACTTGTATGAAACCCGTTTTTTCTGTTTTTAGTGCATATGTTATCTTTGATTCTAGAATTCTGAAATTTCACTATGAGAAGTCTTAGTCTTTCTTTAGAGTGCTTAATTTAAGAGGGAGAAGGTTGAATTTCCAGGACTTGACACATTAAAAAATCAATTATTGGCTGGGCATGGTAGCTCATGCCTGTAATCCCAGGACTTTGGGAGCCTGAGGTGGGTGGATCCTGAGGTCAGGAGATCGAGACCATCCTGGCTAACACGGTGAAACCCCGTCTCTACTAAAAATACAAAAATTTAGCCGCGTGTGGTCGCTGGCGCCTGTAGTCCCGGCTACTCAGGAGGCTGAGGCAGAATGGCGTGAACCGAGGAGGCGGAGCTTGCAGTGAGCCGAGATCATGCCACTGCACTCCAGCCTGGGTGACAGAGCGAGACTCAAAAAAAGAAAAAAAAAAAAAAGCAAAACAATTATTAAGTGGATGGACATGAATGGAGGTCAGTGTAGGCTGTGAATTATTGAATTGTAAGACCTTTAGAAGTAATACTCAGGCTTAATTTTACAGAATCCGGAGGATAAAAGACTATGATGCCAACTTTAAAATAAAGGACTTCCCTGAAAAAGCTAAGGATATCTTTATTGAAGCTCACCTTTGTCTAAACAAGTAAGTGAACTCACTATCTTTACCCATTCTGTTCTCAGCAGTTAGCTATTATTTTAGGCATAGTTTTTTTGTTTGTTTGTTTTTGCTTTGCATGAATTTGTTTTCTGCCTTCAGGTAAGAGATCTAGAGTGAGAGAACTTCCTATATTGGAAGTAATTAGTGACTGAAGCTGTCTTTCACTCCCCTCTCTGCTTCTGGGAATTTCTACCATTTGGTCTGTCTCAGTTCCACCTGCAAGTGTTGGGACCTTGTGCGAATAGCTGCCTTTTTCACCCCTGAATTCGTCCTGATCTTTTTTGTGTGTTTGTCTTGCGTATCTTCATTTCCCTTTCCTTGGTTATTTTGAATATATTTCTTGTGAAAATTTCCAGCTCTCCCTCCACTTTTATTTTATTTTTTTATTTTTTATTTTGAGATGGAGTCTCACTCTGTCGCCCAGGCTGGAGTGCAATGGCACAATCTTGGCTCTCTGCAACCTCCACCTCCCTGGTTCAAGCAACTCCCCTGCCTCAGCCTCCCAAGTAGCTGGGATTACAGGCACACGCCACCACATCCAGCTAATTTTTTTGTATTTTTAGTAGAGACGGGGTTTCATCATGTTGGCCAGACTGGTCCCGAACTCCTGACCTCAGGCAATCCACCTGCCTCGGCCTCCCAAAGTGCTAGGATTACAGGCGTGAGCCACCACGCCCGGCCCCATTTGTTTTTTGAGATGGAGTCTCACTGTTGCACAGTCTGGAATGCAGTGGCATGATCATGGCTCACTGCAGCCTTGACCTCCTGGACTCAAGTGGCTCTCTCAAGGACTCTACTTAGTCCTTCAAGTAGAGCTGGGGCCACCAGCATCTGCCACCACACCGAGCTAATTAAAATAAACTTTTTTTTGTAGAGACAAGGTTTTGCTATGTTGCCTAGACTGGTCTCAAATTCCTGGGCTCAAGCAATCCTCCTGCCTTGGCCTCCCAAAGTGAAGAAATTATAGGCATGAGCCACCATACCTGGCCACCCAGCTTTTTCTTGATTCATCCAAGTTAGGGCTGCTAGGAAGATGAAGAATCAACATTAGGAGGCTAGAATATCTTAAGTACTAGCCGTGGACTGTTGCTGGCATTCTTTGATCTGTGGCTGCTATGGCTAGGCTTCAGGTGGGACCAAAAACCTGTAGTCTAAAATCCATTAATTATTTAATTTTACTTTTATTTCTTTAAAAAAAATTTATTTATTTTGAATAGAGATGGGATGTCGCGATGTTGCCCAGGCTGTTCTTGTTTTTGTTTTTTGTTTTGAGACGGTCTCGTTCTGTTGCCCAGGCTGGAGTGCAGTGGTGCAATCACAGCTCATTGCAGCCTCAGCTTCGGGGCTCAAGCGATCCTCCCATCTCAGCCCCTTGAGTAGCTGGAACTCTAGGGGTGTACCACCACACCCTGCTAGTTTTCATATTTTTGTAGAGATGGGATTTCACCATGTTGCCCAGGCTACGTAAGCCGGTCATTTTTTTTTTCTCCCTTTTTGAGACGGAGTCTAGCTCTGTCACCCAGGCTGGAGTGCAGTGGTGCAATCTTGGCTCACTGCAGCCTCTGCCTCCTGGGTTCAAGCAATTCTCCTGCCTTAGCCTCCCAAGTAACTGGGATTTCAGGCACATGACACCACACCCAGCTAATTTTTGTATGTTTAGTACAGATGGGGTTTTACCATGTTGGCCAGGTGGTCTGAAACTCCTGACCTCAGGTGATCTGATCTGCCTGCCTCAGCCTCCCAAAGTGCTGGGATTACAGATGTGAGCCACTATGCCCAGCCTTGTTTTATTTCTCAAAACATTGGTTTTTTTTTGTTGTTTGTTTTTTTTGAGATGGACTCTTGCTCTGTTGCCCAGGCTGGAGTGCAGTGACGTGATCTTGGCTCACTGCAACCTCTGCCTCCCAGATTCAAGCAATTCTCCTGCCTTAACCTCCCAAGTAACTGGGATTACAGGCACGCACCACCACACCTGACTATTTTCTGTATTTTTAATAGAGACGGATTTCACCATGTTGGCCAGGCTGGTCTTGAACTCCTGACCTCAAGTGATCCGCCCACCTTGGCCTCCCGAAGTGCTGGGATTACAGGCGTGAGCCACCTAATTTTTGTATTTTTAGTAGAGACGGGGTTTTGCCATGTTGGCTAGGCTGGTCTCAAACTGCTGACCTCAGGTGATCCGCCCTCCTCAGCGTTACTGTTGTTTCTGTTGAGAAATTAACTTTTTTTTTTCATTTTGTTAAAATTTATTTTTACTTTGTGTGCTTTTATTTATCTTTTTTTTTTGAGACAGAGTCTCACTCTGTCGCCCAGGCTGGACTGCAGTAGCGCAATCTTGACTCACTGCAACCTCCACCTCCCAGTTTGAAACGATTCTTCTGCCTCAGCCTCTTGAGTAGCTGGAACTACAGGTGCCTGCCACCACGCCCAGCTAATTTCTGTACTTTTAGTAGAGACAGGGTTTCGCCATGTTGGCCAGGCTGGTCTCGAACTCCTGACCTTGTGATCTGCCCACCTTGGCCTCCCAAAGTGCTGGGATTACAGGTGTGAGCCACCATGCCCAGCTGACTTTGTGTGCTTTGAAGATTTTCTCTTGGGCTGGGCGTGGTGGCTCTCGCCTGTAATCCCAGCGCTTTGAGAGGCCGAGACTGGCGGATCACAAGGTCAGGAGTTCGAAACCAGCCTGGCCAATATGGTGAAACCCTGTCTCTACTAAAAATACAAAAAAAAAAAATTAGCCAGGTGTGGTGGCACATGCATGTAATCTCAGCTACTTGGGAGGGGCTGAAGCAGGAGACTCGTTTGAACCCGGGAGTCAGAGGTTGCTTTGAGCCGAGATCGTGCCGCTGCACTCCATCCTCAGCAACAGAGCAAAACTCCGTCTCAGAAAAAAAAAAAAAAAAAGATTTTTTTTCTTTCTCTTTAGTATTCAGTAATTTACTGTGATTTATCTATGGGTATCTCTGTCTTCTTAAATTTTTATTTATTTATTTATTTATTTTTGAGACGGAGTCTCGCTCTGTCACCCAGGCTGGAGTGCAGTGGCACAATTTCGGCTCACTGCAAGCTCTGCCTCCCGGGTTCATGCCATTCTCCTGCCTCAGCCTCCTGAGTAGCTGGGACTACAGGCGCCTGCCACCATGCCCGGCTAATTTTTTGTATTTTTAGTAGAGACAGCGTTTCACCATGTTAGCCAGGATGGTCTCGATCTCCTGACCTCATAATCTGCCCGCCTCGGCCTCCCAAAGTGCTGGGATTACAGGCATGAGCCACCGTGCCCGGCCCTTTTAGTTTTTTTGTAGAGACAGGGTCTGGCCTTGTTGCTCAGGCTGGTCTTGAATCCCTGGCTTCAAGCGATCCTTCCACCTCAAACTCCCAAAGTGCTGGGATTATAGGCATGTGCCACCACACTGGGCCATGTGTGTGTCTTTTATCCTGCTCTGGGTTCATATTGCTTCTTAAATCTTTAGGTGCTTTTTTTGTCAGTGTTAGAAAATTCTCAGTCAGAACTCATCTCTTCAGATGTTGCTTCTGCTCCACTTTCTCGTCTCCTTGTGTAGTTCTGAATACACATATGTTAGATCTTTCACTGTGTGCCAAATGTGTCTTCAGCTCTTTTCTATATTTTTCCAACCTTTTTTTCCCCCTCCAGCTTTAGTATGGATATTCTCTGATCTATCTTCCTGTCCTCTTTTCAGTTGTAGCTAATCTGCTGTTAACCTACCTATCGAGGTCTTAATTTTATATTTATTTTATTTATTTTCTGTTTTTCACTTTTAGAATTTTCTTTTTTTTTTTTTTAGTGTGTCCAGATCTCTGGTAAAATTCTCCATTCTGTCATCTAATTTCTTGAACATACTAATCACAATTATTTTAAAACCTGTGTCTGATAACTTCAAAATCTATGTCTTCAATAGGTCCATTTTCTCTTGTCTTATTTGTTTCTTTTGGGTTTTGGTTAGTTCTTGTCATTTTTGTTTTTGTTTTTGTGTTTTTTTTTTTGAGATGGAGTCTTGCTCTGTCGTCTTGGCTGGAGTGCAGTGGTGCGATCTCCGCTCACTGCATCTTCCGCCTCCCGGGTTCAAGGAATTCTCCCTTCTCAGCCCCCGGAGTAGCTGAGACTACAGGTGCATGCCATGATGTCCAGCTAATTTTTGTATTTTTAGTAGAGACGGCATTTCACCATATTGGTCAGGCTGGTCTTGAACTCCTGACTTCAGGTGATTCACCTGCCTCAGCCTCCCAAAGTGCTGGGATTACAGGCATGAGCCACTGCACCTGGCCTTGTTTTTGGTTTTTGAGACAGGCTCTTGTGCTGTCACTCAGGCTAGAGTACAGTGGCTCGATCACGGCTCACTGCTGCCCTGACCTCCCAGGCTCAAGTGATCCTCCCACTTCAGCCTCCCAAGTAGCTGGGACTTAGTACATGCCACCACACCTGGCTAATTTTTAAATTTTTTGTAGAGACAGGGTCTTGCTGTGTTGCCCAGGCTGGTCTCGAACTCTGGCCTCAAGCAGTCCTCTCACCTCGGCCTCCCAAAGTGTTGGTACAGTTTTCTTGTCATTTTGTATTCCTGCATTTTTTTTTAACAAATAGATATTTTAGAAAAATCTAAGACAATCATTTATCTTAAAAATTATAAGATTAATAATAGCTTTTATATATTTATGGTAAAATACACATAATATACAATTTACCATTTTAATCATTTTGAAGTATATAATTCAGTGGCATTAAGTACATTCACAATGTTGTACAATTCTTACCACTATCCATTTCCAGATTTTGTTCATCCCAGACAGAAATTTTATACCCATTAAGCAGTAATTCCCCATTGCCCTCTTCCCTTATCACCTGGTAACCTCCATTCTACTTTATTTCTCTGTGAATTTACCCATCCTGATACTATGGTCTGAATGTTAGTGTCTCCTGAAAATTCATTTGTCGAAATCCTAACCCCCAAGGTGATGGTATAGGCTGTGGGGGGACCTCTGGGAGGTGATGAGGTCATGAGAGTGGAGCCCTCATGAATGGGAATAGTGCCCTTATAAAAGAGACCCGGGGGTCCAGGTGTGGTGGTTCATGCCTATAATCCCAGCACTTTGGGAGGCTGAGGCAGGTGGATCACGAGGTCGAGAGATCAAGACCATCCTGGCCAACATGGTGAAACCCCGTCTCTACTAAAAATACAAAAATTAGCTGGGCGTGGTGGCATGCACTTGTAGTCCCGGTTACTTGGGAGGCTGAGGCAAGAGAGTTGCTTGAACCCAGGAGGTGGAGGTTGCAGTGAGCTGAGATCGCGCCACTGCACTCCAGCCTGGCGACAGAGTGAGACTCCGTCTCAAAAAAAAAAAAAAAAAAAGAGACCTGAGGGAGCTTGTGCACCCCTTCCGCCCATTGAGGACACAGCAAGAAGTCAACATCTATGAGGAACGGGCTCTCACCAGACACCAAATTTGCCAGTGTCTTGATCTTGGACTTCCCAGCCTCTAGAACTGTGAGAAATAAATGTTGTTTATAAGCCACCTGGTTTATGGTATTTTCGTTATAGCATCCTGAACAGATGAAGGCATCTAGGTACCTCACATAAGTGGAATCTTACAGTTTTTGATCTTTTGTGATTGGCTTAGTTCACTTAGCATGATGTCTTCAATGTTCATATATATTGTAGCATGTGTCTTCTTATTTTTATTTTAATTTTTTTAATTTTTTTTTTTTTTTGAGATGGAGTTTCGCTCTTGTCACCCAGGCTGGAGTGTGATGGCTTGATCTCCAGTCACTGCAACCTCTGCCTCCTGGGTTCAAGCGATTCTCCAGCCTCAGCCTCCCAAGTAGCTGGGATTACAAACGCCCACCATCACACCTGGTTAATTTTTGTATTTTTAGTAGAGACGGGGTTCACCATGTTGGCCAGGCTGGTCTCGAACTCCTGACCTCAGGTGATCTGCCTGCCTCAGCCTCCATAAGTGCAGGGATTACAGGTGTGAGCCACCGTGCCCGGCCACATATGTCTCCTTATTAAGGCTGAATAATACTTCATTTATGTATATACACCACATTTTGTTTATCCATTCATCTAGTGACGGACATTCAGGTTGTTTCCACCTTTTATTGTGGCATAATGCTCCTGTGATTGTTGGTGTACGTGTATCTGTTTGAGTTCATGCTTTCAATTCATTTGGGTATATACTCAGAACTGAAGTTGTTGGATCACATGATAACACTGTGTTTAACTTTTTGAGGGGCTGGGTGGTGGCTTATACCTGTAATCCAGCACTTTTGGAGGCCGAAGTGGGAGGATTGTTCTGGGCAACAGAGTGAGGCCTCATCTCTATAAAAAATTTAAAAAATCATCCAGGCATGGTGGTGCATGCCTGTAGTCCCAGCTGTTCAAGGTGCTAAGGCAGAAGGATTGCTTGAGCTCAGGGATTTTTGAGGCTGTGGTGAGCTATGATTGTGTCATTACACTCCAGCCTCAGTGACAGAGTGAGACTCTGTCTCAAAAAAAAACTCAAACTTTTTGAGGAACCACCATATGGTTTTCCTTAGCAGCTACACTGTTTTACATTCCTACGACCAATGCACAGGGATTGCAGTTTCTCTACATCCTCACTGATACCTATTGCTTTCCTTTATATATATATATATATATATTTTTTTTTTTTTTTTTTTGAGATGGAGTCTTGCTCTATTGCCCAGGCTGGAGTGCAGTGGCACGATCTTGGCTCACTGCAAGCTCTGCCTGCCGGGTTCAAGCCATTCTCCTGCCTCAGCCTCCCGGGTAGCTGGAACTACAGGCACCTGCCACCACGTCTGGCTAATTTTTTGTATTTTTAGTAGAGATGGGGTTTCATATGTTAGCCAGAATGGTCTCAATCTCCTGACCTCGTGATCCACCTGCCTTGGCCTCCCAAAGTGCTCGGATTACAGGCGTGAGCCATCGTGCCCGGCCACTTTCCTTTTTATTTAAAAAAAAAAAAAAAAAAAAAAAAAAAAAAAAAAAATATATATATATATATATATATATATATATATATATGAGATGGGGTCTCACTGTATTGCCCAAGCTGGTCTCAAACTCCTGGGCTTAAGCAATCCTCTTGCCTTGGCCTCCCAAAATGCTAGGACTACAGGTGTGAGCCACCACGCCCAACCTTTTTCTTTTCATAATAGGCATCCTCATGGGTGTGAAGTGTGGTATCTTATGGTTTTGCTTTGTATTTCCCTAATAGCTAGTGACATTGAGCATCTTTTCATGTGCTATTGGCCTTTTGTACGTCTTCTTTGAAGAAAGGTCTTTTTTTTTTTTTTTTTGAGATGAAGTCTTGCTCTGTCGCCCAGGCAGGACTGCAGTGGCACGATCTCAGCTCATAGCAACCTCTGCCTCCTGGGTTCAAGTGATTCTCCTGCCTCAGCCTCCCGAGTAGCTGGGATTACAGGCATGCACCACCATGCCCAGCTAATTTTTGTATTTTTAGTAGAGACGGGGTTTCACCATGTTGGCCAGGCTGGTCTCGAACTCCTGACCTCAGATGATCCACCTGCCTCAGCCTTCCAGAGTGCTGGGATTACAGGCATGAGCCACTGCACCCAGCCCAGAAAGGTCTATTTTTAAATTAGGCTGTTATTTTGTTGTTGAGTTATAGGAGTTCTTTATATATTTTGGATATTAATCCCTTATCAGATATATGCTGTGCTAATATTTCCCCCCATTTTATGGTTTGTCTTTTCACTCTTTTATTATTATTATTTTTTGAGATGGAGTTTTGCTCTTGAAGCCCAGGCTGGAGTGCAATGGCGTGACCTTGGCTCACTGCAACCTCTGCCTCCTGAGTTCAAGCCATTCTCCTGCCTCAGCCTCCTGAGTAGCTGGGATTACAGGCATGCGCCACCATGCCTGGCTAATTTTGTATTTTTAGTAGAGACAGAGTTTCACCATGTTGGCCAGGCTGGTCTTGAACTCCTGACCTTGGGTGATCCACCTGCCTTGGCCTCCCAAAGTGCTGGGATTACAGGCGTGAGCCACTGTGCCCGCTGTCTTTTCACTCTTGATAGTATCCTTTGATGCAAAAAAGTTTTAAATTTTGATGAAATCCAGTTTTTCAAGTTTTTTTCTTTTGTTACCACATCGGGTTTTTTCTTTTGGTGTCATATTCAAGAAATCGTTGCCAAATCCAGTGTCATGAAGTATTTCCCCTTCCTTTTTCTCTAAGATTTTTATAGTTTTAGCTCTCACATTTAGGTCTTTGCTCCATTTTGAGTTAGTTTTTGTATATAGTGAAAAATATGTGATGTTTTTGCTTTTTTTTGCATGAGAATATTCATTTTTCTAGCACCATTTATTGAAGAGATTGTCCTTTCCCATTAAGTGGCCAGGCTGGTCTCAAACTCCAGACCTCAGATGATCCACCCGCCTCGACCTCCCAAAGTGTTGGGATTACAGGCATGAGCCACCGCCCATCCTCAACAGTGGTTTTTGCAGAAATAGAGAAACACAGCCAGGCGCGGTGGCTAGTTCAACCTAGTTTGAATAATATCAACTTAGTTTCAATAATATACAAACACTCTGCTCCTATATGTCTCTCTCTCCCACTTTATTATGTCTCTCCTGCTTCATTGTCACAGATTACAGTTTTATACTTTGGGTGCCCATTACATTAATTCATAATTATTGTTTTATGCATTTGCCTTTTAAATCATATAGGATGAAAAATGAGGAATTATAAACCAAAAGTACAGTAATACAGGCTTTTATATTTACCTATGTAGTTACTTTTACTAGGGTTTTTTGTTTTGTTCTTGTGGTTTTGAGTTACTTTCTGGTGTCCTTTCATTTTAGCCTGAAGGATCCCCTTTAGCCTTTGTTTCTTTCTTTCCTTATTTCTTTCTTTCTTTTTTTTTTTTTTTTTTTTTTTAAGAGTCAGGGTCTCACTTTTTCAGCCAGGCTGGAGTGAGCACAGTGGTGCAATGATAGCTGCACTGCAGCCTCAACCTGCTGGGCCCAAGTGATCTTCCCACCTCAGCCCCTGAGTAGCTGGGACTACGGGTGTGTGCCACAGTGCACCTGGCTAATTTTTTTTTTTTTCTAATTTTTTGTAGAGACAGGGGTCTCGTTTTGTTGCCCAGGCTGGTCTCGAACTCCTGGCCTCAAGTGATCCTCTTGCCTCTGCCTCCCAATGTGTTGGGATTATAGGCATGAGCTGCTGTGCCCAGCCTGTTGCCACTTTCAAGATTCATTCTTTGGGTTTTGACACTTTGGTTTTTTGTTTTTTTTTTTTTGTTTTTTTTTTTTTTTGAGATGGAGTCTCGCTCTGTCACCCAGGCTGGAGTGCAGTGGCGCGATCTCAGCTCACTGCAAGCTCCGCCTCCCGGGTTCACGCCATTCTCCTGCCTCAGCCTCTCTGAGTAGCTGGGACTACAGGTGCCTGCCACCACGCCCGGCTAATTTTTTGTATTTTTAGTAGAGATGGGGTTTCACCGTGGTCTCGATCTCCTGACCTCGTGATCTGCCCGCCTCAGCCTCCCAAAGTGCTGGGATTACAAGCGTGAGCCACTGCGCCCAGCGACACTTTGGTTTTAATGTTTCTTGATATGGATTTCTTTCAGTTTATATTACTCTTGCTAGGAGGTTTTTGAGCTTCCTGAATGTACATATTAATGTCTTTCATCAGATTTGGGATGTCTGCAGCCATTATTTCTTTTTCTCTTTTTTTTTGCATGCTATTTTTATTTTATTTTATTTTTTGAGATGGAGCTTTACTCTTATTGCCCAGGCTGGAGTGCAGTGGCCCAATCTCGGCTCATTGCAGCCTCCGCCTCCCAGGTTCAAGTGATTCTCCTGCCTCAGTCTCCCAAGTAGCTGAGATTACAGGCGCTTGCCACCACACCTGGCTAATTTTTATATTTTTTAGTAGAGATAGGGTTTTACCCTGTTGGCCAGGCTGGTCTCGAACTCCTGACCTCAGGTGATTCACCCACCTTGGCCTCCCAAAGTGCTGGGATTACAGGTATGAGCCACTGTGCCTGGCCGCATTATTTCTTCAAATTTTTTTTCTATCCATTTCTTTCTTCTTTTTCTGGGACTCCTATGATGTGTATTTGGTATACCTGATGATATCCCACAGGTCCCTCAAGGTTCTGTTCATTTTTCTTCATTATTTTTTCTCTTTGCATTTTAGACTATGTAATTTTAATTACCTTATCCTCAAGTTCACTGATCCTTTGCCTGCTCAAATCTGCTGTGGAACCCCCCTAGTGAATTTTAAAATTTATTGTACTTTTTAGCTCCAGAATTTCTGTTTGGTTCCCTTGTTTAATTTCTGTCTCTTTAGCGATATTCTCAATGTGTTCACACATTGTTTTTCTGATTTCATTACTTCTTTGTCCATGGTTTCCTTTGCTCATTGGGCATATTTAGGACAATTGATTTGTGTCTTTACTAATAATTACAATGTCTGGGTTTCCTTAGGGGTGGTTTCTGTCAAATTATTTTTTGGTCAGGTGTGGTGGCTCATGCCTATAATTCCAGTACTTTGGGAGGCCGAGGCGGGCAGATCAGTTGAGTCCAGGAGTTCGAGACCAGCCTGGCCAACATGGTGAAACTCCAACTCTACTAAAAATACAAAAATAAGCTGGGTATGGTGGCACACACCTGTAGTCCCAGAGTCTCACTCTGTAGCCCAGGCTGGAGGGCAGTGGTGCAGTCCAAAAAAAAAGTGTATTTGTCTGTTTTACATTTTATCCAACGTTTCCTTTTTTTTTTTGAGGTGGGATCTCCCTCTGTTGCCAGGCTGGAGTGCAGTGGCGTGATCTTGGCCCACTGCAACCTCCACCTCCCGGGTTCAAGCGATTCTCCTGCCTCAGCCTCCTGAATAGCTGAGACTACAGGCGCGTGCCACTGTACCCGGCTAATTTTTGTATTTTTAGTAGCGACAGGGTTTCACCATGTTGGCCAGGATGGTCTTGATCTCCTGACCTCATGATCCGCCCGCCTCAGCCTCCCAAAGTGCTGGGATTACAGGCATGAGCCACCGCACCAGGCCCATTTTATCCAACATTTCTAAATGTTTATAGTAGAAGTAGTTTTACATTAACTCAATCTGTTATGTTGCAGAAGCAGATGTCTACCTTTTCGGAGTAAATTCTCTTGCAAAATAGTAAGTGAACTCATGGAAAATGGAGTTTATTTCCACTGAAGACTTCTATGCCAGGATAGTGAGGAGGAAGAGTTCACTCAGAGGTGCCAGTGGTGGTCATCATGGTAGTTGTCACCACAGCTCAGTCTAGTCTGGTCTGTTCCTACAGTAGAGAAAATGACTTGGAATCTTTCCTATTAGGAATAGAGATGAAAGGGAAGCAGATAGACATGTTAGAACTAATCCCTTACCCATTCTGGGCTTAGAGAGCAAGATTTTTCAAAGGGGACAAAGAGTTAAACTGCTCATAGTAAACTGGAAAAGTCACTTGTGTATCTGAAAGAAGCTAATCTATGGCCTTAGGTTTGAGACTCATCAGCTAGGAACCCTCCTAAAATCTTGTATCTATAGGAGCTAGGGTTTGTTGTCTGTTTTGTGTTTTGTTTTGTTTTGTTTTTGAGACGGAGTCTCGCTCTGTCACCCAGGCTAGAGTGCAGTGGCGTGATCTCAGCTCACCGCAACCTCTGCCTCCCAGGTTCATGCCATTCTCCTGCCTCAGCCTCCCGAGTAGCTGGGACTACAGGCGCCCGCCACTATTCTCAGCTAATTTTTTTTGTATTTTTAGTAGCGATGGGGTTTCACCTTGTTAGCCATGATGGTCTCGATCTCCTGACCTCGTGATCCGCCCGCCTCAGCCTCCCAAAGTGCTGGGATTACAGGCATGAGCCACCACGCCCGGCTTAAACATAATTTTTTTAAAATTTATTTTTTATTTGTAATATAATTTTATTCTGCTACTAGATCTCAGGGTTTTCTGGTAAATCACATTATTGTTCGTCTTTGTGCCCCTAGAATTTAGCATATTTTATACCTGGCTTATACTAGATGTGCCGAAAACATTTGTAAAAATGAATTGTTTTCCATTTTCAGGGCCATTTTCAATCTTCATACAGAGTATTATAAGAGCAGTAGTCAAATGATATTTACTGCTTTCTTTTCTAGCTCAGACCATGACCGACTTCATACCTTGGTAACTGAACACTGTTTTCCAGTAAGTTCTCATCCTCCTTAGAACTGTGGGGTGACTGAGTGGGCAGATTCTAGATGTCATCTCTGGTTTTTCTTTTCTTTTCTTTTCTTTCTTTCTTTCTTTTTTTTTTTTTTTTTTTTGAGACAGAGTTTCACTCTTGTTGCCCAGGCTGGAGTGCAATGGTGTGATCTTGGCTCACCGCAACCTCCACCTCTCAGGTTCAAGCAATTCTCCTGCCTGAGCCTCCCAAGTAGCTGGGATTACAGGCATGCACCACCATGCCCGGCTAATTTTTTATTTATGTATGTATTTATTTATTGTGAGATGGAGTCCAGTGGCGCTATCTCGGCTCACTGCAAGCTCCGCCTCCCGGGTTCACGCCATTCTCCTGCCTTAGCCTCTTGAGTAGCTGGGACTACAGGCACCCGCCAGCACACCGGCTAATTTTTTGTATTTTTAGTAGAGACCGGGTTTCACAGTGTTAGCCAGGATGGTCTCGATCTTCTGACCTCGTGATCCGCCCACCTTGGCCTCCCAAAGTGCTGGGATTACAGGTGTGAGCTACCGCACCCGGCCTAATTTTGTATTTTTAGTAGAGACAGGGTTTCTCAACCGTTGGTCAGGCTGGTCTCAGACTCCCGACATCAGGTGATCCACCTGCCTCGGCCTCCCAGAGTGCTGGGATTACAGGCATGAGCCCCACCGCACCCTGCCTGGTTTTTTCTTAAGAAGGATCAGTTTTAAGAGTGTAGGAAGTTTAAGGCACAGGCTGAAGGTTCATTGCTTGTAGCTGAATGATAATGTCTTCACACGGACTCTGGTAAGGGCCCTGGCAAATGAAAGAAGTCCTTCAACAAACAGTAATGACACGGCAGGAGCATAGGTCCTGAGGCTTGGATATGGGCCATACTAGGCCACATCCTCCATATGCCTGCACTATCATGAGGGATTTAACAAGAGTTCATGAGGCTTATATTGAGTGGTTACAGGAGTGTGAGGCACTTGGAGGGACCCCCAAGGATAAGAACTTTGTGGTTCAGTTAGAGATCCAAGAATAAGAACTTAGAGCTGGGTGCGGTGGCTCACGCCTGTAATCCCAGCACTTTGGGAGGCCGAGGCGGGCAGATCACGAGGTCAGGAGATCAAGACCATCCTGGCTAACATGGTGAAACCCCGTCTCTACTGAAAATCCAGAAAAATTAGCCGGGCGTCGTGGCGGGCGCCTGTAGTCCCAGCTACTCGGGAGGCTGAGGCAAGAGAATGGCGTGAACCCGGGAGGCGGAGCTTGCAGTGAGCCGAGACTGCGCCACTGTGCTCTAGCCTGGGCAACAGAGCAAGATTCCCATCTCAAAAATAAAAATAAATAAAAAAAGAACTTGGGTTTCTATCAGTAGAACTTCAGTTTCTATCAGTCTTCCCAAGTCCTAGCAGTTTAGCCCTTATAGCCCTGTAAAATTCCCACTTTTCATTGTTAATAGGTGAGTGGGAAAAATATATATATGCGTCAATACAAGTACATGCAATAATTGCCACATTATGAAAGTGTATGGGAGGGATGATGGTGTATTGGGCATGCTGGCAGTTTGGAATGTGGTTCTCATTGATTTGGAGAAGGGTCCTCAAAGAGGAAGGTGGGTCTGAAGTTGTGATTTAGATGAAGAGAGAGTTGTCAGGTGAGCTTGACCAATAGCTTAATCGAAACTTGGGAAGATGCGAGAGAAAATAGGCACAAGAGAGCATGTGGTGGGAAACGTGCTGCCTGTTGGCTGTAGTCTTGCAGGAAGTGAGAGCAGTGTGGCAGCACCAGCTTCCTTAAAGGGAGGGAAAAATGCAGTTGAACTTGTTCTCCTCTGCCCTTAGGACATGACCTGGGACATCAAATATAAGACCGTCCGCTGGAGCTTCGTGGAATCTTTAGAGCCCTCCCATGTTGTTCAAGTTCGCTGTTCAAGTATGATGAACCAGGGCAACATGTATGGCCAGGTCACCGTACGCATGCACACCCGGCAGGTAGAGGCACTAGTCTGCCTTCCTCCCAGCTTTTTTTCACTCTGAGCTTGGGCACCTCCCTCTGGAGTGCTGGGTATGGTTGCCCAGGACTGTAGACAGTAACAAAAGGTACACTGTGATCTGTCTTCCTTGCTGTGCCGCTGTCCCCTTCCCACTGTTACATGTAGGCTCTACTAAGACATGTGTGAGGATATTCTCTCCCACTCTTCCTGATTTTTTTTTCCCCCCAAGAAAGGGTTTCATTCTGTCACCCAGGCTGGAGTGCAGTGATGTGATTATGGCTCACTGCAGCCTCAACCACCTGGGCTCAAGCAATCCTCCCACCTCAGCCTCCACGTAGCTGGGACTACAGGGGCACGCAACCATGCCTGGCTAATTTTAGTATTTTTTGTAGAGACCGGTCTTGTCATTTTGCCCAAGCTGGTCTCAGACTCCTGGGCTCAAGTGATCTGCCCACCTCAGCCTCCCAAAGTGCTGGGACTATAGGCATGAGCCATTGTGCCCCACTCCTTGGTCTTGACTTCCCCCTCTCTCTGCCCCCTGTCAAAGAACTTGTAAGAATAAAGTGTCAGTAGTTGATCAGATAGTCCGAGATTCAGAATTCTGAGATAATTTTTTTTCTACCCATTAAGATTTTTTCTGGCTGGGCACAATAACTCATGCCTGTAATCCCAGCACTTTGGGAAGCCATGGCGGGCAGATCACAAGGTCAGGAGTTTAAGACCAACCTGGCCAACATGGCAAAACACTGTGTATACTAAAAATAGAAAAATTGGCCGGGCATGATGGTGTGTGCCTGTAGTCCCACCCACTCAGGAGGCTGAGGCAGGAGAATCACTTGAACCTGGGAGGCAGAGGTTGCAGTGAGACGATACTGCACTCCAGCCTGGGCAACAGAGCAAGACTCTGTCTCCAAAAAAAAAAAATTAAAAAAAAAAGATTTTTCTTATGGTGGTTTCAAAAATGGTTGTGTGGCAGGCTGGGCGTGGTGGCTTATGCCTGTAATCCCAGCACTTTGAGAGGCCGAAGCAGGCGGATCACCTGAGGTCAGGAGTTGGAAACCAACCTGGTCAACATGGTGACACCTCGTCTCTACTAAAAAGTACAAAAAAAAATCATCCAGGAGTGGTGGTACGTGCCTATAATCCCAGCTACTTGGGAGGCTGAGGCAGGAGAATTGCTTGAACCCAGGAGGTGGAGGTTGCAGTGAGCTGAGATCATGCCACTGCACTCCAGCCAGGGCAACAGAGTGAGACTCTGTCTCAAAAAAAGAAGGTTGTGTGGCAATAAAACAAACAACTCACGCTCACACACCAAAAAATCTAAGAGGCCAGATTGGCTTTTATCCTTGCAGACTCTGGCCATCTATGACCGGTTTGGCCGGTTGATGTATGGACAGGAAGATGTACCCAAGGATGTCCTGGAGTATGTTGTATTCGAAAAGCAGTTGACAAACCCCTATGGAAGCTGGAGAATGCATACCAAGATCGTTCCCCCATGGGCACCCCCTAAGCAGCCCATCCTTAAGGTAAGGTGGCTTGCATGATTTAAGGGAGCTGAGGCACTCGTGGTCTCCTAAGCCACTCTGTCGGGCTCCACCTAGTGGCGAGAGGGGGTGATGCACCACCCGGGAAGGGAAGGCTGGGTGGGTTGGGTGGGTGGGAGCAAGGCGTGAAGCTCTTCTGGGTTAGCCATGGCCTTGGTTGGTGGGTAACTTGGCATCCTACTCTTTCAGACGGTAATGATTCCTGGCCCTCAGCTGAAACCAGAAGAAGAATATGAAGAGGCACAAGGAGAGGCCCAGAAGCCTCAGCTAGCCTAATGACAAAAATGACTTCTAGGGTGAAGCCTGGGTGATGAGGCTGCTGGAAACTTTGAAGTCTCCCATTCCCATCATGCTATAGAAAGAACCACTTTTGTTCTCTCCCATCCTGCTCAGGTCTTTTCAGCAGTCTCATCCTCAGCAACCACGACTGATGACTGGGCCCTAGCAGGTGGTAGGTATAACATGGCCATGGACACTCTTCTTTTTTAAATTTTGTGTCTAGCTTCTGAGTCTAGATGAAAGACAGTATGTTTCAGAGAACATTGGATATCAGTTTTTCCCACAGCAGGGACTGTGAGAGACAACCAGCAGCATCCTCTTTGTAATCACAAGGCAGGGATCAGAGTTTGAAATAAAATGCTGTCATTGTGTTGGAAAAATTTTGGTGAGTTCTGTACATTTCCCCTGGTTCAGGCTGGGCATAGACCAGCCTTCAGATGGCAGAAGTGGAAGATGAGCCTACTTGTGAGTGATGTGACTTTAAGGAAATCCAGACTGGGAAAGAATAATTAGTGTTTATAAGATATTTAAGGGACCCTTTTTCATACACTGACGCACTGATGAATTAGTATTTGCATTTTATGGAAAAATATAAATCCAAAGAAATAATTTATCCCTTATCCTTTGATTGTGTTCTTAATTATTAGCTGTATCAGGAACTGTTAGGGAGGCAGGGGCCATGGAGAGGTTGTTACACTTGGAAAATTCATCTGCAGTACTTGGTTCCCTGATTTCTAGCACCACTTGGAGATGGGGATTGTTCTTTCCAGCCCAGTATTGAAGGTGAGTATACAAAAGTATGAACCTGTGCAGAGGAAAATAGGCTAGCCCCTCCTTGTTCCTTAGCTCCAGATGGGCTGTTAAAAGGTTGTGGGACCTCACATGCCCATGTATCCTAGTTCATCTGAGTGTGACAAGAGAAATCACTTTGTTTTTGTTTTATTTTGTTTTTTAGAGATGGAGTCTTGCTCTGTCGCCCAGGCTGGAATGCAGTGGCATGATCTCGGCTCACTGCAAGCTCCACCTCCCGGATTCAAGCTATTCTCCTGCCTCAGCTTCCCACGTAGCTGGGACTACAGGCATGCGCCACCATGCCTGGCTAATTTTTTAATTTTTTTTTTTAGTAGAGATGAGGTTTCACTATGTGTTGGCCAGTCTGGTATTGAACTCCTGACCTCAGGTGATCTGTCTGCCTCATCCTCCCAAAGTGCTGGGATTACAGGCATGAGCCACTATACCGCCCGACCAGATAAATTACTTTGTACCAGCAATAAACTTAGCTTATAGTACTGTTGCTTCTATCAGTCCAGTGTGGGCTCCTCTTGAAAAATAGGACCTAAATTCTCATACTTCTCTTTCTCAAGCTTAAAATTTTCTTTGAAGAAATCTGTCACTTAAAGTAAAGATTAATCTATACTGACCTTGTCCTGAGAGTAGAGTCCAAAGGAACTGGAATCTGGTCAAGGATAAATAACCTAACTCTCCAGTCTCTATAAAGCTACTACCTCAGCAAAGCAGCAAACCAGGCTTCACTAGGGAAGACTGATGTTTTTACAGCAGCTGTTAAGTGGTTTTTTTTTTTTTTTTTTTTTTTTTGAGACAGAGTTTTGCTCTTGTTGCCCAGGCTGGAGTGCAATGGTGCGATCTCAGCTCACTGCAGCCTCTGCCTCCCAGGTTCAAGCACTTCTCCTGCCTCAGCCTCCCAAGTAGCTGGGATTACAGGCAGCGCCATCACACCCAGCTAATTTTGTATTTTTAGTAGAGATGGGGTTTCACCTTGTTGGCCAGGGTAGTCACGAACTCCTGACCTCAGGTGATCCACCTGCCTCGGCCTCCCAAAGTGCTGGGATTACAGGTGTGAGTCACCATGCCCGGCCTGTTAAGTGTTAACTATGGAAACAAAGATATATATGCTTAGGGAAGAGACAGCCCTGGTGTCTCTCATCAACCACTCTCATCATGCTACTTAGTCCCAACCTTTTTGGCTTAAAGTGTACATCACTTTAATTACTGCCCAAGCGAGGTTTGGTCACATCCTATTTGCCTGAGCCATGGATTAAGGCAAAATGAGAAGGGACGTGCTTTGAGCAGGACCCGCTGCCAGGGAGTATGGAGGAAGGGGAAATAATCCTTGCAGGGTAAGGAAGCAAAGAAATGAAAAAAAAAAAAAAAAAACACTTAGTGGGCAAATGATACATTGATTCCTTTGAATATGTAAAAATAGTGCTTCAAATAAGCTGTTTCATCCCACTCCCCTGGATATGTCGGGTTTCTCTAGATAATCCTAAATAGGAGCTAAGCAGTAGCTGCCACCAGAGAGCCACAGGATGAGTGCAATTTCCATTTCCCTTTGGGATTTAAATCCAGCTGAGCAAATGGCCTCCAGATGTGAGGGGCTGGCTAGAAGGACCAGGCAGAGACCATCTGCAGTGTCAGCACTGACCTGGGCACTAGCAGAGCATTAGCCAGATAACCCAAATTCCCAAGACTGCAGTGCACTGTGAGCTTTGGAGCAGGCGTTGTTCTTTCCTTATCTACTGTTACTGTTTAAAAATGCTAAAAAAGATAATCATCATTATGAATAAGCTAGAGCCAAATGCAGTGTCAAGAAAAAGCATTCTTTATTTCCGTCCCCCCATGGTTTATTTCACAAGAGTGTGTTTGGTGGCAGCTTTGCTGTTTCCAGCTAGACCAGACCCAATGGGATTGTTTTGGGGTGCACAGCGAAATCCACTTTAGCTCAGAAGCTGTAAGGCTAACTAGCCAGAGCCCAGAACAACAACACACTTCAATTACTGCTCCAAAAGCCCAGAATAAGGGCCCTAGGTAAGAGAATGAGGACATCTGGTCCCCAAAGGAGAGTGGATTACTCCATTCCATTGTTCCCTTATGGAAATGGAGTACTTTGTTACTTCTCTGTGAAGTCCCATAACCGCCCAGCATATTTACATGCAGACTAGATGTTAACGGCTCTTTTTCCCTTTGGGTATTTGGTCTCCCTGTTTCATCTTTTTCTCCCCATGAATGACGTCAATGTCTGTACTGTTGTACTGTTAGAGGGTGTGACTTACTGCCATCTTTAGTGCCCCTGTCCAGCTCTGCCTTCTCTAGCTGCCCCTTCCCCCCCCTCCCACCTCCCTTTGCCAATCATGGGACTTCTTTGTATGTTTTTCTCCTTCTTCCTTTCCCTCTGGTATTATCATCTAATCCCAGCAATTTGTAATCTAGTACTGCTTAAGCAAGTGTAGCCTGAACTGATGAGAGAAGGGAGTCGAGCCAAGAAAGAGAGAGCTCCCTAAGAAAGAAGGCTTTGTCTTCACACAGTGCCCTTTTCCCGGCCCTCAGGCTTCTAACCTGCCCCGTAGCACTCCTCTTTCAGAGGGCAGAAGAAGTAGAGTGCTGGCTGTGTACAGGACCGCCTTTCTTGAGCTCTGGAAGGAGATTGATGTGGCCTCTTGTTACTGAGCAAGTGATTCGCGGGCAGGGAGGGGTGGGGGACGGTGGGTGGGTCTTGCATCAGAACCAGAGATTCCCCTTGACTCCAGTTGCATTGACAAAAGAGAGAGGTCCTGTTGATGGCAGCGTTGAAAAGCTAGGGGGAAGGAAATGAGCCAGTGAGACGAGCTCTGGAGACTGGTGAGAGCTAGGGCAGGAAGAGGGGGAGACCCCCTAAAAAACTAGCAAGAGGCACACAAGGATGTCTGGAAGGAATAGCTCCCTTGACTGTGGGGAGGACCTGGGGAAATTGCTTTTCTTCTGTGTTCTCTCTCTCTCATGTTGCTTTGGATGCCAGATGCTAATAAGGGTGTCAGTGTGCCTGATTGTTTCTGCTTCAGCAGTCAAGCAGGGCAGGTATGAGAAGCAATAAAGCAGAAACAGGAGATTCAAAGTCAAAATGACAAGGTCCTTAAAGCATTTTCAGGCCCCTATTTTGAGTCATTTTAGCTTTTCCCCCAATTTATCTTTCAGCTTCAATTAAATGGCTCTTCAGCTTCCTATGGTGGCCTTTATAGCCTTCTATGGTCCACCATCCCTCTGTTGCCAACACTTCGTATGGTTTAGTTTCTTCTCAAAAAATGCGCCATCGTAGACTTCAGAGAATTGGGTCTCCCTGTGAGAGAAGGTAGGCTGGGCACAACTGACTTTTTTCATCGCTAACACTGGCTTTGTGGGTGAGTGTCCAGACTTGGGTGGTTTGTGTTGTGAATACTGTAGGTGGATGGGAGGAGTCCTTAGAAGCAGAATGTCCAGTCTTTGTTTCCTCGAACAGGAAGGAAAGTTAGAAGTAAAGAGAGGGTGGGCCTTCCCACTGGGGCCCAAGCTGTACCCTTTTCATACAATTTGTCTTTGGGATGAGTTGACTTCTGGTCTTCTCAAGGAGGGGAAGTGGCCAAGCTGTCTTTGATCCAGCTCTTTGGGAACACTTGGACTTGGAAAGGGCCTTGGCTCCTGAAAGCTAGGTCTGTGTTTGACCTCACCTAATAAGGCTATTACTCCCAATCCCAAGGATAGACAGTTGGAGGGGTGAATTCTTCATACTGAGCTTCAAAAGCCACTTGGCCTGAGTCTTCAGTTAAGGACGAAGACTGAGCCTCAGCTTCCTGGAGACTTGGCTCTGGGGCTAAGCTGGTCCTTGGCTCAAGCCCTGAAGGTCCTTGTAGTTCTCTGACACCTTCTAGAGTGAAAGTACTGGCTGGCCTGCTTACCTTGGGGCAGGGCATTTTGCTTTCTGGCAAGAAGTGATCCAGAGGCCCATGGACTAAAAGGCATAGTGGTTTTTCAGGAGCTGTGGGGAAAAATTCTCTCCGAGTTGCTGTTAAAGCCAGGAGGCCAGATTCCTCAGATGGGACTCCAGTTTCCTCTCCAGGACAGATGTCTGCCATGGTACCCTTTATTTTATTTCCTTCTGGATCTGTGATTTCCCATTGGCACAGCTCTGCCATCCTGCTCCCCATGCTGCCTGCTTCCTCGGGGCTGACTTTGAGTTCTGGGTCCAGGGCACCTGACTGGGGCAAGAGCCCTCCTGAGCCTGTGCCTTCCCCAGGGCAGACTGCCTCCTGCTCTCTGGGCTTTGCTGCTGCTTTTGAGAAGTGTTCTTCCATCCCTCCAGGTCCTGCCTTCTGAAGGAACATCTCTCCTTGCTGTTGTGATTCTCGTTCCAGTTCCCCTTCCTCTGCTGCTCCTCCACCCGCCTCCCAAGAGCAGATCTCTGCTTTCTTGGCAGAGGGAGCCTCTACCACTTCCCACGGACACACTTCCGCTACCCTGGTCTCCACACTGCCTGCTGCCTCAGAACTGCCTCTGCTTCTGTCAGAAGCATCTGGGGCTGGCTGTGGGGACAGACCCTTCCCATCTTGACTCTCCCAGGGACACACAGCCTCCTGCTGCCTGAAGTCTGCCATCTCTGGCTTTTTCTGAACTGGCATACCTTCGGGCTCTGATTTTTCTGGGGCTCTGCCTTTCTCCTCTTGAGAGTCCCCTTTTCCATCCTGCCTTGACACCCCTTTGACAGGGATTCTTTCAGTCACTTCCCAAGGACAGGTCTTGGCCTTGGCACTGCTGTCAGGTTTATACACACCTGCATCAGGAACATCCCAGGGGCACATGTCAGTGGCCCTGCCCCCAGTGCTGACCAGTCTCTGGGAGCTGGCTTTAGGTTGGTCAGGGCGCTGTCTGTCTAGGTGAGAGAAGGAACCTGCTGGGGCAGTGGTCTCCCATGGACAGACGGATTGTAGCTCATGGTTTGTTTTTTCCCCATCTTCAGTAGTAAATTCTTCTGTGTCTGCAGCTGGAGCTTTTTCTTGGGTTATGTGTTCTGGGAAGGAACCTGTCTTTGGGTCTTGTCTCAGGTCCCCCTTCTCTGTTGCTTCCAAGGAATGTCCCTCTGCCACTTCACTACTCATGCTGCTGGGCAAGTCTGAGATCTTGAGGGCCTGAGCAGGGGATTCCCTCAAGTCCTTGTTCTTCCAAATACAAATAGCTTCCTGTTCTTGACACAGTTTTGTCATCCCTTTTGATACATCTTCTCCCAGGGAAGTGAGTCTCCCCTTTTCTAGAGCTTTCTCCCTCTGCTCTGCTGATTGACTCCCTGTCTCTTGGTCCAATCCCTTCCCAGTAGTTCCTTCATTTACCTCCCAGGGACAGATCTTGGCTTTTCCTCTGGTAGCAGCTTCCTGTGCTTCCCAGGGACACACTTCACCTGGCCTGCACCCCATATGATCCAGTTCCTGGAACCCAGCTTTTGGTCCATCAGCATCTAGAGTACCTGAACGCTGAGAACAGGCCCCTGGACCCACACTCCCCCAGTGACAAGCCACCTCCCACTCTGGGGTTGGCTTCTCTGGAGCAGTAACAGCTGTCTCCCTGGGTCTAAGATCTGCAGAAGCCTTTCCTGTATCATTTGGAGATTTCCTAATGGCCTCAGCTCCCAAAGCCCTTTCCTCCCCTGCTCCAGCACCCACCTCCCAGGGACAGATTTCTGCCTTCCCAGCTGTCAGAGTTTCCTCCACATCCAAAGGGCAAATGTCGGCAGCTTTGCTTCCCACACTGCCTGACATCTGGAGAAGGGTTTGGGGTCTCTCTGTGTCTTGAGGACGTGGTTGTGGGGAGAAGCTGCCAGGGTCCACACTCTCCCAGGGGCCGACCACTTCTTGCTTTTGGATCTGCGCCTCACACTTTTCCCAAGCTGTGACATCTTTGATTTCTGATTTTCCAGGCATTTTCTCCTTGTTCTTTTGAGATTCTCCTCCTCTTGGCGCCTGTGCGGATGTCCATTCCTCTCTTGTTCTTTTATTTACCTCCCAGGGACAGATTTCTGTTTTGGCAGGTGTTGCTTCCTGTGCCTCCGGCCTGAGATCTTCCTGTGGACACACCTGCATTGCTCTGCTTCCTCCATTGCATAGGAATTGGCCACCACCTTTGGATGAGGAATTATCTAGACATGGGCTGGAGTGCCCAGGGACCGTGCTGTCCCTGGGACTAACTGACCCCTGCTGTTGACTTAATTTCTGCACTGCTTTCACAGTTTGTTCCCCCATCTCTCCAAAGCTTCCTTTTCTGGAGGCTTTTTCCTTTTCTTGAAGAGATTCTCCACCTGTCCGCAGACTCACCATTTCCTGCCCCATCATGTTATCATCCAGCTCCCAGGGACAGATCTCTGCTTTCTGGATAGCAGGAGCACCTCCTGCCTCCCACGGACACACTTCAGCAATGCCACTGCCCAAACTCCCTGAACACTCTGAGCTTCCTGGGGCCTGAATTGAGACTGCTGAGGGGCCCCGGAAATCTGTACTCTCCCATGGACAAAGAGACTCCAAGTCTCCTCCCGGTTTCTGTTCTTTCCAAAAGGTTGCTTTCCTGGTTTTCTGCTTTTCCTGAGGGAGATCCTTCACTACCTCTTGGGCTGGTTTCCCATCTTTGCCTCCTTCACTTGCCTCCCAGGGACACAGCTCTGCCTTGCTGATGTCAGGGGTGTGAGCTTCTGGGCCAGCAGCTTCCCACCGAGGCTTCTCCACCTTCCTGGCCTCCACACTGCCCCCTGCCTCAGATTTGTCTCTGATTCTGCCAGGGTCCTGAGGAGCTGACCCAGGGGACAGACCTCCTCGATCGGCACTCTCCCAGGGACACACTGCTTCCTGCTCCCTCACTGGCTTTTTCCACATCATGGGAACCACATCTGTGGGCTCCGATTTTCCCCGGGCCTCCCCCCTCTTTTCTTGGGAGTCACCTGGGTCTTGTCTTAGTGCCCTCGACTCAGGGGCTCCTTCACTCGTCTCCCAGGGGCAGATTTCGGCCTTGTTGCCACTGTCTGGCTGACGCGTTTCTGATTCAGTGAACTCCCAGGGGCATACCTCTGCCACCCTGTGGTCAGCGCTGCCCAGGGACTGGAGGCCAGCTTTGGGCAGTTCCTGCCACCCGACAGGGGCTTCTTTTGATTGCTCAATATTTTTGTCCCTGGAAGCTTGCCTCAGCGTGGCAAGCCCTGTTTTACCTGCTCTCTCAGCTTTCCGCTCCCCTAGACCCTGGGTCGTCCTCCTGCCTCTGTCTTCTTGTTCCCTGCTGCCCTCCCGTTGACAGACTTGGAGCATCCTGCTGGTGTGAGCATTCTGTTGGTTCTGGAGGGACTCCTCGTCATCGGAGGGGACAAGAGCGGCCTGCTTACTCACCGCCTTGGGCCGGCCTAGCCTGGGCGATCGGGAGGGTGCCCCCACACTGTCTCCCGCGGTCCTGCTGTTCTGCCCCTCAGGACTCTCCTCCACACTCTCCTTCTCTCTGTAGGTGCTCCGAGAACGAGTCAGAGCTTTAATCGCCAGCCCCAGGCTGCGCATGGAACCCTGCTGAACAGGGGTCTTGAGGCTGTGGGATTTAGGGAAGATCTTGGGCCTGTCTTCGTCCACATCGTTAGCTTCCCTCTGGTGATGTGCATCCTCTGCGTCCATCTCATTCTCCCCAGCCCTGCTTTTCTCTGCTGCAACAGAGAGGGCCCTCCAGAGCCTGGCTCGAGCTGGGGCAGGGGAGTGGTGGCCTTGCTCTGGCCCTGAGGGGCCTTCCTGGGGCACATTTTCTTGCTTGACTGGCAGTTCTGCGTTCTCCCAGGGACAGATGTAGGTGAGTAAGTTGGGGCTTTGGGGGGATACTGGGACTGGTGCCATGGCAGGGGCTGGGGTTGGAGCTAGAGCTGGCAGCAGAGCTGGAGCCAAGGTGGAGGTGGGAGATAGCATCCTTGGCTCTCCCAGGCCCCCAGACAGGGCCAAGATGGGGGTAGAGACCTGGTGCCGGATGGGTGGATGAGGCAGCCTTCTCCCAGCCTCCTCATGAAGCCTCCCAGAGGTGTGAGAGCTGTCCATGCTGCTGCTCTTGGCAGGGGAAGGTGGAGCTGACAGGGGGGGCCCTCGAGGCCGCTCCAGCCTCCTGGCTGATGGCCTCCGCACCAGGCTGGCCATGGCCGCCTCAGCCTTCTTCCGCTCCTCCCGCTCCTTTGCTTGCCGGTAGGTCTCCTCCAGGTAGGCCTGGCTGGCCATGAGCAAGGCCTTTTCCCTGGAGCCGGCCACACTGAGCGACTTCTGCAGAGAGGTGGGCCGGGCTCTGGGTAGCCTCTCTCCCACCGTCAGGTTGTGGGCGCTGGCTGACCTGAAGCCCAGGGCAGGGGGCCCCTCCACCGACTCCCGGCTCTCTGTTCGAGAGGCCTTCTTGGCCAGCTTCCTCCTCAGCAGTGAGTCAAGAAGAGGCGGGTCCTGCTCCCTGCGCTGGTCATAGGTGCTGCGGGACTTGCGTAGAGCCGGTGTCCCCTCGGGTTCCTGGAGGCTGGAGCTGAGGAGCCGGCGGCGGGAGGAGCCGGGCAGGCTGCCGTGGCCCAGGGAGCCTGAGTCCCGGGAGTGCTGCCTGGCCAGGGCCTCGGGGAATTCTGCCAGGTACCTCATGAAGGAGCGGCCCAGCCCCTGGCGTGAGCTGCCTCGCTTCTTGGGCAGGTGGGGGTTGTTCGCAGCCATTTCCTTGGTTTTGTGGACCTCTAGCTGGGCATAGAGCTTCTTCAGCTCGTCCTGTGGGGCAGCAGGAAGGAAAGCAGGGCTGCAGGTGAGCTCTCTCCATCCCCTGGCCGTCTGTTCCTCCATCCTTGCTTAGACCTTTTTCCCTTAGGGATCTCTTTCCATCAAGCTGTATCTCTTCCCTACTTCTAAAACTCTCAGAATTCACCTCTTTGTTCCTGTGAGACCAGTTGCCAACCTGAGTCCCAGCCAGATCCAGTCAGCTTGGAGGACTCAGGTGTACCCCCTTCTCTGGGGCATTGTGGTCTAGTGGGAAGTTAGTAGCTTGGGGACACTCAATGTGCTGTGTCCCTGGGGGCTGTTTTCATGACCCCTCCCTCTGAGCCTCTGGATCTTCTGTAAAGCAATGTTACCTGGGTGACCAGTGTTAACTTTCTTAAGAGCATTATATGAGATTGATGAGACTAGTGGATATGAAATGTGCAGTGTTCAGGTGTAAATGATCGAACGGGGCTTTAAAAGTCTTCTGTTCTGGGTTTCTCCCCAGACCCAGCATAGGGGCCGCAGATTGGCTTGTGTTCCAGAAAGTGGAGGGTCGGGGTGGAGCTGCCCCTCCATACTCCCTGGCCCTTCAGCTGGATTAGGGTCTCAGGAGGCAGGGCAGGCAGAGCTCAGAGGGTGAGGACACAAGGGAGAAACAGGCAGAGGCAGTTGGGACAAGGAAGGACTCGGGAGATGCGGAGGACTCTGCTTTGTGAGACTGTAAACAAGTCAGGTGTGAAGAGGGCCCCAGTAGAGGTGGAGGGGGTGGACAGAATGGCTTCCCACGATGGTTCCTAGACTCTGGATTGTATAAAACAATGGGCTTAGATTATCAGCTCTCCTTGTATCTTACCCACTGAGCCTCTTGTTAGGGTTCTGGTGACTATAATGATACCCTTGAGCACAGAAATGAGAATAAGCATGCTCTTCCAGTATAGACCCAGGAAGAACTGCCTCTCTCTAAGACCTGCCAGGTCCAGGGAAAGGGGATCCTAGTGGCTACTCACCGCCTGAACTACCCAACCCCACAGCTGGCCCTAGGCTGGCCCTAGGTGCCCTAGGCACCAACCATCCTGCTTTGCTGGGGGCTGAGGTTTATTTTGTGTGTGTGTGACAGAATCTTACTCTTTCACCCAGGCTGGAGTGCAGTGGTGCGATCTCAGCTCACTGCAACCTCAACTTACCAGGCTCCAGTGATCCTCCTCCCACCTCAGCCTCCTGAGTAGCTGGGACCACAGACATATACCACCATGCCTGGCTAATTTTTGTATTTCTAGTAGAGACGAGATTTCACCATTTGGCAAGGCTGGTCAAACTCCTGGCCTCAAGTAATCCGCCTGCCTCAGCCTCCCCAAATGCTGGGATTACAGGCATGAATCACTGTGCCCGGCCAGCTGAGGCGTTTCTTAGTCTGCCCCCGACCTGATGCCCCTGCTGAGTGAGAGTGGAGGATGCAAAAGAGTAGGGCTCCACTCTTGGCCCTGCCTCTAGCTTGCCACATGGCCTGAGCCTCCAGGATCTGGTTCTGGGGCTTCGGGGTCTTCCCACTTGGGTGTGTGTGGCCTCCTTTGAACAGAGTCAGGGGAATCAGTTTAGGCCAGTGGAGAAGGGAGAGGTCAGGTCTTGGAGGGAAGAGGACTTGCAGTGGCACATAGCCCAGGTGGCAGGGCCCAATCCTCCTTCTGCCCAGTTCCTAAAAGCTAGCATTGAAAGGAGGCAGGGAGGGTGGCACATACCCGAATGTCTCCAGGGTCCAGGCTGTGCTCACTCCAGGCTGAGGCGATGCTGCTGCCAAGGTAGGAGCCTGAGTGCTGCAGGTCCAGCTCATCCTCACACACCTCATCCACCATCTCCTCCCGGGGAGGAGCCCCCAGCTTCCAGAACTGGCAGGGGCACATATGAGTGGGAAAAAGACTCGCCCTGGCTCCCTGTCCACTCCTGCACTCACCTGCCCTGTGGAATGCGTCCTTACTTTGTGACACTTCACCCCCTTCTCTGATTTGGAATTCTGGGGATCTTTAGAGTTTTACTCCCCTCATCCTCCCTGACCTTCTCTAGCTCAGAGAGCAGGGTGGTTCCAAGCCCCTGACCCTGCAATTCCTAGCCGAGTCCTTCAGCTCTCCCAGCTCTCCCTGTATACCTGCTTCTGAGTAGATTTTCAGAGTGTGCCAACCTTCCAGCTGCAGGAGGGAGCCCCTCCAGCCCTGGCTTTTCTTTCCCTTGCCCAGGAACTGGAAGCAGAGAGTGTCCCCACTCAAGTCAGCTCCTAGCTTAGGGCCCCTGGCACTGTGCTCACTCACCCAGCACCTTCTGTCGTCCTCACCCTGGCCTGCAGAGGGCGCTGCGGGACAACAGCTCCACAGTGCCCCTGACAGAGGGGCTGGGGTCCACCTCACAGGCAGGAGGGGAGGGCCTCACCTTAGGGATGAAGATCAGAGCCAGCGTGGCGGTGACTGTGCTGTGGGTGTGGAAGAAGAAGAGGAGCAGGGTCCAGTCCGGGTGCAGGGAGGGAACCAGCACAAACCTGGGGTGGGATGGGGGCACAGGTCATTACTGCAGGCAGGAGTTGCCTCTTCTGCTTTGCCTTCTCACTAGCGTTTCACCGCAGCCCCAGCCCTGATACCCTTAGGACGAGGGGGCATTCTGCCCTCTCCTGCCCTCTCCAGGATTTAGGTACCACTGCAATCCTGTTAATCCGGACCTCCAAGAAGCCCTCCCAGAGTACTCCAGCTCACTTTCTTTGGCTGTGTATAGCACAGACCTGTGCTCCAGACTCTTAGGCCCACTCTGTGGGTTAACTCTGCCTCCACCACAGGGCCTGGTCCTTATGGACAAACAGCAGCCTGCTGCTTTTATGGCTGAGGAGTGAGGGGAGAAGGCAGGGAGGACTGAGCATGTGTGGAAAGGGGTATGTTGGGGTGCTGGAGAGGTGCTTTGGGAGGGGTGAGGAGTTAGGAGGAAGGTCCTCTTCCTCTTGTGTGTTGGGGGCCTCCTCACCTGGGCCAGGCATGGAGTACAGAAGGGGCATCTGGGGGGTAGGGAGAGAGCCAGAAGTGGGGGCCTTCCCAATGTGCTGAGGCATAGCAGTGTTGCCAGGATGGCATGGGATGGGGGCACCTCACCTGGGAGAGGTGAGGAGTGGTGTTAGAGTGGAAGGGGGTATGGGTAGGTGAGTCCGTCCTCACCTGGCCGTGTGGAAGGCAGTGGAAAGCAGCAGCTCATTGTGCAGGGCGATGCCCATGTAGCGTGGCTCGTGGAAGGCCGAGAGCACAGCCCGCGTGGCGTAGCAGAGGAAGCTGCCCCAGCACAGCAGCAGCAGCTCAGCTGCGGGGAGGCGGGGAGGGAGAGAGCCGGCACCACCTCAGCAGCCGTCCCACCCCTTTCTCTGAAGGATGTGCTGGGGAGAGCCTGGGCTAGGGGTCTGGGGACAAGACAGGAGAACCAGAACAAGAGGACCCCTGGAGGCACAGAGTCAGGGACCAGCATAAGGCTGGGCTCAGCAGAAGCAGCTCACCCACAACCATGATGTAGTCCCAGCGGTCGTGGTGACAGAGGTAGAAATGGTGGCCACTGGGAGTGTGGCCTCGGATCACCAGAGGTGCATGCTGGATGCCTCGCTCCAGGGCGCCCACGGTCCACACAGCCAGGAAGCCCAGCACAGGTAGCAGGAGCAGCCCCAGGTGCCGCAGCAACCGCCTGCTGCTCAGAAGGGCGCTCCGCTGGGTCGTTCGAGACAGAAACAGCTGCAGCACTCTGCGACGGTTAGAATACACAGGGTGGGTGGCAGGGACCTGGGTGGATCACAAAGAGGGTGCCAGCGCCCTGGTCTCTGTCCATTGCTGCCCTCTCCTCCACACAGGTACTTGTGCTTCCATCCTTTTTGTGATTTGCTGCCTCTTGCTACCCCCCCACAAAGTAACATGGAGGACAAGGCTATGGTGATGGGGGTTGGCCTTGGGGGTACAGGGGAGTGGGGCTGGCAAGGGTCTGGCTTTGAGAAACACCATTCCATGAGTGAGCTAGGGTGGTCTGGGATGAGCAGCATGAGAGCAAAGTCTGCCCCAGGCCGTACCTGTAAAGCTTGAGTATGATGGTGCCATAGACGATGGCAAAACCCAGCAGCCGCACCCAACGAAGAGCGATGCAGCGGAATACACTGGGCTTGAAGTATAGGATGAAGACCTGGTGGAAAGAGGCAAAAATCTCTGCTTTCCACTGTGCTTCTGCTGTGGGCCAGGCCTATGCTAAGCACACTGTGGATCCTCCCACAGCCCTGCAACAGAGCCATCACCACCTTCATTCTGCAGAGGAGCAGCTGAAGTGTCAAAGAGGTTAGGTAACTTGCCCTAAATTACACTGCAAGTCACAGAGCTCCTTTAAGCCTGGGGCTCCAGAGCTCACAGACCAGCTTGCCATTTGTGGGTAAGAGTAGGGGAAATCTGTGGTCTCTGAATCCCCTCCAGAGGGCAGAGAAGAAGAAAGGTTCTGGGGCTTGGAGGGTGCCAGGTTTTGGCTGTGGGGGATGCTGGAAGGTGGGGCCGGCCTCTGGCCACAGACTCACAGGAAAGTAAAGCAGCAGGAATCCAAAAAGGACAGTTTCCAGCAGGACCACCCCAGATGCCCAGATCCTCTGTGAAGCAAGGAGAGAGGCATGTGAGCAGAGTCTGGACGATGGTTCTAGAGGCTCTCAGGCCTATGTGAAGGGTCACTCAGTGACCCTGAGCTAAGGCTTCACCCTGTAACACTGGCTCTGCCCTCGCTGCCCACAGCCATGCCCCCTGTTACCCCAGGCTTAATTCAACTGGCACTAAACATGGCTTAGGCCAAGGCTTCACATCATTCCCACACACACATCCCTGTGTTCCTCCCAGTCTCACTCAGGGCCTTGCTGCAGACCGAGGCTCAAATCAGAGGCTGCTGGAGCTGGAAGGGATCTCATGCATTCCTCAAGCGTTGGGTCAGGCTGCTCCCTTGTCTAGAATAGGGTACCCCTTCTTGGCCCAGTAAGTATCCAGTTAACCTTCAAGCCTGGCTCATGTCACATCCAGAAAATCTTTCCCATGCCATCTCAGGCAGGATGACTTTCTATAAGCTCCCACAGCACCTGACAGACACCTCCATCCTTGCCGCCATCTCACCGTGCTGTCATTTTATTTACATGTCTGCTTCCTCCATTAAACTGGGAGCTCCATGCAGGCCAGATCACTTCCACTCAAGCCTACGCAGTGTTTTGCTTAGAGTAGATACTCAACTAGCATTTATTGAATCAAGTTCAATGCCCTTATTTTACAGATGAGGAAGCAGGTCCAAGGCGGAGAAATCACTTGCATCATGCTACATAGTGAGTTAGATTTAGAATCAAGATTAGAACCAATTTCTCCTAAATTCTGGTCTTAGGTAGTCTCAGGCCTCCAGCTGAGATGGGTCGGACATGTGTGTAGGAGATGTGGGGCCTTCCTTGCCTTGTTCCGGCGGCAGCGGTAGGAGACCAGCATGCTCAGGAAGATGGCCAGCATGCAGCAGGCCTGGCAGGCCAGCACAGCGGTCCGCAGCGCCACGGCCTCTTCCACCAGGCACGGTGTGGCATCCATGCAGCTGGTGCAGCCCTCAGGACATGGCAGGCACTGCAGCAGTCTCCCAGATCTGCCTTCTGGGGACCCAAATTGCCCGGTAGTCTGGAAGTCACTCTCCTCTAACCCTATAAAGAACAAGATGGGTGCATGGAGAGGGGCCCAGCTAGAGCATCCTGACATCCCAGGCTTTTCCCTGATAGTCACCACAGCCCTCTCCCTGTTCTCCTGTGATCTGGGGCTCCAGGGACAAGTGGGAATGGGTACTTCCTCAGGAGGGCAGAGTACCAGGAAGAGGTGACACCAGGCTAGGGCTCCTTGAGAGGCCAACTTGCATCATATTTGCATGTTATAGGCTCATACTCAGAAGGTGTAGACACCCCCACACTGCAACCTGCTTGCCTCTCCTGCCTCTCTCAACCTTTTGCCCTTGCCCCACAAGTTCCCTCCCAGTGTCTCACCCCAATCTGGCTTTCTTCCCCAGATGTACCCTCCCAACCAGCCTCTCCTGTAAAACGCATGCCTGGCCCCCACCACACTTACATACCCCCAGAGGGGCTTGCCCCGTAGAATCCAGGTCGGCAGCGGCAGAGGTAGCGGCCAAGAACAAAGCCCTGACTCTCCAGGGGGACACACTATGGGGACGACAAACACAGTATATGTTTATGTGGAGCTTTCTCTGGAAGAACTTTCCCTCCTGGGAGAGACGGAGGGTCCATCTACCTCCCTATCCATGTGACTTGGGTCCACATTAGGGAATCCCTCCAGAAGCCCTCTCTAGTCCTTGGGAAGCCTTCCCTCTGTGGAAACCCTACCTGACCCCTGCTGTTGTCTCTCTTCCCAAAGAGACCCTAAGCAAAGAAATCACCCTTTAGTTCAGACTGGCAGTGACAGGAGCCTCATAGGACCCATTTCCTAGTGGCCAGCTCTTGCTAGGGCAAGGTACTGGGGGAGATGGAAGTAGGGAAAGTTCTGAGCCCAGCCATACCTTGTGTGCCTACATCCTACTTCAAAGGGTCCCCATCAGCTTCCGTCTTTGGCACACAAATGGACTGGAAAGGCCCCCCAGGGAGGAGCAGCTTCCTTCATCAGGGACCATCTGGCTTTGGCACAGGACTGTTTTTCCCAGCCTTAATGCCAGGCTAATGCCAGGCTGGTGGGATGCCAAGGCCAGCCTTTATTCCACCTCCTCCTATTGATGTTTGCCCGGCAGGGGACAGAGCAGACCTCAGAGCCAGGCAGGGAATATGAGCAAATGAGGTCAGATCTATTGTGGGGAGTGGCTGGGAACAGACATCAGTGATGCAAATGAAGGGGTTAACCTTGGAAGATTCTATATCGAGCCCCTGTCCTCACCTAGTAAGGTTAGTGTGTGGTGCTTGTGAAGCTGTGGCCCAAGTTCCCCTCTTGCTTGGACCACTGGACTACACTCTGTTCCTGCCACAGTCTGCACAATTAGACAAACACGCACCCAGAGAAGTGAATGTGTCTGGGTTAAACAGTGACCTGGGTGGTGGGAGCCCTTTTCCATCCCTCCACCTCTAGCTGCAGACACATGTGCCCTGAAGAGCAGTAGGACCACCTGTGCACACAGAACAATATGCCCACCAGCCCCAACAGGCCACAGGGCTCTCCCTGGCTTTGGCTCAGCTCGGGAACAAGCACGCAGTGATTGTAACCATGGAGCAGGTGAATTCACTGGCCTCCCAGTTTCCCAGTACTGGGTTTGCATGATTACCAGCCAGTGCTCTCCATCATTGTGAGTCACCTGCACCCGTAGCTTTGAATCTACCTGCATCTGGCCCAGGTTCCATCACATTCACTGGTCCCAGGCCTCTTCGAGCTCCTTGGTTGGTTAGATTCCTCCCATACCCCAACCAGCAATTCCATTTATTTCAGCAATATGGAATATCCTTTTGTAGATAGACCAATGGAACATCCTTTGTAGGCCAAGAGGAGCCCAGAGCTGTGTTACATGAAGAATGTGTTCCCGGGGGAAGGAAAGGAGATAAGTAACTGAGGCTCAGGAAGTCGCCCTGGGGAGGGGTCCTGGAGCACTGAGTACCAGAAAGGAGAGCAGACAGGAAGAACACTAAACTTTCAAAAGAATGAGGGCAGGAGTAGGGGGAATAGGGGGTGGGAGGGCAGGCTGTAGGTGACCTGACTTTTTAAAAGCCTGGTATCTTACCTCTGCCAATCACTAGGAACTCCCCTGAAGCCCTGAGATGCTGGGGTAGCTTTGTCTGCTGCTCCTGGGAGGTGCGTGGTGGCAGTGATGGGAAAAGGGGAGGGAGGCAGGACTCTAGTAGAGCCCCCCATCCTCCTCATCCTTACCTGGGTACTGTTGAGATCACACAGGTGTGTATTAGAGTACCAGCCTGGGCCACTTGCACACTGATTGATGTCCACACTCTGGAGATCTACGTCCATCTGCACCTGCCCCCTGCGGCAGTGAATTGGCAATTAGGGGCACAGTGATGGATGCCAAAGTGGACGTGTGTCCCTGGGCGTTCTTGGGGCCCAGAAAATGATGCTCCGAATTATGGCACTTTGGCATGCTGAGGACTTTGAACTAAAGGAGATTAAGAGGTCTCTCCGACCTTCTCCTTCTCTCTTGTCTCCCGCCCCTCTTCCCCCACGCTGAAGTGAGTTCTAGAAACCAGAATTCCCCTTCCCCAAAGCAGGTCATAGAAACTAGAATTCCCCTCCCCCAGAGCAAGATATAAAACCAAGAACTATTACTCTCATCTTCCCCTGCCTGTCTGTGTAGGAGCTGGTCATAAAGAAATTCTCTGACCTGCCTTGACTGATAGTAAGTAGGTCACATGATCCTCATTCCAGAGGGATCCTGCCCTGTACCTGGGAGGAAGGATGCTACATAGACAGGCAAAGAGGAAGCTGAACAGAGGCCTGGCTGAGTTTCCCTACTTGGTCTACTACCATTAGATCATAGCGTTTTTTGTCCAATCACAGTTCTACAGGGCTGACCATGCTTCATAGAATCTAAGCATAACAATGAACAGTTTTCCCTGAGTCTATTTTTTCTTTTTTTTTCTTAGACACACGGTCTTGCTCTGTTGCCCAGGCTGGAGTGCAGTGGCATGATCATAGCTCACTGCCACCTCCACCTCCTTGGCTCAAGTGATTCTCCCATCTCAGTCTCCCAAGTAGCTGGGACTACAAACATATGCCACCATGCCTGGCTAGTTTTTAAAAATTATTTTTAGTGGAGACGAGCTTTGGTTATATTGTTCAGGCTGGTCTTGAACTCCTGGACTCAAGCCATCCTCCCACCTGGGCCTCCTAAAGTGCTGGGATTATATGTGTAAGCCACTGAGCCTCTGCCACTGGGTCTTCATTTCCGAAGGCTCCTGTGTCATGTAAAACTTTGGCTAAATAGGCGGCGTGCAGTGGCTCACGCCTGTAATCCCAGCACTTTGGGAGGCCGAGGCGGGCAGATCACTTGAGGTCAGGAGTTCGAGACCAGCCTGGCCAACATGGTGAAACCCTGTCTCTACTAAAAATACAAAAAGTAGCCAGGTGTGATGGTGCGCACCTGTAATCCCAGCTACTCAGGAGGCTGAGGCAGGAGAATCATCTGAACCTGGGAGGCTGCGGCTGCTGTGAGCCGAGGTTGCACCACTGTACTGTAGCCTGGGTGACACAGCGAGACTCTGTCTCAAAAAAAAAAAAAAGTTTTCCTTCTCCTGGGAAGCCTCATTTTACAGCTCTCAATTGCTAGAGAGCAGCAGGCTGAACCCCTGGAGTGCCCACTCAGCTCTCCACTGACAAGCCTGGTGCATAGATTGTCACTGTCATCCACACCAAGACCTCTCCTGCCTCTTGTACTCCCTCCTCAGGCCTGGGGGCCAAGATCTCTGCCTGTCTATACTGACACATCTTTTTTTTTTTTTTTTTTTTTTTTTTTTTTTTCCAGACAGAGCTTTGCTCTTGTTGCCCAGGCTGGAGTGCAATGGCATGATCTCAGGTCACCACAACGTCTGCCTCCAGGGTTCAGGTTCAAGCGATTCTCCTGCCTCAGCCTCCTGAGTAGCTGGGTTTACAGGTACGTGCCACCACATCCGGCTAATTTTCTATTTTTGGTAGAGATGGGGTTTCTCCATGTTGGTCAGTCTGGTCTCGAACTCCTGACCTCAGGTGATCCACCTGCCTCGGCCTCCCAAAGTGTTGGGATTACAGGCGTGAGCCACCGCACCCGGCTATACTGACATATCTCTACACACATGTGTACACCTGCATATAGATGTATGCTACGTATGTATACCTATTTGTATATGCACAGGCTCACAGACATTCCTGCATGTGCTCAAGCACATAAACCCAGATAAATATGGATTGATTTATACACATGTACACTCACACCTGTTATGTGTTAACAGATAGTTACAGATTCCCAGAGCCGACTGTGAGTACACACAGCTGAGTACAAATACCCACATCTGTGTGCCCCCCAGGCATGCACATGTTCATGCCAAATGGCCCAGGCACAGCTGAGGGGACCTGTACTTCCTTCCCCTACATCCCCACAAATGCATCAAATTCTGCACAAACCCACTTACCTGACTTCTGGGCTGAGGTCTGGCTTGAGTCCATAGAAGGTGGCAGAGAGTGTGATCAGCCATCCAGGTCGGAGCCGTCCCTCCTGGCATTCCAGGAAAGGAGGAGACAGCCTCACCTGCTGCGTGTCCCCCACATATCCATCTGCCTGTGGCCACTTGGGGCTGCCGAGGCTCCCTAGGTCATTGGTCAACACCCGCTTCTTCAGGGCAGGGGTGTCCAGGTCCCCAGGTGGGTTCTCCTCCTGCACCCAGTTCCCAGACAAGTCCTGAAGGATGGTTTCCTCCCCAATCCGTGTGGCCTGCAGGGCCAGCTGCAGGTGGCTGGCCCCTGGTGGAGGGTTAAAGGTCAGCAAAGCCCTGTACACTCTTGGGTCCCCCTCGGCCACACTGCGGACCAGTGCCTGGTACCATTCCACATCCTCCTCCACACTGGACTCACGGATGTCGTTGGCTTGCAGCAGCATGTTGAGAAAATTGGCAGCTTGGGCAAGGGTGCCCGCTGCCCCCTGTAGGCTTGAGGGGAGCCCTGGCATGGCTCCTGCCCCACGCACTTCATAGCGCTCACTGCAATTCACCTGCAATAGCTGCTGGGCATCTCCAGAGTAGAGATAAGCAAGGGCAGCCTCGGCCCCCTCTGGGAGCACCTGCATGGACACAGATCCTGGCTTGACTTGGGAAGACAGAGGGGGCAGAGAGCGGATGGGCCGCGGACCCCCCAGAGCCCAGCCACAGACAAAACAGCAGCCCAGCAGCCCCCACATAGGAGGGGGCATGACCGCTCCCCTGGTGCCCACCCTTGGGGGCAGCTCTCAGGACCCTGGGGTCCAGGCTCAGGAGAGCCCAGGCAGAGACTGGCTGCAATCTGCGGGCTGTCTGTCTCCACGCCTCCTATGCTGGCGTTCCTTCTTCCTCTTTCCCTCTCCCTCTCATGCTGGTGCCGGCTTGCCTGCTTTTTTCTTTTCTCTAACGTCACCAGCTGGCTTCTGGATGTAGGTATGAGGGCCCTGCCCCCTCCTCTCTCAGTGCAGCCCCCTATCTCAAACCTCTTAATCCCGGCACCCCACTCTTTCCTCCCCTCCTATCCAGTATCCAGGCTCCCTCCATCCCCCACCCACATCTGCTCCCGAGAGAGAGAGATGGGAGGGAAGGGGAGACGAAGGCACCAGTTGTGCTCTTTCTCCCTCCCTCCCTCTGCCTGCCCTTTGCTCCATTAGGAGAGATGGGCAAATCCAGGATGGGGCACCATAGCAACCACAGATGAGCTTATGCCCCTCTCTCCACCCCTCTGCTCCACTCAGGCTCCTGGCAGCAATTGCAGCAGGCACACTAAGGGGCCAAGCTGCATCTCCTGGCAGTCTACTCTGGCTGCCTGCACCCCCCTGACCCCGTGCTGCTGAGCTGGGATTTGAGAATGGGGATGTCGAGGGTAGGAAAGCCAGCCTAATAGTACCGTAATCGGTCTTTGTACAGACTGAGGCAGATTATAAAGTGCTTTTCGTGTGCCTTATCTGAATGAATCTTCCCCACAGCCATGTATAGTGAATGTTCTTATCCCCATTTCACAGATGCAGACACTGAGACTCACCCAAGGTCACAAAGCAGCTCACTCCGAGATTTACATCCAGAGCCATCACCGTTACTCAGCCTCAGGGTCTATAACAAAGCCTCCTCGCAGAGGGGTCAAGGGACTTCCCTAGAACCACAGTGTTGTTTGTGACAGGTGTCCGTCCCCACCATCCAGGCCTCCTTCTGAACCACAAAGTCGACAAGCACAGCGGCAATGCTGGCGGGAGAGAGGTGGGCAAGGAGAAGACAGTGAACACAGTTTTGCCTCCACTTCTTACACCTTCATTTTGTCATCCTAAGTTCTTTTTTTTTTTTTTTTTTTGAGACGGAGTCTTTCTCTGTCCCCCAGGCTGGAGTGCAGTGGCGCGATCTCGGCTCACCGCAACCTCCACCTCCTGGGTTCACGCCATTCTCCTGCCTCAGCCTCCCGAGTAGCTGGGACCACAGGCGCCCGCCAGCACGCCCGGCTAATTTTTTTGTATTTTTTAGTAGAGACGGGGTTTCACCGTGTTAGCCAGGATGGTCTCGATCTCCTGACCTCGTGATCCACCCGCCTCGGCCTCCCAAAGTGCTGGGATTACAGGCTTGAGCCACCGCGCCCGGCCTTTGTCATCCTAAGTTCTATACCTTCTTTTTTTTTTTTTTTTTTTTTTTTTTTTGAGATAGATTCTTTCTTTGTCCACCCAGCTGGAGTGCAGCGGTGTGATCTCGGCTCACTGCAACCTCTGCCTTCTGGGTTCAAGCGATTCTCCTGCTTCAGCTTCCTGAGTAGCTGGGACTACAGGCGTGTGCCACCATGCTCAGCACATTTTTTTTTTTTTTTTTTTTTTTTGTATTTTTTAGTAGAGACGGGGGTTTCACCATGTTGGCCAGGCTGGTCTCGAACTCCTGACAAGTGGTCTACCTGCCTCAGCCTCCCAAAGTGCTGGGATTACAGGTGTGAGCCACCGCACCTGGCCCCTTCTCCTTTTCTTCATGAAAACTGTGGCTACTCTCTCTTGCTTTTCCCCGTTTTCTTACCCCTCACCTCCTTCCTGCTGCTAGGCACAGTAACTGGGGGGCCCTGAGTCAGTGCTGTCTGAGCCGGCCTCCTTGGATCTGGAAGGGCATGGATTCTTGGGGAAGCCACAGAACAAAGCTCCTGCCTGCCCACCCATCACTTTTCCCTCGATGATGGGCTTCCTGCTTCACCAGGCAATCTGGCCCTGCAAGCGCAGGCTGTCTCTTGGCTTCTTCCCTTCAACCCCCCTCCAAACCCCCAATGTCTGGAACATTTGATGTCCAAGATCATTGAGTGTATGTCGGAAAGGATGGGTGGTGGTTGCTAAACATGTCCCTTGCTTTCCAGTTGACCTCTGCAAACAACAATTCTTTTTTTTTAGACAGAGTCTTGTTGCCCAGGCTGGAGTGCAGTGGCACAATCTCGGCTCACTGAAACCTCTGCCTCCCAGGTTCAAGTGATTCTCCTGCCTCAGCCTCCCAAGTAGCTGGGAGTACAGGCATGTGCCACCATGCCTGGCTACTTTTTGTATTTTTGGTAGAGATGGTGTTTCACCACGTTGGCCAGGCTGATCTTGAAACCTTGACCTCAGGTGATCTGCCTGCCTTGACCTCCCAAAGTGTGGGGATTACAGGCGTGAGCCACTGTGCCCGGCCTTGCAAAGAACAATTGTGCCGTGCAACCTAAGTGGGAGTGCCCAGGCTGTGGGGATAGGGGGGCTAGAGGACAAGCCCCCAGGGGAATCTCTATGATGGCAAAACTAGCAGGGCCCATAACCCAGACTTTTTTTTTTTTTTTTTTTAACAAATTAGGAAACTAAAACACTGTAAGGAAAGTGACATTCACGAGGTCACCCAGCCAGTTAGTGGTACTGCTGGGAGCAGAAACCTGTATTGCACATCCATGGCTCTTTCCTTGGCCTTTCTGAGTGACTTATTCAATTTCTTGTTATTTATTACTGGTTACTGTTAGTTGAAGGTCAACAAAACACACTGGGTGAAGACAATAGTAACTTATTATCATGAAAAACCTCTTGGGAAAAAATGTATTAACTAACATTTGTATAGCACTGTAGAATTTATTAAGTACCTTTACGTGTAAGTTTTCATTTAATTCCCCACAATAGCCATGTCAAGGGGGGATTATTACTGACCCATTTCTACAAATGAAACACAGGTTCGGAGATGTTTAATTATTTGCGTTTGCTCATATATTCAGAAAGTGGCATGATTAAGACTAACTAGATCAACCACAAAGTCCAGAGGGGCAAGGATTATGTCTGTCTCATTTATCACTGCATCCCCAAACCTAGCCCATTGTTGAATGACCAAATGAATCTCAGAACTTCTTTAGATTCTTTATCATTTTTTTGTTTTGAGGCAAGGTCTCGCTCTATTGCCAGGCTGGAGTGCAGTGGTGAGATCATGGCTTCCTACAGCCTCGGCCTCCCAGGCTCAAGTGAGCCTCCCACCTCAGCCTCCTGAGTAGCTGGGACTACAGGCATGTGCCACCACACCTGGCTAATTAAAAAAAAAAAAAAAAAAAGCTGAGCATGGTGGCCCACGCCTATAATCCCAGCACTTGGGAGGCCGAGGTGGGTGGATCACGAGGTCAGGAGTTCAAGATCAGCCTGGCTGGCCAGGCGCAGTGGCTCACGCCTGTAATCCCAGCACTTTGGGAGGCCGAGGTGGGCGGATCACAAGGTCAGGAGATGGAGACCATCCTGGCTAACACGGTGAAATCCCATCTCTACTAAAAATACAAAAAAATTAGCCGAGTGTGTGGCAGGCGCCTGTAGTCCCAGCGACTCAGGAGGCTGAGGCAGGAGAATGGCGTGAACCTGGGAGGTGGAGCCTGCAGTGAGTGGAGATCGCGCCACTGCACTCCAGCCTGGATGACACAGCGAGACTCTGACTCAAAAAAAAAAAAAAAAAAAAAAAAAATCGGCCTGGCCAATATGGTGAAACCCGGCCTCTACTAAAATACAAAATAATTAGCCAGGCGTGGTGTTGGGCACCTGTAATCCCAGCTACTCGGGAGGCTGAGGCAGAGAACTGCTTGAACCCAGGAGGCGGAGGTTGCAGTGAGCCGAGATCGTGCCACTGCACTCCAGTCTGGGCAATAGACAGAGACAACGTCCCCCCCCAAAAAAAATTGTGGAGATGAGGTCTCACTATGTTGTCTAGGGTGGTCTCAAACTCCTGGGCTCAAGTGATCCTTCTACCTTGGTCTCCCAAAGTGCGAGGATTACAGGTGTGAGCCACTGTGCCAGACCTTAAATTCTTTAAGTTATCCTTCATAAAAGTTTTTAACTAGGACTCTATCTCTGTAGGGACCATTTTTTTTTTTTTTTTGAGACAGCGTCTCGCTCAGTCACCCAAGCTGGAGCGTCTATCGCCCAGACTAAAGTGCAGTGGCACAATCACGGCTCACTGCAGCCTCCGCCTCCAGGGCTTGCTTAATGGATCCTCCCACCTCAGCCTCCCAAGTAGCTGAGACTACAGGTGCGTGCCATCATGCCCAGGTAAATATATATATATATATATAAATTTTTTTTTTTTTTTGGCGGTGGGTATAGTGATGGGGTTTTGCCTTATTGCCCTGACTGGTCTCAAACTCCTGGGCTCAAGTGATCCGCCCACTTCAACCTCCCAAAGTGTTGTGATTATAGGCGTGAGCCACTGTGCCCACCTTATTTTCTATTTTACTTTTTTGAGACAGAGTCTCTCACTCTGTCACCCAGGCAGGGGTGCAGTGGCATGAACACAGCTCACTCCACCTCTGCCTCCTGGGCTCAAGTGATTCTCCTGCCTTGGCCTCCCGAGTAGGTGGGATTACAGGTGCATGCCACCATGCCCAACTAATTTTTTTTATTTTTTGTAGAGATGAGGTCTCACAACATCCTCACAACATTGGGTCTCTTTGTTGCCCGACCTGGTCACAAACTCCCAGGCTCAAGTGATCCGCCTACCTTGTCACAAACTCCCAGGCTCAAGTGATCCGCCTACCTTGGCCTCCCAAAGTGCTGGGATTATAGGCTTGAGCCACCACGCTCGGCTGAGGACCACTTTTATAGTGCTCAGTGAAAGAGGTGTATTTAGACATAAAATCAGCTCAATAAACATAAATTTGGCAGGGCGCAGTGGCTCACGCCTGTAATCCCAACACTTTGGGAAGCTGAGGCAGGTGGATCACTTGAGGTCAGGAGTTTGAGACCAGCCTGGCCAACATGGCAGAACGCTGTTTCTACTAAAAACAAAAAAATTATCTGGGCCTGGTGGCATGCGCCTGGAATCTCAGCTACTCAGGAGGCTGAGGCAGGAGAATTGCTTGAACCCAGGAGGCAGAGGTTGCAGTGAGCTGAGATCATACCAATGCACTCTAGCCTGGGAAACAAGAATGAAACTCTGAGGCCGGGCGTGGTGGCTCACGCCTGTAATCCCAGCACTGCCGGAGGCTGAGGCAGGCGGATCAATGAGGTTGGGAGTCCGAGATGAGCCTGACCAACATGGAGAAACCCTGTCTCTACTAAAAATACAAAATTAGCTAGGCGTGGTGGCGCATGCCTGTAATCCCAGCTACTCGGGAGGCTGAGGCAGGAGAATCGCTTGAACCCGGGAGGCAGAGGTTGCAGTGAGCCAAGATAGCGCCATTGCACTCCAGCCTGGGCAACAAGAGCAAAATTCTATCTAAAAAAACAAAACAAAACAAAACAAAAACAAAAGAATGAAATGCTGTCTCAAAACAAACAAAAAACCCAACACAAATTCAAGTCATACAAATGCAAAGATACACCCTCTTTGCTTGGAATTTAACTTTCAATGTTTTTTCCAGGATCTGGGCTACGGAAATTGACAATTATGGAAATGGGAAAAGTCTACCCCATGGCTTGCCCTGCCTTAGAAAGAGCTCGCGTGTGTTCCCCTGTACCTCTGTGCACTCCATGCAAGTAGAGATACTCCAGATAATCGACACAGTCCTCTTCTCCCGTGGCCAGGAAAGCAGCTGGACAGCAGAGGGCGATGAAGAGCCAGGGACCTTGCCTGTAATTAGCTTGTAATGGGCTCTGAGGCCAGAGAATTTCTCAGAGAGAAAGCTAGGGATCTTGGGTAGTCTTCTTAGGCCTCAGGTGTTGTGTGATTCTATAGCAATTTCTCTTCTTTTATTCATTTATCTATATAGAGACAGGGTCTTGCTCTGTCACCCAGGCTAGAGTGCAGTGGTGTGATCACAGCTCACTGCAGTCTCCACCTCCTGGCCTCAAGCAATCCTCCTGCCTCAGCCTCCTATCTGAGACCACATCTGGCCACACCACCATGCCTGGCTAATTTTAACATTTGTTGTAGAGACAGAGTGTTGCTATGTTGCCCTGGCTGGCCTTAAACTCCTGGCCTCAAGTGATCCAAGACCTGCCTTGGCCTCCCAAAGTGCTGGAATTACAGATGTGGGTAAACATGCCCCTCTCAATCGCTCTTCTTTTCTTCAGAAACCTGAGTGACACCTGAGAGGCAGCCAGGGGAAGAGAATGAACTATCTGGAGTCAGAGCTGGTTTTGATTTTCACTGCATCCTTTTGAATTGAGTGACTTTAGCTAAATAACGCACTGAGGTTTACTTTGTCTCTTTATGTGTGAGGAAGGACAATTAATTCTGTTGTGCAGAATTTGTCTCAGGAGACTCTTACAGGGCTTAAGGTTGAACAACAATTCCAGGCACTGTCCTTGGCACTAGAGAGTCCACAAGGGGCAAAAAGCAAACACAGCTTCTGCTCTCATAGAATTTACAGTTTAGTAGGGAGGACAGCTTTTAATCAACTGACCCCACAGACAGATTGCAAATTACACCTGCGCAAGTAAGTGCAACAAAGGAATGATCTCAGAGCCTGGGGAGGAGGAATGGCCCAGGCAGGGAGATTTCCCTAAGGTAGTGAGGAGTGAGTTCAATCTGAAGGATGAGTAGGAGTTTACTAGCAAAAAGAGAAAAGTCTTGCAAGCAAAGGGAATAGCTTTTCTTGCCCACATGTGTGGAAGCCTGCCGCAAGGCTGATGGGAATGCAGGGAACAGAGAACAAGGTGGAGCTTAGCGGGGGATGTGGCTAGAGAGGCAGGGGTTAGATCACACAGGGGTCAGATCACAAGATCATACGTTAGCCTAAGAACAATGGGAAACCATGAACAATTTTAATCACAGGCTATGAACACATTTCCATTCTGAAAAGGTCCCTCTGGTTGCAGGACTCAACCCTCCACCCTCTTGCCCTCAATGCACCCTCAGGTATTAGAAGTCACTGAGTTCTGCGGCTGATCCTTCCTCCTTTTCCCTTGCATCTCTCAGTATCTCCCACTGGGACTATTTCAATGGGCTCCCTCCCTCCAGTTTCACCTCCTCCACACGAAAAGCTTGATCTTATTTGATCCTCACAACATGTCTGCAAGCAAGCAAAATTGCAATCCTTATCCCTATATAAAGATAAGAAGGCCGGGCGCAGTGGCTCACGCCTGTAATCCCAGCATTTTGGGAGGCCAAGGCGGGTGGATCACCTGAGGTCAGGAGTTCAAAACTGGCCTGGCCAACATCGTGAAACCCTGTCTCTACTAAGAATACAAAAAATTTCCTGGAGTGAGGCAGGAGAATTGCCTGAACCCGGGAGGCAGAGGTTGCAGTGAGCCAAGATCGCGCCACTGCACTCCAGCCTGGGCAATAGAGCAAGACTCCATCTCAACAACAACAACAATAAAAACTTAATGTGTTGTCTGTAGCCGTTACATTATGAATAGCACAAAAATTGAGTAAATATTCTTCCAGTATTTGAAACCGTTTTCTGACTCAGCAAAGAAGTTGCTCCCATCATTGACAATCCAGTTAAGTTTTGTCTTTTTCACTTTTATCAACCAACATTCACGTTTACAATTACACTCCTTGGTCAACTGCAATCAGTTTGGCTACCCATATAAGAGTTTGGCAAAAATCAATGAAAGCATTCTGTGAGAAAGTTATATGGAATTTGCCAATTTATTATTAATTGTAAATTGTGAACTACACATCCTTTATGTCAGTAAAACTTAACGACAAATTTATGTGCCTATATAAGTTCATACATTCCCTTTCTCCCCCCAGAGAGCTGGTTGTTACACATTTATCAGTACAGCACTGGGTCTAGAACACGATTCATGTAGTGATTCTACAAACATTCACTGGGTGCCAGGAGGGAGATACAGATTAATGATGAAATGACTCAGCCAAGGTCACACATCGCAAGCGGCGCAGGTGGGAGAACCATATGTGCTCCCAAGGCCAGCGGCGCGCTCCCAGGACTAGACCGTGGTTTCCAAGGCCTCTCCGCTCTACCGGATGGGATGGCCTGGGCCTGCGTGCCCAGGAAGTGAAAAGCAAGAACCGGGAAAGGAGACCAACGCTAGCCAACAGACAGCTCACCGCCAATAGCGGCCCCGGGCGCGCGCGACGTCACTCGCCGTGGAGGCCAGCGCGAGCACGCCCTGGGGAAAGTGGCGTGGCTAAGCCCTTCCGGAAGTGACGTCGGCTTGGGGGCGGTGCTCGGCGGTGGCGGAGCGCGGCCCGGGTTCGCGCTGGGCTCCGCTCGCCCCCCGCCCCCCTCTATGAGGCAGAGGCCGCGGCGGCCGTTAGCGCTGTCGCTCCGGGGGCCGCGGCGGGCGGGGCTCCGGCGGGGCCCAGCCTAGTCCCCACCCCAGCCCGGCTCCCAGCCGCCCGCCCTCCCTCCCTCTCCCCGATGCAGGGGGCCGAGCTCCGGGATGGCGAGGCGGCGGCGGCGGCCGCTTCGTACCGCGTCCTGAGCCGCCTCCTCGGCTATGGAGAGGCGGCCCCCGAGCCAGGCCCGCCGCCACCGCCCCCGGGCCATGGCACCCCGCCGCCACCCTTCCTCGCGCGGCCCGGCCCGCGGGGCTCCCGGCCGCCGCAGCTGATGGTGTTCCGCAACGTGGGTCGGCCGCCGGAGGAGGAGGACGTGGAGGCGGCCCCGGAGCCGGGACCCTCGGAATTGCTGTGTCCCCGGCACCGCTGTGCCCTGGACCCCAAGGCCCTGCCGCCGGGATTGGCACTGGAGCGGACCTGGGGCCCGGCGGCTGGACTAGAGGCTCAGTTGGCGGCTCTGGGGCTCGGGCAGCCGGCAGGGCCGGGGGTCAAGACAGTCGGTGGGGGTTGCTGCCCGTGTCCGTGTCCCCCTCAGCCGCCCCCTCCGCAGCCCGAGCCGCCTGCTGCCGCCCCGCAGGCCGGGGAGGACCCCACGGAAACGAGCGACGCGCTGCTGGTCCTGGAGGGCTTGGAATCGGAGGCCGAGAGCCTGGAGACTAACAGCTGCTCGGAAGAGGAGCTCAGCAGCCCGGGTCGCGGAGGAGGAGGGGGCGGCCGGCTTCTGCTGCAGCCCCCAGGCCCTGAATTACCTCCGGTGCCCTTCCCGCTGCAGGACTTGGTCCCTCTGGGGCGCCTGAGTAGAGGGGAGCAGCAGCAGCAGCAGCAACCTCCCCCGCCCCCGCCTCCTCCCGGGCCCCTCCGGCCACTCGCGGGTCCTTCTCGGAAGGGCTCCTTCAAAATCCGCCTCAGTCGCCTCTTTCGCACCAAGAGCTGCAACGGTGGCTCCGGCGGTGGGGATGGGACCGGCAAGAGGCCTTCTGGAGAGCTGGCTGCTTCAGCTGCAAGCCTGACAGACATGGGAGGCCCTGCAGGCCGGGAGCTGGACGCGGGGAGGTGAGACCGGCCGGGGGCTGGCCGACAAACTTCCTTTTCTTGTTTGGTTTCCCTTTTTATCTATTGCTACCGCGATCCTGACAGTTCTTAAGATAGGGTCTTCAGGAGGAGGCAGAGACTTGGGACCAAAGGTGGTAACATCTCGCATAAGGTCAGCGCTAATTGTGGAAACAGCTTTCACTCTTAAAGAGTGCACACTCCGTGACACTTCCCAGCTGGTTTGCATCTCTCTTGTTGGAAGATGGTTTCAGACCATCCTCCCATCCCCACCCTGGCATGGCTTTTAAGTTTTTCCAAGGCGGCTGTGTGCCATTATCCCTGGAAGGGAGATTGCTGGAAATGTTTGGCCTTTGGGGCAAAAAGCTGGTATTGCATCTTGACCGCCATGCTTATTCTGTGTACCAGCACCGCACCTCCCTTCACACTCATGCATGCAAATGACAGGAGAATCTTCAAATGCAGTTGCGGGCCAGCAATCAATTGGACACCGCTATTCAAAGTTTTAATGTTTTCCTGGTTGTTCCCTTAGATGAACTTGGCATATCAAACTTAGGTGCTGACCACTGTCTCTGAGAATAGAAAATAGCAGACTGGGCATAGTGGCGCACACCTGTAATCCCAGCACTTTGGGAGGCCGAGGAGGGCGGATCGCCTGAGCTCAGGAGTTTGAGACCAGCCTGGGCAACATGGTGAAACCCCATCTCTACAAAACAAACAAACGAACAAAAAGTAGCCCCCATCTCTACAAAAAAAAAAAAAAAATACAAAAAAATTAGCCGGGAGTGGTCCCAGCTACTCGGGAGGCTGAGGCAGGAGGATCACTTGAGCCCAGGAGGCAGAGGTTGCAGTGAATAGTGATCGTGCCACTGCACTCCAGCTTGCGTGACAGAGTGAGAGCCTGTCTCGAGAAAATAGCTTTGCGCTCTCTCAAAGCCATTTGAGAATTCTAAGTACCAGTAAGATATAGACAAGGTACAGACAGGTACATGAGTTCTAGGCCAATTGATGAAAATTCCAAACGTAGACGTTGAGTTTTTTTCCTGCATTTCTGAGGGGTGGACTGATCTTTGGCAACGAGTGTTACATCTGTAGCGTTGGTTTACAAAGCTGTCAACTTTGGTGTCAGTGAAATGAGTTACCTTGTGGTAACTGCCACTGTGGTTTGTACTTCTTTGAGCGGGTTCTCAGAAAGATTGGAATGGGTTTTGTTGTGGATTACGTGATGGATTCTTGAGACATACTGGCAGCCATAAACCAAAGCTAAAGAACAGGTATAAATTGATAACCTTACTGTGAACTAAGATCACTTGGGGAGCTTTTTGAAAAGCCTAAAAGTTTGAATTTTTTAAAAGCTCTCCAGTTGATCCTGAACTGGGAACCAGTCATCCATAGACTTCTGTTTTCAAGGGAACTTGGGTACTCCAACAAGAAAATGTTGGGTGGATTTGGCTTTCTTGCCCTTTCTGAACAGCTGTGCCATGGGCTTATCTTGGGGATCAGGCCAAATCCAAACTTTCTAAAGAAATCAGTGTGTTGCCCCTTTAGGTAGGCCGGTGTTTCTGCTTTGCCTCCCAGTGAATTCATGCTGGGAGTTCAGATCTTGAAAAGTGGGTGGCTGCTGAAACAGCTTTTTTTGTGGTAGGCTCTATATTCGATGCTCCACTTACCAGCACAGATGAAATTTTCATCAGATGCAGGGAAGGGCGGGATTAAAGCTATGGGTAATGACATGGGATAGATTGCTAATTTTCTTGTTGTTTGTCTTGCCTTTGTTCCATATTGACCAGGAGTTCGTCTGAGATTCCAGAGACGCCAAATACGAGGTGTGGCGTGAAATTAGCTGCTACGTCTAATAGATTAGGAAGAGGAAAAGGCATATAACATTATACGGTTTTTTGCCTTTGGAAGCAGAATTTAATGGTCATTGGCTGCTCTGTCACCAACCCTCACACTAAGCACAATACAGATTTCTGCTGCAGAGCAAATTGGGCTGTAGCTTTGCAAAGAAGCTTAGTTCAGGGCACTGGAGAATTACATTTTTTGGTCCAAGGGCTTTTTTTGATGAATTGGAGAAGAGCTAGTTATTTGTGTATAAACGTTTGGTTGACTGCTGTTTGGAGGCAGCATGCTGTATAGAGAATGTTAAAGTCTAGATTCCATGTAAATTCTAACATCAGCTGGGAGATGACCAAATTTGTCATCTTCCTGCTTCCCTTTTTCCCCATCTGTAAAATGGGTGAGCATTGACTGTCTTGTTCCTGTCCTTATAAGAGTAGATTTTCGAGAAGAGAAATCTAGATGGAATATTTTGTGCTTTTTAGAAGATAAGTAATAGGACTGAGCTGGTAAATTTTTTAATGCTTAGGATTTGGTGCTGCTTGTGAGCTTTTCAACAGCTTACTATGTGCCAGTCTTGCTGGCAGCCTCGCAGCTGTGAGAAACTTGGTGAGTCTGGCCAGGGTAGTTGTGATTTCTGTGGATCTGCACCTCCTAAGTCCGCAATAGTGGGAAGATGAGTTTGGATTTTTAGCTTGTTCTCTTGTTTTGATTGGTAGGACCTGGAAATGGTGAGAAATTTCAGTCTTTTGCCAAAGGGTATATGCCTTTGTCCTCATTGTTGATTGGAGTTAATTATGGGCTTCTGTAGTCTTTGCTGTATAATTTGGGGCATTTACAGTAACCTCTGGGCATAATTCCCTTTGCTATTCCCAACATCTGCCTTCCTACAATCATTTTAGAAGGTTTAACAATTCCCACATTTTAGCACTAAGCAAAACTTCCTTTTAGTTGCTTTTGAGTCTGGTAAGTGGACCTACCTGGATATATTGTCTTTAGTGTAGTATGAGTTAGCTTAGGGAACTCTTTTTGTTTTGTTTTTTGTTTTGAGGTGGAGTCTTGCTCTGTCGCCCAGGCTGGAGTGCAGTGGTGCGATCTTGGCTTACTGCAACCTCTGCTTCCCGGGTTCAAGCGATTCTCCCGCGCCCAGGCTGGAGTGCAGTGGTGCGGTCTTGGCTTACTGCAACCTCTGCTTCCTGGGTTCAAGCGATTCTCCTGTGTCAGTCTCCCCAGTAACTGGGATTACAGGGGCCCACCACCACACCCGGCTCATTTTTTTTATTTTTTATTTTTAGTAGAGCTGGGGTTTTGCCATGTTGGCCAGGTTGGTCCTGAGCTCCTGACCTCAGGTGATCAGCCTGCCTTGGCCTCCCAAAGTGCTGGGATTACAGGCATGAGCCACCACGTCTGACGAACTTAGATAACTCTTTTTAATTGAGGTAAGAAATGGGTCCACCAGTTGGGTGTGGTAGCGCGCACCTGTAGTCCCAATACTCGGAAGGCAGAGGCAGGAGGATTACTTGAGCCCAGGAAGTTCAAGGGCACAGTAAGCTATGATGTGCCACTGCACTCCAGCCTGGGCAACAGAGCCAGACTCCATCTTTTTTTTTGGGGGGGGGGGGGCAGGGACGGAGTCACGCTCTGTTGCCCATGCTGGAGTGCAGTGGCCCAATCTTGGCTCACTACAACCTCTGCCTCCCGGGTTCAAGCCATTCTCCTGCCTCATCCTCCCGAGTAGCTGGGACTGCAGGTACACGCCACCACGCCTGGCTAATTTTTTGTATTTTAGTAGAGATAGCGTTTCACTGTGTTGCCCAGGCTGGTCTCGAACTCCTGAGCTCAGGCAGTCCGCCCACCGCAGTCTCCCAAAGTGCTGGGATTACAGGCGTGAGCCACCACGCCCAGCTGACTCCATCTCTTTAGAAAGAAAGAAAGAAAGAGAGAGAGAGAGAGAGAAAAAGAGAGAGAGAGAAAGAGAAAGAGAGAAAGAGAGAGAGAAAGAAAGAAAGAAAGAAAGAAAGAAAGAAAGAAAGAAAGAAATGGGCCCAGCAACTAATCAGGTTTCTGTTCTGGGGAACTGGGCTAGGGCTTATAACACACATATGTTGGAATTCAAAGAGCTGGGCTTGATGCCTGTGGTCCTCAGTGTAATCTAGCATTGCTATTTCAGGAAAACCAGTGGAGTTCCCATGTCTGTTTCTCGTATGTTGAGCTGATTGCCTTCCTTTAGATTTGGTGAGAGATCTAATTTGATCTGACCATTTTGAATCATCACGTAATACACACTTGGTTGGAAATAGGTACCTTGTTCACTTTTCAAGATTTGTTTTTTACCAAGTTAACAGATGAGGCTATTACTGGCTGTCTTCATGGTAGTGAGGTGGAGAAATGGAGGATGGTTCTGTAGTGGTTTCCTATCTATTTATTTGGGGGAAAAAAAACAAAATATAGAATTCTGGAAAGAGAGGCAGACTGCTTTGGCATCCATTTGGGGCCCTGCTGTCGTGGACAGACCTGGCCGACGTGGGAAATCTTTTTCACTGTATCCTTGGGTCTTCAGGTCTGAAGGGATCTTTTTGAGTAATAGCATGACATGCTGAGAGCAAAATGATTTTATGGTGTGATGAGGAAGTTCTGATTTTATGTTTGGGTTTTGGGTCCACACACTGTTGATCTTTTTAACTATTTTTTCCATTAAGTGGTTGTGGTTGGCAGCTCTCCTTTAGAACGAACTCCTGGGCTTAAAAAAAAAAATCTCTGTCCATTTGAGTCCTGTGCCGTGCTTCTCACTCCTTAACATTCTGTCTGCCAACATCGTTTCTAAGGTTTTAGACCTTGAACCATGCCTCTTGGCTTTTTCCCTGGAAGTTCCCTCTGTAGGTTCTTTAGTTGGTTTATGATGGAGTTTTGGATCTGACCTTGCTGCACAGATGTCTGTGTATTGGAACTAAAAATGAACACATGGTTTTTGTGCCTGTAGCACATGAACAGACACTGGCTTATGACGTGTTGGAAATGGCACAGGCTGGCTGACTTGGCACTGTGTGCTTTAGCAGGGGCAGAGGTACATTGGAGCCATAAAATCTGGTGTTTGGACATCCTAGTTTGGAAGTTACTTTAGAAAAGGACATGTGTAAATCTTAGGGCATCAGTACAGGGGATTTATGGGCAAGATAGGTTATTATTATTTCATTGTTTTTATTTTAGGTTTCAAGGAATTTTAAAACCGGCCAATGGTTACATCTATATGTTGTTGTTCTGTCTAGTCTAATGCTTTGAACTCCTTTATCCCATAAATCTGTTGCAGTACAGTTAATAATTTGCAGGGTAAAAGTGGACAGAGGCATCCTGTTTTTTTGTTACCTACAGCATAGGCAGTAATTTAGCTGACACAAAGGACTGCTGGCCTCAAAGACCTTTGCCTAAGGCCTTCTGCCCTGTCCTTTTCTGTCACCTGAAGCACAGCCCACCAAATGCTATTCTGTCCCACCCTACTCCTCCAGTCTTTGTTGCTGCTAAGATGAAAGTGGCCTACTGGCAAAGATAGAGGGGTATTATAACTTTGCACCCTAATGCTTGTTGAGGTGATCTGAGGAAGAATAAGTAACACGGGAATGTAGTATAGAGGGTTAGTTTAAAATGTTATCTGAAATTCCATTGTTCATATTGCTCTCCAAAATATAGTGTGTCAGCTTAGAATGGCCTTTTATCATTCCAAATGGTTCATGTATACAAAAGGGGATATATAAAGTGTATGTCTTTGAATAATAATAAAATACAAACATAGGTACCCATCACTAAACTTAACAAATAGAATGTTATCAGTACCTTTGAAGAGTGTTGCTTTCTAATTACATCTTACCCCTCCCCCAGGTAACCACCATCCTCAACTTTATGTTAATCAGTACCTTGCTTTGTTGTTGTTGTTGTTTTTTTATAGTCATCTAGATTGGTTTTTTCATGAATGACTGCCATTAGAATGCTGTCAGGATCCTTGAGACAGATACTGCTTTGGGTTTGTAGTTAGGCTTGTCTCCCCAAAGAGAGAAAGAAGCATGCATATTTATTAGTAGCCTTTTGGCCTCCTAGACTTTAGACCTTTTACCTTCCCAAGCATCCAGCCATGAGGCCCCCCTTATTTGCCAGGAAAAACCATTCTGGCACTCTCGAACAGCTCTCCCTGGATTCAGATGTTTTTCTTTTTCTAGATCCTAGAAACTATGATTTTCTTCTTCAAAATGCCGGGGGTGGGGGAGAAGATGAGCTGAAGTGAGAAGGCCTCCACAAGATGTGTGCATTTGGGTCCTGCCGTTCTTCAGTGCTTGGCACTGAAGAGACTCGTCCCCAGCATGGGCAGATGGCAGAGTAATGCAGCTTCCTTTGAAAAGAGGCAAACGGCCAAATGGCTGAGGTGTGAACCTTTTGAAAGGCCAGTGCTTTAGGTTTCTATTTGCTGGGTTTAATGTTGTACCCACAAGTTATCAAATAAAAATCAGCTTGGAAGCTCTTCAGCAGTCCTAAAGTTCATGTCCAGTGGAATTAACATTGCGTTTCAGTCCTCTGGATTTTTGGAACTAAGCTGCAGTCATGAGCCACTTTTATGAGCAGAGAAACTGTGGCCATATCTTATTTTTATGTAGCCACCTCTCCTGTGGGTGCTGTGGGTGGAATATTCATAGTGAGCGTGATCATCAGACCCCTCAAGTATGGAAGAGGTTGCCAAGGGAATGTAAAGCTAGGTTAGGAGAAAGACGGACCAGGGTTTCAGCTCGTTCTGAATAAGATCTTCATGGTATGGTTTTAGAATTTTGTTTGAGGTGAATTCTGAGAAGCTCAGATATCAGTGTTAAAACATAAATGCATAAATATCTTCTGAAGTCAAATAATTTAAAATAGAATTTCATTTTGGATTTTCTTTGCTTTTGCCCCTCTCTATTGGTGCAGTTTATAGTTGAAAAGAGTTTAAGTTCTATTTAGACCTTTGGGTAAGAGTATTTTTGGAAGGAGAGCCAGCTACAATGCTAGGAGACAGGCACTCAATTCTGGGGTAGGATTTTAAGTGTGTTTTACTGTTATTTTATATATATTTTTTTTTTTTAATTTTTAATTTTTTAATTTTTTTGAGACAATGTCTCACTCTGTCACCCAGGCTGGAATGCAGCGGCTCAATCATGGCTCACTGCAGCCTTGACCTTCCCAGGTTCAGGTGACCCTCCCACCTCACACTCCTGAGTAACTGGGACTAGAGGTGTGCACCACCACGCCCAGCTAATTTTTATATTTTTTGCAGAGACGAGGTTTCACCATGTTGCCCAGGCTGGTCATGAACTCCTGGGCTCAAGCAATCTGCCCACCTCAGTCTCTCAAAGTGTTGGGATTACAGGTGTGAGCCATTGCACCGGGCCTGAGGTATAATGTATATACCGCAAAATTTACCCTTTTAAGTGTCCAGCTCTATTAATTTTGACAAATTTATATATAGTCATCATAACCTCTACCATAATCAGCATATAACATATTTCTTTTTCTTTTTTCTTTCTTTTTTTTTTTTTTTTTTGAGATGGAGTCTTACTCTGTCATCCAGGCTGGAGTGCAGTGATGTGATCTTGGTTCACTGCAACCTTTACCTCCCGGGCTCAGGCAATTCTCTTACCTCAGCCTCCTGAGTAGCTGGGATTACAGGTGCATGCCACCATGCCCAGCTAATTTTTGTATTTTTAGTAGAGATGGGGTTTCATCATGTTCGCCAGGCTGGTCTCGAGCTCCTGACCTTGTGATCCGCCCACCTCGGCCTCCCAAAGTGCTGGGATTACAGGAGTGAGCCACCTGCCCAGCCAGCATATGGCATATTTCTTTTTTTATTTTTATTTTATTTTACTTTATTTTGAGATGGAGTCTCACTCTGTCGCCCAGGCTGGAGTGCAGTAGCATGATCTCGGCTCACTGCAAGCTCCGTCTCCTGGGTTCACGCCATTCTCCTGCCTTAGCCTCCCAAGTAGCTGGGACTACAGGTGCCCGCCACCACGCCCGGCTAATTTTTTGTATTTTTAGTAGAGACAGGGTTTCACTGTGTAGCCAGGATGGTCTTGATCTCCTGACCTTGTGATCCGCTTGCCTTGGCCTCCCAAAGTGCTGGGATTACAGGTGTGCGCCACCGCACCCAGCCAGCATATAGCATATTTCTATCACCTCGACAAGTTCAGTCATTCTGAGGTGAGTTTTTTTAGTTTAACACACTTCTGGCCATAATGTCTTTGTTGGAGTCTTTTGAGTTTCTTTCATTTCTTGCTGAAAAGCCACTTGAAAGTGTGGTAAGAAGTGAAGTTATCTAGGCCGGGCACTGTGGCTCACGCTTGTAATCACAGCACTTTGGGAGGCCAAGGCGGGCGGATCACAAGGTCAGGAGATCGAGACCACGGTGAAACCCCGTCTCTACTAAAAATACAAAAAATTAGCCGGGCATGGTGGCAGGCGCCTGTAGTCCCAGCTACTCGGAGAGGCTGAGGCAGGAGAATGGCGTGAACCCGGGAGGCGGAGCTTGCAGTGAGCCGAGATTGCGCCACTGCACTCCAGCCTGGGTGACAGCGCAAGACTCCGTTGCAAAAAAAAAAAAGAAGTGAAGTTATCTTTGGTATATTAACCAAAAGATCTGGGTTTTCAGACTGGTTCCCTGAAACAGCATCAAGAAGTCATGGGGAGGGCTGTCTGAGTGGCAGCTCAGAGAGAAGAATGGGCCCTCTTGTATGCTAGGCAGAGCCCCTAATCTGAGGAGGCCCACTTAGTAGCTGATGGCTTTGACCCATGCCTTGGGGCAATTGTGCAGAAATCAGAGGTCTTCAAGGTTGAAGACTGCATGTGCATCCTGCAGTGCTATTCTCAGGTCAGAATCTGTTCCTTGATTCACTTTGGGATGACCATATCCTATAGGCAAGCCCAGAGGGAAAATTTGCTCTGAGCTGGTGCCTGTTCAGGTCAGGAGCCCTTTTCTTGGCTCCCAGATGGAAATTAGCTCTGCATCAGACTTCCTTCCTCTTGAAATGGACTTGCTAATTACCATTCAAGGTGTTTTACTCTTTTAATGTACTGGGTATGGTGAGCTCCAAAGGGATTTCTCATTGCTTTGTAGGCTGGTGAATTCTTTAGCCAAATCTACTTAAGGAATTGCCTTAATTATTTTAAATTCTCCCCCTTTATTTTATGCTTTATTACAAGAGTGTTGCTGACAACGACTAGGGTTTGCTTTATTTTTCAGTGCATCTGGAACTGAGTGTTGTGGTGACTTAAATGCGTATGTGTTCATTTCTCCCCTCTATTATCTGTCTGCTTTCTCACTCCCTAGGAAACCCAAGTTGACAAGAACTCAAAGTGCCTTTTCTCCGGTCTCCTTCAGCCCCCTGTTCACAGGTAAGGGTAATATCTTTCTCTCTTCTGACATCTGAAAACAGGGGCGTTCTGAGACCTGTTGGGAAACACAGATGCATCACAGGGAGCTGTAGGCATGTCTGCAGTTATTTCCTTCATTCCATGCTTAGTGGGTTTGGGGTGAGGCTATTTTTATGGTATGGAATGTGTTCTTGACTTTGGATGCTTTATAGTTGGAGGTAAAGGCTGCTTGTTGGTAATAAGGTGGCCTGGGTGGCCCTAGCAGTTACGCAGTGCTTAGTTCAGGGTCATCACATATAAATTAAAACTAGAAATTACAAATTTATGGGCTCACAGTGCATAAAAGACTCTCTAGAAGTCATACAATTTCTGTCTCCGCTTCCAAGGGAGTTCATGGGTTATCTCATAAAAATGATCCATGATTATCTGGTCTATTTTTAAAGACTTTTTTGGGCAAAGGGGATTACTTGAGCTCTTGTCTGTTTAGGGGCTTGCAGTTCCTGCAGCTGTTAGAGTTCTTTATTGAATCTAATTTAAGTCTGCCCTCTTGCAGCAGGGAACACAGTTGCTAAACTAGGAAGGCTGTAGAATCTCCTTTGGATGATGGGTAACTGCCTTCTCATTTCATAGGGAGCTTTTTCAGAGAGGGAGACCTTCTGTTATATCAGTCACAGGTGAAGCTCCTGCATGAATAAGCTGTAGAAAAGTGGGGCTTTGCCCATGTCTCAGAAACTGAGTACTTCTCATTGGTTGTGACTGAGAAGCCTTTAAAAAAAATCCCAGTCTCAAACTCCTTTGGATATCATGTCCCTCAAAAAGGTGATTGGAAGACTTATGATTTGGGAATGGATGCTTCCAGGAAAATGTTAAGCAGGCCAATGAGACTTGCAGCTGGGTAGATTGTGGTGAACTGTCAAAACAAGTGAATTGGTACCTGTATAGACACCTACTGTAGTGGAGAAGGAGGTTTCTGTTCTTATCCAAGCCCAGAATTAAAAAATCTTATTTTGTGATACCATGTCTTTCTAGTTAATAGTTGTTTCCTCATTAAAGTAAGGAACATGGCTGGTCATGGTCACGGTGGCTCATGCCTGTAATCCCAGCACTTTGGGAGGTCGAAGTGAGCAGATCATCTGAGGTCAGGTGTTTCAGACCAGCCTGGCTAACATGGTGTGAAACCCCGTCTCTACTAAAAATACAAAAAATTAGCGGGGGCATGGTGCCGCATGCCTGTAGTCCAGCTACTCGGGAGGCTGAGGCAGGAGAATTGCATGAACCTGAGAGGCTGAGGTTGCAGTAAGCAGAGACTTTGCCACTGCACTCCAGCCTGAGTGACTGAGCCTCTGTCTCAAAAGAAAAAGGAACACCACCTACATTTGTAGTTTGAGGTTCAGGTCAGCCTCAGCCCTCTTGAATGACATCCTTTATGTTAAGTGCTCTACCAATAGTCTAGACTGCTCTGGCCTATCAGGAAACACACTTGTCTGGCTCCATTGCATTGCTCTGGGCAGCCAGGCTCTCAGTTACCAAGCTATATGGTGAGTCTGGTACCAGCTTTCTAGAACTTCCACTGATGACTTTTGTTTGTTTATTTTTGACACAGGGCCTCACTTTGTCTCCCAGGCTGGAGTGCAATGGTGCAGCCTCAGCTTACTGCAGCCTCGACCTCCTAGGCCCAAATGATCCTCCCACCTCAGCCTCCAGAATAGCTGGGACTATAGGCATGCACCACCATACCTGACTAATTTTTTTATTTTTGTAGAGACGGGGTCTTAACATATTGCCCAGGCTGGTCTTGAACTCCTGAGTGCAAGTGATTCGCCTATCTTGGCCTCCCAAAGTGTTGGAATTACAGGTGTGACCCACTGCACCTGGTCTCACTGATGACTTTTAGAAGAGCTTTTCTGTTTATCTTAATTAGTATTCAAGACCTTTGTAAAAAAACTGTGTATTTAGGTTCTGAAAACCCAGTTCCCTTTTGTTAGATATTGGTCACCTCATTTTCTTAACAGGGAAACATTAAAATACTAGCTGAGGGGCTCATTCAGCCCTGAATAAAAAAAAAAAGGTGTTGGAAGGAACACCCTAAGGGCTAAATTAGAGAAATCCTGAGTTCTGACCTGGGAATCAGGCCTGCCAAAATAACCCTATTCCTGGCTATCAGCTTGTGTTCATATTAATAAAATACCTTTCATCCTCTCGTGACTCAAGTGGAGAGGGAATAGACAGAGTTGGGTGGCAAGGAGTACTGTATATGGCAGAGAACAGAACTGCATGACATGCTGGGAAGAAGAGAGGCCATGTGCCGCCTCCCACCAAGTTCCTATGGAGAAGCTGCCTCTTAGATTACCTGACTTTTGTCTGACTGTGAAAGTAGTTAATTTTTAGGACTATAAATTGTACTTTCAGCCTTTGTGGCCTCAGCTATTAAGAACAGATATCTTATTCAGGTGGATTCTCTTATGTGTGAATACTCTGGAAAATCAAGATACGGCATGCCCTCTAGGAAGAAGTTAGTACTAACATTGGGAACTTTTATCTGCATTCAGCTTACTGTACAGTTCTTAGGTTTTCTGGCCCTTGCTTTCCATGTCTGCTTGGGCATATAACAAGCCACTTGGCTTGCTTCCTAAGGCAGAAATTGATACACAATTCTGAAAAAATAAATGGTATGGGTTCCATTGGATAAAGAAGACCCCTTGTTTGAGGGTACGTTGTAAGTCAGTGGCAGAGCCAGAATTAGATGGTTTTTCCACTGTCAGTCCCATGGTTTTGTCCTAAAGAATCCTTGACCCTTAACAGGGCAAAGGAATGATAGAATTTAAAAATTGACTTCCTGGTGTTGGGGTGATTTCAGCCATGGGGGCATTAGGTTTTGAGCTTTCTGAGAGCAGCAGACCCCCCAGCCTCGCCTGCTTGCCCTTTGCTTCCCTTTGCTTTCTGCATCAGCTTTGGGCAAGGTGCTTCTGTAACTTGCTTGCTCCATGAATCCCTCAGGTGAAACTGTGTCGCTTGTGGATGTGGACATTTCTCAGCGGGGCCTGACCTCTCCACACCCTCCAACTCCCCCTCCTCCTCCGAGAAGAAGCCTCAGCCTCCTAGGTATAGTTTCTTCCCCTCTCCGCCTTCTTGCCTAGTGGAAGGGTGAGCTCCAGGGACTTGTTCTTTGCTGGGGGCCGACCACGCTTCTGGGTTTCCGATGATGACTCAATTATTTCCCAGCTCTTTCTCAGCACCCCGTCATCTCCCTAAGCAATTAAATGGGTCTCACCCGCATGCTGTAATACTTACTATGCATATATTAATTCTATTTACATTTATCTTGCCTTGAACCCACTGCTGTTGGGCTGCATTAGGAATATCCTTACTACCCTGCTTTCCAAAAGCAAACCAGAGTAAGATGATTGTTGCCCTCTGTGCAAAAAGACTGGGTGAAGGTTGGGCCATCCTGCCCCAGAGGGCAGCCTGATAGTCCTTCTCCCTCTCCTCTGCCTTCAGCGTGCTCATTCTGTGCTCACATTTCTGAACCTCTTGCTTTTGTTCTCTCTTCTAGATGATATCAGTGGGACGCTGCCTACATCTGTCCTTGTGGCTCCGATGGGGTCTTCCTTGCAGTCTTTCCCCCTACCTCCGCCTCCTCCACCCCATGCCCCAGGTTAGCTTAGTTTAGAGGCAAGACTTGTAAGAGTTGGGAGTACAAAGTGATACTTTGTACCATAGAAGGATGGGAGAAATCTATTTATGGAAATAACAGCTTAGTAGAAAGTTTAAATCTTTTCCCCTTGGCTGGACCAGACTCCTTGGAAATGAGGCCAAGAACTGGTTTTCCTAACCCGTTTTCTTTATGGAGGTCAATCTGATTTTTGTTAGGGATAAAAGACTATTGAATTTTTCATCAGTCTTTGCTGCTGAGACTGTTTTGCAATCCTAGAGTAGATATCACTTAAGAAACTGCCTTAATTTCAGGATAGTGAGGTTTAATATGTTGGTGGTTTTCAACATTCTGTGGTTTTTCTAAGCTTTTAGTATTTACTGCAGCCTTGTAAATAAGTACCAAGCATTTAGCAGCCCATACTTGCTTTGCCAGCTTACAGTACCCAAGGAATAAAATGAATGAAATCAGCATTCTTTTCTACTTGCCTGGCAAAATCGTTACTCTTCCTGGGCAAGTAAGCGAGTCACTATTTCCAAGGCTGCCTTATCAGCACTTCACTTCGAGGTGGGAGAAGTTGGAATCGCTCTAGGCTGGTGAAGCCCCTGAAGTAGTCACCTTAGTCAGGTTAGTGAGCAGCTCCCCTCCCCCTTTCCTGGGGTTAACTGCCCCCACCCATCCTTCACAGCTTACACAAGCCCACACAGCTTTTTGTTCCAGCCCATCCAGCTCTTTCCCACTGCTTTGGCTTCTACCCTTTCCAGCTTAGCTTCTAATGCCTTGCCCTCTTCAGTTAGCATCCTCTGTTTTTGGGGGAGGGTCTATTTGTGGTTGGGAGCAGTGAGGGTAAACAAGTGACCACCACTGTCTTGCCCTGCAGATGCATTTCCCCGGATTGCTCCCATCCGAGCAGCTGAATCCCTGCACAGCCAACCCCCACAGCACTTCCAGTGTCCCCTCTACCGGCCTGACTCGAGCAGCTTTGCAGCCAGCCTTCGAGAGTTGGAGAAGGTAGGTGGTACCTAAGGACTGGCAGGTCACTTCTCCCTCCTCCCGTTAGCTAAATTCTGTACTCGGACACACCTTTATTTATTTGTTTATTTATTTTTAGAGACAGGGTCTGGCTCTGTTGCCCAGGCTAGGGTGTGGTGGCGTAATCATAGCTCACTGTAGCCTCGAACTCCTGGGCCAAAGGATCCTTCTGCCTCAGCCTCCCAAGTAGCTAGGACTGCAGGCATGCGTGACCAAGCCCAGCTAAAATTTATTTATATTTTTTGTAGAGACTGATCTTGCTGTTTCCCAGGCTGGTCTTGAACTCCTGGGCTCAACGTGATCCTCTTGCCTCTGCCTCCCAAAGCTCTAGGATTATAGGCCTAAGCCACCACACCCAGCCCCTGTTTATTGTTTTTAGAGGAAGAATAGTTTACTTGCTTCCATATTTACAGTGACAAAAACAGTGTGCTCCTGCTATTAGTTCCATGAGATGTAATAAAATTGAATTTGGGGAAAAAAATTTGGACATGATAAAGGTTGTTGGAGAAATGTTTTCATAGTCCAAGCTGATTTTGATAGATTAACTGATCCAATTCCCTCTTCTTTTCTTGGTAGGGTCTTTGGTAACGGAATTGTAGAATTATTATTCTTTGTTTTTTGTTGTTGTTGTTGTCTTGTTTTGTTTTTGAGACTGAGTTTCACTCTTGTTGCCCAGGCTGGAGTGCAGTGGCGCAATCTCAGCTTACTACAACCTGCACCTCCTGGATTCAAGCAACTCTCCTGCCTCAGCCTCCCGAGTAGCGGGGATTACAGGCGCCCACCACCATGCCCAGCTAATTACTGTATTTTTAGTAGAGATGGGGTTTCACCATGTTGGCCAGGCTGGTCTTGAACTCTTGACCTCAGGTGAGCCACCTGCCTTGGCCTCCCAAAGTGCTGGGATTACAGGTGTGAACCACTGCGCCCAGTCATTTTTTTTGTTTGTTTGACACAGAGTCTCACTGTGTAACCCAGGCTGGAGTACAGTGGTGCAATACCAGCTCACTGCAACCTCCACCTCCCAGGTTCAAGCGATTCTTCTGCCTCAGCCTCCTGAATAGCTGGGATTTTACAGGCATGTGCCACCAAACCCAGCTAATTTTTGTATTTTTAGTAGAGATGGGTTTTCACCATGTTGGCCAGGCTGGTCTCGAACTCTTGAACTCAAGTGATCCGCCTGCCTCAGCCTCCCAAAGTGTTAGGATTATAGGCATGAGCCACAGCTCACGGCCAGAATTATTATTCTGTTACTTTGGAGGGCTAAAAGTATAGTGAGCCTGATGTTCATTGCTAATGGTTGAGACACTTGTAAGTGGCTTTTACGTATTGAAATATTTTGGAGAGAATGCAGAGGGTTCTCCCATGTTAAGATAGATTGCGCTGAAAACTTTGACATTTCTCTGTCCTGGTAACTGGTGGACTGCTTCTTGTCTTTGATAGTGTGGTTGGTATTGGGGGCCAATGAATTGGGAAGATGCAGAGATGAAGCTGAAAGGGAAACCAGATGGTTCTTTCCTGGTACGAGATAGTTCTGATCCTCGTTACATCCTGAGCCTCAGTTTCCGATCACAGGGTATCACCCACCACACTAGAATGGAGCACTACAGAGGTAAGAGATGCTGGTAAGAGAGCCTTCTTCCCCCCTTGACTTGCTCTACCTTTGCTGTCTGACTTTTTTGTGGAAGAGATTCGTAGGAATGGAACTACAAATAGGGGAAAAATTATCTTAAACTCAGTTGAATATTGATATGAGCACTGATTTCCGTCACTAGAAGAAATGGAGAGGGTAGGGAAGGGAGAGTAAGGGTTCCATTTAAAAGTCTTGTCAGCAGCATCTTGTTTCCTAAATAGGAGGGCCTGAACAAAACTGTTGGAGCAGCTCCCAAGAGTTGAGCCAGTAAAACTCTTTAGGTAAAAGGAAGAAAGAACCTAGGACCATTAGGCAAATTCTCACAAGCTTTGTTTGTAATTAAACTTATCATCTAGAGATATTTTGTTAAATCACATATACAAAGAGGGTGAATTTAGTGTTGATCCTATAACTGTTCTGTTCTGAATTTCTTTCTTTCTTTCTTTTTTTTTTTTTTTGAGGCAGAGTCTCGCTCTGTCGCCCAGGCTGGAGTGCAGTGGTGTAATCTCAGCTCACTGCCTCCTGGGTTGAAGCGATTCTTCTGCCTCAGCCTCCCATGTAGCTGGGATTACAGGCATGTGCCACCATGCCTGGCTAATTTTTGTATTTTTAGTAGAAACAGCGTTTTACTGTGTTGGCCAGGCTGGTCTCGAACTCCTGACCTCAGGTGATCCACCTGCCTCGGCCTCCCAAAGGGCTTGGATTACAGGTGTGTCTGAATTTCTTTGTCTGATAGTCACTTTCTCCCAGGCAGCATGGTGATAATTTCCTCTTTTTGTCAGTGTTGTAGTCTCTTAGGAAATATTTATTAAAATGTTGAGAGTTTGTGGGATCAACGTGCTTTAGACTATCTGCCATCCTCCTAGTGGTACCTCTTCCTTTGTAATCAGGTGGTACTTCATGTGCCAGTCATGCCTAGAAGCCGACTTGTTAAACACAGCTCTCTGGATTGACTGTGTATCGAGACATTCCGTATTTAACTTGGACCAGAAACTTGTGATGGTCATTGGTTCTGAGGCTGGGTAATACATCCTTTGTCAAAATAGCTGTGTATGCTACAAATTGAAAAAGCGTAGAGAACTTTGGTGTGTTTCAGGGACTTGCTTCCCATCCCTCACAGTCTTCCTATGGTGGTCAACCTTAAGTGAATGCTCTGAGACATTGCATCTGAGGTAAGAGCTTCTGTCCTGCCTCTTCTCAGGCCCCACAGCATCTTCCCCACTCAGCCCACACTGCATTGGGTTCTCTTGTGAGGCAGGAAGTAGCCGTTAAGATCAGCATAGCTTTGTCCGTGGTTTCCTCTGTACTCACTTCTACCTTAGAGATAACACGAAGAGAAAGGAATTTCAATCCAATGATCTGGGAATGAATTAGATAACTAGGTGGGATAGGTGAGGGGGACTGCCTCCTGTTCTGCTGTTTGTGAAAATGAAAACACACAAGCAAAAAAACAAAATATGAAGCAGAGCATTTCAGAGTGAAGTATTTTGTTAAACCTATTCAAATGACTAGGCCCTGGGAATTATAAATAAATACTTGACTTTTAAGTTCTTGATAGGTGAGATGCCAGGAATAAGAGGTCTTTCAAATAGTTTTCCGATTACTTTTTTTTTTTTTTTTGAGATGGAGTCTAACTTTGTCACCCAGGTAGGAGTACAGTGGCGTAATCTCGGCTCATTGCAGCCTCCACTGCCTTGGTTCAAGCAATTCTTTTTTTGTTTTGTTTTGTTTTTTGAGACAGAGTCTCGCTCTGTCGCCAGGCTGGAGTGCAGTGGCGTGATCTCGGCTCACTGCAACCTCCGCCTCCCGGGTTCAAGCGATTCTCCTGCCTCAGCCTCCCACGTAGCTGGGATTACAGGTGCCCGCCACTATGCCCAGCTAATTTTTTGTATTTTTAGTAGGGACAGGGTTTCACCATGTTGGTCAGGCTGATCTTGAACTCCTGACCTTGTGATTCACCCGCCTTGGCCTCCCAAAGCACTAGGATTACAGGCGTGAGCCACCATGCCTGGCCGGGTTCAAGCAATTCTTGTAACCCAACCTCCCAAGTAGCTGAGATTACAGGTGTGCACCACCATGCCCAGCTAATTTTTGTATTTTTGGTAGAGGCAGGGTTTCGCCACGTTGGGCAGGCTGGTCTCGAACTCCTAGCCTCACGTGATCTGCCTGCCTCGGCTTCCCAAAGTGCTGAGATGACACACGTGAGCCACCTCACCTGGCCACCAGTTACTTTTTGTTAAAGGGACTTTGCTTCCTTGAATAAGTAGAATTTTTTTTTTTGAGATGGGGTCTCACCCTGCTGCCCAGGTTGGAGTGTAGTGGTGAGATCACGCCTCATCATAGCCTCAACCTCCCAGGCTCAAGCGATCCTCCTATCTCAGCCTTGCTAGTAGGTGGGACTAGTGTGCATCACCATGCCCAGCTAATTTAAAAAAATTTTTTCAGTAGAGACAGGGTCTCATTATGTTGCCCAGGCTGGTCTTGAACTCCTGGACAGGAGCAATTCTACTGCCTTGGCCTCCCAAAGTGCTGGGATTATAGACATAAGCCACTGTGCCTCGCCTATAACTGGAATTTTTTTTTTTTTGAGATGGAGTCTTGCTCCATCGCCCAGGCTAGAGTGCAATGGCGCGATCTCAGCTCAGTGTCAACCTCTGCCTTCCAGGTTCAAGCAATTCTCCTGCCTCAGCCTCCCAAGTTGCTGGGACTACAGGCACCCACCACCATGCCCAGCTAATTTTTGTATTTTTAGTAGAGACGGGGTTTCACCATATTGGCCAGGCTTGTCTCGAACTCCTGACCTTGTGATCCGCCTGCCTCGGCCTCCCAAAGTGCTGGGATTACGGGCGTGAGCCACGGCGCCCAGCCTTATAGCTGGAATTTTTAATGGAAACCTTGCGGGCCTTTCAGTTACCAGTTTGCAGTGGAGCATTTGTCTTTGTCTTTTTTAAGTGATACTGTAAGAGGAGGTAGAGAGACTCAAATCTGCAGTTCTCTTGACTAGTTAGTATCCCTTTTTTGTGTTTTTTTGTTTGTTTGTATTGTTTTATTTTTTAAAGACAGGGTCTGGCTCTGTGCCCAGGTTGGAGTGCAGTGCCACGATCTCAGCTCACTGCAGTCTCCACCTCCTGAGTTCAAGCAATTCTCCTGCCTCAGCCTCCTGAGTAGCTGGGATTACAGATGGGTGCCACCATGACCAACTAATTATTTTTTTTCTTTTTGAGATGGAGTCTCGCTCTGTTGCCCAGGCTGGAGTGCAGTGGCGTGATCTCAGCTCACTGCAAGCTCCGCCTCCTGGGTTCAGGCGATTCTCCTGCCTCAGCCTCCTGAGTAGTTCCTGGGCACGCGCCACCATGCCTGGCTAATTTTTGTATTTTTAGTAGAGATGGGGTTTCACCATGTTGGCCAGGCTGGCCTCGAACTCCTAACCTCAGGGGATCTGCCCACCTCAGCCTTCCAAAGTGTTGGGATTACTGGAGTGAACCACCATGCCTGGCCAGGACGGGGATTTTTCGGTGTTGTCTAGGTTGGTCTTGAACTCCTGAGCTCCAGTGATCTGCCCACTTTTGCCTCCCAAAGTGCTGAAATTACACGTATGAGCCACTGTGCCTGGCCCTTTTGTGTTGTTTTTTTTTTTTTGTGGGTGATTCCTTTGGAATCTGGTGCTTCAGTTTTTTGAGTTTTTTGTTTTATTTTTTTAAGTCATAGGAGTTCAGATTCCCTTTCCATTTGGGATTTTAAAGTTCAAGGTGGGATCTTTGTAATATGTTGGCATGGGGTTTTAAAGTTAAAGAAGGAAAGACTTAGATTTCTATTTTTTGCACTCAACACACACATGAATGAATGAGACCCACAAAACTGCTGTTCCTGTCTTTCCTCGACCGTTCCATATGGTCTCTAAGAAGTATATACAGTTGACCCTTGAACAACCTGGGTTTGAACTGCGCAGATCTGCTTATACATGGATTTTAAAAAGTAAATATATTGGAATGATGAGTTAATGGGTGCAGGAAATCAACATGGCACATGGATACATATGTAACAAACCTGCACATTGTGCACATGTACCCTAAAACCTAAAGTATAATTAAAAAAAAAATATATATATATATATAGGAAAATTTTTTGGAGATTTGTGACAATTTGTAAAATCTTACAGATAAACTGTAGCCTAGAAATATCAAAAAAGTTAAAAAGCTATGTTATGAATGAATAAAATATATGTGGATACTAGTCTATTTTAACATTTGCTACCATAAAATGTATACAAATCTATTATAAAAAGTTAAAACTTTATCAAAACTTATGCACACAAATCGCACATGGCACCATTCACTGTTGAGAGAAATGTAAACAAATATGAAGTTGCAGTATTAAATCATAACTGCATAAAATTAACTATTACATACTGGATGTACTACTGTAATATTTTATAGCCAACTCCCTGTTACTATTGTGGTGAGCTCAAGTGTTGCAGGTATCCGCTTAAAATGCTGTGTGACTATAGTATCACCATGTGAGTGTTTATCTCTCCAGCTAATTGTGTATCACAGTAAAAATTGATCTCTCATGGTTCTTGTATAGTTTTCATTGTGTTTAGTGCAATACAGTAAACCTTGAATAATACTATGGGACCCACTAGTGCCACTAGTGTTGCTGGAAGTTCTCCTAAGAGGCAGAGAAAAGTTAGAACATGACAAGAAAAATTGCTCAGTTTGTACATAGTTTGAGGTCCACAGCTGCGGTTGTTCTCCATTTCAAGATAAGTGAATTCAGCATAAGGACTGTTGTAATAAAAGAAAAAAGGCTGGGTGCAGTGGCTCACACCTGTAATCCCAGCACTTTGGGAGGCCGAGGCAGGCGGATCACATGAGTTCGGGAGTTCGAGACCAGCCTGACCAACATGGAGAAACCCCATCTCTAACAAAAATACAAAATTAGCCATGTGTGGTGGCGCATGCCTATAATCCCAGCTACTCAGGAGGCTGAGGCAGGAGAATCAATTGAACCTGGGAGGCAGAGATTGTGGTGAGCCGAGATTGTGCCATTGCACCCCAGCCTGGGCAACAAGAGCAAAACTCTGTCTCAAAAAAAAAGAAAAGAAAAATTCATGAAGCCACTGTTGCAGCTTACATTTATTGTGAAATACTTTTTAATCTCATAGTGAAAATGCAGCTTTTATGTGGGTGCCAGATTGCTACTATAAGAAATGGATACCTTGGCCGGGTGCAGTGGCTCATGCTTGTAATCCCAGCACTTTGCGAGGCTAAGTCAGGAGGATCACTTGAGGGCAGGAGTTCAAGACCAGCCTGGGCAACATAGATCTACAAAAATATTTAAAAATTAGCTGGGCATGGTGGTGCCTGTCTGTGGTCCTGGCTACTCACGGGGCTGAAGTGATAGGATTGCTTGAGCCTGGGAGGTCAAGGCTGCAGTGAGCCATAGTTGCTCCACTGCACTCCAGCCTGGGTGACAGAGCAAGATCCTGTCTCAAAAAAGAAAAGAGAAGGCCGGGCACGGTGGCTCACGCCTGTAATCCCAGCACTTTGGGAGGCTGAGGCGGGCGGATCACGAGGTCAGGAGATCAAGACCATCCTGGCTAACACGGTGAAACCCTGTCTCTACTAAAAAAATAGAAAAAATTAGCCGGGCATGGTGGTGGGTATCTGTAGTCCCAGCTAGGGAGGCTGAGGCAGGAGAATGGCTTGAACCTGGGAGGCGGAGCTTGCAGTGAGCCAAGTTCGTGCCACTGCACTCCAGCCTGGGCGACAGAGCGAGACTCCGTCTCAAAAAAAAAAAAAAAAGCAAAGCATACCTATAGATAAATATGATTTAATAAAAAGTAAAGTCATTATATGACAACTTAAAGCAAGAGGAAAGTGAAGGAACTAGAGCTGGAGAAGTTAATGCCAGCAATGGATGGTTTGATAATTTTAGGACAGTTTGACTTGAAAAATGTCAAGATAACAGAAGACGTAGCTTCTACTGACCAAGAGGCAGCAGACAGGTTCCCAGACACCATGGGGAAAATCACTGAGGAGACAGGATATCTGCCTGAACAGGTTTTTAATGAAGATGAAAGTGCCCCATTCTGGGGAAAAGAAAATGCCACAAAGGATATTTATTAGTAAGGAAGAGAAGTAAGAACCAGAATTTAAGGCAGGAAGGGGTAGGCTGACTCTCTGGTTTTGTGCAAATGCAATTGGGTTAATAATTAGGACTACCTTTATCTATAAAGCTACAGTCTTTTGGTTGTACAGCAAGAAAGCATGCACAATGAGAACCTTTTTTTCTGGATTGGTTTCATTAGTGCTTTGTCTCTGAAGTGAGGAAGTACCTTGCCAGTAAGGGACTGCCTTTAAAGCTCTTTTGATATTGGTCAATGCCCCTGGCCACCCAGAACCCCATCGGTTCAACACTGAAGGTGTCAAAGTGGTCTACTTGCCCCCAGACGCAACGTCGCTGATTCAGCCTCTAGATCAGGTGGGTCATAAGGACCTTTAACACTCATTGCATTTGGTACTCTATGCAAAGGATTTTAAGTGCTGTGGAAGAAGACACCGACAGAACATCATGAATGTCTGGAAAGATTCCTCCATTGAAGATGCCATATAGTTGGCCGAGTGGAGTGGCTCACACCTATAATCCCAGCACTTTGAGAAGCCAAGGTGGGTGGATCACCTGACGTCAGGAGTTTGAGGCCAGCCTGGCCAACATGGCGAAACCCTGTCTCTACTAAAAATAGAAAAATTAGCCAGGCCTGGTGGCATGCTCCTATAATCCCAGTTACTCAGGAGGCTAAGGGAGGAGAATTGCTCAAACTTGGGAGGTGGAGGTTACAGTGAGCCAAGATTGCTTCATTGCACTCCAGCCTGGGTGACAGAGTGAGACTCCATCTCAAAAAAAAAAATGCCATAGTTACAGAAGTTATGGGCCAGGTGCAGTGGCTCATGCCTGTAATCCCAGCACTTTGGGAGGCCAAGGCGGGCAGATCACTTGAACCTGGAAGTTAGAGACCAGCCTGGGCAACGTGGTGAAACCACATTTCCACGAAAGATACAAAAATTAGCTGGGCATTTCATGCGTACCTGTAGTCCCAGGTACTCGGGAGGGTCAAGGCTGCAGTGAGCCGTGATCATGCCACTGCACTCCAGCCTGGGCAACAGAGTGAGACCCTGTCTCAAAAGAAAAGAAAAAGTTGTAAAAGCCATCAAGCCCAAAACAATAAATTCCTGCTGAAGAAAACTGTGTCCGGAAATTGTATGTGACTTCATAGTATCTGTGACAGAGCCAATCAAGGAAATCATGAAAGAGATATGGCAAAAAAGGTGAAGGGTGAAGGATTTCAAGATAGGGATCTTAGAGAAATTCAAGAACTCATAGATACCACATCAGAGGAATTAACTGAAGATGACTTGATGGAGGTGAGTTCTTCTGAGTCAGTGCCAGATGACGAGGAAGAAGACATAGAAGAAACAGTGCCAGAAAACATTGATGTCTGGCAATCTGGCAGAAGGGTTCAGGTTATTTGAGACTGCTTTTGAGTTATTTTAGACTTGGACCCTTCTATGATATGGGCACTAAAACCAAAGCAAATGGTAGAAGGAGAATTGCTACCATATAGAAACATTTTTAGAGAAATGAAAAAGCAAGCCAGAGTGTGGAGGCTCATACGTGTAATCCCAGCATTTGGGAGGCCAAGGCAGGAGGATCACTTGAGGCCAGGAGTTCAAGACCAGCCTGGGCTGGTAGCTTCAGCTATGCAGGAGGCTAGGGCAGGAGGATCACTTAAACCCAGTAGTTCGAGGATGCAGTGAGCTGTGATCACACCACTGCACTCTAGCCTGGGTGATAGAGTGAGACCCTGTTTCTAAAAATATAAAAAGCAAAAAAAGTCAGACAAATTATAACATTTCCGTAAATTTATACCACGTGTGCCTTCTTCTCCTGCCTCCCACCTTCTCTACCTCTTCTACCTCTGCCATCCCTGAGACACCCCCCTCTTCCTCTTCCTCTTCCTCCTCAGTCTATTTGGTTTGAAAACAATGAGGATGAAAACCTTTATGATGATCCACTTTATGATCACTTTATGATGATCCACTTCCATTTAATGAATAGTAAACATATTTTCTCTTATTTTTTAATAGTATTCCTTTTTCTAGCTTAAGTAAGAATACAGTATATAATACATATCACATACAAAATATATGTTAATCAACTGTTTATATTATTGGTAAGGTTTTCAGTCAACAGTAAGTTGTTAGTAAGTTTTGGGGGAGTCAAATGGATTTTTATATGTGGATTTTTTATTTTGGTGGGGTTGAGGAGGATGTTGGGCCATTGGGATTGGGTTCATGCCCCCCAACATTATTCAAGGGTCAGAGTACATATGTAAGTTGGTCATTCCTCACTTAAAGGTCATTAATAGGTTCTTGGAAACTGACTTTAAGAAAAAGGACGTATAACAAAACCAATTTTTTTTTTTTTTTGAGACGAAGTTTCGCTCTTATTGCCCAGGCTGGAGTGCAATGGTGCGATCTCAGTTTACCGCAACCTCTACCTCCTGGGTTCAAGCAATTCTCCTGCCTCAGCCTCCCGAGTAGCTGGGATTACAGGCATGTACCACCACGCTTGGCTAATTTTGTATTTTTAATAGAGACGGGATTTCTCCATGTTGGTCAGGCTGGAATAAAGACCAAACTTCTAAATAAAGACCAAAACAGTTCCAATATTAAACAGTGAAATATATGTAAACTATACACACATATAAGAAAGATTAATGAAAATAAGTTAGATAATCATTTACCCAAGTATTCTAGCTCAGGGTTACAAGTGGCCGGAGCCTATCCTGGCAGTTCATGATGCAAGGCAGAACAACCCTGGACAGAACACCATTCCATCGGGGTGCGTATACCCACACACCCACACTCAGACTGGCACAGCTTAGCATGCCATTTCACCTTACACGCACATCTCTGGGATATGGGAGGAAACCAGCATACCCAGATAAAACCTGTGCATATGTGCAAACTCCACACAGACAGTGGTCCTGGCTGGAAATCAATTTTTTTTTCTTATCAACGCTACAAGGAAACAAGCATGGTGGCTCACATTTGTAATCTCAGCACTTAGGGAGGCCGAGGCGAGTGGATCACTTGAGGTCAAGAGTTCGAGGCCAGCCTGACCAACGTGGTGAAACCCTGTCTCTACTAAAAATACAAAAATTAGCCAGGCAGGCCGGGTACAGTGGCTCACACTTGTAATCCCAGCACTTTGGGAGGCCGAGGCGGGCGGATCACGAGGTCAGGAGATCGAGACCACGGTGAAACCCCATCTCTACTAAAAATACAAAAAAAATTAGCCGGCCGCGGTGGCAGGCGCCTGTAGTCCCAGCTACTCGGAGAGGCTGAGGCAGGAGAATGGCGTGAACCCGGGAGGCAGAGCTTGCAGTGAGCCGAGATTGCGCCACTGCACTCCAGGCTGGGTGACAGAGCCAGACTTCGTCTCAAAAAAAAAAAAAAAATTAGCCAGGCATGGTGGCAGGTGCCTGTAATCCCAGCTACTCAGGAGTCTGAGGTGGTAGAATCACTTGAACCCAGCAAGTAGAGGTTGCAGTGAGCCAAGATCATGCCACTGCACTCCAGCTTGGGTGCCAGAGCAAGACTCTGTGTCAAAAAAAAAAAAAAAAGTTGTAAGGTAACAACACTGAACAAAATGTTATTCAAAGACCTACTTATATGTGTACACAGTTATACACTGTGTAGCAACATTTTGGTCAATGATAGACTACATAAATGACAGTTGTCCCATAAGATTATATTACTGTATTTTTACTGTACTTTTTCTATGTTTAAATATGTTTAGGTACATGAATACTTACCGTTGTTTTTAGAGTTGCCTCCAGTATTCAGCACAGTAACATGCTATACAGGTCTGTATCCTAGGAGCAGTAGGCTGTACCACATAGCCTAGGTGTGTAGTAGGCTACACCATCTAGGTTTGGATAAGTACACTCTAATGTTCGCCTAATGATGCATTTCTCTGAACATATTTCTGTCATTAAGTAATGCATGACTCTACCTATACTTAATATACATAATAAGTACTTATATAGAGAGAGAGGAAGTCTGTGATTTAAAGATTAATGTTCATTCTTGATGAAAAATTTTCTTTTTTTCTGATTTGAAATTATTAAAGGTTGAGTATCCCTAATCTGAAATCCAAAATGCTTAAAAATCTGAAACTTTTTGCACACTGACATGATGCTCAAAGGAAATGCTCATTGGAGCACTTTGGATTTCAGAGTTTTGGATTAGGAATGTTCAACTGGTAAGTATAATGTAAATATTCCAAAAATATGAAAAAATCCAAAATCTGAAATACTTCTGGTCTCAAACATTTCGGATAAGGAGTACTTAGCTTGTATTTACTTAACAAAAACCTTGTAAGACCTAATTTATGTCTTACAAAAGGCAACATCTTTTTACAGTTAACTGTGAGATAAGCAGGAACAGGTAGCTTCAGAGACCTTTCAGCCAGCTTGCCTCCAAACTGCCCTCCCAAAAGTGAGAATCATTGTTAAAATATTCAAACCAGCCTCTCATGTCTTCTAAAGTAAGTTTTAAAATTTTTACTTCTTAATTTTCCATGGCAGGAACCTTCAGCCTGTGGTGTCATCCCAAGTTTGAGGACCGCTGTCAATCTGTTGTAGAGTTTATTAAGAGAGCCATTATGCACTCCAAGAATGGAAAGTTTCTCTATTTCTTAAGATCCAGGGTTCCAGGTAAGGCTGTACTTCTGTTAATTATTTAACTTAAGTTGGGTATGATCCAGTTTAGCGTCAAAAAACACCATCCCCACAAAAGGCCACGGTTAAGCTTTTTTTCCCTGGCTGTTGTAGCCACCACTCCTCTTACAGAGTCCCATGGTTAACCCCCTGCCTTTGTACATTAATCTCTCAGCATACTGAGGAGGAATCTTTGCTTCTCTGACCACGTGAATGAGAAAACTGCTTCCACCTCTGATGTCCAGGCATCATGTGAACATTTGACATTTGGAGGTATCCCTGATCTAGGCATCTCAACATTTATAAGTGAAGCAGAAAGGTGAGAGCTCTGAGGTCCTACCCATAGGAACGGGGAAGGTAGGAGAATGTTTACCAGAAAGGCAGGGGCAAGTGTCAGTGGGGCTCAGTATGGCTAGGCGTGGTGGCTCATGCCTATAATCCCAGCACTTTGAGAGGCCGAGGTGGGAGGATTGCTTGAGCCCAGGAATTTGAGACCCCATCTCTTAAAAAAATAAAAAATTAGCAGGCATAGTGGTACATGCCTATAGTTCCAGCTAATTGGGAGGCTGAGGTGGGAGGATCACTTGAGCCCAAGAGGTTGAGGCTGCAGTGAGCCGTGATCGTGCCACTGCACTCTAGTCTGGGTGACAGAGCAAAACCCTGTCTCCCCCAAAAAAGAAAAACTAAAGGCCAAATCCAGTTCCACATTGCACTCTGTTAGGAAGTATCTGCTGTGGGTTTGCCCATGTTGTACTAAACTTGCTGCCGAATAGTAAATACTTTGTTTTGTATCTTGCCATCCCTACCATTGATGAATACAAGACCTCTCTCCATTTGGAGCACTGGGCAGTTGCTATCCTTGCTAGTGTGATTGTATAGTCTTCCTGCCCACTAAGTTAGGGTGGTGTCTGTATATACTGTGGAGGGCAAGAGGGGATTGTTTGGACCAATCTGCCTTTATAGCGTTGGGTAAGACAAAATGAGAAGACATTAATATGAGGAACTTGTAAGATACAAACAACTTAAGCCAGGCATGATGGCTCACACTGTAATAATCCCAGTACTTTGAGAGGCTGAGACAGGCAGATTGCTCAAGTCCAGGAGTTCAAGACCAGGCAACATGGTGAAATCATGTCTCTACAAAATACACAAAAATTAGCCGGGTGTGATGCCGGGCGTCTGTAGTCCCAGCTACTTGGGAGGCTGAGGTGGGAGGATCACTTGAGCCTGGGAAGCAGAGGCTGCAATAAGCCAAGATTATGCCACTGCACTCCAGCCTGGGTGACACAGCGAGACCCTGTCTTAAAAAAAAAAAAGGCAGGGGGTGGTGGCTCACACCTGTAATTCCAGCACTTTGGGAGGTTGAGGCGGGCAGATCACCTGAGGTCAGGAGTTGAAGACAGCCTGGCCAACATAGTGAAACCCCGTCTGTACTAAAAATACAAAAATTAGCCAGGTATGGTGGTAGGTGCCTGTAATCCCAGCTACTCAGGAGGCTAAGGCAGGAGAATTGCTTGAACCTGGGAAGCGGAGGTTGCAGTGAGCTGAGATTGCATCATTGCACTCCAGCCTGGGCGACAGAGCCAGACTCTTTCAAAAAAACAAAAACAACAAAAAAGAAACAACTTAAAATGAGAACTTCATGCTTTCCCATTGAATCAAATTAAGATTCTAGAACAGAATGCCTAGAAATTGCTCTAAACTGTAGGAGCTCAGGGGAGCCTCAGGCAGAAGACTAGGAACAGGATTGAGCCAGGTGACAGGAATGTTTCTTGTAATCTTGGTGATTTAAATAAGGTATAACAGGGTGTGAACTGTATTAATTCTCACTTCATTTAGTTTTGCCTCAGTGTTGTCAACACAGTTGGGTCTTGTGCAGTTGACTTGCTTAAAGGGAAAAGTTAGATTCCTTTCTTATAGGAGTTGACTCTGCTTAGCAGTTTTTAACGTTTATGGCTTTTTGGGGGGTTTTTATTTAACAAACATTTATTTTGTAACTTAATTATCAAAAATAAGCTACATTTCTGCCTTCAGAGAAGTCATAGTCTCAAAGAGGGGACGGGAAGGAAAACAAAGGTAAGAACACATGGTCAAGTCAGTATAAAGCATGTGGCGGTGACCAGCAAGAGTAGGGTAGTCAGCTCTGCCTGTGGGCAAGCCCGGGAAATCTCAAAGAAGATTCTGGACTCTGGAACATCACTCTATTTGTAGAATATTGAGAAACTTCGTGGAATATTGGACTCCTCAGGTACAGCTTATTTCATTCTACAAATGTACCCTGTCTGCAGATATTTTAACCAAGATTCTTAGCATTCTTTTAAGGGCTAGAGTGTGTAGTGTTTGCCACTGTTAATATTGAGTGCCTGTTAGATGCCAGGTACTTGGCCAGGTTCTTTATTTAAATATATTGACATTTTTACAACAACCTCAAAGTTAGGTAATATAGATCAATCTATTAACATAATATGGCCGGGTGCGGTGGCTCACGCCTGTAATCCCAGCACTTTGGGAGGCCAAGGTGGGCGGATTGCCTGAGCTCAGGAGTTCAAGACCACCCTGGGCAATTGGTGAAACCCCATCTCTACTAAAATACAAAAAATTAGCTGGGCATGGTGGCACGCACCTGTAGTCCTAGCTACTTAGGAGGCTGAGGCATGAGAATTGCTTGAGCCCTGGAATTGGAGATTGCAGTGAGCCAAGTCATACCACTGCACTCCAGAGACTCTGTCTCAAAAAAAAAAAAACAAAAACTAGAAAAACTAAACCCCTAACACCAGACAGCAGTGAGAGTGTGACTGATTTCACACAAAACCTCTGATCCTATTAGAGCCAGGCTAAAAGCAGACATACCCTTTTTAATTGAGAGAATCTTCATCTGTAAAGTTCATGAAGAAAAAAAAATCTTTAAAATACCATGCTTTGATCAGGCTTGGTGGCTCACATCTGTAATCCCAGCACTTTGGGAGGTAGAGGTGGAAGGATTGTTTGAGCCCAGGAGTTCTAGACTAGCCTGGATAATATAGAGAGACCTCATCTCTACAAAAACAAAACAAAACAAAGAAACCTAGCCACACTTGGTGGTGTGTGCCTTTGGTCCCAGCTGCTTGGGAGGCTGAGGTATGAGGATCTCTTAGGCCTGGTAGGTCAAGGCTGCAGTGAGCTGTGATTGCGCCACTGCACTCCAGCCTGAGTAATAGAGCGAGACCCTATCTCAAAAAAAAAAAAAAAAAAAAAAAAAAAAAAAAAAAAAAAAAAAAAATCACGCTTTGAATTGGACAGCTTATTTTTGTTTGTTTGTTTCAAGGTGGAGTCTCCCTCAGTCACCCAAGCTGGAGTGCAATGGCACGATCTCGGCTCACTGCAACCTCCTCTGCCTCCCAAGTTCAAACGATTCTCCTTCCTCAGCCTCCCAAGTAGCTGGGATTACAGGCGCCCGCCAGCACATCCAGCTAATTTTTGTATTTTTAGTAGAGATGGGGTTTCACCATGTTGACCAGGCTGCTGTTAAACTCTTGACCTTATGGTCCACCTGCCTCGACCTCCCAAAGTGCTGAGATTACAGGCGTGAGCCACTGTACCCGGCCGAATTGGACAGCTCTTTAAGGAAATTGGTTACTTCCTCTTTTGTAACCCTTGTTAAGTTTATAATTACTTGTTCAGTGACATGTCTTCCTTGTTTACCAGGGTTTCTCAGCTCAGCATTATTGACATTTTAGGCTGGACAGTTTTTTGTTGTTGGGTCTGTCCCATGTATTGGAGGAAGCCCTAGCTTTTCCCCACTAGATACCAGGAGCACTCACCCCCACCCCAAGCTGTGACAATCACATTATGTCTCCATATGTCCCTGGGGGCCAAAATCATCCCCAGTTGGGAACCATTGTTATATACCATAGGGGTTAAAAAGTACAGGTTCTGGATCCAGAGCACCGAGTGCTACCCCAGGTCCTGCCAGTTACTAGCTCTGTGATCTTAGGCATGAACTGAACCTCTTTTGCCTCAGTTTCCTCAACAGTAAAATGGGGATGATTATAGTACCTCACTTATAGGGTTGTTTTGAGAAATGCAAGAGTTAACTCATGTAAAATATTTAAGACAATGCCTGACACAGAGTAAGCACTCAACAGATGTTACTTTTCTCAGTGCTCTCTAAGATGTAGGTGCATAGGAAGTGTTTAAGGTGGTATCTCTGGTGTTCTCCTGGCCCTATAAAGGTGGTACTCAAGATATATGTGTTGAATGATACTCTGGGTGGCCCCTCAGATATCCTTGTGATATCCTTTGAGATGCCCTTTGTCGTTATTTTATCTTACCTATCTGATTGCCAGGTCATCCAGAGCAAGAACTGTCTTTCCTTAGCTCTATATTATTTTGAGATGAAGTCTCGCTTTGTTACGCCCAGGCTGGAGTGCAGTGGCGTAATCTCAGCTCACTGCAACCTCTGCCTCCTGGGTTCAAGCAATTCTCCTGAGTAGCTGGGATTACAGGCGCCCACCATCATGCCCAGCTAAATTTTTGTATTTTTTAGAGACAGGGTTTCACCATGTTGGTCAGACTGGTCTTGAACTCCTGGCCTCAGCCTCCCAAAGTGCTGGGATTACAGGGGTGATCCACCGTGCCCAGCCTGCTCTATATTATTTTGTATATTAGAACACTCAAACATTTGCTGATGAGATATTAGACATACTCAGAAGAGATTATTTCACTTACGCTTGTAAAAGAAGCCAGGAGGCCTTTCCTGGGGATTTGTGACCAGTGTCTCTGAGCATCTCCCCGGTAAGCGGATTGTCCATATTTTATAGGTACAGAGTCATGCCACTGATTGGGCTCTCCTCCTTGCTCTGGCTGCATGACCCCCTCTAACAACACTGTAAGACTCCCTTGAGTATATTTGCAAACTAGACTTATTCCTGGCTTATTACCTTCTTTATGTTTATTTGTTTGGTGTGCAGAATGGTATAATAAACCCTGTGTATCCATCACCCAGCCCCAGCAACCATCAGCCCATGGCCACTCCTGCCCTGTTTGTATACCTGTCCACTTCTTCATTACATATTAGTGTTTTGTGTTTAAATATACTTTTGTTTTGAGACAGGGTCTCACTCTGTCACTCAGGCTGGAGTACAGTAGTACAGTCATGCCTTGACCTCCCAGGCTCAAGTCCTGCCACCTCAGCCTCCCGAGTAACTAGGACTACAGGCATGGGCCACCATGCTCGGCTAATTTTTCAATTTTTTTGTTGAGACAAGGTGTTTCTGTGTTGTGCAGGCTGGTCATGAACTCCTGGGCTCAAGTGATCTTCCCTTCTTAGCCTCCCAAAGTGTTGAGATTACAGGCGTGAACCACCATGCCCAGCTTTTTTTTTTCTTTGAGATGGAGTCTCCCTCTGTCACTCAGGCTGGAGTGCAGTGGTGCAATCTCGGCTCACTGCCACCATCCACGTCCCAGGTTCAAGCGATTCTCCTGCCTCAGCCTCCTGAGTAGCTGGGATTACAGGCACACACCACCACACCCGGCTAATTTTTTTATTTTTAGTAGAGACAGGGTTTTACCATGTTGGTCAGGCTGATCTTGAACTCCTGACTTCGTGATCCACCCGCCTCAGCCTCCCAAAGTGCTGGGATTACAGGCGTGAGCCACTGCACCCAGCTCTTTTTTTTTTTTTTTAGACGGAGTTTTGCTCTTATTGTCCAGGCTAAAGTGCAGTGGTGCAATCTCAGCTCACTGCAACCTCTGCCTTCCGGTTTTGAGCAATTCTCCTGCCTCAGCCTCCCAAGTCGCTGGGATTGCAGGCACCCGCCACCACGCCCAGCTAATTTTTTTATATTTTTAGTAGAGACGGGGTTTCATCATGTTGGTCAGGTTGGTCTTGAACTGCTGACCTCGTGATCCACCCACCTCGGCCTCCCAAAGTACTGGGATTACAGGTGTGAGCCACCGTGCCCAGCAGCACTTCTTTTTTAATTTGTAGTTTTCTTCCTCCATTTCTTTCTTTTTCCCTTTTTTTCTTGCAATTTATATATTAAAAATATTGTTCTGTCTGGAGTTTACCTATTGCTTCTCCATGGCGTTGTTTAATATGTTCCTCTGTCCTTTGAATTTCCTGTAAAATGGTAATTGAATCCAAAGGCTTACCCAATTTGGATTCGTTGGGGAGGGGGAGCGGCATGACAGCACTACTTCATCTGAATTTCTTTTCTTTCTTTTTTTTTTTAATAAAATAGAAAACCACAAAAATCATATGCATGGTTTAATATTATTATAAGGTGAACACCACTCAGGCAAAGGAACCAAAACTTTTCCAGCCACTCCAGAAATCCTTCCATGTGCTCCATACTAATCTCTCCACCTGTCTTTATAATAATCACTTCCTTTCATTTTTCCATGAATGCTTTTATCACCCCTGTGTGTATCCCTGAGCACTATAGTTTGATATTGCTCATTTAAAAAAGAAGTCATGTCTTAAATCTCTTAATCTGTGGATTTTTCTTTCATTTCCTTACAATTTACTTATTGAATAATTGGGCTGTTTGACCTGGAAATTTTCCTTGGATTTTACTAATTACATACTGTTGTTGGAGTTTAGCATGTTGTCCTGTCTTCTGTATTTCTTACAAATTAGCAGGAGTCTGATTCAAACTCAGGCTTGGCTGAACATATAATAGTAGCTCATGCCTAAAATCCCAGCACTTTGGGAGGTGAGGCAGGAGGATCGCTTAAACCCAGGAGTTCAAGACCTGCCTGGGCAACATGGTAAGACCCTGTCTCTACCAAAAAAATAAATTAAAAACTAGCCGAGGCCAGGTGCAGTGGCTCAGGCCTGTAATCCCAGCACTTTGGGAGGCCGAGGCAGGTGGATCACCTGAGGTCAAGAGTTTGAGACCAGCCTGGCCAACATGGGGAAACCCTGTCTCTACTAAAAATATAAAAATTAGCCAGGCATGGTGGCCCAGACCTGTAATCCCAGCTACTTGGGAGGCTGAGGCAGGAGAATTGCTTGAACCCAGGAGGCAGAGGTTGCAATGAGCCAAGATAGCACCATTGCACTCCAGCCTGGGTGAAAGAGGGAGGCTGTGTCTCAAAAAAAAAAAAAAAAAAAAAAAATAGCCAGGTGGCTGAGGCAGGTAATTGCTTGAGTCTATGATGTCAAGGCCACAGTGAGCTGTGTTCATGACACTGCACTCCAGCCTGGGTGACAGAGTGAGACTGTATCTCAAAAACAAACAAACAAACTGAGGCTTGATCCTTTTAGCAAGATTATGTAGGTAGTATTTGGCATGCCCATAGGAAACACATGATGTCTGGTTGTGTCTCTTTTTGTGATCTTAGCAGCTGTTCATTGCGAGTTGCAAAATGATGATACTCTAATTTTATCACTTTTTATTTATTAGATGGAATAGTTTTATAGAGACATTTCTCCTCATCTATTATTTACCAAATTCATATAGAAAAAGCAGAATAAATGCTTGATTCTTTTTATTTATTTACTAATTTTCAAGATAATGAATTGGTTCCCTATCATCCTTTGAAGGTGACCATTTAAAAAATATAATTAATGGCTGGGCGCGGTGGCTCACGCCTGTAGTCCCAGCACTTTGGGAGGCCGAGCTGGATGGATCACGAGGTCAGGAGATCGAGACCATCCTGGCTAACACGGTGAAACCCCGTCTCTACTAAAAAATAGAAAAAATTAGCCGGGCGTGGTGGTGGGCGCCTATAGTCCCAGCTACTGGGGCGGCTGAGGCAGGAGAATGGCGTGAATCCGGGAGGTGGAGCTTGCAGTGAGCTATCGTGCCACTGCACTTCAGCCTGAGCGACAGAGCGAGACTCCATCTCAAAAAAAAAAAAGAAAAAAATATATATGATTAATTCAGCCAGGTGCAGTGACTCACGCCTGTAATCCCAGCAGTTTGGAAGGCCGAGGCAGTTGGATCACCTGAGGTCAGGAGTTAAACACCAGCCTGGCCAACATGGCGAAATCCCATCTCTACTAAAAATACAAATAAGCCGGGCGTGGTGGCAGGCACCTGTAATCCCAGCTACTTGGGAGGCTGGGGCAGGAGAATCACTGGAACCCAGGAAGTGGAGCTTGCAGTGAGCCAAGATCACCCCACTGCACTCCAGCCTGGGTGACAAAGACAGACTCTGTCTCAAAAAAAAAAAAAAAAAAAAAATATATATATATATATATATATATATGTGTATATATATATGCTATATATATATGTATATATATATATGCTATATATACTATATATTGCATATATAATATATACTATATACAATATATACTATATATTACATATGTAACATGTACTATATAATACACACCATATATTTTATATATACAATATATTGTATATATAATATTGAATATATAATGTATATATACTATATTGTATATATAATATGTATATAGTATATATATACTATATACATATTATATATTATATATACTATATACATATTATATATACTATACAGTATATATAAAATATATAGTATATATATAAAATATATATATTATATATATTATATATACTATATACATATTATATATATACTGTATAGTATATATATATAAAATTCATGGAATTAAACATACTTAATGGCTTTTTTTTTTGAGACAGAGTCTCGCCCTGTCACCCAGGCTAGAGTGCAGTGGCGCGATCTTGGCTCACTGCAACCTCCGACTCCCGGGTTCAAGCGATTCTCCTGCCTCAGCCTCCCATGTAGCTGGGATTACAGGCACGTGCCACCACGCCTGGCTAATTTTTTTGTATTTTTAGTAGAGACGGGGTTTCGCCATGTTGGCCAGGCTGATGTTTTAACTCCTGACCTCAGGTGATCCAACTGCCTTGGCCTCCCAAAGTGCTAGGATTATAGGCATAGGCGTGAACCACCGTGCCTGGCCCACTTAATGGCTTTTAATTCATTACAGTTATAATTATTGAAGCTCGTATTGTCTCACCTTTGACCAGCAGAAGACTCTTCATGTTGGGATATTTCTTTTTCCCTCTCTCCCTCCCTTCCTTCCTTGCTTTTATCTAACAGCTTTATTGACATATAATTCACATAACATGAAATTCACCCATTTAAAATGTGTGATTCAAGGCCAAGGAGGGTAGATTGCTTGAGCCTAGGGGTTCAAGTCCAGCCTGGGCAATGGCATGAAACCTCATCTTGATTAAAAAAAAAAAAATACAAAAATTAGCTAGGAGCGATGGTGAGCACCTGTAGTCCCAGCTACTCAGGAGGCTGAGGCAGGAGAATTGCTTGAACCCAGGAGGCAGAGGTTGCAGTGAGCTGAGATCACGCCACTGTACTTCATCCTGGGTGACAGAACAAGACTGTGTCTCAAGAAAAAATACTGTGCAATTCAGTGGTTTTTAGTATATTCACAGAGTTGTACAACAATCACCACAATCAATTTTAGAATGTTTTCATCGCACCAAAATGAAAACCTCAGGATATTAGCAGTTGCTCCATGTTCCCTCTACCTCCTGGCCCCTACCAACCACTAATCTGTTTTCTATTTCTATGGATTTGACTATTTGGTACATTTCACATAAATGGAATCATACAATATTTTTATGTCTTATTTCTTTTACTTAGCATAGTGTTTTCAAAGTTCACCAGTGTTGCAGCATCTGTCAGCACTGCATTCCTTTTTTTGACTGAATAATATTCCACTCTGGATGTACCACATTTTGTTTCTCCATTCTTTAGGTTGTTTCCAGTTTTTGGCTATTATGAAATAAATAATGCTTCTTTGAACATTCATGTACAGCTGTTTATGTGAATATGTTTTCAATTCTCTTGGCTGTATTCCTGGCGTGAAATTGCTGAGTCATATGGTAATCCCATGTTTAACCCCATGCCAGACTCCCAAAACAATTGCACCCAAGACTTTGCTATTGTCCATCTTTTTGAATATAGCCATCCTAGTGAGTATGAAGTGGTGTCTCATTGTGGTTTTGATTTGCATTTCCCTAATGACTAATGATGTTAACATCTTTTCATCTGCTTATTGGCTATTGTATCTCTATTCACAACCTTTGCTCATTTTGTAATTGAGCTATTTGTCTTCTTATTGAGTTATGAGTTCTTTACAGGCTGAGCATGGTGTTTATAAGCCCAGTACTTAGGGAGGCCAGGGTAGGAGGATTGCTTGAGCCCAGGAGCTCAGGACCTGCCTGGGCAATACAGGGAGACACTGTCTCTACAAAAAATTTAAAAATTAGCCCAGTGTGGTGGTGCATGCCTGTAGTCCTAGCTACTTGGAAGACAGATGGGAGGATTGCTTGAGCCCAGGAGGTAGAGGTTGCAGTGAACCGAGATCACACCACTGCACTCCAGCTTTTATTTTATCTCAAAAAATAAAGTTCTTCATATATTCTGGATACAAGTCCCTTGTCAGATATAATTTACAAATATTTTCTCCCATTCTGTGGGTTGTCTTTTTACTTTCTTGATGGTATTCTTTGAAGCATGAAGGATTTTGATGAGTTCCTATTCCTACCTTTTTTTTTTTTTTTTTTTTTTTTTGCTTGTTATATTTAGACAAGTTTGCCTAACCAAAGGTGATAGAGCTTAATGCCTATATTTTCTTCTAGGAGACTTCAACTTTTAGCTTTTACATTAGGTCTACTATCCATTTTGAGTTAATTTTTGTTTTTTAATTTTTTTGTTTGGTGTATATATATATATATAGAGAGAGAGAGAGAGAAAGACAGAGTCTCTCTCTGTCACCCAGGCTGGAGTGCAGTGGCACGATCTTGGCTCACCGCAACCTCTGCCTCCTGGCCTCAAATAATCCTCCCACCTCAGCCTCTCAAAGTGCTGGGATTACAGGTGTGAGCCACCACTGTACCCAGCCTTGAATTTTTGTGTATGGCATGAGAAAGGAGTCCAACTTTATTCTTTTTCATGTGAATATTCAGTTGTTCTAGCACCATTTGTTGAAAAGATACTCTTTCCCCATTGAATTGTCTTGGCATCCTTGTTGAAATCAGTTGATTGTAACTGTGAAGGTTAATTTCCGGACTCAGTTCTATTCCGTTGAGTTGTGTGTCCATCCTTATGCCATTACTGTCTTGATTCCTATAGTTTTGTAGTACGTTTTGAGATGAAAAAGTGTGAGTCTTCAACTTTGTTGTTTTTCAAGCTGGTTTTGACTATTTTGGGTCTCTTGCATTTCCATATGAATTTTAGGATCAGATTGTCAATTTCTGCAAAAAAGCCTACTGAGATTTTAATACCCTGGTGTTGACAAGAGTGTGGAGTTGAGTCTGTACATCAATTTGGGGAGTATTGGCATGTCAACAATATTAAGTCTTCTGATCCATGGACATAGGCTGTCTTTCTGCTTATTTAGGTCTTTTTAAAAACTCTGAACAATGTTTTATATTTTTCTTTTGTTTGTTTTCCTTCCTTCCTTCCTTCTCTTTCTGTCTTTCTTTTTTTTGTGTGTGTGTCCCACTGTCACCCAGTCTGGAGTGCAGTGGTGCCATCATGGCTCACTAACTACAACCTCCACCTCCCTGGCCCAATGTGTCCTCCACTTCAGCCTCCTGTGTAGCTGGGACTATAGGCACACACAACCATGCCCAGCTGATCTTTATATTTTTAGTAGAGATAGGGTCTCACCACATTGCCCCGGCTGGTCTCTAACCCTTTGGCTCAAGCCATCCACCTTGCCTCAGCCTCCCAAAGTGCTGAGATTATAGGTATGAGCCACTGTGCCTGGCCCGTATTTTTTCATAATATAAGTTTTGTATTTCTTTTGTTAAATTTATTTTTTAGTATTTGTTTTTGATCCTATTGTAAATTGAATTGCTTTCTTAATTTTAATTATTTTTGGATTATTTATAGCTAGAGTATAGAAATTTAATTGCTTTTTGCATATTCCTCTTATATCTTGTAACCTTGCATAACTCATTTATTAGTTCTAATATGTATTTCTTTTTAAATTATGAAATAACATGTATGTTGTAAAAAGGTCAAATAGTGCCCAAGGGAATATAAGGAAAAGTGAATCTTCTGCCCTCTCACCCCTGCTCCCACTAAACTAAACTATTGTTTAGTTTTTCTTAAGCTGTTTCAAGCTGAAGAAAGGAGTGGGATATTAAAAAACAGTACTTCACTGTTAGCTGAATATCTTTTTTTTTTAGACAGGGTCTTACTCCATCACTCAGGCTGGAGTGCAGTGGTAAATCATAGCTCACCGCAGCCTCAGCCTCCTGGGCTTAAGCAGTCCTCCCACTTAAGCCTCCTGAGTAGCTGGGACCACTGTTGTGCACCACAATGCCTGGCTAATTTTTTTAATTTTAATTTTTGTAAAGGTAAGGTCTCCCTATGTTGCCCAGGCCAATCTTGAACTCCTGGGCTCAAGCAATCCTCCCACCTCAGCCTCCCAGGGTGCTGGGATTACAGGCGTGAGCCACCACACTGGGCCTTCTTTTACTTTTGACCTTGTGCTTGTTTTTTTCTTCTTGGAGGATTACATACACGTCAACTAGACTCCCTAGTTTATTCTCTTTTTACTTACACTGTTAAGAAAATGAGACCTGGAATGTGAAACAGATGTGATTCCTGATCTGATTCTGTCTTCAGGGGTCAGAAAAACCTTTGGTGTGGCAGAAAGACATGGGTGTTTGGATGTTTATACCTGGAAGAGATTTCTTACCCCTAACATGATCTCTCTTGGGAGAAACGAAAAATAGTGAATGGCTAGAAACTAGGTTTGTGCCCAGGACCTCTGGCATGAGGACTGGAAGAAAGTTACTGACAATTAATGTTTGACTTCACCCTTACTCTTTTAGCCCCATTTGGGTCTTATCCTGGATTCTTTACATTTTTAACTGCTTCTGTTAGCATGCTCTAAATGTGAGAGTTCTAATTGTTTGTTGCGTTTGTGGGCAAACAGTAAATGGTCAGATTAACACCAGAGAATATCAGAAAATTAACAGGTTTCAAATTGCTATTTGTAAACCTAAAGGCTAAAAGTAATACAATTAAATAGGCAAGTATAAGTGGTCATTAAAATTCAAGTAGGCAAACAATCAGTTAATTGTATGTTGCATATTATCCCGACCTGTTTAAGCACAGTGTTATCTTTGGGAATAAATTATTAGATGTATAAATTACTTTTATCTCTGAAACATCATGTTGAGTTTACCAGTATTACAGCCAACCCCCCAAAGCTTTCTGTTTGCCATAGTTTAATTTACTAAAGAATATATAAATACCAGTGAGGGACAGGGCAAATTCAAAGAGGTATTTGAACCCAAAATTATTTCTGAAAACCACTTGAGTTAAATATATTCAAGTGAGAAATTCACGTGTGAGTTCTTTTTCTTTTCTTTTAATGGAGAGGACCAACCATGTGGGTGGAGGAGAGAAGTAGGGCTTCAAAATACAAGACTTAGTTTTGAAGGGGTGGAGTGCCAGGGAGGGGACTAGGAGAGGCTGGTCATGAACCAGAGTGCTGTGACTGTCCTGGACAACCTCCTTGTTAGATGGGCAGAGGTGCAGGCACTCCAGAGACCCTCCTGGAGAACCCTGCTGAGAGGTTCCTCAGCTATGGCAGAGCCACCGATAATTCTTCCGTAGGGCAGGTGTTCAAGGCACGCCGGCTTTATTGGCTCCATGCTACAGCAAGTTCTGTAAGCTCAGTGGGCCTCAGTTTCTTTATATGTGAAATGGGGATGGTGGTGTTTGCCTCAAAGTATAGTTTTAAAGACTAAATAAGTTATCATTATTATTATTATTATTTTTAGAGACAGGGTCATGCTTTGTCACCTAGGCTGGAGTGCAGCGGCACGATCTTGGCTCACTGTAGCCTCAAGTTCCTGGCCTCAAGTGATCTTTCCTCCTTGGTCTCCCAGAGTACTAGGATTATAGGCGTGTGCCACTGCACCCAGCCTGAGTTAAATGTTTTTAAGATGACCTTAACTTGTTCAGTATAAAATAATGTATTTTGATTTTTTTTTTTCCCCTGGAAAGTCTGTTGTCAGTGATCATGAAAAGGCTTTGGGATGCAGTGCACATGCTTTCATTTGTTTTGTTTTCATGCCTTCAAACAAAATTTTAAAACTATCTGGGCCGGGCACGGTGGCTCACGCCTATAATCCCAGCACTTTGGGAGGCTGAGGCAGGTGGATCACCTGAGGTCAGGAGTTCGAAACCAGCCTAGCCAACATGGTGAAACCCCGTCTCTACTAAAAATACAAATATTAGCTGGATGTGGTGGCAGGCGCCTGTAATTCCAGCTACTCGGGAGGCTAAGGCAGGAGAATCACTTGAGCCTAGGAGTTGGAGCTTGCAGTGAGTTGAAATCGCGCCACTGCACTCCAGCCTGGGCGACAAGAGCAAGACTCTGTCTTAAAAAAACAAACACTTTGGGAGGCTGAGGTGGGCAGATCACAAAGTCAGGAGATCGAGACCATCCTGGCTAACACAGTGAAACCCCGTCTCTACTAAAAATAAAAAAATTAGCCCGGCATGGTGGTGGGTGCCTGTAGTCCCAGGTACTCGGGAGGCTGAGGCAGGAGAATGACATGAACCCGGGAGGCAGAGCTTGTGGTGAGACGAGATCATGCCACTGCACTCCAGCCTGGGCGACAGAGCAAGACTCCACCTCAAAAAACAAACAAACAAAAAACTATTTGAACTTAAACCCCAATAATAGTAAATATTTTATTTTCCAATCAGTTGTGTCTATAGAATGTCTTTTGATATGACAATGGCTGAGAATTCTTTGACAGGTTTTGCAACTCAGATTTTCTCAAAGAATCTTGTTTAACTTCCATAGCCCCTTTGTTTATTGAAAGCAAAATATTCTTAGTTCCCTTGAACCCCAGTGTTCCTGCCATTCTGGATGTCTCCATGCCTGTGGCGTGGGGCCCTTTTTGGGGTGGGATTCCCCAGCACAGAGCCTGCTAATACATAAGGGTATGGTACTCCCATTGAGTCTATTTGGCATCAATCAGCAGGCAGGTTTTCACTGAGTAGTAGTAATCCTAGCTTGCCCAAGCTATTGTTGTTCTTTTAAAGCATCATCTTTTTTTGGTCTCCTGGCCTAAAATTTCAGAAGCAGGAACTGGGGGTTATGGGGGTTGGGTATAAAAGGTAGCTAAACCTGACTGTCCTGGCTTGAAGTAATGGCAGGAATAATAGGCTTGTCAAATTTGATCCCAGCTGTTACCTTCCACTTACCAGCCTCTCTGCTGAACCAATTGGAATTTGGTGGGTACTCCTCTGAATGGCTTTTCTGGGTCCTCACCTTCAGGGTACTGCTAGATGTGCCCAATGAGTATCTCCCATTCCCAGCAGGGATCCTTTTGATTCTTGGCCTTCCCGAGAGCCTCAGGCCTGGGATTGGCCACTTGGGTCCAAGCAGTGTCTCTAGTTTGGCATCATTGGGCTACTCCGAGGAGCAGGACTCTCAGCTGTTACGAGTGATGCTAGGAGCCAGGCACAGTGGCTCACGCCTGTAATCCTAGCACTTTGGGAGGCTGAGGCGAGTGGATTGCTTGAGCCCAGGAGTTCGAGACTAGCCTGGGCAACATGGGGAAACCCTGTCTCTACTAAAAATACAAAAATTATCAGGGTACGGTGGCATGCACCTGTGGTCCCAGCTACTCAGGAGGCTGAGGCAGGAGGATTGCTTGAGTCTGGGAGGTCAAGAGCTGAGATTGGGCCACTGCACTCCAGCCTGGGTGACAGAACGAGATCCTGTCTCAAAAAAACAAAACAAAACAAAAACAAAAAAACACACACACACACACAAAGGTGATGCTAGGGAGGCCTTTGGCAGAGAATAGATTTCCTTAATTGTGAATGTGGTGGTGGTGCTTCTGGAAATGGAAATCAACAGCCCTTTGTGGAGGGGCTTTTGCACAGAATACATATATGAACCATAAAGAAGTCCCATTTCCCCTCCCTGGGTTCTCTTCATACAAGAAATGGTAGTTAGCTCCATTGTTTCCTCTGAATATTTTCCTTTGTTTTCTTTCTTGAAGGACTGCCACCAACTCCTGTCCAGCTGCTCTATCCAGTGTCCCGATTCAGCAATGTCAAATCCCTCCAGCACCTTTGCAGATTCCGGATACGACAGCTCGTCAGGATAGATCACATCCCAGATCTCCCACTGCCTAAGTACAATGGGGTTGTCAGGTTTGGGACAGGAATGAGTAAGGGGGTTGTGGGGAGGTAACAAATGTCAGTGAGGCCTGCAAGCTACCTTCACAGGCAGAGTCTGGCATAAAATATTTGCAGATATCATTCTTTCACATTTCCTGTGTCTTAGCACCTAACTCTAGAACTGTCATATTGCAGCCAGAGGGAGGAAGGTGTGTGTGTCAGCCTCCCTTCTGCAGTCTCTATGAAGAATAGAGTAGAAGTGGTAAGAGTAAGGAAGACAGAACTATGATAACTCAGTAGAAAATGAGAATTGTGTTAGGTCTCAACCATGTAGGGAGTGAAGAAGAGTTGAACAAAGGAGTTACTTCTTTTATATTTTGTATAAAAACCTTTTGTGTATATCCCTCATTTGTTCTTCACAGACCTCTGATCTCTTATATCCGAAAGTTCTACTACTATGATCCTCAGGAAGAGGTATACCTGTCTCTAAAGGAAGCGCAGCTCATTTCCAAACAGAAGCAAGAGGTGGAACCCTCCACGTAGCGAGGGGCTCCCTGCTGGTCACCACCAAGGGTATGAGCTCTCAGCCTCACTGCCCAGGCACATTTCTTCCTGGGCAGTCATTATCATGCATTGAGCCTTGGGCCCCCTCCCCACAACTCCCAACATGGATAGCCCCTATCCAGGCATTTGCCCATAGAATGACAAGATCTCACCATGTAGTCCTCAAGGGGCACACACCCCATTTGGGAGAAAAGCAGACAGACAAGAAAGACATGAAAGTAGATTGCCGCCGGGCGCGGTGGCTCACGCTTGTAATCCCAGCACTTTGGGAGGCCGAGGCGGGCGGATCACGAGGTCAGGAGATCGAGACCACGGTGAAACCCCGTCTCTACTAAAAAAATACAAAAAAATTAGCTGGGCATGGTGGCGGGCGCCTGTAGTCCCAGCTACTCGGAGAGGCTGAGGCAGGAGAATGACGTGAACCCGGGAGGCGGAGCTTGCAGTGAGCCGAGATTGCGCCACTGCACTCCAGCCTGGGCGACAGAGCAAGACTCCGTCTCAAAAAAAAAAAAAAAAAAAAGTAGATTGCCAGGAAACGTGCAAGCTAGTCGCTGAATGTGAGTAAGGAGGGGGACACCCAAGTGTAGCTAAGAGTGCGGCCTCTGGCAAGGAGAGGGTAATTGAAAAAAATAAAAAGAAGAGTGCAGCCTCCTCTCATACAGACTTGGGTTGATCTCCCTGATAGCACACAAATGGCATATAAAGCAGGAAGCTAAAGAGAAAGGAAACTTCATCAAAGAGAACGCAAACATGCCTTTAATTGCAGTAGGCATGCACTTCATTGAGACTCCACCATGTCCCACAGCTTGGAATATGGGGATGAGGAAAAACAGCCCACTCTTCTATTTAGTGTTCCATTTGGTCCATTACAAAGTAAAGTGTTGAAGAGAATAAATGAATTAACTAAGGAATTCATTTATCTACGAGGCTCTTCTCCCATCATTACACAGTTCTACTCATTTATTTTCCCATAAAATATCTTTCAATACTGGTTTGTGCAGATGAATTCCAATTAGTCTTTTAAATTGCACTAAAGTAAACATTGTGGGGCCAAGTTCCTGAGTAGGGAACACAATTGTCAGGGAGCCATGACTTTGGTGGTGGTGGTGACAAGCAAGATTGACTGCCAGTGTGCAGTGACTGCTTTCTTCTGGTGTGGATCCTGGAGTAGATGTACAGTCTCATCATTTCTTCAATTATATGCAAATCGTATGCCTTTGGAAGTGACTAAACATCTAATGTCTTGTGTCTAGGTGGATTTCTCTGCATGATGGCTTTGCAGTTGAGATTAAGGTGAGAGGTAGAGAGAGCACTAGGGATGTCCACCTACCTGACTACCCTTGAAGAGTAATTAGGCCATTCAGTTAGAGGACCACGTCTGTGGGTGCAGTGCTGTAGAAGAACCCACATAAACAGGGAGCATGTTCAGAGAAAGGCCTTGTGGCATTGGAGAGCTCAAACTTCATCATATGGGAATAAATGGCCTAGAAAGAAATGTGATTAACCCAGAGCACAGAGGTTTTAGGGAGGGATAGCTGAAAGATGCATTTGATGGGTTTTCCTAAGGAAGAGAGTGATTAACCTCCTCTTTGTGGTTCCAGTGGGGAGCAAGTTCAGCATTACGCTTATTCTTTGCCACAGGCAACAATCCTGATGTCACAGCAAAAAGAGATCCTGAGAGTTCAGTTCAAACCTTTGCCAGTGCATGACTGCTCCCAACGCTCAAGACAAGTGGCTCCCCGCCAGCCTGTTCCTATCATGCCACACCCTTTCCAGCTGAGGCAGGGCCTTTATACCTCTAGTTCCCTTTGCCCAGAGTGATATGCTCCAAGGCCCTCCCATGTCACAGCAAAAAGAGACATGGACAAGGACCAAAATGAATGTAAGTTACAAGGAACTAGATTTCAGTCCAACTTTATAAGAACCGTTTTAACAGAGAGGTCCAGAACTGGGATGGTTTTCCTCAAGAGCTTCCATTCAGCAGATAGCTGGATATTTGTGTTTATTCGCACCCAGTATGAATTGAGAATAGAGTGCTGAGCAAAGCAAAGGCCCTGTTCTACTCAGCTTCCCTTCTCCTAAGGAAAGACAGGCAGCAAACATGAACATAAATGAATGAGCTAATTTCAGGTGACTGTAGAGTGTTGTGAGGACAGTAAAACTGGGTAAAGTTTAGTGATTAGTGGTGGGATACTCCTCAAGTTTAGATGGTCAAGGAGAGACTTGTGAGGAGGTGCCATTTCAGCTGATACCCAAATATCAAGGAGCCAGCCATGGGAGGGCCTTGGAGCACAGCATTCTGGGCAAGAGGACCTAGAGGTATAAAGGCCCTGCCTCAGCTGGGAAGGACGTGACATGATAGGAACAGGCCAGTGGGTAGCCATTTGTCTTGAGTGTTGGGGGCAGTCATATATTGGCGAAGGTTTGAACTGAACTCCCAGGATCCCTTTTTGCTGTGACATCAGTATTGATGCCTGTGGCAAAGAATAAGCGTAATGCTGAACTTGCTCCTGGTGTAGACCCTAGGAGCCCTGGAAAGGGAGGAAGTAACAATTCCCAAGGGAAAGGTCTTTTTTTTTTTTTTTTTTTTTTGAGATGGAGTTTCGCTCTTGTTGCCCGGGCTGGAGTGCAGTGGTGTAATCTTGGCTCACTGCAACCTCCATCTCCCGGGTTCAAGCAATTCTCCCACCTCAGCCTCCCAAGTAGCTGGGATTACAGGTGTGCACCACCACGCCCGGCTAATTTTGTATTTTTAGTAGACTAGGTTTCACCACGTTCATCAGATGGGTCTCAAACTCCTGACCTCACTCAAGTGATCCACCCACCTTGGCCTCCCAAAATTCTGGGATTACAGGCATGAGCCACTGTGCCCTATCGGGAAAGGTCTTTAGGGTATGAAATTTGGCCTTTATGACTTCTTGTTGTTCAGGCTGATTTTAATTTGGAAGTTCTGAATGGCCTGCTTGGTCTATGTATGCTGTTACCTGGGGAATTTCATGCCAGGGGGTTTGGAGTCAGGCTACAGAGTAATGGCTAGAACAGTGCCTGTCTCAAGTCAGAAGGTGGAAGCAACAGTGGCCTTTGTGTTTCTGTGTCAACCCTGTCCAGTTGACAGAAGCTGCAGAAATACAGAGTTCTCTGGCCAGGTGTGGTGCCTCACGTCTATAATCCCAGCAGTTTGGGAGGCCGAGGCGGGCTGATCACGAGGTCAGGAGTTTGAGGCCAGCCTGGCCAACATGGTGAAACCCTGTCTCTACTAAAAATACGAAAATTAGCCAGGCATGGTGGCACACGCCTGTAATCCCAGCTACTTGGGAGGCTGAGGCAGGAGAATCGCTTGAACCCAGGAAGTGGAGATTGCAGTGAGCCAAGATCATGCCATTGCACTCCAGCCTGGGTGACAGAGTGAGACACCGTCTCAAAAAAGAAAGAAATGTAGAGCTCTTTCTTGGCCAGTTCAAAAGGGGTTATTCCAGGGGCTCACTTCCCTTTTCAGTCCCTAGAGCAACTGAGCCTCAGGGAAAAGTGGGTAGGAAATGAAAGGGTAAGGGAAAGAGAGAATTTATGCAATGTGGTAGGATATATTTATTAGTTATTTCAGGACCTTGTTTTGTCATCCAAGTCATAGGCTGCTCAGGTCCCCCTGACAAAGGCCACTGCTGCATCCCTAGTCACATGTGGCCCTGATGGAAGCGTTCAGCTCTCCAGGCTCTGTTCTCCTTTTGAGGTGTGCTGCTCCACCTCCAGTGGCTGGCTGTCTTTCAGTCCATTTTGGTTCTATTCTGTTGAACTGTTTTAATTTTTTTTCGTTTTTTGCCTAGGCATTTTGTTGCCAAGCTCCAGCTTTGAAGAACCAAATTAAGCTACCATGAAAAGAAGATGAAAAATGAGGGAACGGGAAGGTTGGGATTCTCTGTGCAGAGACTTTGGTTCCCCACGCAGCCCTGGGGCTTGGAAGAAGCACATGACCGTACTCTGCGTGGGGCTCCAGCTCACACCCACCCCTGGGCATCTTAGGACTGGAGGGGCTCCTTGGAAAACTGGAAGAAGTCTCAACACTGTTTCTTTTTCAGAAGTTTTGTTTTTGATATTTGTATTACTTGGTATGGAAAACTTACCTTGAAGGCAGTTGGGGTTTGTGCCCGTTGGATTGAAAGTGGTGCGAAGGGTGAGCAGGTCCAAAGAAGGGGTGGGAGAACAGGGGATGGCCATTCAGCTGGTGCCAAAGGCAGAGTTAAGAGTCTGTGTCGTGGGCCTGGAAGATGGGAGGAGGGGCCTGAGGTTTGCAAAGGACTGAGAGCTCCTGAGGAAGGGGGAATCTGCCTCTTGATGCCATGGGCAGCTGTTGTAGGAGCAGGAGAGAAAGGAGGGTGGGTGGTCTTGAAAAGAATATTGGGCAAAACCTAGCAATTGGCCTTAGCTGGGAGAAGTAGTGACTCCTGCATCCTTTTTTAAGGTTTAGGAACCTGAGTTCAGGAACACCTATCATGGAAGCTGTACTAGTTGTGATTTACTTAATTCCTTAAGTTCCATGACCTGAAGTTAACCCCGTTCTTCCTCTGCTCTCAACCCATTCCTCCTTGAGATAACTGTACATGTCACTCTGATCATGGTAACAGCATCCCTATTGCTTCTGCCAGCTGTCACGGCAATCGTGTTTCTCATCACCTGGGCGGTTCAGAGCCAATCATGGGCTGCTAAATTTAATGGAGCATGCTTCCAGGTTCTTCATGGCAAACTGTACTCATGACTTAGGAGTGAGTGTTACTTCCATGTGCCTGTCAGCTTGTGAGGGGGAATGTGGAGGAAGGTGAGAAATGCAGCTCCCACAGTTGTGCTCTTCCTAGAGGAAGCTCTCAGAACGCAGCCCTCACGGGATTTCCTTAGGTCAGAGGAGAGCATCACATCTCACGTTTTTAGGTTTATCACTGCTGTCCCACTTCTGGGATGGGAGGTAGCAAGGGCTTCTATATTTTCTTGTGTTCATTCTAGCAACCCAGACATTTCCAGATCAGATCCTGCTGATCTCCACTCACTGGAAAGTCTGCCAGATGCCGATTTGAGAGCTGCCTGTCTTCCGGCTCTCAGGAAGAGCAGGGAGAAAAACTCCAATGGTCTTTAATGGTTTCTGCAGCTGGCCATGGCCAATTCATATGACATTGTGAGTTTGCTTTCTTGTAGAGCTGCTCTGGGGAGAGGTTTGCTATCGAGATGTTAACAGTGGAGCTGTTGGGTCTTCATGACTCCTTTGCATGTGTTCCGTGAGACACTCTTTCTGGGTTCCCCGTGCTTATAGCTGCCTCGTCTCACAAGACAGATACTACTGTCAGGTTTGTGGCTTCCTGATGGTTTGAGTGGGGCCTTAGTGTCTTGGTAATTTATAGGACTGCCTCATCTGGGAGCATTGCCTTCTTCCTTAGTCCCGCATGGAGTGACCAGTCTTCCTCGTAGCTGGACAGGGAGGAAACTTGCACCATTACCTGACTGTGGAAGGGTGGCCCACAAGATGAGCTGTGCACCATAAACACAGCCCACCTCTGATTTGTCATGTGGTACCTCTTCTTTCCTTGGCTTCCATGGTAGTATTACCAACTAAGCAAGATTATGATCCCAGAAATTGGCTTAGCATGTGAGTGTTGCCTCGTGAGAGTACAAGTAATATAACTTGCCATCTTGCAGGAAGTGCCACCCCAATATAGAGCCTGAAGTTGGAATCCATTGAGATCCTTGGATGGCTGATATGCAGCCTGGGATCTTTCTTTTTTTTGTTCCTTTTCAACCACCCGTAATTTTAAGATTATTTTTTAGTGTGTGTGCCTGGCTTTGCGCTAGATATTGTAGAAAACAAAAAAGGTAAAAGACGTAATCTGTGGCCTAAGGGAGCTTTTAGGTGACTGCTGCACATCAAGCAGAAAATCAAGGACTATCTAAAGACGTTTATAGTAGATAAGATCAGGGTAGACCAGATGGTCTGGGAAAGTTCTGTGCCTCTGAGGCTTTGGGTTGTAGTCAATGGCAGGACAGACAGTGAGATGAAAAACACATGAACAAAAGCAAGGAAGCAGAAATCTGCATGGCATGTACTGAACAGTGCACAGTCCTGTTAGAGCAACATGGTTAAAGAATCCTTTCCAGTGCGGTCGTCTAGATGGAAGCTTCCCAGCCACCAGGCAGACCTGAGTGCTGAGGGGTTATGATGGTGAGGTGGAGCCCAAAGCCCAAAGGAGTCAGGAAGGTTCCTGCCCATTGCCAGGACCTCACTATGGTCAGCTCAGGCCATGTGAGGAAGGCAGAGCTTCTGCACCCCCTGTGTTACTGGGTTTCTTCTGGAGAACTCATACACTCAGGTACAAAACAAACCAACTGAGGAGGTGTGACCCAACCTCACCACCCACCTTTCTCCTCCTGGGGAGTGTCATGTTGAACTGTGTCTGTGATCTGTCAGTGCACTGGTCCCAGCCGTGGCCGCAGCCTAGTCCTTTCTCTGTGGAGTGGGCTGCAGAACAGCAGTGCAAGAGGAGACAGTCTTCATCAGGTGTGGGTGTTTGGTGCCTGCAATGGGTGGCCTTGCACAGAGCAGTTAGGGGAAGATGAGGGGGAGGCATGGGGCTGGGCCAGCTCTCTGGGATGCAGTCTGGTCAGAGAGTAAATGGAGCAGAGGAACAGGCACGGCAGCACCTGCCCTTCACCTCCCCGACAAGGCCTGCCCCTCCTTCGCCAGTGCTGTGCAGAGCTCATTTAAATGTATTCCTTTCTAGGCCTGGGTGCGGTGGCTCACGCCTGTAATCCCAGCACTTTGGGAGGCTGAGGTGGGTGGATCATGAGGTCGGGAGTTCAAGACCAGCTTGGCCAAACAGTGAAACCCCATCTCTACTAAAATACAAAAATTAGCTGGGCATGGTGGCGTGCACCTGTAGTCCCAGCTACTTGGGAGGCTGAGACAGGAGAATTGCTTGAACCCAGGAGGTGGAGGTTGCACTGAGCCGAGATTGTGCCACTGCCCTCCAGCCTGGATGACAGAGTGAGACTCCATCTCAAAAAAAATAAATAATTCCTTTCTGGTTGTATTTTCAAGTCACAAATTGTAAAAGGTTTACATCTAGGGACCCACTATTGATTTCTAAGTTGTGGGTGGGTGATACCAGTGGCCTCAGTTCCTGTATAACCCTCACCTGTTTATGACTGATCTACTGTAACCTTCCTCAGGTTGAGAGTGAGCCACTGTGAGCCAGTGACAACTACTGCTACAACTTGCTGTTACTTGAAATTCGTGTGCTATGTTGGTAGCACAGAAGTAGGCGGGCGGGGGTTTTGGTGTGGGCACTAGATAAGTGGGTGGCAGCTGGCTTTTTGGGACCACTGTGCTGACCTTGGCCTGGTCACCTGCCTGTGTCTAGGCAAAGTGAATGTTACATCTTGGAACCTGAGCCATGGAGGTGGCGCCACCTCCCTGAGGAGAAAGGTGTGGCCAAGGGAAGCTCCCGCATGGCTCCTGCTCCTTCCCCTTCCCTACATTTCACTTGGGCTAATGATGTAAGCCCCCCTTGAGGTTGGGGATGGTGTGGAGATAGCTGCAGACACCCCTGTAACAGATATCCAGGAAGAATTGGGGAGTGGGGGTAATTATAATTCCCAGGCCTAGGGGTGAGAGGTGGGAGTAGAACCAGAAGTGCCCTGGAATCCAGCCGTGTCAGCCCTCGCCCCAGGGCCCCCAGGAAAGCATGGCCTGCTTGAAGCCCTCTGCTCCCTGCAGAAACTGGGGAGAGGAGGAGCTTTTTCCTTCAGTTAGATCTTTCCCTTCCCTGCTGCCTCTCTCCCTTAGCTTTAGAGCCCTAAAGTTAGTGGACGAGACACTGGGATAAAGCTCTATGGCTGCTGGAAGGAGGTCAGAGTCTGTGTGTGTGCGTATGCATGCGTGTGTGTGTGTGTGTGTGTGTGTGTGTCATTTGCAGAAGTCTTGCTACCAGTTGGGGTGTTAAGAGCATCTCCACTGGGCGGAGACCTGGCATTTGTTTTCCACTGTTAAGAGAATGACACGCCCCCTGTCATGTAAGGGAGGAGCTATTGAGTTAGACATTTTCCCTATGGGAATCCTCGGTTTGGTTTGTGGGAAAGGAGGGAATGGATAAGTGATTTTTATCTCTAATCGTCAACACAGCTGTTCTTCCACTGAATTTGTGCTATTGCATACATGTAGCCATCTTTCTTTTCACTGCAGCAGTGTTTATCAGTAGTTCAAAATGATTTATTTGCTCCTGGGGAGTAAAACCTTTTTTATTAAAAAAAGAAAAAGAAAAAAAAAAGAAAAGTGTGCCCCCCTCCTACGCCGTGATAGCTATAAAATGATTGGGCCACAAAGGTCAAGTCTGCACGTCCCTGTGGTAGACCCTGCTTTCACATTGGAGCCTTCACACTCAGCACAAAATGATCGGAGGCCTTGATAAAATGGAGAGCATAGTCTCGGGAGCAGTGAAATGGGGGTTGGATCATAGACACAGGTGCTGGGGACTCGGGTACCGCAGTTAGGAAAGTAGTGTTATGAGTTGTACTGAAAATGTTGATTCTCTAATCTGCCAGAAAAGGACCTGTCTTTTCATGCAGATTTCATATTGTCTTTGTCCTTTTCATTGCTTCTTGACCTTCCTGGTAGGTGTCGCTCAGTTTCTTCCTGTTTCCCTTCCTGTCCTCTCCACACCTGCTATCCCGTCCCACTCCCATCTACCTCCTGGGAAGCCAGCCCTGCATGCTGAGTTTGTGACCTGCTTCACTCCCATTTCATTTCTAGAGGGTTTAGAGGGGACCTGGAACCGTTCCCTTTCCCTCTCCTACCCCCTCCTCCGCAACACCAAGAGGCCTGGAGGGGCAGACAGAAAGCAACCAGCCACGGCGGGAAGACATGCGTGTTTGGTTGCAGCTGGACTGCAATCGTAGTTCCTCCTGGAGATAGAGTGTGAGGAACTTAGGACATTCTTCCTCAGACTCTGGGATCATCACATACCACACTGCCCCGCTCAGAGCTTCGTCCTGAGTTCCCTAACCAGCTCAGGTGGAGCAGAAGCCTGGTCTCACTCCTCCATCTCTGGTGCTCCCTTGGGCGGGGACCTGCCCCTCACTCTTAGGCCCAGAACCTTGTCCAAGGGACAGGTAGGGTCCAGGTGCCACTTTGGGTAGCTGGCTGTTGGAATGCCCACACTGGTGCTGCCTGTGGCATAGCCACTGCTGTACGTTTTTGGTTGTTTTTAAGAAACTCGATGAAGAGGGGTGTCATTCTGGGCTCGGGGTGGTTGCCAATTTTTCACCAGAAAGGGAGCCACCCCTTGCAACCACTTCTGTCTCCATTAGCCCCCCCTCTGCCCTCCTCCAAGCCAAAGCGTGGCCTGGCTTTTGTCCTCCCATTTAGTTTTCCTCTTTTACCCTTCCTTTTGTGCTTAATTTATTAAAATAGTTGCTGTATAATTTATTTTCATAAACTATAAAAAAATACTAAATGGTTAAAATAGACTTGCAGGCCAATCTTAAATGGGGTGGGAGGGTCTGAGGGTGGGATGGGGAAAGGGAAAGAGGTTTTGATATAAACAAAACAAATGCACTTTGGGTGTGTTTTGGTATTTTTCTGGGGTTAGAGGGGGTGGGGTTAGGGACGTCCCTGTAGATTAGTTCCAGAATGGGGTGTCTGTATATACTGTATTAATAGGCATGTTTGACTCTCGTAAACGGACATTAGTAGCTGCTGCAGGTCCTGTTTGGAAACTCCATGTACAATTCCCAGTTTTTTGTAAGTGTCAGTGCGAGAGACATTTGACTCTTGTGTTTGTATCTCCTTTTTATGATTGCTGTACCTACCCATGTCTTTTTGGGGAGGGGTGAAAAGAGATTTGAAATAAAAATGTTCAGAAATTATTTCATGTTCTTTGGTTTGGTGTTTTTCACTCCCTCTCCCATCTCATGTGACTCCTGACATGCCCCAGTAGGATCTGATGACCCAGCCCTGGGGAATGGGTGATCCCTGTGATATCAGCCAAGCAGAGTGCACCCAGCACTAGGCTTGTCAGAATTAGAGGTGCTGAAAAATCCCTGAGGCTGATGGCCACTGCTCAGAGCTACCTTCGCCTTCTCTAGGAAGTGCAGGAGCATTCCCGAGAGCTTTCTGGGGCTGAGTGCCTGTGGCCTTTTTGTCTTGGTGAGCATTGGCGTGGGGCTCTACCTAGGGAGAGTTCATATTTACCATAGCAGTCATTCCTAGTATTCCCTGTGGCGGGCACCAAGGTTTTTCCTAAGTTTAACCCATAGCCCTCCTGCTGCCTTTCTAGCCTACTATTGCTTAAGCTGTGCTCTTCGGAGAGAAAGGGACCAGGTTGTTCCTCTGGTTGACAACGTGTGTATCGGCATATCCCGGGGATTTTGTGGGTTCCATTCCAGACAACTGCGATAAAGTGAACATCACAATAAAGCAAGTTGCACAAATTTTTTGGTTTCCCAGTGCATATAAAAGTTATGTTTACACTATGCTGTTATAAGTGTGTAATCTTAAAAAAAGTGCATAATTTAAAAATACTTTATTGCTAAAAAATACGATCATCTGGGCCTTCAGCAAATTGTAATCTTTTCACTTATGAAGCGTCTTACCACGATGTTGATGGCTGCTGATGGATTAGAGTGGCAGCTGCTGAAGGTTGGGGTGGTTGTGGCAATTTCTTGTTCTTTTTTCTTTTTTTTTTTTTTTTTTTTTTTTTTTGAGACGGAGTCTCGCTCTGTCGCCCAGGCTGGAGTGCAGTGGCGCTATCTCGGCTCACTGCAAGCTCTGCCTCCCGGGTTCACGCCATTCTCCTGCCTCAGCCTCCCGAGTAGCTGGGACTACAGGCGCCTGCCACCACGCCCAGCTAATTTTTTGTATTTTTAGTAGAGATGGGGTTTCACTGTGTTAGCCAGGATGGTCTCAATCTCCTGACCTCGTGATCCGCCCGCCTCGGCCTCCCAAAGTGCTGGGATTACAGGCGTGAGCTACCGCACCCGGCCTACTGTGGCAATTTCTTAAGACACCAATAAGGTTTGCTGCATTTATTTGACTCTTATTTTCAAAAAAGATTTCTCAGGCCGGGCGCGGTGGCTCACGCTTGTAATCCCAGCACTTTGGGAGGCCGAGGCGGGCGGATCACGAGGTCAGGAGAGCGAGACCACGGTGAAACCCCGTCTCTACTAAAAATACAAAAAAATTAGCCGGGCGTGGTGGCGGGCGCCTGTAGTCCCAGCTACTCAGAGAGGCTGAGGCAGGAGAATGGCGTGAACCCGGGAGACGGAGCTTGCAGTGAGCCCAGATCGCGCCACTGCACTCCAGCCTGGGCGGCAGAGCGAGACTCCGTTTCAAAAAAAAAAAAGATTTCTCTGTAGCATGTGATGCTGTTTGATAGCATTTCCACACAGTAGAACTCCTTTCGAAATTGGAGTCAGCCCTCTCAAATCCTGCTACGGCTTTATCAACTAGGTTTATGTAACATTCTCATTTCTTTGTTGTCATTTCAACAAAGTTCACAGCATCTTCACCAGGAGTAGATTGTATCTTAAGAGACTACTTTCTTTGTTCATCCATAAGCAGTAACTCCAGACATGTGTGATGGTACGCACCTGTAGCCCCAGCAACTCAGGAGGCCAAGGCAGGAGGATCCCCTGAGCCTAGGAGTTTAAGGCCAGCCTGGGCAGCAAAGCAAGACCCAGTCTTGTCCCTTAAAAAAAAGCAACTCCCATCTGTTTAAGTTTTATCATAAAATTGTAGCAATTCAGTCACATCTTCAAGGCTCCACTTCTAATTCTAGTTATGCTATTACCACCACATCTGCAGTTACTTCCTCCACTGAAGTCTTGAACCCCTCATTGTAATCCATGTGGGTTGGAATTAATTTCTTTCAAACTCCTGTTCATGTTGATACTGTGACCTCCTCCCATGAATCATGAATGATCTTTTTTTTTTGGAAATGTAGTCTCGCTCTGTCACCCAGGCTGGAGTGCAATGGCGTGATCTCAGCTCACTGCAACCTCCGCCTCCTGGGTTCAAGCGATTCTCCTGCCTCAGCCTCCCGAGTAGCTGAGATTTCAGGTGTGCGCCACCATGCCCGGCTAATTTTTTATCTTTAGTACAGACGGGGCTTCACCATGTTGGCCAGGCTGGTCTTGAACTCCTGGAACTCCTGACCTCAGGCGATCCACCTGCCTTGGCCTCCCAAAATGCTGGGATTACAATTGTGAGCCACTGCGCCTAACATGAATATTCTTAATGGCATCTAAAATGGCGAGTCCTTTCCAAAAGGTTTCTAATTTGCATTGCCCAGATCCATCAGAGGAATCACTATGGCAGCTACAGCCTTATGAATGTATTTCCTCTTTTTTTTTTTTTTTTTTTTGAGACACAGTGAGACTCTGTCGCCCAGGCTGGAGTGCAGTGGTGTGATCTCGGTTTACTGCAACCTCCACCTCCTGGGTTCAAGCGATTCTGCTGCCTCAACCTCCTGAGTAGCTGGGACTACAGGAGCCTGCCACCACGCCTGGGTAATTTTTTGTATTTTTAGTAGAGACGGGGTTTCACCGTGTTAGCCAGGATGGTCTCGATCTCCTGACCACGTGATCCGCCCATCTTGGCCTCCCAAAGTGTTGGGATTACAGGCATGAGCTTCCGTGCCTGGCATGAATGTATTTCTTAAATAGTAAAACTTGAGGGCCAGGCGGAGTGTCTCACGCCTGTGATCCCAGCACTTTGGGAGGTCAAGGTGGGCGGGTCACCTGAGGTCAAGAGTTCAAGACCAGCCTGGGCAACATGGTGAAACCCCGTATCTACTAAAAATGCAAAAATTATCTGGGTGTGGTGGCACACAACTGTAATCCCAGCTACTTGGAGAGGCTGAGGCAGGAGAATTGCTTGAACCCGGGAGGCGAAGCTTGCAGTGAGCCGAGATTGAGCCACTGCACTCCAGCCTGGGCGACAGAGCGAGACTCTGTCTCAAAAAAAAAAAAAAAAAAAAAAAAGCTGGGGCTGGGCGCGGTGGCTCATGCCTGTAATCCCAGCACTTTGGGAGGCCGAGGTGGGTGGATCACCTGAGGTCAGGAGTTCAAGACCACCCTGGGCAACATGATGAAACCCCATCTGTACTAAAAATACAAAAATTAGCCAGGTGTGGTGATGCATGCCGGTAATTCCAGCTACTTGGGAGGCTGAAGCATGAGAATTGCTTGAACCCAGGAGGCGGAGGTTGCAGGGAGCCGAGATCACGCCACTGCACTCCAGCCTGGGCAACAGAGAAAGACTCCATCTCAGAAAAATAAATAAATAAGACTTGAAAGTCGAAATTACTCCTTGATCCATCAGCTGCAGAATGGATGTTGTGTTAGCAGGCACAAAAACAACACTCATCTCCTTGCGCAGCTCCATCAGAGCTCTTGGGTGACCAGCTGCATTGACTTCCTGCCTCAGCTGCCTGAGTAGGTGGGACTGCATGTGCCACTACGTCTGGCTAACTTAAAAACTTTTTTTTAAATTTTGGTAGAGAAAGAGTCTCGCTACGATGCCCAGGCTGAAGGGCAGTGTCACGATCATAGCTCACTCCAGCCTTGAATTCCTGGCCTCAGGCAATTTTCCCTCCTTGGCCTCTCAAAGCACTGAGATTATAGGCATGAGCCACTGTGCCCAGCCTAGCATTCTTTTGGAAACAATGGGCCCCAAATAAAACCCCTTCCCAACTGTCTTCACCTCGAAACCTGAAACTACCTGCTTCATCTCCTCATCACAAAGGCTGTTCCATCAAACGTCTGCAATGGAGTCTTCTCACGCACATACTTGAATTCAGTGATAAGCACTTGGCAAGTAACAGTGCTGGAAATTCCTCATTCATTCCATTGTGTATCCCCCCCGATTGAAGGTGAGATGGGAACAGTAAGTTTTATGTCTCTTGGTTCCCTCCAGCCTCTCATAGTGTGGGCACCTCACATATAAGGATTCTAGTGCATATTTGTACCACGTGGATTCTGAAGACCAACTGTTTTCACTGGTGCTCAGCCAAAGGCACAAGAGTTGACTCCAGCTCAGGAGAGGCACTAGCTGATCCCTAATGGAGCCCCTCCCCAAGGGGTTTTTGAGAGGAATTTTGCAGCTTCCTCTGCTGCACAGATCCCCATTGAAGCTATGATTTCATCATCCATCTGTCTATTGCCATGTCCTCATTAGGCATTCTCCTTTGTGAACCTGGACAATTTCAACTGGTCTTCCTGCTTCCTGTTTCTCCTCTCTAGTCCTTCAAAATGTCCTTCTATAAGGTCTCACTGTGTTGCCCAGGTTGGAGTACAGTGGCTCAGTCTCGGCTCACTGCAGCCTTAACCTCCCAGATTCAAGCAATCCTCCCACCTCAGGCTTCTGAGTAGCTGGGACTAAGATACAAGCCAACATGCCTGGCTAATTAATCTTTTTGTAGAGACAGTGTCTCACTATGTTGCCCAGGCTGGTCTGGAACTCCTGGGCTCAAGCGTCCTCCACCTTGGCCTCTAAAGTGCTGAGATTTCAGGCATGAGCCACCATGCCCAATGGTGTCATTTCTTTAGTTTACAGTCTTTGATGTCTTTCAACCAAGAGAAATCCCCATTGAAATCTTGACCCTCAACCTACCTTCCAATGCTGTTTCTCCTTCCCTGACACGTAGGCTTCAGTCTGGCCACACGTGTGACCTGAAGTCTGTAATCATGGCATCCCTCCTGCCACTCTGCCTTCCCTCATGGTTCACCCTGTACCTGGAGGACCCTTACCTGTCACCCTGTCTACCTGCTGAACTCATTCTTCAGGGCCCTGCCCCAGGGTCACTCTGTGGAATTGGAATTGTCACTAGCCACAAACAAATGGCTCTTTCCTCTCTTATGACATTTCTTCATCTATCTCTGCCTGCTTGTTCTGACTGTGACCTCTGCGAGGGACAGTGTCCTATTCATCTCTCTCCCCACTTCCAGGGCCTGGCACAGTTAAATGGCCGTGCCAAGGTGGTGGTAAGTTGAGGAGATGAGATCAGCCCCCTTCCCAGGAATGTTGCTAATATTCCCTGGTCTCTAGTCAGCCAGTCCTTAAACCTGGATCTCCACCTTTCACACTGGACAACTGGATTGTTTAGAGGTGGGGATTTTTAGTCATCAAATGCCAGTCTTTTTCTTCTTGTTTTTTTTGTTTTTGTTTTTGTTTTTGTTTTTTTGAGATGGAGTCTCACTTTACCACCCAGGCTGGAGTGCAGTGGTGCAATCTCAGTTTACTACAACCTCCGCCTCCCAGGTTCAAGTGATTTTCATGCTGCAGCCTCCAAAGTAGCTGGGATTACAGGCATGCGCCACCACACTTGGCTAATTTTTGTATTTTTTAGTAGAGACTGGGTTTTGTCATGTTGGCCAGGCTGGTCTCTAACTCCTGGCCTCAAGTGATCCACCTGCCTCGGCCTCTCAAAGTGCTGTGATTACAGCCATGAGCCACAGTGCCCGGCCCCAAATGTCAGTCTTCTGCAAAACTTTCTCAAGAGACTGAAATTTTCATGGTTGGAGTAGGAGTGTGAAAGATGTGATGCAAGGTGGACACGGTGGCTCACGCCTGTAATCCCAGCACTTTGGGAGGCCGAGGTGGGTGGATCACCTGAGGTCAGGAGTTTGAGACCGGCCTGGTCAACATGGTGAAACCCCATCTTTACTAAAAAATACAAAAAATTAGACGGGCGTCGTGGCACATGGCTGTGTGTGGAGGATGAGGCAGGAGGATCGCTTGAACCCGGGAGGCGGAGGTTGCAGTGAGCTGAGATCGTGACCCTGCATTCCAGCCTGGGCGACAGAGTGAGACTCTGACCAAAAAAAAAAGAAAAATAAAAAGAGAGAGAGGAGAGAGAGAGGAAGGGAGGGAGGGAGGGAAAGAAAAAAGAGAAAGAAAGAAGTATACAGTGGTAACCCAAGATGTTCCAGAGGTGGGATGTGGATTGCTTCCTCTTGGCATCATAGAGGATGACAGAGCTGTCGCTGCTCTTGGATGGAAGATGCTACTGACCTCGGGTCAGTCAGCTTGGTCCAGTGGCCAGAGATTGCACTGAGCCACCTGCTACTCCCTGCTGAGTTATCACTTAACAGAAACCCTGCATTTAAGGAGAGCTCAACCCAGGCCCCCTTCTCACATCCTAGGCTTACATCCTGGGTTTCTCATCTCATCAGGGTCAGGGTGGAGGGTGGGTGTCAAGGCCTGGCTTCCTGGCCCCTGCACTGCTGAGAAACTTGATTTTATTTCTGGGCCCTTATTCTGCAGATCCAGGGATGATGGGAGAACGGGAGAGGCTAGCTAGGTTTATACTGGGAGAGAAAAGTAAGAGGGAACGGTAATGGCTGAGCTTGGGGGACATTGAGAAGGTTTGGAAATGGGTAGCTGTTGTCTTTGGCAACAGCTGTCCTGTGTGTGAGACCGATAAAGTCACGATGTTTCACTATGCGGTGGGTGTCATCTCTTGGTGCATCTTCTCCCCCATGCCCTGGTATTGAAAAACCTGAGATATGGGCCTGGTGCGGTAGCCCATGCCTATACTCCCGGCACTTTAAGAGTCAGGAGTATGGGGAAGGCATGGTGGCTCATGCCTGTAATCCCAGCTCTTTGGGAGCAGAGGCAGGTGGATCACCTGAGGTCAGGAGTTTGAGACCAGCCTGGCCAACATGGTGAAACCCCATCTCTACTAAAAATATAAAAATTAGCTGGGCGTGGTGGTGGGCACCTGTAATCCCAGCTACTCGGGAGGCTGAGGCAGAAGAATCACTTGAATCTGGGAGGCGGAGGTTGCAGTGAGCCGAGATTGTGCCACCGCACTCCAGCCTGGGTAACAGAGGGAGACTCGGTCTCAAAAAAAAAAAAAAAAAAAAGAGTCAGGAGCATTGCTTGAGCCCAGAAGCTCAAGACCAGACTAGGCAATATGGCAAGACCCCATCTCTAAGAAAAAAAATAAAAAATTGGGCCGGGCGCGGTGGCTCACGCTTGTAATCCCAGCACTTTGGGAGGCCGAGGCGGGCGGATCACGAGGTCAGGAGATCGAGACCACAGTGAAACCCCGCCTCTACTAAAAAAGACAAAAAATTAGCCGGGCGTGGTGGCGGGCGCCTGTAGTCCCAGCTACTCGGAGAGGCTGAGGCAGGAGAATGGCGTGAACCCGGGAGGTGGAGCTTGCAGTGAGCCGAGATTGCGCCACTGCACTCCAGCCTGGGCGACAGAGCGAGACTCCGTCTCAAAAAAAAAAAAAAAAAAAATTAGCTGGGCATGGTGATGTGTGCCTGTAGTCTCAACCAATTTAAGAGACTGAGGAAGGAGGATTGATTGAGCCCAGGTGATCAAGGCTGCAGGGAACTGTGATTGAGCCACTGCACTCCAGCCTGGGTGACAGAGCGAAACTCTGTCTCAAAACAAACATACAAAAACCTGTCTGGATACGGGGCAGATATTTCTTTGACTGGGATCCCATATGGCTCTGGACATGTTAAACGCTGACTGCATGTGGAGAGTGGGCTCTGTGTCTTGCTCATCTTCTGGGATGACCCCCACCCCCCAGCCGAGCACATGAAGGGATACCTGTGAATGTTTGCTAAAAACCATGGAGCAGGTCAGAGGCAGAGCCAGGCCAGGACGGAGGTGGCAGTGGGGAAAGGTCTGGGCTGGAGTCACCTCTGGGCCTGGATCGGGGAGCTCCCATATTGGAATGGGAGTTTATGTGGGAACTGTTTTCAGCAATGCTGGTGAGGGAGACCGCAGAATGCACTGTGGAGTCTGGAGGAGAGGCTTCAGGGATGGTGCTGTGGTTCCCAGCCAGGGCAGAGGCTTTGTGAGCTTGAATCACTTAGACAACCTTTTCACATCTCACTCCCAAGACTATGACACCCTCCCAGGATCTCAAGGGGTTGTGGAGGAGAGGGGTGGTGAGGATAGCAGATGAGACATCTCAGGGGCATCCACAGGCTCTTCGCCTCCTCCCATGCTCCTGCCTGCCTGTTAAGACTCCTGGGGAGGGCCTGGCCCAGGATTTGCTGACCCGAGTTTGAGTCCCAGCTCTACTACCTGCTGCTTGTGTGATCTTGGGCAATTTATGCTTTTTTTTGGTCTGTTTCCTTCTGAGTTTTATTTCCTACCTCATGTGTGAGTAAATGAGGCATGTATGTAAAATGCCTGGTACATCTTGAGCACTCAATAAATATCCACAAAAGCCTGCACGACATAGCAAGACCCCGTCTCCATAAACAGTAAAAAATTAGCTGGGCATGGTGGCATGTGCCTGTAGTTTCAGCTACTCAGGAGGCTGAGGTGAGAGGATCGCTTGAGCCTGGAAGGTCCAGGCTACAGGGAGTGGTGATGGTGCCATTGCACTCCAGCCTGGGCGACAGAGCGAGACTCTGTCTCAAATGTGTGTCACCTCTGTCTCTCTCTCTCTCTCTCTCTCTCTGGGCACTGACTATGATCATTATTATGATTATTATGTTTTGAGATGGAGTGTCTCTCTGTCACCCAGGCTGGAGTGCAGTGGCAAGATCTCAGTTCATTGCAACCTCTGCCTCCTGGGTTCAAGCAATTCTCCCACCTCAGTCTGCTGAGTAGCTGGGATTATAGGCGTCTGCCACCACGCCTGGCTAATTTTTGTATTTCTAGTAGAGACTGAGTTTCACCATGTTGGACAGGCTGGTCTCGAACTCCTGACCTCAGGTGATCCACCCGCCTCAGCCTCCCAAAGTGCTGGGATTACAGGCGTGAGCCGCCGTTCCTGGCCCCATGATCATTATTATTAGCGGGCTTTTTTTTTTTTTTGCTGGCAGACGGAAAGAGTCTCGCTCACTCGTCACCCAGGCTGGAGTGCAACAGGGCTATTGTAGCTCACTACAACTTCAAACTTCTGGGTTCAAGCCATCCTCCCACCTCGGCCTCCCAAAGTGCTGGAATTACAGGCCTGAGCCACTGCGCCCGGCCCTATTAGCAGTATTTTGAAAACTAGGATTGAGATTCTTTTTGCCAAAGGCAGAGGAAGAATGAAAAGCTCCCCTGACCGGAGGCTGGGCCGGGGTAGGCTGTAGGGAAAAAGAGAGGAGGGAGCTTCCAGGTGGGGAAGGGCCCGGAGGCTGCTGGTGGCCGCGGGCAGAGCTGGGTGAGTCATTGGGCTTCTCCTGCCACCTAGTGGCTCCTCAGGGCTAAGCCACCCTGCTGTTCCCTCAGGTCCCCTCGGTGGTGTGGAGTGAGGCCAGACTTCAATATTCCTCAACACGGTGTCTCCAGTCCCCTTCTGTTAACCCATTAAACGCCCTGCCCTTTCAGGGACCCTGGCCCATGAGGCATCCCTCACCTGGCCCTGGCGTGTGGGATACGACCCCCTCCTCCAGGCGGAGGGAGAGTGAGAAGCCTTTGTTCTCCTGGCTCCGGGGCAGAGTTGGGGGGTCAAGGCAGACACCTGGGGACAGTGGATGCCACGCTCATGCACCCTGCCCTCGCTGGCTTGATGGCTGCTGATGGGAGATACTGGGGCCCGGGACCATGTCCGTGTCTGCTGCGGGTTCTAGTTAGTTCTATAAATAGGCACTGTTTTGTGCAGGCTCCGGGTTAGGGCTCTCCTGAACCTTCCCATCTCACCTTCTCGGAGGACTTTGCCCTTTTGTCTCCAGTATGGAGAGGGTGCGAACAGAGACCGGCCGCCCGAGGCCTGAGAGCCGGATGGAGACAGCATCATCTGGGCCTCTCGTCATGCCCCTCCCTCCGAGGAGGCTGCCTGGAGTGATGGCCTGGTTGCATCATGCCCGACTCCTGCCTATTAGGTGGCTGTGACTATTGCGGAGGGGTCTGGCCCTGGGTGAGGGGCTTCAGGAGGAGGCTGAGGGGCCTCATGAAGGGGCCACACGTTGGCTGTGAATCAAGGTCAGGCATCCTGCCCTGCTGCCCACTGCCCTCCCCGCCCCTGACACCCACTTCTCTCTCCTGGCCCTGCAGCCTCAGCTGCACCAGGCCAGGATTGCATCATTCTTGGCTTTGTTCTCAGAGCAGCAGGTGCAGGAGTGGGGCCCGCCACCCGCCCCCCCCCTTCCCTCTCATCTCCTTCCACTCCCTCCTGGGTAATCCCCCTCCTTCCTCCCTTCCTAGGCCCATGGCACCCCGGGAGTTGTCTGCCTTACCCGTGGCTCTTAGCTACCTTTCCACCTTCTCCCTGTTCCCCAGGGAGCCCTGGAGGCTACCGAGGTGGAAGGAAGTAGGCTGGGGGGCAGGGATGAGCACCAGGCTGGAAACTGCCATTCTTCATCTCTAGCCCCCACCTGGCTGAAAGCAGGTGCCACCCGCAAATGGGAACACCTGGTTGTAGCCAGGGTATGGCCTCCTAGAATTTGGGGACAAGGTCAGAAATCATCACCTGCTGAACTAAAACTAATAATAATCAACATAAAATGAATTAATTCAGCCCTTTGTAGAAGGCACTTACTTTTTTTTTTTTTTTGAGATGGAGTCTCACTCTGTCACCCAGGCTGGACTGCAGTGGCACAATCTTGGCTCACTGCAACCTCCGCCTCCCAGGTTCAAGAATTTCTCCTGCCTCAGCCTTCCTAGTAGCTGGGATTATAGGCATGCTCCATCACACCCGGCTAATTTTTTTTTTTTTTTTTTTTTTTTTTTGAGACGGAGTCTTGCTCTGTCGCCCTTTGGTGGAGACAGGGTTTCACCATGTTGGCCAGGCTAGTCTTGAACTCCTGGCCTCAGGTGATCCGCTCGCATCGGCCTCCCAAAGTGCTGGGATTACAGGTGTGAGCCACCACGCCCTGCCGGTACTTAACTTTTATTGATCACTTCTGTGCCCACCAGTAAACCAAGCATTTTAGACTCACATTCTCATGTCATCTTTCAACAGCTCTGTGAGGTGGTGCAGTTAGCATGTCTGGTTTACAGATAAGGGAGCTGCAGGGCAGAGAGGTCAGAACACTTGCCCGAGACTATGTGAATATTAAATGGCAGGTCTGGGAGGTGAATCCTGGTCTGCCTCCCTCTTGAAGCCTCTGGAAGAGATGGTTGGAAAATTCGATGCTGACCCACCCGGAACGTTTTTTTTTAAACCCCTAAAAGATTGTTTTTGGCCAAGACACTCATCAAGAGATAAGTATCTTATTTTAATTTTATCAAAGAGATAGAATAAATAATAAATATCCACGGAAGCCTGGGCTACATACTGAGACCCCATCTCTAAAAAAATAAAAAATTAGCCAGGCATGGTGGCATGCACTTGTAGTCCCTGCTACTCAGGCTGAGGTGGGAGGATCATTTGAGCCTGGGAGGTCGAGGCAGCAGTGAGTAGTGATTGCACCACTGCGCTCCAGCCTGGGCTCATAGCAAATGAGCCCTGCCCCTCTCCACACTGCTGTACCTCTGAGGCAACATTGTTGCTGAAGGTTCTGGTCCCTGTGGGGTGTAGAAGAAGAGAAGCACTAGGGGATCCAGCCTGCCAGGGAGGTGGGAGGACTGGGGGGCTGCACTTGTGGACCCTGCAGGCTGGCACGGAGACTGTGGGTGCTACTATCCCTTCCCTATTCAGGGGCTCTGCTTGTGAAGCTTCCTGCAGTGTTCAGGGTGTGTTGATAAGATAGCATTGGGTTTAGCAATCTAGCCACCATGACTTTGGTTAGTAGGAGTTTACTCCTGAGAGCCAGATTAGCATCTCTGAGGACAGACAGCCCCTGATCTTGCAAAGCCCAACACCAGACCCTAGGCCTGGCCAAGCAACAATTGTTTCAGAGGCCCAGCATGGGTGGCTACCGCCACCACCACCTTCTTGTTTTCACTTCCTCAGCACTGAAAGAGAACCTGAGGGAAACCAACTGGAGAGAATGGAGCATGGCTTCCACAGCCAGGGCCCCGCTACACCACAGCCCGGGAGAACGCGGCTCAGGGCGAGGGGCAGGCTTGCTGGCTGACACTCTTCTCTGTCTCCAGTCTCTTTAGCTCAAGACAGGCTCCTTCTGAAGGGACAAAGGGCCCCATTGACCTCATAGCCTTGTGACCCCACCCAAGTCTGTCCCTCCCTCCCCAGGCAGTCAGCAGGGTCCTTGAGTAGCAGACAGGAGCCACAAGGCCGCTGAGAGGGCACTGGCGGGGAAGCCAAGAGAGGCGGCAGCCAGCTGGCTGGGGAAAACTGGGAGTGCGTGGGCAGTGCCCACCAAATCGCCACCAGGGGAAGCCAGGGATGAGGGCTCCGGGTACTCCTGGCTGTAGTCCCAGGAGCAAAGCAGCAAATACCCTGCGGGGCCACAGCATGGGAGGCTGGGGGAGTCCAACTTCAGCCCCAAAGTGGGCTGCTCGGAGCTCAGGGCCTCCCTGGCCCACATTCCTACCTCCCTGCCCCCAACATGTCCCCCACACTCAGCCTATAAAGCCCCCTTTGTCTGAGCCACTGAGGATCTTAACTCTGCCCATCTCAGCTTCCCGCCCCCTCTCCCTCATCCTCTGGTGCCTAACAAAGAGGCCAGGACTCAGTGAGAAGTGGTGAAGCCACCTTCATGCCAGCCTGGGCATTGGCCCAGGGGGTGTGGGCAGCCAGTCCCTGTAAACCAATGCCTCCACCCCACCACCCACGTCAGGGCAGGTTAATTTCCACCCCTGTCCACTGGGGACTGCGTACCCCTGCCCGGGGCAGCGTGCCCACCTCTCACATGACCATTTATGTGATGCCCGTCTAAGTTTGCCCTGTCCTGTCAGAGGCAGAACAGAGGGCAGTGGGTGGTCAGGAGCCACCCCTGATGGAGGGTGTCAGAGAGCGAAGGTGTCTTTTTGCCATCTCCTTGGTCTTCACCAGAGTGGGTGGCCCCGCTGCCCACACGGTAGGTTCTCCAGTAGTATCTGGGGGTTCAGATCCCCCTTCTCTGGGAGTGGATAAACAGATCAGCCCCCTCCTCCTGCTTGGCAAGTGCCAGGAACATGGCTCACTGGGTGGGCAACAGGAATCCCCATCTCTTCAGAACACCCAGACAAGGGCTTCAGAACACCTTAAACTATAGGCTGGACGTCGGCAACAGCTCCCTGTTCCCACAGCGATCTCGAGGTGGGGGTGGCACAGTGTCTCCCTGCGTCCCGGTAGTGCTCTGGGTGTCTCTGGCCTGCTGTCAGTCACCCCCTGCAGCGGGTCGTCAGCTTGGGAGGCAGTTGGTCTGGGATCAACTGGGATCAGCTCTGTTGCCAAGGTGCGGTGAGACAGCTGGCAAGCCCCTCTCTGGCTCTTGTAGCATGAGAGTGGGGTCCTTCTGACTCCGATGAGCCTCAGGAATGAGGAAAGGGGCTTCGCTTGCAGGGGTCTCCTCTCCCCTAGCAGCGCCCCCGGGACGGGCAGAAGAGGGGGTGCCGGAGCGGGCGAGCCCGGGATGTGTGAGGGTCGGGTGCGCGTTGTGTGTGTGTTCGAGTGTGTGTGCCCCCACGTGCGTGCGTGCGATTGTGCGGTTGCGTGTGAGCGCGTGTGCTCGCCGGTGCGCGGTGCTGCCACGGGCCGGGCGGGGTGAGGAGGGGAGGGGGCGGGCGGAGGGGCGGGGCCGGCGGGGCGGGGCGGGGAGGGGGCTCGGGCGCTGACACCAGCCGCTCCTTGAGCTTGGCGGTCGCCGGGTGCAGCTGCCCGGACAGGGCGCATGGAGGGGCCGCCTCCCCCTGCGCCCCCCGGGGCCGGCGCGGCGAGGACGGCATAGCAGGGCCCAGCATGGAGCAGGTGAGCGGGCGCCGGGCGTGGGTGCGCGGCCGAGAGCGCAGAGAGAGCTGCGGGCGTTGTGACCCGGCGAGGTGGGCGCACCGAGCGCCGGGGGCTGCCACCGAGGGAGGGGTTGGGGCATTGGAGCTCCGGGCAGGGCGGGGGCTCTGGGGGAGGAATGGGACTGATGTGACACAGAGCTCACACACACACACACACACACACACACACACACACGAGTACTCCCCTATCACTGACACCCAGGGAGGCGTGTGCAGAGGGCACCTCTCTCCCCACCCCCTTTCCAGAAAGAGATCACCCACACGGAGAAACCCCCATCCTCGCTTGGTAAGGGTACAGCCCCTGCTCCCTGAACCCAGGCCCAAGGAGGCTACAGGCTCTGCAGAATGAAGGAGTGGGTGGGCTCTGTGCCATATGAGGACCGGTTCGTTGACCCCCAGTCCCTCCTGGTGTGACCTCAAGATACGCCGGTCCCCTCCCCCTACACATCAAGGGGTTTCTTCTAGCCCGGCTCCCCTCCTTTCCCAGTCACAGCAGCTGCAGCAGCTGCTGCCACCATTTCGTGTCAGTGAAAAGATGGGGTGGGCTAGGAGGCTTTCTCCAAATGCATCCCAAAGACAGAGCTGCAGCCCCAGCCAGGTTTTGGGAGGGGGATGCTGCCTTCCTTTCACACAGGCTCCATCAGAATACACTGAGTGTGGGCTGGGCTCGGCGGGCGGGGATGAAGACCCCTTCTGGTCAGAGTTCTCATTCCCTGCACGGAGCTCAGCAAATCCCAGACAAGCCGGACCAGTCCCCTTCAGTGAGCAAGGGGCTGTATCCTGACTTGCAGCCCCCTGATCTAAGAGAGGCCAGCAGCCTGATGGGGGGCAGAGCGATGGGGCTGCTCCAGGGGTTGCCTTACTCCCTTCCCAACCCCCACTTGGGGTGAGGTCTCAGGTGGGGTCTGGAGAGGTGGGATGAGTTTTCTGTTTGGGACACGCCTTTCAGTGCTCAGCCGCCCTAACTCCCCTCTTTTCCTGGCCCAAGCTCTTTGGGGCTGTTCTGCCTAAAGCAGTGGCTGGGGGCCCTGGCTCTGAGACCCTCCCCTCCAGGCTGAGCACAGGCCCCCTGTCACTCTGGCAGAGGGCTTGTGGGTGGCCTGTGATGGTGGTGAGGAGAGGGGTGAGGTGGGGTGGAGGGTGAGGAGTCAGGGGGAGGTGGAGTCCGCGGAAGGGGTGACCCTAAGTTCTGGGGAGTTGGAGAGGGGCACTGGGAGGCATAAAGTGCTCTGGGCATCCTCCCTGGGCTGGGTGTGAGTCTGGGGCGGGGCTGTGGCTGGTCCAGTTTCCAGGCCTGTTTGGCATCTTGGGTATTAATTTAAATGGCCAATGGCAGCTCCCCAGAGCACCAGGCCTGGCTGCTATTGTCATTACTGACTGAACACAAAAATAGTGGTAGGGCGGGGAGGGAGGGAAGAGTAGTAAATGTCACTGAATTGCTCACTATAAAATGGCTAATTTTACGTTATGTGAATTTCACCTGGATTTTTTTTAAAAAGAGGGGCAGGGCTAGGGGCCACTACTACTTCCTGTCTAGAGAATCCTAAATGCATCTCACTGGGCCTGCAGCTCAGCCTGAGTTGTTCCTCCAAGTAGCCCATCTGCCCATCATTGGCCTTCATCAGCCCTCCCTAACTGTTCTGGGGATCAGCCTCTTCCCCTTTCCCAGAGGACAGCCTGCTCCTCTGTCCCCTCCCCTGGGAGGATAAACATCAAGAGGAGTCAGGACATTGGGCTTCTGCCCTGGCTCCATTACAGAATCATTGGGAAGCCTGGGACATTCATCCGCTCTGGGCTGCTGTGAAATCTCTGCCAGCTATGCCAAATGGTGGCTTCTTGGTCCTTTCTAGATGTCCTAGGACACCTCTGCCAAGTACAGCAGCTCGGCCTGTCCCCTGGACTGTGACGTCCCTCCCCACAGACATGGACTCTGATGATCAGCACACTCTCCGAGGTGCCTAGGCTGATGTGGTTAACGCCCAGCTTTCTGGATGCACCGGAAGCATGGTGTGTATGGAGTGCGTCTGAAATCAGAGCTTCTTTCATTGCACCAGGGGAAGCTCCTATTTTAAGTTTCCCATGTGTTGAGCCCTCTTGTAAAGCAAAGAATCCTTTTATAGTGCGTGAGCCGCCGATGTGTCTGTTTGGTATGTGTGGATTTTGGCATGGAGGGCTTCCTTAAAGGGGAGCATGCCTGGAATCTCTCACGGGGGCTGGAACTGCTGGGTGGGGTGAGTGCCAGGACTGAGGGGCTTGCCCCACTGTGGTCAGTCCCGCCCCTCTTTTCTCCTCATCTGACTCCCAACACTCCCACCCAGGGCTGGCTCAGGGCCAGACAGAGGAGAAGGGAGCAGCTGCAGGGGGATTTCCAGAGTTTCGACGGGGAGGTGGGAGCCTCCTCTCTAATCCCTTCCCCTTCGCTTCCTCTCTCTTCCCTTCCTCTAGGTTCCCCTTCTTTCCTCTTTGCTCCTCTCCTTCCTCCGTTCCAGAAGGGCAAAATGGAGACAGGGAGGAGGATGGGTTCCATGTGCAGTGATGTGTAGGGACCAGGTGGGCTGGGCAGGGGTTGGGAGCCTGGAACAGAGGCAGGAAGAATTGAAAAGCCCTATGTAGGCCGGGCGCGGTGGCTCACGCTTGTAATCCCAGCACTTTGGGAGGCCGAGGCGGGCGGATCACGAGGTCAGGAGATCGAGACCACAGTGAAACCCCGTCTCTACTTAAAATACAAAAAATTAGCCGGGCGTGGTGGTGGGCGCCTGTAGTCCCAGCTACTCGGAGAGGCTGAGGCAGGAGAATGGCGTGAACCCGGGAGGCGGAGCTTGCAGTGAGCCGAGATCGCGCCACTGCACTCCAGCCTGGGCGACAGAGCGAGACTCCGTCTCAAAAAAAAAAAAAAGAAAAGCCCTATGTAGAACCGTAGAATTTAGCACCCTGAGCTGGAATGAACTCCCTGGCCTGACCCCTCCCAGAGGGATCATTTGATAGAAAGAGCAACATCAGACTTCGGCTAGAATCCTGAATCCTAGCTGGGAGATCTTGGGCAAGCTACTCAGCCTCTCTGGGTCTGTTTCCTCATTTACATAGTGGGGCTAATAATACCCACCTTACAGTGTTGTCATGGGGACTAAATGAAATAATGTTGATAAAGAGCTTGGCACATAGTGGGTGCTCAACGTGTTTTAATTCCTTTCTTCTCTGTCTTGGTGTTTGCAAGCCCCTGCTGAGTAACCGCATGGTTTTTGTAAGGCATCTTTGAGCCTTGCGCACACTCACTCATACACACGGTCCGTGCCACTGGCCTTCCCTGACGGGGTGTCACACAGTGAAAAGCCTGCTGGGCTGGGTTGCCCAAACGCAGCTTCCCTAAAGATGGCCAGTTCAGAGTGCCAGGGGTGGATTTTCTGTCGGCCACCTCCTGCCCTGACATGGGGCCTCGCTGGGTGTGGCTTGCTTACCCTGCTGCCAGCTTACCCTGCTGCCAGCTCAGGGAAGATGCAGCCTCTCGCTCCTGCCGTAGCCAGCTGTCCAGAGGTTTCCTGCGTAGGCCCGAGCTGCTTGGCAGATTACCAGAGCTCTTTGGCCCCAGCCTGGCCATGGGTCTTCAGCCTCCCTCCCCAAGGGGTGTTCAGGTGGGATTCTTCTCACAGGATTCCTGGGGGACCTGACACCAGGGATGAGTGGGAGCTGGCATCATCTTGAGTGGACCATTTCCCCACCCTCCATCATTAAAGATGCTCAGTGAGGTTCACTCTATGGGATGTCTGGGGCCGTAGCCAGCGCCTGCGCCCCACCCTCTCCCTCCTTTCTCTGACATTTGCTAGTAGAGGGCTTTGAGGTCTGGGACAAACCCTGCCTGCCTCCCAAGACCCCTTCTTCCTCCCCTAGTCACTGGAGGCTCCTTCTTGTTTTGCTCAACATTGTGCTTGCACCACAATCTCAGCACAATCCCAGGCACCCTTTGCTGTGTTTGTTGCCCTCCGTGGAATATGGGGACGGTTCCCTCCACACCACCCAACACAGCAGTTTGCATGTACTAGGTGCTCAATAATTTTTGTTTTTGAGACGATGTTCTGCTCTGTCACCCAGGCTGGAGTGCCGCGCCACGATCTCGGCTCACTGCAGCCTCTGCCTCCTGTATTCAAGCGATTCTCCTGCTTCAGCCTCCCAAGTAGCTGAGACTACAGGCACGTGCCACCATGCCTGGCTAATTTTTTGTTTTGCTTTTTGTTTTTTTGAAACACAGTCTCACTCTATCATCCAGGCTAGAGTGCAGTGGCATGATCGCAGCTCACTGTAACCTCCATCTCCCCAGTTCAAGCGATTCTCCTGCCTCAGCCTCCTGAGTAGCTGGGATTACAGGTGCACACCACCATGCCCAGCTAAGTTTTTGTATTTTTAGTAGAGATGGGATTTCACCATGTTGGCCAGGCTGGTCTCAAACTCCTGACCTCAAGTGATCTGCCCTCCTCGGCCTCCCAAAGTGCTGGGATTACAGATGTGAGCCACCGCGCCTGGCCAATAAATGTCTTTTGACTTGATTAAATGGGGCCCCTCTCACTTTGGAGATACAAACTGTGGTGGGGGTGTTGCCTGTGGGGGACAAGTAGAGGACCTGGGGGCTGAAGCCATCAAAGTGCAAGAACCGCTGTCCCCTTTAGTCCTGCCCTGCCATCCTTCTCCACCAGGGGATGCTCTTTCCCCTTTGGTGGAAGGGCCTGAGCTGGGGCCAGGTGTAGGTGCCCGTGCCCCATAACCCACCTTTCATACATTATGGTTTTTCCTTTTAAGCTCACAGAGTTTTTCAGATTCTTTGTCAAATGTGAGCCTCAAATCAGAGGCAGGCCGAGAAGGCCTTATCGTTTTCATCTTACAGAGGGTGAAATGAGGTTCTGAGAATGTACTTGTTCTCAAAAGTCATACAGCTACTGGGGGTGGGGGGGCAGGGAGGGTGCAGCACGAATTTGAACCCAGGTCTTCAGATTCTTGATTCAGTGCTCCTTTGAGGACATCATAAACCTGGCTTCCTCCTCTGGAGCCCCAGCCTCCAGGTACTTTTTCCTCCAGTCCGCTCATCATGCCCTCCTGTGTCCCCTCCGGCTCTCTCTCCTTGGCACCTGCTCCTCAGCCCAACAGCCTGCTGAAGTCTTCCCCACCCAAACAGACACCTGCCTTGTCCACACCCACCTGTGCTGCCCGCCTGTCCCTTCCTGTTAATGCTCAGTGGGCAGATTCCACTCCCTCCTCCCTGGGGCCCCTCCTCCCTGCACAGTCTGACCCCCACACCCACTGGCCCCGAGGCTGTTGTCTCTGCCCCACACAGTGCCACCTTCTCTGGCTGCCTGCTTCCTTCCAGTCCTTGTTGCCTCCTCCTTCTCTGCCTACACCCAAGCCAGGGTTCCTCTCACTCTTCACTCTCCCTGGAGAATCTGAACCACACCCCTGGTCTCAGGGACTACCAGAGTCTCTAGCTCAAGCCTCTCTTCCAGAAGATGGACCCAGGGTTTAAGCAGCCTGCCACCATTCCACCAGCCTCACAGCCTGCGGGTTGAGTGTGTAGACCCTGGAGCCCAAATGCCTGGGTTCAAATCCTGTATGGCCTTGGGTAAGATACTTGAGTTCTCTGGGCCTCATTTTCCTTATCCATAGAATGAGGATTGAGATGTATTTCACAGGCCTTTGTGAGGCTTAATTGGGATCTCACATACAAAGGACGTCGTGCCTGGCTTGTCCCCTCTCTGTGAACACCCTAGACAACCTGATATTCCAAGCCTTGGCCTTGCCCTGGACTCTTCCATTTCCTTCCTCCTGCTCACCAAGTCCCAGAGCCTCTGTTGTTTGTTGCCCCTGCCCCTTGCTTTGGTACATTTCTCCCGGAATCCCTTTGCTTGCTGCCCTCCATTCCTGTTCCCCTTATGTGCCACGGTGGCCATGGCACATTGCTGCTTCAGCTCCCTGCCCCAAACCAGGCTAGCACGGAAGCGCCTCTGGGCAGCCCCTCTAGCATCACACCCCCACCTGTGTTTCCTTCCTCATCCCTCCATGCTTCCTGCCCATAGGCACCCTCCACTTGGCTCCAGCCACGATGCCGATGCCGGAGTCTGCTCTCTCTCCTGCCTCTTGGTTCGCCCTGAGCATCCCTCTCCCTGGAGTGCCTTTTTCCCTACTCCCACCCTCCCCTGCCCCATCCACGAAGCCCAAGAAGCTCAAGGCACCTCCTGGAGAAGCCTCCTCTGCTTCTCCAGCTGAACGTGCTCCTGTGCTGGGAGTTCTCCACAGAGTCACAATTGGAGAAGACCAGGCCCCTCAAGGGAAGGATCTAGGCCTCACCTCTGTATTCCCAGGGCCAACCTACCCCACCCTCTCCTCTCCTCCACCCCCTCACATAGTAGACCTTGTGAATGAAGGATGGTGATTGGGCTGGGGAAGGAGTTTGGAAAGAGGGGGAGTATGAGGAGGGTCCTCAACCAGGGAGACTCTCCCCATGTTGGACTCTATGGCTCCAAACCCTAAAAATGAGGGTACAGGAATACCGTGGGTGCTGGGGCGGATGGCAGGATGCATGGAGTGAGACCCAGAGTGTCGAGACAGGAAGGGGAGCCCGGATGGAGAGGAAGGTGAGGAGGAAGAACAGCCAGAGAAGATAGATGAGGTGGGCTGGGACAGGGTGGGGGTGCAGGTCAAGGTGCAGGAAGAGGTGGGAAGGGCGGCAGGGTGGGGAGAGAGACGCACTTTCTGGGAAGTGGGAGCGGGTGGGGGAGGCTGTGCAGTGCATTGTGGAGGGAGGAATTCGCCTGCCGGTCAGTGTGAGCTCATTTCCTCTTGCCCCCTCCTGCGGGGTCTGAGGGCATCAGGCTCTGGAAAAAGTGAGCCAGCGGCACCCCATGGCCACCACCCTCCCTCCTCCCCCATGGCCTCAGTTCAGTCTGATTTCAGATGCCAACCCTTCCCCCTCACAGAGACAACCCTTTATCCTGGGAGGAAAGGACCTCTGAGCCAAGGTGGCAACAAGCATTGGACCATTGGAGCTACAGGGCAAAAAGAGGCTTGAACAGGGACCTGGTTGAAAGTTAAGCAAGAAAATCCAGGCAGTAGGCCGGGCGCGGTGGCTCATGCCTGTAATCCCAGCACTTTGGGAGGCTGAGGCGGGTGGATCACGAGGTCAAGAGATCGAGACCATCCTGGCCAACATGGTGAAACCCTGTCTCTGCTAAAAATACAAAAAATTAGCCGGGTGTGGTGGTAGCCGCCTGTAATCCCAGCTACTTGGGAGGCTGAGGCAGGAGAATAGCTTGAATCTGGGAGGCGGAGGTTGCAGTGAGCCAAGATGGCACCATTGCACTCCAGCCTGGGCAAAAAGTGAAACTCTGTCTCAAAAAAAAAAAAAAAAAAAAAAATCCAGGCAGTATGACAGATTACAGTTAGACAGCAGGAAGGACTTTCCAGAAGTGGAGGCTAATTCTGGCTGCACATGACCTTGATGAAAAGGGATGAGGAAGGGAGAGGAGTCATTTAACTGCCCCTCCATTATTATGAAACAGAATCCCTTTCTCTTGACCGCCAGGGGATTTAAAATACGTTAAATGAAGCATATGATCTAAACTCCAGTCAGTATCTCATTCCTCAGGTTCACAGGAGTAGGGATGGCCTAATTGTTGTCTGGGGCACCCCAACCTCTCTAAGACCTGAGTTCCCAACCCTTATCAAGGGTAAAGGGGTGGGGGTCTTAGGGCTGCTCGGCTCTCAGGGGTCTCCTTGACCAAGGAAGGTGGTGACTCCAGCAGGCAGAGCTGGCCTTCCCGCTTTCACTGCCTCCTCTCTCCAAGTCCTATTTTATCCTCCGCCTTCTTTTCTACATAATCTGGGAAAAGGAATATGGAAGGCCCTTAAACTGCAAAAGTCATGGGAAAGAGGTAAGCATAAGCTGCAGGAAGTAAGAAGCAGGAAGAATGGGAGTTAGACAGTAGAAAGAATTTTCTAGCTATTTTCTAATAATGAAGGACAAGGCCAGGCGTGGTGGCTCACACCTATAATCCCAGCACTTTGGGAGGCTGAGGCAGGCGAATATCACTTGAGGTCAGGAGTTCGAGACCAGCCTGGCCATCCTGGTGAAACCCCATCTCTACCAAAATCCAAAAGTTAGCTGGGCGGTGTGGCATGGGCCTGTAGTCCCAGCTACTCGGGGAGGCTGAGGCAGGAGGATCACTTGAACCTGGGGGCAGAGGTTTCAGTGAGCCTAGAATGTGCCACTGTACTCCAGCCTGGGTGACAGAGTGAGACCCTGCCAAAAAAAAAAAAAAGAAAAGGAAGACAGAAGGACTGTACCTCCCTGGACTGTCAGGGGATGGGCTGGAGAGGGTCCTTCTGGGGGACAAGAAAAGAAGCTGGCTCAGGGCCAGGGCATCTCTTTAAGCCCAGCTCAGAGTGAAGCCAGGAAGGGTGGCTGTGGAGTGCTGGTGACTGGGAGCCTCTGCTGTCACTGCTGTTCACTGCAGAGCAGGACTGTGGGCTGGTCCCATGGCCTGAGCCCCAGGACTGGCTGGGTGGGGGTCCGAAGGGCTGGGGCACCTGCCAGCCTCTCTTCTATCCGCGACTCCCCTGCCTCTCTGGGATCCTGGGCTGAGACTCTGGCTGGGAGGAGCGTACCCTACACTGAGGGGCACCCCGTCTCCCCACCCCCTGCACTAAATCTGCCCTTGTGTCTCAATGTCTAGGGGTCTCTAAACGGAAGGAGGCCTCTAAGCCTTTTTCTGTCTTCTCCCCTTTCTGATCCTGGGTCTCCTCATCTTTGTTTCTGACTTTCTCTGCCTCTCTCTGCGCTGTCTCTATCTTGTCTCTGCCTTTCTCATGCTTTCTAGGTCTCTGGATCTTTGTTTCTGACCATCTCTGGCTGGCCGTTTCTCTTTGCTTCCCTCTCCCTCCCTCCCTGTCCCTGTGCTAGTTCTGGGTTCGGTGCCCTTGTCCTCTTTCTTGGGCCTGGATGGCCCTCTATCTGGGCCGGTCCCTTAGAGGCCGGGCAAGCGTCTCCTGGAGGCCGCCTCTCTTCCCCAGGCTGGGCTCTGACGTCCAACTCTCAGGAAGCGCTCGCCTCTGCCTCAGCCCGGTTGCAGGTCTGTGACCCTTGAGCGAGGCGGCCGGGGCACCCCGAAGGGAGCGCGGGGTGGGTGGTGGGAAGGGGGAGGGGCGAGGGGGCGGACCCCGGTGGGGCCACACCGCGCTGGGCCCCGCCCCCGGCCCCGCCCCTCCCAGGTCCCTGCCGGCGCCCCCAGCCGTGCCCCGGCCGCAGAGCCGCAGCTGCCACCCGATGAATGGAGTCGCCTTCTGCCTGGTCGGGATCCCGCCCCGCCCGGAGCCCCGGCCCCCCCAGGTGAGGGCGCTGGGCTAGGGAAGTGGGCGGGGCCGGTAGCTGCTGGGGAGCGGGCAGCCAGGCCGGGGTCGCTGCGACCCCGCTCGCCCTGCACAGCCTGGGGCGCACGGTGGGCGCGGGCACCGCGGGCTCCGCTGCAGGGAGCTTCAGCTGGTGGCAGGCCCGGGAGGGGGCCCGAGCAAGAGTTGTCCGGGGTAGAGGGGTGGGAAGGAGGGAGGCAGGCAAGGGGTCGGGACGGGCACGGGGCTGCCAGGGCAGGGGGCACAGACCCAGGTGGCGGTGCCAGGCCCCCAGCGGCTGGGCAGCGGGGGCGGGAGGCCCGCAGCTTTTGTTCGGGTTTTTCAGGCGGGGCGCCTGCCGCCGTTTCCTCTGCCCGAGTTTTCGTTTTCCGTTGGCGAGGCCCCGGCACAGCTGGAGGGAGAGGGGGTGGGGGAGGGGGTTCCCGGAGCGGGACGTCCTCCACCAAGGCGTCCGGACACCCCTCCCCGCGCCACACTCGCCCCCTGCCGGGTCGGACTGCGGGACGGGTTGCCAGGCGCGGTTCCGCCGCCCTCCTGGATCCTGGGGAAGTTCTAGAAACAGGCCCGGGACCCCCGGCTCTGCCGGCGCGGCTGCCCTCCCCTCTGCCCTCTCCGACCGGCTGTGGGTGGGTCAGAGCGCGGGGTGCCAGGGGCATTACTCAGCGCTGGGCTGCTCTGCCTGGGTTCTTTCATCTGCCAGCTGCTGAGGCTGGGGAGGGGCCAGCAGGGGCCTCCCGGCCCCATCCCCCGATCAGGGCCATTCCCTTACCTCTGAGCCTGGCTGCCCGCCCTGCAGGAGCACCCCAGCAGGCCTCCCTGCTCCTAAGTTGAAGGGTTGAACACTGTCAGGCCAACAGTTTCCCTGAGCTCGGAAAAGAAATTCCACGGGGTCCAGGTTGAGGTCAAGGCCTGGGCTGAGGCCTGTTCCTCTTTAGACAGGGCTGAAAGACTTGGGGACCCTCCTCCCCAGCTTTCCCGGCAGTGTTGAAGGTGGGATCTGGTTCTTGCAACTCTTTCGGAGACTGGTGTGTTCCTTGATTACTGGATGTGTGTTCAGTTCTCCCTCAATCTGCATCTCTCCCCGACTCCCTTCAGCCAAAGTGTGTTTCCTAATTATGAACTTGAAATTCAGGATGGACGGGGGGTGGGGGGGAGGTCATTAAGCAGGAGTCCCTTGGATTCAACCCCCCACCAACAACACATACTTCATCTCTACCCCCTGCATCCCTCTCTGTCTCCACCCCAACCCTGCGGCCTAGCTGGGGGTGAGTGGCTTTTGATCCCATGTGGTTCTCCCCTCTGCCAGGGCAACAGACCCCATTCCCCAAAGTGACGGCTCTCACTGCCATGGGCTCATTGGCATGCGATTTGAATCTCGATTATATAACCAGTCATTTCGCCTCCAAAGGCCCCCGGCCCCAGCGGCTTCTACCACTTGCCCACAGTGGGGTTGGGTCCACCCCAAGGTGGCTGGGAATTCCAAGATCCTGCGTCTGAGGCCCTGACCTCTTCTTGGGAACCATGGGAGCAGTAAATCCTCTACATTCAATGCTGGATTCAAAGGCCTCAATAATAATAAACAGGAAGAATGGGAGTGGGCAAGGTAGGTGTTGGTGTCCCATTTCACAGAGAGGGTCTGAGCCTACGTAGTGACAGTGCCCAGGCAAGAACCCGGGACACTTGAGGGTAGTCAGGGCACAAGATGAAGCTTGGGGAGGAAAGCTATTAGGAAGGTGTCTGACTACGGGAATAGGTCAGGCTTGTGTGGATCCCAGCCCAAGCAGAGAAGGACTGGGTGGGGGGAAGAGGCCCTGTGCTTGTGCCCCTCTCCTCGGGCTGACCCTGGCTCACGGGGAAGAAGTGCAGCATTCTTGGCATGGATGGGAGTGGGGATGAGGGAGGGTGCTGGTTCTGAGCAGAGCAGTGCAGGAGTGGGTAGTGGATTGCTTCATCCTACATTGCAGGGATACTCAGAAGGACTTCTTGATGTGTAAGGTTAAAAGAGAGACTACAAAGCAGCAGTGTGGAAGAAGTTACAATGTGAGGGACTGCAGTTAGATACTCAGGAGAACTTCTAGGGAGGGGCTTGTGACCGGCAGCATCCCAGGCTAGCCATGCAGGGAAGTTTCCTCCAGTATAGTGGGTCAGGTGGATTCTTGTGAAGTTGGATTCCAACGTAGAAATCTGGAGATGGTCACTGGAGATATCAAATATTCCAGCAAATATATTCAAATGAGCATTGGTGCCTGGAAACAAAAACTGTTTTTAAGGAAGGGGAATTGCTTTCACAGTATAGCTCATAGTTAATACACAGACAGCAAAAACTCCTGGCCGGGATTTATAAAAACTACCTTATTTGATCCTCACAATATCACTAAGAGGTAGATACCATTATTATCCCCATTTTACAGTTGAGGACACTGAGGCACAGACAGCCAATATTGCAGCCCAAATCACACCCCCAGTGCACTGTGGAGCCAGGGTAGGAATGTGGCAGTCTGGCTCCAGAGTCTGGCTCTCACCCTCACTATCTGGCTTCTCAGGACCTGCTGTGTCCCGCTGTCGCTCCCACCCCAAATCTGTGTCCATTTTGTACACAGCCCAAGATCAAGGTCAGCTTCTGGCTGGATTGCAGCTTGGTTGCTTGTCTTTTGTTCTATTTCTTTACTCCTCCAGTCTTTCCCGCCCTGCCCCATGCTGGCCCATAGCGCTGGGCCAGGGCTCGGCTCACTGGTGTCTCCCTTCCAAAGGGGCATGAAGCCCTGCTCTGTTGGCTGCAGGGGTTCAAAGGTGAGATATTGGCTTGGTCAGGGATTTGGACAAAGCCCGGTTTTAATGATCCTGCTCTCACTGTCTCGGGAGAGAGACATGAATAGGGCCTGTGGGAGCTGGTGCTGCCTTTCCCCTAGCACCCCCCACCCCCTTCAAACAACCCGCCTTTAGATCCAGGCCCCCCTGTTTCTTGTGAAATTGTGCCAGTTTGTCAGCAGGGCAGTACCAGCCTGCGCCAGGCGGGAGTCTCCTCCCTCATTGCCTCAGTGGGACATCAGGCTGAGATGGCCTTGGGGCTGGACTTTGGGGAGATTTTAAAGCCCTTTTGGGTTGGGGTGTATTTACCACCTGTCAGAGTGGGTGAGGACCAAAGGGGTGATCGTGTCCAACTCTCTTACGCTACAGTGGGGAAACAGACTGGGGAGTGCCCAAGGTCCCTCAGCCTCGGCAGACAAGGACCCATCTTCTGACTCCCAGCTCGAAGGCCATGCCTTTCCCTCTGTGGTTGGTTCTGTCCTTCGTGGCCCCCCTTAGTGCAGGGTTCTTGGACTGGGCTCTAAGAGGGAGAGGGGAGGGCAGGGAGGAGCAGGGATGAGTGGACAATGTATCCTGTTCATCTCTGTGTCCCCAGTGGCCAGCACAGAGCCTGGCACAGAGCAGTTCTCCATAAATGTTTGTGAAGTACAAACCAGGGAACAGCCCCGCCTGTGGCCTCCCAGGGCGCCGCATGTCCAGCTCTACCCCTGACACTGTGATGGTCCATCTCATATCCGTCTACCCCACCAGACAGGAGTTATTTGAGGCCGAGAAAAATGATAATAGCAACTTCTTCCGTAGTGCTTACCACTATGTTGGTATATTACCGTCACCCCACTTGACAGATTAAGAAACTGACACAGGCCGGGTGCGGTGGCTCACACCTGTAATCCCAGCACTTTGGGAGGCCAAGGCGGGCAGATCACCTGAGGTCAGGAGTTCGAGATCAGCCTGGCCAACTTGGTGAAACCCTGTCTCTACTAAAAACACAAAAAATTAGCCGGGCGTGGTGATGCGCGCCTGTACTTCCAGCTATGTGGGAGGCTGAGACAGGAGAATTGCCTGAACTGGGGAGGCAGAGGTTGCAGTGAGCCAAGATCACACCATTGCATTCCAGCCTAGGTGACAAGAGTGAAACTCCGTCTCAAAAAAAAAAAAAAAAAGAAAGAAAAAGAAACGGACACAAAGAGATACCATGGCTTCCTAAGGCCACACAGCAAGTAAGTGGCAGAGCTGAAGAGTTGGCCATGTTCTTAACCCCGTTCCAAGGGGCCCCAGAGGTGTCATGTTTGTCTCGGTGTCCACAGGGCCTGGCACCCAGCAAGTCCTCAGAGAATGTTTGTAGACCAAATGACTGAATTCACGAATGATGCTATTACCTTGGCCATAAAGTTAAAAGATTTAAAAAAAAAATTAATTCATGACTAATGGGACAGTGTGTAGGGAAAAACCAGACTCCTGTAGACTAACCCTTTGGAAGTGGGGGTGCTGGGGCCTTGGGAAGGCGGCTTGGAGGTGTATCACACCTTGTTTTCTCACAACAGTGCCTGAGCCAAAACTAGAGAGGAAGGGAAGGTCCACTCGCCCACATCGAAGCATGGCAAGGGCCACCGGGGGCTTCCCCAATCTTCGGCTTCTCTTTGGCTCTCCCTCCCTCTCTTGTTCCCTCAGAGTTCTGAGGGGTCGGTGCTAAGGAAAGAGCATGTGGGAAAAAAACTAAAGGTTGGAATCAAGAGGCCTGTTTATTTTTCATCTGTCTGCCCCTGAGATGTTCAGCTCAATGCATCACTTTGTGGTGGAAGAGTCTGTCTTTTTGAAGTTAGAGGGTTAGACAGAGCCTGGTTTGGGGCAGGGCCTGTCCCAACTATCATTTCTCCACCTCTCACAGAAACGGTGTTGGTGCCGGGCACAGAGGCTCACACCTGTAATCCCAGCACTTTGGGAGGCCAAGGTAGGAGGATCGCTTGGACTCAGGAGTTTGAGACCAGCCTGGGCGACACAAGGAGACCCAATACCTACAGAAAATTTTTAAAAATTAGCTGGGGCCAGGAGCAGTGGCTGACACCCGTAATCCCAGCACTTTGGGAGGCCAAGGCGGGTGGATCACCTGAGGTCAGGAGTTTGAGACCAGCCTGGCCAACATGGTGAAACACTGTCTCTACTAAAATTACAAAATTAGCTGGGTGAAGTGGCACACACCTATAGTCCCAGCTACTTGGGAGGCTGAGGCAGGAGAATCACTTGAACCTTGGAGAGGGAGATTGCAGTGAGCCAAGATCACGCCATTGCACTCTAGCCTGAGTGACAAGAGCAAAATGTAGTCTAAAAAAAAAAAAATTAGCTGGGCATGTAGTCCCAGCTACTCGGGTGGTGGAAGTGGGAAAATCACTGGAGCTGGGGGGTTCGAGTCTGCAGTGACCCGTGATTGCACCAGTGCACTCCAGCCTGGGCAACGTAATGAGACCCTGTCTCAAAAAACGAAACCAAACCAAACAAAAAAGCTCTGCCTGCCTTCAGCCTGCTGAGGTCCAAATTTTAGATGTACTCCTTGTTCACTCTGTGCCCTTGGACAAGTTACTTCATTGTTTTAGCCTCAGTTTTCTTTTATTCTTTTGAGGCAGGGCCTTGTTCTCTTGCTCAGGCTGGAGTGCAGTGGTGTGAGCTTGGTACACTGCAGCCCTGAACTCCTGGGATCAAGTGAGCCTCCCTCCTCAGCCTCCTGAGTAGTTGAGACTACAGGTGCATGCCACCATGCCCAGCTAATTTTTCCAATTTTGTATTTTTTATAGAGACAGAGTTTTGCCATGTTGCCCAGATTGGTCTCAAATTCCTGGACTCAAGCAATTCTCCCACTTTGGCCTCCCAAAGTGCGGGGATTACAGGTGTAAGCCACCACACCTGGCTGGTTTTCTTATCCTTGAAATAATCCCTCAAAATTATGGAGAGGGCTAAATGAGGTAGTATTGGTAAAGTGGCTGACATTTAGTAATCTCAATTATTGGTAGCAACTATTTTTTTAAAAAATCAGTGGATAGAAATGAGAACAATGCACTTTTGGCTCAGTAAAAAGTACTGACCTTTATGGTCAGAGTAATCTAAAGAGAAAGTGACCTGCCTCTGGAGGTAATGAGGCCCCTATCACTGGAGGTGTAGTGAGGTCCGGACAAGCACAGGCTGGAGAATGATGTGCACTGGAGAGAATTCAGCAAAGGCTTGGCACAGGAAACTTTAAGGGCCCTGCCTTGGGATCAGCACTATATGATAGGAAATTAGAGGAGCAGGTGAATCCTACTTCCTACTGTGGGTCATTGAGGAGAGCAGGCAGAGATGTCCCCAGCCTCTGGGAACATCAGGGGTTGGCTGCTATGGTTTGGACTGTGAGGCTCCCCAGAGGATAGGTAGTCCTGAGAGGCTGCCTGGAGGAGGTCTGCAAGGGTGGGTATGGTTCTGATAGGTGGGAAAAGGTGGGATTGCATTCTAGGCCCAGGAAGGGCTTGGTGGCCGAGGGACAGAGAGGAGCCTGGGCCACTAGTCCTGAGGTTGGCCCCAGGGTTGCATCATCATCCTCATGCCTCAGTCTCCTGGGCTGCTGGGATTACAGGTGCGCCACTACACCTGGCTAATTTTAAAAATTTTTTTAGAGACAAGGTTTCGGCATGTTGGCTGGCATGTTGGCCAGGCTGGTCTCGAACTCCTGACCTCAGGTGATCCACTTGCCTTGGCCTCCCGAAGTGCTGGGATTACAAGCGTGAGCCACCGCGCCCAGCTGGATTTTGTCATCATCCTGGGTGCTCAAGGGATTTGGGTGTATGGTGGTGGCAGTGGGGAAACTAGTAATTCCCTGTCCCGCCAACCCCCCAGCTTCTCCTGGAGGAGGAGCCAGGGCTACTCCCTGTGGCAAGGAGCCCGGGCCCGTAAGGAGCGGAACTGGGGAAAGAAAGACTTCTTATGCCCAGTGCATTTGGGGGCGTCCGGGGGTCGGGGAACAGTGGGGCCTTTGTCCCCAACCGCTGGGAATCTGGCCGAGGAGCTGGCCCTGGGTCTGGCTAGGCCCTCGGAAGGCAGGTCCTCTTTGAAGTGACCCTTTCAAAGCTCGGCCTGAATCCCTGGGAGGAGAGACAGCGTGGGGCGGGGCATGGGGATGACTGAGACCCACAGGCCGAGGCCTGAGGGATAGAAACAGACCCGGCCTTGGCCTCTTGGGGTGTGGAGGCTGGCGGGAGGTGTGTGGGCCGGAGGAATGTGGTGGGCTGGGGGACCATGTGGGAGCCATGTGGGAGGACAACCACGCAAGGGGCCTTAGCCCCAAGTGGGGGTCCACCTGGGGAGGGGCCGAGTCCATTCTGGCCCGAGAGTGTTTCTGTCTCCAGTCTGACTTCTGTCTGGCTCTGTGCTCCTGTGTCAACAGCTGCTTCTTCCTTTTTAATTTCCCCAAAAGTGTGAGAGCTTGGAAAGAATCGGGTGTGGATGCCAGACTCAGAGCTCTTGGGAGGAGGGAGAGGTGGGCAATCCAGAGCTTTTCCTGCTCCTGAGAGCCCCCGAAGGTGGGAGGGAGAGGCTGGAGGGGACACCCCCACCTCCCCCATGGAGTCTCCCTTATGCTGAAGGTGGAGGAACTCTGTATTGTTCCCGAAAAGGGACGGAAGGAGGAGGAAAACTACCCAGAGAGGGGACATCTTCCTTTGCTTCAGCTGGAGGAATATCAGAGGCCACCCTCCTTCCCTGTCTCTCCATTTGCCTCATGGGGAAACTGAGGCCTAGAGAAGGGACAGGCCAAGGGGATAGAGCAGAGAGGAAGGGACCAGCAAGAGTGGAAGGAAGCCAGCCCTGTGCGGTTGGGACCATAGGGACTGTGGTGGCTTACGCCTGTAGTCCCAGCTACTTGGGAGGCTGAGGCAGGAGGATTGCTTGAGAGGATGGATGCCAGGTGGGAGGAGGAAGGGGCCTTGGGTTGTTGAGTTGTCATAAGAGGGTTGTAGAGAAGTGCCCAGAGTCCCTTCAGCTCTGACCTGCGGTGATTCCATGAAAAGAGGGAGAGGAAGGAGTGGTTCCTGCTGGTGAGTTCCCAAGGTCCAAGTAGAAAGGGGGACCCCAGGCTTTTGGACTGAGCAATGCACAGGGGAGCCTTTGGCAGCCCAAGGGAGAACCTTGCCGCTGAATCTGATGCTGTTTCTACTTCTTGCCCTGGAACCCGATCTCTCCTTGGCCTCGCGGCAGTCTCTGTACTGGGGAAAATTTGTTGTTGTTGTTGTTGTTGTTGTTTCTGAGACAGAGTCTTGCTCTGTCACCCAGGCTGGAGTACAATGGCGCGATCTCAGCTCACTGCAACCTCTCCCGGGTTCAAGTGATTCTCCTGCCTCTGCCTCCTGAGTAGTTGGGATTACAGGCGCCCACTACCATGCCCAGCTAATTTTTTTGTATTTTTAGTAGAGATGGGCGTTCACCATGTTGGTCAGGCTGGTCTCGAACTCCTGACCTCAGGTGATCTGCCCACCTCAGCCTCCCAAAGTGTTGGGATTATAGGCGTGAGCCATGGTGCCTGGCCTGGGAAGATTCTTATAAATCTCCCTTTCCTCTTCTGGAGGTGTGGCCCTGGGTTCCTCCCCAAGAGAGGCGGAGGAGGGGGCGGAGGCCCCAGGCTGCAATGGAGGCTGTCTGCGCACTGTATCTTGCACTGGCATCACAGAGCTGAGCTTCATTAGCTCTAATGAAGCCTTGGCACTGTGCCCCTCCCACACAGCACCTAGATGTTTCAAGGAAGGCGAGGGGGACAGCTGAGGTTGGGTCCAGAGCCTAGGAGATGGTCGGGGGATGTTTGCAAGAGGGGAGGGTAGGAGGCAGAAAATGGGGACCACACAGCCAGGCTGGGGTTGCCAACATGAGGGAGAAGCAGCCCCTCTTCCTTCCCCACTGGGACCTTTTTCTTCTCCAGTGGCCCAGAGACCTAGGTACCCCCAGTGCTAGGGAAAGCCTTATCTGAGAGACGGGGCGTGGTCTGGGGATGCTGAGGATATTCCCAGGCCTGGCTTGCAGAGAGTGCCCCTCCTGCCCTCTCCGTAATTTCAGCCTGGGGCAGAAGAAGGCCCTGACCCCAGCATGGGAAGCCCGGGGCTTGGGAAAGTCCGGCAGCGGGCCGGAGCCGAGCCGAATCGAACCCACTGTCAGTGGTGATCGCTGGTTGCTTGCGCTCTGCATTCCAGGCTCTCTCTTGGGACCTGGATAAATGAGAAACAACCCCGCCCTCAAGGGCCTCCTTGTCTGCTTTTCCTACCGCCCAAAAGCGAGACAAAAAGTCTCCACAAAGATTGTAGAACCATGAGTTCTAAGATTTGCATCCAGCCCATCGATCAGTCCAGAACACCCCTTAGGGGCCCCCTGCCAAAAATATTAATGTAAAAATGGCCCAGTCTGACTGGGGTGACGGACCTGCAGCCTCCACAAGCCAATGTCTTCACCGTGGTAATCGTTGGAGAGTGAGTGTGGTCACATAGGCGTTAACAGGAGTTTAAAGCTGGAAGCCGGAAGCTGGGTAGAATTGCCGTAGGGATTGGTTAAAAACCAGTTGGTGATATGATTAATCTCCTTTCTCTCATCTCCGGTTTCCAAATCTATCATTAACCTGAGGATTCTATAGTGAAATCCTTTTTGATCGATTTTCAAGTACCGTCATAAGGGGAGTGTATAAATACAGATGCAACAACTGAGACCTGGAGTGGGCAAATAACTTCACTCAAGGTCACCAAGAATCAAATTTCAAGCTGGGCCAGGCATGGTGGCTCACACCTGTAATCCCAGAGACTTGGGAAGCTTCAACAGGAGGATTGCTTGACGCCAGGATTTTTTTTTTTTTTTTTTTGAGAGAGGGTTTTGCTCTGTCACCCAGGCTAGAGTGCAGTGGCACAATCAGGCACACGCCACCATGCTTGGCTAATTTTTTTGTAGCAATGGGGGTCTCCCTACATTGCCTAGGCTGGTCTTGAACTCCTGAGCTCACGTGATCCTCCTGCCTTGGTCTCTCAAAGTATTGGGATTACAGGCATCAGCCAAAGATCAATTTGAGATCGACATGGGCAACATAGCAAGACCCTGTCTCTAAAAAATTAGCCAGGTGTGGTGGTGCACACCTGTAGTCCCAGCTACTTGGGAGGCTGACCTGGGAAGATTGCTTGAACTCAGGAGTTTGAGGCTACAGTGAGCTATGACTGCACTGCTGCATTCTGGCCTGGGCAACAGAGCAAGACCCTATCCACCCCTACCCCCTCCCCGAAAAAAAAATTAAAGCTGAGTCTTTCAGAATCCTAGGTCTGTCTTTGTGGTGACTGCTGTATTCTCTGACAACAAAGAGCCTGGGAGGACACCCCTCACCCAGGGAAGGTAGACCGTCTTTTCCACAGCTGAGCCCTGAAATCCCAGCAAAGGTTGGCATAAGGAAGGGGTGGGGAGGGCAGATGTAATTAGTGGTGGGAGCAGAGAGATGTAGATTAAGTTCTGCTTCTCTGTGTCTTCTGTGATTCAGTGTGGAGTCTGGGTATTCTCGTGAGTGGCGTGGGGGACCCCAGGGTTCTGTCAATGAACATGGCTGAGCCCCTGCCTCCTCCAAAGATGCTCCAGCACTCAGGGGAAGAAGGCTCCACTGTGGGGAAATGAGGCTTGCCAAAGCTTGAAAGATGTTTGCTGGGGCCAGGCACGGTGGCTCACGCCTGTAATCCCCGCACTTTTGGGGGCCAAGGTGGGCAAATCACGAGGTCAAGAGATCGAGACCGTCCTGGCCAACATGGTGAAACCCCATCTCTACTAAAAATACAAAAATTAGCTGGGCGTGGTGGCGGGCACCTTTAGTCCCAGCTACTTGGGCTGAGGCAGGAGAATCACTTGAACTCGGGAGGTGGAAGTTGCAGTGAGCCAAGATCATGCCACTGCACTCCAGCCTGATGACAGAGTGAGACTCCGTCTCAAAAAAAAAAAAAAAAAAAAAAGTGTTTGCTGGGACAAGAAAGGGATGGAGGAGCAGGGGAGAAGGGCGTGCCAGGCAGAGGGACCCAGCATTAGCACAGGCAAGGAGGCATGAACCAGCCTGGCCTCTTAAGGGATTGATGAATACAAGGCCCAGAGGAGAGGGAGGAGGTCAGGTCGGCAAGGCCAATGAGACCAGATCCTGCCCCTTGCCTTCCCCATCAGGTTGTATTCCTCATGCCATACTGAGGAACTTGCTCCCTTAGCTACTTCGGAGCCACACAAGGGTCTCGGGCAGTGGAGGCAGCAGACCAGGTGAAAGAAGATGGGAGCTGAAACTGGAGGTACAGTTGGAAGGGCAGGATAAGAGTGGAGTATGTTGGCCGGGCGTGGTGGCTCACACCTGTAATCCCAGCACTTCGGGAGGCTGAGGTGGGCGGATCATCTGAGGTCGGGAGTTCGAGACCAGCCTGACCAACATGGAGAAACCCCGTCTCTACAAAATACAAAATTAGCCGGGAGTGGTGGCACATGCCTGTAATCCCAGCTACTCAGGAAGGCTGAGGCAGGAGAATCGCTTGAACCTGGGAGGCAGAGGTTGCGGTGAGCCTAGATTGCACCTTTGCACTCCAGCCTGGGCAACAAGAGCAAAACTCCATCTCAAAATAAATAAATAGATACATACATACATAAAAATACAAAAATTAGCTGGGCATAGTGGTGGGCACCTGTAAATCCCAGCTACTTGGGAGGCTGAGGCAGGAGAATTGCTTGAACCCGGGAGGTGGAGGTTGCAGTGAGCCGAGATCGCACCATAGCACTCCAGCCTGGGTGACAAGAGTGAGACTCTGTCTAAAAAAAAACAAAACAGAGTGGGAGTATGTCACCCTCTTCCCCTTTCCAGAAACTTGCTGTACCGTCTCTTTCCCTCGTCTAGAAGGGCCTTCTCTGCCTTTTCATTTCTCCAACCCCTATTCCTCTTTCAATGCGCAGTTCAAATATCTTCTGTAAAGCCTCCCTCTACCACTCAAATATATGGCGACTTCCTCCTCTGTGCGCTAGATCTTGTGCCCGGCGAGGGTAGGGACTTTGTCTTGTTCACTGCTCTATATCCAGCTTCTAGGCCAGGCCCTGTTGAGTGAATGCTGCTGACTGATGAATTGAGTGTTCCCATAGCACTTGACACTGCATTGCCCACCAATAATAATAACAATGGGAGTATTGGTTATAGCAAACAAGTATTGTGGCCCTCAGGGACACTGCTGTGCTGAGCACTTTACACACACCGTCTCTTTAATCTGCACAACAATCCCATGGGCGATGGATTATCTCTATTTAATAACTGTGGAAACAGAAGCTTAGGGAGGTTAGTAACTTCTCCAGTGACATACAGCTTGGAAGTGGGCCTGAGTCAGGATTCAAACCAGCTTCCTCTGAATCCTGCTTAGGAACTTTTTTTTTTGAGACCAAGTCTTGCTCTGTCACCCAGGCTGGAGTGCGGTGGCGCGATCTCGGCTCACTTCAACCTCCACCTCCCAGGTTCAAGCAATTCTCCTGCCTGGCTAATTTTTGTATTTTTACTAGAGATGGGGTTTCACCATGTTGACCAGGCTGGTCTAACTCCTGACCTTAGGTGATGAGCCTGCCTCGGCCTCCTAGAGTGCTGGGATTACAGGCTTGAGCTACCGAGCCCAGTCGGAACTTTTTTTTTTAGACAGTCTTGCTCTGTCACCCAGGCTGGAGTGCAATGGCGCGATCTCTTCTCACTGCAACCTCCTCCTCCTGGGTTCAAGTGATTCTCCTGCCTCAGCCTCCCGAGTAGCTGGGACTATAGGCACGCACCACTGCATCTGGCTAATTTTTGTATTTTTGGTAGAGACAAGGTTTCACCATGTTGGCCAAGCTGGTCTCTAACTCCTGGCTTCAAGTGATCCTCTGACCTCGGCCCCCCAAAGTGCTGGGATTACAGGCATGAGGCACTATGCCCAGGCTCTGCTTAGGAACTTTTAAACACTATGCCCTACAGCACCTTTATTTGTTGCGTGTCTATGTCTTTGGTTTTATAAAACCAGGAACTGCTTTTGTTGGTTTTTGAAAATCCTCAGACGACGGGACTGATTTGTTGAGCAACTTTTACATGCCAGGCACTCAACACTGAGTCCTCTCCAGGACCCAGTTTACAGCTGAGGAGACTGAGGCTTGGAGAGGGAAAGGACTTGACCAAGGTCATGCAGTTGGGACCTGAAACCTGGCCTCTGACTCGTCTTCCCTTGTGTCACTGGCCCCCCTAGCCCAGTGCCAGGCCCTTGGTGGCACCCAGTGAACAGTCCTAGGATGAAAGAAAGAGGAACCAGCTCTGAAGGTGACCACTTTCCTTGGGGGCACACAAGGGGCCAGACAGGGGCCATGGACTGGGCCTCTAGCCTCTAAGCCCAGTGTGTGTCCCACCGGGATCACTGATGAGGAGAGGGATCTAGAGGCCGGGACTGGGGATGTCATAATTTCCAGGTGCCCAGCTGTCTGTCAGACCTGTGAGCTCCAAGGAGTGGCTGACCTGGTGCTGGGGTGGTCAGGGATGGTGTCCGGGGCAGGCAGAGCCTTACCGTGACCTTTAGAGGCCTCCAGAGGCTGCACAGCATCAGTGGGATTTTGGCCACGGGTGACCAGAAGGAACCTCCAAGCCTGGGAAATGCAGCTGCGGGGGCCACAGCGCGGGTGGGCAGAGGCCCTGGGTTGTGCTGCAGGCTGGGCACTGCCTTTTGCTGAGTGACCATTCGGCCTATGCTCCCAGCCCCACAGGGATCCACCAATCAGACCTGCCTGCTGCTGTGTATTTGCATCTCATTTGCATGACAACACCCCTTGCTCTGTCCCCAAGTGTGCCTCCCCAGCCCATGGCCCATTCCCCATTTCAGGCCCCCTGTGCAGAGCTCCCGTGGGAGGGGCAGAAAGGCCCACCTGGGCTGCCAGCCTGGCGCACTATTCATAGCTCAGGGCTGGCGTACTTCACATACTTGGCGTTTCTCTTGTCTGGCTGGCCCAAGGCAGCCGCCCCCCTGTTGTCCTCCCCTCCCTCCTCTCTTCTCTCTTCCCCCCTTCCCCTCCTCCCTTAACCTCTTCCCCCACCTTCTTCCTCTCAACCAATCTTCCTGAAACCTACAGATGTCCAAGTCCCTCGTCATGGAAGAGCCCACATAAGGAAACTGAGGCCCCAGAGAGGGCGGGGCCTGGAGGGAGAAACCGGTAGTAATGAGGCATATAATGAGGTGGCTGAGAGTCTGGGCTCTGCCCACAGCTTCAATCCCGAGCTGACATTAGCTGTGGCACCATGGCAGATTCCTTAGCTTGCTAAGTTAGACAAGCGTTTCAGAAAGTCAAGCTGAGACCTGGAGGGTAAGGGTTGAGTCAAGGGAAGAAGGGGACGGGGAGGGGGCAGGCAGGCACTGTATTATATAGTCCAGGGAGAGGGGAACTTGGATGTGGGGAGCAGGCCCTGAGTCTCAAGACAAGGGCTTGGCACGTTGTAGAACCCACGAGGAGGGCTCGTGGCTGGAGTGTGGCCAGCTGGGGTGAGGGCACAGAGATGCAAAGAGGATTGAAGCAGCTCCCCCTTTTTTCCCCACCCCTTTCTCCCCCACTCCTTTTTTTTTGAGCCTGGATCTGGCTCTGTTGCCCAGGCTGGAGTACAGTGGCACAACCATGGCTCACTGCAGCCTTGAACTCTTGGCTCAAGCAATCCTCCCACCTCAGCCTCCCAAGTAGCTGGGACTACAGGTGTGCCCCACGGCGCCTGGCTAATTTTTAGTTTTGTTTTTGTGGAGATCTTACTATGTTGACTAGGCTGGTCTCAAACTGCTGGGCTCAAGGGATCCTCCTGCCTCTGTCTCCCCAAGTTCTGTGATTACAGGCATGAGCCACCACGCCCGGCCCCCCTTTCTTCCTTATTCTAGCACCCCTGACATCTGGATCTGGTTCCCTCTGAGGAAAGGGTGGGGATATAAAAAGCCCCTGCCTCTGCTAGACCCCTCCTGGGGACAGGGTTCTGGTTACCCCTAACTCTCTGAGGAAAGGCTCATTCATTCTCCAACATTTAGAAACAGTGTGCAGAGCACCCACCCTGGGCCAGGAGCCAGGGATTTGACCACCAGCAAAGCAGACATGGTCCTTGCCTTCCAGGACCCACAGCCCTGTGGGGAGATGTTGGTCAAAATAAGCTCATAAACAAGTAGACACTGACAAGAGGGTGCACAGGTAACTGACCTGGTCTGGGGCCAGAGGAGATGTGCCTGGGGAAGTGACATTTTTGCTAAGAGCAACAGGGTGGGTAGGAGTGAATCAGGGCATGGGTTGCATTCCAGAAACAGCATGTGCAAAGGACCTGAGGCTGGAAGGCTGCCTGGTCCTCATAGGAGGTGGAAGGAGGCCAGGGTGGCCAGAGCACAGAGGAAGAGGGTGTGGTGAGTGTGGGGGCCAAGGCGCGTCCCACAGGGCCTGGTGGTCATAATATTAAAATAATCAATCTGGACTGTCAGATGCCAGAGAGGTGACTGCCACTTGGAGCAGGGCAATGGTGTAATGAAGTGAGCAGACTCCAGAGACACCTAGGAAGCAGAGTCTACTCTGATGCGGGGATGGAGGGCTGGGGCCATAACACCTAATTCTTGGTTCTCAGCAACTTTTTCAGGCTAGTATCCCTGTCTTTATTTTATAGCTGAAGAAATAAGGAAACTTGAGTGACCTTGAGTGATGGTCTTGAGGTCACACAGCCAGAAAAGGGCCAGGGCCAGTACCAATGGCAAGTGTGGCCTTTTCTCTGTGTTAGCCTTCTTGATGCCAGGACAGTGGTCACTTTCTCACCAGCCTCCCTGTCCCCACGCCTCGGTGCCCCTGCAGGTCACCCCAGCATTCCCTGCCTAGCATCCAACCCGGTGGAGAGCCAGGAGTTCCAGGTGGTGGGTGCTGTGTGCCACCTTTATTTCCAGAGGTTGTTCTGCTGTTAAATGAGTTAGTGCATTTAACAGCAGCGTGCCTAGGGTATAGTAAGCACTCAACAAGTATTCATGACTGTGTGGCTGTTATCCTGTCTCCAAATGTGGGGCCAGGCAAACTGGCAGGGGGAGGCAGGAGGAGGATCTGGAGCGAGGATGATGCCATCTGTCTTCTTCTGACCAGAGAGCCCAGCCCAGGGGGCTCCCTCATGGCAGCGGCACAGGGGAGGCTGTTTGTCCCTGCAGAGCCACTGTCCCTGCCACCTGTCCAGCTGCCTCTGGGCATCACAGACTGGATTAGGGAGTGGTTCAGTTCATAGGCAGGGCCATATGTGTGAAGGGGAAGGTAGGGGTAACCGGGAGGGATGGGCAGGGCTGGGGTGAGGGGGTGGATGGTTTCAGGGGTGGGGCTGACAGCCTCTCCCTGCAGGGAGCCCCATGTGCCCCCGGGAGACTTTCAGAATCTGCTGAGACCTGCCCTGGGAGGGGACATGGTCTTAGCTTGACTGGGACCCAGCTCTTGCCTGAAGGAAACCACTGTGTGCACCTGTTACCTCTGCCCAGGCTGTCAGACAACAGGAAGCACTCCCGGGGGGCGGGGGGCAGGCGGAGTCACACCTAGAGCTCTCCCCTAGTCTCCTCTGAAATGCGCTGTCCAGTGTGAGACCGGGGGATGGATCTGCTGACCTTAGAGAAGAGTCATTGCAGGCATTCCCCTGCCTCTAGGAATGACTGCTCCAGTCTAGTCTGAAAAGGGGCTCTGGCCTCTCTCCTTGACCAAAGGGAGACCCCGAGATTCCACAGTTGCTCTGTCCTTCTGCAGGGGATTCATCTCTGTAGGAGATGGGGAGGGGAAGATCCCAGGGCAGGTTGGAGCTTAGGGGCCTGGGGAGCGAGGTTGAGGGAATGACCCTTCTGCTCCCTCTGGGTTGTCAAGGAGATGAGGCATGCCAGCGCTGGGCCAGCAGGGGGCTCTGCTGGCCACAGGACCTGCCTGTCGGGCAGCCGAGATGTGCACCCTTCATTGTGCAGGCTCATTTCCAGGAGTGCCTGAGAGGACGCGGCGGTGTCTCTGTGGGCACACACTTGTGTGTATGTTACAGGTGGGTGTGAGCGTGTGGCGCGTTGGAACGGGCATGTGTGTGCTTGGTGGGTTTGAGGACCCCCACACTGAGCCAGGTTTCTGCCAAGAAAACTCTTCCAAGGTCCTGCCGGCAGCCTTGGAAGAGTTTGTGCATGACTGGGGATGGCAGCCTCTGTGGATAGCAGGCCCCCATCAACACCAAGGACCTGATGCGTGCCAGGTTCAGGCTGGGCGATCCCCCTGTGCGGGGACCTCTAGGGCTCCAAAGATGACAGTAGAGACTCTGAGGAGGTGCAGTGGAGAAGGGATGGCAGGGAAAGGTCTTCCAGGCAGGAGGTGCCCAGCTCCTGGGCAACCTCTGTGGGCAGAGCCTTCTCCTGAGCACCAAGGAGAGACCTGTTCATTTGTTTCATCTTTCAACATTTTTTTTTTTTGAGACAGAGTTTTGCTCTTGTCATCCAGGCTAGAGTGCAATGGCGCGATCTCGGCTCACTGCAACCTCCACCTCCTGGGTTCAAGCAATTCTCCTGCCTCAGCCTCCAGAGTAGCTGGGATTACAGGCACCTGACATCATGCCCAGCTAATTTTTGTATTTTTAGTAGAGACGGGGTTTCACCATGTTGGCAAGGCTGGTCTCAAACTCCTGACCTCAGGTGATCCAACTGCCTTGGCCTTCCAAAGTGCTGGGATTACAGGCCTGAGCCACCGTGCCTGGCGTTTTATTTTTTGTGTGTGTTTGATTTCTGACTTGGCCTTTTAAAAAAAATTATAGAATATATAATATGACCGGGTGCTGTGGCTCACACTTGTAATCCCAGCACTTTGGGAAGCCGAGGTGGGCAGATCATGAGATCAGGAGATTGAGACCATCCTGGCTAACACAGTGAAACCCCGTCTCTACTTAAACAAACAAACAAAAAATAGCCGGGCATGGTGGCTCGCACCTGTAGTCCCAGCTACCCAGGAGGCTGAGGCAGGAGAATCGCTTGAACCGGGGAGGTGGAGGTTGCAGTGAGCTGAGAGCACGCCATTGTACTCCACACTCCAGCCTGAGCAACAAGAGCGAAACTCCATCTCAAAATATGTATATATATAAACAAAATTTATAATTTTAACCATTTTTAACTGTAAAGTGGCATTAAGTACATCCATATTATTATGCTATCACCATAAGTGGTGATATTCCACTATCAATCACCGTAAGTGGAATAATATAATATTTATTCATTCATTCCTTTTTTTTTTTTTTTTTTTTGAGACAGGGTCTTGCTTTGTCACCCAGGTTGGAGTGCAGTGGTGTGATCATGGCTCACAGCAGCCTTGACCCCTGGGCTCAAGGGATCCTCCCATCTCAGCTTCCTGAGGAGCTGGGATTATAGGTGCGTGCTACCACGCTCTGCTATTTTTTTAATTTTTTGTAGAGACAGGGTTTCACCATGTTGTCAGGCTGGCCCTGAACTCCTGACCTCAAGTGATTCTCCCACCTCAGCCTCCCAAAATGCTGGGAATACAGGTGCTGGGATTACAGACGTGAGCCACCAAGCCCAGCCAATATTAATCCTTTCACTTAGCATAATGTCTTCAAGGTTCATCCACATTGTAGCGTGTGTCAAATTTCATTTTTTTTTTTTTTGAGACAGGGTCTGGCTCCCCTAGGCTAAGGTGTAGTGGCACGATTTCAGCTCATTGTAACCTCCATCTCCTGTGCTCAAGCCATCCTCCCACCTTAGCCTCCCAAGCAGCTGGGACTACATGTGTGTGCCACCACACCCGGCTAATTTTTTTTTTTTTTTTTTTTGTAGAGATGGAGTTTCACCATGTTGCCTGGGCTGGTCTCGAACTCCTGGGTTCAAGCAGTCCTCCTGCCTCAGGCTCCCAAAGTGCTGGGATAACAGGTGTGAGCCACCCCGCCCGGCCTTCAATTATTTTAAAAGGCTAAATAATACAATTATTATTATTCATATCATGTATGTATTATATGTAATACAATAATACAGACAATTTCATTGTATGGATATACCTCATTTTGTTTGTCCATTCATCCATAGATGGACACTTGGGTTGCTTCCATTTCTTGGCTGTTGTGAATAACACTGCTACGAACATGGGTGTACAAACATTTCTTCTAATCCCTGCTTTCAGTTGTTGTGGATATATACCCAGAAGTGGAATTACTGGATCATATGGTAATTCTGTGTTTAATTTTTTTTTTTTTTTGAGACGGAGTTTCACTTTTGTTGCCCAGGCTGGAGTGCAACCGTGCGATCTTGGCTCACTGCAACTTCCGCCTCCCTGGTTCAAGCGATTCTCCTGCCTCAGCCTCCTGTCCATGTTTAATTTTTTGAGAAACTGCCATACTGATTTCCATAGCAACTCCATCATTGTATTCATTTATTTTTAAACTTTATTTTATTTTTTATTGCTTTTTTAGAGAGGGATTCTTGCTCTGTGGCCCAGGCTGAAGAGCAGTAGTGTGATCACAGCTCACTGCAGCCTCCAACTCCTGGGTTCAAGGGATCCTCCTACCTCAGCCTCCCAAGTAGCTGGGACTACAAGTGTGTGCCATCATGCTTGGCCAATTTTGCATTTTTTATAAAGATGGGGTCTCTATATGTTTCCCAGGCTGGTCTTGCATTCCTGGCCTCCCAAACACTGGGATTACAGGTATGAGCCACTGTGCCTGGCCACAGCCACACCATTTTACATTCCCACAGCAATCCAATTTCTCCATATCCTCACCATTAAGAAATAATTTTTGAGCTGGGCGCAGTGGCTCACGCCTGCAATCCCAGCACTTCGGGAGGCCGAGGCGGGTGGATCATTTGAGGTCAGGAGCTCGAGATTAGCCTGGCCAACATGGTGAAACCCTGTCTCTACTGAAAATACAAAAATTAGCTGGGCATGGTGTCAGGTGCCTGTAATCCCAGCTACTCTAGAGGCTGAGGCAGGAGAATCACTTGAACCCAGGAGGTGGAGGTTGCAGTAAGCCGAGATCTCGCCACTTCACTCCAGCCTGGGCAACAGAGACTCCGTCTAAAAAAAAAAAAAGAAATAATTTTTGAGAGCCCACTATGCACAAAGCTCTCTAGGAGGGCAAATCCGTTCTGAAAACCCAACAGCCATTGTCCTTAGGGAGCTCTCAGTCTAAGGGGGAGACTCAGGCCAGGCCCTTGAGCATCCTCCAATCTGAGGGGAAAGACACAGGCCATGCCTTTTGGGAGACCCTAGACTGATGTGGGGTAAAAATCCCTTGTTTTCGGCCGGGCGCGGTGGCTCACGCTTGTAATCCCAGCACTTTGGGAGGCCGAGGCGGGCGGATCACAAGGTCAGGAGATCGAGACCACGGTGAAACCCCGTCTCTACTAAAAAATACAAAAAATTAGCCGGGTGTGGTGGCGGGCGCCTGTAGTCCCAGCTACTCGGAGAGGCTGAGGCAGGAGAATGGCGTGAACCCGGGACGCGGAGCTTGCAGTGAGCCGAGATTGCGCCACTGCACTCCAGCCTGGGCGAAAGAGCAAGACTCCGTCTCAAAAAAAAAAAAAAAAAATCCCTTGTTTTCAAGGAGCACACAGTCTGATGGAGGAGGCACAGCTTCTTCCCTTTGGGGAGTCTGCAGACAGGCCCAGAGACCAGAATGGAGACCCCAGAGACAGCCAAAGGGCTGCTGAGTGGGTAAATCAGGGGGTACAGAGGGGTTGTGGTAAGCCCTGTCCCATGCCAGCCTGCTGTTGCCTGGGCAATGGCCCTGGTGTTTGCTTTGTGGCTGGCTAGACGCACCCTTTTCTGTAAGTGCTCATTTCCCACCAAGAGGAAAGAGGTCCCTCTTTAGTCTCCCCTTCCTCTGTTGTCCCCGAGGGGGGAACTGGCCCTCCTCTGGCACTGGAGACCCTGCCAGCCTGGCACCTTTGCCATGCTCCTTGCCTGCTGGGAGAGGCCCCATCCTGGAGTCTCATGTTGCCCACACCTTCCCTACTCCCAGAGGGCCCACAAGGTAGTGCTCTGGGCTTGCCAAAGTTCAGCCAAGGAAGTGGGAGACCCTACTGAATCCTCCCTGCTTGGGAGGAACTGGGGCATGTCAGGAGCCTGTAGGAACCTGGGGCTGGCAGTGGGAGGTGGGGGTGATGCCGGGAAGGATGAGCTTGCTTGGGTCTGTGAGCGTCCGCATGTGTCACCGTGTCTTTGCGTATACATGGCTGAGTGTCTGCATGTCTGAATGTGAGTGTGACTGTGATGACTATCCAAAAAGCCGTCAAAACAGCCTGCATTTATTAAATCCCTACTATGTGCTCTGAGCCTGTGCTAAGACTTTCTTTAATTTACTTAATCCTCCCAACAATCTTTGAGGTGGAAATTCATGTCATTACCATTTTATTGATGAGGAACCAAGGCTTAAAGAGGTTAAGTAACTCACCCAAAGTCTCACATCTAGAAAGTGGTAGAGATAGGGCTCTGACTCAGCCTCCAGAGGACTCCAGATCCCATGTGTCAGCCCCTGAGCTGTGCTACCACTGAAAGAACTTGGGAATTTTTTTTTTTTTTTTTTTTTGAGACAGGGTCTTGGTCCGTCACCCAGGCTGGAGTACAGTGGCGCGAACACAGCTCACCATACCCTTGACTTCCTGGGCTCAAGTGATCTTCCCACCTTAGCCTCCTGAATAGCTGGTACCAGAGGTGCACGCCACCATCCCCGATTAAGTTTTTTGTAGAGATGGGGTCTTGCCAAGTTGCCCAGCCTTTTTTTTTTTTGAGACCAGGTCTCACACTGCAGCCTTGACCTCCCTGGGCTCAGGTGATCCTCCCCACCTCAGCCTCCCGAGTAGTTGAGACCACAGGCACGCACTACTACACCTGGCTAATATATATATATATATATATATATATATATATATATATATATATTTTTTTTTTTTTTTTTTTTTTTTGAGACAGAGTCTCGCTGTCGCCCAGGCTGGAGTGCAGTGGCGCGATCTCGGCTCACTGCAAGCTCTGCCTGCCGGGTTCACGCCATTCTCCTGCCTCAGCCTCTCCGAGTAGCTGGGACTACAGGCGCCCGCCACCACGCCCGGCTAATTTTTTGTATTTTTAGTAGAGACGGGGTTTCACCGTGGTCTCGATCTCCTGACCTTGTGATCCACCCGCCTTGGCCTCCCAAAGTGCTGGGATTACAAGCGTGAGCCACCGCGCCCGGCTTATATTTTTTGTAGACACAGGGTTTCGCTGTGTTGCCCAGGCTGGTCTTGAACTCCTGGGCTCAAGCGATCCTCCTGCCTTGGCCTCCCAGAGTGCTGGGATTATAGGCGTGAATCATCATGCCCAGCCAGAATTTGAGGATTTTGTGCATTTGGCATTATCTCAGCCCACCTCCCTGATGGTGGTGGGATGTCTGGAGTGACAAGTGCTTCCTCATCTCCCTTCCCAGGCTTCTGTGGCTCTGGCCTAGTTTGAGGGAGAGAGAGCACAGTCCATCCCAACCCCGGGCAAGAGTGGCCCTAGAGGGGAAGAGCACTGGGTCTGGGGAGACCCTGGGAACCACCCACTACCCGTGGGCCAGACATAGCGCCAGTGTGGGGTGCCCAGGTTCCCGGTGATGGGGGTTATGTGTACATGAAGGGCGCTGGGGAGACACAGGCTTGCTTGGCCGGCTCATCAACTTGGCCTGCTGGGGCTTGTCAGGCGGGAGTCTCTACCCAAGCAATGCTGGGAACCAGGCATCTGAATGGGGCAAAAGGGTGGAAGAGGCCCGAGGGGGCAGCCGCCCTTGACTGAGGAGACTGGAGCAGGGTTCAGAGGCCCAGGCGTGGGCGGAGCGGGCATGTGTCGGTATCGCATTGCCTGCATGCCTGGGATGCACGGATCTGCGGTGGGATTTGCCCTGTCTGTGTGCGAGGTTGTGGAGTGGTCATGAGTCTGCGTTTGGTGGTGTGCAACTGGTGTACAGGACCAGATGGAGCTTCAAACATGCTGGATGACTCTCTTGGGGTGGAGGCATGGTTTGTCACCTGGCAGTTTGGGGCCCACATTCTGGGAAGAGCGCTGAGCAAGCCGGAGGAAGGAAAAGCAGGCAGAATCGACCCTGAGCCCCTCTCTCACTTCCTGAACCACACGCCCTGCAACACGTCAGTTTCCTTCTTGCTCCTATCTCTGACCCTTGGGACTCAGGACGCTCTCCTCCCCTTCCCCAGTGCCTACTTGCTTCTACTCCTCCAGTCTGGACCATCCTCTCCTGTGAGGGATAGCCTGGGAGATGTCTGGACCCACCCTCAAAAAACTGTCACCTCCCAGAGAGAAGAGGCCCTGTGCACCTGAGAGCAGGGCTCCCTTGGTTTGTGGGAGTCTCCCTTGGTGGGGGTGAAGGCAGCCGGCTTTGGCCAGAGTCTAGAACTTGGGGATCCCTAAAGGTTTCAGGAGCTGGGACAATATTCCTGAAAGACTCTCCAAAGTATCTCAGCTCCTGGCCCACAGCAGGTGCTCAAGATGTGGTTAAACAAGAGGGTAATGGAAAAAGATCTGGTAAGCGGTTAGAACCCTGGGATCCGGTCCCAGCTTAGTAAAAATGAGTCCTTGAACTAGTCACTTGTTCTCTTTGAGCCTCAGTTTCTTTTTTAAATTTTATTCTTATTTATTTATTTATTTATTTATTTTGGGACAGGGTCTCACTCTGTCTCCCTGGCTGGAGTGCAATGGCGTGATCTCTGCTCATTGCAACCTCTACCTCCCAGGCTCAGGTGATCCTCCCACCTAAGCCTCCTGAGTAGCTGAAACTACAGACACGTGCCACCACACCTGGCTAATTTCTGTATTTTTTGTACAGATGGGGTTTTGTCATGTTGCTCAGGCTGGTCTCAAACTCCTGGGCCCAAGCGATCTGCCTACCTTGGCCTCCCAGTGCTGAGATTGCAGGTGTGAGCCACGACGCCTGGCCAAGCCTCAGTTTCTGTAACTGAAAAACGGGTACCAAAAAAATCTCTGGTTATCTGATTCTTAGGGTAAGTGTCAAATGAGAACAAGTGAAAGTGCTTTCAAATAGTAAAAGACGATGATCTCTTGGAAGGAGGGAAGACTGGATGCCCTCCTTTTGGGGATGCAGCCTTCAAGCCCCTCCCCAGGGACCCTCAGGAAGATGAGGTTGAATGGATTTTGCAAGCTGGTCAAACTAGAGGGGGATGGGAGGGGCAGCTCAGCAGGGTAATTTCTGATGCAGGGGGAGGAAGCTGGGCAGGGCGTGGGGGGAGGACTCACTCTAGGCAGGAAGGCTTGGAATAGAATCTCAGCTACGCCTGGTATTTCCCAGCCCTGGGCCCCCTCCCCCACCACCCTCTGGGGCCCACCCCACATTCCTTTCCCAGAGGAAATGGGGGAGGGAGCGGAGAGGCTCCCTAGGCCTGGAGGATCATTTATTCAAGCTACATAAGCTTTGAGGCCCCACTGTGTGCACTCTCCCACTGAAGTCCCCACAGAGGCAGCTGGGTGTGGAGGTGGTGCGGGTGGGGAAGGAAGGTGTGGTTTGTGTTGGAGGAATCTGTTACCTCCTTGGCTGGGCCTTGCTCCCCCTGCCAGGTTAGAGGGCAGGAAATGGACATTGTATATGGTTGATCCTTTCCAAGATCTCTGCAGTCTGAACACAGAAAACCCATGTTGCGTCTCCACCTCTCTCCTCCCTGCTGCCCCAGAACCCTCAGCGGTTTTGAATTCCGCTGAGGTGGATTCTTGATCTGGGCACACAGCAGCACCTGTTGGCCATCAGAGGCTCCATGGGGGATGAGAGGGGAGAGTCACTCCATTTCCTCAGAACCAGGGACTGGACTAGCAGCAAGAGGAATGCAAGTTAGGCACCTGGAAGGACTTACTGGCTGCTTGCTGGCAGGACAGGCCAGACTTGGAGCTGAAGACATCTGGTTGCCCTCCGCTTGGGGCCCCAGAGTCTGACATGGCTGGGGACATCTTGATGGTGGTTCCAGCTGGTCTAGGAGGGTCTGGCCTTTGGAGAGTATGAAGGAGTCACAGGGCAGGTCAGGGCAGGAGTGGTCCGGACACTGAATCCTTAGTTTTCTAGCGATGGAAGTGGGGCGGTTGAGGGTGCCGATGGAGATGGAGCGTCCTGCTCTCCCCGGCTGCAGTCCTTTCCCGCTCTCCCCCTAAGCTCTCCTGACTCAGCTCGTGGCAGCCTCACTCTTCCCATCTGGCTTCCGCCAGGGTGGGGGTGGGGGGTCCAGCTCCTGCACGGCGGGGGAGCCCAGCAAACAGCAAACAGGAAACAGGAGAACAAAACCAGCTCCCTGGCTGACACAGGCAGCCGCCCCCACACGCCTCACCCTCACCCTTCCTCTCTCTTTCTTCTCCCTCCCTTGATCCCGACCTCCCTCGTGGTCCGCTCTGCTCCCTTCCCCCTCCCCTCCCACCTCCGTCCCCTAGGCTCCCTTCCCGTCCCTTTGCTTCTCCACCTTCTGACACTTTGTTGTCTGCTCCCTTCCCCTCTCTCTGCCCCCAGGCCCCTCCCCATCTCTGCCCCTCCATCTCCCACCTCCCACCCCCTTTCTGGATTTCCTACCTCCCCATTGGGCCACCCTCCCGCAGGTTCTTGCTGGGGACAGTGGATGGTGGAATGGGAGGAAAGGGGAGCTGCTTCTGCTTGGTGCTGCCTTCTGGTAGCTGCCCCAAAAAGGCCCAACCCTTATGACGCTTCCTCCTGGACTCCTCCTAGATTCGGGAGTGGGGTTGGGCTGCAGCTGCCCCGCTTTCCTGGCTGCTGGCTAGGATTTGGGTGTAGGATAGAAGTTGGGATGAGGGGCCCTGGGGTTGGAGTCCCAGTGGTGCCATAACAAGCTGGGTGCTCTTGGACCTCAGTTTCCTTCTCTACAAATGAGGCCATAGAAATGGCCCCGAGCCACAGCAAGTGGCTGTGGTGATATTGTTGGTGAACAGTCAAGTGGGCTAGAAATGGTGATGGTGATTACACATCCACTGGCCAAGGCCTCTGCTAGCCCCACCCGGATGGGGCCTGGGAAGAGCAAGAGCCAGGAAGGCGAGCAGGGCAGGGGCTAGCACAACATGGCGCTTCCTGTCTGGCTCACATGCCAGGGGTGGGAGAGGGGGCAGCTTTGAATGATTGTCAGCTTGTGGTGACCCTCTAGGTAGAGCTAATGGGTAGGGAGTCCTGGGAAGGAGGGTGGTTCCCACGGGGGTGTTGGGGACTCCACCTGCGCCTAAGGGTGTGTGGCTGTCACTCTGTGCGGGGCAGTGTGTGTAGCACTCGAGGGGCTGTGGCATCCATGCCTGGAGTGCCTGAGCTGTGCAGTGTGTGCGTGGCATCTGCCATGTTGTGGGGGTCCCTGTGGGGTATGTGTGGAGTGCGTGGGTGGGTAAATGTGGATCTGGTGTGCTTGCACATGCATCTCTCTGAGTGTGTGGACCGTATACACTTGGGCGGATGTCTGAGGTGTGTGTATACGATGTGGAAGAGTGTCCTGTGTGTGGGGGGGGATAGTGTGTTTCTGGGGTATGTCCACATAGGGTGAGTGTGTGTGGGCAGGTGGATGTGTGTGGTGCGGGTCTGTACAGAGTGGGTAGGGTGTGCAGCAGAGTGAGGGACACCTGGAGCACGTGTGACTGTTTCTCTGGGTGCACGTGGCTGATGCGCGCGCGTATGCGTGTGTGTGTGTGTGTGTGTGTGTGTGTGTGTGTGTGTGTGCTGGAAGGGTGCAAGGTGTGCGGGCCGGGGGAGAGTGCGTGTCTGGGTCGAGGGCTGCCGTCTGCGTGTGAGGGTGCGAGGGTGTGGTCGTGCGGGGGACTGTGTAGTGCCCTGGCGTGTGGGGTGTGAGTGTGCGATCTGGGCGGCCGCGGACAGGGGCCGCCCCGGAGGGGGAGGCGTCAGCCCTGCGAGACTCGCGGGCGTGTCGGGGCTCGGGCGCCTTCAGCCGGGAGGCGCGGGAGGCGCGGAGCCGCTCCAGCCGTCCTGCCGCCGTCCGCGCGGGCCGTCCGTCCCTTCGGGGCCCCCGGGCCCCGGGCCCGCGGCTCCGGGGGGCGGGCGGGGACCCCTGGGGCCCGCCGGCCGCCCGGGGGGTCGAGGACGCCGTCTGCCGGGCGCCTAGCAGCGGCCCCGGGCCCCCGCGCGGCGCGCGCGGCTCCGGAAGCCCGGCCTGGGGCGTACTGGGGCCGGGGCGGTGGCCGGGCCCGGGAGCCCCCTTCGGCCGCGGAGCTGGTGGGCAGCGCCGTGTGGCGCGTGGAGCGCGCGGGGGCCGGGGGCTGGCGCTGGGAGCGCGCCGTCGGCGTGGACTGCAGCGCCCCGGAACCGCGCTGCCTCTGGCTGCCCTGCCTCAGCCACAGCGACCGCCGCGCGCCCGGGCCGCACCGGGCCAGGGTGAGCGCCGCGGGGCCGGGGCCGGGGCTGGGTCCGGGGCAGGCCTTGTCGGGGTCTGAGTGGGACTGGGTCACCAACTCCCTGCGGCCTTTGAGCTGTGTGCGCCCTGCATTCCAGGACTGATGCCCCTGGAGCGGGGAGTGAGTGAGGCGCTTGAGAGACGGGGCTGAGGGTGGCAGGATCTGTGGCTTGGAGCTCTGCCAGGGCTTCTGGGATGACAACCCCAAGTCTGGGTCGAGGCCTCCAGGGGGGCTCAGCCCTCTCGGTTTCCAGGCAGTGGAAGGATGGAAGGGACCAGAGCGTTTGAAGAGACGCTGGGGCTTCTAGGAATCCCAGAGGGTGTGGGTGGGCAGGGACCCCGAGTCCGAGGCAGGCAGAGGCACCACTGAATGGAGCAGGGCACACGACCCACCCCACCCCTGGTAGGGGACCTGGACACGGCACACGAGGGTTTCCTAGTGGGCCGAGGAGGCTGAGTGGCAGACGGGCCCCTGCAGGTAGTGAGTGCTCTCAGGGCTGACAGGGCTGGGCTGGGGGACTGCGGTGTTTCTGATGTCCGGGATGGACCAGGCTGGTAGGGTGTGAGTCACAGTGGGCGCCATGCCCGGCCTGAACACTGTGCTCCCTGCAATGACCTCTTTATGCTCCCGGGGGGAGGAGCAGGGCTCCTGGGTTCTAGTTTCTGGTGCTGCCAACCCACCACGTGTCCACCTCTGCCTAATTTGTGGCCTAAGGCCGTCTGCCCTGCTGTCACCATCAGCTGGTATTTTTGGACGTCTCTTTCCTTCCTGACATGAGGGTGGGAGTGTTTGGAAATAGATCCAGGCCAGGAGAATTTAATCAGCAATGTCCCTGTGTCCCCTGAGCGACTCCCTCTCAGTCCCCTTGTCTCTGTGCCTAAGTCAGGCAGAGCTGTGTGTGTGTGTGTGAGCTGTGCACCTTTCTAGTTGTTATCAATGGCTCCTTCTCTGTTTTTGCACCTATCACCTTCCCCACCTCAAGATGAGAACAAGACTCAGTTCTATCCCAGGTCATAGGGGAGGAGAGGAAACATGCATGTATTATAGCATGAAGGATTGAGGTTAAACAAGGAAGAACTTCCCACAGAGGAGATGCCAGCTCTGGCTCTTGATGGGTGTCCTGGTGTCTCCTCTTCAAGCAGGTGTGTGGTAGCTGACATTCTCAAGAGCCTAGTTGGAAGAGGTGGGAGGAAGGGGACTGGAAGGAAGGAACAGAGGAAAGGGAGAGGTAGAGATAAGGGAGGGAATGCTGGTAGTGCTTAGTGAGGAGGGGACCTGGAGAGGAAGGCATGCCTCCTGCCCTGGATTACATGCAGGCCCTCCCAGGGAGCAGCCCCCCCAGGCAGCTGGCAGCTCCAGGCAGGATGTGTGCTGGGGGAGGGGCAGGGGGCGTGCGGGGACCTGTCCCAGCCACTTCTCGTCACTGGGGCAGCTGGTGGCTTGAACCTTAATCCAGGACAGCAGCAAAACAATGGGCCCTGCAAACAGCCTCAGCTCTCAGCCTGGGTGGGGGACAGGCAGGGGGCAGCCCACACTGGGGAGGAGCAGGGGCTTCTGGTAGGAGAGGGCAGTTGGTGAGGGGACCCCCAGACCCTTTTCGCTCCCTGATCAGTTCCTTGCCAGGTCAGCAGAGATGGGAAATCCAGGGGATTTCAGACCTCAGCAGAATTCCCAGAGAATTTTCTCCTCTGGGCTCCCCGGGCCCCCATGGGGGTGTGGGGCACCATGGGAAAGGCTAGGCTAAAGTTACAAGTGGAAGATGCTGGACTACCCCTGATGTCAAAACCCCTGCTGAGACCTCCTGGACTGGGGGTCTTCCAGCTTTTGCATGGTCCCTGTCTGGTAGGGGGCACTTATAGCCTCATCTGGGTAGTCTTCCAGACTGTATAGGATTAGAACAGTCTAGAACGGTCTGTCTCCCTTGCCTGGAGCTCCACTCAGCCTCTTGTATATTCCACCTGGCTCTGTCCCCTGGGGCTGTATGAAGCAGGCCTATTGCCTATTGCCTATTGTCTCTGTCACATTTTTCTTTAATCTTCTGAGATTGGAGGATCTAGCCTCTTCCCCAGGCCTGCTAGACAGCAGTCAGGCTCTCCGCCATGCGGAAATCCTTAGCAGAGGGCAGCTGTCTCCCTCCACTGGGTGCCTGGACAGGAGGGTGGATGGTCCATGAATGAACTTCTTGGCATCAGGACATTTGAGTGGCAGATGTTTTTGAGCTTTCTCCAGCTATGAGAAGGGGACAAAAGGGGATGTTGCTAGTGAAGCGGGAGCTCCTCACTCCAGAACTGATGAGCTTCTTCCTCCACACTCAGCCCCTCAGCCTTTCTCCTGTCAGCTGATGCCCCCTGCCTGGTGCCGAGGAGGAGTTGAGGGGAGTAAGGAGTGTTGGTGGTGGGGGCTTCTTGCCCTCTGAGGGGCTTGGACTAGGGGCAACATAGAGGTTAGGCCACATGATGTTATGGATTTAAGAGTCCTCTAGGGGGCTTCTTGGCTTTTCAAAGCCAGGCAGCTTCTCAGTGGCTCCCATCTTCCCCAGTTGGGCTCCGTGAGCACCATCCATCTGACACCCTCCTGTTACCCGCCTTCCTTCTCTGTGTCCCAAAAGGAGCCCTGTCTCAGGCACTGTTTTTCTTCTTGCCCCAGAAACAGACCTGTGTGCCCCTTCCAAAGTCTTGTCTTCAGACACCCTCTGCCAGGTCATCTTGGAGAATCCCGAGAATTTTGGGAGGTCTGACAGGAGGCTTTAGTGTCTCTGAAACCTGCAGCCTTTTTTTTTGAGACGAAGTCTCGCTCTGTCGCCCAGGCTGGAGTGCAATGGCGTGCTCTCAGTTCACTGCAACTTCTCCCTCCTGGGTTCAAGTGATTCTCCTGCCTCAGCCTCTTAAGTAGCTGGGATTACAGGCACCAGCCACCGTGCCCGGCTAATTTTTGTATTTTTGGTAGAGACAGGGTTTCACCATGTTGGCCAGGCTGGTCTCGAACTCGCCTTGGTCTCCCAAAGTGCTGGGATTACAGGTAGAGACAGGGTTTCACCTTGTTGGCCAAGGCTGGTCTCCACCCACCTTGGCCTCCCAAAGTGCTGGGATTACAGGTGTGAGCCACTGTGCCCAGCCACCCCAAGCCTTTCTGGTGAACCAGCCAGGCCTCTGGGCTGGGCTCTGGAGCCTCAGGAAGTCCCTTCAGGTGTCTGATGTCCAGTCCGCTCCCTCTTGGTTCTTGGTCTCCACTGTGTTCCTGCCGCTGTTCTTGAAGGATGCGTGTGTGCCGGTCTGCTGTGCATGTGTGTATCTGCATGTCTGTGATGCATGTGCATTGTGTGTGTAGGACTTTGATTCTGTGCAACTCTGTGCATATCTATGTGTCTACGTAAGTGTGCACATGTGTACTCATTTGTGTGTATCTGTGTGTCTGCATATTTGCACGTGCTTGTCTGTATGTTTGTGGTATGTTCCATCTGCATGAGTGTATGTGGCTGGGGCGGTGTCTGCATAAGTATGTGTCTATCTGGGAGTGCATGTATGTGTGCATGTGTGTGTGTGAGATTGTGCATGAGCTAAGACAACGACAGGCACTTCCTGGGCAGGAAGGCTGTATCCAGGGTCCTGCACATAGTAGGTGCTCAGTGAGCATTTGCTGAACTCAGCTGAACTGAACTGAATGAACTTGCTTCAGTGAGTTATTTTCCTGAGGGCAAAGACATTATGAGGTGACTGAGGGGAAAGGAAAGAAGGAAAAAGCTATTGGGATGATGAAGGTGGGAGAGTAAGGAAGGGGTGAGGAGGAGGTCATGGGCAGGGAGGATGCCTGACAACCCTAGGGTGAAAGACCCCTTCTGGTGCCCCCTCTGGTCCTGTGGGCTGCAGGAGGTGGTGCAAACAGCCAGAAGTGTCAGCCACACGGGCGCTCAGCCTGGCCCCCCTGTCTCCCACAGCTGCCACTGGGCCCAAGAGATGGGTGCTCCCCTAGGCGCCCCTTCCCCTGGCAGGGGCCGAGGACGCTGCTGCTGCACAAAAGTCCCCAGGACGGCTTTGGCTTCACTCTGCGCCACTTCATCGTGTACCCACCCGAGTCGGCCGTGCACTGCAGCCTGAAGGTATGCCCGGCTCGCCACTGCCCTGGTCTGGGGAAGCTTTCATGAGGGAGAGAGACTCTTTTGTGCCAGTCCTCTTCATGGTCCTTTCACCCTCTCAGAGAAGCAGTCCTTCCTGGGGTCCAGCCTGACTCCCTTCTGCTGTGGCCTGGGGAGGAGGACTGCAGGGAGGCAGTGCCAGCCTTGGCTGGGTTATTTGCACTGTGTGACCGTGGACAAACACTTTAATCACTGTGGCCTGGGTCTTCTCAGGAGACAGGGAGGGGTGGCTGGTGCAGGGCAAGGACCTTGCAGGTGGGCAGCCAGGATGCTCACCTCACACCCCCAGATGCTTGTCTCTGGCAGGTGAACAGTTGTCTGGGAGTTCCTGGGACCCCTGATCTACCGGCTGCTTCTGAGCTGGGGTTGCTCCTCCCCTCTCCAGCGTGAGCTCTCAGGGGCCTAGCACACCTGTGGGAGCCCTCCCAGCACGCCCCCGGCCCCTGCTGGCCACAGCTCAGTGCTCTGGAAAGAGACCCAGGCTGGGACATAGGAGCCCAGAGTTCCAGTCCTGGGACAACTCCTCACTCATTGTGAATTTGGGGCCGCCTCCCCATCTCTGGACTCCGTTTCTCCTGCTGGAACCTGAGGACATTTATCAACTTGACCCCTCAGAGTCCCTCCTGCCCTAATGTAAACGTTGTGTTCTCTGAGTCCAGGAACCAGGGGTCCTGACCCCAATCCAAGGCTGTGAGCTAGGGGGAGGGGCCCCTGACAGCGAAGCAAAAGTGTGGGAAGGAGACAGAAGGGGCCCCAGGGAGCAACCAAAGCCCCCGACTAGGGCTCTGCTCCCATCACCACTTCTTTTCCAGCAGGGAGGAGACATTGAGTTTGGAGTCAATGAACCCCTCTATCCACTTTCCCTGGGACTGGGATCTGCCTGCACAGCTATTGGGGGACTCTCCCTTGGTCCCACCTGTCAGAGAACCAAACAGGGGACTTCACTGTCTGTGTTCGTGTGCTCACGTGTCTCTTTGTGTGCACCGCATGCTAGCCATGGACATGCATGTGTGTATCTCTCTATGTGTGCATATAATGTCTGCAAATACATGTCATGTGTACATGTAACTGTGCAGCTCTCACATGCATGCCGGAAGCTCTGGGGCTCCTGCATAACTGTTCTCATTGGCTACAGCTGTGCTTAACAACATAAGTGGGGGCTGATGGTGTGTGGAGGGGGCACAGACCCCTACTTCATGCCCAAGGACACCAGCCCCTTAGTTCTCCTGAACCCCCAGTACTTCCTTCACTCTTTCCCCAGAATGCCCTTCCTTCTGCCCCCTAGCATCTTCTCTCAGGGGACCCTGCTGAATGAAGCGTGACAGCAGAGGATCTAGGGCTGGAAGACCTAGGGCCAGGCAAGCCAGGGACAGGCTGCCTCTCCTTTCCAGAACCTGCCCAGGGCTGGGAGGGGCCTTTGGCCTGGAGGCGGGAGGAGGCTGTGTTCTCCCGTCCTTCATGCTGCCGCCTGGCAGCCTGCAGGGAGCTCAGCCGTCCAAATGCATCTGTCTGCCTCTGCCACCCTCTCACAGTGCTGTCAGCTTGCATCAGCCGGAGTGCACCCCACCTGGGAGGAGGGGGGCAGAGTGCTTGCTCCCCAGAAGGGCCCAGCAGCTTTCCTGTGACCCACCCTGCCCTCATTGGGGTGCCACAGAGGCCTGGGTTCCAGCCCTGGCTCTGCCACTGAGTCTCTGAGTGGCCTTGAACACACCATACCCTGCGAGCTATACAATGGGTACATGTGTGGAGAGGGTTAGAAGAGATGACGCTGAAGGTCCAATCCAGCTCTAAAATGCCACATCCAGCTGAATTAGCCTGTTCCTCTGACCTCCATGCCCTCCTTCCTCATTCCCCCACAAAGTCTAGTGCCATCACCTACCAGGGTGATCCCAGAGGCCTCTCAGTGGGTCCCCTTGACACCCTGCACCCAGGTGCCAGAGTCCTCTCCCCTAACTGGCATTTTCACCTCCACTCTCTCCCACAGAAGAACTTCCATTGGCTCCCTCTTCCTGTCCTGTAAGCCTGAATGCTTTAGCCTGAGTATTGTCACTTGCTGGTGTTGACTTTCTCCTTTAACTCAGCAATTCAGCCCCTGGTGTGCTGTGAGTGCTTATCCCTGCCAGCCAGTGTCTGCACACCTCGCCTCCCTTGTCCACAATGCCTTCTCCCCACCACCCTCAGATGTCTTTGAGTCCCCTCCCCAGGAGGACTCTAATCAGTCCTCCCCTTGGCGTTCCCTGGACCTGATAGCTGTAGTTTGCGCTTGTCATGTGCCTATCTGTGACTGCCCGGGTCTTCTGTGTGTGTGAGCCTGTGTGATGCCTCTCTCGTTGGGCTGGGAGCTCCCCCAGGAAAGGGGTCTTGGGTCAGTTGTTGGATTGCGGGTTCCCCGATGTTTAGGGTGTTGAGGTGATGGGAGCACATGTCACTGGGGAACTTGGCCTCGGACTTGGTGCCCCTCGGACACCCCTCCCGCACCCTCCCCTGCTGGGCTACTTGGGAGGAGATAAGGGGTGGCGGGAACCTGAAGGGGCCCTGCCCACTGGAGCTGGGCCACCCCTGGCTGCTGAGGGCTGGACTGACGCCCACACCCACTCCTCTGTTCCCTGCAGGAGGAAGAGAATGGAGGCCGTGGAGGAGGTAAGGGAGGACTGGCGGGCGCTGGACCTGCACGGGGACTCCTCTTCCAGCTCCTGTCTCTCCCTGTCCTCCCCCAAGACTGCCTGTCCTTTTCTGTGCCCCCCTCTCTTGACTCCTGTTCCTGCCTTTGCTCCTGTCTGTGCCCCTGGTCTGGCCCCCTCTGGGCGCCTCTTCCTCACTCTCCTTGTCCTCCCTCTTTCTTTTCCCACATTTGTCTCCCTTGGGCGTTTCCTTCACAGAAGTTTGCTGAGCTCGGCACACTGTGGGCGGCACTCTGGGGCGCAGATGGGTGTCTGCCACCTGGCCCCTGCCCTCAAGCTGCTGCCAGCCTAGAACAAGGCAGGGCAGAGCTGCAGGGCCTGGGGGCTGGTGGTGGGAGCACTGAGCAAAGGCTGTCCTTGGAGGTGGAGACAGTGGGGACCTGGTGGAAGTCAGGGGGCCCCCTGAGAGGTCTTTCTCTCATACGATGTAAGCCTGACTCCCCTTGCTGTGGCCCTTGCTCCCCAGAGGCCCCTGGTGGATACCCAGGCCCCCAGGGTATTCAAAGCAGAGCGCCTTCTCTGGCAGCCTTCCTGCTCTGCCACTGGGGCTTCTGCTGGGCAGCCATAGGACGCTCCTGCATCCCCATCCAGAGGCCGTGGTGAGGGAGGAGCCCACTGACCTAGAGCAGGCCCATTTCTCTGTTAGCTTAGAGTTAGCAGCACTTAGGAGCAGAGGAACTTTGTTGGGGTGCAATGCGATTTGTGCCCACCCTAGGGGCCTCGGATCTCTGCTTGGAGCCCCTGAGCCTGGGGAAGGGAGGAGGTGGGGGATGTGAGTATTGGGTGTCTTGCTGGGTCTGCGGGAGTGGGCATCCCTGCGAGGAGCGCGTCTGACCCTACCACGTGTCTTCAGAACTGTTATGGCCTCTTGTATGGCACCCTTTCCTCTGTCTCGTGACTCGTGTGTGCACATGTGTATGTGTGAGAATCTGCTTCCCCCACTGGACAGGGAGCTCTGGAAGGACAAGGGCTGTGCTTGTTCATCCTTTTTTTTTCTTTTGAGATGGAGTCTTGCTCTATCACCCAGGCTGGAGTGCAGTGGTGCGATCTGGGCTCACTACAACCTCCACCTCCCGGGTTCAAGCAATTTCCTGCCTCAGGCTCCTGAGTAGCTGGGATTACAGGTGCCTGCCACCGCGCCTGGCTAATTTTTTTATTTTTTGGTAGAGACAGGGTTTCACCATGTTGGCCAGGCTGGTCTTGAACTCCTGACCTCATGATCTGTCTGTCTCGGCCTCCCAAAGTGCTGGGATTACAGGCTTGAACCACTGCACCCAGCCTTTTTTTTTTTTTTTTTTTTGAGACAGAGTCTCGCTCTGTCGCCCAGGCTGGAGTGCAGTGGCGCAATCTTGGCTCACTGCAAGCTCCGCCCTCCAGGTTCACGCCATTCTCCTGCCTCAGCCTCTCCGAGTAGCTGGGACTACAGGAGCCTGCCACCACGCCCGGCTAATTTTTTTGTATTTTTAGTAGAGACGGGGTTTCACCATGGTCTCGATCTCCTGACCTTGTGATCCGCCCGCCTTGGCCTCCCAAAGTTTTTTTTTTTTTTTTGAGACAGAGTCTTACTCTGTCACCCAGGTTGGAGTGCAGTGGCTCAATCCCAGCTTACCACAACCTCTGCCTCCCAGGTTCAAGTGTTTCTCCTGCCTCAGCCTCCTGAGTAGCTGGGATTACAGGCGCGCGTGCCACCACACCCAGCTAATTTTTGTATTTTTAGTAGAGGCAGGGATTCACCATATTGGCCAGGCTGGCCTCGAACTCCTGATCTCAAGTGATCCACCTGCCTTGGCCTCCCAAAGTACTGGGATTACAGGCATGAGCCACCTCGCCTGGTCTGTTCATCCTTTTTAGTGTAGTTTTTAGCACATGAAGAGGACACAGGAGGTGTTTACAGAGTGACTCTTTGTATGTCCCTATAGGTTTTCTTTCTCCCAGGTCTGTGTCCTCCTGTCGGGTTCTGTGCCTCCATAGGCCTGTCCAGGGTCCCCATAGATGCGTGGGCCTGTGCATGTTTGTGACCGGGCGAGTGCAATCATTCTCTGAGTGTGTGTCCCCTGTGTGTGTAGCTGTGCATGGGTGTGACCTTCAGCAGCCACCCCCAGCTAACCTGGCTGATGCCCACCAGGACCCTCCCCCCGGCACCGCCTGGAGCCCATGGACACCATCTTTGTCAAGAATGTGAAGGAAGACGGCCCTGCCCATAGGGCGGGGCTTCGCACAGGTGAGCTGGCCCAGTTACCTGGGTTCTACTTTCTACCTTCTGGCTAGGATTTGATTCTCGGATCCAGGTGTTGGGGAGGCTCCTGTCCCCACAGTGTTAGCCATGCCTGGTACAGGGGTTCTCAGATGGGGCCTTTGATGCCCCTTGGTCATCACTCCTGCTCTACTTGTCCCCAGGAGACCGGCTGGTAAAGGTGAATGGGGAAAGCGTCATTGGGAAGACCTACTCTCAGGTCATAGCTCTGATCCAGAATAGGTGAGTGCCCCTGACCCCTCGTCCCATATTATCTCCCCTCCCCTTTGCCCTGGGGATGCCCTGGAGACCAGGATCCCTTCCTCCTGGACCATGTTCCTTGGCCCAGCCTGACGTTCTGCCTGTCTCTGTAGTGATGACACTCTGGAGCTGTCTATCATGCCCAAGGACGAGGACATCCTCCAGCTGGTGAGTCCGGCCCCTGTGGCCTGAGAGGAGACCCCTGAGCCCTGGGGCAGCACCGGCTCCCCTGGGAGGCAGAGAAGGAAGTGTTTGGAGGGCACAGGCCGACATTGCCCAATTGGGGATGCCAGGCCCCTCCCTGGGCTGGGGCTGGTTGTTGCTTCATTTGGAGCTGCTCTGTGCTGGGGGAGCTGGAGACCTGGCCTTGGCAGGCAGGATTCCTGCCAGGGTATCTGGAAGGAGGGTGGCCCAGCAGGCTCTGCCAGCCTGGCACGTTCTTGTCAGCTCCTAGGAGAGATGCCTGTTCCCTGCACCCCCTCCCTGCCTGGCCCTGAGTGAGGGTGTCTCTGGTGGGTGTGTCCACACAGGCACCGAGCACACATCGAACATTGCCCAGCACATCCCACCCCACCGTCATGTGCACCACACAGTACCCGAGCAGCACACACAGGTGCACAGCCACACGGCACAGCCCCACAGTCCCACCCGCTATATAGCATGAAGCCCACCACAACACACACACAGCACCAGGCACGCGCCACAATACAGACAACCACACGAGCACCCACTGCCACAGTTCACCTCACACAGCGAAGTGCACCACAACACACACCCACAAACATTAAAACACAACACACTCACCAGCCCCTTGGCTCCCTGCAGTACAAACAGCATAGTACCTCGCACACTCGGACCTCCATAACTACACACCCATGCCGCCCTATCACAACATGTATGCCCACAAACACCACGGCATCCTGCCCATCTCAGCACATGCGCCCACCCGTGTCACAGGACTCCAGATTTATACATTCGACACCTCAGCATACCTAGAAGACAGCATCCAGCCCACCACACAGAGAGCGTGGCCCAGACACTGCACGAAGCAGGCCCTGCACTCCCAAGTGTACCCTTCCACACACACACACACACACACACACTCACACACACACTCACACACTGCCTCTTTGTGCCTGGAGCCCGGCGGTCCGCTCTGCCCGGTGCCCACCTCCCTGGTCTCATGGGTCCCAGCCAGATGGCGGCTTACTTGCCCCTGAGGTCACTGTCCCCGGGGAGGCCCTGGGAGCTGCTGTGCTGGCTTCTGCCTTGGACGCACTCTCATAATCACTGTAATCACAGTGCCATGGCTGGCAGAATGCCCCTCTGGAAACCTCCACCCCTGACCTCGATTGTCCCCTTGCTCTTCCTGGGGAGAGGGAGGAAGGAGGGGGGGCTCTGAGATGGACTGCTCACCCCAAGTCTCAAGGCCCTGCCTGTACAGCTCCCCCAGGCTGAGGCGAGGCCAGCTATGGGGGAGTGACAGGGCGGGACCCTAGGATGTCCCCCACTCTCTCCAGCTGGCAGGGGCAAGGAGTGGAAAGGGCAGTAGCCTCAAGCTCTGCTGCCCAGGCTGGGGTGGGCTGGCAGCGCCAGATGTCAGCATCTGGGGGCCTCCACTGGCCCCCACATCTCCGCCAGCCAGAGGGTGGGGCCCAGGCATTCCTGTGGTTGGAAGCCAAGGCTGGAGGCCAATCGGGCCTCGGCAGCTGCTGACGCCACCACCGACGCGGCAAGGCCCCTCCACACCCATCCTCTCCTCCCTCCTCCTCCCGCCAGCCAGCCGAGAGAGAGCCGGGTGGGGGTGAGGGGGAGCCGCAGGGAGGGCAGACGGAGGGGGACCGGAGGCCCTGGCCAGGGCGACACAGTGGTCAGTAGGGGGGTTAGCTGGAGCTGGGGGGCAGGCGGAGGTGGGCTGGGATGCTGCCGCCGCCGTGATGATGCCGGGAGCCTGGGGAGACGGCGGGATGGCAGGAGGGAGAGGTATGTGTGTGCCGGCCCCTGTGCCAGCTGGAGGGGGCTGAGTGTGTGGGGGTGTGGTTTAGCTTGTCCTCATCACATGATGTTTGTGCCTGGGACTGGAGGTGTAGTTATTTGTGTGTGTTTCATTGTGTTTTACTGTGTGTGTGTGTGTGTCTCTGGGTGTGTATCTTCCGGTGTCTCCTCGTAGTGTGGTGTGTATGTGTGTTTGGTTTCACCCTCCCACCCTTTGGTTCTTCGCCTTGAGTTAGGCTCCTGGGCAGCTCAGCAGGGGCCAGGCTGGGCCCAGGCCACAAGGCTGCTGTCCCTGGGAGCTGACTCCTTTTTTGGCTGGGCCTGGGCGCTGGCCCTGTCACTCCTTAGCAATGCGGCGTCAGCCTCAGTTCCCAGTGCCAAATTCCAGGCCCAGGGGTGGCAGAAGGTGGCTCAAGTCCCCTCCTTCAAGCCTGGCAGGAGATGGGCAAACTCCTCCTCACCCCTGTGGCTCAGGAGCCAGCTCCCCATTCCCGGGGATGGAGGGACAGCTGGGCTCTGCCAGCCTCTGCCCCACCCGGACACACCCCTAGCCGGCTTTCTTCTCTCATCTGCCACCTTGACTGGTCTCGGCGGGGTTTCCCGGCTCCACCCGAGGAGCTTTGGGCATTGGTGGACATAAGGGGGCAGGCAGGCAGTGGAGGCCAAGACTGGGGGAGGACCCCAGGAAACAGATGCTGGAATGTTTGTGGCTAGGGCAGTCCTTGTCATAGTCTTAGCGAAATCCCACTTTTGCTGGAGTTTGCCTTGTCTCAAAGGCTTCTTGCTTCTTCTTTGTTCTCTCCCTGGACATGCCCTTCCACCTCCAACCACTTGTGCTGCCCCCTCGTTCCCCCCACCGCTTGGTCCTCTCCCTTCATTCCCCTCCTGGGCTCTTTGACCTCCTCGGGCCGCCATTCCCCTACCCCGTGGGACTTGTCTGGCCCTGCTTACCTGTCTCTGTGTCTCCGGCCAGGCCTACTCCCAGGATGCCTACCTGAAAGGGAACGAGCCGTATTCTGGAGAGGCCCGCAGCATCCCAGAGCCACCCCCGATCTGCTACCCCCGCAAGATCTACGCCCCTCCCACCCGGGCCTCCACCAGGGCCACTATGGTGCCTGAACCCACCTCAGCACTGCCCAGTGACCCCCGGAGTCTTGCTGCCTGGAGTGACCCGGGGCTCCGCGTGCCACCTGCTGCCCGTGCCCACCTGGACAACTCTTCCTTGGGGATGAGCCAGCCCCGCCCCAGCCCTGGCGCCTTCCCCCACCTCGCCTCGGAGCCCCGGACGCCCCGTGCCTTCCCGGAGCCTGGCAGCCGGGTGCCCCCCAGTAGACTGGAGTGCCAGCAGGCCTTGTCACACTGGCTGTCAAACCAGGTACCCCGCAGGGCGGGGGAGCGACAGTGCCCAGCCATGGCCCCCCGGGCCCGCAGCGCCTCCCAGGACCGGTTGGAGGAGGTGGCTGCCCCCCGCCCGTGGCCCTGCTCCACCTCCCAGGATGCTTTGAGCCAGCTGGGCCAGGAGGGCTGGCACCGAGCTCGCTCAGATGACTACTTGAGCCGGGCCACCCGTTCTGCCGAGGCACTGGGGCCAGGGGCACTGGTGTCACCCCGCTTTGAGCGGTGTGGCTGGGCTTCCCAGCGTTCGTCTGCCCGCACCCCCGCCTGCCCAACTCGGGACCTGCCAGGGCCCCAGGCCCCGCCCCCGTCTGGCCTGCAGGGCCTGGATGACCTCGGGTACATCGGCTACCGGAGCTACAGCCCATCATTCCAGCGCCGGACCGGCCTCCTGCACGCACTCTCCTTCCGGGACTCACCCTTTGGGGGGCTGCCTACCTTCAACCTGGCCCAGTCCCCTGCGCTGTTCCCACCAGAGGCCTCCGAGCCACCCAGGGTTGTACGGCCGGAACCCAGCACCCGGGCCCTGGAGCCTCCTGCGGAGGATCGCCGCGATGAGGTCGTCCTGAGGCAGAAGCCCCCGACGGGCCGCAAGGTTCAGCTGACCCCTGCAAGACAGATGAACCTTGGATTTGGTGATGAGTCCCCAGAGCCAGAGGCCAGTGGGCGAGGGGAACGCCTGGGCAGGAAGGTGGTCCCTTTGGCCACCACCGAAGACTCTCTGGCTTCCATCCCCTTTATTGGTGAGTGATGGTACATGTGGCTGTCCTGGAGGACTTAGCTGTCGGCTGTCTGTGTCCTGCTGTACCCCATCTGCCTGTCTACCATGGGCAGAACTCGGCTGGGTGCTGGTGGGATCATCTTGTTTCTCTGTCAGTTCATTCATCTGTTCATCCATCCATCCATCTATTCTTCCATCTTTCCTTCTGTTCTCTGTCATCGTTTCTTCCATCCTACCTCTCATTCATTTATCCTTCCAGCATCTTTCCATACACTCTTTCTTTTCTCCTACTCCCCATCCATCCATCCATCCATCATCTGTTCTTCCTTCCTTCTTTCCTTCCTCTCTCCTTCCTTTGTTCATTGATTTGTTCCATCCATTCATCCATCTATCCATCCATCTATTCTTCCTTCTTTCCTTCCTCTCTCCCTCCTTCTTTTGTTCATTCATTTGTTCCATCCTTTCTTCCAGCCATTCATCCATCTTTCTTTCCTTTGACTCTTCCTTCCATTCTCCCATTCTTCCTTCCATCTTCGCTTTGTATCTTTCCCTCTTTGTCCCTTCCATCCACCCTCCATCCCTCCATCCACTCAACAGATATTTGTGTCAGGCCCTGTGCATGGCTCCATGCTCTCCCGGACTGGATGGTCCAGCAGAGGGTGGTGGACATGCAGGGACAATCCATTGGGATGGGCATGTCGTAGGACAGGGAGCTTGAGGAGAAGGGCTCAGAGAAGGGCTATGGTGAGAATCTTGGAGAAAGGACATTTGGGCTAAGACTTGAAAGATGAGAAGGAGTTTACCAGGGGAAGAATATTCAAGGAGAGGGAATAGAATATGCAAAGACCCTGAAGTGAGAGAGGCAGGACCCCCTTCCGGGTTGTGAGGACCCTTTCAGGCCCAAGGGTCTCATTAGTCACTGGGGTTGGCTTTTGAGAGCAGAGGGAACCCTCTAAGGCTTGCCTTACCTTCGACTGGATGCAGGAGAGGGAGAGGCAAGAGAGTAGAGCGGCTGGGTGATGCCCAGGTTTCTGGCCGGGCTTGGAGGTGGTGCCTCACCGCCATGTTGGGAGTGAGAAAGGGAGAAAGTTCAGGACTGTTGAATATGAGGTGTCCAGGAGGGAGCAGGATAGATGGGGCTGGGGAGAAAGAGCAAGATGCAGGGTAATGGAGAGGGATGGTGGTAGATGGGAGGTGAGCTCACCCTACCAGACAGTGAAAGGGAGGAGGCCTGGGGCAGGGGGAAGACACAGCCCTGGCTCCCCCAGCCAGCCTTCAGTGGAGCAGAGACAAAGCCCCTTCTGTTAGTAAGGAAGGCTCTAGGCTGTGGCCGGGAGAGGCAGTCTCTTCTTCCAGAGCGCACTCTGTCTGAGGGGGAGATGTCATCTCTGCCCTTGAGGAGCCCCATCTGATGGGGGAGATTTTGCCCTTAGGAAGCTCTCAGTCTGAGGGGGAAGACACTGCCCCTGCCCTCAGGAGGCTCTTGGTCTGAGAGGGGAGACATAATTCATTCTCTCTGAGTGCCCTCAGTCTGATGGGGCAGACACCATCCCTGCCCTCAGGAGGCTCCCAGTCTGATGGGGGAATATTGGCTCTGTCCTCAGGAGCCTGGTCTAAGGAGGGTGGCTCAGCCCCACTCCTGAGGGGAAGGATTCCATGGCCACAGTCTGGACAGTGGGCCAGTCATGCTTGACAGTGGGCATGTTGCCAGCAAGACCCTTTGGGATGTGTCTGAGCCTGGAGGCGAGTGGCATGGGGGCTGGCAAGGCTAGGGTAGAGGCAGGCAGGCTCCGCTCTCTGCCGCCTTCACACCTTTCTCCTTCCACGCGCATAGATGAGCCCACCAGCCCCAGCATTGACCTCCAAGCCAAGCACGTCCCTGCCTCTGCTGTGGTCTCCAGTGCCATGAACTCAGCCCCTGTCCTGGGCACCAGCCCATCTTCCCCAACCTTCACCTTCACCCTCGGACGCCATTACTCGCAGGACTGCAGTGAGCGCTCCCCACACCCCCAGCCCCACCATCTCCCGTGCTGCCCAGTCCCAGGGGTCTCTGTTGGGCCTGCTGCTTGATGTCTGGCCTCTTCCTCTGGTTTCCGCTTCTCCTGGGGCCCCTTGGGAGAGTCACCTCCTGCCCCTGCCCAGAAGGGAAGGCTCTGGGAAGCCCCTGACCTGCTGCCCCGCTGACCCTGAGGCCCGATGTGGGCGGCTTTGCAGGCAGCATCAAGGCTGGCCGCCGCTCCTCCTACCTGCTGGCCATCACCACGGAGCGCTCCAAGTCCTGCGATGATGGACTCAACACCTTCCGCGACGAGGGCCGGGTTCTGCGGTGAGGCCCTGTCTGGACATGGGGTGGGGTGGCCACAGCCACCCTGGCCAGCTGCTCTGGGGCAGGGCTCTTGGCCCTGGGGTCCTCTATGCATGGAACAGTGGGCCTCCCCTGCTGGAAGGCCTCTGAGCCTTGGGGTTTGGTGGGTGATGAGATAGTGAGGGCCCAGCTTTGCTGCCCACATCCCTCACCCTCGACCCTCGCTTTCCAGGCGCCTGCCAAACCGCATACCCAGCCTGCGGATGCTCCGGAGCTTCTTCACCGACGGGGTGAGCTGCAAGTGTGTGGGCGTGCGCACACAGGAGTGAGGGTGTCGGGAGAGAGGGTGTCAGGGAGGTGGGGCCACAGCCTCGGCATGGGGGTTCCTGCTCCAGCTCCTGCCTTCCCCCTCCTCCCTGCACCCCTCACCCTCGTGTCCACTGCGGGACCTGCCCTCTGCTGTGGGCCCCGACATCCCTGAATGACACAGTGCAGCCCCACTCAGAGACCCCCGTCTGGACTGCCTCTTTCCAGACCCATCCCCCATAGCCACATGACTCACTTCTCCACTGTCTTCGAGGCTTTTTAGGTCTTCCCTGAAATTCCAGCCTCCGCTCCTGACATTTCACGCCTCCCTTCGCTACTCTATGTTTTCCTCCTCAGCACACCTCATGCACAATTGGTGTTTCCCTTCCTCCCTGCCTGACTCCCCAGCTAGAATAGAAGCTCCCCAAGCTTATATTTGGGGCTTCATTTGTTTCCTTCACTACCCTTGTCAGTATTTGCATCGTGTCTTGTCTTCATGGGATGGGGTCGGGGTGGACACTGGAAAGGTGTGGCTGGGACACAGGGTTGAGATTGGTGGACAGGTGGAGTTCCCAACCTCAGGACCTGGGGAGGCAGGATCAGGCCTGTGATAGCCCTGGCTGTTTGTTTGTTTGTTTTGAGACAGAATCTCACTCTATTGCCCAGGCTGGAGTGCAGTGGCATGATCTTGGCTCACTGCAACCTCCACCTCCTGGGTTCAAGCTATTCTCCTGCTTCAGTCTTCCGAGCAGCTGGGATTATAGGCGTGTGCCACCACGCCCAGGTAATTTTTGTATTTTTAGTAGAGTCTGGGTTTCACCGTGTTGGCCAGACTGGTCTCGAACTCCTGACCTCAGGTGATCCACCCACCTCAGCCTCCCAAAGTGCTGGGATTACAGGCATGAGCCACCGCACCTGGCCTCAAGTGATCTTGCTTCAGCCTCCCAAAATGCTGGGATTACAGGCATGAGCCATCACACCTGGACATATTGGTGTTTTTAAAATCATATATATATTTTTCATGCATGATTTTTCTTTTTTTTTTTTTTTTTTGAGATGGAGTCTCACTCTATTGCCCAGGCTGGAGTGCAGTGGCACGATCTCAGCTTACTGCAACCTCTGCCTCCTGGGTTCAACCGATTCTCGTGCCTCAGCCTCCCGAGTAGCTGGGATTACAGGCATGCGCCATCACACCTGGCTAATTTTTGTGTTTTTAGTAGAGATGGGGTTTCACCATGTTGGCAAGGCTGATCTTGAACTCCTGACCTCAAGTGATCCACCTGTCTCAGCCTCCCAAAGTGCTGGGATTACAGGCATGAGCCACCGTGCCCGTCCCACCTTTCCCTGGCTGTTTTTGATTATAGATGGACTGGAAAAGCCATCTTGATGTCAAGCGCTCTGTCTCACTGGTTGGTTGAACACCCCGGTGATGTTGGCACCTAGCTTATTTCTTATCACTTCTGCTTACTTAACTCTTCCTTGACTTGCGCCCTCTGGCTGGAGTCCTGTTGACACTGTCACTTCCTCTGTTTAACTCCTCGTGGACATGACTACCTGCTCCACTCACTCAGCCTTTGTTGATGTTCCCACTTCCCCTGTTTATTTAACTCCTCGTTGACACGATCACTTCCTCCATTTCCTTAATTCTTCTAAGTCTATAAAGTTACGGGAGGCTTCGAATTGGCTCCTCTAGCGTGGTGAGGCGTGTGGTCTGCTGACAGGTCATAGCCTTTCCTCCTTTCTGGCTTTTCCTTTACGTATGTCTCATGACCTCAACACAAGTGGTCCAGAGAGGACAAGCAATGCCCATGAGGTCGCACAGCACATCGGGGTGTAGCACAGGCGTATATCAGGCCTGTGTGGCCACAAGTGGTCCATGGGGTTCCTGAGATGCTGGCATTGTGGGAACCACCCTGAATTGTCCTTTGTTGTCTCCCTGCAGTCCTTGGATAGCTGGGGCACCTCTGAAGATGCTGACGCTCCTTCTAAGCGACACTCAACCTCTGACCTCTCAGATGCGACCTTCAGCGATATCAGGAGAGAAGGCTGGTTGTATTATAAGCAGATTCTCACCAAGAAGGGGAAGGTAAGATGGGTGGAGGAATGAGGTGGAAGCTGGCTCCAGCAGAACCCTCCAGCTTCTCCTAGGCCTACCCTGACAGCCTCTGGAGCCAGAGAGAGCCAGTGTAGGTTGTTGCATGAAGGATGGAGGTTAGATGCTAGGAAGAACTTCCTGGCAGGGGGATTTAAAGAACTTACGTAAAAGAAGTTAACAAGAGAGGTGGATTTTGCTGTGGGATAGATCTGATCAAGTCGGGCTTGAAATTCTGGCAAAACCATCCCACAGTGGCCCTGGCTTGACAGGCCATCCTGAAGATGGCCGCTGGGGCTCATGGAAAACAAGGAGCAAGGCCAGAGTGATTTCCGTAGGAGAGCTAAGGCCCAAGAAGAAGGCAGGCAAGTCAGCAAAGGGCTTAGTGTTTATCCTAAGGGCAACCAAAATCTCTCAGGGGCTCTTGCCAAGGGAGTTACAGCTTTAAAATATCCATCTGGCTCCCTGGGAGTGAGTTAGGGAGGGGCCACGCTGGAGGCAAGAAGACCAGTGAGGAGCCATCGTGGAGATCCAGGTGAGAGGTGAAGGGGGCTTCAGGGGGTAGTTGGGGAGGGTCTGGGAGGGAACCAGCAGGACCCTGAGAGGAGAAGGGCAGGGCCCCTGGATCCATGGGATATAAATCCTGGCCCCAGGCTGCACTGTGGGCTGGAGAAGTGGGAGGAGAGACCACGGCCTTCCCTCCTGGCGATTAGGATGAACCGGGGTTTGACTCTTGACTGCATCACCCATTGCTCTGAGAGCCTGGGTGACTCACCTGGCCGTGACTCAGTGTCCTCGTCTGTAAATGGAGCTAACAGTAATCCCTAGCTCATAAGCCTATTGCTAAGGATTAAATGAGATGATCTAAGTAAAGGGTTTACCCAGTGCCCAGCACTTGGAGCGCTGTACTTCTGCTTACTGCTATTTGTTTTCTTTTTTTGAGACGGAGTCTCACTCTGTTGCCCAGGCTGGAGTGCAGTGGCGCAATCTCGGCTCACTACAACCTCCACCTCCTGGGTTCAAGCAATTCTCCAGCCTCAGCCTCCTGGGTAGCTGGGACTACAGGCACTCACCACCAAACCTGGCTAATTTTTTTTTTGTATTTTTTTAGTAGAGATGGAGTTTCACCATGTTGGTCAGGCTGGTCTCGAACTCCTGACCTCAAATGATCTGTCTGCCTTGGCCTCCCAAAGTGTTGGGATTACAGGTGTGAGCCACCATGCCCAGCCCGCTTACTGCTATTTGAATTTTCTACCCTGCCTTCTGGGGTCTTGGGGGTCCCTGGAAAGAACATAAGCTTTGAAGCAGACAGACTTTGAGTTCCTATCTGGCCACATATCAAGCATATGGCTTTGGGCACCCCACTTACCTTCCCTGAGCCTCACTTTCTGATCTGTACGATGGGAACAATGTTATCCTACCCCAAAGGCTGCTGTGGATTAAGTGAGGGTGAAGTCGAGGCAGGACTGGCTCTCCTCTGTGGAGAATGACTAAGGCCTCACTGCTTGGGAGCCTCTGTGGAGGTTCTGGGGAGTTAGTGGTGAGGAAGCCAGGGCAGCCCTGCCCTCCTGGGGCTCCTGTCGCTCCTGTCGAGCAGAGAGAATGCATGTGGCGTCATGGTTCCAAGTGCACAGACTGCCATGACGCCGGGGTGCAGGGGCGGGTGGGCGTGGGTAGGGAGGTATCCAGAGGCTGAGACACGAAAGGGGTGAGAAGCCACAAAACTGGGAGACAGTGGAGGGGCCTGACAGGGAAGATGTCTCCTTAGAGGGTCTTGGGGAGAGGTGGAGAGAGGTGTGCTAGGAGCCAGGGCAAGAGGTGGAAGATGAGCCGGGGAATTGGGCACCTGCCCAGAGTGTGGGGCCTTGATACCTAGGAAGAGCCTGTCCAGGGTTTTATTGTTTTGTTTTATTTTATTTTATTTGGTGGTGTTATGTTATGTTATGTTATGTTATGTTATGTTATGTTATGTTATGTTGTGTTATGTTATCTATTTTTGAGACGGAGTTTCACTCTGTTGCCCAGGCTGGAGTGCAGTGGTGCAATCTTGGCTCACTGCAACCTCCACCCCCCGGGTTCAAGCAATTCTCGAGCCTCAGCCTCCTGAGTAGTTAGGACTACAGGAGCCTGCTACCATGCCCGGCTAATTTTTGTAGTTTTAGTAGAGACTGGGTTTCACTGTGTTGGCCAGGCTGGTCTCGAACTCCTGACCTCAAGTGATCTGCCTGCCTCGGCCTCCCAAAGTGCTGGGGTTACAGGTGTAAGCCACCGTGCCCGGCTCTGTCCAGGGTTTTAAATGTGGCCTGGGGATGGCAAGAGACTGGGGTTATGTCTGTGACAGGAGGAGCCAATCCCATTGCCATTGTTCAGGTGAGTGAGGCTGGGGGCCCTGACCCAAGGCGGTGGTGAGGGGCCGGGTGGAGCAGACACTTTAGAGAGAGATTCCAGGGGAAGGAGGGCCAGGGCTTGCCAGCTGCTAGGAGGTACGGAAGGAGGAGGAGGCGATAAGGTTCCTGGATTCCTGGCTTGGGCTGAGGGAGGGTGGTGGGTGGTGGGACCCTCCCTGGGCCATGGCACACCAGAGAAGCAGGTTTGGGGAGAGGAAGCCAAGGGGCTCCACTGGGGCTATGTGAGTCTGAAGGCCCTGGGACAGACCCCAGTGGAGGTGTCCTGGGGACAGAGGCTCTGAGGGCGTGGCACTAGAGGGAGGCCCACCTGGGGACGGCCTTTGTCTGTCAGCACCGAGGAGTTACCTGTGCCTCTGTGCAGGGGCTTGAAGGAAGAAGGCAAGAGACCTGGCTGAGCCTTGAGAGAAGTGGGGGGGCCAGGGAGGCTGACGGAGACCAAAAAGAGCCAGCAAGTTGGCAGCGACCCGTGGGGTGGGAGCCATGAGGCAGGGAGGAACCAGCCATGTGCACTGTGTGAGGAGAGCCACATGTGGGCCAGCCCTTCCAGTCTAACGTGTGAGCCACATGAAGGGTCCTTGTGAGGGTGGCTGGCTCCCCCTGCCTGGGAGCCTGACCCTCAGCTCCTGGGGGCCCTGAGCCCAGTTCAGGGACAGGAGCTGTACCCTTCCTGCTCACTGGCCAGTTCTGGAGGACCAGGCCTCCACTCCCTTGCTGGCCAAAACCCGATGTCACTTGTTCCCTTGGTGCCGTGGCCTGGACGTTAGAGGAGAGTCTTCAAGTCAGCCTCAGGTCCTTGGTCCACCCAGGCTGTGGGCACCCTCTCCGAGCTCCCTCTCAGCCCTAGCCTCTTTCAGAGACATGGACTGTCAGGCAGAGGAGGGAAAGAGACAGTGACTTGTCCCCGCAGCCTCAGCCCCAGCATGGGAGCTGCATGCAGCCTTGGTGACCAACTCCCTCACTCACTTACCAGCCGGAGACACTGAGGCCTGGGAGTGCGGTTGATTTGTCCTAGGTCATCCCGCTGGTTTAGTCTCAGAGAGGTGCCCTTGTCACCACCTCACTGTCACATTAAAATTCTCCCTAGAGGGCTCTGCTGTCTGCTACTCTGAATGTCCCTGTCCCTGTCCAGCAGTTCTGTGATGAGCGGGGCTCATAGCTCAGGATCCACACGATGGGAGGCCAGATGTGTGCTGTGTCCATCTGCCAGCCACGGGGTCTCTGTCTGGTTTGTTCAGAGAGCTGAGGCCTGTGCTGGATGTAGAGCCACCAGCCAGCAGAGAGGAGCTCTTGGTCTGATGGGAGATGGAGCTCCTGCCCTCAGGGTGCTCCAAGGATCATTAATTCATTTATTCAGCAAATACTGATGAGCCCTTGCATGCAGCTGTAGGCCCTGGGATATGGAAATGAGAGGATGGACAAGCTCCCTGTCCCCAGGACAGCCTGAGGCTGCAGTAAATTCTTGGAAAGGATCAAGCTCATCAGAAGCGGGAGCTGCATTGAGGGAAACATATGGTCAGAGAAGGCCTCACCGAGGAGGTGACGTTGGTAATGCTGGAGCTCAGATCTGAAGGGGAAGAAGGAAGCAGCCACATACAGAAGTGAGGGAGGGGGGCTTAGGCAGAAGGAAAAGCAAGCGAGAGGCCCTGAGAAAGGAAAGGCTTGGCTCGCTCACCTGCAAGGGCCCCCTGGCTTGACGTAGTGATAAAGGTGTGAAGATCAATTTGGAGAGAGGCAGGGACCGACCACAGGAGACCTTAGATTTGATTCTGAGGGCGATGAGATCTCTGGAGAAGATGCTAAACAGGGGAGAGATGTGATCTCCTTTTCATTCTAACATGATCACTGCAGCTGCTGCTGGAGAATGGTTGCAAGAGCGAGAGTAGAGACTGGGAAGGTCTGTGCGTCCTCCAAGCAAGAGGCGTTGATGGCGTGGACCGGGTGGTGGCAGGAAAGACAGAAACGGGATATTTTGGAGGCAGAACAGTTGTGACTTCCTGATGGATGGGATGTCAAGGGCAAGGAAAAGGGAGGAGTCAAGGGCAGCTCCCAGGTTTCTGGGCAACTGGATGGATTGACTGGGCTGGAAAAGATGGGGGTAGAGGGTGGAGAAGAGGTTTGATGGTAAGCAATCACGTGGCCTGGCAAGTATTGTGCAAAGTGCCCATGGGACCTGCAAACGAAGACCCTGAGCAGGGTGGGGGTCCCGGGCTGTGGCTGGGGGAGACGCTGGGCTCGGGAATGGCCATCAGCAGATGGACCTGGTTTAAAGGCACGTCCCGGCACAGATGACATCCTTGAGGGAGGTGTGCAGGGAGAGGAGAGGAGAGTCAGGACAAAGTTCTGGAGCTCCGCCTCCTTTAGGGCGTGGTCTGTTACCCTCAGCTCTGCTGACCTTTTGGGCCAGATAATTCCTTGTTGGGGGAGGGAGGCTGCCCTGTGCATTGTGCAATGTTTAGCAGCATCCCTCAGATGCCATAGCACACCCTCCAGCTCCCTCCACACAAATGTCCCGTGGGGACGGGTCTCCTGGCTAACTACAGGTGTAGAGGGTGGGGGAGGGGAAGTAGAGAAGCCTAGGAAGGAGCCAGTGAGATTAGGAAGAAAGCCGGGAATGTGGGGTCTTAGGTGCCAAGATAGGGTCTGGAGAGGGAAGGAGGGACTGGCTGTGTCAGATGCCGCCGAGGGGTTAAGGCAAGTTGGGGAGAAGCAGCCACTGGCTTTGGCCACATGGCGGTTCTGTGTGTCCCTGAGAGGAGCTTCTGGGCAAGTGGAGTCTTGGGTGGGAGGCAGGAAAGTGGGGAGAACAACCCTCTAAGAGTGCGGACAGCTTCTGAGCAGGTTTGCTGGGATGAGGGGCAGCCTGGGGAGGGGCGTGGGCTGGGAATGGCTTCCCGAGGATTTCATGTACGGAGGGCCATGCTGGGTGTCTGAGCGTTGCCACCACTCGGTGAGTGTTGATGCTGGTGTTTAAAGGGGGAGAGGGTTGGGGTCTGCTGGGGGGCTTTAGGGTGATGGGTAGGGGTGTCTAGGCAGGCGAGGGGCTGAGAAAGCATTGGTGGGCTGCGGGCAGGAGGCTGCCCAGGTCTAGCCGGGTGGAGCAGGGGGCTCCTGGTTAGGCAGCGTGGGGTCCATCCCCCGGCTGTTCTCTGTCTGCTACTCTGAGAGCAGTGGGCAGGACTGGCCTCTCACCACTCCTGTCTCCCCCAACCCCGTGTCTCCCTGCAGAAAGCGGGCAGCGGCCTGCGCCAGTGGAAGCGGGTGTACGCCGCGCTGCGGGCGCGCTCGCTCTCGCTGAGCAAGGAGCGGCGGGAGCCCGGGCCGGCGGCGGCGGGGGCTGCGGCGGCCGGCGCAGGTGAGGACGAGGCGGCGCCCGTCTGCATCGGCTCCTGCCTCGTGGACATCTCCTACAGCGAGACCAAGAGGAGGCACGTGTTCCGGCTGACCACCGCTGACTTCTGTGAATATCTCTTTCAGGCTGAGGACCGGGATGACATGCTGGGCTGGATCAGAGCGATCCGGGAGAACAGCAGGGCCGAGGGCGAGGTGAGGGCCCGGCCAGCCCGGCGGCCACAGAGGGCGGGCGGGGTGGCCTCTCACAGGCTGTGGACCTGGGATGCCTGCTCTGAGCCTCACTTCCCTCTGCTAGAAAGGGGGGCTGACAGTGTACCTCGTGATTGTGTCCCCCTAGGTTTTGGGGTGAGGAGGGTGCACGAGCAGGGCTCACGGAGGACCTGGCGTCCTCGGGTGCAGGGACTGGCAGTCACCATCCTGACCCTAATGATGACAGGGATTATTGTGACTGTGTTAGGATCGCCTTGAGCAGGCTCTGGCGTGGAGTGGTCAACTCCAGGCCAGTCTCAGCTTTTCTTAGGAGATGAGGAAGGCAGGGGCCTCCTATGGAGTGTGTTAGGGCACGAGTGTCCCCGCACCAGAACTGCACTGGGCTGGCCTGTCTGCAGGGGGATGAGCACATTGACCTTGTGAGGAGGCTGAGAGCCTTGGCCTTTGGCCACAAGTGGGTAGGGGTGGAGCCAAGGGCCTCAGCAGGGATTTTGGGAGAGGTTTTTTTTTTTTTTTTTTTGAGACGGAGTCTCGCTCTGTTGCCCAGGCTGGAGTGCAATGGCGCGATCTCGGCTCACTGCAACCTCCGCCTCCCAGGTTCAAGTGATTCTCCTGCCTCAGCCTCCCAAGTAGCTGGGACTATAGGTGCATGCCACCATGCCCGGCTAATTTTTTTTTAGTAGAGACGGGATTTCCCTGTGTTAGCCAGGATGGTCTTGATCTCCTGACCTCGTGATCCTCCCGCCTCAGCCTCCCAAAGCGCTGGGATTACAGGTGTGAGCCACTGTGCCCAGCTGAAGAATTTTTTTAATGGCACCCCTTGCGGTCAGCCGTAGCTACACTCCAGGGGCCTGGGTAGGGATTCCTTCCTGTTTACTTCTTTGGCCAGGAACCTGCACAGAAGTGCCTTGAGACACCCACACAAAGTCATGTGGGCGTCCCGGGCCTGGGGTCTCTGCCAAGAGGGCAGTGGGCCTGGGCCTGCTCTGGCCATGGGAGGGGGCGCTAGTGCATGGCCTCTTGCTGAGGACACATCCTCTCGCTGACCAGGCTCTGCTCTCCCCGGAACAGCTTTCCCCACTGCAGGGAGGAAGGCACCTGGAATTTGGGCCTCCTCCTCTGGGGGCCTGGCTTGGCTGTCCCCAACAAGGCGTAGTCAGGGGGGTCCCAAGTCACCATCACTATGGCAGTAGCAGTCCCTCCTGGGGCACCTCCTCCATGCTTGCTCAGTGTCTGCCAGGACGGTGGCGAGTGCTGCATGATTCTGCACCTGGCCCCGAGCCTTCCCTGTTAGCCCCCTATGTTTACTACCGAGGAGACTGAGGCTCAGAGAGGCTAAGAGGCTTCCCCAAGGCCTCAGCTGTTGAGAGGGTGCTGGGGAGTCCAGGCCTGGTCTTTCTCACTCCAGGGTCTGGGCTGTCCACCTGGCAGGTGGACAAGAGGGGAAGCAGGGCTAGGGATGAGCCCTGGGGTGGGCTGGCTGTGGGCACTGACACGATCCACTCTCTCCTCTCCTGCTTCAGGACCCCGGCTGTGCCAACCAAGCTCTGATCAGCAAGAAGCTTAATGATTATCGCAAAGTGAGGTGAGGCCCAGCCCTCGTGGAGCAGTCTCCTCTGTGGGGGTGGTAGGGGGCTGAAGGCAAAGGATGTCTTCCTGGCCCACCTCCAGGGCTGCCCTCTGCTGGGGGAAGGGGTATCTAGGGTCTCCAGGGTGCAGTTAGGCATGGAGGCCTTGCCTCAGGGTGGAGGGGAGGTCCCGAGGGGCGAGAGGCCAGGGTGGGTGGCCTGTTTGGCCACCCCAAATGAAGACCTCTCCTCTCCCCCTTTTTCCTACACAGCCATAGCTCTGGGCCCAAAGCTGATTCCTCCCCCAAAGGCTCTCGCGGCCTGGGGGGCCTCAAGTCTGAGTTCCTCAAGCAGAGTGTGGCACGTGGCCTCAGGACTCAGGACCTGCCCTCAGGGAGCAAGGGTAGGAAGGTGGCCACTGAGACAGGGTGGTGTGTGGGGGCAGGGGGCATGGGGAGGGGAGGGCATGTGTGTGTGTGTTGGGCTGTGTCTGCTCGTGTGTGCCTGAGTGTGTGCCAGGGTTACTGGTATGTCTGTCTGCGTGTGCATGCCTGTGAGGATCTGGGGACTCTCAGGGTCTCGGGGTGGAAGGGCCTGGAGCCTGATTCCCCTCCCTGACATCCCTGCTGGGTGGTCCTCTAATCTTTGCTGGTGTCTCTGCAGGGATGAGAGGCCCACCCTTTCCAAGAGCAACCTTTCCCATTTCACTCACCTCTGGCTGTTAGAAAGTTCTTACCTGGCTGGGCAAGGTGGCTCACACCTGTAATCTCAGCACTTTGGGAGGCCAAGGCAGGCAGATCACCTGAGGTCAGGAGTTCAAGACCAGCCTGACCAACATGGCGAAACCCCGACTCTACTAAAAATACGAAAGGCCAGGCGCAGTGGCTCACGCCTGTAATCCCAGCACTTTGGGAGGCCGAGGCGGGTGGATCACGAGGTCAGGAGATCGAGACCATCCTGGCTAACACGGTGAAACCTTGTCTCTACTAAAAAATACAAAAAATTAGCCGGGCGTGGTGGCAGGCACCTGTAGTCCCAGCAACTCAGGAGGCTGAGGCAGGAGAATGGCATGAACCCGGGAGGCGGAGCTTGCAGTGAGCCAAGATTGCGCCACTGCACTCTAGCCTGGGTGACAGAGCAAGACTCCATCTCAAAAAAAAATACAATAAAAGTACCCAGGCGTGGTGGTGTGTGCCTATAATCCCAGCTACTTGGGAGGCTGAGACATGAGAATCACTTGAGCCTGGGAGGTGGAGGTTGCAGTGAGCCGAGATCACACCACTGCACTCCAGCCTGGGTGACAGAGCGAGACCCTGTCTCAAAAAAAAAAAGAAAGAAAGTTGTTCCCTTGGGCCAGCAGGCATGGTGGCTGGCACCTATAATCCCAGCATCATTTTGGGAGGCTGAGGCTAGAGGATTGCTTGAGGCCAGGAGTTTGAGACCAGCCTGGGTAACATAGCAAGGTCCTATCCCTACAAAATATTTTTTAATATATTATTTATTTATTTAGAGACAGAGTCTCATTCTGTTACTCAGGCTGAAATGCAGTGGCGTGATCTCAGCTCATTGCAACCTCCACCTCTTGGGTTCAAGAGATTCTTGTGCCTCAGCCCCCCTAGTAACTGGGATTACAGGCATGCGCCACCATGCCTGGCTAATTTTTTTTTTTTTTTTTTTTGAGACGGAGTCTCGCTCTGTTGCCCAGTCTGGAGTGCAGTGGCGTGATCTCGGCTCACTGCAAGCTCTGGCTCACTGCAAGCTCCGCCTCCCAGGTTCACGCCATTCTCCTGCCTCAGCCTCCCGAGTAGCTGGGACTACAGGCGCCCACCACCACGCCTGGCTAATTTTTTTGTATTTTTAGCAGAGACGGGGTTTCACCGTGTTAGCCAGGATGGTCTTGATCTCCTGACCGCGTGATCCGCCCATCTTGGCCTCCCAAAGTGCTAGGATTACAGGCGTGAGCCACCACGCCTGGCCCACGCCCGGCTAATTTTTGTATGTTTAGTAGAGACAGGGTTTTGCCATGTTGGCCAGCTAGTCTCAAACTCCTGGCCTCATGTGGTCCTGCCCGCCTCAGCTTCCCAAAGTGCTGGGATTACAAGCATAAGCCACTGTGCCTGGCAAAAATTTTTTTTTAATTAGCCAGGTGTGGTGGTATGAGCTTATAGTCCCAGCCACTCGGGAGGCTGAGGAGGGAAGATTGCTTGAGCCCAGGAATTTGAGGCTGCATTGAGCTATGATCATACCACTGCACTACAGCCTGAGCGACAGAGACCCTGTCTCTAAAGAAACAAAAGTTCTATGGCTTCCGCCTTGTAATTGTGGCCCACGAGGCCACACGGAAGTCCTTGCATTGCTCCGGGCCTCTCTGTTGGAGTAAGCATCCTCCCTTTCAGGCCTTCTCTCTTGCCATACAGTGTCCCATCAGCCCTGGGCATCTGGTTTCTTCTCTGATGTGTGAATGTGGCAGTGAATGTGTGTGACCCTCCTGGATACCCCAGCTCACTCTGTCTCTCTCTGTCTCCCCCACTTCAGATGATAGTGCTGCAGCCCCCAAAACCCCCTGGGCCATCAACATCATCAAGAAAAATAAGAAGGCCCCCCCAAGGGCATTTGGGGTCAGGCTGGAGGAGTGCCAGCCAGCCACGGAGAACCAGGTGGGTCTCTGCCACACGCCAGAGCAGGCCCAGCAGGGAGACCGAGGCACAAGAGGGTCAGAGCAGCAAGGGACATGGAACCAGCTCTCCACCTCATTGTACAAACACAGCTGGGAAAACAGCCCAGAGAGGGGAAGGCCCCGCCTGCCCCAGGCCTCCCAGGGAGGGAGCAGCAGGGCTGAGGCTGAGCCCGGCCCCTTCTCAGACCATGGCGAGGCTTTGGTGTCACTTTTAGCTCCCAGACTGGAGGCAGCAAAAGGGCCTTTTGTTCCCCTCAAGGGTTCCTGGCAGCAGCTCTGGGCCTTGCATTGTCCCCATCTTGGCCTCCCCAGCTCCTCTGGCCCCTGTCCCCCCTAACACCCCTCCCCTGTGTCCCCAGCGTGTCCCCTTAATCGTGGCTGCATGCTGTCGCATTGTGGAGGCACGAGGGCTGGAGTCCACAGGCATTTACCGAGTGCCCGGCAACAATGCAGTAGTGTCCAGCCTACAGGAGCAGCTCAACCGCGGGCCTGGTGACATCAACCTGCAGGATGAGGTGGGTGAAGCTGGGGGGTCTGTGGAAGGGGGGCCGAGATGGTGTGTGAGTGGTGCTCCGCTTGGAGAGTTCTGTGGTCTGTTGTGTTGCATGCATTGTGCCCTATGACATGCCCGGCATTGGTCCAGAACACCAAGATGGGCAAGATGGGACCTGTCCCCGCTGGCCAGCCTGGGGATGGGCATCACCCCAGGCTGAAGCTGACCAAGTAAATGCAGTCATGGCCTGGGGAGCGCTGAGGCAGAGGCTCACAGACGGCAGTTTTGTCCGAGTGTTTAGGATGAATAGAGTTCACCAAAGGCCAGTGAAAGCCAGGTGAGGGCATTCCAGGCAGCAGAATGGCCTGCACAATGGTGTAGACGCGGAAAGTGTGCCAGGAGTCAACCAGCTTTCTCTGTAGAGGGCAGAGAGTAAATATTTTCTGCTGTAGTTTGCTCTGTTGCGTTCCCCCTTTCTCTTCCTCCTCCTTCTCTTCCTAATCCTTTAACAATGTAAAAACCATACTTAGCTCAAGGGCCATCCAAAAGCAGGCTGTGGCTGGATATTGCCTACAGACCATGGTTTACAAACCGCTGGCTTAGAAAAAGGGGAATATATGATATTTTCTAAATGGCCAGCAATTTGGGTGGCTACAACATGGAAAGAGAAGTGGCTGATCGGGCGACATGAGACCAGCCTGTAAAGAGATCTGCAATCACACTTAAGTGTTTCCAGCAGGGCCGGCGATTCTCAAATGGTGTTCCCCAGAGTGCTAGGGTTCCCCAGAGGGGCCTTGGGAGGCTAGGGGCAGGTCAGGACCCCCTGTCCCTGCTAGAGCAACCCTGCTTTGCCCTGTCTGTTGTACTGGGTTTTCATGTACAATGTTATTTGCCCAAAGAGGCTCTGATAAAAAAGATATTTTGGAAAACCATGAACGTGGACAGTGATGTCCCATGAGTCACACACGTGAAGGCTCATGAAATACACAAGTCTTCCTGTCCTTGGAGAATGAGGAGCTGAGACAAGTGTGTATGAAATTGTGGACAAGAGAAAAAGATGATCTCTCATCAGGGACCACACTGTGATGAGGAAGGAGAGGGCGCTCAGGCTGGAGCAGGTGGTGGCTGGAGGGTTTGAGTATTGCAGGAATGAATAGGAGGGGGCAGGTGGACAGGAAGCCTTTCGGGGTGTGAGACGATGGCATTTTCCAAAACCCCAGCAAGGGCCGGGGAGGGCTTGAGGGTTAGGACAGATAGTGGATCTACCTCCTGGGCTTGGAGGTGGGGAGGGTGAGGCCCCAGGGGGACAGAGAGGGCATTTGATGGCTTCACTGAAGACTTTGACCTTGATCTGATGGACAGTAGGGAGCTTTTGATGGTTCTTAAGCTGGGGAGGCATCGTGAGAACAAAGTTCAAGAAAGAGTAATGCTCCTGCTCATGCCCATTGGATACGAATGGGGAGGGCAGGGGTCTGGGAAGAAGTCACTGATTATGGAAGCGCTAAGTGTCGGGAGGACTTGGTGGTCCCAGGGGAAGGGGGAGGATGGGAGTTGGCTGCATGAGAGGGAGGAAGGAGGGGCGAGGAAGAGCCGCATGTTTGAGCTGGGGCTGGTGGTATCTTCCCCTGGCAGAAACCAGGGAGTAGGGCAGCGTGAGGAGAGGCGGAACGGAGGGGCCATCTCAGGGAGTGGCTCCATTGGATTTGGGGTGTGGAAAGTCCCTTGCATGGGGTGAGGGCATAAACAGGCGCTAGATTGAGCGTGGACTAGAGAGTGGCATGGGTCCTGCTGCAGCTGGGGCATGGGATGACCAAGCGTGGGCAGCAGAACAGCAGGGGCCACGCTCTGAGTGGGACAGAAGGAGAGGGCCGCCGGTGAGGCTGGGGTGAGGGCAGACACTTCACTCTGGAGGAGCCAGGAAGCACTGGCCAGGGCATTGGGCTTGGCAGCTGGGAGATGAGAGGAGCCCACACCTGAGGGCTGGGAGGTAATGGAGTCGAGTGGGCAGGAGCCACATTGGGTGTATGTGAGATAAGGGGGCCATGCTGGCAGGCAGCTGGTCTAAGCCAGGGCCAGATGGGGGCATACGAGGTGTATTGGGTGTGTTGTTTTGTCTTGGATATCATTGTGTCATTTGTTGTGGGTCGTGCTGGGAGTGAGTGTAGTGGGGGATGAATCTAACCCCTGGTGAGCCTGCGGGGAGTGTATTGTTTATGGGATTGTCTGGCATTAAGCTGTGGATCCATTGTAATGAGTGTGTGTACTGCTGTGCTGTGTCTCTTTGTTGGGGGTATTAGGTTGCTTTCTGGGCCTGAGTTACTCTGAGCCATTCCCAGCGAGGCGGCTGTGCCCGACTTGGTTGCAATATGGGGTGATGGTGCCCCCTGGAGGACAGAAGGGACAACAACCCGGCCGTTAATTCTTGTACTCAACAACCATTTATTTTAGAGTAGGGTTTCTCAACCTCAGTGGACATTTTGGGAAGAACAATTATTTGTTGTGTGGGGTTACCCTGTGCATTGGAGGAAATTTGGCATCATCCCTGGCCTCTATCCACTAGTTGCAAGTGGCACCTCCCAGTTGGGAAAATCAAAATGGCTCCAGACATTGTCAAATGTCCTCTGGGAGTGGAGTGGGAGTTTGGAGGACAAAATTGCCTCCTTCTGTTAGAACTACTGATTTAGGGCCATGTAAGTACCAGGTTAACTGTCCTAGCTAGGTGATAGGAGCACAGTGGGAAATGAGACAGATGGGATCCTGTCTCCTCTTGGAGCTTACAGTCCTGCAGGGAGACAGGCTTGAACATGGAAACAAAAGCAGAAAATAATGACAAATTGGGTTAAGCGCCGTGAAGGAAACAAAGTCAGGGCTGGGGTGCAGGTGACAGGACAGTGGTGAAGGTGGCTGCTTTAGCTATGAGGGTCAGAGAAGGCTTCTCTGAAGGGTGACTTTTAGGCGGGGATGAGGAGCCAGTTGTGTGGAGGTGGGGAGGAAAGTTCTGGTTGAGGGAACCAGCACATGCAGAAGACCTGAGACAGGAAGGAGCCGGCACAAATGACTGCTGTGTCACGGATGCTTAAACTGTGCCCAGTGGAGGCAGCAGCTGCCACTCACTGTGTCCCCACAGTGCCTGGGACTTTCTGTGGATGGGGAGGTGTTAGAGCCCACGCACTGGCAGGAGCAGGGAGGGGCTGGGGCCAAGTGTGAGGGTGGGCACAGGACCTCTCTGGGGACTCAGTTCTGCAGCCACCATCCTGTTGAGTAGAGAGCTTGGTCTAAGTGGGTCCCAGGGAGGGCCTGCTGGGCTTGATTGGGCTCTGGGGTGAATGATCATGGAGGCATGGGCACTGGGCTGGGCCTGCCTGTGGCCTGACATCTGACCCTTTCCCCAGCGCTGGCAAGACCTCAATGTGATCAGCAGCCTGCTCAAGTCCTTCTTCCGAAAGCTGCCCGAGCCTCTTTTCACTGATGGTGAGTAGGACATGGAAGTGGGGGCGGGGAGGGGATACCAGTCTGTGCCGCACCCTGACCACTACTTTTGCATTTGGTTTGTTGGTTTTAGTCTTTTTTTTTTTTTTTTTTTCTGGAGACAGTCTTGCTCTGTTGCCCAGGCTGGAGTGCAGTGGTGCAATCGTGGCTCATTGCAGCCTCAAGCTACTGGGCTCAAGCGATCCTCCCACCTCAGCCTCCTGAGTAGCTGGGGCAACAGGTGAACACCACCACACCCAGCTAATTTAAAAGTTTTTTTTAGAGATGGGAGGAGTTTCTCACTACGTTGCTCAGACTGGTGTTGCACTCCTGGGCTCAAGCAATCCTCCTGCCTGCCCCATCCCCTCAAAATGCTGGGATTACAGGCATGCGCCATCATGCTGGCTTTTTTTTTTTTTTTTTTAATACAAAAGCTTATTTAAAAAAACATAGATTGTACGGATGTGAATAAAGAAAACAGCACAGGACCCTGTGAATCTCCTGCTCCCTTTCACGGGAGGTTGTGGCTAACACTTTCTGAGCATTAGTGTGTGCCAAGCACAACTCCCTACAGCAACTCCATGAGGAAGGTGCTATTGTCTTCTCTCTACAGATGAGGAAACCGAGGCTCAGAGAGGTTTAATGCCTTGCCTAAGGTCACACAGGTTGTAAATGGCAGAGCCAGGATTCCACCCCAGGCGTCAGGCTCTGACGGGCTTTGGCTGTTTGCCGAACTGCTTATTCACAATCTGTTGTGTTTCTCTCCTGGCCCTCTTATATGCATGGCAGAGATACACACATGCCTGCGTGGGGTTTGGAGTTGGGTGGGTTCAGGGGTGTGCTGGCAGATGTTTAACATCTGTCTCTGGGGGAAAAAAGCCCTAATGCCTAGCGTTTTCCGGCTTCCATGGGGTAAATACTCCTACCATGGTTTATTTCAAGCCACTAACATGATGTCACCAACATGGAATTGGGAAGAGAGGCACACAGTCGCTCTCAGGAGCTGGTGTGAGCGGGCTCCAGCGCACCGCTGGTTGAGTTGTTTTTAACAAAAGCAGAGTTGTAATTCTGAGATTCATTCGTGTCAGTGCAGAGAGCTCTACCTCATTCTTCTTTTAAATCAGCCACATAGATTTTGAATAGACTATAATTTCTTTAAGTACTCCTCTATTGATGGATGTTTAGGTTGTCTTCAAATGTTTGCTATTACACAACCTGTTGCAATGGCTTTCCTTGAATAGGTCCTTGCACACCTGGATCTGTGCTCTCTAAGGAGATTCTTAGATGTAGAATTGCTGGGTCAAAGTCCCAGTAAACCTTTCTGAGAGCAGTGTCAATTGCACTCTGAGAAAGAGGCCCTGGTTTAGACTCCCACTAACAATGTAGGAGTCTGTCTCTCCACATCCCCATCAGCACTGGATATTACAACTATTATTGTTATCTGAAGGCCAGGCGCGGTGGCTTATGCCTGTGATCCCAGCACTTTGGAAGGCCGAGGCGGGTGGATCACCTGAGGTCAGGAGTTCAAGACCAGCCTGACTGTGGTGAAACCCCGTCTCTACTAAAAATACAAAAATTAGCTGGGTGTGATGGTGGGCGCCTGTAGTCCCAGCTACTAGGGAGGCTGAGACAGGAGAATTGCTTGAACCCTGGAGGCAGAGGTTGCAGTGAGCCGAGATCACACCACTGCACTTCAGCCTGGGTGACAGAGCAAGACTCCATCTCAAAATAAGTAAATAAACAATATAATAAAATAAAAATAAAAATACTATCATTTGACACAGGATCTCGCTCTGTTGCCCAGACTGGAATGCAGTGGCGCAATCATGGCTCACTGCAGCCTCAACCTCCTGGGCTCAAGTGATCCTCCCAACTCAGCCTCCTGAGTAGCTGGGACTACAGGTTTGCGCCACCACACCCAGCTAATTAAAAAAAATTTTTTTTTGGTAGTGGCAGGGTCTCACTACGTTGCTCAGGCTGGTCTTCAGCTCCCGGTCTAAAGTGATCCTCCCGCCTCGGCCTTTCAAAGTGCTGGGATTATAGGCTTCAGCCACCACACCCAGACAGCATTAAATATTATTAATATTTTAAACTTTTGCTAATCAGATAAGGGAAATGGTATCTCATTATTGTTTTTATTTTCATTGCCGTCATTACTAGGGAGATTAAATCTTTTTTCATTAGCATATTGGCTGTTTCTATTTTTTCTGTAATCGCTTGATCAGAACATGTGCCCATTTTTCTGTTATGTTGTTTATCTTTTTCTCATGTTGATTTGTGGGAGAAAAGCTCTTTGTGTATTACACATATTAACCCTTTGTTAGTTTTTGCAAATATTTGCTTTGGCCTGCCATTTGCCTTTTCACTTTGCAGTATAGAAACTGAAAACAAATTTTTTGTTGTTGTTGTTTTGTTTTGTTTTTTGAGACAGAGTTTCACTCTTGTCGCCCAGGCTGGAGTGCAATGGTGCGATCTCGGCTCACTGCAACCTCCACCTCCTGGGTTCAAGCAATTCTCCTGCTTTAGTCTCCCGAACAGCTGGGACTACAGGTGCCCACCATCATGCCCAGCTAATTTTTGTATTTTTGGTAGAGACGGGCTTTCACCATGTTGGCCAGGCTGGTCTCGAACTCCTGACCTCCGGTGATCCACCCTCCTTGGCCTCCCAAAGTGCTGAGATTACAGGCGTAAGCAACCGCACCCTGCCTAACAATTTTTAATTTTATTTTTATTTAATTTTATTTATTTTTTTGAGACTGAGTCTCACTCTGTCACCCAGGCTGGAGTGCAGTGGTGCGATCTCGGCTCACTGCAACCTCCGCCTCCCGAGTTCAAGCCATTCTCCTGTCTCAGCCTCCCAAGTAGCTGGGATTACAGGCGCCCGCCACCACACCCAGTTAATTTTTATATTTTTAGTGAAGATGAGGTTTTGCCACATTGGCCAGGCTGGTCTTGAACTCCTGACCTCAAGTGATCAGCTGATTCGCCTCAGCCTTCCAAAGTGCTGGGATTACAGACGTGAGCCACCGTGCCTGGCTGGAAACAATTGTTTAAAATGTGACCCAAGCTGTTCATCTTTTCTTCATGGATTCTGCATCTCATGTTTAGGATGGCCTTAGGATTATAACAATATTTTCTTATTTTTTCCGCAGTGCTTTTATAATTTTCACAACTGGCTCTGCCGTGTGATTGCATTTGTGTATTGTGAGCTAGAAATGATCCCCCCTGCCCCCAATGGTAGCCATTTGTCCCGGGGACATCTGTTGAGGCCCCCATCCTTCCCCCCGACTGGAAGTGCTGCGTTTATCATATAATAAATATCCACATGGCCCTCTTCCCCTGTTTCTAGCCTTAACATTGCTCTGCCTTTTCTGCTGTGCCAGCCGGCTTCAGCTGTGCCATCCATTCAGGATGTTTCAGTCCCTGGTAGGGCAGATCCTCCCGTGTTACTCTTTCTTTAAAAACTGTTCCTGGCTGTCTTTGTGTATTAGCTCATCCAGTTGAATTTCAGAATAGGCTTATCATGTTCCATTTTTTAAAGGCCCCCGTGGACTTGTTCTGAAGGGAGTTGGGGGAATCCTTGGTGGAGGCTGTCTGAAGCCCCTCCTCCTCTCCAGGTGCCCTTCTCTTCTGACCTGCTGAACCTTGGTGTCCATGTCCTGGAGACAGGGGCAGGGACCCCTTTTCTGGGATCAGCATGCAGCTCAGATTGTATTGCCTCCAAAATGAACACAGCTGGGCTACCCCAGGTCAGGTGCACACCCGAGTGTAGCTGTGGTGAGTGCAGCTGTGGTGAGTGCAGCTGTGGTGAGTGCAGCTGTGGTGAGTGCAGCTGTGGTGGGTGTGTTCACATACACAAGAGGCTGTCGCCCACACTGGAGCCCCCAAACTGGAGGAGTTCAAAACACAGCCCTCCCAGCAGGGCCCTCGGCCTGGAGAACAGGGGAAGGCGCTGCCCCCACCTCTCTAAAGAGTCTCCGCTGTGTTCTAGACAAATACAACGACTTCATCGAGGCCAACCGCATTGAGGATGCGCGAGAGCGGATGAGGACACTGCGGAAGCTGGTAAGGAGAGAGAGGTGCTGCCAGGCACGAGGTGGGGCAGCTGCCCGAGCACCTCTGTCCCAAGAGGCAGGGAGTCCGGTGCTGCCCACGACTCCTGTGGCCTTGGAGAAGCCCCGCTCCACTCAGGGCCTCAGTTTCCCCATCCATACAAGAGAACGGGGGGTTAGAGGGTAGGTTCCAGACTCCCTGACGCATGGTAGTGGGAGATATTTGGGGCATGGTGGTGATGGGGGACAGGGGCAGGCCCTTACAGCCTGTCCCCATGCCCCTCCTCTCTCCTGCTCAGATCCGGGATCTCCCAGGACACTACTATGAAACGCTCAAATTCCTTGTGGGCCATCTCAAGACCATCGCTGACCACTCTGAGAAAAACAAGGTAGGTAGGAGTCCCGCATGGAGTCTGGGGGAGGCAAGCACAGGACTTACTGTGTGGGGGCCCTCGGCACACGCTGAGCTCCTGCAGGTCCAATAACTCAGGCCCCTCTAGGCACGCCCTCCTCCTATTACTGCTCCATCCCCATCCCACTCCTACATGCTGGCCAGTGCTTTCCCCCAGAGAGCTATCTCCTGAGTGTCTGAGGGCTTTCCAGAGGCAGGGAACCCTGGCCCCCCATATCTGATGCATTGCCATCCTCTGACTTAGCTCAAGTCCCTCGCATTGCATTTTCCTCATCAAACCCCTTATGCCTTCTGGTTCTGCAGTGGGGAAAATGAGGGGAGTGATAGGAGTTTTTGTGTTTTTTTGTTTGTTTTTTTGAGACGAAGTCTCACTCTGCTGCTCAGGCTGGAGTGCCGTGGCACGATCTCCGCTCACTGCAACCTTCGCCTCCCGGGTTCAAGCGATTCTCCTGCCTCAGCCTCCTGAGTAGCTGGGATTACAGGCACCTGGAAGTGATCGGATTTTTTTTCCCAGGCCTAAAATAACCCCTGGGACCTCCAACATGTTTCCTACTGCAGGGTCTCCCGCTGCTGGCACTGACCACTCAGGGCTGCCCTGTATAGGTATGCAGGTTGGGCACTGCTCATGGCTGCTGGGCCTGGGGATGAAAGGGGCTGAACTGGCCTGTGCTCTGCTCATCAAGCATCTCCGTGCCCATACAAGGGGGTGTCCGCCCTCTAAGCTGGGGACTGGTGAGGATATAGTTGGGGACAGAGGCCTCAGGGGCCAGAGTGAGGGAGGACTGGGTTCAGGATGTTGACAGTGGCCTGCTTTCCCTGCTGCCCAGATGGAACCCCGGAACCTGGCCCTGGTCTTTGGGCCGACACTGGTGAGGACGTCTGAGGACAACATGACGGACATGGTGACCCACATGCCTGACCGCTACAAGATCGTGGAGACACTGATCCAGCACGTAAGCCCCTGTTCCGGGGGGTGCCCGGCAGCCCCTCTGAGCCCCTCGCTCTTGCTCGGCCTGGCGGGGTGTGCCCCAGGAAGGGCTCGGCAGTTTTAGAGCATGCTGCTATGGTGGTATATACTCCTCCAAAGCCATGGGCTGCATTTCAAGGCAAGGCAGGAATGGATCCTGGAATCCCTGCTGCCCTGGGATGTTGTGTCCCCAGCAGGAGAGTCAAGAGGCCCCTGAGCGTCCAAGATGCCTGGGAGAGGCAGAAGAGGAGGAAGGGCAGGGAAGGTGCTACTGGTGGAGGGTGGAAGGGGCAGCTTCAGAAGGTGGCGCCTGGAGAGGTGTCCTGGCAGACACGAGCAGACAGGGGCCAAGGTCTGGCCTGACATCAGGAGGCTCCGGCTTTAGTGACTTTCCCTGCTGGCCCCACTGAGGTTTCGGGGAGGTAGTGGTGATGTCCATGGTAACAAGGGGTGGATGGGGCAGGGCATAGGGCCTCGGCCTGAGGCGGGATCCTGCACCAGTGCTTGGCGTGTACTGGGCTGGCCACCTCCCTTATGGCTTCCTGGATGCCAACAGCCCTGGTCCTGTAGGTTCTTGTTACTGTGCATGGGTGGAGGAGAACCCAGAGTGGCCAGCAGAGGGCGCAGGAGGCCTTGGTTTTCCAGAGCCCAACCCTAAGGCAGCACTGCTGCCTTCTGGGGTGCACACGTATGTCATTATTAATCATAGATTTTCCATTTCCAATTCTTGTTACAGCCCACAAAGGATGAGAACAGAGCCCCTCCTGCCAGGGGAAATAAGACTGGCAGCTGGTCAGAGGAAGGGAAGCCTCAGTCCCAAGCCCCCTAGACACTTTAGGGAAGGAAAGCTGGGCCCTATCACCCCCATTTTACAGAGGAGGAAACAGGCTCAGAGAGGCAAAGCAACTTGTTCATGGTCACACAGCTAATAAGTGGCAGCCAAAGATTTCAAGCCAGGTCTGACTGACCAAAGCCTGTGCTTTCCTCCTGCTATCAACCCAAAGGCCAGACTCCTATGTCCCTCCTTGAGCTGGCTTGGGATGGAGAGGGGGGGCCAGGGGAAGGAGGTGAGGTGGTGGACAGCTGAGCCATGTTAACAGCCTTGCTTGCCCATCTCCCTCCTTCACTGCATGCTCAGGGCTCTGAGCCACAGGAGGGAGGATCACAGCCTGCTGCATCCGGACACTGGGAACACCACTCCAGAGCTGTCTGGGAGGCCAGGGCTGCCCTGCAGCGTCGGTGATCCTGATGAGGCCTTGGGAAAGCTTAGCTCTCCAGGGCACCAGGGAGCCCCAGAACCTCCCATGAGGGTGTGTTTTGGGGGCAGCAGCAGGGAAGAGTTGGTGTCTGGCCCTGTGTTCCTGGAGAAGCCCCTGGAAGCCCAAGGCCTGAGGTCAGCTGAGGTGTCAGGAACTGCAGCCTTCAGGGAGGAAGGAGGCCAAACCCCCAAGGGGGAGTCCCTGCTCTGGGCAGGGTGGAGAAGGTGGAGTTCGTCTCATTTAGCAATGACACTAGTGCCTGGCACACAGTGGATACTCAGTGTTTGTGGAGTATAAATGAATGAGTAAATTGCTAACTGAGGTTACATCAGGCTGGGCTTTTCTTTCTCTCTCTCTCTTTTCTCTGTTTTTTTTTTTTTTTTTTTTTTTTTTTTTTTTGATAGAGTCTCAGTCTGTCGCCCACGCTGGAGTGCAGTGGGCAAATATGGCCCACTTCCAGGCTCAGGCGATCCTGCCATCTCAGCCTCCTGAGTAGCTGGGACTAGAGATGCCACCACCACACCACCTGGCTAATTTTTGTATTCTTTTGTAGAGATGAGGTCTTACTATGTTGCCAGGGCTAGTCTTGAACTCCTGGACTCAAGCTATCCTCCTATCTCGGCCTTCCAAAGTGCTGGGATTACAGGTGTGAGCCATCACCCCTGGCCGGGCTGGGCTTTTCTACTCAGAGATTCACTCCCGAGAGCTAACTGAGCTGGTGTCCTTCCCTTCTCTGCCTCCTTGGCATTTGAATGTAATCAGCCCTGGATGATTGTCGAGGGAATGAGCCACCCACTCTGCAAGCCCCGAAAGCCTGCCCACCCAAGCGTGCCGGCTCTGTCTAGCCCAGAGGCTCCATAGCCAGGGCAGTGCTGCTGTCACTTGGGGCACCCAGACCAGTCTTCAGGTCGGAAAGAGGGTGGCAACTGAGGGGTAAAGAGGAACAGCGACTTGCCCAGGGCCACACAGCAAGATAATGGCAGAGCAGAGAGGAGAGCAAACCCGGGTGTCTGACCTCGCAGCGGGCAAGTTGCCAGGAGCCCCTACCTGTGTTTACAAAGTCAAATGGAACCCAAACAAAGATCACCCCAGGGCATTTGCTCAGGGACTCACTCAGCAAAGGCAACGATACCTAATGTTGCTCAGCCTCAGCACTAGTGACCGCTGGGGTCCAGATAAGTATTTATTGTGGGAGGCTGTTCTGTGTGTTATAGGACATTTAGCAGCATCGCTGGCTTCTACCTGCTAGATGCGGGGAATATCACTCTACTTGTCACAATCGAAGATGTCTCCAGACATTGCCAAGTGCCCCCTGGGGTGGGGGGATTGACGGCAGTGGCTCTGGGGCCAGCCTGCTCCTATGTGCTGTGTGGCCTTGGACAAGTTCCTTACCTGCTGTGCCTCAGTCTCCACATCTGTAAAGTACAGATGACAATACTGTTGGCCTCACACCATTGTGAATGTCTGCTAAAGCACTCACGGCGGTGCCTGGCATGTCCTAAGTGTTGTGTGAGAATTGACTGTCATCCTCTTCGTCGTGGTCATTATTCCACGCCAGAGACAGATCCCCGTGCTGGGAACATGGAGGTGAATGGGAACCTGCTCAGAAGGAATATTGCCAGTGGGTGTGGTGGTGCGTGTCTGTGGTCTCAGCTAGTTGGGGGGGCTGAGGTGGGAGGCCGCAGTGAGCTGAGATTGCGACACTGCACTCCAGCCTGGGTGACAGAGTGAGACCCTGCCACAAAAAAAAAAAAAAAAAAAAATCCATAAAATGATGCTTCTCATTCATTTATTCATTTAATAATGTTTATCAAAGTAAGAGCTGCGTCTCTTTGTGCTCTGGGCTATGCCTAAGGAAGCCCCACAGAAGGACCCACCCCGGCCCTGGGTGCAGGGCTGGGGTCGTAGTCAGGGAGTTCTTGAACTGTCTTAGAGGACCATGATGAGAACTTAGCCAGGCAGAACAGGGAGAAAGGGCATCCCGGCCGAAAGAACAGCACGTGCAGAAGCAGGGTGGCAGGAACTAGTGTGGATTCCTCTTGAGAGCCGTGGCCACCCGGGCGCTTCCTGTAGACGCTGTGGCTTGCAGAGTACTTCTGGGCACCTTCCAACCCGAGTTAAAGGCTGGCTTCTTTGGGCCAATCCTCAGGCTCCCCCTGGTCAGCCTGTCTCTGGAAGCCACACTTTTGAATAACGGTAGCTCACATCTATTACGCATTAACAATGTGCCGCACTCAACATTTTCCATACGGTATTTCATCTCAATCCTCCTCAGGCCTAGAAGGAGGTACTCACATCATGCCCATTTTAGAGATAAGTAAATAGACTTAAAGAGGGAAAGTAACTTGGCTAAGGTGAACTTGAACCAAGATGACTGACTCCAGAGCTTCCATTTTTCTTTTTCTTTTTCTTTTTTTTGAGGCAGAGTTTCACTCTGTCGCCCAGGCTGGAATGCAACGGCGCGGTCTCCACTCACTGCAGCCTCCGGCTCCTGGGCTCAAGCAATCCCCCCACCTCAGCACCCCCAAGTAGCTGGAATTATGGGTGCGCACCACCATGCCGGGCTAATTTTTGTGTTTTTAGTAGAGCTGGGGTTTCACCCTGTTGGCCAGGCTGGTCTTGAACTCCTGACCTCAGCTGATGCACCTGCCTCAGCCTCCCAAAGTGCTGGGACTACAGGTGTGAGCCACTGTGCCCGGCCAGAGCTTGCATTTTTCTTATCTTCCTTCACTGTCTTCTCTTCTATCTCTTTCTTGTTTCCCTTCTGGCCTTCCTGTGCTGTTTGAGTTAATCACATGTCAGATCATGAGCAGTAATAACTGAGGCTCATGGCGCATGCTCAGGCAAGTCCCCTGGTTTCCCCTCTTCATTCCGGACCCACTCTGTTCTCCCCTCCCCCAGGGGCCCACTCTTAATAGGCTAATATGTGTCCTTCCAGGACACCTCCCACTTATTGTAAATGCATGGCTATCCTTAAATGTATATAATATTCTTTGTGTGTTTTAAGTCTACATAAATGAGATTGTAAATTGCCTATTCCTGTTCTTTCATAGGTGTTGAGGGGGGTAAAGGGTAATTGCCTTAATTTTTATTTATTTATTTTTTTGAAATAGAGTTTCACTCTTGTTGCCCAGGCTGGAATGCAGTGGTGGGATCTCAGCTCACTGCAACCTCTGCCTCCCAGGTTCAAGCGGTTCCCCCACCTCACCCTCCTGAGTAGCTGGGATTACAGGTGTGCACAACCATGCCCAGCTAATTTTTGTATTTTTAGTAGAGATGGGGTTTCACCGTGTTGGCCAGGTTGGTCTCAAACTCCTGACCTCAGGTGATCCGCCCGCCTCAGCCTCCCAAAGTGCTGGGATTACAGGTGTGAGTCACTGTACCCGGCCTGTCACTGTCAATTTCTAATGCTTATCAGTTTCTGTGTCTTCCTTCCACCACATCTAAAAGCCAAAAGTGGTGGGGTGCAGTGGCTCATGCTTGTAATCCCAAAATCTACATTTTTTTTTTAAATTAGCTGTGCAAAGTGGCACATGCCTGTAGTCCCAACTATTCAGGAGGCTGAGGTGGGAGAATCTCTTGAGCCCAGGAGTTCAAGGGTACAGTGAGCTAGGATCATGCCACAGCATTCCAACCTGGATAACAGCGAGAGACCCTATCTCAAAAATAAATAAATAAATACAATAAAAGCCAAAAGTGCCTTAGTTATTTCTTGGAGCTTGCCGAAGTTCATCTGTTTACTCGCTCAAGTATTCAGTTAAGAGGGTCTTTGTGTCGTAAACTTTCTGATGTCTCAGGATAGCTTTATTTCAAGGCCGGTGCAGTGGCTCCAGAGAGCAGGAGGTTCACTTAAGGGGTGATTAAAACAATCTGTGGTATGCCTGTAATCCCAGCACTTTGGGAGGTGGAGGTGGTTGGATCACTTGAGGTCAGGAGTTGAGACCAGTCTGGCCAACATGACGAAACCCCGTCTCTACTAAAAATACAAAAATTATCCAGGCGTGATGGTGTGCACCTGTAATCCCAGCTACTCAGGAGGCTGAAGCCAGAGAATCACTTGAACACAGGAGGCAGAGGTTGCAGTGAGCCAAGATTGTGCCACTGCACTCCAGCCTGGGTGACAGAGTGAGATTCTGTTGAAAAAAAAAAAAAAAGAATAGCTTTATTTTACACTCAAATTTAAATGAGAGTTTAGCAGGGTATAAAATTCTAGTTTCCTTCAACACATCGAAACTTACTTTCTTGTCTTCTTGTGTCTTGCTGCTGAAATTTCCAAGTACCTGTGATACGTGTTCATTTATAAGCAATCTGGATTTTTTCTTTCAGAAAACTTAGAACTTTATCTTCAAGATTCTCAAATTTTACAAAATATATTAAAGTATGGGGGTCTTTATTTTCTCTCTTGTTTGGCCTTTATGAGAAAGCTCTCGCCTCCTGCCCCTCAGGAAACCTCCAACACCTTTTTTCTGTCATTTTCCTTTTCTGGGCTGGGTATGTGACACCCCTGTTGTCAGTGTGGCACCCATGGGTGGCAGGTGGCGTGGGGCATGCTCGGCTGTCACAGCCATGGACCTGGCCAACGCTAAGGGCACTGGTGCCTCCCTGCCCCCCGGCTTGCCGTGGGGAGTATACCATAGGGGTGTGCCCAGGACAGTGTTTAGAGAAAAGTAAAAGCGAAGCTCTCCCTAAGCCTATCTCCCATCTGAGGTGGCCCCTCCCACTCCCTGCCGTGTTTCCTCCCACACTGGGGTCCCACCTTTTCTCACCCCCAGGGTTTTTCATAGTCTGTGGAGTCAGGTTTTAGGGTCCGTCAAGCTCCCTCTGAGCCCTCTTTCGCAGCCCCGCCAGCCTGGGGTTTGTTGAGAGAGAGGCGCCCCTTGCAGCCTGAGCCGGTCCTCTGGAATGAGCAGGTGGAGGAGACTCTTCTTTCTCATGCTGATTTCATCCCTTCCTTTTGTCTTCTCTGCAGTCAGACTGGTTCTTCAGTGACGAAGAGGACAAGGGAGAGAGAGTAAGTGATGCCACGGGCTGGGCTGGCCTGGGGGCTGGTCGGGGTGAGCCCCAGTCCTTGGGGGTGGGGCAGGCAGCGGGACTTAAGCCGGGGAAGGTGCCTGTCCTTGAGGCTTCCCTCAAGTCTGATGGAGGAAACACAGACCCTCTCCTCAGGAGCCCCTAGTCTGATAGAGAAGCACAAAGCTTGCCTTCAGGAGTCCCCAGTCTAACTGGGGGAGATATAGGCCTTGCTCAGAGGGAACCCAATTCAGGAGTGAAGGCAGCTCCTGCCCTCCAGGCTACTGGGAAGGACTTAGGTTGGAGGAGTTCCAGTCTAGTGTGGGAGACACAGCTCCTGCCCCCAGCTGAAGGGGCCGCTCTGGCCTTCGAGGTTCCGAGGTGTTGAGGAAGGCACAAAACTGTCTAATAGGGGACATGTAGGAATCATCCTCGAGAGCACCCGGCTGATGAGGGAGACGGTCCCTGCCCCAGTGAGCCCGGTCTGATGGAGGAGACAAGGGCTCTGTCATCAGGGCACCCCCCTCTCGGGGGTTGGCAGCCCAGCATCCGAGGGCATGCCAGCTGACCCCTCCTCCTGTTCGCAGACCCCTGTGGGCGACAAGGAGCCTCAGGCAGTGCCCAACATTGAGTACCTCCTGCCCAACATTGGCAGGACAGTGCCCCCTGGCGACCCGGGGTCAGGTGAGCGCAGGGGCCTGGGAGGGGGGAGGCGGGAGGGTGGACACTGCATTCCTGAGGGTCCCAGATGCCTGGCCAGATGCCCAGCTTCCCTGTGCCACCCCAGCGGGGCCCTCCCCTGCCAGCCACCATGGAGATGGGGCTGTTGGGGGCCTTCTCCCTCCCTGGGGAAGTGCAGCTTGCCCCGTGCCCGCCTCCTGTCTGCGCAGCTGCCCCGCCCTGGGCAGGGTCGGAGCTTTGTTCACCCTCTCTCACTGGTTTCTTTCCTCAGCCTTTAATTTCTCATGGGCTGGCTGTGTCCTTCTGGGCATGTTCCTCTTTTTAATTTTTCTTCCTTTTCTCCTTGCACCCCCGCCTCTCCCTCCTCCTTTCCCCGTGCTCTCCTCCCACCCCCTTCTCTTCTCCTCCCCCTCCCCTCCTCCAGCGGACCTGTTGGAGATTTAAAGGGTACAGTGCGGTGTCGCGGCCTCGGTCACTAACAGTGGCGGGTGATTATAAGAAGGCTGGGTGGGCACAGAGGCAGGCAGAATGTCCCGGACTGTGAGGACCCCACGCTGACATGCCATTACCCCTGCTTGTTATCCACTTACTCCAGCAGTCCGTGCCCCTCCCATCCTGAAGCCCGTTCTCAGGAGGAAGGAGGCACTCACTGGGCCCAGAGCCCTCCCCGTTGCCTGCACGCCTGGGCATTGGATTGCTGCCCTCCCGCAGTGCCACAGACCCTGCGGCCTCTCTGTGCCAAGTCTCACCACTGCTAGTCATCCAGGCTGGGGACCCATGCTCTCTGGAGACCAGCGATGCCACGCCCAGAAGCTTCTCTTTAACTCGTGCCTCAGTCACCACAATGGGCCGCCTCTTCCTGCTTAAGAAACCGGGGCCCTAAGTCCTGTTTGCAGGGCCTGTGGCCCTCTCATGGCAGAGGACAGATGATTTACATGCTCAGAGACAGATGAGGGCCACTACCTTTGTGGCTGCAGCCACTGACTCCTCCCCCGGCCACGGTTGTCCTTCCCTTTAGTTTTAGCATTTCTGTTCATCTCTGACAGAGGTACACAGGAGCTCCCTAGTCACCAGAGGCAGGCTCAGGAGGGGCCAGAAGACATGGGGGTAGGACGGCAGAGAGGGACCCCATGTCTCTTCTAATCACCCGCCGCCCCCCGTGCCCCGTGTGTCGTGTGTGGTCGCCCATCTTGCTTTTCTCACCTTGTGCAGGGGGAGGGGCCTGGAGAGGGGGCGTCTAACTTGCCTGCTAGAGAGTGTGGATTAACCGCACCTGCCCACTACCCTGTGGGACCCCAGGAGGCCCTTGGACCAACCTGCTCCCTCTCTAGCCTTGGAGAGGACCCGCCAGGACGTGTTCCTGGTTCCTTCTCCACCCCAGTGATATGAAGGGAGTGGGACCCAAGTCCTATAGAAATCATGCTTTTATTCTCCTTCATAACTGGGTGATAACTGGGGACCCTGCCCATGAGGCAGGGTGACCCCAGTTCCGGGGGTGGAATCTATCAAGGCTCTAATCACCAGCCCACTCCACCTCCTGTGTCCCACCCACTTCATTTCTGCCCTTTTATGCATTATTCATGTGGTCCCTCTTCTTTGTTGTGTGCTCGGGGGTGGATGTAGGGCACCCACCTCTCTGTGCACTGTGTGGTCTCCATTTTTCCAGAGCATCTGTGATTTGCTGTTTCACTGTGGTGGTTTCCATGGACTGCATCTGATATTTGGCATTTTCTCTCCAGTGCTTCAGAGTAACAGGGACGGGCGGTGAAGGGGAGAGGAACCAGGCTCAAAGACAATGCCCCCTTGCCCTTAGCCATCGGTAAATGAGGGGCCAGTGGCTGGCAGCCTGATGTCACTTCCTGCCTCTAGAGGAAGTGGCAATTAACATCATTTTCTGCTCCATCCCTCTCCCATAGAAAATGACATCAGAGGTCCATCATACTCCTAGGGCCTGGGGAGATCTCATGTTTCAGAATTCCCTGGTTTCTGAAGCCTTTGAGGAGAGGGAATTGTGTGCATAAGACTCAGCTTTCTTTTTCCCTGATGCAACTTTCATTTTTTTTTTCTGTCTTTCACCAACAGATTCTACCACCTGTAGTTCAGCCAAGTCCAAGGTACGTATAAAGGCAATTCTGAAGGCTTGATCCCTGTACAAGCCAGACCACTTTGGTTTTTGTTCAAGGGAATTGAGAGAATGGCAATTGGACCATGGGGAAAGTTGATGGTCCCTGGGAGGGAAGGTGGGAGGTAGTGAGAATTGCTTACCTTGCCAGTGTTTGGTGAGGCATCTGCTGTAGTAGAAGGACCTGGTCTGGGAGTTACGTGGCTAGGAAGCAATGTGGCTCAGTGGTTAGAAGCACAGACTCTGGAGTCAGACAGTCCTGGGTATGAGTTCTGGCTCCACCATTTAGTAGTTTGGGACAATGGGCAAGTTACTTAACCACTTTCTGATCCTTAGCTTCCTCATCTATAAAATGGGGATATCAATAAATCTGTGGGGTGCTATAATAAATAAAACAGATATCCTTTAAGGTCTTTGGAGAGCCTAAAGCAAGCAGAAGGAAATAAAGAGAGGAGCAGAAATCCATGAAATTGAAAACAGTTGAAAAAAAGCATGAAACCAAGAGCTGATTCTTTGAAAAAAAATCAATGAAATTGATAAACCTCTAGCCAGACTAACAGAATAAAAAGAAAGATGGCACAGATTATCAGTATCAGGGATGAAAGAGGGACATCAATACAGACCCCTAAGTTATTTTTTATTTTTTATTTTTTATTTTTTCGGGACAGAGTCTTGCTCTGTCACCCAGGCTGGAGTGCAGTGGCACCATCTCGGCTCACTGCAAGCTCCGCCTCCCGGGTTCACACCATTCTCCTGCCTCAGCCTCCCGAGTAGCTGGGACTACAGGTGCCCACCATCACGTCCGGCTAATTTTTTGTATTTTTAGTGGAGATGGGGTTTCACCACATTAGCCAGGATGGTCTTGATCTCCTGACCTCGTGATCAGCCCCCCCTTGGCCTCCTAAAGTGCTGGGATTACAGGCGTTGAGTCACCGCGCCTGGCTACAGATCCCTAAGTTATTGAATTTATGGGCATAAAGTTGCCCATAAATTCAGTAAGTTAGATGAAATAGACCAATTCTTTGAAAGATTCAGACTGCCAAAACTCACTTAAGAAAAAATAGGGCCAGGCGCGGTGGCTCACGCCTGTAATCCCAGCACTTTGGGAGGCCGAGGCGGGCGGATCATGAGGTCAGGAGATCGAGACCATCCTGGCTAACATGGTGAAACCCCATCTCTACTAAAAATACAAAAAAAAAATTAGCCAGGCGAGGTGGTGGGCGCCTGTAGTCCCAGCTACTCGGGAGGCTGAGGCAGGAGAATGGCGTGAACCCCAGGGGGCAGAGCCTGCAGTGAGCCAAAATCGTGCCACTGCACTCCAGCCTGGGCGACAGTGAGACTCCATCTCAAAAAAAAAAAAAAAAGAAGAAAAAATAGATAACCTGAATAGTCCTATACCTCCTAAGGAAATTGAATATGTAATTTAAAACCCCCCAACAATGAAAACTTCAGGACCAGATGGTTTCACCGTTAAATTCTACCAAATATTTAAGGAATTTTTTAAATTTTTAAACAATTTACTTTAATAATTTAAAAATATTCTAAATAGAAAATAGTATAATTTTAAATATTGATATATTAGTTATTTAAATATTTGAATTATTTAAACATTATTTAAATAGTTATTTAAGAAATAATACCAATTCTCCACTATCTCTTTTGGAAGATAAAAGGGTGGCTGGGCACCATGGCTCACGCCTGTAATCCTAGCACTTTGGGAGGCTGAAGTCGCATCTTGAGATCAAGAGTTAAAGACCAGCCTGGACAACATGGTGAAACCCTGTCTCTACTAAAAATACAAAAAAATTAAATGGGTGTGGTGGCATGCACCTGTAATCCCAGCTACTCAGGAGGCTGAGGCAGGATAATTGCTTGAACCTGGGAAGAGGAGGTTGCAGTGAGCTGAGGTCGTGCCACTGCACTCCAGCCTGGGCGACAGAGCAAGACTCTGTCTCAAAAAAAAGAAAGGAAAATAGAAGAGGAAGAAACACTTTCCAACTCATTTATGAGGCCAGCATTACCCTGATACCAAAACCTAGCAATGCTTTTGGAAAAGATAGGGCTAATTCATTTGATAATACCAATACAAATACTTGTTGAACGTCTACTCTATATCAGTACTGTGCTGGGTACTGAAAATATTTGAGCCAAACAGATAGGTTCCTGCCCTCACGAAGCTTATCTTCTAATGAGAGACAGACACTAAGCTAATGAAGAAATAGACTGTCTGGCAGGTTTGGAGGCACAGTGGAGGCAGAAACCAGATGGAATGAGCTAATAAAGTGAGGGAGGGAAGAGCGCATACATAGACCACTCTTGTGAGAAGTCCGATTGTGAAGAGATATTTACAGAACAAAAATGGGAAAATATGTGGCTTGAGGGAAACTTTCATTAAAAGATGAAAGCAGCCAGGCATGGTGGCTCACACCTGTAATCCCAACACATTTGGAGGCCGAGGCAGGAGGATCCCTTGAGCCCAGGAGTCCAAGACCAGCCTGGACAACATAATGAGACCTCAACTCTACAAAAAATGCAAAAATTAACCAGGCATGGTGGGGCAAGCCTGTAGTCCCAGCTACTTGGGGGGCTGAGGCAGGAGGATCATTTGAGCCTGGGAGGTTGAGGCTGCAGTGATGAGCCATGATCATGCCACTGCACTCCAGCCTGGGCAACAGAGCAAGACCCTGTCTCAAAAACAAACAAACAAAAAAAGATGAAAGCACATATTTACTTGCCAATGGGAATGATCCAGGTGAGAGAGAGAGAGAGGAAGAGCTGGGTCCAGAGCCCATGAAGCAGCAGTAGCGTGTGCTCCTAGCAGATGCATCCCCAGGTGTAGTAGGAAGAGAGGGAGGTGGCAGGGGCACACTAGCAGGCAGTGTTGGCAGCAGGTCATTGGGGTCGCTCCCAGCTGATGGCTCTTCCCTCAGCGAAGTGGAAGGTGAGGACCTCTGCTGGGCGTGAAGGTGGCAGGGGAAGTCTGAGCAGAGTGAAGGAAGTCTGAAATGGGTCCCATGAAGCAAGGCAGATTTCCTGAAGGGGCCAAGGAGCATCATGGGCAGGCCGAGGCCTCCGAAGGCTGGCTGCGGCCCTTTCTCGAGAGCCAGCACTTTGCCCAGCAGCCGTGCCCCGCCCCTTTGGGCCTGGCTTCTCCACGCTCCCCGGAGAGCCCCTTCTGAGTCCCCTTCTGGCCAGAAGATGTCCTCATTTGCTTCCTGTGACCCCACCATGTCTCCAGTGGACCCAACACTGACCTCCCCAGAGCTCACAGGCCACTGCCTCCCTGAAGCCTCCTGGCTTGAAATTCCTTCCTCCTAAGATGCTAGCAGTTACCGCTTCCCAGTCTGGGCCTGCCTGACTCCTGCATTACTCTGGGAACTCCTGCAGGAGGCCTTCTCGATCATAGGGCCTTGAACAATAGAACGTGCTTTTCAGAGAGTACGTCTTTACCGTAAACTGAGTCAGAGACTTCACTGTGACGCAGTGAGTTCATCATCATCACTAGCATGAGATGAAAGAGAAGGGAATGCATATTTACTGAGCACCTACTAGGTGCCAGCCAGTATGCAGATAACTTTTCACAAACATCGGTTTCATTTCATTTTTACGGAAGACCCTTGAGTTTTGTACCATCTCCATTTTACAGATGGGGAAACCAAGGCTCAGAGAACTTAAGTAACTAGAAGTTTGGGCATATTCTTGGGCCTCAGGCAGGGGAGCTGGTTAGGTGGCCTCCGTCCTTGGCGGTGCTCTGGTGTCTGAGTTTTGATCCTCTACTCTCAGGCTCTGAGTGTTTCTTGATTTTCTGGCACAGGGACTGGCTCTGTCCTGAGCCTGAGCTGAAACCAGCCAGCCAAGCCTCTAAGAAACAGAGGCACGGACCAGGCTGCCGGTCTATTAAGTACAGCCATAGGAATAACTGTTGCAGGGACAGGGACATTGAGTCGTGTGTGCTGCAGTGGTCTCAGTCTCATCTACTGGGGAGACCAGGAATCAGAGTCAGGGAAGCAGGAGGCACCAGGCATCTGAGAGCCTGTGGCCTCCCGTCCCGGCTGTAGGGAAGGGGCTGCCTCAGGCACCAGGGCCTGGCCTCCCGCCAGGCTGTGAGCTCTGAGGGCGGGCACAAATCCTGCAAGTGCCGGACACTCACCACTGCCAGCCTCTGTCTCTCTTGCCTGACTCTAAAACCCAGGTCCGTGATGGTCAAACTGTGTTCCCTGGAGCCACCATGGGGTCGTGACCACCAACAGGTGTATGAGAGGAGCAAGCGTGCAGGGATCCAAGCTCCCACGGCCTCCATCTGAGCCACTCTTGGTTCTGTCTCACATTGCTGGGTTTCTAGGGAGGATTCGATTTGGAGAGTGCTCCCAAGCTCATCAAAAACCCTTGTTCTAGATGTGACAGCCCTGTCTCTAGACTTTCTCCAGGCTGTGTCCAGGACACCCAGGTGGCATCGGTGCCCCAAGTTACAGCCACATTCTGATCCTGCCTCCCTGTGTGGATGGTTAGGCTGTCCCGGGTAGGAGTGTGGGCAGGCACACATGGCAGTCTCTCAGCTCCACAGCGGGTGGAGTGGAGCTGTTCATTACTCAGAAGGCTCCCTTATCATCTTTTTTTTTTTTTTTTTTTGAGACAGGTCTCGCTCTGTCACCCAGGCTGGAGTGCAGTGGCCCGAACACAGCTCACTGCAGCCTCTAACTCCTGTGCTCAAGTGATCCTCCTGCTTCAACCTCCTCAGTTAGCTGGGACTACAGGCACACACCACCACTCCTGCCTAATTTTTTTGTATTTTTTGTAGAAATGGGGTCTTGCTTCTTTGCGCAGGCTGTTCTTGAATTCCTGGCTTCAATGGATCCTGCTGCCTCGGCCTCCCCAAGTATTAAGATTACAGGCATGAGCCACTGCACCACACTCTCCTTATCATCTTAATTCCAAGTTCTTGGGGAAGGGGACCACTTTTGTCTTCTCTGGTGGTCCCTTGCCTACTGCTTAGCTTTCTTAATGGCCTGCAGTAATCCCCGAGCACCCCCACTGGTACAGGGAGAAGTCTAGCTCCTGACCAGGCTCTGTCTGATTTCCCCGGCCCTGCTTTATTCAAGTTCCTCAAATTCCTTGACCCCAACCCTTGCCCCATAAGAAACCTCCCCATGACCCTGACCCTGACGGAGAACTGGCCGTGAAAATTTTTGCATTGACAACAGATACTGGAATGCAGGGATTCTCTATCTACTTCAGGCCCCTTCAAGAATCAGAGGAGGCCGCCAGGCGCGGTGGCTCACGCTTGTAATCCCAGCACTTTGGGAGGCCAAGGCGGGTGGATCACAAGGTCAGGAGATCGAGACCACGGTGAAACCCCGCCTCTACTAAAAAATACAAAAAATTAGCCGGGCATGGTGGCGGGCGCCTGTAGTCCCAGCTACTCGGAGAGGCTGAGACAGGAGAATGGCGTGAACCTGGGAGGCAGAGCTTGCAGTGAGCCGAGACTGTGCCACTGCACTCCAGCCTGGGCAACAGAGCGAGACTCCGTCTCAAAAAAAAAAAAAAAAAAAAAAGAATCAGAGCAGGCCAAGCATGGTGGCTCATGGCTGTAATTCCAGCACTTTGGGAGGCCAGGGTGGGGAGATCACCTTGAGGCCAGGAATTTGAGACCGGCCTGGCCAATATGGCAAAACCCTGTTTCTACTAAAAATACAAAATTAGCTGGGGGTGGTGGTGCATGCCTGTAATCCCAGCTACTCGGGAGGCTGAGGCAGGAGAATTGCTTGAACTGGGGAGGCAGAGGTTGCAGTGAGCCAAGATTGCACCATTGCATTCCCAGCCTTGGCAATAGAGTGAGACTCTGTCTCCAAAAAAAAAAAAAGAAAAGAAAAAAGAGAAAAGTTGTGCACTCTTGCTCCAGAAAGACACCTATCTACACAAATCCTGTGGCAAGTTCAAGGAGTTTATGGACCCCCAAAGCCTACCCAGGGACTCCAGTTAACAGCACCTTCTCCAGAGTATTCCGGCTGGTAATTAGCTTGTTTGGCAGAAGGTGTCAGTCCAGCTATCAATAATGCCTTTGGTCATCGCTGATTCCTAAGTTTAAAGTATTCAACAATATGAATAGTTACAATTTATTAAGCATTTGCTGTGTTACTGTGCTCAGAATTACTAATCCTCACAAATGCCTTGTGAGTTAGAGATAGAATTGTCCTTATTTTGCAGTTGAGGAAACAGAGGCCAGGGGAGCTTCTGTAACTTGCCCCAGGTCTCACAACCAGCAAGTTGCCTGCTCCAGAGCCTCCCCTCTGAGACAGAACCCGTTAGGAGATGAGGCCTGTCCTGGGTGACCCTGCCCAGCTGTGAGATTAGAGCTTGAGGGCAGGGTGGGTATAAAGTCATCTCAGGCTGCTGTAACAAAATGCCATAGCTAGGTGCCTCAGACAACAGAAATTGATTTTCTCACAGTTCTACAGGTTAGAAGTCCAAGATTAAGGTGCCAGTGTGGCTGATTTCTGGTGAGGGTTCCCTACCTGTCTTGTAGATGGTAGATGGCCACCTTCTCACACTGTGTCCTTACAAGGCAAGGCAGAAAGAAAAGAGAGCGCACGCGAGCGAGAGAGCCCAGGCCCTCTGGTGTCCCTTCTAATAAGGGCACTAATCCCATCAAAAGGTCCCACCTTTACCTAAACCTAATTAGCTCTCAAAGGCTCCACCTCCAAACTGGGGGTTAGGGCTTCCACATGTGAGTTTGGGAGGTACACAATTTAGTCCATAGCAGTGAGTGAAACCAGCTGATGACTGGTTGGTGGAACTGGGCTCATTGCTGTCTGGGTCTCTGAGTAAGGCACTAGCCAGGTTTGTAAGCCCACTCCACAGCCATGTGCCTGACACCTGGCAGGTGCTCAGTGTGTGTCAGATGAATACACTGGACAAAAGAAAAAAAGGTTTTAGGCACGGTGGCTGATGCCTGTAATCCTAGCACTTTGGAAGGCCAAGGTGGGAGGATCACTTGAGGCCAGGAGTTCAAGACCAGCCTAGCCAGCATGGTGAAACCCTGTCTCTACTAAAAATACAAAAATTAGCCAGGTGTGGTGGTGTGTGCCTGTAATCCCAGCTACTCGGGAGGCTGAGTCATGAGAATTGCTTGAACCCGGGAGGCAGAGGTTGCAGTGAACAGAGATTGCACCACCTACACTCCAGCCTGGATGACAGAGGGAGACTCTGTCTCAAAAGAATAATAATAATGCTCTAGCCTGGTGCAAGGGTCCCCTGTAAGCTCTGCATGGAGCCCCTGCCTGCACCTGGACCCTTCTGGTGACAGGGACCTCCATCATAAGATTGCTGTGACAGGGAGAAAGTTCATTATAGTGACCTACATCCAGGTCCTTGTCACTTCCGTCCATTGCTCCTGCTGGCCTCCTGCTTTCCTGCAGTATATCATGGATTAACTCCCTGATCTCTCTGTGAATCTGCTGACCTCTGCATTCCTTGGAAGAGAAATCAGTCTGACCTTGTTGCTTCTGGAACCAGCTGGGATGAGAGGGTAGTTTGATCAGATGATCCTAGTGGCCTCTTAAGTTTCTCAGAGAGCACTGGCCAGGAAAGAAAGCAGTATTGGCCACCATATGCTCCAGGCTGTTCCTAGCAGTGCAACCACATTGCACAACTCCAGGGGGCGCCTTCTGGTGTTGTGCATTGTGGACAACCATGGCCCAGGAGCCACATGCCTGTGACTCCTGAGTCCCTGACATGCTCTGGTTTTCTCAGAACTAATTAATGTGAGACAGAGGACAGTGGCTGCAGTGGCCACAAGAGGCCTCTGGGTCTCCATTCATTATTACACCATGGCTGAAGCAAGACGTGGTCTGTGAGGAGGGGCTGAAGGGCAGCGTGACCTTGTCAGGTCATTCCAGCCCAAGACAGGAACCAGTCCCAGCGTCTGCTTCTACAAGGCTTCCTGTGTTAAGGGGACTTCATTCACCAATTGTTTGTTCATTTCATGTTTATTGAGCACCTGTTATGTGCCATGCAGAAACAACCAAGTCACAGCCTTTGCTCTCAAGGAGCTCCGAGTTCGATGAGGCTGATGTGAGAAGAGCTAGGAGCATAGTGAGATGACAGGATCATAGAGAAGTGATCTCCCATCTCAGGCAAAGGGAGGGCTGGGAGGTTGCTGTACAGAGGAAGCCATGTTCGAGCTGGGCCTTGTAGGGTGAGTAGGAGCTCATCCAGCAAATAGGGCAGGGGGACATTAAGGGCTGGCAGCAATGTAACAGTGTAGGTTACATCAAAGGAAGGGTTGGTAGGGCTGTATTTCCACAGTGAGGGCTGTGTTGGGGTTGGGGTCAGGGCAGAGCAGGGCAGTAGGCTGGGAAAGTTGGGGCTGGGTTGTGAAGAGCCCCATGTGCTGAACTGGGGAACTTGTGCTTTATCCTGGTGGGTGCTGGGGCATGCAAGCTTCTGAGCAAAGCTGGGTGAGGATCAGATTCCTGCGTCAGAATGGTGGCTCTGGAGGAGGGACCCGGGCTGGGGTAAGGGTGGAGGCAGGAAACCCTATTAGGAGGGGCAGGAGGGCCCAGAGAGGGCAGAATGAGGGCCTGCCAGAGGAGGAGGAAGAGGAGGAGGAGTTGGCTTTGGGAGCCATTTCAGAAGAATCCAGGACTTGGCTGTGGGTGGAGGGGAGAGGGAGGAGTCACAAGACCGCCCTAAGGTGAGGAACGTGAATGGAGGCAGTTTGGGGCAGGGCTAGGTAGGATGCTGTGGTTCCAGAGAGGTGAGTTTTAAGAGCCTACAGACACCCAGGTAGAAATGGACTCTCAATGGGAAGAAGAGTCGCGGAGCTCAAGTGAGTGTGGTGTTGGACAGGGAGGCCTGGATAGCAGTGCTGCTTGGGAATGGTATTTTCTAGGGAACACGAACAGAGAAGGCAAAGAGGCCAAAAACAGTCCTGGGAACACTGACTGAGTCTTAGTGGGGAAGCGGGGGGCGGGCAAGAAGAGCCTCCCAAGAGGCAGAGGAGAGGCCAGAAGGGCGGATGAAAACCAGCTTCCAGAAGGCCATGGCCGGCAGCATGGGCCCTCCTGGGAAAGCGTGAAAGGCCAAGGCCCCAAAACACCACAGGGTGTAGCAGTGAGGGCTGGTTCAGGTGAGAACAGCGGCACGAAGTTGCCCAACTTGGGATTGGAAATCACAGTTTGGGAGCGGCTCCAATCCAAACCATGACACCATACGGAATCTTTTCAGCCACTTGCAGGGGCGGAGCTGGCAGCGGGATTGACCTGGGATTGGGGATTGGCGGAGTGGGGAGCTGGTGGGGTCCGGCGGAAAGGGAAGGACGTGAACTTGGGCGGGTTGCCTGGAGAGGCCTGTAGATGCTGGGCAGGTGAGAAGGCAGGTTTCCAGGTGGCAGCGGGTGAAGAGGAGGTGGGGGACTTGTGGTCAGAGAGCGCCCCTGCTGGGGAACTGGGGATCAGCATGCAGGAAGCTCGGGATGACACTCCAGGGGCGTGAGGCTGCCAAGCGTTATTCACTGTGGAGACTGCCATCACCAGAGTCGTGTCTAAAGGATTTACACAGGGCTGAATACTGAAAACAGAATGGAAGGGGGCTTTGGGAGACCAGCCCACCTCACAAGAAAGAGCTGAGAGCCTGGATTTGGGCCAGCGGGGGTGCTGAGCCGGCTGCAGGATGGGGCGCGAGGCGCGGGGGTAGTCTCTGGACGGAGGGCGGCATGGGGCTGGAGGAGGAGCGTTTTATGATGCGGCTGTGGGTGCTGGCCTTGGCTGAGGCTTGTGGCGACTGGGCGCCGTGGCGTGGGGGTGGACCGGGGAGAGCGGGGTCGGCAGGGGGCCGAGTCCGGGCGCCCCCCACATCCTGACCTGTCTCCCACACAGGGTTCGTGGGCCCCCAAGAAGGAGCCGTACGCCCGGGAGATGCTGGCGATCTCCTTCATCTCGGCCGTCAACCGCAAGCGCAAGAAGCGGCGGGAGGCGCGGGGGCTGGGCAGCAGCACCGACGACGACTCGGAGCAGGAGGCGCACAAGCCTGGGGCGGGGGCCACAGCGCCGGGGGCTCAGGAGCGGCCGCAGGGGCCGCTACCTGGCGCCGTCGTCCCCGAGGCCCCCGGACGCTTCAGTCCCCCGGCGGCGCCGGAGGAGCGGCCGGCCGCGGACACGCGCTCCATTGTGTCGGGCTACTCCACCCTGTCCACCATGGACCGCAGCGTGTGCTCGGGCGCTAGCGGTCGGCGGGCAGGCGGGGGGGACGAGGCGGACGACGAGCGCAGCGAGCTGAGCCACGTGGAGACGGACACCGAGGGCGCGGGGCCTGGGGGGCGCCTGACGCGCCGGCCGTCCTTCAGCTCGCACCACCTCATGCCCTGCGACACCCTGGCGCGCCGCCGCCTGGCCCGGGGCCGCCCAGACGGCGAGGGTGTGGGCCGGGGCGGTCCCCGCGCCCCGGAGCCTCCCGGCTCGGCGTCGTCCAGCAGCCAGGAGTCGCTGCGGCCCCCAGCGGCGGCGCTGGCCTCGCGGCCCTCGCGCATGGAGGCGCTGCGGCTACGGCTACGCGGCACGGCCGACGATATGTTAGCCGTGCGCCTGCGGCGGCCGCTGTCGCCCGAGACCCGGCGGCGCCGGAGCAGCTGGCGCCGCCACACGGTGGTGGTGCAGAGCCCGCTGACTGACCTCAACTTCAACGAGTGGAAGGAGCTGGGCGGAGGGGGCCCCCCGGAGCCTGCGGGCGCGCGGGCGCACAGTGACAACAAGGACTCCGGACTCAGCAGCCTGGAGTCCACCAAGGCGCGGGCCCCGTCGTCCGCTGCCTCGCTGCCGCCCGCGTCCGGGGACCCGGAGTCCCTGCAGAGCCAGCCCCCGCGCCGCTCGGCCGCCTCCCGCCTGCATCAGTGTCTGTGATCCCCACCTCCCGCGCCGCTCGGGCGCCACCCCTCCCCAGAGCCCCTTGGGAACCAGGAGGCTTCACCAGCCTGCACCTCCTCTTCTGTGGCCCCTGGGTGCATGGTGGGGATGGAGAGCGCAGCAGGCCGTGTCTTTAGTTGGTGTGCTGGAACTGGCAGGGCAGAGGAGAAGGCTGGAGCCGGACTAAGAGTGAATGGAAGGGGGTTCCAGAGGTAATGAGCAGAAGACGAGGGGGCGTGGGCTGCTGGGGTCTGTGTCCCTGCACACATGCGCCCGATAGGTCCTTCTGAGCCTTTCTGTGGCTGCACTTGGGGACCCTTGTGGACCATGGGGTGTGGCTAGGGAACCCCTAAGTTTCAGACTAAAGGAAAGATCCTGGGTGATGCTGGACTTTTGCTTCTTTCTTCTGCCCTCCCACCTCAGCTTGTAAGTGGGGATGTGTGTATGTCTGGGGAGAGGAGGTGTAGGGTGCGTATGTCCATGGGGGGAGAGGCTTGTGTGTGCGAGTGTGTGCAGTCATTGTCCCAAGGTGTTTCCAGTGGCGACTTCTGTCCCCCTACCCCCACCCCGGTCCCCACTTTGCCCCCCAGGGCTCCCTGCCTTTGGTGCACACAGGATGCTGCCCTCCCCCCTTGCCAGAGCCGGAGAAGGAGGTTGGGGCCACTCCAAGGAGGCAGGACTGAAACCCTCACCAGGGTTACTCCCCAACATCCTTTTGCCTGAGTCACCCTCTAAGCGCTTTAACCACGGGCAGCTGCCTGTTCCCCAGTTTTTGGGGGGATCCAGGGTCCCCCTTGCTGGTACCTCCCTCACCCCTCTTTTTGTTCTTCCATCTGTGCCTGTTCCTTCCACAGCCCAGGCACACAGAAGCCCACCTTCTTCCCCTTAGGAGGGGGGATAGTCAACACCCCTGGTGTGTCTCTGTCACTCACACACTGATTTATGGGGTCTGAGCTGGGCTGTTCTTGCAGGATGGACAGGACCCAGGGCCCTCTTCTCCTCATAGGCTGTAAATAGACTTCCAATCACCAGGCCAGCCCCCACACACCCTCACTCATTCCAGGGAAGCCCAGGTAGGTGGTGAACCCGCTGCCACGTCTATCAGTCCTGTTTTATGCAAAAATTTACTGTAAAGTAGATTTCTTTCCCTCCCGCCCCCATCCTTTTATTGTAAATATTGTCTCTAAATGTGTAACATATTATAAAGAATTTATAAGGATTTTTAAAGATGTTTTGCTCATTTACAAAAGTGTTGTAACAGTGTTGGACAAAGCCTTCCACCCCACGTCCGCATGGCTCCTTTCACTGTGTCCTTGACACACCTCTCTGGCAACAACTAAAATTTCCTGCTTCTGAAAAGTCCCGTCTTAAAAGTACAGTCTATATCTTGGAAATAAATGGCCTTCCTCAAGGCACGAGTCAGCTGTCTCACTTGTTTTGGAGGGAGAGGGCTGGGAGACAGGCGAGGTATCTGACCCAGGGAAGGAGGGCAATGGGGACTGGACCAAGGGGTGGCAGGGCGGAGGCAAACGTCTTCCTGGTGACCTTTTTGTAAGTGTCCTGGGGGACTGGTCAATGACACAGGGACAGATATGAGTTGGAAGAGTGGGTGGCCTGGATTGCTGTGGGAGGTTTCCAGGCACCTGCTCTCTGTTTCTACAGAGCCCAGGCAGGTGCACAGGCACCTTCTCAGGCCTACCTGGAGCTTCACAATGGTTCCAGCAGTCCTGCCCCACAGACAGGAGGCTTGGGCCAGCTGTTGTAGGCACTCCAGGCCCAGATAATATTGCAAAAAGAATGGGTTTTGCCCGTTGTCCTCTTCTCATGTGTAAGCTTACAACATGGGGTGGGCATCCCTCTGTGCCGGCAGTGGCTTTGTACTTGCCCCAGCCAGTTTACAGGCTGCTGCCGCTGAGCCTCGCAGCCTTCCATAGGAAGACCAGGTGCCAGTCATTAAAGGGAATCTAGGGGCCGGGCGCGGTGGCTCACGCCTGTAATCCCAGCACTTTGGGAGGCCGAGGCAGGCGGATCACGAGGTCAGGAGATCGAGACCATCCTGGCTAACGCAGTGAAACCCCATCTCTACTAAAAATACAAAAAATTAGCCAGGCGAGGTGGCGGGCGCCAGTAGTCCCAGCTACTCGGGAGGCTGAGGCAGGAGAATGCCGTGAACCCGGGAGGCGGAGCTTGCAGTAAGCCGAGATCGCCCCACTGCACTCCAGCCTGGGCGACAGCGAGACTCTGTCTCAAAAAAGAAAAAAAAAAAAGGGAATCTAGGGAGGGCTGGGGCGGTGGCTCACGCCTGTAATCCCGGCACTGTGGGAGTCCAAGGCGGGAGCCCAGGAATTCAAGACCAGCCTGGGCTACATAGTATAGTCCCTCCCCCTCCTCTATTAAAAATATATATATATATTTAAATCTATATATATATATAAAGAGAATCTAGGGAGGAGCCCAGGAGCTGGGAAGAGCTCAGTTCTCACCGAATCCTATGCCCCATCCTCCCAGGTTGTTTCTGTTGGGCAAATGAGCTTATAGCATTGTAGGCTCTGCCAGCTCCAAGGGCTTTACACGTCTTTTTTGTTTTTCGTTTTTTGTTTTGAGACCGAGTTTCGCTCTTGCTGCCCAGGCTGGATCTTGGCTCACTGCAACCTCCGCCTCCCAGGTTCAAGTGATTCTTGTGCCTCAGCCTCCTGAGGCACACCACCACACCAGGCTAATTTTGTATTTTTAGTAGAGACAGGGTTTCTCCACGTTAGTTAGGTTGGTCTCGAACTCCCGACATCAGGTGATCCACCCGCCTTAGCCTCCCAAAGTGCTGGGATTACAGGTATGAGCCACCGCACCCAGCCAACATGTCTTAAATCAGTCCTCCAACACTCTTGAGCACACCACGATTGTTTTCGCATTTTATATATGAGGAAATGGAGGCACGCAGCAGTGACATAACTTGCCCAGCCCAAGGTCACATAGCTAGTAAGCTGTGGAACCAGGATAAATTTAAGTCCAGAGAAAGGACACAGAGATGGGGTAACAAGCCCATTGGGCTGCCTTCTCCAGACTGTAGTAGACTTTGAGTGAGAATGGATGAAAACCCTGTGCTCTCCTTCAAAAATAAAGTAGGAATAGGCCTGGCACAGTGGCTCATGCCTGTAATCCCAGCACTTTGGGAGGCCAAGGCAGGTGGACAGTTGAGGTCAGGAGTTTGAGACCAGCCTGACCAACATGGGGAAATCCTGTCTCTACTAAAAATACAAAATTAGCTGGGTGTGGTGGTGGGCACCTGTAATCCCAGCTACTTGGGAGGCTGAGGCAGGAGAATCACTTGAACCCGGGAGGTGGAGGTTGAAGTGAGCTGAGACAGTGCCACTGCACTCCAGCCTGGGTGACAGAGCGAGACTCTGTCTCAAAAAAAAAAGAAAGATAGTATAAACATTTTTGTTGTAATTATTTTCCTTTTTGTCTTTAACCCTGTCTTTAAAAGATAACTACATAAAGCAATAATTACAAAACTGTGTTGACATATAAAGGTGTAATTTGTATGACAATAATGGCATGAAGGACTGGAGAGGAATGGAGCTATATTAGAGCAAAGTTTTTAAATACTATTAAAATTAGGTTACTATTAAGGTGAACTAGATTGTTCTAAATTAACATGCTAATTGTAATCCCTAGGGCAACCACTAAAAATAACTCAAAAAATTGTAAATGAAACAAAACGAAAATGGAATAGATGATATATTAAAAAATACTGGCCAGCTGTTATGGCTTATGCCTGTAATCCTAGGACTTTGGGAAGTCGAGGCAGGAAGATTGCTTGAGACCAGCCTGGGCAATCTAGTGAGACCCATCTCTATAAAAAATTTTTAAAAGTTAGCCAGGCATGGTAGCACATGCCTGTAGTCCCGGCTACTTGAGAGGCTGATGTGGGATGACTGATTGAGCCCAGGAGGTGAGACCCTGTATTAAAAAAAAGAAAGAGGCTGGGCACGGTGGCTCAAGCCTGCAATTGCAGCACTTTGGGATGCTGAGGCGGGTGGATCATGAGGTCAGGAGATCGAGACCATCCTGGCTAACACAGTGAAACCCCATCTCTACTGAAAATACAAAAAAATTAGCCAGGCGTGGTGGCGGGCGCCTGTAGTCCCAGCTACCCAGGAGGCTGAGGCAGGAGAATGGCGTGAACCCGGAAGGCGGAGCTTGCAGTGAGCCAAGATTGTGCCACTGCATTCCAGCCTGGGCGACAGAGCAAGACTCTGTCTCAAAAAAATAAAAATAAAAATAAAAAAAAGAAAGAAAATATTTATTTTACACTCAAGAAGGCAGAATCAGGCTAGGGGCAGTGGCTCACGCCTGTAATCTCAGCACTTTGGGAGGCTGAGGTGGGAGGATCACCAGAGGTCAGGAGTTTGAGACCAGCCTGGCCAACATGGCTTAACCCCGTCTCTACCAAAAATACAAAAATTAGCGGGGTGTGGTGGTGTGTGCCTGTAATCCCAGCTACTTGGGAGGCTGAGGCAGGAGAATCGCTGGAACCCAGGAGGCAGAGGTTGCAGTGAGCCAAGATGGTGCCACTGCACTCCAGCCTGGGCAACAGAGTGAAACTGTGTCAAAAAAAAGAAAGAAAGGAAGGAAGGGAGGGAGGGAGGGCGGGAGGGAAGGATCAAGGAATAGGGAACAAAAAAGGCAAGACATATGAAAACAATTAGCAAAATTAGTAAATCCTAGCTTATTAGTGATACATTGAATGTAAATGAATTTAACACCCCAATCAAAAGGCAGAAATTGGCAGAATGGATTATTATTTTTTTCTTTTTATAAGACTGGGTCTTGCTCGATTGCCCAGGCTGGAGTGCAGTGGTGTGATCCTAGATCACTGCAGCCTCAACATCCTGGGCTCAAGCAATCCTCCCACCTCAGCCTCCCAAATAGCTGGGACTACAGGGCCACGTCACCACACTTGGCTAATTTTAAAAACAAAATTTCTGTAGAGACGAGGTCATGCTATCTTAACCAGGTTGGTCTCAACCTCCTGGGCTCAAGTGATGCTCACACCTGGGCCTCCCAAAGGGCTGGGATTACAGGTGTGAGCCACCAGGCCCAGCCCAGAATGGATAAAATAAAATAAAATGATCTAACTGTGAGATATTTACTTTAGAGTCAAAGACACAAGAGCTGAAAGTAGAAGGATGGAAAAAGAAACCATGTGAGGAGTTATTAAAAGACAGCTAGGGTGGCTACACAAGCATGAGACAAACTAGACTTTAAGACAAAAATTCTTACTGAAGGCTGGGCGAGGTGGCTCATGCCTGTAATCCCAGCACTTTGGGAGGCTAAGATGTGTGGATCACCTGACATCAGGAGTTCAAGACTAGCCTGACCAACATGGTGAAACTCTATCTCTAGTAAAACTAAAAAAAATTAGCCGGGTGTGGTGGCGTGCACTATAGTCCCAGCTACTCGGGAGGCTGAGACAGGCACTCCTAATTGCTTGAACCTGGGAGGCGGAGGTTGCAGTGAGCCGAGATAGCACCACTGCACTCCAGCCTAGGCGACAGAACAAGACTCCGTCTCAAAAAAAAAAAAAAAAAAAAATTGTTACTAAAGATACAATATCTTTTATAATGATAAAAGAGCCAGTTTATGAGGAAGATAAAATGATTGTAAACATATATACTCCTAACAACAGAACCCAAAATACATGAAGCAAAAACTAATAAAACTGAAGGGAACTGAACTGAATTAGACCATTCAATATAGTAGTTGGAGACTTCAATATCCCACTTTCTTTTTTTTTTTTTTTTTTTGAGGCGGAGTCTCACTCTGTCGCCCAGGCTGGAGTGCAGTGGCAGGATCTCCACTCACTGCAAGCTCCGCCTCCTGGGTTCATGCCATTTTCCTGCCTCAGCCTCCCGAGTAGCTGGGACTACAGGCGCCTGCCACCACGCCCAGCTAATGTTTTGTAGAGACGAGGTTTCACCGTGTTAGCCAGGATGGTCTCGATCTCCTGACCTCATGATCCGCCCACCTTAGCCTCCCAAAGTGCTGGGATTACAGGCGTGAGCCACCGCGCCCAGCCCCCACTTTCAATAACGGATGAAACAACGAGGCAGAAGATCAACAAGGAAGTAGAAGCCTTGAACAACACTGTAAGCCAAGACCTGAAAGACATCGAAACACTCCACACAGCAGCAGAACACACATTGTTCTCAGCTACGCATGATGCACTCTTCAGGATAGACTTACACTAGGCCTTAAAACAAGCCTCAATAAATGGAAAAGGATTGAAATTATATAAAGTCTGTTCCCCAACTGCAATGGAATTAAATTAGAAAATGACAACCAAGGAAATTAACAAATATGTAGAATTTTTTTTTTTTTTTCAAGGCGGATCTTGCTCTGTCCTCCAGGCTGGAGTGCAGTGGCGCGACCTTGGCTCACTGCAGCCTCCGCCCCCTGGGTTCAAGTGATTCTCCTGCCTCAGCCTCTCAAGTAGCTGGGACTACAGGAGTGTATCACCACGCCCGGCTAATTTTTGTATTTTTAATAGAGATGGGGTTTCACCATGTTGGCCAGGCTGGTCTCGAACTCCTGACCTCCAGTGATCTGCCTGCCTTGGCCTCCTAAAGTGCTGGGATTACAGGCGTGAGGCACCACACCAGGCTAGAAATATGTAGAAATTTAAAAACACTCCTAAATAATCAATGAGTGAAAGATGAAATCACAGGGAAATTAGAAAATATCTTGAGATGAATGGAAACTAACACACAATATAACATAACTTACAGGATGCAGCTAAAGCAGTGCTTAGAGAGACATTTGTAACTATGCCAATATTAGAAAAGAAGAAAGATTTCTAATTAATAACCTAAACTTCCACCTTAAGAAACTAGAAAAAGAAGAGCAAACTCAACCCAAAGAAAGCCAAAGGAAGGAAATAATAAAGATATGAGTAAAAATAAATGAAATAGAAAATAGAAAAAATAGAGAAAGTCAGTAAAACCAAAAGTTTTTTCTTGGAAAAGATCAACAAATTGACAACTGTTTAGCTAGACTGACCAAGAAAAAAAAAAAGAGAGAGAAGATTCGGATTGATACCTCAGGCATGAAAAGGGTGCTATCAATACTTACAAAAAGTAAAGGGGAGCCGGGTGTGGTGGCTCTCGCCTGTAATTCCAGCACCGTGGGAGGCCGAGGCGGGTGGATCATTTGAGGTTAGGAGTTCAAGACCAGCCTGGCCAACATGTGAAACCCTGTCTCTACTAAAAATACAAAAATTAGCCAGGCGAGGTGGCGGGCGCCTGTAATCCCACCTACTCAGGAGGCTGAGGCAGGAGAATCACTTGAACTTGGGAGGCAGAGGTTGCAGTGAGCCGGGATCGTGTAACTGCACTCCGCCTAGAAGACAGAGCAAGAGCCCATCTCCACACACACACACACAAAAGTAAAGGGATAATAAGGGAACACTGTGAACAACTGCACGCCAGCAAGTTAGATAAATAGAAGAAATGAAAAAATTCCTAGAAAGGCATAAATTACCAAAACTGACATAAGAAGGAGATCTCATAAATAATCTGAACATACTTACAACATGGAAAAAGATTTAATTAGTCATTTAAAAGCTTTCAACAAAGAAAATTCCAGACCCAGATGGCTTCACTGGTGATTTCTATCAAATATTTAAAGAAAAATTATTACAAATCTCTCACAAACTCTTTCAAAAAAAGAAGAGGAAGGAACCGTGAGGCCAGTATTACCCTGATACCAAAGCTAGAAAAAAGATATCACAAGAAAACTACAGACCAACATCCCTTGTGACTATAGAAACAAAAGTCCTCCACAAGCTACCAGCAAACCGGTTAGGTGTGATGACTCACACTTGTAATCCCAGCACTTTGGGAGGCCGAGGCAGGCAGATCACTTGTGGCCAGGAGTTGGAGACCAGCCTGGCCAACATAGCAAAACCCTATCTCTACTATTAATAAAAATACAAAAATTAGCTGGGTGTGGTGGCACACACCTGTAATCCCAGCTACTCTGGTGGCTAAGGCACAAGAATTGCCTGAACCCAGGAGGTGGAGGTTGCAGTGAGCTGAGATCACACCACTGCACGCCAGCATGGAAGAGAGAGTGAGACTCTGTCTCAAAACAACAACAACAAAAAGATACCAGCAAAACAAATCAAGAAACATATACAAAGGATTATACACCATGACCAAGTGGGATTTATCCCAGGAATACAAGGTTGGTTTAATATTTGAAAATCAATCGATGAAACACACAAAATTGAGAGAATAAAGAATAAAAATTACATGATCATCTCAATAGATGCTGAAAAAGCAAGACAAAATTCAACACTCTTTTATGATTACAAAATTCAATAAACTAGGAATAGAAGGAAACTTCCTCAACCTGATAAACATACCTATGAAAAATCTGTAGCTAGGCCAGGCAGGGTGGCTCATGCCTATAATCCTGGCACTTTGGGAGGTTGAAGTGGGTAGCTTGCTTGAGCCCAGGAGTTTAAGGCCAGCCTGGGAAACATGGTGAAAGCCTGTCTCTACAAAAAATACAAAAACTAGCCAGGCGTGGTAGTTCACATCTGTAGTCCCAGCTACTTGGGAGGCTGAAGTAGGAGGATTGCTTGAGCACAGGAGATCGAGGCTGCAGTGAGCCATGACTGAGCTACTGCACTCCAGCCAGGGTGACAGAGGGAGACACTGTCCAAAAAAAAAAAAAAAAAAACTACAGCTAATATCATATTTCATGCTATTAAATTAATAGACTGAGAGCTTTCCCTCTAAGATCAGGAAACAGACAAGATGTCCACTTTTACCACTTCTAGTCAACATTCTACTGGGAGTTTTAGCCCAGGCAATTAGGCAAGAAAAAGAAATAAAAGCCATCCACAAATAGAGATGTAAAACTGTCTCTATTTGCAGATGACATGAGATTGTATGCAGAAAATTCTAAGGAATCCACTAAATAGGAAACTCCAAGGGGCCTCAAATAGTGAAAACAAAATTTAAAACGAAGTAGCAGTACTTACATTTCCCAATATCAAAACTTACTACAAAGCTGCAGTAATCTAAACAGTGTGGTACTGGCATAAGCCTAGATATATAGACCTATGGAACAGAATTAAGAATCCAGAAATAAGCCCAAACATTTATGGTCAACTGATATATATATTTTTTACATCCATGATACACACTGGATGTCAATTTGATATTTGACAATGTTACCAAAACCATTCAGTGGGGCAAATGATAATCTTTTCTAAAAAAATGGTGCTGGAGGCTGGGTGTGGTGGCTCATGCCTGTAATCCCAGCATGCTGGGAGGCTGAGGTGGGCGGATCACAAGGTCAGGAGATTGAGACCATCCTGGCTAACATGGTGAAACCTCATCTCTACTAAAAATATAAAAAATTAGCCGGGCGTGGTGGTGGAAGCCTGTAGTCCCAGCTACTTGGGAGGCTGAGGCAGGAAAATGGCATGAACCCGGGAGACAGAGGTTAGTGAGCCGAGATTGCACCACTGCACTCCAGCTTGGGCGATAGAGCAAGACTCCATCTCAAAAAAAAAAAAAAAAAAAATGGTGCTGGGACAACTGGATAACCACATGCACAGGAATGAAATTGGACCACTATCTCACTCTGTCTACAAAAATTAACTCAAAATAGATCATAGACTTTAAAATAAAATCTAAAACTCTTAGAAAAAAACATAAGGTAAATCTTCATGGCCTTGAATGTGACAATGGATTCTTAGATTTGGCACCAAAAGCATGAACAATGGAAGAAAAAACAGAAAAATTTAAAACTTCTGTACGTCACGAGACATAATCAAGAATGTGAGAAGAGGCCAGGCCGGTGGCTCACACCTGTAATCCCAGCACTTTGGGAGGCTGAGGTAGGCGGATCCCTTGAGCCTGGGAGTTCGAGACCAGCCTGGCCAACATGGTGAAACCCCATCGATACTAAAAATACAAAAATTAGCCGGGTGTGGTGGCAGGTCCTGTAATCCCAGCACTTTTGGATGCCGAGTTCAAGACCACCCTGGGCAATACTGCAGGACCCCCACTCTACCAAAAAAACTTTTTTCTCTCTTTTTTTTTCTTTTTTGAGATGGAGTCTCACCCTGTTGCCCAGGCTGGAGTACAGTGGCACGATCTCGGTTCCTTGCAACCTTCACCTCCTGGGCTAGAGTGATTCTCCTGCTCCAGCCTCCCGAGCAGTTGGGATTACAGGCGCCCACCACCAAGCCTGGCTAATTTTTGTATTTTTAGTAGAGACGGGGTTTCACCATGTTGGCCAGGCTGGTCTCAAACTCCTGACCTCAAGTGGTCTGCCCACCTCAGCCCCCCAAAGTGCTAGGATTATAGGCGTGAGCCACCATGCATGGGCAAAAAAATTATTTTTAATTAGTGAGGTATGGTGGTGTATGCCTGTAGTCCCAGCTACTTGGGAGGATGAGGTGTGAGGATCTTCTAGCTGCGACACCAAAAGCACAAGCTATAAAAGAAAAAAAATTGATAGATTGGACTTCATAAAAATTAAAAACTGTGCGTGTCAAAGGATACTATTAGGAAAGTGAAAAGACAACCAATCATTGGATGGAAGAAAAAAAGTGTGTGTGTGTGTGTGTGTGTGTGTGTTTTTTTTCCTGAGACAGGGACTCACTCTGTGGCTCCAGTTGGAATGCAGTGATATGATCATGGCTCACTGTAACCTCGACCTCCTGGGCTCAAGTGACCCTCCTGAGCTGGGATTATAGGCATGCACCACCACACCTGGCGGGAGAAAACATTTGCAAATCATATATTTGACAAGGGACTCATATCTAGAATATATAAAGAACAATAAAAATTCAACAATAAAAAGACAACCCAATTTAAATAAAAATGAGCAAAGGATCTGAAGACATTTATCCAAAGAAGATATGCTAATAGCTATTAAATACATGAAAATATTTTCTTTTTTTTCTTTTTTTTTTTTGAGATGGAGTCTGGCTCTGTCACCCAGGCTAGAGTGCAGTGGTGTGATCTCAGTTCACTGCAAGCTCCGCCTCCCGGGTTCACGCCATTCTCCTGCCTCAGCTTCCTGAGTAGCTGGGACTACAGGCGCCTGCCACCATGCCCGGGTAATTTTTTTGTATTTTTAGTAGAGATGGGGTTTCACCCTTAGCCAGGATGGTCTCGATCTCCTGACCTCGTGATCTGCCCATCTTAGCCTCCCAAAGTGCCGAGATTACAGGCGTGAACCACCACGCCCAGCCAAGATTTTCAACATCAGTTAGTCATCAGGGGAATACAAATCAAAACCGTGAGCTACCTCTTCATACACATTAGGGTGGCTGCAGTAAAAAGACAGACAATAACAAGTGTTGACAAGAATGTGGAGAAATTAGAACGCTTATTACATGGCTGGTGGGGCAGCCACTTTGGAAAACAGTTTGGCAGTTCCTCAAAATGTTAAACCTAGAGTTATTGTAAAACCCAGCAATTATATTCCTTAGGCTATACTCAAGAGAGCTGAAACATATGTCAACGCACACAAAAAACTTGTACACAAATGTTCATGTACTGACAACCTAAATATCCATCAACTGATGAATGGATAAGTAAAATATGATATATCCATACAAGAAAAAATTATTCAGTCTGGGCACAGTGACTCATGCCTGTAATCCCAGCACTTTGGAAGGCCAAAGTGGGTGGATTTCTTGAGGTCAAAGTTCAAGACCAGCCTGACCAACATGGTGAAACCCCTTCTCCACTAAAAATACAAAACTTAGCCCGGCATGCTGGCACACACTTGTAGTCCCAGCTACTCGGGAGGGTGAGATAGGAGACTCGCTTGAGCCCAGGAGGCAGAGGTTGCAGTGAGCCGAGATCACTCCATTGCATTCCAGCCTAGGCCACAGAGAGAGACTCTGTCTCAAAAAAAAAAAAAAAAAAAAGAAAGAGAAAAGAAAAAAAAAAGAATGAAATACTGAGGTAGGAGGTGGGACTCGACTCCAGAGTCAGCTCTTGGACACTAGACCAAATTGAGAACTAGCTAAAACAAGGATGGAGTGGAAGCAGTTCTCCATAAGACACGCCTACCAGTGCAGCATTTCAGTTTACCATTGCCACGGCAACAGCCAGAAATTACCACCCCTTTCCATGGCAACAACCCAATGACCCAAAACTTACCAAACTTTTCCTAGAAATTTCTGCATAATCTACCCTTCAATTTGCAGACAATTAAAAGTGGGTATAACTGTGAGTACAGACCTGCCTCTGAGCTGCTACTCTGAGCACACAGCCTGTGGGGTAGCCCCGCTCCGCAAGGAACAGCACCTCTGCTGCTGTGCACTGTCGCTTCAATAAAAGCTGCTGTCTAACACCACCGGCTCACCCTTGAATTATTTCCTAGACAAAACCAAGAATCCTCCTCTGCTAAACCCCAGTTTGGGGGCTTGCCTGCCCTGTATCAGTACTGATACATGCTACAACATAGATGAATTTTGGAAACATTATGTAGAAAGAAGATTGTCACAAAAGACGACATGTTATATAATTCCATTTGTGGGAAGTATCTGCAATGGGAAATCCATACAGATAGAAAGTAAATTACTAATTCCATAGGACTGTGGGTCGGGGTGAGGAGGTAGGTGGCAGAGAGGAGGGTGCAGGAATGGGGAATGACTGTCAAGTGGTCAGGGTTCAGGGAGTTGAAATCACCTATAGATTGTGGTGATGGTCACACATATCTGTGAATATACTAAAAATCACTGAACTGTAGACTTTAAAAGGGTGCATTTTGTGGTATGTGAAATAAATCTCAATAAAGCCATAACAGGCCAAGCATGGTGACTCATGTCTGTAATCCCAGCACTTTGGGAGGTGGAAGCGGGAGGATCACTTGAGCCCAGTAGTTTGAGACCAGCCTGGGCAATATAGTGAGACCTTGGCTGTACAAAAAACTAAAATTGACCAGGCATGGTTGCACATACCTGTAGTCCTAGCTACTCTGGAGGCTGAGGTGGGAGGTCTGCTTGAATCCAGGAGATCGAGGCTGCAGTGAGCCGAGATAGTACCACTGCATTCTAACCCTGGTAACAGAACAAGACCCTGTCTCGGAAAAATAAATAAATAAATAAATAAATAAATAAATAAATAAATAATTTTAAAAAGCCATAACAGGTCGGTCGTGGTGGCTCGTGCCTATAATCCCGGCACTTTGGGAGGCTGAGGCGGGCAGATCCCTTGAGGTCAGGAGTTCAAGACCAGCCTGGCCCACATGGTGAAACCTCGTCTCTACTAAAAATACAAAAATTAGCTGGGCATGGTGGTAAGTGCCTATAGTCCCAGCTACTCAGGAGGCTAAGGCAGGAAAATCGCTTGAATCCAGGAGGTGGAGGTTGCAGTGAGCTGAGATTGTGCCACTGCACTCCAGCCTGGGCAACAGAGTGAGACTCTGAAAAAAAAAAAAAGCCATATAAACAATAACAAACTGTACTCTAAAACTTGCTCTAGGCCAGGCATGCTGGCTCACACCTGTAATCCCAACACTCTGGGAGGCCAAGGCAAGAGGATCACTTGAGTCTAGGAGTTCAATATAAGCCTTGGCAACTCTGTCTCTGCAAAAATTGAAAAATTAGCCAGGGGTTGTGACTTGCACCTATAGTACCAGCTACTCAGGAGGCTGAGGCCAGAGGATTGCTTGTGCCCAGGAGTTTGAAGTTGCAGTGAGCTATCATGGTGCCACTGCACTCCAGTGTGGGTGACAGAGCAAGACCTTGTCTCGAAAAAGTAAAATAAGACAAATAAAAGACAATAAAACTTGCTTTGCCTATCCAGTGGGTTTTTTTTTTTTTTTTTTTTTTAGACAGAGTTTCGCTCTTGTTGCCCAGGCTGGAGTGCAGTGGCACGATCTCAGCTCACTGCAACCTCCGCCTTCTGGTTTCAAGCAATTCGCCTACCTCAGCCTCCTGAGTAGCTGGTACTACAAGCACGCGCCACCACGCTCAGCTAATTTTTTGTATTTTTAGTAGAGATGGGGTTTCACCATGTTGGCCAGGATAGTCTTGATCTCTTGACCTCGTGATCCGCCCGCCTCGGCCTCCCAAAGTGCTGGGATTACAGGCGTGAGCCACTGCACCCGGCCTCCAGTGGGGTTTGATATATTTCATAGGAAACATTTCTTTGGGAAAACTCCAAATCTATGAGGGCTTAGGTGAAAGGAATAGAGATTTTTCCCTGCCCTTCTAGTATGGACATGGAGAGGCTGCATGATTGTCACTCTGAACTAAAGCACAGGCTGGGATTTTGAGTGAAGATTTCTGGAACGATGACGAAGCGGAGGGGAGGGAGGGATCCCCCTGCCAGGTGTGCCATTACGAGTGGTATCAGCCAGTCAGCACCAGTGAGCTTTGAGGGAACCTGTTCTCAAGGGCGCACGGATGCCACTAGCCCCAGGCCCCCATCCTGTGGATAGTGCTCTGTCACTCTGAGCTCAGGGACCACTTAAGCCACTCAATGATCAAACAGTCAGTCAGAAAATGCCCAGGGGGGCCCAGACAGGATGTGCAGATAGTGAAGGAGAGAAGCCGAGACCCTCCCCGACCACTATGCGTCAAGTAGACCCTGCCTCCCCTCCATCAGGAACCTGAGCTCTGAAGGCAGTCAGATCACACTCAAATCTTGGCCGGAGTCAGCCTTCCCCACCAATAGCACGGAGGTAATAATATCTGTTGTCTGGGTTGTTAGAAGATTAACGGACTCTCCATAAATGGTAGCAATTAGTATTATAAAACATTTATAAAGCATGGCTATTGCGAGGGGTAAGTTCCGAATTTATTTTTCATTTTTGAGACAGGGTCTCGCTCTGTCACCCAGGCTGGAGTACAGTGGCACGATCATGGCTCACTGCAGCAAACTTCCCCGGCTCAAGCGATCCTCCCACCTCAGCCTCCTGAGTAGCTGGGACTATAGGCACCCACCACCACATCTGGCTAATTCTTGTATTTTTTGTAGAGATGAGGTTTCGCCATATTGCCCAGGCTGGTCTCCAACCCCTGAGCTGAAGCAATCTGCCCACCTCGGCCTCCCAAAGTGCTAGGATTACAGGCATGGGCCACCTTGGCTGGCCAAGTCCTGGATTTCAATTCTGGCTCCATCACTCTGAATCTACAAAGTCTCTGAGACACATTTTCCCCCTCCCTCAGACATTGGGTTGTTAGGCTTGAGTGAGTCCAGGCAGCTGTCATCTGCACCTGGCCCTAAATTATCACTCTGCTTTCATTCCTGTCTTTCCATCTCCTTTCTACAAGGCAGCCAGAGGTAACGTTTATTTTATTTTATTTTATTTTATTTTATTTTATTTTAGAGACAGAGTCTCACTCTGTCTCCCAGTCTGGAGTGCAGAGGTGCGACCTTGGTTCACTGCAACCTCTGCCTTGCAGGTTCAAGCTGATTCTCCTGCCTCAGCCTCCCGAGTAGCTGGGATTACAGGTGTGCACCACCATGCTCAATTTTTGTATTTTTAGTAGAGATGAGATTTTAACCATGTTGGACAGGCTGGTCCTGCGCTCCTCGTCTCAGGTGATCCACCTGCCTCGGCCTTCCAAAGTGCTGGGATTACAGGCGTGAGCCACCACGCCAGTCCTATTGCATTGTATTGTATTGTATTTGAGATAGGGTGTCCCTCTGTCACCCACACTGGAGTGCAGTGGTGCCATCATAGCTCACTGCAACTTTGAACTCCTGGCCTCAAGCAATCCTCCCGCCTCAGCCTCCCCAGTAGCTGGAACTGCAGATGCATGCCACTCTGAGATATTTTTTTTTTTTTTTTTTTTTGAGACAGAGTCTCATTCTTGTCACCCAGGCTGGAGTGCAATACCATGATCTTGGCTCACTGCAACCTCTGCCTCCTGGGTTCAAGTGATTCTCCTGCCTCAACCTCCCCAGTAGCTAGGGTTACAGGTGCCTGCCACCATGCCCAGCTAATTTTTGTATTTTTAGTAGATACGGGGTTTCACCATGTTGGCCAGGCTGCTTTCGAACTCCTGACCTTGTGATCTGCCTGCCTCGGCCTCCCTAAGTGCTGGGATTACAGGCGTGAGCCACCATGCCCAGCCCACTCTGAGACAACTTCTGAGACAACATGTCAGTTCATGACACTTTCTCACTTTAAACCCTCCTATTGTTTTCCATGGCACCTTCCTTACCGAAGCCCATAAGGCCTCACATGAGAGGGCTTCTGCCCACCACGCTGCACTTTCCCCTCCTCACTCTTCTTGGATTTCCTTCATTTTCCAGAACCCACTGGTTACGTCCCACCCAGGGCCTTGTGCCTGGGACCCTCAGCCACCAGCGCCCCAAAGCCCACTCCTCACCCACCCACAAGTTCTCCTCTCAAATGTGACTGACCCTGCTACTCTCCGCCACACCTGTCGCTGGCCTGTTTCCTGTGCGCTTCCAGCGCCTGCCTTGGTTGAGCTCGGGTGTCCATGTTCTGTCTGCTGGCTGACCTGGCGGCTCCCCCACCAGACAGAGCCCCAGACCCAAGGAGTGGACGAGCAGCGCCTCACAGGAAGTGCATCCTGGATAGGCATCTGGCGGGTGAATGAGTGCCGGCCTCCTTCCAGGCATGCAGCAGATGGTTCCGTTTGTTACTTGATCTTGAACTGTCATGAGTGCAGTGATTCTGGAAGAGGGGTTTTTTGGCTCCTCTCCCAATTTTTGGGGAATAGGATGGCAGAGAGAAGGCAAGATCTGCTGACATTCTGAAAAGGACATAGGGATGGGCTACAGGCAGGCTGGGGACTGGCTTTCTGTGAGTCTAAGGGTTGCTGGGCTTTGGTGGGTGGGTGACTCATGGAGGGGCATTCCCTGCAGACAGTAGGCAGGTTGCTGCCCTCTGTTTCCAAAGAGGTCTTTAGGAGCAGAAAGCGCAACTGGGGCCCCTGTGATGACTGGAAGATTGTGGCTCCAGGACACGGTCACTACCTTCAGGGATGGAAGTGAAGTGATGCTGAGGGGGGAGAAGAGATTTGGTAACATGCCAGCCCTCAGCCATGCAGAACAGCTGGAGGACAGCCTCAGGGACTCTTAGAACATGCTGGAACAGTGGCACAGCCTTCAGAATTCCGGGAAAGCCTGTAAAACCCAATCAGGACCCGTGGCATACTCCATGGTGCTCTGTGTAGCAGGTGCCGCTTTGCTGTGGCTGTTTGTGCATATGTGTGTACATACCTAAAGCATAGAGGTATCAAATGCATTTTGTATTGTTACTGCTTTATGGGGTTGAAAGCTGCTGCATCTAGAAAAGATGGGTGTGGCCGGGCTCGGTGGTTCACGCCTGTAATCCCAGCACTTTGGAAGGCTGAAGTGGGCAGATCACTTGAGCTCGGGAGTTCGAGACCAGCCTGGGCAACATGGCGAAACCAAGTCTCTACAAAAAATACAAAAAATGTAGCTGGGTATGGTGGCAGGCACCTGTAGTCCCAGCTACTCGGGAGGCTGAGGTGGGACGATTACCTGAGCCCAGGGAAGTTGAGGCTATAGTGAGCTGTAATCATGCACTCCAGCCTGGGTGACAGAGGGAGACCCCATCTAAAAAAAAAAAAAAAAAAAAAGAAAAGAAAGAAAAGATGGGTGGGCCCCACCAAGGGTCATCTCACTCAAAGGGCAGGAGGCTGAGACTCAATTCAGGGGACTGCTGGAGGTCATCAGCCTTGCTTGGTTTTAGGGTAACCGTGGGCTTTGGTGTCAGGCAGAGCTGGATTCAAACTTACTGGTTTATCTACAACCTACCAGTTGTATGACTCTGGGTAAGATGCCCAACATCTCTGAGCTTTGTCACTTGCCCGAGTAGGCAGTGCTGGTAGCTACCTCACTGACGGTCGTGGGGGTTAGGCAGGGCACCTCCTGGAGTGCCAAGCCGAGAGCTGTTTTTTGTTTTGTTTTTGTTTTTTGAGACAGGGTCTCGCTCTGTCACCCAGGCTGGAGCACAGTGGTGCAATCTCGGCTCACTGCAACCTCCACCTCCTGGGTTCAAGCGATTCTCGTGCCTCAGCCACCCTAGTAGCTGGGATTACAGGTGTACACCACCCCACCTGGCTAATCCCAGGGACACTGTTCTGTCCTCCCCCTCATGCTCTGCCAGCTGAAGGCCAGTGGCTGCCAGGGATTCCCCACCTGCCACCCCACCCATCCCAGCACCTTCCAGATCCTCCAGTGTGAAGCAGAGAAATAATGAGACATCAGCCTATAGGAAGGAGATCCAGGAGAGGAAAAAGAAACAAGTTTTATTAAAGCCCCAAACACTTGGCTAGAAAAACTGAAAAGGAAAGAGAGCAGGGAGGTGGGGAGAAGAAAAAAGGACATTAAAAAAGAGAGACAGAGAAAACACAGCAACCCTTTTCCATTTAGAAATTGTCAAGTTACACTGACAGAGGTCACAGAATATCCACAGAAGCCATCACTGCTACACCAACATGGGCCCTACAGGGTGGATGGGGCAGGGTGTGGAGCCGGGGCTCACCCCGGGGGGCCCCCTGGGGACCCCACTCAGAGCCTCAGGCCTGAGGCTCCTGGGGAAACAGCATATTGTGGAAGGGGCAGGAAATCCCCCATGCGAGTAACACAGCACAGTGGGCGGGGGCTGAGAGGACCAGGTACAGGGGTCCCCCGAGACGTCTTAGTTTTCTCTTGGTTAAGCACACACTGATGGACAGAGCAGCGAGGCGCATGCAGCTTGGGCGCACTGACGTGCTGCAGGCTGTGAGAGGGCCAGTGGGGATGGGGGCTCAGGAAGGGAGCTGGAGCCAGTGGTGCAGGGATGATGGAACACACGCACACAGAGGCACACCCACACACCTGGGTCTGCACCAGCACACATACGTGCACACACACAGTCGCAGACACAGATCACATGCACCTCCAGGTACGCATCTCTGTCCACATGTACGTGGCCCACACACAAGTCTCTGGCGCTAGACATGTCTGCACACACATTACACATGTTGTCACACACAAAGCTCCTCTCACGCTAACATGCAGGTAGGCACGTGCCAATGCCCAAACATGTTACATGCACCTATGTGCCCACGCCTTCCCCCACACATGTGCTCGGCCATGCCTGTGGGTGCAGGCCCCATGCGTCTGCATGCACAGTGCATGGGCTCGTGCCAGCACACACACAGGCTGCACGCGATTCCACACGGATGCCTCCCAGCCCATAAATGTGCAGGAACCAAAGGGAAAGAAAGAAGCAAATCCCACTGGGCTTCACCCGAGCAGGTGGATCGGGGCATGTGGCTCCCTCCTTCTGCCCCTTCATGGATGGACACTGCTCCCCCACCTCCCCCACAAAGGGACATTCAACTCTGGACAATGACGGTGGGGCACACATTCCAGTCACAGGGCTGAGGGTGAGAGCTGGGGGCAAGCGAAGTAGCAAGCAGAGAGTAATGGAGTGGGGGGAGGAGGGGGCACCACTCCCCCCTCCCCTCCCAAGTCAGGGGGTCTCTGTACAGCCAAATCAAACCAGACCATTTCACTGGGACCACAGAAGCCAGGCCGACGTGCCCGCCCCCCAGCCCCCCTCCCCCGCCAAAACAGTGGCCAGGGAGAGTGCCGTGGTTTTTTTTTTTCTTTTTTAAATATTTATATATATTTATATTACGTATATTATATATATAATATGTAAATATATTTTTAAAACAATATAAAATGTTAAGACACTTCACTTAAATGTAAAGAGTTGCCTGCAATTAAAAGTAATTGCATCATTTATGAGGTCCTTTTTTTTTCTATTTTCCAGGGTTTTTTTTCAGGAGGGATTTTTTTTTCCTCTTTTGTTATTTTTCAAAAAGGCTTGCTCGCCTTGGTACAAAAATGATCCAAAGCTAGAAAACAAGGATGAACCAACAAAGGCAAAAACAAAAAAAGAAATGAAGAAACACAACCCCAGTTTCCCCTCCCCCCAAACCTTCAACAGCTCCCGGCTCTCCCCAGGTGCAGACCTTCCCCAGCCAGGCCCCAGGGGCTGGGGGGCTCTGCCTTCTGCGCAGCTCCTCCTTTCTGTGCTTGCTGGGGGGGACTGATTCTAGTCCCCCTCCCCTGTGCTTGCTTCACTTTGTGCTCCAAGTGGGAATCCTGCTGCCGGGGAACCCCCTCCTCCTCCTCCTCTTCTCCTATCCTCTCCCTACTGGCTCCTCACTGTGCCCTCTGGGGAGCCAGGAGTGAGAACCAAAATTGGCCTCTCTCTGCCTCCCCAGGACCCGGCCAAAAGCCAGGCGGCACTGCCAACCGCCTCTGCAGGGCAGGCAGGGCGTCCACAGGCCAGGGGCGCTGGCTGGATGGTCAGGCCTCAGGGACCTTCAGACATCTCACCAGGGTCACCAGAGCCCCATTGAAAAGCTATGTCTCATCCTTTCCCGGAAAACCCTCAAATCGCCAAGAGGATGACTGAAGGTCAAGTCACCCCACCTGCAGGTCCCAGGTGTCTTCAGTGCTCCCCCTCAAGCCCCTCTCCACCCTCCCATTTCCCTCAAACCAGACCCTTCCCCCAACTGCAAGCCACAAAACCTGGTTTTCTAGGCCCCTCATTCTTGCCCACCCCACCCCCATTAAATAAGTTAATGCCATTTAAAGTGCTAAATCAGGAAACTAAAAGTACCAAATACCCGTCCGGGCCGCCCTCTCCCAAGGCAGTGTCCCCGATGTCCGGCTGTCCGTGCGACCCACCCTCCACAGCCAGCAGACCAAAGGGCCTCTGCCCTCCACTCCCCACTGGACGGCGAGGCCCAGGAGGCCAGCGCCTCCCCAGGGACACAGACTCCATGGCCTCACACCCACCCTGAGGCCTCTCAGACTCCGGCCTCGTCTCCAGCCTGTCCGTCTCTACTCCAGGCCCACTGGGGTGTGAGTGGGAGGAGGCAGAGCAGCCACAGAGAAAGTCACAGTCTTGTCCGAGCTTAGACAGGGAATGGGGCGTCTCCAAGGCCAGTCTCCCTGAGCCCTGCTCTCCGGCTTGATGTATGGGTTGGTCCGATGTCCCCGTGTTCCTCCAGGGAGGTACTGAGAAACAGGAGAGGGGTCTCCCACTGCTCCAAGTCTCCGTGGTTCAGAGTTTGTTTGGAGTATTCTTGGGAAGGTGGGAAGGGGGTGCAGGAGCTTCGGGATGGACTAGGGGAAAAGAGTGGTGAAAGAGAAGAGGGAGAGACGTGACAGGTGCGGCCAGCGAGAGGCCAGCTGGGAACAGATCAAGGAAGGTGGTGTGTTTGGTTTTTAGTTTTACTGTTTAAAAAAAGATAATTAAAAGTGAATTGTTAAAAAAAAAAAAAAAAACCAAAAACACCAACAGATGATGGGTAGAGGGAGCTGAGGAGGGCCGCACCCTCCTCTTCAGGGCACACCCCTCAGGGGGTCTGGAGAGTAGGGTGGGGTGGGGTGGAGATGAAGGGAAGAGAGGGGAGAAATGGCAGGAGTGAGGGAGGGGGACAGGCGGGACAGCGGGGTGAGGGGCTTCTAGAAGGAGATGGAAGAATTCCTTGCCCCAAAGGAAGTCAATACAGGGATAGAGGTTCTGGAAGCCGAGGGCTTTTCTGAGACTGGGCTCGAGGTCTCATTCGACCCGCTCATCTCTTTAGATGGTTTAGTGGCCTGGAACAAAAACAGGGGTCAGGGGTCAGAGAGCGGAAGGGAGCGCCTCCATGCTGGCCCCCAGCTGAAGTTTTAAAAGTGGAAAACCTCCACAAATCCAAGGAAATTAACTGCAAAAGGAAGAAGCCAGAGGGGCGTCTGGAGAGAGGGGTCCCTTGAACGGGGAGGGGCGGGGGCAGAAAAGCGGGGGAGGGGGGCACGAGGTTGGACAAAGGGCCTGGGTGGTCAGAGGGCAGGCCCATAGTTACTGAGAGCAGAGAGAGAAGCAGAGAGTGACCAGAGAAGCACAGGAGAGGCCGCACCCAGGATGGGCAGACGGGGAGGTGGGGGTGGGGGAGGGCAGGGGAGGGGAGGAAGAAGAAGTGAAACATTAGCTGGGACAGGGGCACAAGCCCTGTGGGGGACGGAGGGCAGGGTGAGGAAAGACTCCTAGTCCCAACTGGCCCGCTGTACAGCCAGAGCCCCTTCCAGCCTCATCCTAGTGGCAACAGAGGAGAGGGCTTATCCTCCCAGGGGGGAATAAACACTTCAAAGACCCCCTCCACCACCACCACCACCTGGAAATCTGGGAAGAAGGCTCTATCACACCAGCCTCCCGCCCAGTGCAGGAGGCCCCACTGCACGCCCTGCACTTGTCGCCCCGGTTGGTAACAGGAGGCTACTCCCTCATGACTTGTCGTGCCCTCACTGGTCAGTTCTAGTGGTCAGAACTGACCCCTCATCCTCCTCCCACCTTCGGTAGACTCCCGTGACTCCACCGGTCCTGGAGGCTTTTCCTCTGGAGCTGCGGTCTCCAAAGTGCGGTTCGAGAGCTACTTTGGAGCTCTCTTGTGTGGGCTTATTAATGTGCATTTTAAGCAGGTGCCCCAGGTGCCTCTGCTGCACACTTACCTTTGAGATCCACTGGATTAAGGCTACACAGACCCAGGTTTCTCCTTGTAATTGTATTCACTGTCCCTCCTGGCCTTGCTTAGCTACTAGTGTGAGAACTGAATCACCCAGATTTAAAAAAAGATCCAAAAGATAAGACAGGGTGCTGTGGCGAGTCACCAGAGACCACCCTGAGGTTAAGTCTGGGCAGGGTCGTTCACTTCCCTGTACTATCACCCTGCTGCTACAGAGTTTTCTCAGATGCCTTGCAGCAGAGAAGCTAGAGTCTAAAGCAAGCCCTGTCTCCAGCAGCCTGCCCGGCTCACAGTGAAGAACCAGCGCTGGCTGCAATCACCATTTCTCCTTCACAGGTGCACAGACGGTTGGTTCCACGATTCACCTGGGTTTTGCTCACCACAGTGTAGTTTGCCACCTACATTTCCCTTTTATGAAAATCAAAACAAGGGCCAGGTGTGGTGGCTCACACCTGTAATCCCAGCACTTTAGGAAGCTGAGGCAGGAGGATTGCTTGAGCCCAGGAAGTCAAGACCAGCCCGGGTAACATGGCGAGACCTCGTCTCTACTAAAAAAAAAATTTTTTTAAATAGCTGAGTGTGATGGTTTGTGCCTGTGGTTCCAGCTTCTCTGGAGGCTGAGGTGGGAGAATGGCCTGAGCTCAGGAGGTGGAAGTGGCAGTGAGCTGTGACTGCACCACTGCACTCCAGTCTGGGTGACAGAATGAGGCCCTGTTTTTTTGTTTTGTTATTTATTTATTTAAGTTAAAGCAAAAGTTCCCCATTTGGGTTTTCTTTTTCTTTCTTTCTTTCTTTTTTTTTTGAGACGGAGTTTTGCTCTTGTTGTCCAGGCTGGAGTACAATAGCGCAATCTTGGCTCACGGCAACCTCCGCCTCCTGGGTTCAAGCGATTCTCCTACCTCAGCCTCCCGAGAGCTGGAATTACAGGCATGCGCCACCACGCCCGGCTAATTTTGTATTTTTAGTAAGACGAGGTTTCTCCATGTTGGTCAGGTTGGTCTCGAACTCCCAACCTCAGGTGATCTGCCCACCTCGGCCTCCCAAAGTGTTGGGATTACAGGCGTGAGCCACTGCGCCTGGCCCTGTTTGGGTTTTCTAACCCCTCTCCTCTGCTCATCCATTACTCAAGGGAGTTCTAGGGGGTCCAGGGCCCAGCCACGGGGTCATCAGATTCACACAATCCTCAGCATGTGTCAGGCACGGCCCCTGCCCTCTCTGTGCCCCCAGTACCTGGGCCTGGAGACAAACTCATCCAAAAGGAACCAGAGGCTCTCTGACCATTGTGTCACTTACCTTGGGCTCAGTCCTGTCCTGCCTCTCCTCTGCTCTAGCCTTTCCCATTTAAAGTTCTTTCCCCCAAAGCCAGGTGGGAGGGAAGCACTGCCCACTTCCCCCTGATGTCTCTTCACACCTTACCATGTCCCCCGGCAAGGTGCTGATTCTCCCTGGTTGTCCTTTTCCCTCTGAACTGATCTTTCTAGGTAAAAGCTGCTTTTTCTGCTCCTACCCCTTCAGCATTTTTCAAGAGCTTCATTCGATTCCAAGCTTTGGTCTTGGAAACACTTGTCTTCCGGCACCACCACCTGGCTCCTGTATTCAGGCAAGTGACATGCCTTCACCCAGTTGAGGTACCCCTTCTCCCCCCAACAGCCAGTGCAAGACCTTTAGACATCCAGCTTCACCAGTTTACGGGGATGCCTCGTCCCCGTCCCGCTTCTTCATGGAGGCCACTTCTGCAAGCATGTGCTTTCTAAAATCCTCTCGGGCCATCTTCCCTCCCGGGAGACTCTGGCCACACCATCCACAATCCACTCTCCTGAAGTTGAGGGAGCACATCCAGCTGTGCCGGGTGACCCCAGCCTGTGCTGCTAACCCTTCTCAGGTGACACAGCTGCTGTCTCTGAAGGTTCCTGTCATTTCCTTTCACCCACCATCCTCCCCTGCTGGTTCCAATTATGCCCAGAGAAGCAGAACTTTATTACCTTCGTGGCAAGGCAGAAACCTCACACATGTCCAGCTTTCAGCTGGGGGAGGCATGGAGCACTGAGCTGGTCCCAGAGGGCACCACCCTGCACACCTCCCTCTTGCCTGGGGATCAGAGCCGGCCACCTGCTCTCACTGGGTCCATGTTCCCGAGGCCCTTCACACTCTGATGCCCAGATGTCCAGACAAGTGTGGAACCTCTTGACTCTACAGACCCCGATGGCTCCACCTCCAGGGCCATTCCCAGGGCCACCCTCCCTAGCCCTCACACCCTCCTTCCTTGCTAAGCCCTGCCTGGATCAGGTATGGAACCATCAGGAGAAGCTGGGCTTTCCCCAGCTCAAAGTGGGGGATGTGGGGATCATGATAAAATCTATGGCAATTAGAGAAGTTCCTTTCTCCTTGCCAGTGACTGATTTAGGAATGGGCAGTGAGATAAGAGGTGTGGTCTGTTGGAGGCTTCTGGGAAAGATTCTCCAGCTTCTAAAAACAGCTGTGTGAGGCCGGGCTCATGCCTGTAATCCCAGCACTTTGGGAGGCCTAGGCAGTCAGATCACTTGAGGCCAGGAGTTTGAGACCAGCCTGGCCAACACAGTGAAACCCCAACTCTACCAAAAATTACAAAAATTAACCAGGCATGGTGGCGTGCACCTGTAGTCCCAGCTACTTGGGAGGCTGAGGCAGGAAGATCCCTTGAACCAGGGAGGTGGAGGTTGCAGTGAGCCGAGATCACACCACTGCACTCCAGCCTGGGTGACAGAGCGAGAGATTCTATCTAAAAAAAAATTTAAATAAATAAATAAAAACAGCTGTGTGAAGCTGGGTGTGGTGGCTCACGCCTGTAATCCCAGCACTTTGGGAAGCTTAGGTGGGTGGATCACCTGAAGTCAGGAGTTTGAGACCAGCCTGGGCAATGTGACAAAACCCCATCTCTACCAAAAATACAAAAAATTAGTGAGGTGTGATGGCGCCACCTGCAGTCCAGCTACTTGGAAGGCTGAGGGGGGAGAATGGATTGAGCTTGGAGAGGTTGAGGCTGCAGTGAGCAGAGATCATGCCACTGCACTCCAGCCTGGGTGACAGAGTAAGACCCTATCTCAAAAATAATAATAATAAGACCGGGCTCGGTGGCTCATGCCTGTAATCCCAGCACTTTGGGAGGCCGAGGCAGGCGGATCACGAGGTCAGGAGAACGAGACCATCCTGGCTAACAGGGTGAAACTCCGTCTCTACTAAAAATACAAAAAATGAGCCGGGCGTGGTGGCGGACGCCTGTAGTCCCAGCTACTCAGGAGGCTGAGGCAGGAGAATGGTGTGAAGCCCGGAGGCAGAGCTTGCAGTGAGCAGAGATGGCACCACTGCACTCCAGCCTGGGCGACAGAGCTAGACTCTGTCTCCAAAAAAAAAAAAAAAAAAAAGAAGGCCAGGGACGGTGGTTCACACCCGTAATCCCAGTGCTTTGGGAGGGTGAGGTGGGTGGATCACAAGGTCGGGAGTTCAAGGCCAGCCTGGCCAACATGGTGAAACCCCATCTTTACTAAAAATACAAAAATTAGCTGGCGGCAGTGGCAGGCACCTGTAATCCCAGCTACTTGGGAGGCTGAGGCAGGAGAACTGCTTGAACCCAGGAGGCGGAGATTGCAGTGAGCCAAGATTGTGCCACTGCACTCCAGCCTGGGTGACACAGCGAGACTCCATCTCAAATAAATAAATAAATAATAATAAAAAAATAGGCCAGGTGTGGTGGCTCACACCTGTAATCCCAGCACTTTGGGAGGCCGAGGTGGGCGAATCACGAGGTCAGGAGTTCGAGACCAGCCTGACCAACACAGACAACATAGACAATATTTTGTCTCTACTAAAAATACAAAAACTAACCAGGTGTGGTTGTGAGCACCTGTAATCCCAGCTACTCGGGAGGCTGAGGCAGGAGAATCGCTTGAACCTAGGAGGCGGAGGTTGCAGTGAGCCAAGGTTGTGCCATTGCACTCCAGCCTGGGTGACAGAGTGAGACTACGTCTCAAAATAATAATAATAATAATTAATAATAATATAATAAAAATGACAGCAGGACCAAATGCAAAGAAACTTGGGTCCTGATATCCTCAAGCTGCTAAATTCACCAACCCTGGAATCCCCCTGCTTCCAGCCTTCTTGGTTACAGAATACCTTTCCTTATTGTTTATGCCATTTTAAATCAGGGTTCCTGTTCCTTGCAACTGAAAGCATTCTCACTGATACACGTGAGGCCCAGTGTTGCTTTATTGCTCCATTCAACCTTCATTTTTTGTTAACGTATCACCTTCTAGAATTCTCGTCACAAGCGCGATCTCATCGAGGCTTGCTCACACCCACAAGGTTATGCTCCCTGGCAGGGCAACAGAATCCAGCACTAAGACAGCAGAATTTGTAGCAGGGAAACTTGGGTTTAAGTCCCAGCTCTGCCACTTTTTAACCGTGTGACCCTAATCACATATCTCTCTGTGCCTTCATGTCCTCACCTGCAAACGGATAACAGGCCTCACAGCATCAGATGCACACGACGAGATGATGCCAACAGGGTGTAAGGCCCGGCGCCCAACACCCTCAGTACACACGCAACAAATGGTAGCCATTATAGCGATTGTCATTTTAACCTTTCAGATTTGCTTTGGGTGTTTCCACCTGGATTGGGCCTGATCAGTGGCAAACTCATTCGCTCATTCACTCAACAAATATTTACTGAGTACCTACGTATGCCAAGCACTATTCTAGGTGCTGTGGGGATGCAGCTGTGACAACACAGATTTACTTTAAGGTATAAAGTTGTAAACTTGGTACCTAACAGGTATGCTATCTGTCTTTCACCTGCCTCTCCATACCCCGGAACCAATTATGCGGGGGGCGGGGGGCTCACGTATGTTGCCCAGGCTGGTCTCGAACTCCTGGCCTCAAGTGATCCTCCTGTCTTAGCCTCCCAAAGTGGGGATTAGAGGCATGAGCCACTGCCCCTGTCCTCTCAGAACTAATTTCTGCCTTGATGTGTACCCTGAGAGGCTGATCCTGGTCTCTCCTTTGCTGACTGGACTCTGGTTGGGTTTGGCCAGTGGGGTCTGTGGCAGAGTGAGAGAGAGGGAGATGGGGTCAAGTTCCTTCCCTGCTCTCTCCCTCCTGGGAGCTGTGTCACAGGCAGCAGCTGTGCCCTCCACAGCACAGCTCTGCTGTTCCCACCCTCCAGGACTCGCTAAACACCTGCTCCACTGCCCTTCCCCTAGGGAGTCGCAGCCTCCTGCTCTGAGATGTCCATGGGTACCTCGGCATCCCTTGTTTTCTCCCTCAATCCTCTGGTGTCGTGCTTTCCTTAAAGTCTCTTCATCTCGGGCTGGACGCAATGGCTCACGCCCGTAATCCCAGCACTTTGGGAGGCCGAGGCAGGCGAATCACTTGAGGTCAGGAGTTCAAGACCAGCCTGGCCAACATGGTGAAACCCCACCTCTACTAAAAATACAAAAATTAGCCGGGCATGGTGACACACACCTGTAATCTCAGCTACTCAGGAGGCTGAAGCAGGAGAATCGCTTGAGCCTGGGAGGCAGAGGTTGCCGTGAGCCGAGATCACGCCACTGGACTCCAACCTGGGCAACAGAGCGAGACTCCATCTCAAAAAAAAAAAAAAAGTCTCTTCATTTGAGCCATCTGAGAAGATAAGCAGTTGTTCAGCAAATCTCTTAGCCCTAATAGAAGAGGGGGTGTCCATAGCTTCAGGTCTACACAAAGCCTTGATCCTTGCACGCCTGGGAACCTGGCTCCCGTCCCTCCCTGGGATCTTAAGCACAACATTCACGGGCTTCTCCTCAGTCACTTCCTCTGACTACTCTGTGGGGTCAGGCGCTGCTGCAATGCAGCTCCATCTTAGAACTTTCTTACTCCCAATTTCTATGTCCCGGATCCCAGCACTTCTAGTCCCCTCTATCGAAACACTGTCAAAGACAGCTTAGACTCACTGGATGAAGGAGAGGCCTTGCGCACCACCACCCCCATCCCCGCCCCGCCCCCGCCCACCGCCGTAGAGCTCACTGTGGTTTTCCAAGCTCTCTCCTGTACCTGGCACTATGTGAGCTCAGGACCAGGCTGGGTACTTCTGTCCCCATTGTACAGACGAAGAAAGGGCCTGAGAAGACATAGGGCTTTGACCAAGGCCACAGGCTGAGCTGGTGTGGAGCATGCCCCGCCAGTGACCCGCGTGGCTGGAGTACACCGAGGGTGTGGGGTGGAGGGGCAGGGTGAGCTGAGGCTGCTGTGAAGGGCCCTGGGCTGCACATGAAGGATTTGAGTTTATCATCTGCCAGGGGCCGAGGCAGGGATTTTAAGCTGGCAGGGGTGTGTGTGTGTGTGTGACACACACAGAGACAATCAAACCTGCATTTTACAAAGTTCCCTCCCCACCCCCAGGTCTTGGGAAATCAGTTAGAGGTGACAGAAGTCACAAGGAGATCTTAGAGGACCATGCATGTTGGTAGTGAGACATCGATGGTTTTCCCCTGCTTCTCTATACTTTACTGTTGAAAATTTCCACAGGGAGGCGGGTGGTGGCGGCTCACACCTGTAATCCCAGCAGTTTGGGAGGCTGAGGTGGGCGGATCATGAAGTCAGGAGTTCAAGACCAGCCTGGCCAAAATGGTGAAACCCCATCTCTACTAAAAATGCAAAAATTTAGCCGGGCGTGGTGGTGGGCACCTCTAATCCCAGCTACTCGGGAGGCTGAGACAGGAGAATCCCTTGAACCCAGGAGGCAGAGGTTGCAGTGAGCTGGGATCGCGCCATTGCACTCCAGCCTGGGTGACAGTGCGAGACTCTGTCTCAAAAAATAAAATAAAATAAAATAAAATAAAATTAAATTAAATTAAATTAAATTAAATTAAAAAATAGAATAAAATAAAATAAAATAAAATTTCCACAGGAAACATTTATTACTTTACAAGAAAGAAACCATGTTTATAAGAAAGGCTACCGGAGCACTGGAAGTGAGACAGGGGCACGGAGGGGCTTAGGAAGGCTGGGGGTGGGCGACCCTTCCTGAGGGAGACAGCAGCTGGGGCAGCCTCGTACAGGCTGGGGCGGCGGGGTCGGGGAAGCATTATGTCTGGACGCACACGTGAGAGGAGACTGGGGATGCCTGGGGAAGCGTGTGTGGGTGACTGGAGCTCAGAATGGAGACCTGGGTGGGGGCAGGGACTAAGCAGTGCCTGGTGCCTGAGGAGAGGAAGGCATGGTGTGAGGAGAAGAGGCTGAGGAGTGGGGCACAGGAAAGGGAAGAGGCGGGCAAAGGAGAGTCGCCCAGGCAGGGTGCAGTGGCTCACGCCTGTAATTCCAGCACTTTGGGAGGCCAAGGTGGGAGGATCACCTGAGCTCAGGAGTTTGAGACCAGCCTGGCCAACATGGTGAAACCCTGTCTCTACTAAAAATACAAAAATTAGCCAGTGTGATAATTAGCCTGTAGTCCCAGCTGCTCGGGAGGCTGAGGCACGAGAATCACTTGAACCCAGGAGGCGAAGGCTGCAGTGAGCCGAGATCACACCACTGGACTCCAGCCTGGGAGACAGAGCAAGACTCTGTCTCAAAAAATAGAGGGAGTCACCCAGAAAGGAGCCCGGAGGCTCAGGGTGGAGGCTGGGGAGAGGATGCTGAGGAACAGAGGGTCTGCATAGCCCTATGCAGGTGTTGGGGGGTCTACAAGGCCACATGCTGCAGAGCAGTGGGGGAGGGGGGTGGAAAGAGCCCATCTCGATGCCACTGGAGACCCAGGCAAGCCTGGAGATGGGGTGGAGGCTGGGCCATAAAGGCATGAGGCTGACACCACAGCCGAGGAGCTGGGCTCTGGGGAGCGAGGGACTATGGTGGCAAACAGTGCAGCATCATTAGAGCCAAGGGAAGGGCCTGCTGGAGAGGCTGAAGCACTTTGTGGTGGGGAGGGAGGCAGTCTGGACTTGTGTCCTGCCCCCCACTTGCCAGCCGTGTGGCCTTGGATTAAGCCTCAGTTTCCCCACCTGTCACATGTGGGTAATAGACCTTCCTCAGTGTGGTGAGTGTGAGATGAGATAACGCACGTGCCTGGCCCCAGCGAAAGCTCTGTCAGTGTCAGCTGCTCTGCTGGGCACCCAGGAGGGTCCAGCCTGGCAGTAGCAGGAAAAAGATCTGGAGGTGAGGCTCGCAGGGTGTCTGGGGGTCATGAGGAGGCAGGTGGGAGCTGTGGAGAGGCTGCGGGGGGGCTGGAGGGCTGCTTTTTGAGAAATTCTCCTGGGAGCCAGTAGGGAGGCAGGGCCTTGGGTGCCCAGGGCTGTCCCAGGGCCAGCGCAGGGAAGGGTTCCAACATTCCTAGGTCCCGATCCTGGCTGTGATGCCACCTTGCTGTGCACCTTTGGGAAGCCCCTCTCCTTCTCTGAGCTGTCCCCTCATCTGAAAAAGAGATGGACTCACCCATCTCTAACCTCTTGCCTCTGAGTCTAGAACCTTCTTTAAGTGAGAGCATCTGGACATATCACAGCCCCCACCCTCACACCCAGAATGGGCCTGTCATACGGGAGCTGCTCATAAATATTCACTGAATCAAATGAGCGCACTAAGGGTCTCTCACAACATCTAGGTCCAGGAGCCACCCTGCAGCCTCTGACCAGGCCACAAGGGCAGTAAACACCCACGGGTGAGGTGTGTCCACTCTCCACACAGCCCCCGTGTCTGCTCATTAGATCTGAAAGAGACTGCGGCATCCCTGCAATTCCTGCTGCACCCCTACCCTTCCTGAGGGCCAAAGTGCCTCACCCTGTCCCCACCCCACCTTGCAAAGATGGGAGGTGACCCCACTGAAACCCAAACACAAGGCTGAAAAGCAGATGCAAAGTTGGCTTCTCCCTTGGCTAGGGGTGGCCTAAGAGCTAAGAGGGAGACTGGGATAAGAGTGGGGCCCTGAATAGCAGAGCCCTGGGAAGAGGGAGAGGGAAGCGGAGAGAGAAACAGAGTGGCAGGAAGCAGAGGGCCACAAAATCCCCCTTCTACACCCCAGGGTAGGCCAGGCCTGAGAAGGGACCCAGACGTTGGGGCTGCTGGAGTCACAAACCCGCTCGCTCACCCCTTCTCCAGGAGCCAGCAGTGGCAGCTGGAGACGAGTCTTCTCTGTGTCTGAGTGAGGGAACTCCTGACAGGGGAGGTGCCTGGTTGAGAACTCATGTGCTATTAGAGATCCAAAGCTCCGGGATCGGGAGGAGGAGGGAGAAGATGGTTCAGGGGGTGGGTGGGGCAGTCCTGGCAGGGAAGGTCTGTCTGGGCAGAGGTTGGGAAAGCTGGTCACGGGAGCAGGGGCAGGAGATGCCCAGCGTGGCAGGGGCCCGGCATGCAGCAGAGTGGGCCTGGGTGGCCCCCACAGTCCCCACCCTCACCTGCTGCTGGGCCTGGATCCGCATGTACTCGGCCCTCTGCTTGCCATGTTTGCTTTTGTCGGGGCTGCCCGCCTGGCCCTGGGCCGCCTTCAGCCGAGAGGCCCCCGGAGTCACCACTTTCATGGGTGGTACACTGCCTCCGCCACTCTGCAGGAAGAGGAACAGGGTTGCAGTTGCAGGGTCCACGTGGGGTGAATCACACAGGAACCTAGCACTGGGTGGGGTCTTGGGGCTGGGACCTCCTCAGTGGAGCCCTTTGAGACCTGGACACCCATCTCTGGCTCCACATCTGAGTCCAGAACCCAGGTCCACCCTCTGAGTCCCCATTTATGGTCTCCCTGCAGGAGAGGGGTGGGGCCCCAGCCAGTTTCCCAAAGGCTCTTGAGGGAGAGCTCTTCGGTGGCTTCCTTGAGTAGCTCAGGGGCAGCTGATGCCCTCCCTGGGAGCCTCTACTAAAGTGAGCGTCCCCAGCAGCAACCCCACTCCCGGCAAGGGGCACCATCTGGACCTGGGTGCACATGCCAGCGAGGGGCTCTCTGTAATGGCACACAGAGCAGAGGGGCAGCCCCAAGCCCACATCCTCCTCCTAAGGGGAGGATGGAGGTGAGGTCTCCCTAGGGATGGGCAAGCTTGGCTCCCATGAACCTCCCCAAGTACCAGGCCTGCCCATGGGACACTGGGGATCCAGAGGCGCAAGCAGAGAGATGACAGAGACAGAGAGTCAGAGACAGGAGGGGGAGGGGAGCATGGGGATGGAAGGTGGGGAGAGAACTTTATTTGTTGGTTTACAGATACAGAGCAGAAGGGGAGAGGCCCTCGTTCTTGCCAAGGCTGGGGATTGGCCGGCCCCTGGGTAGGCCAGCTTCCCAGCCTCCCCCGGACTCTGCCTGCAAACCCTGCTCTGGCACCAGGCTCCCAGGAGAGTGGTAAGAGCTGAGAGAAGGCCGGTGGGAGGAGGGGGCTGGCCTGGCATTTCTGCTGCCCCCTACTCTGTCTGACTCTGGAAATGGAAGAGGAAGGCAGCAGGGGAGGATGAAGAGGGGGCAGCCACCTGGGGGCCGAGGGGTAGGGGTGGGGGCCTGCCAGGGGACCCCACGGCAGGGCCTGTGCCCATGTTGCTCAGGGTGGCTTCCAGCTCCTGGAGCGTCTCCTCCAGGCTGTCCATCTGCTGGGCAGTGGCGGCCCACATGGTGCAGCCTGAGTTGGCAGCCGCCTGGCCCTGGTGCTCCCTACTGCAGGTTTGGGCATCATGTCCAGAGTCCTTGAGGATCTCCTCTGGGTAGATGTCAGCAGTAGAGGTCTCTGGAGTCCCATCCTGGGCTGGTCCCTGAGGACACGGTACCCTGGCTCCTCCATCCTCTAGGCTGCTGCCTCCTCCACCCAGTCTCTTCAGAGCTGCCCCTTCCTTCCAGGGCATGAAGCTGCTCCTCGGCCCAGAAGTCTCCCCCACTACCCCTGGCGGGGCCTGTGGACCATCCCAGCCCCTCCCGCTGTCAGCCAGGGTCTGAGGTCTTGGGGTGGGAGCTGTCCTGGGTCCCAGTTCCTCAAGTCTGGCCTCTGGCGGGGAGGGAGGGTTGGGGGCACACTCTGTCAAGATGATCCTTGGGACGCGGAAGGCCCTGGGACCTGGGGCAGCCTGCGGGGAGAAGGAAGATGAGGAAGAGTGTGATTCCTACAACCAAACCCCAAGCTAAAATGGGGGTTACAGTTAGGTGAGCCTAGCCCCTTTCTTTTACAGATGGGGAAACTGAGGCAGGGAGGGTCCTGACAGAGGCTACCCAGTAAGTTGGAGGCAAAATTGGGACCAGAATTCAGGTCTTTCCCACCATACCCTATGGCCTCCTACTTTCCAGTAAAGGTGCTGGTTTGGCCAGGGCAGGCACACGTTTACTTTACACCACCCATGTGAGCCTCTGGGAGCCGGGCTCAGGGTTGCTCCCATGAGTGTGCCCATCTGTGCAATGACTTGACACCAAGATGGGGCCGGTGGAGGATGAAGTGAGCTCGCTGGGCACGTTGTGAGTGCTTCATAAATATTAGCTATTTGTTGAAATGAATGGAATGGCCGAGACCTTTGGCCCAGTGTGGGCAGAGATGACATGTTAGCCTCTGGCATCTCAAACCAGAGACTTCTGGTCTACCCCAACTTTGTGTGCTCTCTCCAAAAGCTTCACAGCTAGAAGGGGTGGGGCTTGCCCCCTGCCAGATCCTCTGTGGCACACACACTTGGGCAAAGCTCCCTTGGGCACCTGCTCCGGTACCAGCATCCCTGGCCCCGGCCTCGGTGAGGGCACAGAGGGAAGCCCCAAGTACCACTCCCCGATGTGAGTGAATCCTGGTCTAACTCTGAGCACCAGGCTTGTGCCAGATGCCGTCACATACTTCCTCACCTTCAGTGCCTACCTTAACCTGTGAAGGGACTGCTGCTCTCACCAGGGCGAGGGAGGTTACACACTTCACCCAAGGCCACCCACCCACAGCTAGTTAGTGGCAGAGCCTGGATTTGAACCCAGATAGTCTGACTCCAAGGCCAGTGCTCCTTCCACTAAAGGGAGCCGTGGGGAGCTGGGAGGGGGCAGCAGGGACCCCCAACCACCCCCTCCCAAAGGAACCCATCCAGCCTTGCCACCTGCTTACCTGGAAGTGGGGGGTGCTGACTGGGAAGGCAGAGGGCAACCTCACGCTCGCCCGGCTCCGTTGCCCGGTGCTGCCACAGGATGCAGAGGGTCGGCCAGGGGCAAAAGGCCTTGTCCACTGGGCCCCTCAGGATGGGCTCCCAGAGCCGGAAAGGGGCAGGGCTTGGATGGGAGGGGCCAAAGTGCCAAGGGCATGGCCAGCCCAGGAGGCGCCCCTTCCATACAGCTCATCCTAGAGGTTCCTTGCACTGCTCTGTGCCCATCCTCTGCCCAGCAGAAGGCACTGTCCACTATCTGATGCCCCTCTGCTCCTCCCCCGCCAGGAAACCAAAGTGCCAACAGGCCTCCAGCCAGGCCAGAAATCAGGTGGCCACCAGACAGAGCCCGCTGTGGGCCAGGGAGCCCCAGATAGGGAGTGTGTGCACATGGGAGGCTCTCCTTCCCCAGAGCGAAGGCCCCCCTGCCTCAACCTGACCTGGCAGAGAGAGAATCCCAGACCTTCCCCCTCCCCTCCTCCCCAAGCACAGTCCCCAGGGGCAGGGTGCAGACAGCAGGTTCATCCCCAAATTCCCAGGAAAGAATAAAGAGGAAATAAGTGCAGCAGGACAGCAGCAAGGACTGATGTTAGAGAGAAGGAAGAATTTCCCAATGCCAAAAGAACCAGCAGCCAAGGAATGGCATAGCTTTCCTCCATTCCAGGCTCTCTGTCCAAGAGAGCAACGTAGGCCCTGGGGCTAGTGAGGCTGTAGATGAGCCTACCCCTGTGGTGTCCTGGCCCCCAGCGCAAGGCATAGATTCTAGGGGAAAAACAGAGCCCCTCCCCAGCACAGGCAGCAGAGCAGCGAAGATGGAGGTGGGGGCTAGGCAAGGGCTCAGGACAAGGCCAGATTTTGAGTTGGACCCAAAGTAATCTGTGAGCAAGATCCAAACTCCAATCTTGGCCACACTCAGCCTTTGGGCCAGACCTAAGCTCAGACGCAAACCAGAACAAAATACTCAGGCCTCCATCAGCAAGCCTGTGAGAAAATGCAGACACAAGGGGCCGCCAGATGCCCAGGCTGCTGGAGTCTCAGGGAGCCCCCCAGCAGGCAGCGGGGAGGAAGGGCTATGCACCTGTCCTTGGAGTGGGGGAGGGGTGAGTCCACATATAATGCTGTGGCAGTGGATGTGGCCATGGTGGGACTTGGGATGGTGACTGGCGTTTTAGCGGGTTAGCGTGGGAGGTGAGGAGAGGAAGCTGTGGGGGCACAGGCAGAGAGAGAGCTGTGAGAAGTGGGAGCAGCCCCGTTACCTTCCGTGTAGGGCCTGGGGCTGAGCCCCCGGGGGACCCCAGGTCCTGGGGGGACAGCAAGGTGGGGATCAGCTGGCGGCGGGGCGTGGGGGGGAGGGAAGACACTGAGCTTCTCTCAAACACCTGGGGAGCAGAAGGTGGGGGCAGGTTTGGAGGAGGGGGCACCAGGGAGGATGGGGGTGCTGGCCTGTGGCCCTGGCACCCTTGGGGAGGGTGGCCTGGGATGGCATCGGCCCCCAGCCTCACCCCTTGGTTCCTTGCCATAGCTGCCGGCCCTCTCTGCTCTCATCTGGTCACCTCAGAGCCCTGGTAGTTCAGGTCTCCTGCACTGGGGCTGGGGGTGGCTGAGAACGCTTGAGTGTGGTGACTGACACCACTGGGAGAGTCAAGGCATGGGGCATGAGAGTCTCAGAGCTCTGTCCTCAGAATATTCAAGTATGGGGGTCTCAAGCATGAGCTGATCTCGGAACACTGGGGGATGGGGGTCTCCAAACTCGGTGATCTCAGAATCTTCGGATATGGGGCTTTCAGAGTGCAGGAGGTCTGGGGATACTTGGGGGGGACTCAGAGACTACAATTAAAAAACTCAAACCTGCAAGGAGAGAAGACTTTAGACCCCCACCCCTCATTTCACAGTGGAGAAGAAATGGAGGCAAAAGGCTGGGGTCTGAACAGCCAGCGCTCCACAGGGAGCCCGAGAGCCCATCTTCTGCCTCATCCTGTCACCTGGCCTGGGGGCAGCCTGGGAGGGAAGGGTGCCTGGCTGAGACCTTGGGGGCCAGGTGTGCCCTGACCTACCTCTAGCTCTGCGATGATGCGATCCTCGTCATCCTCGTCCTTGATGGCCGAGGCCATGATGGGTGGTGTGGAGGCCGGGCGGGCCACCTCAGACACAGCCCGGCGCAGCTTCACCTGGGGCTTCTGCACCTCCAGCTCCTCGGACTCGGCCTTCTGCAAGGCCCGGGACTCCTGTCAAGGCCAGGCTCTGCCCCACTTTAGCACCAGCTCACCTCCCAGGCCCCATCCCCCATCCACCCCAGCTTCTCGTCTGCTACTTCTGCTGCTACACCCCTGCCAGGGTGTCCCTCAACAGACAGGGGCCTGGGATGGAATTAAGGCAAATACACATACCTAGAATCTCAAACTAGCAGGACAAAGTCGCCACCGGCCACTCCGTCTTTCCTTCCATGTTCTCTGAGAAAGGGGTCTCTTTCCCACCCCACAGGGTCTCCAGAAGTCATCTGAGGCTTCATCCTAACTCAGTCCCCTGGCCCTCTGTCTGAGGTGGGAGTGGTACCTTGATGAAGGCCGAGTCCTTCTTGCTGGTGACCACCACCTCTCCGGTGCGTGTGGTGGTCAGGCCGTGGGAGGAGGGGAAGCTCCGGCGGGGAGGGGGCGGCGGGGGCGACTTGGAGGGCTTCTCCGTGCGGTATCGGGGCACTGTCAACTCATCTGCAGGCACCAAGGGGCTGGGGGTCAGCAGGCCTGCAACCTTGGAGTCAGTGCACTACTTCTAACTTGAAGGGGATAAACTTTGCTTCTTCCTCCAGGGAGGACCAGGAGGAGGTGAGAGGAAAGCCTGGGGGCAAGAACACAGGGCCCCTCCTTCTCTTACCTCCTCCTGCACACAAGCCCCAAGCCCTGTCCCTCTCCTGACAGCACTCTTGCTACTCCAAGTGTGGTCTGTGGACCACAGTGTGGCAGCACCTGGAAGCTTGTCAGAACTGCAGCTCAGGCCCCACCTCTGGGCTGCTGAGCCAGAATCTGGTTGAACAGATCCTGGGGTGACGGACACACATTCAAGTTAGAGAGGTGCTGCTCTAACCACCTCCTTCCCACTGCCCCTCACCCTTGCCTCAGCTCAGCTCTCCATCTCTCCTCCAGGGATCCTGGCCCCTCCCACTGGGCTCTCCTCTCCCCCAATTTGTCCTCCAGCCCTGTTTCCAGGGTAACCTGCAGAGAGGTCACTCTAACCATTCCCCTGCCTTTGATCTTGCAGTGGCTCCCCATCACCCCAAACCATGTCCAAGCTCCTTAGGCCAGCACCTCTGCACTTGCCAAGCTTTCAGCCTCAGCTCTGCTTGCTGCTCCCCAGGTTGGACCCTGTTCAGGCCATGTCACACACACACACCTCCAGGCGTCTGCACACGCCGTTCCCTCACCCTGGAGTACCCTCTCTCACTGGCTAGGGAAGTGCCCACTCATTTGCAAGACTTCAGTGAAAAGTCACCTCTTTAGGGAAGCCTTCCTGCCCTCCTAAGGCCTCCCCTAGGACTGCACAGTACTGGCATTCACCTCTGCTATTACATTTAGCACCTGCATTCTATTTCTGGTTTACATACTAGGCATGGCCTGGCACAGATTTCTTTTTTTTTTTTTTTTTTTTTTTTGAGACGGAGTCTCGCTCTGTCCCCCAGGCTGGAGTGCGGTGGCGCAGTCTCGGCTCACTGCAAGCTCCGCCTCCCAGGTTCACGCCATTCTCCTGCCTCAGCCTCTCTGAGTAGCTGGGACTACAGGCGCCCACCACCACGCCCGGCTAATTTTTTTGTATTTTTAGTAGAGACGGGGTTTCACCGTGGTCTCGATCTCCTGACCTCGTGATCCGCCCGCCTCGGCCTCCCAAAGTGCTGGGATTACAAGCGTGAGCCACCGCGCCTGGCCTGGCACAGATTTCTTAATCATTTTGAGCCTATGTCATCCTCTGTAAAATGGGAATAACTACCGTATCTGCCTCCTGAGCTTGTTATAAAATTATAAGGATGAGGCCGGGCGTGGTGGCTCACGCCTATAATCCCAGCACTTTGGGAGGTCAAGGTGGGTGGATCACGAGGTCATGAGATTGAGAGCATCCTGGCTAACATGGTGAGACCCCATCTCTACTAAAAACACAAAAAAATTAGCTGGGCGTGGTGCAGGCGCCTGTAGTCCCAGCTACTCGGGAGGCTGAGGCAGGAGAATGGCATGAACCCGGGGTGGAGTTGCAGTGAGCCAAGATTGTGCCACTGCACTCCAGCCTGGGCAATAGAGACAGACTCCGTCTCAAAAAATAAAAATAAATAAAAAATAAAAAATAAAAATAAAATTATAAGGATGACTACATTAAAAGCAATGGAACAGTTCTTATCACAGAGTAAGTGCTTGATAAACACAAATGTCAGTGTTATTCCCCCCACTAAATTTTGAGCTCTTTGAAAGCAAGCCCTGTCTTATTTCCATATCTCCAGCACCTAGCACACAGTAGGTGCTTAACAAATATGCATTGCAGGAATGAATAAAATGAAGGAATGATGACTGCCACTTCTGGTCTGGATTTCTGCCACTCCCGGGACCATGACTCAGGCTGGGGACCATGGGAACTGTGTCAGTATCAGCAGTATCAGCGCTCAACCGGCCCTCAAGACAGCCTGGTTTGTGGCATGCTCCCAGCCAAGACGTGGAGGCGGATGACTCTGCCTGGACTTGCTCCCTTCCTGGTCCTCTCAGTGGCTCCCTTCCCAAGACAGTGGGAAAAGCCGGGATGGAGTCCGGCTCGCCCTGTCCTTCTGGGTCCCAGTCTCCCTTTAGTGGCGGCTGATGTCCCAGGGCCTCCCTTGTCTGGCAGCCCAACCACAATGATCTTGAGATCCCAGTGCCTCCCCCATCAGCCTGAGTTCCTGAGGAGGCCACGCCCCCACGCTGGGCTCCTCACCAGCCCTACTACTCCCCATACCTGAGCCCCTCCTCCCACTGGGCTCCGTTCGGGGGGCTGCCTTCTGGCCGTGGGGGGCCTTGGGGGGCTTGTGATCTGGAGTGGGGGCCGGGCCTGGATGGGCCTTGCTGGCACAGTCCAGGTCAGGGATGGCCTTGAGCAGCTCTGCCTGTGTCTCTTCCAGCAGCCGGTTGATGTCCTTGGCACTGTACTGGGTCAGGGCTGCCCGCTTCTCCTCCCAGTCTCGCTCTGCAGCCTTAAGAGGGAGCCAGGAGTCAGGACCGAGGTAGCTCTCCTGCTCCAGGACCTCTGGGGCCTCAGCCTCCTTCCCCAAGCCACACAGGCAAGGAATAGAAAACGAAGCCTCATATTTGATCCCACCTCCAGGAAGACCCTTTGACTTCTCGTGGGTATCACATGGCATCCCCATGGGTAGGAATGCCACCCTCATTATATACTATATTCGTGATAAACTTAGATCTATTTCTGGGCATTCTATTGTTTCACTGACTACATAGTCTATTCTTGGGCAAACATCATACTGCTTTGATTATTGTAGCTTTATAATATGCTTTCTGTCTAGGAGGGCTAATGTCACCCTCATTATGCTTCTTAGGCTTCCATTAGAGCACTGACCCTCCTCCCCCAAGGAAAAAGACCCACAGGATTGGCACTCCCCACTCTAGGAAGGATGGTCATAAGAATGTGTGAACCTGGCTCATGGCCCCACCCACAATCCCTGGCCCCAGCACCTCGACAGACACAGCTTTGTCCACGCTTCTCTTGCCAGGAGTGTCCAGGCCTTTGGTGGGGTTGCCCACTTTGGGGGTAAGAGAGGCTCCTTCAGCTGGCCCGCTCAGCTCACGCAGGTTCAGCGGGGGGCTGGGGGGTGGCATTTCGAAGTCCACGCTCTTGTTGAAGTCAGTCTCTGCCGTCACTTTCTTGGGGGATTGACTCAGGAGATTGTTGGAGGGTGGCCACACACCCTCATCCACTTGCCTGGGGTTGGGAGAGTTGGGAGCAGCTGTGAGGCCAGCAGGTGGTGACCCTTCTGCAGGAAGGCTGCCTGAGGGAGGTGGGGTGGGAGGCAGGCTCTGGGATGCTGCAGGAGAGCTGGGAGGGCCTGGGGAGGAGGGACTGCCCCTGGTATGAGGAAGCCAGGTCTACAGCATGCAGGGGTCACAGGGCAGAGCTGAGGTGCCAGTCCAGTCGGCACGCCAGTGACCTTTGGGGGAGTTGGGGTAAGGGTTCAGTCTGACCTATGGGTCTGGGCCTGGTGTGTGACCCCATAAGAAATCAGAGGTCAGGGACAGAATGACCTTCGGATCTGGGCCAGCGTGTCCGTGACCCCGCGGCAGCGCTTGAGGAGCCCATCCAGGCGCTGGGGCTCCTCCTTCAGGAACTTCACCGCCTCCACCTCCACGCGAAGCACCACCCGCATCTTGCTCTGCAGGCCCGGGAAGTGAGCTGAGGAGACAGGAAGGCGTGAGCTGGGGCCAGAGGGAGCACCACAGACTGGGAGGAAAGGATGGTGGCTGGAGTATGGCAGACTTCCCCGCCCTGAACAACGTGCTGCATTTGCAGGCCCCAGACCCACCCTTGAGCTCTGTCAGCGTCTCCCCGAGCTGCTTCAGCACCAGTGCCTTCTCCTCCAGCTCAGGGCCGGGCACCAGCCGGTGGTTGTGGGACACGTCCCTCTGGATCTTCTCCACCGATTTCTCCAGGTCACTGCAGCCACAGAGAGACCCTTTCAGCCCTTTTGGCCTGAGATGCCAGCCCAGCCCCCAGAAATTGGGCAGCTGGAAAGAAATCAGGCCACCAGTTGGATCAAAAGTAAAAGCAGGAGGCTGGGCGTGGTGGCTCACACCCGTAATCCCAGTACTTTGGGAGGCTGAGGCAGGCAGATCACTTGAGCCCAGGAGTTCAAGACCAGCCTGGGCAACATAGGGAGACCTCATCGCTACAAAAAAAAAAAATAATAATTAGCTGGGTGTAGTGACAGGTGCCTGTAGTCCCAGCTACTCGGGAGGCTAAGGCAGGGGGATCGCTTGAGCCCAGGAGGTTGAGGCTGCAGGGAGCTGTGATTGTGCCACTGCACTCTAGCCTGAGTGACAGAGGGAGACCTTGTCTCAAAAGCAAACAAACATAAAAGCCAGCCATCAGGCCATATACTCAAGTAAAATCTGCAATGCCAAATCTCAGAGATGAGGAGACTTCAGAAGCGCTCCCTAAGAGGTGCCCCGCACCATCTGCCCCCTTGGAAGCTCTGACCCTCAGCAATATCTGCCTGAGTATCTCTCATTGTAACTTGCATCCCCTGATTCTATTCTGCCAAGGAAGCAGAGAGAACTTGGTTGCCTTTCAAAGAACCAGAGGCAGAGCACGTGGCCCCAGGGAGGTCTCTTGTCTTGGGGGAAACTGCCATGTCCATTGCCTTTCTCTCAAATGATCCAGCCACACAGCCTCTTTCCTGAGGGCCAAAGCTGCTTTAGATTTTCAGCTACTATATGCTGAACTTGTGTCATTTAAGATCCTACATTCTTCTAAAATGTAAATCAGATCAGGTCATCACTCGTGCCATTGAACCCTAAATGGATCCCATCATGCTGAGGCTAACATCCAAACTTTTCAGTGCAGCCAAGAAGGGCAGGAAGGTTGTAGTTGAAAACTTGGTTCTAGAGTCAGACTGATCCAAGCTCCAATCCTAGCTCTGCCCTTGCCAGAGGAGAGATCTTGGGCAAGTTACCTAATATCTCTGGACTTCAACCTCCTCGTCCAAAAAATAGGGATGGTAAGAGTTCCCCGCTAGGCGTGGTGGTTCAAGCCTACAACCCCAGCACTTTGGGAGGCCGAGGCAGGCTGATCACCTGAGGTCAGGGGTTCGAGACCAACTGGCCAATATGGTGAAACCCTGTCTTTACTAAACATACAAAAATTTGCCAGCCATGGTGGCGTGCGGCTGTAATCCCAGCTACTTGGGAGGCTGAGGCAGGAGAATCGCTTGAACCCAGGAGGCGGAGGTTGCAGTGAGCCGAGATCGTGCCACTGCACTCCAGCCTGGGCAACAGAGTGGGACTCTGTCTCAAAAAAAAAAAAAAAAAGAAAGAAAGAAAAAAAAAGAGTTCCCTCTTCATGGGGGCCATCAGGTGGATTGGATGAGCTAATGCAGACGGGAAAGCACGCGGCAAAGGGCTCAGTGCCTGGGAGCTGCTCTTGTTTTCCGTGCTGCTGTAACCCTAGTCCCATCTGGCTTCTGCTTAGAGCCCTTCAGACCTGCTCTGAGGTGCTACATGTGCTGTCCTCTCTGGCTCTTTATAATGCTGTTTTCTCTGCCTAGAATATTCCATTCACCCATACATATACAGGCACACACACATGTGCTAACTCCCACTGATCCTCAGGTCTCAATGGGAAGCTGTCCTCCAGCCCCTCCCCTTGCGGCTGTTGGGTCTGCTTCCTGCCCTCCAAACCGCTGAAGCTCCTGTTGGCTGGGTTGTGCAGCCTTCTGGACTACTAACCCCAGGCAGGCAAAGACCATGTCTTCCAGATTCATCTCCGGTTTCTAGCACCTGGCATGGTGCCTGGTGCAGAGTAGATGTCTGGGAAATAATTGTGGAATGAATGAACAAGGGAGAGAAGGAACTGCTGCCCAGGTAGGTCATCTCAGTTCTGTACTTGAGTCGCTGACATCCCTGACCCACATGCGAGACTTTATATATATTCCTGTCAAATCCCATTGTTGGATTTCAGCTCAATCCAGGTGCAAACAACTTTTGAATTTCAGTTCTACCATCCAACAGATTTGCTCCCCCTTAAAGCTCTGTGTCATCAGCAAATCTTATCAGCACGCCTTACACATCTTCATCCAACTAGCAGGTGAAAAGACAGACTGGGTTGAAGTCAAGGGCAAAAGCTTGTGACTCAGCAGCACTACCAGTTAAAGAGCTATCCTGTATTATGCACTTACTGTATACCAGGTGCCACACTCAGGCCTTGGCTTTCATTACTTTAATTAATCCTCAAAACAAATCCTGGAGGTGGGAACAGTTATTATCTCCAGCTTATACACAGAGAAACAGTGGCTCAGAGCCTAGACTACACATCCCAGCCTCCCTTGCAGTGATAAGTGGCCATTTAACTGAAGTCTACCCAATGGAAGATGAGTGGAAGGGGTACATGCTGCTTCCAGACCTGGCTCACAAAACCTCCCATGTAAGGTCCTCCATGCTCCTTTCTCCTTTTTCATTGGTTGGAAACTCTCTGGGTGATCTTGGAAAACACATGTTGAAGACGGCAGAACCTCCATCAGCCTGGGTCCCTGAATGACTGTGTGGAGAAGAGCCACCCGCCTAACCCACCCAGTACTGTTCCATGAGAAAGATATGTTTATTACTTTTGAATTATTAAACAATTTGGGAGCTTATTTGTTACAGGAAGCTACCCTAATTAATTAGCTATCCTAACTAAGACTCTGGCATTTAAAAAAAAGGAAAAAAAGATATTCAGATATTCAAAGAGATTAACTAGTTAGTTCAAGGTCATACAGCTATTTTGTGGCAAAGCAGGATCTACTCACATCTGACATCAGCCATTGGTTCTGCTGCATCTCATTTCCACACTAGACCAACATCAGCCACGCTGCCCCCAATCCATATACTGTCCTACCCAGCCCTCGCTCTACCACATGGGAAAGAACAACTCCCCTGCTCATATGTGTGACACCTGACTGGTCCAGGCTGTACCAGTTTTATAAAATGGTCACTCCCAAACATCACACAGAGGGGGAGGAAACTCTCATGTAAAGGACTCGAATAAGCCTTCAGGAGATGACAACACTGCAATTCTCAGGCAGGAGGGACTAGGCCTCCCTAAGCTCAATCAGTAACTTGATTTTCTGATCATCCAATCTGCCAAAGTTGGGGGGCCTCTAACCTGGGCAAGCTCTGCAAATGAGTCCCAAGCCAGCTAGTCTAGACACTGGATTAAAAAGTGGCTAGGCTTTCCAAACCCAGGTTTAGTCCTGGAGGGGTCAAGAGGGGAGAGTCAAAATGGAACCAGCTAAATAGTTTATGGGGCCCAATGCAAAATGAAAGTGTTACCTCTAATTTAAAAATTATTAAGAATTTCAAGATGGCAACAGCAGAGCATTACACCAAGCATGGGGCCCCTCCGAGCATGGGGCTCTGCGTGACTGCACAGGTGGCATACCTACAAAGCTGGCCCTGGGTTAGGCAAAGGTGGATTCCAGGACCTAAAAGGTCTCAGTCAGCAGAGGCTGCACCTAAAGGCAGTGCCCAGACAGACCTTAAGTGCTGGGCTAGATGGACAGGTGAGTGAGTCAAGCTGAATGAAACAGAACCAGTTTTAACTTCCAGCAAGTTGCCAGGAAAGAGGAAGTGGTATAGCAAATTGGAGCAAGAGTAAGTGTGCAGGAACTACGGCCAGAGTGTGGGGCGGGGGGGCTGCAGGGTTAAAGCCTGGGAAGGCTATGGGAGCTGGGCAGGGAGGGCCTTCACGGCCAGGTTGGAGCCCAGTATCTGCCCAACCCAGAAGAGGCAGGAGTCCCCTTTCAGGAGGATGGAGAATCCTGCCAGAAACAGTACTGCAGGTCCCAAGCTCTCTGAGTAATGGGTTTGATAATGGGGCAGGGGGTGGGGAGTCTGTGTTCCTGAAGAACCAAGGCCCTCAGGGAGCCAAGGACCAAACACTTATAATGACGGTAGCATAAATCTCTCCTTTCGTATCTTTTGGCTCTGTGCTTTTAGATCTCCTTTAATTTTCCTTTACTGTCCCGGTAAAGTTCCTTTTGAAAATTCCAACCCCCCTCCTCTGGGCTGAATGAAAAGGGACAAGGAAAGGATAGAAAATCTGGAGAAATGGAATTCCCTGGGTGAGGAGAGATGGCACCTACCAGTCTGCTTGGAGATCTGGCTGGAGTCCTCACTAAGTTATCACACCTAGAGTGGTGGGGTGGCCCCTTACCCTATTTCAGCCACATGGTGTCATGGGAATTGTTGCCTTGGGCCTTGCTAAAATGCACATGTACCACTAGGCTATGTGGGCCCCAGGCTGAGGAGCAGCGACCCATCTCAAGGAGCCCGTTGCAAGAGGCTCATTTATGACTTAGTGAGGAAGCTGGGCTCCAAGGAGCAGCCTCTCCTGGCTCCCAGAGTCACTGGCCAGTACAGCTCAACCCCTTGTTGAAAAGAGAGGTGAAAAACTTAATGCTGGGTACAGATGAGGACACTGGGGCACAGAGAGGGGCAGGAACTGCCCTGATCACTCAGCCCCTCAGTGTTGGCACTGGACTCCAGGTCCTCTAGTGCCCTGTGTCACCAAGAGGGGGCCCACAGGAAGGAGCAGGGCTTCTGTCTCAGATCCTTATCACTGGCGAGGGAAAGCAGGGTGGGGGTGCTCACTCCTTGAATGGACACTGAAAGGCAGCGTCTCCCTTCAAAGGTGCCAGACAATGGAATGGTTGGCCAGACAGCCATTTGCTAAATTTGGATCAGAAGACTGTCTTCTGTTAACCCCTCCATGCCTAAGCATGCGGAGGCAGAGTGTTCGCGATTCCTCCTTCCTTCTGAAAACACTACAGCCCTGTTCCAGCTGCACTAGGAAGGAAGGTGGGTTTTCCTTGGCTATATCTGGACTCAGAGATCAGGGAATTGGATCTTCAATGATGGCTGGTCAGCGCCAGGCTGGAGCAGTGGCGGCACCTGAACTCACTACCCGAGGGTCACTTTGCACGGGTCACAGGCCAAAATGAAAGTAGGCAGAGGGCAGAGGGAAATCAGGCAGCTGGCCGCATGACAGTGAAGCTGCAGGCCACAGGAAGCCTGAGTATGGATCATTATGAAGCAAGACCATAGCAAAAGCAGGCATCAAGCCAGAAAAAAGAAATCAGGAATAATGCCAGCCGGTCATAGGTTTGTGGGTCACAGAGAAATCAGGCCAGAGGAGAATGAAATCAGGCTTCAGAACAGACCAACGCCCCCTGTGATCAGAGGGAAGGGAGCTGCGCCTCCCAGGAAAACCAGGTTGAGGGTCACTCCGGCCGCACCCCCACCCCTCCCTCCGCCGCGGGCCCAGCCTCACTTGAGCTGCTGGGTAATAAGCTCCTCGTCGTTGAGATAACGCAGCCGCTCCTCTTCCACCAGGGTGCGCTGCCGCTGCAGCGGGTCCTCCTGCCGCCGCGCCGCCTCCGACACGCGCATGCTCAGCTCTGCCTCCGTGCGCTTCAGCAGCGCGCGCACCGACTCCTGGTTCTGTAGCTGCGGGACGCACGGACGGATGGACTCGGGTGGGGGGAGCGGAGGCGCGCGGCAGGGGAAGGGCCGGGAGAAGGCGGGTAGAGGACTGCCCAATCCAGGGCGGGGCTCTGCAGAAGAAGCGGCTGCTTGGCTCCGCCTCAGGCAGCAGCGAAGGGGTGGGATAGCGAAGGGCAGGGGCAGAGGGCTAAGTTCTGGGCAAGAACAGAGGCAGGAGGAGAACGGATGGGGATCGTGGAGAGGGGAGCTTTAAAATGGGCCATGCAAAGGGGCAGCTGCATGGCTGTGGCCGCGAGCAGGGGTGGTATTGCAGAGGGAGGAGGGCAAGGTTAAGTTCTGGGGAATATGAGGCAGGAGAAGGGGCTGGGAATATTTGCGGGACAGGGTGTATGTAGCCCTATATAGGTAGGTCCCTGCCGACAGTGCGGCCGCATGGCTATGGCTTCCATCATCCCAGAATGGGGACGGGACTGGAATGAAGGACTCAAGCGCTGGCATTTGATAGAGTTTCCATGGCTGGGACAGGAAGACTAAGTTAACGATCCATCCAACCCTGTTCCAAGCCTGAATGGCAGGGGTGGGCGAGATCTTACCCGTTGCCCAGATGGCAATTCTCTGGCCCCTCCCCAGCCTGTCTCTGCTAATTATCCTCACCTGACGGGCCCTGGGCCCGCTTGAGGAGCGGACACGGCGATGCCAAGCTCCTGACAGGTGGGACCATCTGCCAGGCAGGGCCGGGGAGACTGTAGGGGCTCAGGAGGGAGGAGCTGAGCGGACTTGGGGGAAGGGCTCTCGCTTACTCAGGGAAAGGGATGCAGGGCAGGAAGCAACTGGAACTGCCCCGAGGGATACTGACGAAGGAGGGGCTCAGTGGGTGACTGGGGCTCCAGGAGGGCGATGGGGACTCAAGGAAGGAGAAGGAGGGCTCAATGAGGGGGTCACGGGCGAGGGGTAAGGCCTTGGTGAGGAAGTGGAGGTTCAGCGAGGAGGCGGAAGCTCAAGAAAGGGGAAGGGGAGAAAGGGTTCGGAGAGAGACCAGTGAGCGGCGAAGGACTCGGGCGTGGGAGCTCTGGGAAAAGGATGAGGTAGTAGGGGATGGGGCAGGACTTGCGGCAAGGGACTTCGACCAGCAGGTGGGCGTCGGTGGGGCGGGGCCCAGGACGGGGCGGTACCTGGAGCTTGCGCAACTGCTGGAGCTGGCCGCGCAAGTCACTGGCGCTGTTCTGCAGGCCTCGCAGGTGAAGCTGCATCTGCAGCCGGCTAACGGCGGTAGGCTGCCCTGCAGGGGTGCTGCTGGCCGAGGGCGGGGGCGGGCCGGACACCGGGGTGGCCCCGCTGCTCCGGCCGCCTGACCCACAGGCTGCAGAGGACCACGAGGATGGGAGAAAGTGAACAAACTGTGAGCCTCGGAAGGACTGGGCTGGGACAAGGTCCTCCCTACTCTCCAACCGCACACAGTAGCCAGAGACGCCCGTGGCTCTGACTACCTGCCCCAAGTGGTCAGCCCTAAGGGTGGGGACCAAAGTGCCAGGAAAAAGACCTCTTGGGCTAAGGCCAGTGATGTAGCTATTGCTTAATCCCCACTTTATAGATTAGAAAACAGGCTCGGAGAGAACAAGGATGGGGGAGGGGGAGGGTCACTCACGTGCTGAGGGGGTGGCTGCTCCATTGGAGCCTTCAATCTTCTCGCTGTGGCACAGGGAAAAAAGCCATCAGGGGGTCCAGGCCAGCCCCAGACCTTCAGAGCTGGGTGGAACCTTGGATGTCATCTCCTCCAGCTCTCTGATCTCAGGATGGAGTCCCAGAGAAGGGAAGGGATTCACCCAGGGTCACCCAGTGAGACACTGGCAGAGCCGATGCCCATTTCCCCTTCCTCCTGCTCCACCCCTAGGCCCTGGCAGTGGTGTTGGGAGAGGGGCCTCACCTGGGGGTCTCAGGCTCAGAGCCTCGCAGTAAGGCGCTCTGCACCAGGCCTGTGAGGCTGGCAATCTGCTTCTCCATGGCCTCCATGCGCTCCCTGGGGAGGAAGGGGGTCTGGGCAACCTCGCCTCTGAGCATAGGGTCTCTCCTGCCCAGCCCCCCATTCCTAAGATTGGTAACCAGAAGAAACACCGTCCCATCCCTGGCTGCCAAAACACAGACAATGCAAAGGGCCCCAATGCCTAAGGATCAAGCCCACAGCCTCCCATCTCACCTTTCACTCCCTCCCTAAAGGCTGCACGCTGATCTCTCCATGCCTGGCAATGCTTTCCCCTGCCTGCTCTGCCTTTCTCCTGACCCCCTCCCCAAACCATTCCACAGACCCCAGGAGCCCCGAGGAACCCCTCCTTCCATGCCACCCAAGGGAAGTGGAGGTATGCTGAGTGTCTCCCCACTAGACCGGGACAGGAACTGGGTTTGCTCAGCTTGGCATTGACAGTACCCTTTGCAGTGCCTGCCACACAGGCCACGTAAGAGCTGTGTGAAGGCCAATGGCTTCTCTTCACCGCTCAGCAGCGCTGCCTGAGGGTGCAGATTACCTATTGCCCTGGTTACCTCCTCCAGCTCTGCACCTTTAGGAGGGGACTGAGCGATGGGCAGGGGCTCCTCAGCCTGGAGGCTAGGTACCCGAATGTGCTCCTTTCCTCATCACCATTTCTCAACAGCACCCTCCTCCCTAGTGGACTTCAGCTGTCCCGGTGCTGGACAGCTCTCACTGCTACAAACTCTTAAGCTGGAAAGCCACTAAAAGTGGTTCAGACCCTCAATTTTACAGCTGGGGAAACCGAGGCTTAGAAAATGGATGCAAACCCAAGTCTCCAGAGTCCTCGTCTGGGGACCTCTCAACCACCCCCTCTAGTCTTGCGGATGGGAGGAAAATGGCAAGCTGGTCTCTCCAATGCCCTCCCTGCCACAACCAAGATGCTCCCTGGCGACGCTTCAAGACTACTCAAGGTCTCCAAAGGACTCCAGGATCTCAGTCCAGGGCACACACCTGCCACGGACTCTGCCGTGCACCCTCTCCGCAGCGCACCCCCCACCCCCAGTCCCTGAGGCCTGGTTAACGTCCCTCACCTGGTCTCCGTCCCTCACCTGGTCTCCGTGTCCTTGGCTGGCACTGGCGGCCCGAACCCAACCAGCGAGCGTTCCCCAGGCCCAGGGAAGAGCTCCGAAGGGGGAGCTCCGGCCGTCGAGGCGCTCCCCGCGCTGCGGGTCTTCCCTCCAGGACTCTCGGCGAAGACGGACGAGGAGCCCGAGTCCTTGCGGAAGGACTGGCGCACTGGCGAGCCGCGGCTGGGCGGCCCCGAGTAGGGGCTGTGCGGCGGCGGGGGGCCTCCGGGGGGCGCTGCCACGTCGGCCAGCTTCTGCGGTGACGAAGGCGGTAGGCGGAAGCCGTAGCCGTCGCCGTACAGCGGGCCGCCGCCGCCCGCCGCCTTGTACAGGGTGTCCTCCAGATCGGACTGCAACGCGGCGGCCGAGTAGGTGCTGAGCGAGCGCACCGAGCCGCGCTTGTAGAGGCCGCCGGCTCCCGGGTAGGCGAACGGGTCGCCGGCGGCCGCGGCCAGGCTCAGACGGCCCTCGTGCAGCAGCCCGTAGGGGTCAGCATAGAGGCCCTCGCCTTTCACCAGCACCATGCCGCCCGCCTTGCTCGCCAGATCCTCGTCTGGCTTCACGTCGCGCCGCTCCAGGATGGCGCTGGGGCTGGGGCTGACGCCCTGGGCGGCCGGGGCGCCTCCCAGCCTCTCGGCCGCGTGGTGCACCGGGCTGCCGGCGTACGAGGGCGGGCGCCCCCCGGCGTACGAGAGGCGCGAGCGCGACGGCGAACCGGACTGCAGCCCGGATGGCAGCCCCGACGGCAGCCCGGGCGGCGGCGAGCCGGACGCCAGGTGCGGCGCTGGCGACAGGTTGTTGAGGCGCCGCGTGGGCGACGACTCCCGCGATGCGTACACCATCTCTCTCTGCGCAGAAGACAGCCCGGAACCCCACGTGGCTGGTCACCAAGGACACCCCTGTCCCCTGCTTGAGGAGCCAGCATCTCCTCCCTGACACTTAGGAAGCCCCTTCTGCTCTCTGCCCTCCCTCCATCCTGCTGCGTCTAGGGCCCCTTTCCCATCAGCGTTCCCAGCATGGAGGAAAAGGTGGCTGATGAAGAGGCACCAGAGGGGTAACCCTCAGCTCAGCTACCGTGAGGGGTGGGAAGTAGAAGGGGAAGGGGTGGCTCCGGCTCCTGAGAGAGGGCTTAGAATATTTGGAGGCAAGTTAGCAAAATCCCGTGTGGACAGGCCAGGAATGGAGGGGAAAGTGGCAGGTGGGACAGGGGCTCTTCCCTAACCCCTCAGCCCCTATGCTGTCTTCTCCAAAGCTGGCCCTGGTTCCCGATGACAACTGCCCAGACCCTGCTCCCCTGGACCCCATGTGCCCAGCCTCCCCAATGCCCTGGGCATGCCCAGCCATACCCGGAGGTCCCCATTGGTGAGATGTGAGCCAGGGAAGGCAGCATAGAGGGGCTCCTTTCTGTAGATCTTGATAATACTGCGGTCCTGGATGTCCCTGAAAGAAGCGGGGGGACGGGGGTCACCACCCATTCCCCAGCCGTGCACAATGAGAAGGGGTGGCTACTCCAGGCCAAGAGAAGAGGGGTGGCCAGAGGCACCGGGAGCCCCAACTCTTTCCTAAATCCTTCGCTCAGCCTGCCTGCCACAAGCACACACGCCCAGCAGCCTCCACCCCGGCCTCTTCTTGGCTTCAGGCGCCATTTTCAGGTTAGCTCAAAGCAAAGGGAACCAGCAGGGGTGGATGATTTAGAGAGGGGGTAGGGCTGAGATGGCCGAGGAAGGGGGCGGGGCGGTAGGGCTCTGGGAGGAGAGGGGAAAGGCTGAGGTCGGGTAGGAAGGAGCTGGGGAAGGGCCGGCGGGGTCCAGCACCCTGCAGAGGAGGAGCGTGGGGAAGCCCACCCGCATCCCCCCGGGTCCACGCCCACCGGACGTCCTCCAGCTCGTAGAAGACGTTGCGAGCCTCGTCTTTGATGAGGATGGCGGTATTGGGCGACTTAAGCATGCCCATGGTGAGCTTCTGCGGGAACATGTGCGCGATGAGTGCGTGCAGCGTGTCCAGGCTGCTGACCTCGTGCGTGATGTGCACGCGCCGAGTCTCCTCCCCGAACTGCAGGAACAGCACCCCTGCGAAGGAGACGCCGCCCTCGCTGTCACTGTTGCCGTCTCCACGCCGCCCTCCAGGAGAGCGCGGGGAGCTTTCTGGAGCTGCGCCAGCCCCGCAGCGGCAGGGTCTGAGGCTAGACGCCGCCCCCGAGTGCAGGTGCACCCAGGCACCTCTCATGCTGCCGGCGGGGGCGCCAGGCCGGGTCTCCAGCCTCTCAAGGCACCCACTGGACTCCAGGCAGTTGGAGGAACTTGGATAAGGAAATGGAAGTGGGGGCAGGAGCAGGTGGGGCGGAAACTGAGGGGAAGTGAGCTGAGGGAGAGAGAGGTTGGAGAGGGTTAGAGAAGGGAGATGGGAGAGAAGGGAGGGATGAAAGAAAGGGACAGGAAAGGAAGCAGGAGGGAGAGAGGAGGCTTGGAGGGAAAGGGGTCGGGTGGGGATGCTTTGGGTGAGAGAGAGATGGAGAGAGCTGGGGTTGCTTGGGGAGAAGGGGCTGTGGGAAAGAGAGCAGAGCTTGAGGCGAGCTGGCGTGCTGTAGGGGAGGAGGGGGCTCCAGGGAGTGAACAGCATTGGGAGGAGCCTGTGCCGGGAGGGAGGGTGGACTGGGCGGGCAGTACCTGGGGAGCGCAGCTTGGTCTGGCTGGCCGAGCGGGAGAGAGGCAGGCTCTGTCGGAAGCGGTTCATCCTGCTGAAGCCCAGGGGCAGCTCGGCCTCCGACATGGTCTCCAGCGACTCGGCCGAGGCGTACGACAGCTTTGCCGCCTGGTCTGCCAGCCCGGGCTGGGCTCCCTGAGTGTGGCGTGAGCTGCGGGTCTGCAGGGGCCGGGCAGGGCGAGAGGAACCAAGAATGAGCACCCCCGCCCTTTGCTTGTCACTGCCCATATCCAGGCCTGGGAAGGTCCTGCCAGCCAGCGACACCCACACAGATTACAGACTCCTGGAGTGGCCGCAAGAGAGTTCCCAAGTCTCTCCTGGCCTTGGCCTCCCTGGGACACCTGGCAGGTAAGGAAAGGGCAAAGGACTCAGGCACCCTGGGAAGCCAGACAAGAGGCCACGTGAGTGGGAGCCATGGGCACAGCTGCTATTTCAGGCTTCTGAAGAACAACAACACAAATTTGTCACCGAGGTGAGCAGCAGAATCGTTGAGCAAATTGGGGCATTAGTTCCAGACATTAATTAAGTGGCAGGTTTGTAAGCGGAGAATTTATTCTTCATGGAGTTCAGAGGGTGGGGGTGGGGCGGAAAGCAGAGCCCGGGGAGAAAGCAAGGAGAGCTGGGACCCCAGGATCCCAGCTTTGAGGGGATGCGGACTCTGACAGAGCTGGACACAGGGAATGTCCCTGATTTAGGGTGAGTGAGAAAACTATCCCAAATTCCTCAAAGACAGCTGGACCTGGATTTGAGACGAACTGCCCAGTGCCCACAACACACATGTTAAGTCTGATGTGACACACATGCGCACATGACACATGTGCCAGGCCTCAGCCCCTCCTTGCAAGGCACATGCTGCCACACAGCCGCCAACCTCCCCCACGACCCTCTGAGTGACGGCAGCCACTTCTCTGAAGCTGTAGCTGAGGCTGACATCTGGCTGGGGGTAGGGAAGGATGTCACAGGACAGCTTGATGGCTCTCTTCGTGGGGGAGGCGGAGTCAGGATGATTTCAACCATACTTTAAGAGCCTACTTTTGGCTGAAACCTGGGGATGTCACTCAGGGGCACAGCCCCTGACATTCTGCCCTAGTCCCTGGGCAAGAAATCTGGTTGTTGTACAGAAACTGGTACAAGGAGTGAAATAATGAATCCGATCTACATCATTCCATGTTATGTGCATTATATACATATATATATTACATATACTGTCAAGAAATAATCATGTTGCCCAATTTTTTTTTTGTAAAACAAATTGTCTATTTTTAACAACAAATCACTCAAAACCATTAACACTGGTTATCTCAGGGTTGACAGTTTTCTTTTTTCACTTTATAGATTTCTCTACAAAACTGTGTGAATAGATTCCTTTTGTAATTTAAAAAAAGACAACAATAAAATATCTCTAAAAAGGAATCATTTATTCTCCTCTTCAGCTCCCTCTCTCCCCAATTCCTGATTTACCCCTAATTAATCTCCATCTTCATATTAACTCAATTTAATGTTCCAATTGGATTAGCACTCTTAAAGGGAGAGCATCTTCTTCTGATGGGCAGTATGCCCAGCTGTCCCCAAGGTGGCCTTGAGGGTTTGGGAACCATAATAGATCAGATGTGGGGACATCAGGGAGCTTCCCCTCTCAAGCACAATGCCTTGACCACTGGGTGGGCGTGGGTCTTGGCAGGAGGAAGGCAGCATAGAAATGGGCCGGGGCAGTAGGGAGGGGCCGCTTGTGCTTGTGACCGAGAGGCTATGGCCCAGCTCTAGGCTGACCACCAGTGCCAGCCCACACCCCTCTGTCTCACCTTCATCCCAGCTGAAGGGCGGGGAGCTCTGTGGTAGTGTGGGGAACCAGGTCTGGTCTGGTGGTCACGGGGTTGCCTGGCAACTAAAAGGTCAGTGGTTGCCAGGCTAGTGCGAATGAGGGCTACAGAATTCAGGCAGCATGAGGCAGCCAGCAACGATGAAGAGTAGGGGGTGGCCATGGTGCCAGGGGGGACACCAGTGAGATGCCAGTAAGGAGGTGGAACAGGGGTCCAAATGAAGGGAGGCAGGGCAGGGATCCTGGGGGTTGCTGCTTGCCAAGAAGGCAGAAACCCTGGGAGAAGAGATGCCCACGTTCCCTGCTCCACCACTTCCTAGCCCCATGGGCACCTTTCCATTCTCACAGCCTGTACAGAAAACCCTCTCGAGAGGAGGTAAAACCTGCTGGCACTTCTCTCCATCCTTGGGCTGAGACAATAGGGCAGAGGAAAGTGAAACATCCAGAAGGACTTCCCCACCATAAGAGAGATGGCAGAAGAACAAAACAGTGATTCAAGCAGAGCTCTCCTAAGATAGGAGAGGGACCGCCATGGGAGGTAGAGAGCGCCTATCACCAGAGTGTTCCAGGGAGCAGCTCATGGATCTGAGATTCTCAGAGGTTGTCCACAGACTAGGGAAGAATCACTTGGGAGCTTTTAAAAATACTCTTTCCAGGACCCCATATTCACTGAACCAGACTCTCTGGGGATTGGAGCCTGGGGTTCGAGATTTTTGACAAGTTCCTAAGGCGATTCTGATTTCTAAGTTTGAGAATCAAGGCAGAGTCTATGATTTAGTAGCTAATGAGGTCAGCTACCATGTAAGGCTCACCAGGAGCCAGGCACTGCCTGGAACATGCATCCCCTCTTTTTTTTTTTTTTTTTTTTTTTTTTTTCCTTCCTTCCTTCCTTCCTTCCTTCCTTCCTTCCTTCCTTCCTTCTTTCTTTCTCTCTCTCTCTCCCTCCCTCTCTCTTTTCTTTCTTTCTTTCTTTCTTTCTTTCTTTCTTTCTTTCTTTCTTTCTTTCCTTTTCTGAGATAGGGCCTCGCTCTGTCACCCAGGCTGGAGCACAGAGGCGCAAACATAGCTCACTGCAGCTTCAATCTCCCATACTCAAGTGATCCTCCCACGTCAGCCTCCCTCCTTAGCCAACAAGTTCTCACTACATTGCCCAGGCTGGTCTCGAACTCCTGGGCTCGAGCGTTCCACATGCCTCGGCCTCCGAAAGTGCTGGGATTACAGGTGTGAGCCAGCACATCAGGCCTTTTTTTCCTGTCTTTACAACAATTCTATGATGCAGACATTGTCATTCTACTCTACAGAGGAGAAACCAAGGCTAAGAGGATATGTAACTTGCCCCAGGTCACCAAGCTAGTTAGCAGCAGACTGTATGGAATTCACCACTATGCAGCCTGGCTCTTGGGTCCATGCGCTTAACCACTACCCTCAACTGCCTCCTCCAAAGAGGCTATGCTTGACACTGTGACTTTGACTCCATGATTCTCTGATTCAAGGACTTCTTGCAGTGGTAGGAAGAATGCATGCAAATAAGACACCTGGGGAGTCTGGGTGGGATGCCTCCCACCCCCTGTCATGATGCCTGGGACTTGGGAGGCCAGAGACTCCAGGAGGCAAGCAGGTGCCTGAGGGTGCTCTCCCAGGGGTCAGCAGGATACCCTGGGAGGGGCAGACAGCTCTCTCAGCTCTGGAAAGGCCAGAACTCAGGAGGAGGCAGGAAGGCACCTATCCCTGAGCTTAGCCCTCCACTTAGACAACAGGCTTGAGGGTGTAGGACCATGAGTCTCCTGCCTAGAACGGACCAGCCCCCATGGTGGAGAGTAAGAAAAGGAAGGGGGACCCATCACAGTCACAGGGCCTCCCTGGGAGGTGAGATATGAATTCAAAGAAGAGGGCCCACAACAAGGTCTAGGTCCCTAACTCAAAGCCAGCAGTCTCTCCAGGCTGGGGAAAATGTATGTCACTCCAAAATGCCCCTCAGGGGCTGGGGATGCCTGGGGACTGAGCATCTCTAGCCCAGATCCCCAGCAGGGGTGGCCCAAACTCCCACTCCATCCACAAGCCCGTGACAGGCGAACCCAGACTCTCCCAAAGCAGCAGCCACAGCCTGCAGCCCCAAGGCCCACCGCCCATACCAGAAGGTGCCCGTGCAGACGCACACCCCGGTGCAAAGCCTGTGCAAGGGAGAGGCAGGGGCAGGGGAGGGAGAGCACATGCAGTTGTCACGGGAGCAGAGGCATCATACACTGACCTTGAAACTCCAGTAGTTTGGCTGCTGATGGAAATAAGAGAAGAGATGGTTATGAGGGGGCCCAGGAGGGGAAAAGAGGGGCAGGGGCAGGTTAGAGACCCTTGGAACTCAGCACTCAGCCCTAGGACAAGGGCCCTCCACCCTCCCAGGAGCAGGAAGGAAGTCATGCCTGGTACATCCATTCTCTACTGAGACCTGGAACACCATGGACCCAGGATGGCCCCGAGCAGGCGCTACAGCGACTCCTCGCAGAGTTACCGGTGGGAAAAGGCACAGAGGATGGTGACAGAGCGAACCCATGAGGCAGTCACAAGAGAGGCAGCGACAAAGCTGAGCTGTGGGGTCAGAGAAATGGCAGGCCAGGGAACAGTGCTTGGAAGAGGTGGCATTTGAGGTGGGTCTGGAAAAACGAGCAGCTGGAGACTGGAAGGAGAGGCCTGCTGGGCAGAGGGTAAGTGCCCAGGGGCAGACAAGTGGAGGGGGGTTGAGGCAAGTCACTAGTCCACATTGGCTGGGGTGCAGCTGGGAAAGTAGCAGATTAGGCTGCAAAGGGTGGGGAGTGGGAGGCTAAGGCCAGATGATGAGTGGCCATAACTGCTGAGAGAAAGTATTCAGACTTAACTGGGTGGACAAGCAGAAAGTGTCTGAACGGAGCAGAGTGGGATCAGAACTAGACCTCGGGGCAGGGATGGATGGGGTGGATCAGGGTGGATGGGGCAGGGGTCGGAGGAGGGGGGCTGGGGCCCAAGGCCAAGAGAGAGAGGCCTATGCAGCATGATGGATCTAGTTTACAGAGCAGAGTGGCCAGATGCCAGGAACCTCACTCACTGGGCAATCAATGGCTGGGGAGCTGGGGGCAGTGAAGGGAGTTGGGGAGACTGGGGACTGTGGCTGGCTGGCTAATTGAGGAGGGCTCCTCGCATCCCTCTTAGCATCCCTAGAATGGGAAGCCAGAGAGTCCTCCTCATTTGCAGTAACCCAGGGTCACCCTACCTTCCCTAGAGACCAGAAGGCCCTTCCAGATGGCTTAGTACAAGGAAATAGCTGCCCTGGGGCCGGGTTGGTTCTTGGCAAAGCCAAGGCACCCTGCTGACCGGTGCCAGCCTCAGCAGGGAGACAGAGGCAGCAGATGGCCTGGCCCCGGGGTGCCTGGCACGAGCAGACAAGATCCCCAGGCCTTAGAGCCACTGGCAGAGGAGAGGGACATCGAAGGCGCCCCTGGGGGAAGAACAGCATGCCAGGGTGTCCCGGGCCACCTGAATGCTTTCCTGGCAGGGAGGAGTTGGAAGGGGCTGAGTCAAGGGGCACTCCAGCTGGAGGCTTTACCTAAGGCAGACCTTTGGGGTGGGGGTGACACTGGGCTGGGGCTGGGACCAAGAGGGTCATTTGCTAGGACCACCCCCTCCTAAGCCACCATCCCCATCCTTCCCCCAGCATTCACTCTAGAAAACAAACAAACAAACAACAACAACCAAAAAAACAGTCACATACCAGGCAGTAGAAGAGGACAACAAAGTCTGTGTCCCAGCCAATGCTTGGAATCATCTATGGACTGAGGCCACCCCCAGTGGTGTTAGGGGATGCCCACAGGTACTGAGGGTAGGGGAGACCAGGGGCCAAGTAACAGGCTTCAGCAGCAGCTGACTGTGGCCTGGGGAAAGGGAGGGGTAGCAGAGGGAGTGGACACGTGGGGGCAGGCAGAGGGCACCAGAAGCTTTATGAGGACAATCACATCTGCAGACCGCTCTGCAGAGAAGACCTCGAGTCCCTTACCCACCACTACCATGACACTAGGCATGGGCGGCACACACATGGGCCACCACAGCTCCCCGCAACAAGCAGGCTCATGCACACCCGAGCACAGACTCTCAGACACATCCTCTGATAAGGACATCTCCACAGACACACCCAGAGTGACATACACACACCCCTACTAAGAGAGGGGCTCCCTAGTCAGAAACAGCCCCAGAAACAAACAGAAACTCAGAGACAGAGACATTCACACATAGACTGCCCCCAGTCATACACAAACGTGTTCTGCTCCCGCCAGACCACTGCCTTGCTTACACACACTCAGAAGCACCACAGCCAGTCACAGAGGACAAGAGGCGCTGATGGCATTCACACTCACCCTCAAAACACCACAGTCACAGAAACAGAGACACGGGTGCCCACTCATAGTGACAGACACACACCCCGGCTATTGAAACACACACAAAGCAATGCACACACCACGCACACACATACACACACACACGGCCTCAGAGCCACCCACGTACAAAGAGAAAGCCCCAGGTCAGGGTGCCACTGTCCCATGCCTATCATGTCCCAGATATCATAAGTCAGGGAGGTGACCTCTGATGCAAAAGAGATAGAAGATGTCCTGTCCCCCACCCTGCCACAAATGTCAACACATCAGACTCAGGGTACCTTGTTCGGATGACTGAGGCCCACCTCGTGGTCCTGGGAGGGAGATAAGGACAGGGCCTGGCCACAACCACACTGGCTATGGCCTCCACATGGGCCTGCCCCAGGGTCCCAAGGCTGTGCACATCCATGGGGCAGTCACCTGGAAGGGACGTATCACTAGCAGCAGCCAAGGGAGAGGACTGGGTGGCATCAGTGCCATAGGAAAGGCCAGCCAAGCCCCTCAAAGGATAAAGATGGAAGAGGGGCTGCGCTTGTGCTGGTCACTTGGATGCATGAGAGATGTTGAGATCAAAATCTGGAACTTCAGACTCTGATCTATATAGCACATGAGTGAATTCTGCCCCTCCATCCTCTGTCCTCCCTCTGAAAAGTGGGAAGAATGACCCTCTTTCATGTTGACCCCACCAGGAACGAGACACAGTCTCTTGGCAACTCAGTGTCTCTGGCGAGAGAAACTGTGGTGGGGGAGGCCTCTGGGGATATCATCCATCCCCTTCTCTGTCTCTTTCCAGGATTTTAACCCATGGGATAGACTAGGGTGACTGAGAGCAAAGGGCTCCTCTAATGTTCTCTAAGGTGGGAAATTCCCAGTCACTCCCCTTCCAACTTCCAGCACCCTGTACCTCCTCACCCCTTTCCAGGGCGTCTGTTCCTCCTGCTGTGCCCAGTACAGTACCTGGTGGATAGCAGGCACTCAAAAAGTATGTGACAATGAATGAATGTCAATAAAATAGGACCGAGCCATGGGTGAAGGGTGGGATCTCTGAATACTCTGGTCTGGCACCACTCCCTCCATCTCCTGGCACCCAGCACTGCTCAGCCTTCTGGGCCTTTTCCCTGGGAATTTCCCAACACCAGAAACCCCCCAGTTAGGAGGGCAGAGGGCAGGAAGGGCCAGGAGAGGTCTGGCTGTCCACCCCAAACCAAATCTTCCAGTGCCAAAGCTGTCTCCCTCCCCCATAGTAAGGGAGGGGGTCTCACCTCCCCAAAAGACAGTGAAAGGGGGAAATAAAGAAAGGGGTGAGTAGAAGAGACCCCGGCAGGGGCAACCACTTGTGGGGAGGAATCTTAAAGGAGCTGGGGCAAAAAGAGAGGTGTTCTAAGAAGGTAAGATGGAAGCATAGGACCCTAGGGACCACGCTCTGAGAAACGGGGGAAGGGAGTGTCTCTCAAGGCCCAAGGAAGCCAGGCCAGGGAGTCCTCAAACTCCTGGTGAGAAGAGGAAACAGCTTCTCTCTGGGAGCTAAGGAGTTAACTCCCTTCCTCCCTCCTCCATCCTAGCCACTGGTTGCGGGGTTCCTACTTCCCCTGCTGTTGGTCTTTCTCCCCTCAGCCCTCATGCCCTGGGAGGGGAGGGGCTAGGGCCCCTGGGGAGGCTTGGCCCAGCCAGCTGAGGTCTCTTTCCTCCCCTGGGCAGGCATCCCCAGCAGGTTCAGTGAGCGAATGACCCCTCCTTGACCTCAAGCCCCGACCACGCATCTTCCAAGGAGGGACGGCAACCCACGGGTCCGCACCCGCTCCTTAATCCCCTGGCTCTGCTGCACCGGTGCACACACCCACCTCTCAACTCCCATGAACACGAGTCAGCATAAACACTCGTCCCCCGGGCTGGGGCTAAGCCACTCGCCCCTCCTCGGGCGCCTGCCCCCACCGCGGTGTACATGCATGACCCTCTCTTCCAGATGTGTGGATGACACCCTCATCTCCTTCCCAATGCAGAGTGTGTGTGTGGGTGGGTGGGTGGGGGTGCTGTGGGACGCTGGGGGAGAGGGCGCACCCTGGGAAGGTCATGACTTTCCGACGTTGGGGGAGGGGGCACCAGCCTGATTTTGGAGTGGGGGCCGGCCCACGCCGAAGGCACCTAATGCGGTGGGGCAGGGGAGGAGGCGTTTCTCAGGGATCGGGAACCTGCAATGGCCTGGGCGTCCCCCTCCCCTGGATGGCTCTCGGTGCCGCGGAGCGGGCCCCCATCTCCGTGTCCCCGCCCCCCGCCCAACCCGAGGCGGCGATCCCGGCCCACACAGTCGCTCCCCCTTACCTGCGGCCACAGGTGTACGTGCGGGGTCCCCAGCCCTAGGTCCTGCGTCCAGCTGGGGAGGGAGGGCCCCTACTCCCACCCGCCCGGGCTCTTCTCTCCCCCGGCCGCCTCCGCAGCCGCGGCCGACGCCGCCGGTGCCCTTTGCTGCAATGCGAGAGCCGCCGCGGCCGCCGCCGTGCCGGCCCGGGCCCCGGTCGCCCCGGTAACCGCGACTCCACCTGGCGCGGCGCGGCGCGCCGCCGTGCACATCCCCTCTCGCGGCCCCCTCCCTCGGCGCGGCCCCGCCGGCGCAGCCCCGCAGAGGAGCGGCGGAGGCTGGTGGCTGCGTCGCCGCGGTCACCCGATACGCCGGCCCGGCGCCCGGGACTCGGGTTGCAGCAGGAGGGAGGGAGGTTAGACAGCCTGGTGGAGGCCGGGGGAGGGGCTGTGGCTTGGAGTCCAACCTCTGGTCCCCTCCCAGGATCTTCTTCACTGCCCCCATCCCTAAAGGTCCCGCCTGGTGGAGGGTCAGGGAGGGGACAGTGTTCTGCCTTCTGCTCAACCTTCAGAGCCCACAGCCTCTCCCCACCGGGGTCTTCGCTGTGCACCTTTGGCCTTTAACTCTCCCGTAACTTGATCCTTAGCCAAGTCTGGGAGACCTAGGATACCTAAGTTTCCTAGATGGCCTCTGATCCTGCCCTGCTGTGTGGCTCTGGCCTTTCCAAAGTCTCTGGTCCTGCACTTAACAAAAGGGAACCTCAGACTCAGCCTTAGGGGCAGGGAGTGTGATAAGTATCAAGTGATGACAAGATCCTATGCACAGACACTTTCCTGGTTAATTACAGAGCCCCAGGAGGAAGGTCTGCTCAAGCGCTCCCCTTTCCCCCATCAGAGCAGATCCCAGATGTGGACAGGCCAAAACCCCCAGCTCTGCCAACCCCCTGACTTGGGACAACTGAGCTCACCCAGTCCAGCCTCACTCCTGTCCATCATCCAACCCCTATCACAGCCCCAAGATGCTCTATCTGGGGAGGACCTCTGAGCAGCCAAGGCACCCCAACCCTGCCCATGCATATCACATCGTCCTCTGTCCTATCACCATCCCTGTCCTAGCCCCACTTTGGTCTCCATCATGCACTTGGCCATTCAGGATGAGTCTGTCCCACTTGCCATCCAGCCTTGGGGGCAGACACATTCCTGTTCCCCAACGTTCAGGCAAGATGGGGCTTGGGAACTGGGAAAGAAATTGGGCTGAATGCCCTGTGAGTGATGCCAAGCATGCCAATCTGTTACTAGACTTGAGTTACACTCGGCTAAAACATCCTCCCTCTGAAGGCCTGTCATTTCCTAGGTGGTCACAATTTTCTTTCTCTTAATTCTCCTTGAAAAAGCCAAGGCTTTTTGTCCTCTGGGGGAAGCAGGGTGTGTAAGGACCTGAGCACCCTATTCCCACTGGATTCCCTGACACTACTCCTCCTCTGCCTCCTACAGCTGAACATCCTCAAGTCAAGACCTCCCCTGGGCTCTTCCCTTCCCATTGCAACTCGGATGCCTATTTTGGGCCTCAGATGCCTATTTTTCTCCCATAGCAATGTCCAGGCCTAGCCGGGAGCCCAGGCCCCTAGTATCCTGCCTACATGTGTCCCTATCTAAGCTAAGACCTATTTTCCCACAATGGACACTGAAGCCTGATGAGGAAGAGGGGAATAAGTTCAGAACAGATGGCGTGATGCCCAAGTCTTCTTAAAAATTAGAGACTACGCCATGAACTTAGCAAGAAGGGTGAGAGAGAGACTTCATGCAGAACTTCCTAATGGTGGGACATCTGGGGAAGGCTGGATCTGCTCAGAAACAGAAGGGGAGGGTGTGGAGAGGGGAATAAGATAGTCCTCAGTGGGATGAGGGCATGAAACCCACAGAGCAAGGCCAGAAGACTTCTGTTTAAAGGAGGAAGGGATACAAAAACTTTTTTAAAAATCCTGAGTATCTTCCCTCAAAAAATTCCTTCTCCAAAGTCAACCAGGCCTGAGGAGGTAGTGGCAGGGAATTAGACATCGGGCAGATGTGAGTATGGGGCACAGAAGTCTCCTGAAAATAGGGGCTCCTACACCAAAGAGAAAAGGTTGCAAAATAAAAATCCTGAACATCCCCCCTCCAAAAAAAAAAAAAATCCTCCCCAAAGCCAAACTCCACCATGGGCTTGGGGGGTGGGGTGGAGGTGGGTGACTCACCTGGGCCGGCTGGCCAGCCCCGGAGGGGGCGGAGTCGCCATGGAGGTGGGAGCAGAGGGAGCTGAGGAGGCACACGGGGTCCACGGTCCAGCCGCCAACCTGTGTGTGCGAAGCGGGGGACACCCCATTAGGGGAAGCGGGCAGGAGCCGCTGGGGTACTGTGACCGGGAGGGAAGGGCATTCCTGGGGCAAGCCTTGGCACAGAGCTCATACTGCAGAGGAGTCTAGCGATGCTGGCAAGTCCCTTACTTAGTCTGGGTATCTCTCTTGAGCCCTGCTCTGTTTCGGGATGTCTGCCTTTTCTGTTAGACCCGGGAATTCCCTGAGCCCAGGGCAGGGCCTTCCCTATCAGACATTCCTGAAATCCTCATCTCCACTTTATTTTTTTTGAGACAGGTTCTCACTCTGTCTCCCACGCTGGAGTGCAGTGGCACGATCACGGCTCACTGCAGCCTTAACCTCCTGGGCTCAAGTGATCCTCCCACCTCAGCCTCCTGAGTAGCAAGGACTACAGGGGCAAACCACTATGCCCAGCTAATTAAAAATATATATATATATATATTTAAGAGACAGCCATGTGGCTTAGGCTGGTCTCAAACTCCTGGGCTCAAGCAATCCACCTGCTTCAGCCTCCCAAAGTGCTGGAATTACAGGCGTGAGCCACTGTGCCCGGCCTCATGTCCAATTCTTGGCTGCCCCTCTGCACATTGGCAAGGAAACTGCTCCTTACCATCTCCCCTTCCCCAGCTCTCGTCCCCTCCTCACTGAAGGTGTCACACCTACCTCACAGAAATAGGAACCGCTGGGCAGAAGAAGCCTCCCCCATTTGTCTCTGTCCCATAGCATATCTTTCTTTCCTGTGTCTCAGTGGAAGTGACTCCACCCCCTTCGTTCCCCAAGGCCATCCCACACCTAAGACCATCCTTCCAGATTCCTCTAGGACCTGTTTCCCGTGGCCTTCTTTCCCCTCGGCATCCTCAGATTCATTCCTCCCTCATTCTCTCATTCATTCCACAAACACTGCCTGAGCTGGCACCACGCTTAGGCACCGAACATTCCATGGCAAGTGAACGGGCCATAGATCCTGCCCACTTACACTCTAAGTGGGGAAACAAATGAGTGAAAGAAGAAAGGAACGAATTTGTGGGTGGCTGGGCTTTGATTCATTTCCTAAGTATTTACTGAGTTCCAAACTCTGTGCTGGTGAACATGCTAGAACATAGGAGGCCCTTAGACATGCCTATGCCTTCTCTCCCAGGCCTGCTGCCCCTGGAAGCTCCACCCAGCTGTTTTCATCCTTTTCCTGGCCCAATCTCCCCAAAATAAGTCTGTGGCTGGGGCTCCTGATCCTTCACCAATCCCAAACTCCCTAACCCATGAAATTGGCCATTACTTTACCACACCACGAGACACAAGCTCTCAATACCCTCTGCGCCCACGAATCCCGGCCAATCGCGATGTCTGTTTCTCTCTCCCCATCCTTTTGGACTTCTGAAGTGCTGATCACCCTCCTGCTGGCCCCTTGTCCAGGGGCCTTTTTTCCCCTGGGACTTCCTCGTGGATGTAGAACATTCCTGGTCCCCTTTCCCCAAACATCATGGGCTTTCTCCCTTCTTAGACCCCATTGTGCCCTGATGGCCACTCCGCATCCCAGGTTCACTTTGTATCTGTTGTGACCGTGCGCAACTCTTCTCCTGAAGCTGCGGCCTCTCTGGAGTCCTGAGTGGTGCATATGGTGCCTTAAGAGCATCCCCAAGAATGCCCTACCCACTGCTCAAACCCGTCTCCGTATATTCCTCTCCCCCACCCCCAAACATTTCCCTCCAACCCTCCTATTTCTCTCCAAGGCACCAACATCTCCCTGTCGCCCAGGTGTTTCTGTCATTGCCTTCTAGGCCCAGGCAGCTTAGCCTTAGACCTACGCTTGTTCTTCTTCCAACCCCCATCCGTCCATCCTTTCCCCTTCAGCATCCCCGATACACTCTTCCTCTTCTCCTTCCCCTGCCTCCAGTCCTGCTTCTTCCCTCCTAATCACCATCCAAAAGCAACCACAGCCATCTTAGCCACCACCATCTGCCCCACTTTTTCAGTCGGCCCCCACACATCCCACTACCTCCCACCTGAGCCTTCTCACCGGCCAGGTGGACCTCTGTGCCAGTTCCCAAACCAACTCAGGCCTATGCCCATGCCATACACCCCCACCACTCCTAAAACAACATTCTCTTCCTTTAGGCCTATGCAAACCCTTTTCATCTTTCTAAGCCCAGTTTAGATACCTCCTCCTGCAGGAAGCCTTCCCTGATCAGGCCTGCCTATGATCTTCCCTCCTCTAAACCCCCTCCCAACTGACTGTTCCCCTCCCCAGCTAGATGACAAATGCCCCTGCCCTTCTCCTCAAGCCAGTGCACCCAGGAGGAACCCAATGAAAGGGGCTCCCTGAGGGTGAGGGCTACATCTTCTTCAACTCTCTCTAATCCTGATCTGCATCCTGCTCCCAGAAGGACTTCAGAGCTGGGAAAAGGCAAAAGCCAGACAGAACTGGAGGTGGCACTAGAGGGCAGATAAGGTACCAGAAATGTGCCAATGTGTCTTGTTCCCTGCACTGAGGATGGGAGTGGGGACACTCCTCCCCATCCCCAGCTACATCCAGTAGAACCCGGAAAAGGGAGACAGGGACTGACACACCCCCAGGCGTGACTGAAAGGCTGCTGATGGGATGTGCATCCCTCCCCTCAGTCCCTTCACCCAGGGGGAAAATGGCTGAGTCTCAGAAGCCAATATGCAGCAGCCATGCAAGCGCCTCACCAATGCAGAACTGTACACAGGATGCTAGACCCAGAAAGCATGTTCTTACAGACAAGAAGCTCATACTTGGGTGGAGAGATGCGTTCAGGACCCCGAGGTTATGGGGGAGGTTTAAAAAGGAACCATCCCACTCGCTATAGAAGGAGACAGGTCCTGGTCTAGAGACAGGCGCTGTGTCTCCTCTCTAAGCCCTACTGATGGCAGGAGAGACACCCAGGCACACAGAGAGGAGGCCTCCAGCTCCAAGTCACCCAGCAAGCCACGGGGTGGAACAGGGAGGAAAGAGGTCAAAGGCTCCAGTTCTGGGCTCCATACTTGCAGGCTGCAGGAACTGGGGACACATCAGACCCAGCCTACTGAGGCTCTCAAGGCCGGACTCTCTCTTAGAGTCCATATCACAGAGGTGCCGACGACCCCAGCATCTCAACTTCACCACGGGATGGACTCTCAGGCACAGAACAACAGTCCCCAAGGCTGTCCTCCTCTCCTTTCCTCACAGAAGAGTTCTGCCCAAACAACCTGAGTTAAAGAGGCTGGGCTCTCTCTGCGCCGTCACACGTTCTCAATTTCCGGACTGCAGGCAGAGGTCTGGAGGCCAAGCCCCCACCCCCTTCCTCCCCAGGCTCCAGAAAAGGCCAACCAGAGCCACTGCCCTGGAGGGACAACTCCCCAACTCCTCCCCTTCTCCCTTCTCTGCTCCAGATGCCTCCCAGAGTTGGAATGAGCCTGGGGACACGGAGCACGGGGTCAGACCCCCTCCCCTGCCCGCTGGCCGCGGCCGCAGCCGCAGCCGGCGGCCCACTCACCTGCTCTCGCATCCTGTCCTGCTGGCCTCGCAGGGCCAGGGCGTGCTGCGGGTACTTGCTCTTCAGGTGGTCCATGAAGGCATCACGCTTGCGGTCGGCGTCCGCCTTCTGGAGCCCGCTGAGCGCCTCCAGACTCTGGGCCGCGATCACCGTGTGCCGCCGCTCGGACGTGTGCACCAGCCCCACGTTGGAGAAGCGCCGGCCCCCGCTGCCCCCGCCGCCCCCGCCCCCCAGGGTCCGGTACTCCCGCGGGTACTCCGCATCGTCCGCAGACAGCATGGGGGGGCTGCTCCGCTCCGGATCTGCGAGAGGTGAGAGGGGCACGGCAGGGTCACTGCGCGCCCGGCCTGGGGCTGCCCACCCCCCACCGGGGGTCCCTGCGGGAAGGGGCGGGGCCTGGGCCTAAGGAGAGTGGAGAGGCGCCCGGGGCGAGGCAGGGGCTGCCCAGCACCCCACTAGGGACTGAAGGGGGAGGTGGGTGGATGGCGTGGAAAGCGCGCCTACGGCCCCCAGGGAGGGGTGAGGAACAAGGGCTGGATACTTCCTGTTCCTCCGTGGTTTTGGAGCGATAATGACCGTGGGGGTGCCGCCCTTTCAGGCCAAGGGGAGGGGGTTTGGATGAAAGGGGTAGAAGGTATCCTGAGGCCCTCTCCAGCCACACAACCCCCTCCCCTCCTAAAGCTGGTGCCAGCAGGTAAGGGAAGGAGGGGTGCTTTTTAGATGCGCCCTAAAAGACGTGAAAAGGAGCTCGTAGTCTTCCTTTGAGGTTGGGTGGGGGGGAGCCCTGCCTCCTCCCTCAGACTAGCATATGCCCAGGACATACTTATCCTCAAGGCTGGGGGCTGGCTTGGAAAAGGGCCAGGGCGGGAATACACGGGGAGAATGAGGGCAAAAATCGCTCTCAGGTTTCCCATGGAGATGGAAGCCCAGGGTCTGGGGCAGTGGGACCCCTTTTCCCTTCCCTCCCCAGAGACAGACAGATAGACAGACAGGAGAGGCTGGGCACAGAGAGGACAGTGAGAGATGGATTTGGAACAAACTTAAAGGGAAAGAAAGCAGACAGAACAGCTGAAGTCCTTCCCAAGGGCTTTCCCCGCACCTCTCCCCTCCCTTCTTCAGTCTCTCCTGCCGACACACACACAAGCTCAAGACCCACAAGAGACGCACAGGGGACAAAGGACAGCACAGAAGCGAAAGAAAGAGAAGGCCGGGGGTTGAGGTCCCACGTGGAACTCTGAATCCCCTTCCCAAATGCCCACCAGCCCCAGGCCCAGCCCTGCTGACCCACACTCTCCAGCCTCAATGTCCAGTGGCCAGGGGTTCCAGAGGTCACCCATGCCCCTGGGGGTGGAAGAAGTTGCTGGGAGCCTACCTCAGCCATATTCCTGGGCATAAAACATAGATTTGTGCCCCTCAGAAGTCAGTCCATAGGGAGACAAGCACAGCCTCTCCTGCACACCCCAGCCCCACAATCCACCAGCCCCAAAGCAGCCCTCCAAGTGTGGCATAGGACTGGGGCATCAGGCGCTGCAGCAGACACATGCACTCCCGTCCCCGTGTGGCCTGACTCACAGGGCTCCTCCAAGGGCAGCCCAGGGCAACAGGGGATGCGGCTGGAAATGCTGGAAACCAGCCAGGTTTGCCACAAGCCTCCTCCCGCCAAGCACCCACTGTCAGGAGGTCTATGGACAGCTTCCAGGTCTGCCATCCCCTGCCCAGCCACAGAGGAAAGAGGAGATTCAGCCAGGTTTCAAGAAAAGCCACCTGCCCCCCCCCCCCCACACACACACACACACCCCTCCCTGGGCTATGGTTGGGTTGTGTCCATTAGGGGCACAGAGCCTGCGAGGACCCAGCACCTCCCACCGAACCAAGGGAAGAAGGGCTCCCATGAGCATGAGAGCTGCAGCTCACCAGGGCGTGACCACCTGCCTCATGGCTGCATGCTTCCTCCCCTACACCCCATCAGGTGGGTGTTATCATGGTCCCTATTTTACAGAAGCAGCTACCGAGACTCAGAGAAGTCCACTGACAAGCCTAAAGCAACACTGAATGGTAGAGGCCTGATTTGATCTCAATATTTATTACGTTTGTGCCACCACACTCTCCACGATGCCTGTTTCTTCAGTGAACATTGACAGCACCACCTGGCATGTGTGGACTTCCTCACTGACCTGCTGCTATCCCCAACCATGGCCCTGGGTCTTGGGTGGTCCCTCTCACCATGGTCACCATCCTCTGTTGTGCTCCCCAAAATAAGGTCCAAGTACATGAGACACGACTTTGGGAAGAACATTATTTTATGTCTTCTCTTCCTTCCTTCTTTTTTCTTTTTTTTGGGGGGACAGGGTCTTGCTCTGGCACTCAGCTTGGAGTGCAATGGTGTGATCATAGCTCACTGCAGCCTCAAGCTCCTGGGCTCAAGAGATCCTCCCACTTCGGCCTCCCAAGTAGCTGGAACTACAGGTGCCTGCCACCACACCCAGTGAATTTCTTCCTTTTTTTAGAGATGGGGTCTTGCTATGTTGCCCAGGCTGGTCTCAATCTCCTAGGCTCAAGTGATTCTCCCACTTTGGCCTCCCAAAGTGCTGAGATTAAAAGTGTGAGCCGCAGACCAGGCACGGTGACTCATGCCTGTAATCCCAGCATTTTGGGAGGCTGAGGCAGGTGGATCAAGAGGTCAGGAGTTCGAGACCAGCCTGACCAACATAGTGAAACCCCATCTCTACTAAAAATACAAAAAATTAGCTGGGTGTGATAGCAGGCGCCTGTAATCTCAGCTACTCGGGAGGCTGAGGCAGGAGAAATGCTTGAACCCGGGAGGCAGAAGTTGCCGTGAGCAGAGATCACGCCACTGCACTCCAGCCTGGGAGACAGTGTGAGACTCTGTCTCAAAAAAAAAAAAAAAAAAAAAAAAAAAAAAAAGAAAAGAAAAAAGAAAAAACAAGTGTGAGCCACCACACCCAGCTCTTTTTATTTTTTTAATACCTTTATTTTCATAAGGATTAGAAAAAGCCCCAACTAGAAGGTCAAACCAGTGATTTCATGGATATAGTTCCTAGGGATGGTAGTGAAATAAAGTTTCCTTTTAAGCAAATTTAAAGTTCAAAGTGAGCTAACAAAAATGTATATTGCATTAGTACAGTACAAAAGGTTTCCTGATATGATGGCAATTCGTGAAATAGCCCCTGACTGAGTGAGACTGGGAGCACTGGGGCCATCTTCCCGAGGGCCCAGTCCCTGCCTTTGAGGTACTTGTGGCAACCCACTGTGGCCAGAGTGTGGCTAAAGGAGAGTGGCCTGAATAATGCCTCCAGGAGAAGGCTGGGGGTGCCCTGGGCGCTGGAGAAATAGCTCCAACCAAAGTCAGAGGGTTGCCTCCCGTAACCCCTGACCTTCCTCCTCCTCCACTCACCCTCACCACTAGCCAGAGGTCTGCAGCCCATTGGATGCAAGCGAGAAGGAGCGGACCCTCTGAGGCCAAGAGACTTTCCTTTGCCCAGGCCTTGTGGATTCTGCCATGGCCTTGCTGCTGGAATCCAGCTCCACAGTTCAGGCCTAGTCCTGCCTGAGCCAGAAGGACCCCTGCCCCTTATGCCAGAGATCCAGGCTCCTCTGCCCTCCTAGGGCTCAGGACAACATTGGGACAGGTCTCCAATTATCATCTCCCAGCTGCTTCCTTCCCAGAGCCAAAAGAGCTCCTCATCCCCTCTCTTACCCCCTCCTCATGCCAGCACCTCCTTCCCTACCTCCTGGGGTATCTCAGTGTGTCTGGGGTGGAGCAAACAGTGTACCAGCCTGAGATGGGTGGTGACTGTGGAGTGGGAGGGTTCCCAGGTCACCCAGTTCTCCCAGGCAGATTATGGCAGGGAGAGGTCCCAGCTCCCAGCTGCTGGAGCAGGCAGAGGGTAGGGCATGGAGCTCACAGCTGCACTTTATGACTGCAGTCCCACACATCTCACAGTTGGCAGTGGGGAGGGGCTGCTGAGCAGCCTGCACAGACAGGGGAGCAGGGACTACCCCTCACTGCCTCCTCCAGGCCGCTGCTCAGCCCTCAGGTGCTCTGGCATTGGGGCCATTGGGGTGAGGCAGGCAGAAGCTAGATACTAAGGGGTGGCAGAGAGAAGGGAGGGGGCAGGAGAGATGATCTGCTCTCTCTGAGGGGCGGTGGCAAGGAGGAGCTTTGATGTGAAAAGCTTTAGAATCTGTTTAAGAACCTTTGAGATCCTTGGCTTTTATATAATGAAAAATAAGCTGAGTCTCAGGGAGAAGGGAACGCCTGGGTAGCCTAGCTGTCCTGGCTTCCTACTTTGTACAGATTTAACTTCTTTCTGCAGGGCCCCAGCTGAGCTGGGAGGATGAACCTGGGCTTCTGGTTGAGGGTGGGGGAGCATCCTGTCCTTAGGAGAGGGAAGCCAGTGACCAGCCTCCTGGGGGGCTCTGAAGACTCGGGCATGATTTTAACTCTTTCAGCAGGCCAGGCACTTGAAATCAGAACATTGGGAGAGAAAAACCCAGGCCAGAGACACCCAGTGTCTTAGCAACTTTTCTGAGAGACCCCAGGCTAGCCATTTATTTATTTTTGAGACAAGGTCTCACTCTGTTGCCCAGGCTGGAGTGCAGTGGCGCGATTATGGCTCAGTGCAGCCTCAACCTGGGCTCAAGTTATCCTCCAGCCTCAGTCTCTTGAGTAGCTAGGACCACAGCCATGTGCCACCATGCCCAGCTTATTTTGGGGGTCTGTTTTGTTTTGTAGAGATGGGGTTTTGCCATGTTGCCCAGGCTGGTCTCCACCTCCTGAGCTCAAGTGATCCACCCACCTCAGCCTCCCAAAGTACTAGGATTACAGGCATGAGCCACCACACCCAGCCTCATTAATTTAGTTACTCATTCAGTCAACAAATCTCTTCCCTCTCTGAGCCTAATAACCTAATTTGTAAAATGGGGATGTTAACGTCGAAACTCTGCTTTGGGCACTAAGTGAGACGCTGGCAAGACAATGGCAGAGAAAGTAGGTTGTTTTCTTTGTTTCTTTTTCTTTTCTTTCTTTTTTTTTTTTTTTTTTTTTTTTTGAGATAGAGTTTCACTCTATGGCCCAGGCTGGAGTGCAGTGGTGCGATCTCGGCTCACTGCAACCTCTGCCAGCCGGGTTCAAGTGATTCTCCTGCTTCAGCCTTCCGAGTAGCTGGGATTACAGGAGCCCACCACCATGGCCAGCTAATTTTTGTATTTTTTTTTTAATAGAGACGGGGTTTCACCATGTTGGCCAGGCTGGTCTCCAACGCCTGACCTCAGGTGATCCGCCCGCCTCGGCCTCCCAAAGTGTTGGGATTACAAGCGTGAGCCACCGCGCAGGGCGAAAGTAGGTTGTTTTCAATGAAAGACATTCCTGAGCAGCGATGGGCTTGTAGCAGCCTGATCTCCCTGTTACCCCAACGCCTGTTCCAGCCATCAGCAAGTCCTCGGAGTGGCCCTGACCCTCCTGAGACCTGAGCAGCCCAGGGAGAAGACACAGGGATCGATTCCAATCTAGCAAGCGGATCCAGGCACCCGCTAGCCCTGCACAGATCAATGCGTCCTGTTCCAGGCAGGGAGGGCGTGAGAGACCCGGGCTGGGGTCTTAAGCATGGCTGGGTTCTCCTGGGAGAGGGATAGGGGGATTGCGATAGAGAGAGACGGAGGCAGGGAACTCTGGGGGAAGGGAAGCAAAGCTAGGATACCCTGGGGGTAGGGGCGTTGGGCCTGAAGGTTCCCCCCAACCCAGGGATGGGGTTGGGGAAACCAGAGACATAAGGGAGGGGCTCAGGGCTTCTCTTTTCTCCAAGGAACCTCAGTGTGCAAGGCTGACTATATTTTTTGAGTCCGAGATTCAAGCCACAGGGAAGATGCCGAGAACTGGCCAAATCCATTATCCGAACGAGGGGACGGGCAGGGTGAGGAAGGCGGGTTCTGCCACCCTCAGCTCAGCCTGCCCCGCCTGGGAAACGCGGAAGGTGAAAGTGGCCTGAGGCTGGGATGGCCGGGAAGTGGCGGGCGCCCCCCAGTGGCCGGCTAGGAGGACGGCACAGGTGCTTGGGAAGAGTGACGTTGTCATTTGTTCGAACAATTCCAAATTCTACGTTTATTTATCAGCCTCCTTTATATTTATCCTCCGCCACATTCTTTTACATGAGATCACTGTAACTCATTATGAGAATTAAGATCCCAACATCTTAGTGACACCATCTCATAAGCCACCAAGCCGGTCCCCAACTGGCATCTTTACCCCAGATGTAACCCTCTACTCTGACCTCTGGCTGCCCCTGGGCAACATTCACACATGATGTCATCTGCAGAGGAGGAGAATGGGGAGAGGAGAGGAGAGGGAGGGAGAAGGAAGGAGAGAGGCAAAGGGACAAAGCAGAGGAAGAGCGAAGCCACCAGCTCAGGAAAGGGAGGACTCTCTGGGGCCCCTGACGTGAGTCCTCCCCAGCCCCAAACTCAAGATCTGGAAATCAGGTCCCTGTAACCCGCTCTGTGGAGATAAGGAGGCTGGACAAATCCCCTCCCTTGGGGACCTGAGAGGCTGTAACATGTCTGCCCCCACCCATTGCTTGGGCAGGGGTAGGAGCTGGGGTATAGCCCTGGCGGGAAGGGAGGGCAGGAGGCGCTCAGGGTGAAGACACCAACTCACAAGCCCACAGGACATGGGGCTAGGCAGGGCAGCAGGAGGGGAGCATAGGGACAGTTGGAAGGGTGGAGGACCTGCCTTAGGCCACACCCATGCACACACACAAACACGCAGCATGAGGCTCCCCCAGTCCCTCCTCTGCAGCCAATGCTACAGGAGCCCAAGTCAGCCAGGAGGAGCCCCCAGGCACTGCCACCTTCGATTGTGCCTGATGACTCCATCCTGCTGGGTGCCTGCTGCAGTCGGGAAGCACACTGTGTGCTTGGAGGTTGGAGGCCAGAGGACAAAGGTCAACCGGGACCAGATATGTCTCAAGCTAGGCAGAGGCTCTGGGAACCCGAATCAGGAGACGGGATCCTTTGCTTCCCCTGCTAGTGAAGGAATCGGCCTCCCTGTCCCTGGGTGCCCCTGGCTCTGCCTTCCTCGTGTGCCTATACTCCTCAGTCTCTGCTGGCTGGCTGTGGGTCCTTGGAGCAGAAGCCCATCTGCGTCTGTTTTCTAAAGCCATCTTTTCCGCCCCATACCACAGCAACCAAAGTCATTTTCCGGGCAATTGCCTTTCTGTAAACATTCCTGTGTAATATCCCCCCAAATTGCTAATACCCAGCGCCCTGTTGAGTCTCCCTATCACTCCAACTAGAGCCTCGGAGATGGGAGCGTGTGATGGGGCAAGGGCGATGGGGGGAAGGAGGCAGCTGGACTGAGGATTGGAGACAGGGGGCTCCTGCCTAGCTCCTGGCACAGAGGGAGGGCCAGAAACTCTGCACCTCCCCACGGTGATCCCCACTCCCTGCCAGCCCAACCGCACCCCCTGAATGTCAGGCTCCACTTCAGGAGAGTCTGCCTGGACTAGGAGGGAAGAGAGAGAGGAAGGGGGAAGGCAGCCCACTGGACAGAAGGCCTGAGACAGGGCCTGGGAGGAGAAGGAGCTGAGTTGAAGGCATGGAGGAGATGGCTAGAAAATAAAGACCCCTGGTGACTGGGGCAGGGCACTAGGGACATGGGGCAAGGCCAGGCAAGTTGTCTTCAAGGAATGCCAGCTCCCCTCTCCGCCAAGGGTGACAAGGAGGACAAAGAAGAGGGTCGAGGCCGGGGGAATCGAGGCCATCCCCCCAGCGTGGGCCCTGCCCACTCCCTGGGCACTGTAGTGGATGGGGGCGGGGGGAGATGGACAAGGCAAGAGGTGTCAGGTGGTTCTTGGCAGGTGACACACCTGTTGCCCCCTCCTCCACCTCCCAGCCCTGATCTATAAAGCCACTATGGAGAAGGGTCTGGAGCAGGCCGATTCTCCTCACCATACAGTAAGGGAAACTGAGGCTCAGGGAGGTTGAGTGATGTAACCTGAGTCACCACATGGACTCCCTTCCCCAGGGCTGGGGGTAAGAAGGGGGACTAGGACTGTGGCCTATGACCCTGTGGTCTCTTCCATCCCCCTGCCCAGGGAATCCCGCCACCCCCTTTCCAAGCTCCACAGAAGCTGGGCATCCAATGGGATGGGGGATGATGGAGCCCTGGAGGGAGCTGGGAGCAGAGGTGATGCGAAGGGAGGCTGGGGAGGGTGCAGGGCACTGCCAGTCACAGCTTTGTGCAGGTAGAAAAACACAAACCAATTTGTGCAGATTTAAAACCCACTGAAGGCCACTTAGTTGGTAAACGAGTCAGAATCTAATTAAAGGACCTCTTCAAGGCTGGGGGAAGGCGCTGACAGGAGCGGTGAGGCTGGGGGCCTGGGCCCTGGCTGCTACTGGTGGAGCTGCTGGGGCTTTCCATGCGGAGGGCGGATTTGAGGGGGTCAAGCTCCCTGTGGGTGGGCGCCTGGGGAGGGGGGCAGGCATCAGATGCTTCCCCAGCCCAGCTCTTCCTCCTTGCCCATCCCAGGCTGACTGCGTCCACTTGCACAGACCTGGGCGCTCCCAGGGCAGGACCCTCACCTCCTCCCTCAGACTGGGGCCTCCCTTATGGCAGAGGGGCCATTCCACCCAGAAGGGCAGAATTGGGTGGGGTGAGGAGGCCCACCAACCACATCAGGAGTGGGGTGGGGTCCTGGGGACACTCAAAGATCCCAGGCTTGGCCTCGGTGCCACCTCCACCCATTGCACTGGCTCTGCGTGGCTGTGGAGTCCTTGCTTCCTTCTGCTTGCAGCTGTCCCTCCCCCACGGCCCCAGGCCACACAGCACAGCAGCTCTCAGACCCTGGTGGTGAGGTGGGGCCTCCCCTCAGCTCTCATCTCTCAGGAAGAGGTGGCCCCCTCCTTACCCGTCCTGTGTTGGGAAACCACAGTGCTCTCTCTCCAGCCAGATGCCTTTCCCAGGCAGGAAACCAATGCCCAGAGAACAAGCCTGACCCAATCTGCAGGAGCTGAAGGCAGAGCCCAAAGTGGAACCCAGGGGTCCTGGCCCTCAGGGACAAGGATTTTTCCATTCCACGATGCCACTTCCCAGAAAGCAGCTGCCTGGGGAGCCCCTCTCTAGGCCACGGGCCCCAGGAGGACACAGACTAACAACCTCCTTAGGAAGGATCAGCAGCAAGGCAGAAACACCGCAGCGGCCCGGCTGACAGGGAGAAAAGCTGGGGCCCAGGGCCCAGTAATGCCTCCAGCCCAGGGGGATGCTCACCACACAGAAATCAGGGTTCCCACAGGGCATCCCAACTGCACGTTCAGACAAGACTCCTCGTCCTTGCAAAATATGCAAATCAGCCCCTTGCCCAGAATTCCAGATATACAACCCCCCTTCTTCCCCCCGCCCCTCCTCTCTCACACACAGCAGGCAAATCTGTGATATTACCAAAAACCACTGCATCCACTGACTAGTTATGTGACCTTGAGTAGGTCAGGGGACGCTCAGAGCTTCAGTCCTCTCATTCGCTTTAAAAAAAAAAGAAGAAGAAGCAGCAGAAGCTAATAACAGGCAACAGGCAACAGGCATGCAGACTGCAGACCCTGGGTGAGCAGAGTCAGTTCCTTCTGATCTACCCTGGAGCCCGATTTCCTTCCACCCACTGCCAGAGTTGTAGCAGACCCAGGACTGTGGGATTGTGATTTTTGGCTTCTAATGAAGATCTGGCTAATTGGCTTCCCTGGGAAGGAAGGGGGCAGAGATACGGAGGGCAGCATGTCACCCCCAGTCTAAAGCTGGAGTTGGAAAGGCTGAGAACAGCCCTGGCATGTGCCCACGCGGCGCTATGTTAACCAGCTAACTCCTGTGTGGCATCTCCGCTGCTCACGCACCCAGGGAAGGTGTCCTGTCAGCTCCACATCTCCTTGGAGAGGCAGCCGAGGGGAACACAGGCCGAGCGGGAGGAGAGGAGGGTACACTGGAGGGTGGGAAGGGAGGAAGGCCAGCGCCTGTCCTCAGCTCTGCCATCACTCTGAGGAGGCTGCCAGAGCGTCTTCTCCCCAAGGGGCACTCCAGCCTGAGTGCTGTGCCTCTCTGTGTGTGAAAGGGTTCTTCCCCGCTCCCTGCAGCTGCCTCAGGCTGAAAGCATGCCCAGGGGGAAGCATCTTGTTTCTAGGGGAAGAGACTCCAATCTGTTGGAAGTGAGTGGTGGAAGCCCCACCCACCACCCTGCCTCCCCACAGGGAAGCATTTTCAACACCAAGTACTCATCAACGGGCTCATCAATATCGGGCAGGAGACCCAGCCTTGCCCAGATGCCCTTGATATCCTCCTCAGGGACACCACCTTTCATGGGACAGGCTCTCCCTAGGAGGCCTTGTCCCAGCCCTATGACCCTAGCACTCAGACAGCTCCGGCCTCTAGAACCAGCAGGATTCCTCCAGGTTCCCAGCACACACTCAGTCGCCCAGACACACACATCTGCTCACTCATGCTTCTACGTCAAACCTGTGCACCTTGGCATGCACCCGACTGCCCAGTACTTGCTCACTGACATGGGCCCAGTCACAGCCTGCCTCACCAGCACCCTCCACCTGACCTCAGGTGATCCACCTGCCTCGGCCTCCCAAAGTGCTGGGCTTACAGGTGTGAGCCACCGTGCCCGACCATGATAACCACTCTTGAACACCCACACATATTCATGACAGTCTACATGCAGGGGTCTACATACCTAGGCCCACTAGGGTGCCCCACTCTGCCATCTTAGATGCCACATGGACAGGGAGGATGTCATGCCAGTCCACGCAGCTCATGCAGGGCATCTGGGGCTCGCTAAAGCGCTAGGTCGATGCATCTCCAGCTTGGGGTGAAAGACAGTGGGGACTTGCCCATCCTGAGTCCCTCATGGAGGCGACATCTTCAGCTCCTTTTCCACTTTGTCAGGTTCGGGGCTCCCTTGCTGAGGTGTTTACATGATGTCTTAAAATACAGGAGTCGGCCCAGTAACCTCAAGGCCACCCTACTCTGACCAATGCTTAGCCAACGGGGCGACGTTCATGAGTGAGACCCTCCTCTGGGACCCGGGTGCCTCCAGCCCTCATTCCACCTCTGTAGGTGCTCAGCGCCTCCACCAGGGCGAGGGGGCCGGAGGGCCTTTGCCCAGCTTCCAGCTCTGCTGATGGGGAAGGACAGGGCTGCTGGGACCCAAGGCTTAGCTCTCACCTCATGAGTTAATTTCTCCGCCACTCTGCAAGCTAGCTAAGAACAAACAGCCGAATCTGCAACCCATGATTCTCTCTCCCTAGGGACACCCCGTTAGTATCCCGAGAGACTCTGGAGGATGGGGCGAGGGCAGCCTGGAGTTCACAGTTTGGAGAAGGCAGGAGACTTGGCAAGTCTGCTTGGCCTCTGGATCCAGGCAGTCTTTGGAAGCCAGGGCCTGGTCAGATAGCAGGAGCATCTTGTGCAAGTTCTCTTTGTTGTCTAACCTGAGCCCTCCCATCAGAGCAGCATCTGGGAAGGTGGAGCACAGGCTTCAAGGCAAGGGAAAAATAAACTGTCTCCCCTTCTGCGAAAGACACAAAGACTCCCATCCTCCCTTCTCCAATCCACACATCCATCTTGAGTGACGAGGTTTAAACGCAGCATCGGGCTTGCTGGAAGCCGTGGGAAACATGGACCAGCCATGAAATGATAACCACACTTTTTCTTGAGACAGTCCCGCTCTGTCGCCCAGGCTGGAGTGCAGTGGTGCAATCTCGGCTCACTGCAAACCCCTCCTCCCGGGTTCAAGCAATTCTCCTGCCTCGGCCTCCTGAGTAGCTGGGACTACAGGCCCGTGCCACCACACCCGGCTAATTTTTGTATTCTTAGTAGAGACAAGGTTTCGCCATGTTGGCCCGGCTGGTCTCAAACTCCTGACCTCAGGTGATCTGCCCGCCTTGGCCTCCCTAAGTGCTGGGATTACAGGCGTGAGCCACTGCGCCCAGCCATGATAACCACCCTTGAACACCCACACATATTCATGATGATCTGAAAGGGCTCGTGCAGCCATCATTCTCTTCATTCTCACAGTCACCTTGTGAGGTTGCAAACCCCTTATTTTACAGGTGAAGAAACTGAGGCTCAGGAAGGAGTGACTTGTCCAAGGTCAGAGTTGATAAGTGGAAGAGGCTGATCTCAACTGCGGGGGTGCTTAGCCCATGTGCTTCTTCTTTCCCCTACACCCTGTTGCCCCTGACGAAGATGCTGATTCTGCCACCAGGTCATCTGTGAATACTCATCTAAGCCATTCCGCCAGAGCCCCACAGGTCCCCTCTGTCCTTCCTACACCCTAAGAAGAGAACACTGAAACAACCCTCCTTCCCAGCTAATCTTGGGCACCATCCACCCAGTCCTCTTAGGGGGAGTCTATTCCCCAGGGCTGGAGGAGAGGGAGGAAGCAGAGCCACCCCCAGATCACAAAAACCCGGGCTGGAAGTGGGGGTCCCACAGTCCTGAAAGACCTTCTGGGGGATCCACCTTTCCACAGCCCTCCTCGTAGCCTTCTTGTACCTACGCTGGATACGAAGCCCTCCCAGCCCCTGCCACAGGCTGTGCAGAGACAGAACTACAAATCAGGAGCTCCAGCCAATCAGGTCTTGGATACTTCCAGGAATGGAGAACTCATTACATCCAAAGCACCAATCATCTTGTGGGGTTTCTCCTTCCTTTTTTTTTTTTTTTTTTTTTTTGAGACGGAGTCCTGCTCTGTCGCCCAGGCTGGAGTGCAGTGGCGCAGTCTCGGCTCACTGCAAGCTCCGCCTCCCGGGTTCACGCCATTCTCCTGCCTCAGCCTCTCCGAGTAGCTGGGACTACAGGCGCCCGCCACCACGCCCGGCTAATTTTTTGTATTTTTAGTAGAGACGGGGTTTCACTGTGGTCTTGATCTCCTGACCTCGTGATCCGCCCGCCACGGCCTCCCAAAGTGCTGGGATTACAACCGTGAGCCACCGCGCCCGGCCTTCCTTCCTTAAAATGAGCCACAGTCTGTGCCCATGGCCCTCAGGGGAACCTGGGGGAAGGTCATGACCTCTCCCTTTGGAGCAGAGTGGAGGCTCCTGAACCGGAACCTTCTGTCATGAGCCCTCAGGTCCTTCCTGTGTGGCCCAGCCCCCCAGCCATCTGCACCCGCCCTTTGTTGGGTAAGCCCCATGTCACCACCCCTCTTGGCTGCTGGCCTTCAGAACTGCTCTGATGGTCCAGATGAGGTCTGAGCAGCACAGGTGACTCCTCTCTGCTTCTGTTACTAAAGTGCCTTCGCTAGCGCCCCTCCTGCCCACACAGCACATGTGCCAGGAAAAACAAATGCTCAGGGCCTAAGAGCCCTGTTCCAGGGCCAGAACATACCTTCCTCGCCTCCTGCTCCTAACTCTCAGGCCTCCCCCAGCCTCACACCTCAGGGGCCAGCCTGACTCCTCCCTCCTGGGAGGGGTGAAGTTCCTGGCCCAGTCAGCTGAAACTGCTCCTTCCAGTCACTTCCATTCGCTTTCTGGTGCCTGGCCTTGGTAATGTCACTTAAGGGGTCTGGTCTGAATCTTAGCACCTCCCAGCAACTATGCCCCTCAGAGCCCCAGCTCCAGACACAAAAGGGTGTGCCCAGGAGTCTGAGTGGGCAGCATGCTCTGCCTGGAATTCTCTGGCTAGTGGCCTGAGGCCCAGGATGCCCCTGTCTGGCAGCCAGTCACTCTGAGAACTGGAAAACCACAAGCCCACATGATAATATCTGAGGCATATTAACCACACAGTGCTTCCTCCTTGCTAACTTACTTCCTCCTCCCTGCCCTGCTGCCAGAGGGCCCCAGGCTTGGAAGGAGAGGCTCCCCCACGCTCAGCTGCTTCCCTGCAAGTGCCCCATGTCTGCATCCCATGCTTGCGCAGTGGCTAATTCTGGTGTCTCATCAGACAGTAATTATGGGGGAATCAGCAGTGCCGTCATCTCTGCAGCTCGGCACCTGTCACCACGCCACCATCCCCAGGCTGCTGGGATGGGACCGGAAGCTGAGGGAGGAGGGGTATGCTGGGGTGAGGGGCATCTGCACCCTTCCTGCCTCTGCAGCCCTCACTTCCCCACCCTGCCTCCCCAAGGTGAGCAGTGCACCTCAACCAGGTGGTCACCAGCCACACAAGTGCTCCCTGTTACCTGGGACAGGTACTGAAAGCAGGTGCCATGTGTCCCATGTATGCACCCCCATGACCAAACAGAACAGGCAGAAGGACACAGCAAGCCAAGGCTCAAATCTCACCTTGGCCACTTCCCATATGTGTGACCTTGAATAAATCATTTCGGTCCTCCAGGCCTCAGTTTCCCCAATGGCAAAATGGAAAAAATAGTGCCTCCCTTGTGAAGATGGGAAGAAATAAGACATGTAAAGTATCTAGCACAGTGCCTGGCACATGTGTGATCATGTAGTCATTCAACAAACAATCCATACACAGCTACTTTAATGTGTTAGGCAACATGGGGATGCTAAGATGAATGAGATGATTTAGCAAGGATCACACTGTGGCTACACTGAGGCACAGGCTTTTTTTGTTGGGGGGGGTTGGGGGGCTGGTGGTGTTTGGTTTTATTTCTTTGAATTTTAATACCTCTAAGGAGCACAGGAAGTGAGGTAAGGAAGGGAGGACTGCAGAGGTAGGAAGGCACCCCTCTCCACACCACAGCCCCCACCATTCCCCATCATCCTCATGCATCACTTCCCTCATTTGCTGCCCCTGAAGGTACTGAGTTTGCTGCCCCCACAAGCAAAAGTAGGCTAGTGGACTTAGTTATGTCCAGAACTGGTGATTGTTCAAAAAAGGTTACATTAGGAGCCACCAGAGGTTTGACAGTGCTCCGGGAGATCGGAGGGGCAAGCCCAGAGGCGGTTGTCGGGGAAGGGCATTTCAGGGAGGAGCAGGAATGGGAGGTGATGAAGAGGAGCCGAGCCGCAGAGGCAAAGGCCCACAGGGGAAGAGGCCAGACCCAAGGGGAAGCTGCTGGGGCCCCCACCTGGCTGCAGCACGGACTCCTCAGGAGGAACAGGGTGGGGAAGGAAGGTGATGAATCTCAGCGTGAATTCTCCATGGCATTGGGCCACAGAGGAGCCCTGCTGCCAGAGTGCAGAGAGTGAGGCAAAGGGGCACGAGGGAATGGGGCAAGACCCATACAAAGCTTCAAGTGAAGGCAGAGGAGAAGGGAGGGTGTAGGGCTAAGGCTGCCCTGCTAGAGACTGGGACTCTCTCTCTGACCTCAGGCATGCTACTTAACCCCTCAGGTCTGTCTGTCTCTTCCCCCACAAAACAGTCAGCAGCAGTGAGCTCACAGGACAGTTGTGAGGATGAAATGAACTAACGCTTGTACAATGCACAACCCAGCATCTGGCTCCCAGGAAGCACCCAATAAATACTGGCCATCAGTGTTTTCATTATTACCAGTGATGATTTTTTTTCTCAAAACTCAGCAATGACTAAATGAGCCCCATCCCCTGAAAGCCCACAGAGGGAGCACAGGTCTCTTCTAACCAAAACCAGAGTAAACAGTGAGGGGCTGACCCCGGTGTCCACTACCATGGTAGCTTCCTCCCGACTCCCACCCCCTACACCCTCACTAGGCATTGCAATAATCCTTTATAGGACTCTTCCAAAACCCATCCACGTCTTATTCCACTCTGGCTGGTAAAGCCAGGACAGGGGCTGCTTCACCTTTTTACAGAGGCAGAAAGTAAGTCTTGTAATGTACTGAGCTCCCCATCACTGGGGGTATTCCAGAAAAGGGTGGGTGAAAGAGAAGAACATTCAGGTCTCAGAGGCCCTTGCCCCGGCCCCCTCTGCCTGGTTCACTGCCCCTGAGACCACCCTGCAGGCGAAGCCTCTGCTGTTTGTGAAGGCAAGCGGGGGTAACTCACGCGAGCAAGGAGGGAAAGGGCTCCAATCTCAAGTCTCTCCGCGTTCTCCCGGCTTCTCCCGGCAGCAGCCAAGGATGGGGGAGGGAGGGGAGCAGTGTCGTTGCTCTTTTAGGAAAACGGTAATTTTAATTAAGAGGCAGACAAACGAGCGCTCTGCAGATTGTCTCAGAGCAAAGTTATTAAAAAGCCATCAAGGCGGCGGCAGCCACGGTGGCAAGGAGAGCTGCCTCCCCCAGCTGCCCACCCAGATTGTAGCTGAATAGCAGTTCAGAGAGCTGCAGAAAGGCTGGAGGACATAGAACCTGAAAATAGCCCCTCTCCTAAGAAGGCAGGGCAGCATCCAGATAGTACCCAGGGTACAGCCTGCCCAACCCTGGGCAGCAGGTGGGGATGCAAAGGGCACCTGCAATTAGGCAGCCCCTGCTGTGGGCCAAGTCTGGGCCACTTTTTCTTTACTGTTCTCAACAATGCTGCCTGGGAGGTGTTCCTGTACCACTTTACAGGCACAAACACTGAGGCTCAGAGAGGGAAAGTGGCTCGTCCAGGCTCACACAGCTAAGGAAATGGCTGAAGTGGGGGTTTGAACCCAGGGCAGGCTGACTCTCAAGTCCAATGCTCCAGGCTGCTGGTCCCGGGCCCAGATTTTGGGGGGTGGCTTCCCCCGCCCATACACCCTCCTCCAGCCGGGCTCTGCCCATACACCCTCCTCCAGCCGGGCTCTGCCCATACACCCTCCTCCAGCCGGGCTCTGCCCATACACCTTCCTCCAGCCGGGCTCTTTGATGTCCTCTGAAACAGCCTCAGGAGCAGCCTAATAATGTTGCCCTTAGTCATCAAGGTCACTAGGGACTTGGAGGCCAAGTAACTGCTTGCTTGGCAGGGTCACATTAAGAGGGGACACTCTACAGGGACATAAAGTTACAAAACAGCTTCCAGCAGGGGGAACAGGGGCAGATAGACAGAGGACAGCCCCCACAGCCAGGATATCTTCCAACTCTTCAACCTCTACTTGCTCAACACTTAAGCAAAGCATCCAGGAACCTATCTGCCTTGGTTGCTGTTAGACTCTGAGCCTAGCCCAGTGCCTGGCACAGAGAAAGTGTTCAATAAGTCTTTCCCCACCGCCCGACCCCGAGACAGAATCTTGCTCTGTTACCCAGGCTGGAGTGCAGTGGCGCAATCTCGGCTCACAGCAACCTCTGCTAATTTTTTGTATTTTTAGTAGAGATGGGGTTTCACCATGTTTGCCAGGCTGGTCTCGAACTCCTGACCTCATGATCCGCCTGCCTTGGCCTCCCAAAGTGCTGGGATTACAGGCATGAGCCACCGCGCCTGGCCTTCAATAAGTCTTTATTGAATAAATGGATGAATGGATGAACAAGCAAACAATTGAATAAATGAAACGAGATCACAAGTTTGCATGTGACTGTAAGCTAAGCAAAACGGTCCCATCTTCTCCCATCCCCCACCCTCTGGGCATCGATGGAACATGGGCTTCCCCCCATAAGAGGTGTCCCTTGCTCCTGACCCCTCTCCCCAGGCCACAAGCCCCCTCAGCAGAGGATTCCCGCCTCTTCTCTTCACCCCAGCCCTAGCTTACATGGCGGCTTTGCAGCCCGCACACACGTACATGCACGCGTGCTTGTACACGCACACTCACTTACATGCACACACGTGCACATACAGACATGTTGTCTACCAGCCAAAGTGCCCTCCCCAGAGTCAGGTATCTGCTGCCCCCTCCCCTGGCAAAGGCTGGGCCCACCAGGGATAGCCCCCCTCCGTTTCTGGCCCTCCAGGCTGGGGAGGAGCATCTGACTACGGAGAGCTGATGGGAGGAGGAATCGTGGGGGGCCTCCCTCCTCCTGGCTTACTAACCTGGAGACTTTAAACAGAGGGAACAGAGTCCTGGAGGCTTCCCTCCCGCCGCACGCTGGAGCCCTGGGTGAGGGACAGGAAAGGAGGAAAGTCGTGAATGAATGCCCAGAAAGGCCCGGCTGCAGAGGAGCTGGAGAGAGAAGGGGGCCGGGCAGGGGCTCCCAAAGTGGGCCAGGTCAGGGGCAGGGCCATGGGCCATGGGGTTGGGGGAGGTGAAGCAGGTACAGAGCAAGGCAGAGCCTTAGGAGCTCTCCCTTTGGGGCCCCCCCAGGGCAGACAGGATAGAGATTGGGTGTCATAGGAAGAGCAGGGACTGAGGGGGTAGAGACACTGGTGGGAGACAGACAGGGGGACAAACAGCAGGACAACACAGAAAACATGGGGTCCCCAGAACTGGGTTCCCAGGATAGACAGCCAACAAGCCATGCCTGGTTCTCCACCCAGAAACAGGGGCAGACGCTTTACTGAGGTGCCCAACCTAGACCCCAAATGATAGCCCGCCTGCCTCCCTCATGCAAGGTTATGCCATTCTGGAAGGTTGATGGGTTCAGGGTCAGAGAGGCTTGCCATCATTGCCCTGGTGACAACCATCTCCCCAGCCTACGAGACCCCCATCTGCTCTACTCCCCACTAACCCTGAGAAAGCCCCGCTTCCCCTGCCTGTGTTAGAGGAGACAGGAATTCCCCACCCAAAAGGCACTCATAGGTTCCACACTGTGCTAGGAGCACAGACCTGCCTGAAGTCCTTCACCTAGCTACTGCCTCCACACCCCCAACCCTCAACCTACCATGGCAGGGTCCCCTGCAGCTGTCCACCATGCCCCACCCTGCAGAGAAGTCCTTTCTAAACCTACTCCACCTCCCTCACGCTGCAATACCTATTAGCCTTGTACCCTGGGGCATGCAGCAGTAAGACCCTTCCTGCCTGGAGACACTGTGGCCAGCACCCACTCAAGCACAGCCCTCCCTTGGCTGGCTCAGACCCATCCATACCCACAACACGTCTGGCTACAAGTGTTCTCAGAGCCCCCTGCCAATCTCATGGTTCCAATTTTCCCACCGATTACCTAAAACATCGACATCCCAGGGAGAATCAGCTGTTGGGACATGGACTGGGAGGAAATATTAAGAATGCTCACTAATGCGTCTAGCCCCAGAGGGCTTCCTGGATGAGGCAGTGGGAGGCACAGAAGGGAAGGCTTAGGAGCTCCAGCTTCCTTCTTACGACCAGCCCTAAGTGGCAGCTCCAGGGGCCCAGCCCCAGACAGGCTGAAGTGAGGATCTAGGTTTTCAAAAAATCTAAAGAGGTTTCCTATGAATGCCCTTTCCTCAGTGGAGAGTGGGCCCCATTCAATCATTCAGTCAGACAGAGGAAGAGGAGGAAGATAGATATGACTATTTATTGAATGTCTACTATGTGCCAGGAACTCTGCCTAAATTACCTCATATAATCCTACTACCCACTCTGTGAGGAAGCCACTGTTAATGCCCTTGATCTACAGAGATGGAAATTGAGCTTCAGAGAGGTGAAGCAACTTGCCCCAAACCACACAGCAAATGACTGTCAGGGCTGTGATTGCAGCCCAGAGCTGTCTGACTGCAGACCCTGAGCTCTTGACCCAGGAGCTAAACTGTCTCCTATCCACTCCCACCCCTCTCCCAGTCTTTGGTTATCTTCCTTTTGGTGGCCTCTGGGAAGTTCTGCCTAAAGTCTAACCTCTTTCTATTGGATGCTCCAGCAGAAATTATCTCCTATGGGCAATAAGGTAGAATAGAAGATTTCTCTTCGGTCTCTGCCTCGTCCTAAGAGTGGGAGGCAGACTGTTCTAACCCCAGGCTGCCAGTGGACCAAGAGAGAGATGAGCCATCAGGTTAAGGAGAGAGGTGGGTCTAGGATTTCCTGAGCTTCATCTTTAGGTGACTTCTGCCTCTCTAAGAGCCCCTTCCTGCCCCTCCCACTTCCAGGAGAGAGGAAGCTCCAGGAAGCCCCGCACAAGCCCCTTCTCGGTTTACCAACCAGAAGTTCCCATAGTGCCCAGGTAGAGGAGAGCCCAGAAGTTCTGGGGTGGACAAAGTGAGAGTCTGCGGCAGTCCCCACAGCCCTCGCCTCTCCACAGAGCCCTAACTTTCCATGGATAAGGGGGCTGGGGACAAGAATGGGGGACTCATCAGGCCAGCCTGGTCACTGGGTGGGGTGGAATAGGCAGGGGACGGCCCAGGAGAGAAGACAGCAAGGCCCACCCCAAGGGCTTCAAAGAGCCATGGAAGGCCTTCCCAACGAGCTGGGGTCATTCATTCTTCCCATAAGAAGCAGAGGCTGGTGCCTGGAGTGATGTCTGCTGTGTATGCAATTATCATGCTAGTAGGGGTGAGGGGAGACTGCAGAACACGTCCCCCCCGCAATCTCCCCGGCTCTGCACAAACAGAAACAGCTAGGCTCTTTCTGTGGGGTCTCTGGGTCTGCGGTCTCTCTGTAAGCTGAGTCTGGGGGCCCCTCTGTGGGCCCCTGGGTCTGGGGTCTCCAGCATGCTCTGCCAGCTGGAATGGAAAAGAAGCCAGTGCCCTGGAATGCGTGTGTTTGCAGAGATGAGGAAGGCAGGCATGAGAAAACCCAACTCCCTTCCAGTCTTGGGTTACTCCACACCAGGACATGCAGGCAACCGAGGCAAGTGGCCAGGGCTACCGGGAGCCAGGATAAGGTTGTGGGGGAGCTGCTTGAAGTGCCTTGTGGAAGAAAACCCGAACTGGATTATAGTCCCCAGATGGAATGGAGTGTGGCAAAGCCAGTTCTGCTGGGGTGGGAGGAAAACAGTGAGTTTAGAATTCAGAGGACAGCTGAATCCTCTGGCCACTCCCTTCTCCATCCCCTGGGCTGGGAGGGCAGATGTAGGCAAGGTGTGCCTTCAGAACAGGAGGGGGGCTGTCTGTAAGGCATGAGTGTGTGTGTGTGTGTGTATGTGTGTGTGCGTGTGTATGTATTCCAATATTCTCTTGGGCCAAATCTCCATTTTTTTTTCTTAGCTTAAGCTGGAAAACAGTCTTCCCACCCTCCATGTGGCAAAGCAATATTATCTCAAGGGAGAGGAGGTAGAGAGAGCCTGGGAGCTCTGGAAGGGAACTTGAAGGTCCTCTAGTCCCACCCTCTTTTCTTATACCAAGGACACTGAAGACCAGAGGGGGCAACTAAATTGCCAAGGTCACACGGCAGTAGGGGAGACAGGCAAGCTGACTCCAGCCCAATGCTTGTTCTTTACAATTTACTTCTTTGCCCTAAGGAGCAGAGGAACAGCTTCTCTCTGTCTCCTCCTCTTCTCCCTCTCCCACAGCACTGGATCCCTCCCCAGCAGGGACCCCTGCACTCTGGCAACCACACCAGCCAAACTCCTCAGGATGCCCAAAGGTCATCTGAAAGGTCATGCTGACCAGTCCCCTGCCGCTAGGTCCAACACTAGTCTACGGGTGCTCACAGACCACTGTCATTGAGGTGAAAGATGCAAAAATACCACCGGAGCCTCCCATCCTGAAGTGGCCACATGCTGGGAGGTTTATCTTCCTATCTAACCTCGATTCCTCCTACTACAGCGTGGGCCTGCTTCCTCTCAAGCTGTCCTATGCAGAGATGGAGGCAGGGGGAGAAAAGCAGGTTTCCAGCCTCCACACCCTTATGTTTGCCCACCCCCAGCCGACAGGATGAGGGCAGGGTGTCCCTGGGTGGCTGGGCCCAAGCCCAGTGCATGCGTGGGGCCCGAAGGGTGGGATGAGGGAACAGCAGCCTGGGTATGGGGGAAACAGCTCTTCTAGGAATTGCCCCTCCAAGTCCTCATCCTCTGCAAAATCCTAACTAAGTCTCAGGCTTAGACTTCTCTAAGGATTATTATCTTCTCTGGGTTCAGAGATGTCTGTCCCCTATCCCCTCATAATTGATTGTTTATTATCCCAACAATAAGTTGATTGTTTACTATATGTCCAGCACTGTGTGGGATGTTTTCATCTGTTGTTTCATTTCATCTTCACAGTAATTCCAGGATCAGAAACGAATCTGTCCCCTGGGACCATCCTTCCTTAAGACTAAGTCTAACCTTGATCTCTCTTGCTGCATTTCCTCTGGCCCAGTCCTCCTTGGTGGCATTTTTGTTCCTGTCTTCAGATACTCTTCTCATGACTCAGTGGCCTACATGATCTTTTTCCAGGCTATCAACCTTTACCCAGTCCTGCCCCAGGAGCGAGTAGATATGTAGGTAAAAGCAACCAAGGCATGCGAAGAGGCTCTGGGGGAGGTCCCCAAAAGGTCAGGCAGGGCTGCTGGAGGTAGGGGCAGGACTAGGGTGGCAGGTTCTCCTCCCTCATAATGTCCATGACCCCTGCAGGGGGCCTGGGCCCCACCTTCTGTGTGGTAGCTAAGAGGACTCAGAGAGGCAATGAATGACCTAGTCCTTCTCAGTGACCATCTCTGAGGCCCAGGTTTCAGCACACACATCCCCAGGGCCCAGGGGAATGGGCAAAAGCAGGCAGGGGCACAAGGGCAGGACTTGCCATGGGTTGAGCCTGGGAGGTGAAGCCAGAGGAGGAGCTCTGACACCTGGCTAAGCTCCCAGCAGAGGGCTAGCAGGCCCTAGGAGGGTGCACAGCCTCAAGCCCCTCTGCCGGCTGCAGGATCAGGCCTCCGTGGGGTGCTGCACACCCCATCCTAGCCACAGGCAACTTTGGTGAAATCACCCACCACATGGCTTCTCTGTTTTGACCTTTTGGAGCAGGAGTGTGGAGGGCAGGGGTCCCCTCGACTACAGCCATCCCCCTACCCTGCCCCCAGCATGGCTGGAACATAGGGGCCAGACTCACCTCCCCAGTGAATGCTCAGGCCCAGCTTTCACCCCTCTGGGAAATCGGAGCAGCAAAAGCATGGGCCAATGGGCAAGGGGAGTTGGAATGGTGGGTGGGACTCTGGGCCGGGTGTGGGCGGCACCCTCCCCCTTCAAGCAGGCACCATTAATATATGCAAAGCATATGCAAATCACCCAGAAGAGAGACACAACACCGCTGGAATGTCACAAGAGACCTTGGAGATCAGCCAGCCCACGCCCCCTCATTTCACAGGTGAGGAAAGAGGCCCGCGCTGGGATGGGACTTGCTCAAGGTCATGCAGACATCTGGGCACTGAGGAAGGATAAGAATGAGCTCTCTTGACTTAGTGCAGTGCTTTTTCCACCAGGGTCTTGTCTTTCTGCTGGGGGGTTTATAACATGGCAAAGGGGCCCCAGGGCATGGATGGGGCTCCAGGCAGGCCCATCAGAGACATGGGTGGGAGATGGAGCTGAGGGGCTTCTTGGATGCCTCCCTTACCGCCTCTGCACCTGGAGATGGTCTGGTGGGTGTGAGGAGGGGCAGTACAAGGGCAGCATAGCACCTGGGGGGCCGACGGTTGGAGGGGTGGGAGGCTGGAGGTAGGCAAGGAGAAATCTGAGGGGCAGGGCAGAAGAGCAGGGAACCTGGGGTGTTTGAGGCAGGGGAGGAAGAGCCCAATGTCAGGGCAAGGTGCCCGCTGTGGTGTGGGGAGGGGGATGGCGCCCTCAACACGTATACACACATACACACACACACACACACGCACACACACACACATCCCTAAGTGCTCTGCAGCCCTTCCTGGACTCTGACAATTATGGCACCTGACAGACCATAATAGTTAACCCAGGCCCATCCCTTCTGAGGCCACTTCCCCGCCCCCAGCTTGGCTTCTCAACCTTTCAGACAGTCCTCGAAAGCAGGGCCAGAGCTGGGGAAAGGAAGGGGAGGCAGACAATGGGAGGGGTGGTCAGAGGGAGGAAGGGGGAGGCAGAAGAAGAGACCGGGGACAGGGTTAGAGAGAGAGACAGCAGGAAGGGCAGCGCAGGAGAAATTGACAGACAGGGAGCGGGAGGGGAGGAATGGGGATACGGAAAGGCACAGAGGAGAGATGGGGGAGGGGTGAAGACTGAGGGCATCCAGGGGAGCGCTCTGGAGCGCAGGTATGGGGTAGAGGAACCCTGACCCCGAGGTTCTAGGCTGCTTGGCAGGAATTGGGGACCATGCCCCTGCCCCTCTGCCCACCTCCCCAGAAACTCCCCTGGCTGCCAGGAACTCAGTCCTCCCTCCTTCACTGCCTCCCTCCCTTCCTCCCTCGGGGCAGCCACTGCTTCCCAGCCAAATCCGAAGCCTTCATCTCTGCTTCTCAGAGCTTGGAATGAAAGAAGGGGAAGCGAGTACAGCCCTCAAACCCGCTGACGGCCAGATTTTTATTATCTTTGCTCGAATGGGCCCTAGGAAGCCAATGAGGGATTCTTCAAAGAGCATCTGAGTGCCTCATTGAAGCCTGCACCTGCACCAGCCCACCCACGGCAGGCAGCCAGGACTTGGGGGGCACAACCTGTCCCCCACCCCCCACAAATCCTAGAGTCCAGAGCCTCGGCTACCAGGAGCCTCACCCTCAGCAGCTTGTGTCCAAGCAGGGGTCCCTAGGTCAGGAAACCAGGCTTAAAGCTAGACTAAGGTCTGCTGGGCCTCTGAGGCAGTCTCTGTCCCTCTCTGTGCCTCAAGGACATAAATGAAGAAAGAAAACAGATTTCCTTGCCAGGGCTTGGAGGAGATAAATGCTTGGGATTCCTCGAAAGAGCAGCTTTTATGGCAAGCCCTGGATCCTTCCCCTGAACTCCCTGCCTGCCCAGCACCCACAGGCCCCTTTGCAAGAGCACCCCCCACCACAGCTGCCTCTTCATGTGCCCCAGGCCTGCTACCCAGGATGACAGACGCCATGAACTGTTCTTCCTTGAGCCCCAAACTCAGCTCCCTCAGTTCAAATCCTCAACACTGTCTCCCTTCTTTCCCCAAAACCTAACCTGGGGTGGGGGTGGGGGCTCAACAAACTGGGTACTTCAAAGAGCCCAGCCGCCTCCCTCCTAAGCACTTCCAGGGCTGGGGTTTTGGCAGAGAATTCCAAGGTTGGCATAGGCAGATGGCAGCCATGCCACCCCCACCCTCTAGCTCTGACCACACTGTCGATGCCCACAGCCAAAGAAGGAATCAATGGTTCTAATTAAACCCTTTTTCCAGGGTGGGTCCCTGGTGAGAGAGAGGGAAGAGGGAGAGAGAGGAGGAGAGAGAGAGAGAGGGAGACAGCGAGAGTGCATCAGAGAGGCCCTGCATCCCAGTGCCCAACCCAGTATCCTGCACATCTTTAAGATGCCTGGAACCCAGCGGGGATGAGGCCACACAGACCCCAGACCCTCTGCATTAGGCAAGGAGGCAAGTAGAGGGGCAGGGGAAAGCCTGGGGTGGGGGTAGCCCTTTGAGGGGTTCATTCTAGCAACCCTTCCCCTAGTGGAGCATCCCCCTCCACTCAGCACTCCCCGAGGACCACAGTTGCCTCTTCCAGATAGAGCTCCAGGGCACAAACAGTGGGAGCCAGAAGGGGGATTTGTGCCTCCATCCCAGCCTTGAGGGTCATCACAGAGAACCAGCCATCGTGGAAAGGGCAGAAGAAGAAGGAATTGTTGTGGGGGGACTGGACAAAGACCCTCTTGTCCCCAAGGCAGGGTGGCAGGAAGCCAGGGCAAAGCCTTTGCACTTGCTGCCAATGGTGCCTGGGTGCCAGGCAGTCTGGGTGGGGATAGCAGGGTGGGGGGGGTGGTGGATCTTATTCTTGGAACCCCTCCCCTTACGCCCAGAGCCCTCACCCCATCCCTTGCTTCTACCCCAGGCCACCAGCTAAGTCTCTGTCCCCAGCAACTCTCAGCTTGCCTGGAGCACTCCTTCCTGTGTGAATGTTCCTTCCCATGTCCCTGACACCTGTATGGAGTGGCCCATCACCAACCAGAACCAGCAAAACCCCTCAAATTCAACATAGCTGCGCCCCACATACAACCACACCAGAAACCACCACCACCACAGCTGCCACCAGTGGCGACAGCCTCACAATCTCCATCAAATGCATCATCAATTTTTAAAGACCAACAAGAGGGAAAGGGATGGGAATAAGAGAAACTGAGGCACAGAATTAGACAGCAAAGCAGTTGGCTCAAGGTCACCCAGACCAAGATACCAAGAGTCGGGAAGCAGGGATCCTGACGACCCCCCAAAAGTGCTCAAACCCCACCCAAAGGAACATTCAGGCCCACAAACCTGGAAATCTGGTCAGCTTCCCTCATTCCTAAGCCTCACCTGTTTCTCCCTTCCCCAAAACAGACAGCAGCTCCTCCATCTCCTTTGGAAAGGCTGCTGCCAGAAACCCCCACCCCCAGCTCGGGGAGCCCACTTTCCTTAAAGTTGGGGTGCTGCAGGACCTCCTTGTCCCACAACATTTGAGGAGAGGGGCTGGGAAGATCCCCTTCCTTGCATAATTCCCCGCGCCTACTCACCTGGCTCCCCTCGGCCCCCAGGGTCCCTCGGTCCAGCCTCCTCCCTGGGAGAGCGGGCTCTGCCCTCCGCCGTCCTCTCCCACCAGGCCAGGGCAAAGCGCCGGAGGCACTGCCAGGGCTGCATGGGGAGGCGTGGGGCTGGGGGGCGCGCACCAGCAGCCGCACACGCCCCGCCGGGCCCTGACAGCCGAGCTGCGGAGGCACCCGGCCTGTCCCCTCTGCTTCCACCAGCATCCTGCTGCCCCCACCGACAGGACTCGGAGCTGGCCCGGGAGCTTCTGACGTAGCAGGGGGGTGCGTGGGAGGGGAGGGGGGGCCACGGTGCGTCCCCTTCCCAGCCCCACCCTCCACCCCTCAGCCGCCTGCCTTCCCTATCTTCTCACTCACCCTAGATGCCCTCCCCAGCTGGGGGCGCCCTCCCCTGCCCTCTGGCCTCTGCAGGGGGAGGGGTTAAGATCAAATAGCCCCTCCCTAAACCCCTCCCTCTCGTGGCCCTCCCTACCCGCTGGTAGAGCGGGGAGCTGCTCCCCAGTTTCTGCAACTGCTTCTGAGGCTCAGAGGTCTCCAGGGCTAGGGCCTCGAGGTGCGGGGAGGGGGGGGTGTGTGGAATACAGGCTTGTATCCTGGCAACGCGGCCAACCCCAGAACGCACTCATCCCCTTCCCTCCCTGGAAGCTGGCGCAAAGGGCCCACCACCACCATCCTAGCCCGTGCACCCCATTCTGGGAGCTGGGGGAGGGAGGCCTTTGATGCACCCCTCACTTCTCCATCCCCTTCCCCTCCCCTGCATCCTCCTCTTCCCCCACCTTGGATGGACGCCCTCCTCCCCCCACCCTCCTCACCATCCATCCCCCTTCTTCTTCTCCTCACCCCTCCCCCTCCACACAAGCCCCTTTACAGTTGAACCCCTCTGGCCCCCACCCCGGGGCGTCATGAGGCCCTCCCCACCCAGTCTCCTGCCTCGCCACCCTGCCCCCTTCTCTGGTCCCAGCACTCCTCTCGCCCGGGTCCTTCTCCCAAGCCCGGCGCACAGCGGTCCCCTGCCCCCCACACACCTGCGCCCCAGCATCCCTCGCCCCGCCGGCCACCGCCTCCCCGGCCCGGCCGCCGCCCCCGCCCCCGGCCGAGGGGGAAAACACACAAAGAAAACAGAAATACCTTCCACTTAAGCATGGAGGCACATTAGGGAGGAGAGAGACAGGGACATGCCTTGGGACGGAGCGTTCCCCATCGGGCGGGGGCGAGGGGGGCGGGGGCCCCGGGCCGGCCTGCCTGGCGCTCGCCCTCTCGCCGCCTTGCGGGCTCCTCGCTCGGCCCCAGCCCCGGGGCGCGGTGCCAGGCGGGCGGGCCGGGGGCGCGGGCCCCGCCGGGGTGGACCAGCTGGGAGGGCGCCGGCGGTCGGGCGTGTGGGTGCGCGCGCGCGCGGGCGTGTCACCGAGTGTGCGAGAGCGAGTGTGTGTGTGTGTGTGTGTGTGCGCGCGCGCGCGCTGGCGCGGGTGTGTCACTGCGGGCGGGCGCGCGCGCGGCACGGGCGCGCGCGTGTGGCCGGAACGTACAAAGGGCCGCCCGGGGCGGCTGGGGCGGGGGCGGGGGCAGGGGAGGGGGCACTGCGCCTTCTCGCGCCCTCCAGCTTCACCGCGGGATCCCGCAGCGCGCGGCCGGGGCCGGGCGCGGGGCGCGCTCACTCTCTCTTTCCCGCGCCACCTGCTTCGTCCCACCCCAAGTAGTCTTCGCGCCACGATAGAGACAAATACATTGACCAAGGACCGGCTCGGAGGAGGCACCCGTGGGAGCGGGGACACTTGGAGGGTGGAGGACTCCTGGGTCTCCAAGCCCGGGCGCGCCTAAGGATGGAAAGGCTCTCGGGGCTGGGTGGGGAGGCGGGACGGCGAGACTGGGGCTCCCTTCAGCCAAGGTGACCTCGGAAACCAACAGCCGCCCCATGCCAGGAGCGCCCGGATCCTCCTCTGCTTCTGCCGCACGACCCCTCAACCCAGCGCGCCTAGACGCGGCTCGGTCAGAAGGTCTGGGCTCCCCGGCGCCCCCTGCCGGGCCGCCTCCTGGCCCCGGCTCAGGGTTGCGGCCCCTCCTGCAGGCGTGCGCGGGAACTGCAGGCAGGTCCGCGCCCCTCCGGCCAGTGAGACCCCACCGTAGGACGCTCCAGCGACGGTCCCTGCTCACGCCTTGCTTGGCGGCGCCACTGCCGCCTCTACTGCAGCCCGCAGAGCACTAGCTCGGCTCCACCCTGCCGTCCCCCGCCCCTCCGCGTCCCACCTTCGTTGGCCTACCTGTTGGCTCCGCAGACTTCTCCAGCGCTGACCCAGTCCCAGGCCCGCGCCCACACCTCGTGCTCCAGCGGCCCCCTCCCTCCCTCGCTTCGATGCTCTGGCCAGTCCCTTCTCTCTCAAGCTTTCTTGGGGAGGAGAAGGTGGGCTGAGTCCCCTGTCCCTTTTATTTACTTCCGGCGTTTCCAAAAGCAGTTTAGGTGAGCAAGAGAGGGGACACAGTACTTCTATTCGCTATGGGCCATCAGGCAGAGTGGCAGGCAGGCAGAGAGCCCAGGAGAGGAGACCCCACCCCAAGTGGCCCAAATGACAAACCGGTTTCCCCACTTCCTGGTCTACCCAGTTGCAACCTTAATCTGGGCTCTCCCAATTTCCTGTCCACCCCCAGGCCTGCCCCTGAGCCAACCACATTCCCAGCTAGGGACAAGGTCCCAGATTCCCCTTAGAGATATATAACCAATTGCAGTAACTCAGATGCCAGGGCCAGGACCAGAGGAGAGGCCCTTCCCAGCTCCAGCGGGACAGATCAGGAGGACAGCCAAGAGCTGTGTCCTGGACACACAGTCTGGGCACACGACCCCAGCGGCAAGCACCCTGACTTCTTCCCTCCTGGGCCAACTGCCTCTCCCTCTGCCAACTGGATGGTGCCCATCTTTTGGCCTCTGAGCGCACAGTGGGCATCCATCCAGTGCCCTGCCTGGCTGCCTGCCCAGGATGGGCATGGGAGGCAGCAGGCTCTGTGTGGGGGAGGCTCAGGGGAGGCAGGGGTAGCTTCCCCTCAGCACACGGACACCACTTCCCAAGCGGATGGGAGCCCAGAGCTCTGGCACACTCCTCCATTCAGATTCCTCACCCACCGACTGCACAGGACTCCTGCCCTTCACCTGCCCCCACCCAGATTCCCCCCAAGGGACAAGATTTCTTCCCTCCCCCACTTTGTGCCTAAGGGGAAGAAAATCAGCAGGTGCCGTACCCATAATCTCTAATTTAACCCTTTCAACAGCCTGATGGAAGTGAGCATTTTCAACCGCCTATCAGAGAGATATAGCCAATTGCCCAATGTAAGAGCAGCAAAGTTGAAATTCAAACCTACATCTGCCTTATGTCAAAGCTCCCTGCCTTTTTTCTATCACCATCGTCTCATAACCCCGTGGGCCGCCACAGCAGGGACAACCCCTGGGACACAAAGTCTCATAACCATACAGTTGTTAGAAGAGAACTGGGATCAGGAATGTGGCTGAAGTTAAGATGTATAGCCATGCCATAATCAGGAAGGAGACAGGGATCTGGTCCTATTGTGGAGAGAGTGACCTGAGGCATTACCTCTAGTTGACAATTGAAAAGATGCTTGTGCCATCGAGTGGAGATTTGCCTGCCCAACCCCACTGGCTTGGGGTGGGGTGGGAAAGGTTCTGTGATGCAGCCCCCAGGGATTGGGAACAGTTCCAAAGGTGTCAGCAGAACGAAGCATCCATTTTTACCCGCCCTAAGGTAAGCTCGCTCATCATGAAGGCCACCTCCATAGTGAGGAGCTTAAATCAGATTTATGTAATATTTTTAATTTGTATAGCTCACCTTTTAATGATGAATCTTTAGCATTTCTGATCATCTTCATAGCTGTCAGCTCATTTGAGAACCTTCTGCCCTCTCCTCTCAAAGATGCTTTGTCCACACCCACCCCGCCCAGCTGACTCCATGGGTCCCCTGGAGGGGTGAGAAGGGATACAGCTCCCTGAATAGAACCCAAGGTCCCAAGGCTGAAAGCCAGAGGACAGATGGCCTGGCACCATCACCCCTCATTGACCCCAAGAAAAATAGGTGCCTTTCCCTCCTCCCACCAGGTCTCAAAAGGAGGGGTTCCTGGTGGAGAGAGAAGGCTGGGGACACAATCTCCACTGATCAGGGCAAAAGCAACACAGGTATTACTTCAGCTGAGAGGCGAGAATTGCTCCTGTAAGCTGGCATGGTGCCCAGGCACAACCAATTTGCCAGCTGCCTCCACCTGAGATGCCTCAGGTGCCACCCTGCCCCCGCTCTCATTCCTCAACAGGTAACTTCCCTCTGGTCCTCCTCCCTTGTGCCTCTGGCAGTGTATTTGGTTGGAGGGGGCAGCTGGCATGTTTGGGGCTTGAAACGGCAGATCCTAACCACCCACCTTGCCTCCCCAAACATCCCACCCAGCCCTCACCTGTTCCTGGGAGGTTGTAAGAGAGAGGTTATGGGGGTGCACCCCAAAGGAGAGAATTCTCAGCCTTGCCTCTCCTTCCCCAAGATGCAATAGGAACAGGGGTTGCATCTAGACAAACATCTGGGCAGGCAAAGGGAGATGGGCCTTGGGGTGGGAAGAGAAGGGCGTCTGGGCCTCTAGGAGAAGGCACAGGGAAAAGGTGATGTGGAAATAATGGCTTGGACACCCCAAACTGGTCACTCTCCTGCTTTGGAGCACCCCCAGCCCAGTATCCTTGAGAAAGCCCCCGTCCGTGGGGCTGTTGTCTGGCCAGGCATTTCATGAGACCCCAAGGAACCATCCACATTCCACTAAGGGTGGCCTGCAGACAGTGAGGGCCTGGGGACCTGGTCCTATTCTGGGGCAAGTAACCAGGGGCAGTGACCTGGCACCTGGGGCACAAGAGGGGTGGGGGAGGAGCCAAGGAGGAGGAGGGTGCTTCCACCTGCCCTAGGCCTGCATCTGGGGCTTTCTGAACACAGCCTGGTCTCCCAGAGCCCCTAAGCCTCCCTTCTCACATTCCTCGCCCTCCTGCTCCTCCCACTCCATAGGAGAGGAGTGAGTGGCAGTAAATTTCTAAAGACCCTCCCCCCTTCCCTGCTTGTTATTGTAATGAATGCTAACGATGCTCCCTAATTGATGCCCTCATTAGCACATCAAACCTGCTTTCTGAAGAATGGAAAGAGAATGTGGAGGCAGGTTCTCTGGGGTCGAAGCTGTAGCCAGCTTCCTCCAGAGAACCTTATGCCATTGCTTCTGGCAGGGAGGGACCAGTGTAGGGGCTTGGAGTGAAAAGCCGAGGTGTTCCCCTCCCAGTGGGAATTTCCTAAGCACAAGGCTGTCTTCCCTGTCAGATGGCAAGGGTTCCATCTGTCCCATCAGACTGGGAGCTCCTTGAGTCAGGCACCTTGCCCCACTCATTAAGCCAGGGCTCCCCCTATGGTAGGGCAGTGGCTCTCAAAGTAATTGGAAAAGCCCAATCACCTGGAGGGCATGTTAAACCAGGGATTGCTGCCCGCCCCCCAAGGTCTCAGATTCAACAGATTTGAGGAGGGGTCTGAGAATTTGCATTTCTTTTTTCTTTTTTTCTTTTTTTTTTTTTTGAGATGGAGTCTCACTCTGTCACCCAGGCTGGAGAGTGCAGTGGCTCGATCTCGGCTCACTGCAACCTCTGTCTCCCAGGCTGAAGCGATTCTCCTTCCTCAGCCTCCCGAGTAGCTGGGATTATAGGCGCCCGCCACAACGCCCGGCTAATTTTTGTATTTTTAGTAGAGACCGGGTTTCACCATGTTGGCCAGGCTGGTCTTGAACTCCTGACCTCAGGTGATCCACCCGCCTCAGTATCCTAAAGTGCTGGGATTACAGGCGTGAGCCACCGCGCCCGGCCCCACCCCGACAATTTTTTTTTTTTTTTTTTTTTGAGATGGAGTTTCACTTTTGTTGCCCAAGCTGGAGACCAGAACTGGATGCCTGATCCCCTGCTGTGTGCCAGGTCCATGCTCGGTGCTGCTGATGCCAGTGGATCTCCCTTCTCTGTAGGAGGGGAGAATAACGGCAAGGGAGAGGGTTCCTAGCACCCACCTCACTCTGGGTGACCTCCCAGGGCCTAAGTGGGGAGAGGGGCTTGTGGCTACAGTCCATGAGCATGCGTGCAGCTCCCTACCTCCTCCCTTCCCACTTGGTCCCCTAGGCATAAGAATTGTCGGGATGGGGCTGGACGCAGTGCTCACCCCTGTAATCCCAGCACTTTGGGAAGCCCAGGCAGGCGGATCACCTGAGGTCAGAAGTTCGAGACCAGACTGGCTAATATGGTGAAACCCTGTTTCTACTAAAAATACAAAAAATTAGTTGGGCATGGTGTCAGGTGCCTGTAATCCCAACTACTCGGGAGGCTGAGGCAGGAGAATCACTTGAACCTGGGAGGCGGAGGTTGCAGTGAGCTGAGATCGAGCCATTGCACTCCAGCTTGGGCAACAAAAGTGAAACTCCATCTCAAAAAAAAAAAAAAAGAAGAAGAATTGTCGGGGTGGGGCCGGGCGAGGTGGCTCACACTGGGTGAGGTGGCTCACGCTGTAATCCCAGCACTTTGGGAGGCCGAGGCAGGTGGATCACCTGAGGTCAGGAGTTGAGGCCAGCCTGGTCAACATGGCGAAACCCCGTTTCTACTAAAAATTCAAATATTAGCCGGGCGTGGTGGCACACGCCTGTAAGCCCAGCTACTCGGGAGGCTGAGGCACGAGAATCACTTGAACCCAGGAGGCAGAGGTTACAGTGAGCCGAGATCGCACCACTGCACTCCAGCCTGGGTGACACAGCAAGACTTTTTCTCAAAAAACAAACAAACAAAAAAGAATTGCCTGGGTGGGTGGGTGAGTGAACTGCAACCTTAGTGCTCTAGTTGGGGGAGGAGGGAGAGAGGAGACTGGAGCTGCAGTGAAGAGATGGAGGATGAGGGGAGGGGGCAAACAGAAGTGGGATGAAGAGAAGATGAGAGGTGGAGAAAAACAGAAGAGAAGGGAAGAAGAGGGGAAGCAGGAGGGAGGGAGGGGAGGAAAGAGAGAAGAAGAGAGGGAGGGATGTAGGGAGAGATGGAAAGAGTGAAAGAAGGCCTAGGACAGGGAAAGGGAAAAGAGAAGAAAGATGAGTCCAGGGCAGGGAGGAGGAGAAGGAAGGTACAGTCTGTATCTGTCCTTAACAGGACATATTATGAGCCACTGAGGCCCAGGTAGACCACAAGCCCAACTCCTGCAGGGCCACACCCAGCTTGACTTTAAGGCTCCAGATTTCACCATCTGATTCACATGTCTTGGGGAAAAAAATGGAAGACTCCTCCCACCTCCAGCTAGCTGCCTTCCCAGGCCTGGCAACCAGCCTTAGAAGACTGTGGTAGAAGGTGCGGAGATTGGAGCTGGTACTATCCTGATCTGTTTTACCCCTGCTAGCACCTAGTAAACATCTCCTTGCCTTCCAAGGTTATAGCAATCCTCTAGTTAATGATGAAAGTAGGAAGAACTCTCGTGCATTGCTGATGGGAATGTGAAATGGTTCAGCAGCTATGGAAAGCAGTTTGGCAGTTCTTTAAACATAGAATGACCCTATGATCCAACAGCCCAAATGTCCTTCAGTGGACGAATGGATACACAAATTGTGGTATATCCATACAATGGAATACTATTCATCCATAAAAAGGAATGAAGTACTAATACATGCTTCAACATGGATGAACCTCAAAAGCATCATACTGGCTGGGCACCGTGGCTCTGGCCTGTAATCCCAGTGCTATGAGAGGCCAAGGCAGGAGAATTCCTTGAGGCCAGGCGTTCGAGGCCAGCCTGGGCAATGTAGCAAGCCCCTATCTTTACAAAAACATCCCCAACCCCCACCAGAATATCATGCTAAGTGAAAGAAGCCAGTCATTAAAAGTCATATATTGTATGATTCCATTTATATGAAATATTCAGAATAGGTAAATCCACAGAGATTTGCCTGGAGAGACGAGAGAACAGGGAGCAACTGTTAATGGGTATGCGGTTTCATTTGGGGTGATGAAAACGTGTTGGAACTATACAGAGTTGATGGTTGCACAGTATTATGAAAGCACTAAATGCCACTGAGTTGTTCACTTTATAATGGTTAGTTTTATTAATATACTATGCAAATCTCGCCTCAAAAAAACAAAGTAATAATGAAAGTAGGAGTCTGCCAGGGAATTCAATGAGTAGAACCATCTGAAAAGTTCAGCCTATCTTCTTTGGAACAAGAGCTTGTGCCCACATGAGTCACAGCCTTTCCCGGTGTGCTGAAACAGTGGGCACTGCTCTGAGGACTCCAGAAGATGCTCGTAGGGCCTTGGGATGTTTTCTGGCCCCAGGCTGCTCCCCGAAGCCTCTTCCTCTGCCTGACCCTCACTCCATGGGGGCTCCCTTTCAGGTTCCTGCCTCCCAAGCAGGTGGCAGACAGGTGATCTGTGCTTCGCATCTTCAGCTAACATCGTGCCATCTGTCCCAGTGGCAGGTCCACCCCTCTCTGATCCTTTGCTCCAAACATAGCTTTCAAAGCCCTCTGGTTTTCTTTATCACAGATTTATTTTTTTTTTTTTAGTAAGTGCAGTGACACGATCTTGGCTCACTGCAACCTCTGCCTCCCAAGTTCAAGTGATTCTCCTGCCTCACCCTCCCAAGTAACTGGGATTACAGGCATGTGCCACCATGCCCAGCTAATTTTTGTATTTTTAGTAGAGCTGGGGTTTCACCATGTTGGCCAGGCTGGTCTTGAACTCCTGACCTCAGGTGATCTGCCCACCTCGACCTCCCAAAGTGCTGGGATTACAGGCCTACCACAGATTGTTTTAATCACCGCGTAAGTGAACCTCCTGCCCTCTGGAATCTCACATTCCCCACAGCACTCTCCCCACATGCCAGGCCCTGGGCTGCCTGCTCAGGGTACAGCAGAGTGGGGAGGAGTTCCAGGGTGAATCAGGCTGTTCACTGCTCCTCCCTGCTCCAAAGCTTCCTATAGCCGCTTCTACTTAAAGATCTTCCATGGCTCCCCATTCTCACACCAAGAGATTATAGGAACCTGAACCCTTTGAGGTCCTAACAAAATTTTTGCATTCTCTGTAAATAAATAAACAAATGTGCCCGTGTACAGAAATGAGTGGGCCTCTTTGACCTCTGCAGCCCGTCCAAGGACCTCTAAGGCAGAGCTACTCAAAGTGTGGTCCACAGACCAGTGCCAGCCGCTGGTTCACAAGAATACAGAAATGGAGAGTAAGCATTGAGAAACCTTTACAGTGATTGCCTGTACATCTAGGCACATGACTGCTTTTACTGTATTTTACAAAAATATGGGTATGCAATCAATTGGAAATTTTTTTAAAAGGCGGGGGTGGTCCTTCATTACAGAGTTTGAGAAACACTACCTTAGGGACCCTTTCATTGCTGACCTACTCAATCAATTCAGACTGGCATTCCAGGCCCTCCATCACCCCATCCTCTAATCTTTCCAGCCTAAATAAGGCTACCTCCCACAACACAACACACACACACACGCACACACACACACACAAACTTCCCTTTACACTCCATGTCTTTGCCTATACTGTTCTCCTCCCCCATGGGGTTGTCCTTTCCTTCCCCTGCACCTGTTGACACCTGATTCTGGCCTCAAAGCCCAGCTCAAATTCCATTTCCTCAGTAAAGCCTTTCCAAATTCCACCGCCTTCCTTCCTTACACACATAAGCAAACACACAAACATATTCTAGCTGAACTTTGCACTCCCCTGGGCTTTCCTAACACCCATGTAGCTTTCTTTGTGGCCGTCTGTCTCTCCCTAGCCAAGGCAGAGCTGTGGTCCTCTCTGCAGGTGCCTCCTGGCCTCTCCCCCTCTGGGATGTCCAGCACCTCGCTGCATGGATTCTGGGCATTGCTGTCCTGATTTGTACCCCACTCCCCTGGCCTCTCCTGTGGTTGCTCCTCTGTGTCCACCCATCTTCTGCGCTGGCACCTCTGAGTTCCCCTCAGCAAGGACTCCATCCCACTCCCCGCCCCACCCCTGACTTCACCTCGTCACCTGGGAGATCTGACCCTCTCAGCAATAACTGCTGGTATATGACTGAGGCCAAAAATTAATGACATCTTGACATGTTAAGAACTGTAAAAAAGGCTGGGTGTGGTGGCTCATGCCTGTAATCTCAACATTTTGGGAGGCCGAGGTAGGCAGATCATGAGGTCAAGAGATCCAGACCTTCCTGGCCAACATGGTGAAACCCTGTCTCCGTTAAAAATACAAAAATTAGCTGGGCGTGGTGGTGCGTACCTGTAGTCCCAGCTACTTAGGAGGTCGAGGCAGGGGAATTGCTTGAACCTGAGAGGCAGAGGTTGCATTAAGCGTTGAGCCGAGATTGCACCACTGCACTCCAGCCTGGCAACAGAGCGAGACTCCATCTCAAAAAACAAAAACGAAAACAAAAAACACTGTAGGCCAGGCGCGGTGGCTCACGCTTGTAATCCCAGCACTTTGGGAGGCCGAGGCGGGCGGATCACGAGGTCAGGAGATTGAGACCACGGTGAAACCCCGTCTCTACTAGAAATACAAAAAAAAAAATTAGCCGGGCGTGGTGGCAGGCGCCTGTAGTCCCAGCTACTCGGAGAGGCTGAGGCAGGAGAATGGTGTGAACCCGGAAGGCAGAGCTTGCAGTGAGCCAAGATTGCGCCACTGCACTCCAGCCTGGGCGACAGAGCGAGACTCCGTCTCAAAAAAAAAAAAAAAAAAAAAAAAACACTGTAAAAAAATACTGGCAGGGCATGGTGGCTCATGCCTGTAATCCCAGCACTTTGGGAGGCTGAGGCAGGCAGATGCTTGAGCCCAGGAGTTCCAGACCAGCCTGGGCAACATGGCAAAACCCTGTCTCTCTTTTTTTTTTTGAGACAGTCTTGCTCTGTCACCCAGGCTGGAGTGCAGTAGCACAATCTCAGCTCACTGCAACCTCTGCCTCCCGGGTTCAAGCGATTCTCCTGCCTCAACCTCCTGAGTAGCTGGGATCACAGGCGCGTGCCACCACGCCCGGCTAATTTTTGTATTTTTAGTAGAGACAAGGTTTCACCATGTTGGTCAGGCTGGTCTCGAACTCCTGCCCTTGTGATCCACCCACCTGGGCCTCCCAAAGTGCTGGGATTACAGGCGTGAGCCACCGCACCCAGCCAACCCTGTCTCTATTAAAAATACAAAAAAGTAGTTGGGCCTGGTGGCACATGCCTGTAGTCCCAGCTACCCAGGAGGCTGAGGTGGGAGGATCACTTGAGCCTGGGAGGCAGAGGTTGCAGTGAGCCGAGATCATGCCACTGCACTCTAGCCTAGGCGACAGAGTGAGACACTGTATCAAAAAAAAAAAAAAAAAAAGAGAAAAAAGAAAAGAAAAAACAAAGTAAAATAATACATTTTGCTTATTTTTTATTTTATTTTATTTTTTGGAGACAGTGTTGCTCTGTCGCCTAGGCTGGAGTGCAATGTCCCGATCTTGGCTCACTGCAACCTCCACCTCCCAGGTTCCAGTGATTCTCCTGCCTCAGCTTCCTGAGTAACTGGGATTACAGGTGCCCACCACTACACCCAGCTAATTTTTGTATTTTTAGTAGAGACAGGATTTCACCACGTTGGCCAGGCTGGTCTCAAACTCCTGATCTCAGGTGATCCAACCGCCTTGGCCTTCCAAAGTGCTGGGATTACAGGCCTGAGCCACAGCGCCAGGCCCATAAGTGTTTCAAATGAATCATTATTTCTAGTTTTGCCCTGATTAGTGGATCCATAGCAACCAATCTTCCTCGATTTGGCCACATTTTTCATTTGTGCGAATTAGCCAGGTGTGATGGTGCACACCCGTAGTCCCAGCTACTCAAGGGGCTGAGACAGTAGGGTCACTTAAGCCCAGGAGGTGGACACTGCAGTGAGCCATGATTGCACCACTGCACTCCAGCCTGTCTCAAAAAAAAAAAAAAAAAAAAAAAAAAAAGAAGAAGAAGAAGGAAGAAGAAGCAGTTCAGCTTCATCAGAGTTAGAAAAATGCCTCAAGAATTCTGCCCACCTTGAGAAACAGAGGGAAGGAGGGCATGTTTCATCTGAAAAGGGAGAAACTAAAATAATGATCACCGTGTGTGTGAAGGAGGAGACAAGCCAGGGAACACTCTAGGAGTTTCATGTCAGCAAGAGAGACTGAAATTAGCTCTGAGTGTGAACCTCCTGGCAGTGCAGGAGGGATGATGAAGGCCTTGCACCAGCGGGAGGATGCTGGGTGACTCCCTATTCAGAGATCATTCAACCAGGATTAAGGGTGGAGGCCCAGCCAGGCCTGCTGGGAGGCAGAGGACCGGAGCAGGTGACCACTTAAGCTGCCATGCAAGGGCAGAGCCTCGCCAACAGGGAGAGGCTGAGGAACAGATTGTTAATGCAGGGTCCAGAGCTTTAGAGTCTTCAAAGCAACCCCATAATCAAGGCTTCAAGGAGGCAAGTCAGGATTACAAATAACCCGTTTTCCTGATGAGAAAACTGAAGCCCAGAGAAGTTAAGAAACTTGTTTGAGGCCTCACAGGTGAGCCAGGACTTGAGCCCAGACCCTCAGTTGTTAAGTCCAGTGAGATCACCCCCACTGCCCTGCCTGTTGGGGCCAGAAGCTTCCCAGATAGGACCCAGGCTTCCTTTCTTGGTGGCTCTATGAACTTCCCTAGGCCTTCTGCACCCCCACACCCCCATGCCACGCTCTCCACCAACACCCCAGCCACACAGCCCCAGAACAGGGCGGGGACCGCGGGGAGAGGCTGCAAATCCCTCTCCTAACAACTGAACTGAGGGAGGAAGGAGGTGGGAACAGGTCCCAAACTTCCATCTCACTTGTCCTCGCCCGTCTCCGTCTCAGACTCTCGTGATAGGAAAGTAGGCCAGTTTGGAATATGTCACGGATATTTTCAACAACCCCATCTGTACTATAGCTTCGCACACAGCCTACCGGGGTGGAGCCAGAGGCTTCCTGCCGGATGAGGAATACACCTGCTACCTCTGGGGCTCAGAGCCCAGATGGAGGCTGGGGACGTACACAGGGGACTCTGGAGGGCCAGGCATCCAGCAGTCAGGATAGGGCGGGACAGGAGACCAGCTGTGTCTGTCCTCTTCCCAGAGCAGCAGGAGCAGAACAGCTGGGACCTACAGACACCATTCCACTGCCCTGCGACTGTGTGCCCTGCCAGCCTGGGGTTGGGGCACTGAGGAAGGAGCAATCAGTCCTCAGGGAAAGGGATCTGGAAAAGCTTTATGAGAGAGGTGGCTGAAATCTGAGTTGGGCCTTGAAAGCAAAGCAGGATTTTGCTGAGTGGAAAAGAGGAGGAGGGTGTTTCCGGCCAAGGGAGAATGTTGAGAAAGCTGGGGCCAGCGTGCCGGGGCCAGTGCGCGGGAGCCGGTGTGGCTCGGGGGTAGAGGGCTGCCCGGAGAGCGGCAGCAGGAGAGGCTGGGAGGTGGCAGGCTAGCGTTGGAGGAGCTGTGAATGGTGGATGCCCAGCTAAGGAGCTTCAGGTGGGCCCTGCAGGTACCCACGGAGGCTTTTAAGTGACGTGATTCAGGAAGAACATGTAGCTATGGGCAGGGAGGAGTCACCTTGGGAGGGGCAGGGATGCAGGGGTTGAGTGAGTGTCTCTTCTGGACACCAGACACCCTGACCACATCCTTCTCCAGTCCGCTAGCAGGGTAACCTCTCCTGACGGGGGAGAGAGGCCAATGTAAGAAATAAATTCCTTGTAAAAGTATTAGTGACAGCCAGGTGAGGTGGCTCACGCCTGTGATCCCAGCACTCTGGGAAGCCAAGGCAGGTGGATGACCTGAGCCCAGGAATTTGAGAACAGCCTGGACAACATAGCAAAATCCCGTCTCTACAAAATAAAATGCAAGAACTAGCCAGGCATGGTGGTCTCAGCTACTTGGGAGGCTGAGGTGGGAGTATCACTTGACCCCAAGAGGCCAAGGCTGCAGCAAACCATGATCATACCACTGCACTCCATCCTGAGCAACAGAGCAAGACCCTGTCTTAAAAAAGAAAGAGAGAGAGAGAGATGTTAGAGACTTACTAGCTCAAGGGGACCAACGTCAGGTCAGGGATGCATTTCAGGGGATTCTCCTGGAAAGGCTGGCCCAGGGGACACCCACATGCTTTTGTTTACTAAGCACCACCTGCTATAGGCACTTGGCAGCATGGCCTTATTTAACCTTCTAACAAGCCCAAGTGGTACATATGCTTCCCCCCTTTCTATTGATGTGGAAACAGAAGCTCAGGAAGTTCGAGTCCCATCCCCAAGGTCCCACAGTTTGTAAGTGGCATAAGAATTTGGGTCCATGTGTCTCCAGAGCCCAGTACATCCCCTTCATCTCTTTTTTATTTGTTTGTTTGTTTGTTTTTGAGACGGAGTCTCGCTCTGTTGCCCAGGCTGGAGTGCAGTGGCGCAATCTCGGCTCACTGCAAGCTCTGCCTCCCAGGTTCACACCATTTTCCTGCCTCAGCCTCCCGTGTAGCTGGGACTACAGGTGCCCACCTCCATGCCCGGCTAACTTTTTGTATTTTTAGTAGAGACAGGGTTTCACCATGTTGGCCAGGATGGTCTCGATCTCCTGACCTTGTGATCTGCCCGCCTTGGCCTCCCAAAGTGCTGGGATTACAGGCGTGAGCCACCGTGCCTGGCCCTATCCCCTTCATCTCTTACCACCTCCCAGAACAGAGCCACGACTCCCTTCCAAAGAAGGGCCCCAACCTTTACCCCCCTCACTGTCTCTACCCAGATCCAGGGCTCCAGGGCCCCATGGCAAACCCACAACCCTAAGTACACTCAGATAAAGAAACTGAGGCCGAGCAATGGCTCATACCTGTAACCCCAGCACTTTGAGAGGCCAAGGTGGGCAGATCACTTGAGGTCAGGAGTTCAAGACCAGTCTGGCCAACATAGTGAGACCCCATATCTCCTAAAAATACAAAAATTAGCTGGGTGTGGTGGTGCCTGTAATCCCAGCTACTTGGGAGGATGAGGCAGGAGAATCACTTGAACCCAGGAGGTGGACGTTGCAGTGAGCCGATATCGTGCCACTGTCCAGCCTGGGTGACAGAGTGAGACTCTGTCTCCAAAACAAAACAAAAAGAAACAGGTTCAGAAGCATCAAGTGACTTGCCCGACGACACAAGTTAATTTGTGATGTAGGCAGAATTCAGAGCCAGATCCCTTCTCACACCTACCCACTCTGCCTTACAGCCCTGTGTCTCTGGCAGTTTATTTGGTCGGGAGGGGGCATCTGGCATGTTTGAGAGCGCTCAGCCTCTGTGTTTCCCAGTTTCTTCATCTGTAAAATGGGCCTGGGAGGGTTAGTGAGAGTGCACAGATACAAGTCACTCAGCACAGTGACTGGTATGCACTCAACATTCAACAAATATTTATTGAGCAACTACTAGGAGAAGGATCATCTTTCAGTGGTTGGGGCACAACCAGAAACAGAAATAATCTCCTGCTCTCCCAAAGTGGACATTAAGATGAGGATTGAGAGGAGAATGGGCCAGAGGCACAGGGAATGTGCCCCATAAATGCTCCCACTAAGTCCCACCTTCTGGCTGTGGGAGATTGAGCAAGTCTCTCTGGCGTGCTCTACGTGTGGATCTACAAATTGGGAAGAAGGAGGAAGAAGCTCCCCACTGTGTAGCCGCTATGTATTACCATCACTGCCAGCCTCTGTGGTGAGCAGCCCTGCTCCAACCCCTGTGAGACCAGCAAAGCCCTTCCCAACCCTGCTCTGTTTTCGGCCACATCTGGGTCAGGCAGACGGGTGTACCCTTTGCCTCCTGTTCCCTCCCTTCCAGGACCCACAGCTCTGCTCCTTGTCCTGTTGCAGACTCACAGCTGCCCAGCCCCCATCCACGTCCAGCCCTGAATTGGATGCAAGCATCCCATCAGAGGCTGTAAGGGGCTGGTGTTCAGGGAACACCTTTGAGGCCCTGATGCTGCCCTGAGCGTCAGGCTCCAGCTCCTTACTTCCAAGGGGTGGGCTGCGCTTCTGGCCAAAATCAAGGAGCTCCTCACAGAAGGACAAGGAAATCAAGGTCTAGCTCTAGGAATATAAAATAATCATAGTTGGGGTCATTCTTAGGCACTTAGGATATTATTTTATTTAGTTCCATCTGCGAGTATAAAACCCCATTTTAGAGTTGATAAAGCTGAGGCTCAGAAAAGTGAAGTGACTTGCCTGAGGCATCCAAAGCCCCTCTCTTCTTTACTTCTAGGCTGATGGAAACACTTGGCTCTGAATCCCTGGACTGTGTGTCCAACTTCCAGGCCGTGGCTGGACTCCAGTCCCCAAGTGTAACCAGATGCAGGGGAGCTGGGACCCCAGGACTGGGGAGACTCTGGCACCTCCCCATGGCTGTTGCGGCTCACGTTGTCCCTTTCAGGAACGGCTGCTGCTCAGTCTCCTTCACCCCCAACCTCAGGGTCAGGAAGTGGGGCCACTGTTGGGAGGTGGGATCAGGCCCTTCCTAGGTCCCCATCGCTGTTTCCAAAACATCATTCTGTCACTTTCTTGCAAAAGCCTCTGCTCTATCCATCTGTGCCACCCTCACTGTGCCACCTACAGTGGCCTTGTCCATTGAGCTCGCAGTACCGCCTCTCATTTGTTGAAGCCTTTTGACATCCCAATTCCTAGCATATCCTGGATAACTTCAAAGTCTGAGCCTCTCAGTGCTGTGACCTTCACATGTCTGATCACTTTCCACTGTACCACAGCCTTGTTCCCATCTAGACACTGTTACCATCTGTATGTGCTCATATTTTCCTCTCTGGAGCATCGTCCACTCCCTTTATTCAACTATTCGTCATACAACTGTTCTGCAATCTCCCATCAACTGATCCAGAGGTGCATTCCCCATCCATCAGTTCCCTTCTGCCTTCACTCTATCTTTTTTTTTTTTTTTTTTAATGAGGCAGGGTCTCACTCTGTCACCCAGACTGGAGTGCAGTGGTGAGATCTTGGCTCACCGCAATCTCCGCCTCCTAGGCTCAAGCAATTCTCCTGCCTCAGCCTCCCAAGTAGCTGGGATTACAGGCATGCGCCACTGCCACCCGGATAATTTTTGTATTTTTAGTAGAGACAGGGTTTCACCATGTTGGCCAGGCTGGTCTCGAACTCCTGACCTCAAATGATCCACCTGCCTCAGCCTCCCAAAGTGCTGGGATTACAGGTGTTAGCCACTGCACCCGGCCCACTCTTTCTTCTCTTGTCAGCCCAGAGTTCCTGGTTTGTCAGATCATCTTAACTCCCCACACTCTGTCTTTTGGGGTTACACTTCCCTGACAAAACCCTAACATTTAGACTTCTGATTCAAGATGGCTACCCTTAACACGTATGTTTGCCCCTCCATCCTGGACAATCCCTTTGAAATGACACAAAAAAATATCCTGGGGCTTTAAAACAGGTTTGATTTACTGATAGCACAACCTAACAGAGAAGGAATCCATGACACCACAGAGGGCTCCATTAAGAGAGTGAATTTTCCCCGAAGAGACCTAGATTTGCGTCTCAGCATGGGAATAAGGCAGGGATGTCCACCCCTATCATCCCTAGTCAGCGTTGTAGTTCAACCAGTGCAAGAAAGGGAAAAAGACATCAGATTCGAAAGGCAGCAGCAAAATGATCATTATTCACAGATGGCATGAATTTCTATGTAGAAAATCTGATAGAATTTGTTAAATGGCTATTAGAACTAATAAGTAAGTTTAACAAGATTGTAGGAGATAAGATCAATATATAAAAATCGATTACATTTCTATATACTAGCAAGTGAACTATTGGAAATTGAAATTTAAAAAAAAAAGCCTGCATAGTAGCATCCAAAAAATATGAAATATTTAGGGATAAGTCTGACAAAGGATATAGAAGACTTGATACCAGAAACTATGAAATTTGCTTAGAGGAATTGAAGACCTGAATATCATCCCTAGTCAACTTTGTAGTTCAGCCAGTGCAAGAAAGGGAAAAAGACATCAGATTTGAAAGGCAGCAGCAAAATGATCATTATTCACAGATGGCATGAATTTCTATGTAGAAAATCTGATGGAAGCTGGGCACGGTGGCTCATGCCTGTAATCTCAGCACTTTGGGAGGCTGAGGCGGGTGGATCACCTGAGGTTAGGAGTTCAAGCCCAGCCTGGCCAACATGGTGAAACCCCATCTCTACCAAAAATACAAAAATCAGCCAGGTGTGGTGGCAGACGCCTGTAATCCCAGCTACTCAGGAGGCTGAGGCAGGAGAATCACTTGAACCCAGGAGGCAGAGGTTGCAGTGAGCCCAGATCATGCCATTGCACTCCAGCCTGGGCAACAGAGCGAGACTCTTGTCTCAAAAAAAGAAAAAAAAAAAAAAGAGGCTGGGCGCGGTGGCTGACCCTTGTAATCCCACCACTTTGGGAGGCCGAGGCGGGCGGATCATGAGGTCAGGAGATCCAGACCACGGTGAAACCCCGTCTCTACTAAAAATACAAAAAAAATAGCCGGGCGTAGTGGCGGGCGCCTGTAGTCCCAGCTACTCGGAGAGGCTGAGGCAGGAGAATGGCGTGAACCCGGGAGACGGAGCTTGCAGTGAGCCAAGATCGCACCACTGCACTCCAGCCTGGGCGACAGAGCGAGACTCCGTCTCAAAAAAAAAAAAAAGAAGAAGAAGAAGAAAATCTGATGGAATTTTAAAAATGGCTATTAGAACTAATAAGTAAGTTTAATAAGATTGTAGGATATAAGGTCAATATATAAAAATCGATTACATTTCTATATACTAGAAAGTGAACTATTGGAAATTGAAATTAAAAAAAAAAAAGCCTGTATAGTAGCATCCAAAAAATATGAAATATTTAGGGATAAGTCTGACAAAGGATATACAAGACTTGATACCAGAAACTATGAAACTTGCTTAGAGGAATTAAAGACCTAAATAAATAGAGAAATATACCATGCTCATGAATCAGAAGACTTAATACTGTTAAGATGTCAACTCTGGCTGGGTGCGGTGGCTCACGCCTGTAATCCCAGCACTTTGGGAGTCCGAGGTGGGCAGATCACGAGGTCAGGAGATCGAGACCATCCTGGCTAACACAGCGCAACCCCGTCTCTACTAAAAATACAAAAAATTAGCCAGGCGTGGTGGCGGGCATCTGTAGTCCTAGCTACTTGGGAGGCTGAGGCAGGAGAATGGCAGGAACCCGGGAGGCGGAGCTTGCAGTGAGCCGAGATCCCACCAGTGTACTCCAGCCTGGGTGACAGAGCGAGACTCCATCTCAAAAAAAAAAAAAAAAAAAAAGATGTCAACTCTTCTCAAACGGATCCATAAATTCAACACTATCCCAGTCAAACTTCCAGCAGACTTTTTGTTTAGAAATTGACAAGCTAATTCTAAAATTCTTATAAAAATGCAAGGGACTTATATCAAGCACAGTGGCTCACACCTGTAATTCCAGCACTTTGGGAGGCCAAGACTGGCGGATCACCTGAGGTCAGAAGTTCAAGACCAGCCTGGGCAACATGGTGAAATCCCCTCTCTACTAAAAATACAAAACTTAGCCAGAACAGTGGCCCATGCCTGTAATCCCAACTACTCACGAGGGCTGAGGCAGGAGAATCACTTGAACCCGGGAGGTGGAGGTTGCAGTGAGCCGAGATCAGGCCACTGCACTCCAGCCTGGGTGACAAAGCGAGACTGTTTCAAAAAATAAAAGAAAGAAAGACAAAGAAAAAAAGCACAAGGGATTTAGAATAGTCAAAACAATTTTGGAAAAGAAGGGGAAAAATTGGAGGACTTACACTATCTAACTTTAAGATGATTATAAAGCGACAGCGCAATCAATACAGTGTCATATTGGCATCAAGATGGGCAAATAGATCAAGGCTTATAAACAGATCCATGCATATATGTTCAACTGATTTTCAACAAAGATGTAAAGGCAATCTAGTGGAAGAAAGACGGTCTTTTTGCCAGGTGCAGTGGCTCATGCCTGTAATCCTAGCATTTTGGGAGGCCAAGGCAGTTGGGTCACTTGAGCTCAGGAGTCTGAGGCCAGCCTGGGCAACATGGTGAAACCCTGTCTCTACCAAAAATACAAAAATTAGCCAGTCATGGTGGCATGCGCCTGTGGTCTGAGCTACTTGGGAGGCTGAGGCGGGAGGATCGCTTGAGCCCAGGAAGTAGGCTGCAGTGAGCCGTGGTCATGGTGCTGCACTCCAGCATGGACAACAGAGCGAGATCCTGTCTCAAAGAAAATATAAATAAACAGTAAGTTAGCTGGTTGTTGTGGCACGCACCTGTAGTCCTAGCTACTCGGGAGGCTGAAGCAGGAGGATTACTTGAGCCCAGAAGTTCAAGGCTGCAGTGAGCTACAATCACACCACTACACTCCAGCTTGGGTGAGAGAACAAAACCTTGCCTAAAAAAAAAAAAAAGAAAAAAGAAAAGGCTGGGTGAGGTAGGTCACGCCTGTAATCCCAGCACTTTGGGAAGCCGAGGCGGGCAGATAACCTGAGGTCAGGAGTTCAAGACCAGCCTGGCCAACCTGGTGAAACCCTGTCTCTACAAAAACACAAAAATTAGCCAGGCATGATGGTGGGTGACTGTAATCCCAGCTACTTGGGAGGCTGAGGCAGGAGAATCACTTGAACTCGGGAGACAGAGGTTGCGGTGAGCCAAGATCACGCCACTGCACTCCAGCCTGGGCAACAGAGCAAGACTCAGTCTCAAAAAAAAAAAAAAAGAAAAAGAAAGAGAATAAAAAAGCAAGCCAGACTGGGAAAGAATATTTGCAAGCATATATGGATAAAGGACTTTTATCCAGGATATATAAATAACCCTAAAATCCCAATAATAAGAAAACAAACAATCCAATATTTAAAATGGGCATACGGAGCCAGGTGCAATGGCTCACGCCTGTAATCCCAGCACTTGGGGAAGCCGAGGCAGGTGGATCACCCAAGGTCAGGAGTTTAAGACTAGTCTGGCCAACATAGTGACACCCCGTCTCTACTAAAAATACAAAAATTAGCTGGGCGTGGTGGTGTGCGCCTGCAATCCCAGATACTTTGGAGGCTGAGACAGGAGAATTGCTTGAACCTGGGAGGCAGAGGTTGCCGAGATTGTGCCACTGCACTCCAGCCTGGGTGACAGAGCAAGACTCCTTCTCAAATAAATAAATAAATACATAAATAAAATGGGCACAAGGGCCAGGCACAGTACTCGCACCTGTAATCCCAGCATTTTGGGAAGCCAAGGCAGAAGGATTGCTTGAGCCCAGAAGTTAGAGACCAGCCTAAGCAACATAATGAAACCCTGTCTCTACAAAAAATGTTTAAGCTGGGCGCAGTGGCTCATGCTTGTAATCCTAGCACTTTGGGAGGCTGAGGCAGGTGGATCACCTGAGGTCAGGAGTTCGAGACCAGCCTGGTCAACGTCTACTAAAAAAAAAAAAATACAAAAATTAGCCGAACATGGTGGCAAGCACCTATAATTCCAGCTACTGGGGAGGCTGAGGCAGGAGAATTGCTTGAACCCGGGAGGCGGAGGTTGCAGTGAGCTGAGATCGCTCCACTGCACTCCAGCCTGGGCCACAGAGCAATACTCTGTCTCAAAAAAAAAAAAAAATAGTTTAAAAACTAGCTGACCATTGTGGCTCATGCCTGTAGTCCCAGCTACTTGAGAGGCTGAGGTGGGAGGATCCCTTGAGCCAAGGAAGTTAAGGCTGCAGTGAGCCACGATTGCACCACTGCACTCCAGTCTGGGCAACAGAGCAAGATCCTGTTTCAGGAAAAAAAAAAAAAAAGCGCGAGATTTTGGATACTTCAACAAAGAAGAAGGTATGCAGATGGATATGGAAAGATGCCAATCACTAGTCATTAGAGAAATGCAAATTATGGTTTCACAGTGAGATATCACTATTGGAATACCACAGTATCAAGTGCTGGTGAGAATGAGGAGAAAATGAAACTCATACGCTGCTGGTGGGTATGTAACATGGTATGACCACTTTGGAAATTAGTTTGACGGGGTTTTTTTTGTTTTTTTGTTTTTGTTTTTGTTTTTTTTTGAGACAGAGTCTTGCTCTGTTGCCCAAACTAGAGTGCAGTGACGCAATCTCAGCTCACTGCAACCTCCACTTCCTGTCTTCAAGCAATTCTGCCTTAGCCTCCCGAGTAGCTGGGACCACAGGTGCCTGCCACCATGCCCGGCTAATTTGTTTTGTTTTATTTTGAGACGGAGTCTTGCTCTGTTGCCCAGGGTGGAGTGTAGTGGTGCAATTTCGGCTCACTGCAAACTCTGCCTCCCGGGTTCAAGCGATTCTCCTGCCTCAGCCTCCTGAGTAGCTGGGATTACAGGCGTGCACCACCACGCCCGGTTAATGTTTGTATTTTTAGTAGAGACAGGGTTTCACCATGTTGGCCAGGCTGGTCATGAACTCCTGACCTCAAGTGATCCCCCCACCTCGGCCTCCAGAAGTGCTAGGATTACAAGCATGAGACACCGCGCCCGGCCACATAATAAAAAATTATTATGCTGGATGAAAGAAGAAAAATGAAAAAGAAGAGTATCTACTGTATGATTTCATCAAGAAAATGCAAACGAATCTATAGGGATGGAAAACAGATCAATGGTTGCCTAGAGATGAGGGGAGGGGGTGGAGAGAGGGGGGAGCAAAGGGGCATGGGGAAACTTTTGGGGTGATAAATGTGTTCATTATCTTGACTTGATGGCTTTGAGGATATGTTCATATGTGAAAACTTATCAAAGTGTTCATTTTAAATATGTGTAGTTTATTGTATTGTCAACTGTTCATCAATAAAGCTATAAAAAGATAAATAGAAAGAAGCAAGAATCAAATAAAAGAGTTACTCTAAGAAAAGAAATGAGATATAAATACTACAAAAAGAGCAAAATCGTCACTACATGCAGATTACATTATTGTCTAGTTAGAAAAGTCAAAGATTCAACTGAAGCCATTTAGATCACACCAGCAGGTTCAGTAAAATGGCCAAAAGAAAAATATACAAAAATCAATAGTTTTCTTTTTTACCAAGAAAAAACAACTTTAAAATGTTAGAAAAAAAAATTATCTAATTCGTGATAGCAATTAAAGCTATGAAATACCCAGAAATAAACTTTACCCAGAACATACAAGAAGACCTGAATAAGTAGAGAGATCTATGCCATCTTCTCAAAATGGAAGAACACTCTGGAAAAGCTCTCAGTTTTCCCCCAGATTACTCTATAAATTCAATGCAACTCCAGTTTAAATTTCCAGTGGAATTATTTAACCAAAACTAGAAAAGATAATTCTAAAATTCATCTGGAAGAGTAAATGGATACCAAGAACAACAACAAAAATGTAGTTAAAAATAAGGATAATGGACCAGGTGGGAATTACTTCCATTACCACTAATCCAAATGTACCATAAAACAATTATTATTATTACAGCAAGCATAGGATTTGTTTTCCTATTTCACAAATATTTATGAAATAACCATGTAAATGAATAGGCAAACAGAACAATAGAACACATCGTCCAGAAACAGTCTCCAAAACGTTTTTCTTTTTCTTTTTTTTTTTTTTTTTTCTGAGACGGAGTCTCGCTCTGTCGCCCAGGCTGGAGTGCAGTGGTGCAATCTCGGCTCACTGCAAGCTCCGCCTCCCGGGTTCACGCCATTCTCCTGCCTCAGCCTCTCCGAGTAGCTGGGACTACAGGCGCCCGCCACCACGCCCGGCTAATTTTTTTGTATTTTTTAGTAGAGACGGGGTTTCACCGAGGTCTCGATCTCCTGACCTCGTGATCCGCCCACCTCGGCCTCCCAAAGTGCTGGGATTACAAGCGTGAGCCACCGCGCCCGGCCTCCAAAACGTTTTTCATGTAGTGAATATTTTAGTATAAAGGCTTATCATGTATTTCTATTATTTTTATTTTTATTTATTTTTTATCATTTTATTTATTTATTTTTTTTTTTTGAGATGGAGTCTCGCTCTGTTGCCCAGGCTAGAGTGCAGTGGTGCGATCTCTGCTCACTGCAACCTCCGACTCCTGGGCTCAAGTTATTCTCCTGCCTCAGCCTCCCAAGAAGATGGGATTACAGGTGGCCACCACCATGCCTGGCTAATTTTGGTATTTTTAGTAGAGATGGGGTTTCACCATGTTGGCCAGGCTGGTCTTGAACTCCTGACCTCAAGTGATCCGCCCGCCTCGGCCTCCAAAAGTGGTAGGATTACAGGCATGAACCACCTGTATTTAATGTATTTCTATTAAATATGTCCTGGATATCCATGAGTCCCTCAAAAGCAACATGCCCCAAATTGACCTACCTTCTTATTCATGCACCTCTTCCTACTCCACAGTTGCAGACAATCACTCAACCAGGAAAAGTAGTCACCCTGGATCCCTCCTTTCCCTCCCACTCACTCTCTCATTCAGTTTTACCTTTTAAGATATTTCTCAGTCTCCACCTCCCACCACATGGAAATTTAGCACATGATAAAAACAGCATTTCAAACTAGCAAGGAAAAGAAACCGTGCTGGAACAAGTGGCTATCCATCTATGAAAAATAAATACTTAAGTCAGATCTATACATAACAATGAATTCCAGATGGATTAACTAAGTATATAAATAACTAAACTACAAAAGCACCAGGAAGAAATACAGGAGGGTTTGGGTTTTTTTTTGTTTTTTGGTTTTTTTTTGGTTTGTTTTGTTTTAATCAGACAGTGCCAGAAGAAGAAGAACATTTTTTGTAATGTGGGGATAAGAAGGACTTTCATAAGACACGAAATTCATAAACTATAATGAAAAATATCAAAAGATTTGATTACAGTAAAAGACACCATAAAGTAAAAAAAGTGAATGCTAGGCCAGGGGCGGAGGCTCACGCCTGTAATCCCAGCACTCTGGGAGGCCAAGGCGGGTGGATCACCTGAGGTTAGGAGTTCCAGACCAGCCTGGCCAACATGATAAAACCCTGTCTCTACTAAAAATATAAAAATTAGCCCAGCGTGGTGGAACATGCCTGTAATCCCAGCTACTCAGGAGGCTGAGGCAGGAGAATCACTTGAACCCGGGAGTCAGAGGTTGCTGCGAGCAAAGATCGTGCCACTGCATTCCAGCCTGGGCAACAGAAGTGAAACTCCATCTCAAAAACAAAAAAAAGTGAATGCTAAAGTAGGAGTTTTGCAGTATTTAAAGCACAGACAGAGTTACCTCCTAATTATTATCCCTAATATCCAAAAGGATCCTACACATCAGTAAGAAAAGATCAGAAAATCCAACAGGACAAAGGGCAAAGGTAATGACAAGACAATTTATGTTTTTTTTGTTTTTCTGAGACAGTCTCAGTGTGTTGCCCAGGCTGAAGTGCAGTGGTGTGATCATAGCTCATGGCAGACTTAACCTCCTGCACTCAGCCTCTCAAGTAGCTAGAACCACAAGTGCACACCACCAAGCCTAGCTAATTTTTAATATTTTTATTTTTTGTAGAAACAGGGTCTCGCTATATTGCCCAGGCTGGTCTTGCATTCCTGGGCTCAAGCAACCTTCCCACCTCAGCCTCCCAAAATGTTGGAATTACAGGCATGAGTCACTGCACCTGGTAGAGATACATTTTTGTCCATTAAGTTGGTAAAAAATTAATGCAATTGATAATGTTTGGTGTTCACATGAGCGCAGATACAAGGGAACTCTCAAACATTGTTGACGAATATACAAAACAATACGACAGTTTGGCAGGCAATTGATCTGTACTCACCAAAATGTTAAACAAACCCTTTGAGAAAGCTACTCCTTTTTAGTAAAAATCTGTTGTTTTAGCTTTCCCAGCACCCATTACCCCTTCAGAATTCCGGCAACTGCCCTTCCCTCACCCCAGATTGTCTGCAGAACCACTTCTCTCCTACTGTCTGGCAAGCAGTTTGCTGGGGCTGGCTCCGCCTCCCAGTTGCAGGGGTGAGTTCTGTGACTTGAACTTGCCCAATCAGTGTATTCCATCCCCCACCTCAAGCAAAGTGATTGGTTTAGGGCAGGACATGTGATCTAAGTGAGAGCCAAATTAGAGACCACCCTGTGACTTTTCCAGTCTCCCAGAGAAGAAGAGCAGGTGGAGTGTGGCCATCTTGACTTTCCATGCAAGAATTGATCTGAGAATGAAGCCAAAACAAAGGAAATCCAAGTGCTGGTGAGAGATTATGAAGACAAAACTTGGGCACCTGGACCCAGCTATACTTGAAGTCAGCGGTCCCTAGGAATTGAGTGATATGAGCCAATAAAACACCCTCCATGGCCAGGCACAGTGGCTCACACCTGTAATCCCAGCACTTTGGGAGGCTGAGGCTGGTGGATCACCTGAGGTCAGGAGTTTGAGATCAGCCTGGCCAACATGGCAAAACCCCGTCTCTACTAAAAATACAAAAGTTGGCTGGGCGTGGCGGCACATGCCTGTAGTCCCACCTTCTCGGGAGGCTGAGGCAGGAAAATCTCTTGAACCCAGGAGGCAGAAGCTGCAGTGAGCCAAGATCGTACCACACTGCACTCCAGCCTGGGCAACAGAGAGAGACTCCATCTCAAAAAAAAAAATTAGGCACAAAAAGAGATTTACAACAATTAATAAAATTGCACAATTATAACAATATACTTACTGTATTCCTCCTACCTGTTTTCAGACCTCAACTGACCTTGGGTAACTAAAACTGTAGAAAGTGAAATTGTGGATAAGGTGGAACTACTGTATGTCTATGCATATAAAAAGGTCTGGAAATACAGACAGACACACACACCCTCACACATACACACACACACGCGGACACACACACTATTAGCAGTAGTTATCCCTAAGGGAGTGTCAATGGGAGCCAAACGAATCCACTGTTGTATGTTTTTTGGGTTTTTTGTTTGTTTGTTTGTTTGTTTGTTTTGAGACAGAGTCTCTGTCACCTAGGCTACAGTGCAGTGGTACGATCTCAGCTCACTACAACCTCGTCCTCCCGGATTCAAGCGATTCTCGTGCCTCAGCCTCCCATGTAGCTGGGATTACAGGTATGAGCCATCACACCTGGCTATTTTTTTTATTTTTAGTAGAGAGGGGGTTTCGCCATGTTAGACAGGCTGGTCTCAAACTCCTGACCTCAAGTGATTTGCCCTCCTCGGCCTCCCAAAGTGCTGGGATTCTAGGCATAGTCACTGTGCCCAGCCCCAAAGGAATCCACTTTTAATCCTATACACATCTTTATGATTTGAATTTTTCTTTTCTTTTTTGTAGAGATGGGATCTTGCTGTGTTGTCCAGGCTTGTCTTGAACTCTAGGCCTCAAGTGATCCTCCCACCTAGGCCTCTCAAAGTACTTGGATTACAGGCATGAGCCACCATGCCCAGCTTGAATTTTTCTAAAGAGCACTGAATCATTCATTCAACAAATATTTAAATAGGACCTGTCTTGACCAATCACTGTTCTAGGTTAAGGCCATAGCATTAAACAAAATGGACAAAATCCTTGCTTTCATGATGGGAGGGGGCATCAATATATTTTTAAAATGATATCTAGAGTCGCGTGCGAACGAGCAAGAGGGTGTTCGACTGCTAGAGCCAAGTGAAGCAATGCCTAAATCAAAGGAACTTGTTTCTTCAAGCTCTTCTGGCAGTGATTCTGACAGCGAGGTTGACAAAAAGTTAAAGAGGAAAAAGCAAGTTGCTCCAGAAAAACCTGTAAAGAAGCAAAAGACAGGTGAAACTTCGAGAGCTCTGTCATCTTCTAAACAGAGCAGCAGCAGCAGAGATGATAACATGTTTCAGATTGGGAAAATGAGGTACGTTAGCGTTCGAGATTTTAAAGGCAAAGTGCTAATTGATATTAGAGAATATTGGATGGATCCTGAAGGTGAAATGAAACCAGGAAGAAAAGGTATTTCTTTAAATCCAGAACAATGGAGCCAGCTGAAGGAACAGATTTCTGACATTGATGATGCAGTAAGAAAACTGTAAAATTCGAGCCATATAAATAAAACCTGTACTGTTCTAGTTGTTTTAATCTGTCTTTTTACATTGGCTTTTGTTTTCTAAATGTTCTCCAAGCTATTGTATGTTTGGATTGCAGAAGAATTTGTAAGATGAATACTTTTTTTAATGTGCGTTATTAAAAATATTGAGTGAAGCTAATTGTCAACTTTATTAAGTATTGCTTTGTGTGCCCACCACCTAGTGTAAAATAAAATCAAGTAATACAATCTTAAAAAAAAAATGATATCTAGGTGGGGTGCGGTGGCTCACGCCTGTAATCCCAACAATTTGGGAGACCGAGGCAGGCGGATCACTTGAGGTCAGGAGTTCGAGACCAGCCTGGCCAACATGGCAAAACCCCATCTCTACTAAAAATACAAAAAAATTAGCTGGGCATTCTGGCACATACCTGTAGTCCAGCTACTTGGGAGGCTGAGGCAGGAGAATCGCTTGGAGTCAGGAGGCGGAGGTTGCAGTGAGCCAAGATCATGCCAATGCACTCCAGCCTGGGTGACAGAGTGAGACTCCATCTCAAAAATTTAAAATATAAAATAAAATAAAATATAAAATAAATAAAATAAAATAAAATATGTTAAAAATTGATGAATCCAACTCTTGGCTTTTATCGTGCCTGCATCCAGGCAGCTGAGTATCACTAGAGAAAAGCACATAGCTGAGAAGACTGGAACCAAAGAAAATGGTGGTCCTCGATGTCATATGGAACCTGAATGTGACTTGACAATCCTGGCTATGCTTCAGTGATTAACTCCTTTCCTGCTCTTCAAAGTGACAACTTCCAACATCTCCCGTTCTCCTTCCTTAAACTGTTTAAAAGAGTGATTGCTGGGGCCAGGCCCAGTGGCTCACGCCTGTAATCCGAGCACTTTCGGAGGCCGAGGTGGGTGGATCACGAGGTCAGGAGTTCAAACCAGCCTGGCCAAGATGGTGAAACCCCATCTCTACTAAAAATACAAAAATTAGCCGGGTGCAGTGGTGGGCGCCTGCAATCCCAGCTATTCAGGAGGCTGAGGCAGGAGAATCGCTTGAACCTGGGAGGCGGAGGTTGCAGTGAGCCAAGTTCATGCCACTGCGCTCTAGCCTGGGTGACAGAGCAAGACTCCTCAAAAAAAAAAAAAAAAAAAAAGGAGTGATTGCAATTGTCATTAGGACTATTCTGTGTCTCTGCCTTCTGGGCACAAAGCAAGATGCTATTTCCCTTAAAGTTAGAATGGTCGGCCAGGCGCGGTGGCTCACACCTGTAATCTCAGCACTTTGGGAGGCTGAGGCGGGTGGATCATGAGGTCAGGAGATCAAGACCATCCTGGCTAACACGGTGAAACCTCATCTCTACTAAAAATACAAAAAAAAATCAGCAGGGTGTGGTAGCGGGAGCCTGTAGTCCCAGCTACTCGGGAGGCTGAGGCAGGAGAATGGCATGAATCCGGGAGGTGGAGCTTGCAGTGATTGCACCACTGCACTCCAGCCTGGATGACAGAGAGAGACTCCATCTCAAAAAAAAAAGTTAGAATGGCCACGCAACTTGGTTTGGTCAACGAAAGTTGCACAGAAGTGATGTGTGTTACTTCCAGGTCAATGCTTTTTTTAAAAGTCAGTAGTTTTGGGGTTGCAAGTGGTTTTTGGTTACATGGATGATTTATGTAGTGGTGAAGTCTGAGATTTTAGTGGACCCCTCAACTGAATAGTGTACACTGTATCCAACACATAGTTTTTTATCCTTTACCCCGTCCCCACCCATTCTGCTTCTGAGTCTCCAAAATCCATTATATCATTTTTTTTTTCTTTTTTTGAGACGGAGTCTCGCTCTGTCACCCTGGCTGGAGTGCAGTGGTGCAATTTCAGCTCACAGCAACCTCCACCTCCTGGGTTCAAGCAATTCTCCTGCCTCAGCCTACCAAGTAGCTGGGATTACAGGTGCCCACCAATACGCCTGGCTAATTTGTCTTCGTTTCTTCATCTCCTACTTTATAACCCCCTCCACGCTGGTGCCACCCCACTAACTCCATTCAAACTACTCTTCCTTAGGCTGTGGCATACCTGCTTTAGTCCTTACCAAATAGGACCTCTCAGCAGCATAGAGCAGTTACCCATTTTCCTCTTCACAAAAACACTCTTGGCCGGGCATGGTGGCTCGTGCCTGTAATCCCAGCACTTTGGGAGGCCGAGGCGGGCAGATCACTTGAGGTCAGGAGTTCAAGACCAGCCTGACCAACATGGAGAAACCCCATCTCTACTAAAAATGCAAAATTAGCCAGGCGTGGTGGCGCATGTCTGTAATCCCAGCTACTAGGGAGGCTGAGGCAGGAGAATCGCTTGAACCTGGGAGGCGGAGGTTTGCAGTGAGCTGAGATCGCATCATTGCACTCCAGCCTGGGCAACAAGAGCGAAACTCCGTCTCAAAACAAAAAACAAAACAAAACAAAAAAAACACGCTCTCTTCCCAGCTCCTAGGATACTGTACTTTGTTTTTCGTTTTTTGTTTTTGTTTTGAGACGGAGTCTCACTCTGTCCCCCAGGCTGGAGTGCAGTGGCGTGCTTTTGCCTCACTGCAACCTCCACCTCCCAGGTTCAAGCAATTCTCCTGCCTCACCTTCCTGAGTAGATGGGATTACAGGTGTGCGCCACCACGCCTGGCTAATTTTTGTATTTTTAGTAGAGACAGGAATTCGCCATATTGGCCAGGCTGGTCTCAAACTCCTGACCTTGTGATCCGCCCACCTCGGTCTCCCAAAGTGCTGGGATTACAGGCGTGAGCCACCGTGCCCGGCCAGGATACTGTACTTTCTTGGTTTCCTTCTCACAACCTTTCTGACTACTTCTTCTCAGTCTCCTTGGCTCAACCCAGCTATGAAATGTTCCTCAGTTTTTTGCCCTAGGCCTGTTTCTATCCTCACTCCCTGACACTCCCATGGCCTTAATTACCACCCATATTTTAGCAGGTCCCAATTAATATCTCCAGCTCAGATAGAAATTCTAGTCCTATATATTGAATTGCATACCAGCACTTTCTCCACTAGGTTGTCAACTAGTCCAAAACTCATCTCATTATCTTTCCCCTTAGTTCTGTTTCTCCTCCTGGGTTTTTTAAATAAATAGTGGTGCCATCCATCAAACCTCTTAAACCAGAAATAGGAGAGTCTTCCTTGATTCTTTACTCTTGCACTCTATACCCTAAAGCAGGAGTCCCCAACCCCCGGGCCACAGACTGTGGCCTGTTAGGAACAGGGCCACACAGCAGGAGGTGAGTGGCTGGCCCATATTCCCACCTGAGCTCCGCCTCCTGTCAGATCAGCGGTGACATTAGATTCTCATGGGAGCAGAAAGCCTATTGTGACTGCGCATGCGAGGAATCTAGGTTGCGTGCTCCTTATGAGAATCTAAGTAATGCCTGAAGATCTGAGGTGGAACAGTTCCATTCCAAAACCACCCCCCATCGCTTCTTGGCCTTTTGGCTAAAATCAAGTGTAAAACCACCTCCCACCCCACCATCTGTGGAAAAACTGTCTTCCACAAAACCGGTCCCTAGTGCCAAAAAGGTTGGAGACCACTGTTCTAAAGGCAATCACTAAGTTTTTTTTTTTTTTTTTAGACAGTCTCACTCTGTTGCCCAGGCTGAAGTGCAATGACACGATCTCTGCTCACTGCAACCTCCACCTCCTGGGTTCAAACAATTCTCCTGCCTCAGCCTCCCAAGTAGCTGGGACTACAGGCGCATGCCACAACACCCGGCTAACTTTTTGTATTTTTGTAGAGTAGCGGGTTTCATCCTGTTGGCGAGGCTGGTCTTGAACTCCTGACCTCAAGTGATCTGCCTGCCTTGGCCTCCCAAAGTGCTAGGATTACAGGTGTGAGCCACTGTGCCTGGTCACAATCACTAAGTTCTATTTTTCCTACCTCCCAAATATCTAATTTGTTCACATCTCCTTATCTTCACCACCATGAATCTAATTCAGGATGCCAGTTTCACTCACCTGGACCGCTGCTCCAGTCTCTTAACTGGTTTCCCTGCTTCTGTGCGTGTGTTCTTCCAGTCAGATCTTCATACTGCAACCAGAGACCTTTGCAAATACAGGAACAAATAGGGAACAAATAGGAAACAAATAGAATATGGTAAATTAAACCCAACTCTATTAGTATTTACATGAAATTTAAAGGGGCTAAATCCTCTAATTAAAAGAAAAAAGATGTCAGACTGCATTAAATAATCCAATTATATGCTGTTTACAAGAGCCACATCTTCAATACAAGGACGCAGAAAGGTTAAAATTAATGAGTGAGGCCTGGGTGTGGTGGCGCATGCTGGTAATCCCAGCACTGTGGGAGGCCAAGGCAGGCCGATCGCTTTGAGCTCAGGAGTTGAAGACCAACCTGGGCAACATGGCAAAACCCCATCTCTACAAAAAAATTAAAATAAATAAATACTACAATTAAAGGATGAAAAAAGATATAATGCAAGTGCTAACCAAAATAAAGTTGTTGTAGCTATATTAATATCAGACAGAGTAATCTTTAGGGCAAGAAGTATTACTAAAAACAAACAAGGAACTGGGCAGGGTGGCTCATGCCTGTAATCCCAGCACTTTGGGAGGCCAAGGCAGGTGGATTGCCTGAGCTCAGGAGTTCATGACCAGCCTGGGCAACATGGTGAAACCCCGTCTCTACTAAAACTACAAAAAAATTAGCCAGGTGTGGTAGCGCATGCCTGCAATCCCAGCTGCTTGGGAGACTGAGGCACGAGAATCACTTGAACCCGGGAGGTGAAGGTTGCAGTGAGCTGAGATCATGCCATTGCACTCCAGCCTGGGCGACAGAGTGAGGCTCTGTCTAAAAAAACAAACAACAACACAAAAAAGAAAAACAAAACAAAGAGGGGCATTTCATAATAATAAAAGGGTCAGTTCAATAGGAAGACATAACAGTTCTAAATACTCATCTGATAATATAACCTCAAAATACATAAAGCAAAAACGGACAGAATTAATGAACAGACCAGGCGTGTTGGCTCATGCTTGTAATCCCAGTGCTTTGAGAGGTCAAGGTGCCAGGATCTCTTGAGATCAGGAGTTCAAGACCAGCCCAAGCAACATAGTGAGAACCTCATCTCTACAAAAAACTAAAACTAAAAATAGGTAGGTGTGGTGGCATGCACCTGTAATCCCAGCTACTCAAGAGGCTGAGGTGGGAGGATCCTTGGAGCCAAGGAATTCAAAGCTGCAGTGAGCCATGATCATGCCACTGCTTTCCAGCCTGGGTGACAGAGCGAGAACCTAACTAAAAAAAAAAATTAATTAAAGAAGAAATAGGCAAATCCCCCAAATCCCCAATCATAGTTGGAGATTTTTGACACAGCTCTCCCAGTAACTGATAGACAAGTAGATTTTTTTAAAGTCAGTAGAGGATTTGAACAATGTAATTAAACAAATTTCCCTAACTGACATTTATAGGATATTATTTTAAAAACCAGGAGGAAACCAACAACCACAGAAGGCACATGCTTCTCAAGTACCAATTTTGACACTTAACAAAATTGACCATATGCTGGGCCATAAAGCAAGTGTTAACGAATTTCCAGTTCCTGAAATCATGCATAGTATGTTCTCTGGACTCAGTGAAGTTGAGCTAGAAGTCAATAACTAAAAGATAACTAGAGAATTCTCCCCAAATATTCAGAAATTAATTAATAAGCCTCTAAATAGGCCATGGGGGTCAAAGAAGAAATCACCTTGGGAGTTATAAAGTATTTTGAACTGAATGACAGCATTTTAGGAGGCCAAGGTGGATGGATTGCTTGAGGTCAGGAGTTCAAGACCAGCCTGGCCAACATGGTGAAACCCCATCTCTTCTAAAATATAAAAATTAGTCGGGTGTGGTGGTGGGCACCTGTAATCCCAGCTACTAGGGAGGCCGAGGCAGGAGAATTCCTTCAACCCAGGAGGTGGAGGTTGCAGTGAGCCAAGATCACACCACTGTACTCCAGCCTGGGCAACAGAGCAAGACTCTGTCACACACACAAAAAAAGACAACAACAAAGCCAGGCGCGGTGGCTCACGCCTGTAATCCCAACACTTTGGGAGGCCGAGGCGGGCGGATCACCTGAGGTCAGGAATTTGAGACCAGCCGGACCAATATGGAGAAACCCTGTCTCTACCAGAAATACAAAATTAGCTGGACGTGGTAGTGCATGCCTGTAATTGTAGCTACTAGGGAGGCTGAAGCAGGAGAATCGCTTGAACCCGGGAGGCAGAAGTCGTGGTGAGCCGAGATGGTGCCATTGCACTCAAGCCTGGGCAACAAGAGCAAAAACTCCATCTAAAAAAAAAAAAAAAAAATATATATATATATATATATATATATGTATATATATATGTACATATATATATATCTCAAACCAAATTCAGTAATACATTTATTTTTAACTTTTTATTTTGAAGTTTTTTAAATTGTTATTATTATTTTGGAGGCAGGGTCTCACTGTATTACTCAGGCTGGAGTGCAATGGTGCCATCACCCCTCACTGCAGCCTCGACCTCCTGGGCTCAGGTAATCCTCCCACTTCAGCTTCCCAAGTAGCTGGGACTATACAAGTATGTCACCACATCTGGCTAATTTTTTATTTATTTTTTATTTTTTATTTATTTATTTTTTTGTTTCACGCTTAATTCACTTTATTTTTCTTATATAAAAACCCTATGTTGTAGCCACAGCTGGAGCCTGGGTCCGCTGCACGGAGACTCTGGTGTGGGTCTTGACGAGGTGGTCAGTGAATTCCTGATAGGGAGACTTGGTAAATACAGTCTCCTTCCAGAGGTCAGGGGTCAGGTAGCTGTAGGTCTTAGAAAATGGCACCAAAGGTGGCCTTGGCGAAGTTGCCCAGGGTGGCAGTGCAGCCCGGGGCTGAGGTGTAGCAGTCATCGATACCAGCCATCATGAGCAGCTTCTTAGGCACAGGTGTGGAGACGATGCCAGTGCCCCTGGGTGCAGGGATGAGGCGCCCCAGCACAGAGCCGCAGCGGCCTGTCACCTTGCAAGGGACGGTGTGGGGCTTGCCGATCTTGTTCCCCCAGTAGCCTCTGCGCACGGGGACAATGGAGAGCTTGGCCAGGATGATGGCCCCACAGATGGCGGTGGCCACCTCCTTGGAGCACTTAACACCCAGACCGATGTGGCCACTGTAGTCCCCGATAGCAACAAACGCCTTGAACCTGGTGCGCTGGCCGGCACAGGTCTGCTTCTGCACTGGCATAATCTTCAAAACCTCATCCTTGAGAGAGGCCCCCAGGAAAAAGTCAATGATCTCTGATTCCTTAATGGGCAGGGAGAAGAGATAGATCTCCTCCAGGGACTTGATCTTCATGTCCTTGACCAAGCGGCCCAACTTGGTGACGGGCATCCACTCCTTATCCTCGGCCTTGCCTCCGCGAGCTCCGTGGCCTCGGCCCGGCCCCATCCACGGCCGCTACCCCGGCCCCGGATGCCACTGCCGAAACCTCCGCGGAAGCCACCACGGTTCCCCAACCCAGGGCCACCAGGGCCTCCAGGCCTCCCCACTGCACCGGCGTCATCTGCCATTTGGTGTTTTCTCGGAAAAGAAGGTAATTTTTTATTTTTAGAGAGACGGTGTCTCTCTATGTTGCCCAGGCTTGTCTCAAACTCCTGGGCTCAAGCAATCCTCCAACCTTGGCTAATTTTTGTATTTTTTGCAGAGACGAGGTCTCACTATGTTGTCCAGGGTGGTCTCGAACTCCTGAGCTCAAGTGATCCACCTACCTTGACCTCTCAAAGTGCTTGGATTACAGGTGTGAGCCACTGTGCCCAGCCAGTATACATTTTTAAAAAAGATAACTCAGAATAATGACCAAATGCAGTTTTGTCCGGTAAGGCAAAGTAAGTTTAATATACCAAAAAATGTAACTAATCATATTAACAAAATAAAGTAAAAAATCTAGACAACCACTTCAATAGATGCAGAAAAAGCATTTGGCAAAATTTAATCATTATTCATGATTTTTGAAAACTAGAATAAAAAGCACTTTCCTCAATTTGATAGACGGTATCTCAAAAAAAAACAAACAAACCCACAAATGACCTCATATTTAATGGTACAATATTGAGAGCTTTGCTGCTAATACTAGAAACAAATAAATGTCTATTCTCATTTCTTCTATTCAACATTATCCTAGCTAGCTCAATAAAGAAATAAAACAACTTACGAGCATAAAGACTGAAAAAGAAGTAAGTCCGTCTTTGTACAACAAGGTTATATACATAGAAAATCCTGAAGAATCTGCAAAAACTATTATATTACAATCAGTGAGTGAAATTAGCAACAATACTGTCAACACACCAAAAAGTCAATTGCATTTCTATCAGCAACAAATAGTTGAAAAATCAAATTTTAGAAACACCATTGGCAATAATATCAAAAAACATAAGACACTAATAATTTTATGAAAGATATGCAAGACCTCTATTATAGAAATACAAAAATGTTGCTTGAAGAAATAAAAGACAAATACATAGAGAGATACATCATGTTCATAGAATAGACTCGATATTGTTAAGATGTCATGTCTCTCCATATTGATCTATAGATTCAATGCCATCACAATCAAAATCTCAGCAGGTTTTTAAAATAGAAATGGACAAGCTGATTCCATCATTTATATGGAAATACAGAAGACCTAGAATAGACAAAACAATTTTGAAAAAGAAGAACAAACTTGAAAAACTTACACTATTGGATTTTAAGACTTACTACAAAGCTATAATAATCAAGATAACATAGTATTGGTATAGGAGAGACAAATAGATCAGTGGAAAAGCGTGTTCATAAACAAACCCACATATGTAATAATTCATTTTTGACAAAAGAGTCAAGGTACTTCAGTGGGGAAATGACAAGTGGAGAGACTTCAACTCTCACCTTACACCGTTCACAAAGATCAGTTCAAGGTAGATCATGGACCTAAATGTAAAAAGCTGAAACTATAAATCTCCTGGAAGAAAACATAAGATTTTCAGCCTTGGAGTAGGCAAAGATTTCTTAGGACAAAAATGTACCAACCATAAAAGAAAAAAATGATCAATTGGACTTCCTTAAAATTAAAAATTCCATTCATCAGATAATACTTTTATAAAATGAAAAGGTAAGACACCGAATGAGAGAAAATAATCACCTCATATATGTGATACAGGACTTATATACAGAAGAAATGAAGAACTTCCACAACTCAATAATAAACAAACAATCCAATTTTTTAAAAAGGCAAAAGACTTGGCAGAGTGCAGTGGCTCATGTCTGTAATCCCAGCACTTTGTGAAGCCGAGGTGGGAGGATTGCTTGAGCCCAGGAGTTCGAGACCAGCCTGGGCAACATGGCAGAACCCCATCTCTACAAAAAATAAAAAAATTAGCCAGGTGTGGTGGCGCAAGCATGTGGTCCCAGCTACTTGGGAGGCTAAGATGGGAGGACGTCTAGGGCCCAGGAGTGAAGGCTGCATTAAGCCATGATTGTGCCACTGCACTCCAGCCTTGGCGACAGAGCAAGAAGACCCTGTCTCAAAAAAAATTAATTAATTTTTAAAAAGACTTGAAGAGACATTTCACAAAAGAAGATATTTGAGGCCAGGTGCAGTGGCTCACGCCTGTAATCCCAGCACTTTGGGAGGCCAAGGCAGGCAGATCACTTGAGGTCAGGAGTTCAAGACCAGCCTGGACAACATGGTGAAACCCAGTCTCTACTAAAACTACAAAAATTAGCTGGGCATGGTGGCACGTGCCTGTAATCCCAGCTACTCGGGAGGCTGAGGCAGGAGAATCGCTTGAACCTGAGAGGTGGAGGTTGCAGTGAGCCGAGATCGTGCCACTGCATTCCAGCCTGGGCGACAGAGCAAGACTCCGCCTCAAAAAATAATATATATTATTATATAACAATAATAATAATAACTAAAACAACAACAGGCTCATCAGAATGGTTAAAATTAAAGTCTGAAAATACTACTACATGTTGAGAAGATGTGGACAACCAGAACTGTCTGACATGGATTATAAAATAGTACAACCTACAACCACTTTGAAAAACAGTTTGGCAATGAAGATGCACCTACCCTATGACTCAACAATTCCACTCTTAGGTTTTACCCAAGAGAAATGAAAACACAAGTCCACACAAAGACTTGTATAGAATGTTTTTGGGTTTTTTGTTGTTGCTGTTTTTTTTTTTTTTTTTTGAGTCAGAGTCTCACTCTGTCGCCCAGGCTGGAGTGCAGTGGTGCGATCTCAGCTCACTGTAGCCTCTGCCTCCTGGGTTCAAGCCATTTTCTCGCCTCAGCCTCCCAAGTAGCTGGGATTACCAGCGCCCACCATCCCACCCGGCTAATTTTTGTATTTTTAGTAGAGACGGGTTTCACCATGCTGGCCAGGCTGGTCTCGAACTCCTTACCTCAGGTGATCCGCCCTCTTTGGCCTCCCAAAGTGTTGGGATTACAGGTGTGAGCCACCACGCCTGGACAAGAATGTTTATAGCATTTATATTCATAATAAGCTCAAACTGGAAACAACCCAAATGTCCATCAACACGTGATTGAATAAATAAGTTGTAATATATTCATGGGAAACCACTCACCAATAAAAAAGGAACTAACTACAGATGCATGCAAGAACATAATAAATTGCAAAAGTCTTATGATTAGTTTTTTTAAAAAGCCAGACACAAAAGAGTACATATTGAATAATTTCATTTATATGAAGTTCTAGAATAGGGAAAAATTAATCTATGGAATAGAAATAAGAAGAGTGGTTGCCTCTGGAGATTTCCTGGAAAGAGGCATGAGGGAATTTACTAGGGTGATGAAAAAGTTTGCTGTATTAGTTGGGGTAGTGGGTTTGTAAAAGCCATTTACTGGAAAATCTGTACATTTTATTGTACGTAAATTAGACATCAATAAAAAATTGAATCATATATAAGTAGCACATCAATTATATATCAATTATATATCTATACATATAAAACAATTGTTTAAGAAAAATTATAGTTAGCATCATACTTAATAATAAAATACTGAATGTTCTCTGAGTTTGGGAATAAGACAAGAAAGTCCACTTTCACCACTTTTATTCAACATCATATTGGTTTTAACCAGTGCAATTAGGCAAGAAAAGGATATGAAGACAGGAAAGGAAAAAACAAAACTATAATTATTTAGACAACATGATTTTGTATATAGAAAATCCTGCCAGGTGCGGTGGCTCACACCTGTAATCCCAGCACTTTGGGAGGCTGAGGCAGGTGGATCACCTGAGGTCAGGAGATCAAGACCATCCTGGCTAACACGGTAAAACCTTGTCTCTACCGAAAATACAAAAAATTAGCGGGGCATGGTGGCGGGCGCCTGTAGTCCCAGCTACTCAGGAGGCTGAGGCAGGAGAATGGCGTCAACACGGGAGGCGGAGCTTGCAGTGAGCTGAGATGGCACCACTGCACTCCAGCCTGGGTGACAGAGCGAGACCCCGTCTCAAAAAAAAAAAAAAAAAAAGGGCCGGGTGCGGTGGCTCACGCTTGTAATCCCAGCACTTTGGGAGGCCGAGGCGGGCGGATCACGAGGTCAGGAGATCGAGACCACGGTGAAACCCCGTCTCTACTAAAAATACAAAAAAATTAGCCGGGCGTGGTGGCGGGCGCCTGTAGTCCCAGCTACTGGGAGAGGCTGAGGCAGGAGAATGGCGTGAACCCGGGAGGCGGAGCTTGCAGTGAGCCGAGATTGCGCCACTGCACTCCAGCCTGGGCGACAGAGCAAAACTCCGTCTCAAATAAAAAAAAAAAAAGAAAGAAAATCCAACAGAATCTGCGGATAAACTATTAGAAATAATAAGTAGTTAGCAGCCAGGCACGGTGGCTCATGCCTCTAATCCTAGCACTTTGGGAGGCCAAGGCGGGAGGATCACCAAGGTCAGGAGTTTGAGACCAGCCTGCCAATGTGGTGAAACCCCATCTCTACTGAAAATACAAAAATTACCCGGGCATGGTGGCACGCACCTGTAATCCCAGCTACTTGAGAGACTGAGGCAGGAGAATTGCTTGAACCCAGAAGACAGAGGTTGCAGTGAGCCGAGATTGGAGATCCACTGTACTCCAGCCTGGATGACAGAGCAGGCTCCGTCTCAAAATAAAAATAAAAATAAGAATAAGTAGTTTGCACAAGAAAGGGGAAATAGACTACCACTGGTACAGAATAGAATGCAGAAACAGACCTACAGATACATCGTCACCTAATTTACATCAAAGACCCGACTGCAATTCAGTGGGGAAATGATCTTTCCAATAAACAGTGTTAGAGGAATTGGCTAGCCACATAGAAAAAATTGAGTCTTGGCTCTCCCATTTCGAGCCTACACTCAGGTTAATTTCAGATGTATAATACACTTCAGTGCGAGAGATAAAAACAACAAACCTTCTAGAAAAATTAAGGAAGGATATTTTTATGGCCTTGGGGTAGGCAAAGATTTCTTGATCAGGACACAGTAAGCATTAATCATAAAGTAAAGATTGATATATTTGACTTCGTTAAAATAAACAACCTCTGCTCATCAAAAGATACCATAAAGATGAAAAATTAAACCACAGAATACATAAACAACTCCTATTAACTAATTTTTAAAAGTAAAACAATCTAATTTTTTAAAAATAGGCAAAACAGTTGAACACATTTCACAAAAGAGATATCCAAATACCCAACAAATACGTAAGTACTCAAATCACCAGGCATCAGGAAAATGCAAATTACAGCCACAGTGAGATACCTATTCTGCACATTGATAAGTATGGCTAAAATTTGAAAAACTGAAAATTTATGGTGGGAGTGTAAATTGGTATCATTCTTCTGGAAAACTCTTTGACAACTTCTGTGAAAGATAAACATAAGCTTACCTTATTATCTAGCAACTCTAAGGTAAGTACACAAGAAACATAAACATGTATTTCCAGCAAAAATCATGTATAGACAAAAACTAGAACAAACCTGAAGTCCATCAATAGTACAATAGATAAGTAATTCCATTGTGTTATAGTCACACAATGGAATTCCATACAGCATTGAAAATGGGCCAGGCACAGTGGCTCATGCCTGTAATCCCAGCACTTTGGGAGGCAGAGGCGGCAGGTTTGCTTGAGCCCAGGAGTTGGAGACAAGCCTGGACAATATACTGTGAAGCCATCACTACCAAAAAAAAATTAGCTGGGCGTGGTGGCACATGCCTATGGTTCCAGCTACTCTGGAGGCTGAGGTAGAGCAATCACTTGAGCCCAGGAGTTCGAGAGCAGCCTGGGCAACATGACAAAACTGCAACCTGGTCTGTACCCAAAAAAATACATAAATTAGCTAGTCCCAGCTACTCAGGCAGCTGAGGTGGGAGGATTGCTTGAGTCTGGAAGGTCGAGGCTGCAGTGAGCTGCCATCACCACTGCACTCCAACCTGGGCAACAGAGTGAGACCTTGTCTCAAAATAATAATAATATATTCAACAATATGGATGAATCTTACAGACATAATTGTTGAGTAAAAGAAACCCGATATAAAAGAGTATGTACTATATAATAATTCCATTTCTATGAAGTTCAATAACAGGCAAAAAAAAAAAGAAAGAAAAAAAACCCACAAACAAGCAAAACAAAACTATGGTGGGCCAGGTGCAGTGGCTCACGCCCTAATCCCAGCACTTGGGAAGCTGAGGCCAGCCTGGCCAACATGGTGAAATTTCGTCCCTACTAAAAATATAGAACTTGGCCAGGCATGGTGGTGCACACCTGTAATTCCAGCTACTTGGGAGGCTAAGGCAGGAGAATCACTTGAACCCAGGAGGCGGAGATTGCAGTGAGCCGAGATCATGCCACTGCACTCCAGCCTGGGCTACAGAGCGAGACATAACAACAGAACCCTATGTTAATAGAAGACAGAAACAGTTACCTGTAGGGACAGGTTTGGGATGGGGGTGCCTTCTGGAGATGGAAAATGTTCTGTGCTGGGTGGGGTGGCTCACGCCTATAATCCCAGCATTTTGTGAGGCCGAGGCTGGCGGATCGCTTGAGCCCAGGAGTTCCAGACAAGCCTGGCCAACATGGCAATACCCCAACTCTACTAAAAATACAAACATTAGGTCAGGTGCGGTGGCTCACGCCTGTAATCCCAACACTTTGGGAGGCTGAGGTGAGAAGATCAACTGAGGTCAAGAGTTCAAGACCAGCCTGGCCAACATGGCAAAACCCCATCTCTACTAAAAATACAAAAAATTAGCTGGGTGTGGTGGTGCACACCTGTAATCCCAGCTACTCAGGAGGCTGAGGCAGGAGAATTGCTTGAACCCAGGAGGCAGAGGTTGCAATGAGCCAAGATCACGCCACTGCACTCCAGCCTGGGTGACAGAGCAAAAAAGAAGAAAAAAAAAAATGTTCTGCATTGTGAATCTGGGAATGGTTATATCATATACCTATGGGAAAATTTATTAAGCTATTACGTAAGATTTGTGTCCTTTGCTTATGCATGTTATACCTAAACAAGATAAGAGTCCTTTAAATTCATTTTGGCATGGCCTATCCTCTATTAACATAGCCACTCCCGCATTCTTTTTTTTTTTTTTGAGACAGAGTTTCACTCTTGTTGCCCTGATCTCGGCTCACCGCAACCTCCACCTCCTGAGTTCAAGCGATTCTCCTGCCTCTGCCTCCTGAGTAACTGGAATTACAGGCATGTGCCACCATGCCCGGCTAATTTTGTATTTTTAGTAGAGACGGGGTTTCTCCATGTTAGTCAGACTGGTCTCGAACTCCCGACCTCAGGTGATCCACCAGCCTTGGCCTCCCAAAGTGCTGGGATTACAGGCGTGAGCCACTGCACCCCGGCCTCCAGCATTCTTTTGATTAGTATTAGTATATTCTTGTACTTTCTACCTCTTTGTGCCTTTTTTCTTTTTTCTTTTTTTTTTTTTTTTTGAGATAGGGTCTCACTCACATCACCCAAGCTAGAGTTCAGTGGAATGATCTTGGCTCACTGCAACCTCAAATTCCAATACTCAGTTTCCTGAGTAGCTGGTACTATCGGAACATGCCACCACTCCTGGCTGATTTTTTTGTATTTTTAGTAGAGATGGCTTTTCACCATGTTGCCCAGGCTGGTCTTGAACTCCTGGGCTCAAGCAATCTGCCTGCCTCAGCCTTCCAAACTACTGGGATTTCAGGCATGAGACACTGTGCCCGGCCTTGTGTCTTTATTTTTAAAGCTGGCTTCTTGTAGATAGCATATAGATGGGTGTTGCTTTTTCATCTGCCTTTTAATTGGGTTGTCTAGATTATGTATATCTATTTTACTTATTGATCTGATTGAGTTTAAATCTACCATCTTGGTTGCACAACTGTATAAATTTATTAAGTATCATTAAACTGTTTATTTAAAATCTACCATCTTGCTGTTTTTTTTGTTTGGTTTTGTTTTGTTTTTTGAGATGAAGTCTTGCTGTGTCACCCAGACTGGAGTGCAGTGGCACCATCTCTGCTCACTACAAACTCCGCCTCCAGGGCTCAAGTGATTCTGTCGCCTCAGCCTCCCGAGTAGCTGGGATTATAGGCGCCTACCACCATGCCCAGCTAATTTTTGTATTTTTAGTAGAGACGGGGTTTCACCGTGTTGGCCAGGCTGATTTCGAACCCCTGACCTCAGGTGATCTGCCCACCGTGACCTCCCAGAGTGCTGAGATTACAGGTGTGAGCCACCGTACCTGGCTCTTTTTTTTTTTTTGAGACACAGTGTCACTCTGTCCCCCAGGCTGGAGTATAGTGGCTCAATCTCAGCTCACTGCTACCTCTGCCTCCTGGGTTCAGGTGATCCTCTTGCCTCAGCCTCCTGAGTAGTTGGAATTACAGGCATGCGCCACCATGCCTGGCTAATTTTTGTATTTTTAGTAGAGACGGGGTTTCGCCATATTTGCCAGGCTGGTCTTAAACTCCTGAGCTCAAGTGATCCACCTGCCTCAGGCCCCTGAAGTGCTGGGATTACAGGTGTGAACCACTGTGCCTGGCCTAGATTGATTATTGATTGATTGGTTGATTATTTATTTATTTATTTTGAGATAGAGTCTTGCTCTATTGCCTAGGCTAGAGTGCAGTGGCATGGTCTCAGCTCACTGCAATCTCTGCCTCCCGGGTTCAAGCGATTCTCCTGCCTCAGCCTCCTGAGCAGCTGGAATTACAGGCACCTGCCACCATACCTGGCTAATTTTTTGTGTTTTTAGTAGAGGTGGGGTTTTACCATGTTGGCCAGGCTGGTCTCGAACTCCTGACCTCGTGATCCACCTGCCTCAGCCCCACGAAGTGCTGGAATTACAGGTGTGAGCCACCATGCGTGGCTTATATTTATTTTCTAATAAAAATTTCTGAGCTTTGTTCTGGGATGAAGCGAAGTTACTTTGCAAAAGTTTGGTCCCTTTGAGGCTATTTTTTTTTTTTTTTTTTTTTGAGGTGGAGTCTCGCTCTGTTGCCCAGGCTGGAGTGCAGTGGCGCGATCTCAGCTCACTGCAAGCTCCGTCTCCCGGGTTCACGCCATTCTCCCGCCTCAGCCTCCCGAGTAGTTGGGACTACAGGTGCCCGCCACCATGCCTGGCTAATTTTTTCTATTTTTAGTAGAGACGGGGTTTCACCGTGCTAGCCAGGATGGTCTCGATCTCCTGACCTCGTGATCTGCCTGCCTCGGCCGCCCAAAATGCTGGGATTACAGGCGTGAGCCACCGCGCCCGGCCCGAGGCTATTTTTAAGCTTTGTTAGGCGGGACCAGAACAGACTTTAGTCTAGGGCTAATTTTGCCCCATTACTGAGTCAATACCCTTCTGAGTACTATCTGATGCCCTGTTAGTTATAATGTCTTGTCTCTCTGCTAGCAGGACCATAACCAATTCCCGGCCTTGTGTGGGTCTGGGAATCATTCTCTCTCCTCCGTTGGGTGGTCTTGACCTGGCCTCAAGCGGTTTCCTCACACACATGCACTGATTAGTACTCGGCTGAAGACTCAAGTGGGATCCCCTGCAAATTTTCAGCATTCTCTTTCTCTGTCCGGCACTTTTTTTTTTTTTAAGACAGAGTGTCACTCTTGTTGCTCAGGCTGGAATGCAATGGCACGATCTCGGCTCACCAAAACCTCCGCCTCCCAGGTTCAAGCGACTCTCCTGCCTCAGCCTCTCAAGTAGCTGGGATTACAGGCAACTGCCACCATGCCCGGCTAATTTTTTGTAGTTTTAGTAGAGGTGGGGTTTCACCATGTTGGCCAGGTTGTTCTCGAACTCCTGACCTCAGGTGATCCACCCGCCTTGGCCTCCCAAAGGCTGGGATTGCAGGTGTGAGCCACTGCGCCTAGTCCTCTGTGCAGAACTCTTTTCTAATACCTTACCCAGTGAACTCCTGGGCCTCTCTTGTCTGCCAGCTTAACCTCCTCAACTCAGGTAGACCATCAGACTCTGCCTGAGTTACTCCGCCCTGTACTGTGACTGGAAACTCACTCCAGGTAATAGGTTTGAACAATTGTAGGAGCTTTGTTTCTCTTCTGTCAGGGATCACTGGGCTGTGCTGCCTGATGTCCAGTATCTGAACCCCATTGTTCTGAATATTCTGTCTGGATTTTTTAGTTGTTTCTAGTGGGAGGATAAATCAATTCCCTGTTACTCCATCTTAGACAGAAGCAGAAGCTCAGCTCATTCATTTTGGAGATTGATGTCCTACAATTCTGTGAATCTTTTTTTTTTTTTTTTTTTTTTTTTTTAGACAGAGTCGTGCTCTGCTGCCCAGGCTGGAGTGCAGTGGTGCGATCTCGGCTCACTGCATCCTTAACTTCCTGACCTCTCAGGCTCAAGCAATCTGCCCACCACAGCCTCCCAAGCATGTGGGACTACAGGCACATGTGCCACCACACCCAACTAATTTTTGTATTTTTTGATAGAGATGGGGTTTTGCCATGTTGCTCAGGTTGGATGTGAAATTTTTAAAAAATTGATTGTCAATTTCCAACTGGGTACTGTAGCTCACTCTGTAATCCAAGCACTTTGGGAGGCCAAGGTGGAAGGATCACTTGGAGCCAGGAGTTCAAGACCAGCCTGGACAACACATCGAGATCCTGTCACTACAAAAATAAATAATTTAAAACATCAGCTGGATGTGGCGGTGGCGTGTGCCTATAGTCCCAACTACTGGGGAGGCTGAGGCAGGAAGATCACTTGAGCCCAGCAGTTCAAGGCTGTGTGGTGACCCATGATCGCACCACTGTTCTCCTGCCTGGGAGAAAGACCCTGTCTTTAAAAAAATTTTTTTTAAATTAAAAGTCAGTTTCCTGCTCTCTTCATCTCTGTCTTCTGTTTCAGGATTAGTCAGATATTGGAGCCACCGCACTCCAGTCTGGGAGACAGAGCGAGACTCCGTCTCAAAATAATAACAATAAGCACATCAGTTACCACTCCTTGAGCGCCTACCAAATTACCAAAAACCTGCCATTTTAATAGATTTTCTTATTGAATCATCACAGGAATTCCATGAAGTAAATATTATTATCCCTCTTTCACAGATGAGGGGACTGAGGGACAAAGAGATTAACTCACTAGCTCAAGATCATACTGTTTGTGGCTGGGCGCAGTGGCTCACGCCTGTAATCCCAGCACTTTGGGAGGCCAAGATGGGCGGATCACGAGGTCAGGAGATTGAGACCATCCTGGCTAACACGGTGAGACCCCATCTCTACTAAAAAAAATACAAAAAATTAGCCGGGCGTGGTGGCAGGCTCCTGTAGTCCCAGCTACTCAAGAGGCTGAGGCAGGAGAATGGCGTGAACCCAGAAGGCGGAGCTTGTAGTGAGCCGAGATCGTGCCACTGCACTCCAGCCTGGGTGACAGCGAGATTCCATCTCAAAAAAAAAAAAAGATCACACTGTTTGTGGAATGGCAGAAGCTGGGTTGAAACTCAGCCAAAAACCGTGATCGTGACCACAGAGGGCAGCTGGAATTCAAGGGGCCTGCCTGTTTTTCTGCATCTCACCATCCACGGGTTTCCTGTTTTTTGTGCCAGGCTCTGGGGAACCTAAGTGAATATGGGCCCAACAGATGGGTGTTCACCAGAGAGTGAGCCAAGAAAGAGGGGTGGGGTCAGACAGAGGTCCCTATAGAAGTGGGAAAAAGCAAGATAAGGCCAGGAGACCGTGTCTTTCTTCCTTTTTTTTTTTTTTTTATTTTGTGACAGAGTCTTGCTCTGTCACCCAGGCTAGAGTGCAGTGACACAATCTTGGTTCATTGCAACCTCTGCATCCCGGGTTCAAGCAATTCTCATGCCTCAGCCTCCAGAGTAGCTGGGACTACAGGTGCGTGCCACCACACTGGGCTAATTTTTTTTTTTTTTTTTTTTTTTTTTTTTTTGAGACGGAGTCTCGCTCTTATTTGCCCAGGCTGGAGTGCAATAGTGCGATCTCGGCTCACTGCAACCTCCGCCTCCTGGGTTTAAGCGATTCTCCTGCTTCAGCCTCCCGAGTAGCTGGGATTACAGGCTCCTGCCACCGCCCCTGGCTAATTTTTGTATTTTTAATAGAGATGTGGTTTTGCCATGTTGCCCAGGCTGGACTCAAACCCCTGGCCTCAGGTGATCCACCTGCCCCAGCTTCCCAAAATGCTGGGATTACAGGCATGGGCTACCGTGCTCGGCCATGTGTCTTTTGACTTTAAAGGAGCAGCTTGCAAATCATATTCAAAGCAGTATGCATACGAGATGTAAATTGCATCAGAAATGAGCATCTGGTATTTTTGAGTCAATAGCTCAGGCACTTTTGGGAGGGCCCTCCCCAGCTTTCTCCCAGGGTTGCCTGGGGTCAGGATCCCTTGCAAGACCTATTAACTAAACTTGAGATGTAGCATGTGCCTCTGCCAAACCCAGCTCTGGATAGAAAGGGGAGTGCTGCTGACCATGTCAAGGCGGGTTCTTTATTCTCACATTTGTCTGACAAATACTTGTAAAGCACCTGCTGAGCATAAGGTGCTCAGGCAGATGCAGTAGACAAGCAGGAAAGTCATTACTTCTAACTTTTAAGAACATACCCTCTACTTGGGGAAATAAATAAATAAAGACTCCAGTATCGTCTAGAGTCTAGACCAGGCTTTCTTAGCCTCAGTTCTATTGATATTTGGAGCTGGGTAATTCTTTGTTGAAGGGGGTTTTCCAGAGCATCATAAGATACTTAGCAGCATCCCTGAGCTCTACTCATTAGATACCATTAGCAACTCCTGAGTTGTGACAACCAAAAATGTTCCCAGACATTGCCAAATGTGGGGAGGGAGGGCAAAATCCCCCCAGGTAAGAACTGCTGCTCAAGACCCTAAGGCTATGAGCTTTTCAGGTGAGTCAACAAACCCAGTGGGCTGAGGATTTGACTTCAAGGATGCACGTTGTTCCATATTTTTGTATTTTAACCACTATGGAAGGCGCTCTTCTCAAATTTATTATGTAATTATTTTCCTTGAAGCCCAGACCTGACCCCCAACCCCAGCATGTGCTATAATTCCGTCCAGACCCCGGAGATTCTTGAGGACCAATCAATGTTGCCCCCAAATGGAATGGCCCCAGCCTGCAGAGCCCATCAGGTCTGCAGTCTGCTCTTTCTGCTCTTCAGCATCTCTCTACCTCCTCTTTCCCTGTCATCCAGTTGGCCCTGTGGGAGTGCTGGTTATATTCCTATCGACTCTGGCCCCCATTCCCTTTGATTGGCAGCCAGGAGTTAAGGAACTCAGTTTTGCAGATCAGTGTTTTTCTAACTGTGCCCTGCCAAGCACTGGGAATCCCCAGGGCCCTCTCAGAAGCCCCCGTGGGATGTAGTGGGGTAGGAGGAGGAGGAGGAGCTTCCGGGAGGCTGGAGGAGTGGAGCCGGTAGGTCGCCCTGCCCCAGCCCTCAGTGGCCCCACAGCAGCTTGGCTGTTCTTGGTTTTGTTTCTCTCTGCTTCTGCATGATATCTTTTGAACAAAAAGTCCCAAGTGTACAAAAAGTCCCGAAAGGCGTTCGCAAACCACTGACCTAGATGGAGGGAATTGTGAGGAGCAGAGGGCCCCCTCTTATAAAATGCCTGCACTTCGGTGCAGGATTTGGTGGTGTCGGCTGTTTGGAGGCTCTTTAAGCCTCCTAACTCCTTGTCACTGGTGGATGGTGGGGTGCTGGCAGGAGGGCATCCCTTTACACAAGGGCTCATTGCTCTATGGATGTGGGCAGAGAATGAACAGGAGAGGGAGACTGAACTCCCGGCTTCCACATCAGGCACAAACCCCAGGACGTGAAGATCCCTAACTGCCTCCCCTCCGGCCCCCAAATAGCAGAACAGAGAGTAATCGCACTGCAGTGGCAGTGGAAGGAGCTGAAGCTAGACGCCGGGAAGAACTTCCCAACTTGGCACCTGGGGGAGAAGCAGCTGGGAGCAAATGTGGAACTGTCTGGGGTAGGAGGAGTTCCCCTTTGCAGGCTGAGAGATAATCACATATACCCTCCCACTCACACCCCCTTCGTCTGCTCCTGCCCCAACCAGGGCTGACTCCAGAAATTCCGCACAGATAAACCTCCAGGCCCTGAAACTCAGCAAGGGGTGGGGAGAGTGGGACCTGGGGCCATGCCTCCTCTGTTGCTAAGAAGCCCTTTCTGGGTTAGCACCGTGGCTCACACCTGTAATCCCAGCACTTTGGGAGGCCCAGGCAGGTGGATCACTTGAGGTCAGGAGTTCAAGACCAGCCTGAACAATATGGTAAAACCCCATCTCTACAAAAAAAAAAAAAAAATATATATATATATATATATATATATACACACACACACACACACACACACACACACACAAATTAGCCAGCACGGTGGCACATCTGTAATCCCAGCTACTCAGGAGGTTGAGGCACAAGAATTTCTTGAACTCGGGAGGCAGAGGTTGCATTGAGCCAAGATTGCACCACTGTACTCCAGCCTGGGTGACAGAGTGAGACTCCATCTCAAAAAAAAAAAAAAAAAAAAGAATCCTTTTCTGTCTGACCCCCACCAGACGGCAGCAGAATTGTGTGGGGAGCTTGTTCCCGAGGGACCTGGGGCATGGAGCAGGCTCTCCCTTCTCCCTCCGACCTCCAGGCCCCACTGAGCCCTCTGGACACAAGCACAATCAGGCACTTCATGCCTGGCAAGGGTCAGAATGAAAGGCCTGTGTCTGTCTGCTCCCCCCTCCTCCCTTTCTCCATCTTCAGATAATTCCATCTGCCCTTGGGCCAGAGCCTCATCTTTCTCCCTCCTTTCCCCCTCCTGCCTGCTGAGTTATTTACAAATATCTGGGAACAGAAGGGATTTCTTCAGTGCTCTGTAGTGCCTGCCACTGACTCAGGTCTCTAACATGCTGGGGGGTGGGAGGATAAAGATGCTCGTGGTCCTCCCCTGTCACCCACAGGAACCCAAAGAGCTCAATACGCTGGGCGCAGTGGCTCATGCCTGTAATCCCAGTATTTTGGGAGGCTGAGGTGGGAGGATCACCTGAGGTCAGGAGTTCAAGACCAGCCTGGCCAACATAATGAAACCCCATCTCTACAAAAATTAGCCAGGCGTGGTGGTACGCGCCTGTAATCCCAGCTACTTGGGAGGCTGAGGCAGGAGAATCACTTGAACTCAGGAAGTGGAGGTTGCAGTGAGCTAACACCACTGCACTCCAGCCTGGGCAACAGAGTGAGACTCCATCTCAAAAAAATCAAGAAAAGAAAAAAAGAAAAAAAACGCCAAGCGCAGTGGCTCACACCTGTAATCCCAGCACTTTGGGAGGCCGAGGCGGGCAGATCATGAGGTCAGGAGATCGAGACCATCCTGGCTAACACGGTGAAACCCTGTCTCTACTAAAAGTACAAAAACAAAATTAGCCAGGCATGGTGGCGGGCGCCTGTAGTCCCAGCTACTTGGGAGGCTGAAGCAGGAGAATGGCGTGAACCTGGGAGGCGGAGCTTGCAGTGAGTTGAGATCGTGCCACTGCACTCCAGCCTGGGTGACAGGGCGAGACTCCGTCTCAAAAAAAAAAAAAAGAGCTTGGCCTTGGCCAGGCGCGGTGGAATCCCAGTACTTTGGGAGGCCGAGGCGGGTGGATCACCTGAGGTCAGGAGTTTGAAACCACTCTGGCCAACATGGTGAAACCCCATCTCTACTGAAAATACAAAAATTAGCTGGGCATGGTGGTGAGTGCCTGTAATCCCAGCTACTCGGGGCTGAGGCAGAGAATTGCTTGAACCCAGGAAGTGGAGGTTGCAGTGAGCTGAGATGGCGCCACTGCACTCCAGCCTGGGTGACAAAGCAAGACTCTGTCTCAGAAAAAAAAAAAAAAAGGAGCTCAATGGCTCCCCAAGGTCACACTGCGGCAGCCCATTTTCTGTCTCCCACTCTGTTGTCCTACGTGGTTTGTCCCGGGTACAGGGTGAACCAGGAAGAGGATGAGTTACTGCCACTTCCCCATGGAGTCAAAGGGCTTCTTCCTCCTGGAAAATGCCCGGACACGGAAGTGACTAAGACCTAGTGGAGCTGCTGAACCTAAAAAGTAAGTTCAAATTCGGGGCCCCTCCTTCCGATAGCCATGTGGCCCAAGGAAGGGAAGCTGTCCGTGCAGCTGGGGGAGCTAATCTCCAACATGTTCTCCCCAAGCCCACCTCCTGCCACCCCACCCCAATGCTGAAGCCCAGACAAGCAGCCAGGAACTGGCGTCACCATCCCCAGTCCCTCAGACGCTCGTCCCACCGCTACCACCCGTGAGCAACCATTCCGGGGCCTGACATTCTGTCGGCTTCACACCACCTCCCAGAGCCCCAGCCAGAAGCACTTCCTGGATAAAATATTAAACATGCAAATCTGAGACAGAGCCTTAACGAGCGACAGACTGCACGACCACAGCCTGGCAAACGAGACGCACGACGTCCGGGGGTGGGGGGGTGAGAGGTATATATAGATATAGACTTTGGATCTATCTGTGCAACGTGTGTGTAAGGCAGAGAACAGCAGGGATGGAAAAGTACCGCAGCAGCCTCCAGCTGGAGTGGCCTGAGGTGGCGGCAGGAGGCTGGCCGGGTGGGAGGGTCGAGAGGAGCCCCAGAGCCAGGCTCAGAGTGGGGGATGACAAAAGCCCTTTGTGCTTGGATTCTGTGCACGGGGTGCCAGACACGCTGGGCAGGGGAATGGGCATTGGTTCTGGAGAAGGAAGTTGGTTAGAGGCAAGGCCTCCGAGTGGAAGAAAAGAAGGGGAGACAGAGGAGAGGCATAGACCTGTGCGGCAGGAAGGGGGTTGTCTAGAGGGAGAACACCTCCACTCACATGGGGCACGGGGCGGGGGGGTCTCTTGTCACCACACTGGCCCAGGTGTCATGGAGCTCACGTGGAATTAGGTCAGTAAGGTTCCTGCCTTGATTCAAGTCAGCATGAATTTGACGACGGTGCTTCTTAAACTTGCACATGTGCCAGGATCGTCTAGGATCTTGTTGGTAAATGCAATTCCGATTAGGGAGGCCTGGAGTGGGGCCTAAGAGTCTGCATTACTAGCAAGACTCAGGTGATGCCAGTTTTGCTGGCCTCCTGGCCCCCATCAAGTGGCGAGGGACTACAAGGAACTAGAGCAACACAGAGCTCCCTTTGGCTCAGGCAAACACAAGGACCCACAAGAGTTCAGAGTGGGCTCAGAGGCTAAGCCCAAAGGCGCCCGGCCTAAGGGGAGGTCCATGGTGCTGATCAAGATGGTGTCTGTCCACAGTGTCCAGCCTGTCATGGAATTAGAACTATAGGACACCAACTTGGCCCAAACCAACACAGAACCCAGCCCAAGTGTCAGGGAGCCTGTAGCAGCCCACACTGACACAGGGCTCACAGGGCCTGGGGTGACATGGAGCCTGGTGGGGTGGGACTGAATGATAGGGCGCCCATCTTGCTTCAGGAAATCACAGAGCCCACGGGGATTAGACTGAAGTGGTGCCCGTTTTGGTCCAGAATGACATGGAACCCACAGTGGCCACAGAGGTCTGGACTGACTTGGAACTCAGAAAGGACTAACAGAGGTGATAGCCACATTGGCTCACGGTGACAGAGAGCTCATCGGGACTCGGACCAACTGGACCAACCAGGCACCCAACACAGAGCCCCAGACATGACAGGGGGCTCTCCGTGCAAACTCCAGGTTGCAGAAGACAGGAAGGGAGGGGCCGGAGGAGGCTGGGAGAGGGGAGGAGCAGGTGCCTGGGAGCAAGGCTGCTCTGTGGCTGCTGTGAGCCTGCCTGCCGTGGGCTGAGTGCTACTTGGCTGGGCCCCAGAGAGGAGGTGCTGCTGCTGCAAGGCTCAGATGGAGGAGGAAGTGGGAAGCGGAGGCAGAGTGGGCGCGAGGCTGGGGTGGGGAGAGCACGTCCTCCCCCAAAGAGGCTTGGCATGGGGGCTGGCCCACTGCCCTATCTGGATCCTGGCATTTACACTCCCCGCTCCCATTATACACGGATGGTGCGGTGGGTTATGGGGCTGGGACTTACGGACCCCAGATCAAGGAGCATTCAGCGCTGGGGCAACAAACAAACCGATGTCTCCCTGAATGGAGCACTCAGCGTCCAGAGGAGGAAGGATTCTCTCTCCTGGCACTGGAGGTCCTTTTGATGCAGCCAGGTCCCTAGGCAGAGTGCCCTGGCCCTATTGTGTCCTTGCCCAGAGGAATGCAGAAAACAATGCAGGCTGCCCCTTCCCAAATCCCTGGCAAGATCTAGAAATAGGTGCCCACACCTTCGTCTTAACTAAACCCAGCCCTCCCTCCCGCTTCTGGTCAGATGCCTCTCAGTCCTTGTCCCTACCAAGGGTAGAAACCCCTCAGAGGCTACCTGCAGCTTCTCTTTATGCCAAGGTTAATGTAGAGGAGGAAGGGATGGAGGGAGGGGCGTTACTATGAATTTATTTTTTGAGACAAGGTCTTGCTCTCTCACCCAGACTGAAGTGCATCAGCATGATCATAGCTCACTGCAGCCTTGATCTCTTGGGCTCAAGCAATCCTCCCCCTTCAGCCTCCTGAGTAGCTGAGCTGGGACTACAAGCACAAGCCACCACACCTAGCCAATTTTTTAAAAATTTGTTGGCCCGGGCGCGGTGGCTTACTTCTGTAATCCCAGCACTTTGGGAGGCCAAGGCGGGCAGATCACAAGGTCAGGGAATCGAGACCATCCTGGCTAACACAGTGAAACCCTGTCTCTACTAAAAATACAAAAAATTAGCTGGGCATGGTGGCAGGCGCCTGTAGTCCCAGCTGCTGGGGAGGCTGAGGCAGGAGAAAAGCATGAACCCGGGAGGTGGAGCTTGCAGCGAGCCGAGATCGCGCCACTGCACTCCAGCCTGGGCGACAGAGCGAGACTCCGTCTCAAAAAAAGAAAATTTGTTGGCAGAGTCTCCCTATATTTCCCAGGCTGGTCTTGAACTCGTGGCCTCAAGCAATCCTCCCACCTCTGCCTCCCAAAGTGCTGGAATTACAGGAGTGAGCCACTGCACCTGGCCAATTTGAATGGGGAGCTGGATGACGCTCCCCATCCAGCCTGGTACCGCTGAAGAATCCATCCCTAATTCCACTCCTGCCCACACATCTCCAGGCTGTCCTAGTTTCTGTTTCAAGACAGGGGGGACACATGTTACACACTCCTAGACACAGAGCTGTGCAGAGCCAAGAGATGCACATGCATGCATGTGGGATAGATGAATGCAGGAGATTGCACACTCGAGGCCGGTGCACACACATGCATATCCAGAGACTCCTTCCTGACTCACAAACAAACCCAAGGACCCCCCCAGCAGACACACACACAGAGCTCCCTGTTCACAGGGCCAAACAGACACACGTGGACAGATATACAGGCCCTCATAAGCCATAGGCGTGATTCCCCACAGGGGTTCCCTACTCTCTATCCAGCTCCTGCTCCCAGGTCCCCACCCTCTGGGCCACAAAAACAGCAAAGGCAGCCCTGCTGCCACACTACAAGGGCCAGGGGATCAAGGATAACCACAACCCTGAGAATGGATCCCCAATCTCCCCTCTTCTCTCCATAAGCTCCTGCCTTTTGGAACTGCAGTGCTTATTTCCCCACGACAGGTCTCTCTGTGGGAGGGACCAAGGGTGGAGGACACTTCACTTCCCTTCTGGTTTTTTTGTTTGTTTGTTTTAAGACTGTCGCCCAGGCTGGAGTGCAATGGCGCGATCTCGGCTCACTGCAACCTCCGCCTCCCAGGTTCAAGCGACTCTCCTGCCTCAGCCTTCCGAGTAGCTGGGACTATAGGGGCACACCACCACATCTGGCTAATTTTTGTATTTTTAGTAGAGGCAGGGTTTTGCCATGTTGGCCAGGCTGTTCTCAAACTCCTGACCTCAGGTGATCCACCCACCTCAGCCTCTCAAAGTGGTGGAATTACAGGCGTGAGCCACTGCACCTGGTCCTTTTTTTTTTTTTTTTTTTTTTTTTTTTTTTTGAGATGGAGTCTCTCTGCCGCTTAGGCTGGAGTGCAATGGTGCAATCTCGGCTCATTGCAACCTCTGCCTCCCGGATTCAAGTGATTGTCCCTCAGCCTCCCGAGTAGCTGGGATTACAGGTGCCCACCACCACCCCCAGCTAATTTTTGTATCTTTGGTACAGACGGGGTTTCACTATGTTGGCCAGGCTGGTCTCGAACTCCTAACCTCGTGATCCACCCGCTTCGGCCTCCCGAAGTGTTTTTTTTTTTTTTTTTGAGATAAGTTCTCATTCTGTCACCCAGGCTGCAGTGCAGTGGTGCGAGCATAGCTCACTGCGGCCTCAAACTCCTGGGCTAAAGTGATCCTCTTGTCTCAGCCTCCTGAGTAGCTGGGACAATAGGCACATGCCACTGTGCCTGGCTAATTTTTTAATATATTTATTTATCTACTTTTTTTTTTGGAGACAGGGTCTCGCTCTGTCTCTCTGGGTGGAGAGTAGTGGTGCAATCACAGCTCACAGAAGCACTGATCTCCCAGGCTCAAGCAATCCTCTCACCTCAGACTCCCAAGCATCTGAGACTACAGGTATGTGTCACCACACCCAGCTAATTTTTTATTTTTTGTAGATAGGGGGACTCACTATGTTGCCCAGGCTGGTCTCAAACTCCTGGCCTCAAGCAATCCTCCCTCCTTGGCCTCCCAGAATGCTGGGGTTACAGGTGTGAGCCACCACACACAGCCCCTTCTTCTTCTTTTTTTTTTTTGTTTGTTTGTTTGTTTTTTGTTTTTTGAGACAGAGTCTCGCCCTGTCATCCAGGCTAGAGGGCAATGGCACAATCTCGGTTCACTGCAACCTCTGCCTCCCGGGTTCAAGCGATTCTCCTGCCTCAGCCTCCCGAGTAGCTGGGACTACAGGCACCTGCCACTGTGCCCAGCTAATTTTTTTTTATTTTTAGTAGAGATAGGGTTTCACCATGTTGGCCAGGCTGATCTTGAACTCCTGACCTCAAGTGATCCACTCGCCTCGGCCTCCCAAGTGCTGGGATTACAGGCATGAGCCACCGTGCCCGGCCCTATCCCATCTTTGTGTGACATTCCACCCTGTTTTCCTCCTTTCTTGATACTCTCCTCCTTTGGTTCGTGGATGAGTTAGGGTAAGTTGTGTTCGTTAGGCCAATATTTTATTTTATTATGTTTTAATTTTCCATTGTATTAATTAGGCTAATTATTTTTTCTTTTTTTTTTTTTTTTTTTGAGACGGAGTCTTGCTCTGTCGCCCAGGCTGGAGTGCAGTGGCGCGATCTCAGCTCACTGCAAGCTCCGCCTCCCAGGTTCACGCCATTCTCCTGCCTCAGCCTCTCCGAGTAGCTGGGACTACAGGCGCCCGCCACCACGCCCGGCTAATTTTTTTGTATTTTTAGTAGAGACGGGGTTTCACCGTGGTCTCAATCTCCTGACCTCGTGATCCACCCGCCTCGGCCTCCCAAAGTGCTGGGATTACAAGCGTGAGCCACCGCGCCCGGCCTATTTTTTCATTAGTTAAGTTAATTCTCTATATTATTTGGGCTATGCTAAACTGTTTAGTTCAGGCTAAGTTGTACTGGTTAGGCTAAACTCCTAGAACAAAGAGATCCAAAAAAAGATGATGGCTTGAAGAATGTAAAATTTCCTTCTTTCCTGTGTTGCAAGTGAACACTCCAGGTCAGCAGGGAGCTCTCACAGCCATTCCGGGACCAGGCTTCTTCCATGTGCTGCTGTGCTGCCCCCTAGGGCCCTGCCAGTGACTCAGGACCGAAGCCGAGTGACTGCCATGCCAGGTTCCAGCCAGCAGGAAGGGCGAGGGAGTGTGGGGCGGGCAGGCCCAGGGTCTTAAAGCCCAGGCTGGGAGAGTCACACACCCCTTCCCCTTGGCAGCCCAGTGGTGGGAATGAAATCACATAGTTGTACCTGACTGCAAAGGGGCTGGAAAGTGTGCCTACCCAGGCGGCACGGGGAGCTCAGATTTGGGTGGACAATGAGCAGTGGTCACCAGAGCCCCCAGAGCCTCCTCCCTCTCCCTCCTCTCCCCCTCTCTCTCCCTACTCTCTCCCTGGCCATTCCTCCCCAGCCCCCGCCTTTTTTTTTTTTTTTTTTTTTTGAGACAGAGCCTCCCTCTTTTGCCCACCACAGGCTGGAGTGCAGTGGCATGATCGTGGCTCACTGCTTCCTCGACCTCCTGGGCTCAAGTGATCCACCTCAACCTCCCAAAAAACTGGGACTACAGGCACGAACCACCACGCCCAGCTAATTTTTTTTTTTTTTTTAATTTTTAGTAGAGACAAAATCTGACTATGTTGACCAGGCTTGTCTCAAACTCCTGGGCTCAAGTGATCTGCCCTCCTTGCCCTCCCAAAGTGCTGGGATTACAGGCGTGAGCTGCCACGGCACTTGGCTCCCCTTCATAAATGTGCCCCAGGGTTCTGTTCTTGGCCCTTTTCTCACCCCACATGTATGCCTTGGCCATTCCCGTCCAATCCTGTCTGATGCCCTAAAGCCTCCCTACCTCCAGCTCAGGACTCTCTCAGCCACAAACCCACACAGGCACCAGGGCCAAATCTGGGACTCAAGCGACACTCCTCCTCTGCCTCACCCCACATTCAATCTGTCACCAAAGCTGGCAAGTCTACCTTGTAAGGGCGCCCCCACCAAGACTGTCCTCTCCTTCTCCCCACCGACCCTGACCCCGAATGTGTTCTCACAGCCTCCACCCCTGCCCCCCTGCCTCTGCCCTCCCCCAAGCACTCCACACCAGCCTCCCATGAATCATGAAATGTGATTATTCACCCTGCCTGGTCCTGAGCCCTCTTCTCTCACAGTCTGATTGGGTCACCCTTCAGGGGCTCCCTCTTGTCTTCAGAATCAACTTCTTACCCTAACATATAAGACCTTTTGTGATCTGACCTCGGTCTACTTTATCTCTTGTCACATGTACCCTGTGCTCCAGCCACTCAAACCTTGGCACTTTTGTACGTGCTCTGCCCCAGTGCCTCTGGGCCTTCACTTCAGGGATTCCTATATCCTTTAAGACTCAATTCAGAGAGCTCCTTCTCTGAGAAGCCCCCTCTGACGCCCTGGTGCTCTTCCCACATGCTCCACTGTTCCCTCAACCTCACCAGTCTCCACCTCTATGCCCGTCTTGTCCTGCTTGCTCACTTACCCCTCTCCCCTGCTAGGTGGTGAGCTGTGGGAGAGCAATATGAGGTTTTAGTTATTTCTCATCTCCAGTCCTTAGCCCATTGCTGGAGACAGTTAACACCTAACGCTTGAGAAATGTTAGCTCCTTTCTCTTCTCCTTTAAAACTGTGACACAAAGGCTGGGCACAGAAGCTCACGCCTGTAATCCCAGCACTTTGAGAGGCCAAAGCGGGTGGATCACCGGAGGTCAGGAGTTCAAGACCAGCCTGGTCAACATGGCAGAACCCCATCTCTACTAAAAATACAAAAATTGGCCAGGCATGATGGCTCACACCTGCAATTCCAGCTACTCGGGAGGCTGAGGCAGGAGAATTGCTTGAACCTGGGAGGCAGAGGTTGCAATGAGCTGAGATCACGCCACTGCACTCCAGCCTGGGCAACAGAGCAAGACTCTGTCTCAAACAAACAAACAAACAAACAACAGCAACAAAAACTGTAACACGTAGCTTTATACATAAAACTAAAATCTGGAAACAGCCCAAACATCCATCAACAGGAAAACATATACATTGCAGAATATTCATTCAATCAAATACTACATGGTGATAAAATGATTTAACTACGGCTTCATGCAACAGCATGAATGAATCCCATATGCATAATGTTGAACAAAAGAAGCCAGACCCAAAAACGTACCTTCCATTCTTAATGAGGGTCAAAAACAAGCCAAACGGATCTTCGGTGACAGAGTCTGGCATGGTGGTCATCTCCGGGTCGGGAGATCAACTGGGAGCAGGCCTCACACAGCCTCCCAAAGGCTGGAAGTGTTGCTTATCTAGGTCTGGGTGGCGATCACACAGGTAATGTACATGTGTAATGATCATCAAGCTGAAATTTTGATGCATTTTAGAGTAGGTAACTTCCCCTCTATTTGTTTAAGTGCTATGATTTTGTAATAAATCATCGTGGAAGCCGGGTACAGTGGCTCATGCCTGTAATCTCAGCACTTTGGGAGGCCGAGTCAGGAGGATCACTTGAGATCAGAAGTTCAAGATCAGCCTGAGTAGCATAATGAGACCCCCATCTCTACAAAAAATAAACAGACCTCACGCCTGTAATCCCAGCACTTTGGGAGGCCAAGGCAGGCGGATCACTTGACGTCAGGAGTTCTAGACCAGTCTGGCCAACATGGCAAAACCCTGTCTCTACTAAAAAAAATAGAAAAATAAAAATTAGCCAGGCATGGTGGTGCGCACCTGTAGTCCCAGCTTCTCAGGAGGCTGAGGCAGGAGAATTACTTAAGCCTGGGAGGTGGTGGTTGCAGTGAGCCAAGATTGTGCCACTGCACTCCAGCCTGGGTGACAGAGCGAGATTCCATCTCAAAAAAAAAAAAAAAAAAAAATTGGCCAGGCACGGTGGCTCACACCTGTAATCCCAGCCCTTTGGGAGACCGAGGCAGGTGGATCACAAGGTCAGGTGTTCGAGACCAGCCTGGCCAACAGGGTTAAACCCCGCCTCTACTAAAAATACAAAAATTAGCCAGCCATGGTGGCAGGCACCTGTAATCCCAGCTACTCAGGAGGCTGAGGCAGGAGAATTGCTTGAACTCAGGAGGCAGAGGTTGCAGTGAGCCAAGATTGCGCCATTGCACTCCAGCCTGGGCAACAGAGCAAGACTCCGTCTCAAAAAAAAAAATTAAAAATAAACAGAATTGGCCGGGCGCGGTGGCTTAAGCCTGTAATCCCAGCACTTTGGGGGGCTGAGGCGGGCGGATCACAAGGTCAGGAGATCGAGACCATCCTGGCTAACACGGTGAAACCCCGTCTCTACTAAAAATACAAAAAATTAGCCCGTCGAGGTGGCAGGCGCCTGTAAGCCCCAGCTACGCAGGAGGCTGAGGCAGGAGAATGGCGTGAACCTGGGAGGCGGAGCCTGCAGTGAGCGGAGATCGCGCCACTGCACTCCAACCTGGGCGACAGCGAGACTCCATCTCAAAAATAAATAAATAAATTAATTAATTAAAATAATAAAAAAAATAAACAGAATTAGCTGGGCATAGTGGCATGTGCCTGTGGTCGCAGCTACTTGGGAGGCTGATGTGGGAAGATCCCTTGAGCCTGGGAGATCAAGGCTGCAGTGAGCCAAGATTGCACCACTGTACTCAGCCTGGGTGACAGAGTCAGAGCCTGTTTCAAAAAAAAAAAATCATCATGGATGGCAAGTCTGCGTCTGAGAGGCACTTTCTGTTATGGAGTTCCCTGATTTTAGGTGATGACACTGAGGCCCAGAGAGGGTAAAACACTCAACACTCACCTCGAGTCGCTCAGCACATCTGTGGAGAGTCCACACCCTAAGGAGGGGACTGCATGTCCTGCTTTCCCCATGCCACTCTAGGGACCTTGGGGGCAGGCTCTGTGTCTTTGTCTCTGGAACAGAGCTCTGGGACCTCTACATATTGATGGGGGCTATTCCCACCCCATAACTTATTGCTGCTGGGCGGTGAAACATGGCAGCAGTGTGGGAATTTAGAGCACAAATTCAAAGGACACAATTCTGTAGCTGTATGAGCTTAACCTCTGTGAACCTCAGTTTTCTCATCTGCAAAATGGCGCTAATAGTACCGTGGTTGGGCACGGTGGCTCACGCCTGTAATCCCACACATTGGGAGGCCAAGGTGGGCAGATCATTTGAGGTCAGGAGTTCGAGACCAGCCTGGCCAAACATAGTGAAACCCGGTCTCTACTAAAAAATACAAAAATTAGCCAGGGATGGTGGCCCATGCCTGTAGTCCCAGCTACTAGGGAGGTTGAAGCATGAGAATCACTTGAACCCAGAAGGCGGAGGTTGCAGTGAGCCAAGATTGTGCCACTGCATTCCAGCCTGGGCAACAGAGTGAGACCCTGTCTCAAAGATAAATAAATAAATAATAACAATAGTACCTACCTCATATTGTGTCCTGAGGATTACATGAGCAACTAAGCATAATGTAACAAGGCCTGGTTCCAAGGAAATGCCATTACAGTGCTTGCTATGATAACCACTCAGGAGGAAACCTAGTCAGACAGACCAGAGCTACTTTGCTCCTCCACTGGCTGTGTGACCTCAGGCAAGTTAATTAACCTCTCTGAGTTCCATTTCCTCACCTGCTAAACAAGTAATACTTATCTATTGTTATGAAAGCAAAATAATGCCTGTAAAACACCTGACACCTGCTTAAGTTCCTTGTGTGCAGAGACCACGTCTTGCACATCAATCCCCCTCAGGCTCTAGCACAGGGCTCTCACTCCATGGCTTGGGAGAACGAATCCCTTCCCCAGCCACCCTCCTCTGGCTCGCCGTCCTCCTTCTGGTGCTAGCAGACAGCAGCATCTAGTGGACAAGCTCTGGAACTGCATTCTGGCCAAGGGTCACTCACCAAGCTGCTGTGCAGTCATTTAAATGAGGCTTTTTAAAAACGCTTTGGACAAGGGTGGAGGAGTCAGGAGGAACGGAGGTGGGGTGAAATGCATTGGACAAGTATTCATTAGGTGCCTGCTGTGTGCAAGGCACTGATCTAGGACCTTAAAAAATGAAGCAAGAGATACAAGATCACTGTAGAAGGACACAAGAAAAATCACAAATAAGTATAACTTTGTCATCAATACCCTTTTTATCTTAGAGAAAATATGAACACAGCATAGGGGGACTTGGCACATTGCACAGTGTCTTCTCAGGAAGTGTTTTTTGTTTTTGTTTTTGAGGCAGGGTCTCGTTTTGTCTCCCAGGCTGGAGTGCAGTGGGGTGATCACAGCTCACTGCAGCCTTGATCTCCCTGAAGTGGCTGAGCAATCGTCCCACTTCAGCCTCCAGAGTAGTTGGGACTACAGGTGCACGCCACCACACCTAGCTTGTTTTTTGTTTTTGTTTTTTTTTTGTTTGTTTGTTTTTGATAGCATCGAAGTCTCCCTATGTTGTCCAGGCTGGCTCAAACTCCTGGGCTCAAGTGATTCTCCCCGCCTTGGCCTCCCAAAGTGCTGGGATTACAGACACAAGCTACCTTGCCGGCCTTCTCAGAAAGTTTTTACAATTACAGGGGTGATTTTTTTTGAAGTGGTTGTTACATGTCATTGACTCTCAGTTAAGGCCAAGGCAATAAAATGAAAGCTTAGGTCAGGAAGGTTCTGCCTCGAGTCCCCTGACCCAGGTTCTCCATAGAGAGAGGGGAGCAGGAGTGTCTGACCCCAAAGCCGCACTCGCCCTCCACACTCCACAGTCCCCTCCTACCAGACACAGAACAGTGAAGAGGGTCTAGTGGTGGCATGGAGCACATCTAACTGGGGGAATCAAAAAAGACTTCATGGAAGAGATCACATTTTGCATTGGAGAATGAAGGTAAAGAAAGCAGGGAGGGGCATGCCAGGGGCGCTGGGGAAGGAAGTGCATTCCAGCCTAGTAGACCAGGTATACCTTCACTGGTATAAAGCGAAGTAATGGGAATCAAGTTGGATGAAGGAGCTGGAGGTTAAGGCCAAATCACAGAGGGCTCCAAATGACAGGCCAAGGAGGCTGCATTTAATACAATCAGGGGACCCACCAAGTAAGAAGGTAAACTGATCTGAAGGGATCAGAGAAAAACCAGACGTCCAGAAACTATTAATAGGTAGCTACTGTCATAGTCCAGCCTAGAGGTAGGGGACACTGCACCATGACGGAGTGGAGATTAGAGACACAATTGTGAGATCCTTGGGAGGGGAGAAGCAGCGGGAGGCTTGGAAATAGATTGCTGTGGGTCAAATGGGAGGACCCAGCTGAGAATTCAAGGTGCTGAGTCCAGGGGAAGTAATGGGGAGAAAGGCAGAGCTGTAACCAGAATGTGGACTTGACCAGGGAGACTGCTGTGGGCAGGGAGCTCTGGGCAGGGACCAGGAGCTTGGTCTTCGACAGAGGCATATGAGTTGCCATTGTCCCTGTGGAGATGTGGGACCAAGGCTCAGGAGGGGTGCTGGAGGGAGAGGCGGCAGGGACAGTCAAGTGGGAGTCATTTACCCATATAGGTGCAAGCTGATGACCTAGGGGAGGAAAACAGAATCCTGTGGGGAGATGGGGTGGAGGGCAGGCACCACCGGACTTCATCAGACTCGGTCTTTTTAAAGCTTCCGGGGAGGGGGCAAGAGAAGGAGGAGATGGAAGAAGACAGAGACAGAGGCAGGACCTTTGGGGACAGAGACCCTTGTGAGTGTCCAGCAGTATCACAGGCTGTGTATAAGTCCAGGAGTGGTGGCAGGGAGGCAACTGTTGAATTTGAGGTTGGGGGCTGTCCTGGCTGACCTTGGCAAAAGCGGTTTCGGGGGCAGAAGTCAGGCTGCAAAGGTCTAAGAGGCGAGAGGCAGAGGGGCTAGAGGCGGCTGATGCTCCCGGGAGGAGGGAGGAGATGGTAAGCAGGGCTGGGCTAGGGGGAGGCGAGCGAGGGCTTACTCTGGGGGTCCTGCCAGACCCTGAAGAGGAGGGCAGAGACCCAGAGGCACACGGAGAGGAGACCCTCTGAGACCGTTTGAGACAGAAGGAAAACAGGTGATGCTGTAAGAGTTTAGAGACCCAGACAGAAATAAGACTGTGACCACCACATCCCTGACAAACCAAGGTGGTGGCCACCAGCCCTAGAGGATGCGGGACTGGAGGAGGGGAGGGGTAGAAGCAGGGGCTGAAGACACCTGGGAGGGAGAGCAGACTTCCTCAGACCCTGTCGGGCTCCAGCTTATTGGCGTGGGAGAGGGAGTCCCAGATCCCTGGGAGCTCAGAGCCTGGGGAAAGCCAGGGGTCCCTTTCCCCTTTCCCCTTTCCCCAGGCTGCTCCTATTCAGGAAAACTTGTGGCCCTCGTTTGGAAGCACGCTTTTCCCTATTTCAACCCCAAACACTCAGTACCTGTTTGCTTCCCCCAGAAGTCTGGGCAAGTTTCTTTCTTTTCTGGGACTCAGTTTCTGGGGTGGGCTGAATGGTGGAACCCAAAAAGATGTGTCCAGGTCCTAATCCCCAGCCCCCACTCCCCCAGAGCCTGTGAATATTACTTCATTTGGAAAAAGGGTCTTTGTAAATGTAACTTAATTAAAGATGTCAAGACGAGATCATCCTGGATTGTCTGGTGGGCCCTAAAGCCAATGACAAGTGTCCTTGTGACAGACAGGAGAGGGGAGGGCCATACAATGGGAGAATGGGAACTCTGCAGCCACAAGCCAAGGAACATCTGGGGCCACAGAAGCTGGAAGAGGCACGGAGCGGGCCCATCTGGAGAGCCTTCGGAGGGAGTTCAGCCCTGCGCTGCCTTGGTTTTGGACCTCTGGTCCCAGTAAATGGAAGAGAAGAAATATCTGGTTTTGTTGTTGTTGTTGTTGTTTGAGATGGAGTCTCACTCTGTCGCCAGGCTGGAGTGCAGTGTGATATGATCTCGGCTCACTGCAACCTCTGACTCCCGGGTTCAAGCAATTCTCCTGCCTCAGCCTCTGGACTAGCTGGTATTACAGGCACGCGCCACCAAGCCCAGCTAGTTTTTGTATTTTTAGTAGAGACGGGGTTTCACCATGTTGGCCAGGATGGTCTCGATCTCCTGACCTTGTGATCCACCCACCTCGGCCTCCCAAAATGCCGGGATTACAGGCGTGAGCCAACGTACCCGGCCGCTTAAATATCTGTCTTTTAAGCCACCAAGTTTGTTGTGATTTGTCATGGCAGCCCTGGGAAACTAACGTAGTTCCCTATTCTGTAAAATAACTAGAATTAAATCTAATCTGGCCAAAAGGTGTGTTTTTTAACTCACCACCCTGCCCCCTTCCAGGTTGAGTTGTAATCCTTTCATTTGCAGGGCGGGGGTCGGGGAGTGAGGGTGGGGGCAGGTGGTGCAGGGAGGAAAGAACCTAAATTAACAGCATCTCCTCCTGCCCCGAAGAGGAGGAAAGTCCAAAAAGAGTATTTCATGCCCACCAGCCGTTCCTCCTTCACCCAGAGCTCACGCCATCATCCCGTGCCCGGCTCCAGGCAGGCGGGTGGGGCAGACGCTGACCCGGAGCGTGTTACTAAAACCAAGGGGCCTTTGAAAACCAGTGAGTCTGCCTTTCCAGACTTCTAACAGCCCCCCTCTTCATGGTGATTCTCTCCCCACCCCTCGTGTCTGTCTTCCTCCTCCCATTCTCCATTCTTGGGGGGCAAAATAAGATGGAGACCCCCGAAGCACAGGGTGGAAGGCACTCCCCCACCCCTTCTTCCTCCTCCTCCCACAACACAGCTGGAGGGGGAGGGGAGGTCAGCAGGGTTCACAGAGGCCAGATGTTAAGGAAAAAGAGAGAAGTGCCCACCCCACGCCCACCCACCCCACCCCCACCCTCACCCCCAAGGAAAGAAAAATGAAAGGAGACAGTTTTTAAAACAAACAAAACTTTTATGGTCCAAAACAGTTTTTCCCAAGAATCTGCTCTATGCAAACAATAACAACTTTTTACAAAGCATTTTCACAGAAAAGGAGACAAGTCCTTCCCTAGCGTGGGAATTGTTCCTCTCTCACCTCGTTTTCGGGGGGAAGAGGGGGCGCTATTCACTAGTGCGGGGCGTAAGGGGCACTGGGTCCCTCAGTTGTTCGGCAGCTCCAAAAGCCCCAACTTCCCTTCACACCTCAACTTGCCATCTCCCTAAGACCTAAGCTCCCCTGACCTCACCTGGGTGGAGGAGAAAGCACTTCCAATCCTCTCTGACTCAAGATCCTCCTAGCTGGAGGGCATGGCAGAGGGCGTGATCCAGGCCTATCTCACCCCTCCCCTGGAAAACAGAACCTCTGACCCCAAACCTAATCCCCTGGCCCTGCCCCCTTCGGATCCATCAGATCTCTGACAACTCCCGCAATGCCTGAGGCTGGGGTGTTGCGGGGGGAAGCTTAAGGTACCTCAGCCCAGGTTCCATCCAGACTCAAACTTTGCCCCTTCAAACCCCAGGGGACTCTTGCAGTTAGGCCAAGAGTCCTTTCATTTACCACCTCTGCAAAGTGCAGCTTGTTTTGTTTCCACTCTTTAAGGGGGCTGAGTTTGGGTGTCCAAAGAATGGACTTGGGCCTGCCTTCCACCTCCATCCCCTCTCATCCATAAATCGGTGGAGGCCCTCGAAAGGCGACTTGTTTGGTCTGATTTTATTGATTTCTTCCACCTTCTATTACTTTCCCTGGGACAGTGTCTAGCCCCTTTCTCAGGCAAAGTAAGCACTTTCTAGGAGAGGAGGTCCCTCAGCCCTATCAGTCCTAAGGGAAGTAAGTTGGGGGAGGGGGCTGATTAATCAAGGTTGGGGGGAATCTTTCTCACCGGCCAGACCTTACACTCGGAAAGCAAACAAGGAAAAAACGGGAACTCCAAAACTGGACAAAAGGGAAAGGTCGGCGGCTGAGGCTGAAGACCTCACCAATTAAGGGTCACCTGCACTTGCGGGGGCCTAGAAAGGGGACAGGAAGGGGGTGATCTTCCTCTTACCCAAGCTCCCTCACCCATTAAAGGCTCCAGCGGTGCTTGGAGCGTTAGGGAAGGCCTGCGGGGAGCAAAGGGTTAAAGGCCTGGACAGTGGGGGTGGGGGATGCCCCCAGGGAGCTGCCAATCATCTCCCCACCCCCACCACAGCCCCCGCACCCCAGGCTCGCCCACAGACACAGTAACAACCGGTTTGTCCATCACCGAGGTCTCTCCTCTCCCCTTTTTTTTGGGGGGGTTGTCTTTGAGCGGTGGCCTTCTTTGCTCCCACTGGGGTGCAGGCCCTGCCGCCAACGGTCCGAGATGGAAGGGGGCAGGGATTGGAATCTATGTCATCAGCCTTTTTTGCTTAAGCCTTCTCCCGACTCCAGCCCTGGGTTCCTCTGCAAAGGATGAGGGGGAGGGACTGTCACCCCGAAAACTTAGGTGCTTGAATGAAGATCACTGTCATTTAGGTCCCTCTGCCCACAGCTCCTAAAATGTAAAGGAAGGGGACAAATGTGAGAAATGGGGCTCCCTCCTCAAGCCTGCGGTTTGGCCATGGTCTCAACTTTTCCCCTTCAGCAGAAGTCCCACGGTCAGCTTTGATCCATGTTGATCCCCCAGAATTTGAGGCCAGGGGGCTCAGGGACAGCGGGACCCCCCATCTGCCACCTCCACAGCGGGTGGGCGGGCGGGAGCTTAGAGTCTCCCTGGAGGCGAAGCGAGGATGCCGGCTTTAGGTCTCCGTCTTCCCCCACCACCAGGGCCGGGGGGCAGGGGAAGCAGCTGAGGAGGCTGAAGGTGCTCGTGGTGGGGAGCGTCGGTGAAGGGCGGCGGGGCTGCGCGGTGCGCGGAGGGGGCGCCGGCCGCCGGCGTTTCTTGGCGGCTCCCCGAGCCGGCCCTTTCGCAGGCGGCCGCTCCGGCCCCCGGCGCAAACTCGGAGTGTCCAAGGCGAAGCCCTTCGCGTAACACCAAAGTTTCGACCGGCGGATCAGACGATCGAAATGTTCCTGGCGGAGATCTCCGGGTGCGGCCGGAGCCGGGCTGGCCGTCGAGGGGCTGGCCGCTGGAGCCTCAGGGGCGGCCGGCGGGGCGTTTCCATCGACTTCGGCAGGCTGGCCAGGCAGGAACGGCCCCGGCGCCGCCCCGGGACCCGCGGGCTCGGTGGAGAGGCCCGCAGGTGGCGACGGAGGCCGGGAACTGGGCTCCTGAGGCGGGCTGGCGGCTGGGCCACGCTGAGGCTCGAGACCCGGGGCCAGGCGAGGCGGGGCCGAGGCGAAGCCGGTCGTAGATTCCCGAGGGTGCTGGGGCGCAGGGCAGCGGCCCGGAGGTGCACAGGAGCGAACGCCGAAGTGCGGGAAACCGCCTCCGCCCTCTTCCTCCTCTCCGCGGCGGGGGCACGCTGCGACGTCCGCATCCTCGCCGGCCGCGGTGTTAGGAACGCCGGGCCGCCCGGTCGGTGCCCAGAGGTGCTTCAGGCCATCCGGGGCCCAGCCGCCAGGGCGCAGGGGGGCCTGAGGGCCCCGCAGCACTGGGGACCGCGCCGCCAGCTCCCCAGGCCCCGGGCCCAGAGAGGACGCCCGGGGCTTGGCAAGGGCGCAGAAGGCGAGGGCACGCAGGCACAGCGGAGAGAATTCCTGGGTCCCCCGACACGGCTTCCGGGGCGTGGGGGAGCAGGGCGACCCTCGCGGGGACGCCGGCACTGCCAGGCGGGGCGCGGGGCACAGGGTCTCCATGGAGCAGCCTGAGGGGTGCCCAATGAGGGGGTCCAGGTCCCAGCGGCGGGATGCCCTGGCTGCCCGAAGAGCCCACGGGCGAGGGGAACATCGCCCCCCGTCGACGGGGAGGTCTCTGCTCACGGGCGCCCCCGGCCCGGCACCCGGGGCCGCAGAGCTCGGGCTCCCTCTTCGCTCTCCTCACGCGGCCCTCCCGGCGGCCGGACTCCTGGGTCCCTGTGAGTCCCGGCGGGGTCGGCCGCCCTTCTGCCGCCGCGTCCCCTTCGTAGCCCCGGCGGGAGACCCTCTCGAGTCGCCCGAAGAGCAGAGGCAGGGGAAACAAAGCGGCCGGCGGCCGCGGGAGGCGGGAAGGACCCCGGGCCCGGCACCCGGTGCCCGGGCCCAGGCGGCGGGGAGGGCGCCTTCCGCCCGCTCGGTTTCTTTCTTCCCCGCTGGCTCCCGGAGACCGCGTTATAGAGAACTGCCCCCTCGCTGCCCCAATACCAGCGCCGGGGCCGCGAGCCCGCCGCTGATTGGGCCGCACCGCCCGTGACGTTTACCGGGACCCCACCCCTCCGGCGGCGCCGCCCCCGTCCCCATTCCGCACACAGACACACACACGTGGACCCGGCGCGGCGGCGGCTGGGAGGGAGCGCGGGAGGGAGCGTGCGCGGGTGGGATCGCGAGGGGCCAGATGCGCCGCCGCACGTGGCCCGGTGGCGTCCTGGGATTTCGTCGTCGCAAAGCCACTCGTTTTTTCCCGAGCAGTCACGGTTTTGCATCTGTAAAATGGGACGGTTCATATCTGCCCTCTTGGGACTAAAAGAGCTATGTGAATCAACGTAGATGAATCTCAGAAATAATGTTTAAGAGAAAGATGAAATGAGGCAATGGTTGTTTACAAGCTTTGTATAGCAGGGATTCTAGCGGGCCGTGAATGGCCCCTAAAACAGTGCGTGGCACACAGTAGGCTCAAAAAATGCTGTAATGTATAAGTAGTTAATAATTCAGTACTTGTATGCAAGATGAACAAAAAATAAATAAATTTGGAAGGGTGGGAGTGTTATTACACCCATGGAAGCCGATATATAGGCTGTCTCAGTATCTATTTCCATTTCTCTGATGCAGTATCTAAATACTCTGCCTCAACTAAATTCCGAGGGCTGGCTCTGCAACCCCTGACCGCCAATCCCAGGATGCCCCCCAATCCCAGGATGCCCCCCTCTGAGGTTTGATCTGCCAAACAGGTTGAAGAGGCCAGAGGAGGGCACGCGCAGACCCTCACTCTCATCTGCCCCAAGGAAAATAAAGAAAAAGTGAATTCCCAGTACAAATTCTGATAATGCAGCACACACCCCCACCCTGTTCTATCCCCTTAACCTTCTTGAGTTTCTGCATAGCTTATTGTTACATAAAAGTCTGTAAATGGATTTATTCTTTTTTTTTTTTTTTTTTTTTTTTTTTTTTTTTTTTTTTGAGACGGAGTCTCGTTCTGTCACCCAGGCTGGAGTGCAGTGGCGCAATCGCGGCTCACTGCAAGCTCCGCCTCCCGGGTTCACGCCATTCTCCTGCCTCAGCCTCTCCGAGTAGCTGGGACTACAGGCGCCCGCCACCACGCCCGGCTAATTTTTTGTATTTTTAGTAGAGACGGAGTTTCACCGTGGTCTCGATCTCCTGACCTCGTGATCCGCCCACCTCAGCCTCCCAAAGTGCTGGGATTACAAGCGTGAGCCACCGCGCCCGGCCAGGATTTATTCTTTAGTGTCTGTCTCTCCCATTAGTCTGGAAATGAGTTAACGAGAACTTTGTCTTGATCATTGGTGCATCCCCCACTGCCTAGAACAGTGGCCAAGATATAATAGGTGCTCAATCAATACGTGTGAATGAATGAAGAGCAAGTGAGTGAATGGATGAATCCCTGGGATATTTCTCTCTCGATAAAAATCAGGTTATTGGAATACTGCCGTTTCCTATCTGTGGAAATACAGAGATTGGTATAATGGCTTGGGGTAAAGGTGTGGAAGAATGCTGGGGGCGGCCCCACAGATAAATATCTTATTCTGGGGCCAGGACAAGAGAGGGTTTCAGAAAGGGGACAAATGATGCAGCTTGCCTCCGGGCCCTTCTAGCAGTGACAACGGAGGTGTAGTTTCCCTATGTGTCATCAAATAACATCTGGGAGGACAAGGGTAAGGAGGATCTGCCTCCCCCACCTGCAAAGTCCAGAGGTAAAGTCCCTAGGTGGGGCGAGGGTTTGAGGAAGGAGGAGGTGTGGTGTTCCATTGCCCAAAACACTCACCCTCTAACATCTCCTGCAGAAGAACTCTCCAGGACACTTGTCATGAGGGGGGATCCTGGGGTCCTGCCAAGTCATGAATCTGAGCTGGGTCTAGACTCCAGGGCTCATAATTGCTCGAAAAGCCCACCTCTGCACACACACACACACACAAGGAAAGTTCTGGAAGGATGATCATCATGGCTGTCTCTTCTGCAGGACAGTGCTGAGGACTCATCCTCAACAACAGTGCCTACTTGCACTCCTGTGCCTAGCACAGTGTAGACACAAGGAGAGAATGCCCAAGAAAATGATCAGTATAAATAAATGAGTGAATATTATATAACAGTGCAGATCAATGGCCTCTTCTTTCTCTGCCTCCAAAAGCTGCCAGCTCCCCCTTCCCCATGTGAGTTTGGGGGCTTTATTGAGGGGTCATTACGATTTTGAGTCCTCTCTGCCTCCGGGCCCAGCGAATTTCTTTTTAAATTTTTTTTGTGAGACAGGGTCTTGCTATATTCCCCAAGCTGGTCTCAAACTCCTCGGCTCAAGGGATCCTCCTGCCTCAGCCTCACAAAGGGCAGGGATTACTTCCCCTTGCTCTCATCAGGCACCCCAGAATATGGACTCGGACGGAATCACTCTACAAACGGTAGGAAAATAGTATGAGTGCCTCTCCAGCTGAAAGGAGATCATCAAACCACCCTTGATGGCCTGGACGGGGGTAGGGGTGGCGCTGTGCAACCCTGGGCAGGTCACCTAGACACTCTAAGTCTCAATGTCCTTATCGGTGAAAAGGGGACAACAGTGGCTTCCTCACATTGTTGGGAGTGTTGAAACATGATGTGAGCAGTCACCAGAACTCACGTGGGCAGACCCAGCTGCTGCAATTACCATTTCCTCCAGTAGAGGACACTCGACCCCATCCTCAGCCTGCGATGAGGGCGGCAAAATCCTTCTCAGGAACCTCTCCTCCTCATACTCCCCTTTCTCCAAAAGAGGGACAAGGCTGGATGCCGGGTCCCATCTAACACTTCCAGAGTGAAGGCTAGAAAGGGCCCCTCTGGATCCAGAAGCCAGCCCTTCCCTTTCCTTGGTCCATCTAGGTCTCACCTGGGGCAGTAAGGACTGTGTTCAAGGATTTGGGAGCAGGAAACCTGCCCGGTTGCCCTTTTTGGGGAACTGCACCCCAGGCGTCCAACCCCATAGTAATTTCTGTAGTACTTACTGCATGCCAGTCTCTGTTCTAAGAACTGGATGTCACTTAATCCCCATAACAGCCTATGAAATAGACTTTTTTTTTTTGAGACAGAGTCTTGCTCTGTCGCCCAGACTGGAGTGCAGTGGCACAATCTTGGCTCACTGCAACCTCTGCCTCCTGGGTTCAAGCCATTCTCCTGTCTCAGCCTCCTGAGTAGTTGGGACTACAGGCGCACGCCACCATGCCCGGCTAATTTTTGTATTTTTAGTAGAGACGGGGTTTCACCGTGTTGGCCAGGATGGTCTCGAGCTCTTGACCTCCTGATCTGCCCGCCTTGGCCTCCCAAAGTGGTGTAATCCCAAAGGGATTACAGGCGTGAGCCACTGTGCCCAGCCGACACTATTTTTAAAAATGAACATACCACACATAACCCATTTTAAGTGTCCAATTCAATGGTTTTTAGTAAATTTACAGTTATGCAACCATCATCATAGTCCAGTTTTGGGGTTTTTTTTGAGACAGAGTTTCACTTTGTCTTCCAGGTTGGAGTGCAGTGGCACAATCTCAGCTCATTGCAGGCTTTGCCCCACAGGTTCAAGCAATTGTCCTGCCTCAACCTCCCAAATAGCTGAGACTACAGGCACCCACCACCACGCCCAGCTAAAATTTTTTTTTTTTTTTGAGACAGTCTCACTCTGTTGCCCAGGCTGGAGTGCTCAATCTCAGCTCACTGCAACCTCCGCCTCTCAGATTCAAGCGATTCTTGTGCCTCAGCCTCCCAAGTAGATGAGATTACAGGCAGATGCTACCACGCCCGGCTAATTTTTGTATTTTTAGTAGAGACAGGGTTTCACCTTGTTGGCCAGGCTGGTCTCGAACTCCTGACCTCAGGTGATCCGCCCACCTCGGCCTCCCAAAGTACTGGAATTATAGGCGTGAGCCACCGTGCCCGGCCCCATAATCCAGTTTTAGAACATTGCTTTTAAGACTCCTCCTCCCCACTTGTAGCTCTCCCTTCCCATCCCCAGCCCTGGGTGACTAATCTTTCTGTCTCGATAGAGTTCCCTTTTTTGGATATTTTATATAAATGGAATCATGCAATATGTGGTCTTTTGCATCTGGCTTCACAAAAGCATAATGTTTTTGAGGTTTACCTGTGTTGTAGCGTGTATTGGTAGTCTGTTCCTTTTTTTTTTTTTTTTTTTCTTTTGAGATAGAGTTTTGCTCTTGTTGCCCAAGCTGGAGTACAATGGCGCAATCTCAGCTTACTGCAACCTCCATCTCTTGGGCTCAAGCGATTCTCCTGCCTCAGCCTCCCGAGTAACTGAGATTACAGGCACCCACCACCATGCCTGGCAAAATCTGTAGTTTTAGTAGAGACGGGGTTTCTCCATGTTGGTCAGGCTGGTCTTGAACTCTCGACCTCAGGTGATCCACCCACCTCGGCCTCCCAAAGTGCTGGGATTACAGGGATGAGCCACTGCACCCGGCCTGTTCCTTTTTATTGCTGCGTAGTAGTCCGTTGTAGAGATATGCCACATTTTGTTTATCCAATCACATTTGGGTGGTTTTCACTTTTTGGCTATTATCTATAATGCTGTTATGAACATTTGCTATACATGTCTTTTGTGAATATATGTTTTTATTTCTCCTAAGTAGACATTTAAGGGTGGAATTGCTGGGTCATATGCTACATTTATGTTTAACCTTTTTTTTTTTTTGAGACAGGGTCTCACAGTCTCACTCAGGCTGGAGTGCAGTGGCACAGTCATGGCTCACCACAGCCTTGACCTCCTGGGCTCAAGAGATCCTCTGCCTCAGCCTCCAGTGTGGCTGGGACCACAAGCCTGAGCTACTATGCCCAGCGAATTTCTTTTTAAATTTTTTTTGTGAGACAGGGTCTTGCTATATTCCCCAAGCTGGTCTCAAACTCCTCGGCTCAAGGGATCCTCCTGCCTCAGCCTCACAAAGGGCTGGGATTACAGGCATGAGCCACCGTGCCCAGCTGTGTTTAACTCTTAAAAACTGCCAAGGCCAGGCATGGTAGCTCATGCCTGTAGTCCCAGCACTTTGGGAAGCCAAGGCAGGCTGATGGCTTGAGGCCAGGATTTGAGACCAGCCTGGGCAACATGGTGAAACTCCATCTCTACAAAATACAAAAATTAGCCGGGAGTGGTGGCATGTGCCTGTAGTCTCAGCTACTCAGGAGGCTTAGGGTGGGGACTGCAGTGAGCCACATTCATGCCACTCTGCGCCTGGGCAGCAGAGTGAAACCCTGTCTCAAAAAAAAAAAAAAAAAAACTAACTAAAAACTGCAAAGCTGTTTTCCAAACGGGCTATACCATTTTACATTCCTATTAATATCCATGATATAGGCTGGGCACGGTGGCTCACGCCTGTAATCCCACACTTTGGGAGGCTGAGGTGGGCGGATCACCTGAGGTCAGGAGTTTGAGACTAGCCTGGCCATCATGGCGAAACCCCATCTCTACTAAAAAAATTTAAAAATAGGCCAGGCGCAGTGGCTAACACCTGTAATCTCAGCACTTTGGAAGGCCAAGGTGGGCAGATCACAAGGTCAAAAGATCAAGACCATCTGGCCGGCCGGGCGCGGTGGCTCACGCTTGTAATCCCAGCACTTTGGGAGGCCGAGGCGGGTGGATCACGAGGTCAGGAGATCAAGACCACGGTGAAACCCCGTCTCTACTAAAAAATACAAAAAAAAAAAAAAATTAGCCAGGCGCGGTGGTGGGCACCTGTAGTCCCAGCTACTCAGAGAGGCTGAGGCAGGAGAATGGCATGAACCCGGGAGGCGGAGCTTGCAGTGAGCCGAGATCGCGCCACTGCACTCCACTCCAGCCTGGGTGACAGAGCAAGACTCCGTCTCAAAAAAAAAAAAAAAAAGAAAAAAAAAGACCATCTGGCCAACATGGTGAAACCCCATCTCTACTAAAAATACAAAAATTAGCTTGGCGTGGTGGTGAGTGCCTACAATCCCAGCTACTAAGGAGGCTGAGGTAGGAGAATCTCTTGAACCCAGGAGGTGGAGGTTGCAGTAAGCCGAGATTGTGCCACTGCACCCCAGTCTGGTGACAGAGCGAGACTCTGTCTGTAAATAAATAAATAAATAAAATAAAATAAAATAATTAGCCAGGTGTGGTGGTGCACGCCTGTAATCCCAGCTGCCCAGATTCTCGGGAGGCTGAGACACAAGAATCACTTGAACCCAGGAGGCGGAGTTTGCAGTGAGCCAAGATTGCACGACTGTACTCTAGCCTGAGTGACAGAACAAGACTCTGTCTCAAAAAATAAATAAATAAAAAATCCATGGTATAAATGAGGACATTGAGGGAGAGAAGTGACTTGCCCAAGTTACACTGCTAGCAAGTGGCAGAGCCAGAACCCAAACCCAGGTAGCTGAGTCCTAAGTTAGCTCTGGTAACCACGAGGCTACCCCACAACAATGAATCCAAGAGGGAAGCTATTTCTCCAGCCTGCCACACCCGGCCACCATCATTTTAACCTTTCTTGGTCCCGGAATTCCCTAAGTCAGCAGGGCTGCATCACCCCCTAGCATAAACCCACATGTTCCTCTACCTCTTCTGGGAATTTGCACCCAGGGTTAATAGCTTAAGTTCTGGACTCAGATGGGTCCGTTCACATTCCAGACTCATCATTTTACTAGCTTTGTGACTTTGGGGCAATTACTTAACCTCAGGAAGCTTTAGTTTCCTTATTTGTAAAACAAGACTAGCATCTTTCCTCATGCAATTAAAAAGGTATTATATGATGCAAAATTTCAAACCTACACAAAAGTAAATAAATATAATTAAACTCCGAGTACCCAATATCCAGCTTCAACACTTATCAACTCATGGTCAATTTTGTTTCATTCTTACCCACCCACTTCCTCACTTTAAAAAAGAAAAAAATCAAATTGGCCAGTACGATGGCTCACACCTGTAATGCCAGCATTTTGGGAGGCCGAGGCTGGCAGATCGTTAGAGCCAGGAGTTTGAGACCAGCCTGGGCAACATGGCAAAACCCCATCTCTACCAAAACAAACAAAAACGACAACACATAAATTAGCTAGTCCCAGCTACTCAGGTGACTGAGGTGGAAGGATCCCTTGAGCCTGGGAGGTTCAGGCTGCAGTGACCTGCAATCACCACTGCACTCCAGCCTGGGTGACAGAGCGAGACCCTGTCTCAAAAAACAACAACAACACAATTTTATTTAGGTATGGTTTATGTAATAAAATGCACGTTTTAAGTGTACAGTTCAAATAGTTTTGCCAAAGGAATATGCCCATGTTACCACCACAATTAAGATGCATTATAGCTGGGCGCGGTGGCTCACGCTTGTAATCCCAGCACTTTGGGAGGCCGAGGTGGGTGGATCACGAGGTCAGGAGATCGACACCACGGTGAAACCCCGTCTCTACTAAAAATACAAAAAATTAGCTGGGTGTGGTGGTGGGCGCCTGTAGTCCCAGCTACTCAGAGAGGCTGAGGCAGGAGAATGGCGTGAACCCGGGAGGCGGAGCGTGCAGTGAGTCGCGATTGCGCCACTGCACTCCAGCCTGGGCGACAGAGCGAGACTTAGTCTCAATAAAAAAAAAAAAAAAAAAAAAAAAGATATATTATAGAACAATGGCCAGGCATGGTGGCTCATGGGCTCATGCCTGTAATCAATCCCAGCACTTTGGGAGGCCGAAGCAGGTGGATCACTTGAGGTCAGGAGTTCGAGACCAGCCTGGCCAACATGGTGAAATCCCATGTCTACTAAAAATACAAAAAAATTAGCTGGATATGGTGGCTCGTGCCTGTAATTCCAGCTACTTGGGAGGCTGAGGTGGAAGAATAACTTGAACCCGGTAGGCAGAGATTGTAATGAGCTGAGATCGTGCCACTGCACTCCAGCCTGGGTGACAGAACAAGACTCCGTCTAAAAAAAAAAAAAAAGGCCGCACAGTTGCTTATGTCTGTAATCCCAGCACTTTGAGAGGCCAGGGTGGATCACTTGAGGTCAGGAGTTCAAGACCAGCCTGGGCAACATGGTGAAACCCCATCTCTACTAAAAATACAAAAAAAAAAATTGGCCAGGCATGGTGGTGCGTGCCTGTAGTCCCAGCTACTCAGGAGGCTGAGGTGGGAGAATTGCTTGAACCTGTGAGGTGGAGGTTGCAGTGAGCCAAGATCACACCACTGCACTCCAGCCTGGGCAACAGAGCAAGACTCCGTCTAAAAAAAAGAAAAAGAAAGAAAGAAAGAAAAATAAATATAAGATATAGAACAAACCCCATATTATTTTGTTTTGCTTTGTTTTGTTTTTTAGAGACAGGTCTTGCTCTGTTGCCCAGACTGGAGTGCAGTAATGTGATCTTGGCTCACTGCAACCTCTGCCTTCTGAGTTCAAGTGATTCTCATGCCTTAGCCACCTGAGTAGCTGAGACTACAAACGTGTTCCATCACGCATGGCTAATTTTTGTATTTTTTTGTAGATATAGGGTTTCACTATGTTGCCCAGGCTGGTCTCAAACTCCTGGGCTCAAACAATCCTCCTGCCTTGGCCTCCCAAACTGTTGGGATTACAGGTGCGAGCCACTGTGCCCAACCTAGAACAAACCCCATGTTATTTTTAGGCAAATCCAAGACATCACATAATTTCATTCCTAAATATTTCAATACATATTTCTATAAGGACCCTTTAAAAGTAAACATAACCCCAACATTATTATCAAACCTAAAAAAAATTAACAATTGGCCGGGCACGGTGGCTTATGCCTGTAATCCCAGCACTTTGGGAGGCCGAGGCGGGTGGATCACCCGAGGTCAGGAGTTTGAGACCAGCCTGACCAATATGATGAAACCCTGTCTCTACTAAAAATACAAAAAATAATCAGCCGGGCATGGTGGCATGCACCTGTAGTCCCAGAAACTCAGACTGAGACAGAAGAATTGCTTGAACCTGGGAGGTAGAGGTTGCAATGAGCTGAGATCACATCACTGCACTCCAGCCTGGGTGACAGAGTAGGGCTCCATGTCAAAAAAAAAAAAAAAAGAATTAACAATCACACTTTAACTTCATCAAATAGCCAGTCAGTGTTCAAATTTCTAATTATCTTATAACATTTTTTCTTTACAATTTTTAGTTTATTTGAATTAGGAGCCAAAGAAGGATTTCAAATGGTTAATATGTCTCTCTTTTAATCTATAAATTCCCCCTTTGTCTCTCTCTGTCTTTTTGTTTTTTCCTCTTTGCAATTTAGTCATTGGAGATATTATGATTGTCTTCTAGACTTCCCATAGTCTGGAATTTACTGGCTGCATTCCCACGGTGAGGTTTAATCAAACAGCATTTATGGAACAATATTTATTAAGGACCTACTATGTCTAGTATTGTCAAATTTAGCACAGAGCTGGGCGCGCTGGCTCACACCTGTAATCTCAGCACTTTGGGAGGCGAAGGCGGGTGATCACTTGAGGCCAGGAGTTTGAGTCCAGCCTGGCCTACATGATGAAACCCCATCTCTACTAAAAATACAAAAATTAGCCATGTGTGGTGGCGAGTGCCTGTAATCCCAGCTTAAAAGAGAGGAGGCTCTTGTAAGGGAGGCTGAGACAAGAGAATCACTTAAACCCTTGAGGTGGAAGTTGCAGAGAGCTGAGATCGCACCACTGCACTCCAGCCTGGGAAATAGAGCAAAACTCTGTCTCAAAAAAAGAAAAAAATTAGCACAAAACATACAGAACATATTTATTTATACTAAAAAAGTTACTTAGGCCGGGCGCGGTGGCTCACGCTTGTAATCCTAGCACTTTGGGAGGCGGAGGCGGGCGGATCACAAGGTCAGGAGATCGAGACCACGGTGAAACCTCGTCTCTACTAAAACTACAAAAAATTAGCCGGGCGTGGTGGCGGGCGCCTGTAGTCCCAGCTACCCGGAGAGGCTGAGGCAGGAGAATGGCGTGAACCCGGGAGGCGGAGCTTGCAGTGAGCCGAGATTGTGCCACTGCACTCCAGCCTGGGCGACAGAGCGAGACTCCGTCTCAAAAAAAAAAAAAAAAAAAAGTTACTTATTGTTTATCTATAATTCATATTTGACAGTGTTTTATCTGGCAACTCTATGTGCCAGGTGCTATTCTAGCACTGGGGACACAGCAGCAAGACAGACAACCCCCACCTCAAGGAGTTTGTATTCTAGTAGACTCGGGAAGCCAGCTAATGCACAGGCAAACAATATTCCTTCTGAAGACATTATGAGGATTAAAGAAGAAACCTAGCCTAGGCGAGGTGGCTCATGCCTGTAATCCCAGCACTTTGAGAGACAAAGGAAAGAGGATCACTTGAGTCCAACAAGAGTTCAAGACCAGCCTGAGCAGCAACATAGCAAGACCCCATCTCTGCAAAAAATGTAAAAATTAGCTGGGCATGGTGGTGCATGCCTGTGCCCCCAGCTACTTGGGAGGCTGAGACAGGAAGATCCCTTAATCCCAAAAGTTTGAGGATGCAGTGAGCTTTGGTCACACCACTGCACTCTAGCCTGGGTGACAGAGCAAGACTCTGTCTCAAAAAAAAAAAAAATTATTATTATCCATAGGTAAGAAAAAACATGGCCGGGCGCCGTGGCTCACTCCCGTAATCCCAGCACTTTGGGAAGCCAAGGTGAGCAGATCACTTGAGGTCAGGAGTTCAAGACCAGCCTGGCCAACATGGTGAAGCCCGTCTCTACTAAAAATACAAAAATTAGCCGGGCTTGGTGGCGGGCACCTGTAATCCCAGCTACTCGGGAGGCTGAGGCAGGAGAATTGCTTGAACCCAGGAGGCGGAGGTTACAGTGAGCCGTGATCACGCCATTGCACTCCAGCATGAGTGACAGAGCAAGACTCCTCTTGGGAAAAAAATAAATAAATAAAAAATGAGAAACTCACGTATTAATGCTTGGTGCATAGAAGTTCATGATCAATGTAAGTGCCTTTGGCAGTAGCTTAGGCTGCCTTTTCCCTTTCCTCCTTTCTTTCCTTGTCCCATCCCTCTCCGCATTCGCTTAGGAATTATTCCAGATTTGCCTCCTCCTGCAGTACTTCCTCCATATGACCATGGTTAATTCATTCATTTATTTACCCCACAGTTACTGAGCACTCACTATGTAGCAAGCCCCAGGCCAGGCCCTGGGGACTCAGAGATGCTGGAGACACAGTCTGGTGGGGGAGATGGACATTACAAGCTGACCTAAGAAGCAGCAATAGAGGGATGATCATGGTCCTGGAATCTTAGAGGAGGATGACCCTAGAGGAAGAGGAAGGAGGTCTTTTCAGAGAATGTAATCTTCCTCCTATGTCTACAGGCTGAACAGGAGTATACAAAGGAGGTAGGGCTGGGCATGGTGGCTCATGCCTGTAATCCCAGCACTTTGGGAGGCCAAGGCAGATGGATCACCTGAGGTCACCTCAGATCACCTGAGACCAGCCTGCCAACATGGTGAAACACCGTCTTTACTGAAAATACAAAAATTGGCCATGTGTGGTGGTGCATGCCTGTAGTCCCAGCTACGCAGGAGGCTGAGGCAGGAGAATCACTTTGAACCTGGGAGGTGGGAGTTGCCGTGAGCCGAGATTGCACCACTGCACTCCAGCCTGGGCGACAGAATGAGAGACTCCATCTCAACAAAAAGAAAAAGAAAAAAAAAAAAAACAAAGGAGGCAGGAGAGAAGAGAGAAGAATTCCACCTGCAGAGGAATATGAGCAAGGAACCAAGGCGAGCAAGTGCCTGCCCCACGTGCTGCCAACTTCCAGCCATCAGCGTACCGCCCCTCTGTTAAGTAGCGGGGTGCCCTGGCCTTGGCCTTTCTCATCCACCTTCCTAGAGTCATCTCATCCCCCTTGCACAGCCAATCACTTTCCCCATCAGGAGGTCTCTCCCATTAAAAAGCTAAATCTTCCTTGACCCCAGAGGCGACAGCCCTATCCCTTTCTTCCCTTCACAGCCAAGCTCCCCCGAGAGCTGTCTATGCATGTAGTCTTCCTTTTCTCACTTCCCACTTGCTCCCCAACCCGCTTCCATCTGCTTCCACCCTCGCCCGCCACCGGAATAGCTCTTGCTGAGGTCTCGGTGGCCTCCATCTCATCGAAACTGGCAGGCACTTGTCAGCCTCCCTGACCTCTCGGGGCAGCCCGCTTAGCTGGCCACTTCCTCCTCCGAGACATTCCCAATCCCCTTCTTTCTGGGCACCAAGCTCCCTTGCTGTCCTCCTGCCTCTGGGGCTGCTCCCTCTTGCTCTTCAGTGAAGGCTTACTCTCTCCTTTTCAGCCCAAAATGTTGGGGCTCCTCAAGGCTTTGTCCAGAACTCTCTTCTCTCTCCGGACACTCTTCCCTGCTCACTTTGCAGTCGGCATCGGAGCCCTGGGGTTCAGCCTGACCCTCTCCTCTCAGGTCTGGCCCAGACACCACACTGCCCACTCAGTCCACCTCGGACATTTCAAAAGCCCCTCAAACTCAGCCATCCCAAACCATCAGCACACACTCCACCCCCTCTTCCCAGGAAACCTATCCTGAGGTGTGGCTTCCCCATCCATTCACTTCCACAGCCAGAAACCCAGTCCTCATCCCGACACCTCCGGCCCTCCAAGTCAATGCCTCAGCAAGCCTCATCATTGCACCCCACAGTCATCTTTCCAAAGCCACAAATCTGACTGTTACGCCCCTACTCAAAACATTTTTCTTTTCTTTTTTCTTTTTCTTTTTTTTTTTTTTTTTTGAGACAGGGTCTCGCTCTGTCACCCAGGCTGGAGTGCAGTGGCACAATCACAGCTCACTGTAGCCTCAACTTCCTGGGCTCAACTGATCCTCCTACCTCAGCCTTCCAAGTAACTGGGACTACAGGTATGTGCCACCACACCCAGCTAATTTTTAAAAATTGTTGGGGGGCCAGGCCCGGTGGCTCACACCTGTAATCCCAACACTCTGGGAGGCCGAGGCGGGTGGATCACCTGAAGTTGGGAGTTCGAGACCAGCCTGACCAACATGGAGAAACCCCATCTCTACTACAAATACAAAATTAGCCAGGTGTGGTGGCAGGTCCCTGTAATCCCAGCTACTCGGGAGGCTGAGGCAGGAGAATCTCTTGAATCTGGGAGGCGGAGTTGCTGTGAGCCAAGATTGTGCCATTGCACTCCAGCCTGGGCAACAAGGGCGAAACTCTGTCTCGAAAAAAAAAAAAAGGTTTTGTAGAGTCGGGGTCTCACCATGTTGCCCAGTCTGGTCTTGGGCCAGCTGGTGAGCAAATGTGGTCCCAGCTACTTGAGAGGCCAAGGTGGGAGGATCGCTTGAGCCCAGGAGTTCGAGATCCATCCCTACAAAAAGATAAAAATCTGTTAATGATTCCCTACTGCTTTCAGGAGAAAGACTAAACTTTTTTTTTTCTTTTTGAGACGGAGTGTCACTCTGTTGCCCAGGCTGGAGTGCAGTGGCACAGTCTTGGCTCACTGCAACCTCCGTTTCCCAGGTTCAAGCAATTCTCCTGCCTCAGCCTCCTGAGTAGCTGGGATTACAGTTGTGTGCCACCACACTCAGCTAATTTTTGTATTTTTAGTAGAGAAGAGGTTTCACCATGTTGGCCACGCTCGTCTCAAACTCCTGACCTCAAGTGATCTGCCCACCTTGGCCTCCCAAAGTGCTGGGATTACAGGCGTGAGCCACCAAGCCCGGCCTAAAAGACAAAACTTTTAATTTGGCTCACAGGTAGTGTTACTTAACTCTAGCCACGCCACACACAGGTCTTCTTAGGGAAGGGGAGAGTTCCCTTGCCTCTTCCTTCAGCCACTCATGTCTTCTTTAGGCCTAAAGCAATAAGCTCCTTCCTCTCTCTCCCTAAGCACTTGCTGTTCCTTCAGACTATAAACTTTCCCCCTACATTGCTTCTCCTGGCCAACGCCTGCTCCTACTCAGAGCTCCACTGAGTCATCCCTTCCTCTAAGAAAACCTCTCTTCGCCCTTCCAGATGATGCCCAGGTCAGTTTCCACAGTATCCCCACTTCAAGAGCTGTGTATATTTCCTTCAAAGATTTCCATCGGCCAGGCGTGGTGGCTCACGCCTGTAATCCCAGCTCTTTGGGAGGCCAAGATGGGCAGATCACCTGAAGTCAGGAGTTCGAGACCAGCCTGGCCAACACAGTGAAACCTGCTCTCTACTAAAAATACAAAAATTAGCCGGGTGTGGTGGCACGTGCCTGTAGTCTCAGCTACTCGGGTGGCTGAGGCAGGAGAATAGCTTGAATCCAAGAGACAGGGGTTGCAGTATGCTGAGATGGTGCCATTGTACTCCAACCTGGGCAACAGAGCAAGACTCCGTCTCAAAAAAAAAAAAAAAGATTTCCATCTGCTAATCACTATTCATCTATTAGTGTATCTGATTATCCACCTCTCCTCCCTCTCCTCTGCCACTCTGTTTCATGGGGACAGGGACCACACTGAATTTTGCAGTAGCTTAGTGATTGGCACAGAGTTGGCAACCAAATACATTTTTTTTTTGAGGCGGAGCCTTGCTCTGTCGCCCAGGCTGGAGTGCAGTGGTGCAATCTCAGCTCACTGCAAGCTGCGCCTTCCAGGTTCATGCCATTCTCCTGCCTCAGCCTCCTGAGTAGCTGGGACTACAGGCACCTGCCACCACGCCTGGCTAATTTTTTTTTTTTTTTTTGTATTTTCAGTAGAGACGAGGTTTCACTGTGTTAGCCAGGATGGTCTTGATCTCCTGACCTTGTGATCCACCTGCCTTGGCCTCCCAAAGTGCTGGGATTACAGGTGTGAGCCACCACACCTGGCCACCAAATACTTTTTTTTTTTTTTTAAGAGACAGGGTCTCCATCTGTCACCTAGGCTACAGTACAGTGGCATGATCATAGCTCACTGCAATCTCAAACTCTGGGCCTCAAGCAATCCTCCCTCCTCAGCCTCCCAAAGCACTGAGATTACAGGCATGAGCCACTGCTCACAGCCAACATTTGCTAAAAGTGATTTAAAGTTTTCATGGAAGTTACCCCTAAATACTTCAGGAAGTTTTCTTACTACAATATTACGATCATAGGCTGCATGCAGTGGCCACACCTATAATCCGAGCACTTTGGAAGGCCAAGGTGGGCGGGTCACCTAAGGCCAGGAGTTCAAGAATAGTCTGGCCAACATGGTGAAACCCTGTCTCTACTAAAAATACAAAAACTAGCCAGGCATAGTGGTGCGCCTGAAATCCCAGCTACTCAGAAGGCTGAGGCAGGAAAATAACTTGAATCTGGGAGGCAGAGGCTGCAGTGAGCCAAGATCTCTCCACTGCACTCCAGCCTGGGTAACACAGCCAGACTCAGTCTAAAATATATATGTTTATATATAAAATGATCATACCTCAGAAAATTACCCATTCCTTAATATCATCCAATATGTAGCCTATATTCAAATTTACCAACTTGTCCTCCAAAATGCTTTTTTTGTATTTGATTTGTTCCAACCAAGATCTTTATTTATTTATTTATTTTTTGGGACTGGGTCTTGCTTTGTCGCCCAGGCTTCTGGCACAATCACAGCTCACGGCAACCTCAACCTCCAGGCCTCGGCCTCCTGAGTAGCTGGGACCACAGATGCGTGCCACCATACCCAGCTAATTTATTTATTTATTTATTTATTTATTTGATTATACTTTAAGTTCTAGGGTACATGTGCACAAAGTGCAGGCTTGTTACATATGTATACATGTGCCGTGTTGGTGTGCTGCACCCATTAACTCGTCATTTACATTAGGTATATCTTATTTATTTATTTATTTATTTATTTATTTATTTATTTTGGTAGAGATAGGGTCTTGCTATGTTGCCCAGGCTGGTCTTGAACTCCTGGGCTCAAGCAATCCTCCTCCCTGGGCCTCCAAAAGTGCTGGGATTACAGGCATGGGCCACTGTGCCTAGCTCCAACCAAAATCTAAATACGGTCCACGCACTGCGTTTCTCTATGTCTCTTAAGTTTCATTTAAATCTAGAATAACTTTTTCCCCCTTTGCCATTGACTTGGTGAATTGCTAAAGTATTTTAAGTAAATTACAGACATCATGTCCCACCTTCTAGATTTCCCTGATTGCTTCCTCATGGTGTTGTTTATCCCGTATTTTCTGTAAACTGAAAATTAGATCTCCAGGCTTGATTAGCTTCAGGTTGACTATGCTGACAAAAACACTTTGTGGGTGAAGCTTCTTCCAACATATTGCATTCCCTTGGGGTGTCCCTGATGCCTGAGTTTCACTGTTAGTGATATAATATTGATCAGTTGCTCCCCTTGGCAATAGCCAATCCTTCTATCAAGAAATTGCATTTTTTGGCTGGGCGGGGTGGCTCACGCCTGTAATCCCAGCACTTTGGGAGGCTGAGGCGGGTGGATCACTTGAGGTCAGGAGTTTGAGACCAGCCTGGCCAACATGGTGAAACCCCATCTCTACCAAAAATCCAAAAATTAGCTGGGCGTGGTGGCATGCACCTGTAGTCCCAGCTACTCAGGAGGCTGAGGCAGGAGAATCTCTTAAACCTGGGAGGCGGAGGTTTGCAGTGAGCTGAGATCGTGCCGCTGCACTCTAGCCTGGGCGACAGAGTGAGACTGTCTCTAAAAAAAATTAATGAACAGAAGAAAACTCCTATTTTACAGATGAGGAAAACAGAGGCTCTGCCTCATTCAGTCACTCGCCCCAGAAAGCAGCAAGAGATGGTTAAGACCTAAAGGACGGCGGTGGCCACAGGAACGGACAGGTTTTCAAAGGAGAATCAGCAGCATCTGCAAACGACTGGCTGTGTAGGGGAGGGAATCAGAAGCCCCGGCAGAAGCAGAGACTTCCCTCACATCTCGGGTGGGACACGAGGAGACAGAGCAACTTGCGGGGAAGGTAATGAGCTCAGGCTCCAGGCTTCCCAGATGTCTCCAAGCTGCTCTCTAGGGAAATGGTGTTTATAACATGACAATGTCTATAATTTGGTTTCTGGCATGACTCGATAATTAGCTTAAGTTATCCCTCATTGGCATTTTATTCAAAGCAAGGACACTCTTCCATTCATTCTGATGAGGCCTGCCTTCTGTGAGTGTTCCAGGGTAAGCGTGAACTGAGCGCTGTGCCTCTGTCTCTTTTGACTGAAGTGGGCTGGAGACTGAAGTTGGGGGTGGTTGAAGTGTCTGCTCACTGGGCTCAAGTCTGTCTCTGGGGCTTGAAGGTATGGGCTCCCCCTCGGACAGGGTGTGGAGGGTGCTGAGACCTGCATATTCAATGCCTAGCAGGAGTTTGGCCCAGAGATTGGTTTCCAAGAGGTGCGCGAAGGAGGCAGTGACCAGGAAGATGGGGGATAGATCCCTTGGGAGGCAGCGCGGAGCACTACGGCCAAGATGCTTCAGGCTGAACAGGGCTGTGCTCAGGGGAAACGGGAATGCTTCGGGGTTAGGACGCATTGACCAGGTAGATTCTGTGGGACTGAGTGACTGATTCAGAGAAGGAGTGAAGAAGACAGAGTTGAGAAGGCCCTCATGTCTTTGTCTCCAGAGAAAGCGGAGGCTAGTAGCTGAGGCGGGACCTGGAAGAGGAAGGGCGGGTCTGGGGTGGGGAGATGGGGAGCTTAGTTTTGGACTCAAGGAGTGGCCAGAGGAGACCTGGAAAAGGAGGCCTGGGACTGGAGAGGTGAGGACCAGGTCACACGCACACAGGTCAAGGTTAAAGCCACAGACATGGATAAGCTCTTTCAGGGGAAGCCAAGCGGATCCAGAAGTGGGCCCCCATGGGAGGGGCAGGGCAAAAGGACCCTCACAAAGGTGGCTGGGAAAGGAAGAGAGTGAGACTTGAGGGCAAGGGAAAGAGAGTTTTCAGAGGAGGGGGATGGTCATGGGGACCAAATGCCATGGACAGGGTAAGCAGGACAGTGTTTGAGGAGCTACTGACCTTAGTGATTCTGAAGCCTTAGGAGACTCCAGCTTCTCAGCAAAAACAGAGAAACGACAGGACTCACTTGGTGTCAGAGCCCTGTGGGCCAAAAAGCAGAAAGTATAATACAATTGTCTCTCAGCCCGGAATAAGCACAGGAAACAGCACCCGCTGCGTGCTACCAGTGTAGCCACAGAGTGACCCCTGCTAGCCTCTGGCTACTTGCTTCTCAGAATAGATCAGGAGGGCATCAGACTGGCACAGCTTGGGCCATATGTCCACATCTTGGCTGCCCAGGGCTTGAAGACAGAGGCTCAGAATTCCTTCCTTCAGTTCTTTCTGTAAATATTTACTGAGAACCTAGAATGCACCAGGCACAGTTCTAGGCCCTGGAATACAGCAGCAAAATCCACAAACATCCCTGTCTTCATGGCACTCACACCCGAGGGGAAAGAATGACAACAACCCACAGACATAAATGTGGAAATAATGTAAAAGCTGAAGGACAAAAGGAACGTATAAGGAAGATGGGGAGTATGGGGGCAGCAGGGGAACAGGGTGCAGTTTTTTTGTTTGTTTCTTTTGAGATGGAGTTTCACTCTTGTTGCCCAGGCTGGAGTGCAATGACGTGATCTTGGCTCACTGAAACCTCTGCCTCCCAAGTTCAAGAGATTCTCCTGCCCCAGCCTCCCAAGTAGTTGGGATTACTACTAATCCCAACTAATCTCCTTGTATTTTTAGTAGAGATGGAGTTTCACCATGTTGGCCAGGCTGGTCTCAAACTCCTGACCTCAGGTGATCCACCCACCTCGGACTCCCAAAGTGCTGGGATTACAGGGATGAGCCACCGCGCCCGGCCCAGGGTGCAGTTTTAAATAGGGTGGTCCTGCAGGACTTGGTGGCTCACACCTGTAATCCCAGCACTTTGGGAGGCTGAGGTGGGTGGATCGTTTGAGCCCAGGAGTTCAAGACCAGCTGGGCAATATGGCGAAACCCTGTCTCTACAAAAAATGCAAAAATTAGCCTGGCATGGTGGCACACGCCTGTAGTCCCAACTACTCAGGGGGCTGAGCTGGGAGGATCACCTGAGCCCAGGGAGGTCAAGGCTGCAGTGAGCCGAGATTGTGCCACTGCACTCAAGTGTGAGTGACAGAGTAAGACCCTGTCTCAAAAAAATTAATTCACTACAAATTAATAAATAAATAGGATGGTCCAGAAAAGCCTAATCGGGAAGGGAGGAGCATGCCAAGAAACAGCAAGGAAGCTGGTGACCAGAGGTAGGGGTTGGGTTGGAATGGAGAAGAGGCTGGAGGGATTGGGAGAGTAGGTTGCATAGGATCTTGTAGGCCCCTGGAAGAACTTGGGCTTCTCTTTGGTTTTTTTGTTTGTTTTTTTGATGGAGTCTCACTCTGTTACCCAGGTTAGAGTGCAGTGGTGTGATCTTGGGTCACCGCAACCTCTGCCTCCAAGGTTCAAGGGATCCTCCTACCTCAGCCTCCCAAGTAGCTGGGATTACAGGTGTGTGCTACCACGCCCGGTTAATTTTTGTATTTTTAGTAGAGACAGGGTTTCATCATGTTGCCCAGGCTGGTCTCGAACTCCTGACCTCAAGTGATCTGCCCGCCTTGGCCTCCCAAAGTGCTGGGATTACAGGCGTGAGTCACCGTGCCCAGATCTCAGGCTTCCCTTTGAATGCCGTGAGAACACCTGGGGGACTCTGAGCCCAGAGGTGACCTGATTATCTTACAGCTTAACAGGATCACTCTGGCCTGGCCACTATGTAGGGAATAAATGGCAGGGCCAAGGATGGAGGCAGGGAGACCAGGTAGGAGGTGACCACAGTAATCCAGGGGAGAAAATGATGGGGGAGATGGTGGCAAGTCATCATATTCTGCACATATTTTGAAGGTAGAGCTGACAGGATTTGCTGACAGAATGGATGTGGGAGAGGAGTCAGGAATGACTCTAAGGTTTTCAGCCTGAACAACAAGAAAGATGGAATTGCCATCAGTTGAGAAGGAAGAGGCTGTGGATGAAGCAGTGGGTGTGGGGTGGGAAGGGGGAAGCAAGGGTAGATCCAGGGTTCCAGGGCAGATCACCCAATGGACCACTCCCCTGACCTAGGAAAGGGGACACCGGACAGCCACAACTTCTGGCAAATGCCCAGGACAGGTGGTTCCTGCAGCAGAGCAATTCCAGCAGGGTGAGGAGGAACCACAGAGCTAAGCCTGCTGCGCATGTGGAGGCCGCGCTTGGTCTCCTGACTTACGAAGCAGAGCAGAGGGATCTGGGAGACACAGAGGATGGTGGCCTGAGCCCATGTGGAGGCTGCCGGGAAGAAGCAGGAGAGGGAGAGAGTGCAGATCAGGATAAAGAGTCTCCACATGAGGGAGGAGAGATGGATCCCAGCCAAGGCTTGGCTGCAAAAGCACAGGGTCAGGCTCAAGGCACTGAGGGCCTGGACCAGCGTCAGGGAACAGGGGGAAAGGATCCAGAGACATTTGCGCAGCAGAGATGGCCAGGAAGCTGCTGGAGAGTGGGAGGAGTCAGGCGCAACTCCAAGATTTTGAATCCCAACTCCTGCCAGCGTCCTGAAGGCCTCTGTCCCCCTCTAAGTCCAGGTTTACCAAGGCCTGCTGCACCCTGGAGTCCTCAGTTCTCTGAGCATGGCCCCATACCTGATTCTAAATCCACACCGCTGCTTTCTCTGCTTTTGTTGCAGGCCACAATCAGAGGACACTGTTCACTTGCTGACTCCAATGCCCTTTGGCCCCTCTATCCCACAGCCTGGTGGTGTGGCTCCTTCTCCTGCCCTCCATCAGAGCCCCCATCTCAGCAATGCCTTTGCTTTCTGTCTCAAAGAGAAACACAGTGCTGAGCGGGGGAAGCTGAACACAAAAGAGTATACATAATACACTCTTAGGAGGTTCTACAAGCAGTGACACTCACCTACTGTGACCTACAGTGATAGAAATCAGATCAGTGCTGTCTGGGGCCAAGGGACTGATTGCAATGGGACAGGAAGAAACTTTCCAAAGAGAAGCCGGGCGCGGTGGCTCACGCCTGTAATCCCAGCACTTTGGGAGGCTGAGGCGGGTGGATCACGAGGTCAGGAGATCGAGACCACGGTGAAACCCCGTCTCTACTAAAAATACAAAAAAATTAGCCGGGCGTGGTGGCGGGCGCCTGTAGTCCCAGCTACTCGGAGAGGCTGAGGCAGGAGAATGGCGTGAACCCGGGAGGCGGAGCTTGCAGTGAGCCGAGATTGCGCCACTGCACTCCAGCCTGGGTGACAGAGCAAGACTCCGTCTCAAAAAAAAAAAAAAAAGAAACTTTCCAAAGAGATGGAAATGTTCTGTATCTCTAAGGGGTGGTGGCTACACAGCTGTATACACTGGTCAAACGTCATCACCTGCACATTGAAAATGTGTGCATTTTATTATACATAAATTATACCATAATAAAGTTTATTTTATTTTAATTTTTTTTGAGACACAGTTTCACTCTTATTGCCCAGGCTGGAGTGCAATGGCATGATCTCGGCTCACTGAAACCTCTGCCTCCCAGGTTCAAACGATTCTCCTGCTTCAGCCTCCCAAGTAGCTAGGATTACAGGTGCACGCCACCACACCCAGCTAATTTTTGTATTTTTAGTAGACATGGGGTTTCATCATATTGGTCAGGCTGGTCCCGAACTCCTGACCTCAGGTGATCCACCCACCTCGGCCTCCCAAAGTGCTGGGATTACAGGCATGAGCCACTGAGCCCAGCCTAATAAAGTTGATTTTAAAAACAGAGAACTAAATATTTTTTTGAGACAGGGTCTCACCCTGTCACCCAGGCTGGAGTGCAGCAGTAGGATCATGACTTACTTCAGACTTGACCTCCCAGGTTCAAGAGATCCTTCCACCTCAGCCTCCCAAGTAGCTGGGACTACAAGTACCCACCACCATGCCCAGCTAATTTTTAAATTTTTTGTAGAGACAGGGTCTCATTATGTTGCCCAGGCTGGTCTCAAACTCCTGGGCTCAAGTGATTCCTCCTGCCCTGTGCTCTCAAAGTACCTGGCCTAAAAAAAAAGAAAAAAAATTTTTTTTTTTTTTAGACAGAGTCTTGCTCTGCTGCCTAGGTTGGAGTGCAGTGGCGCGATCTCAGCTCACTATAACTTCCGCCTCCAAGTTCAAGCAATTCTCGTGCCTCAGCCTCCCGAGTAGCTGGCATTACAGAGGTAAACCACCACACCCAGCTAATTTCTGTATTTTTAGTAGAGACAAGGTTTCACCATGTTGGCCAGGCTGGTCTCGAACTCTTGGCCTCAAGTGATCCACCTGCCTTGGCCTCCAAAAGAGCTGAGATTACAGGCATGAACCATCATGCCTGGCCTTAAAAAATCTTTTTAGGGCTGGGCATGGTGGGTGGCTCACACCTGTAATCTCAGCACTTTGGGAGGCCAAGGCAGGCAGATCACAAGCTCAGGAGACCAGCCTGGCCAATATGGTGAAACCCTGTCTCGGCTAAAAATACAAAAATTAGCCAGGTGTGGTGGCGCGTGCCTGTAATCCCAGCTACTTAGGAGGCTGAGGCAGGAGAATCACTTGAACCTGGGAGGCGGAGGTTGCAGTGAGCTGAGATCTCGTCACCGCACTCCAGCCTGGGAGACAGAGCAAGACTCCGTCTTAAAAAAAAAAAAAAGAGGGTGGGTCTGAGAGGCCCCCTTGGAAGAAGTGAGACTAGAGCAGGGCTGGGAGGCATTCCAGGTGGAAGAGGGGATGGTTCACTCACAGGCCCAGAATCTACAGGGCCACCAAGGAACCAGCCTGAGAGCAGAGGCAGGTGGGGCCACTAAGAAAGTTGGGGTTGTGTGGCCCCTCTGTGATCACTGTTCTTCCTTCCCACTCCCTTTCTGTCCTTTGATTCCCCTCCTCCACCAGGGCACACAGTTCCCACTGGGCAGCCTGTGTAATGTGCCCCACATTTGTGCTTTGAGGCTACAGAGCACTTCCCCTACACCAGGGACCTGAAACTCAGACGTGTCCTGGCTAAGCATGTTTTTTTTTTGTTTGTTTTTTGTTTTTTGTTTTTTTTTTTGAGACGGAGTCTTGCTCTTGTCACCCAGGCAATGGCATGATCTCAGCTCACTGCAACCTCCACCTCCCGGGTTCAAGCGATTCTCCTGCCTCAGCCTCCCAAGTAGCTGGGACTACAGGCATGTGCCACCACACCCGACTAATTTTTGTATTTTTAGTAGAGATGGGGTTTCACCATCTTGGCCAGGCTGGTCTCGAACTCCTGACCTCGTGATCCACCTGCCTCGGCCTCCCAAAGTGCTGGGATTACAGGCGTGATTCACCGCATCCAGCCTAAAAAATTGTTTTTAAAGATAAAATAACAGTCTATCAAGCAGAAAAATCCTACACACACACACACACACACTCATCTCACACATACACACATGCCCATCTGTCCACATGCTTTGCTTCCTCCCTTCTCTCTGGCACGGCAGAGCGCCTCCTCTTGTCCATGCAAGCTATCACTCCTGAGACTGTTCCCCCTAAAAAAAACTCATGCCACCCTTCCTCTGACCTTGCATCCATCTCCCCTGCTGTCCTCACAGCCCAGCCCCTAGGAAAGATGGGCTATATTCCCCTTCACCATTCTGGATCGGTTACCTGTCTCTGAGACACCTGCCCTGCAGGGATGCTCCTTCTCTCCTTTCTGTCTTCTCTCAGGTTGCTAGGACCCCACTTGTTTGTATCCAGTGATGGAGGGAGAGTTTCAGGCTCTCCCTCCATGTCTGGATACTCCTTCTCATGCTCCCAGCCCGGCTCCTCTCCCTCTGACACCTCTTTAGTGCCGGCATTCCCTGGGCCGCTGGACCTGGCCTTCTGCTTTCTGCTCTGCACCTGCACAGCCTCCTGTCATGATCTCACCTGCTCCAGGGCTTCAGTTACCATCTATTGCTGACAATGCTCAAAGATACCTCTGAATATTTTTTTCAGAGTATCAAGGATATGGCAGAAGAGGTAGACACAGGATATATGACATATGCTTCAGAAGGGGTTTACAATTTTTAATATGATATGTATACTCAACCCCCTTCTGTCAGAGTCCACTGGACCTCAGGCTCAGCAAGCCCCAAACTGAACTCATCAGCCCTTTGCCAGCCCTGCTCTTCCTCCTTTCCTCAGGATTCCAGCTTCAGGCAGAAACCCGGGAGTCACCCTCTCACTCCATGACCACCGATTGTCAATTATCCCCTTCTCTTGATTTCACCCTCTAAAACTCCCCCTTTTCCATCCTCACGGACATTCCCAAAGAGGCTCAAGCATTCATTCATTCAATAAGTATTAGCTGAGCACCTACTCTGTGCCAGACACTGATCCCGATGCTCGAACACAACACATAAAAATCAGTGCCCTACAGAGCTTCCCTTCAAGCACTTGCAGTAATTTCAAAAGCGGCTCCATTTTTCATTCTAACCCCTCTAACTGCCCACTCTGCTGTGGCCACAGCAAAAGTCACCACATGTGCAGCTGCTCAGCATCTTCCATGGGACTTCATCCTCCTGGGATCAAGCCTGGGCCATGTGTGAGGTGTCCTGATCCCCTTCCTCCTGTCTTCTCTCATCTTCCCTTCCTCCCCCACCAAACATTTGTACCCTCTAAACATGGTAGACTCCCTCTGCAGGTGGTCCATCCCCGAATATAAGGCATATTGTATTGCCTGTCCAGCGGCCTTCCCCTCAACCCCAAGCACCTGCAGGACCAGAACTGCTCTTACCCTTCCTGCAGCATCAGTGCCTGGCCCATTATCTGGCACATAGTCGGGGGTCAACAAATGGTAACTGATTACATAGATGACAGTGGATTGACAGTAGTATCACACAGATAGGGAGAGTCTTGGGGAGCAGGGAAACATGAGTTCTGAATTAGCCCCAGAACACCTCCCTGAATGATAATTTAGACCAACTCCATGGACATCTAGTTAAAAGTGGGGTGCTAGCAGGGCATGGTGGCTTACACCTGTAATCCTAGCACTTTGGGAGGCTGGGGCAGGAGGATTCCCTGACCTGAGTCAAGATCAGCCCAGGCCAGGCGCGATGGTTTATGCCTGTAGTTCCAGCACTTTGGGAGGCCAAGGTGGGCAGATCACAAGGTTAGGAGTTCAAGACCAGGGTGTCCAACATAGTGAAACCCCATCTCTACTAAAAAAAAAAAAAAAAAAAAAAATTAGCTGGGGCCGGCGCGATGGCTCATGCCTGTAATCCCAGGGTGCGGTGGCTCATGCCTGTAATCCCAGCACTTTGGGAGGCCGAGGAGGGCAGATCACCTGAGGTCGGGAGTTTGAGACCAGTCTGACCAACATGGAGAAACCCTGTCTCTACTAAAAATACAAAATTAGCCAGGCATGGTGGTGCATGCCTGTAATCCCAACTACTCAGGAGGTTGAGGCAGGAGAATCGCTTGAACCCGGGAAGTGGAGGTTGCAGCGAGCCGAGATCACACCATTGCACTCCAGCCTGGGCAACAAGAGTGAAACTCTGTCTCAAAAAAAAAAAAAAGTGAGGTGCAAATCCTACTTTTGCACCTACTGCTCTTTCCTCACCCTAGAAATTTCCACAGAAGCACAGTCATCAACCTACAGAATGTTAACACCAAGGGGACTTTCAAGATCTGGTCACCTGACCAAATACCAGAGAGGGTAACTGCTTTGCCCAAGGTCACACTGCTGCTTAGGGGCAGGGCTGGGGCTAGAGTAGCTCTGGAGAATGGGAACAAGAATAGAACCTATCTCAGTCCTGTTGCAGGGAGTATATTACATGCTTAGTACATTGCTTGGCACATAATAAACTCTCATCCAATAGGAGCTGTTGCTGTTATCGTTGCTATTGTCATCAACATCATCATCATCATAGGTGTCCATCCTTGCCTCCAAGTTCCTTGCCTCCTGATCCTCCCATCCCCCTAGTGCTATTCTCCACTATTTCCTCCCTTTCCTCCCAATCCATGATTTCCTCCCTTCTCCCCTCCCAATTCATGATTTCCTCCCTTCTCCCCTCCCAATTCACGTTTGGCCCACTGCGGTCAGCGTCCACCACCACCAGTGCCTGGAACCTTCCAGGCTGAGGTCACCAGGGACCTCCTCCTTGTAGAACCCTTCCTTCCCTCGACCTCTCAGTGGTATGTGACCCTAGCACTGCCTCCTCCTTAAATGTCCTTGACTTCTATAACATAAACTCTCCTGCTGCTCAGGACATCCGGCTCTCCCTGTCACCCTCTCTGCTGATCCAGACACAAACAGTCAACTGCCTACTGCCATAGGCACCCAAGGTCAGCATGTCCAAAGCAGTTTGTTACCAGGTCCATCACCCTGCCCCGCTCCTGGGTTCTACTATTCAGTGTACAGACGGCCCCGTCCACCAAATACCCTAGGCTGCACCAGGCAAGACTGAGGGGAGGACTCCCAGAGGTACAGCCTAGGGGATGGATTCGGTGGATGGGGTTCATCTGAACATCCTTCTTAACATCCCACCTTTTTTTTTTTTTTTTGAGATGGAGTCTCACTCTGTCACCCAGGCTAGAGTGCAGTGGTGTGATCTCAGCTCGCTGCAACCTCCGCCTCCTGGGTTCAAGCGATTCTCCTGCCTCAGGAGATTCTCGAGTAGCTGGAATTACAGGCATGCGCCACCACGCCCCGCTAATTTTTGTATTTTTTTTTTCTTGAGACAGAGTTTCACTCTTGTCATCCAGGGAGTGCAGTGGCGCGATCTTGGGTCACTACAACCTTTGCCTCCCAGGTTCAAGCAATTCTCTGCCTCAGCCTCCCGAGTAGCTGGGATTACAGGCACCTGCCACCATGCCCAGCTAATTTTTGTATTTTTAGTAGAGACGGGGTTTCACCATCTTGGCCAGGCTAGTCTTGAACTCCTGACCTCATGATCCACCCGCCTCAGCCTCCCAAAGTGCTGGGGTTACAGGCGTGAGCCACCATGCCCGGCTGCCTCTGCGCCTTTGAACATGCTGTTCCTCCTGCCTGGAATGCTCTTCTGCCCCTTAATTGCCTGCAAACGCTGCCTCACCCACTTGGTCCCAGTTCAGGCCTTCCCTGACCCCATAAACTCAGTTACTTCCTCCCTGCAGTATCGGCACCATTCATAGCACTGTCATAGCCCTTTTCATCCTGAAGTTAATAATTCCCTATGTCTGTCACCCCCACTAGCTATCTGTGTACCTACCATGTATCTCCATGTATCTGTTAATACTTTCCTATGTCTGTCATCCCCAGGTGCTATCTGTGTATCTCCCATGGCCAGCCCATGATGATTCAGTGAGTATCTGCTGAAAGAACGAATAATTAAACTTTTTCAACTTCTGTCCTGATGGTAACTATAAGGGGAGGGATGGAGATTAGGCTGTAAGGCCAGGCGCAGTGGCTCACACCTGTAATCCCAGCATTTTGGGAGGCTCAAGCAGGGGGATCATGAGGTCAGGAGATCAAGACCATCCTGGCTAACACGGTGAAATCCCGTCTCTACTAAAAACACAAAAAATTACCCATGTGTTATGGCACGCGCCTGTGGTCCCAGCTACTCGGGAGGCTGAGGCAGAAGAATCGCTTGAACCCAGGAGGTGGAGGTTGCAGCGGGCCAAGATCACATCACTGCAGTCCAGCCTGGGTGACACAGCAAGACTCTGTCTCAAAAAAAAAAAAAAAAAAAAAAGATTAGGCTGTAAGAGGAACTGGTAAAGTGGAACACAGCAGGGCAAATGTGCTAGTCATCTGTCATCGCTTACCCTGGAAATTTCCCCAGGAGCGGAGTCATCAACTTACAGAATGTTACCACCAAGGGGACTTTCAAGATCTGGTCACCTGACCAAATACCAGAGAGGGTAACTGCTTTGCCCAAGGTCACACTGCTGCTTAGGGGCAGGGCTGGGGCTACAGTCCATGTAGCTCTGGAAAAAGTCTGGGCAGATGCTATCTCATCCCATGAACTTCTTCCCTTCCTACCCATTCTATCTCCCCAAAGGAGGTCCCTGATGCCCTAACATGGTCAGGGAACTACCTGGGCTCACTCACAGCTCTTAAAGCACTTGCTGGGACCTTGGCCAGGTGGAGTTACCAAAATCCTGTAGACTGGAGGCAGGGGGATCCAACTATCACCATATTAGAGATTGGCAAACTGAGGCTGCTAGCTAACCACAGAGGGCAAGATTTGATATTGAGTACTGTGCTCTTCCTGCAGAAAGACCTGAGAAGCCCAAACTCCCACATATGCAGAGTCACTATTTACAATAATCATGACTGCTGACTTCCTAATGTCAGGGAAATCCCCTCACTCCCACCAGTTCCTCCTGAAACAGAGCCTCCCTCCATCTTGCACAGGGTGTCTGACTTAGGAAACAAACTGTACACCCACCCTCCTAAGCCACGCAGGCCTACTAGATTGATCACCTCTAAGTCGTACCCTTTAATGGGGAAATCACCCTTCTTTGTGCCAGGCACTTGACATCGTCACTGCTCACATCGGCCCTGAGGTTGGTACTAGTCTGCGATGGGGAAACGGAGGGTCCCAGATAAGTCACTACTAATCCATGGTCAAAGCAAGAAAGTGGCAGGGCTGGGACTCGAACTTAGGTCTGCCTGACTCTAGCGGGTCCCCGCCCAGGCGGGAAGCTCTCCCAGCTGAAGCCTTTCGCTGGCTGGATTACCTGGGGGAAAGTGACTTAACCTCTTCGAACCCCCAGAAGGTCAGAAGCTTTGCTTTTGGGGGAGAAAACGGTGTGCAAACGAGACGCAAAGGAAACGCAAACCCTCGGGCGTCGGCGCAGCCTCTTCCCCGAGCCCGGGTCTGTCTAATGGCCCAAAGGGAGAGGTCGCACCCCCGACCCCTGGCACCTGCGAAACCAAGCGCCTAGTCGGCTGGCAGAAACGAAACCTCAACGCCCTCCAGCCTCCCCCGCTTGGTTCCCGGAACTGGCGAGCCAGGCTTCGCGGAAACTTGCCCGGCGGCAGCCGCCTCGGGCCCCGGGACCGCCCTGACCGCAGCCCGCAGCTCCGGGCCGGGAGGTGCGGGCCGGCGCGGTCGGGCCCGAGCAGCAGCGCGACGCGCGCTTCCGCCCCGCTCGGCTCCGGCGGCGGCCGCGGCGGCCCCACAATCCCCTTCTGGCTCCGGGGACGGGCGGGGCGGGGCGAGCGGGCGGAAATAATTTTCTGTTTGGTCGTCTCTGCCCCAGTCCCTTCGCCGCGGGACGCGCGAGACGGGAGAAGGTGCGGGAAGCGGGAAGCAGGAGCGGGAGCGCGCGGCTCTGGCACGCATAGGGCGGTGGAGAGGGCACGAGCAGGGATTGAGCACCTACTGTGTGCCTTCACGCTTTACAAAAGGATTTTCGTTCGGTGTTCACTACAGCCCCTGCCCGGGGGTACTGATGCCCCATTTACAGAGGGACAAGCCGGATTTCGGAGAGGTGAAGTCACTCGCCGAAAGTCGCACCGCCAGGGTCTGCGTGACACCCCAAAGCAGTGTTCAGTTACTCCGGGGAGAGCGCGATGAACTTGAACCACTTGTTGGCTGGTTCCTGCTCTTGCTCGTTTTTTACGGATCGGCACATAGTGGGCGCTCAGGAAAATATATGTTGGAAGCTTGAGATTGAACTTGACAGCTCGACTCTGGGTACCCGCCACGAATCCAGCCCAGCCCGCGGGGCACCGGGTTTCTCCAGACCTCGCAGGGAACATTTGCGGATGGGCTGGTAGAGGAGGCTCGGACATCCCAGCTCCGCACCCGCACTCGACCAACGCGTGGTAGCGGAACCCCTGTCGTAGCGAGGCACAGACTGGGTTCAAGTCCCGACTCTGCCGATTTCAGGCTGAGTGACTTTGGGCGAGTCACTTTTTCCCATCGAAACCTCAGTTGCTCCATCCACAAAATGGGAGATATGAACACCCACCCCAAAAGGGTGTGGGGAGGATTAAACGAAACAACTTTCCCAAAACGCTAAACTTTCAAGTGTTGTCTCCCGTCCATCCCATAAACTTAGGCGACAAACCCGGCGCAGGGTGACCTGAGACAAAGGCTTCCGGGCCCCTATCTCCAGGTCGTCCACCCCTGGGGCGTAGGCACCTTTTAGTGAGCCCTGTCCGGCGAAACCCGAAACTGCGGCCACCTTGGCAGCGGTGGGCCCCAAAAGGAAATATTCAAATATTCTGAAACTCGTACATGATTTAGGACTGACATTTTTCTTGCAGTTTTATTCTTGCTAGTAAAGGTAATTCGTTAGAAACCCCTAAGTGCAGTTTCTCCTCTGTCTTGTTTAACTTTAACTGTTAGCGAAATTCACAAATTTGACCAAGGAATCGGAGCGCGGCCGTCCTCGCCGGGATTCCGGTTATCGCAATAATCTGGCTCTCGGCCCCTACTCCCAGACACGGAGGTCGAAGAGGCGGGCTTCCCCTACACCGCCCTGTGTAGATGTAGCCTCTTCGTCCCGGCAGCCCTCCGAGATTCCCTGTGTCCACCGGAGCGGGCGGGGGGGTGTGGGGCTGCAGCCCAGAACTCAGCTTCCCGGACCTCCCCAAACTCCCGCCTCTCCGGGATTAAGGGAGTAAATCCCTGACGCCAAAGACCAGGTCAAGGACAAGTTCTCCCCCGCCCTACTCCCCCCTCCTGGGCGGGGATTCACCTCCCTTCCCGGATGAAAGGTACTAAAAAGCCGACGGGGGGCCGCGGCGGGCTCCAGGCCCTTGATGTTCCGGTTGAACAGGTGCTGGTGAAAAGGAGGCGGACCCGGCGGAAGAGTCTGCCAGGGGGCAGTGCGCCGAAGGGGAGGCGGCCTCCTCCACCCCCAGTTCCCCGGCCCGTCTTCCCATCTCCTCTCTGTTTGCCCCTCCCCCGCAGGAAGCGTTCCCGGCCGCGAGGTCTTTGAAGTGTCGTTGAAGCCCCCAGGGCTGCCTTCTCCCCTACGCCACCCGAACTCCCGCTGTGGGGGGCGGGTGACCTTTAGTCCCCACGAAAGTCTCCCCTTTAGGAAGTTTTTGGGGGTCAGATCTCACCTCCCCGCTTGCCCACACAGGTCTTGGGAAGAAGACTTTGGGCCGACGCCCCTCACTTCTCCCCCAGACCCAACTGCAGGGACTTTAGTTCTCTGGAGTGCTGCGTGTGAGTTACCTTGTGTGTCTGTGTGCGTGCCTAGAGGTCAAGTGTAACTGGTGTTCGTGAGCACCTCGTGGTTGCGGGTCTCTAACCCTCGTGGGTCTCTAAGCGCACCCGCAGGGCTGGAGCGGAGGTTCGTGTCTCTGGGAGGGTCAGTGGTGTGACTGAAGCTGGGAGATAGCTCGTGTCTGTGGGTGCCTCGGTGTGTGTCTCTGGGGCTCTGAGTCTCTGTGCGTGCGTGTGTGTCTGTGAACCCGACAGGAAGCTCCCCGAGGGCAGGAATATGTTTTGCTCTCTACTCGATCCCAGCGACTGGCAACGGGCGTTTAATAAATATCTGTTGAATGAACAAATGTCTGCGTGTGAGAGCGCCTACCGAGGAAACGGCCCGAGGGCGGCCATCCAAAAAGACCCCCAGACACGGGGTGGGGCGGGGGCGAACGACCCGCGTCGCTCCCATTCCTCCTAGCACCCCTTTCCCCGGTATCCACTCCCAAGTTTCCCTGGGGCTAAAGAATCCACCCAGAGACGAAGACTTGGCGGAGGGGGCTGGAGGCTCGGGGACCCGGGGCCCGAGACGGGAGGGCGGGCAGAGGGAGGGCTCGTGAGCGACGACCCAGAGCCGTAAAACGAAAAAGAAAGCAGGCAAAGCAGCACGGAGCGAAAGAGCGAAAAGCTCCCTACCAAGCCAGGCTTTGTTCCCTGAACCTAAGACTTTACCCGGCGGCTGGCGGCGGGCGGGCCGGGAGCGAGCGAGCTAGCGGAGGCGCGCGGCCATGGCTGCCGCGGCCGGGCAGGGGGGCCGGGGGGGCGGCGCGTGAGCGGGTGGCGCGGGGCGGCGCGGGGCGGGCGGGCGCCCGCGATGTGCCACTCGGCGCCTCCCCCGCCGGGCCCGGGCTACGCGGCGGCGGGGCGGCCCTAGGAGCCGGGCGAGCGGCGCGGAGGGGGCGAGCCCGGCGTGCGAGTCTCATTGTTGTGGGGGGGGGCCCGTCGGGGCATGAGGGCGAGAGCACGGCGGGGGGGGCGGCCAGACAGAGCGAGCGAGGAGGAGGAGGAGGAGGACGCGGAGGAGGAGGAAGGAGGAGGCAAAGAAAAGAAGCGGCGGCGGCGGAGGAAGAGGAGGAGGGGGCGAGGAGGCGCGCGGCCCCCCGCTCCCTCCCTCCCCCCTGACCCCCGACCCCCGCCGGCCGGCCCCCCGCCCCAGCCCCGGAGGGAGCTCATGGGAGTATGAAGGAGATGGTAGGAGGCTGCTGCGTATGTTCGGACGAGAGGGGCTGGGCCGAGAACCCGCTGGTCTACTGCGATGGGCACGCGTGCAGCGTGGCCGTCCACCAAGGTACGGGGGTGGCCCGCGGGGGGCGGCGGGACCCCGGGGGCGGCGTGCGCGGGGCGCCCCCGGCCGCGCCCTCCGGAGACCTCCTGGGGCTCGCGCGCCCCTCCCCCACCCCACCTGAAGGGAAGGGAGGCGTAGGGGGAGCTCCCCCCGCCCGGTCCTGGAAGACCGGGTCAGGCATTGTTTTCTTGCCTATTGTTCCAGTTCCGCGCCCCCCACCCTAAGTTGAGGGAGTTTGGGGAGAGTCTAGGGAGCAATGAGTGAACTCCCCGCGCCCCACACCGCGGGTGTCGGGGCTGCCCGGGGAATGTTTACCTGCGAGGTGTCCCCTCCCGCCCGGTTATTTTGGTCCCGGCTCCGGGAGGAAGAGGTCAAGGGGGGGGCGTCATCCCCCCTCGCTTCCGGATAATGGGAGGAGCGGACTTGGAAAGGGAAGAGAAGGGTCCCAGGGGAGAAGGGACTCTTAAAATCCGCCAGGGAAGAGCTAAGGATAGGAGAGAGGTTGTGCAGGGGGCCGGAATCGAGAAGAGGGAGGCTTGGAGTTTCCCCCAACAGCACATGGTTCGGGAGTTAACTCCTTGAGGAATCTTGCCGAGGGCGCAGGCTGGCATCTCCCGCCTGCCTGGCACAGGCAGCCGGGCCCCCCCTTCCTGGGACATCCCTGAATGCTGTGGCCCGGGGCTCTTCCCGCCACACTCCTCTCGGTTCCCAGCACCGCACCTGCCCTCAGCCTTGACTTTTAACCTGACTCTGTGATACTTAGAGGTAGAAGATGAGGTCCCTAGACCCCCTACTTCTCCGCCTCGTCCCTCACTGGCCCTTTAAGAAATCCCCCCGCCCACAGCAACAAAACGTGTTTGACGGTCGTGACTGTTGTCCCCTCTGGTTTTCTCTATTCCTGATGCTGATGGCTGGTTCGGGGAAGCAGCTGGGAAACAAGTCCAGAAAGGGCGTGGGGGGAGGATCTTCTAGAAGTTTAAGGTCAAAGACTCAGACTTCCCGCCCTGTTTGAAGTGCTTAATTGTGTGGTTGAAGGCTGGTGTTGTGCGGTTGGGCAGTCCTGCTGTTGAGTGACCCACCCCTAGACTGGGGAGCAGTCCCCACTGCTGGAACTGGCTCTAGTTCTTTGGAGTCACCGCCTTCCCCCAGTTACCCTGGGAAAAAGCCACTGGCTGACAGCTTTGCTCAGCGACTGTCCTCCCCACCCTCAGCTTGCTATGGCATCGTTCAGGTGCCAACGGGACCCTGGTTCTGCCGGAAATGTGAATCTCAGGAGCGAGCAGCCAGGGTGGTGAGTTCCAGACTGCCCCTCTCCACTCCCCGGCCCCTCCCACACACCTGAGCGTCTCCGGTTGAGCTAGGGTACTCTGAGGCCGAGGCCGAGGCCGAGGCTGGGGTAAGATTTAGCTCTGTCACACAGACTTCCTGTTTCCTGCACACCTACCTCCAACCCCATCTCTGCCTCACACTCATCCCTCCCTCTGCCCCATCTCAGGCATGGGGCTTTGGTTTTTGTCTGTTTGAACTTTTGTATTATGGGAAGTTTCCTACTCATATGAAAGTAGAGGGAAAACTATAATGAATCTCATGTCCTCTTCCTCATTTTCAAGTTACCAACTCACGGCCAATCCCGTTTCCACTGTAGCCCCATCCATCCACCCTAGAGCTTAGCATTTCAGCCTGGGACCCCTTGAATGTGTTCAGGGAGGGCCCAGCTCAGCAGATCCCCCAACCCCTGTGCACTCTTGCATTGGCAGAGGTGTGAGCTGTGCCCACACAAAGACGGGGCATTGAAGAGGACTGATAATGGAGGTGAGGCAGGCTCATCTGCTGAGGTCAGCAAGGCCCTCTGAGCATGGTCTGGGAAGGCAGGAATGGACTGGGTTGGGGTGGAGGCCGGGTTTCCTTTCCCTGGCTGGCGCTGGAATCTGATGGGAAGGCTGTGGAGGAGGGAACAGTCTGCAGCGTGGGGTCATGAGGGGTGGAGTCTCTGGCTTGCCATCTGCAGCTGAGGCCACCCCCACACTGCCCCAGGCTGGGCACACGTGGTGTGTGCCCTCTACATCCCCGAGGTGCAATTTGCCAACGTGCTCACCATGGAGCCCATCGTGCTGCAGTACGTGCCTCATGATCGCTTCAACAAGGTCAGCGGCCCCCCACCGTGTCCCCTACCAGTTCCCTCCCATCCATGGGTTCCTCCAACGCCCTCTTCATCCAGTGTAATTTGATTCTGTCCAACCAGCACTGAAAGGGAACTTGGGAGGTGGGTAGGTAGCTACCAGTGAACCACCCTTCTGTTGACAGACACACTCATGCTCTGGCACTCAGGTGAAGTAGTAGGCTCCCCTGCAGTAGTTCTGCCAGAGGGTAGACCTTCACAGGTATTTCATTCATTCATTCGCTGGACACATTTTATTAAGTGCCTACTATGTGCCAGACCTGGTGCAAGGTAGCTGGCACACGCTGTTCTGTGCTGATCAAGACAGGTGTGCTGCCCGCTCAATGGAACGCAAGTTCTTGCATGCGAAGACTATAAATATCAGTAAAAAGGCAAAGTAAATGCAATTTGTGATAAATGCTGTGAAGAAAATAAGACACTAAAATAAAGACCTGGTGGGGGCTTACTTTAGACAAGATGGTAAAGGAAGGAGACGTTTAGGCTGAGACTTGGGGCATGAGAAGGAGCCAGCTTCCAGGAGGGTGAGGGTCCCCAGGTTCCAGGCAGAAGAAAGTCTGGGCAGAGGTGCAGAGGTGGGCATAAGCTCCCTAGTGAGCAAGACAGACAAAGGCCTTGGCCTTTCAGAGCTCACCATCCAAGGACTGTGCTACCCAGCATGGTAGCCGTTGGCCACACGTGGCTACATAAATTAATCAAAATTAAAAGCAGGCTGGGTGTGGTGGCTCACACCTGTAATCCCAGCACTTTGGGAGGCTGAGGGGGGTGGATCACCTGAGGTCAGGAGTTTGAGACCAGCCTGGCCAACATGATGAGACCCCCATCTCTAGAAAAATACAAAAATTAGCTGGGCATGGTGGTGGGCACCTACAGTCCCAGCTACTCGGGAGGTTGAGGCAGGAGAATCCCTTGAACCCAGGAGGCGGAGGAGGTTGCAGTGAGCCAAGATCGTGCCACTGCACTCCAGCCTGGGCGACAGAGGGAGACTCCGTCTCAAATAATAAATAAACAAAAATTAAATACAATTTAGAATCTAGTTCCTCAGTCACACTAGCCTAGTTCAAATGCTTATAGCCCATGTGACTGGTGGCATTTGTCTTGGACAGCGCAGACCATAGAGCGTTTTCATCACTGCAGACAGTTGTGTGGGATAGCACTGATCTAAGACTGTAGAGAGCAAATGGAATGGAGGGGATGGCCTAAGGACCATCAGTAGGACAGGGGCTCCCTGGAGGAGGGGACGATTGCACTGTGTCCTGCAGACCTGTTACATCTGCGAGGAGCAGGGCCGGGAGAGCAAGGCGGCCTCGGGAGCCTGCATGACCTGTAACCGCCATGGATGTCGACAAGCTTTCCATGTCACCTGGTGAGACCCCTGTCCCACCCCCCACCCCCCAGGTTTGTCCTGGATGGCCACTGATCAGGCTCATCCTAGCTGCTGTCCCTTTGATGGTGGTGGCAATGCTTTCTTTGGATGGTCTTGGCTTCGCCTCAGCAGGGGGCCAGGAGGGTGGGAGGAAGGTGGCTTATCTGATCTGTGGCCTCAGCCGTCTCAGGCTGCCCTCTCTGGTTAGTGCCCAAATGGCAGGCTTGCTGTGTGAGGAAGAAGTGCTGGAGGTGGACAATGTCAAGTACTGCGGCTACTGCAAATACCACTTCAGCAAGATGGTGAGTCCCGGTGGCCAGCACATGAGTGGGTCAGTCAGCTGTGGTGAGATGGTTAGAGGGCATGGGCTCTGGGCCAGGCCAGTGCCTGGTGCTAGGAGGACAGAGAGGGAAAGAACCCAGTCCCTGCCCAAGAGGAGCTCTTCATTCGATGAGGAATAAAGTACAGCTTCAGGTGTGTGGATCAGAGCTGGACCAAGCAGTCTGTCCCAAAAGACAAAGCTCAGACCCTGCCTGTCAGAGTCTAGGAAGCTTCAAGGAAGAGGTAGCATTTAAGCTGAGTGGAGGTGGAAATCAAAATAAGAGCCAACATTTGTGTGGGAGGCAGCATTTACTATGCCTCTGCCTTAGGACAAAGTTCCTGCCATGTGTTACTTTGTGTGGTCCCCCCACCAACCCTAAGAACTAGGTGTGCTATATTTTCCCCATTTTACAGATGAGTAAACCAAGACTCACTGAGGTCATATAACTTACCTTGCAGCTGGTAGGTGGGATTTAGAACGGGCAGCCTAATTTGAAAACTCCTCAGGAGCCTGCCAAACAGAGAAACGAGTCCCAGGCAGAGGGACTAGCATGGACAAAGTCCTGAGAGGAGGAAGGGCATGGGTGAGCAGCGGGAGAATGGGGTGTTTGGTGGGGAAGAGACAGGAGATGAAGTGAGAAAGCAGGGCCCGAGCTGGGCTTGCTTCTGCCCCAGGCTTCAGGGGTCCAGGGGGAGGCTGGAAAGGGTGCTACTCTGTGTCTGTGTTTGTGGAGAGACTTGTGTGTCCCAGAAGCTGTGAGGTATTTTGGAGCAGTTGGCTGCAGCTTGGATCTACCCCCGAGCCACAGGCTTGTCAGGCCTGTAAGCGGGAGAGTAACATGATCAGATTTGTTTTTTAGGAAGATTACCCTGGCAGCCGCTGTGAGGCTAGATCAGAAGGGCTGAGGCTGGTGGCCGGGAGACAGCTGCGAGAAGGGGGATGGAGGGGTGAGGCTGGATGCTAAAACCATTTCTAGGGAGACTTGCCTAATCGTGGGAGTGGCTGAGAAGTAGGAGTTGGGGGTGACATTTAGGATCTAGGCTCTAGACACTGGGTAAATGGAGCTTGAATACCTGGGGGTGCCATGAACAAGGGGTACAGCTGGCTTCTGTAGGGGGAACACATGTCCTGATTTGCCCCAGACAGTCCCAGTTTATACCTGTTGCCCGGTGTAATTATTAATAGTTCCCCTGTTTCATTTTTGAAAGTGTCCAGGTTTGGATCACAAGTTACATGGTCACCTTGGTTTCAGGGTTTGATGATAACTTAGGACAAGGTAGCGAGCTTGGTTTGGTTTGCAGGAGGCGCCATGTGGAGACATTTAGATTTGGTGGATGTCAGACTCCTGGGCAGGGTGTAGTGGCAGCTCCAGGCTTATAAGGCTGGGGCTGTAATCCCAGGTTGTCCACAAGGATAGATCAGGTGGGCCACGAAAGAGGGGGCCTTGCAGGGTGTGGGGCTCTGCAGGTAGGAGCTGTGTCCAACACTGGGGAGCTGCCCACTGGTCAGATAAGGCCTGAAATTAGCCCTTGGGTTTGGCAGTTGGGAGGTAGCTGGTGACCTTAGAGGGAGCAGCTATAACCCCGGGGAGGGTGGAGCCATCAGGCTGGGTCTGTAGTGAAGGGGATGGGGGAGGCAGTCCCTGGCTGGGAGGAGACCCAGCATGTGGGTTGTTTGGGTTGTGTTGATGTTTAACTTCCCCCCTTTTTTCAAGTTAAGGGCAGCATATCCTTTGGGACAGGAGCAACCACTGTGTTTGGTGGAGGGGAGGGGCCAGGAAAAAGGAGAAGGGGGTGATAGCTGAGCCAAGTGTCTGGAGGGAGGATTGGATATGGAGTGCAGGGGAGCACGCGCTCCCCATGAGGGTCCCCTGCATGCCCTCTGCTCCAGGGAAGGAGGTAGAAACGGGCCGTGGCCCAGTCAGCCAAGAGGGCACCATGGAGAGAATGAAAGACCCGGGCCCCAGTCTCACCTCCAGGTGGGCCTTGCTGGGGCCCAGTCGAATCCTTGCCTCTTCTGGGCCTCAGCGGTTGACTCTGCACATTGGACGAGCCAGCTGGAACCCTCTAGGATTTTCAGGCTGGGGAACGCCCTTCTGCTGAGCAGAGCATCATAGAGGACATGAGGTCCTCTTAGTGACAGATGGGGCACATGGGGCTGACCCCCAGGATCAGGATCCTCTAACCTTCTGGAAGTGTTCCCTAAGCCTGTGAGAGGAGGGTTTGCGATTTCTCTCAAATCTCTCCCCCAGAAGACATCCCGGCACAGCAGCGGGGGAGGCGGAGGAGGCGCTGGAGGAGGAGGCGGCAGCATGGGGGGAGGTGGCAGTGGTTTCATCTCTGGGAGGAGAAGCCGGTCAGTGTCACCATCTACGCAGCAGGAGAAGCACCCCACCCACCACGAGAGGGGCCAGAAGAAGGTAGAAGCCCTCCCCCACCTGCCATCATTCCCACACGGGGACTCGGAGATTCACAAACATGGCTCAAGAAGCCATCATGAGGTGCCCTTAAGGTCTTGGCCCTGCCTTCTTCCTTCCTCTGAGGCCACTGAGGGCAGGAGGGGGCTGAAGTGAAACCGGGTGGGTGAGGTGGGAGCTTGGCTTCCCTGTGGCTGTGTTAGTGGTTCCTCTGGGTCCTCCCCATGACATCACAGTGTCCCCTAAGCCCTAGACATATGGCTCTGCACGTTGCACACGTCTCCGCAGTCCAGCCATGTGCCACCTAGTTTGTAAGTGCTCATGCCTGCGTTCCCTCGTGCCACATAGCACAGCGTGCCCTGCTCCTGTCCCCCTGTGCAGCTGTGTCCCAGGTGGACACCCTTGCAGGTGTGTGTGTTCACGCGCGTGGTGCTCTGTAGCACTGGTGTGATAATGGGACAGGCTATTTTTAGCAGGCGGGGCCGGGGGAAGGGCTGTTGGCTCTCAGGAACTTGCCTGAATCGCTCCTGCCCAGCCCATTATCCAGCCCTCCTCAGGGAGAGATGGTGCCCACAAAACCCCATCCCTGAGAGGGTGTCAGCTCCCCATACCCACATGTCATGTTTATCCTTGCCCAGACAGCCCCCCAGCACAATATCTAGTCACCTCTCCCTCTCCAGAGTCGAAAGGACAAAGAACGCCTTAAGCAGAAGCACAAGAAGCGGCCTGAGTCGCCCCCCAGCATCCTCACCCCGCCCGTGGTCCCCACTGCTGACAAGGTACTGCTGCCCACCTTCAGGAGGGATGGTGCGTGGGTCTGGGGTGGCAGAGGGAGGTGGGGGCGAGAGGTTGGTGAGCCAGGGACCTGGGCACCCTCCCCACAGCTTCAAGTTAATGCCACTCCCCTCCCACCCCATACCCTCTACTCCCTCTTCCAGCCTAGAAGGGGCCGCCAATCACTGACCAACCATGGGATTAGAGGTTTGGGGTGCTGACTGCCAGATACTCCCATCTGCCTCTGTCCAGAGGGCCTCAGCCCTGGGCTCTTGTCTGCAGAGAGTGGGGGATGGCACTCAGGCCTGCTCTCCAAGTTCTAGGGCCTGTGTCCCCAGAGATCAGTAGAGGACATCCCCTCCGCCCCATCAGGAGGACACCCAAAGCTTGTCACCCAACCCAAATCCCACTCCATGCAGGTTGGAGGGGCTGAAAGTTCTGACCAAGGTGGCATGAGGGGCAGTCCCCTGGACAGTATCCCGAAACTCCCACTCATCCCACCGTTCCCATCAGGGCATGGTATGTCAGGCCTGTCTCCAGAAATGGGCAACATCTGGATGAGCCATAGGCAGGCCCTACCCTAGGCCAGGGAATTACTAATCCAAGCTGGAACAGCCCTCCCTGCTCCCTACAACCTGCCCTCCCCATGGAAGGAGAACCTGGGAGGGTTGGGGGAGATAGAGAAACTGCTCCCTCCTGTCACCATTATTGCCCATTCACCTCCACCCCACCTCAGACGGTTGGCAGAGCTCTGGGCACCTTAGCAGGAGGCTCAGGTATCAGGTTTCCAGGGTGATGTTGCTGTGGCAACTGCCCCAGTAAACCTCTCCCCTGCTTCCCAGGGCTCACCTGGAGAGCTTGTCATTCATGCCCTCTGACCTTTCCAGGGGCCTGCGGGCAGGTGGCAAGAAATGGCCAGGGATCTGGGAGTTTTTCCAGTAACTGGATGCCCCTTGGACATGCCAGAGAACTCTGCCCATCCCCCTCCACTCGCCCCAGCACTTCGGCTACCCTTCCCCCCAGCCTGTCTCTTCCCTTACTCTCAGAACCACATCTGGCTCCCTTCAGAACTCCAGCTGTTGAAAAGAACAAAGAGGAAGACAGAGACCAGGACTCTGCCCGGGAGGGGCAGTGCAGGGTGGCTCTCGTTTCCGGTCCAGCCTCCATTCAGCATTTATCTGTTCAGCACGATTAACTGCATACCTGGTCGCTACTAGGAGGAAAAGGGCCTTCCCTGGCAGCAGCCTGAAGCACGAACGAACTCACGGCATGCCAGGCTGTGTTCTAGAACCAGGAGATGGAAGGCATATGGAGATTAGTTCATTTAATACTCAAAATAATCCAATTAGGTTGGAAATTTACGAACCCCATTTAATATATGAAGATGATGGGGCACAGGGAGGTTAAGTAATTTGCCTAAAAGCACACAGCTAGTAAAGTGGTAGAGCTGAGATTCCAATGCAGTCTGGCTTGAAGGCTTGTGCTCTTCACCTGCCCACAGCACTGTCTCTGCAGCTGCTGCCATCGGACGTCTCATCATTTATTGACCCTATACCATGTATCTGGCATCATGCTGCATCCAACTCACCACATATGCATAGTGCTCCCCGTAAAGACACTGACAGTCATCGAGGTTGAGACTTTGCACAGTATAACATGGCGGTGAGGCCAGGCGCGGTGGCTCATGCCTGTAGTCCCAGCACTTTGGGAGTCCGAGGCAGGTGGATCACCTGAGGTCAGGAGTTCGAGATCAGCCTGGCCAACATGGTGAAACCCTGCCTCTACTGAAAATACACAAAATTAGCCAGGTGTGGTGGCTGGTGCCTGTAATCCCAGCTACTTGGGAGGCTGAGGCAGGAGAATCACTTTAACCCGGGAGGTGATTGAAGGTTGAAGGTTGCAGCAAGCCAAGATTGCACCATTGCACTCCAGCCTGTGCAACAAGAGTGAAACTCTGTCTCAAAAATAAATTAAGAAAAAAAACATGGCGGTGAAGGGTAGAGCCCACCAGGCTCATACCTTGCTCTGCCGGACTTAGAGCCCACACTCCTTCAACCACCACCCTGCCGCTCTCTGGTTTCTGGTGCCTCAGACAGGACAGAACATTTCAGTGCAGAGTGGCAGCTGTTGACATGTGGTCATGTGTGCACAGTTCTCTGGAAATAAGGGGACAGAATGTCTTGTTCCACCTGAGGTATTTAGGGAGGCTTCAGGGAAGAGGGACTTCTAAGCTGGATTTTAAGGGATGAGAAATTTCCCAGGAAGAGTAAGGATAGGCTTTCCTGGCAAACGCTTAGTGTGTGCAATCTCAGGTTGTCTAGGAAGAGCATGCGGTGGTCAGAGAATGGGTGGAAAGCCAGGGGGCTGAAGTTTGGAGTAGTAGCTGGAGGGCTCCAGGATGGCACCAGAGAAGCCCATTCTCCTGTGGGTCCTTCTCTGCCTCGCCACTTCCAGCATAGGTCCAGCCTCCTTAGGCACCTTAAGTATTCAATGAATGAATGGACCAATGAGTAAATCTCTTCAGACTCGGACTGTTTTCATCTCCCTCTCGGCTTCCATCTTCCCTGCCTAAGGTGAAAGACAGACACCTTGTGTTCAGTGAATTCCCCTCTGCCTTACACCCAGGAGTGCCACAGCTGCCTCCCCATATCCCTGGTCTAGGAGCTCCCGGCCACTCGCTGCCCGGAAGTCCATCACGAAACTAGCTGTGGGCTCTCCCAGTTGAGCGAGGTCCTGTGCCCTCTTGCTTCACTCCCACATCAGGATCAGCACAGGCCCAGGCAGCTGGTGTTGAACCTTCCTCTCTCCTCTCCTTCAGGTCTCCTCCTCGGCTTCCTCTTCCTCCCACCACGAGGCCAGCACGCAGGAGACCTCTGAGAGCAGCAGGGACTCAAAGGGGAAAAAGTCTTCCAGCCATAGCCTGAGTCATAAAGGGAAGAAACTGAGCAGTGGGAAAGGTGTGAGCAGTTTTACCTCCGCTTCCTCCTCTTCCTCCTCCTCTTCCTCCTCCTCTGGGGGGCCCTTCCAGCCTGCAGGTGAGTGTGGGCATCCGGGAGGAAGCTGGGAGCAGGGACTGCCTTTTGTCCTGAGCTTTTCTGGCAAGGGAATTTGCATATTGGTTTTGCATCTCATTTACTTCTACATTGGTTCAGGATAAAGATGGGGAATCCCCTCCTCTCCAAACCTGCCCCTAAACCTTTCCTTCTTGAGCCAGAACTCTCCTCCTCTCCCCTTCAGGGGCTACCCCACCAACCTCATAACAGTATTCCTTATCCCCTACATTTGTGCTGCAAGGTACAATTTTTCAAGCACCGCTGTTAACATTATCTCCTATAATCGCTACAGTCATCTAGTGAGGCCAGTAGGGTGCGAGTTACTCTCCCCCATTTTATTACAAGTGGGAAAGCTGGAGGGGTCGGGGGTACTCATCCCAGGACACAGACTGTGGCAGAGCTGAGACAGGAAATCAGGCATCCCCATTCGTGGACGAGAGCTCTCTCCCGCCAGTACACGCGGGAGTGGGAGGGAGTGCGGGGATCTGGGGTCCAGCTGTAACCGTTTTCCCTCTGTGCACAGTCTCGTCCCTGCAGAGCTCCCCTGACTTCTCTGCATTCCCCAAGCTGGAGCAGCCAGAGGAGGACAAGTACTCCAAGCCCACAGCCCCTGCCCCTTCAGCCCCTCCTTCTCCCTCAGCCCCCGAGCCCCCCAAAGCTGACCTTTTTGAGCAGAAGGTGGTCTTGTCTGGCTTCGGGCCCATCATGCGCTTCTCCACCACCACCTCCAGTTCAGGCCGGGCCCGGGCGCCCTCCCCTGGGGACTATAAGTCTCCCCACGTCACGGGGTCTGGGGCCTCGGCAGGCACCCACAAACGGATGCCCGCACTGAGTGCCACCCCTGTGCCTGCTGATGAGACCCCTGAGACAGGCCTGAAGGAGAAGAAGCACAAAGCCAGCAAGAGGAGCCGCCACGGGCCAGGCCGTCCCAAGGGCAGCCGGAACAAGGAGGGCACTGGGGGCCCAGCTGCCCCATCTTTGCCCAGTGCCCAGCTGGCTGGCTTTACCGCCACTGCTGCCTCACCCTTCTCTGGAGGTTCCCTGGTCAGCTCCGGCCTGGGAGGTCTGGCCTCCCGAAACTTTGGGCCTTCTGGGAGCTTGCCCAGCCTGAGCCTGGAGTCCCCCTTACTAGGGGCAGGTTAGTGACCCCTGGGGACAGAGGGCATTTCAGGGCCCAGACAGTCTAGTGAGGAACAGAGCTTACACATGCACTTAGAAGGAAATGGGATGGATACCGCTCCAAAAGATAGAGCACAGAGGAGACAGTCACCTGCAAGACATCCCCCTCTGCATGCCTGGAGTGGAAAGGATTGGGGGCAGATTGTCAGAAGGTTTTACCAAGTTTTGGGAGAGAGATTAGAAAAGCTAGGAATTCCCTAGCCCTCGGCAGGGCAGTTTAACAAGCAGGCGCAGCAAGCAGATGTCACCCAGGCAGGAAGTGACATCTTTGCAAAAAGAGGGTTAGACTGGGGCATGTAGCCAGATCCCGGGGAGCACTGCAGCTGGGGAGGGGCTGTCACGGCCACCTGGCTGAGCAGGAGTCTGGGATGGAGGGTAACCGCGTGCTTCCCTCTGTCCTTGTGCCTGCAGGCATCTACACCAGTAATAAGGACCCCATCTCCCACAGTGGCGGGATGCTGCGGGCTGTCTGCAGCACCCCTCTCTCCTCCAGCCTCCTGGGGCCCCCAGGGACCTCAGCCCTGCCCCGCCTCAGCCGCTCCCCATTCACCAGCACCCTCCCCTCCTCCTCTGCTTCTATCTCCACCACTCAGGTGAGGCCTGACTCCTGGAATCCTCCTTCCCTGGGCAGGTTGGGGACAGACTGACAGAGGACCCCAGCCTTCCATGGGAATTGGAGCAACTGGGCTGAGTTGCCATCAGACCTCCCTCCGGGCTCTGGTCCCCTCTGCTCCCCAGCACACCCAGCCCCCTGCACCCCGGTACACACAGTTGTGCCCTAGATCCAGGAATAACCTCCAGGGGATTCTACCTCCCTCCCTTAGGTGTTTTCTCTGGCTGGCTCTACCTTTAGCCTCCCTTCTACCCACATCTTTGGAACCCCCATGGGTGCCGTTAACCCCCTCCTCGCCCAAGCTGAGAGCAGCCACACAGGTATGTGAATATCTGACCCCCTCTCCCCTTTCTTCCCAAAGGTCTGACACCCATCACCTGCATGTGACCCCAGAAAGAATGGGAGAGCTTTCTGGCTGCCCCCTCCCTCTGGCCATTGCCCTCCCTGCAAAAACAAACAGGCCGGGTGTGGTGGCTCACGCCTGTAGTCCCAGCACTTTGGGAGGCCGAGGCGGATGGATCACCTGAGATCAGGAGTTCAAGACCAGCCTGGCCAACATGGTGAAACACCGTCTCTACTAAAAATACAAAAATTAGCTGGACGTGGTGGTGGGCGCCTGTAATCCCAGCTACTCCTGCCGAGGCAGGAGAATTGCTTGAACCTGGGAGGCGGAGGATGCAGCGAGCCAAGATCGCTCCATTGCACTCCAGCCTGGGCGATAAGAGCAAAACTCCGTCTCAAAACAAACAAAATTCCAGCGCGGTGGCTCCCGCCTGTAATCCCAGCTACTCAGGAGACCAGCCTGGGCAACGTAGGGAGAACCTGTCTCTTAAAAAAAAAAAAAAAAAAAAGCCACACACAGCAAACCAGGGTACACTTTCACGTTAGAACCCAGCGGGAAGGCAGGGCAGGGCAGTTACTGCTCCGTCTCACAGAAGAAAAAGGCAGAGATGGAAGACTTGCTCAAGGCAGGAAATGGCAGACCCAAAGCTCGGATTCTGTTCTCCTGACTCCAAGCCCAGTGTTTTCACCGGTGTAGCGTGCTCCCCCTTGGCTTCGTAGTGTGTCCTTGGGATCAGCGCTTACGGAGATCTCAACCTCTCCGGTTATTTACGAGTTAAGGGGGCGGGTCACAAGCTCCCCGCCCTCTCCCTGGAGAGTCAGCCCAGCCCCAGAAAGCTGATTGGTGCGGGGAGACCACCTGTCAGGCTGGGAGGCGGGGCCTACAGCCAGGCTGCCGACTCAGGTAAGCCTTAAAGGGGACAAATATGATTCCACGTTTAAGAAGGACAGAGTAGGGTGATATATTTGTTAAAACTCAGATCAGGATTCTGTGGCCCAAGGAAGAGTTTTAGTTTTGCCTCCTGATTAGGGATCTGATGAATGTAAAAAGTCATACAGAGCTAATTATGATTAATAGCTGCAGTCATTAAGGGCTTGCTACATGCCAGCTAAACCCTTCAGGTAAACACTTCACATTTATTACCTTCTTTTAATCTTAATAACAGTCACTTCAGAGAGGCTGGTTAGGAGCCCAAGGTCACAAAAGTTGATGTCAGGTTTAAGTTCAATCCAGGTCTGTCTTGACCTCAAATTTCTATAACTCTGAAGATCCCAGGAAAGGAACTGGGTGGTGGATCTGAAAGAAGCCAGACAGTGGAGCCTTCAGCCCAGAGGAGGAAGAGAGCAGATGCCCGGGGTTTGCCTCCCAGGGGCAAGGTTTCCGAGCCAGGGCCCTCAGCGCTGGCCTTGAACTGCCAATCTGGGGTTGGGGATTCCTGGGGAAAGGGGTCTGCAGTGAGGTCCCAATCCCATATCCACCTCGGGGGCGGGGACCCTGAGGCAGCGACCAGTCCTCCACGCTGATCCCAGCCTTTCCTTCTTACAAGAGCCAGACCTGGAGGACTGCAGCTTCCGGTGTCGGGGGACCTCCCCTCAGGAGAGTCTGTCTTCCATGTGAGGGAAGGGGCAGCTTGGAGGGAGGGGCTGGGGGCAGGAGGGACACCTGAGGGAGGAGGGACGGAGAGACCGGCGCCGGGCTGGAACCCCTGGGGGATACGGGGGAAGGGCCAGAGGAGCCTGGAGTGGTCGGGTCGACTGAACCCAGGTTCCCTCTGGCCGCAGGTCCCCTATCAGCAGCCTCCCCGCACTCTTCGACCAGACAGCCTCTGCGCCCTGTGGGGGCGGCCAGTTAGACCCGGCGGCCCCAGGGACGACTAACATGGAGCAGCTTCTGGAGAAGCAGGGCGACGGGGAGGCCGGCGTCAACAGTGAGGAGGGGTGGCGCCGGTCGGGACGCCGGCCCTAGGGCCCCAACAATCACCTTTCTCCCCGAGGTCCCCAAGCTTCTTTAAGGTTCCGCCCCTAGGCCCCGCCCCAGCCTTGACTCTCGGCCACCCCGGGCCTCACCTCCCATCCCTGCCGGGCCACGCTACCGGCCCTAGTCCCTCTGCGCCCCACCTTTGGCCCTCGTGGCCTCCGGGCCCCGACCTTACCAAACCGCAACTTCCACCCTTCTCTCCTGACCCCTGTGGCCTCGACCCCAGCCTCAGGCTCCGCCCCAGGGCTTTACACCTGTGGCTCCCCAAGTCCCGCCTCTCTTCTCAGAGCTCACCTGTGTCCCTCGTTAGGATGGCGCCTCCTTTTAAAGGGCTGAGCCCTGGCTCCCCTCCAGGCCCCGCCCCCAGTCCCCTGGCCCCGCCTCCGCCCCCTCGCCCCGCCCTCAGGTTCCTCGCTCTCGCCGCAGTCGTGGAGATGCTGAAGGCGCTGCACGCGCTGCAGAAGGAGAACCAGCGGCTGCAAGAGCAGATCCTGAGCCTGACGGCCAAAAAGGAGCGGCTGCAGATTCTCAACGTGCAGCTCTCTGTGCCCTTCCCTGCCCTGCCTGCTGCCCTGCCTGCCGCCAACGGCCCTGTCCCTGGGCCCTATGGCCTGCCTCCCCAAGGTGAGGGGATCCCGCCCAGCCCGAGAGAGAGGCCCCTGCCCTGAAGTCCGGACTGGCCCTGACTGCAGCCTGTGACATCCCTCCCACAGCCGGCAGCAGCGACTCCTTGAGCACCAGCAAGAGCCCTCCGGGAAAGAGCAGCCTCGGCCTGGACAACTCGCTGTCCACTTCTTCTGAGGTGGGCGCTGCAAGGAGCGGGGCAGGAAGGAGGGGGAGACTCAAGGCTCTCCTGGTCCCATCTCTTCCCCGCAGCTATTGGAGGCTGGGCAGTGAAGTGACTGACTGAGCAATTGATTGATCCGTTCAGTCCTCCCTTAATCAAGTAATATTTATGAGGTGCTCACTTAGTGCCAGGCATTGGCTAAGCAATCAGTGAGCAAAATCGGCACAGCGCTGCTTCTGAAGATAGGCTACCCCAAGCAAAGAAGGAGTCATTACAAACTGGGAGACATGTTAGGGTGGAGAGAAATTGAGGGCTGTGACAGAGAACGGCGGAGGGCTGCTTCTGTGGATAGAAAGTGGTTAGGGTAAGGCCTCTTTGAGAAGTATTTGTGAAGGGTTTATTATAGCGCCTCACACAAAATAATTCCTGTGTAATTGGTGGCGGTTGGAATAGCAGTTGCTATTGTGTTGTGGTTATTACTGGAATCCAACAAACCGGGTTCTTGTTCTCTCTCTGCCATTTATTAACTGTGTGACTTGGGCAGTAATAATCATAATAATAACCAGCATTAATTGCACACTTGCCCTTTGTTATGCCCTATGCTAAGATTTTTTAAAGCATTCATTTAGTCTTCAAAGTAAGCCTATGCAATAGGTACTACTATTACCCCCCAGCTTATGAGTGAGTAAACTAAGACAGGTTGAACCCAAGGTCACCCAAGCCATTGGATTGTGGACCTAGGATTTGAACCTGAGCCTTTCACTTCAGCTGTAGTGCTTTTGCCTGCAGAGTTACTTAACCTATGCAAGAATCAATGGCTTCACCCATAAAATGAGAATAGCAAGATAGCACAGGTCAAGCCCTCAGCCCAGGATCTGGTTCACCAGATGGTCACCACCATCATCATTGTCCATTATTAAATGAGGATGACGAGGAGCACTGGGCTCCCAGGAGGGGGTCAGGAAACATGATTCGTGAAGATAATTTGGATTCTTAGCCCTCATCCCTGGACCTTGCTTCTTCCAGGGTGCCTGGGGGTGAAGTGGGGGTTGCTGTGCTCTGTGAGAATGCTGGTGGGTGCTGGGCCAGGGGCCAGAAAAGTCATGCTGGCCCTCTGACCCCTCCCTTCCCCCTCCCTCCCCAGGACCCACACTCAGGCTGCCCGAGCCGCAGCAGCTCGTCGCTGTCCTTCCACAGCACGCCCCCACCGCTGCCCCTGCTCCAGCAGAGCCCTGCCACTCTGCCTCTGGCCCTGCCTGGGGCCCCTGCCCCACTCCCGCCCCAGCCGCAGAACGGGTTGGGCCGGGCACCCGGGGCAGCGGGGCTGGGGGCCATGCCCATGGCTGAGGGGCTGTTGGGGGGGCTGGCAGGCAGTGGGGGCCTGCCCCTCAATGGGCTCCTTGGGGGGTTGAATGGGGCCGCTGCCCCCAACCCCGCAAGCTTGAGCCAGGCTGGCGGGGCCCCCACGCTGCAGCTGCCAGGCTGTCTCAACAGGTGAGGGAGAGCTCAGCCCTGGGAAGGGGAACAGGGTGGGGGGCTGGCTCTGGGAAGGGAGGGATTTTCCCCAAAACACCCACAATCCCTAAAAGGAAAAATGGCCTCTGGTCTCACAGGGTATATAATCCTAGTCACCTCTTGGCCTGTAGGGACTCCACAGACTGTTAGACATGTGTGTCCTCTGGACGGTAGCTCCCCAGGGACAAAAGAATTGTTGACTTCCTGTCCTGCACTCTAGGATTTCCTTCTGGGACAGTTCTTCTAAATCAGACCTGTATCACTCCTGCTGCACCCTATGAGCACAGTGCTCTAAGATCGCACATCCCTGCCTTGCTTCCCCTGGGTCTGAAGGAGTCTGGGATTGGGAGCAGGAGTGTTTCCCTGGCCCTCCCCCATGGTCTGTGTGTTGTCACCCCCCCCCGCCCCCACCTCAGCCTTACGGAGCAGCAGAGACATCTCCTTCAGCAGCAAGAGCAGCAGCTCCAGCAACTCCAGCAGCTCCTGGCCTCCCCGCAGCTGACCCCGGTAATGCCCCTCCCTTCCCTGCCTCAGGGACCCCTTGGTCTGCCTGGAAGGGCTCATCTCAGAGGATCAGGGCCAGCCAGAAGAGGGCAGGAGCAGACAGAGGGAGGGGAAGCTCCAGGCTGGGCCTGTGGGACAGGGGCCGGGCCCTGTGGAGCATCCATGGGAGGTAAGGGGGATAAGATCATGCCCAGGGTCCCCTGGGCATTGAGAAAGGGCTGCTGTAATAGCCCCAGGTCGCATCCTGGTGAGAGACTCTGGAGGGCAGCAAGTCCTCAGTTATTGAGCATTTCAGTCCCAGCCCCAGAGGCATTCAGGGGAAACTCCAGGGTCTAAGCGGCTGAGCAGGTGACACCACCCTCAACCACAGCAGCTTCTTTGGGTCTGTCTCCTGTCGGGTCAGCTGAAACTACCTTTGGAGAAAAGGAGTTTTACTTTTGAAAAATAGGGAAGCAGCCGGGCGTGGTGGCTCATGTCTGTAATCCAGGCACGGGAGACTGAGGCAGGCAGATCACTTGAGCTCAGGAGTTCGAGATCAGCCTGGGCAACTTGGCAAAACCGAGTCTCTGCAAAAAATTAGCTGGGCGTGGTGGTGCACGCCTGTAGTCCCAGCTATTTGGGAGGCTGAGGAGGAGAATCTCTTGAACCCGGGAGGTGGAGGCTGCAGTGAGCTGAGATGGCGCCAATACACTCCAGCCTGGGTGACAGAATGAGACCCTGTCTCAAAAACAAAACAGGGAGTTGAAAAAATAAGAAAAATAAACATTTTCATATAAAGAAATATTAGGAAACCAATTCAGCTGGCTCCCTGTAGGGACCAGATGGAGCAGGAGGAGTAAGTTCTTAAGGTAAACTTTGATATATTATTTTGGTTTCTGGGACATTAAGAATGCTTTGCCTATTCAAAGCAAAATAAATGACTCTTAAATGATAGAAGCAAACAAAACGAAAGAGAAAGGGAATTGAAAACTTTTTTTTTTCTTTTTTGAGACAGAGTTTCATTCTTGTTGCCCAGGCTGGAGTGCAATGGCATGATCTTAGCTCACTGCAACCTCCACCTCCCGGGTTCAAGGGATTCTCTTGCCTCAGCCTCCCAAGTAGCTGGGATTACAGGCACATGCCACCATGCCCAGCTAATTTTTGTATCTTTAGTAGAGATGGGGTTTCACCATGTTGGCCAGGCTGGTCTCGAACTCCTGACCTCAAGTGATCCACAGGCCTCAGCCTCCCAAAGTGCTGGGATTACAGGCCTGAGCCACCACGTCCGGCGAATTGAAAACTAACTCCATCTCTACTAAAAATACAAAAATTAGCCAGATGTTGTGGCAGGCCCCTGTAATCCAGCTACCTGGGAGGCTGAGGCAGGAGAATCACTTGAACCCAGGAGGTGGAGGTTGCAGTCAGCCAATATCGCACCACTGTACTCCAGCCTGGGTGACAGAGCAAGACTCCGTCTCACAAAAATAAAAAGAAAAAAAAAAAGAAAAAAAAAAGAAAACTATTGACCTAGTTTAGTGTTTTTCAACTTGGGGGCGTCTGTGGTTGTCTTAGGAGCTGAGGGGTGATTCTGTGGGCAGGGCCAGAGATATTAAATACCCTGCTTTTGGCCGGCAGTGCTGCAGCTGGCAAATACCAATGGCGTGCAACCATTTTCTTGTGTAGATGGGGAGACCGAGGCTAAGTGGGAAATTCGAGACAGTACCTTGACTGTCTCACAGGCCTCTTGCCTCCTGGTTCCGGTGTGATGGGGTGGGGCCTGGCCAGGCAGGGCAGGCAGGCAGCAGGGAAGAGACCCCCAGGACTGTTGGCCAACAAGCAGTCTGCCCCCCTTGCAGGAACACCAGACTGTTGTCTACCAGATGATCCAGCAGATCCAGCAGAAACGGGAGCTGCAGCGCCTGCAGATGGCTGGGGGCTCCCAGCTGCCCATGGCCAGCCTGCTGGCAGGAAGCTCCACCCCGCTGCTGTCTGCGGGCACCCCTGGCCTGCTTCCCACAGCGTCTGCTCCACCCCTGCTGCCCGCCGGAGCCCTAGTGGCTCCCTCGCTTGGCAACAACACAAGTCTCATGGCCGCAGCAGCTGCAGCTGCAGCAGTGGCAGCAGCAGGCGGACCTCCAGTCCTCACTGCCCAGACCAACCCCTTCCTCAGCCTGTCGGGAGCAGACGGCAGTGGCGGTGGCCCCAAAGGAGGGGTGAGTAAGGGGCCCGGGGCCTTCCTGCCTCCCCTCTGAGGGATGGGTAGAGATGGATTGTCAGAAGGCTTTATCATCAGGTACCTCAGCAGGGGGAAGGAAGCAACCCCTAGGTCAGTAAAGTGCCCTGCCTCAGACCCCAGGGCCTCTGCTTGCACATGGGTGCCCTCCTGCAGGGCCAAGAAAGATCCGATCTGAGCATGGGCTCAAAGGAAAAGGACCAATTAGAAAACAGCCTTCCTCCGGGAGGACCAATTAGAAAAAGCCATTTTGTTTCTGAGCCGACCAATTAGAAAAAGATGACCCTCTGGGTAGGCCAGTGTCAGAAAGGCCCCCTCTCCCCCTCCTGAGGGCACACGGCCTTAGCTCCCACATGCCCATGCAACCCAGTGCTCTTCTGCAGGGTGGTTTCACACCCCTGCGCATCGGCCCTGGTGCGCACCCCTCAGAGCCCAGGCCAGGGGCTTCCATTGGCCCCGTTTCAGCACCCCACAGCAGCTTTCTTGGTCCAGGAAGCTGTTCTTATCTGGGGGTTAGGACCTGACACTTCCCACATCCCCGGCCTCCCTCCCTCTCTTTCCAGACCGTTGACAAAGGAGCCTCAGCCAACCAGGAAAAAGGCTAAATCCACCCTCACCCCACCTGACCCCCCAAGTGGAGGGAACAGATCCTAGCCTGAGGGGTCCTAGCCTGGAGCAGGCACCTGCGCCCAGACCCTGGAGAGCCTTGACCCAGAGCCTGTGCTGAGGTCCAGGAGGTGTGGGGAGCTCCTGGTGTTGAGGACTGAGACTGAGAGGGGAGCCCTCTCCATCTGGCCCCCTTCCCTTTACGCACTGTCCGCTTTGTGAGGCTCAGAGGAAGGACAGTCTGCAAGCCAGCCTAGGAGGTCCACCTCCAGCAAATGTTTTGGAGGTCCCCCCCGAGAGCAGAGTGGGCCATGGCAGAAGTAGGGGGTTGGTTGGACCTGTCACATGAAATGGATCAGCACTTGAATGGGGAGAAGTGGAGGGAGAGGCCCTGGGCCTGTCCCTGCGGGGAAATCTTTTATGGAAGAAGGGCTGGACCCACTTTACCTGCAGTTTCTTCCCAGCTCGGGCAGATGGCAGAAGGGACCCCTTGGACTTTTTCTCGCCATCCCTCCCCCCAGCGCAGGGGCACAAGCTGAGCTTGTAAAAGCCCACAGATGTCGGAGGCTGGAGAAGGGGCAGGAGAGCATCACACTCAGCCCCAGCCTCCTCAACCTCTTGGGGCCCCGTGATGGGGAGGAGAGGGCAGGTGCAGGGAGGCTCCGGCTTTCCTTGGTGCCCCGCCCTTTGTTTGCACTATTGGACTTAGGAGTGCCGAGGGTGGGGAGATGGAGCTGCCCGACTCAGTGTGTGAGTGTATGTGTGCGTGCATGTGTGTGTGGTGTGTGTGTATGTGTCTGTCTTCCTGTCTCTCTCCCCCTGGACCCAGGGCAGCCAAGGGCAAGGATAGGCGCAGTGGTCAGATGAAGCAGCGCCAGAGAGGGGACCTCCCAGCTCTTATTTGTACCCTCCTCACCTCACCAACTTTGGTCCCTCTCTGGGGGCATGAATGGTTAACAAACACCAGAGCAGTACTCCAATATTGGAGAGTCACTGGGGGCACAGGGCTTTGAATCAGGGTAATATCCTGCCTTCCCTACCCTGACTCCACATGGTCTCAGGGCCCCCTTAGGGCCCCCTACCCCACTGATAGCTTCCTCCTCCTTCTCTGGCACAAGGGGAGCCCCAGGGCTTGGGGGAGGGGGTAAGGTGGGGGGAAACGCCACTGCTTTTAGCAAAAGCCTCCCTCCCAGAATTAGCCAGCTTGCCTCCTGCACCCCACCCCCACCAACCAGGGGAGCCACTAAGCTAACAACTGTCCCCTCACCCACCAGCTATTTCCCCAGGGTAGAGTGGGCAATTCTCACCTTCAAAGAGTCCCCGCCTGCCCAGGCCTTTGGCACAGAGGCTGAGTGGACAGTCAGGAGAGAGGCAAGAGGCAAGGCGAAGCCTGTGTCCCTGTTTCAGTTGCACTGGGGTTGGAGCCCAGGGTAGGGGTTTCCAGCTTCCCCAGGTTCCGGCCTTGTCAGTCTCTTTGCATGTGTGGATTTTTCTGTGTGTGTTTCTGTTTGGGTTTTTGTTGTTGGGTTTTTTTTTTTTTAATAAAGAAAAGAAGATGTGTATATTTTTGGCAAAGACAGAAACGTAGTGCAGATATATTTTTGCCTGTGCTGCTCAACTGTTTTTTTTTTCTGATACTGAAAATAATATTAATATTCCTGTTGATAAGACTTTGTAAGATGTTAGGGAGCTGATAATGGAGGGGGGTGGGAATCCTTCAAAGGCAATTTCTTAGGCACTTGCAAGGGCTTGGGGGAGGGGGAGGCACTTGTGATGACCTCAGAAATACTTTTTATTAATGCTAAATATGTTAGAAAGAAATAATAGAATTCAGCATTTTATTCATCTTAATCTATTAAGCTGTATAACTCCCTGCCCCAAACCACTGAAAAGAAAAGTAACCTTCAGGCCAGGCGCTGTGGCTCACGCCTGTAATCTCAACACTTTGGGAGGCTGAGGTGGGCGGGTCACCTAAGGTCAGGAGTTCAAGACCAGCCTGGCCAACATGGTGAAACCCCGTCTCTATCAAAAATACACAAATTAGCCGGGCGTGATGGCACGTGCCTGTAATCCCAGCTACTTGGGAGGCTGAGGCACGAGAATTACTTGAACCCGGGAGGCTGAGGCTGCAGTGAGCCGAGATTGTGCCACTGCACTCCAGCCTGGGTGACAGAGTGAGACTCTGTCTCAAAAAAGAAAAAAAAAGTAAATTTCAGAGATTCTTAGAGGAGTTGCTCATTCACACCCACGCCCTTGCCCAAGGCTGGCCCACTTAGAGCGAAACTTAACTTTTGTCTGGATGGGAAGGGAAGTAAGTCTACCCCGAGGTTGCCATGTTGAAGAGTGAGAGGTCCAAGTGATTCTGTGCATTGAAACCAAGACACCCCACCCCCGACCCCGGCCCAGAACACTTCTTCCCTCCCTCAACCCAACCCAAAGCCTGGGATTCTCATCTCCAAGTGTCTGTTCTCCAACTTTCCCAAGCTGCTTGCATTCCCCAGACTGGGCTACTGTGGCGGTTAGGTTCGATTTGAAGACAGGGCCCAGGCTGGGTATGAATGGGTGCAGCCCTCTTCTCTTCCCCCGTCTCTCATGAGAGAGGTAGTGGCGTTTCCTTCTCAGGGAGCTTCAACGGGAAAGGTCTCGAAAGCTTCAGGAGGAGCAGAATACCAACGCAGGGGGATGGCTGTAATGATCTCACCCTCTCCTAACCTCAGTCCCTTTTTTGAGAGTGACTTTGGATGGTGGAGGGTGGGAAGGGACCCAGATTTGTAGATCTCTTTGTCTGGGGGAGGGGAAGGATGTGGTTTGCAGAGCGGAAGCAGAGTTTGGAAACGCATGAGAGCAGAGCTTCGTGTGTTCCCACCCTCAGTGAGGAGGTGTGAGTGGGTGAGTATGTGGAGTCGGGTGTTCCCACCCTCAGTGAGGAGGTGTGAGTGGGTATGTGGAGTCGGGTGTTCCCAGCCTCGGTGAGGAGGTGTGAGTGGGGGTGCATATAGAGGCAGTGCCTGCTGTGGGGTCACAACTGGTGCATGCCAGCGCTGAAGGGACCTGTCTTTAGGGGTCATTTCAGCTAGCTCCTCCCATCACAGATGACAGCTCCAAGCCTAGAAGGGGCTCAGTGACAGGGCCAGGACCAGCCCTCAGGACTGTGGCTCCTGGCCCTTGGTTCCCCTGCCCCACAGCATGGTCTCCACATGGCTGGCTGGCTGTCCCTGTGTGTGTGACACACGGTGTGAGTGCAGGGCTATGCCCGGGGTGGGAGGGTATCTGTGGCACTGACTGTCTTAGCTCAGAGCTGGTGGATCCTCTCCATGGACAATGACACTTTAAGGATTGTCTTGGTTTGTTTTTCCTATTTGTGGGGTTTTTTCCCCCTCAGGCTCCTGGGTCTGCTGCTGCCTGAAGGTGTCCTGACCTTGAGGCTGATGAGGGGTCCCCTGCCCGTTCCCCCCATACTGAATTCTAGGGAGGTGCTCACCCCAGACTCTTAGGAAGGGTCTAGAGAAATGAGAGGAGCCCAAGCCAGGGGCCAGCTCCAAGAAAGGGTAACCTCCACGCTTCTCTTTCCCAAATTGGAAATGAAGACAGGTTTTCAAAGGCACAGGCTCCCCCTGCCAGCTTCTAGGATCTTCCTTGGTGTGCAATGGGCCAGTTAGGGGTAGGCAGCTTGCACCCAGTTCTCCTTTATCTCAACTTATTTTCCTGGGGGGAGGTGCCTAGAGGGATTGAGGTAACTTCAACTGGGAATTCCAAGGAAGGTGGGCAAGTAGCCTTGGCTCTCTCCCGCCATGTCGATCAGGATTGAGAGTGTGTCTAGCTCCCGACCACTTTGTCTTGACCTACTGAAAAGTTGGGAACTGAGGGGTGCCTTCATTCCCCTTTGTTCACTTTCTCCAGCTCAACTTGGGACTTGGGTGGTGGGACTGGAGACCCCACCCCTGCTCCCGTCCCGCCCCCTTTCTATCCCAGCCTGTTTCCATGTAGCAGACCCTTCCTAGGGAGCAGGGAGGGGAAGCCACAGATTGCAAACCCAGGGGCTCCTTTTTCATTCTTTCTAAAACCTTGATATCCTCAGCCCAAAGGCGATGCCCCCCTGCCACCTCCAAGCCTGGAATTGTGCATAACCCGGATCTTGTATCTTTGTATAACGGATGTTATTTGTACGAAGGGCAGTTCGTAAACAGCACTTGTTCTTTTAATAAAAGAATGTTTTGCAAAAAAAAAAAAAAAAAAAAATCCGAAAAGCCCCTGCGTAGTCTCGCTTTATGGAAGGGGACAGGAGGTGGGTGCCAACTGCGGGAGCGTAGGCGGGCGTGGGCTGCGGCCCTTCTGTCGGCATTCAGCGGCAGAGCGCGCACAGACGCTCAGCACACCCGGGCCCACCCCGCAGGGTGCATCAGTCCATGGGCCCCGGCCGTCGGGACCCTGAAGCGCGGCCGAGGCTCGGCCAGCAACAGCGACTCCTGGGAGGGTCCCTCCAGCGCCCTCAGGGGTGCCCCAGGCGCCGAGGCTGCGCGCGGGGCGTTCCGCTGCCAGGCCCGCCCGGCAGGGGGCGCAGAACCGACCGCTCACGCCCGGCGCGCCGAGGAGGCCGCTGGGCGGGACCCGCGGCCGGGCTTCCGTACCCTGCTGGCCCCTGGCCTCCGCTCTCGCAGAACGCCGCAGCGTCTTCCGGGGCCTGGCGAGCCGGGGACCGAGGGGGCGGGGAGGTGACCCGGCGGGGGCGAAGCCGGCGGGCGGGCGCGGCGCGGGAAGCGACTATGCGCGGCGTGGGGGCGATCCTGCGGCCGGCGGCGCATGGCGCCCGGGTGAGCACCCCCGCCCCGCACCGGCCCCCGTCCCGAACCCCAGCCGGGCCCCTGCCAGCCCCCACTCCAGCCCCGGCCCGGCCGAGCATCCCGGAGCCCCCGGCCCGCCCCGCCGGTGTCTGGCTTGCCTCAGCTCACAGGCTTTTCCCGAGCTCCAGTCCCTGCCAGGACCTCCCTAGCCAGCACCTTCTCTTGCGACCTTTTTCTTACCCTCTCATTACCCTCGCCCCTTCAGCCCTGTCACCTCCTCCTTCCCACATGGCCTCTCGTGTCCTTCCCTTTCCACTGATTTTATTTTTCCATTTCCAAACCACCGTCTTGTGATGCCTGCCATGCTTGCGGACCTTGCAGGCCCTGAACCCACGGCGGGACATCTCCTCTTGGCTGGTGAGTACCCCCATCCTCCCCTCCTCCTCGCACAAGACCCCCAGGCATGGAGATCTCAAAGGCAGAAACAGGGAATGGAGCTAGGAAAGGTACAGCCCTATTCCCTGGAGTTAGCCCGTGGCTCTCAGGGAGGTGGGGCGGACCAGAGGGCACTGGGCAGGGCGCCAGTCTTCTGTTCTGAGGACAGCAGCACCTAATGAACCAAGCCCCAGTGTGGGTAGGCTGGAAGGATCCTGGCCCGCCTTCCCTAGCACCCAGGTGGGAGCCAGCGTTTCAGGGAAGGCAGCTGGACCCTGAAACCTGAGTGCCTGCATGGCTTTGAAATGTCTTCCCTGACCAAAGCTCACGGTTCTATGGTGTCCTGGGGAACGGTCTTGTTGGGTGGTATCAGATCAGCCTCTTGTAGGGGAAACCTGCTACACACGGGCCAGTGGGAAAATGGGAAGGGTCGCAGGCAGGAAGGTGCTTCCAGGGCTTGAGCTAACCCTGAGCCCCTCATCTTCCCTGGCCACAGGCCCGGTGGTTCCCTAGAACCCCAGCCAGGTCCGTGGTGGCCCTGAAGACCCCCATCAAGGTGGAGCTGGTGGCAGGGAAAACCTACAGGTGGTGTGTGTGTGGCCGCAGCAAGAAGCAGGTGAGACCCCTACCTGCCTTCCTGCTGATACCTCTGGCTAGGAACAGCCTGGTGTCTCCAGTGAGTTCCCACCCAGGATGATCTTATTCTTCCCACACATACCTGAGGGACACCAAGGGGGCTTAGGCACAAAAGGCCAGTGCCCACCAGCAACCTTAAGCTCACTGCATCTACCCCTTGCAATGAAGCCAGAGAGACAGAAACTCAGTCCACGCAGCCAGCCTGGTGTGGCCGGGCTTCCAGTGGGCTCTTCTGGAGCTGTTTGTTTCTCAGAGGTGCACTGCATGGCGAAGCTCACCTGGCCCTTCCCTGTCTTCTTCCAGGAAGCACCTGGGCCATAGGTTCCGAGGCCTTGAACCTCGAAAGCCTACAGCACCTGGTATTTCCTGGCGGTCTTCCATCCAAGTACTAACCGGGCCTGACCCTACTTAGCTTCCGAGATCAGATGAGATTGGGCGCATTCAGGGTGGTATGGCCATAGACACATTGGGAAGAGATTCTGCTCAGGCTCTCCTGCCTCCAAAGCCTCCCAGCCTTCCCCTGTGCCCCTCTCCACTCTTCTTCCAGAAAACTCTTCCTTCTCAGTTTATGGGACTTCCTGGCCGCTTGCCACAGTTTGCCGTCTTCTCAGCTTCACTGCCTGCCCCACTTGCTTCCCCTTCTGCCCAGGAGCCTTTCATCCCAGCAGGAACCTGCCCATATTGTTTGCCTCCCTGGCCCCTTTCCTTCCTGGGCAGAGCTCTGACCAGTGTTCCTTCAAGCTATGTGGCATGGTGTCAGCAGCCCATGGTCCTTGAGTCCCACTTAGGTCCATGCACCTCAAGCCCTCTAAGACAAGTTGCTGGTTTCTATTTGCACGCTTCTCTCATCTCTCTTCTATCCCACCCTAACTCCAATGTCAAGAGGCCTTGGTTCAGCCAGGCGAGGTGGCTCACCTGTAATCCCAGCACTTTGGGAGGCCAAGGCAGGAAGACCTTTTGAGTCCAGGAGTTCAAGAACAGTGTGGGCAACAAAGTTGAGACCCCGCTTCTACAAATGCCTTTACCCCCACCAAAGACTAGCATGGAGGCGGGCCTGTGTTCCCAGCCATACTGGACGCTGAGGAAGGAGGACCGCTTGAGCCCTGGAGGTTGAGGCTACAGTGAGCCGTGTTTGCATCACTGCACTCCAGCCTGGGCAACAGAGTGAGATCCTGTCAAAAAAAAAAAAAAGGCCTTGGCACCAGTTCTGCCTTCAGCTAGCAAGGCATTTCACCTCTCTGGGCCTGTTTCCATTACCCAGTCTCTGCTTGAGCGGCTTCTGGAATGGGGAGTAAACTTCTGTGCCAGCCAGCCAGTTTGCTATGAGGCATCCCCTCCTCCCTGTAACCTTCACTCCCTGTCACGTGCCCAGTTATTCCCTGGAGCCAAACAAAATTGCTACCACAGTGTACTCTCCAGCCCAAAGAAGTTTTAACCCAGGAACATGGGAAGGAAATGAATTTCATGATCCAGTGGAGACTCAGAGCCATTCACACACACACACACACACACACACACACACACACACACACGTCTATTAGTGTCCTGGCCCTCTGGGTGTCCCAGAGACTAATGCTATAAACACTCTGTAAATACTTACCAGACACTTACTATAGGCAAAGTGCACCACGATCATTATTTTATTTCCTCATACAGCTCTACTCTTATCACCCCCACATTACAGATAAGAGAGGTCATTCAGTGAGCCCCGGCAGTCTCGCTCTGGAGCCTGCACCCTAACCACTGCGCTCCACTCCCCCTGAGCTCCTGCAGCCTGCCCTGCCCTGCCCTGCCCTGCCCCAGCAGGTGGGGTCAAGTCTTTGACTCCTGTCTTTCCCCCACCAGCCCTTCTGTGATGGCTCCCACTTCTTCCAACGCACTGGCCTATCTCCACTCAAGTTCAAGGCCCAAGAGACCCGCACGGTGGCACTCTGTACCTGCAAGGCCACTCAGAGGCCCCCGTACTGCGATGGCACCCACAGGAGTGAGCGCGTGCAGAAGGCAGAAGTGGGCTCCCCACTCTGAGGGGGCTGCTGCTGTCCAGCCACAGGTGGCCTTGGCTCCAGGCCTCTGACCGGCACCCACTTCTGTGGGAAAGGAAACAGGTGCTGAGCCCAAGAAAGAGATTCTGGTACCCACAGCTGGCTCTGAAGGAAGAATTATTCCTTATAACCTAAAAGTCTCCAGTCTGGGACAGGCGGGAGTGGTTCCTGGTTCAATGTTTGCTGATGGGGAAGACGGCAAAAACGAGCCTGCCCAACCAGACTGGTGGTCCTGCAGTCACTGCTGTGAGGCCCATGTGCTGCCTCCTGCTCCAGATTTTAACCTGTCTGTGGGCTGGGGGCACCTGACCAGCCACAGGACAGGGCAGTTCAGATTCATTCTCTATGGGGTCCCCAAGCCAGGCTAAAACCAGAGATGAGAGGCACCCTTCCCTTCTTCCCTCCACCCCAAAGAACTACAGGCTCCAGAAAGTATGCAGCATTTATTACAAAGCCAAGAGATACAGATGTCCCAAGGCAAAGGAGGGTACAGTCACAGGACCTCAGACACAGGACAAGGTGCAAACACAGACAAGCCCATCAGGGGGCTCCCAACCCCACACACCTAGGCTATGATGGAATCTCGAGTCTCGACTCCCGTCTCCTCTCAGATCTATGCACACATGAGGAAATCTCGGTGGGCAGTGACCTGCCAGGGCCTGTCCCTAAGGAGGTGGTCCGCTGACCTCTCAAGGGTTGGGGGTGTGGTCAGAGCTTACAGGTTTCTGTCTTCTTGTGCTTTTAGATGCAGTTGCTCTGTCCTGACCAGGTGACCAGGCCTCAGCTGGGGGTGGAGGGGCAATTGGAAGGCTGTTTGCCTTTGGCAAAGTCTGGGGTCTGTGCTGTGTGAGGTTAACCCACCCCCACTTCCACTCTAGGCCCCAGGTGCGACTCCACCACCAGTCCTGCTAGTGAGGGTTCCCCGGTGAGGGTAAGGTCGGTGGGGGTGCAGCGCTTCACAATGCTAAAGCCACAGTGGAACTCCAAGGGCTGAGACCTCTCAGGGCCTGAATCTTCTTTTCCACAAGATAAATGATGCAAAGGCCACACACACAGGGAAAAAAAAAAAAGCAGATCTATTCTTTGCACAAAGTTTCCACTGCAAGAGGAGGAGGTGATGCAGGTCTCACCTCCACCCTGCACTTGCTCCTCAGAACCAAGGATAAACTGCATTTGTAAAAGGCACTGTTCTTAGCAATTTCTGGACATTCAACAATGTGGGGGGCGGCCACTGGTCAGAGGCAGGACAGCAGCCAAGATGGGGAGAGAAACGGGGAGAGAAAGAAACAATTCTGACTCCTATATGCAGCCAGTTGGAATCGTGCCTAAAAGCTTTGGGTCTGAAGGGGCCCCCAACACACCATCTGCCTTGGGAAACAGCGAGGACGGTGCAGAGCTTTACTGGGCCTCCAGTGGCCCATCCAGTTCATCTCCAGGCACTCCCAAAAAGAGCAAATTACATAAGACCCCCCCAAAATGAACACCATTTTCCACACATACACACACACATAAAGTTTGTTTCCTGTGGCATTTAAATTAATCTGGTTGGTCCATAGAAAATAAGTATGTATATTTGGTTTTTCCTATGTACATATATATAGATTTATTTATAAAACCCGCCCCCCACCCCCAAGGTGGGAAGAGCTGGGGAAAGTAGAAGAGATGGAAAAAAGGGCCCAGAAAAAGTGGAAGGAGTGGAGAGGCTTGGCTGGAAGAAGGGAGAGGGTCCCTGGCCTCAAGTTAAGGGGGGCACGGGAGCGCCGTTGACAGTCATCTTACGCCCCCTGCTGGTGGAGGATGGTGTCTGCAGGCAGTTCGAGCTACCCCCGTTGGCAGCTGTGGTGGCCCCACTGGCTGTCGAAGGGGGAGTGGGGGAGGTAGAGTGGGTGGCTGGAGGCCCGTGGGAACTGGGGGAGCCATGGGATGGGGTGGCTGGGCTGGGTAGGGAGGAGGAGGTGGCTGGCAGGGTGGCAGGGCTGGGAGCCTTGTCGCTGACTGACTCACACTCGGACGCCCCGCTGGTGTTGGTGCCCTCGGAGGGGGTGGGCACCGTGGCTAGGGTGAGCCGCTTGCAGGCTGGCTGGACACGGTACTTGAGGGGGAGAGGCCCGTTCTGCGGGGAGAGTGGGGAGGAGAGACACAGGGAAGGGGAAGGTATCAGGAGAGAGAGGTCAACTAAAGGGCCACCAGCTCCACCCCACAGTGTCCAAACTCGAAAAAAGGGATGGGATGGGGCCTTGGAGAGGAGAGACACAAGGATACAGGGCACATGAAGACCCAGAGAGGCAAAAGGTCTAAGAGCAGAGACTCTGTCAGAGAGGAGACAGGGGAGAGAGGAAGGCAAACACACGGCAGCTGCCAGCACCTATTTCTGCCCCCAAATTGGGGGACACCATCTGCCCAAGGAACCTTGTCTCCTGAGCGGAAAGTCACCCACAAGAGATGGCCCAGAGGCTGACCTGCTGTAGCAAGCCGCCCTGGACAGGCAGCTCATGGGACAAGGGATGGACTGTCTCTGATTAGAGAAGGGTGGCCCATGTGGCCACAGACCAATGCCAGACCCTGCGGGAGTCTGCTCCCTGCCTGCCCCACTCTGGCTCACCCGCCGCCAGGGGTAAATGTAGGCGATGTCCATGAGGGTGTAGTATTCCTTCAGTGGCTCGTCCTCATACAGAACCTCCACCTGGGGGAGGGAAGTGGAGGACACCATGACCCTGGCCAGCTTGGGGCTCCAGGCTGGGAATGTGGGGGACTGGGAGGCGGGGCAATGGAAAGAGTGGATTTACAGATGGTCCCTTATTTCTCTGGGGTTTCACTGTGGATTTGACTTCCCTGTCAGAGTTGTTCCAACATAACTCCTGACCACCAGGCAGGAAGGGGTCCAGAGAAGATTCCCCTATTGTTAGCAGCCCCTGGTCCCACCATGCACACAGCTGTCTGGGTCTCCTATCTCTGGCAGGTCTCCCAGAGGAGCTGAAAAGGCTCAGGGGGATCTCCTGGAACTCTGGCTCTCACCCCCAGCTGCAAAATGGAATCACTCAGGGAGTTTTAAAAAACACCAATGTGGCCGGGCGCGGTGGCTCACGCCTGTAATCCCAGCACTTTGGGAGGCCGAGGCGGGCGGATCACAAGGTCAGGAGATCGAGACCATCCTGGCTAACATGGTGAAACCCCGTCTCTACTAAAAATACAAAAAAAATTAGCTGGGCGTGGTGGCGGGCGCCTGTAGTCCCAGCTACTCGGGAGGCTGAGGCAGGAGAATGGCGTGAACCCGGGAGGCGGAGCTTGCAGTGAGCGGAGATAGTGCCACTGAACTCCAGCCTGGGCAACAGAGCGGGACTCCGTCTCAAAACAAAACAAAAAACAAACAAACACCAATGCCTAGGCTGAGTGCGGTGGTTCAAGCCTATAATCCCAGAGCTTTGGGAGGCCGAGAGTTCGAGACCAGCCTAACCAACGTGGAGAAACCACGTCTCTACTAAAAATACAGAATTAGCTGGGTGTGGTGCTGCATGCCTGTATCCCAGCTACTCGGGAGGCTAAGGTGGGAGAATCGCTTGAGCCCGGGGGGGTCGGAGGTTGCAGTGAGCCGAGATCGCTCCACTGTACTCCAGCCTGGTGACAGAGCAAGACTCCATCTCAAAAAAAAAAAGGAAATATAGAATCTACTAAGTCGGAATCTGCATTTTAACAAGATCTCCAGGGGACACATATACCTTCAAGCTTGAAAAGCTATGTCCTGGAGCTCTGTTGGAATTTCAGACTAGCCTTCCCACAGCCAACCAGCCCCAGAGGAGGCCCTGCGTTTTTGCACTCACCTCTGCCACAGTTCCGAGTGTGCAACATGCACACATACACGCCATCTTCGTCCCATGCACCAGCACCACTGCACACTGACTTCAACACCCCTAGATTGCCCCCTAATCTTGGTTTCAACCACCCTTCTGTTAACACATGGGCTCAGTTAACTACGCAAACCCTGGGTGACACATAGCCAGCTCTGACCAATGGCTGGGGTGCACAGAATCTCTGACACACCCATACACAGACACTCATTTTTTGAAAGGCCCAGGGACCCACCTTGTACTTGCTGGGCACATCCATCTTGTTGCGGAGAAACTTGGCGAGATGCATGACGGTCATGGCTGCTGGGCATCGCAGGAAGCGCACCCCTGTCTGCTGGGGCACAGGCACCCATGGTAGGGGATCCACCCCAGGCCACTCCCTCCCAGCCCACATTCCAGTCCTAGGCAGGCCCCAGCACTCACTTTCTCTTTGTCCCCATCCCCATTCTCCAGAGGGCCCTTCTTCTCATCCCGGTCCCTGGGGACGGAGAAAGAATGAAGCTAGGAAGACCCAGGGAGAACCAGGAGACCCAGGAGGATGATCCGTCCATGGACACATCCAGAGGGCCCTGGGTGGGAGAAGGGGTGACCCAGCCTAGGAGCCCAGAAGGGGCTAGCCTGGGCCAGACTTGCCTGGCACCTTCGTAGAATTCGATGGAGAGGCTGACAATCTCATCATCACTCAGAGCCCCCTTCTCCTGCTCCAAGACCTCGCCGCGGTCCTCATTGGAGCCGTTGGGGACTGCAGAAGGAGAGAGCTCTCCGGTTGGCAGAGGATGTAGGAAGGGAGCCCGCCAAAGACCCAGGGATCATGAACTCCGCCAGGTGAGTCCGGCTACCTTCTGGGGAGGTGTGCGCGGAGGAGGTCACCGGGTGAGTGGTAACACTACACACCTACGTGGTCCCAGGCACGACCGTGCACACACAACACAGACGCGAGCACACTCACCCTCCGTTAGGGGGTACGCTGCATAGAAATCCCGCCGCCGTTTCATCTCATCTAGAAGAAGGCAGCAGGATGAGGACAGGGCCATGGGTTGGGAAATGGGGTCGGTGGGCAGGAGGAGGAATGGTGTGCAGATACCTTTAAAAAGGCCAGGGACCAATTTGTAGACAATGTCTTGAAGGGTTTTGTCAGACCTGGGGAAAAATGGACAGGGCTTATCAGCAATGCGCTCTCCAGAGAACTGCCCTCCACAAAACTGCTCCCACCTCACCCTGCTCTCCCAGCCAGGGGACCCCTCTTCCCACCCCCTTCCTGAGACCGGTGCCCAGGCATTAGGATCCCTGTGGGTCTGGTCTTTGCCCCTCTAGTATGCCTCAGCCTATGATGAGCCAAATGTGACCCCAAGGGAGGGGAGTAGCCCAGGTCCACACCCCATGCTTCTCCCACACCTGCCGCCTTGGCTGAAGGAAGCACAGAGAGTGGGAGGGATGGAGGAGGCTGACCCAGAGGATCGAGGGGGCAGGAGGTGCGGTGCCAAGCCCACCTGATGCTCAGCAGCGGCCGGGTTTTATGGACCTGCACGTCACACATGGGGCAGTATTTGTTGGTCTCCAGGTAGCGCACAATGCAGGTTTTGCAGACTTGGGGGTGTGGAGAGAGAGAGGAGAGTCAGAGCCGCCTTCCGACCCCAGGACCAGCCTCCCCGCCCTCTGCTCAGACTCAGATATCCCTTCTCCTCCACCCTGTCCCTGCGCTGAGGCCCAATGTGGCGACGTGTGTTTTGCACGTGTGGTACCTGTCCTTGTGCATTGTTGAGGGAAGCTGGATCTTGTGTGACACAGGCCAGTGTCATGTACAACGCAGAAGGTCAGCCCTGAGTCCCAAGCTCCCCGATGGAGTGGGGGACAAAAGCCAGCGTGTTCAAGATGCCCCTGGGTCCCACCCCCCTGCTCCCAAGCCCACAGTGCAAACAAGGGGTGTCTGCATCTTCAGGGCATAAAATTTCAGCCATTTCAAGAAAGAACTGAGTCCTTGAAATGAACTTCTGGGCTGATGCCCCGTGCCCAGTCGCCCCTGCGAGGTAGGCCCTCTGTGACCTGAGGATTCCCAGCAGACATGTGGGCGCGTTGGCTCTTCAGGGTAGGGGTTTGTGTGCTACCTTCCTCAGGCCGTGCCCGCCCCAATCTGGGCACAGAGGCTGCCCACCCTGAGCAGCTCCCCTCCCCCCAACTCACAGGAATGCAGGCACTCCACGATAGTGGTAGCGTCGATGAAGTACCCCCCACAGAGGGCACACATGAGGTGGGGGTTCAGCTCTGTGATTTTGATCCGTGTAGTCCGATGCATGATTCCGGGGTCGGGGGTGGGGGGACTGGGGAGCGTCGCCCTGGGAAACGGAAGTGGAATCAGAAACCCAGAGTTGGCCAGGCGCGGTGGTTCACGCCTGTAATCCCGGCACTTCGGGAGGCCGAGGCAGGCGGATCACGAGGTCAGGAGATCGAGACCATCCTGGCTAACATGGTGAAACCCCGTCTCTACTAAAAATACAGAAAATCAGCCGGGCATGGTGGCGGGCGCCTGTAGTCCCAGCTACTTGGAGGGAGGCTGAGGCAGGAGAATGTCATGAACCCGGGAGGCAGAGCTTGCAGTGAGCCGAGATAGTGCCACTGCACTCCAGCCTGGGCGACAGAGCGAGACTCCGTCTCAAAAAAGAAAAAAAAAAAGAAAGCCAGAGCCTCGGCAGCCCCTCCTACGCTTCACTCCACACCTCCCAGCACATCTCTCCCTGAGCCCAAGACCCTTCTCTGCCTTCAGGGTGGGCTGGGGGCGTACATGTGGCTGGTTCTTTCTGGCCCCCTCTGAGAGTTCATTGGGTGCCCAGGCTCTGGAGAGTCACACAGCCTTGAGCAACAAGGTCAGGCTCCCTCTGAGGAACAGGAGGAAAGACTGAAGTTAGGCCACAGGATGTACTGCCCAACTCCCCAGAGAATGAGGAGGCAGGAAAATGGAAGAGAAGAGGGTTTTTAAAACTCTCTCCAATCCCAGGTCGGGCACAGTGGCTCATGTCTGTAATCCCAGCATTTTGGGAGGCTGTGGCAGGAGGATCCTCCTGCCTCACGTGATCCCTTGAGTCTGGATGGCCAAGGCTGCAGTGAGCCGTGATTATGCCACTGCACTCTAGCCTGGGCGACAGAGCGAGACTCTGTCTAAAAAAGAAAAACAAAAACAAAACTCTCCAATCCCAATCCATATTCACTCACATGGTCCACATTTAAAGCATCCTAGGAACTAGGAGGAAACTTAGATAAATCAGCCACTGGCCTGAAACTTCAAGGAATAGAAGAAGGGAAAAATAAGTTATCCTTACTCCCTCAACCCCTCCACCCAGGTGCAGGGCCTCAGACTTGATCTTTCCACTACGTCCCAGCCTCCTATCTACTCCATCCATTCATTCCTCCTCCAGGAAGGCTTCCCTGGAAACACCATGGGCACAGGCTACCCTAAGTTAGAAAGCCGCAGCCATCACGTGTGCTTCTGGCTCTGCATCCAGCCTAAGCTTTGGAGCACCTTCTTCCTCTAAAGTCTGCTAAATATAGGCTGCTCCCAGAAAATCCACCATACACTAACCATTTGGCTTCCAGGCCTGAGACTCAGGCAGGGAACAGAGAGGGTCCTTACATGCCTGAAGTTGGGAACATGCAGCTCCAGCCCTAGCCCTGGACTCAAAGAGTTTAGGCAAAAAGGCTATACCCCTGCCACAGGAATCCCTCCCAGTGCCCCTGATGGACAGCCCCCTGCATGAGTGCTCCCTGCCCACAAGCACACAGGGTCCAGGAACCCCCCTTTCATGCACACTGCAGGAATTCCCCCCACATGGTCACTGTTACTCTCCCACTGTCTCCTGCCCTGGTGACGCCTCTGCCACCTGTTCACAGGCTGTCCAGTGACAAACCACAGGCTCTCACAGATGCCTGCCAAAGCTGGGCAGAAAGTGCTCTGTCCCCAGATCGCCTGCCCGACACCAGCCAGGCCCGGGCAGGGTCCAGAGATGTGAAAAGTCCGGCTCTGGATTGGCCACCGTGCTTCCTTCTTGGTAAAGAAATCAAACCAAACCTGCACCTGGAAGGGACAGCCCCTCCCTCCTCTTTCCCAGAGTAAAAGCCCAGGGGTGGGGCTTGGGAGGGTGGCCAAGCCCCAACGGCTCCTTTACAACATACTCACACCCTTCTCTCCTTTCCAGAAAGATTTCTAAAGCCACCACACTGAGTTTTCTAGGACAAGAAATTCACAGCCGGGATCAGCAGTTTCTATAGAGACCCCAGGATGAGTCTGGCCAGGACCCAGACAGCCAACAGAGGCTCAGGGAACCTGGCCAGAGACCGAAAGAGATGCAGAGACACAAAGGCCACATGTGGGAGAGACACCAGGTTACAGGGCAGACAGTGGGGAACAAGCCAGTCCCACAGCAAGCCCAGAAACATGGTGGAGAGGTGGCGGCCCCGGGGATCTGAGAAGGGAGAGGGGTTCCCACCTCACGCAGGGTGGCCTCTGCCAGCCCTCCCTGCATGGGTCCCCCCTTTGCAATTACGCAGAAAGCTGCTGGCTACTCCACTGTTTGGTCGTTTCCATAGTAACCCTGTCCCTGGCAAGATGCCCAAATATTATTACAACCATCCAGAGGAGAGAACAATCCAAGTGGCTGTCTCTCTGAGCGTGTGTAATATCCATCCTGTGTACGTGCCGTCTGGGCCTCCAAAGGTACTTCCTGTGACTGCCTGTCAGTCATGTGTGTGTCCAGATGCATCTACGTGTGTGTGCAGAGCCACCAACAAACATGCTGATGCTGAGCTCTGATAACGCCTGGGGTCTCTGCTACTGGGGTAAATCGCATGCCCTCATCTTTCTCCCGTTCACCCGCATATACACGTGCACGCGTACACACACACACATACACACATAGGCTCTGCACACTTCACGCTGCCCAAGCCACCTCATTCACACTCGCTGTGTTTTCAAAGCAGACGCTTGCTTTTTTTTTTTTTTTTTTTTGAGATAGCCTTGCTCTGTTGCCCAGGCTGATTACAGTGGTGCGATCTTGGCTCACTGCAGCCTCTGCCTCCGGGTTCAAGTGATTCTCCTGCCTCAGCCTTCTGAGTAGCTGGAATTACAGGCGCATGCCACCACACTGGCTAATTTTTTTTTTTTTTTAAACAGAGATGGGGTTTCGCCATGTCAGCCAGCCTGGTCTTGAACTCCTGGCCTCAAGTGATCCGCCCACCTCGGCCTTCCAAAGTGTTGGGATTACAGGCGTGAGCCACCACAGCCAGCTGACACTTGCTCTTAAGAACCCCACAGCCAAGAGCCCCGCACTGCGAATGGCTGTGCCCCTCACCCAATCACTTCCCCGAGCATTTCTGAGAATTCAGCCCCAGCCTATTCCTCTGGACCCTTTCTAGACACGAGGCCCAAGGTGGTGCTGACTGAATGAAACACTGCTCCTTCTCCAGTTTAAGAAAATAAGCCCCTTGCCACACTCCCTGCTCCCCCCACTCCATCCCCACAGGTTCTGACTGTTACCTCTGGGGCTGGGGGTGGGGAGAAGCACTGATTGGCTCCTCACCTGATTGCCATGGTTACCTGCAGGGCCCTGCCAGCAGGTGCCAAGAACAATGTAAACAGGAGCTCTGTCTCCCTAGAGCACCCTCTCCCCATCTCCCCACCCCAGGAGGCCCCAGGCCCCGAATTCCTGACACCCAGTTCCTCCCCCGCTCCACTGGCTGGTGTGCTGTGGGAAGGTGAGGGAAAAGGGGTGATGGGTGGCTGGAAATCCAGCTGTCATTACTTTGAAGAAGAGGCTGGGAGATGGGAAGAACTTGAGGGAGAAAGAGTGGAAGACACAGATCCCAAGAAACAGAAAGGGGAGGCCAAGCGCCATTGGAAGTGGCCTCTGCAGAGCTCAGGGGCTTTAACGGGTCAGTCCCAACTGTGTGTCCACCCCTCCCTGGACTTGAGCACTGTCTCCACCTCTAACACCACTTTTCCCCAAGCAGAAGCCAAGCCCTTCAGTGTCTTCTGCCATTGTCTTTGCAAGGGTGTGTGTGACCCTTAGGCGGCCCATGTTCTGGGCCCTGAGGCCCTGGGTCTGGCTATTGCTACTGTGGCAGGAAGGGAGCTTGCTCAGCACCCAGCATCCAACCCCGACCCCTCCTTGCCATTCAAGCCTAGCACTTGTCTTTCCCAATCCTTAAAGACCCCTGCTAAGAGAACACCACCATCTCTCTCTCTCTCTCTTTTTTTTTTTTTTGAGACAGAGTCTCGCGCTGTCTCCCAGGCTGGAGTGCAGTGGCAAGATCTCGGCTCACTGCAACCTCCGCCTCCTGGATTGAAGCGATTCTCCTGCCTCAACCTCCCAAGTAGCTGGGAATATAGGCGTGTGCCACCACACCTGGCTAATTTTTGTATTTTTAGTAGAGACAGAGTTTCACCATGTTGGCCAGGCTGGTTTCCAACTCCTGGCCTCAAGTGATCCGCCCGCCCGCCTCGGCCTCCCAAACTGCTGGGATTACAGGCATGAGCCACTGCACCCAGACCCATCTCTCCATTTTAACCAGTCTCTTTCTGGAAGCCACCCTGCAATTTAGGCCTCTCTCACTTCTTCATGGTCCCCTGTGGAAACAGTGGGTCTCCCAGCCCCAAGGCCCCTGTGCTTCTCCGATGCCATAGCTCTCTCTGCTCTGCCTGCCTCCAAATGAAATCAGCCCCACTCCCTCACTAGAATGTCTTCAGGTCTTGGGAAAAGTCACTCAAGGTCACATCCACATGTCTAGAACTGCAGAGGTGAAAGGGCTCTTAGAAAGCACCTTGTTTGGCTGGGCGTGGTGGCTCACACCTGTAATCCCAACACTTTGGGAGGCCAAGGCGGATGGATCATGAGGTCAGGAGTTCAAGACCAGGCTGGTGAAGATGGTGAAACCCCATCTCTACTAAAAATACACGGTGGCTCATGCCCGTAATCCCAGCACTTTGGGAGGCCAAGGTGGGCAGCTCATGAGGTCAGGAGATCGAGACCATCCTGGCTAACATGGTGAAACTCCATCTCTACTAAAAATACAAAACATTAGTTGCGTGTGGTGGCATGTGCCTGTAGTCCCAGCTACTCGAGAGGCTGAGGTAGGAAAATTGCTTGAACCCAGTAGGCGGAGGTTGCAGTGAGCCGAGATCGTGCCACTGCACTCCAGCCTGGGCAACAGAGCGAGACTCTGTCTCAAACAAACAAACAAAAATACAAAAATTAGCCGAGCCTGGTGGCAAGCGCCTGTAATCCCAGCTACTCAGGAGGCTGAGCCAGAGAATTGCTGCTTGAACCCGGGAGGCAGAGGTTGCAGTGAGCGGAGATCGTGCCACTGCACTCCAGACTGGGTGACAGAGTGAGACTCCATCTCAAAAAAAAAAAAAAAAAAGAAAAGAAAAAGAAAAAGAAACACCTGTTCAATCCTTTCATTTTACAGATGAGCACACTCAGATATGACTTGCCTAAGGTCACAAAGCAAAGCAGTGGCAGTCCTGCAACAAGAAAGTGCCTGACTCCCACCCCAGTGGTTTTAACATCCTGGCACCTAGCCAGGCTCCTCACTCATCTAAAGCAGTAATGCCCGGCTTCATCTCAGCAGGTGGGAGGGAAAAAGAGCAGCTCCCTGGAGTGGCGGGAAAACCACTCAGTGGGCTGCCATCTGGGAGGGAGTCAGTCTGGCCCAAACATGACCATCAGCATGGACTCCTGCCTTGAGGCAGGAAGAGGAGGCACATGTTAATCGCCTTACCCCATTTCCTACACATGGGGAAACAGGCTGCAGGGAAGCACAGCCAGCCAGAGTACAGCATCAAGACTCAGACCAGGGGTTTTATGACTCTTCCTCTCCCAGCTTCATGGGTCCAACTGCGCAAGCCCCTTGTATTTGTGTTTGGGGCCGTTAGGGTCTGCCTAGGAACACTGTGGACCTCCCAACTTTCCCCAATCCTTGACAATGGCACAAAGATCTACTCGCTTGTCCCCACCATGCATTGAAAAGGGCCTCCTGAAGCTGGGCTTACTCAACCCTCCCTTCCTCCTTCTCCCACCTCTCAGCTCCCTAAGATCAAACAAAGGCAAAACCCCAAAATATACACATTGCCAGATACACATACAGCCAGACACACCCCCCTCCACCTCTCACACTCACTACACACAAGGCCAGATAGACACGATACGACCCCCCGCCCCCAACCCCGCGCCACATACACACACAATCACAGCCAGACCAGAGCCAGGCCCACCCTCACTACATGCAGAAGCCATCCACATCCACCCCCCACCTAGAAGCACACAGCCTGACATCCCTGCCTGGAACCAGACCCTGCAAACACACACTAACCTTTTGTACGCCCCTGGTCCACCCAGGGTAAATTATAACACAAGTCTTCCAGCAACAAAAGCAGTTCAGCTTCCAAAGTCCGCTCTGGGGACCAGAGGCTGGAGGGCTGCAGTGGGCATGTGACCTGCACAAAGCTGTACCCTCTTCCTGTTCGGGCTCTCTCCATTCCCATGACAACAGCTCCATCGACCAAGATCTCTCAGGCAAGGCAAGGGGCAGCAGAGTCCCCCTTCCTGCCCAACCCCCAAGACTTCAACTTGAACTCTACCCAGCTACACATGGTCTGGATCCTGGGGTTGGTTTCCTGCTTCATTCCAAAGACAGTTCTAAAGCTTCAATCCCCCAACCCCCAACCAGGGGAGCCCGTGGGAAAACCTTTCCACCAAAAAGCTGCAACAGAGCTGGCTTTATGCTCCCAGTAATAACACCTTGGACCAGAGTGGAGGGGGGAGGAAGGAGAGAAATTAAAGAGTTTCAGGAACAGAAACTGCCAGAGGTCCCAGAGGAGGAGGCATCAGAACAAAGCGGGGAGGGGATAACCAGGAGACAGCCCTCCCCTCGAGACAGAGACCTCTGGGGAGACTGAGGCAGCGTGGGAGACACTGAGGGACAAAGATCTCGGGAAACGCTGGGTAACACTTCCACAATATTCATTGGCAAATTCACCCGCCTCCAGGCCGCCTCCTCCCACCTCAAGCCAACCGGAGCGATTACGGGCAGATAGGGGCAGTGGGGGAGGGCGAGGGTCATGCCCGGGCCCACCGTGGAGACAGGCAGGGGGTGTCTGCTTGCCCGGGGGTCCCACGCCCTCAGAGCTAGCAGCAGGAGGGCGTGCAGAGGGTGGGGTGGCTGGGCGTCCCAGGGGAAAGGGGGCCAGTTTAGCAGACCCCCCTGCTTCCGCTGGCGATGGGAAATATTGCGATAAATTTCCCTCCATCCCCATTCTACCCCCTCCGCCCGGGCTTCCCCAGGAGTCCATGTCCCAGGATCAGGGACCCCAGTTACCGGGTGGCCTCTCCCACCTTCCCTACAGCCAAACTTTCGGCGGGGCCCCGGGTGGGGTGTTCCGGAGGGAGGCTCTGCTGAGGTGGTTCAGGGAGGGGGCGGGGCTCCGGCGCCGGGACGGGGAGCGGGGACCGGCTGGGGGAGGTGCCCGAGAGGACCCGGACCCCGGCGGGGAAGGGCGCCCTCCCCCGGCCTCGCAGCCGCCCCAAAGCACATCCCCTTCTGCGGGCCCCAAGTCCCCGCGCGTCCACGGTGCCCCTGTGCCCACGGGAGAGCGACCCCTGCCCAGACGGAAAAGGGGGCAGATCGGGCAGAGCAAGGGGCGGCTTTGGCTCGTGGGGAGCGGCGACCCAACCCAGCGCGCATCCTGCAAGCCCTCCTGGCTGCCCCGGACCTTCCCCCTCGCTACCTCGGAACAGGGTCTGCCCGGGGGCTGCTGCACAAAGAGGTGGTGGTCGAGGGAGACGCCAAATCGTTAAGAGGGGGAGCCCGTTTCGGCCATCTTGGAAGAGAGGAAAGGGAAAAAGGGACAGAAAAAAGGGAGAAAGAAAGGCGGACGGGGCAAGCTGGGCTAGGGGCTGACGGGGCGCGGGGGGTGCGAGGGCAGGATCGGCTCAGAGCCTCCCCCTCCCACCGGGGCTTGCAAAGAACGGTCGGCCCCCCATCCCAATCCCCAGAGGGTTGCAGGCCAGGAGAGGGAAAGGAAGGGGGAGTCCGCTTCGCTTACCTGGGTTCGGGGTCCGGTGGGTCTCGGGGAGGGGGGGATGGGAGGGAGGGAGGGAAGGGAGGGGAGGGGGGCCGCAGCCGTGTCGCTCGCCCGGGCGGCGGGAGGGGAGAAACCTACGGTAAGAAAGGAGTTTGTGAAAGCGGCTTGGGGTGGGAGGGAGAGAGGGGAGGGGAGGGGACCGAGGGGGGAGGGGAGGGACCGGAGTTGGGGGGGGAGACAAAATGGCTTTTTTCCTCCAGACAAGAGTAGGTCCCGCCCACCACTCACCCACGTGACTTCATTCCTTCAGGATGCTGGCAGAGAGGGGAAGAGGAGGGGGAGGCTGGCGCGGCCGCTCCCCGCCACCGGGTGCCAGGCCCCTAGCCAGGACGAGACCCCTCCCTTCCCATGCGGCCGCCCCGACCCCGGAGGATGGATTCTCTTATGTTACCTTCCGCAGTTAGCCCCCTCCCTTCAAAATATGGGTTCCCCCCACTGACCCTGTGATGCCCATCCCTAGCTGGGGCGCCTGGAAAATGGTGAAATGGGGACTGGGCTGAAAGGTGGCCCGCGGTCCTCCACGCCCCAGCCTAGACCAAAGGGCGTGGGGCTCCGGAGGGGGATGCGAAGCCTTCAGCCAGGCGTCCGAGCGATTTTCATTCACTCCAAGTGACACTCCCTTAAAATTAATAACTGCATCTGGGAAGGCGAGCGAGTCCTCCCCGCTCCCCTTGCCCCCTCGGCGGCAGGGGCGCTGGCCCCGAAAAGCGGCGCACCGGGATCCAGCCTGGGCGCCTGGCAGGGAGCAATCGCCGAGAGGGGAGTGGAGATGCGGGGTGAGGCCGGGTGGGGGGCCTCGCCGCGGGGGGATCGGGTCGCTCTGGCGGAGCCTGCGCCCCCGGCGTGCTCGGGCAGAGAATGGAGGCCCGCTGAGGACGGGAACTCAGGCTCCGGGCCTGGGACACAATAATCCGGCCGAAGCCGAGAGGCCACACTGGACTAGGAAACGAGGCGCCGGGCTGTAAGGTGGGCCCGCGCCTTTTCTCCTGCCTGGCGCTGATTCCCGCATTTTTCGCTCGCGCCCTGCGCTGCGCGCTGCCTGTGCGCCTCCCTCGGCGCGCGGGCGGGAGAGTCGGGCGAGCGCCAAGACGGCTGGGCCCGACTCCCACTGGCGCCCCGGCTCCACCTGGCGCTGGGGCTCCGGTCCCCAGTGGCTCCGGCCGGAGGGAGAGAACGAGGAGGGAGGCTTGGAAACGCCGGGAGGAGCGGTGAGGCCGACGCCGGGGAAGCGAATCGATACTGCGTTACTGGACGCCCGTGGGCCTCATGAGGACGGTCGATTCCCTCATTCGTTATTCACGATTTATTAGGGATGGCGGCCGCGTCTGTCCCTCCAGAGAGCTCGATTATCCATCCGGCCAGCAGCGCCATTCAGCGCACTGACGGTGGGAGGCTCGAGTTAGAAATTAGGAAAGGAATCTTCGCCCAGTTTTGGAGCGCCTGCCTCCTCTTCCCTCGTTGCTCGCAGCGAAGGCAGCCGCGAAGCTGGAGGCCTCGGGTGAATGCTTTCGCCCTCTGGCCGGCGACCAGGAGACCTGCGCACACTGGCCGCCGAGTGACCCCAGCTCGAGCCTGCAGCCACACCAGCGGGACGGGGGCGGGGAGGAAGAGGAAGGACGGAGAGACTTCCTTCCAGAGGGAGTGGTCCGAGAACCGGCGGGAGAAGGGCCAAGGGAAGATCCGGTCACCTGCTCCCGAGCCTGCAGGCGGAGAGGCGAGTAGTTCACCGGCCCTGGAGGAAAGGGGACCCGCCCACTGTTCCCAGGCAAATGTGTCGCCGGCATCCTGGACTCTGCCAGGGAAGATGCGCTTCCACTCGCTCTGCAGGGAGGGGGGCGCGGGAGGGACTCCCAGCCAGCCGCCCCTCTCTGGCTACAAGACCCCGAACAAGAGAAACCTCTAACAGGGGCTCTGCGGAGATCTGGATCCTACCCACCAACCACACGGGCACCTGGGGGGCTGCCCCTCGGGGCATTATCAGCCAGTGGGAAGGGGGTTGACGTTCCTCGGCGGCCCATGGATCCTGGAGGGCTGCCCGAGGGGCCACCGGGGTCCATCCAATTATTCCTCGGTTGTTAAGCGCCAGACAGGAGAGAGCCACTACAGAGGAGTGTGCTAAGACCCCATTACCCACTAAAACTCCATTTTCATCTTTTGCGTCCTGGATGACTAGTCTCCACATTCCTGGCCTTTCTGGTTTCTCAGGAGAACCTTCTGACCCATCTCCTCCCACATCGGAAGAGTTTCCTAGTCTTTTGTTCTACTGCTAGCCGACATAGAAAGCACCTGTCATGTGCCAGTGTCAAATACTGCGCTAGGAACTGGGAACTCAAGGCACAGGAGCCTGGCTTTTGCGCGGGGCGCTCACAGGCCGGTGGGTGCAAACCCTGAAGGACACACAGCCTGTCCCTTTAGCGCCCACCGCTTCTGGTGTGAGCTCCCGCTAAGGGTGGGTGAGTACTGGGGTGGGCTTCCAGAAAAGGCCTCCTTTGAGCCGAGTCTGCAGAGACCAAGTGTCTATGAGAACTGCTTAAGAGTGCTTTGCACATTCTCCTCCATAAAGGTCGAGGCTCCCACTGCGCCCAGGAATGCGCCTCGTCAGACATTAGGCGCCCCTTGATTTTGTGTTTGCATGTCACGCGGTCCTCTAGCTGACAAGTGCATCAGAAGAGTCACAGCGTCTGTCACAGGCTAGAGGCTCGCAGAGGACAGGAACGCGGGAAATCTAGGCAATTACCTTCAGCATATACCAAGAGCTATTGCGAGGATCAGATCCCTTTAAAAACGGTGATGAGACAGAAGAGGGCGGCTCCTCTAGAGCTTTCCGGAACGTCTTTACCTCTGTGTCCTTTATACCTTTTATCTCCCCCAAACAAGGTCGTTGGTCAGTTTCTCCTATTTCCCAATCTTCCTGCCCCACTTCTCTGTGTAGTTTTAGGGAGAAAATGTGTTGTTTGCCTTTTTCTCTGATGCTTCTCATATTAAATGCGTCTATTTTCCCTCTCTCCATTGTCTTGAGGTCTTCCCCACTCACCCTGCCTAGTTCTCCGTCATGTCCCTTCTCTCCCTGTATCACAACAATGTTCTCCCTTTCTCACCTTTGTTTCTCTTCATACCTGTTTCTCTCTCTGTGTCTCTCTCATTCTCTTCCCTTCCAAATGTAGTATTTGGAGATTGTAATATCGATTGAGGCAGACAATAGAAAACTGTCGAACCTCCACTGTAAATTCATTCTTAATCCTATGAAAAAATGCATCCTGAAACGTGTTGCATGCACAGTGAGACAAAAACCTCTGTCTTTAGGTTTCCTGCGATCCAGCTTGGAGGCGGGGTGGGGGTGTGGAGGGAAGTGCTGGAGAAATTATCCCTTTATTGACTGAGCAGCAAAGAATTTTCAAGAACAGTGATTCTCCTAGAAAAAGTATTGCTGCTGCCATTTCAATGCAAAATTTGGCTTTTGAGTAAAAGGCTTAGGTTTTTATCTTCCGGGGGGAAAAAAAACCCAAAAGACAAAAAAAAAAAAAACCCACAGCGTCCCTGGGTGGGCTCGAACCACCAACCTTTCGGTTAACAGCCGAACGCGCTAACCGATTGCGCCACAGAGACCAGGTCGAGTGCTGGCGTGATGCTGAGCCGAGTCAATGGGAGCGAGCCTGGACGGCGCAGACGCCGTAAGAGATGCCGCCATCGGGCGAAATAAGTGGAACCCGGGGGAGAAAGGGAAGGATCCTGATGGGGGAGGGGGGCGAAAGAGCTTGGGAGGAGAGGACGAGGGACGTGCATGCCCTTCCCCCATTGGCTCGGCGAGAGGTCAACTCTGGCTATCCTCAGGTTCTACCTCGAACGTGGAGAGGCGCGGAATGTCCCTTTTTAGGGTGACCTGAGGTTGAGGATACGTGAAGTCGGCCCGCAGGAAGTCCCCCAAATCAGAACAACCTTCGGCTTCCAAACTCCCCTTCACAGCTGAACCCCTGCAGCCGCAGAATACCCGCGACGCCTTCCCCTTCCCACCTGCATCATTAAATTTCCATTTAATGTGCGCCTCCTATATACTAGGCACTGTTGTGGGCCAGTGAATATTCCCAGCCTAGGCAAGTGCCTGGTACACAGTAAACGTAGGATTTCTGGAGTGAATAAATAAGCTAGCACGACTAATACGACGAACTCATACATCACGTTGATAAGCGTCACGGTGCCCCTTCAGCTAGGGCCGCAGCCTCCTAAACCCAGTTTCACCAGCCCACGTGCGCGCAGGCTCCGCCCCCAGTCCCTGAGGTCCCGAGTCCAGGTCCGCCGAGATCCCACTATGCACCGTGTCGCAAGCCTCTTCCGCACCCACAGTGACTTTTCACTTCCGCTTTTCCCGCCTCCGTTTTGACTTCGCAACCAAACTACCTGTACTGGTGACCGACAGGGACGTGCGACCAATAGAAAGCCCAGATGTCCAGGAAGAGTCCGCCTATCAGCCAATGAAGAGACAGCAGTGAGAGCGGTTGCGCAGTGAAGGCTAGACCCGGTTTACTGGAATTGCTCCGACCATCTAGGGGTCCTAGTACGCCGCAATCATGGTGAGATGCGGAGTTAAAGCAAAGGGGCATGGGGAAGGATTGAGAAGCGGAGGGGGTCGGGAAAGGCTTGGGGAAGAAAAAGGCCTAGCGCCGATGGAAGGAAGAGGTTTCAGTTCGAGGGGAGCGGGTCCCGATGAGGACCAAGAGGGTGAGTGCGGCTCATCGCCGCCACACAGTGCTCATCCCAGCTGGAGAACCAGGGGTTCAGACGCCTCCGGAATGGAGAACGGGCGTACAGGAGCCTCCGCATCAGGAGCTGGGCCGGGGGCTGTGGCAGCGTTTGACCCCCCGCACTGACCCCTCCGCTCTGTCTGTCCTAGTCTATTATGTCCTATAACGGAGGGGCCGTCATGGCCATGAAGGGGAAGAACTGTGTGGCCATCGCTGCAGACAGGCGCTTCGGGATCCAGGCCCAGATGGTGACCACGGACTTCCAGAAGATCTTTCCCATGGGTGACCGACTGTACATCGGTCTGGCCGGGCTCGCCACTGACGTCCAGACAGTGTAAGTTTCAAGGGTCCCCGCCCACACCCAGGCCTCTTCTTGGACCATCCAACCCCGGCGTCTTGACCGGCCAAGGTGTCAGTCATCTACCACACACCACCAGTGAGTTTGAGACTTTGCCACCTCCAAAAACATGTCCTTCCCTTTCTTTTTTCTTTTAGACAGGGACTTGCTCTGTCACCCAGGCTGGAGCTCAGTGGCATGATCTTGGCTCACTGCAACCTCCACCTCCCAGGCTCAAGCGATTCTCCTGCCTCAGCCTCCTAAGTAGCTGGGACTACAGGAGCGCCACCACCATGCCTGGCTAATTTTTGTATTTTTAGTAGAGACAGGGTTTCACCATGTTGGCCAGGCTGGTTTCGAACTCCTGACCTCAAGTGAGCCACCTGCCTCAGCCTCCCAAAGTGCTGGGATTACAGGCATGAGCCACCGCACCTGGCCTGACTTTGATTTTGACAACAATTTTGAGCGGACAAGACAAGCCCAATAGAAACACCTTGCAAGCAGTTGGGGTTTTAATATTACATCTCAGGGTTAGGGAAGCATTGGCAATGTGCCAAATCTCTGGGAGCAGATTCTGGAGAGACAAAGTCTGTAGGGAGGGAAATAATGAGCAGCAGTTTGAGAGCTGAACCTTATATTTAGCAGTGAGGGGAGAAGAGAAACCAGAGAAGAATAAGAGAGGAAAAGAACGGTGATAGGTTTTCAGGAGGGAATACGCAGTCACAAGGGGCAGGTGCTGCGGGGTACTGGTGGCCTGAGGAGCAGCAGGTCCTGGATTTGTTTCCTAGAAGGTGGAGAGACGAGCTCACAAGTGGGGGTGGATGCCTGTCAGAAAATGTTCTCATTTTGGCTGGGCGCAGTGGCTCATGCCTGTAATCCCAACACTTTGGGAGGCCGAGGCGGGCGGATATCTTGAGATCAAGAGTTCCAGACCAGCCTGGCCAACATGGTGAAACCCTGTCTCTACTAAAAATACAAAAATTAGCCAGGCTGGGTGGTGGGCACCTGTAATCCCAGCTACTCGGGAGGCTGAGGCTGGAGAATTGCTTGAACCTGACAGACGGATGTTGCAGTGAGCTGAGATTGTGCCACTGCACTCTAGCCTGGGCAACAGAGTGAGACCCTGTCTCAAAAAAAAAAGAAAGAAAGAAAAAAAGAAAATGTTCTCATTTCTCTTAAAACTCCCTGAGTCTCAAGAACATAACACTTACTGAGATCTCACCCAGCCTGCCCTTTTTTCCTGTCCTGGTAGAGTCAGAGAATGGCATCCTGGGGTTCCTGTCAGTGTGGAGTCTCCCGTGAGCCTTCCCTTCTCCAGTCACTGCTGTTCTCACACCATTTCCTTTTCTTCAGAGGCCTTTTCTCACTGCATTTGCTTCCTTGTGGGCAAAGCTGCTCATTTCACTAGGCCTCGGTTTCTTACCTGGAAGATGAAGCTCAAGTCATTTCTAAGGCTCTTTGCTCTGGTATCCTGAGACTCACTGCTTTTCCTCCAGCAGGTGTGGCATTGGTCTGCTCTATGCAAGGGCCTATCCTGGGGCTCTGAGATGGAACTGGCAAGCTGTGACCTTTTTTCCTTTTTTCACCAGAGCTACCAAATGACCTTTTTCTAAGGCACCTTTCAAGTCTGTTAGCACATAGCACAGCAGTTGGTGCTGCCCTTTTTTTTTTTTTTTTTTTTTTGTCACCCAGGCTGGTAACATAAACTTAACTCACTGCAACCTCCGCCTCCAAGGCTCAAGTGATCCTCCCACCTCACCCTCCCAAGTAGCTGGGACTACAGGTGTGCACCACCATGCCCAGCTAATTTTTGTAGTTTTTGTAAGAGACAAGGTTTCACTATGTTGCCCAGAGCTGGACTCCTGAGCTCAAGCAGTCCTCCCGCCTCAGTCTCCCAAAGTGCTGGGATTACAGGTGTGACCCACTATGCCCAGCCTGAACACTTTTAATATGGAACGCTTCACAAATTTGCATGTCATCCTTCTGCTAATCTTCTCTGTATTATTCCAGTTTTAATATATGTGCTGCTGGCCGGGCATAGTGGCTCACGCCTATAATCCCAGCACTTTGGGAGGCCGAGGCGGGCAGATCACGAAGTCAGGAGATTGAGACCATCCTGGCTAACACGGTGAAACCCCATCTCTACTAAAAATACAAAAAGCTAGCCGGGAGTGGTGGCGGGCACCTGTAGTCCCAGCTACTCGGGAGGCTGAGGCAGGAGAATGGGGTGAACCCAGGTGGCGGAGCTTGCAGTGAGCCGAGATTGTGCCACTGCACTCCAGCCTGGGCGACGAGTGAGACTACGTCTCAAAAAAAAAAAAAAAATATATATATATATATATACACATGCTGCCAAAGTGAGCACCAGTTGCTACTTCCTAACACATGTAACACTTTGCAGTTTTCCCTGGGCAGGGACTGAGATGAGATGTCTCCTTATGTTCCCCTGACCTCAACCGGGTAGACACTCAGGAATATTCAATAATGACTTACTAACTCACTTTTCTCCTACGTCAGTGCCCAGCGCCTCAAGTTCCGGCTGAACCTGTATGAGTTGAAAGAAGGTCGGCAGATCAAACCTTATACCCTCATGAGCATGGTGGCCAACCTCTTGTATGAGAAACGGTGAGTGCAAGTGTAGCTAGCACTGAGGGGAATGCAGACATCTTTGAATGTCATATGGAGTAGGTACTGAGGAAGGGGATTCTCCTTGTTTTTCCATCTCTTATTTGCAGGATAATATCCTTATTTTATGGGTGTGTTTTCTTTGGGTCTGTCTGACAACCAAATAGGAAAGAAAATACTTATGTTGGAAGAAGGCAAGGAATGCACATAGCAGATAAATTTGCATCTAGGCAAAAGTTAGTCCCACCAGAGTGTTCTGGGGTCTCCCCACAGGAGCCACCGTTACCCTAGAGCTATTATGTCAGCACTGGGTTCTTGGGAATAGCAGGGAGCCTAGGAATGGGGTGTTCATTTTTGTCAGTTCTCTTTGAGGGATTTATGGTGAGAAACAAGGGGCCTAACTGTAGAATTCAGTGCAGAAATCTAGGATGGAACTGAAAGGAAACCCTGTGGGTGCTTTCTACCTCTGGGCAAACCTGGGTGGCCAGAATACAAGTTGAGCTCTCTTTTCGAGACGGAGTCTTGCTCTGTCGCCCAGGCTGGATTGCAGTGGTGCGATCTCGGCTCACTGCAACCTCCACCTCCCGGGTTCAATCAATTCTTCTGCCTCAGCCTTCCACGTAGCTGGGACTATAGGTCCATATCACCACACCCGGCTGATTTTTGTATTTTCAGTAGAGATGCAGTTTCAACATGTGGGTCAGGCTGGTCTTGAACTCCTGACCTCAGGTGATCCACCTGCTTTGGCCTCCCAAAGGCCTATTATAGGCGTGAACCACCATGCCCGGCCTGATCCCTTTTTTTTTTCTTTTAACTTTTTATTTTGAAGTAATTTTTGTAATTTGTAAAAATACTCTTCAGCTTTCAAAAACTTTTTCTTTTTTTTTCTTTTGTGAGATGGAGTCTTGCTCTGTTGCCCTGGTGTGCAATCACGACTCACTGCAGTCTCCACCTCCCGGGTCCAAGTGATTTTCCTGAGTAGCTGGGATTATAGGTGTATGCCATCACACCTGGCTAATTTTTTTTTTTTTTTTTTTTAGTAGAGACAGGGTTTCATCATGCTGGTCAGGCTGGTCTTGAACTCCTGACCTCAACTGATCTACTGCCTCAGCTTCCCAAAGTGCTGGGATTATAGGCATGAGCCACCGTGCCCGGCAAAAAATCTTACAAAATTGTAACAATTAACTTATATTTGGACATATATTAAATGGCTTGCTGGGTGCGGTGGCTCATGCCTGTAATCCCAGTACTTTGGGAGGCCAAGAAAGGTGGATCACTTGAGGTCAGGAGTTCGAGACCAGCCTGGTCAACATGGTGAAACCTCATCTCTACTAAAAATACAAAAATTAGCTGGGTGTGGTGGTGCACGCCTGTAATCCCAGCCACTCGGGAAACTGAGGCATGAGAATTGTTGAACCTGGGAGGCGGAGGTTGTAGTGAGCCAAGATCATGCCACTGTACTCCAGCCTTGGTGACAGGGTGAGACTTAGTCTCAAAAGAAATAAAAAATAGGCCGGGCGTGGTGGCTCATGCCTGTAATCCCAGCACTTTGGGAGGCCGAGATGGGCGGATCTTGAGGTCAGGAGATCAAGACCATCCTGGTCAACATGGTGAAACCCCGTCTCTAATAAAAATGCAAAAATTAGCTGGGTGTGGTGGCACACACCGGTAATCCCAGCTACTTGGGAAGCTGAGGCAGGAGAATCGCTTGAACCTGGGAGGTGGAGGTTGCTGTGAGCAACCTGCCTCAGCCTCCTGAGTAGCTGGGATTACAGGCGCCTGCCACTGCGCCTGGCTAAATTTTTTTATTTTTAGTAGAGACGAGGTTTCATCATGTTGGCCAGGCTGGTCTCAAACTCATGACCTCATGATCTGCCCACTTCGGCCTCCCAAAGTGCTGGGATTACAAGCATGAACCACTGCGCCCAGCCAATGAAAAAAATAGTTAATAATATCTGGGATTATCTGGATAAGAACCTTAAAACCAAATACTATAACACAGCTCAGGGCCTGTGTTTGAACTTCCTATTATGCTGATGCCAAGTTACCATCTGAAGTAATTTTTACTGCAGTGTTTCAGAGGTGCGTAGATGGTATCTCTGGGGTCCAGATTTTAAAAAGGGCCTGGACATTGCTCAGGTTTGCAGATCAATGCCTCAGCCTGTCCAGCCAGAAAAATCACTGATTTCAGATGGGCTCATAGAGGAAGCTCCCGGCAATAGTGGCTAAGAATCCAGAATTTTTCAGGTTACCTAATGTATTTTTTTTCTTTTCAATAAGAGTAAATCATTTATTTTATTATTTTTATTATTTATTTTATTATTATTATTATTATTATTTTTTTATTAATTTTTTTGCATACAAAAACAATAATCACTTTCTAAAAATACATACAAACAAAAAGATGCGTATCAAACATATCAGGAAGGTTGCACATGGGAAGTCGGGGAATAGAAATGGGGGTGGGAGTTAAAATAAATGAGAGAGGAACTTTATATGGATCAGTGATAATAACTCAATCCTCTATTTGACAAAGAAGAGGGAGAAGGAAGAGGAAGAAAAAGAAAGTGGGATAAAGGATCAGAAAGGGAGGAAAATAGAAAAAATTAGAGTATGACTCCAGGGTAGACCTGTTTTGTTGTCATTGAGTTGGTTGCTTGGTTTGTCTGTTGTATTCTTCATGTTTCGCCAAGTTGGCCAGACTGGTCTCGAACTCCTAGCCCGAAGTGATCAACCCGCCTCGCCCCCCAGAGTGCCGGGACCACAGGCGTGAGCCACCACGTCCAGCCCCCACATTGCTTCTGGCCTCCGTGGCAGACCTCCCAGACGGAGCGGCCAGGCAGAGGAGCTCCTCACTTCTACCCAGACACGGGGCGGCCGGGCAGAGGGGCTCCTCACTTCCCAGACGGGGCGGCCAGGCAGAGACGCTCCTCACTTCTTCCCAGACGATAGGTGGCCAGGCAGAGGCGCTCCTCACTTTCCAGACGATGGGTGGCCGGGCAGAGGCGCTCCTCACCTCCCAGACGATGGGTGGCCGGGAAGAGGCGCTCCTCACCTCCCAGACGATGGGTGGCCGGGCAGAGGCGCTCCTCACCTCCCAGACGGGGCGGCCGGGCAGAGGCGCTCCTCACTTCTTCCCGGACGGGGCGGCCGGGCAGAGGCGCTCCTCACTTCTTCCCGGACGGGGCGGCCGGGCAGAGGCGCTCCTCACTTCTTCCCGGACGGGGCGGCCGGGCAGAGGCGCTCCTCACTTCTTCCCGGACGGGGCGGCCGGGCAGAGGCGCTCCTCACTTCTTCCCGGACGGGGCGCCCGGGCAGAGGCGCTCCTCACTTCTTCCCGGACGGGGCGCCCGGGCAGAGGCGCTCCTCACTTCTTCCCGGACGGGGCGGCCGGGCAGAGGCGCTGCTCACTTCCCAGACGGGGCGTCCGGGCAGAGGCCCTCCTCACTTCCCAGACGGGGCGGCCGGGCAGAGGCGCTCCTCACTTCCCAGACGGTGGGTGGCCGGGCAGAGGCGCACCTCACTTCCCAGACGATGGGTGGCCGGGCAGAGGCTCTCCTCACTTCTTCCCGGATGGGGCGGCCGGGCAGAGGCGCTCCTCACTTCTTCCCGGATGGGGCGCCCGGGCAGAGGCGCTCCTCAATTCTTCCCGGACGGGGCGGCCGGGCAGAGGCGCTCCTCACTTCCCAGACGGGGCAGCCGGGCAGAGGCGCTCCTCACTTCTTCCCGGACGGGGGCGGCCGGGCAGAGGCGCTCCTCACTTCCTCCCGGACGGGGCGGCCGGGCAGAGGCGCTCCTCACCTCCCAGACGATGGGAGGCCGGGCAGAGGCGCTCCTCACTTCCCAGACGATGGGTGGCCGGGCAGAGGCGCTCCTCACTTCCCAGACGGGGCGGCCGGGCAGAGGCGCTCCTCACTTCTTCCCGGACGGGGCGGCCGGGCAGAGGCGCTCCTCACTTCTTCCCGGACGGGGCGGCCGGGCAGAGGCGCTCCTCACTTCCTCCCGGACGGGGCGGCCGGGCAGAGGCGCTCCTCACCTCCCAGACGATGGGAGGCCGGGCAGAGGCGCTCCTCACTTCCCAGACGATGGGTGGCCGGGCAGAGGCGCTCCTCACTTCCCAGACGGGGCGGCCGGGCAGAGGCGCTCCTCACTTCCCAGACGGGGTGGCCGGGCAGAGGCGCTCCTCACTTCCCAGACGGTGGGTGGCCGGGCAGAGGCGCTCCTCACTTCCCAGACGGGGCGGCCGGGAAGAGGCGCTCCTCACTTCCCAGACGGTGGGTGGCCGGGCAGAGGCGCTCCTCATTTCTTCCCGGACGGGGCGGCCGGGCAGAGGCGCTCCTCGCTTCCCAGACGGGGCGGCCGGGCAGAGGCGCTCCTCACTTCTTCTCGGACGGGGCGGCCGGGCAGAGGCGCTCCTCACTTCTTCCCGGACGGGGCGGCCGGGCAGAGGCGCTCCTCACTTCCCAGACGGGGTGGCCGGGCAGAGGCGCTCCTCACTTCTTCCCGGACTGGGCGGCCGGGCAGAAGCGCTCCTCACTTCTTCCCGGACTGGGCGGCCGGGCAGAGGCGCTCCTCACTTCTTCCCGGACGGGGCGGCCGGGCAGAGGCCCTCCTCACTTCTTCCCGGACGGGGCGGCCGGGCAGAGGCGCTCCTCACTTCTTCCCGGACGGGGCGGCCGGGCAGAGGCGCTCCTCACTTCTTCCCGGACGGGGCGCCCGGGCAGAGGCGCTCCTCACTTCTTCCCGGACGGGGCGGCCGGGCAGAGGCGCTCCTCACTTCTTCCCCGACGGGGTGGCCGGGCAGAGGCGCTGCTCACTTCCCAGACGAGGCGGCCGGGCAGAGGCCCTCCTCACTTCCCAGACGGGGCGGCCGGGCAGAGGCGCTCCCCACCTTCCAGATGGGGCGGCGGCCGGGCAAGGGCTGCAATCCCAGCACCCTGGCAGGCCAAGGCAGGCGGCCGGGGGGTAGAGGCTGCCGCGAGGCCAGACCACGCCACCGCACTCCAGCCCGGGCAACACCGAGCACTGGGTGAGCGAGACTCCGTCTGTAGTCCCAGTACCTCGGGAGGCTGAGGCGGGCAGAGCACTCGGCGTCAGGAGCTGGCGAGCAGCGTGGCCAAGATGGCGAACGCGTGCCTGCATCCAAAGGAGAAAAGGTAGGCAGCGGTGGCGCGTGCCGGCAGACCCAGGCAGTCCGCGGCGCGGGCAGCAGCAAGCCGAGTAGATTGTAGCCTGGGTCAGAGAGGGAAAGAAAGAAAGAAAGAAAGAAAGAAAGAAAGAGAGAGAGAGAGAGAGAGAGAGAGAGAGGGAGGGAGGGAGGGAAAGAGAGAAAGAGAGAAAGAAAGAGGAAGGAAGGAAGGAAGGAAGGAAGGAAGGAAGGAAGGAAGGAAGGAATTATTATTTTTTTGAGATGGAGTCTCACTCTTTCGCCCGGAAGGAAGGAAGGAAGGAAGGAAGCTATTCTTATTTTTTTGAGATGGAGTCTCACTGTTTCGCCCAGGCTGGAGTGCAGTGGTGCGATCATGGCTCACTGCAACCTTTGCCTCCTAGGTGCAAGCAATCCTCCTGCCTCAGCCTCCTGAGTAGCTGGGACCATAGGTGCATGCCACCACGCCTGGCTAATTTTTAAATTTTTTTGTAGAGACAGGGGTCTCACTTTGTTGCCCAGGTTGGTCTTGAATGCCTAGGCTCAAGCAATCCTCCAGCCTTGGCCTCCTCCCTAAGTGCTGAGATTACAAACGTGAGCCATCATGCCTGGCCTAAAAAAGTTATTTTCATGGTGGCTTATGCCTGTAATCTCAAACTGTGTGTGTGTGTGTATATGTGTGTGTGTTTCTATTTAGAGCTATAACTGAAGATCATGCCCTTAGAAATGACTGTGATCCAGGCCTGGCGCGTTGACTTACGCCTGTAATCCCAGCATTTTGGGAGGCCGAGGCGGGTGGATCACAAGGTCAGGAGATCGAGAGCATCCTGGCTAACACGGTGAAACCCCGTCTGTACTAAAAATACAAAACATTAGCCGGACATGGTGGCGGGCGCCTGTAGTCCCCAGCTACTCAGGAGGCTGAGGCAGGAAAATGGCTTGAACCCAGGAGGCGGACCTTGCAGTGAGCCAAGATCGCGCCACTGCACTCCACTCCAGCATGGGCAACACAGCGAGACTCTGTCTCAAAAAAAAAAAAGAAATGACTGTGATCCAATAAGACATATGGATAACGTCTCTTTTACTGACCCTATTGAGGATATTGGCCATTTGTTATTTGGTATTTTATACAGATACTCCTTACCTTATGACCTGTTATAAGTTTAAAATATTGTAAGTTGAAATGGGTATTTTGTAGACATAGGATGCAAATACACAAAACACTAATATCTAAAAATTGCTCACAGCAGAACAGTGTAAAGTATCTGTTGTTTCCTCTGTGATTGTGTGGCTGACCAGGAGCTGCGGCTCATTGCCACTGCCCAGCATCAGGAGTGGGTTTGGTACCACATATTGCTAGCCTGGGAAAAGATCAAATTTCAAAGCATAGATTCCACTGAATGCCTGTTACTTTTGTACCATCATAAAGTTGAAAAATTTTAAGTTGAACCATCATAAGTCAGGGACCATCATCTGTACATAAAGATCCCTAAGACTGATTTTTCTTTTTTTTATTTTATTTTTTTTTCTGAGATGGAGTCTTGCTCTGTTGCCCAGGCTGGAGTGCAGTGGCGCAATCTTGGCTCACTGCAAGCTCCGCCTCCTGGGTTCACGCCATTCTCCTGCCTCAGCCTCCCGAGTAGCTGGGACTACAGGCGCCCGCCACCACGCCTAGCTAATTTTTTTTTGTATATTTAGTAGAGACGGAGTTTCACCGTGTTAGCCAGGATGGTCTTGATCTCCTGACCTAGTGATCCGCCCGCCTCGGCCTCCCAGAGTGCTGGGATTACAGGCGTGAGCCACTGCGCCTGGCCCAAGACTGATTTTTCTTAAAGATCAGTGTCTAGAACAAGTTTCTGATGAGCTGCCATTTCCTTTTGACAGACAATGAGAATAACCCAGCCACTGAGTATCCCTCTTTGCCTTGCCTGCTAGGGGGCTCAAAACAAAACTTTGTGTTCAGTCTGAGTTATCTTGTATTATTTTAATGGTTTAGTTTTATTTTTCAGTGTTTTTCATGTAAACTGCCTCCAATCTTTTCTCTAAAGGAGTAGAGGTATAAACATACACATAGAGGATTGAGTGATGGTAGGACCTTGGGTGAGGAGAAGGAGGATTAGAAGAAAACAATTCTGAAAGAAAGGAGGAGGACAAGAGGGTCAGAGGTGAGAAGGATAGAAAGGTAAGTGTTGAAGAAAAGAAAGTGAAAGAGTCTTAGTATTTCTAGCTGGCAGAAGGGAGAGGGAGCTGGTCTCAGGGAAAGGGGATCTTCCTAAACAGGTCCTCCATTTCCCTTTGGGTCTGGGTCTAGGCCGCGGCCTTGTCTGAATAGGCTTGAACATGAAAGCGAGCGTTGTTGAGTTCTGGTTTCTCTCTCATGCTGGCCCCCACAGGTTTGGCCCCTACTACACTGAGCCAGTCATTGCCGGGTTGGACCCGAAGACCTTTAAGCCCTTCATTTGCTCTCTAGACCTCATCGGCTGCCCCATGGTGACTGATGACTTTGTGGTCAGTGGCACATGCGCCGAACAAATGTACGGAATGTGTGAGTCCCTCTGGGAGCCCAACATGGTATGTTGGTGGCATGGAGTGGGACTGGGCTCTGAGGTACCCACCCTTGGTCATTAGGAAAAAAGTGTGTTTATGTGGCAGGTAATGGGGAGAATGGTGCAGGTGGGAGAGAAAGCCACAGCTGCTGCTCCTTGGAAGGGTATCCAGAAATTCCATCTGCGAGGCTGGCTGGCTGGCTCCAGAGGAGAGCATCTTCTGTTAGGAGACCACAGTTAGATATTTACCACAGCAGCAAGAATTCATTACATTGGGTTTACAGGGTTCTCGCATCCATTCATTGAGCAAACATTTAACTCAGTGTAGGGTTAGAGGCAGCTCAACAGAATGGGCTTTGGAACCAGGTTGTCTGGGTTGGAAACCTGGATCCACCCACCACCTTAGTTATTGTTCTTGGAGAAGCCAGTTTACCTCTCTGCCTCTACTACCTTGACTGTAAAATGGGGATAATAAAGTCTACCTTAGAAGTGGTGCTGAGGAAGCTGGGCGCGGTGGCTCACGCCTGTAATCCCAGCACTTTGGGAGGCTGAGGCAAGCAGGTCACCTGTTTGGAGTTCAAGACCAGCCTGACCAACATGGAGAAACCCCGTCTCTACTAAAAAAAAAATGTTAAATTAGCTGGGCATGGTGGTGCATGCCTGTAATCCCAGCTACCCGGGAGGCTGAGGAGAATCGCTTGAGCCTGGGAGGCGGAGGTTGCGGTGAACCAAGACCATGCCATTGCACTCCAGCCTGGGCAACAAGAGCTAAACTCCATCTCAAAAAAAAAAAAAAAAAAAAGTGCTGAGGAAAACAAATGACTATATGTGCTGCCAAAGCAAGCACAAAAACAAGTGAGAAGAGATGAGATAGTGCTTGACGGCGAGGGTCGGCTGTCGTTATTGAGTGCCAGCTCTTCCGGGCATTGGGGAAAGTAGGTACAGTCTGCTTTCAAGGGCCCACTGCAGTCCAGTGAAGCAAGACACATCCAAATACCTGTTAAACTGCAGTTTGTTGGGAAGAGGAGGAAAGAAAGGGTCTGGGGGCAAAGGTACAGGAAGGGGCAGGTATGCTCAGTGACTGGAGAGAGCTGAGCCTGGCTGGATTGTGGGTTAAACATGGGGGGAAATGATGCTGGAGACTGACATGAGACCTCAAAGGGCCTTGAATGCCATGCCAAGGAGTTTGAACTCTGTCCTCTGCCATAAGGAACCTAGGGAATCAGGTGCCTTTAGGTGGATGTGACAGGCTGTTACCGCCTGCAGGAGGCACTGAGGTCCTGAGCAAAGACAGTGGCAGTGGGGAGGCAAGAAGGCAGCTGTCAAGGGGACTTAGTCACTTAAAACAGAAGCAAAGGAGGTAGAGACAGAGGATGGCTGGGTTCTCCAGCTAGGCTAGCCAAGACAGAATGTAGAAGGAACAGGTTTGGGGGAAGTGGGTTTGTGGTTGGACAGGTTGGGTTTTGAGGTACCTCTGAAGATATCCAGAATCAGAGCCCATCAGACAGCTGCTAAAGCACACTGGAGCTAAACAGGGATTCTTCTCCCTATTTTACAGAGGAGAAACTGAGGCTCAGTGAAGAGACATAACTATTTGCCCAATGTCACACTGCTGATTAGTAAAAGAAATTCAGGGCTTGAAGTCTCTTTCACTTCCCTTTACATATTCTGCTTCCTTCCAAGGAAGGAGCTGAGAGGGGCTTCCCACATCCTGGGAATCAACCCTTACTTCAGGCATGTCTTGGGGCCACAGCTGGGAATCTTGAGCCTAGAAAAAAGAGAGTTAAGGGACCAGACCAAATCAGAGCCAGAGGCTGTGGTTTGAAGGGGTTCCACTCTGTTGGCAGGATCCAGAACACCTGTTTGAAACCATCTCCCAAGCCATGCTGAATGCGGTGGACCGGGATGCACTGTCAGGCATGGGAGTCATTGTCCACATCATGTGAGTATGGGCTGGGAGAAGTCTAAAAGCTCTGCAGACACGCTGCCTCTCTCCCTTCTCCACAAGCATACACCCCATTTTCCCAGCCCCCTGGTCACGTGTGAGATAAGAAAGGTGCTTTTGGCAGTCCTGGGTGAGCAAAAGTCCATGCCTCCCTATGGCTGGTAGCTGGCAGCCTACCCAGCTTCCTCTGGCCTCTGTCAGGTGAGGTTCTGTGACCCTGTGCTTACAAGAGACATTTCTTCCTTAACAATGTCTCCAAAGTCTCAGGGATCCGTGTTGGGGTGAGCCACAACAAAGCTACTGCAGATGGATTGAAATTCTAGGTGGCTCGCATCCTCCCTCCAGCCCAGATCTGTATGATGTTCTGAGCTCTAGGGACCAATTTCCAAGCCCCAGCCAACTCCCTAAGTGCCATCCCCCTTGTCCTTTTACTTGTTTGGGGCCATCACGAGGAACCTGATTGGATAGAGTAGGAGGTATCCTTCCAATCACTTTCCTACATTGCAGGATAAGCATTTGGACCCTTTTGGGGGATAGCCTGCTTAATTACCGTGAAATACTATTTGGCTGGGCGCGTTGGCTCACGCCTGTAATCCCAACACTTTGGGAGGCTGAGGCAGGCGGATCACAAGGTCAGGAGTTCGAGACCAGCCTGGCCAACATGGTGAAACCCCATCTCTACTAAAATACAAAAGTTAGCCGGGTGTGGTGGTGGGTGCCTGTAATCCCAGCTACTCAGGAGGCTGAGGCAGGAGAATTGCTTGAACCTGGGAGGTGGAAGTTGCAGTGAGCCAAGATTGCACCATTGCACTCCAGCCTGGGCAACAGAGTGAGACTCTGTCTCAAAAAGAAAACAAAAACAAAAAACCCAAAAAACAGAATTTACCACCGAAGGTTTTTTTATGTTCTTTGGAATGAAACACACCACACCTTCTCCTTCCTAAGTGGCTTGTTCTCTAGGCTTGGAGGAGCTCTTCCCCCCGCTTTTTTTTTTTTTTTTTTTGAGATGGAGTCTCGCTCTGTTGCCCAGGCTGGAGTGCAATGGCGCTATTTCAGCTCACTGCAAACCTCTGCCTCCTGGGTTCAAGCGATTCTCCTGCCTCAGCCTCCTGAGTAGCTGGGATTACAGGCACGTGACACCATGCCCAGCTAATTTTTGTATTTTTAGTAGAGATGGGGGTTTCACCATGTTGGTCAGGCTGGTCTTGAACTCCTGACCTTGTGATCCCCCTGCCTCAGCCTCCCAAAGTGCTGGGATTGCAGGCATGAGCCACCGCGCCTGGCCAAGCTCCTTCCCTTCTTTGGAGAGCTGTGAAGTCTGACCCTGAATGATTTTCTGGGAAAGCCTCCCCGAGGTGGTTCCACCTGTGGAAAGCTGGCCCAGGTCTCTGTTCCTATCCCTCCTTCCTCACCACAGGCAGAGGAGATGAGCTAGCAGGAATGAACTAGAGCAGGGTATTTACACCTAGAGGCAGCAGGCAGCCATTTGTTCTGCTCCCTTGCCCCAGGGCGTGGGGGCTTGGTGCTGAGAGCCAGGAGAGCTAGTCACAGTCACGGTCCAGATGGGTAGAGATGTTTTCTTGTGCTTTTCTCCCTCTGCAGCGAGAAGGACAAAATCACCACCAGGACACTGAAGGCCCGAATGGACTAACCCTGTTCCCAGAGCCCACTTTTTTTTCTTTTTTTGAAATAAAATAGCCTGTCTTTCAGCCTGTTTTGTCTTTGATGCTTTCCTGCAGATCTCTGCCCTAGCTGGGCAGCTACAGCCAGCCACTCACTGTGTGTGGCTGGGCCCTCAGCTTGCTTTCTGGCTCGTGCTCTACTCCATCAGTGCGTGCCAGTGGGGACAATCCACATGTCACTTGCTGTGTGCTCCCTGTGTGCTAGGCCCCACACAAGTGCTTTACACGGTCTAGAATTTATTCATCGTAATGACTCAAGGTAGTTGAGATTATCCTTGTTTGGAGAAGAAGGACAGTTAAATAACGTACCCAAGTCTACTTTAATAAGTGATAAAGCGAGGACATAAACTCATGTTCCATTGACTCCAGAGCTTAGAATTCTTTTCACTCAAACTCTACAGGAAAACCCTTACATCTTTTATTGCTTCAGGTAGAAATTTGGCCAAGTACCCGTAAGTAGTCTAGATTAGTGTTTCTTAACCTGGCCAGCACATTAGTCTCCTGTGGAATTCCTAAAACACATACCTTGATCCCACCCCTTGAGATTCCAACTGGCCTTTTAGGGGCCTGGGTACCTGTCTTTTCCAGAATTCCCCAAGTGATTCCAGCTTGCAATCTGCAGTACATAGATGGCCTAACAAGCAAGTACAAAGTTTGCACAGCAGAGTGGTTCCCAAACATTAGCCCCCATCAGAATCACCTGGAGGGCTCATTAAAAGTTTGATTCAGTAGATCTGGGTTGGAACCTGAGAATTTATACTTCTGACTCCCAGGTGCTAATGACACTGCTGGTCCAAGACCACACTTTGAGAACTACTGGGTTTTAAGCTAAGTGCCCAGATGGAGTAGATGAGGTGCACAGAGGTGACATGTTCAAAGTTACGTCAGGTGAGTGGCTCCTAGCCGGAGTTCGTTCTATACAGCTGGAGGAGCGGGGTGGTTTTTCCATTCTTCCATGTGCATGGTAGTAACAGCTAACAGGCAGATTGGCCCTGGTGCTGTGGTGTTTGTTTTTTCCTTAAGAGTCTCATTGTTGCCCGAGCTGGAGTGCTGTAGTGCAGTCATGGCTAACTGCAGCCTCAACCTCCCAAGCTCAAGTGATCCTCCTGCCTCAGCCTCCTGAGTAGCTGGGACTACAGACATGTGCCATCACATCCAGCTAATTCTTGTTTTGTAGAGACGGGGTCTCACTATGTTACCCAGACTGGTACCGAACTCCTGGGCTCAAGTAATCCTCCTGCCTTTGCCTCCCCAAGTACTGGGCGTGAGCCACCAAACCCAGCCAGTGGTACTGTGCTTTTAACCACTGTTTATTAATTGCATCTGAAAGTGGGATGTCATTGACCATATTCTTTCTCCAAACTCAAGCCATACATTGATTTAGCCGAAGCTGCCTCTAAAGCTAGGACCAAAACTTTTTAATTCTGGAAAGAAAAAAAAAAAAGGTTCGTTTCCCAAGGACTCACACATAACAGATGTACACAAAGCTTTTTGAGTTTTATTTTTTTTCCTCAGGTTGGAGATTCATCGTAACATGCATGCATTTTCAAACAGTAACAGGGTCTCAAACTGTTTAAAGCAGACGTTAGACAAGCACAGGGGATTGAAAATTCCTATTTAAAAAAACTGCAGTGGGATATGGAGAAGTCACACACTTGGTGGGGTGGTGGTTTGTCCTGCTTCCCCAAAAGGTGGATATGAACTTCATTCACATTTTTTAATTTCGATGATCTGACCTGATGCTGGGGTGTGCTGAGCAGTACTGCCCCCTCCCTCAAGGGTGTTGGCTCCCACCGCCTCACACAGTGGCTCTGCGCAAGGGCAAGAGGCTCCTGTGGAAACTTCTGCCCTGGGATACTGGCACAAGCTGCCAAGGGACAGCTGAGTCTCCTTTTCCCCATGGGGCACTCTTCATAAGCAGCACATTCTAGAGGAGGGAGAGGGCCATGTCACTGCCCCCTGCAGATGGCTGGTAGATTGGGGAACAGTTGTCTGAATGGGTTTTCCCTTTCAGGACCTCCTGCCCGCATGACTGCCAGAAAAGAGATGAGGCTCCTAGACTTGGGGGGGCCACAGGTTTAAGATCAGAGCTCTGAGTGTTGTTTAAATGCACTGTCCCTTCCAGCCCCCAACACCTGAGTAATTCACATGCTGGGGTGCTGCAGTTTTCTCTCTCACCCTGAATTGGTAAAAAGACAACTAGGGGGTAGGACTGGCTACTGAGAAAAGTCCTGGGTCTTTGGTCCACCTCCCCAAGGTATGCCCTGGCAGACCATGAAGACAGGAAAGGCAGGGCAGGAGTCTAGCCTCACGCCCTGAGCGCTACCAGCAGGCCTGTTTGAGGCCAAAAGCACAGGCAAGAGAAAGAGTGAAGTAGGGAGAGGGGATAAAGAGCTGCCTGTGGTGGGAACTTAAGAGACTGCCACTGAGAACAGCCACAGGGGCCACTCGTGCCGCCTGCCACAGACCAGCAACCCCTGAGCTAGAGAAAGAAGGAGAGGTGAAGCACTGCTTCAGTCTGTGCCCCTCAGCTGTGGCTTCCCGGCATGCCCTGTGACCCCAAGCCGCAGGGTACAGGAAAGGAGTTTGTGCTGGGGGACACAAAGACCCAGTGGTTAATTAACAGGAACCAGGGCCAGGGGCCTTCATCTAGAGGTCAGTGGAGTCTCCAGGGCACTCATCACTGTGGCTGGGAGACTACAGTGTCTCGGCTGTGGACTTGCGGAAGAAGAGGGGGAAGGATGGGAGAAGGGGTGACTGGATGCCAGCCAGGAATCCTAGCCTTAGCCCTATCCTGGCCTCGCCTAATCATCCATGTCATTATTCTTACACCCTTCTTCTTGGGAGACCCAACATTATTCTGAGATGCCATGAGACTGTTTAGCTTTTCTTCATGGCCCCAGGGAGTGAGGCTGAGGGTAGTCACTTCCCCTCCCATGCCTTCGACTGCCCAGTAAAAGAATGGCGGGACCCAAGGAGGAAAGAGTGGGGGCAGACAATGCTTGGGGGATCAGTCCACTTTCTCTACATTCAAACTGCAGAACGAATAGAATACCATGACAAAAAGAAGAGTAAGGAAACTTGTATAAACCAAGATAAATAGCTTTTAAACATCTGAATGCCAAAAATTGGGGGCCAAACTCAAGGTTTTGAAGATAGCACAGCGAATGACTTTTAAAAAAAAAATTGAAAATCCACCAAACCACAGCTCAAAATGTTGTGACCCAGTCAACAATACTGTCAGAAAAACAAAAAGCATTTGAAACAGAATGCTACCTCTCAAAATGTAAACAATATACAAAACACACACACATACACACACACACACACACACACAAACTCAATGTTAAACAAGTTAGATACCTGGTAGTCGTCTTTAACAGGTAAGAATGTGTTACACTTTCCATACACATTATGGCAACATGATCAGCAGACCAAACGCAGAGAAGCCGGTAGGAGCCTGAGGCCACGGAGGCTGCTGGAAGACAGCTTTCCAAGCTTCAGAGATGCTGCACCTGACGAGGAGCAGATCCAAACTTCCATTCTTCATTATGACGTGGGGAAATCAAGTCCAAACATTATTCCTACATAATCCCTTTCCCAAGTCAAATTTGTTTTCTCCATGATCCAGTTGGTTTCAAGTTCCCTAAGTCATGTAGTGGTCTTGCAGCAGTTGTTCAGACCTACCTATGGCCCCTTCCTGGGGCCAAGGCAGTGGTTTGACCCCCATCTGCCTCTTCCAGAAAGGTTTCCCATCCAATCCAGCAGCCCCAGTGAAGTCCAAGAATGCCGTCTCCAATCTTTCCTGACCTATATGCTGTGAGTCAGGCACAGAGACAGTGCTGGTTCCTGCTTCGGAAGCTGGGCTTGGCCAGGTTTGGAGGGAGCCACAGGAAACCAATCTATTCATTCAAAATGGTTTCACAAGTGATCTTCACATCTTTGGGGTTATCTACAAGTTTGACCATATCTCATCCCAAATCCCCAGTTCCTGGTTGAGGGGGTGAGAAGATGCAGGAATGTACCTCCCCCAATGCAGAACAACAGGGCTGTTTCTCTCCTGGCCAGAGCAGTCTGTGGCTCAGTTCTGAGGGCCTGGGTGGCAGGCTCCGAAGGCAGGTGGAACACCTGCAGGAAGCCACTCCTTCCAAAAAAGCTTGTGGGCTGCAGATCTGCTAAAAGTCTAGAGCGGGGCAACAAGGAAAAACAGCCCCAAGGCTGGGTCCAGGTCAAAACCCACATCAAGCCTCCAAACCAGATTTCCTGGATCCACCCTCATGTAACTAGGAAGCCACCTCACGTTTGGACGCCACACTCTAAGATGGGGGCACCTTGCTGGCTGTAACTCTCCAGGCACAGGGAGACAGATCTCCTACAAGGTCGTCCCAGAACTTAAGGAGGTGTCTCTGCTAAAGAGCACTCCAGGCGCTTGGAGATCTGCCCAGAGCTAAGAGCTCGGCTAGAAGTGAGAGTGCCTGGGAGGAGGTCAGAAGGAAGAAGGAAATAGATCGAGGGCACAGGGCCTCATTTGATAGATCAGTTTCTGAGGTTTTCCCAAAGGGAAATAACCATTTAAACATGAGGGTCCTGATAAATCCAAAGGTACTCTAGTTCCTCCTGACCTAGTGGGAGGCAGGCTTTACAGAGAGGACTTCTGAACTCCAGGGGCTAAGAGAGCCTGGGGCTTGGGTGATCATCACAGGGTTCTCTGAGAACCAGGTGTCCGAGAGCCCAGACGCTTTCCTGCCCCTCACCATCCCATGAGGATGAATTTATTCCCCTCTGAGATCTCTGATTCTGATCTGAGATCTCTGGTGTTGACCTGTTGTGTTCCAGACAGGATGGAGGAATAATGCAACATTTCACTTGAATCCAAGGGAAAGGTGGAGGACGTTGTGCACAATACTCCATAAAATTACAAAGTTAATCCAGACAAGAGCAAATGCAGCAGGGCGAGGTGTCTGACCTCTCCAATCTGGCATCATAGCACTTGGCTCTGGAAGGACCCTTGTGCTGGGTCTACTGGGTATCTCTTTAATTGAAGGGAACTGAGAGCTCGGCAAAGTTGGGGAGGGTGGGTAGGCTGATGAAATATGATTATAAATAGCAAACCTGGAGCAATGAAATTTCAGAAACAAAACCCAAATAAACCCACGAAGTCATCTCTAGCCCCACGGTATCTTAAAAGATTACAAGGTACCAAAAAGGGAACCCCTTTTTAACGTGGGTGTCAAATGGGGGGAAAAAATCAAGGGTAAGCAGAAGGTGGGGTTACATCCTGTGAGCAGGTGCACACACAGCACATCCCCCTCCTCTTCAGCTAAAGTCTCTTTCAGTGTCACAGGCTGCAGTCTCATTGCCAAAGCCCTCCCAAACCCGACTCTGCTCCCACCCTCCCATCTAGCCCAAATACACCCTTCTCCCTAACTCCCATTCCCCGACCCCATATCCAGCTCTCTGGCTCTGGCTGAAGGTAGAAGAGAACTACGTCAGGATGTTGGACATAAACTCGTTGAAGCGTTTGGAGTACTGCTCAGGGTTCACAGTCGAGATCTCGGCCCCTGCCTGTAATACACAAGAGGCTGATTCAGGTTGAGTTCCTGTGCCCCAATCAGGAGGCTGCACCTGGGAGGAGCCAGCGTATTCAGGAGCCTCTTATTCAGTATCAGAGCTGAATACCACCCCCGACCCCACCAAGACTGAGCAGACCACCTCAGGAAGTGGCATACAAGTCCTGAACTGTCCTGGCCCCACTCCTGTGATTTATAACCCCAGGCCTGCACCGAAGTAGAAGAAAGGCAGTGGGGAGGTGGCAAAGCGGCTCTGGATCTCTGTGGGGGCCACTACATGGAGAACAGGGCTTCAGGCCCATGGGGAAACAGGCCTGTGGGGAGCAGTATGGGCATGGAAACATTACTGGCCCTTCAACAAGATGCACAACAGGCTCAGCAGGCCCTGGGGAAAGACGCTGGCAGGCTTTGCCCCGAGGGCTGGAAAACTGGGGGATAAACAAATTGGGCCCAGCTTGGCAGGGAGCGGGTGGGTGAAGGCAGGGAACATGGCAAGGCAGTCAGGCTGCTCTTCCAGTCTGCCCTCCTGGGAAGAACGGGACAGGAGTGTGTTCCTTGGAGCAGGAGGCCTGAGACTGCCCTCCCTGGGGTCTGAGGGTGAGCAGAGTCGCACCGACCCAGCTGGGCCCTGGATGAAGATGGAGAGGACTCACCCCGTGTTTCACTGTTTTGGCAGCATGTGCAGCTTTCTTCTTCGTATCGTATGGCGTGAGGATATCGATGATGGCCATGAAATACACCTCCTTCTTGGGGGAACCTGGAGGGACAAGGAGAGCAGGGAAGAAGGAAGAGGGGGCAGGAGAAGGGCAGACAGCATCTGGGCACTGCTACAACCCCCAGACACAAGGCTCAGCTCCATCCTTATCATGTTGGGGCTGAGAAAAGGACCAGCGGAGTCCTTTCCAGCTTCCATAGCTCTTATCTTATTGGATCTTCACAGTCACTCTGTGGGCCTGACAGGACAGTATGAATAAAGTTTGGTTCATCCCATGAACCACAGCAGAACCACTCTTCAGTCAGCCAGGACAAGCAGGGAAGTATAGGAAAGCCTGGCAGAGAAGGAGCCCCAGGTTCAGGTGGTGACCCTGGATGGGAGTCTGGAGGCAGAAAGAGGTCAAAGGCAGCAATGAATGAAGTGGAGGTCCAGATGCCCCTAGAAGGATCTAAACAATGAGCTGAGGGGGTAGGATGAGGGCAGGGCTGTGCAGAGCAGGCACAGGCTCCGACTTACTTTCATGGCTTTTCATGGCATAGACATCAACAGAGGGGTCGAATTCCCCAGGACCAAAGAACCGAGGAAAGCTGAGGAGGTTGCCAGGGCTGTCCGGAGGTGTGCCATAGGAGCAGAGTAGGTTGCCGCCCACCCCATCATTCTCACACTCCTCGTCCTCTGCCCGCTCCTCCACCTCCATCTCCTCCTGCTCTGCCCGGTCCACATCGTGGATGCCCACCAGCAGGCTGTAGTCCATGATCTTCAGCTGTGCCAAGAACTAGGAAGGCCAAGGATGGAAAGATGGAAGGAAAAAGAGGTTACACAGGACAACCCAGTGACATCCAGAAAGGGGGGAAAAGCATTCCTTTCAACTCAATTCTACAGACAGTTTTGAAATTCAACAGAGAATAAGGCATCAGAGCACCTGCCCTCAGCGAGCTCTCTAAGTCTAATGGGGAAGACAGTCATTCAGCAGAGTAAAGGCAGGAGGTTGAGGCTGCAGTGAGCTGCGATCACACCACTGCACTCTAGCTGGGTAACAGAGCGAGATGGTCTCAAAAAAAAAAAAAAAAAAAAGCAAGGAGCTGTGCGAGTTTACAGTGAGGGGTAAGCAAGACCCTCCCTGAAGAAAGGAGTTGAGGCCAAGGCTGAAGCATGAAGAGGAGTCAGTGAGGCAAGTACTGCAGGTTAAAGATAGAATGAGCGCTACAGGAAGAGGGAACAGCCCATGACGGTTTGGGATCAAGACAGGCCATGGTGGCTGGGCACGGTGGCTCATGCCTGTAATCCCAGAACTTTGGGAGGCCAATTAAGGAGGATCACTTGAGGCCAGGAGTTTGAGACCAGCCTCAGCAATGTGGTGAGACCCCATCTCTACAAAAAAATTTAAAAATTAGCTGGGCATGGCAGTGCACACCTGTAGTCCTACCTACTTGGGAGGCTCAAGTGGGAGGATCGCTTGAGCCCAGGAATTTGAGGCTGCAGTAAGCTATGACGGCGCTACTGCACTCAAGCCTAGGGATCAGAGTGAGACCCTGTCTCTTATTAAAAAAAAAAGAGGCCATGGCCAAATTTGGGGAAAGAAATAATGAAATGATATACTATGGAAGAGGATGGAGAGATGGATGCAACACAACAATATATTTCAGATCAAAATTTCAACCCATTATGAGTCCTAAACCCAATGTAGTGGGCTGGAACTAGGATTTCTTTAAATTAAATGCAGAAGTCCACCCTTATCCACAATGGTTTCAGTTACCTGTGGTCAACTACAATCCAAAAATATTAAATGGAAAATTCCAGAAATAATTCATAAGTTTTTAAATAGTGCACCATTCTGAGTACCATGATAAAATCTTGCTGTGTCCCGTTCAGTGCTGCCCAGGATGCAGATTATCCCTTTGTCCAGTATATCCACACTGTATGTACTAATGTCCCATTAGTCTTTCTGTAGCTGTCAGTAGCTGTCTTGGTTATCAGTTCACTATAGTTGTATCACAGTGCTTGTATTCAAGTAACCCATATTTGACTTCATTATGACTCCAAAGAGCAAGAGTAGTGATGTTGGCAATTCACATATGCCAAAGAGAAGCCATAAAGTGCTTTCCTTTTTTGAGACAGAGTCTTGCTCTGTCACCCAGGCTAGAGTGCACTGGTGCAATCTCAGCTCACTGCAACCTCCGCCTCCCAGGTTCAAGTGATTCTCCTGCCTCAGCCTCCCAAGTAGCTGGGACTTCAGGCGTGCACCACCACACTTGGCTAATTTTTGTACTTTTAGTAGAGACACAGTTTCATCATGTTGGCCAGGCTGGTCTCGAGCTCCTGACCTCAAGTGATCCACCTGCCTCAGCCTCCCAAAGTGCTGGGATTACAGGTGTGAGCCACTGCACCTGGCCAGCTTTAAGTGAAAGGTGAAAGCTCTTGACTTAAAAAGAAAATAAATTGCATGCTGAGGTTGCTAAGATCTCCTGTAAGAATAAATCTTCTATCCATGAAATTGTGAAGAAGGAAAAAAAAAATTCATGCATAGTATATATAGGGTTCAGTACTATCTGTGGCTTCAGGCGTCCACTGGAGATCTTGGAACATGTCCCCTGCTGATAAGGGGGGACTACTGTATAATAAAATAGAAAATATCAGAATACATGACAGAAAATAAGGGTAGACAGTGTTTCAGTTGTGTGTATCCACTGGGTCGCAAGGTAAAATATACTTCTAACTGGCCTCAAAGTCTGAAAAAACTATGTCATCGACTTCTTTATCAGCCCAGGTAAAAATAGAAAAAAAAGGAAAAGGGAACACAAAACCACACAAGAATGGCAGCCAGAACCAACCAATATTCTCAACCCATTCCCCGAAGGTCAAAAGAGGCTGTGTGGTGCTGGGGGAAGGTTCTGGGGTCCTCTCCTAGCATCATGTGACTCCCCTTGCCAAGCCTTAGTTTTCTCATCTGTACAATGGGTGCTGTGAGCAGGGTGGTGGTTCAAGTCGATTATCTAGGATGTCTTTCTTTTTTTTTTTTTTTTTTTTTTTTTGAGACGGAGTCTCGCTCTGTCACCCAGGCTGGAGCGCAGTGGCACGACCTCGGCTCACTGCAAGCTCCGCCTCCCGGGTTCACGCCATTCTCCTGCCTCAGCATCTCAGAGTAGCTGGGACTACAGGCGCCGCCACCACGCCTGGCTAATTTTTTTGTATTTTTAGTAGAGACGGGGTTTCACCGTGGTCTCGATCTCCTGACCTCGTGATCCACCCGCCTCGGCCTCCCAAAGTGCTGGGATTACAAGCGTGAGCCACTGCGCCCGGCGATTATCTAGGATTTCAAGACAAAGTATGGAAATGGCCAGCTAGCATTCCAGTTTAGCTAATAATGAGGCAAGAGTGCAGTCACCATCATACAGTGGTCACTAGGCTGTTAGACTGACCACCATGTTAGGTCCTAACAGAGAACTAGGAGGAGAATCATCATGCAAGCAGAGCGGCTCTATGCACAGGCCCAGAACACAACTAAGCACAAGGAGCCCTAAAGATGGGAGCCCAGCAGGATCTCCTTTGAAGAGGAAGGGCAGGAGGGATGCCACTCTGAGCACTTCTAGACAAAGCCTTCTCAAGGCCCAGGGAGAAGGGGCTGGGGTCCCAGGAAAAAGAGGGTCCATGCACCATGCCGTCCACCCACCTGAGAACATTTATAAAGCAACATGCATTGAAAACAAATGCACTGAGTAAACTGCATTAAATTCTTCTTAGAACCACAGTAGGCGGAGAGGGTAGAAAAGGGAGAAGGACAAAGACTCAGGACAAATAATGTCAGATGATGAAAGGCAGAATAAGGAAAGAGCATAGGTGGGGGTGACTAAGGAAACGCTTCCTAGCAAAACAAAGTTTATGACACCCATGTTCACAGTAGCATTATTCCCAACAGCCACAAGGTGGAAGCAACCTAAGTGTGATGGCTAATTGTATATGCCAGCTGGACTGAGCCTGAGTGCCCAGACGCTTGGTCAAGCATTATTCTGGGTGTGTCTGTGAGGCTTTCTGGGTGAAATGAGCATTGAACTGGTGGACTGAGTAAAGCAGATGGCCCTCCCCAGTGTGGATGGGCGTCATCCAATCAGCAGAAGGTCTGAAGAGAAGAAAAGGGGTGACCCTCCAGTGAGGAAGAGGGAAATCCTTCTGCCTGGCGTCCTGATGGCCTGTAGAATAAAACCACACCACCAGCTCTCCTGCAGATCTTGTTGGTCTCCATAATCCCATGAACCAATTCCTTAAAATAAATCTCTTGGGGCCAGGCGCGGTGGCTCACACCTGTAATCCCAGCACTTTGGGAGGCCAAGGCAGGCAGATCATGAGGTCAGGAGATCGAGACTATCCTGGCTAACATGGTGAAACCCCGTCTCTACTAAAAATACAAAAAAAACTAGCTGGGCATGGTGGCGGGCGCCTGTAGTCCCAGCTACTCGGGAGGCTGAGGCAGGAGAATGGCGTGAACCCGGGAGGCGGAGCTTGCAGTGAGCTGAGATCGTGCCACTGTACTCCAGCCTGGGCGACAGAGCGAGACTCTGTCTCAAAAAAAATAAATAAATAAAATAAAAATATTGGTATAAAGAGATTTACAAAACATCCTATAGGTTTTGTTTCTCTGGAGAACCCCAACTGATGACAACAAGTGTCCATTAACTGATGAATAAACAAAATGTAATATATCCATACAATGGAATATTAATCCGTTTTTGTGTGTGTGTGTGTGTGTTTTTTCTTTTGAGATGAGGTCTCGTTCTGTCGCCCAGGCTGGAGCGCAGTGGCGCGATCTCGGCTCACTGCAAGCTCCGCCTCCTGGGTTCATGCCATTCTCCTGCCTCAGCCTCCCGAGTAGCTGGGACTACAGGCACCCACCACCACACCTGGCTAATTTTGTTTTTGTATTTTTAGTAGAGACGGGGTTTCACCGTGTTAGCCAGGATGGTCTCGATCTCCTGACCTCATGATCTGCCCGCCTTGGCCTCCCAAAGTGCTGGGATTACAGGTGTGAGCCACTGCGCCTGGCTTTTGGTTTTTTTTTGTTTTTGTTTTTTTTAAAGAGATGGAGTCTTACCCTCTAGTTCAGGCTGATGCACAGTGGCATGATCACAGCTCACCACAACCGTGAACTCCTAGGCACAAGGGATCCTCCCACCCAGCCTCCTGAATAGCTAGAACTACAGGCACATGTCACCACACGCAGCTAGCTTTAATTTTTTGTAGAGACAGGATCTCAGTAAATTGCCCAGGTCTCCAACTTCTGGCCTCAAGCCGTCCTTCTGCCTCAGCCTCCTGAGTTGCTGGGATTACAGGTGTGAGCCACCATGCTCAGCCTTACTCAGCTTTAAAAAGAAAGAAATTCTGGCCAGGTGTGGTGGCTCACACCTGTAATCCCAGCACTTTGGGAGGCCGAGGCGGGCAGATCATGAGGTCAGGAGAACGAGACCATCCTGGCCAACATGGTGAAACCCCGTCTCCACTAAAAAAATACAAAAATTAGCTGGGCATGGTGGCACGTGCCTGTAGTCCCAGCTACTCGGGAGGCTGAAGCAGGAGAACCGCTTGAACCCAGGAGGTGGAGGTTGCAGTGAGCCGAGATCGCACCACTGCACTCCAGCCTGGCGACAGAGAGAGACTCTGTCTCAAAACAAATAAATAAATAAGAAAAAAATTCTGACATGATACAATATGGATGAACCCTGAAGACATTATGCTAAGCAAAATAAGAGTCACAAAAGGACAACTGCTGTTTGCTTCCTTTTTTTTTTTTTTTTTTTTTGAGACGGAGTTTCGTTCACAACATGTTGCCCAAGCTGGAGGGTCACCGCAACCTTCGCCTCCTGGGTTCAAGCGATTCTCCTGCCTCAGCCTCCCAAGTAGCTGGGATTACAGGTGTGCACCACCATGCCCGGCTAATTTTGTATTTTTAGTAGAGACCAGGTTTCTCCACATTGGTCAGGCTGGTCTCAAACTCCTGACCTCAAGAGATCCACCCACCTCAGCCTCCCAAAGTGCTGGGATTACAGGCGTGAGCCACCTCGCTCGGCTGTTTGCTTCGTCTTAGGTGAAGTTCCTAGAGTAGTCAACTTCATAGGGGCAGAAAATAGAATACTGATTGCCAGGGGTTAGGGAGGGGGAATTGGGAATTAGTGTTTAATGGGTATACCATTTCAGCTGGGAAAGATAAAAGTTCAGAGATGAACGGTAGTGCTGGTTGCATAACAGTGTGAAGATACTTAATGCCACTCAACTATATATCAAAATGGCTAAGGTGTGTGCCCGTAGTCCCAGCTACTTGGGAGGCTGAGGTAGGAGAATCACTTGAACCCAGGAGGCGGAGGTTGCAATGAGCCGAGATCATGCTACTGCACACCACTCCAGCCTGGGGACAGAGCGAGAATCTCCCAAAAAAAAAAAACCACCTATTATTATATGTATTTTACCACAATTAAAAAAAAAACTTTTTCCCAAGTTTGTCTGTAGGGTTTGGTTTTAACGAGCAGCCTCTCAATTTATTTTTATTTTATTTTATTTTATTTTTTTTTTTTTGAGATGGAGTCTCGCTCTGTTGCCCAGGCTGGAGTGCAGTGGCGCGATCTCGGCTCACTGCAAGCTCCGGCTCCCGGGTTCACGCCATTCTCCTGCCTCAGCCTCTCCGAGTAGCTGGGACTACAGGCGCCCGCCAACACGCCCAGCTAATTTTTTTTTTTATTTTTAGTAGAGATGGGGTTTCACCGTGTTAGCCAGGATGGTCTCGATCTCCTGACCTTGTGATCTGCCCGCCTCGGCCTCCCAAAGTGCTGGGATTACAGGCTTGAGCCACCGCGCCCGGCCTGCCTCTCAATTTATTAAAAGAGAAGGAGACACTGAGTTATCAAGTGGTCCAGATAATATTTTCACTATTTAGCACCTGTCCTCCCCGGATTACAAACAGAAGTTTGCTGGGTAAGTGGAGAATCAGAGCCAGAGCCAGAGCAGAACCTGACTGGTGGATTTTTGTTTTTTGAGACAGGGTCTTGCTCTGTCACCCAGGCTGGAGCGTAGTGGCACGATCATGGCTCATGTTGCCTTGATCTGCCAGGCTCCAGTGATCCTCCCGCTTCACCCTTCCAAGGTGCTGGGATTACAAGGTGAGCCACCACGCTTAGCCAACTTTTTTGGTTTTTGTTTTGAGACAATGTCTCGCTCTGTTGCCCAGGCTGGAGTGTAGTGGTGAGACCACAGCTCACTGCAGCCTCATCTCCCGGGCTCAAACAATCCTTTCGCCTCAGCCTCCCAAGTAGCTGGGACTCCAGGTATGTGCCCCTACGCCTGGCTAAATTTTTTAATTTTTAGTAGAGATGAGGTCTTGCTATGTTGCCTAGGCTGGTATTGAACTGCTGAGCTCAAGCGATTCTCCCACCTCGGCCTCCCAAAATGTTGGGGTTACAGGACCTTAATAGCTGGATTCCTACAGCTCTGATGGCCAGATGCCCTCTCCATTGTAGGGACAACAGCAGAAGGGAGTTTGAAAAAGGTGTTTGAATGAATTAGTGAAAAGGGAAAAGCATTCTAAACTAAATTACAAAGGTCCTACTGGCACCAACTATGCTCCGTCAGGTGGAATGATCATTTGCACTTGCTTTAGGTGCCCATAAAGTGCCCAAGCTGCTCAAATCACCACCCTTTTGTCCATACTCCTGGAAAGTACTGAATTCCATTCTTCTTAAGGTTTAAAAGCCTCCTACTCTAGGTACAGAAGCAGCCCTGCAGGTGAAAATGAAGGTTAGCAAGTACCTCAACGTCCCGCTTCAGTTTCTCCAGGAAGTTCTTTTTACTCTCCTCTCCCACATGCAGCTTCTGCCCTTCATTGAGGAAGTCATTGTCTTTGAATGTTGGCAAGTCCTTGGCCTAGGACAGCAACAGCAGTTAGGCTGGGTAAGCCTGATTCATTCACCCCAGGGACACCCAACTGTTCTGCTGGGAGCAACTATACAGAGAGGGGAAGGAAGGGTTTTCAGTGTACTGACACTCAACCTGCTAAATCAACAGTGCAGGAGCCTCCAGTCCCAGGCTTTGGGCGGGCAGGGAGGGCAAATACATGGCAAATACATGAAAAATGAGGAATGACTAAAGGATTCTTTCCTGTTGAGCCTGGACCAGCTCAGGGCTCAGGCAGCCACTGACTGACTCAGGCTGGACTATGAGATAGAAATGTCTGCCATCCCAGCAGGACTATGAAGAATGTAGTGAGGGCAGAGGTAAAAGACCAGAGGTCTAGGCCTAGCACAAAGACAGGCAGGTGATTCATGACACAGGGCATTTCATGTTGAGAGATGGCATGTCTGGGAGCTGGGCTAGGGGCTGGGGTGGGCGAGGGACAGGATGGCCGACAGGAGTTGTTTCTGACTCCAAGCGACCTTTCCATTCCTGCTCAGCACCAGCGTACCTTCTCCTTGTCGCTCGCTTCTCTGGCAACCGTAGAACCCTGAAAGGATAAGAGCCATCAGGGGAAGTCCAGCTGAGGCAAAGTCGACTGCATGAGCAAACATGGGAGAGCCAGCAGGTGAACTCAAGTAGGCTGGTTAGAGTCCTAGAGGGGCCAGGAGGCAGCACCTTGTTCATTTACTGTGTCAAGCCCACTTATAGAGCTCTATGTGCAAGACACTTATTAGGTGCTCAGGAAACAGGACTGCACTGGAGAAGCTCAGTCCCTGTCCTTGAGCTACTTTCCTTCTAACAGGGGAGACAGATATTCAGCAGTGGCTCCACAAGTCAGTTCATTCACTACCACGGTGCTCAGTGGTACAGCGAGGAGACAGGACACTCTGAAAGCACATACCACATGGGCCCAGCCTGGGGAGGGACAGTTGCCAGGGCCTACCTACTTCCTGGAAGTAGTATTTGGGCTGAGCTCAGAAGGGTAAGGAAGAAGCAATTAGGTGGGGGAAGGAGGGGGTGGAGAGAGAGAAGGAGACTATTCCAGACAGCAGATGTGAAATCCTGGGAAGAGGAGCACAGGCACTGCAGGAACGCAGAGGAAACCAGCGCAGTTGCAGCACAGAGGGAAGGGATGGTGGCATAAGGTGACAGAAGTCAGAAGCCAGGTTCAAGAACACGGAGCACCCTAGTTCACGGCCACAAGTGTGTCCTTCTCAGCATCTAGAGATGCACTTGTGCTGGCAGTCCACGGGGGCCTGATGGATGCTAAAGTGCGTGCGTCAGCACAGCCTCCCTCGCTGTGCACATTCCACAGACAGGAACATCAACTGCTGCATAAATATGGCACATTTAGGGCTTAAATAATCTCCTGTTACTGTCACCTGGACTTCAAACAGCCTTTGGTCCACAAGAATCAGGCATATCCACTCCAGAGTTCTCTGTCCATGCCAACACATAGGCTCCAGCTTCCCAATTACATGGAAGTTGGAGTAGTGGCCCCTTCGGGGCTCAGATAGAGGGGAGGCACAGCTCCGGCAAACACAGAGCCCTTTACCTTGAGGTCATACTTGCGATGCACAGTGAGCCGATGGCTGAACACATTCCTGGTAACCACCATGTAGGTTTCCACACCATCCACGGTCAGGCGGTACATGCCCAGAAACTGTGGCAAAAGGGTGTTGCCATGACACTCCACTATAAACTAGAATGGAAAGGAAGAAGGGAGAGGACTAAGGAACAGGCAGTGCCAGGGATGGATGGGGCTCACCCCAGACTAAAATGCTCCCTGGCTCCCTGGGATTCTAACCTCTAGACCAGTAGTTCTCCAGCTGGGTTCTATGAAGTAATAGGGGTTTCTCAGGCTTAAAACGGGCAATAGCCACCTCCAGCCTACTGCTGGCATGGCAGAAGGAGAGGCAAGCTGAGCAGGTGGCTCAGAGCCCCTGTGGGTTCATATTATTAGTATCTCACCTAAGATTTTGTTTAAAATAGGATTCTACCACAGGAAAATTCCTGATCCACACCTTGCATCTCTTCTGCCAGCCTGATATGGGAAAGCCACAGGGAAGAGACAGGATGCAGAGGCAGGCCAGGGATCCAGCCATCTGGGAGAAGAGAACAGCTCCATATCCAAAGCTCTTATCCATGCCATGCCCCAGGGTTTCTGCCATGACTTCTGAAAGACCAGAAGCTCCCTTCAGCCCTTCTCAGGTGCCCCAGAAATGAAGACCCAAGTAGGCTGAGGACAGACACACAGATGGCGCCACAGGGCTCCCTGCCTTCCTCGTGGACAGGTTCCAGATGAGTGGAGAGATGGGATGGGAAAAGAAACAAGCCTGCCGAGCCGAGGGGGCCTCTTTCAGAAGAAACGGGGCGGACGCCAGAGCGTGAACACTTTCCAACTGGGACTCAGTCAGCAATGAGCCCTCATGGCTCCTTTTTTCTTTTTTAAAGTAGGCATTTCAGCTCACAGAAATACGGTTGCAGGAGAGTCCCACTGCTTGGTGATCAGAAGCAGCTGCCATTACCAGAGGGGACCAACCCCTCCCTAAGAAGCTCCCCCGGGGCTCTCTTCTCCCTCTTCCAACCCATCCTCTGCAGCCCAGGCTTGGGACTCACCATACCTGGTGGTATTTCTTTAAGATGTTGTGCATCTCCGCCACGTCCTCACTGGACACAGTCTTGATGACAAAGCGCCGGTCGTAGGTGGTGAGGAAACGCGTGCCACACCGGCCCTGGCTGTCACTGTTGATGGGGGCGCTGCGCGTCACTGAATTCTGATAATCGAGACAAAAGCAGGCTGGGCTTGGCAGGGGAACAGAATTCTGACCTTTGCTGAGTCTTCCCTCAGGGGCTGGACTGCTTGAAAGCCAACAACACTGAGATAGAGGGACTCCCAGATGGGAGTTTACCCGCCTCTTTTCTCACAGGGTGTTCACATCCCTCCCTAAGTCTTCCTCCAAAGTGACAAGAATTGTTCCTTACCACCTGCCCTTCATCCTAGTCTAGGATGGGAAGAGGACTGACTGTTGAAGTTTCCATCTGATCCCAGATAGGTATCCTGTCAACTAAAATTCTGTCTCTGATGGAGGGGGCTGAGTCTAATCTGGACTCTCACATGCACTATGACCTTGGGTGAGCCATTTAACTTCTCTACCTCTGCATTTCCTCATCAGGAACACAAAGATGCAGACTGAGCTGATTCTCCCAGTCTCTTGGGGGTGGCAAAGATGAAGCTTAGGAAATACTATCTTCAAGGGGTCTAGCACAAAGAAGCAATGCCCATTCGTCTCTTGTCCTTGGATCTACTCTAATGCTGAAAAACCTTCCCCAAAGCAGGAAGCTGATCCTCATCTCTGAGCCTGACACCTTTCCCCTTGCCTCAACCTCCTGCTTGTCTATGCAAGGCTGGGAGGCAGTTTTGGGGAGCTTTCCTGGCTGTATCCCTGCTCCTCCTCAAGGCCCTACTCCCATTAGGATCAGAGAGCAGTAAAAGCCTTAAGAGGGAGGGTGTGGGAAGGCGTGAGTCAACCAAAGGGATATGTTCACCAAGCAGATGCCAAGGGACCTTTGGGAAGCAAGGCTGAGGGGAGATCCCAAGTGTCCCTGTTCCCAAGAAAACATACATGGGGATCATGTTACAGAAATGTCTCCTCTCCAAGCCCTTTCCCCATCTCTTAATGAGGATCCTGTTATTATTATTATTTTTGTAGAGATAGGGTCTCACTCTGTCACCCAAGCTGGAGTACAGTGGTGAAATCTCAGCTCACTGCAGCCTCTACCTCCTGGGCTCAAGTGATCCTCCCGCCTCAGCCTACCAAGTAGCTGGGATTACAGATGTGCATCACCATGCCTGGCTTATTTTTGTAGTTTTTGTAGAGATGGAGTTTTGCCATGTTTCCCAGGCTGGTCTAGAACTCCTGAGCTTAAGCAATCCTCCTGCCTCAGCCTCCCAAAGTGCTAGGATTACAGGTGTGAGCCACCGTCCCCAGCCTTTTTTTTTTTTTTAAAGATGGTGTTTTGCTGTCACCCAAACTGGAGTGTAGTGGCGTGATCATAGCTCACTGCAGCCTTGAACTCCTGGGCTCAAGGGATCCTCGGCCTCCTGAGCAGGTGGGACTATAGGCATGCACCACCATGCCCGGCTGATCAGGATCCTACTCTTTACTTCCCCTAATACCTCCTCAGAAAACCCTGGTGGAGAAGTGAGGACCACCTTCATGGGAAAAACTAAAGTCAGAGGTGGTAAGCAGCTCTGGGAGTTCCTCAGCAAAGGTGCTAAAGTAGCACCCCAAAAAACAGGGTGTTCCCATTACAGAAAGGTTGAGTAGACTCTATGACTGAGTGTCTCTTCCTCCCAGCCTGGCCTTTCTACCATAAGACTTACAGGCTACAAGCCTAGTTGGGAGGTAGAGGCAGCATCTCCTGACTCTCTAAGTGGCTGGTAGGCCAAGAATATAGGGTCCCCTCCCTGAGCACCATCCTCCCTGCCCTCATTTCAGTCTTGAGCACGGGCATGCGCCCACAAGGCTACTAGGGGCAAAATGCAGACACTGAGCGGATGTGGTTAGACAGCCCAGGGGAGGGAAAGGAACCCCTCACTTGGAACTCCTCACCAAGAAACAATGGAGGGAATCCGTCTGAGCAACTTGGGGTTGCAACAGTGGCAAGAAGTTTCCAGAAAACCTCCAGCCCCAGTCAACTCATGATTGAGTTCAGGGTTCAATCCTAACAGCGGGCTGGAGGAACCTCCCAGTACCTCTTAGGTATGAGCATTCCTGGGCATTCAAGCCCAAGGCATCTCCTCCTACTCTCACAAACCCTCGCCCTCTTCTTCAAGATACTTTTCTTTGCATGCAAGCCCTCCAGAGAGGAGGAGAGAGGGGAGGAGACTCTAATCCAAGGCCCATTCTGCTGTTGTGAACTACTCTGTCAAAGGGGTGGGGTGGGAGGAACTACAGTATTAGAAAAGATTTGGGCATCCATTCTAGGTTTCACTGTGCTATACACTAGGTTTCATTGTGCTATACACTAGGTTTCACTGTGCTATGGGGAAAAGTTTTCTCCATAGATGAATGAAAGTCAGCTATATTTCAGGCCAGGTGCGGTGGCTCACGCCTGTAATCCCAGCACTTTGGGAGGCCGAGGCAGGCAGATCACGAGGTCAGGAGTTCGAGACCAGCAATTCGAGACCAGCGTGGTCAACATAGTGAAACTCTGTCTCTACTAAAAAAAAAAAAAAATGCAAAAAATTAGCTGGGTGTGGTGGTGGGCGCCTGTAATCCCACCTACTCAGGAGGCTGAGGCAGGAGAATCGCTTGAACCTGGGAGGCAGAGGTTGCAGTGAGCCGAGATTGCGCCACTGCACTCCAGCCTGGGCGACAGAGCGAGACTCCGTCTCAAAAAAAAAAAAAAAGGCAGCTATATTTCTTACAGCTATAAAGGTAAAGTGGAAAATTTGCCCACCTTCACCACAAGGCTGTCTGCCAAGGAAGAAGATCCAAGGAGACGTGCTAAGGGGAGAAGTGACAGAAACCATGGACTATGAGTCAGATTCTAATGTCCTTGACACTGGGATTGATTCCTCCCAAGAGGCCAATGGCCTCTACAACACTGTCACCCCCTGAAGGGTGCAGTTGCCCTGGCAGACCAACTCCCCCCTCCCACCACCAGGATAGGGCACAAGTTTAGGAGGTGACACTCATACCTGGCAAGAGGTTACACTACCCTTGAAGTCTTCCTTTTCTAATCTGTTTCATCTGCTTTAAGAGGCCTCATCTCCCGCTGACAACAATTCTTTTTTTTTTTTTGAGACTGAGTTTCACTCTTGTCGCCCAGGCTGGAGTGCAATGGCATGATCTCAGCTCGCTGCAACCTCCGCCTCCCAGGTTCAAGTGATTCTCCTGCCTCAGCCTCCTGAGTAGCTGGGACTATAGGCGTAAATCACCATGCCCGTCTAATTTTGTATTTTTTAGTAGAGACAGGGTTTCGCCATGTTGGCCAGGCTGGTCTCGAACTCCTGACCTCAGGTGACCTACCTGCCTTGGCCTCCCAAAGTGCTGGGATTACAGGCATAAGCCACCATGCCCCGCCCAATTCTCTCTCTTTGAAGTCAAACTACGAATGAGAAGGGTTCTTCAGCCTAGACTGAGAATGTCAGACTAAAATAAAGGTGCTTCCACAGACCCGTCTCCCTCCTGCTGCTCTCCCTCTGAGGGAAAGGAACCTGAGTGTGTGCAGCATCCTCGGAAGCATTTCTAAGGCCCTCATCCTCCAAGGGGCCCCCAGTGCTGGGGGAGAGACCGCCTAGGCTGGAGCAAGGCATGACAGGGAGACACAGCACAAAAACAGCCAACACGTTTTGATTCTCTGCCTGTCCTGTGGCTTCCTGACCCCATTCCATTCCCTAATCCTCTGATGTTGCCAGGAGCCTCCGTACCTGGTAATCCTGATCATCAATCCCAAACCTCTCCCGAAGGTTTCGGAACACCATGGGGCAATACTCCTTAAACTTAAAGCGGCTGGGCAGGTTCTCCCTAGGGAAAAGCAGAGACATGTCTTTGTGAACTGCCCCTTGCTCATCTTAATTCTGTTATTATTATTATTTTTTTGTAATAGAGACAGAGTCTTGCTATGTTGCCCAGACTGGTCTCGAACTCCCGGCTTCAAGCGATCCTCCCACCTCAGCCTCCCAAAGTGCTGGGATTACAGGCGTGAGCCACCACACCCCCTCATCTATATTCTGACTTCAGAACTCTTCAAAGTGCGTCCACAGATTGCCTGGATCTGAACATCTGCCATACTTAACATGTAGGTTTCTAGGCTCCTAGGACTTCTGGAATTGAGTCGAAAAACAAACACTCCAGGTGATTCTGAGCATGTAAAAGTTTAAAAACTTTATATCTTGTGTTCACTTTGTAAAACTAATCCAGCAGTATATCTGGGATTTGTGCACTTTTCTATGTGTGTGCTGCCCTTCAATAAAACATACATTAAAGAAAAAAACTCTCACCCGCTGGGCCATGAGCCTGAGTGCAGGCTCCACCTCACACGCACTGTGCTTACGACAGTGGGAAGCTGCATGTGAACATCTGCTGTGAGGTGAAATCAGCCTGAATGCTACAGGGAAAAACCTCTTTCATCAGGGGGCCCCTCTCCTCTGGCCATATTCCTGTGGAAGTATCCTGAAGATGGTCACTTACAGGAAGCCCTGCCCTGGGCTTCCACTGGGATGTAGGAAAAGAGTGCCTGAGTTAAAGAGGTCCTCATTTAATTGAGTGGGACCACAGAGCCCTGTCTGCTGGCTGCTGGCACCAATCTCCATCCTCCCACTCCCTCATCAGTACAGACTCCCAGGAGGAAAGAGAATCACCTTGAAATGATGACTCCAACCAATCCTCCATCTTTACAACAGCTATCCTGTTTAGGGACCCCCTTTCAGAAATATGTCCCAATGACTACTGCAGGATGACAGGCTTTAAGGAAATCAAAAGGAATGTCTTCTTGGAAAGGAAGTGGTCTATCTGCCTTATCTACCCCGTCTTCTAGTAAACAGTACTGGAATCTAATAAATAGCACATACAGGGCTGGGCATGGTGGCTCACACCTGTAATCCCAGTACTTTGGGAGGCCGAGGCAGGTGGATCACCCTGACTGAGGTCAGGAGTTCGAGACCAGCCTGGCCAACATGGTGAAACCCCATCTCTACTAAAAATACAAAAAAAATAGCCGGGCGTGGTGGTGGGTGCCTGTAATCCCAGCTACTCGGGAGCCTGAGGCAGGAGAATCACTTGAACTCGGGAGGCAGAGGTTGCAGTGAGCCAAGATCGCGCCACTGCACTACAGCCTGGGCAACAAGAGTGAAACTCTATCTCAAAACAACAACAACAAAAACACATACACAGATAGGAATAAAGGAATAAAGATAGAAGAAAATAAGAGATTGGGTTCTCTGCTTTAGGCCAAGATATCAAGGAGGTAGCACCTCACCAGAGGCCACGGACCCTGAAGTGGGTAGTGGTGCAATGCCCACTTCGAGAACCCTGACCTCTGAGTCAGAACAACCTTCTTTCTTCTGGGTCAGAACAACCTTCTTTCTGGCCTCTGAGTTGAGGGCTGCCTCTCCCTCCTTAGGTGGCCACTTAACAGGTGGCAGCTATGGAGACAGACGGCTTCTAGAACAAGATGGTATTACTTACTATGGCAGAGGGAGGTCACTAAGGGATGTTCTCAAGTCAATCTTCTCCTCTGGACTAACAGTCTGGGAATGGTGGGGTGACAGAACTCAGCTAGTGAGGTGGTAGGGACTGTGAGACAATGAAGAATAGAACCAGGATTCACATGCAGAAAGGAGAAAGTGTGAGCAGCAAATAGTCCTGGGGTGGTCCACAGAGGGATGGAAAATCCAGGCCCCAAAGGGCTTAAAGCAGGCCCAAAACTGTGCCAGGTGAGGCAGCCACTAGTGTCTCCAACAATATCTGAGACAACCTTCAGACACTGGTGCTAATCCAAGAAGTGACAGCAGACAAAAATGGGAAGTGCTACTCTGGGTAGTGCCCTCAAGCCCCATGCTCCGCCTGTTGCTCATAACACCAGCCAGACAGAAAAGAGCCTGGTGGCATCCCAGACCAAGAACATGCCTGGCAATCTCCTGCCTCAGACTAAGATCAAGATGGGGCCACTGCTACAGCCTCACACTGGACACCTCAGCTCCAGAGCAGCTCACTGCCACCTGAGCTGGCTCTAGATGAATCACCCTGGACCCAGCTACATGCCCCAAGGGCCACCGGAGGTAGGCTGATAAAGGAGTGAGACAACAATACTAGGATGACAGGCACATAACGAATGCATTTTCCTGGCCAGTTTGTCACCTCTGAGATCCAGGTGCTGCTGTCACACCCTGCCAGGTGCTGCCTTGGCTCCCGCCATGCATGAGGCTTCAGAAGCCTCTGACTTGAGGGAAAGGACTGCCCACAAAACCTGAGTCCACTCAGTAGACAACTTACTTATTGAAGAGATGATTGTCCACCTTGATCTTGCTGTAGGCTTTGAAGTCATCTGGCATTAGCATGACAGGAACAGGGACATTGCTCAGCTCATTGATCTGAAAAGCAAGGAGAACGTAAGGCTCTCAGCCAGGAGGCCACCTGCCTCAGAGACACTAAGCTACAATGTGGATGCCACAATCTTGCTAAAAGCATGTCCAAGTTTCCCTGTCTTTTTTTGGTTTTTTGAGACAGGGTCTCACTCTGTCACCCAGGCTGAAGTGCAGTGGCATGACAATGGCTCACTGCAGCCTTGACCTCCTGGACTCAAGCAATCTGCCCACCCCAGCCCCCCAAGTAGCTGGGACTACAGGTGCACACCACCACGCCCAGCTAATTTTTTTGTATTGTGTAGAGACAAGGTCTCACCGTCCTGAGCTCAAGCAATCCTCCAGCCTTGGCCTCCCGGAGTACTAGGATTACAGGTGTCAGCCAACACACCCGGCCCCTCCCTATCTTTATTTCTGTTCTTCTCTTCAAGTAAGTTCCCAACCTTGTCCTATTTTACCTATTGAAACTCTCCACCTGATAAGGGCCAGCTCAAAAGGCACCTCCTCCATGAAGTTTTCCAAGATTCTCTAGACCATAAATACCCTTTCCCATCTTGGAATTCCTGAAGTTTTCTTTATATCTGTCTTCTGGCCATCTCATAGTCTCTCATATTGTAGTTAATGCCTATAAACCTCACCTGCTAGAGTTAAGCTGAGCAATACTACATTATTTATATTTCTTTTTTTTTGAGACGGAGTTTTGCTGCTGTTGCCCAGGCTGGAGTGCAATGACACGATCTCGGCTCACTGCAATCTCCACCTCCTGGGCTCAAGCGATTCTCCTGCCTCAGCTTCCCAAGTAGCTGGGATTACAGGCATGCGCCACCATGTCCAGCTAAATTTTTTTTGTATTTTTAGTAGAGACCGGGTTTTATCGTGTTGGTCAGGCTGGTCTTGAAATCTTGACCTCAGGTGAGCTGCCTGCCCTGGCCTCCCAAAGTGTTGGGATTACAGGCGTGAGCCACCACGCTCAGCTTTAATTATATTTCTAAGCAAACAGCATCCTACTAATCTTTGGGGGCACCACAGTGCTTGGCACCATTACTAGCATATATGGCAGATACTCAATAAATATTTGTCATATGCAATAATAAATGATCAATAGATAAATGTCTCCCAACGTAAGTGGGTATTAATTAAGGCCATTGAATATCTTCATACAAATTGTGGGTCACTCAAGAAATTAGCTCAAGGAAGAAAAAAAGCTGGATGGGTCTGTGTGGACATGTAACTCGTATCCCCAAGGTAATAGAATAAATTTATTTATTTATTTATTTATTTATTTATAGACAGAGTCTCACTGTGTCGCCCAGGCTGGAATGCAGTGGTGTGATCTCGGCTTACTGCAAGCTCCGCCTCCCAGGTTCAGACCATTCTCCTGCCTCAGCCTCCAGAGTAGCTGGGACTACAGGCACCCGCCACCACACCTGGCTAATTTTTTGTATTTTTAGTAGAGACGGGGTTTCACCACGTTAGCCAGGATAGTCTCGATCTCTTGACCTCGTGATCCGCCCACCTCGGCCTCCCAAAGTGCTGGGATTACAGGTGTGAGCCACCGTGCCAGGCTGTAATAGATTAAACTTAAGCTGTAATAGATTAAACTTAAAAGTGAGCAGAAGTGGTAAATGTCTGGCCACTGCCCCACTCGGACCCTCCTGATAAAAGCAGGGCAAGGCCTGGCACAGTGGCTCATGCGTGTAATCCCAGTACTTTGGAAGGCCAAGGCAGGAGGATCACTTGAGGCCAGGAGTTCTATACCAGCCTGGGCAACACAGCAAGACCTTATCTCTAAAAAAATAATTAAATGTGAAGCTGAGGCAGGCAGATCACCTGAGGTAAGGAGTTCAAGACCAGCCTGGCCAACACAGTGAAGCCCTGTCTCTACTAAAAATACAAAAAAAATTAGCTGGGCGTGGTGGAAGACACCTGTAATCCCAGCTACTCGGGAGGCTGAGGAGAATCGTTTGAACCCAGGAGGCATAAGGTACAGTGGGCCGAGATCGTGCCACTGCCTGGGCAACAAGAGTGAGACTCTGTCTCAAAAAAAAAAAAAAAAAATTAAACACATTAGCCAGGCATAGTCGTGTACACCTATCGTCCTAACTACTCAGGAGGCTGAGGTGGGAGGATTGCTTGAGGCCAGGAATTTGAGGTTACAGTGAGCTATGATTGCGCCACTGCACTGCACTCTAGCCTGGGCAAGAGTGAGATCTTGTCTCAAAAAAGAAAATAAAATAAAGCAGAGCCAGTTCCTGATGTCAAGTCCTGCCATACACTAAACTAGGGGAGATGGGGCACGATGCCTTGCCTCTACTGCAAACAAATCTTCTTTCATCCCTTTGGGGAGCTGGATCCTGGACAGAGAGCTAGCTTTCCACTGGTGCAGAGATGAGGGCAGATCCTGCCCTTCCCCACCTCCAGTTTAGCCAATTAGTGGTCTAATTAACCACAGATGTCCTCTCCCATCACAGCAGAGTATTTGACATTTGACCCTCAACCCAGTTGCCACTAATGCATTCAGGATTTACAGAGGAAACCTTAGTCCTGACTTAATGGACTGGGGGGAGGGGGCACCATAGCCTTGTGTCTCCCAGACACTTTCCTTGCAAATCCTATTATCTCAATGAGGCCCCAGGTGGCAGTGAGGGGATAACCTAGTCATTAGAACTCCTCCAGGAGCATAAATGGGGGAAATGGCATTTAATTTGCTGCTCCTTTTATGTTCCAAACCTTTTTTATTTAGAAATGTCAGAGAATGGAGGAAGTTCAAGTTAATGCAGTAACTGGGCTGGGGAACCATATCTTCCTAGAGTTGGGAAAAAACCCAATTTACTCATGGAGAAATGAAGGAAGCCAGAGGAATGCATGGGCTTCGAGAGGGGTGCTGGGGGCGGGGTAGTTTATAAGTTGGCAGTGGAGCAGACACTCAGTAAACTGCTGGCAAAAACTGGCATAGACACAAGAGTGTATCCTGTATAATTCCATTTATATGAAATTCTACAACAGGCATCTATAATGAGAGAAATGAGATGAGTTGCCTGGCCAGGGAGTGGGGGGTGCTGAGTGTAAAGGGACATAAGTGTGATTCTACGGTGACAGAAATGTTTTATATGTTGTTTGGGGTGATGGTTACATGAGCATATACATTTGCTGAAATTTGTCAAATTGTATACTTAGAATATGCACACTTATTATACATAAATTATTCCTCAATAAAGTTGATTTTTAAATTCCCAGCATCCAGGTCTGTCATACCCTTCATTGGCTAAATCCTCCCAATAGCCAAAAAAAACTCCAAAAGAGTCATGCCAGTTCCCATTCCAGGGGGTGCTCACAAGATAATGTGACTGTCAAATCTGTGCCTACAGAGGAAACCATTCCACTTCCTTGTTTTTCTGCCAACAGAAACAATTCGTGGTGGCTGTCCCATTTCCTTTTTCCTGGCATATCAAGCCTGGCTCTGAGACTTAAAGGGAAAACAGAGACAGAGTTCAAGGCTCGGCTGGGCGCAGTGGCTCACGCCTATAATCCCAACACTTTGGGAGGCCGAGGGGGGAGGATCATGAGGTCAGGAGATCGAGTCTCGCTCTGTTGCCCAGGCTGGAGTGCAGTGGCAGAATCTCCGCTCACTGCAACCTCTGCCTCCTGGGTTCAAGCGATTCTCCTGCCTCAGTCTCCCGAGTAGCTGGGATTACAGGCGCATGTCACCACGCCCTGTTAATTTTTGTATTTTTAGTAGAGATGGGGTTTCACCATGTTGGTCAGGCTGGTCTCGAACTCCTGACCTCGTGATCTGCCTGCCTCAGCCTCCCAAAGTGCTGGGATTACAGACGTGAGCTACCACACCTGGCCCAGCCTAGGAAATTTTTAACTCAGCTAACATTGCTGAACAACTAGGGGAGACTTACCCCTCATTTCTACTAGGCCACATGTAGATGATTCACTGTAGGGATTAGCCATATTATTATTTTTTAGTTGTGTGAAATTTTATATCCCAGAGAGTTCTATTCCATTTCAATTGAACCATTCCTATTGAAATATCTACTACGTGCTTCATTCTGTTAGGTAAGTGTGTGGGAGGAGGAGAACACAAGGGGAGAAAGTGTTGTACACGCAAAAGAAACAGGCTTATAATCTCATCAGGGAGATGAAAAAAACCCCTGACACAACTCAAAGTCAAAGCAGTATACAATTAAGTGAGAATCCAGGGATACAGACATCAAGAACAGCAGAGGCTCAGAGAAGGATGAGGCTAGCATGGCCAGACGGTCAGGCTCCCAGTCCTCATATATCAGGCCAGAAACAAGGCACCTAATGCCTCTCTCCTGGTATTGCACCAAGAGCACTTGACATTAGAAGAATCTACAAGATCATGTTACACTCCTGCTTAGAAATCTTCCATGGCTCCTCATCAACCTCAGGGTAAAGTTTTAACTGCTTAGCCTGGCATTCAAGGCCTTTCCTAATCTGGCTCAGACTGCCAATTATTTTTTTTTTTTTTTTTTTTTTTTGAGATAGAGCTTTGCTCGTTTCCCAGGCTGGAATGCAATGGCGTGCTCACCGCAACCTCCACCTCCCGGGTCCAAGCAATTCTCCTGCCTCAGCCTCCTGAGTAGCTAGGATTATAGGCATGCACCACCATGCCCGGCTAATTTTGTATTTTTAGTAGAGACGGGGTTTCTCCATGTTGGCCAGGCTGGTCTAGAACTCCCGACCTTAGGTGATCCACCTGCCTCGGCCTCCCAAAGTGCTGGGATTACAGGCGTGAGCCACCGCGCCCAGCCAGACTGCCAATTTTTTTTTTTTTTTTTTTTTTTTTTTTTTTTGAGACGGAGTCTCGCTCTGTCGCCCAGGCTGGAGTGCAGTGGCGCAATCTCGGCTCACTGCAAGCTCCGCCTCCCGGGTTCACACCATTCTCCTGCCTCAGCCTCTCCGAGTAGCTGGGACTACAGGCGCCCGCCACCACGCCCGGCTAATTTTTTTGTATTTTTAGTAGAGACGGGGTTTCACCGTGGTCTCGATCTCCTGACCTCGTGATCCGCCCGCCTTGGCCTCCCTAAGTGTTGGAATTACAAGCATGAGCCACTGCGCCCGGCCCAGACTGCCAAATTTCTATTCAATTTACTTCTACTCAGTGTATCAAGGGCCTTACTATATGCTAGAAGCTGGGGATACAAACACAAAAAGACATCTCCAGAGCTGGGCATGGTGGCTCATGCCTATAATTCCAGTACTTTGGGAGGCCACGGCAGGCAGATCACTTGAGGCCAGGAGTTCAAGCCCAGACTGGCCAATATGGCAAAACCCCGTCTCTACTAAAAATACAAAAATTAGCCAGTCGTGGTGGCGTGTGCCTGTAGTCCCAGCTACTCGGGAAGCTGAGGCAGGACTGCCTGACCCAAGAGGCAGAGGTTGCAGTGAGCTGAGATTGTGCCCCTGCACTCCAGCCTGGGTGACAGAACAAGACTCTGTCTCAAAAAAAAAAAAAAAAAGTAAGTATTGATTCTGCATGGGAGAGGCGGATGGTTGCTAAAGGAAGCTACAGAGAAACACACTTGAGTAAGGCCTAGGATGGAAGTTCTCCCAAAAATGAAAGGAAAGGAAGTCCCAGGCCACAGGAAGTCAGAATCTAGCCTGAGTTGTGAAAGTACACTGCCCATTTTAGAAATGGTGACTGCGTCTGCAGGGACGGGTCCAGGGACAGAAGGCAGCATCATAGGATGGAAATAATGAGTGAAGGGAGGTAATACAGAAAGACAGGTCATCAGTCTAGCACATTAATATTGTATAAATATCATATTAATATTTATTATTGTATAATAAATAGAATAGGTGCTTCTATTTATTGAATGCCTGTAAGTGGCCAGTGCTTTATACCATTATATATTACACATAAATAATATATATTCTATTCTAAGGTATTACTTGTAATACTTACGAGTCACGTAAAGTATTACTAATATGACTTTGGAAAAGAGGTTCAGAGAAAAGGGTACCTTTCTGAAAGTCACACAGACAGTATGTGCAGTCAGGATTTGATCCCAGGCCTGTCTGGTGCCAAAACCTGGGCTCTTTATGCTGTGCTGTGTAATCCTCCGTATGGCTGGCTACCTTGCCTAAGGTGAATTTTCCCTTCCTTGTCTCCATCCTAATACCACCGCAAGGAAAGTGTGATGCTCACTTTACAGGATATGAAAATGAAGCTCAGTGAAAAAAAAACTACTGCTACAAAGCATACTAGTAATAAGGGGCAGAGTCTGGGTTTGAACTTAAGTTTGTCCACAGTATGATAAATTTGGACTTGACTATAAAGACAATGGGACACTCTCTAGTTTAATTCTGGGAAGCCACACAATCAGATGAGTGATACAGAAAGGTAATTCTGGGATAAAGTAAGGATTGGAAAAGGGAAAGAAAAAAAGCAAGAAGACCATTTATGGGGCCAATACAATAGTTCAGGTGACAGACAATAAAACAGGCAGTAGGAACAGAAGAAGGGACAAAGCTAAGAGGTTCATCCAAGAGCTGGCTAAATGACACTTCCTCTGGGAGAGGTTTTTTGTCTCACCCGGTTGAATTAACTACTTCCGTCTCTGTGCATCTTTATGTCCTAAATATTACATGTACTTAAGTAATTACTTGTCTACATGTCTGGTTTCTCGACTAGTCTGAGTCCCTTGAAGGAAGAGACTCTACCTTACCCATTTGTGTGTCCCCGGCACAATGACTGGCACACAGTAGTTGTTTGGAGGAATGTGTGGATAGAAAAAAGGAGGGAGTTGAGAACTGAAGGATGGCTAACACTGGGATAAATGAAGAAAAGAAAATGGCAAGACTGGTGTGCCCGTGCCATAAGACTCATGGTCTGGAGGATGGGCTAGGGTAAGGTGAGCTACTGAGGCTATGACCAGACTGTAGAGAGTCTTAAATGCCAGGGAGAGAAGAATAAACTTTATCTGGTAGATAAAAGGGAGTGCAGTACTAAAGGTTTTGTAGCACAGACGCTCTTAAAGCAATGTTTTAGGAAGATGTGCCTTTCCTTTTGTATCTCTAGCACACTGGGCCAGACTCTTTCCCCTCCAGGAGCAGTGCACTTGTGGAATGTCAACTCATTCAAATACCACGCTAAATACAACTTAATAGGAAGGTAAGTCTGTTGTATCTCAGGTCACTTAAGTGGTTTTTGGAATATCCACATGATTAATTCCATGAGCCATCAGCATAAATGAGGGGGCTAACCAAGCTCAGTGAGAAACAATTTAAGAGCAATGAGCTGGCCAGCGCGGTGGCTCACGCCTGTAATCCCAGCACTTTGGGAGGCTGAGGTGGGTGGATCATGAGGTCAGGAGATCGAGACCATCCTGGCTAACATGGTGAAACCCCGTCTCTACTAAAAAAAAAAAATACAAAAAAAAATTAGCGGAGCATGATGGCGGGCACCCTGTAGTCCCAGCTACTCGGGAGGCTGAGGCAGGAGAATGGCGTGAACCCAGGAGGCGGAGCTTGCAGTGAGCTGAGTTCATGCCACTGTGCTCCAGCCTGGGTGACAGAATGAGACTCCGTCTCAAAAAAAAAAAAAAAAAGAGCGATGAGTTCACTCTATGCTGATCTACTGGAGATGAAAATTCCTTGATTGATTGATCGATTCAGGGTCTCACTTCCATAGGCCAGGCTAGAGTGCAGTGGTATGATCTCAGCTCACTGCAGCCTCAACTTCCTGAGCTCAGGTGATTCTCCCATCTCAGCCTCCCTAGTAGATGGGACTACAGGTGTGCCATCATGCCCAGCTAATTTTTTGTATTTCTAGTAGAGACAAGGTTTCGCCATGTTGCCCAGGCTGGTTTCAAAGCCCTGGGCTCAAGCAATCCACCCACCTCAGTCTCTCAAAGTGCTAGGTATGATTCTGTTGTACATATACAACAGAATACTATTCGGCCTTTAAAAAAAGAAGAAAATTCTGCAATATGCAACATGGAGATGAAAATTCAGCAGCTAGTTCTAGTCTGGTGAACTTCTGTGTCCAGAAGCCTCCACTTTCCTGTGCGACCTTCATAGGAATTGTTACCCAGGAGGCCTGGACTAGGCATGCAGGTTTCCTGACGTGTTCCAGTCCTCTGTTGTCGGTTCAGCAGTGGGCTGGCCACCACCAGCAATCACTTGTTACCTGCCAGCATCAGAAAACATGACATGCTAGAAATACACTCACAGGACCGAGGAGGTCCAAAGCAAGAACTGCGACTCCAGAGAGGAAGAGAGGGCCACAGGAGCCAATAAATCTACCGGTGTTTACTCCTCCTTTCCGTATCTTGCTTTCTCCTTCTCCTGCTGTTTGAGTCCCACTTTTCCCTGTGAGGTGGGAAGGCCTGCTAAAAGAAACTTCATTCAAAGGCCTGAGTAGGAATGTTCTCTAAAGATTTTTTTTTTTTTTTGAAACGGAGTCTCACTCTATCGCCCAGGCTGGAGTGCAATGGCGCGATCTCTGCTCACTGCAACCTCCGTCTCCTGGATTCAAGCCATTCTCCTGCCTCAGCCTCTTGGGTAGGTGGGATTACAGGCGCACGCGACCACGCCTGGAAAATTTTTGTATTTTTAGTAGAGACAGGGTTTTGCCATGGTGGCCAGGCTGGTGTCAAACTCCTGACCTCAGGTGATCCACCTGCCTTGGCCTTCCAAAGTGCTGGGATCACAGGCGTAAGCCACTGCTCCCAGCCTTCTCTGAAGATTTTTTCTTTCTTTTTTTTTTTTTTTGAGACAGAGTTTTGCTCTTGTCACCCAGGCTGGAGTGCAATGGCGCGATCTTGGCTCACTGCAACCTCCGTCTCCCAGGTTCAAGTGATTCTCTTGCCTCAGCCTCCCGAGTAGCTGGGATTACAGGCATGCGCCACCATGCCCGACTAATTTTTGTATTTTTAGTAGAGACGGGGTTTCACCATGTTGGCCAGGCTGGTCTTGAACCCCTGACCTCAGGTGATCCGCCCGCCTTGGCCTCCCTAAGTGCTGGGATTACAGGCATGAGCCACCATGCCAGGCCCCTCTGAAGATTTTTAAAGCAGTAGGGCAAGAGAAAAAGACAGGTAAAGAAGGTCAGTGGCTCACGCCTGTAATCTTAGCACTTTGGAAGACCGAGGCAGGCAAATCGCTTGAGTCCAGGAGTTCGAGACCAGCCTGGGCAACATGGCAAAACCCCTACTCTTCAAAAAATACAAATATTATTTGGGTGTGGTGGCATGTGCTTGTAGTCCCAGCTACTCAGGTGGCTAAGGCAGGAGAATCACCTGAGCCTGGGGAAGTAGAGGCTTCAGTGAGCTGTGATTGTGCCACTGCACTTCAGCCTGGGCGAGAGCGTGAGACCCTACCTCAAAAAAAAAAAAACAAGAAAGAAAGAAAATGTATGGACAGAACAGAACTGGGGTGGAACGTAGGAGAGAAATTGAGCAGACTAAAGAATAAATCTGTCCCTCACACCACACCAAAAATGAACTCAAAATGGATTACAGACTTAAATTTAAGAGCTAAAACTATACATACTCCAGCACTATTCACAAGAGCTAAGGTGTGAAAACAAATCCATCAACAGACGATAAAGAAAATGTAGTATACATATACAACAGAATACTATTCAGCCTTAATAAAAGAAGGAAATTCTGCTATGTGCAACATGGATGAACCTTGAGCACCTTACGTTAAGTGAGATCAGCTAGTCGCAGAAAAACATATATTGCATGATTCTCCTTATATGAGGTTTCAGAACAGTCGAATTCATAGAAACGAAGAGTGGAATGGTGGTTGCCAGGGGCTGGGGGCAGGGGAAATGGGGAGTTAATTGGTAGGCATAGAGTTTCATTCAAGCGAGATGAATACACTCTAGAGAGCTATACTATGACACTGTTCCCATGGTCATCAATAACATAATCGTACACTTAAAATTTTGTCATGAGAGTACATCTTATGTTAAATGCTCTGACCACAATAAAATTTAAAAAAGAAAAAAAAAAGAAGAAGAAAGAGATAAAACTCTAGCTGGGAGGATTGCTTGAGGCCAGAAGTTTGAGAACATCCTGGGCAATACAGAGAGACCCCAATTCATTTAAAAAAAAAAAAAAAAGAGCGAAAACTATAAAACTTTTAGAAGAAAACAAAGGAGTAAATCTTCATGACCTTGGGTTAGGCAATGTCTTCTTAGATATAACACCAAAAGCACACACAACAACAAAAAAGATAAACTGGATTTATTAAAGTTAAAAACTTGAACTTCAAAAGATACCATAAGAAAAATGAAAAAGGCAGGCCAGGTGCAGTGGCTCACGCCTGTAATCCCACCACTTTGGGAGGCCGAGGCGGGGTGTTGCTTGAGGCCAGGAGTTCAAGACCAGTCTAGCCAACATGGCAAAACCCTGTCTCTACTAAAAATACAAAAATTAGCCTGGTATGGTGGCGGGCGCCTGTAATCCCAGTTATTCAGGAGGCTGAGGCAGGAGAATCCCTTGAACCCGGGAGGCAGAGGTTGCAGTGAGCCAAGATCACGCTATTGCACTCCAGCCTGGGTGACGGAGTGAGACTCCATCTCAAAAACAAAACAAAACAAAACAAAAAAAATCACAATGAGATACGAATTCACACCCAACAGAATGGCTTTAATAACTTTAAAAAAACAATAACAAGTGTTGACAAGGATGCAGAGATACTGGAACTCTTATACACTGCTGGTAGACATGTAAAATGGTACAGCCACTTTAGAGAACAGTTTGGCAGTTTCTCAAATGGTCAAATACAGAGTTACCATCAACTACTCCTGCTCCTCTGATCCCTGTGGTAAGGCTTCACACATACCTGGTTCTTAAAATGGCCAACAAGTATCAAGCCAGGTCTACCTCCCATGGTCCATGCTCCTCTCTGAGGCCATCTCTTCCCTAATTCCAAACCCTCGGAACTGTATTTCATCCACTAAAACACTGGTTTTTGCTCTTCACTAGTTCTTCCCTGACAGGTGCAAAGTCTTCTGATTTTTCTCCTTGTTTCCTACACATTCTTCCTCCACAAAATCCATGGGCTCTTGTCCATGAGAGCAGCTCCTGTGACAACACCAAGTTCAAAGTCCTCTTTTTCCACCTAGAAGTAAACCAATCACCTCATGAAAGGGTAACTAACTTTTGCTGTAGATAAAGGCATATCCATCCTTCCTATCTGAAACACCATTAGCCACAGATCAGCATGCCTAAATGCCTAAACAGGTGAGAAACTAAAGAAAAGGTGGTATCTGAAATCTCAGATGACAAAATGTTACAAAGTAGGCTTTTTTTGAAGGGAGGAAATCTCCAAAAAAGTGCAGCAGTCCACCGAGGGCAATGTGGACCTGATCCCTTAGACGAGTGCAAGATTACACTCTTCTTCTAGGAAGATGTCTCAGTTCCCAAATGGGGACACTGAATACCAGACCTTACTGCAGACCAGGATGAAGCAATAAAACTTAGGACTAACTGGCCTCTGAAGCTTAGCCTGTCCAGGGCAGTGGTAGGAAGTTCCCATGAGGTGCCTGTTCATTATGTCCAGAGGCAAGGATCTTGCTTAAAGTCAATGCCTTTCCAACTAGCCCCTCAAACTTTCAACTTAAAGATAGCAAAGAAAAAAGATGACCACTTTGTCCAAGAGAGTAGGACTCACAGGACTCCTGACTCGTGATACCTAACCATCTGCTATTGAGAAACTTCATACCCACATCTGGACAGACTCATGCCTGCCTATCGGAACACCATGCATCACACACACTCCCAGAACCTGACATGCATAGGCGTATAATCCAGAGCATACATTCACCTTCTCTAACCGGACTATACTTCCCATCTATCCTGAGACTTGGCTGAGGGAGAGGAAAAGCAACAGGAGGCAAAGAAAACAAGACCAGCCACTCAGGCACCACCCTTAGCCGATACAGTCCCATAGTGCTAGACAATGAGCGACATCTCTTGCTGTGACCACAGGCAAGCTAATCCTCCACCCGAGGCCTCCTTTTCTTCATGTGTAAAATAAGAGACCCAAGGTTCCTTGCAGCTAGCTGTAATACTCCTGACTCTCAGGCCTCTACCAGTTCTCTACAGACAGGTTGCTTTCTGTGAGAAACAGAACCTGCAGAGAGAGGCCTGGTAGAGTGAGAAGCAGGATGCAGAACAAAATCTAGGATTGACTTCCAGAAAGGGACATGGGGTTCATATTCTGATCACCCAGTTTCCCTAGAAATGTTGTCAGATGACCCCTGGGGCAGCAGGAAGACCAAGTAACAAACTGGGCTGGATTGTTGGCCCAAAGCAGCTCCTAGAGGTCTGAGCATTATACCACTGGTATTCGCTATCCTGGCAGGACCCTCACTAACACCAGTGATGACAGTGAAAACAGTAACCTGCCCAAGACCAAGAAACCACAGAGACCTCAATTTACACATGCACTTTTCTAAATGACAGGTCAAGATCTAAAACCCTAGCTCAGATTACGGTTCATCGATCTCCACCCAAAGGCACCTTCAGCTCCTCTGCCAAAGCAATGCAAAGTCTTGCTGGCCCTCTTTGTCATCGCTTGGTCTTGTGAGCAATTTCAAGCACTCACAAGTGAACCTAAAGAACTGAAATCCACAGGAAACCCAAGTTTGATCCTCCTTATTCCAAAATTCTAGTTAGTGAAGTTGGTGTTTCGGGTCCTTTTACTTCCTCCGCTCATTCCCAGTGTGGGGATTCATAAAGAAATGGTCAGAAGGCCAAGAGCAAGTGGTTGGAAGAGAGAGAAGAAAGACCCTAAACAAACACCACATAAACAGTCTTCCAGCTTAAACACTGTTAGGATCCGACTTCCTGGCAGGGGCTGTTGAACAATCTCAAAGCACCCTAAGGACCCAGGGGACCTATCTCTCCTATCTAGGACCATAATCACTATGCATCATCACAACCTTGCAGCCACACAACAGATAAGTCAACATCTTTGAAATGATCACCTTCAAAAACTATGGGAAGACATATTATTTCTACTATGAATAGTCCCTCCGTATAACCAGGCAGCCTCTTCTCTCAAATGGTTAATAGCCATTCTTTCTTCTCCCTAACCCAGAGAGACCCAGGTAAAGTGTCTGGTTCAAGGAAGCCTGTGCTTCTCCAGTTGATACATCTTGTTCAAGAGGAAAAAAAGGAAACCTAGGGTGGAGTTCTACATTCAAGGGTAAGGAGGCCTGGAGGACGGGAGAATTTGAGCAGCCACAACAACCAAAAGATCAGAAAGAGAGGACTATTTGGGCAGACCACTGCTACTTGACAGAGCTGGCAGCCGGCTATAAGGAACAAGGGGAAATATACATGCAACAAACAGGGTGAGCGGGGAGGAGGAGGAGCAGGGATGAAAGCGACTCCACTGCACTCAGGCCTTGCCTTTGCCCTCCAGGGGCTGGCCCAAGCGAGCACGCCACACGCAGGAAGCCAGAGGGGCTGGAGGGAAGGGGAGGTGGTGACGGCAGACCACAGAGACACCAGGCCTCGCGTGGCGTGCGGGGAGTACACACGGGGCCGAAAGGCGTGCAAGGGTGGGGTGGGCGTGCAAATGGCTTGGCGAGGGGTGGCAGGCGTCACCGGCAGGGCCTGTGGGGCAAGGGCCCAGGACTGCGGGGGGCGTGGGAGCGCGCGGGGCCGCGCTCAGAGGGGCGCGCAGGAGCTGGTTACCGTGTGGTTCACCCCCCACATCAGGACGCTGAGGATCGGCTCGCTGGCCCGGAATAGCTTCACTTTCTGGCACACGAAGTGCTTCTTCTTGGTCTTGGTCTTGCTGGCGCTGAGCGGCGCCACCGCCACCGCCGTGGTGCTCGTGCAGTTGGACGACATGCCCGGGGCGGCGGCGGCGGCGGCGGCGGCGAAAGCGGGGGGCGGCGGAGACAGCGCACAAGCCAGCGGCCTCAGGCCTCCCCCGGACCGATCCCCACCCCCGCTCCCTCACCGCGCCATGGTCGCGCCCGTCCCGTTACCTCCCACCCCGCCCCGGTGGTTCCGTCCGCCCCACGCCCCGCCCTCCAGCCCCGCCCCGGGGAGCCAGCCGGCCTGCTCCGCACCCCGCCCCCGGGCGGTGCAGCCGCCCTGCCGTCCCCTGGCCCGGTCCTCCCCGCCCGCGTGGTACGGCCCGTCCCGGGGAGGCAGCGGCCGCCCCGCCCGCCCCGCCCGCCCCTCCTCCCCGGGCCTGACAGAAACCCGCCTGGCCTCCGAACGTCTCGGGGCCCCGCGCCGGAGCCGGAAGGGGAGGAGGGCTGGGCAGGCGTTGCTGTGGACCGCGGGAGGGGCTCCCCGCCCGGGCCCCCCAACGCCAGGGTTTGGCTTTCCCTCAACCCGAATGCCAAGATGGCGGCGACGCTACCGCTCCGGAAGGGAAGGAGGGGCGGGAATGCGAGGAGGGAGGGACGTACCATGCCCACCCCGGGGGAGAGGAGGGACGCAGCAAGGGGAAGAGGAAGTCCAGCCTGGAAAGCCAAGGAACGCCCCCTCGCTCCACCCAAGCGTGGATCTGCCCACTCCGCGGGGCGCCGGGCGCGCTCCACCCGCGAGGCACGCCCCTTTCCCCCAGGGCCAATGAGAGGAGGAGGCCAGGAACACTGGTTTTTATGAATGGGCTCCGCGCCCACCCACCTGCTGCCTGGTCTCCCCGCAAAGGGTCAGAGCTCAGAGGCCGCCAGCACATTCAGACACCTATCCCACTAATCGTCTTACTCTGGCTCATTTCGTAAAATCTTTGAGTATACTGCCCCACGCTTTGTTACATAATTCTCAGATGAGGGATCTCCATATATTCGACACAAATCACAGGTCAACGTTGTTCTTTCTGTATGGAAATTCGTAAACACGGTACTCCACAGCTGGTCGCTCTTTAAACAGTTACAAAAATAAATGTGGCCTTTATTACCAATTAATAAAATAAACATAATTAACCCCGGCATAATGAGGCATGATGAAGTGATTAAATGAATAAAAACGTATGTTACATTCTCTAGGGAAAGATCGGGTTTCGAGCATTACAGTGCCTGGCATCATAAGTGTTCAAAAACAGAAATCCGAATACATTTTAAGCAGAATTAGGAATTAGCAGAACAAGGAAATCGCCCAGCTAATGTGCGGGTCAAGAGGGCCTAGGAGTTCACTGGTCAAATGAGGGCTTCTGGTGAAAGAATAAAGAAGGGAAAAGGAGTAAAGACAGGAGAGTGGCCCCTCAAGGTTTTTTTGTTTTTGTTTTGTTTTTTTGTTGTTGTTGCTGTTGTTTTTTGAGATGGAGTCTCGCTCTGTCACCCAGGCTGAAGTGCAGTGGCACAATCTCTTGCTCACTGCAAGCTCCGCCTCCTGGGTTCACGCCATTCTCCTGCCTCAGCCTCTCCGAGTAGCTGGAACTACAGGCACCCGCCACCACGCCCGGCTAATTTTTTGTATTTTTTAGTAGAGACGGAGTTTCACCGTGTTAGCCAGGATGGTCTCGATCTCCTGACCTCGTGATCCGCCCACCTCGGCCTCCCAAAGTGCTGGGATTACGGGTGTGAGCCACCGCGCCCAGCCTGTTTTTGTTTTGTTTTAGTACCTGACTGAAAGAGACTAGCAAACAACTCCTGAAAATCTGTCATTGTAGTAAGGTTACTACACGGTAAGAAATGAAGCCACGAAATAAAAAGCTTCCATTTTATTTTCCTTTAGGAGCCATGGAGCATATTGGCAATTTGGTTCTGACTCCTAAAATCATTTTACTATACCTTTACACTGCCTACGTTAGAGACTGCAAGCAGTGGAAAAGAATAGATACTCCAGATCTTGTCGATAAACCCAGGCTCCTCCTAAACCAGCCAGATTGAGAGAGAAAAACGAGCTGGCCTGCCTTATTGTATTACTTGCCATCAAGGTTCAATGTGGTTCTATTACCCAGTAAAGTCATTGACCAAACAAGGTATTTTCAAAAAGCTAACCTTTTTTAAAAGCATGTAAAAATTGTACATTTGTACATATACACATTACACTTTTACATCCAAAGATCAAATAGTTAACAGTTCATTTAGGGCTTTTTGTATTGTTCGATTTTCCAGATTCTGTCACTCCCTTGGCTTTGACCTAACCTGACATCATTCTGTCACATTATGTTCTAAATCAAGTAAACGTTCATTTGTCTCAGTAAGCACAATCTATCTGGGTGACACCAGAGAGGTTTCTGACGGGTCTGGTGTGCACTGAGGCAGTGAAATAGGTCTGTTGGCACAGGTAAGAAGGAAGCGACATGATAAACATCACAATCCCAGGGAACAGCCTTCCAGAGTGGCACAAGCACTCCCACCGAGATGGCAGTGCCCACCCATTAAAGAGTCAAAACCCAAAGTTACTGAGTGTCCCACAAAGCAAGTCACACTAGCTCTCAAAGGAAGTGAGCTGTTTCAGGACTCGATGGAGCAGGGTCACAATGAACACTGGTGGTTTGACATCTGTGAAAGAAGTCATTTGAACTCTTATAAAGAGAATTAAGGGGTCAGCAGCTTCCCTGGAAAATGCAGGAAAATCAATAAGAGAGGGGACAGTTTTCATCTTTTCATAAAGTTCTTCTCCAGAGCTACCGAAGTTCTCTGTAGAGAGTAGATATTCCGCTTCACCCGATCCTCCAGGGAGGAAGTAGATGCACTCTCCAGCTTCATGCGGCTAGGAAGAGAAGACAGGCAAATGCAAGTCAAAAACATTTTCAATCAGTCAACTATTCTGGCAGCTTCAGAAGAAATGGGTTGGTAGCCATACAGCAGCTGTAAAAACACAACCTCTTTGAAGCCCCCATAGATAATTTTCAAGTGACTCCACCTGGAACCACATTTTTTTTTTTTTTTTTGAGACGGAGTCTTGCTCTGTCACCCAGGCTGGATTGCAGTGGCACGATCTGCGCTCACTGCAAGCTCCGCCTCCTGAGTTCATGCTATTCTCCTGCCTCAGCCTCCAGAGTAGCTGGGACTACAGGCGCCCACCACTGTGCCCAGCTAATTTTTTGTATTTTTAATAGAGACAGGGTTTCACCGTGTTAGCCAGGATGGTCTCAACCTCCCGACCTCATGATCTGCACACCTCGGCCTCCCAAAGTGCTGGGATTACAGGTGTGAGCCTCCGTGCCCGGCCGGAACCAAATGTTTTTAAACCAGTGTCCATAAGGGAAAATGTATCTGTTTTGGAAAATAAGTCAAAGCCTCATTGGAAAAAGGCTTCCTGGTACATGAATTCTTATCTAAAAGGAAGGTCAAGGAATTTCAATTATTTAGAAAATACCAAATTCACTTCTCCTCCCCTCAAATGAAAAACATCCCACTGTGTGGTCAGAAAGGAGGAGTAGTAGCCAAGGTGGTCTGAAGGCTGGGCTCCATGTACAAACACAGAAACACTGGAACGGGAACCAGCTGCCAGCCTGCCTCTTAAGACTTTCCCCATGAAAGCCCCTGGCAGGAAGAAGATGCACTCACTGGATGAACTTCCCATCCCGGGAGTCCAGCTTCTCTAGCCTCTGCTCCCGTTCCTCATCCTTAGCGTGCCTCTTGAGGATGTTCAGTCTCTCCTCCTCCCTCCATTTGGCGTTTTCCATCATCTCTTGCCGTTTTCGCTCTAATTCCTCTGCGGAGAGTTTTCTGTTGAGCACAGAAACCATCCGATCAGGTCTCTGCCAGCAAAAAAACCAGAAGCAGCACAAGAAGCACCGAAGCCAGGTGGGACCCCAAGCTCTCCAGTTCACTGCTCTCTGCAAGTGCAAGGCCAGCCTGAGTTCCCTTCTAACATCCTGGTCAGGAGGTTTCATCCAAATTTCAAAGGCTTTTAGTAAAGTATTCCATAATCTCACTCAGTTATCTCTAGAGTGATTGTTCTGAAATATGAAATATGAAATAAACTGAGAACTCATCAGGAACCTAAACCTGTAGCAATTATATCCCAATGGTTTTCTCAACAATTGACAGAAGAACAGAAGGCTAGGTTATCCATGTAACTGTTAACATCTACCATCTAACTTACCCATTGGAGACTAGAAATTCATGACACAGCCCATGAGTACACTACTTTAGGACTAAGCTAGAAGCCAGAAGCCGAAGGAATAACTTAGCCTCAGAAAATAATAAATAGGGCCAGGCATGGTGGCTCACGCCTGTAATCCCAGCACTTTGGGAGGCCGAGGCGGGCAGATCACCTGACGTCAGGAGTTCAAGACCAGCCTGGCCAACATGGGGAAACCCTGTCTCTACTAAAATTACAAAAATAAGCTGGGTGTGGTGGCGTGTGCCTGTAATCCCAGCTACTTGGAAGGCTGAGGCAGGAGAATCGCTCAAACCTTGGAGGCGTAGGTTGCAGTGAGCCAAGGTCACACCACTGCAGTCCAGCCTGGGTGACAGAGCGAGTCTCTGTCTAAAAAAAAAAAAAAAAACCTCCAAACAAAAAACAATTTACTATTAAAAATCTGCTTCAGATAATACATGAAAGATATTAGAGCATTCAAATGAGAGTAGAAGGCTTAAAAAAAACACAAAAAATGATTGCCAGGCACAGTGGCTCTAGCCCGTAATCCCAGCACTTTGGGAGGCTTAGGCAGGAGGATTGCTTGAGTCCAAGAGTTCAAGACCAGCCTAGGCAACAAAGTGAGACTTCCCATCTCTGCAAAAAAAAAAAAATTTTTCTAATTAGTTGGGCATGGTGGCACCCGTGTAGCCCCAACTATTTGGAAGGCTGAGGTAGGAGGATCAGTTGAACCCAGGAGTGTGAGGCTGCAGTAAGCCATGATTGCCCCACTGCACTCCAACCTAGGCAAAAGAGTGAGACCTTGTAGGGAGAATAAAGAAGTTATCAAAGAAATAATACAAGAAAATTTCCTAGAACTCAAAGACATGGTTTAGATTGCAGGAAGCAAATACTGACACTAAGAAAAAATATACAAATCATACAAGAAAGGAAATGTAACCTCCATATTCTGCTTGGCTTACGAATGAAAAGTATCAGTAAACAATATTATATATCATACAAGTATGAATCCACATACTGATTGAACCAAAAATTCTGATATAACTATATTGGAAAGATAGGGATAGAAGAAACATGGGACTAGGAGTGTATGAGAGCTCACTTACACTAAGAGATTATTTCTATAACAGTAAGAAAATATCTAAGATCTGGCCGGGCGCGGTGGCTCACACCTGTAATCCTAACACTTTGGGAGGCCAAGGTAGGTGGATTGCCTGAGCTCAGAAGTTCCAGACCAGCCTGGACAACACATTGAAACACCATCTATACTAAAAATACAAAAATTAGGGCCAGGTGCTGTGGCTGACGCCTGTAATCCAAACACTTTGGGAGGCTGAGGCAGGCAGATCACCTGACCTCAGGAGTTCAAGACCAGCCTGACCAATATGGTGAAACCCCATCTCTACTAAAATATACAAAAATTAGCTGGGCATGGTGGCATGCACCTGTAGTCCCAGCTACTCAGGAGGCTGAGGCAGGAGAATCGCTGGAACCCGGGAGGCAGAGGTTGCAGTGAGCCAAGATCGCACCACTGCGCTGCAGCCTGGGTGACAGAGTGAGACTCCATCTCAAAAAAAAAAGAAGGCCAGGCGTGGTGGCTCACGCCTGTAATCCCAGCACTCTGGGAGGCCGAGGCAGGCAGATCACCTGAGGTTGGGAGTTCGAGACCAGCCTGACCAACATAGAGAAGGCGTGTCTCTACTAAAAATACAAAAATTAGCCAGGCGTGGCGGCGCATGCCTGTAATCCCAGCTACCTAGGAGGCTGAGGCAGGAGAATCACTTGGGCCCAGGAGGTGGAGGTTGTGGTGAGCCAAGATTGGGCCATTGCACTCCAGCCTGGGCAACAAGAATGAAACTCCATCTCAAAAAAAAAAAAAAAAAAATTAGCTGGGCGTGACAACATGTGCCTATAGTCCCAGCTACTCGGGAGGCTGGGACAGGAGAATCACTTGAACCTAGGAGGCAGAAGTTGTCGTGAGCCAAGATTGTGGCACTGCACTCCAGCCTGGGAGATAGAGCAAGATGCTGTCTCCAAAAAAAAGAAAGAAAGAAAAAAGAAAATATCTAATATCTAAAATTAATGGATGAAGAGGCAGCAACATATTTGTATTTTTAGGAATATGTAGCTATGAAAACAAACTACTGAAAAAGCTGAAAGTAGTTGCCTTTGGGTAGCATGACTAAAAGTGGGGTCAGGCAGGGCAAAGAACTACTAGCTTTTGTTTTTTTAAATGTTTTTAAAATAATTTTTTGTAGAGATAGTGTCTTATTATGTTGTTCAGACTGGTCTGGAACTCCTGGCCTCAAGCGATCCTCCTGCCTTGGCTTCTCAAACTGCTGGGATTACAGGTATGAGCCACCAAACCCAGCGAGAATAATTGAGGGTTTTTTTTAAGAGGGTTTAATTTAAGAGACAGGGTCTCGCTCTGTCGCCCAAGCAAGAATGCAGTGGCTTGATTGTAGCTCACTGCAACCTTAATCCCTTGACCTTAAGTGATCCTCCCTGCCTTAGCCTCCCAAAGCGCTGAGATTACAAGCATGGACCACTGTGTCTGGCTTGGTTTTTGTTAAGAGATTTTTTTTTTTTTTTTGAGACAAAGTCTTGCACTGTCGCCTGGGCTGCTGTGCAGTGGCAAGATCTCGGCTCACTGTAACCTCCGATCCCTGGGTTCAAGCAGTTCTCCTGTCTCGGCCTCCCAAATAACTGGGATTACAGGCATGTGCCACCATGACGAACTAATTTTATATTTTTAGTAGAGATGGGGTTTCACCATGTTGGTCAGGATGGTCTCGAACTCCTGACCTCAGGTGATCCACCCACCTCAGCCTCCCAAACTGCTGGGATTACAGGTGTGAGCCACCACGCCCAGCCTTACCTTGTCCTTTCAATGTGCCTCACATGGCCGGAGGTAGGGGACGCAGACCCTTACAGGTTGGCAAGATAAATAAAAGTTGGTTTGTTGAAAAGGTAGTGATGGATTATCCATTTGCCCTGGTTTGAGCCCCTTCTAGATTCAGGCCTGCAGAATGTGAAGTTAATCAACTGGGCTCCTGACTCACCTGGTGTATCCAGGAGCATGTCGCCTTTGGTAGACCTCTTTTTTAGGTGATGGGCTCCTAGTTTGGCCTGTCTCTCTCCTGTTCACCTTAGAGTTGTGCCTGTAACAGACACAGAAGGCAGAGAGGAGAAAGCCTTTTTAATCCAGGGGCTTACATTGAATCCCTCAAACAATGCAAGATGAGCTAATAGTCTTAGAGGTATAATCTAAGCAGAGGGCACAAGTTTGAGAAAAACAAACGTATGAGGTTTGATGTTAGACTTACCCCAGAGCTCCCAAAGCACAGAATACACCTACAGACATGTGACTTTGGATGCCTGAGCTTTACATTGAGGTGGAAAAAAAAATGATATAAAGGAAATACCAAAGCAAAGACATTTGAGAAAGTCGATGGACAGACATCACCAAAAGCAAAAACAAATGCCTGCTGGGACCAGGCCCCCACAGTCACAGGTTATTTCCCAGTGAATCCCACACTCACAGTTTGCTGGGTCTTGGGGACCGTGACCTTCTACCCAGGGATCGAGACCTCCTGTCCCGGGACCCTGCTTCCCTGGTGCTCTTCTTGCTGGCACGTCTTGGGGGTGAGTGGGAGGAGCTTCTGGATCTGGAATGGTTCTTCATCCCATGCCCTCTCTTTTGCTCGGCTGTCAGAGGACCCTGAAGACCCTGGTTACGGTCAGAGTTCCCGACCTATGTCATTAAGGAAAAGAGAAGTTATTCACATGGAAAATCCAGCTATTCAGGAGAAAACGCGGCCGGGCTCAGTGGCTCACGCCTGTAATCCCAGCACTTTGGGAGGCCGAGGTGGGGGGGATCACCTGAGGTCAGGAGTTCGAGACCAGCCTGGCCAACATGGTGAAACCCCGTCTCTACTAAAAATAAAAAAATTAGCCGGGCGTGGTGGTGGGCACCTGTAATCCCAGCTACTCGGGAGGCTGAGGCAGGAGAATTGCTTGAACTCAGGAGGCAGAGGTTGCAGTGAGCTGAGATCGTGCCACTGCACTCCAGTCTGGGTGACAGAGCGAGACTCCGTCTCAAAAAAAAAAAGAAAGAAAAGACAGTGAAACAGGAAATGTTACATAAGGAGCTCACTGGGCACACCAATATCATCACATAGAATTATCACAGAGAACTGTATAAACTTAGTTATCTGCAGAATCCCCTAAAAGAATCTCCTTCAGTCAGCCAGGTGCAGTCGCTTATACCTTGAATCCCAACACTTTGGGAGACGGAGGCAGGAGGACTGCCTGAGATCAAGAGTTTGACAGCACCCAGAGCAACTAGTGAGACCTTGTCTCTACAAAATATTTAAAAATTAGCTGGGTATGGCAGCACACACCTGTAGTCCTAGCTACTCAGGAGGTTGAGGCAGAAGGATCCCTTGAGCCTAAGAGGTCGAGACAGCAGTGAGCCAGAATCACACCACAGCTATCCAGACTGGATGACAGAGAAAGACCCTGTCTCAAAAAAAAAAAAAAGATGGCTGGGCGCTGTGGCTCATGCCTGTAATCCCAGCACTTTGGGAGGCCGACGCAGGCAGATCGCGAGGCCGGGAGATCGAGACCATCCTGGCTAACATGGTGAAACACCATCTCTACTAAAAATACAAAAAAATTAGCTAGGTGTGGTGGGCGCCTGTATTCCCAGCTACTTGGGAAGCTGAGGCAGGAGAATGGCATGAACCCAGGAAGCGGAGCTTGCAGTGAGCCGAGATGGCGCCACTGCATTCCAGCCTGGGCGACAGAGTGAGACTCCGTCTCAAAGAAAAAAAAAAAAAAAAGAAAGGCCGGGCGCGGTGGCTCAAGCCTGTAATCCCAGCACTTTGGGAGGCCGAGGCGGGCGGATCACGAGGTCAGGAGATCGAGACCATCCTGGCTAACACGGTGAAACCCTGTCTCTACTAAAAATACAAAAAATTAGCCGGGCGTGTTGGCGGGCGCCTGTAGTCCCAGCTCCTCGGGAGGCTGAGGCAGGAGAATGGCCTGAACCCGGGAGGCGGAGCTTGCAGTGAGCCGAGATCGCGCCACTGCACTCCAGCCTGGGTGACACAGCAAGACTCCGTCTCAAAAAAAAAAAAAAAAAAAAAAAAGAAAAGAATATACCTGGCTTGGCTGGGTGCAGTGGCTCACACCTGTAATCCCAGCACTTTGAGAGGCCGAGACGGGCAGATCACAAGGTCAGGAGTTCGAGACCAGCCTGGCCAATATGGTGAAACCCCCTCTCTACTAAAAATACAAAAATTAGCCGGGTGTGGTGGTGGGTGCCTATAGTCCCAGCCACTCAAGAGGCTGAGGCAGGAGAATCACTTGAATGCAGGAGGCAGAGGTTGCAGTGAGCTGAGATCGGACCATTGCACTCCAGCCTGGGCGACAGAGTGAGACTCCCTCTCAAAAAAAAAAGAAAGAAAAGAATATACCTGGCTTGGCTCTTCACTATAGGTTAAGGAAGAGCAAGACGCAGAAGCATGGAGGACAGGACCTAAGGTTAAAAATACAGAAATACGCTGGGCGCGGTGGCTCACGCCTGTAATCCCAGCACTTTGGGAGGCCGAGGCGGGCGGATACCTTGAGGCCAGGAGTTCGAGACCAGCCTGACGAACATGGAGAAACCCTGTCTCTACTAAAAATACAAAAATTAGCCAGGTGTGGTGGCAGATGCCTGTAATCCCAGCTACTCAGGAGGCTGAGGCAGGAGAATCGCTTGAACCCAGGAGGCGGAGGTTGTAATGAGCTGAGATTGTGCCATTGCACTCCAGCCTGGGTGACATGGAGAAACCCCGTCTCTACTAAAAATACAAAATTAGCCGGGCATGGTGGTGCATGCCTGTAATCCCAGCTACTCGGGAGGCTGAGGCAGGAGAATCGCTTGAACCCGGGAGGTCGAGGTTGTGGTGAGCTGAGATCGCACCATTGCACTCTAGCCTGGGCAACGAGAGCAAAACTCCATCTCAAAAAAAAAAAAAAACAGAAATACAGAGTCAAGCCAGGTGCCTTGAACTTGTACTTCCAGCTACTCAGAAGATTGCTTAAGCTCAGGAGTTCGAGACCAGCCTAGGCAAAATAATGATGCACTGCTACTCAAAAAAAAAAAAAAAAAACAGCAGATTTATGTTTGTCAAAAATCATCAACCTATACACTTAGGCCAGGCACGGTGGCTCACACCTGTAATCCCAGCACTTTGGGAGGCCGAGGTGGAGGGATCACCTAAGGTCAGGAGTTCAAGACCATCCTGGCCAACATGACGAAACCCTGTCTCTACTAAAAATACAAAAATTAGCCGGGCGTGGTGGTGGGCGCCTGTAATCCCAGCTACTCAGAAGACTAAGGCAGAATAGCTTGATCCCGGAAGGCAGAGGTTGCAGTGAGCCGAGATCGCGCCACTGCACTCCAGCCTGGGTGACAAGCGAGACTCCGTCTCAAAAAAAAAAAACAAAACAAAACAAAAAAAAAAACCTATACACTTAAAATGTGTGCAACTCATGTAAATTATTTGTAGAGGGATGGGTAGAATGTCTCAATGCCCCATTGGTGGTTTAGTCTCTCTGCTCAGCGGGTGGTCAGCCACAAGAAGGTGCTCAGGGATAAGAATGGGCCTGCTTCCCAGCAGCCGAGGCTTCACTGCCCACCTCCCTGCTATCCGCATTGTCCAAGTGGCACATCTCACAGTCCCACAGTCACTCCTTTCAAGGAGCCCACATCCTTACCTGTAAGCCATATCCAGGGACTTTGGACAAAACAGGGGAGGAATTTGCCATCTTCTTCTGAGATCTGAGAGATTAAAATACACACACTCATTGAACAAGAAAATACATATAGGCCCAGTTTAAATATCTTATGCTGAACTATGCTTCTTGCTTCCAATGTGACCTTTCCGCCTCCCAGCAGTTACCTGGCAGTACGTTTCTCTATTTGAACTGTCTATGCCGAAAAATGCATCAGCACAGTCAAATTTTTCTGTGAAAAACTGTGGGCCTCGCTTCTAAGCCCCAACGCCTGAACACATTCTCCTCTCACTTCATGCTGCTATTCCAGGGACAAATAGTGACTCAGCAGCGGCGGAGCTGACTGTTCCCACGGGAAGACATGCAGAATGGGCCCACATCGGCCATCAGTCCATTAAAAAAAGCCTATATAAAACCCACTTCAGTCTTGAAGGAATCCTAAGCTGAGATGAAACAGTCACCCCCAGGATGTCTGACCTACCTAAGACCTACTAGGCTAAAGTCAGCATTATTAAGGGTCTCTCTCCAGCAGCATGGCCGAGATACCCACTCACATTTAGCATCTCCAAGGAACTCTAGCATTAGATGGCAAGCTCTGTGGGCACAGGGCCCATGTTCAAGTGTTCATCACTGAACGCCCAGTACCTGGCAGCTTCCAGCACAGGGCAGGTGTTCATGTCTGTGGAATGAATGAGTGAATGAGCAAGTGAATCAATGAGAAGAGAGGCCAGTCGCCACATGCTCACCTCCCCGCACTGTGCTCATCCTCGCTGCTGGAACGATCACTACTCGAGCTTCTGTGCTTACGTTTCTTGTGCTTCTTTTTCTTCTCCTTCTTTTTCTTCTTCTCCTTTTTTTCCAGACTCATTTGCAACTGGAAAATGCCGAGAACACAAGCACACAAGATTACTGAGACCAGCCAGTGCAGTGGCTCATGCCTGTAATCCCAGCACTTTGGGAGGCTGAGTGTAGATCATCACTTGAGGTCCGGAGTTCGAGACCAGCCTGGCCAACATGGCAAAACGCCGTCTCTACTAAAAATACAAAAATTAGCTGGGTGTGGTGGTGGGCACCTGTAATACCAGCTACTTGAGAGGCTGAGGTACAAGAATCACCTGAACCAGGAGGCAGAGATTGCAGTGGGCCGAGATTGTGCCACTGCACTCCAGCCTGGGCGACAGAGTGAAACTGTGTCTCAAAAAAAAAAAGAAAGATTACTGGCTGGGCATAGCGGCTCATACCTATAATCTCAGCACTTTGAGAGGCTGAGGTGGGAGGATCACAAGGTCAGGAGTTCGAGACCAGCCTGGCCAATATGGTGAAAGCCCATCTCTACTAAAAATACAAAAATTAGCTAGCTGGGTGTGGTGGTGTGTGCCTGTAGTTCCAACTACTCGGGAGGCTGAGGTGGAAGAATCGCTTGAACCCAGGAGGCAGAGGTTGCAGTGAGCCGAGATCACGCCACTGCACTCCAGCAGCCTGGGCGACAGAGTGAGACTCCATTTCATTAAAAAAAAAAACAAAAAGCCCAGGCGGGGTGGCTCATACCTGTAATCCCAGCACTTTGGGAGGCCAAGGCGGGCAGATCACAAGGTCAGGAGAAGGAGACCATCCTGGCTAACACGGTGAAACACCATCACTACTAAAAATACAAAAAAATTAGCTGGGCATGGTAGCAGACGCCTGTAGTCCCAGCTACTCGGGAGGCTGAGGCAGGAGAATGGCATGAACCTGGGAGGCGGAGTTTGCAGTGAGCTAAGATCGTGCCACTGCACCACTGCACTCCAGCTTGGGCGACAGAGCAAGACTCCGTCTCAAAAAAAAAAAAAAAAGATTACTGAGACCCCTGTCAGTCTCCTTTGAGGGGCGTGGCTCATGCAAAAACTGCCTGACTCCATGCCTCTGGGTCTACAGAAGTCCAGGACATTACAGGGGTTCCTTGTCAACACACCAGGGGAAGGGTCTTAACCCTGGCCGTGCACTAACAACCCCATCTACTAAATTGGTATCTGGTAGGTGAGACTAAGAATTTGTCTTTTTAAACAGTCACCAAAACCACTGCCTAGGAGTTTCCATTCTGTGTCAAAGGAACTCCAATTCCACTGAAAGCAGTCAGGAACTACAAGGTCAATCTTTAATTTTCCTTACCAACTGATCCAAGACACAATTACATAATATGTCATGTGAATGGTAAGCGGGCCCTAGAAGCTTTTTTTTTTTTTTTTGAGACGGAGTTTCGCTCTTGTTGCCCAGGCTAGAGTGCAATGGCGCGATCTTGGCTCACCACAAACTCCATCTCCCGGGTTCAAGCAATTCTCCTGCCTCATCCTCCCAAGTAGCTGGGATTACAGGCATGCACCACCACCCCAGCTAATTTTGAATTTTTAGTAGAGACAGTGTTTCTCCATGTTGGTCAGGCTGGTCTCGAACTCCCGACCTCAGGTGATCCACCCACCTTGGCCTCCCAAAATGCTGGGATTATAGGCGTGAGCCACCGCGCCCGGACCCTAGAAGCTTTATACCACGACCAAGGGCATACTCTGACCTCCTGAACACACTGCATGGTAATGCTTTCCACAGGCTTAGCCCACACTCTTTTTCTGGAAAAACGACATCACATGGTGCATTCTCCCACCCAAAAGACGTTCAACCAAAATCAAGCTTAATAAATTAAGATTACATAACATAACCAACCTGACCAATATGAATAAACCCTGTCTCTACTAAAAGTACAAAATTAGCCAGGCGTGGTGGCACATGCCTGTAATCCCAGCTACTAGGGAGGCTGAGGCAGGAGAATCGCTTGAACCCGGGAGGCGGAGGTTGTGGTGAGCTGAGATCACACCATTGCACTCCAGCCTGGGCAACAAGATTGAAACTCCGTCTCAAAAACAAAAAAATGATTACATAAAATAGCCACAACATGGTCTCTAAAAGACAAAAGTTTTAGAGGTCATTCTGTTTTTCCCCTGGTAAGCTGAGAGTAAATGGAGAGAGGTTCTCACGTTATATGGCTAAAAGATGCTCTTGGTGCTTATCTGATATACTACTTACCAATTCTTTGATTTTCTTCATTTTCACTGGATTATTTAATACCTCTCGTTTTTTCTCCTCCTCCTTCTTCCTAAATAAAGACAGATAATTATAAAATTCATGACTATTTCTTTTCTCCAAATTCTATGGAGTAACTTTTTCTCTGAACATGTACATACAAACGGGCCCATGTTAAAATCTACATGATTAGCTGGGTGTGGTGGTGTGCACCTGTAATCCCAGCTACTTGAGAGGCTGAGGGAGGAGAATCGCTTGAACCTGGGAGGCAGAGATTGCAGTGAGCCGAGACTGTGCCACTGCACTCCAGCCTGGGCAACAGAGCAAGACTCTGTCTCCAAAAAAAAAAAAAAAAAAAAATCTACATGATGATCGGGCTGGGTGCAGTGGCTCATCTCACACCTGTAATCCCAACACTTTGGGAGGCTGGGGCAGGCAGATTACTTGAGGTCAGAAGTTCAAGACCAGCCTCGCCGACATGGTGAAACCTCATCTCTATCAAAAAAAAAAAATTAGCCGGGCGTGGTAGCAGCACGCACCTGCGGTCCTAGCTACTCGGGAGGCTGAAGTGGGAGAATAACTTAAACCCAGGAGGCGGAGGTTGCAGTGAGCTGAGATTGTGCCACTGCACTCCAGTCTGGGTGACAGAGTGAGACCCTGTCTCAAAAATAAATAAATAAATAAAAAACTACATGATGGTGTCAAAGCCAAAAATCTCCCCCAAATATAAGAGATTGTCTCAAAAAAAAAAAAAAGAGTCATGCTCAGTCGTCCAGGCTGCAGTGCAGTGGCATGATCATGGCTTACTGCAGCCTTGACCGCCTGGGCTCAAGTGATACTCCCACATCAGCTTCCCAAGTAGCTGGGACTATAGGCACCCGCCACCATGCCCAGCTAATTTTTATATTTCTTATAGAGATGGGGTTTCACCATGTTGCTCAGGCTGGTCTCAATTTCCTGGGCTCAAGCAATCCATCTGTCTCAGCCTCCCAAAGTGCTGGGATTACAGGTGTGATCTACCGTACCCGGCGTCAGTTGTTTTTTTTTTTTTTTTGAGACGCAGTCTCACTCTTTCACCCAGGCTGGAGTGCAGTGGTGCGATCTCAGCTCACTGCAAACTCCTCCTCCTGGGTTCATGCCATTCTCCTGCCTCAGCCTCTCGAGTAGCTGGGACTACAGGCGCCTGCCACCACGCCTGGCTAATTTTTTGTATTTTTAGTAGACATGGGGTTTCACCGTGTTAGCCAAGATGGTCTCGATCTCCTGACCTCGTGATCCGCCCGCCTCGGCCTCCTGAAGTGCTGGGATTACAGGCGTGAGCTACTGCTTCCGGCCGTGAGTTGTTTTTTGATGGGTATAGAGTTTCAATTCAGAATGGCAAAAGAGTTCTGGAGACAGGCTGTGGTGATGGTTGCACAACACTGTGACTGTATTTATTTATTTATTTATTTATTTATTTTTATTTTTATTTTTTTGAGACAGAGTCTCGCTCTGTTGCCCAGGCTAGAGTGCAGTGGTGCGATCTCAGCTCACTGCCAGCTCCGCCTCAGTTCACGCCATTCTCCTGCCTCAGCCTCCCAAGTAGCTGGACTACAGAAGCCTGCCACCACGCCCGGCTAATTTTTTGTATTTTTAGTAGAGACGGGTTTTCATCATGTTACCCAGGATGGTCTCGATCTCCTGAGCTCGTGATCCACCCGCCTCGGCCTCCCAAAGTGCTGGGATTCAGGAGCGAGCCACTGCGCCTGGCAACACTGTGAATGTATTTAATACACTGAACTGTACGTATGAAAATGGTTAAAATGGGACATTCTATGTTACGTATATTTTGCCACAATAAACTAAGACACTAACAAAATGGGACAAAATATTTGCAACCTATATAATATCTTTGATAAATAACATTTTTTCTTTTTTTTCCAGGATATGGTTAAGATAAATAACTTTAAAGAGAATTTGCAGTATTGGCCGGGCACGGTGGCTCACGCCTGTAATCCCAGCACTTTGGGAGGCCGAGGCGGGTGGATCAGGAGGTCAGGGACCATCTTGGCTAACACGGTGAAACCCCATCTCTACTAAAAAAATACAAAAAATTAGCCAGGCGCAGTGGCAGGAGCCTGTAGTCCCAGCTACTTGGGAGGCTGAGGCAGGAGAATGGCATCAACCCGGGAGGCGGAGCTTGCAGCGAGCTGAGATCGCGTCACTGCAGTCTGGCCTGGGCGAAAGAGCGAGACTTCGTCTCAAAAAAAAAAAAAGAGAATTTGCAAAAGAAAAACTGTAAATAGGCTGGGCGCAGTGGCTCATGCCTGTAATCCCAGCACTTAGGGAGGCCGAGGTGGGCAGATGACCTGAGGTCAGGAGTTCCAGACCAGCCTGGCCAACATGGCGAAACCCCATCTCTAACAAAAATACAAAATTAGCCGGGCGTGGTGGTGGGCACCTGTAATCCCAACTATTTGGGAGGCTAAGGCAGGAGAATCCCTTGAACCCGGGAGGTGGAGGTTGCAGTGAGCCATGATCACACTACTATACTCCAGGCTGGGCAACAGAGCGAGACTCCTTCTCAAAAAAAAAAAAAAAAAAAAAAGAAAGAAAAGAAAAAAATGTAAATAAAAAATAAACATATTTCAATGTTGAATCTTATATATTAGAATTAAAATACAAATTAAACTAAAATAAATAATAATATGCACAGTCTATCTTCATTTAGCACCCAAACTGCAACTCTAGTACTACATACTAGGGTTCCAAGTAAGATTCGCAAGTTTCTTTTTGAAGGGTTCTGCTTCCCTTCCCCTCCCTACCTGAAAAAAGAGATGGGCGTAAGAAGGCCTGTTCACCTACTTAGTCAGCACTACGCACATTCCCAAGCTTCTAAGAAGGTGACAACCTTTTCCACCTTGTTTCTGACTCCTATTTTTGTTTAAGGGCCAAAGGTAAATGAATAAAGCTGGGCTAGTGCATTGGCCAGTATCTTTGCAAATGGCCTAGGTCAGGCAGGCACCCTTAATAGAGCCTCCTTCCCAGCATTAGGAAGCCCAAATGGAAACAAATTCTTTATATGGCAGATAAAAGCAAAGGGAAGGCCAGGTGTAGTGGCTCACGCCTGTAATCCCAGCACTTTGGGAGGCCAAGGCGGGCGGATCACGAGGTCAGGAGATTGAGACCATCCTGGCTAACATGGTGAAACCCTGTCTCTGCTAAAAAATACAACAAAAATTAGCCGGGCGTGGTGGTGGGTGCCTGTAATCCCAGCTACTCGGGAGGCTGAGGCAGAAGGATGGCGTGAACCCGGGAGATGGAGCTTGTAGTGAGCCGAGATCATGCCACTGCACTTCAGCCTGGGTGACAGAGCGAGACTCCGTCTCAAAAAAAAAAAAAAGCGAAGAGAAAACTGTAAAGCAAGAGAATCAATGGCCTTAGCAGGGTCTCAAAGCATCTGTAACAAACCCCCTTCCCAGCCCCCCATTAGTACCTGATGATGAAGAGTGGGTCCTCCCGGATCTTGCTGGCCATGTCAAGAAGGGAACTGGCACCTGATGGGGCAAAGATAGAGCCTGGGAGAAGTCCTGTTTCAGAAGAGCAGCCTGCCTCCTTCTCCTCCATCTTCTCAAAAACATATTTGTCAATGGGGCGCCCCAGCAGGTACTCGTCACGGTTCACCATCCCACCAGGACCCTGGTACATCCAGTCCAACTTTTCTTCTTTTTTCCTGGTTCAAGGGAAGAAAAATAAATACAATTTCTTTAAGAAGCAGACTTCTGCAAACCTACACATAAAACCTGAATACAAGGGAGAGAGAACCACAGCTGATCAAAGAATTCATTCTACTAGCACCTACCATGCGATAAACATGGCACCCCATGTGGCCGGCATGAAGAAATAGTGCGGGTTGCGTGCAGTGGCTCATGCCTGTAATCCCACCACTTTGGGAGGCCGAAGCAGTCCGATCACTTGAGGTCAGAAGTTCGAGACCAGCCTGGCCAACATGATGAAACCCCATCTCTACTAAAAATACAAAACATTAGCCAGGCGTGGTGGCGGATGCCTGTAATCCCACCTACTTCGAAGGATGAGGCAGGAAAATCACTTGAACCTGGGAGGCAGAGGTTGCAGTAAGATCACACCACTGCACTCCAGCCTAGGTGACGGAGCCAGACCTTGTCTCAAATAAATAAATAAATAAATGGTGCTTGTCTTCATGAGGCTTACGAGTGAATGGAGAGAGAATATTCACACACATAAAGCAATTTATAAGGAAAACTAGTATTCCTCAACATGGGGCATGGATCTTGGCTCGGAGCTTCTCGAGTCTCCTTTACAGAGTCTTTATATTATGCTTTCATTTCCAAGATGACCTAAAACAATGAATAAGCACATTCTACATCACCATCTTACCATCAAGAACAATTTCAGTGACCACATATGCAGCTGCATTGATTGTGCATCTTGGTGCTTGTGGGCACACAGACACCAGCGGTAACACTACGTATTCGAGGGGATGATGGGAAAAAATCAGAGGTAACTGAATAAGTGACACTTTCAAGCCAAAAGAGCCAAACATTGAATACATGAATCATTACGTAACTATCTAGGATTCACAAGTGAATAAACCCTGGTCTCAGCCATCTAGGGGCCAAATTAAGTCACAGCATCATGCCACACAAACATTTCCCTGCGGTTCTGGGAGAAAAAAGTGGTGAGAAAGTGGAACCCTCATACCACAGACAGTAAAGGCAGGCTAAATTCATAAGAGCATGCGTGGAAGCAACCAATACTACATTTACACTGCAAGAAGGAAAGTACTTTCATCGACAGTATTATCTATAACCTGAAATTAAATGCTTTTTGAATATGATTTTTTTGTTCTTTTTTTTTTTAGACACAGGGTCTCACTCTGTCACCCAGGCTGGAATGCAGTGGTGAGATCATGGCTCACTGCAGCCTTGAATTCCTGGGCTCAACAAATCCTCCTGCCTCAGCCTCCCAAGTAGCTGGGACTACAGGGATGCACCATCATGCCTTGCTGATTTTTTATTTTTTCAATTTTTAAACAGATGGGACTTGCTGTGTTGCCCAGGCTGGTCTCAAACTACTGGCCTTAAGTGATCCTCCTGCCGCCTCTGCCTCCAAAGTGTTGGGATTACAAGGGTGAGCCACCATGCCCAACCTGAATATGACTTTTTAAATGTGTATACTTGTTTTTGAGGTTATATAACAACTGTGAGCATAAAGAATGTTTTCCTAGTTGCATGCTTGGACACTTTTAGTAAGAATAATTTAAACCAACACTGGAGGGCCATGACCCCTTTTTTTTTTTTTCCCAGACAGAGTCTCACTCTGTTGCCCAGGCTGGAGTGCAGTGGAGCGATCTCAGCTCACAGCAACCTCTGCCTCCCAGGTTCAAGTTATTCTCCTGCCTCAGCCTCCCGAATAGCTGGGACTATAGGCATGTGTCACTAAGACTGGCTAATTTTTTGTACTTTTAGTAGAGACGAGGTTTCACCGTGTTGGCCAGGCTGGTCGATCTCCTGACCCCGTGATCTGCCAGCCTTGGCCTCCCAAAGTGCTGGGATTACAGGTGTGAGCAACCACGCCCGGCCCTAAGACCCTTTAGAATTTTTTTTTCATATTAAAAAAATGAGTCTGAGAAACACTGTAGTCTATAATTAAGAATTGATCAGCTGGGCGTGGTGGCTCACACCTGTAATCCTAGAACTTTGGGAGGCCAAGACAGGCTGATCACGAGGTCAGGAGATCAAGACCAGCCTGGCTACCACAGTGAAACCCCATCTCTACTAAAAATACAAAAAACTAGCCAGGCGTGGTGGTACACGCCTGTAGTCCCAGCTACTCGGGAGGCTAAGGGAGGAGAATCGCTTGAACCCAAGAAGTGGAGGTTGCAATGTGCTGAGATCACGCCATTGTACTCCAATCACACCATTGTACTCCAATGCAGGTGACAGTGCGAGACTCGGTCTCAAAAAAAAAAAAAAAGAATTGATCATGGGGCTGGGCACTGTGGCTCACACCTATAATCCCAGCACTTTGGGAGGCCTAGGCGGGCAGATCACTTGAGGTCAGGAGTTCGAGACTAGCCTGGCCAACATGGTGAAATGCCGTCTCTACTAAAAATACAAAAAAATTAGGCCAGGCACAGTGACTCACGCCTGTAATCCCAGCACTTTGGGAGGCCAAGACGGGAGGATCACAAGGTCAAGAGACCGAGGCCATCCAGGCCAACATGGTGAAACACCGTCTCTACTAAAAATACAAAAATTAGCTGGACCTGGTGGTGCGTGCCTGTAGTCCCAGCTACTCGGGAGGCTGAGGCAGGAGAATCACTTGAACCCAAGAGGCAGAGGTTACAGTGAGCCGAGATCGCACCACTGCACTCAAGTCTGGCGACAGAGCGAGACTCTGTCACAAAAAAAAATAATAATAATAATAATTAGCCAGGCGTGGTGGCACACGCCTGTAATCCCAGCTACTCAGCAGACTGAAGCAGGAGAATTGCTTGAACCTGGGAGGTGGAGGCTGCAGTGAGCTGAGATCGTGCCACTGCACTCCAGCCTGGGAGACACAGCAAGACTCTGACTCAAAAAATAATAATAATAAATAATAGGACGGGCGCAGTGGCTCACGCCTGTAATCCCAGCACTTTGGGAGGCTAAAGCGGGCAGATCACGAGGTCAGGAGTTCAAGACCAGCCTGACCAACATGGTGAAACCCCCGTCTCTACTTATAATACTAAAATTAGCCAGGCGTGCCGGGCGCAGTGGCTCACGCTTGTAATCCCAGCACTTTGGGAGGCCAAGGTGGGCGGATCACGAGGTCAGAAGATCGAGACCACGGTGAAACCCCGTCTCTACTAAAAATACAAAAAAAAGTTTTCTTTCTCTCTCTCTCTCTCTCTCTCTTTCTTTCTTTCCTTCCTTCCCTCTCTGGCACAGTCTACAATCTACTCGGCTTGCTGCTGCCCGCCGCGGACTGCCTGGGACTGCCGGCGCACGCGACCGCTGCCTGCCTCTTCTCCTTTGGATGCAGGCACGCGTTCGCCATCTTGGCCACGCTGGTCGCCAGCTCCTGACGCCGAGTGCTCTGCCCGCCTCAGCCTCCCGCGGTACTGGGACTACAGACGGAGTCTCGCTCACCCAGTGCTCGGTGTTGCCCGGGCTGGAGTGCGGTGGCGTGGTCTGGCCTCGCGGCAGCCTCTACCCCCCAGCCGCCTGCCTTGGCCTACCAGGGTGCTGGGATTGCAGCCCCTGCCCGGCCGCCGCCCCATCTGGAAGGTGGGGAGCGCCTCTACTCGGCCGCCCCGTCCGGAAAGTGAGGAGCACCTCTGCCTGGCCGCCCCGTCTGGGAAGTGAGGAGCGCCTCTGCCCGGCCGCCCCGTCTGGGAAGTGAGGAGCGCCTCTGCCCGGCGACCCACCGTCTGGGAAGTGAGGAGCGCCTCTGCCGGGCCACCCACCGTCTGGAAAGTGAGGAGCGCCTCTGCCCGGCCACCCACTGTCTGGGAAGTGAGGAGCGCCTCTGCCCGGCCGCCCCGTCTGGGAAGTGAGGAGCGCCTCTGCCCGGCCACCCACCGTCTGGGAAGTGAGGAGCGCCTCTGCCCGGCCACCCACCGTCTGGGAAGTGAGGAGCGCCTCTGCCCGGCCACCCACCGTCTGGGAAGTGAGGAGCGCCTCTGCCCGGCCACCCACCGTCTGGGAAGTGAGGAGCGCCTCTGCCCGGCCACCCACCGTCTGGGAAGTGAGGAGCGCCTCTGCCCGGCCTCCCATCGTCCGGGAGGTGAGGAGCGCCTCTGCCCGAACGCCCCGTCCGGGAGGAAGTGAGGAGCGCCTCTGCCCGGCCGCCCCGTCCAGGAGGAAGTGAGGAGCGCCTCTGCCCGGCCGCCCCGTCCGGGAGGAAGTGAGGAGCGCCTCTGCCCGGCCGCCCCGTCCGGGAGGAAGTGAGGAGCGCCTCTGCCCGGCCGCCCCGTCCGGGAGGAAGTGAGGAGCGCCTCTGCCCGGCCGCCCCGTCCGGGAAGAAGTGAGGAGCGCCTCTGCCCGGCCGCCCCGTCTGGGAAGTGAGGAGCGCCTCTGCCCGGCCGCCCCGTCCGGGAAGAAATGAGGAGCACCTCTGCCCGGCCGCCCCGTCCGGGAAGAAGTGAGGAGCGCCTCTGCCCGGCCGCCCCATCCGGGAAGAAGTGAGGAGCGCCTCTGCCCGGCCACCCACCGTCTGGGAAGTGAGGAGGGCCTCTGCCCGGCCGCCCCGTCTGGGAAGTGAGGAGCGCCTCTGCCCGGCCGCCCCGTCTGGGAAGTGAGGAGTAACTCTGCCCGGCCGCCCCGTCTGGGAAGTGAGGAGCGCCTCTGCCCGGCCGCCCCGTCCGGGAAGAAGTGAGGAGCGCCTCTGCCCGGCCGCCCCGTCCGGGAAGAAGTGAGGAGCGCCTCTGCCCGGCCGCCCCGTCTGGGAAGTGAGGAGCGCCTCTGCCCGGCCGCCCCGTCCGGGAAGAAATGAGGAGCGCCTCTGCCCGGGCACCCCGTCCGGGAAGAAGTGAGGAGCGCCTCTGCCCGGCCGCCCCGTCCGGGAAGAAGTGAGGAGCGCCTCTGCCCAGGCGCCCCGTCCGGGAAGAAGTGAGGAGCGCCTCTGCCCGGCCGCCCCGTCCGGGAAGAAGTGAGGAGCGCCTCTGCCCGGCCGCCCCGTCCGGGAAGAAGTGAGGAGCGCCTCTGCCCGGGCACCCCGTCCGGGAAGAAGTGAGGAGCGCCTCTGCCCGGCCGCCCCGTCCGGGAAGAAGTGAGGAGCGCCTCTGCCCGGCCGCCCCGTCCGGGAAGAAGTGAGGAGCGCCTCTGCCCGGCCGCCCCGTCCGGGAAGAAGTGAGGAGCGCCTCTGCCCGGCCACCCATCGTCTGGGAAGTGAGGAGCGCCTCTGCCCGGCCGCCCCGTCTGGGAAGTGAGGAGCGCCTCTGCCCGGCTGCCCCATCCAGGAAGAAGTGAGGAGCGCCTCTGCCCGGCCACCCATCGTCTGGGAAGTGAGGAGCGCCTCTGCCCGGCCACCCACCGTCTGGGAAGTGAGGAGCGCCTCTGCCCGGCCACCCACCGTCTGGGAAGTGAGGAGCGCCTCTGCCCGGCCGCCCCATCTGGGAAGTGAGGAGTGCCTCTGCCCGGCCACCCATCGTCTGGGAAGTGAGGAGCGCCTCTGCCCGGGCGCCCTGTCCGGGAAGAAGTGAAGAGCGCCTCTGCCCGGCCGCCCCGTCCGGGAAGAAGTGAGGAGCGCCTCTGCCCGGCCACCCATCGTCTGGGAAGTGAGGAGCGCCTCTGCCCGACCACCCATCGTCTGGGAAGTGAGGAGCGCCTCTGCCCGGCCACCTATCGTCTGGGAAGAAGTGAGGAGCGTCTCTACCTGGCCGCCCCGTCTGGGAAGTGAGGAGCCCCTCTGCCCGGCCGCCCCGTGTCTAGGTAGAAGTGAGGAGCTCCTCTGCCTGGCCGCTCCGTCTGGGAGGTCTACCACGGAGGCCAGAAGCAATGTGGGGGCTGGACGTGGTGGCTCACGCCTGTGGTCCCGGCACTCTGGGGGGCGAGGTGGGTTGATCACTTCGGGCTAGGAGTTCGAGACCAGTCTGGCCAACTTGGCGAAACATGAAGAATACAACAGACAAACCAACCAACCAACTCAATGACAACAAAACAGGTCTACCCTGGAGTCATACTCTAATTTTTTCTATTTTCCTCCCTTTCTGATCCTTTATCCCACTTTCTTTTTCTTCCTCTTCCTTCTCCCTCTTCTTTGTCAAATAGAGGATTGAGTTATTATCACTGATCCATATAAAGTCCCTCTCTCATTTATTTTAACTCCCACCCCCATTTCTATTCCCCGACTTCCCATGTGCAACCTTCCTAATATGTTTGATACGCATCTTTTTGTTTGTATGTATTTTTAGAAAATGTTTATTGTTTTTGTATGCAAAAAAAATTAATAAAAAAAAAAAATTAAAAAAAAAAACAAAAAACAAAAAACAAAAAAAAAAAATCAGCCGGGCGTGGTGGCGGGCGCCTGTAGTCCCAGCTACTCGGAGAGGCTGAGGCAGGAATGGCGTGAACCCGGGAGGCGGAGCTTGCAGTGAGCTGAGATTGCGCCACTGCACTCCAGCCTGGGCGACAGAGCGAGACTCCATCTCAAAAAAATAAATAAATAAATAAAATAAAATAAAATTAGCCAGGCGTGGTGATGTGGGCCTGTAATCTCAGTTACTCAGGAGGCAAAGGCAAGAGAACCGCTTGAACCCAGGAGGCAGAGGTTGCAGCGAGCCAAGATCGCACCACTGCACTCCAGCCTGGGCGACAGAGTGAGACTCCATCTCAAAAAATAAAATAAAATAAATAACAAAAATAAAACCAGCTGGGTGCTGTAGCTGACACCTGTAATCCCAGCACTTTGGGAGGCCAAGGTAGGCAGATCACCCGAAGTCAGGAATTTGAGAACAGCCTGGCCAGCATGGTAAAACCTTGTCTCTACTAAAAATACAAAAATTAGCCAGGCGTGGTGGCACATGCCTATAGTCCCAGCTACTCAGAAGGCTGAGGCAGGAGAATCCCTTGAGCCCGGGAGGCAGAGATTGCAGTGAGCTGAGATCACGCCATTGCACTCTAGCCTGGACAACAGAGTAAGACTCTGTCTCAAAAAAAAATTAAGAGAAGGAATCATGTATAAAGTCAAGAGGACCAGGAACCTGCAGTCAAAGGAGCAACAGATTTCCAAGGGAAAGATAACAGGGTCAAATACAAACGGATGGGAAAAATGAAGATGGGGCCAGGTGGGGTGGCTCACGCCTGTAATCCCAACACTTTGGGAGGCCGAGGCAGGCTTGAGGTCAGGAATTCGAGACCAGCCTGGCCAACATGGCAAAACTGTCTCTAACAAAAATATGAAAGTTAGCCTGATATGGTGGTGCACGCCTGTAATCCCAGCTACTCAGCAGGCTGAGGCAGAAGAATCGCTTAAACTCGGGAGGCAGAGGTTGCGGTGAGCCAAGATCACACCGCTGCACTCCAGTCTGGGTGATAGAGCCAGACTCCATCTCAAAAAAAAAAAAAAAAAAAAAAAAGGAAGATGGAAACCTCTATAAAGTAGTAACTGCATGGCTCTAGCTAGTCTTTTTTTTTTTTTTGAGATGGAGTCTTACCTGTTGCCCAGGCTGGAGTGCAATGGCACAATCTCAGCTCACTGCAACCTCCACCTCACAGGTTCAAGTGATTCTCCTGCCTCAGCCTCCAGAGTAGCTGGAATTATAGCTGTGCGCCACCACGCCCGGCTAATTTTTGTATTTTTAGTAAGAGACAGGGTTTCACCATGTTGGTCAGGCTGGTCTCAAACTCCTGACCTCATGATCCGCCCACCTCGGCCTCCCAAAGTGCTGGGATTACAGGTGTGAGCCACTGCGCCCGTCGATAATTTTCATTATTTTCAGTAGAGATGGGGTTTCACCATGTTGGCCAGGCTGGTCTCGAACTCCTGACCTCAAGTGATCCACCCGCCTCGGCCTCCCAAAATGCTGGGATTAAAGGCATGAGCCACTGCCCCTAGCCTCTATCTAGTTTTAAAAAGACTCAACTAATATCAGGCCCACTCATGCCCACTCATGAGAGAACATATCGCATAGCTGAGATCCAGAGTCACAGGATTTGGCCTCTGGATAACTCCGGGCTAGTTCCTTCTGTGCACCTCTGTATCCTCATCTCTAAAATGGAGCTATAGCCTGGGCAACATAGCAAGACCCCACCTCTACAAAAAATGCCTGCAGTCCCAGCTACTCTGGAGGCTGAGGCAGGAGGATCACTTAAGTCCAAGGGTTAAGCCTGTATTGAACTATTGAACTATGATTGTACACACTAGCCTGGGCAACAAAGCAAGACCCCATCTCAAAAAAAATAAAAAATAGGGTGGGTACAGTGGCTCATGTCTACACCTATAATCTCAGCAGTTTGAGGGGCCAAAGCAGGAGGATCACTTGAGCCCAAGAGATTGAGACCAGCCTGGGCAAAATAAAAAGACCTCATCTCTACAAAAAAATAAAAAATTAGCCAGGTGTGGTGGTACACACCTGTAGTCCCAGCTACTCAGGAGGCTAAGGCAGGAGGATCCCTTGAGCTCAGGTCAAGAGTGCAGTGAGCCATGATCATATCACTGCACTCCAGCCTGGGTGACAGAGTGCAACTCTGTCTCAAAAAATAAATATATAAATAAATAAAGTGGAGCTAGTAACTGCTATCTCTTATTATTACTGAGTTTTTAAATGAGGACATAGTTGGCGGCAAAGCTTCTAAAAGCAAAATGATGCCGGGCGCAGTGGCTCACGCTTGTAATCCCAGCACTTAGGGAGGCCGAGGTGGGCGGATCACGAGGTCAGGAGATCGAGACCACGGTGAAACCCCATCTCTTCTAAAAATACAAAAAATTAGCCGGGCGTGGTGGCGGGCGCCTGTAGTCCCAGCTACTCGGAGAGGCTGAGGCAGGAGAATGGCGTGAACCCGGGAGGCGGAGCTTGCAGTGAGCCGAGATTGCGCCACTGCACTCCAGCCTGGGCGACAGAGCGAGACTCCGTCACAAAAAAAAAAAAAAAAACAAAGCAAAATGATCTATGGATCTTTGCTGTTGCTATCATTAAGGATACAGAACAAGTTTTCAATTGAAGCTGAGCATAAGAATCACCCAGGGAGATTTTAAAACGTGTATATTGGCCAGGCGTGGTAGCTCATGCCTGTAATCCCAGTACTTTGGGAGGCCGAGGCAGGCGGATCACGAGGTCAGGAGTTCGAGACCAGCCTGGCCAATATGGTGAAACCCTGTCTCTACTAAAAATACAAAAATTAGCCAGGCGTGGCTGGGCGTGGTGGCTCATGCCTGTAATTCCAGCACTTTGGGAGGCCGAGGTGGGCCGATCACGAGATCAGAAGATTGAGACCATCCTGGCTAACACGGTGAAACACCATCTCTACTAAAAATACAAAAAATTAGCCAGGCGTGGTGGCGGGCGCCTGTAGTCCCAGCTACTCGGAAGGCTAAGGCAGGAGAATGGCATGAACCCAGGAGGCGGAGCTTGCAGTGAACCGAGATCACACCACTGCACTCCAGCCTGGATGACAGAGCGAGACTCTGTCTCAAAAAAGAAAAAGAAAAGAAAAAAAAATTAGCCAGGCGTGGTGGCGTGCAGATGTAATCCCAGCTACTCAGGAGGCTAAGGCAGAAGAATCACTTGAACCTGGGAGATGGAGGTTGCAGTAAGTTGAGATCGTGCCACTGGACTCCAGCCTGGGTGACAGAGCGAAACTCCATCTCAAAAAACAAACAAACAAAACGTGTATATTAGCTGGGCACGGTGGCTGATGTCTGTAATCAGGCCCAGGCAGGAGGATCACTTGAGCTCAGGAGGTCAAGACCAGTCTGGGCAACATAGTGAGACCCTGTCTCTACACGGTGGCTCACACCTATAATCCCAGCACTTTGGGAGGCCAAGATGGGAGATGGATTGAGCTCAGGAGTTCAAGAACAGCCTCGGCAACATGGTAAAAGCCTGTCGTCTCTACAAAAAATGCAAAAATTAGCCAGGTGTGGTGGTGTGTGCCTGCGGTCCCAGGTACTTGAGGCTGAAGTGGGAGGATGACTTCAGCCCAGGAGGTGGAGGTTGCAGTGAGCCAAGATCACACAACTGCATTCCAGACTGGGCAACAGAGCCAGACCCTGTCTTTTTTTTTTTTTTTTTTTTTTTTTTTTTTTTGATACGCAGTCTTGCTCCGTCACCCAGGCTGGAGTCCAGTGACACGATCTCGGCTCACTGCAACCTCCACCTCCCAGGTTCAAGCGATTCTCCCGCTTCAGCCTCCCGAGTAGCTGGGACTATAGACACACACCACCACACTTGGCTAAGTTTTTGTATTTTTAGAGACGGGGTTTCACCATGTTGGCCAGGCTGGTCTTGAACTCCTAACCTCAAGTAATCCATCGGCCTTGCCTCCCAAGTGCTGAGATTACAGGCATAAGTCACCATGCCCAGCTGGACCCTGTCTTAAAAAATAAAAAAAAGGCTGGGTGAGGCTGAGGTGGGAGGATCGCTTGAGCCCAGGAGGTCAAAGCTGTAGGGAGCCATGATCATGCCACTGCACTCCAGCCAGGATGACAGACCAAGACCCTGTCTCAATAAATAAATTGATGAATTAATAAATAATAAATAAGGCCAGGCGTGGTGGCTCAAACCTGTAATCCCAGCACTTTGGGAGGCCAAGGCAGGAGGATCACAAGGTCAGGAGTTCGAGACCAGCCTGGACAGCATGGTGAAACCCCATCTCTAATAAAAATACAAAAATTAGTTGGGCATGGTACAGTGCACCTGTAGTCCCAGCTACTCGGGAGGCTGAGGCAGGAGAATCGCTTGAACTCGGAAGGCAGACGTTGCAGTGAGCCGAGATTGCGTGCCACTGCACTTCAGCTCTGAGGCGACAGAGCAAGACGTCATCTCAAAATAAATAAAATAAAATAATAACAATAATAAATAAATAAAACACATATATGCCTTTGCCTCCCACACTCCCTTCTCTTCAGAAGAAATCTGCTCGGGTAGGACTTGCTCCCATCTACCTTTCTTTGTGTGTGTGTGTGTGTGTGTGTGTGTGTGTGTGTGTGATGGAGTTTCGCTCATTGCCCAGGCTGGAGTGCAGTGGTGCAATCTCGGCACACGGCAACCTCCGCCTCCCGGGTTCAAGAGATTCTCCTGCCTCAGCCTCCTGAGTAGCAGGGACTATAGGCACCCACCACCACGCCCAGCTAATTTTGTATTTTTTTTAGTAGAGACGGGGTTTTACCATGTTGGTCAGGCTGGTCTCAAACTGCCGACTTCAGGTGATTGGCCCACCTCGGCCTCCCAAAGTGCTGGGATTACAGGTGTGAGACACTGTTCCTGGCCCTTCCAAGCTCCTTCTAAAGTGCAAGGGTTGAAAAACACCAGCATAGACTGGTGTCTGGGAAATGCAATTTTCCATCATTATCAGTACATACTAAAGAAACACTGTTGCAAAGAGTGACTTGGTGAGCCCTAATAATATGTGTATTAAAGGCCTCATTTGTTCTAAGAGAGATGCATTACAAACATAGAAAACATTATCTGAACCACAGAAATGAACTGTTAAATAGTGAAGAGTTTTTTAGTGGCATTTTATAGGTTAAATTAAAAAAATGACACCATGTAAAGAACTATACAAAACAAACAGATGAATACTTAAGTCATCTAAATACATCAGCAGCAAAGACCAAAAACAGAAGGGGCAGAGAGAACCAAATGCTGATCTTAGTGTTTTACAATATTGCAGGACGTGTGATAGGGCAAAACAAAACAAAACAAAACAAAGCATATAAAATCACCTTCCCCCATTCACAACAGACAAACACGCATGAGTCTGCAACAATGCTGGCTCCTTTCTCTACAGTTGTGCATCTGTACTCTGACCTCATTAATCAGACTCCACAAAAGCCCAAATTTCTGATAAATTGAACACATAATGTGTAATGCTTTGGTGAATAAAAATGTCAAAACAATTTTTACCTTTGGATAGTACCTCGGCTTATGACTAATGGGTATTCAGTCTAAAATCAATTTTTACTTAATTATTTATTTATTTATTTACTCAGAGGCAGAGTCTCACTCTGTCACCCAGGCCGAAATCAGTGGCAAAATCATAGCTCACTGTAGCCTCGAACTCCTGGGCTCAAGCAATCCTCCTACCTCAGCCTCCCAAGTAGCTGGGACTACAGGCACATGCCACCATGCCCAGCTAACTTTTCCTTTCTTTCTTTTTTTTTTGAGATGAAGTCTTACTCTGTCACCCAGGCTGGAGTGCAATGGTGTGATCTCAGCTCACTGCAACTTCCAACTCCCAAGTTCAAGTGATTCTCCTGCCTCAGCCTCCCGAGTAGCTGGGATTACAGGCATGTGCCACCACGGCTGGCTAATTTTTTTTTTTTTTTTTGAGATGGAGTCTCACTGTGTCGCCAGGCTGGAGTGCACTGGCGCAATCTCAGCTCACTGCAACCTCCACCTTCTGGGTTCAAGCGATTTTCTTGCCTTAGCTTCCCGAGTAGCTAGGACTACAAATGCACGCTACCACGCCCAGTTTTTTTTTTTTTTTAGTAGAGATGGGGTTTCACCATGTTGGCCAGGCTGGTCTCAAACTCCTGACCTCAGGTGATCCGCCCATCTCGGCCTCCCAGAGTGCTAGGATTACAGGCGTGAGCCACTGCACCCAGCCTCTATTTTTTTTTGTTTGTTCATTTTTTTGAGATGGAGTCTCACTCTGTCGCCCAGGCTGGAGAGCAGTGGCATGATCTCAGCTCACTGAAACTTCTGCCTCCCAAGTTCAAGCAATTCTCCTGCCTCAGCCTCCTGAGTAGCTGGGATTACAGGTGCGCACCACCAAACCCAGCCAATTTTTGTATTTTAATAGAGACAGGGTTTTACCATGTTGGTGGTCAGGCTGGTCTCGAACTCCTGACATCAAGTGATCTGCCCACTTTGGCCTTCCAAAGTGCTGGGATTACAGGCATGAGCCACTGCGCCTGGCTAATTTTTTTCTATTTTTTTGTAGAGATGGGTTCCTACTACAGACTGGTCTAGAACTCCTGGCCTCAAGTGATCTGCCTGCCTCAGTCTCCCAAAGTGCTGGGATTATAGGCATAAGCCACCACACTCAGCCTATATATTTTTAAACAGAGATGGAGCCTCACTACATTACCCAGACTGGTCTCAAACTCGTGGGCTCAAGTGATTTCTCAGCCTCCCAAAATGCAGCGATTACAGGCATGAACCACCGCACCTGGTGCCCAATCTTAGTCTATCTGTTATTTTATTTTATTCTGACTTAAGAATACACGGCATATTGTATGCTTTTTATTTTCTCAAACATATTTACTCCCATCTCCTTTTATGAGATGGATGGGGTAGTTATTATCTGCTACTCGTATACTATATTACAACAGGAAATTGAAGCAGGGTAAAATCTAGTGGGATTGGCCATAATCACTCGGCTTTTATTGACAAGCATACCATCCACCTTCTCTCATGGGACCTCATTCCCTGCCCCGTCCCCCACCCCGGCCCAAGCAAACCTGAAATACATTAACAAAGGCAGGACTGCGTCCTCAACATATACTGAGAAGCAGGGTGGAGCAACCATCCTCCATCACGGTTATCAGCCATCTACCATGAGCTCGGCTTACGGCAAGTCCTTATGTGTTATCTCATTTGATTCTCAACAAACCTTAAGAAGACATTGGGTATTATTACTCCCTGGTCCTACTGAAGTAACCAAGTCTCTCAAATTTGATCACAGTTCCACAGCTAGTACATGCAAAGCCAACCTTAGAATCCAGGTTAGTCTAGCCTTAAAACCCATGCCCTTAAGCACTCAGCTATTATACAACAACTGGATGATGCATCTCAGGATAGCTCTGCAATTCCCTACACACCAGCACACCCCCAGCTCCTCACTTACTTGACGGCCCCAACATCCTCCGCATAGCGCTGCATCTCTTCCCGGGCTCTCTCTTCTCGCAGCTCCCGCTGAAGCTCCTCAATCTTCTTCCGCTCAGCTTCATGCTTCTGCTCGGCCTTCCACACTTTCTCCACATTCCTGAGGGTCTGCGGGTGCCAGCTCTTCTTCAGATTCTGTGGTAAACAAAAAGGTGATGATAATTTGGGGGGTAACTGAGTGGTGGGTATAACTAGCCCTGCCTCACCCACCCTTCCATACCCAAGGCAGGCGTGTGAGGGCAAGATGTCTTCAACAATGGCAAGGTTTTCTTCCAATAATCTCTCACACATCTAGAGGGGAAGGGGAGGTTGTTCAAGCATATAAAGCTTCAGGACAGGTCAGGCACAGTGGCTCACACCTGTAATCCCAGCACTTTGGGAGGCAGAGGCAGGCAGATCACTTGAGGTCAGGAGTTTTAGACCAGCCTGGCCAACATGATGAAACGTCTCTACTGAAAATACAAAAATTAGATGGGCGTGGTGGCAGGTGGGCCTGTAGTCCAGGCTATTCAGAAGGCTGAGGCAGGAGAATCGCTTGAACCAGGAGGCGGAGGTTGCAGTGAGCAGAGACTGCACTGCTGCACTACAGCCTGGGCGACAGAGCAAGATTCCGTCTCAAAACAACAAGCACAAGAACAAGAAAGCTTCAGGATAGAACGGGTCCTTCCTGAATTCCCTTCAAACAGTTTTAACCTTAAAAGCATACAAGTCATCCTTCCACTAGCCATACCTAAATTGGAGTTGGTGATGACAAGACAGGAAGAATGCAGTAATGAGCAGGAAAGCACATATTTTGAAAGAGAACAGAACTCATGCACTTCTGACACTGGACATTCATTCTGTTTTTTTTTTAAAAAAAAAAAAAAAAAGAGTCTTACTCCGTCACCTAGGCTGGATTGTAGCGATCTTGGCTGACTGCACCCTCTGCCTCCCGGGTTCCAACAATTCTCCTGCCTCAGCCTCCTGAGTAGCTGGGACTATAGGCACGCGCCACCATGCCTGGCTAATTTTTGTATTTTTTAGCAGAGATGGGGTTTCACCACATTGGCCAGGCTAGTCTCAAACGCCTGACCTCGTGATCTGCCCGCAGTGGCCTCCCAAACTGCTGGGATTACAGGGGTGAGCCGCCGTGCCCGGCCTTTTTTGTTTCTTGAGACAGAGTTTCACTCTTCTTGCCTAGGCTGGAGTACAATGGCAGGATCTCGGGTCACAGCAACCTCCGCCTCGTGGGTTCAAATGATTCTCATGCCTCAGCCTCTTGAGTAGCTGGGATTACAGGCATGCACCATCGCACTCGGCTAATTTTGTATTTTTAGTAGAAATGGGGTTTCTCCATGTTGGTCAGGCTGGTCTCGAACTCTCGACCTCAGGTGATCCGCCTGCTTTGGCCTCTCAAAGTGCTGGGATTACAGACACGAGCTACCGTGCCTGACATGGACATTCATTCTTTGGAACTCAGCCTACCTTAGCTTGGTCTACTTCACCTGCCCTAAACTTGCATGGTATACAACCCACCCAGAATCTCTTTCAACTTTCCTTCCCAGGAATCTCTCCTTGGTTCTGATCTCCCTATTCACCCCCAAAGAACACTTCTCTCTCTCCTCCCCATCAGATACTGCTTTGGTTCACTTTCCCAATAATGAAATGTTCCCCAGAGTAAGTAATATCGAAAGACAATTGTAAACTAGCCTGGTGATGTGTGAAGGGGAGATGAGGGGGGTAGATGTAGATTTCCAAACAGTCGGGAACAGTACAGACAAGTGCAGTCCTGGTGGTGAGAAAGAACATAGCAGGAATAATTCAGTGTGGCTGGAGATGTGGCAAGCTGATGGGGCAGGGACGCAAGAAGAAGCCAAGTGAGAAAGGAGCAGAATAAGGGCCTTATAAGCCATGTAAAGGGATTACAGGCATGTGCCACCATGCCTGGCCAATTTTTTTTTTTTTTTTTTTTTTGAGATGTTGCCCAGGCTGGAGTGCAGTGGCGCAATCTCGGCTCATTGCAAGCTCCACCTCCCGGGTTCAGGCCATTCTCCTGCCTCAGCCTCCTGTGTAGCTGGGACTACAGGCATCCGCCACCATGCCTGGCTAATTTTTTTTGTATATTTAGTAGAGACAGGTTTCACCGTGTTAGCCATGATGGTCTCGATCTCCTGACCTCGTGATCCGCCCGCCTCAGCCTCCCAAAGTGCTAGGATTACAGGCGTGAGCCACCGCACCTGGCCGAGACTCCTTCTTAAAAAAAAAAAAAAAAAAAAAAAAGAGATAATGGACTGGAGAGGGCCAGGATTGAGACCAGGAGACCAGTTAAGAAAATAAGATCATGTCCACAAGGTACTTGGCATGTGGAAAATGTTCGGTCAATGAGAGCTCCCTTTTCTTCCTTTTGTCTTCCTCTCCTTGTCCTACCTCTCCCTTTCATCAGGTCATTCAGTTGGTTAGTTGTGGTTCAGTCCATCAGTTGGTCTGACCATCCGTCCATCCTTCTGTCCTTCCTCCCTCACTCCCTCCCTCTTTCTCCCTCTAACCCTTCCCATCTTGTCCTCCCTGCCTCAAGCATAGATTATTTTGCTCCCAGGGACAAAATCTTCTGGAGTCATTTTTGGCTGTCACAACTGGTGGAGACGGGTGTTGGTGGATAGCTCCAGTCTAGTGGCTAGAGGTCAGGGATCAGGGATGCTGCTAAACATTCTACAATGCACAGGACAGCCCAACTACCACCACTACCACACACCCCCAAAGAATTATCTAGGCCAAGCTGTCAAGAGTGCTAACGTTGAGAAACCCTGGATTAGAGCTTTCCTGTCCTTAAATGCAGTTATCTGAAGAATACACTAAATTGGATGAAACTGGATGGAGTCCTGGCACTCACTGTGATTGAGAACAAATGACAAACTAATAGGTTTACTGGGCAAGCGGCTAAGCTGAACTACTTGCTGGTTCAATTAGCTCCACTTTCGGGAGGCTAGCATTTTCTCAACCTTGCCCCATGCTCTTGTGGGTACATTTACCCTATTTGGGGCCTTAGCGCTTCACAAATGAACGTTTCAGTTTAAGAGACATTGCCACATAACATATTAAGTGGTATGAATTCAAAAGCAAGCTCTGCCACTACACATGAGAATCCAGCACTGAAGGAGGTGTGGAAGTCAGAAAGATGGACAGGAAGATCCCTTCAGGCTTAAAAAGGACTCCAGGGCCGAGCGCTGTGGCTCACGCTTGTAATCTCAGCACTCTGGGAGGCCGAGGCGGGCGGATCACTTGAGGTCGGCAGATCGAGACCAGCCTGACCAACATGGAGAAACGCTGTCTCTACTAAAAATACAAAATTAGCCGGGTGTGGTGGCGCATGCCTGTAATCCCAGCTACTCGGGAAGCTGAGGCGGGAGAATCGCTTGAACCCAGGAGGGGAAGGTTGCGGTGAGCCGAGATCGCGCCATTGCACTCCAGCCTGGGCAACAAGAAAGAAACTCCGTCTCAAAATAAATAAATAAATAAAAAAGGACCCCAGGGCATGGCTAAGGGTAGGGAGAATGGGGCACAAACCACCCCTACTTCAGTCCAGGACATGACTCTGAACTCCCACCCAAGGAAGAGAGGTGTGTGGCAAGACAAGATATATAAAACAAAGCGTGGTGACACGTCCTCAATATCTACCTCTTTTCCTAGCCACGGCTCCATCCGCCCCCTCCCCGGTTTTCCCAGAATTTACAGCCGGTAGAGCCGCAGTCAACAAACACGCAAACACCACCTGTCACTGTTAGCGACACACCTCGGACTTTCCCAAATCTCAGTCCCATCCCTCCATTGCCCTAAGGATCCATCCCCTCTTGAGGGCAACGGCCTCCTCCCCGCGAAAGCAAAGCTGCGTTGCCATGGTTATCCACTCCTTCCTCTACCCCCACCCCCTACCAATTTCCGTCCCGGCCTCAGTCCTCCCCCGCTCAGGCCTCCCTCCACTCACCAGGTCTCCGCCCCCCATGACGGTGGAGATGATTCCTCACTACGCGGATCTGGAAGATTTCAGGAGGATCAAGAGAAAACGTAGAGAAATAGTTCAGGGGCTACCTCGCGGGATCTAATCCCAGGAGCCGTCAACTGCCAGTTTCACCACCGATCTAGAGGCCACTTCCGAGAGGGCGTCATCTCACCGCGTCGGCGTCGCGGAACGATGACGTACAGGGCTCGGTCGCGCTTTGTGACGTTGGCGTCACTTGCAGATTTTGCAAAGTTCCAGGCTCCGCTGTCGAGGCCTCTGCTGTCGAGGTCACATTTTGGCTGCTTCGGGTCGCCACTTTGCCTGATGTCCCAAACTCTCCGTTGAAACGCCACAGCTCTGTTCAGTGATGGGTTGCCGTGGGCCTGTGCCCACGGCTGTGTTGCCATGGCAGCTCACCAGGGCATCCGGCTCAAAGCTCCACGCACTCGCTGCTAGACCTAAGGTGGACCAGACTAGGCCTCCTCCCCTCACCCTGCACACACCCCCACACTCCGGTTTTCCAAAACGGCTTTGCAAACTGGCGCTTTCCTCAGACCTTGACTCACAGCAAATCTCCTTATGCCAGGCCTATTTTACGAAGCTAAATAGAAAGCATCAAATCGAAATTCCATCAGCTTCCCTGCGCCAAACCTTTAAAATCTGCCAGCTTCCACAGTGGCAGATTTTCCCGTAGTGGGAAGCTGGCAGATTCCTTTCCCTTCAGTTACTATGTGTTTTTGGCATGTTTTTCTTTTTTTTTTTCTTCTTCTCTCTTTGTTTTTGTTTTTTGAGAAGGAGTTTTGCTCTCCCAGGCTGCGGTCGAAGCTGACTGCAACCTCCGCCTCCTGGACAGCGATTCTCCTGCCTCAGCCTCCCAAATCGCTGGGATTACGGACGCCCGCCACCCGCCCGGCTAATTTTTGTATTTTTGGTAGAGACGGGGTTTCACCATTTTGCTCAGGCTGGTCTCGAATTCCGACCTCAAGTGATCTCCCCGCCTCAGCCTCCCAAAGTGTTGGGATTACAGACATGAGCCACCGCGCCTGGCTATTTTTATTTTTGTAGCAACAGGGTTTTGCCATCTTGCCCAGGCTTGTCTCAAACTCCTGGACTCAAGCAATCCTCCTGCCTTGGCCTCCTAAAGTGCTGGGATTACAGGTGTGAGCCACTGCACCCGACCTGTTTTGCAATTTTCAGAATAGAAGTTTTGCACATCTTTTGTTAAATTTATTCTAAATGTTGTATTTTTTGTGATGCTATTTTATTTATTTATTTTGAGATGGAATCTCACTCTGTCGCCCAGGCTGGAGTGCTGTGGTGTGAACTCGGCTCACTGCAACCTCTGCCTCCTGGGTTCAAGCGATTCTCCTGCCTCAGCCTCCCGAGTAGCTGGGATTACAGGCATACGCCACCATGACCTACTAATTTTTGTATTTGTAGTAGAGATGGGATTTCACCGTGTTGGCCAGGCTGGTCTGGAACCCCTGACCTCAGGTGATTGGCCTACCTTGGCCTCCCAAAATGCAAGGATTACAGGCACCCGGCCTGTGATGCTATTTTAAATAAAATTTAAAAATTTTAATTTTCCAATTGTTTGCTACTAATAGATAAGAACATGCTTTTGTATAGTAACCTTCTATTTTACAGGCTTGCTAAATTCAGTTATTAGTTCTTATGGCTTTTTTAAAATACTTATTGCCGGGTGCCGTGGCTCACTCCTGTAATTCCAGCACTTTGGGAGGCCGAGGCAGGCGGGTGGATCTCCTGATGTTGGGAGTTTGAAACCAGCCTGGCCAACATGGCAAAACCCCATCTCTACTAAAAATACAAAAATTAGCCGGGCACGTTGGCGGGTGCCTGTAATCCCAGCTACTTGGAAGGCTGAGGCAAGAGAATCACTTGACCCTAGGAGGTGGAGGTTGCAGTGAGCCAAGATGGCACCACTGCACTATAGCCTGGGCGACAAGAGTGAGACTCTGTCTCAAAAAAAAAAAAAAAAGAAAGAAAGAAAGAAAGAAAGAAACAGGCTGGGCTCGGTGGCTCACTCCTGTAATCCCAGCACTTTGGGAGGCTGAAGCGGGCGGATCACCTGAGGTCGGGAGTTTGAGACCAGCCTGACCAACATGGAGAAACCCCATCTCTACTAAAAATACAAAATTAGCTGGGCGTGGTGGCACATGCCTGTAATCCCAGCTACTCCGGAGGCTGAGGCAGTAGAATCGTTTGAACCCAGGAGGCAGAGGTTGTGGTGAGCCAAGATAGCGCCATTGCACTCCAGCCTGGGCAACAAGAGCAAAACTCTGTCTCAGAAAAAAGGAAACAAAATACTTATTAAATATTTACTTAAATGTATTTGAATAAAGTTTACTTAAGAGAAAAGCAGGCTCACTCCTGTAGTCCCAGCACTTTGGGAGGCCGAGGCAGGTGGATCACTTGAGCCCAGGAGTTGGAGACCGGCCTAGGTAACGTGGTGGAACCCCGTTTCTCAAAAAATACAAAAATTAGCGGGACATAGTGGCATGTGCCTATAGTCCCAGCTACTAAGGAGGCTGAGGTGAGAGATTGCCTGAGCCCAGGAGGCAGAGGTTGCAGTGATCCAAGATCATACCACTGCACTCCAGCCTGGGCAACAGAGCGAGACCCCGTTTCAAAAAATAAAAGAGGGCCGGGTGTGGTGGCTCACGCCTGTAATCCCAGCACTTTGGGAGGCCGAGACGGGTGGATCACTTGAGGTCAGGAGTCCAAGACCAGCCTGGCCAACATGGCGAAACCCTGTCTCTACTAAAAATACAAAAAAAAAATTAGCTGGGCGTAGCGGTGCGTGCCTGTAATCCCAGGTACTTGGGAGGCTAGGCAGGAGAATCGTTTGAACCCAGGAGGCAGAGGTTGCAGTGAGCTGAGATTGCACCACCGTACTCCAGCTTGGGTGACAGAGCCAGACTCCACCTCAAAATAAATAAGACTCCACCTCAAAATAAATTAATTAATTAATTAAAGAAAAGCAAGCAGAGCATAGTGGCTCATGCCTGTAATCCCAGCACTTTGGGAGGCTGAGGTAGGAGGATTGCTTGAGCCCAGGAGTTTGAGACCAGCCTGGGCAACACAATAAGACACTGTCTCACAAAAAAATAAAAGGAAGAAAAAAGGAAAGAAAAGCAATGCTTTGGAAAATAGTCTGGCAGTTCCTCAAAAGGTTAAACTTAGTTACCATATGACCCAGCAATTCTACTCCTGGGTATACACTCCCAAGAGAAATGAAAGCATACATCAATGCAAAATATTGCCCATGAATGGCTTTTTATTTTGTTTTGTTTTGAGACAGAGTCTTGCTCTGTCTTCCAGGCCGGAGTACAGTGCTGTGCTCTTGGCTCACTGCAACCTTCACCCCCCTGGTTCAAGCGATTCTCGTGCCTCAGCCTCCCAAGTAGCTGGGATTACAGGCACATACCACCACACCGGTTAATTTTTTGTATTTTTAGTAGAGAGGAGGTTTCACCATGTTGGCCAGGCTGGTCTCTAACTCCTGACCTCAAGTGATCTGCCCGCCTCGGCTTCCCAAAGTGCTGGGATTACAGGTGTGAGCCACCACACCTGGCCAAAATCTTGTACGTGAATGTTCATAGTAGATGTTATTCATACCAGTCAAAACATGGGGGAGGCTGGGCATGGTGCCTCATGCCTATAATCCCAGGACTTTGAGAGGCCAAGGTGGCCAGATCATTTGAGGCCAAGAGTTGGAGACCAGCCGCCTGGCCAACATCGCAAAACCCTAAAAATACAAAAATTACTAAAAATAAAAATAAAAAATTAGCTGGGTGTGGTGGCACACATCTGTAATCCCAACTATTCAGGAGGCTGAGAACCCAGGACTTGGAGGCTGCAGTAAGCCAAGATTGCACTACTGCACTCCAGCCTGGGCAACAGAGTGAGACTCTGTCTCAAAAATAGCAAGGCAGAGAATCAAAACATATCCATTACCTGATGATGACGAATAGATAAAGTATGGTATATCCACACAGTGGAATATTGTTTGGCTATAAAAAAGAAGTAATGGCTGCACATGGTGGCTAATGCCTGTAATCCAAGCACTTTGGGAGGCTGAGGCGGGCAGATCATGAGGTCAGGAGATCGAGACCATCCTGGCTAACACAGTGAAACCCCATCTCTACTAAAAATACAAAAAATTAGCTGGGCGTGGTGGCACGTGCCTGTAATCCCAGCTACTTGGGAGGCTGAAGCAGGAGAATCACTTGAACAGGGGGGCGGAGGTTGCAGCGAGCCAAGATCGCACCACTGCACTCCAGCCTGGGTGACAGAGTGAGACTCCATCTCGCCTCGGCCTCCCAAAGTGGCGAGATTACAGGCTGGAGCCATCGTGCCCAGCCTCTTTTTTTTTCTTTCCACAAAGTCTCGCTCTGTCGCCCAGGCTGGAGTGCAATGGCGCGATCTCAGCTCACTGCAACCTCTGTCTTCTAGGTTCAAGCGATTCTCCTGCCTCAGCCTCTCAAGTAGCTGGGATTACAGGCGAGCGCCACCATGCCCGGCTAATTTTTTGTATTTTTAGTAGAGACAGGGTTTCACCATATTGGTCATGCTGGTCTCGAACTTTTTTTTTTTTTTGGACGGAGTCTGACTCCGTTGCCCAGGCTGGAGTGCTATGGTGCGGTCTTGGCTCACTGCAGCCACTGCCTCCCGGGTTCAAGTGATTCTCCTGCCTCAGCCTCCCGAGTAGCTGGGATTACAGGTGCGCACCACCACACCTGGCTAATTTTTTGTATTTTTAGTAGAGACGGGGGTTTCACCATGTTGGCCAGGCTGGTCTCGAACTCCTGACCTCGTGATTCACCCACCTCAGCTTCCCAAAGCACTGGGATTATAGGCGTCAGCCACTGCGCCTGGCCCTGGTCCTTCTTTCATGTTTTAATTTGAGGCAGCTTTGCATGTACTAAGTTTTCAAAAGTACATACGTTTTTATCTATACTCTGACACACACCCAGTTACCAAATTGTGTTCACAGCTCTGTCAGACTCACTCATGGATTTAGAATCTCCTCAGGCACTTGGTCTTAATTGAAGACAAATGAGGTCCCAGATGGGCTCTTTTTTTTGTCCTAAAGGTCAGCTGGAATGTGGGAGGAACAATTTCAGCACAAGAGCAAGTTGAAAGTTGCTTTATCTTTTCTGGTGATACTGTGGCTGACAGTATTTACTGTTAAATGGAATGGAAGTGAGAAAACACCACAGAAGGGGGCACCCGGATTCGAACCAGGGAACCTCTTGATCTGCAGTCAAATGCTCTACCCCTAAGCCATACCCCCTTTGCCTGTAATAAGCTCCTTCCGTGTCCACTTACGGTGACTCAATACAATCAAGTTCCACCCACACGAGTTCTGGCAAATTTTGTGTTCTAGAGCCCCACCTTCTTAATTATCCATCATCTGCTTTGGCTTTTCCCTTGGCCACCAATAAACTGAAAGGGAACACTTGAAAAATGACATCCTGGCTGGGCGCGGTGGCTCACGCTTGTAATCCCAGCACTTTGGGAGGCCGAGGTGGGCGGATCACGAGGTCAGGAGATCGAGACCATAGTGAAACCCCATCTCTACTGAAAATACAAAAAAAAAAAAAAAAAAAAAAAAAAAAAAAAATTAGCCGGGCGTGGTGGCAGGCGCCTGTAGTCCCAGCTACTCGGAGAGGCTGAGGCAGGAGAATGGCGTGAACCCGGGAGGCGGAGCTTGCAGTGAGCCGAGATTGCGCCACTGCACTCCAGCCTGGGCGACAGAGCAAGACTCCGTCTCAAAAAAAAAAAAAAAAAAAAAGCCGGGCGCGGTGGCTCACGCTTGTAATCCCAGCACTTTGGGAGGCCGAGGCGGGCGGATCACGAGGTCAGGAGATCGAGACCATAGTGAAACCGTGTCTCTACTAAAAATACAAAAAATTAGCTGGGCGTGGTGGCAGACGCCTGTAGTCCCAGCTACTCGGAGAGGCTGAGGCAGGAGAATGGCGTGAACCCGGGAGGCAGAGCTTGCAGTGAGCCGAGATTGCGCCACTGCACTCCAGCCTGGGCGACAGAGCGAGACTCCGTCTCAAAAAAAAAAAAGAAAAGAAAAGAAAAATGACATCCTGGGCCAGGCTGGTGGCTCACGCCTGTAATCCCAGCACTTTAGGAGGCCAAGGTGAGGTCAGGAGTTCGAGACTAACCTGACCAACACAGTGAAACCCCGCCTCCATTAAAAATACAAAAAAAATTAGCTGGGCGTGGTGGCAGTCACTTGTAATCCCAGCTACTAGGGATGCTGAGGCAGGAGAATTGCTTGAACCCCGGGAGGCAGAGGTTGCAGTGAGCTGAGATCACACTACTGCACTCCAGCCTGGGCTAACAGAGTGAGTCTCTCTCTCCTTCTCTCCCTCTCTCTCTATCTCTCTCTCTCTATATGTATACACACACATATATATACATAAACATATATATATATGCATAAACATATGTACATATGTGTGTATATATATACACACACACACACAAACATATATATACGTTTAGTAAAGACAGGGTTTCGTCGTGTTGCCCAGGCTGGTCTCAAGTGATCCACCTGCCTGAGCTCAAGCAATCCTCCCATCTCGGCCTCCCAAAGTGCTGGGATTACAGGCGTAAGCCACGGAGCTTGGCCTTTGCTCTGCTCTTTTTTTTTTTTTTTTTTGAGACAGAGTCTTGCTCTGTCGCCCAGGCTGGAGTGCAGTGGCGCGATCTCGGCTCACTGCAAGCTCCGCCTCCCGGGTTCAAGCCATTCTCTAGCCTCAGCCTCCCGAGTAGCTGGGACTGCAGGCGTCCGCCACCACACCCAGCTAATTTTTTTGTATTTTTAGTAGAGACAGGGTTTCACCGTATTAGCCAGGATGGTCTCAATCTCCTGACCTCGTGATCCACCACCTCGGCCTCCCAAAATGCTGAGATTACAGGCGTGAGCCACAGTGCCTGTTCTTTGCTCTGTTCTTGATGGAAACAATAGCCAGCTCTGACCTAGGGCCCTGCTGATAGCTGGGGAAGTGCTTTATTGAGGTTGAGTAGTGGGGCTCCTTTTTATCCCACTGGTAGGGGAGAACTGAAGCCCTTCCTTTCAAACCTGGCACTCGTTGGTATGGAGTGCAAGGGCGTAGGCCTGAGAAGACCTTTGTTTTTGTTTTTGTTTTTTTTTTGAGACGGAGTCTCGCTCTGTCGCCCAGGCTAGAGTGCAGTGTTGCCATCTCCGCTCGCTGCAAGCTCCGCCTCCCGGACTCATGCCATTCTCCTGCCTCAGCCTCCCGAGTAGCTGGGACTACAGGCGCCCGCCACCACGCCTGGAGAATTTTTTGTATTTTTAGTAGAGACGGGGTTTCACCGTGTTAGTCAGGATGGTCTCGATCTCCTGACCTCGTGATCCACCCGCCTCGGCCTTCCAAAGTGCTGGGATTACAGGCGTGAGCCACCGCGCCCGGCCAGAGAAGCCCTTTCTCCTCTCACCTCCTCTCCAGGGGGAAGAGAAGCTGAGGGTAGAACTTGCTCCTTCCTCTAATCTCAGGGAAGAAACAGCACATGTGGAGACACAAATTAATTTTTTTAACGTAAAATAACACTAAGAGTTCATCTAAACATTTGTCTTAGAAATTCAGGTCAAGGGCTATGAAGGGAAAAGATGCTGTTAGAACAAAGGGAAGTGGGTGACCTCTCCGAAGACAGACGTTCTCCGACGGAGGGCTGGAGTGTTCCGGCGGTAGCCAAACCTTCCATTGTACCCATCGATCGGTTTCAGATCAGCATTGTAGTGGTCATGCCCAGTCACCTGCTGGAGAGAATGCCCTTGGGGGCAAGGAGAGAGAGGCCTGAGCCTGCATTCAGCCCACCTCTTGGCTTCCCCATTCCCCTGGGTGTGGTATGGGATGCCAACCAGGCGTAGTCACTTGCATTCCCCATGCCCACAGCTGAACACGCAATCCTCAAGTGTCCCGAGCCTCTGGGCTGAAAAGCCAAGGGCTGGTGAGGCTGAGGGACAGAAGGCTTCCTAGAAATAAAACCCCGCACCAGGAATAATTGCAGGAAAACTGTGAATGGTTTGTGCTGGGACAGGAAGGGCCAGAAATTCTGGGCTTGGCAAAGCTTGACTTTCTCCCACAAGAAATGAGAAAAATCTCACCATTGCCTCTGACCCATGTGGAAAAAATGGATGAGATCAAGATCAATTGGGCCAAATGGCACAAAGTATCATGTGACTAGAGGAGTGGCCCAGGATAGTGGAGCTAGGCTGGGAGGAGGGTTTACCCTGTTAGAAAAATATCTCTCAACTCTTTCCCATTGTTGTTAACCTGGGCCTGAAAAATGAGCAGGATGCAGCAGTGAGGGGAACAGGGGCCTCAGAGTTGGGAAGAGCGGAATCTTTTTGTTTGTTTGTTTTTGAGACGGAGTCTCGCACTGTCGCCCAGGCTGGAGTGCAATGGCACAATCTTGGATCACTGCAACCTCTGCCTCCCAGGTTCAAGAGATTCTCCTGCCTCAGCCTCCTGAGTAGCTGAGATTATAGGTGCCTGCCACCACGCCCGGCTAGTTTTTTGTATTTTTAGTAGAGACGGGGTTTCGCTATGTTGGCCAGGCTGGTCTTGAACTCCTGACCTCGTGATCCGCCTGCCTCGGCCTCCAAAAGTGCTGGGATTACAGGCATGAGCCACTGCACCGGCCAGGAAGAGCAGAATATTAATCCCAGCTCAGCCCTCTTGCCAAATTACTTTAACTCAAGAAACTTGTTTTCCTACCTGTGCCATGGGGTTAGCGTGAGGGTGAAAAGTGCCTAACAAATGGCTCATGTCTGTAATGCCAGCACTTTGGGAGGCTGAGGCCAGAGGATAACTTGAGCCTAGAAGTTCAAGATCAGCCTGCGCCGCATAGGGAGACTCCATCTCTACAAAAAATAAAAAATTAACTGAGTGTGGCGGTGCACACCTGTGGGCCCAACTGCTCAGGAGGCTGAGGTGGAAGGATTGCGCAAGCCCAGGAAGTCAAGACTGCAGTGAGTGGTAATTGTGCTACTGCATTTCTTTTTTTTGAGATGGAGTCTCACCGTGTTGCCCAGGCTGGAGTGCAGTGTCACTGTCTTGGCACACTGCAACCTCCGCCTCCCAGGTTCAAACAGTTCTCCTGCCTCAGCCTCCCAAGTAGCTGGGATTCCACGTGCGAGCCACCACGCCCGGCTAATTGTTTTTTTGTATTTTTAGTAGAGACAGGGTTTAAACAGGTTGGCCAGGCTGGTTTGGAACTCCTGACCTCAAGTGATCCACCCGCCTCAGCTCCCAAAGTGCTGGGATTACAGGCGTGAGCCACTGCACCTGTCCGTGCTACTGCATTTCATGCATTCCAGTTTGGGTGATAGAGTGAGACCATGTCTCAAAAAAAAAAAAAAAAAAAGGCCGGGCGCGGTGGCTCACGCTTGTAATCCCAGCACTTTGGGAGGCCGAGGCGGGCGGATCACAAGGTCAGGAGATCGAGACCACGGTGAAACCCCGTCTCTACTAAAAAATACAAAAAATTAGCCGGGCGTGGTGGCGGGCGCCTGTAGTCCCAGCTACTCGGAGAGGCTGAGGCAGGAGAATGGCGTGAACCTGGGACGCGGAGCTTGCAGTGAGCCGAGATTGCACCACTGCACTCCAGCCTGGGCGAAAGAGCAAGACTCCGTCTCAAAAAAAAAAAAAAAAAAAAAAAAAAAATGAGGCCTGACATACAGTACTGGTGCTTTTATAGATATATATATATATATATATATATATTTTTTTTTTTTTTTTTTTTTTTTTGAGACAGAGTCTCGCTCTGTCGCCCAGGCTGGAGTGCAGTGGCGCAATCTCGGCTCACTGCAAGCTCCGCCTCTCAGGTTCATGCCATTCTCCTGCCTCAGCCTCTCCGAGTAGCTGGGACTACAGGCGCCCGCCACCACGCCCGGCTAATTTTTTGTATTTTTAGTAGAGACGGGGTTTCACCGTGGTCTGGATCTCCTGGCCTCATGATCCGCCCGCCTCGGCCTCCCAAAGTGCTGGGATTACAAGCATGAGCCACCGCGCCCGGCCAGTACTGGTGCTTATTAACTAATATTAGGGAGCACTGTGGCACCATCTGTTCATGTATGTGAAGAAAAGCTGGAAGGATGCAGTCCCTTAACCTCTTCCCCTCAACCAGGCCTCGCTATGGCCCGGGAACCATGATGAGGCTAGAAATGGAGGCAGCACTTGCCTGTCCCTGCCCAATTTCTCCTGTTGAGGTATCTTTGTCCTTGCCCGAAGATGTGGATATAGTCTACTATCCAGCCATCCCTTCCTGTACCGCCACGATCCTGAAAGTGGGGAAGAGAATACAGAAGACTGTCAGCCACACTGCCGAGGGAGGCACAGTGCAAACTGCCCTGGGGTTTGCTGTGGGGAGAGGGAAGAGGTCAGAGCCTTAGGTAACTGGGGCAGACAGACTAAATATATTTAAGAACTGGACCGGGCGCAGTGGCTCAGGCCTCTAATCCCAGCACTTTGGAAGGCCAAGGTGGGTGGATCACCTGAGACCAGGAGTTCGAGACCAGCCTTGCCAACATGGCAAAACCCCATCTCTACTAAAAATACAAAAAATTATCTGGGCATGGTGGCAGGTGCCTGTAATCCCAGCTGCTCAGGAGCCTGAGGCAGTACAATTGCTTGAACCCCGGAGGCAGAAGTTGCAGTGAGCCGAGATCCTGCGATTGCACTCCAGCCTGGGCAACAAGAGCCAAACTCCATCTCAAAAAAAAAAAAAAAAAAAAAAGAAAAAAGAAAAAGGAGAACCTATTGCCTCTCAGGGAGGGGCAGTTGAGCTTGGCAGCTGCAGGCTCAGTTTCTGTTGCTAGACAGGCTGGGTTCTAACTCCAGCTCAACCATTAACAGGCTTTGTGACCTTGGGCCAATTACACAGCTTCCCTGGGCCTCAGTTTTACTATCAGTAAAAGGAGTATTGCTTTGAGGTTTGTTTTTTGAGACACAGTCTTACTCTGCTGCCCAGACGGGAGTGCAGTGTTGCCATCTCGGCTCACTGCAACCTCCACTTCCTGGGTTCAAACAATTATCCTGCCTCAGCCTCCTGAGTAGCTGGGATTACAGGCATGCGCCACCATGCCCGGCTAATTTTTGTATTTTTAGTAGAGACAGGGTTCACATATTGGCCAGGCTGGTCTCAAACTCTTGAACTCAAGTGATCCACCCCCCTCGGCCTCCCAAAGTGCTGGGATTACAGGATTGAGCCTGGCTTGCTTTGAGACTTAAGTGATTTTATTCAGATAAAGGGCCTGGCATAGTGAAGTTTAATAAATGTTATCTTTATTTAAATGAAAATAATACCTACCACAAATGGTGGTTTTGACAATTAAAGAATACTTTTAAAAATTAAACAGGTTGGCTGGGAGTGGTGTAATCCCAGCACTTTGGGAGGCCGAGGCTGGAGGATCTCCTGAGGTCAAGAGTTGGAGACCAGCCTGGCCAACATGGCGAAACCCCGTGTCTACTAAAAATACAAAAATTAGCCAGGTGTAGTGGCACATGCCTGTAATCCCAGCTACTCAGGAGGCTGAGGCAGGAGAATTACTTGAACCCGGAGACAGAGGTTGAAGTGAGCTGAGATCCCGCCACTGCACTCCAGCCTGGGCAACAGGGCGGGACTCCACCTCTAAAAAAAAAAAAATTAAAAGATTAGCTGCTGGGCATGGTGGCACACGCCTACAGTCCCAGCTACTCAGGAGGCTGAGACTGGAGGATTGCTTGAGCCCAGCAGTTCGAGGCTGCAGTGAGCTGTGCCACTGCACTTCCAGCCTGTGTGACAGAGTTGCACTCTGTCTCAAAAAAGAAAATTAGAAAGCCTTTTTCAAGGCCAGGTGTGGTGGCTCACACCTGTAATCCCAGCACTTTGGGAGGCTGAGGCAGGTGGATCACTTGAGATCAGGAGTTTGAGACCAGCCTGGCCAACATAGTGAAACCCCGTCTCTACTAAAAATACAAAAAATTAGCTGGGTGTGGTGGTGGGCACTTGTAATCCCAGCTATTCAGGAGGCTGAGGCAGGAGAATCGCTTGAACCTGTGAGGCAGAGGTTGCTGTGAGCCGAGATGACGCCACTGCACTCCAGCCTGGACGACAGAGTGAGACTCTGTCTCAAAAAAAAAAAAAAGAAAGAAAGAAAGCATTTTCAAAATATGTATACCCTCTCATTTTCAAGCTTTTAAATACTCAGGTTCTTCCTTTTCCCCTCCCCAGACTCTGGTTCCTTCTGTCGTAAAATTATGAGTCGATGCCAGCGTGGTGGCTCATGCCTGTAGTCCCAGCACTTTGGGAGGCCGAGATGGGCAGAAAACTTGAGCTCAGGAGTTCAAGACCAGCCTGGGCAACATGGTGAAACCTTGTCTCTGTAGTCCCAGCTACTAGAGAGGCTGAGGTGGGAGGATCGCTTCAACACGGAAAGCGGAGGTTGCAGTAAGCCAAAATTATGCCACTGCACTCCAGCCAGGGTGACAGAACAAGACCCTGTCTCAAAAAAAAAAGAAAGAAAAAAGAAAAGAAAAGTTGGGCCAGGCGCGGTGGCTCACGCCTGTATCCCAGCACTTTGGGAGGCCGAGGCAGGCAGATCACAAGGTCAGGAGTTTGAGAACATACTGGCTAACACAGTGAAACCCCGTCTCTACTAAAAATACAAAAATTTAGCCGGGCATGGTGGCGGGCCCATGTAGTCCCAGCTACTTGGGAGGCTGAGGCAGGAGAATGGCATGAATCCGGGAGGTGGAGCTTGCCGTGAGCAAGCCACTGCACTCCAGCCTGGGCGACAGAGTGAGACTCCGTCTCAAAAAAAAAAAAAAAAATTACATGAGTCAACACATGTGTGACTCATGTGTGTCCATATACATGCACTGCACAGACCTATGCAAACATGCAAACATACATTTGGGACTATACACACACACACACAAACCCCGAAGATTTGCTCACAGAATAACCCCATGAGTCTTCCTGTCTCTTCCCCACACCGCTTATATGTAGAAACACAAATACTGGAAGCAAAATGTTGGGGGAAAAATTGAATCATCAGCAAACAGTCTCAGAATCTTTGATCTGGGGGGTTGGTGGAGAACTCTGCTGGGAAGGGGCCTACACCTAGGAGGGAAAAGGCCAGGGGGAAGAACTGAGGTCCACAGAGGTTTGAGAGGTGTCCCTCCCATCAGACCAAAGAACCCAGAGAGCAAGCCCCACGCCCTGCCACTATGATGTCACAGGAGTCTCGCCCTGCAGGTCAAGTCAATTCCCTTTGTCTTGCTCACTGAGGTCACACGGATTTTCGTGTATTTAGAGAATTTGCGGTGTGAGGTCACCCTAGAGGGCGGGTCTGTGACGTCACAAAGGACAAAGAGACCGACTGGTTTGGGAGAAGCTGGCTTTGAGCCCTATCCCCTTGCCTTGCAGAAACCCGGAATGAGTCTATTCTCAAATTCAGGGCTGGAAGGCCATTCTGTGAGCTCAGGGATCTTGCACTCAACACCTGTCCTCCCTCTCCTCCAGTCCTCGGGCTGCGTTAAGAAAACTGGGAGGCGGTGGCGGGAGGATAGCCTGAGCCCAGGAGTTCAAGACCAGTCTGGGTAACAAGGCGAGACCCCCTCTCTACAAAAAAAAAAAAAAAAAAATTAGCCCGGCGTGGTGGCGCGAGCCTGTAGTCCCGGCTAATCGCAAGGCTGAGGTGGGAAGATCGCTTGACCCTGGGAGGTGGAAGCTACAGTGAGCTGTGATGGCACCACTGCACTCCAGCCTGGGCGAGAGTCAGACCCTGTAATTACAGGCTCACACCTGTAATCCCAGTCTGGGTAACATGGCGAAGAAGTTTTGTATCTTTACCAAAAATACAAAAATTAGTCTGGCGTGGTGGCGCGCCTGTAATCCCAGCTACTCGGTAGGCTGAGGCAGGAGAATCGCTTGAACCCGGGAGGCGGAGGTTGCAGTGAGCCAAGATGGTGCCACTCACTACACTCCAGCCTGGGTGACAGAGCGAGACTCTGTCTCAAAATAATAATAATGATTAAAAATTTAAAAAAGAAAAGAAAGTAAACCGAGGAGGTGAAAGTGGCGGAGCCTTGTTTGTGGTGAGGACGCTGGAGTGAAGATTTATTTTTTTTTTATTTTTTTATTTTTTTTTTTGAGACGGAGTCTCGCTCTGTCGCCCACGCTGGAGTGCAGTGGCACGATCTCGGCTCACTGCAAGCTCCACCTTCCGGGTTCATGCCATTCTCCTGCCTCAGCCTCTCCGAGTAGCTGGGACTACAGGCGCCCGCCACCACGCCCGGCTAATTTTTTGTATTTTTAGTAGAGACGGGGTTTCACCGTGGTCTCACCGTGGTCTCGATCTCCTGACCTCGTGATCCGCCCGCCTCGGCCTCCCAAAGTGCTGGGATTACAAGCGTGAGCCACCGCGCCCGGCGGAGTGAAGATTTAGGGAGATGTGTGGGGTCTTCCGGGAAGCTCCTATACCTGATCAGTTTTCCGCAAAAGGGGCGGAACCACGTGGCTCTGGAAGTAGCTGCGGGCGTGGTAGTCGCGCTGCGCGTTGTAGGGCGGAATCGCCGACCACAGCTTGGGCCTAGAGCGCCCATAAGCGCGGGCAGTGGTGCTCACAGCCACCCCGTCCAAGATAAAGCCTTTCTCCAGTCGCAGGCGACACTCTCTCAGATACGCCATCCCAACCACTGTAGCCTCGGAGGGCCTTTCTGGTGGCGGATGAGGACCCTAGATGGGGACACCCCTGCGCATTGTTACGTGATGTCAACGACCCCTGCGACACAAATCCTATTGTCTCCACTCACCCCGGGTTGACCGGTGGGCCCTTAAGGCAGTGGGGGGAGTTGCTTGCTTGGCCCCAGAGGAGGTTGACCAGAGACTGACTGTGCAGGAGGAGTTGGAAAGTGAAGGGGAGGAGACTGGATAACCGATTGTGGGCAGTTTGTGTGCAGTTAGGCCCCGCTCCCCCAGTTTTCCTTTAAGGTGAGTATTCTCTTTTCCTACGGTATTACATGCTATTTCCTCAGCTCAGTTTTGTTGAAAAGCTTGTACCCGGAATTGATCAGAAAGTTCAGATCGCACCTACTTCCAATTCACATTTTACAGAGCTAGAAGTTGAAGCTTAGAAAGGTTCCCTAGGCCGGGCTCGTTGGCTTACGCCAGTAATCCCAGCATTTTGGGAGAACGAGGCGGGGGGGGCATCAATTGAGCCCAGGAATTCAAGACCAGCCTAAGCAATACAGCGAAAGTCCATCTCTACTAAATAAATGAATACTTAGCCGAGTGTGGTGGCACGCACCTGTGGACTCAGCTGCACTGCAGGCTGGGCCATGGAAGTGGAGGCTGCAGTGAGCCATGATTGTGCCACACTCCAGCCTGGATGAGGGAAGGAGGCCCTGTCTCAAAAGACAAAAAAAAAAAAAAAAAAAAAAATGCCGGGCTTGGTAGCTTACGCCTGTAATCCCAGCACTTTGGGAGGCCGAGGCAGGCGGATCAGGAGGTCAGGAGGTCGAGACCATCCTGGCTAACACGGTGAAACCCCGTCTCTACTAAAAATACAAAAAATTAGCCGGGCGTGGTGGCGGACGCCTGTAGTTCCAGCTACTCGGAAGGCTGAGGCAGGAGAATGGCGTGAACCCGGGAGGCGGAGCTTGCAGTGAACCGAGATCGCACCACTGCATTCCAGCCTGGGCGACAGAGCGAGACTATGTCTCAAAAAGAAAAAAAAAAAAAAAGAGGTTCCCCAAATCCAGTTAGCTGACTTCCGGTCAGTCCACTTAACAATTCTCCTGCCCCACCCGAATTAACATTATTTATTGGCCGGGCGCGGTGGCTCACGCCTGTAATCCCAGCACTTTGGAAGGCCAAGGCGGGCGGATCACGAGGTCAGGAGATCGAGACCATCCTGGCTAACACAGTGAAACCCTGTCTGTACTAAAAATACAAAAAAATTAGCCGGGCGCGGTGGCGGGCGCCTATAGTCCCAGCTATTCGGGAGGCTGAGGCAGGAGAATGGCGTGAACCCGGGAGGCGGAGCTTGCAGTGAGCAGACATCAAGCCACTGCACTCCAGCCTGGGCGACAGAGCCAGACTCCATCTCCAAAAAAAAACAAAAAAAACATTATTTATTTACTTATTCTTTTTATTTATTCATTTATTTATTTTAGAGACAAAGTCTCGCTCTGTCGCCCAGGTTGGAGTGCAGTGGCTCTATCCCGGCTCACTGCAACCTGTGCCTCCCAGCTTCAAGCAATTCTCTGCCTCAGCCTCCCGAGTAGCTGGGATTACAGGCACCTGCCACCACACCTGGCTAATTTTTTGTATTTTTAGTAGAGCCGGGGTTTCACCATCTTGGCCAGGCTGGTCTTGAACTCCTGATCTCATGATCCACCCCTCTCAGCTTCCCAAAGTGCTGGGATTACAGGCGTGAGCCACCGCGCCCGGCCTTTCACTTATTCTTTCTTTCCTTCTATCTATCTATCTATCTATCTATCTATCTATCTATCTATCTATCTAGAGAGGGAGTCTGGCTCTGTTGCCCAGGCCGGAGTGCAGTGGCACGATCTTGGCTCACTGCAACCTCCGCCTCCCAGGTTCAAGTGATTCTTCCGCCTCAGCCTCCAGAGTAGCTGAGATTACAGATGCCTGCCACTAAGCCCGGCTAATTTTGGTATTTTTAGTAGAAACGGGGTTTTGCCATGTTGGCCAAGCTGGTCTCGAACTCCTGACCTCAAATTATCAGCCCACCTCGGCCTCCCAAAGTGCTGGGATTACAGGCATAAGCCACTGTGCCTGGCCTATTATATATATATTTTTAATTTATATATATAAAAATATATAATATTTTATATTTATATTATTTTATATTTATATTTAAAATATATATATATTTTTAAGATGTCACCCAGGCTGGAGTGCAGTGGTGCGGCCTCGGCTCACTGCGACCTCTGCCTCCCGGGTTCAATCAATTCTCCTGTGTCAGCCTCCTGAATAGCTGAGATTACATGCCCGTGTCACCACCCCAGACTAATTTTTTTTTTTTTTTGAGATGGAGTCTTGCTCTGTCACCCAGGCTGGAGTGCAGTGGCAGGATCTCAGCTCACTGCAGCCTCCTGGGTTCAAGCAATTCTCCTGCCTCAGCTTCCTAAGTAGCTGGAATTACAGGCTCACGCCACCACACCTGGCTAATTTTTGTATTTTCAGTAGAGCCGGGGTTTCACAATGTTGGCCAGGCTGGTCTCGAACTCCTGACCTCAGGTGATCCACCTGCCTCGGCCTACCAAAGTGCTGGGATTACTGGTGTGAGCCATCCTGCCTGCCACCCGGCTAATTTTCTTTTTTTTTTTTTTTTTTAGACGGGGATTCACTCTTGTTGCCCAGGCTGGAGTGCGATGGCACGATCTTGGCTCACTGCAACCTCTGCCTCCCAGGTTCAAGCGATTCTCCTGCCTCAGCCTCCCGAGTAGCTGGGATTACAGGTACGTGCCACCACGCCTGGCTAATTTTGTATTTTTAGTAGAGACGGGGTTTCTCCATGTTGGTCAGGCTGGTCTCGAACTCCTGACCTCAGGTGGTCTGCCCGCCTTGGCCTCCCAAAGTGCTGGGATTACAGGCATGAGCAACCGTGCCTGGCCATTGATTTTTGTATTTTTTTTTTTTTTTAAAATTTTTTTGAGATGGAGTCTTGCTCTATTGCCCAGGCCGGAGTGCAGTGGTGTGATCTTGGCTCACTGCAACCTCTGCCTCCTGGGTTTACAGGTGCATGCCACCACACTTGGCCAATTTTTATATTTTTTCTAGAGACAGGGTTTCACCAGGCTGGTCTTGAACTCCTGACCTCAGGTGATTCACCTGCCTCAGTCTCCGAAAGTGCTGGGATTACAGGCATGAGTAATTTTTGTATTTTTAGTAGAGACGGGGTTTCACAATGTTGGCCAGGCTGGTCTCAAAATTCTAACCTCTGGTGATCCTCCGCCTTGGCCTCCCAAAGTGCTGGGATTACAGGTGTGAGCCACCATGCTCAGCCCCACCCCAGTTATTTTCATCCGCTATTATTTATGCTTTTTTTTTTCCCCGGAGACATGGTTTCACTCCAATTTCCCAGGCTGGCATGCAGTGTTGCGATCCGGAATCACTGCAACCCCTGCCTCCTGGACTCAAGCAGTTCTTCTGCCTTAGCCTCCAATTAGCTGGGATTACAGGCACACGCCACCAGGCTCGGCTAATTTTTGTATTTTTTGTAGAGACAGGGTTTTGCTGTGTTGGCCAGACTGGTTTTGAACTCCTGAGCTCAAGTGATCAGCCCACCTTGGCCTCCCAAGCTGGGAGTTACAGCTATGAGCCACCAGCACTGGCCTTATCTTTCCTTTAAAATAACAAAACCGTGGAGGGACACGTTACCGTATTTTTCCTCCAGCTAATTTTCTTTTTTTTTTTGGTTTTTTTTTTTTTTTTTTTTTTTTTTTGAGACGGAGTCTCGCTCTGTCACCCAGGCTGGAGTGCAGTGGTGCAATCTCGGCTCACTGCAAGCTCCGCCTCCCGGGTTCATGCCATTCTCCTGCCTCAGCCTCTCCGAGTAGCTGGGACTACAGGCGCCCGCCACCACGCCCGGCTAATTTTTTTTTTGTATTTTTAGTAGAGACGGGGTTTCACCATGGTCTCGATCTCCTGACCTCGTGATCCGCTCGCCTCGGACTCCCAAAGTGTCCTCCAGCTAATTTTCTTTTTCTTTTTCCTTTAGTTTCCACATACAGCATTGGATCTAGGTAATTATATAAGTTATATATTTTATTTTATTTATTTCTGAGACAGAGTGTCGCTCTGTTGCCCAGGCTGCAGTGCAGTGGAGTGATCTAGGCTCACTGCAGCCACCGCCTCCTGGGTTGAAGCCATTCTCCTGCCTCAGCCCAGAGTAGCTGGGAGTACAGATACACACAACCACACCCAGCTAATTTTTTTTGTAGAGATGGAGGTGTTTTTTTGTTTGTTTTTTGGGTTTTTTTTTGTTTTTTTCTTGAGACAGAGTCTCGCTCTGTCGCCCAGGCTGGAATGCAATTGCGTGATCTCGGCTCACTGCAACCTCCACCTCCCGGGTTCAAGTGATTCTTCTGTCTCAGTCTCCCGAGTAGCTGGAGTTACAGGTGACTGCCACGACTCCCAGCTGATTTTATTTTATTTTTTTGAGACAGAGTCTCACTCTGTCACCCAGGCTGGAGTGCAGTGGCGCGATCTCGGCCCACTGCAAGCTCTGCCTCCCGGGTTCATGCCATTCTCCTGCTTCAGCCTCCCGCGTAGCTGGGACTACAGGCACCGCCACCACGCCCAGCTAATATTTTGTATTTTGTTTAGTAGATACGGGGTTTCATCGTGCTAGCCAGGATGGTCTCGATCTCTTGACCTCGTGATCCGCCCGCCTCGGCATCCCAAACTGCTGGGATTACAGGCATGAGCCACTGCGCCTGGCCTAATTTTTGTATTTTTAGTAGAGATGGGGTCTCACCATTCTGGCCAGGCTGGTCTTGAACTCCTGACCTCGTGATCCGCCCATCTCAGCCTCTCAAAGTGCTGGGATTACAGGCGTGAGCCACTGTGCCCGGCCTATTTTTTTTTTTTTTTTCATAGAGACAGTCTTGCCCAGGCTGGAGTGCAGTGGTGTGATCATTGCTCACTGCAGCCTTGACCTCCTGGCCTCAAGTGATCCTCCCACCTCAGCCTCCAGTGATCCTCCCACCTCAGCCTCCAGAGTAGCTGAGACTAAAGGTGCACACCACCACACCCGGCCAATTTTTGCATGCCTGTAGCTAGACTTCATTGCTCATCTCAGCCTCCAGAGTAGCTGGGATAATGGGCATGCTCCACTAGGTCTTGTAGTGAATTTACTATTTTTTATATTTACTACTATTTTTATTATGAAAGTACATGTATTACTGTTCAAGTTGCAAGCTACTATAAATCAGATCTGATATCTTGAATCCATTCTATTAAAACTTTTACCTAGAAAGAACTTGCAGAATATAAACAATGACAAAGGAAAAAATATATATATCTGGCTGGGTGCAGTGGCTCACACCTGTAATCTCAGCACTTCGGGAGGCCAAAGGGGGCGGATCACCTGAGGTCGGGAGTTGGAGACCAGCCTGACCAACATGGAGAAACCCCGTCTCTACTAAAAATACACAATTAGCCAGGCGTGGTGGTGCATGCCTGTAATCCCAGCTACTCGGGAGGCTGAGGCAGAAGAATCACTTGAACCCAGGAGGCGGAGGTTGCGGTGAGCTGAGATCGCACTGTTGCACTCCGGCCTGGGCACAAGAGCGAAACTCGGTCTCAAAATAAAAAACACTAAAAAAAAAAAAAAAAGATACAAAAATCAGCCTAGCGTGGTGGCGGGCAACTGTAGTCACAGGTACTCGGGAGGCTGATGCAGGAGAATCCCTAGAACCCAGGAGTCGGAGGTTGCAGTGAGTTGAGATTGCACCACCGTACTCCAGCCTGGGCAACAAGATCCCAGGAGTGAGATGGAGTCTCCCCGGCTCACTGCAACCTCCGTCACTGCAACCTCTGCCTCTTGGGTTCAGACTACAGGCATGCGTCATCACGCCCAGCTAATTTTGTATTTTTAGTAGACGAGATTTCACCATGTTGGCCAGGCTGGTCTTGAACTCCTCACCTCAGGTGATCAGCCCATCTTGGCCTCCCAAAGTGCTGGGATTACAGGTGTGAGCCACCATGCCCAGCTGACAAAGGAAAACATTTAGTGAAATGTAAATATAAAGCTTTTAATCCAAGTCAAAAAAAATCTGCAAAGAATAAAATGTGAGGTGGGATGCAGTGGCTCACCCTTGTAATTGCAGCCCTTTGAAGGCCACAGCAGGAGGATTCCGAATCCAGCAGTTCAATGTTATAGTGAGCTTCAGTGGTGTTACTGCACTCCAGCCTGGGTGACAGAGCAAGACTGTCTCAGAAAAGATAAAATTCAAAAATAGCAGCGATTGGGGTAATATATAAGGATCATATATTGCCATAATATATAAAGACATAAATGGTGGGCCTAGGGGCTTGTCACACTAAAGCTGACTTGAAATTGACCATACTCAGGGACGTTATGGTCTAACTCTCTCAAACTAGAGATTTAATACATTTTTTTTCTTTCCCCCAAGACAGAGTTTCACTGGTTGCCCAGGCTGGAGCACAATCGTGCGATCTCGGCTCACTGCAACCTCCACCTCCAGGGTTCACGCGATTCTCCTGCCTCCCAAGTAGCTGGGATTACAGCATGCACCACTATACCTGGATAATTTTGTATTCAGTAGAGATGGGGTTTCAACATGTTGGACAGGCTGGTCTCACTCTCCTGACCTCAGATGATCCACCCACCTCAGCCTCCCAAAGTGCTGGGATTATAGGCATGAGCCACCATGCCCAGCCGAGATTTAATACTTCTAAAACCAAGACTGGTTCAGTCTAGACAGGGTACTGGTTCTAAATCTTGGGTGTACCTTGATATCTCCTGGGAGCTTCACAATTCTGATGTCTGAGTCCTATTCTGCAGTCTGACTTAATTGGTCTAGTCCTATTCTGCAGTCTGACTTAATTGGTCTAGTCCTATTCTGCAGTCTGACTTAATTGGTCTAGGGTATGGACCGGAAACGTTTTCAAAAGCTCCAGGTTAGAACAACTCCTCTCTAGGTCTGGTACACTCCATAACTAGTCATGGAAGACACTAAAGGTAGTCCTTTTTGATACCAAGTGGAGCTTGTATTATACCCAACGTACAGGTAGAGACATTAATGGTTGAGTATTTGCAGATACAGATACATGAACACAAACCTTAATCTATAAGACCCTATTTAGTCCACTTCCCCCCAAATTATTGTTCTAAATGAATACCCATTTTTCCAAGACACTGGGTGTCACCTAAATCAACTCTTCCACAGTTTAGAAAGAAATGCTAACCTCCTACCTTAAGGCCAAGTCCCTTATTGACAGGGCTTTATGCCTGTTCAGTTGGCAAAATTTTATCACATTCTTCCTTTCTCAAACTAGAGCTTGGAACATAAAGTACACGATCATCCTGTTTGTCAAAACATTTTCAGGCCGGGCGCGGTGGCTCACGCCTATAATCCCAGCGCTTTGGGAGGCCGAGGCGGGCGGATCACGAGGTCAGGAGATCGAGACCACGGTGAAACCCCGTCTCTACTAAAAATACAAAAAAATTAGCCGGGCGTGGTGGCGGGCGCCTGTAGTCCCAGCTACTCGGAGAGGCTGAGGCAGGAGAATGGCGTGAACCCGGGAGGCGGAGCTTGCAGTGAGCCGAGATTGCGCCACTGCACTCCAGCCTGGGTGACAGAGCAAGACTCCGTCTTAAAAAAAAAAAAAAAAAATTTCATAGCAAAATACCTGTAGGTACCATCAACTTAATCATCTGCCACTGACAGTAAACCTACACGGCAATTACTGTTGTTTTACAAATATTCAGTTTACTCCAAACCTGTTAACTGCTAAAATGTACATATACAAACAGGCTCCCACTCACATCAATCCTCAAAATCCATGTGTGTGTCCAGGATCTAACTATACAGTCTATCTTAACTTCAATGCCTTTTTTTGGGGCGGGGGCGGGAACGGAATCTTGCTCTGTTGCCCAGGCTGGAGTACAATGGCGCAATCTCGACTCGCTGCAACCCCCACCTCCCAGATTCAAGCGATTCTCAGTAGCTGAGATTACAGGTGGTGCGCCACCACACCCAGCTAATTTTTGTATTTTTAGTAAAGAAGAGGTTTCACCATGTTGGTCAGCCTGGTCTCGAACTCCTGACCTCATGATCCGCCTGCCTTGGCCTCCGAAAGTGTTGGGATTACAGGCGCGAGCCACCATGCCCAGCCATTTGAACACCTTTCTCACTCCAGGAGAAGCTACCATGTATAGCCAGTCATCGAGCAGTATCTACTATTATTTTTGGGACTCAAAACCCAAGTAATACTTTTTGAGGCCAAAATTGTAAATACAGCAATTGGAAGATGCTGAAAGTCTGCAAACTCACAAAAAAGCAAGGATTGCTTTAAAAAAAAAAATGTCCAGAGTTTCCATTTCACAAAAGTGATGGTCAGGGGTCAGGGTATGTCAAAAACATTGTAGAGGCCTGGGTGGGCAGAACACTCAAGGTCAGGAGTTTGAGTCCAGTTTGGCAAACATGGTGAAACCCCGTCTCCACCAAAAATACAAAAATTAGCCAGGCATGATGGCAAGTGCCTGTAATTCCAGCTACTTGGGAGGCTGAGGCAGGAGAATTGCTTGAACCCTGGAGGAGGTGGAGGTTGCAGTGAGCCAAGATCTCTCCACTGCACTCCAGCCTTGGTGACAGAGTGAGACTCCATCTGGAAAAAAAAAAAAAAAGTGTAGAAGTGAACAGGGAGACAAGCACTGCAAACAAATACTTTTTAATGGGTTCAGTTTTTTTTTTTTATTTTTTTTACAAATATACTGGAGAATCACGCAATGCTGCCAGCATTGGATGCAATCCGAGGCCACAAGTCTGCACACTCCTTTGCTACTGGTCCTGTAATGGCAGAACCTGCATTAAAAAATAAATAAATAAAATAAAAACATCAAACACAGAAGATCCTTGGCCTGTACTTCTAGACAATCCGCCCAACCTCAGAGACCTAAGGAACAAGCTGGACTGATTTCCTACCTTTCATCTCGCCTTTATTGTTCACTATGACCCCTGCATTATCTTCAAAGTAAAGAAACACGCCATCTTTTCTACGGTATGACTTTCGTTGTCGAATGACCACTGCTGGATGTACTGAGAGAAGAAAAAAGGACAGCAGTCATTAACCTGTCAAGTTGCAGCGCCACCACAAAAGCAGTTTCCAACTAGACAGAATGTACACTCAGCGTTTGAGACAGTGACAGTGTAAATATCAATCTTTAAGGTGATCCTCCCACCTCAGCCTCTCTAGTATCTTGGACTACAGGTACACACCACCGTGCCCAGATTTTTTTTTTTTTCATAAAGACAGGGTTTTGCCACGTTGGCCAGCCTGGCCTCCCAAAGTGATGGGAGTATAGGCATGAACCACAATCATCTATTCACATCTTAAAATCAAAGCTGCCAGTATTTTCTCACAAGTGTAAAACTGTCAGGACAATTATCCTTGCCTATGCCTTTTCCAACTTCACCTCACAGGTGGGTTATTAAGATCCCAGTATCAGGCCGGGCGCGGTGGCTCATGCTTGTAATCCCAGCACTTTGGGAGGCCGAGGCGGGCGGATCACGAGGTCAGGAGATCGAGACCACGGTGAAACCCCGTCTCTACTAAAAAATACAAAAAAAAAAAAAAAAAAAAAAAAAAAAAAAAAAAAAAAAAAAGATCCCAGTATCACTGAATTGGGATGTAGAAATGGGACCTGGGACCCCCAACTCCTCCCAGTCCTGGCAATGAGCATACCAAGCTATTCAGATTTACACTGGTAAACAGTTTGAATTCCTGGGCCCAAGCACCAGGCTTTGTTTTACTTTTAATGAACTGTTTTCCAGTGTCCTAAGTAACTTTTACACCCATCTGTACTAAAGTGAAAAAGACGCTTTTCCCAACTTTCAAAATGAAGTATCACTACACAGTGAAATATAATGCTTGTAAAGAACTATTGTAGAGTCAGACACACCTGGATTCAAAATCTTCACTGATACTAGCATGGGGTCCTTACACAGAATTTTTATAATGACAGGAAGACTATACTCTAACCAAGTTAGCAATGGGACACATGAGGTAGCCAATACTTACTGACCCTCCTCTACTTATAAACCATTTAATCCTCACAAATTCTTCAAGTACACCTGGCCCTTTTGCACCTTTCTGCGCTTGTTATTTGTTGATATTAAGTTCCAAGGGGAGGGGATGTATTCATTTAGCAGAAACAAGGACTAAAAAAGACATTAACGGAATTGCAAACTCACAACTAGTTTTAAAACTGAAATGTTCGGAGCTCTGGTCTGTCCCACCACTGACTGAGACCAACAATCCACCCTCCTGCCATCTCATCTACAAAGTGAAGGCCATTTGCTCTGCTCTTCTCTGACAGCTCCCTGGGCCACCAATCAGACCCAGGAAGTGTTCTGAGAAGAGGAAAAAGCCCATGCAATTGCTGAATCACAATCACAGTGCTACCCAGCCCTCAAATGGATATTAATGTTGAACAAAAAACGATTTCTAACCCAAAGGCTAAAAATCAACTGGAGAGCATCGTGGGGTGGATACAGGAATAGGAGTAACTGTAATACAGGGCTGACAAATCAACATCACATTTGTAAATCAAGGGATGGCCAGGAACTCTTTAGAAGAGCAAGACATCCCAGGGCAGAGACAGACTAGGCAGGCACAGGAAAAAAGCGCAAGCGCTGAAGTTAAAATGCATCAAACACCAGAAGTTCTAAAGCCAGACAGGACACAAGCTGCAAGTATTTTGAGGCCTCCCCCTTTAAATCATACACCTGACAGGAAAACTTTTGAGGGGGTAGCCTGAGATTAAGTAATGAGCAATTAGCTGGGTGTGGTAGCACACACCTATGATCCCAGCTACTCGGGAGGCTGAGGCAGGACAATCACTTGAGCCTGGGAGGTGGAGGTTGCAGTGAACAGATACGTGCCACTGCACTCCAGCTTGGGCAACAGAGTGAGACTCCGTCTCAAAAACAAATAAAAATAAAATAAGCAATGGGCAGCTTGTTTTTGTTTTTTAGTATTTTTTTTTTTGAGAGCCCAGGAGGCGGAGGTTGCAGTGAGCCAAGATCGTGCCATTGCACTCCAGTACAGTATGGGCTGGGCGACAGAGGGAGACTCCTTCTCAAAAAAAAAAAAAAAATCTAAGTTATGGAAGTGACAAGATGATGGTCCCCCCTCCAACACAATATGAGCAAAAACTTAAGATACTTATCTCACACTGCCTCTCAATGGAAAACAAACTTGAGACCTTGAAAACTGATCCATTTTCCAATAAAGGAAAGCGTCCCCCCACTACTCATCAGTATTAAGTTGGGCTGTGTTTACTCACCCTTTTTTCTGAGCTCTGGTTTGCCTTTCTTGACTGTGGCCATCACCATGTCACCCACACCAGCAGCGGGAAGTCTGTTCAGCCGTCCCTTGATGCCCTTCACGGAGATGATATACAGGTTTTTGGCTCCTACAAAAGAATGTAAATAAAAATAAAAAATGTTAAGGGCCAATCAGGCCGTTCCATCAGTATAACATTTCCCAAACACTTCCAAAGCCTCTCCCTCCACTCACTGTCCAAGCAGTTAGTCCCCAAGAACGCCTTGTCACACCACCGATTGAAGCAAACAACACATGTTGCCACTTCACCCAAAAGCGATGTTTTCACTCTCCCCTTTACTGACGGCTCAATAGGTCATTAACCACAGGCCCATTGAGTGCTTTTAAAAGGGGGAGTATGGCAACGTGCATTCAAAGACCTCACCTGTGTTGTCAGCACAATTGATTACAGCTCCTACCGGAAGACCCAAGGAAATCCGGAATTTCGCACCAGAGGACCCACCACGTCCTGTGGATATAAAGGGAAGGGAAACAGGATAGAGATCACAACCTAGACATGGTTCGGAGGTCTCCCTCATACTCAAGCTGTAATTCACCGCACATGATTTGATGGACTGTACGTTATAGATTATCTCGCTCGGATTTTACTTATGCCGTCCCCATGTGCCACCCGATTCTCATGGAAAGTAGCCTATTTCTTACTATTAACACTCTGACATCGAAATTAAGAAACCTAGACGACTCAGCCTTTGCTCCAACTTTCGCAAAACGCAACTGCTCCTGCAAGGCATAAGACCGCAGAGGTCGCGCAAACCAGGGCCTAATCCAGTCTAACTTCAACCCCATTACGATAGCCCTATTCGCGGAGCGATCTCGCGGGATCCAGACTACATTCCTGTCGGGATCCTGCCATCTCAACTATCCAGCACTCCACTGCCACTTTCGAGAGCCCTGGCAGTGCTCTCGCGGTGGCCTGGCTCTCTCTCTCCGGCCTGAAGGAGAGCAAAGCGCCCCAGCTGCCTAGCGCCACCGCTCCTGACGAATCCGCCAGCCACTGCACGACAGATGGTGGAGGATCCTCCAGAAACAAAACCTCACCTCGCTTCGACATCTTGAACGCCGGAAAAAAGAAAAAAGGAAGTCGATTCAAAGGACACTGGGATATGAACTTTGACGCCCCGCCCACCCGCGTCACGTGGCCGGAGCTTAAAAACCTGCCTCTTCCGCCTCTGGGCGCTGCCTTATTACGTAATAAATTCATGACGTCGCTTTTAGCCCTCTGCGAAGTGGGCGTTGAAGTAGAAGCGCAAGAGATGGGACGTCTCTTCCCTACGAGCTTAAAAGTAGTTAGAAACATGGAAACAGTGATTTGTTAACTTGCTCACGACCTTTTTTGACCACTTAATGGTGTCAGGCACTTATCTGCACACTAGAGAATAGGAATTAAAACACGGTTTGTGCCGTGTGGGGGTTCCCCAAGGAACAAAGAAAGTGGGGGAGGGAGGGAGAACAAGCTCTAAACGATTTCATTGAATGTAATACAGTTGAGAAGTGCTACAGATCATTCCATCTATGTGTTCTTGGTACCATACCATTCTGTATTTTACATATACAGTATTGCGCTATTTATTGACCCGCCCCACACGCACACACTTTTTTTTTCTTTTTTTGAGACGGAGTCTCACTCTGTCGCCCAGGCTGGAGTATAGTGGCTAGATCTCAGCTCACTGCAACCTCCGTCTCCCGGGTTCAAGCAATTCTCTGTCTCAGCCTCAGAGTAGCTGAGACCACAGGCGCCCGCCAAAACGCTGGGCTAATTTTTGTATTTTTAGTAGAGACGGGGTTTCGCCATGTTGTTGGCCAGGCTGGTCTCGAACTTTTGATCTCAAGTGATCTGCCCGCCTTGGCCTCTCAAAGTGCTGGATTACAGGCGTGAGCCCCCGCGCCAGGGCTAATTGCTCCTTTCACAGCTTCAGCCGCCCCTCATTCTCCTGGGTTCTTTGCTTCCCACGATACATTAATTCAAATACTTATTGAGCTCCTACTTTATAGCAGGTTCTGTCCAGGGCGTACAGCGAATTACATTAGATAACAAAATAGATCAACATTCTTTTCCTTATGGAGCTTACATTCTGCTGGGGTGCAGGTGGAGGAGGAGATTAGACACTAAACAAAAGATATAATAAATAATTGTAGTATGTAGTATGTTAGATGGGGATATGTATTATAAAAATATAAATAGTATCGCTTCTCGGCCTTTTGGCCAAGATCAAGTGTAAAATATAAACATTAGCCGGGCGCGGTGGTTCACGCCTGTAATCCCAGCGCTTTGGGAGGCTGAGGCGGGCGGATCACGAGGTCAGGAGATCGAGGCCATCCTGGCTAACACAGTGAAACCCCGTCTCTACTGAAAATACAAAAAATTAGCCGGGCGTGGTGGCGGGCGCCTCTAGTCTCAGCTACCCGGGAGGCTGAAGCAGGAGAATGGCGTCAACCCGGGAGGCGGAGCTTGAATGAGCCGAGATCGTACCACCGCACTCCAGCCTGGGGGACAGAGTGAGACTGTCTCAAAAAAAAAAAAAAAAAAAAACCACAAAGAAACATTAGGGGGGCGTGGTGGCAGGTGCCTGTAATCCCAGCTACTCGGGAGGCCGAGGCAGGAGAATCGTTTGAAACAAGGAGGTGGAGGTTGCAGTGCCTGAGCTCAGGAGCTGAAGACCCAGCCCAAGCAACATGGCAAAACCGTCTCTACTAAAAAGACAAAAAATTAGCCAGGCGTGGTGCGTGCCTGCAGTCCCCAGCTACTCGGGAGGCTGAGGCACAAGAATCATTGGAACCCAGGAGGTGGAGGTTGCAGTGAGCCGAGATCGCGCCAGTGCACTCTAGCCTGGGTGACAGAGCGAGACTCCGTCTCAAAAAAAAAAAAAAAAAAAGATACTGACATGAAACCAGGTACAGTGGCTCACATCTATAATCCCAAAACAATTTGGGAGGTTGAAGCAGGAGGATCCCTTGAGCCCAGGAGTCTGAGACCCGCCTGGGCAACATAGGGAGAGTCCATTTCTACAAAACATTTAAAAATTAGCTGGTGGCAGCTGGGCACAGTGGCTCATGCCTGTAATCCCAGCACTTTGGGAGGCTGAGGCAGGCGGATCATCTGAGGTCAGAAGTTTGAGACCAGCCTGCCCATCAAGGTGAAACCCCGTCTCTACTAAAAATACAAAAATTAGCTGGGCATGGTGGCGGGCAACCTGTAATCCCAAGTACCCAGGAATCTGAGACAGGAGAATTGTTTGAACCCAGGAGGCGGAGGTTGCAGTGAGCCCAGATTGCACCACTGCACTCCAGCCTGAGCAACAGAGCGACACTCTGTCTCAAAATAAAATAAAATAAAATAGGCTAGTGGCATGGGAATCTGAGGCAGGAGAATCACTTAAACCCAGGAATTGGGGACCGCAGTGAGCCGTGATTGCACCACTGCACTCCAACCTGGGCTACAGAGAGAAACCCTTCGTCATTTTCCAATAAAAAGCCCTAAGGCAGGGGTGTGCCTGAATCGAATGAGCAAGGAAGCCAGATGTGATTGGACAGGACGAGTAAAGAGCAAAATAGTTGGCCGGGCGCGGTGGCTCACGCTTGTAATCCCAGCAGTCTGGGAGGCCGAGGCGGGCGGATCATGAGGTCAGGAGATCGAGACCACGGTGAAACCCCGTCTCTACTAAAAATACAAAAAATTAGCCGGGCGTGGTGGTGGGCGCCTGTAGTCCCAGCTACTCGGAGAGGCTGAGGCAGGAGAATGGCGTGAACCCCGGGGGGCGGAGCTTGCAGTGAGCCGAGACTGCGCCACTGCACTCCAGCCTGGGCGACAGAGCGAGACTCTGTCTCAAAAAAAAAAAAAGAGCAAAATAGTAAGAAATGCAGTCAGAAGTAATGGAACGGTGGCTCACGCCTGTAATCCCAGAACTTTAGGAGGCCAAGGCAGGTGATAACCTGAGGTCAGGAGTTCAAGACCAGCCTGGCCAACATGGTGAAACCCTGTCTCTACATAAATACAAAAATTAACCATGCATGATGGCAGGTGTCTGTAATCCCAGCTACTCGGTGGGTTGAGGTGGGAGAATCGTGTGAACCTGGGAGGCAGAGGTTGCAGTGAGCCAAGATCACACCACTGCACTCCAGCCTAGGCAACAGAGCAAGAGCTCTGTCTCAAAAAAAGGAAGTCATGGAATGAAACCACTGTGGACTTTGGCATTGGCTGAGTGAAATGAGGAACCATTGTTTGATTTTAAGCAGAGGAGGGACATGATTTGACTAATGTGTCAGAAGGATCACTGTGGTTGAGTTGTTGAGACTAGACTGTGGGAGAGGACACAGAGATAGAAGTAAGAAGATCCATTAGGAAGCTATTGCAGTAACCCAGCAGAGAAATGATGGTGGTTTGGACTAGAATGGTAGCAGTGGAGGTAATGTGGTCAGATTCTGGATGTGTTTTGGAGGTAGAGCCAATAAAATGTGGGGTATGAAAGATAGGAATCAGGCCGGGCGCGGTGGCTCACGCCTGTAATCCCAGCACTTTGGGAGGCCGAGGCGGGCGGAGCACGAGGTCAGGAGATCGAGACCATCCTGGCTAACACGGTGAAACCCCATCTCTACTAAAAATACAAAAAAAAAAAATTAGCCGGGCGAGTTGGCGGGTGCCTGTAGTCCCAGCTACTCGGGAGGCTGAGGCAGGAGAATGGCGTGAACCCCGGGGGGCGGAGCCTGCAGTGAGCCGAAATCGCGCCACTGCACTCTAGCCTGGGCGATAGCGAGACTCCGTCTCAAAAAAAAAAAAAAAAGAAAGATAGGAATCAAAATGTCTCCAAGGCTTTAGGCCTGAGCAATTGGACGATATCATTGCCGTCAACCAAGATGAAGAAGGCTATGGTTATAGGAGGAACAGTGTTCTTGGTTGGTACTACCACCAGTGTCTCAACCAGAAAACAGGGACACAATTAATTCTCTTCTCCCAGGCTCCTAGATCTAGTCACCAAGGTCTATCAACTTGACTCTACTTCCTAAATTTTTCTGCCCATGCCTTCCACGGTCTGCCTTTGTTTCAAAGCTATTGCATCAGCCTCTATATGGTCAGACCATAATTTCCCACTGCTTAAAATCATGTGCTGGCCAGGCATCGTGGCTTACGCCTGTAATCCCAGCACTTTGGGAGGCCGAGGCAGGCAGATCACCTGAGGCCAGGAGTTTGAGACCAGCCTGGCCAACATGGTGAAACCCTGTCTCTAATAAAAATACAAAAATTAGTCAGGGGTGATGGCACGCACCTGTGATCCCAGCTATTCAGGAGGCTGAGCAGAAGAATCGCTTGAACCCAGGAGGCAGAGGTTGCAGTGAGCCAAGGTTGCCCCACTGCACTCCAGCCTGGGCATAGAGTGAGACTCCATCTCAAAACAAACAAACAAACAAAAAACAAGAAAACAAAACAAAAAAAATGTGCTGACCCTCTAGTACTTTAGAATAAAGTCCAAGCTGTTTAGCACAGCATTGAAGTCACTTGAAATGGCTTACCTCTTCCCTGGCTCCATCTTCTGCCACCTTGCCTCTTACATTTCACACACCAGAAACACCAAACCACTTAGGATTTCTGGACATATAGCTTAGATTCACACTTTCTTGTATTTATGCAATCACCTGCTTTAGCCACTATGTGTTATTTATTTATTTATTTTGAGACAGAGTTTCGCTCTTATTGCCCAGGCTGGAGTGTAATGGCACCATCTCAGCTCACTGCAACCTCCGCCTCCAGGGTTCAAATGATTCTCCTGCTTCGGCCTCCCAAGTAGCTGGGATTACAGGTGTACACCACCATGGCCAGCTAATTTTTTTTTTTGTATTTTTGGTAGAGATGGGGATTTCACCATGTTGGTCAGGCTAGTCTCGAACTCCTGACCTCGAGTGATCCACCTGACTCAGCCTCCCAAAGTGCTGGGATTACAGGCGTGAGCCACCGCGCCCGGCAACCTGTTCTTTAAAACTCGGCTCAGATACCATTTCTTCTCTGAGCCGTTTCACAACCTCAGCAGTTTATTCCCTGAGCCACTTCTTTACTAGGAGCTGTGGTTCTCAAATATTTTCATTTTAGACCCCTTTACACTCTTTTTTTTCTTTTGAGACAGAGTCTCACTCTGTCACCCAGGGTGGAGTGCAGTGGGACCATGTTGGCTCACTGCAACCTCCATCTCCTGGGTTCAAGCAATTCTCCTGCCTTAGCCTCCTGAGTAGCTGGGATTACAGTCACCCACTACCATGCCCAGCTAATTTTTTTGTATTTTTAGTAGACACAGGGTTTCACCATGTTGGCCAGTCTGGTCTTGAACTCCTGACCTCAGGTGATCCACCCGCCTCGGCCTCCCAAAGTGCTGGGATTACAGGTGTGAGCCACTGTGCCCGGCCCTTTTTTTTCTTTGAGACGAAGTTTTGCTCTTGTTGCCCAGACTGGAGTGCAATGGCATGATCTCAGCTCAATGCAACCGCCACTTCCCAGGTTCAAGCGATTCTCCTGCCTCAGCCTCCCGAGTAGCTGGGATTACAGACATGCGGCGCCTCACTCGGCTAATTTTGTATTTTTGTTAGAGATGAGGTTTTTCCATGTTTTTTTTTTTTTTTTTTTTTTTGAGACGGAGTCTCGCTCTTTCACCCAGGCTGGAGTGCAGTGGCGCGATCTCGGCTCACTGCAGGCTCCGCCCCCCGGGGTTCACGCCATTCTCCTGCCTCAGCCTCCCGCGTAGCTGGGACTACAGGCGCCTGCCACCTCGCCCGGCTAATTTTTTGTATTTTTAGTAGAGACGGGGTTTCACTGTGTTAGCCAGGATGGTCTCGATCTCCTGACCTCGTGATCCGCCCGCCTCGGCCTCCCAAAGTGCTGGGATTACAGGCTTGAGCCACCGCGCCCGGCTGGTTTTTCCATGTTGGTCAGGCTGGTCTCGAACTCCCGACCTCAGGTGATCAGCCCACCTCGGCCTCCCAAAGTTCTGGGATTACAGGCGTAAGCCCCCTTGCCCGGTCTCCTTTACACTCCTAAATTATTAAAGACCTCAAAGAGTTTTTGTTTATACAGGTTATATCTGATGACATTTACCATATTATAAATTAAAGTTAAGAAAGTTATTACTTCACGTAAGATAACAATAAACCCATTTTTTGCTAAAGTAAATAACATTTTAGAATGAGGGATAGGTCCAGTTTGGTGGCTCAGGCCTGTAATCCCAGTGGGAGGATCGCTTGTCCTCAGGAGTTTGAGACCAGCCTGGACAACAAAGTAAGACCCTATTTCTACAAAATATCAAAAAATTAGCCAGGTGTGGTGGCGTGCGCCTCTGGTCCTAACTACACAGGAGGCGGAGGCAGGAAGATCACTTGAGCCTGGGAGGTTGAGGCTACAGTGAGCCATGATTGCACCACTGCACTCCAGCCTGGACAACAGAGGCCCTGTCTCAAATTAAAATAAAAAAATAAAATAAATGATAAATAAAATAAAATAAAATAAAATAAAAAATAAAATAAAATACTATATTTTTCCAAACAAAAATAATTTAGTGAGAAGGGTGGCTTTGCTTTACTTATTTTTTTTTTTTGAGATGGAGTCTTGCTCTGTCGCCCAGGCTGGAGTGCAGTGGCGCAATCTCGGCTCACTGCAAGCTCCGCCTCCCGGGTTCACGCCATTCTCCTGCCTCAGCCTCTCCCAGTAGCTGGGACTACAGGCGCCCGCCACCACGCCCAGCTAATTTTTTGTATTTTTAGTAGAGACGGGGTTTCACCGTGGTCTCGATCTCCTGACCTCGTGATCCGCCCGCCTCGGCCTCCCAAAGTGCTGGGATTACAAGCGTGAGCCACCGTGCCCGGCACTTTTTTTTTTTTTTTTAAATCCCTTTAATACCTGGCTTGATGAAATAACTGGTTTTTCATGTTTTTAACACTAATCTGTTGTGATTTCACACATTTAATCTCTAGAAATCTCCAGTGTATTCTCATGAAAGAGCAAGAGTAAGACAGAAAAAAATGACATTATTATTAAAATAATTCTTTCCTCTGCACAGAAAGGGTCTCATTAATATTATCAAGAAAATAGGCCGGGCGCGGTGGCTCACGCCTGTAATCCCAGCACTTTGGGAGGCCGAGGCGGGTGGATCAGAGATCAGGAGATCAAGACCATCCTGGCCAACACGGTGAAACCCTGTCTCTACTAAAAAATACAAAAAATTAGCCGGGTGTGGTGGCGGGTGCCTGTAGTCCCAGCTACTCAGGAGGCTGAGGCAGGAGAATGGCGTGAACCCGGGAGGCGGAGCTTGCAGTGAGCCAAGAGGGCGCCACTGCACTCCAGCCTGGTCGACAAAGTGAGACTCCGTCTCAAAAAAAAAAAAAATAATAATAATTCTTCTGGCTGGGCGCAGGGGCTCGCGCCTGTAATCCCAGTGCTTTGGGAGGCCAAGGCGGGTGGATCACCTGAGGTCAGGAGTTCGAGACCAGCCTGACCAACATGGAGAAACCCTGTTTCTACTAAAGATACAAAAATTAGCCGAGTAAGGTGCCGCATGCCTGTAATCCCGGCTACTCGGGAGGCTGAGGCACTAGAATCGCCTGAACCTGGGAGGCAGAGTTTGCAGTGAGCTGAGATCAAGCCATTGCATTTCAGCTTGGGCGACAGAGTGAGATTACCTAAAAAAAAAAAAAAAATCTTTTCTTGCACACACAAAGGGCCTAAAGGACACCCAGGGATCCCCATATCACACTTCCAACTACCAGGGATTCAGAGAACAAAGTTGCAGATATCACATCCTCCTATAACTTACCAGTTTGTACATTGATATACGTTGTAGAAGGTGAAGTCTATGAAGGTGATAAGGCGGTAATATGTAGTTTATTATTTTCCCAGCATCCACCACAGAATGCTCAGAGAGCTTTATGTTTCTTGCCCGTCACTGTGTTAAAACGGTAGCTGCGAGGGGGCACACCGGATTTGAACCGAGGACTTCTTCATCTAGCAGTCAAATGCTCTACCCCTGAACTATATACCCCCTCTACCAGAGAAAAGAAGACTATACCTTAAATGTAGTGTTTTCTGACCAGATATTGCCTGCTGTGATTCAGAATAATTTGGTGTCTATGATAAACTACTTCAAGAGATCTGGACCCAAGTAAAGTGGTGGGAAAGAAATGAGAAGTCTAAGTCCTCTCTGATTCTGGCTTGAGGGTCTTGTACGGATGTACAGATGTGCAGTGGGATCCCTCTTTTTCATAACTATAGCCCCCCTCCTTTTTTTTTTTTCACTACAGCTGTTTTTACCTCTGGCATCTGGGAATTCTTTTATTATTTATTTTTATTTATTTTTATTATTTTTTTGAGATGTAGTCTTTTTTTTTTTTTTTTTTTTTTTTTGAGACGGAGTCTCGCTCTGTCGCCCAGGCTGGAGTGCAGTGGCGCGATCTCGGCTCACTGCAAGCTCCGCCTCCTGGGTTCACGCCCTTCTCCTGCCTCAGCCTCTCTGAGTAGCTGGGACTACAGGCGCCCACCACCACGCCCGGCTAATTTTTTGTATTTTTAGTAGAGACGGGGTTTCACCGTGGTCTCGATCTCCTGACCTCGTGATCCGCCCGCCTCGGCCTCCCAAAGTGCTGGGATTACAAGCGTGAGCCACCGCGCCCGGCCTGAGATGTAGTCTTGCTCTGTTGCCCAGGCTGGAGTGCAGTGGCGCCATCTTGGCTCACTGCAAGCTCCGCCTCCTGGGTTCACGCCATTCTCCTCCTGCCTCAGGCTCCCGAGTAGCTGGGACTACAGGCGCCCGCCACCACGCCCGGCTAATTTTTGTATTTTTGGTAGTGACGGGGGTTTCACCATATTGGTCAGGCTGGTCTCGAACTCCTGACCTCGGGATCATGCCCACCTTCGCCTCCTAAAGTGTTGGGATTACAGCCGTGAGCCACCGCCGTCCGGCTGCATTTGGGAATGCTTCAAGTCAATTTTCTAGCCTCTGTGTCTGCAACCTGCGCTGCAGTGAATCCTCAGCCCCGTGCTTTGCACACAAGAGGAAGTACTTTCCCTTGTCCTTCCCAAGGCCATCTCTGCTTCCAGGCCAGATGTGTCTCCGTTGTCTCCATTTTCTCCAGCATCTTCAATCACTTCCTTTTCCCCTGGCTCCTTCAAACATCAACAGGTTTCCATTAGGAAAGTATTCTTTTTTTTTTTTTTTGAGATGGAGTTTCCCACTTGTTGCCCAGGCTGGAATGCAATGGCGTGATCTCGGCTCACGACAACCTCCACCTCCCAGGTTCACGCGATTCTCCTGCCTCAGCCTCCCGAGTAGCTGGGATTACAGGCATGCGCCACTACGCCCGGCTAATTTTGTATTTTTAGTAGAGACGAAGTTTCTCCATGTTGGTCACGCTGGTCTCGAACTCCCGACCTCAGGTGAATAGGGTGCGTGGCCTCCCAAAGTGCTGGGATTACAGGCGTGAGCCACCCGCCCCGGCCAGAAAGGTCTTCTTTTACCTGTGATTGCCTGTTCATTTTCTTCCTTCTCACTACCAATTTTTTACTTTTTTTTTTTGGTCTCGCTCTGTCGTCCAGGATGGAGTGCAGTGACACCATCTCGTCTCACTGCAACCTCTGCCTGTTGGGTTCAAGCGATTCTAGTGCCTCAGCCTCCTGAGTAGCTGGGATTACAGGTGCGCACCTCCAGGCCCAACTAATTTTTGTATTTTTTGTAGAGATGGGGTTTCACCATGTTGGCCAGGCTAGCCTCGAACTCCTAAATTCAAGTGATCCGCCCGCCTCAGCCTCCCAAAGTGCTGGGAGTAGAGGCGTGAGCCATCACGCCCGGCCAAGATTATGCTTTTTTTTTTTTTTTTTTTTTTTTTGAGACGGAGTCTCGCTCTGCCGCCCAGGCTGGAGTGCAGTGGCGCAGTGCGTGAGCCACCGCGCCCGGCCGGTAATTTCAGTATAATCTAGCAAAGAGACACTAATTTTGAACGAATGGTGAAAGTATGAAAATTTTGGGATCAATCGATATAAAAAGAATTTACCAGACGTTCACCAGCAGAGGGGGTATAGCTCAGTGGTAGAGCATTTGACTGCAGATCAAGAGGTCCCCGGTTCAAATCCGGGTGCCCCCTCGGGTTTCTTCACGTTTTTTCACAGCCATCCAGGAATAACCTGAGTCAGCGAGTTCCGAATCCAAAACTCACGGGAGGTGTCATTTGTATCTTCCACCTACCTAATTTTCACCTTGAAAGGATTCCCGTACCCCTAGAGGGAGAGAGCAGCAAGCAGAGGCTGCCTTTGGGTGGATCTGAGCCCTCATACCCCAAGTGGCGATAAGCGCACCAGTACTTTCAGTTGTAGAACAAAGGCGCGTATCGATTTCCATCTCCGATGCCCATTGGTTTAACGTTAATTATAATTTGTTTTGGGGTAAAAAATATGTCTTGGACGGGGCAGTAGTTCGTACTTGGCTATGAAAACTAGGAGAAGTAATCCAAATTCAGAGGTTTTCATATACTCGCGAACTCGAACAGGACAGGGCACACAGATAGAAGGTAGACAGCGAGCAGTTTTCCCCTCTTCCTTCTTGACTTAGCTCATAGGCAGGGCTTTGGCTTGGTAAGCTATACATGGAAAGTTCAAGGCCTAAAGGAGAGGTAAAACTGGTTCCTCCTGGGTTTTGCACGGAACCGCAGCTCTGCTGATCTGTGATCTCTCTGTTCAACCTAGCGATACAGCTCACAGTAATAGGAGCCAGGAAAAAAAAATGCGCGTTTCCCCGGGGTCCGAGGAATGACACAACCACATTCCGGGTTTAAAATATCGCAGCTGCCCTTTGACCCAGGCAGCACGCCTCTTCCTTTCTCCTTTATTTTTCCTTTTTTTGGGCAAAACCTAGTCGAGCTGGACGCCCTTGTCTCCCGTCACACTTACCATTTTCCTCCGGCCTAACAGTGACCCTGTCAGGCACGCAGCCAGCAGATACTTGTCCCCATCTTTAGGTTATGAAACTCCATGGGCTTTTATTCTTACTTCAGTGGTTCTTAAAATGTGGTCCCCACACTAGCAGCACCAGAGGCACCTGGAAACTTGGTAGAAATGCAAATTCTCCGGGCCCCATTACAGAATCAGAAACTAGGAGTGTTTTAACAAGCCCTGCAGGTAATTCTGATGCACGTTCAAGTTTGAGAAACACTGTATTCATTTATCTCAGTTCGCACTGGGTTATATAACTTTACTTTTGTACATTAACAGTCAGGGATGAACACAGCACGTCCATGTCACCACTAATACAGAAAGTTGAAGTTGGATAAGGGCTGTGTCTATGGGTTTCCCTCGCTTGACCCACCACAAAAGGAACGCCAAGTTGAGGCGTTCTCCTGTCCCCCTACCCCCATTGGAAACATCCTGTCCCTCAAACCCAGCACCTCGAACTGTCTGACCCATCTGAGGCTGGCGGCCGTGGCCGCAGAAATCCCTACACCTCTGGCGCGAGTAATGCGGTCGCGCAGCTTTTATACCCACTCCCTCCTCCCGCTGAGCACAAAGTAAAACCGAAAGATTTCTGCTAAGGTTGAAAAATGAGGAAGATACTTCATTTTTTTTTTTTTTTTTTTTTAGTCAGGACCCAATGTTAAAATATGAGTCAAGAATGAAAAACAGATGGTTAACAAGGGGAAGGAAAAGCCAAACCCTCGAGGGGGCACCCGGATTTGAACCAGGGACCTCTTGATCTGCAGTCAAATGCTCTACCACTGAGCTATACCCCCGCGCCGCTGCAGCGCCTGGAGGCGGCTCTTTCGGTGCTAAGCATTGTTGCAGCTGCTACATTGTGAGTAGGGGTGTCACATAAGGAGAAAGGAATGCTGGAGAAAAGGGGTCAAGATGAACGCAGACGGTGCCCGCATTCGGGGAGCCCCGGGAAGGTGCACTGCAGAGGCTCGGGGAGGGAAGCACTAGCCCGGGCCCGGCAGCGGGCAGGGTCCAAGAGGGAGGGACGGGTTCCGCCCCACAAATGTGGGAAAGGGTGTGGGCCGGAAGAGAGCTAAGAGGGGCAGGGCAGGGGGTCCCCGTTCGGTCCGCAGATTCATGCCGGGTAAAAAGTCCCCGAATGCGGTGGATCAGTTTCAGCGTTCAAGAGGGCTCCAACCCCACCCTCGACGGGCTTGAGGGGTTGGCTCGCCTCCCGCAGTCCGGGAGCCCCAGATGTGCAGCCTGCTCGCCTCTGCGCCGCCTCCGGCTGAGGAAGGGTCCTGGGCACCGGGTGCAGTCAGCCTGAGAGCGCTGAGGCGCCAGCACCGCCGGCCCAGCCGTCCCCCGCCAGGAACCCGCCCCCGCGCAGCCCCACGTCGCCCGGGGAGCGCGCCTCGCTGCGCGTGCCCTTGCCCGCGCCCGAGGCGCGTGCCCGCCCCGGTGCAGCCCCTCCTCCCCGCTGTGTTTATTAGGGGAAGGAGGGCGGAGGCGGAGGCCAGTTCCCCAGCTCCAGCCGCCGTCGCTGCTGCCTGTGTAGTTGCAGCCGCGGCCGCCTCCCGCCAGCTCGCCTCGGGGAACAGGACGCGCGCGAGCTTGGGCGTCCCCGCCCCAGCCTTTCTCGGAACCATGAACCCCAACTGCGCCCGGTGCGGCAAAATCGTGTATCCCACGGAGAAGGTGAACTGTCTGGATAAGGTGAGCCCGGGACCGGGAGACGCGTCTTTGCAATCCCCGGCAGTGCTCCGAATCCAGGGAGGAGAGAACGGCCGGGTCTTTGCCGCCTTATCCCCGCGATCCCAGGAGAATGGAGGGAGGGCGAGCGGGCGGTGTCATGGGGTGTGGGGACACATCCCAGTCTGGAAACCAGATCTGGGGCGAGGCGGGGATTCCACGCGTAGCGGGCAGCCGCTGCTGGAGAGGGGTGGGCTCTGTGCCCCGGGTTTGGGAGGACGGGAGAGGAGCAGGGAAGTCAGGCCCCGGGGTGTGTTGGGGGAAGGTTAGGGGTGCAGTCCCGCCCCCTACGGCCTGAAGAGTGAGAAGAGACGGCCGCTCCCTCTCCGCTCTGCGCCGAGCGCCAAGTAGGCGGAAGCGCGGGGCGCTGGTGGAGGGGGCGGGGGGGGGCGGGGCAGAGGCTGGGGGGCCCTGCGAAACCGTCCGCTCCGGCGGGGGGTGGCCTGGCTTCCTGGCCTGGCGGGGCGGGGGCTATCAGCCTGCGAGTGTGGCATCTGATGCAGGGGGTTTTGGGTAAGGACCCGGGCTCTGCCGCAAGAGCCCCGTTTTTGAACGATCTGCAGCCCCCTTGGATTCAGTGGTTAAAGGACTCGCAGACCTCCTCCATAGCTTCCCAACCCCCACCTCCAATTAAAAGCCAACTCCCGGTGCTGGGCCGTCCAGCCTGAGCCTGGTGGGGTCGGATGCCGGAGTAGGGTGGGTGGAGGGTGCTTAGCTGAGATCTCCTGAAATTGTGCTCAGAGCCAGGAGACCGTGTGGAAGAACAAAGAGCTAACTTTTCAAAGCAGGTTTCTCCAATGGAGGGTGGGGTTGGCTGAGTTCTGGGGAAGCCGAGGAAAGGGGGAGGTATTGGGGGAGGGGAGGGTGGCCTTGTGGAGATTCAGTGTCCCCTGGGGGCCCTGTCTCCCCAGTGCTGGACTTGTTCATCTGGTTGCCATTAGACTTTTGGAGGGGGTTGGAGAGTAGAACTGGGTGTTTCCCGTACAGTTCAGGGTAGGATCCTGTTCTCTTGTAAGCTCCATAAGATCCTAAGGTAAAACCTGCCCCTCTGCATCCCCTCCCCAGTCTGGAGGGGAGGCCTCTGTGATTTTGTGCCCTTCCTCACCGCGTCTTTCATCCACCACCCAAAGCTGGCTCCAAGTCCAGGTATTCTGTCCTTTCCATCTGAACTGGGAGAGCTGGGAGGACTGGATAGAAGAGGGGTGCAAGGGTGGGAACACTGGATGAAAGAGGGATATAGAGCCCTGGGGCCAAGTTCATTACCGACCTGGAGCCGGGTTTTGTTCAGAAGAGGATAGTTTATTGGACACCTTATCTCTCCCCTCCCCCTTGGGGTGTGAGCTTCCTCAGTGACCTTTGGCCTCTGAGTCAGCGTGAGGAGGTGGGGTTGGAGGTTCTGAAACACATTTGAACTTGCTTTTGGGGAGTGTGGGCATATGGGGCCGCTGCTGTGTCACTGTCCCTCCTGGTCTTGGGCTTGACTGGGCAGGAGGAGAGGAGGGGGTATATTGTGGGCACGAGGAAAGGTGTTGATCTGCCTATGACCATGCCAGCCGCTGTTGGGCAGGACTTGAGCTTAGAGCTATCAGATGATGAAGTCTCGCCTTGAGAATGTACCTGTCCTTGCACACTGGGGTTTCGCCCGCCCCTCGTGGCAGAGATTTTGGCCTCTGCATCTTGAGCTCTCTGTGGTCCCCTTCTTCTCCACAGCCATGAATTGGAAAGAGGCAGTGGGCACTTCACCCATATAAGGAAAAAGCAAAACATGAAGGCAGAATTGCCACTCTAGGAGTTGGGAGACTGGGTCCTTGTTCCAGATCTGCTCCCACCAGTTTTATGAATGTCTGTAGGCCTCAGTATTCACCATCTGTCAGACGGGTATGATGATGTCATTTCCTTGAAGGTCGGGCATGCACCAAAGTTCCTGAGTGCTAAAGAGGGTGCTGTATAGACTATGCCCTCCCTACCTCTCTGGGATGCTCTGTTCAGCTCCACACCACTCCCCTTGGAAAGACCTTCAGTGTCGTGTACCCGAGGGGAGGGGAGCAGGGATGCTGCAGGGTGCCCTCCCCAGTTCTCTTACCCTAGCTGGAAGAGGACGTTCAAGTGGGGGTTGCCCAGGGAAGTGGGAGTTGGCGATTCCTTCCTCTTTTTAGAACTCTCCCTATAGGAAATGGCCCTGGAGAGACCTCGCCCCCTGTACTGAGCAGGAGACCTGAAATATCCAGGTATCAGACCTATTTCTCCCCACCTGCTCCAGGCAGTAAGGATAGGACCAGGAATGGGGAGCCAGTGCCTGGAGGATGCTGGGCTGAGACCAGGGAGGAGGGGGAACCTTCAGTCCCATAGGCAACTTCAGTCCCATAGTTGCTAACCAACTTCCCAAGTCCTCCCATTTACAGCAAAAGAGTCAAATTAGACTCACCCATTTCTCTACAATCCCCCATGGCACTCAGCCCACTACGTGGCCCAAAGCACAGGCTGTGTCCTTGGTTTCAGCCTTTTCTCCTCCCTGAGCCTTATCTCCCAAAGGCATAGGTGGGTAAAAACCTTGTCACCTCTGAAGGCCACCCTGCCCCCAACCTGCAGTACCCAGCATGCTTTGCAAGCTGGATAAATATGTATTGCTGATGACAGTGTTTGAGGAAGGAGGTCGAGATTTGCTTCTCCAGAGGACTTCTGGGATTAGAGCTGGGGGAGAAACAGGGTGACCTCATTTGCTCATTCAACAAATATTTATTGAGCACCTACTTTGTGCACCTGCTTTGTATCTAGGGAGCTGTGTTGTCAAGAATCTCGCCACATCCCTCTTTCCTGGCTTGCTTCCCCAGGTTTCTGAAAACAGGTGGAGGTGGAGGATTGGTCTGTTGCCAGTTCCCCTGGAATCCCCTGTTAGGGCGGGCTCTCTGCCTCTGCTTGTCTCAGCGCTCCCTCCCCACTCGAGGGGGTTGAAGTCCTCACAGCTGTGGTGCCCCGTTTTGCTAGCTGAAGCTTAGAGTACCCCACCATCATCTTGTGACCATCCCTTCATAATAGCTACTAGTTATCACAATATGCTGGGCTCAGTCTTCACAGCAGCCTCACAAAGTAGGTGTGTTTGCTCTTGGAAACAATGTACTCCATAAACAGAGGCTCAGGTAGCCCATGTGGCTCATCTCCCTCTCTTAGAGCTGAAATTCACAGCCACAGTTCTTTCTGCTCAGCTCTTCTGCCAGTGTGTTTGCAGAAAGTACTTTTATTTATACATATTTATATTTTATTTACATCTCATTTGTGCCAAAAGTAGGTCCCATACCTTCCTGACCCTATCTGGAGGAATGCTCTGGGCCTGGGGTCTTGTATGGGGGAGTGGGGCCGCTGGGAATAATCCTGTCCCCCTCGGAATTTGTGGAGGTGCAGCAAAGATCTATGCCTTTAAGCCAGCGGGTCAGGTGGCCAACCGAGCTAGGCTGGTGCCCCGGCCAGGGTGGGGCTGGCATTGCCTCTGCAGGAGGGAGAAACTGTAACCCTGGGCAACAGGAAGGGAAGAGACAGTCTCATAATCCATCCCTGAGTCATGGCCACCCCAGGTAGCCTGGGTTCAGAGGCCAAGGTGCCAGGCTGCCGGCACAGTGACACGAAGCTTACCACATCCCCCCCAACCCAGAGCCACAGAGGGACAGGCTGTCCCAAGTGAGGGGTATCCTTGCAGGCTTCTGCCCCTACCAGCCTGTTTACCTTTCTTTAGAGTGGATTGCAGGTAGGCAAGGGAAGATCAAGATGACCCTGCCTTGGAGCCTCGGATCCAGGCTGAGAGGCCTGTAATGGGCAGCAGAGGTAGGGTCTGTCTGGTTTCTGTGAACAGGGAAACCATGGACTTTGCAGGCAGCTGGAAGAGGCAGAGGTGCATGCCTCGAGGTGCACTTTCTTGAGTCCTGAGGCCCAGGAATGCGTCCTGAGGTCCTGAGGCCCAAGAATGCGTCCTGAGGCCCAGGAATGCTTAGCTGAAATCATCTTGCCTAGGGCCTTTAAAAGAGGGGGGTTCTTGCTCTGGGACAGAGCCCATGGGGCAGTGCAGAGGCAGACGGGGTCACTGTGGGGTCCTCTGGACATATTTCCCTGACATTGTCCTTCCCCAGACCCCATTGAGACAAGGCAGGGGTTCTTTCATCTTAGGGTCCAGGCTTGGCTCACAGCGGTTGTGGAGGGACTGGCCATTTTCTGCCTCCCCTCCCCACAATTTTCCTACCCCAAAAAGGACATGGTGGAAGGAGCTGGTGGGTTTTCTTGAACCTTGGGGCCTTCCTCCAGAGACGGGGGGGAGTCGCCTGAAACTGCTGGAGGTGCCAGGCATTAGGGGTGGAGCGGCCTCCTCTCCTGACCCTCGAGCACTCTGGGAGACGGTGGCTGCAGCTCCACTTGACACTTGTGCTTCATAGTAACTGGTTTCCATTTTTCTGCTCGGAGCCCCCTGCAGGGGGACAGGCGACCACCCTCACCCTCTGCCCCACCCTCGTGTGTCTGGATGAGAGTGTGGGGCCTGTGAGGGAGATGGGAAGGAGCTACTGATAGAAATAGCCACCATCCCCTTGAAGAGGGGCTCTGCTTCCTCTGTGTGGCAGCCTGGAGGGGTCTTTGGAACCCCTGGGTCCAGTGTTGGCCCTGTGCCCCCCTGCCTGCTCAGTACACCCCACCCTCCTTCTCCAAGGGGCTTGGCTCCAGGTGCAGGCCTGGCCATCTGGAGTAGGGGTCTCTCTCCCTTTGTCTCCCCAACGTCAATCAGGAGGCATCCTTGGTGGTCCGCAGTCCTAGGACAGTGTGTAGCACTTCGTGTGTGTGTGTGTGTGTGTGTGTGTGTGTGTGTGTGTGTGTGTGTGTGAGAAAGTGGGTCATGGTCTGGATTCTGGAGAATGTTTTTCCTGGCAGGCCCCTGTGGGGGTAGGGGGAGGCGGGGGCCCAGGCAGGGGCATGTGCAGCTAAGTAGGCAGAGGCCAGCAGACTGGGTGGTGACCAGGCTGGGGCACCCTGCCAATGCCTCCCAGTCACTGGGGGAGGGAGTGGGGCTGTCACTTCAGGGGCCTGTGGGGGCAGGGACCAGCCTGTCTTAGTGTCCCGGTGGGTTCTGTGTGTTGGGTTATGCACGAGAAGGAGTCTGTAAGTTGCCTCATGGGGGTTTGGGGTCCCTGGGTCACTGGGATAGGCCCAGGTTGGGGAGGGGGCCAAGCTTAGACCCGCCACTTCTTTGCTTCCAGACTTCTGGCTGGCCCTCCTCCCCAAGAGTGGTTCTCCTAGTACTCTGTTTAATATTCTACCATTAGGTTTTTCCTTTGGGTCTTCTTGATAGGGAACCAGTACCCTATTAGAAGGCCATTTCCCCCTGAAATTACCGTGGGGGTCTCTGGTTGAAGTGGCCATGGTAGGGAGGTTGAATCCTAGATTCTCAGCCTTCTTTCTGCTCTCTCCTCCTCCCAGTGTCTCAGAAGCACCTCTCCAGGGTTTGGAGACAACATTTTGAAAAGCATTGCCTTGGGGGAATTCCTTGACAAATGGCCAAGAACCAGCTCTGTGGCCGTGCTCCTTCAAAAGTCCCCCTGGGCCTGCCTCCTGGCCTCCTTCTTTCGGAATGGGGAATGTCTCCCTTGACTGCTGGGAAATGGGGCAGGGACAGGCCAGCCAGGTCACTCAGGTGGCCTGGATTATTCTGGGGTCCTGGCAGTGGACCCCTGTTTGGTGGTGATCCAGGGCATCAGCCTGGGCTTCTGGGGGTGAATTTAGACCCTGTTGTCATGGGTTTGCCTAAGCATCAGTACTTCTCAGGGGTTCCACAAAGACCCCTCCAGGCTGCCACATGGAGCCCGTTAGATCGTTTCTCTTTTTTTTTTTTTTTTGAGACAGAGTCTTGCTCTGTCACCCAGGCTGGAGTGCAGTGGCACAATCTTGGCTCACTGCAACTTCCACCTCCTGGGTTTAAGTGATTCTTTTGCCTCAGCCTCCCAAGTAGCTGGAATTACGGCATGCGCCACCATACCCGGCCTATTTATTTATTTATTTATTTATTTTTGAGATTAAGTCTCACTCTGTACCCCAGGCTGAAGTGCAGTGGCATGATCTTGGCTCACCGCAATCTCCGCCTCTTGGGTTCAAGCGATTCTCCTGCCTCAGCCTCCCGAGTAGCTGGGATTACAGGCGCGCGTCACTGCACCCGGCTAATTTTTTTGTATTTTTAGTAGATACGGGGTTTTACCATGTTGGCCAGGCTGGTCTTGAACTCCCAACCTCGGGTAATCTGCCTGCCTTAGCCTCCCAAAGTGCTGGGATTACATGCATGAGCCACCGCTCCTGGCCTAGATCGGTTCTCTTTCTGTCATCACTCTCTTCCCTCCGTCGGCCATCCTGGATGGGCCCTGTGTCCCACATTCTCTTTTCTTTTTTTTGAGACAGAGTCTTGCTCTGTCGCCCAGACTGGAGTGCAGTGGCCTGGGTTTGCACCATTCTCCTGCCTCAGCCTCACAAGTAGCTGGGACTACAGGCACCCGCCACCACGCCCGGCTAATTTTTTTGTCTTTTTAGTAGAGATGGGGTTTCACCGGGTTAGCCAGGATGGTCTCTATCTCCTAACCTCATGATCCACCCGCCTCGGCCTCCCAAAGAGCTGGTATTACAGGCGTGAGCCACCGCGCCCGGCTGTGTCCCACATTCTCACATGCATGAATGGATTGGAGCTGTGGTTGGCACAGTGAAGCCCCTCTGCACCCCAACACACACAACCTCCAGTGTGAGCCCTGACCCCCTTGGCTGAGGTTCACACCTGCTGTGCCCAGCACCTGACATCTATCTGAGTGCTCAGAGGTGCCAAGTCCTATGCTGAGGGCTTTGAAGGTGATTTCTCCTCAGTCCTGGACAATCCCAGGAGGGCCAGGTGTTATTACAGCCATTCTACACACCAGGAAGTGGGCTCCTCTGAGGTGCAGGGCCTCGCCCAAGGCCATACAGTTAGTGGGGTAGAGCTTTGATGTCCACTATGGGGGTGTCCACCTTCCAGGCTTTGAAGTAGAGCCCTTCAGTGCCTCAGTGGGAGACCCGCTGCCGGGCCCTCTCCTGCCCTCCCACTGGGGTGGGAGAGGATGAGGGAAGGGTAGAGAGGATGTGGTGTGTTGACAGAGCCTGGGACACCCAGCCCACTCCTCTGGCCGGGCATCCCACAGGAAGTGGGAGGTATTAGAGCTGTAGCACACCTGGGGCTCATGTGGGGCTGGCGGGTGTGCTGGGCCCTGGTACAGGAGCTAGGAGCACCTGGGTTCTGGGCCTGGGTGTGTGGGGGCTGGGCCTTCCTCTTCTGAGGCCTTGGTGCCGCCAGAGGAGCTGCTCCTTCATTTTCAGCGGCTGCTCCCTAGCAACCCAGCGCAGCTTTGCATAAGCAATGAGGCCTCTCCAGCTCTGGGCAGGAGGGGTTCCCTGGGGAGGGTGGAGTTGACCTGGGGGCTGCTGTCGCTGCTATAACTGGGCTCTTCCCCCCTGTCCTTCATGCCTGCCCTTCTCTTCCTCCTGGGTTCAAATGGCCCATTGGTGGAGGATGAGGAAGGAGAGAGGGGAGGGGAGTGCCAAAGCCTGTGACCTGAAATGCCCCCAGCTCACCTGGGATGATTCCATGTTCTCCCCACAGCCATGGGCCTAGGACAGTCCCAGCAGCTCCTGAGTGCCCCTTCCTAGGGCCTGAGCCCCTTTTTGAGAAGTCCTGGTATCTGATGTATGTCCTCTTTCTGTCTCCATCCCCAGTTCTGGCATAAAGCATGCTTCCATTGCGAGACCTGCAAGATGACACTGAACATGAAGAACTACAAGGGCTACGAGAAGAAGCCCTACTGCAACGCGTGAGTCCTGTTCTGGGCAGGGGGCTGGGTGGGCACCTTGGCTCCCTCCCTGAGTGAGTTCTTCCTTCCATTCCAATAACCGAAAGGTGACATTGGTGAACACTTCCATCCCCTACTTCACAGTTCGTCCTCACAACAGCTGAATGAAGCAAGCACTTTTTATCCCCATTTAAAGTGCTTTTATCCCCCATTTAAAGTACAGATGAGGAAACTGGGGCTTAGGGAAGGGAAGAGACTCTCAAGATGGGATGGCTAGGGAGAGACGGGCTCTAACCCCATCTCTGGGCAGTAAGGCAAGCACGTTTCTTTTTTTTTTTTTTTTTTTTTTTTTGAGACGGAGTCTCGCTCTGTCGCCCAGGCTGGAGTGCAGTGGCGCAATCTCGGCTCACTGCAAGCTCCGCCTCCCGGGTTCACGCCATTCTCCTGCCTCAGCCTCTCCGAGTAGCTGGGACTACAGGCGCCCGCCACCACGCCCAGCTAATTTTTTGTATTTTTAGTAGAGACGGAGTTTCACCGTGGTCTCGATCTCCTGACCTCGTGATCTGCCCGCCTCGGCCTCCCAAAGTGCTGGGATTACAAGCGTGAGCCACCGCGCCCGGCCTGAACACGTTTCTTTCCACTGTCCCCTGCTACAAAAGAGGGGGCTTTCCGTGTGGTCTTTCAAGAAGTGACCTGTCTGTTGTATTTGGGGTTGGGGGCTTTGTTCTGTTTACCTTCCCTTATTTCTCTCCCCAAAATCGACAGTTTCCTTCTCTCACCTGGGTACTTCCTAGGCTTTGGGGGCTCCTTCCTCCAGTGGTTCCTTCAAGAAAACTCTCTGGAAGCCTCATGCCAGTCCTTTTGGTGTTCATTTTTTGAGAAGGGGCAGGGGGTACATAAAGGGCGTTGCCTGGGCCAGATAGATCTCTTCCCTGCCTGGTGAGGGAGGCTGTGGAGATTGTTTTTTTGAGTATAGTCATCTTGGTCTCTGTTCCTTCTGCACTGGGACCCGCAGCAGCCGACGGTAGGGAGGGAGTATAGAGGTGGGGTCCCCCATCCCAGAGCCTGGAGGAACACCTCCCCTCCCCATCCCATCCCGTCCCATGCAATCCCAGAAAGTATAGCAACTTTCCATCTTCCAGTTGACCTTGTGAGTAGCAAGTACAAACTCAGTATTGGGGCCTCACAGCTGCCTCCACCTGTGAGGTGGAGGCTTTGGAAGGTCAAGTCACTTATAAGTAATGATGTAATGATAATTTCTTTTTCTTTTATTTTGCTTTTTTTTTTTTTTTTTTTTGGAGTCAGTGTGTTACTCATCACCCAGGTTGGAGTGCAGTGGCGCGATCTTAGCTCACTGCAACCTCGGCCTCCTGGGTTCAAACAATTCTTGTACCTAAGCCTCCTGAGTAGCTGGGATTACAGATGCACGCTACCATGCCCAGCTAATTTTTGTATTTTTTAGTAGAGACCGGGGTTTCATTGTGTTGGCCAGGCTGGTCTTGAACTCCTGACCTCAAGTGATGCACCCGCCTCAGCCTCCCAAAGTGCTGGGATTCCAGGTATAATCCACCTCGCCCAGCCTTAATTCGATTTTGTTTAATTAAAAATTTTTTTTTACTTTTTTTTTTTTTTAATTTCACCCAACTCAACTAATGGTAATTTCAGTGTTCACATGAATTTAGGATCTGACTTGAGTCCAGTTTTTTTTTTTTTTTTTTCTTTTAATTCTCAGTCAGGAGGCTCTTTGCAGCTGAAGTTCACCTGGGAAAAAAAAATTTGGGACTTGTCTAAAAAGGGAGCTTAAACCTCCAGTCTTACCCCTAACCTTACCCCAAACCTTCCCTGCTTCCTTACCCCCTCCCATTCCCTGGCTAAGACCACTCTTTCATCTTTTTAGGAGCTCACTCATTCAGCAGACATTTATTGCCTGTCTGCTGCTATAATACATACTAACCTGTGCCAGGTGCCGGGAAAACAGATTCCTGATAAAAATCTCAAGCCCAAGAAGCAACATGAAGTTGTCCCTTCTGGAAGAAGGAGGGCACTGGGCAGGTTATCTGGGTAGAGGAAGGGTTGCAGCTCTGTCCTGGCCCCTCCTTCAGCTGCCCCTTCTCTTCTATTAATTTCTACTGTTCCTCTTCCCCCTACCAACCCCTCCCACCCCCACAAGGGAAATGGGACATTCTTCGAATTCTTAAGGGCTCACACAAGCCCTGGTTCTCTGCCACTTCCTCCCTCCATTGGGGAGCGGGGTGGGGTTCAGAGAAGCCAGGGCAGTTAACCCCTCCGTTGCTGGACCACCTCAGGCTAGATTCTGAGCCTCCGCCCCAACATGCAGAAGTCTGACCGAGCCTTGGAGCCCAGTGACTCAAGTAGCCTAGAATTCAGTGAGCACTGCGAGCTGGAGAAAAATCAGAGGCTTGTCCTTATTTTCTCTGCGTTTTATCAGCCTCATCCAAAGTTCCAGCTTACTGTTTTTACTGTCTTCCTGGGAAGCTGCCACAAGGTTGGGTGGAGGGCTCCTGCAGGGACTGGGGGAGCCAGGAGAGGCAGAAGATCAAGGTTTCTTCTCTGGATGATGCTTCCAACTTGCAGAGGCAGAGGTTCCCCTGTCTCCCTCCTGGCCTCCAGCCAAAAGAAGCAGGTTGGCCCCTCCATGTTTCCTCCAGCTTTTATAGCCCTAGCCTCTGCCATGCCTCATTGACCTTTGGCCTAGTTGGGATGTTTCCTGGGAAGGAGCCTAGTGAGAGAGACCTGGGGGATTTGTGACCCAGCTGTGTTTCACTTTCCTGTAGTAGCACCTCGCCCAAGGCAGGCATTCTTCCTCCCCTGTGTCCGCTGGGCCAAGTTACCCGTGGGGATTCCGGGATGAACCAGGTGTGGGGCCCGCTTGCAAGGAGTGTTCTCTGGACCTGTCTGAGCCTTGGTTTCCCCATAGTTAAAAATTCTGGCCAGGAGGCCTGGCATAGTGGCTCACGCCTGTAATCCCAGCACTTTGGGAGGCTGAAGCAGGTGGATCACTTAAGGTCAGGAGTTCTAGACCAGCCTGGCCAACATGGTGAAAAAATACAAACATTAGCCAGATGTGGTGGGCACCTATAATCCCAGCTACTCAGGAGGCTGAGGCAGGAGAATTGCTTGAACCTGGGAGGCCAGGGCTGCAGTGCGCCAAGATTTGCCTGTGCACTCCAGCCTGGGCAACAGAGCGAGACTCCATCTCAAAACAAACAAACAAACAAAAGAGAAAAAAAAAATTCCTGCCCAGGGATGTTGGACCCTAGACCAAAGAGGATTTATCAAGCACTTGCTATGTGCCAGACACTAGGCCGAGTGTTTGCTGTCATTCCCTCCTGCTTTCTTACTTTTTTTGTTTTTATTTTGCTTTGGTTTTTTTGGAGACAAGGTTTCCAAAGAAACTTCAGCCTGCTCAGTCACCCAGGCTGGAGTGCAGTGGAGTGATCATGGCTCACTGCAGCCTCCACCTCCTGGGTTTAAGTGATCTTCCTGCCTCAGCCTCCCTAGTAGGTGGGACCCACAGGCATGAGGTGCCATGCTAATTTTTAAGTTTTTTGTAGAGAGGAGGTCTTGTCATACTCTTGGCCTCAGGTGATCTACCCGCTTTAGCCCCGCCTCCTCCCGTTTTCTTCCTGCCTCTGATCTTATCCTTGAGTGACATTCAGGTTCCTGAATCCTGGGTTTACCAGGGTACAGCTTTCTCCCATTTCTGTTCTGGTCTTGCTTTGTGGACCACAGGCCTGGCTTCCTTCTCTGAAGCATCACGTGCTCCACGCTGGGCCAAGCCCAGTGCAGGACCCATAGGGGCACGTGGTTTCTTCTGGCACTTTGCCAGGGAGTTGGGCCCACCCAGTGAGTGTGTGAATTTGGTGTGCAGGGAAGGCCTCTATGTTCTGCGTGTCTCTGGCTAGTCTCTGAGGCCTGAGGGGAGCTAGGATCTTGCAGGCGGCTGGTCAAGAGAGAAGAAAGCTATCTTTCCCTGTGGTTTCTCAAGATTCAGATTTAAGTTCTAGAGAGTGACTGTCAAGTAGGCAGTGAAAAGGTCTCTTCTGTTTCTGGCCTTGCATCAGACTTGTTTGGGGGAGAGGCAGGGGAGAGAACATAGACCAGAGCTCACTGCCAGCCCGCCTGGCGTGGCGGACCCCCACGTGTGTGCAGTTACACACATGCCTGGTGTGTAGGCAGACACCCACGCCGGTGCTGGGGTGGGGGAGGAGGACTTGGGAGCTGGACTGAATGGGCTGTGTTTGTGTTTCCACATTCAGGACTGCAGCCATGCAGCCAGTGCTGTGGCAAGGTTGAGGGTGCACTCCCACCTTTTGCACAATAGCCAGCGGTGGAGGAAGAACCGCTAATCGAATTCTTTTTGTTTTTTTTGAGACGGAGTCTGTCGCCCAGGCTGGAGTGCAGTGGCGCAATCTCCCGCTCACTGCAACCTCTGCCACCCAGGTTCAAGCGATTCTCCTGCCTCAGCCTCCCGAGTAGCTGGGATTACAGGCACCCGCCACCATGCCCGGCTAATTTTTGTATTTTTAGTAGGGATGGGGTTTTTCCATGTTGGCCAGGCTGATCTGGAACTCTTGACCTCAGGTGATCCACCCGCCTCGGCCTCCCAAAGTGCTGGGATTATAGGCGTGAGCCACTGCCCGGCCCAAATTCTTTCTTTTTTTTTTTTTGAGATGGAGTCGCGCTCTGTCGCCCAGGCTGGAGTGCAGTGGCGCAATCTCGGCTCACTGCAAGCTCCGCCTCCCGGGTTCACGCCATTCTCCTGCCTCAGCCTCTCCGAGTAGCTGGGACTACAGGCGCCCGCCACCACGCCCAGCTAATTTTTTGTATTTTCAGTAGAGACGGGGTTTCACCGTGGTCTCGATCTCCTGACCTCGTGATCCGCCCGCCTCGGCCTCCCAAAGTGCTGGGATTACAAGCGTGAGCCACCGCGCCTGGCCCCGAATTCTTTCTTGAAGCTTCTGGGTGGGTGGGGTGAGCCTGCTCTTGGTGAGAGAGATATTTATGCCCTCTGTTACTTGTTTGTAAACTGGATTTTCCAAAAGTGGGGCATATCAGTGCACACGCCCAGGCTTAGCATAAACCTACATCATTGTCTTCCTGCAGATAGTAGAGTACTGCCTGTTCCCTCCTCTTTAGCGCCCTACTGACAGGAGGTGGGGTTGCCAGCCAGGGAAACCAGCTTGTGAGGTGTCAAGTGGGAAGTGGGCATGGGCTGCGGAAGGAAAATTGGGGGACCTGGTTGTACCTTTCCCCTCTTCTCTGACTGCACATATCTGGGGTCCATTCTCCAGGTTCCTTGAGCTGTAGGGTAAGGACTGAGGAGGGTGAAGATGTCCCTGATTCTGGGGAGCCAGGGACTATGTTTCTGCCCCTTCCCCTAGGCATCAGATGGGAGTAGGGTGTGGCCTGTGTCAGACAAGGCTGGGTGCTTATGTGTCTCTGGATTCTAGCAAACTGTCTTTAATCCCAGCTGCTTTTAAAAGGGGGGGCAGGGTTGGGCGCAGTGGTTTATGCCTGTAATCCCAGCACTTTGAGAGACTGAGGAGGGTGGATCGCTTGAGGCCCGGAGTTCAAGACCAGCCTCATCTCTACAAAAAATAAAATAAATTAGCCGAGTGTGGTGATGTGTGCCTGTGGTTCCAGCTACTTGGGAGGCTGAGGCAGGAGGATTGCTTGAATCTGGGAGGTCGAGGCTGCAGTGAGCCCTGATTGCACCACTGCACTCCAGCCTGGGCAACAGAGGGACACTCTGTCTCTAAAAAAATGTAAAAATGAAAATAAAAATAAAAATAGGTGGGGCAGGAGTAGGCAAACCCTGCACTGGGGCCTAGGGCTTTCTCTCCTTCCCAAAATTGTCTGCCTCTAACTGGAAAAATTGGGACTAGGGATGCCAGTGTGGGGGAGGGCAAGTGCAAATGGCCAGCCCAAGTAGCTAAATGTGGCCTCCAGGTAGCCCTCCCACCTCACTTACCCCCAAATCCCTGTCCTTCAGGCCTCCTGGAGCCTCAGGGATCACTTTGCTTCCTAACACCTACGTTTTACAGACGAGGAAACAGGCCCGCCTTTCCATGCCGTACTCAACCTGCAGAAGTGTTTCTCTTTTATATTACCGACAGGGGCAGGCTTTTTTTTTTTTTTTTTCTTTTCATTTTGCGTGCAATCTGACGGCTGGTAAGTTCTTCCTCAAGTCTAGCCTTGATCTTTTTGACTGCTCTTTTTTTTCCTCTGGTTGAACAATGCCTCCTTGTTGCTTCCTATCGCCACCACGTCAGCCCCTTAGGCCTGAGGGGATGGACGGGTGAGAAACTGGGTTAGCAGGGAGCCCTCCCTTCCCGCCTGTGGGCAGCCTTCCCAGCAGGGGCTTTTGGAATCAGCAGCTCTTTCTAGAGGCAGGATGTGGGGGCTGTTTTTTTTTTCCTTTTGGTAAAACCAAAAGCTCCTTGTTGCTTTTGTTGATGTATTTTTGTTCCTCCTTGAACACAAAGCTGTGGTTTTTGAAGAGGTCCAAGCCTGGAAGGGGCGAGGCTCTGTGTAGAAAGGGTGCTGGGCTTTCGGGTTCGCTATCCTGTTCTTCTTCTGACCCTGGAGTGTGGCTGATGGCAGGACTGGAGAGTGAGGCTGGTGGCCGACAAGCTGTCCCTGTCACCTGTGAGCCCGGAAACCTTGCCCCTGTAGTCCTACCAAGCAGGAAGGCCACCCAGAGGTCCTCACAGATAACCCCTCTCCTGGGACACGGGGCCTCTTCGGTATTATATCCTTTTTTTTTTTTTTTTTTTTAATTTTTATTTTTTGAGACAGAGTTTCGCTCTTGTTGCCCAGGCTGGAGTGCAATGGTGCAATCTCGGCTCACTGCAACCTCCGCCTTCTGGGTTCAAGCGATTCTCCTGCCTCAGCCTCCCAATTAGTGGGGATTACAGGAGGCCACTACCATGCCTGGCTAATTTTTTTGTATTTTTAGTAGAGACGGTGTTTCGCCATGTTGTCCAGGCTGGTGTCGAACTCCTGACCTCAAGTGATCCGCCCGCCTTAGCCTCCCAAAGTGCTAGGATTACAGCGTGAGCCACCATGTCCGGCTTTTTTTTTTTGAGATGAGGTCTCTCTCTGTCTCCCAGGTGGAAGTGCAGAGGTGTGATCTCGGCTCACTACAACCTCCGCTTCCCTGGTTCAAGGGATTCTCCTGCCTCAGCCTCCTGAGTAGCTGGGATTACAGGCGTGTGCCACCACGCCCGGCTAATTTTTGTATTTTTAGTAGAGACAGGGTTATGCCACATTGGCCAGACTGGTCTTGAACTCCTGACCTCAGATGATCCGCCCCCCTCGGCCTCCCAAAGTGCTGGGATTACGTGCCCGACCTGTATCATATACTTTTGAAAAGTTCAGAGGGATAGGCAGCTCCTAAGTAGGTGTGGCTGAGAGGCCCCAGAATATCTCTCATAATGGCCGAGCTTGGAAACGAGATGGGTTTGAAGGATGAAGTGCTTTGTTTTGCACCCAACCTGCCAAGCACATCTTTCCCCAGAACTGAGTGCTGGAGGTGGCTGGCGTCCATCTGGCCTCCCCTTTGCTGTCTGGGTAGCTGCGGTGTAGAGGAGAGTGCCTTGGGCAAGGTCTGTGTCCTTGACACTGGACCTCAGTTTCTTCATCTGTAAAACGGCACGATGAGAATGCCAGCCCAAAGCTGTGTGGTGGGTTTCGAGAGAGAATGTGCACAGGACTCAGTGTGCCAAGATGTTGCTTTGTGTCTCTGTAAATTGTCCTGAAGCACGAGGCTGCTGCCAATAGCTGCCTGTTTGCCCTGCCCTATCCCTGTCCAGTCCTTGTTCCTGCCCCACTTCTTCCTGTCCTACACGCCTCTCCCTGCAAACTCCCCAGAGCAGCTGATAGCAGGGAGGAAGGGTGGGTGGGGCACCTGCAGAGAGCCCACCACCCACTTGGAATGATTAACAAGGGGCCGGTACAGGCTGGCCTATGGGACAAAGGACAGCTGTGCTCTGGACTCTGCTCTGCACCCAGCTGATCACCCTGTCCCTCATTCCTCGCCATGGCCCAGTCTGTCATGGGGTTGGGTTCCAGTGGGGTCACCAGCTGGGATGGGTGGCCCTTGGTCTGTCTTAGCACCCATGTTGGCATGCACACATTTCCAACCATCCCTGCTGGGATCTGGGGGTAATGGATGGGGTGGGCAGGAAGGGAAAAGGTAGAATTCCCAAAAATTGTTTCTGGAGGGAGGTCAAATCAGTTGGAGCTTTCTTTGAAGCCCGACATGCTGGTGGGGGGGGAGGGATGCAGCGCTGATGTTCTCATGCCTTTGCTTCTAGAAACAAACCCGTGACACCTGTCCTCCTCACCTAAACACAGTCTCCTGACTTTGCCCTCATGGGCTTCTCCTTAGTTGGGGACCCCCTTGCTGTCTGTGCCTCTTCCCCCACCCCCGTAGACCTCTCTCTCTGTGTCTCTCTCTCTGTGTCTCTCTCTCTCTCTCTCTCTCGCTCTCTCACTCTCGCTGTTGCTGCTCTCCTGCCTGGAGCTGAAGATGAGGTTGCCATGGAAACCTGAAGCGTAGTGAGCTGGGAGAGGGAAAGGCAGAGTCGTCTTGCCAGGGCTGGGGGCTGGGGACTGTGGGCTGTGGGGAGGGGACAGGGTTGACCCAGCAGGAGGAATATAGCCTGAGCTGTCTGCCTGCCTTCCTCTGCCTGGAGTTGGGCTTAGGGGGCAGGGGAAGGAGCTTGGAGGCTTTGGAGTGCCTCTTTAATCTAGTTACTCTGATGCAGGATTAAAATCCTCCCTCACCCCTGCCAAATTAAGCTGAGCTCACATCTGGGCTGGCTCACCCCCACTTCCCTTCTGATGGGATTAGCACTCCAGCTGTCGGGGGCTGAGACTGGGGGGAAGGGTGCTTCTGAAGAGGATGAAGTACCTGCCAACCCCACCCGAGGTGCCTGCTGCATGTTGGAGGGGCTCCCGAGACCTTCTGGTGGGTGTAGGGTGAGCAGAGGGACACAGTGTGGGGTGCAGGGGATGTGTGGACATGGCCTCAACGCAGCTGCTGCCTCGGTGTCTTGGAGGCGCCCATCGGTACAGAGGGCACATCTATATAGTCATCGTGTGTGAGGCACAGTGCAGCGTGTGTAGGAACTTCAGACTGTGGAGTGGGTGGGGCATGTCAGGTGCACCTGTCCGGTGGTCCTTGGGCCACTGGAGCTGGCCTCTGTTTTATTTATTTGTTTAATAAAAACAGGCTCTCGCTTTGTAGCTCAGGCTGGTCTCAAACTCCTGGCTCAAGAGATCTGCCCTCCTCGGCCTCCCAAAGTGCTGGGATTACAGGCGTGAGCCACTGTACCCAGCCTGGCCTGTTTTAACCCTGTGCATTCTGGCAAATGAGAAACCCCAGGGTTTTGCAGACCGGGTCTGGAGGATGCGTTTGCCCTGCTTGCCTCTACCCCTCCCCACCAAATGCTAACCAGCCTCATCTTCTCAGAATTGAGTCTTCGAGTGCTGGGCCAGAGCTGCCCGGAGGTCTCCTCTCCCCCACCCTGCTCCTGCCACATGTGCCTCTACTTCCATGTGCTCTCGTCGCCACAGCCCCTGCCCATACAGTCTGCAGAATGGCTCTGATGTAGAGGGGAGGGTCGTCTCGTCTCCGAAGTGCTCCCTCTTAGGGCCTCAGGGCCTGCCAGCCCTGCTAGAGATCTTCCCTTTCTGGTCTCTAGGAACAGACTCGTGGTTGGTCGTCCCTTGCCCTGGAAGTGTACAGGAACTTTGAAGGGAGCTCCTCAGCTGTGGGTGGCCCTGGCTGCATGCGGACTGGACCCCAGACTTGGCCACGTGTTCATCACAGGCCATGTCTGTTGCCAGCTGCGGACACCTGTGTTTGCCTTTCCTCATCTTCCCTTCCTCTGCTGGAGGAACTGCAAGTCTGGGCTGACCTGGGTGGCCAGGACCCAGGTGAGGGCTGGGGGACGGGCACCGCTAGGATCATCTGGATCCGGGACAGGGAAAAAGGATTTGCCAAGGTCACCCAGTAAGTCAGTGGCAGGGCCAGAGCCCTGCGCTGGGCCCTTTCAAGTTATGCTCCCTTGACTGAGATCTCCAAATCCTGAGCCCTGCCTTTCACAAGTGGTGGCCTCAGGGGAGGTCACCTGTTTACAGGTAGCTCTGATACACGGCCATGTGGGCGGCAGGAGAACATGCCGAGCAGAGGGGCAGCTCGTTCCTAGCTCTTGGGTGTGTCAGTTTTGGGTGGAACGTGCCTAGGAAGAGGTCCCAGGAGGCCATCTATGGCTTACCTGGGTGTGGCCTGTGAGTCAGGGATCTGCAGGGGTCACAGCTGTGGTGGGCTGTGGTCACCCAGGGCTAAAAATGGCCTGACGGGCTCCGGCTTGGAGAAGCCACCCACCAGTCCCTGAAGTAATTGGGGCCCATGCAGACCCCCAGACATTTCTCATACCAGCACATACACACAAACCACATGGCTCAGAGCTGCAGCTGGTTTGCTAGGGGACCTTGTGATGAGAGAGGGATGGAGAAGGGCTGAGTTCTAGTCCTGCACCAGCTTCAATTCCTGGTGTGACTTTTTTTTTTTTTTTTTTTTTGAAGACAGAGTCTTGCTCTCGCCCAGACTAGAGTGCAGTGGCGGATCTTGGCTCACTGCACCCTCCGCCTCCCAGGTTCAAGCGATTCTCCTGCCTCAGCCTCCTGAGTAGCTGGGATTACAGCTATGCGCCACGTTGCCTGGCTAATTTTTGTATTTTTAATAGAAACATGATTTTGCCATGTTAGCCAGGCTGGTCTCGAACTCCTGGCCTCAAGTCATCCACCTGCTTTGACCTCCCAAAGTGTTGGGATTATAGGCGTGAGCCACCATGCCCAGCCTGACATTTGTTTATTCAGCAAATGTTTACTGAGCACCGCCTACTATTCTAGGAGCTTGAGATAAATCAATGAACAAAAGAGACCCCAAAATCTCTCCCCTCATAGAGAAGTAGTGGAGAGAGAAGACAATACATTGATATGATAAATAAGTTAATTATGAAGACTGCTAAGGGAGAAGTGCCTGGTGCCAGCACACCGTTTCCTCCTCTGAAACAAGGGAGTTGGACCAGAGTCTTCTGGAGGTCTCTGCAGGCTCTGAGGGTTGCCCTGGCTTTGGCTGCCTCCAAGCCAGGCCCTCTTTCTGGGGACCAGGCTGTGCTGGGCCTGGAAATTGGTGGCTAAGTTCAGCATGAACTGAAGAGATCGTCTGGGCGCAAATCTGGATCCCTGTGTGCCTTGGCCGTGTTGTTTAACCTTTCTGGCCTCAGTTCTCCCATCTGTCAAAGGGGTACACTGAGTACCAGTCACACAGGTGGCTGTGAGAATTCGGTGAACTAGGGCACATAAGCCCTTAGCACATTCACTGTTTGGTTTTTTGTTTTGTTTTGTTTTTTCTTCTTGAGACGTAGTCTGGCTCTGTCACCTAGGCTGGAGTGCAGTGGCAGGATCTTGGCTCAGTGCAACCTCTGCCTCCTGAGTTCAAGCGATTCTCCTGCCTCAGCCTCCCGAGTAGCTGGGACTATAGGCACACGCCATGACACCCAGCTAATTTTTGTATTTTTAGTAGAGACCGGGGTTTCAGCATATTGACCAGGCTAGTCTTGAACTCCTGACCTCGTGATCTGCCCGCCTCGGCCCCCCAAAGTGCTGGGATTACAGGCGTGAGCCACTGTGCCCGGCCTAATTCACTGTTGTTACTACAGATTGAGCAGCCCTAATCCAAAAATCCAGAGTCTGAAGAGCTCCAAGATGCAAAGCTTTGAGTGCCGATGTGATGCCACAAGGGAAAATTCCACACCTGGCCTGATGTGATAGGTCATAGGTCAAAAAGCAGTCAATAATTTTGTTTCATGCACAAAATTATTTAAAATGTTATATAAAATTACCTTCAGGCCATGCGTATGAGGTATATAGGAAATGGTCCCATCCCCAAGATGTCTCAGTATGGGTATTGAAATGTTCCAAAATCTGAGAAAAAATCCAAAATCTGAAACACACCTGGTCCTGAGCATTTGCAATAAGGGATACTGAACCTGTATTTTACCTGTCACCCTCAGGTGACCTCCTTTTTTGTCCTCAAGCTGGCCTTCCCACCTACCCTCCAATTAGGCTGGACCTTGTTAACCCTTTGAAATACCATTTTAACTGTGTGGTTTCTCTCTCACCACTTCCTCCAGGAAGTCCCCCTGGATATGCGTGTCCCTTTGTTTTTCTGTCTCCCCCTTGCTCTCCTCTGCATGGTTGGTCTCCACTTCTGGTCTTAGCTGAAAGCTTAGTCCTGACTCACCTGTGCCCATCTTCCCCCAGCCAGGCCCAGTTGCCTCAACCTCCATGTGTGGTAGGCACAAGGCATGGATTCTCCCCAAACAAGGGTAACCTTCAACCCTCAGAGAGTGGCTCAGTGGCCATCCTTTCGCTCAGGACAGTTCTCCTTGCCTGCTGTGTCTCACTGACGCCTGCTGTGTCTTCCCAGGTCAGCCAGTCCCAGCTGAGTCTGAGAAATGCTCGTTTCCCCTCGGCCTTGGTGGCGGACACTGAGGTCCTCCTGTGGGGCCGGGCCAGGGGGTGCCCAGGCATAGGACGAAGTTCCCAGGAGAGTGTGCCCTGTGAGAAGCCCGGAGGCTCCTGCCCCTCTCCCAGAGTCACCCCCCCTCCGTTTTTTCTGTCCTGCAGACACTACCCCAAGCAGTCCTTCACCATGGTGGCCGACACCCCGGAAAACCTTCGCCTCAAGCAACAGAGTGAGCTCCAGAGTCAGGTGAGGGGCTGGGCGGCGCCGGGCCTGGCAGGGAGGGATGCTGGGGAGGGATGTTGTAAGGTCGGCATTTGGCAAGAGCACCTTCCCCTGCGGTTACTCTGCAAGGCCAAGGTGCTGAAATCCTAGCATTGCCTTGACTCTTGACCCCACCCCTGACTTTATCAAAGGAGCAGGGTAGAGTGTTCCCCCACTTCTACCTAGAGGGGGTTGGAGAGGTGTGGGTGTCTATTTGAGCCCGCTCTGGGGCTCCCTAAAGCCCACCTCCTCCAGGAAGCCACTCTCCCCTCCCTCTTCCCCATTCACACTCACCCACAAAGGAGGGGTTTGGGGAGGACCAGGGAATTTGCCCCTCCGGGTCATGCCAGTCTGAGGCTGGGCAGCCAACCCTCTATAGCCAAGTCCCAAACCTTCTCCACCCACTGGAGGGCAAGGTATGAAGGGGGCCCTGCCATGGGGGCATGGGATGGGGGGCTGTTCCACCTCTGTCTCCTTTGGCTTGACTTTCCAGAACACTGCTGAGTGGGAGGTGTGTGCCCCTGTAGGAGGGGAGGACGGGTTCCAGGCCTAGGGAGAACTTGGTCTTTAGGGGACACGGAGGAATAAGCAAAGGGTCTGGAGTCCTGAGAACAGAACAGCTGACCCACTCTGCCTGGGGGTGCGAGGGCTCCTGGGACAAACCTGGCCAGTGATGAGGTGGGGTGGGGTGGGGCGGGGCGGGGCTTCAGCCGATGAAAGGATGTAGGGGAATTTACCACGTGGGCAGCGCACCCAGGACCCACTCAGGATCAGGAGAAGACTGCAGAGGTTCCACCCCCGGGTGGAACAGAGACGGGGTTACTCCCAGTTCCTCCGGAGGGGACTCCTGCTGCCTGATCTTGATGTGACTGCCTGGGTCTATCAGGGAGAACCGACCCTGCCTTTTGTCAGGCTTTCCGTGTACCCTCTCTGGGAATCCTCCCAACAGTCCCGTGAGGAAGGTGCCATCTTCCCCATTGTTACAGATGAGGCGACTGAGGCCCAGCGACATTGAGGGACTGGCTGAGGTCCTGCGGGTGGTAGGAGAGGCAATAATAATATTCACAGCTGACGATGGAGGGCTCAGTGCTCTGGGTGTGTGAGCTCATTTAATCCTCACCCAGCCCTGTGCAGCTGTAGGGTCACCTCACTTCAGAGAAGAAGAAATAGACACTGGCAGCTTTGAATGTAGGTTTGTCTAACCCAGGGACTATCCACTCCCTAAGAAACAGTCTCTACCTCAATAATAAACATGATAGTTCCTTATGCTGTTGAGAAGTTTTGTAGTTTAGGGCTGGGGGCCATGGCTCACGCCTGTAATCCCTGTGCTCTGGGAGGCCAAGGTGAGAGGATCACTTGAGCCCAGGAGTTCGAGACCAGCTGGGGCAACATAGCAATACCTGGTCCCTAAAAAAACAAAACAGAACAAAAACTAGCAGAGATGGTGGTGTGCACCTGTGGTCGTAGCTACTTGGGAGTTCGAGGCGGCAGGATCACTTTAGCTGAGGAGTTGGAGGCTGCAGTGAGCCATGATTGCACCACCACACTCCAGCCTGGGTGATGGGGTGAGATCCTGTCTCTAGAAAAAGGAAAAGGAAGAAATTGTGTAGTTTAGCAAGTGCCTTTAGTTAGTTCCCCTGTTTATCCTTGACTGGGTTCTGGGGGAAGGTAAAAGACCCACTGTCTCTGTTTTACAGATAGGGGAACTGAGTGAGTGAGTGCGGATCCAGGATTTGGGCCCTGATCTTGTCACTCCCAAGTCTGGGGCCCTTGGCGCTGCACAGCCCTGGTAGGGCCTGAGGCTCACAGAGGAGGGGAGCAGCAGCTCACACCTGCCACCCACCCACCTGCGGCACAGAAGCTGAAGTTACTGGGAAGCGGGGAACACCACAGCCTGCCTGGCCAGATTTTACAGATTCTAGCCAGGCCCTGACTCCTCTTTTGATTCCGTGCCCTGTGGAAGGGCCGTGGGGGCCAGAGGTGGAGGGGCTTAGAAGGACCTGGGAGAAGAGGTGCTGGGAGCAGATGGCAGGTCTTTGGACACACATACACACACACACACACACACACACACACACACACACACACACACCCTTCTCAGGGGAGAAATTCAAACCCCTCAGCCTTTGTCAGTTCCACAAAAGCATGGCTGCAGCTCTTTTTGCCCCGGCATCCTATCCCTGAGGGGTGGAGTTTGAGGAGGAAGCACCTCCACCTTGTTCCCCCTGCCCAGGATAGGCAGCAAGTGGGCAGGGCATGCTGTTGGCAGGGGCTGCTTCTGCCCCCCACAGGGGAAGCCGGCACCACACTCTGGGTTTGGGGGCCCCTGTCCCCGGCCTGTGCCCCCTGCTTCCCAGAGTCATGGCCTGCTGGGTTCCCGGGGGGGCCTCTTGGGAGATGACAATGGCGGTCACTCTTCATTAGGGTCTCACTGAGGGCCAGACCGTGTCCGTGTGTGTGCGCGTATGCCTGACTTTGTTTAATCCTTACAGCCACCTGATGAAAGAGGGGCTCTTATTATCCCCATCATACAGATAGGGACACTTAGGTTTACAGAGGCTGCCCTGCTTGCGCAGAGCCCAGGGACAGAGGCAGACATCAAGCCCCATGACCTGGCCCTGGAGCCCGTTGCTCTGAACAGTGCTGACAGCACAGGCACCCGCCCTGTGCTCCCACCCTGCAGGATGCGCCAGTCAGCAGCAAGTAGGATGGGCTTGTTGGAATACAGATTCCTAGGCCCCACCCAAGGGACTTCTGCTTGGCAGCTCTGGGTGAGGCCCAAGAATCTGCATTTTGACTCCCCTGTCATTCTGATAAGGACTTTTGGCCGCACTTTAAGAAGCTTAGAGATGGGCCCATGGGCAGGAGTGTACCGACCCTGTTTGTATGCTCTGAGGGGTGCAACATTAGGGTAGGGCTTTGCACTAAGGGCACGGCTCTATTCCCCTGAGGTGGGAGTCCTTGGGGGTGGGGGCTGAAGGCAGGATAGGCAGGGGGGGAAAGGGTACTGCCCTCTTTGCAGGCCTGTTCTGTCTCCCCACCGCCCACCAGCTGTGTGGTCTGAGACTGACCTCAGACTGTCTTTCCTCTCATAGCTTTGCTTCCTCACCAGTAAAATGAGGACAGCAAACCCAGTTGCCTCAAGCTGGGGGCTGGGTCTGATGCTTTGAGGCTTGGAAGGGCTGAGCCGGCCAGGCTGGAGCAGTGACAGGTTCTGCTTCCTGTGGCTGCCGTTGGGGCAGAGCTGGCGAGAGCTGCCTGCGGCTGGCAGGAAGGGAAGTGGGAGCCTCTTCTGCTCACCCAGCTTCACCCCACAGGGTCAGCTGGCTTCTCTCCATGCCCATTCTGGGCCTGCCTTGCCCTTCCCTGTCTCTGGGAAGCTGCCCAGGCTATTTCAGCTTTATTTATTTTCCCATCTCTATATTGGTCTCCAAAGTGGCACTTTGGGTGTCTGGGACACCTGGAGCCTCCCCTGTGGAGGAGGTAACCACAGAACTGTCCAGAAATGACCCTCTGGGTGGTCCTGCCCAGGCCTGGCTGAGGCAGGGGGCTGGCAGCTGGGCCTCCAGCCCCCCTTCTCACTTGCTGCTCCCACCCCACCCCCAGGCTGAGCAGAGGCAGTGGCTTTGGGGTGGGACTGAGCCCGGGCAGAAGTGCCAAGTGCCAGGAGACTGTTCTTCCATTTTTTCCTTCATCAACTCACCTTGATGGGGTCGTGGGAAATTACAGGGGGGTTTCTATCCTCCTTGGATATTGTGAGCAGCACCGGTGGTAGAGTATCACTCTTACCCAAACTAGCTGGCCTGAGATTGAATCTCACATCTGCTGCCACCAGCTGTGTGACCTTGGGCAAGTTGCTTAACCTCTGTGCACAGTGCCTTCGTCTGAATAATGTGGATTACCTCTCTCCAGAGGGTGGTGTGAGATAGGAGGATATGTTAAGCATTTAAAGATTCCTGGAGTGGAGTCAGCATTCAGTGTTTGCTATTACTGTTCTCCCGGAAAGGAGAGGAAATGGAACTTGGACATGAAGAAGCTGGGAAATACACACAGCCACCTTTTGACCATGACTTCCAGCCCCGGCCCTTCCCATCAGCTCTCCTCTCCATCTGTGTGTGTCTAATTTTTTATTTTTTAATTTTTATTTTTTTGAGACAGGGTCTGTCTGTCACCCAGGCTGGAATGCAGTGGCACGATCTTGGCTCATTGCAGCCTTGATTTCCCAGACTCAAGCGATTTTCTCGCCTCCACCTCCTGAATAGCTGGGACTACAGGCGTGCATCACCACGCTCGGCTAATTTTTGTATTTTTAGTAGAGACGGGGTTTCGCCATGTTGCCCAGGCTGGTTTCAAACTCCTGACCTCAAGTGATCTGCCCACCTCAACCTCCCAAAGTGCCAGGATTACAGGTGTCAGCTACCGCGCCCTGCCTAAATTTTAAAAACTAGTGTTTCTTTTTTGTTAGAAGGGGATGGGTTACAAAGTATGTTGGCCCAACACATAGTAGGCACATAATAGTGGAAATTGTATTTTGCTCAATAAATTTTGTATTTTTTTTAGAAATTTTTATTAATTTTTTTTTTTTTTTAATAGAGTTGGGGTACTATGTTCCCAGGCTGGTCTCGAACTCCCGGGCCCGAGTGATCCACCTGCCTTGGCCTCCAAGATTCCTGGGGTTACAGACATGAGCCATTTTGTTTTTAAGTCCAGCCTAATTTTTGTGTTTTTTTTAGTCGCAGTTTCACTCTGTCGCCCAGCCTGGAGTACAGTGGCATCATCTCAGCTCACTGCAACCTCCGGCTCCCCCGTTCAAGGAATTCTCCTGCCTCAGCCTCCCAAGTAGCTGGGATTATGCCCACCATGCCTGGCTAACTTTTTTTGTATTTTTTTTAGTAGAGATGGGGTTTCACCATGTTGGTCAGGCTGGTCATGAACTCCTGACCTCAGGTGATCCACCCGCCTCTGCCTCCCAAAGTGGTGGGATTACAGGCATGAGCCACCGTGCCTGGCATAATTTTTGTTTTTAAGTAATGATCCTTCTTATTATATTGGGTCATCAAGGCAGTTGTTTTCCCAATTATGCTGCTTTGTTTGGAGATTATGTATCTGCATTCAATTCATTCATCATCTAACAAACGCTGATCTGCACCTCCTGTCTGCTGGGATGAGAAGCAAGATAGATCCAGGGAGAACAACTAAGAACTGACAGAAAAATTAGAGTTTCATAGATGGTGGTTGTTTGGGTGTCAGGAGCCTCAGGTGTCAGTCAGTCCTGGCCCTGACACCAGAGTTTCCAAAATGGGAGCCCAGGCATCTCCCAGGAGTGGGGTCCTCTGGTCGAAGCGCTGAGTTGCATCCTGGCCTGAGTGACAACTGGGTTGTGACCTTGGGCAGGTCCCTTCCTCCACAGGGACCCCCACAGCACCCTGGTGAGCCATCCTAGACAACAGGGGCAAGCACTCCTGCCAGGGCAAGAAGGGAGCCCTGAAGGAGGGGCTCTGGGCTGGGCCCTCCCTACACCCCTGGCCCCCCACCCTTCACTTCTGCCACCCCTTCCATACCCAAAGACCTTTCAAAGAGCCTTCCCCATCTTAATTCTCCACAGTCAGGGTCTGAAGGTGTTTAAAAATGGTCACAGACTCCAAATGGGAGGGATTTTAGAGATCAGCTAGTCAGCTCCCTTCAGGGTATCCAGAGAGGGGAACTGACTTGCTTAGAAACACACAGCAAGGTGGTACTGATCCCAGGCTCCCTCCCTTCTCAGCCCCTACCCCTCAGCCCTACCCTCTGTGGGCCTCCTATGTTAGCAGTGAAATGAATGATCCTTCCCCAATAGGGAGGGGGAGGCAGAAGCAGTTTCCGAGCCTGGGAACCTGCTGATGTCATTGCAGCGTCGCCATGGCGATTATTCCCCTGGATTAGGGGCCTGAGCCTTGCAAAGCCAGGAAGCAGGGGACAGAGTGGGGGCTGGCACTCGTTCAGCACTTCATCGCTGACACAGCACTCTCACACTGGCCCTCCACAATGCGCTGCTGCTTTAGAACCACTGTCTGCATCATGGGTTTGAGTGGCTGGCGTTACGGTCCCCATTTTACGGATGTGGGACCTGAGTCTTGAGATGTGAAGTCGTTGGCCCAAGATCACTCAGAAGTGGGAGACTGAACCTGTGTTAGTGCCAGCTCCGCCTGGCTTTGTGCCCATACTTGGTGATAAGAAGCCCCCTCCCCATATCATACCTGATTTCTGTCACAACTCTTTTACAGATGAGGAAACCGAGGCCAGGGGCTTGAGGTGCAGGGCTTCTGTATCTGGAGCTACATTTCTCTGTCTCTGAGTGCCCTACCTTCCCCAATGCCTGCTTCCCAAAGGGCCTCCCACCAAGAGTCACCGTGCTGGCCCAGGGCTTCCTGGAAGAGCTGGTGCTAGGCAGGTTCTGGACTCTTGGGGTGGGTTGGTGCCTCTATCCACTGCATTCACTTCTGATCTGATGGGGGACCAGCACATCCAAGCCCTTCTTGTCTGGATCAGAACAGAGAAGGAGAGGGAACCACATGGATGAGTGACTGGGGCTGCAGGAGACAAACAAGGACTCTGACCCCCATGGGCATGTGCAGAGGACCTGACAGGTGTGGCCGTGGCTGCGTGCGCATGCGCAGTCGCTCCAGTCTAAGCGCAGCTCGGTGCTGCTGCCGGATGATTCCCTGCCAGGGAACTGCCTGGGTTTGTGTCCTGGGCTGACCTGTGTCCAGGACAGTGCATCCCCCGTGGAGGAAATCCAAGCAGCTGGTGGGGTCTGGAACAGATGGCTGATGAGGTGGACAGTGAAGTCTCTGGAAGCCAAGGAATAGTTTCCTGTTCCATGAGTTTTCTCAGCCTCATTCTGTTCTTCAAAACCCCCAGGGGAGGACAAGCTGTTCCTCATATTTCAATTCTTTCGTGCCAGGGAAGTCCTTTCTGATGTCTGACTTGAGTCCCTCTAGTATTGTGGTGGGGTGGAAGGGTTCTTCCCTGGAGCTTGGAGACCTGCTGAGATGCTGTCTGACCCCCGCTGCTTTCCTCCCCTCCTATGGCAGTGGCCTCTGAAGCCAGCCCGGCAGGCTCCCAGAATCCGTGGGGCCTGTCAAAGGCGCATTGATGGAGCCTTCCCTGGGGCTGTCTCACCACCCTCTTTTCTGGGCACCAACTCTGTCCTTTGGCACAGCCCTCACTCAGCTGGTTGCTGAAAAGCTCCCCCAGGCGTACTGGGCAGGGCCACATCCTGGCTAACATGAGGGCTGGGGCCACCCTGGGAGCTCTGGAAAGAACCTTTTTCCTATAAGCTTCCAGACAGGATGGGCGGGGAGTGAAGGGTCAGGAGTCAGGCAGATGAGGGTTTGCACTCTGGTAGTGCCGGACATTGACCGCTAAGCTGTGTGACCTTGGGCAGGAGACTTTGCCTTTCTGTGGCTCCGTTTCCTGATCCGTAAATTGGAGCTGTTAATTGCGTGGCTATATGTATGGTGGGATCTAAATGAGATGGTTCACGTAAGGCTCTGGGCTCTGTGCCCGCCATTCACTGCGCACTGAAGACTTGGTAGTGGCTTATTATTACGAGTCTTAACACCTTTTGGCTGAGGCTTCTGCTTTGAGTTGGGGACTTCTGGTCAGGGTCTTTCTCCTGACTCCCTGTCCCCATCTCCTGACTGGTTGCTGCCTCAGAGGGGCCCCAAGCCGAGGCCCTTTTGGCTCCTGGCCTGACTCCAGTCCCTCTTCCTCCCCTCCTGCAGGTGCGCTACAAGGAGGAGTTTGAGAAGAACAAGGGCAAAGGCTTCAGCGTGGTGGCAGACACGCCCGAGCTCCAGAGAATCAAGAAGACCCAGGACCAGATCAGTAACGTGAGCTCCTGCCCCGCCCTGCAGCATCCCTGCTACCCTCTGTTTGGTCCCCTCCCTGCCAGCCTGGCAGACGTGAGCCTGGCAGATGTGAATGAGGCCAGTGCCTCCACTGCCCCTGCCCTCCATGGTGGGCCTGGGGAAGAGCTTGGGGTTCCCAGATGCCTCTTCTCTGTGTACCCCCAGACCAGCCCGCATAGCATTTTCTTCTTGAAGGGACTGTATTCTGTGGGAGTGTGTGGGGGCCTATGTGCTAAATCAGCCCCCACTCTCTCTGACTGTTGTTCTTTTTTCTGGATATCGTGGGTATCAGTGCAGACTACACGTCTCATCTTAGCACAAAGGTCAAAACTGGGGGGCGGGAGCGCCTGGCCTCCCCTGGTCTGCGCCTGGGTGCTGACATTGCAGTCATTTCCGCCCTTCCTTGGCCTCCTCCCCCACATCAGCCTTCTCTTCCTTCCTGTGTAAAAACCCCAGCCAGCTTCGCCTGCCAGCCCTGCACCCCCTGGCTCACACCCCCCGCCTCCCTGATGGTCAGTGGCATCTGGCTGTGGCAGGGGTGGGCATGGAGAGTGGGCAGGGGATCAACTGTCCCCAGCATCATGTGCCCTCAATGGCACCTGTGGCCAGAGAACAGGCCTCAGTTTCCTGCTTGGCAGAGCCACAGGCAAGCAGCCTGTGTGGCTTTAGGCATCCAGGGGCAGGGCACTGCGGTGAGCAGCAACCATGGGGGACCCGCACACAGAACTGCAGGGGCCGCCCAGCCAGCCTGGCCTAGGAGGTCCTGCCAGGGAGGGTTTAGGCAGGCAGCTGTCTTCGTGTCTGGAACAGGAAGGGATCAGTGAGTTGCCCGTTGTTGCTCTGGGCTGAGGAACTGGGGATAGAGATTGCGGGGGGGCCTGGCTTTCCGGTGGTCTCCTCAGCACCCACTCCCTGGGCTCCACATCCCTTCCCACCCTCCACCTGGCCACCTCAGCAGGGCACTCCTTTAAGAGCTTGGCTGGGCCATGCATAGAGTGGGCTGCAGTGGTGGGTCAGGTGGATTTCAGACGCGCAGACAGCCCACAGACAGCAGAACCAGCCATGCCCAAAACTGTGGCTTTCAAACTCTGACTTCAGCCTACAGTAAAATATACATTGTACGTCTTGACCCATCTAGCAGGCATACATTTATGTAGAGGGAAAACAGAATGGAAGCTTTCATGAATGAGTACTTCCTACTTAGAGGGCGTTCAGATCTTTTTTTTTTTTTTTTTTTTTTCTTTTTGAGACAGAGTCTCACTCTGTTGCTCAGGCTGGAGTGCAGTGGTGCTCCGCCTCCAGGGTTCAAGTGATTCTCCTGCCTTAGCCTCCCAAGTGGAGTAGCTGGGATTACAGGTGCACACCACCACCCCCGGCTAATTTTTATATTTTTGGTAGAGACAGGGTTTCACCATGTTGGCCAGGCTGGTCTCGAACGCCTGACCTCAGGTGATGTGCCTGCCTTGGCCTCCCAAAGTGCTAAGATTACAGGTGTGAGCCACCACACCCGGCCACATTCAGATCTTTTCTAAAGATGCTGGTTGCAGGCCCCTATACACCTTCACATAATACAGCCCCTTTGAGGACTGTATTCCCAACACTTTGGGAGACTGAGATGGGAGGATTGCTTGAGCCCAGGAGTTTGAGACTAGCCTGGGCAACACAGCAAAACTCTGTTTCTACAAAAAAAAAAAAAAAAAAAAAAAAATATATATATATATATATATATACACACAAAAAAAAACTAGCCAGGCATGATAGCACACGTCTGTGGTCCTAGCTATTCTGGAGGCTGAAGTGGGAGGATCACCTGAGCCCAGAGGTTTGAGGTTATAGTGAGCGGTAATTGCACCACTGCATTCCAGCCTGGGAAACTGAGTGAGACCCTGTTTCCAAAAAAAAAAAAAAAAAAAAAAAAAAAAAAAAAGGGCCGGGCGCAGTGGCTCACGCCTGTAATCCCAGCACTCTGAGAGGCCGAGGTGGGCAGATCATGAAGTCAAGAGATCGAGACCATCCTGGCCAACATGATGAAACCCCATCTCTACTAAAACTACAAAAATTAGCTGGGCATGGTGGCACATGCCTGTAATTCCAGCTACTTGGGAGGCTGAGACAGAAGAATCGCTTGAACTCAGGAGGCGGAGGTTGCAGTGAGTTGAGATTGGGCCACTGCACTCCAGCAAGGCGACAGAGCGAGACTCCATCTCAAAAAAAAAAAAACAAGCCGAAACAAACAAAAAGATGCTGGTTGCAGACTTACTGTGAATGGGTTTTGCAACTGGATTGTTGACCTGCAGTTTGAAATTGGTGGCCTGAGGAAATGGCATGCTTCCCTTTGGCTAGCAGGGGATGCCTGGGGCGGGCACTCTAATCCTCCTTCCCCTCCAATTTCCGGAGGCCTGTCACAGTTGACTCTTTATATGTCAGGGCCTGGCCTCACACCCTGGAGCTTCCCTTTGGCTCAGACCCTCCAAAGGGTAAGACCCTTAGGTCTGTGTCTCAGAGCTCTCCACTTGAAAGTGGAGGAGAGGGAAGATGGTCTTAGATTATGGGGAATACCTGGAATGGTTCACAGAACTGGAATGTTGGCTCTTCAGCCCCTGAGGCTTTTCGTGTAGAGGCCCTAGTCTTTCATCAGTGACACTGCTCCCAATCTGCAACCCCAGCTCCCTGGCTGTTCACTCACTGCTTCACCCTGTGGGTTTTGGAGGAGGGGAGACAAGCCCAGTCATCCCTGCTTCCCTTTCTGGAAGGTTTCCAGAACACTCCACACTCAGCCTAAGCCACCTCCTCCTCTTCCTTCCCCCAGTTATTAGAGGTGTTAATATCCTAGTGACAAAACTCACCACCCTGGCCAAGCCATCCGCACCTCAGGAGATAACCATCTTTTACCCTTCTTGCGCTGCAGTGAGCTGATGGTCCTCTGCAGGAGCTGGGGGAAGGGATCCACTCCGACCTGCTAGCTGCTTTTGCAGCTTTAGCAGAGACCTGTAGAGTGTGACTGCAAAGCCTGGAGACTCTTGGTTTTAATGAAAGCAATTACAGTCTGTCGGATATGGGCCTCCAGACAGCTGTAGCCCAGTCACCTGTAGGATTGACTGAAAATGCAGACGCACAGGCCTTCTCCCCTGGATGCCAGAATCAGCGTCTCTGGGAGTGGGGCCCAGGAATCAGCATGTTAAACACATTCCCTGGGTTTCTGTGGTGCTCTCTGAAATTTGAGAGCCACCACCTAAAAGTCTGAAAAAGCTTCACCAACCCCTAAGTCAGAGGGTGCCAGATCAGGCTGTACCTCAGAACCCCAGGGGAGCTTTATTTTTATTTTTATTTTTTTTTGAGACGGAGTCTCGGTCTGTCGCACAGGCTGGAGTGCAGTGGTGCGATCTCGGCTCACTGCAAGCTCCGCCTCCCGGGTTCACGCCGTTCTCCTGCCTCAGCCTCCCAAGTAGCTGGGACTACAGGCACCCGCCACCACGCCCGGCTAATTTTTTTTGTATTTTTAGTAGAGACGGGGTTTCACCGTGTTAGCCAGGATGGTCCTGATCTCCTGACCTTGTGATCCTTCTGCCTCGGCCTCCCAAAGTGCTGAGATTACAGGCGTGAGACACCGAGCCCAGCCTATTTTTATTTTTGAGACAGGGTTTCACTCCATCATCCGGGCTGGAGTGCGGTGGTGCGTTCACGGCTCAGTGCAGCCTCAACCTTCTGGGCTCAAGCTATCCTCCCACTGCAGCCTCCGAGTAGCTGGGACCACAGGTGTGCACCACCATGCCCAGCTAATTTTTCTTTTTTTTGCAGAGACATTATATTGCTATGTTGCCCAGGCTGGTCTCAAACTCCTAGATTCAAGTTATCCTCCCACCTCAGCCTCCCAAAGTGCTGGGATTATAGGGGTGAGCCACCTCACCTGGCCTCCCAGGGGAGCTTTTTTTTTTTTTTTTTTTTTTTTTTTTTTGAGACGGAGTCTCGCTCTGTCGCCCAGGCTGGAGTGCAGTGGCACAATCTCGGCTCACTGCAAGCTCCGCCTCCCGGGTTCACACCATTCTCCTGCCTCAGCCTCTCGGAGTAGCTGGGACTTCAGGCGCCCGCCACCACGCCCAGCTAATTTTTTTGTACTTTTAGTAGAGACGGGGTTTCACCATGGTCTCGATCTCCTGACCTCGTGATCCGCCCGCCTCGGCCTCCCAAAGTGCTGGGATTACAAGCATGAGCCACTGCGCCTGGCCCAGGGGAGCTTTAAACCACGCATAAAACCATTGCTAAGTTGTCCCAACCTCCTGAAGTGTTTTGGGAAACAGGGTGTTGAGAGCCACACCTTTTGTTTTGTATCCAAAATAGCATTCCTGTTCCTGTATGTAGCTTGTTGCTTTGCTTCCCAGATTAGTACCAAATGACTCCAGTTATTTTATTTATTTATTTTTATTTTTATTTATTTATTTTTTGAGACGGAGTCTTGCTTTGTCCCCCAGGCCGGAGTGCAGTGGCGTGATGTCGGCTCACTGCAACCTCTGCCTCCTGTGTTGAAGCGATTCTTCTGCCTCAGCCTCCTGAGTAGCTAGGACTACAGGCATATGCCACCATGCCTGGCTAATTTTTGTATTTCTAGTAGACAAAGGGTTTTGCCATACTGGCCCAGCTGGTCTCAAACTCCTGACCTCAGGTGATCCGCCTGCCTTAGCCTCCTGAAGTCCTGGCATTACAGGTGTGAGCCACTGTGCCCAGCTGCCTCCAGTTATTTCTAAAGGTCAGGCCATCTTGTAAAAGGATGAGGATTTGCTTCCCTGGAGGGATACGCTGCAGACTAGGGCTTTTCACCAGCCAGAGCATTTTAAAAACAAGTGTCTGATCTCCTCTGGGGTGTCTGCTTTGGATAAGTGCAGTCTGTCTTCAGTCTTGCTAAGCGGCGAGACAGTGAGGTAGGAGGAGATGGTAAGGGCCCAGATCCTAGCTTCTGTCATTCTGGGGCCAGGCAGGGCTCTTTGAGCCTCAGTTTCCTCATTTGTAAAAATGGGACAGTAGGCCCTACTTTGACAGGTGGTTGCAAGGAAAATGCCAAGTGCTTGGCATGGGATAAATGATGTCACTATTATTATCATCATTATTATTTTTGAGACAAGGTTGCCCAGGCTGGAGTACAGTGGCACGATCATAGGTCACTGCAGCCTCGAACTCTTGGGCACAAGTGGTCGTCTCCTGTCAACCTCCTGAGTAGCTGGGACTACAGGCATATACCACCATACCCAGCTAATTGTTATATTTTTTGTAGAGATAGGGTCTTGCTATGTTGCCCAGGCTGGAGTGTAGTCACATGATCATAGCTCACTGCAGCCTTGAACTCCTGGGTTTAAGTGAACCCTGGCCTAAGACTCCCAGGTTGCTGGGATTACAGGCACACGCCATCACACCCAGTTATGCTGTCAATGTTATTAATACTTTAAAGGCACACTTGTCTGCTTTCTACACTGTAGCCACAGAAGGGACATGAAGTGAAGTTTGGCAGAAAAGTTTGGCCATTGTCTAGTACTGAGAATGTGTGGAAGTGAGGAAAGGGGCTAGTATATTCCACATCTATGGTGAGTAGTTGTGTCATCATTAAAGGCATCTAAAGAGTTGCCTTTTGATGGGTCCACGCTATGGGATAAAGGTTACATATTAGGAATCCTGGCCTTTTGTCATGAGCTCTAGCAGTGTTCAAGGATGGAAAATTTTAGTTGCTTTACTGGAGCCTCTTCTTTTATTTACTTACATATTGATTTTTCTGTATACAATTTTGTGTCCTTGAAACTTTTTTTATGTGTGAAATGTGACACGTAGTAACATATACAATAAACACCTGTTTCACCAGGCAGGTATACCATACATTATACTACCGTATGCCTGTCAAGAGCCCAGTGTTCACAGTGTTAAAAATATAACTCCCATATTAGTTATATTTTAGAGCCCAGTGTTCACAGTGTTAAAAATATAACTCTCATATGATAAGTAAGTACTTATCATATCTTTATTTAATTATGAGGGAACCATCTAGAGATTAAAGCTGGGGAATATGAGAGGCAGAGGTAAATGCTAGTCTGTGAAAGAAAGTGCTGGGGCCGGGCAAGGTGGCTCATGTCTGTAACCCCAGCACTTCGGGAGGCCGAGGCGGGCAGATCACCCGAGGTCTGTTGTTCAAGACCAGCCTGGCCAACATGGTGAAACCCTGTCTCTACTAAAAATACAAAAATTAGCCAGGTGTGGTGGTGTACACCTGTAGTTCCAGCTACTTGGGAAGCTGAGGCAGGAGAATTGCTTGAATCTGGGAGGTGGAGGTTGCAGTGAGCTGAGACTACACCACTGCACTCCAGCCTGGGCAACAGAGGAAGACTCTGTCTCAAAAAAAAAAAAAAAAAAAAGGAAAAGGAAAAAAAGAGAGTACTGGATACATTTAGCTACAGAAATGGTTAAGGGCCTACCATTAGTTATACATTGGCTATTGTCCTACAGGAAAATAAAACCATAAACTTTGAAGATATCTTTGCTGCAGGCAGAAATGCTTTGCATCTCAGTTGGCCAGAAATAATGAGCATTTTATATTCTGTAATGAGCTTCAGTCTTTAGAGTCTGGGCCTAATCAATAGCAAATAGTCAAACAAAGTTTTGTCTCCAGAGTAAAATACTCTGAAGGCAGGTTTGTTGGACAATCCTCTAGTTTAATTTTGAAAGCATGCATTTTTCATTGTAATTTTAATATGTAATTATGTAATTATGTATTCTTAAACATTATAGTTTTGCTTTTCCTGATTTGGAACACCGTAATTTTGTGTATCTTGCTTCTCTTACACACCATTGGGTTTAAAGATTCATCCATATGTTTGCGGGTAGTGGTGGTACATCCTTTTTCATTGCTATATAGTATTCCATTGTTTATACCACATTTTATTGATTCTGTTGCTGGTGGACATTTGTACTGTTTCCAGTTACTGTGGACATTTTTGTACATATCTCCTGAGGTCTATGTACATTGGAACTGCTGCATCTTAGAATGTGTGCTCCTTGGCCGGGCGTGGTGGTTCACACCTGTAATCCCAGCACTTTGGGAGGCCGAAGTGGGTGGATCATGAGGTCAAGAGATCAAGACCATCCTGGCTAACACAGTGAAACCCCGTCTCAACTAAAAATACAAAAAATTAGCCGGGCGTGGTGGCGCACTCGGTGGCGCAATCCCAGCTGCTCTGGAGGCTGAGGCAGGAGAATCACTGAATCTGGGAGGCAGAGGTTGCAGTGAGTTGAGATCGCACCACTGCACTCCAGCCTGGGTGACAGAGTGAGACTCCATCTCAAAAAAAAAAAAAAAAAAGAAAAAAAAAGTGTGCTCCTTCAACTTTACCAGATAATACGGAACTGTTTTCCAAGTGGCTGCACTGATTTACCCTCCCACCAGCAGAGATGAGTTTCATTTGCTCCATGTGCGCAGATATGTTCACTTTAGCATTTTGATCGTGTAGAGTGTGATAGCCGATGGTTTTAAATTGCATTTCTGTGATTACTAATGAAGTTGAGTGCAGACTTTTGTTTGTTTTAAAAATAAAATATTGGGGCATGGTGGGCTCACGCCTATATCCTAACAGTTTGGGAGGCTGTGGTGGGAGGATTCCCTGAGGCCAGGAGTTTAAGACTTGCCTGGGCAATATAGCAAGATACCATCTCTACAAAGAAAGAAAGAAAATTAGCCGTGCATGGTAGCATCCACCTGTAGTCCCAGCTACTCGAGCGGCTGAGGTGGTAAGATTGCTTGAGCCCAGGAGTTTGAGGCTGCAGTGAGCCATGATCACGCCACCGCACTCCAGCCCGGGTGACGGCGCGAGACCCTGTCTCTAAAAAATAAATAAATAAAATAAAATATTGTGAGTCTCTAATGGGGAGCAGTATTGCCTGGTGGTTGAGAACTGAGGCTCTGATGTTAGAACTGGATTCTGACTTAACCCACTGTTTGCCCACATCTTGAGCCTTGGTTTCCCCATCTGTAAAATGGCAATATTCTCGGGCTGGCTGAGAAAAGGAAATGAGGCCAGGCGCGGTGACTCAGGCCTATAATCCCAGCACTTTGGCAGGCTGAGGCAGGCGGATTATTTTGAGGCCAGGGGTTTGAGACCAGCCTGACCAACATGGCAAACCCCCGTGTCCACTAAAAATAGAAAACAATAGCTGGGCATGGTGGTGCACCCCTGTAGTCTCAGCTACTTGGGAGACAGAAGCAGGAGAATTGGTTGAACTTGGGAGGTGGAGGTTGCAGTGAGCTGAGATCGCACCACTGCACTCCGTCCTGGGCGACAGAGCAAGGCTGTCTCAAAATAAATAAATAAATAAAGTGAAAAAGAAGAGGAAATGAGTAATGCATGTAAGGGCACCCAAAAAAAGACCCTAGCTGGTGAGCTGATGATTCCACCCAGAGCCTGCTGTTCCCTCGCTCACTGCGATGTATACTCATGTGAGGAGCACCGTATGGAGAGTCAGACTTCTATTTTCCACCACAGTTGGGAGAGCGGGGGGATCAGAAAACAGAACATCAGCTAGCAGAGCTTTGTCATGGACCCTAACTTGTCATTCTGGAGTCCCAGCTAGTAGGGTCCTGGCTGAGTCGCGAGGGTCCTTAGGCCTGGACCCCTGAACCCACATGTACTTGGACCTCATGGGCACAGATAGAGTGTGGCCTGTGTCCACAGAGGCCCAGGACAGCTCCCAGGCTGGGGCTGTGCTGACATGTCTGGGCCTAGGGTGCTCCTCACTCAGGGCTCTCGGAAGGCCAGAACTTTGCGGAGCTTGGAGCAGGGATGAGCCAGGCCCTTGGAAGCTGGGAAATGTTTCTTTGCCTTCTGAATGTGCTAACATCCCCCTCATGTGCCTATTTGCTTAACAAACCAGTAGGTGGGTCAGGAAAGTAGTAACACAATTTTCTCATTTGCTGGCGAGGGGAGGGAGAGGAAGCTGAGGGTTTGGAAATTTTATCCAGGTGGGCCCAGGCTGGAAGGAGCTGAGCCTCGCTTTTTCTCAGCCTATTTAGCCCCTCTGTGCCGCCCGTCCTGAGTTGCATGCCTGGTGTCCCTCTCTCTCGAGTTACGGTGACTTTCTGATTATCATTCCTGTTGAGAGTGAAAAGGGGTGCATTGAAATTTATCCCTGAGCAGCAGACATGAACTGGGACGTGGGCATGTGGTCACCCTGCTCCACACCTGTTCTCAGGAAAGGGCCTGTCTAGCTGTGATTTTGTCCTTGTGTCACCAGCCTTGGCTGTTACTGAGCAATGAAAGCTCTGCCTCGGGAAGTCATTTAATTTCTGAGCCTCATGTTCCTCTTCCGTAAAATGGGAATGAAAGTGTGCGTGTCCGACCCATTTTTTAGGGCGATGCTTGTCAGGGTATGAAGAGCTTGGTCTAGCTGTGTGAAGACCTGTACAGCTGCAGAGGTTGTTAAAACCTTGATAGCCACCCAGGAAGGGTGTCCTGGGTTCAGGCAGCTACTCCTCCAGCCGTCGGGTCAGCCGGCCGTAACTTCAGATACATTTATCCATGTGTAATGACTTTGTGAGAAGCAAGATCGGTTTCCCCAGCCCTTTATGGGAATACTCACGTGTCCATACTTGCTTTCAGCTTAGAGTTTGCTCAGGTTCCTGGAGCTGGTCAGGGTTCCCAGGACCGCCTGGGAGCAGGTGGTACCATGGTCTTATTTACAGATGAGGAAACTGAGACCCAGAGGGGAAAGTGACTCTCCCAAGGTCGTGTAAGTAAGCATATGGCTCCCCTAAGGATGAGGCATTGGTCTGGTGACAGTGCAGCCCATCATAAGGAACTGAGCCTGTGGGGTCCAGACCTGCTCTCCTCCCAGAGGAAAAGGCTCCCTGTCATCCCATCACTAATGCAGATAGCGTCACGTCCAGGGAAGATGTCACACATTCATCTGGGTCCCCAACATCAAGGACACCTGTCCCTGCAGGCCCCCTGCTGGCACCTTCGGGGCCCAGGGCAGGCCCCTGTCCTCTCCGTGTCTGCACTTCCCTCCCTGGTCACAGGTTCTCAGGGTCAGGCTCTTCCTTAACAGAAAGGAAACAAAGGAAGCTGACCTTTCCCACCTCAGAACAAAAGTCGGAAGGGCAGGTGCCTTGTGAGCCTGGAGGCCTCAGGAGGGGTGTCCCCTTCCCTTGTGCTCTCCCTGCCACCAACACCAGTGGACGGGGTCACTAAGAGAGTGGGGCTCGGGAGACTCACCTTCTGCGCTGGGTCTGTGAGAACGTCACCCGGAGTGCCCCTCCCAGTGGGTGTTGGGGTTGGATGGATTTTCAGCCTGGCCAGGGCTGGCTGCCTCCCCTCAGAAACAGGCTTAGCCTGTGCTACCATGTGGGTGCGGGTCCTTGCTCCAGCCTGAAGGGAGGGGGCAAGGAAAGGAGGGGCTGATCCTGACCCAAACCCCTAAGTAAACTGCCCTCTGCATCCAGACTGGACTCCCCCCAGACTCTGTCCAGGCCCTCGCCACTGCCCTCCCTGTGCCCCTAGCCCGGGCTGCAGGAACTGTTGGCTGTTCAGCCAGCAGGAGCAGCGACGATGCAGGTGTTTCCAGCTGTTAACATGTAAGCCCTGCCTGGCTGCATGCTTGCTCTTGCCTTTTGTGCACAGCCAGTGCCAAGGGGGAGAGGAGGCAGCAGAGACGGTGTGCGGAGGAGATGCCCAAAGGGGACTGCCCAGGCTGGGACGGCCCTGATGGGTCAAGGGCACTCCAGGAAACGGCAGGTCTTGCCTCTCCTCCTCTTCCCACCCTTACTCCCACCCCATTTTCTCAGATCAGGAAAAGGCAGGCCAGCATTCTAGGGAACAGGAAGTGAAGTGGGCTTCCACTTAGGTGCCTGCCAGGGCCTGGAGGAAATTCCTGCAGGCCTGAGCCTGTCCGGGAAGGACCAGTTTCTCTCCTTGTCCTGGTTTCCTGCTTTCTGAGTTTCCCCTGAGGGTGGGGGAGAGCTGTCACTCTCTTCACTCTATGTCCCACTTCCTCCCCCATCCTCATGGAGCATGCAAACCCTGAGCCCTCACACCTTTCTGTGGTTGTACCCGTCCCCACCAGTTTCCTCTCTGGAAAGTGAAGAGGAGGCTGGGCACGGTGGCTCGCGGCTGTAATCCCAGCACTTTGGGAGGCTGAGGTGGGCAGATCACAAGGTCAAGAAGTTCAAGACCAGCCTGGCCAACATGGTGAAACCCCATCTCTACTAAAAATACAAAAATTAGCTGGGCGTGGTGGCGGTTGCCTGTAATCCCAGCTACTCAGGAGGCTGAGGCAGGAGAATCACTTGAACCCGGGAGGCAGAGGGTGCAGTAAGCCAAGATTGTGCCACCGCACTCCAGCCTGGGCAACAGAGCGAGACTCCGTCTCAAAAAAAAAAAAAAAAAGAAAAAAGAAAAGTGAAGAGGATAGAGCCCACCAGGGGTCCTCAAGGTGTGGGACAGGCAGCATGTTCCTACAGGAAGAAAACTCTAGAACTCCTGGTTCTGGTTCTTTTTCATCTAATTAATTAATTAATTAATTCATTCATTCATTTTGAGACGGACTCACTCTGTCGCCCAGGCTGGAGTGCAGTGGCTCGATCTCGGCTCACTGCAATCTCTGTCTCCTGGGTTCAAGTGATTCTCATGACTTGGCCTTCCAAGCAGCTGGGATTACAGGTGCCCACCGTCACGCCTGACTAAGTTTTGTATTTTTAGTAGAGACACGGTTTCACTGTGTTGGCCAGGCTAGTCTTAAACTCCTGACCTCAAGCGATCCGCCAACCTCAGCCTCCCAAAGTGCTGGGATTAAAGGTGTGAGCCACCTCACCTGGCCATCTCATACTTTTAAAATTCATTCTTTGGTGCAAGTTTTACGATATACATTCTATATTTGTCAAGTGATAACTTCCGTGTAACTTATAAAATACACATAATTAAGGAAGATTGTGCTAAAATACATTTAACCAATAGGAATATGCCATCAGAGTATTTTGGCAAACAAGGGTCACTAAGTTTTTTCTATAAAGGGCCAGGTAGGAGGTATCTCAGGCTTTGTGGCCATATGGCCTCTGTGGCAGCAACTCAGTTCTGCAATTCTGCCATGAAAGCAGCCACAGATAAGAGGTAATTGAGTGGGTGTGGCTGTGTTCCAATAAAACTTTATTTCTGGAGGCTGAAATTTGAATTTCAGAGAAATTTCATGTGTCATGAAATATTATTTCTCTTTTAGTTCTTCTTCCCCCCCCCCCACCACCCCTGCCAAGAACGTGGAACCCGTTCTTAGCAGCCGGCTGTGGGCTGGATTTGGTCCATGGACCATAGATTCCCAGCTTCTGCTCTAGACCACCCGTTCTCAGACTTGAAGCCTGCTTCAGACTTACCTGGGGAGCTTTTTTCCAAAATGCATATTCCAGAACCCCAGCCCTGATTTTGTGGATTCTCTGGAAGGCCCCAGAACCTGCATTCTAACAAGGAGCCCAGTTGAGTCAGACACAGGTAGTCTGGAGACCACATTTTTTATTTTTTTAATGGAGTCTCACTCTGTTGCCCAGGATGCAGTGCAATGGTGTGGTCTTGGCTTGCTGCAACCTCTGCCTCCAGGGTTCAAGCAATTCTTGTGCCTCAGCTTCCCAAGTAGCTGGGATCACAGGTGCCTGCCATCACGCCCAGCTAATTTTTGTATTTTTAGTAGAGACGGCGTTTCACATGTTGGCCAGGCTGGTCTCAAACTCCTGACCTCAGGTGATCCACCAGCCTCAGCCTCCCAAAGTGCTGGGATTACAGGTGTGAGCCACCGCCCCCGGCCCGGAGACCACATGTTAAGAAGCAAAGCTCAGGGGTCTCCAGGATCCTGGTCTGTTCTCTTCAGCCAGTCCTGAGGCCTGGGGTGTGCAGTGCTGTGGGAGGCCCCGGCATCAGAATAACTGGCTCCTTCACTACCTTCCAGGAGCTTCCATCCAGTGGGGGTGGGGGACACCACCCACCAACAGCACAGCTCAGTCCCAGGTGCCATGGAAGCCCTGGGTTCAGCCTGGAGCCAGGGCCAGCATCCTGAGGATGAGGTGCCGAGATGGACCTTGAAGGATGAGAGAAGCCTGGACCGCCCTTGAGTGGCGAGGGTGGGCTGCCTCCAGGTTGACCTTAATCCCTTCCCTCCCTACCACCATGTGTCTGGATGATCTTGGGCAGGTCCCTTAGCCTCTCTGGATATCGGGATATGACATTGACTACCTCAGAGGCTTGTCGGGAGGATTCAGCGAGCTGATATGCATGAAGTGTATCAACTAGGGCTGCTGGCCGGTATCTCCTTCCCTTGTCTTACCCCACCACCCCCAGCCATGGGACAGGGTGCTGCTGAGGGAGTGGGCAGGGAGAGTCACTTCTGGCCTTGTCTTAGGGATCTGAGAGCAGGGCATGGGCCCCGTGTCTGGGAGTGCCCTGGTGCCCTTCCTAGTGGGGTTGGGCGTGGTCAGTCTGGCCAGGGCTGGCTCCCTCTCCCATAAAAAGGCTCACCTGGAGGCCTTTTTCCATTTGAGGCAATGAGAAATGTATGTGAGGCTCTATGGCCTGTCTTTTTTTTTTTTTATTTTGAGACAGTCATGGAGTCTCACTTTGTTGCCCAGGATGCAGTGCAATGGCGTGATCTTGGCTCACCGCAACCTCTGCCTCCCAGGTTGAAGCTATCCTTTTGCCTCAGCCTCCCGAGTAGCTGGGATTACAGGCACCCGCTACCACAACCAGCTAATTTTTGTAGTTTTAGTAGAGACAGGGTTTCACCAAGTTGGCCAGGCTGGTCTTGAACTCCTGACCTCAAGTGACCCACTCACCTTGGCCTCCCAAAGTTCTGGGATTAGAGGCGTGAGCCACCATGCTCGGCCTTACCACCCGCCTTTCTTGTGGTGTAGTTCTTGCTGCAGGTGCATGCAATACAGGCCTCAAAACCCACCTGATACACAGGTGCCTGGGAGTAGGGATCTTGACTTTTCCCCTGTCCCATATGGGCCCCGGGGCCGGGTCTGGGCTGGCCCAGGTGGGGCTAGAGCAGCTGGATCCAGGCACATGAGGTGTGAACGTGTGGGCCTTAATGCTGCATGGAGCGGCTGGAGGAAGGAGAATGGGAGCAAGGGTGCCGCAGGGTCAGATTGCCACAGGGTCAGGGTGCTGCAGGGCCAGGGTGCCACAGGGTCAGGGTAGGGCGAGGGTGCCGCAGGATCTGGTTGCCACAGGGTCAGGGTGCCGCAAGCACGGGTTGTCACCCGTGATTCTCCAGGGTCTGGCTCTTGGGCTGAGATCCAGGAGACCTTGGCAGGCCTGTCTTTGGGAGTCTGGCACAGCCCCAGAAGGCCATCTGGACGGTTTTCAGACCTGAGAGGAGGAAAGGGCTTGTGTCTGGAGAAGGTGCCATGGGGGATGGGAGGTGGAGGAAGCCTGGGGCTAATCAGGATCTGGATCTAGCAGGGAACACCGAGGCCGGTGTTCTCCTCCCACCATGGGACTCAGCCTGAGGAAGACAAGGTGGATGAACAACTGTTTCTGACTCAGTTGGCTAAGAGGACTGAGCTGGGGCCGAGGCTCTGGACACAAATGGGCCAGTTGACCCTGAGGTTTCTTTCTTAGTGGGGGTGGGGCTTCCTCTGGCTGACCCTGCTTAGGTCTCTGATGGAGGTAGCAGGGGCTCTGGTTCCCCCAAACTGGCTAAGTCCTCCACCATAGCACCCAAGGGATCTGGGCAGAGTGCAGCTTCCCTCCCCTCTCCAGCTTGGCTTGGTGGGCACCTGCCTCCCCTGCCCTCCTGACCTTGATGGCTAATGCAGCCAGCCCCAGGCAGGCACAGTCACAGCCCTCAAACAACATGAGGCCCAACTCAAGACTCCTGGGTGGTGGTGGTGAAGGTGGGGGACTCTGTAGCCAGTAGAGAGTGTGGGGGCAAGAGACTGACTTGGCTTGGAGCCTCACGTGCCCGCCTAGTGGGGTGGTCCTGAGGGATATGACTTCTTGGGGCCTCTCTGCTCATTTTTGGAACCTGACCCGAGAAGGAGCCCATCTCCAAGACAATGTCCCGCCCTCAGGGAGGGTCTGGCAGTTTTTATCCCTGAAGGCTGGGGTTCTCAGCAGAGCATCCTAGGCTGTAGCGCCCGCGACATCTTGCACACAAGAGGCGGAATCGCCTGTTGATCAGGAGCAAGGCTCTGGAATCTGTGATCTTGGGCCACTCACCTCGCTTATCAATCCCTTCGTTTCTTTCTTGCCTGTTACATGGGGTCTGCAATCTACCCCTCAGAGGCGCTGACGAGCTCACATGAGCCTGTGGCATAAAACACCTAGCACGGCCCTGGCGTAGTAAGAGCTCAGGAAACAGGCTGCTGCTGTTGTTACTGTGGATCCAGGTGGAAACAGCAGCCCCGCCCCTGCCGCAGGCATATAAAAGTGACCACTTGGCCGGTCACGGTGGCTCACGCCTATAATCCCTGCAGTTTGGGAGGCCAAGGCGGGTGGATCACCTGAGGTCAGGGGTTTGAGACCAGCCTGGTCAACATGATGAAACCCCGTCTCTACTAAAAATACAAAAAATTAGCTGGGCGTGGTGGCAGGCGCCTGTAATCCCAGCCGCTCGGGAGGCTGAGGCAGGAGAATCGCTTGAACCCTGGAGGTGGAGGTTGCGGTGAGCTGAGATCGCACCACTGCACGCCAGCCTGGGTGACAGAGCCAAACTCCATCTCAAAAAAAAAAAAAAAAAAGAAAAGGGACCACTCCCTTTGGTCTGATTCTTCAGTTCTCATGGTCCTTTTACATCGGTCATTTCATTGCATTCTCCAACAGTGTCTGAGGGAGATACTGGTGTCCCATTTTGCAGAGGTGAAAACTGAGGCTTGGCAAGATTAGGTAGCTTGTCCAAGGACACACAGCTGGTGCTTCCAGAGTGAGACCTGGCTTTCTCTACCCAAAGCTCTTGAGGGGTCTCTCCCATCCTGGGATCTTGAGGGCCACGGGAAGGAACTGGGTGGTTTGCAGTGGGATCCTTCACCTAGTGCCTTCTGACCTTGCAGATAAAATACCATGAGGAGTTTGAGAAGAGCCGCATGGGCCCTAGTGGGGGCGAGGGCATGGAGCCAGAGCGCCGGGATTCCCAGGACAGCAGCAGCTACCGGCGGCCCCCGGAGCAGCAGCAGCCTCACCACATCCCGACCAGTGCCCCAGGTGAGTGCGGGGCCTATTGGTGCAGACGACCTGAGGCGAGGCCAGTGGGGTGGGGAGGAAGCCAGGAGAAGACAGACAGACAGACAGATACACCTTCCGGAGCCTTGCTCTTAATCAACAGGCGATTCTGCCTCTCGTGTGCAAGAGGAGACAGAGGACCTGAGGCCGGGCCAGCTGGGGTGGGGAGGAAGCCGGCGAGAGACAGACACACACGCACACAGACACGCACGCACACACACATGCAGGCGTGGAAAGGACTGCTTGCCAAGCCCCCAAGTTCCATTCTCATCCAGGATGAGGACGTGAGCACCAGGGTCAGGTCTGTACTGGGCCAAGAGGACTGAAAGGAGAGGCCCCCAGGTCATGGGGCTCAGAGCCCCTGCTGTGGGATACACCACACAGGCAAAGGTGCACACGTGGACATCAGCCTTTGAGCCGTGGGGCTTGAGCCAGGCTGGGGGTGGGGTGGAAGTGCATGGTATGGACTTCTCGGGAGCTCTGGGAGGGGCTGGGTTTGGCAGGACAGTTTTTGGAGCCCTGTCTCCCCCCATCTTCCAGTTTACCAGCAGCCCCAGCAGCAGCCGGTGGCCCAGTCCTATGGTGGCTACAAGGAGCCTGCAGCCCCAGTCTCCATACAGCGCAGCGCCCCAGGTGGTGGCGGGGTGAGTAACCCTGGCCGGAGGGGAGAGGCCAGAGGCAGGGGATCCTTCGGGAAGGCTTGGACACAGCTCATGGATTCTCCTGACCTTTGCACCCACCCTCTGTTGTGTGTGATGATAAGGATCTCAGCCTTGTGAGCAGAGAGGAAATTGGTTGGCGTAGTGGGCAGAGGCTGGCTGGGACTGGGGCCCTGCGTTCCAGCCGTGGCGTACCATGGGCAGGTCGCTCACCCTGCTTTGGGTGGGGTTTCCTTACCCCAGCTATCTGGGAACACACAAGGCACTTTTCTGCATGGGGCCTTCCAGCCCTGGGCGCTGCTCTCCTCGCTTCATGAGGATGGCCCCCACGTCCTTCAGCTCTCAGGCTGCCCCTGCCTCTGAGGGGCCTCCCCAGCCATGTCGTGTAAAGCGCATCACCCTGATGCTTTGCATCACACGACCCCACTGGCTGCCTTCAGAGCACTTTTTCCAACTAAAAAGAGCTCTTTGTGTTGGTCACTTTCTCTGTGTCCCCTGCTGGGCTGGGGACCCTGGCAGTGTCTGTCTGGTTCACCTACTCTGAGCCAGGCCTAGAGCAAGTGAATAAGCCCAGCAGGAACGGGTTGAGATCAGGCTTCCTGAGCCCTCAGAGCTGAAGTCCCGGCTCTGTAAGTCCTGCCACTCACTCCACCTATGGGTGCCGCTGAGCCATCCTTACCAAACTCCTGGCAGGCTCAGTGCCTCCAGGCTGGGTGCCTGGGAATTCAGAGTAGCTCACGTGGGAGCAGAACAGATACTTAGAGAGATAAAATCGCCTTAGATAGTGGCTGGCTGGAGCCTGATGCTCTGGGCACACAAAGGGATGTTAGGACTGCCCAGGGCACTGTGGGCACAAGAGTTAGTCTGAAGGATAAGGTTCCAGGCAGCCCAGCCAGTCCCTCCCTCCTCAATGGGTCTGTCCTGGATGTGTAGGGTCCATCTCTGAATATAAAGCCACCTCTCTGCCCTCTGGGGGCTTACATTCCAGTCAGGGGGACAAACAAGAAAACAATAAGAAAATAGGTATATAACATAAGGTCAGCAGTGACACGCTGTGAAGAGAAAGACAGCAGGGTGAGGGATGGATAGAAAGCAGCTGGATTAAGACATTTGGCCGGGTGCGGTGGCTCACGCCTGTAATCCCAGCGCTTTGGGAGGCCAAGGTGGGCAGATCACTTGAGGTCTGGAGTTCGACATCAGCCTGGCCAACATGGTGAAACCCCCCTGTCTACCAAAAATACAAAAATTAGCCAGTTGTGGTGGGGTGTGCCTGTAATCTGTAATCCCAGCTACTCGGGAGGCTGAGGCAGTAGAACTGCTTGAACCCAAGAGGCAGAGGTTGCAGTGAGCCAAGATTGCACCATTGCACTCCAGCCTGGATGACAGAGCAAGACTCTATCTCCAAAGAAAAAAGACATTTGGCCGGGTGCGATGGCTCACACCTGTAATCCCAGCACTTTGGGAGGCCAAAGTGGGCAGATCACCTGAGGTCAGGAGTTCGAAACCAGCCTGGCCAACATGGTGAAACCCTGTCTCTACTAAAAATACAAATTAGCTGGGCATGGTGGTACATGTTCATAATCCCAGCTACTTGGGAGGTGAGGCAGGATAATTGCTTGAACCTGGGAGGTGGAGGTTGCAGTGAGCCGAGATCACGCCATTTGCATTCTAGCCTGGGCAGCAAGAGTGAAACTCTGGCTAGAAAAAAAAAAAAAAAAAGACATGACATTTGAGCAAAGTCCTCAATAAAGGAAGGAGTGAGCCGTGCAACGAGGACAGCAAGTGCAAAGGCTCTGAGGCAGGAATATTCTAGGAAAGTTCAGGGAGCAGCAGGAAGCCCAAATTGACTAGAGTGGGAGAGGGTAGGAGGTCTGATTATGCAGGGACTTCTGGGCCGCAGGAAGGCCTCTGTGACCTGTGATCTGTGCAGAGCGACATAGGGTTTTGGAAGACCACCTTGGCAGCTGTGTTGAGAAGAGGCAGTGGTTTGAGGGTAGAAGCAGGGAGACTGTCAGGAGGCTGTTGCAGGATACAGGCATGGATGGGAGCGGCTCAGCCCAAGATAGAGGCAGAATTGGTGATGAGAGAGACTGAGGTTACTTCATGTGAGGTGTGACCTCTTATCCCGTAGACCTGTTGGTTTCAAACTGTCCTGTGGAGCCTCAGAGACAAGTCAAGGGCAGTGAAGGTCAGGGGAGGTAGAATGTTGTCTATAGCTATAGGATTTATTTTTCTTGTTTTTTTCCTCTTTCTTTTTTTAAACTCCATCCTGGTAGTAGGTGATGCTGTAGGTTTTTGTGTGCCTTGCTGAACGTTACCTAGATCTAGGGCTTAAGCGGCAGATTTTGGCTGAGGCTTGGAAGGTGGAACCTGATAGACACGTCTTCCGTCCTCTGAAGATTTTTCTCCCAAGGAAAGGTCTTTGTCCTGAACTTGGACAGGACTCATCATGGCTTCTAAAAGAAACTACTGGTGCTTATAATCATACAAATAATAGCACACAGGGCATGTTTTTTCTGGTTTTTTTTTTTTTTTTTGAGACAGGATCTTGCTCTGCTACCCAGGCTGGAGTGCAGCAGTGGTGCAATCACAGCTAGCTCACTGCAGCCTTAACCTCCTGGGTTGAAGCGATCCTCCCACCTCAGCCTCCTGAGTAGCTGAGACTACAGGCATGTACCACTAAGCCTAACTAATTTTTTATTTTTTGTTGAGATGGGCTGACGCTAGTACTTTGGGAGGCCGAGGCGGGCGGATCACTTGAGACCAGGGGTTTGAGACCATCCTGGCCAACATGGTGAAACCCTGTCTCTACAAAAAAGTACAAAAATTAGCCGGGCATGGTGGTACATGCCTATAGTCCCAGCTACTTGGGAGGCTGAGGCGGGAGAATCACTTGAACCTGGGAGGCGGATGTTGCAGTGAGCCAAGATCACACCATTGCACTCCAGCTTGGGTGACAAAGCAAGACTCCATCTCAAAAAAAAAAAAAAAAAAAGGGCGGGGGGGTTCTTACTACGTTTCCCAGGCTGATTTCAAACTTCTGGGCTCAAGCAGTTCTCCTGCCTTGGCCTCCCACAGTGCTGGGATTACAGGCGTGAGCCACTGCACCTGGCCTGCATGTCATATTTTTAGACATTACTCTGTCATCATGGCTGGTGGACCTTACCGCAGTCCTGTTCAGGGAGATGGGGCAGAGCTGATGTGACCCAGTCCCTGCTCTGCCTCTGGCCCTTAGTAGCTGCCAAAGGTTGTAAAAGATCGATTGCTCTCAGAAAGCAAGACACAGAGGTAAGAATCTTTGTAGCAGGGCCTGGTGCTCCATTTCTGAGTTCACTGCTCCCCCAGGCTCTGCTCCAGGGTCCTGGAGAGTTAGAAAAAAAAATGCTCAGACCCAGGTGAGTCGGCATCCAGGGCCCTAGGCTGACCACACTTCCCCCACAGAAGCGGTACCGCGCGGTGTATGACTACAGCGCCGCCGACGAGGACGAGGTCTCCTTCCAGGACGGGGACACCATCGTCAACGTGCAGCAGATCGACGACGGCTGGATGTACGGGACGGTGGAGCGCACGGGCGACACGGGGATGCTGCCGGCCAACTACGTGGAGGCCATCTGAACCCGCAGCGCCCCCATCTGTCTTCAGCACATTCCATGGCATCGCATCCGTCCTGGGCGTGACCTGTCCATTCTTCAGTGTCTCTGTTTTTTAAAACCTGCGACAGCTTGTGATTCCTACCCCTCTTCCAGCTTCTTTTGCCAACTGAAGCCTTCTTCTGCCACTTCTGCGGGCTCCCTCCTCTGGCAGGCTTCCCCCTTGATCGACTTCTTGGTTTTCTCTCTGGATGGAACGGGCATGGGCCTCTCTGGGGGAGGGCGAGGCCCGTGGGGCAGGGCTGGAATGGGAGACCTGTTGGCCTGTGGGCCTCACCTGCCCCTCTGTTCTCTGCCCTCACGTCCTCCTGCCCAGCTCCTCACATACCCACACATTCCAGGGCTGGGGTGAGCCTGAGACTGCCAGGACCCCAGGTCAGGGGCTCCCTACATTCCCCAGAGTGGGATCCACTTCTTGGTTCCTGGGATGGCGACGGGGGCTCTGCCGTTGTGTAGGGATCAGTGGGATGGGCTCTACCTCTCTTTCTCAAAGAGGGGGCTCTGCCCACGTGGGGTCTCTCTCCCTACCTCCCTCCTCAGGGGCAACAACAGGAGAATGGGGTTCCTGCTGTGGGGCGAATTCATCCCCTCCCCGCGCGTTCCTTCGCACACTGTGATTTTGCCCTCCTGCCCATGCAGACCTGCAGCGGGCAAAGCTCCCCAGGAAGCACAGCTTGGGTCAGGTTCTTGCCTTTCTTAATTTTAGGGACGGCTACCGGAAGGAGGGGAACAAGGAGTTCTCTTCCGCAGCCCCTTTCCCCACACCCACCCCCAGTCTGCAGGGACCCTTGCCTGCCATGGTCCTGAAGTGTAGGGCAAGAGTGCCTCAGGACCTTTTGCTCTTCAGCCTCCCTCAGCTCCCAGGATCTGGGTTAGGTGGCCACTCCTCCCTGCTCCTCGTGGGCAGATGTCTCAGAGCCTTCCATGGCCTCCCCTCCCCAGCCCAATGCCAAGTGGACTTGGAGCTGCACAAAGTCAGCAGGGACCACTAAATCTCCAAGACCTGGTGTGCGGAGGCGGGAGCATGTATGTCTGCAGGTGTCTGACACGCAAGTGTGTGAGTGTGAGTGTGAGAGATGGGGCAGGGGATGTGTCTGTAGGTGTCTCTGGGCCTGTGTGTGGGTGGGGTTATGTGAGGGTACGAAGAGCTGTCTTCCCCTGAGAGTTTCCTCAGAACCCACAGTGAGAGGGGAGGGCTCCTGGGGTAGAGAAGTTCCTTAGGTTTTCTTTGGAATGAAGTTCCTCCTTCCCCCCATCTCTGAGTGGAGGAAGCCAACCAATCTGCCCTTTGCAGTGTACAGGGTGGAAGGTAAGAGGGTGGTGTGGAGTTGGTGGGGGCTGCCACAGGGTCTGCAGCCTGCTGGGGCTAAGGAGTGGAAGAAGGCTGTGTCACTCCAGGCATGTTTTTCCCCATGTCTGTCTGGGGCTGCAGAATAGGGTGGCAGAAGTGTCACTCTGTGGGTGTCTCCCTCTGGGGCTCTTCCCCTAGACCTCCCCCTTACTTACATAAAGCTCCCTTGAAGCAAGAAAGAGGGTCCCAGGGCTGCAAAACTGGAAGCACAGCCTCCGGGATGGGGAGGGAAAGATGGTGCTATATCCAGTTCCTGCTCTCTGCTCGTGGGTGGCTGTGACAACCCTGGCCTCACTTGATTCATCTCTGGTTTTCTTGCCACCCTCTGGGAGTCCCCATCCATTTTCATCCTGAGCCCAACCAGGCCCTGCCATTGGCCTCTTGTCCCTTTGCACACTTGTACCCACAGGTGAGGGGCAGGACCTGAAGGTGTTGGCCTGTTCAACAATCAGTCATCATGGGTGTTTTTGTCAACTGCTTGTTAATTGATTTGGGGATGTTTGCCCCAAATGAGAGGTTGAGGAAAAGACTGTGGGTGGGGAGGCCCTGCCTGACCCATCCCTTTTCCTTTCTGGCCCCAGCCTAGGTGGAGGCAAGTGGAATATCTTATATTGGGCGATTTGGGGGCTGGGGGAGGCAGAGAATCTCTTTGGGAGTCTTGGATGGCGCTGGTGCATTCTGTTTCCTCTTGATTTCAAAGCACAATGTGGATTTGGGGACCAAAGGTCAGGGACACATCCCCTTAGAGGACCTGAGTTTGGGAGAGAGGTGAGTGGAGGGGAGGAGCAGCAAGAAGCAGCCTGTTGTCACTCAGCTTAATTCTCCTTCCCAGATAAGGCAAGCCAGTCATGGAATCTTGCTGCAGGCCCTCCCTCTACTCTTCCTGTCCTAAAAATAGGGGCCGTTTTCTTACACACCCCCAGAGAGAGGAGGGACTGTCACACTGGTGCTGAGTGACCGGGGGCTGCTGGGCTTCTGTTCCTTACCAAAACCATCCATCCCTGGAAGAGCACAGAGCCCTGAGGGGCTGGGCTGGGCTGAGCCCCTGGTCTTCTCTACAGTTCCCAGAGGTCTTTCAGCTCATTTAATCCCAAGAAAGAGGCATCAAAGCTAGAATGTGAATATTTTTGTGGACCAATACTAAGAATAACAAGAAGCCCAGTGGTGAGCAAAGTGCGTTCTCCCAGCACTGCCTCCTGTTTTCTCCCTCTCATGTCCCTCCAGGGAAAATGACTTTATTGCTTAATTTCTGCCTTTCCCCCCTCAAACATGCACTTTTGGGCCTTTTTTATAGCTGGAAAAAACAAAATACCACCCTACAAACCTGTATTTAAAAAGAAACAGAAATGACCATGTGAAATTTGCCTCTGTCCAAACATTTCATCCGTGTGTGTGTGTATGTGTGTGAGTGTGTGAAGCCGCCCATTCATCTTTTTATATGGGGTTGTTGTCTCATTTTGGTCTGTTTTGGTCCCCTCCCTCGTGGGCTTGTGCTTGGGATCAAACCTTTCTGGCCTGTTAGGATTCTGAACATTTGACTTGAACCACAAGTGAATCTTTCTCCTGGTGACTCAAATAAAAGTATAATTTTTACCTGCGGACTTGGTTTCCTCTCTGGCTCTGAGGTGCTGTTGTCTATGGGTGTGTGTCTCTAGCTGTAAGGTGCTGCTGTGTGTGTGTGTGTGCATGTGTCTAGCTGTAAGGTGCTGCTGTGTGTGTGTGTGTGTCTAGCTGTAAGGTGCCACTGTGTGTGTGTGTGTGTGTGTGTGTGTGTGTGTGTGTGTGTGTGTGTGTCCTGTCTGCTTGAGGGCACTGGCCTGTGGCCCTCCTGGGAGCTCTGCTGCCCCTTGGGGAGAGAATGACTTGTCTGGACGCCAAGGGGTAGTTTGCTGCTGTTTGACAGGTCCTTGGTCCCTACTTCCTCCTTGCTGAGAACTCCCCACCAACCTACTTCTGGCTTTCCAACCGCTCATTCCTCTCTGCCCAGCTTGGTGATGCTCCCGGAAGTTTCCCTGAGCTCCGTCTCGTATTACTGTGACACTTCCTCAGTGACGTATCTGTCTCCCCACTAGCCAGAGCCCTTGGGGAAGGTGATGCGTCTAATTCATCTCTAAATCCCTGGTACCTGCCCAGGAGCGGGTGCAGAGCTGTTGAATTAATGAATGAGCTTGGCTGGGGAGCAGTTCTAGCATTCTGCTGCTGCCAGGCAGAGAGCAGGAGCTCCACGCGTTTGAGGAACGAGATGACAGGGCGTTCCGCAGTGGGACGGGACTTGGATAAAGCTGTAAGGTGGCCTGGCAACCCAAAGCACTATTCACAGTGCCTTCTGAATGTAATCTTCAATACACATCCCCTTTCTTCCTTCTTCCTCACAACCCTGTGAGAGAAGTAACTACTTATAGAGGGGCTCACTGAAACCCAGACAGGCAAAGCAGATTGGTGGCAGTCACAGCTAGTGGCAGAGTGGGGCCTGAGACCCCCATGTGGTGCTCACAGTCTAGTGCTGTGCCACCTGGCCATGGCAGGCTGTGTGCCTGTGTCCTTGGCAGCTCTTAGATGCGTATCTCCTGGGCTCCATGTTTTGCTCCAGGTGCCCAGGGTCTGTGACTGGCCAGAAGGCCAGGCGGCCTCCCCTCTTGCTCAGTGGGCTTGGGAAGAGGACAGTGGTAGAGAGGGGAATCTGGCCCTGCTCAGTGCTGCCAATCAGCCTCAGGTCCAGCTGCTTGAGGGGCATTTCTCTCTTGGGGCTCAGAACTAAAGCATTCTCCAGCCTCAGAATCACAGCAGGGTGGAGAAGAGGAGGGCTCTCCTGAGCTGGGCATTTGTAATCTGGAGGATGACATGGCCAGCGTCAGCCGAGCTGTGGCTGCAGGAGAACCCCTTTCTGCCACGGGGGGCTGCATGCATGCTAGAGCCCAGGTGTGCAAACTGACACTGGGTGCCAGGCAGGGCAGGGTTTCTACCAGTCTTGGCAGTTTGACCTTATTTTCAAGCCAACAGGACCAGATGGTTAAGACCCACTTTCACCAAGACCTTGGCTTCCAGAAGAGTTGGCTGGTTGCTTCTGAGGAATCTCCCAAAAGCCAGTTCACTGCGGTTGGTCCTACCCGCTTTCTCCTGCACAGGTGTGTCCTGGAACCCTGGCTGCACCCACAGACACAGCCACTCTCGGGCCCATGTGGATGGAACCTTTGAGTGCCGAATGCCTCGTCTCCATGGAGACCAAACTCAAGGGCCTGACTGGCCCAGTCTACCTAGACCACGAGCCCTGTTGTGTCCCTCAGCCAGGCCAACCCAAATTCTTTTAAATAAAAGGCACAAGCCACACACATACAAAAAAAATGTGGGGAGCATCCGAGGCGGCCCTGGGTGGTATAATTAGAGACAGCACTGACACCTGCTCCCCTCCAGCGGCGCGGGCAGCCCCATACTTTCCCAATAGAAGGGAATTAGTTGGCAAAGCTTGCCTCATGTCGGCCTGCCCCACTCCCCAGGAGGCTTCATTCACCTTCAGATCTATTTGAGGGAACAGTGCTTTGGGGGGCATTGCTGCAAAGTCTCCACTCCCTGCTCACAGAAAGCTCTGCCTCCTGGGAGTGGGCCAATGGGAGGAGTTTCTGGATTTCCTTCTGGCAGTGGCCTAAGTTCCTGAGGTCTTGCATTATGAAGGGGTTACCAATATATCTTAACCTCAGGCCTTTAAAAAAAAAATACTATTTGGGGTGGGGGCCAAGGAGACTAGGGAGAGACGTCCTAGGGAATGTTATAATTTAATAGGAAATAATTGAGGCTTATAAAAAGGCACAAAAATCCTGGCTAACACAGTGAAACCCCATCTCTACTAAAAATACAAAAAATTAGCCGGGCATGGTGGCACACACCTGTAATCCCAGATACTCGGGAGGCTGAGGCAGAAGAATGGCGTGAACCCGGGAGGTGGAGCTTGTAGTGAGCTGAGATCGTGCCACTGCACTCCAGCCTGGGCGACAGAGCGAGACTCCGTCTAAAATAAAGAAATAAATAAAAATAAAGAAAAGAATAAAATAATTCTCTTTTCCCCCTCAGAAGAAACCACTTGAATTTTTTTAATTTCAGGGATGCCCCCTGGGAATTCTTCAGTGTCCTCTCTGTGTATAACACTATGCTGAGCTTTTGGAAGAGCATACCAAAGAAAACAAAACTAGGCCGGGTGCGGTGGTTCACACCTGCAGTCCCAGCAATTTGGGAGGCTGAGGTGGGAGGATCGCTTGAGTCCAGGAGTTCGAGACCAGCCTGGGCAAAATGGCAAGACCCTGTCTCTACAAAAAAAGAAAGAAGGAAAACAAAACAGTGGGTAATGACTGCAAAGAGACGAAGGAGTGGGTGGAGGAGGGGTCTCTGGTGCTCGTCCTGTAGGTGGATTGATGTGAACGCAGTCCACTGCAAGCTGAGCAGTGCACGTGGGTGTAGGGGCTTTCCGGACCAACACGGGGAGCAGTGTGGGGCAAGAGGAAGAATATGGACTTTGGTGTCAGCATGCCTAGTTTTGAATCCTGGTCTCTGACATTTTTTATTTATTTATTTATTTTTAATTAATTAATTAATTTATTTATTTTGAGACGGAGTTTCACTCTTGTTGCCCAGGCTGGAGTGCAATGGCACAATCTCAGCTCACTGCAACCTCCACCTCTCAGGTTCAAGCGATTCTCCTGCCTCAGCCTCCCGAGTAGCTGGGATTACAGGCATGTGCCACCATGCCCAGCTAATTTTGTATTTTTAGTAGAGCTGGAGTTTCTCCATGTTGGTCAGGCTGGTCTTGAACCCCCGACCTCAGGTGATTCACCCGCCTCAGCCTCCCAAAGTGTTGGGATTACAGGCGTGAGCCACCACACCCGTCCTTTTACTTTTTATTTTATTAATTTATTTATTTTTGAGACGGAGTCTCACTCTGTCGCCCAGGCTGGAGTGCAATGGCACCATCTCAGCTCACTGCAACCTCCACCTCCCGGGTTGAAGCAATCCTTTAGCCTCAGCCTCGCCAGTAGCTGGGATAACAGGCACCTGCCACCACGCCCGGCTAATCTTTTTTTTTTTTTTTTGAGACGGAGTCTTGCTCTGTAGCCCAGGCTGGAGTGCAGTGGTGCGATCTCGGCTCTGCCTCCCGGGTTCAAGCAATTCTCTGCCTCAGCCTCCCAAGTAGCCGGGATTACAGGCATGCGCCACCAAGGCTGGCTAACTTTTATATTTTTAGTAGAGACGGGGTTTCACCATCTTGGCCAGGCTGGTCTTGAACTCCTGACCTTGTGATCCACCTGCCTCGGTCTCCCAAAGTGCTGGGATTATAGGCATGGGCCACTGTGCCCGGCTGGTCTCTGATACGTTTAAGCTATGAACCATTAGGTAAGTTTCTGTCCATCTCTGAGCCCCATCTATGAAAGACTCGTAGGGAGGTTGAAATTGCACCACATGTACAATATCTGGCCCAATGTAGGAAATGTATAAATGTTAGCTTCATTCCCCAGGGAAGCCCACTGAGATCCACATGAGACCTTTGTCTGTGTCTCCCCATAATGTGACCTTTAGAAGTTGCCAATGGCCCACCCAATACCCAACCATGATTTTTCTGAGATAATCTGCCTGAGGTGTGTGAGAGGAAACATGAAGAAGGCAGTCAGGAGGATTCACTCTTGGGGGAGCTGGGTGGGATCCTATCTCCTCCTACATCCAGAGCATGCAGGCTCTATTTAGATACAAAGGGGTGGGATTGGGTTCCTGGGGAGAAATTGAGCCCCTTTGATTCTGCGGTTCTGTGGGTCTAAATCTGGCAGCTTCTTGGCTATCCACCCCCAGGCTTTGTGATTGGTTGGCTGTGGTTGGTGGGGGGGGGGGGGCAGGAAGCTGCTGGTGGAGCTGCAGCATCCTTCAGTCTCAGGCCCCCGGGAGGGGGAGGGGAAAGAACCAGGGCTGAGCTGTGGAGGGAAGAGGAGCCATTTCTCTCCACCTACTGCAACCTCCGTGCTCACAGCTCACGTTTCACCAGAATCCAGGGGCCTGGTCGGCTTAGGAACCCACAATGCTGGATATTTTCATCCTGATGTTCTTTGCCATCATAGGCCTGGTCATTCTGTCCTACATTATCTATCTGCTCTAGTGGCCTGGAGCTGCGGCCGGAGCCTGCTGGAGAACAGCTCAGGAGGAAGGATGGAGCTGAATGGCCGAGTGCCCTGCTTGCTGACGCACCGGTGGATTTTTGCTTCTGCTGTTATCTCGGGTATTGATTCAAAAAAAAAAGAAAAGAAAAAAAGAAAGAGTTTGCTTTCCTATTTTCTTTCTCAGACCACTCTGAAAAGAATAAGAAATGCCAGCTTCTTTCTTTGGGACCTAATTTAAAATAAGACTTTAAAAATTACAAATAAAATCCACAATGTAAAGGATTTTTAGGCAGAGTGGGTTGGGAATGATGGATGTGGAGGGGAGGGACTATTATTTCCTAATTTCTTCTTCAAGTTAGCTGCTCAAACTCAAGTTGTCTATTTTCTTCCGGTAATTAAAGGTAAAACACATCTTTGCATGTCAGCATACTTGCAACATAGTTGTTTACAACTATGCTTGTATAATTGCATTACTTAATTATTGACTCATTCTTATTTGAGGGTGAGACAACAAATAAATTTTACTTGGGGTGGGGTTTTCAGGGAGATGTCCAACTGTGGGATTTGGTGGAGAGGAGGGAGGAACTCCTGGTACTTTGCAGCTGTCCCCATCTGAGACTTTTTATTTCTGGGTTTCTTACAGCTCCTGGTCTCTCCAGTCCAACAAGAGGCCTCTCATCCACAGAAGCAGTCCTGCTGCCCAGCAGACCTCTTTCAGAGCCTTCCAGACATGGCTGACCCCTGGCACGCAAGGGGCTTTTTAAGCTGAGAGGCACTTGGCTGGGACATCAGGAATTCATGGACATGGCTGGCAGATACTGCATATGTTTGAGCTGTAGATGGGATTGAGAACAGAAAGTTGAAATGGAGACTTATTAAAGTTACAGTGGAGAACTGCTCAAAAATTCATTTTGACTGGCCGGGCGCGGTGGCTCACGCTTGTAATCCCAGCACTTTGGGAGGCCGAGGCGGGCGGATCACGAGGTCAGGAGATCGAGACCACGGTGAAACCCCGTCTCTACTAAAAATACAAAAAATTAGCCGGGCGTGGTGGCGGGCGCCTGTAGTCCCAGCTACTCGGAGAGGCTGAGGCAGGAGAATGGCATGAACCCGGGAGGCGGAGTTTGCAGTGAGCCGAGATTGTGCCACTGCACTCCAGCCTGGGTGACAGAGCAAGACTCCGTTTCAAAAAAAAAAAAAAAAAAAAAAAATTCATTTTGAATTAAGGAAACTTAAATTCATTTTAAGTTTCCTTAGATCTAAATGAAACTGCACGTTACACTCAAATATGTTCCTTCCTTCTCACACACAGGACTCCCTTGTGAAACTCAAGGGGAAGTTCAAGTTGTCCATCTTCGTCTATGAAGTAGTCACTTTATCACTGTCTTTACAGATTGCACAATCTGGGGTTTTGTGGTTTCTCTTGTCTCACTCTCCAGCCAGGAAGAACTTGTCATTTGAGTTTTTAAAATGTATCATTTCTTCCCCACCTCAAACCACTTGTATCCCAGTTTCTCATTTAAAGGGAGAAATGGTTATATAGTCCTCATCTTTGCACCTGATTGAATTATAAATGATAGAAACAAGATGGCTATACTTATTTAGGAAAAATCTCTTACCCCACAATGAGTGTGTGTGTGTGTGTGTGTGTGTGTGTGTATGTATGTATGTGTGTGTTTTAATCAAAGATCTTTTCTGGAAAAAAAAACTTTCCACATAGTTCTCTGACCCATTAGAGTTGAAGAAACTATATATTTTGGGATTCAGAGTAGAATTGGCCTGCAAATCTGGGGTGTTTATTCCTTTTACAAGTCTATCGTAATTGTTCTACATTTAATTTTTCCTTCTTGCTTAAAAGTAAACAAGGAGAGTTAGGAGTGGTGGCTCATGCCTGTAATGCCAGCACTTTGGGAGGCGGAGGCGGGCGGATCACCTGAGGTCAGGAGTTGGAGACCAGCCTGGCCAACATGGTGAAACTCCATCTCTACTAAAAATACAAAAATTAGTCAGGCGCGTTAGTGCGCGCCTGTAGTCCCAGCTACCCGGTAGGCTGAGGCCAAAGAATCGCTTGAACCCGGGAGGCAGAGGTTGCAGTGAGCCGAGATCATGTCACTGCACTCCAGCCTGGGAGACATAGTGAGACTCCATCTCAAATAAAATAAATAAATAAACAAGGAGGAAGATTAGTTTTTAGTAATAACATTGTGTCCAATTTCCATGTTTTAAAACAAAAATTGAGGCATTATATGTCACAATTGAAATGGAAAAGTTGTGTTTAAAAATTATGGACAAGGCTGGGCACAGTGGCTCACACCTGTAATCCTAGCACTTTCGGAGGCCAAGGCAGGAGGATCACTTGAGGTCAGGAGTTTGAGACCAGTCTGACCAACGTGGTGAAACTCTGTCTCTACTAAAAATACAAAAATTAGCTGGTGTGGTGGCAGGTGCCTGTAATCCCAGCTACTCAGGAGGCTGAGGCAGGAGAATCGCTTGAACCTGGGAGGCGGAGGTTGCCGTGAGCCGAGATCACACCTCTGCACTCCAGCCTAGGTGACACAGCAAGACCCCATCTCAAAAAAAAAATAATAAAAACAAAAATTATGGACAAGAAAAAACACTATTCTGGAAGCTTTGTTTTGGTAACAAATTATGTGACCTTTCATAAGTCATTTAAACTTTAGGGCTAGGCCAGGTTCTATGGCGCACGCCTACAGTCCCAGCATTTAGGGAAGTAGAAGCAGGAGGATAGCTTAAGGCCAGGAATTCCAGACCAGCCCAGGCAATATAGCGAGACCCCCATCTCCACAAAAATAAAAAATAAAATAAAAATAAGTAAATACATAAACTTTAAGTCTTCTGTTTATTCTGTCAAATGAAAGTGTTAGGCCAAGGTCGCATTATCTCTTTGGAAACTACATCATTGAGAACAGAATTCCCATGGAACGAACTCTTAATAGTTCGCTGGTAGTCCCCCTTTTCTGAATATTCTCCCCAACATGACATTTTATAACGAAAATTTAACTGCAAAACTTTTTTTTTTTCACCAACAGCCAGATTTTGATGAGAAAATGGCCATATTTATTTACTCCAAATATATATTATGTCTGTGATAATTTGCCTAAACTGTTTAAGGAATATTAACAAGTATGATACTGCATCGTGGTATGTAGCAAAAAGATAGGTAATCTGACATACATGGATGCAAGAAGCATGGCTGTGAACCTGGATATATTTAGAAATGATCTTCAGTGGAGTCCTTGACGTGACATTTTCCACTAAAATATTCTTCTAACTCTGGTATATCTTAGTGTTTCAAACTATAATTTCCCTCTTCAAGCCAAGACAGCAGCTCTACATCCTCACCTAGGTAATTCAGACAAGCGCCAGTATTTTGGAGGGGTCCAAATTAGAGTTAGTTATGATGGTATAGATCTTTAAGGTATAGTCTAACCAAGCTTGCTCTGGTCTTTTGTGACATCAAGGCTTCTCAGTCTGTATTCATATAAAGTTGAAACAACTAATCAATTCAGTGAAAAAAAAAATCAGCAGATTTCACCCATACACTGGTGATATATACCACTGGTATTGGGTACAATGTAAGGAGAGAAGATTACCCATCTCTTCAGTTGCTTGTAAAATATGATTTAAGAAAATAATACATTTTGGAAAAAATGTATGACTTTGTGCTTGTATTTATGCAACAATATGCTAGCTTATAACAGAGTTTTACTGTGTTATTTTGATAGTTGTTTAAATTTTACATTTAAGCTATCTGTATTTTGGCATCCCAAAACATAATAAAACACTGAAAAAAGTTACTTCTGTAATATAAGGTTTTGTATAAATTTTATAAACCTGTGTCATAGGGTAATTTTGTCCAATAAAATGTCAATGAGATAAAAACCACTCTGAATAATTATAAATTACTTAGAAAAAATCGTGACAATGCTAAGAATCATTACACTAATACCTGCTTTCTTGATGAAAACAGGGGGTTTGTGGGGAAGAATGATGTATTTTATTTTTTTGTTTTTTGAGACAGAGTTTCACTCTTGTCACGCAGGCTGGAGTGCAATGGCATGATCTTGGCTCACTGCAACCTCCGCCTCCTGGATTCAAGCGATTCTCCTGCCTTAGCCTTCCGAGTGGCTGAGACCACAGGCGTGCACCCCCCATGCCTGGCTAATTTTTGTATTTTTTAAAGTAGGGACGGGTTTTCATTATGTTGGCCAGGTTGGTTTGGAACTCCTGACCTCAAGCTATCTGCTTGCCTCAGCCTCCCAAAGTGCTGCGATTACAGGTGTGAGCCACCGTGCCTGGCCAAAATATCATTTTGATTTTAAATTACTCAAAAATAATGGGACTTTTCCTTAGTAAGGCATCGAAGCACAACTGAAGTGGAAAATTGTCTTTGTAAATTACATGCTTTGCCTTTATCAAACTATAAATATTTTCAAAGCCTAGAGTGGCCTCTTCTAAGTCAGTTTCGTGCCCATCTATTTTAAACAAAAATAAAACCAAAGTCATATATTAAGAGGGGAACAGAAAAAGCCATTGACACAACTTCCATTATAAAATCAAACACACTAAGGCAGATACATTAGAAATGTTTAAGAACATCTTTGTACTTAAAATTTAAACTGTGAGACTGCCAGGTGTGGTGGTGGCTCACGTCTGTAATCCTAGCACTTTGGAAGGCCGAAGCAGGTAGGTCACTTGAGGTCAGGAGTTGGAGACCAGACTGGCCAACATGGTGAAACCCCATCTCTACTGAAAATACAAAATTAGCCGGGCAAGGTGGCACATGCCTGTAATCCCAGCTACTCAGGAGGCTGAGGCAGGAGTATTACTTGAACCCGGAAGGTGGAGGTTGTAGTGGGCCAAGATCGTGCCACTGCACTCCAGCCTGGGTGACAGAGAGAGATTCGGTCTCAAAAAAACAAAACAAAACAAAACAAAACAAAAAACAAAACAAAACAAAACAAAATACAGGCTGGGAGCGGTGGCTCATGCCTGTAATCCCAGCACTTTGGGAGGCTGAGGTGGGCGGATCACGAGGTCAGGAGTTCGAGACCAGCCTGGCCAACATGGTGAAACCCCGTCTTTACTAAAAATACAAAAAAAAAAAAAAAAAAAAGCTGGGTATGGTGGCACATGGTGGCACGTGCCTGTAACTCCCAGCTGCTCAGGAGGCTGAGGCAGGAGAATTGCTCAAACCCAGGAGGTGGAGTTTGCAGTAAGCCGAGATTGCACCATTGCACTCCAACCAGGTGGCAGAGCAAGACTATGTCTCGAAAAAACAAAAAACAAACAAACAAAACAAAAAGCAAACAAAAAAACACCGTAAGAGGCCGGGCACTGTGCTTCATGCCTATAATCTCAGCACTTTGGGTGGCCGAGGCAGGGCAGATCACCTGAAGTCAGGAGTTTGAGACCGGCCTTTCCAACAAAGTGAAACCCCAGCTCTACTAAAAATATAAAAATTAGCCAGGCATGGTGGTGTGTGCCTGTGGTCCCAGCTACTCAGGAGGCTGAGGCAGGAAAATCGCTTAAACCTGGGAGGCAGAGGTTTCAGTACAAGATCGCACCACTGAACTCCAGCCTGGGTGACAGACTCTGTCTCAAAAAAACACTGTAAGATCTTATAGTCATGGGAAATTGCAGTTAATCCACAATATTTAATTACATATTTTATTTTTTGAAACTGATACTAAGCGGCTGGGCGCAGTGGCTCACGCTTGTAATCCCAGCACTTTGGGAGGCCGAGGTGGGCGGATCACGAGGTCAGGAGATCGAGACCACGCTGAAACCCCGTCTCTACTAAAAATACAAAAAAAAAAAATTAGCCGGGCGTGGTGGCGGGCGCCTGTAGTCCCAGCTACTCGGAGAGGCTGAGGCAGGAGAATGGCGTGAACCCGGGAGGCGGAGCTTGCAGTGAGCCAAGATGGCGCCACTGCACTCCAGCCTGGGCGACAGAGCAAGACTCCATCTCAAAAAAAAAAAAAAAAAAAAAAGAAACTGATATTAAGCTATGATAATTGTAGCATTTCTAGTTTAGCAGCAATTGGAATATTCATTGCTTACGGATTTAATCACTGAATTAAATAGCAGAACAGTGCAGAATACTGTTCTATAGATTGTTTATGAATTATTGCTAGTAAATGAAATTATTTAATTTTATATGTTAATATTAATTTTTTTTTTTTGAGACGGAGTCTTGCTCTGTCGCCCAGGCTGGAGTGCAGTGGCGTGATCTCGGCTCACTGCAAGCTCCGCCTTCCGGATTCACACCATTCTCCTGCCTCAGCCTCCTGAGTAGCTGGGACTACAGATGCCCATCACCACACCTGGCTAAATTTTTTTGTATTTTTAGTAGAGACGGGGTTTCACCATGGTCTTGATCTCCTGACCTCGTGACCCACCCGCCTCGGCCTCCCAAAGTGCTGGGATTACAGGCGTGAGCCACTGCGCCCAGCCAATATTAATATTAAGTGTAAGTATACACATACATAAATATACAGCTAATTACAATATTTATATTAAGACATTTCATTTTTTTGATCATGGTAGAGCTATAACTAACAGCTTAAATGAAGATAAGTTCCCTCACAAAAAGCTCAATGACTTGCATAATGACAAACTCTGAACAAGACGGAATGTTTTCAATTTTAACATAGTTTTATTAATATAGCAAATAAACAAAATTTAGCAAATATCAAATATTTAGTATCAAAGAAATTTTACCATAAAAATAATACTTCTGAAATAGCAATGCATATTTTCGTTATACATACCTTTCAGAAAGTGATCTTGGAATGTCTACAAGTATTACTATTTTAATTTAAGTCTTTCAAAGGCCAAATCGTTGCGGTTTGTGGGGTTCTTTTTTCAGTCTCTAGTTATTAGAGGAATTTTCTGGAGTTATATTTTTCTTTTTTTTTTTCAATCTTGCCCTTAAATGGAATATATTTGTTTTCTTGATGAAAAGAATGCAATCTTAGTCCTTTGGAATTTTTTTTCTTTTTTAACCTGGAGAAGACTGTTCAACGCAGCTATCTTTCAGGTCACCTTTCCTAGCTTAGTAATGCCTCAAAAACCAAGGAGCATATGTCCGTATCCTGATTTCTTACAGGTTTCACAGTTACCTGCTAGTGGAAGTGCTACAGAAGTCACATTGTTAGTAAGATATCCAATAACCAAAGAGGCTTTTGTAATAGCCTTATTTTTACCCTTCACAATATTTATTGACATAAAAATCTGAAATCATACAATTGAGTACTATGTGCATAAAGAGGTTAACCTTTTAGTAATAATCACAAAGAGGTTAGTGTTTTTTATTCATTGACATAAGATGGTATTTCCAGCTGCACCTTCTGTTGGGTATCTCATAATTGGCATGAGAAGGAATCCTCCAAAAAAGTGTTAAAGTTTCATAGTTTCACAAGATACAGAGAGCTTATCACAAGCTGTACATTTTCAATTAGTTTCTAAGGAAGATAGCATCATTAGTTTCTTAGTACTATTATGGTGCATGGTGTGTGTAGACATAATAATAAAGATAATGTGTTATTGAACTTGCCTTCTACAGGGAGTAAAAAATCATTCTACAAATCAAAGTCAAAGGAGGCTGAGGAAATCATTACAAAAAGGAAAAAGGAGCTGGGCACCCAGGTCTGCTAATTTAAGCCAATCTTTTTTTTTTTTGAGTCGGAGTCTTGCTCTGTCGCCCAGGCTGGAGTGCAATGGCGTGATCTCGGCTCACTGCAACCTCCGCCTCCCAGGTTCAAGCAATTCTCCTGCCTCAGCGTCCCAGCTAGCTATTACAGGCACCCGCCACCATGTCGGGCTAATTTTCGTATTTTTAGTAGAGACAGGGTTTCACCATGTTGGCTAGGCTGGTCTCTTGGCCAGGCTTGTCTCGAACTCCTGACCTTGTGATCTGCCGCCTCGGCCTCCCAAAGTGCTGGGATTACAGGCGTGAGTCACCGCAACCAGCAGCCAATCTTCTACTTTAAAAAACAGTACAGGCTAAATTATCTGACTTGTTAGTACTTTACATAGTTATGTTGTTATGACTGTTCCAGAGTTAGTGAGAAATTGACAGTCTCCTAATGTTTTTAAACTATTCATTTTCCAAATGCTCTTTTTTTGTGACAATGTGACTGTCTATACCATCACTTAAACATTGTTAATAATGGTAATAACAACCTATGCTTTTAGAAGTTAATTTCCCCTTTAAAATTTGACATTACACTTTATTCCTCATGACAAAGGTATTCGGCAAAAAAGAATGGACCACTGAATTGAAAAAACTTCAAATTTGGTCATTAATGTTATTTATATGTTTTAACAATTTTTTTTTCTTTTTTCTTTTTTTTTTTTTGAGACGGAGTCTGGCTCTGTCGCCCAGGCTGGAGTGCAGTGGCGCAATCTCGGCTCACTGCAAGCTCCGCCTCCCGGGTTCACGCCATTCTCCTGCCTCAGCCTCCCGAGTAGCTGGGACTACAGATGCCTGCCAACACGCCCGGCTAATTTTTTGTATTTTTAGTAGAGACGGGGTTTCACCGTGTTAGCCAGGATGGTCTCGATCTCCTGACCTCGTGATCTGCCCGCCTCGGCCTCCCAAAGTGCTGGAATTACAGGCTTGAACCACCGCGCCCGGCCTGTTTTAACAATTGAATGGACAATTTGTCAGCTTGCTTTTTATTGGTGGCAGAATGACACAGTTTATTTCCTGCACCCAAAGAATGAATCAAACTTTTTATGTTCCAAATTTTTGGTAAGGATGATATAATAATCTCACAATTATTGAGAATAATGAAATAAATAATTTTTTTTTAATTACAGCAGCAGTCATGTCAGTTCAAGTGTATAAAGAAGATTCAAAACCCAGACCAAATACGTTTTACATGCTTCTTTTGTAAACTTGCTACAACTAATTGCTGTGGAGACTGGGATAATTCAAGGAATTCAAGGAAACTTTACAATGCCAAATTCCTTTCTCTAAGGAAATTAAATCTAGAATCCGTTTAGTAAAATATTAAAAATATTCACTATTGCTGGGCATGGTGACTTACACCTGTAATCCTAGCACTTTGGGAGGCTGAGGCAGGTGGATAACCTGAGGTCAGGAGTTTGAGACCAGCCTGGCCAACATGGCAAAACCCTGTCTCTACTAATGATACAAAAAAATTAGCCGGGTATGGTGGCACACATCTGTAGTCCCAGCTACTGGGGAGGCTGAGGCAGAAGAATCGCATGAAGCAGAGAGGCAGAAGTTGCAGTGAGCCAAGATCACACCACTGCACTCCAGCCTGGGCAACACAGTGAGACTCCATCTCAAAAAAAAAAAAAAAATTTCACTATTTATATTTAAATATTTTACTTTTTTTTCCTTATTTTTTCTTTCCCTCACAGATAGTTGAAGAGGTATATTCTTAACTTGGAATAATCAAATAATCAATGTTTTGATAGATCTATGCTTTTTGCAAGCATGTATAGGAAAAAAGAGAGGGGAAAATGAAAAAACTAAGGTATTTTATACTCTGATATCTGCCAACTTTTAATCTTTATAATTCAATTCCATTTATAATTCAACTGAGGGTGAATTATTAAATTGAGAAGAAGAAAATGAAACCAGGATAAAAGCAAGAACTTTGTTTTTGCATAAATATGCTAATAAAAAACTGGAGAAAAAAATTCCTGCCACCAATGGAATTACAGTTGGAAAATCCATCTAAGAAAGACAGTTAAACTTCTCACCCTCCAGAAATGAAGGTGAGTGCCTTTACTACTGAAATACAATAAAATCCTGTTTTCACAATTTGTATTTTCTCCACAATTTTCACTCTTCCTCAGTCCTATTCATCTCTCACTGAGTCCCTCTTATCAAACATTTGAGAATTTCCCACAATTTACACCCTACTTCTGCAGATACTTTCCATATCTTCTAGTGTTTCTTTCCTTCATCAGCTCCAAAGTTGAGTTAAATCAAGAGCTTGGGTAAAGAAGGCCAGCCTCTGACAAGTCCAGGCGGAAGCAATGTGTCTTCAGAAGTAAAGTGCTCAAACCCAAGGAGAAAAAAATGGGATGGGAGATCCAGGAAGACTCCAGCATTATTTCAGCTCTGTCAAGTACTATTATTATCTACTTTAATAGTAAAAGTAAAAGCAGTAGTGACAGATGCTAGTCAGGCTGAAACAGTCCTGCGATTCTTGGAATCTATATACTTGAGTGAAGAGAACCGAACCCCACTCTCTCATGGGCTGCTGCAAACCACCCATACTTTTAGTTTCCTTTGTCAAATCTCATTTTTTTGTTTTGTTTTGTTTTGTTTAGAAACAGGGTCTCACTCTGTCACCAGGCTGGAGTGCAATGGTGCAATCATAACTCACTGCAGCCTCCAACTCCTGGACTCAAGGGATCCTCCTGCCTCAGCCTCCAAAATTGTTGGGATTACAGGTGTGAGCCACTGTGCCCAGCCAAATCTCACTTTTTAAGATAGGGAGAAAAGCTTTAGGAAGAAGTAAAAACTATTTGTAAAGATTATTCTGGCTATTTTCTTGCATTTTATTTTTCTCTTATTTGCTACATTTTATTTGAATCCCCAGTAAAAGATGATTTGATTGTATTGAGACAACATATACCTTCCTGTATGTATACACTTTTTGTATGATTAAAATATATGTCTCTCTGTGTGTGTCTGTATATATATATAGACATATATATATAGACACATATGTATACTTTGTTTTTTATCCATTAGTTCATGTAAAACATGAACAAAATATAATGTTCTTTGTAAGCATATGCCAAGAAGGTAGTAAAAACTGTGATTTGTATTCTACACATTCCAAAACACCATATTGCAAATCTTCACAAAACATTCTGAGCTATGTCTATACAACTTAAACAAAGTGAACATACACACTATTTAGTGAATTTGGGTCTAACTATAAAATGGAATTTTCTCTTGCTTCAAAAATGCACACATACACTTTGGCTGGTCCCAGATTCTTGAACAGCTAACATTCTATTTTGGTTTGGTGTTAGGTTGACTAAAACCTGGAGAGGCAGAGCTTGTTTTCCAGAGAAATCTCAGTACATTCTTGAGTCTGCCTTTTATTTTTATATTAATAATGATGTAAGTAGTTGCTTCTAAAATTCTATCCAGCTTTTGAATTCTTAGGTTACTTAGATGATAAAAAGTCCCATGGATGCTATTTTTTGAGTGAAAAAGTAGCACTCTTCTAATCGTTTGTTCAGTGAGGTTCTCTAAAGGCAAGGCTTTCTGAGGATTTAGGTAGACAGAGGAGTATTCATGGTCAAATACAGGACCTCCTTATGGAAGTTAGCCTGAGCATGTACAAGATGGAACAAATTCAAAAAGCTTCTGTCATCTTCATCATGGTCTCCTATATGCCATACATAGTAGGGAAAAGAAAATGACAGTTAAAATGTTAAGTATATAATTTATTTTATTAATTAATTTAATTTTTGAGACGGAGTCTCCCTCTATTGGTCAGGCTGGAATGCAGTGGTGCCATCTCGGCTCACTGCAACCTCTGCCTCCTGGGTTCAAACGATTCTCCTTCCTCAGCCTCCTGAGTAGCTGGGATTACAGGCATGCACCACATGGCTAATTTTTGTATTTTTAGTAGAGACGAGGTCTCTCCATGTTGGCCAGGCTAGTTTCAAACTCCTGACCTCAGGTGATCCGCCCGCCTTATACGTAAACATATATAATTTATTTGAAACATAAGATGTTCTAATTTTCCCTACTAATATTTATTTATTTATTATTATTTTTTTTGAGACAGCGTCTCCCTGTGTCGCCCAGGCCAGAGTGCAGTGGCACAATCTTGGCTCACTGCAAGCTCTGCCTCCTGGGTTCAAGCGATTCTCCTGCCTCAGCCTCCCGAGTAGCTGGGACTACAGGTGCCTGCCATCACGCCCAGCTAATTTTTTTGTATTTTTAGTAGACAGGGTTTCACTGTGTTAGCCAGGATGGTCTCGACTTCCTGACCTTGTGATCCGCCCGCCTCGGCCTCCCAAAGTGCTGGGATTATAGGCATGAGCCACCACACCCGGCCTTCCCTAGTAATATTTAAACAGAATACTTTTTGTTAGTGACTTTACTAAGTCAAGTTAACTACTGAAATTATGGAATTATATAAGAACAGTAGATTAGAAGTCAGAAGAAAAGCATGCTCATCCATGCTTTATTGCTTCTAACTTTGAGACCTTAGTAAGTCAGGTAACTTCTCTAAGCCTTAGTTTTCTTATCTGTAAAATAGGGTTAATTATCATGTTGGTTACTTAATAAAGCTGTAAAATAAAATTTACAAATATATTTTTATGCTAGTGACAGTTGGTAAGTGAGCAAGTTAAATTTTTTTGCCGTGCAAAATTGAAAGTGGTTCCTTTCAAAGCAGACTCTTCAACTTTATATTCTCCATTAAAACCAATACTAGATTTTTAAAGTGACAAAAGCCAGGGACTAAATATATTGCAAGGAAAAACAAACAAACAAGAAGTCTGCTCCCTCTATTTATTGTTAGTTTTTTTTTTTTTTTTTTTTTTTTTTTTTTTTTTTTTTTTGAGACGGAGTCTCGCTCTGTCACCTAGGCTGGAGTGCAGTGGCGCGATCTCGGCTCACTGCAAGCTCCACCTCCCGGGTTCACGCCATTCTCCTGCCTCAGCCTCTCTGAGTAGCTGGGACTACAGGCGCCGCCACCACGCCCGGCTAATTTTTTGTATTTTTAGTAGAGATGGGGTTTCACCGCGTTAGCCAGGATGGTCTCGATCTCCTGACCTCGTGATCCGCCCGCCTCGGCCTCCCAAAGTGCTGGGATTACAAGCGTGAGCCACCGCGCCCGGCCTTTTTTTTTAAAGTCAACATAGAAATAGCTTTTTTTTTCTATTCTTGGACTGTTAGAGAAAAATATCTCTGTTTTAGGTGGAGACTAGAGCCCATTTTTACGCACACCTACGCACCAAGTACATTCCTACTCACCAGACATAATTGATTGCAGCATTTCCATTATAACACATGCAAATGCATTTGCCACATCCTGCAGGAAGTTATTTCTTTCCACTGGAGTGCTAAAGACTTTGCAGACTTTTTGCATCATTTTAACTGTCCAATCCATGCAGTATAGTTCTTTCTCACACACCTGATTTAGACATATAAAGCATTGTAAACCTTCATGTGAAGAAAGCTATAGAATTTGAAAATGGTGAACAATGATGAACAATGATAGTTTGTGATTTTACATAATTTATGATACCTGACACCATACTGAGTCTATACATGGGAAATGCTCTTGTATCTAATACTATTTTGCTTTCAAATGGTACAATTTTAATAGGAAAAAAGTATGAAGTAAATACAAACCTAATTTAAGATTATCATAGAATATTATTTACTAATGAAATAACTAATATTGAAAACAGGCCAGGCACGGTGGCTCATGCCTGTAATCCCAGAATTTTGGGAGGCCAAGGTGGGCAGATCACCTGAGGTCAGGAGTTTGAGACCAGCCAGGCCAACATGGTGAAACCCTGTCTCTATTAAAACACAAAAATTAGCCAGACATGGTGGCAAGCGCCTATAATCCCACCTACTCAGGAGGCTGAGGCAGGAGAATCACTTGAACTCAGGAGGCGGAGGATGCAGTGAGCGGAGACCATACCACTGCACTCCAGCCTGGGGGACAGAGCCAGACTCCGTCTCAAAAAAAAAAAAAAAAATATATATATATATATAATATATATATATTATATATAATATATATATTATATATATTATATATAATATATATAATATATATTATATGTAATATATATAATATATATAATATATATAATATATATTACATATAATATATATTATATATATTACATATGTAATATATATAATATATATTACATATGTAATATATATAATATATATTATATATAATATATATTACATATATTATATATTATATATTATATATTATATATAATATATATATTATATATATTATATATAATATATATATAATATATATGTATTGAAAACAGTTACTGAACATAGAAAAAAATTCTGCTCATTTACTCATTCAATAAACATTTATTGAGCACCTGCTAGGGGCTGAAGATAGAATGACAAACCATAAAGACATGGCTCTATTTTCAAGAAGTCCAGTGAGGGAGACAGACAAATGGGCAATTTCAATAAGCAAGATAATTCTATGGTATTGTCGACTTTCCATCTTGAGAATTTTAGGGAATATTTGTTTCTTCATTATTGAAAAGATAAATATTTAAAGATTACATGTTCCTAGCTAAAACTGACTGAAAAGTACAAGGTTTCTTTACTAACATCCTTAATTGCCAATTTAACTCACATAGCCAAATAAATAATGCATATTATTAAAATAAACTGTATAGTAGTGTAACTAAATAATAGCACTGTGATAGGAAAGATCTATTGACTATTTATTATGTGTAAAGTACTGTACTAGGAACTATGAAAGAAATAAGTGACACAGTACTGGATTTCAAAGAGCTTGCAGTCTATTTTGGGAGATGACCTACCCCACACATACAGTGCCTTAAGGACACTAATAGTAAATGAAGATAGAGAAGACAAATCAGAGGCAATTCAGAGAACTTTCATGATCAGAATTGACATGTTAATCAGAGAAGGCTTTCTAGAGAAGGCTTCCCCACCCCTAGTGATTTTCTCTTCATTACATTTGCTATAGTGCTGCCAAAATGATCTGCCAAAAACACAAAGCCAATTATGTCTCTCCCCTTCATAAAACTTGTCAGTAGCTCCCTATTAGAAAATGGGTTCAAGCTCCACAGAATGGCCCACAAAACCCTTCCTTACCTAGCCTCTCCCTTCATGTCTTCTAACCTCACCTCCTGCTACTCTTCTGCAGATTCTACCCTTCAGAAATCATACTGAACTGCTTACAGTGTCCTGAATACAGTCACATGATCCCATTTTTCTTCTGCCTTGAATAATCTGCTGCCACCCTCTATCTGCCTGGTGAACTCCTATTTATTCACTTATTTATTTATTTTTTAGAGACAGGGTCTCCCTCTGCTATGCAGACTGAAGTGCAGTGGCGTGACCATAGCTCACTGCAGCTTCAAACTCCTGGGCTCAAGTGATCCTCCTGCCTCAGCCTTCTGAGTAGCTAGGACGACAGGCACACACCACCACACCCAGCTAGTTTTATTTTATGTTTTGTAGAATTGAGGCTTTCCCTATATTTCCCAGAATGGTCTTGAACTCCTGGCCTCAAGTGATCCTCCAGGCTCAGCCTCCCAAAGAGCTGGGATTATAGACGTGAACCAATGCACTCAGCCTTTTATTTAATTAATTTATTTTTTGAGATCGGATTTCATTCTGTTGCTCAGGCTAGAGTGCAGTGGTGCTATCTTGGCTCACTACAGCCTTGACCACCTAGACTCAAGTGATCTTCCCACTTTAGCTCCTGAGTAGCTGAGCTCACAGGCATGAGTGCCACAACTCCTGGCTAATTTTTAAATTTTTATACTTTTTATTATTTATTTATTTATTTTTTTGAGACAGCGTCTCACTCTGTCACCTAGGCTGGAGTGCGGTGGCATGATCTGCTCACTGCAACCTCTGCCTGCCGGGCTCAAGTGATTCTCCTGCCTCAGCCTCCCGAGTAGCTGGGATTACAGGCACCTGCCACCACACCTGGCTAATTTTTGTATTTTTAGTAGAGTCAGCATTTCACCACATTGGCCAGGCTAGTTTCGAACCCCTGACCTCAGGTGATCTGCCTGCCTCAGTCTCCCAAAGTGCTGGGATTAAAGGCAGGAGCCATCATGCCCAGCCAATTTTTAAACATTTTTATTGTAGATACAGGGTCTTGCTGTGTTTTCCAGGCTGCTCTCAAACTCCTGGGCTCAAGAATCTCATAATTTATGGCCCATAGTAAGCACTCAATACAAATTTGTGTTAAATGAATATTAAATAAATATAATATTTTATATGTATGTATGTATGTGTATATGTATGTGTGTGTGTGCATGTGTGTGTGTATTGAGAGGGGAGAGGGTCTCGTTCTGTTGCCCAGACTGGAGTACAGTGGCACAATTTTGGTTCACTGTAACCTTAAACTCCCAGGCTCAATCAATCCTCCCACCTCAGCCTCCTGAGTAGCTGGGACCACAGATGTTGCCAACACACCCAGCTAATTTTTGTATTTTTTTTGTAGAGACAGGTTTTGCCATGTTGCCCAGGCTCGTCTTGAACTCCTGGGCTCAAGTGATCCTCCTGTCTCAGCCTCTCAAAGTGCTGGGTTTACAGGTGTGAGCCATCCTGTCCAGCCTAAATATATATATATATATTTTTTTTTTTTTTTTTTTTTTTTTTTGAGACGGAGTCTCACTCTGCCACCCAGGCTGGAGTGCAGTGGCGCAATCTTGGCTCACTGCAAGCTCCGCCTCCCGGGTTCACGCCATTCTCCTGCCTCAGCCTCTCCGAGTAGCTGGGACTACAGGCGCCCGCCACCACGCCCGGCTAATTTTTTGTATTTTTAGTAGAGACGGGGTTTCACCGTGGTCTCGATCTCCTGACCTCGTGATCCGCCCGCCTCGGCCTCCCAAAGTGCTGGGATTACAAGCGTGAGCCACCGCGCCCGGCCAATATTTTTAAGACTTTTTATTTTGAAACATTTTGACTACACAAAATTAGAGAGAATAATATAATAAACTCCCAGTACTCATTTCCCAGTTTCAATAATTATCAATCTTATTTCAACTCTGTCTCCATTTACTCCCAAGTCCTCTCCTCAACCCACCCCCACAGTGATTATTTTGAAGTAAATCAAATGGGATGCTTTTTTTAACATGGAATTTTTTAAAAAAGAATATAACTTAGCAGAACTGTATAATGAAAATCCAGACTTGAAGTGGGGAGAGGTTAATAGAAGGGATGATTCCAAATATTATAGTTTATGACATATTTTAATATTAGGCCAGGTGCGGTGGCTCACACCTGTAATCCCAGCACTTTGGGAGGCCAAGGCGGGCAGATCATGAGGTCAGGAGTTCGAGACCAGCCTGGCCAGCATAACGAAACCCCATCTCTACTAAAAATACAAAAATTAGCTGGGGCATAGTGGTGCATGCCTCTAGTCCCAGCTACTCACGAGGCTGAGGCAGGAGAATTGCTTGAACACGGGAGGTGGAAGTTGCGGTGAGCCGAGATCGCACCACTGCACTCCAGCCTGGACAAAAGAGTGAGATTGTCGGCCGGGCGCGGTGGCTCACGCTTGTAATCCCAGCACTTTGGGAGGCCGAGGCGGGCGGATCACGAGGTCAGGAGATCGAGACCACGGTGAAACCCCGTCTCTCTAAAAAACACAAAAAATTAGCCGGGCGCAGTGGCGGGCGCCTGTAGTCCCAGCTACTCGGAGAGGCTGAGGCAGGAGAATGGCGTGAACCCGGGAGGCGGAGCTTGCAGTGAGCCGAGATCGCGCCACTGCACTCCAGCCTGGGCGACAGAGCGAGACTCCGTCTCAAAAAAAAAAAAAAAAAAAAAAAAGAGTGAGATTGTCTCAAGAAACAAAACATATGTTTTAATATTTTGAAAAAGAAACATTAAAAATATATACTTCAATACTCATTTTTACAAAATGTTTTGTTCACATTTCAGTTCCTTCAGGGCAGCTCCCTGGTAGGTCAATTGAAGTGTTAAAAAACTTGCTAGAGAAAAACTTATTTTTACTTACCAAAGCCAAAAAGACTATGAGCCTTGCCAGTTCAATGGTCTGTCCATTCAGAGCTTTACTAGCCATGAAAGTGAAACAGATGTTGTTTCCACTTAGCATTAGGAGACGTGCATTATTCTCTAGAAGCCACTCACGGGGAACCGCTTTTATTAGAGGAAGAACAATTATTTAATGAGAAATCACACAACAGCTATAGTAAATACCATTAAGTACATGCAGTATTTTATCACTTTATTGGAAATACAATTAGTGCCAAGGGAAATGCTCAGAAAAAAATGCTCTAGTTTTCCAATTATGGTATTCAGTCAGAGACAGGTTATTGCCATGTCATGGAGGCTCTTACAAATATACTAATAATATAAACGAAGCAATTCTCCTACACATAGGTCAGCAGGCAAAGTGTTCTAATCCTGTGCAAGGAAAGCATCCTTGTAAACTTTAGAATCTAAAGGATTATGCAGGAATAGGAATAATTGTTTCACCTCTCCTTTACTCACAGAAGAGGGCTTCTTACAGAACCTAGGAGGGTGTTTCTGAGAATTTACAACATGGGAGTAATTGAGCTAATTAAACGACGAGGCTTTCAAATAATAATAATAATAAATGTTTATTATAAAATTGGCAAGCAAAGGAAAGTAAGTTGATTATATGCATTCTCTTCAAACATAATGCCAAACTCTTTAAATATTTTAGAGCATTCAGTGATTTCCAACAGGCACATCATTTGTTACCTGTAGAATTATCCTTACAATTTTATAACTGCATTTTAACAATAAATTCTATTATTCTATGTTAGTAAATATATTTTTTACCTGATAGTTCATTTACAAGACTGATAACATCATCTGCTGTCCACTCTTTAGTGTTAGCGTCATATAGTAACTTAATGGCATCAGCCAAACCTTTCAGACTGAATTCATCTGTCGGTTCTTCTATCATTTTCTGCCAAACCACCTGTCCTGAATTGAAACAAAAACGAGCCTATGACAGAATAGTTGGCTTTGTGATAAAGACTTGTTTAAAAAGGAAAGTGAATTGTATAATGGAATCCCATTACTTATACAAGCTACTTTCATTTTAACTTTCAGAACAAGAAATCAATTCTGGTAATAGTATAGATTTGAACGTCTCTGGCTGGGCGTGGTGGCTCATGCCTGTAATCCCAGCACTTTAGGAGGCCGAGGTAGGAGGATCACTTGAGGTAGGGAGTTCGAGACCAGCCTGGCCAATATGGTGAAACTCCGTCTCTACTAAAAATATAAAAATTAGCCAGGCATGGTGGTGCACGCCTGTAGTCCCAGCTACTCAGGAGGCTGAGGCACGAGAATCGCTTGAACCTGGGAGGCGGAGGTTGCAGTGAGTGGAGATTGGGCCACTGAACTCCAGCCTGGGTGACACAGTGAGACTCTATCTCAAAAAAAAAAAATATATATGTGTGTGTGTGTGTGTGTGTGTGTGTGTGTATGCTTCTTGGCCAGGCACAGTGGCTCATGTATGTAATTCTAGCACTTGGGAAGGCCAAGGTAGGAGGATCACTTGAGCCCAGGAGTTTGAGAGCAACCTGGGTACCAAAGTGGGACCCTGCAGGAGATCGAGACCATCCTGGATAACACGGTGAAACCCCATCTTTACTAAAAATACAAAAAATTGGCCAGGCGCAGTGGCTCACGTCTGTAATCCCAGAGCTTTGGGAGGCCGAGGTGGGCGGATCACAAGGTCAGGAGATCGAGACCATTCTGGCTAACACGGTGAAACCCCATCTCTACTAAAAATACAAAAAATTAGCCAGGCGTGGTGGTGGGTGCCTGTAGTCCCAGCTACTTGGGTGGCTGAGGCAGGAGAATGGTGTGAACCCGGGAATCAGAGCTCACAGTGAGCCAAGATTGCGCCACTGCACTCCAGCCTGGGTGACAGAGCAAGACTCCGTTTCAAAAAAAAAACAAAAAATTAGCTGGATGTGGTAGCACGCACCTGCAGTCCCAGCTACTTGGGAGGCTGAGGCAGGAGAATCGCTTGAATCCGGGAGGTGGAGGTTGCATGATCGCACCACTGTGTGCATGCGTGCATGTGTGTGTGTGTAGGTATAATATATGCTTCCTAAATATATATATGCTTCCCAAAGTAAAAATAATGAACCAGTTATGTTACACCCCTGAAAAATGAGTGCTCACCATCTTGAGGAGATATTGGCCCAAAGATGATATACAGTAATCTTGCCTGATTCACCATTGGCCATGGTTTTAATATTCGTGTCAACCAAAAAGCAGAATCACTTCGATGTGTCCAATGATCAAGGAGGACATTCCTACAGAAGAGTCTGATTCTTAATTCCAGTTTTCGGGCACTTCCTATGAAGACAAAAGAATTGTAAATCATTCTTCGTAGAAAGGCTGCTGTGCATATTGAATAGTGATCAAAGCCACTTATTAATCATTATGGTTAGTGATAGTAAACTAGGTTTCTAAACAGGAAGTAACCAAGAGATTATCTATTCTTAAACTCCCCTAACTTCATAATTTGTCTATCTACTTACTTACTCTTACTTTCCTGATTTATAGTCAATATTTTGAATAATGGGTCAATCAATCAAAAGACATGCTTAAGCTTACCAGACTCTTGTACAATTTTGGATTTAAAAAGAAATAAATGCAGAGAAAGGTCAAAGACATACATCATTAATATACTTTGTACTGAAAGTGTCACTTCATTTTCCTCTATGAAAATTTTATGGCCAGGTGCAGTGACTCATGTCTGTAATGCCAGCACTTTGTGAAGCCGAGGTGGGAGGATCACTCGAGGTCAGGAGTTCAAGACCAGCCTGGCCAACATGGCGAAACCCTGTCTCTACTAAAAATACAAAAAATTGGCCGGGTGCGGTGGCTCACACCTGTAATCCCAGCACTTTGGGAGGCTGAGGCGGGCAGATCACGAGGTCAGGAGATCGAGACCATCCTGGCTAACACGGTGAAACCCTGTCTCTACTAAAAATACAAAAAATAAGCCAGGCGTGATGGCGGGTGCCTGTAGTCCCAGCTACTTGGGAGGCTGAGGCAGGAGAATGGCGTGAACCCAGGAGGTGGAGCTTGCAGTGAGCCAAGATCGCGCCACTGCACTCCAGCCTGGGTGACAGAGCAAGACTCCGTCTCAAAAAAAAAAAAAATTTTATATATATATATATATTTATATATAAATTAGCAGGCAGCGGTGGTGGCACATGCCTGTGATCCCAGCTACTCAGGAGGCTGAGACAGGAGAATCACTTGAACCTGGGAGACAGAGGTGGCAGCGAGCTGAGATCTCACCACTGCACTCCAGCCTGGGTGACAGAGCTAGACTTTGTCTCAACAACAACAAAAAAAGAAAATGTTATGTTGCTGTTGTTGATAGACATGGGGTCTTGCTCTGTCACCCAAGCTGGAGTGCAGTGGCGTGACTGATCATAGCTCACTACAACCTTGAACTCCTGAGCTCAAGCAATCCTCCCACCTCAGCCTCCCTAGTAGCTGGGACCACAGGCTAATTTTATTTTTTGTAGCGACAGAGGTTTCACTATATTGTTCAGGCTGGTTTTGAACTCCTGGCCTCAAGTGATCTTCCCACCTTAGCCTCCCAAAGTGTTGAGATTACAAAGCATGAGTTACCACACTCGGATATAAAAATTTTAAATTAACGGCCGGGCGCGGTGGCTCATGCCTATAATCCCAGCACTTTGGGAGGCTGAGGCGGGTAGATCATGAGGTCAGCAGATTGAGACCATCCTGGCTAACACGGTGAAATCCCGTCTCTACTAAAAATACACAAAAATTAGCCGGGTGTGGTGGCGGGCGCCTGTAGTCCCAGCTTCTCAGGAGGCTGAGGCAGAAGAATGGGTGTGAACCCAGGCGGCAGAGCTTGCAGTGAGCTGAGATCATACCACTGCACTCTAGCCTGGGCGACAGAGCCAGAATCTGTCTCCAAAAAAAAAAAAAAAAAAAATTTAGATTAACATAGGACTAAACATTTAGATTAACATAGGACTACTTTTTCAAAAGCTTTATTGAGATATAAATCACATACCATACAATTTACCCATTTAAAGTGTACAATTCAATGGTTTTTAGTATATTCACAGATATGTGCAGCCATCACCACAGCCAATTTTAGAACATTTTTGTCACTTCAAAAAGACATCCTGTTCTTTTTGCTATCATCCTGTTATCTCTCTGTCCTTTACCACCCCCAGCCCTAAGCAACCAATACTCTACTTTCCATCTCCATGGATTTCCCTATTCTGGATTTTTTTTTTTTTTTTTTTTTGAGACAAGAGTCTTGCTCGTCACCCAGGCTGGAGTGCAGTGGTGTGTCTCAGCTCACTGCAACCTCTGTCTCCCAGGTTCAAGCAATGCTCCTGTCTCAGCCTCCTGAGTATCTGGGATCACAGGTGCTCCTCACCATGCCTGGCTAATTTTTTTGTATTTTTAGTAGACATGGGGTTTTGCCATGTTGGCCAGGCTGGTGTCGAACTCTTGACCTCAGGGGATCCACCTGCCTCGGCCTCCCAAAGTGCTGGGATTACAGGTGTGAGCCACCACGCCCTGCCCCTATTCTGGATTTTTATAGGAATGAAATCATATAGTATGTGGCATTTTGTGACTGGCTTATTTCACCTAATACAGTGTTTTCAAGGTTCATCCATGTTGTAGCATGTATCAGCACTTCATTCTTTTTTTTTCCTTCAACTTTTATTTTAAGTTCAGAGGTACATGTGCAAGATGTGCAGGTTACACAGGTAAACGTGTACCATGATAGTTTGCTGCACAGATCATCCCATCACCTAGATATTTATTGGTTTATTTTTATTATACTTTAAGTTCTGGGATACATGGGCATAACGTGCAGGTTTGTTACATAGGTATACATGTGCCATGGTGGATTGCTGCACCTATCAACCCACCATCTACATTAGGTATTTCTCCTAATATTATCCCTTCCCTTGCCCCCATCACCTAGATATTAAGCCCAGGATCCATTAGCTATTCTTCCTGATGTTCTCCCTCCCCCAACCCCCACAGCACTTCATTCTTTTTAATGGCCAAATAATATTCTATAGTATGGATGTACTACTACATTTTGTTTATCTATTGACCCACTGATGGACATCTGAAATGTTTCCATCTTTTGGCTACTATGAATAATGCTGCTATTAACATTCATGTAGGCCAGGCATGGTGGCTCATGCCTATAATCCCAGCACTTTGGGAGGCTGAGACAGGCAGATCACTTGAGCCCAGAAGTTTGAGACCAGGCTAGACAACACGGTGAAACCCTATCTCTATAAAAAATACCAGAAAAATCAGCTGGGCATGGTGGTATGTGCCTGTAGTCCCAGCTACTTGGGAGGCTGAGGTTGGAGGATTGCTTGAGCCCAGGAAGTGGAGGTTGCAGTGAGCCAAGATCATACCTCTGCACTTCAGCCTGGGTGATAGAGCCAGACCCTGTCTCAAAACAAAACAAAACAAAATAAAACAACAACAAAACCATTCATGCACAAGTTTCTGTGTGGTCATATGCTTTCATTTCTCCTGGGGCTATATACCTAGAGGTGAAATTGATGGATCATATAACTCTATGTTTAATCATGTGAGAAACTGTCAGACTATTTTGCAAAGTGACTGCACCATTTTACATTCCCGCCAGCAATATATGAGGATTGTTGTCACATTCTAACTAACACTTATTATCTAAATCGAACTTTCTGATTCTAGCCATCCTAATGGAATATGAAATGGTATATTACTATTTCTTTGCTTTTCTGAGACAGTGTCTCACTCCGTTGCCCATGCTAGAATACTGTAGAGCAGTCATGGCTCACTGCAGCCTCAACCTTCAGGGTCTCAAGTGATCCACTTCAGCCTCCTGAGTAGCTGGGATTACAGGTGTGAGCCACCTTGCCCAGCCTATCACTGTTTTCTTATGACAGCTTTATTGAAATATAATTTATGTACCACACAATTCAACCATTTAAAGTGTGCAATTCAATGGTTTATAGTATATTATTAATTTTCTTATTTCTGGTAAAATATAGATCACATACAATTTGCCATTCTAACCATTTTTAAGTATGCAATTCAGTGGCATCATTTATATTTACACTGTTGTTCCACTACCACACTGTCTATTTCCAAAAGTTTTTCATCATCTCAAACACAAACTCTGTAACCATTAAGCAATAACTCCCTACTCCCCCCTCCCCTCAGCTCCTGGTAACCTCAAATCTACTTTCTGTCTCTATGAATTTGCCCATTCTAGGTATCTCATGTAAGTAGAATCATGTAATATTTGTCCTTGTGTTCCTGGCTTCTCTCACTTAGCATAATGTTTTCAAGGTTCATCCATGTTGCAGCATATACCACATTTTGTTTATCCATTCACCTGGTCTTTATTGTTTGTTTTGTTTTTTTTTTTCTGAGACGGAGGGGCTCCTCTGTCATCCAGGCTGGAGTACAGTGACTGGATCATGCCCACCTAATTTTTTTTTTTTTTTTTTTGGGGGGATGGGGATCTTGCTATGTCGCCCAGGCTGGTCTCTAACTCCTAGGCTCAAGTAATCCTCCCACTTCGGCCTCCTAAAATGCTGAGATTACAAGCATGAGCCACTGCCCACTGCCTGCAATGACCATTCATATGCATGTCTCCTTGTGCATATTGTGGGAGTTTCTCAGAGGGAAACAGCTCGATATAAGGTTCTATAATTTAAAAATATGAAATATTTTTGGTATATAGAGAGGTTTACAGGATGCTATAATTAGCTCCTTTGTATCTACCAGCTGGCTTAAGGAATAAAATGTCATCAATACAGTTGAAGCCCTCTTTCTCCAATCTCATACTGCTTTTTGCCTCACTGTCTTATGTGATATTTATCATTCCCTTACATTTCTTTGTCCTTTTACTATATATGTATGCCACAATTTATTTTATTTTATTTTTTTTTGAAAAGGGGTCTCTGTTGCCTAGGCTGGAGTGCAGTTACTTGATCTTGGCTCACTACAGCCTCAATCTAGCGGGCTCAAGCTATCCTCCCACCTCAGCCTCCTGAGTAGCTGGGACTACAGGTACATGCCATCATGGCTGGCTAATTTTTTGTAGAGACGAGGTCTGCTACATTGCCCAGGCTGGTCTTGAACTCCTGACCTCAAGTGATCTTTCTGCCTTGGCTTCCCAAAATGTTGGGATTGCAGTTGTGAGCCACGGCACCTGGCCCACTATTTATTTATTTATCGAGACAGAGTCACACTCTGTTGCTCAGGTTGAGTGCAGTGGTGCGATCACAGCTCACTGCAGCCTCGACCTCCCAGGGTCAAGTGATCCTTTCACCTCAGCCTCCTGAGTAGCTGGGACCACAGGCATACACCACCATGCCCGGATAATTTTTTAATTTTTGTAGAGACAAGGTCTCGCTGTGTTGCCTAGGCTGCTCTTGAACTTCTGGACTCAAGTGATCCTCCCACCTTGGCTTCCCAAAGTGCTGGGATTTTAGGCATGAGCCACCACACCTGGCCCAAATTACTTTTAATTACATTTTTAAAACTCTGTTTATTTTTTCTATTTTAATCTCTGTATATTATATGCAAATTACAGTTTTTTACCTGGTTTGCTGCAGACAGCCATTTGCATCTTGCGGCAGAGATTAGTCAGTTCGCATAAGAAATTATAAACGCGATGGCACTCAAGTTCATCCCAACCTGCTGTTAAGGCCTGAGGAAAATAAAGAAAACATTGTGGATATTCAAACTATCAAGTCAAAACATAAGTCACACCAGGCATGGTGGCTCACGCCTGTAATCCCAACACTTTGGGAGGCCAAGGTGGGCAGATCACTTGGAGTCAGGAGTTTGAGACCAGCCTGGACAACATAGTAAAACCTTGTCTCTACTAAAAGTACAAAAATTAGCCAGGTGTGGTGGCGGGTGCCTGTAATCCCAGCTACTCGAGAGGCTGAGTCAGAATTGCTTGAACCTGGGAGGCAAAGGTTGCAGTGAGACGAGATCATGCCATTGCACTCCAGCCTGGGTGACAAGAGCAAAGCTCTGTCACAAAAAACAAACAAACAAACAAACAAAACAGGCCAAGCACGGTGGCTCACACCTGTAATCTCAGTACTTTGGGAGGCCAAGGCGTGCAGATCACGAGGTCAGGAGATTGAGACCATCCTGGCTAACACGGTGAAACCCCGTCCCTACTAAAAATACAAAAAATTAGCTGGGCGCAGTGGCACGCACCTGTAGTCCCAGCTACTTGAGAGGCTGACAGGAGAATCACTTGATCCCTGAGTGGAGGTTGCGGTGAGCCGAGATTGCACCACTGCACTCCAACCTGGGCAACAGAGAGAGACTCCGTCTCAAAAACAAAACAAAACAAAACAAAACAAAAACAACATAAGTCACTACTGCCTTATGAGTGTAACTTTTTAGCACATGATCAAGGTGATGGGCAATTTTTACCCATTATGGAACAATCAAATTAATAACAAATTTACATAAACGAAACTTGGAAACCTCCAAAATCCAGTTCCTTTTTGGTTGGAAAGGAAGTATCTTTTCAGAGAAACTTTTTTTTTTTTTTTGAGATGGAATCTTACTATGTTGCCCAGGCTGGAGTGTGACGGAGAGAACTTTTTTATTTGCTTGTTTGAGAAGGTTTAAATGGTACTGAATCCTGAACTTTGACAATGTGAGGCAAATAACTAAAACCCTGAACACAGTTTAGATATCTCACTTACAACCATGCTGTGGCTTTAAGACTAGAGTAGAACCCCTTTGACCCCCCCAGTTGTCATTTATGATATTGCTTATAAATGAGAATGATGCAATTTCAATGTGACAATTCTGAGCATTTATTTATGACTTTTTTTTTTTTTTTTTTTGAGACGGAGTCTCGCTCTGTCACCCAGGCTGGAGTGCAGTGGTGCCATCTCGGCTCACTGCAAGCTCCGCCTCCCGGGTTCACGCCATTCTCCTGCCTCAGCCTCTCTGAGTAGCTAGGACTACAGGTGCCCGCCACCACGCCCGGCTAATTTTTTTTGTATTTTTAGTAGAGACGGGGTTTCACCGTGGTCTCGATCTCCTGACCTCGTGATCCGCCCGCCTCGGCCTCCCACAGTGCTGGGATTACAAGCGTGAGCCACCGCGCCCGGCTTTTTTTTTTTTGTAGAGATGGGGTTTTGTCATGTTGACCAGACCGGTCTTGAACTCCTGACCTCAGGTGATCGGCCTGCCTCAGCCTCCCAAAGTGCTGGAATTACAGGTGTGAGCAACTGTGCCTGGCTATTTATGACTTTTGAATGTGAACAACAAAAAACTTTCATTGGCTGGGCACAGCAGCTCATGCCTGTAATCCCAGCACTTTGGGAGGCCGAGGCAAGTGGATCACTTGAGGTCAGGAGTTTGAAACCAGCCTGGCCAACATGGTGAAACCCTGTCTCTATTAAAAACCTCCCCCCCCCACAAACAAACACACATACACAATAGCTAGGTGTGGTGGCAGGCCCCTGTAATCCCAGTTACTTGGGAGGCTGAGGCAGGAGAATCACTTGAACCCGGGAGGCCGAGGTTGCAGTGAGGTGAAATTGTGCCACTGCACTCCAGCCTGGGTGACAGAGTGAGACTCCATCTCAAAAAAGAAAAAAAAATTAATCTGGCCAGTCGTGGTGGCTAACGTCTGTAATCTGAGCACTTTGGGAGGCTGAGTCGGGCAGATCACCTGAGGTCAGGAGTTTGAGACCAGCCTGACCAACATGGCGAAACCTCGTCTCTACTAAAAATACAAAAATTAGCTGGCTGTGGTAGCGCATCCTGTAATCCCACCTACTTGGGAGGCTGAGGCAGGAGAATTGCTTGAACCTGGGAGGTGGAGGCTGCAGTGAGCCAAGATCGTGCCACTGCACTCCAGACTGGGAGACAGAGCGAGACTCTGCCTCAAAAATAAATAAATTAATTAATTAATAAAAACTAATCTTATTCCCTGTGGAAGGACATACAAGAAACTGATAACTGATTATTTCTGGTGAAGGAAACTCAGTGGACAAGGACAGAGACTAACTTTTTTTTTTTTTTTTTGAGACGGAGTCTCACACTGTCACCCAGGCTGGAGTGCAGTGGCGCAATCTCGGCTCACTGCAAGCTCCGCCTCCTGGGTTCATGCCATTCTCCTGCCTCAGCCTCCCGAGTAGCTGGGACTACAGGCGCCTGCCACCACGCCCGGCTAATTTTTTGTATTTTTTAGTAGAGACGAGGTTTCACCATGTTAGCCAGGATGGCCTCGATCTCTGACCTCGTGATCCACCCACCTCGGCCTCCCAAAGTGCTGGGATTACAAGCGTGAGCCACCGCTCCCGGCCTAACTAACTTTTTACTTTATACATTTTGTACCCTTAGAATTGTACAAGAATACATACATAGGTATTACATGTCCCAAAGAAAGAAAGAAATAAGTAAAAAACAAAATTAAATAAGAAAAATCTGTCTTGGAAGAAGACTAGTAGGAGGGCTCAGACCCTGGGACTCAACTGGACTCAACTCTGGGTGAATAGGAGTTGGTGGCTGGTAGGCTGAGCACAGCAAGATTCTTATGGGTGCAGTGCCTGCCTCACAAGGTTGTTGTAAATTTAAATTAGTTAATACATGTTGTCGGGTGTGGTTGCTCACGCCTGTAATCTCAGCACTTTGGGAGGCCAAGGTGGGTGGATTGCTTGAGGTTAGGAGTTCGAGACCAGCCTGACCAACATGGTGAAACCCTGTCTCTACTAAAAACACAAACAAATAATTAGCCAGGCATGGTGGCGGGCACCTGTAATCCCAGCTACTCAGGAGGCTGAGGCAGGAGAATCTCGTGAACCTGGGAGGTGGAGGTTGCAGTGAGCCGAGATCATGCCATTGCACTCCAGCCTGGGTGACAGAGTAAGACTCCATCTCAAAAATAAATAAATCAATCAATAAATAAAAATAAATTAGTCGATACATGTAAACTGCTTAGAACAGTGTTTGGCACATAGTAAGGTGAATAAATGCTAGTTATTATCTTCTTTGTTTACAGTAAAAGATTAGTCAAAATGTTCTTGAAATAATACAACTGATTACTAATATCACACCTTAAATAACTAGCCCAAGACTAAACTCATTATATAGATAGATACAGATACACGCATGCACACACACCACCCCATAATATTTCTAATCTTTACAACTAGTAGAAACTTTGAGGACACCAATTCTTCAGGAGGAGTAACCTTCATTCAGCATATAGAATGGTTTGGGGGATAAATAAATGTCAAACATTTTTTACCACTGAGAAACTCAAAACAAAAATCTGAGATAGCAAACACTATTAGATTAATACATTCTCAAATCTTTATTTTATTTTGCTCTTTTTAAGATTATTATAACTTTATTAACCTATGAAAAGAGAGATTGGATATTCTATTTGTTATCAGTTCCAAAGGTATCCCTTTTCTTCTCTCATTAAAAAAAATGTACCTGTAAAAACATGCCATAACATGTTAATCCTAAACACTGCATAGGAGCTGCACAGCCATTGAATTTAAAGCAGGAAACCTGTAAAGAGAACAATGTTAATACCTCCTTGTCAGTGAAACTATAGTTTGACAATGGTGGAACAATGGTTTGACATTCAAATTTAAAGGAAATAAGCAATAATTTTTTCAGCACCTATTCTGATCAACATTGGTTACATAGGTGGGATTATAAAAGTAGTATAAAAGTCTCGGCCGCGCGCCAGTAGCTCATGCCTGTAATCCCAGCACTTTGGGAGGCTGAGGCGGGCGGATCACAAGGTCAAGAGATCAAGACCATCCTGGCTAACATGGCGAAACCCCGTCTCTACTAAAAATACACAAAAATTAGCCAGGTGTGGTGGTGGGCACCTGTAGTCCCAGCTACTCAGGAGGCTGAAGCAGGAGAATGGCATGAACCTGGGAGGCAGAACTGGCAGTGAGTGGAGACTGTGCCATGGCACTCCAGCCTGGGTGACAGAGCGAGACTCCATCTAAAAAAAAAAAGTCTCTACTCTCAAGGAGTTCACAATTTATTTAATAATAATAATTTTTTATTTTTATTTTTTATGATGGAGTCTTGCTCTGTCACCCAGGCTGGAGTGCAGTGGCATGATTTTGGCTCACTGAAACCTCTGCCTCCTGGGTTCAAGCGATTCTCATGTCTTAGCCTCCCAAGTAGCTGGAATTACAGACACCACCAGGCCTGGCTAACTTTTGTACTTTTAGTAGAGAGGGGGTTTCACCATGTTTTATAACTTCTTGTATAAAACCTTTTGCTGGTTTAGTAGAGACGGGGTTTTACGCCTGTAATCCGAGCACTTTGGGAGGCCGAGGTGGGCGGATCACGAGGTCAGGAGTTCGAGATCAGCCTGACCAACATGGTGAAACCCCATCTCTACTAAAAATACAAAAATTTGCTGGGCGTGGTGGCACACGCCTGTAATCCTAGCTACTTGGGAGGCTGAGGCAGGAGAATTGCTTGAATCTGGGAGGCGGAGGTTACAGCGAGCTGAGATCGTACCACTGCACTCCAGCCTGGGCGGCAGAGCGAGACTCCATCTCCAAAAAAAAAAAAAAATTAGCTGGGTGTGATGGCACACGCCTGTAATCCCAGCTACTCGGGAGGCTGAGGCAGGAGAATGGCGTGAACCCGGGAGGCGGAGCTTGCAGTGAGCCGAGATCGCACCACTGCACTCCAGCCTGGGGGACAGAGCGAGACTCCATCTCAAAAAAAAAAAGTTATATTTATGAATGTCATGCTTTAGGAAGAGTAATCTTGATTCAGCATACAGAACGGTTTGGGGAGTAATGAATTGGATGACAGAAAGGTCATCTGGGAAGCTGCTATAATAATATAGACCAGAACTCAATGCAAATGCTGACATGAAAAAGTTGGCCGGGCAAGGTGGCTTATGCCTGTAATCCCAGCACTTTGGGAGGCCAAGGTGGGCAGATCACCTGAGGTCAGGAGTTCGAGACCAGACTGTTCAACAGGGCAAAACCTCGTCTCTACTAAAAGTAGAAAACTTAGCCAGGTGTGGTGGTGGGTGCCTGTAATCCCAGCTACTAAAGAGGCTGAGGTAGGAGAATAGCTTGAACCCAAGAGATGGAGGTTGCAGTGAGCCGAGATCATGCCGCTGCACTCCAGCCTGGGTGACAAGAGCGAGCCTCAGTCTCAAAAAAGAAAAGACAAAGTCAGTGTATCGGAAACAGCAGATACCACTGAGTGTAGAACTGAACCATCAAGAGTTGGACATATGCGGCCGGGCGCGGTGGCTCACGCTTGTAATCCCAGCACTTTGGGAGGCCGAGGCGGGTGGATCACGAGGTCAGGAGATCGAGACCACGGTGAAACCCTGTCTCTACTAAAAAATACAAAAAAAATTAGCTGGGCGTGGTGGCGGGCGCCTGTAGTCCCAGCTACTCGGAGAGGCTGAGGCAGGAGAATGGCGTGAACCTGGGAGGCAGAGCTTGCAGTGAGCCGAGATTGCACCACTGCACTCCAGCCTGGGCGACAGAGCGAGACTCCGTCTCAAAAAAAAAAAGAAAAGAGTTGGACATATGCTTGTATTTGTATATAAAATTGAGTCTTATAAAGAGACTATGCCCAAACATATTGATACACATTTCCAAGTCTATTATCATAAAATGTTTGTGATTTTATATATTAAAAATACTTTCCTATGTTTCTATACACTTAAACAATAAAATTTCAAAATTCAGAAATTATTTCACTTTAATACAGTATCTAAATCACTACTTTAAAACTTCCTTAGGATTTGTATGTGGTGTAAAATGTACTTTATACTCTGAGAAACCTAATAAACTTGAATGATGTGCTTAGTTATATATGAAAATTGTTTTATAACCAGTGAAAGATTACTACATTTTGACATTATATAATCTCTAAGTACTTGGTAAAGTATTAGATTACAATAAATCAATTTTTTAGTGCTAATTCATGAAATTCTACTAATATAGAGTAAAATGAGCATAAGATAATAATAAAGTTATCTTTACTGGAAATCAAGATTGTAAACTAATTTAGAAGTATGATCTTACTTCTGTGAGTATCTTGTGAATGTACTTTAGCCTTTCCTTGGTGGGTAGCAGCAATGTGCATCTTTTAAACAGTAGACCTAAGAAAGTAAAGAGACATAAGAAAAAATGACAACAGTACAATTAAGAATATCAATAGAGCACAGAATAATGTTTCCTGAAAGTCAAGTATAGTGTATCACAGTGGACTATGAGTTGATATGGTTTCTAAGAGAAAGTTTGGGAGGAAGGGTGCAAAACAATTTCCATTTATGGTATTTACCAAGTGACTCTCATGCTCATCTAAGAGGCCTTGGCATAAAATCTTGCAAAAAATTGTTAAATTGCTACTATAGGACACATGGAAAAATACACAAAGTATAAAAGATACAATAAGACAAAGACACACTAGAGAAATTTTATTTTGCCTTTATTCCATAGAAAACAGATTTCAATATCTCTTGAAATTAATCTCATGTCCACAAAGGAAAATGTTTTAAGAGTTGTTAATCTAAAACATGGAAAGAATGAGAAAACAGATCTTTCTTTTTTTTTTTTTTTTTTGAGAAAAGGTCTTACTCTGTCACCCAGGCTGAAGTGCAGTGGCGCGCCATCATGGCTCACTGCAGTCTCGATCTTGTGGGCTCCAGTGATCCTCCCACTTCAGCCTCCCAAGTAGCTAGGACCACAGGCGTGTGCCACCAAGCCCAGCTAATTTTATTTTTCTTGATACAGAGTCTCGTTCTGTCACCAGGATGAAGTGCAGTGGCGTGATCTCCGCTCACTGCAACCTCCACCTCCCAGGTTCAAGTGATTCTCCTGCCTCAGCCTCCCGAGTAGCTGGGACTACAAGTGCACACCACCACGCCCAGCTAATTTATGTATTTTTAGTGATGAGGTTTCACTATGTTGGCCAGGATGGTCTCGATATCTTGACCTCATGATCCGCCTGCCTCGGCCTCCCAAAGTTCTGGGATTACAGGTGTGAGCCACCATGCCCAGCCCAAGCCCAGCTAATTTTTAAAAAACATTTTTTTCGTAGAGACAGGGTCTTGCTTTGTTGTCCAGGCTGGTCTTGAATTCCTGGGCTCAAGTAATCCTTCCACCTTGACCTCCCAAAGCACTGGGATTAAATTGCGTTGAGCCGAGAAAACAGGTTGTGTATCCCTCTCTCCAAATAGAAAAATTTAAGTCATAAGTACTTAAAATTTCAGAAGCTAGATTTTTTTTTTCCCCCACAGAAAGTATCCAGTTAGGATGAAATATCCATCTCTTCCAAGATATCCTTTTATGGGACTTGCGTGTTAAGAATGTATAGGATTTTGTGTACAGATACTTTAAAAAGAAAAAAAAAAACTCCTCAATTTCTCAGTGAGATGTGTAACTTGAGCTACAGTGACAGGAAGTGTATGATTTGTTTCCTCTAACTTTAAACGTTCTATTTTCCTAAAATGGCCATACATTGTTAACATTCCTGTGGGGGCAAATGTCCTAAAACTAAAAATAAGGTATATGGTAGGAAAATACATACCTGAACCTCATGACTTTTTTCAGCTTTCATCTTCTTTGTATTTACTTTTTTACATAAGATTATAATTACTTTATATAATCCTGAAGAATCTATAGGAGTCTAACTTATTTTTAGAAGTTGCTATGTTTGAGTAACACATGAACAGAATTGAGTTTTAAACAAAAACCCTCTTTATTTTTGTATATAAAATGACATTTTTCATACTTGACAACTAAGGGAAAAGAAAAAAAAGACATTTTTCAGTGTTTGGTTTTTAAACTGAGTTCTTTCCCTTCATACTTTGGTATCCAGTTTCACAGCATACCATAACTAAGGAATTCCAGGCACTAATTCTTAGAATTCTACTCCTGGGCACAATTGATCCTCCTGCCTCAGCCTCCTGAGTATCTGGGACTACAGGCACGTGTGACTGCATCCAGCCTTATTTTGGTATGCTGATTGCCTAATATAAAACTCCTATTTTTAAGGACTACAACTTACCATAAAACCCAATACTGGCTGTTTAAAAAAAAACAAAACAAAACCACAGGTGCTCTGCTATACCCTTTAGAGACTAACTTTATTTTTAAAGTTCTTCCCTAAATAGAGTCAGACGTAATGTTCTTTCCACATTGGCCATCTGCTCTGTTTTATATGAAGAAACAAATTAAAATTTATAATTGGCTGAGTACGGTGGCTCACGCCTGTAATCCCAGCACTTTGGGAGACTGAGGAGGGCAGATCACTTGAGGACAGGAGTTCGAGACCAGCCTGGACAACATAGTGAAACCCTGTCTCTACTAATACAAAAATTAGCTAGGCATGGTGGTGCATGCCTGTAATCCCAGTTACTGGAGATGCTGAGGCACGAGAATCGCTTGAACCCAGGAGGCAGAGGTTGCAGTGAGCCGAGGTTGTGCCATTGCACTCCAGTCTGGGTGACAGAGTGAGACTCTGCCTCAAAAAAAAAAAAAAGAATATTATTCTTCAAAGCATAATGTGTGTGTGTGTGCGTGTGTGTGTGTGTGTGTGTGTCTGTGTGTATATGAATATGAGACAGGGTCTCACTCTGTTGCCAAGGCCGGAGTGCATTTTCACAATCAACTCACTTCAGCCTCGACCTCTGGGGCTCAAGTAAGCCTCCCACCTCAGCCTCCTGAGTAGCAGCGACAACAGGTTTTGTCCTCTAATTTGTTTCCTCTAACTTTAAACGTTCTATTTTCCTAAAATGGCAATACACTGTTAACATTCCTATGAGGGCAAATGTCTTCAAACTAAAAATAAGATATGTGTTAGGAAAATATATACCTGAACCTCATGACTTTTTTCAGCTTTCAGCTGGGCCGCCATGCCCAGATAATTTTTTAATTTTTTGTATAAATGGGGATCTCCCTATGCTGCCCAGGCTGGTCTTGAACTCCTGGACTCAAGCGATCCTCCCACCTCAGCTTTCCAAAGTGCTGGGATTACAGGCATGAGACACTGCGCCCGGCCCAAAGCACAGCATTCTGAAAATCTTATTTTAATGTCTGAAAATAAGGCTGGATGCAGTCACACATGCCTCTGTTTCAGATACTCAGGAGGCTGAGGCAGGAGGATCGATTGTGCCCAGGAGTACGGGCCAGCCTGGGCAACACTGCAAGATCCCATCTCAAAATAAAAACAGTGAAAACAATAATAGATCAGGTAAGAATGACAACATGAGAAAATGGTAAGTATATCAAACATTTACTTAAAGAATTAGTCACAAACCAAGTTTGCATCAAAATTAAATAGAAAGTTGAAATCCTTACATGAATAAAACCATTTAAAAAAGCTATTAAGATCAATAAATATTTGTACTTTTTACTGCATTATACATATAATTGTCTTAGTGTTTTTGTTAGTTTAAGCAATTGAGGCTTGATCAGGGAGAAAAATTTCTTTCAGATCAAAACCAAAGTATAAGCTCTACTGTATTACCCAGGTACCACTTCCTCTACAACTAATGATGACTTAAAAATAATTCTTTCTCTCTTTTTTTTTTTTTTGAGACGGAGTTTCGCTTTGTCACCTAGGCTGGAGTGCACTGGCATGACCTCGGCTCACTGCAACCTCCATCTCCTGGGTTCAAGCAATTATCCTGCCTCAGCCTCCTAAGTAGCTGAGAATAACAGGCATGTGCCACCATGCCCGGCTAATTTTTGTATCTTTAGTAGAGACAGGGTTTCACCATGTTGGCCAGAGTAGTCTTGAGCTCCTGACCTCAGGTGATCTGCCTGCCTTGGCCTCTCAAAGTGCTGAGATTACAGGTGTGAGCCACCGCGGCCGGCCGAAAAATTACATTTATAATGAGAAGTAGGAAAAAGTAGTTTCCATATTCTGTTATAGGCTTTACTAAGCCTAATCATAAATACTGAAACCAACAACACTGTAATCAGATCAGATACTCTTCTTTCATTTTTTTTTTTTTTTTTTTTTTTGAGACGGAGTCTCGCTCTGTCACCCAGATTGGAGTGCAGTGGCACAATCTCAGCTCACTGCAAGCTCCGCCTCCCGGGTTCACGCCATTCTCCTGCCTCAGCCTCCCGAGTAGCTGGGACTACAGGCGCCCGCCACCACGCCCGGCTATTTTTTTGTATTTTTAGTAGAGATGGGGTTTCACCGTGTTAGCCAGGATGGTCTCGATCTCCTGACCTCGTGATCCACCCACCTCGGCCTCCCAAAGTGCTGGGATTACAGGCGTGAGCCACTGCGCCCGGCCTCTCTTCTTTCATTTGGTCTTATTAAATATACAGGTAATCATCAAATACATTTTGATGTACTTACATATCCACATATTCTTATTATCTTAAATCTAAACATCCTTGGGCTACTAAAAGGCAGTATTCACTTAACTTACTGTTATGCCTTTATTTAAATCACACCATCTTAATATTTGGTTTTATTGCCATGCTTTGATGAATTATAAAGTGGTTTCATAATTAAATCAGTGTTATTAAGTCAAGTCAAAATTAGAATTTTACTTCAGCACTTTCAGGGACAACGAAATCAATGAATGGAGTAAAAGGCATAAATGATTATACAGAATTTGCTTTGATAACGTCAGTTTAATTATAGCTTAGTGACTTAATAGTAAATGTACTTAAAAAACCATAGTTTCTGCTGAGAGGATAAATAATCTTCCATAATAATGTGTTTAAATTTCTATTTTTAAGGACTAGATTATGGTTGAAAGGGAAAAGAGATAAAGAGATAAAACTCACTCAATCCACAGGAAGTGACACATAGAAAATACATCAATTAGGCCGGGCGCGGTGGCTCACGCTTGTAATCCCAGCACTTTGGGAGGCCGAGGCGGGCGGATCATGAGGTCAGGAGATCGAGACCACGGTGAAACCCTGTCTCTACTAAAAATACAAAAAATTAGCCGGGCATGGTGGCGGGCGCCTGTAGTCCCAGCTACTCGGAGAGGCTGAGGCAGGAGAATGGCGTGAACCCGGGAGGCGGAGCTTGCAGTGAGCCGAGATTGCGCCACTGCACTCCAGCCTGGGTGAGAGAGCGAGACTCCGTCTCAAAAAAAAAAAAAAAAAAAAAAGAAAATACATCAATTTCCTAAACTGATAAGCTACTAGAAGTTAAGCATAGGTGACATTGTATCTATATGAAATCTCAAGAATTGACACTTTACATCAAAATGCATTTTCTCACCTTTAAAGATAACTGGTTAAGGGAGTGTTCTCACACTAAAGAGTAAAAACATCATAGAAACAGGCATATTTTGGAATATATTCCATTTCCTACTGGCCTTACAGAATTATATACTAAGTTTCTCTTTTTTTAAATTTTATTTTATTATTATACTTTAGGTTTTAGGGTACATGTGCACAATGTGCAGGTTTGTTACATATGTATCCATGTGCCATGTTGGTTTGCTGCACCCATTAACTCGTCATTTAGCATTAGGTGTATCTCCTAATGCTGTCCCTCCCCTCTTAATTAAGCACAGTTCTTTACTTGTTGCAATTCTCATTACATAAGTTACCTAGAGATTTGTAGTGCTCCAGTATGGCAGAGTCTTGTCTCCTGTCAGGCAGCTCAAGGTTATGAAAGTCCTGTAGTAAAAGTCTTTTGCTTCCTGATGAGGTTGAGATATAATTAGTAATGTGTTGGCTGACTGTTTTGGACACCATGCTTAGCATGCTGATATCCTTCACTACCAAAAGAAATATATATGTGTATGTATCAATGGCTTAAATGCAAGAACATCAGTATTAACACAGTCTATTAACTTACAGGTTAACTCAATCATCATCACTATCACCATCATCATCCCATTGGGAAAAAAGTGAAAAATCTTAAAATTGTTTAAAATCCAGTTCTCAATGAATTAGAGACATGTTTGGATTTACCAATCAAGGTACTATGTCATAATTACAGGCATGTTTTCAAGAGTTTAAGTACTGCTGTGTTCAAAGGAAGATTTAAAAAAATTAACTTAGGGCTAGGTGCAGTGACTCACACCTGTAATCCCAGCACTTTGGGAGGCCGAGGCGGGTGGATCACCTGAGGTCAGGAGTCCGAGACCAGACTGACCAACATGGAGAAACTCCATTTCTACCAAAAATACAAAATTAGCCAGGCATGGTGGCACATGCCAGCTACTCCGGAGGCTGAGGCAGGAGAATAGCTTGAACCCGGGAAGTGGAGGTTGTGGTGAGCCAAGATTACGCCATTGCACTCCAGCTTGGGCAACAAGAGCAAAACTCCATCTCAAAAAAAAAATAATAATAATAATAATAATAATTTAAGTATTGTGCTTTCTCATTGTACTCCTGACAATAATGAAACTTTAGAAAATAAACACTTAACATGAATGTCATTAACATTTTAGCATGGCCCAAGATGACAAACTAGTTCTTGGGAGAAATTAAAATACTCTAGTGTCTTGTGTAGGCTATTCATAAGTTCCCAAACCTCACCTGACAAATATTTTAAAATTATCTGGAATATTTCCAATGGTAAGGCTTTAAAATTTCCAAATGTTGATATGGGTTGAAGGCCTGAGCCAAGGGTCTTGGAATAACAGCTGTTGTGACGATTACTACGTGTAAGTTTCTGGTTGGGAATCAAAGTGAAACTGGTATTTATTCTGGATGCCATTCTTCTTCTTGTCTAATAAATTTATCCTGGTCAGAAAAACAAAGTACAAGAGACAAGAAAGAAAGGAAATTAAAGCAAGAAAGAGCTTTTTTTTTTTTTTTTTTAAACGAAGAGGTTGATAGTATGATATGCAATAGCTGTTTCTCCATATTTACAAAAGATTTTTGGTTTTTTTTGAGACGGAGTCTTGCTCTGTTGCCCAGGTGGGAGTGCAATGGCGTAATCTCGGCTCACTGCAACCTCCACCTCCTGAGTTCAGTGGTTCTTCTGCCTCAGCCTCCTGAGTAGCTGGGATTACAGTCATGCGCCACCATGCCCAGCTAATTTTGTATTTTTAGTAGAGACGGGGTTTTGCCATGTTGGCCAGGAAGGTCTTGAACTCCTGACCTCAGGTGATCTGCCCTCCTCAGCCTCCCAAAGTGCTGGGATTACAGGCATGAACCACTGAGCCTGGCCCCACTTACTTTATTACAGCTAAAATTTAAATAGTTTTAAAGTCTCTATTTTCATCTCTTTTTTTATTGTTTTGAACAAAAAAAGTCAGTACTCAGTTTTAAAGAAATAGAAAAACATTACTATGAAATTTTAAAGCTACATTAATATATTTTGACTTTTTAAAAGAATATAGGCTGGGTGTGGTGGCTCACGTCTGTAATCCCAACACAAAAAAGTATGTGGCATTACTATTACCAATTATGTGCTGTATAATACTCAAATAAGTAGTGAATTAAAGTCTTTCTTCTTTTCTTTGTTGGGTTTTTTTTTTTCTTGTCAAGGTCTTGCTCTGTTGCCCAGGCTGGAGTGCAGTGGCATGATGATAGCTCATTGCTCCTGGACTCAAACAATTCTCCTGTCAGCCTCCTGAGTAGCTGGGACTACAGGCACAGAGCCAACATGCCCAGCAAAAGTAAAAAAAAAAAATTTGTGGAGGCAGTGTCTGCCTGTGTTGCCCAACCTGGTCTTGAACTCCTGAGCTCAAGTGATCCTCCCACCTCAGCCTCCCAAAATGCTGGGATTATAGGCATGAGCCACTGTGTGTTAATAAGACTAGAATAAATACATGAATAGTAATAATTCTTCCCTCAATTCCACCTTCTGTTAATAATAGCCACTGGCCGAGCGAAGTGACTCATGCCTGTAATCTCAGCACTTTGGGAGGCGGAGGTGGGTGGAACACCTGGGGACAGGAGTTTGAGACCAGCCTGGCCAACATGGTGAAACCCCGTCTCTACTAAAAAATACAAAAACTAGGCCGGGCCCAGTGGCTCATGCCTGTAATCCCAGCACTTTGGGAAGCCAAGGCGGGTGGATCACCTGAGGTCAGGAGTTCAAGACCAGCCTGGCCAACATGGTGAAACACCGTCTCTACAAAAAATACAAAAATTAGCCAGGGATGGCAATGTGCACCTGTAATCCCAGCTACTTGGGAGACTGAGGCAGGAGAATTGCTGGAACCTGAGAGGCGGAGGTTGCTGTGAGCCCAGCTAATCTGAAGGCTGAGGCATGAGAATGGCTTGAATCCGGGAGGCGGAGGTTGCAATGAGCTGAGATCATGCCATTGCACTCTAGCCTGGGGCAACACAGTGAGACTTGGTCTCGAAAAACAAACAAACAAAAAATAACAATAATAATAATAGTCACTGATGAATCTTAGAAAGGGCTTATGCAACTTGATTTCAAAGACAAATATTCTTAAACTCATTAAATGTAACTTATTAAAATCACTGATTATTTACTTACACTAAATAATTTTTTTTTAGACAGATTATCACTCTACTGCCCGGGCTGGAGTGCAGTGGCGCGACGCGATCTCAGCTCACTGCAACCTCCGCCTCCCGGGTTCAAGTGATTCTCATGGCTCAGCCTCCCAAGTAGCTGGGATTACAGGTGTGTGCCACCACGAGTAGCTGGGATTACAGGTGTGTGCTACCATACCCGGCTAATTTCTGTATTTTTAGTAGAGACGGGGTTTCACCATGTTGGTCAGGCTGGTCTGGAACTGCTGACCTCAGGTGAGCCACCAGCCTCGGCCTCCCAAAGTGCTGGGATTACAGGCGAAAGCCACTGCGCCCGCCCATTACACTAAATAATTATTTAAACATGTGTACCACACAGCGACTTTGTGTCACTCTATTGCTCTAATTCAGAAAACAATGTCTTTTGTGTATATATACATATATATATACATATACGCATAATTACAACTCCAATCGAAGGCTCCTTGTTTTTGAAGTAACAACTAAGACATTTTCATCAAAGATAATATAATTGTATCTGGCCAAAATGCATTTTCTCCTTTCCTACAAATTGCTAAAATAACATTGTTACTTATACATCTTGAAAGGTTACATATCAACTTACATCAATTTAAAATTGGTTACAGTAATAAGTAAATAATCAGTGATTTTACACATTTGAAAACATAACAAAGAAATTTAGTGCTTAGTAAAAAGCACACTCTGAACCTCCTTTGAAACCATACCACAGCGCTTGGGGTCAGTATTCAGTGAACACTTAAATTAGGAGATATTTTAAAATTATCATTAAAATTACACAAATAGGCCGAGCATGGTGGCTCACGCCTTAATCCCAGCACTTTGGGAGCCTGAGGCCGGTGGATCACGAGGTCAGGAGATCGAGACCATCCTGGCTAACACGGTGAAACCCCGTCCCTACTAAAAAAAAAAAAAAAAAAAAAAAAAAAAAATTAGCCGGGCATGGTGGCACACGCCTGTAGTCCTAGCTACTCCGGAGGCTGAGGCAGGAGAATCGATTGAACCCGGGAGGCGGAGGTTGCAGTGAGCTGACATCGCGCCACTGCACTCCAGCCTCGGTGACAGAGCAAGACTCTGCCTCAAAAAAAAAAAAAACAAAAACACAAATAACAACTTTATACAATACAGCTAAACAAGAAGAAAAAAATTAAGTTCATTTACAAACACTTTGGGTTATATAACTTCAGACTTTTACATACATATATTTCTTTTTAACAAAAAAGAGGGATCACTATATATAGTACTTTGTAATCTGCTTTTTTCAATGAATTCTCTTTCCATGCTAATAAATATCCTTCTACAAGTAATCATACTTTAATGGCTGTGTGTCATTCCACCAAGTAAAATAATCTTAATTTGTTTAATCCATAAGGTTGTTTGTAACTTTAACTTTTCACAGTAGGCGTTTTGTTTGAGACGGAGTTTCGCACAGTCTCCTGGGCTGGAGTGCAGCGGTGCGATCTCAGCTCACTGCAACCTCCGCCTCCCCGGTTCAAGCGATTCTCCTGCCTCAGCCTCCCGAGTAGCTGCGACTACAGGCGCCCGCCCCCACGCCCAGCTAATTTTTGTATTTTTAGTAGAGACCAGACCGGGTTTCACCGTGTTAGCCAGGCTGGTCTCGATTTCCTGACCTCGTGATCTGCCTGCCTCGGCCTCCCAAAGTGCTGGGATTACAGCCGTGAGCCACCGCGCCGGGCAAACACAGTAGGTGTTTTAAAGCATTTTTATTACAATAACATTTATCCGGCCTTGGCTTCTTCCTGTTTCTCTGAGGAATGTGGAAAGTGGGGCTTGGGCCCGTGGGCTCTTCAAAGACTGTCACCAGGCGGGGACTTCACTGTATCAACTATGAACTATATACATGTTTAAAATAAATATAAATAAAAATTTAAAAATGATAAGCCCAAATTCTTTTAAAACTCAAGTCTCCACTTAAAGTTCCTTATTCTCCTCACTCAGCTGGACGTTTCGCAGGGAAAAAGCAAGCTTTTGTGAAAATTCTAAAGGTATAATCCTAAATTATTTCTGGTTTCCGCTCACCCCTCTAGCGAATAAGAATCACAGCCCCAAATAATAATAATAAAATGATGTTTCATGCCCCCTGTTCTAGCCCACTAATTTTGACCGCGCGTGAAAGGTTTTGAGGGTTCAGTTGGATGAACTTCCCCGCCCCCCACACCTTTAAGATAAAAACTACATTCACGGCGATTTCTGTTTTAACATAAAACTCTTGTAAGGGCCCCACCCCATCTGTCGGGCAGCGCCCCCCAAACATCTCCAAAGCCGCAAACTAGGGAAGCCTAAAGGACAAACTGGTCAACAGGAGAATCAAACGACACGGGGTACATGTTTCCCTCCCTTCAGTCCATGAAAGATGAAATTATCGCAATAAAATACTGGGGGAAAAAAAACTCTTTTACCACAGATTTTGACAGTTTTCCGGCTACAGAGTCACAGGAAAGTGGGAGTTAGTCGTTTTGCCCCACCATCCTCAAATTTCTTAGTGTTTAGAAAAGAAAATATCTCCTCAAGAGCTTCCCGCCAGGAAGCGAGAGGATCACACTCCCGTAGGCTCCGGAGCTGCGCCCCTACCCACCAGGCTCCCCGCGGCCTCTAGAATATTGTAGAATCTTCCCAAGAACCCCCGCGGGAAGGAGGCCCACCCCCTCATGAATAGCAAGCAGCCTCAGCTCTCGTAGTGCCCGCCTCCCTCATGAATATTGTAAATCTTCCCAGGAGCCCCAGCGGGAAAGAGGCCCCCCCGCCCCCTTATGAGTAGCGAGAGAGCCAGCTCCCATGGTACCCTCCTTCTCATGAATAGCTAACGAGGGCGAGGTTCCCGGAGCCCAAACTCAGGCCTCAGCCACCCTTCGCTCCAAGCTGAAGACAAGAAGCGGCTGGAGCCGTTACGGTGTGGGGGAGGGGAGGGTGTAGCCCAAGATTCTGAATGCGGCGAGCCACGTCTCTGTTCCGCTGCCTTTCCCTTCACCTAGTTTTGAGACAATTTTTGAGTGCCTCTCACCCCCACCAACCCCAGTAGGGCAAGTTACAAGGGGTTTCATCAAACCTTTTGGTGGAAAAAAACCTCCAGACATTCCTTTTTAAATCTGTCTAGCCGGTGCGGTGGCTCACGCCTGTAATCCCAACACTTTGGGAGGCCGAAGCGGGAGGGTCCCTTGAGTCCAGGAGTTTGAGACCAGCCTGGGCAACATAGGGAGATCCCCCACCCCCAACCCCGCTCCCGGTCTCTAAATAAACACATAAATAATAAATCTGTCTGGAATCAAAGGAAGATGTGTGTCTCCATCCTCTCAAGATGGAATCAAGACAAATCTTTCTAGCTAGGCCCTCCTGGCTAGAAGATTAAATTTTTATTCATTTATTTCTTCATTCCTTCTGTAACTATTTATTGAAGCCTGCTTTGGGCCGGGTACAGGAGTAGGCCCTAAAGTTGGAACAGAGAACAAGACAGATATGTTTCCTGCTTTAATGGAGTTTATTAGCCTAATGGGGAAGATAGAATGAACAGACAGAGCGTCTACAGATGTTGAGAGCAGTGCCAGTGAAAGCAGCGTTGACAGAGGAAATAAGACAGAATGATGGGGTGTGTGTGTGTTGGCGGAGAGCTACTTTAGGTAGACTGATCCTCAAGGTCCCTTTGATGTGATGATTTGAGAACTAATGGAGGAGGAGCCAGTCAGGAGAAGGGCTGAGGGAAGAGGGAATGAGGGAAAGATTCTCCTACTTTTGCAGATCAATTCTACGTTATACCCAACACAAAATATATAAGGAACTACATAAAGACTGAGTGGAAATTTAGGATTAGTTGGCATGCTGTTATTTTATAGTCACCAATATTCATCCGTTTTGGCTTTGTATCTTTTTTTTTCCTGACCTCAGGTGACCTGTCTACCTTAGCACTGCAAAGTGCTGGGATTACAGGTGTGAGCCACCACTCCTGGCATTTTTTTTTTTTTTTTTGATATAGAGTCTTGCTCAGTTGCCCAGGCTGGAGTACAGTGGCACGATCTCGGCTCACTGCAGCCTCTCCCTCCCGGGTTGAAGCGATTCTCCTGTCTCAGCCACCTAGTAGCTGGGACCACAGGTGGGCACCACCATTGTATTTTTAGTAGACATGGGGTTTCGCAATGTTGCCCAGGCTGGTCTTAAACTCCGAGGCTCAAGCGATCTGCCTGCCTCCCAAAGTGTTGGGATTAAAGGTGTGAGCCACTGGGCCCAGCCCTGGCTTTGTATCCTTTTGCAGCCAATTCTTTTTTTTTTTTTTTTTGAGATGAAGCCTGCCTCTGTTTCCCAGGCTGGAGTGCAGTGGTGTGATCTTGGCTCACTGCAACCTCCAGCTCCCAGATTCAAGTGATTCTCCTGCCTCAGCCTCCCAAGTAGCTGGGATTACAGGCACCCACCACCATGCCCAGTTAATTTTTTAGTATTTTTTAGTAGAGATGGGGTTTCACCATCTTGGCCAAGCTGGTCTTGAACTCCTGACCTCAGGTGATCCACCCACCTCAGCCTGCCAAAGTGCTGGGATTACAGGCGTGCGCTACCACGCCCAGCTGCAGACAATTCTTTTTTTTCCCCCTGTCTCCAACATTGATTAGCGGTCCTTGACCAAGTATCATCCCCTTGGCAGTGGGCGAGATGCACATAATGGAAACAAGGATCCTTAGTGGTGAGAATTTAGATTTTACTCAAGTGTCATGGGAAGTGTCATGGGAAGTCCTTGAAGAGTTTTAAGCAGAGAGTGCTATGATCTGATTTACGTCATTAAAAGATTGCTCTAGTTTTTATGTGGAGAATAAATGAGGCTAGGAGTGGAGGGTAAGATCTGTTAGGATGTTGCAGGACTAGAATGGTGGCTCTGAGGGATGGGTTTAAGATATATTTTGGTGGTAGAAGTAACTGAATTTACCTAATGGATTGGATATGAGTGGAAGGAAGGGAAAGGAAGGAGATAGGAATAATTCCCAGGTTTCTGACTTCAATAAATGGGTAGAAGTTAATCCCATTTACTGAGATACGCAAGTGAGGAGTTTTTCTTTTTTTTTTTTTTTTTTTTTTTTTTTGAGACGGAGTCTCGCTCTGTCGCCCAGGCTGGAGTGCAGTGGCGCGATCTCGGCTCACTGCAAGCTCCGCCTCCTGGGTTCACGCCATTCTCCTGCCTCAGCCTCTCTGAGTAGCTGGGACTACAGGCGCCCGCCACGACGCCCGGCTAATTTTTTGTATTTTTAGTAGGGACGGGGTTTCACCGTGGTCTCGATCTCCTGACCTCGTGATCCGCCCGCCTCGGCCTCCCAAAGTGCTGGGATTACAAGCGTGAGCCACCGCGCCCGGCCTAGTGAGGAGTTTTTCTAGTGGAGTTTTGTCTTTTCTTTTCTTTCTTTCTTTTTTTTTTTTTTTTTTGATGGAGTTTCGCTCATATTGCCCAGGCTGGAGTGCAATGGCGCGATCTTGGCTCACTGCAACTTCTGCCTCCCAGGTTCAAGTGATTCTCCTGCCTCAGCCTCTCCAATAGCTGGGATTACAGGCATGCGCTACCATGCCTGGCTAATTTTGTATTTTTGGTAGAGACGGGGTTTCTCCATGTTGGTCAGGCTGGTCTCGAACTCCCGACCTCAGGTGATCTGCCCGCCTCTGCCTCCCAAAGTGCTAGGATGACAGGCATGAGCCACTGTGCCCAGCCTTATGTTTGTTTTTCTTTTCAGAACAAGGTCTCACTCTGTTGCCCAGGCTGGAGTACAATGGTGGGATCATAGGTTATGGTAACCTCAAACTCCTGGCCTCTAGCAATCCTCTTACCTCAGTGAAGTGCTGAGATTACAGGCGTGAGCTACCTCGCCTGGCCAACTAGTGGAGAATTAAGAGAATTCTAGTGGATAATTAATTTTACAAGTGGTAAATTTGAGATTTCTCTGAGGCATCCAAGTGAAGATGTCATGTTAAGGAGGCAGTTGAATTTAAAAATCAGAGTGCTTTTGGAGGAAAATGTCTGGGCTGGAGATATACATTTAAGGATTAGAGGAATATAATTGTAAGCATTAGAGGAATATCAACAGTCAGACATTGGGAAAAGGAGGGCAAGATCTCAAATGAGATTGAAAAGGATTATCTAGCAAAGTAAACTGGAGAAAACCAGGAGAGTCTGGGGTCACAGAATCCTGAAGCATGGGTCCTTCAAGAATGTGGGGTAGCCCTCTGTGACAAGTGCCACCCAGTTGAGCAAGGTGTCTGTTACATGAGCATTGAAGTTGTCTGCTGGATTTGGCAATCCAATTTAGGTACAAGCACTGCAGGTCCACCTTGTCATTTCCTATTTCAATAACCCATAGTAACTTTGCCTTGTCAACCACCTCAAACTCAAATCTCTCTGCTATTTCATCAGTGTCCTCTATGATCTATTGATCACCTGTTCATTCATCCATTTGTTACATTCAATCCACGCCTATTTTCTGCCAGGCCCAGTGGTAGCTCAGGATAAATACAGTTTTGGCCTTCCAATGGCTCATGCTCAGAGCACCCAACTTGAATAAAATGTAATCCCTTCCTTCCCAAACCTGCTACTCCAGCAGGGGTGGAGGACGTACCTCCTCCTTAGCAGATTTATCCCTACCTCTTTGTGCTAAAGCTCCCATTAAAAATTATTTCCCTCCTTTTTAAATCTCCCTCCGGGTTCCACTTTAAGATTCACACCTTGCATCAATAAGTATGTCTTCTCGCCTAAGTGATGCTGTAAACCCCTTGAGATGCCTTATATCTCTTTTGTATTCTTCATATAGAAAAGAATGCCAGGTACAGAGATGGATCTACCGTGAGGCTATGGAAACTTAAACATCAGGGTCCCCTGCTTACTCAGGCCCTTCTGAGTCTTTTTTTTTTCTTTTGAGACAGAGTCTCGCTCTGTCACCCAGGCTGGAGTGCAGTGGCACGATCTCGGCTCACTGCAACCTCCGTCTCCTAGGTTCAAGCGATTCTCCTGCCTCAGCCTCCCAAGTAGCTGGGACTGCGGGCGCCTGCCACCACGCCCAGCTGATTTTTGTATTTTTAGTAGAGACGGGGTTTCACCATATTGACCAGGCTGGTCTCGAACTCCCGACCTCAGGTGATCTGCCCGCCTCGGCCTCCCAAAGTGCTGGGGTTACAGGCATAAGCCACTGCGCCCGGCTTTTTCTTTTTCTTTTTTTTTTTTTTAACTCTCGCTGTGTCTCCCAAGCTTGAGTGCAGTGGTGCGATCTCGGCTCACTGCAACTTCCACCTCCTGGGCTCAGACGATTTTCCCTCCTCAGCTTCCCAAGTACCTGGGATTACAGGCATGCACCACTATGCCCAGCTAAGTTTTGTATTTTTATTTTTATTTTTTATTTTTATTTTTGAGAGGGAGTCTCACTCTGTCGCCCAGGCTGGAGTGCAGTGGCACAATCTCAGCTGACTGCAACCTCTGCCTCCCAGATTCAAGCAATTCTCCTGGCTCAGCCTCCCAAGTAGCTGGGATTACAGGCACCCACAACCATGCCTGGCTAATTTTTGTATTTTTAGTAGAGATGGGGTTTCACCACGCTGGCCAGGCTGGTCTTGAACTCCTGACCTCAGGTGATTCGCCTGACTTGGCCTCCCAAAGTGCTGGGATTAGAGGCATGAGCCACCATGACCAGCCTAAGTTTTGTATTTTTAGTAGAAACGAGGTTTCACCATGTTGGCCAGGCTGGTCTTGAATTCCTGACCTCAGGTGATCTGCCCGCCTCGGCCTCCCAAAGTGCTGGGATTACAGGCATGAGCCACCACGCCTGGTCCCTGAGCCACTGTGCCCAGCCCTGTAATTTTGTATTCATAAACAGCAGATGAAGATTGAAGAAATATTTGCTGATGGGCTCAGAATTAGCTAACTTCACATATTTGTTGATTTATTAAGCTTGTTTTATTAACAGGGATTTATGTGAGGGCTTTACTTACTGATCATATCATTCCCTTGCCCCAAAGCTTTCAATGCCTCTGATTAAATACAAGCTTGTTCTTCAATGCCTGCCTCGATGTGGCTGCATTTTTAGGTCTCTAGCCTATCTCCTTAAACTGAAGCCCCCATTATCACCCATTCCATCTCTCCACCATCTGTGAACTAACAGGCTGCGTTCGTTTCCTAGGGCTGTTTTACAGTACCACAGGCTGGGCACCTTCAACAACAGAATGTTACTATCTCACAGTACTGGAAGCCATGAGTCCAAGATCAAAGTGTCAGCAGGGTGGGTCCCTTCTGAGGCTGTGCAGGAAGGCTTTGTTCCAGGCCTGTTTCTTGGCATGTGGGTGGCCGTTTTCTCCCTGTGAATCTTGGTTAAGGGTGATTCTGGTGAGGGCTCAGAAGAGGAGAGCTAGACAGAATGTCGGTAGCATATGGAGGGGGTCAGGCATGGTGTCTCATGCCTGGAATCTTAGCACTTTGGGAGGCCGAGATGGGAGGATTGCTTGAGGATGAGAGTTCAAGACCAACCTGGCCAATATAGGGAGACCCAGTCTCTTAAAAAAAATAAAAATATAGAAGGGAAAAGTCATTCAGATGAAGTCTCAGAAGGCAATGAAGAACATGCTATTGGAAACTGGAGGAAAGGTGACGCTTGTCGTAAAGTGACAAAGAACTTGGCCGCATTGTGCTCCTAGTGTTTTCTGGAAGGCAGAACTTGCCAGTGATGAACCTGAAATTTGGCAGAAGAAATATCTAAGCAAAGTATTGAAGGAGCAGCTTCATTCTCTTGAATGTTTCTAGGAAAATGAAAGAAAAGAGGAATCATTTAGAGACAGAACTTATAATCAAAAGGGAAGCAGAACTTAAAAATTTGGGAAATTTTTTAGCCTTCTCAGCCTGTCCATATGAAACAGATAAGAAAGTGTGTTTGGGAGAGAACACGAGGGTGTGGGTCAGGAGGCCTGCACGGATCAGGGCTGTGCTCCTCACCAGGACAACGGAAGAGCGACCCTGAAGGCATTGTGTAGGTCGCTCAGGCTGCACTCTCATCACAGGCCCATGGTGCCAAGGCACTGACGGCAGTACGGTTTCCAAGGAAGGCCCTGGGGCACCCTGAGGACCTTGGGGCTTGCTGCCCAGCACTCCCTGAAGTCACTGGTCCCCACATTCTGGTGTGACACTCCTTGACTGCTCCAAGTGTTGCTTAATGGGCTGCCCAGGGGGGACATGATGTCACCGCTCCAGAGGACACAGGCAGAAAACCCTTCGGCAGCATCCACGTGGTGCTAATTCTGCAGATGTACAGATTTTGCTTTTCCCTTATAGAAATGGTGGAGTCAATGAAGAAATTAGCAGGGATGGATGTGGAGCTGACAGCTGAAGAAAGAAACCTCCTGTTACATATAAGAATGTGATTGGAGCTACAAGAGCCTCCTGGAGAATAATCAGCAGCCTTGAACAGAAAGAAGGAAACAAGGGCAGAGAAGACAAGCTAAAAATGATTTGGAAATACTGGCAAATGGTGAGACTGTTATACAACAGTCCCCCCTTATCCGCAGTTTGAGTTACCAGTGGTACAGTACAATAAGATATTTTGAGAGAAAGAGACTACGTTCATATAACTTCTGTTAGAGCATGTTATAATTGTTCTGGTATTAATCTTTTACTGTGCCTAGTTTATAAATTAAACTTTACCATGAGTATGTATGTATAGAACAAAACATAGTATATATAAGGTTTGGTATTATCCATGGTTTCAGCGTATCCACTGGGGCATCTCAGAATGGATCCCTCTCAGATAAAAGGGAACTACTGTATTTTCGAGAAAAATGATGAGTGTTTTGGGTTAAATTTGTCCCATTCTTCTTTTTATTGAAGTCAGGTTTTTTTAATCCAATGTCATAGTTTTTAATCTTTGGGTTTTATACAACAGAAATAATCTGGGGGAAGGGGGTTGTTGTTAACTGAACATGTCCTAATTTTTGCCTTCTATCTTTATGGTTTTAGAAAATGTCTCTGAAAAGGGAGGCTTGTTTTTTTGAGTGTCTGGCTTAGTTCTCAGGGTTATGTCTGTCAGTAATTTGGCCATAGTCATTGGCATTTGAGGTCACAGCCTAGTGCCCACTTGATTGTATATGTAATACGCATTTTATATCTTGGTAGATTTTTATCTTTTGCTCTCGTGGATTAGGCTACAGAATATTTCAGGGCAGAGGCAAATAACTTTTTCTCCTGGAAGCTGCAGCAGTGGGCAAAAAAAGTGAGACCCTGTCCCTAAAAATAAAGTTGTAAGCTGGGATCGATGTTACCATTACCATGAAATATGTTGAGTCAAAGCATTTCGACGACCAATAGACAAGTTTTGTGTCCCAGAGGAATGAGGAAGTGAGAAAGTTGAAAGCGCTGAAGAAAGAAGTCCATGAGCTACACTGTGGGACTTGGGCTAGCTAGGAAAGGGAAGCAGGAAGCAAAGACAGCAACTGATACATTGGGAGAAGATGTGAAAAGTTCGAGTCTGGATGTCTTAGATGAGGTCCAGACATAAAAAAAGAAAGAGACAGAAAAGAAGAGAAAGAAAGAGAGAGAAAGAAAGAAAGGGAGAAAGAGTGTAGATGTCTTGATGAGTCCCTAAGTAGAAACAAGAAGAGAAAAGGAACGAAAAGAGGAAGCCATGGCCAAGAGTGGAGCATTACAGTGTAAGACTTCTAGTATGGAGCAGCACAGTTAGGGGTATGGACAAGTGCAAGTCTTGGAGTAGAAAGCAAAGAACTCTGTTGAATGGAACGTGGCCACACCATACCTTGGTGTGATCTCAGGTATTGGATAGCTTGGCTGTAGATATCAGTGAATGTGGGATAAGGACCTAGAGATCTATTGATGACAGAAACTGAGAAATGGAATATAGAATATCGGCTTGTGAGGAGGAAGGATTTGGAGTAACAGGAGAGCAGTCATTGAGTATGTGAGGAGCTAGGAGAACATGGAAACCTTTTGTCTCCTACAGCAGTCTCTATTTGAAAAGTCATCAGGAAGATAGTTTATTCAGAAAATTGTTTTGCTTAGCTAAGATAAGAATGCTATTATGGAAGAAAGAGTGAAAGAATGTTTTACAGTGGAAAGGAGGTTCCAGGGACATGAGAGAAACCTAGAAAGGTTCAACAGTAGTGCCACGAGTTCATAGAAAATAGGAAGCAAGTGGCCGGGCATGGTGGCTCACGCCTGTAATCCTAGCACTTTGGGAGGCTGAGGCGGGTGGATCACAAGGTCAGGAGATCGAGGCCATCTTGGCTAACACGGCGAAACCCCGTCTCTACTAAAAATACAAAAAAAATAATTAGCCGGGCATGGTGGTGGCTGCTTGTAGTCCCAGCTACTCAGGAGGCTGAGGCAGGAGAATGGCATGAACCTGGGAGTCAGAGGTTGCAGTGAGCTGAGATTGCACCGTTGCACTCCAGCCTGAGGGACAAAGCAAGACTCGATCTCAAAAAAAGAAAACAAATAGGGAGCAAGCTAGGTATGTGTGTTTAGAGGTGCTGTACATTTTCAACATTATAAATGAATAGAGATAAGTGGCAATAGTTACTTTGGTCCACAGATTTTTGGTATCTTAACTAGTTTTGGATCTCTTCCACTAAAGGGATTGCCTGTTGAACGTTGTTAGGAGTGTAAATACTGAAGGCAAACTGCCTGGATTTGAATTTTGTTCTGTCCCTTGCACCCTGCCTGGCTTCAAATCCTAGCTCTGCTTATTAAGTTCTTTTAAGGGGATGATCTTTGAGCAAATGTCTTAGCTTCTGTTTTCCCAAGTAAATGGACACAATAGTTGCTACCTTGTGAAAGATTCATGTAATTAACCAGCATTTACCAAGTAGCATCAGTGTTTAGTTTCAGTCATTGGTGATTCTGCAGTTGGACTGTGAGGGGGTGGGTGTTGGGGTGGGGGGTGGTGTGTGTGTGTAGCACTTAATTGCGTGGAGAAAGGAAAAGATACTTTTGATAACTGACAGGCAGCTTTTCTCTGCTTTTGTGTCAAAAGGGAAGAAGGGAGTTTGGAGAGGGAAACGAATTCTCTGTAACACTCAGCTCTCTTCCACAAAAACAGAGGTACATAGAATGTGTAATAATTTACAGAATTTCTAGACTTCAACGATCTGATTTTTTTAAATTTACTTTTATTTTTTCAGGTTGAGACTGAGCTAAAGTTAATCTGTGGCGACGTTCTGGATGTACTGGACAAACATCTCATTCCAGCAGCTACCACTGGCAAGTACAAGGTTTTCTATTATGAAATGTAGGTTCTATACTAACAATTAACAAGTGTACTTCAATAAATTTAAACATTCTCAGGAATAATTGGCTTTGTTTCTTTTTTTTCTTAGACATTTCATATTATTTTCCTTATTAAATATAACCAAAAATCCCACAGAAATTAACTGAGGAGCCTCTAAATATCAACAAAATTATCACTTGATAGACTAGAATTAAACAAGCAAATGATTCTAAGAAATGGCACAAGTGTATTAATCATAAAATAAAATTTCTACATGAAACATTCAGCCATTCTAGACCATTTCTGTCTGTGCACACTCATCTTTTCCTGTGTTTTGCAAAGCCCAGCTAGAGCAAGCAAGTTCTTCCCAATGGGTTTTTCCCATCTCTGGTTGCTTGGCTGGCTGGGCTTCCCCTACAAACCCCCTTCCTTTCCCCTAGGCAGGGCCCGGTGTCCCCATCCTGCGGAGTTGAGTTCATGAGGGCATCTGACCAGGAGTAGCTATTCCTGGTGCTATTGTCATTGTCCTGTTTGATGTGTGAACATGGCTGCTGGCTCTACAGAGATTTGGCAGGTAGCAAGGAGGTTTCTTTTCAAATCTTCCTTTGGAAGTCAGACTTGGTGAGGATCTTATGCCCACTTTTTCCTAGCTCTGTGGTGTCAGGCAAAGTCTCAGTTTCTGCAAATTGGGGTTAAGAATTCATACCTCACAGCAGTCTTTTGATAAATAAATAAGATCTTAAGTGTCAATTATTCCACTAGAAATTGCACAATTACTTTGGTCTTCATCCTGGAGGTCCACTGACAAGCCTCATACAAACCTGTGGCCCTGTTCATAAAGTGTTTTTTTTTTGTTGTTTTTTTTTTGAGACGGACTCTCGCTCTGTCACCCAGGCTGGAGTGCAGTGGCGCAATCTCGGCTCACTGCAAGCTCCGCCTCCTGGGTTCACGCCATTCTCCTGCCTCAGCCTCTCCGAGTAGCTCGGACTACAGGCGCCTGCCACCACGCCCGGCTAATTTTTTGTATTTTTTAGTAGAGACGGGGTTTCACCATGGTCTCGATCTCTTGACCTCGTCATCCGCCCGCCTTGGCCTCCCAAAGTGCTGGGATTACAAGCGTGAGCCACTGCACCTGGCCAAAGTGTTTTGATTCATACTTTCAAATGGCCTCAGGAAGATCTTTTATAAAGTAAAAATGTTAGGCAGCCACATGATATACATTGACCCAGTGAGGCTGTTTTACTGGATATAAGAGGTTTGACCCAGCACTTTGAGGGGCCGAGACAGGCGGATCACTTGAGGCTGGGAGCTGGAGACCCACCTGGCCAACATGGAGAAACCCCATCTCTATTAAAAATACCAAAAAAATTGCCTGGGCATGGTGGCACATGCCTGTAATCCCAGCTACTTGGGAGACTGAGGCACAAGAATCGCTGGAACCCAGGACTCAGAGGTTGCAGTGAGCCAAGCCGAGATGGCACCACTGCACTCCAGCCTGGGCAACAGAGTGAGACTCTGTCTCAGGGAAAAAAAAAGGGTGAGGGGAGGGTTTGAAGAAATAGTAGCATGTAGTTATGTTTCTACAATATTTGATATATATAAGGATTTGCCAACCTCTTGCATTAGCTTTTATCCCTACAGCAGTTGCTGTAGGAGTAAAACATCAAGTTCTGAGCTCCTGCTGTTTGCCAGGCATATTCTGAGATGATCACGTTTAAATCTCAGAGTTACCCTGCAGAGTAGTCAGGGTATCACTGCCTGACATATGAAGAAGCTGAGGCTTACAGCAGTTAAATGACTTACCCTAGGCCACACAGATAATGAGTGGGAGAGCCCAGGTCTGTCTGTGAGGTATAATGAAATTAGCATAAACCCTCCACATTGGCGCCACTTGCATAAATTAACATATATTCTCTCACAGAAAGTAATTTATTGGGCATAACATTTTATATCTTTTACCATTTAACATTAGTTGTGGATCTTCCCATGTCACATAAATATGCCTCATTCTTTTTGGATAATATGATTACTATTAAATGGATTTACTGTCTATTCTGTCTAACAGTCAGGTTCCTCCTCTGTGCATTAACAATGGCATTGACGCCTGCTTTGCAGGGCGCTGTGAGGGGAGAGGGAGGTGTATGCTGGAGAGCTCCCCACGGGCAAGGCCTGGCTCTGCGTCACTCACTGTCAGATCCTCAGAGCCCGGGGCTGGCCCAGCACGTGGCCACCATTCCCTAAGAGTTGGATTTGATCCGTCAGTGCTGAAGGCAGGGGACAGAGCTTAGACAGACCCTCTGTGTCCTGTCTTCTTTATCTGCAGCTTACTCATCCTTGCCCCTTTCACATGCACCCGGCAGAGCAAGCGTTCACTGAGCTTGAACAAAATTCAAGCTACAGAAGCTGATGGATATCGAGGCCTAGATTCACTGTCAAAGTGTTTCTCAAAGAGTGCTCTCCGGAACACCATGGAAAACTCATTTACTGTATAAATTTGAAAATCCCTGCCCACAGGTCTATCCTTGTGTATGAGCAATCAGCTCATCAGGTGCGTGTTTGCTGGACCATGTGGAGGAAGCTGAAGAGACATGAGCTGAAGGCAGAGAGTGAGTCCCAGGTGGGATCTTAGGACAGGTATGAGAAGTTAGGCAAAAATGGGATAATTATAACCTTCATAACCTTAGATAATAGTTCACATTATTATTTAGTTAATATGATTGTACCCACTTCTTAATTTTTTTTTTTTTTTGAGACAGAGTCTTGCTCTGTCGCCCAGGCTGGAGTGCAGTGGCGCAACCTCGGCTCACTGCAAGCTCCGCCTCCCGGGTTCACGCCATTCTCCTGCCTCAGCCTCTCCGAGTAGCTGGGACTACAGGCGCCCGCCACCACGCCCGGCTAATTTTTTTGTATTTTTAGTAGAGACGGGGTTTCACCGTGGTCTCGATCTCCTGACCTCGTGATCCGCCCGCCTCAGCCTCCCAAAGTGCTGGGATTACAAGCGTGAACCACCGCGCCCGGCCTTCTTAATTTTTTTTTAAGAGATAAAGTCTCACTCTGTCACCCAGGCTGGAGTGCAGTGGTGCAATCATGGCTCACTGCTTCCTGGAACTCATGGGCTCCAGCAATCCTCCTGCCTCAGCCTCCTGACTAGGTGGGACTATAGGCACACGCCACCGTGCCTGGCTAATTTCTTTGACTTTTCTCTAGAGACAGGGTCCACCCATGTTTCCCAGGCTGGTCTCAGACTTCTAGACTCAAGTGAACCTGAACCTCCCGCCTCGACCTCTCAAATTGCTGGGATTACAGGTGTGAGCCACCACACCCGGCCTGAATTTCTTATGTGCCATGCTACTACAAAACATCATTATTAGGGGCAGCAGGATGGAAGGTGTAGGAGGACGCTGTAGTGCCTTTACAATATTTCTTTTTTTTTTTTTTTTTGAGACAGAGTCTCGCTCTGTCGCCCAGGCTGGAGTGCAGTGGCGCAATCTCGGCTCACTGCAAGCTCCACCTCCCGGGTTCACGCCATTCTCCTGCCTCAGCCTCTCTGAGTAGCTGGGACTACAGGCGCCCGCCACCACGCCCGGCTAATTTTTTGTATTTTTAGTAGAGACGGGGTTTCACCGTGGTCTCGATCTCCTGACCTCGTGATCCGCCCGCCTCAGCCTCCCAAAGTGCTGGGATTACAAGCGTGAGCCACCGCGCCCGGCACACCCGGCTAATTTTTTGTATTTTTAGTAGAGACGGGGTTTCACCGTGGTCTCGATCTCCTGACCTCGTGATCCACCCGCCTCGGCCTCCCAAAGTGCTGGGATTACAAGCATGAGCCACCACGCCCGGCCTGCCTTTACAATATTTCTGTATATCTAAAATCATTTCAACAGGAAACATTTATTTCAAAACGTGAAGGTGGTTCTCCTTCCATGAGTTTAAAGTACAAAGGCAGGCTCATGGTGTCGTCAAAACCTTCACGTTTTGAAATAAATGTTTCCTGTTGAAATGATTTTAGATATACAGAAATATTGTAAAGGCACTACAGCGTCGTCCTGCACCTTCCATCCAACTTCCCCTCATAATGACGGTTTTTTTTTTATTTTATTTTTATTTTATTTTATTTATTTATTTATTTATTTATTTTTGCACACAAAACAATAAACATTTTCTAAAAGTACATACTAACAAAAAGATGCATATCAAACATATTAGGAAGGTTGCACATGCGAAGACGGGGAATAGAAATGGGGGGTGGGAATTAAAGAAAATAAATGAGAGAGGGACTTTGTATGGATCAATGATAATAACTCAATCCTCTATTTGACAAAGAAGAAGGAGAAGGAAGAGGAAGAAAAAGAAAGTGGGATAAAGGATCAGAAAGGGAGGAAAATAGAAAAAATTAGAGTATGACTCCAGGGTAGACCTGTTTTGTTGTCGCTTGGTTCGTTGGTTGGTTTGACAGTTGTGTTTTTCATATGTTTCGCCATGTTGGCCAGGCTGGTCTCGAACTCCTAGCCTCAAGTGATCAACCCGCCTGAGCCTCCCAGAGTACTGGGACTACAGGCGTGAGCCACCACATCCAGCCCCCACATTGCTTCTGGCTCTGTGGTAGACCTCCCAGACGGGGCGGCTGGGCAGAGGCGCTCCCCACATCCCAGACGGGGCGGCCAGGCAGAGGTGCTCCTCACTTCCTAGACGGGGTGGCGGCCGGGCAGAGGGGCTCCTCACTTCCCGGACGGGGTGGCTGGGCAGAGGCGCTCCTCACATCCCAGACGATGGGTGGCCGGGCAGAGGCGCTCTTCACTTCCCAGATGGGGCGGCTGTGCAGAGGCGCTCCTCACTTCCCAGACGGGGCGGCCGGGCAGAGGCGCTCCTCACTTCTTCACAGACGGGGCGGCCGGGCATAGACGCTCCTCACTTCCTAGATGGGGTGGCGGCCGGGCAGAGGGGCTCTTCACTTCCAAGACGGGGCAGCCGGGCAGAGGCGCTCCTCACTTCTTCACAGACGGGGCGGCCGGGCATAGACGCTCCTCACTTCCTAGATGGGGTGGCGGCCAGGCAGAGGGGCTCTTCACTTCCAAGACGGGGCAGCCGGGCAGAGGCGCTCCTCACTTCTTCACAGACGGGGCGGCCGGGCATAGATGCTCCTCACTTCCTAGATGGGGTGGCGGCCGGGCAGAGGTGCTCCTCACTTCCAAGACGGGGCAGCCGGGCAGAGACGCTCCTCACATCCCAGACGATGGGTGGCCGGGCAGAGGCGCTCCTCACATCCCAGAAGGGGCGGCTGGGCAGAAGTGCTCCTCACTTCCCAGACGGGGTGGCCGGGCAGAGGTGCTCCTCACTTCCCAGACGGGGCGGCCGGGCAGAGGCGCTCCTCACTTCTTCCCAGACGATGGGTGGCCGGGCAGAGGCGCTCCTCACTTCTTCCCAGATGGGGTGGCCGGGCAGAGACGCTCCTCACTTCCTAGACGGGGTGACGGCCGGGCAGAAGCGCTCCTCACTTCCCAGACGGGGCAGCCGGGCAGAGGTGCTCCTCACTTCTTCCCAGGGAGTTTACTGCAGCGGGGGCCACAGAGGGAGGGAGGGAGGGAAGGAAGGAAGGAGGGACGGAAGGAAGGAAGGGAGGGAGGGAGGGAGGGGAAGGAAGCCCTAATGATGTTTTGTAGTAGCATGGCACATAAGAAATTAAGGCCGGGTGTGGTGGCTCACACCTGTAATCCCAGCAATTTGAGAGGTCGAGGCGGGAGGTTCAGGTTCACTTGAGTCTAGAAGTCTGAGACCAGCCTGGGAAACATGGGTGGACCCTGTCTCTAGAGAAAAGTCAAAGAAATTAGCCAGGCACGGTGGCGTGTGCCTATAGTCCCACCTAGTCAGGAGGCTGAGGCAGGAGGATTGCTGGAGCCCATGAGTTCCAGGAAGCAGTGAGCCATGATTGCACCACCGCACTCTAGCCTGGGTGGCAGAGTGAGACTTTATCTCTTAAAAAAAATTGAGAAATGTAACATGAGTACAATCCTATTAACTAAATAATAAGGCCCTGAGGTGGGAGTGCACTGCTCCTCGTCCCTAGCTGGGAAGGAGGTGTCTTGGTCGGAATCACTGCTGGGTGCACTGCAGGGCCCGGAAGTCCATGCCCAGATTGTTCAGTTTGGCGAAAGCCAATCTCACTCCCTCGGCAGAGTGTTCAGCCTGCCAGCAGGTGGCCAGCTGGTCCTCCTGGGATATGGCACGGACCCTGCAGCTCTGTTCGAAATCATAATGGAGAAACCAAGGGTCCCCTACATCCAGGTCCGTCGGGAGACAGGGCATGGCGTTCCACCGCAGCAGTCTCCAGGAACCCTGAGGTCCTCCCTGAGCCAGGGCCGGGCTGAGCACACACTGAGTACCCACAGGGTAGGTGTCTTCCCAGACAGCCCCACCAGGACGGGGTGTGGAAGAACGGGGTGCCCTTGGTGGGGAAGCTGACCAAATGGGCTGCTGGAACTGGGCTGGTGGGCCTGGAGGGGCCTGCCTGTCCCCCTTGCAGAGGGTCTTGCCGCCACGTGAAGCCGGCACAGGCCTGGGTGCCGAGGACCCTTTCTCGGCTTTGGCTGAAAGGAAAACAGACGTGGTCAGCGTCTCCAGGGAGCTCATGCAGGCCTTTCCGGGCTGGGCCCCACCTGCCTGCATCTCTGTAGTCCTCGGGGTCTCTCTGTGGCCCCCGTGGCCTGACACTGAGGACAAGCCTGTAGTCTGCTGACCCCAGAGGGGGGGTGTGTGCTGCCTGGCGTGGGGAAGCTGTCGTGGCATGGCGGGTGGCTCCTGGGACTGCCCCCAGGGTTGGGACTGGCTGTGGGTTTCCTGCCACACACATTCGTCCCAGGGCTGTTGGGCCTGAGATACAGCCCCCAGTCAGAACTCAGGTGGGAGGGTCCTTGGATGTCACCCAGCCCCTTGCCACCTCACATGGGGACCCATCTCTGCAGTGGGTTTTTGGGCCCGGACGTGGGTCACCCTCTGCCCTCCTGGGCTGCCCAGTCCATGCCAGGACTGACTGTTCCCACATCGGGCTGAATTCTTGGCTCTGGCTCTGGGCCCGGGGTCCCGCCTGTGCCCTCTCCCTGAATGCTCTGGGGGTCAGGGACCCCCAATTCCCTTGTCTCCCTGGCTTAAGGCTTGTTGTCCTGGCAACCTTGGTGGAGCGTGCAGGAATGAGGGGCCTCTGCTGCTCTCTGAGGCTGTGGGTGCTTGCAGGGAGAGGCAGCGTCTCCCACAAATGGGTCTGGCTCCTCTAGTAACTTTGAGGGCCCTGTGAGGGGGAGAGCGTGGAAAGTGGGGGGGCTTGAGGGAGGGTCTTGCTCACATCCCCCTCCTGTGTGCACAACACGTCCAGTACACAGGCACTGAGTGCCTGCCCTGAGGACCGGTGGGCCTCCTGTACTTTCTTAGAGTCCAGGAGGAAGAGGAGGAAGAAAAGGTGAAGAGGAAGGCCCAGGTAGTAGGATTGTGGGTCCCAGGCACTCCCCCACTATTGACTGCCCCAGAGGGTGACATGGGAGGGGACACGGCACTGGAGCCCACCTGGGGGTGGCAGGTCCGCTTGCTTCCTCCCTCGTTTGTTCACAGAGGCCCTGAGGTGCTTGAGCACCGTGTCATCATCCCTGGCCCAGTGATGGCAGAACTGGCTCGCGATGCATGCGCACAGGCCGGAACTGGTCTCCTTGAGGCGCTCTAGGGACAGGGTGGACATCAGGCCAGGAGAGTTCCCTGGGAGGGGGCCAGCCCGTACCCCATGGCCACTTCAGCCTCTCACTGGGTGGTGCTGGATCCTTTTGTGGCCACCCCAGGGGTCCAGATGTGCACAGGAGGCTGTGACTGGGGGGCGACCTGGGCAGGGAAGTGCCCGCCACACTCCTGACTTTCATCTGGGTCATGTGGGGGATGGGCTCGCTGTCACAGTGCCCTTCCCGGCCCACCTGGCCAGACCTCCCTCTGAGCCAGAACAGGGGATCGTGAGGAGAGTGTGAGGAAGCTGCCCTTGGGCCAGTCGGGGTCTGACCCCGGGGCTCCCCAGGCCCCATTAGGCACACGTAGACTTACTCTTCTGCACCTCGAATGCAATGGTGGTCATGTGCATCAGTGCTTGTTTTCCTTGTAGCAGGTAAACGTCCCACAGGCGCAGGGTCAGCCTGAGAGAGATCTGTGGAGACAGCAGGCGTGGGAGAACCTGGCCCTTCCAGGTTGGGGCTGCTGGTTCGAGCTGTGCCCATTGGGGTTTCAGTCCCCAGAGTCAGTGGCCTTCCCCATGAGCGTCGCCTGGGCCCTCCAGGACGCTAGGTCAGGCAAGGTCTTGCAGCTCCTCATGGGGGGCACTCATATGAGTGGAGATGTGGCTCCTGGAGAGAGGGGCTTGCCCAGCGCTTGAGGCTTCCCTGAGCCCTCTCAAGTCGGGTCCTGGCCCAGTCTGCCCATGAGGCTGGGCCTGAGCCCCAGCCGTTGCCCTGGGATGACCCCTCTTGGGCAGAGGGTTTTGCTTGCGTGTCCTTCGGGGACCCGCCTGAGCCTCCTGTGGGCTGGGGGTGAGCCAGACTGCCGGACTAAGGAAGCAGGGCACTGCCGGGCAAGGAGGGTCCCTGAGCCAGGGTCTCCCTGTGCCACCTTACCTTCATTAACGTCCAGAGAAGCCAGCCTAACGAGAGATGCTGCCCGCATAGACCAGCGTCTATGTCCTGGTCCTGATGGGAGCAACAGAGGTGCTCAGGCCACTGGGCTGCCCTAAAAACCTCCCTCTTCCAGGGCCTCTGAAGAACCTGTGCCTAGTGCAGAACACTGGGCAGTGTCCAGGGCTCCCCGCGACACCGTCCCCTTCCCACACTCTCGGTGGACACACTGCCCTTTGCCCTGCTCTGCGGGAGCTGGGGCGCCATCCCTGTGCCTCTGTCTCCTCCAGGGCAGGAAAGGAAACCAACTCCCAGCCCATGGAGAACCCGGCATCCCAGGTCAGGCCCTGGCTGGGACTCAGCCAGTCACCAGCCCCACGAGGGGCTCCAGCCCCCCTGCTCCTCCAGCCCCATGGGATGCAGGGCCTCTGGGGAAGAGCCGAGGGGACCATAAACTCACCAGATGCCACATGGTCTTGGGTTGTGACGTGGGTACCACATGCTCCTGATGGTCTTGGAGCCCCTGGACTGTCCTGCCATTTGGGCTGTGGAATCCTGAGAGGCCCCCAGCCCATCATGAAATCAGAGCCTTCCCCCAAGATGTGGAGCCATCAGCTGCAAGAGCTGGGCAGCTTGACAGGCCCCCAAACCCGAAGGCTTCCCACCCTCCCATCTGGTGACCCCACCTTGCGGCCTTTACCCTGGGGAGGTGGGGCGGGAACATCCCCTGGAGCCTGGCTGGAGGTTCCCCTGGAGGCCTCCTGGGCCAGGGTGCAGAAGGGGCAAGCCTGACTTTGAGGCCACAACAGGGCAGCCAGAACAGTGTGGGTACTGGGCTTCCTGGTCATCTCCTGGAAGTGGGGTCGGGCCAGGGGACACGGGATGGGAAGATGCTGCCACCCGGGCTTGGTCGGCCCATTCGTGTGCACCAAGGGCAGCAGGAGCCCCGGCAGCTGGAGGGCAGGAGGACTCTCAGGGAGGGGAGAGTCGGCTGCACAGAATCAGAGCCGGAGGCCGTGGCTCCGGGACACAGAGCGTGGCCACGGGAGGATGAGATGCCCTCTGCTGATGGGGTTGAAAGGTGTCTGACTTGGGCTGTGGGGGGCCAGCTGCGGACTCCTGTGGGACCCTCAGCAGAGACGTCCTAAAGGCTCCCAACGAGCCGGCGACACAAGGAGGGTGCCTTGGCTGAAAGCCGAGATCACCTGGCCACAGTGGCCGTCCCCGGGTCTGGCTGCGTGAGGCCCCAGGGGCAGCTGTTCACCTACCCTGCAGGGAGTGCCTCTCACTGGCCAGCAGCTGCACCAGTGCCCAGAATGCGTCCTCCTCAGGCAGATACAGGAGGAACAAGGCGGCGGCGTGGCTCAGGTTCCTGCGGTAGCCCACATCCTGCAAGAGCCAGAGTCACCATGGAAGGACATCAGCTGGGAGGGCTGAGGTCACCTGGGAGGATTCATGTCATTGAAGAGGGCAGAGGTGACTGGACAGGCTTCCTCTGAAGAAGAGGCTTCCTCAGGATGCAAATTCATTTCATGACAAGAGCCAAGTCCATCAGGCACTTCAGCACCTTGTCCAAAATGTCTCCTGAGACCACCATCCTGCGTGTGACGCTGCCAAGCTCCCAGGCTTTGGGGCAACCCCAGGAGGAGGGCGTCATTTCGTGTTCTGATAAGTGGTGGTGGTCAGGCCCAGGTGACCCCAGGAGTCCAGGCCCCAACTCCTTTGTGTCTCAGCTTGACCCCTTGACACCACCCCCTTGCTTGGAGGTTTATGCCAGCGGGGAGCTGGAATTCTACCTCCTATAACCTGGTGGGTCACAAATACCAACTTTAAAAGAAGCAACGACACCCCCACCAGACACCCACTCCTGTGAATATGGAAATACGGCCCGGGAACCTCACTGCCGGGAATACTCACCGGGTTATACTCCGCATATGCCAGGAGTATGTAGAAGAGTTCCCGCTGCCTAGGAAACAGAGAAAGGGGGCTATGGTTTGGTTTGTGCAGATGCTGTTTGTTTCACTTTGTCTACAAATCCTAACAACAAATCCCATTTCACGTTCAGATGATTCACCAGAAAAGCAGTGAGCTCTTCAGGACCTGAGACTGTTGAAGAAATGTTTCAGTAAAAGCCACATCTGTGACATGCAAATAGCCCAGTTGTACAGTGAGTTGACCGATCCATTTCACTCCGAATGATTTTTTTTTTTTCCAGTTTGCACACACGCCAGTTCAGTCTCTGGGTGTACAGTTCCTCCACAGTTCCAAACCAATGTGCAGAGTCTCCCGGCCACCACTCCAGCCCCTCCTGGAGTGACTCCTTCATCCTCCAAGTCTCCAGAGTGGCCCCTATGCACCCAGCCTCTCCCCGATTCGTCAGCCCCTGGCCACCCAGACTGCTTCTCAGTCCCTGTGGTTTGGCCTTTTCCAGAATGGCCTAGGAATGGGAATGCTACTGTGGTAGCTTATTGGGTCTGGCTTCTTTCCCTTAGCAAAATGCATCTAGGATCCACCCACGTCCGTGCGGGCATCACTGGCTCGTTCCCTTTTCTCGCTGGGTCTTCTGTTTGAAGGGAGGACCAGCCTTGCTCTCCCCATGCCCGTGTTGAAGGCGGTCCCCGAAGGCTCGGTGTGTGAGTGACGGTGAATCAAGCAGTGAACCTGGCATGCAGGTTTCATGTGGATGTCAGTTTCCAAATCAGTGTGTTCAATATCTGTGACACCTTGGGGACACTTGGTTCAAGTCCATTGAGCTTTGTGAGCCACTGCCCAACTGGCTGCCAACGTGGCTGTGCCATGTCATGTTCCCAGCAGACCTGGATGAGAGTTTCCAGGACCCATAATTCTCCCAGCGTTTGGTGCTGTCAGTGTTGTCTGGGTAGGCTCATGGGCCCTCCATCCTGCCACCCTCCCGTAGGTCCTACCACGGGTCCCCGTGGGTCAGGGAGAGCACCTTTCACCATTGTGCATGATTTTCTTTGCTGTTTTCTGTCTCCTCAGGATCCTCCTGGGTTCCGGCCCCACATGTTCCAGCCTGGCCCAGGGCTTGGAACCAGGGAGGTGCTCGGTTCATGGTGCCGGCTGCTCCCTGGGCCAGGAGAGCTCTTGGTGGCTCTGTCATCCCTCCTGGGTGACCCTGGCTTCTGCTCCAGGGAAGTCCCCATCCCTCTCATTCACCCCATCTCCGCTGGGACCCTGTGGCTCCCGTAGGCTTACTTGGCTCCATATCGACGCCTGAAGAAGACATGGTTCTGGAGAGTCCTGCTAACATCCCGGTCGATCTGATGGATGTGTTCAGATGACCTCTTGCCCTTCTCCTTCATGAGCTGTAGGGCAGGGCCAAGAGGAGGAAGCAGCCTCAGAACACATGGAAGACTCCCTGCCCCAAATGGCAGTCAGCCCACGGTCAGCACTTCGGGAAGGAAGGAAAGAAGGAAGGTTTCCTTCTGCAGAAAGCTGCTTTTTGGCTTGTTATTGAAGCCAGGGAGGGTTACCAGAGCCGAGTTTGTCTGTGGTGACTATGCCACCATCCATGCCCAGGATGTGCATCTGACCATCCTCCCCCATGCCCCCCAGGGTGGGTTTGATGTTCCCTCCAGCTGGAGACCTGGGCCCCTGACACGGCCTGTCCCGTTTGTTGTGCTCTGGCTGAGTGTACCTTGTATTTGCCGGGGTTTTTTGATTTGATTTCCTGAATGTTCAGGAGGACTGACCATGCCCGGCACTGGATGTTCCTGGGAATCCCCTTGTATGTGCGATCTATGAGCTGTGGGCAGAAAACAGTCTGGTGTTACAGGCCACGGGGTGACCCCAGTGAGGACCAGAGCCCGTGGATTCTGGGAATTGTCGGTTTTGGCCCCATGATTCCTCCGTAGAGGTGAGATCGAGCTGGGACAGGGTCTCCCTTCCCAGGACTGAAAGAGTGGATGGACACTCAGAGTCAAACTCTGATCTGAACCTTTTTCTTCATTCGGGTCACCAGGGCATCCCTAGCCTTCAGCTCCAGGTGGTCCCAGCCCTAGATTCAGATTCCCTTAAAGCAAGGTGACGCTTGCACGAATAGGCAGGCAATCTGGCGACCAGGCCTGCAGTCCTCTGGGCAAGGACAGTGTGCCATGCGCCCTCTGAGAGGCTGACGGTGCCAGGCCACAGCCATGGGTGCCTGTCCCCTGTCTCTGCAGAGAGTGCTTCTGGGGGCCTCTCCCTCCACACATTACCTTTTTGCTGTTCTTGTACATCTCCCATTTGCCCAGCATCTCCAGCCACTTGCTGTTTCTCCTTGTCTCCCGCCGAATTCGCTGTCAAGTGAGGAATGTTGGAGTTAGTGGAGCTGCTGGGCTTCCCAGAGCTGCCCGTGGATGCTGGGTCTTGGGCTCTGGAGCCCTGGTGGGACCCAGCTGGAAGGAGCCAGGGAAGGGCAGACCCTAAGGGCTGACAGCCTTTGAGCAAATGAGCACCAGTGGGCTGGCTTTGGGACCCCGGGATGTGCCATCCTCAGGCCACAGACACACCAGTCTTAGGTCCCAGCCTCTAGGTGGGGTCCCAACACAAGCGGGAAGCCACCCCCAAGCCAGGACTGTGGTTCTCACTTTGGAATTTTATCAAACTGCCAAAGTTAAATCAACCTGGGGTCAGGTCTCTGCTCCCCCTCCCAGTGACAGAGTGTTGTCCTCATCCACCACCACCCAGGCCAGCTGCTTCCTCTGCCTCACTGCCCACCCACCCAGTCCCTACGTCCCTGGACCAGCCCCTCCATGCATCAGGCTCTTACCTTTGCCTCCCGCGCAGTCAGAGGAGGCAGCTCCGTCTCACTGTAAGGCAACCCAGGCAGAGCTGAGGACCTGCACAGGGCCTGGAGCCGCCCCAGCCTGGGAGCCGATCCCCAGAAAGGACTGGCTCTGTCCCTACCCAGCTCAGGGCTCAGCCCAGGAGAAGGCACAGGGAAGGGAGGACAAGGGCCTTCCTGTGGGGCTGACTCCCAGGAGGGGCAGGACCTGGGAGAAGAAGGAGTGCAGGGACAGCCTGGCTGGGGTTGCCGGGGCCCCTGGCGTGGGGGGTGGTCAGGCTGCACAATGGGGCTGCCCATCCTGGACTCGAGGTGGTGCTTTCTGCTGGAGCTGAGAAAGGTCAGCCCTGAGATGGGATGGGGCCGCCCAGGGTGGGCGACCGGGCCCTGACAGGAATCCCTCAGGGATCGACCACATCACCCCGCCAGGGTCAAGGGAGGATGCCCTGAGAGCTGCCCGGTGTACTCTGGGAGCACCAGGGGCCCATCCCACTTGACAGCCCCAAGGCTCTTGCAGGCTCTGACCTCCCGGCATCCACCTGCCTCTCCCTGCATCTGAGCCACACACCCTGCGTTTCAGAAGTGGCATGGCTCATCAGCTCCCTCCCACCCTACGTCCCCCCGGGATCTGCTGTCTCTCCATCCTCTGATCCCTGAAAGATGGGCTTCAGGCTGGGCTCCTCTTACCTGGCCCCAGATCCCTTCCCAGCACCAGACCCAGCGTCTTCAGTCCCAAGCCCTGCTGCCTCCCCGGCCTCACCCTGAGATGCCCAGAGTGGGGCCCTGCCCATCTTCTCCCCCATTCTCTTAGGGCCAAAGCCCCCACTGTCCCCACACCTTTCCCCCTTCCCCATGGGGACAGTGAGGGCTGTAACTCTAGGGAAATGGGGGAGGACAGGGGCAGGTGGGCTCTGACAGACCTGCTGGACAACAGCCCCGAGGCTGGGCCAGGTGTCTCCTCACCCTGTGGCCACAACCCTTGGATCTCACTGGGGTTGTCTCCTGGTAGACAGGGCCAGACCCTCAGGCTGCCCCGCTCCTCTTGTGCTGACTTGCCGACAGAACTGCTGAGAGCCCAGGGGCCTGACCTAGCCCAGTCTCCATTCCCACCGGCTCCCTAGATGGGCCTTGTACCTCTGGCCTAACAACAACCACGGGTTGGACCTGCAGGGGAGCCAGGGAGGAGTTCTGACCCTGGAAAGGAGGTTGACCTGAGCCGGCGAGACATGTCCTGTGTCAGAATGGCCTTTCTAAAAGCAAACCCATCCCTGAGCTGAGACAGATGTTTTAGGGGTAAGGGGAGCACAGAGGACTCACTGCATAATCCCCAAGTAGTCGATGTTGCCATAGATCCCAACAAGCACAGGCCCCTTGTCCTCTGGCAGCCCAGCTCGGTGCCCCTGTAACCCAGAGGGAGCCTTGGTGAGGGGTCCAAGGTAAAGGGTGCAAGGGCCTGGGGGTATTGGCCACCCGTCCCTGCTCTGTGCTCCTAGGGAACCCAGGACCCTTTGACCAGGGCGCACTGGAAGAGGCCTCCCTCCAAGAAGCAGACCGAACTGTACCTTTGCATATTTTCTGATGATGTCCTCTCACTCCTGCGCCTGCCAACTATCCGCATCCTCCACATCCATCCTGTGAGACAAAATTGTCTAAAGGTTACACTGTACCCAACAGCTTCGGAGAACACCTGAAGCGCTCCCGCCAGGCTCCCAGATGCTGGTTGGTTGTGTAACCTTCATTCCACCACTGCACTCTGGTAAAAAGGGGCCAAACCCCGTGGCCCACACCTCCATGGGTCTCTGCAGTCTGAAGCAGCAAGCAGGGGTGAGCATCTTCCCAAGGACTCGAGAAGAGTGGGACCTGGACAGAGAATCCCATTTTCCCCTTATGCCATGAAACGGGCACATACCTGCCCTGGCAGGTTGAATGGTGTCCACCTGCCAAGGGTGAAGGGCCTGTGATGGGCTATTCCGGGGTTGTGGATGCGAACTGGGGTCAGGCACCAGAGGTCTCTGTACGATCGGCCTCCTGGGATACTCAGGGCCACAGAGATACCCAGTTTCCTATGGGGAACAAGATCTCTCCTGACTGCTCCGTTCTACCTCGCTCATCACTTGGGCTACCGTGGCCCTTCGGTCTAATCAGTGAAGCTGCTTTAGGAATAACGCCATTTGAGCAGGAGTGTGTTTGGTTTTGGGGATGAGGGATGAAAATGATCTACTGCCTCCAAAGCAGCCACTGCGCTCATGGAAACCACATCTCTCGGGGAGGGACTGTGGACTCCACCATTCTGAGCTGTCCCTATAGGAGGGGGCTTCATTTTCCTGGGTCACTGATGAAGAACAGTGGGTCCTTGCTCCTGGAGAACATCTAGATGGACCATCCCTCCTGAGAATACTCAGGGCAAAAGGAAAGCGAGGCCAGACAGAATAAGAAATACTTGGGGAGAAGCCCAGTGCCTGGACCCCTTTGAACACAAGGGAAGATAGTCTCCCCTCAGCCAGCCCTCCAGGGCTCCTTCACTTTCCACAACTGCCCAAGGGCAGAAGGCTCCCCACGCCACTCCCAGACAAGGGACCATGTGTGTCTAGTGGGTCCCACAGTGACCATCAGGACGCAGCTTAGGCCCCAGGTGTGTTCTGAGGACCCTTCCCTCCTCCCCACCCACAGTGGATCCATCCCAGTGTCTCTGCCAGGGCCAGGCTCTGCCCCACCGGGTTCGGAAATCTGGGCAGATTTGGGATCTAGAGCAGGGAGGTCACAGGGTTGAGGCCTGAAGTCTAGCATGGCACACAGCGGGGCTGAGAGCAAAACCCAGGGTCATGTCTGGATTTTCGGGCCGGTTATCCCCTCTCTGACCCCAGATGTCTCATCTGTCGAATGGGTACATTCGGGAACAGCACCCACTCTACGAAGCCACCGTGAGGACGAAAGAGAAAATCGTCTACACAGGCAGTGTAGAACGGGCTCCCTGTGAGTGCTCAGGGATGACCCTCCTTCTCAGTAGCTGCCCAGAGGCCAACACCGCCCGTACCATAGCCACTGTCCCCGAGTCAGCCTGGAGGGAAGAGAGCAGGTCACACTCACCTGATTCTGATCAGCTGGCCTGGGTTATGTATGCCTCTCAGGGAGAAAACCTCAGGGAGAAAGCCAGAAAACTGGTGCTCACAAACACCACTGCCTGTGTGTAACTGCCGTAGAACACAGAGGCAGGCTGGACAGCGGATAGGTGCTAAGCACCAATGGCATTCTGAGGTCATGGCACACATCACAATGGGGCCTTGCCCGGGTCAGCAGGGCCCAGAGTCAGGGTCCACCGCTGCCTGAGGCGTCAACATGCCTGCCTGCAATGTGTTTGTGCACGTGTGTGCACACGCGTATGTGGGTAAACACGTCTGTGCACGTGTGTGTTGCTTCTCTGGCCAGGCCCGGCTGCCCCACTCATGTGTGCACCCAGTTCCTCATCACTGTCAGCCCCGAGGCCCAGGGCCAGCATCAGAGCATCTGTGGGTGCTCCCTAACCTCAGCCCTCCCCGCCCAGGGTGGTCCTGGGATACACATAGGGGTGGAGGGGAGTGACTGCTGCTGTTGGATCTCAGAATACAAATGCTAATACTATTACCTAATGGTCTTTTTAGCGTCTCTAATGGTATTGCTTTTTCATTTCTGACATTTTAACTGCGTATTTCTCTCCATGACCCTTGCCATTCTAGCTAGAGGATCCTGTGGGGAAAGTGCCGGGCACACAGTAGGGGCTCACTCTTCTAGACATGTTATCTAAAACCTGGCTCATCTGTCCTTCCACCCAGGGCCTAGGGGATGCCAAATTCCAGGGGCCAGAAAGAGCTTGGGATAAAATGAACCTGCAAGGGGAGGGCTTTGACCTGGGCTGAGTCTGTCTGTGCCGTCCAACTGGAGTCTCAAGTCCTGAGGCAGGACGTCCAGATGCCCCAGTGCAGGGCCCTCCTGATCAACACCTGCTCCCCTGTACTCATTAGCAACCTCACCCACCCTACTCTCAAAGCACGCTTGGCTCTCGTATCCAGGAGCTCTGCATCTGTAGATTCAGCAACAGCAGATGGAAAATATTCAGAAAATAAATTGGATGGTTATGTTTCTGTTGAACATGTGCAGACTTTGTTCTTGTCATCATTCCCTAAAGAATACAGTATCACAACCATTTTTGTAGCTTCTGCATTGTATTACATTATCATAAATAATCTAGTAATGGTCTAATGTATACGGGAGGATGTGCATAGCTTATATGTAAGTACTATGCCATGTTATATCAGAGACTTGAGCATCCATGGATTTTGGCATTCCCGGGGACCCTAGAACTAATTCTCCGTGGATACCAAGGGATGACTGTATATACTCACTCAGGAAGGCTTCTCATTGGAGGAAGGGCCCAGTTCAGGACAGACAGGGACATCATCCCTGGACTACTGTCCATCCATCCACTCATCCATTGGCACGACCCTCTAGGACTGTCCCAATAACAGCCCTAGCAAATGGAGACAAGAAAAAAGACTGGCTCAAAAGGTACAGCTTTTTGTGGTCTTGGAAGATGTTGCACCAGTATGAGAATAGTGGGTCAGTTTTCTCCAGGATCCAGAAAGCATATCAGGCAGGCTCGGGGAGAGGAAAGGAGCCCGACCTCTCCAGCAGCCAACAGGCCTGCGGTAGGCTGGGGCTGGCCCTGTTTATCACTTGGGCCTCATGAGGGGAAAAGAAAGAACAGGGGGCAGAGGAGGAGCATGGGGGCAGCTGGTTGCCTAAGGAGAAGGCGCCTCAGGGAAGGGGTATTCGTTTGTTTTCACACTGCTATAAAGAAATACTTGAGACTACATAATCGATAAAGGAAAGAGGTTTAATTGACTCCCAGTTCAGAGAACTTAACAATCATGGCAGAAGGTGAAGGGGAAGCAGGGACCTTTTCCACAAGGCGGCAGGAGGGAGTGAGTGGAGGACCAGGCAGTGCCCCACTTTCAAACCATCACCTCTCCTGAGAACTCCCTCACTATCGGGGAGCAGCAGGGGGGAAACTGTCCCCAGATCCCATCCCCTCCCACCAGGTTCCTCCCTTGACACAGGAGGATTACAATTCCAGATGAGTTCTGGGTGGGGACACAGAGCCAAATCTGTGAGGGTCTCAGTGTATCTTGCAGCTCCCTTGAGGCTGAGTACAGATCTGCTGGCCCTGCTCTATAGCACGTGGGGACTCTCCCTGTGTGCCCCTATCTGCTCTTCCTGGGGGTGGTGGCTGCTTCCTCAAGAGGAGGGTGGATCTGCTCTCCTGCCCACCCCTCTCCAGGGCCTTTTGAAGCCCTGGCCACGACCTCCCCTGGTAAGGCCAAGACACCGGGCTCCTTGCCCTTCTTGCTGCTTGGGTGACAATCCTGGGGTCATCCATAGGCCCCATCACTGTTCCTGCTTCTAAATGGAGAATATTTTGGCACATCTTCCTGGCGGAGCCCGGGGCCTCATCCCTGTTATTTATTCTATCTCGGTAAAGCCAGGTGAAGACATCTGGGCAAGGAGATAGTAGAGTGGCCCCCAGGAAGGGTGGGTGGAGGGCGCTGGCCTTCGAACTTGCCTGGACCAGGGTGGGAAGGGGCAAGGTTACCAGGAAGCAGGGCTGTCACGGCTAAAATCAGGAGGCGGTAATAATGCTGGTGGGGGGACAGGGCTGTGTGGTTGGCTTGGGGTGGGACATGAGAGCCAAGGTTTGTCAGCACGCAGAGGGGTGGCTGACTCACGGACTAGGGGCTGTGGAACCCAGTGGTTGCCCTTAGCTCCTGGATCCTGGGAGACTTCTGGAGCCTAGGTATGGGGCAGACAGGGGTAGGGGTGGGAGAGGAGGCCCTGCATGGCAGGGTGCAGGGTAGGAAGCAAGCCAGGGGCCAGTTTGCCTTGGTGGCTCCCATCCCCATCCCCACCCCCAAGCCCACCCCACCCCCACCCTGCTGCACAGACGGGCCTGGGCTGCTGTCCTCTGCTTTGGCCTCAGCAGATCACAGGATGGGAGCTGGCAGCCCACTTCCTGTGGGCGCACCACTCGAGCCAGCTGCGACCTGCAGTTTCTGCTTCCTGGAGTGTGGGGCGCCCACTCAGGAGAGCACGGCACACCCCACACCCCTCATTTCGAGGATGCTGGGAGGTGGGGACCAAGGTCCTGCAGCCCTGTGCTTGCGCTATGAAAGGTAGCCTAGGAGTCCTGTGTCCGCCCATCCACGTGGGGCCCCAGGAGCCTGAACAGTGGCAGGTAGAGAGATGAGGAGGGAGAGAGAAGAGGAAAAGAAGGAGAGAGAAAGAGAGATGGGGAGAAGGGAGTGAGACAGAGAGAGAGAGGAAGAGGGATAAGGAGAGAGACAGAGGAGGCTGAGAGGAAAAGGAGGAGAGAGAGAGGGAGAGAGATGCAAAAGGCAGAGAGAGAGACAGGGAGAGAAGAGCATGAGTAGGAGGTCAGGTCACTCTCGATCCCAGTTCCCAGTGAAAACCGTAGGTCGCCATCACCTAACTACGCATGCAATAAAGTCTTCTGCCTCCTGCTTAAAGCCCGAGAACCCCTTCTCCGAGAGAATAAAATCTTTGACCGTTGCCCTTTCTCACCGGAGTTTGCTTGTGTCTTCTGATGAACTGTGATGTCTCACCTATCGCCTTCCTGGGCTCAAGGATCCATGAAAAGCCGACGCCTCTTTTGGGGAAGCTCTGCAGTGCCTTCATCTCACTAGGCTCCCCAGGAAGCTTGCGAACTTGGCTTGAGCCCTAAGCAGCCGAGTATGTGCCGGGTCTCTGCTTCTCTCTTTCAGTAAGAGGGAGAACCAAGAAAGAGACTGAAGCATGGTCTGCAGAGAAGACACTTGTGCAAACACCAGGAGAATGAGGGGCCTGAGTTGTCTTCATTTCTCCTAAAAACACGCATTTCCTCCCAGGCCACCCTAGTGAGGACATGAAGCACAGCGTGTGTGTGTGTGTGTGTGTGTGTGTGCAGGTATATGCCTGTGTATGTATGTGCGTGTGTGTGTGCAGGTATATACACGTGAATGTATTTATGTATGTGCATCTGTGTGCATGTGTGTGTGTAAGTATATGCATGTGTATGTATGTGCATGTGTGTGTGTGAGTGTGTTGCAGGGCTTTACAGTGGACAGGATGTGGGAGGGCAGCTGCAGCTCCAAGCTGCAAGTCTTTCTGATAGAATGGTTAAGATTCCCTGGACCACAGAAAGAGTGTTTTCATTTGCACCTATTTTTATTAGCATTTAAACCTGTATTCTTCATAGCATGTAAAGCTTAAGTTGCTTAACTATTCTTAGAAACATTTACATCAGCGGTCTCCAAACTTTTTGGCACCAGAGAGCAGTTTTCTCGAAGACAACTCTTCCATGGACCTGGGAGAAGGGGAAGGGATGATGCAGAGATGGTTCAAGCCCATTACATTTATTGTGTGCTTTATTTCTATTATTATTTCACTGTAATATATAATGAAATAATTACACAACTCACCATAATATAGAATCAGTGGGAGCCCTAAGCTTGTTTTCCTGCAACTACATGGTCCCATCAGGAGGTGATGGGAGACAGTCACAGATCATCAGGCATTAGGTTCTCATAAGGAGCACGCAATCTAGATCCCTGGCATGCGCAGTTCACAGTTGGGTTCTATGAGAACATAACGGCACCACTCCTCTGACAGGTGGCAGAGCTCATGCGGTAATGCGAGGGATGGGGAGCAGCTGTTTCTACAGATGAAGCTTTGCTCACTGGCTGGCTGCTCACCTCCTGCTGTGTAGCCTGGTTCCTAACAGGTGGGGACCCCTGATTTACCCAGTAAGATAAACACATTATTATGTCAATTGAAATTATTCACCCTGCACCACCCAAAATTACCTTGCATACCTCACCCACCCAAGGGTGCGGTAGCGCACTTTGGGAGCTGTAGACAGTAAGCCTGGAGCTCCACTGAGCATTCCATCTCTCCACCATCTGTGGGCTAACAGGCTGTGTTAGTTTCCTAGGGCTGTTTTACAGTACCACAGACTGGGCACCTTCAACAACAGAATGTTACCATCTCGCAGTACTGGAGGCCATGGGTACAAGATCAAGGTGTCAGCAGGGTGGGTCCCTTCTCAGGCTGTGCAGGAAGGCTCTGTTCCAGGCCTGTCTCGTCATGCGTGTATGGACGTCTTCTCCCTGTGACTCTTCATTAAGTGTGATTCTGGCGAGGGCTCCGAAGATCTTCTTTTGAAGATCTCATCGTAGATTGCTTGGGACATGCTGGTCTTGTGTCTGAGCATACATTAGTGAGTATATCTGTGAATAGTGGTTATAAAGTGAATACTAAGCTCCTTTTTTTAAAGAAAAATACTACTTGACCTTTTATTTCATGTTTTGTGTTTTGAGATCTAATTCACGGAACAGATTTTACAGTTTATCTACCTAAATTAAAGGAGTTCAGATATAACTTAACTCCTTTTAAACATATCTTTAGTTATGCTTGATAAGAAAAATTCAAATGAAGATTGTATTCTAGTATAAATTGTTGATTTTATAATGACGTTAAATATTAAAGTTATATATTTTTGTGCCACCCTTTAGGGTGAAGAAAAGTTCACTTTTATTATCGAGGAGTGTGTTAACCCTCGCTCTGTTACCTTGTTGGTTAAAGGACCAAATAAGCATACTCTCACACAAGTCAAGGATGCCATAAGAGACAGACTTCGTGCTATCCAAAATGCCATTGAAGATGGTAAGCTCTTGTGATTGATATGAACCTCACATATATGTGTGTATATATGTATATATACACATACACACACACCTATGTATGCATATATATGTATATATTTTTAGACAGAGTCTTGCTCTGTTGCCCAGGCTTTAGTGCAGTGGTGTGATCTCAGCCCACTGCAACCTCCACCTCCCAGGTTCAAGCGATTCTTCTGCCTCAGCTTCCCAAGTAGCTGGGATTACAGGCGTGCACCCCCACACCCGGCTAATTTTTTGTATTTTTAGTAGAGATGGGGTTTCGCCATGTTGGCCAGGCTGGTCTCGAACTCTTGAGCTCAAGTGATCTGCCCTCCTTGGCCTCCCAAAGTGCTGAAATTACAGGTGTGAGCCACCACGCCTGGCCTTAAAATTTTTTTTTAATTTTATTTTTAAATTTTAATTTATTTATTTATTTTCAGACCAGGTTTTAAAACTGGCTAATTTTTGTATTTTTGGTAGAGATGAGGTTTCTCTGTGTTGCCAAGGTTGGTTCTGAACTCCTGGGCTCAAGGGATCCACTTGCCTTGGCCTCCCAAAGTGCTGGGATTACTGGCATGAGCCACTGCGACTGGCTGCAAACCTCACATATATATATTTTTCTCGAGACAGGGTCTTGCTCTGTCACCCAGGCTAGAGTGCAGTGGCGCAGTCATGGCTCACTGCAGCCTCAAACTCCTGTGCTCAAGTGATCCTCCCACCTCAGCTGGACGATAGGTGCATGCCACCACACCTGGCTAATTAAAAAAATTTTTTTTGTAGAGATGAGGTCTCTCTGTGTTGCCCAGGCTGGTGTTGAACTCCTGGCCTCAAGCAGTTTTCTCCCCTCAGCCTCCCAGAGTGCTGGGATTTGTAGGCATGAGCCACCACATTCAGCCCACGTTGAGCATCTTTTAATGTGCTTATTTGCCCTCCATGTATCTTTGGTGAATTTTCTGTTTAAATCTTTTGCCCTTTTAAAAAATTGGATTGTTGGCTATGCACAGTGGCTCTCACCTGTAATTCCAGCACTTTGGGAGGCCAGGGTGAGAAGACTGCTTGAGCCCAGGAGTTGGAAACCAGCCTGGGCAACATAGCAAGACCATGACTCTATACACACACACAAATAGCCAGGCATGGCGGTCTATACCTGTAGTTCCAGCTACTTAGGAGGCTGAGGCAGGAATATCACTTGAGCCCCAAGAGTTTGAGGTTACAGTGAGCTATGATCACACCACTGCACTCCGGCCTGGGTGACAGAGCGAGACGCTGTTTCCAGAAAGAAAAAAAAGAAAAGAAAAGAAAAAAATTGTGTTAGTTTTCTATTGTTGAGTTTGAGAGTTCTTTGTATATATGTTGGGTACAAGTGCTTTTTCAGATAGTGATTGGCAAATTTTTCTCCTCGATGGCTTATTTTATTATTAACAGTGCCTTTCAAAGAGAAGTTCTTAATTTTGATGAAGTCTAACTTATTATTTTTATTCTCTCATGGATTATGCTTTTGGTGTGGTATCTAAAAAATCTTTACCTAACCTAGGTTCACAAAGATTTTCCTCTAAAAGTGTTATAGTCTTATGTTTTACATTTAGGTCTGTGATTCATTTTAATTTTTGTATATGGTGCAAGTATGGATACAAGTTCATTTTTTTCATATAAAGGTATCAGATTGTTTTAGTCTGATTTGCTGAAAAGACTTTACTTTCACCACCGAATTGCCTTTTCTCATGTATAAAAAATCCATTTTTCATATTTGTGTGGTTCTATTTCTGTGCTCTTTTTTTCTGTTCTACTGATGCATTTGTCTATTTTAATGTTAATATCATACTGTCCTGACAACTGTAGCTTTATAATAAATCTTGAAATCAGTATTGTTAACTCTCATGTTTTTTTTTTTTTAAGTTATTTTGGTCATTCTAAGTCTTTGGCATTTCCATATGACTTCCATATGAATTTTAGAATCAGCTTGTCAATTTCTACCAAAAAAACTGCTGCTGGGATTTTGATCAGAACTTTTTTTTTTAGAAAGGATCTTACTCTGTCACTCAGGCTGGAGTGCAGTGGTGTGATCATGGCTCACTGCACACTCAACCTGCTGAGCTCAAGTGACTCTCCCACCTTAGCTTCCCAAGTAGCTGGAACCACAAGCATCCACTACCATGCCTGGTTAATTTTTTTTTATTTTCTGTAGAGACAGCGTCTCATTATGTTGTTCCCCAGGCTGGTCTCAAATTCCTGGGCTCAAGCGATCCTCCCACCTTGGCTTCCCAAAGTGCTTGGATTACAGGTGTGAGCCACTACACCCCGCTTGATTGGAATTTTATTAAATCTGTAGATCAATTTGGAGATAGTTGATATTTTAATAATGAGCCTTCTAACTCATGAATATCATCCTATCTACTTGAGTCTTCTTGAATTTATCTCAGCAATATTTCATAGTTCTTAGTATATGAGCCTCACACACTTTTTTCCATATTTATCTCTATATATTTCATTCATTTTGTTGCTATTGTATATGTTATTTTTAAAATTTCCATTTCTGATTGTTAGTTGCTAATATATAGAAATATATTTTATTTTTGTACATGGATCTTGAATTCTGCAACCTTGCTAAATCACAATTAGCTTTCTTATAGGCTTCATTGAATTGTCTATATAAGTGATTACATTGTCTGCTAATACAGTTATACCTTTTTCTTTCCAATATGGGTATTTTAAAATTTTCTCCCTTATTTCATGGGCCAGAACCTCCAGTATAATGTTGACTAGAAATAATGAGAATGGACATCCTTTCCTCATCGCTGATCTTCGGGGGAAAGCATTCAACCTTTCTCTGTTACGTGTGATGTTAGCTATAGGTTTTTACCAGGCTGAGGAAGTTCTCCCTTCTGCGCCTAGTTTGCTGACAATTTTTAATCAAGAATAAATGCCAGGCTGGGCGCGGTGGCTCATGCCTGTAATTCCAGCACTTTGGGAGGCCGACACGGGTGGATCACCTGAGGTCCACAACACATAGTGAGACCCTGCCTCTACCAAACAATAAAATAAAATAAAATAAAAAATTTAAAAAATTCACCAGGTGTAGTGGCACGTACCTGTAGCTCCAGCTACTGAAGAGGCTGAGGTGGGAGGATTGCTTGAGCCCTGGGGATCAAGGCTGCAGTGAGCTGTGATCACACCACTGCACTAAAGCCTGGGCAACAGAGCAAGACCCTGTAGAAAGAAAGGAAAGATGACCAGGCACGGTGGCTCACGCCTATAATCCCAGCACTTTGGGAGGCTGCAGGCAGGTGGATCACCTGAGGTCAGGAGTTCAAGACTAGCCTGACCAATATGGAGAAACCTCATCTCTACTAAAAATTCAAAATTAGCCAGGTGTGGTGGTGCACACCTGTAATCCCAGCTACTTGGGAGGCTGAGGCAGGAGAATCGCTTGAACTCGGGAGGCAGAGGTTGCGGTGAGCCAAGATGGCGCCATTACACTCCAGCCTGGGCAACAAGAGCAAGACTCCATCTCAAAAAAAGTAATAATAATAATAAAGAAAAATAAAGAAAGAAAGGAAAGGAAAGGAAAGAAAAGAAGGAAAGGAGGAAAGAAGGAAGGAAAGAAAGAAGGAAGGAAGGAAGGAAGGAAGGAAAGAAGGAAGGAAGGAAGGAAGGAAGGAAGGAAGGAAGGAAGGATGGGAGGGAGGGAGGGAGATTCTTAACCCAGTCTGAGAGAGTCAAGGCCTCCTGAAGCTACAGCAGCTAAGCTGAGACTCACCGGTGAGTAGGAGCCAGCCAGTAGAGGGGGGCTGTGAGGTGTGGAGGACCTTCCAGGAAGAGGAAAGGCACAAAGGTAGGACAGTGTGGGGTCTGCAGAGAACTATAAGCAATTTGTTGGGAGGCCAGGAATGCTAGAAAGGAGGTAGGAGAGGAAGGACAGGGCCAGGCCTTGTAGGATTTTACTTATGTACATTATATGCCTTTGTGTCATCCAAATACATAACAAAATGCATTCTATACAGCAGGCCTTCCATAAATACTTTCAAAAATGAATACAATGATTTGGCTGGGCGCGGTGGCTCACATCTGTAATGCTAACAGTTTGGGAGGCCGAGGCGGGTGAATTGCCTGAGGTCAGGAGTTTGAGACCAGCCTGGCCAACATGGTGAAACACCGTCTCTACTAAAAAATACAAAAATTAGTTAGGCAAGGTAGCGGGTGCCTGTAATCCCACCTACTTGGGAGGCTGGGACAGGAGAATCACCTGAACCCGGGAGGCAGAGGTTGCAGTGAGCCAAGATTGCACGACTGCACTCCAGCCTGGGCGACAGAGCGAGACTCCATCTCAAAAAAAAAAAAAAAAAAAAAAATACAATGAGATGATGGATTAAATGTTCTCTAAAGTTCTTTCCAGCCCTTGAAAGCCAGTGCTGCCACTCAAGGCAAGAGATTTGAGTTCCAAATATTCCCAAGTCTTTAATGGGACAGTATCAAACCTCATCCGTGGCCTTATCTCACGACATGTTTGCTCTGTAGAGGTGTCTGTTCGGGCAGGAGATAAGACAATGTTAAATTCACCCTAAAGGTTTAAGTTGTACCAGTTGGCTGGGTTTTCTCTGCCCCCCAGGTGAGTTGTCAAAACCAGGCCAGGCCCAGAGACAGTCATGCTGGCAGGGTAAGAACTATGGCCTTTTGCCAGGCGCGGTGGCTCACACCTATAATCCCAGCACTTTGGAAGGCCAGGGGCGGGGGGCGGATCACCTGAGGTTGGGTGTCCAAGACCAGCCTGGCCAACATGGAGAAACCCTGTCTCTACTAAAAAGAAAAAAAAAACAAAAAAAAAAAAACAAAATCAGCCAGGCGTGGTGGCGCATGCCTGTAATCCCAGCTACTCAGGAGGCTGAGGTAGGAGAATCACTTGAACCCAGGATGCGGAGGTTGCGGTGAGCCGAGATAGCACCACTGCATTCCAGCCTGGGAAACAAAAGTGAAACTCCGTCTCAAAAAAAAAAAAAAAAAAAAAGACTATGGCCTTTTAACCCACAGGGAAGGGTTCAAGATCCAGGAGGAGCCAGATTGAAGCCGGAAGGAATAAGATAACGATTCAGACGGATTGGGCTTACCTCCTCCTCTGAGCTCTGAGGCCAGGTGTTCCTGAGATAGAGGAGAGGGTGGAGAGCTGGTGCCAGAGCAGAAGGCAAAGGAAGACAGCACATTCCTCCGTGGTGAGCTTTCTCTACACAGACATGGGAAGTGAAACGGGGGTTCAATAGGAAGTCAGTAGGAAGAGTTTATCCCCTGCACAACAGTTCATGAATGAAGTCTCGGGCGTCTTCCCTTCTCCCAGCAAGGGGCCCCAGCAGGCCCTCTGCCCGGGATATGGGCCTCCTATATCCCTGACTGCCAATGTCCCCAACAACAATGTGGGACTCACACAGCCACCCCACTCCCCTTGAGGTCAGGGGCAGAACGCTGCCGTCTCATTCGTGAGGGAGTAGTGTATGGGGGGTAGCGGGGCCCTGGGGGCTGCTGGGCTGGGTAGGGTTGGGGTAGCTGGGGATAAGAGTTGTGCTTTTTGGGCTGGAAGTGCTGGGGTTCAGGCTGTGCAGAACCCGCTCCCCGGGATCGGCCCCCTCCATCCAGGGAGTTCCTGAGGGGATGGTGGGACCTTCGGGGACTCGGAGGCCTGCAGGCAGGGGTGGCTGGAGGGGGAGTGACCTCCTCAGGTGGTTGGGGTGGAGTTGGAGCCTCCCCGCTCCGCTCCCGATCCCTGGCCAAGACTCCCGGTGCTGGGAGTTGCTCTTGAAGGGGAAGCATAGCTTACAGTAGTGGGGGGCACAAAGCGGGCTGGGGGCCTGCGCAGCCCCCCGCCCCGGCCCCGAGCCCTGCAGTCCCTGCAGCCGTAGCTGCTCCTGCTTGAGCCGGCGAAGACGACCACGACGGAAGGCAGGGTCCTCCTCCATGAGCCGTGACACCCGCTCCCAGCTTGACAGTGGTGGCGAGGGGGCTGGGCTGACGGCATGCCGTCACTGGGGGCTGCCTCCTCTGCTGCCTCTGATCCTTCAGGCGGGGCCCAGGGGACCTCACCACCTTCTTCATTCTCATCCTCATGATCCTGGGAGGGAGGAGTGAGAGAAAAGGGGAAGGGATGTGAGGAGAGCTGAATCCTCAGGACATGTGGATTCAAGAGGGGCCTGGAGTGGCTGGATGTCAAAGGGTCCAGAGAAAAGCCTGGAGATAAGGAAGCTCGAAAAATAGTGGTTTAGGGCCGGGCACAGTGGCTCACGCCTGTAATCCCAGCACTTTGGGAAGGTGAGGCGGGCGGATCACGAGGTCAAGAGATCAAGACCATCCTGGCCAACATGGTGAAACCCCGTCTCTACTAAAATACAAAAAAAAATTAGCCGGGCGTGGTGGTGCGCGCCTGTAGTCCCAGCTACTCAGGAGGCTGAGGCAGGAGAATCGCTTGAACCTGGGAGGTGGAGGTTGCAGTGAGCCGAGATTACACCACTGCACTCCAGACTGGCAACAGAGCGAGACTCCGCCTCAGAAAACAAAACAAAACAAAACTGCACACTTTATATCAGTGGGTCTTACACTTCACCATACTTCAGAAACACCCAGAGCTTATTATAAATGCAGATTTGTCCCCAAAGATGTGGATTCAGTAGGTCTGGGGTGGAACCCAGGAATCTGCATTTTTAATTAGCAGCCTGGTGACAGTGAGGCATGTGGTTCATAAACGATATTGAAAAACACCGTGCTATATACGTCAATGCAATTTTCTCCAGACTTGGGGAAGGTTAGGCTCTGAGATGGAAGGTTCAGACTCCTAAAGGGAAGAGCTGAGGGAGGAGAGAAGGGAGGGAGAAGGCCGGGCCTACCTGGGCCAGGGGGATGACCCTCTCCATGCGGAGCATGCGGTCCCGCAGGGCCTGCAGCTCCCCGTCCTTGCTGCTGTTCTGCAGCTTCACCTCCTGCAGAATCCCCGTCATGTTCTGCAGCTTCACCTCCTGCAGAATCTCCGTCAGCTTGTCGATGTGGGCCTGGAGGTCCTCCACCTCCGCCCCTCGGGCTTCCTCCTCACTGCCACCACCACTGCCAGCTCCACCTCCTTCCTCCTCACCTACAGTGTCCCAGACATCCCGGGCCACAGCCCTCCAGGCATCTCCGGGGCCTTCTGGCTTGCCATAGGTGCGACACAGCTCCCGCATCTTGAGGGCGGCCAGGGCCTCAATCTCAGCCCGCCCGTGGCGGAAGTCAGCCAGGGCCACCTCGTAGCAGATCTCCTTCACCGCCTGCATCTTCAGGTCAGCCATGGTGGCCCAGCGGGGGTCTTTGCCCTGCAGCCTGCGTCGCTGGGGGATCTGATAAACCCCGCGAGGGCCCCTGCGCTTGCCACTGCTAGGCAGGCCACAGCGTTTGACAATGGTCTGGACCGTGGTGGGCGGCAGCTGCTCCCGCAAGGAGGAGATGAGCCTCCAGCTCTCTTCACAAGAGCGCTTGTCAGAGTCATCCCCGCTGTCTGAGTCCACATACTGCGGCCAGAGAAAGAAAGAGGAAGAGAGGGCTAAGGACATCCAGAGCCCACGTGTCTTGGCCCAGTGTGTCCTAAGGACACTGGAAACACGCCCATCAGGGAGCCTGGGTTCAAGTCCTGCTCCACCCCAACAGCACACCCTTGGGCAGACTGCTTAACGCTGCTTCTCTAGACAACAGAGATAATGACAGGCTCTACCTCCCAGATCCATTTGGAGTACTTAGAACCATGGCTGGCACCAAGAAAGTTACCGTAAGTATTAGTTGTAGCTAATCAAGTGCGGAACTTTGTGCAAGACTTAAAAGACCATTGAGGGGTGGTGGCTCGTGCCTGCAATCCCAGCATGTTGGAAGGCCAAGGCAGGAGGATCACTTGAGCCCAGGAGCTGAAGACCAGCCCGGGCAATGTAGTGAGACCCCCATCTCTACAAAAAATAAAAAATGTAGCCAGGTATGGAAGTGCACACCTGTGATCCCAGCTACTCAGGAGGTTGAGGTGGGAGGACTCCTTGAACCCAAGGAGTTCGAGGCTGCAGTGAGCTATGATCAGGCCACTGCACTCCAGCCAGGGTGACAGAGCAAGATCCTGTCTCAAAAACAAAACAGAAATCCATGGCCGGGTGCAGTGGCTCATGCCTGTAATCCCAGCATTTCGGGAGGCTGAGGCAGGCGGATCACCTGAGGTCAGGAGTTCAGAGTTTGTCTGTCTGTGGTGACTGTGTCCTGGTGGCTTTGTTCATGCTGATTTCTCTGCTCAGAAAGCTGTCTCTTCCAACTCTACCTTTTTTTTTTTTTTTTTTTTTATAGACAGGATCTCCTGTGCCAGGCTGGAGCACAGTGGCACAATCATGGCTCACTGCAACCCCCCTGGGCTCAAGCAGTCCTACTGCTTCAGCCTCCCAAGTAGCTGAGACTACAGGTGCGTACCACCACATCCAGGTAATTTTTCTATTTTTTTAGAGACGAAGTCTCTCTATGTTGCCCAGGTTGGTCTCGAACTCCTGGACTCAAGAAATCTGCCTGTCTTGTCCTCCCAAAGTGCTGGCATTACAGGCGTGAGCTACCACTTCTTCCCGCTTTCACTTTTTCCCATCCTAAAATATCCTTTGGCATTTGCTTCTGAAAGAGAGGTTCCTTGACCAACAACCTGAGAGCTTGTTAGAAATGAAGACTCTCAGACACCATCTCAAAGCTAGTGAATGGGAATCTGCATTTGAATAAGATCCACAGTAAAGTTTGAGACATAGTAACTTAGGCCATTTCACAGGCTACCTCCTTGAGGCATCCGAAATCTTTTAAAATCCTTGTAATGAGATAATGTTTTTCCTCTTTTGAACTCTTCATTCATTCTTTGCTGGTACTTCTCTCTGGGCACTTTATTTCACCTTGAATTGTGGTTAATTATGCACAAGGCTTAGTTTTCCTGTTAGGTTGTGAGGTCTTTGAAGGCAGTAACAGTGGAATCTCCACTTTGATGAATTAGTTGGCTTGCGAACATTCACACACACACATACATATACCCACCCAAATCTAGGTGGTACTGGTGTTTTAGTTGATCCTCAGAATTTTGCAAGGATTCAAATATAAATGGACTTTCAAATGTGAATGCCATGCATGGGCAAGATCTGTTGCGATTATTTTTACTTAATAAAACAAGCATACAACTATTATTTTATGTCATGAAAATCTTTAATATAATTTTCTTTTCTTTTCTTTTGCTTTTTTAGAGACAGAATTCCACTTTTGTTGCCCAGGCTGGAGTGCAATGGCCTGATCTCGGCTCACCGCAACCTCTGCCTCTCAGGTTCGAGAGATTCTCCTGCCTTAGCCTCCAGAGTAGCTGGGATTACAGGCATGCGCCACCACGCCCGACTAATTTTGTATTTTTAGTAGAGACGGGTTTTCTCCATGTTTGTCAGGCTGGTCTCAAACTCCCCACCTCAGGTGATCTGCCCTCCTCAGCCTCCCAAAGTGCTGGGATTACAGGCGTGAGCCACTGAGCCCGACTAATAGAATTTTCTTTACCTTTGTCTGGGGCTGTGTGATAAAATTATATCTTCATCTGTAAATTGCAGAGTAGGAAGAGGGCTAGCCTAAATTATTTAAAAACAGCTGGTTACCTGTAATATTCTATAAAAAATCCAGGGAGCCTGGGTGCGGTGGCTCATGCCTGTAATCCCAGCACTTTGGGAGGCCAAGGCAGGTGGATCACTTGAAGTCAGGAGTTCGAGACCAGCCTGGCCAACATGATGAAACACTGTCTGTACTGAAAATACAAAAATTAGCCAGGTGTGGTGGCACGCATCTGTAGTCCTTGCTACTTGGGAGGCTGAGGCAAGAGAATCGCTTGAACCTGGGAGGTGGAGTTTGCAGTGAGCCAACATCGCACCACCACACTCTAGTCTGTGCGACAGAGCGAGACTCTATCTCAAAAAAAACCCTCAACAACTAAAAAACAAACAAAAAAAACCTCCAGGGAAGGAGATTTCACAGATTCCTTTGACTGAAACAATATTTTTTTGGTGGGGAGGGGATGGAATATTGCTCTGTCGCCCAGGCTGGAGTGCAGTGGTGCAATCTCGTCCCACTGCAACCTCTGCCTCTGGGTTTCAAGCGATTCTCCTGCCTCAGCCTCCCAAGTAGCTGGGATTACAGTTATGTACCACCAAGCCCAGTTGCTAATTTTTGTATTTTTAGTGAAGATGGGGTTTCACCATGTTGGTCAGGCTGATCTCAAACTCCTGAGCTCAAATGATCCACTTGCGTTGGCCTCCCAAAGTGCTAGGATTACAGGCATGAGCCACAATGCCCAGCCTAGATTTTTTCATAAAATTATTAAGTTAGGCTGGGCATGGTGGCTCATGCCTATAACCCTAACACTTTGGGAGGCTGAAGTGGAATTATTGTATGAGGCCAGGAGTTCAAGACCAGCCTGGGTAACATGGCAAGACTCTTGTCTCTACAAAATTAAAAAAACAAAACAAAACAATAATTATCCGGGCATGGTGGCGCATGCCTGTAGTCCCAGCTACTTGGGAGGCTGAGGCAGAAGGATCACTTGAGTCCAAGAGTTTGAGGTTGCAGTTAGCTGTGACTGAGCCACTGCACTCCAGCCTGGGCATCAGAGTGAGACCCTGTCTCTCTCTAAAAAAAAAAAAAAAGAAAAAAAGGAAAGAAAGCAAATTACTTTGAAATTCCCACAAGAAATCAGTGTTCACTGCAGAAAAATATAAAAATTACACACAAGTCTCTCTATTCTCCCCATATCAATCCAATATTTCTACCAGGAGGTAACTGCCTAAAACACTTTAGTATATTTCCTTCCTAAAGGACTCTTTCCTGGCCAGGAAAGATACATATATATCATCATTTTTCATTTTTACTAGCTACGTAGCATTTCACTATAAAGATATATCATACGAATTTGTTTAATTGGTTCTGCATCATTATTAGATTGTTTCCAGTTTTTTCCTTTCTTTTTTTTTTTTTTTTTTGAGACCAAGTGTCACTCTATTGCGCAGGCTGGAGTGCAGTGGCGCGATCTCCGCTCACTGCAACCTCCACATCCCAGGTTCAAGCGATTCTTCTGCCTCAGCTTCCTGAGTAGCTGGGATTACAGGCGCATGACACTGTGACTGGCTAATTTTTGTATTTTTAGTAGAGGCGAGGTTTCACCATGTTGTCCAGGCTGGTCTCAAACTCCTGACCTCAAGTGATATGCCTGCTTGGGCCTCCCAAAGTGCTGGGATTACAGGCGTGAGCAAACACCTAATTTTTTTCTTTTTAAACAATGCTGCAATCATCACTTTGTATATTCTTTTAGGATAAAATTTCAAAAGTTAATGTTTTTTAATTTTTTTTTCCCCAAAGGATTCAGGAATAAGAAATGCTCCTGGTACTATTCTTGCTACTCTGCATTTATAAAATTACCTTTTGAAACGTATAGCCTTCAAAGAACCGAGAGATCATCCCAATGGCTCTTAATTATCATCATTGTCATCATCATCATATCATCATCATCCCATTTCTGGTTTTAAGATATGTATATATATATATATATATATTTTTTTTTTTTTTTGAAACGGAGCCCTGCTCTGTCGCCCAGGCGTGATCTAGGCTCACTGCAACCCCTGCCTTCTGGGTTCCAGCGATTCTCTGGCCTCAGCCTCCGAGTAGCTGGGACTACAGGTACATGCCACCATGCCCGGTTTCACCATGTTGGCCAGGCTGGTCTCGAACTCCTGACCTCAGGTGATCTACCTGCCTCGGCCTCCCAAAGTGCTGGGATTACAGGTGTGAGCCACCGTGCCCAGCCAGGATTCAATTTTTTTTTTTTTTTTGAGACAGAGTCTCGCTCTGTCGCCCAGGCTGGAGTGCAGTGGCGCTATCTCTGGTTACTGCAAGCCCTGCCTCCCGGGTTCACGCCATTCTCCTGCCTCAGCCTCCTGAGTAGCTGGGACTACAGGCGCCCACCACCGCGCCCGGCTAATTTTTTGTATTTTTAGTAGAAAGGGGTTTCACCATGTTAGCCAGGATGGTCTTGATCTCCTGACCTCGTGATCCGCCCGCTTCAGCCTCCCAAAGTGCTGGGATTACAGGCATGAGCCACTGCGCCCGGCCCAGGATTCAATTTTTATGAGGAAGTTAGAGTAGTCAAAATCATAGACACAGAAAGTAGAATGATGATTGCCTGGGCCTGGAGGGAGAGGGGAATGGAGAGTTACTTTTTTTTTTTTGAGATGAAGTCTCACTCTATTGCCTAGGCTGGAGTGCAGTGGCGCGATCTCAAGCACACTGCAACCTCCGGCTCCTGGGTTCAAGCGATTCTCCTGCTTCAGCCTCCTGAGTAGCTGGAACTACAGGTGCCTGACACCACGCCCAGCTAATTTTATATTTTTAGTAGAGACGGGGTTTTACCATGTTGGCCACGCTGGTCTCAAACTCCTGACTTCAGGTGATCCACCCGCCTCAGCCTCCCAAAGTGTTGGAATTATAGGTGTGAGCCACCGCGCCCGGCCAGTGTTACTGTTTAATGGGTACACAATTTCAGTTTCTGGAGACAGGATGTGGTGATGGTTGCACAACATTATGAATGTATTTAATACCACTGAACTGTACATGTGGACATAGTTAAGGTGGTAAATTTTACATGTATCTTACCACAATTAAAAATGCATTTAAGGCCGGGTGTGATGGCTCACATCTGTAATCCCAGCACTTTGGGAGGCTGAAGTAGGCAGATTACATGAGGTCAGGAGTTTGAGACCAGCCTGACCAACATGGTGAAACCCCATTCCTACTAAAAAAAAAAAAAAAAATTAGCCAGGCATGGTGGCGCACGCCTGTAATCCCAGCTACTCGGGAGGCTGAGGGAGGAGAATTGCTTGAACCTGGGAGGTGGAGGCTTCAGTGAGCTGAGATCATGCCACTGCACTCCAGCCTGGGCAACAGAGTGAGATTCCATTTCAAAAAAAAAAAAAAAGCATTTTAAAAAAGAGATTATAACTGTTAAGTAGGATAAAAATTAAATAAAAATAAATAAATAAAAAAGAGAGTACATCTAAAAATGCAGGTTTGGCTGGTGCAGTGGCTCACGCCTGTAATCCTAGCACTTTGGGAGGACGAGGCAGGTAGATCACTTGAGTCCAGGAGTTTGAGACCAGCTTGGGCAATGTGGTGAGACCCCTGTCTCTACAAAAGATTAAAAAATATTAGCCGGTCCTGGTGGTGTATGCCTGTAATCCCAGCTACTCGGGAGGCTGAGACAGGAGAATCGCTTGAACCCAGGAGGTGGAGATTGTGGTGAGCTGAGACGGCACCATCGCACTTCAGCCTGGGCAACAAGAGCAAAACTCCATCTCCAAAAAAAAAAAAAAAAAAAATTACCACCTGCCTGTAGTCCCGGCTATTCAGGAGGTTGATGTGAGAGAATGGCTTGAGGCCAGGAGGTGGAGGCTGCAGTGAGCTTAGATTGCTCCATGGCACTCTCCAGCCTGGGTGACAGAGTGAGAACCTGTCTCAAAAAAAAAAAAAAAAAAAAAAAAAAAATCTGGTCTCATTGGCTCACGCCTGTAGTCCCAGCACTTTGGGAGGCTGAGGAGGGAAGATCTCTTGAGCCCAGGAGTTTGATTGAGACCACCCTGGGCAACGTAGAGAGACTCTGTCTCAATTAAAAAAAAAAAACATATATATACACGTGTATATATATACACACATATATATACACGTGTATATATATACACACATATATATACACGTGTATATATATACACACATATATATACACGTGTATATATATACACACATATATATACACATATATATATTTGAAAAAAAAAAATCTCCACAAAGGATACAAAAATTTAGCCAGGCACGATGGCATGTGCCTGTGGTCCCAGCTACTGGGGAGGCTGAGGTGGGAGGATTACTTAAGTCCAGGAAGCAGAGGTTGCAGTGAGCCATGATCACGTCACTGCACTCTAGCCTGGGTGACAGAGTGAGACCCTGTCTCAAAAACAAACCAAAAAAGATGCAGTTTTTAGACAAATACAATTTAAAATATTTGGAGATGTGATTGTAAATAGGTCTAAGTAGGCTCAAAGTCCACTAAACATGGTTGCTAAAATTTATTAGATTCATAAATAGAACATTAAGATTTTTAACCTGAATTTGGAAGCTTAAGGGAAAACTTGGATTTTAATGTGTAAGTCTAATAAACCAAATATTAAAAGGAAAAAGAATATGTCACTTAAAATTATCATAGGCAAGTGACAGAAAATCCTAAATTACAGTACTTTAAACAAGATAGAAGCTTATTTTTCTCACATAAAGTCCTGAGATAAGCAGTCAGGACTGGTGTGACAGCTCCACAATCATCTGAAACCCAGGCTCCTTCTATCTTGTTGAGCTGCATTCTCAACCTGTGGCTTCCACCTCATGGCCCAAGGTGGCTGCTTAAGCTCAAGCCATCATGTGCACATCTCAGCTGGCAGGAAGCGGGGAAGAAGGGACCCCTACACACATACACTTCAAAGACCAGAACTTAGTCACATGGTCACTACCAATGGGAAAATATTTTGGAAGGCCCTGTGCCCAGCTAAAAAATAGCGGATTCTATCATTATATAGGAAGAGAGGAGCAGGGCACAGAGGCTCACACCTGTACAGGCAGATCATTTGAAGTCAGGAATTTGAGATCAGCCTGGCCAACATGGTGAAACCCCGTCTTTACTAAAAATACAAAAATTAGCCGCCGTGGTGGTGAGCACCCGTAATCCCAGCTACTCGGGAGGCTGAGGCAGAATTGCTTGAGCCTGGGAGGTGGAGGTTGCAGTGAGCAGAGATCGTGCCATCGCACTCCAGACTGGGCAACAGAGTGAGACTGTGTATCAGACAAAAACTAAAACAAAAACAAAAAGAAGGGAGGAGCAGATATCAGGTATGACAGCAGTCCCTGTAAAAGGTAAGCACATTTTTCATTTTTGATACATTTTATCTTCTGTTTCCCGTCCCTTAATCAACAGCCTTTTAATGTCTACCTTAATCTAACAACAACCTAAACCAATTTCCTGTTGTTCTTGATAGAGAAGAAGCATAATTGACATGTCTTTTATATAATTGAAAACAATTAAATCTACTTCTAACTTCCCTTCTTTAGACAAAGTAGTTTCCTTTCTAGCTTGACTTGCTTCAAGTTTCCAAACCTTATTCCAACCTGAGATATTTCTCATCTTTTATTGATGTTGCTTTACTTTGGTCCCTGGTCCCTAAGTTTGTTATCTCTTTTTCCTACAAAATTATACTTGTTTAAATTGAATTGAATTGAAATATAGTGACTTCATCCTATACTTTTGTTTATTTACTGTAAATACTAAGAGTAAAGCTGAACAATTGATGGGTTTTTAACTTCCCTTTTGTCTTCCTTGTTTTTTTTTTTTTGAGACGGAGGACAGAGTCTCACTCTGTTGCCCAGGCTGGAGTGCAGTGGCACGATCTTGGCTTACTGCAAACTCGGCCTCCCAGGTTCACACCATTCTCCTGCCTCAGCCTCCCGTGTAGCTGGGACTACAGGCGCCCGCCACCATGCCCAGCTAATTTTTTGTATTTTTAGTAGAGACGGGGTTTCACCATGTTAATCACGATGGTCTTGATCTTCTGGCCTCGTTATCCGTCTGCCTCAGCCTCCCAAAATTCTGGGATTACAGGCGTGAGCCACCGCGCCCAGCCTGTCCTCCTTGTTTTTATTAAAAAGACGGATATTTTCTTTTCTTTCTTTCTTTTCTTTTTTTTGAGATGGAGTTTCGCTCTGCCGCCCAGGCTGGAGTGCAATGGCACGATCTTGGCTCACTGCAACCTCCACCTCCCAGGTTCAAGGATGCTCCTTTCTCAGCCTCCTGAGCAGCAGGGACTACAGGTGGGCGCCACCATGCCCAGCTAATTTTTGTATTTTTAGTAGAGACAGGGTTTCACCATGTTGGCCAGGCTGGTCTTGAACTCCTGACCTCAAGTGATCCACCTGCCCCAGCCTCCCAAAGTGCTGGGATTACAGGCATGAGCCACCACACCCAGTGTAATATTTTCTTTTTACTCGTTATTTTTAAAGACTAGTCAGGTGAATCATAGAAGTTGCTAGCAAACATAATAAGGCATATTCAAGTGATTTGCATGGGGCAGTTAGAAAAAATGTACTGCTGGGATTACAGGCATGAGCCACAGCTGATTACAGGCATGAGCTACAGCGCCCAGCAGTATATTTGGGAGGCGGGCAGATCACTTGAGCCCTGGAGTTCAGAGACCAGCCTGGGCAACATGGTGAAACCCCATCTCTACAAAAATTAGCTGGGCGTGGTGGTGCGCACCTATAGTCCCAGCTACTTGGGTGGCTGAGGCTGGAGGATTGCTTGAGCTTGGCGGTCAAGGTTGCAGTGAGCTATGATCACACCACCGTGCGGAGCAAGACCCTGTCTTAAAAAAAAAGAAAAAGAACAAGAAAAGAAAAGAAAAATATATATATATACTAACCAAAAATAAAAGTGTGTACAAACTAAGGCTATGTGGCACTTGGGGCCGTCTCACATGAAAATGTGACATGGTGACAAGATTTCATCCAAAAACATGCTTTGGCAGAGGAATGGTTTTTAGGGTTGGAAAAAAATTCCTAATTTTTCAGACAAGGGCACCAAGGCCCAAGGAGCTAAAAGCCTTTCCCAAGGTTTTCCGCCCCAGTATCCTGGCATGAAGCCAGTTTGTGTAATTACATCTGGATCATGTCAAATTTTGTCTGGGAAAGTGCTATCTTAAAAAGTCAACTATAAAATCATACGTGCTATATTATCCTATTTTATGAGAGAAATGTACATATAAGTATATAAGAGACTGGAAAGAATGATGACACTATTAATATGTCAGCAGTAGTTATTTTTGCACTGCAAGATTAAGGGAGGTTCAAGTTCTTCTTTCTTTTATGCATTTCTGGGTTTTCTAAGCTATCTCCATCCCAGCCTATGTTATTTGTGTCATTAGAAAAAATATTTAAAATATGCGCTGTTGTATATTATTTTACCACAAATGGAAGAGATAGAGAAGGGTTGGAAAGTAGTTTTGGATATTTTTAAGTGGGTGTCATTATAAACCGAAAGATGGCAATAAATAAGTGTATTCAGATATCTAAGCCAGTTAATAGTTTTGTCTGGGAAATTAAGAGACAGAGGGACAAATAGCACAGCCGTGAGTAAGCATTACCTCATTTTCCCAAAATCTTTTCCTGACTTCTTTCAAAAGAAGTGCACCGCCCCATGTTAGTTTTTGTTTTGTTTTGTATATTTTTTGAGACAGAGTCTTGCTCTGTCACCCAGGCTGGAGTGCGGTGGCGTGATCTCGGCTCACTGCAACCTCTGCCTCCTGGGTTCAAGCAATTCTCCTGCCTCAGCCTTCTGAGTAGCTGGGATTACAGGCAACCGCCACCATCACGCTCGGCTAATTTTTGTAGTTTTAATAGAGATGGGGTTTCACCATGTTGACCAGGCTGATCTCGAACTTCTGACCTCAAGTGATCCATCTGCCTCAGCCTCCCAGACAGCTGGGATTACAGGTGTAAGCCACCGCACCTGGCTGCACATTTAAACTATGATGTGATACACTGACAACACCAAATGCTGAAGGATGTGGAGCAACAGGAACCCTCATTCATTGCTGGTGGGAATGCAAAATGGTACAGACACTCTGGAAGACAGTTAGGTAGTTTGTTTTTTCTCTTTTCTTTTTTGAAAAATTTTTTGTAGAGATGAGATTTTGCCATGTTTCCCAGGCTGGTCTCAAACCCTTGAACTCCTGAGCTAATTTTTTTTTTTTTTTTTTTTTTTTTGAGACAGCATTTTGTTCTGTTGACCAGGCTGGAGTGCAGTGGTGCGAGTATAGCTCACTGCAGCCTGGAACTCCTGGGCTCAAGTGATCCTCCCACTTCAGCCTCCCAAGTAGCTGGGACTACAGGAAATGCCACCATGCCCAGCTTAGTTTGTCAGTTTCTTACAAAACTAAATATACTCTTACCATATGACCCAGAAGTCATACTAGTTAGTATTTACCCAAATCAGTTGAAAACTTATCTACACAAAAACCTGCATACAGATGTTTATAGCAGTTTTATTCATAATTGCCAAAACTTGGAAGCAACCAAGATGTCCTTCAGGAAGTGAATGGACAAATAAACTGTGGTGCATTCAGACAATGGAATATTATTCAGTGCTAAAAAAAATGAGTTATCAAGCTATGAAAAGACATGGAGGAAACCTAAATGCATGTTACTAAGTGAAAGAAGCCAATCCGAAAAGGCTACATACTGTATGACTCCAGCTACATGACACTGTGGAAAAGGCAAAACTGGAGACAGTGAAAAGATCAATGGTTGCCAGGGATTGGTTAGGGGGAGATAGAGGATTTTTAGGACAGTGAAAATGCTCTGTATGATACTATAAAGGAACTCTATGATACATGTCATTATACATTTGTCAAAACCTATAGAGCGGCTGGGTACATTGGCGCACGCCTGTAATCCCAGCACTTTGGGAGGCCGAGGCAGGTGGATCACTTGAAGTCAGGAGTTTGAGACCAGCCTGGTCATCATGGTGAAACCCAGTCTCTACCAAAAATACAAAAATTAGCTGGGTGTGGTGGCACGTGCCTGTAATCCCAGCTACTCGGGAGGCTGAGGCAGGAGAATCGCTTGAACTCCGAAGGCAGAGGCTGCAGTGAGCTGAGATCATGCCACAGCACTCTAGTCTAGGTGACAGAGCGAGACTCCATCTCAAAAAATAAAAACAAAACAAAATAAAAATTAGCTGGGTGTGGTGGTGGGCGCCTGTAGTCCCAGCTACTCTGGAGGGCTGAGGCAGGAGAATCACTTGAACCCAGGAGGCAGAGGTTGCAGTAAGCCAAGATCGTGCCACTGTACTCCAGCCTGGGAAATAGAGCAAAACTCTGTCTCAAAAAAAAAAAAAAAAAAAAAAAGGATAATTTAAATAAAATATTTTTTCTGTCCTATTAAATACTTCTTATGTTCTATTAAATACTTCTTATCAGACCTCATGAGTGCAACACCGAAGACACTTATTGAAGCAAATTCTGTGTGAATACACTTGGCAAGTCAGTCACTACAAAGCACTAGACAAGTATGAAAACTACTCCCATGTGGGAAAAACTGCTAAAAAATTAATTTCCAGATGGCCAAAGTTCAGGCTTGACTCATGTGGAATTTTTTAAAAATCAAAAACATTGAAACTTGGAAAACCCAGAAAACTATAATTCTTATTAGTTGACTGAAATTACTAAGTAAACAAGCCACAGTATCGAAGGGACTGTTACTGAAGAGCTCATTTTCAAGGGGAAATGTGTGCTGCAATTCTCCCAGAAGGTGGCAGCAGAAAGCTGTATACGACAACAATACGATTTTTCAAATGAAGCAGGGGGGATATCCTAAAGGTAGAAAACTGGAAAGCACTTTAGCTGACACAGAACACTCTCATTTTACAGATGAGAAAGCTGAGTTCCAAAGAGATTACCTGACTTTCTTAGGCAAAATTCTTCATTGAAATAAATTCCTTGAGGCTGGGCACAGTGGCACACACCTGTAATCCCAGCACTTTGGGAGGGCCGGGCGGGGAGATCACCTGAGTTTAGGAGTTTGAGACCAGCCTGGCTAACATGGTGAAACCCCATCTCTACTAAAAACACAAGAATTAGCCAGGCGTGGTGGCGCACGCCTGTAATCCCAGCTACTCAAGAGGCTGAGGCAGGAGAATCATTTCAACCTGGGAGGTGGAGGTTGCAGTGAGCCAAGATCAGCCATTGCACTCCAGCCTGGGTGGAAGAGCAAGGCTCCGTCTCAAAAAAAAAGAAAAGAAATAAATTCCTTGACTGCTGGGAGCAATGGCATGCACCTGTAGTCTAGACCCAGCAACTCAGGAGGCTGAAAAAGGAGGATGGCTTGAGCCCAGGAGTTCTAGGGTGTAGTGCACATAATTGTGCCTGTGAATACACTGCATTAAAACCTGGGAAATATAGCAAGACCCTGTCTCAAATAAATAAATAAATAAATTCCTTGAAATATGTCACACTATGCAAATTTCATTTATATGCATATTATGCTCAGTGTAAGCAAAATTATTTTTATTTTTGCAGACAGGGTCTTGCTCTGTCACTCAGGCTGGAGTACAGTGGCACAAATCATGGCTCACTGCAGCCTCAACCTTATAGGTTCAAGCAATCCTCCTGCCTCAGCCTCCCAAAGTGCTCGGATTACAGATGTGAGCCACTGTACCTGGCTGCAAATTTAATTAGACATAAAAATATAATATAATATTAAGTTATGATAGAAAAAGCTCTGGAATATTTCCAGAACTTCCTCTCTCTCCACCTTTTTTTTTTTTTTTTTTTTGAGACTGAGTCTCCCTCTGTTACCCAGGCTGGAGTTCAGTGGTGTAATCTTGGCTCACTGCAACCTCTGCCTCCCAGGTTCAAGCAATTCTCCGCCTCAGCCTCCTGAGTAGCTGGGATTACAGGCAACTGCCACCAAACCTGGCTAATTTTTTGTATTTTTAGTAGAGACAGGGTTTTACTATGTTGGCCAAGCTGGTCTTGAACTCCTGTCCTCAGGTGGTCTGCCCACCCTAGCCTCCCAAAGTGTTGGGATTACAGGCGTGAGCCACCATGCCCTGTCAATTTTTTTTTTTTCATTACAAAGTCAAAGACAACCAACCCCAAATTTTAAAAGCTCGTATTACAAAACGAATAAACACCAAAGCAGTGTTATAAAATTTATGTTACATTAAAAAAATTTATGTTTAATAAGTTAGAATTCCAAACCAAGGAATACATTGCAATATAACTGTGCCAGTCATAAGGTAATAATAGGACATATGAAATATTAATTCACAGGGCACTAAAGAAAGTATGTGGGCTGGTATTGGGACATATGCTTAAGGCTGTATAATGAATATCTTCATTTATTCTTTTTTTTTCAAAGCAACAACATAAAGTCATAGGGATATCTTCATTCTTGTTCATTTTTGAGACTGTTGTGCTCTCATTTGGAGATGAGGTCAAAGTTTGAATTTGATGACCCTTTGTGACAATGGGGGCTCAGCTAAGCAGCTCTCTGGACTCCCATTATAATAAGCTCTACGTACTTTCTGATGTAATAGTAGAGATACTTGGTACTTTATCCTAGAAAAATGTTTTTATTATCAAACATGACAGGCTACTTATGTGGTTGTATTTTATTTTATTTTATTTATTTATTTATTTTTTGAGATGGAGTCTCGTTCCATCACCCAGGCTGGAGTACAGTGATATGATCTCAGCTCACTGCAACTTCTGCCTCCCAGGTTCAGGTAATTCTCCTGCTTCAGCCTCCTGAGTAGCTGGAATTATAGGCATGCATCCCCACACCCAGCTAATTTTTGTGTTTTTTGTAGAGACAGGGTTTCACCATGTTGGTGAGGGTGGCCTCAAGTGATCCACCCTCCTTGGCCTCCCAAAGTGCTGGGATTATGGGAGTGAGGCACCACGTCTGTCCTGAGGCTGTATTTTATGTATTGTTCCTTTGTTAACGTTGGAAAATGGCCGAGGAAGCTAATGGGCTGCACACAGCCAAAGGACATAGTGGCCCGGTTTGTACCCTTCGAGGTACCTGAGGAGCTTCGGCAAAACTTCACCCCCAAAAGGGCCATTTTCTCCTTTTAGCCACTTGCATAAAGAAGAATGATAGTTTACTATGTATTGAAATTGTCCATCACAAGTATTTTTTCTGAGGGTTATGGTCATCACACAGCACCACAAAGGCATTAGGAAAGAAGCAATCTAGACAAGTCCAATAAAGTAGATGGCCTTGGTGTTGACACTGAGCCAGATTTACAAATAAAGCCCAAACTTAAACAAAAAAAACTATATTGTTAGGAATGTCTTTTAAAATTACATTTATGGCCAGGTGTGGTGGCTCATACCTATAATCCCAGCACTTTGAGAGGCTGACATGGGAGGATCACTTGAGCCCAGGAGTTTGAGACCAGCCTGGGTAACATGGTGAGACCAAAAATGTTCCAAAAATGTAAAAAATGGCATGGTGGCGCCCACCTGTAGTCCCACCCTGGAGGCTGAGATGGGAGGATCACTTGAGCCTGGGAGATTGAGGCTAGAGTGAGCCACGTTCACGCCACTGCACTCCAGCCTGGGTGACAGAGTGAGACCCTGTCTTAAAAAAATTATTAAATATTGAATAGATCAAAATAATATTTGCAAAATATATAAAGTAATGAAGAATCATGATACAATGGACCCTCATGTGTTCCCCACCACTCAGTGTAAGAAACGTGAAGAACAATATCATTGTGAACTTTGAAGTCCACTGGGGTTCCCTCCTAGGTCCCCTCTCTTCTTTCTCTCCTTGGAGGTAACCATTATCCTGAATTCATGTTTTTAAATTCCTTTGTTTTTAATTATAGTTTTACCACGTGTTTGTATTCCTAATATTTATATGTATATAGGTGCTTAACATTTTAACAGAAATATAGCATGCATACAAAATCATGCATGATGGCCAGGCGCAGTGGTTCACGCCTGTAATCGCAGCACTTTGGGAGGCCAAGGCGAGTGGACCACCTGAGATCAGGAGTACGAGACCAGCCTGACCAACATGGTGAAACCCTGTCTCTACTGAACACACAAAATTAGCCAGGCGTGGTGGTGCACACCTGTAATCCCAACTACTTGAGAAGCTGAGGCAGAATAGCTTGAACCTGGGAGGTCGAGGTTGCAGTGAGCCGAGATCGCACCACTGCACTTCGGCCTGGGCAATAGAGCGAGACTCCATTTAAAAAAAAGAAAATCACGCATGAAAAAAATGATTTTTTTTTTTTTTTTTTTGTTGAGACGGAGACTTGCTCTGTCGCCCAGGCTGGAGTGCAGTGGCGCAATCTCGGCTCACTGCAAGCTCCGCCTCCCGGGTTCATGCCATTTTCCTGCCTCAGCCTCTCCGAGTAGCTGGGACTACAGGCGCCCGCCACCACGCCCGGCTAATTTTTTTTTGGTATTTTTAGTAGAGACGGGGTTTCACCGTGGTCTCGATATCCTGACCTCGTGATCCGCCCGCCTCGGCCTCCCAAAGTGCTGGGATTACAAGTGTGAGCCACCGTGCCCAGCCTCCATTTCTTTTTCTCACTGTGCTGTCATCTGCATCATTTCTTTGGCTCTGTTTTCTCTGTTTTTTTCCACCCCTTCTTCCTCTGAACTGCCTTCTCTTTTCAGTTGTGTCTAACCTGCTATTAAATCTGTCCAATGAATTTTAAATTTTTATTACTACGTTTTTCATCTCCAGAATTCTATTTATTTTTTTAAAAAACTGCTTGGTCATTTGTATATTCTTTTATTATTAATTCCATTTCTCTTTCTTTCTTTTTCTTTTTTTTTTTTTTTTTAAACGGAGTCTTGCTCTGTCACCCAGGCTGGAGTGCAGTGGCGCCATCTGGGTTCACTGCAACCTCTGCAGTCCCGGGATCAAGTGATTCTCTTGCCTCGGCCTCCTGAGTAGCTGGAACTACAGGCATGTGTCACCACGCCCAGCTAATTTTTGTATTTTTAGTAGAGACAGGGTTTCACCATGTTGGCCAGGATGGTCTTGACCTCTTGACCTCGTGATCCGCCCACCTCGGCCTCCCAAAGTGTAGGGATTACAGGTGTGAGCCACCATGCCTGGCCTCATTTTTATTTCTTGAAAGCTCTAAAATAGTAATTTTATGTCATGTTTCTGATAATTTCTATATCTACAGTCTTTGTAGGTGCTTTTGTTCATGGTGCCTAGTTTGTTTCGGTTTTGTGATTTTTGATTCTGTGGTTATATTTCTTAAAACTATATGTGGGAATTTTTTGAGGCCTGAGATAAAGGTGGGTTCTTCTAGAGAGAATTGCATATGCTTCTTCTAGCACTTTAGGTACTTAGGACCACTTTATTTTATTTTATTTTATTTATTTATTTATTTATTTTTGAGGTGGAGTTTCACTCTTGTCGCCCAGGCTGGAGTACAATGGTGCGATCTCAGTTCACTGCAACCTCCGTCTCTTGGGTTTAAGCGATTCTCCTGCCTCAGCCTCCCGAGTAGCTGGAATTACAGATGCCTGCCACCAAGCCCAGCTAGTTTTTGTATTTTTAGTAGAGATGGGGTTTCACCATGTTGGCCAGGCTGGTCTCAAACTGCCGACCTCAGGTGATCCACTTGCCAGGTGATCCACTTGCCTCAGCCTCCCAAAGTGCTGGGATTAGAGGCGTGAGCCACCACATCTGGCCCTTAGAACCACTTTACAATCTCTGCTGGAGGCTTTTCAAACGATTCGACCCTGTGAAACTAAGCTGCAAATTGTTAGGACTAGCTTTTATATATTTTTCAGGAGTTCTTTTTCACTTTTTTTTTTTGGAGATGGAGTCTTGCTCCGTCGCCCAGGCTGTAATGCAGTGGCACGATCTCGGCTCACTGCAAGCTCCGCCTCCCGGGTTCACGCCATTCTCCTGCCTCAGCCTCTCCGAGTAGCTGGGACTACAGGCACCTGCCACCATACCCGGCTAATTTTTTGTATTTTTAGTAGAGAAGGGGTTTCACTGTGTTAGCCCGGATGGTCTCGATCTCCCAACCTCGTGATCTGCCCGCCTCGGCCTCCCAAAGTGCCGGGATTACAAGCGTGAGCCACCGCACCTGGCCCTTTTTCACTTTTATGTAGTACCAAGAACCAAGGCCATTTTGGCTATAGCCCCTTGTGGTCAGATTTATTTCCGGTTTAGCCTAATAGTAAGGATATAGCTTTAGGGTCTCACCTGTGTGAGAGAATATGCAATTAGAATCTCCATCTTGGGCAGACCTTGAGTTCTGTCTTCTGTCCCTGGAGCTCCTTAAGTTCTTCAAAACTGAAAGCTAACTGGTTTGTCAATTGCTCTGTTTATCTCTCTGGGTATCTGTTGTCACATGGTTTGGCTGAATATTCCTTACTTTCATTCATTTATTTAGAAGAAGATATTTTTAGTATTTGATCCAGAATTTTTCATTGTTTTCAGCAGGAGGATCAGTTAGGGCGCCTGGGTCAATTATACCATCTGAGGGGGACGTCTGGTTCCCCCTCACTTATTTTTCAATAATATCCTTCAAGTTTCTTTAGAAAATTCTCAGGTCTGTATGTGCATTGGTTCCCAAACCTTTGTACATATCTTTATATTATTGTTTCCTTTCAATACCATGTCCTTTAAGTATGACACACACACAGTGAATTTTAGCATGTGAAACTGATATATTTGGCTGATGAAGAGTTACATAATGTTAGGCAGAGAAAAAGATTTCAAGGGCAGCTGAGGTCTGCAATGTTCGTGAAATTTTGGATTTTTCTTTTTTGTGTGCCTCTTGTTTTCTCTTATGTTTTAAATTTTAATTTTGAAATACTCCTAAATAGCCCTGTGTATTTTCCTCGTTAACATTTCTGGTAAACAGAACAGTTTAATGTTTATCAAAGGAATGTTTTTAAGGACAGCATGATCACATTGGATAGTCTCCATTTTCAGCGAGTCTGGCTTTGAAGCACATAATAGAAACATTTTGAACATCTGATTCTCCACATTTCACCAGAGACTAGGCTTTATTTTCTGTGAATGCCCGATTATGGCAGCAAGAGTCAAGAAAACACAGCAAAGAGGAGAGAAGAGGAACTCAACCCTCTCCCCTTCCATTTCTCAGCTTGAAAGGGCTTTTCTTTTTCTCAGTTTTTTCTATTTCCTAAAGCCTTCTCTGACCAGCCTGGGGGAAGCCATCTCCCCTCCCCCTGAAAGCAAACGAGATAGTGCTCTTCTTACTCTCAGTAGCATCTTCCCACAGGACCCCCTCAAGCGCTATGTCTTCTCCTACATCACTTTCTCTCTCCTGCCTCTCTGGCCTCTCCTCACTCTTTTTCTTTTCTATTTTTGCCATTTTTTTTTTTAATTTTTTGAGACAGAGTCTTGCTCTGTCGCCCAGGCTGGAGTGCTGTGGTGTGATCTCCGCTTACTGCAACCTCTGCCTCCCGGGTTCAAGCTATTCTTGTGACTCAGCCACCCAAGTAGCTGGGATTACAGGAGCGTGCCACCATGCCCAGCAAATTTTTGTATTTTTATTTTTATTTATTTAATTTGTTTATTTTGAGACGGAGTCTTGCTCTGTCGCTCAGGCTGGAGTGCAGTGGCACAATCTCAGCTCACTGCAGCCTCTGCCTCCTGGGTTCAAGCGATTCTCCTGCCTCAGCCTCCTGAGTAGCTGGGACTACAGCTGCCACCACGCCCAGCTAATTTTTGTACTTTTAGTAGATATGAGGTTTCACCATGTTGGCCAGGCTGGTCTTGAACTCCTGACCTCAAGTGATCCACCTGGCTCGGCCTCCCAAAATGCTGGGGTTACAGGTGTGAGCCACCACGACCGGCCTATTTTTACAATTTTTAAAAATGTTATTTTGTTTTTAAATAGTTTTAACATTTTTTTACTATCTATTATATATCAACTGATCATATCACAACCTCCTTTTCACCTACTTCTTTCTTCCTTTTTTTTTTTTTTTTTTTTGAGACAGGGTCTTGCTCTGTCACTCCAATTGGAGTGCAGTGGTGCAATCACAGTTCACTGCAGCCCCGACCTCCCAGGCTCAAACCATCTTCCAGCCTCAGCCTCCCGAGTAGCTGGGACTACAGGCACATGCCACCACACCTGGCTAATTTTATTTTTTGTAGGATGAGGTTTTGCCATCCTGCCCATGCTGGCCTCGAACTCCTGGGCTCAAGTGATCCTCCTGCCTTGGCCTCCCAAAGTGCTGGGATTATAGGTGTGAACCACCACACCTGGCTTCTTTCACCTTCTTCTTAAATGCCAGTGCTCCTCCAGGCTGTGTGGGAGGACCTTTTTTCTTCTCCTTCCAAACACTCATCCCCACCAGTGGCTCATGTTGGTGACTTATGTTGATGACTCACAAAGATTACCTCTAGGTCGGCCTCCCCAGGAGCTCCAGACCTCTGTCTCCAACTGGACACCTCCACCTGGATGTCCCATAGGCTTCTCAACCCAATGTGTCCTGAACTTATTTGCTACCCAACTCCCCATCCTCACCAATATCTGCTTTTCTTCCTGCTTCTGTTCAAGCCAGAACCTGGGAATCATCCTAGACCCTTCCTTTCCCTATTTCCTCATCTCATTCTTCCTCTAAGGCCGACCAGTTCTTTCTTCACAGACAGATACTCATTATCTGTTTCATTACAAATGCCACTGCCCCTTCCAGGTCTTCCCCTTTTCTTGCCCAGGCCACTGTATTTGCATCTTAACTAGTCTCCCTGCCTCCCATAACATCCTCCTTGAATCCATCCTCTGCACTACCTCTAGGGGACCTCCAGAGTGAGTGTTCTAGAATGCAAATCTGGTATCTTTCCCTTGATCAAAACGCCTCACTGGTTTAAAAGGAAGGAATTAGAATTCTTCAGGGTGGCTGCCATGTCCCTCCCACCCCCATCTTGGCACACTCCTCTCCTGTACCCAGCCACGCCTACCCTGTGTTCCAGCGGAGTGAATTGCTCACAGTTCCCAAAGGCCCCAGGCTCTTGCACACAAACCTCCTTCACTGGGAGTGGACTTCCTCTTGCCCCCGCCCACTTAACCGGGTCATTGCGGGTTTTCCTTCCAGGCTCAGCCCAAACATCGCCTCCTCTGGAAAGCCTCCCTTGAATCCCACTCGTCTCCCTTCCCCGGTCTGAAAAAGGGTCCTCCTCTGTGCACATTATGTTTTGGGCCATTTTTGCCAGTAGAAGGAAGCTCAGTCTCCTGGGCTTTGAGCTCCTTGAGGGCAGGAGCCTGTGTCGGTCCCTTCTGAGCTCTCAGGCACCTCACACGGTGCTGACACAACAGGTGCTTGACCCCAAGTTCTTCTGTTGATGAGCGAGGTGATCTTGGGTAAATCATTTAACCTCTTAACATTTTAGTAGAGATAAATGTACTCTACCTCCCACCAGATTAAATAAGATAGAGTGTATAAAAATACTTTGGAGATTGCATTTCATTGCTTTTCAAATGTAAGGACTTCTTATTACCATGGATGTGCAACTTCAATTAGCGTGCTTTAGAAAAATGTACTCTGTTCATTTCCCCCTCCTTCTCCCGGACCTTCTCCGCTCCACCAAATGCCCTCTGCCTCCTTCCTTTTCCATCTGGCTGTTTTCTTCTTTTCCACCTACAAATCCATTCTCAGCTCACCCATTCTAAAACCAAGTCTTCCTCCCATCCCTCCTCCCCCTCGAGCCACAGTCCTTCCTTTCTTTCCCCCATTGCTGCCAAAGCCCTTCAAAGAGTGTTTTACTGGCGGCTTCCGGATCTCACCACCCACCTCTTTCTTCATCGGCACAATCTGGATCCGCCCTCAGCACGTCACAGTCCGTGGATCCTCTGAGAACTCCTGTGACCTCCTATTGCTGCTGGATTGCAGGCTGTTCTCGGGCTTGATCTCGGAAGCATCTGGCCCTGCTGAAACCCTCCTCCTTGATGATAGGGATCCTGAACTTTCCCCATTTTCCTTTTCTCTCTCCAACAGTTGCTTGTTCTCTTCTCGTAAGTGCTGGCATCCTCGAGACTCTTGCCCTTTGGCCTCTTGTTTTCTCTCCTTCTTGCTTCGTGATCTCACCCACTCCCAGGACTGCTATCAGGCCCTCTTTGCAGATGTCTTCCCAGACTGCCATTTAGCACTGAGCTCCCTTCTGAGCTGTCGGTCCATGTATCCAGCTGCTGGCTAAACAGCTACATTTTTTTTTTTTTTTTTTTTTTTGAGACGGAGTCTCGCTCTTTCATCCAGGCTGGAGTGCAGTGGCATGATCTCGGCTCACTGCAATCTCTCCGCCTCTCGGGTTCAAGCCATTCTCCTGCCTCAGCCTCTCCGAGTAGCTGGGACTACAGGCGCCCGCCACCACCCCCGGCTAATTTTTTGTATTTTTAGTAGAGACGGGGTTTCACCGTGGTCTCGATCTCCTGACCTCGTGATCCGCCTGCCTTGGCCTCCCAAAGTGCTGGGATTACAAGCGTGAGCCACCGCGCCCGGCCTAGACAGCTACATTTGATGGTCCTGCTGGCACCTGAAACTCAAAATGTCCAAAATGAAAATCATCCATGGCTGGGCACCACGGCTCATGCCTGTAATCCCAGCACTTTGGGAGGCTGAGGCAGGTGGATCACTTGGGGCCAGGAGTTCAAGACCAGCAGTGAGCCAAAATAATGCCACTGCACTCCAGCCTGGGCAACAGAGTCAGACTCCATCTCAAAAAAAAAAAAGGAAAATCATCCTCATACTGCTTTTCCCACCGACCCACTTCAGTTCCCGTTTGTCTTATTTCTGTTAATGGTGCACTGATTCTCCCGATCATCTAGATTCCTCGCTCTTGCTTTCCTCCCACATCAAGTCACTTGCCAAGTCCTATAGATCCTTTTACAGAAGTATCTGTGGTTTCCCCACCTTCGTGTTTGGAGTGCCCTACAGAAAGGCCTTCATTACCTCTATCCAAACCATCTCCACAGCGTTACAGGTTTGGCTTTCATACTTTTTTTTCTACTTCCTTCCCTTCCCCCTCCCTCCTCCCTCCTTGTCTCACTCTCCCTTCCTTTTCTCTCTCTCTCCTTTTCAATAAATATTTATTGAGCACCTACTATGTGCCAGGCGCTGGAAAAATAAAAAGTTAATGCAGTGCAGCCCCATTCCCAAGATTTTGGAAGCCAGCAGAGCGCTTATTTCAAGAGCCCCACATTCCGGTGGGGGCCCTGGAGAAGTAAGCCACAATTGCAATAGGGTGCAATTGCACTTAGGGCCTTCCAGCTGGTCTCCTGGCCCCCATTTCATCCTCCTTCCCAATCCATGGTGTTATTTATTTGTGTTAGATTAATATTCCTCAGGTCTTGTGACAATTCCGCCAGTCCCCTTCATTGGCTGTCCATTGCTATGTGTAAGTCCTCAGTATGTTTTTATGGGTTTTTAAAAATTTCCCCAGCCTGCTTCTCCACATGCATCTCCAGGGTTCTCCTCTCCTGCCCTCCACCACCCATCCTTTACTGGGAATTCTCTGAAAATGCTTTGTTCTTGCCCCTGTGCCTTTCTTCTTGTAATTCCCTCCTCCATCACTCTGGCTGTAAAAATTCTAATTATCACCGGGTGCGGTGGCTCACGCCTGTAATCCTAGCACTTTGGGAAGCCAAGATGGGATCACTTGAGGTGAAGAGTTTGAGACCAGTCTGACCAACATGGTGAAACCTCATCTCTACTAAAAATACAAAAATTAGCTGGGCGTTGTGGCGCAAGCCTATAATCCCAGCTACTCAGTAGGCTGAGGCAGGAGAATGGCTTGAACCTGAGGGGCGGAGGTTGCAGTGAGCTGAGACTGCAACACTGCACTCCAGCCTGGGTGACAGAGTGAGACTCCATCACAAAAAAAAAAAAAAAAAAAAAAAAAAAAATCCCAACCATGGGTCTATTTTGAGCCCTGACTCCAGCAGGTATAACTCTTCCCTCCAGCAGTGCTTCCAACCCTCTCGTCATTCTCACGGTGGCACAAAACGAATGATTCAACCAGCAAACCATCTGCTAGAGTCACAGAGAGCTGCAGCAACCCCCAGTTTTGTGGGGTTAACAAGCAAACCCTGAGAGCCATCTCCACCAGCAACAAGGGTCCCGTGTTAGGGGCAGACATCCCTGAGCAGTCAGGGGAAACCTTGCACTTATCCAAGAGCACGAATAGGACCAAAGCCCCCCACACGCCATAAAGGCCATCACCAGCATCACCGCAAGGAGGCACTGCAGAGTAGAACCCATCGTGTGGCCTCTAGAGTCCATAGTACATGGCTGGGTAGAGCAAACTGCCCACAGTTCTGGGGCTCATTCTACATCTCACGTGCCACCAGCTCCTCCTCTATGCTTTCCTGATTTTCTCATCACACGTTGACGCTACTGCTTTTTTTTTTTTTTTTTTTTTTTGAGACGGAGTCTTGCTCTGTCGCCCAGGCTGGAGTGCAGTGGCGCAATCTCGGCTCACTGCAAGCTCGGCCTCCCGGGTTCACGCCATTCTCCTGCCTCAGCCTCTCCGAATAGCTGGGACTACAGGCGCCCGCCACCACGCCCAGCTAATTTTTTGTATTTTTTTAGTAGAGACGGGGTTTCACTGTGGTCTCGATCTCCTGACCTCGTGATCCGCCCGCCTCGGCCTCCCAAAGTGCTGGGATTACAAGCGTGAGCCACCGCGCCCGGCCGACGCTACTGCTTTTCAGTATGCCCCTCATGACATCTGCTGTGGCATTTTGTATCTTTTGCCTAGGAGATCTACTTTTCTTGTTGTTTTTCTTAGACGGAGTCTCACTCTGTCGCCCAGGCTGGAGTGCAGTGGTGTGATCTCGACTCATTGTAAACTCCGCCTCCCGGGTTCCAGTGATTCTCTTGCCTCAGCCTCCTGGGTGGCTGGGATTACAGTCGTGTGCCACCATGCCCAGCTAATTTTTGTATTTTTAGTAGAGACGGGGTTTCACCATGTTGGCCAGGCTGATCTCGAACTCCTGACCTCTGACCTCAGGTGAACTGCCTGCTTCAGCCTCCCAAAATGCTAGGATTACAGGCGTGAGCGAGTGCCCCCGGCCAAGATCCACTTCTTTGTGTACCTTTTTTTTTTTTTTAAGAGAGAGAATCTAGATCTGTCACCCAGGCTGGAGTGCAGTGGCATGATCACAGCTCACTGTAACCTCAACCTCCCCAGTTCAAGCTCTGCCTCAGCCTCCCTAGTAGCTAGGACTACACGTGCACGCCGCCATGCCCAGCTAATTTTTAACATTATTTTTGGTAGAGATGAGGGCTCACTATGTTGCCCAGACTGGTCTTGAACTCCTGGGCTCAAGCGAACCTCCTGCCTCAGCCTCCCAAAGTGCTAAGATTACAGGCTTGAGCCACCGCACCTGGCTCTTTGTGTACTTTGTCTCATCCACCCTAACTACTAAACACCCAAGCTTGTTAGGACAGTGATCGCAAGCCCTGGAGCATGGGAGAAGGAGATTACTAAGTATCCGTGGACTCCAATGCAGGGAGATTTCTTCCATGGCAGGATAGGGCAGGAACCATAGCCTAGTCTTGGTACTTTCCAGGGTGACTGTCAGGGTGGCTTACACACACACACACACACGCACACACACTCACCCACACTCACACACTCTTTCTCTCTCTCTCTTAAGAAATGCTGCTGATTGATAGGTTTAGCCTCTGAAGAGAGTATCTTCTCTTCCGTAATATTCCAGCACAGAATGGAATTTTGAACCAAATGGGAATCTGAACCACAAGAATCTAATCAAAATTTTGAAACCTGAGTGTTAGGTTCTTGGCACATCTGAAAGCACCTAGCTTAATGTCTGAGACGTAGGTATGTTCAGTAAATGTGAATCTTATCTCACACACACACACACACACACACCAGCAAACCATGTAACAAGTTCTGAGATAGCACAGCCGGTTACATCTGGTTTCCAGCAGGCCTCCCCTCCCCTCCCCTCCCCTCCCCTCCCCTCCCCTCCCCTTTTTCTTCACAGAGTTTCGCCCTTGTTGCCCAGGCTGGAGCGCAATGGCGCAATATCGGCTCAGTGCAACCTCTGCCTCCCGGGTTCAAGCAATTCTCTTGCCTCAGCCTCCCGAGTAGCTGGAATTACAGGCATGCGCCACCACGCCTGGCTAATTTTGTATTTTTAGTAGAGATGGGGTTTCTCCACGTTGGTCAGGCTGGTCTGGAACTCCCGACCTCAGGTGATCTGCCCACCTCAAGTGCTGGGGATTACAGGTATGAGGAGTTTTTCTTTATGGATCAATTGATGTTACTTAGGGGTAACATGCAGAAAAGCTTGTTCCACGGGGCAAGGTGGACAGATCCTTGTGATTAAGGGGCTGCCCAATGGGCATTCCTGGACTCAGCAATGACTATGCCCCTCCCACCACGTTATGTTAAAATGCCACAAGACATCTGAAGAAATGCTTTCTTCCTATGGGGGTAATGCAAATATTGCCATTTTTCTGTTTCAAAGAACAACAAGACATTTTCTTGGTAATCTCTCACCTAAAGTTATTATTTTGAGGGGATTAAGAATGTCCTTATCTTTTAGAGACACATGTTGAATTGTTTATGGGTGAAATGACATGATGTCTAATTTTCATTAAAAATGACTTAATTGGCCATGCATGGTGGCTCAGGCCTATAATCCCAACACTTTGGGAGGCCAAGGCAGGTGGATCACCTGAGGTCAGGAGTTCGAGACCAGCCTGGCCAACATGGTGAAACCCTGTCTCTACTAAAAAAAAAAAAAGCAAAAAGTAGGCCGGGTGTGGTGGCTCATGCCTGTAATCCCAGCACTTTGGGAGGCTGAGGAGGGCAGATCACCCGATGTCAGGAATTTGAGACCAGCCTGGCTAACATGGTGAAACCCCGTCTCTACTAAAAATACAAAAATTAGCCAGGCGTGGTGGTGGGCGCCTGTAATTCCAGCTATTCTGGAGGCTGAGGCAGGAGAATCGCTTGAATCCAGGAGGAGGAGGTTGCAGTGAGCTGAGATCGCCTCATTGCACTCCAGCCTTGGCAACAAGAGTGAAACTCTATCTCAAAAAAAAAAAAAAATTAGGGAGAGGGGGAGATGCAATAAGAGTGGCCCTTTGTTGATGGTTATTGTAACTTGGTGGCAGACATGTGGTGATTCATGGTACTAGTTTGTGGAACTTTTGTGTATATTAGAAATTTGCCATAACAGAAATTTTGTTTTGTTTTTTTAGAGCACAGATTTTAGAGCAGAACAGACCTGGGTTCAAATTCCCTCTGGGTTCAAATTCCTGCTGTTTTGTCTGGGCGACTTTCCTATTTAAGTCTTCTGAACCCTGTTTCTGCACTTGGAAAACACTCATAAGAATAATTCTCAGTTCACAAATTTGTTGCAAGTATACAAAGTACTTAAGGCATAGCCGGGAACATGATTGGCAATCAATAATCCTACAATAGCTTTACTTGAGCCTGACCATGCTAGCTATATAAACTGTACAGCTATGGTTTGAATGTCCCCTCCAAAACTCATGTTGAAATTTAATTGGTAGGATTATTAAGAGGTGATTAGGTCATGAGGACTCCACCCTTATGAATAGGTTAATGTTGTTATTGCAGAAATAGGTTTGCTATTGAGAGGGTGGGTTGTTATAAAAGAGAATTTGGCCCTCTCTTGCTTGCTCCTTCTTGTGCTCTCTTGCCCTTCTGCCTTTCACTATGGGATGATGCTGCATAAAGGACCTCACCAGATGCTGGTGCCATGCTCTTGGACTTCCCAGTCTCCAGAACTGTGAGCTAAGTACACATCTATTCCTAATAAATTTCCCAGCATGTGGTATCCTGTTATAGTAGCATAAAACAGATGAAGACACCAACTTTTGGGATCAGCCTGCAATCATGGTTACTGGCAGAAGGCTGGCCTGAGGTACAAGTACAAATTATATACTTCAGACCCTTTACTGAAACTCCTGGAGGGCATTTATTTTATTATTATTATTATTACCTTATTTATTTTTTAGAGACAGGATATCACTCTGTCACCCAGGCTGGAACGCAGTGGCACAATCATGGTTCATTGCAGCCTCAACCTTCTGGGCTCAAGTGATCCTCCTGACTTAGCCTCTCAAGTAGCTGGGACTTCAAGTGCATCCCACCATGCTCAGCTATTTTTAGCTTTTGCAGAGACTGGGGGGATGAGTCTCTCTATGTTGCTCAGGCCGGTCTTGAACTCCTGGCCTGAAGCAATTCTCTGATCTTGGCCTCCTAGTGCTGGTATTATAGGTGTTTTGAGCTACCATGCCTGGCCTCTTGTATTATTTTTCAATGTGGAAAGTAGACATGAGAGAGGACAGGGGCAATAGTGGGGTTTGTTTCTGGGTTCACAGCTCTGCTGTCACTGTGAGGGAGCTACAGAGGTGGGGAGGGGCAGACCAGGAAAGCAGACCCCTGAAATACAATGTCATTTGCAGATCCAGCCTCTTGTTTTCCATCCTGGACATTCTTCCATTAGCAGGCAGCCAACACTTCCGAGGCTGTCCTGGGACTCTGGATTCTGTCTACCTGGGCACAGTTTCAGGCTCCAGCTGACAAGGCAGCCCCATCACTTTCTGCAGAGGAGCATGTGCTGGAATAGGAGACAGTGAGATCACAGGAATTCATTAGCATCCCATATTCATTTTCTTTTCCTTTCTAGGCCTTCTCCCCAACCCTGTACCTGACATCCACCTCAGTCATTTTTTTTTTCCCTTACTGTAGCTGGAGGAATCTGTCAAAGCCAGTTCAGGAGCTTGACTTTTCTGGTGTCTTTTCTAAAACTACAGCATTCAGCCCTCACCAGATGGGAGCCTATCAGCTCAGCAGGCAGATAATTATTCTTTCAAGGGTGGAAGGCCCTACCATGAATGGAAATTCAGGCATTTCTGCAGCTGAGGCCCCAAAGCCCCATCATGGAAGCAGTGCACACACAGCAGACAAGCTTTACCTGGGCAAGTCTGCAGGAAGTGCTGGTCAGTGGAGGTGCGAGGAGTGAGATGTAGGATGGATTCGTGTTCCCTTCCCCATGAAGCAGTGTGGAACCCACTGGACCCACTCCTGAAGTCTCTCCTTAGGGACCAGCGCAAGCCAGCCCAGTTTTGGTCTGGCTGAAGGGGGCCACCTCCTCTGTGAGGATCCAGAACTCAAGATCAGATATTAGGATGCACAGATTTCTCCTCATTTGATGGAGGAAAATTCTAATAACCAGCTGCCAACAGTGGAGCATGCTGCCAGGAAGGTAATGAGCTCCCTGTTGTTGGAAGTATTCAAGCAGATGCTGGCTGGCCACCTTCCAAGGATATTGCAAAAAGAAGACCTGACATGAATTAGAGTTTGCCTCTTATGTCCTCCAAAGTCTCTTTACCTCTGTTGGTTCTCATGGTGTAAAGGGTGAACTTGGAGTCACCATAGGCCCAGGGTTCAAGTCCTGGCTGTTCAGCTAGCTGGCTAGATGGCCTTGGGCAAAACACTTAATTTCTTTATGAAATTATATAGGTATATTTTATTTTTCTGATAATGGGTGATAATTGTAAAAAAAAACAATTTATTGGCCGGGTGCAGTGGCTCGCACCTGTAATCCCAGCACTTTGGGAGGCCGAGGCAGGCGGATCATGAGGTCAGGAGACCAAGACCATCCTGGTTAACACAGTGAAACTCCCTCTCTACTAAAAAGACAAAAAAAATTAGCCAGGTGTGGTGGCGGGTGCCTGTAGTCCCAGCTACTGGGGAGGCTGAGGCAGGAGAATGGCGTGAACCTGGGAAGCGGAGTTTGCAGTGAGCCGAGATCGCGCCACTGCACTCCAGCCTGAGCGACAGAGCAAGACTCCGTTTCAAAAAAAAAAAATTTTTATTATGGACACTTTCTATCCTAATATGTATAGTTTTAATGTATCTTTTTTTAATTTTTATTTTTTGTGGGTACATTTTTAAATTTTGTGGGTACATATATACAGTAGGTGTATATATCAGGTACATGAGATATTTCGATACAGGTATATAATGCGTAATAATCACATCAGGGTAAATGCGGTATCCATCACCTCAAGCATTTATTCTTTGTGTTACAAATAAGCCAGTTACACTCTTTTAGCTATTTTATTATTTTTTTTGAGACAGGATCTTTCTCTGTCACCCAGGCTAGAGTGCAGTGATGTGATCACAGCTCACTGCAGCCTTGACCTTGCTCAAGCAATCCTCTTACCTCAGTCTCCAGAGTATCTAGGACCACAGGCGCCTGTCACATGTCTGGCTAATTTTTGTATTTTTTGTACAGATGAGATTTCACCATGATGCCCAGGCTGGTCTTGAACTCCTAAGTTCAAGCAATCCTCTTGCCTTGGCCTCCCAAAGTGCTGGGATTACAGGTGTAAGCCACCGTGCCCAGCCTTTAATTATTTTAAAATGTACAGTTAAATTATTATTGACTATAAGTCATCCTGTTGTGCTATCAAATAAATATCTTATTCATTCTTTAACTATTTTTTGTACCCATTAATTATCTCTGATAGGATAGGAGGCAGGGAAATTCTGGGCAGAAGAGGGCAGGTCCCTGGTGAGGGCCCCATCCTCAAGCCTGGAACTGCGGCCCAAAGTGAGAACATGCATTCCTGTTTTCCTGCTCAAATGTTGCCTTTTATAAAACCACCCATGGCCCACTCTGCCTCCTATCCTGTGGCCATAAACACCTAGGCTCTGCCAGCAGAGAAGAAGAGAAAAGAGGAGAAAAGGAGAAGCAGCGGGATGTGTGAGACTATGGTTGGATGTTACAGAGAAGCAGCTTGACTTCAGAGGGACGGCTTGACAGCATTGCTTCGGAGACGAGGGCAGTGGGGGATGGCTGGACTCGGGGGAAGGTTATCTTCCCACTCCATCCCCATTTCAGCTCCCCTTCCCACTGAGAGCCACTTTCATTGGCAATAAAATCCCCCAACTTACTATCTCCAATTTGTTTGTGTGACCTCATTCCTCCTGGATGCCGGACAAGAACTCAGGTGCAGGTGCAAAAGACACTGACCCTCCACTGAGCTGTTAACTCTTAAGCCGTCCATGGATGGCTAAGCTAAAAGAGCGCTGACTGTAACTCTTTCTGGGGCTTCAGGGGTCACGGGCATCTCCCTACAGCCTACCGCAGGACTGCGCAGAGTTTTGCTTCTCCTGGCACCCAAAAGCGCTCGCCCCGACTCCTGCACTCACTCACCTGTGCTTCCCCTCCTGCAAGCGGGGGAACGAAGCAGGACTGAGTGAGTGGAGTCTGTCCTTGCCGGCACCGGCACCCCTAGCGGCCGGCTAGTTCTAGTGCGCGTGCACTCCGGTTCCCACCGGTGAAGGGGTCGGGGACATTTCCTGCTTCATCCTCACTTCCCACCCACCCCTGACTGCCCTTCCCAGCCTCTGGTAACCCTCCGGCTACTTTTTATCTCCATGATTTCAATTGTTTTAAAAGTTTTAGATCCCACAAATAAGTGGGAACATGTAAAGTTTGTCTTTCCTGGCTTATTTCACTTTTCCTTTTTAATAGCTATGTGCCTAAGTCCTTTAAACCAGTGGTCCCCAACCTTTTTAGCACCAGGAACTGATTTTGTGGAAGACAGTTCTTCCAAGAACTGGATTGCCGGGGATGGCTTTGGGATGAAACTGGTCCACCTTAGATCATCAGGCATTAGATTCTCATAAGGAGTGTGCAACCTGGATCCCTGGAAGGCACAGTTCACAATAGGGTTTGTGCTCCTATGAGAATCCAGTGCTGCTGCTGATCTGACAGGAGTCAGAGCTCAGGTGGTAATGCTCCCTTGGCTGCCACTCACCTCCTGCTGTGTGGCTCAGTTCCTAACAGGCCGTGAACTCGTGCAGGTCTGTGGTCCAGCAGTTGGTGATCTCTGCTTTAAACCATGGCTTCCTCACCTGTAAAATCAAATAATAATGAAATTGTGAAGATTACATAAATATTAAATAATGAAACACACATAACATGCTTAGCATTTAGTTAAGCATCTAAAACATGTTGATAGGCTGGGTGCGGTGGCTCATGCCTGCAATCCCAGCACTTTGGGAGGCCGAGGTGGGCAGATCAGTTGAGGTTAGGAATTCAAGGCCAGCCTGGCCAGCATGGTGAAACCTCACCTCTACTACAAAATACAAAAATTAGCCAGGCCTGGTGGCACGTGCCTGTAATCTCAGCTACTCGGGAGGCTGAGGCAGGAGAATTGCTTGAACCTGGGAGGTGGAGGTTGCTGTGAACCAAGATCGCACCACTGTATTCCAGCCTGGGTGACAGAATGAGACCCTGTCTCGAAAAAAAAAAAAAGGTGATTGATCATTATTTGAAAACAGCCCTGTCTCCTAGAAATATGATGTAAGTCTCAGATGTAATTTAAAATTTTCTTGTAGCCACACTAAAACAGAAACAATAAACAAGTGAAATTATTATTATTATTTTTTTGAGGCAGAATCTCGCTCTGTCACCCAGGCTAGAGTGCAGTGGTGCAGTCTCGGCTCACTGCAACCTCCACCTCCCGGGTTCATGTGATTCTCCTGCCTCAGCCTCCCGAGTAGCTGGGACTACAGGCATGAGCCACCCCAACTGGCTAATTTCCTGTATTTTTAGTAGAGACGGGGTTTCACCATGTTGGCCAGGCTGGTCTTGAACTCCTGACCTCAGGTGATCTGCCTGCCTCAGCCTCCCAAAGTGCTGAGATTACAGGCGTGAGCCACTGTGCCCCACCAAATTAATTTTATTAATTTAGTTAACCCAACGTCCTCAAAACATGTAATCAATATGAAAATTATTAATGAGATATGTTTATAATCTTATTTGTGTGCCAAGTTTTAAAACTCTGTTGTGTTTTTTGCACTTACAGCACATCTCAGTTTAGACCGGCCACATGTTAGTTGCTCAGTGGTCACATATAGCTAGCAGCTACCATACTGAACAGTGCAGCACTAAATCTTCCATCTTCGCTCTCTTTTAATTTACTATAACTCTGACAGTATAGTCTGTGTGGTGTTATGATATATATTGGTTTTCATCTATGGTTCTGAAACTGCCATTGCAAAATTGTAACTGAGACAGTGAAAGCAATCTGACCTAACCAACTCCATCTTGCTTCTAACCTCCAAGCTGTCCTTATTCGTTCCTAGGAGTAGGCCGAACTAAATTTGGGAGGAGCTTAAATTTATAGTTTTACTTTGAAACAAAGATGATAACAGCTCATTCCCCTAAACAAACCCCCTTCTTGCCTGGGGACTAGACTGCCTTTGTAGGACTAACAAATTAGCCGAAAGATTAGAAATTATGGTTTAGGAGCCAGGCAGCTGAAGGCTACAAGATTCTGACCCTCCCCAAATTGCTCCTGGGGATAACATCACTATTGTAAGAAGTAAGATCAGATATTTTGCAAATTCTGCACTTGATGGATCAGCTGGCATCACCAAGATCAATAAACTGGCTCATGTGGTCTTGTGGACCCCACCCAGGAACTGACTCTGGAAGAGGACAGCTTTAACTCCCTGTGAGTTCATCTTCGACCCAATGAGTCAGCACTTCCTACTCACTGGCCCCTCCACCCACCGAACTATCCTTAAAAACTCTGATCCCTGAATGCTTGGGGAGACTGATTTGAGAAATAATAAAACTCTGGTCTCCCACACAGCCGGCTCTGTGTGAATTACTTTCTCTATTGCAGTACCCGTCTTGACTAATGGGCTCGGTCTAGGCAGCAGGCAAGGTGAACTCGTTGGGCTGTTCCTGGCTCATAACTCCCAGAGCCCTTCTTACAGTCTTGTTAGAACTCTGGGTGTGTTAGGCCTCAGGGGCAGGCCTCTGACCTTCTCCTGCCCTCCTTTCACTTGAATGTTCCCCTGATTTCATGACTGTGAGTCTGAAGACCACACCCTGGGAGAAGGAATGCTGACATCATGAAGCTTCCATAAAAACCCAAGAGGCCAGGCTTGGTGGCTCACGCCTCTAATCTCAGCATTTTGGGAGGCCAAGGCAGGTGGATTGCTTGAGGCCAGGAGTTTGGGACCAGCCTGGGCAACGTGGCAAAACTCCATTTCTACTAAAAATACAAAAAAGTAACTGGGCCTGGTGGTGCACACCTGTAGTCCCTGCCACTCAGGAGGCTGAGGTGGGAGGATTGCTTGAGTCTGGGAGGTGGAAGTTGCAGTGAGCCGAGATTGTGTCACTACACTGAAGACTGGGTGACAGGGCAAGACCTTGTCTCAAAAACAAAACAAAACAAGCCCTAAGACGACAGGGCCCAGTGAGCTTCTTGATAGCTGAACACTGGAGCTTCCTGGAGGGTGATGGGCCCAGGGAGGGCGGGGAAGCTCCATACCCCTTCCCCCACACCTCACCCTACATGTCTCTTAGATGGGACACTTCCCTCGACCCCCTTTGTGAGTGGGAACTGGAGTGGCTTGTTGCACTCAGCCTGTCGCTGGCCACTTCTCATGGGAGGGAAAGTGTGAGTGAATGAGTGTGGGAACCCGAGGGGACAAATGCTGGAACCGGCCATTTGCTCCTCTCTGGCTGGATCAGGTTCTGTGTGGGCCCCGCACAGCGTCCAAGCATGTTACAACCAGTGCTCTTTCAGTTCTGCTGTCCAGGGGCGGTTGAGTGCCAGCTAGCTCAGTGGAGGGTCAGAGTGGGAGCCCCTGCCCTCTTGGCACCCAGATTCCTGTCCAGCATCCAGGAAGAATAAGCTCACATGAACTGTTTGAAACGTGATGAATGGCCAGGCGCAGTGGCTCACGCCTGTAATCCTAGCACTTTGGGAGGCCGAGGTGGGCAGATCGCTTCAGGTCAGGAGTTTGAGACCAGCCTGGCCAACATGGTGAAACCTTGCCTCTACTAAAAATACAAAAATTAGCCAGGTGTGGTGGCGCATGCTGTAGTCCTAGCTACTCTAGAGGCTGAGGCACAAGAATCGCTTGAACCCGGGAGGCAGAGGTTGCAGTGAGCCGAGATCGTGCCATTGCACTCCAGCCTGGGAGACAGAATGATACTCCGTCTCAAAAAAAAAAAAAAAGGTGATGAATGTGGAAGACTTTATTGAGTGGTGAGTGACTCTCAGTGGAATGGGAGGCTGGAAAGGGAGGCTAGAAAGGGGATGAGAAGGTGATCTTTCCCTGAAGCCTGGTCGTCTCCAGCTGGGCCCCTCTCGGAAGCTGCACCGTCTGAAGTTAGCTGCATCTATCCGTAGTCACTGATGCTCAGTTGCTTCTCTGGTCACAGCTCACACACTGGTATCCCGACCCTCAGCGGCTTGTGTTGCTGTGCCAGCTGAAGTCTTTTATGGGAACAGGATAGGGGCAGGGCAGGCCAAAAAAGGCAACATTTGGGTGGAAGAATGGGTTCAGCTGTTTTCACCTAGGGCCATGGTTCCAGGCTTAAGGGTGGGGTTTAGTTGAGAGCCCAGCCCTTCTGTATCATCTTCATTTGTATCCTTTGTAATATCCTTCTAATAAACCAGTACATGTAAGTGTCTCCCTGAGTTCTGTGAACTGATCCAGCAAATTAACTGAACCCAAAGAGAGGTCATGGGAAGTCTAACTTGAAGTCTGTTGGCCAGAAGTTCTGGAGGCCTGGGCTTGCGACTGGTGTGGGAGTGGGGCAGTCTTGGACACTGAGCCCCCAGCCTGTGGGATCTGACACTATCTACATGGAGATAGTGTCAGAACTGAATTAGAGGACACCCAGCTGGCGTCCAGTCCTTGGCGTGGGAGGCAAACCTCCACACACGTGGTCACAGAAGCCTTCTGTGTTGATTGTTGTGATGTGAGAGTAGACGAAAAACATACTTACCTTTATGGTTAGAGAGAGTTTGAGCTGGGAACCGTGGATATTACCTAATCTACATCATGACACCACATCCTGCTTACCCATGGATTAGGTTCATGTGGCTCATTGCTTTCATGTGATTTCTTTTTTCTTTTCTTTTCTTTTTTTTTTTTTTTGAGACAGAGTCTCACTCTGTTGCCCAGGCTGGAGTGCACTGGTGTGATCTCGGCTCACTGCAACCTCTGCCACCCAGGTTCAAGTGATTCTTGTGCCTCAGCCTCCCAAGTAGCTGCTATTACAGGGGCCCACAACCATGCCTAGCTAATTTTTGTATTTTTAGTAGAGATGGGGTTTCACCATGTTGGTCTGGCTGGTCTCGAACTCCTGACCTCAGGTGATCCACCCAACTTGGTCTCCCAACGGGCTGGGATTACAGGCGTGAGCCACCGCGCCGGCCCCATGTAATTTCATCTTGCCTCACTGACTCCACAGTAGGCACTGTAAGTGCCACTGGTTCTTGTTTTCTGTATTTCCAGAACTACTTTCCTGGGCCCAGGATAAGTGCCCAAGAAGCATGTTTGGCCTGCCTGCCTGCCTGCCTTCCTTCCTTCCTTCCTTCCTTCCTTCCTTCCTTCCTTCCTTCCTTCCTTCCTTCCTTCCTTTCTTTCTTCTTTCCCTCTCTGGCCCAGGCTACAATCTACTCCGCTTGCTGCTGCCCGCGACGCGGACTGCCTGGGACTGCTGCCGGCGCGCGCCTGCCTTTTCTCCTTTGGATGCAGGCACGCGTTCGCCATCTTGGCCACGCTGGTCGCCAGCTCCTGACGCCGAGTGCTCTGCCCTCCTCAGCCTCCCGAGGTACTGGGACTACAGACGGAGTCTCGCTCACCCAGTGCTCGGTGTTGCCCGGGCTGGAGTGCGGTGGCGTGGTCTGGCCTCGCGGCAGCCTCTGCCCCCCAGCCGCCTGCCTTGGCCTACCAGGGTGCTGGGATTGCAGCCCCTGCCCGGCCGCCGCCCCATCTGGGAGGTGGGGAGCGCCTCTGCCCGGCCGCCCCGTCTGGGAAGTGAGGAGCGCCTCTGCCCGGCCGCCCCGTCTGGGAAGTGAGGAGCGCCTCTGCCCGGCCGCCCCGTCTGGGAAGTGAGGAGCGCCTCTGCCCGGCCGCCCCGTCTGGGAAGTGAGGAGCGCCTCTGCCCGGCCGCCCCGTCTGGGAAGTGAGCAGCGCCTCTGCCCGGCCGCCGCGTCCGGGAAGAAGTGAGGAGCGCCTCTGCCCGGCCGCCCCGTCCGGGAAGAAGTGATGAGCGCCTCTGCCCGGGCGCCCCGTCCGGGAAGAAGTGAGGAGCGCCTCTGCCCGGCCGCCCCGTCCGGGAAGAAGTGAGGAGCGCCTCTGCCCGGGCGCCCCGTCCGGGAAGAAGTGAGGAGCCCTCTGCCCGGCCGCCCCATCTGGGAAGAAGTGAGGAGCGCCTCTGCCCGGCCGCCCCATCTGGGAGGTGAGGAGCGCCTCTGCCCGGCCACCCATCGTCTGGGAAGTGAGGAGCGCCTCTGCCCGGCCGCCCCGTCCGGGAAGACGTGAGGAGCGCCTCTGCCCGGCCGCCCCGTCCGGGAAGAAGTGAGGAGCGCCTCTGCCCGGCCGCCCCGTCCGGGAAGAAGTGAGGAGCGCCTCTGCCCGGCCGCCCCGTCCGGGAAGAAGTGAGGAGCGCCTCTGCCCGGCCGCCCCGTCCGGGAAGAAGTGAGGAGCGCCTCTGCCCGGCCGCCCCGTCTGGGAAGTGAGGAGCGCCTCTGCCCGGCCACCCCGTCCGGGAAGAAATGAGGAGCGCCTCTGCCCGGGCGCCCCATCCGGGAAGAAGTGAGGAGCGCCTCTGCCTGGCCGCCCCATCTGGGAGGTGAGGAGCGCCTCTGCCCGGCCACCCATCGTCTGGGAAGTGAGGAGCGCCTCTGCCCGGCCACCCACCGTCTGGGAAGTGAGGAGCGCCTCTGCCCGGCCGCCCCGTCTGGGAAGTGAGGAGCGCCTCTGTCCGGCCGCCCCGTCCGGGAAGAAGTGAGGAGCGCCTATGCCCGGCCGCCCCGTCCGGGAAGAAATGAGGAGCGCCTCTGCCCGGCCGCCCCGTCTGGGAGGTGAGGAGCGCCTCTGCCCGGCCACCCATCGTCTGGGAGGTGAGGAGCGCCTCTGCCCGGCCACCCATCGTCTGGGAGGTGAGGAGCGCCTCTGCCCGGCCACCCATCGTCTGGAAAGTGAGGAGCGCCTCTGCCCGGCCGCCCCATCTGGGAAGTGAGGAGTGCCTCTGCCCGGCCACCCATCGTCTGGGAAGTGAGGAGCGCCTCTGCCCGGCCGCCCCGTCCGGGAAGAAGTGAGGAGCGCCTCTGCCCGGCCACCCATCGTCTGGGAAGTGAGGAGCGCCTCTGCCTGGCCACCTATCGTCTGGGAAGAAGTGAGGAGCGTCTCTACCTGGCCGCCCCATCTGGGAAGTGAGGAGCTCCTCTGACCGGCTGCCCCGTGTCTGGGTAGAAGTGAGGAGCTCCTCTGCCTGGCCGCTCCGTCTGGGAGGTCTACCACGGAGGCCAGAAGCAATGTGGGGGCTGGACGTGGTGGCTCATGCCTGTGGTCCCGGCACTCTGGGGGGCGAGACGGGTTGATCACTTCGGGCTAGGAGTTCAAGACCAGTCTGGCCAACTTGGCGAAACATGAAGAATACAACAGACAAACCAACCAACCAACTCAGTGACAACAAAACAGGTCTACCCTGGAGTCATACTCTAATTTTTTCTATTTTCCTCCCTTTCTGATCCTTTATCCCACTTTCTTTTTCTTCCTCTTCCTTCTCCCTCTTCTTTGTCAAATAGAGGATTGAGTTATTATCACTGAAAAAAAAAAAAAAAGAAGCATGTTTGGACTGACATCCTTGGGAATCCAACAATAGTTAAAGATAACCACTTCCTTACTACCTGCTGATGTGGAGCACATACGAGGCGCTAAGCACCACCTGCACCAGGCTAGCCATTCGGTAAATGTTAGCTCTTATTGTTCTCTTATTGGTGGTGGGCAGAGTTGAAGTTCTGACGAGATCTTCTCAGAAGGGTTACATTGCAGGGGGGCCTTGGAAAATCATTCAGGGCTCTGAGCTTCAGTTTCCTTCTTCCTTGAAATGGGATGCGAATTCCCACCTTGCCAACCTCAAAGAACTAGTAGGATGGTGCAAAAGTAATTGTGATTTTTGCCATTAAAAGCAATAGCAAAACTGCATTACTTTTGTACCACCATGCCTAGTTCATTTTTTGTATTTATTATTATTTTTTTTTCTGAGATGGAATTTCACTCTTGTTGCCCAAGCTGGAGTGCAATGGCACGATCTCGGCTCACTGCAACCTCTGCCTCCGGGGTTCAAGCGATTCTCTTGCCTCGGCCTCCCGAGTAGCTGGGGTTACAGGCACCTGCCAACACACCCGGCTAAGTATTTTTGTATTTTTAGTAGAGACGGGTTTTCACCATGTTGGCCAGACTGGTCTCGAACTCCTGACCTCAGGTGATACACCCACCTAGGCCTCCCAAAGTGCTAGGATTTCAGGTGTGAGCCACCGCGGCCAGCCTAATTTTTTGTATTTTAATATGATGATCAGATGAGATATTCTGAGAAAGTGTTTGGAAAACTAAGGGGATCCATCAACCTAAAGTATCATTAAACTTGCACTGAGCTCAGCATCATGCTTGGGCTTGGGCAGGGGGAGAGACAGCAGCGGGTGCCGGGACGGCCCTGTGTCTGCATGCGCTCTGCTTGCCCTGCCTTTAGGACTTGAACATGTGAAAGTGTCTTGAAAGCTGTAAAGTCCTATCCAAGGGATCCTTTTATGATGAGCAGGGGTGGAGGCGGGAGTGGGAGTATCAGCTATGCCAGACTGATGAGGAGCTTTGTTTTACTAGAGTGCAGGAAATATAACTAGTGCAAGAGACCTGCATTCATCCAGGTTCTTGTAATTGCTGGGTGTCAAATCCACACAGTTGCTTGAAAAGAAGAAACCAAGATGGAACTAACAGAAACCACAGAGGTGGTTATGTCTTTTAATAATCAGACCCAAGGAGGAGAACTGAGAGAAAGCTTGAAGGAAACCTGCAGGAGCTTGTCTGCTTCTGTAAGGTCTCAAAGGCAGAACTACTTCCTCAAAAGGCCTTTTGGTAAATCACCATAAACAAAGGAAAGCAGAAATTCCTTTAAGCTTTTTGGTGCTTGATTCTAATCCACCCTGAGCCATGGTCCCAGGCCTCCTACACTCCTTGCTCCTTGGATGTTTATATGACAGAAAGTTATTTTCCCCAGAAACTGACAATCTGGATTGCAAAGACCGGGCCAGGAGGGAATTTATTCCAGAAACACTTGCAGTGTCTGGCACTTTACTCCATATTTCCTCATTTTGTGTTGTTTGTTTATGCAATGGAACTGCCTATGAGTCATATATTTGGGTGCTGAGGATGCAGAGTTAATTTGGATGAAGAGTTACTCTACAGCAAGGTCACAACTCTCTTGAATTCTTTTTTTTTTTTTTTGAGATGGAGTCTCGCTCTGTCGCCCAGGCTGGAGTGCAGTGGTGCAATCTCGGCTCACTGCAAGCTCCGCCTCCCGGGTTCACGCCATTCTCCTGCCTCAGCCTCTCCGAGTAGCTGGGACTACAGGCGCCCGCCACCACGCCCGACTAATTTTTTTGTATTTTTAGTAGATGGGGTTTCACCATGGTCTCGATCTCCTGACCTCATGATCCGCCCGCCTCGGCCTCCCAAAGTGCTGGGATTACAAGCGTGAGCCACCGCGCCCGGCCAACTCTCTTGAATTCTATGAAGGCTGAGAGAGGCGATGAAGCTTCAGAAGAAAAGTTTGCAGCTCGCAGAGGTTGGCTGAAGGAATGAAGCTGTCTCTGTAACATAAAGGTGTAAGGTGAAGCAGCAAGTGCTGATGGAGAAGCTGCAGCAAGTTGTCGAGAGATCTAGCTCAGATCATTGATGAAGGTGGCTACACTCAACAATGGATTTTCAGTGTAGATGAAACAACCTTCTATTGGAAGAAGATGCCACCCAGGACTTTCATAGCTAGAGAGAAGTCAATGCCTGGCTTCAAGGGATAGGCTGACTCTCTTCATAGGGGCTAATGCAGCTGGTGACTTTATGCTCTTTTGCCTTTCTAGAAATCCTAGGGCCCTTAATAATCATGCTAAATTTACTCTGCCTGTGCTCTGTAAATGGAACAACAAAGCCTGGGTGTCAGCACATATTTATAACATGGCTTAGTGAGTATTTTAAGTTTACTGTTGAGACCTACTGCTCAGAAAAAAAGATTCTTTAAAAAGTATTACTGCTCATTGACAATGCACTTGGTCATCCAAGAGCTCTGATGGAAATCTACAAGGAGATCAGTGTTGTTTTCATGCCTGCTGACACACCATCTGTTCTACAGCCCATGGATCAAGGAGTAATTTCCACTTTCAAGTCTTATTATTTCAGAAGTTCATTCTGTGAGGCTACTGCTGACATAGATGGTGATTCCTCTTGGCCAGGTGCAGTGGCTCACGCCTGTAATCCCAGCACTTTGGGAGGCCAAGGTGGGCAGATCACGAGGTCAGGAAATCAAGACCATCCTGGCTAACATGGTGAAACCCCATTTCTACTAAAAATACAAAAAAAAAAAAAAAAAAATTCACCGAGCGTGGTGGCGGGCACCTGTGGTCCCAGCTACTTGGGAAGCTGAGGCAGGAGAATGGCGTGAACCCAGGAGGTGGAGCTTGCAGTGAGCCGAGATTGCACCACTGCACTCCAGCCTGGGCGACAGAGCGAGACTCTATCTCAAAAAAAAAAAAAAAAAGAATATTCATTATTCATGGGAGGAGGCCAAAATATCAACACTAACAGGAGTTTAGGCCGGACACAGTGGCTCACACCTGTAGTCCCAGCACTTTGGGAGGCCAAGGCAGGTGGATCACCTGAGGTCAGGAGTTCGAGACCAGCCTGGCCAACAAGGTGAAACCTTGTCTCTACTAAAAATACAAAAATTAGCCAGGCGTGGTGGTGAGTGCCTGTAATCCCAACCACTTGGGAGGCCATGGCAGGAGAATTGCTTGAACCCAGGAGGCAGAGGTTGCAGTGAGCTGAGATCACGCCATTGCACTCCAGCCTGGGCGACAGAGCAAGACTCCATCTCAAAAACAACAACAACAACAACGACAAATTAGAGGAAGTTGATTCCAATGCTTATGCATGACTTTGAGGAGTTCAGACTTCAGTGGAGAGTAACTGCAGATGTTGTGGAAATAGCAAGATAACTAGAATTACAAGTGGAGCCTGAAGATGAAACTGAATTGCTGCCATCTCGTGATAACACTTGAATGGATGAGGAGTTGCTCCTTTTTTTTTTTTTTTTTGAGATGAAGTCTGGCTCTTGTGCCCCAGGCTGGAGTGCAGTGGCATGATCTTGGCTCACTGCAACCACTGCCTCCCGGGTTCAAGCAGTTCTCCTGCCTCAGCCTCCCGAGTAGCTGGGATTACAGGCACCTGCCACCACACTCAGCTAATTTTTGTATTTTTAGTAGAGATGGGGTTTCACCATGTTGGCCAGGCTGGTCTCGAACCTCTGACCTCAGGTGATCTACTTGCCTCAGCCTCCCAAAGTGTTGGGATTACAGGCGTGAGCCACCGTGTCAGGCCAGGAGTTGCTTCTTATGGATGAGCAAGGAAAGTGGTTTCTTGAGATGGAATCTACTCCTGGTGAAGATGCTATGAACATAGTTGAAATGGCAACAAAGAATTTAGAATATTCCATAAACTTAGTTAATAAGCAACAGCAGAGTTTGAGAGGATCGACTCCAATTTTGAAAGAAGTTTTACTGTGGGTAAAATGCTATGAAACAGCAGTGCACAGTACAGACAAATCTTTTGTGAAAAGAAGAGTCAATCAATGTGGCAAACAAAATTGTTGTCTTATTGTAAGAAATTGTTATGGCCACCCAGCCCTTCAGCAACCACTACCCTAATCAGTCAGCAGGCATGACAATGAGGCAAGACCCTCCACCAGCAAAAAGATCACGACTTGCTAGAGGCTCAGATGATTGTCAGCATTTTTTAAGCAATACTTTAAAGTTAAGGTATTGATAGTGGCAAGAGGCAGACAAATCCTAGGCAGACAGGGGTGGGTCCCTGGTGAAAGCTGACCTCCAAACCAGACGGTTTAAAGGCTGAAAGCCAAGCTACAAGTCTTGGATAAATCCATGGACGGATTGAGAACCTCTCTTTCTGTTTGGCACGCTTTCCTCTGATTGATCCCCGCCTTTGACCTATTTTACATATGCCTTCTCTTCCCTGTTTTTTTACGCCGTGCCCAACTTTAAGTGGTGCCTTTTTTTTTTAGCCTTTTTGGCATACTCACAAACCAATCAGCACACACTCTCCCATTTTGAACCCATAAAAATCCTCTTCAGTCCTGGTTCCACTTCCTGTAACTGAAACGATTACCTGCGAGGTATTATTTAACTTTTGGACTGTGATCTGTTTCTAACCTGTGACCATTTCACATAGCCATTCAAATATTATAAAGGTATGGTAAAGATTATGAAACAGGTCGGGCGCGGTGGCTCATGCCTGTATTCCCAGCACTTTGGGAAGCCGAAGTGGGTGGATCATGAGGTCAGGAGTTCGAGACCAGCCTGAGCAACGTGGTGAAACCTAATCTCTACTAAAAATACAAAAATTAGCCAGGCGTGGTGGCATGTGCTGTAATCCCAGCTACTCAGGAGGCTGAGGCAGGAGAATTACTTGAACCTGGGAGGCAGAGGTTGCAGTGAGCTAAGATCGTACCACTGTACTCCAGCCTGGGCGACAGAGCGAGATTCCGTCTCAAAAAAAAAAAAAAAATTATGAAACACTTACTTGGTATCATTTTGTAAGTAATGAGTTTTTAGTGCTGTTTGGACATTGAGACCATTTCATAAGATTTAGGTTTTGAGAATTTCACAGCATAAAGCCCATCACTGATGCAGCAATGAAGGAAATGTTCTACAACTCAATAGACAGGTGAGAGGAGAAATGTAATTCATATTAGATTTATTTATTTACTGAACTCAGAGCCTGGGGTTACTACTCGACCCCCACTGTTATCTAGTTTAAGTGTTCTTTTCTACTTTAGTACATACACCTAGTTTCTGTGTTTTTTGCCTTTTATAAATACAGAAAAGAGAATAATGTTTTAAAATAAAATCAAGGAAAGGCCTAAGGCACCTGAGAGGGTTTTTTAATTTTTTTCAGTGAAATGAAGGGAAATCGTTGCCAGCAAGAACTGTGGCAAGGTTATCCAAGGTGACAAATGTCTGTACCACCCAGCAGCTCAGAGTCCTTCTGAAGCATCCTGGTTGTCCAGAAAGACTACACCGTGACTCATGATACAGCCCAGTCTTCCCGGTAGCACTCAATAGTCTCCATTTCTCCTTCCCAACATGCATTTCTCCTTCTCTTCAGTTGGAGAAAGTAATTTAATTTTTTTTTTTTTTACAGAATCTCGCGCTGTTGCCCGGTTTGAAGTGCAGTGGCGCAATCTCAGCTCACTGCAAGCTCCGCCTCTTGGGTTCACGCCATTCTCCCGCCTCAGCCTCCCGAGTAGCTGGGACTACAGGCGCCCGCCACCACCCCTGGCTAATTTTTTTTTTTTTATATTTTTAGTAGAGATGGGGTTTCACCGTGTTAGCCAGAATAGTCTCGATCTCTTGACCTCGTGACAGTTTTAGTTGTCACAATTGTGGTGTCCTTCTGGCATCTGGTGGGCAGAGGCCAGGAATGCTGCTAAATATCCTACAAGGTACGGGATAAACTCCCACGGCAAAGAATTATATAGTCCAAAATGTCGATGGCCCTGAAGTTGTGAAATCCTGTCCTACAGAAATAAAGATCACTTAACATAAGTATTTACTGAGCGTTCACCGTTTTGTAGCTAATGCACCACATGTGCAATGTTGAAGTATAAATCATAAGCCAGTATCTTCCACAGTGAGATTTTCTGAGTGCATAAAGGATTGAGGTTATGTTCCATCCTACATAAATTAGACTCAATGCAAGTGATAAATGTTCTGAAAGAATATATATTTTTTTCTTCTTTGGCTTGTGTCTTTTTTGGTAGAAATCTTGGTTGCAATTTACTGACAGAACTGAGCTTTGGAACATTTCAGGCCTGGCACGGAATGCAGTTTTTACACAAGTTGTAAGTGAAATAGAAGATGAATACGTGTAAACAACTATTTACGTGTAAGAACCTCATACAATTGTTGGTTAACTGGGTATAAGCCCATTATGAATTCTGAAAAGTATGTCTTAAATCCATTCGTTTTTTCAAATGGGGAAACTAAAGTACAAAGAGGCCAAGAAACTTATATAGTTTGTATATGACCTGCCCTGCTTTTCCTAGTTCTGACCTTTGGCATGGGCAAGAAAAGGCATGAAACAAGTGACCCTATTGGCACAATGGTCTCAACACACCAAATGTATGTTGGGGGCTGGGCTCCTTTGTTTTGGGTCAAATCTTTCTAGTAAACAAAACTAATTTGCTTCAGGAAACATTTGCTATAGTGAGATATATGCCCACTGCATTTCTTTCCAAAGGCAAGTTGCCAAGGGAAGCTGCCAGTAATTTTGTGACCGATATGACAGTGTTCTGTGGTGTTTGTAAGTTGAAACAGTATATTTTATTGCATTACAAAAGTTTGTAAAAAAAAAAAAAAAGGACCCCAGCTGTGTTGGAATGATGATGAATTGAATAGAGCCTCAGTGTCAGGGCTTCTCACTTGCACGGTCCCTGGAGGCCCTTGGGAATCTTTGTGTTCATACTTTTCCATGTTCCTATTATTAATAGGTAAGGTTCAGGCCCTATAAAATCCTGAAATCACCCTGGGTTCCAATAATTACAACTTTGAATGAAGCCTCTATGTTATTGACAAATACTGATCAGCCGAGTTAGCGGTGTGGTAGGGTCAGTCTATTTTGAATCTGAAACCCATCCCAAGGATATAGCAAGAGCTTATTAGTGGACTTAACTGGGGTCCACTGGCCCAGCACAGTAAAGCCAAACCATACCGAGGTTTTGCAGCTGGAGAAAGGAGCACATTGGTTTGCAGGGCGCCAAACAAGGAGGACCACGCAGTTAACAATCAAAGTCCCCCTCTGAATGGTAGCAATAATCATATCTTTTACAGATGAAATCAGGAATGAAATGGTCTCTGGAAAACCAGCAGTGGTTGATAATCCTAAATGTTAAGTATGTACATATTTTTTCCCTGACTTTAAAGTGCTTCTCCTTCATTTACCTACACAGGTCCGGACTGATGGCTTATTTTAAAAAATTTTCTTACTCACTTCATTGGTTCTAACAATACAAGCTCCATAATTTTAGAAACTGAATGACTCTGCAATGTAGAAAGGCTATACCCTGGCCCGGCACGGTGGCTCACACCTGTAATCCCAGCACTTTGAGAGGCTGAGGAGGATGGATAACAGGGTGCCCGGGCATTTGTGGGGAGCACTGCCAAAGAAAAAAAGGCTCAGGACTCCAGCCCCAAGGGAGCTGGAACAGCCTCACATGGTGCAGGGGCCAAGAAGTTAGCCAAGAACTACTTCATCTCCCACCCCCCATCAAATGATGCCAAGGAGACTAACTCCAAAGGGGACTGATGTAAAATGCTTCTGCCCAGCACGGGTGTTCACTGCCCAAGAGCACTTGGCCAAGGGGGTGAGTGGGGCTGAAAATCCTGCTCATGCTCCATGCTGAGCTACATACAAAGTCTCCCCAAGACATTGTGGGGCCCTTCCGGACAGACATGGAGAGCTTCTGAAAGTCCTGCATGCTTGGAATTATTTTCAAGACCCCAGGTATGTGGTCTGCAGTGGTTCTAATCACTGTTATTATGGACTGAGATACTCATTTAGTCCTAATAAGACCAGAGAAGTACATTGTGAGAGGCGTGGGAACGGCAGCATCACTCAGTGTCTTGTCCATGTGTCTCCCCGGAGACATTTTCAGATTTCTGCCACATAGGAGATGCTCATGGCGAACTGAAACTCAGGTATATTGGAGGATTCATTGCTGTGGCCAGAGAAAGCAGAGGACATGCAAAATGCATATTTCCCTATCTTCCAGGGTGGCTTTTTCTAGTTAAGACAGCCATTCTGGGCCGGGCGCGGTGGCTCACGCCTGTAATCCCAGCACTTTGGGAGGCCGAGGCGGGTGGATCACAAGGTCAGGAGATCGAGACCATCCTGGCTAACACGGTGAAACCCCGTCTCTACTAAAAAAATACAAAAAATTAGCCAGGTGCGGTGGCGGGCGCCTGTAGTCCCAGCTACTCGGGAGGCTGAGGCAGGAAAATGGCGTGAACCCGGGAGGGGGAGCTTGCAGTGAGCCGAGATAGCGCCACTGCACTCCGGCCTGGGCAAAAGAGGGAGATTCTGTCTCAAAAAAAAAAAAAAAAAGACAGCCACTCTGGCTTAGGGATATGTACAGACCTCCCAGTGCTACACACGTGAAAAACATGGCACAGAAACCTCACGGCAAGGAGTCTTCCAACAAGGATGACATCTTTCACAAGGACATGGAGTAAACGATACAGCCTTCATGGTTCCCATCTAAAATGAGGAGGGAGTGAAAAGTTGAATTGCTCCTTTCAAGAATCAACAACCTTGGCATTTTAATTCCTATCCCAGGGGCAGCGAAGCCCCAACAGAGAAGACTCAAACCAGAAATTCGTCTGGCTGCTGAGAGGGAGGAGTGTGAGGTCTCCTGGGAGGACCTCAGGCCTCAGGCCTCTGCAAACTTGGGAAACCACTGCTGAGGTCCTTCCAGCTCCACGGTCCCCAGGCTGGTGACTGATGGGGGAATATGGAGTCCAGCTGACCACCAGAGCCTGCATGTCTGCTGCTAGCAGGGAGGAAAGGATGACTTCTACCTCCTTTCCATATTCCAAATTTCACATGATTGCATTTTTTTGGCAGCACCCTGCTGGCAAGGGAGACTCGATATGTGGTTCCTGGGCTTCCGGCACCTGCCCAGAAAGGGGTGAAATGAGTGTCACAAGCAGCCACCACTCTGCAGCACATCTCCACATCTAGGCGTGGTGGGGAACCCCACTTATACTTGGAGGTGTCCTGCCACCCTACCCACTTTTTGGTAGGCGTTTGGGTGTCCAAGGCTTTGCAGAAGAAGCAGGCAGGGAGTCTATGGTGGAGTAACGTGGTGGAGAGGCCTGGAGAGGTGTCATTCTAGCTGGGCAGTGGGTGACAGGTAGTCATCCCCTCAGTGAACACTGGATGTGCTCTGTGGCTCCACTAGGGGGCTCCATTCCTTCTGGGCCAAAGCTGAAGAAGCTGCTGCTGCACCAGAGAAGGGCATCTGGATGAAGGTGGAAGCACATGCAGGCCCGCAGAACCTCTTAAAGCATCTTTAGGTGTGGGCTTGGAACTGGCAGGCTTTCATTTCTGCTTCATTCCATGGCCAAAGCAAGCCACATGGGCAAGTCTGAAGCCGGGGGCAAGAAAGTATCCTCCACCCACAATGAAACCATGGCAAGTGGTAGGTACAAGGAGGGCTGAGGAATTGGGGCCAATAGTTCTATCTATCCCAGTGAGTGAGGAGCCCTGCTTTGGGGATTGCACAACCTGGGTCTGCTCTTGCTGTGGTGTCTGTCACTATGAACATGACAACACGGATTGCCATCAGGTCAGGGACCCTGACAAGGCAAGAATCATGTCCTCCTCTGCACACAACCCCACTCCCTTCCCCACCATGCGTTAACACCAAGCCCGGCCCTCAGGGATGACTCAGGAATATTGCTGAGAGCATTTTAGGCCATTCCTTCATTATCCCCATGTGACTTGTTGATAAAGATAAGTTCCTCTTCAAGTTCACCTTTTTGAATAAAAGGGATTTATTTAAATATTTCTTTTAAACCTCCACAGCTTTTCATATCTCACACTAACAGATCTTTTATCCTACTAATAACTCTTTGTTAAGCCCAAGTAGTTGTTAAATGGAGTAAAAGAGTAAATATATTCTGTGTTCTTATATTGTAACCAAGGCCTATCTCATTTTTTCCCTAAGTCTGTCCAGACATGCCTGAACGTGCCCAGGCATGTCCCAGCTTGCAGCCTGTGCCCCTTCCTTATTTGGAAATGTTATTGCCTTCCTAGTTTCCTGTAAAAAATCCACTCCCTTCCTTTGTTCCCCATTGTGCCTTTACCTGTTTAGGAAAATTTCAAGGTTTTAGCCAGTCGGGGTCAGTTTAGATTGTGAGGTCCAGTTCCAACCAATGGAGATAGGACACAGCAGTAGAAGCCCAGTGTGTCAGGGATAAAAACTCCTGCCTGGCTGGGCGTGGTGGCTCATGCTTGTAATCCCAGCACTTTGGGAGGCCGAGGCGGGCAGATCACGAGGTCAGGAGATCGAAACCACGGTGAAACCCCATCTCTACTAAAAATACAAAAAAAAAATTAGCCGGGCATGGTGGCGGGCACCTGTAGTCCCAGCTACTCAGAGAGGCTGAGGCAGGAGAATGGCGTGAACCCAGGAGGCGGAGCTTGCAGTGAGCTGAGATTGCGCCACTGCACTGCAGCCTGGGCGACAGAGCGAGACTCCGTCTCAAAAAAAAAAAAAAAAAAAAAACTCCTGCCTTTCTTTGTTCGGTGTGCTCTTGTGGCAGTCCAGCTTCTGAGAAGCACCCTTTCTGCAGAAAGTAAATTTGCCTTGCTGAGAAAATTGTCTGAGTGCTGGTTCTTCTTTGCAGCACTGAGGAACAAGCATTTGTTTGCAACACTTGTTATGAAATATAGACTGGGCCAGGTGCGGTGGCTCACACCTGTAATCCCAGCGCTTTGGGAGGCCGAGGCAGGTGTATCACCTGAGGTCAGGAGTTCAAGACCAGCCTGGGCAACATGGTGAAACCCTGTCTCTACTTAAAATACAAAAATTAGCTAGGCATGGTGGTGTGTGCCTGTAATCCCAGCTACTCGGGAGGCTGAGGCATGAGAATTGCTCGAGCCCAGGAGGTGGAGGTTGCAGTGAGCTGAGATTGCGCCATTGCACTCCAGCCTAGGTGACAGAGTGAGACTCTGTCTCAAAAAAAAAAAAAAAAAAAAAAAAGAAACATAGACTTATTTCCTAAAGATCAGCACATAGTGCTAAGTATTTCCCCTGTAAGCTGTAAACAGACTCTGCCATTTGAAACTGGGATCTGTCCCCAGATCTGTCAGACCACCAAATCCCCTGTCTACTGCTGCCCTCCAGAAGAAAGGGTTTATACAGAGCCAAACCCCAAGGCAGGTTAGTGAAATTTCTCTAAAGGCCATTTAAAGCTGGAAAGAGGCTCACCACCTGAAATGCCCTAAGACGAAGCCTGTCCAGGGATCCAGATGGACTTAAGGACAATTTTTTTTTTTTGACACAATCTCATTCTGTCTTCCAGGCTGGGATGCAGTGGTGCAAACTTGGCTCACGGCAAGCCTCAAGCTCCTGGGCTCAGGTGATCCTCTCGCCTCAGCCTCCAGAGTAGCTGGGACTACAAGCATGTGCCACTATGCCCAATTAATTTTTTTAAAGATTTTTTGTAGAGACGGGGTCTCCCTGTGTTGCTCAGTCTAGTCTTAAACTCCTGGAATCAAGCAATCCTCCCACCTCTGCCCCTCAAAGTGCTAGGATTACAGGCATGAGCCAAAGCACCTGTCCTCTTAAGGACAATTTTAAGAACAGTGAGGCTCACCGTCAGAGCCCCTGCTGCTCTACAAAGCCCCTTGGCCCCTCTCACCAGGACAAAAGGAAGAGCAGCCCCAGATGTTTTGCCTTAATGGCCATCTTTCTCAGGAGACTTTTCTCTTTAAAGGAGAACCACTTAGAACTATGATTAACTCTAAAGAATGCCACCAGCACTACTGAATGCCAGGCATGGGCCTCATGGGTGAAGAGTATATTTTAGAGCAGTGATTCATGGTAAATTATCTCCCCCAGCCCCTAAAATTAACTATTCAATGTCAAACTATCTCAGGCTCAGGCTGACAAAAGTGGAGGCATGAGGAACCTAGGGTTGTTTCGAAGTGTCTTGGTTACGGTATATGTGGAAGATTTTAGAGCTTGTTGTAAAAACCTGATGACCTATTGCTCTCCGGGATGGGTGAGGGATTGCCTTTGTAGATTACAAGAGGATATTATGCAGCACTTTTTAAAAATGAGGCAGACTAGGCCAGGTGTGGTGGCTCACACCTGTAATCTCAGCACTTTGGGAGGCCAAGGTGGGCAGATCACCTGAGGTTGGGAGTTCGAGACCAGCCTGACCAACATGGAGAAACCCTGTCTTTACTAAAAATACAAAAATTAGTTGGGTATAGTGGCAGGCACCTGTAATCCCAGCTACTTGGGAGGCTGAGGCAGGAGAATCGCTTGAACCCAGGAGGTGGAAGTTGCAGTGAGCCGAGATAGCGCCATTGCACTCCAGCCTAGGCAACAAGAGCAAAACTCCATCTTAAAAAAAAAAAGGGGTGGGGGTGGGGCAGACTGGGGCAATCTGTATCCAAAATACGTAGGTGCTGTTAAGGGAATAAAGCAAGATGTAGTAGGGTGTGTATAGTATGCTACTGTGTGTTGCGCATTAGCTGTACAGAACTGTGTGGTCCGATACAGTAGCCACTAGCCACATATGGCTACTTACATATAAATTTAGGCCAGGCATGGTGGCTCATGCCTGTAATCCCAGCACTTTGGGAGGCCAAGGTGGGAGGATAACTTGAGGCCACAGCCTGGGCAACATAATGAAACCATTTTTCTACAGAAAAATTTAAAAATGTAAAAATTGGCCAGGCACAGTGGCTTGTGCCTATAATCCCAGTACTTTGGGGGGCCGAGGCAGGTGGATCACCTGAGGTCAGGAGTTTGAGACCAGCCTGCCAACATATAGTGAAACCCCATCTCTACTAAAAAATACAAAAATTAGCCAGGCATGGTGGTGCATGCCTGTAGTCTCGGCTACTTGGGAAGCTGAGGCAGAATTGCCTGAACCCGGGAGGCAGAGGTTGCAGTGAGCTGAGATAGTGCCGCTGCACTCCAGCCTGGGCGACAGAGCAAGACTGTCTCTCAAAAAAAAAAAAAAAAAGTAACCAAACATGATGGTGTGCATCTGTAGTCCCAGCAACTCAGGAAGCTGAGGTGGGAGACCAGGAGGTCAAGGTGGCAGTGAGCTATGATTGCACTATTGCACTCCAGCCTGGGCAACAGAGTAAGGCCCTGTCCCAAAAAATAAATTTAAATTTAAATTAATACAAATTAAATACAGTTTAAAAGTCAGCTCCAGCTGGATGTGGTAGCTCACACCTATGATCCCAGCCCTTTGGGAGGCCAAGGTAGGAGGATCACTTGAGGCCAGGAGTTTGAGACCAGCCTTGCCGACATGGTGAAACCCCATCTCTACTAAAAATACAAAAAATTAGCCGGGCGTGGTGGCAGGTGCCTGTAATCCCAGCTACTTGGGAGGCTGAGTCAGGAGAATCACTTGAACCTGGGAAGCAGAGGTTTCAGTGAGGCGAGATGTGCCATTACACTCCAGCCTGGGCAACAAGAGCGAAAGTCCATCTAAAAAATATAAATAAATAATTTTAAAGGAATATTTGTCAGAGGATCAGAACAGAACATACTTTATTTAACAGCCTGTTAGTTTAATTTGTAATTTGCAAATATTGAGACAGATGGCCTGTGGCATCCATCTGTCCTCTTGCCCTGAGCTGCACATCCAGACTTGCCTCATAGGCCCCAGTTTGTGTTTTCCAGTTCTTTGAATAGGTAGGAATCTACCCAGGGCTCATGTTTTTCCCAGCTGTGGGGCTGGGGCGGAGGGTCCCTCTGGTATCCCTTTGAATGCTGCAGAAACCAAATTTCCAGCATGTGGTCCTGGGCTATGGAAACCTCTCCTTCTGCTTGGGACTCTCACTCTCCAGAGACGAGTTCATTCAGGCCATCTGAGGCCCCTGAAGATTTTTGGCCACAAATGATTCCTCATAAAGTGGTGCCCCCAGGATGTTCAGCCTCCCCCCAACCCCTGCAGGCTTCCTATCCCAGGGTGCCATGTGCTGCTGCCCTGCTGGGAAGAGAAGTCTGGAGGGGCACAGGGCAGCGCTGCCCGCTTAGAAGCCCCTTGTCCTTTCTTTCTATTGGAGCCTGCCGCCCTGTTCCAGAGGGAACAGTGGTCTGTCAGTAACAAAATTTTTTCTGTCTAGCCCCTTTTTTGCTACAGTTGGTAGAAATTCATCCCAGACTTCCTTGGTAACTAATGATGTTGGGATGTTGTGGCCTTCACTGAGAGGAGACAGGTTGTCAGGTCACCGTTTCACAGATGGTTGACCCGATGCCAACCATAACAGGCAGGTCTCCTTTGGCTGCAAGTGACAGAAACCCAATTCAAACTTGTTCTGTGAGTGGGGACATTTCTTGAACCTCAGAACTGAAGGAAGGGGAAGAGTGTGTTTGGGTCCCAGAAAGGGTGAACCGTGGGACTAGAATCCCATCCAGACTCCACTCCCTCTTCACGGAGGCTTAGTGCCTCAGATGGGCTGTGTACTCTGGCCCAGCACCCACAGGCTTCCTGGGAGAAGGTGAGCAGCTTTACTTGCTTCCACTTCCAAATGTAGTGACTGGTGCACAAGCATTCCTATGCCTATGGGCGGGGGGGGTGGCGGGGGACAGGGCCGTAAGACTGGCAGCCCCCGCTAAAGTCCCATGAGGGAAGGAGTTCCCCCAAAGGCAGTGCTGTTCTCAGACAGGAAGGGAAGAGTCAGTGCTCTCCACTCTGTCCCGCCTGGCCATTTTCCTCACAGATGTCACCTGTCCTTCCAGGCCCAGCTGCTATTTCTGCCTGACGCTTGCCCAATTTGCATGGCTAAAACCAGTGTATTTCCAGGAGATGGATGATGTTACAGAACTGGGGCTCCGGAAGGCTGGGGTGGCCCGGCACTCCCGCCTTCTTTAGAACACAGAGAGCTGTTAGTTAGACAGGGCTGAAGTGCAGGTGGCGAGGAACAGGAGGCTCCCACCGCAGATGGCCTAGTTCTACGGGTCCTCCCAGAAATTCCTGGGCCAGCCGGAACCCGGGGTCAGAGAGGGATGGGAGAGAGGTAGGCTGTGAAAAGGGGTGGGAACACACCTTCTGGAGCCACTGTCTTCCTTGAGGGGACCCCGAGAGGGGGCTTAATGGGCAAGGATGGAGCTTCCTGCTTCCCGAGGCGCAGTGACACCAATCTCTGAGGGACCCTCCTGAGTTAGTGTGGGGTAGTCAGTTGTTGTTTGCCTGAAATTCTAATTTAACAGGGGATCTTGTAAATTTTATTTGCTAAATCTGTCAGCTCTGGGGGTAGGAGGATGAGAAAAGCAAAAGAATGGCCCCAAGCTCAGGCCGCTGTGGAGTGAGACAGAACAAGAGACCAGAGAGGAAACAAGCCCACCAGGGTAGCCATCTTGTCCAAGCAGAAACCGCCGGACACCTGAAGGTGGTGGATGGAAGAACTCAGGCCTCCGCCCCCTCAGCAGCATACACCTAGTTTAGGGGAAGGACATACCTTCCCTCAGTGACAGAAATAGCCCCAGATTTTCAATCTTTACAATCTATACACCTGACAAAGGACTAATATCCAGAATCTACAATGAACTCAAACAAAGCAGTAAGAAAAAAAAAATCCCATCAAAAAGTGGGCTAAGGACATGAATAGACAATTCTCAAAACAAGATAGACAAATGGCCAACAAACATATGAAAAAACGCTCAACATCACTAATGATCAGGGAAATTCAAATCAAAACCACAGTGTGATACCACCTTGCTCCTGTAAGAATGGCCATAATAAAAAAAAAATCGAAAAACAGATGTTGGCGTGGTGCGCTGATCAGGGAACATTTCTACACTGCTAGTGGGAATGTAAACTAGTACAGCTGCTAAGGAAAACAGTGTGGAGATTCCTTAAAGAACTAAAAGTAGAACTACCATTTGATCCAGCAATCCCACTACTGGGTATCTACCCAGAGGAAAAGAAGTCATTATTTGAAAAAGATACTTGCACACACATATTTATAGCAGCACAATTCACAATTGCAAAATTGTGGAACCAATCCAAATGCCCATCAATCAACCAGTGGATAAAGAGACTGTGGTATATGTATATAATGGAATACTACACAGCCTTAAAAAGGAATGAATTAACAGCATTTGCAGTGACCTGGATGAGATTGGAGATTATTATTCTACGTGAAGGCCAGTGGAGTAAGTGCCAGAGGGCTAGCAATGAAGGGGATTCTGGGCATTGCTGTACATGGGAGACTCGGCAAGAACTGGGTCATGTGTGTGGAGAAGTTAGAGCGTGAGGCAAAAACCATGTCTTTTTTCTCCACAGGGTAGAATGGAGGTTGCACTGTTCGGGCCGGCCACTCTCCTACTGGCTGACAGCACGCTGCCTGGGATGAAACAGGGTGTGTGTGCACCGTGGAGTCAGTCCAAGACTCCTGTTGTCACTCAGGGATTCTTCATTTCTTCTTCCTATTGCCTCCACTTCATGTTATTTTATTCCCTTCCCGTTTACAAGTAAAAACTGACCAGAGCCCCAGGAATAAATGGTTTTCTTGGCTTCCTCCTTGCTCCCATCTGGACCCAGTCCCCTGGTTCCTCTTGGTCATTTGCAAACCAAGAGGACCACAATAAACAAATCTCCATATTTTTTTGAAATATTAAAGCATTCACTCTGCAAAGAATGTGTCAATTTATTCATTATTAATTCTATGTATATTTGAGTACATAAGACAGTAGGAGTGTACTAGGTACGAGAAGGAAGATAAAACAGAACTATTTTTCTTAAGGTGTTCATAATCTAGGTGGAGAAGCAGAGACATCCACAAACATTACAAGAGATTATTAAATATATAATAAAATCCATAATTATTGCTTTGAAACAGTATTGGCGTCCAAAAATTTCTCCGAAGAACAATTTTTGAAGTAAAACAGAAAGCTCAGAAGTAGGCAATGGGTGAGGCTAAGGGTCTGGTATTGGGGTGGAGAAAGTAGTGATGGGATGGAGAAATAATGGCAGATGCTAATGATTTGGGGGTAATTTGGGAGAATAGGCTAGGATCTAGATGATTGAAAAAAAGGCTTCTCTGAACACAATCTGGTTTGCTTGGAGGGTGCTGATGTGGAGTAGAACATGTTTAAAGAAAAAGCAAAGGCAGAAAAGTGACAGTTGAAGGAATGTCCAGCATAGAGCCACCATCAGTAGTGTCTGACCAAGCTTGGGTTTTATCTCGGACCCCTCATTTCTCTACCTCTGAGCCTTAACTGCTTCTACTATAAAAGGAGAGATTTGACTATTCAGTGGTTCCCAGACTTTTGTTTTTCACAGGTCATAAAATGTAAAAAAAAATAAACCTGAGATTTTTAATTTTTAATTATAATATCCAAGTAAGAGCATTAAAGCAACTATATTTATCCAACTGTCCTCTATTTATCAGCATCTTTTCATAAAGGGAGGTCATACTTGTAGGAGAATGGAGTGGAATCTATTTTATTTTATGAAATTATTAAAAACCTGATTATATTTTCCATATTGTCCTCATTTTGTAGAGTCGGGGTGGAAACTTTATCACAGCATGGGTCTGAGGACCATTATTTAGAAACCACAAGAGACTTGTCCTGCAGGGTCTCATCTGGCTTTGACATTCTAGGATTAAAGTAAAGAGCAGTAGGACCCACTTTCCCTCCTGTGTTACTGAAACTGCCTTTACAAAAATTATGACAATTCTGACCTAACTGACTCCATCTTGCTTCTAACCTCCAAGCTGCCCTTGCTCATTCCTGGGCACAGGCCAAGCTGACTATGGGAGGAATTTAGTTTATTGTGTAACTTTGAAACAAAGATGATAGTCCCTTCCTAAAACAAATCACCTCCTTGCTTGGGAATCGGACCTCCCTTGTAAGACTAACAAATTAGCCACAAGATTAGATATTATAGCTCAGGAATTATGTAGCCAGAGGCCACAGGATTTCAAACCTACCCAATTACTCCTATAGATAACATTGTTGTAGGCTGGGCACAGTGGCTCATGCCTGTAATTCCAGCACTTTGGGAGGTGGGTGGATCATTTTAGGTCAGGAGTCCAAGACCAGCGTCGCCAACATGGTGAAACCCTGTCTCTACTAAAAATACAAAAATTGGCCGGGTGTGGTGGCAGGCACCTGTTATCCCACCTACTCAAGAGGCTGAGCAGGGAGAATTGCTTGAACCCAGGAGGCGGAGGTTGCAGTGAGCCAAGATTGCGCCACTGCCTGGTCAACAGAGGGAGACTCTGCCTCAAAAAAAAAAAAAAAAAAGAAAAAAAAGATAACATTGTTATAGTCTCAGCAATGCACCAAGATTTAACAGTCACTCCTTGTCTGAGATAACGCGCCCCAGAGTTCTTTGTCCTACCTCCAAGACAATTGAGAGCAGACACAAAGGTGAGGTTAGAGTGAAAGTTTAATAAGCGAAAGAAGAAAGCTCTCTGCCAGCAGAGACGGAGTCTTGAATGGGTGCCCCTATGAGGCTGGTGTCCAGGGTTTTTAAAGACTGGGAAGGGGAAGGAATGTGCTTAGTTGCCCCAGGACCAATCAGGAGCTGAAATGATGATTCCTAGATGCTGCTTAGCTTGGCCCCGGACCTATCAAGGGCTGAAGTGATAATTCATAGAGGCCGAACTTATAGTCCAAAAAGGAAAGTAGAGTGTCCACTGGAGCCCACTGTACCCACGCCCACAAAAGGAGAAGAAACTTTGTCCTGGGAGCCCGCTGACTATACAAAGGACAAAGACATTTCTATGCCAGGCCTTCTTCCTTTATGTGAGTGAGATGGAAGTTTGTTGGTTTTTATCCAAATGGACCTGAGGTTTTTCTATCTGTGCATCCATGGGCATGTCTCCAGGCACAACACCCTGTGCCTGTTCCCTTATAGGTGCCTGCAGCTTGAATGTTTTCCCAGGCTGCTTTTTATGTTATGTGGGGATGAGGCACTGACATGTGGGCCGGGAGCTCTCTGGGGACCCTTCCCTTGTTATCTACCTAAGGCAAGCTAACTAACTCCCTTCAACATTACTATTGTAAAACCTAAGGGCCGGGCGTGGTGGCTCATGCCTGTAATCCCAGCACTTTGGGAGGCCAAGGCGGGCGGATCACAAGGTCAGGAGATCAAGACCATCCTGGCTAACACAGAGAAACCCCTTCTCTACTAAAAATACAAAAATTAGCCCTGCATGGTGGTGTGTGCCTGTAGTCCCAGCTGCTGGGGAGGCTGAGGCAGCGATTTGGTGTGAACCCGGGAGGCGGAGCTTGCAGTGAGCCAAGATTGCGCCACTGCACTCCAGCCTGGGCAACAGAGTGACACTCTGTCTCAAAAAAAAAAAAAAACAACAAACCTAAGATTGGCGTTCTAGGTATTTTTCAGACCCTGTATTCTGATGGACCAGCTGGCATCACTCAGATTGGCAAACTGGCTCATCTGGTCTTGTGGTCCCCAATCAGGAATTCACTCAGCACAAGAACACAAGCTCTGACACCCTATGATTTCATCCTTGACCCAACCAATCAGCATTTCCCACTCCCTAGCCCCCTGCCTGCCAAACTATCCTTAAAAAACCCTAGCTTCCAAATTTTCAGGGAGGCTGATTTGAGTAATAATAAAACTCCAGTCTTCTATTTAGCTGATTCTGTGCTTATTAAACTCTTTCTCTATTTCAATAATGCTGTCTCAGTAAGTCAGCTTTTCTGGGCAGTGGGCACAATGAACCCATCCGGTGATTACACTGCTCTACCATGTAGCTGATTATGACACCTACCCCTCTCAGACACCATCAGCTCCAATTTGGACCTATTCTTTGATTTTTTTTTTTTTTTTTTTCAGAATTGATCTCTACTTCTCACTCGAACCTCTGATCTCCCGCATCATCTGACCTCCACAAGTACACGTGCACAATTCACCAGAATCACGTAGGACAACTAGGAAATTCTTTTTAAGGATTTCATGCTAGACTGTTAATAGCTTAGTGAGTCATGCTTTTATTTGAATATGTTAAACTCCTTAAAAAAAAAAAACCTCTTAAGTCAAAAGATTGCATCTTTCATGGTTATTTCCCACAAGCTCAGTAGGTAGTGCTAATACTTAGTACCCTAATCTCCACCAGGAGTGAAGATGAAACTGGCTGCTATAAACATGTCCCTACCCTTTCATGCTGTCAGGCCATTTTGGGACTCTACCCTAAACATGCACTTGAATGGAAGTTCTAAACTCAGGGATCGTGGCGGTGTGGCTGGAGGAGAACAGGTTCACAGGCCCGCCCCAGGTAGGAGGGGCGAGGGAGCGATCCGGGTGCCGCCCCGCCCCTCGCCTGAGCCTCTTCTTTAAAACAAAAAACAAAAAACAAACAAAAAAAAAAGCGCGGGCGTGCCTTGCGCAGGCGCAGTGCTGTGTGAGCCTTAGCCGCGCAGGCTCAGTGAAGGGAGGATGGCGGATCTGTTACCTTTTGCGGTTCCCACCAAGAGTGACAGAACCTTGCTAGTGTGGGAGCTGAGCTCTGGACCCACGGCCGAGGCTTTGCATGTGAGCTGGGGCCAGGGTGGAGGGAGGGATGGAGAAAGCCGCCCACCCGCTAACTGGGAGTTCCAGAGTCCTGCTTCAGCACCTCACCTGCCTCAGCCTCTGCTGAAGGACTCTTTTTTTTTTTTTTTTTTTTTTTTTGAGACACACTGTTGTTCTGTTGCCCAGGCTGTAGTGCAGTGGCGCGATCTCAGCCCACTGCAGCATCCGCCTCCCGGGTTCAAGCGATTTTCCTGACTCGGCCTCCGGAGTAGCTGGGATTACAGGTGCCCGCCACCACACCTGGCTAATTTAGTATTTTAGTAGAGGCAGGGTTTCACCTTGTTGGCCAGGCTGGCCTCGAACTCCTGACCTCAGGTAATCCGCCCGCCTTGGCTTCCCAAAGTGCTGGGATTACAGGCGTGAGCCACCGCGCCTGGCCTGCTGAAGGACTCTTAATTCTAGAGGGGACCCCAGCGGACAGCTACCCCAAACAGATTTTGAGAGTCCCGGAGAGGTACCTCTCCACAGTCAGCACATTTTACCTTCTAGGACTTCTTAAAGTTTAGGATCTTAAGAAGAAAACTTGTTGGTTAAGTGGGAAGTGTTTAGAATTGCATCCTTCTCGAAGGGTTTGGGGAATATGAAGGCATGGGCGGTTTTGTTTTCTGGGCGTGAGATTTCATGCGCTTATTTGGCGTAGGACCACCCCCACACCTTTCTCTGTTCACAGCATTTTCCCAGTTTGACCTTTTGTATTCAGTCCGGGTCTTCCCAAATGTTGCAGTGGCCCATTCTGGTTTCTATGTCGTCACTAAGTTTTATTCAGCAATGGCTGTCCACGGAGCCCAAAAGTCATGTGACCGGAAGCAGCTTTTTCAGACATCTCCTGTCAAGGTGGCTCCAAATATGGAATTCCTAGCTCCGCTGAAATGAAGTGCTGAATTCAATAATAGATAGCATTTGTCCAGCACTCTGGTTTACAGAATATTTTCAGATGCATTGCCACACTAATCTTCCAATTCTCTGGTTTTTTTAGATTAAGAAACTCAAACTCAGGATGGTTAATTGACTTGCTTAAGGTTCCTGACAAGAATTATGGAAGCTTGAGGTTGAACTCAAACCTACTGATGGTAAACCCCATGTCATTTTATGCTGTCCCTTTTTAAGAAATCTCAGCTTGGGCAACATAGTGAGACCCCATCTCTACAGAAAAAATTTAAAGATCAGGCTGGGCACGGTGGCTCATTCCTGTAATCCCAGCAGTTTGGGAGACTGAGTCAGACGGATCACTTGAGACCAGGAGTTCGAGACCAGCCTTGGCAATATGGCAAAACTCTATCTGTACTAAAAATACAAAAAATACAGTTCCCTATTGCACTGTGCCTCAGTGGCCTCCTGTGTAGGGTAGAGGTAGCAGTAGCACCCACCCCATAGATGACGACACAAGTAAATCTCCTAAAATGTGCCTGGAACATAGGAAACACCCAGTAAATGTGAGCTGCCAGCAACACCACCAGCAGTACCATCCCAGAGGCCAAAAGTCAGTAGACCAGGACCTTTGGTTTTAAGTAATGTTTACCTCTGCCTAATTTTGTTAGTTGTGGCTCCTTCTTCATGGTGAAAGAGAGCTAAGTGCTTGTCTACAGAGGCAGAGGGAAGAGTGAGCACAGCTGGGAGGATTCTGCTCAGTCTGTAATGGGCCTGGGGGAGAAGAGCCCCAGGGAACAGAGAGAGGTGTCAGCAGCTGTAGAGAGAGGAGGCTCCAGCCGGGCGTGGTGGCTCACACCTATAATCCCAACACTTTGGGAGGCTGAGATGAAAGGATTGCTTGAGCCCAGGAGTTCAAGATCAGCCTGGGCAGAAAAACAAGACCCCATCTCTACAAAAAATACAATAATTAGCTAGGCATGGTGGTTCCCACCTGTAGTCCCAGCTACCTGGAAGGCTGAGGTGGGAGGATCACTTGAGCCCAGGAGTTCAAGGCTGCAGTGAGCCATGATTGCATCACTGAACTGAATCCTGGACAACAGACTGAGACCCTGTCTCTGAAAAAAAGAGAGAAAAGGGAGGCTCTGAGAAGGGGAAGGTAGGCCCTGCAGGAGGCTGCCCCTTTGGCCTTGAGGAGGGGCTCTTGGAATTACTTAATGTTCCTTAGGAGAGCAGAGTCAGTGCACAGGTTTGCTGAGAGCAGCATCTTCATCTGTTAATTAAAAATGGGATCTAAGGCCGAGCACAATGGCTCATGCCTGTAATCCCAGCACTTTGGGAGGCTGAGGTGGTCGTATCACTTGAGCCCAGGAGTTCAAGACCAGCCTAGCCAACAAAGAGAAACCCTGTCTCTACTACAAATACAAAAATTGACCGGGTGCAGTGGCTCACGCCTGTAATCCCAGCACTTTGGGAGGCCAAGTAAGGCGGATCACCTGAGGTCGGGAGTTCGAGACCAGCCTGACCAACATGGAGAAACCCCATCTCTACTAAAAATACAAAATTAGCTGGGCGTGGTGGTGCATGTCTATAATCCCAGCTACTCGGGATGGTGAGGCAGGAGAATTGCTCAAACCTGGGAGGTGGAGCTTGCAGTGAGCCGAGGTCGCACCACTGCACTCCAGCCTGGGCAACAAGAGCGAAACTCCATCTCAAAAAGCAAAAAAAAAAACCACACACACACACACACACACAAATTAGCCGGGCATGGTGGCACACACCTGTGGTCCCAGCTACTCAGGAGGCTGAGGCAGGAGAATTGCTTGAACCCAGGAGGTAAAGGCTGCAGTGAGCCGAGATCGTGCCACTGCACTCCAGTCTGGGCAACAGAGCAAGACCCTGTCTCAAAACACAAAGAAACAAAACCACACAAACTTTGAGGGGGACAGACTGAAAAAGGGGAAAGACTGAAGCTGGAAGGGAAGGTTCTAACCCAAGACTCTGGGAATGTATAATGAAATTTTACTGGCCCGTATTCAGGTGATTTTTTTTTTTTTCAATGCTTTAGCTTTGTGGAAAACTGTAGGCATAATTTAGCTATCTCTAGGGACCAAATGTAAAAATGTTTTATGAACATCAGAAAAATCATCTCCCACAAAATTTCTCTTTGGATTTCACAGTTCAAGTAAAGATTCTGCCCCTCTTCCTTCCTCCCTGCACCTCCGGCCCCATCTTGGCAAAGGAAGTAATCCATTGTCCTCCATCCAAGAAGATAAATCAGATGGAGGCATCGCCTGGCGCTCTGTAAGGCTTGTGAGGAGTGCTTCTAATTCTTCATGTGGGAGGGTCGTTAGTGTGGGCAGTGGGATGAGAAGGAGGCAGCAACAACTAGGACATTCTCAAGCTCCTGGGACTGTGCAAATAAATAGATGGTAAGCTCACAGTTTCGTGAGCCAACAGCGAGGATCTGAAGTCATCACTAGGCATCTCTTCGAGGATCTCTACAGGCCTGGAGCAGTCTGTCTGTCATAATCCATAATCTGCTTCTATATTAAACTGTGGCCACGTGGTTCTGGCAACACCCTGAGGTACACAGAGAATAACCTCAGATGGGAATCCAAAAATCTGCGCTTGGGGATTTTCTCTACTTACTAGCTGTGTGACCTTGTGCAAGTCACTTAATGGTGCCTGGCACACAGGCATTTAATGAATGTGGATCAAGTGAATAAATAAGTAAGCCATCTCCCTGAGCCTCAGTTTCCTCATCTGGGAAATGGAAAAACAGTGCTTCTCCAACAGGCTGCAATATGTAGGTAGAATTGCTTCCTAAATGGTTCATCTCAAACTTTCATGCCCTTTACAGGAGTCACCTGGGGAGCTGCTCAAATGCAGATTCGGACTCAGTAGTTCTGGGGTTGAGGGGCCTGAGTGCTGCATTTCCAGCTAACTCCAGGGAATGCTAATGCTGCCTGGCTGGACCACACTTTATTATTTTATTTATTTTTTGTGTGTGTAGAGACAAGGTCTCGCTGTGTTGCTCATGCTGGTTTTGAACTCCTGGCCTCAAGCCATCCTCCCGTCTTGGCCTCCCAGAGAGCAGGATTACAGGTATGAGCCACTGTACCTGGCTTGGACCACACTTTATTATACAGATTTACATTTTTTTAAAGCAGGGTCTTGCTCTGTCCCCCAGGCTAGAGGGCAGTAGCGTGATCATGGCTCACTGAAGCTTGGAACTCCTGGGCCCAAGCCTCCCGAGTAGTTCGGACCACAGGGCACGTACCACTTTGCCCAGCTAATTTTTTTTTTTTTTTTTTTTTTTTTGAGAGAAAGTGTCTCCCTGTGTTTCCCAGGCTGGACTGAAACTCCTGGGCTCAAACAGCCCTCCCACCTCAGCTTCCCGAATTGGTGGGATTACAGGCATGAGCCACTGTGCCTAGCCCTGGACCAGACTTTAACTAGCAAGGTTCTAGAGTCTAAAGTGCTTTCCAGGTGCGTGAAATCATTATTTCTTCAGCCAATGGGGTGGGAGGGCTGTGCCAAGGGTAGAGGGACCAAACATGGCGAGGGAGCTGGGGACACCCACACATGGGGATAAAGGAAAATCTTGAGTTCCTTCAGGGAAATCCCAGCTATCTCTGAGAAGTAAATAAGCAACTTGATAAGCAGGAAGGTAATAGTAGTCTAAAACAATAGCTGAGGAAGTTAGAGCCAGGAGATGTTTGGTTCCCCTCTCTAGAAACTAAAGATAACATCTTTTTTTTTTTTGAGACGGAGTCTCGCCTGTTGCCCAGGCTGGAGTGCAGTGGCATGATCTCGGCTCACCGCAAGCTCCGCCTCCCGGGTTCACGCCATTCTCCTGCCTCAGCCTCTCCGAGTAGCTGGGACTACAGGCGCCCGCCACCACGCCTGGCTAATTTTTTGTATTTTTTAGTAGAGATGGGGTTTCACCGTGGTCTCGATCTCCTGACCTCGTGATCCGCCCGCCTCCGCCTCCCAAAGTGCTGGGATTACAAGCGTGAGCCACCGCGTCCGGCCTAAGATAACATCTTAACGTATGTCCCTGAGTTGTTTTTCAGAAGGCCAGACCCCTCCAAAAGGGATCCGCTGGCATGTAGACCTCAGATCAGCAGGTGCTGAGGACTGACTCTGACTATAGTTCGCTCTAAATTTCTTCCTGAGGGACCTGGAGGAGGCCGTGCCCATGAGCCAGAGCTAACATTCTTTTCTGCTGATCCCACATGTCTAGACAAAGCTTCGCCTCCTGAACCAATCGCAAATCAGAAAATCTCTGAACCCACCTTATGACTTGTGGGTCCTGCTTTGAGACATCCTGCCTTTTTAGGTCAAACCAACGTATAGCTTCTATGTATTGATTTATGATTTTACCTGTAACACCTGCTTTCCTGAAATTTACTCCTGCCTTTTAAAATCCTTAGCTGCAGCTGGGCACAGCAGCTCACGCCTATAATCCTAGCACTTCGGGAGGCTGAGGTGGGCAGATCACTTGAGGCCAGGAGTTTGAGACCAGCCTGGTCAACATAGTGAAACCCCGTCTCTACTAAAAATACAAAAATTAGCTGGACGTGGTGGTGCATGCCTGTAGTCCCAGCTACTCAGGAAGCTGAGGCAGGAGAATCGCTTGAACCCAGGAGGCAGAGGTTGCAGTGAGCTGAGATCGCACCACTGCACTATAGCCTGGGCAACAGAGTGAGTGAGACTCTTTCAAAAAAAAAAAAAAAAAAATCCTTACCTGCAAGCCATCAAGAGTTCATATCTTAAGCATAAGCCACCCAATTCTCCTTGCTTGGAGTCCTGCAAACAAATGCTTTCGTTTCTCTATTGTTGCAAAGTCTCAGTGTGGACATGTGGTGTTATTGCGCCAGGTGAGAAGACGTGGTTTGGTTCTACAACATTCCGATGTGCCCAGGATTGAGGAGATTCCTGGGATGCAGGACTTTGTGTGTTAGAACCAGGAGAGTCCCGGATAGAACAATTTGGTCACCCTATGGGGATAATGAAAGAGAAAGGCATGCTTTGGTTTAAGTTGCTGTGTGACCTGAAAAAGGACCAGGCAGCTGATTGCTCAGGTCCCGCCTTAGACCAGTTAGTCTAGTACCTCCTATTTCACAGGGGTGAAAGCCAGCCCAGAGAAGTCTAGTAACTTGTCCACATCACCCTGCTACTCAGGGGCAGGGCTGAGGCCAAGCTCCCACCTTCCCACTCCCCATCCAGCTCAGCACCTTCTCCATCAGTTCACGTTGTCTTCTTTTAACACATTCCTCTTGATTTGGCAAACACAGCATGTTTTGTGAGCAAAACCACAAAGTAATAAAAACACAATGAGGCTGCTAAAGTTGTTCAAATGCAAAGCATCCAGAAATGTGACGGCATAGACTTTCTCAGATTTATTGTATGTCCTCAGACAGTAGATAAAAATGCATGGGGTTTACTTCCAGGGATTTACAGACCAATGTAAGTAAACAGCTGGGGTTTCTTTTTAGGCTGTTTCTCTTGGAGGTGGTGCAGGAGGTTGAGGAAAGCACCTCTGATGAGCAGATAGCTGGAGGCTGTTCCCACAGCCATGTCTCAGCGAAGAAGTCAGAGTCCAGCAGCCATCAGAACCAAGGTATGTGTGGTGATCTTCGGAATGCCACTCCAAATCCTTTGCACTTTCTTTTGTACACAGCAGGAGTTGTAAAAGAATGCTTCCTTTTATTATTAAACTGAGAATCCATGCAGAGAGTTTACACTAAACACGTGAATACATTGTGTTTTAGAAGGCTGGGTGCCCTCAGTCCCCAGATCTTTCAAGTGTACCATTAAGTTCAGGTAGGTTTTTGGAGACAGAGATTGGCCGCATCATATCTGTGACACTGACTCTTCTGGTGTAGGTTTGCATGGCCAGGGAGTCTGAGTGCAGCCTCCGATCAGTGCTTCATGCCAATCTGTGAGTCTGTTCCAGGAACTAGAGGAGAGAGAGCCTTAGCTTTGCCTGCAACCAGATGAATGGTCAGCTTTAGTGGTGAACACTTTGCTTTTTGAATAGTGTGGTTGGCTGGCAGCTCTTGTCATTGTTTATCTCTCTCTTAATTTAACAAACCAAGCTGAAGCCTGAGCACAGCTACAACCTTGTCCAATCTCTTTAGCAACAAAATACCTGTGTGTGCATATGTTATTGCTCAAAACATTGGACAAGGCTGTATACAAACACACACACAAACATACACAGATACACTGCACAGGAGACCCCTGATAAAACACACAAATTTTAAAAATTTATTTTTAAACAAATGCAGTGGGATGATCATAGCTCTCTGCAGCCTTGAACTCCTGAGCTCAAGCGATCCTCCTGCCTCAGGCTCCCAAGTACTTGGGACTACAGGCGTGAGCCACTGCACCTGGCCATGCAGTGAAGGACTTCCCAAGCAAGACCTTGACTTGGAAAGTTGCCACCAACTCCCCAGCTCTGTGGGAAGTTTTGGGGGCAGGGGGTTTAAACTCTCAAATTTAGCTGGTTTGCATGGGGAGTTCTTTCCCAGTGATGAGTTGGGGCTGCTTCTGAAGAACATTTAGAATTTAAATCTAGAGCTCTCCCCAGTCAGAGTAAAAAATGGCAGCAAATAAATGTTAGATCACAGCCTCTTCTTAGTCATACCCATTGATACATGTCATGGGGGCATTGCCAAAGAAAGAAGTGAGTTAAGTGTAAGGGAATCTGGTCGGGGCTGGACCAATAACCAGACTCATCCGAACGCTTGGCTGATGGTTTTCCAGTTGCTCCATGGTTTATCCTTTGTGAGGATGCGAGTGACAATCAGAGTTGGAAACGTGGGGCCTCAGCTCTGCTTCATAAACCAGGCAAGGAAGAGCTGAGGGTGGAGTAGGGGTTGCCGGTGGAAGGAAAGTCTGAATTTGAGGAAGAAAAAGGACAGTGCAGCAAAGAGTTGGGTGCCTTTCAAGCTTCTAAAGGACACAGTGGGCTGTAACAGAGCTCTCTGAATGAAGGAAGCACAGCCCGCCAGCAAAGCATTTACCAGCTGTGTGTGTCTCAAATGGCCAGTGGGGCAGTTCCTGCTGTGGCCTGATTCCATGGACAGCACACTCATCTCACTCCCCAACTCCAGCACACGTTTTCCCACTGGGAGCTTGGCCAACCATTTTGGATCCCTGAAGGGAAAGAATGTCAGGAGTGGAGGAAGGGGTGGTGATGTGGAGAAGCCTCTGCTGCTAGCCCCTGCAGGTAGAGAAAGTTCCAGATGCCTTGGCCTCAGTCAAAGCAAGCCTGGCTGACCCATGGGATGTCAGTGGCACGGGGAGTGGAGGTATTTGGCGGCAGACGGCCTGTTTATGACAAAAAGTACTAGAGATGTGTCACCAAGAGAGGCCTATGGATTTCTTAAGCCAAAACACTTAGACAAAGTCTCCCAAAAAAATAGAACCAAGCATCTCATAGAGTTAGTGATTGTCTACAGGATCCCTGACAATGTAAGCATTTCTTTTTCTGTTCTATTTTTTTTTTTTTTTTTTTGAGACAGGGTCTCACTCTGTCGCCCAGGCTGGAGTACAGTGGCATGATTATGACCCACTGCAGCCTCAACCTCGCGGGCTCAAGTGATCCTCCTGCCTCAGCCTCCTTAGTAGCTGGGACTACAGGTGCACCCCACCACACCTGGCATTTTTGTTGTTGTTGCCCAAGCTGGTCTCAAACCCCTGGGCTCAAGCAACACTCCCACCTCGGCCTCTCAAAGTGCTGGGAGTACAGGCACGAGCCATCATGCTTGGCCAAATAAGTGCTTATTGGACAGATCCAGTTCTCCAAAGTTTAGAGCAGGTTAACTTGGTAGCTATGGCGTGTGACCAGATGGAGACATGGGTCTTGTGGCCGGCCCTGCGACTGGCTGACAGTCCAGCAAGGCAAGGAGGTAGGTACTTCACACACTGTGCACACCCATCTCAGGCAGCCGTAGACCCCTAGGCTTCCCCGCCCCACAGGCACATGCAGGCTCCAGGGAAAGCAAGTAGTTGGCAGGTGCCTCTCCAACCTCGTGTCTTTGGGCATCCTTGCCCTGGGTGACACAGTGAGACCCTGTCTCAAAAAAAGTCCCTCCCATGCCAGCTGCCTGTGTCCCAACCACTCAGGTGCTTTGCCTCTCAACAGAATCCACCTGCAGTTCCCTGCTAGGTTTGTCTCAAGGAGCCCTCTAACCACCCGACTTGTCTTTAATGCCTATAAAATCCAGTTCAGAGGAGGAAAAATTTTTATCAGGCAAGTCCTGCCTTTGGAGGTATGTACAGGCACTGACACCAGAACAGGCCAGTGAGTAAACCCGGCACCGAACAGGCCATCAGAATAGGGAGCCCCACATGGTAAATGTGGCCGCGCATAGCAAGCTCGCCCAGGGAAAGCTGGGCTGCAGGTTGGGGTAAAGCCCTTGATGCAGGCTGTAACATGTTTTGATGCAGAAGTTATTGGTTCTGAGTAGAAAGGGCAAGGTAAGAGAGCAAAGCCTAAAAATGCAGTTTCCCCCTTGAGTTCTTTTCTCTCCTCTTATTTGACTTCCCTCCCATTATAACATGCCCCAAGGGCTGAGAGCCGCTATAGTGTGTTTAACAGATGGAGAGAACACCTTCTTTAGGCTTTCAGAGCTACAGAAGCTGGGGCTAAGATGCCAACTCTATAGCCATGAGGATCTGCTTTCTTTTTTTTTTTTCTTTTTTTTTGAGATGGAGTCTCGCTCTGTCACCCAGGCTGGAGTGCAGTGGTGCTATCTGAGGTCACTGCAACCTCTGCCTCCCAGGTTCAAGTGATTCTCGTGTCTCAGCTTCCTGAGTAGCTGGGATACAGGCAAGCGTCACCATACCCAGCTGATTTTTTGTATTTTTAGTAGAGACAGTTTCATTATGTTGGCCAGGCTGGTCTCAAACTTCTGACTTCAGGTGATCCGCCTGCCTCAGCCTCCCAAAGTGCTGGGATTACAGGCGTGAGCCACCGCACCCGGCCAAGGACCAGCTTGTGAGTCTAGGGACCCTGGAATGCAGCAGCCCCAATCTTGACTTTAGTTAACCTGTGTCATATGTAGGGGCTTTAAAGGTGGCCAGGAGCAGGGCATCTGGCTATCTGGCTATCTCCAGGTAGTGGGTCGGGGAGGCTCTGAGACTGCTACAGAGCAGACCATTGACAGCCTGTAACTGAGTCCAAATTCATTCTGCTTGCTGCGTCACAGCCAATACGTTGAGAGACAAGGAGTTGGAGCAAGGAAAGGGACTTTATTTCGGAGAGCCAGCAAACCAAGAAGATGGTGGACTAATGTCCTAAAGAACCGTCCTAAAATTATGCGGGCTTTGCCTTGTCTTTTATGTTTAGGTCAGGGGGAAAGGAAGGGGCTGACAACCACAGACATCTGGACATCAGCAAGGGTCCAGGGGAGGTTTGCAGAACTTCTTTGTCCTTGGTTAACAGTCTCTTATGTGACAATAGCTAAACCTCCTCATTCCTATAAATCTTTAACAAAAACAGTTAGCTGTTTACATGCTTCCCCTTTAATCCCAGAGTTAGTTTTGCCAGCGGCATGATTGCTGTTTTTGCGTTTTATCTCAGTGCTCTAAAGTTATCCTAGCCTAGGTGCAGGAATAGGTAAAGGCCCCTTAAATAAAATTGGCGTTAGTTATGTTAGTTCTTCTGTTGTTTCACGGTTAGAAGACACAGAAGAGAACCCTTGCATCAAAACAGGATGAGATTAGGTTGTTGTTCCTATAAAAAATCCATGTGGTGGTTTTTTGGCCCCCTCTTCAATATCCGGGGTGTGCTGACGAAGCGAGCAGCAGCTCTGGAGCCATAAACCACCATCTCATCTCAGCCCAGGGCATGCTGGGAGAGGCCAGGAAAAGTCACTTCTCTTCTTTGCTTTAACTGTCTTTTCTGTTGCCTCAGAGTCTTCAAAGGGGAGACTTGGTGTTCTCAGCACTGCTCAGCCTCCATGAAGCCCTCCTTCTCATGGCCCGAGGGCTCCACCTCTGCATAGGTGGAATGGTCAGGGTGGCTGCGAAACTTCATGGCTGGCCAGTGGTGAGGTCTACGCTGCAGAAGGCACAGAGGCAAAGTCAGTGGGCATGCCCCCGCCCCCATGGGGACCCCACACTCCTGAGCGACAGAGCTAACCAAGACTCTCTCTTACAAGGGCCCTGGGGCACTTGGGGCCTACCAGGAGCCACACAACTGACCTTCAGGGACCCTCTCCCTAAAATGTTCCCTGCTGTGATCCCCCAACCACTGGGAAACCTGCCGGAAGCTAGAGTGTGGAAGGAGGACACTTTATCCTTCACTGCATGGTTTGCAGAACTCACAGATAAAAGGTTCAGCAACACACCAAGTGGAGACCTGGGACTGCAATGTGAGGAAGTGGCTCAGAGATGGCTGGCATGATGCTTGAGGCTCTGGAAATGCCAAGATAACCCTCCAAGGTAGCACAGGGTCCACATCAGAGTCAACAGGGGGCTTATTAAAATGCAGATTCTGGCGTGTGCAGTGGCTCATGCCTGTAATCCCAGCACTTTGGGAGGCCAAGATGGGCAGATCACTTGAGGCCAGGAGTTCAAGACCAGCCTGGCCAACATGGTGAAACACCGTCTCCACTAAAAATACAAAAATTAGCTGGGTGTGGTGGCACGTGCCTGTAGTCCCAACTACTCAGAAGGTTGAGTATCTCTCATGTGACAATATTCACCAGAATTGCTTGAACCCAGGAGGCGGAGGCTGCAGTAAGCCAAGATTGTGCCACTGCACTCCAGCCTTGGCGACAGAGTGAGACTCTGTCTCAAAATAAATAAAATGCAGATTCCTGGGCCTGCCTTAGACCTGCCCTATCAGAATCCCTGTGGCCCAGGGATCTGCAGTTCCCAGGTGTTACCCAGGTAGGCTAAGACTTCAGAATGACTAAGCCTCCTAAGAAACTGGGGGAACGACCTAGGCCTGTGGGTTAATGAGGCTGGTGGGCTTGTGACCCACATGGAGGAGACTAGGGTCACAGAGGCACCACTGCTGCACTCCGTGGGGAACTCGTAAGAAGCCAGAAGTGGAGGACTGGGGGCAGGAGCTGCTGAGCTCTGCAGCTCCGAGTGAAGGGGCTGAGCCTCACATCCCATGCTGCCCCTCAGGCTGGCTCTTCAGAATTGAGACATTCAAAACTTAGCATCCTCAATTAAAGCTCCCAGAGGGCAGCTCTTATCATTATTTGGCTTGTCTATTTTATTTTTATTTCTGTTTTAGAGATGGGGTCTCCTCTATTGCCCAGGTTGGAGTGCAGTGGTATGGTCAGGGCTCACTGCAGCCTCAAACCACTGGGCTCAAGGGATCCTCCCACCTCAGCTTCCCAAGCGGCTGGGACCACAGGTACGTGCCACCATGCTGGGCTAATTTTTTAAATTTTTGTGGAGACGGGGTCTCGCTCTGTTGCCCAGGCTAGTCTCAAACTCCTGTGCTTAAGTAATCCTGCCTTGGTTTCTCAAAGTGCTAGGATCTTAGGAAGGAGCCACTGCACGTGCCCCTCAATTTTAACCTTAAAAGCAGGTATCAGTAGGCAAAAGAGGCAGAGACCCTGGTTCTATCATGGCGTTGAGTAAGTACTGAGCCTGGCATTTGGGCATGAGACCATAAATCACTGGAGATAGGCTGCACAGCCACTAGATGGGCACTATGTGGCACTGTGGCCTTCTTTCTTTCCTCTGGGGATTCTTTTCTGATTTCACAAATGGGGGAACAAAAGCAGAGGGGCTGTTCCACAGGACAGGAGGGCCGAGGGAGTTCTGAGGTTCTGATTTCTCAGGGTGCAGGACTTAATGGGCGCCAGCCATCTTGAAATGTGCTAGGATGGGGTGGATGAAGTTTTCTCAGGTATGTGGCAGGGGAGAGGGAGAAGGGGAGAGGCAGGGACCGAATGGCCCAGGAGACGCTGACGCAGAAGCAGACGGGAGCCCTGTGGCCACAGATGACACGGACCTCAATGAAGAAGAGTGCAGCATTGGATGTGGGGTGGCCATTGATGTAAATTCCAGCCAGGATGATGGCCGCCACAAGGACGACTGCCAGCACGATGCCCACGATGGTGCCCAGGTGCACAGGAGTGCCCTTTGTCTTGGGGGACAGGTTGTTCTGAAGGCCTGTGGAGAGATCATTAGGGCAGACAGGGGCTGCAGGGGAGCAGGGAAGGTTGAACCATGGGGTCTTGGGTTCTAACAGTCTCAGAGATGAAAGCTGACAGAGCCTTTGGGTCCACTTATCCAATACAGGAAGAGGTTGGGCGGGAGTTGGAATCATTATGAGTAAGGCATTCATGTTCTTGACACCATCTGGGTAGTTTTCCAAAATCACCTAAAAGTTGCCCCAAATGTCTAATAAGGATCATAAGAGAAGTTCTCTCTGATATCTGTGCCACTACATAAGTGCTATTAAGGAATCCACAAAGGGCATCGGAGGGTTAAGAGTTTGGGATCTGAAATCTGGCTGCCTGGGTTGAAATCTATGCTCTGCCACTTACTAGCTATGTGACCTTATGCAAATTATATAACCTCTCTGTGTCTTCATTATCACTTCTGTTGAACAAGGATAATAATACCCACCTAATGGGGTTATTGTGAAGGTCAAAAGGAGATGATCCATGTCAAGCACTGAGGACCATGTCTCCCATTTTGGATGACTTCAATAAGTATTAGCTGTTATGATGGCAAATGACCATAGTTTTTCCCATCACTGTCCACTCCCAGATTGTGACCTCTTGGAGGGCAAGGATGATGTCTCATTCAACTCTGTGTCCTCAGCTCTTAAAAAAACTGGCAGGGGCTGGCCGCGGTGGCTCACCCCTGTAATCCCAGCACTTTGGGAGGCCGAGGCAGACGGATCTCCTGAGGTCAGGATTTCGAGACCAGCCTGGCCAACATGGTGAAACCTCGTCTCTACTAAAAATACAAAAATTAGCCAGGCATGGTGGCACGCACCTGTAGTCCCAGCTACTCAGGAGGCTGAGGCAGAAGAATAGCTTGAACCTAGGAGGCGGAGGTTGCAGTGAGCCGAGATCACACCACTGCACTCCAGCATGGGCGATAGAGTGAGACTCCGTCTCAAACAAAACAAAACAAAAAAACAAAACTAGCAGGCCCGTCAGAGAAGCTCAAAGAAAGTCTATGGAATGATCTAGGTCCTCTGGAAGCTAATAAGCCAACAGTCACCCTCTGAGAACATCCCAGGCATTTGAAATACGTCCCAGGGGGAGACAGTATTTTCTACAGAGCTGGAAGCTCAACCCCTTTTGTGCATGACCGAGGTAATGGAAATAACAGAGAGGTTAAGTGATTTCCCCACAGACACACAAATTCAGTGCCCACCACTAAAAAACCTACTTCCCTGACACTACCTGGGGTCGCTATTTGCCTCTTCACCCTATCCTAAAGGAATGTGGAGATAATGAGGTGGAGAAGACAGATGAGCAGGCTGGCAACAAAAATGTTGCATTCTTCCTACATAGCTAGTGGGTGGGTTGGGAGGCAACTAGGGGTGGCGAGTTTTAACGGGCTGTTGCATGCACTCAGAACCATTGTCCTCCCCATCCCCTTTGCTCTGCTCTGCACTCTGTAAGCAGAGGACACCCAGGAGAGAAACTATCCTGGGGCACTCCAGGGCATGGCTAGGGCCTCTGTCTGCCAACAGGTGGGAGGACTGAGGTGAAATGCCCCAAGTGAGCCTCCCCTGACCTGGATGGCAATCAGCCCACAGCCTGCGGTGGCTCTGATGATTTGATGATGAGGGCTTCTGCTGATAAGCACATGGTGCACAGCGAGGGGATTATGGCCCAGCCACCCCCACGACACACACGCACACTCATACCCACTGCCTGTGGAGGAGCAATGGCTCCACCTCTGCTGGGGGGCACCATCACACTGTGCTGCATTAATAATCTTTCCTCTCCTGCTGGAAGCCCAGATGACAATCTCCAGCCCCTGGAGCCGGAAGGCACTTTCATCTCTACTCTTGCACAGGTTGCAGCAAAGGCCTGAGCTGGCTCTGGGCAAAGGGCAGGGGAGGTGGGGGCATCTCCCACCCTCAGAAAGGAGATTATCTTTCTAGGTCATCCTAGGAGGCTGCAGGGAGTCCCGCCTTCTGGCACCCTGCAAAAATTGTAGTGGACAATTTTATGTCCTCTGCCAGCCTGAGTGAGGAAAGAGAAGCTGCTCTCCACCCCTCGCTGACTATGAGCTCATGGGGATCAGAGGGGATGGCCACAGGCCCCACCTATACCTGCCCTGGCTCAATCCTTCCCCTCCTCCCACTCGTTTCTGGCCAGTGAATATTCAAGGACAGAGAGCCAGGAGAAGAACCACAGGAGGTTCATGGCTGAGATGAGAAATGTCTAGGGTAGACATGTTCCTTTGATCTAGGGCACCTGTGCCCAGAAGCCCCCCTGCCTCCCCACCCAGCAGGAGGTCTGGGATGCTCAGGCTGTTGTTGCTCCCTCTCCACACTCATAAAAATAGCCCAGGCGACTGCTGCACCCTCTTCTGGGGTGGGTCCAAGAGGCGCTGGGTCTGACACTGAGGGCAGGCAGTTCTGTACTCACCGTCTCCTCCTGCATAGGGATTCAATTTGGTGTCATCTTCGAAGAGAGAAGACAGAAGGAGCGAGATTAGTGGAATCATTACAGCCTTTGTCACTCTGAGTCCAGATGGGATGAAAGTTCAGCCCAAACTTTCATTTTAGAGGTAAGGAAACTGAGGCTCAGAGAGGGGAGGAGACTTGCTCAAAGTCACACAGCAGTTGAGTGTAGCTGGAGGCTGGGGAGTATATGAGCGGGGACTGGGAGGCTGGGAGTGGAGGGCCGGCTGCCTGGAGAACAATAGGAGGCTGTGCACGCTCTTCTGCGGGGCAACAAAGAGCTGTGTAAGGGTTTGAAGAGGGGCTGTATGTGTCACAAGGTCAGATCAGCTTGGAGACTCCCTGGGGCTGTAGTGTGCCGGAGAGAGTCCCAACCCACTTTCTGTCTATACCTCGAGGCCTGTAGCCTGTGGCTTTCTAAGTAAGTTTCAAGGGTCCACCCTTCCTGTGGTTCCTTCCCATGCAGATTTTTATGGGGAAAGAAAAGCAAGAGTTCCATGTCAGGAGAATGCTATAAATGACTGAAGATTCTTGCCCTAAGCACCTGAACTTTATTTATTTATTTATTTATTTTGGAGAGAGGGTCTTGCTCTGTCACACAGGCTGGAGTGCAGTGGTACAATCACAGTTCACTACAGCCCTGACCTCCTGAACTCAAGTGATCCTCCCACTTCAGCCTCCCAAGTAGCTGCGCCTGGCTAATTAAAAAAGATTTTTTTGAGATGAGGTCTCACTGTGTTGCCCAGGCTGGTCTCCAACTCGTGGGCTCAAGCAATCTTAGCCTCTCAGAGCACTGGGATTACAGGCGAGAGCCACCTCACCTGGCCTAACAAGGTATTTTAAACACAGCTTTGAATCTATTTTGTTACTGCAAATTGAAAATAATGAATTGATTCATCAAAACTAAACAAAGTAACTTAAATATCACTGGGCAGATTAACTCGATTTGAATCAACTTGTTGCAAATCTAGACCACTGAAGATCAATTATAGCTCAGTCTGCACCTACCACTGGTAGACAAAAGGACACAGTGCCACCCACTGCCAGTCCCTCCCAGAGTGACTGAAGGTGGCCACACTGTGCCCACGCAGCCTCTCTCCCACTCACCGTGGGCTGGTTCCCAGCTGCCATCTTGCTGGGGCTCCGTGTAATGCACATTGGCTCCTGAGTTAATGGATCACATGAGAACTCACACAGGAAGAAACGCATGCAGTGTTGATCAAATGAGTGGTCATTTTCTGTTGTTAGTTGTCACTTCTTGTGGCTATCAAGGTGTTCTGTTCTGTTGCTTATAAGATAAGCCCTTCTGCACACAGTTGTTCTGGGTGAGTGCCTGTCTCTCTTTGGAATAAAATGCATGGGCTTTGTGACAGCTACTTGCCACTCAGAGGTCATCTGGTTCATTTAAGTGAGTAGCGTTTGACTGCAAGTGAACAGCTCTTAAATCCAGCCCCCATGTCTCCCACTCCTCCTGCCCTGCTGCTTTCCACCTCTGCCTGCCCAGGCAGGCCCCTCTGGCTGGAGTGCTGGGTCCCTTCATTCAATCTCCCTGTTAGAGCCTGTACCCTCATAGTATGTACGGGAAAGACTCTATCCCACACCTGCCTCTGCAAGTCTCTCTGTGTGGGCTGTAACCACACGGGCAGGAGAGTGACTCAAACTGTCCTGCCAAGATGCCTTGCAAGTTGGGCATGTGGGGGGAAGTCATCATTAAAAATGTTTTTTCTTATAAACCAGGCACAATGGCACGTACCTGCAGCACTTAGTAGGTTGAGGTGGGAGGAGCCCAGGAGTTCAAGTCCAGCTTAGGTAACATAGCAAGATCCTGTTCCACCCTCCAAAAAGTTTTTTCTCTTATAGACGTAACTTCAGAGTCTTTGCCACCTCTTCCAGGAAAAACATGGAAATGAGACCCATTCCTTAGCTGGCAGGGGATGCACACAGATAATAAAACTGGCAAACAGAATTCCCTACCTCTGTAGGACAGAGGACCTACATGGTGGGCTGTAGGACAGCCCAGGGGGCTCAGTAATAATAAGTCAGGATTTAGGCTTGGCCCCCAAGTGCCATGCCCTGGGCACCCCACGCCACCACAGCCCCCCTTCTAGCCTCTGACATTGTGCCTCCACCAGACACTGTCTGGCTAAACCCTCTGGGTGGGGCAGGGTGTGTTTGCAGCACCCCTCCCCACCCCAGCCCAGTGCTGGGCTCAGAACATGCCCTCAGTAAGTCTAGGGGGTTAACTGGCAGTAACTAATCACGGACTACCTCCTTGTAGGAGGAGCTTTCTTTGACTGGAAGGTTACCCCTGGACTCCATCACCAACTCCCCAAAGGGCAAAGTTTCTTTCTGCTTCTTTTTCTTTTCTTTTTTTGAGACAGTGTTTCACTTTGTCACCCAGGCTAGAGTGCAGTGGTGCAGTCATAGCTCACTGCAGCCTCAACCTCCCAGGCTTAAGCAATCCTCCCGCCTCAGCCTCCTGAGTAGCTGGGATTACACATGTGTGCCACCACACCTGGCTAATTTTTGATTTTTTGTAGAAACATAGTTTTGCCGTGTTGCCCAGGCTGGTCTCGAACTCCTGAGCTCAAGTGATCCGCCTGCCTCAGCCTCCCAAAGTGTTGGGATTACAGGCGTAAGCCTCCTCTCCCAGCCTCTGCTTCTTTTTCATCCCCTGCAGCACCACCACGCGTTCTGCTCTCAGTGCCAGCTCCTTGTTATTCCGGAGCAACTTCAGAGTAATTAGAGCTGTCGGAATCTAACTCACTTTTTCACACTTTGCTACTCTGCCCTGACCCTGAATTCACATAGACCCTTTTCCATTTCTTTCAGCACCAAGAGAGGCAGTGGGGTTGAGGGGAAAGAGCTCTGCTTTTGGAGCTAGATGAAACCTAACTCTATCCCTTCTTGGCTGTGTGACCTTGGGAAAGTTATCTGCCTCTCTGAGCCTTAGTGTCTCCTTTATAAAACAGGGATATAACAGTATCAAGATCCAGGATTGTTGGGAGGACTGAATATTAATTTATGCGTTAGTTTAGCACCCTACGGGGCATGTAGTTGGTCCCCACAAATGCTGGTGCTTTCTATCATTCATTCATTCTCCTCCACAACTTCCCCCCAGCCAGGCCCATGGGTCGCTGACCTTGTTCTCTAGTTTTCTAGGTAACGTTTAGAAAGGCAGGGGACACACCAGGTGCAGTGGCTCACGCCTGTAATCCCAACACTTTGGGAAGCCAAGGTGGGTGGATCACATGAGGTCAGGAGTTTAAGACCAGCCTGGCCCACATGGCAAAACCCCGTCTCTACTAAAAATACAAAAATTAGCTGGGTGTGGTGGTGTGCGCCTGTAGTTCCAGCTACTTGGGAGGCTGAGGTGGGAGAATTGCTTGAACCGGGGAGGCAGAGGTTGCAGTGAGCCGGGATTGCACCACTGCACTCCAGCCTGGGCGACAGAGCGGGACTCCGTCTCAAAAAAGAAAAGAAAAAGAAAAAAGAAAGGGGACACTGTGGAAAGAACATCTCACCACTTACCCTTCCCATAACCCTGAATAACCTACTTTGCCCCTTTACGAGCCTCTTTCCTTAGCTATAAGAAAGGACTGTGGGCCAGGCATGGGGGCTTAGGCCTGTAATCCCGGCATTTTTGGAGGCTGAGGCAGGAGGATCGCTTGAGCCCAGGAGTTTGAGATCAGCCTGGGCAACACAATGAGACCTCATCTCTACAAAAAATTTTTAAAAATTAGCCAGGTATGGTGGTACATGCCTGCAGTCCCAGCTGCTTGGGAGGCTGAGGTTGGAGGATTGCCTGAGCCATGATCACTCCACTGCACTCCAGCGTGGGCAAGAGTGAGACCCTGTCTCAAAAAAATAAAAAATAAAAAAATAAAAAAAATCCTAACATAGGGTTAGAGGGGGAAGAAAATCGTGGCTGAATAATGTTTTAAAATATTAACTTTTTTCTTCTTTCCTTTCCTTCTTGCCATTATTCCTTTCAAGCAGATATTTGGTTCAGGCGAGGCCGTAAAGAACCCACAAGTCTTTCAGTCTTAGCCTAAGGGGAAGGGGCTTTCAAAGCTGGATACAGGGTTTTGTTTTGTGTTGTGTTGTGTTGTTTTGAGACAGAGTCTTGCCCTGCCACCCAGGTTGGAGTGCAGTGGCACAATCTCGGCTCCCTGCAACCTCCACCTCCCAGGTTTAAGCGATTCTCCTGCCTCAGCCTCCCGAGGAGCTGGGATTACAGGCGCCCACCACCATGCCCAGCTAATTTTTGTATTTTTAGTAGAGATGGGTTTCACTGTGTTGGCCAGGCTGGTCTCGATCTCCTGACCTCGTGATCCTCCCACCTTGGCCTCCCAAAATGCTGGAATTACAAGCGTGAGCCACCGTGCCTGGCCAATTTTTGTATTTTTAGTGGAGACGGGGTTTCACCATGTTGGTCAGGCTGGTCTCGAACCCCTGGCCTCAAGTGATCCGCTCACCTCAGCCTCCCAAAGTGCTGGGATTACAGGTGTGAGCCACTGTGCCTGACCGAGATGCAGGGTATTGAAAAAGGATAAGGGAGAGGAATGTCTCAGACATAGCTACAGAATCCTGGAGGGGGCATGGGAGAAAGGGAAGAGATTTGAGGCCTAGGACCGGAGGAGGCTGCACAAGGCTTCCTGGGACACTGCCTGGTACATTCAGGGGGATGAACCTCTGGCAGCTTCAACCAAGACCCCCAGGCCTCTGGGTAGCAGGGAAGCCCCTGGATGGCCAGACCTGAATAGTCAGGGTGGATGGACAGCTGAGGTGGAATTCCCCATCCATCACTCCAGGGCCTGAAAGTGAGAAGCCAGGTGAACTTACAGAAAAACAAGGCAGCCTTTCTCTCACGCCTGAGTGTATAGACTGAGTTCATACCTGCTACAGGGATGAGCCTTTTCAGGTTGTGTGAGGACTGCTATTAAGATTAGCTGAGATAAGTTATATAAAATACCTGGCACTGGGCTGGGATATTAATTTTTCCCCCCTTCACAATGAATTCTGTTGGGTAGCCCTGATGTAGGCCAGCACAGTGGTTAGAGCCCAGGAGTAGAGTTCAAGTTCCAAATCTGGCTCTGCTTCTCACCAGCAAGTGACCTAAACTGTCTGAACTTCAGGCCCCCTTAGCTATAAAAGGATGGGGCAGTTCCCATCCCATGAGATCATCCCTGTCAGGGAGAGAGAGGGGACCCCAGAGGGGTAGCTCTCCTTCCTGGCCTCCTCTCTGCTCCCCACCTGGGGTCAGAACTTACCTTCTGTGGTGAGGCTGTCGATGAAGAGGGAGGAGGAGGTAGTGGTGAGGTCTCCATCATAGGGGCTGAAGGAAGTGTCAGGGGAGGCCGAGTTGTGGTCCTCATCCTGGAAGTCCTCGCACGTCCTGCCCTCTGCCTGCAGGAGAGAGCCAGTGCTGGGTCTTGAATGCATTTACACTTTTCCCTTCATCCTGAAAGCATCTTATCTTACAGGGCAATTTATCTGTCAGCTGCTTCAAATCCTTCCTCAAGGAAGGAGCTGAGATGCCAATCTTAAATAAATAGAGCAAATCTGAACGGTCACCAACAGCTAACTTCAGAAGTAGGCGTCTGGACAGGATTTTTTTTAAGCCCAGTCTCAGACTAATAAATAGACCATGGTGAGTGTATGGCCATGGGGTCTGGAGAGTTGATATTTAAATGCTGGGCCCATCACCTTCTAGCAGCTGGATGCAGGCCAATTCACTGAACTTCTCTGAGCCCCAGTTTTCCCCTCTGATCAATGAGGACAATGGCCCCCAGCTTTTGGTTCAGGTTAAATAAGAGCAAGGGTAGGGCAACTCACAGTGACATGCTTGGCACATGCAGCATGCTTGCTTTGCAAGAAGAGATAAAGGGAGGGGGCAAAAAAGAGGGCACAGATGAATAGACCCATCTGTGTTAGTCTATGGTGTGAGCATAGGATGCTTTCCACCCAGAATCAGTGTTGAGTGCACTGGAAAATTCTTGCAGTGAGAAGGAACCTGGATGGGATTCTAAAGAGGAGATGCCTGGAACCACGCTCCTCACTCCCAGAATGACTGCCTTTCTCAAAAGCCAGAGGACCAGAGGCTTAGCAGGTGCATCATTAACGTCAGCAGGTGCACAGTCTCCCAGAGGAGCCAGCAGTGGCCGAGGCCATGCCCAACATCCCCTCTGCATGCACCAAAAGAATTCCTTGAGAGCTGCCCACTTAAGGCCAAGGCATCAGAATGCTCGTCTCAGAGACCCACAGAGCCCTCTGAAACCTTCCAAAGTGGGTCTGATTGGCTCAAGGCAGCCTGGAAAACAAATCTCAGATGGAAGGGAGGATATTGCCAAGAGCTAATGCCACCGTGAGAAGAGTTTCCAGGGGCGGGCCCTACCGGCTGCCCTCCTGTTCCCCACCACCTGGCACAGGAGTTGCAGCAGATACTTATGCTTCTCACCTCCTGTGCACAGCCATAGTCCATCCACTCCTGGCGATAGCGGTCAAAGCCACTGGAGCATCTGCAGGAGGACCAAAAGGTCAGAGTTATGATGGGATCGACAAAGAAGCCTTCCCCTTTCACTGTTCAGTAACAACTCTCTGCTGATAGTGAGAAGAGGAGCTAAGGTCCCCAGGCCGAGGTAGTCAGGCACTCCTGTTCCCTCTACTTCCCCGGAAGATGAAGGTATTTGTGGCATCCCTGCCTTCCTTCTGACCCAGCTCCCCAGGACCAAGGCCACATCTGCCCATGTGAGTAGGTGTAGGGGCTAGCAGGACTGCATGAGCTCCAGTGATCCTCAAGGTCGCCTTGACTCTGAGCTGCCATGACACTGCTGAGAATCCAGGCAATTCACATACGTGTTTTCATCCTGGTTGTTGAGGGGCCTAAACTTGGGAAAGAGAGTGGGGCTAAAGGTAGGCATCAGCAGACTTAGTCAACACTTCCCCGTGTGATCATTCAAGGGCAGGAATGATGGTCCTGCCAGAGGCTGGGAGACAACTGGCTGACAAGGGTCTCCGGAGAGGGCATTGGGCAGCTCATCTGGGCTGGAAGACACCAAGCGCCCCTGTAGGGAAAGGATGGGGGCATGACGATGCACCAGAGAATGTTCTCCATGCATCATTACCAACTTTTCATTCTTTACTCTTTGGTGCTAGGGGAACCCACCAAGCCCTACTCAAGCCCAGAGATGTCTGCATGGGAAGAATAACATCATGAACCACCAGTGCCAAGAAGGAATTCTCAGCAGGTTAACTGTACCAGCACCCATTGAGGTTTGGTGAGGCCAAGGGCCAAGGCTTGCCAAGAGCTGTCAGTCTTTCCTTCTACAGATGCCTCTGGGCTCTGAGCTGCTCCTCCTGCAGCAGGGATGGCTGAACTGAGCCAGCCACACTCTCCTGTCAGGTCCTCTATGCCCACTACTTTGGGGGATGGAGGATTAGGAAGGCTATTGGAGGCTGAGAACTAAAGTTTCTTTTAGGGCTGGGTGTGGTGGCTCATGCCTATAATCCCAGCATTTTGAGAGGCTGAGGCAGGAGGATTGCTTGAGCCCAGGAATTTAAGGCTATAGTGAGCTATGATGGCACCACTGCACTCCAGCCTGGGTGACAGAGCAAGACCCTGTCTCTTAAAAAAAAAAAAAGGTTCTTTTAGACCGTGCTAACTGATTCTTTCAAAGATTGAGCCTTTGGTATGGGTTTATGACCCCCGTTTCTGGAGCTAATCCTGGAATTAATGTTACCCTTAGACTCCAGAGTGGGTCATGGGGGGTGGGGGCGGGCAAGCACTTGCCATGAGAGATGAAATTGTTTAAATCCATTCCAGCCCAAGAGCAAGGAGAAAAGCTCTGGGAGGCTGTGAAAGGCAAAGTGGGTGGAGGGGAGGGGAGCAGAGAACCATGCAGAGACTGACTGCAGCTGTTGGTAGAGAGACCATGTCAGCTGGCCCTGCCCTCTGGGTTTTTAGGGACCTAGGTTCAGCTGTCAGTTGCAGCTGAGGCTCCAGAGAGCTTGTAAGAAGTGACAATGTGCAGGAGTGAGCCCAGGCCCATGGGGCGCCTGGGGATGGGATGGTTTTCAGCCCGCACCAGCCGTGCTCCCCGGGGTGGAGTTTCTCTGTGCTCCTCTTTGCTGACACAACCCCTGCAGATGCACACAGTCAGAGGCCTTGCCCTTCCCCCAGCCTGACCAACCTCCTAATGTTGAGGAGGGCTCAACCCTCATTAAACTCATAGTCTCTGAATTTGGGCATATGCTTTAAATGGGGGTTGTGTTGATGGGAGGGTTTGGCTGTCATCTGACCCATTTTGCAATTCTCATGGCTCAGCGCTTGTGAAAGCTGAGTCATGTGGTGGCAGCCAGCCCCAGGATCCCAGGGCTCATCTGAGGCCATCTCTCCATTGCTCAGACCATGGTTCTCAAATTTGAAAGTATACAAGAGGGACAACTTCAAAAATCAGATTCCTGGGATCCTGGTCCCAGAGGATCATATTCAGTGGGATGGGGCCCAGGAATCTGCATTTTATAAGCCCTCCAGGTATAAGGAGAGCCTCACAGTCTGCAGACTACTCTGCAGTGCTCTGCTCCAGGAAGAACCAACCTGGGGTCTATCCTACGTATTCTTTCTGAGGCTCTGTGAGTCTCATGCGAAGGATGCTGAATGCTTTGTAAAAATGCTTCTTGCGGCCGGGCGCGGTGGCTCACGCCTGTAATCCCAGCACTTTGGGAGGCCGAGGCAGGCGGATCACGAGGTCAGGAGATCGAGACCGTCCTGGCTAACATGGTGAAACCCCACCTCTACTAAAAAAAAAAAAAAAAAAAAAAAAAAAAATACAAAAAATTAGCCAGGCGTGGTTGCAGGTGCCTGTAGTCCCAGCTACTCCAGAGACTTAGGCAGGAGAATGGCCAGAACCCAGGAGGCGGAGCTTTCAGTGAACCCAGATCACACCACTGCACTCCCGCCTGGGTGACACAGCGAGACTCCGCCTCAAAAAAAAAAAAAAAAAAAAAAAGCTTCTTGATAGCCTGGGTGCAGTGGCTCACACCTGTAATCCCAGCATTTTGGGAGGCCAAGGAGGGCAGATCACTTGAACCCAGGAGTTCAAGACCAGCTTGGCTAACAAAGTGAGACCCCATCTCTACAAAATATTAGAAAAATGGCTGGGTATGGTGGTGTGCACCTGTGGTTTCAACTACAGGGGAGACTGAGGCAGGAGGATTGTTTGAGCCAGGAGGTTGAGGCCACAGTGAGCTGTGATTGCACCACTGCACCCCAGCCTGGATGACAGAGCAAGACCATCTCAAAACAAAACAAAACAAAAACTGTTCGAGGAGTTTAAGTAACAGTGTGTTTGTTCCCACATCTTCCTGGATCACATGACCCCAGCCCATTTTACAGGGTAAACAATCTGAGGCCCCAAGAGAGTGAATAAAAGCACAGCTGGTGGGAAGAACACCTGGGAGACCTGACGGGCACACCCCATCCCCTCTGGGCCCAGAGCTGTGTCCTATGTGCTAGGCAGGCTGCCTATAAACACGAGAACTTCTACACTTGCAGCAGGATATTGGAAAGGAGCAAAGGAATCCTGGAATTAATGTTACTCTTAGACTCCAGAGTGGGCAATGGCGCGGAGGCAAAGGAAATCACTGGGGCCGGGGCAGTGGCTCACGCCTTTGGGAAGGCCGAGACAGGTGGATCACCTGAGGTCAAGAGTTTGAGACAAGCCTGGCCAACATGGTGGAACCCATCTCTACTAGAAAAATACAAAAAAATTAGCTGGGTGTGGTGATGTGTGCCTGTAATCCCAGCTACTCAGGAGGCTGAGGCAGGAGAATCGCTTGAACCCGGGAGGTAAAGGTTGCAGTGAGCCCAGATCACACCATTGCACTCCAGCCCAGGCAACAAGAGCAAAACTCTCTCTCAAAAAAAAAAAAAAAAAAAAGGCACTGGAAAGGAGCAGCACGACAGCTGCACAGGAACTCAGAGACTATAATTTAGCAATTTTCAAGATTGCCTTAATAGCTCTCGGAGTTCATAGGACTTCCCACTCTCATGAGAACTCTAGTCCCCAAGGAAATCTTTTTCCTCCCCCTCCTCCTGTCATTTATTTATCTTGGACAGGGAACAGAGCTTGAATTCTGAGTCTAATCTGTGAGGAAATGATTTCAGAACAAGGAGTGGAAGAGGAGATGGATTTAAGAACATTATCACTGAAACTGAATCTCACCCAGAACTTTCTGAGCTTCTAAAAGCAAGCAAACACAGCTTTTTAGCTCTCCCGACTTTCCATGGATGCCTGTAGTCCACACCCCTGGTCTTCAGAAAAATCCCTTACAGCCCAAGAAAGATCTTGAGGTCATGTTTTGGGGTCATGGGTCTTTGGACCAGACTTTGTCTCTGAACTGGCAGTTCTCACACTTGTTTGCAGATAAAGCATGATGTTAAAATGCAGCTTCCTGGGTTCTCTCCCAGAGATCCTGATACAGAGGGTCTGGGATGGGTCCCAGGAATCTGTGTGTTTAACCGGAGCCCAAGGTCTAATGCCCACAGTTGTGGAACACTCTGAGAAGCCCTGTTCCAGGATGAACCCTCTCCTCCTGGGTGTGAGGAGGGAGCCTGAGCAGCTGGAATCCCTAAATGGTCTTCTAGAAGCCCCCAGGCCATGTTCTTGTCCTAAGAGTCAGAGTGGCACTGACCAGAGATACTCTCATGTTGGCTGACTGTGGGCAGTGAGGCCAGGAGCGGGGCTGTGCCACCCTCTTCCCCACCTCCACGGTCGGCCAGTGGGAGTCAGCGGGTAACCCTGGGCACAAACCTCTGGAGGACATGGCACCAGCTGCAGTTGAAGGTCAGGTCTGAGGACATGCAGGCGTCACAGCTCCTATGCTGTAGGCAGGCTGCAAGAGAGAAGGCAGTGGCCACTTAGCACTGAGCCTCTCCTTGGGCTCCAAAGGATGCAACTCTGAATTCCCGGTATTTACAGAACTATGGAGCCCCTGACTTTGAGGGGATCTTTAAGGTCATTAATGCCACCTCCCTTGGTCCAGTCCAGCCCCAATTCCTAACTTCTTTTTTTTTTTTTTTTTTTTTTAAAGGGATGTGGTCTCGCTGTGTTGCCCAGGCTGGTGTGCAATGACCTGATCATGGCTCACTATAGCCTCGAACCCCTGGGCTCGACTGATCCTCCTGCCTCAGCCTCCCCACCGTCTCTCCCTCCCTCCCTTCCTTTTTTCCTTCTTCTGTCCCTCCCTCCCTCGCTCCCTCCCTCGCTTCCTCCCTCCCTAGCTTCCTTCCTTCTCACTAGAAGGTCAGGCCCTAAACTGGGTGCTGGGGATTCAGCAGTGAGACCTAGTCCCTGCCTTCTTAGGGCTTAGACTCATATGGGGAGACAGACACTTAACAGATAATGAACAATCACTACAGAACTAGAGCTGTCATGAGGTCTATGAAGGCAAATCACAAGGTGCTGTAAGTGCGTACAAAGTAATCTCACTTAGTCAGAGACATTATACTTTCAGGTGTGTATCCCAGAGTCAAAGGGTTGAAAGGGATTTTTTAAAGGTCAGAGGATACAAAGTAGCAGGTATGTAGGATGAACAAGGCTAGAATCTACTGTATAACATGAGGACTGTAGGTAATAAAATTGTACTGTATGTGAAGTTCATGCTAAATGAGTAGATTTTAGCTGCTCTTTCCACAAGAACAAAAAATCAAAGGTAACTCTGAGATGATGGATATGTTAATTGCTTCATCATGGTAACCTTCTCACTGTCTATATGCATCCCATAGCATCAAGCTGTATACCTGAAATATGTACAATAAAAGTTATTATTTTAAAAGATGCTCTGGTTGCCCCCAGTGCTTGTTGGGGGCACTCACTGCCCATTCCTAATGTTCAGTCCATGGGAAGAAAACAGGTCTCCTGGGGGAGAAGAAGTTAGGGCAGAAAGGTCCCATGTGCAGAGCCCAGAGGGGAATGGCCCAGACGTGGTCCCAGCAGCAGCCAGAACTGCTACCAGGCTGCACAGAGTGAAGGGGCTGGAATTAGTATGAATGAAGAGGGAGCAACAGCTGGGGCCCAGCCTGGGCAGGACAGAGCCAGAGAGCAGAGAGATTAGTGGGACCAGGTTGCTGGAGGGTGCGTGAACCCTTCTGGCACAGGCCAGGCAGAGGAGCAGCAGGGCAGGGGGCGCAGTAGGCACGTGGGCTGGATTTAAGAGCTGTTCACTTGCAATCCAGTGCTACTCACTTTAATGAACCAGATGACCTCTGAGTGGCAAGTAGCTGTCACAAAGCCCATGCATTTTATTCCAAAGAGAGACAGGCACTCACCCAGAACAACTGTGTGCAGAAGGGCTCATAAGCAACAGAACAGAACACCTTGATAGCCACAAGAAGTGACAACTAACAACAGAAAATGACCACTCATTTGATCAACACTGCATGCGTTTCTTCCTGTGTGAGTTCTCATGTGATCCATTAACTCAGGAGCCAATGTGCATTACACGGAGCCCCAGCAAGATGGCAGCTGGGAACCAGCCCACGGTGAGTGGGAGAGAGGCTGCGTGGGCACAGTGTGGCCACCTTCAGTCACTCTGGGAGGGACTGGCAGTGGGTGGCAGTGTGCCCTTTTGTCTGCTGTGGTGTTGAAGGCCTGGGAGAGTGGATGGAAAGAGCCACAGATAGGAAAGAAGCAGGGGCTGCCCTGTGCAGAAGGATGAGCACTCTCTGGCTGTTTTGTTCCCTGTGTATCCAGAGGGTCTGGAACAGTGCCTGGCACATGGTATGTTGAATCAATATATAAGTGCTCTTGTTACCCCATTTTATGGAGGAGGGAACTGAGCTTGGAGAGAGTCGTGGAGCTGACAGTGAGAGGTCTAGGTTTGAACCAAGGTCTGTTTGAACATAGAGATCGAGCTCTTAGCCTTGAGGTCTCACTGTGGGTTTCCCCTGCCCCTGCCTTAGCTCTCACTCCCACCCCAGGCCACTTTTTTATGGGTCTGTCCTAGAAGAGGGACCAGCTACAGAATACGATGGCTTGGAGATAAGCCACTCACCCCTCCGAAGTAACCTGGACAAGTCCTTCCCACACCCAAATGGTAAGGGAGAAGCCAGGGTATGCAGAGAGTTTTCTCTCTATCTGGCTTCCCAGGGGCTCAAATCACAGCCTTGATAGCGTTACCCCTCCTTCAGCAGCTGCATCCAGGTGGGAGCCCTGCCCTTGCCTTTCCCAGTGACTTTGGAGGCCCCTTAAAAGACTCCAGCCAAACTGGCCACAGAGAAACTCCTGGGATCCTCCTGGGGTATTCATAACACCTACTGACCTTTATTTCTCATCAACATTTCAGATGGCCTGAATGCTATTAAATGCTCACAAAATTCACCAGAGGGGTGAGAAGTGCCTTAAATGTACTGTGTCCCAGAAATGCATTCCCAAAACATTTCACTGCTTCCACCCAGGCAGTCAGCCCTGCCCTTGGATGTCCTTGCTCCTAAATGCAGTTTTATCCACATCATAGAGCCTGAGGTTTGCTCTCACCAGTCCTCGAGGAACCCCGGTTCTCAGGCCCTGAGCCTTCTGCCCCGGTGGAGAGTGATAGGGTTGGGGTATGGCTGTTACCTCTAAAGTGTCCCAGCCCTGTGACCCCCTGGTGTCTGAGTCCTTCCTGTTCTCCAGGGAAAGACACCTGCTGAGCCCTGTCTGAGACATGGCCTAGCATTCGAGAAGATCCTCCCTCCTTCTCTTCCTCTTCCTTCTCCACCCCCTGCTCTCAGAACCTCCAAGGAAGAGGAAGCAGGAGTGAAGAGAAGCAAGAAATGCCACTGAAGACCGGGCACGATGGCTCACTCCTATAATTCCAACACTGGGCATGGTGGCTCACGCCTGTAATGCCAGCACTTTGGGAGGCCGAGGTGGGTGGATCACTTGAGATCAGGAGTTCAAAACCAGCCTGGCCGACAGAGTGAAACCCTATTTCTATTAAAAATACAAAAATTAGCCGGGCATGGTGGCGGGTGCCTGTAATCCCAGCTACTTGGGAGGCTGAGGCAGGAGAATCACTTGAACCTGGGAGGTAGAGATTGCAGTGAGCTGAGATCACACCACTGCACTCCAGCCTGGGCAACAGAGTGAGACTGTCTCAAAAAAAAAAAAGAAGAAGAAGAAATGCCACTGAGGCAGGGAGAAGGCCATGGCTTCAGCAGGAAGCTGGGGGCACCACAAGATGGGAGAGGAAATGAAAACCTTCGTAAAACAAGAGGGAAGATGCTGTCCTCCTTCCCGCAGTCTCAGCCGTCCCAGCCCCATCCTGAAAAGCATCCACCGTGGATCCTGTGGGCTCCACAACAGCAGGTGGCTGCCTTCAGCATGGGTGAGTGGGGTGCAGAGGGCCAGGGTCCCATGGTTTATGGAGGCCACCTGCTAAATCCCTCCATTGCCTCCTGCCTGTGGACCCCGGCATCACCTCCTCTAAGGAGAATACAATGACAAACTGAGGCCCATCCAGTTCCTGGATCACCTTTTCTGGGGGCTCAGTCTAGGCGTTCTCAGAGGTACAGCTTTCCTGGGTTTCAATTATATGGGAATAACAATAGCTGTCCTAGATCAAGCCCTAACTCCCACCCCAAGCCTGGAATGGACCCGTCAGTGTCAGAGCTGCTGCTGACGTGCTCAACTCCACCCAGGTGGTTCTCACCCTTACCCTATTTCTGGCAGGGAGATGGCATCAGGCTCAGGTTACAAAAGAGAGATGGAGGCCCCGAAAAGTTAGGTGGCTGCACAAAACAGGTGTCAGTTATGGGCCTGGGACCTGAAGCCAGTCTGCTTGACTCCAGAGCTCTATCCAGGATGGTGGAATGACCCCTACTCACTCGGCAATGGGGCGAACTCCACGGCCGACATGTTGGTGACCTTGCTGGGGTCCAGCTCTATGCGGTGGTATTCAAAGATGCTCCTTCGCCGAGATTCTGAAACAGAGGCAGAGCCTGTTGTCAGGAGCATGTCACAGGCAGAGGGCATCGAGGCCTCTTCCCAGACAGCCTGACAGGTCAGCCTGCTGCCACTGAAGGCAGTAAGTGCACCCAGCAGCCTGGGACGATGATGTTGGCGCTGCTGGAGACAGGGACAGGTGCGGACCTGGAGAGGAGAGTATCATGGTGTGAGGCTAAGTGACTCAACGCAGAGACCTGGCTGCTCTTGGGGGCAGGACAAATGGGATCCCGTGCTTGCTTCTCCTTGCCTCTGCGCCTTCACAACTGCTATTCCCCTGACCCAAGATGTTCTTCCACCCCTTCTTCCTGTCTAGCTCATCCTTGCAGATCCAGCTCAAGGGCCACTTCCCCTGAGCAGCCCTCCTTGGCCAGCTCCCTCCTCTGCCCGGCTCAGGCCAGGTGCCCCCCTCCCATTGCACTCACCACACTGTGTGGACATGAAGGTCTATTTGGAGGCTGGGGATGTGTGAGACCATGATCATCTAGTCCTGAACCTCGCTGAGTGCTCTGTGAATGTCTGCAGATGGACAGGCTGACTTTTGCATGTTGCTGTCCACCATCCACCTCACCCCTCCTGGATAAATGCCCCAGCAAGGCTCAGGGCTTGGAGCCAGGCTCAAGTCCTACTTTGGTCCCTGCAGAAACTTCTCACAGGACCTCAGAGTCAGGAGACCCAAGTTCGTTCTAGTTCTGCTCACAACTTGCTGGATGACCTCAGGCAAGTCATTTGGACCTCAGTTTCTTGTCTGTGGAGTGGAAAGACAGAAACACCTGCCACAACACCCTTGGGAGGAAAAAGCTGGAACTGTAGATGAAAAGGCTTTTTAAAATGACAATCTGAGGTGCTCTGATACTTCTCTCTAGGCCACGATACCAACCCAGGAACCATGACTTGGGGTTGGTTTTCTTCAACTTTGAAAGGCAGGCAGCCCAGCCAGGCATGGTGGCTCACGCCTGTAATCCCAGCACTTTGGGAGGCCAAGGCAGGTGGATCACTTGAGGTCAGGAGTTCAAGGCCAGCCTGGCCAACAGGGTTTTTAGTAGAAACCCCGTCTCTACTAAAAATACAAAAATTAGCTGGGTGTGGTGGCACACGCCTGTAATCCCAGCCACTTGAGAGGCTGAGGCAGGAGAATCGCTTGAACCCAGGAGGGAGAGGTTGCAGTCAGCTGAGATTGTGCCACTGCACTCCAGCCTGGGTGACAAGAGCTAGACTCTGAAAAAAAAAAAAGACAGGGAGAGAGAGAGAGAAAGAGAAAGGAAAGAGAGAAAGAAAGAAAGAGAAAAGAAAGAAAGAAAGAGAAAAAGAAAAAAGAATAGAAAGAAAAGAAAGGAAAGAAAGAATGAATGAAAAGAAAGAAAAAAGAGTAAGAAGCAGCCAGCCAGGAGTTGAGCTTTGAGAATGAGTTACCCCACAAGGGGAAAGAGCCACTCAGTGTTTGGTCTGCCCAACACCCTTTCATCTTCTGGAAACAGCAGCATTCCCCTTGGGGTACTGTGTCTGGCCCATTCCTACAGGTGGACTGAACCACAGCTGCCATCTTCTTCCATGATCCTGCCTCTCTGGCCACGCTGTGATTGATCCAGGCCTGGGTATCGGCTGTGAGCTGGACCAATCAGAGACCTTCCCTGGGACTTTTCAACTGTAACCAAGAGGCTTTTTGCTCTCTGGTAATGAAGCTGAGAAGATGCAAGCTCAGAGCCTGTGAATGGCCACAGTTCCGGGCTCATGGGGAAAGTCAGAGAATGAAGCCACCTCGTGGAGAGAAACAGGAAGTGCTGGTGTGTTCTGGCCCTGGGGTTCCAGGACCTGCCCCACTGTTCAGCTCTTCTTTTGGTTCTTTGGGCTACTTCAGTATCCTCTGTTCACCCCCTTTTCCATTTAAGCGAGTTTGAATTGGGTTTTCATCAGGAGAAGTAGGTGGAGACATACGTTTCTCACTCAGCTGAAGGTGATTTGGAGGAAAATTTCCCAAGGTGGCAGAAGAGCTGAGTAGGGGCATCCACAAAGGGGTGGGCGTCCCGTGCCACTGCTGGAGCCCCGCCGCCACGTCCCCTCCTATATAAGGAATCTAGAGGAGCTTTGTCCATGGGTCACATAGTATCTCAGCTGTATCTCATTATTTATTTACTTATTGAGACGGAGTCTCGCTCTGTCACCCAGGCTGGAGTGCAGTGGGATGATCTCGGCTCCCTGCAACCTCCGCCTCCCAGGTTCAAGCAATTCTCCTGCCTCAGCCTCCCGAGCAGCTGGGATTACAGGTGCCCGCCACCACACCTGGCTAATATTTTGTATTTTTGGTAGAGAGGGGGTTTCACCATATTGGCCAGGCTGGTCCCAAACTTCTGACCTCAGGTGATACGCCTGCCTCAGACTCCCAAAATGCTGGGATTACAGGCATGAGCCACCATACCTGGCCTGTATCTCATTATTTATGTATCCTTAACCTTGGAATTAGTCCCTCCTACTTAACCCAGGACTGCGCCCCTGTGGGTCTGGCACCAAAGCATGCTCTCTTCCCAACACACTGCCCTGCTGCAGGACACCTCAGCCCCTGAAACATTCAAGACCTTGGAATGTCATTCCATGCAGTGAAAAGACGGCTCTGGCATTGGTGTCAGTAAAGATCCCCTGGAGCTGAGCAGCAGCTGCAGCCCTGAGGTCTATGTCTGAAATGCTGGTGTCCCCCACTCCCATGCCACTAGGAGGGTGCACCTGCTACCCATGGGCCAGATGCTGCTCCAGGCCGAGTGGAAAGGGGAAAGCAGATGGGGGCACTGATGAGAGCATGGAGGAAAAGAAGCTCGGCCCCCGGAGGGTGACCACACAGGGAGAGGAGGCTTAGGGTTGCCGCAGCTGGGCAGACAGGCTCTGCCCTTACCGCCCGTGTGACCTTGGACGAGGGACTCAGTGAGCCGCATCCACACATGGGGCTGGTGATGCCATGCAAACGGTGTTGTCCTGAGGATTAAGGGAGACACTCAACGCACAAGGACCCCAGGAGCCCTTGAAGCGTGTGAGCCCCTTTTCTCTCTGCCCAGACTGCTTTTTTGCTATTCTTCTCGTGGCTGAGACTCTAGGGCAATTTCAGCCTCTTCTAACCCCTCAAAGTCCACCTTAAGCAATGTTTATAAACTTGAACATGAGGAGGAAGGATGGCACACATTGCTTTCTCTTTCCTGTCCTTACTCTGTCTTTCTCCCTCTGTCTCTCTCTCTAGGACGGCATATTTCTTGTCAGCAAGCCTCTGATGGGTTCCCCAGTTCCCCGCTGCTGTGGAGAGAGAGGAGGCCCACAGAGGTGGCCTGACTGCGGTGCTGTGCTGGCAATCCAGACCCCCTGTTCCCACCCGTCATCCTGCAGGCTTCTCCTCTCTTCTGCTGCCCCCACAGTCCAGTCTGCCTGCTTCTCCTGATGCGGATGCCACTGCCCCCACCCTGGCTTCCCCTTGTTTCTTCCTGGTTACTGCTTCTTGCTTTTGCCCCCACTGGAGAATGAGGTCATGGGAGCAGTGGGGGACGGCAGTGCTCAGGTGGTGGATGGGCTTGGGGACCCTGGAGACTGAGGTGGATTTCCCACGCCCCCTCTGAGGGCTGCTCAGAGAGTACTTATCTTGGAATCCGTCTCCCCGCAACACACACCCGCTGACTCCCATGGGGAGAGGCGGTGGAGAGGACTTTAGCCTTGGTCTTCCTTTCCTACCAGGAAGATGACAGCTCCAGCCCTGCAGCTCCTTCCTTCGCCTGACTCCTGCACTGGAGCCGGATGGTTTAGAATGAGATCTAGGCCTCCTCCCACGTTTCCCTCCCTTCCTTCCATCCCAGGCAGATCAAGGAACTTGCTGCTTCTCAGGAAAGCAGCTGGACAGAGTGGGTGGGACGAGGAGTCCAGGTGGTCCCCAAGGCAAGCACTGCGCAGGTGTGGGCTTTATGAGTGAGGAGATGAACTACAGCTGCAGAGACTCAGATATCTCAGCTTGAGAGAGCATGGGAGTTAAGAAGTCAAGTTGGCTGGACACCTGTAATCTCAGCATTTTGGGAGGCCGAGCAGGTGGATCACCTGAGGTCAGGAGTTTGCAACCAGTCTGGCCAACGTGGTGAAACCCCGTCTCTACTAAAAATTTAAAAAATTAGCCGGGCGCGGTGGTGAGCACCTGTAATCCCAGCTACTTAGGAGGCTGAGGCGGGAGAATTGCTTGAACCTGGGAGGCGGAGGCTGCAGTGAGCCAAGATTGCACCACTGCACTCCAGCCTGGGCAACAGAGTGAGATGCTATCTCAAAAAAAAAAAAAAAAAAAAAAAAAAAAAATCAAGTTGTCCTGCCATTCATTCATAAATGGGGAAACTGAGGTTCAGACAGATTAACCCATAGATGGATACAACTTTGTATAACACTTTACTTTTTCATTTATTTATTTATTTAGAGACAGGGTCTCGCTCTGTCACCCAGGCTGGAGTGCAATGGCGCAATCACAGCTCACTGCAGCCTTGACCTCCCAGGCTCAGTAATCCTGCCTCAGCCTCCCAAGTGGCTGGTATTACAGGCACACCCCATCATGCCTGGCTAATTTTTATATTTTTAGTAGAGACGGGGTCTCCCTGTATTACCCAGGCTGCTCTCCGACTCCCGGTCTCAAGCAATCTGCCTGCCCTAGCCTCCCAAAGTGCTGAGATTCTAGGCAAGCGCCACCACACAGGCCACATCTCTTTACAATTTACGAAGCCTAGCCATTAAGTAGATGGAAAACATGTACTTAAACGAGAAAACTACAAGAGCACAGCGTCACCATGCAGCACAATTGTTGACTCCTTCAGCATGTAGGTGAGGACACCTGCTCTGTGCAGGGGCTGTGCTGAGTGCAGAGCACTCCGTGAGCTCATAGCCTTGCAGGTTCCCTGGAGCTGCACCATCTCATTTGCCCTTACAAATTTCTGAGGTGCACAGACAGACATCGCTGCTCTCCCCACTTTACAAAGGAGAAAAGTGAGATCGGAGAGGGGACGTTATTTGCCCAAAGCCACACAGTCTTTGTTTTAAAATTAGGGGCTAGACTTTTAAAAAACCTCAGGGCTCGAAGCCACTGTGGCTCCAGAAAGTCACCAAAGTTGTAAGTGCAGATAAATATTTAACAACTGCCTGGGGGCTGGGGTGCAGGTAGGGGCAGAGGAGTCCTGCCTTGCAGTTGTTGCCAATTTCTGTGGTGTAAATACTCCCACGGTGGCTGACTTCTAGCTACCCTTTCAAAAAAGTTACTGAACATGGAGTTAGGAAGAGACGTGTTCAGTTGCCTCTCACCCAGCTGCATACATGATCTCCAGCACACCCCTGCTGAGAGCTTCTTGATTTGTGTTTCTAAAAGAGTCAAAGGGAAACATTTACATTTCTTTCTTTTTTTGTTTTGTTTTGTTTTGTTTGAGACAGGGTCTCACTCTGTTGCCAGGCTGGAGTGCAGTGGCGCAATCACAGCTCACTGCAGCCTTGGCTTCGTGGGCTCAAGTGATTCTCCCACTTCAGTCCCTGCCCCCAGCTCCGCCTCCCCCACCAAAGGCACATGCCCTGGTAATTTCTTTTTATTCTTTGGTAGAGACAGGGTCTCCCTATGTTGCCTAGGCTGGTCCCAAACTCCTGGCCTCAAGCAATCCTCCCGCCTCCAATTCCCAAAGTGCTGGGGTTACAGGCATAAGCCACTCCGTCAGGCCACATTTTCTTTACAATTTACCAAGCCCAACTGTTTATTTAAAAATTAAAAAAATTTATTTAAACATTACGGGCACGGTGGCTCATGCCTGTAATCCCAGCACTTTGGGAGGTCAAGGTGGGCGGATCACCTGAGGTCAGGAGTTTGAGACCAGCCTGGCCAACATGGTGAAACCTTGTCTCTATAAAAATACAAAAACTAGCCAGGCATGGTGGCACGCACCTGTAATCCCAGCTACCCGGGTGGCTGAGGCAGGGGAATCGCTTGAACCTGGGAGGCAGAGGCTGCAGTGAGCTGAGATGCACCATTGCACTCCAGCCTGGGCGACAGAGAAAGACTCCGTCTTAAAAAAAAAAAAAAAAAAAAAAAAAATATATATATATATATATAATTAAGCCAAAATCCAAAAGATGGAATGATTGTGTGTTTGTCTCCTAAAGAACCCTAAGTCTGAGAGAGGAGGTCCCGTGGCAAGCCTTGTAAATATCAGGCAGTAACTGCCAGGTGTCTACAGAGTCACTGTGGCTCTAAGAGGAGGGAACCCTCCATGGAAAGCTGAGGTGGCGAGGGGTCCACAGAGCCCTGCACACGCATGTGCACACTCCAGCCCTCCAAGACACACACACACCTGCACATGAGCACATACTCATATGCACACACATATGCGACCCTTTGACACAAGAAAGACCCTTTGCCAAGCCCGAGTGGGATCTGACAGAGATTGGAGGATGGGCACCTTTTTGTAATTCACATGCCCAGAGGTGGCACCAAGGCCGCCTGTGCTGCAGGCGCCCCTGAGTGATGCCAATGGCTATGAGAAGGTGGCCTGGGCTCTGAGTGAGCCTGGGGGCCTGGGAACATCTAGATGAGGATGGAAAGTTTGAAGCAGACTTTCACATGCCATCCCCACTCACTACCCCCAGGGGCCATCTCTCCTTCCCCTTCAGCACCAAAATGCAATGGGATCAAAAATAAACATGAAACTCCAGGTCTCCCATGTCCTGACTTCCAGGGTGCCTGAGGCCATAGGTTCTAGAGTCCAATGTCAACCTTGCTTGCTTCAACTGCCTCATGCTTCGAGACTCAGCCCAAATGACGTCCCCTCCTTGAAGACTTCCCTCACTGTCAGGCAAAGTTACTGCCCCCCGACCCAGCCCCGCTCTGAGTCTACAACCCCCTGAGCAATGTCCAGTGTCCCCCGTTACATTGCTCGGTCAATATCTGCTCTCCTGGCCACTCCCGCAGCCAGACCATAAGCTCTGCTAAGACAGAGTCTGCATGGAATTTATCTCTGTACCTCATCCCCTAGCACCAGGCCTTGCACTTAACAGGACCTTAAGAAATGACTTAAAAAATGATGAGTTCATGTCCTTTGTAGGGACATGGATGAAACTGGAAAACAGCATTCTCAGTAAACTATCGCAAGGACAAAAAACCAAACACCGCATGTTCTCACTCATAGGTGGGAATTGAACAATGAGAGCTCATGGACACAGGAAGGGGAACATCACACTCCGGGGACTGTTGTGGGGTGGGGGGAGGGGGGAGGGACAGCATTAGGAGATATACCTAATGCTAAATGACGAGTTAATGGGTGCAGCAAACCAACATGGCACATGGATACATATGTAACAAACCTGCACATTGTGCACATGTACCCTAAAACCTAAAGTATAAAAAAAAAAAAGAAATGACTGTGAGTGAATGAATGGGTTACAAATAGTCATGAAAACCTCAGCAACTTATTATAACGTCAGCCCACAGCCCAAAGGAAGCACGCCCTTCCTCCCCAGCCCACCACAAATTACTGCCATTCTCAAAAGGACAACCCTGAAAGACCACAGTAAACCAGACATGCCCCCTCCTAAGCTAGAGCCCAAAGCGGGAGGAGAGCTGGCTTTCAGGATTTCTCCACCTGCAAGGCTGCAGGGCAGAGCTTTCCCTCATCAGAAGAAAGGGGAAATGGGAGGAACAAAGGGACTCAGGGTGGGGCACAGATAGAGACTCCGACTTTTCAAGGGAACTGATTTCTAGGATAGAGACACAAATGGCAGCCAGGGAAGGCAAGGCTCCTAGAAACCTCACACCAGGCTCTAGGGATGGGTTTCCCCACCATCCAAGCTGGGGGGCAGAGTTGGGGATGTGCCCCAAACATGGCTGCAGCCAGGGACGCCAGCTGTCCTCTGAAAACACAGTCCTTCCAGCAGAGTGGGGGAGGCTGAGTGGTGGCGGAAAGGGGGATGAGGATGGGGGGTGGAACTATATCTCTAATTGAAACTATTTGCTCACTTCAACCGCCAGCTTGTACTTGTTCAAGTGTGGGTTTGGTGATATTTTTATTTTTTTAATAAAAGAATCCTTACGTCCCCCACTTGGGTTATTTGTTTTGGATTGTTTCACCAACATCTGGAGCTTGCCCAAGACAATGACTTCCATCTCCATGACCAACAGATCCTTTCTGGAACCAAGACACAGGCTGCCCCAGAGCACCTGGGGCAGTTTAAGGCGTTCTGTTTTATCTCTGCTTCCAGGCATCAAAAATTCAGAAATACTCAGGTCCAGACTTGGCAAACACTGCTGCCCAAACAAGAAATGTTTTTGTTTTTTGTTTTTTTTTTTGGGGGGGGGGTTGTTTTTTGTTTTTGTTTTGTTTTTGTTTTTGTTTTTGAGACAGGGTCTTGTTCTGTCACCCAGGCTGGAGTGCAGTGGCACAATCTCAGCTCACTGCAGCCTCCATCTCCCGGGTTCAAGCAAGTCTCCTGCCTCAGCCTCCCGAGGAGCTGGGATTACAGGTGCCCGCCACCACACCTGGCTGATTTCTGTATTTTTAGTAGAGACGGGGTTTCACCATCTTGGCCAGGCTGGTCTCAAACTCCTGGCCTCTCAAACGATCCACCCATCTCGGCTTCTCAAAGTGCTGGGATTACAGGCGTAGCCACCATGCCTGGCCCCAAACAACTAATGTTAATGGTTCAAGCGAGAGGTTTGCATGTCCCTTTGTGTTTCAGTGCCAGATGCCCTTGGGAGAGTGCTGGCTTAGCCAGAAGAATTTAGGAGATGACAGGTCGAACCACAAGCTCCCACCTGGAATGGGTGGTTACCGTATAAAAAAATCTAAGAGGTTGGGTTGGGAAGAAGTCTTCATTCATGCATTCTTTTGTTCCTTGGCTCATGTGATTATTCATTCAATAATCATGAGTCGAGCCCCAGCAGGGGACCCTGCCCCACGGAGTTTTCAGCCCATGGGGAGAAGTAGGGGGTCCCTCAGCATTGAAGCAAAGCAGAAAAAGGCAGAGAAAGAAGAGGCCAGAAATGACTCAGGGAGCAGAGTAGTGGGAAAAACAGAAGTGAGAAGGGAAAAGAGGGAAGGATGGGCCCCCAGATGGATTAAAAACTTCCAACGAAGGGCACTTTAAAGGATCCTTTATCAGAAAGGGCAAAATCGGCCAGATCCTCAGCTTCTCCCTGCCCCCACTTCCTCACGTGGCTGCCCCTAGATCCCTTCTGTAGCCCGGTCTGGGACCCACCCCTCCCTTACCTGCAGCCTGGCAGGAAGGCACACACAGCTCAGGCCCTGATATATATCTGGACTCAAGTCTGCCTCGGAAAGGACAGGAAAGGTCCGGTAAAGGAGGAGGACCAGCATATTGGGGCCGTCCAAGGCCGTTTGGGGCCAGCCAAGGGGCAGGCTACATTCTGGAGCTCTTTGTAAGAAAATCCTCACTAACCGATCCCACTAATTCAGAATCCCTGTCAGTTTCGATGTTGGCAATGCTAAAGTTGCTTTTATACTAACCATGAAATAAAGAGTTTCTTAAGCAAATGAACAGAGGAAATAATACTGACTTCCGGCGGTCTCCCCAGCCACATAGCGGATACACTGTCCTGTGTGTTTTGAGTGCCTCTGCAAACAGATGCTGCTAATTGCACATGACTTTTCTTTTCACCAAAGATGCTTTGCAGACTGCTGAAAAGCCTGCGGAAGAGTTTATATGAGGAAGTACTGGTAAGAACTCTTGTGGTTTTCAGCCTCTTCTACCCTCTCCCCCAGGAGTGAGGCTGTGAAGAGTCCTCCCCGTCGCACCTCCCATCCCCTTGCCTAGCAAGGGTGGGGAGGAAAGTGTTTAGAACCTGGGGGAGGAGAGTTTCCCCTAGACAGGGTTCAGTGGCTGGGGATTCCTAAATAGTGAGGAATCAAACTCCCCTCCTCACATTGCCCCAGGCAGGGAGGAGTCAAACCTGGGCACGAGGACAGTGACACCACCCATTCTGTATGATCAGGTGGGCTTGGTCAATAGGATTATCCATGGTGATCATAGGGTCTGCAGACCAGATGGCTCTTCCTGAACTTCTGTTTCCTTTAAGCTATGATCATTTGGGGTTTACTATTACCTGCAGCTCAACCTAATCCAAACAAATTCCCTGCTTGCCGGATTGAATGTGAGACCCAAACTCATTTGACCTCTCAGCCACATAAAAGCCATTCCTCCCCAGGAGCAGAGGCTGTGGCCCATTTTAAACCCCAATGAGGGCCATGGATACTGTCCCAGAAAAATGCATGGATGTGAATATGTTCCACTTGCATTTCAATACTCCACATACAGGCCTTGCACGGTGGCTCACGTCTGTAATCCCAGCACTTTGGGAGGCCAAAGCCGGAGGATGGCTTGAGCCTAAGAATTCAATACCACCCTATTTTATTATTTGTCTTTACAAATAATAAATAAATAAATAAATAAATAAATAAGCTGGTCATGGTGGTGCACACTTATAGTCTCAGCTACTCAGGAGGCTGAGGCAGGAGGATCGCTTAAGCCCAGAAAGTTGAGGCTGCAGTGAGCTATGATTGTGCTACTGCACTGCAGCCTGAGTGACAGAGCAAGACCCTGTCTATAAAAAAAAAAAAAAAAAAAAAAGGCCAGGTGCAATGGCTCACGCCTGTAATCCCAGCACTTTGGGAGGCCAAGGTGGGCGGATCACCTGAGGTCAGGAGTTCAGGACCAGCCTGGCCAACATGGTGAAACCCTGTCTCTGCTAAAAAATACAAAAATTAGTCAGGCGTGGTGGCGGGCACCTATAATTGCAGCTACTCTGGAGGCTAAGGCAGGAGAATTGCTTGAACCCAGGAGGTGGAGGTTGCAGTGAGCCGAGATTGCACCATTGCACTCCAGCCTGGGCAACAAGAGTGAAATTCCATCTCAAAAAAAAAAAAAATCCATATACAATTTTAAGATTCCCAGACTCCCTGAATTTTATGCCTGTTCCCGTAAGCTAAAAACCTCTGACAAAACGGGATGCAATTTCCAAAACACTCATCTCCCAAACTCAAGTGGTGTCAGGCCCGTGTTCTCACCTAGAGTCACAACAGAGCAGAGGACAAGGTCTATGCTATGTCCATTCCCTTCAGCGGTGCCCTAACCCCAGCAACTAGGTCCACTTTCTTGTAGTTATTCATTTTCTAAAAATGTTAGTGCCTGCCCACTGGGCTCAGTGCTGGGGGCCATAGAGAACCCCCAAGGAATTCACACCTAGTTGGGGAGGATGATAAGTTCTATGTTAAGAGTATCAACATTTGTTCTTGCCACCACTAGAAAGAAAAGAAGAAGAAAAAAAAGTATCAGCGAAGTGCTGGGGGAAAGAAGAGGAAGCCGTGAATTCCACTGCATGGCGGAGTGGTTACTTGCACAGCCATCTGACCTGGGCCGCTGGAGAGGGAGAATGGTGCCAAGCAGTAAAAAGATTGGAGTAAGAGGCGTTTTATACAAGGGGTCTGTGTCATAGCAATGTGGACAGCCCTTAGCATGTTCAGGGAACCCAGGGGACACAGACCAGAGCTGCCCAGGCAGAGGGCGGTGAGCGGAGGGAGGGTTTGGAAATGCGCCTGCGTGGTTGACTGCACCCAGCTGTGCCTGGCCTTGAATGCCACACTAAGGATTTTGACCTGACCTGTGGGCAGCAAGGAGTCAGAGAGTGATGTGATCGGATCTGACAGTGACAAGGAGGAACAGGAGACAGAGGGAAGGAGGACGAGGCCGGGAGCTGCTGGCAGTGTCTGGGGGTCAAGTGCTGGCTTTCACCTGGCAGGTAGACCCAACACCTCAGCACACAGCACCTGGAGTCAGACTCCAACCACTCCCACCACCGAGATTTCCTCCTGATCCTGCAAAGCAGACATAGCCTCCCTGCTATTTCAGGTGGGCTGTGCTTCCCCGCCCCCTTCATCCCTCATCTCTCTGGTTTGCTGTAAAGGAGCTTCTCATTCCAGAATCAAAGAGGAGCCTCAGAGGCAGATGCTACCGGGGATCTGACCCCCTCTAATTCACCCTCATTCCACAGCTTGATCAGGCACACGTTTCCTGAGACTCTGCCTGGAAGAAGCCCTGTGAGGGGGGCGCAGATGAAACAGACACATCCCTGCCCGACAGTGGGCTCAGTAATGTACACGGGATGTGGGATAGGGAAGGAAATAAGGCACAGACACCAAGAACAGCCCCAAGAAGCAGCCTGGGGAGTTTGCACACAGGGCTGTGGGTGTTTGGGGGAGCTGAGGAGGAAAAGATTCCTCTGGGTGGAATGGGGGTGGGTCAGTCTAAGAAAGGCTCAGTGGTGGACTGCAGGATTTAAATGGAGAAGATCTGGACTTGAATTCTTCCTTTCATAGCTGTGTGACCACGGATAAGTCACTCTACCTCTCTGAACATTTGTGTCCTCATTTAGAAAGGGACAAATGTACAAACTTACAATGTTTAGGGGAAGATCCAAGACACTGTCCAGCTTAGTGCCTGGGAAAGAGGATTATAATCAGTGTGGTAGGCAGACGATAACACAGCCCCCAGAAAGCCTCTACAGTGGCTGCCTGGTATCCGCACCTAGGTGCAATCCAGTCCCTGAGTGTAGACTGGATCCGTGACTTGGTTCTAGCCAGCGGAATATGGCAAAAAAGATAGGATGTTACATCTAAAATTAAGCTATAAAAAGACCCTGGTTTGCGTCTTCCTCGCCCTCTGCTTTTGTCTTGCTTGCCTGCTCTGATGGAAGCCAGCTGCCACATCATGGGGAAGTTTACCAGGCAAGGAGCCAAAGAAGGCCTCCTTGGGGAGCTGAATCCTGAATTCTGAATCCTGAATCTTGAATCCTGAATCCTGCCAAACCACATGAAAGCTCTGAAGCAGGTCCCAACCCTCCCCACCTGCCACCCCATCACGGGGGTAACTGTGACCCTGGCTAACACTTTTTTTTTTTTTGAGACAGAGTTTCACTCTTTCGCCCAGTGAAATGGTGAGTGGTGTGAGGAGTGAGGTGGTGCGATCTCGGCTCACTGCAAGCTCCGCCCCCCGGGTTCAAGCGATTCTCCTGCCTCGGCCTCCCAAGTAGCTGGGATTATAGGTGCCCATCACCACACCCAGCTAACTTTTGTATTTTTAGTAAAGATGGGGTTTCGCCATGTTGGCCAGGCTGGTCTCAAACTCCTGACCTCAGGAGATCCCCTGCCTTGGCCTCCCAAAGAACTGAGATTACAGGCGTGAGCCACCGCGCCTGGCCACTGACTAACACTTCAATCACAGCCTGTGAAAGACCTTGAACGAGAGGTCCTGGCTGAATCATGCTTTGCTTCCTGATCCACAAAAACTCTGAGATAATATGTTGTAGTTTTAAGCCACTAAATTCTGAAGCAGTTTGTTATACAGCTGTAGCTAACTAATGCCATCAGGCGATACCGAGACAATTTAACAACTGGCTCAACACAGGCGTTTACCAACCAGTCAGAGCAGATACTGCCTGCAGCCATGGAGCCGGGTCCTGGAGCCCAGGTTGTAACACTTGATAGAGGACTGGAAGCGCAGGGGGCTAAGGGGAGGGCAGGAGGGGTTGTGGGAGGTATGAGGGGGCTCAAATCAGCAGCAATTTGCCAACAAGAATGCAACTATTTCAGTATTTTGACAACTGATACAACTGTAGTGGGGTGCACTGACTATCAGCCCGGGATTTAATATCTAGGGTTGGAACTGGGCCTTAAAGGATAAGGTGATATCCACAGGGCCCCACGGCATGGAGCAAGGGAAGCCACACATTGGAGCTGAAGGAAGAGTTTTCTGCTGTCGCCGCTTGTGTGCAGTTTCAAAGACTGCTCCGTACACATATGGCAAAGACAGGAAAACAGCTCTAACTAGCTAAGAAACAGTTCCTCGTGTAGCAGCAACATAACAAAGGCACTGAAATATCAGAAATGCGCAGAAGAGTTCAAGGCCATGTTTGAGAAAGGGAAGGAGGGAGGGACATTCACACGTATCGAGTAGGTGCCTGCTGTCTGACAGACACCGCGCCCGGCTTTATATCCAAGTCTAGGCCACTGGGGCACAAAGGCCTCATGAGGAGCCATGTGGTATGGGTGGCAATGAGTCACAGCATCTAGGACAGTTTTGCGGAAGAAAGGAGACAGAGGGCACGGGGCCCTAAAAAGGGAGACGGAGAAGAAGGGAAGGGAGGGTGAGGTGCGAGCCCCACACTTCTGTGGCAGGCTAGGCCTGGGGTACAGCCACCAGCCAACTGGCCCATGGATCAAGGCTATAACCCACCCAAATGCTGACCAGGGAGGAGAGATTCCTTATTTGCAGCTTAGCAGTGGGCGTTTTGCCCTCAAGCCACCAGAGCCATTTTCTCCCAGAACCATAAGCCAGGACCACCCTAGTTATGCTGAGAGCTGAATTAGTCCCAAGTAGAAGCAGCAAAAACTTGACCACAAAATCCCTTTCTAGTAGCATATGCAAATCAGATGCCCCTCCACTCCGACACCCTGCCCTCTGCCACCTCCCTGGATATCATGCAGTGTTGCGTGGGAAGGGTGTCTAGCGGCTGGCCCTGCTGAGAGGTGGTAGGCTTCGGGGAGCAAGTCTATGCCTGTTTACCCGCTGGGAATGCTGCGAGCAGGCAGATATTGGGAAGAAAGAATAGAAAGGGAGGTTGTAGGAAGGTGGAGGAAAAAGAAGCTGGTGAATTTCTGAAGAGGGGAAAGAACTCCTGGCCTACTGGGAATTAACCAGGCCCCATTCACCAGCCCCTTGACCCTTGAGTGTCACCCACCCCACCCACAGATCTGCCCAGGTGAAGGTGTGGACTGGGGCGAGATGCTTGATGGGTGCTAACCAGCCTTTACTGGGCACCCCGCCCAAGCCGGGCACTGTGCCTGGTACTCTGTGCTTGGTTATCTCAGCTAATCCTCACCACAGCCCTTGAGAGGGCTCGAGGTAACTCATTAGATGGTGACAGCCACAGCCCAGACCTTGCCTTGGGACACACAGCAAGCAAAAGAGTAGGCGACAGGCATGCCCACCTATGAGGAGGGTAAAGTGCCAGAGTCTCTGTGGAACCCACTTTGGCCACAGCTATCAAAATTGTAAATGCCCCTGCCCTTTGACCCAGTGATTGAACTACTGAGAATATAGCGTATGGAAATACGCACACAGGGGCATGAAAGTACCTACTGTATTATTTGTTGTGGCCCAAGATTTAAAACAACTGAAAAGTCTACCCCCAGGGAACAGGTTAAATTAAGGTCCATCCATGGAATGGACTATCACACAGCCATTAAAGAGAAGAATGAGGCAGCTCACTGTGTGCTGAGACAGAACGCCGGGCAGGATGTACTGTGTTCAAGTGCAGAACCACAGACATCATATGCTATCAAATACACACACACACACACACACACACACACACTTACCTGAAGGCTTGCAGCTCTGGAGATAACCCAGAACCCTGGTTTCCCCTCCCTTTGCCTCCAGGGAGGAAGACTGAGAGATGGGGAACTGAGAGACAGGGTTCAGGGGCAGGTGAAAAACCTAATCTCTGTACATCCTTTTATATCTTTTGCATTTTAGACCAGATACATTTACTCATGAAAAAATATAATTTTATAAATGAAGATAAAGAAATGCATTAGTACTTTGGGAGGCCGAGGAGGGTGGATCACAAGGTCAGGAGATCGAGACCATCCTGGCTAACATGGTGAAACCCCGTATCTACTAAAAATACAAAAATTAGCCGGGCGTCGTGGCAGGTGCCTGTAGACCCAGCTACTCGGGAGGCTGAGGCAGGAGAATGGCATGAACCTGGGAGGCGGAGCTTGCAGTGAACTGAGATCGCGCCACTGCACTACTCCAGCCGGGGTGACAGAGCGAGACTCCATCTCAAAAAAAAAAAAGACATGCATTAGTAAATAGGCTGGGCACAGTGACCCAGGCCAGTAATCACAGCACACTGGGCATTGGGAGGCTTGCGGGGGAGGTTAAGTTGAGCCCAGGAGTTTGAGACCACCCCAGGCAACATAGGAAAACCCTGTCCCTCTCTCCAAAAAAAAAAAATTAAAAAATTAGCTGGGCATGGTGGCATGTGCCTGTGGCCCCAGCTTCTTGGGAGGCTGAGGTGGGAGGATGGCTTGAGCCCAAGTGTTTGAGGCCGCAATGAGCTACTATGATGGAGACACTGCACTCCAGCCTGAGACCCTGTCTCTAATAATAATAATAATAATGAACAGTAATTCATGGCTGGGCGCTGTGGCTGACCCCTGTAATCCCAGCACTTTGGGAGACCGAGGCAGGCAGATCACCTGAGGTCAGGAGTTCGAGACCAGCCTGGACAACATGGTGAAACCTCGTCTTTACTAAAAATACAAAAATTAGCCAGGCATGGTGGTGGGCGCCCGTAATCCCAGCTACTCAGGAGGCTGAGGCAGGAGAATCACTTGAACCCGGGAGGCAAATGTTGCAGTGAGCCAAGATTGTGCCACTGCACTCCAGCCTGGGCAACAGAGCAAGACTCCGTCTCAAAAAAAAAAAAAAGAATAGTAATTCATGGAAATGGCAAAAATCTCAAAGAGGCATGTGCAAACGAGTAGAGATGGGGAAACTCTGCGCCACTATAGCATGTGACTTTTTGTCGCCAGTCACAAAAGCTGCATGAAAGTATGAAAGTGCTGTGGTGGCATCTGACCTGCGACACCAGCATGAGGACACTGCTTGTTCCTCGTCCTGCACTGTTCACTACAGAACCAGGTGTCCTGCTGGATTATAAAATACTGAGTTATAAAGTCTACCGTAGTAAGATATTCTTATACAGGACTCACAGACCTGATGTGCCAGACATTGGGCCCAACACTTTACATATACTATCGCCTGTGTGTTTGCAGCAGCTGTAGGGGCAAAGTATCACTCTTATCCCTATTTTACAGATAAAGAAATAAACGCAGAGAGGTTGAGTGACTCACCAGAGGTCAGATGCTTGTGGAAAGTGTGGACTCCAGCTCAGGCTTCCAGTTCCAGAGCTGAGCCCCTAACACTCCACTGAACTTTGCATATAGAAGGTACTGGGTAAGGCCTTCTAACTAAGCCCTGGTCCTTTCCTTCAGATTAAAAAAAAAAAAAAAATAGGTTAAAGGCCCCACTAGTCCCCAACCCTTAAATTTCTGTTAAAGATAGAGGCTTGGGGCTGGGCATGGGGGCTCACGTCTGTAATCCCAGCACTTTGGGAGGCCAAGATGGGAGGATCGTGTGAGTTCAGGGGTTTGAGACAAGCCTGGGAAACATAGCAAGACTCTGTCTCTACTAAAAATAGCAAAATTAGCCGGGCATGGTGGCATGTGCCTGTGGTCCCAGCTACTCGGGAGGCTGAGGTGGGAGGATCACTTGAACCTGGAAGGTGGAGGCTGCAGTGAGTTGAAATTGCACTACTGCATTCATCCTGAATGACGGAGCAAGACTTTGTTTAAAAAAAAAAAAAAAAAAAAAAAAAAAAGGCTGTGCTCAGATACTGAATGCCTCAAGGGCAGCCCTTCCTCTTCACTGTATCTCAACAGTGCCTGGAACATAGTGGCCCAGTGTGTAAGCAGGAACTCAGAACACGTGTACTGATGGTACTGAACAGAAATAGGCAATGATGCCTCCCCTGGGAAGCCCTGATTTCACAGAACAGCAGTACCTTGCCCTTCTACAGGAAGGTGACTTGGTGGCTCCCAAGCGTGTCCTTCCATCCAGCCTGGCATGGCGAGAGTGGAGTAGAGAATGCCCCCAGGCCCCATCAAAGCCCAGGTGGGGTAGGAAGGGCAGACAAAGGCTCCTCCCCAGACCTCCCGGGGTCCTACATGGCAGAACTTGTGCATATGGCTCAGCAGAAGAGGTCAGGTTAAAAAGTCTCTGAGCCAAGGGTCTAGAAGGAGCAGCAGTGGATGGGATGCCTGCCGCCTCCCCAGGAGTACAAATCCAAGACCCTCGTGAGCACGCAATGGGGGTCGCGAGCAGGGGAGAAAGAGCTATGACTTCCTAAAATGTCAGCACTGGAGGAGGGCCTGGGAGGGAGAAGCACTCCTTCAGCTACTCCCCCATTTTGTAGATGAGGCAACTGAGGCTAGAGAGATGATGTGGTTTGCTGAAGGACAGGGAGGTAACAGCATGGCCGAGGCTGGATTCCTGTCTCCTGGCATCCTATGATGCTCCTTTTATCACCTGGAGTGGGAAGGCCACAATGGTTGTATTCTGGGAGAACTCAAACCCCTTACTAGGGCATCTTTGGAGGTTTTCTACATGGAATAGGGGCCCAGTGGAAGGGCTGTGGCTCCCTTTCACCTCAACCATCAGAGCAGTGCCTCCCATTGGAGAGTTTGCTGGAGAAGATGGTCCCTCCGCTATAACAAAGAAAAGCTGGGAGTCACTGGGCCTCCTTTCCTCCCTGGTTTCCCTCTCAACTCTCTGCCCCTTGTCTACTCCCTGCCACTGCCATCCCCCCAGCAGCTCAGGTTCAGTCTGAACAGAGTCCTACCCCCATCAAGGCCTCTGTGGAGTCCCTGAAGACTCACCTGGCACATCCGGGGATGGATTGAGAATCATGAAGGCATCCGATAGGCCGGTTTTGACAGGATGCTGGGAGGAGCTGATTTCCCGGACAGACATAGGGATCTGCGGCAGGGAGAAGAGGCTCCGTCCACCTCCCAAATGCTCTGGGGCCCACCCAGCACCGCCCACCCTCCCCCACCTCCGGTGAGCTCCAGACCCGTCTTTCTGGATGGCACCACCCAGTGGGACCCCACCCAAATTCCAAGTCCTCTCCACACCACCTCCAAGCACATTTTCTTCTTTCCTCTGTCTCGGTGAATGGCACTCCATGCAGGCCAGAAATCCGGGACTCACCCTTTTCCCTTCCCTTTCTTTAATTTATTCCCTTCCCCATCTGATGCGTCTCCAAATTCTGTTGCTTAACCTGCTAAGTGGCTCTCAAATCTGACCGTTTCTTTCCATTTCCCCTCATCCTATTCTAAGCTGCTGTCACCTTTCTCCTAAATTACTTCCCAGTATTCCCTCTAAGCCCCCAATAACCTGTTCTCCACTCTGAAGCCAGAGTGACTTTTCTCAAGGGCAAATCTGTGGTTCCCTTGCCCCGTCCTGTCCCTCACTCTCTCCCTTCCAACCATGCTGCCTTCTTCTATTTTTTTTTTTTTTAATAGAGGTATGTGTCTCACTATGTTCCCCAGGCTGGTCTTGAACTTCTGGGTTAAAGCAATCCTCCTGCCTCAGTCTCCCAAAGCGCTGGGGTTATAGTAATGAGCCACTGCACTGGCTCACCATGCTGCCTTCTTTTTTTTTTTTTTTTTTTTTTTTTGGGACAGAGTCTCACTCTGTTGCCCAGGCTGGAGTGCAGTGGCACGATCTCGGCTCACTGCAACCTCCAGCTCCTGGGTTCAAGCGATTCTCCTGCCTCAGCCTCCTGAGTAGCTGAGATTACAGGTGCCTGCCACCACGTCTGGCTAAATTTTTGTATTTTTAGTAGGGATGGGGTTTCATCATGTTGGCCAGGCTGGTCTCAAACTCCTGAGCTCTGGTGATCCACCTGCCTCAGCCTCCCAAAGTGCTGGGATTACAGGCGTGAGCCACCGCGCCTGGCCCATGCTGCCTTCTTTCAGTGCTTTGTGCCAGCCATGCTCTGTCCTGCCTCAGGACCTTTGCATGTGCTGTGTGCTGTTGTCTCTCCTGGAACATACTCCATTCTCCTCTTTGCTTCCTGAACTCGTATTTAGCCTTCAGATTTCAACTCTTTTCCTCAGCAAAGCCTCCCCTGGCCTCTGCCAAGGTTAAGAAGTCTGTGAAAGGCTCAGCTAGCACCAGGCACCTCTACTTGGGAGCGCTTGTCACAGTGGTGAGTCTACATTTGTCCCTGTAATTATTGTCCATCTCCACAACCAGACTTACAGCTCCAAAAGGGTAGGACCCGCAAACATCTTGTTAACTGCTGTATTCCCAGCAGCAAGCCCCATGCCTGGCACATTGCAAATTCTCTAAATATTTGCTCAATGAAGAAAGGCTCTAAGACCCAGCTGTCTCTGCAGCTGGGCCCACTCACCTCTTTATAGCCGAAGACAATGCGGCCGTCACGGTGCAGAGCTGCCTGGAAGGTGAAACTGCCCTTGTCTTCCCAGCCTTGGAGATAGACATGGTCCCACTGAACCACAAAGACTGTCCCTGGGGAGAAGAACAGAGACCCGGCTGGACGGGAGATCGTGCAAGGAGCAGGGCGCTACAGAAATGCCAGCCGGAGGGCAGTGGCCACAGGTTAGGTCCCTTCGGGATGATGGGGAAGGTTGCAAATGTAAGGAAGCAGGAGCTGGGCAGCCCACTAAAGCAGCCTGGCTTCCGAGCAGCAGAGGAGCTGGAAGATCCTGCTTCAGCCCCAGATACTGTACTTGATCATCTCTTTCCCTTTCCTTCTTGTCTATTCTGACTCCTTGAGACAAAAGAAGGAGGAATGTCTGTTCTCCTGGATTCAGATGGGGCTCAAGGGACATCCTGGTGAATGTAAGAAACAATAAAGGCCCCTAACATTTATTTTACCTCTACTAAGAGCCAAGCTTTGTCATTTTGTTATCTCAGATTCTTCTGGGTAGCAGGCATTTTTGTCCCCATCTGACAGGTCAGGAAACTGAGCAGAGAAAGGTAGGTGGCCGCTTTGCTGTGGGACTGTGGGACCCTTGCCCTCTCTAGGCCGTGTGCTCCTCTAAAGGGCCGGACAAGGGATCCCTGGAGCTGGGTGACTTAAATTCTGAGATCCAGTCTCACCATTGTCAAAGTAAACAACTGTGGAGTTGTCGGAGTAGCCAGGGTTGAAGTTGGCCATCAGGGGCGCCACATACTGAGTAGCTGTGAGCATCCGATGGATCACGTCCCCCATGAAGATGAAGCCTAGGGTGGGAGAGGTGCAGAGGAGTGACCAGAAATGGGCCTTTTCCCCAGGGGCAAGAAGGGCAGCACAGGCAGAGCTGGAAGTGAGCCTGAGACCTCTGTTGCCCATCCCCATCTGGCGGGCTCTGGGTCTGGTGTATATGGAGCCAAAGGGCCCCAGATAGGAGAAGGTCCTCCCTGTCCCTTCAGCAGGGCACAGACTATAGGGTGAGGGGGCAGGAAGAGGAGGGGACTCACAGCTTTCCCCATCCCTGGGGAAGTGGGATGTGGAACTGAAGTGCAGGGATTAAAGACAGGTGCCTCCTATCAACAGGGAGCCTGGCCCCAGGAGCCCGAGCTCTCAGTGGAGTCTCCCTCTCCCTCTTATTCAGCGACTCTGGGACACAGGGTTGTCCACGCTGACTCGTGCTGGCCCGAGGGGACACACACATGCACGCACATGAGCAGGTCAGCTAATGCAAGGGGGATGCTCTGATGTCCACTGACCCCCCTCCTGAGAATCAGTCTCCTATTAGAGCCAAATGTGCATTCCTCCCATTTCATATAACCCTGTCTCCAGTGAGGGGCCCCTGGGAGGGCCCCTGAGTTCGGGCTGAGGTCTCCAAACCCTCCCTGGGGCCCCATGACGTGGCCTTACCTCCAGTTGCTATGGTGATCTGCCGCAGAGGATGCCCATAGAAAGGGAAATCAAAGGACAAGACCACTCTCTGCAGGGGATGGGAGAAAGTCAGCACGGGCCAAGCTGCAGGCCAGGGCCCTGGGCACCCACACCGCCTCATGCTTGTTTGGACAGAGTGGGGAGCAGGCATGCCCAGGGCCACTGCTGGGCACCCCAACTCTGGCAAAGTCCCATGGGAATCCCTGGAAGGTACCTCCCAGGTCACAGACCTTGGGCCACAGCCATGCCCACTGACCAGGCAGGGGGGGTTGGCCCCCGGCCTCCCAGCCCAGGGAAGCACGGCTGGGGACTGGGGCACTCACCGAAGCCTGCCGGTGGGTGTTGGAGAGTATTGTGTGGATCTTCACTTGGCTCCGGTTGGCCTGGGCCACATCTACCCACAGTTCCCGGCTGCGGGGCTCGCTGGGGCCATAGAGACGGGACACATAATAGCTGTGGTTGTCCTCCTGCCAGCACCAAAGATAAAGCCCACAGGAGGTGTGAGTAGTCAGCATGCCAGGATTCACTCTCCATCCTTCCCCACTCAGGTTTCTGGGTACAGGAAGTCACCACCCTCCCAGGGTGCTGGACCTGTGGCCCCGAGGGCTGGTTTAGGCCTAGGACCCCCTGGGCTCCCCTTTGGCCCCAGACAGCTCACTAGCTGGTCCCTAGCGGTGCCCCAACAGGCTTGGCCACAGCCAAATCCATACCTCTGCACTCATGCTCAGCCCTCCTGTTCCCAGACAAGCCAGGAGGCTGACAGCCCCTGCATCCCTTCAGACCAGGACCAAGGCTGGGCTTGGCTTGGGGCATGAGGGAGGAACAGACAGGATGGCCTCAAACTGGGCCCTTGTTTTCAGGGAGCTCCCAGGCCGAGGGAGACTCATAGTCCCTACCCTGGAACAGTACCCTATTTAACGGAAAAGAAAAATTTGGGCTGGATGCGGTGGCTCACGCCTGTAATCCCAGCACTTTGGGAGGCCGAGGGGGGCAGATCACTGGAGGTCAGGAGTTCGAGACCAGCCTGGCCAACACGGCAAAACCTCGTCTTTACTAAATATACAAAAATTAGCGTGGCCTGCTGGCACACGCCTGTAATCCCAGCTACTTGGGAGGCTGAGGCACAAGAATCACTTGAACTCGGCAGGTGGAGGTTGTAGTGAGCCGAGATCGCGCCACTGCACTCTAGCCTGGGTGACAGAGCGAGACCCTGTCTCAAAAAAAAAGAAAAATCTGGATCTTAGAAGGCACCAGTCTAAAGGAGGAGGCTGCCTCTTGGTACTGGGGAGTTTCCAGTCTGGAATGGGACTTATATAAACAGAGGAGCAGACACAGACCCTCAAGCAGAGCTAACACAGAACCCAGAGCCCACACAGCATCACCAGGGTGCTGGGTAGGGGAGAGAAGCAGCAAGGATTCCTTCGAGGCATATCTTTGAGCCTTTGCTGCGTGCCTGATGGAGATGAAATAAAGAAGCTAGAATGCTATGGGCTGCGGGTTCATTCTGCAAAGGCTCTCCTGCAGAGGAGCACTTGGGCTGGGTTTTAAAGGAGGCCAGGGAAATGGTTGGCAGAAAGACTTAAGAGCCAGAGAGGGGTGACGTGGAAGCACTTCCTGGAGCTGACCCAAGAGCGCCAGCCGCAGGAGGAAGGGAGGCAGGGTAGGCAGGTTCCCTTGGCAGCCACCGCCACAGAGATGGGGCCGCTGACCCGTGAGGAGCCCTCGGTCATTAATCAGGCTGCCCAGCGGTGGTGGCGGCAGACACAGCAGAGTAAACGACATTCTCCCTGCCAGGCTGCCAGCTGCCCAGCCGGCCCTTGCCCTAGGCCCAGCATGAGCGGGGACAAGGGGTTCCTGCACTCCTCACCTGCCAGAAGGCACTCTGCACTTACAACAAGTGACACAATCTGGGGACCTGGGGTCGGGACAGGCTGGGGGAAGATGAGCGGAAGAAGCATGGTTGGTTGGTGTCGGGGGCTATTCCCTCTGCCACTCCCTCCCTCCCTGCCTCCAGACAGCCCATGCCTCCACCCATCCTCAGCACGGCAGTCAAATCAATCAAAAACACCTCGCTCTGTTCACAGGCTATCCAGGGCTCCCTTGACACTGTCCTCGAGACGAAAACCAAAGCTCTTAGGCTGGCATGCAAGATCCCACCATCAGCCAGCCCCAGCCTCTCTCTAGTGCCTTCTCTCTCCTCTCACCACCTTGTGCATCCTTGTGTGCCCACCCGCCAGACCAGACTCCCCTGACAGCCTCAAGCCACCAGTGGTCAGTCGTCCCACTGCCCACGCTGGTCCTCCTGTCTGGAATGGCTGCCCTCGCCTTCTCCCCTTGACAGATTCCTGGTCATTCAACACTCGGCTTAAACTCTGCCTTCTTTTATTTTTGAGACAGAGTTCTGTCGCCCAAGCTGGAGTGCAATGGCATGGCCTCAGCTCACTGCAACCTCCGTCTCCCGAGTTCAAGTGATTCTCGTGCCTCAGCCTCCCAAGTAGCTGGGATTACAGGTGCATGCCACCATGCCTGGCTAATTTTTGTATTTTTAGTGGAGACGGGGTTTTACCATGTTGGCCAGGCTGGTCTCGAACTCCTGACCTCAAGTGATCCACCCACCTTGGCCTCCCAAAGTGCTGGGATTATAGGTGTGAGCCACCGTGCCTGGCCAAACCCTGCCTTCTTATCGGCCTTTCACCCCTACCTCCCCAATGAGGACCTCCACCCCCTGCAAGTGGCCTCCACCATCCCTTATTTCAGGGGGTCCTCAAGGGGTGATTCATGTGTACTACTTGCAAGAGTTACATGGGGCCACTCTTGTTGGATTCCTGGTTTTACTCATGAAGCCACCTGGTAGGGGGGCTGCCCTGATGCCATGGCCCCTGGGCTGAGGACTAAGGATGCTGCTTCCCATTGCTGCCACAGCCACCAGCCCTGGAGTCTCGGGAGGGTACCCAGAGGGGGACGCACGGCTCTCCAGCTCTGCCCACAGGCACTGAAGCCACTGCTCCTGCCCAGAGCTCTTGGCCTCCCTCGGGAAAGCAGCTCCCTCTGTTTCTGCCCCTTTCCCCACCCTCCAGGAGAACTAATGCTTCATGTTTTTCCTTGGTTTCTGTCTCTCCTACCTCCACCCATCTCTGCTGGAGACCCCTATCTCAATTTTTAAAAAATCACCCCTCAAGAAACAAAGCTCCGTGCATAGCACTCTGTGCAGAGAGATCTGCACAAAGGAAGAGTCCGATGGCCGCCTCCCAGCCTGCTTCCTGGATTCACGGGTGAGCAGTTTTTATTCCACTTCCAAGCAAAAAAAATATAGGGGGCCCTGCCCAACTCTCTACATCTGATAGTCTGCAGGACTCCAACTCTGCAGCTGGTTATGGTTCACCCGGGACCACCTGCCACGGCCATAGCTACAGCCTGCCCTCTTCCCCCCAATTCAAACAAAAAAGTGGTTTATTAAGAGACATCAGTTAGCCTAAAATTTTGCCTGAAGAAAGGAAACCAAGTTTAAATGCTGTTCAGCCCATCTTTTTTTTCTTTCTTTCTTTCTTTTTTTTTTTTTTTTTTTTTTGAGACGGAGTCTTGCTCTGTTGCCCAGGCTGGAGTGCAATGGTGCGATCTCAGCCCACTGCAACCTCTGCCTCCTGGGTTCAGGCAATTATTATGCCTCAGCCTCCCGAGTAACTGGGATCACAGGTGTGCGCCACCATGCCCAGCCCAGCCCATCATTTAAATGTTTGTTTGCCCCTGAACTACGAGCCCCTGACATGCAGGGATGGGCAAGGTCACCTCTGTGCCTGTGGCTCAAGGTCCCTCACTTCCTCCATGCTTAGGAAGTGTTTGCTGGAGGTGGGGGTGGGGGGACCAGTGCTTTGCAATGTGTTAAAATTAGGGAAATAAACTTGCCTCCCTAAATCCTGGGCTATCTTATGATCTGTGGGTGAGGGGAAAACGAGTGGCCCACCTTAATACAGCCAGCACCAGATAGCCCTTCCGTCCTTTTGCATGCTGCAGTGGGTTTCAACTGTGTTACCCAAAACGATATGTTCAAGTGTGAACCTCTGGTACCTACGAATGTGACTTTATTTGGAAATAGTCTTTGCAGATGAAACAAGTCAAGATGAAGGCAGACTGGATTAGGGTGGGCCCTAAATCCAATGACTGGTGTCTTTATGTAAATGAAGAGGGAGATGTGGATACGGAGATGCAGAGGAGACACAGGGAGGATCCCTGTCTCAATGAAGGCAGAGATTAGAGTGACGCTGTTTACAAACCAAGCACACCGAGGATTTCCAGGAGATCCAGAAGCTAGGACAAGACAAGCAAGTCTCCTTTCCTGGGGCCTTGAGAGGGAGCATGGCCCTGCTGACACCTTAATTTCAGACTTCTGGCCTCCAGAACTGCAAGTGAATAAATTTCTGTTGTTTTCAGCTACCAAAATTGTGGTAATTTGTTCTGGCAGCCCTAGGAAACGAATATCTGTGCCACAGGTGTGTGTTGCCGTGTCCCAGTTGGGACAACCTGAAATTGTTTTCCCTGCTCCACATCATCCCCTTGCTTAGGCCATTCTGTGGCTCCCCAGTTGCACTCAGAACAAAGGTTACACCCCTTCCGCCATTCCCTTCTCTTCTTTACTAATAGAAAATTGATTTTGGATTAAGCACAGTGGTTCATGCCTGTAATCCTAGCACTTTGAGAGGATGAGGCTGGAGGATCACTTGAGGCCAGGAGTTCAAGACCAGCCTGGGCAACATAGTGAGACCCTGTCTCTACAAAAAAATACAATAAAACAATTAACTGGGCATGGTGGTGCATGCCTGTAGTCTCAGCAACTCAGGAGGCTGAGGCAGGAGGATCCCTTAAGCCCAGGAGGTCGAGGCTGCAGGGAGCTGTGATTGAGCCACTGCACTCAGCCTGAGTGACACAGTGAGACTATGTCTCAAAAAAAAAAAAAAAAAACATTGATTCTGTAGCAACCAGCAATGTAGCCATCAATAAACCTCATTCCCTGGATGTCTTAAGGATTACCATGTGACACAGGCTGGCTCATGACATCAGCTGAAGGTTCTAGTGGAGCCTTCTGAAAGAGGTCAAATTTGACTGCTTGTCCCTCTTATCTTTGCCCTTCTTCCTCCTGCCTGGAATGCAGACACGATGGCTGGAGTTCCAGCAGCCATCTTGTAAGTATAAGGACAAGAGCCACACCCTAAGGATGGTGAAGTGGAGAACTAGGTGGAGACTTGGTCCCTGATGACATGCTGGAGGGCTGCTCCTTAAGTCCCTGGATTTAGCTCTCTGTTACACGGAAACACAAATCCTTCCCCGTGTGTGGTGGTCTGGCCCTGACTCAGCACCTCCTCCTCTCCCTTGCTCTCTTGTTCTGGGAATCACAATGCAGTTGTCTGCCTCAGGACCTTGGTGCCGCCTGTGCCTCAAAATTTCTTCCCCTTCCATGTTCGGGAGCTGACCCTTCCTCACCCATCCAGCCTCAGCTCAGGAGTCACTTTCTTAAGAAAGCCTCACTGATTCCCTGTTGCATTCCCATCACACCCTGTGCTTCTTTCTCCTGGTGTTTTGCACACTTGTGACAATTTACTTGGATGTTATACACATGTTCATGTCTGCCTTTCCTGTAAGATCATAAGACCGCAAGAGTAAAGTCAGCCTTTATCTATCGTGTTTAAGCACAGAGTATGTGTTCATCGGAGGATCTGTTGAGCAAAGAATGACCACAAAGTATAGCTGCCTGTTTTACGGGTACCACTACATATTCTGAAGTCCAGGATAGGATCATTTTACCAAACCAAGCAGGACAGCTGCAGATGCTAAACAGGTGCTCTCAGGTAAGTCTCACAGTCAACTGAACGCAGCTTCCACCTGGGAACCTGAGCAGGCCAGTGTTTAAGACGGTTGATTTGAGGCTCGGAGAAAGGTCTGGTTTCAATCAGCTTGCTTCCTGGGCCCCTCACAGCGAGAGCTTTCCCCAAACCTCCAGGCATCTGAAATGAGTGCCCGGGACAGAAGCCACGCTCTGTAGTTGTGAAGCCCAGACAGATGCTGACGTGTCTCTTGCTGCCTCAGCTAAGACTGCAAAGGGTGAGCTTCCTGGGAATGCATCTTCCTGGCCCGTTGCTCAGAGTTCTCTGCTTCACAGCAAAGACAAGCGGTCTGATCCAAACTAGGCTGTTCTGCAGAGAAACCAGGCCCTGTGTCACGTGCCTCAGCTCTGACACCTGGATGATCCTTGGACTCATTCTTGGCATTCCCAATGACCCCTGCAATGGCACCTCTTAACTGACACAAAGCTTCCATCTATTCTGACTCAAGGAGAGTCAGAAATGAAAGGAGCTGCTGCCTCTAACTCCCAAGCTGATTCTCCCCAATGAGTCCGCAGATCCCAGGGAGGGCAAGAGCCTCGAAGCCTAACGATGCCCTACTCAGGCCAGCGAGGGTGAGACCAATCTCTGCTTCAGGCCTCAGAAGTGCCAAGTACAGCTGGCCTGCCAGGGGGAGGACTGGCTCAAGGGCAATGCCATGCAGAATCTGCTGCAGGTCCCAAACAGGCCCAACAGACCGCCCTCCTGGCATGCCTGACTTTTATTACTATGGGACAGTGAAGCCGGGAGCCATATCTACTTAGCTCTGGCTGAGGGTGGCCACAGAGTGATGGGTGAGGCCAAATTGTACCCTGGAGGGAGGGGGTGACTTGCAGTGGGATCACTCCTGGGCAGAACCAAGCACAAAGCCTGCAGGGGAGCATTTGGGAGCGTGGGAGGAAGGAGAAGGGAAGCTGGCATTTGCTGAGTGGTGATGGGAGAGTGCTGGGCATTTCATATTTGTTACTGCAGGACAACCCTAGGAGGTGAGCACTAATATTAGTCCCATTTTCTCAGTGGGGAAACTGAGACTAGAAATCATGTAACTAGGCCAGGCATGGTGGCTCATGCCTGTAATCCCAGCACTTTGGGAGGCTGAGACAGGGCAGATCACCTGATGCCCGGAGTTCAAGACCAGCCTGGCCAACATGGTGAAACCCATCTCTACTAAAAACACAAAAATTAACTGGGTGTGGTGGCAAATGCCTGTAATCCCAGCTACTTGGGAGGCTGAGGCAGTAGATTCAATCGCTTGAATCCGGGAGTGGAGGTTGCTGTGAGCCGAGATTGTGCCACTGCACTCCAGCCTGGGTGACACAGTGAGACTCCGCCTCAAAAAAAACAAAAAATAAAAAGAAATAATGTAACTGTATGAAACTAGGTCAGTTCCACTCAAAGACAGTGACCTTTCCTCTATCCACTGTCTCTGAGATCTTTAAGCAACAGCTCTCCGGGAAGGTGACTTAGGCTGCTGCAGGTAGGTATACCAGTCATTGGTTAAACTCTCAATCAGAAGGACCACCGTCTGGAGGTTGGAGCTCAGGGACGGTGGCGCATTCCTCTCCGCCCCCAGCACCTCCCTAGCGCAGGGCCTGGCACCTGGCATCTGGTGGGTGTTCAGCATCTGCTTGCCAAATGAGCTGAATCACAAGGATTCTGCAGCCGATGGTGTCAAGACTATGCTGAGAATGTGCAGTGTGGCTCTGACAAGGACAGCATCTTCCCCCATCTCCAGTGGCAGGTGACACAAAAGCCACTTGTGGAGGAACCAGCTGCCTCCTCTGGGAATCCAAGCCCATAGACAGCATTCCCAAACCTGGGACATCCTGGACACAGGAAGGTGTCTCTGGATTCCTCAATTTCTTCTCTGAGGAAGTAAAGCCAACACGGCAGATACCTTTGGGGGCAAGGAAGAGAAACCCAGGTTGAACCCAGCTTCAACACGGAGGACATGTGTTATTTGTTTTTGTTTTTTTTTTTTTTTTGAGACGGAGTCTCGCTCTGTTGCCCAGGCTGGAGTGCAGTGGTGCAATCTCGGCTCACTGCAAGCTCCGCCTCCTGGGTTCACGCCATTCTCCTGCCTCAGCCTCTCCAAGTAGCTGGGACTACAGGCGCCCGCCACCACGCCCGGCTAATTTTTTTTTCTGTATTTTTAGTAGAGACGGGGTTTCACCGTGGTCTCGATCTCCTGACCTCGTGATCCGCCCACCTCGGCCTCCCAAAGTGCTGGGATTACAAGCGTGAGCCACCGCGCCCGGCCGAGGACATGTGTTAGATCAAGCGTCTGAGAGCCCGGCAGCAGGGCAGCAGGCATGGAACATGGATGATCCGCATGTCATCAGGGCGTTGTCCTAAGTGGGACTGCCTCCTGGTCCAAAGAGGGCTGCCTGTAGCCACTGAGGCAGCATGCTTCTTTATCGGGTTCAAAAGGAGAAACCTCGCACCAAGAGTGGAACACAAGATCTTCCCTTCAGTCTGATGTGGCCCCCAACTATTACAGGGGCCAGGGCGTGCCAAATTGGCTAAAACAGTCTACTTCCCACAGGAACTGGGGATCATTGCTCTGCTAGGAATGGGGAATGGAAGCTGGGTGAGCAAAGGCCTGACCTCAGGATTGACGGGGAATGTGGCTCAATGACCAAGACTAAGCTCTTTCAGTCTTTCTTCTCTGCCACTTTCAGTGTGGGCTTCATTGTAAGGCTAGGCTAGGCATCTTGTAGTGATGGAATGGCTGACAGTGGCAACTAGCACTGGCTCATGGAAGCAAGACAGGCACAGCACACATCTCCCCTACCACTGAATGAACACGTGTGCTTCAAGATGGCAGGGCCAACCTGGGTCCCCTGCCACCTCTGGACTAGGGAGCCCTAGATGCTAAACAGCTTCCACCTAAACCAAACACCAGCTGGGGGGTAGGATTATCATGGAACCCCAGATCCCATTCCTATTGTACAAGTCTGTAAGGTAAAATATATGTTGAAAAGTCAACCACAATGTCCACTTGCCATCTGAATCCAGCCAATGAACCAGTACTCTCAAAAGACAAGAAGCACTTTGGAAGGTTGAGGCAGAAACATCGCTTGAATCCAGGAGTTCAAGACCAGCTTGGGCAACATAGTGAGATGCCCCAAGTCTACAAAAAAAATGCAAAAATTAGCTGGGCATGGTGGCATGCACCTGTAGTCCCAGCTATTTGTGAGGCTGGGGCAGGAGGATCACCTGATCCCAGGAGATCAAAGCTGCAGTAAGCCATGATCATGCCACTGCATTCCAGCCTGGGCAACAGAGCAAGACATTGTCACAAAACAAACAAAACCAAGAGACATGCCTTTTACTTTCTGGAAGCAGAGCTGAGTAAAGGGTTTGATTGGCCAGCATCCTCCAATCTGTCCACATGCCCAGGGAGGTGCAACAATTCTGCCAACCACTCAGGCCTTGTGGAATGAAAAAGAAGAGCCTTCAGCTGGGGCAGGGCTGCTCCATTGCCAGTATTGATTGTCTCCATCCAGTTCTTTATGAGGCCAGAGTTTACCCAGGTTCCTCAGGGCTGAGCATCAGTGATGCAATTAAAGCTATTGCCACCTACCTGGGGCGTTCTAGAACCAGTCCTTTTAGTCTAGAATTTCCTCCCTCCCTCCCTCCCTTCCTTCCTTCCTTCCTCTCTCTCAATCTCTTCCTTCCTTCCTTCCTCTCTCTCTCAATCTCTTCCTTCCTTCCTCTCTCAATCTCTTCCTTCCTTCCTTCCTCCCTTCCTCTCTCTCAATCTCTTCCTTCCTTCCTTCCTCCCTTCCTTCCTCTCTCAATCTCTTCCTTCCTTCCTCTCTCTCAATCTCTTCCTTCCTTCCTCTCTCTCAATCTCTTCCTTCCTTCCTTCCTCCCTTCCTCTCTCTCAATCTCTTCCTTCCTTCCTCTCTCTCTCAGTCTCTTCCTTCCTTCCTCTCTCTCAATCTCTTCCTTCCTTCCTTTCTTTTTCTTTCTCTCTCTCTCTTTCTTTCTTTTCTTTTCTCTTTCTCTCTCTTTTCTTTGCTTCTTTTTTGAGATGGAGTTTCATTCTTGTCGCCTAGGCTGGAGTGCAATGGTGAGATCTCGGCTACTGCAACCTCTGCTTCCTGGGATCAAGCGATTCTCCTGCCTCACCCTCCAGAGTATCTGGGATTACAGGTGCATGCCACCACACCCGGCTAATTTTGTATTTTTAATAGAGACAGGGGTTTTACCATGTTGGCCAGGCTGGTCTTGAACTCCTGACCTCAGGTGATCCACCCACCTTGGCCTCCCAAAGTGCTGGGATTACAAGCATGAGCCACCATGTCCGCCTAGCCTACAATTTCTGATGCTCCTGAAACATCAATGTTGTATGGAGCCCTGCTAACTCAAATTTCAGGTGTGACATTATATTTTAAATAATATCCTTGTACCAGACATGTTTTAGGATGCTCCATCCCCATCCCAAGGACGTTTGCCCCCCACCCATAGGCCCTGCTGAGTTGACTACACCCATCACAGTCTCCCACATGACCCTGTGCTTCCTCAGACTGATTGGACATAGGTAATCACATGATTCAAAAGCAGCTCATCTATTGGAAGCCTACAATCTACAGCTTGTGCAGCCTGAGCCAATCATATCACCGCCCCCCACCCCCACCCCAGGCCGAGGGTGAAATTGGGAAACTGAGAAGCTGGCGGCAGGAGAGCTGAGTTGAAAGATCATGGAGACTTAGGAACTGAAACCATTCAAGATGAACAGGGTCTGTGAGAAAAAAAGGAACTGAAACCATCTTAAGCTGTCTGCAGAAGACTTCTGATCCACAGAAAGGAAAAGGAAGACCTTATATACATCTGGCTTCAATAAACATATGATGAATTAATCAAAAGGAGGCAAGAACTGGGGGAGGGGACCTGGTTCCCAACAGCTTTCCAGCTTCCTTGAGGTCTGGCTGTCCTTCATGTCCAGCCCTTGGGTCTCCCATGATCGTCTTCTGCACCCTCACGATAATCCTTCTCTGTGGGACAGCTCAAATAGCTCCTCAGAACCAAAAGGACCTTAAATAAAATAGCCTTGCTTATGAGGTGATCAGAGGAAAAGGCTCCAGGGTGAGCCCAGGCAGTCCTTCATTGGTACAGACGGCAAGAGTCTGAATGAGCCCACCGCAAAGCAGGGATACATGTTTGAGATTATGAATATGCTAATGACCCAGATCTGATCACTATACGTTATATGTATTGAAACATTACTATGTACCCCATGAATATGTACAATTATTTTTCAATTAAAAAATTAAATTAGATCGGGCGTGGAGGCTCAGGCCTGTAATGCTGGTACTTTGGCAGACCTGGGTGGGTGGATCACTTGAGCTCACGATTTCGAGACCAGCCTGGGCAACATGTTGAAACCACCATCTCTACAAAAAATACCAAAGCTGGCCAGGGGTGATGGCGTGCACCCGTAGTCCCAGCTATTCAGAGTCTGAGGCAGGAGAATCGTTTGAGCCTGGGAAGTTGAAGCTGCAGTGAGCCAAGATCGCACCACTGCACCCCAGCCTGGGCGACAGAGTGAGACCCTGTCTCAAAAATTTTTTTAACTTCATTTTTAAAAAGAGTATGAATTAGAAGAGAGAACTGAGAAACTAAATTTCTGAGAGAACTTTTCCCTGGCAACACATCAGCCACTGTAAACTAAAAATAAAATCCTAAGTCCCCCAACCAACTGAATGGACCCTCTCTTGGCCAATGGACCCCAGAAAAGCTGAGTTCCCAGCCATAATGGGATGGGAGGCCAGACACACATATTGTAACCCCTCCCTTTTGCAGTTTAGACACAATTACCAGCATTAATATTAAAATAGAGATCAGAAGACAGACAGAATGGACTCTGTGGCAATATGATAGCAAATTATAAACAGGACCTAAGGCCATGACAGGTACGAGTTAAATCGCGCACCCCTGCAGGCCACTCTGACCCAGCACTTTTTTGTTTTGTTTTTTGAGATGGAGTTTCGCTCATGTAACCCAGGCTGGGTGCAATGGTACCATCTCGGCTCACGGCAACCTCCGCCTCCCAGGTTCAAGCGACTCTCCTGCCTCAGCCTCCCAAGTAGCTGGGATTACAGGCGCCCGCCACCACACCCGGCTAAATTTTGTATTTTTAGTAGAGACCGACCTCAGGTGATCCACCCTCCTTGGCCTCCCAAAGTGCTGGGATTACAGGCGTGAGCCACCGCGCCTGGCCTGATTCAGCATATTGAGTCTTGCTCTGACATATCACATGACATATCAGATAAGGCATGAGATGACGTGACTCTGGCAGATCATATGATACATGGCATGATATGATTGGCAGATCACATGATGATTAGCAAACTTCTTTCTCTTAAACATTCTTTTCCACTGACTCCAAGTTTTCTATTTTTATTTATTTTAGATTTTTTTTTTTTTTTTTTTTTTTGAGACACGGTCTCACTCTGTTGCCTGATCATGGCTCACTACAGCCTCAATCCTCGACCTCCAGGCCTCAAGTGATCCTTCTGCCTCAGCCTCTGGAGTAGCTGGGATCACAGGCATATGCCACTACACCCAGCTAATTTTTTTTTTTTTTTTTTGAGACAGAGTTTTGCTCCTATTGCCCAGGGTGGAGTGCAATAGCACAATCTCGGCTCCCTGCAACCTCCTGGGTTCAAGTGATTGTCCTGCCTCAGCCTCCCAAGTATCTGGGATTACAGGCATGCACCATCATGCCCAGCTAATTTTGTATAATTTTGTATTTTTAGTAGAGACAGGGTTGGGATTACAGGCATGAGCCACTGCACCTGGCCAAACACCCAGCTAATTTTTAAATTTTTTGTAGAGTCAAGGTTTCACCATGTTGCCCAGTCTGGTCTCAAACTCGTGGACTCAAGCGATCCTCTCACCTCGGCCTCCCAAATTGCTGGGATTACAGGCATGAGCCGCTGCACTTGGCCTCTACTGACTCCAGGTTTTTGAACAAAGCCTTACTCCTTTAACCAATTGCAAATTAAAGAATCTCTGAACCCACCTATGACCTGTGAGCTCTCACTTCAAGATAGCTCACCTTTTTTTGGGCCAAACCGACATATAAACTCCATATATTAATTTATGACTTTGCCGATAACTTCTGCTTCCCTGCAATGTATAAAGCAGAGTTGTCATCTGTCTCAGGATCACTTACTCAAGGCTTCTTGGGTTTGTGTTTTCTCCAGGCTGCGATCACTCATAGAGGCTCAGAATAAACCTCCTAGTTTGATTTCTCTGCCAACACCACCATGGTTCTTCTTCTCTGAAGTCAATCACTGCTAGCTTCTTGGCTGGCCATTGGGAAAAAGAGTCCCATGGCTTGAAATTCACCAACTTTAGGGATACTTCCCAATTGCCACCATAGGCCCCTTATCACGCTGCCACCCACATGGGCAGTTTTGATGAAGGAACCCCACCCATGGCAAAGACTAATAACTGCCTCCCAATAACCATTCTGTCCTTCTTCCTTGAGTCACAGAGGCTCCCAGTTATAGTTAGGCACACAGCCACACAGTTAAACCATATTTCCCAGCCCTTCTTATGGCTAGGTATGGCTACATGACTATGTCTGGCCAATGGAAGATGAGCAGAAAGATTGCCCTTAATAAGAATGGGTGACTGGGTCCGGAGGCTCACGCCTTTGGGAGGCTGAGGCCCACAGATCACTTGAAGCCAGGAGTTCAAGACCAGCCTGGCCAACATGGCGAAACCCCATCTCTACTAAAAATACAAAAATTATCTATGTGTGGTGGTGGGCGCCTGTAATCCCAGCTGCTCGGGAGGCTGACACAGGAGAATCACTTGAACCCGGGAGGTGGAGGTTGTAGTGAGCCGAGATCACGCCACTGCATTCTAGCCAGGTTGACAGAGGAAGACTCTGTCAAAAAAAAAAAAGGGGGGGACTGGGTGCAGTGACTCACACCTGAAATCCCAGCACTTTGGGAGGCCGAGGTAGGCGGGTCACTTGAAGTCAAGAGTTTGAGACCAGCCTGGCCAACATGTTGAAACCCCGTCTCTACTAAAAATATTTAAAAATTAGCCAGGCATGGTGAGGCACACCTGTAATCCCAGCTACTCGGGAGGCTGAGGCAGGAGAATCACTTGAGCCAAATCACACCACTGCACTCCAGCCTGGGTGACAGAGCCAGACTCTGTCTCAAAAAAAAAAAAAAAAAAAAGACGGGGGTGCCCTCTCTCTGCCTGGCTGGGATGCAGATGTGATGGTGGGAGCTGAAATAGCCATCTTGAGCTACAAAATGGAAAGCACGTGTTTTAGAAGACAGAGCCGCAAGATAGCAGGAACCTAGGCCCCCAACACCAGGCCAGTCCATCCCAGGGTATCATCACTATAATCCATATTGATGTGCCTCTTAAAAAGGATGCGGAGACCTTGCCTGGCAGTGAACCTTCCCAAGGAATTCACACAATTCACAGCCCAATGTAGAAGCTCTGACCCAGATGACTTGACATTACAAAGGAGCTCAGTGAGGGTTACACGAGCCACGCCGCTTGGCAAGTCCACCAAAGGGAATGATGTTTCCTTGAAATGTGTGCAAGAAGCCCTGATCAATAATCCACATTTGTTTTGGGAGGCAGTGTGATATGGATTTCAAACATTTTTGGTCCGGAAATCATTTCTTCCAACAAATCTTTCATAGAAGCTCAAACATATATCACATCAAAGTAAAGCCACGTTGGGAGAAGGACAGAGAAGAGTTGGAGCCCAGCCTGCTGTGCTACTTCCTTTTCCGCCACCCTCCCTCCCACAGCAGCCCATGAAGCACTCCTCGGACCCTCGGGGTTCCATGGAGCACAATTCGAAAACCATTGCTCTAGGATCAAGCATATGGTCTGTGGAGTAAGACAGACCCAAGTTCCAAAATGGGCTCCGTTATGTAATGGTTGGTGTCCAGCATTCCTCTCTTCTCTGAGGGTCAGTTCCCTCATCAGTGACCTTTCTTGCAAGGTTCCTTTTTTTTTTTTGAGACGGAGTTTCACTCCTGTTGCCCAGGCTGGAGTGCAACAGCCCCATCTCAGCTCACTGCAACCTCCACCTCCTGGGTTCAAGTGATTCTCCTGCCTCAGCCTCCCAAGTAGCTAGGATTACAGATGTGTGCCACCACACCAGCTAATTTTTATAATTTTAGTAGAGACAGGGTTTCACCATGTTGGCCAGGCTGGTCTCGAACTCCTGACCTTAGGTGATCCACCCACCTTGGCCTCCCAAAGTGCTGGGATTACAGGCGTGAGCCACCACGCCTGGCCTCTTGCAGGGTTCTTGAAAGGGGTTTCTTGAAAGGATTAGACAAAACATATCAACACGAAGCTCTTAGCCCAGTGCCTGGCCCACAGGAGGTATTTGAGAAGTGGGAGCTATTACCGTGATTTGTTTGGGCCTTTCCAGGAAAGGGCTTGATTGTGGAGGCTGCCTCCTCAAAGCAACCCCCAGCTCCATCTGAAACATCAGCAGTTACAGTACTTCTTCTGCCTCAATTAGTCATGCCCAGAGGCCCGACAGGCACTTCATTTCTGACAGCGGGGCAGCATTTACCTTGGCTGAGCTCAAGACATTTCTGGACAGGAACTCTGGCTAAGCTGTCACAGTCGGCCCATCACCTGCCAGCCAACTGGCAGGAGGAAATGCTGGGGCAAGCAACCAAGGACGTCCTGCAGGGCTGCTAGAGTGGCTTGGCCGGCCTGGCTGGTCAGGATGGTGCTGAGGCAGCTGGGTCCAACCCAGGAGGCGTGGATGGGATTACTGCGGGGAGGGGGACATCCCAGTCCCTGCCCTTCAATCGCAGGGCACATATACCATGAAGCCTTATAAGGCCAACAGAAATGCATTCTAGATCCTGCTGTTCCAAGAGCACCCCTGGGCCGCAACATCAGCATCACTGGGAGCCCATTAGAAATTCAGATTATTGGGCCCAACCCCAAGCCTGCTGAATCAGCATCTGCCTTTGGAAGCACTTCCAAGGGGATTTTTTGCAAAGCACAGTTTCAGAGGTCCTGGTCCAGAAGTACCTTCTGCATCAACACGTCACTCGTTTTTGTCCCTGAGGAGATGGTGGGTAAGAGCTCAGACTGCCTGGGCACTGTGGCTCATGCCTGTAATCCCAATAGTAGGAGAGGCAAAGGAGGGAGGGTCACTTGAGGGCAGGAGTTCGAGACTAGCCTGGGCAACATAGGGAGCCTCCATCTCTACAAAGAAAGACAAAATCAGCTGGGTGTGGTGGGGCACATCTGTAGTCCCAGCTACTTGGGAGGCTGAGGTAGGAGGATCACTGGAGCCCAGGAGGTCAAGGCTGCAGTGAACTATGATCACGCCACTGTGTTCCAGCCTGGACAACAGAGCAAGACCCTATCTCAAAGAAATTTTTTTAATTAAATGAAGTTAAATTGTGAGAAAGAGCTCAGGCTCTGAGGCAGAAAGACCTGGGTTCTTGTCCTGGTTTTGCCACTTACTGGCTGTGTGATCCTGGATAGGCAACTTCACCTCTCTGTTCCAGATAGCTAAAGAGAGACATCTCTGCCTCATCAGGTAGTTGTGTGGATTAAACATAAAGCCATACAATGAGGCTGGCATCCAGGAAGGGCTTATTTATTTATTTAGAGACAGAGTCTCACTCTGTTACCCAGGCTGGAGTGCAGTGGTGCCACCTCGGCTTACTGCAACCTCCACCTCCCGGGCTCAAGTGATCCTCCCACCTCAGCCTCTTGAGTAACTGGGACTACAGGCACAGGCCACTATGCCCAGTTAACATTTTTTGTAATTTTTGTAGAGCCAGGGTCTCACCCTGTTACCCAGGCGGGTCTCACCCTGTTAGCCAGGCTGGTCTCGAACTCCTGGGCTCAAGCAATCCTCCCTCCCTCTGCCTCCCAGAGTGCTGGGATTACAGGCCTAAAGCACAATGCCTGGCCAGGAAGGGCTCTTTTAATGTCCCCTGTTATTATTTTCTCTCACCTCATGTATCCATACAATAACCCCCAGCTGCCCTCTGGACATGGCCAAACCTCAGGTTGAAATAAACCCACACAGAACATTTGTCATCACAGAAATGCAGAAAGTATGTCCCCTGGTATAAACCTGAAAGGGGAGATCCAGGCTAGACAAAGAGGCTCTGCCTCACTGAGTGTCTAGGGTAGAGAGATGTCAGAGTGAGTGAGGCTGACCTAAGAAAGCCCTGGAAACAGGGCTTTGGATTAGGCTTGTACAGAGGATATGGACTGGCATTAACCATTTCTTAATACCCCTAACAGTTCATGGAAATGGAAAAATCATCCTATCCTGGCAATGACCCAAATGTGGGCTATTTGAGGGATTGTGATAGGGTAAATATAGACCATATAGCCACAGCGAATTAGGACAAGGACAGACAAAAACAAAAACAGGCCTTCCCCATCCCTCATCTGGTCCCATGCTGGCCCATTTTCTTCTAGTGTTTTTTCATATGTATGTTAATTTCACAGTCACAGTTCTGCTGATCATGCAGTTTCACGGACCGCTTCTGTCACACTTCGTGTTATCGAAAGCAGCTTTTGATGGTAAACAAGGTATTTCTAAACATCATTTGTAACAGCTGCATGACAGTCCACTCAGAAGAAAACCCACAATTTTCTTCATTATTTCTCTTTTATTGGGCATTTAGGTAGCTTCCAATTTTGATGCTTTCATAAATACTACTGTGATGAACTTGTTGATGCATTTTCCATATTTTGGACGACTTCCTCTGCTTCGCAATGCTTCTCAAACATGAGTGCACATGGGCCAGGCGCGGTGGCTCACACCTGTAATCCCAGCACTTTGGGAGTCTGAGGCAGGCGGATCATCTGAGGTCAGGAGTTCGAGACCAGCCTGGCCAACATGGTGAAACCCCGTCTCTAATAAAACTACAAAAATTAGCCGGATGTGGTGGTGCATGCCTGTAATCCTAGCTACTTGGGAGGCTGAGGCAGGAGAATCGCTTGAACCCGGGAGGTGGAGGTTGCAATGAGCCAAGATCGCACCACTGCACTCCAGCCTGGGCAACAAGAACGAAACTCCGTCTCAAAAAGAAAAAAAAAAAACAAATGAACATACAAACAAAAAAGAGTGTGCATGTGAATTACAGTAAGCCCTCACTTAACGTTGTCGATAGGTTCTTGTAAACTTTGACTGTAAGCAAAGCAATGTACAATGAAACCAATTTTACCATAAAGTAATTGATACAAGCAAGAGTTAAGTTCCTAGGGCATATTTCCAGTTGCTTCTAAATAAAGTCAAACTACTAAATAAAGACCAAAACACTTCTAATATTAAACAGACATAAATGTGAGTTACGCAATACATACATTTAAAAAAGACTCATAAAAACAAGTTAGGATAATTATTTACCCAGTTATTCCAGTTCAGGGTCTCTGGTGGCTGGAACCTATCCCAGCAGCTCAGGGCACAAGGCGGGAACTGACTCAGAGCTCATTCTATCACAGGGCACACTCACACACATTCACACTCACTCATCCTGGGACAACTTAGACACACTAGTGAACCTAAAGTGCACATCTTTGATACGTGGGAGGAAACCAGAGTACCCGGAGACATGAAGAGAACATGCAAACTCCACACCAATGGTGCCCCCAGCTGGGAATCCATTTATTCTTTTCTCATCAACCACTACAACAAAACAACGTTGACCAAAACAATGTCATTGGAGGACCTGCTATACCTGGGAATCGGATTCTGATTCTGCAGGTCTGAGGTCTCCGAGATTCCACATTTCCCACGAGCTCCCAGGCACTGCCAGTGCTGCCGGTCCCTTCCCATACCTTGAAGAGTATTAAGAATATGAAAGGTAACACCTGAAGCTTCAAGGCCAGGAAATCCTCTTTTGTGACTATAATCCTATTTTTGTACTTTCAGGTAAGGTCTGGGAGGGATCTTTCTAGTTAACTTTCTCAAGCAATTAGTGCATCTGGTTTTTAGAACAACCCTATGAGAAATGGTCAGTCCCCCCTTACAGATGAGGAAACAGGTTCAGAGTTAAGACCCAGCAAGGATATGCACTGTCTACCTCACCTGGAACCTGAGGAGGGTGAGCAACTGCCCCAGTTTACATGGAACTTAGGAATTTCCAGGATGCCAGACTGTCAGTACTAAAGCCAGGACCATCCTGGGAAACCCGGGATGGTTGATCTCCCTAGACCAGAGCCGAATTCCGAGTCAGCTCATACTTCTCACTCCCACTGTGTGCTAGGCCCTTAATGTACATTACTGCACAACACCTTTGCAATAACACTTCAGACAATAGCTTCCCCATTAGACAATGAAGAAATGGGCTCCCGAGTAGAGGGGCTAAGAAACTTGCCCAAGACAAAAAGACAAACATTCTAATTAAAAAATTGGCAAGGGGGAAGAAATGGACAAATGACTTGAATAGATATTCCTCCAAAGAAGATATAAAAATAGCCCCAAAAGACATGAAAAGATGCTTAATAAGGCCGGGTGCAGTGGCTCACACCTGTAATCCCAGCACTTTGGGAGGCCGAGGCGGGCGGATCACGAGGTTGAGAGATCGAGACCATCCTGGCTAACAGTGAAACCCCGTCTCTACTAAAAATACAAAAAATCAGCCGGGCGTGATGGTGACGGGCGCCTGTAGTCCCAGCTACTCGGGAGGCTGAGGCAGGAGAATGACGTGAACCCAGGAGGTGGAGATCGCGCCACTGCACTCCAGCCTGGGCAACGGAGTGAGACTCCATCTCACAAAAAAAAAAAAAGATGCTCATTATCAGTAATCATTAGGGAAATGCAAATCATAACTACAATGAAGTACCACTTCACACCCACTAGGACAGCTCTCTCTCTCTCTCTTTCTCTCTCTTTTTTTTGAGATGGAGTTTCACTCTCGTTGCCCAGGCTGGAATGCAGGGGCACGATCTCGGCTCACTGCAACCTCCACCTCCTGGGTTCAAGCGATTCTCCTGCCTCAGCCTCCTGAGTAACTAGGGTTACAGGTGCACGCCACCATGCCCAGCTAATTTTTGTATATTTTTAGTAGAGACGGGGGTTTCATCATGTTGGCCAGGGTGGTCTCAAACTCCTGACCTCAGATGGTCCGCCCACCTCGGCCTCCCAAAGTGCTGGGATTACAGGCATGAGCCACCATGCCTAGCCCTATAATTTTTTTAAAAAGGGGAAATAACAAGTGTTGGCGAGGATGTAGAGAAATCAGAACCATCATACATTGCTGGTGGGAATGTAAAATAGTTCAGTTGCTGTGGAAAACAGTCTGGCAGTTCCTCAAAAAGTTAAACATAGAGTTACCATATGACCCAGCAAATTCCACTCCTAGGTATAGATCCCAAAGAATTCAAAACAGATACTCGCCGGGTGCGGAGGCTCTTGCCTGTAATCTCAGCACTTTGGGAGGCCGAGGTGGGCGGATCACAAGGTCAGGAGATGGAGACCAGCCTGGCTAACATGGTGAAACCCTGTCTTTACTAAAAATATGAAAAATTAGCTGAGTGTGGTGGCACGTGCCTGTAGTGCCAGCTACTCAGGAGGCTGAGGCAGAAGAATGGCTTGAACTGGGTAGGTAGAGGTTGCAGTGAGCCGAGATTGTGCCACTGCACTCCAGTCTAGGCAACAGAGCGAGACTCCATCTCAAAAAAGAAAAATAAAAAGAAGAAAAGAGGGGTGGAGCCAAGATGGCCGAATAGGAACAGCTCCGGTCTCCAGCTCCCAGCCCCAGCGACACAGAAGACGGGTGATTTCTGCATTTCTGCTTGAGGTACCGGTTTCATCTCACTAGGGAGTGCCTAACAGTGGGTGCAGGACAGTCGGTGAAGCGCACTGTGCGCGAGCCGAAGCAGGGCGAGGCATTGCCTCACTCGGGAAGCGCAAGGGGTCAGGGAGTTCCCTTTCCTAGTCAAAGAAAAGGGAAACAGACGGCACCTGGAATATCGGGTCAGTCCCATCCTAATACTGCGCTTTTCCAACGGGCCTGGAAAACGGCACACTAGGAGATTGTGTCCCGCACCTGGCTCGGAGGGTTCTATGCCCACGGAGTCTCGCTGATTGCTAGCACAGCAGTCTGAGATCAAGCTGCAAGGCGGCAGCGAGGCTGGGGGAGGGGCGCCCGCCATTGCCCAGGCTTGCTTAGGTAAACAAAGCAGCCAGGAAGCTCGAACTGGGTGGAGCCCACCACAGCTCAAGGAGGCCTGCCTGCCTCTGTAGGCTCCACCTCTGGGGGCAGGGCACAGACAAACAAAAACTCAGCAAGAACCTCCACAGACTTAAATGTCCCTGTCTGACTGACAGCTTTGAAGAGAGTAGTGGTTCTCCCAGCACGCAGCTGGAGATCTGCGAACGGACAGTCTGCCTCCTAAAGTGGGTCCCTCACCCCTGAGCAGCCTAACTGGAAGGCATCCCCCCAGTAGGGACAGACTGACACCTCATCCAGCCGGGTACTCCTCTGAGACAAAACTTTCAGAGGAACTATCAGACAGCTGAATTTGTGGTCTCACGAAAATCCGCTGTTCTGCAGCCACCGCTGCTGACACCCAGCCAAACAGGGTCTGGAGTGGACCTCTAGTAAACTCCAACAGACCTGCAGCTGAGGGTCCTGTCTGGTAGAAGGAAAACTAACAAACAGAAAGGACACCCACACCAAAAACCCATCTGTACATCACCATCATCAAAGACAAAAAGTAGATAAAACCACAAAGATGGGGAAAAAACAGAGCAGAAAAACTGGGAACTCTAAAAAACAGAGCACCTCTCCTCCTCCAAAGGAACGCAGTTCCTCACCAGCAACGGAACAAAGCTGGATGGAGGATGACTTTGACGAGTTGAGAGAAGAAGCCTTCAGACGATCAAACTACTCTGAGCTACGAGAGGAAATTCAAAACAATAGCAAAGAAGTTAAAAACTTTGAAAAAAAATTAGAAGAATGGATAACTAGAATAACCAATGGAAAGAAGGGTTTAAAGGAGCTGATGGAGCTGAAAGCCAAGTTTCGAGAACTACGTGAAGATTGCAGAAGCCTCAGTAGCAGATGCGATCAACTGGAAGAAAGGGTATCGCTGATGGAAGATGAAATGAATGAAATGAAGAGAGAAGGGAAGTTTAGAGAAAAAAGAATAAAAAGAAATGAACAAAGTCTCCAAGAAATTTGGGACTATGTGAAAAGACCAAACCTACGTCTGATTGGTGTACCTGAAAATGACGGGGAGAATGGAACCAAGTTGGAAAACACTCTGCAAGATATTATCCAGGAGAACTTCCCCAATCTAGCAAGGCAGGCCAGCATTCAGATTCAGGAAATACAGAGAACGCCACAAAGATACTCCTCGAGAAGAGCAACTCCAAGACACATAATTGTCAGATTCACCAAAGTTGAAATGAAGGAAAAAATGTTAAGGGCAGCCAGAGAGAAAGGTCAGGTTACCCACAAAGGGAAGCCCATCAGACTAACAGCTGATCTCTCAGCAGAAACTCTACAAGCCAGAAGAGAGTGGGGGCCGATATTCAACATTCTTAAAGATAAGAATTTTCAACCCAGAATTTCCTATCCCGCCAAACTAAGCTTCATAAGTGAAGGAGAAATAAAGTACTTTACAGACAAGCAAACGCTGAGTGATTTTGTCACCAGCAGGCCTGCCCTAAAAGAGCTCCTGAAGGAAGCACTAAACATGGAAAGGAACAACCGGTACCAGCCACTGCAAAAACACGCCAAATTGTAAAGACCATCGAGGCTAGGAAGAAACTATAGCAACTAACGAGCAAAATAACCAACTAACATCATAATGACAGGATCAGACTCACACATAACAATATTAACATTAAATGTAAATGGGCTAAATGCTCCAATCAAAAGACACAGACTGGCAAACTGGATAAGGAGTCAGGACCCATCAGTGTGCTGTATTCAGGAAACCCATCTCACGTGCAGAGACACACACAGACTCAAAATAAAGGGATGGAGGAAGATCTACCAAGCAACTGGAAAACAAAAAAAGGCAGGGGTTGCAATCCTAGTCTCTGATAAAATAGACTTTAAACCAACAAAGATCAAAAGAGACAAAGAAGGCCATTACATAATGGTAAAGGGATCAATTCAACAAGAAGAGCTAACTATCCTAAATATGTATGCACCCAACACAGGAGCACCCAGATTCATAAAGCAAGTCCTCAGTGACCTACAAAGGGACTTAAACTCCCACACAATAATAATGGGAGATTTTAACACCCCACTGTCAACATTAGACAGATCAACAAGACAGAAAGTTAACAAGGATATCCAGGAATTGAACTGAGCTCTACATAAAGTGGACCTAATAGACATCTACAGAACTCTCCACCCCAAGTCAACAGAATATACATTTTTTTCAGCACCACACCACACCTATTCCAAAATTGACCACATAGTTGGAAGTAAAGCTCTCCTCAGCAAATGTAAAAGAACAGAAATTATAACAAACTGTCTCTCAGACCACAGTGCAATCAAACTAGAACTCAGGATTAAGAAACTCACTCAAAACCGCTCAACTACATGGAAACTGAACAACCTGCTCCTGAATGACTATTGGGTACATAATGAAATGAAGGCAGAAATAAAGATGTTCTTTGAAACCAACGAGAACAAAGACACAACATACCAGACTCTCTGGGACACGTTCAAAGCAGTGTATAGAGGGAAATTTATAGCACTAAATGCCCACAAGAGAAAGCAGGAAAGATCCAAAATTGACACCCTAACATCACAATTAAAAGAACTAGAAAAGCAAGAGCAAACACATTCAAAAGCTAGCAGAAGGCTAGAAATAACTAAAATCAGAGCAGAACTGAAGGAAATAGAGACACAAAAAACCCTTCAAAAAATTAATGAATCCAGGAGCTGGTTTTTTGAAAAGATCAACAAAATTGATAGACCGCTGGCAAGACTAATAAAGAAGAAAAGAGAGAAGAATCAAATAGATGCAATAAAAAACGAAAAAGGGGATATCACCACCGATCCCACAGAAATACAATCTACCATCAGAGAATACTACAAACACCTCTATGCAAATAAACTAGAAAATCTAGAAGAAATGGATAAATTCCTCAACAAATACACCCTCCCAAGACTAAACCAGGAAGAAGTTGAATCTCTGAATAGACCAATAACAGGTTCTGAAATTGTGGCAATAATCAATAGCTTACCAACCAAAAAGAGTCCAGGACCTGATGGATTCACAGCTGAATTCTACCAGAGGTACAAGGAGGAACTGGTACCATTCCTTCTGAAACTATTCCAATCAATAGAAAAAGAGGGAATCCTCCCTAACACATTTTACGAAGCCAGCATCGTCCTGATACCAAAACCTGGCAGAGACATAACCAAAAAAGAGAATTTCAGACCAATATCCTTGATGAACATTGATGCAAAAATCCTCAATAAAATACTGGCAAACCGAATCCAGCAGCACATCAAAAAGCTTATCCACCATGATCAAGTGGGCTTCATCCCTGGGATGCAAGGCTGGTTCAACATACGCAAATCAATAAATGTAATCCAGCATATAAACAGAACCAAAGACAAAAACCACATGATTATCTCAATAGATGCAGAAAAGGCCTTTGACAAAATTCAACAACCCTTCATGCTAAAAACTCTCAATAAATTAGGTATTGATGGGACGTATCTCAAAATAATAAGAGCTATCTACGACAAACCCACAGCCAATATCATACTGAATGGGCAAAAACTGGAAGCATTCCCTCTGAAAACTGGCACAAGACAGGGATGCCCTCTCTCACTGCTCCTATTCAACATAGTGCTGGAAGTTCTGGCCAGAGCAATCAGGCAGGAGAAGGAAATAAAGGGTATTCAATTAGGAAAAGAGGAAGTCAAATTGTCCCTGTTTGCAGATGACATGATTGTATATCTAGAAAACCCCATTGTCTCAGCCCAAAATCTCCTTAAGCTGATTAGCAACTTCAGCAAAGTCTCAGGATACAAAATTAATGTACAAAAATCACAAGCATTCTTGTACACCAATAACAGACAAACAGAGAGCCAAATCATGAGTGAACTCCCATTCACAATTGCTTCAAAGAGAATAAAATACCTAGGAATCCAACTTACAAGGGATGTGAAGGACCTCTTCAAGGAGAACTACAAACCACTGCTCAATGAAATAAAAGAGGATACAAACAAATGGAAGAACATTCCATGCTCATGGGTTGGAAGAATCAATATCGTGAAAATGGCCATACTGCCCAAGGTAATTTATAGATTCAATACCATCCCCATCAAGCTACCAATGACTTTCTTCACAGAATTGGAAAAAACTACTTTAAAGTTCACATGGAACCAAAAAAGAGCCCGCATCGCCAAGTCAATCCTAAGCCAAAAGAACAAAGCTGGAGGCATCACGCTACCTGACTTTAAACTATACTACAAGGCTACAGTAACCAAAACAGCATGGTACTGGTACCACAACAGAGACATAGATCAATGGAACAGAACAGAGCCCTCAGAAATGTTGCCGCATATCTACAACTATCTGATCTTTGACAAACCTGACAAAAACAAGAAATGGGGAAAGGATTCCCTATTTAATAAATGGTGCTGGGAAAACTGGCTAGCCATATGTAGAAAGCTGAAACTGGATCCCTTCCTTACACCTTATACAAAAATTAATTCAAGGTGGATTAAAGACTTATATGTTAGACCTAAAACCATTAAAATCCTACAAGAAAACCTTGGCAATACCATTCAGGACATAGGCGTGGGCAAGGACTTCATGTCTAAAACACCAAAAGCAATGGCAACAAAAGCCAAAATCGACAAATGGGATCTCATTAAACTAAAGAGCTTCTGCACAGCAAAAGAAACTACCATCAGAGTGAACAGGCAACCTACAGAATGGGAGAAAATTTTTGCAACCTACTCATCTGACAAGGGGCTAATATCCAGAATCTACAATGAACTCAAACAAATTTACAAGAAAAAAACAAACAACCCCATCAAAAAGTGGGCAGAGGACATGAACAGACACTTCTCAAAAGAAGACATTTATGCAGCCAAAAAACACATGAAGAAATGCTCATCATCACTGGCCGTCAGAGAAATGCAAATCAAAACCACAGTGAGATACCATCTCACACCAGTTAGAATGGCCATCATTAAAAAATCAGGAAACAACAGGTGCTGGAGAGGATGTGGAGAAATAGGAACACTTTTACACTGTTGGTGGGACTGTAAACTAGTTCAACCATTGTGGAAGTCAGTGTGGCGATTCCTCAGGGATCTCGAACTAGAAATACCGTTTGACCCAGCCATCCCATTACTGGGTATATACCCAAAGGACTATAAATCATGCTGCTATAAAGACACATGCACACGTATGTTTATTGCGGCACTATTCACAATAGCAAAGAGTTGGAACCAACCCAAATGTCCAACAACGATAGACTGGATTAAGAAAATGTGGCACTTATACACCATGGAATACTATGCAGCCATAAAAAATGATGAGTTCGTGTCCTTTGTAGGGACATGGATGAAACTGGAAAACATCATTCTCAGTAAACTATCGCAAGGACAAAAAACCAAACACCGCATGTTCTCACTCATAGGTGGGAATTGAACAATGAGAACTCATGGACACAGGAAGGGGAACATCACACTCCGGGGACTGTTGTGGGGTGGGGGGAGGGGGGAGGGACAGCATTAGGAGATACACCTAATGCTAAATGACGAGTTGATAGGTGCAGGAAACCAACATGGCACATAGATACATATGTAACAAACCTGCACATTGTGCACATGTACCCTAAAACCCTAAAGTATAATAAAAAAAATAAATAAATAAATAAAAATAAAAAAAAAAATAAAAAGAAGAAAAGAAAATAGATACTCATGCCAGATGCGGTGGTGCACGCCTGTAATCCCAGCACTTTGGGAGGCCAAGGTGGGTGGATCACTTGAGGCCAAGAGTTCAAGACCGGCCTGGTCAACATGGCAAAATCCCATCCCTACTGAAAATACAAAAATTAGCTGGGCGTGGTGGCACACACCTGTAATCCCAGCTACTCGGGAGGCTGAGGCACAAGAATTGCTTGAACCCAGGAGGCACAGGTTGCAGTGAGCCAAGATCATGCCATTGCACTCCAGCCTGGGCAAAAGAGTGAGACTCTGTCTCAAAAAAAAAAAAAAAAAAAAGAGTCCGGGCACGGTGGCTCACACCTGTAATCCCAGCACTTTAGGAGGCCGAGGTGGGTGGATCACGAGGTCAGGAGATCGAGACCATCCTGGCTAACATGGTGAAACACCGTCTCTCCTAAAAATACAAAAATTAGCCAGGCGTGGTGGCACGTGCCTGTAGTCCCAGCTACTTGGGAGGCTCAGGCAGGAGAATTGTTTGAACCCAGGAGGGGGAGGTTGCAGTCAGCTGAGATTACGGCACTACACTCCAGCCTGGATGACAGAGCAAGACTCTGTCAAAAAAAAGAAAGGAAGGAAGGAAAGAAGGAAGGAAGGAAGGAAGGAAGGAAGGAAGGAAGGAAGGAAGGAAGGAAGGAAAGAAATGCAAATACATTTACACATGTTGACAGCAGCACTATTCACAACAGCCAAAAGGTAGAAACAGCCTAAATGTCTATCAATAAATAAATGGATAAACAAATTATGGTACATTCATACGATTAAATATTATTCAGCCATAAAATGGATAAACCTTGAAAATATTATGCTAAGTGAAAGAAACCAGACATAAAACATCACACATTGTATGATTCCATTTATATGAAATATCCAGAATGGGTAACTTCATAGAAATAAAACACAGATTGGTGGTTGCCAGGGGTTGGGGTGGAGTAGGGAACAGGGAGCAACTGCTTAATGGGTAAAGGGTTTCCTTTTGGGTAATAAAAATGTTTTGGGGCCAGGCACAGTGGCTCATGCCTGTAATCCCAGCATTTAGGGAGGCCAAGGCGGGAGGATCACTTATGTCCAGGAGTTCAAGACCACCCTGGGCAACATAGTGAGATCTTGTCTCTACAAAAAATTTAAAAATTAGCCTGTTGTAGTGGCGTATGCCTACAATCCCAGTTACTTGGGAGGCTGAGGTGAGAGGATCCCTTGAGCCCAGGAGGTCGAGGCTGCAGTGAGCCATGATCCCATCACTGCATTCCAACCTGGGCAACAGAGCAAGACCCTTTCTCAAGAACAAAAACAAAACAGAAAAAGTTTCGGGACTGGATGGGGGGTTGGTTGCACAACATTGTGAATTTATTAAATGCCACTGAATTGTTCACTTTAAAATGGTTTATTTTATTTTATTTTATTTTATTTTTGAGACAGAGTCTTGCTCTGTCTCCCAGGCTGGAGTGCAGTGGCGTGATCCCAGCTCACTGCAACCTCCACTCTGGGTTCAACCAATTCTCCTGTCTCAGCCTCCCAAGCAGCTGGGATTACAAGCTAGGGATTCCACTCCTAGGTATAGATCCCAAAGAATTCAAAACAGATACTCGTCGGGTGTGGAGGCTCATGCCTGTAATCCCAGCACTTTGGGAGGCCAAGGTGGGCAGATTAGCCACCACGCCTGACTAATTTTGTATTATTTTAGTAGAGACGGGGTTTCCCCACGTTGGCCAGGTTGGTCTCGAATTCCTGACCTCAAATGATCCACCCAACTCGGCCTCCCAAAGTGCTGGGATTACAGGCATGAGCCACCACACCCAGCCTAAAGTGGTTAATTTTGTATTATGTGAATTTCACCTCAACAAAAAAGAAAAAAAGAAAGTAACCAACCAACCAACACACCACCCTGCCCAAGGAGAAAGGAAAATGGCCTGCAAGAGGAACCCGACAGGGAGAAAACCACGTGGGGCTGAGTAGCCGGGAGCAGTGTTGTGACCCAAAGTGGAAGGGAGACCATCAGGATCAAGAACCATCATGGGCCTCACATTCTGCTCTTAAATCAGCTCTGTGAGATTGGTATTTACCACCCATTTGGGAAATGTGAAGCTAGCAAGGGCTTGGAGGGGCTCTAAATGTCAGGTTCGTTAACTGAGGGGTTAAGTGTCCAGCCCAAGGCTATGCAGCTGGTCTGCGTCAGGACCAAGACTGAGGGCCAGGACTGCCGGGCTCCTCCACAGCACTGGAGATGACATCTGCACTCCACCTCCTGCCTCCCTGGACACGCTTTCTTCTCACAAAATCTCTTCTCTCTTTTACTTTTTTTTTTTTTTTAGGTGACAGAATCTCACTCTGTCGCCCAGGCTGGAGTGCAGTGGCATGATCTTGGCTCACTGCAACCTCCACCTCCTGCCTCAGCTTCCCAAGTAACTAAGATTATAGGCGTGCACCACCATGCCCAGCTAATTTATGTATTTTTGGTAGAGACGGGGTTTCACCATGTTAGTCAGGCTGGTCTCGAACTCCTGACCTCCAAGTGATATGCCCTCCTTGGCCTCCCAAAGTGCTGGGATTACAGGCCTGAGCCACCACGCCCAGACAACCTTTATCTTCTCTCTCTTCAAAACTTGGCTCCTAACTTTCCCCTCCCTCCACGCACCCCCCAACTCTGCTCCCAGAATCTTCCTGTATCGGCCTCCTTACCTCGTTCCCTTGAGCACCCTGGTGGGGCCGGGTTCTTGGAGGAGCACTGCTTGCCCCCTGTGGTTTGTGCGAGGAGTCTGGCTGGCTGTCCTGTCTCCCAAGGCCCTGTGTTCTGAAAACCTTCTTTCGGGAGCTGCCTCCTTTGGAAGGTTGTAGAAACCAGGCAGGTCTTGCACTCTCCCTGCCAACTGTCTTGGATGACGGGGTCCCTGCCCTGACACAGGGTCCCTTGCATTCCTGGGGCCTGCTATGGTGATGTACAAGCCAGGAGGTTTTGCTTGAGCCAGAGAAGAGAGAGGAATTCAGGGACGCTGGGCCATGGGGGAGATTGGGAGGTAAGGGAGGGGTACTTCCTCCAATCTAAATGTTCTTGTGCTTGATTTCCCCCAAACTCTGGCTCTAAACCTGAACCATGGAACCAAGTAAACCCTGGAGTAGAATTTTGAAATCCTCAAAGGAAGAGAACCTTTGCCAAGGCCTCCCCTTTCCAGCCTCTTTGAGAATAAATTGTGGCACATCCCAGGGTCTCTGACTCAGCACATCCCAGGATCTATTGACTCAGTACTATGGCTTCCCCAGTTCCCCTGCTCCCACCCCTGAAACCCCCAGTGTCCTCAGGGCCTCAGAATTGGTCTTGGTGGAAAATCTCTGGAAATCTTGATTCCGGACAAGAGTCCTGTTTCCACTGTGATGTGGTGGTAGATTGGGTGTGGGAATGCATTTTAAAGAGGAGATGGTTCTGACCAGGGTCCTCGGAGCTGCCAGCTCACCCTGGGATCGGGAGTGCAGGCTAGACAGCTCAAGGCCTCCAAAGCAAGAGGTTCTGAATTGGAAGGAGCATTGTGGTGAGATGGCCTGGCAGGGGGAGACCTGGCAGAGGCACTGGGCAGAGAGGGCTGAATGGAGGCGGCTGGGCAGAGGGGCTGGATAGAGGAGCTGAGTCAAGGGGGCTGAGCCAGAGGGGAGGCCCGCAGCCAGGAGGGTTACTGAGGAATGATGGAGGAAGATGATGGGGCACTGGGGTTGGTGTAGGGAGAGGCAAAAGGCATGGCAGCCCACCTGCCAGCCCTCAGTCCCTTGATATGGCCCCAGAGCAGAGGGTCCCAGAGCCTGGTTGCTGTTCACCAAACCTGGCTGTGATACCAGATGAACAGAGGAAGTGTTTTCCTGTTGAAACCCAAGAAAACTCTGTGAGACAGACCAAATAAAACTTGCTGAAACAGCCCCTTCCCGCCACTCTCCTCTTATCTTGCCCACCCTCTGCAGCCAACTCATTATCTAGATGAGACTTCCTTAGGCCACAGTGATGCTGAGCTGTCAGAGGCACGGGAGAAACAGGTGTCTTTGGACGCCTGTGCGGGACTCCCAGCCAGGGCCACCCATTCTCCAGGTTGGGGGTGGGCAGATAGTGGGAAGGGGCGTTTGCAGTCTGGCTGCTGAGGGTGTCATCAGCATTCTCAGGTGAACACCAACCCAGAACAAGGCCTAACAGGACCAGGGCAGGGTAGAGTTTGGGAATGGAGCCACCTGAGTCTCAGGTGTGTGCAAACACCCCGACGTGTGTAAGCACTGACATTCTCTCATGCGTGTGGGAATCCAAGTTAGCAGAGTTGGGGTCCTTAGAGGCTCCTGTGTCCAATGACTCACACCAGGGACAATCACATCAGGCACAACTCTTCCCTTCTACAACCCTGTTTTTGGAGACTAGGATGTGGAAAACCCTACTTCCTTTGTTCATTCAAAGGAGTGCTTATCATGGACCAGGCACAGTCCCGGCTCTCCTGTGCTTACATTCCAGGGGGAAGATAGACAACAGACACCGATATACGGATCATTCTTTTCTATTTTTTTGAGGCTGGGTCTTGCTCTGTTGCCCAGGCTGGAGTGCTGTGGCACGACCATGGCTCACTGCAGCCTCCAACACCTGGGCTCACGCGATGCTACAGCCTCAGCATCCCAAGTAGCTAAGACTACAGGCGTGCACCACCATACCTAGCTAACTTTTTTAGAATGGATTTTTTGTGGAGATGGGGGTGTCACTGTGTTGCCCAGGCTGGTCTTAAACTCCTGGCCTCAAGTGATCCTCCCATCTCAGCATCCCGAAGTGCCGGGATTACAGGCATGAGCCACTGTGCCTGGCTGATACATAGATAATTTGATGCAGGAGGTGATAAGTAATATGGAGAAAAATAGGCCAGGCGCAGTGGCTCACGCCTGTAATCCCAGCACTTTGGGAGGTCAACGTGGGCGGATCACGAGGTCAGGAGATCAAGATCATCCTGGTTAACACAGTGAAACCCCATCTCTACTAAAAATACAAAATAGCCAGGTGTGGTGGCAGGCGCCTGTAGTCCCAGCTACTTGGGAGGCTGAGGCAGGAGAATGGCGTGAACCCGGGAGGCAGAGCTTGCAGTGAACTGAGATTGTGCCACTGCACGCCAGCCTGGGCGACAGAGCAAGACTCTGTCTCAAAAAAGAAAAGAAAAGAAAAGGAAAGAAAAATAAAGTCTATCCCCTGTGCCCCAGTCACAGCCCTGCAGCTGCAGGAAAACAACCATATCAGCTGGGTGTGGTGGCTCACGTCTGTAATCCTAGCACTTTGGGAGGCCAAGGCGGTTGGATTGCCTGAGCTCAGGAGTTCAAGACCAGCCTGGGCAACATGGTGAAAACCTGTCTCTACTAAAATACAAAAAATTAGCCGGGCTTGGCAGCATGTGCCTGTAGTCCCAGCTATTCAGGAGGCTGAAGCAGGAGAATTGCTAGAACCCAGGAGGCAGAGGTTGCAGTGAGCTGAGATCATGCCATCGCACTCCAGCCTAGGCCACAGAGCAAGACTCTGTCTCTAAAAAAAAAGAAAGAAAGAAAGAAAGAAGGAAAACAACCACATCTAGAACCTTCTCTATACCAGGCTAAATACCCCAAATGCCTTCTACCTTTCCTCCAGGGACAAGAGTGCAAGTCTCTTCACCATCCCAGCTGCCCTCCCCTGAACTCCACTTGTGTCTGGATAACCACTTGAAAGGGGAGCACAAGCCCCTCAGTGGCAGTCAGGCCCAAGAAATAGCCCACAGGACCCCCAGAGCCCCAGCCCCAGTCCCCAGGTTTCTGTCATGCAGCTGGCTTTCCTGACTCCAGTCTTGGCAGCCACTTTATGCGCCTGACTCATCCTAGCCCACAAGAAGTGGGGATCCCCAAATCTTTTCCTCGTGAGTTGCTGCTAAACCACATCTCTCCCAACTCTTCTAAACTTAAAGGCCAGGATTTATATTTATCCCAGTAGTTTCATCTGTTCCGAGGCGGATGTCATTCCAGCCTGCCCACGAGGCCTTCGGGATCCTGACCTGACATCTGCACTCTCCAGATAAGTTATCCCTTAAAGCCTGGCCCTCCTGTCTTTAGGCAGAGCCGGGGACAAGCCCTATGGCTGTCAGAGGGACCTCTTTCCAGGTGGCCTTGCTCGTGTGTGGACCCTCGATGTGTAGCTGCAGAGGGGATCACGAAGCCCCCGAGATGGTGGAAGCCTCATGTTCTGACAATCGAGTGGGTCACCAATTATAAAATTGGTTTGAAATCTTATAGATCAGAAGTTCCTGGCCAGGCATGGTGGCTCCCGCCTGTAATCCCAGCACTTTGGGAGGCTGAGGCGGGTGGATCACCTGAGGTCAGGAGTTTGAGACCAGCATGGCCAACATGGTGAAACCCCATCTCTACTAAAAATACAAAAATTAGCTGGGCGTGATGGTGCGCACCTGTAATCCCAGCTACTTGGGAGGCTGAGGCAGGAGAATCACTTGAACCTTGGAGCCAGAGGCTTCAGTAAACTGAGATTACACCACCGCATTCCGGCCTGGGCAACTGAGCAACATTCCGTCTCAAAAAAAAAAAAAAAAAAAGTTCCCACACCTACATGACCGTCAAAATCACATTTTTAAATCTCTGCAACTTTGCCAGGAACACATAGAGAACTTAAAACAACAACAACAACAACAGCAACAACAACAACAGCAACAACAAAATCAACAACAACAAATTCCCAAAATCCATTGCTCCAGTGTTTCTGAACCAGTCCATCCAGGGTGGAGCTTGAGAATTTGTGGTGTTGTTTTTTAAGCTCTGGTGTTATTGAATCCATACTGGCTCTTAATGAACCCCACTGTCCTTTCTGAACACCCACGAACAATTGCTTCCAGAAATCTAAGTCTCCATGGCTCTTTTCTGAAAGGTCCTCTTTGTGCAGACTGGGACATAATCCTTCTGACCTGTGTGTCTGGTCCTGAGCAGGTTATCAGTTATTCAACCTAATGGCCCAATAAAGCTGTGGGGTCGGGGATGAGCTGCCAGGTGTCTCCTTAATCAGGGGCCTCTCCTACTCTGGCCTTCCACTCCACCATCTCACCATGGCAGTCCTGCTCCTTGGTCTGCAGGATCAAGAAGACGGGGCAGATTGGGAAGGGAGTGATGCCATGTCCCCTGAAGTTCCACCTCAAACTAGGAGCCCAAACTAGGGTGAGGTGAGGAGGCACCTGCCTCAGGTACAACATCTCAGATGGCACCAAAACTCAGGAATCAAGATAGAGAATACTTCAAAGCAATATTTTAAAAAATCAAAATGAATACAAAAAAAAATACTTCAATGAACAGAATATCAAAAGTTTATTATGTTTTTTATAGAGGCAAGGTCTCATTATGTTGCCCAGGCTGGTCTCCAACTCCTGGCCTCAAGGGATCCTCCCACCTCGAGCCTCCCAAAGTGCTGGGATTACAGGCGTGAACCACCATGCCTCGCCCAAAATTTTAAAGAAATACAGGTTTAGTCATGGTTCCAAACCATTTCAGAGCCTGAGAGACAAGGAAAAAACAGTAACAGGAACAATGCAGAGAGCAGAGGGGAAAAAAATCTCAAAATTTTTCTAATATCTTCAGAGAGAGAAGATATTACATCCACAAAACAAGAACAGGATGCTTTTTTGTTAAAGAAAAATAAATCTGAAAATTAAAAAGAGCTCTTAGAAATTAACAATATGATAGTAGAGAAAAAAACAGTGACACTATGAAAATAAGATTGAGAAAACCCTCCAGAAAGAAGAACAACAAGCAAACTAACAAATAAACAACAAAAAATGCAAAACAGAAGAAAGAAGAAAAAATTTAAGGATCAATTCCAGAAATGGACATCTAACCATGAGGAATTGTAGAAAGGAAAAATCTGAAAGAAATAAAGCAAAAACACTTTCCAGAACTGACAAATGAAGTCTCTTGATTGAAACAGTCCCCCCATGTCCAGCATGGCAAACAAAAACAGCCAGAGAAGGGCATGTCACTGCAATTTCAGAATGCTGGCGTTACAGGGAGCACCCTGAGAGCTTCCAGAAGTCAGGGGAAAACAGGCATATACAAAGGTCAAAAATAAGAATCACACCAAGCCTCTGAACAGTGACATCAGAAGCCAGAAGACAATGGAGAGATGCCTTCAAACTTCTGAAAGAAAACTATTTTCAAGGCCGGGCGTGGTGGCTTACACTTGTAATCCCAGCACTTTGGGAGGCTGAGGTTAGCAGATCACTTGAGGTCAGGAGTTTGAGACCAGCCTGGTCAACATGGTGAAACCCCATCTCTACTAAAAATACAAAAAATTGGCCGGGCATCGTGGCACACACCTGTAATCCCAGTTACTCAGGAGGCTGAGGTAGGAGAATCGCTTGAACCCAGAAGGAGGAGGAGGTTGCAATGAGCCAAGATTGTGCCACTGCACTCCAGCCTCGGCGACAGAGCGAGACTCCGTCTCAAAAAAAAAGAAAAAGTAAATTATTTTCAATCTAGAATTCTATATTCAGCCAAACCACCAGTCAAATGAAAGGACAGAATAAAGACATTTTCAGACATGCACGTTCTCAAGGGAATTTTTCCTTCTGTGCAACCTTTCCCAGGAAGCTAAACAAACAAAAGGATAAAGCAGGAAAGAGAAGACACAGGGTCAAGGGAACAGGGGATCCAACACAGGAGGGAGACAAAGGGGTTCCCAGGATGAAGAGAAAGGGAGGCCCCAGGATGGCACCCGTGGTACCAGCAGGCGAGTGGCCGGGCGGGATTGGAGTGCAGGACGGGAGAGAAGTTTCTCGGGGGGAAAAAGGAACTGACAGGTTTGACCACCCTGAAATTATCTTTTTTTCTTTATTTTATATTTTTTCAGAGACAGAGTCTTCTTCTTTTGCCCAGGCTGGCCACAGCTCAACACAGCCTTGACCACTCAGGCTCAAGCAATCCTCCAGCCTTAGCCTCCCGAGTAGCTGGGACTACAGGGGCAAGCCACCATACCCAGATAATTTTTGTTTTAATTTTTTAGAGATGTGGGTCTCACTATGTTGTTTAGGCTATTCTGGAACTTCTGAGCTCAAGCAATCCACCCGTCTCAGCCTCCCAAAGTGTTGGGATTACAGGTGTGGGCCACCATGCCCAGCCCACACTGGAAATTACATTTGAGGCTAGGGGATATGTAGGAAAAGGTAGCTATGGTAGGCACAGAAAACTAAGTAAGCAAGGGCAGGAGAGGGGGCCAGGATCCAGGAAGAGCCAAAATCATACAAGAAAAGAAACAATGATATGACACTGCCTGGATTAGAAGTGAACACTATGTACATGATGGTAACAATCCACAACCCAGCACAGAGATTGAACAGGAAGATTGGGCGGCAGGGTGAAAGGTTGCTCAGCGGGAGTATAGAAAGCCAAATCTCCCTGAGCCACAGCAGGCCATGAATAGATATGGCCTAAAACCAGTGCACAGAGAGGTAGCAGTACAGTATAAGCAAATCCCTTGGAAATATAGAAGTAAACTCCAGAGGAAACAGCCCAGACAGAGCCTTCTGAGAAAGGGGAGGGGGCAGGCCCCAGGGGAGAGGAGGGGCAGGACTGCTGTTTTGTTTTAAGATTTTAGCACTATTTAACCTTTTTTTTTTTTTTTTTTACTATCTGCACATACTAATTTAAGAAAATAGTTATTAAAATATAAAATAAATCTATATTGAGAAGCAGGTCCTCTTGTTGCTTCTTGCGTCCTAAGAATCCACCCTCATCACTCCCAGCCGCAGGCACCTACACACACAGCCACAGGCACCTACACACACAGCCACAGGCACACTCACACTCGCACATGCTCATCACAAATACCCACAAACAGCCCACAGTGACAGACAGGTACACATACATAGTATACAAAATCATCTGACACAGGTGCGAACCCAGCGTCCATGACACACACACCCATTCCCAGAAACGCACAGTTGTATTAATAGATTCATCCCCAGACACACTGAGGCTTCCAAGAGCCTCCCGGAAACCCTGAGAGGGGAGCACTTCCTCCAGGCCTCTCCTCCCTGCGCCAGCACCCCAGAACTGCCCCAGGCCAAAGAGGTTGTCTCCAGGAGCTGCACCCTAATTGCTTTCTCTACTCAGCCCCCTGCTGAGTGCCCAGCCCTTAGGCTAAGCAGCCATTAATCCTCTTGCGCCCCAGTCTGTAGATGGGGCAGAAATGGGGTGGGGAAGGGCCCCATCTGGCAGCTGAGATGTGACTCATAATGCCACCGTCAGCTTTTTCTTCCCTAAGTCATGGAGAGTCCAGTGTCAGGAACGCTGTGGTCAGGCTGTGCATCCTGGTACAATCCATTTGATGTCTCTGGGTCCAGGAGGGAGTAGGCAGCCTATGAAACGCTGAGATGCTGTGATTTTATGACCCAGTCTGGGCCCTGCTTCCATCCCCTCCCCTGGGATTCTTCTCTCCACCCTGTCCTCCAGGGCCAACCCCAAATGATATGTGATTTGCATATCGGACAAGCGCACCTGGGGCAGCTGGCGAGACCTCCCCCACCCCCACTTCGCTCCCCCTCCATGTTCCTCCAGCACTCACCACCACCCTGGTCCTGTTATCTGGCAGCGTGTCCATGGCCAGGGTGCCCCCACCCAGGTCCTGGCTCAGCTGGGTCCTGTCCGGCTCTGACGCCTGCCCAGGGCTGTCTCGGGCTCTCCGGTTCCAGCCCCGCACGGTCCCCTTGGCAGCCCATCCAGAGCCTGGGCCCTCATCGTGACCTGGGAGAAGGGGACAGAAACCTGAGTGCCGGCAGTCTGGAATGAAGATCTGAGAGGGGAATCCAGCCCAGTTATTCTGCAAGGGCCCCAACACCATGCCACTGTAGACTTTGCAGACACTTGACTACCAGGACAGGAGGCACCCAATGTGTACTGAGAGTCACGTGCCCAGCTCCAGGCCAAGCACTTCGCACATATCCTTTGAATCCTCATGCCAGCTCTCCGCAGTCGATAGGATGCTCTCCATTTTGCAAACAAGAATCAGAGGCTCAGAGGTTAAAAGTCACACAGTGGGTCAGGCATGCAGATAAGTTTCAAACCCAAGCTGATCTGCCTCCAAAGGTGATTATTCTCAACCTCAGCTACACACTGGAGTCACCTGGACAGCTTCAAAAGTTCCTGATGTCTGGGTCCCCCCCTAGAGATCTCTTGTAACTGGTCTATGGTGTAGCCTGGGCATTCGATTTCTTAAAAGAGCCTCAGGGGAGATTTTGAGGAGTCTTGGACTTAACTCTGCAGGCAAGGGTGAGAACCATTGCCGTTGAGCCTTCCAAACCAGTTTCTTATTTCTCTGCCACTAATGGCACATCATCCTATTTCCCAGTGGGGTCAGGGGACTAGAAGCCAGAGAGCAGTTCTTTTTGTTCAGGGCTTCTCAACCTCGGAACTATTGACATTTGGACTGGATAATTCCTTTTTCCAATTTTTTTATTGTGGCAAAATACACATAACAAAATTTGCCATCTAACCATTTCCAAGTGTACAATTCAGTAACATTAAATACGTTCCTAATGTTGTATGACCATCACCACCATCCATCTGCATAACTCTTTTCACCTTGTAAAACCAAAATTCTGTACCCGTTAAATAATAACTCCCTATTCACCCCTGGTTTTTTATTTTAATTTATTTTATTTTATTTTATTTTAGAGATGGGGCCTTGCTCTGTCACCCAGGCTAGAGTGTAGTGGTGCGATCATAGCTCACTGCAGCCTCCAACTGCTGGGCTCACGCGATCCTCCCACCTCAGCCTCCTAAGTAGCTGGAACTACAGGCATGTGCCACCATGCCCAGCCAATCTTTTTACTTTTTATAGAGACAGGGTCTCACTATTTTGTTCAGGGTGGTTGGTCTTGAATTCCTGGTCTCAAGCAATTTTCCCACCTTGGCTCCCAAGGTGCAGGAATTACAGATATGAGCCACAGCCCCTAGCCTGTATCTATGATTTTGACTACTCTAAGTATCTCATATAAACAGAATCATACTATATTTGTCTTTTTGTGATTGGCTTATTTCACTTAGCATAATAAATTCAAGGTTCATTCATGTCGTAGCATATGGCAGAACTGACTTCCTTTTGAAGGCTGAATAATATTCCATTGTGTGGATATACCACATTTTGCTTACCCACTCAACTATCAATGGATGTCTGTTTTGCTTCCACGTTTTAGCTGTTGTGAACAACGCTGCTACAAACATGGGTGTACAAATATCTCTTTGAGACCTGGCCTTCAATTCTTTTGGGTATATACCCAGAAGTGGAATTGCTGGATTGTATGGTAATTCTATTTCTAATTTTTTGAGGAATTGTCATACTGTTTTCCATATAAAATGTTTTCCATGTAAAATGGCTGGACCATTTTACATTCCCACCAACCGTGCACATGAGTTCCAATCTCTCCACATTCTTGCCAATACTTGTTATTTTCTGTTTTTTTTATAGTAGCCATCCTAACAGGTATGAGGTAGTATCTAGTCGTTTTTATAAATTGGCATTTCCCTAATGATTAGTGATGCTGAACACCTTTTCATATGCTTGTGGGCCATTTGTATATCTTCTTTGGAGAAACGTCTATTTAAGTCTTTTGTCTGCTTTTAAATTGGATTGTTGGTTGGACTGGATAATTCATGGTTATGCGGGAGCTGTCCAGTGCTCTGTAAGATGTTTAGCAGCAGCCTTGGCCTCTGCTCACTAAATACCAATAGCACCATGCTCCTCTCCATCCCAGGCTGTGACAATGAAAAATGTCTCCAAACATTGCCAAATATCCCCTGGGGAACAAAATTACCCCTCCCTTGCCCCATTGAGAACCACTGTTTTACTCCTATCACTACCTAGATATTGTCTAGGATGGCAAATAGGTTTCATATCACATGTCATCTGCAATCCATTCGTGACAGCCAGAGGCACTCCAATTGAGAATGCAAAGGCTCCTCTTGTATTTAGCAGGAAGGACTGTCAAGATCAATGAGCAAAGTCTGCCATGGGCACAGGATTGGAAAGTGACTACACACAGGCCATTTTGCACCCATTCCTAGGTTCCATGATCTCTCCAGTTCCCTCTAGGTTGTTAAATTCATGCTTTTTTTGAGACAGGGTCTGACTCTAGCATGCAGGCTGGAGTGCAGTGGCACAATCACAGCTCACTGTAGCCTCGACCTCTCAGGCTCAAGCAATCCGCCCACCTCAGCCTTCTGAGTAGCTGGGACTACAGTTGTGTGCCACCACACCCAGCTAATTATTATTATTTTATTTTGTATTTTTAATAGAGGCTGGGTTTCACCATGTTGCCTACACTGGCCTTGAACTCCTGGGCTCAAGCGGTCCTCCCACCTTGGCCTCCCAAAGTGGTGGGATTATAAGCGTGAGCCACTGCACCAGGTCTGTTAAATTAGTTCTAACAAAAGGCCGGGCGTGGTGGCTCACACCTATAATCCTAGCACTTTGGGAGGCTGAGCCTGAGGTCAGGAATTCGAGACCAGCTTGGCCAACATGGCGAAACCCCGTCTCTACTAAAAATACAAAAATTAGCCGGGCATGGTGGCGGGCACCTATAATCCCAGCTACTCGGGAGGCTGAGGCAGGAGAATTGATTGAACCTGGGGGGCAGAGGTTGCAGTGAGCCGAGATTGCACCACTGTACTCCAGCCTGGGCAAAAAAGCGAAACTCTATCTCCAAATAAATAAATAAACAACACAAAAACCATCCTTTTCCATTTCAAAAAGACTTATGTTCCCCAAAGCTGTGCCTTTTATTGTCATTCTAATGGTCACACCTACTATGGATGTATATATGAGAACAGACCATCAGATAGGTGGATCTGACATTCCCCACCTATGACCCTCATCCATTTCAGGCCCACCCTGTATCAGATACCTGTCTCAACCTCTGCCTTCCCCCAGCCCACTCCCCAGAGCTCCTGGATGCGGCTCTCCCTCTCCCAGAGCACCTACGTGTGCGACTATGTGCCTATCTCCCTGGTAGATTTGAGTTCCCCCAGGATTCTCTCCACCTTCTTCAAATTTGGCATGTCCAGCAAACAGCAGGTGCTCCATCACTGCAGAATTGAGGACACAATGCATAGGGTAGCTCCTGGGAGCCAGCAAGGACAGAGGTTGAGACCAGGCTTGGCCAGGCCGAGGCCTGGGGCTGAGACCAGAACTCTGCTGTGGGGCCCTGCTTTGTCATTAGACATTGTATCCAATTAAGTCATTCTTGGCTGCTGGCGCCTACTGGACCCTTGCCGGCCCCCTCTCACTTCTCTGCCCCTAATAGCAACCAGATGCTGCTGGAGAACGTGGGGAGGAGGGCAGTCCCCAGACCCCTTCCCCAAGATGCCCACTGGTTGCCCACAGATGGACCTGAGTCCAGGGCTGGGAAGGCAGCCTGCCCACTGCCCAGGCCCAAGCCAGGGCTGCCTGGTTTCTCTTGGGTGGGGCCCACAGCTGCTTCTGGAGACAGAGCTGTTTGTGCTGGGCTGGTCTGCCCAGCTCCCCAGGTCTTCCTGCAAGCAGCCCTGGGGCCTGGGCAGGAGCCAGAACAGGATAGAGCGGGTAGTGAACAAGTAGAGGGGCTCAGTGGCCCAGAGAGGAGTATTGGGGATCTTCAGGATTCACAAACCTGGAGCCGAGACAGGAGGCGGGATGTGGAGGCCTGCAGCACGGGGAAGGACAGGGAGGGAGCCCAGCTGGGGGTGGCCAGGGAAGAGACACTGGGTTGACCTCGCCACCCAGTCTTGCCCCTCACAAGTTATGGGACCTTAGCCCCATCAGTTTTCCCCTCTAAGCCTCAGCTCCCTAGTGACTAAAATGGATTTGACGATCGTGCCCACAGTACAGGCTGCCATAAGCGTCAAGTGACAAACATAAATGAGGTTTTATAGACGGCTCAGGCCAGGGTAAGAGGTAAAGAGTCCATGACAGAGGGCAGGGCGAGGGATGGAGGGAGCTTGACCAGGACCCTGGCCTACCCTGGCCTAGCCCTGAATCTTACTCTTCCAACCCATACTACATCTGTTTCCCGGCCACCCTTCCTTCCCTGTTGCCTGGGACAGGATGTCATCCCCACGACTCATGAAAGAAGCCAACACAGCTGGTTGCTCACGTGTATGTGCAGGGGCCCACGTGCCTGTGCACATGCCCAGGAAGATTTGCCTGAAAGCCTTGGCCTTCCCGTATGTGCTCACACACAAGTTGGACACCTACCCAACCCTCAGCCACTCCTCACCCCACCTGCCTTCCACTGGAGACAGCTTCATATTCCCTGGACCCGTTCCCTGCCTGCATGTGTTGCCAAGGAGCTTCCAGAACACAAGCTGTTCATTCATTGATTCACTCACTCATGGCCCCAAGTAGTGTGCCGTCCAGTGAGATGCCATAATAATCACAGTAGTAACAAAAATGATAGCTGACTTTCAGAGAATGCTGCTCTGTGCTAGCACTATTCCAGGGGCTTTAAAGACATTCACCCCCTTAATCCCCACAATAATCCCATGAAATAGTTACTAGTTTAAAATCCATTTTACAAATGGAGAAACTGAGGCACAAAGACTTTAAAGAACCTCCCGAGTTCACAGAACCAGTCCATGCAGGATCTGAACTCAGGCAGGCTGGCTCCAGAGCCTACTCAAAACCACAGAAAGTGCAGTAAAAAGTGACTGAGAATCCCCACTGTTTCCCAGGGTGCAGGGGCAGCCCCGGGGTGGGGCTGGCTGTGGGCTAGGTTCTTGGAGGGCCCTGCTCAGGCTGCCATTGGGCCTGAACCTGAGAGCTTCCCTGGGAGACTGTGTCCCCTAGCATGCAGGGTATAGCCCAGCAGTAGCGTCCCAGTCCCCTCAGTTGGCACTGGTCCCATTTCAGGGCAAGGGGGAATGGGGCTGACTTCAGGAGGCCAGGTTGTGCGGCCCCAGAGCCTGGGCCAAGCCATCCTTATCTCACCCAACACCCAAGCTTGGCATCCCAGCCCTGGGTCACCCCATGGCTCAGGTTACCACAGCCTCTATCCTGGGTCAGCCTCCACCCTTAATGCCCTAGAGCTAATCTCCCCCACCGTAGCCAGGACAAGCCACCTAGAGGGTGAACTTGATTCCATCTCTCTCCAGCTTCCAGCTCACCTGTCCCTGGCTCATCCTGTCCCTCAGGCTGAGAAAAAGAGAAGAGAAAGGAGGGGAGGGGAGGGAAGGGAAGGGGCAGCATCTTTAAATGCCCTGAGTACCTGAGATACACCGAACTGGAAACACCCTTCCCTTGGAACTTCATTGTAGTATCACAGCAGTAAAACAACACAGGTTTGGAATCAGACAAGCTAGAGGTTGAACCCTGAATCCACCACCTACTGACTACGACATTGGACAAATTACACACACTCTCTAAGACTCAGTTTCCTCATCTGTGAGATGGGGCTGATAAAACATAAACTTGGTAGGTTTGACACTTTAACAAAATCATATACACAGAGCACCCAGCAAGTCGCCCTGCCTTCCCTGGGTTTCACATGAGGACTGAAACCGTCCTCTCAGGGTTAACAAGAATTACATGCCGGGTTCTGGGCAGAAGTGTAGAAGTAATTAAGCATTAATCAGGCCGCACTTTGGCCCATTCTTTTTTTTTTTTTTTTTTTGAGAGGGAATCTCACTCTCTCACCCAGGCTGGAGTACATTGGTGTGATCTCGGCTCTCTGCAACCTCCACCTCCCAGGTTCAAGCAATTCTCCTGCCTCACCATCCCAAGTAGCTGGGACTACAGGAGTGTGCCACCACACCCAGCTAATTTTTATATTTTTAGCAGAGACGGGGTTTCACCATGTTGGCCAGGCTAGTCTCAAGCTCCTGACCTCAAATGATGCTCCCGCCTCAGCCTCCCAAAGTGCTGGGATTATAGGCGTGAGCCACCGCACCTGGTCAGCTTTTATTTAAGAATTGTTTAAGGCCAGGTGCAGTGGCTCACGCCTATAATCCCAACACTTTGGGAGGTTGAGGTGGTGGGATCACTTGAGTCCAGGAGTTTGAGACCAGACTGGACAACATAGCAAGACCCCATCTCTACTAAAAAATTTTTTAAAGTCTGGATGTGGTGGCTTATGCCTGTAGTCCCAGCACTTTGGAAGGCTAAGACAGGAGGATTACCTGAGCCCAGGAATTTGAGATCAGCCTGGGCAATATGGCAAGACCTTGTCTTTTTTATAATAAAAAAAATTTTATTATAAAATTTAATTTATTATTAATAATAAATTTTTAAAAATTAGCCAGGTAGGCCAGGCGCGGTGGCTCACGCTTGTAATCCCAGCACTTTGGGAGGCCGAGGCGGGCGGATCACGAGGTCAGGATATCGAGACCGCGGTGAAACCCCGTCTCTACTAAAAATACAAAAAAAAAAAATTAGCCAGGCATGGTGGTGGGCGCCTGTAGTCCCAGCTACTCGGAGAGGCTGAGGCAGGAGAATGGCGTGAACCCGGGAGGCGGAGCTTGCAGTGAGCCGAGATTGCGCCACTGCACTCCAGCCTGGGCAATAGAGTGAGACTCCGTCTCAAAAAAAAAAAAAAAAAAAAATTAGCCAGGTGTGGTGGTACATGCCTGCAGTCCCAGCTACTCAGGAAGCAGAGGCAGGAGGATCACTTGAGCCCAGGAAGTTGAGGCAGCAGTGAGCTATAATCATACCACTGCACTCCAGCCTGAACAACAGAGCGAGACCCTGTCTCAAAAAAGAAAAAAAAAAGAAAAAAAAAAAAAAGGATTAAGATGTTTTTCAGATCCTGAATTCCAGCAGAAGGGCCAATTCGAAGACCCTCAGAGAGGAACTGATTTTTTTTTTTTTTTAAACGGAGTCTCACTCTGTCACCCAGGCTGGAGTGCAGTGGTGCGATCTCGGCTCACTGCAACCTCTGCCTCCCAGATTCAAGCAATTCTCCTGCCTCAGCCTCCCGAGTAACTGGGATTACAGGCATGTGCCACCATGCCCGGCTAATTTTTTTGTATTTTTAGTAGAGACGGAGTTTCACCTTATTGGCCAGGCTGGTCTCAAACTCCTGACCTTGTGATCCACCCACCTTGACCTCCCAAAGTGCTGGGATTACAGGCGTGAGCCACCGCGCCCGGCCGGCCAAGAAACTGATTTAACATGAGAATGCAGTTTATTTCTTCATGCACTCTTCAACCAGTTAACAATTCCCACACCTTGGCCACCCCACCCCAAACCCCATAAAACCTCTAGCCCCAAATGCTGCCCCACGATGATGAAACTCTTTCTCTGCTGCACCCTCGGTGTTGGTGTGTCAACTTGCTGCACCTCGGGCAACACACCAGTTAGGATCACAGGACCAGCTTTCAGAGGGGCCAGGGAAGGCTCCAAACCCTAAACTCAAATCCTACCTCCAAGTTACAAAGCCCCTAACCATACCCTCTCCCTTTCCTCTGGCAGGCAGGGACCCACTGAGGACCCTCACCTGGGGAGAGGGAAGGAGTCAAAGGAAGTGCAGGGAAGGACCACCAGGTAGCAGAAGGGAAGAGGGAGGGAGGGGAGGGGAGGGACAGCAAGAAGAGTTCAGCTCTCTATGTGTGTCCCTTGAGGGGAGAGTCTGGGATCTGAGCCACCTCTGATATACTCACTCAGTCACTCACTCATTCATTCAATACACTTTTATTGAGTCCCAGGCACTGTGCTGGGTGCTGGGGGGACACAAGCCCTGTGCCCAGGAAGAATCTAGTTTTCTTCATGGAGACATACAAAATGAATCATTTGGTAAGGGCTATGAAGAAAATCAGACAGAGGAAAGGGTTGGAGTTGTTGCTCCTCTACACAGATCCATGAGGTGGGCCTCTCTGAGGAGGGTCCCCTTGAGCTGATTAAGACCTGAATGAGAAGAAGCCAGTTAGTTACCTGTCGATTGGAGGGGACGGCAGCTGGAGTGGGTTAAGGCGTGAATCTGGGGAGAGCTAGAGAAGATGGTGGGATGAGGGAGGGGCTGCCTGACCACCATAAGTTCACATTTTAGTCTCAGGTTGTTGGAGCCCTAGAGACAATCTGGTCCAACCTCCTTCCCTCCTTTTTTTTAAAAAAAGATGGGACCTCGCTATGCCGCCCTCACTCTGTGGCATGATCATAGCTCACTGTAGCCTCCAGTTCCTGGGCTCAAACGATCCTCCTGCCTCAGCCTTCTGAGTACCTGGGACTACAGGCGCACACCACCATGACCAGCTAATTTTTAATTTTAATTTTAATTTTTTTTTTTTACAGAGTCTCGCTCTGTTGGCCAGGCTGGAGTGCAGTGGTGCGATCTCAGCTCACTATAACCTCTGCCTCTCGGGTTCAAGCTATTCTCCTGCCTCAGCTTCTAGATTAACTGAGATTTCAGGTATGCACCACCATGCCTGGCTAATTTTTGTATATTTAGTAGAGACGGGGTTTCACCATGTTAGCCAGGCTGGTCTCAAACTCCTGACCTCAGGTGATCCGCCCGCCTCGGCCTCCCAAAGTGCTGGGATTACAGGCATGAGCCACCCTGCCTGGCCTAAATCATTTATAGAGATGGGGTCTCACTATTTTGCCCAGGCTGGTCTCAAACTCCTGGTCTAAAGCTACCTCCCACCTCAGCCTCCCAAAGTGTTAGGATCACAAGCATGAGCCACCATGACTGGTGCAAGCCCCCATTTTATAGACGGGGAGACCATCCTCAGAGAAAGGAGGGAGCTGTCAGGGTCACCAGTGGTTGGTGCTGAGCCTGGCCTCCTGCAGGACTACCAGGCCAGGATGCCAACTCTCGCTGCCTCTTCTTTATCTGTCATACGCACCTCTGGTTCCATCTGACCAGACTGTCGGTTCCCCTGGCCCCCGCTCTGCACCCCAAGGCCATCTTCCTGTCTGTCAGCCTGGTCTCCCCTGCTGTCTGACTCTATCTTTGGGCCACTCATCTCTCTGCTGCTGCTGCTGTAATGACAGATGAGGTTTCAAGGCTCTACCAAACAAGCCTGTCCATCAGGAACGAGGGGAGATCTCAGCTACTTTCCAAGGTGCCCCACCAGCCCCGCAAACCCAGACCCTTGGGGAAGGATGCCAGCATCTCTTCAGGTCCTGCTCCCGGCTGCCCTTCCACTGGTCACAAGGACTCTGCCATCAATCAGGTCAGGCTTCCCCTCCTTAGCAACTCTCCCCGAGAATGTCCTCCTCCTATATCTGGCCTCCCCAGACACCCGCTTCCTCCTCATAGGTCCTCCTGCCTGTGAAATCCCGCCTGGCCTGTGAAAAGGGCACCAGACTGGGAGTCAACAGCTGCCGCCTCTGGCTTCTTACAGCTTCCTTAAGTCTAACCTCAATCCCTCCTGCTGCAGAAAAAGTGCATTTCTCCTGGCTCAATCTCTGTCAGAGCCAAGCCAGGAAGATAGGGTGGCCTCTACTTACAGAAGTGATTCAAGTCTCTGCCTGCCCCACTCTTCCTGGTCTCCTCAACCGTCTACTACCCCGACCCTTCTCCGAAGGGACCACCCTCAGCCAGGCCAGGGTCTGGCCACTATCTCGCAGCCCATCCTTGTTACCTCCCAATTCCCCCTTCCCCAGCCCTCTCCGTGGTTCACCCAATCCAGCCAAAGGTTCAGATCCTCCCCTCATAAACTCTGTTACACCCAGAGTTCAGAAGATCACCCCAGGCTGAGGATTCAAAGGATCCCAGAAATTATTCATAACATATCCAACTCTGGCCTGTTTACCTTGATTTTTTAAAAGTATCAGTTACCCATAAAGATCCTAACAAATATGAAAAGGAAAGGCAATTATAAAAGATCCTTCATTATTCCACACACAAGAGTCAAAGATTTTGCCAACAGCCTCACTTTATAAATGCAAAAATAGGTCCAGAGAGAGAAAGTAACTTGCCTAAAGTCACACAGCAAGTGAGATGGCGGGACTAGAAGCCATGTCTCTGGCCACCCTCTGTGTGGTTTCCCTGAAAATTGGTGGTTCTCACCAGCAGCTTCTCGGCACGTCAGCTCCACTGCCCTCTGCCCACACTTCCCACTGTCAGCCTCATTCCCCTCCCACCCCCCACATACTCTTCTTCTCAATAGGGACCCAGGTCTGTCTCAGCTACATGCTGGGACCATTAAAGTCAAGAACATTGCCACTGCCACTGTGCCTGGTGCCAGCACACCCCTGAGACACAGCAGGTCAACCACAGCACTCGCCTCAACAGCCCCTCCTCCCTCACCCCACCTGAGGGGCACCCATGCCAATGATGCACAGGTCTCTATCTTCTTAATCATCTCTATCGAGGGGCCAGGCTGCAAATTACCCATCTCCCCAATCCCAGAGAAAGCCTAGGTGCATAGGGAAAAACAGAGACTATGAGAGTTATACCATGAGGGATTCCAGGTAGATCTCAGAAAGGACTTCCAGGTGCGAGAGATGAGTTTGGAGAACTGGTAGGGGGGAAGAGGAGTGTGCAGAATGGGACACCTCCCTCCACCCCCTACCCCAGTGCCCCATCTAGAGCCAGAGTAGCTGAAAGCCAAAGGCTGCCAGGGCAAATGGGAGCAGGTGTGAGGAGGGGGACCCTTGAGGCTGGGGGTGCAGGAGCAGCAAGTTGCTTCTTCCTGGGCCCACTGCCTCTCTACTGACACCAAATAGGCAAGGGAAGGTGACCGAATGGCTACTGCCTTCCCAGGGAGAGACGCTGTGTCTCCACCATCCCCCTGGCTGCTCCCACCTATCCCTAGCCTGGATCAGCTTTGGGGTCGGGGGTGTGGCAGAGAAGAGGAAAAGAAGGCATGGCTGGGGCAGGGGCCTCCCCAGTCTCCCGTCTCATCAGAATTCAGCCTTGCCTGGGGTGATCGGGGTCCTGATGACTCTCCCGCTGTCCCCTTTCAGAGCGCATGGCCACAGAGCCCCCTCTCCTAAGGTCCCTCCAGTATCCTTCCAGTGGGGAAGGAGAGGTCCGGGCATCGGTATCTCCACCGTCACTCACACACCCTATGTGTTTGGGAAAGTGGGGTCCCTATCCACCTGCCCACAGCCCACAGCGCTCCTGGCCTCCTGCGGACAATGCCCCCCCTCGCGGACATCGCCAGGCCGTCCACACCTGCCCATGCCCACACCTGCCTGCCCGCCCCTCCCCGCCCCCGGCCCACCCGGGCCGGCTCCGGCCAGTCCTACCTGCTCCTGGCTGGGGGCTCAGCGCCCGGGCAGCCTCCCTGAGCACCAGCACCAGGAGCCAGAGCTCGCCTCTCATGATGGGTGCCCGGACCTGCCCCCGGCCTGCTTGTTGCCTCGGCCCTGACGAGGGAGGGGGCGCTGGCTCAGGCTCCGGCCGCGCGGTCCCCGGGGCTGGCGGAGGCGCGGGCAGCGAGGAGGCGGCGGGGCGCGGGGCCGGGCGAGCCGGCAGGAGCGGCGAGAGCGCGAGCGGAGCGGGAGGCTGCGGCCTCCGGGAGCAGGCGGGGAGCTGGGGGGGCCGCTGGGTCGGTAGGGGTGGGGGGGAGCTGGGGCAGGGGGCGGGGCGGGGGGCGCGGCGTCGTTGGGGGCTCTCCCGGCGCCTGCCCTCAGCCCTCCCGGAGCGCTCCCCTAGAGCTCCTGCAGCCGCTCCCAAGGCAAGGGGTGCAGAGTAGGGGACAGGGCGGGAGCCCCTCGGGCTGAGAGAACCCCTAGAAGCATCAGCCGCCCCGCGCGCCTCACTGAGCTCCTGGCTCCCTTTCCCTCCTCCGTTCCGCCGGGAAAGCTGCAGAGAGAAGGCCCGAGGGACTGGACCCCTGGAAGGGACAGGCGCCCCCTCCCTGGGCCACAGGCCCCTGCCTGTCCCCCGCCCCCAGCTCCTCCAAGCTCTGCGACTTCCTGAGCTGTTCTTCGGAATTCGGTGCGTCTCTGATGCTTTGTCCTCCAGCCCCCACCCCCAGGAATCTCCCCCTGCAGCAAAGACCCCCAGCTTTTCTCCCCAAGAGGGGCCTGAATCCCACCCCCCTTCCATGACTCCACCTTATCCCTCCACCCCCCATTTACAGCACCGATTTGCCCCCCAAGCCTAGCAGACGTGAGAGTGGAGGGGTCCTGGCTACCCCCTACTCTGCAACAGCCTGGACCCCTCCCCACGAGTAGGTAACCCAGGCCTCCTGCCTCTCTGGGGCCTCCAGGCCTGCTCAGGGCCAGACCCAATCAATCTTCAAGCCAGCCCCAGACGAGGAAATGGCTCATCCCACCTGCCACCACCTTCTAACAGGCTCTGGGGATAGATCATCTTTTTATTTTTTCTTCCAGGACAGAATAAAAATACCCGCAATGTAGGATATTTAATAGACGGCAAGGAATCAGGTCAGGACACGAAGGTGCCTCTTCCCTCCCCTGACCTACTTCATTCTTGTGACGGCAAGGAGCTTGGGCGCTGGAGAGTGGGAGACGGGGTGAGGGGGCATCCTGGCTTCTAGTGGGCTGGGGCCTAGGGACTAGAAAACCGCGCAGAGGAAGGGTGAGAACGCTGAGCGCCATTGGAGAAATTTTTCAGGAGGTATATGGGTGGGGACAGAAGGTACACTGTAGGCTGGAAGAGGAGGATTCCGTGGCACTGAGGTTAAAAAAAAGAAAAAAAAGAAAAAAAACACCTAAGAAAGGAAACAACTAAAGTCTCTCTAATCTCTTAGAACGCCGGTTCCTCCTTCCGCCGGGTCCAGAGTCCCAGAGACTACTTCCTCCAGCCCTAAACCCAATGTCCCCTTACCGTGGAACAAGGCAAGGCCGGTCTGTAAATTCTTCTTGATGTCTAATTTAAATCCCAACTTGGCGGACTCTCAAACAGCATCAGATAGGCTGCGGCTATTGCTGCCCTCCTCCAGCTGCGGCTTCTTGCTGCCCTCAAGTGGCCACGTGACGAGCCACAACCCTCTCGTCCTGCGAGTTTTCTTTCCCGGGCCTGCCCGCCCCGTCTCCAACCTCCTGCCTTCCTCGAGGTCAAGGTGAGAAGTCTCGGGACGGATTCCAGCTCCAGCCCCGGCGTCTTTGCACCTTCCTCCATCTGGGGTACCTCATGGTCTGTCTTACAAGAAGAGCTCAGGCTGAAACAAACTTGTAAATAGTGGAAGCAAATGTGTAAATTTTAATGTAAGCCTCTTGAACTTGAGATCGTAATCACCTGGAGGGTGTGTGTGTGTGTGTATTTTGTTTGTTTTTTGAGACAGGTTCTCGCACGTTGCCTAGGCTGGAGTGCAGTGCTGCCATCATAGCTCACTGCAGCTTCCAACTCCTGGATCAAGCGATGGGGAGCGTATATGAAAACACAGATTTCTGGACTCCGCCCTCAAGTTTTTTTTTTTTTTTTTTTTTGAGACGGAGTCTCGCTCTGTCTCCCAGACTGGAGTGCAGTGGCGCAATCTCGGCTCACTGCAAGCTCCGCCTCCCGGGTTCACGCCATTCTCCTGCCTCAGCCTCTCCGAGTAGCTGGGACTACAGGCGCCCGCCACCACGCCCGGCTAATTTTTTCTATTTTTAGTAGAGACGGGGTTTCACCGTGGTCTCGATCTCATGACCTCGTGATCCCCCGCCTCGGCCTCCCAAAGTGCTGGGATTACAAGCGTGAGCCACCGCGCCCGGCTCCGCCCTCAAGTTTCTAATTCACTAGGTCTGGGATGAGGCCCGAGCGTACCCAGGTAATGATGCTGGTCCCAGGACCACATTTTGAGAGCCACTGCTGTTGAATCCCCAATTCCTTGCAGTCCCTCACTGCTCCTCGTCTGCCAGTAGGAGTAAAAGCAAACAGCTTAGGAAAAATCGACACCCGGGACAAACTTTAGTATCTCGAAAAAGTCAAAGAGGGGGCACCCGGATTTGAACCGGGGACCCCTTGATCTGCAGTCAAATGCTCTACCACTGAGCTATACCCCCTCCGCTGACGGGCGGCCGCCGGTAGTCATTTAGTGCTATTGCTGCGCAGGCGCTGTGTGGCGTTCCCAAAGGGAAGTGCAAGCGGGGTAAGGCGTTTACAAGAGATGGAAAAAATACAACTCCCAGAATAATTACTCACTTGGAAGCAGGGATTGTTTCCTGAAGCTCTGAGCTGAAGATTCCCACTGGCAGTGTAAGAAAATGTATTCCTGGGGTGTGGAAGGACAAGTCTCTCGAAATATTTCACTTCGGCGGCGTCCCACTCTCCTGGCCTGCAGAAGCCCCCTTGCCACGTCTCGGAGCTTCTTTCTCCCTCCCACATGCTCACGCGGCTTCTCCCGACCTGTCTTCCCCAGCCCAGCCCTTAGAAACTCAGCCTCCTTCCCGCCGTGAAAGAGCCGTCGGGGTCACTGGCCAGGCTGACCTGGGGGTGCGCTCGCCTCCGCCCTGCCATTGCGAGGTTGAGCCACCCGCACCGTGTTCCAGGGTTCAGCCCGGAGCTCCTCGCCCTCACTCGCATTGCATTCCACCCTGGGTACACACACAGGCTGAGCCACTGGCAGGGGCCAGGACTCCATCCTCACTCGCCTGCGAAAGCAAAAAGGGTGGCAGGGCCCGAGACTCCCTCCCATTCCGTCTGTGCGGGAACTCTTTAGGGGACCTCCGGAGACCAACAAAACAAGAAAACTCCAAAGTACAGAGGGGGCACCCGGATTTGAACCGGGGACCTCTTGATCTGCAGTCAAATGCTCTACCACTGAGCTATACCCCCACCACACAGCTGCGGTCTCATTAGAGTAAATTTCTATGGAATAGGGGCGTGGTCTTCATTTTTCCCTTAAAGTTTTAATCCGAGGGTTGCATCAGGATACCTATTGAAAAAAAAACACAAAATATAGTGGGAATGGCTAGAACTCCTGAGTTCTTCCTTCATAGCCACGCTTTCGGAAAAACAACTAGATTAAGGAATCTTGGGCCGGACGCGGTGGCTCACGCCTGTAATCCCAGCACTTTGGGAGGCCGAGGCGGGTGGATCACAAGGTCAGGAGATCGAGACCTTCCTGGCTAACGCAGTGAAACCCCGTATCTATTAAAAACACAAAAATTAGCCGGGTGTGGTGGCCGGCGCCTGTAGTCTCAGCTACTCGGGAGGCTGAGGCAGGAGAATGGCGTGAACCCGGGAGACGGAGCTTTCAGTGAGCCGAGATCGCGCCACTGCACTCCAGCCTGGGCGACAGAGCGAGACTCCGTCTCAAAAAAAAAAAAAAAGGAATCTTGGGTCCTCTATATCCGTGCCTAGACTCTCCCCCAAATGTCCACTGACTGGCTTGAGAAAAGGACTGTCCCCAGGACCGCCCCAGGTCTAGGGATGTACAGATGAACAGACAGGATCTCCATCTTGTCTCCTGGGCTTTTCCAACCCCAGGGTCGCTCCTCCCCTTCTGTCAAACCAAAAGCCAATTTGAGGAACAGACAGAGAAGGCTGAAATAAGAGGTAAGCAGTTTTCAATAGCATTTATTACAGCCTTAAAAAATCCTAATACAGTATTTTTTTAAAATCCTGACCAGGCGCGGTGGCTCACACCTGTAATCCCAGCACTTTGGGAGGCCGAGGCGGGCGGATCACGAGATCAGGAGATCGAGACCATCCTGGCCAACATGGTGAAACCCCATCTCTACTAAAAATACAAAAAAAATTAGCAGGGCGCGCTTATAGTCCCAGCTACGCGAGAGGCTGGGGCAGGAGAATCGCTTGAACCCGGGAGGCGGAGGTTGCAGTGAGCCGAGATCACGCCACTTCTGCACTCCAGCCTGGGCGGCAGAGCGAGACTCCAACAACAACAACAAAATAATCATAACACAAAGACAGACAAAATAAGCAGCCCCTGTAGGAATCTGGTATATTTGGGAGGAGTGGGATTCACATTGGAAGGACACTGGAAGTAAAGGGGATGCCGTGGAGTGGCTTAAAGTCCAAGAGCTGTGGTCAGAGTCAGCATCTCAGAGGGAATGGGAAGACGAGGAGAAGTGGAATCCCTGCAGTGCAAAGGGCTGTCCCCATCTGGGACGTCCTGTCCTCCTCCATTTCCCCTTCCAGTTTTTGCCTCTGCCCTCCTCCGCTTGAGCCCACATTCTTCACCTTTCTAGAATCTCTTTTGCCCAAAGGGAATGGGACAAAAATGGCTGAGGGGCTAAAAAGCCTGAGGGTGGGGGTAGGTTTGAGGAAATGAAGAGCAACTCCAGGGGTGTCTTTTTCTTTTTCTTTTTTTTCTTTTTTTTTTTTTTTCGAGACGGAGTCTCGCTCTGTCGCCCAGGCTGGAGTGCAGTGGCACGATCTCAACTCACTGCAACCTCTGCCTCCCGGGTTCAAAGGATTCTCCTGTCTCAGCCTCCCGAGTAGCTAGGATTACAGACGCCCGCCACCACGTCCGGCTAATTTTTGTGTTTTGTTTTGTTTTGTTTGAGACGGTGTCTCGCTCTGCCGCCCAGGCTGGAGTGCAGAAGTGGCACGATCTCGGCTCACTGCAACCTCCAACCTCCCGGGTTCAAGCAATTCTTCTGCCTCAGCCACCCGAGTAGCTGGGACTACAGGCGTGCACCACTACCAAGCTAATTTTTATATTTTTAGTAGAGACGGGGTTTCACCGTGTTAGCCAGGCTGGTCTCCAACTCCTGACCTCAAGTGATCCTCCCGGCTCAGCCTCCCAAAGTGCTGGATTACAGGAGTGAGCCACCGCGCCCAGCCTCAGGGGTCTCTTAATCTGCCTCCCAACACACACACACATTATTCCTACGGAGAGATTGAGGGCTGAGGAGAGGGAGAGGGTTCCACTCCCTAAATCTGCAACATATCCGACATTTCCCTGACATCTCCAAGAAGGATGCCTGCCGCCATGGAGTGAGGAGCAACTTATTCTGCTGTGCTGTCTGCAGGAATCCAAGGTATGCAGTCCAGCTTCTCAGCAACGGGTTGGGAGAATGGTGTCAATCTCACTGTCCATAGCAGCCACTGCTCCCACCAGAGAACCACAGAAAAGTAATAAATAGCCACTTGATTTTCCACCCATGTTGACCATGCAAAACCCCAAAGTTTCTGGTTGACCTCAGACTGGAACATCAGTTAGCAGCGGCCTGAGATTCCATCCCCTGCAGCCTGGCAGGCAGCCTGCAGGGAGGAAGGAACAGGAGGGGTCGGCCTATCCCAAGAGAATGATGGCCTTCAAGTCTCCAGCCCTTGCCCAAAGCGGACTGGGTGCAGGAACCAAAGTTACATCCAATAATTCAATTAACAGAGATGAACTGACTTGAGTACCTGCTGTGCATCAGATACTGTGCAAGGCTCTGGAGTTACTGGTGAAAAAGTAGACATGCCCCTGAGGCTTACTGTCTAGTGGAAGAGATGGATACTAAATAAATGGTCAGACACATAATTCTATAATTACATACTGTGATAAAGGAAATATACAGAGGCCTCTGGATGCCTGAGAGTCAGGGAGGGCTTCTCTAAGGAAGGAGCCTGGAGACTCACCTTGCTGGGCCCCTTAGCTGTGTCTCTGGGCAAGGATTCTTCACGGTGATCTGTGCCAGAAAGAGGTTCCCTACGCAAGTTCCCCCATTAGACTGTAAGCAACTCCGGCGCATGGGTGGAGTCTTGGTCATCTCTCTATCATCTTCAGCCTCGGTCTGGCACCGCACAGGGAACATGGGGGGGTACTTAGAAAATGCTGATTGGGCCAGGCGCAGTGGCTCACGCCTGCAATCCCAGCACTTTGGGAGGCGGAGGCGGGTGGATCACCTGAGGTCGGGAATTTGAGACCAGCCTGACCAACATGGAGAAAGCCCGTCTCTACTAGAAATACAAAAATCAACTGGCATGTTGGCGCATGCCTGTAATCTCAGCTACTTGGGAGGCTGAGGCAGGAGAATCGCTTGAACCCGGGAGACGGAGGTTGCAGTGAGCTGAGATCATGCTATTGCACTCCAGCCTGGGCAACAAGAGTGACGACTCCACTCAAAAAAAAAAAAAAAAAAAAGTGGCTGGGCGCAGTGGCTCATGCCTGTAATCCCAGCACTTTGGGAGGCCGAGGCGGGCGGATCACGAGGTCAGGAGATCAAGACCATCCTGGCTAACACGGTGAAACCCCGTCTCTACTAAAAATACAAAAAAAAAGTAACTGGGCATGGTGGCTCACGCCTGTAATCCCGGCTACTCAGGAGTCTGAGGCAGGAGAATGGCGTGAACCCGGGAGGCAGAGCTTGCAGTGAGCTGAGATCCCGCCACTGCACTCCAGCCTGGGCGACAGAGCGAAGGAAGGGAGGGAGGGAGGGAAGGAAGGAGGGAGGAAGGGAGGGAAAGGAAGGCAGGGAAAATGCTGACTGAACTGACTGTGGGTTGTGGAAGAGGGTTCTCCTGACCCAGGGGGTGGCAAGGACACTGCTAGAAATGTGTGGTGTCTTCGACTGACTTGCCTAAAGTCTCCCCTTCTTCAAAAAACACACCTGGGCCAGGCGTGGTAGCTCACTCATGTAATCCCAACACTTGGGAAGCCGAGGCAGGAGGATCGTTTGAGCCCAGGTGTTTGAGATCAGCCATGGGCAATGTGGCAAAACCCTGTCTCTACAAAAATACAAAAATTAGCAGAGCATGGTGGTGTGTGCCTGTAGTCTGGGCTACTAGGGAGGCTGAGGTGGGAGGATCGCGTGAGCCCAACAGGTTGAAGCTGCAGTAAGCCATGTTTGCACAACTCTACTCCAGCCTGCGGGGGGGTGACAGAGGGAGACCCTGCCTCAAAAAAAAAAAAAAAAAAAAAAAGATACCTGTGTGCCCAGCCTGCCATGATTCCACTTGACAGGTAAGAGGAAAGGGAAATTTTCCAGGCCTGGTGTAAGGCCCTTTCTACGTGGCCCAGCTCCTTCAAATCCTCCAGGTGATTACTCAATAGCTACCTGCTCAGTGTCCCTTGTCAGATAACTTACTTAAAATTGCAACATTTTCCTCCACACACTTCCACTCTCCCTTTTCTTTTCTTTGTTTTTGCTTTTGGAAATGGGGGTCTGGATATGTTCCCCAGGCTGGACTCCAACTCCTGGCCCCAAGCCATCCTCCTGCCTCAGACTCTCCAGTAGCTAGAACTACAGGTATGAACCATCATACTGGCCCAATCTCTGTTTCTTAATTTTTATTCACCTTATCATTTATCACTTTTTTTTTTTTTGAGACAGGATCTTGCTATGTCACCCAGACTGGAGTGCAGCAACCTGGTCAGAGCTCACTGCAGCCTGGAACTCCTGGGCTTAAGTGATTTTCCTGCCTCAACCTCATGAGTAGCTAGGAATAGAGGTGTGTGCCACCACATCCAGCTTTTTTTTTTTTTTTTTTTTTAATAAAGACAGAGTCTCGCTCTGTTGCCAAGGCTTTTCTCAAACTCCTGGGCTCAAGCCATTTACCATTTTCTTTCTTTCTTTCTTTCTTTTTTGAGATGGAGTTTCACTGTTGTTGCCCAGGCTGGAGTGCAATGGTATGATCTTGACTCACCACAACCTCCGCCTCCTGGGTTCAAGCGCTTCTCCTGCCTCACTCTCCCGAGTACCTGGGATTACAAGCATCCGCCACCACGCCTGGCTAATTTTTGTATTTTTAGTAGAGACGGGGTTTCTCCATGTTGGTCAGGCTGGTCTTGAACTCCCGACCTCGGGTGATCTGCCCGCCTTGGCCTCCCAAATTGCTGGGACTACAGGCATGAGCCACTGTGCCCTGCCATCATTTTCTAACTGACTATATATTTTTCTTGTTTATCATCTGCCTCCCCTACCAGAAAGTAAGCTCCATGAGGGCAGGGATTTTTGTCTGTTTTGCTCACTGCTGTTTCTCCAGTACCTAGAACAGTACCTGGCACAAAGGAGGTGCTCAAGAAAGATTTGTGTACTGAATGGTGTCATTTACTCTACAGAAACTCTAGGAGGTATAATGATCCTCTTCCTTACAGATAAGAACCTGAAGGTCAGAGCAAGTCAATGATTTCTGCCTGGAAGGCTTGTTCCTCAGGTCTCCCCGTGGCTGTCTCCTACTCTTCACTCAGGTCTCAGTTCAAAAGTCACCTCTTAGGAGAGGCCAGCTCTGACCACCAGAACTAAATCAGACCTATCCTTCTCCCCTCCATTTCTGGTAACCAGTGGGATTCTTCACATCACTTCTCAGCACCTAAGATTATTGCAGCCAGGCGCAGTGGCTCATGCCTGTAATCCCAACACTTTGGAAGGCTGAGGCCGGTGGATCACCTGCAGTCAGGAGTTCAAGACCAGCCTGGCCAACGTGGCGAAAACCCATCTTTACTATTAGCCAGGCGTGGTGGTGGGTACCTGTAATCCCAGCTACTCAGGAGGCTGAGGCAGGAGAATCGCTTGAACGTGGGAGGCGGAGGTTGCAGTGAGCTGAGGTCGTGCCATTGCACTCCAGCCTGGGCAACAAGAGCAAAACTCTGTCTCAAAAAAAAAAGAGAGAGATTATTGCGTTTAGGCGGAGTGCTACCTCATTCTCCACTAGAACAAGCCCCTGAGAGCAGGGATGCTGTCTGCTCGTGCCTTACCCACCACATCTCACCTGTGGGGAGATGCCCAATTGGCTTGGCCCAGGAGCCAACTGTGAACCAGATTCTCACAGGAGAGAGGCAAGAGAAGGGTTCTGATGGTCAGTCATCCATTGGTTCAGCCAGGCCCTGGAGATCCAGGTAGGGCAGCCACTAACCCTTCCCGGGTGAGGGCACAGCAGCCTTGTATATGCCACGAGTGGTCTTTGATGGTGCTGAGAATAAGGAAATAGGAGATCTCCACCATCCTCACGGAGTCCTTCACGTTCTGCTTATTGGCAAATATCAGGACTGAAGCATCCCGCAGAGCCTGTGGACAGAGAAGCCCAGCCCATCAGCCTGCTAGCGCCCAGCCTTCCTTCCTACTGCCTCACAGGCTCTCTCTAGCTCCCTCTCCAGCTGTCCCAGCAAGAGAGGCCCATGCCCGGATGGGGCAGAGATGGGGGCCCTGCCACAATGGTAGCAACCACATCAAATGACATCAGCAGCTCAAGGAAAGCCTCTTTATGACAATCCCATAGGTGGGAATTGATGATCCTTCTCATTTTATACTTGGGGAAACTGAGGATTAGAGAGATGAAGTCACTTGTCCAAAGTCCTACAGTGAATGAAAGATGGAGTTAGAACTTGAACCAGCAACTCTGGCTTCTATAGTCAATTGCACTGAAGGTATTGATGCCCTTCATCAGGCACAAACCAGCCCTCCCCATGCTGCTGGTATAGAGGCTGTCAGAAACTGGGACAGCAGGAATGAATCTCAGAGAAGCTAAGTGACCAGCCTGACGGCACACAGCTAGTACCACTGGGCCCTCTCCCAACTGCAGGAGGCTTACCTCACGGGCCAGCATTTTATATAGCTCCTCCCGAGCGGTCAGCAGCCGATCCTGGTCTGTGCTGTCAATCACAAGGATGATGAACTGGGCAGCAGAGGGGAGCCGTGAGAGACAGGCTTTCTCTTTGGTAAATGTGTTTCCTGCCCACTGTGTTTCCCCACTGGTCTCTGCACTGCCCAGATGCCAGCCCCAGAGAAATGAAAGCATGCAGCCTCAAGATTTCACCACCCTGCTTCCATTATAATGGTCTTTTTTTTTTTTTTTGAGGTGGAGTCTCGCTCTGTCACCCAGGCTGGAGTGCAGTGGCACAATCTTGGTTCACTCCAACTTCTGCCTCCTTAGTTCAAGCGATTCTCCTACCTCAGCCTCCCAAGTAGCTGGGATTACAGGTGCGTGCCACCACACCCAGCTAATTTTTGTATTTTTAGTAGAGACAGGGTTTCACCATGTTGGCCAGGATGGTCTCAAACTCCTGACTTCAGGTCATCTGCCTGCCTCAGCCTCCCAAAGTGCTGGGATTACCACCAAGTGAGCCACCACACGTGGCTTGTAATTGTCTTTTCTATCTAGACATGGGAATAGCACACCTCTGACTGTGTGGCAGAGGCTGTGCTACACAAGCACTGGGTGTTCATGACTCCATTTAGGCCTCACCACAACCCTGTGGACTTGGTACTGTTAGTATCCCCATTTTACAAATGAAGAGACTGAGGCTCAGTGAGGCTATGTATCTTGCTCTTGACCACAAAGCTGGTGCGTAGCAGTGCTGGAAATGGAAACCAGCTCTGTCTCGGTCCAGGAATTAAACCACTGAATTCTACTCCTGCTGGAGTAAGAAAGTAAGGCCCCTAGAGAGAAGGGGCCTACCCCATCCAGTGCATCAAACAGAAAGCTGCCAGCAGCTGCCAGGAAGTACTCAAACACGTTAACAGGCAGGCACTGCACTGTGTTGAGTATCTGACACATATACATTACATATTGGTTTGTTATTTAATTTTCACAACAACTTAGGGAGATCATTATATACATGTATATATAAAACTTTTTTTTTTGAGACAGAATCTTGCTCTGTCGCCCAGGCTAGAGTTGCAATGGCGCGATCTCGGCTCACTGCAACCTCCGCCTCCCAGGTGCAAGCAGTTCTCCTGTCTCAGCCTCCCGAGTAGCTGGGATTACAGGTGCCTGCCACCATGCTCAGCTAATTTTTGTATTTTCGGTAGAGGTGGGGTTTCGCCATGTTGGCCAGGCTGGTTTCGAACTCCTGACCTCAGGTGATCCAGCCGCCTCGGACTCCCAAAGTGCTGGGATTACAGGTGTGAGCCACAGCAACCGACCATTATAATCTCTATTTCACAAGTTGGGGAACCAAGGCTCAGAGAGGTTACCTGACTGTCTGATATCACACAGCTGCCTTGGAGACCCTTCAGCCCTGGTGCCCTCCTCACCTCAGTGTTGGAGTAATATGTGTTCCAGATAAAGCTCAGAGCCTCCTGTCTCACTATGTCCCACATGAGGAAGTGGGTCTTCGGCAGAATGATCTCCTCCATGTTGCTGCCAATGGTGGGACACGTATGGACCACCTCATTGGTCAAGCTGGGGAGATAGGAGTGGTCACCAAGAGCTCAGTCCAGCCTACTCGCAACTCTGGCCCCCAAATGCTCTACTCCCAAAGCAGTCTGAATCTAACTCAGAACAAGTCCGCCCAGGTTCACCAAACACCTGCTGGGAGCCAGGCCCTGTGCTGGGCCCTGGGGAATGAAGACAGGAGTGAGACCAAGCCCTGCCCTGGCTTGGACCCCAGAGAAGGGAAACATCTTAGAGCAGGCTCCTCAAACTTTATCTCTTTTTTTCTTTTTATAGAAACAGGGTTTCTATATAAGCCTGTGTTGCCCAGGCTTATCTTGGACTCCTGACCTTGGGCTCCTGTCAAGAGATCCTCCTGCCTTGGCCTCCCAAAGTGCTGGGATTACAGGCATGAGCCACAGAGTCCAGCCTCCTCAAACTTTCATATGCAGTTGAATCACCTGAGAGTTTTGTCAAAATGCAGATTCTGACCCAGTGAGTCTGGGCTAGGGCCCAGGGTTTTGCCTTTCTTTCTTTTTTTTTTTTTTTTTTTTTTTCTTTCTTTCTTTCTTTCTTTCTTTCTTTCTTTCTTTCTTTCTTTTTCTTTCTTTCTTTCTTTCTCTTTCTTTCTTTCTCTTTCTTTCTCTCTTTCTTTCTTTCTTTCTTTCTTTCTTTCTTTCTTTCTTTCTTTCTTTCTTTCTTTCTTTCTTTCTTTCTTTCACAGAGTCTCACTCTGTCGCCAGTCTAGAGTGTAGGTACAATCATGTCTCCCAGGTTCAAGCAATTCTTGAACCTCGCCTCAGCCTCCTGAGTAGCTGGGATTACAGGCGCATGCCCCCACGCCTGGCTAATTTTTGTATTTTTGTAGAAACGGGGTTTTGCCATGTTGGCTGGGCTAGTCTCAAACTCCGGACGTCAAGTGATCCGCCCACCTCGGCCTCCCAAAGTGCTGGGATTATAGGCGTGAGCCACCTCATCTGGCCACGGTTTTGCTTCTTTTTTTTTTTTTCTTGAGATGTAGTCTCTCTCTGTCGCCCAGGTTGGAGTGCAGTGGCACAATCTCAGCTCACTGCAACCTCCACCTCCCTTTGTCGCCCAGGCTGGAGTACAGTGGCGCATTCTCAGCTCACTGCAACCTCTACCTCCCGGGTTCAAGTGATTCTCCTTCCTCAGCCTCCAGAGTAGCTGGGATTACAGGCATGTGCCACCACGTCCGGATAATTTTTATATTTTTTTAGTAGAGACGGGTCTTCGCCATGTTGGCCAGGCTGGTCTGGAACTCCTGTCCTCAGGTAGATCCACCCGCTTCAGCCTCTCAAAGTGCTAGGATTACAGGCGTGAGCCACCTTGCTCAGCCCTTTGTTGTTGTTGTTGTTGTATTTTTAGTAGAGACGAGGTTTCACCATGTTGGCCAGGCTGCTCTTGAACTCCTGATCTCAGGTGATCCGCCTGCCTCGGCCTCCCAAAGTGCTGCGATTACAGGCGTGAGCAATCGCGCCCGGCCATGGTTTTGCGTTCCTAATAAGCTTTCAGGTGATGCCTATGTGACTGGTCTGTAGACCACACTTTGAGAAGCAAGGGTTTAGAAAAATGAGATAGACACAGTGAGGGACATCAGAGAGGTGCTTTGTTTAAAGTGACATAGAAAATATACACATGCTTTTATACGTAAATAATGCTTCTGAAAAGTTACCGCAAAGTTACAATAGGAGGAAAACTAGGAGCTAGAGGCAAGAAGGAAACTTACTTTTCACTGTGTATTCCTCCATTGTTTGAAATTTTCCTTTATAATTTTTAAAAATCATTTACATGTATTACTTTTTCATGGAAAAGCTTCTCCTAAGTAAAGTACTTTGGAGGCTGTAAAATGGGAGAGGTGCCATCCAGAGAGCGAATATCGGGGAAAGCTGCGATCGGTATTTACTCAGCACCACCCACATGTGCCAGGCTTGCTAGACCAGGAGCTACAGAGCCTCAGTGAGCGTTTGGGTTTGAAGAAGGGGAAGAAAGTTAACTGGCAGAGGGGACGGGTGAGAAAGGAGGGACCTGCTGCTAGAGGGAGCGAATAGCAGGGAGGCAGTTTGGGACACCTGGCAGGCCTGGAGCTGGGTTTGACAGGGGCCCCGGGAAGATGGAGGAAAGCAGTGGGAGCTAGGGTTGCCTGTACGGTGTAGGATTTGAATGCCAGACCGAGGAGCCGCAGTACTAGGAAGGTCCAAGCAGCGTGCCCAATCACTCCTCCGGACTACAGAGGAGCCCGGGCACCCAGGGAAGAGCTCCAGTGATTGGTCCCCATGCCCGTCAGTCTGGTGGGAGGCCCAGCCCTCTACCCTCCCCTCCCGAGAGTCACTTACAACCGGTAGAGAATGGTGGTCTTTCCTGCATTGTCCAGTCCCACGATGATAACCTTGTGCTCTGGAAGCATCGGAGGAAGGGCAGCGTCAGGGCCAAACCCGATGACCGAGGGACTGTGTGCCCCCACCAGACCTCCCAGTAAGGAGATGGCGCTCCCCGCAGGCTGGGGACCTCTGCCCGCCGTACCGCGTCTGCTTCCCACCCAGCCCCGACACCTGCCCCACTCCGGGACAGTGGAAAAGACAGCTGAGCCCTCACCTCCCTTCACATTCTAGAAAAGTGTCTGAAAGGCCCAGGGCGCCTCTGGGCTTGCCAAGAGACGGTGTCTGGAGAAAGAGTCTAACGCGAAGTCACAATCGCAGGAAACCCGCAGCAGCCCCCCATCCCCGCCGCTGGCGCCGTTTAGCGGGGAGAAAGGAGGCTCGCCCAGCTTTGCGTCCTGGGGCGCACCGAAGCGCGGGGACCCAAGAGGAGCAGGCAGGGACGGGGACAGGGGAGGCCGCGGGGCAGTCGAGGAGCGCCCATATACGACCCTCGGAGCCCGAGGTCCCCCCATGCGTCCGACCACAGATCAGAGGAATCCCAGAAGAGAGCGAGATCAAAGCGCTCGCTTGGATGCCCTGTGCGCGCCCCTTACCCTGGTTCCCGAAGATGCTCATTAACTTGGCGATCAGCTGTCCCATGGCACTTCCTGGGCCGGACAGGTGCAGGAAGGCTCAGCGGCCTCAGGAGCGGAGTCGGCCCTGGTCCTCGGAGCTCCGTTCCCCCTGGGAGGGTCTGGCAGGTTTTGCCTATGAAGTTAGGGAAACCCCACGCGTCACCAACCTGACCTGGGAACCCTCTGGGACGCTGGCCCTTCGCGGGCGCTATGGACACCCCAGTGACTAAGTGCTGCCTGTCCCGGGCCCGAGAGGTGCAAGAGATATGGAGGTTCCAGGCTCCAGCCCTCCCCCTCGCCCTGCGAAAACTCCAGAGTTCTCTGGGTGGACTGCTCCACCACCGCAAATCAGGGGAGACTCAGCACTGCGCGCGGAACCGGATCCCAGCTCTCCCTCCTCTGAGTGCCGTGTCTAGGGCATTAGACTCAAGCAAAACCCCAGGCGACCCGCTTTCTGTACCTACCAGCTATGTAGTACAGACAGGGCTCACCGATCCTCTCTGAGCTGGGAGAATATTCCAACCCTCCACAGATCTGCAGTCGGTTCACTAGCGTGGGTCTTGTGGGCCCACTCAAAGTGCGTTCCCCTGGGGAAGGGCAGGGTCTCCCCTTGATGCTTGGCAACTTCTAGGATAAATCAGTGCTCCTACAATTCACGGACAAACCCACTGCCCAGGCACAGCTTCCTGATCCCCAAAAGTGGGCGCCTGAAGACAAGGATGGAGCATGAAGAGAGGTCCTCCAGCTGGAGACCCCGCAGAGAGGCCCCAGATACCTGGCAGAGGAGTACATGGGCCAACAGAGAACCAGGAGGCCAGGCCTGAGGAGGGAATGGAAGGCGGAGTTTCCTGTTGTTGCTTGTGAATTTCTTTCTTTGCTTAAGCTGGGGGAGAAAAAAAAAACAAAAAACAGATAACAAAAGGAAAAGTCCAAAAGGCAACGTGCCCTCAGGCTGCAGGAATGGTTAGCAGGAGATCCAGCCAACACACCAGGGAGCCAGCTCCTTCCACCCCACTGCACTGCCTTCCTACAGCTTCCACTAAGGTAATGACCTTCCATTAAGGTAACAACTTTCTAACTGGTCTCCCTGCTTCTACCTCTCCTTTCCCAGGGCATCCTCTCCATGGCCCTATTAACCTTCCTAAAGCACAGCTCAGGGTCTGTAACTCCCCCAGCTCATAGACCTTCAATGGCTCCCTATTGCTCACTGGATTCAGATCAGTCTCCACTTGACATTCAAGAGCCTCCACGAACAGCCCCCACCTGCCTTCACAGGTTTATCTCCGAGGCTCTGCATCTACTGGTTCCTGCCTACACATGCCCAGCTCTTTCTGACGGTGCCTTTACTTCTGCATTTCCTCCTTGAGTGCCTTTCACCTTCTCAGAAAGGAGAATGCCTGAGACCCATTAGCTGCCCTGCCATAAAAGCCACCTGCTTCCCCAGCCCTAGTTTGGTTCTCCAGCCACATGGGGCTTCTCCCTACACTGGGATTATAGACGGTCAAGTCTGTTTCCTCCCATCAACTGTGAGCCCGAGGGTGGGATTCACATCTTGTTAACCAGCATATGACCCCCCGTCCACCGCCCAACCACTCCCTGCCTGGTCCAGAACCCTGCACACAGGAGGAATGTGTTGCTATCAGACTGATGTAGAATGAGTTAAGCTACAGCCTGAGAAATGGCACTTGGAGTATTAAAAAAGGAATGTGAACACAAGTTTAAGAGGCTTGAGGAAGGCTGGGAAGTTTGCAGGAAGAAGAAGGAAAATAGCTCACTAAATACAGACTTTCATCCCACCCAGCTTGGTGCCCAGAGTTAGAAGGATAGAGTTGACTGCCAGAGCCCATCTGGGCTGATTGCATTTCAGCCTTAGGAGAGAAGGAGCCAAGTCTTGGGCTGGGGGGTGGGGCACCGAGGGTGCTGAGGGAAGCAGCAGTGTCTTAAGCATTTTACCATCTGTTTCCTGGGGGTAGGGGGATGGGGGGAGGAACATCTTAGTGCATGCTGCCTTCCTCACCTCCTCTTTGCAGAATTGAAAGTAACACTCTGCAAGCTGGAAACACATTCAGTAAACAGACAAGGAGAGGGCATCTCTCTGAGCGTACTCTGGCTCCGGAAGCTGCCTGATAAAAAAAATAATAATAATTAAAAGAGAAAAGAAGAAAAAAATGAAAATAGAAAAACAGACAAGAAGATCTGCCTCCATTTTGAGGCCCAGGACCTGGATCTTAAGAAGCATTCATTCATTTGACAAATATGAGCCAGGAAATACATGAAGTAGACAAAACAGATCCAGTCCAAGTCTTTATGTTTTTGTTTTGTTTTGTTTTTTGAGGCAGAACCTTGCTCTGTCACCCAGGCTGAAGTCCAGTGGCAGCATCGCAGCTCACTGCAGCCTCCCCTCCCAGGCTCAAGTGATCCTCCCACCTCAGCTTCCTGAGTAGCTGGGAGTAGAGGTGAAAGCCACCACTCCCAGCTAATTTTTTTTCTTTTTTTCTTTTTTTTTTTTATAGAGATAGGCTTCGCCATTGGTCTCCAACTCCTGGACCCAAACAATCTCCCACCTCAGCCTCCCAAAGTGCTGGGATTACAGGTAGGAGCCACTGCTCCGATTCCCAGTCTGGGTCTTTATGGAGCTTGTGGTCTAGAGGGAGAGACAGATACATACACACACACACACACACACACACACACACACAAACACACACACACAAACACACACACACCTCTGAGAAACAGTAGGAAGGCCTGATTTAGAAGGAAAGCAAGGCACCTTCTCTGAAGACAATGAGAGGTGAACCCAGCTGGACTTCCTGGGTCGAGTGGGGACTTGGAAAACTTTTCTGTCTTACAAGAGGATTGTAAAACGCACCAATCAGCACTCTGTAGCTAGCAAGGGGATTGTAAAATGCACCAATCAGCACTCTGTAAAAACACACCAATCAGTGCTCTGTAGCTAGCAAGAGGATTGTAAAATGCACCAATCAGTGCTCTGGAAAATGCACCAATCAGCACTCTGTAAAATGCACCAATCAGCAGGATCCTAAAAGTAGCCAATCACAGGGAGGATTGGAAAAAAGCGCAAACTGGGTGCGGTGGCTCAGGCCTGTAATCCCAGCACTTTGGGAGGCGGAGGGGGGCGGATCACAAGGTCAGGACTTCCAGACCAGCCTGACCAACATGGTGAAACCCCATCTCTACTAAAAATGCAAAAATTAGCCAGGCGTGGTAGTGCCCACCTGTAATCCCAGCTACTCAGGAGGCTGAGACAGGAGAATTGCTTGAACCTGGGAGGTGGAGGTTGCAGTGAGCCAAGATCATGCCATTGCACTCCAGCCTGGGCAACAGAGTGGGACTCTGTCTCAAAAAAAAAAAAAAGAAAAGAAAAGAAAGAAAAAAAAGGAAAAGAAAAAAGCACACTCTGATAGGACAGAAACGGAACATGGGCGGGGCCAATAAGGGAATAAAAGCTGGCCACCTCCCAGCCAGCAGCGGCAATGTGCTCGGGTCCCGTTCCACGCTATGGAAGCTTTAGTTCTGTTGCATTCTTTCGCTCTTTATAATAAATCTTGCTGCTGCTCAATCTTTGGGTCGGCGCCATCTTTAAGAGCTGTAACACTCACCGCGAAGGTCCGCGGCTCCATTCTTGAAGTCAGCGAGACCACGAACCCCACCAGCAGGAACCAACTCCGGACACAAAAAGATTATCGGAGCTAAGACAAAATTTTACTCTAAGATACTGAACTGGGACAGCCCCTTGTCCCTGGACCATGGTGGCCTCAGCCTAGTTCTCTTTAGTGTAGAACAGTGGAAACCTTAAGCCACACGTAGGACCTGGGCCTCTCCCACATCAGCTCATTCTGGGACAGAATCCACTACAAAAACAGGAGCAGCTAGTCAGGGAAGGAAACAAAGGGTCCCAGGTAGCAGGAGTCCCCAGTCCCTCGGTTCCTGCCGGGTCTCAGCTGACTTCATGGTTGTCGAAATCCTCACACATAGACAACCACTAACTTGCTGATGGTATAGCCAGAGTTAATTGAGAGCTTCTGATTAACCAAGAAACAAGAATCTGCCCCCATCTCTCACTGCCCCCATATCTCCAAGCCAGCTAGAAATGCCTTTCCTGCAAGTTCTAGGCAAATGCAATTTCTTTTTTTTTTTTTTTTTTTTTTTTTTAGACAGTCTCCCTCCATCGCCCAGGCTGTAGTGTAGTGGCTCCATCTCAGCTCACTGCAACCTCCCCTCCTGGGTTCAAGCGATTCTCCTGCCTCAGCCTCCCAAGTAGCTGGTATTACAGGCGCCCACCACCACGCCCAGCTAATTTTTGTATTTTTAGTAGAGATGGGGTTTCACCATGTTGGCCAGGCTGGTTGCGAACTCCTGACCTCAAGTGATCCACCCACCTCGACCTCCCAAAGTGCTGGGATTACAGGTATGAGCCACCGAGTCCGGCCTGCAAATGCAATTTCAGGCAGAAGGCACATGGGGCACAAACACACACAGACACCTGCTTCCTCCTTCTCAAACCCCCAGCCCCCACCCTTGCAGAAGCGGATGCATCCTGGGACAAGGGAATTAGCACTGAACTTGGGGGTCAAAGGCACCACAGAACTTGACATCTATATATCTGAGTTCAAATCCTTGCCCCATGGCTGTATAACTGTGGTCAAATAGTTTAACCTCTCTGAACTTTGTAAACTGGAGTTAATAATACCTGACCTTGATTCAAAACATCAGACTCCACTGCAGACCTCTCTGTGGAGCTCCAGACCATGTACCCAGCTATCTTTTCCTCTTCTCTCTCTCTCTCTTTTTTTTTTTTTTTTTTTTGAGATAGAGTGTCACTCTGTCACCCAGGCTGGAGTGCAGTGGCACATTCTCAGTTCACTGCAACTTCCGCCTCCCGAGTTCAAGAAATTCTCCTGCCTCAGCCTCTTGAGTAGCTGGGATTACAGGTGCCCACCACCACACCCAGGTAATTTTTGTATTTTCAGTAGAGATGAGGTTTCACCATGTTGCCCAGTCTGGTCTTGAATTCCTGACCTCAATTGATCTGCCCACCTGGTCCTCCCAAAGTGCTGGGATTACAGGCATGAACCAGCGCGCCCAGCCTCTGCTTCTCTTCTTGAATGTCCCACAGGCACCTCAAACCCACTTTGACCAAAGATAGACTGATCACTCCTGCCCCTAACTTCTTTTTTTTTTTTTTACCTGCTTTTGCTGAGAAGACCACCATCAGCAGTCACTCCCTTTCTCTTTTTTTTTTTTTTTTTTTGAGACAGAGTCTTGCTCTGTCACCCAGGCTGGAGTGCAGTGGTGTGATCTCAGCTCATCACAGCCTCCACCTCCTGGATTCAAGCAATTCTCCTGCTCGGCCTCCAGAGTAGCTGGCGGCATGTGCCACTGCACCTGGATAATTTTTGTATTTTTAGTAGACACAGGGTTTTGCCATGTTAGCCAGACTGGTCTTGAACTCCTGACCTCAGGTGATCCGCCCACCTCGGCCTCCCAAAGTGCTCGGATTACAGACATGAGCCACCTCACCTGGCCACCTCTCTTTCTCTCTTTTTTTTTTTCTTTTTTTTATACGGAGTCTCCCTCTGTTACCCAGGCTGGAGTGAAGTGATGTGACCTCGGCTCACCACAACCTCTGCCTCCCAGGTTCAAGCAATTTTCCTGCCTCACCTCCTTAGTAGCTGGGATTATAGGCACCGCCACCACGCCTGGCTAATTTTTGTATTTTTAGTAGAGACGGGGTTTCACCATGTTAGCCAGGCTGGTCTCGAACTCCTGACCTCGTGATCCACCCACCTTGGCCTCCCAAAGTGCTGAGATTACAGGCGTGAGCCAACGCGCCCGGCCTCACCTCCCTTTCTCTTATCAGCCGCCTCCACTTGCTCTCCAAGAGCTCAAGATGCTAACATTTATTTATTAATTTAATTTATTTATTGAGACACGGTCTCGCTCTGTCAACCAGGCTGGAGTGCAGTGGTGTGATCATTGTTCACTGCAGCCTTGACTTCCTGGGCTCAAGAGATCCTCCCCACCTCAGCCTCCCTATCACAGCCTCCCGAGTAGCTGGGACTACACACCCAGCTAATTTTTTAAATTTTTTGTGAAAAGGTGGGTCTCACTATGTTGCATAAACTAGTCTCAAACTCCTGGGCTCAAGCATTCCTGCCACCTCAGCCTCCCAAAGTGCTGGGATTACAGGCGTGAGCCACCAAGCCCGGCCATCTAACTGCTAGATGTCTCTGGCCTCTTTGCCTCCCTTCCAGTCCCACTGCTGTGGCGTAACTTTCCTTTCTCACCTGGATTATCACAGCTGTTTCCAAGCTAGGCCTTCCAATCTATGCACCAAACTGCAAACAAAGCAATCTTGCTAGTTGCTTACAATCCTTCCATTTCTGCACACGAGCTTCAGGACAAAGCCCAAACTCCTTAACATGACCCAAGGCCCACTGTGACCTGCTCCTGCCAATTCCTCTCTGGCCACCACCTTGAAAGCACAGTTTGGTGGTGAGGTGCCAAGAATATGTCATGCATGTCCCCTGCTTTCTCTGCCTTGAACACTTCCATTTGTCTGCTAACCATGCTTCTAGATTCTACTCAAGCCTCACCTCCGCCAGGAAGCCTCAGCTGACCTCCCCAGGTTATGGAACTAACCCCTCTTTCAGGTTCCCACAGTACCCAATGCTCCCACAGTACCCAGTGCTCCCAAAGCAGAGAGCACATTATGCTGTGCTGAAATCATCTATGGCCCCTACGTAGACTTGTGCCTGGTACATAGGAGGTGCTCAATAAACGTTTGTTCAAGGAAGAAACACAGGAATGAATGATTCTGTAGGAAGGCAGTGGGAAATGCACTATGCTGGGAGGCAGAGACTAGGATCTCAACTTTGCCATTGGCTCCCCAGGGAAGTGGGGTCAGCCACTTCACCTCTGGGCCTCCTCAGTTCCCCTTTCCTTTGATCCACTAACTCCTCATCTTTAGGGTCTTGGGGGATGTCTTTTGCCCTGCACACACACACTCACTCACTCATGTTGGGCCTCAGCACTCAAGTAGTGAACTCGGGTATTTTAGTCCTCCACGGCCACCAGCACAAAAACCAAGAACCAGGTTGGGTGCAGTGGCTCATGCCTGTAATCCCAGCACTTTGGGAGGCCAAGGCGGGTGGATCACTTGAGGTCAGGAGCCTGGCCAACATGGTGAAACCCTGTCTCAACTAAAAATACAAAAATTTGCTGGGCATGCTGGCACGTGCCTGTAATCCCAGCTACTCGGGAGGCTGAGGCAGGAGAAGCGCTTGAACCTGGGAGGCAGAGGTTGCAGTGAACCGAGATCGCGCCACTGCACTCCAGCCTGGGCAACAAGAGCGAAACTCCATCTCAAAAAAACCAAAAGAAAAAGAAAAAAAACCAGGAGGGAGGGAAAGTAGTTTGAGGGTACTGTGCGAGGCAGGACACAGGTGGCTGCAGTAACTGTCAGAAGTCCACATCCTGCCAGCTGGGGATGGGAGGAAGGGATACACTCACCTGCTGACTTTCAGTCTGGGACTGGCAGAATCCCTGATTTTCTCTGACCTGCCCCCACAAGTAGTCTGCCTCCCTGTCCCCAAAGCTGGTTACCAGGAACGAGGGGGGCATTAGTGGAGCCAGAAGCTCAGCCCCTCCCTCTCCTGAGATATTGGGGCACAGTGAGGCCACAAGAGCAGAAAAACAATCATGTGTATTTAAGACATTGCACCAGTGGGTCTGGACCTCACCCACTGAGCAACACTGAGGTTCCCATTGCCTTTGGCTCTACTTGTGGATAGACAGGTAAGTGAAGGGGCTCAGGGCCAGTGTGGAGCTGGGACCGCCCAAGCAGCTCCTGGCTTGGGCATAATACAGCAGAGGGCTAAAATCAAAGGATCATCTTTTCTTTTGAGTCAACGACTCAGGGCACAGCTTCTTCAGGCACCTACCCCTTCAACTCCCCTTGCATATCAGCAGCTCCCAGGTGCCTAGGCTGACGACTATGCGGCGAGGACAAAGAAGCAGGCTTGGGAGGCAGCCACAAAGGACAGGACAGTGGTTTTATATATGGCAAAATACTTCTCCTAGGGGAGTACAGACAGATATAGACAGACAGACGGGGGCACAGGACACCAGACAGGGAGGGGGGAAGGGCGGGCAGTGGTGTCTTCTAATCAGTAAGTGGAAGCTGCGCCCCACCCCCAGGTGGAGGGTGGGACATTGGCACAGGAGGTGGCGAGACAGGCATGAGGTGCCCATCCCTGAGGCGGGCAGCCGGGCAGGGCCCCGTCCTTGTTGGCACAGTCGGCTCTCTCTGGCCCAGCTGGGATGCTGGGGAGGGGCAGGGCTGCTGGGCTACAGGGATGCCAAGGCAGAGGGATGCCCTAGGGGAGAGGGGGTACCAAGGCCTCTCCTGGGGGAAGTGAACATGGGTAACAAACAGAATCACGAGAGGCAAATACAGAGCAGCAACAGCAGCAGCCAAGCCCCCCAGAGGAGATCCGAGGTCCCAAGGCAACCCCTGGGCACCATCCCACGGGTCCTCTCCCCTGGGGCCTCAGGGTGAGGGTGAAGGAGCAGTTTTTTGGTTTAAAAGGAGGCGGACCAGAGTGTTCCATGGGCTCCACACCCAGGTGGCACAGGGATGGGGGGCTCAGATGCAGAGGGGCCCCCTCTTCTAATGGCAGCAGGCAAGGGATGTTGGAGGCCAAGCTCATTCCTGGGGTAGGCAAAGGCTGAGGCATGGAGGTGGGGGGTGGGGAGCAGCGTCTCGGCTGCTCACTTCTCAGCGTTCTGGGCCCTGGATGTTGCCATGGCCACGGAGGGTAGAGGGTGCTGTATGCCTGCCAGCTTCCACCCAGAACCTTCCCCAAGACAAGCTCCCCATGAGGTGTCCATGCTATGGCTTTCACCGACCAGACGATGCTGCCAGGAAGCTGGGAGGAAGGAGCAGGCAGGGTGAGGGACCTTGGATCTGGGGTCTGGGGAAGACAGCCCCATGGGAAAGAATCTGTGGCCTCCCTTTCCAGGAAAAGCGCCCAGCCCTTCCCCAGTACTGCAGCTTGGGAGAAGGAGAGCCATCCCACTTAGGACCGTCACTTACGGCCCCGAGTAGAAAGAGTTAAGGAAGTGCACCTTTTCTCTAGGAGGGTGAGGGAGGAGAGCCCCTTAAGATGAGAGAAAGGGGACACTTCAGAAAGGTGGGTATCCCCCATCCATCCACAACAGGCAGGTAAAAACTGACAACTGGGGCTTAAGGGCCTCCCGGGAGCTGGGATGATAACACCGAAGAAACCCCAAGCTTTGAGCAAAGGCATCTGCAAGGAGGGAGACAGCGCCCCCTGGAGGCGAATACATGTCGCGTATGAGCCCCTCGCTCCCTCCCCTCTCCTGGGCTCAGAGCCCTTCCTCCCGCCGTGTGGCCCGTGCCTCTCAGCGGATGTAGACGCCTCGTCCCCAGCCCTCCAGCTCATTCTTGTTGCGCCCCAAAACTGGACCCCCACCCTCAGCGCAGTAGCGGGCCTTATTCCGGCCCCGGTTCCGGTTGTCGGTCAGCTCTTCGTCATAGTCTTCTTCCTCGTCCTCCCAGGATCCCTGTCGGGCTGGGGGGGTGCCGCCCCCTGCAGGGTCTCCAAGCCCTGGCCCCTCTGAGGGGTCAGTCTCCATGTCCACGCATGAGTCTCCCAGCTCCGTGTAGGCAGAGTTTTGGCTGCCGGGGGTGTCGGCATCAAAAGTGTCTTGGCGGGACAGTGCCCGTAGCGTGCCTGCCCGGCCTGGTGGGTGGCTGCTGGGGTAAAGGCCTGGGGGCTGGCCCAGCTCCCCTGGGTACTCGTGCACGCTGGCGTGCTCCCCGGTGGCCCGTTCCAGTGGCTGGTCCCCGGAAGCAAGGTAGGGTCCCTGGTTAGCAGATGTACAGCACACACCATGCAGATCAGGCAGGGGTGAGAAAAACACAACAAAGCAAGGCAAGTTAGTGACAGCATTAAGAGGTCTGGCCTGGATGAAGAGGGTGCTGGCTCTAGGGGAGGGGCCCCGGGGACAAATGGCTCTGGAGCCCAGCCAGAGGACAGACCTCAGGGCATTTGCTCCTCTCTCTGGACAGGGGGCACCCGATCTTCAACAGATGTGAGGACATATGAACTCTCAGGGCAACTATGGCCAACAGCCGTGAACAGTGAGTCACCGCTTCCTCAGTGCAGGTCATTAATGCTATCTTGGGGTTAATCATCATTAACAGCTCAGTATTGCCACTCATTAGTGGTTGACTGGGTTAGTCATTGCCTTTGGTTTTCCAAATATATTAACGGGATTTCAGCTCAAACCTGCTGACCCTGGCTGCTTCGACCCACACCAAACCCCAATCTCAGGCTTCCAGAACTCCATGCTTCTCCCACCATTCCCTAGTCAGATGACACCATCTCCAAGGCTGATGGGATTCCTCCCTTGCCCCCAACAAGCACTCAAAGCAGCAAGCTGGGGAAGGCTGCTGGGTCTCCCCTCCTACTGAAGATGAAGAGGTGGCCCAGTGTCCTCATCGCCAAATGTCACGTGGAGGTGGGGCACAAGAGGGGTTCCAGTCCCTCCCCTGCCATGTCAAGCTGTGTGACCCTAAGCAAACAGTTCCCCTCTCTGTGACCTCGTTTATTGGTTGTAATGTGACGGGGGTTAGACCTAAGCAGCAGTTTCCAAACTGTTACCTAGAGATCTGGGGTGGGGTTGGGTGGGGAGGGCACAGAAGTGCTTCAGGGGACCCCATGGAGGTGGAGGGGAGGCCATTCCCCTGGCTCCCTCAGGGCAGAGCAAGGATGCATTATCTACATCCTCAGTTTCCACATAAGATTCATTGAACAAATGGGCTCTGTTACTGAAAACAAATTTGAAAGCTACGGTCTAGAATGATTTCATGGGTTTCTCCTGGCTCTTAGGACCTTATACTTAATGGTGTGCAATCAAGAGGTGGGCTGTGGCTCCCATGGGAGGACGGCAAGGCAGGATGGGTCTCCCATGGGAGGTCCTTTCCTGGACTTTAACTGGGAGAATGGTGGAAGGTTCAGCATCAAGTCATAGAAGATGCCACATTCTTGGTCCCTCTTGAGGGGCCTTGTGGAGTCAGGGCTGCAGGGAGGGAGAGTCCAGGTTTAACGTAGGTTTCCCTGGCTCTGAAGGCCCCTGCTCTGTTGGGTCTAAAAAGGGTGTGGAGTCCAGCGAATGAGTTTATCAGTCTTCCTCGCATGTCCTTCCTAGTCCTTTGTCTTAAAAGTGCTCCCATCAGGCCTCATATCCAGCAGGCAGCAGATGCGGTCCTATGGCACCAGGCTCAGGAAGACGGCACCAGAAGCCCCAGACCCATCAAAAACCACAGACACCAGAAGCTGCCGCTCAACATATTTTTTTTACAAAATAAAGCTCTTCCCTTCCTCCTCCATGTTCCCTGCACTCCAGTTCCGACCCCAGAGCGGGAGGGAAGACGGGCAGGGTGCCCACTACATGGTATGTTCCTGCTCCTGGGGCACCACACTGCCCCGCTGCGAGGACTCCAGCCCGCCCCAGAAGGTGAGGTTTCTCCTGAGCGAAGTGAGCACCTGTACCTGGAGGTTGGAGACGGGGGCAGGGCTGGCAGCCAGGGCTGCGGTAGCCATGGTGCGGTTCAGCAGCGGATTGGGTGGCGTGCTGCTGGGCGGGTGTGTGGCCTTCCAATAGGCTTCCAAGTACTCTGCCAGGTGCTCGCAGGCGTCCTCCAATTGGTTCTCATCCAAGATGATGTCAAACATTTCCTGTGAAGGCGGGGTTAGGGGGCAGGGCTGGGATGAGTGGGGCATGGCCAAGGGGGTTGAGGGTGTGGCCTGGGTGCAGTGGGTAGAGTCAAGGGATTGAAGGACAAGGTTAAAAAGAGGCCTCTGGATGTGGAAGAAGGGAAGCAGAGCTCTCAGATCTACAGATTGGCAGAACTGCAAGAAGTTTTGGCACTCAGTCCAACTCCCTCATTCTAGAGATAAGGCAACCAAGGCTGGGAGACAGGGCTTGAGTCTCCAGGGAGAAGGGTGCTTCTGGGGCTTGAACCCAGTCTTTGACTGACAGACCTGCGCTCTTTCCGGAAGACCAGTCTGCACCCACGGGCCTGACCCAGGTGTTCCTGGTCACTCTGTCTCTCATGTAGGCCAGAGGAAACCAGGACAACCCAAATGTCCTCCCTCCATTCCCTTCCCCGGGATCTAGGCACTCACAGGGGGGCACTGTGCCAGCTTTTCCGAGGCTGCTATTTGGACGTTGAGGTGTTTGGACTGAGACTTTCCTCGGGACTTGATGAGCCTCTGAAGTACCTGGTTTGGGGAGGGAGAAAAGGAAGAGGAGCTAGAGGGACTCAGGCAATGCACCCAGTCAGAGAGGCGGGTCCTGGTTGGATCAGCGTGGAGAGCCAGTGTCAGGACCCTTGAATGCTCCATAACTCTCAGCCCTGGGCACCTCTGCAGAAATGACCTCAGCAGCCCTGTTGCAATGCTCAGGCTCTCTCCTGGTGTCATGCCAGCCTTCCTTAGGGGCTATATGAAGGGCAGTGATTCTCCTTCTCAACTTCTCTAACCTTGTTTGTAGGCCCACCCACCCTTCATTTTTTTTTTTTTTTTAATTTTAGAGACTGGTTCTCGCTCTGTCGCCCAGGCTGAAGTACAGTGGTGTGAACATAGTTCACTCTACCCTGGACTCAAGCGAGCCCCCAGCCTAGCCTCCTGAGTAACTAGGGCTACAGGCATGTGCCATCATACCCTGCTAATTTTTTTTTAATGTTTTTGTAGAAACAGGGACTTATTATGTTGCCCAGGCTGGTCTGAAACTCCTGGCCTCAAGTGACCCACTTGCCTCAGCCTCTCAAAGTGCTGGGATTATAGGCATGAGTCACTGAGCCCAGCCACGCCCTCTATATTAACAACAGCAACAACAACAGTCTTCCTTTATGGGGCACTTGCTACATACCAGCATTGTTCTGTGCTTCTCACATGATCAATTTAGCCCTGACAACAATCCTGTTAGATAGCTACTATTATCATTCTCATCTCAACAATAAGAACCATAATTATAATAATGCAAAACTGGAAACTAATCATGAGGAACAATCACACAAACGCACACTGAGGGACAGACAGTCTACAAAATAGCTGTCTTGTACTCTGCCTAAATGTCAGTCTCTGGAAAATTCAAGAAAGGCTGAGGAAGCCTTCCAGATTAAAGAAAACTAGGCTGGCTGGGCACAGTGGCTCACACCTGTAATCCCAGCACTTTGGGAGGCTGAGACGGGTGGATTATTTGAGGTCAGGAGTTGGAGACCAGCCTGGCTAACGTGGTGAAACTCTGTCCCTACTAAAAATACAAAAATTAGCCAGGTGTGGCGGTGGGCGCCTGTAATCCCAGCTACTTGGGAGGCTGAGGCAGGAGAATCACTTGAACCTGGGAAGCAGAGATTGCAGTGAGCCAATATCGTACCACTGCACTCCAGCGTGGGTGACAGAGCAAGACTTCGTCCCCCCCGCAAAAAAAAAAGAGAGAGAGAAAGATAAAAGTAAATGTTTCAAAATTTGTGAATCTGAAAAAAATTAGACTGTACACTTATTTTTTATTTTTTAATAGAGACGGTCTTGCCATGTTGCCCAGGCTGGTCTCCAACTCCTGAGCTGAAGCGAACCACCTGCCTCAGCCTCCCAAAGTGCTGGGATTACAGGTATGAGCCACCAAGCCTGGCTTATAGACTTTAAATGGCTGAACTTAATGGTATGGGAATTCTACCTCAATAAAACTGTTAAAAAATTAGTGAATCCTGGTGAAGAATATTCAAAAAATAAGATTTTTTTGATACTATTCTTGCCACACTTCTGTAAATCTGAAATTACTTGAAAATGAAAATCTTTTTACAAAATAGAACAGGTATAGTTCTGGGATACCAAGCGTTTACTTTTATTTATTTATTTATTTATTTATTTTTGAGACAGAGTCTTGCTCTGTCACCCAGGCTGGAGTGCAGTGATGCGATCTCGGCTCACTGCAACCTCTGCCTCCTGGGTTCAAGCAATTCTTGTGCCTCAGCCTCCTGAGTAGCTAGAATTACAAGTGCCCACCACCATGCCCAGCTAATTTTTTGAATTTTAGTAGAGGCAGGGTTTCACCATGTTGCCCAGGCTGGTCTTGAACTCTAGCTCAGGCAATCCGCCGGCCTTGGCCTCCCAAGGTGCTGAGATTACAGGTGTAAGCCACCGTGCCTGGCCCAATACCAAGCATTTTTCATGGTTAACCCATTTATTTAATCTTCACAAACCCAGTATGCCTATGCTGCAGATGAAACCAAGGCAGAGATGTTTGGCCACTTGCCAAAGGAACACAGAGCCAGTAAGTGACAGCCCTGGAGTTGAAGGTCCAGGCTGCCTGATTCCAGAGTCCCTCCTCTTAACCTCAGTGGGGGAAATGGAAGCATTGGTTACTTTCTAGTTCAGTGTTTTTGCATCCATTATCTCATTTGGTCCTTTCGACTCCCCTCAGGGAGTACTTAAATCCCATCATCCCCTTTATCTCATTAGAAACAGAGGACTCAGAAAGGTTAAGCAGGCTGAGCGCGGTGGCTCAGGCCTGTAATCCCAGCACTTAGGGAGGCTGAGGGAGGAGAAATCACTTGAGGTCAGGTGTTTGAGACCAGCCTGGCCAACATGGTGAAAACCTGTCTCTACTAAAAATACAAAAATTAGCCAGCTGTGGCTAGGCGCAGTGGCTCACACCTGTAATCCTAGCACTTTGGGAGGCCAAAGCCAGCGGATCACGAGGTCAGGAGTTCAAGACCAACGTGACCAACATGGTGAAACCCCATCTCTACTGAAAATACAAAAATTAGCCAGGTATGGTGGCGTGTGCCTGTAGTCCCAGCTACTCAGGAGGATGAGGCAGAGCAATCACTTGAACCCAGGAGGCAGAGGTTGCAGTGAGCAAGATCACACTACTGCACTCCAGCCTGGGTGACAGAGTGAGACTCCTACTCAAAAAGAAAAAAAAAAAATAGCCACGTGTGGTGATGTGTGCCCGTAATCCTAACCCCAGCTACTCGGGAGACTGCGGCACAAGAATCACTTGAATCTGGGAGGCAGAGGCTGTAGAGAGTGAGATCGCACCACTGCACTCCAGCCTGGGTGACAGAGCAAGACTCTGTCTCAAAAAAAAAAAAAGGTTAAGTAACTGGTCCAGGGAGCTCAGCTGATGGGATGATAATGGTTACCACTATTGGCTGCCCTCATCAATCAGACAGTAGGCCGGGCGCAGTAGCTCATGCCTGTAATCCCAGCACTTTGGGAGGCTGAGGTGGGCGGATCATGAGGTCAGGAGATTGAGACCATCCTGGCCAACATGGTGAAACCCCATCTCTACTAAAAAATACAAAAAAATTAGCCGGGCGTGGTGGTGTGCTCCTGTAGTCCCAGCCACTCAGGAGGCCGAGGCAGGAGAATCGCTTGAACCTGGGAGGTGGAGGTTGCAGTGAGCTAAGATCTCGCCACTGCACTCCAGCCTGGTGACAGAGCAAGACTCCGTCTTAAAAAATATATAAAAATAAATAAATAAATCAGACAGTATACTGGGCTCCTTACTGCAATCCTCTGAACAATAACACAAGAGAGGGATTATAACCCCACTTTATAGGTGAAGAAATAGAGAATCAGAGGCTAAATAATTCCTCCAAGATTCCAAGTTCAATAAAAAACAACCAACAATAAGAATAAATCAATACGTAAACCAATCAGAGCTAGAATTTCAAGCCCATGCTGTCTTCTAACTTCAAATCCTTCACCTCAACTCTTCCTCCATGTTTCTCAGATCCCCACTGGCATCTAGAAGGGAAAGTTAATGGTGCTGCAATACAAGGAAAAAGTAAGGCGGCCTTCCTTTCCCCTCTATCAAAGTCCAAATGAGGACACTGCAGCCAAAAGGGCTGATATCAAGAGAGGAAAGCAGCCTGGGCAACACAGCTAATCCCATCTCTAAAAAATAAAAAATATTAGCCAGGCATGGTGGTGGACACCTGTAGTCCCAGCTACTTGGGAGACCAAGGTGGGTGGATTGCTTTAGCCCTGGAGGTAGAGGCTGCAGTGAACTATGATTGCATCACTGCATTCCAGCCTGGATGACTGAGCGAGATCCTGACTTAAAAAAAAAAAGAAGAAGAAGAAAGGAAAAACCTCCCAACTGCCAAGTAGCTGGGTGGCACTGGAACAAAAAGCACAGAATTCTTTCAGTCCAATGGTGGGAGGTCAGTCAGAGTGGAGACAGGGGACTGGTCTGCATGGCCCTAATAATAGTAAATAATAGCTAACGTGTTGTATCAGACCATTTGCTAAGTGCTATACATTCATATGAGGTTGAAACACTTGACAATACGATGGAGCTTTACAGAGAAGGAAACTAAGACTCAGGCAGATTAAGTCACACAATTAGTAAGCAGTGGAGCTGGGATTTAAATCCAAGCAGCCCTTTTAAACCACGCTGTCCTGGCCAGGGTCAGGCTCCTGCACCCACCTTGGGAGAGGTGATCTTGATGTAAACAATGATGGGGGCCAGCGAGGTCTTGGACAGCTGGGCTGGGTGATTGATGGTGTCAGCATCCAGAGCGACCAACTGAAGGGTCCGGGCCAGCTCAAAGATTCGCTCGATTTCACTCTGCACCTCAGCTGGGGGCATGGAGTCATGTGGATGGGGGAATGTCAGGTGGCCTCCCAGGAAGCAGTGGGTGGAGGGAACGCTTCTGGAGATGGCCCTGCCCACTACCTCCCACACCTCCCACCCCTCCCACGTCCGGCCCAGAAAGAGGGAGTGAAGACAGCAGGAGTGGGCTCACCCAGGCTGGAGCGTGTGTTGGAGCGCTCAATGATGATGTGTTTGCTGGGGTTGTTGAGAACTGAGCGCTTAGCCAGGGAAATATCTGCCGTCACACGAGTGATAGAGATCCTGGAGAATGGGGCAAGAGGGGAGTCAGGGGTCAGGGTGGGCTGGAATGTCCTGCCCACTCCCCAGTTCCAGGCCCGCCTTCTGTTCCTCAGTCCGAGTCCCAGGATTGTGATTTGAGGCATCCTGCCCATCCCCAGCAGCAGACAGCAATGGCAGGTGCGAGGAGCAGGTCCCAGGATCTTACCTGCCATCAAACCGATGCTTCAAGAAGTCAAATAAAGCTTTCTGCATCATGTCTGTAACCTGGGGGTGGGGGTTTGTGGGGAGGGAGGGAGGAGAAGGCAGGCATTTAAAGCCGCTCAGACTCTGAGTGGCTGGGTATTTGTACCCTCACGTTCCACTTTCTTCTGGACAGGCCTTTACGGTGGGCGGGGGTCTGGGTCTGAGGGGCCTCCACTGGGGTCTCTGGTTCCAAGGTCCCTGTAAGTGGCATCTCTGGGAGGGCTCTTCTGAGGGTTTCTTTGGGGGATGGGGCTCCTCTGTGTGGGTCTTTCCGTGGATTGGGCCCCCTGGGGGTTGTCTCTGAAGGTCTGTAGCACTCCTGGGAGGATGCCTTGGGATCTGGGCCCTTCTAGGGGATCTCTCTGGGGTCTGAAGATCTTTCTAAGGCCCCTCTGCATCCACTCCCCTCTAGGAAGTCCTACCTCGTAGCCCTTGAGCGACGGTCCCACCAGGATGATGGGCCTCATGGAAGGCACCACGTCATAGGGGGGCACATGCTCTGTCTGGGGGGGAAGCAGGGAGGGGAAACCCCAGAGTGGAGATGACATTAGATCCTCTCCCCCAGACTCCAGGCTCCCCCATGCAGCCTTCCCCCACCCTGGTCCCAGAGCCCAGATGTGGGGATCAGGGTGGAGGTGGGGAGGGATGGCCAGGGAGAACCAGGAAGGGTGAGGAAAATGGGGGACAGATGTGGGAATGGGTGTTAGAAGGTCCCCCTAGCTCATCCCAGGGAGTGGGGAGGAGGACACAGAAAGCTGTGATACTCACCGACTTCTGCTTCTGTTTGGCTGGGTCCAGAGATTGCCAAGAGAGGGAAGGGGGAGGAGGGAGGGAAGGGGACCCAGGCAGGGACAGAGGGCAAGGCAGGAGCCAGGACAAGAGAGGGAGGGGGTGCCGGGCAGACGAGGAGAGATAACAGGGCATGCATGTTAGTGACAGACAGAGCCAGAGACGGGGAACGGGACCCCACGCCAAGGGGGAGCCAGAGGTGGCCCTGGATCAGGGCTGGGAGCAGGACTGACAGTCAGTCCAGTGGATGTGGGAATATTCAGACATATCCTACCCTCTTCTGGGTCTTGGGAAAGAGCTGGAGAGGGTGACAGCCCCTACCTTGGTGCCCATCTCTTGCCCCCAGTGCATGCCAACCTGCCCATTTTAGGGGTTCCCTTAACTGTCTTGCTTTGCAGCCAGCAGCCCCCCCACCCACTATGTGCCCACCCAGAGAGTCAAAAAAGGTCAAAGAAGGAATGCCATCCCATGCCCTGCTTCACATGCCAGGGTAGACACCAACACCAGAGCAGGCCCCTGGGAGTGAGGGGAGAGGTCAGGGTTCATGACCACCAAACCCTGCTGCCCCAGGTGTGGGGGCAACCTTCCAAGGGCAAGATCTCCTTCCTGGAGATCGGGCCAGGGTGGAGTTGTGTGTGGAGGGGGATGTGCCCATGCTACCCTTCCCTCAGCAGGAAGCCCTGATGCCCACAGAACAGGTTGGTACCACATCCGAATCCATTACAGCCCCCTTCCCTCCACCAAAGTGCTGGCCCTGACTCCCCCACCTCTTGCAAAAACACAGCGAGAATTACCTTCTTAAAGAAAGGGATGCGTTTGCCATGGGGTGGCGGGGTGGTGACACTGCTAACACTAGTCTTGGCAGAACCACTCTGCTCACCAAGCTCGGCCTCTTCCTCCTCTAACTCTAGGGGGTCTAGTTCAAAGGCTAAGTTAGTCATTTCATTACCTGGACCGGAGAGTCAGGAGAGAGGGAGGAGGGAGGCGAGGTGGGGAGAAGGAGTGAGATGAACGTGGAGACACAAGTACAGAACGCAGGGATGGGGATGGGGAAAAAAGAAAGAAGAAGAGGTGAATGGAACAGGGCTGGGAGAAATGAATGGGGGCGGGGCAGGGGAATCAGGCAGAGAGATGGAGCTACCAAAGAAAAGGGAGAGGAGAGACATGACAGGCCCAGCTTGAGGGGTATCCTACCCTTCATGGAGGGGGAACCACTGCATGTGCTTGGGGGACTCAGGATTGGGGTGTTTCCTACTGCAGGGCAAGGAGGAGTCAGGGAGTGGGGAGACCACCCCACCCAGGAGCTTCTCCCCAACCCCCTGCATGGCGATGGCTCTTACCGCTGGCAGGGGGTGTGGGGCGGCGGGTGCCAGTCACCACATCTCCCAGACTGGAACTGGAGTTATCGCCTGATTTGCTGTGTGGGCAGAGGCAAACCGAGCTTGTGAGCAAAGAGGTGGGCGTGGGGGGATCTCATCCTCTCACATGCGGCACCCCTGGAGGTGCTCCAGCCCCACTGGTGATGCCACAGGCAGCTCTGTGCCCTCAGGGCCAGGGGCAACCATTGAGGCCTAGTCCAGGCTGTATGGCCTCTCCTGGGGTTGGCAACATCCCCTTCCCCTGCCCCACCCAGACACCTGGAGCTGAGGCGGTTCTGACGCAGCTTCTGTTCCTGCAGCAGGCGAAGGCTGTCCAGTTTGACGGGGCTGGGAATGAAGCCAACCTCACAGCCCTCCTTCACCAGCCGCCCAATCCACCAGTCATTATTGTATTTCTGCAAAGAATATGGCAGGTGGGTGGAAAGAGCAAGAGGGAAACTGCAGGGGCAAGCTAGCAGTCACTCTCCAGGGGAAACGCCCAGACTCACCTCCCTGCCCAGGGGTGGCACCCTCGAAAATCCCCAGCCCTGGCTCCAGCCTCTGAGTGGAGCTGCCAATTCTCAGGACAACTCCAGGACCAGCATGCTTTCTGGCCATGGACCACCCTGCCACCAGCCCAGTGCAATTCTGAGAGTCCTTCTTCTCCCCATGTGCCCACCCTACTCTACAAAGGCCGCTGGAGTAAATGCGGATACCTACATGTCCCTGGCACATCGCCATGCCAGTTCAGGCCCCCTGACAAACCCTCCCAACAACCTTCTGGCCTAAGCATTACCACCTCATTTTTCCAGTAGAAAATTAAGAGGCTCAGAGAGGTGGAGAGATTTGTCTAAGGTCACACAGCAGGTTCAGCCTGGCTCTGCTTGGCTCAGAAGCCTTTTGTCCACTAGCACTCTGGCTGCCTGTCTCCTGGCACCCACTTCCCTGCCCTCCCTCCAGATACCCACCTCCTTGATGTGCAGGAAGTCTTTGGGCTCGAAGGTGATGGCCACTCCCTGCACAGGCACCTCATCCCCTGGAGACGGATTGTAGCCGACATTTGTCCGCACGGCAAATGCCACTGGCTTGGTCTAGAGGAGGCACACAGGGGAGGATGGCAACTAGAGGGTAAACCACAATGTGATGTACAACTTCCTGACAGTCGTGGTGGTTACTTGGATGTTTGCTTTGTAATTATTCCTTGAAATGTGTATGGACATGGGCAGGGTGTGGTGGCTCACACCTGTATTCCCAGCACGTTGGGAGGCCAAGGTAGGTGGATCATCTGAGGTCAGGAGTCCGAGACCAGCCTGAACGACATGGTGAAACCCCGTCTCTACTAAAAATACAAAATTAACCAGGCGTGGTGGTGGGTGCCTATAATCCCAGCTACTCGGGAGGCTGAGGCAGGAGAGTTGCTTGAACCTGGAAGGTGGAGGTTGCAGTGAGCCGAGATTGTGTCACTGCACTCCAACCTGGGCGACAGGGCAAGACTCCATTTCAAAACAACAGCAACAACAACAAAATATATACTGACACTTTGGGAGGCCAAGGCAGGTGGATCACTTGAGACCAGGAGTTTGAGACCAGCCTGGCCAACATGGTGAAACCCTGTCTCTACTAAAAATACAAACAAATTAGCTGGGCATGGTGGCACACACCTGTAATCCCAGCTACTCACGGGGCTGAGGCATGAGAATCATTTGAACTCAGGAGGCAGAAGTTGCAGTGAGCCGAGATGGCACCACTGCACTCCAGCCTGGACGACAGAGCAAGACTCTGTCTAAAAAAAAAAACGCTGGGCGCAGTGGCTCACGCGTGTAATCCCAGCATTTTGGGAGGCAGAGGCAGATGGATTCATGAGGTCAGGAGTTCAAGACCAGCCTGGCCAAGACGGTGAAACCCCGTCGTTACTAAAAATACAAAAATTAGCTGGGCGCAGTGGCAGATGCCTGTAATCCCAGCTACTTGGGAGGCTGAGGCAGGAGAATTACTTCAACCGGGGCAGCAGAGTTGCAGTGAGCCAAGATCATGCCACTATACTCCAGCATGGATGACAGAGTGAGACTCCGTCAAAAAAAAAAAAAATGTATACTGAATTGACTTGTGTGGTTTTCTCCATGTATATTAACTTTTACAATAAAAAACAAGAAAGCAAAATGTGGAATTCAGCCCTCTCAGGGTGGAGGTGGGGCACTCAAGAATGAAAAGGGTTGGGGTGGGGAAGCCCACAATGATACCCAGAAAATATAATAATAATAGCAGGCCGGGCATGGTGGCTCACTCCTGTAATCCCAGCACTTTGGGAGGGCAAGGCAGGTGGATCACTTGAGGTCAAAAGTTTGAGACCAGCCATGACTAACATGGTGAAACTCTGTCTCTACTAAAAATACAAAATTAGCATGGCGTGGTGGCACATGACTGTAATCTTGGCTACTTGGGAGGCTGAGGCAGGAGAAACGCTTGAACCTGGGAGGTGGAGGCTGCAGTGAGCTGAGATGGGGCCATTGCACTCCAGCCCAGGCAACAAAAGCTAAACTCCGTCTCAAAAACAAAACAAAATAAATAAATTAAATAATAGTTATAGGCCAGGCGCAGTGGCTCATGCCTATAATCCCAGCACTTTGAAAGGCTAAGGCAGGTGGATCATGAAGTCAGGAGTTCGAGACCAGGCTGACCAACATGATGAAACCCCATCTCTACTAAAAATACAAAAATTAGCTGGGCATGGTGGCACACACCTGTAATCCCAGCTACTCAGGAGGCTGAGGCAGGAGAATCACTTGAATCTAGGAGGCAGAGGTTGCAGTGAGCCAAGATCACGCCATTGCACTCCAGCCTGGGCGACGGAGCGAGACTCGGTCTCAAAATAAAATAAAATAATAATAATAATAGCAGCCAGGCACAGTGGCTCACACCTGTAATCCCAATACTGGCTTGAGGGAAGGAGTCTGAGACCAGCCTGAGCAATATAGGGAGATCCTGTCTGTTTTGTTTTGTTTTGAGACGGAATTTCACTCTTGTTGCCCAGGGTGGAGTACAATGGCGCAATCTCGGCTCACCACAACCTCTGCCTCCTTGGTTCAAGCGATTCTCCTGCCTCAGCCTCCCAAGTAGCTGGGATTACAGGCATGCACCATCACACCTGGTTAGTTTTGTATTTTTAGTAGAGATGGGATTTCACCATGTTGGTCAGGCTGGTCTCAAATGCATGACCTCAGGTGATCCACCCGCCTCAGCCTCCCAAAGTGCTGGGATTACAGGAGTGAGCCACCGTACCCAGCCCACCCTGTCTGTTTTTAAAAAATAAAAGGGGCAGCTAGGCACAGTGGCTTACGCCTGTAATCCTAGCACTTTGGGAGGCCGAGGCGGGCAGATCATGAGGTCAGGAGTTCTGAGACCAGCCTGGCCAACATGGTGAAACCCTATCTCTACTAAAAATACAAAAACGTATTAGCCGGGCATGGTGGCGGGTGCCTATAATCCCAGCTACTTGGGAGGCTGAGGCAAGGAGAATCACTTGAACCTGGGAGGCAGAGGCTGCAGTGAGCCGAGATCGCACCACTGTACCCCAGCCTGGGCGGCAGTGCGAGACTCCATCTCAAAAATAAATAAATAAATAAAAGGGGCTGGGCACAGTGGCTCATGCCTGTAATCCTAGCACTTTGGGAGGCCGAGGCAGGAGGATCAATTGCACCCAGGAGTTCAAGACCAGCCTAGGCAACATAGCAAGATCCCATCTCTACAAAAAATAAAAAATCAGCCAGGTGTGGTGGTATGCCTCTATAGTTCCAGGTACTCGGGAGGCTGAGATGGGAGGATCACTTGAGCCTGGGAGGTCAAGGCTCCAGTGAGCCATGATCACGCTGCTACACTCAGCCTGAGTGACAGAGAAAGACCCTGTCTCATAAAAAATAACAAATATTTAAATTTATTTATTATTATGTTTTTTGAGACAGAGTCTCGCTCGCTCTGTCACCCAGGCCGGAGTGCAGTGGTATGATCTCGGCTCACTCCAGCCTCTGCCTCCTTAGTTCAAGCGATTCTGGTGCCTCAGCCTCCCGAGTAACTGGGATTACAGGCATACGCCACCACACCCAGCTAAGTTTTCTATTTTTAGTAGAGACGGGGTTTCACCACATTGCCCAAGCTGGTCTCAAACTCCTGACCTCAAGTGATCTGTCCAACCCGGCCTCCCAAAGTGCTGGGATTACAGGCGTGAGCTACCGCACCTGGCCTGAAATTAAATTAAAAAAAAAAAAATAATGACAGTAATGACCATTTAGTGTTCCAGGTACCATGTTACATACTTCACACATATTCTCTCATTTATAGTCATCACAAAAATAAAAAATCCTCTGAAGTTAAGTGGTATTATTATCTTCCTTTTAATGTGACTTTCCTAAGATCACACAGCTATTAAGAGTCAGGACCAGGCCAGGCACAGTGGCTCACGCCTGTAATCCCAACACTTTGGGAGGCTGAAGGGGGCGGATCACAAGGTCAGGGGATCAAGACCATCCTGGCTAACATGGTGAAACCCCATCTCTACTAAAAATACAAAAAATTAGCCAGGCGTGGCAGCCGGCGCCTGTAGTCCCAGCTACTCGGGAGGCTGAGGCAGGAGAATGGCGTGAACCCGGGAGGCGGAGCTTGCAGTGAGCCGAGATCGCGCCACTGCACTCCAGCCTGGGTGACAGAGCAAGACTCCGTCTCAAAAAAAAAAAAAAAAAAAAAAAAAAAGAGTCAGGACCAGAGCCTGTAATCCCAGCACTTTGGGAGGCTGAGGCGGGTGAATCACCTGAGGTCGGGGGTTCAAGACCAGCCTGACCAACATGGAGACACTCCATCTCTACTAAAAATACAAAATTAGCCGGGCATGGTGGCACATGCCTGTAATCCCAGCTACTCAGGAGGCTGAGGCAGGAGAATCGCTTGAACCTGGAAAAGTGGAGGTTGCAGTGTGCCAAGATCGCGCCATTGTACTCTAGCCTGGGCAACAAGAGCGAAACTCTGTCTCAAGAAAAAAAAAAGAGTCAGGACCAGGATTCCAGCCCAGGAAGTTTGATTCCAGGAAGATGTAGAGATTTTAGCACTGGCCGGGTGCAGTGGCTCACGCCTGTAATCCCAGCACCTTGGGAGGCCGAAGTGGGCAGATCACTTGAGGTCAGGAGTTTGAGACTAGCCTGGCCAACGTGGTGAAACCCCGTTTCTACTAAAAATACAAAAATTAGCCAGGCGTGGTGGTGCGCACCTGTAATCCCAGCTATTCGGGAGGCTAAGGCAGGAGAATCACTTGAACTCGGGAGGCGGAGGTTGCAGTGAGCTGAGATCACGCCACTGCATTCCAGCCTGGGTGACAGAGCAAGACTGCATCTCAAAAAAAAAAAAAAAAAAAAAAAAGAAAAGAAATTTTTAGCACTTATCAAGCCCTTATTATGTGTGGAAACAGTATAATAACAGGCACTTATTATACTTATTATACTGTATAAGCAGGCAGGTATTATAGCCCACATTGTGCAGGTGAAGGACAGAGGTGCAAGGTTCAGGGGTACTAGGAAGTGGCTGGGTCAAGACTTGGCCCTGGGTCTGTCTGGGCTCTCTCTACGGCCCAGGGCTGGGGGAAATCATGCCAGCACAGCCCATCCCCACATCTTTCTCACCTTGGCCTTCTCGAGCTGCGCTAATGCCTGGCGCTCTGCTTCCTTCCTTAAGGCTTCCCGGTCCTCCTCCAGAGATACATCAGAGTCTGATGGACGGCTGGTGTAGGACTCCGCTGAGCCCTGAAAATAGAGAGAGCCAGATCAGGGCCATTGCTGCCCCTCCCAGCTCCTGGGCCTGGGAAGGCATGGAGGTGCCACACATCATGGATGCCTCAAGCCCCAGCCAGCCCAGCATGACACCACAAGGGCTAAGAGAAGGTAGTATTAGGTGGAAGGGACCAGGAGCTGAGATTTCTCAGACCCCTGGGGAAAGTGTGGCCCTAGTGAGGGTGACAGCAGCAAGCAGGAGATGAAGGCAGGCCCAAGGACAGCTGCTTGGGGCCCCGGGAGGGGTGGGAACCTGATAGGGGCACAAGGCAAGGGAGGAATGCCAGGGACGAGTCTCTACTCCCACTGCTCCTTCCCTCCCCTGCCCCCAGCACCCGCTGAGATAGACTCAGCTGAGGTCCAGTGGCATCCATTCCAGGGACTGTAGCCACCAGCTTCGGCCTGAGCTCTCTGCACTATCAGCCGCGGACGGCCTGCTCTGCAGGATGGGGCCACCACAGATTTTGCCAGCTTCTGTTCCAGGGTAGAGGGAGATAGACTCCTACCTCCCCTGCTCCTCTAGCTGGTACTGCCAGAATCAAACTTCACTACTTACAGCCCCAGTCCTCAGGCTCTCCTAGGACACAAGAGAACTCAAGAGTTCCAGGCTGGTACAGACCGAAGAGGCAAGTTAAGAGCAGGATATGGGACAGGGCTTTCCCTGAAATGAGGGCTGCTGGGTGCCAGACAGCTGGCTTTGACCACAATGACCAACCCAGAGCACAAGGGACTCCTTTAGGTATGCACATATATGTGTAAGACACATGTTGCCCGTACAGACCTGGTAGTGGGAATGCACGTGCTCATTCATGTGTTTGCGTGGATGTGCAAGTACAAGTGTGTGAAGGAGGGTGTGCTCTATAGTTGGCTGCATATGACTGTGTGCGTACAGCCACATGTGAGTGTACTGGGGGGGAGCTCCCAGACATCTGTGACTCTGAGGTTGGGGGACAAGTGAGGGCAGGAGGCAGGAGGTGTGGATTTGTGTGACTATGCGGGGGTGGTGTTAGACAAGGCATATGAGGTTATGTGGCAAAAGAGGAGGACTGCAGAGCTGTAGGGGTTCTTTCCTGAGGGCAGAAAAGGGTCACTTGGCCAGGAAGGTCCATGAGTTTGGCATGGAGGGGACCTGGGAAAGACAGAAGACAAAGTCCCACCTCTCCCCAGGGGCCTCAGGTCATTAGCTGGTGCAGCTGCCCATCTCTTTCCCAGCCAAATAATGAAAATGGGAGACCCACGGAGGAAGGGTTGGGATGGGGCGGGGGTCACTAACAGAAGTGGGGAAAGAGGCACGAAGGAGAGGAGAGAAAACCAGTGTAGCTCCCACTCTCCGCCCTGATGGGAGCACACAGAGTCAAAGAGCCAGGGAAACAGACAGGGAGACAGACTAGCAGAGAGGTACTCACCGACCCCAACACACACGCGGGCATGCGCGTGCACACACACACACTCACCAACCCCAACACACATGCAGGCATACGCACGCACACACTCACCGACCCCAACACACACGCAGGCACGCGCACGCACACACACACACACAGTTACATGCACACACACAGACACACAGGCAGATGCACATGTGCGGGCAGACACACACACATATGCAGACACACAGGTGCACACAGACACACATGTAGGCATGCGCACACATACACACACATATGCAGACACATGCACGCGCATACACATGCACACATCAGAAATGGCAGAAGACAGGAAACAGTGAGGAGGCATGGAGACAGGCTGGAGTAAAGGCTGACCTCCGCCAGCTTTCCTGAGAGGCTGCTCTACCCGCCGCCACCCCACTCCATCCCCAGCTCACCACCACCAGGGTCCGGCTGGGCGCCTCCATCCCGGCGCCCTCGGTGCCTGGCCCTGCTGGCCTAGGGGGTGGCCCAAACTGCCCGTTCCCTTGGGGGGCTCAGGTTACAAGCAGAGTTGCTACATGTGCAAACTGCTAGGGTATATTTAGCTCAGAGATGTGGCAAGGACTGCCCCCCACCGCTCCCCACCACCTACCGGGGATCAGAGCTGGGGAGCTAAAAGGAAGAAGAATTGGAGGCTGGGGTCTGACTCCCTGGGCTGGCAAACACTGAAGGAGCCAAGGTCCTTTTCTGCCAAGAGGGGCAATAAAAGCACAGCGTCATTCTTCCTAGCCCTGGCCATGTCCTGCAACAGGAGGGATGAGGGAGTGATTGAAGAAAGGACTTCCTGTCTGTTCCTATACTTAGAAAAGGCTAGAATGAAGCCTCCCCTTCCTGAACCTCCCAAGTCAGACTGAGGCTCACATGTGCCAAGTGCTGTAGAGACAGAAGAATCGGAAAGAAGGGCCTCACTCTAATTAGTGGTGGATTTGCCGGGCATCACCCTCGCTCCTGGCCCAAGGTGGAAGGGAGGGGCTCATCTCCAGAGGACCCCTCCTCTGTGCTATCTTCTGCCCTTGAATGCCCTGCCCATTTCCTCTTCAATGCAAGCCTTTTCCTTGTCTAATCCCAAGCCCCTCTCGCCTTTTTTGGGTACCAGGCTTTGGTGAGATGCTAAGTCGTCATAGCAACCACATACCTCTCTCGGTTCCTCACCCTGAGCCTAAGATGGCCCAGGGTTGACAGAGAGATGAGAGCAGCCACTTACTGACTGAGCACAGAAGACCTCAGAAAGCTATTCTCAGTTATACCCTTTCAGGCAGGGGTGCTGGGCTACCGTCTTCTCTATTATAAAATCAACAGCCTCATGCCTCAACCACCCCCACCCCTGTCACCATCACCCTTTCTCTGTGCTTCTTAGACAGTCATGTCTCGAGATGAGGAGCATGTTTCCCTGACCAGGACCTCACCAGGACTACAGGGACCCAAACATCCTTGCTCTGCTTTTCCTAGGACCTGCCTCCACCCCAGCCTGTCACAGATTCTGGGGGAGGACATGGAAGCAGACAGCCGGCAGGGGGAGTGGGTGACAGCCCGAAGCAAGCTAGAGGGAGGCAGGCCAGGCTGTCCCTGAATGAGATGACGCAGGCCAGCAGGCAGCAGGGGAGGGTGCCTGGTGCTGGGGGAGGGGCCGGGCAGGGGCGGGGGCTGAGTGAGTGGGTGCCGCTGACAGCACATCCAGGAGAGGTCATGGGGTGTCAGGGTGATGGGGTGGCTCCAGGCAGGTGACAAATGGCACAGGGAAGGGTGCCTGGAGAATACCGCAGACGTGGCTCACCAATGCTCGTCTCCACCAACCAACCACCTCCCTCCTCTCCGCCCAGCCTCCCCATTACCTGGCGGACAAAGCTGTTGGATGTGGTATCTGAGGATGTGCTCCCATCTGACCGTTTGAATCGCCCTTTCCTCTTGCTGTATTTGCCCTGAAGAGGCCAGGAAAGGAACAAGAGTAGAATCAGAAGGGCCCTTTCCCAACCCTCATCTTGCCAGCCCCAGAGCTATAGCCAAGCTTGGGAACAGCACTCCCAGCCCCACCCCCACCCCCCTGCACCTTCCTCCTGAGGTGGTACGACCCAACGGGAGGGAGGGTCTCCCATCCTCATGGAGAGGGCCCAGAGCACAGCCAGGAGTGGGGACCAGTGCAAGAGAGCCCTAGGAGGCCCACATGGAAACCCCCAAACCAAGCCAGAGAGGCTGGGAAGGGGGGAGGCGTGGAGAAGCTGGAGGCTCATTAGGCAGCAGAGCTAATTAAGATGCTGGGCAGGCTGCAGAGGCCTCCGAGGAAGGGAGAGGCAGCCGGCAGTGCTGGGTGTTGGGTGGGGAGATCGGGAAGTCCCCCCGACTCCCCCTCCGCAGGAGCAGAGCAGGGCTGTTTGTGTTGGTGGCCCCCAGAGAGGAGGAACTGCCAACCCAGGGCCCAGCCTGGCTTCTCCCCTGTGCCCAACTCTTCCCTTCACTATTCACAGAGTAGGGAGGGGATGACAGCTCTCTTGGAGACTCAGAGCCAGATTTCTGGGGAGGGAGTAGGGGCAAGGAACTGTATTTGGAGAGTAAACATCTAGCCCGATCCCTGGCACCATGGGGGCAGATTTTGATCCCCACTCTCATCCCTTGCCCAGACAGGACTTTTTCTCAGCTCCCTCTCTCACAATCACAGTAGCTACAATCCTCCCCAAGGGGGCAAGAGGGATCCAGCTTCTACCCTGTGGCCCCCAGCTACCACTGCCCACGCCCCATGCCCATGGTACCCATCAATCTAAATGTCCCTCGGCCCTGCCCCACGTGAGCCTAGGACACAGCCCCACAGATCCCTAGGGGGTAAGCTGGCTCAGTCTCACAGACTGAGCTCCTGGCTCGGGTAGAGGAAATACTGCCTGACCATGAATGGAAGGCACACGTTCAGGTTAAGGGCGTCAGGTATTTCCTGTCCTCCTGTAAGAAGAGCTGCTTCTGGCCCTCCACAGCTCATACCCACACACACTTGGCCTCAGCCCAGTCCAGAATGGGGAGAGTGAGTGAGGGCTCAGACTTCCAAGTCCCTGCCCTCGGTCTCTATCCTAGACTTTCTTTGGCCAAAGAACCTGGAGGGGCTGTGATCAGACTGGGGGCTTTGGCTGCTGGGATCAGGGTACAAGAAAGAGGATGGAAAATGGGGGAGGACGGCCCCTGGGGACCCTTCCAAGATCCTCCCGTCCCCGCCCTTCTCTCAAACCAGACATATACCCTAACTCTAGTTTTGTGCTCCCTACAAACCTAGGAGGATCCTCCAGTGAATCCCAGACACCACCCTCCCCCCCACTGCCAGGCTGGGTAAAGGGAGTGGCACTCAGAGGGACAGGGGACAGCTGAAAGGAAGGCCCCAGTCAGCTGCCTCCCAGGCTCAAAGGGGCCTGGGGTGGAGGAAGGTATTTTTAGGTCTGACTTGACCCCTCTACATACCCATCAGTCATATTATCATGGTGGTTACAGCTGGTGGCCACAGTAACAGAAGAGTTAATGCTATCCTTGGAGAAGGACAGTCCCAAAGAAATCCCCTGGCGCGACCATCCCACAGCCTGCTGGTCACCCCATGGGAACCCACCACGCCCAAGAATGCCACTTCCTGGGGGTAACCAGGGGCGTAGGAAAAGTGTGCGGGTGGGGATGGAGAAGTAGACCCCTCCCCCAGGTAAAACAGCTTTTCCACCCTCCCGTGAGTTGGCATCCATCCAACTTTCCAAACTTCGGAGGCGTTTTCGGGGCGGGGGTGGGGGTGGGGTAAGTCAACGTGGGTGTGGGGGGAGGGGAGCAGGTCCGACATAGAGATGGAGCCCAGGTGGCTGGGAGGGGACCTTACCCGGGGTTGGCCCTTTCCCCACCCTCGAGAACCAGTGTCTGCGGCTTTGAAGGCCTGTTGGCATTTGGCACCTCTGACCATCGCCTCGGCCACCTCCTCTTGCCACCCCCGCCCCACCCACACCCGCCTGGCGCCCCCGAGCGTGCTCTGCGTCGCCCCCCTTGCCTGCCTCGCTTTCTAGCCTCCTTCAACCTCCCCTTCTCAAGGCCCAGATCCCCTCTCCACCAGCACCCCCACGCTCAGCCCACTGAAGCTGGTGCCCAAGCGGCAGGAACCTTGACGCGGGGGAGATAACGAGGCGAGGGTGACAGGCAGCCCACCCGCCCCCTCCCCGCTCCGCAGAATCGCCACCCAGCCCCAGGCCCAGCGCCCATCAATCACAACCTGCAAGGATGGGGGGCGCGCAGGCATCCCTCTCTCCTCCGCGCCCGGCATATAACCCTTCCTCTCCCGCGCCTCTCGAGCCGACCTCAACACGGTCCGCGGGAGCGGCCCCCTCCCGTTGGGCCGGGCCACCAAGCCTCACCTGCGGGCTGGGGTCGAAGACCTCCATGGGGATCTCCTGGGAGGGTGGGTAAGGGCCCCGGGACATGCTGGTCTTCTGGACCATGGAGAGGAGCCTCCCCTCCCGCCGCCGGCCCGGCCCAGCCGGACGCCCTCAGCGCATGGGAGAGGCCGTGGGAGCCGAGAGCAGCGCGGCGCAGCCAGCACCCGGTCCAGCCACCCAGCTCGGCCTTCGGCTGCCTCCTTCCTGCCTTCCCTCGCTCCTCCCGCTCTCTCCACTGCCGCCGCCGCCTCCCCCGTAGGCTCAGCATCTCCCCGCGCCCCTCCCTCGCTCCCTCCCTCCCTCCCTCCGCCCGCCCGGCCCCGCCCCTCGCAGCCCCTCCGCCGGCTCGGCGCACACAATGGGCGTGCAGCAGCAAGGAGGCAAGCCCCTCTCGGCTCTAGGGGGCCGCAGGTGGGCCTCTGACTGGCCGTGGGGTGCAGGCGGCCCGCTGGGGCGGGAAGGGAGAAACTAGGCGTGGAACTTGGGGGAGGGGTGGGGGGGGCGGTCTACCAGTGGATGCCGAGCGCTGATGGGGATTGGCATGGCTGGCACCGCCCCCCTTTTGTCCCAAACCTCTCTTCCTGCGGGTCCCCCCAACTCACTCCTGTTTGGGCCACCGGAACTTCTCGGTCCCGGTGATCCTGGGACCTGGCTTTAACTCCTTTCTCCCCAGTGTGGGGCCCAGGCTGCCTCAAGCCAAACAGAAAAGCCTCTCCCCTCCAACATGGCTCTGGGGCTGCCGGTGGCAGGCTGAGGCTGAGATGGGGAGGGTGTCCAATAGCGACAGCAAAAGAAATCCAAGGGGTCCAGGAGTCCTGCCCTAATCAGTCACTAGGATACACCGCCCCCCCAACCCCTGCTCTTCCAAAAGGCCAGGAATGGGGCTAGGTGAGGTCCCTGCTCTTGGATGAGAAAAGAGGAAGAAATATGGAGCTGAGAGAAGAGAAGCTGGTAAAATCAGATCTCATGACCTTTGACCTAGAATTGTGCCACCTTTACCCCTGATTTAGGGAGAAACATCCAAGATCTGGACTCCACCCACCATGACTGGTGGAGAGAAGAGGAATAGGAGATTCTGGGCAATAGACCCTGGCGCCAATTTGGCTCAGGCTGTTTCTGGTTGTATATCCCTGGACAAATCACTTCTCTGAGCATCAGTTTCCTCCTCTCCTATAAAATGGGGTTGCTGCTACTGTGGAGTCTGTGTCACCTGGTATTATTGGGAGGATGAGGGAGAATTAAATGAATTGCTGGGGTGTTTGGAGAAGCTGTAAGTTTCAATGAAGGGGTCAGTCATGACAGGAGGACCCATTCCCTTCCTACTCCACCCCTTCTCCTGCTCCACAGAAAGGAGAGATGGAGAAGACCCTCTCCAGGTCAAGTGACCTTAAAATAAGGCCACCACCTTGCTGTGTTCTGCAGGAGAGGAGACTATGGGACTCCTCCTCCTCACCCAACTCTAATAGCAAGTGAATGGCCAGTCTGTCATTCCTCTGATTACAACACCTTGGGGAAGGCGGAGCAGTGAGTGAAGATGAAGCCCATTAGAAACGTTCCAGGAGAGCTCCAATCCTGAGCAGGGTTTCCACCTGCCCCTTGGAGACAAGAAAGGCTGGCATAACCGCAAAACCATGGGCTTTGCAATCAGAAATACCTGCGTTCTCAATCTGTTACCTTAGCCGTATAAGGAGGGCAACGCTAATTGTGTTGCTGTGAGGAAGTAGCATAAATGTTGCTTCCCTTTCTCTTTCTTCTACTTTCTCAGCCAGGAAAGTTGAGATGAAACGGATAGGGTGATCAGCAGGAACCAATCATGAGTTGCAGCCTCAATTCAGATGTAGACTTCTTAAACCTCAGAATGCTCTTCTTGGATTTTTACATTGGGTGTTCCTGATCAGAAGAAAAGAACTGCCTTTTTTTTTTTTTTTGACACGGAGTCTCACTCTGTTGCCCAGGCTGGAGTGCAGTGGTGCAATCTCGGCTCACTGCAACCTTCACCTCCTGGGTTCAGGCGAGTCTCCTGCCTCAGCCTCCCCAGTAGCTGGAATTACAAGCACGCGCCGCTACGCCCGGCTAATTTTTGTAATTTTAGTGGAGACAGGGTTTCGCCATGTTGGCCAGGCTGGTCTCGAACTCCTGACCTCAAGTGATCCGCCCGCCTTGGCCTCCCAAAGTGCTGAGATTACAGGCATGAGCCATCGAGCCCGACCCAATTTTTTTTTGTTATTTTACTTTCTGCAATCATTCATCCATTCAGCCAGTGCAGTATTTCTCAGGTGTGTTCAATCGCGGATCCATGCCTGCCGCAGTACAGTTGTGAGCCAAATGAGACTGAGACTAGTTCCCGCCCTCCAAGAGCTTGCTGTCTTAATGCCTTCCTTTGCTAATTGCAAACGTTACCTCACGTAATTTCCACAACGGATGACAGAAATATTGGGATTAGGTCCACTTCACAGAGGAGGAAATTGAGGCACCAAGAAATTAAAGACCCGCAGTGGCGTAAAAACACTAACATCTTTTAGTGATCTATTCTGCACTCCAGGGGTTTTCAATCTACTACGAGAGTGAATAGGAGTTCACCTTTGTCTGATATCTGTTGTCATTCTCTCTCGCTTCTTTAACTGATTTTTTTCTCAGCTAATAAAACATCCACCCACAACTCCCCGCAAACACCAGGCCACTCTAGCAAAACCTCTCTCACTCCGCCTGCGCAATCCAGCTGACTTCCGGTTACAAATAACCACGTGATTGGGTACCCTTGCTGCGCATGTCTAGTAGGAAGTCGGACTATACCACTTTTCCTACGGAAGGGGTACACTTTCTATGTTTTTAAGTTTAAAACCGATTTCTGATATTAGACTTTTATCATTTCAAGCCTATACGGAGGCTATGAGTGAGTTTAGTGTGGCAGAAGATGAAAGAACTGGACGGGAATACGGACGAAATTGGAGCAGGGTTTGGGCTCTCCCCCTCGCAGATAATGGGAGGAGCCTGGCCCGAGCGAGCTCTTTCCTTTCGCTGCTGCGGCCGCAGCCATGAGGTGAGGGCGCGCTGGCCTCCATCAGGCGCTGACGCGTTTCGGCAAGGGACTGTCGGGCTTGGGACCGCAGCCGGGGTTGGGGGAGATGAAATGGAGGCCGCCCTAAAGCGGCCGGTCCCGGGGTTTGGGGGTAAGCCGGAGCACTCTCGTCCCGGGCCTCCGGGGTGGTGGGGGGCGGGGAGCGTCGCAGCAGCTGAGACCAGGAAAAGTCTGCCCCGGCTGGCGCCGCGCCGCGCACGTGTCCGGTCGACCCACGCGAGCAGAGCAGAGGGAGCGAACGAGACCAAGCCGTGGGCCCTTTCTTGCTTGGCACACCGGGAGCGGAGCCGATCTCTGCTTTCACGTGATGTAGGGCAAGCCTAGTGTAGGTCCCAGGTCTCCGACTGCCGAGAGAGGTGATCTCTTAACTCTTGACTCCATCCACTCCTTTGGCCACTCATAAAGGAAATCTCTGCGAATAGCCGAACGAGGCTTGTTACTGTGATAAAAAGGGGAAATAAGCCCAGAAAACACAGTAACTTGCCTGCATTCCTAGACTAGAAATCAAGCCTACTCACCTCGAATATTCTTCAAACGCTAAGTACCAGAAATGGCATAATCCACCTATTCAATAAGTCCTTGGCTTGACTTTCCAGAGGAGAAATGCGAACCTGAGGCTCCGAGAGGTGAAGGCATAGCGTGGGCTTTGAAGTCTAAACCCAAGGGGGCCAGCTGCACAGCCCAGAGCCTTAAAGATGATTTAGGGAAGAGTCTTATTTCGCGGCTGTGGTGTGGGTTGCAAAGGGCAGGTCTTGATGGGGACGTTCATTCTTGCCCAGGATTGGCTTTCAGAGTCTAATCATGTTTTCTGTGTGTCTAGTATGCTGAGGCTTCAGAAGAGGCTCGCCTCGAGTGTCCTCCGCTGTGGCAAGAAGAAGGTCTGGTTAGACCCCAATGAGACCAATGAAATCGCCAATGCCAACTCCCGTGAGTACCTGGGATCTGTCTCTTCACCCTACTTGCTTTTCTCCTGCGTCAGATGAACAATAACAATTATGTTGACTTTTTTTTTTTTTTTTTTTTTTTTTTTTTGAGACAGTCTTGCTCTGTTGCCCAGGCTGGAGTGTAGTGGTGCCATCTCATCATTGCAACCCCTGCTCCCAGGTTCAAGTGATTCTCCCACCTCAGCCTCCTGAGTAGCTGGGATTAGAGGCGTGCACCACCACGCCCGGCTAATTTACTCTTTATATTTTATTTTATTTTTTTTGAGACAGAGTCTCACTTTATCACCCAGACTGGAGTTCAGTGGTAGGATCTCAGCTCACTGCAACCTCTGCCTCCCAGGTTCAAGCGATTCCCCTTCCTCAGCCTCCCAAGTAGCTGGGACTAAGGCACGTGCCACCACACCCAGCTAATTTTTGTATCTTTAGTAGAGATGGGGTTTCATCATGTTGGTCAGGCTGGTCTCAAACTCCTGACCTCAGGTCATCCGCCCACCTCAGCCTCCCAGAGTGCTGGGATTATCGACGTGAGCCACCACACCTAGCCTGTGTTGACTTTTTACAAACCTAGGAAGGTTCATTCAGAGTATGTATAAAATGGAGGAGTCATTGTATCAGGCTTGTTCTTTTGAGTGTGTTCTAATATATTTAAAAGGTAGAAATGGCCAGGCGTGGTGGCAGGCATCCCAGCTACTTGGGAAGCTGAGGCAGGAGGATCATGAGCCCAGAAATTCAAGACCAGCCTGGGCAACATAGGGAGACTGTCTCAAAGACAAAGGTATCTCTCACAACTTCTGTTTGTGAAGGAAAAAGAAAAGAGAGGTTTTTTGGGTTTTCGAAGGTAAGAAACAAGTTCTAGTGTTTCCATTCTTTTTGAGACCATGGGGCCAAGAACGTGAGCAGTGTCTCTGGCCTGGCCTATTTGGACTGTGGGATGTGCTTGGGCCCCAGTTGACTGACCAGGTGCATTATGCTTTCCCAGGTCAGCAGATCCGGAAGCTCATCAAAGATGGGCTGATCATCCGCAAGCCTGTGACGGTCCATTCCCGGGCTCGATGCCGGAAAAACACCTTGGCCCGCCGGAAGGGCAGGCACATGGGCATAGGTAAGTGTGGTCGTCTTCTTAAGAAATGATGGGTGCTGGCGTCTGTGCTGAGATATATTCAGGATCTAAGCACTCTGTCTCATCTTGAGCCCGTTTCTTACTCCTTGATATTTGATGTGTTTTCTGCCTGTGTGCAAATCAGAAAGTTGGTGCTGGTATTGGAATTGAGATATCCAATTGAGAGTAGGAGGTCACGTTTACTAAGTCCCTAACTACACTATGCCAAGGATTCTGTACTCTAGTTTCAGAATGATCGAAGGAAGCTCCTTACAACGTGCTGTGTTACCTTGGTGCACTACCTGTTACACCCACATTCTGCATGAAGTGAATGGGGAAATATTGCTGTATTTGTGCTTCCTTTAAAATTGAGTAAACGAGGCCGGGCGCGGTGGCTCACGCTTGTAATCCCAGCACTTTGGGAGGCCAAGGCGGGCGGATCACGAGGTCAGGAGATCGAGACCACGGTGAAACCCCGTCTCTACTAAAAAATACAAAAAAAAAAAAATTAGCCGGGTGTGGTGGCGGGCGCCTGTAGTCCCAGCTACTTGGAGAGGCTGAGGCAGGAGAATGGCGTGAACCCAGGAGGCGGAGCTTGCAGTGAGCTGAGATTGCGCTGCTGCACTCCAGCCTGGGTGACAGAGTGAGACTCCGTCTCAAAAAAAAAAAATTGAGTAGACGAAAGAACTTACGTAGTTGGGATCATCATCTGGAAAATGGAAGTAATGCTACTTAAAATGAGGTTGTGAGGATTAAATGAGTTAAGGACCCTGAATTGAAACTATGTTCACTTGGTGTACTATACACAGTGGGCCTGGGTAGTGGCCTGTTCCTAACTCATCTTCTCCACAGGTAAGCGCAAGGGTACAGCCAATGCCCGAATGCCAGAGAAGGTCACATGGATGAGGAGAATGAGGATTTTGCGCCGGCTGCTCAGAAGATACCGTGAATCTAAGAAGATTGATCGCCACATGTAAGCACACCCTCTTGGGCCCAGTACCCATTTGCTGCTTTGATGGCTAGTTCATTTCCCAGAGATGATTTTTTTTTTTTTTTTTTTTTTTTTTTTTTTTTTTTTTTTGAGATGGAGTCTTGCTCTGTCACCCAGGCTGGAGTGCAGTGGCGCGATCTCCGCTCACTGCAACCTCCGCCTCCTAGGTTCAAGTTATTCTCCTGCCTCAGCCTCCTGAGTAGCTGGGACTACAGGCATGTGCCACCACGCCCGGCTAATTTTTTTGCATTTTTAGTAGAGACGGGGTTTCACTGTGTTAGCCAGGATGGTCTCCTGGCCTTGTGATTCGCCTGCCTCGGCCTCCCAAAGTGCTGGGATTATAGGTGTGAGCCACCATGCCCAGCCTGCAGAGATCTGTCTTACTGGCCTTGGGTAGGGAGCTTTTTTTTGGAGACAGAGTCTCTGTCACCCGGGATGGAATGCAGTGGCACGATCTTAGTTCGCTGCAACCTCTGCTTTTGAGGTTCAAGCACTTTGCCTGCCTCACCCTCTCGAGTACCTGGGATTACAGGCGTGCACTACCACGCCTGGCTAATTTTTGTATTTTTAGTAGAGATGGGGTTTCACCATTGGCCAGACTGGTCTCGAACTCCTGGCCTCAAGTGATCCGCCCACTTCAGCCTCTCAAAGTGGTCAGCCACCACGCCCAGCCACGGGTAGGGAGCCTTTCTAAGAAAGTTTTTCTATTCTGATCTTTCTTTTTTCCCCATATGCCGTCAGGATAGCCCAACAGTTTATTTGCCAGGCAAGTTCTGTCTAGGAACTGCACAAAAAAAAGTCATGGTTTAGGAAGTAATTCATGCAGCAATAGGAGAAAAGAAAGGAACCTACGAGCTTAGTGACCTTGGGTGGAGGAACAGCTCACAAGGCAGCCTCTGATCCATCACCAACCAGCATCTCTTCACTCTGTGTACCCTGCAGGTATCACAGCCTGTACCTGAAGGTGAAGGGGAATGTGTTCAAAAACAAGCGGATTCTCATGGAACACATCCACAAGCTGAAGGCAGACAAGGCCCGCAAGAAGCTCCTGGCGTAAGTTTCTTTTCAGAGTCTTAGGGGAAAGTTCTTTGACCTTTGAGAGTTGTTCTTAGATACTTAAAATGTGCCAATGCCTAAGTCTTGACTTGCACATAGTCTGTCATAGGAATACAGCTGTTCCCTTAGAGGCACCCACTCCTCTGTCCTGTACACACCCACTCTTCCTTTCTCATAGGGACTAGAGGTTAGTTGAAGCAGGAGCCCTTGGTCCAGCAACTCATTCCTGAAGCTGACTAGGCTCAAAGGGAGAGGTCTGGGGATGTGCTTCTATCTCCCCAGCATCTCATCTCTTCCCAAACTGACCCATCTTTTCTCTTCCCTGACCAGTGACCAGGCTGAGGCCCGCAGGTCTAAGACCAAGGAAGCACGCAAGCGCCGTGAAGAGCGCCTCCAGGCCAAGAAGGAGGAGATCATCAAGACTTTGTCCAAGGAGGAAGAGACCAAGAAATAAAACCTCCCCCTTTGTCTGTACATGCTGGCCTCCGTGGTTACACAGATCAGCCATTAAAATAAAACAAGCCTTAATCTGCCTTCCTCTCTGCTTCTTGCAAGGTTTACAGCTACTCAGTGAGGTTTTTTTTTGTTTTGTTTTGTTTTTTTTTTTTTGAGATAAGTCTCGCCCTGTTGCCCAGGCTTGAGTCCGATGGTGCAGCCTTGGCTCACCGCAAACTCCACCTCCAGGTTCAAGCAGTTCTCCTGCCTCAGCCTCCTGAGTAGCTGGGATTACAGGTGTGTGCCACCACGCCCGGCTAATTTTTGTATTTTAGTAGAGACTGGATTTCACTGTTGGCCAGGTTGATCTCGACCTCCTCCTGAACGCAAGTGATCCACCTGCCTCGGCCTCCCAAAGTGCTGGGATTGCAGGCGTGAGCCACTACACCTGCCTGCTCACCGAGTCTTTTACCTTGTTTTAGTGAGATGTAGGGAGAAAAGGAATGGCTTCTGTGCAAGCCTCCAAAATACTGTTCCTCAGAACTGCCCTTCAAAGCACGAGTGACACCTAAGAAGTGGTCTCAGAATGTTGGTTGGGACCAGTAGTTGTGACATCAGTTAAGGAATCCCAGTCTTTACAAAAGCTGTAGGAAATACTTAGAGTGTTGATACTTCTCAGCTGACAAGTGGGGGTTGCAAATCGGACCTGAGCTTGGGCTACTGGTTACTACCTAAGCTGTCACTAAACAGCTTTATTGAGATACAGTTGAAACTTTGAGACAAAACACCCTGTCACCCAGGTTGGAGTGCAGTCAGCAACCCCCGCCTCCTGGGTTCAAGCCACTCTCCCTACCTCAGCCTTCTGAGTAAGTTAGGATGACAGGCACCCACCACCACGCCTGGCTAATTTTTGTATTTTTTTTTTTTGAGACGGAGTCTTGCTCTGTTGCCCAGGCTGGAGTGCAGTGGCGCAATCTCGGCTCACTGCAAGCTCTGCCTCCCGGGTTCAGGCCATTGTCCTGCCTCAGCCTCTCCGAGTAGCTGGGACTACAGGTGCCCGCCACCACACCCGGCTAATTTTATGTATTTTTAGTAGAGATGGGGTTTCACTGTGGTCTCGATCTCCTGACCTCGTGATCCGCCCGCCTCGGCCTCCCAAAGTGCTGGGATTACATGCGTGAGCCACCGCACCCGGCCCTAATTTTTGTATTTCTTAGTAGAGACGGGGGTTTGCCATGTTGGTCAGGCTGGTCTTGAACACCTGACCTCAGATGATCCACCCGCCTCTGTGCCTGGCCCCCCAGCTCTTTTCTGAGGAACTCTTCTGTTGGAGTGACGAGCTGGCGTGCCTTTCAGGGGATGTAATGGGCTGATGGGAAAGGGCAAGACCTGAGTGGGAATGGCAGGTTGGCTATGGTGTCAGGGCCAGCAGACCCCTCCTAGCTCTGCCTCTGGCGTCCTCATCCTGTTCTGGGCAGGATGGGCAGGTGGGTAGCAGAAGGCAGGGAAGCCCACACTTAGAAATGTCCCAAGGAGGCCAGGCACAGTGGCTCACACCTGTAATCCCAGCACATTGGTAGGCCGAGGTGGGCAGATCATCTGAGGTCGGGAGTTCGAGACCAGCCTGACCAACATGAAGAAAACCCATCTTTACTAAAAATACAAAATAAGCTAGACGTGGTGGCACATGCCTGTAATGCCAGCTACTTGGGAGGCTGAGGCAGGAGAATCGCTTGAACCGGGAGACAGAGGTTGCGGTGAGCCGAGAGCCATTGCACTCCAGCCTGGGCAATAAGAGTGAAACTCCATCTCAAAAAGAGAAAAATAAAATGTCCCTCATCATATGCATCACAGCCTGGGATGAGAGGACACTGGCTTCTGGATCCCCCTGGCCACTGGAGTGGCCTGCGTGTTTTACCCATTAGCTCTTGCCCTTTGAAGTGGGGAAGCTGAGGCCTAGAAAGGGAAGGGTCTTGGCCAAGCTCCCAGCTTGGTGTGTGGGACACCTGCTTCCCAGGCCTGGCCCAGAGGAGGAGGGGTAGTGGAGACTGCCCACCCCCAACCCTTCCATGCAGTAGAGAGATGACAGGAAGGAGAAGCTGGGTGTGGTGGCTCACGCCTGTAATCCCAGCACTTTCGGAGGCTGAGCGGGAGAACTGCTTGAGTCCAGGAGTTTGAGACTAGCCTAGGCAACACGGCGAAAACTCATCTCTACAGAAAATACAAAAATTAGCCGGGCATGGTGGTGCACCCCTGTAGTCCCAGCTACTCAGGAGGCTGAGGTGGGAGGATCACCTGAACCCGAAAGGTGGAAACTGCAGTGAGCCAAGATTGCACCACTGCACTCCAGCCTTGGTGACAGAGCCAGACCCTTCCCCTCAACCCCCAACCAAACAAAACAAACAAACAAAAAAAATGACAGGGAGGAGAATGAGATAACCCAATATGAGACCCTCCCGGGATTCCAGAGCCTGCAGCACAGAAGCTGGTTTCCACCCTGGACCAGAAGATGGTGCTACTTGCTCACAGGTCGATGCAGGTGTCAGCTGCTGCCTCACTGGAGTTGTTTTTTTTTTGGTTCTGTTTTTGTCTGTTTTGGGGGGCGGGAGAAAGACATGGGTTATGAAGTTGTAGGAACCTACCTCTTGGAAGGCCTTGGGTTTCCCCACTTCTTTCCGAACCTCACCCCAGGCCTGAAGTTGGCCTCTTTCCACCGTGGGCCTCCAACCCCTTCCCAGGCCAGTGCCTAGGCGGAGTCCACTCCCATGGGAGCCCCAAGCAGAAAGAACCCCTAAAGTAACTGCTGGATCTTTTCCAGGTCCTGTAGCCTTGGGAAAATCTGATTAAAAGATGTGTCCTCTTGTTTCCTTACTTATGGAAAAAGAAAAAAGAAAAGATGTGTCCTGCCAGGCACATTGGCGTGAGCCTGTAGTCCCAGTGATTCTGGAGGCCGACTGGGAAGGGCTACATGAGCCCAGGAGTTTGGGGCTGCAGTGAGCTATGACAGTGCCTGTGAATAGACACTGCATGCCAGCCTGGGCAACATAGTAAGTCCCTGTCTCTAAAACAAAAATATCAAAAATAATTTGTAGGCTGGGCACGGTGGCTCACGCTCGTAATCCCAGCACTTTGGGAGGCCGAGATGGGTGTATAATTTGAGGTCAAGAGTTCGAGACCAGCCTGGCCAACATGGTGAAACCCTGGCTCTACTAAAAATACAAAAATTAGCCGGGCATGGTGGCATGCACCTGTAATTCCAGGTATTTGGGAGGCTGAGGCAGGAGAATCACTTGAACCCAGGAGGCAAAGTTTGCAGTGAACTGAGATTGAGCCACTGCACTCCAGCCTGGGTGACAGAGCGAGACTCCATCTCAGAAAAAAAAAAAATTGTAAAAAAGTATGTTTTTTCTTTCAAGAGCATACAAGTGTCCCTATCATATAATTCCACACCCTTTCAAGGAGCTCGTGACCCACACCCTTACCACGTAAAGAATCCCTGAGCAAACCCAATGCTTGATTTTCTAGAGGAGGAAACAGAGACCCAGAGGAGCCAGTGACTTTTCTGCTGTGCTCAGCAGTGCGGCAAACAGGCTGGGAGGTGGAGGGGCTAGGCTGGCTACCGGCTGGTGGCAGACACAAGTGGGGTGTGCAGAACCTCAGTGCTGCACGAACACTGGCGCCTGACTCTGATTCCCGGGCTGCAGTCTCCCGACGTGGGAGGGTGTGATTCAGATTGGGGTGCAGCAGAGGCACTGAGCACAGCTGCTACTGCAGGGCTGTGAGCTGGAGAAGAGGGTACAGAGGGGTCTGGCCTCCTTCCAGTACTGCCTCTGAGGCTACGGCAGGGCTAACCTAGGCTGGCTTCCTGCAAAGCACAGGGAGGCTGAGGCTGCCTTCCTTGCACTCCTCAGCAGGTGCCCCCACCTGCCCAGGCATTGGGCGGACAGGGGGTAAGAATGGGGGTGAAGAATGTTGAAGGGGCCAAAGGAAGCAGTGCTGGCAAAATGAGTGGGGTTGCACCGAGGGGCTCATTCTCTCTTCCCCCCACCTCCAGCATCCATCTCTCCAGACTCCCTCCTCTTTCTGCATCTCCCTGAAGTCCAGGGAACCTTCATCCCACATAGTACAAGCCAGGTGAAGCTCAGCTTGTGGGTGGGGGGGCATGAAGGGCACATGTGGGTCAGAGACAACAGAGCCAAATGGTGGGATGGGATCACCAGTAGCTTCCTAGGCATCCTTTGCCCCAGGCCAGTAGTGTTGCTGGTCCGTCCACCCCCAGAGTGGGCACAGAGGAGGGCAAAGGCTACAGTGGGGCACCAGCTGTTCCCAGGCCCTAGGCTGTGAGCATGCTGCATGGGGTTCAGCCACCGGAAAAAGCTGCTGTGCTCAGCAGTGCGGCAAATAGGCTGGAGAGGGATGGGCATCTAGGCCAGCTGCCGGCTGGTGGCAGACACAGAGCTGGGTGTGCATAAGGCGTGGCTGCAAGGCTCTCAGGCTCTTGATCCCTGGAGCCTCTGGCCCAGCGTCTCAGAGTGTCTCTGTCTCCATTTTGTTGGTTTAAGGCATTGAGGAAGCCAGGGCAGGGGAGGGAAAGAGCTGAACGGAGAAGAAAAAGCCACGGTTTCCAAGACTGGCTTGATCACTACTTTGCTGTGTGACCCTGGACAAGTCATTAGCCCACTCCAGGCCTCAGTTTCCCCATGTATAAAGAGGGCAGGGTTGAGCCGGATAATCTGTGTGACCTTGGATAGGCCACCTAACCTGGCTGTGCCTCAGTTCTTCCCTGTGAGAGGAGAACACCCCCGACTTGCCTCACGGGATCCTGGAGAGGATTAAGTAACATCAAGTTCCTGGCACGGCTCCCTGGGCACAGTAGGCGCCTATTTATGAGTCCCTCTCTTCAAGCATTCACACTGGGCTTGTGACCTCTTCTTCCACTCCCACGGCTGGGGATCCTAGGAGGGGGAGGGTCACCCGGCTTTCCCGGCTCTCTCGACCCCCAGCCTCCAGGGCTTTCCTCAAATCAAGGAGCCCAAAGAAAGCTCAAGGAGGGGACCCAAGGTCTGGACCCACCTGGCCTACCTTGCTAAGGGGGCGGGGGCTGTAAACCGGAACCGGTGGAGGAGGGGGCGCTCATCAGGAAAGGCAGCCCCCCATCTGCATCCCGGCAGCGCCAGCAGTGCCCCAGCACCCCCGCAGCCCGCCTCTCCTTGGCGCCCCGCTCCCCTCCGCCTATAAATAGCACAGGACGTGCTCGCCGTGGCAATGACGCGGCTGGGCAGGCGGAGGGGAAGGAGGCAGCTCTGCCAGAGCGGTGGGCGGCGAGCGCGGCGGCGGGAGGGGTGCGGCCCCTCCGTGCTGGGCTCCGATGACAGGCGCGACTGAGTCATCCCGGGGCCCCACGGGCCACGACTGTACCCGCCGCCAGCGTTTCTGTCTCCGGCTTGGCGGACTGCGGGGACGAGGCTGACCTCGGATGGGTACTGAGCCCTCCCAGACCCCCGGCACGCCCGGTCTCGGAGGGCACCTCTGGGTGGGCAAGATCGATCTCGACGGCCCTGGCGCGCAGGAGCATGTCCGCCCCTGCGCGACTCAGGTGCACATGGAGGCGGAAACTGACCGCAGCCCCAAGCCGTTTCCCTCCAGCGTCCCCAGACCTCCTCCCGCTTTCCTCAGGTCCCCTTTCGGCTCTCCCCAGGCCCCACCCTCCTCGGGCTGCTGGAGGAAGGGGATGAGGCCTGGGACCCCTGCCATGTTGCCGCCTGCCCAGCACCCCTCCTTTCAGAGACGGAGGAATCCTTCCACCCTCAGCCTTGCCCCTCTCAGCATCCCCAGACCCCACTCCCCACTTCCCTGCCCCTTTCCTTCCTCTGTCCCAGTGAGAGACACAGAGCAGATGGGCTGGGACAGGAAACATTTAATTAGGGGTCTGGGGGCTCAGCAAGGCCCCAGACCCATCATGCAGCCTCATGTACAGTGGGCATTGGGCCCGCCCCTGGGATATTGCTGGGGGGGCCTCATGGCAGCAAACAGGGCAGTGTGGCTTGAGACCCCGCTTTGCGGGGGAGAAGTGGGGCAGGGGCCTTTGGGTAGGAGGGTCTGTGTTTCTCCCACTGCATGGGAGGGTGTAACTGTGCCCAGGATGGGGGTGGCATGGGCTGGCACAATCAAGGGCATAAGAGGAGGATCTGAGCTTGGGGGAGGGAGGTTGGCACCAAGAAAAGCAGCCTGTATTAAGAGAGGGGTCCTCTCTGTGTATGCCCACCTCACCCCATTTCCTGGTGGCCAAACAGAACATTCCACCTTCCTTATCTGTCTTCCACCCCCTCTTTTTCCCAGGGCTCTGTGTCCAGAACAAGGGAGCAGATAAAGCCAGCAAAGGGGCTCCTGCAGCACCTGCCCTGTCCCCTGCAGAGCCTGGAGAGAAGCAGGAGAAAGGTCAGCCCAGAGGGTTGGGTTCCTGGGGCGGCTGGGCAAAGCCTGGGACTGGAACTGACAGTCACAGGCTCCCCTGGCGGGTGGTTCCTGCGTGACCGCGGGTCCTGACAGTGAAATGGGTTTGCTTTGACCAAGCATGGGCCAGGACTTTGTTCTCAGTTGGGTTTCCGTGTGTCCAGGCAGCTCTTGGGTTTTCTTTTCTTTCTTTCTTTTTTTTTTTTTTTTTTTGAGACAGAGTCTCGCTCTGTTGCCCAGGCTGGAATGCAATGGTGCAATCTCAGCTCGCTGAAACCTCCGCCTCCCGGGTTCAAGTGATTCTCTTGCCTCAGCCTCTGGAGTAGCTGGCATTACAGGCAGACCACCATCATGCCTGGCTAAGTTTTGTACTTTTAGTAGAGACGGGGTTTCACCATGTTGGCAGGCTGGTCTTGAACTCCTGACCTCAGGTGATCCGCCCACCTCAGCCTCCCAAAGTGCTGGGATTACAGGCGTGAGCCACCACACCCGGCCAGCTCTTGGGTTTTCTACTTGAACGGACAGTCTCTGATTTGTCACACCTTCCAGGGACCTCAGCCTTCCCCTCTCTGTCGGCCCAGGTTTCAAGTAATGGAAGAGATTCCTGCAAAACTTTCCTGAGAATTGATGGAATGACAGAGGTGGAGACCAGGAGGTAGACTCAGGACCTTCCTATGGCCCTGGGTCCCCTCCCCACCCAGGGTGGAGGGCCGAGGACACAAAAAGGCCTGCTCCCAAGACCTCACTTGCAAAGGAGCAGATGCATGGTCACACACACATAGACCCAAGCAGAGGCTCTGTGGGGAGAGGGATGTGCCAGGCATGCGCAGGTGGTGTGGGCAGGGGAAGGCTGGGAGAAGCAGCAAAGAAATTCCCTGGGAACCTTCCCCAGGGCTGGACTCAGCCCAGCAAGTAGACTGGGGTGCCTGGGCGCTGGGTGGACCTACCTGTAGCTTCCTCATTCCCTCCCACCCCACCCCATCCCCACCAAGTCCCAGAGGATCAACCCAGTCAGGGCACCCCACTCAAGAAATAAAATCTTCCTCAGTACAGAAGGCTCCTAAGCCACAGTAAGTGGCACCTAGGAGAGAGACAGAGGGAGGAAGGGTATGGAGTGGACAAGGGGGCCTGATCCCCTCCCTGGCCAGAAGCAAGGTCCAGGCATGGGCAAGGGTGGTATCTCGGTTCCCTTGGCTCCTCTCAGATCTCGGTCAGGGAGTCGACTGGCACCAGGCCCCGCTTCTTGCCACTGCTGACGCGGATGAAGCCGTCAGCATCCTTGCTTCTGCCCACGCCCACACAGATCTGAGCCAGAAAGACACGGAGCTGAGAGGCCTGGCATGGCCTGCAGCCCTCGCCCTGAGTCCTGCCCATGGCCCCCAGGGGACCCACCCTGGGGGATGATGGGACCAGTGTCAGATGTGGATGGAGCCCTTTGCTGGAGTGATGGGACCAGATCCCACGAGTGTAGAGGCCTCAGCAGCAAGACACCCAGCAGCGCTTCAGGGCTGAACTTGGAGATCAGCCGCTGTACTGTCCTGCCTCATCCCCATCACAGAGGAGGTGGAGGGAAAAGGACTTGCCTCAAATGACACAAAAAGCCAGAGCTAGCATTCAAACCTGAGCTTTAGACTCTGAATCCAGTGCTCCTGCCCTAACCCAAGCTCCCTCTAATGTCATTCAGTCTCCTGTCTCTGTTGGTTACCAGCCCAAATTCCCCAACAGGGGCTGGTAGGAAGGCCCTGCAACCCTTTCTTTCTAACACGCTTTCCCCTCAGCTGCCAAGATCAGCCTCCTCCTGGAGAACGTTTGCCCCCACACCGCAGCCTGTCTCCCCTGCCCACTCCCTCCCTCCACCATAGGGCCTGCGCTGGGCCTCAGGCACTCACCTGGTTCTCCTTGAGGCTCATGTAACCCTGTTCCTTGTTCCCGGAGAAGGGTTGGCAGCAGCGCCAAACATTCTCGCCTGGCCTCACCCGTTGCACAAAATTAGCTGGGAAGAAGCCAACCCGGTCGCCGATCTTGCCCTGGGGTTAAGGTTGGCAATGAGCACCCGCGCCACACCCCGCCCCTGCTGCCCACCACTGCTTTCTCCAGACCCGGTTCCCACTCAGCGCCAATGCCATCATCCTCCAGATCTAGGGCTCTCCGTATTCCAGCCCCCAGCCAGGTGGCTTCTGGGCCAGGAATGGCATGAGGTGAGCAGAGGGACAAGGCTGAGGCAAGGAGAGTCAAAACTGAGAGGACGTCCCAAGGGTTGCTCCTAGTTTTGGCTGGGATCAGTGGTTGGAGGAGAGGTTGTCTTTGGGGCCTGGAGAGAAGGTGGGGGCAGTGCCCATTGGGGGTGGGGGCTGCTGGGGTGCCTACCAGGGTCCCTCCACTCCCCACCCTGCCAAGTCACCTTCCACCAGTCCTCGTTAGAGTCATCCACCAGCATGATCCGATCTCCAGGCCTGGGGAGGACAGAGCTAGGGTCGCATATGGAGCAGGGAGTCGTGCCCCTCCCCATCCTAGCAGCCCCTGGGTACCTGGGGACCCTGTAGTCCTCAGCTGGGAGAGAGGGTTCTTTTTTTTTTAGATAGAGTCTCACTCTGTCACCCAGGCTGGAGTGCAATGGCACGATCTTGGCTCACTGCAACCTCCACCTACCAGGTTCAAGCCATTCTCCTGCCTCAGCCTCCCGAGTAACTGGGATTACAGGCACCTGCCACCATGCCCGGCTAATTTTTGTATTTTTAGTACAGATGGGGTTTCACTATGTTGGCCAGGCTGGTCTCGAACTCCTGACCTCAAGTGATCTGCCAGCCTCAGCCTCCCAAAGTGCTGGGATTACAAGGGTGAGCCACCGCGCCCCGCTGGGAGAAGATTCTTGATGCCCTCAGAGGACACCATGTGACCACAGGTACAGCAGGCACTTGCTGGGCAGCCCAGTCAGAGAGTGGGAGACACAACATTAGCATGAGTCACTCTTAGACCCTGGGCAGCTCCAGCTCCTGTCTGGGCTCAGCAGCCTCAAGCATGCAAGAAGGTTCCTGAAGGCCCCCCTCACACTATGCTCCAAGGTCTGGGAGCGCAGAGCTGCCCAGCGGGGCCAGGTCACAAAGAGGACTTACTGCAGAGCCAGATCATTGTTCTCCTGGGGCAGAAACTTGTAGAGTGCGACGTAGGAGTACATGGGCCCCACATCCTTCCGCAGGGTGGCTTTGGGGGGCTGCGGGAGAATCTCTGGGTCGGTGACCAGAAAGCAGCACCCTCACTACCCCCACTCTCCACTCGTTCTGAGTGTGCTACCCTGGGGGCTGTGAGGGGACACAGTGAGTCCTGGGTCAATGGCAGGGAGAAGTGAGACCCTTGTACATGCTATGCTCACCCACCCCAAAGGGCAGTGGGACGGGCATGGAGAGGGGAGCCCCCTTCTGCCTGCTGTACCCTGTGGCTGCCTGCGTTTGGGAGAGCAGAAATAGGTGCAATGGGCAGTGGGCTGGGGGTGGGAGGGTAACTCCTCCTGCCTCCCATGCCCTCTCATCCTGGCATTGCCCATCCCTGAGGATAAGTGAGGAAGCAGTGAATCCCCACGCCCCATGCTCTCGCCCCCCTATGAATCAATGGCAAGGAGAAATCACACCCGCTTCTCACTCTGACCTTCCTGGCCAGTGCCAGTACAGGCTCACCTGCTGTCCAGGACTCTGCTCCTCTGGTCCTGGCCCTTCGCCCTCTGCTGGGGCTGTGAATGCTGGAGATGCTAGGGGCGGGAGAGGGAAAGGGTGAGAGGCAGCAGGGAGCACCCTCCATTGTACCCCATTCCTGCCCCTGGTGCCCACCACCACTCACCACTGTCACCAGGCCCCTCCTCGGAGCTGCGGATGCTGCCTTCCCCATCCTCGGTCAGCTCATCTCGCTCACTCTAGGGACAGAGAGAGGAGAGGGCTCAGCCCCCGAGCCCACTGTCATGCTCAGACACCCCTCCCCAGAAGACCCCCCTTTTTGCCCACCATACCAGGCTCCTTGTCGGGGACTCAGAGGTGCTGCTGAAACTGGAGCGGTTCATCAGTGCCAAGGAGGTGCCATAGCGCAGGGTCTCATAAACAGGGTCCACCTTTCCACTGTCCCCTGCGGAATATCCACCCTCAAGGCCTGGCTCTGCCCCGAAGCCCTGCATCTCTAGTCCCAGCTCAGCATGCCCCAGGCTGAGCTTCCCAGCTGCCCCCTCACCTGTCCCTCCCAGGTCTTCCTCATCCCAGAGATGGCTCCAGGTCCTCCCATGGTGCCCACGCAGAAACTTGGAGCATCCTTGACTCTTTGCTGTCTTCACTGCCCACAGCCACTCCGCCACCTAGTCCTCCCTCCTAGCATCCCTACAACTTGTCCACATGTCTCCATTGCCACTGCTATCAGTCTAATTCACATCACCACAGTCTCTTGGCAACTGTCATGGCCTTTCAACTGGTTCCCATGCTTCCACTCCAGCCCTGCCAATCCACACAGCAGCCAGAACGCTTTTGTAGAAACACACAAATTGCCCTTAGAAGAAAGTCCAAAAGGCTACCCTAAAATGGACCCCGAGGCCTCGTACCCATGGTCTCTTTTTCTTTTTTCTTTTTTTTGAGATGGAATCTCGCTCTGCCACCCAGGCTGGTGTGCAATGGCATGATCTCGGCTCACTGCAACCTCTGCCTCCTGGGTTCAAGCAATTCTCCTGCCTCAGCTGGGATTACAGGTGCCTGACACCACGCCCAGCTAATTTTTTTGTATTTTTAGTAGAGATGGGGTTTCACCATGTTCACCAGGCTAGCCTTGAACTCCTGACCTCAAGTGATCTGTTCGCCTTGGCCTCCCAAAGTGCTGGGATTACAGGCATGAGCCATCTCGTCTGGCTGTACCCATGGTCTCTTTACAGCCCCTCCATCGTCTTCCCTCAGCCCCAGCCACTTTGCCACTTTGCCCTTTCTTTTCTTTTTTTTTTTTTTTTGTTTGTTTGTTTTTTTGTTTTTTTGAGACAGAGTCTCACTCTGTCTCCCAGGCTGGAGTGCAGTGGCACGATCTCCGCTCACTGCAGCCTCTGTCTCCCGAGTTCAAGCGATTCTCCTGCCTCAGCCTCCTGAGTAGCTGGGATTACAGTTGTGTGCCACCACGCCCAGCTAATTTTTGTATTTTTAGTAGAGACGGGGTTTCACCATGTTGGTCAGGCTGGTCTCAAACTCTTGACACTGTGATCTGCCTGCCTCGGCCTCCCAAAGTGCTGAGATTACAGGCGTGAGCCACCACACTTGGCACTTTGCCCTTTCTTTAACTCTCTGTCCTTCCTTACTCAGGCTTCCCTCTGCCCCACACCAGTCTTTCCAGATCCTAAATGGATGAACCCCTCATGCCTCATCCTTCACATCTCTGGGAATTCTTCCCTGATTTTGCAGATGAAGACAGCGAGCTTTTTCTTTTCTCTTAATTTAGAGACAGGGTCTCACCATGTTGCCCAGGCTGGACTCCAACTCCTGGGCTCAAGCAATCCTCCTGCCTCAGCCTCCCAAGTAAATGGGATTACAGGTATGAGCCACCACACCCAGCTTTCAGCACACATTCTATGCTCTATTCCTTATCTTCCCCACTTAAGGCACTCATGCTGATGGTGATTGATTGATGATTTGCATGACTGTCCATTTCAGTCCTATCTCCTTTACTAGACAATAAATTCCACCTTCTTCACTACTGTGTCTCAGAGTCCAGCACTGTGCCTGGCACTTAGTACGTGCTTAGTAAAGTGTTTATTGAAGGAATGATGAGTGAATGAATGAATGAACCGCAAATTCAGGACAGGAACCTCCAGAGAAGGGAAATGGTAGGAACTGTCTGTGCCAGTATGACTTAGGTACCCATCTCAGAAATGTTGATTTCTTTCTTTCTTTTTTTTTTGAGATGGAGTCTCGCTCTGTAGCCCAGGCTGGAGTGCAGTGGCATGATCTTGGCTCACCGCAACCTCCACCTCCTGGGTTCAAGCAATTGAGAGACGGGGTTTCACCGTGTTGGCCAGGCTGGTCAGGGATGTTGATTTCCCATCACACCACAGTGGGAGCAGGGACAGTGGCCAGGGGGCACTCACCAGTGGGTGGGGACTCTTTGCTTGTGGCACAGGCTGGTGGCGGCTCATGCACCAGGAGAGGGGAACTGAAGTTGCGGCGGAAAGAGGTGGACTAAGGCAAGAGAGGGCAGAGAGGGTTTGAGAAGGTCATGGCCCATGGAGAACTTGGTCCTTCCCAAGCCCAGGGCCCACCCCACAGGAAGGAGCAGCCCTAAGGGACAGTCATTCCCCCATGTGACAGTACTGGCAGCACTCAGCTGGCCATCTCTGCCTGGGTCCCCGCTCACCGTCTTGCCTGGGCATTGCTGGTGGGAGATCTCCTCAGAGCACCAGAGGTGGACGCTGACTTTGCACGTCTTACATCGCAAGCCCTGCTTGGAGTTTCCTAGGAAGAATTTGGGTTCAGCAATTGAGGACACCCCCGTGGGCAAAGGGAAAAGGAGGGGCACGTTAGGGCATGAGGAGAGCAGGGGTTGGGCATTCTCGTGCCAGCCTTGAGGCCCAGCACCTACCCCTCACACATTCAGGGTGTGAGGGAGCACGGAAGCCAGAGTCGTTAGTAAACGTGGCAGTGACACTGAGGCAGTGACACTGAGTATACCCCCACCCTTGGTGGTACTCCTTTCTCTGCCTGGGGTAAGAGGCACAGTTGGGGGCGGGTGCAATGGCTCACATCTGTAATCCCAGCACTTTGGGAGGCTGAAGTGGATGGATTGCTTTAGCCCAGGGTTTGACCAGCCTGAGCAACATGGCAAAACCCCATCTCTACAAAAAAATTTTAAAATTAGCCAGGCATGGTAGTGTGTGCCTGTAGTCCCAGCTACTACAGAGGCTGAGGCAGGAGGATCCCTTGAGCCAGGGAAGTGGGGGTTGCAGTGAACCAAGATCGCATCACTGCACTCCAGCCCGGGAGACAGAGCAAGACTCTGTCTCAAAAAAAAAAGAGACACAGAGGCACAGTTAGTATTGGGGCTCCTGAACAGCAAGAGCCCAATAATATTGGATGCAACATGGGCCCAATCCCCGGTACCCACGCTGGCCCCTCCCCTTGGCCGCCTCAGTGCCCAGGCACCTACCTACAATGAGCTGGTGGCACAGCTCACAAGGGCTGGCTCGCTTGAAGACATGTTCCTGGAAGCTGTGCAGCCTCACTGGTTTGAGCGCTGCGAGGGGACGTGGGACGGGACATGGGGAGGGGGATGGGGTGGGCAGGCCCCTGTCCGAGGCTGTGGGTGGTGGGGAGGGAGGGGGCAGTGGGGTCGGGGGCGTCAGCAGCACCTCGGTGGGGCACTTGAGCTCAGAGCCGGAGCGAAGGAAGAAGTTCTCCAAGCTCTTACTTCGGAGGATGGTCTTGAGGGAAAGGGAGCGCTTGAATCGCTGGAGCTGGGTGAAGAAGAGGGAGTTGTGAGTGGGAGCCTAGAGGGGGCTGGCCAGGGCAGGCTTCCCTTCAGGGTGTCTCTGGCGGTAAGGGCAGCAGCAGCAGCAGCAGCAGCATGGGGGCTAAGGGCCGGAGTGAAATGAAACAGTAAGAGAGAGGTTCCCCAGGTCCCGACGATGCTTCGCAATCTCGGGTGCCACAAGAGCCATGTGGGTGACCTCCATGGAGAAAGGAGTTCTGGCCGGGCGGGCAGCAATCAAGAGCAGTGGGCACTGTGGCAAACTGGATGGCCAGGGAGTAGCTGCAGGTCTCCTCAAGCCAACTGAGGCTGGTCTATAAGGCCAGTCCATTGTTGCCAGGTTTTCTAATTTTTCTTTTTCTTTTTTTTTTTTTTTTTTTTTGAGACGGAGTCTTGCTCTGTCGCCCAGGCTGGAGTGCAGTGGCGCAATCTCGGCTCACTGCAAGCTCCGCCTCCTGGGTTCACGCCATTCTCCTGCCTCAGCTTCCTCCTGCCTGTAGCTGGGACTACAGGTGCCCGCCACCACGCCTGGCTAATTTTTTTGTATTTTTAGTAGAGACGGGGTTTCATCGTGGTCTCGATCTCCTGATCTCGTGATCTGCCCGCCTCGGCCTCCCAAAGTGCTGGGATTACAAGCGTGAGCCAGCGCGCCTGGCCTAGGTTTTCTAATTTTTCAAAAGAAATCTAGACTTTTATGCGAAATTGGATACAAACAAGTTTAAGTGGTTTAGTTCCATTTTTCCTTGAAGAAATGGTAGTATACTATATTTCCTGTGCCTTGCTTTTTTTCATAAACAGTAAATCTTGGAAATCATTCCATACCCATACATAAATAGATTCATCATTCTTTTTTATGGCTACAAAGTATTTTGTTGTATGGGTGTACCATTTACTCAAGTTTAGAAAAAAAAAAAATAGGCACAGTGTGGTGGCTCCTGCCTATAATCTCAGCGCTCTGAGAGGCTGAGGCAGGAGGGAATCGCTGGAGCCGAGGAGTTGGAGACCAGCCTGGGCAACGTAGTATCCACCTGTGTTCTTGAACAGGCTGGTGGGGGGTGAGGAGTGGTCGTCCTGGACCCTCATCCTTGGGACTGATTCTCCCCCGCAGAAAGTCTCTCCAGCCCTCCCCTCCCTCCCATCGACTCATCACCTCACAGCCCTTAGTTCAGGCCCTGATGCTCCAGTCTGCTTCAAGAGCACAGCCTCCCCTCCAGCCCCCTGCTTCCACCTGTCCTCCATACAGCTGTTGTGGAGGTGATGCCTGACCCTGCTGAAAACCCTTCCTGGCTCCTCGGGACACCGTCTAAGTCTCTCGCCCCAGCCATGAGACTCTCCTTGCAACTTGGCCAAACCTGTCCTTCCAACCTGTGTCTTTGCAGCCCAGAAATGAGGATTCTCAAACTCATCCATTCTTTTATGCTTCTGAGCTTTTGACATGTTTGTCCTCTTCTCTGCCTCACTCAGTTCATACCCTCTTTATCCTGCCAATGTGCTTCCACTGGTCCTTCCTCTTCCAGGAACTCTCTTCTGCAGGAATTCTGTCTCATGACCCACTCCCTCCTCTGGTGTCCACTGCATCCAGCCCAACTTCTACCACAGCTCCACTCGGGTGATGCTTGTTATTTATTTCTCACTCCCTCAGGAGACCGTGAGCCCCTTGGGGATGGACACAGTTGCTGGCTTCAAATCCCCCCACACAGGCTCTCAACACATAGTAGGTGCTCAATCAGCAGCCTTTGGTGAATACATAAGCCAGGGGCTGGACTCTCCACGGAGCCTACATTCTGGAGGGCAGGGTCGATTCTGCGGTGAGGCCAGAGCTATTTCTACCTCTCACTCAAACATACCCTACTGAGTCTTCCCAGAGACAGGTCTGGAAACCTCTTGATCCAGAGCCTTGGCCGTCTCCCTTCCCGTTGAGAGCCACCTTACCCCTGCCCACTCCTTTCTACTAGAGACAGAAACAGGGGCCAGCAGCCTGGCTCCAGGCAGAGGGACTTGGCCAGAGTTCCCAGCTGGCACGCCGGGCAGCCTATGTGCCATGGCTGCCTGGCCACCCTGCCAAGGGGATGGAAGTGGTGGCCCCACCAGCCTCCCGGAGGCCAGCAGGCAGCAAGACAGAGGGGGAAGCAGAGGGGATGTTTGGGCACAAGACAGGCCCTGGTGTGCCAGCTGGGAGGCCAAAGCCCTGGGGTGTCTGGCACACTGAAGTGCTCAGTGCCTTCCAAACCCAGCTTCCTGGATAGCACTGTGGGCTTCTTTGTGTATCTATGAGAAGCAAGGCCCCAGGCCCCAGATGCCTGGGCCTTGGAGCATAGGTGGAAGGCTGGAGAGACAATTAATGAGAACACAAAACTCAGCCCAGGTCAGGCTCTGGGCCAGCCAGGACCGAGTGTGGCTCTGGAGGCTTGGATGGGCCCCAAGAGGCAGGTGAACCATCCACTGTTCTGTCCAGGGACCTCAGGCATGGAGCACACAGGGTCGCTGGAGGATGTGCTGGGGCTGGGGGCAAAACTAAACCTGCTGCCTGAAGGCAAATCACCTCACTTCTTCTCTCTGAGCCTCAGTTTCTCCACATCCAAGAGGGAAGACTAGATACTCTTTTTTTGTTTGTTTGTTTGTTTTGATGGAGTCTCTGCCACCCAGGCTGGAGTGCAGTGGTGCAATCTCAGCTCACTGCAACCTCCACCTCCTGGGTTCACGCCATTCTCCTGCCTCGGCCTCCCGAGTAGCTGGGACTACAGGCTCGTGCCACCATGCCCGGCTAATTTTGTATTTTTAGTAGAGGCAGGGTTTCACCGAGTTAGCCATGATGGTCTTGATCTCCTGACCTCGTGATTCACCCACCTTGGCCTCTCAAAGTGCTGGGATTACAGGCGTGAGCCACTGAGCCCGGCCTATCGTTTTTATTTTTTATTTTATTTATTTATTTATTTTTGAGACGCAGTCTTGCTCTGTCGCCCAGGCTGGAGTGCAGTGGCGCAATCTCGGCTCACTGCAAGCTCCGCCTCCCGGGTTCACGCCATTCTCCTGCCTCAGCCTCCCGAGTAGCTAGGACTACAGGCGCCCGCCACCACGCCTGGCTAATTTTTTGTACTTTTAGTAGAGACGGGGTTTCACCGTGTTAGGCAGGATGGTCTCGATCTCCTGACCTCGTGATCCGCCTGTCTCGGCCTCCCAAAGTGCTAGGATTACAGGCGTGAGCCACCATGCCCGCCCTATTGTTTTTATTTTTTTGAGACGGAGCCTTGCTCTATTGCCCAGGCTGGAGTGCAGTGGCACAGTCTTGGCTCACTGTAACCTCTACCTCCCAAGTTCAAGCGATTCTCCTGCCTCAGCCTCCCAAGTAGCTGGGATTACAGGCGCCTGTCACCACACCTGGCTAATTTTTTGTATTTTTTTTAGCAGAGATGGGGTTTCACCATATTGGCCAGGCTGGTCTCGAACTCCTGACCTCATGATCTGCCCGCCTTGGCCTCCCAAAGTGCTGGGATTACAGGCATGAGCCACTGCACCCAGCCAAGACTAGACACTCTCTAACCAATACAAGGCTCTAGGTCCAAATATCCCCAGAAACTTACATCTCTGAGGGGCTGTCATGGTCAGAACATTGGAATTGAGCTAGCACTTTATATGCAGCATCTCATTAATCCTGATGCTGCCCTTGGAGGTAGTGATAATTACTGTCCCACTTTTCAGATGAGGAACTGAGGCTCATAAGGGTTAAATCACTTACCCAGGAGTCCTCAGCTGGTAAACAGCAGAGCCAGGACTTGAACCAGTCGCTCCGGCCGCTGAGCCCAAAGCACCAGGAGCATCCTGCTGCGCTGAGCCCTGCCTGGGCCTCACCCTCGCCTCTCAGCTGGGCCCTGCCTGGGCCATCACCCTCGCCTCTCAGCTGGGCCAGGGGCTTGTCCGCAAGGTCAATCAGAGAGTTTAGGGTGAGAAGGGACCTGGAAGACTGGCCACCTAAAGCAGACCCCAACTCATCACTCTGCGATGGCCTGGTCACATTCCCTCTCGAGAGTTGGTTACCTCTTGTGATGGGAAGCAAGCAGTCTCTTGGGACAGTCATTCCATCTTTGGGCAGCTCCAGTCGCTGGAAAGTGCTTCCCTATATAGAGCTGAAACCTGCCTCCCTGGGATTTTCGCCTATCAGCTCTTGTTCCTCCCTTGGCTCCAGAAAGGGCTACTCCCTCTCATACACTTCAGCCCTTCAAATATTTGAAGACATCATCAATCATGTTCCCCCCATCCCCAGGCCCTTGTTTCCATAGTAATCCTCATAGGAGGAGGTTCCAAGTCTCCCTACCCTCCAGGCTGTGTCCTTTCCTGGTACCCCTTGGTCTCAGTGCCAAGAGCCACCTCTGCTGGGTACCAGAGGCCTCTGGAACAGAATGTTCCCAGGTACCAGAGCAGCCCCGACTCTGCCGGCCAACTCCCTGACTTGGTTGTGGGCCCCAGATCCCAGGGGGGTGGAGAATCGAGGAGGAATGACATGTCACCTGGGGTGGCTGGCAGATATCAGACTATGGCTACAGGTCTGGGTTGGGGCATCTCTGCCAAATGACTTGATGCCTGCCCACTCCAGACACATCGGGCTTGGCTACCCAAACCACATTTTGGCTCAGCCAGGCCAGGTATTCCTGCTCCTGGGGCTCCTCATTCCTGCGAGGACCTTTTCCCATCTCTTCTCCCCACTATATTTTTGGTGCCCTCACTTCCCTGGGACCCATTCTCTGGCATGGGGAGAAGCTACCATGTACCTCGGCAAGTGGGCCTGCCTGGTCACTCTTCCCTCCCAATGCACCCAGAGTTTGTCCAGCTAGGAGCCTGGACCACAAAGTCTGTTCTTCTGAATCCCCTCCCAGAGACAGGGCCTGGCCTGCCTGTTTCCTCCCCACCTCCCCATATCCTGGACGGCCCCTTATTTCCTCAATTCCCCACAGCGTCTCCTGAAAGGGCATGAGGCATATGGCAGTGGGTGGTGGCAGACGTGGCGCAAGCTGACTCAGAGCAGAGATGGCATGGGGTGGTCCTCCCAGGGGTGGCAACAAAGGGTGATGGGCAGGCTCTATGTGCTAAGAAGGGATGGAGACCAAGAGAGGAGGAGGACTCGCTAGAAGGGTTGCTGGGTGGCTTGGGTGCAGGGCTGATTCAGACTGGGGGCAAGCAGGAGGCTGGCCAGCGACTCCCAGGGGGCACCAACACTGATGAATAAGCCTGGAATGTTGGCATCACTGCCTGAAGGGCATTGGACCCCTCTGTTGTGCCTGCCTCACACTGAGCTGGGTGGGCAGCACCCAACCACACTCTTTTCCATCTCCTCCACCCACACAGTCTAGAGACAGGAGCTTCTTTGGGCCAGGTTGAGGTGCAGGATGGAAGGAGGCTAGCAGGGGTCCTGAGTTCCCTCTCTGCCCACCTTTGCCCTGCTGAATACCCCCAACCCAACCCACAGCCCAGTCTGTGTTAGTGCAAAATCCTTCACAAGAGTGATGTATAGGGGAGGGGCAGAGGGCCGGGGCTCCAGCTGGCCTGACACAGAGGGGCTGGATCAGGGGTGTAACCCCTCCTCTCCCCTGCTCCTTGAATCTCCAAGCTCAGACCCAGAGGTGACAACATTGGAGGGTCCCTGGCCTGGGAAGAGGGAAAGGTACAGACCTGCGGGCCTTGACCTCCCCTCCCCACACTGCTGAGCAGGCAGCTTCCTGGAGTACGGAGGCAGCACTACCCCGCACTCCTGCCCGCCTTCCAGCACTCCCACATAGGAGGAGGCTGGAGAGGACAGGCCTTGGTGTGGGAAACAGGGCAGGGCCTGGGAGGCTCCCAAGCCCCTGGAGGCAAGCAGGGGGACTGTGTATGTCTACCCAGGTGACTAGAGGGCAACTGAAATCAGGGGCATTGGAACTCATGGGAGGTTCAGCTCCCAGACCTTCTGCTTGACAGAGTTGTCACAAATATTCCAAGCAATATCCTCCCACCCAAACATCTTAGTCCTTTCCCAGGAGAGACTGAGACTTGGCTCTCTAAAGGGGAGTCAGCTCTGGCCTCACAGACCAGAGTCTCATTTTTAGAAGGGGGCAAGAGAGAGTCAGGTGTACACGTGAAGACTTGAATGTGGAGACCCGCTGGGTCCCCTGGTGCAGGATGGGGCTCCCTGGGGTGCCTCTGCCAGACTCCACCCTGACCCTACGGCCTCCTCCTCGGGTCACTCCCTTGATGACCTTGACCTTGAATTAACCTCAGCTCCTGCGGGATGGTCAAGATGGAAGAAGGAGGAAGGGGGACAGTGGGAAGAAGCCTAGCGAGGGAGCGATGCCTCCGGAGCCCAGGCTCCCATCATTTCTGGTCCTCACTGTCCCCTTTCGCATCTGGAGAACAGGAGCAGGATGGGAACAAAATACCGGGGGAAGAGGGAGGGAGGAGGTCTTGGCCTGAAGTCTGGGAGGTGGCACAGCCCTTTCTGTCCCATCCCCAGGCCCGCTCAGGTGGATCCCGCAGAAACAGAACTTCTCGCGGGCCAGTCGCCAGCACCTAGAACTTGGGAAGGGAGCAGACGGATTAGAGGTCGGGGGAGTGCTGAGTGTGAGCGGCGGCCTCCCCACACCCCTTTCAGCCCCAGGAGTCTGGGCTCCGCCCGCCTTCGCGGGGAGTAATTTATTCATGGTGACTCCCTCAGGAGTAACAATCATCCATAATTAGGGTTAATGATGACATTCATTAATTACGATGACTTCTCTTTTTGCTTCTACCCGCTCCCCCTCCCCTGGTCCCGCTCCCGTGGTGGGGGGTGGGGCTGCCTGTCTTTCTGGTCTGGAGCCACAACCGCAGGCCCCCGTCCTCCCCCGTGACCGACGGCCCGCGCTGCCGCAGGCCCCTTCGCGGACTCCGCAGCTGCGCACCCCCGGCCGCGGCCTCGCGTCCCCGAGTCCAACCGGGCTAGGAGCGGGGAATGCAGGACTGCAGAGGGGCAGGGAGAGACGCCCTGAGACGCGGCGATAAACACCGGGAGACGCCAGGAGAGACGGGGAGAGACGCGCACAGAGACGCCAAGACACAGACACGCAGGTTGTAGAGACAAATTCAGAGACACGAGCGAGGATAGAGGCACGGACTGAGCCCGGGACTGGGACCCGGCGGCCGCTGGAGGGTGCGCCTCGCAAGCACAGCCGGGCGCGTACCCCGCCCGCACCGCTCCACGCGCGCCCTCCGGTCTCGCTGCGCCCATCTCTCCAACGAAGACCAGTGGCCGCCTCCCCGGAAGGTCGCGATGGCGCGTGCGGGCGTGCGGTGCCGGTGTGATCGGGGGCTCCTCGTGGCCCCTCGTCGCCAACCCACTCCTCCCCCCGGGAGCGGCGCGGAGCCTAGTGGTCACGCGGGCCTCGCGACCGTGACCCTAGGACGCCCGGGCCCACAGGAGGACCCCGCCGGGAAGAGGGCGCCCGGGCCCGGGGCGCACGGGGCGGGGACAGGCCTCGCGCCCCCCAAGTTACCTTGGTTTCCTGGAGGGCGGAGACGGTCCCTGGGGGGCTCTGGGTGGCCGCGTCATCCGGTTCGTTCTCCTTCTCGCTCATCTCGGTCATAGTTCGGGGAGAGGGGAGGAGAGGGTGCCGAGATCCGACGGCAGGCCCGCCGCGGGCAGGCTGCGGGTGGCGGGCGCCTCCGGGACTCTGAAGCCCTTCTCCAGAGGCTGCCCCCAGTTAGCCCCGGGTACGGCAGCCCCCAACCCGGGGGAGCGGGCGGAGAAAGTTGCCGGGGTGGCGGGCCAGGGGAGGCCACCACGCAGAGCCGCAGGAGCGGGACGACCCCGGGCGCGAGGACCGAGGGTCCGCAGAGGATGCTGCTCGCAGTGCGGGGAGGAGGGAAGTGGGGCCGCGGGGATGAGCCGAGGGAGGGAGCCAAGGAGCTGTCCGTGTCCAGCCGGCTCCGCCGTCCGCTGCGCCCGCCCCCCATCCCCTCCCCTCCCCTGCTGGCCCCAGCCGGGCACCCGGCGGCCCCTCCGCCCAGTCCTCGCCGCCCAACTTTGATTTAGGAGGTCGCCTGGTCCCGCCCCCTGCCCTACGCCGCTCCCCCGCGCAGCCCTGCAAATCAGGCTCTCAGCTATTGGCTGCCGCGGTGGCCAGGAGGGCGAACTGGGCGGAGTCTTGGGGGGCTCGACACGATGGGGCGGGGCTTGGCGGGGAAAGAAGCGGAGGAGGGAGTTTCACACTGAAAAACCGGGGATGGAGGGGCGTGACCAGATTGAGGGAAGCTTGGGGAGATCATAGTAGCGTCTGGATGGGTTGCAGGGAATAGAAATAGGTTGGGGTCGCAGCAAGATAGCTGAGAGTGAGATCGAAGTTAGGACTTCCTGAGAGCGAAGATTGATAGACGCCAGAGGGAGGTTGGTGAAGGAAGAATGGGGACCCATCTGTGCCGTTAATTGGATGCCTTTATACCCTGAAAAGGCTCTCTCCAAATATACACACAACTGGACTATGGTGAATGTGTCAAAGGCCAGGCCGGACAATTCCTCCTTGTGATGGAAAGCAGGATGACTCTATCCCCTTCCAGTCTTGGTGTCTGAACTTCAGCAGAGATGGGGCCTCAGTCCTCATACCCAAAGTCCCCAAACTTCTCTGAGACACGCTCCCCTCCTAAAGATACTACCACAACTGGAGTTAGATCAGGGGATAATACGGAGAGGTGGGGGAAGAGGTCCTCACCATTCAAGGTGCCCCTCTCTCCACAATAACCTTCTATTTTATTTTTATTTTTATTTTTATTTAGAGACAGAGTCTCACTCTTTCACCCAGGCTGGAGTGCAGTGGTACGATCATAACTCACTGCAGTCTCAAACTCCTGGGCTCAAGCAATCCTCCCACCTCAGCCTCTCTAGTTGCTGGGACCACAGGCATACGCCGCCATGCCTGGCTAATTTTTAGAATTTATTGGTAGAGACAGAGTCTTGCTATGTTACACAGGATGATCTCCAACTCCTGGGCTCAAGTGATCTCACTTTGGCTTCCCAACGTATTGGGATTACAGGTGTGAGCCACTGCGCCCGTTCAAGATATTTCAATATTTCTTCTTCTCCTTCTCTTCTTCTTCTTTTTTTTTTTTTTTTTTTGAGACAGGATCTTGCTCTGTTGCCCAGGCTGTAGTGCAGTGGCTTGATCACACCTTGCTGTAGCCTGGATCTCCCGGGCTCAACCCTCCCAAGTAGCTGGGACCACAGGGACCACAGGCACATGCCACTGCACCCGGCTAATTTTAAAATTTTTTGTAGAGATGGAGTCTCGCTATGTTGCCCAGGCTAGTCTTTTTTTTTTTTTTTTTTGAGACGGAGTCTCGCTTTGTCGCCCAGGCTTGAGTGCAGTGGCGCGATCTCGGCTCACTGCAAGCTCCGCCTCCCGGGTTCACGCCATTCTCCTGCCTCAGCCTCTCCGAGTAGCTGGGACTACAGGCGCCCGCCACCACGCCCGGCTAATTTTTTTGTATTTTCAGTAGAGACGGGGTTTCACCGTGGTCTCGATCTCCTGACCGTGTGATCCGCCCCCCTCGGCCTCCCAAAGTGCTGGGATTACAAGCGTGAGCCACCGCGCCCGGCCTGTTGCCCAGGCTAGTCTTAAACTCCTAGGCTCAAGTGATCCTCCTGCCTCAGCCTCCCAAAGTGCTGGGATTACAGGTGTGAACAACCACACCTGACCAAGATACCTCTTCTAATGCATGTTGATTATCTGGGACCCATTTTCCCAGGTCCCCCTCCCTCACCTCCAACTCCCTTTCCTTCTGCCCCTTCTGGCTCTGACCAGCAGATCTGGCGTCCTCTCTTGGTCTGCCCAAGAAAAGGGAGATGCGGCCGGGTGCGGTAGCTCACGCTTGTAATCCCAGCACTTTGGGAGGCCGAGGCGGGAGGATCATGAGGTCAGGAGATCGAGACCACGGTGAAACCTTGTCTCTACTAAAAATACAAAAAATTAGCCGGGTGTGGTGGCGGGCGCCTGTAGTCCCAGCTACTCGGAGAGGCTGAGGCAGGAGAATGGCGTGAACCCGGGAGGCGGAGCTTGCAGTGAGCCGAGATCGTGCCACTGCACTCCAGCCTGGGTGAGAGAGCGAGACTCCGTCTCAAAAAAAAAAAAAAAAAAGAAAAGGGAGATGCACTGGTGGCTGAGAGAACCTTTCCCTGGTGTGGGTGGAGAGACTTCTGGGTTTAAGTCTCCCTCCTCCTCTGCTGTGGGTGGTAAGATTATGGGTGAGGGATGCCACATGGGGGGCCTGAGGTGCTAAAGGGGGCCCTTATGCTAGCCTGGAAGTTGAGGGGGGGGTGAACACCTCCACCCCCCACTCACCTCCCCCCATGCACACAGCCATTCATAGGATCTCTGCCCTCCCAAGCATGAGCTCACCATTGGAGCCCTGCTCAGGTTACCGTGTCCAGGAATAGAGATTGATTTGCCAGTGGCAGAAGTAAGACAAGGGCACAGTGAGGGTTCGTGGTTGTAGGGGCTCTGACTTCGAGATTTCCTGAGGAAGGTGGGGTGGAGCCTGAGTGCCATCAAATCAGTCTCCCCAAAGGCCTGTTCACGGCCAACCTCCTCCCATCCCCCACTGGACTGTCCTTCTCCCTCCTGCCCAGCCCAGGCCAGTCCAGCCTTCCCTCCCTGGGCAGCTCAGATGTTGGGATGCTTGCAGCATTGAGACAGGGACATCAGGCCCTCCACTTATCCTGGGCTGGAACACACAGGGCCTTCTTCTGAGTTTGGAGATCCTCTGGGGGAGGTGCCCCTGTCTCCTCCCAAAGAGCAGGGGCTTTGGGTTCCTTAGGGTCCAGTACCTCTATGGTCACTAATTAAGTGTGTGACCTCGGGCAGATAACACAATCTTTTAGAGCCTTTTGTTTGTTTGTTTTGAGATGGAGTCTAGCTTTTGTTGCCCAGGCTGGAGTGCAATAGCAGGACCTGGGCTTACCACAACCTCCGCCTCCTGGTTCCAGCGATTCTCATGCCTCAGTCTTCCAAGTAGGTGGGATTACAGGTGCCCGCCACTACGCCCCGCTAATTTTTTGTATTTTTAGTAGAGACAGGTTTCACCATGTTGGCCAGGCTGGTCTGGAACTCCTGACCTCAGGTGATCCACCCGCCTCACCCTCCCAAAGTGCTGGGATTACAGGCATGAGCCACCATGTCTGGCCTATAGCCTTGGTTTCTTCATCTGAAAAATAGTGATTGTGCCTACCCCACTGTTAGAATGAATGAGATAGTGTAGAGTGGCACTTAGCCCAGACAAGACAGGAAGACAAGACAGGAAAATTTTATTTAAAAAAAGAAAAGTGTTTATTTTGGTAGAGATGGGGGTCTCACTTTGTTGGCCCAGCCTCATTTTGAACTCCTGACCTCAAGCCATCTTCCTGACTTGGCCTCCCCGATAAAGTGCTGGGATTACAGGCACACACCACCACGTCTAGTCAAGGAAAGTCCATTATTTTTCTTTTCCTTTTTTTTTTTTTTTTTTTTTGAGATGGAGTCTTGCTCTGTCACCCAGGCTGGAGTGCAGTGGTGCGATCTCGGCTCACTGCAAGCTTCGCCTCCCAGGTTCACGCCATTCTCCTGCCTCAGCCTCCCAAGTAGCTGGGACTACAGGTGCCCACCACCATGCCTGTCTAAATTTTTATATTTTTAGTAGAGACGGGGTTTCACCGTGTTAGCCAGGATGGTCTTGATCTCCTGATTTTGTGATCCGACCTCCTCGGCCTCCCAGAGTGCTGAGATTACAGGCGTGAGCCACCGCGTCTGGCCATTATTTTTCTTTCCCTCCTTTCTTCTGGGAAATTTGTCCCTTCCCAGTGCTTTCTCTGAGGCAGAGAGAAGAAAACCGCTTCCTTCTTTCACTTTCCTCGGCCATTTGGAGCCTGGTATTCTGTGGGGGAACCAACTCAGAAGTGATGATTCTTGGACAAAGAGATGCTAACTAGATACAGAGAAGAATTCCCAGGGGAACCCGTAGTTCTGGCAACCGAGGAAAGCCAGGGAAGTTGGAGGACTGTGGGGCCCATCTAGTCTGGACATCAGAAGCCTGAGGTGGGGCAAGCATGGCGAAGGCAGGGGGCTGGATGCCATGACCTCTGGATGTCCTTCCCGGCCTGCAGCCTTTGTGTTTCAGAGCGGTCTCTCCTGAACTAAGTCTGAGTCATCGCTCTTAGTACTGACAACTCCCACTGCAGTGGATCAGAGATGAGGTGGAAGCAGCCTGGCCAGCCTCTCGTGGGAAGGAAGGAGCATTGCCCCATCTCAGATTCGGAGGGCAGAAATGAGGGGCAGGCAGAGCAAGGGCCAGGTGCTGCCGGGGGGATGAATGGCAGCCACACTCTGGAGGGCTTCCTCAGAAGTGGCAATAGAACTACTGGGGTGCCTCTTGTTGGGAAAGTGGGCAGTGGGCTCTTGGGAGCCCTGGGACAGGGATGACTTCAAATCTGCATGCAGCAAAATGTCTAGCACACGAAGAGAGACCAGTCCTCAGCCCAGCTCTGCCTTTTGCTTCCTGTTTTGTGACCTTGGGCAGACAGCTGTCTATCTCTAAAGGTATTTGAGTTTCCTTCTTGTCAGACTGGCAGAATTGGATTAGATTAGTTTGAAATAAGGAGTTGGATTAAAATGAAGGCAATAATGATATATCTCTTAGCACTCTTTTGAGGATTAAATGAGTTAATGTACGTAAAGAGATGGACAGGTTGGGTGCGGTGGCTCATGCCTGTAATCCCAGCACTTTGGGAGGCCAAGGCGGGTGGATCACCTGAGGTCAGGAGTTTGAGACCAGCCTGGCCGACATGGCGAAACCCCATCTCTACTAAAAATACAAAAAATTAGCCAGATGGGGTGGTGGGCACCTCTAATCCCAGCTATTCGGGAGGCTGAGGCAGGAGAATTGCTTGAATCTGGGAGGCGGAGGTTGCAGAGAGCCGAGATTGCACCACTGCACTCCAACTTGGGCAACAAGAGCGAAATTCAATCTCAAAAAATAAAAAGTAAAAAAATAAAGAGAGGGACAGAATAAATGCACAGTAAATGGATGTTATTTTATTCATTTATTTATTTTGAGACAAGGTCTCACACTGCTGCCCAGGCTGGAGTGCAGTAGCACAGTCATGGCTCACTGCAGCCTCTACCTCCCTGGCTCAAGTGATCCTCCCACCTCAGCCTCCCAAGTAACTGGGTCTACAGGCATGTTCCACTGAACTCAGCCTGTTAATTCTTATGTTATTATTAGTTACTGTTAATTACTACTAATTATTATTAATAGTAATATTATTATTGGGGATTTTTAACCTTGGACTTGAGAGTGAGCTTCAGGGAGTTCATGAACCACTTGAAGCTGTGTAAAATTATGGAAGATAATAAACATTCTCTGAGGAAAGTTGAGCTTTCAGCTACTCCTCAGGGCATCTGAGATCCCCAAAAGATTAAGAGCCACTGGCCTATATGACCCCCAGGGACTCTCCTCTCTGAGTGGCTGAGATTCTCTGATGTGAGGAATTGCTTCTCCTCCCATGGTGGTGATCCTTGCATCAACACCTCCAGTCCAAGCCCTTTGCATCTGTGGCCTCTGCCCCATGGGTCACCCAGGACAGAAAACATGAGTGACTGGCCTTTCCCTGCAGCTTTAGAATCAGGGTGCCTAGTGTGGAGGCGCCCTAAGTGGTTGGGAGCTGAGTCTAGGTTCCTGTCTCCCAGCTGGGGAAGGGAAACGGGTCCAAGCCCAGCAGGGCCAGGGATGCAGAGACCACAGTGAGAGGCCTGGCCTTGCCCCAGTGTCCCCTACCTCCCCCCACCAGCCCACCTGGGGGCCCGAGAGGCAGATACCACTCTAATGAGCTAAGGCTCATGGCAGGCAGCGGTAATTATGATTTTATGGAAATACAGAAGGCTCTTATGCAAGTGCCTGACATACTTCCCGGCTGTGGCATCTGGGACAGCCAGGTCCCCAGGGGCTGGAGAAGAACCCCCCACACCCCCTGCTGCCTCCAGCCCCTGGAGCTTGGGACACTGACCTGGAGCCACCCTCCCACTGCCCATGGCACTGTCCCTAACACACCCTGGGTGAGCTGTTCCCGTGCTCTGCGCCCCAGGCCTCCTGGAGGGGAACAACATGGGCTCTGTGTATGCAATCCCTCATGCCCTCCCTCCTGCTGCCCCCGCTCCCCACCACAAAGCCAGGATCTCTGGGAGAGCTGTTCTGAGGGGATAATGAGGTTATAGCTGTTTCCTTTTCCTCAATGAAGAAAACCCCTTTCTCGAGGAACACGTCCTCTTCTGTTCTGTTTCTTTTCTCCTTGAGGCTGGGGACTTGGGGCTGACAGCAGCCATGGTGGGGTGGGGGTGCGGCATCCTAGCCCTTGGCCGCCCCTCCCCAGCCCTGTGCCAGTTTGTCTACACTGAGCCCCCACCCCTGTGCTTCCAATAGTGTCCTGAAGCCACTGCTCCTGTCCTCTAGTCTATTCCCCCTACCCACCCACAAAGCATCTGTTACCAAGGTAACAGCAAGAGCATAACTTTGGGGTAAGCAAGGGGGTGGAGCCCTGCAGAGGAGGGGCTGGTTGAGGGTTAGAATTTTGGAGAGATGAGCACTGTGGACCCCCGAATTCTTCAAGGAGGATCTTTTGCTGGAGAGGAGACCCCACGCAGGCTGGGGAGGGGCTGTGGCTGAGAGCGTATGGAAAGGAGGGAGGATGAAGTCTGGTCGCAGCTGGATTGGGTGTTAGCGGTGAGGGTGCCCATGGCTTACTGTGTGGGACAAGCGTGAGTGTGGTGATGCCGAGGAGACTTCGAGGCAGAGAGGATGAGCCTGACTTTAACTCCTCCCTTGGGGTTAACGCCTGGGGAGAGATCCTGTGGCGGGGAAGTCTAGACCCAGCTGAAGCAGCCTGGGGACCTGCGGCTGGCCTGGGCCCACACTGCCCCCTGCAGACTGCACAGAAAGCAGCACTGGGGCAGCCCAGGGGTTCAGGCGGGGCCTTTGAGGGTCTGCATTGGAGACCATCTAAACCATGAGGTCCTACCAAGTGTATGGAATGGTCCCGAGCACCGGGGGCACCTAGTACCTGCATTCGAGGCCCTTCCGTAGATTCTGACCCAGAGAGGGGTAATACAGAGGCCCACATCAAGCTGAGCTAAAGGGGGCCATCGAGTGGACTGGAAGGCAGAGGGGACCAGAATATCCTAGGCAGAGGGAACAGGCTAGGCAAAGGCATGGAGGTGTGAAACAGAACAGCCGGTTCCGGAGCTACTGGAAAGCCCAGAGGGAGAGAGGTGGTGAGCGCCAAAGGCAGGAAAAAGTGAACAAACGGCCTTGAATGCTGGATCAGGAAGCTGGTTTTCTCTGCACAAAGAGGCTTCTCAAACTCATTCACTGGAGCCCTGAAGAGCAATTCAGAGATACCACAGGGGACGGGGTGGGGTGGGGCGAGGAGGGGGGAGCAGGCAAAGTGGTTCACTCCAAACTTGAGAGGGATTTAAAGACAAGGCTCTATTTTAAACATTGGTGCAAGCCTTGCGTTTGACTCCAAGAATATCTGTGTTAGTTTTCCTACCAAAAATATGATTTTTAGCACTAACCATTGTGTGCCATGGATAGCCCGGAACATGACCCATAGTTACCCAGGGACTCCACAGCCCAGCTTGAGGATGGCACTGAGGGTAACGGGAGGCCATGGAGTGTTCTCCATAGAAGAGTAATTGGGTCATTCCTGTGTCTTCGGGAAGTCTCTCTGGCTCCCAAGGGCAGCATACTAGACATAGAGGACCAAGTAGTGGGCTCCTAGTATCCTTCTGGTGGCCAAAGTCTTCACAGCGAAAATAGATAGGAAGAGCCACCTTGCCTGGCCTAATATTTGTTTTTAAAAGGCTGAGCATGGTGGCTTATGCCTGTGATGGTAGCACTTCAGGAGGCCGAAGTAGGAGGATCACTTGAGACAAGGAGTTTGAGACTAGACTGGGCAACATAGTGGCACCCCATCTCTACAAAAAAATTTTGTAGGGCCGGGCGCGGTGGCTCACGCCTGTAATCCTAGCACTTTGGGAGGCTGAGGCTGGCAGATCATGAGGTCAGGAGTTCGAGATCAGCCTGGCCAATATGGTGAAACCCCATCTCTACTAAAAATATAAAAAATTAGCCAGGTGTGGTGGCACATGCCTGTAATCTTAGCTACTTGGGAGGCTGAGGCAGGAGAATTGCTTGAACTCGGGAGGTGGAGGTTGCAGTGAGCCGAGATCATGCCACTGCACTCCAGCCTGGGCGACAGAGTGAGACTCCGTCTCAAAAAAAAAAAAAAAAAAAAAAATGTAATTAGCCAGGCATGGTGGCTAGAGCACATAGTCCCAGCTACTTGGGAGTCTGAGGTAGGAGGATTGCTTGAGTGTGGGAGGTCGAGGTTGCAGTGAGCCATGATCGTGCCATTACACTACAACCTGGGAGACAAAATGAGACCCTGTCTCTAAGAAAAATAAAAGCCCACACATATGTATCCTGAAGAGTGGGGCATAGAGCAGTGATTAAGAGCAGGGACTAGCCAGGCATGGTGGATTACACCGGTAATCCCAGCACTTTGGGTGGCCAAGGCGGGCGGATCACAAGTCAGGAGATCAAGACCATCCTGGCTAACACGGTGAAACCCCGTCTCTACTAAAAATACAAAAAATTAGCTGGGTGTGGTGGCGGGTGCCTGTAGTCCCAGCTACTCGGGAAGCTGAGGCAGGAGAATAGTGTGAACCCGGGAGATGGAGGTTGCAGTGAGCTGAGATCGCACCACTGCACTCCAGCCTGAGTGACAGAGTGAGACTCTGACTCAAAAAAAAAAAAAAAAAAAAAAGAGCAGGGACTGTGACTCAAATGGCCTGGGTTCAAATCCTCGCTCTGTTTCCTCCTAGCTGTGTGACCCTGGGCTAGCTACCTAACCTCTCTGAGTCTCAGTTTCCCCATCTATAGAATGGGGATCAATAATAGAGTAACAGAAAAAAAATAGTATCTACTACGTAAGAAAGTTTGAAAAGTAGTCTGAAGTCACACTGAGCACTGAAGAACAGCCTGCTGAAGAAACAGACCTGGCTGGGCGCAGTGGTTCACACCTGTAATCCCAGCACTTTGGGAGGCCGAGGCAGGCAGATCACCTGAGGTCAGGAGTTTGAGACCAGCCTGACCAACATGGGGAAACCCCGTCTCTACTGAAAATACAAAAATTAGCCGGGCGTGGTGGCAGGTGCCTATAATCCCAGGTACTGGGATCATGCCACTGCACTCCAGCCTATGCAACAGAGCGAGACCCCGTCTCAAAAAAAAAAAAAAAGAAAAAAGAAACAGGCCCTTGGCTGAGTATAGTGGCTCACATCTGTAATCCCAGCACCTGCACTTTGGGAGGCCAAGGCAGGTGGATCACCTAAGGTCAGGAGTTCAAGACCAGCCTGACCAACATGGTGAAAACCTGTCTCTACTAAAAATACAAAAATTAGCTGGGCGTGGTGGTGGGCACCTGTAGTCCCAGCTACTCAGGAGGCTGAGGCATGAGAATCATTTGTACCCAGAAGGTGGAGGGTGCAGTGAGCTGAGACCCCACCATTGCACTCTAGTCTGGGTAACAGAGCAAGACTCTGTCTCAAAAAAAAACAAAAAAAGAAAAAGACCCTCTATACTTAGAAGTGTTATACAAATAAACCTATATCCTTAAGTGTTAAATAAATAAACCTTTGATGTACTAGGCCCTGGGGAAACAACGGAGAAAAGGGGAATATTTATTGAGGGGTCAATTATTGTCTCTATTTCTGGGGTAAAAGCTCTCATCATCCCCCTTATGCAGTTGCAACAAGAGGCTCAGAAAGGTTAAGTCACTGGCCCAAGGCCACACAGCTGGGCTTGAACTCTCAGAGTCCATCTCAAGAAACATGCTCTGGCTGGGCGCAGTGGCTCATGCCTGTAATCCCAGCACTTTGGGAGGCCAAGGCGGGCAGATCACCTGAGGTCAAGAGTTCGGGACCAGCCCAGCCAACATGGTGAAACCCTGTCTCTACTAAAAATACAAAAATTAGCTGCGCATTGGCTCATGCCTGTAATCCCAGCACTTTGGGAGGCCAAGGCGGGAAGATCACCTGAGGTCAAGAGTTCAGGACCAGCCCAGCCAACATGGTGAAACCCTGTCTCTACTAAAAATACAAAAATTAGCTGGGCATGGTCCACGCGCCTGTAATCCCAGCTACTCGGGAGGCTGAGGCACAAGAATCGCTTGAACCCGGGAGGCGGAGGTTGCTGTGAGCTGAGATCATGCCACTGCACTTCAGCCTGGGTGACAGAGTGAGACTTGGTCTCAAAAAAAAAAAAAAAAAAAGGAAGAAAAGAAAATAAACGTGTTCTTAACCCCAACACTATTGCACGTCTCTTAGTCCCTGCCCTCTGGGAGCTTTCACTCTGGTGGGAAAAAAGACATTAGACAAAGTATGCAAACCTTCACTGCACGTTGGATAATTACCATGAAGGACCTTGGTAGAGCACTGCAAAGCCCAGAGACAGACGGGGAGAACGTGAGCATCAGCTGGAGGGGCTGTGGGAAGGGCTAAGAAGCAGGCAGCAAGTCTGAAATGTGAGCAGTCTTCCCCAGGAGAGACTTAAGGTGGTGCTAGAGGAGGACCTCAGGTGGAAAAGACTGAGGGTTTCAGCCAGCCCTACTCACAGTCTAACTCCAGAGGGCGCTGCTCAGGGCAGGTGGTGCCCTGTAAACTGTACCCAGAGGTGCCAGGGACATTTAGCTGGGACGGGGACCCTTCACCTCACTTCTGGGGTGGAGACATTTGTGTGCACAGATGCACAGACCACACAGTGATTGCCATATGGTATTGTCAGCTGTATGTGTGTGTGTGTGTGTGTGTGTGTGTGTGTGTGTGTGTGTCCTATAAGTGAAAAACAACCTACGGGCTCCAATCTACTCCTTTCGTCATAATTTTGCCTGGAACTCAGGACTCAGCCCTTTTGACCACCCGCATGTGGGGAGCACGGGGTGCCTGAGCTCTGGATAGGGCAGGATTCTACCCACCCAGGTATCCTGAGAGACAGCCTGGCATACGGTAGGCACTCAAGAACGGTTTGTTGAATGAATGAATGAATGAATAGACAGCTTCGTCTCCCAGCCCATCCTTTCTTTGAGGGAGGGGCAAACTTCACTCTCCAGCTCTCCAGGTTGGAATGTTGCCTGGGAATAGGAAACAAAACAAAATGTTCTGGTTGGAGTAGAAGAAGGCCCCACCCCTGCTCAGACAGGCACGACTCCCCCCAGGCCAGCACCAAGCCACACAGGGACCCCTCCTAGCCTCCTCTCCCCCTCTTCCTGGGATCCTGCTCTGCCCTCCCCAGGGGCTTGAGGGTGCCTTAAGCCTGCTCGAAAGGCCGGGGGCCCTTCGAACCTGAGCTCTGGTTCAGGAATCCTTGTGGACTGGGAGGGCTGAGCCTGGTTCCTTGCTTGCCACCCTGTGCCTGCAGATGTGCCACTGTCCGCGGGAGTGATAGAACCCTACCCAACTCAGGGCGTGGGGTAGGTCCTCACAGCCTTGGGGATAATGTATGGAGTGGACCTCAGGGCCTCCGGCTGCTTCTTTGGCCCCAGCAGCAGGAATGCCTCCATCCCCTCTGCTCCCCCATCCTCCCCACTTGGATTCCATCCAGCCTCCTGGGGGGAGAAAGCCCATGGGACCAAGTGCCAGGTGCCTGGAGATGCAGGTGGCAGAGCAGGGGACAGGCATCTCTTTGGCTCTGCCACCCCCCAGGCAGGCCCCCCAGAATCTGGGAGCCTGGGTAGCTAGAGTCCCATGAGTCAGCCACATTTTAGTACCCCATCTCTGCTCTCTGCCCTAGTTCTGTTTATATCAAACACAGTAGTAGGAGGTGGGCAGGGGGGCTGGGGCTGTCTGTGTACAGTGACAACAGGTATTCAGTGTGGAGAAAGAGGCCCGCCCCCAGGATGACTGTATTTGTCCACAAACACGGCCTGCTCTAAGCCCCAGGGCAAGGAAGGGGCAAAAGGACCAGCCCCACTGGAGCTCCTGGGCTGCTCTAGTGGAGAGCCCTCCTGGGCACGCCTCCCTCTCCTGGAAGCACCACCCCCTGGAGTGTTTCCACAACAAGCTGGGCTGTGTTCTGTAAGCTCCGGTCCCCTAGCTAGGTAGCCCCCAGCAAAAGGACAGGTGTCCTGCCACCAGTGCACGTGTGCGTGTGTGTGTGTGTGTGTGTGTGTGTGTGTGTGTGTGTGTGGCAGAGGCAGGGAGAGGAGGGAGGGAGGGCAGAGGAGGGAGGAAGGGCAGTGGGCATCAGAGGCCCTTTTGCAGGTCGCTGTGAGGCTGTGTCTGCCTGTCCTGTCCCCTAGAGTGGACAGGTTTCTCCCGTGGGGTCAGGGGAGGGGCTGATCCCAGGGGTCTCCAGGACTCTGTGTGGCTTATGGATCTGGGGCCAATCTTGAAACCTGAGGGTGCCACTCATTGCCCCTGGGCCTCTTGGGGACCAGTAGAGGACTGGACATCCATCCTTGTGACTTCGTTTTGCTGTACCCTCCCCTTCAAGTTAATGATTGCTGGGGAGCCCTCAGGACCCAGATCTTGATTCCCCACAACCTGGGCTGCCCCCACAGGTCCGGAGTGTGCTAGAGCCCTGGGTGCTCGGCCAATAAGAGGCCCAGGCCCCGCCCCACCCTTTTGCGGGTGTGCTTCTGTGTATAAAGGTGGAGGCCCCAGGTGAGGGGCCCAGTGGGTGCAGCCCAACCCCACGCTGAGCTGTTTCACAGCCGGCCCTGCCCTGTCTCCAAGATGCTGTTTTGGCACAACCAGTTGGAGCATCTATGGCCCAGTCCTGGGGATATATACCCTGGGCCCCACAGCAGCCTGCTCAGGTAAGGGCTGGATCCCCCAGGTCCCCGGGAAGGTGCTGGTCTGAAGTTGGGGTGGACCTCATCCATTTCAAGCTGACAGGAGTGGGGATCCCATTCCTGGGCTCCTCTGGAGATGGGGAAGTGGTCAAATGTACCTGGAGTTCAGTGTGTCCTGGGACATGTCAAAAACACCCTGATCCCACTTAGGACATTTTTGTTGGGAATTTACTCGGTATCAGGCAAACTTTGAGGTTGCAAAGACAAGTAATTGATGGCAGCTGTTGAGTAGAACGGCCACAAATCTGAGATCAGCACCTTCAGGGAGGCCTCCTGGAGGCCCAAGGAGCTGAATGGGGGTCCTTTCGGCCCTGGCTGCAGCTTGGGGACCTGCTACAGGAAACTGGGTTCCCCAGAGGGAAGGTCTGGCATAGAGAGTCAAAGACCTTTAGAAAAGGGGATGGACAGGGCAGAAAGCTGGCAGAGCCCTCCTCTCCCTGGCAAGGAGCCCCTGCCCTTGCCCTACTTGAAGCAGGAGGAGTTGCCCAACATCCCTGGAGCGGAGCCGCCCTGCCCCATGTTCCAGTACGTGCTCTGTGCAGCTACCTCGCCAGCCGTGAAGCAGCAGGAGGAGACCCTCACCTACCTGAACCAGGGTATGCTAGGCCTGGGAGAGGGGAGGAGCGAGTGGGCAGTGAGCTCCGGAAGCTGGGCCCAGGGTGAGCTGGAGGTGGTAGGTGCCACTTTGCCCCTCAGAGTGGGGCTCACGCATCCCCTTAATCCCTCCCAGGCCAGTCCTATGAGGTCCAGATGCTCTGCAGCTCCAAGCCGTGTGATGCCACCCAGTGCCCCCAGCTGCTGAAGGTGGGTACACTCCTCCCCAGAAGTGGCAAAGGCTGGATATGACTGTTTCTCTGGGCAAGAAGCCAATGTCATCACAGTGATGTCATCGTCACGGAGAACCCTCTCACGTCCGTCATTTAATTGGACCCTCATAACAGCTCAGTGGTGGGCAAGAATTGAAGAAACAGGCAGAGAGAAGTTAGGTGTTTTCTCAAGGACACAGAGCCAGCAAGTAGCAGAACTGAGATTTAGAAACACATTTACACAGTGTAGGCTGGCCGCAGTGGCTCACGCCTGTAATCCCAGCACTTTGGGAGGCTGAGGCGGGCGGATCACCTGAGGTCAGGAGTTAAAGACCAGCTGTGGTGAAACCCCGTCTCTACTAAAAATACAAAAATTACCTGGGCATGGTGGCGCACACCTGTAATCCCAGGTACTTGGGAGGCTGAGGCATGAGAATGGCTTGAACCCAGAAAGCAGAGGGTGCAGTGAGTGAAGATCGCACCACTACACTCCAGCCTGAGCAACAGAGCAGACTCTGTCTCAGAAATAATAATAATAATAAAAATAATAAAATTGGAAATATATTTACACAGTGTTATTCACACACGTGACCTTTTCTCAAAAAATTACCTCTTTAGCCCCCATTCTATGCCAGAAAATGTTCCATGAGCTAGGGATTCATCAGTAATGAGACAGATGTGGTTCCCTTCCTCAGGAGGCTTGCATTCCACTAAGACAAACAAGTAATTACACACATTCTGTGAAATGACCAACAGTGACATGTTGCAAAGAAATGGGTGGCGTGCCTAGGGTGGGAAGGCATTAACTCCCCCTTTTTACAGATGAGGAAACTGAGGCTCAGGGCCTCTAGATTACTTCTCTGGTTCACAGTTGTGAGTGGCAGATGGGCATTTGAACACGGATTGGTGATTCTAAGTCCTAATGCCTCCTGGGGTAGGAAGGGAGGTGTGGGAAGGTCAGCCTGCACAGGTGTGAAGACTGAGTCCTCAATGCCGGCGTCCTCTGACTGTGCGCCACGCCCTCCTGTGGCTGCAGAGTGTGGTGCAGGTGGCGTTCCATGACCCGCACCTGCGGTACACAGAGCAGCAGCAGCTGGCTGGGTGGAGGTGGAGCCCGGCCCAGGGACCGCATCCTGGACATCCGTGAGTGGGGAAAGGCCGGGGGCCCTTCGAGCCTGAGCTCTGGCTCAGGAATCCTTGTGGACTGGGAGGGCTGAGCCTGGTTCCTTGCTTGCCACCCTGTGCCTGCAGATGTGCCACTGTCCGTGGGAGTGATAGAACCCTAAGTGCTGCTCTCACAACTCAACATGGTGGAGTTTCACTGGGACCCAACCAAGAGGACGTCTCTCTTCCTGCAGGTGAGCCTGAAGCTGGGCCTGGGAAAAGGCTGGAGGTCAGATGGGGGTGGCAACCGTGTAGGTGGAAAAGGAAGGTGATTTGGGGAGGGGTGAGGGGAAAATAAGAATGACTCTCGGCCAGATGTGAAAAAAAAGGATAAATATTTTTTTCTTTTCTTTTTTTTTTTTTTTGAGATGGAGTTTCACTCTTGTTGCCCAGGCTGAAGCGCAATGGCGTGATCTCAGCTCACTGCAACCTCCCTCTCAGGTTCAAGCAATTCTCCTACCTGAGCCTCCTGAGTAGCTGGGATTACAGGCATGCGCCACTATGCCCGGCTAATTTTGTATTTTTAGTAGAGACGGGGTTTCTCCATGTTGGTCAGGCTGGTCTTGAACTCTCAACCTCAGGTGATCCACCCACCTCAGCCTCCCAAAGTGCTGGGATTACAGGCGTGACCCACTGTGCCTGCCTTACCACTTCTTAGCATGGACCTTACCCAGGTCCTGTAGCCTCTGTGAGCCTTAGTTTCCTCACTCTAAAGTTGGACTCTTTCACTGTTTTTCATGGGATTATGGGCAGGTTACTCTGAGTACTGGGTGTGAAGAGAGGAAGATGCTGCTTACCCTTAGAATCCTGGTGCCAGGCCAAACACAGAGGCTGCAGGCTGCTTGGGGTGGCAGGCCTGAAAGGCTTCCTGGAGTGGATTGGCAGCTTTAGCAAATAAAATATAGGATGCTCAAATTTGAATTTTACTTTATTTTTATTTATATTTATTTATTTTATTTTATTTATTTATTTATTTATTTTTTGAGACAGAGTCGCCCAGGCTGGAGTGCAATGGCAGGGTCTCAGCTCACTGCAACCTCTGCCTCCCAGGTTCAGGCGATTCTCCTGTCTCAGCCTCCTGAGTAGCTGGGATTACAGGCACAGGCCACCATGCCCAGATAATTTTTTTTTTTTTTTTAGTAGAGACAGGGTTTCACCACGTTGGTCAGGTTGGTCTCAAACTCCTGACCTCAGGTGATTCTCCTGCCTCGGCCTCCCAATGTTCTGGGATTACAGGCGTGAGCCACTGTGCCCCACTGTATTTATTTATTTTGAAACAGAGTGTTGCTTTGTTGCCCAGGCTAGAGTACAGTGGTGTGATCCCAACTCACTGCAACCTCTGTCTCCCAGTTTCAAGCGATTTTCCTGCCTCAGCCTCCCAAGTAGCTGGGATTACAGGAGAGTGCCACCATACCCAGCTAATTTTTGTATTTTAGTAGAGAGATGGGGGTCTTATCATGTTGGCCAGGCTGGTCTTGAACTCCTGACCTCAAGTGATCTGCCCACCTCAGCCTCCCAAAGTGCTGGGATTACAGGCATGAGCCACTGCGCCCAGCATTATTATTTTAAATTATTGTTTTCTTATATAGAGAGGGTCTCTCTCTGTCACCTAGACTAGAGTGCAGTGATGCAATCATAGCTCACTGCAGCCTGGAACTCCTGGGTATAGGGAATCCTCCTGCCTCAGCCTCCCGAGTAACTGGGACTATAGGCATGTGCCACCAGGCCCAGCTAATTCTTAAATTTTTTTGTAGAGGTGAGATCTCACTCTGTTGCCCAGGCTGGCTTCAGACTCCTGGCCCGAAGCAATCCTCTTGCCTCTGTCTCCTACTGTGTGCTGGGATTATAGGGGTGAGCCACCACGCCAGCCAAATTTAAATTTTAAATGTTTTTTAAAACAAAGTCTCTTGAACCCAGGAGGCAGAGGTTGCAGTGAGCCGAGACTGCACCACTGCACTCCAGCCTGGGCGACAGAGGGAGACTCCGTCTCAAAAAAAAAAAAAAAAAAAAAAAGAATTTTTTAACTATAGTATAAGTATATTCCATGCAATAGTTGAGATACACTTAAACTAAAAATTATTTGTTTTTTATCTGAGATTCAAACTTTACTAGGCATCCTGTGTTTTATCTGGCCACTCTACCCTTGAAGGGATGTCTTGGCTCAGATGTGAGTAAGGGAGCTTTCTGGGTAGAGGCCTCTGGGGAAAACTCTGCAGGTGTGCTGGGGTCCTGATTAGGGAGGCAGGGTGGGTCAGTGGGTTCACTGACGGACGAGAAAGAGCAGCCGTGCAGCAATGCTTGATTTGACTCTTTAAGGTGATCCAATACCAGGGTTAGGAACTTTGCTTCTGGTCTCATAACCATGGGGAGCCATTGAAGGATTTTGACCAAGGGAAAGAAACTAGTAAAGTGATGCTTTAAGAATGGAAACTTGGGGCCAGGCGCGGTGGCTCACACCTGTAATCCCAGCACTTTGGGAGGCCAAGGCAGGTGGTTCACGAGGTCAGGAAATCAAGACCATCCTGGCTAACATGGTGAAACCCCGTCTCTACTAAAAATACAAAAAATTAGCCGGGTGTAGTGGTGGGCACCTGTAGTCCCAGCTACTCGGGAGGCTGAGGCAGGAGAATGGTGTGAACTTGGGAGGTGGAGCTTGCAGTGAACCAACCTGACCAACATGGAGAAACCCCGTCTCTACTAAAAATACAAAATTAGCTGGGTGTGGTGGCGCATGCCTGTAATCCCAGCTACTCGGGAGGCTGAGGCAGGAGAATTGCTTGAACCTGGGAGGTGGAGTTTGCTGTGAGCCGAGATCATGCCATTGCACTCCAGCCTGGGCAACAAAAGTAAAAACTCCGTCTCAAAAAAAAAAAAAAAAAAAAAAAAGGAATGGAAGCTTGGCCGGGAGCTATGGTTCATGACAGTAATCCCAGCACTTTGGGAGGCCGAGGCGGGGGGATCACTTGAGGTCATGAGTTCGAGACCAGCCTGGCCAACATGATGAAACCCCCATCTCTCATCTCTACTAAAAATACAAAAATTAGCTGGGCACGGTGGCACGTGCCAGTAGTCCCAGCTATTCCGGAGGCTGAGGCAGGAGAATCGCTTGAACCTGAGAGGCGGAGGTTGCAGTGAGCCAAGATCACACCATTGCACTCCAGCCTGGGTGACAGAGCAAGACCCCGTCTCAAAAAATAAATAAAAATAGAATGGACACTGGTTGGGGATGGAAAGTTGCTGTAGTAGTATGTGGCTGACAGGTGGCAGGCGGGTAACTGGTTTTGGGTGGACTCCCTTGCGTGTGGGTGGATCTGGAGTTGCCCTGTTTTCTCTTTGTTTCTTCTCCATCTCAGTTCACACCTCAGAAGAAAGGTGGAGAGAAAGGCAGAAGAAAGGTGGAGAGAAAGGGATCCCTTTCCACCTCCAGATCAACACCTTCAGGCCCAGTGACAAGGGGCTGCCGCTAGACCACCTGCACTCGGCTGGCTGCCTCATCAAGGTGTTTAAGGTACAGGCAGCAATGGGGCCCATTTTCCTCCCTCTCAGGGCTGTCACCTGGCCTCGCCGGCTGTGTGGGTTCTGGCCCCACGTTGCTGTGGATCCTCAGCCTACTGTGCCCCATCTCTTGGACTGTTTCCTTTTCTGTACACAGAGGGATGGGGCTTGGTCTCTGTCTCACAGCCAATCCAACAGAGCCACTGAAGAGAGGCGGGCAGGTAAAGAAAGAGCCTTTGGGCCGGGCGTGGTGGCTCATGCCTGTAATCCCAGCACTTTGGGAGGCTGAGGTAGGTGGATTACAAGGTCAAGAGGTCGAGACAAGCCTGGCCAACATGGTGAAATTCTGTCTCTACTAAAAATACAAAAATTAGCTGGGCGTGGTGGCACGAGCCTGTAGTCCCAGCTACTCGGGAGGCTGAGGCAGGAGAATCGCTTGAACCCAGGAGGCGGAGGTTGCGGTGAGCTGAGATGATGACACTGCGCTCCAACCTGCACAACACAGTGAGACTCCAGCTCAAAAAAAAAAAAAAAGAGAGGAGCCTGAGGCTTTCCTCATCATCCTCCTGCAGCCCAAAGGAGCGGAAACTGAAAATGGACCGCGAGAAGATGGAGAAACAGCCCCTGCGTGAGAGGGACAAGTATCAGACCGCCTGCGAGAGCACTGTCTTCTTGGAGGTGCGTGTGTTGGGGCGAGAGCAGGAGGGGAGAGTTGGAGAAAAGATCCTCACGGTACAGATGGGGAAATGGAGGCCTCCAGGGCTCTGACTGCTGCAAGCCCATCACAGCCCCCTGGGGACTCTACCACTTCCTGCAAAGGGCACTCTCTGCCCTGTCTGTGGTTGTTGAAGCTTCCAGGAGCTGACGCCCTCCAGGCTGCCTGTCCTACACGGGCCACCTCCTTCCTTGTGTGCTCCCTCTGCCTGGCCCCCTCCTCCTACTGCTGCTCCTCCTGGCCAGCTCCTCCAAGGCCCTTCCTCACTGCCGCAGGCCTGCCGGCTGGTTAATTTCTTGTTTCCTGTGGAAACTCAGTCCACTTGTCAGGCCCCTGGTCAGCTCTTAATATACAGGTGGAGAGAAGGGAGCAATGACTAGCATTGCTGTGTGTTTGCCTGCAGTGTTCGCCATGGCCAGAGTCCCCTGCAAGGCCCCGGCCACCTCTCAGCTCTCTGGCTCTGACCTCTCCCCACTCCTGCAGGCTTTTGTCCCTAGAAAGGTGAGGCAGGATGAGCACCTCCTGTCAGCCCTTTGGGGTGAGAGTGAAGAAAAGAGCTCCCAGCCCAGGCATGGAGCAAAGGGCAGGGCTGAGGATTGGTGGGGAATATGTGGGGTGAGGACAGGAGCAAGCTCTCTGTCCCAGGGCAGGCCTGGAGGAAGGGTGTTGGTGGAGGGAGACTGGCTGCAATGCTCCGCAGAGTTCTTGAACCTTTGCTCCTCCTCATAGGCTCTATTCCTCACCACCATTCGCTCTGGACACCTTGGGGTGTAGCCCAGTTGAGGTGAGCCTTCCCCTTCCCACTCCCCACTGTCCCAAAGCCTTCTCGGCAGCTTCATCTCAAGCTCCAGAATGGAGTGGCCCTGCCCCCTGGTGGCCAGATGTGATATGGCCATAGATTGTAACAACCTGATAGGACTGGGCAGGAACAGTCTCCCTTTTCAGACTTGGGACCTCCTAAGGGAGGGTCTGTTTCCCTTTCTTGTTCTGTCCCTGGGTCCTGGTATTACCTGGACCATCCATTTTATACCTCAGGATCTGAACCATAAAGCCCCCATCTCAGAGACACAGCAATGGTTGCATCAGCACCGGTTCTCCAGCTACTGCTGGATGCTGGCCAACTTCACTGGTGAGGCTAGTGTCTGACAGGAGCCAGACCTGTAGGGGACTGCGAGTGAGTGGGACACATAGGCAGGAAGCCTGTCTCTGTCTCGGCTTGTTGTGAGCCCTTCAACTAACCTTTATTGACAAAGAGTTGCCCAGCATTGTGCTAGGCTCTCGTCTCACGAATTATCCCATATAATTTATACACTATCCCTTGAGGACAGTGCCCAGAGAGGTTAAATAACTTGCCCAAGGACACACAGCTAACAAGTAGCAGAACTGGGATTTAAATCCAAGTCTGATTCCCATGTCTGAGCACACTAGGGCTATTTGTAGACTAACAGACTGTGTCCCTTACTTCCCACCCTTGATCCCAGGCCTGTTTCCTCAGTCTGGCCCTGTCTGACTCTACAGGTCCGGATCTGCTGAAGCGTACACGCCAGGACCTTATCCAAATCTGCGGGGCTGCTGATGGGATCCGCCTTTTCAATACTCTTAGAGCCAGGTGCTGGGCACTGCCAATAAGGGTCCCCTTCCCACTGTAGTGGCCCTTACTAACTTAGCTAGAAGGTATGTTTCATACAATTTTTTTTTTTTTTTAATGTGGAGTTTCACTCTTGTTGCCCAGGCTGGAATGCAATGGTGCGATCTTGGCTCACTGCAACCTCTGCCTCGGGTTCAAGTGATTATCCTGCCTCAGCCTCCTGAGTAGCTGGGATTACAGGCGTCTGCCACCATGCCTGGCCAATTTTTTTTTTTTTTTTTTTGAGACGGAGTCTTTCGCAGGCCAGACTGCAGTGGCGCTATCTCGGCTCACTGCAAGCTCCGCCTCCTGGGTTCATGCCATTCTCCCGCCTCAGCCTCTCCGAGTAGCTGGGACTACAGGTGCCCCCCACCACGCCCGGCTAATTTTTTGTATTTTTAGTAGAGACGAGGTTTCACCACGTTCGTCAGGCTGGTCTTGAACTCCTGACCTCAGGTGATCCACCTGCCTTGGCCTCCCAAAGTGCTGGGATTACAGGAGTGAGCCACTGAGCCCAGTTCATACAATGTTTAAGCCAGAAGTCACCTTAAAGACCACTTAGTCCCACTCCCTCTTTTTACAGAAGAAACTCAGGCCCAAGAAGGACAGTGACCAGTCTGAGGTCACAACCCAAGGCTGGCAGGGCTGGGGTGAAAAGCTAGGCTCCTGTGGCCTCCTCCTTCTGTGGCCATCCCACCTGCATCATTCCATTTCTGGGGATAGAGATGTCTGTGGGGTTTTTTCTTCCCCATTTTTTCTCTCCCTAGTGTCCAGCATTCATTAAGTACCTAAGAACTGCTTAGTGACCTCCCTCCCTCGAGACCTGGAAGGAGGCTGGGATCTCTCCTAGGACGGGGGCTAGAAGTGGGAGCTGTTAGTTCAGGTATAAGACTGATACATAGATTGTTTTCCTGGCCCAGGCCCATCTGTCACCGACTGACTTTGTATGTGGCTCAGGAGACCTCTAGGCAAGGGAACGAGGTTCCTAAAAACCCTGACTCAGGTGAGGTTCTGGCCTCTCTCTCCAGAAGATAGGAAATTCAGGTGTAGCTGCATGAAACCTCTCCCTAGAAGAGGAATGGTGATACCCCACCATTCCAGGGACCCAGGATGCCCTTCTTGGCATTTCCCTACCTTCCATGACCAGATTAGTCCCTCTCCTTCCAGAATGTCTCCTTGGGTTTATTCTACCATGTTCTACTCCTCCACCCCACCTGATCGTTACTCCATTAGCAAATGGGATTAGAACATCATCTTGTTATGTACTTGGGTCCCAGTCATTAATATGTGGGTGTCCTATGTCTTTAAACATAGGTTCCCCTCAGACACCTCCCAAAAGATGAGGGATGAGAGGTGAAGTAGACTTTTTTCCTTTTTTTTTTTTCTTTTGAGATGGAGTTGCCCAGGCTGGAGTGCAGTGGCACGATCTCAGCTCAGTGCAACTTCTGCCACCCAGGTTCAAGAGATTCTCCTGCCTCAGCCTCCCAAGTAGTTGGGATTACAGGCGCCTGCCACCATGCCCAGCTAATTTTTGTATTTTTAGTAGAGATGGGGTTTCACCACCTTGGCCAGCCTGGTCTTGAACTCCTGACCTGGTGATCCACCCCTCGGCCTCCCAAAGTGCTGGGATTACAGGTGTGAGCCACCACACCCAGCCAACTTTTCCTTCTTTACTTCTCCTCCCCCCACCCCATGGCCATCTTCCTGGCACCCCTGGTTTCCTGTGGGCACGTCTCTAGACTCCCTTCCCCTGCTGACCCCTGCCTCTGTGTTGCCCATGCCCCAAGACTTTTATCAAGAGATCTCTCTGGATGAACTCAGTGCTGTAGAGCTGATGGGGAAACTGGCTGAGCTCCTGGCCATCCTAGCCAATCAGATCCATGGCCTTTTCCACCAGGGCCCTGGGGGCATCTTCATTCTCCTCAGTGACCAGATAAAAGGCAGCCATTTCCTGCCGCAAGTCCCCACGGAGGCCTCACTAACACTTCTGCCTCAAACTAAGCTTTCTTTTCCATGGCATGGCTTGTTCTCTTTGGCTCTAATAACAAAATTGCCTTTGTGCCCACTTCACTCTTGCAGGTGGTCCAGAATTTTAAGGACGAATCATACTTTGTGGCTGTGGTGAAAAAAGGGATTTTAGAGGCAGAGGAGTGTGCCTGGCTGGCCCTATAAAGGGTGATAAGAGTGTGCTGAGCATATATTCTGTCTCCTAAATGAGACTAAAAGGCTCTTTGGGGGCCAGGTGCGGTGGCTCATGCCTGTAATCCCAGCACTTTGGGAGGCTGAGGCAGGTGGATCACTTGAGGACAGGAGTTCAAAACCAGCCTGGCCAAAATGGCAAAACCCCATCTCTACAAAAAATACAAAAAACTAGCCAGGCATGCTGGCATGTGCCTGTGGTCCTAGCTACTTGGGAAGCTGAGGCAGGAGAATCCCTTGAACCCAGGAGGCAGAGGTTGCAGTGAGCCGAGATTGCCCCACTGCACTCCAGCCTGGGTGACAGAGAGAGTCTGTCTCAAATGTCTCAAAAAAAAAAAAAAAAAAAAAAAGCCTCTTTGAAGGGGATTAAGGGGATGTGTCCCAATTAACTAGCAAACATCTGTGAATGCCAGCTTTCTGTCAAGGGGAGAGGGATTTGTATAGCTAAAAGACATTTATTGCTTAGGGAAAACATGACTGAATAAATGCATCCTCATTAAATAAAAAATGCTCCAGTTTCTGTTGTCAGGGAGTTTATCAGAGGGGAAGGTAAGGCCCCGACTTTTCTCCACCTGCCCCCCGGCATGATATAAGGCAGAAGGGCAGGTGCTTGCTGGACATCACCTGGCATAGGGCACCTCTGACTAGTCTGCTTGGCATCTGGTTATTCAGATGTTTGCCTTCCACCCCTCCACATGCCACAGCTGGTCAGCTTGGCATATGTACACAAGGGGGTAGGAAGAGGTAGATGTGAAGTCAGGTTTTAAGATGCGTGTGGCCAGGCGTGGTGGCTCACACCTGTAACCCAGCACTTGGGAGGCCGAGGCAGGCAGATCATGAGGTCAGGAGTTCAAGACCAGCCTGGCCAACATGGTGAAACCCTGTCTCTACTAAAAATACAAAAATTAGCCAGGCGTGGTGGCAGGCACTTGTAATCCCCGCTCCTCGGGAGGCTGAGGCAGGAGAATCGCTGGAACCCGGGAGGTGGAGGTTGCAGTGAACCGAGATCGTGCTACTGCACTCCAGCCTGGGCGACAAGCGAAACTTCGCCTCAAAAAAAGAAACCAACAAAAAATACGAGTGTACCAGACGCATTGTAGGCTGCTTGGAGGGTGAGGACCTGACTGGTCCCACTGGTGCCTTTTTACTGCTTTCAGTGCAGAATCCGGATGGCTACTACTTGGTTCTGACCTAGGCCAGGGGAACTCCACTGCTCAAGAGACTGATGGCTTGTCTTCACCAGAAGCTTTGTTAAAACGCTTGGCTGACTCAACAGGCTCCAGGTGAGCCAAACGATCTTGCATCTTACCCCTAGGGAGGAGGCAAGTAGCCTCTAGCTTCACTTTTCTTTCCGGTCAGCAGCAATGGCTGCTGGAAGTCATCCTTACCCGTTCATTCTTCTGAGCTGGCCAAGTTTATGAGGCAAAAAAAAACTGGCAATGTGGAAAAAGAGCTTTTGCCATGAGCAGTGTTGGCTGGTGATCACTGAGAGTGTTAATTCATTTAAAAATTTTACTCACGCCCTTCCTTTTTAAATTAAAAGTTAATTTTTGAAAGGTATATACACTTAATGTGTTGTCCAATGTGTTGAACATTTAATGTGGTGTTCAGTTTTCTTGGCTTTATTGTCCCCAAGGGGAAATGTCTTCTGCTTAAACTATAAACTAGGGCAAATAATGGGGTCTGGAACAAGGGAATAAATAAATCCAGCTGGATCTTTTTCTCACAATTAGTTTGGGCAAAACTAATTACTAAAGCCTCCAAAAGACCATTCAATATTCAAATCACTGTACCTACTAAAAAACTCAGTTCTAAGAGATTTAGGAAATACTATAGCTATTCTCTAGAATTGAGGCTATGGGGCTTTTAGAAAAAAAAAAAAAAATTTAGACATAATGTTTCCTTAGTTTTAAGAGATGAGGTCTCTGTCGTCCAGACTGGTCTTGAACTCTTGGTGTCAAGTGATCCTTCCATCTAAACTCTCAGTAGCTGGGATTACAGGTGTGCACCACTGTGCTTGACTTTTTTTTTTTTTTTTACCTTAAATTTTATTAATCTTTCCCTAAAGTCATAAATGTAATTTTTTTTTTTTTTTGAGATGGAGTCTTGCTCTGACGCCCAGAGGTAGAGTGCAATGTTGCAATCTGGGCTTACTGCAACCTCCACCTCTCAGATTCAAGCAATTCTCCTGCCTCAGCTTCCCGTGTAGCTGGGATTACATGCTTGCATCACCATGCCCAAGCTAATTTTTGCATTTTTGGTAGAGATGGAATTTCATCATGTTGGCCGGGCTGGTCTCAAACTCCTGATGTTGTGATCCGCCCGCCTCGGCCTCCCAAAGTGCTGGGGTTACAGGCATGAGCCACTGCGCCTGGCCTTTTTTTTTTTTTTTAATTTATAAAGAAAAGAGGCTCTTTTTTGGCCGGGCGCGGTGGCTCACGCCTGTAGTTCCAGCACTTTCGGAGGCCGAGGTGGGCGATCACCAGAGGTCGGGAGTTCAAGATCAGCCTAGCTAACATGGTGAAACCCTGTCTCTACTAAATATACAAAATTAGCTGGGCATGGTGGGGCGTGCCTGTAATCCCAGCTATTCGAGAGGCTGAGGCAGGAGAATCTCTTGAACCCGGGAGGGGAGGTTGCAGTGAGCCGGGATCAGTCTCCAAAAAAAAAAAACAGGTTTGACTTACAGTTTTACTTTTCACTTTTAGATCAGTAGCCAACTGAAATTGATTTTTGTGTATCTTGCAGGTAGGAATCTAGTCTTCTTTTTCCATACAGAAAACCACTTTTTTTTGAGATGGAGTTTCGCTTTTTTTTTTTTTTTTTTTTGAGACGGAGTCTCGCTGTCTCACCCAGGCTGGAGTGCAGTGGCGCGATCTCGGCTCGCTGCAAGCTCCGCCTCCAGGGTTCACACCATTCTCCTGCCTCAGCCTCTCCAAGTAGCTGGGACTACAGGCGCCTGCCACCACGCCCAGCTAATTTTTTTGTACTTTTAGTAGAGATGGGGTTTCACCACATTGGCCAGGCGGTCTTGACTCCTGACCTCGTGATCTGCCCGCCTCGGCCTCCCAAAGTGCTGGGATTACAAGCGTGAGCCACCGCGCCCGGCCGGAGTTTCGCTCTTTTGCCCGGGCTGGAGTGAAGTGGTGAGGTGGCGAGATCTCGGTTACCGCACCAGGCCCAGAAAACCACTTTTATATTAAACAGTAAATGCTTTCTTAAAAGACAAATGGTATCAGGTCATATCTTAACTGTTTTTTTCCGTTCTCCCTCCCTTAAAGTTTTATTACGAAAATCTTCAAATATACAGAAAAGTACATTTGATGATTTCCATATGCACAAAGTGGAAGACAAGTCATTTTTAAGAGAGACAAGTGCCCTCTTAAAAATTCTTGCATAAGCCCGGGCTTGGTGGCTCACACCTGTAATCTCAGCACTTTGGGAGGCTGAGTCGGGCAGATCACTTGAGGTCAGGAGTCAAGACCGCCTGGCCAATGTGGTGAAACCCCATCTCTACTAAAAATACAAAAAAACCGTAGCCGGGCCGGGCGCGGTGGCTCACGCCTGTAATCCCAGCACTTTCGGAGGCCGAGGCGGGCGGATCACGAGGTCAGGAGATCGAGACCATCCTGGTTAAAACGGTGAAACCCCGTCTCCACTAAAAATACAAAAATTAGCTGGTCGTGGTGGTGGGTACCTGTAATCCCACCTACTCGGGAAGCTGAGGCGGGAGAATGGCTTGAACCCAGGAGGCAGAGGTTGCAGTGAGCCAAGATCGCGCCACTACACTCCAGCCTGGTGACAGAGCAAGACTCTGTCTAAAAAAAAAAAAAAAAAAAAAAACCCAAAAACATAGCTGGGCCTGGTGGCACACGCCTGTAATCCCGGCTACTCGGGAGGCTGAGGCAGGAGAATTGGTTGAACCCAAGAGGCAGGGGTTACAGTGAGCTGAGATTGTGCCACTGCACTCCAGCCTGGGCCACAAAAGAGAGATTCCATCTCAAAAACAACAACAACAAAACAAAACACAAAAACCTTGCATAATTATTTGCTGATAATTTACCTAAAGTATTATTTACTAATCATCTTTGATGAGACTTGAACCAGGTAGCCTCTGCTAGGGAGGGTGGGAAGGAAGAAGTCTCTGAGGTGATAACCAATGGATGGGGTAAAGGGAAGTCTGTTTAATATTTACTTCAAAGTTAATATGGACAACTGAGCAGACACTGCTTGCATCCCTGGAAGGGACTGTGTTGGAACTAATCTAGACCAGGTCTTTATGTAGAATAAATAGATGTAAAGTGGGGCCTTTGATTCCACAGGGCTCCTGAAGGGTGCTTCAAGGCAAGGTAGATAGAAATTTAAATTTAGTTTGCTGAGTTGGCTCTACTGCTCATCTCTACCAAAACAATAGGGACCCTGCTGCATTTATGTTTGTGTATCTCTAAGCCCTAGAGGCCTCTAGCACAAGACTAGGTATTGAAATATTAGTTGAGATAAAGGGAATAAAAGCAGCCAACACATGAGTGTTTACTATGTACCATTATCTCATTTAATCTTTACAACTCTATAAAGTAGATACTATTATCCCCATCTTACCAATAGAGAACTGAGAAAGGGGGGTTAATTGGCTGAGGTCATACAGGATAAATGGTATAGGTTTGACCTCAGGCAATCTGACTTTTGAGCTTGTGTGTTTAACCATTACACTACTCCATCTTCACTCCTTCATAGTCAAGGTAAGGGCAATGAATGCTCTGCAGAGAGAAGGGACTTGGCTTGAATTTTATCCATCAAATTAACTAAGGCAACTCATTTACATTATGTCTTCCATGTTTCTTGAGGACAAGTGAAGCGCAGGGTATTAAATAATGGCTGTTAAAAAAGTATTAAACGGAGGTTATTAAATGAGTAAATGAGTATTAAATAAAGGCTATTAAAGAGTATTCAAAAATGTAAGGATGCCAAAAAGAAGTCCTTTCCTTCAGCCTCACAAGTAGTTCTAGGGTTCAAGGAAGTTAAGAATCACTGTTACAAGTCAGGCTATTTCCACAGGAAAATGAAAAGTCTTCACAGCTTACTTTCTTTAATTACATCATAAAACAAAATTAGAACATACAGGAAACAATAATAGTTACATAACAATTAACTTTATATATTTATATATAAAAAACTTTTTTTTTTTTTTTTTTTTTTTAGTCCAAAGATTTTTAAAGCAAAAGAAATCCTCTACTGCCACCTCGGATTTTATTTATTTTAAATAATCCCCCTCCCCGCATCCTCAAGCGCCAAAAATACTGGGTGGAAACAGTCACTTGGAGAGCTAATGGAACCTGGTGCTAAGTCACCCCCTAGGCAACTGTGTCAGCTCCAGAGATTGGCTAAGCATTTGGAGCAGGCCTGGTGGAGAAACAAGCAAGCAGCAGCTCTCACACACTGCAGCACTCCAGGGTAGGCCCTACGGCTTGGGAAGGAGGGGATCAGACCCTGCGGGTCAACCACCTCTGCATTTTACCACCTCAGAGGAGTGAGTGTGGATGCGGGGTGCAGGGATGAAACAGAGCCTGGTTTGAAGATAAAAATGTCTCCAACAGCACCATTTACCCATCCATCTCTGTCCCTGAGCAGAGTCTGACAGGCATGGGTAGTCCTCACAGTTCTCTGAGCTCTGCACAGGCCACATTATCCGGATCTGTGCTCTCAGGGTCACTGGAAGGTGGGCAAAGGTGAGCAGAGCAGCTAAGAAGTGCACATGGCAGGTTACCTGGAAACAATTCCTGGGAGAAAAAAGGAGGAAGCCAGAGTAGGAAGCATCTGAAGGCCAAGTCATAAAGCAGGAATGAAGAAAAACAAAATTAAGAAATGCAAAATTAAGAAGGCCGCTCTCCTCTTACAGTCACCCTTTGGAGTGGGTAGTCACAGATACTCAGGGCTCCAAGAGCCACACCATGGTGAGAAAGGACATGGGTAGCTTCTGAGGAGCACGGTCTGGTGGATCTTGTATATGTGCCAACAGGCTGTAAGAGTTAGAAGTTAGTGTGTAATTTGGAAGTAGGGTGAGGAGGGGAGTGAGAAGAAATCAAAAGCTCATCCCTTCCTGCACTATTAGAAATTAACAGTCATCAGAGAAGCACAGACAAATTATTCTTAAGGGCAGGAAAAAACTAATGTAAACCCAGGAAAGCAGCAGCAAAGGTTTCACTTATTAAAAATCTATTATATAGAAAAGAAAATTATTTGTCCACAGGGGAAAAAAGTAATTAATCAAATCATGCCAGTTAGCGACTTTTTCAAGTTAAGATTTTCTAAGACCTTAGGTTTTCATTCTCTAGTGCCATAAAAAAGGAAAAGAAAAAAAAAAGAGTAGAATAATGACTTCAAGGGCTGAGAAGGTTCAGGCTAAGGTAAGAGACACACACGTGTGTGAGCAGCAATGTGGTACAGATCTGAATTAATGAGATAATGGCAAGGGAAACTTAGTGAAGCAAAGTTTTCTTTTCTTTTCTCTTTTTTGTGAGATGGGAGTCTCGCTCTGTTGCCCAGGCTGGAGTGCAGTGACGTGATCTTGGCTCACTGCAACATCCACCCCCAGGATTCAAGCGATTCTCTTGCCTCAGCCTCCCAAGTAGCTGGGATTTTGTATTTTCAGTAGAGATGGGGTTTCACCACGTTGGCCAGGCTGTTCTCAAACTCCTGACACCTTGTGATCCGCCCACCTCAGCTTCCCAAAGTGCTGGGATTACAGGCGTGAGCCACCACGCCCGGCTGCAAAGTTTTCTTCTTCCAATTTAACAAAAAAGACATCACTTCAAAGATGATCCTTGGTTCTTGGGGCATGACAGAAAAGGTAAGTATGTCTGGACACCTCTCTTCTCCCATCTCTTCCCCCATCTCTTCCTAGGGTGAGGACTGTCATTTACTGCTCATTCCTCTAGTCCTAGTACCAAAACCACGCCCATATGCAGCTGGGGTGCACTTGTGGTTCTTTCGGTGGTGCCAAAACCTATCTGTTTGACTGGTTAAGTGTGTAGAAAGTAGGAGCCCTCTTTGCCAGTAAAAAGGGGTGGAGTTCATCAGAGAGGAAAGTAAATGTACCCATGTGTGACACAGCCATCACTATGTATTCAGGACAGATGCTGTACCTGAGGCAAAGTACCCCAATTCTAGAGCTAATTATCTGCTTTATTTGAAACTTGTCTATCATTTTACCATGCCGATTCTTCAAAATAAGACTATAAAACACAAAACAGAAAAGACTATTGATAGGATTTTGCTTGTTCATGGTTCTTCGTAAAAGAGCAATAAAACCACCCTGGCTGAGGAAGCACCGAGACTCAACCTCTGTAAACTGAACTTCACAAGCACTTATTTAAAAACAAGAGGCAGAGATGGAAGAAGCGCATATGGACTTTCTCTTAACATCCCACAGGGTAGCTTGCCCTAATTCTTTTTCTCCTGAAAATTAACTGTCTTGGGCTCCAAAGATCAACTCAGCTTCACCTGAGAGGTTATGTACTGACCTTCCTAAAGATCAAAGGCTTCAGAGACACTGAATTGATGCGTCTAATAAAAATAGATACAACGGGCCGGGCGTGGTGGCTCACGCCTGTAATCCCAGCACTTTGGGAGGCCGAGGCGGGTGGATCACGAGGTCAGGAGATGGAGACCATCCTGGCTAACACGGTGAAAACCCGTCTCTACCAAAAATACAAAAAATTAGCCGGGCGTAGTGGCGGGAGCCTGTAGTCCCAGCTACTCGGGAGGCTGAGGCAGGAGAATGGCATGAACCTGGGAGGCGGAGCTTGCAATGAGCTGAGATCGCGCCACTGCACTCCAGCCTCGGCGACAGAGCGAGACTCTGTCTCAAAAATAAATAAATAAATAAATACAACGGGTAGATGTGACTTGAGAGGGAAGCTACAGAAGCCCATCATGCAAGAAACTCACTTGCCTCTTATGGAACTTTCAGGCAGGTAGAATGTTTATCCTGGGCTGGGCGCAGTGGCTCACGCCTGTAATCCTAGCATGTTGGGAGGCTGAGGTGGGCAGATCACCTGAGGTTGGGAGTTCGAAACCAGCCTGACCAATACGGTGAAACCCCGTCTCTACTAAAAATACAAAATTAGCCGGGCGTGGTGGCACATACCTGTAATTCCAGCTACTCGGGAGGCTAAGGGAGGAGAATCGCTTGAACCCAAGAGGCGGAGGTTGTGGTGAGCTGAGATCTCACTATTGCACTCCAGCCTGGGCAACAAGAAAAAAAAAAAAAAGTTTATCCCAAGTGAGAAGGCAAGGTTAGTAACCTAGTAACCTATGTTCTTTGCTGGAGAATCAAAATGTCAAGTTAGGGCACTTGGATACAACCCAATTTTATTCCTGAACTACCTGGGCTAATTATACCCTACTGGTATGATTTTACACAGCTCTCTGTATCTTCCAATCTTACATTTAAAATTTATGATAGAAATTGGCCAGGCACGGTGGCTCACACCTGTAATCCCAGCACTTTGGGAGGCCGAGGCAGGTGGACCACTCGAGGTCAGAAGTTCGAGACTAGCCTGGCCAACATGGCAAAACCCCGTCTCTATGAAAAAGACAAACATTAGCTGGGCGTGGTGGTGGGCACCTGTAATCCCAGCCTCTTGGGAGGCTGAGACAGAAGAATCACTTGAACCCGGGAGGCAGAGGTTGCAGTGAACTTTGGGTGACAGAGTGAGTCTCCATCTCAAAAAAAAAAAAAAAAGAAATAAAGGCGAGGAAAGGCTGTCACTCCATTTTTCCCCATTATCCTTTTACTGCTTTAGAATTCTTTGGTACAACATCATTAATGGGGAGAGAGGTTCTGTCTCAAGAATTCCAACAAAACATCCTACATTTCTTCTCAAACAGGACTTGGCTAATTCACAGTGCCTGGGTTTGAGGTGGCTAAAGATTCTAGGATTGGCAGGCAGATAGAGAGGCAATCTTTTTGTAAAATGTTTCAGAGCTCAAACATATGATTGAGAGAGTCTGTTAGCCAGAAGATACAACCAGGATAAAAGCCTACCCTTAAATCATATACATAAGAAGGAAAAAGGCAAAATAGAGCAATTTCCTTTAAACCCCTCCTCTCACTGGTAGCAATTGGCATGAGCAGCCTGTGACTTTCAGCACAATAAACATAAAATGGCCAGGGGTCAACCATGACCCATGAGTGTTCTTCTCCCAACAACACAGTCACCTAAGGGCATGCTGACTAAACAAGCAGGCAGGAAGCCACTCTCCTCTTTCCAGTGACACTCTCACACTTTCTAACAACTTCAAACCAAGACAGGTTTCATCACATATTTTGTTTAGTCCCCCATGACATTAGTGGGCTATCAAACTACTAACAATGCATTTTTTTTTTTCTTTTCTTTTTTTTTTTTTTTTTTGAGACAGTCTCGCTCTGTCGCTCAGGCTGGAGTGCAGTAGCATGATCTTGGCTCACTGCAACCTCCACCTCTTGGGTTCAAGCAATTCTCTGCCTCAGCCTCCCGAGTAGCTGAGATTACAGGCACCTGCCACCACATCCGGCTAATTTTTGTATTTTTAGTAGAGACAGCGTTTCACCATCTTGGCCAGGCTGTTCTTGAACTCCTGACCTTGTGATCCACCCACCGTGCCAGGCCATAACAATGCATTTTACAAGGCAATTAGAAGAAATAAAAGAATGTCACTACTAAAACTTTATGGCTATATTGAATAACTCAAATAGTCTGGAAAGCCCAAAATGAAGCATCATAAATTTACTAGGTTTCCCTATAAAATGTTTGATACAAGGGATATGTGAAACTTCTGACTTACGTGTCTGCTAAATCAACTTAATGAATGTGGAAATCAGACTAGAAATTTGCAAAAGCTACTTAAGGAATACTTTTACCTTCAGTAAAGGTAAGAGCAGAATAGGAGAAGAAAACATTTTTTACACAAAGCACAATATGCTTTCATATTCCAAATATTGGAAAAAGGGCTAAGGCCATATCCCTTTCTTCCTCATATCCAACAGTTTGCTTTTAAACTCAATTCAAATTCAGTATGGAAACACCAAAGACCATCCAATGAAAAATGGCCTGAGCCACCTGACAGTTACTGAACTTAAGGCTGCCCCTGGAGTAGGGGAAGGATCCAAAAAGGAAGCCAGACTGGAGACATCTGAGAGTAAATCAGCAGCATTATTAAATAGTGGAAAAGGATGGGTGTGGGAAGGAAATGGTGGAAATCAGTGCAAAAATAAGCTGGAGTCAACTCAATGGGGCTGCTGAAGAGGATGAAAAGACATTGATGTAGCAAATGACGCTGGAAGATGTAAGGTATGAGATTAGGAGAAACGCTGCTTAGAAAAGAGATGATTTGGATGTTCAAGAACTTTCTCCAGAGACACTACAGTAATTCTTCCTTGCCCACCTATAGGTTTATGGCAGTAGCTTTGAGGGTATCTTCTAACTTATCCCCAAATCTCTTCTCTCTGTTCACTCTGTTTTTTTTTTTTTCATTATAAAAGGCATATTTTGGAGTGGCTATGAGGTTAGACAAACAGATCAGTTAGCTTTTCCTGTAAATAATTTTTCCTACATTAAGCCTTACTGAATTCTCAAAAGTATCCCAGATGTTGAGAGAGGAAGCATTATGTTCAGATGTCAGGCTCCTTTCCACCTGACCAAAACTTACCATGCTTTGTGTTCTCAAAGTCCTAGCATATTCATCAGCTGGTATAGGCTGCAAATCAGCATAAAAAAATGTATTTCCTTCCAAGCTTGATGGGCCTGAAGTTTTCTTGAAAAGGAACAAGGCTTCTGCCTGACAACATACAAGCCAGTGCTGCAAACCCCTGAGTCTTCATTCTCTCTCACTTGACTCTGTTCTTGGCACAAACAGGCTGGAATTTGCCTTAACAGCAGAGATCACCAGAGCATGTCCCCATGGACCTGCCTATGGGTATACCCTTTGAGAAACAGCATTTCCAAGATCGTCATGAACTGATGAATAGGGTCTTTTAAACTTATCTTTTAAATAAAGAAGTATCTTAATAGCCTCAACTTAGGCAACTCAAATCCACACTCACTCATCAATCTGGGTTTTATGGTCAATTTGTACAGGCACTAAAACAACAACAAAACACCTTAAACTTTAAAGCAGATGGCCCCTAAATAGTTCTCTCCTTTAGTTTTGTCTGAATGAGTATCCTAGGGATCTGAATATTATCAACCACATCTGGAAGTATGTGTGCATGCACGTATGTATTTTTATGTGTAGGGGTATAGCCAAGAAACTGAGTTTCATGTTAAAAACTGTATTCCTTATAAGGTAATCTGAGAGAATAAGCGGAAAGGGGAATGAATAAACAAGTAATCTGCGCTTTTTTTTTTGTAATCTGCGCTTTTAAAGGGGCACGATAAAACAGGATTTAAAATAAATTTAATATGATAAATATTAATGGATAGTATAGACTTCTAAGACCCTTTCAACCAATTGCCTTCTAAATCAATGGATAAATAAATCAGACTTTATTCTTATATATGCTGGTATAATTAGCAACTGCAGCATTAAAACAAACCTCTTAAGCTGGGTACAGTGGCACACACCTGTAGTCCCAGCTACTTGGGAGGCTGAGGTGGGAGGAAGGCTTGAGCCCAGGAGTTTGAGTCCAGGCTGGGCAAGATAGCGAGACCCCATCTCTAAAAAAATTAAATAAATAAATAAATAAATAAAACAAGCCTTTTAATAGTCTGGATCATATAGAAGATTAATATTATGATGGATTGCACAATGTCTCAAAGGACCCACCCCCAAATCACACTACTAAAAATCACACTGGGTTTCTAATCTTGGGGTTTAGAAATTTTCTTCTTATGCTTTAAAAACTCATTTTACTTCCTTTATCCTCTGATTTTTTGGGGAGACAGAGGGTGCTTCTTCCTGGACTCTGAGTCCTGGACACTAAATTCCTCCCTCAGTTCTAGTGCCCATGCTGAGCAGAGACACTAAACCCCCTCCTTCCTCTCAGTGTTCTCTTTCAGCTGCCTCAATGCTTCACCTGGCTACAATCATACTTCATTCAGAAGTCTGGAGCAGGGCCGGGCATGGTGGCTCACGCCTGTAGTCCCAGTACTTTGGGAAGCTGAGGCAGGTGGATCATTTGAGGTCAGGAGTTCAAGACCAGGCTGGCCAACATGTGAAACCCCATCTCTACTAAAAATACAAAAATTAGCCGGGCAGTAGTGGTGCGTGCCTGTAATCTTAGCTACTCGGGAGGCTGAGGCAGGAGAATCGCTTGAGCCTGGGAGGTGGAGGTTGCGGTGAGCTGAGATTGCACCACTGCACTCCAGTCTGGGCAAGAGTGAGAACCTGTCTTTAAAAAAAAAAAAAAGACTGGGGCAGAAGAGAGAGATGACCGACAGGTTATGGGAAGGTTCTGGCCCTTTGGCGTGCCAACACTAGATATGAATCCATTAACACTGACATACAATTGACCAGCTGTTATAGAGCCATTCTTGTATCCCTGGAAAGGCTGAAATGCGGGAAAAGAGAGAAACAGACTGGCTAGAATACACAGCTCCTCTAGTGGCATTCCTGTTAAAACAACCTCATAGGTCAGAGATGCCACTGATCACTCCTAGATTTCAGTAAATATATAATAACATTAATCATTAATGTCTGAACTTGGGTGGTGGGGACTTTCAGGCTCTGTTTTGTGATTTATCATTTCCACTCTTTCTTAATAATACATCTCTCTCTTTCCTTATGATAAAGTTGCTGGAGTGTGACAGAAGGAAAAATGTGTAGGGGGAATATTGGGGATACCATGCGAATTATCACATATCAGAAGATAAAATAGAAACCAAAAGGTGGCATCTGTTTTCATCAAAACAGTTTCTCCTCATAACTTTTCTTGCTTTTGTTATAGTTTCCTTGCAGGTTGGCAAAGATTCAGGCAGGGTCCCCTAATGGTAAAATTTAGAATTAAAAAAATATTTATTGATAATATCTTTTTTAAAAATGTTTGGTAATCCCAACTAATCATTCAAAATGCAAATTGTAAACACGACAACAGCAAAAGGGTAACAATTGAGTGAGTAAGCAGACTGAACAGGTGACAGACTGAGCAAGAGTGCGGGGGGGAGCAACAGAGAACGGAAGACAGGTGCACAAGTGTGCTACAGACAGTGATAATTTGAGTGTGTAAGAATTACATTTGGACCACAGTGATTTCAATGCAACCATTTAGGAAACCTCTGGGCCAAATACTAAAACACAGGAGGAATGGACGAGCCTTCTTTGTGAGCATGCTCAGCATGTTGGCATGGAAACAAGGAAGCATAAAAGCTCTGTTGTCACAATGAATGTCTACCATTTCTAAGATGCAAAGAAATTTTCTTTCTGGTCCCTGGGTACATCATATATAGTCTTTCCATGCTTTTCTTGACCCCGGAGGACAGCAGATGCTGTTCTAGAATCCCCAAAGAAACCCCTAGACAAAAATTTAAAAACCACAGTAGCATTAACACTGGGTTTGCCGGAATGCCCCTCCCTATCTTGGCCTATGATTTTCTTATGGGCACCTCAACAGGAATGGTTAAATTTTACCAATCTACTTGATAAAGCCATCACAAACTTCAGTCCCATGGTCACAAAGCTAGAGTGGATGGGGGTAAGGGTGTGTATGTGTATGTATGTGTGGCTCTGGGTATCTGGGCACTGCCCTCCCTCACTTTGTAACCCTTGCCCAGAACACTGGGGTTGCTTCCACTGGAGAGACTCCACGGTAACTCTAGAAGTGTCATTAAATACTCAGTTCGCCAAGGTTGACCACCTCCATTGTCATAGGATGATGCAGCATCTGCAGAAGCGCTGTCTGCTGCCCCCTACTGATGGGGGTGGAGTGACAGGTGCGAAGTAGGCGTGGACTTTAATATTGGGTAAATGGGTCTGAAACAAGACAGAAACATTAAACGTTTAAGAGAGAGGGCTTAAACAGAAAGAGCAATGTTGGTTCTCAGAAAACTACCGAGGGGCTCAATGAACATGAAAGCAGGGCAAAGGCTGAGCACTGGTCAGGATGTTAGAGGGCCTGGGTTCTACTTTGTTCCATCCTAGGTTGTTCTCAATGACCAGAACAACTCATATAACTTTGGTACCTGTTTGTGTAATAATAAAACTGAGGGCCGGGTGCGGTGGCTCACGCCTGCAATCCCAGCACTTTGGGAAGCCGAGACAGGCGGATCACGAGGTCAGGAGATCGAGACCATCCAGGCTAACATGGTGAAACCCTGTCTCCACTAAAAATACAAAAAATTAGCCAGGTGTGGTGGCGGGTGCCTGTAGTCCCAGCTACTTGGGAGGCTGAGGCAGAAGAATGGCATGAAACCGGGAAGCGGAACTTGCAGTGAGCAGAGATCATGCCACTGCGCTCCAGCCTGGGTGACAAAGCGAGACTCCATCTCAAAAAAAAAAAGAAACAAAAAAAACAGAAACAAAAAAACCTGAGGAAAGACAGCATAATAATTTCTTATCTTCTCCAAAAAAGGATTTCTAGTTGGATTCTCATAGCTCTCTCAAAACTCTCATGAGTTGTTGGTTGTGTTTTTTTTTTGTTTTGAGACAGAGTCTCACTCTATTGCCCAGCCAGGCTGCAGTGCAGTGGCACGATCTTGGCTCACTGAAACCTCCGCCTCCCAGGCTCAAGCGATTCTCCTGCCTCAGCCTCTGAGTAGCTGGGATTACAGGTGCACACCACCACGCCAGGCTAATTTTTGTATTTTTAGTAGAGACGGGGTTTCACCATGTTGGCCAGACTGGTCTCGAACTGCTGACCTCAAGTGGTCCGCCCAAGGATGGAAGAGACTCCTGGCAGCTAGGCAGTCTAGGAACCCTAATGTAAGTAGGCATGTAAGAGGCTCTGGTTGACCTGTGGCTCTCATTCTCTTTGGTGAAGAAAAAAAATGGTTGCAAGGCCTCCCCCAGTGCAATTATGCTCACAGTCCTCTATGTCTGAAGAGGGGAAGAGGAACTGAGGCCAACTCAAACTCAAGATTAAGTTTGGTACTCTTTTATTTGCTCAAGGCCATATGGCCAACATGGATTTTTTAGAGGTTGGTATTTTTTCTGAGATGGAGTTTCATCTTGTTGCCCAGGCTGGAGTGCAATGGTGCGATCTTGGCTCACTGCGACCTCCACCTCCTGGTTCAAGCGATTCTCCTGCCTCAGCCTCCTGAGCAGCTGGGATTACAGGCACCTGCCACCATGCTCAGCTAATTTTTGTATTTTTAGTAGAGATGGCGTTTCGCCATGTTGACCAGGCTGGTCTTGAACTCCTGACTTCAGGTGATCCTCATGCCTCAGCTTCCCAAAGTGCTGGGATTATAGGCGTGAGCCACCGCGACTGGCCTAGAGGTTGGTATTAAGGGCCTGAATAAGCACACTGTCTTTCCTACAGCAGGTGTGAAGCAGATGTTCTAATAAACATCTGTTGAACAGAACAATCTAACACACAGATTCATCCAGCTTTTAAAAACTTCTTTTTCCGCCGGGTGCAGTGGCTCACGCCTGTAATCCCAGCACTTTGGGAGGCCAAGGCGGGCAGATCACGAGGTCAGGAGATCGAGACCATCCTGGCTAACACGGTGAAACCCCCTCTCTACTAAAAATACAAAAAGAAAATTAGCCGGGCGTGGTGGCGGGCGCCTGTAGTCCCAGCTACTGGGGAGGCTGAGGCAGGAGAATGGCGTGAACCTGGGAGGCAGAGCTTGCAGTGAGCCAAAATCATGCCACTGCACTCCAGCCTGGGTGACAGTGTGAGACTCTGTCTCAAAAAAAAAAAAAAAAACCAAAAAACAAAAAACTTCTTTTTCTGGTTATTTGGCTATACCTGGGTCTCTCTATTATGGTGGATAGGCCAAAAGCAAAGGTAAAAATCTGGGCCTGGCACAGTGACTCACACCTGTAATCCGAGCATTTTGGGAGGCTGAGGTGGGAGCATCGCTTGAGGCCAGGAATTTGAGACTAGCCTGGGAAACACAGCAAGACCTTGTCTCTACAAAATAGTTTTTTAAGGCCGGGCATGGTGGCTCACACCTATAATCCCAGCACTTTTGAAGGCCAAGGCAGGCAGATCGCTTGAGCTCAGGAGTTTGAAACCAGCCTGGGCAACATGGTAAAATGCTGTCTCTACCAAAAATACAAAAAATCAGGCTGGCGTGATGGCACGGGCCTGTAGTCTCAGCTGTTGGGAGGCTGGGGTGGCAGGAAGCCTTGAGCCTGGGAGACAGAGGTTGCAGTGAGCCAAGATCAAGCCACTGCACTCCAGCCTGAGTGACAGAAGAGACCCTGTCTTAAAAAATGAGAAAAACAAGTTTTTCATAAAATTAGCTAGATGTGGTGGTGTGTGCCTGTAGTCCTAGCTACTGGGGAGGCTGAGGTGGGAGGATCTTAAGCCCAGGAATTCGAGGCTGCAGTGTGCTAAGAAGGTGCCACTGCACTCCTGCCTGGGCAACAGAGTGAGATCCCATCTCTTAAAAGAAAGACAGAAAATGTAAAAATCTCTGTCTACTTTACTTGTTGTCTTAAAAAATATGAATCCCAGGAAAAGGGCTCAATGTGAAATACAATTACAAATTAAATTCTTAAATCCCATTTAACCAAACACTTTCTCTGTTACTCCTTTCTTTCCTTTAGAACAAAAATGTGGCATGTGCTTTTTTTTTTTTCTTCTTCAATCTGGGAATGTTATTAAGCCCTAGACATTATTAGAGAGACTCTGCTGGGAGGAGACCTACTTTTCTTCCCTTCAGTGGGTCTTTTCCTCCTAAATTTCCATCTCTGGAGCCAGAGGGAAAAACTATCTGTCCTTAGGTTTGCACTTTTTTTTTTTTCCCTTGTTAAATGTTCAAGTAAATATAAAAATCATAGGAACCTAAATTTAAAAAAAGAAAAAAAAAGAAGAAAGTGCTGATAACACTAGAGCTGGAGAGTTATGTAGCCATTTTTACCCTGAGTCTCTTGATTCCAGCCCGTGTGATTTGCTGGCAGTCATAGAGTTCTATCCGCTCAAGGCTGTGACAGCTCTTCAAGTGCTCCAGGGATGCATCTGTGATTAGTGGGCAGTTGTCCAGCTCAATCACCTCCAGCTGGTCATGGGCACAGGCCCCATTCCCCAGGTGACGAATTCCATCATCTGTGATCAGCTCACAGTGAGACAGACTCTGCAGCCAAACAGAGCAAGGAAGGATGTTGAAATATCTTCTGGCATTCATCTAGCCAGAGGCTTGTGTGAATTGGAAAGGAGACATTTTGGTTTGATTTTGATGAATACGGAGCTGTCATTAGATCCACGTGGTGAAATTTTAAAAACTGGAGATAGTGGGGTTATGCTTTTGGCAATCAGTGATTGATATTTTAGTGTGTGATTCTAAATATATTTTATAAATTCATGTAATGACTATGAAGTAGTTCATAAACAAAATAAAGACAGCCTTAAAAATTACCCCTTCCTCAAATTAACACTTTTTCTTCTCTACAGGGATAAATGAGAATCAAGCTTTTCATGCAGTTTTCTGGAATTTGAACTAAATATTGAATATCTGGTTCAGAGACATGCCCCAACAATTAATTAGCTGAAGATTTTTACAGCTGTCAGGTGTGATCATCTCATCACATCATCTCTTCATCAATATTTATTAAATCCCTGATCCTGGGAAACTCAGAAGATCTTGACCCAATTTTAGATAGTACTGTGTCACCAAACACCAAAAATGAGCCTGGATACAACAGAACGGTCACTTACAATGCCTCCTCTAGTGTCACTGAAAGTAGGAGCAGAATTCCCCTTAGTAAAGCTTTGATTGGTTCCATTCTTACGACCAGTAACATTTGATCTTAAGGTGAAGCATCCTTTCCTAAAACGGTTGCCAGACACTAAGAGCTGGGTTCTTGAACTGTAGCACTGGCTTTTGATTAAACCCAGTAAACACATAAAATTTTCAAAGTTAAACTCACCAATACTTGAAGTCGAGGACAGTGTATAGAAAGTTGGATTAATGTGCTATCTGTTATCTGAAAGAAATATGTATGTTGATTTTAGGTATAATCCAAATAAAATCCTGAGTCATACCTGATTCTTGTTTTTTCTTTGTCTTGCTCTGTTGCCCAGGCTAGAGTGCAGTGGTGCAACTATAGCTCACTACAGCCTAAAACTTCTGTGCTCAAGCAATCTTCTCACCTCAGCCCCCTGAGTAGCTGGGACAACAGGCACAAGCCACCAGGCCTAATTTTTTAAATTAAAAAAATTTTTTTTTTTTTTTTTTTTGTAGGGACAGGGTTTCCCTATGTTGCCCAGGCTGCTCTTGAATTCCTGAGCTCAAGCAATCCTCCACCTCAACCTCCCAAAGCTCTACAGGCCACCATGTGCAATCACAGCTCATTGCAGCCTCAACCTTCTAGGCTCAAGCCATCTTCCAGCCTCAGCCTCCTGAATGGCTGGGACTACAGGTGTGCACCACCACGCCCAAGACATTTAAAACTTTTTCTTGGGCAGAAACAGGGTCTTGTTATGTTACCCAGACTGGTCATCAACTTTCAGGCTCAAGCAATCCTCCTGCCTCGCCTCACAGAGTGTTGAGATGACAGGTGTGAGCCACTGCATACAGCAGCCCCATACCTCATTCATTCTTTTTTTTGAGACAGAGTCTCTGTTGCTCAGGCTGGAGTGCAGTGGCATGATCTCAGCTCACTGCAACCTCCACCTCCCAGGTTCAAGTGATTCTTGTGCCTCAGCCTCCCGAGTAGCTGGGATTACAGGCTAGTTTTTTTTTGGTTTTTTTTTTGAGATACAGTCTCACTCTGTTGCCCAGGCTGGAGTGTGGTGGCATGATCTCGGCTCACTGCAACCTCCACCTCCCAGGTTCACGCGATTCTCCTGCCTCAGCCTCCCAAGTAGCTGGGATTATAGGCAAGTGCTACCACGTCCAGCTAATTTTTGAATTTTTAGTAGAGATGGGGTTTCACCATGTTGGCCAGGCTGGTCTCAAACTCCTGGTCTCAGGTGATCCACCTGCCTCAGCCTTCTAAAGTGCTGGGATTACAGGAGTGACCCACTATGCCCAGCCCCCATATCTTATTCTTGACTACATTTCTAGTCCAGACATTTTAATAATCAATCATCAAATAACAGAATCTTTCAGTTTAAATCCCATTGGCTACCTGAACCTGTTCTATGAGAATCCACTCAGGCTACATTTGAACACATCTAGTCATCTCTAGTCTTCATCTTTAGACAGCTCTATTCAAAACCTGTTTTATTTTTTAAATGAATCAAAATTTGTCCCCTTGGTAGCTAGTTGTAGTGGCTTGTGCCTATAGTCCCAACTACTTGGGAGGCTGAGGCAGGAGGATTGCTTGAGGTTAGAAATTCAAGACCGGTCTGAGCAGGGCCAGACACGGTAATTCACGCTTGTAATCCCAGCACTCTGGGAGGCTGAGGCTGGTGGATCACCCGAGGTCAGGAGTTCGAGAACAGCCTGGACAACATGTTGAAACCCTGTCTCTACTAAAATACAAAAACTAGCCAGGCGTGGTGGCAGGCACCTATAATCCCAGCTACTTGGGAGGCTGAGGCAGGAGAATTGCTTGAACCTGGGAGGTGGAGGTTGCAGTGAGCCGAGACTGAGCCACTGCACTCCAGCCTGGGTGACAGAGTGAGACTGTGTCCTCCCCACCCCACACCACAAAAACAAAATAAAACAACAACAAAAAAAACAGTCTGAGCGGTAACAGCAAGAAAAAAAAAAAAAGTCTCAGCGATAACAGCAAGACCCTGTCTCTAAAAAAATCTGTCCCCCAGAACCTCTACTTGTTGGACTTTGTTCTATCTCCTTAGAATCATCAGAGAGAGGAATCAGAAGATAGTGCTCTATGAAAAAAATTAACGTTGAAACATCCTAAGATTTTTAATAAAGCATGCCACTACTCAGTATCAATAACTTCGGTTATTTTCCCAAGGGTGGCAGCCAGGCACTGCTGGAATCTGGGTTAACCAAGAACATTCAGGTAGGAAGAACAGTTTTCATGGTTATGTTAGGACTGAAAGTAAATCAGCACTTCTTTCCAAATTCTTCTCCAACTCTGAGTTTATTATTTTCTACTACACATAGCTTCACAGGGGCTAAAAAATGGTAGAGAAAGGGGGTGGGCGAGCAGGCAGGCATGTCTGTTCAGAAGGAATAACACTGGAAGGGGCATAGAGGACACTCAGGCATGTATAAGAGATAAACGGATGTGAACAAGTTTTAGTTTAGTAAGAACTAATAGCTGTTAAGTAGTGCCTATAAAACAAAAAATTTTTTAGAAAGTGGCTTTTATGGTTACTGAAATATCTCCCCTTCTTTATTTTTACCATTAAAAAATTAACTGCTCTTTCTTTCGTGGAGTCCCATGTTCGAAGTTTTTCCTTGGTCAATTAATAATCTCAAAGTTCTTAAAATTGTGTTAATGTGGCTCACACCTGTAATCCCAGCACTTTGGGAGGCCGAGGCGAGTGGATTGCCTGAGGTCAGGAGTTCGAAACCAGCCTGGCCAACATAGTGAAATCCCATCTCTACTAAGAATACAAAAAATCAGCCGGGCGTGGTGGTGCATGCCTATAATTTCAGCTACTTCAGAGGCTGAGGCAGGAGAATTGCTTGAATCTGGGAGGTGGAGGTTGCAGTGAGCTGAGATCGCGCCATTGCACTCTAGCCTGGGCAACAAGAGTGAAACTCCATCTCAAAAAAATAATAATAATTAAAAAATAAAAACTGTTAATCAGGAGATCAGTTTGGCTTAAAGGCAGAGTTCCATGCAGAGTCAGGTCTCCAGGGCTAAGGATGCCAGGGATCTAGGATACAGCAAAGCTAAAGAAAGGCAGTGCTATTATATAGATCAGTGTGATGGGGCTTTAATTATTTACTAGCATCATAACTCTACAGGTCTAAGGAAATACTTTTAACAGCTTTACGGCCTGAATGCTTGGGCCTCCTTTCTCTCTAATGGCAACCTGATTGATGGCATATATTTCTACAGTTCTGTAACACATACCATGAGCACCTCTGCCTGGAAGATACCTTACTTAATGGAGAATCTGCAATGCTGTCAGGCACTACAGTATCCTACACTAGGATAGGGAATTGGACATTCTGATGTTGTGTATTATCTAAGTATCTACTATACTGTATTTCTGAATTAAAATCTATAATCTTACCTGAACACACTCTTCCAGGTCCATCTTTTCAAGTTCATGGCAATTCTACAAAGTATAAAACCAAACATTACAGTACAAACATTTAAAACATGAGAAACTTTTAAGGCCAGAGAACTAAGAGGTAATATTAAATACACTGATAAATTCTTTGGTATTTCAGAGCTAGTGTTATGCTAATTTTTTTTCTTTCTTTTTAGACAAGGTCTCACTCTGTCACCCAGGTTGGAGTGCAGTGGTGAAATCATGGCTCACTGCAGCCTCCAACTCCCTGGGCTCAGGTGATTCTCCCACCTCAGCCTCCCAAGTAGCTGGGGCTATAGGAATGTGCTACCACACCTGGCTAATTTTTGAATTTCTTTTTTTTTTTTTTTTTTTTGAGATGGAGTCTGGCTCTTGTCGCCTAGGCTGGAGTGCAGTGGCATGATCTCGGCTCACTGCAAGCTCTGCCTCCCAGGTTCAGGCCATTCTCCTGCCTCAGCTTCCTGAGTAGCTGGGACTACAGGTGCCTGCCACCACGCCCGGCTAATTTTTTTGCATTTTTAGTAGAGACGGGGTTTCACCATGTTAGCCAGGATGGTCTTGATCTCCTGACTTCGTGATCCGCCCGCCTTGGCCTCCCAAAATGCTGGGATTACAAGCGTGAGCCATCGCGCCCGGCCTTTGTTCTTCTTTTTTTTTTTTTTTTTTTTTTTTTTTTTGAGACAGAGTTTTTCGCTCGTTGCCCAGGCTGGAGTGCAATGGCACGATCTCGGCTCACTGCAACCTCCACCTCCCGGATTCAAGCGATTCTCCTGCCTCAGCCCCCCGAGTAGCTGGGATTACAGGCATGTGCCACCATCCCCGGCTAATTTTGTATTTTCAGGAAAGTCAGGGTTTCTCCATGTTGGTCAGGCTGGTCTCGAACTCCTGACCTCAGGTGATCCACCCGCCTTGGCCTCCCAAAGTGCTGGGATTACAGGCATGAGCCACCATGCCCGGCCTTTTGTATTTCTTACAGAGATGAAATTTCGCCATGTTGCCCGGGCTGGGCTCAATCGATCTGCTTGCCTTGGCCTTCCAAAATGTTGGGATTACAGGCATGAGCCACTGCACCCAGGCTATGGCCTCCTTTAGTCATGCCATGTGCTAGCCCCCACCTAATTAGTATTCTATCGATCTGCCTAAAAGCAAACGACCATCCCCTTGTACCGTAACACTGGTCAAAGTCAGTATAATTTTAAATATTATCATATAGTAATTTATAAACCTGTCCAAGTATTAAAATATTCAGGAGAATACAGAAAATCTCCTAAAACCTTTCCATTTAAAACCAGACATGTGTTTCTTTCAATGTTACTTTCATCCACTAGTCATGTACCAAATAACCAATAAGTTTTTTCACAAAGTACCAAGAAACACCTGCTTAATGTATTATCTTACGAAATTGTGGAGAATCAAGTCTCATGGGTGGGCGCAGTGGCTCACGTCTGTAATCTCATCACTTTGGGAGGCCAAGGTGAGCGGATGACTTGAGGTTGGGAGTTGAAGACCAGCCTGGCCAACATGGTGAAACCGTCTCTACTAAAAATACAAAAATTAGCTGCATGTGGTGGCACATGCTTGTAATCCCAGCTACTCGGGAGGCTGACGCAGGAGAAATGCTTGAACCTGGGAGGTGGAGGTTGCAGTGAGCTGAGATCGTTGTCACTGCACTCCAGCCTGGGTGACAGAGTGAGATCCCATCTCAAAAAAATTTAAAAATATTTTTTAAAAAAGTATCATGAAGGGGTTTTATATTCTCCAATGCATGTGTGCATTTCTAGAGCAGTTTGTATTCTTATTGGTATCAGTAGGTCTGTGGCTATAGCATGAAACCCTGTCTCACACACCCAATTCTGCTACCATTTCACATTTCCCTTGCTGCTTGTTCTTCTGAAATAAAAAGCCCTAATAAAACCTATGGAAACAAACCTATGGAACCTAAAGAAAATACTTACCCTGGCTAGAGTGGTAAAGCCCACATCTGTTAATTGAGAACATCTTGCCACTTCCAATATTCTGTTAAAAAACAACAACAACAACAAAAAAAAAACAGTGAAAGTCAAGCTCTTGGTCCCTGAAAACTGAGTTTAATAAAACAGTAAGAATTTACAAAAACAATCTCCTATTCTCTAAGGACTTTATAATATAGAATGACATTAACAACTAAGTCAGTCTGTATAAAGATCTTGCCATTCATTTTCATGGAGTCATCATAAAGTGGTCCTATAAATACCACATTTCAGGGTGATGCAATCAATGAACACAGAAGAATATAACTGAAGCTTGTAGTTAACGCCAAAATTCATGAAATGCATTAAAAGCCTTCTTGATGGCATACTGCTTACCCCCAGAGGGCAGCCTGCTCCTAGAAAACAAAGGAAATGGAGATACTCTATTTCAGTTAATCTCTTGCTGAAATGAATTATTTTCTTTCCTGTTTTAGAAGTAGGTTCACTTAGATTTAAATTGCTTTAAAAAAAATGTGACAGGCCGGGCATGGTGGCTCACGCCTATAATCCCAACACTTTGGGAGGCCGAGGCGGGCGGATCACCTGAGGTCAGGAGTTCGAGCCCAGCCTGGCCAACACGGTGAAACCCCATCTCTACTAAAAATACAAAAATTAGTCTGGTGTGGTGGCAGGCGCCTGTAGTCCCAGCTACTCGGGAGGCTGAGGCAGGAGAATCGCTTGAACCTGGGAGGCAGAGGTTGCAGTGAGCGGAGATCCTGCCACTGCACTCCAGCCTGGGTGACAGAGTGAGACTCCGGACTCAAAAAAAAAAAAAGGGACAAAGGGGCTGCTTAATTACAGGTCTGTCCTAAATATGAAATTCTAGACTTGTGAAAGCTTCCTGCTTTCTCCCACAGGCTCCCATGGAGGCCCAGTTGAGAGGGAAGCTGAGCTGGCAGCCATTCACCTCTTATTAAGCAACTGTTAAACTCCAATCTAAATACCAACCACAGGATTGGGGAATCAAAAGTAGCTCTCTTCTGTGAAAAGTTGGGTGACCTCTGTATAATGGTAACAAAGAACATGTTTGTTTATAAAACTCTTACTACTGAAGTTGAAAAAAATTAAAGTATAGGAAATAATTATCAACTGAAAATCAATGAGAAATGGATGGCGGGGTGCAGTGGCTCACACCGATAATCCCAGCACTTCAGGAGGCTGAGGCAGGAGGATCACTTGAGCTCAGGAGTTCAAGACCAGCCTGGGCAACATATCAAGACTTCACCTGTATAAAAAAATTTTTAAATTCTGTCCAGGCACGGTGACTCACGCCTGTAATCCCTGCACTTTGGGAAGCTGAGGCAGGTGCATCACTTAAGGTCACGAGTTTGAGACCAGCCTGGCCAACATGGTGAAACCCCGTCTCTACTAAAAATACAAAAAATTAGCCAGGCATGGTGATGGGCACCTGTAGTCCCAGTTATTTGAGAGGTTGAGGCAGGACAATCACTTGAACCCAGGAGGCGCAGTTTGCAGTGAGCTGAGGTCACGCCACTGCGCTCCAGCCTGGCAACAGAGCGAGACTTAGTCTCAAAAAAAAAAAAAAAAAAAAAAAAAAAAAAATTTTTTTTTTTTTAATTCCAAGAGATGGCCAGGTGCAATGACTCATGCCTGTAATTCCAGAACTTTGGGAGGGCAGATCACCTGAGGCCAGGAGTTTGAGACCACCCTGGCCAACACAGTAAAACCCAGTCTCTACCAAAAATACCAAAAAAATTAGCCAGGCATGGTAGCGTATGCCTGTAATCCTGCCTACTCTGGAGGCTGAGGCACGAAATTGCTTGAACCTGGGAGGACGAGGTTACAGTGAGCCAAGATCACGCCATTGCACTCCAGCCTGGGCAACAGAGCCAAACTCTGTCTCCAAAAAAAAAAAAAAGAAAAGAAAAAAGAAAAAGAAAGAAAGAAAGAAAGAAAGAAAGAAAGAAAGAAAGAAAGAAAGAAAGAAAGAAAGAAAGAAAGGCAGGCTACCTAATGGGAAAACATGATCTGACTAGAACACAACTTTTGATTTTCACAGTTGAGAGCGTTTCCATTCTAACAATGTAATGAACCATATAGGGAGATGGAGCTGAAGACTCCTCTCTCTAAAGTCGAAAAGGATAATGTGTAAGATATTCAGAGAGAGGTTTGATTACCTCCCTAGCTCCTGAGGAATACTCTAGGCTTTTGATATTACTAATTTTGACCAATAGGTGTATGTTCTCTTAAGAAATTTTGATATTGCAGGCAAAAGGTTTTTTTTTTTTTTTTTTTTTTGAGAGGGAGTCTCACTCTGCCACCCAGGCTGGGAGTGCAACTTCCACCTCCTGGGTTCAGACAGTTCTCCTGTCTCAGCCTCTCGAGGAGCTGGGATTACAGGAGTGGGCCACCACTGCCTGTAATTTTTGTATTTTTAGTAGAGATGAGGTTTCACCATGTTTACCAGGCTGGTCTCAAACTCCTGACCTCAGGTGATCCGCCCGCCTCAGCCTCCTAAAGTGCTGGGATTACAGGTGTGAGCCACTGCGCCTGGCCACAAAAGTTCTTTCAATAATTATGGTTAGGCCAGGTAATCATCAGAAACAATATTCTGAAAGTTTTATAGCTTTACAATGATTGTTATATATAAGAAAAGTGGCTTCATAGGCTCAGGAATCAGAGTTCCTGGGTGAATACTTGTTCCTACACTAACTAGCTGAGACCTTGAGCAGGTTACTTTGTCTCTTTGTGCCTCAGTTTTCTCATCTATAAAATGGCGATAACAAGGCTGGGTGTGGTGGCTCACGCCTGTAATCCCAGCACTTTGGGAGGCCGAGGTGGGCGGATCATGAGGTCAGGAGACCATCCTGGCCAACATGGTGAAACCCCGTCTCTACTAAAAATACAAAAATTAGCTGGGTGTGGTGGCGCTCGCCTGTAGTCCCAGCTACTAGGGAGGCTGAGGCAGGTTAATCGCTTGAACCTGGGAGATGGAGGTTGCAGTGAGCCAAGATCGCACCACTGCACTCTAGTCTGGGCGACAGAGCAAGACTCTGTCTCAAAAAAAAAAAAAAAAAGCAGTAATAGTGCTTATATGGTGCTATGGAGATTAAACAAATTATTACTGTTATTGAGAAAGAGTCTCACTCTGTTGTCCAGGCTAGAGTGCAGCGGTGTGATCTTAGCTCACTGCAGCCTTGACCTCCTGGGCTCAAGTGATCCTCTCACTTTAGCCTCCTGAGTAGCTGGGACTACAAGGCACACACCACCATGCCTGGCTACTTTTTTTATTTTTTTGTAGAGACAGGGTTTCGCCATGTTGCCCATGCTGGTCTCAAACTCCTGCGCTCAAGCGATCTTCTAGCCTCGGCCTCTCTAAATGCTGGGATTACAGGTGTGCGCCACAGCACTCGACCCTGAATTAGTATTTGTAAAGCACCTAAAGCAACACCTAATTTACAAGTACTATGTAAGTTTATTTTAGAGAACAAAAAGTGTAGCCAGGTGTGGTAGCACATGTCTTTAGTCCTAGCTACGCCTGAGGCTGAGGTGAGATGATCACTTGAGCCCAGGAGATTGAGGCAGGCCTACGCAACACTGCAACACTGCCTCAAAAGGCAGTAACAGGCTGGACACAGTGGCTTTCGCCTGTAATCTCAACATTTTGGGAAGCTGAGGAGGGAGAATCACTAGAAGCCAAGAGTTTGAGGCCAGCCTGAGCAACACAGCCTGACCCCATCTCTACAAAAAGTAAAAAACAGCATTCTTCAAACTGAGAAGCCAGAGAGAAATAAGGCTGTTTTAAAAGCCCATCAGTACAAAAGAGGTACTCCTGTGTCTTTTATTTTTAAATATAGTATCCCCTGCTATGTACCTGGTATCATTACTATGACAAACGACCTCAGGGTGGAACTTTAAAAACTACTTTGAGAAAAGAATTATATAAAAGCATTAAGAGAAAATACCTTTCTATCTCAAGTAATAAAATGTTGATTTTTTTTCTAGTATGGATAGCAAGTAGTGGAATTTCGGGATTGTTACCCCTTGGTTCACACCAATTACATGAAATCAAATGAGATACAAAAAGCAAGTACGTGGGCATCTAAAAGGGACTACCTTAAAATTTCAAAGCGTCTGTAGTGTCTACCTTAAAATTCCAAAGTTCCAGGGAAGAAATATGGGTGAAGGAAACTTTTGTTCTGTGATTTTTTTTGAGCTAAACAAGAAATGTTTACCTAAGCCGTGGGCAGTTCTGACCTAGAGCATTCAGGATGGCATCTGTGATGTTGGAGCAGCCAGAGGCACAAAGGGATTGTAACTTATGGCACCCTCTGCATATAGTAATGAGACCTTCATCTGTGATTTGCTAAAAACACAAGAGCAAAAAAATCCATAGATATTAGTATCTTAGCAAAACAAAAGAAGAAAAAAATGATAGCTCTGTGAAAATAATCATGAAAAAGGAAATCAAGACATGCTTAACACATTCATCAGATAGCAGACCTAAAAGAAAATGAACACACGTTGTTTCTCCTTCCAGTTCCTTCTGATTTAGTCTGCAAGAGGATCTGTGTTCACCTTTGGTGCAAAGGGAAGAAGCTATAATAGAATTCTGTTAAAAGCTACAATGGAATTCTAATAGAGCTGGGATCAGTATGGGGTACATCATAGTTTAGGTTCAATTAAATAATTTTATTTATTTATTTATTTAATTTATTTATTTGGGAATAGAGTCTCACTCTATCACCCAGGCTGGAGTGCAGTGGCACAATCTTGGCTCACCGCAACCCCCACTTCCCAGGTTCAGGCAATTCTCGTGCCTCAGCCTCCTGAGTAGCTGGGACTACAAGTGCACGCCACCATGTCCAGCAATTTTTTTTTGTATTTTTAGTAGAGACGGGGTTTTGCCATATTGGCCAGGCTGGTCTCGAATTCCTGGCCTCAAGTGATCTGCCCACCTCAACCTCCCAAAGTACTTGAATCACAGGCTCGAGCCACTATGCCTGGCCTCAATTAAATATTAAAACCTAGAAAAAAGATAAGGATATAAGTATTTTAGTAGTATAAATATATCTAAAAGTTCAAATTGACACCGATAAGTTAGTGAAAAAAATTAAACTGTGGGTGACAGTTGCTATCTTGTATCAGCCACAGCATCCATTTACTTCTATATTTTAGTTTTATAATATAAAGAACATCCTAATTTATAGATAAAAGAGTTGTATCGAACTCAGACACAATTTTGTATTTTTTACAAGTTATTAGACCGGGTGCAGTGGCTCACACATGTAATCCAAGCACTTTGGGAGGCTGAGGCGGGTGGATCACCTGAGGTCGAGAGTTCGAGACCAGCCTGGCCAACATGGTGAAAACCTGTCTTTACTAAAAATACAAAAATTAGCCAAGTGTTGTGGCACATGCCTGTAATCCCAGCTACTTGGACAGCTGACATAGGAGAATCGCTTGACCCCAGGAGGCGGAGATTTGCACCACTGCACTCCACCGAGCGATAGAGCAAGACAAGCAAAAAAGAAAAAAAAAAGGACAGGACGGGACGGGAAGGGAAGGGAGGAAGAGAGGGAAAGGAAAGGAAGGAAAGGAAGGAAGAAAGAAAGAAAAGAAGAAAGAAAGGAAGGGAAGGGAAGGAAGAGAAGAAAGAAAGGAAGAAGGAGGGAGGGAGGGAAGTTAGTTATTGGGGCCGGTCACAGTGGCTCAAGCCTGTAACCCCAGCACTTTGGGAGGCTGAGGTGGGCAGATCACTTGAGGTCAGGAGTTTGAGACCAGCCTAACATGGTGAAACGCCGTTTCTACTAACGATACATAAAATTAGCCAGACATGGTGTCACGTGCCTGTAATCCCAGCTACTAGGGAGGCTGAGGCAGGAGAATCACTTGAATGCAGGAGGCAGAGGTTACAGTGAGCCAAGATCATGCCATTGCACTCCAGCCTGGGCAACAAGAGCAAAACTCCATCTCAAAAAAAAAAAAAAAAAAGTAAAATTTACTAAACTTTTATGTTTTTCAAATCTGTCAAGAAAATGAAAGCATCAAAAATGTACTTAAATCACCTCAATAGTTTTGGGAAGAGCATGAAATCTTATGAATGCTGAGAATTATTTTATCACCCTGTAGGGAAGAAATGACTCCTGTACTAAGATTTGGGCGAAAGAAAACAATAAAATACATATAAGATAGAATTGGTTCTTTACGTTCACCGTGATTCCTGCCTGCTGGAAGGATGAAGAAACACCAAACTAAACCCGCAAATGGTATGTACGTATTTATGTCTACATGTGTGTGTATGTAATGTATATGTATATAGTGTGTAAATATATGTGCATATATATGTGCTTATACATACACACAAACACACACACTTGTTTTTTGTTTTTTTTTGAGACAGAGTCTTGCTCTGCTGCCCAGGCTGGAGTGCAGTGGCATGATCTTGGCTCACCGCTACATCTGCCTCCCAGGTTCAAGTGAGTCTCCTGCCTCAGACTCCTGAGTAGCTGGCATTACAGGCACACACCACCACACTTAGATGGTTTTTGTATTTTTAGTAGAGATGGGGTTTCACCATATTGGCCAGGTTGGTCTCAAACTGCTGACCTCAGGTGATTCACCCACCTCGGCCTCCCAAAGTGCTGGGCTTATAGGCACGCACATGCGCATGTGTGCACACATACACACGAAGCTCTCCAGGAATAGTTTTTCTTTGGCATTGTAAGATGATTTCATGTTTACAGTAATTGTGGTTATCTCCCAAAAGTAAACATTTCAGTCTTTTTTTTTTTTTTGAGGTGGAGTCTGGCTATGTCACCCAGGCTGGAGTACAATGGTGTGACCTCAGCTTACTGCAACCTCCACCTCCTGGGTTCAAGCGATTCTCCTGCCTCAGCCTCCCAAATACCTGGGATTACGGGCACACACCACTATGCCCAGCTAATTTTTCTATTTTTAGTGGAGATGGGGTTTCACCATGTTGGCCAGGCTGGTCTCGATCTCCTGACCTCAAACGGTCCAGCCGTCTCGGCCTCCCAAAGTGTTGGGATTACAAGGCATGAGCCACTGTGCCCAGCCACATTTCAGTCTTAAAAATGAAAGGCATGAGCCACTGTGCCCAGCCACATTTCAGTCTTAAAAATGAAATCATGGCCGGGTGCAGTGGCTCATGCCTGTAATCCTAGCACTTTGGGAGGCCAAAGCCGGCAGATCATTTGAGGTCAGGAGTTCTAGACAAGCCTGGCCAACATGGCAAAACCCCATCTCTACTAAAATTAGCCAGGCATGGTGGCACACCCTGTAATCCCAGCTACTTGGGAAGGTGGGGCAGGAGAATTGCTTGAACCTGGGAGATGGAGGTTACAGTGAGCTGAGATCGCATCACTGCACTCCAGCCTGGGCGACACAGCGAGACTCTGTCTCTAAATAAATAAATAAATAAAATGAAATTAGGCAAATTCTGATAGTCAGCAACTATAGTAATCAGAATTGTAAGGAAGAGCCCAGGTAGCTCACGCCTGTAATCTCAGCACTTTGCGAGGCTGAGACAGGCAGATTGCTTGAGCCCAGACGTTTGAGACCAGCCTGGCAACACAGGGAGACCCTATCTCTACAAAAAAATTAAAAAATTAGCCAGGTGTGGTGGCACACACCTGTAGTCCAAGCTACTGAGAAGGCTGAGGTGGGAGGATTGTTTGAGCCCTGTAGTTGGAGGTTGCTGTGAGCTATGATCATGCCATTAATAGTCCAGTCTGAGAGACAGAGTGAGACTTCACCTCAGAAAAAAAAAAAAAAAAAAAGGAACTCATCACTTTTTTCTTTGCCATTAGCAACTCTCACTCCAAGGCAAATACATTTGTAATTTTTAAGGCAAGAGAAAAAAGCTAAAGGTGTACTACTGGCCAGGCATGTGGCTCACGCCTGTACTCCCAGAAATTTGGGAGGCTAAGCCAGGTGGATTGCTTGAGCCCAGGAATTCGAGACCAACCTGGCCAACACGGCAAAACCCCATCTCTACAAAAAAATACAAAAATTAGCTGAGTGTGGTGGCGCATGTCTGTAGTCCCAACTACTAGGGAGGCTGAGGTGGAAGAATCACTTGAGCCCGGGAGGTGAAGGTGAGCAAAAATCACACCACCGCATTCCAGCCTGGGTAACAGAGCAAGACTTTGTCCCAAAAATTAGACCATGGCGGTGGCTTACGCCTGTAATCCCAGCACTTTGGGAGGCTGAGGCAGGCAGATCACCTGAGGTCAGGAGTTTGAGACCAGCCTGGTCAACATGGCAAAACCCCATCTCTACTAAAAATACAAAAATTACCAGCCTGGCCAACATAGTGAAACCCTATCCCTACTAAAAATACAAAAAAATTAGCCAGGTGTGGTGACGGGCTCTTGTAATCCCAGCTTGGGCGGCTGAGGCAAGGAGAATCGCTTGAACCTGGGAGGTAGCGGTTGCAGTGAGCTGAGATCGCGCCTCTGCACTCCAGCCCGGGAAACAGTGCAAGACTCCGTCTCAAAAAAAAAAATTAGCCAGGCATGGTGACACACACTTGCAATCCTAGATATTCACGAGGTGGAGGTAGAAGAATTGCTTGAACCCAGAAGCAGAGTTGCAGTGAGCCGAGCGCATCACTGCACTCTAGCCTGGGTGACACAGTGAGACTCTGTCTCAAAAAAAAAAAAAAAAATGTAGCCGGGTGTGGCGTGTAATCCCAGATATGCAGGAGGCTGAAGCAGGAGAATCGCTTGAGCCTAGGAGGTGGAGGTTGGCTGCAGTGAGTGCAGATCTCACCACTGCACTTGAGCCTGGGTGACAGAGTAAGACTTTGCCTCAAAATAAATAAATAAATAAATAACAAAATAAAGATGTACTGTTAACATTCTAGGTGCCTGAATAGTTTCAGCAAATTATCTGAGTAGAATTCAGGGGTTTTGGGGTAGACACAAAAAAGTTAATAGTTTAAACAAGACAAAATGCTAAATATAGATGCTACTTGAAAATAATTTGACGAGTATATATTGCTCATCATCTTATTTATTTTTTTGAGACAAGGTCTCATTCTGTTGCCCGAGCTGGAGTGCTGTGGCATGATTTCACCTCATTGCACCTCAATCTCCCAAGCTCAACTGATCTTCCCACCTCAGCCTCCCAAGTAGCTGGGACTACAGGCACACACCACCAAACCCAGCTAATTTTTGCACCTTTTGCAGAGACGGGGTTTTGTCATGTTGCCTAGGCTGGTCTCAAACTCCTGGACTCAAGCAATCTGCCTGCTTCAGCCTCCCACAAGTGCTGGGATTACAGGCATGAGGCACCATGCCCAGCTTGATTGCAATTTTAAATACTAAACTTGTGAATCATTTACATTTTAAAAGTAGACAGTTTTTTTAAGTATATAAGAAAGGGGTGGAGCTACAGTTAGTTCATCTGGAATTCTGCATAAGCTAGCTACCTCCTATCTTATCTATGTCAAGGCCCCTAGGAATGAGTATTGTTAAGCATGTCAAAAGTCATCTGTGTTGTCACTAGGGTTGTGGTAGAAAAACAATACTGGTCTTGATGACTGAAGCTCTATAAAATAGCTCTTAAAAATTTTAATGAAATGAATTACTAAAACAGAAGAGTTGTGAGAAAAGATGTTTACCAAGCAAGTCTGCAAGTTCAAAGTCACCAGTTCAGGGCAGTGTGCACCTATGTATTTGAGAGCTTCATCTTCTAGCTAGAAAGATTAAAAAGTAAGAAAAAAATGATTACTGACATTGTCTCAAAGGAGAGAGATTTAAGAATGTACACATTCATTCATACATTCTAATACAGCCAACCATGTTTCGAAGGAACAATGAACCAGAAAATACGCTACGATCACATAACAGTATAATTCATATTATGATTCTCAGTATTTTTAAAATCAGCTTTGACCACATTCAAACTCACATTATCATCAAATCAAGAACAAAGATGAAGTAAACACTGCCTAGTTTTTATGGGTTTTACTTCTGATAAATTAAATATACCTGACACCATTTTGCTGAGGGCCCATGAAACTAAATTAATTTTCAAACTTCTACACACCCCTTATAAAGTTTTTTATAAACAAACTTTGAGGAAATACAGCCAAGAAAGGAATCCAGTGTTCATCTCCCACTGGAAGATAGGTGCCATGCTTACAGTGCTGAGAACAGATGGTAAGTAACTGATTATAATGATACATTCCAATCAATATTTTTCAGGATTCCTTAAATAACCAGAAGCTCAAGCTGTTGTTTTAAGGCAGTCATACATCTGAAATTCTCTTTCAAACAATGGAACCCCTCTCATCATGATAAAAGAATCAGGGCATTTTTAATGGAATCCAAGTTATGGTTTTAGTAACCATTAATAAAATAAAGTAGAGCCTAGCCTTAGTTTGTCAGCCACAATTTAAATCCACTCATTTCTTTCCAGAGGCTAATTAATCAATTTTTTTTCACTATAAAACACTGAGATAGTAAAATTTTTAATGACAAAATATGTTGGATTTGTAATGTGACTGGCAGGAAATAAACATCAATACTATAAAATGCAGGTTGCTGTACACTTGGCATATTTAAGAAACAATGGTGGTTAAAAAACAAGTGGAAATTGCTAAGACTGCCTTCTTTGCCTATCCAGTTCAAAGTATCAGGCAGTGACAACATGCCAATTTTTCTTTTCAGCACAAATTAAACTGCATGAAACTCTTCTTGACCATGGTGTATCTTTAATATAATCTTATCTTTCCACCTTGTCTCCCTCCTCCTCAAGTTTATTTTTGGTCAGATGTTAATTCTTCTCATTCTTTTATCCTAAGGAAAACACTTTAATTTTTGGTAAGCATTTGTCTTTTGTCAATAATACACACAACTAACCTTTCCCTCCAGACAAACATCTTGGGACTGTCTATAAAGAGCTCATGATTCATTCACAATTCTTCCGAATTTCACAAGCCTTACATGGAGTATTACCTGTGTGCAGCCTTTTAAGAATAAGGCCTTGAGACCCCCACAGCCCCTCACTAGTGCTTGAATGCCATCCTTGGTTACTTGGTCACACCAGGAAATGTTCAACTGCTCCAACAGTGGACATCCCTCACTTAGGATAAAACAAAATAAGAGAAACAGATCACTAAATCCAATTCCAAAAACACCAACGTCTCAATTTACTGGCTATTTAGTAAAGGAATGGAAACATCCCCATTTTTTCCCACAAGAAAAAACATATTTACCTAATGTATATTTAGAAGAAAAGATGATTTATCAATGTGGTATTCACATGGGACTATACCATTAGCAGGATCATCTAAAATCCAGCTTAACCAACAAACACAAAGCATTATAATGTTTTTCAGATTTATATTCCTTTTGTACTTATCACATATCTCAAAGCTCTCTAGACAAAAAATGGAAATTAAGTGATTTATCCTAGTTTAGAGAGTAATTAATAAAGAGCTCAGATTCAAAACCAGATTCTCCATCGAGCAATGCTATTACTGGTTGAGTATCCCTTATCTTAAATGCTTGGTACCAGCAGTGTTTCAGATTTTAGATTTTGCAATATTTGCATTATACTTACATAGCTGAGTATCCCATATCTGAAAATCTCAAGTGCCCCCAATGAGCAGTTCCTTTGAGTGTCACATTGATACTCAAAAAGTTTGGGATTTTGAAGCATTTCAGACTTTTTTTTTTTTTTTTTTGAGACAGGGTCTCGTTTTGTCACCCAGGCTGGAGTGTAGTGGCGCCATCAGGGCTCACTACAGCTGTGACCTTCACGGCTCAAGTGATCCTCCCACCTCAGTCCCTCAAGTAGCACCCAGCTGCATTTTGTATTTTTGAAATAGGGATATTCAACTCACAGTACCAAAGTAGTAATGAAGCCTTTTAAACTTTTATTTTAAAAAATTACAAAGGCCCTGTGTATTTCCTTATCTGAGATGTTTCCAGAGTACCACTTTTGTAGGCTGAATTTAGGATATCTTATGTCCGATCTCTGCCTTCAAAATACTAGTTTCATCGTTGATTTCATCTACTCTTAATAGTTTAGCTTCATATTTTGATTATGGATGAATTCCAAGTTTTCTATAATATTTTTCGGAAAAACATTCCATAAATTGTTTGAAATATTCCTGCCTGCCGAAAAGACCCATAAGATAAAGCCATGATATCCCGGGTCAAGTTCATTCTCCAATATTTATAGTTTAACTTCAGGCAAGTGACTTTAGGAAGCCTGTCTGAACCTCTCTCAGTCTAACATTAGCCCCATAGCTCTGTTTTCCCAAAACTGACATACTCATTCCTATCATAGTATTTATTCCACAATAACAGTTGACTGTGAGCAACTTAAGGGCAGCAATATCTTACTCAGTTACATCTCATGGTTGCATCACAGTACCTGGCAGTCAACAACTTTCTAGATTTTCTTAGCTAAAATGCCCATCCACTCTACTTCACAAAGCTTTTAAACAAATAAGATCATTTATGTGAAAATATTTTATAAATGATAAAAGTTGTTATATTATCAAGTTTATTAGCCTACACAGCAAACCGTCTTAGGTACATGTGTTCAGTATTCACAAAGAAGGTCTAAAAGGAGCCACATTTTAGATTATTTATACTCTACTTAACTAAATTTGTATTTCTTTTTTCTTGAGATGAGGTCTCGTTCTGTTGCCCAGCCTGGAGTGCAGTGGCACGATTACAGCTCACTGCAGCCTCAACCTGCTGGGCTCAAGTGATCTTCCCGCTTCAGTCCCCCTGAGCAACTGCGACTACAGGGGTATGCCACCACGCCTGGCGAATTTTCTTATTTTTTAAGTAGAGACAGGGTTTCCCTATGTTGTGCAGGCTGGTCTAGAACTCCTGAGCTCAAGCGATCCTCTTACCCTGGCCTCCCAAAGTGCTGGGATTACAGGTGTTGAGCCACCATGCCTGACCTCAGGGACCCTTTTTAAAGCACTTTATATACATTAGGTTGAGCCACATGTAGCTGTCATTCTTATAACATGAAAACTGTCAAATACTAGCAAAACTTTATATGGTGTTGCCTAATATCTTGTTAAACCTTAATAAAATGTTATGAGGTGATAAGAAAAAGCTCAGAAAGGTTATGTTTGCTTAAAGTACCCGGTTAATAATCTGGCTCCAGATACCTGGTTTAAGCACTAAGCTATAATAACACATGCCCTTTCTTTTTTGTTTTTTTTGAGACAGAGTCTTACTCTGTCACCACTGGAGTACAATGGTGCGATCTTGGCTTACTGCAACCTCTGCCTCCCGAGTAGCTGGGACTACAGGCGCACACCACGCCCAACTAATTTTTATATTTTTAGTAGAGACGGGGTTTCACCATGTTGGCCAGGATGGTCTTAATCTCTTGACCTCGTGATCTGCCTGCCTCAGCCGCCCAAAATGCTGGGATTACAGGCGTGAGCCTCCACGCCTGGCCTTATTTTCTTTTTGAAAATAAGACTTCATAGGCCGGGCACGGTGGCTCACGCTTGTAATCCCAGCACTTTGGGAGGCCGAGGTGGGCGGATCACGAGGTCAGGAGATCGAGACCACGGTGAAACCCCGTCTCTACTAAAAATACAAAAAATTAGCCGGGCGTGGTGGCGGGCGCCTGTAGTCCCAGCTACTTGGAGAGGCTGAGGCAGGAGAATGGCGTGAACCCGGGAGGCGGAGCTTGCAGTGAGCCGAGATTGCGCCACTGCACTCCAGCCTGGGCGACAGAGCGAGACTCCGTCTCAAAAAAAAAAAAAAAAAAAGAAAATAAGACTTCATAAAAATCTAATTGTTTATGTATAAACTGTACTACCCTGTTCAGAAATCCTAGTTACCTCTAGTCATTTCACTTTAGTATGTCCCATAATTGTAATTTGGGCAAGTGGTAAAACAAATTATCTATTCTGACCTATAGAATATATCCATAAAACAGAGTTGCCTTCAATTCCAACTTTATATCAATTTTTTTTTAAAGTATGTATTTTTTTCTGATTACTCGACATGCTTATTATAAGAAATTTACCTCAGAGCTTTTAGAGACATGTTTGTTATTGATGTACAGGAAGCCAAGTCAAGGTGCCTGAGTTTGGAACAGAACTTGCTAAGGCTAGTACATGTACTGAAAAATGGAAAAAGGAGAAAATAATGAATAAACAAGACAAGTATACATCCTTGGTATATCAGACACTGTTCTTATTAAACATATGTGTATATATAAGAACTGTAAAATTTTCATACCCCTAAAAAAGCAGTTATATATCCTAGGACCCTTCACATTGATGAAGAGACAGATACCACTCACAAAGAAAAAAGGCTGTGCTACATATGAGAATTTGCATGAGGGAAGATGGTGTTTGATTCACATTTTAAAATGTTAACAGCAATTGACAACATGATACTTGTGAGTTCGAAGAGATCTATATGCATTTTGCAAATCCAGAAACACCAGAAGCTAATGGCTATCTACCAGACGTAGTCAAACATGAAGAAGAAAAGCTCTGCATGTTTTTTCACTTAAATCCCTACTCAAGATAACCTTTTGCATAACACTAACATAGGAACTGGATTTTTGCAAGGTATACAAAGGATGGACGATGGACTGGTATTGGGCTGAAAAAAGTAAGTTATGTATTAAAGACTTTTTTCTGCTGGTCAAGTTCTCATTTTAATTTTTAACAGATCATGGAAAACTTCAAATATAAACAAGAGTAAATAATACAAAGAACCCACATGTACCATCAGTAAAGTTCAACATTTATCAATACTGTTTTTCTTTTTGAGACAATCTTGCTCTGTTGCCCAGGCTAGAGAGCAGTGTTGCAATCTAGGCCCACTGCAACCTCCATCTCCAGGTTCAAGCAATTCTCATGCTTCAGCCTCCCAAGTAGCTGGGACCACAGACACACACCACCACACCTAGCTAATTTTTCATATTTTTTGTAGAGACGGGATTTTGCCGTGTTAGCCAGGCTGGTCTCCAACTCCAGGCCTCAAGTGATCTGCCTGCCTCAGCCTCCCAAACTGCTGGGATTACAAGTGTGAGCCACTGTGCCTGGCCCAACATTTATCAATATTCTACTATTAAATATTTTTATTTCTTGGGAGGCTGAGGTGGGTGGATCACCTGAGGTCAGGAGTTCTAGGCCAGCCAGAACAACATTGTGAAACTCCGTCTCTACTAAAAATACAAAATTAGCTGAGCGTGGTGGCGCATGCCTGTAATCCCAGCTACTTGGAAGGCTGAGGCAGGAGAATGGCTTGAGCCCAGGAGGCAGAGGTTGCAGCGAGCCAAGATTGCACCATTGCACTCCAGCCTGGGCAACAAGAGTGAAACTCCGTCTCAAAAAAAAAAAAATTTTTTTTTAATGCCATCTCTTCTTCCCTCCTTTTTTATTCCAGGATTTTAAAGCCAATTCCACACATATCATTTTACCTGTAAATATTTCAGTATCTATTTCTTTCTTTCTTTCTTTTTTTTTTTTTTTTTTTTTGAGACAGAGTCTTGTTCTTGTTGCTCAGGCTGGAGTGCAATGGCACGATCTTGGCTCACTGCAACCTCCGCCTCCTGGGTTCAAGCAATTCTGCCTCAGCCGCCCAAGTAGCTGGGATTACAGGTGCCTGCCACCATGCCCAGCTAATTTTTGTATTCTTAGTAGAGACGGGTTTTCGCCATGTTGGCCAGGCTGGTCTTGAACTCCTGACCTTGTGATCTGCCCACCTCGGCCTCCCAAAGTGCTGGAATTACAGGCATGAGCCACTGTGTCCGGCCTCGGTATCTATTTCCAATAGGTAAATACTTAATTTCTTAATATCATCTGATACTGAAATGTGCTAACTTTTCTCCAATTATATCATAAATGTTTTTGACAAGTTGATTTATTCAAATTAGGATCCAAACAAGAATCACACATTCTCTTTGGCTGATATGTCTCCTAGGTCTTTGTGTGGGCCAATGTTTTCATTTCTTCTTTTTTTGTTACAGACAGGGTCTCACTCTGTCACCCTGGCTGGAATGCAGTGGCACTATCATAACTCAATGTAACCTCCAACTCCTAGGCTCAAGCGATCTCCCACTTCAGCCTCCTGGGTAGCAAGGACTACAGATCACACCTAATTAAAAAAATTTTTTTGTAGAGACAGGGTCTAACTATGATACCCAGGCTAGTCTCCAACTTTTGGCCTCAAGTGATCCTCTTGCCTTGGCCTTCCAGAGTGCTGGGATTACAAGCATGATCCACCACACCAGGCTTGTTTTCATTTCTTTTGGGTAGAGTCCTAGGAATGAAATTGCTAGATCCTATGTCAAGGTTATGTTGGACTTTGAAGAAAACTGCCAAACTGTTTCCCAAATTGGCCATACCATTTTACACTCCCGCCAGAAATTCATGAGGGTCCCAGTTTTTCCAAATCCTTGCCAACACTTGGCATCGTCTCTCTTTCTGAATACAGCTATCTTAGTGTGTATGGTGTGGAATTGCATTGTGGTTTTACTTTACAATTCTGTAATGAAAACTTTTTCTTTTTCTTTTTTTTTTTTTTTTGAGATGGACTCTCACTCTGTCACCCGGGCTGGAGTGCAGTGGCGTGATCTCAGCTCACTGCAACCTCCACCTCCCAGGTTCAAGCAATTCTCCTGCCTCAGCCTCCTGAGAAGCTGGGATTACAGGCACCCGCCACCACGCCCAGCTAATTTTTGTATTTTTAGTAGAGACGGGGTTTCACCATGTTGGCCAGGCTGGTCTCAAACTCCTGACCTCAGGTGATCCGCCCACCTTGGCCTCCCAAAGTGCTGGGATTACAGGCGTGAGCCACTGCGTCTGGCCAGCATGTCTTAAATTTTTGATTGAGTGACCGATATTCTGTATGACACATTGCTGGGTTTCTAGATTTTGATGTCTTCCTTTAAAGAGTGCTGAGCTGTGTTTTGGCAGGCAGTTAAGTTTGTTTTGGATTTTTTTTTTTTTTTTTTTGAGATGGAGTCTCGCTCTGTCGCCCAGGCTGGAGTGCAGTAGCGTGATCTCGGCTCACTGCAACCTCTGCATCCTGGATTTGAGCAATTCTTCTGCCTCAGCCTCCCAGTAGCTGGGATTATAGACACATACTACTAAGGACTGGCTAATTTTTGTATTTTTAGTAGAGATGGGGTTTCACCATGTTGGCCAGGCTGGTCTTGAACTCCTGACTTCAGGTGATCTGCCCACCTCAGCCTCCCAAAAGTGCTGAAATTGCAGGCATTAGCCACCGTGCCTGGCCTGATTCTTTAAAATACTTAATAGAGCAGGTCTATTTTAGCCCTACTACCAAGGTGTAATCTTTCTGGAGTCTTTATTGAATGTCCCAGGTGTTCAATGAATTTTCTCCATTTTGGATGGGTGGAACTTCATCCAACCTTTTTAAGCCCTGGAAATTCTTCGGCTTATAGTTTCCCAGTAATTGTTTTTTTCCTCACTAGATCTTCTTTGCCAACCTGTGTGGGGTCTCATCCTGTGCATGCAGAGTTTACTATTCAGCCAAATCTACATAAATTTCTGTAGCCTTTATTTATTTATTTTTTTTAGTAGTTCCCTCTTTATCAGCCACAAATTCCAGCAACTTTAGCCTTCTTGAATTCTGATCTTTTCAAATCAGCAAAAACTCTGTCCTCTGCTTGGGCTTCCCCTCCCTCTATGGTATTGTCTGAAAAATGCCTCAGTCACAAAGTGAGGATAATCACATGGCTCATTCATTTGTTTCTCAGTCTTGTGCCACATGTACAACATCCTAAACTGGTGTTCTAGGTTTTGTTTAGTTTTCTAGTTGTTTACAGCAGGAGGGCAGTTATTGTCACTGTGAGAAGCAGAAGTCTACTTGGATTTTTTTTTTAAGACAGGGTCTCACTATGTTGGCCAGGCTAGACTCAAACTCCTGGTCTCAAGTAGTTCTCCTGCCTCAGTCTCCCAGTGTGCTGGGATTACAGGTGTGAGCCACCACACCTGGCTGCTTATTATTTTTTGAGACAGGGTCTTGCTTTGTTGCCCAGGCTGGAATGCAGTGACACATAGCTCACTACAACCTCTGGTTCCCAAGCTCCCAAGCCCAAGCAATCCTCCCACCTCAGACTCCCAAGTAGCTCGGACTACAGGAGTATGCCACCACGCCTGGCTAATTTTTTGTATTTTTTGTAGAGGTGGGGTTTCGCCATGTTGCTGAGGTTGGGCTAAAGCAATCCACCCACCTTGGCCTCTCAAAATGCTGGTATTACAGGAGTGAGCCACAGTCCCCTGCTGCTTCTTTGATTTAAAAAATTTGTATATTTTGAGGCTAATACTGTGTTTAAAATAGTGTACTTTTAAATTCACTAAAATGTGGAAATTTGAATATTGACAACTGGTTATTTGATGATTTTAAGATATTTAAAATATTGATATTTTAGAGGAGTGATAAAGTTAATGCACTTACGGCCAGGCATGGTGGCTTACGCCTGTAATCCCAGCACTTTGGGAGGCCGAGGTGGGCAGATCACCTGAGGTCAGCAGTTCCTGTCCAGCCTGGCCAACACAGTGAAACCCTGTCTCTACTAAAAATACAAAAATTAGTCAGACATGGTGGCACGCCCCTGTAATCCCAGGTACTCAGGAAGCTGGGCTGAGATTGCGCCACTGCACTCCAACCTGGGCAACTGGGCAAGACATCGTCTCAAAAGAAACAAAAAAAGTTAATGCACTTATATGAGAGACTTTATTGTTAAAGAGTACATACTGAAATACAGATTAAATAATATGATGTCTACGACTTTTTTTTGAAAATAAGATAAAATAAGAGGGGATAAGTGGGTGGGGTTATTGATGAAACAAGACTGGCCGTAAACTGATAACAGTTAAAGCTGGGTGATGGGCTCATTACACTTTTTTGTCTACTTCTGCATACGTTTCACATTTTCATATTTAAAAAAAGTCAGCAGAAGTAATTTCTCTCTGTGTGACTATAACTCCAACTTGGGTTTAAGGGGTTTCTTCTTTGAGCCAGAGTCTTGCTCTTTCCTCCAGGCTGGAATACAGTAGTGTGATCTCAGCTCACTGCAACCTCCACCTCCTGGGTTCAAGCAACTCTCATGCCTCAGCCTCCTGAGTAGCTGGGATGTGCCATCATGCCTGACTAATCTTTGCATTTTTAGTAGAGATGGGGTTTCACCATGTTGGTCAGGCTGGCTTGAACCCCTGACCTCAAGTTATCCACCCACCTCAGCCTCCCAATGTACTGGGATTATAGGCCTGAGTCACCGCACTGGGCCGGTTCATGTGTTTTTAATTTGTAGGGATTGCTTTCATTTCTTTTTGACTTAATTTTTGTTTGAATTATGTAAAATATTTACATGGCTATTAAATGATAAAACATAATTCAGAGTTCTCCCTTTTATCCCTGTCCCTTGTGTTTTCTCACTTCCCCATATAAGTAACTATTTTTACTTATTTTATTTTTGATTGGCATTTCCGTTCTTTTTGAAAATATGTAAATATGGATACATATATACGTAATAAGTCTTCTGGCCCTACAAAAGGTGTATTATACAAACTCCTCTGCAGTTTGCTTTTCTTCATTTAACATGTCCTGAAGATCATCCAGAATATTATATAGAGATTTTCCTCATTACTTTTATTCAACCAGTTCTCTACTAATAGACATTGGGGAGTTTCGTATCTTTTGCTATTACAAGTAATGTAGTAGCCTTGCACATATATATTATGTTTTCACCAATGCATCTTGAGGATAAGATAGATTCTGACAAAAAAGTATTAATTACATGTCACTTTTCTAGATACCAAGTGGTCAAATTCTTATTCTTTATAACATTAAGTACGCAAAGGAAACAAAAATTAAAAGATAATTTATCTAAAGTAAATGTAGTTCCACTGGTATAAAGTAATGGTGGAGGAAGAGGTTAGTATATTTTATCTCTCACAGTAAACGTTTCCAAATCAATCTATAGGAATACTTATTAGTAGAGGCCAGGTGCGGTGGCTCACGCCTGTAATCCCAGCACTTTGGGAGGCTGAGGCGGGTGGATCACGAGGTCAGGAGATCGAGACCATCCTGGCTAACAAGGTGAAACCCTGTCTCTACTAAAAATACAAAAAATAAGCCGGGCGTGGTGGCACATGCCTGTAGTCCCAGCTCGGGAGGCTGAGGCAGGAGAACTGCTTGAACCCGGGAGGCAGAGGTTATAGTGAGCCAAGGTTGCACCACTGCAGTCCAGCCTGGGCAACAGAGCGAGACTTCGTCTTAAGAAAAAAAAAAAAAAAAAAAAAAAAAGAAATACTTATTAGTAGAGTTAATGAATAACTACCCTCTAGGCCTAATTTCTGTGACTGTAAGCCTCTTGAGGATGAAGAATTAAGCTTAATTTCCTTCAGATCATGACCAACACAGACATAGCACATTTAGTGAATCCTTTTCATTTAATAACTGTTCTCAGGACTGATTATCGTAAGATGTTTAGTCCTCTGTTTAAGATTTTAATCTTTTCATAGAATTATGTTTACTGTGGCTTTTAATTGGTAGCTACTAGTATCTTGAAACATAAATAATCCCAGTAATATGTATTATTAGTATTCCTACTGTATATACATTGACTACAATTATTAAAAGTTTCACCTTAAATTGTATCAAAGATAGAATTCCAAAACAAGTTTCTTATTCCATCTCTACTTTGATGTTGCTTTCTCTATTAAAAATATCTTTCCTCTACAAAACCAAGATAAAATTTGCTAAATATAGTTAACGGCCTGAATTTAAAGGTTGTATCAGCCAGACATAAGGGGCTATGACTTATCCTCCTAAAACATAAAATACTTACGCGTCTGTTGTCTTTGTACACCCATTTAGATTCAGTACTTCAATGTTCCTGCAGTTTTGTGCAAAGGTTCTTTGTAGGAAAGAAAGAGGTTTCGAATGAAATAGGCAAAATTCCAGTCATTAAAAAAGTAATAAAATATATTATTATTGGTAATATTGATTGTTGATACCTGTGATACTGTGATATAAAGGAAAAACATGTATTTGGTCTTCATCCTCGGTTCTTGGCATACAGTCCCTAAAATCTTTGTAATTTCCTGAGTGATAGTATCTTTTGTTACAGGTTAGTGAAAAGTAATCGTGGTTTTTGCCATTACTGTTAATTAATAGTAACTGCCATTACTGTTAATGGCAAAAACTGTGATTACTTTTGCACCAACCTAATATAATATTTGGTCTTCAATCATGTGTACGATCAAGGAACCTCTGTAAAAACCCCTAAATGATAGGGATCAGAGTGCTTCTGGGTTGGTGAATGTAACCACGTGCCAGGAAGGTAGTACACCCCAACTCCACGGGACAGAAGCTCCTGTGCCTGGGACCCTTCTAGACTCTGCCTTATATACCTCTTCATATTCCCTCTACCTCGGCCTCCCTAAATGCTGGGATTACAGGTGTGAGCCATTGAGCCTGGCCATGATTTTTCTTTTGAGATGGAATCTCTCTCTCTGTTGCCCAGGCTGGAGTATAGTGGTGTGATCTCAGCTCACTGCAGCCTCCACCTCCCAGGTTCAAGAGATTCTCCTGCCTCAGCCTCCTGAGTAGCTGGGATTACAGGCACGCACCGCCATGCCCGACTAAGTTTTTGTATTTTTAGTAGAGACAGGGTTTCACCATGTTGGTCAGGCTGGTCTTGAATGCCTGACTTCAAGTGATCCACCCACATCAGCCTCTCAAAGTGCTGAGATTACAGGCTTGGGCTATCACACCTGGCTTAAATGAATTTTCCATTATAAATTCTTCAAACATAACCTTAAAAATTATTTTAAATTAAAAAAATAAATGATTGCTTATTTATTTATTTGTTTTTAGAGACAGGGTCTTCCTCTGTCACTCAGGCTGGAGTACAGTAGTACAGTCACAGCTCACTATAGCCTCAACCTCCCAGGCTCAAGTGATCCTCCTACCTCAGTCTCCCAAGTAGCTGGGTTTACAGGCATATGTCACCTAACCTGGCTAATTAAAAAAAGCTTTTTGTAGAGATGGGAGCCTTGCCATGCTGCCTAGATTGGTCTTGTACTCCTGGCCTCAAGTAATCCTCCCACCTAGCCTCCCAAAGTCCTGGGGTCACTGCCCAGGTTAGGGTTAACCATAACCCTAAAAAAGAACTAGGCTGGGTGCGGTGGCTCATGCCTGTAATTCCAGCACTTTGGGAGGCTGAGGCAAGAGGACTGCTTGAGTGCAAGAGTTCGAGACCAGCCTGGACAACAAAATGAGACCCTGACTCTACAAAAAAATTTTAAAACTTAGCCAGGCATGGTGGTACATGTCTTTCGTCACAGCTACTCAGGAGGGGGAGGATTGCTTGAGTCCAGGAGTTCAAGACTACAGTGAGCCATGATTATGCCAGGGCACTCCAGCCTGGGTGATAGTGCGAGACCTTGTCTCAAAACATAAAATAAAAATATTAATTAATTAAAAAAAACTTATTCAAAGCTCCAAAAGAACCACTTATGATGGGGAATCTGGGTTTTTTTCAGGCAGTACTTGTTCTTGTTTATTGTTAAAACTACATTTCTTATTACTGGATATTTTCAGATTATAAGCAATGTATGTGTGGTTGCATTTTTAATAACTTAGGAATTTTAAAATGATTTTAGCCTTTTCTGGGTGAGATGGTGCTGCTCTTCACTTCCATCAAGAAGATTAATCAATAGTTATGTTTTTACCTTAATGCATTGTCTCCCACTCCAAGACATCCACGAAGACTTAACTTTCGTAAAAAGCCCCCACATCGTTTTGAAATATTCTCCACTACTCGGCCCTGTAAAATGAGACAGGCAAACAAAAAGATAACCCACCTCATTCCTTTAGAAAAGAACACATCCTCGGTTTTAACGATTTATAAACAAAGAGAAAATGCTTCTATTATGACCTAATTTAGTAGGAAAATTGGAACTTACCCTGAGAAAGCTTTCCTGATTAACCCCTATCATTTGAATCATGCCTAAACCCCATATTCTTATTTTGTTTAACTTGTAAAATATATTCTGTACTTCAGAAAATAATGTTCTATAGTTCTCTTTGGCATTATATGCATATATACTGCCTAGCTGGGTTAAGCTGCAGCTACTGAAGGACAGCAACTACATTTATTTTTTTGTATCTTTTCCAAAATGTTTATTATAGTACTCTGCTTATAGTAGAGACTCAATGAACATTTAACAAAAGCTGGCCAGGGGCCACGCACGGTGGCTCACGCCTGTAATCCCAGCACTTTGGGAGGCCGAGGCGGGTGGATCACGAGGTCAGATCAACACCATCCTGGCTAACGCGGTGAAACCCCATCTCTACTAAAAATACAAAAAATTAGCCGGGCGTGGTGGCAGGTGCCTGTAGTCCCAGCTACTCGGGAGGCTGAGGCAGGAGAATGGCGTGAACCTGGGAGACAGAGCTTGTAGTGAGCCCAGGTCTCGCTCCACTGCTCTCCAGCCTGGGCGACAATGCGAGACTCCGTCTCAAAACAACAACAAAAACAAAAGCTGGCCAGGCACAGTGGATTCCGCCTATAATCCCAGCACTTTGGGAGGCTGAGGCAGGCGATCATTTGAGGTCAGGAGTTCGATACAAGCTTGGCCAACATGGTGAAACCCAATCTCTACTAAAACTACAAAAATTAGCCAGGCACGGTGGCTCATGCCTGTAGTCCCAGCTACTCGGGAGGCTGAGGCACAAGAATTGCTTGAACCCAGGAGGCAGAGGTTGCAGTGAGCTGAGACCACACGACTGTATTCCAGCCTGGGTGACAAAATGAGACTCTGTCTCAAAAACAAACAAAAACAAAAGCTTGCTGAATAATTCTGTGGGTGGTGTTGCTTTAAATATTTACATCCATGAAGGGTATAGAATTGTGAAAAACAAAATCCCATATAATGCTAGTGGATATTATTTTAAAAGCACTTTGGTTGGTTTCGAACTCCTGACCTCAGGTGATCCGCCCACCTTGGCCTCCCAAAGTGTTGGGATTACAGGCGTAAGCCATCCCACATGCCCTCAAAAAACCTCATTTAATCCTTAAGAAGCTATTATTTCTACCTTCCTGATGAGAAGGATAAGAACTAGAGTTCAAATTCAGTTTAAAATAATTTAAGTGTAAGCCATTCTCCATTTTATAGATAATAGGCTATACTAGGAGATAAAACATGGGGGGAAAAGTGAGAGGAGGAAAAAACCTCTCTCTCTAGCAAAAAACAATTCAATAAATGGCTTTGGCCTTATTCAACCTTCGTTCTCCACAAGAAATTGGCTCCTCAAGAACCAAAACACATGTCTCAAAAAAATATATACAAACGCCATCCCAACAAGTTATAACTCTATTTATTCTTCAGTAAACAAATATAAAATGTCTTCACTAAAATAAACAAACATAGATTCAATGTTTCCACTGCAAAAACAAACTTTTAGTCCTATTTCAAGAACAGAGTCCTATTTAGTCCTATTAATACTAAGTAATTGTATTATTTCAGTGAAATAATCTGGCTCATTCTCAAAAACTGCAGAAACTCTTGGGAACTTTGGGGGTTCCTGTAAAGTCCAGATGCACTGAAAATAATAGTTCCTCTCTCTAAGGAAAATGAGATTAATATGGCTAGGGCTAATCTGTTCCATGCTGTAATTACTAACATGAAAACTGGGGCCACACACCACATAATTATACCTCAATATCCCTCTGGAAATCAAATAGGTCAATTCGCTGCCAGTTACTGCCATCCAGAGCCAGAACATTCCAGGCCTATTTTAAAGAAAAAGAGACAGAATGAGCGGAAGCTAAAATTAAGGGGAAAAGGCAGCAATATTCAAGTTCACAATTCAACCAACTAATGACTAAAATGGATCCAAAAATTTATCAGGCCCTACCCACTTACTCCCAAATGATGTGCCTTACTCTTGACCCATACTGTATTCTCCAATTAGATAATCTCATAAATGAGTGGGTACTAGAAACTAGCAGCTACAAAAGATCTTAGGCCAGGCATGGTGACTCAAATTTATAATCCCATCACTTTTCGAGGCCAAGGTGGAAGGATCACTTGAGCCCAGGAGTTCCACACCAGCCTGGGCAACATAGCAAGACCTGATCCCTATAAAAAAATTTAAAAAGTTGGTTGGGCGTGGTGGCTCACTTCTGTAATCCCAGCACTTTGGGAGGCAGAGGTGGGTGGATCCCCTGAGGTCAAGAGTTCGAGACCAGCCTGGCCAACATGGCGAAACCCCATCACTACTAAAAATACAAAAATTAGCCAGATGTGGTGGCATGTGCCTGTAATCTCAGCTACTCAGGAAGCTGAGGCAGGAGAATCACTTGAACCCGGGAGGCAGAGGTTGCAGTAAGCCAAGATTGTGCCACTGCTCTCCAGCCTGGGCGACAGAGCGAAACTTCATCTAGGGGGGAAAAAGTTTAAAAAATTAGTCAGGCGTGGTGGCACACACCTGTAGTCCCAGCTACTCGGGAGGCTGAGGTGGGAGGTGAGTCTGGGAGGTAAGGGCTGCAGTGAGCCATGATCTCCCCATTGTACTCCAGCCTGGGTGACACAGCAAGACCTTAGCAAAAAACAAAAAACAAGACTAACCCTCCCTCCCTCCCTCCTGCCCATGCACATTTAAATTAGAGAAGTTAAGGAAAGGGCAGGTTGTGATAAGTATCATAGCCAGAAGGTGTTTTCTAACTGGAAAATTCTAGTTTCTAATCCCAAAATGAGACAAAAGTTCAGTTTATGAAAAGCAAGTCTTTCTTCTATGCTTAAAAATATGATCCTTAAAAAAATATCCTTCTATCTGGAAAAATATGAAGGTAAAACCAAACATCAAAGGGGACAGTACTCTGAATATTGCTCTATTCTCACTCTCTTTTTCTATATATAGAATATATACAGAGAGAAATACATGTATTTCTTGAGACAGGGTGTCACTCTGTCACCTGGGATGGAGTGCAGTGGCTCAATCATGGGTCACTTGCAGCCTTGACCTCCCCAACTCAAGCAATCCTCTCACCTCAGCCTCCCAAGTAGCCGGAACCACAGACATGTACCACCACATCTGGCTTTTTTTTTTTTTTTTTTTGAGAGGGAGTCTCGTTCTGTCACCCAGGCTGGAGTGCAGTGGTGCAATCTTGGCTCACTGCAAGCTCCATCTCCCAGGTTCACGCCATTCTCCTGCCTCAGCCTCCCGAGTAGCTGGGACTACAGGCGCCCGCCTCCATGCCTGGGTAATTTTTTGTATTTTTAGTAGAGGTGGGGTTTCACTGTGTTAGCCAGGATGGTCTCGATCTCCCAACCTCGTGATCTGCCCACCTCGGCCTCCCAAAGTGCTGGGATTACAGGCGTGAGCCACTGCACCCAGCCCTAATTTTTTAAATTTTCTGTAGAGATAGGGCTCCCTATGTTGCCCAGGTTAGTCTTGAACTCCTGGCCTCAAGCAATCCTCTCATCTTGGCCTCCTAAAGTAAAGGGATTATAGGTGTGAGCCACCAGGCCCAGCCTTAGTTCAGTACTTCTTTGCTATCTATATCCTATCACGTGGTAGGACTTACAACTGTGATATAGTGATTTGGGACTTAGAAAAGATATTATCATTTCTCTGAAACTATTTTTTTTTTTTTTTTTGAGACAGTCTCTCACTCTGTCACCCAGGTAGAGTACAGTGGCACTATCTTGGCTCACTGCAAGCTCTGATTCTGCATTAACTGTGAATCTTACTAAATAGAATTACTGGTGAAGCAAATTTATCCATCGAGACTATCTGTTATGTGTTACATATGTATTCTCTTGGTGCTGGAAGATGTCTGTGTGCCTGCATCAACATGTGACTTCATGTAAAGTTTCTTCATGTTCACAGTTCTTAGCAAATGCAGTTTCAATCCATAGCCAGCAAGGGATGTTACTATAGGAAAATGCAAGATTAAAATTGTCCTTGTGTAAAAAAAAAAAAAAAGAACTAGGAAAACATAATAAAACAAGATTTCATCACAATTTTGAGTTAAGTCTAAACTTTTAATATGCAGTTTATTGCTTTTTCATCAAAAACATTTCCTGTTCATATTACACAAATAAGAGATACAAAAAGTCAGAGACAGTATATATAGTAGAATCCCATCATAAATTTACATGGGTTTGGGTATGTCACTGGTGAAATAATCTCCTTTAAAACATGAAAACATCCAAGTAACACCTAAAATAAATGGATGACCTATGAAAGAGGCTGTTATCATCAGTGTGAAGAAGGGGTCCCCCTGTAACTATGCCAACAATACTTACCCTGGAGACCTGAGCACAGCGGCACAGGGTAACAACATCTAGAAAAGAAAATATCCTAAAAAGAAAAGAGAGAAAGACAAATTTTATTGTATGATAAAGTAGTTGACCTTTATTTATTTTGAGACAAGGTCTCACTCTGTCAGCCAGGCTGGAGAGCGGTGGCATAATCACTGCTCACCCCAGCCTCGACTTCCTGGGGTCAGGTGATCCTCCCACGTCAGGCTCCTGAGTAGCTAGGACTACAGACGCCTGCCACCATACCTGGCTACTTTTTAATTTTTTGTAGAAACAGGATTTCACCATGTTGCCCAGGCTGGTCTCGAACTCTTGGGCTCAAGCAATTGGCCTCCCAAATTGCTAGGATTACAGGTGTGAACTACTGCACCCGGCCAGTATGATAAAATAGTTGCTCTTGATTTTAGCATACAAATAACTGACTACATGTATATACACACACAAACACAAAGGCAGTTCTTTAGAATAAACACACAAAATGCTTGAGCAATCTGTGAAGATAATACTACCCATATAAAACACAGTGGGAAAAAATGTTTTACTTGATAATGTACATACAGATGCTGAACAAGTTCAATTACCTACACCAAAGGATAATAAATAATTTCTAGCTGTTTTTTTTTAAAGTAAAAAAAAAAAAATCCCACCTAAAATTATCAAAAGAAAGAAGCTAGCAGAAGGATCTTTTTTTGTTTTGTCTTGTTTTGAGACAGAGTTTCACTCTGTCACACAGGCTCGAGTGCAGTGGCATAATCACAGCTTACTGCAACCTTGACCTCCTGGGCCCAAGCAATCCTCCCACCTCAGCCTCCCGAGTAGCTAGGATAACAGGCACATGCCACCAAGCCTGGCTAATTTTTTACTTTTTTTGTAGAGATGAGGGTCTCCCTATGTTGCGCAGGCTGGTTTTGAACTCCTGAGCTCAAGCAATCCTGCCTCAGACTACCAAAGTGCTAGGACTATATGCATGAGCCACCATGCTTGGATGGGAAGGATTTTTTTTATTTGAAACAAGGTCTCTCGCTCCTGTCGCCCAGGTTGGAATGCAATGGTGCAGTCATCATTCACTCCGGCCTCAATCCCCCAGGCTCAGGTGATTCTCCCACCTCAGCTTCCCGAATAGCTGGGACTACAGGCGCATGCCACCATACTCAGCTAATTTTTTGTTGTTGTTGTTGTTCTGTTTTGTTTTGTTTTTTTTTTTTTGAGACAGAGTCTCACTCAGTTGTCCAGGCTGGAGTACAGTGGCATGCTCTCAGTTCAAGTGATTGTCGTGCCTCAGCCTACCAACTAGCTGGGATTACAGGCGCCCACCATCACACCTGGCTAATTTGTGTGTTTTTAGTAGAGATGGGGTTTCACCATGTTGGGCAGGCTGGTCTCAAACTCCTGATGTCAGGTGATCCGCCCTGTCTCAGCCTCCCAAAGTGCTGGGATTACAGGCGTGAGCCACCACACTCAGCCCCTGCTGGGAAGGATCTTAATGAAATATTTTACAGTTATGAAGGAAAAAAGATAATTTAATAAAGCCTAAAAAACAGCAATGAAAAATGTTAAATGTCTAGAAAAAAAAACCCAAAAACAAAATAAAATATAAATTAAAAAAACATTAGATCTCTACATATTTCATTCTAATTTAATAAATTACAAAACTCTTTTAACACAGCAATGTTAGAAAATATTTACTGTCTAGAATTTTTCTCAGCCTTATAGAAGGTAAATAAATATTTATTTTGAAGTAGACCAATAAGTTATTTGCTTAAATCCTGATAACCCACACCATAAGCTACCTGTGCAAATAGGTCAGGGAATCCTGGAAATAAAAGTGAATGGGAGATCATGCAAGGTGGCTCATGCCTATAATCCCACCTTTTTGGGAGGCTGAAGTGGAAAGACTGCTAGAGGCCACAAGTTCAAGATCAGCCTGGGCAACACAGTGAGGCTCCCTATTTTAAAAAAGAAAAGAAAAAACATAGCTTTGGCTAGGCATGATGGCTAAAGCCTGTAATTCCACCAATTTGGGATGCGAGGTCAGGAGGATAACTTGAGGCCAACAGTTTGAGACCAGCCTGGAAAATACAGTGAGACCCTGTCTCTGCAAAAATTTTAAAAATTAAGTCCGGGAAGGCCGGGTGCGGTGGCTCACGCTTGTAATCCCAGCACTTTGGGAGGCCGAGGCGGGCGGATCACGAGGTCAGGAGATCGAGACCACGGTGAAACCCCGTCTCTACTAAAAATACAAAAAATTAGCCGGGCGTGGTGGCGGGCGCCTGTAGTCCCAGCTACTCGGAGAGGCTGAGGCAGGAGAATGGCGTGAACCCGGGAGGCGGAGCTTGCAGTGAGCCGAGATTGCGCCACTGCACTCCAGCCTGGGCGACAGAGCGAGACTCCGTCTCAAAAAAAAAAAAAAAAAATTAAGTCCGGGAACGGTGGCTCACGGCTGTAATCCCAGCACTTTGGGAGGCTGAGGTGGGTGGGTCATCTCAGGTCAGGAGTTCGAGACCAGCCTGACAAACACGGTGAAGCCCCGTTTCTACTAAAAATACAAAATTAGCCAGGCGTGGTGGTGGGGGCACCTGTAATCCCAGCTACTCAGGAGGCTGAGACAGAAGAATCGCTTGAACCTGGGAGGTAGAGGTTGCAGTGAGATGGTGCCATTGTACTCCAGCCTGGGAGACAAGAGTGAGCCTGTGTCTCAAAAAACAAACAAACAAACAAACAAAAAAACAAAGTAGCCAGGCATGCTGGTATATGCCTGTAGTTCCAGCTACTTGGGAAGCTGATGTAGGAGGATCTATTGTGTTCAGTGTGAGGCTGCAGTAAGCTACAATCACAGCACTGTACTCCAGCCTGGGTGATAGAGTGAGTCCTTTTTTCTAAGATAGAGTTTCGTTCTGTCGCCCAGGCTGGAGTGCAGTGGCACAATCTCGGCTCACTGCAACCTCAGCCTCTTGGGTTCACGTGATTCGCCTGCCTCAGCCTTCCGAGTAGCTGGGATTACAGGCACCCCACCACCACGCGCCGGCTTTAAAACAAGTTTTAAATTTTGATGTAATCCACTTTATCTATTTTTTCTTTCATTTCCTGAACTTTTGGTGTCAAATCCAAGAAATCACTGCTAAACTCAGTGTCATGAAGTTTTTCTCATGTTTTCTTCCAAAGATTTTATAATTTTAGTTCTTAGATATAGGTCTTTGCAAGACCATTTATTGAAAAGACTGTACTTTTCCCCACTGAATGGTCCTGGCATCTTTGTCAAAAATCATTTGACCATATATGTGAGGGTTTATTTCTGAGCTCTTTATTCTATTCCATTGGTCTATGTCTGCTTTATGCCAGTATCATACTATTTTAAATATTTTCAGTTTTGAAGCAGCAAGTGATTGAAATATTTGCATGATGTCAGAAAAACTATTAATAGCAACTGAACTGGTTTCAAGAATCTTCCCTTATGTTTTCTTACACATGTCCTCTAACAGATTTCTGATATTTTGATTTTTCTCCAACTATAGAGGCCCATGTAAGGGACTGTTTAAAACTGATAATAAATTAAATAAGCTGGGAGGGTTAAGCAAGGAGCAACATGGAAAGCAAATATAACTCATCTATGTCCTGCAATCTCAGCAAGACACCAGCAAGGGACAAGAAAATCCCTGAATAAAAGCCCAGAGACCAATTATAGTGAATAACGTCTAGAGAATCTGCCTTCTCTAAGGAGAATCGGATAGGTGGATACAAAGGGGGGAAACATCTAGTTAAAATGATGAGCAATCTCTGAAACTGTGGTTATAATTTTTCAGCTTGCCTGAAAGGAAAGAAAAGCATTCTGATTTGGAGGGTGGTAAGTTTCATTCGAAAAACATTTTTACCACCTGCTATCTACAGGCATTTTAAGTCCCTACTGTTAAGTAACTCATGGCATAGGGGCTGGAGGTAGATATAAAATAAGTAAAATATATGAGAAAATTTCAATTAGTGATGAGTACTATAAAAAACATAAAGCTGAGTAATGTGATAGAAGGGTGGTCAAGGAAAGACTCCCCTAGGAGTAGGTATTTGATTTAGGATCTAAATGATCAAAGGAAACAGATTTCCAAGATCTGGGGAGAAGAGCATTCCAGTAGACGAAATAGTGGGTGTATGACAAAGGAATGTTTGAAGATCAGAACACAGTGCAGCAGCAGCACAACCCTATACTGAGTTCTTAATTATGTACCAAGCGTCATTCTAAGTATGTAAATTTACATACTAATCCAATGACTCCTTAAAACAATTCTATAAGATAGGTACTATTAGCATTCCCATCTTATAGATGAGGATATTGAGCAAAGTTCTGTTAATCGAGGGTCAGAATATGTTAAAAAAAAGACTGGGCGCAGTGGCTCACACCTGTAATCCCCAGCACTTTGGGAGGCCGAGGCGGGCGGATCACCTGAGGTCAGGATTCCAAGACTAGCCTGGCCAACATGGTGAAACTCCGTCTCTACTAATAATACAAAAACTAGCCGGGTGTGGTGGCACGTGCCTGTAATCCTAGCTACTTGGGAGGCTGAGGCAGGAGAATCGCTAGAACTTGGGAGGCAGAGGTTGCAGTGAGCCGAGATGGCTCCACTGCACTCCAACCTGGGCGACAGAGCAAGACACCATTTCAAAAAAAAAAAAAAGTTAAAAGACTTTGTGGACAATAGTAAATGATTTCAATTGTATTCTAAATCTAGGGGAAGCCAGGCCAGGCATGGTGGCTCACACCTATATATAATCCTAGCACTCTGGGAGGCCAAGGCAGGTGGAGGATCACTTGCGGCCAAAAGTATGATCTTTTTTTTTTTTTTTTTTTTTTTTTTTTTTTTTTTTTTTTTCCTAAAGACGGTTTTGCTATGTTGCCCAGGCTGGTCTCAAGCTCCTGGGCTCAGGTGATCTACCCACCTTGGCCTCCCAAAGTGCGGGCATTACAGACGTGTGTCACCACACCTGGCCCACGGCCAGGAGTTTGAGGCCAGTATGGGCAACACAGTGAGACCCCGACTCTGTAAAAATAAAAAAATGTAGCTGAGGATTGTGGTGCACGCCTGTAGTCCTAGCTATCCAGCGGGCTAAGACAGGAGGATCACTTGAGCTCAGGAGTTAGTGGTTGCAGGGAACTGTGATCACCCCACTATGCTTTGGCCTGGGCAACAGAGCCAGACTGTCTCTTAAAAAAAGAAAAAAAAAAATAGGTTTCTATTGGAATGGTGGGAAATAAAAAAGTTAAAAAAATTTAATTCAATAAAAAAAAATTTTTTTTTTTTTTTTTTGAGACGGAGTCTCACTCTGTCACCCAGGCTGGAGTGCAGTGGCGCGATCTTGGCTCCCTGCAAGCTCCCCCTCCCAGGTTCATGCCATTCTTCTGCCTCAGCCTCCCGAGTAGCTGGGACTACAGGCGCCCAACCACCACACCAGGCTAATTTTTTGTATTTTCAGTAGAGATGGGGTTTCACCATGTTAACCAGTATGGTCTCGATCTCCTGACCTCGTGATCCACCCGCCTCGGCCTCCCAAAGTGCTGGGATTACAGGCATGAGCCACCGTGCCTCACCTACAATAAAACATTTTTTAAAAGGTAGAGAGGAATATACCCATTCATACAAGTATTATAGGCATAGCCTTGAGGCTTTTAAAAGTCTAGGATTCCTTATTAAAAAGTTCCAGCAAAGCCATTTTTTAGAAAAGGGTCTATATGGCCAATCACTATTCTTGTTGCACTTTATGCAAATAATCAGGCCAGATATAATAAGACTAAAAGTTACTTTGCACACAAATTGATTACTACGATTTGTCTTTGATAGAAATAGGGGACTGAAGAGAAAAATATTATGCTTCTAAAGAAAACTATACCTTGTATCAGATTCCAACCCCGACCACTGTTTTTGAGTTACTGTCTATAACTCAGACTGAGTCCTAAATTATCTCTAACAGTGTCCTCTAACAAACCTGGACATATATATTTAAAAGCTTGTTTTCATGGATCCTATCAGGAATAAGACCTATTTTTGAAAGACTACTTCAACTAGGACTTATACTTCTATACATGCTGAGATTTCTCTTCCTTCTTGTCAAGGTCTGTACCTGCTGTTTGTCTATTATTTTTATTTTATTTATTTATTTAGAGGCAGAGTTTTTGCTCTGTTGCCCAGGCTGAAGTGCAATGGTGTGATCTCAGCTCACTGCAACCTCTGCCTCCTGGGTTCATGGGATTCTCCTGTCTCAGCCTCCCGAGTAGCTGGGATTGCAGGTGCCTACCACCACGCCCAGCTAATTTTTAGTGGAGACGAAGTTTCACCATGTTGGCCAGACTGGTCTCAAACTCTTGACTTCAGGTGATTGATCCACTAGCCTTGGCTTCCCAAAGTGCTAAGATTACAGGTGTGAGCCACTGAGCCCGGCCTTATTTAATTTTTTTAAGAGACAGGATCTCACTCTGTTGCCCAGGCTGGAGTGCAGTGGCACTCTTGCCTCAGCCTCCTGAGCAGCGAGGATTACAGGTGTGAGCCACTGAGCCCAGCCTTATTTAATTTTTTTAACAGATAGAATCTCACTCTGTCGCCCAGGCTGGCGTGCAGTGGCACTCTTGGCTCAGCCTCCTGAGGAGCTAGGACTACCAGTGTATGGCACCAAACATGGCTAATTTTTAAATCTTTTGTAGAGATGGTGTCTTGCTGTGTTGCCCAGGGTGGTCATGAACTCTTGGCCTTAAACAATCCTCCCACCTCAACCTCCAAAAGTGCTGTGATTACAGGGTAAGCCATGGCACCCAGCCTTGTCTTGTATCCCTGAACGCACTTGTCTGGCCACAACCTGGGATTCATGAATTTTTACAATGAAATATTAAAAAAAGTCATTCCTCAGACTCAGACATGTGCCCCTAGTCAGCAAGAATTAGCTATAGTGGTTGTCACCCCTAATCCCTCATGAATGAAGAATGTAAATAGAATAGTGGGGACTGAAACAGTGCCCCAAATAATTAAAGACATCAGTGAGTAATAGAAATTTTTAGTTTGCAAGATGGCGAAGGAAAAAAACCAGGGCGGGTGTGGTGGCTCAAACCTGTAATCCTAACACTTTGGGAGGCCAAGGCAGGTGGACCACCTGAGGTCAGGAGCTCGAGACCAGCCTGGCCAATATGGCGAAACCCCCATCTCTACTAAAATACAAAAATTAGCCAGGCGTGGTGGTGGACGCCTGTAATCCCAGCTACTTGCGCAGGAGAATTGTTTGAACCTGCGAGGCGCAGGTTGCAGTGAGCCGAGATCACGCTGCTGCACTCCAGCCTGGGTGACAGAGACTCCATCTCAAAAAAAAAAAAAAAAAAAAAAGGAAAGAAAAGAAAAAGAAAAAAAAAGAAGAAAAAAAATCTTAGGCCTGGTGTGATGGCTCACACCTGTAATCCCAGCATTTTGGGAGGCTGAAGAGAGCAGACAGATTGAGATTGAGCCCATGAGTTCAAGACCAGCCTGGGCAACAGGGCAAAACCATGTCTCTACAAAAAATACAAACTACCTGGGTGTGGTGGTGTGTGCCTGTAGCCTCAGCTACTCGGGAGGCTAAGGTGGGAGGATTGTTTGAATCAAGGAAACAGTGGTTGCAGTGAGCTGAGATCGTCCCACTGCACTCCAGTGACAGAGTGAGACCCTGTCTACGAATTAAAAAAAAAAAAAGAAACAACTTGCTGAAACTCCTTCTGCTTGTAAGATCACAAAACTGGATGACATCAGCTGGAACCAATGTGTCCAACTGGAGTCTGCATAGAACCAGTTTGCTGATGTCACAGCTGGAATTTCCATCAAGTTTCATACTAACTTCCCCTGAATTTGCACATGCAATCCATGAGGTAGCATGAAAAGACAGTCATGCATGCCTGAAGACTTTCCAGACCTCCTCTTTCCTTCCGCCAGTTACCTGCTAATCTAAGAATTCATCCCCTAAAACTTTTCTAATAAAATTAGTGCATTAAAGCCAGCACAGGGCAACAGATTTGAGCTGGACTCCTGTCTACGTGTTAGTCGACTTGCAATAAAAATCTTTCCTTTACTCAAAAACTCAGTGTCAGCTAGGCACAGAGGCTCATGCCTATAACCCCAGCACTTTGGGAGGCTAAGGCAAGGAGGATTACTTGAGCCCTGGAGGTTGAGACCAGCCTGGGCAACATGGTGAGACCCTGTCTCTACAAAAAACACACAAAAATTAGGCTGGGTGTGGTGGCTCAAGCCTGTAATCCCAGCACTTTGGGAGGCCAAGGTGGGTGGATCACTTGAGGTTAGGAGTTAAAGACCAGCCTGATCAACGTGGTGAAACCCAGTCTCTACTAAAATACAAAAATCAGTCAGCCATGGTGGCACACACCTGTAATCTCAGCTACTTGGGAGGCTGAGGCAGAAGAATCGCTTGAACCCAGTGGGCAGAGGTTGCAGTGAACTGAGATCGCGCCACTGCACTCCAGCCTGGGCAACAAAGTGAGACTCCCTCTCAAAAACTAAAAAAAAAAAAATCAGCTGCGCATGGTGGTATGCATGTATATGTAGCCCCAGCTACTCCAGAGGCCAAGGTGGGAGGATCACTTGAACCCAGGAGTACGAGGTTGCAGTGAGCTGTGATTACGCCACTGCACTCTAGCCTGGATAACAGAGTAAGCCTGTTTCTAAAAAAAAAACCAAAAAAAACAAAACCCCCTGTGTCACAGTATTAGTTTTGAGTGCATCAAGCAGCAAGCCTCTTTTGCTCAGTAACAAAACTTTCGGCTTTTAAATTTAGCTGCTGCAGTATTTTATCTTCTCCTTACTTGTCATATTATTTATTTTCCCTTCCTTCTTTCATTACACTTTACTGTCCTTTTAAGCATTTCTGATTTTTTCTTATTTTTCATCTCTTTGTTTCCAAGTCTTACCTGGGTTCTCTATTAAGACTCTTTTTTTTTCCTTTTCAGTTTCTAAGTGGCAGGCAAGGGAGAGAGTATCAAATAACCAGGAAAGGTTGTATGCCTTTCTTCTTCCCTTGAGACAAATTTACTACCACTCTGATGGTTCTCCTTAATAAATTTTCTATCTTCTTCAATACTGATTATCCAACTTCACTCCCAAATAAACATACATACTTCCAATCTAGGTAACTCAATTCCCAAAACAAAAAATTTATCTAATGTAACAAACATTGCATTGATGAAATCCTTTTTCCTGTCATTCACTAAACTGTACTTTTATGAGGAGTTTCATAATCTAAAGATTCTTAGGTTTGCCAAAACATCACTAACTCCTGAGCAATTTTTATAAATATTATATGAGAGTGGCAGGAGTCACAGGTGAGAGGCTTTACAAGCAATGATCCTAATTAGACTTTAGTAACCTTTCAATAGAAAGGTTCTCTATGAAATAAACCACAATGGACAGACATGAAACATCAGGTTGGTAGTTAGATGTGTGCAGACCTATGAATACCATTAAACACACATTTCAACAATCCTAATTCTGTTCTTAGAATGTCCTGAAGGAGTTCTAAGTATTAAGATGTCATTGAGTTAGCTTTTCACCTGGATTTGAACGTTTTAGAGCATTTAAAAAATTAAAAGGAGAAGACAAATATAGTCACTGTGTTCCTCTATTAAAGTACTAAGAACTGGCTGGGCGTGGTGGCTCACGCCTGTAATCCCAGCAATTTTTTTTTTTTTTTTGAGACGGAGTCTTGCTCTGTCGCCCAGGCTGGAGTGCAGTGGCGCAATCTCGGCTCACTGCAAGCTCCGCCTCCCGGGTTCACGCCATTCTCCTGCCTCAGCCTCCGAGTAGCTGGGACTACAGGCGCCCGCCACCACGCTCGGCTAATTTTTTGTATTTTTAGTAGAGACGGGGTTTCACCGTGGTCTCGATCTCCTGACCTCGTGATCCGCCCGCCTCGGCCTCCCAAAGTGCTGGAATTACAAGTGTGAGCCACCGCGCCCGGCCAATCCCAGCACTTTAGGAGGCCGAGGCAGGCAGATCACGAGGTCAGGAGTTTGAGACCAGCCTGGCCAACACAGTGAAACCCCATCTCTACTAAACATACAAAAATTAGCTGGGTGTGGTGGCAGGCACCTATAATCACAGCTATCGGGAGGCTGAGGCAGGAGAATCGCTGGAACCCAGGAGACAGAGGTTGCAGTGAGCCGAGATTGTGCCACTGCACTCCAGCCTGGGAGACAGACCTAGACTCCATCTCAAAAAAAAAAAAGTAGTAAGAACTTAGTCTTTCCAGTTCTAATCTTGCTCCCTAGTAAGATGGATATAAGCCTCAGCACTTAAATCCCTTCTACCACTCCACATCTAGTATGTCTATATTTAGCAACCCTTTAAATTCTTTTTTTTTTTTTGAGACGGAGTCTCACTCTGTCCTCAGGGATGGAGTGCAGTGGCATGAGCTAGGCTCACTGCAAGCTCCGCCTCCCGGGTTCATGCCATTCTCCTGCCTCAGCCTCCCGAGTTGCTGGGACTACAGGCGCCCACCACCACGCCTGGCTAATTTTTGTGTGTGTGTGTTTTTAGTAGAGACGGGTTTCACCGTGTTAGCCAGGATGGTCTCCATCTCCTGACCTCGAGATCTGCCCGCCTCAGCCTCCCAAAGTGCTGGGATTACAGGCGTGAGCCACTGTGCCCGGCCTAAATTCTATTTATTCCATATATTTGATAATGAATTACTTTTTTTTTTGAGATGGAGGAGCATCCTGTTGCCCAGGCTGGACTGCAGTGGCGTGATCTCAGCTCACTGCAACCTCTGTCTCCCGGGTTCAAGCGATTCTTCTGCCTCAGCCTCCTGAGTAGCTGGAATTACAGGTGCGCAACACCATGCCCAGCTAATTTTATTATTTTTAGTAGAGACAGGGTTTCACCATGTTGGTCAGGCTGGTCGCAAACTCCTGACCTCGTGATCCGCCTGCCTTGGCCTCCCAAAGTACTGGGATTACAGGTGTGAGCCACGGTGCCTGGCCATCTTTTTGTTTTTTTCTTAATTTGTATTTTTTCTGAGATGGAGTCTCACTCTATTGCCCAGGCAGGGTGCAATGGTGCGATCTCGGCTCACTGCAACCTCCACCTCGCTGGTTCAAGTGATTCTCCTGCCTCAGCCTCCCAAGTAGCTAGAATTACAGGCACCTGCCACCACACCAGCTAATTTTTGTATTTTTAGTAGAGACAGCATTTCGCCATGTTGGCCAGGCTGGTCTCAAACTCCTCACCTCAAGTCATCTGCCCGCCTTGGCCTCCCAAAGTGCTGGGATTACAGGTGTGAGCCACCTCGCCCGGCCGAGATAATTATCTTTGGAAACAAAAATAAAAGAATTGGTGGGGTAGGCTGCCAGGGTTTTAGCTACTACAGCAATTATTTTTTTCCCTCATAACAAACATTTATTTATTTTTATTTTTTTATTTTCTTGAGACGGAGTTTTGCTCTTGTTGTCCAGGCTGGATGCAATGGCACAATCTCAGCTCACAGCAACCTCCGCCTCCTGGGTTCAAGCAATTCTCCTGCCTCAGCTTCCAGAGTAGCTGGGATTACAGGCATGCGCCACCATACCCAGGTAATTTTGTATTTTAAGTAGAGATGCGGTTTCTCCATGCTGGTCAGGCTGGTCTGCAACTCCCGACCTCAAGTGATCTGCCCGCCTTGGCCTCCCAAAGTGCTGGGATTACAGGCATGAACCACAGTGCCCAGCCCAAAATTTACCTTTTAAAATACACTTTAAAGTGCATAATTCAGTGATTTTTTTTTTTTAGTATATTCACAGTGTTGTGCAACCATCACCACTATGTAATTCCAGAACATTTCAACAATCTCAAAAGATTCCCTGTACCCATTAGCAGTCACTCTCTATCCCTTCCTCACCCAAGCCCCTGGCAACCACTAATCAACATTATTTCTCTATGGATTTGCCTATTCCACACATTTCATATAAATGGAATAATACTGCAATGAAGACTTTTGTGTTGGCTTTCACTTAGCACATTTTAAAGAATATATCCATGTTGTTGCATGTATTCGTACTTCATTCCTTTTTATGGCTGAATAATATTCTACTGTATCCATTCTCCAGTTAATGGACAATTGGGTTATTTCGACTTTTTGGCTATTATAAATAATGCTGCTATAAGCATTCCAAGTTTTTGTGTGAATATATTTTCGGTTCTCTTGGATATAGCTAGGTTATGTGGTATCTCGTTGCTTTTTGTTTTCTTTTTTGGGAGACCGAGTCTCACTCTGTCACCCAGGCTGTCACCTGGCTGTAGTGGCGCCATCCTGGTTCACTGCAACCTCTGCCTCCCAGATTCGATTCTCCTGCCTCAGCCTCCTGAGTAGCTGAGATTACAGGCACAAGGCACCACACCCACCTAATTTTGTATATTTAGTAGAGACAGAGTTTCACCATGTTAGCCAGGCTGATCTGGAACTCCCAACCTGTAGTGATCCACCTGCCTTGGCCTCCCAAAGTGCTGGGATTACAGGTGTGAGCCACCACACCTGGCCAGTTATGTGATATTTCTATGTTTAGAGATTTTAGAAACTGCCAAGCTGTGTTCCACAGTGGCTGTACCAGTGTACACTGTAGTGTACATTCTCACTAGCAATTTGTGAGGGTTTTAATTTCTCCATATCCTTTTCTTTTTTTTTTGAGATGGAGTCTCACCCTGTTGCCCAGGCTGGAGTGCAGTGGCACGATCTCAGCTCACTGCAACCTCTACCTCCCTGGTTCAAACGATTCTCCTGCCTCAGCTTCCCAAGTAGCTAGGATTACAGGTGTACACTACCACACCCAGCTAATTTGTGTATTTTTAGTGGAGACGGGGTTTCACCATGTTGGCCAGGCTGGTCTCAAACTCCTGACCTTAAGTGATCTGCCCACTTCAACCTCCCAAAGTGCCAGGATTACAGGGGTGGGCTACTGTGCCCAGCTTAATTTTTGTATTTTCACTAGAGACAGCGTTTCACCTTGTTGGCCAGGCTGGTCTCGAACTCCTGACCTCAGGTGATCCGCCTGCCTCGGCCTCCACATTCTTGACAACACTTTTTGATTACAGCCATCCTAGGGAGTGCGAATTGGTACCCCATTGTTGTTATGATTGGCATTTCCCTGATGGCTAATGATGTTGAGCATCTTTTCATGTGCTTATTGAAAGCAGTACGCTTTTATTAAGGTTTTCACAAACTACCTCAGGAGGGAAGATTATTAATGGGCAAAGTTTAAATAATTTATATATATATAGTACATGTCTTTAAAACATATAGGTACATGTTTTCTTCCTCTTCCCTTCCCTTGTTGAAAGAGTCAGTCCTAAAGCCATTAGGAGGGGCATAGCAAGGTAGGTATCAATGCCAGGTTAGAGGTCGGGTGCAGAGGCTTGAACAATACGTCAGAGTCCAAGCAGAGTGAGGAGAGGACCCTTGAGGAGAGTGACCCAGCAGGAGATACTGGGACACAAGCAGGGTGAATAGGCAGCCTTGGGTAGTGTCAGAGACAAAGTAAGGTGAGAAGGGCATCCACACAGAGGACAAACCTAGTGTGGGTTTTAGAACCCAAGCAGGACTTTGTCCGTGCAACAGGAGGAAGGTGGCATGGCATGAAGTACCCGAACCCAATGAAATGAAGAGGGGGTCTTTGAGAGAGAGAGAGCGCAACTGTAGAGTGAAATTGGTTAAAATCAGGGGAACTGAGTAAATAATAAAATACATTAACCATAACAAAGATGGGCAAGGTGGCTCATGCCTGTAATCCCAGCTTTTGGGAAGGCCAAGGTGGATCACTTGAACCCTAGAGTTCAAGGTTACAGGGAGCTGTGATCATTCCATTGCAGTCTAGCCCGGGCAACAGAGCAAGATCCTATCTCTAAAAACAAAAAAACATTAACCACAACAGAAGTTAGGTTTCTGTTACAAAGGGAGTTGTGAATCTGGAAAGGGAGAAAACTAGACTAAATTATGCAGTGTTGGATTAGAATTGGAAATATCAGTATATTAATAGAAACAGTTCTCAATATAAACAGATATAAACATACATGTAAATTGTGTACATAAATGCACATGTGTTCATGTACATACATACATACACACACATACATATATATATGTATTTTTTTCTTCCCCCCCGAGCTCTGTCTACTAAGAGGGCCTGCAGCAGTAACCCCTCAATGGCAATGGTATTTAACTCCCAGATACTGGCTTCTAAACATTTCTTTCTAGTAGAAGGAATCAGGCCTCCTTGGAGAAATAGGGCAGAGAAAATGTAAGATGAGCCTAGAACACCTTGTGATAGAAAGCTCAAAGAATGATGGGGACATGTTAAAAAGTCATGGGAACCAGCCTGAAGGGGCTCCCACTGGCCAAATCTGGGACAATCTGAATATGAAAACAAACGAGAGCAATGAATTACAATTTACTAAATAAAAAAGGGAAGCCATAAATTCAGACTGATGTAAATTAATAAACTGAAGTTTTAAGAAGAATGGGACGGCTGGGCATGGTGGCTCACGCCTGTAATCCAAGCACTCTGGGACGCCGAGGGGGGTGGATCACGAAGTCAGGAGATCAAGACCAGCCTGGCCAACATGGCGAAAGCCCATTCTACTAAAAATACAAAAAATTAGCTGGGCATGGTGGTGGGCGCCTGTAATCCCAGCTACTCAGGAGGCTGAGGAATGAGAAGCACTTGAACCTGGGAAGCAGAAGTTGCAGTGAGTGGAGATCGCGCTACTGCGCTCCAGCCTAGGAGACAGAGCAAGACTCCATCTCATTTAAAAGAAAATGAAGAAAAGAACAATTAATAAAACATAAGATGTTCTTGGATAGCATAATTTAATATCTTAGAAGATAACAATAGTTCCCATTGTAATTTCCTGATTAAATGTCCAATATATGAATTGAATCCAAACAGGTCTTTTTGCTTAACGAAAAAAATTGATTCTGAAGTTGATATGGATGAAAAATGTGTGAAAATCACCAAGAACTTATTAAAAAAGACAAAAAGGAGGTGCTTTTTTTTCCCCCGTGAGACAGAGTCTCACTCTGTCACCCAGGCTGGAGTGCAGTGGTGCTATCTTGGCTCACTGCAACCTTTGCTTCCGGGGTTCAAGTGATTCTCCTGCCTCAGCCTCCTGAGTAGCTGGGATTACAGGCATGTGCCACCATGCTTGGCTAATTTTTATATTTTATATTTTTAGTAGAGACGGGGTTTCACCATGTTGGCCAGGCTGGTCTTGAATTTCTTACCTCGTGATCCGCCCGTCTCTGCCTCCCAAAGTGCTGGGATTACAGGCGTGATCCACCGTGCCCGGCCAAGGTGCTTATTAAAATGTACAAAAATTACTGAATTCCAAATAATATGGTGATTATAAAGAAACAAAAAAAATGATGGAACAAAACAGGGCATCCAGAAAGGCCCCAAATACATGTAGGAATTTAATACACAGGAGAGTTGACTTTTTTTTTTTTTGAGACGGAGTCTCACTCTGTCACCCAGGCTGGAGTGCAGTGGCACGATCTCGGCTCACTGCAAGCTCCTCCTCCCAGGTTCACGCCATTCTCCTGCTTCAGCCTTCCCAGCAGCTGGGACTACAGGTGCACGCCGCCATTTTTTTTGTATTTTTAGTAGAGACGGAGTTTCACCATGTTAGCCAGAATGGTCTCGATCTCCTGACCTTGTGATCCGCCCACCTCAGCCTCCCAAAGTGCTGGGATCACAGGTGTGAGCCACCGCGCCTGGCCTGACTTTCAAATTAGTAGGAAAAGAATGAATTATTTAGTAAATGGTGTTAGGAAACCTCATATTTGAAGAAAGCAAAAATCCCTGCCCTCAAGCCATATAAAAAAAATTCCTATGATAGCTTTATTGGCAAAATGTTGACAATTATTGAAGTGGAGTAACAGAAGTTTCATTATACCATGTTGTCTACTTTGGTGTTCGTTGGATTTAAGAATTCCATGAGAAAGAGTAGATTTTAGTGGATAAGAACAAAGGAAGGCAGGTTGAGTTTTTGGAGTATGCCTAAAGAACGAGAAGCTGGTCTGCATCTTTGACAGGATGTGGTAAGAATCCTCAACAGTAGTCTAAGACTATCAGAATTCCACACAGCCAAGTCCTTGGAAAGCCCTTAACCTTAAAAGTGTTCTGTGCCACTAAATTTTCTGTTATGAACATTTTACCACAATTAAAACAAAACAGGCCGGGCACGGTGGCTCACGCCTGTAATCCCAGCACTTTGGGAGGCCGAGGTGGGCAAATCACCTGAGATGGGGAGTTCGAGACCAGCCTGACCAAAATGGAGAAACCCTGTCTCTCCTAAAAATATAACATTAGCGAGGCATGGTGGCGCATGCCTGTCATCCCAGCTACTCAGGAGGCTGAGGCAAGAGAATCGCTTGAACTAGGGAGGCGAAGGTTTCAGTTAGCCAAGATCACGCCACTGCACTCCAGCCTGGGCAACAAGAGCCAAACTCCATCTCAAAAAAACAAACAAACAAATAAACCAAAAACCTTCTGTACCATAATGCTGAAATAGATCATAAGCAACTTCCTCTTCTCCTTAAATAAACCCAGAAACTCCCTAAAAAAGAAGCTCATAGCAAATGTAAGCGGAAATCTCCTTATTAAAATACTGAGAAGTCCTTATTTGTTATTTCCAACTTAAGAATCAGCAAAAATTTTATTACAAGACAATATTAAAAAGAATTCTGGGCCAGGCATGGTGGCTCATGCCTGTAATCTCAGCACTTTGGTAGGTCGAGGCAGGCAAATCACGTGGTCAGGAGATCGAGACCAGCCTGGCCAACATGGTGAAACCCCGTCTCTACTAAAAATACAAAAAGTAGCTGGGCATGGTAGAGCGTGCCTGTAATCCCAGCTACTTGGAAGGCTGAGGCAGGAGAATCGCTTGAACCAGGGAGTAGGAGGTTGCAGTGAGCCGAGATTGCATCACTGCACTCCAGCCTGGCAACAGAGCAAGACTCTATCTCAAAAAAAAAAAAAAAAAAAGAGAGAGAATTCTGCCTCTCAGAGAATTATTAATGTTTAAGGATAGTTTTTCAAATTTCAGATAATAGCAACTCTACATTCTAAGATTACCTTACAAAATGGACACTAAAGCCCAATGATGACAGATTTAAAAAGGATAGCAGGGCTGGGCACAGTGGCTCACGCCTGTAATCCCAACACTTTGGGAGGACAAGGTGGGCGGAACACAAGGTCAGGAGTTTGAGGCCAGCCTTGCCAACTTGGTGAAACCCCATCTCTACTAAAAATACAATAATTACCTCTGCCCGGCTGCCCCGTCCGGGAAGAAGTGAGGAGCGCCTCTGCCCGGCCGCCCCGTCCGGGAAGAAGTGAGGAGCGCCTCTGCCCGGCCGCCCCCGTCCGGGAAGAAGTGAGGAGCGCCTCTGCCCGGCCGCCCCGTCCAGGAAGTGAGGAGCGCCTCTGCCCGGCCGCCCCGTCCGGGAAGAAATGAGGAGCGCCTCTGCCCGGGCGCCCCGTCCGGGAAGAAGTGAGGAGCGCCTCTGCCCGGCCGCCCCATCCGGGAAGAAGTGAGGAGCGCCTCTGCCCGGCCACCCACCGTCTGGGAAGTGAGGAGCGCCTCTGCCCGGCCACCCACCGTCTGGGAAGTGAGGAGCGCCTCTGCCCGGCCACCCACCGTCTGGGAAGTGAGGAGCGCCTCTGCCCGGCCGCCCACCGTCTGGGAAGTGAGGAGCGCCTCTGCCCGGCCGCCCACCGTCTGGGAAGTGAGGAGCGCCTCTGCCCGGCCGCCCACCGTCTGGGAAGTGAGGAGCGCCTCTGCCCGGCCGCCCACCGTCTGGGAAGTGAGGAGCGCCTCTGCCCGGCCGCCCACCGTCTGGGAAGTGAGGAGCGCCTCTGCCCGGCCGCCCCGTCTGGGAAGTGAGGAGCGCCTCTGCCCGGCCGCCCCATCCGGGAAGAAATCAGGTGCGCCTCTGCCCGGGCGCCCCATCCGGGAAGAAGTGAGGAGCGCCTCTGCCTGGCCGCCCCATCCGGGAAGAAGTGAGGAGCGCCTCTGCCTGGCCGCCCCATCCGGGAAGTGAGGAGCGCCTCTGCCCGGCCGCCCCGTCCGGGAAGAAGTGAGGAGCGCCTCTGCCCGGCCGCCCCGTCCGGGAAGAAGTGAGGAGCACCTCTGCCCGGCCGCCCCGTCCGGGAAGAAGTGAGGAGCGCCTCTGCCCGGCCGCCCCGTCTCGGAAGTGAGGAGCGCCTCTGCCCGGGCGCCCCGTCCGGGAAGAAGTGAGGAGCGCCTCTGCCCGGCCGCCCCGTCCGGGAAGAAGTGAGGAGCGCCTCTGCCCGGCCGCCCCGTCTGGGAAGTGAGGAGCGCCTCTGCCCGGCCGCCCCATCCGGGAAGAAATCAGGTGCGCCTCTGCCCGGGCGCCCCATCCGGGAAGAAGTGAGGAGCGCCTCTGCCTGGCCGCCCCATCCGGGAAGAAGTGAGGAGCGCCTCTGCCCAGCCACCCACCGTCTGGGAAGTGAGGAGCGCCTCTGCCCGGCCGCCCCGTCTGGGAAGTGAGGAGCGCCTCTGCCCGGCCACCCACCGTCTGGGAAGTGAGAAGCGCCTCTGCCCGGCCACCCACCGTCTGGGAAGTGAGGAGCGCCTCTGCCCGGCCACCCCGTCTGGGAAGAGAGGAGCGCCTCTGCCCGGCCGCCCCGTCCGGGAGGAAGTGAGGAGCGCCTCTGCCCGGCCACCCATCGTCTGGGAAGTGAGGAGCGCCTCTGCCCGGCCTCCCATCGTCTGGGAGGTGAGGAGCGCCTCTGCCCGGCCGCCCCGTCCGGGAGGAAGTGAGGAGCGCCTCTGCCCGGCCGCCCCGTCCGGGAGGAAGTGAGGAGCGCCTCTGCCCGGCCGCCCCGTCCGGGAAGAAGTGAGGAGCGCCTCTGCCCGGCCGCCCCCGTCCAGGAAGAAGTGAGGAGCGCCTCTGCCCGGCCGCCCCCGTCCGGGAAGAAGTGAGGAGCGCCTCTGCCCGGCCGCCCCGTCCAGGAAGTGAGGAGCACCTCTGCCCGGCCGCCCCGTCCGGGAAGAAATGAGGAGCGCCTCTGCCCGGGCGCCCCGTCTGGGAAGAAGTGAGGAGCGCCTCTGCCCGGTCACCCATCGTCTGGGAAGTGAGGAGCGCCTCTGCCCGGCCACCCACCGTCTGGGAAGTGAGCAGCGCCCCTGCCCGGCCACCCCGTCCGGGAAGAAGTGAGGAGCGCCTCTGCCCGGCCACCCCGTCTGGGAAGAAATGAGGAGCGCCTCTGCCCGGGCGCCCCGTCCGGGAAGAAGTGAGGAGCGCCTCTGCCCGGCCACCCACCGTCTGGGAAGTGAGGAGCGCCTCTGCCCGGCCACCCACCGTCTGGGAAGTGAGGAGCGCCTCTGCCCGGCCACCCACCGTCTGGGAAGTGAGGAGCGCCTCTGCCCGGCCACCCACCGTCTGGGAAGTGAGGAGCGCCTCTGCCCGGCCACCCATCGTCTGGGAAGTGAGGAGCGCCTCTGCCCGGCCGCCCCGTCTGGGAAGTGAGGAGCGCCTCTGCCCGGCCACCCATTGTCTGGGAAGTGAGGAGCGCCTCTGCCCGGCCACCCATCGTCTGGGAAGTGAGGAGCGCCTCTGCCCGGCCACCCTGTCTGGGAAGTGAGGAGCGCCTCTGCCCGGCCGCCCCGTCTGGGAAGTGAGGAGCGCCTCTGCCCGGCCACCCATCGTCTGGGAAATGAGGAGCGCCTCTGCCCGGCCTCCCATCGTCTGGGAGGTGAGGAGCGCCTCTGCCCGGCCGCCCCGTCCGGGAAGAAGTGAGGAGCGCCTCTGCCCGGCCGCCCCGTCCGGGAAGAAGTGAGGAGCGCCTCTGCCCGGCCGCCCCGTCTGGGAAGTGAGGAGCGCCTCTGCCCGGGCGCCCCATCCAGGAAGAAGTGAGGAGCTCCTCTGCCCGGCCACCCCATCCGGGAAGAAGTGAGGAGCGCCTCTGCCCGGCCACCCACCGTCTGGGAAGTGAGGAGCGCCTCTGCCCGGCCACCCACCGTCTGGGAAGTGAGGAGCGCCTCTGCCCGGCCGCCCCGTCCGGGAAGAAGTGAGGAGCGCCTCTGCCCAGCCGCCCCGTCCGGGAAGAAGTGAGGAGCGCCTCTGCCCGGCCGCCCCATCCGGGAAGAAGTGAGGAGCGCCTCTGCCCGGCCGCCCCGTCTGGGAGGTGAGGAGCGCCGCTGTCCGGCCACCCATCGTCTGGGAGGTGAGGAGCGCCTCTGCCCGGCCACCCATCGTCTGGGAGGTGAGGAGCGCCTCTGCCCGGCCACCCATTGTCTGGAAAGTGAGGAGCGCCTCTGCCCGGCTGCCCCATCTGGGAAGTGAGGAGTGCCTCTGCCCGGCCACCCATCGTCTGGGAGGTGAGGAGCGCCTCTGCCCGGCCGCCCATCGTCTGGGAAGTGAGGAGCGCCTCTGCCCGGCCACCCATCGTCTGGGAAGTGGGGAGCGCCTCTGCCCGACCACCCATCGTCTGGGAAGTGAGGAGCGCCTCTGCCCGGCCACCTATCGTCTGGGAAGAAGTGAGGAGCGTCTCTGCCTGGCCGCCCCGTCTGGGAAGTGAGGAGCCCCTCTGCCCGGCCGCCCCGTGTCTGGGTAGAAGTGAGGAGCTCCTCTGCCTGGCCGCTCCGTCTGGGAGGTCTACCACGGAGGCCAGAAGCAATGTGGGGGCTGGACGTGGTGGCTCACGCCTGTGGTCCCGGCACTCTGGGGGGCGACGCGGGTTGATCACTTCGGGCTAGGAGTTCGAGACCAGTCTGGCCAACTTGGCGAAACATGAAGAATACAACAGACAAACCAACCAACCAACTCAATGACAACAAAACAGGTCTACCCTGGAGTCACACTCTAATTTCTTCTATTTTCCTCCCTTTCTGATCCTTTATCCCACTTTCTTTTTCTTCCTCTTCCTTCTCCCTCTTCTTTGTCAAATAGAGGATTGAGTTATTATCACTGATCCATATAAAGTCCCTCTCTCATTTATTTTAACTCCCACCCCCATTTCTATTCCCCGACTTCCCATGTGCAACCTTCCTAATATGTTTGATACGCATCTCTTTGTTTGTATGTATTTTTAGAAAATGTTTATTGTTTTTGTATACAAAAAAAATTAAAAAAAAAAAAAAAAAAAAGAGAAAAATACAATAATTAGCTGGGCGTGGGGGTAGGCACCTGTAATCCCAACTAGTTGGGAGGCTGAGGCAGGACAACTGCTTGAACCTGGGAGGCAGAGGTTGCAGTAAGCCGAGAGCATCTGGCCTGGGCGACACAGCAAGACTCCATATAAAAAAAAAAAGACAAAAACAAAAGTATAGCAGAGGGCAGAACTGGGAGGAGATAGTGAAGGCCAGAAAAAAAAAAAAAAAAAAAACGAACAGCAGGGAAGTAAATCTTTTCATTATTATTATTTTTTAAATAGAGACCAGGTCTTGCTGTTGCCCAGGCTGCTCTTGAACTCCTGGCCTCAAGCAATCCTCTCACGCCAGCTTCCCAAAGTGCTGGAATTACAGGCATGAGCCACTGTGCCTAGCCAATCCTTTTATTAAGTCTAGTATTGTGTATTACACTTACTTTGACAGGCTGATTTTAATTGAAAAACACACAGATGGTAATATACATACTGTAAAAAGTCCCTTCTGTCCTTGAGACAGTCACTGTTGCTTACTTATCTTCCCATGAGTTTTCTGTCCCTACAAACAACATACATATACATACACACAGGTTTTGTTTCTTATATAAACTAGTTTTCTAACTTGCTTTGTTGACATAACAGATATGCAAATATTATTTATCAAATATTGTCTGCCTCTTGAATTCTGTGCAAAATTTGGTAGATCAACTATCTATACTTGCCTTGTTAAAAATCAATGCTTAAAGAGAAATTTTTTTGGTATCAAGTAAAAATAATTAAAAATATATGTTTATAGCTACTTTAAAATTTTAAAAACCCTTTAATTTTTGGAGGTGGATCTATATTTGATCATATTTGCCTGTCTGCCTTCATCCATTCCCTCCTTCCTGAAGACAGTAACAAAGGCATAAAAGATAAGTGGTATATACTGACCTCACAGCACAGTTTACCAACTTCTGACTCTAAATATTTCACACATAACTATCAGCATAAGAGGCTTCCAAATATAACTTGTATTATTCAGATGGAAATATTAAAGCTCACACTGATTTCTGATAGTACCCAGGATGTCTAGTATGAATTTTTTTTTTTTTTTGAGATAGAGTTTTACTCCTGTTGTCCAGACTGGAGTGCAGTGGCAAGATCTTAGCTCACGGCAACCTCCGCTTCCCAGGCTCAAGCTATTCTCCTGCCTCGGCCTCCCAAGCAGCTGGGACTACAGGTAAATACAACCATATCTGGCTAATGTTTGTATTTATTGTAGAGATGGGGCTTCACCATGTTGACCAAGCCGGTCTCAAACTCCCAGGGTTCAAGTGATCCACTGGCCTTGGTCTCCCAGAATGCTGTGACTACAAGCCATGCTCGGCCCAGTATGAATACTCTACAACAAAAAGTGACTAATAGCCACACATAACTCAGAAGACAATATAGATACAGTTTTAACAAAATTTTTTATTTCATATTTTTATGATCACATTTGGTAAGTTCTTTGTTTTTTTCTCTGAAAGAAACTAGTATGTATTTGCTAAGTTCTGCCTCCAAAATATACAGTGAACATAAGTGAAAACTTAAGAATCCTCCTAGTATATTTTTGAAGTCCACAGTCAACATGCTGTTTAAAAACTAATCAGTCAGCTAGGAATGGTGGCTCACGCTTGTAATCCCAGCACTTCGGGAGGCCAAGGTGGGCGGATCACGAGGTCAGGAGTTTGCGACCAGCCTGGCCAACACAGTAAAACCCCATCTCTACTAAAAATACAAAAATTAGCCAGGCACGGTAGCAGGCACGTGTAATCCCAGCTAGTTGGGAGGCTGAGGCAGGAGAATCACTTGAACCCGGGAGTTGGAGGTTGCAGTGAGCCAAGATTGCACCATTGCACTCCAGACTGGCGACAGAGCTAGAATCTGTCTCAAAAAAAAAAAAAATCAGTCTAGGGCCGGGCACGGTGACTCATGCCTGTAATCCCAACACTCTGGGAGGCCGAGATGGGTGGATCACTTAAGGTCAGGAGTTTGAGACCAGCCTGGCCAACATGGTGAAACCTCGTCTCTACTAAAAATATACAAAAATTAGCTGGGCGTGGTGGCAGGCGCCTGTAATCCCAGCTACTTGGGAGGCTGAGGCAGGAAAATTCCTTGAACCTGGGAGATGGAGGTTGCAGTGAGCTGAGACTGGGCCACTGCACTCCAGCCTGGGCAACAAGAGTGAAATTCTGTCTCAAAAAAAAAAAAAAACAAAAAAAAAACTAATCAGGCTATAGTCATTTCCTGAAGTAAGCGTGGCCTCAAACGATCCTCCTGTCTTGGCTTTTTTTTTTTTTTGAAACAGGGTCTCACTCTGTCACCCAGACTGGAGTGCGGTGGAGCATCTTGGCTCGTGGCAACCTCTGCCTCACAGGCTCAAGTGATTGTCCTGCCTCAGCCTCCCGAATAGCTGGGATTACAGGCATGTGCCACCACACCCGTCTCCACTAATTTTTGTATTTTTAGTAGAGACAAGGTTTCACTATGCTGGCCAGGCTAGTCTTAAACTCCTGACTTCAAATGATCCACCCGCCTTGGCCTCCCAAAGTGCTGGGATTACAGACGTGAGCCACCGCACTCAGCCCTGTCTTGGCCTTTAAAAGTGTTGGGATTATAGCCACGCACCAACATACCCAGCCTCAAAGTTAACTTCTGAACTCAGTATTTTCTTTGTATTATCAGGCTAAAGACAAAAAGCAAACAAAAAAGATAAATAATAAGCTCCAATTAGATTTTCTTCACAGTGGTATGGGTTAATCACTTTATGTGGCTTTCTAGGATTAAGTAAACATATTATGGAGTTATATTTCTTCCTTGGAGAAAGAAAAAAATACAGAAAGGAAGAGGGACAGAATGAACCCTAAGGTAATAAACTGGGTATTATTGGAGGTGTCAATATGAACTAGGTACGTTTGCTTATGTAACAGGATTATCATAGTTTTTAATCTATCCGGCCACCTATACAGGTATAGATATGGGCAGATATAAAATTACATAAGATGTACACATGCACCCCCCAAAAACCATGTATTTATTAAAGTACATCCACAAGGAGACTTAAAAAAAAATACATCTACAACCAAACATGTATTTCTTTTTTGTTTTGTTTTGTTTTTTTGAGACAGAGAATCTCGCTCTGTCGCCCAGGCTGGAGTGCAGTGGCACAATCTCGGCTCACTGCAAGCTCCACCTCCCGGGTTCATGCCATTCTCCAGTCTCAGCCTCCCAAGTAGCTGGGACTACAGGTGCCTGCCACCACGCCCGGGTAACCAAACATGTATTTCTTAGCTCTGTCTGATGAGAAAGTCTAGAAGCAATGACACCCAGGAGAAATGAGCATATCTAGAATAAAGATTGTATAGTTTCTGGCCAGGCAAAGTGGCTCATGCCTGTAATCCCAGCACTTTGGGAGGCTGAGGCGGGCGTATCACATGAGGTCAGGAGTTTGAGACCAGCATGGCCAACATGGCGAAACCCCATCTCTACTAAAAATACAAAAATTAGCCAGGCGTGGTGGTGGATGCCTGTAATCCCAGTTACTTGGGAGGCTGCGGCAGGAGAATTGTTTGAATATGGGAGGTGGAGGTTGCAGTGAGCCGAGATCACGCCATTGCACTCCAGCCTGGGCAACAGAGCAAAACTCTGTCTCAAAAAAAAAAAAAAAAAAAAGATTGTAATTTATAAATACCATTCTCTACTAAAAAAAATACAAGGGCTCCTTGGAGAAATGATTGATTCCAGGACTGAATCAAGGGAGGTATAAGAAGGGTCTGAAACACTTTGTTGTGCCAGAAAACAAGGAAATGCTCAATGAATGATGGGAACATATTCAAAGGACAAAGGACACAGTTGGAAGGGGATCCCACTGGCTAAATCTAAAACAGTTTGAGCATCAAAATAATGATAACCCAAATGAGATAACAATGCACTGAATATATTAGCAATCCATGAATCCATACGGATATAAACACAAACAAATAACAAACTGGAGTCCAAGAGAAAGCTCTTCTTTACAGTAGAACTCCAACTAATAAAATGTGGAAGTAACAGTAAATTTAGAAAATCACAATCATATTGCAACTGCAATAGTAATAACTGTTTCAGGAAAGAAACTAGTGAGTCAAAGTTTCATGAGAAACAAGATATTTACAATGTCATGGCTAGGCGCAGTTGCTCATGCCTCTAATTCCAGTGCTTTTGGAGGCCCAAGGTGGAAGGACCATTTGAGGCCAGGAGTTCAAGACAGCCTAGGCAACATAATGAGACCCCTATCTCTACAAAAAATTTAAAAATTAGCTAGGTATGGTGGGGCATGCCTGTAATCCCAGCTACTCAGGAGACAGAGGTGGGAGGATTGCTTGAGACCAGGAGTTCGAGGGTGCAGTGAGCTTTCACTCGCCACTGCACTTCAGCCTGGGTGACAGAGCAAGACTCTGTCAAAAATAAAATAAAATAAATACAATGTCTCAAAGTATTTTACCATAGGACATTCTTTAAACAAAGGGAAAAAATAGTAACATGACAAGGAAAAAATCTGGCAGATACTCCTCAGACCTAATGATCAAAGCTGACATCACCAGTAAGAGGACAAATAGACATCTTATGCCTATGTTATGATACAGTTAGAAGGATACTAATTCTATGATATTCTAACCTAAATCCATAAGTTAAATTTAATAATGAAGGACATTCTACAAAGCAACTGGCCTATAATCTTCAAAACTGTCAATGTTGTGAAAGACAAAGGCTGAAAAATTGTTGCAGATTAAATACATCCAAAGAGAGGTGACAAATAAATGTAATCTGTGATACTGGCTGAAACTGAATCAAGAAGAAAAATCTTTTCCCCCTTTACTATAAACGATATAAATGAAAAAATATTAATAATTAGAACAGGGTCTCTGGATTATATAATAGTACTGTGCCAATGCTCGTATCTTCACTTTGATTACTACACTGTGGTGTTTTCTATCTCTCTATCTATCTATCTAGATATATATGTATATATAATGTTTTTGTTTTTAGAAAATACTGCAGCCTTTCAGGGGTAAAAAGCATCATGTCTATAACTTATCTCTAATGATTCAGAAAAAAGCAGAGAGAAAAAAGGTCGGGTATGGTGGCTCACACCTGTAATCCCAGTGCTTTGGGAGGCCGAGGCAGGAGGATCACTTGAGGCCAGCTCGAGACCAGCCTGAGCAACATAGCAAGACCTTGTCTCTACGAAAAAAAATTAAAACAAATTAGCCAGGTGTGATGGCACATGCCTGTAGCCCTAGCTACTAGGCTGGAATGGGAGAAATGCTTGAGTCCAGGAGTTTGAGGCTGCAGCAAACTATGATTGTGTCACCTGCACTCCAACCTGGGTGACACAGCAAGGCTCTGTCTCAAAAAAATAAAAAATAGGATGGGCGCGGTGGCTCACACCTGTAATCCCAGCACTTTTGGAGGTTGAAGCAAGCGGATCACCTGAGGTCAGGAGTTCAAGACCAGCCTGGCCAACATGCTGAAATCCTGTCTCTACAAAAATACAAAACAAATATTAGCCGGGCATGATGGTGGCTGCCTGTAATCCCAGCTACTCAGGAGGCTGAGGCAGGAGAATTGCTTGAACCTGGGAGGCTGAGGTTGCAGTGAGCCAAAATTGCGCCATTGCACTCCAGCCTGGGCAACAGAGCAAGACTCTGTCTCAAAAAATAAAAAATAAAAATAAATAAAAAAATAAAAAATAGGCCAGGTGCAGTGGATCATGCCTGTAATCCCAGCACTTTGGGAGGTTGAGGCGGGCAGATCACACGAGGTCAGGAATTCAAGATCAGCCTGGCCAACATGGTGAAACCCCAGCTCTACTAAAACTACAAAAATTAGCTGGACATAGTGGCGTGTGTCTGTAATTCCAGCTACTTGGGAGGCTGAGGCAGGAAGATTGCTTGAACCTGGGAAGCGGAGGTTGCAGTGGGCCGAGATTACACCACTAACACTCCAGTCTGGCCGCAGAGCAAGACTCCATCTCAAAAATAATCAAATAAATAGATTAATTAAATAATTTGCTTTTAAAGAAAATGAGGGGCCAAACAGGGCCAAAGTCTCTCCCTGAGAGACTAAAACATCCAATGTACTCTACAGAGTGTTTTTATTTTTCCTCCAGGAAATGGAACAACGAGCTTGACAATATTAAAACAGATGACAATTAGGCAGAAACAAACAAACCAGGGAGAAAATCATATCCTAGAGAGAGGCAGCAACCAATTTACAAAAGGAGTACATGTACAAAGTTTGTAAATTCTCTAAGAGAGATAAACGATGGCTAACTTGCCAGGCAAGCCTTTAAAAATAAAATCCTAAATTACAATACTATGTACTATGCAAAGAGCCTGGGCCTCACATCTTGTAGCATACCTGAATCAAAGTCCTTTTCCTCTGCCCACAAAAAGGACTGAACAATCTCTCTCACGGGACTACACGCATGTGCCACCATACCTGGCTAATTTTTATTTTAATTTTGTTAAGACAGAGTCTCGCTCTGCGCCCAGGCTAGAGTACAGTGGCATGATTTTTTCACAGCCTCCACCTCCCGGGTTCAAGCGATTCTTCTGCCTCAGCCTCCCAAGTAGCTGGGATTACAGGTGTGTGCTATCATGCCCAGCTAATTTTTGTATTTTTAGTAGAGATGGGGTTTTACCATGTTAGTCAGGCTGGTCTCGAACTCCTGGCCTCAGATTTTCTGCCCGCCTCGGCCTCCCAAAGTGCTGGAATTACAGGTGGGAGCTATCACGCTCAGCCTAATTTTTGTATTTTTTTGTAGATATGGGGTACTACTCTTTAAGTCACAGCTCATTTGTCTCATTTCCGGGGAAGCATTTTCTGAACTCTCCATGCTAGGTTTAAAGCCCTACATGTGAGATTGCCATAATGCCCTAGGCGAAACCTCTTTTCTAGCTCTATATTGATTATTTCCATGCCTGTTCTCTACTGCTCTGTGAGCTCCTTGAGGACAGTGATTGTTTATTTCTATCTCCAGCATAATGCCTGGAACACTGCAGGCACTCAACAAATGTTTTATCCACATTAAAGTTTAAGGAAAGGTAATTTAATTATTTCTATACATCTAATGTCCCTCATAAAGAACATCAGTTATCATCCCACATAGAGAAACTCTCCTAAATGACTAAATCTGTTTGACTCTTCATTAAATAAACAGCCCTGCACTGTAATGGTTTGAATATTTCTATTACCAGTTTTTATATTTTATACTTTTATATTTAATCTATTTGGTCTGCTACAACAAAATACCTCAGACTGGGTAATTTATAAACAGCATAAACTCACTTTATGGTCTATGAGTAAAAAGCAGAACCAATAGTAACAATACATGCCTAACAATTTTATAGCATTTACTATGTGCCAAGCATTGTGTCCTCAATTAACAGCAAGTGTATGACAGAACCCAGGAAGTCTGATTGCAGAGTCCATGTTCTTAACTATTAATGCTTTTCAAAGGAAGGAAAACACAGACTTATATTTTTCCACACCTTCAACTCCTATCATTTAAACCGAAGGAAAGGCTACAAGAAATCTAAAACATTGTGTGTGAGCTTCTGTGAAATGAATATGAGATTGCACATGTGCAGAAAAGAGTTAACAGAGCAGGCCTAAGAATGCTATCTTTAGAAATGCCTGCTTGCAAGGTTAGCCCCTGAATGGCACCTAAGCCGCTGGATTTTGGAAGGGTTCCTACCACTCACTGATGAACTTCTCTAATGGACAGTATTTCACATGTGTCGTCACAACTTGTTGCTGGAGGAATTAAGTGCACCCTGTGTGATTCCACTGGGAAAGGACCCTCGGAAGCTTGCTTCTAGTTTCCTACACATTCTACCTGTGCACCTTTCCCCTTTGCTGATTCTTCTTTGTATCTTTTTTTTTTTTTTTAAGACAGAGTCTTGCTCTGTGCCAAGGCTGGAGTGCCGTGGCGCGATCTCAGCTCACTGCAAGCTCCGCCTCCTGGGTTCACGCCATTCTCCTGCCTCAGCCTCCCGAGTAGCTGGGACTACAGATGCCTGCCACCAGGCCTGGCTAATTTTTTGTATTTTTAGTAGAGATGGGGTTTCACTGTGTTAGCCAGGATGGTCTCGATCTCCTGACCTCATGATCCGCCCACCTTGGCCTCCCAAAGTGCTGGGATTACAGGCATGAGCCACCGTGCCCGGCTGTATCCTTTCTTATAATAAACCATAGTTGTGTGTATGACTACATGATGAGTCCTGTGAATCCTCCTGCACATCACCACACCTGTGGATGAATCTAGGGGACCCCAACACAGTATGAATTGCTGGCTTTTTCTTTTTTCTTTTTTAAGAGATAGAGCCTAGCCATGTTACCCAGGCTGGTCTCTAACTCCTGGCCTGAAGCAATCCACCTGCCTCAGCCTCCCAAGTAGCTCAGATTATAGGCATGAGTCACCACACCTGGCTCTCTACTATTTTAGAAGAAGAAAAAAAATTCAGCTAATCCATGTTTTCCATTTCAGTTCATAAAGTTCACCTCTTACCCACTTACATAGATATATCACATCACAATTATGACCCAACACCAGAAGAGTTGAAAAAATAAGAAAAAAAATTCATATTCTTTTTTACCTCAATCCTTTAAAAAAAATTTCATATTCTTATAGGTAGTAACAGTCATTATTCTGAAACCGCATGTTATAACAAAAAGGGCACGGTACAGACTCAAGCAGTCTTTATCACTTAATGTCATCTTTACAGTTACCAACATCATCCTCAGAAGGAATCTTTGAGGGCTGGGCACGGTGGCTCACGCCTGTAATCTCAGCACTTTGGGAGGCCGAGGCGGGTGGATCCTGAGGTCACGAGATTGAGACCATCCTGGCTAACATGGTGAAACACCGTTGGAACAGGAATTAAAAGAAATTAAAGAATGTGTAAGCAAAAACTCAGTTGTATGTAAGAAAACCCAATTCCCCCTGAGGAAGAGAAAGAGCTGGAGTCCTTTAAAATTAACTGCCTGTTTTTCCCTCTGTGGCTAGTGAGCCTTATCTCTCCACTTCCCAGGCATTGTGAAGACCCTGTTTCTCTAGCTGTGCAGCTTCAAGGTCAATAGACAGATAATCTCAAGTCGTAAAACATGTTGTTCCTTAAAAAGAAATGATGTAATGCATGTCTTAATTGAATAACTGTCTTTGTTTCTTGCTTCTGTAATATGCTTCCCCCTGCACAGATCTACCCCCACCCCACGAAATGCTTCCCCCTGCACAGATCTACCCCCACCCCACGAAATGCTTAAAAGGTAGCTTGACTCTTTGTTTGAGGCTCAGTCCTCTGGATGTTAATCTGACTGGGTTGATGCACCTAAATAATTAAATAACTCCTCCTCAACCCCTCGGTCTCTCTGATTCCTTAATTATCCCGCTGCAGTGTCTCTACTAAAAATGCAAAAAATTAGCCGGGCGTGGTGGCATGTGCTGTAGTCCCAGCTACTCGGGAGGCTGAGGCAGGAGAATAGTTTGAACCCAGGAGGCGGAGGTTGCAGGGAGCTGAGATCACACCACTGCACTCCAGCCTGGGCAACAGAGTGAGACTCCGTCTCCAAAAAAAAAAAAAAAAAAAAAGAAGGAATCTTTGAGAAACAACTCACTTCACAGTAGCTCTTGGAAAACACAGTCTTTGTCTTAGAAACGTAGATGTTCCTTTTTCAAGTGGTACCGCTAAGTAAATAAGTACATATGGTTTTGCCCTAAGAGGGAGTACTGTCAATCTTGCTAACTGAATTTCACATTATGCAAACAGTGGATTCCAGCTTGTTAAACCATTAATCACAAACTTTGTTTCAATAGGGAAGGAAGAGAATCAGTATAAAAGGGGAAACAGGCTGGGCACAGTGGCTCATGCCTGTAATCCTAATACTTCGTGAGGCTAAGGGGAAAGGATTGCTTGAGGCCAGAAGTACAAAACCAGCCTGGGCAACAAAGTGAGACCCCATCTCTACAAAAGAAAAAAACATGCGTGTAGTCCCAGCTACTCAGGAGCTGAGGAAGAGGATCAATCGTTTAGGCCCAGGAGTTTGGGACTGCCATTATCATCCCACCGTATTCCAGCCTAGGAAACAGAGTGAGAGCCTGTCAGAGGGGGGAGGGGAGGGGAGGGGAGGGTAGGGGAGGGGAGGGGGACTAGAATAAAATAGAGGAACCAAGAACACTTGCTTAAATTATTGGTAACTTGGCTGTAAGCACTGCAAATACGTGGAAATAATATGGTCCTAACAACACAATTGTTTTTGTAGGTTAATATATGTTTGATGAAATGATATAATATGTAACTTAAAATCTAAACAAACCAAATGTTGTATATTTGTTAAACTGCACTTTTAAAAATAGCTAATACACAGAAACTCAAAAGACACCAACAAATTTAAAAGACACGAAAAGCTGAGCAACAAAATAAGCAGTGAGGGTAACAATATAACTCACAGACTAAAACAAATATCCATGAGTCTATACTATACATAACTATAAATAGAACAGACAGGAAAGCTCTACCTTACAGCAGAGTTACAATTAATGAAAGTAGAAGGTCGGGGTGGTGGCTCACACCTGTAATCCCAGCAGTTTGGGGGGCCAATGTGGGTAAATCACGAGGTGAGGAGTTTGAGACAAACCTGGCCAACATGGTGAAACCCCATCTCTACTAAAAATACAAAAATTAGCCCAGTGTGGTGGCACACGCCTGTAATCCCAGCTACTCGGGAGGCTGAGGCAGGAGAATCACTTGAACCTGGGAGGCAAAGGTTGCAGTGAGCCAAGACTGCACCATTGCACTCCAGCCTGGACGACAGTGTAAGACACCATCTCAAAAAAAAAAAAAGAAAAAGAAAGTAGAAAGAACTGGGCACACAGAAACCACCATAGTAGCAAACTCCACAATGCTAACCTTCATATAACATCATGGATGTTAAAAATAATAAACAAAAAAAGTAACAATGTATAATGTAGTCTCAATGTAGCTCTAGACACAATAAATTTATTAATTACAAAGAAGAACATAATGCTGCAGTGGATGAGCTAAAAGACACTACCTTAACTGACCAAAATTAATATCACCAGTAACAAGCATAATTGACATCATGTACCTCTCGTTGATGCATGGACGAGGATATACCACCATTTCTACAGTATACTTGTCAAACTGCATAACTTGAATTTAATTATGAGAAAACAAGAGTAAACATCAGACAAAGCCAAATCGAGGATATTCTATTTTAAAACTGACCAATATTCTTTAAAATTATCAACGCTGGGTACAACAGCTCATGCCTGTAATTCCAGTACTTTGGGAGGCTGAGGTGGACAGATCACTCAAGGTCAGGAGTTTGAGCCCAGCCTGGCCAACATGGTGAATCCCTGTCACTACCAAAAAATACAAAAACTAGCCAAGTGTGGCGGTGCACACCTGTAGCCCCAGCTACTCAGGAGGACGAGGCAGGAGAATCGCTTGAACCTGGGAGGCGGAGGTTACAGTGAGCCGAGATCATGCCACTGCACTCCAACCTGGGAGATAGTGAGACCCTGTCTCAAAAAAAAAAAAAAAGACCAGCCTAGGCAACACAGTGAGACCCCATCTGCCCCATCTGTATAAAAAAAATAAGAAAATTAGCCAGGCCATAGTTTAAGAGTAGCCCGGGTAACATAACAATACCCCATCTCTATGAAAATTTAAAAATTAGGCAGGTGTGGTGGCATGTACCTGTAGTCCCAGCTACTTAAGAGGCTGAGATGGGAGGATCACTTCAGGCTGAGAAGTCAAGGCTGCAGTGAGCTGTGTCTGCACCACTGCAGTCCAGCTTGAGTGACAGCAGGAGACTTTTCTGTATTCAGCAGGAAATCCTGCTGTATTTTCTGCTTCCCTGTTGAAGCCGTGGATAAAATCCTGTTCTTAGAAGAGCAAGGAGGCATAACAATTTAATGTAACGTGTAATCCTGGACTGAATCCTGGGCCAAAAAAAGAATACTACCGTACAGTTGAAGAATTTGAGTAAGGTTTGTAGATTAGTTCACAGAACTTTTTTTTTTTTTTTTTTTTTTTTTTTGAGTCCTGCTGTGTCACCGGACTGGAGTGCAATGGCACGCAATCTCGGCTCACTGCAACCTCCACCTGCAGGGTTCGATTCCCGTCTCAGCCTCCCGAGTAGCTGGGATTACAGGCACACACCACCACGCCTGGCTAATTTTTTTTTTGCATTTTAGTAGAGACAGGGTTTCATGTTGGCCAGGATGGTTTTGATCTCCTGACCTCGTGATCTGCCCGTCTCAGCCTCCCAAAGTGCTGGGATTACAGGCATGAGCCACCATGACCGGCTTTTTTTTTTTTTTTTTTTTTGAAATGCAGTCTCGCTTTGTCACCCAGGCTGAAGCACAATGGCACTCACTGCAACCTCTGCCTCCTGGGGTTCAAGCGATTCTCCTGCTTCAGCCTCCCAAGTAGCTGGGATTACGAGTGCCTGCTGCCACCATGCCCAGCTAATTCCTGGGGTTTCTGTATGTTTGTTTGTTTGAGATGGAGTCTCACTCTGTTGTGAGGCTGGAGTGTGGTGGCGCCATCTTGGTTCACTGCAACCTCTGCCTCCCGGGTTCAAGCGATTCTCCTGCCTCAGCCTCCCGAGTGCCTGGGATTACAGGCACGTGCCACCATGCCTGGCTAATTTTTGTATTTTTAGTAGAGACGGGGTTTCACCATGTTGGCCAGGCTGGTCTTGAATTCCTGACCTCGTGTGATCCGCCCGCCTCGGCCTCCCAAAGTGCTGGGATCACAGGCGTGAGCCACCGCGCCCGACTAATTTCTGTATTTTTAGTAGAGACGAGGTTTCACCATGTTGGTCAAGCTGGTCTCCAACTCCAGACCTCAAGTGATCCGCCCGCCTTGGCCTCCCAAAGTGCTAGGATTATAGGCATGTGCCACTGTGCCCAACAGTCCTGTTTCAGTGCTAATTTCCTGATTTTGATAACTGATATTGAGATGTAAGATGTTAATATTAATTGAGAAAGCTGGAGTATAAATTCTGTCCTATTTTTAGAACTTTTTGTTTAAGTATGACACTATTTCAAAATGAAAACTTAAGAACATCTAAAAAAAAAAGATACAGAAAAGCCTAATGAAAAGTCAGTTTTTCTTATCTTCCTACTACCCAGTTATCCTTCCTAGAGGCATCTACTGTTCCAGTCATAAAAACCACATATTTGAAAGTAATTTTGAACCATTACTTAAACTTTTAAAGATACATTAAACTCAATGATTTTTTTAAAATTAGAAATGCCCCAAAGTGAATTTATTAAAATTTGTGCTGACCAATTGTTTTCTAGCTAGTATAATGTCAAAGATGCCTCTGTGCTATTTGGCTTTAATTGTTTAAACAAAGTTTTGCTTTTTTTTTTTTGTAACATGGCAAGGTTTCATCATGGGGCTTAAACAAAATTTCAAAATTTCAAGCAACTACTTTACATACATAAACCAATGTTTTGTATACTTAAATACATTCATAAGTGTTTTGCGGTGTCAAATCTGTTTCCTTCCTTTCCAGGATATTTCATTTGGCCTCCAATTTAGGAAGGACTTGTTTCCAACATTAAGTTCAGAATTGGTTGTTTGGAATTCAAGTTCATTTTCCCATAGAAATCATATAATAAATGGTAGCTAGATTCCCTGATTAGCTTAGAAAGGAACCAATTTAACCTATAATGTATATAAGAGTTATTCCAATATAACACATATAAATTCAAATCAAGCTCTCAATGATAAAAATGTTGCTATAGATAAAATATCTCCAGTGTCCCAACTTGAGAAAACAGTCACATATCTTCTTTCAGATGAGAGGCAGAGGTCACGCTGGAAAACAATTACATAACTCTACACTGTAGTCAATGTTGAAGACTGAAGAGTGCAGGCCGAATTAAGGAGAGAAGGTTCATAAGTGACTGTGTATATATATGGTACCTACAGGACTGTTTACATATGTTCATATACTCCTTCTCCCATATACTTCCTCACTCCATCACTATTAGGCGTGGACATGTGACTCGCTTCAGGCAATGGAATATAAGTAGAAATGTAAGCTGTATCAAAGATCACTTAGGTGACGTGGCTTGGTATCTTGTGCACCTGACCTCAGCCTTGGAGAAAAAAACCACTGAGATTTATGACTTGTTTGTGATAGCCAAGTCTGGTTGATTTAGAAGTTTCTCTTCATCCAACTTCACTTGTAATGTCATCTGTATGGTAACTACACACCTTATAGCTCATCAGCATGTACTACAGTCAGGTCAGAAATGATGACAAAAGCTAGAAAGAGCACAAGTAAGTAGGCAATGCTGCAGTCTAAAGAATTTCAGGAAATGTTATCTACAGTACCCTCATCTCTTGGATGGATTTATTTAATAGCCTTCCTATTGCTCCCCACTCCTATCCCGCAATTTGGTCTTTGCATGGTAGTCAGACTAATTATTTAAAAACAGAAACCAGTTTATGTATTTACGTTATACCCCTGTCTGATCATGAGGGGTTTTGTAGGCCATGGTATGGAATTTTGAGTTTCATGGTGAAAACAAAAAACTCTAGAAGTAATAAAAAATAAAAATGTAGACCATAACACAGTAGGGCCAGTTACCAGACTCAAGTAATTTTCCTAAATCTTAGTAAACCTTAAGTGAGCTACTGTAGGCCAAGGTACAGTGGCTCAAGTCTGTAATCCCAGCACCCTGAGAGGCCGATGTGGGGGGACTGCTTGAGCTCAGCAGTTCAAGACTATTCTGGGCAACACAGTGAGACCACCTCTCTCTACAGAAAATTGAAAAACAAACAAACAAACAAACAAAACTTGGGGCTGGGCACGGTGGCTCACGCCTGTAATCCCAGCACTTTGGGAGGCCGAGGTAGGTAGATCACGAGGTCAGGAGATCGAGACCATCCTGGCTAACATGGTGAAACCCAGTATCTACTAAAAAATACAAAAAAATTAGCCAGGTGTGGTGGCGGGCACCTGTAGTCCCAGCTACTCGGGAGGCTGAGGCAGGAGAATGGCGTGAACCCAGGAGGCAGAGCTTGCAGTGAGCTGAGATTGCACCACTGCACTCCAGCCTGGGTGACAGAGCGAGACATAGTGACATGTGCCTGTAGTCCCAGCTACTCAGGAGGCTGACGTGGGAGGATTGCTTGAGCCTGGGAGGTCGAGGCTGCAGTAAGCCGTGATTGTGCCACTGCACTCCAGCTTGGGCGACAGAGCAAGACCCTGTCTCAAAACCAAACAAAAAAACCTACATTACTGTATATACAATAAAGAAAAGGGAAAATATGTACATAAAATTGTATCGTAAGTACAAGTTGGAACGGAAAAAATTGGTACTAAATTTTGAACTATCTTGACTGACATCTAAAAAATGTAGAGTAAGATTGTTCAAAGCAATCAAATTTAAAAATTCAGATACAGATACTATACATATATGAAAATTAGCAAAAAGTTAAAAAATTTTAAACAGGCAAATACGACATACACACAAAAAAACACCATAAAATTAGCATTCAGACTTACCGTAACAGGAGTTCTTTGGGAAGTTTTTTATTGATTACAGCTTCATCACTATTTGAGAACATCTGCAAAAACAAAATCATAGTGTCAAGTGTTACTTAACATTTTATTACAGAATGTTCAACTCAATAGTTTAGAGGCAATTCTCTCAGGAAAGAGGTAAAAAAATATAGTGGGTATCATAAACCAAAGTCCTAATTTTGGAAACTCTTTAAGATGAAAAAGATCTTTGAGGCATTTAATTCATTCCCTGTCTCCACAGAAAAATAACTAATAGCAGTCAGAAGGATACATTACGTGCCAGATACTGTTTCAGGTGTTTTTCACATATTAATGGTTTTAATCTTCATACCATCCCTATTATCTTCACTTTACAGATAGGAAGCTTAGTTACCAAAGGTCTACTGCTCAGAGGCCGGGTGTAGCAACTCACACCTGTAATTCCAGCACTTTCAGAAGCTGAGGCAAGCGGATCGCTTGAGCTCAGGAGTTCAAGACCAGCCCAGGCAACATGGCAAAACTCCTTTTTTTTTTTTTTTTGGGACAGAGTCTTGCTCTGCTGCCCAGTCTGGAGTGCAGTGGCATGATCTCAGCTCACTGCAACCTCTACTTCCCAGGTTCAAGCGATTCTCCCGCCTCAGTCTCCTAGGTAGCTGAGGTTACAGGTGCATGCCACCATGCCCAGCTAATTTTTGTTTGTTTTTTGAGACAGAATGTCACTCTGTCACCCAGGCTGGAGTGCAGTGGTGCGATCTCGGCTCACTGCAACCTCTGCCGCCCAGGTTCAAGCAATTCTCCTGCCTCAGCCTCCCGAGTAGCTGGGAATACAGGTCCCTGCCACGGTGCCCAGCTAATTTTTGTATTTTTAGTAGAGATGGAGTTTCACCAACTTGGTCAGGCTGGTCTTGAACTCCTGACCTCGTGATCCACCCACCTTGGCCTCCCAAAGTGCTGGGATTCCAGGCATGAGCCACCGTACCTGGCCAACATGGCAAAATTCTGTCTCTACCAAAAAACACAAAAAAATAACCAGGCGTGGTGGTGTGCGTCTGTGGTCCTAGCTACATGGGAGGCTGAGGTGGGAGGATTACCTGAGTCAGGGAAGTGGAGGTTGCAGAGAGCTGCGATTACACCACTGCACTCCAGCCTCAGCAAGAGAACCCCTCTCCAAAAAAAAAAAAAAAAAAGTTTACTGCTCAGCTCACATCACTATGGAGTGACTATTTTAATATGCCATTAAGAGAAGGTGACTCCCCAAACTTGGCTCACATTTACTGTTCAAGAAGATGTTCGGAAATCTGGAATAGAAAATATTCACTTTTAGCTAGGCACAGTGGCTCACACTTTTAATCCCAGCACTTTGGCAGGCTGAGGTGGGTGGATCACCTGAGGTGAGGAGTTCAAGACCAGCCTGGACAACATGGCGAAACCCCATCTCTACTAAAAATACAAAAAAAGTACCCGGGTGTGGTGGCACACGCCTGTAGTACCAGCTACTCAGAAGACTGAGGCATGAGAATCACTTGAACCCCAGGCTGCAGAGCTTGCAGTGAGCCGAGATGGCACCCCTACACCCCAGCCGGGGCGACACATCTCAATAAAAATCTCAATAAAAATTAAAAAAGGAAAATATTCTCTTTCATGTTTATATATTGTGCAGAAAACCAACAGTGCTTCGTAACTGCCACCATAGCATTCTTGATGCACTCAAGTGATCATTTAACAAATTAATCAAATTATTCACAACGGATACTTTTAATGGGAGCCACCATTTTTGCCACAAAGGAGATCATAACTATAAGCTTGTCCAGTAAGCTATATAAAAAATCAAATACCATACACAATCAAAAGCCCAGTAAAAATGGCACATACACATGTGACCGAAGCTGAGAGAAATATGTTCCGTCGCTGCTATTAAGTATTGCAGAATTTCCTCTTAAGGTCATGCAATAAACATTACTGAATACCCTATCAGGCACTTTTCTAGACAATGGGATAAAAAGAAAAAACACTATCTCTATCCTTAAGGAGTTCTTGCACTACAATGAAGAAAACAGAAGAAAGCAAATAATTTACTAATTACTAGAGACAGATGACAAGAGATGTAACAGAGAACAAAGAATGGCACAGCTAATTCTACCTGGAGGTGTATCTAAATTGAGCTTAAAAGAAGGCCAAAAATTAGCTGGGAAAAAAGATAACAGTATGTACAAAATAATGGAGTCATACACGAAGATCCTGGTATCTCATGGAGATTCAAAGTAGAAGTAATGAAGAGAAAGCAGAAATGGTAGGGAAGTCACAGATAAAATGCACTGCCCCTCAATTTCATTTAAAGAATAATTTTAATAATTTTTTTTGACAGAGTTTTGCTCTGTTGCCTAAGCTGGAGTGCAGTAGCGCAGTCTCAGCTCACTGCAACCTCCACCTCCCGGGTTCAAGCAATTCTCCTGCCTCAGCCTCCTGAGTAGCTGGGATTACAGGCGCCTGCCACCACACCTGGCTGATTTTTGTAGTTTTAGTAGAGACAGGGTTTCACCATCTTGGCCAGGCTGGTCTCAAACTCCTGAACTCAACAGATCCTCCCAACTCAGTGTCCCAAAGTGCTAGGATTACAGGTGTGAGCTACCACGCCTGGCCTAAATATTTTCTAATGATTACAATAACCTACGTTCCAGATAAATGGAAAGCCCTGTGAGGGCAGGGAGCATGCCTGTTATGTCTGCCATAATTTTAGGGTTGTGCACAGAGCCTGCTACATGGTAGGAAATCAATAAACCTACCTCTGGGCAACATGGCGAAATCCTGTCTCTACAAAAACACAAAAATTAACCAGGCATTGGCTGGGAGTGGTAGCTCATGCCTGTAAGCCCAGTACTTTGGGAGGCCAAGGTGGGAGGATGGCTTGAGCTCAGGAGTTCAAGACCAGCCTGGGCAATATAGTGAGATCTCATCCTGAAAAAAGATGTAAAAAGATTTATAAATAATAAATCAATCAGATGTGATGGTGTACACCTGTAGTCACAGCTATTTTGGGTGGGGGCGGTTGCTGAGGTGGGAGGATCACTTGAGCCCAGGAAGTCAAGGATGCAGTGGAGCATGTTTACACCACTGCACTCCAGACTAGGTGACAGAGTGAGATCCTGTCTCAAAAATAATAATAATAATAATAATAATAATAATAATAATAATAATGAATGGTTAAATGGATGGTGGGGCTACACCATGAAGGAAACCTGTATACAGTTTAGAAATGTGAAACACCACCATAGGGAAGAGAATCCTAAAGACACCAAACTCTGGACTAGTAGCAAGGAAATAAAGTTAGGAATCCATTAAAATTATGGTCCAAGTAAAAGATGAGGCAGGTCTCTAAGATTAACAGGGACAGTGAAATGAAAAGAACTGGAACAAAGATTGTTAAAAAAAAAAAAAAAAACAATACTTAGTAACAAAAAGTTGAATCATTTAGCAGGTTTCAGTGCAACAAACAGACTACTAGAAATGCTAATGACTGACAATTACTTTTTTTTAAATTATACGTTAAGTTCTAGGGTACATGTGCACAATGTGCAGGTTTGTTACATATGTATACATGTGCCATGTTGGTGTGCTGCACCCATTAACTCGTCATTTACATTAGGTATATCTCCTAATGCTATCTCTCCCCATTCCCCACACCCCATGACAGGCCCCGGTGTGTGATGTTCCCGACCCTGTGTCCAAGTGTTCTCATTGTTCAATTCCCATCTATGAGTGAAAACATGTGGTGTTTGGTGTTTCTGTCCTTGCAAGTTTGCTCAGAATTATGGTTTCCAGCTTCATCCACGTCCCTACAAAGGACATGAACTCATCCTTTTTTATGGCTGCATAGTATTCCATGGTGTATATGTGCCACATTTTCTTAATCCAGTCTATCATTGATGGACATCTGGGTTGGTTCCAAGTCCTTGCTATTGTGAACAGTGCTGCAATAAACATACGTGTGCATGTGTCTTTATAGCAGCATGATTTATAATCCTTTGGGTATATACCCAGTAATGGGATAGCTGGGTCAGTTCTAGATCCTTGAGGAATCGCCATACTGTCTTCCACAATGGTTGAACTAGTTTACAGTCCCACCAACAGTGTAAAAGTGTTTCTATTTCTCCACATCCTCTCCAGCACCTGTTGTTTCCTGACTTTTTAATGATCGCCATTCTAACTGGTGTGAGATGATATCTCATTATGGTTTTGATTTGCATTTCTCTGATGGCCAGTGATGATGAGCATTTTTTCATGTGTCTGTTGGTTGCATAAATGTCTTATTTTGAGAAGTGTCTGTTCATATCCTTTGCCCACTTTTTGATTTTTTTTTTTTCTAAAAAATGTAATTGTCAAACCTGACAAAATCAAGAAACAGGGAAAGGATTCCCTATTTAATAGATGGGGCTTGTTTGATTTTTTCTTGTAAATTTGTTTAAGTTCTTTGTAGATTCTGGATATTAGCCCTTTTTCAGATGGGTAGATTGTAAAAATTTTCTCCCATTCTGTAGGTTGCCTGTTTACTCTGATGGCAGTTTCTTTTGCTGTGCAGAAGCTCTTTAGTTTAATTAGATCCCTTTGGTCAATTTTGGCTTTTGTTGCCATTGCTTTTGGTGTTTTAGTCATGCAGTCCTTGCCCATGCCTATTTCCTGAATGGTATTGCCTAGGTTTTCTTCTAGGGTTTTTATGGTCTAACATTTAAGTCTTTAATCCATCTTGAATTAATTTTTGTATAAGGTGTAAGGAAGGGATCCAGTTTCAGCTTTCCTATAATCAGCATGCCTATAATCCCAGCTACTTGGGAGGCAGAGGCAGGAGAATCGCTTGAACCTGGGAGGCAGAGGTTGCAGTGAGCTGAGATCGTGCCATGGCACTCCAGCCTGGGCGACACAGCTAGACTCCTTCTCGAAAACAAAAACAAAAACAAAAAAAACAAAACAAAAAAAAATCATAGCAGCTAATTTCCTCCCTTGCTAAACTGAGAATGCGCTGCCTCTGTAGGAGCATTAAAGTGAAGGGAAAAAGAAACAGCACCCTGGAACCATTTGGGAAATGCCATTATGTGTAAGACATCTGTCCAGATTTATATTTCCCTCCCCTTTCTTCTGCACATAAGTCTCCTAACTCCAGGTTTGTAAGAAAGAACCAGATTAGTGGTTAAGAAGGGATGGTCCCCTGAGCATGAGTATCAGCATCAACCCGGAACTTACAAGAATTGAAAATTCTCGGGATTTTCCCTAGACCTGTAGAATCAAAGATTAGGGGTAGGTGGGCAGGAGAGAAAATGGTGGGGCAATCTCTATTTTAACAAGACCTCTATGTGATACTGATGTACCCTAAAGTTTAAGAACCAATAGGTCAGATGAAGTAGATTCAGGATCTCAGGAAAAAATAACACATAACCAGAATATTATCACTTGAAGTGACACAGCAATAGACATTAGAAAATAATCCTAAAGCCAAGCATAGTGGCTCACGCCTGTAATCCCAGCACTTTGGGAGGCCGAGGTGGGTGGATCACCTGAGGTCAGGAGTTTGAGACCAGCCTGGCTAACATGGTGAAACCCCATCTCTACTAAAAATACAAAAAATTAGCAGGGCGTGGTAGTGTGCACCTGTATTCCCAGCTACTCGGGAGGCTGAGGTAGAAGAATTGTTCGAACCCAGGAGGGGGAGGTTGCAGTGAGCTGAGATCACGCCATTGCACTCCAGCTTGGGCAACAAGAGAGAAACTCCGTCTCACCAAAAAAAAAAAAAAAAAATCCTAAAAGTAGACACAATAACACTAGATGTTTTCTAGGAAACCCAAATGGTTTCTGCTCCTGTTCATGCTATTGTTTATAAAACAAATATTTCATAAAAGCAATAGAAAAGTGTTTTAGATATTTTACGATTTTATATTTCAGTTTAATCCAAACCCTAGGTTTCTCATTCAAAAATATAAAAGGAGTCAAAACAATTTAGATCAAGGCTATAACAAATTACAACAATCTTGTGAAGGATTTTCAATATAACAGTTGTAGAGGAAATAACTATTCAAATGTTTAACATTCTTAGGTAATCTGGTTTTATATTAACACAGGACGTATCATGATATATTTCTGTAATCTATAAACAATTACACGGAAGTAATCAGCAGAAAAACATGGGAGCAACTAGATTCTTCTCTTCTTCTTGTTTCAAAGGACAATATCACCTAAACATGCAAGCAGACACTGCGATAGCCATGACTTCTAGGGGTAGAATGTTCTTAAATATATTGGTTTTTAAAAAGCTAAGCAACTTGGTTTATATACAATAATATACTGTTGGTTTGTATAAAATTATAATTGTTTCTCTATAACTTACATAGCTGAGGAAACAACTTTGAAGACACTTGTACCAATTTAGAATTATATCATCTAATAGAGTTCGTGAATATTAAGCAGCTTGTGTGTGTGTGCACGCGTGCACGCTACTACTTTTTGCCTTTTCTATCAGTTTCTAAATCTCAGTTTGACACATTTGAGGGATCTGTTTACTAACATAATACATTTAATTTAAATGCTTAGTAAATAAACAGGACCCAAGAAACCACTTCAGGAGGCTCTAAAACCAGAGGTTGGGTGGAAAAGGGCCGACAGGTTGAACAAAGAAACTAGGAAAGAGCCAGGCGTAGTGGTGTGTGCCGGCAGTCCAAGCTACTTGGTAGGCTGAAGGGGAGTATTGCTTGATCCCAGGAGTTCAATCTGGCCTGGGCAAGATCGCGAGACCCCATGTCTGAAAAAATAAATACATTAAAAAAAAATAGGAAAGAAATGGCCACGCACAGTGGCTCATACCTGTAATCCCGGCACTTTCGGAGGCTGAGGCAGGCAGATCACTTGAGCTCAGGAGTTGACCAGACTGGCCAACATGGTGAAACCCCGTTTCTACTAAAAAATACAAAAATCAGCCGGGTGTGGTAGCGTGTACCTGTAGTCCCAACTATTTGGGAGGCTGAGGCATGAGAATTGCTTAAACCCAGGAGGCAGAGGTTGCAGTGAGCCGAGATCAGGCTACGGCACTCCAGCCTGGGCAACAGAGTAAAACTCTGTCTGGAAAAAAAAAAAAGGAAAGAAAGAAATACTTGTTCAACAGTGATCCCTACTGCTTAAATTAAATCTACCAAGTACTAAACAGGAAATTAAAAGATATGACCTATATTATTTAAGCTTTATAAATTATATCCAGAATTCCCAATTCTTAGCTAGCACCTGGCTGTGTGGAAAGAAGACTATTTCTCTTGCAGCTAGGCAGGATTCAGTAACTAAGTCTTGACCAGTAGGTTGTAAGAAAAAGTGCTATGTACATTTTCAGGAGAGTACTTAAAGACAGAGGGTATGTCCTTTTTCTTTCCCCCTTTCTCAATTCTGAATAGGATTAGGATGCCTGGAACTCCATTTTGTATCATGAAGTTGAAGGCCACTTTTTTTTTTTTTTTTTTTGAGACGGAGTCTCGCTCTGTCGCCCAGGCTGGAGTGCAGTGGCTCAATCTCGGCTCACTGCAAGCTCCACCTCCCGGGTTCACGCCATTCTCCTGCCTCAGCCTCTCTGAGTAGCTGGGACTACAGGCGCCCGCCACCACGCCCGGCTAATTTTTTGTATTTTTAGTAGAGACGGGGTTTCACCGTGTTCTCGATCTCCTGACCTCGTGATCCGCCCGCCTCAGCCTCCCAAAGTGCTGGGATTACAAGCGTGAGCCACCGCGCCCGGCGAAGGCCACTGTTTTAAAGACAAGCAGAAAACTAGAAAAGGTCTGCAGATGATTGCAGGGATACCATGCCAGTAAAAACTGTCTACATCTGGACTTTATGAGAGAAAATAAATGTAAATATTTAAGCCACTTTTAATTTGGGTCTCTGACATATGCAGCTGAACTTACTAACACATAGGCAGCTAAACCTACTAACACATAGGCAGTTAAACCTACTAAAACATATGCAGCTAAACTTACTAAAACTTACTAAACTTACTAAGTCCCCCCTTATCAGTGGTTTCCTTTCTACGGTCCATGGTCAGTCACAGTCTGAAAACAGGTTAGTAAAAGAGACATTCACACAACTTTATTATAGTATACTGTTATAATTGTTCTATTTTATTAGTTATTTTTGTTAATCTCTTTCTGTGCCTAATTTATAAATCATACCTTATCATAGGTATTTAAGTATAGAAAAAATTATAGTATATATAGGGTTCTATACTATATGCAATTTTAGGCTTCCACCAGGGTCTTGGAACATATTCCCCATGGATAAGGGAGACTACTACACCTTATTTTTTTACTTATTTTTTATTTTTTTGAGACGGAGTCTGGAGTGCAGTGGCACAATCTTGGCTCACTGCAATCTCCGCCTCCCGGGTTCAAGTGATTCTAGTGCCTCAGCTTCCCAAGTAGCTGGGATTACAGACATGCGCCACCACGCCCAGCTAATTTTTGTATTTTTAGTAGAGACAGGGTTTCATCATATTGGCCAGGATGGTCTCGACCTCTTCACCTTGTCGTGATCTGCCCGCCTTGGCCTCCCAAAGTGCTGGGGTTACAGGAGTGAGCCACCGCGCCCAGGCTATTTTTATCTTAAAAATGTTTCATTTTTCAAGACGAAGAGTTCTGAAGATTGCTTGTACAACACTGTGAATGTACTTAACACTACTGAACTGTGTAATGTACATTTAAAAACAGTTAAGATGGTAAATATTATGTTACATGTATTTTACCACAGAAATTTTAAAGGTACAAGTATTTTCACATTCTAGCATCTGTGAAATCAGGATTCATCTCACAATTAAAAATCAAAAGCATCTGTGTATAAAATAAAGTTGCAGTTTATAATTCATGGCATCTTTTGTTTAATGATATATAGTGAAGTCTAACCAATGGGGAAAACAAATAAGATAGTACCCCTGAGGACCATTTGCTTCTCCTCAAACAAGCTCTTGCTTTTTTGTTCATGCTATTTTCTTTAGAGTACCTGTGCAATGAAACCTGCCTACTCTGTCAGTACAAAGAGATTAATGTCCATCGCACTTACTACCCATTCCATGATGTCTTTCTCAATCTCGTTAACTGGATGTGACTGTTCCTTCTCCTATGAAACCTCAAAGCATCCCAAAGCTCAGAATACCAGTCCTACGTTGGTGTTACCAGACTATAAGCTCTGAGAGGAAAGGGACCTTGTCTGTTTTGTCACCACAATACAGTCAGCAACCCACAGCTAAACTAGTGCCTAGGAATCACTGAATCAATGAATGTTATTTATACGTTAGGAATCTAGAAGTACTCTAATCCCTCCCCTCTTTTTGACTGTAAATTCCCAGCAGCCTTTTGTGGTTTTTTCACTATGTATCTCTATACCAGACTGCCTTGCAAAAAAAATGCAATAAAAATATTTAATAAATTGAATGTTACCCATTTAGCAAATAAGATATGAATGATATCAGCACAGCAATAGACAGACTGAATTATACTACAACAAATAAAATAACAAATAGTTGAAAAAACAAAAGTTTGGAAATCCAGATTATAGCCCATTTATTTCAAGGGATGTTCACCACATAAAATTTCTTGGTTTTTTTTGTTTGTTTGTTTTTGAGACAGAGCTTTGCTCTTGTTGTCCAGGCTAGAGTGCAATGGCACAATCTCAGCTCACTAGAATCTCCGCCTCCCTGGTTCAAGTGATTCTCCTGCCTCAGTCTCCCAAGTAGCTGGGATTACAAACATGCGCCACCATGCCCAGCTAATTTTTTATTTTTAGTAGAGGCGGCATTTCACCATGTTGGTCAGGCTAATCTCTAACTCCTGACCTCAAGTGATCCACCCGCCTCAGCCTCCCAAAGTGCTGGGATCACAGGCGTGAGCCACCACGCCCGGCCTAAAATTTCTTAATTAAAAACACTGTGGCCACACCTGTAATCCCAGCACTTTGGGAGGCTGAGGAGGGTGGACTGTTTGAGCCCCTAAATTTGAGACCAACCTCCCAAAGTGCTGGGACTGCAGGCATGAGCCATGACAACTGGCCTTCTTCATACATTTTGAATAGCCCTTTATATAAATGATTTGATTATTTGATTTGCAAATACTTTCTCCCATGTCACCCAGACTGTGTTTTCTACTTCTTAATGGTGTCTTTTGACACACTAATGTTTTAAATTTTGATAAAGTGCTATTTTTTTCTTGATGTATCATGCTTTTGATGCCATATACAGGAACTCCTGGGCCGGGCGCGGTGGCTCACGCCTGCAATCCCAGCACTTTGGGAGGCCGAGGCGGGCGGATCACCTGAAGTCAGGAGTTTGAGACCAGCCTGGCAACATGGTGAAACCCTGTCTCTACTAAAAATACAAAAATTAGCTGGGCATGGTGGCAGGCGCCTATAATCCCAGCTACTTGGGAGACTGAGGCAGGAGAATCGATTGAACCCAGGAGGCAGAGGTTGCAGTGAGCTGAGATTGTGCCACCGCACTCCAGCCCGGGGGTCAAGAGCGAGACGTCGTCTCAAAAAAAAAAAAAAAAAAAAAAGAACTCCTTTGCCTAATCCAATTTCATAAAAAATTTCTCCTGTTTTAAAAGTTGTGGCCGGGAGGGGTGGCTCACACCTGTAATCCCAGCACTTTGGGAGGCCAAGGTGGGCGGATCACGAGGTCAGGAGTTCGAGACCAGCCTGGCCAACATGGTGAAACCCTATCTCTACTAAAAATACAGAAAGTAACCAGGCGTGGTGGCATCCGCCTATAATCCCCTGCTACTTGGGAGGCTGAGGCAGGAGAATCACTTGAACCCAGGAGGCGGAGGTTGCGGTGAGCTGAGATCGTGCCACTGAACTCCAGCCTAGGCGACAGAGCGAGACTCCATCTCAAAAAAAAAAAAAAAAAAAAAAAAAGGTTTTATAGTTTTAGCTTATACACTTAAGTCTAAGATCCATTTTGAGTTAATTATTGTATGTGGTATGAGGTGAGAGCACAACTTCATCTGTCTGCATGTAGATACACAATTGTTTCACCACCATTTGTTTTGTTTTGAGACAGGGTTTCACTCTGTCACTGAGGCTGGAGTACAGTGGCACAATCATGGCTCACTGCAGCCTCAACTTCTTGGGCTCAAGTGATCATCCCATCTCAGCCCCCCAAGTGGCTGAGACTACAGGTAAATGTCACCACACTCAGCTATTTTTTCTATATTTTATAGAGATGGGATTTCGCCATGTTGCCTAGGATAGTCTTGAACTCCTGAACTCAAGCAATCTGTCTTGGCCTCCCAGGAGGCTAGGATTACAGGCATGAGTCTCTGCGCTCGGCCGACATTTGTGTTTGTTTTGAGACAGGGTATCACTCTGTCACCCAGGGTGGAGTGCAGTGGTGCAATCACCTCTTACTGCCGCCTTGACCTCCCAGGCTCAAGCAATTCTCCCACCTCAGCCTCCTGAGAAGCTGGAACTACAGGTGCGTGCCACCACGCCTGGCTAATTTTTTTTTTTAATTTTGTAGTAGAGACAAGGTCTCACTATGTTGCCCAGGCTAGTCTTAAACTCCTAAACTCAGGAGCTCCTCCCACCTTGGCCTCCCAAAGTGCTGGGATTACAGGCATGAGCTATCGTACCCAGCCCCATTTGAAATAGTCTTTAAAGCAAATGGGGCTGGGTGCAACGGCTGATGCCTATAATCCCAGCACTTTGGGAGGCCAAGGCGGGTGGATCACCAAGGCTGGGAGTCCGAGACCAGCCTGACCAACATGGAGAAACCCTGTCTCTACTAAAAATACAAAATTAGCCGGGCGTGGTGCTGCATGTCTGTAATCCCAGCTACTTGGGAGGCTGAGGCAGGAGAATCACTTGAACCCGGGAGGAGGAGGTTGAGGTGAGCCGAGTTCGTGCCACACTGCATTCCAGCCTAGACAACAAGAGCGAAACTCTGTCTCAAAAAAAAGACTATTTTTTGCCAAGTTGAATTGCTTTAGTACCTTAATCAAATATCACTTGACCATAAATGTTGGCATTATTTCTAGACTCTCAATACTGTTCCATTAATCTATACATATATCTTTATGTCAACAATTCACTGTCACTGTTAGACATGCCTCTCATTCTATATGTTTTCTCTGTCTCATATCTTTTGTTCTTCTATTCTTTTTATATTGCCTTCTGGTATCTTAAACAGTTTTATAATTATCATCTTATGCAAAACCCCCTTTATTTCTTGAGACAGTGTCCTACTATGTCACCCAGGCTAGAGTGCGGTGGCACAAACATAGCTCACTGCAACCTCCAACTTCTGGGGCTCAAGCAAAGCTGCCTCAGCCTCCCAACGTGTTGCGATTACAGGTGTGAGTCACCATGCCCAGCCGGCAAATGCCTTTAATTCAGTTAAGATAATAAAATAAACATTTACTTATTGTCGTTCATATTTACCTCTGAAATTAACTTCTGCTCTTCTTTTTCTTCAAGTTACCATCTGGTACCATATCATTTCAGCTTGAAGGACTTCCTTTAGTAAGGCAAGCCTGCTAACAAATTCTCTCAGTATTTGCTTATCTGGAAACGTTTTTATTCTGCCTCAACTTTTGAACAAAGTATTAGTTCAGGTTTTCCAGAGAAACAGAAACAATTACATATACATAAACTCTTCTCATATATATGCATTATATATATGCATTAATATATATGCATTATATATATGCATTTATATATATGCATTTATATATATATATATATAGAGAGAGAGAGAGAGAGAGAGAGATTTATTGTAAGAACTGGCTCACAGAAAGCTTATAGTGTAATCCAGTCAGAGTCCAAAGGCCTAACTAAGAACCACAGGTGGAGGTGAGGCAGTATTACCAGCGTCCAAAGGCCAGAACAGGAGCTCTGATGTCCAAGGAAAAGAGAAAATGAACGTCTCAGTACAAGGAGAGGCAGTATTCTCCCTTCCTCCACCTTTTTGTTTTATTCAGGCCCTCAGCTGATTGGATGATGCTGGCCCACACTGGTGAGGGTGGATCTTTCTTTACTCCGTCTACTGATTTAAATACTAACCTCTTTCACAAACACCCTCACAGACACACCCAGAAATAATGTTTTACTAGCTATCCGGGCATCCCTTAGCCTTCTCAAGATGGCATATGAGGCCAGGAGCAGGGGCTCACGCCTGTAATCCCAGCACTTTGGGAGGCTGAAGTGGGTGGATCACTTGAAGTTAGGAGTTTGAGACCAGCCTGGCCAACGTGGGCGAAACCCTATCTCTTCTAAAAATACAAAGATTATCCGGGCATGGTGGCATACGCCTGTAATCCCAGCTACTCGGAGGCTAAGGCAGGAGAATCACTAGAACCCTGGAGGTGGAGGTTGCAGTGAGCTGAGATCACACCATTGCACTCCAGCCTGGGCAATAGAGTGAGACTGTCTCAAAAAAACAAACAAACAAACAAACAAACAAACAAAAAACACCTCTCAGTAGAAACAACATTATCAGCAGAATGAAAAGACAACCTACACATTAGGAGAAAATACTTGCAAATATCTATCTCAGGAGTTAACACCCAGAGTATGTAAAGAAATCCTACAAACTGAAAAACAAACAAAAAACAATCCAACTAAAAACTGTGCAAAAGGCTTGACTATTCAGACATTTCTCCAAACAAAATATACAAGGGACCGATAAGCACATGAAAAGATGCTAAACATCACTAATCACTAGAAAAATGCAAATCAAAACCACAAGATATCACTTCACAATCATTAGGAAGGCTATTTTCTAAAACAAAAAATCTGGCAAGGCGCAGTGGCTCATGCCTATAATCCCACCACACCACTTTGGGAGGCTGCTGAGGTGGGCTGATCGCCTGAGCTCAGCAGTTTGAAACCAGCCTGGCCAACCCCATCTCTACAAAAAAAATACAAAAAATTACCATGGTGGCACGCACTTGTACCTGTAGTCCCAGCTACTTGGGAAACTGAGGCAGGAAAATGGCTTGAGTCCAGGAGGTGGAAGTTGCAGTGAGCCGAGATTATGCAACTTCACTCCAGCCTGAGCGTGGGTGACACAGCAAGATCCTGTCTCTAAAACAAACAACAGAGGTGGGCCTGCAATCCCAGCACTTTGGGAGGCCAAGGCGGGCAGATCATGATGTCAGGAGTTCAAGACCAGCCTGGCCAACATGGTGAAACCCTGTCTCTACTAAAAATACAAAACTTAGCCAGGCGTGGTGGCACACGGGAGGCTGAAGCAGGAGAACTGCTTGAACCCAGGAGGCGGAGGTTGCAGTGAGCCAAGATCACACTACTGCACTCCGGCCTGGGCAACGAGAGTGAGACTCCATCTTGGGGAAAAAAAAAACAAAAACCCAGAAAGTAACAAGTGTTGGTGAGAATGTGGAGAAACTGGAAACCTTAGACATTGCTCATGGGAATGGAAAATGGTGTGGCTGCTACAGAAAACAGTATGGTGGTTCCTTAAAAAATTAAACAGAATTTTCATATGATCCAGCAATTCCTATTCTTATTCCTATTTGTTCAGTTCCTATTTTGGTATGTATCTGAAATAATTGAAAGCAGGTTCACACTAGCCAAAAGGCAGAAGTCACTCAGGTGTCCAACAGATGAATGAATAAACAAAATGTGCTTTTACATAAAATGGAATATTTAGTATTAAAAAGAAATTATTACATACAGAATTAAATTCTTCAGATAAAACATTAAAGTATTAAATGTATAAACATAAAATATTAAAATTATGTTGTTTTATTATATAAAAATTTACATTAAAACATGTATTATTACATATTATTTAGTATTAAAAATGAAAAAATTCTGACACATGGATGAACCTTGAAGACATTATGCTAAGTGGAAAAAACCAGTCACAAAAGTACCACTTATAAAGGGTACCTACAGTAGTGAAATTCATAAGAGAAAGGACAGTTGTGATTGGCAGGGGCTAAAAGGGGAGAAGGAATGGGGAGTTACTGTTTAATGGTTACAGAGTAGTTTCAGTTTGGGAAGATGAAAAAAGTTCTAGATGTGGATGGTGGTGACAGGTTTCATAACAATGTGAGTGTACTTAATGTCACTGAACTGTACACTTGAAATTGCTTTACATGGTACATCTTATGTATATTTTATAATAAAAATAATTTAAAAACAAATTTCACACTGTTGTCAATTTTAAATTTTCAATATTTGATGTGGTTCTGTGACAGATTTTACTGAGTCAATTTGGTTAGGGTAGTAACAGTGTTTCCCAGAAATCTTTTCTCTACATGGTTTGGGTTAGGAGCAGGACAAAAATGGAACAAGATTTGGAAAGCAGAGTGAGGCACTGATGAATACACTTTGATGACTTTCATCATCTTTTCACACTCAGAGACAGATTCAGAAATGTCTGTCAGAATCCACTTTGTCCTTTGCTCTATGTCTGGCTTTCTTCCCGAACGCTGGCCTTGTTGACCAACAGTGGCCCTAAACCACTGTTGGCTAAGCATCAGAGACAGTAGCTATTCAGATAACAGCTTCCCATATACCACCCCAGGAACTCCTTGTTCAGAGGCCAATTCACATCCCCAAAACAATGCCTAGAAATCTCCTTAGATACACCAGTTGTTACCAATGGTCGTATTTTTGCCAGTTATTCTACATGTATTAATACATGACGTGGGTCATATTTTTCCCAGATTCTAGTAGCAATTTCCCCCATTGTTCCAGCCTCCACCAACAGGCTTCTTGCCACCCGTTCAGCCTTTGCCTGCTACCTGATCCTAAAGTCAGTGCCACATTCTAGGTTTTTATTATTGCATTGCATTTCTGAGTACAAATTTCTGTATTAAGCAAGGTTCAGTCAGGACAGCAAAGTCACCTGAGTGTTAGAGAACAGCAGTTACAAGAATTAGACCATAATGAAATCATGGGAAGATCTAGAGAGCTGAAGGTCTAGAAGAAGGAGTTGGACGATCAGAGAAGAGCCATCGATCAATCTGATAAGCCAAGCAGATTGAGCTGCCAAGTTGATGTTGTGAATGGAGTTTGTGAAGTCTATGGGAGGCCATTTCGCTGTTAGCTGAATAGGATAAAGTAACTATGATAAAGTAACATGAGAGATATGCAGAAGAAAGAACTGCACAGTTTGCAAAGAACTGAGAATATGGAGAGCCTAGAATTTGCTGGATTGGAAAATAAAACTTCCTCATCTTCTCTCTCTGGAGCCCATAAGCTTCTCAAAACAAGAAATGCTTTTGGTCAGGCGGGGTGGCTTATGCCTGTAATCCCAGCACTTTGGGAGGCCGAGGCGGGCAGATCACTAAGTCAGGAGATCGAGACCATCCTGGCTAACACTGTGAAACCCTGTCTCTACTAAAAATACAAAAAATTAGCTGGGTGTGGTGGTACGCGCCTGTAGTCCCAGCTACTCGGGAGGCTGGGGCAGGAGAACTGCTTGAACCCGGGAGGCGGAGTTTGCAGTGAGCCGAGATCGCGCCACTGCACTCCAGCCTGAGCGACAGAGCGAGACCCTGTCTCGAAAAAAAAAAAAATGCTTTCTTGGAAAGGCACAGTGGCTCATACCTGTAAATCCCAGCACTTTTAAAGGCTGAGGTACGAGGACTGCTTGAGCCCAGGAGTTCAAGACCAGCCTGGGCAAGAGAGCAAGACCCCCATCTCTAATATTTAAAAAGAGTAAATTTTTAAAAATGCTTTTGGATTTTGGAGCATTAAAAAAAAAATGCCCTGGCCAGGCATAGTGGCTGATACCTGTAATCCTAGCACTTTGGGAGGCCAAGGCAGGCAGATCACGAGGTCAGGAGATCGAGACCATCCTGGCTAACATGGTGAAACCTCATCTCTACTAAAAATACACACAAAAAAAAACTAGCCAGGCATGGTGGCGGGCGCCTGCAGTCCTAGCTACTCAGGAGGCTGAGGCAGGAGAATGGTGTGAACCCGGGAGGCAGAGCTTGCAGTGAGCCAAGATTGCCCCACTGCATTCCAGCCTGGGCAACAGAGCGAGACTCCGTCTCAAAAAAAAAAAAAAAAAAAAAAAAATGCTTTCTTGGCCAGGCACAGTGGCTTATACCCGTAATCCCAGCACTTTAGAAGGCTGAGGTACGAGGACTGCTTGAGCCCAAGAGTTCGAGACCAGCCTGGGTAAGATGACAAGACCCCATCTCCTGCCTCAGCCTCCCGGGTAACTGGGATTACGGGCATGTGCCACCACACCCAGCTAATTTTTTTTGTATTTTTAGTAGAGACAGGGATTCTCCATGTTGGTCAGGCTGGTCTTAAACTCCCGACCTCAGGTGATCCACCCACCTCGGCCTCCCAAAGTGCTGGGATTATGGGTGTGAGCCACCACACTTGGCCAAATTTTTATTTTTAAATTTGTTGTAGAGACAGGGTCTCCCTATGTTGCCCAGGCTGGTCTCCAACTCCTAGCCTCAAGTGATCCTTGCGCTTCAGCCTCCCAAAGTGCTGAGATTACAGGTGTGAGCCACCACACCTAGCCTCTTTTTGCATTCTTTACAAATATCTGAGTGTTTATAAATTAAGCTACATGTCTATACAAACAGATAAATAAAGGGCCAAACAAGGTGGTTTACACCTATAATCCCAGTACTTTGGGAGGCCGAGGTAGGTGGGAGGATTGCCAGGAATTCCAGACCAGCCTGGGCAACATGGTGAGGCCCCTCCTCTAGAAAAAATTTTAAAAACTAGCTGGGCATGGTGACACATGCCAATAGTCCCAGCTACTTGGGAGGATGAGGTGAGAGGATTGCTTAAGCCCAGAAGTTCAAGCCTGCAATAAGCTGTGATCTGGCCACTGTACTCCAGCCTGGGTGACAGAGCAAGACTTTATCTAAAAAAAAAAAAAAAACAATAAAAAGTAAGTAATGAACCCCAATGAATCATTTTTTTTTTTTTTTTTTTTGGAGACAAAGTCCCACTCAGTCGCCCAGGATGGAATGCAGTGATGCGATCTCGGCTCACTGCAACTTCCACCTCCTGGGTTCAAGCAATTTTCGTGCCTCAGCCTCCTGAGTAGCTGAGATTACAGGTATGCGCCACCACGCTTGACTAGTTTGTGTTTTTAGTACAGACAGGGTTTCACCATGTTGGCCAGGCTGGTCTCGAACTCCTGAGCTCAAGTGATCCGCCCACCTCACCTCCCACAGTGCTGGGATTACAAGGTGTTAGCCACTGCACCTGGGTCCCAATGAATCATATCTTTGTGGCAATGCCCCTTTGCAATGCAATTTTGTTGCTTCTCCCTTCAAAAGATGGGGTTTATTTTCCCACTGCTTGAATCTAGGTTGACATAGTGACTTGATTTGACCAAAAGAATGTGGTGGGGCTGGGCGCAGTGGCTCACGCCTGTAATCCCAACAATCTGGGAGGCCAAGGAGACTGGATTGCTTCAGGCCAGGATTTTGAGACCTAGGCAACATGGCAAAACCTTCTCTCAAAAACAACAACAAAAATTATCTGGGCGTGGTGGTGCACACCTGTAGTCTCATCTACTCAGGAGGCTGAGGTGGGAGGATTGCTTGAGCCAGGGAAGGCAGAGGTTACAGTGAGCCAAGGTCGTGCCACTGCACTCCAGCCTGGTCTAAGACCCTGTCTCGAAAAAGAAAAAAAAAAAAAGAATGTGGCAGGAATAACACTGTGTGATTTCCCAGGCTGGGACTTAAGAGACAATAAAGGTTTACCCTCTTGACAGACTCCTGCTGCCATCTAAGGAAGTCCACACTAAACTCCTGAATGATGAGAGATCATGTGGACAACAAGAACTGGCTGACAGCAACACCAAAAGGTCTCAGAGTATAAGTGAGGCCATCTTAGACACTTAAGCCCCAGTCAAGTCACCAAATGATTGCAGTCTTATGAGTGACCTATTGGGGAGATGACAGGACCGTCAGGCTGCATAATGAATTGTTTTAAGCCACAAAGTTACAGGGTGGTTGTTAAATAGCAAATACTACAAAAACAGGTTCTCTGTTGAAAAAGTTTATGACTCACGATCTAAATTTCATAGATTAAGAAATTTAAAAAAGAAATTTCATAGATTAAGCAAAATTTCTAACATACAAAGGTAGCCCAATACAGGTCAAATTTTTTGGTGGTAGGAAAATATTAATGAGAGATTAAGAATCAATTTTCATTAAAAAAAAATCCAGAGTTGAAGCTGCAGAAGATTTTTTAAATGTGTATTTTTCCTATAAGTAATTTCTACTGATTATGCCATTCCTTCACTCAACCAACACCAGATGTTTTTTCCAGTTGGCCAGTTTTTTTGCCAGAATCTAAAAGGAAAAACATTTTTGTTTGGCCAAATAAACCTAAAACAAAGTAAGTTTATAATTCTTCCGCCCAACATCTTGTCCTTAGTAGAAATAAAATTGCTATTTAGAAGCAAACTACTGCCAGTGCATTGCCGTCTCATGACTAAACTTCTCCTAAGAAAGAAATCACCAGATAAAAACATTACGGAAGGAATACATTTAGCAAACAAACACATTACTTAATAGGTCAAACTTTCTGCTTTGGACACCTTCTAACATCTGACTCAATATTCTGAGCTTTCTTTTATGCTGACTTCTGTTTCATTTACTTAACCAAAACCTATGTCCACTACCAATTCACTGCTCTCAGTCCAAAATAGAGCATCTACACACTTTTATTTTTTTCTGTTCAGTATTTTTAATTTATTTGACATTAACCATCCTCAGCAACAGTCTGGGACCTGGAGGACTCCATGAACTCTGAAGAACTGAATATGACTGAATCTCATGTTGAACTGGTACTGCTTAATCCTGGAAATCTTCCATGCCCTACTGAAAACTTCTTTTGAAGTTATGAAGTGAAAGGAAAGAAACTAAAATTCAAAGTGACAATATTATTTCATGTCCATCTCTCCTCCTCCTTCCTCCATTTCCCTTAGTTTCACTTCATCTGTAACACAGGAAAGAACTGAGAGGTGGATACTGAAAGACAATGATGGAATTTAAATTTTTTTTTTTTTTTAGAGATGGGGTCTCGCTATGTCTGGAGTGGACTGGCTATTCACAGGAGCGATCATAGTACACCCTCGAGCAATCCTCCAGCCTCAGTCTCTAAGGTAGTAGCTGAAATTACAGTACATGCCACTGCGCCTGGCTGTACTCAGTGTAATTTTCTCACAGTCTTTGTTTAAATCAAGAGTCAGTGTGAATATTTAGTATTTAGATACTACTCAGTGTCAGGACAAGCAGACAATAGGACTATGGACTCTTTCTCACCCTACATATAGGCCATCACATTTTTTTCTACTTTCTAGACTCTTCCCTCAACTGCACCAAAATCTGTCACATCTGAATATTTTCCATATGCTCAAATGCATCAGATACTGTTTTTCTCTGGTGCTAAACATTCCCAGCAGGCTTTCTTTTCCTACACTCTAAGAAATTCCCTAGACTGGCTACACAACTGTCATCTTGGGCTCCCTGGTAGCTCTTCTCTTTTACTGCATTGTTTCCAGTACCCCATATTGTCTCACTTGCTTTTTAAGGGAACATCTCACAGTAATTTATGAAAAAACGGCTCATGGGAACTCAGTTTTTTAAGTCTCTTGCATGTCTAAAATATGTATTTACCCTAGACTCACATCTGATTGATAATTTGGCTTGCAATAAAATTATAAGATGGAAATCCTTTCCACTGAAGATATCTGAAGACACTGCTTGATGCATTTCTGACCTCATAAGTTTCTGCTGTGATATATAACGCCATTCTAATTTTGGGTCCTTTGAATGTAACCTCTAGTTACTTTTGGAAGCTTTTAGTATATTCTCTTTATCCTCAGTTTACCAAAATTTCATCATCAAGCCTCTTGGTCTGAGGTTATTATTCTATCAGTCCTTTTTTTTTTGAGATGGAGCCTCGCTCTGTCACCCAGGCTGGAGTGCAGTGGCACAATCTCGACTCACTGCAAGCTCCGCCCCTGGGTTCACGCTGTTCTCCTGCCTCAGCCTCCCGAGTAGCTGGGACTACAGGCACCCACCACGACGCCCAGCTAATTTTTTGTATTTTTTAGTAGAGACGGGGTTTCACCGTGTTGGCCAGGATGGTCTCGATCTCCTGACCTCATGATCTGCCTGCCTCAGCCTCCAAAAGTGCTGGGATTACAGACATAAGCCACCACGCCCAGCCTATCAGTCCTTTCAATCTGGAAGTTTATATTTTTCAATCTGGTAAATATTTTGGAAGTTTTTCTGATTTCTCTGTCCTCTCATTCTAGAATTCCCATTGGACCTCCTGGTTTATCTTTTTCTTTTTCTTTTGTAGATAGAGTCTCACTCTTTTGCCTAGGCTGGAGTGCAGTGGCGCAATCTCGGCTCACTGCAACCTCCAACTCCCAGATTCAAGTGATTCTCCCGCCTCAGCCTCCCGAGTAGCTGGGATTACAGGTGCCCACCACCACGCCCAGCTAATTTTTATATTTTTGGTAGAGACAGGGTTTCACCATGTTGGCCAGGCTCATCTCAAACTCCTGGCCTCAAGTGATCTACCCACTTCAGCCTCTCAAAGTGCTAGGATTACAGGCATGAGCCACCACACCCAGTGAATCTTTAATTTGTTAAATAATTTTTCTCCTATATCAAATTCCTTTGACTTTACTTCCAAATTTTTACTAATTCTTTTTGGGGGACAGAGGATTATCATATTTTTAAATTTTCAGTAAGTTTATATTTATTGAAAGATTATATATATATATATATATATTTTTTTTTTTTTTTTTTTTTTTTTTTGAGAATCTGGCTCCATCAGCCAGGCTGGAAGGCTGTAGTGCACTGGCCCAATCTCAGCTCACTGCAACTTCAGCCTCCCAGGTTCAAGAGATTCTCCTGCCTCAGGCTCCGGAGTAGCTGGAACTACAGGCACGCCCCACCACACCCAGCTAACTTTTTTTTTTCTTTTTTTTGTACTTTTGGTAGAGAAGGGGTTTCACTACGTTGGCCAGGCTGATCTCAAACTCCTGGCCTCCAGTGATCCGCTGGACTCAGCCTCTCAAAGTGCTGGGATTACAGGTGTGAGTCACCACGCCCGGCCTGTGAAAGATTTTTAAGAATAGTATCCTAGGCCAAGCACAGTGGCTCACTCCTATAATCTCAACACTTTGGGAGGCCAAGGTAGGAGAATCACTTGAGGCCAGGAGTTCAAGACCAGCCTGGGCAACACAGCCAGAACTTATCTCTACAAAAGAATAAAATAAAATTACACAGGCACAGTGGTGCACCCCTGTAGTCCTAACTACTCAGGAGGCTAAGGCGGGAAGATCACTTGAGCCCAGGAGCTCAAGGCTGCAGTGAACTATGATCACACCACTGCACTCCAGCCTGGGCAACAAAGCAAGACCTTGTCTCTAAAAAAATTAAAAATTTTTAAGAATGAAAAAGAAAGACATTTCACCACTACCTGATTTTAATCTCAAGCCTCATCTCTGTTTCTTAAGAGACCTTTTCCTACCAAGTCCTAAGTCTCTTTCCTACCAAGTCCTAAGTTTTGTTGAGTATACTTTTTGTTGCTGTTAGTATACTTGCTTCTCCCTGACAAGCCCCTCTAAAAACAATTAAGGGTGTAGTTTCCTCCACTTAGCTAAATCACTTAACACCCTTCTATCTTTTTTGTTTGTTTTTTGTTTTATTGAGACAGTGTCTCCCTCTGTTGCCCAGGCTAGAGTGCAGTGGTGCGATCTTACCTCACTGCAACCTCTGCCTCCCGGGTTCAAGCTATTCTCCTGCCTCAGCCTCCCAAGTAGCTGGGACTACAGGTGCAGGCCACCACACCGGGCTAATTTTTTGTATTTGTAGTAAACACGGGGTTTCACCGTGTTAGCCTGGATAGTCTCGATCTCCTGACCTCGTGATCTGCCCACTTCGGCCTCCCAAAGTGCTTGGATTACAGGCATGGGCCACCCTGCCCGAACCCATTTTTTTAATCTTCTAAAAAATAACTGAAGTTTCTCATGTATTGTGGTTTCTTCTTTCACTCATTTTTGTCCCTGTGATCTCATGTTTCTTTTGTTCCCTTATTATCATTTTAATGCTATTTGAAGAAAGAAAGGAAATAGGTATATTGGATCAAACCTCCATGTTTAACCAAGAGCACCATGCAATAGTTTTAGAAGTATTGGATAAAAATCATAAAGTACAGTCTATTTACCAACCTTGTGGAGATTACGAAGCTCATTAGAATAAATAATGCCTCAAACAACAGAATTAGAATTCGATGATTTTTTTTTTTTTTTTGAGACAGAGTCTCTGTTGCTGAGGCTGGAGTGCAGTGGTGTGATCTCGGCTCATTGCAAACTCCACCTCCTGGGTTCAAGCAATTCTCCTGCCTCAGCCTCCTGAGCAGCTGGGATTACAGGCACACACTACCAGGCCCAGGTAATTTTTGTATTTTTAGCAGAGAGAGGGTTTCACCACCTTGGTCAGGCTGGTCTTGAACTCTTGACCTCGTGATCTGCCGGCCTCGGCCTCCCAAAGTGCTAGGATTACAGGCGTGAGCCACCATGCCCGGCCAAATTCATTCAAAAGGATAGTATTAAGAAAAAATTGAACAGAGATAAATCTTAAAATCTCCAATTTAAATTAAATAATTACCAGTTACATGAACACAAAATAAGAAACCTAGTTTCACAAAACACTTGGACAGTTTTGAGAAAGAAAACTGACTAAATATCTCTACAGGATGGACCCCAGGATAGTGAGACATGCCAAAGCTAAGACTTTAGAAAAATGATTGAGGGGCAGGCGCTATGGCTCACACCTGTAATCCCAACACTTCGGGAGGCCAAGGTACCAGATCACTTGAGGTCAGGAGTTGGAGACCAGCCTGGCCAACATGGTGAAACCCCATCTCTACTAAAAATACAAAAAATTAGCTGGGCATGGTGGTGTGCAACTGTAGTCCCAGCTACTTGGGAGGCTGAGGTGGGAGAACCACTGGAGCCTGGGAAGCAGAGGTTGCAGTGAGCTAAGATTGTGCCACTGCACTCCACCCTGGGCGACAGAGTGAGACTCAAAGGGAAGAGGAAGGGGAGGGGGAGGGGGAAGGGGAAGGGGGAAGATTGAGGTTATGAAAGAGATTCAAACTCTGGAATGGAAGAACATTATAGTTGTTTTCTAGACTATCTGAAGAACCGTCCTTTAGAATAAAGGAATTCTATTTTATTGCAGATAATCAACCTAGAAGAAATGGAGCCAATGTGTATTAAGACAGATTTGAGGCGAGGCGCAATGGCTCATGCCTGAAATCCCAGCATTTTGGGAGGCTGAGGCAGGAGGGTTGCTTGAGTACAGTAGGTCAAGGCTACAGTAAGCTGAGATCATGCCACTGCACTCTAGCCTGGGCAACAGTGCGAGACTGTCTCAGAAAAGGAAAAATAAATAAATAAATATGGCCTTAACAGATCTGTAAAGCAGTGAGCTCTCTCCATTTCTAGTCAGTTTTCTCAATACCAAGAATGGCATAGGCTGGATTCTTTAATTAGGAGCTTGAAACAGATGACCTTAAGTTCCTTACCAATAGAGGAACCAATAGAAATAAAGAAATACAATTTACATAAGGACTACAGTTACTAAGATTAAGACAGGTTTACATTTACTCTTATTTTTCTTAAACATAAAAAGAATTATCAAAATTAAAATCAGATTGAGAAAAAAGCAGCCCAGTATCACTATTGTATATATGAATAAATAAGGATTTAACCTAGAACGAAGGCTTGATAACTTGGCTCTTCAGCAGTAACTGTTCAATCCTATTTCCAGTGGTGTTCCAAGGCAAAATGAAAAAAATTAGGACAATTTTTTTGTTGTTGAGATGGAGTCTTGCTCTGTTGCTCAGGCTGGAGTGCAATGGTGCAATCTCAGCTTACTGCAACCTCCACCTCCCAAGTATAAGCAATTCTCCTGCCTCCGCCTCCTAAGTAGCTGGGATTACAGGTGTCTGCCACCACACCTGGCCAATTTTTGTATTTTTAGTAGAGACGGGGTTTCACCACGTTGGCCAGGCTGGTCTCCAACTCCTAATCTCATTACCTGAATACGCTGGTGGATCTTCCGGGGGACGATCTTCCAAAGTGCTGAGATGACAGGTGTGAGCCACTGCGCCCAGCCACACAATTATATTTTTATTTTTTTTCTTTTTTTTTTGAGACGGAGTCTTGCTCTGTCACCTAAGTTAGAGTGCAGTGGCACGATCTCCGCTCACTGCAAGCTCCGCCTCCCGGGTTCATGCCATTCTCCTGTGTCAGCCTCCCGAGTAGCTGGGACTACAGGCGCCTGCCACCATGCCCAGCTAATTTTTTTTGTATTTTTAGTAGAGACGGGGTTTCACTGTGTTAAGCAGGATGTTCTCGACCTCCTGACCTCGTGATCCGCCTGCCTTGGCCTCCCAAAGTGCTGGGATTACAGGCGTGAGCCACCACGCCCAGCCACGATTATATTTTTCATAAATCCAAAGGCATTCCATTTTCTTTGTTGTTGTTGTTTTTTGAGATGGAGTCTTGCTCTGTCGCCCAGGCTGGAGTACAGTGGCGCGATCTCGGCTCACTGCAACCTCTGCCTCCCGGGTTCCAGCGATTCTCCTGCCTCAGCCTCCCGAGTAGCTGGGACTAGAGGCGCGCGCCACCACACCCAGCTGATTTTTGTATTTTTTCGTACAGACAGGGTTTCACTATATTAGCCAGGCTCGTTTTGAACTCCTGACCCCGTGATCCGCCCGCCTCGGCCTCCCAGAATGCTGGGATTACAGGTGTGAGCCACTGTACCCAGCCAGCATTCCATTTTTAAATGTTGGGATTGCATCTTTCAGATTTGGTATAAATTGGTCTGTATTTTTTGTTTGTTTGTTTGTTTTTTTGAGATGGGGTCTCACTCTGTCACCCAGGTTGGAGTGCAGTAGAGCAATCTTGGCTCACTGCAACCTCTGCCTCCCAGGTTCAAGCAGTTCTCCTACCTCAGCCTCCTAAGTAGCTGGGATTACAGGCATGTGCCACCATACCCAGCTAATTTTTTGTATTTTTAGTAGAGATGGGGTTTCACCCCGCTGGCCAGGCTGGTCTCAAACTTCTGACCTTGTGATCCACCCGCCTTGGCCTCCCAAAGTGCTGGGATTACAGGTGTGAGCCACCGTATCTGGCTATGTGTTTATTTTCTTAGAGACAGGATCTTGCTCTGTTGCCCAGGCTGTAGTGGTATGATCATTTCTCACTGCAGGTGGGGCTCAAGCAATCCTCCCGCCTCAGCTTCCCCAGTAGCTGGGACCACAGGCATGTCCCACCACACCCGGCTACTTCTTAAATTTTTCTGTAGAGACAGGCTCTCGCCATGTTGCCCAGATTAGTCTCAAACTACTGGTCTCCAGCCTTCCTCCTACCCTCCTCCAAAAGTGCTGGGATTACAATCACGAGCCACTGCATCCAACCCACATAATATTTCAAAATATGGCAGGCATGGTGGCTCACACCTGTAGTCCCAGCACTTTGGGAGGCCAAGGCAGGAGGATCATTTGAGCCCAGGAGTTGAGCCTGGCAGTGAGGCTTCAGTGAGCCATGAACGTTCCAGTGCCCTCTAGCCTGGACAAGATAGCAAGACTCAGCCCCCAAAAAATAAATAAAATATTAATGGAATATAATACATCTTAAAAATAATGTTTGGATGTGTACTTAACAAAGAGGACGGTTTAAAAAAAAAAAAAAAAAAAAGAGGACCAAGCGCTATGACTCACGCCTGTAATCCTAGCACTTTGGGAGGCTGGGGTGGGTGGATCATCTGAGATCAGGAGTTCGAGACTAGCCTGGCCAACATGGCAAAACCCCGTCTCTACCAAAAATACAAAAAACCAGCCAGACATGGTGGCAGGCACCTGTATTCCCAGCTACTCAGGGGTTGAGGCAGAAGCATCGCTTGAACCTGGGAGGCGGAGTTTGCAGTGACCTGAGATCAAGCCACTGCATTCCAGCCTGAGTGACAGAGCGAGACACTATCTCAAAAAAAGAAAACATTGGCAACCTTATATTAGCCCCTTCTACCTCTTTTCACCCCACATTTCACTAATCTCAGGCTTATAAGAACCTGTCTTATAGAACAGTTATATAAAGAGTTTTGTCAGACCGAGGGTGTTGGCTCACGCCTATAATCCCAGCATTTTCGGAGGGTGAGGCGGGTGGATCACCTGAGGTCGGGAGTTCGAGACCAGCCTGACCAACATGGAGAAACCCCGTCTCTACTTAAAATACAAAATCAGCCGGGCGTGGTGGCACATGCCTGTAATCCGAGCTACTCAGGAGGCCGAGGCAGAAGAATCACTTGAATCTGGGAGGCGGAGGTTGTGGTAAGCCGAGATCCAGCCTAGGCAACAAGAGCAAAACTCCACCTCAAAGAAAAAAGAAGGGTTTTGTCCTGCATGACTTTATGAGGTCATCTGCCATCAGCCATAAAAAAAATAAATAACGAAAACATGCTTATATACTTTTTTAAAAAAAATCAAAACTTACAGGCATGAGCCTGTTAATGCATAAAAAAATTTTTTTAAATTTAGCTATCTTTCCTCTGGGGCCATTCTCTTTTATTGGGTGGCGGGCATTCTCTTAATGCAGAGGAAGATCCTCTAAGCTTTTACTTGGCTGCAGGCATTCTACAGCTAGATGAGGGAAGGAGATGGGGAACTACACTACTAATTGTATAGACTTCTCACTTAATTGGCTCCTGCCTTCCATTTTCTGTCTGGAACTTAGCCCCATCCTCCTCTGGGATTGGGGTCCTAGGTCCTGAACATCTCATATTCAATTCCTCCAAAGAACAAATCTCCTAACTTCTTTTTGTTGTTTACTTTTTTCTTTTTTTTCTTTTTTTGAGACGGAGTCTTGCTCTGTTGCCCAGGCTGGAGTGCAGTGGCGCGATCTCGGGTCACCACAACCTCCGCCTCCCGGGTTCAAGCGATTCTCATGCCTCAGCCTCCCAAGTAGCTGGGATTACAGGCTCACGCCACCACGCCTGGCTATAATCTCCTAACTTCTGTAAGGCTGACGGTAGCTATCCAACTACTCAGGTTTAAAGGAGAAAGTACTGAGAGGGAATCTATCTTCCCATTATAGACTTCTGGAAAGTGACCCTGTTGTCAGCCTCCATCTTATCCCTGCCTTCTGCTGTACATGGTACCTTCAGGTTCTGAACTTTTCAGGAGTTTCACAGACAAATCATGACCTGCCTCTTGCCAGTAGCCTCCTGAGGCACTTGGGTTTGACCCACCTCTCTTCTGCTAAGTCATTTACTACTTCTCTTTTCCTTTTTCCCATACAAGGATTACATATGCCTCATAATTTCAAATAGAGTTTATATCACTGTTTTTAGGTGATTTTCAAAACAGCCTGGGAATAATTCTACCTTGCTGTCTTAAAACCAGAAAAAAGGCCAGGCACAGTGGCTCACTCCTGTAATCCCAGCACTTTCGGAGGCTGAGGTAGGTGGATCACAAGGTCAAGAGATGGAGACCATCCTGGCCAACAAGGTGAAACCCCGTCTCTACTAAAAATACAAAAATTAGCTGGGCGTGGTGACGTGTGCCTGTAGTCCCAGCTACTCGGGAGGCTGAGGCAGGAGAATCGCTTGAACCCGGGAGGTGGAGGTTGCAGCCAGCCGAAATTACGCCACTGCACTCCGGCCTGGCGACAGAGCAAGAGACTCTGACAAAAAAAAAAAAAAAAAAAAATTGGTAATCTTTTAAGGCAAACAACCTTGAAAATGAGCCAATGACTGTTTAAGGGCTAAATGTCTGTTTGATAATTTTTTTTTTTTTTTTGAGATGGAGTTTCACTCTTGTTGCCCAGGCTGTAGTGCAATGGTGCAATCTCGGCTCACTGCAACCTCCACCTCCCAGGTTTGAGCAATTCTCCTGCCTCAGCCTCCCAAGTAGTTGGCACTACAGGTGTGTGCTACCACACCTGGCTAATTTTTTGTATTTAGTAGAGACAGGGTTTCACCAGGTTGGTCAGGCTGGTCACAAACTCCTGACCTCAGGTGATCCACTCGCCTCAGCCTCCCAAAGTGCTAGGATTACAGGCATGAGCCACTGCGCCCAGCCTGTTTAATAACTCCCAAAGGATAACAAAACTGAAATCGAGAACTCAAATGCTTGATTAGACTACTCGTTTTTCTTTTTTTTTTTTTTAAATTAGATTACTTGTTTTTCAAACATAGCTTATACTGTCTCATCTCTGTGGCTTTACATTGTCTATATAGAAACCTATCCATTTTTAATGCTCAGCTCAAGGCATAACCTCCATGAAACCTTTTCTGACCCCCTCTGTAGAGATGAATGCCTCTTCCCCACTCCTCTTTCTCTAAACACACTCCTGGCTCCTCTGTACTTCTTTAAAGAGATTAAGTATAACTTATCTTTTAATCTTATTTGACTGGCAAATCATGGAAGAATGAAGTGCAACTTGGCTCAGAGTTCTGTGTTTCTACCCTTTCTGAACAAGTGTTCTCCATTTCTTCAGGGCCAGGCTCTCTCCTGCGTAGAAAGCTTGATTTGGTATAGGACTGCTTAGAACTGGGGGCTGGGGTTGTCTATCTAATAGACTTCAGTTAACAGGTACAATTTGGCTCACATACTGAAAACCAGATCTTCCAATCTGATTTCTTTTAATAATTTTGGTCCCCAGCTGCCACTCCTGTTTTCTCCATTTGTCTAGAAATTCTGCAAGGATGAGCAATGCTTTTCTTGAGGCCTCTTCAGAAATCCGAATATTTTCTAGGTAGGTAGGTATGTTCTTTTACTTCCCTATAATCCATAGCACTTTGCTTATAGTTCTGTTACAGAGCTTAAATTTTGTCTTACTATGTTCAATTTTGTCTAGCCTACTAGGCTGTAGCTTTCGGAAAGCAGATTAAACATAGTGCCTTACATGTGACAAGCCACAAAACAAGTATTTGTTTGCTTAACTGATTGAAGGGCTAAATGTTTCTTTCAACTAAATGTGAAGATGATTATATGGGTTTTGTTTTGCTTTGTTTGCTATTTCAAGTAAGATAAAATCACAGACATCACCACATTATCAGTATTGCTAAATTATGGCCAGACACGGTGGCCCACACCTGTATTCCCAGCACTTTGGGAGGCCGAGGCAGGTGGATCATTTGAAGTCAGGAGTTCAAGACCAGCCTGGCCAACATGGCTAGACCCCACCTCTACTAAAAATACAAAAATTAGCCAGGCGTGGTGGTGGGCGCCTGTAGTCCCAGCTACTCAGGAGGCTAAGGCAGGAGAATCGCTTGAACCTGGGAGGTGGAGGTTGCAGTGAGCCAAGATCACAGCACTGCACACTAGCCTGGGCGACAGAGCAAAACTACGTCTCAAAAAAAAAAAAAAGAAAAAAAAAAGCCAGTCGGGATGGCTCACGCCTGTAATCCTAGCACTTTGGAAGGCCAAGGTGGTTGGATTGCTTGAGGTTGGGAGTTTGAAACCAGCCTGGCCAACATGGTGAAACCCCGTCTCTACGAAAAATACAAAAAAAAAATAAAAAATTAACCAGGCCTGACGGCGGGTACTTGTAATGTAATCCCAGCTACCTGGGAGGCTGAGGCATGAGAACTGCTTGAACCTGGGAGGCGGAGGTTGCAGTGAGCCAAGAATTGCACCACTGCACTCCAGCCAAGGCAACAGAGCGAGACTCCATCTCAAAAAAAAAAAAAAAAAATTGCTAGATTATAACTAATTTTATAACTAAGATTTTATTTTTCCTTGCTATATATATGTTGGGTCATCACTATTTCTGTTTTTTGTATGTATTGTCTAGGATTCCTGAAAACTAATTATACATCCTCTAAACCTAAAACTGAAAATAATTCCATTTACACTGAGGAAACAACTGTGCCAAAAGAATTCCAATGAAATGGACAGAATTTAAGCGGACAGCTCAAGCTACTTTTCTTTTATTTATTTTTATTTTTCCCTGAGATAGAGTCTCTCTCTGTTGCCAGGCTGGGTGTAGTAGCATGATCTTGGCTCACTGCAACCTCCGCCTCCTGGGTTCAAGCGATTCTCCCGCCTCAGCCTCCCGAGCAGCCAGGACTACAGGCGCATACCACCACACCCAGCTAATTTTCATATTTCTAGTAGAGACAAGGGTTCACCATGTTGGCCAGGATGGTCTCAATCTTTTGACCTCGTGATCCGCCTGCCTCGGCCTCCCAAAGTGCTGGGATTACAGGCGTGAGCCACCGCACCTAGCTGCTACTTTTCAGTAATACAGGACAAACACAATACTCACAGAATTAGTGTATCATCATCAGTGACTCTAGTGGTTAAAAATAAGCAGCATATAAAAAAAGTGACGAGGAGAAGACATGGCCCAAGTAGTTGTTGCGGCCATCTTCTGCAAAACAAAAACTATAAACTGAGAAATACATTTACTTTTGTATAACTGGAGGTCAAGATAAGGTACTGGAACTCTTCAGAAATCTCCAATCAAACATGTACTCAGAGGTGACATCAGTGAAAATGCCACAGTAAGAAACAAAAAAAATTTCACCCCTCCATAAAAGCAACAATAACAACAAAACTGGCAAAAATCAAATATTTACAGTTAGATAGAAGATACAAGTTCTAATGTTCCATAGCAGAATAGGATGACTATAGTTGGCAAGGATGTATCGTGTATTTCTAAGTAGCTAGAAGACTTGAAATGTTCCCAACACATAGAAATGATAAACACTTAAGGTGATGGATACCCCAAGTACCCTGACTTGATCATTACACATTTTATGCCTATAATACTTACATGTACCCCACAAATACATAAATATTACATATCAATTTTGAAAAATCAAATTTTTTTTGAACTTTAAAAATTAACAAAGTCTTGCAATAACCCAAGGAGTCTTCATTCAAGAAAAATGGCTGAATCTCAGTAAGACTAGAGGTTTGTATCATTTTAATTTACCCCAAATGTGCCTGTTGGCAGTAACCTTAAAAATAACATCCGTGGCCAGGCGTGGTGGCTCACGCCTGTAATCCCAGCACTTTGGGAGGCCAAGGCGGGCAGATCACGAGGTCAGGAGTTTGAGACCAGCCTGACCAACATAGTGAAACCCCGTCTCTACTAAAAATAAAAAAAATTAGCTGGGCGTGGTGGCAGGCACCTGTAATCCTGGCTACTTGGGAGGCTGAGGCAGGAGAAGAGCTTGAACCCAGGAGGCGGAAGTTGCAATGAGCTGAGATTGCACCACTGCACTCCAGCCTGGGCGACAGTGCAAGACTCCATCTCAAAAAATAAAGTAAAATAAAATAATAACATCTGACATTGCTGGTAACTGAGGGAACGGAACAGATCTGATTTCCAAAGAACTGTAATGATTTGTTTTAACCTGTCTGGTGCTCCCTGAAAAACCAGCTCAAAAGGTTTGTCTTTTTTTGTTTTTTTTTTTTGAGACGGAGTCTCGCTCCGTCACCAGGCTGGAGTGCAGTGGCACGATCTCGGCTCATTGCAACCTCCGCTTCCCAGGTTCAAGCAATTCTCCTGCCTCAGCCTCTCGAGTAGCTGGGATTACAGGCGCGTGCCACCACGCCCAGCTAATTTTTCTATTTTTAGTAGAGACGGGGTTTCACCATGTTGGTCAGGCTGGTCTCGATCTTGTGACCTCGTGATCCACCCACCTCGGCCTCCCAAAGTGCTGGGATTACAGGCATGAGCCACCGTGCCCGACCGGTTTCTTTATATTGTCTGGCTCAGAAATGGCCTATTGCTAAAGTAAGTACCCTACATTTGTCAAAAACATTTATAGGCAAATGTTTTAGTCACTGCTGACTGAGGGACAGATAATAAACTAACCAAAAAGCTTAAAGGAGAGGAAAAAAGCCAGGGAAACGTATGTCCATAAGGGCATTGGTAAGCTCTGATATATTCATGACAGTCAGAAGGCCACGTGCATGCCCAGCATTGTGCACATGCTCAGGAAAGACCTGAGAAGGCCCAGAGTTCTCACCCCTAGTTGATCTTGAAGATTTGCAGAAGTAGGAAGTTGAAGGCTAAGCCAGAGTTGTAAACTGACTGGCCGTGTGTTCAAGGTGTGCCCCTACACAAACCCCTTTGGCAAAGACTAGGAGAATTTGTGGTTCTAGGTATTAAGAAATTTCTGTACAGTCATTAGCTGACCACTAAGCTAATGGAACAGAGATTTTAACCCAGGTGCAGTGGCTCATGCATGTAATCCTAGCACTTTGGGAGACAAGGCAGGAGGATTGCTTGAGACCAGCCTGTGCAACATAGTGAGACCCTGTCTCTACAAAAATGGAAGGTGAGCCGGGCACTGAAACCACCTTTGCAAAATTATGACTGAGACAGTGAAAGAAATCTAACTTAACCGACTCCACCTTGCTTCTAACCTCCAAGCTGCCCTTGTTCATTCCTGGGCTGAACTAACTTTAGGAGTTTATAATTTAAAACAAAGACCGGAACAGCCCTTTCCCAAAGCAGACCTCCTTCTTGCCTGGGGACTAGATTGCCTCTGTAGTATTAACATTAGCCACAAGATTAGAAATTATGGTTTAGGAGTCATGAAGCTGGAGGCTACAAGATTCTGACCCTCCCTAAACTGCTCCTAAGATCAGTGCTTGAGATATTTTGCAGACCCTGCACTTGATGGATCAGCTGGCACCACCCAGATCCGTTAACTGGCTCATCTGATCTTGGGGCCCCCACCCAGGAACTGACTCAGTGCAAGAGGACAGCTTCGACTCCCTATGATTTCATCCCTGACCAATCAGCACTCCTGGCTCACTGACTTTCCCCCACTCACCAAGCTGTCCTTAAAAACTCTGATCCCCGAATGCTCAGGGGGACTGATTTGAGTAATAATAAAACTCCTGTCTCCCGCACAGCTGGCTCTGTGTGAATTATTCTTTCTCTATTGCAATTCCTGTCTTTTTTTTTTTTTTGGAGACGGAGTCTCGCTCTGTCGCCCAGGCTGGAGTGCAGTGGCGCAATCTAGGCTCACTGCAAGCTCCGCCTCCCAGGTTCATGCCATTCTCCTGCCTCAGCCTCCTGAGTAGCTGGGACTACAGGCACCCGCTACCACGCCTCGGCCTCCTAAAGTGCTGGGATTACAGGCGTGAGCCACCACGCCGGGCCTGCAATTCCTGTCCTGATAGATCGGCTCTATCTAGGCAGCGGGCAAGGTGAACTCTCTGAGCAGTTACAGCATGCTGGCACACGCTTGTAGTCCTAGCTACACAGGAGGATGAGGTGCTGGATGGCTTGCACCTGGGAGTTTGAGGCTTCAGTGAACTGTGATTGCAACACTGCACTCTATCCTGGGCAACAGAGCAAGACCCTGTCCTCCACCACCTACCGTCCCCCAACCGAAAAAAGGACAGAGATTTTAGGGTCACAAATGACAAATACAGACTGTACAGAATTAGTTTGGGAAAGACACTAAACAAACAATACTAATACAACAAGTAGAACTAACTGGGAGGGAAGTGAATGTAATTTCCAGAGTTGCCACATTATAATATGCAAAATGTTCTGTTTTCAACAACTACTAAAATGAAGGTATGCATAGAAATTATTTTTTTATTTTTTTATTTTTATTTATTTTTTTTTTGAGACGGAGTCTCGCTCTGTCGCCCAGGCTGGAGTGCAGTGGCACAATCTCGGCTCACTGCAAGCTCCGCCTCCTGGGTTCATGCCATTCTCCTGCCTCAGCCTCTCCGAGTAGCTGGGACTACAGGCGCCCGCCACCACGCCCGGCTAATTTTTTTTGTATTTTTAGTAGAGACGGGGTTTCACCGTGGTCTCGATCTCCTGACCTCGTGATCCGCCCGCCTCGGCCTCCCAAAGTGCTGGGATTACATGCGTGAGCCACCGCGCCCGGCCTAGAAATTATTTTTAAATGATATGAATGTATCCAAAGAACTCTTATAGCCCAACAATAAAAATACAACTAACCCAATTAAAAAATGGGCACAGAGGTGTGGTAGCTCACATTTGTAGTCTCAGCTACTTGAGAGGCGTAGGCAGGAAGATTGAGCATAGAAGTTTGAGATCAGCCTGAGCAACAGAGCTAGACCCCATCTCTTGAAAATACAAATAAAAAACTAAACAGGCAAAAGACTAAACAGACATTTCTACAAAGGAGATAGACAAAGCCAACAAGCACACAAAAAGATGGTCAACATCATTATTCATCAGATAATTACAAAGCAAAAACACAATGAGATACCACCTGACACCCACACCCACTAGAATGGCTATAATTTTTTTTTTTTTTTTGAGATGGAGTCTCACTCTGTCGCCCAGGCTGGAGTGCAGTGGCACCGTGTTGGCTCATTGCAACCTCTGTCTCTTGGGTTCATGCCATTCTCCTGCCTCAGCCTCCCGAGTAGCTGGGATTATAGGTGCCCACTACCACGCCCAGCTAATTTTTGTATTTTTTAGTAGAGACAGAGTTTCACTATGTTGGCCAGGCTGGTCTCGAACTCCTGACCTCAGGTGATCCGCCTGCCTTGGCCTCCCAAAGTGCTGGGATTACAGGCGTGAGCCACTGTGCCTGGCCTATTTTCCTTTTTAAAAAATTATAGCTATCCTATGGCCAGGCACGGTGGCTCACACCTGTAATCCCAGCACTTTGGGAGGCCGAGGTGGGCATATCACAAGGTAAGGAGATCGAGACCATCCTGGCTAACATGGTGAAACCCCGTCTCTACTAAAAATACAAAAAATTAGCCAGGCATGGTGGTGTACACCTGTAGTCCCAGCTGCTGGGGAGGCTGAGGCAGGAGAATGGCGTGAACCCGGGAGGTGGAGGTTGCAGTGAGCCCAGATTGTGCCACTGCACTCCAGCCACAGCAACAGAGAGAGACTCTGTCTCAAAAAAAAAAAAAAAAAAAAAAAAAAAATAGATGAAAGGAACAGGCCTTAGTTCAAAACAGACCTATGAATGTATTCAGCTTTATTATAGATATGGCATTTCAAAACCAGGGGAAAGGCTGGGCAAAGTGGCTCATACCTATAATGCTAACACTTCAGGAAGCTGAAGTGGGAGGATGACTTGAGGCCAGGAGTTTTAGACCAATCTGGGCAACACAGGAGAGCCCATTGCTACAATTTTTTTTTTCTTTTTTAAACTTGCCCAGGTGTGGTGGCATGCGCTTGTAGTGTAGCTACTCGGGAGGCTAAGGTAGGAGGATCACTAGAGCCCAGGAGTTGCAGGCTGCAATGAGCTATGATCCTACTCTGCACTCTAGCCTGGGTGACAGAGTGAGACGTTGTCTCTAAAAAAATAAAATAAATTTTAAAATTTAAGAAAAGGCCGGGTGCGGTGGCTCATGCCTGTAATCCCAGTACTTTGTGAGGCCAACGCGGGCGGATCACGAGGTCAAGAGATCGAGACCATCCTGGCCAACGTGGTGAAACCCCATCTCTACTAAAAATACAAAAAAAAAAAAAAAAAAAATTAGCTTTGCATGGTGGCACGCACCTGTAGTCCCAGCTACTCAGAAGGCTCATGTAGGAGAATCTCTTGAACCCGGGAGGCAGAGGTTGCAGTGAGCCGAGATCACGCCACTGCACTCCAGCCTGGCAACAGAGTGAGACTGTCTCAAATTAAAAAAAAAAGGAAAAGAAAAACTGAAATATTCATATAATGGAATACTATGTAACAATTAAAAGAAATATATCCAGCAGACCTCTAAGAAATATAGAGAAAGTTTCAGAATAACAGACACAATATAAGGTCAATTATGTAAACACTCACACATACACAGACGCACATGGAGAAGAAAAACCTTGGTCGGGTGTGATGGCTAATGCCTATAATCCTAACATTTTGGAAGGCTGAGGTGGGAGGATCAAATGAAGCCAGAGTTGGAGATTAGCCTGGGTAACAGACAAAGATTCTGTCTCCAAAAATGAAACAGAAAAACCCTACAAGGATAATCACCAAGTCTGTAACCGTCCTTATCTCTTGAAGTACAGAGTAGAATGGAGAGGATCAGTGTTACAGGTAGTGTCAGAGGCTCTTTTTGTGATACTTTATATGTTTGTTTGTTTGTTTGAGATGGAGTCTCATTCTGTTGCCCAGGCTGGAGTACAGTGGCGCGATCTCGGCTCACTGCAACCTACGCCTCCCAGGTTCAAGCAATTCTCCTGTCTCAGCCTCCCAAGTAGCTGGGATTACAGGCACATGCCACCATGCCTGGCTAATTTTTTGTATTTTAGTAAAGACAGGGTTTCATCATGTTGCCCAGGCCGGTCTCAAACTCCTGAGCTCAGGCAATCCACCCATCTCGGCCTCCCAAAGTGCTGGGATTACAGGCGTGAGCCACCGTGCCCGGCTACTTTGTATGTTTTAATTTTTAAAAAATTTATTCATGTAAATTTTATACATAAAATTTATAGGCCAGGCCTGGTGGCTCATGCCCATAATCCTAGCATTTTGGGAGGGCAAGGCAGGAGGACTGCTTGAGCTCAGGAGTTCAAGACCAGCCTGAGCAACATAGGGAGATCCCATCTCTACAAAAAGTCAAAAAAATTAGCCAGGCATGGTGGCATGCGCATATGGTTTCAGCTACTTGGGGGGGGTAAGGTGGGAGGATCACTAGGGCCCAGGAAGTCAAGGTTGCAGTGAGCTGTGATCATACTCTTGCACTCCAGCCTGGGTGGCAGAGCGAAACCCTCCTCAAAAAAATAAATCGGCCAGGCGCAGTGCCTCAAGCCTGTAATCCCAGTACTTTAGGTGGCCGAGGTGGGCAGATCACAAGGTTAAGAGTTCGAAACCTCCTGGCCAACACGGTGAAACCTCGTTTCTATTAAAAATACAAAAATTAGCTGAGAGTGGTGGTGCGCGCCTGTAGTCCCAGCTACTCAGGAGGCTGAGGCAGGAGAATCGCTTCAACCCGGGAGGCAGAGGTTGTAGTGAGCCGAGATCACGTCACTGCACTCCACCCTGGAGACAGAGCAAGAGTCCATCTCAAAATAAATAAATAAATAAAATATAATAAAATTTATATATAATTTGTATAAATTAAAACTTATTTCTAAAGGTGGAAGAGAAGAGGTGCTAAACTCTATGTCCAGTATAATCTTGTTTGTTCATAAAATATAGAAATAGATACATAATTTGGCCAGGCACGGTGGCTCACGCCTGTAATCCCAGCACTTTGTGAGGCTGAGGTGGGCAGATCACGAGTTCAGGAGTTCGAGACCACCCTGGCCAATGTGGTGAAACCCCGTCTCTACTAAAAATACAGAAATTAGCTGGGCGTGGTGGTGTACGCCTGTAATCCCAGCTACTTGAGAGGCTGAGGCAGGATAATCACTTGAACCTGAGAAGTGGAGGTTGCAGTGAGCCAAGATCACGCCACTGCACTCCACTCCAGCCTGAGAAACAGAGACTCCGTCTCAACAAAAGATAAATAAATAAAATAGATATATAATTTATAAAAGGATACATAATACACAATTAACAATGGTTACTGCTGGGGCACAGTGGCACACAATGGCTCACACCTGTAATCCAATTAGCTATGCATGGTGGCGCATGCCTGTAGTCTCAGCTACTTGGAAGACTGAGGTGGGAGGACCGCTTGAGCCTAGGAGGTCAAGGCTGCAGTGAGCTATGATGGTGCCACTGCACTCTAGACTGGGCAACATTGTGAGACCCTGTCTCTAGAAACACACACGCACACACAAGCTATGATGGTGCCACTGCTCTCCAAACTGGGCAACACTTGAGACCCTATCTCTAGAAACACACACACACACACACATACACACACACACACACACACAAATGGTTACCTCTGGAGAATGAGGTGGGGAGAAGAAAGACTTACTTTTAACCCAAACTCACTTTTAGATAAATAGAAAATTGTATTTTAACTTCCCTTCCCAGCACAAATACTAAAGCAACAGTTGAACCTCCATTTCCAGTCTGAAATTAAACTACAGGCCTATTCCTATAACTGTCTTATTTTAGTAAAACAGAAGTGGGTGGAAGAAAGATATGTCACTGAAACACATTAAACTGAGAGACTTGAGTCTACTGTAAGAACAGCCAAGGAGGTTGATGCTCAAGTTTCCTTAACTAAAATAACAGTAACAATTCACAGAGACTGAGCAGTCCAACTCAGCTGGAGTGAATGAAAGCTACAAGAAAGTTTACTGAACTAGTTCTCCATTAAATTTTGCTTAGGCAGCCAGGCGCGGTGGCTCATGCCTATAATCCCAGCACTCTGGGGGGCTGAGGCGGGCAGATCACGAGGTCAAGAGATAGAGACCATCCTGGCAAACATGATGAAATCCCGTCCCTACTAAAAATACAAAAATTAATTGGGCGTGGTGGCACGTGCCTGTAGTCCCAGCTACTCAGGAGGCTGAGGCAGGAGAATCACTTGAACCTGGGAGGCAGAGGTTGCAGTAAGCCAAGATCACGCCACTGTACTCCAGCCTGACAACAAAGATTCTGTTTCAAAAAAAAAAAAAAAACTAATCAGTCCTGCCGGGCGCGGTGGCTCACACCTGTAATCCCAGCACTTTGGGAGACCAAGGTGGGTGGACAAGAGGTCAGGAGATCAAGACTATCATGGCTAACACAGTGAAACCTGGTGGTGCGTGCCTGTATTCCCAGCCACTCCAGAGGCTGAGGCAGGAGAATCTCTTGAGCCCGGGAGGCAGAGGTTGCAGTGAGCCGGGATCGCGCCACTGCACTCCAGCCTGGGTGACAGAGGAAGACTCTGTCTCAAAAATAAATAAATAAATAAAAACTAATCAGTCTAGGGACGGGTGAGGTGACTCACGCTACCCTAATCTAAAAATTTTAGTTTTCTTTTTGCCTGTCCCTCCTGCCACATATAATTCCTCACTCTGCAGATGGTAAGCCAAACATGAAGTGCCCAGAATAGCTATACCTATGGTATCTTATTATTACAAATTAAAAGTAAAACTGAGGCTGGGCGAGGGGCTCACACCTGTAATCCCACCACTTTAGGAGGCCAAGGCGGGTGGATCACTTGAAGCCAGAAGTTCGAGACCAGCCTGACCAACATGGTGAAATCCCATCTCTACAAAAAAATGTAAAATTTGCCGGTGTAGTGCTGTATGCCTGTAATCTCAGCTACCTGGGAGGCTGAGGTTGAACCTGGGAGGCAGAGGAGCCGAGATCGTGCCATCGCACTCCATCCTGGACAACAAGTGTGAAAGTCCATCTCAAAAAAAAAAAAATAAATAGGCCGGCACGGTGGTTCATGCCTATACTCCCAGCACTTTGGGAAGCCAAGGCGGGCAGATCACCTGAGGTCAGGAGTTTGAGACCAGCCTGGCCAACATGGCAAAACCCTATCTCTACTAAAAATAAAAAAATTAGCCAGGCATGGTGACGGGCACCTGTAATCCCAGCTACTCGGGAGGCTGAGCCAGGAGAATCACTTGAACCCAGGAGGCGGAGGTTGCAGTGAGCTGAGATCGCGCTATTGCACTCCAGCCTGGGCAAGAAGAGTGAAACTGTCTCAGGAAAAAAATAATAATAAATAATAATAATAATTAAATAAATAAACCGAGAATGCTTCCCCAGTTTTCACTTTGAAATGTATTCTCCACTTGATCAGAAAGTCACACTAACAAACACCACAGTGGTTACTACATTTGATTAAGTTTGGGCCGGAATTTTATATATTTATTGCCAACCTTCACTTCCATGTTATTAGATAAAATTTCTGTCTTAGCACCATAGTAATGCCTAAGATCAACTTAATTACTCACTTACATGGAATTGGATTTCCTTTTTTGTTTTGACCAGAAATTCCTGGGATCAAGGACAAAAATGATATATAAATTCATTATATTTCCACCTGACTACAACTATTAGATAAGAGGCTTATTAAAAGAGTATCATAAAATCAGTTTGAAGATACATGATTAGGGAATAAGTAGGTTACTTAGAGCTATAACTTACATGCCTAATAAATAATTATTTAATCTTTGCTGAATACCCAATAAAATCATTACTTCAAGAGAAAGTCTTCAAAAGCTAATGCAAATTTGGTTTGGATTTATCGTATTACATACGTATTTGTCTTTTATAAAAGTTACACAACTAAGCAAGATGAATTGAGCACAAATACTATTGCACAGTTCAATACCACCACCTATTGTTAGTTGCTGTCAAGTAAAAATGTTTTATATATCTAACAGATCCAACTACATTAAGACATAAAACTAAAACCACAGCTGGATGCCTTGGCTTTTCTGAGTCAATATTTGGGTGGGAGGGGTCTGATCTAAGAATTCGCTTAGTCTCACTAAGTCTGGAAGATCAAGTAGGAAAACAGTGTAAAGACAACTATGCACAAGTAGCTAAATTTGGTCACTTTAAGGGCTTTCTTTCTTCTCCCTCCCTCCTTTGGATTTTCCTGGTGTCACGGAATATTTTATTTTGAACATCTAAAAATACCCTTCCAAAAACCACAGTACTAGTTAGATTACGGAAACTTTTTTTTTTTTTTTTTGAGACAGAGTCTCGCTCTGTCGCCCAGGCTGGAGTGCTGTGGCTCGGCTCACTGCAAGCTCCACCTCCCAGGTTCACGCCATTCTCCTGCCTCAGCCTCTCGAGTAGCTGGGACTATAGGCACCTGCCACCATGCCAGGCTAACTTTTTTTTTTTTATTTTTAGTAGAGATGGGGTTTCACCGTGTTAGCCAGGATGGTCTCGATCTCCTGACCTTGTGATCTGCCCACCTCAGCCTCCCAAAGTGCTGAGATTACAGAATTTTTCGGTTTTTTTTAAGACGGAGTTTCATTCTGTCGCCCAGGCTGAAGTGTGCTGGCACGATCTCAGCTCACTGCAACCTTCGCCTCCCGGGTTCAAGCAATTCTCCCACCTCAGCCTTCTGAATAGCTGAAATTACACACGCCACTACACACATCTAATTTTTGTATTTTTAATAGAGACAGGGTTTCACCATGTTGGCCAGGCTGGTCTCGAACTCCTGACCTCAAGTGATCCGCCCGTCTTGGCCTCCCAAAGTGCTGAGATTACAAGCCCAAGCCACTGTGCCCAGCCATATACTGAAATTTTTAATTCCGTTTCCAGTATGTTACCAGTTGAGAAACAGTAATCTAAGGAGTAGGAATGAGATCCTTGGCCTATAAGAAAGCACTTATACATTTGCAAGAAAAATGAGATCAAGATTTGAAAACAGACAACTTTGGGAATGAAAAGAGATGGATTTTTTTAAAAATTAGGATTAAAAAGCATCATCAACACTAACAGTTAAAGACCTAAAACATAAGAAGACTTTAAAAGTGTGACCACTTCTAGGCTGGGTGCAGTGGCTCACACCTGTAATCCCAGCACTTTGGGAGGCCAAGCTGGGCAGATCACTTGAGGTCAGAAGTAGACAAGCCTGGCCAACATGGCAAAACCCCGTCTCTACTAAAAACACAAAAATTAGCCAGGCATGGTGGCACACCCCTGTAATCCCAGCTATTCGGGAGGATGAGGCAGGAGAATCGCTTGAACCTGGGAGGTGGAGACTTCAGTGAGCCAAGATCATGCCACTGCACTCCAACCTGGGCAACAGAGCGAGACTCTGTCTCAAAAATAAATAAATAAAAGGTAAAAGGACCCATGATTAAGCAATAAAGAAACATCAATAACACTATTCAAAAAGGACAGGTGTTCTGAATGGATCCAAAAAGCCCAGGCCTTTGATATGTATTTTCTATAAGTTAGATAATTGCTTTCAAACCAGTTGCTAGAGTGTTAAAAACAAAATTCCTTAGTTTTACCAGTACTCAATCCCATTGCAAGAGTTTTCAAAAGAAACAAATTACTGTCACCCACTGGAAAAATATATGCCATTTTCACATGCACCAATTTGGAAATATGGTTATTTTCTATGCATAATGTTCTTTAAATTAGACGATAAAAGTTTTAATGGATAAAAAGGTCTTTATTTCAGCCTTAACGGTGTATTCTGAGACTGCGCCTACAAACTTAAATATTATAGTGGCTGTTTCAGAAGACATGGCCAGGGAAATATGATCCTCTGCTTTTATTCAAAAATCACAGATGCATAGGATTCTAGAAAAAAGGTACCTTAGTGATTGATTCTAACTCCCTTGCTTTACAGAAGAGGGAAATCACCAAGCTAGAAAAGTAAAAAGAATGACCAGGCCGGGTGTCCTGGCTCACATCTGTAATCCCAGCACTTTGGGAGGCTGAGACAGGTGGATCACCTGAGGTCAGTAGTTCAAGACCAGCCTGGCCAATACGGCAAAACCCCATCTCTACTAAAAATACAAAAATTAGCTGAGCATGGTGGCAGGTGCCAGTAATCCCAGCTACTCGGGAGGCTGAGGCAGGAGAATTGCTTGAACCCTGGAGGCGGAGGTTCCAGTGAGCTAAGATCGCACCACTGCACTCCGACCTGGGCAACAAAAGCGAAACTCCGTCTCAAAAAAAAAAAAAAAAGAAAAAGAAATGACCAAAGTTACAGTTAGTTGCTAGCAAAAAATTAAGATTAATATCCAGGTCTTGCCGGGCGTGGTGGCTCACGCCTGTAATCCCAAGCACTTTGGGAGGCTGAGGCAGGCGGATCATGAGGTCATGAGATCGAGACCATCCTGGCTAACACGGTGAAACCCCGTCTCTGCTAAAAATACAAAAAAAATTAGCCGGGCATGGCAGCAAGCATCTGTAGTCCCAGTTACTCAGGAGGCTGCGGCAGGAGAATGGCGTGAACCTGGGAGGCGAAGCTTGCAGTGAGCTGAGATCACGCCACTGCACTCCAGCCTGGGCGACAGAGCAAGACTCCAGCTCAAAAAAAAAAAAAAAAAATCCAGGTCTCTTCACTCGCAATGTAGTATGCTCTTTTTGCCACGCCGCATTTTAAGATTTTTGTTATTTTGTTTTTTGTTTGTTTGAGACAGAGTCTTACTCTGTCACCCAGGCTGGAGTGCAGTGGCGTGATCTCCACTCACTGTAACCTCTGCTTCCCAGGTTCAAGCGATTCTCGTACCTCAGCCTCTGGAGTAGCTGGGACTACAGGTGCACGCCACCACGTCCAGGTAATTTTTGTATTTTTTTTTTTTTTTTTTTTTTTTGAGACGGAGTCTTGCTCTGCTGCCCAGGCTGGAGTGCAGTGGCGCAATCTCGGCTCACTGCAACTTCTGCCTCCCGGGTTCACACCATTCTCCTGCCTCAGCCTCTCCGAGTAGCTGGGACTACAGGCGCCCGCCACCACGCCCGGCTAATTTTTTGTATTTTTAGTAGAGACGGGGTTTCACCGTGGTCTCGATCTCCTGACCTCATGATCCACCCGCCTCGGCCTCCCAAAGTGCTGGGATTACAAGCGTGAGCCACCGCGCCCGGCCAATTTTTGTATTTTTAGTAGAGACAGGGTTTCACCATGTTGGCCAGGCTGGTCTCGAACTTCCGAGCTCAGGTGATCCACCCGCTTTGGCCTCCCAAAGTGCTGTGATTACAGGCGTGAGCCACCATGCCCAGCCAGATTTTTGTTACTTTGGATAAAATGAAGCAAGTAGGCAAACAAATATTACATACAGGTTGCATGTAATATTACAGATTTATAAGAAAGGCAGTGAGGTATAATGAAAAACAATAATGAACATGGATTCAAAATACCCAAATTGGAGCATATCACTTTCTAATTTATGGGTTCTTATCTCCAGGCACTGTTTAAACTGTAAAATGGTATCTGAATGTCAGTTAATGTTACCACTATGATTGTTTTTTAATGTTAGGCTTTTTAATAAACCCATTAAGACAGAATTTTTCTCCAACAGTACTACATCCTCATAAAGAAGCTACTAAGAGCATGACAAAGTGGAAAGGCTTAACTGAAAGAAATCCAAGCTTAGACTCAAGGGCTAGTCTAGATATTTAAACACTAATCTCACTAAGTGTTAAGATAATGTCAGTTATGGCACTTAAAATGAAGGCGGCCAGGTGTGGTAATCACACCTGTAATTCCAACACTTTGGGAGGCCAGCGAAAGGATCTTGGAAAAGCTCTTTTCCACAAATTTTATAGACTTTTTGCTAGTTATGCTAAAAACAAAGCAGGATGACAGTGGAGTCAAAAAAAAATGCAGATTGGAATCCTGGCTCCCCCACTTACTAGCTGTGCAATTTGAACACCTTACTTAACCTCTCAGGCCTCCACTTTCCTCAAGTGTAAAACAGAATCGTAAAACTAGAGGTAACTAGACAGGTGCGGTGGCTCACGCCTGTAATCCCAGCACTTTGGGAGGCTGAGCGGGGTGGATCACGAGGTCAGGAGTTCGAGACCAGCCTGGCCAACACGGTGAAACCCCATCTCTACTAAAAATACCAAAATTAGCCGGGCATGGTGGCAGGCGCCTTAATCCCAGCTACTTGGGAGGCTGAGGCAGTAGAATCGCTTAAAACTGGGAGGTGGAGGTTGCAGTGAGCCGAGATCGCACCATTGCACTCCAGCCTGGGGACAAGGGAGAGACTTCATCTCAAAGAAAAAAAGAAAAAGAAAAAAGCAACAAAACAACAACAACAAAAAACTAGAGGTAACTGAGGTAAAACATCTGGCTCAGTGTCTGGCACACAGGAAGTATTCAATAACCATCATTAAATTTGAAAGAAAATTACTAAAATTTGCTGCAAAGTTTACTATAAATAACATAATAAAAATATCTGAATGGTAAGTTTTAATTAACACAATTCAGCACATACTATGTTAACCTACAAGGGTTATTACTGTATACATTTAAGGCCAAGGTGACACAGCAAGGAAAACATGAATTTTCACATCCCTCGATCTCTTAAATAGAGACTCTATTCAGTAGTCATCTACTTTGGCTATTCTACAGGATGCTACACATCTGGCTAACAGGTATTCTCCCTTGCTGTTTTTTTTTTTAGAGACGGAGTCTCTCGCTCTGTCGCCCCGCCCAAGCTGGAGTAAAATGGCACAATCTCGGCTCACTACAACCTCTGCCTCCCGGGTTCAAGCGATTCTCCTGCCTCAGCCTCCTGAGTAGCTGGGATTACAGGTGCCCACTACCCGGCTAATTTTTGTATTTTTGTATTTTTAGTAGAGACCGGGTTTCACCAGGTTGGTCAGGCTGGTCTTGAACTCCTGACCTCGTGACCCACCCACCTCGGCCTCCCAAAGTGCTGGGATTACAGGCATGAGCCACCTCACCCGGCCCCTTGGTTTAACTTAAACATTTTTTTTTTCTATAGCTCTAACCCAGAGTGGGAGATTTAAGGTGTGTGGCCTCCAGTTACAACATATAAAAGCATACCTATAAAAGGATTTCAATGAATCAACTATCTAAAAATCACAGAGCTTCAGTTATCTTCTCCAAGAAAAATAAATCTTATATAGCCACAATTTGAAATTAGCTATTATGTGATATAAAGATTTCATGCACCCACAAAAATTCTCAATGAGAGATCTGCTATCTGCTTACAGTTGTAAAATTATCAGTTCTTTAAGAAGCAGACTGTAATCTTGAGGATTTAAAATATCATTTGATGTAAATGTTTAGATCTGCTTTATTTACGTATCTTTTATTGATTTAAAGTAAATATTTAAAATATTTTCAGCAAATAAGCAATAAATTTATTTACTACTTCCTAAGAAGCCAATTACTAATTGTCTCAGTCCCTGTAAATTAGGTCAATAAAGAGGTAAATGGTTTCAAGAAATACTCAATGAACTTCATTAACACATATCATCTCTAGCCATTCTCATCTGTATTCTGGCATGGAACACTTCACATCATACTAAGTGAATAGCTTTTAGTTTATAAACAAACACTTATTTAATCATGAAACCGTCCAAGAAGGATTTCCCCCACCCTTATTCTTTTTTTTACCTTCTCAGATCATGTTTAGAAAGCTTTAGTTGCCAGCAACATCAGCTACAAGTTAGAAAGAAACCTCTTAATAAAGCAACAAATTTTCTTAGTATTTTATTATAGCATGCCAGCCCTACAGAGATTGTAAATTAAAATATAAGAATTATAAAAATACAAAATAGCAATGAAAATCTTAAAGCACATACAAGAGAATACTTTCCAACAATTAATGTAAAATGAATAGCAAACTGATAAAGAGCTAATTCCACAGGCAAAAGACTGTCCCCGACCCAAATCTTCAGTATCTGGAACTGCCTTTCAAGATTCCTGTTAACTGCTGAATGTAGTTTTTACAGTACTACTGAATACGAAACCATCATAAATTAACTTTATTGGGGCTCTGTACATTAGAGCCATTCAATGTCCTATTAAACACCAAATAATATATTCCATAATATTTTCTTCTAGTGATCAAGTTAAACACTAAAACTCTAACAAGGCCAATCCTTTGATTTTCTCCACTCTTCAAATGCAACAGTAACACTGAAGCTCTGAAGTTAAACTGCACCCCAAACACTTTCTATCTTGATCTTCGTGGATCAATTCAAATTATTTCCCAGTTCGCATAATAAGAAATCCAAGAGTAGATTAAACTGACAACCCTTAAAAGTTTTCACTCCCTGAACCTAGTTGTCGAGTTTCTTAAACTTTTATCTCGCTGTCTTACAATTTCATCTCTCAAATGGAGATGAAGAAAAGCACCGAGTGAGATTGTCCACTGATCTGTGAGTGATCCCAGGTCAGCCTGGTTCTCTGCCAGAAAAGACCAGGTGACATTTACTCTTCCTGTAGAAGTTTCTTTCTCTTGACCCTCAAGGAACCTTCCAGTATATTGTTATACTACTGTAATTCATCAGTAGTTACAATACTTCACTTCCCAAAGGAATCTCTTCCCTACAAGATGACTACTCTCTAAAGACGCTTTCAAGACCGTCCACTCCTCAATTCCAGGACAGTAAACCTCCCTCGCTAGAGGAGAAAAAGTTCCTGAAAGACAGACCGGAATGGATTTGCTGAACTTTCGTCCCAATCTCAAAGCATGTAGATATCCAAGGGTTCCCAAGAAACAATGAGCTACAGAAGTACAGACTAAACGGGAAAGAAGAGGAAGTATCAGAACAATACCCAAACCAAACACAGTACCGAAAACCCGTGGGAGCCTCTATCATCCCAGACTACCGTCCCCACTTCCCTAGTTTCACCAAGGTCTCAAACTCGGAGAAATGGCACCCATCCCCTAATTTCCTCCCTCAACAGACAACAAACGCATCATGAAAGTAGCAGCGAGAAAAGCAGCAGGCTCTGGTGGACCAGAGCCGTGATGGCTGGGTGGAAGGAGGCAAGCCAAGGGTTGTGTAAAGAATGGAAAGCTGAGCGATCCTGGGGGAGAGTGGAATTAGGGCGCCCGAGCTAATCCCCCGCCGGGGCCCGCTGGTGGGAAGAGATGGGGAGGGAACCGGCGAGGGGACTGGGGGCACCGGGCTGCGCTGGGCTTTTGGGTCGCAAGAAAGCGGAGCGGAGTCTGGCAGCCCCGCCAGTGGGTGGGTGACGGCGCCCGCCAGGGAGGAGGTTCCGTGCGAAGCGGACGTTATGGGATGAGAGCGCGCGACCCCCCCTCCTCACGCCGCCCGAGCCCCCCAAGCTCACACCTCAAACCTGCTCTTGGTCACTCCGTTCACGTCCCTCCTCATGGGGCCGGCGGGTGCGGCCCGGGCCGGGCGCTGCGGCGAGCGGAGTGCACAGACCGGGGGCCCAGGACAGGCCCGGGAGTTCCGGGAAGGGACTGGGCGCCGGAGGGGCGACGCCGGGACTGTGAGACGGGAACAAGAGACCTCTCGGCTCCGGCTAGGCCTCCACCACCTCCCGCGGCCGCAACGACTGCTCGTCGCTAGCTCGGCTCTCTCCTCAGCTTCAACTTCAACCCAAAACAAAAACACTCCCCACCTGCCAGCAACGCCGCTGCTCATTGGACAGAGCCGCCCGGGCCTCGGAGCGCCCGGGAGGGGGAGAAGCGGGAGGGGGAGAAGCGGGAGGGGGAGAAGCGGGAGGGGGAGAAGCGGGAGGGGGAGAAGCGGGAGGGGGAGAAGCGGGAGGGGGAGAAGCGGGAGGGGGAGAAGCGGGAGGGGGAGGAGCACGGCGGCGGCGGCGGCGGCGCGAGACCACCCCTCCCCCACACGGGGCCAGCCCTGACGGCGCTCCCGGGAGCAGCCGGAGCGCGGCACGATCCCCTGAGCCTCCGAGGCAGACGAGCCCATCGGGAGAAGGCAAGGCAGGGAAGTGCCTGTGCGTGTGGGAAAAGGGGTCTGTGGGGCGGGTGCGAGTGCGCGCGTACCGGCGACGGAGAGTAGAGCAGGACCGCACTCTGCGCGGGGGCCCTTCTTCTGCCCCGTGTCCCCTTCTCCTCCCTCCGCGGGCAAACAGGTACGCACCCGCCTGCACAGAACCTCAGCCTCTGCCCTGGCCCCTCGCTCCTGGTCACTTGTTTCCCAGGAGCCTGTGAGGCACCCACATCCTTCCCGGCCACCCAGCTCCCTTCCCCTGTCACTCACTGTCGCCTTGAACCCAAAGTGCAGCAGGCGGTCCCTGCTCGGAGCCATTTTCCTCCTCTTCTGGATGTGTCTAGATTGGGGCAGTGCGGCTGCCGCCGCCGCCTCCGCGGTTGCCGCCGCCGCCGCCTCCCCCGCCCCAGTGTATTACATTACGGGGTGCTGCAGGGAGGCCTGGGGGGCCGGTGCCGGACGCTTGTCTCCCTGTGCATGGCTTGGGAGGGCGAGGGTGGTTGCGCTGAGCAACAGGCCAAGTGCCCGCCCTGGTCTGGGGATGGCTGCGGAACTGCACCTGAGGCCGGGGGTCGGGGTGCAGGGCTGGAGACGGGCAACCCTTCCTTTGGCCGGGGGAGGGGCGCGCGTCCGTGGGGGTGGGGCGGGCGAGACCGAAGGGCCTTTGGTTTTCCCTGCTCGGCCGCCGCCGGCGCCCAATGGGCTGCAGCGCCTGCCTGTCCGCCAATCAGGGCGCTGTTTGGTGAGAGCCTCGGCCTGACGTCACTTTGGCGGGAGAAACAAGCGTGTGTGAGCGAGTAGGCGGGGGCGTTTTCCCGATGGAAACACTTCATCAGACTCCCGGGCTCCTTGTATAGAAGCTGATCTGTGTCATCATATTATATTATGTTTTAACAACTCTGGCCTTCAAGGTGTCATTATTTATGACCGAATTTCCACGAAGGAATAACACAGGATTTTGTAGTTTTGTTGCCCCTTCTATGAGCAACAAACTACAAAATCATGTCCTAAGCATGAGCTATTAGAAACTGTAGAATAAATTCCAGCAGTCCTGGCAGGAGCAGCAGCACTGCTAATTGTATGCTTCCAAAGCAGTTATGAGTTGGTCTTCCTCACACCCCTTTTAATTAGTGGTTTTAGCGACTGACTTGTTATGCATCTAAGAAATTAACAAGAGCAACAAGTGCTGCAGATCTTTAAGAACAGGTATATTTTAGCTGGAGGGCATATTACCCAACTCTTAAAGCACTGTACAGACTTTTTCTTTTTGAGACAGAGGCTCAACTCTGTCGCTTAGGCTGGAGTGCAGTGGCACCATCTCGGCTCACTGCAACCTCCGCCTCCCGGGTTCAAGCCTCCCAAGTAGCTGGGATTACAGGCGCGCCGCACCGCACCTGGCTAAGTAGAGACGAGGCTTCGCCATGTTGGCCAGGCTGGTCAGGAACACCTGACTACAAGTGATCCTCCCGGAGTGTTGGGATCTTTTTTTCTTTTGTAGAGACGGGGTCTCCCTATGTTGCCCACACTAGTCTGCAATTCCTGGGCCCAAGTGATCCTCCAGCCTCCTCCCAAAGTGCTGAGATTACAGGCCTCGTGTGAGCCACCACGACCGGCGCCCCCCCCCTTTTTTTTTAATCCTAGAGGGGGCTTCGTAACTCATTCTCAGGCCCACAAACCCAGGTCTGTCTTCTCCTCCTGTCCCAGGTACTTTTAATGTTTTTGCTTGACTTCAGCCAGTGGAATAAAAAACCCTTTTCATTCTGTCTCATCTAAGAGCTGTTTTCTCCCAGCAAAAACTGATGCATTTGGTGAGTAACAATAGCAAAGGGATGGCCGGGCGCGGTGGCTCACGCCTGTAATCCCAGCACTTTGGGAAGCCAAACCGGGTGAATCACAAGGTCAGGAAATCGAGACCATCCTGGCCAACATGGTGAAACCCCGTCTCTGCTAAAAATACAAAAATTAGCTGGGCGTGGTGGTGGGCGCCTGTAATTCCCGGTACTCGGGAGGCTGAGGCAGAAGAATCGCTTGAACCCGGGAGGCGGAGGTTGTAGTGAGCCAAGATTGCACCACTGCACTCCAGCCTGGGCGACAAAGTGAGACTCCATCTCAGAAAAAAAAAAAAAAACGGCAAAAAGTAGAAAAACTAATAGAATGAAGACAAGTTTCACAGGTCCGTCAGTTACCAGTGGACCCATTTCAAGTAGTACTCAGGGAAGACATTTACTTTTGACTGTTTTGAACAAATGAAAAAAGTATTCAAAGGCTAAAATTTTATTACACACAGGCAAATTACTTTTTATCAAAGAAGTTTATTTGCATGTAAATAAACAGGTTATTTTGTAATGTTTCGGGAAAAAAATCCCACAACAGATTTCATCTACTTTCAAAAAAATGAAAAACCCCAAAGTATTTACAGAACGGCCATATGCACAGAAAACCAAATTTGAAAGATTTTTTTTAAAAAAAAGACCCTCCCCAGCTGCTCCTGATGTACATTTTTAAACTCAAAATTTAAAGCTCAGTTCTTATAGCTGAGCATGTTTCCCAATCTAGCTTCTGAGATGTTAAGTACTTCCTGCCCCTCCAAAACTAACTCAAGGATAGAAATGTATGGGGGGCAGGGGGGGAGGGGAGAAGGAAAAAAAAATGAGATTGCCCAAGGATTGTGAATAATGTTTCCTATACTGACATCTTTAAGTGACTCAACTGTGGATACTGTATGACTCACTGGCTCCCTGAAAGGGCTTCTGAGAATTCATGATATTGCTGCACTTAATTTTCCGATCTAGGCCTGAAGAAGGAAAATCTTCAAGAGTCACCAACCTCAAGCCTGGTTTTGGCAATTATATCCTGCGTTGTTTGTCCCCACCACCCCACCCCCCACCCGCTAAAATACTTCTGTTTTAAGACACATTGATATTGAACCTGAAATCTTTATGTACATCAGAGCAGGTTATGACCAAGAACCCCTAATGTTAAGTCAAAAGACAGAAGAGGAATCAGGTCAAACTGAGAATACATAAGACACCAGCAGCAGAAGATAGGTAGAAGTTGACTTCATGTCCTTGCCTTCTTTTGAAACAGAAGAATGAGTACACCTAGACAGGAGGGAGGTGTCCCAGGCTTGGTTTATTCTGCCTCTTCTCCTCCACCCTGTGGAGAAATGCAGTGCTCCCTGGTTCCCAGGCAGGGTGAAGCAGTTTAGCCCCGGCTCCCTGTTAAGCAAGTTCAGATGCTGGGTCAGTGTGGGGGTGAGCCCATCGACAATTCAGGGGCATATCCTTCATCCAGATCCTAACTCGGGATTCTTTGATCTGGGATGAAGACAGAAAGAGAGAAAAGCTTCCCAGTTTACTCATTTTGGTATTTGTTGGCCCTGCTTGGGGGAGCTGAGCCCCTGATACTATTCAATACATTCCCCCTAAGATTCTCCCCACTCAGAACAAATTTTAAAAACCACATAATTTTTTTTTTTTTTCCTGCAGAAACAAACGGGATAGGATTCAAAACTAGGTGACAAACTCATGAGAAATCCAACCTGGCTGAATGTCTGAGAGGCTGCTACTGTATCAACATCACAAGATAAAGCACTCTGGTATCACCTGCCCATATCCTCCTTAGTGTCACCCAAGACATTTGACTCTGATGTGGTTAACTGATAACTTTTCTTGCTCCACTTTACAATGTTTTGTTTCCTACATCTTATTACCTTGGGACACAAAAGTGGCAGAGTTGTTGAGAGCTGATGACCATAAAAAGGAGAACACTAGAGGAAATGAGACAGGAAAGAAAGCCAAAGCTGATTTTCCAACTCTATGCTGACTCCAACCTGCAGAAAAAGCTGAATACAGAAATCTTCTTCCATATATAATGAAGTCACTCCACTTATGACATAACACACAAAGGAATCACCTGGCTTTTTTTTTTTTTAACCCAGAAGAGTTGTGCTGGGGACCATGCCCCATCCCGCTGATACAGATCCTGAATGGAATAATCAGGAATGGCACAGTGCAGGTGTCAATATCAAAGTAAGGCCGCAGAATTTTTGAGAGGACCCTCCAAATACTGAGAACTTCTGTTGCACTCAAAACAGTCTCCTGGATTTCTATATTTTTATGTGAAGGGCTCTTATTGATGTCCCCCAGAATCCAGACTCAGACCTATTTCTCCAAAAAGGTCCAACTGGGTTGCTACATAGTAGCAAGGGTTTATCTTCATGCTCACCTAGCATTCCAGGCCCCCATTACTTCAAGTGAGCTTGAAATTGTTTTAAGTGAACTATGGCTGCGGATTTTTTACTGTTTTATCTCAGGGAGCATACAGTGGAGTGATTAAAGTTTAGACTCCCTTCTCCTTGTGATGAAGAGAAACAATGAGTCCAGCTCTTAGGAATGGCATCAGTTCTCCTGCAAACAAAATGCTGGGATGTAGACTTTTGGCACATTGTGGAAGCAGGAGAACTATTAATTCTGTAATGGTTTTCATGCCACCGGGTCAGGAAGGCTGTCCTACACTAAACCTTACTGCATCTGAAAACATGTTTACATCCCAACAAGCCACCTTAGCTTTTTTTTTTTTTTTGAAAGGAAAATGAGATTACAAGTCAATACCTCCACAGAGAGGTAACTCCTAATATTCCTATGATCTCTGAACCCTATTTAAACCCTCCTAAAATAAAAATATCATTTTGGTTTTTCTATTATGTTTAACTCTAAAGGCAGGCTCTGACTAATTTTGCTTGGGCTTGATGCTACAGTATTAGCACCAGCTATAAGCTCCCTACTAGCATATAAGCCTTGCTCTTCAGCCTCCCATCATTTTGAACCCTAAACCTCATAGATTTAGAACGAAACACTGTATAAAAACAAACAGATAAAGGGTTAAAATATTACAAATAAATAGCTAAAACAATCTTCCCTCCCCCAGTCACTCCTAAGAAACAGACACCAAACATTACTTGTGTCCAAAATGACCAAAGTCCTTCATTTGCCCATGACTCAAATGGACAACTACCCCAAACAAAGTTGAACAACCTTCATGCAAATGCATCAAGGAATGTATTGCTTTTTCATTTTCTGCCCAGCCCTTCATATACATGCACTAAAATGAGTTTAAAACATGGCCTAAAAATGGAAAAAGGGAGAAGAAAATATATATGAATATTTCCCACAAAACTGTTTCCCTCCCTTCCCTCTCCCTACACCCCTCCCACCCCCCTCCCTTTCTTAAGCAAGTATTTTAACTTTCTTTCTGGCACAGGAACAAAGAAGACTTCTTGGTAACCAGAATCAAACCCTGTGGTTTCTTTAATAGGGTCTGGATATGCCTAATTCACCCAGCTCGATGTCAAAGCCATGCCATTTAGGATTCTTAACCAAATCAGACCTGACTGACTCACTCCTTATGGTGGTTTGCCTATAAACTTATCAATAGTTTTTTTTCCTCTGGCCCTGTTTCTTTTAGGAAATAAGGTTCCTAATTCCCAATCAGGGCCACATCCATAAGATCATCATCTTCTTCCCCAATCATAAAGTCTGGGCTGAGCCTTGAGGGTCTGTCTGCAGATAAGATTGTGTTACTTGTCATAGACAAGGACTGGTCTGAAGAGATGGGTGATTTGGACCAACTCTCTGGCTTGATGCTATGAGATTTTTTCTTGTCTCGGTCTTTGTCCCGGTCTCGGTCCCTATCTTTGTCTTTTACTTTCTTCTTTTCCTTTTTGTGCTTCTTATGTTTCTCTGTGCTGTATTCTGGAAGTGGTCGGATACCATCATCTGAGCTGGGACTATTCTGATAAGATTTCTCTGCTATGGAGGAGCCTGACTCACTTTCACTGTCCAGATTCTGGGGGGTATATGCTGGTGACTTACTATGGCTGGGAGAGCCACGCTCATGCTTTGGAGTGGAACCACTGATGAGTGGAGAGCCATAGTTTTTAGAAGAAGCCATCTGAGGCCTAAGCCCTTCTCCACTACTTTCCCCAGGTTTCTGCAAAGTCACTTTGGCTTTAATGCTAGGGGAGCCTCCATCATGCTTACTGATGATAATTTTTGCCACACCTGTGCTCCCCACATTTTTTGACTCTGAGGTCTTCTTAGAAGAATCCACTGAACTCCCGGAGGTGGAAACCTTTGATTTGTCTTTATCACTTTTCTCACGCTTGCCCTGAAACTCTCCTCCTGACATGTTATGTTTGGAGGACATAGGATGGCTGGAAGAATTTGTGCTCACCCCCATCTGGCCGTCCAGTGGGTCTTCACCCCCAGGGCCACTGGTGACAACCCCATGCTTCAGTTTATCTATGACAGCTGTCAAGGACGGCTTCTTGTTTCTGCTGGGAGATTTTCCTTTAGAACTCCCATGCTGGTTCTGAGAGGATGACATGGAAGAGCCACTTGAGGAAAAGGAGGAGGAAGATGCCGTACAGGAATTTGATGATGGGGGAGTTTTCTGGGACAACGAGCCTGAGGATCCTAACCCTGAAGATGACTTCATGCCAGAGCTTGAACTAGTTCCAGACATATGAGAACCACCAGAACCTGAACTGATAGGGGACTTGGCTTTAGAGGATGGAGGAGTTCCAGGAACAGGCTTCATTGGAGAGGCAAGCTTGTCAGAGCCTCCAGGTGGCCTTGAATGAGAAGGGGATATGTTTGGTTTACTTAAAGAAGGATTCATAAGTGATGATGGCTTTCCTTGAGGTTTCATCTTGGTGCTGCTAGAGCCACTGCTCAGTCCATGCTTGGTTATGGGAGAGGAGCCTGGCTTCCCCCCAGACTGGGATGAATTTTTGGACTGGCTAGATCCAGAAGACCCCTGGCTAGAATACATACTGCTACTTAACTTGGAACTTGATGAGCCTTCCGATTTACTGCTTTTCATCTTCCCTGAGGTGGAAGCAGAAGATGAGGAAGAGGAGGAAGAATGGCTATGGTGGCTTTTGCTGCCTGAGGAAGACACAGAACCACTGCTGGTATACTGACTGTGAGAGGAGGGCTTGCCCACCATCACTGTTCCCTTAGGAATCTGAATAGTGATTTTGGGAATGGGTGGTGTGGCAACACCTGGGGGAGTCTGAGATCTTCCTGAACTGCCTGGAGATTTAGATCCACCTGTACTGGTAGGTGGGGTAAAAGGTCGGTTAGAAGAACTATGAGATGGAGACTTTCCCTCAGTGTCTGCCTTCTTCCGCTTTGGAGGCTTATCTTTGCTTTTCCCATCATTAGAAGGGGTCCGACTGCGCTTCCCTGGTTTGCTGTCTAATCCTGGCCCCGAGAGAGTACTATTACTGGTGCCATTGCCTTCCTTTACCCTCTTTTGAGTCTTTTCTTTCCCTAAGTCCCCAGTGGTCAGTAAAGGACCCTGACTACCACTGTGATGCTCCATAAGATCTGCAGGAGCTAAAGCTTTGCCGGCTACTGATATAATACTGAAATCAACTGTGTCGGCTTGGTTATTGCCCTTAAACTTGGTCTCCCCATTATCACCTCCAAGCATTGGCACCCCCAAAGTATTTAGTGCCTGAGATGCAAATCCTTTGAAATCATCATTATCCCCACTTTGGCTGCTTTCATCAAAATATTCTTCTCCAAAACCACTTTGGCTCTGGCTGTTCAATAAATCAGGATTGAAATCTACTCCATCATGAAAAAAATGATTGGTAGGAGAGTCACTACTGGGGCTTCCAGCAGCATCTGCAATAAGATCAGCTGGATCAGTGTATGGATTTTCATTATTGTTAGTTTGAAAGACATCAGAGTCAAAGAGGGTACTCTGAGAATGCCCAGAGCTTGAAGAATCTCGAAGAGGGGTGCCAATGGCTGGGCAATCATCACTAGTGCTGGGAAGTTTAGAAGCTTCTTCTGCAATGTCTGAAAGGATGTCAGTTACATCTGGGCCAATGCTGTCTGAACTGGATAGTCGGACCATCCTTTGAATACTGGGTTGGGGATGAGGTACTGGTTGTGGGTAAGTTGTTGGGGGAGTGCTACACTGGCTTGGAGCTGGAGTGATGTGTGGCGTATCCAGTGTGTCAGCTGTCATGTTGACATCAAAGATAGGGTTCTGTGAGTCAACATCCATTGAAAATAGCTCCCTCTGAAAGTCATCTTCAGTCTGGTGCTTTGGTTTCTCAGGTGGTAATCTTGATGACTTCTTTTTCTTGGTTTTGTTGCTCCCCGAGCATATTTCCATGCGGGGTGAGCCAGAAGAGGAGTTCTGCCTTTCTAAAGGGCTGCTTCCATAAAGGGTTGAGAAATCCTGGGCAGGATTATCTTTAAGAAGGTTCATGAGCATCGGGTGGTTCTTGGTGTTGCCGGCCATCGAAGAGACAGGTGGCGGCGTGTGATGAGGAGGGGTCGGACTCGAGCCAATGGTAGACCCCCCGTTCCCTGTGATTTGCAACAAACTGGTAAGAATTGGGTTCTGAGACACCTTGCTGAAGTCCTCCCCATGGCCCACCGACTCATGCCGATCTTTGATGCTCATGCTCATATTAAACAAGGTGGTAATGGGACCCCCCGGAAAGGTGTTGGTTGGTGTAGTGGTACCACTCATTGGGTTGTTGCCTGTGGTCATGCCATACCCTGGGCTGCTAGCCGGGGGCAGGTTCTTTTTCACCATGTCTTCAACTGTCTCTGCAATGAGGGACAGTGCTGGGGTGTCAGCTTGAATGGTTTCAGCTTTCCTCCGAATAGCCCTCATCGTCACAGGGATGGACATACATCTGCAAAATAAAGAAGAAAACAAAGTTAACATTGCAATAGCTGCTGAATGAGACCTGAGATTTAGATAAAACATCAGAGTTTTGCAGTAAGCAGTTTTCAGGTAGGGCAAATAATCTGTAATACAAAAATAGTTCTATCAAATACCAGAGCTTTGGGTAAATACATTCTAAAAATCTAACCCAACATAAAATTGTCAACCTCTTATGAATCACACAACAAAAGCAAACTATAAATAAGAGTCCAAATAATTGAATTTCAAACTTAACTAAAAGAAAATTGGTAATAATGGAACTCAGTAAGAAAATGCCTCCTTAGGGGCCGGGCGCAGTGGCTCACGCCTGTAATCTCAGCACTTTGGGAGGCCGAGGCAGATGGAACATGAGGTCAGAAGATCGACACCATCCTGGCCAACATGGTGAAACCCTGTCTACTAAAAATACAAAAATTAGCTGGGCGTGGTGGCGCGTGCCTGTAATCCCAGCTACTCGGGAGGCTGAGGCAGGAGAATTGCTTGAACCAGGGAGACGGAGATTGCATTGAGCTGAGATTGCACCACTGCAGCCTAGGTGACAGAGTGAGACTCCATCTCAAAAAAAAAAAAAAAAAAAATGCCTCCTTAGGTCGGGCGCGGTGGCTCACTTCTGTAATCCCAGCACTTTGGGAGGCCAAGGCAGGTAGATCACTTTGGGTCAGGAGTTTGAGACCAGCCTGGCCAGCGGGGTGAAACCCTGTCTCTACTAAAAATACAAAAAATTCGCCAGCCGTGGCGGTGCACAGCTGTAATCCCAGCTACTCAGGAAGGGAAGACAGGAGAATCACTTGAACCTAGGAGGCAGAGATCGCAGTGAGCCAAGATCGTCCCATTGCACTCCAGCCTTGGTAACAGGGCAAGACTTCATTTCAAAGGAAAAAAGAAAATGTCATCCTTGGGGGGCTTCATATGGTAATTACAGGGATACATAATTTATTTTAGTTAAGAAGCCATTAGAAAAATCTCCAGCGGTCGGAGTGGCTCACGCCTGTAATCCCAGCACTTTGGGAGGCCGAGGCGGGCGGATCACAAGGTCAGGAGTTTGAGACCAGCCTGGCCAACATAGTGAAACCCCATCTCTACTAAAAAACAAAAAAAAAATTACAAAAAATTAGCTGGGCATGGTGGCAGGCACCTGTAATACCAACTACTTGGGAGGCTGAGACAGAATTGCTTGAACCTGGGAAGCAGAGGTTGCAGTGAGCTGAGATCGTGCCATGGCACTCCAGCCCAGGTGACAGTACGAGACTCCATCTCAAAAAAAAAAGAAAAATCTCTTGACCCATCAAGTACTAAACTTTAATGACTTAGATCATCCCAAACCTACACTATTATAAAAACTGCTATTTCTATTATAAATCTTGTTTATTTTAAAGCAAAGCACTTTTTATTTTCCACATAAATTTATATTCATAAACCTCAGTTTGCAAATGTTTTGCTCTAGAACATATGTCAGCAAATTTTTTTTTCTTTTTTTTTTTTTTTGAGACGGAGTTTTGCTCTTGTTGCCCAGGCCTGGAGTGCAATGGCACAATCGCGGCCCACCGCAACCTCCGCCTCCCAGGTTGAAGTGATTCTCCTGCCTCAGCCTCTCCAGTAGCTGGGATTATAGTCATGCGCCATGACGCCCAGCTAATTCTGTATTTTTAGTAGAGACAGGGTTTCTTCATGTCAATCAGGCTGGTCTCGAACTCCTGACCTCAGGCGATCCGCCCACCTCCCAAAGTGCTGGGATTATAGGCGTGAGCCACCACACCCAGCCAGCAAATTTTCTTTTTTTTTTTCTTTGAGACAGACTCTCGCTCTGTTATCCAGGTGGAGTGCAGTGGCCCGATCTTGGCTTATCGCAACTTCCGCCTCCAGGTTCAAGCAATTCTCTGCCTCAGCCTCCCAAGTAGCTGGGATTACAGGAGCCTGCCACCACGCCCAGCTAATTTTTGTATTTTTAGTAGAGATGGGGTTTCACCATCTTGGCCAGGCTGGTCTTGAACTCCTGACCTTGTGATTTACGCGCCTCACCCTCCCAAAGTGCTAGGATTACAGGGGTGACCCCCGCACCCGGCCGCAAATTTTTCTTATAAAGCCATATAGTAGTATGTCAGGCTTTGTAGGTCATGTTTCCTGTTCACCTACTCTGCAATATTACCTAGAAATCTGCCACAGACATGTAAATGAACAGCAGTGTTCCAATAAAATTTATTTACAAAAATAGGCTGCCAGACCCAGCTGCAGAAAAATCTCAAAAAATTACATATTAATGGTTCTGGGATGCATACTGGCTTAACTATCACGTAACAATTAAGTTGGCTAGCCGGGCGCGGTGGCTCACGCTTGTAATCCCAGCACTTTGGGAGGCCGAGGCGGGCGGATCACGAGCTCAGGAGATCGAGACCACGATGAAACCCCATCTCTACTAAAAAAAAGTACAAAAAATTAGCCGGGCGTGGTGGCAGGCACCTGTAGTCCCAGCTACTCGGAGAGGCTGAGGCAGGAGAATGGCATGAACCCGGGAGGCGGAGCTTGCAGTGAGCCGAGATTGCACCACTGCACTCCAGCCTGGGCGACAGAGCTAGACTCCATCTCAAAAAAAAAAAAAAAAAATTAAGTTGGCTTTTTGTTTGTTTTGAGATGGCATCTTGCTCTGTCTACGAGGCTGGAGTGGAGTGGCACAATCTCAGCTCACTGCAGCCTCCGCCTCCCAGGTTCAAGCAATTCTCCTGCCTCAACCTCCTGAGTAGCTGGGATTATAGGCACCTGCCACCACACCTGGCTAATTTTTATTTATTTATTTATTTTTTTTTTTTTTTATTTTATTTTTTTTTTTGAGACGGAGTCTTGCTCTGTCACCCAGGCTGGAGTGCAGTGGCGCAATCTCGGCTCACTGCAAGCTCCGCCTCCTGGGTTCACGCCATTCTCCTGCCTCAGACTCTCCGAGTAGCTGGGACTACAGGCGCCCGCCACCACGCCCGGCTAATTTTTTGTCTTTTTAGTAGAGACGGGGTTTCACCATGGTCTCGATCTCCTGACCTCGTGATCCGCCCGCCTCGGCCTCCCAAAGTGCTGGGATTACAAGCGTGAGCCACCGCGCCCAGCCAATTTTTTTATTTTATTTTATTTTTTTTGAGACGGAGTCTTTGTCCCCCAGGCTGGAGTGCAGTGGCGCGATCTCGGCTCACTGCAACCTCCACCTCCTGGGTTCACGCCATTCTCCTGCCTCAGCCTCCCGAGTAGCTGGGAATATAGGCGCCCGCCAACACGCCCGGCTAATTTTTTGTGTTTTTGGTAGAGACGGGGTTTCACCGTGTTAGCCAGGATGGTCTCGATATCCTGACCTTGTGATCCGCCCGCCTCGGCCTCCCAAAGTGCTGGGATTACAGGCTTGAGCCACCACGCCCGGCTTATTTTTTTTTATTTAGTTATTTAGTTTGTTTGTTTGTTTTGAGACAGAATCTCACTCCATCACCCAGGCTAAAGAACAGTGGTGTGATCTCGGCTCACCACAACCTCCGTTTGTTTGTTTTGAGACAGAGGCTAAAGAACAGTGGTGCAATCTTGGCTCACCACAACCTCCGATTCCTGGGTTCAAGTGATTCTCCTGCCTCAGCCTCTCAAGTAGCTAGAATAACAGACGGATAGCACCATGCCTGGTTAATTTTTGTATTTTTATAGAGATGACATCTCAACATGTTGGCCAGGCTGGTCTCGAACCCCTGACCTCAAGTAATCTGCCTGCCTTGACCTCCCAAAGTGCTGGATTACAGGCGAGCACTGCCACGCCCAGCCCAACATTTAAGTTGTGAAATCTGCTCAGGCAGACACAGTGGCTCACGCCTGCAGTCCCAGCTACTCAGGAGGTCTAGGTGGAAGGATCACCTGAACCTCGGAGGTCAACACTTCAGTGAGTCGTCATCATGCCACTGCACTCCAGCCTGGGTAATAGAGTGAGACTCGTCTCAAAATAAAAAAATAAAAAGATAAAAATGTCACATCTATGAAGAATTGGCATACAGGATAGGTAAAAAAATATCTGTATTTTATTATGGCTTTCTCCTACCTTAAAGTACCATAATTCCAGGCCTGAAGTTACCTACTTTACTTCCCATTACTCTCATAGTAATATTATTAAAAAAAAAAAAAAAAAAAAGGCCGGGCACGGTGGCTCACGCCTGTAATCCCAGCACTTTGGGAGGCCAAGGTGGACAGATCACAAGGTCAGGAGATCAAGACCATCCTGGCTAACAGGGTGAAACCCCATCTCTATTAAAAATACAAAAAAATTAGCCGGGCGTGGTGGTGGGCGCCTGTAGTCCCAGCTACTGGGGAGGCTGAGGCAGGAGAATGGCGTCAACCTGGAAGGCAGAGCTTGCAGTGAGTGGAGATCCCGCCACTGCACTCCAGCCTGGGTGACAGAACGAGACTCCGTCTCAAAAAACAAAACAAAACAAAACAAAGCTGGCTGGGTGCAGTGGCTCACGCCTGTAATCCCAGAACTTTGGGAGGCCGAGGCAGGCGGATCACCTGAGGTCAGGAGTTTGAGACCAGCCTGGACAACATGGTGAAACCCCGTCTCTACCAAAATACAAAAATTAGTCAGGTATGGTAGCACATGCCTGTAATCCTAGCTACTCGGGAGGGTGAGGCAGGAGAATTGCTTGAACCTGGGAGTCAGAGGTTGCAGTGAGCCAAGATTGCACCACTGTACAATCTGGGCATCAGAGCAAGACTCCATGTCAAAAAAAAAAAAACAAAGCTTAGATTACTTTGAATCCGAAAGCAGAGAAGGGTGAAATCAAAGCAATAACTAAATTGCTCCTTTATTTGAAATTCATGCTAATTCTGAAAACAACATTTTTTTTTTTTGAGACAGAGTCTCGCTCTGTCGCCCAGGCTGGAGTACAGTGGCGTAATCTTGGCTCACTGCAAGCTCCACCTCCTGGGATCATGCCATTCTCCTGCCTCAGCCTCCCTAGTAGCTGGGACTACAGGCTCCCGCCACCATGCCGGGCTAATTTTTTGTATTTTTAGTAGAGATAGGGTTTCACTGTGTTAGCCAGGATGGTCTCAATCTCCTGACCTCATGATCCACCCGCCTTTGCCTCCCAAAGTGCTGGGATTACAGGCATGAGCCACCATGCCCGGACTTTTTAAAAAAAAAAAAAAAAAAAAAAAAACGGAGTCTCGCTCTGTCGTCAGGCTGGAGTGCAGTGGCGCGATCTTGGCTCACTGCAACCTCCACCTCCCAGGTTCAAGTTATTCCTCTGCGTCAGCCTCCCGAGTAGCTGGGACTACACGTGCCCGCCATCACGCCCGACTAATTTTTGTATTTTTAGTAGAGATGGGGTTTCACCATGTTAGCCAGAATGGTCTCGATCTTCTGACCTCATGATCTGCCCACCTCGGCCTCCCAAAGTGTGGGGATTACAGGCGTGAGTCACTGCGCCCTACTCAACAACATTCTTTATACATCTCTAAATGGGACTCAGATGAAAAAGGGCCAAGGCTACCTTTGAACAACTTTGGCAATGAAGTCATCTGTGCAGATCAGTGCATCCGACAGCCCTTTGTAGAGTTTACAGCTCACATGTGTTGAGTCCTGCACATCCATTACCACTGAAAGACAAAATTCATAGGAAATTGTTTTAGATTTAGCTTCTGAATTTCCAAAAAAGCCATAGGGACCAAACTGCTCCGTGAGAGGTGTTAGCCACCCACACAACTCACCACACACCAGGGAGTCATTCACAGGGTGCTGAAAAGATACGCTGAAACGAGACTCTGAGAGAGGACACACTTCAAATTGGAGGAGCCCAGGAGAATCTAAAAGGCAAAGAGAAAGATCATAAAACAACCAAATATAAGACTTCACACAGGCCGGACACGGTAGCTCACACCTGTAATCCCAGCACTTTGGGAGGCCAAGGCAGGTGGATTACCTGAGGTCAGGAGTTCAAGACCAGCCTGGCCAACATGGCGAAACCCCAACTCTACTAAAAAGAAAAAAAAAGAGGCCGGATGCAGTGGCTCAGGCCTGTAATCCCAGAACTTTGAGAGGCTGAGGTGGGCTCATCACCTGAGGTCAGGAGTTCGAGATGAGCCTGACTAACATGGACAAACCCCATCTCTACTAAAAATACAAAATACAAAATTAGCTGGGTGTGGTGGCACACGCCTGTAATCCCAGCTACTCAGGAGGCTGAGGGAGGAGAATCGCTTGAACCTAGGAGGCAGAGGTTGTAGTGAGCTGAGATCATGCCACTGCACTCCAGCCTGGGCAACAGAGTGACACTCCGTCTCAAAAAAAAAAAAAAAAAATTAGCCAGGTGTGGTGGCGCACGCCTGTAATCCTAGCTACTCCGAAGGCTGAGACAGGAGAATCGTTTGAACCTGGGAGGCGAGGGTTGCAGTGAACCAAGATGATGTCACTGAACCCCAGCCTGGGAAACAGAGCAACACTCTGTCTCAAAAAAAAAAAAAACACTTCACACAAATAACATTCCTTAAATGTACAGACTGAAATTCTCTCTCCCTCCTTGGAAACTGAATCTCACACTTTTTTCACATACAAAACCTACTATGTTATCCACAGATGATAGAAGGAATCAGATTCCAAGGAACCTGCCAGTTTGTTATAAATTTCTCCAGAACAAAAGTAGCTAGACTTTCTTTTTTTTTTTTTTTTTTTTTTTTTTTTTTGAGACGGAGTCTTGCTCTGTCGCCCAGGCTGGAGTGCAGTGGCACAATCTCGGCTCACTGCAAGCTCCGCCTCCCGGGTTCACGCCATTCTCCTGCCTCAGCCTCCCGAGTAGCTGGGACTACAGGCGCCCGCCACCACACCCGGCTAATTTTTTTTGTATTTTTAGTAGAGATGGGGTTTCACCATGTTGGCCAGGATGGTCTCAATCTCCTGACCTTGTGATCCGCCCGCCTTGGCCTCCCAAAGTGCTGGGATTACAGGCGTGAGCCACTGCGCCCGGCCAAAAGTAGCTAGACTTTCAATTTTCCAAGATGAAGAAACTTAATCCCTAAAATGTAAAAGGGAATTCTGAAAATAAAAGTGGCCGAGTGTCTCATTCTACTTGATAAGCAGATATCTAGAACCACTGCCATAAACTCTGCTTTCTATCAAGTGTTTGCAGCTCTTAGATGTGCAGCCCATAGTTTGGCAAGCAGAGATATAGAGGCTATAATCTAAAATAATGTATTTATTCCACATATATCTAGCCATCATCATATGTTCTTATGCCAGATGTGCTAGCAGCCTAGACACAAGGATCATATACTTTCTTTGTAAAAAGCATGCCTCTCTGTAGGATTAGCTCCATAACAACCTTATGAAAACTCATTTTTAAATGCCCTAAAGCTATGTGGAGACTTCTTAAGGCTTTTAAACACGCGAAACAGAAGTGCCACAACTTTGAACGTATATGCTCTACGTTATTACTCCAACTACTAAAAATTTCTCATTTCTAAAGCAATTCTTATTTCCACGAGAAGAATCTCCTGGCCCAGCACAGTGGCTCACGCCTGTAATCCCAACACTTTGGGAGGCTGAGGTGGGAGGATCGCCTGAGGCCAGGAGTTCAAGACTTCCTACACAACATGGCAAGACCCCCATCTCTACAAAAAAAAATGTTGCTGTATAAATATGCACACTGAAATAGAAAGTATAATATAAATTTCTTTAAAATTTGACTAGATGTAGTGGTGCATGCCTATAGTCCAGTGACTTGAGGAGCCTGAGGGAAAAGTATCACTTGAGCCCAGGAGTTTGAGGCCAAAGTGAACTATGACTGTACCACTGCTTTCCAGTCTCAGTAACAGAGCGACACCCTGTATCAAGAAAAAAAAAGGCCGGCCGGGCGCGGTGGCTCACGCTTGTAATCCCAGCACTTTGGGAGGCCGAGGCGGGCGGATCACGAGGTCAGGAGATCGAGACCACGGTGAAACCCCGTCTCTACTAAAAAATACAAAAGATTAGCCGGGCGTGGTGGCGGGCGCCTGTAGTCTCAGCTACTGGGAGAGGCTGAGGCAGGAGAATGGCGTGAACTCGGGAGGCGGAGCTTGCAGTGAGCCGAGATTGCGCCACTGCACTCCAGCATGGGCGACAGAGCAAGACTCCGTCTCAAAAAAAAAGAAAAAAAAGGCCAGGCATGGTGGCTCACGCATGTAATCTCAGCACTTTGGGAGGCCGAGGCAGGGAGACCACTGAGGTCACGAGTTCAAGACCAGCCTGGCCAACACGACGAAACCCCATCTCTAGTAAAACTACAAAGATTAGCCTGGCATGGTGGTGGATACTTGTAATCCGAGCTACTTGGGAGGCTGAAGCAAGAGAATTGCTTGAACCCAGGAGGCAGAGGTTGCAGTGAGTGAAGATCACACCACTGCACTCCAGCCTGGGTGACCAAGCAAGACTCCGTCTCAAAAAAACAAAACAAAAAGGCCAAGCGTGGTGGCTCATGCCTGTAATCCCAGCACTTCGGGAGGCTGAGGCGGGCAGATCACAAGGTCAGCAGATCGAGAGCATCCTGGCTAACACGGTGAAACCCCGTTTCCACTAAAAATACAAAAAAATTAGCCAGGCATGATGGCGGGCGCCTGTAGTCCCAGCTACTTGGGAGGCTGAGGCAAGAGAATGACATGAACCCAGGAGGCAGAGCTTGCAGTGAGCCAAAATTGCGCCACTGCACTCCAGCCTGGGCAACAGAACGAGACTCTGTCTCAAAAAAAAAAACAAACAAAAAAAAATTAAAAAAATAAAACAGATCTGATTTGCCTTCCCTGTTTCTTATTGTCTATCATTGGCACTGACACATACCTATCAACAGAGCGCTTCTGACTTAAGATTTTTAAAATTAACTATGGTTAGCTAGAACAGCCAAAATTTACAGCAAAGCTTCTAATAGCCAACTGTGTTTGAAAATCATCAGCATTTAGGCCGGGTGCCGTGGCTCACACCTGTAATCCCAGCACTTTGGGAGGCCTAGGAGGGTGGATCACGAGGTCAGGAGTTCAAGACCAGCCTGGCCATGATGGTGAAACCCCATCTCTACTAAAAAAAATTTAAACAATTAGCCAGAGGCTGAGGCAGGAGAATCGCTTGAACCCAGGAGGCGGAGGTTGCAGTGGACCAAGATCATGCCACTGCACTCCAGCCTGGGAAACAGTGAGACTCCATCTCAAAAAAAAAAAAAAAAAAAAAATCATGAGCATTTCAGAATCCTGAGAAAAGGGCTAAACCTTCTTAAAGCTGTAAGATTAAGTTCTCCAAACAATGGGGAGAGAAAATATACTCAGGACTAAACCTGGGAAGCACTCTCCTTTTTTTTTTTTTTTTTTTTTTTTTTTTTTTTTTTTTTTGAGACAGAGTCTCGCTCTGTCGCCCGGGCTGGAGTGCAGTGGCGCAATCTCGGCTCACTGCAAGCTCCGCCTCCCGGGTTCACGCCATTCTCCTGCCTCAGCCTCCGAGTAGCTGGGACTACAGGCGCCCGCCACCGCGCCCGGCTAATTTTTTTTTTGTATTTTTTAGTAGAGACGGGGTTTCACCGTGGTCTCGATCTCCTGACCTCGTGATCCGCCCGCCTCGGCCTCCCAAAGTGCTGGGATTACAAGCGTGAGCCACCGCGCCCGGCAGCACTCTCCTAACAACCTAAAATTTAACCTAAAACTGGCCAAGTACAGTGGCACCTATTATCCCAGCACCTTGGAGGCCAAGTCAAGAGGGTCACTTCAGCCCAGGAGTTAGAGACGAACGTGGGCAACATAGAGAGACCCTGTCTCTACAGAAAAAAATTAGCCAGGCTTGGTGGTACATGCTTATAGCCCCACCTACTTGGGAGGCTAAGGCAGGAGGATCGCTTGAGCCAAGGAGGTAGAGGCAGCAGAAAGCTGTGATCACGCCACTGTGGTTCAGCCTGGGCAACAGAGTGAGACCCTGTCTCAAAAAAAAAAAGCCTCTCTCATTACACCATTCCAAGTTCTACCTTATGTATATCTGCTACAAGGTACAGGCCCTAAAATACCCAGTTACATTACTATGTTCAGAAAAAGAGTTAAGAACATTGCAAAAAAAGCAGTGGTCTCCAAATGCTAATCTACAGACTGGTTCCATCAAAATGATTTTTGGAGTTTAGATTCCCAACTCTTCTCACTGAGATTATCATTCAGTTCATCTTCGTGTGGAAACAAAGCATCTGTGATTTTTTTTTTTTTTTTTTTTTGAGAGGGAGTCTCATTCTGTCACCCACGCTGGAGTACAGTGGCATGATCTAAGCTCAGTGCAACCTCCGCCTCCCAGGTTCAAGTGATTCTCCTGCCTCAGACTCCCAAGTAGCTGGGACTACAGGTGTGTACCACCACACCCAGCTAATTTTTGTATTTTTAGTAGAGATGGGGTTTCACTATGTTGGCCAGGATGGTCTCAACCTCTTGACCTCGTGATCTGCCCACCTCAGCCTCCCAAAGTGTTGGGATTACAGGCACAAACCACCGCACCCGGCCTGGTGTTTTTTTTTGTTTTGTTTTTTTTTTTTTTTTTTTTGAGACAGAGTCTCGCTCTTTCACCCAGGCTGGAGTGCAGTGGCGCGTTCTCGGCTCACTGCAGGCTCCGCCCCCCGGGGTTCACGCCATTCTCCTGCCTCAGCCTCCCGAGTAGCTGGGACTACAGGCGCCTGCCACCTCGCCCGGCTAATTTTTTGTATTTTTAGTAGAGACGGGGTTTCACCGTGTTAGCCAGGATGGTCTCGATCTCCTGACCTCGTGATCCGCCCGCCTCGGCCTCCCAAAGTGCTGGGATTACAGGCGTGAGCCACCGCGCCTGGCTGGTGTTTTGTTTTTGATACAGGGTCTTACTGTGTTACCCAGGCTGGAGTGCAGTGGTGCAATTTGAGCTCACTGCAATCTCTGCCTCCCAGGCTCAAGCGACAATCCTCCTGCCTCAGGATCCCGAGTAGCTGGGACCACAGGCACACACCACCACAACTGGCTACCTTTTTCTAGAGATGGGGTTTTGCCATGTTCCTCAGACTGATCTCAAATTATGGGCTCAAGTGATTTGCCCACCTTGGCCTCCCAAAGTGCTTGGATTACAGGCATGAGCCACCACACCTGGCCATCATCTGTAGTGTTAAAAGCTCCACGTTTGATTTTTTTTTTTTTTTTTTTTGAGACAGAGTCTTGCTCTGTCACCCAGGCTGGAGTGCAATGGCATGATCTAAGCTCACTGCAACCTCTGCGTCCCAGGTTCAAGTGATTCTCCTTCCTCAGCCTCCCAAGTAGGTGCGACTACAGTCGTGCACCACCACGTGCAGCTAATTTGCTTGACTTTTATGCCAAAAATGAAAAAAAAAAAAATTTTTTTAAGTTCTACAGGTGATTCTGATGGGCCACCAATTAAAGAACCACTGGAGAAGTAAGTTTCCATCTTCCAGTAAGCATATCAAAGGAAAGGCAGTACCTTCTTTCAGAATAGTTCTTTTGACACAGCTTCCAATGAGGGTGTTATAGGCCACTTGGTGTCTGATCAGATTTAGGATAAGAGGAATTCGGCCAGGGTGCTGAAAGGTGATTTTGCTAACAAGGGTTCCCTGTAGACTTCGGCCATCTGGAAGAGGAGCATCCTTGTTGAGGAAATAGCAGTGCTGCTGACCAGGAAGAGCCTGGGCAAAAAAAACAGTTAACGAGTGCTATTTAGTTACCTATTGTATTCCAACCACAAAGTATCCTGAAAAAACCTACTGCTCAAAAAAGTGCAGAAAAGTCTCCACAGTGAATGTTTTCATCAGCTGATATTATAAATGCCAATCAAGAACTAATTAGGCTGAAAAGATGTCTTTTTAGTAAATGCACTATGCTAGTGGTTTCCTAACCTAGCTAACATAAAAACTACCTCAGAAATCTATACTAAAGAGGTTCCTAAACCATAAATGCAAAATCTCTTTTTTTTTTTTTTTTTTTGAGACAGAGTCTCCCTCTGTTGCCCAGGCTGGAGTGCAGTGGCCCGATCTCAGCTCACTGCAAGCTCCACCTCCCGGGTTCACGCCATTCTCCTGCCTCAGCCTCCCGAGTAGCTGGGACTATACGCAGCCGCCAGCACACCTAGCTAATTTTTTGTATTTTTTTTTTTTTTTTTTTTTTTTTTTTTTTTTTTGAGACAGAGTCTCGCTGTGTCGCCCAGGCTGGAGTGCAGTGGCGCGATCTCGGCTCACTGCAAGCTCCGCCTCCCAGGTTCACGCCATTCTCCTGCCTCAGCCTCCTGAGTAGCTGGGACTACAGGCGCCCGCCACTGCGCCCGGCTAATTTTTTGTATTTTTAGTAGAGATGGTGTTTCACCGTGTTAGCCAGAATTGTCTCCCTCTCCTGACCGTGATCCGCCCACCTGGGCCTCCCAAAGTGCTGGGATTACAGGTATAAACCACCACGCCCGGTCGCAAAATCTCTATTTTTAATAAAACACCTATATAATAATAATGCAGCCAGAATTTGGTAGCTACTACTTTAGTCTATTGTAAAAGATTCAAATAAATTCAAGTCCAGATGAGGTTTTGGAACATTCCATTATTATTATTATTTTTGAGACAGGGTTTCACTCCCATTACCCAGGATGGAGTACAATGGTGCGATCTTGGCTCATTGCAATCTCCACCTCCCAGGATGAAGCCCCTCAGCCTCCTGAGTAGCTGAGACTACAGGCATGAGCAACCACATCTGCCTAATTTTTTTTTTTTTTTTTTTTTTTTTTGAGACAGAGTCTTGCTCTGTAGCTCAGGCTGGAGTGCAGTGGCGCGATCTCTGCTCACTGCAAGCTCCGCCTCCCAGGTTCACGCCATTTTCCTGCCTCAGCCTCCCAAGTAGCTGGGACTACAGGTGCCTGCCCCCACACCTGGCTAATTTTTTGTATTTTTTAGTAGAGACGGGGTTTTACCATGTTAGCCAGGATGGTCTCAATCTCCTGACCTCGTGATCTGCCCGCCTCAGCCTCCCAAAGTGCTAGGATTACAGGTGTGAGCCACTGCTCCCGGCCACATCTGCCTAATTTTTGTATTTTTTTTTTTTTTTTTGTAGAGACAGGATTTTGCCGGAGGATGAGGCAGAAGAATCACTTGAACCTGGGAGGCAGAGGTTGCAGTGAGCCGAGATCGCACCACTGCACTCCAGCCTGGGCAACGAGAGCAAAAAAAAAAAAGAAAATGACAGGCGCGGTGGCTTGCGCCTATAATCCCAGCACTCTGGGAGGTGGAGTAGGGTGGATCACAAGGTCAAGAGATAAAGACCAATCTGGCCAAGGTGGTAAAACCCCGTCTCTACTAAAAATACAAAAATTATCTGGGCGTGGTGGTGTATACCTATAGTCCCAGCTACTCAGGAGGCTGAGGCAGGAGAATCACTTGAACCCGGGAGGCAGAGGTTGCAGTGAGCCGAGATCGCGCCACTGCACTCCAGCCTGGCAACAGAGCTGGATTCCATCTCAAAAAATAAAAAAATCAAAAAGACAGTATTTTGCCATGTTGCCCAGGCTGGTATTGAACTCCTGAGCTCAAGTGATCTGCCTTGCCTTGGCCTCCCAAAGTGCTGGGATTACAGGTGTGAGTCACCATGCCCAGCCTCATAATTATTGCTTCCAGCATTTTCCTCTCTGTAATTACTTTCAGGATCTTTCCAGATTCTAAGCTCATAGCAGTTGAAAGAATTAAACAGTAAGAATTTATAACACCTACTTATGATATTCTAAAAGTTCAAAATACCATTAAGAGTCTGTCACCCTGCCAGGCAAGGTGGCTCACATCTGCAATCCTAGCACTTTGGGAGGCCGAGGCGGGTGGATCACGAGGTCAGGAGATCGAGACCATCCTGGCTAACATGGTGAAATCCCGTCTCTACTAAAAATACAAATTAGCCAGGCGTGGTGGCAGGCGCCTGTAGTCTCAGCTACTCCGGAGGCTGAGGCAGGAGAATGGTATGAACCCGGGAGGCAGAGCTGGCAATGAGCTGAGATGTCTCACCACTGCACTCCAGCCTGGGCGACAGAGCAAGACTCCAGCTCAAAAAAAAAAAGAGTCTATCACCCAAAATTTCTTTTTTTTTTTTATTTTTTTGAGACGGAGTCTCACTCTGTTGCCAGGCTGAAGCGCAATGGCGCGATCTTGGCTCACTGCAACCTCCGTCTCCCAGGTTCAAGCGATTCTCCTGCCTCAGCCTCCCGAGTAGCTGGGACTACAGGCGCATGCCACCACACTCAGCTAATTTTTGTATTTTTTTAGTAGAGACGGGGTTTCACCCTGTTGGCCAGGATGGTCTCGATCTCTTGACCTCGTGATCCACCCGCCTCGGCCTCCCAAAGTGCTGGGATTAGACCTGTGAAACACCACACCCAGCCTCTTTTTTTTCTTTTTGAGATAGAATTTCGCTCTTGTTGCCCAGGCTGGAGTGCAGTGGCGCAATCTTGGCTCACTGCAACCTCTGCCTCCTGGGTTAAGTGATTCTCCTCCCTCAGCCTCTCAAGTAGCTGGGATTACAGGCATGTTCCACCACACCTGGCTAATTTTTGTATTTTTAGTAGAGACAGGGTTTCACCATGTTGTCCAGGCTGGTCTCAAACTCCTGATCTCTAGTAAACCACCTGCCTTGGCCTCTCAAATTCCCGGGATTACAGGTGTGAGCCACTGCGCCCGGCCAATCACCCAAAAAATTCAACAAAGAAACGTACATTGTTGTTTCCTAATGGAAGCTCATGCCCTTTTATTTCAGTACATTTCCGAGATTTTTTTTTTTGAGACGGAGTCTCGTTCTGTCACCCAGGCTGGAGCACAATGGCACAATCTTGTCTCACTGCAACCTCTGCCTCCCGGGTTCAAGCCATTCTCCTGCCTCAGCCTCCCGAGTAGCTGGGATTACAGGCACCTGCCACCACACATGGCTAATTTTTTGTATTTTTAGTAGAGACGGGGTTTCACTATGTTGGCCAGGCTGGTCTCAAACTCCTGACCTCGTGATCCGCCTGCCTTGGCCTCCTAAAGTGCGGGGATTACAGGCGTGAGCCACCGTGCCCAGTCCATTTCTGAGATTTCTGTAATTTCCTGCCTTACTAAATAGGACATGATCCAGCAGTCTCGAAGAAACATATCTGACCTCAATAATGAAGATTATGATCTTGGGTCCAAACATAACCTATAACATTCTAGCTCCCTAGGGCTTTACTTACAGCATAAAATCTCATGTTGTGATTCAAAGGTATGGGGTCAGGGTCCTTTGATAGCTCAAACTGAGTGATCAGTTCATACAGCGGTGCATAAGTTGGTTGAGTTTCAAACAATGGAATTCCTGGAAAAACAAGAATCAATATAATGATCATGTTAAGATGAAAACACTGACAGCTCAGTTTCCCCTTGATATCTACATTCATTCACCCAAAAGAGTTCTTACTAAGCATTTACTAGTACAAAGCACTATAACATCTTTACGAGTTAATATTTCAATGAGGCATGTAAGACTGAAAGACGTCACGATAACCTGACTTTGAAGTTTCTTTTTCACACTTATAACAAGTAATAGATCCTGATGCTCAAAACTCACCTGTGCAGTTCTGCAGTTTCTGAACAAATGCTCTAGATACTGGGATTGGCTGGGGAAATTTCAAGAAGAAACAGGCAGGAAGATCAACACTGTTGGCACTGGTGATTGAGGAGAAGGAAGGGGTCCTTCAAAAAAAAGAGGGTGGAAGCGTTGGATTTTGACTTGATATAAAAATGAAAAACCCAAACACCTTTTTTTTTTTTTTTGAGACAGATTTTCCCTCTTAATGCCCAGGCTAGAGTGCAATGGCGCGATCTTGGCTCACTGCAACCTCTGCCTCCCGGGTTCAAGGGATTCTCCTATCTCAGCCTCGTGAGTAGCTGGGATTACAGGTGCCCACCACCACGCCCGGCTAATTTTTGTATTGTTAGTAGAGACGGGGTTTCACCATGTTGGCCAGGCTGGTCTTGAACTCCTGACCTCAGGTGTTCCGCTTGCCTCAGCCTCCCAAAGTGCTGGGATTACAGGCGTGAGCCACCGCGCCTGGCCCACAAACACCTATTCTTAAACATGTATGTATCACACAGACACATAAGTACAAACTCTCAAAAGCTCACTCTGTGAAACTTCCTACCCCCAATTCCCAGACATGCTATTGGTTAACACTGTAGAATTTAATCAAACATTTATGCTGAGGCATGTTCTCCAGTTATTACTCCAATGTAACTCCAAATGAACGTAAGATAAAAGGGGGCACTCATTAAGCCAGAGGAATTAGCACAGTTCTCTTCTTTCCCTCTCAGTGCAGAGAATGTGTTCTATGAGCAGACTTTGGAGAGGAACACTCAGATATCGAACAAAAGAGAAATCAATGAATGGATAAAACAAAAGGCCAACCTCTAGAAATTCAAGTGGGGTAAGAGCCAGGTTAAAAGTTGTTCCATACTGCGCTTTCAGAAAAATTGACTTTGCTACTCTAAAATTATATTTAACTTACCATTTATTGTCAACTGGATGTGACCCCATAATTAATGGTGCAATTGGGAGTTTGTACATAGCAGATGTTCCTTCAATTGTCACTGATGCATTCATGCCCAAAGATCGAGAAACTGGGGATAGGAAAGAAAAAGGGTATTCCTCAAAGTAATACAAATGATGGGGATCACAGTATGTTTTAAGAGGTTAATTTTTGCAATATTTGTCAGCTATAATTTATCAGATGCTGTTATTCCTTTATTTATTTATTTATTTATTTATTTATTTATTTTGAGACAGAGTCTTGCTCTGTCACCCAGGCTGGAGTGCAGTGGCGTGATCTCAGCTAACTGCAAGCTCCACCTCCCAGGTTCACATCATTCTCCTGCCTCAGCCACCCGAGTAGCTGGAACTACAGGCATCCGTCACCATGCCCGACTAATTTTTTGTATTTTTAGTAGAGATGGGGTTTTACCATGTTGGCCAGGATGGTCTCGATCTCTTGACCTCGTGATCCGCCCATCTTGGCCTCCCAAAGGACTAGGATTACAGGTGGGATTACAGGTGTGAACCACTGCGCCCAGCCTATTTATTTATTTATTTTTTTTTTTTTTGAGACGGAGTCTCGCTCTGTCTCCCAGACTGGAGTGCAGTGGCGCAATCTCGGCTCACTGCAAGCTCCGCCTCCTGGGTTCACGCCATTCTCCTGCCTCAGCCTCTCTGAGTAGCTGGGACTACAGGCGCCCGCCACCACGCCCAGCTAATTTTTTTGTATTTTCAGTAGAGACGGGGTTTCACCGTGGTCTCGATCTCCTGACCTCGTGATCCGCCCGCCTCGGCCTCCCAAAGTGCTGGGATTACAAGCGTGAGCCACCGCGCCCAGCCGAGCCCAGCCTATTTATTTCTTTTTTTATCAGAGGCAGAGTCTGGCTCTGTCCAGGCTGGAATGCAGTGGTGTGATCTCGACTCACTGCAACCTCCACCTCCCAGGTTCAAGCAATTTTCATGCCTCAGCCTCCCACGTACCTGGCATTACAGGAATGCACCACCATGCCTGGCTAATTTTTTTGTATTTTTTGTAGAGATGGGGTTTCATCAGGTTGGCCAGGCTGGTCTCAAACTCCTGGCCTAAAGTTGATCCACCCACCTCAGCCTCCCACAGTGCTGAAATTACAGGCATGAACCACCAGGCAAGGCCTGTAGTTCCTATAAAACTTAGAAATCAGGCCGGGTGTGGCCGGGCGCGGTGGCTCACGCCTGTAATCCCAGCACTCTGGGAGGCCGAGGCGGGCGGATCACGAGATCAGGAGATCGAGACCATCTTGGCTAACATGGTGAAACCCCGTTTCTACTAAAAAAAAAAATACAAAAAATTTGCCGGGCGCAGAGGCGGGCGCCTGTAGTCCCAGCTACTCGGGAGGCTGAGGCAGGAGAATGGCGTGAACCCGGGAGGCGGAGGTTGCGGTGAGCCAAGATTGCACCACTGCACTCCAGCCTGGGCAACAGAGCGAGACTCTGTCTCAAAAAAAAAAAAAAAAAAAAAGAAATCAGGCCGGGTGTGATGGCTCACGCCTGTAATCCTAGCACTTTGAGAAGGTGAGGCGGGTGGATCACAAGGTCAGGGGTTCAAGACCAGCCTGCAGAAGATGGTGAAACTGCATCTCTACTAAAATCACAAAAATTAGCCAGGTGCAATGACAGGCGCCTGTAATCCCAGTTATTCAGGAGGCTGAGGCAGGAGAATCACTTGAACTTGGGGGGCGGAGGTTGCAGTGAGCCGAAATCGCACCACTGCACTCCAGCCTGGGTGACAGAGTGAGACTCTGTCTGCGGGAAAAAAAAAAAATTAGAAATCCTGGAAGTTACCTTTCTAACCAACCAATAATTTTTGTCAGTAAATAAAACACAAGAAACAATGCAGTCCAATAACATCATTTCTGAAGGGCTCAGTATCAATGTTTACTTATTTTTTCTTCAGAATGCATTTAAGTAGGATCATAATAAAAGGACAGGCTGATGCACTGGCTCACACCTGTAATCCTAGCACTTTGGGAGGCCAATGCGGGAGGATGGCTTGAGCCCAGGACTTCGGGGGCTGCAGTGAGCTGTGATCAAATCACTGTACTCCAGCCTGGGCAACACAGTGAGAACTACCCCATCCCCCATGCCAAATTATAATAACAATAAAGGAGCCTGACGCCAAGGCTCACACCTGTAATCCTAGCACTTTCAGAGGCCAAGAGAGGTGGATCACTTCAGGTAAGGAGTTCAAGACCAGCTTGGCCAACATAGTGAAACCCCATCTCTACTAAAAATACAAGAATTAGCCAGGTGTGGTGGTGCATGCCTGTAGTCCCAGCTACTTGGGAGGCTGAGGCATAAGAATCACTTGAACCCAGGAGGCGTAGGTTGCAGTGAGCTGAGATCGCACCACTGCACTCCAGCCTGGGTGACAGAGTGAGACTCCATCTTAAATAAATAAATAAACAAACAAACGAACAATAAAGGGATGGAGTCAATGAGTGAAGCTACAAAGGGACCTAAGGAGGTATTAGTCCATTTCACTTTTTTTTTTTTTTTTTTGAGACGGAGTCTCGCTGTGTCCCCCAGGTTGGAGTGCAGTGGCGCGATCTCAGCTCACTGCAAGCTCCGCCTCCTGGGTTCACGCCATTCTCCTGCCTCAGCCTCCCAAGTAGCTGGGACTACAGGCGCCCGCCAACACGCCCGGCTAATTTTTTGTATTTTTTTTAGTAGAAACGGGGTTTCACCGTGTTAGCCAAGATGGTCTCGATCTCTTGACCTCGTGATCCGCCTGTCTCGGCCTCCCAAAGTGCTGGGATTACAGGCGTGAGCCACCGCGCCCAGCCCATTTCACTTTTTTTTGAGACAGAGTTTCACTCTTGTTGCCCAGGCTGGAGTGCAATGGCACAATCTCGGCTCACTGCAACCTCCGCCTCCCGGGTTCAAGTGATTCTCCTGCCTCAGCTTCCCAAGTAGCTGGGATTACAGGCATGCACCACCGTGCCTGGCTAATTTTGTATTTTTTTTTTTTTTTTTTTTTGAGCCAGAGTCTCGCTGTGTCGCCCAGGCTGGAGTGCAGTGGCCCGATCTTGGCTCACTGCAGGCTCCGCCCCTCAGGGTTCACGCCATTCTCCTGCCTCAGCCTCCTGAGTAGCTGGGACTACAGGCGCCTGCCACCTTGCCCGGCTAATTTTTTGTATTTTTAGTAGAGACGGGGTTTCACTGTGTTAGCCAGGATGGTCTTGATCTCCTGACCTCGTGATCCGCCCGCCTCGGCCTCCCAAAGTGCTGGGATTACAGGCGTGAGCCACCGCGCCCGGCCCAATTTTGTATTTTTAGTAGAGACAGGGTTTCTCCATGTTGGTCAGGCTGGTCTCGAACTCCTGACCTCAGGTGATTCACCCACCTCAGCCTCCCAAAGTGCTGGGATTACAGGCGTGAGCCACCATGCCCGGCAGTCTATTTCTCTTTATCTTTTCTTGTATTAAGGGCAAACAGAATATAATATCCATTACTATAGTTCTTTAATTTAGAAAACTTCACTTTTTTTTTTTTTTGATCAGTAACTCACTACGTTGCCCAGACTGGAGTACCATGACTATTTACACACACGATCATGGTATGCTACAGTCTCAAACTCCTGGGCTCAAGCAATCTTCCTGCCCAAACCTCCCAAGTAGGTAGGACTACAGGCATAAACCACCATGACCATCCTTCTTCATTTTTAAAACAATGAGTAAGCTGATTATCTCAGGTCAGACGGTTTATATCTCTTCTTATGAGTTGCTCATTTACTTATTTATTCAAAAGTACTTTTTTCTTTTTTTGAGATGGAGTCTCACTCTGTCACCTAGACTGGAGTGCAGTGGCGCAATCCTGACTCACTGCAACCTCCGCCTCCTGGGTTCAAGCAATTCTCTTGCCTTAGCCTCCTGAGTAGCTGGGATTGTAGGCGCGCACCACCATGCCTAGGTAATTTTTGTGTTTTTAGTAGAGACAGGGTTTCACCATGTTGGTCAGGCTGGTCTCGAACTCCTGACCTCATGATCTGCCCACCTCAGCCTCCCAAAGTGCTGGGATTACAGGCGTGAGCCACCGTGCCCAGCCCAAAAGTACTTATTAAGCTCCTATTATGTATGTGTGTATATACATACGTATGTACTTGTGAACACACATATACATGTGTGTGAGGTGTTGTGTGTATAAGGTGCAAATGGTAAGGTCAGCAAACTCATTAGAGAATAGCAAACCAGAAATTAAAGGCAAGCTGGGCACCAAACAAAACCTTTAATTCCTTTACAATTAAAGTCTTACCATTATTCTCATGCAAAATGATGGGAGATGCAGTCTTGTCATCCAGCAGGTCAGAAGGAGAGACATAGTACTTCAGGTTCATTAAATGACCTATAAAAAATAAAACTCGTAACTGTATCTTTATCAGGTAAATTACAAATACAGAAAAACATTAACATTTATTATATAAACCTATATTCAAGAAAGTAGTTTAACATATATGAAGAGTCATGCTCCAAAACAGCTTATGAAATATGGCAGGCCTGGTGGCTCACACCTGTAATCCTGGCACTCTGGGAGGCTGTGGCAAGAGGATCACTTGAGTCCAGGAGTTTGAGACCAGCATGGGCAACACAGTCAGACTCCACCTCTAAAAATAATAATAATAGGCCGGGCACGATGGCTAATGCCTGTAATCCTAGCACTTTGGGAGGTGAGACAGGTGAATCCCCTGAGGTGAGAAGTTTAAGACCAGCCTGGCCAACATAGTGAAACCCCATCTTTACTAAAAATACAAAAAAATTGGCCAGGCATGGTGGCTCACACCTGTAATCCCACAACTTTGGGAGGCCAAGGCGGGCGGATCACAAGGTCAGGATATCGAGACCATCCTGACTAACATGATGAAACCCCGTCTTGACTAAAAATACAAAAAATTAGCTGGGCATGGTGGCACGTGCCTGTAGTCCCAGCTATGCGGGAGGCTGAGGCAGGAGAATCGCTTGAACCCAGGAAGCGGAGGTTACAGTGAGCTGAGATCACGCCACTGCACTCCAGCCTTGGCAACAGAGGAAGACTCCGTCTCAAAAATAATAATAATAATAATCAGCCTGACATGCTGGTGAGTGCCTGTAGTTCCAGCTACTCAGGAAGATAAGGTGGGAGGTCAAGGATACAATGAGCTGTGATTGTGCCACTGCACTCCAGCCTGGAAGGCAGAGCAAGACCCCGTTTCAAAAAATAAAAATAAAAAATAAAGAAATATGACAGGTGCTTGGGTGTGGTGGCACACACCTGTAATCCCAGCACTTTGGGAGGCCAAGGCAGGCAGATCACAAGGTGAGGAGATCAAGACAAGCCTGGCCAGCATGGTGAAACCTCGTATCTAATAAAAATACAAAAAATTAGCCAGGCATGGTGGCTTGCACTTGTAGTCCCAGCTACTCGGGAGGCTGTGACAGGAGAATTGCTTGAACCCGGGAGGTGGAGGTTGCAGTGAGCTAAGATTGTGCCACTGCACTCCAGCCTGGGCGACAGAGCAAGACTCCATCTCAAAAAAAAGATAGATGACAGAAGTATGGATTCTGGGACTAACAATTTATTTCACACAATTGATTAAAAAAAAAAAAAGGCCAGGTGAACTGGCTCACACTTATAATCCCAACACTTTGGGAGGCTGAGGCTCGAGGATCACTTGAAGCCAGGAGTTCAAGTCTATAGTGAGTTATGACTGCACCCCTGTACTCTAGCCTAGGCAACACAGTGAGACCTCCATCTCTAAAAAAATTGTTAAAAGTTACCCAGGCATGGTGGCACTTGACTGAAGTCCTAGCTACTCAGGGGGCTGAGGCGGGAAGATCACTTAAGCCCAGAAGTTAAGGGCTGAAGTGAGCTATGTTCCTGCCACGGTACTTCAGCCAGAGGGACACAGCAAGGCTCTGTCTCAAAAAAGATAAGGACAAAAATGGGGAGGACAGGTATTGACAGCTTAGAAATCATCACAAAATGGCCAGGCACAGTGCCTCACACCTATAATCCCAGCGCTTTGGGAGGCCGAGGCAGGCAGCTCACCTACGGTCAGGAGATCGAGACCAGCCTGGCCAACATGGTGAAACCCTGTCTCTGGCAAAAATACAAAAATTAGCTGGGCATGGTGGCACATGCCTGTAATTCCAGCTACATGGGAGGCTGAGGCAGGAGAACTGCTGGAACCCGGGATGCAGAGGTTGCAATGAACCAAGATCACATCACTGCACTCCAGCCTGGGAGACAGAGCGAGACTCTGCCTAAAAACAAAAAACAAAAAAAAAGAAAGAAATCATCACAAAATACACAAACATCTGGTAATTTTCTCCCTCTGCTTATATGTTTATAAAACCCAAGATAAGGCCGGGCGCAGTGGCTTATGCCTATAATCCCAACTCTTTGCGATGCAGTGGCAGGAAGATCACTTGATCCCAGTTCAAGACCAGCCTAGGCAACATAGTAAGACCATGTCTCCATAAAATAACAAAACTTAGCCAGGCATGGTATCCTGCACCTGTAGTCCAAGCTACTCAGGAAACTGAGTTAGGGGGATTGTTTGGGCCCAGGGGGTTGAGGCTAGAGTAAGTCATGATTGCACGACTGCACTCCAGCCTGGGCAACAGAGCAAGACCCTGTCTCAAAAATAAATAAATAGGACTGGTGCAGTGGCCAATACCTGTTTGTAATCCCAGCACTTTGGGCAGCCGAGGAGGGAGGATCACTTGAAGTCAGGAATTTGAGACCAGCCTGGCCAACATGGTGAAACCCCATCTCTACTAAAAATACAAAAATTAGTCGGATGTGGTGGCACATGCCTGTAATCCCAGCTACTCGGAAGGCTGAGGCAGGAGAATCCCTTGAACCCAGGAGGCAGAGGTTACAGTGATCCAAGATTGTGCCACTGCACTCCAGCCTCGTGAGAGCCTATCTCAAGAAAAATAAACAAATACATAAGAATAAAAATTGGCCAGGCGCAGTGGCTCATGCCTGTAATCCCAGCACTTTGGGAGGCTGAGGTGGACGGATCACGAGGTCAGGAGATTGAGACCATCCTGGCTAACACTGTGAAACCCCGTCTCCACTAAAAAATACAAAAAAATTAGCTGGGCGTGGTGGCAGGCGCCTGTAGTCCCAGCTACTCAGGAGGCTGAGGCAGGAGAATGGCGTGAACCTGGGAGGTGGAGCTTGCAGTGAGCTGAGATCACGCCACTGCACTCCAGCCTGGGCGATAGAGCAAGACTCCGTCTCAAAAAAAAAGAATAAAAATTAATAAATAAATAGGCTGGGCACAGTGACTCATGCCTGTAATCCCAGCACTTTGGGAGACCAAGGTAGGCCAATCAGTCGAGGCGAGGAGTTCAGGACCAGCCTGGCCAACAGTGAAACCCTGTCTCTACCAACAATAGAATAAATTAGCTGGCTATTGTGGTGCACACCTGTAATCCCAGCTACTCAGGAGGCTGAGGCATGAGATTCACTTGAGCCCAGGAGGTGGAGGGAGCAGTAAGCCGAGATCATGCCACTGCACTCCAGCCTGGGCAACAAAGTGAGACTCTGTCTCAAAAAAATAAAATAAACAAACAAACTAAAGGTGAAATGAAAAGTAATGACCCTCAACTTAAATTAGACATGTTTCTAAACAAGCAAAATAGGATCACGTACCCCCACTCCTTGGTGTGAGATAGCCAACACTTCCATGAAGAATCTTATCCAAGGGACCAGCATTAGTTGCTTTCCTGTAAGACAAGTGATCTATGTTTGCTTATATTTAATCCCTGATGGTCTTGGTACACACTGATATTGAGTTCACCTCTCCAAAGTCTTTTCTTTTTTTTTTGAGACGGAGTTTCGCTCTTGTCGCCCAGGCTGGAGTGCAGTGGTGCAATCTCAGCTCACCGCAACCTCCGCTTCCCAGGTTCAAGTGATTCTCCTGCCTCAGCCTCCCGAGTAGCTGGGATTAAAGGCGCCCGCCACCACGCCCGGCTAATTTTTTGTATTTTTAATAGAGACGGGGTTTCACCATGTTGGGCAGGGTGGTCTCGAACTCGTGACCTCAGGTGATCCGCCCGCCTCGGCCTCCCAAAGTGCTGGGATTACAGGCGTGAGCCACCACGCCCGGCCCAAAGTCTTATAATACTATCATAATGGTTCTGTCTTGTAATTGAGCATATAGCAAATGTATTTCACCTCCAAAGTAAAGGGATTCTTCCCAAGTACACACCAGTATGTAGTATGGTGAACAAAAATTACACTTAGACTATTATTTCCCAGATGGGACTCCAGGTCTGATGAGTCTTGAGATAAAACCTATGGTAACCAACAACTTAACGATACTGATACTCAGAAGTTCGAATACAATCATCATTTCGGAAGAGAAAGGACATATTATCATACAGGCTTAATAGAGATGTATAAAATAGGACCCTAATCTCCCTGGAGAAAAACTCAAGGGATCATGCAGAATTAAGGTTTTAGCAGTCTTACCAGTACATAATTGCCATTTTAGAAAGATCTTGTTCTAAGGATTGGAGAGCCAAGTACATTTTAGTCTTCAGTTTGCTGGAGAGTAAATGAGAAGAACATGAGTTAATAGTTGAAAAACATGACCGGGCGGGGTGGCTCAGCCTGTAATCCCAGCACTTTGGGAGGCTGAGGCGGGCAGATCACCTGAGGTCAGGAGTTTGAGACCAGCCTGGCCAACATTGCGAAACCCCGTCTCTACTAAAACTACAAAAATTAGCCGAGCGTGGTGGCAGGCACCTGTAATCCCAGCTGCTCGTAAGGCTGAGGCAGGAGAATTGCTTGAACCCGAGAGGCGGAGGTTGCAGTGAGCCAAGATCACACCACTGCACTCCAGCCTGGGTGACAGAACAAGATTCCATCTCAAAAAAAAAAAAAAAAAAAAAAGTTGAAAAATACACATATATACATACAAACACAAACAGTGACATAGAGGGCCTAAAGAGCAAGTCTAAATTGAAGGCAAAAATATATATTTTTTTAAAAAACTGGCTAGGCGCAGTGGCTCACGCCTATAATCCTAGCAATTTGGGAAGCCGAGGAGGGCGGATTGCCTGAGCTCAGGAGTTTGAGACCAGCCTGGGCAACATGGTGAAACCCCGTCTCTAATAAAATAAAATAAAAAATTAGCCAGGCGTGGCAGCGTGTGCCTGTAGTCCCAGCTACTTGGCAGGCTAAGGCAGGAGAATTGCCTGAACCTGGGAGGTGGAGATTGCAGTGAGCCGAGATCGTGCCATTGCATTCCAGCCTGGTGGCAGAGCGAGACTCTGTCTCAAAAAACAAAAAAACAAACAAAAACCAAAAAAAAAAAACTGGCCAGGCATGGTGGCTCACGCCTGTAATCCCAGCCCTTTGGGAAGCCAAGGTGGGTGGATCACCTGAGGTCAGGAGTTCGAGACCAGGCTGGCCAAGATGGTGAAACCCCACCTCTACTAAAAATGCAAAACTTAGCCAGGTTGGTGGCGGGCGCCTTTAATCCCAGCTACTCGGGAGGCTGAGGCAGGAGAATCGCTTGAACCCAGGAGGCGGAGGTTGCAGTGAGCCGAGATGACACCACTGCACTGCAGCCTAGGCGACAGAGCAAGATTCCATCTCAAAAAAAAAAAAAAAAATAGTAATTAGCCGGGCGTGGTGGCGCATACCTGTAATCCCAGCTACTCGGAAGGCTGAGGCAGGAGAACTGCTTGAACCTGGGAGGTGGAGGCTGCAGTGAGCTGAGGTTATGCCACTGCACTCCAGCCTGGGTGACAGAGCGACAATCGTATTAAAAAAAAAAAAAAAAAAAATTTTAAAACATTAATTCTTTTTTTTTTTTTTTTTTGAGACGGAGTCTCGCTCTTTCACCCAGGCTGGAGTGCAGTGGCGCGATCTCGGCTCACTGCAGGCTCCGCCCCCCGGGGTTCACGCCATTCTCCTGCCTCAGCCTCCCTTGTAGCTGGGACTACAGGCGCCTGCCACCTCGCCCGGCTAATTTTTTGTATTTTTAGTAGAGACGGGGTTTCTTTTTTTTTTTTTTTTTTTTTTTTTTTTTGAGACAGAGTCTTGCTCTTTCGCCCAGGCTGGAGTGCAGTGGCGCAATCTCGGCTCACTGCAAGCTCCGCGTCCTGGGTTCACGCCATTCTCCTGCCTCAGCCTCTCCGAGTAGCTGGGACTACAGGCGCCCGCCACCACGCCCGGCTAATTTTTTTTTTGTATTTTTTTTAGTAGAGACGGGGTTTCACCGTGGTCTCGATCTCCTGACCTTGTGATCCGCCCGCCTCGGCCTCCCAAAGTGCTGGGATTACAAGCGTGAGCCACCGCGCCCGGCCGAGACGGGGTTTCACCGTGTTAGCCAGGATGGTCTCGATCTCCTGACCTTGTGATCCGCCCGCCTCGGCCTCCCAAAGTGCTGGGATTACAGGCGTGAGCCACTGCGCCCGGCCCAAAACATTAATTCTTGACCGGACCTCAGGTGGTCCACCCACCTCAGCCTCCCAAAGTGCCAGGATTAAAGGCGTGAGCCACTGTACCCAGCTTAAAATAAAATTTTTTTTGTTACTACATATATATATATATATATATATATATATATATATATATATATACACATATTTTTTTTTTTTTTTGAGACAGCATCTCGCTCTGTCAACCAGGCTGGAGCACAGTGACACAATCACTGCTCACTGCACCCTCAAACTACTAGTTTGAAGTGATCCTCCCACCTTAGCCTCCCAAGTAGCTGGGACTACAGGCACTCATCACCACTCATCTAACCTGTTGTTGTCCTTCTGCTAGAGACAGGGTCTCATTATGTTGCCCAGGCTGGTATTGATCTCCTGAGCTCAAGAAATCTTCCTGTCTTGGCCTCCCAATGTGCTGGGATTAGAGGCATGAGCCACTTTGACTGGCTTCACTACTATTAAAGCCTATTTTTAGCACTTCAAAGCTTATTTTTATCTCTGTTTTAAAAAGCCAAATACGTTAATAGAATCCCAGGTAGGTTAAAAATAGAATTAAAGCCAGTTCCACAACAACTAATTCCTTTCAGCCTGGAAATTGGAATGTTGGACATCTCAAAGATTATATTCTGTCTTCCAGCATTATGATCGATTAATCAGGCACTGCCTATTGAAAATATCTTTAAAAGGCCTAATGTTGGAAGCTGAGCTACAGATTGCAGTGTAAGTAGAAACTAGGAGTGACAAATAGCAGAAGAGTTGGCAAATTTCTAGGCATAAGGTGGCTTATAGATTTATACTGATTTTTACAAACAAAAGCAAAAATATTAAAAATACTTACTTGTCCCCTGGAAGGTTATACAGATTAACAAGGCCCTTAAGGTGCTTAGAAAATTCATCAAAATTTTTTTCCCTATAAGGAGTTCAGGGAAGAGGGGAAAAAGAGGAAAATAAAACATAAAATTATTACTCAATCTTACAACAAAGTGCCAAAAATCACAGCTATATAAAACTGATTTTAATAATCAGCTTTAACCGTTTTCCTCAAAAGTTTTCTAGCATCAATGAAAAGCAGCAAAAGAAAAGAAAAGATTTTCCTTTGTCTCTCTGCTCCACTTTCCCTGGAGAAGGTGCTAATAAGCAGTGTGAAAGTTAAAAGGAAGGTGGGCAAAACCTCTTTACCAGGTGTTTTATTAACTCCCAAGTAATGAAACCTGATTTAAATCAATCATTAACAACTTTCCTTTCTTTTCCCTTTTTATTAATTTTTTTATAGAGACAGGGTTTCCCAACGTTGTCCAGGCCAGACTCTAACTCCAGGACTTAAGCAATGCTCTCACTTCAACCTCTCACCTTCAACAACAGGTGTGCACCACCACACCCAGCTCCTTTCTTCCAAATATATAATTGAATTTGGATGTCAACAAAAATAAAACTTTTGATTGCACAGATAAGAAGAAGAAAATAAATTGGGAAGGGCTGGGCACGGTGGCTCACGCCTGTAATCCCAGCACTTTGGGAGGCCGAGGTGGGTGGATCATGAGGTTAGGAGATCAAGACCATCCTGGCTAACACGGTGAAACCCCGTCTCTACTAAAAATACAAAAAAAGGCCGGGCGTGGTGGCTCAAGCTTGTAATCCCAGCACTTTGGGAGGCCGAGGCGGGCGAATCACGAGGTCAGGAGATCGAGACCACGGTGAAACCCCGTCTCTACTAAAAATACAAAAAATTAGCCGGGCGTCGTGGTGGGCGCCTGTAGTCCCAGCTACTCGGAGAGGCTGAGGCAGGAGAATGGCGTGAACCCAGGAGGCGGAGCTTGCAGTGAGCCGAGATTGCGCCACTGCACTTCAGCCTGGGCGACAGAGCGAGACTCCGTCTCAAAAAAAAAAAAACAAAAAACAAAAAAGAAAATTAGCCGAGTGTGGTGGCGGGTACTCGTAGTCCCAGCTACTCAGGAGGCTGAGGCAGGAGAACAGCGTGAACCCAGGAGGCGGAGCTTGCAGTGAGCCGAGATCACGCCACTGCACTTCAGCCTGGGCGACAGAGCAAGACTCTGTCTCAAAAAAAGAAAATAAATTGGGAAGACACAACACTTGTGGGTATACAGCAACATGAGAGCAAAGATGAGAGGGAAAACAAATACTGGGACAGAGATGGAGACCCAGAGAAAAGGTAGTGGGTACTCTCGAGGCAAACTACCCATTAGAAAATATTGCTATGATCAGATATACCCTAGAAAAAATAAACTACTACCATGACCTCTGGCTTTCTAGGACCCAATATTCAGGCTTCGATTGTCGGACAAATGGGCTTTTGTGGATAGGTTTAGGAATCCAATACATCTCCACAATTCAACTCTTGATATCTTTTTTCAAACTTGAAAAAAAAGCTCTCTGGAAAGCTAAGCTGCCATGACAATGTCAGACACTTGAGTAGACATTCGGTGAGCATTTACTAAGCACTTACAGTCAACAGTGCTATTAAGACAGTAAAAAGAAACGAGTAGCAGCAAAATATATTCTTTACCTTAATATTACCATCTATACTAAATGGTAGTATCAGGTAAAAGTCAACATTATTTCTTTTTTTCTCTTTTTCTTTTATGAGACAGAGTCTCACTCTGTCATCCAGGCTGGAGTCCCATGGCAATGGCGCGATCTCAGCTCACTACAACTTCCGCCTCCTGAGTTCACGCGATTCTCCAGCCTCAGTCTCCTGTGTAGCTGGAATTACAGATGAGCACCACCACACCCGGCTAATTTTTTGTATTTTTAGTACACATAAGGATTCACTCATGCCCGGATACTACAAAAATTAGCCGGGCATAATGGCAGGTACCTGTAATCCCAGCTACTCAGGAGGCTAAGGCAGGAAAATCGCTTGAACCCGGGAGGGGGAGGTTGCAGTGAGCCTAGATTGTGCCACTGTACTCCAGCCTGGGCAACAGAGTGAGACACCATCTCAAAAAAAAGGCCGGGCGCGGTGGCTCATGCCTGTAATCTCAGCACTTTGGGAGGCCGAGGCGGGCAGATCACGAGGTCAGGAGATCGAGACCATCTTGGCTAACACGATGAAACCCCATCTCTACTAAAAATACAAAGATTATCCGGGCATGGTGGCGGGCGCCTGTAGTCCCAGCTACTTGGGAGGCTGAGGCAGGAAAATGGCGTGAACCCGGGAGGCAGAGCTTGCAGTGAGCAGAGATCACACCACTGCACTCCAGCTTGGGCGACAGAGCGAGACTCCATCTCAAAAAAAAAAAAGAAAAAAGAAAAAAAAAAAACGCTTTTACACACACACATACACAACTTAGTTCCTCAATGTGAACACTCTAAGATATCCTCATGTGGTGCCTGAGAACTTTGCTATGCTCAAAACAAAGTGTATGTAATAACTTCCTTAAATTCCCCAAAAGTCTTAATTCTGAGTTTAAATTTAAGTACAGAAATTTCCACTCAATTAAAAGTGAAAAAATCCACTATCTGCTAAAAGCAACTATCTTCAAGCCTAGTACTTTTACTGTAACACACATATACCTTCTAAATGAAACAATTTTTCCCAAAATCAAAGCAAAAAAGTTATTTTCATGGTATTATACTCAATTATCAAGCCTTCTCTGATTCAATGATTACCTTCTACTTATTTTGTTCCACACACAATTCTTTATTTTTTTTTTTTGAGACAGTCTCGCTCCATCACTCAGGCTGGAATGCAGTGATGTGATCCCAGCTCACTGCAACCTCCACCTCCCAGGCTCAAGCCATCTTCTGTCTCAGCCTCCCGAGTAGCTGGGATTATACGTGTGAACCACTACGCTCAGCCACTTTTTTTTTTTTTTTTTTTTGAGACAGAGTTTTGTTCTTGTTGCCCGGGCTGGACTGTAATGGCACGATCTTGGCTCACCACAACCTCTGCCTCCCGGGTTCAAGCGATTGTCCTGCCTCAGCCTCCCAAGTAGCTGGGATTACAAGCATGTGCCACCACGCACGGCTAATTTTGTGTTTTTAGTAGAGACAGGGTTTCTCCGTGTTGGTCAGGCTAGTCTTGAACTCCCGACTTCAGGTGATCTGCCTGCCTCGGCCTCCCAAAGTGCTGGGATTACAGGCATGAGCCATCATGCCCGGCCTCACATTCAGCTAATTTTTGTATTTTTTGTAGAGACGGGGTTTCACCAGGCTAGGTAGGCTGGTCTTGAACTCCTGGCCTCAAGTGATCTGCCCACTTTGACCTCCCAAATTGTTGGGATTATAGGCATGAGCCACGGCCCCCAGCTATATGGAATTCCTAAACCTAGATCAGCAATTCCCAACCAGGGGTGATTTTGCGCCCCAGGGGACATGGTTGTAACAACTAAGGAGATATTACTGGCAACTAATGAAGAGGCCAGGGATGCTATTAAACATAATAGAATGCACCAGGCCACCCAGGAGCAAAGAATTTTCCAATCCAAATTGTTATTAGGACCAAGTTTAAGAGACCCTGGGATATCTTTCTGTTGGGAATCTGAGGCAAAATAAGAAAAAAAAATTAAAACTTAAAGAAACAGGGGCGGGAGCAGTGGCTCACGCCTATAATCCCAGCACTTTGGGAGGCCGAGGCGGGTGGATCACGAGGTCAGGAGATCGAGACCATCCTGGTTAACACAGTGAAACCCCATCTCTACTAAAAATACAAAAAATTACCCAGGCATGGTGGTGGGCGCCTGTAGTCCCAGCTACTCAGGAGGCTGAGGCAAGAGAATGGTGTGAACCCAGGAGGCGGAGCTTGCAGTGAGCCGAGACCGCCACTGCACTCCAGCCTGGGCGACAGTGCGAGACTCCATCTCAAAAAATAATAATAATAATTAAATAAAAATAGGCTGGGTGCAGTGGCTCACGCCCGTAATCCCAGCACTTTGGGAGGCCGAGGTGGGCGGATCACCTGAGGTCAGGAGTTCGAGATCAGCCTGGGCAACATGGTGAAACCCTGTCTTTACTGAAAATACAAAATTAGCGGGGCATGGTGGCACATGCCTGTAATCCCAGCTACTCGGGAGGCTGAGGCAGAATCGCTTGAATCTGTGAGGCAGAGGATGTGGTGAGCCAAGATCACGCCATTGCACTCCAGCCTGGGCAACAAGAGTAAATCTCCATCTCACCAAAAAAAAAAAAAACAAAAAATAAAAATAAAAAAACAAAAAAGGGGCCAGGTGCTCAGTGAGCCGAGACCGCACCATTATACTCCAGACTGGGTAACAAGAACAAAACTCTGTCTTAAAAAAAAAAAAGAAAAGAAAAGGGCCCAGCATGGTGGCTCTCACAACTGTAATTTCAGCACTTTGGGAGATATGAGGTCAGGAGTTCGAGATCAGCCTGGCCAACATGGCGAAACCTCGTCTCTATTTTTTTTTTTTTTCTGAGATGGAGTCTTGCTCTGTCACCCAGGCTGGAGTGCAGCGGCATGATCTCGGCTCACTGCAACCTCTGCCTCCCAGGTTCAAGCAATTTTCTGCCTCAGCCTCCCAAGTAGCTGGGATTACAGGTACTCACCACCACGCCTGGCTAATTTTTTTTTCTCTTTTTTTTTTTTTTGAGATGGCATCTCACTGTGTCGCCCAGGCTGGAGTGCAGTGGCGAGATCTCGGCTCACTGCAAGCTCCGCCTCCCGGGTTCATGCCAGTCTCCTGCCTCAGCCTCCCAAGTAGCTGGGACCACAGACGCCTGCCACCACACCCAGTTAATTTTTTGTATTTTTTTTTTGTTAGTAGAGATGGGGTTTCACCGTGTTAGCCAGGATGGTCTCGATCTCCTGACCTCATGATCCACCTGCCTCAGCCTCCCAAAGTGCTGGGATTACAGGTGTCAGCCTAAATTTTATATTTTTAATAGAGATGGGGTTTCACCATCTTGGCCAGGCTGGTCTTGAACTCCTGACCTCGTGGATCCACCTGCTTCAGCCTCTCAAAGTGCTGGGATTACAGGCGTGAGCCACCGCACCCAGCCACCTAGTCTCTATTAAAAATACAAAAATTAGCCAGGCATGGTGGCACACACATGCAGTCCCAGCCGCTCCGGAGGCTGAGGCAGGAAAATCACTTGAACCCAGGAGGCAGAGGTTGCAGTGAGCTGAGATCACGCCACTGCACTCCAGCCTGAGCGATAGAGCAAGACTCCATCTCAAAACAAAAACAAAAACAAAAAAACCCTGGGATAGAGTAGGGTGAAAAGCTATGCTATGTCAATTCAGGATGTGATTAAGTATAGACTCTTAAAAATCTTTGCCCAAGAAAATAAACTTGTTCCTGAGGAGAATAACTTCTGACCAGTCTTAAAACCCAGCTGTAAAGAATAGCACTGTCAATATCAAGGAATATAAATCGTATTTGCTCACCTTAGCTGCTGTACAAGCTCTGGACAGCTCTGAAATCAAAGAAATTATGTTAAAACACTGAAACTACTTTAGCAACTTTGAAGATATCAAAAGCCTTTCTCTTTTTCTATAGCACATGTTTTACAACAAAACCATTAAAACTACAGATGGTCCTCATATTAAAATATTAAAAAGTATCTTCTTCCTACTTGGTGAACCATAGGGTGAGAAATTTAAAGCCAAAGCATATGAAATAGTTTTTAAAGGAATCAACTTTCAGTAGCTTGTTTAAAACATTAGGAACTCTAATGCCATACATGGAATTCATATCAAATTGTCTGGTTACACAGATTTTATATTCATCTCTATTACATAATTTTTCAGATCATCTGTTCTTGATTATAATCTCTTTGAGGGTAGGAACCCCGAGTAATTTATTTCTGTATCCCCAGCACCTATTGTTCAATTGCAGCTCACGTTTGTTGATATGAAATGAAAAGGGTTCCTGCCGGTGCAGTGGCTCACGCCTGTAATCCCAACACTTTGGGAGGCTGAGGCAGGTGGATCACTTGAGGTCAGGAGCTGGAGACCAGCCTGGCCAACATAGAGAAATCCCGTCTCTATTAAAAATACAAAAATTAGCCAGGAATGGTGGCACACACCTGTAATCCCAGCTACTTGGGAGACTGAGGCAGGAGAATCGCTTGAATCCAGGAGGCAGAGATTACAGTGAGCCCAGATCATGCCACTGCACTCCAGGCGACAGAATGAGACTCTGCCTCGAAAAGAAAAGAAAAGAGAAGAGAAGAAAAAAGAAAAGAAAAGAAAAGGAAAAGCAAAGAAAAGAGAAGAGAAGAAAAAAGGAAAGAAAAGAAAAGGAAAAGCAAAGAAAAGAAGAGAAAAGTAGAGAAAGGAAAGAAAGGAAAGAAAAGAAAGAAAGAAAGAAAGAAAGAAAGAAAGAAAGAAAGAAAGAAAGAAAGAAAGAAAATGCACACGTATGTTTATTGCGGCACTATTCACAATAGCAAAGAGTTGGAACCAACCCAAATGTCCAACAACGATAGACTGGATTAAGAAAATGTGGCACATATACACCATGGAATACTATGCAGCCATAAAAAATGATGAGTTCGTGTCCTTTGTAGGGACATGGATGAAACTGGAAAACATCATTCTCAGCAAACTATCGCAAGGACAAAAAACCAAACACTGCATGTTCTCACTCATAGGTGGGAATTGAACAATGAGAACTCATGGACACAGGAAGGGGAACATCACATTCCGGGGACTGTTGGGGGGTGGGGGGAGGGAGGAGGGACAGCATTAGGAGATATACCTAATGCTAAATGACGAGTTAATGGGTGCAGGAAATCAACATGGCACATGGATACATATGTAACAAACCTGCACATTGTGCACATGTACCCTAAAACCTAAAGTATAATAAATAAATGAAGAAAAAAAAAGAAAGAAAGAAAGAAAGAAAGAAAAGAAAGGAAAGAAAAGAAAGGAAAGAAAGGAAAGAGAAAGGGAAAAGGGTTCCTATGGTGTTTCCACTTGTCAAAGCCTTTGGATGATGTCAGAGATGGGACCCATGTTTTCTAAATCCCATTCTATAGCTGTTGATTTTGTAGTCCATCACATCATCTCTACAGTGGCTCATGAAAAAACCTAAACGCAAGCTATTTAAACCCCAACAATTAATTTTAAAATGAATGTCCCTAAGTAAACCCCACAGATTCCAGTGAAATATCAACAACACATACCACAGGATTCTCCCCATGGTGAGCCACTTTTACATCACAAAGCTGTCCTGCAGGATCTAACTGCACTTCCACATAGAACATATCTGACGTGATGTAACATTCAGTGCCACTGGCACTGAGATGAGAGCCCAGTCTAGCAGGAACAAATCAAAACAAAAATTAATAGAAGACACATAAATAAAGCCACCCAAAGTTAACACTAAGTTAAACATTTCTGCCTACAGAAAGACTACTTACCCATTCTGTCTTGCTATGGACTCCAAACGATCAGTCATTGCTGGTAAAGATGTTACTGTAAAAGGATGAAAAAAGTAAGTCAAAAGAATGCTCCAAATGACTTAAATGATATTCTTTGAAGACAGAAAGATTCATCCTTCCAAAACCATAAACATATTCAGTAGTTCAAATGCTTGTAATTTGCATAAAGTTCATTGATAAAGGTTAGCTGTGGCCTATGCAGTACTAAAGGTCAAAAAAAAAGATCTATTTGAAAAATTACTGAACCTTTCTCCTCTCCTGTTTTCATTACTCCTTATGTGGGACAAACTGCCTTTAACTTAAGACACATTTATCTGCTAATGATAGAATAAGAAAGATTAACATTAAAACTAACATAAAAAAACCTCGACATTAACAACACCATTAATCACAACAGTCAAAAGGTTAAAACAATCCAAGTGTCCACTAGCAGATGAATGGATAAATGAAATATATATACATAAAGAGGAGTACTTTTCAACCTTAAAAAAGAAAGAAATTCTAACAAATGCTTCAAAATAGATGAACCTTGAAGACATTACGTTAAGTGAAATAAGCCAGTCACAAAAGGACAAATATTATATGATTCCACTTATATGAGGTATACAGAGTAGTCAAATTCATAAAGACAGGAAGCAGAATGGTGGCTGCCAAAGACTGGGGGAAGGCGGGAATGGGACATTACAGAATGTAAGCTTGGGAAGATGAGTGAAGTTTTACAGATGGACAGTGGTGATGATTATACAATAATATAAATGTACTTAATGCTACTGAGCTATACACTTAGAAACAGAGAAAATGGTAAATTTTATGTTACCTATATTTTACCACAATTAAAACAGAAAAAAAGGCCTGGTGCGGTGGCTGACGCCTGTAATCCTAGCACTTTCGGAGGCCGAGGCGGGTGGATCACAAGGTCAGGGGTTCGAGACCAGCCTGACCAACATAGTGAAATCCTGTCTCTAATAAAAATGCAAAAGTTAGCCGGGCATGGTGGTGCACGCCTATAATCCCAGCTTCTCGGGAGGCTGAGGCAAGAGAATGGCCTCAACCCAGGGCGGGGGGCGGTGGTTGCAGTGAGCAGAGATCGTGCCACTGCACTCCAGCCTGGGTGACAGAGTGACACTCTGTCTCAAAGAAAAAAAAAGGAAAGAAAAAAAAGGTAAAGAAGATAATACTCAGCTGAGACCGGGCAAAGTGGCTCACACCTGTAATCCCAACACTTTGGGAGGCCAAGGCAGGCAGATCACCTGAGGTCAGGAGTCCAAGACCACCCTGGCCAACATGGCAAAACCCCATCTCTACTAAAAATCCAAAAATTGCCGGGCGCTGTGGCTCAAGCCTGTAATCCCAGCACTTTGGGAAGCCAAGGCAGGTGGATCACAAGGTCAGGAGATCGAGACCATCCTGGCTAACACGGTGAAAACCCGTCTCTACTAAAAATACAAAAAATTAGCCGGGCGTGGTGGTGGGCGCCTGTAGTCCCAGCTGCTCGGGAGGCTGAGGCAGGAGAATGGCGTGAACCTGGGAGGCGGAGCTTGCAGTGAGCTGAGATTGCACCACTGCACTCCAGCCTGGGCAACAGAGCAAGACTCCGTCTCAAAAAAAAAAACCCAAAAATTAGCCGAGCGTGGTAATGGGCGCCTGTAATCCCAGTTACTCAGGAGGCTGAGGCAGAAGAATCACTTGAATCCGGGAAACAGAGATTGCAGTGAGCAGAGATCACGCCACTGCACTCCAGCCTGGACAACAGGGTGAGACACTGTCTCCAGAAAAAAAAAAAAAAAAAAAACCTCAGCTGAATTAGGTTCATTTCTGGTGGATCAAAGTAAAATCTGTTTTTACTTTCATTATTCCCCAAAAATAGAATTAGTCATTATAAGCATGAATAATCAAGCTCATGAGTTATATTTTACATTTGCTTTCCTGGAAATTTGCTCCATAAACACCATAAAAATCTTTTTAAACGAGTTAAAATGTCCATCTTCTGGATAGGCATGGTAGCTCACGCCTGTAATCCCAGCAATTTGGGAGGCCGAGGCGGGTGGATGAGGAGGTCAGGAGATCGATACCATCCTGGCTAACACGGTGAAACCCCATCTCTACTAAAAATACAAAACATTAGCCAGGCGTGGTGGGACGCACCTGTAGTCCCAGCTGCTTGGGAGGCTGAGCCAGGAGAATCGCTTGAACCCGGGAGGCGGAGGTTGCAGTGAGCCAAGATTGTGCCACTGCACTCCAGCCTAGGTGACAGAGTGAGACTCCATCTCAAAAAAAAAAAAAATCGTCGTGAGGTGCAGTGGCTCACGCCTGTGATCCCAGCACTTTGGGAGGCCAAGGCGGGCGGATCACCTGAGGTCGAGAGATCGAGACCAGCCTGACCAACATAGAAAACCCTGTCTCTACTAAAAATACAAAATTAGCCGGGCGTGGTGGCACATGCCTGTAATCCCAGCTACTTGGGAGGCTGAGGCAGGAGAATCACCTGAACCCAGGAGGCAGAGGTTGTGGTGAGCCGAGATTCCACCACTGCACTCCAGCCAGGGCAACAAGAGCGAAACTCCGTCTCAAAAAAAAAAAAAAAAAAGTCCATCTTCTTATCGAGATTAATCAGAAATAAACGTGAAGGCCGGGCGCGGTGGCTCACGCTTGTAATCCCAGCACTTTGGGAGGCCGAGGCGGGCGGATCACGAGGTCAGGAGATCGAGACCACGGTGAAACCCCGTCTCTACTAAAAATACAAAAAATTAGCCGGGCGTGGTGGCGGGCGCCTATAGTCCCAGCTACTTGGAGAGGCTGAGGCAGGAGAATGGCGTGAACCCAGGAGGCGGAGCTTGCAGTGAGCCGAGATCGCGCCACTGCACTCCAGCCTGGGTGACAGAGCAAGACTCCGTCTCAAAAAAAAAAAAAAAAAAAAAAGAAATAAACGTGAAGGAAAAAAAAAAAACTTTTCCCAAGCTTTTTTTTTTGAGACAAGTCTTGCCCTGTCACCCAGGCTGGAGTGCAATGGCGTGATTTTGGCTCACTGCAACCTCAGCCTCCCCACGTCACACTGTTCTCCTGCCTCAGCCTCCCGAGAAGCTGGGATTATAGGTGCCCACCACCATGCCCAGCTAATTTTTGTATTTTTAGTACAGACAGGGTTTCACCATGTTGGCCAAGCTGGTCTCAAACTCCTGACCTTGTGATCCGCCCACCTCAGCCTCCCAAAGTGCTGGGATTACAGGAGTGAGCCACCGCACCCAGCCTCCCCAGGTATCTTATATTACCCTTCATCATTTATCCTTTAAATCTCTATCAGCCTCCAAAACAGGATCAAAAATAAGTGTTTCAAACTTTAGCAAAAAGCTCATTCCAACTCCATAAATGAATGCAAGAGCAATATCTAATATATAAAGTTGACCACCTCAATTTTTTACTTCTAGTTTAAGTATAAAATGGTCCTTCTTGAACTGGGGGTTTTGTGAAATCAGCATATTTCAAAAGTGTTCACAAACCTTTGAGAGCCTTCTGCAGTGTCTCCAAACAGCTGACCAAATGTTGATGCCCTCCAGAACTCATCACAACCCTCTTCTCCTGTGTCAAGTGGGAAAACATTTGAGGTGAAAATTAACCAGGCCAACAGTGTTTTAGGTAAACATACACATTATCCTAGTAGTAATATTGCAGGCAGTCTATAGACTCAACATAGTCTACAGACTTTGTAGACTATATAGAGTAACACTGGTCTACAAGTGTTACTCTGTCCATCTATCCAAAGGAAGAAAAATCCATATATATGAGTGTAGAAAAAGGTATTCCTCAGCCAGGCACATGGCTTGTGCCTGTAATTCTAGCACACTGAGAGGCCAAAGCTGAATAATCACTTGAGTCCAGGAGTTCAAGACCAGCCAAGGCAAGATAGAGAGCTCCTGTTTCTATTTAGTCAAAAACTAAAAAAGAAAACGTTGTATTTCCACATCTAAAACAAAACCTTTACAGAAATATTAGGAAGAATCAAAATGTAATACATGAGATCTGCCTCCTGTGGAAGTGACTATATAAAGATATAAACAGTTAAATAAGATGGCTCAGGAGATTTGGTAGTGTACAAATTTAACAAGATGATCTGCATGTAATCTGAGAAACACAATCAAATTTTAAGAAAATGAGATTGACTCTAAAAAACAGAACATATAGGCTGGGCATGGTGGCTCATGCCTGTAATCCCAGCACTTTCGGAGGTCAAGGCGGGCGGATCACGAGGTCAAGAGATTGAGACCATCCTGGCCAAAATGGTGAAACCCCGTCTCTACTAAAAATACAAAAATTATCTGGGTGTGATGCTGCACGCCTATAGTCCCAGCTACTCAGCAGGCTGAGGCAGGAGAATCGCTTGAACCCAGGAGGCGGAGGTTGCAGTGAGCTGAGATCACACCACTGCACCCAGCCTGGTGACAGAGCGAGACTCTGTCTCAAAAAAAAAAAGAAAAAGAAAAGAAACAGAATATGTAGTCCAGAAAAGGGACTTACTTCCAAAGAACAAAAAACTTAGCCTAGCTTGAGGCTGGGTGCGGTGGCTCACGCCTGTAATCCTAGCACTTCGGGAGGCCAAGGCAGGCAGATCATGAGGTCAGGAGTTCGAGACCAGCCTGGCCAACATAGTGAAACCCCATCTCTACTAAAAATACAAAAATTAGCCAGGTGTGGTGGTACGCGCCTGTAGTCCCAGCTACTCAGGAGGCTGAGGCAGGAGAATCGCTTGAATCGGGGATGCAGAGGTTGCAGTGAGCCAAGATCACGCCATTGCACTCCAACCTTGGTGGCAGAGTGAGACTCCATCTCAAACAAAACAAAACAAACAAACAAACAAACAAAACTTAGCCTAGTTTGCCGGGCGCGGTGGCTCACGCTTGTAATCCCAGCACTTTGGGAGGCCGAGGCGGGCGGATCACGAGGTCAAGAGATCGAGACCACAGTGAAACCCCGTTTCTACTAAAAATACAAAAAATTAGCCGGGCGTGGTGGCGGGCGCCTGTAGTCCCAGCTACTCGGAGAGGCTGAGGCAGGAGAATGGCGTGAACCCGGGAGGCGGAGCTTGCAGTGAGCCGAGATTGCGCCACTGCACTCCAGCCTGGGTGACAGAGCGAGACTCCGTCTCAAAAAAAAAAAAAAAAAAAAAAAAAAAACTTAGCCTAGTTTTCCTAACCCTATCCAGTGAAGAAGTTTCTCTCTGAAAAACATTCCAGTCCCTAAAAACGTGAAGTTTTCTGGTATAAGGATAGTTTTCCAGGCTTTTCCGTGTTGCAAATAAATCTATCTCACTGCTCTAATTCTCCCTTACAAAACAAAGTAATTTATTAATAATCTGAAATCTCTTGATTCTTGACAGGAGAAGAGGTGCTCTGGTCAATGAATACCAGTATTATGAAAACTGGAAAACTAAACGTTTTGTCATAAATTAATAAATAAGCATATAGTAAGTCAGTTGTTGAAAACTCTTTTTTTTTTTTGAGATGGAGTCTCGCTCCGATGCCCAGACTGGAGTGCAGTAGCGTGATCTCCGCTCACTGCAACCTCCACCTCCTGGGTTTAAGCGGTTCTCCTGTCTCAGCCTCCCGAGTAGCTGGGACTACAGGCACCTGCCACTACGCCCAGCTAATTTTGTCTTTTTAGTAGAGACAGGATTTCACCTTGTTGGTCAGGCTGGTCTCGAACTCTTGACCTCAGGTGATCGACCCGACTCAGCCTCCCAAAGTGCTGGGATTACAGGTGTGAACCACTGCGCCCAGCCATGAAAACTCTATAAAACCTTGATGTACCAATAAAATTAGGTTTCTGAATCTGCAAAACTGAGAAGTAGACAAGGAAAGTCATGGTGACCAAACCAAGATAGTGGTACCCAAAGAGACGGCCTTATTAGCCACCTGGAATCCTTCTATCTCACAATGTCTCTCTAATGACAGTATCATTTACAGAACATATTTCAAGCTAGAATTTGGTTGCCTTAAGGAATAAAAATGACAACCTGGGCCAGGCACAGGGGCTCACACCCATAATCACAGCACTTTGGGAGGCTAAGCCAGGTAGATCACAAGGTCAGGAGTTCAAGACCAGCCTGGCTAATATGGTGAAACCCCATCTCTACTAAAAATACAAAAATTAGCCAGGCATAGTGGCGAGTGCCTCTAATACCAGCTACTCAGGAGGCTGGGGCAGAAGAATTGCTTGAACCCAGAAGGCGGAGGATGCAGTGAGCTGAGATCCCGCCACTGCACTCCAGCCTGGGCGATAGACGGAGATTCCGTCTTTTAAAAAAAAAAAAAAAAAAAAAAATGAATCTGCCAGGCACGGTGGCTCACACTGTAATCATAACACTTTGGGAGGCCAAAGTGGGTGGATCACTTGAGCCCACGAGTTTAAGACCGGCCTGGGCCACATAGTAAAAACCTATTTCTGGCTGAGCGCGGTGGCTACACCTGTAATCCCAGCACTTTGAGAGGCCGAGACGGGTGGATCACGAGGTCAGGAGATCGAGACCATCCTGGCTAACACGGTGAAACCCCGTCTCTACTAAAAATACAAAAAATTAGCCAGGCATCGTGGCAGGAGCCTGTAGTCCCAGCTACTCGGGAGGCTGAGGCAGAATAGCATGAACCCGGGAGGCAGAGCTTACAGTGAGTTGAGATCGCACCACTGCACTCCAGCCTGGGTGACAGAGCGAGACTCCATCTCAAAAAAAAAAAAAAAAAAAAAGAAAAGATTTCTACAAAAAATATAAAAAACTAGCTGGGCAGCCGGGCATAGTGGCTCATGCCTGTAATCCCAGCACTTTGGGAGGCAGATCACGAGGTCAGGAGATGGAGACCATCCTGACCAACATGGTGAAACCCCATCTCTACCAAAATACAAAAAAATTAGCCGGGCGTGGTGGCGTGCGCCTGTAGTCCCAGCTACTCGGGAGGTTGAGGCAGGTGAATCACTTGAACCCGAGAAGCGGAGGTTGCAGTGAGCCGAGATCGCACCATTGCACTCCAGCCTGGCCACAGAGCGAGACTCCATCTCAAAAAAAAAAAAAAAAAAAAAAAAACTAGCCAGACGTGGTTACATGCACCTGTTGTTCCAGATACTAGGAGGCTGAGGTGGGAGAACCACCTGAGCCTGGGAAGTCGAAGCTGCAGTGAGCCATGATCATGCCACTGCACTTGAGCCTGGATGACAAAGTAAGACCTGGCCTCAAAAAAAAGAATGAATCAAAAACTCTACTAGTACAGGCTGGGCATACCTAATCTGAAAATCAAAAATCTGAAATGCTCCAAAATCCAAAACCTTTTTAGCATTCACAATGATGCCACCAAGGATTTCACACCTGACCTCACATAACAGGGTCATGGTCAAAATGCAGTCAAAACAGCTGGGAGCAGTGGCTCACGCCTGTAATCCCAGCACTTTGGGAGGCCAAGGCAGGTGGATCACCTGAAGTCAGGAGTTCAAGACCAGCCTGACCAACAGGGAGAAACCCCGTCTCTACGGCATGGTGGCGCATGCCTGTAATCCCAGCTATTCGGGAGGCTGAGGCAGAAGAATCACTTGAACCTGGGAGACAGAGGTTGCAGTGAGCCGAGATTGGGCTATTACACTCCAGCCTGGGCAACAAGAGTGAAACTCCATCTCAAAAAAAAAAAAAAAAACTTAGTTTCACACACAAAAGTATTAAATATATTATTAAATATATTGTCTAAAATTACCTTCAGGCTATATCTATAATTGTTTATGAAACATAAATAAATTCTGTGTTTAGACTTGGGTCCCATCCCCAAGATATCTCATTATATATTTGCGAATATTCCAAAATCCAAAACAATCCAAAATCTAAAACACTTCTGGTCGCAAGCACTTCAGATAAGGGATATTCAACCTGCAGTATAGATACAATAGACTCCTAAAGTTAAAACCACCATGTATTCAGATGTTTTATGAAGATAGTATGAACACATCTACGTGGGGAGCTTAGCGTATTAAGAATAATTATCTAAGCAAAACACTTTACGCACTTCAACACAATCCTTACCATGACTTGACGCACAAGCTTAATGGTTTCACTCCAGGGTCTATTTTGGTTAAATTTTGCATGGAGCCGTTCCAGGAGAGAACTCATCTTACTCAGCTTTTCTGACTCTACGATTTAAATCAGAAAACGTTATCAGTAACTGTTCTATCAAGACCATCCACAGTTTTCCTTGCAAAATAAATTCCCACACTTCATCTCAGTAAGAATTCAGTTAAAATATTTTCCAAAATCATTTTACTTCAAAACATCCAAAGAAGACATTTTTAATGGCAAGATGACACACAAATTATGGGTCTGATGTAAGGAATACCATACAGTTGGACTGTTTTCTATCTAAACTTTTTTTTTTTTTTTTAAGACTAAGTTTCACTCTTGATGCCCAAGCTGGAGTGCAATGGCATGATCTCAGCTCACTGCAACCTCCTCCTTCTCCCAGGTTCAAGCGGTACTCCTGCCTCAGCCTCCCAAGTAGCTGGGATCACAGGCATGCACCACCACGCCAGGCTAATTTTGTATTTTTAGTAGAGACGGGGTTTTACCACATTGGTCAGGCTGGTCTCAAACTCCCGACCTCAGGTGATCTGTCCGCTCAGCCTCCTAAACTGCTGGGATTACAGGTGTGAGCCACCACACCCGACCTCAAGCACTATTAAAAGTGCTGGGGAGGCCAGATGCTGTGGCTCACACCTGTGATCCTAGCTTTAGGGGGCCAACATGGGAAGACACTTGAGCTGGGGAGTTCAACTACAGCTTGGGCAACATAACAAGATCTCATGACCACTTTAAAAAAAAAAAAAATAGGCCAGGTGCGGTGGCTCACACCTGTAACCCCAGCACTTTGGAAGGCCAAAGCAGGTAGATCAACTGAAGTCAAGAGTTTGAGACCAGCCTGGCCAACATGGTGAAACCGTGTCTCAACTTTTTTTTTTTTTTTTTTGAGATGGAGTTTTGCTCTGTCACCCAGGCTGGAGTGCAGTGGCGCAATCTTGGCTCACTGCAACCTCCGCCTCCCGGGTTCAACCAACTCCGCTGCCTCAGCCACCCCAGTAGCTGGAATTACAGGAACGCACCACCACACCCAGCTAATTTTTGTATGTTTAGTAGAGACAGGGTTTCATCATGTTGGCCAGGCTGGTCTCAAACTCCTAACCTCAGATGATCTGCCCACCTTAGCCTAACAAACTGCTGGGATTACAAGCGTGAGCCACCGCACCCGGCCAAACCCTGTCTCTACTGAAAATACAAAATTCGCCGGGTGTGGTGGTGCATGCCTGTAATCCCAGCTACTTGGGAGGCTAAGGGAGGAGAATTGCTTGAATCCAGGAGGCAGAGGTTGCAGTGAGCCGAGATCACACTACTGCACTCCAGCATGGGCAACAGAGTGAAACTCTGTCTCAAAAAAAAAAAGAAAGAAAAAAATTAGCCAAGCCTCCTGGCATGTGCCTGTAGTCAGTCCCCAGCTACTCTGGAGGCTGAGGCAGAAGGATCATCTCAGCCTGGGAGGTCGAAGCTTCAGTGATGAGCCTTGATCACACCACTTACTCCATCCTAGGCAACAGAGGGAGACATTGTGTCAAAAAAAAAAAAGTTATTGAACTGGGTTAGAGAGGAAAATTTTAAAAAAAGAAAAAAATAAATGAAAATGCTGGCTGGGTGCAGTGGCTCACGCCTGTAATCCCAGCACTTTGGGAGGCCAAGGCAGGTGGATCACCTGAGGTCGGGAATTCGAGACCAGACTGACCAACACGGAGAAACCCCATCTCTACTAAAAATACAAAATTAGCCGGGCATGGTGGTACATGCCTATAATCCCAGCTATTCGGAAGGCTGAGGCAGGAGAATCACTTGAACCCAGGAGGCGGAGGTTGCGGTGAGCCGAGATTGCACCACTGCACTCCAGCCTGGGCAACAAGAGCAAAACTCCATCTCAAAAAAATAAATAAATAAATGAAAATGCTAAAAAGACAGCAGTGAACAAACTAGACAAAAACTCCTGCTTCATGAAGTTTCCATTTTTACACTTGTCCCCTTGCACCCGAGGAATACATCTTTCTTTTCTTTTCTTTTTTTTTTAAGACAGAGTATCACTCTGTAGTCTCGGCTTGAGTGCACTGGCACAATCAAGGCCTATTGCAGCCTCAACCGCCCATGCTCTAGGATCAAGTGATCCTCCCAGCTCAGCCTTCAGAGTAGCTGAGACTATAGCTAATTTTTCCTTGAAACAGGGTCTCGCTCTGTTGCCCAGGTTGGAGTGCAGTGACACGATTCTGGCTCACTGGAGCCTTGACCTACAGGATTCAGGTAATCCTCCCACCTCAGCCTCCCAAGTAGCTGGGACTACTGGCTTGTGCCACCATGCCTAGCTAATTTTTGTATTTGTTGTAGAGACAGGCTTTTGCCAGGTTGTCTAGGCTGGTCTCCAACTTGTGGGCTCAAGTGATCCGCCCGCTTTGGCCTCCCAAGGTGCTGGGATTACAGCCTTGAGCCACTACCTGGCCCTAATTTTTTTTATTTTTTATTTATTTTCAATTTTTTTCTTTTTTTTTTTTTTTTTAAGACGGAGTTTTGCTCTTGTTGCCCAGACTGGAGTCCGGTGGCACTATCTTGGCTCACTGAAACCTCCACCTCCTGGGCTTGGGTGATTCTCCTGCCTCAGCCTCCCAAGTAGCTGGGATTGCAGGTATGCCACTGTGCCTGGCTAATTTTGTATTTTTAGTAGAGACATGGTTTCACCATGTTGGCCAGGCTGGTCTTGAACTCCTAACCTCAGGTGATCCTCCCAAAGTGCTGGGATTATAGGAGTGAGCCACCACGCCCAGCCATTTTTTTTGAGACAAGTTTCGCTCTTGTAGCCCAGGTAGGAATGCAATGGCGCAGTCTTGGCTCACCACAACCTCCACCTCCTGGGTTCAAGCAATCCTCCCGCCTCAGCCTCCCAGGTAGCTGGGATTACAGGCATTCGCCACCACGCCCAGCTAATTTTGTATTTCTAGTAGAAACAGGGTTTCTCCATGTTGGTCAGGCTGGTCTCGATCTCCCAACCTCAGGTGATCCACCCGCCTCAACCTCCCAAAGTGCTGGGATTACAGGCGTGAGCCACAGCACCCGGCAATTTTTTTATTTTTTTTGTAGAGACAGGGCCTCACTATGTTGCCCAGGCTGGTCTCAAACTCCTGGGCTCGAGGGATCCTCCAGCCGGAGCCTCCCAAAGCACTGGGATTACAGGTGTGAGTCACTGGTCCAGGCCTCACCTTTCGACCTCTCCTCCAAAACACACTCCTTGTTTTTCTTGAGAAACCTGCTGATAAATATCTGTACCTCGATGCTCCAACATTTTTTGAGCGACTATTACGTGCCAGAAACTATACAAAAATAATCAGGCAAGGACCCTAATCTGCAAAGCTCAGAGTAAACTGGATAAGATAAACAAACAATAACACAGTTCACTGTATCAACAGAACTATGCCCAAAATGCTAAGGCAGCATCTTAGCCAGAGTGTGGAACTTTAGAAAATCTTAATAAAGTTCCACAGAAAAGTTGTTTTTCTGCAGTTCGTAGTTCGGTCAATAAAAGAACGAAATTCAGCGCAGTTTAAAAATACACAACAGCACAGGATCTGGACACTTGACATTGTAGAGAACTGCTGGCTGCTAATAAATATAAGGACCTAATCATTTCATTGATGCCAAAATAGTCTCCAGTACGTTTACACACAGCCCTAAATTTATTCAGACGTCTCTTCTGGAACGAGATGTAAGCTGATTTTGTATTCACTTGCCCCGTCTCCCACCACTTTAGGCCAAAAGTGCCCTAGTCGAGCATGAAATCTTCACAGAAGTTCAGAGTCCCCATCACCCTAAAGTCGAAGCTCTCTAATCATCAAGAAGGGTATAGTGACAATCTAAAACTAATACACATTCCCTCTCCTGGATTCTGTGCCCCTAAAGTGGCCCCCATGGGACATCTGCAAGAACCTCCTCTCACAAACTGGCTCCCCCAGTTGTGTCCCGCCCCCTCCTTTCCCCTACAGTCACTTACCCTCGGTTTCCCCCTGAGCTTTCATCCTGAAGGCGAGGAGAGGCTAGATCTGCCACAAAAGGATAAGCCCTTCCCCACCACTAACGGAGGAAACAAGTTGGCTCGGGATCCGGGGACGCAGGGCACCAGCAGTCCCTACTCTTCCCGGAAAGGATCAATCTGAAGTCCCCGGCGGCAAGAAGAGAAGGGTGCTCGAGGCCGCCGCCATCTTCCCCAACGGAACTTCCCAAATTCGCGAGATAAACCGTGGTCCTGCCAGAGAGAGGAAGAGGACAGGGCATCGAAATCTCGCGAATATTGGTCAATGCGTGGGACTCGCGAGATTTCTTTCAGCCCAGTCTTCCCTTTGATCTGAGCTGTCTCAGGCCTCACGCCGCTGGATATTAAACCTGCCGGCAGGTAGCTTTCGGGTCCCCTGCGGAAACCGGCATTTTTTTTTTATTTTAGCAGCTAAACAGCTCGCAAATTAAAATCTCCAGATCCCTGTACTGAAAGAGTAGCTTTTCTTTTTTTCTTTTTTTTTTTTTTTGAGACGGAGTCTTGCTCTTGTCGCCCAGGCTGGAGTGCAATGGCACGATGTCGGCGCACTGCAACCTCCGCCTCCCGGGTTCAAGCGATTCTCCTGCCTCAGCCTCCCGAGTAGCTGGGATTACAGGTACCCGCCATCACGCCCGGCTATCTTTAGTAGAGACGGGGTTTCGCCGTGTTGGCCAGGCTGGTCTCGAACTCCTGACCTCGCTGTCCGCTCTCCTCGGCCTCCCAAAGTGCTGGGATTACAGGCATGAGCCACCGCACCCGGCCAAGACTAGCTTTTCAAAGGCTATTGGTATCAGGAATGCCTTATGAAAGATTAGTTTAACCTGAGATACTAGATGCAATAATTACATCCTAAGAAAGATAGTGGCGCATTGTAACACGACGCCCAAAGCGAGCCTATAGCACAGTTAATTCCCCTTTTCTCATTTTTTTAGTTTCAAAACTATTTCTGGCTGGGTGCAGTGGCTCACGCCTGTAATCCCAGCACTTTGGGAGGCCAAGGCAGGTGGATCATCAGGTCAGGAGTTTGAGACCAGCCTGGCTAACATGGTAAAACTCCGTCTCTACGAAAAATACAAAAATTAGCCAGGTGTGGTGGTGCGCTCCTGTAATCCCAGCTACTCGGGAGGTTGAGGCAGGAGAATCGCTGGAACCCGTGAAGCGAAAGTTGGAGTGAGCAGAAATGGCATCACTGCACTCCAGCCTGGGTGACAGAGTGAGACTCTGTCTCAAAAAAAAAGAAAAAACTGTATCCTTTACTATCCTCAAACTAAGTGTTCTTCACTTAATAAGCATCTGTGGAGTCCTAATATGTGTATATTTGGAGCTGGTAATACAAACATGAAAACACGGCTGGTCGCAGAGCTACTCAGGAGGCTGAAGCAGGAGAAGCGCTTGAACCTGGGAGGCAGAGGTTGCAGTGAGCCGAGATTGTGCTACTGCACTCCAGCCTGGGTGGCAGAGCAAGACTCTGTCTCAGACAAATAAACAAACATGAAAACACAACCCTAGCCCTTGATAGGCTAATCTTATTTAGAGTTCTGAAAATATGATTGGTCACTATAATCATAGGGGCTCAAAATTTTTTTATTAATTATTATGCCTTAAGTACCAATGCCAGATACCCAGCTACACTTTCTCATGGAAACTCTTTATACAAATAAAAAAAAAAAGTCTGTATTAAGTGTTGCTAGGAAATTTTTAACTTTATAAAGCTTATAAATAAACTTTACTAACTTCTGGTTACAGAATGGAATGAGAAGTTATCATTTGTCATCTGAAAATGCAGATGAAAGACACCATTGGAAAAGTTCTACTCTAGAAGATAAGAGAGCAATGTCCTTTGGGAGGCTGAGGCAGGTACTTGAGGTCAGGAGGTCGAGACCAGCCTGGCCAAAATGGTGAAACCCCATCTCTACTAAAAATACAAAAAAAATTAGCCAGGTGTGGTGACACATGCTACTGGGGAGGCTGAGGCAGGAGAATCGCTTCAATCCGGGAAGTGGAGGTTGCAGTGAGCCAAGATTGTGTCATTGCACTCCAGTCTGGGCAATAAGAGCAAGACTCAGTCTCAAAAAAAAAAAAAAAAGCAATGTCATTACACAAGAAAAGTATTCAAGGTACATATAGGAAGTCTTTATATATAGCAAAATGGGTACAATGGGCAAATTGTAAGTAACTAAGCTTTGAAGGAGGCTCCAAAGGACTTTTTTATTTTTTTTGAGACAGTGTCTCGCTCTGTCGCCCAGGCTGGAGTGCAGTGGCACAATCTCAGTCACTGCAACCCCTGCCTCCTGGGTTCAAGCAATTCCCCTGCCTCAGCCTCCCAAGTAGCTAGGACTACACGTGTATGCCACTATGCCTAGCTAGTTTTTTTGTATTTTAGTGGAGACGGAGTTTCACCATGTTGCCCAGGCTGGTCTCGAACTCGAGCTCAGGCAATCCACCCACGTTGGCCTCCCAAAGTGTTAGGAGTACAGGCATGAGCCACTGTGCCCGGCCCAGAGGACTCTTTAAACCTAAAATCTAAACTAACAAATTGGTTTGTTGGGGAAAAAGAGCTATTGAAACTTTAGTTAAATATTTCTTCTTGTGTACAGCCTAAATGGAAACTTTCTGACTTGTTTTAGTAGATTTGCAGGCTAAGTATTGCCATCACCTGACTGATCACTTGGGGTTCACATAGTTGCCCTGACTCTCTGCCCTTGAAGGTTATGCAAATAAAGCAAATGGCGCAGTCCTGGAATTTCTGAGTTCAAAGTTTTTTTTTTTTTTGAGACGGAGTCTCGCTCTGTCACCCAGGCTGGAGTGCAGTGGCGCAATCTCCGCTCACTGCAAGCTCCGCCTCCCGGGTTCACGCCATTCTCCTGCCTCAGCCTCTCTGAGTAGCTGGGACTACAGGCGCCCGCCACCACGCCCGGCTAATTTTTTGTATTTTTAGTAGAGACAGGGTTTCACCGTGGTCTCGATCTCCTGACCTTGTGATCCGCCCGCCTCGGCCTCCCAAAGTGCTGGGATTACAAGCGTGAGCCACCGCGCCCGGCCGAGTTCAAAGTTTTTCTGTAGAATGAAGCAACGCTTATTTTACAAAAGCACTATTCTCACCAGTTATTGTATCAATACCTGCAGTTTACAGTAGATACTGTGTTTTAAAATTTAGATACAGCCTGAGATTTTCTGGTGCAGAATTTTATTCACCAAAAAGAGGAATACCATGTTAGGGAGATTATTTAAAAGAAAAAAAGAGAGAGAGAGAGAAAGAAAGGAAAAGAAGGAAGAGAGGGAGGGAGTAAGGAAGGGTAGTTCAATACAAAGTACTGGTTTAGGATGTAGAAGTGAAGTGTCCCGGCTCCAGGCACTTCCTACTCTTCAGTGTAAACATGGTCCAATCTAACTCCTTCTCAGTCTCAGTTTAACCTATATTAGATGTCAATAATAATATAGGCAGGGCGCAGTGGCTCACGCCTATAATCCCAGCCCTTTGGGAGGCTGAGGTGGGTGGATCACTTAAGGTCAGGAGTTTGAGAACAGCCTGGCCAACATGGCTAAACTCTGTCTCTACTAATAATACAAAATAATAGAAAAAAATTAGCCGGGCATAGTGGCGCATGCTTGTAATCCCAGCTACTTGGGAGGCTGAGGCAGGAGAATTGCTTGAACCCGGGAGGTGGAGGTTGCAGTGAGCCGAGATCCTGCCACTGCACTCCAGCCTAGGCCACAGATTGAAACTGTTCTCAATAAGCATAATAATAATAATAGGCCTGGTGTAGTGCGGTGGCTCACGTCTGTAATTGTGCCACTGCACTCCAGCCTGGGCGACAGAGGGAGACTTAGTTTCAAAAAAATTAATAAAAATAGTAATAAAAATAACAATTTCATTAGTTTATTTATTCAATTGAAACTTATTGACGGGATTAAAAGAGTTCCGTGAAAAATATTAAAGTGCTATAGAAATTCAAGATATTATAAGTTCAAAGTTTCAGGGATAAAGCTTCATTCATTCATTCGTTAGTGGTCTCTAATTGGCTCTAAGAGGCAGTAACAGATAATTTTGAAAGGTTCAGCCAGGTGCAGTGGCTCACGCCTGTAATACAAGCACTTTGGGAGGCCAGGGCGAGCAGATCATGAGGTCAGGAGATCGAGACCAACCTGGCCAACACAGTGAAACCCCGTCTCTACTACAAATACAAAAAATTAGCTGGGCATGGTGGCGCATGCCTGTAATCCCAGCCATTTGGGAGGCTGAGGCAGGAGAATGGTGTGAATCCGGGAGGCGGAGCTTGCAGTGAGCCGAGATCGCACCACTGCACTCCAACCTGGGTGACAGAGCAAGACTCCATCTCAAAAAAAAAAGAAAAAAAGAAAAAAAGTTTCTGCTGGTGTTTAATCTGGATAATCAATTTAATTCTTCCAGATTTTGACACATCACCATGCCTTCTGTCATCTTCACTTTTCCATTCTACTGTGGGTACATCGTGAATTAAAAACTTTATCTCAGCCAGGCGCGGTGGCTTGCACCTGTAATCCCAGCACTTTTGGAGGCCGAGGCGGGGGGGATCACAAGGTCAGGAGTTCAAGACCAGCCTGGCCAAGACGGTGAAACCATGTCTCTATTAAAAATAAAAAAAAATCATCTGAGCATGGTGGCAGGCGCCTGTAATCCCAGCTACTCAGAAGGCTGAGGCAGAGAATCGCTTGAACCCGGGAGGCGGAGGTTGCAGTGAGCCGAGATGAAGAAACTGCACTCCAGCCTAGGCAACAGAGGGAGACTCCATCCCAAAAAAAAATGGCTAGGCGCAGTGGCTCACACTTGTAATCCCAGCCCTTTGGGAGGCCAAGGCAGGTGGATCATGAGGTCAGGAGTTCAAGACCAGCCTGACCAACATGGTGAAACCCCGTCTCTACTAAACATACAAAAATTAGCCAGGCATGGTGGCATGCGCCTGTAATCCCAGCTACTAAGGAGGCTGAGGCAGGAGGATCGCTTGAACCCCGGGAGGCAGAGGTTGCAGTGAGCCAAGATAGTGCCATTGCACTCCAGCCTGGCAACAGAGCGAGACTCCATCTCGAAAAAAGAAATAAAAATAAAAATAAAAATTTGATCTCATTTAAAAGACAGAAAAATCAGGGTGAATTTTGTTGAACTCATGACAACAAACCCATGCCAACACTTACTGTGGCTGACTGGTCACTACATTTAATCAGCCCAGGAAGTCTCATGCCATCTGTCATCATGTAAAACATTCAAGGCCAGACACAGTGGCTCATGCCTGTATTCCAAGCATCTTGGGAGGCCAGGTGGGACGATCCCTTGAGCCGAGGACTTCAAGAGCAGCCTGGGCAACATAGCAAGACCCCATCTTTACAAAAAATAAAAAAAAATTAGCCAGGCTCTGTGGCTCACGCCTGTAATCCCAGCCAGGAGAGGTTGAGGCTGGAGGATTGCTTGAGCTCAGGAGGTGAAGATGGCAGTGTGTCAGCCAGATGCGGTGGTTCACACCTGTAATCCCAGCCCTTTGGGAGGCCAAGGTGGGTGGATCACCTGAGGTCAGGAGTTCAAGACTAGCTAGCCAACATGGCGAAACCCCATCTCTACTAAAAATACAAAAATGAGCCGCGCATGGTGGCAGGCACCTGTAATCCCAGCTACTCAGGAGGCTGAGGCAGGAGAATCGCTTGAACCCAGGAAGTGGAGCTTGCAGTGAGCTGAGATAGTGCCATTGCACTCCAGCCTGAGGGACAAGAGCGAGACTTCATCTCAAAAAAAAAAAAAAAAAGACTGCAGTGTGTCATGGTCATACCACTGTACTCCAGCCTGGGCAACAGAGCAAGACCTTGTCTCAAGAAAATAAATCCAGGGCGTCCTGGCAACACTGTACTCCAGCCTGGGCAGCACAGCAAGACCTTGTCTCAAGAAAAAATATCCAGGGTGTCCTATCCTCCTATAGCAGTGAATAAGGAGTGTTCACAACTGAGTTCCAGTACTTGTGTTTTTCTTTTTTTCTTTTTTCTTTTTTTTTTTTTGAGACGGAGTCTCCCTCTGTCGTCCAGGCTGGAGTGCAGTGGCGCAATCTCGGCTCACTGCAAAGCTCCGCCTCCCGGGTTCACACCATTCTCCTGCCTCAGCCTCTCCGAGTAGCTGGGACTACAGGCGCCCGCCACCACGCCTGGCTAAATTTTTGTATTTTTAGTAGAGACGGGGTTTCACCGTGGTCTTGATCTCCTGACATCGGGATCCGCCCACCTCGGCCTCCCAAAGTGCTGGGATTACAAGCGTGAGCCACCCCGCCCGGCCTTTGTCTTTTTCTTTTCTTTTTTTTTTTTGGAGACAGTTTCACTCTTGTTGCCCAGGCTGAGTGCAATGGCACCATCTCATCTCACCGCAACCTCCACCTCCCGGGTTCAAGCAATTCTCCTGCCTAAGCCTCCCGAATAGCTGGAATTACAGGCATATGCCACCACGCTGGGCTAATTTTTGTATTTTTAGTAGAGACGAGGTTTCTCCATGTTGGTCAGGCTGGTCTTGAACTCCTGACCTCAGGTGATCTGCTTGCCTTGGCCTCCCAAAGTGCTGGGATTACAGGCGTGAGCCTCCATGCCCAGCCCGTGTTTTTCTTTTTTCTTTTCTTTTTTGAGGCAGGTTATTGTTCTGTTACCCAGGCTGGAGTGCAGTGGCATGATCATGGCTCATTGCAGCCTTGACCTCCTGGGCTCAAGTGATCCTCCCGTCTCAGCCTCAGAGTAGCTAGGACTATAGGCAAGCACCACCATGCCTGGTTAATTTCTTGTTTTTGTTTGTTTGTTTTTTGTAGGGATGGAGTCTCGCTCTGTCGCCCAGGCTGGAGTGCAGTGGCATGATCTTGGCTCACTGCAAGCTCTGCCTCCTGGGTTCAAGCAATTCTTCTGCCTCAGCCTCCCGAATAGCTAAGAATACAGGCCCACACCGCCACGCCTGGCTAATTTCTTTCTTTCTTTCTTTTTTTTTTTTTTTTGAGACAGAGTTTCTCTTTTGTTGCCCAGGCTGGAGTGCAATGGCCCAATCTCAGCTCACTGCAACCTCCGCCTCCTGGGTTCAAGCGATTCTCCTGCCTCAGCCTCCCGAGTAGCTGGGATTACAAGCATGGGCCACCATGCCTGGCTAATTTTTTTGTATTTTTAGTAGAGACAGGGTTTCTCCATGTTGGTAAGGCTGGTCTCGAACTCCCGACCTCAGGTGATCCGCCCGCCTCAGCCTCCCAAAATGCTGGGATTACAGGCATGAGCCACCAAGTCCGGCGGCTAATTTCTTTTGTATTTTAGTAGAGACGGGGTTTTACCGTGTTGCCCAGGCTGGTCTCAAACTCCTGAACTCAGGCAATTTGCCTGCCTCGGCCTCCCAAATTGCTGGGATTACAGGCATAAGCCACCTTGCCCGGTCTGTTATTTCTTGTATTTTTTTGTAGAGACAGAGGTCTCAACATGTTGCCCAGGCTGGTCTCCAATTTCTGGGCTCACGAATTCCTCCCATGTTGGCCTCCCAAATTGTTGGTTTTACAGATGTCAGCCACCACACTCACCCCTTTTTTCTTTTTGTTAGCCACTTTTTTTTTTTTTTTTTTTTTTTTTTGAGATGGATTTTCACTCTGTCGCCCAGGCTGGAGTGCAGTGGCGCAATCTCGGCTCACTGCAAGCTCCGCCTCCTGGGTTCACGCCATTCTGCCTCAGCCTCTCCAAGTAGCTGGGACTAGAGGCGCCCGCCACCACGCCCGGCTAATTTTTTGTATTTTTAGTAGAGACGGGGTTTCACCGTGGTCTCGATCTCCTGACCTCGTGATCCGCCCGCCTCGGCCTCCCAAAGTGCTAGGATTACAAGCATGAGCCACCGCGCCCGGCCGCCACTTTTTTTTTTTTTAGACGGATTCTCACTCTGTTGCCCAGGTTGGAATGCAGTGGTGCAATCTTAGCTCACTACAACCTCTGCCTCCCAGGTTCTAGTGATTCTCATGCCTCAGCCTCCTGAGTAGCTGGAATTACAGGCGTATGCCACCATGCTCAGCTAATTTTTGTGTGTGTGTGTATATATATATATATATATATATTTTTTTTTTTTTTTTTTTTGAAACAGAGTCTTGCTCTGTCACCCAGGCTGGAGCGCAGTGGCACAATCTTGGCTCACTGCAACTTCTGCGTTCTGGGTTCAAGCGATTCTCCTGTCTCAACCTCCTATCTGTGATTACAGGCGATCACCACCACTCCTGACTAATTTTTGTATTTTTAGTAGAGACAGGATTTCACTGTGTTGGCCAGGCTGGTCTCGAACTCCTGAACTCAAGTGGTCCTCCCACTTTGGCCTCCCAAAGTGCTGGGATTACAGGCATGAGCCACCGTGCTTGGCCTCTAATTTTTTTTTTTTTTTTGAGGCAGAGTCTCGCTCTGTTGCCCAGGCTGGAGTGCAGTGGCGTGATCTCCCCTCACTGCAATCTCTGCCTCCCAGGTTCACGCCATTCTCCTGCCTCAGCCTCCTGAGTAGCTGGGACTACAGGCACCCGCCACCACGCCCAGCTATTTTTTTGTATTTTTAGTAGAGATGGGGTTTCACTGTGTTAGCCAGGATGGTCTTGATCTCCTGACCTCCTGATCTGCCCGCCTCGGCTCCCAAAGTGCTGGGATTACAGGAGTGAGCCACCGTGCCCGGCCTATTTTTGTATTTTTAGTAGAGACAGGATTTCACCGCATTGGCCAGGCTGGTCTTACTCCTGACCTCAAATGATCCTCCCCTCTTGGCCTCCCAAAGTGCTGGGATTACAGGCATGAGCCACCGCTCCTAGCCACTTTTTTTTTCTTGATAGCATTAATTTTACTTCCATAGAAGATCAAAAAGTTGTTGTGGAAAACTTGGTCTTTTTATTTTTTTTAATTTTTTTATTATTTATTTATTTATTTATTTTGAGATGGAGTCTTGCTCTGTTGCCAGGCTGGAGTGCAGTGGCGCGATCTCGGCTCGCTGCAACCTCTGCCTCCCGGGTTCAACCTCTGCCTCAGCCTCACCAGTAGCTGGGACTGCAGGCGTGCGCCACCAAGCCCAGCTAATTTTTGTGTTTTTAGTAGAGACGGGGTTTCACCATGTTGGCCGGGATCGTCTCCATCTCTTGAACTTGTGATCTGCCCGCCTTGGCCTCCCAAAGTGCTGGGATTACAGGAGTGAGCCACTGTGCCTGGCCTGATCTTTTTATTTTAGAACCAATATTTATGGACTCAATCATTTAGGGATGGCGGGCGTGGTGGCTCACGCCTGTAATCCTAACGCTTTGGGAGCCAAAGTGGATGGATTGCTTGAGCCCAGGCGTCTGAGGTCAGACTGAGCAACATAGCGAGCCCTCCATCTCTACCAAAAAATAAAAATAAAAATTAGCTGGGCTGGTGGCCTGCGCCTGTAGTCTCAGATACTCAGGAGACTGAGGTGGGAGGATCACCTGAGCCCATGAGGTGAAGGCTACAGTGAGTTATAATTGTGCCACTGCACTCCAGCCTGGGAGACAGAGCAAGACCCTTCACACACACACACACACACACACACACACACACACACACACACGCTCACAAAATTAGGCAAAAAAAAAAAAAAAAAAAATGTTTTGGACAGCCCTGTGAGCAAAAGGAACGATTACAGAGAGTGATTTTTGAGAATTGAGACTACCTTAATTCAGAATGTTTTCTAGTCCTGAATTTACCAGCTGAACGTCTCCGTTTTGGACAAGCCCCTTCACTTCTCCACGCCTTAGTTTTCTCACTTATACAACCTATTTCAGAGGACTGTTGTGAAGATAGAATGACTTAAGGTACGCGAAAGTTTTTAATAAATGAGGGGCCAGTGTAAGATAGTGTTATTTTCTTGTTAATTAATACTATGCTTTTCTTGTTCATGTTATAATCTTTTGTATGAGGATGAAAGGCTAAATTATCCAATAACAGCCATGGGAGGATCTCAAGATGGGATGAGCTTTTAAATTCTGAGATTTGAAGCAAAGATTGGTGAGGAGACAGCGCCATAGGATGGAAGAGCTTGTGTTTTAGTCTCAGAAAGACATGAATTTGAATGTTGACTGTAGCACTTGGACCAAATGATTCAACTTCCCTGAGGCTGGGATTCCTTTAGTATAAAACAGGGATGAAAATCTCATGTTTTGCAGGATAATTTTGAAAATTAGAGATAATGTATGTAAAATGCTTGGCACGTAGCACACACCCTATATGTGGGAAGCACTGGTAAAACACTCAGGGACTTGGGTTGAAATGTCCCGACATTTGTCTTTTGCTCTGTAAAAAATAATCTCGCCGGGCGCGGTGGCTCACGCTTGTAATCCCAGCACTTTGGGAGGCCGAGGCGGGCGGATCACGAGGTCAGGAGCTCGAGACCACGGTGAAACCCCGTCTCTACTAAAAAATACAAAAAGTTAACCGGGCGTGGTGGCGGGCGCCTGTAGTCCCAGCTACTCAGAGAGGCTGAGGCAGGAGAATGGCGTGAACCCGGGAGGCGGAGCTTGCAGTGAGCCGAGATTGCGCCACTGCACTCCAGCCTGGGCGACAGAGCGAGACTCCGTCTCAAAAAAAAAAAAAAAAAAAAAAAAATAATAATAATAATAATAATAATAATCTCAACCGGGAGCGGTGGCTCAAGCCTGTAATCCCAGCACTTTGGGAGGACCAGGTGGGCAGATTGCTTCATTGTAGGAGTTCAAGACGAAGGATCGCGGATCGCTTGAGTCTAGGAGTTCGAGACTAGCCTGGGCAAAATGGCGCGCGAAACCCCATCACTACGAAAAATAGAAACAAATTAGCATGGCGTGGTGGCGCGACTCTATAGTTCCAAGTACTGGGCAGGCTGAGGTGGGAGGATTGCTTGAGCCCAGGAGGTGGAGGCTGCAGTGAGCCGAGATCGTGCCACTGCACTCCAGTCTGGGCAACAGAGAGACCTTGTCTCAAACAAACAAAAAAACCGCCCGGCGCGGCGGTTCGCGCCTGTAATCCTAGTACTTTGGGAGGCCGAGGCGGGAGGATCACTTGAGGTCAGGAGGTCGAGACCAGCCTGGCCAACATGGTGAAACCCTGTCTCTACTAAAAACACAAAAGTTAGCCGGGCGTAGTGGCGGGCTCCTGTAATCCCAGCTACTCGGGAGGCTGAGGCAGGAGAATCGCTTGAACCCGGGAGGTGGAGGTTGCAGTGAACCGAGATCGCGCCACTAACACTCTAGGCTGGGCGACAGAGCGAGACTCCGTCTCAAAAGAAAACAAAAAACAAAAAAAAGTCATCCTGGTAGTTAAAAGATTTGTTAAAAAGGATGTTAAAATTAGTTTGTCACGGAGCCTGGGAGTGTTTGTTTAATCAGTTACCGATAAAGTTTTGGTTAAAAAAAAAAAAAACTCGGTTTGTTCCGTTGCAATAAAGCTTTGCTCAAACGGGGAGCTCCGGGAGTTCATCGCGAGACTCAGGTGAAACGCGTTTCTAGTTTGGGACCTGATCTCGCGTTGTTTGATAAGCAGGGGAATGAGGTGAAAGCGAAGCACGAAACATCGCGAGAGGCTACTGGACTCTCGCGACGATTTCTGGGATTGCCCCTCCCCCCTTCTCCAAGGGCCGTTTCGGTTTAATCCAGTGTGTGACTGAGTCTGTGTGAGGGAGAGAGAGTGTGTGTGTGGTGTGGAGGTGAAACGGAGGCAAGAAAAGGGGCTCCGTCAGGAGCGAGGGACAAAGGGGGAGTGAGGCACCTAGGCCGCGGCACCCCGGCGACAGGAAGCCGCCGTGAGCCGGGCTACCGGGTAGGGGAAGGGCCCGCGTAGTCCTCGCAGGGCCCCAGAGCTGGAGTCGGCCCCATAGCCCCGGGCCGTCGGCTTCTCACTTCCTCGACCTCCCGGGCGCCCGGGCCTGAGGACTGGCTCGGCGGGGGGAGAAAAGGAAACAGACTTGAGCAGCTCCCTGTTGTCTCGCAACTTCACTGCCGAGGAACTCTCATTTCTTCCCTCGCTCCTTCACCCCCCACCTCATGTAGAAGGGTGCTGAGGCGTCGGGAGGGAGGAGGAGCCTGGGCTACCGTCCCTGCCCTCGCCACCCCCTTCCCGGGGCGCTTTGGTGGGCGTGGAGTTGGGGTTGGGGGGGTGGGTGGGGGTTGCTTTTTGGAGTGCTGGGGAACTTTTTTCCCTTCTTCAGGTCAGGGGAAAGGGAATGCCCAATTCAGAGAGACATGGGGGCAAGAAGGACGGGAGTGGAGGAGCTTCTGGAACTTTGCAGCCGTCATCGGGAGGCGGCAGCTCTAACAGCAGAGAGCGTCACCGCTTGGTATCGAAGCACAAGCGGCATAAGTCCAAACACTCCAAAGACATGGGGTTGGTGACCCCCGAAGCAGCATCCCTGGGGACAGTTATCAAACCTTTGGTGGAGTATGATGATATTAGCTCTGATTCCGACACCTTCTCCGATGACATGGCCTTCAAACTAGACCGAAGGGAGAACGACGAACGTCGTGGATCAGATCGGAGCGACCGCCTGCACAAACATCGTCACCACCAGCACAGGCGTTCCCGGGACTTACTAAAAGCTAAACAGACCGAAAAAGAAAAAAGCCAAGAAGTCTCCAGCAAGTCGGGATCGATGAAGGACCGGATATCGGGAAGTTCAAAGCGTTCGAATGAAGAGACTGATGACTATGGGAAGGCGCAGGTAGCCAAAAGCAGCAGCAAGGAATCCAGGTCATCCAAGCTCCACAAGGAGAAGACCAGGAAAGAACGGGAGCTGAAGTCTGGGCACAAAGACCGGAGTAAAAGTCATCGAAAAAGGGAAACACCCAAAAGTTACAAAACAGTGGACAGCCCAAAACGGAGATCCAGGAGCCCCCACAGGAAGTGGTCTGACAGCTCCAAACAAGATGATAGCCCCTCGGGAGCTTCTTATGGCCAAGATTATGACCTTAGTCCCCCACGATCTCATACCTCGAGCAATTATGACTCCTACAAAAAAAGTCCTGGAAGTACCTCCAGAAGGCAGTCGATCAGTCCCCCTTACAAGGAGCCTTCGGCCTACCAGTCCAGCACCCGGTCACCGAGCCCCTACAGTAGGCGACAGAGATCTGTCAGTCCCTATAGCAGGAGACGGTCGTCCAGCTACGAAAGGAGTGGCTCTTACAGCGGGCGATCGCCCAGTCCCTATGGTCGAAGGCGGTCCAGCAGCCCTTTCCTGAGCAAGCGGTCTCTGAGTCGGAGTCCACTCCCCAGGTGAGCTGTTTGTCTAACAGTCCTTATTTAGGGTGGGTTGCGAGGAATTGGCATTCAGCGTGTTAACATTGTGTGGAAGCCCGCAGTGTTCATCATTGACTAGAACACTTTCCTGTTGGCTAGTCATTCCAGTGTGTGAATCTGTCTCCCCTTAACCCAGAATTCGAGAAGTGAAGAGTACGTAGGCCTCAAACCACTAAAGGTAGGTACTTCCAGTGGGGTCTTCAGTTGTAAGCTTCTGAGTGAGAAACGTCAAAGGCTTCTGCTTAGCGAGTGGTTGGAGTTGATACTAGTTCCCAGAGCATGTCTAGCTATTTCTGTTGCTTAGTTTTAAATTTTTAAAAATCACATTGGTATTTGTGCTTTAGACTCTATGGGACCTGGATGAAGACTTAAGAAATTTGTATTGAAGTTACTTGCCTAGTTTATCCTATTTGTGTTGTCCACTGAGTCCCCAAACCTGTACATTTATTCATTTCCTACTTGGCACTGTTTTAATAATTTACAAAAGAGTCCTGTCTTTTAAGTGATGTTTAGTGGAAATTCAGCTGATTAGTCTGTTATCCTTTTAGTGGTATAACCTAGCAGAAATTGGTTCCAAGGACAATTTGGTTTTCTTTACAGCATCATCACTGACCTACCTTGTGACCGCTGACAATTTTCAAAATCTTTCTCTAAAACACATGGTAGTAATGCCTTCTTTATATTTTTGCAAGAAAGGCATGCTAGTTTGAAATTTTGTTGTTAGAGTGAATTATTTGGAAAACTGTGTTCTTGTTCCTAGGTAATGAGATGTACCTCCTTTGTGGCCTCACCTCTGTTCACAAAAACAGACTGTGGGCTTTAGTTAGACCTTTGTGGAATCCTAATGTTGCTTTGTGACCTTTAGCAAATGAGTTAATTTATCCTTGCCTGAGTTGCTTCAGGTGTAAAATGGGAATAATAAATACCTACTTTTAAGGGTTGTGATGATTAAATTAGTCAATTTGAAGTGCATAGCACAGTGCCTTGTACATAATATCACTCAGTAAATTATGAGTGAGGATGTTGAACACTAGTAGAGAAATTGTGCTAATTTGAAAAAAATTCATGCATGACTTTTTTTTTCTTTGAAAGACAGGATCTTGCCCTGTTGCCTAGGCTGGAGTGTAGTGGCATCATCTTGGCTCGCTGCAGCCTTGACCTCCCAGGCTCAAGCAATCCGCCCACCTCAGCCTCCTGAGTAGCTGGGATTACAGGTTCATGCCACCACGCCTGGCTAATTTTTTTTTTTCTTTTTTTCCTTTTTTGTAGAGACTGGGTTTTGCCCTGTTGCCCAGGATGGTCGTGAACTCCTGAGCTCAAGAAATCCTCCTGCCTCCCAAAGTGCTGGGATTACAGGCATGAGCCACCACGCCTGGCTCATGCATGGCTTTTGTATTTCAGTGTAATTTTTGCTGACTTAAAGTTACAATTCATAAATGGTGTGAGTACATCAAGCTGCAGAGTGTTCCTAGCTGTCAAGGGTTGGAGTTCTTAATGTTTCCTTCTCCATTTCATTATAAAAAATTTTCCAGCATAGAAACGTTGAAAGAATTGTAGTGAACACCCATATATGTAACACCTAGATTCTACAATAAATATTTGCTGTATCCAGCCTGGGTAACATAGTGAGTCCCCGTTCTCTACAGAAAAAAAAAAAATTAGCTGGTCGTGGTGGTGCACATCTGTAGTCCCCACTGCCTGGGAGGCTGAGGTGGGAGGATTGCTTGAGCCTAGGAAGTCAAGGCTGCAGTGAGCTGTGATCACATCACTGCACTCCAGCCTGAGCAACAGAGTGAGACCCTGTCTCAAAAAAAAAAAAAAATTGGGCTGGGAGGAGTGGCTCACACCTGTAATGTCAGCACTTTGGGAGGCCGAGGCGGGTGGATCACGAGGTAGGGAGCTTGAGACCAGCCTGGCCAATATGGTGAAACGCTGTCTCTACTGAAAATATAAAATTAGTCGGGTGTGGTGGCGTGCGCCTGTAGTCCCAGCTACTCAGAAGGCTGAGGCAGGAGAATCAGTTGAACCGGGGAGGCAGCGGTTGCAGTGAGCTGAGATCGTGCCATTGCGCTCCAGCCTAGGTGACAGAGACAGAATAAGACTCCATCTTAAAAAAAAAAAGCTGTATGTTTTGTAATCTATCTACCTGTCCATAAATCTATCTTTTGTTTTCATTTATCTCAAAGTAAGTTGCAGACATCAGTATACTTCATTCTAAACACTTTAACATGTTTACCATTAGCTGGATTACCCTTTTTTTTTGGAGGGGTGAGGAGTAAAATTTATATACAGTAAAATGCCTAAGTCTTAAATGTAGCATTTGTAAAGCTGCTTAGTTTTTTTGTTTGTTTTTTGGCTTTTTTTGAGACAGAGTCTTGTTCTGTCGCCCGGGCTGGAGTGCAGTGGCGCGATCTCGGTTCACTGCAACCTCTGCCTCTCGGGTTCAAGCTATTCCCCTGCCTCAGCCTCCTGAGAGTAGCTGGGATTACAGGCGCCCACCATCACATCTGGCTAATTTTTGTATTTTTTTAGTAGAGACAGAGCTTTACCATGTTGGCCAGGTTGGTCTCCAACTCCTGACCTCAGGTGATCCGTCAGCCTTGGCCTCCTAAAGTGCTGGGATTACAGGCGTGAGCCAATGCTCTCAGCTCACGCTGCTTAGTTTTAAGGAAGTCTAAAAAGTATTCTTAGAATATTTGTTTCTTGATAGAGTAGTTCATTAAGGCTGTAAAAATTGTTAACTGTTTAGGGTATGGGAATAGAGAAGAGTGTGCTAAGACTAAAACACTAAAAGGAGTTTCAGTAAGAAGTGCTTCTTTCTGGTAATTCCTTTTGGATTCTTAGATAAAACAGCATATCTCATGTTCTCTTAAGAGAGTAGAGGAGGCTGGGCATGGTGGCTCATGCCTATAATCCCAAGCACTTTGGGAGGCCAAGGCGGGCAGATCACCTGAGGTAAGGAGTTTGAGACCAGCCTGGCCAACGTGGTGAAACCCTGTTCTTACTAAAATACAAAAATTAGCCAGGCATGGTGGCATGTGCCTATAATCCCAGCTACTCAGGAGGCTGAGGCAGGAGAATCGCTGGAACCCGGGAGGCAGAGGTTGAAGTGAGCCAAAGTCATGCCACTGCACTCCAGCCTGGGCGACAGAACGAGACTGTGTCTCAAAAAAAAAAAAAAAAAAAAAGGCCAGGCGCAGTGGCTCACGCCTGTAATCTCAGCACTTTAGGAGGCTGAGGCGGGCGGATCACCTGAGGTCGGGAGTTCGAGACCAGCCTGACCAACTTGGAGAAACCCTTTCTCTACTAAAAATACAAAATTAGCTGGGCGTGGTGGCACATGCCTGTAATCCCAGCTACTTGGGAGGCTGAGGCAGGAGAATTGCTTGAACCCAGGAGGAGGAAGTTGAGATGAGCCGTGATTGCAATAATTGCGCTCCATCCCGGGCAACAAGAGTGAAACTCCATCTAAAAAAAAAAAAAAAAAAAAAGCAGAGGAATCTTTACTCACATAATTTAGTCAGTAATGGTAAAAATAAGTTTAGAAAAAATTAGAGACACAATATGGTAGCACAGCATGCAAATATAAACATTGTATAATATTCCCAGAGACACATGCACGCTTTTAGTTGGCTTATAGAGAGGATTATATGTTTGTATGTGTGCATTACATGTTTTTCTTCATTGATTGAAATTCTAAACAGTACAAAAATTTTGTAGCGTCAGAGGAACATACAGATCCCTTCTATGATATTCTCTGTGTTCTTTTCCTTGGGAGACAGTCAAAATGAAATAAGCAACATTTTATTTTATTTTATTTTATTTTATTTTATTTTATTTTATTTTATTTTATTTTATTTTTTTAATTTGAGATAGAGTCTCTGTCGCCAGGCAGGAGTGCAGTGGTGCGATCTCGGCTCACTGCAACCTCCGCTTCCCGGGTTCAAGCGATTCTCCTGCCTCAGCCTCCCAAGTAGCTGGCACTACAGGCATGTGCCACCATGCCCAGCTAATTTTTGTATTTTTAGTAGAGACGGGGTTTCACCATGTTGGCCAGGATGGTCTTGATCTCAAGACCTTTTGATCTGCCTGCCTCAGCCTCCCAAAGCGCTGGGATTACAGGCATGAGCCACTGCGCCCAGCCAAACAACATCATTTTAAAAGACTGAAAATGCTTTTGCACAAATGCAGTGACTTTGCATCCGCCAGATTAGCACTGATTAATAGTTGAGTGGAACCTAACTTAATTCGGTGAGTGGGGGGGAAATACATTTGTTTTTGAAGACATTTCTTGAAGACACATTGCTTATTGCTGGCTATGTTTACCTATTTGTTGTCTACTCCTCTGCTTTTCTCTAGAAGAGTGAACCTGGAACTTAAATGTAGCATTTGTATCACTAAAAATGCCACAAGTAGGCCGGGCGCGGTGGCTCACGCCTGTTATCCCGGCATTTTGGGAGGCTGAGGTGGGCAGATCACGAGGTCAGGAGATTGAGACCATCCTGGCTAACATGGTGAAACCCTGTCTCTACTAAAAATGCAAAAAAATTAGCCGGTCGTGGTGGCAGGTACCTGTAGCCCCAGCTACTCGGGAGGCTGAGGCAGGAGAATGGCGTGAACCCAGGAGGCGGAGCTTGCAGTGAGCCTAGATTGCACCACTGCACTCCAGCCTGGACGACAGAGCAAGACTCCATCTCACAAAAAAAAAAAGAAAAGAAAAGAAAAGAAAAATACCACAAGTATATGGCCATCCAAATCTATTAACAGTAGGCTTCTGTGAGAAATTGAAGGGTTTCTAGCAGACTTCCTTAGGAAGATTTGGTCATGCTGACTAAAACAGTAGTACTCGGTAGCTAGCTAGCATTAGTGTTTTGGGTTTTACACGTTTTCCCTGGGATAGAGATGTTACTTAGCTGTATTTCAAGCAGAGAAAACCTCTTGTTTCAGCCAAATATGTACGGAAGGAATATTAGTTTTCTTAAGGGTAAGTGGATATTTGGTCAATATCAGTACCTTTCAGTATTTTATATTCTCATGTTCATGTTTGTGTTGTTGTTTTTTAGTTCTATTGATGCCAACCATATTTTTAGTTTTAGTTTTTTTTTTTGAGACGGAATGTCTCTCTGTCGCCCAAGCTGGAGTGCAGTGGCGTGATCTTGGCTTACTGCAACCTCTGCCTCCTGGGTTCAAGCAATTCTCCTGCCTCAGCCTCCCGGGCAGCTGGTATTACAAGCGCACACCACCATGCCCGGCTAATTTTTTTGTATTTTTAGTAGAGCTGGGGTTTCACCGTATTGATCAGGCTGGTCTCAAACTCTATTTTTTTTTTTTTTTTTTTTTTGAGACGGAGTCTCGCTCTGTCACTCAGGCTGGAGTGCAGTGGCGCAATCTCGGCTCACTGCAAGCCCCGCCTCCCAGGTTCAGGCCATTCTCCTGCCTCAGCCTCTCCGAGTAGCTGGGACTACAGGTGCCCGCCACCACGCCCGGCTAATTTTTTGTATTTTTAGTAGAGACGGGGTTTCACCGTGGTCTCGATCTCCTGACCTCGTGATCCGCCCGCCTCGGCCTCCCAAAGTGCTGGGATTACAAGCGTGAGCCACCGCGCCTGGCCTTTTTTTTTTTTTTTTTTTTGAGATGAACTTTCACTCTGTCACCCAGGCTAGAGTGCAGTGGTGTGATCTTGGCTCACTGCAACCTCTGCCTTCCAGGTTCAAGCGACTCTCCTGCCTCACCCTCCGAAGTAGCTGGGACTACAGGCGCATGCCACCACACCCGGCTAATTTTTCTCATTTTAGTAGAGATGGGGTTTTACCATATTGGTCAGGCTGGTCTTGAACTCCTGACCTCAGGGGATCCACCCGCCTCGGCCTCCCAAAGTGCTGGGATCACAGGCGTGAGCCACCGCACCCAGCTGTGGCTGGTCTCAAACTCTTTTTTTTTTTTTTTGAGACGGAGTCTCGCTCTGTCGCCCAGGCTGGAGTGCAGTGGCGCAGTCTCGGCTCACTGCAAGCTCCGCCTCCCAGGTTCACGCCATTCTCCTGCCTCAGCCTCTCCGAGTAGTTGGGACTACAGGCGCCCGCCACCACGCCCGGCTAATTTTTTGTATTTTTAGTAGAGACGGGGTTTCACCGTGGTCTTGATCTCCTGACCTCGTGATCCGCCCGCCTCGGCCTCCCAAAATGCTGGGATTACAGGCGTGAGCCACCGTGCCCAGCTTCCAATAATAATTTTATATTTTAACTAACTTTTGGAAGCAAACTTGCAAAAAGCAGTATAGGTAAAAGAAAATCATCGCTGCCATTATGCAAGTTGTTTCCCTTACACATATGTGTTGTTTTGAAATATTTTGGTTCTTGTCAGTCTTACTATATGTCAGTCTTACCATATCTCCCTGATCAAAGATAAAGGAATATATGATCTAGAATGGAAGCAATTTGTTTTAGACTACTGGGAAAATTTGGTTTTGTCCAATTATGCTTTTAATGTTTTTATTTTATTTATTTATTTTTTTGAGACGGAGTTTCACTCTTGTTGCCCAGGCTGGAGTGCAATGCCACAATCTCAGCTTACCACAACCTCTGCCTTCCAGGTTTAAGCGGTTCTCCTGCCTCAGCCTCCCGAGTAGCTGGGATTATAGGCATGCACCACCATGCCCGGCTAATTTTGTATTTTTAGTAGAGACAGGGTTTCTCCATATTGGTCAGGCTGGTCTCGAACTCCCGAACTCAGGTGATCTGCCTGCCTCGGCCTCCCAAAGTGTTGGGATTACAGGCGTGAGCCACAGTGCCCGGCGCTTTTAATATTTATTTATTTATTTAGAGACAGATTTTCTCCCTGTCGCCAGCCTGGAGTGCACTGGCGTGATCTCTGCTCACTGCAACCTTGGCTTACTGCAACCTCCACCTCCTGGGTTCAAGCGATTCTCCTCCCTCAGCCTCCCAAGTAGCTGGGAGTACAAGCATATACCACCACACCCAGCTAATTTTTGTATTTTTAGTAGTTACAGGGTTTTACCATGTTGGCCAGGATGGTCTTGATCGCCTGACCTCGTGATCTGCTGCCTCGGCCTCCCAAAGTGCTGGGATTATAGGCGTGAGCCACGGCACCCGGCTTTTATTGGTTTTTTGTTTGTCACACATTGAGCCCTTAGCAGGTTAGGCTTTAGTAAAAAGTCATGAGAATTAATGACATTTTGGTTTCAACTTAAAATGATCTGCCCCATAGATTCCCAGATTTTATTTCCAAAGCCTTCCTTAAGAAAATTAATCAAACATGCAATAATACCTTTAGGAGTTTCTAAAAAGTCTATTGGAAATCATTTTATAATAAAGATATTAGGAACCCTCATGTTTTTGAAAAGTTCTAAGAAGTTATTTTGGTAAAACATTTTCTCCACTTTATTTGTTTTGTAAATCGTAAGTCTTATGTGTTGGGAATTTGTTTAGTACTTTATTTTAAACTTTACAACTTTATTATAAACTGAGGATGCAAGGAACAACATTTTTCTTGGCTCTGCCAATTAACTCTCTAGCTAACAAATTTAGGTTTTGGTGAAGCATGCCTATTGCTTTTAACTTCCTGATAGATATAACCTACCTTTACTATGGAGTATGACTTCTTTTTTTTTTTTTTTTTTGAGACGGAATTTTGCTGTTGTTGCCCAGGCTGGGGTGCAATGGCGCAATCTCAGCTCACCACAACCTCCGCCTCCTGGGTTCAAGCGATTCTCCTGCCTCAGCCTCCCAAGTAGCTGGGATTACAGGCGCCCACCGCCACGCCTGGCTAATTTTGTATTTTCAGTAGAGACGGGGTTTCTCCATGTTGGTCAGGGTAGTCTGGAACTCCCAACGTCAGGCGATCCACCCATCTTGGCCTCCCATAGTGCTGGGATTACAGGCGTGAGCCACCGCACCCGGCCGATCATGACTTCTTTATCCTGTTTTTACTTTATCAAAGATTAAATTCAAAATTCTGAAAGTAATCATTGTGAGTATGGCTGTTTCTTTTCCAATGTGGGAAAAAAAATAGTGACCCATCTTTTTTCAGATGAATAAGTAGTAGATAATTTTATTGTTATATGATTCAGATATGTTTTCATGTAGGATTTAGTTTAATAAATTTTTTTTTTTTTTTTTTTTTTTTTGAGATGTAGTGTCACTCTGTCGCCCAGGCTGGAGTGCAGTGGCTCACTGTAAGCTCCACCTCCCAGGTTCATACCATTCTCCTGCCTCAGCCTCCTGAGTAGCTGGGACTACAGGTGCCTGCCACCACACCCACCTAATTTTTTGTATTTTTTAGTAGAGATGGGGTTTCACCATGTTAGCCAGGATGGTCTCGATCTCCTGACCTCGTGATCCTCCCGCCTTGGCCTCCCAAAGCCAGTTTAATCTATTTTTTAAATGAACTTTACTTTTTTAGAGTAGTTTAAGATTTACAGAAAAATTGTGAAGATAGTGCAAAGAAGTCTCATATATCCCTGCATCCAGTTTCCCCTATTGTTAACATCTTACATTAATGTGGTACAGTTGTTACAGTTAATGAACCAATATTGATACATAATTATAAACTGGAGTCCATACTTTATTTAGATTTACTTAGTCTACCTAATGTCCATTTTCTGTTCTAGGATGTTACTCATTATACCATCTTATATTTAGTCCTGTCTCCTTGGGGTGCCTCTTGATTGGGCTGGTTTCTCAGACTTTCCTTGTTTTTGATGGCACATAATCTATTTTAAGATTGATAAGTTACAGTTCTTCATAGTCTGTTTTGTTGATCTGTTTTCCTCCATATACTACTGTAGTCTATTCATTTAAAACTGCCTTTTTATTTTTCCAGTAGGAAATCCATGAAGTCCAGAAGTAGAAGTCCTGCATATTCAAGACATTCATCTTCTCATAGTAAAAAGAAGAGATCCAGTTCACGCAGTCGTCATTCCAGTATCTCACCTGTCAGGCTTCCACTTAATTCCAGTCTGGGAGCTGAACTCAGTAGGAAAAAGAAGGAAAGAGCAGCTGCTGCTGCTGCAGCAAAGATGGATGGAAAGGAATCCAAGGGTTCACCTGTATTTTTGCCTAGAAAAGAGAACAGTTCAGTAGAGGCTAAGGATTCGGGTTTGGAGTCTAAAAAGTTACCCAGAAGTGTAAAATTGGAAAAATCTGCCCCAGATACCGAACTGGTGAATGTAATACATCTAAACACAGAGGTAAAAAATTCTTCAGATACAGGGAAAGTAAAGTTGGATGAGAACTCCGAGAAGCATCTTGTTAAAGATTTGAAAGCACAGGGAACAAGAGACTCTAAACCCATAGCACTGAAAGAGGAGATTGTTACTCCAAAGGAGACAGAAACATCAGAAAAGGAGACCCCTCCACCTCTTCCCACAATTACTTCTCCCCCACCCCCTCTGCCAACTACTACCCCTCCACCTCAGACACCCCCTTTGCCACCTTTGCCTCCAATACCAGCTCTTCCACAGCAACCACCTCTGCCTCCTCAGCCAGCATTTAGTCAGGTTCCTGCTTCCAGTACTTCAACTTTGCCCCCTTCTACTCACTCAAAGACATCTGCTGTGTCCTCTCAGGCAAATTCTCAGCCCCCTGTACAGGTTTCTGTGAAGGCTCAAGTATCTGTAACAGCTGCTATTCCACACCTGAAAACTTCAACGTTGCCTCCTCTGCCCCTCCCACCCTTATTACCTGGAGATGATGACATGGATAGGTAAGTGAACTGGAAAAAACCCCCTTGATCTAAACATAAAGCATTTTCTGTTTTAATCTTTGTCAACACTACCCTCATGGTTTTATGAACAGGAAATGTCTTTGATATTTTCAGTGGGAAGTCTATATTTATGACATTATTACTCGGGAAGAGAGAATTAGAATTTGAGGCCTGGTTAACCCATTTTATCATTAAGTTTATTTTATTTATTTTATTTTATTTTTATTTTGAGACATGGTCTTGCTCTGTCGCCCAGGCTGTAGTGCAGTGGCGTCATCTTGGCTTACTGCGACATCTGCCTCCCGGGTTCAAGCAATTCTCCCACCTCAGCCTCCCCAGGAGCTGGGACTACAGGCATGCACCACCATGCCTGGCTAATTTTTGTATTTTTAGTAGAGATGGGGTTTCACCACGTTGGCCGTGCTGGTCTCGAACTCCTGACCTCAAGTGATTTTCCCGCCTTGGCCTGCCAAAGTGCTGGGATTACAGGCATGAGCCACTATCTCTAGCCTAAGTTTATTGATAATGCTAATTTTGATTAAAATTTTAAAAAATCAAGAGTTTTTCCCTTAAATTTTTGTTGAAAATATTAATACCTATAGAAAAATTAAAAGAATAATAGGCTGGATGCAGTGGCTCATGCCTGTAATCCCAGAACTTTGGGAGGCTGAGGCAGGTGGATCACCTGAGGTCAGGAGTTCAAGACCAGGCTGGCCAACATGGTGAACCCCCATCTCTACTAAAAATACAAAAATTAGCTGGGTGTGGTGGTGGGCCCCTGTAATCCCAGCTACTTGAGAGGCTGAGGCAGGAGAATTGCTTGAACCCAGGATACGGAGGTTGCAGCTAGCCAAGATTGCATATTGCCATATTTGCTTTAACCGTGGATATCATGACACTTCTAAATACTTCAATGTCTCTGTCCTAATAATAACGTTGTTCTATATAATTACAATACCTTCATCACCCTGAAAAATTTAACATTGACTTAATAACATCAATAGTTATATAAATAACATGCTATCGGCCAGGCGCGGTGGCTCACGCCTGTAATCCCAGCACTTTGGGAGGCCAAGGCGGGTGGATCACGAGGTCAGGAGATGGAGACCATCCTGGCTAACACGGTGAAATCCCCTCTACTAAAGATACAAAAAAATTAGCTGGGTATGGTGGCAGGCGCCTGTAGTCCCAGCTACTCGGGAGGCTGAGGCAGGAGAATGGCGTGAACCTGGGAGGCGGAGGTTGCAGTAAGTCGAGATCCTGCCACTGCACTCCAGTCTGGGTGATAGAGCGAGACTCCATCTCAAAAAAAAAAAAAGCTATCAATAATCATAATATTTAACCAAATGGTCCCAGTAGCCCCCAAAATGTCTTTATTGTTGGTTTTTGTTTTCAGTTGGAATTCAAAATAACTCACAAAATGTCTTTTATAGCTGGGTTTTGTTTTTTCTCTCCTGATCCAGGGTCCAAACTAGGATTATTTTGAAAAGGGCTGCTTTTTAAAAAAAAAAAAAAAAAATTATTCTATACAAAGTAAAAGAATAATATGTAAAGTATTTGCTAATTAGAATATAATTCACAATGGGATGATGAGAAGAGCTTTAATTTTAATGAGTCCTCTGAATATTGAGAACTGAAATGATTATGAAGCATGAATCTAAGGCATTAACAAAAATATTTCTTTAAGGCTGGGCTTGGTGGCTCACACCTGTAATTTCAGCACTCTGGGAAGCCGAGGTAGATAAGATCACTTGAACCCAGGAGTTCAAGACCAGCCTGGCCAACATGGTGGAACCCCATCTCTACTAAAAAAATACAAAAATTAGCCAGGCGTGGCCAGGTGCGGTGGTTCACGCCTTTAATCCCAGCACTTTGGGAGGCCAAGGCGGGTGAATCACGAGGTCAGTAGTTGAAGACCAGCCTGATATGGTGAAAGCCCTGTCCCTACTAAAAATACAAAAATTAGCTGGGCGTGGTGGCTGGTGCCTGTAGTCCCAGCTACTCGGGAGGCTGAGGCAGAAGAATTGCTTGAACCCAGGAGGTTCAAGTGAAGCTTGCAGTGAGCTGAGATCGTGCCACTGCACTCTAGCCTGGGCACCAGAGCCAGACTCCGTCTCAAAAAAAAAAAAAAGAAAAATTAGCCAGGCGTGGTGGCAGGCGCCTGTAATCCCAGCTACTGAGAAGGCTGAGGTAGGAGGATCGCTTGAACTCAGGAGGCGGAGGCTGCAGTGAGCCGAGGTCATGCCACTGCACTCCAGCCTGGGTGACAGAGTGAAACTCTGTCTCAAAACTATATATATGTATTTCTTTAATATCTTGACAGGACTAACTAGGCAAGTACCACCAAACACACTTGCTTTAGCAGTGACATGTGATGGCAGTCTTTGTGTTACAGTTTGCTTGTTCTACTGTGATCCTGTGCTCTTTGGGATGTGAATTGCATTTATTGAAACAAACTTTTCATTGTAAGCATAAAATTAAGTGCTACTGATCTTGCATCCTAGCCTAATTCCCAAGCCTTCATTCCTTTCAAGGTGATAATTGTAATTTTATTTCATTTTATTTTGAGACAGGATCTGGCTCTGTCCCCCAGGCTGGAGTGCAGTGGTGCGATCTGGGCTTATTGTAGCTTCTGCCTCCCAGACTCAAGTGATCCTCCCACCTCAGCTTCCTGACTAGTTGGGATTACAGGTGCACGCCACTACACCCGGCTAATTTATTTTTTGTAGAAATGGGGTTACATCATGTTGCCTAGGTTGATCTGGAGTTCCTGGACTCAAGTGATCCGCTTGCCTTGGCCTTCCAAAGTGTTGGGATTACAGGCATGAACCACCACTCCTGGCCAATATTTGTCATTTGAATGATGGATACATTGCAGCCCTCTGGGTGAGAAAGTATGTTTTTTTCGTACCCTCTGTTCTTTAAAGAAGATGCAAGTACAGTAAATGGAAAGGGGGAGAAAAACTATTTTAAGGAATGGCTCCATCCTATTTATAGAAAGAAATATGATGTTTCCTTTTTTTTTTTTTTTTTGGTGTGACCAGACTGCCAAAATCTGATTTTTTATTTTTATTTTTTTTGAGACGGAGTCTCTTTCTGTTGCCCAGGTTGGAGTGCAATGGCGCGATCTCAGCTCACTGCAACCTCTGCCTCCTGGGTTCAAGTGATTCTCCTGCCTCAGCTCCTCTGAGCAGCTGAGATTACAGGCATGTGCCACCATGCCTGGCTAATTTTTGTATTTTTAGTAGAGACAGGGTTTCACCATGTTGGCCAGGCTGGTCTCGAACTCCTGACCTTAAATGATTCTCCCACCTGGGCCTTCCAAAGTGCTGGGATTGCAGGCATGAGCCACTGCACCCAACCCAAAATGTGATTTTAAAGAAAAATTCCATATACTCTTTCTAACATTAATAGGTATTTATGGACTGAGCTTTGTGGATGTAATCCCAGTACTTTGGGAGGCCACAGTGGGAGGACTGTTTAAGGCCAGGCGTTCAAAACCAGCCTGGACAACAACATAGTGAGACCCCATCTCTATAAAACATTTAAAAATTAGTTGGATGTGATGGCAGGTACCTTTAGCCCTAGCTACTTGGGAGGCTGAGGCAGGAGGATCACTCGAGCCCAGGAGTTCAAGACTGCGGTGAACTATGATTGGGCCACTGTACGCCAGCTTGTGTGAAAGAGACCCTGTCTCTAAAAATAAAATTTTAATTAAAAAAAGGTAATAGCAAATTCTGCCATGTGACGAAAATTACAGAAGAGGAGAACCTGAAATTTTTTTTTTTTTTTTTTTTTGAGACGGTGTCTCACACTGTTGCCCGGGCTGGAGTGCAGTGGCGATCTTGGCTCACTGCAAACTCCACCTCCCAGGTTCAAGCGATTCTTCTACCTTAGCCTCCCGAGTGGCTGGGATTACAGGTGCGCGCCACCACGCCCAGCTAATTTTTTGTATTTTTAGTAGAGACGGGGTTTCACCATGTTGGCGAAGTTGGTCTCGAACTTCTGACCTCGTGATTCGCCCGCCTAGGCCTCCCAAAGTGCTGAGATTACAGGTGTGAGCCACCTTCCCGGGAACAGAACCTCAAATTTATGTGGAAAAAAATTAACTTGAGGTCCAAAATATAGATAGATAAAAGCCATAGATAAAAAGATAAAAGCCATATTTTTATAGTTTTTGTTGGAAAAGGAAATAGTTGAGCATTGTCCAAAGGGACTCTAGCCCTTTAGCCATAGGAACCTCATTTCAATACTTGTTTACATAGTGGCTAGAATATTAATGTGGGTAAGAATCTTGATTTTTTTTTTTTTTTTTTTTTTTAACTTCAGGAAAATGTTTAGGAAACAAAAAGAATCTTGATGATTTTTTTTTTTTTTTTTTTTTTTTTTGAGACAGATTCTCTCTCCATAGCCAGGCTGGAGTGCAGTGGCAAGATCTCGGCTCACTGCAACTTCCCAGGGTTCAAGCAATTCTCCTGCCTCAGCCTCCAGAGTAGTTGGGACCACAGGCACGTGCCACCACACCCAGCTAATTTTTGTATTTTTAGTAGAGGCGGGGTTTCACCATATTTCTCCTGGATGGTCTCGATCTCTTGATCTCGTGATCCGTCCACCTCAGCCTCCCAAAGTACTGAGATTACTGGCATGAACCTCCGCGCCCCAACTATTTATTATTTTATTTATTTATTTTTTGAGATGGAATTTTTGCCCTTGTTGTCCAGGCTGGAGTGCAGTGACGTGATCTTGGCTGCATCCGCCTCCTGGGTTCAAGCAGTTCTCCTGCCTCAGCCTCCCAACTAGCTGGGATTGCAGGCAGCTGCCACCATGCTCAACTAATTTTGTATTTTTAGTGGAGACTGGGTTTCACCCTGTTGGCCAGGCTGGTCAGGAACTCGTGACCTCAGGTGATCTACCTGCGTTGGCACCACAAAGTGCAGAGATTACAGGCATGAACCACCATGCTTGCCATTTTTTTTTTTGTATTTTGAGACAGAGTTCTGCTCTGTCGCCCAGGCTGGAGTGCACTGGGGCAATCTCAGCTCACTGCAACCTCTGCCTCCCAAGTTCAAGCGATTCTCCTGCCTTAGCCTCCTGAGTAGCTGGGATTACAGGTGCCCACCACCACGCCTGGCTAATTTGTGTATTTTTATTAGAGATGGGGTATCACCATGTTGATTACAAACTCCTGACCTTAAATGATCCACCTGCCTCGGGCTTCCAATGTGCTGGAATTACAGGCGTGAACCACCAGGCCTGGCCCTAATCTAATTATTATTATTTTTTGAGACAGTCTCACTCTGTTGCCCAGGCTGGAGTGCAGTGGCGCCATCTTGGCTCACCACAACCTCCACCACCAGGGTTCAAGCGATTCTCCTGCCTCAGCCTCCTGAGTAGCTGGGACTACAGGTGTGTGCCACCATGTCCGGCTAATTTTTGTAGTGTTTTTGTTTTTGTTTTTGTTTTAGATGGAGTCTGGAGTCTCACTCTGTTGCCCAGGCTGGAGTGTAGTGGCATGATCTTGGCTCACCGTAACCTCCACCTCCTGGGTTCAAGCGATTTTCCTGCCTTAGCCTCCCAAGTAGCTGGGACTACAGGCGCATGCCACCATGCCCAGCTAATTTTTTTGTATTTTTAGTAGAGACGGGGTTTCACTATGTTGGTCAGGCTGGTCTCGAACTCCTGACCTCAGGTGATCCACCCGCCTCGGCCTCCCAAAGTGCTGGGATTACAGACGTGAGTCACTGTGCCCAGCTAATTTTTGTATTTTTATTTTTATTTATTTATTTTTTTTGAGACAAGAGTCTCGCTCTGTCACCCAGGCTGGAGTGCAGTGGCTTGATCTTGGCTCACTGCAAGCTCCACCTCCTGGGTTCACGCCATTCTCCTGCCTCAGCCTCCCGAGTAGCTGGGACTACAGGCGCCTGCCACCACGCCCAGCTAATTTTGTTATTTTTTAGTAGAGATGGGGTTTCGCCGTGTTAGCCAAGATGATCTCGATCTTCTGACCTCGTGATCTGCCCACCTTGGCCTCCCAAAGTGCTGGGATTACAGGCATGAGCCACTGCACCCTGCCTATTTTTGCATTTTTAGTAGAGACGGGGTTTCACTACATTGACCAGGCTGGTCTTGAACTCCTGACTTCGGGGTCTGCCTGCCTCAGTCTCCCAAAGTGCTGGGATTGCAGGCGTGAGCCACTGCACCAGGCCCATCTAATTATTTTTAAACATGATTTTTTTTTACCCATCTCCTCCTCCACCTCTTTTTTTTTTTTTTTTAAGAGACGGAGTCTTGGTATGTTGCCCAGGTTTGTCCCAAACTCCTCAACTCATGTGATCCTTCCAACTTGGCATCCCTAAATGCTGGCATTACATGTGTGAGCTGCTGAGTTTGGCCATGATTTTTTTTTTTGAGATGGATTCCTGCTGCCACCCAAGCTGGAGTGCAGTGGCTCAATCTCAGCTCACTGCAACTTCTGCCTCTGGGGTTCACATGACTCTCCTGCCTCAGCCTCCCCAGTAGCTGGGACTACAGGCGCATGCCACCACACCTGGATAATTTTTTTGTATTTTTAGTAGAGACAGGGTTTCATCATGTCAGCCAGGCTAGTCCTGAACTCCTGAACACCTGCCTTGGCCTCCCATAGTGCTGGGATTGGAAGCATGAGCCAACGCGCCCAGCCCTGGCCATTGTTATTATCAGTATTCTACATATAAATAAATTATTAAGGGTAGAAAAATGGAAATAGGCCAGGTGCTGTGGCTCGCTCCTATAATCCCAGCCCTTTGGGAGGCCAAGGCAAGAGGATTGTTTGAGCCCATGTGTTTTAGGCTACATAGCCAGACCCTGTTTCTACCATTAAACAAGAAAAGGCATGATAGCATGCACCTGTGGTCTGAGCTACTTGGGAGACTGAAGTGGGACGATTACTGGAGCCTGGAAGGTCGGAGCTACAGTGAGCCATGATCGCACCACTGCACTCTAGCCTGGATAACAGTGAGATGTTGTATCAAAAAAAAGGAGATGAGGATGTCTTCCATCATCAGTTTTATTTTTTTATTTTAAATTCATGATGTGTTTCTGTTTCTATTTTGTATGTGTGTGTGTGCTGCTATATCCATGTACCAGCTGCTCCTATCTTTGACATGAAAAGTAATTTTTACATAGGAAAGCTTTTTAGAAGGAAATCTGAAGGCCGGGCGCGGTGGCTCACGCCTGTAATCCCAGCACTTTGGAAGGCTGAGGCGGGCAGATCACGAGGTCAGGAGATCGAGACCATCCTGGCTAACACGATGAAACCCCGTCTCTACTAAAAATACAAAAAATTAGCCGGGCATGGTGGCGGGCGCCTGTAGTCCCAGCAACTCGGGAGGCTGAGGCAGGAGAATGGCATGAGCCCTGGAGGCGGAGCTTGCAGTGAGCCGAGATCGTGCCACTGCACTCCAGCCTGGGCGATGAGCGAGACTCCGTCTCAAAAAACAAAAATTTAAAAGTTTTGTAAGGAGCTCACTTATGTTCTCTGTTTTCTCACTTGAGACTGCAGCAGCATCAATGTTTGAGAATGTGACTTACACATCATTTTATTACCTACAGTACCTTCTGGGTGGAATACAGAATGCAATTAGTAATGTTGGTTATTTTAATTGATGAGTAAATAAAACTTATAATAGAGCCAGCATCAGGGCTTGTGTGAAATGACAGTGGACTTGTAAAAGAAATCAGTGTGCACATAAAGAACATAAAGCTTACATTAGAGGATTTGTCTGTTTTTTTTTTGTTTTGTTTTGTTTTTTGTTTTTTTTTCCCCCGAGACAGAGTCTTGCTCTGTCGCCCAGGCTAGAATGCAGTGGCATGATCTCAGCTCACTGTAATCCCCGCTTCTCGGGTTCAAGCAATTCTCCTGCCTCAGCCTCCCAAGTAGCTGAGACTATAGGTGGTCACCACCATGCCTGGCTAATTTTTGTATTTTTAGTAGAGACAGGGTCTCCCCATATTGGCCAGGTTGGTCTGAAATTCCTGACCTCAGGTGCTCCACCCACCTTGGCCTCCCAAAGTCCTGGGATTACAGGCATGAGTCACCACACCGGCTTTTTTTTTTTTTTTTTTTTGAGACGGAGTCTCGCTCTGTCGCCCAGGCTGGAGTGCAGTGGCGCGATCTTGGCTCGCTGCAAGCTCCGCCTCCCAGGGGTTCACGCCATTCTCCTGCCTCAGCCTCCCGCGTAGTTGGGACTACAGGCGCCCGCCACCTTGCCCGGCTAATTTTTTGTATTTTTAGCGGAGACAGGGTTTCACCGTGTTAGCCAAGATGGTCTCGATCTCCTGACCTCATGATCCGCCCGCCTCGGCCTCCCAAAGTGCTGGGATTACAGGCGTGAGCCACCACGCCCGGCCTAATTTTTATATTTTTAGTAGAGATGGGGTTTTACCATCTTTTCCAGGCTGGTTGCAATCTCCTGACTTCATGTGATCCACTCATCTGGGCCTCCCAAAGTACTGGGATTATAGGCTCGAGCCACCATTTCCAACCTAGAGGATTTAGTGTCATTTTGGGAAAAGAATGAAACTTTACTTTTTTTTTTGAGACAGAATCTTACTTTGTCGTCCAGGCTGGAGTGCAGTGGCGTGATCTTGGCTCACTGTAACCTCCATCTCCATCTCTGAATCCCAAGCGATTCTCCTGCCTCACTCTCCCAAGTAGCTAGGATTACAGGCATGTACCACCATGCCCAGCTAGTTTTTTCTTTTTTGGAGACAGAGTTTTGCTAGTTGCCCAGGCTGGAGTGCAATGGTGCAATCTCAGCTTACTGCAACCTCTGCCTCCTGGGTTCTAGCGATCCACCTTCCTCAGTCTCCCAAGTAGTTGGGATTCCAACTAATTTTTTGTATGTGTAGTAGAGATAGGGTTTCACCATGTTGGCCAGGCTGATCTCGAACCTCTGACCTCAAGTGATCCACCTGCCTTGGCCTCCCAAAGTGCTGGGATTACAGGTGTGAGCCATCATGCCCAGCCGAAACTTTTCTTTCAAACATGTATTTTGAGTAGGAGTGTACTAGCTCAGGTATCAAATGCAAGAGTGAATTTAGCTAATGGTATTTCAAAAGCCTTTCTCATTTGTGGTCTATAATTCTTGATTTCAAGAAGCAAGGCAGCCCACGTCCAACATAGTACAATCTACATGACCATAGCTATTAATGGATATATTTCTGCCTTAAGTAGATCATCTGTATACTTTTCTTAGAAATTTCAGTTAACCAGCTGGGAGTGGTGGATCATGCCTGTAATCCCAGCACTTTGGGAGGCTGAGACTGGCGGATCACCTGAGGTCGGGAGTTCAAGACCAGCCTGGCCAACATGGAGAAACCTCGTCTCTACTAAGAGTACAAAATTAGCAGGGTTTGGTGGCGCATGCCTGTAATCCCAGCTACTTGGGAGGCTGAGGCAGGAGAATCCCTTGAACTCGGGGGGCAGAGGTTGTGGTGAGCCGAGATCATGCCATTGCACTCCAGCCTGGGCAACAAGAGTGAAACTCTGTCTCAAAAAAAGAAGAAAAAAAAAGAAATTTCAGTTAACCATATAGAATTTTTAAAGTCTTCTTTCTCTTTTTTTTTTTTTTGTGACAGAATCTCACTGTCACCTAGGCTGGGGTACACTGACGTGATCTTGCCTCACTGTAATCTCCACCTCCCGGCCTCAGCCTCCTGAGTAGCTGGTACTACAAGCACAAGCCATGCCCGGCTGGTTTTTTTTTAACATTTTTGGTAGAGAGCAAGTTTTGCCATGTTGCACAGGCTGGTCTCGAACTCCTGAGCTCAAGCAGTTTGCCCACCTTGATCTTCCAAAGTGCTGGAATTACATGTGTGAGCCACTGCGCCCAGCACTTCTGCGCTCGCTCTCTCTCTCTCTCTCTCTCTGTCTTTCTCTCTCTTTTTCTCTTCTTTTCTTTTTTCTTTTTTTGACAAAGTCTTGTCCTGTTGCCCAGGCTGGACTGCAATGGCACTATCTCGGCTCACTGCAACCTCCGCCTCCCGGGTTCAAGTGATTCTCCTGCCTCACCCTCCCAAGTAGCTGGGATTACAGGCAACCGCCACCACACCCGGCTAATTTTTTGTATCTTTAGTAGAGATGGGGTTTCACCAGGTTGGCCAGGCTGGTCTCAAACTCCTAACCTTATGATCTGCCTGCCTCGGCCTCCCAAAGTGCTGGGATTACAGGTGTGAGCCACCACGCCTGGCTTGCCTTTTTTTTTTTTTTTTTTTTTTAACAGAGTTTTGCTTTTTTTTGCCCAGGCTGGAGTGCAATGGTGTGATCTCCACTCACTGCAACCTCCACCGCCTGGATTCAACCAGTTCTCCTGCCTCAGCCTCCTGAGTAGCTGGATTACAAGCGTGTGCCACCACGCCCTGCTAATTTTGTGTTTTTAATAGAGATGGGGTTTCACCATTTTGGCCAAGGTGGTCTTGAACTCCTGACCTCAGGTGATCCACCCGCCTCGGCCTCTCAAAGTGCTAGGATTATAGGCTTGAGCCACCGCACCTGGCCTTGCTCTGTTTTTCTAATAGCCTTGTTCATTTGGAGCGTACTGAACTTCAGGGGGGTCTACATTATTTTTAAAGGCTGTATCTCTATAAGCTCAGTAAACTCCAAATGAACCAGGATTTTCCTAGTAGAATGGGATGCTTGGTTTCCATTTTTTATGTACTTAACTAAACTTTTTTTTTTAGGGAACACTTCACGAATTTGTGTCATCTTTGTGCAGGGGCCATGATAATCTTTTCTGTATTGTTCCGGATTTAGTGTATGTGCTGCCGAAGTGAACAATCAACTACATTTTTTTTTTTTTTTTTGAGGCAAAGTGTCTCTCTGTCACCCAGGCTGGAGTGCAGTGGTATGAGCTCAGCTCACTGCAACCTACGCCTCCCAGGTTCAAACAATTCTTGTGCCTTAGCCTGCCAAGTAACTGGGATTACAGGCATGTGCCACAGGTTCAAACAATTCTTGTGCCTTAGCCTGCCAAGTAACTGGGATTACAGGCATGTGCCACCATGCTTGGCTGATCTTTGTATTTTTAGTAGAGAGGGGTTATGCCGTATTGGCCAGGCTGGTATCTAACTCCTGGCCTCAAATGATCCGCCTGCCTCAGCCTTTCAAAGTGCTGGGATTACAGGTGAGAGCCACTGTGCCTGCCTCAACTAAATTTTTTTTTTTTTTTTTTGAAATGGAGTCTCACTTTGTCCCCTAGGCTGGAGTGCAGTGGCACGATCTCGGCTCACTGCAACCTCCGCCTCCTGGATTTAAGTGATTCTGCTGCCTCAGTCTCCTGAATAGCTGGGATTACAGGCTTGGGCCACCACGCCTGGCTAATTTTTGTATTTTTAGTAGAGACGGGGTTTCACCATGTTGGTCACGCTGGTCTTGAACTCCTGCCTTCAAGTGATCCACCCGCCTTGGCCTCCCAAAGTGCTGGCATTACAGGCATGAGCCACCTCGCCCTGGCTCAACTAAATTTTTGATAAAAGTTTGTAAATAGTGGTGAAATCACTGTTTCTTTTCTTTTCTTTTCTTTTTAAGAGACCAGTTTTCCCTTTGTCGCCCATGCTGGAGTTCAGTGGCCTGTGCACGGCTCACTGTAGCCTCTACCTGCTAGGCTGCAGCTATCTTTCCACCTCAGCCTCTCAAGTAGCTTGGTCTACAGGCACGTGCCATCATGCCTGGCTAATTTTTGTACTTTTTTGTAGAGATGGAGTTTGACTGTGTTGTCCGGGCTAGTAGAACTCCTAGACACAAGCAATACACCTGCCTTGGCCTCCTAAAGTGCTAGGATTACAGGCATGGGCTACCATGCCTGGTCTGAAATCATGTTTTAAACAACCAACTTCAAGGGGAAGGAGATAAGTGATCATATTTACAGTAGTTTATGCTGTTAAAATGGGCAAATTATCTCATTGAAAAAATTAGTGTTTTTTAAACAGTTATGATTTATTGATTGATTTATTTATTTTTTGAGGCAGATTCTTACTCTCATGATCCGCCTGCTTTGGCCTCCCAAAGTGCTGAGAGTACAGGCGTGAGCCACCACCCCTGGCCTAAATATTTATAAATTTTATATTTTTTCTTTTTTTTTTTTTGAGACAGGATCTTGCTCTGTTGGCTAGGTTAGAGTGCAGTGGCACGATCTTGGCTCACTGCAACTGCTGCTTCCAGGTTCAAGTGATTCTCATGCCTCAACTTCCCAAGTGGCTGGGATTACAGGCATGAGCTACCACACTTGGCTAAGTTTTTGTATTTTTAGAAGAGACAGTGTTTCACCATGTTGGCCATGCTGGTCTCAAACTCCTGGCCTTAAATGATATGCCTACCTCGGCATTCCAAAGAGCTGGGATTACAGGTGGTAGTCACCGTTCCTGGTCTATATTCTTTTTTTATTAACAGTATTTTTATTAGAAGTGTTTCCATTGCACCCACAGATTCAGTTCTGTCATCACAGATTCCAAAATACTATTCATATTCTAAAAGTTCGGCACGCCTAGAGCTTGGTAGGTTTTTCAATTACGCATGTATTATGAAACCTGATTACCGAATGTGAATTTGTATATAAGTATAAATGGGGAACTAGGAAATACTGATATAGATAGGGTACATCAGCACTTCCTGGTAGTGACTTTTCAAGTAATGACTGTGATGTATGGTATCTGCTCCCCTATGATAGACTTACTTTGCATGTACCACATGTCCTCAACCCTTTATAATACTGAGTGTCATATGCTAAAGGTGATAATGTTAAACATTGTAGTTTTGAGGCTGTCATTAAATTTTCAAGGTTTTTAGTACATTGGAATTTATTGAAACAGGATTTGACCTCTATTCAAATTGTATATCCTGAACTAGTAGGACATAACCTATCAAATACTCATTCTGTCTTGAAATAAACATGCTAAAAATGTAATATTTTAGAAGCAGTATACATTTTTCATACAGGTTCAATATCTGTAATCTAAAAATCCAGAAATCCTCCATCGGGAACATTTTTAATGCTGACATGATACTCAAAGGAAATGCTCATTGGAGCATTTCAGTATTCAGATTTTTGCATTGAATATGCTCATCCAGTATAATGCAAATAATCCAAAATCTAAAAATTTTAAAAATTTGAAACACTCAGGCCGGATGCGGTGGCTTACGCCTGTAATCCCAGAACTTTGGGAGGCCGAGGCGGGCGGATCACGAGGTCAGGAGATGGAGACCATCCTGGCTAACATGGTGAAACCCCATCTCTACTAAAAATACAAAAAATTAGCTGGGCGTGATGGCGGGTGCCTGTGGTCCCAGCTACTTGGGAGGCTGAGGCAGGAGAATGGCGTGAACCCGGGAGATGGAGCTTGCAGTGAGCCGAGATCACGCCACTGCACTCCAGCCTGGGCGACAGAGCGAGACTCTGTCTCAAAAAAAAAAAAAAAAAAGATTCAAACACTCTGGTTTGAGGCATTGTGGATAAGAGAGCACCTAACCTATATTGGCACTTTATTTGAGCTCATGAAGTAAACATTGGAGAAAACAAAAATATGAAACACAGACTGGCTGGGCATGGTGGCTGATGCCTGTGATCCCAGCACTTTAGGAGGCCAAGCTGGAGGATTGCTTCAGGTAGGAGTTTGAGACCAGAGCCTAGGCATCCCTTTTTTTTTTTTTTTTTTTTTTTTTGAGAGACAGAGTCTCACTCTGTCGCCAGGCTGGAGTGCAGTGGCTCGATCTCGGCTCACTGTAATCTCCACCTCCCGGGTTCAGGTGATTCCCCTGCCTCAGCCTCCTGAGTAGCTGGGACTACAGGTGGGTGCCACCACGCCTGGCTAATTTTTTTTGTATTTTAGTAGAGACAGGGTTTCACCATGTTTGCCAGGATGGTCTTGATCTCCTGACCTCATGATCCCCTGTCCTTGGCCCCTAAAGTGCTGGGATTATAAGCATGAGCCACTGTGCCTGGCCCCTGTCTCTTAAAAAAAAAAAAAAAGGCAGCTGTGGCAGTGTGCACCTGTAGTCTCAGTTACTTGGAATGTTGTGGTGGGTAGATCACTTGAGCCTCAAGGCTGCAGTCAGCCATGATTGCACCACTACAGTCCAGCTTGGGTGACACAGCAAGATCCTGTCTCCAAACAAACACACAAAAAACCATAGACTGAATTTATTTGAAATGATGATGAGATAATTAAAATACCTTAATTTTTCTTTTTTCTTTTTTTTTTTTTTTTTTTTTGAGACAGAGTCTTGCTCTGTCGCCCAGGCTGGAGTGCAGCGGGGTGATCTTGGCTCACTGCAACCTCTGCCTCCTGGGTTGAAGCAATTCTCCTTCCTCAGCTTCCCAAGTAGCTGGGATTTCAGCAGTGTACCACCATGCCCAGCTAATTTTTGTACTTTTAGTAGAGATGTGGTTTCACCATGTTGGCTAGGCTGGTCTTGAACTCTTGACTTCAGGTGATCTGCCTGCTTGGCCTCCCAAAGTACTGGGATTACAGGCATGAGCCACTGCACCTTGCCTCTTTTTTTTTTTTTTTTTCTGTGAAACAGAGTCTTGCTCTGTCACTTAGACTGGAGTGCAGTGGCGCAATCATGGCTCACTGCAACCTTGACCTCCTTCCCTGGCTCAAGTGATCCTCTCGCCTCAGCCTCCACAGTAGCTGGGACCAGAAGTGCATGCCACCACTCCCAGGTAACTTTATTTTTTTTTTCTTTTTTTTTTTTTTTTTTTTTTTTTGAGACGGAGTCTCGCTCTGTCGCCCAGGCTAGAGTGCAGTGGCGCGATCTCGGCTCACTGCAAGCTCCGCCTCCCGGGTTCACGCCATTCTCCTGCCTCAGCCTCTCCGAGTAGCTGGGACTACAGGCGCCCGCCACCGCGCCCGGCTAATTTTTTGTATTTTTAGTAGAGACGGGGTTTCACCGTGGTCTCGATCTCCTGACCTCGTGATCCGCCCGCCTCGGCCTCCCAAAGTGCTGGGATTACAAGCGTGAGCCACCGCGCCCGGCCCGTAACTTTATTTTTTTTAGAGATAAGGTCTTACTATGTTGCTCAGGCTGGTCTTGAACTCCTGGGCTCGAGCAATCTTCCTGCCTTGGCTCCCAAAGTAGTGGGATTACAGGCATGAGTCACTATGCTCAGCCTGATTTTTCTTGTTCTTCTAGTGAAGCCAAACCAAGAAGAAATCTATTTTGAATAATGAGGAATTGAGATTTGTAAAGAATATTCTGACAGTGGTTGAGAAATTACAAGTTTTTTTTTCCCCGAACATCTTAAAAATTAGAATAATTTAAAAAGTCTATATTGGTGGGGCACGGTGGCTCATGTCTGTAATCCCGGCACTTTGGGAGGCTGAGGTGGGTGGATCATGAGGTCGGGAGTTCGAGTCCAGCCTGGCCAATATGGTGAAACCCCGTCTCTACTAAAAATACAAAAAACTAGCCGGGCGTGGTGGCACACGCCTGTAGTCCCAGCTACTTGGGAGGCTGAGGTAGGAGAATTGCTTGAACCCAGGAGGCAGAGGTTGCAGTGAGCTGAGATTGCACCACTGTACTCCAACCTGGGCAATAGAGGGAGACTCCGTCTCAAAAAAAAAGAATCTATATTACGTTGTGACTCAAAGAGTTTTCTGGTAATAAGTTTTGTTCCTAGGATGGAAAAATCTGAGTGCAGATTATAATAGTGTTGCATGTTCATCTCGCCCAATATTTCAACAGAAAGTTTCAGATGATCATTTTCTACTCCATTGACTATCCCAGTTCTGGTTGATGTAGTACAAACTAACCTATATTGTATTGTTCTGTCTGATTTACGAGGGATTAAAACGATAAAAATTGGCAGGAGTCAATAGCTGTTGAGATTTATGTTCTTATATTTTGACTAAATGACATTATTTTATGGAAAATTCACACACAAGGGGCAACAGTATTCTTTAAAAAGATACATTGCAAGAGATAGATCTTTGTGGTCTAGGAAATGTTCATGCAAAGCACCAATATTTTCCTTTATAACTACTTGTCATAAAAATAGAGAAGATTCCCTGGGGTTAAGGTTCTCAGATCTTTTTCAACCATCTGATAACTGTGAAGGAATAGAGAAGACCTGTCTGGCCTGATTTTATTTGTAGACATGAGTTAGTCTGTTGTACTATAGATGTCTTATTTTTTCTGAGGATGTGCATGACACAATTTTTTTTTTTTTTTTTTTTGAAATAGAGTCTTGCCCTGTCACCCAGGCTGGAGTGCAGTGGCACGATCTCGGCTTACTGCAACCTTAACCTCCCCAGTTCAAGCGATTCTTAGACCTCACAAGTAGCTGGAACTATAGGCACATGCCACCATGCCCAGCAAATTTTTCTATCTTTAAGAGAGATGAGGTTTCACCGTGTTGGCCAGGTTGGTCTTGAACTCCTGGGCTCAACTGATCCGCCTGCCTTGGCCTCCCAAAGTGTTGGGATTATGAGCGTGAGCCACCACACCTGGCTCTTGGCACAAAATTTGTCTACCACTTATTAATAAATTGAGATAGGCAAAAAATTGTATCTGGGCCATACGTGGTAGGAGGCGAGGCAAGAGGATCACTTAGGGAGGTCCAGGATTTTGTGACTAGCCTGGGCAATATGGCAAGACCTTGTCTCTACAAAAAATTTTAAGAATTAGCTGGGTGTGGTGGTGTGTGTCGTGGTCCCAGCTTCTTAGGAGGCTAAGGTGAAAGTGTCGCTTGAGCCCTGGAAATCGAGGCTGCAGTGAGCCATAATTGTGTCATTGCATTCCAGCCTGGGCAACAAAGTGAGTCTCTCTCTCAAAAAAAAAAAAAAAAAAAAAAGATTGACTTTTCTGATCTATTCCTGGAAAGCTATCTTTTTACAAAACCCCACTGACTACTATAATTTGCTGATTATTGTGAGAGGCTTCTGCCACCAGGTGACTTAATAATTCTGAAATAATTGCTTGGACCCTTTTTCTTTAGATTTTTAGTTTGATGATTGTCTATTTTGGCTGGTCAGAGAGGCTTGCCTTCTGCTTTGAAGTGAACGGAATGATTCAGTATATATTTTATTAGTTTTGACTTACAACTTAGCTATATTTCTATTTTTTTGTAAATATCTTTGACAATTTATGTTTCTTACAGGCAAAGCATTCTAAAATACTATTTCTTTTTTCCAAGATTTTTGCACCTCTTTAGCGATAGAGTAGTATTAAATTGTTGAGCTCTTCTTGTTTGTTAAATCTTTGCTAAAATGTAAATTCGATGAACTCCACGAGTTGCAGTGATACTTTGTGAATTTAAGATAATTACTTCCTGCATTTTATTTCTATTTTTAAATTTTTTATTTTTTGAGACAGAGCTGCCCTTTGTTGCCCAGGGTGGAGTGCAATGGCATGGTGATGGCTCACTGTAGCTTTGACTTCCTGGGCTCAAATGATGCTCCCACCTCAGGACTGCAGGTCGCCATCTGCCCCCAAGTAGCTGGAACCACACACTTATACCACCATGCCCAGCTAATTATTTTTGAGACGAGTCTTGTCACCCAGGCTGGAGTGCAGTCGTGCGATCTCGGCTCACTGCAACCTCCTCCTCCTAGGCTCAAGCAGTTCTCCTGCCTCAGCCTCTCGAGTAGCTGGAATTACAACACCACACCCAGTTAATTTTTTTTTTTTTTTTTTTTTCTTTGAGATGGAGTCTCACTCTGTCTCTCTGGCTGGAGTGCAGTGGCACGATCTCAGCTCACTGCAACCTCCATCCCAGGGGTTCAAGCAATTCTCCTGCCTCAGCCTCCTGAGTAGCTGGGAGTACAGGTGCACCCAGCTAAATTTTGTATTTTAATAGAGATGGGGTTTCACTGTATTGCCCAGGCTGGTCTCGAACTCCTGAGTTCAGGCAGTCTGCCCACCTCGGCCTCCCAAAGTGCTAAGATTACAGGCGTGAGCCATTGTGCCCGGCCGATTTCTGTATTTTCAATAGAGACAGGGTTTCACCAGGCTGGCCAGGCTGGTCTTCAACTCTTGACCTCAAGTGATCTGCCCGCCTCAGCCTCCCAAAGTGCTGGGATTACAGGCGTGAGTACTGTGCCTGTTCTAATTTTTTTTTTTTTTGAGACGGAGTTTCACACTGTTGCTTGGGCTGGAGTGCAGTGGCACGATCTTGACTCACTGGAACGATTCAAACGATTCTCCTGCCTCAGCCTCCTGAGTAGCTGGGATTACAGGCACCTGCTACCACGCCCGGCTAATTTTTTGTAGTTTTAGTAGAGATGGGGTTTCCCTATGTTGGCCAGGCTGGTCTCGAACTCTTGACCTCGTGATCTGCCCACCTCAGCCTCTCCCAAAGTGCTGGGATTACAGGCTTGAGCCACCGTGTCTGGCCTAATTTTTTTTTTTTTTTTTTTAATTTTTTGTAGCATGGGGTCTCATTGTGTTTTCCAGGGTGGTCTCAAACTCCTGGCCTCAAGCAATCCTCTTGCCTCAGCCTCCCAAAGTATTGGGATCACTGGGGTGAGCCACCATGCCCAGGTGAATTTTATTTCATCTCAATAAAAATCCAAATAAAATCTTAGGAACGATATATTAAGAGTTTGATAAAGGGAACTGCAAGTAATATCACAAATATTTCATTGTTTTTAAAATATACTATAGATTTCTTTTTATAAAATTTATCTCAGCCAGGCACAGTGGCTCACACCTATAATCCCAGCATTTTGGGAGGCCGAGGCGGGTGGATCATTTGAGACCAGGAGTTCAAGACCAGCCTGGCAAACATGGTAAAACCCCATCTCTACTAAAAATACAAAAATTAGTCTGGCATGGTGGCACACGCCTGTAATCCCAGCTACTTGGGAAGCTGAGGTAGGAGAATTGCTTGAACCCAGGAGGCAGAGGTTGTAGTGAGCCAAGATCACGCCACTGCATTCCAGCCTGGGCGACAGAGTGATACTCTGTCTCAAAAAAAAAAAAAAATTTAGTTGTGATAAATTATATTTTTTTATGTTGTATTACAGGCTTTTTTCCTTAAAAATGAGATCTTTCTAACCTTTTAGTAACCAGGCATTATGATCTTTGAAAATTTTTATTTGTGTATCTTTAATTGTAATTTTGTCATCTCTTCTCCTTTATTGTTTAGTCCAAAAGAAACTCTTCCTTCAAAACCTGTGAAGAAAGAGAAGGAACAGAGGACACGTCACTTACTCACAGACCTTCCTCTCCCTCCAGAGCTCCCTGGTGGAGATCTGTCTCCCCCAGACTCTCCAGAACCAAAGGCAATCACACCACCTCAGCAACCATATAAAAAGAGACCAAAGTGAGTTTTTGGAGGAATCTGTCTTTCATGATAGTTTTCTCCCTTCCTTTTGAACTAAATCTCTCATGTTTCCTCTATAACCCACACCAGTAAGATCATAGAAGTTTGGTCCCAAAGTATACCTTTTATTTTATTTTAATGGACAAAAGCCTTTCTTGGAGACTCAGGTCATTCATCTGTGCACTCAGATACCTAGCTATGTGTTTAGAACAACAGAAAATTCCCAAATCCAGATATACTGTGAATGTTTATCTCATTATGTCTTTTTTATTCATAGTATTTAGAGTACTAAGGAAGAATAAAAGCTTTTTAAATTCAGGATGTGTCAATCATGTACACATTAATCAAAAATTAATAGATATGGGATTTTTTTTCCTGAAAGCATATAAATTGTCATGCCGTAAATAGAGTACAATCTGGGTCTAATCTTCTGATTGTTAGCATTTCTCTGTTAATAATAGAAATAGGTATCATTTATTGAGCACGTATTATTGTCGTAGTTTTATATATATATATTTTTGAGACAGAATTGTGTTCTTTGTTGCCCAGGCTGGAGTGCAGTGATGCTATGTCTGCTTACCGCAACCTCGGCTTCCCTGGTTCAAGCGATTCTCCTGCCTCAGCCTCCCGAGTAGCTGGGATTACAGGCACATGCCACCACGCCAGGCTAATTTTTGTATTTTTAGTAGAGATGGGGTTTCACCATGTTGGCCAGGCTGGTCTCGAACTCCTGACCTCAGGTAATCCACCGCCTTGGCTTCCCAAAGTGCTGGGATTACAAGCGTGAGCCACTGCATCCAACGCCTTATATTTTCATAGCAGCCTTAGCATGTAGCGATTAATTTCCCATTTTATAGTTGAAGCCATACCTGAGAGAGGTCAGAAAGCAAGCAACTAATCTATTATTTCAGTTTATGTCTTCCTAAAGCTATAGCCCGGTGTCTTAGCCACTGTGAGAGACTGTTTTGTTGTTGTTGTTGTTGTCGTTTTGTTTTGTTTTGTTTTGTTTTTGAGACAGAGTCTCACTCCGTCACCCAGGCTGGAGGCGCCTGCCACCATGCCCGGCTGTGTCTTTATATATTTCATATCATTTCATTTCTGACTTTTTAGTAAAAAATGTATAAAAGATACAGGAGTGGCTGGGCGTGGTGGCTCACGCTTGTAATCCCAGCACTTTGGGAGGCCGAGGCGGGTGGATCATGAGGTCAAGAGCTCGAGACCATCTTGGCCAACATGGTGAAACCCCGTCTCTACTGAAAATACAAAAATTAGCTGGGCATGGTGGCGCCTGCCTGTAGAGTACTAAAAAGAAAAAAAAAGGATACAGGAGTTAGTGAAATCATCATAAAAGAATCCTTTTTTCTTTGACTAGATTTCCTTTTCTTTTCTTTTCTTTTTTTTTTTTTTTGAGTTGGAGTCTCGCTCTGCCGCCCAGCCTGCAGTGCAATGGTGTGACCTTGGCTCACTGCCACCTCCGCCTCCTGGGTTCAAGCAATTCTCCTGCCTCAGCCTCCTGAGTAGCTGGGACTACAGGTGCCTGCCACCATGCCTGGCTAATTTTTTGTATATTTAGTAGAGACGGGGTTTCACCATGTTAGCCAGGATGGTCTTGATCTCCTGACCTCGTGATCCGCCTGCCTTGGCCTCCCAAAGTTCTGGGATTACAGGCATGAGCCACTGCGCCCGGCCAATTTCATTTTCTTTTTTTTTCTTTTTGATAGATGTCTCGCTCTGTCGCCCAGGCTGGAGTGCAGTGGCGCATTCTTGGCTCACTGCAAGTTCCGCCTCCCGGGTTCATGCCATTCTCCTGCCTCAGCCTCCCGAGTAGCTGGGACTATAGGCGCCTGCTACCATGCCTGGCTAATTTTTTGTATTTTTTTTAGTAAAGACGGGGTTTCACCGTCTTAGCCAGGATAGTCTCAATCTCCTGACATCATGATCTGCCGGCCTTGGCCTCTTGAAGTGCTGGGATTACAGGCATGAGCCACCGCGCCCATCCTTCATTTTCTTAAATAACTATTTTGTTGTTTTTACTTTTTAGAATTTGTTGTCCTCGTTATGGAGAAAGAAGACAAACAGAAAGCGACTGGGGGAAACGCTGTGTGGACAAGTTTGACATTATTGGGATTATTGGAGAAGGAACCTATGGCCAAGTATATAAAGCCAAGGACAAAGACACAGGTAAATATTGCCACAAAATTTTAGATGTCAGAATATTAACAATTTAGCAATACTAATATCTTAAGTGGATTTAGCAAAAGTAAATTCTGAGGTGTTATTTTTTTGTTTTTTTTTCTCTTGAAATGGAGTCTTGCTTCCCAGGCTGGAGTGCAGTGCTGCAATCTGGACTCACTGCAAGCTCCGCCTCCCGGGTTCATGCCATTCTCCTGCCTCAGCCTCCCGAGTAACTGGGATTACAGACCGTGCGCAACCACACTCGACTAATTTTTGTTTTTTTTTTAGTAGAAACGGGGTTTCACTATGTCGTCCAGGCTGGTCTTGAACTCTTGACCTCAAGCAATCTGCCCGCCTCGGCCTCCCAAAGTGCTGGGATTATAGGTGTGAGCCACAGCGCCGGCTCTTTTTTTATTTTTATTTTTTGAGACAGTCTTGTGCTATCATCCAGGCTGGAGTGCAGTGAGTGGATCAATCTCTGCTCACTGCAGGCTCCGCCTCCTGGGTTCAAGTGATGCCTCTGCATCAGCCTCCCGAGTAGCTGGGGTTACAGGCATGCACCACCACGCCCAGCTAATTTCTGTATTTTTAGTAGAGATGGGGTTTTACCATGTTGGCCAGGCAGTCTTGAACTCCAGGCTGGTCTCGAACTCCTAACCTGAAATATCCACCCACCTCAGCCTCCCAAAGTGCTGGGATTACAGGCGTGAGCCACCACGCCTGGCCAAATTTTTAGTTCTAATTTTGTCTCCAAAAGTTATTGAGTAGATCAAAGGTTTCCAAAAGAATACTATAACTTTTAAAACTCTCCGGCTGGGTGTGGTGACTCATGCCTGTAATTTCAGCACTTTGGGAGGCCAGGTGGGCAGATCACGAGGTCAGGAGATTGAGACCATCCTGGCTAACATGGTGAAACCCCGTTTGTACTAAAAATAGAAAAAATTAGCCAGGCATGGTGCCATGCGCCTGTAGTCCCAGCTACTCAGGAGGTGGAGGCAGGAGAATCACTTGAACCTAGGAGGCGGAGGTTGCAATGAGTGGAGATTGCGCCAGTGCACTGTAGCCTGGGTGACAGAGCAAAACTCCATCTCAAAAACAAAAAATCCATGTCTTAAGAAAAAAATTAAAGCCAGGAAAGGGAATATAGAATTTCCTTTTTTGTTTTCGTATTGACAAGGAGTCTCACTCTGTCACCCAGGGTGGAGTGCAATGATGCGATCTCAGCTCACTGCAACCTCTGCTCACCGCAACCTCTGCCTCCTGGGTTCAAGCGATTCTCCTGTCTCAGCCTTCCGAGTAGCTGGGATTACAGGCATCCACCACCACGCCCAGCTAATTTTTGTATTTTAATAGACGGGGTTTCACCATGTTGGCTAGGCTGGTCTCGAATTCCTAACCTCAGGTGATCTGCCCGCCTTGGCCTCCCAAAGTGTTGGGATTACAGGTGTGAGCCAGTGCACCCGGCCTAGAGTTTACTTTTTAAAGGTGTGTAAGTATCTCGTGTGTAAGCATTAAAGTAAGAACTAAGTTTGTCTTCCAGAGCAAGGGCATATATTGCTGGTTCACAATAGTGGCCAAAAATGCTCATTGATAATAACAGTTTACATTTGTTTTGGCAGGAGAACTAGTGGCTCTGAAGAAGGTGAGACTAGACAATGAGAAAGAGGGCTTCCCAATCACAGCCATTCGTGAAATCAAAATCCTTCGTCAGTTAATCCACCGAAGTGTTGTTAACATGAAGGAAATTGTCACAGATAAACAAGATGCACTGGATTTCAAAAAGGACAAAGGTACTAGCAAAGAATTACATTTTTACAGGGTAGACTGGCCCAATCTTTGCCTTTCTTTTTTTTTCTTTCTTTCGTTCTTTTTTTTTTTTTTTTGAGACAGAGGCTCGCTCTGTTGCCCAGGCTGGAGTGCAGTGGCGTGATTTCAGCTCACTGCAAGCTCCGCCTCCCGGGTTCACGCCATGCTCCTGCCTCAGTGTCCTGAGTAGCTGGGACTACAGGCACCCGCCACCACACCCGGCTAATTTTTTGTATTTTTTAGTAGAGACGGGGTTTCACCGTGTTAGCCAGGATGGTCTCAATCTCTTGACCCCATGATCCGCCCGCCTGGGCCTCCCAAAGTGCTGGGATTATAGGCATGAGCCACCACGCCTGGCCCTTTCTTTCTTATTTATCTATTTATTTTGAGATAGAGTCTCACACTGTCGCCCAGGCTGGATTGCAGTCCTGCGATGTCGGCGTACTGTAACCTCTGCCTCTCGGGTTTAAGTGATTCTTGTGCCTCAGCCCCCAAGTAGCTGGGATTTCAGGCATGCACCATCATTCCGGGCTTATTTTTGTATATTTAGTGGAGAGGAGGTTTCACTATGTTGGTCGAGCTGGTCTCAAACTCCTGACTTCAAGTCATCCACCCGCCTCGGCCCCTCGAAGTGCTAGGATTACAGGAGTGAGCTACCATGCCTGGCCTCGTGTTTTTTTTTTTTTAATTATAAAATAATAAGTGAATGAATGGATATGATGCATGTATGCCTTTGGTGGAAAAACTGAAAATATAGAAGAAGAAGAAAAAGAAGATGATAGTGGCCGGGTGCAGTGGCTCACGCCTGTAATCCCAGCACTTTGGGAGGCTGAGGTGGGCAGATCACAAGATCGGGAGATCGAGACCATCCTGGCTAACACAGTGAAACCCCAACTCTACTAAAAAAATACAAAAAAAATTAGCCGGGCATGGTGGCGGGCGCCTGTAGTCACAGCTACTCGGGAGGCTGAGGCAGGAGAATGGTGTGAACCTGGGAGGCGGAGCTTGCAGTGAGCCGAGATCGGGCCACTGCACTTCAGCCTGGGCAATAGAGCGAGATGCCACCTCAAAAAAAAAAAAAAAAAAGATGGTAGTAATTTATCTCCCACTTCCTCCCAATATACTACCATCCATGGAAAACCACTGAAGTATTAATACATTTTGGTATATTTGTTTTTGTTTTTTTTTTGAGACAGAGTCTCACTCTCTCACCTAGGCTGGAGTGCATTGGCTCGATCTTGGCCCACTGCAACCTCCACCTCCCAGGTTCAAGCGAATTCTCCTGCCTCAGCCTCCTGGGTAGCTGGGATTACAGGCACGTGCCACCACTCCCGGCTAATTTTTATAATTTTAGTAGAGACCAGGTTTCACCATGTTGGCCAGGCTAGGAACTCCTGACCTCAGGCAGTCACCCACCTCAGCCTGCCAAAGAGCTGGGATGACAAGGGTGAGCCACCACACTCAGCCCTGCTTTTAGTACTTTATGCCATATCTACTGTATTTATTTTAACAAAGCTAAGATTAAAGGTTATTTCGTGTTGTATAACTTGTCATAAGCAATTTCTCATATCAACAAATTTTAATGTTTATGCATAAACATAGGTGAACCCAAATTTACCAGTTCCTGTTGAGCAATTAGTTGCCAATTTTCAGTTTAAAAAAAAAAATAATAGGCCAGGCGCAGTGGCTCACCCCTGTAATCCCAGCACTTTGGGAGGCCGAGTTGGGTTGATCACCTGAGGTCGGGAGTTCGAGACCAGCCTGGCCAAGATGGTGAAACCCTATCTCTACTAAAAATACAATAATTAGCTGGGCATGGTGGCTAGCACCTGTAATCTTCAGCTACTTGGGAGGCTGAGGCAGGAGAATCACTTGAACCTGGTAGGAGGAGGTTGCAGTGAGTTGAGATCACGCCATTGCACTCCAGCCTGGGTGACAAGAGCAAAACCCTGTCTCAAAAAAAAAAACCCAAAAAAACAAAAAACATAATAGCAATGCCTTGAGTATGTTTCTGCATAAATCTTTGCATTATGATTTATCTTCATTGTATAGCATTTTTGATATAGAGTTATTTGGTCAAATGGATTTTCATATTTAATGTCAGATCCCTTTTAAGAAAATTAGTATGTCCAGTGGGTGTCCATCTCAGTGTATCCTCCCCAACATTGAGTATATCTTTTTTTTTTTTTTTTTTTTTTAATTTTGAGAAGGAGTCTCACTCTGTCGCCCAGGCTCGTGTACAGTGATGTAATCTTGGCTCACTGCAAGCTCCACCTCCTGGGTTCAAGTGATTCTCCTGCCCCAGCCTTTGGAGTAGCTGGGCTTACAGGCGCACGCCACCACGGCTGGCTAATTTTTGTATTTTTATTAGAGACAGGGTTTCACCATTTGGCCGGGCTGGTCTCAAACCTCTGTCCCTAGCTGATCTGCCCACCTCGGCCTCCCAAAGTGCTGGGATTACAGGCGTGAGCCACTGCACCTGGCCAAGTATATCTTTTTAAAAAATTATCATCTGGGCTAAGTGTGGTTGCTTATGCCTATAATCCCAGCACTTTGGGAGGCCAAGGCAGGTGGATCACTTGAAGTCAGGAGTTTGAGACAAGCCTGGCCAATGTGGTGAAACCCCTCTCTACTAAAAATGCAAAAATTCGCTGGGCATGGTGCTGGGCACTTTTTTTTTTTTTTTGAGACGGAGTCTCGCTCTGTCGCCCAGGCTGGAGTGCGGTGGCGCGATCTCGGCTCACTGCAAGCTCCGCCTCCCGGGTTCACGCCATTCTCCTGCCTCCGCCTCTCTGAGTAGCTGGGACTACAGGCGCCCGCCACCACGCCCGGCTAATTTTTTGTATTTTTAGTAGAGACGGGGTTTCACCGTGGTCTCGATCTCCTGACCTCATGATCCGCCCGCCTCGGCCTCCCAAAGTGCTGGGATTACAAGCGTGAGCCACCGCGGTTGCTGGGCACTTTTAATCCCGGCTACTGGGAAGGCTGAGGCAGGAGAATTGTTTGAACCCGGGAGGTAGAGATTGCAGTGAGCCGAGATTGTGTTACTTCACTTTAGCCTGGGCAACAGAGCAAGACCCTGTCTCAAAAAAAAAAAAATTGTCATCTGGATAAGTTAAGTATGATATTATTATTTTATATACTATTTTAATTTAATTTTTATTTTTTGAGACAGAGTCTCAGTGTGTTGCCCAGGCTGGAGTACAATGGTGATCATAGCTCATTACATCCTCAACTTCCAGGCTCAAGCAATCCTCCATGCCTCAGCCTCCTGATGAGCTGGGCAACAGGCATGCACTACCACATCCAGCTGATTTTTTATATTTTTAGTAGAAACAGGATCTCTCTATGTTGCCCAGGCTGGTCTCTAACTCCTGGGCTCAAGCAGTCCGCTTGCCTTGGCCTCCTAAAGTGCTGGGATTACACACTTCAGCCACCGCACCCAGCCAGTGTCATTTTGGATTATATTCCTTATATTTTGGGTCTTCTCTATGTTACTAGTTTTATTTACTTTCTCTCCCTCTCTCTTTCTCTCTTTTTTTGGGACAGAGTCTTGCTCTCTCACCGAGGCTGGAGTGCAGTGACATGATCACAGCTCACTGTAACTGAACTCCTGGGTTCAAGTGATCCCCCTGACTCAGCCTCCCAAGCAGCTAGGATTAGACACCACTCCTGGCTGATTTTTAAAAATTTTGGTAGAAACAGGATTTTGCTATGTTGCCCAGCCTGGTCTTTTTTTTTTTTTTTTTTTTTTTTGAGACGGCGTCTCACTCAGTCGCCCAGGCTAGAGTGCAGTGGTATGATCTTGACTCACTGCAGCTTCCACCTCCTGGGTTCAAGCAGTTCTCCTGCCTCAACCTCCCAAGTAGCTGGGATTACAAGTGTGCGCCACCACACGCAGCTGTTTTGTGTTTTTAGTAGAGATGGGGTTTCACCATGTGGGCCAGGCTGGTTTTGAACTCCTGACCTCAAGTGATCCACCCGCCTCGGCCTCCCAAAGTGCTGGGATTACAGGCGTGAGCCGCCACGCCCGGCCATCCTTCTGTTTTCTTAATTTTTTTGTAGACAGAATCTTGCTTTCTCACCCAGGCTAGAGTACATTGGTGCAATCACAGCTTATTGTAGCCTCAAACTCGTGGGCTCAAATGATTCTCTTGCCTCAGCCTCCCAAGTAGCCAGCAATACAGGCAAGCACCGTCATGCCTAGCTAATTTATAAATTTTTTTGTGGAGATGGTGTCTCACTATTTTGCCCAGTCTGGTTTCCAAAGCTCAGGCAATCCTCTCACCTCAGCCCCTCACCATGTGGGGAATGCAGGCATGAGCCACTGAACACAGCCCTAAATTTAAAGGATTGAATTAGTTGATTCATTTTTCTCTCAATTTTTAAATGCTACGATTTTCTTTTTTTTTTCTTTCTTTTTTTTTTTTGAGACAGAGTCTTGCTCTTTTCGCCTGGGCTGGAGTGCAGTGTCGCTGTCTTGGCTCACTGCAACCTCCGCCTCCTGGGTTCAAGCGATTCTCATGCCTCAGCCTCCCTGTAGCTGGAATTACAGGTGCACGCCACCACGCCCAGGTAATTTTTGTATTTTTAGCAAGAGTTAGGGTTTTACCATGTTGGGCAGGCTTGTCTCGAACTCCTGACCTCAAGTGATCTGCCCGCCTTGGCCTCCCAAAGTGCTGGGATTACAGGCATGAACTATTGCACCCAGCCTCTTTTTTTTTTTTTGTCTAGACGGAGTTTTGCTCTTGTTGCCCAGGCTGAAGTGCAATGGTACAATCTCAGCTCACTGCAACCTCTGCCTCCTGGGTTCAAGCGACTCTCCTGCCTCAGCCTCCCGTGTAGCTGGAATTGTAGGCGCCTGCCATCATGCCTGGCTAATTTTTGTATTTTTTTTTAGTAGAGATGGAGTTTCACGATGTTGGCCAGGTTGCTCTCGAACTCCTGACCTCAGGCAATCCTGCCTTGGCCTCCCAAAGTGCTAGAATTACAGGCATGAGCCACCATGCCTGACCTGTACTATGAATTTCACTAATAATTTATAACACATTTATTATGCTGTCCCTGGCATATTGAATCCCATTAACTTGTATAAAATCCTTTACAAAATAGTCATCAATTGTATGTAACAAATGGGCATGGTTGTGTTACAAATACAACTTCATTTACAGCAACAAGCAGCAGGCTGGATCTGGTCTAAGGTCTGTAATTTGCTAACTGACTTAGGTCACTAAAGTATAGTAAGACAGGCTGAGCACAGTGGCTTATGCCTCTAACCTCAGCATTTTGGGATGTTGGGGTGGAAGGATTGCCTGAGCCAAAGAGTTAAGAGACCAGCCTGGGTACCATAGCAAGACCCTGTCTCTACAAAAATGAAAAACATTAACTGGGTGTGGTGGCCTGTGCCTGTATTCCCAGCTACATGAGAGGCTGAGGCGGAAGATTCGCTTGAGCCCAGGAGTTTGAGGCTGTAGTGAGCCATGATCATGCCACTGCACTCCATCCTGGGCAACAGAATGAGAACCTGTCTCAAAAAAAAAGAGAAAAGAAAAAGGCTGGGCACGGTGGCTGACGCTTGTAATCCCAACACTTTGGGAAGCTAAGGCAGGCGGATCACCTGAGGTCCTGAGTTTACGACCAGCCTGACCAACATGGTGAAATCTTGTCTCTACTCAAAATACAAAAATTAGCCGGGTGTGGTGGCACATGCCTGTAATCCCAGCTACTTGGGAAGCTGAGGCAGGAGAATGGCTTGAACCCAGGAGGCGGAGGTTGCAGTGAGCCAAGATAGTGCCACTGCACTCCAGCCTGGGTGGCAGAGTGAGAGTCTGTCTTAAAAAAAAAAAAGCCTAGTAATGCAACCTGATCAGGGCACTTGCCGCCATGAAGAGGTGAGTAGTCCATACAGTACTAGACTAGGAATCAGAAGATTAATTCCTTTTTTTTTTTTTTGAGAAGGAGTCTTGCTTTGTTGCCCAGGCTGGAATGCAGTGGCACCATCTCAGCTCACTGCAGCCTCCAGCTCCTGGGTTCAAGTGATTCTCCCACCTCAGCCTCCCAAGTAGCTGGGATTACAGGCACATGCCACCATGCCCAGCTAATTTTTGTATTTTTTTTTAATCGAGATGGGGTTTCATTCACCATGTTGGACAGGTTGGTCTCGAACCCCTGACCTCAAGTGACCCGCCCTCCTCGAGCTCCCAAAGTGCTGGGATTACAGGCATCAGCCACTGCGTCCAGCCACAGAAGATTAATTCAAATATTAGCTCCATTATTTATTATTAGGAAGGACTAATTATTCAACTACTCTTCATTTCAGTTTCTTCATCTATAAAATTCAAGGGTTTTTTCTAGAGAGCCTATGGTCAACTCAAAAATTATATTAGGACTTGAGGCATTGTTATTTCAGCATTCTTTTTTTTTCTTGCTTTTAATTTTTTTTCGTCTTACGTAGGTGCCTTTTACCTTGTATTTGAGTATATGGACCATGACTTAATGGGACTGCTAGAATCTGGTTTGGTGCACTTTTCTGAGGACCATATCAAGTCGTTCATGAAACAGCTAATGGAAGGATTGGATTACTGTCACAAAAAGAATTTCCTGCATCGGGATATTAAGTGTTCTAACATTTTGCTGAATAACAGGTAACATAGTAACCAAATAAGATTAAGCACTTTCCTCTTCTCCTCTGACCTTTTTAGTTTCAAATGGTTAATTGATATTATAATTAGACCTAATAGTGCAGTATTCACACACTAGTGATATTCCCTGCGTTCAGTGTGGGAGAAACATACCTGCTCCTTTAGCTGTTCTTGAGCCTTTCTCAGTTACCAGCTTTCTGAGTAAACATTGATGTGCAGTTGATGATTGGCCTTTTCTGCCCAGTACTTACTCCTAGGTTTTAATAGTGTAAACAAACAGGAATTTGGTTATGAACAGGTGTTAATTCATCAGAAGTTTTTATCATTTGCTTTCTTCTTTTCTGTTTATTTGCCTGTACTGCATTGGCGGTAATATCAGATGTATTATGCACACTAGTTTTTTTTTTTTTTTTTTTGGAGCCAGAATTTCACTCTTCTTGCCCAGGCTGGAGTGCAGTGGCGTGATCTTGTCTCACTGCAACCTCCACCTCCCAGGTTCAAGCAATTCTCCTGCCTCAGTCTCCCAAGTAGCTGGGATTACAGGTGCCTGGCACCATGCTCTGCTAATTTTTGTATTTTTAGTAGAGATGGGGTTTCACTATATTGGCCAGGCTGGTCTTGAACTCCTGACCTCGTGATCCACCCATCTCAGCCTCCCGAAGTGCTGGGATTACAGGCATGAGCCACCGTGCCTGGCATACTAGTTTTTGCTTTATTTATTTTTTTTGAGACAGAGTCTCACTCTGTCGCCCAGGCTGGAGTGCAGTGGTGCGATCTCGGCTTACTGCAAGCTCTGCCTCCCAGGTTCATGCCATTCTCCTGCCTCAGCCTCCCGAGTAGCTGGGACTACAAGCGCCCGCCACTATGCCCAGCTAATTTTTTGTATTTTTAGTAGAGACGGGGGTTTCACCGTGTTAGCCAGGATGGTCTCGATCTCCTGACCTTGTGATCCACCCACCTCGGCCTCCCAAAGTGCTGGGATTACAGGTGTGAGCCACCGTGCCCAGCCCTGGCACACTAGTTTTTTTTTTTTTTTTTTGAGACGGAGTCTCACTCTGTAGCCCAGGCTGGAGTGCAATGGCACAATCTCAGCTCACCGCAGCCTCCGCCTCCTGGGTTCAAGCAATTCTCCTGCCTCAGCCTCCCGAGTAGCTGTGATTACAGGATTACAGGCATGCACCACCATGCCCGGATATTTTTTTTTTTTTTTTTTTTTTAAGACGGAGTCTTGCTCTGTTGCCCAGGCTGGAGTGCAGTGGTGCGATCTCGGCTCACTGCAAGCTCCGCCTCCCGAGTTCACGCCATTCTCCTGCCTCAACCTCCCGAGTAGCTGGGACTACAGGCACCCGCCACCGTGCCCGGCTAATTTTTTGTATTTTTACTAGAGATGGGGTTTCACTGTGTTAGCCAGGATGGTCTTGATCTCCTGACCTCTTGATCCGCCCACCTCGGCCTCCCAAAGTGCTGGGATTACAGGCATGAGCCACCGTGCCCGGCCGCACACTAGTTTTTTTAATAGCCCTACTTGCTGAGGGATAAAGAACAAGTCTGGTACCATTTAAATCGGGGAAGTGTTTTGTTCTTTAGATAATTAGGTTGGTTACATCTATTTTTGTCTGATTGACTCATTGTTTTAAACATTTCGGTTCAGTTTTTTTTTTGTTTTTCTTTTTTTTGAGACAGAGTCTCGCTCTGTCACCCAGGCTGGAGTGCGGTGGCACAATCTCGGCTCACTGCAAGTCCTGCCTCCCGGATTCACGCCATTCTCCTGCCTCAGCCTCCCCAGCAGCTGGGACTACAGGCGCCCACCACCACGCCTGGCTAATTTTTTGCATTTTTTAGTAGAGACGTGGTTTCACTTTGTTAGGCAGGATGGTCTCGATCTCCTGACCTCGTGATCCGCCCACCTCGGCCTCCCAAAGTGCTGATTACAGGCGTGAGCCACCGCGCCTGGCCGGTTCAGTTTTATCTAACAGACATTATCTATATAGGAATATGGAAAGATTATGACACATTTCCCCTCTTTATGGTGTACAATAACCAATCTCGCATGGTTACCTGGGACCGTCCTGGTTTTAGCAGTAAAAGGCTCGCATGCGACAATTGAACACTGGAACTCAAAACTTTTGCAGGAGAAATAAACAAATAAATTACTCAATTCAGTAAACATTTATTAAGCTCAATTTTTTTTCACTTTGAATTTGAGAGTATCTGGAAAGATGCAGCCTTGAGGAATGAATAAGAATTTATCTGAATAACTGACAGTGGGTGATCAAATTTCTAGGCAGAAGCAGCTGCATGCACAAAAGTACATAAACATGAAAATAACATGTTATGTCTGGAAAACTGTAAACAGGTCAGTATTTCTAGAGCAAGAAGAGGGAAGCACATAATGGCCAAGAGATGAAGGTGGATAGTTACATGGAGCCCATTTATGGATCTTGTATGCCCCACTGAGGAACTTAAACTTTATCTGTATTTGACAGGGATCAGCATCACTTGAACCCAGGAGGTAGAGGTTGCAGTGAGCTGAGATCAATCCACTACACTCCAGCCCAGGCGACAGAGCAAGACTCCATCTCAGAAAAAGAAATAATCTTAGACTGAGTCTCACTCTGTCACCCAGGCTGGAGTGCAATGGCAGGATCTCACTGCAGCCTCCAACTCCTGGGTTCAAGCGATGCTCCCGCCTCAGCCTCCTGAGTAGCTGGGATTACAGGTGCCCGCCACCATGCCCAGCTAATTTTTCTATTTTTAGTAGAGATGGGGTTTCACCATATTGACCAGGCTGGTCTCGAACTCCTGACCTCAAGTGATCTGCCCCCCTCGGCGTCCCAAAGTGCTGGTATTACAGGCGTGAGCCACTGCGCCCAGCCAAAAGAGTATTTCTTTATGTTGCTTTCTCTGACTCATAATTCCCAGTAAAGTTGGAAGTGAGTGACTCTACATCTATAGTAAATAACGCATTAAGAACTTAATAGCTATTAGCTTGCAACTTTCTGGCCTATAGTATAATATACTTTCTGCTGTTCCCTTTACTCCTCCATGAGGAGCTGTCTCAAAGCAGGGAATAATTGCAGCTCCGTTTAGTGTCCTTTCTGGTGGGTAAGGCCTCTTTTGGTTCCTGACCTTCCAGAGTCAGAAAGCTGATGAGGTTCCAGACTAAATTGAATTTCCTTGTGAGGTTGCTAAGCAGGATACAGGAATCCTGTGGTCTAGCCTGATCCATCCAGCCTCTTCCCTTACCCACTTAGCTCTGTCTACTCAGACCTGTGGGTGAGATGGCCTGGAGACAATGGTGAAGGGTCATCAGCTGGGCAAGGAAGAGAGAGAACAGTTGGCAAGAGAGAGAGAAGAGCAGAGTTGGATTCCAAATGAGACCAAATCATTTTATATAGAAGAGAGACACAGTCAATCTTCTGTTTTGGAAAGGTCACCAAATTATCAGTTCATGCTGATAAACTGGAGGCAGAGAGACCCTCTAAGAACTTCGTAAGAAATGGTCAGTGCTGGAAATAACCCAGACACCACTAGTAGGGATGGACTCAGTAGATCTCTAGACTTCGCTTGAGTGAGTGAATGGTAGATAATGAATTAGAGAAAGTAAGGTAACTCACAGGTTTCCTACTTGAAAAACTAGCTAGATGGGTGGCACTACTAGTCAATACAAGGAAGATGGAAGAGTAGGAGGGATGGAGTAACAGGCAAATCTCTTTTGGATATGTCTTTTATATATCCAGGGTAGTGATATTTAATAGCATATGGTCATTTGGGAATTCCAAACTACCAGTACAGATTTGGTAGTTACAAAACATAGAAAAGATGTCAGAAATGTAACCCAGGAGAAATGGTCAGAGAGATAGGAAGAAAATAAGGGAAATATGAATGCAAGATAGGCAAGTTTAAGAAGGGAGTGGTGATTGATGTCAGATGATGCAGGCAAATTATAAGAGAATCTGAAAATTAAAAGGTCAGTAGTGATATTAGTGTGGAGTAAGGGGATGAGTAGCACAATTAATGTGAAGGTACTGGTAGGGGGTGTCTTTAATTTTTAATTTTAAGGATGGCAGAGATTTGAATATATTTAAATGCTAAGGGGAGGCCAACGTGGTGGCTCACATGTGTAATCCTAACACTTTGGGAGGCTGAGGTGGGCAGGTCACTTGATGCTAGGAGTTCGAGACCAGCTTAGCCAACATAGCAAAATTCTGTCTCTACTAAAAGTACAAAAATTAGCTGAGCTTGGTGGTGCACGCGTCTAATCCCAGCCACGTGGGAGGCCGAGGCATGAGAATTGCTTGAACCTGGGACGCAGAGGTTGCAGTGAGCAGAGATTGCACCACTGCACTCCAGCCTGGGTGACAGAGCAAGACCCTGTCTCAAAAAAAAAACAAAAAAAAAAACGCTAAAGAGGAAGAAAATCTATAAAAAGGGAGCAGTTAAAGATTTGGGGGCCAGGCGCAGTGGCTCACACCTGTAATCCCAGCACTTTGGGAAGCCAAGGCGGATGGATCATGAGGTCAGGGGTTCAAGATCATCTTGCCCAACATGGTGAAACCCCGTCTCTACTAAAATACAAAAAATTAGCTGGGCATGGTGGCACGTGCCTGTAATCCCAGCTACTTGGGAGGCTGAGGCAGGGGAATCACTTGAACCCAGGAGACAGAGGTTGCAGTGAGTTGAGATCGCGCCACTGCACTCCAGCCTGGCAACAGAGCAAGACTCTGTCTCAAAAAAAAAAGAAAAAAAAAGGCCAGCCTTGGTGGCTCACACCTGTAATCCCAGCACTTTGGGAGGCCAAGGCGGGCAGATCACGAGGTCAAGAGATGGAGACCATCCTGGCCAACATGGTGAAACTCCGTCTCTACTAAAAATATAAAAATTAGCTGGGTGTGAAGGCACGTGCCTGTAGTCTCAGCTACTTGGGAGGTTGAGGCAGGAGAATCACTTGAACCCGGGCGGCGGAAGTTGCAGTGAGCTGAGATCGCGCCACTGCGCTCCAGCCTGGTGACAGAGCAAGACTCCGTCTCAAAAAAAAAAAAAGATTTGGGAAAGAACCAAAATAATTTAAAGGAGCAAGGTTTTAGAATAGATGGGATCAAGGCCACAGGTGGAGGGATTGATTATCCTTGGTCAAGAAAAGAGATTGACATACTTTTTATGTACCGTTGACCCTTGAACAACGTGGGTTTGAACTGTGGCATGTCCACTTATACACAGATTTTATCCAACCAAAGACGAATAAAAAACAGTTTGCAGTATATGAAACCTGTTTATATGGAGTACCAGTGTGTCATATATGCAGGTTCTATAAAGCCTACTGCAGGACTTGAGTTTGCTTGAATTTTGGTATATGTGGGAGTCTTGGAACCAATCGCATCGATATACTGAGGGATGACTGTAATTAAAAGGAAAGAGGAAAGTAAGATTATAGATGGAAGTAAGTTTACTGGTAAAAGGTAGGATGTTAAGGACCTCTCACCTAATGACTTTAATTTTTTCACTGAAAAAGGTCATTTACTAAGTAAGTGTAAGAGGGTGGGGGATAGATTAGAGCATTAAGGAGAATGCCAGAGGTCTGTCATGACAGCCATACTGAATGGAAGTTGCTGATTACAGACAAGTAAAAGGACTAACCAACAGAATTCAGGAATTAACAAAGAGAGGAAATCACACATTTTGCAGTGACACCATACAATATGATTATATGATTTTTTTTTTTTTTTTTTGAGATGGAGTCTCACTCTGTCACCAGGCTGGAATGTAGTGGTGCTATCTTGGCTCACTGCAACCTCTGCCTCCAGTTTCAAGCACTTCTCCTGCCTCCGCCTTCTGAGTAGTTGGGACTACAGGCGCATGCCACCACACCTGGCTAATTTTTGTATTTTTTTTTTTTTTGAGACGGAGTCTTGCTCTGTCCCCCAGGCTGGAGTGCAGTGGCGCGATCTCGGCTCACTGCATCTCCGCCTCCTGGGTTCACGCCATTCTCCTGCCTCAGCCTCCCGAGTAGCTGGGACTACAGGCGCCTGCCACCGTGCCCGGCTAATTTTTTGTATTTTTAGTAGAGACGGGGTTTCACCATGTTAGCCAGGATGGTCTCGATCTCCTGACCTCGTGATCCGCCCACCTCGGGCTCCCAAAGTGCTGGGATTACAGGCATGAGCCACCGCACCTGGCCCGAATTTTTGTATTTTTAGTAGAGACGGGGTTTCACCGTGTTGGCCAGGCTGGGTCTCAAACCTCTGACCTCAAGTGATCCACCCACCTCAGCCTCCTAAAGTGCTAAGATTACAGACGCGAGCCACCACGCCTGGCCAATTATATGATTTTTGTTTTTACACTTGTGTTCAGCTCTCTAGGTAGAGCAGAAAAGGCAAATTTTCTAATAATCCAGAATTAGGGACTTAGGGATTAGCTATATCACAAGCTAAGGAAACCAGGAAGACAGTAGTTTGGTTAATTAACCAAGGGGTCCAGGCAGGCAAGGGAAGGAAGTATTATGTGAAAGAGGCCTGAACTGGGAGTGAGTGGAGGCACTGTGTACTAGAAGGTCTTCTCAAAAGGCAAAAATGTTAAACCATGGTCTCAGAAAGGATTCTCCAGATATTTCTATATTCACCTTACTCCTTTGAGACAGGACATAAGCAATATGATGGCACTTCTTTTTTTTTTTTTTTTTTTTTTTTTGAGACAGAGTCTCGCTCTGTCGCCCGGGCTGGAGTGCAGTGGCGCAATCTCGGCTCACTGCAAGCTCCGCCTCCCGGGTTCACGCCATTCTCCTGCCTCAGCCTCCGAGTAGCTGGGACTACAGGCGCCCGCCACCGCGCCCGGCTAATTTTTTGTATTTTTTAGTAGAGACGGGGTTTCACCGTGGTCTCGATCTCCTGACCTTGTGATCCGCCCGCCTCGGCCTCCCAAAGTGCTGGGATTACAAGCGTGAGCCACCGCGCCCGGCCTTATGATGGCACTTCTTTTGTGTTTTATTTTATTTTATTTATTTACTTATTTTATATTTTATTTTTTGAGATGGAGTCTCGCTGTGTCACCCAGGCTGGAGTGCAGTGGCACAATCTCGGCTCACTGCAACCTCCACCTCCTGGATTCAAGCGATTCTCCCACCTCAGCCTCCTGAGTGGCTAGGACTACAGGTGTCCGTCGCCACGCCCAGCTAATTTTTGTATTTTTAGTAGAGACGGGGTTTCACCATGTTGGCCAGGCTGGTCTCAAACTCCTGACTTAAGTGATCCGCCTGCCTCAGTCTCCCAAAGTGTTGGGACTACAGGCGTGAGCCACTGCACCTGACCTGTTCTATTTTATATTGCAAAAAGTTACGAGTACTTCCACACTTCATACTGAGTCACCTTAATGGTTTAGTTGGAAGGAAAAGCAGGAGTCAGTAAAAGTGCTATCAGCGGCCGGGCGCGGTGGCTCATGCCTGTAATCCCAGCACTTTGGGAGGCCGAGGCAGGTGGAGCACCTGAGGTAGGGAGTTCAAGACCAGCCTGACCAACATGGAGAAACCCCATCTCTACTAAAAATACAAAATTAGCCGGGCGTAGTGGCGCATGCCTGTAATCCCAGCTACTCGGGAGTCAGAGGTTGTAGTGAGCCGAGATAGCGCCATTGCACTCTAGCCTTGGCAACAAGAGTGAAGCTCAGTCTTAAAAAAAAAAAAAGTTCTATCAGCAGGTTCTATAGCAGACTAAATTCGTTTAATAAACATTTATTTAGTACCTAGTATGAGCCAGGCAGGAAATACGTTAGATGCTGGTGATACTCAGGTCTACACTGATTTCTGTAACTATGTATCCATTTCCATTTTGACTTTCAGTCCTACTATGTGCCTTGAATCTTACATCATTTCAGGCTTTCAGAGTAAGGATGCCAAGTAATTTGAGGAATCATCTTTGTCTTAATATAAGTTAACTATTTCTTTTTGCTTTTCTCACAATTTGCTTATAAATTGAACTTGATGTAATGGTGTTTGGCGCAAGTAGATAAGGTACCTTTAACTTCACTAGGAATAAGCATTGATTTAATGTAGAAGTTTGTTGCTAGTAGTTACCTTGTTTTAATATTGTCCTATGTCCATATTTTGGGGAGCACCTCTTGGCCTCTTTTCTGTACTACATGTTGAGTATGCCCTGTGCTTGAGAAGAGAATTCTTTTGGATTTCAGATTTTTTTTAGATTTTGGAATATTTACATTATATTTACTGGTTCTGAACATCCAAAATCTGAAATGTTCCAGTGAGCATTTCCTTTGAGTGTCATGTTGGCACTCAAAAAGTTTCAGATTTTGCTTCAGACAGAGAAGGCGGCAAAAAGGTTCTGAAAAATTTTGGATTTCAGATTTTTGGATTTGGATGCGCAATCTGTATCTCAATTTTTTTGCCTGATCTGAGCTATTAGACACCTACACCAGCTTCCTATAAGAGAGCGAGCTGGCTTTTCATGTCCCAAGAAGTAGCAAGGCTGTAAATATGACTAAACAGGTTACATGAATTTAGATAAATATCATTAATCCAAAGTAGTCAATAAGTAGTTGTTGGGTTTTTTTGCATTGCCCACCGCCTCCAATAAATAAATAGTTTTTAAATAGATTCCCAACATTTTGTCTTGCAGTTTTCAAAAATATTCCTTCATGCAGGAGGAGAGAGAGCATTAGGAAAAATAGCTAATGCTTGCTGGGCTTAATACTTAGGTGATGGGTCAATAGGTGCAGCAAACCACCATGGCACATGTTTACCTATGTAACAAACTTCATGTACCCTGGAACTTAAAAAAAAAAAATTCCTTTATATCACTGTCAAGGATAGAACACTGAGCAGAGGCCAGTCATGGTGGCCCATGCCTGTACTCCCAGCCCTTTGGGAGGCTGAGGAGGGAGGATCACTTGAGCACAGGAATTTAAGACCAGCCTAGGCAACATAGGAGAACTCTGTCTCTACAAAAAATAAAATAATTAACTGGACATATTGGTGCACGCCTATAGTCCCAGCTACTCGGGAGGCTGAGGCTGGAGAATCAGTTGAACCCGGGAGATCATCAAGGCTGCAGTGAGCCAGGGTTGCACCATTGCACTCCAGCCTGGGTAATAGAGTGAGACTCTGTCTCAAAAAAAAAATTACTGAGCAGAGTGAAACATGGTTGGGATCTCCTTGAAGTGATTCTCAAAGCCTGATTCTCAGCCCAGCTGCATTGACATCACATATGGGCCTGTTAGAAATGCAGATTCATGAGCCATGTTCTACTGAGTCAGCATCTCTAAGAATGGGACCCAGGAAACTGAGTTTCTTTGATTGTTTTTTTCAGAGATAGGGTCTTGCTCTGTTGCCCAGGCTGGAGTGCAGTGGCCTCCCAAAGTTCTGGGATTACAGGTGTGAGCCACCATGCCCAGACTGTTGGCCCTCTTAAATCTTTCTCAATCTAGAACAGCTCATTTCTTTTTTTCCCCCAACAATAAATATTTAATCTAGCAGGTTATAGGTACTGTTGTTTACCGTGAAATAAATTTAGCTAAGGAGTCAAATTCAGAAAATGTAATAATAGTTGTTTTTTTTTTTTTTAAAGCCTAAGGCATTATAATTGAAGTAGTCAAAAAAGGTTTAATTAGGGAGATTGAGTGTTAAGAGTAGAAGTAATCATGAACTGGGTATTGTATAAAATTTTTTAAAAAGAAAGAGAAAAGAGTAGAACAAAGAGAGCAGAAGTTAAAATTTATTTTTGTAATTCCTTTAGCTCCTAACTTGGCGCGTGACTTTTCAGGTGTATTTTGGAGGCCACTGCTATTGCTTATGAAAATAATTGTTTTTTGTTTTACAGCGGGCAAATCAAACTAGCAGATTTTGGACTTGCTCGGCTCTATAACTCTGAAGAGAGGTAAGGCATTAATTAAAATTACATGTGGGAAATAAGATTTGTTTTGTTTTGTTTTGTTTTGAGGCAGGGTCTTACTCTGGTTGCTCAGGCTGGAGTGCGTGGCTTGATCTCGGCTCACTGCAGCCTCAACCTCTGCGGTCTCAGGTGATCCTCCCACCTTAGTCTCACAAGTAGCTGGAACCACAGGTGGGTGCCATCACACCTGGCTAATTTTTGTATTTTTAGTAGAGACAGGGTTTTGCTATGTTGCCTAGGGTAGTCTTGAACTCTTAGGCTCAAGCTATCTACCTGCCTCAGCCTCCCAAAGTGCTGGGATTACAGACATGAGCCACTGCACCTGGCCAAGAATCTCTTTTTTTTTTTTTTTTTTTTTTTTTTTGAGACGGAGTCTCACTCTGTCACCTGGGCTGGAGTGCAGTGGCGTGATCTCGGCTCACTGCAACCTCCGCCTCTTGGGTTCAAGCAATTCTCCTGCCTCAGCCTCCCACGTAGCTGGTATTACAGGTGCCTGCCACTACACCCAGCTAATTTTTTGTATTTTTAGTAGAGACAGGGTTTCACCATCTTGGCCAGGCTGGTCTCAAACTCTTGACCTCGTGATTCATCTGCCTCGGCTTCTCAAAGTGCTGGGATTACAGGCGTGAGCCACCACCGCGCCCGGCCAAGAATCTTTTTTGTTCCTAGATGTTCTAGTATTCTGCAAGTTGTAGCAACTGTCAGAGTTCCCTAATTATCTGAAAGCGTTATGACTTACATTTTAGGCAGCAAATTTTATCTAAATTCTTGAATCGTCCCTTGGCTGGAATAAATAAATTAGAATGGAAGTTATTTTTTTCCCTCTTTTCTCTTCTCTTCCTTTGTCGTTCCTGGAGATTTGCTCTTGTTGCCCAGGCTGGAGTGCAATGGCACAATCTTGGCTCACTGAAACCTCTGCCCCCCGAGTTCAAGCGATTCCCCTGCCTCAGCCTCCCGACTAGCTGGGATTACAGGCATGTGCCGCCATGCCCGACTAATTTTGTATTTTTAGTGGAGATGGGGTTTCTCCATGTTGGTCATGCTGGTCTCGAACTCCCGACCTTAGGTGATCTGCCTGGCTTGGCCTCCCAAAGTGCTGGGATTACAGGCGTGAGCCACTGCGCCTGACCTTTTTTTTTTTTAATAGGCCGGGTGCGGTGGCTCACACTTGTAATCCCAGCACTTTGGGAGACCGAGGTGGGTGGATCACGAGGTCAGGAGATCAAGACCATCCTGGCTAACATGGTGAAACTCTGTCTGTACTAAAAATACAAAAAATTAGTGGAGCTTGGTGGTGGGCGCCTATAGCCCCAGCTACTTGGGAGGCTGAGGCAGGAGAATGGCGTGAACCTGGGAGGCGGAGCTTACAATGAGCCAAGATGGCGCCACTGCACTCCAGCCTGAGGGACAGAGCAAGACTCCGTCTCAAAAAAAAAAAAAAAAAATAGAGATGAGATCTTGCTATGTTGACCAGGTTGGTCTTGGACTGGCCTCAAATGACTCTCCCCTTTAGGTCTCTCAAAGTGCTGGTATTACAGGCATGAGCCACCACGCCAGGCCTGGAAGTTATTTCTTCATCTCCTACTTCTGACCAGTTTGCTTTTGGAGTGTTAGGTTGCTCTGGATTTGTTTTTCAGTCTCATCTTCATTTGGCACCTATTTCTGTTTGCATTTAGTTATGTGAATATTTTTCATCAGAAGCCATTGTAAGTTTATGTCATGGTTGTTTTTTATATTTCAGTCGCCCTTACACAAACAAAGTCATTACTTTGTGGTACCGACCTCCAGAACTACTGCTAGGAGAGGAACGTTACACACCAGCCATAGATGTTTGGAGCTGTGGGTAAGGTTCTGTTAACTTTTTCTTTTGTCTGTAACTTACATACTGTTGACTTGTACTTTATTTTCTCTGTACATTGGCTTTTTAGAGCTCTTCTTAAGTTCAGAAGGATGGCGATAAACTTTTGGCCAGATTTCCAGGAAATCTGTTGAATATTTCTTAATGTCAGAGACCCTTTTTTTAAAAAACAGATTTCTTCTTTTTTTTGTTTAAACTTTGTTTGAATTGAGATCCAAATAAGATATCCAAGTAAGGTTCATAGCTTGCAGTTGATTACATCAAATCTTTTAATTTTACATTCCCTTTCTATGTTAGCTAATTTTGATTTATTTTGTTTCCTTATAATTTCATTAGAAGAAACTATTTCACTTGTCCTATCCAGCCTTTTATAGTCTGGATTTTGCAGATTGTGTCTTTGTGATGATATATATGTATTTTTTAGCATGATTTTTTATCTTTTTGTTGTTTGAGATGGAATCTTTCTATGTTGCCCATTCTGGAGTCCAGTGGCTGTTCATAAGTATGATCATAGCATGCTATATCCTTGAGCTCCTGGGCTCAAGCAATCCTCCTGCCTCAGCCTCCTGAGTAGCTGTGACTACAGGCACATGTTGCCATACCCAGCTTATCTGTTTTACTTTTCGCAAATTGTAAATGGATTAAAGGTTGATTCCTAACCACCCACCCAGGGTCAGGGTAGTAGACCCTGAAACTACTTTACAGTTGGTTTTGAGTACTTCTAACAAAAGTTATATAATAAGTAGTACATCAGAGTTGGGAGGTGGGGAGCAGTGGGAGCCTCTGCCCAGAGAGTACAAGCAGTAAATGAGTATGTTGTCTGTGGAGAATTTTGAAACAACAAAACAAAACAATCCAGTACAAACTAGTCAGCTTTTTATTATGGCCTTATTAGGGCAGTTCTAAATGAGCAGATTTATACACACGTACCATAATATGTAATTGTCTTTTTTTGGGATGTTGTCAGTTACTTGGCCATTGCCCACATCTGTTAATTAATTTGTGGTTATTTTATGATGGTCACATTCTAATTATATCATTTCTTATTGGAATACTTATATAAAGATATCCTCCCATCTGTTTGGCTGAACTCAGGTCTAAATAATATAGAAAAGGTAGGATAAAAGTTAATTCTTTCATTTTATATAACGGTTTTCAAAATAATGAAGTAGTTTCCTAGTATCCTTCGAAGATGACCAATGAAAAATGTTTTTGTTTTTGGTTTTATTATGAACTCGTGGATTTAAACTTATTTCATGTATCTTAATCCATTGTGGTTATTATGCTTATTCTTGTTCAAACTGTCTGGTCTTGGGCCAGTGGGAGCTTATTCAGGTTATATTTTGAGTCCTTTTGACACACCATAGTAGTGTTACAGTAGAAAACCATCTTGTTTTTGGTTCCACGCTTGTCCTGTTCATTTCCTCCCCCAAACCTGGAATCATCCATTTCTCTAAGGAGTCTTAGTTCCTGTTAGTGGAAAATGATATTTAGAAACTACAGTTTGTGTGTTGGGGCATGGATGTTTTAAATGGGCCATGTTTGTTAATTGTATCTTACGTTGTATGATTTATGCCCACTCACACGCTGTCCTTGACCTTTATACTTTACAATTCTGACATATATACTTCCCAGTGGAACAAATCACTTCTTTCCATTCTTTTCCTTCCTCTATTAATGTCAGTCTTTAAGAGGAGCACTACAGGGGTTTTATTTTAAAATTCAACGGAGTGATGGAGAAAGAGCATAATTTCTGTGGTAGCCTACCCAAATCAAATAAAGCTTTAGTTAAATTTTACTAACTCAAGCTGGGTGTGTTTTTGTTCTGGACAATTTGCTTTAACAGTATTAGCATTTAAATTGTCACAACCAGGCTCTAAAGTTAACGCCCCATTAAGATGCATGAAGAAAGTTCATAGCTGTGTTCGGTACTATTATTTCAGTCTGTGCAGCCTGCCACCTCAGAGCGGTAGCAAAGTGTTGATTACATAACGAAGATGTCTTCCCGCCAAAGGACTGGAAACCAAAAGAAAAGAAAACAGAAAAACACAATTGGAAATTAAAACTACAGAAAGTTAGACATTCTTCAAAGCCCAGTGGCTCATTGAATTAAGATTTTGTTTGAGTTTTGATGTGAACTTACTACTTTGGTGATTCATGGTAGTCTCTCTGAAGATATTTTTATGAGATTTTTTGTAGAGAATTGGTATGACAGTTCAGTGTGCAAATTAGAATCAAGAGGAGAAACTCTAATGCTAAATGACGAGTTAATGGGTGCAGGAAATCAACATGGCACATGGATACATATGTAACAAACCTGCACATTGTGCACATGTACCCTAAAACCCTAAAGTATAATAAAAATTAAAAAAAAAAAAAAAAAAGACTAGTACAGCAAATTATGTCAGGAGTCTGAAAACCTAGTGGTTTTTTTTTCTTTTTTTCTTTTTTAAATGTCTCTGATTTTACCCGCTGTGACGACAACACTGCACTTAGAACTTGATGTGGCAGTTAATGTTGAAAACAGAATTAAATTTTACTTTTTTTTTCTTTTTATAGAGTTGGGATCTCACTACGTTGCCCAGCGTGGTCTCAAACTCCTGGGCTCAAGCAATCCTCCCACCTTGGCCTCCCCCAGTGCCAGGATTACAGGCATCAGCCACCGGGCCTGGCCTAAATTTTACTTTTACTTTTCCATCTCTGAATAGGGTTTGAGAGAATATAGGAAGTAAGAATTTGTCTTTGAAGTTGTTTTAACGTAATTCGTTTAAAGGTCCAAATTCTAACAGAAAAGTGCTACTTAAAAAGCTAGGTTTGTTTTGCTTTCTCAAATTAAGTCAAACTAAAGAATTTTAAAATAAAAGTATAAATTTGGTTTTGTATTTGTCTCATTTCAAAGCATAGATCAGACAGATTCATCGACCATTTTTTTTCTTTCCCCACTTTAAAAAAATGAAAAATTTCAGGCATATAACAAAAAGTATGGAATACTCATGTAATCTTTTTTTTCTATTTTAAAGAGATGTGGTCTTCCTATGTTGCCAGGCTGGTCTTGAACTCCTGGCTTCAAGTGATCCTCCTGCCTAGGCCTCCCAAAGTGCTGGGATTACAGGCATGAGCTGCTGTGCTCAGCCTTTATTTTAATTTATTTTGAAATAATTTCAATGTATGGAAAAGTTACAGGAATAGTACAGAAAACTTTAGTATAGCCTTATGAAATTCATTCAATATTTAAAACTTTTTTATTGAAGTATAAAATAAACTGCATATATTTTGATATGTTTTGACATAATATATCCACCAGTGAAACCATCAACACAGCCAAGATAATGATCACCCACCACAGTTTCCTTGTGCCCTTTTGTAATCCCTTTCCTCTACCCATACCCTCCCTTTCCCAGGCAAACCACTGTTCTGCATTCTGTCACTATAGATTAATTTCTATTTCTAGAATTTTATACAAATGGAATTATATAGTATATACTCCCCCACTCTTTTAATCAGCATAAATGATTTGAGATTTATTCCTGTTAGATTCACTAGATTCTACTAAAAATACAAAAAAATTAGCCGGGTGTGGTGGTGTATGCCTGTAGTCCCAGCTTCTTGGAAAGCTGAGGCAGAGAATCACTTGAACCCAGAAGGCAAAGGTTGCAGTGAGCGGAGAGTGCGCCACTGCACTCCAGCCTGGGCGACAGAGTGAGACTCTATCTCAAAAAATAAAAATAAAAAAAGTCCAACTGATCCTAGCTGATGACAGTAAATTATTTTATTTGCAATACAGTGCCAAGAGGGCTATAGTATAGTGCATCTTCTACACAGCAGATTAATAACAAAAATGAATTCAAACTTTATAGAAACTAACCGCAGAGAGCATCCTTGTTTATTTATTTATTTATTGTTAGTATTGTTCTTTAATTTTGAGCATCCTTGTAAAATTGTCTTTAGTTATTTCCTTAATTACAATGGCATGATAGAAAAGGACTCTTGACTCCCTTTCTCTGATCACAGAGTGTCCTTAATAGGTGGCAAAAGTTTGATCTGCTGGTAAATTTAAATCCTTTATACTGTCTGTTTCACTGCAAGAAATATTTTCTCTTTGGAAACTCCGACACTGAAATTTGGGGCTATTTATCTTGCTTGCAACCCAACATATTAATAATATAAAAATTTTTTGAGACACTTTAAATAGGCTCTAAGAATTTCTCTTCTGACCTCTCAATTTTACCTTTTCTAGATGTATTCTTGGGGAACTGTTCACAAAGAAGCCTATTTTTCAAGCCAATCTGGAACTGGCTCAGCTAGAACTGATCAGGTACAACTGTACATGTGCTCTTGAGTGCCCAGGTGTGATAGGTATTCTCATCCTCCAGTTTCTAACACTTTCTAGTCATTCTGAATGAGTTTATGTTTCTTATGTCCAAGTAAGTTTCTCTTAGTCAGGTTTACCATATATTTTGTCATAGGCTATACATATAAAGAAGTTTTATTTCACCTAATTTTTAGATCTTACCTTGCATATTTTTTATTAGCTCTTCATATAAAAGCATACCATTTTTGGGATGGCTCTTCCATTCATAGCTCAGATTAGATTAAATTTATTCGGCAAACATTTATTGAGCCAGTTATACAACAGATTACTTTTAACGTTAAACTTTAGGATTCAGAGATAAAAAATAGGTCCCCGCCTCCAAAGAATTTAGAGTTTAGTAAGGTATATAGCATATAAATAGTTATAAAATACAACCTATAATAGAAAATTTGGGGAAAGCCCAGGATTGGGCTGGCATTTGGGTGGGTTTGTTTTTGTTTTGTTTTTTTCAGTAAAATTAAAGGGAAGAATATAGCAGGCTAATGTTTTTTGTTTTTTTGTTTTTTTTTTAATAGACAGGGTCTCGCTCTGTCACCTAGACTGGAGTGCAGTGGTGTGATCATAGTTCACTGCAGCCTCAAACTCCTGCACTCAAGTGATCCTCCCACCTTACCCTCCTGAGTAGCTTGGACTACACCTGTAGTCCCAGCTATTTTTCGTTCATTTGTTTTGTAGAGACAGGGTCTCATTATGTTTGTTGCCTGGGCTGGAACTCCTGGGCTCAAACAATCCTCCCGCCTTGACCTCCCAAAGTGCTGGGATTACACTCATGAGCCACCACACCAGCCTAATGTAGACTTCTTTTTTTTTTTTTTTTTTTTTTTGAGACGGAGTCTCACTCTGTCACCCAGGCTGGAGTGCAGTGGCACGATCTCGGCTCACTGCAAGCTGCACCTCCCAGGTTCACGCCATTCTCCTGCCTCAGCCTCCTGAGTAGCTGGGACTACAGGTGCCCACCACCACATGCAGCTCATTTTTTTGTATTTTTAGTAGAGACGGGGTTTCACCATGTTAGCCAGGATGGTCTCGATCTCCTGACCTCGTGATCTGCCCGCCTTGGCCTCCCAAAGTGCTGGGATTACAGGCGTGAGCCACCATGCCTGGCCAATGTAGACGTTTTTTAAAGGTGATAAAGGTGATTTTTTTGTTGTTGTTATTTAGTAAATGGTTGATTATCTCTGAAAATTTTCAGTCTTATACTCTCTTCTCATCTCACAGTTTACCCTGTAGGGATACTATAGGACCAACTTAGCCCTTTGTAATTAGTATTAACTGAACAGGACAAAACTGGTAATAAAAACCTGTATGGGGGGATTAAAACATTTCACAAATCCAAATAATGTGGATCATTTAGGATTATTATCCCAGTATTTTTTCTTTGCTCTGTTATAAACAGTTCTTTCTATTCTATGCCTTTCTGTCCTTAAAGCAGTAATGTCATATTTTCCTTTCTGCGTGCCCTCTAATGTAATAAGCAAAGATTCCCCAGACCTCAGGAGGTAATAATTTCTGCTTCTGAAACCTCCAGAATTCATGATGTTGACTCACTCACTCCATTGTTCTTGCTTTTGCTTTGTTTTCAGCCGACTCTGTGGTAGCCCTTGTCCAGCTGTGTGGCCTGATGTTATCAAACTGCCCTACTTCAACACCATGAAACCGAAGAAGCAATATCGAAGGCGTCTACGAGAAGAATTCTCTTTGTGAGTTTGGGGAAAATGTACATCTCATTTCTGTGTCTGGCTGGTGTTGGGACTTGACTTTTTCCTGGTCTGGGGAGTTAATGTTGTCCCAATTTATCATGGCAACACAGTGTAGGAAAACATTTTAGTTTTGAACAGTATATGAGTTTTATCATAGCCCTTTTGTAATTTTCTCTTCTGAAGGCTTTCGACAATAGAAAACCATTTTATTTTGAACAATATATAAATTTTCTCATAGCGTTCTTGAGCTTCCCATGAGAAAAAGAGAATGGAATTGTTGGCTTCATGGGTTTTGTTTGTTTGTTTGTTTTTTAAATTGAGACAGGGTCTTGCTCTGTTGTCCAGGCTGGAGTGCAGTGGCACATTTAGGGCTCACTGCAGCCTTGAGCTGCTGGGCTCAAGCAATCCTCCCACCTTATCCTTCTTTTTTTTTGCTTTTTTTTTTTGAGACAGAGTCTCACTTTGCCGCCCAGGCTGGAGTGCAGTGGCATGATCTCGGCTCACTGTAACCTCTGCCCCCCGAGTTCAAGTGATTCTCCTGCCTCAGCCTCCCAATGTAGTTGGGATTACAGGCCTCTGCCACTGCGCCCAGCTAATTTTTGTATTTTTATTAGAGACGGGGTTTCACCATGTTGGCCAAGCTGGTCTTGAACTCCTGACTTTGTGATCCACCCACCTCGGCCTTCCAAAGTGCTGGGATTATAGGCGTGAGCCACCACGTCCGGCCCCACCTTAGCCTTCTGAATAGCTGGGACCGCAGGCACCCACCACCACACCTGGCATTTTTTTTTTCTGTGTAGAGATAGGGTCTCCTAATGTTGCCCAGGCTGGTCTTGAGCTCCTGGGCTCAAGTGATCTTCCTGCCTCAGCCTCCCAAAGTGCTGGGCTTAAACTTTGAGAGGCTGAGGCAGGAAGATCACTGGTTGTGCTACCATGCCTGGCCATGTTTTGGTTTTGTTTTCTTCTTACTTTTTTCCCTCTCTGTTATTTTATTTTACTTTTTTTTAACTTTAATAGATGGATAGAACTGGCCATATTTTTGTATGTGTCACCCAGGTTGGAGTGCAGTGACGCAATCTTGGCTCACCACAGCCTTCGTCTCCCAGGTTCAAGCAATTCTTCTGCCTCAGCCTTCCAAGTAGCTGGAATTACAGGCACCCGCCACCATGCACAGTTAATTTTTGTATTTTTAGTAGAGATGGCATTTCACCATGTTGGCCAGGCTGGTCTTGAACTCCTAACCTCAAGTGATCTGCCCACCTTAGCCTCCCAAAGAACTGGGATTATAGGTGTAAGCCCACCACACCTGGCCAGAACTGGCCGTATTTTTTACTTGTGTTATAGCACAGCATTTCTCATTTGTTTGTTTTTGAGACGAGATTTCGCTCTTGTTGCCCAAGCCAGAGTGCAATGGCGTCATCTCGGCTCACTGCAACCTCCGCCTCCTGGGTTCAAGTGATTTTCCTGCCTCAGCCTCCTGAGGAGCAAGGATTACAGGCGCGTGCCACCACACCCAGCTAATTTTTTGTATTTTTAGTAGAAACGGGGTTTCACCATGTTAGCCAGGCTGGTCTCGAACTCCTGACCTCAGATTATCCACCCGCCTCAGCCCCACAAAGTGCTGGGATTACAGGCATGAGCTACTGTGCCCGGCCCGGCATTTCTTAAATCCTGTGTGAGAGCAAATCTGCTTACTTGTGTTAGCCAACCTCCAGCTTCCTTTCTTTGTTTTTACATGGAAATTCAAAGACTTTGTTTTTTTTTGTTTGTTTGTTTTTTTTTTTGAGACCGTCTCACTCTGTCACCTAGGCTGGAGGAGTGCAGCAGTGTGATCTTGGCTCACTGCAACCTCTGCCTCCTGGGTCCAAGCTATTCTCAGCCCTCCGAGGAGCTAGGATTACAGGCGTGCATCACCATGCCTGGCTAATGGGATTTCACTATGTTGGCCAGGCTGGTCCTGAACTCCTGGCCTCAAACGATCCACTCCCTTCAGCCTCCCAAAGTGCTAGGTGGGACTATAGGCATGAGCCACCATTGCGCATCCTTTTTTTTTTTTTTTTTAAAGAGATGGGCTCTTCCTCTGTTGCCCAGGCTGGAATGCAGTTGTGCAGTAAGAACTCATTGCAGCCTCAAATTCCTAGGCTCAAGTGATTTTCCAATGTCAGCCTCCTAAATAGCTGAGACTACAGGGTGCACAGCACTGCACCCAGCTAATTAAAAAATATATATATTTGTAGAGATGAGGTCTCAGTATGTTGCCCAGGTTGATCTCAAACTTCTGGCCTCAAGCAGTCCTCCTACCTTGGCCTCCCAAAGTGCTGGAATTACAGATGTGAGACCCTTTGAAACAAAATTACAAATTTGAGAACTGTAGGGTCATTGTGAACTTGTCCTTTCTGTGTTCTTTTCCATAGCATTCCTTCTGCAGCACTTGATTTATTGGACCACATGCTGACACTAGATCCTAGTAAGCGGTGCACAGCTGAACAGACCCTACAGAGCGACTTCCTGAAAGATGTCGAACTCAGCAAAATGGCTCCTCCAGAGTAAGTGCTGGTAGCCATGTTGTGACCCTAAACCTTTCCCTGGGCCTTAGACGATGAGAAACTCATAAAAGAACCACAAATGCCCAGTAAGACCCAAATAAAGAGGTGTCTTTGAGTATTATGGTTGAGGTTGGTTTTTTTTATCTTTGTTGTTTTTTTCTTTATATAAGTAATAGATTTAGCTTTGATACTCGTTCTAATTTGACTCAAGCTATCTTCTTTTGTCCCTGGATCTCCATCCCAGAATATTGTTCTATAGAGCCTCTTCGAAAGTATTCCTTTTAGATTTTTGTGGGTTTGTTTGTTTATTTATTTATTTTTGAGACAGAGTCTCTGTCGTCCAGGCTGGAGTGCAGTGGCGCAACTCAGCTCACTGCAACCTCTGCAGGGTTCAAGTGATTCTCCTGCCTCAGCCTCCCGAGTAGCTGGGACTACAGGCACACACCACCACACCCAGCTAATTTTTGTATTTTTAGTAGAGACGGGGTTACACCTTGCTGGCCCGGCTGGTCTCGAACTCCTGACCTCAGGTGACCCACCCTGGCCTCCCAAAGTGCTGGGATTACAGGCGTAAGCCACTGCGCCCGGCGTGTTTTTTTCGTTGTTGTTGTTGTTGTTTTGAGATGGAATCTTGCTCTGCCTCCTCCACCTCCCGGGTTCAAGCGATTCTCCTGCCTCAGCCTTGCAAGTAGCTAGGATTACAGGTGCCTGCCACCATACCCGGCTAATTTTTTTGTATTTTTGTTTTGTTTTGTTTTTTTGAGACAGAGTTTCGCTCTTGTTCCCCAGGCTGGAGTATAATGGCGCAATCTCAGCTCACCACAACCTCCGCTTCCCAGGTTCAAGCGATTCACCTGTCTCAGCCTTCCCAAGTAGCTGGAATTACAGGCATGTGCCACCATGCCCAGCTAATTTTGTGTTTTTAGTAGAGACAGAGTTTCTCCATGTTGGTCGGGTTGGTCTCGAACTCCCGACCTCAGGTGATCCGCTCGCCTCGGCCTCCCAAAGTGCTGGGATTACAGGCATGAGCCACCGTGCCCGGCCATTTTTTTGTATTTTTAGTAGAGATGGGGTTTCACCATGTTGGTCTTGAACTCCTGCCCATCTTGGCCTCTCACAGTGCTGGGATCACAGGTGTGACTGACCGTGCCTGGCCTGTTTGTTTGTTTGTGTGTTTTGAGACGGAGTTTCACTCTTGGCATCCAGGCTGGAGTGCAGTGGTGCAATATCGGCTCACTGCAATCTCCGCCTCCCGGTTTCAAGCAATTCTCCTGCCTCAGCCTGCCAAGTAGCTGGAATTACACCACCATGCCTGGCTAATTTTTGTATTTTTAGTAGAGACAGGGTTTCATCACGTTGGCCGGGCTGATCTTGAACTCCTGGCCTCAGGTGATCCGCCCGCCTCAGCCTCCCAAAGTGCCGGGATTACAGGTGTGAGCTACCGCTCCCAGCCTTTTTTGTTTTTTCCGAGACGGAGTCTCGCTCTGTCGCCCAGGCTGGAGTGCAGTGGCGTGATCTCGGCTCACTGCAACCTCCACCTCCTGGATTCAAGCCGTTCTCCTGTCCCAGCCTCCTGAGTAGCTGGGATTACAGGCACAGGCCACCACGCCAACTAATTTTTTTGTATTTTTAGTAGAGACAGGGTTTCACCATGTTGGCCAAGCTGGTCTCAAACTCCTGACTTCAGGTGATCTGCCTGCCTCAGCCGCCCAAAGTGTTGGGATTACAGGCGTGAGCCACCACTCCCAGCCTTTTTTTTTTTTTTTCTCTAATTGTAGAAATGGGGTCCCACAATGTTGCCCAGACTGTCTCAAACTCCTGGGCTCAAGTGATTCTCCCGCCTCAGCCTTCCAAAGTCGTGGGATTGCAGGCAGGAGACACATGCTTGGCCTTCTGGTTTTTGCTCTTAGCCATTCCTTCTGCTGGAATCATGCAGGTCTCTGGTGACCATGTATATCTCACACTCGCAGAGATAGTCCCAGTTTTTTGGGGGTTTTTTTGTTATTATTTTTTTTGAGACAGAGTTTCACTCTTGTTGCCCAGGCTGGAGTGCAGTGGTGTGATCTCGACTCACCACAACCGTTTCTCCTGCCTCAGCCTCCCGAGTAGCTGGGATTACAGGCATGCGCCCCCATGCCTGGCTAATTTTGTATTTTTAGTAGAAACAGAGTTTCGCCATATTGGTGAGACTGGTCTTGAAGTCCCGACCTCAGGTGATCTGCCTGCCTCAGCCTCCGAAAGTGGTGGGATTACAGGCTTGAGCCACTGAGCCCGGCCGACAGTCCCAGTTTTAAATGGTTTGCATCACTGCCAGTTTTTGTTTTTGTTTTTGTTTTTTTTTCTGAGACAGGGTCTCTCACTCTGTCACCCAGGCTGGAGTGCAGTGGCGCAATCTCAGCTCACTGCAACCTCCACCTCCCGACTTCAAGCGATTCTCGTGCCTCAGCCTCCTGAGTAGCTGGATTACAGGAGCCCAGCACTACAGCTGGCTAATTTTTGTATTTTTAGTAGAGACGAGGTTTCACCATGTTGACCAGGCTTGTCTCCAGTTCCTGACCTCAGGTGATTCGCCTGCCTCGGCCTCCCAAAGTGCTGTGATTATAGGTGTGAGCCACCGCGCCCGGCCAGATTACTGAATTTTGATGTAAGAAATAAGATATTTCGGTCAAGCGTGGTTGCTCACACCTGTAATCCCAGCACTTTGGGAGGCCGAGGTGGATGGATCACCTGAGGTCAGGAGTTCAAGAGAGCCTGGCCAACATGGTAAAACCCTATCTCTCCTAAAAATACAAAAAATTAACCGGGTGTGGTGGTGTGTGCTTGTAGTCCTGGCTACTCGGGAGGCTGAGGGAGGAGAATCGCCTGAACTCGGGAGGTGGAGGTTGCAGTGAGCCGAGATTGTGCCAGTGCACTCCTGCCTGGACCGTAGAGTGATACTCCATCTCAAAAAATTAAAGTAACATAAAAGAAATATGATCTTTTAATATGTCTATTTCATTAAAATCTTATGAATGCCTCTGTATTGTATTGGATCTTCAGAGGTTCATATCCCACATTATAGCACATAAAAAGTCTTTTATCTGGCCTGGCATGGTGGCTCACGCTTGTAATCCCAGCACTTTGGGAGGCTGAGGCAGGCAGATCACCTGAGGTCATGAGTTTGAGATCAGTTGGGCCAACATAGTGAAACTCCGTCTCTACTAAAAAATACAAAAATTAGCCAGTCGTAGTGGCGTGTACCTGTAGTCCCAGCTACTCAGGGAGACTAAGGGAGGAGAATCGCTTGAACCCGGGAGGCAGAGGTTGCAGTGAACCGAGATTGCACCACTGCACTCTAGCCTGGGCAACAGAGCAAGACTGTCTCAAAAGAAAAAAAAAGTATTTTATCTTTGAATTTGTCAGTGACAGTATTATAACATTAATGTCAAATTTTTGGGGTCATTTGCTTACCTTAAGAAAGACTGCATGTCTTAAAAATGGATAGGATGTTAGTTCATGAGTAGGTAGTAATTCTAAATCTGATTGCTGCAAAGAAATGTCCAAATTCATTAATTTTTTTGAGACAGACTCTTGTTCTGTTGCTCAGGCTGGAGTGCAATGGTGTGATCTCAGCTCACTGCAGCCTCCACCTCCCGGGTTCAAGCAATCCTCCTGCCTCAGCCTCCTTAGTAGCTGGGATTACAGGCACACACCACCACACTTGGCTAATTTTTGTATTTTTAGCAGAGACGAGGTTTCACCATGTTGCCAGGCTAGTCTCGAACTCCTGACCTCATGATCTGCCTGCCTCTACCTCCCAAAGTGCTGGGATTACAGGCGTGAACTGCTGCACCCAGCCAAATTCATTTATTACACTAGAATATTGATACATTGAATATGACTTGAAATATATAAGGGTTTTACTGAAATTTGGGAACTCCTATTATAAAGAGATTTTTATAGTAAGATTTGACCTACTTGGCCTGGTTGTATGGGAGAGTCTGGACTAAGTTATACATAGTGCTGAACTCCACAGACGAGCAAGTTGATATCCAGTCATGGAAATTCTGTGGGCAGAAAGGGGAAAGAACTAGTCTTTGGTCCTCACAAACCAAATTACACATAAGTTGATTTTTCACAGAGATGTTTTGATCATGATACATGGTTCCATGGTTTAAGTCACCACCTTTCCTCGACCTTCTGTATACATTAACAAGCCAGCCATTACTGTCCTCCTCTTTATTCCCTACTGAAACTTGACCAATACAGTTCTCCTTTATTCTTGTTATGCCAAGGAAAGACAGTATTTATATGGGAATTTATATAGCTAGTCTGTACCTAGTATTAGCAAGATCCTCCTTTCTCACTATGTAACTTTCTTGGACTTTTGTACTTTTATTTCCTCAGACTACCATCTGCCATGATTTATTTTACACTGCTGTTACCTACTTACTAACTTTTTTGGTTATTTTTGTTTTCCTTATTCTTTACATTTCCCACAGTCTTTGCCTTCCCATTTTAATCCTTTGCTCCTCCATTCATTCACTGCTGCATTCCCATACATATTTCCCCTTTGCTTTGTCTTTTTCCAGCCTCCCCCACTGGCAGGATTGCCATGAGTTATGGAGTAAGAAACGGCGACGTCAGCGACAAAGTGGTGTTGTAGTGGAAGAGCCACCTCCATCCAAAACTTCTCGAAAAGAAACTACCTCAGGAACAAGTACTGAGCCTGTGAAGAACAGCAGCCCAGCACCACCTCAGCCTGCTCCTGGCAAGGTGGAGTCTGGGGCTGGGGATGCAATAGGTCAGTGCCAGAATGGGGCCTTTGTGCTTTTACTAAGCGTATTTGGCAGGTTTTGAAGGTCAAGTGTAAGGAGTTTGTGTGTGTGTCTGTTTTTTAGTTTTTGTCCAGTGAACCATTAGGAAAGAGGTTAATGTCCTCATTATGGCGAGAAGGAGATTAACCAAGTTTTGTACATATGGTCCAGAAAGTCTACAATAGATCATTTTCCTTTCCTGAAATATGTACGGAACACTGTATCTCAATTAGATGTGTGGCATAAATCAGTGAATTAGGTAAGCCAAATTTAATTTAAGGTTAGTTCACCCATGACTTTATAAAACACATAATTTGGAGTCTTGTTTATATTAGATTTGATAAGACCTTCATAGAATCTAATCGTGTTAAAATACAATTGCTAAATGTTGTTCTATAGACTGTTATTTTGATCTAAATGTATCTGAAACTATGTCATATTGAACTATTATAACAAAGTAGTTCTCCTGCGTTATGACCAATTCTTCGGGACAAAAGATACTCTTTTTCTGGTTCACTTTCCCTCCCCTCTTCACTTATAGCAATGGCTCTTAGTACTGGCTATACATTAGAATCATCCTGGAAGCTTTAAAAACAAATATGCCTATACGATTGCCTATCTCTAGGGATGGGTCCTGAGGCATCTGAATAGGAGAGATTTTTTAATCTCTCTTAATAATTCTGATGTACAATAAAGGACTGAAAATCACAGAACTTGAAGAATACAGATAAAGTGAAGTCACTTTTATGCACAATCCAGAGATGTTTTAGTTATTAGTGCCTGTATTTCTTAAGCAAAAACATAAAGAATAACAAACTGTGTCATGACATTTTGAGGCATGAAAAAATGAGACATTTAAAATGAAAATTTCATTTTTTGGATATTGTAAGTTGCTGTTGCCAGTTGAAGAAGGCAAAGGGCCCTTGGCCTATCTCATCCTCTTATATTGGCTTCACTGTCTTTCAACAGGCCTTGGTGACATCACACAACAGCTGAATCAAAGTGAATTGGCAGTGTTATTAAACCTGCTGCAGAGCCAAACCGACCTGAGCATCTCTCAAATGGCACAGCTGCTTAACATCCACTCCAACCCAGAGATGCAGCAGCAGCTGGAAACCCTGAACCAATCCATCAGTGCCCTGACGGAAGCTACTTCCCAGCAGCAGGACTCAGAGACCATGGCCCCAGAGGAGTCTTTGAAGGAAGCACTCTCTGCCCCAGTGATCCTGCCTTCAGCAGAACAGACGACCCTTGAAGCTTCAAGCACACCAGCTGACATGCAGAATATTTTGGCAGTTCTCTTGAGTCAGCTGATGAAAACCCAAGAGCCGGCAGGCAGTCTGGAGGAAAACAACAGTGACAAGAACAGTGGGCCACAGGGGCCCCGAAGAACTCCCACAATGCCACAGGAGGAGGCAGCAGGTAAACAGACCGGTCATGAATCTCGTTGAGCTCAGGTGCTGTTGATACCCTCTTAAAAATCTCTTAACATTTTTTTTTCCCCACATCAATGGCCTTGGTTTCAGTTATTCTGTAACCTAGTCTACAGGAGAACATAGCACCAAGTAATGTATTTCTTGCTTGGCTTCTTTTATTTAAGTCTCAAAGCTTCCCAAAGCACCTTTCCTATACTGATTGTTTTTCCACTTCCTAGGAGATAGGTAAGTAAAGCCCCTGTGTTCTAACCAAGGAAACCACAACCATAGCTAGTGATGCATCTTGAACCACACATCTTGAACTGTGTGTGGTGGCCAACTAGTCCTAGCACTTGGAAATCTGACTTCCAAACAAACCATTATCAGACTATACTTCTTTACCTCTAGTGGAGTGGATGCTGAATGCCAGTCTTTCCTGGAAGATACAATCAAGAAAACCCTAATAAAATATCATTGTTAATTTCCTGAAGAATAACTTGGGAATATTTCTGAGTAGATAATTAACACTATACATTTCTTTTACCAAAAATAATAGTGTATAAGAACAATTCCTTTAAATCTGTTTCTGATAGAAGCAATTGAATGGACCCCAGATCAGGAAGTGCGTATATTATAAAGAAAAAAAAGGAAAATGGGGATAAGTTATACTTTAATCTCACAGGACCATAGCATGCAATTTATTAGAGGGAAAAGCAGTTTAAATTCTTTAATTCTGATTCACAGTATATTTGTAAAATCTTTACTTATGTAAAAATGTTTTTAACTCCTTGGAAATTCTCACTGTCAATGAAGACCCCATGAATTGGGGAATAAGAAGAGGCTCGAGGGCTGAAGAGGTATACTAATCTTCAACTTTAGAGTCCTACATTCACATTTCATATGAGGTGGTGCAGAAAGTATATGTTTTAAGGCCTGGCCTATGGCCAGAAGTTGTTGGATTTACTTCAGAGGAAAGTGTAGAAATGCCATAACTAATTATTGCAGTCACCCCTGGATTATTCAGCTGATGCCTCTACAGTGGCTCACTTGTTCTTGTTTCACCCCTGCTATCTCTATTTGGCCATTTCACTGTTAATTAGCACTTCCACCAGAGGGCAGACTGTATAAGCCAGAGAAGGTGACAGCCTATTAATTGGGCTGCTGTTTTGCTATTCTGTACTTATTGGGAAGGGTGATAAGTTGAAATCAAATGAGTAAAATGAAGGGTTTTGTTTGTTTATTTGTTTGTTTGTTTTTGGAGACGGAGTCTTACTCCGTTGCCCAGGCTGGAGTGCAATGGCATGATCTTGGCTCACTGCAACTTCCGCTTCCTGGGTTCAAGCGATTCTCCTGCCTCAGCCTCCCGAGTAGCTGGGATTATAGGCATGCACCTCCATGCCCAGCTAATTTTGTATTTTTTAGTGGAAATGAGGTTTCACCATGTCAGCCAGGCTGGTCTCGAACTCCCAGCCTCAGGTGATCTGCCCGCCTCAGCCTCCCATGGTGCTGGGATTACAGGCTTGAGCCACTACCCCTGGCCTGAAGTTTTAAATTTATTTTTACATTTCAATAATACATCCTTATTGTTGTCAATCGTAAAAGTCCATACTTTTTTTTTGTTTGTTTTGAGACAGAGTCTCTCTCTGTCGCCTAGGCTGGAATGCAATGGTGCGATCTTGGTGCACTGCAGCCTCCGTCTCCTGGGTTCAAGCAATTCTCCTGCCTCAGCCTCCCAGGTAGCTGGGATTACAGGCACCTGCCTCCACACCTTACTAATTTTTTTGTATTTTTAGTAGAGATGGGGTTTCACTGTGTTGGCCAAGCTGGTCTTGAACTGCCGACCTCAGGTGATCCACCCACCTTGGGCTCCCAAAGTGCTGGGATTACAGGTGTGAACCACCACACCCAGCCAAAAGTCCATACTTTTAAGGATTGACAACATTGATACTTTAGATCATAACAATATGATTTATAATTCATATTTTATTTTTAATTCCTTTAAGAAGTATTAGGCTTAATTTAATAAGTTTTTTTGTTTGTTTGTTTTTGAGATGGAGTCTCGCTCTGTCACCCAGGCTGGAGTGCAGTGGGGTGATCTCAGCTCACTGCAAACCCTACCTCCCAGGTTCAAGTGATTCTCCTGCCTCAGCCTCCCTAGTAGCTGGGATTACAGGCGTGTGACACCAGGCCCAGCTAATTTTTTTTGTATTTTTAGTAGAGGCGGGGTTTCACTTTGTTGGCCAGGGTGGTCTCTAATTCCTGACCTCAAGTGATCTGCCTTCCTTGTTCTCCCAAAGTACTGGGATTACAGGCATGAGCCACCATGCGCCTTTGCTACTTTGGAATAGAATTTTTATTTTACACATATGAAAGCATTTGACCTCAAGTGTTAGTTCTGTTGAAACATAATTAGGCTATTTACATAAAAGACAAAGTTTGAATACAAAAAAATGGCATAGCTGGAAGAATGTAAGTTTAGATTATCTCACTTTTACAGTTATACATTTTTAAGTTATTTGACCTTGGTATTAAAAATCCTCGTGTTCCATTTTATGTGTAGTCCAGAAATACTTTTTAAAATAACTGGTACAGTGATGCCCTTATATAGAGAGTGTTGAAAGCAAAAGGCTCTGAAATCTATCATTACTTGTAGTCCAGTAAGCCCTCCTTTTTCAGCATGTCTACTCTCCATGTTCAAAATTTTCCATGGCTAATTTTTTGTCCTTAAATTCATTTTCCCCTGCCACCCTGTCAACCAGCCAATCAATCAACAAATAACTTGGGTGGGTACTATACATAGGGTCACCAATTCATTCCTGAACTGTCCTGGTTTTAAAGCTGAACGTTGACAACCTGGAAAACCCCCTCAGTCCCAGACAAACTGGGACTGTTGGTCACCCTGCCTGGATGTTACGTGTAACACCTGACCATCTTTTGTACTGTACAACCTTACAATTTTGTAGTGTTTTCAGAGTGCTTTCATCTGCATACTAAGGGAATACAAATTTAATTACTGATTGTCTTTGCAAGATATAATTAAGGTAAATATGCTACAAAAATATCTAATTATAACTAAAAACTGTTTTTGGCTTGTTTTGAGTAATGACTTTACATCACAGCTTAGATAATTGAAGAATGACTATATATATATATATATATATATATATATATATATATATATATATAAATATGCTTCCATAGGGAAAAGAAAAATCAGTCATTTGGAAGATGTCCCAAAACATTAAATCTTTTCTTCAGCAGGATGACTCTCAATTTTCTAAAGGCATTGTTCTGACCATACTTCTGTCTCAGTGGTTTTCTTTGTCCTCAAACTCATACCATTTTACATCTCTCCTCTCCTGCCTTGGCAGGAGTTCGTTATCAGACAATGTTTATCATGCTTAAGCACATTTAGGCAGCAGGGGAAAAAAGAAAGTCTGGGGGAAGTAGTTCAAGAAAGACAAAAGATCTTTGTAAAGACAGAGTATAGTATGAATTTAATATATTTCTAAATACTCAGTTCTTGTCACTGTCTCCAAGATAAACAGATGTTTATCAACAGTTCATTCTGCATGACACTGCTATAGTGATTTTTTTTTTTTCATAGCATGGAAAAAAATGCAGTAGTTAGGAAAACAAAATAGAAAATTATGATAGAAATTAGTCTTTAAAATTACTGTAACATACGAAGCTGAATGATAATATGGTAGTTAAAATCCTTTTAGACTATGATTTTGGGGAGAGGTGACTAAAGTTTGGAGAAGCAAGTGTATTTTTATACATGACAGTAATGAAAACTTTTTACTTTATTTTATCTCTCCTGTATATTCTTTAAGTTTTATTTCAGGTTAACCTATGTCATCAAACATTCTGTAAAATGTATTAGCCAAGTCCACCCAAGATCTCTGTTGTACAGCAAGATTATGTCCTAGAAATGTGACCACAGCATGTATATTGTCCCCTCTCATCTTCCTTTCTTCTGCTTTGTTTTAATGTTTCCATCTAACAGCAAAAAGGGGCAGGGAGTCTGCCAACAGCCTACATATTAGAACAGTTCTTTAAAGGAAGGAAATGGAGGAAATCTTAGACAAAAATCAGGATAATCATTTGAAACATATGATATTTTTACACTAGCTGTTAGATCCAGGATGCAACTGTTTTAATCACTTGATTTATTTATAATTGCAATTTCTGATCCCAAGATTTTATTCTTTATATATCTGGTTACTTATATTGATATTTGTTTATGTTGCACAGTGTGTGTTTGTGTTTATAATCACATGTGCTTTTTAAGATGGTGTTTAAAAGGAGTAACCCTTCCACAGCATGTCCTCCTCACATTCTTCCACCAGAGAAGAGGCCCCCTGAGCCCCCCGGACCTCCACCGCCGCCACCTCCACCCCCTCTGGTTGAAGGCGATCTTTCCAGCGCCCCCCAGGAGTTGAACCCAGCCGTGACAGCCGTCTTGCTGCAACTTTTATCCCAGCCTGAAGCAGAGCCTCCTGGCCACCTGCCACATGAGCACCAGGCCTTGAGACCAATGGAGTACTCCACCCGACCCCATCCAAACAGGACTTATGGAAACACTGATGGGCCTGAAACAGGGTTCAGTGCCATTGACACTGATGAACGAAACTCTGGTCCAGCTTCGACAGAATCTGTGGTCCAGACCCTGGTGAAGAACAGGACCTTCTCAGGCTCTGTGAGCCACCTTGGGGAGTCCAGCAGTTACCAGGGCACAGGGTCAGTGCAGTTTCCAGGGGACCAGGACCTCCGTTTTGCCAGGGTCCCCTTAGCATTACACCCGGTGGTCGGGCAACCATTCCTGAAGGCTGAGGGAAGCAGCAATTCTGTGGTACATGCAGAGACCAAATTGCAAAACTATGGGGAGCTGGGGCCAGGAACCACTGGGGCCAGCAGCTCAGGAGCAGGCCTTCATTGGGGGGGCCCAACTCAGTCTTCTGCTTATGGAAAACTCTATCGGGGGCCTACAAGAGTCCCACCAAGAGGGGGAAGAGGGAGAGGAGTTCCTTACTAACCCAGAGACTTCAGTGTCCTGAAAGATTCCTTTCCTATCCATCCTTCCATCCAGTTCTCTGAATCTTTAGTGAAATCATTTGCCAGAGCGAGGTAATCATCTGCATTTGGCTACTGCAAAGCTGTCTGTTGTATTCCTTGCTCACTTGCTACTAGCAGGCGACTTAACGAAATAATGATGTTGGCACCATTTCCCCCTGGATGGGCTATAGCCAGAACATTTACTTCAACTCTACCTTAGTAGATACAAGTAGAGAATATGGAGAGGATCATTACATTGAAAAGTAAATGTTATTAGTTCATTGCCTGCACTTACTGATCAGAAGAGAGAAAGAACAGTTTCAGTTTTGAGATGGCTCAGGAGAGGCTCTTTGATTTTTAAAGTTTTGGGGTGGGGGTTGTGTGTGGTTTCTTTCTTTTGAATTTTAATTTAGGTGTTTTGGGTTTTTTTCCTTTAAAGAGAATAGTGTTCACAAAATTTGAGCTGCTCTTTGGCTTTTGCTATAAGGGAAACAGAGTGGCCTGGCTGATTTGAATAAATGTTTCTTTCCTCTCCACCATCTCACATTTTGCTTTTAAGTGAACACTTTTTCCTCATTGAGCATCTTGAACATACTTTTTTTCCAAATAAATTACTCATCCTTAAAGTTTACTCCACTTTGACAAAAGATATGCCCTTCTCCCTGCACATAAAGCAGGTTGTAGAACATGGCATTCTTGGGCAAGTAGGTAGACTTTACCCAATCTCTTTCCTTTTTTGCCCATGTGTGCTGTCTCTCTCTCTCTCTTTCTCTCTCTGTCTCTTGCTTGCTCGCTCTCACTCTTGCTGTTTCTCTCTCTTTGAGGCATTTGTTTGGAAAAAATCGTTGAGATGCCCAAGAACCTGGGATAATTCTTTACTTTTTTTGAAATAAAGGAAAGGAAATTCAGACTCTTACATTGTTCTCTGTAACTCTTCAATTCTAAAATGTTTTGTTTTTTAAACCATGTTCTGATGGGGAAGTTGATTTGTAAGTGTGGACAGCTTGGGCATTGCTGCTGAGCTGTGGTTAGATATGATGCCTCCATACCTAGAGGGCTAATAACGGCATTTAGCATATTGTTTACACATATATTTTTATGTCGAAAAAAAAAAAACCTTTCAAACAGAGCATTGTGATATTGTCAAAGAGGAAAACAAATCCTGAAGATACATGGAAATGTAACCTAGTTTAGGGTGGGTATTTTTCTGAAGATACATCAATACCTGACCTTTTTTTAAAAAATAATTTTAAAACAGCATACTGTGAGGAAGAACAGTATTGACATATCCACATCCCAGCATGTGTACCCTGCCAGTTCTTTTAAGGATTTTTCCTCCAAAGAGATTTGGATTTGGTTTTGGTAAAAGGGGTTAAATTGTGCTTCCAGGCAAGAATTTTGCCTTATCATAAACAGGAAATGAAAAAGGGAAGGGCTGTCAGGGTGGGATAATTTGGGAGGCTTCTCATTCTGGCTTCTATTTCTATGTGAGTACCAGCATATAGAGTGTTTTAAAAACAGATACATTTCATATAATTTATCTGCACAGACTTAGACCTTCAGGAAACATAGATTAAGCCCCCTTTTACAAAGAAAAAGCAAACATACTTCAGCATCTTGGAGGGTAGTTTTCAAAACTCAAGTTTCATGTTTCAATGCCAAGTTCTTATTTTAAAAAATAAAATCTACTTATAAGAGAAAGGTGCATTACTTAAAAAAAAAAAAAAAGAAACTTTAAAGAAATGAAAGAAGAACCCTCTTCAGATACTTACTTGAAGACTGTTTTCCCCTGTTAATGAGATATAGGTAGATATCGGTGTGTGTATTTCTTTATTATTCTCTGGTTTTTGATCTGGCCTTGCCTCCAGGGCCAAACACTGATTTAGAAAGAGAGCCTTCTAGCTATTTTGGCATTGATGGCTTTTTATACCAATGTGTCCAGTTAGATTTACTAGGCTTACTGACATGCTATTGGTAAATTGCATTAAAGTTCATCTGAACCTTCTGTCTGTTGACTTCTTAGTCCTCAGACATGGGCCTTTGTGTTTTAGAATATTTGAATTTGAGTTATTGGGCCCCACTCCCTGTTTTTTATTAAAGAACTTGAGCCTGGGATACTTTCAGAAGTATCTGTTCAATGAAAAAAAGTTGGTTTCCCATCAAATATGAATAAAATTCTCTATATATTTTCATTGTATTTTGGTTATCAGCAGTCATCAATAATGTTTTTCCGTCCCTTCTCCCACCTCTTATTTTTAATTATGCCAAATATCCTAAATAATATACTTAAGCCTCCATTCCCTCATCCCTACTAGGGAAGGGGGTGAGTGTATGTGTGAGTGTATGTGTATGCATGATCCCATCTCACCCCCACCCCCATTTTGGGAGTCTTTTAAAATGAAAACAAAGTTTGGTAGTTTTGACTATTTCTAAAAGCAGAGGGAAAAAACTTATTTAAATATCCTGGAATCTGTATGGAGGAAGAAAAGGTATTTGTTAATTTTTCAGTTATGTTATCTATAAACATGATGGAAGTAAAGGTTTGGCAGATTTACAACTTGACTATTTGAAAATTACAAACCCAATTCCATTCAAAAGTGGTTTTCGTTTTGTTTTAATTATTGTACAATGAGAGATATTAAGTCTATTAAATACATTATTTTGAACAGATGAGAAATCTGATTCTGTTCATGAGTGGGAGGCAAAACTGGTTTGACCGTGATCATTTTTGTGGTTTTGAAAACAAATATCCTTGACCCAGTTTCCTTAGTTTTTTCTTCAGCTGTCCATAGGAATGATAAGTATTTGAAAGCAACATCAAATCTATACGTTTAAAGCAGGACAGTTAGCACAAATTTGCAAGTAGAACTTCTATTAGCTTATGCCATAGACATCACCCAACCACTTGTATGTGTGTGTGTATATATAATATGCATATATAGTTACCGTGCTAAAATGGTTACCAGCAGGTTTTGAGAGAGAATGCTGCATCAGAAAAGTGTCAGTTGCCACCTCATTCTCCCTGATTTAGGTTCCTGACACTGTATTCCTTTCTCTCTCGTTTTTGACCCCCATTGGGTGTATCTTGTCTATGTACAGATATTTTGTAATATATTAAATTTTTTTCTTTCAGTTTATAAAAATGGAAAGTGGAGATTGGAAAATTAAATATTTCCTGTTACTATACCACTTTTGCTCCATTGCATTTCCTTCTTAATCTGTACCCCCCGAGCATATCTAATCATGTATAAAGGACGTTTTTCCTCCACTTTATCTTAGGGGTTCTCTGTCTCAGAATCATTATAGACTCATAAACTCCCCCTCCCAGCAAAAGGTTATCAGGATTGGAAGAGGTGCTTGAAAACGCTAGACTAGGAACTAGAGAATAAAAAATGAGTTGGGAAAAACCATAAAATGTGATTTTTTTAAAGTAGAAAAGTTACACAAATAATGGTACCAAACCATCAAAAGAGTTGAGCTTCATGTACCCTGACTCCTCCTGACAGGAGAGGTAAGTGGGTTTGAGCTCAACTGTCATCAAGGGAAGTTGGTAAGAGGCTGTTCAGACCCAAAGGATGGTCTTAAACCAGATTTCACCACCCACCCTACCCCAGTTCCCATGTTATTACATGCAGAGTCAGCATGGGGATTAGTGTACCTACCTTTGTTGAGATTTCCCAATGCGTTGCCAATCCAGAAAATGAACCAAAAAGTTGTTTAAAATCTCTGTTGTTTCCAAAATCTTTCCCATCTCCACCTGAAGACAGAATTGCTTCCCTTTCTCTTTCATGGCTTAGAACACAGGATAAATTTGCCCATGTGGTATGTGCTGCAATCCTGCTAGTTATGACAAATAGGCAGAGGGCAGATAAAGTCCACTAGGAGAAAGAAAGAGGGGCAATAGGTATCTGTAGTTGTAAATGGGGTGAGCAAGTCATACAAGAAGGTTAAGGGATACACCAGAGCAAGGGAACTTAGAAGGAAGTTGAATTCAAAAACTGGTGATGATGAGAGTTGCCAACCTGTTTTTGAATCCTCAAAAGTTTAAGTGGTGTTCCCTTGCCTGTGGGCTAAGTCACATCTTAGAAGGAGAATGGAGAGCTCAAGATTGTTCCAATTTCTGGAATTATGTGTTCCTGGTTGCAAGTTCATGATTGGGGTGTAAACTTCAACCTACTAGAAAATATTGTTTTCACTTCATAGCAGTGAAAATTGAAGCAATGTCTTTTCAATTCTGGGCCTAAAGGCTGAGGACCTTACTAACCTAGATTTTTCTGTCATACCTAAGGCCATTTCTAACCAGAAACCATGCTGTTCAGTACCTCAATTTCTTAGGCACTGTCCTTTCCTAGATAGGCATCCTTAACTGAATGGTTAGTGCCTCAAAGAAGTAAACAGTTAATGCTCTTGGTGCTGATCTTGGGATTTCTGTTGTTATTAAAGATTGCCTCATAGCTTGACTGTTTTTTAACTATTGAGTGACTTTTCATATCCTAATCATCCATAAGGTCTAAGTGGAATGGGAATGGGGAATTCCTCAAGGGAGGAAGCACTCAACCATTCCAAGGGAGAGGTGGAACTGCTGAGTCTTCTGGTTGTCCTGAGAGGCAAGGTGAGCATTCCTGGACACTTTGGTTAATTTTACCGTCCAGGTGTGACAGTTCTCATCTGTAGGAACACCTCCAGTGTTCCTAACCTTAGGAATTCTCTCAAGTAGGAGATTACTCCAAGCCAGAGTTGAAAGACTTTGGAGGAGTACGACACCTCAAGGAATTACTGGTGGTACTCCTTACTGTATGCAACTGTCTTTCCATCTCCTATCCACCCACTTCTTTTCCTATTTCTCTTTCTCCCCACTCACCATTCAACTGGAATAATTTAGGCCTACCATCGGTATTGATTGCTTAACCCTACCAGGTATTTAGAGTTACTGCTATTTCATTGTTTTGAAAGGTAATGAGAGTCAATTCAGAAGACAAATGTCTATCTGGATCCTCAACCTACTGCAGTGGAAAGTGAAGGAGAAAGCAAACTAACCATACTTTCTTATTGCTAGGAGCTATGAAAGGAGCTTTTCATTCGTGTTATGTAGGGTACAAAATAATCTTTTGTACCCTGGCCAGGAAAGGCAGGGAGTCATCTTTCTGTCTTCCTGCTTCCCCTCTTTCAACCTTCACCTTTTTATCCTCTTCTTCCATATCCTGAGATTGTTGCTTTTGCTGATGACATTTCTAAGCTCAGTTGCAGATGGTGTCTGTGGGAAGTAAGGCTTGGTGAGAAGAGGGCTTTCTGGTATCTAAGAGAAAGCAGATAAGAGTTGCTTTAATGTCCTGGTGATTAATCACTGGGGTGCCAAAACACTTTGACCACTGGATTTCTCTCATCTCTTATCTCCAAAAACTAGTACTCCAAGGCTGAGAGAAAGAGACTGATACTGAGTTTGTCTTTCATACCCTCTAAGTGGGTAGTTTGTTAGTGGACCATTCTCAATTTGCAACCTTCAGCTACAGCATACTTCTCTGGAATAAGAAGGTATAGCCATGAAATAAATTCACTTAGACCCAGGTTCTCTAGGACCTGTAAATGGATGGACTTTTTGATATCTTGCTCTGGCATGGTTGTAAACTACAGATAGTATTGACAGCTCTAAAGGAATGAAGGGCATTTTATCCAGGCCAAACCAACCCTGAGGGAGGCAGCATGAAGAAACCTTTAAGAAGTCCACCATATAGCAGTCAGCTAAGTAAAGAACAAAGCCTGAGTCTTGGAGGATGTCTTTTATCTACCTAAGGGGCCTATCTGATGGACTCTCTCTAGGAGGGGATCCTTCTCCCTCCTGAGTCTCAGAACTACAATAGTGCCTAATGAGGGACACCCTTGGTGAGGATCAGTTTGTAGGTGACCCTCCTCACCAAGGCTAATGCAATTTTGAATGCATTCGGCCCTGGAGAAAACAGGCTGAATTCCAAGACCTAAAGAAAGCTTAGTAGCCTGGTCCCTTTTTTAAAGTCTGGAACTTTTTAGTTTGGCCTTATACTAGTGTTAATATCTATAATTTCTGTTAGGGGACCAAAAGTCTCAGAAAATGAAGCAATATAAGAGGTGGAAATCAGGGTAAGAAGGGAGAACTAGAAGAGTCTGGTAGCTGGGCTGCAGAAAGAGACTTGGGGTATAATTGCTTATTTTTATTTATTTATTTTTGAGATGGACTTGCTCTTGGAGTGCAGTGGTGTGATCTCGGCTCACTGCAGCCTCCACCTCCCAGGTTCAAGCAATTCTCCTGCCTCAGCCTCCCAAGTAGCTGGGATTACAGGTGCGTGCCACCATGCCCGGCTAGTTTTTTGTATTTTTAGTAGAGACAGGGTTTCACCATGCTGGCCAGGCTGGTCTTGAACTCCTGACCTTGTGATCCACCCGCCTCGGCCTCCCAAAGTGCTGGGATTACAGGTGTGAGCCACCGTGCCCAGCTTGGATATAATTGCTTATAAAGAAGAGAGGGATATGGGATGGAAGGAAAAATTATGGTTGAGTTAGTGAAATTTATAGGGTAATTTTCTTAGAGATTCACAGTTCATTTCAGGAAGACCCCATTAAAGCACCAATACTGAGTAAAGAATTCCCCTTAATTACAGTAGTCTTACCTTTAGGGTTGGAGGATGGGCCAAGAACCCCTAGCATACTATGAAGACATTTTCTGTAGGGAAACTAGAAAATATGGGCAAATATGTTAAGCAATATATAAGGACATTTACTTAACACTGTTATCTACATAGTTCAAGAGAGTAATTCAAGAATAAGGAGGAATGACATGGATGCATCACATCAAACAGTTATTTGTATTGTTTGAATTTCAAAACTCCTGCAAGTGGTTTTAGGTATGCTAAGTCAACCTAGAGACTAGTAGTATTCCTCTGCCACTCATTTTAGATCCAAATGATGGCAGTGCATAGAAGAACAAATGAGAATATGCGAATTAGAGTCACAGAATGTTAGAGCTACAAAAGAAGATTAGTTTGTTTAATTCAGTACCATCTTTAACCAGTAAAAAACACCCAGAAAGGCTGAGGAACCTGTATGGTGTTGCGAGAAAGAAGGAAGAGAAAAGGAACTAACATTGTTGGGTACCTGCTATGTGTCAGGCACTGCCTAAGTGCTTTGTTTTTATCTTGATTGATTAGCACCTTGAGGCTAAGGGATAGAATGAATAAATGGCAAACCCCAGCTAGCTGGGAGCGGTGGCTCACGCCTGTAATCCCAGCACTTTGGGAGGCCAAGGTGGGCGGATCACGAGGTCAGGAGATCGAGACTATCCTGGCTTACACAGTGAACCCCATCTCTATTAAAAATACAAAAAATTAGCCAGGCGTGGTGGCGCAAGCCTGTAGTCCCAGCTTCCCGGGAGGCTGAGGCAGGAGAATTTGCTTGAACCTAGGAGATGGAGGTTGCAGTGAGTGAAGATTGCGCCACTTCACTCCAGCCTAGGTGACAGAGCGAGACTCCATCTCAAATAAGTAAATAAATAAATAAATAAATAAATAAGGCTAGTATCCTGAGCAATATGTAGGAGATAAAGGGGAGCAGTAGACCACATTTTCCTCTCTAACCACACAGGGCTAAACTAGAGGAAGTAAAGAGTCAGCATTTGAGAGTGAGGTTAATCTAAGGAAGTATTTGCCAAACTGTTGAAAGAGACTCATAAATAACTTCTCCATTCCTAGAGACCTCCTAAAACATGTTGATAAGAGATAAGACTGATAGGGACCAAGATTACTCTTGGCTCTGGAATTGATTTTCATTTTGGAAAATCAAGTCATGACCTGAGAATGTGAGATTAATCGTACAAATAGGAAACAAAATGGAGCTTCTCATCCTAAGATGTCTTCAAAGAGAACAGTATTTATATACCATGAATGAAGGAGATAAATTCCTTTGGTGACTGTACTTGTTTTTTGTTTTGTTTTGTAACACTTTGCAGTCATGAAACTGAATTTGTAATCTTGGGGAGATTCAGTGCCAAGTTCAAGGCAGGCGGCAGTTTGAAAATTGACAGAATAAGATTGTGTTCCTCGTGGTTGTTTGATATAATATCCCAATAGTTATACCATAAGGGCTGCTTCGGTGGGGAGCATTAATATCATTAGCAGAGGCATGTCCTGAGTACAGACAGGACAACCTCTGAGGAAGAAGACTGGGGGAGGGTCCCACCTTCAGGAAGCTTCTGGGTCTTGTGAGAGAGGTCAGTCTTACAGCTGGTGGAGAGTGGGGAATCTGTATTTGTAAGTCAACATATCAATGCAGGTTATAATATAAAACTATTATAAGAGGAAACCAAAGCAAAGAAATAATCAGAAAAAGTGGACTTATTCAGAAACAGTTATTTGAAAATAAAGAAGATAGGGGACAGAACAGAAGAGGAAGGTGAGCAGTGGGAGGAATCTCATGGAAGAGGGCTCGTGTATGTTTTGTGCAGAGGCTGTGAATTGGCTGACCAGAATGGTACAGGAAAGGAGTATTAGGAAATGAAGTTGGAGGAGCAATCTCATTGGCTTGAATGAGGAATTTGATTTGTTAAGCAGTAGCAAGGAACAGAGCATGATGAGATGAAAATCACATTGAGGACTTTTGTAGCAGTACTTGATCAAGGAAGTAGGAAAGTTCACTAGAATATTATTGTTCTTGCCAAGACATGAAGCACTGAGAGTTTACAATAGAGTAAGACAAGGAGAATCGAGGAAAGAAAGTGGGTTCATAGGAATTAGCAAGGCTTGGTCACAGCATGGATGTGAGGAGAGGGATGAAAGCCTCAGGATGATGATCCCAAGACACATTTGTGCTGTTGGTGGTGATGAAAGCTTGATAAGAGAGAACTGCTTTGTTTTTAAATAGGAAGTGTTTTATTAACCAATTGATAAGATGTGTCAATATTCAGTATTGCAGAGTCTAGGAGGGGGCACTGCCCCTGGAGAATAGTGGAGCATGCACCATGTGTCCAGACGATAACCTGCATGCACCCTGCCCTTTTCAGGTTGAAGAACCAGGCAAGAGGGAGTCTGTTGCTAGGGTGTGCCCATAGACTTCAAGAATGCTATCCTACTCTGGATCTGGGAAAGAAAATAGTATTTTTGCCAGTTTCTTCCCCTTTAATGCTTTGAAAATGGGATATGACTAGCCTGTGGCAGCATGTGCCTGTGGATGCACAATTCTCTAGCTTGATTCTTGCAAGGCCTTTTTCTGTCCCTCCCTAGGGATCATTTGTATCTCTGATTCCTGCTCCCAGAGCCATAAAGTGGGAGCCCCCATTTATTAATTGGGCTGGGACTGGGGCGGGGGTCGGCGGGGGACTCTTTAGTGCGGCAGGCGGGGGTCTTCCCGAATGAGCCCATTAGCCAGCCCCAACGGCAGCTGAAACGGGGCCGCAGCCAAGTCCTCTCTGTTTCAAAAACCCTCCATCGCCTGCAGCAGATCAGAACAAGGCCTGCGGGAGCCCTTAGCTTCTGATTGCAGCTGAGAGGAAGGACAAAACAATTTATAGGAAGCCAAGTAGCTCCTGTCTCACTGTCTCTTCCTTTCCAACTTTGGGGAAGGGGAAGACTGGGATATGGTATCGCCTCCCACCATGGTTTCTTACAGGCTTAAAGTAGGAGAGAATGAGAGTATATGGACATTGATTGAACACTTACGTCAATGCTGTGGATGTGTTTACACATGTCCCTGCTTTCTTCTTCCCATCCACACACAGTTGAGTTGGATTAGCAGCTACTACTTATGGGGGGCTCCCTAGGTGTGTGCTAAGTCTGGGGAGTGGGGAGGTATGCTTATCATACTCCTTCCTGCCCCATACCTGCTTTCAGTCTCCCATCTGCTTTATCAAAATTCAGGGTTAGAGTTAGACTGCCTCAACTTCTTTTCCTCTTAATGGGAGGAGTTTGGCTCTTTTTTTTTTTTGAGACAGAGTCTCGCTCTGTCACCCAAGCTGGAGTGCAGTGGCGCGATCTTGGCTCACTGCAAGCTCCACCTCCTGGGTTCATGCCATTCTTCTGCCTTAGCCTCCCAAGTAGCTGGGACTACAGGCACCCGCCACCATGCCTGCCTAATTTTTTTGTATTTTTAGTAGAGACGGGGTTTCGCCATGTTAGCCAGGATGGTCTCGATCTCCTGACCTCGTGATCGGCCCACCTCAGCCTCCCAAAGTGCTGGGATTACAGGCATGAGCCACCGCGCCCGGCCCCGAGTTTGGCTCTTAAAGGAAGGCCTCCTTCTGAAACATACTTGTCCCTTTTGTTAAGCCAGCAAGAGAAAGGTAGGCATCTATAGGGGAGTTTCTCTGCAGTGGCCCAGAGAGAAGCTGTAAAGGGCAGGAATGAATGTCTCACTTCCTGATGGAATGACACGTCTCCTCCCTTAGGGAATCATAGATTGCCAGGGCTAGGAAAGAGGTCAGGTAATCTAACCTCTCCCTTTACAGAGCAGGAAACTGAGGCTTAAGGAAGGAAAGTGCCTTGCCCACACAGTCTCACAGCGAGTTAATGGCAGCCAGCCAGAACTAGATCCAAGAGGCCAGAATCTTGACTTCTGTGAGTAGAGTGCCCCCAACTTTAAGAAGACCCATTCCTGAGAGCCCTGAGCTTCTTCAGGAAAGGAAGGATGGACTGTGAGATTTCAGGAGGGAGAGACAGATTGAGGGGGAAAGGTAGATCTAGAAAGACTGGGAAATTATATATGTATATATAAAAATATATTTTTATCTTAAAGAATAATCTTTCTTTTTTTTTTTTTTCTTTGAGATGGAGTTTCGCTCTTGTCACTCAGGCTGGAGTGCAATGGCGCGATCTCGGCTTACTGCAACCTCCACCTTCTGGGTTCAAGCAATTCTCCTGCCTCAGCCTCCCGAGTAGCTAATGGCTAATTTTTTTGTATTTTTAGTAGAGACGGGGTTTCACCATGTTGGCCAGGCTGATCTCAAAACTCCTGACCTCAGGTGATCTGCCTGCCTCAGCCTCCCAAAATGCTGGGATTACAGGCGTGAGCCACTGCGCCCAGCCTCTTATTTTGTTTTTGTTTTTCTTTTTTTTTTTTTTTGAGACGGAGTTTCATTCTTGTTGCCCAGGCTGGAGTGCAATGGTACGATCTCGGCTCACTGCAACCTCTGGCTTCCCGGGTGTGAGCAGCTCTCCTGCCTCAGCCTCCCAAGTAGCTGGGATTACAGGCATGTGCCACCATGCCCGGCTAATTTTGTATTTTTAGTAGAGACGGGGTTTCACCATGTTGGTCAGGCTGGTCTTGAACTCCTGACCTCAGGTGATCCACCCACCTCAGCCTCCCAAAGTGCTGAGATTACAGGCGTGAGCCACTGCGCCCGGTCTAAGAATAATCTTCCAATGACATGCAGATTATACAAGTGTAATTTTTATTTAAAGTCAAGAGTTCTGGTTCATTGGGAAGCAGATGGCAGCCACAGCCAAAGATCCTGATGCCCTCAGAGTTAACCCAAACTTCAAAGAGCATTTTGCAACTATCTCTGGAGGTTGGATAGCAGGAAAAGATCCTTAGAGGCAATGTGAGGAATTCACCCTAAATCTCAACTGAAGCTCTTTTGCTATATTGAAAAGAAAAAGGGAATGGAGAAAGAAAACACATCTGCTAGAAAACTATGGTGGGGGAAGGGGTCCCTGAATGAGAGATGAGATGATAGAACTCAGCCAAAAGAGGTATGCTCTGACATTACAGGAAAATGGTAAGGGGACTTTATACTCCTCTCCTTTATTTTAGTTTTTAAAGTTTTGAGTTGTTTGGTATTCTTCTTTGATGAGGCAGAAGGAAGGTGGTATGTGGTGATCCACAGTGGCCTAAATACCCTAAATAGTGTGTTCAGTTGGCTGACACGCATTGCTGGTTCTGTAAGTCATCTCAGTCTGGTGCCAAGATGCCTTTCCCTCTTTAGACCCCTCCTGGATGTATCTACAGTCCCTTCCAGTGCTTGCTTTCTCTGAGCATATGAGTCTGGGAGCCACTGATGAGCAGAGAGTGGAATGCTGGAGCATGCCTAGGCTGGAAGCAGAATGGTGAAGGGAGGAGGGCATCACTGGGCAGATTAGAAAGAGTTAATGGGTCTAGGGGAGAGGTACTGGGGATCTGCCAAGTGAATATTGTCTGCTGCTGATGAAGAAATGGATCCCAGTACATATCCTTTACATTTTGTTCATCAACTTTGATGGATAGCATAGAGGAAATGTGGAGCTGGTCTCCATGTAAATTTGTCTCTAGGGAGTGTATGATAGGCCTACTTGTTCAGATTACATTAAGTTTGCTGTCCTGCAAACCTCCCTTCTCACAGTCAGGATCCTTTTTTGCCTTAGAGCCCTTCCTGAAGGAGCTGTTATGGATGAGAGAGCCACAAGTCCAACCTGGTGATCTGATCTAAAACTGGGTGGCCTCCTCCCAGTCACCTTCTTTTATTAGCCTTATATTAACCATTAACCTTCATTGACCTTTATGATTCTGGGTTTCACAGCTTCTGTTTCTGTTGAATTTCCTAACTTTAAGAACCATGTTTTTGCTTTTATCAGCCTAGGAGCTAGGTCCCTGGAGATAAGACTTTTAGAACAGTTGTGACTCTCTCTGGGAGTATACTAAGGTTAGTCTGAATCCTTCGGGGAATTCAGGTTTGAAGGAGTTAGAAGAGTGCTAACATCACCATCACTGTTACCTACCAATGCCATGCTCCCTAGGTGCAAGACCAAAGATGTTCTTTGGTGTCTAGTCCCTTGTCTCATGTCTAATGTAACCTGCATTTTCCTTTACAGGTAGGAGCAACAGTGGGAATGCCTTCTGAGGAATGCAGTGATGTCCATCAGTCACCTCACACCCAGAGCCTGGAAAATTCAGTCTCTTTCACAGAACCTAAAGCCAAGCCAGGTAGGGACCTAAAGCCAATCAGAGGACACTGGCCTGCTTTTGTATGGGATGACCCTACTCCCACCCCACCCCACCCCACCCCTGGTCTTAGAGAAGTTTCTTTCTTTTTTTTTTCTTTTTTAGTTTTTATTTTTTGAGACAGAGTCTCACTCTGCCGCCAAAGCTGGAGTGCAGTGGTGCAATCTCAGCTCACTTCAACCTGTGCCTCCTGGGTTCAAGCGATTCTCGTGCCTCAGCCTCTTGAGTAGCTGGGATAACAGGCGATCTTCTTTTTTTTTTTTTTTTTTTTTTTTTTTTTGATGAAGTTTCGCTCTTGTTGCCCAGGCTGGAGTGCAATGGCATGATCTCGGCTCACCGCAACCTCCGCCTCCCGGGGTTCAAGCGATTCTCCTGCCTTAGCCTCCTGAGTAGCTGGGGTTACAGGCATGCACCGCCACACCCGGCTCATTTTGTATATTTAGTAGAGATGGGGTTTCTCCATGTTGGTCAGGCTGGTCTCCAACTCCCGACCTCAGGTGATCCGCCCACCTCAGCCTCCCAAAGTGCTGGGATTACAGGCGTGAGCCACCGCGCCAGGCTAACTAACAGGTGATCTTAGGGAAGTTTCTTATTCCAAAAGATCTCCAGAGGAGTTTCGTTAGCTTTTTATTTGACCCTATTCTGATGTTCTGCCTTCTGATTAATAGATTCTCCCTTCTAGCTAGAGCGGGTAACCCCCTTTCTTGGCATTCCTGTTCTTTCCTCTTGTCCAGCTGTGCTAATGGATGTTCCTCTACAGTGGGTTGCTGATGTCAGTTACTGGGTTACTCTCAGCCCTCTCCTCCAGGGCAGCTAGCCCTCTAGCCCACAACCCCATCTATATACACAGCCTACAGAGTCTCACTCCTGTTGCCCAGGCTGTAGTGCAATGGCATTATCATAGCTCACTGCAGCCTCAGGTGATTTCTCCTACCTCATCCTCCTGAGTAGCTGGGACTAGAGGCATGTGCCACCATGCCTGGGTAATTTTTTGTATTTTTAGTAGAGACAGGGTTCCACCGTGTTGCCCAGGCTGGCCTTGAACTCCTGGACTCAAGCAGTCTGCCTGCCTCGGCTCCTAAAGTGCAGGGATTATAGACGTGAGCCACTATGCCTAGCCCCAGAAAGATTTTTTTTTTTTTTTTTTTGAGACAGAGTCTTGCTCTGTTGCCCAGGCTGGAGTGAAATGGCGTGATCTCGGCTCACTGCAACCTCTGCCTCCCAGATTCAAGTGATTCTCCTGTCTCAGCCTCCTGAGCAGCTGGGATTACAGGTGCCCGCCACTATGCCTGGCTAATTTTTGGTATTTTTAGTAGGGACGGGGTTTCACCATGTTGGCCAGGCTGGTCTTGAACTCCTGACCTCAGGTGATCTGCCCGCCTCAGCCTCCCAAAGTGCTGGGATTACAGGATTTTTTTTTTCCTTCCTTCCTTCTTTTTTTTTTTGAGACGGAGCCTTGCTCTGTCACCCAGACTGCAGTGCAGTGGTACGATCTCAGCTCACTGCAACCTCCACCTCCTGGGTTCACGCCATTCTCCTGCCTCAGCCTCCCAAGTAGCTGGGACTACAGGCATCTGCCACCACGCCTGGCTAATTTTTTGTATTTTTAGTAGAGATGGGGTTTCACTGTGTTAACCAGGATGGTCTCAATCTCCTGACCTTGTGATCCGCCCGCCTTGGCCTCCCAAAGTGCTGGGATTACAGGCGTGAGCCACCGTGCCCGGCCCCTTCCTCCTTTTTTTTTTTTTTTTTTTTTTTTAGACGGAGTCTCGCTCTGTCGCCCAGGCTGGAGTGCAGTGGCGCAATCTCAGCTCACCGCAAGCTCCACCTCCCGGGTTCACGCCATTCTCCTGCCTCAGCCTCCTGAGTAGCTGGGACTACAGGCGCCCGCCACCACGCCCGGCTAATTTTTTGTATTTTTAGTAGAGACAGGGTTTCACCGTGGTCTCGATCTCCTGACCTCGTGATCCGCCCGCCTCGGCCTCCCAAATTGCTGGGATTACAAGCGTGAGCCACCGCGCCCGGCCGTCCTTTTTTATGGAACCCTTTACAAATTTGCGTCATCCTTGCACAGGGACCATGCTAATCTTCTCCGTATCATTCCAATTTTTTTTTTTTTTTTTGAGACGGAGTCTTGCTCTGTCGCCCAGGCTGGAGTGCAGTGGCACAATCTTGGCTCACTGCAAGCTCCGCCTCCTGGGTTCATGCCATTCTCCTGCCTCAGCCTCCTCAGTAGCTGCGATTACAGGCACCCACGACCACACCCGGCTAATTTTTTTTGTATTTTTTAGTAGAGGCGGGGTTTCACCATGTTAGCCAGGATGGTCTCGATCTCTTGACCTCGTAATCCGCCTGCCTCAGTCTCCCAAAGTGCTGGGATTACAGGTGTGAGCCACTGTGCCCGACCTCCAATTTTTTTAGTATATGTGCTGCCAAAGCAAGCACCAAAAAGCTATTTTCTATCTCTTTCTTCTCAGTCAAGATAGAGCAGTTCTGTCTCTTCTCACTACCTCTAATCAGCTTCTTCACTTCCTTTCCAGGTTCAATGGGAAATCCCACCTGTCCAAACACTGTGTGAGACACCAGAATTAGAGGCCTGCAAGCCTGCTTCCTTCATCTCCAATGCCCAGATGGGACAGGTCACCAGCCTCCTGTGTCTACCCCCACCTTTCTTGCTTGCTGGTAGGTGTGCTGCTCCCGCTACCCATCAACCCCAAACAGGGTTATGTTTCTCTCTTGGAGTATTTTTCTCTGTTATTAAATATCTCCAACAAGGGGAAGGCCTTGGTGACTCGCCTGTATGTCTTCGTAACTTCCAGCCCAAATCTTTAAAGAGCTGCTAACCTCCTGGTATCAAATGTCCATCCCTTTTTCTATAGTTCATGACCATTTTTCCCATTTAGCGGGTGTGGGAAGGGACTAGTAAACAGAAGGTATTTGGTACTGGAGAGGGAGAGTCTAATGACAGGTAGCCTTTCTTCTGGGGGCTAGAAATCTGAAGCCACAGATGTGCATTCTTCCTAGTTGCTTGCTATCCTGGGAGAGTACCAGGATCTTTTTTTTTTTTTTTTTGAGACGGAGTTTCACTCTTGTTGCCCAAGCTGGAGTGCAATGGCACAATCTTGGCTCACTGCAACCTCTGCCTCCCGGGTTCAAGCTATTCTCCTGCCTCAGCCTCCTGATTGCCTGGCTGATTTTTGTATTTTTAGTAGAGATGGGGTTTCTCCATGATGGTCAGGCTGGTCTCGAACTCCCAATCTCAGGTGATCCGCCCGCCTTGGCCTCCCAAAGTGCTGGGATTACAGGCGTAAGCCACCGCGCCTGGCCTACCTGGATATTTTGAGGGAATGGTTTTGTGTGTGCGTTTGTTTTTAATAATATCCAGACCGGTCCGAAAGGAAAGATGATTTATCTAGTGTCTATTTCCCAGGACCAGGATCTTAGGCTCTGAGAATCTGTCCATACTCATTCCCAGATGCCTCCAGGAAGTGGAGAATAGACGGCCATAAAACAGAATCAACTACTAGGTGTTACTGTCTTGAGCTCAGGTGTCAGCTCTCCTCTGGGGCCTGTTGAGAGTTGCGGGGTCAGGTGTGGGCAGAGCATCTCCCTGCATCCTGGGCATAGGAGGTGACATCAGCTTATCCTCTTGACCCTAGGCTTCCTCTCTCTGCAGTGCCTCTCTCATCCCTGCAATCCAGGCAGCACATGCAGCAGCTCAAATAAGTGCCACCTCTGGGTAAGGTGCTCCCTCTCCTGGTAGGCATATGGGTTGAGTTAGAGGTGAAGCAGGTGGGCTGAGGTAGACAGAGGGATAGGGCAGGTGTTAGCAAGAAACGTCCCTGGATGTAGTCAAGCAGTTAAGTATGCATGGGGTACCTTGAGCACCAGCATTTATAACTTATCTACATGTCTGTCTACCAGGTTATCTGATCGCACAGAACAGGCCTGCCAGTTGGGCAGCTGTGGTCATGGTTTCTGCCACACGAGGGCGCTGCTGGCCAATTAAAACTCATGCCCCTTAGCAGACAGTTTGGGGATGAGGGCACCCTTTCTCCAAAACTGGGGTCAGAAACACCCCCAGAGAGCATGGGCCCAAAAAGCGAGGCAAATAATTGGTACCACTTGTTCTTCCTTTAAAATGGCCTGAGACCCGTAAACATTTTGCCCTAGTGGCCTGACATCTCAATGTGCTTCCAGCTGAACTTGGGAAGCGCCCTCTTTCCAGGCACTTAACACCTTGCACAGGTGCATCTCTCCCTCAAGGTGTAGCAGGTTCCAGCTGTATGCCCCGTTGTCCTCCTGCCTTAATGGCAGTCACTTTCAGACCCAGACAGTGGAGGTGCCTGTGGTTTTTAGGGGGAAAAAAATCTCTTACAATTGTTCTAAGAAAAGTATTTTGTTAGTGAGACAGTGTTAGGGGTGACTGAAGCCTGGAAGAGTTAGTCTCCCCATCACCTACTCCAGCACAAACCTATAGAATTCAAGATGGTCTAGTGGATGTTTGCAGCCTCAGTGGCTGGAATACACCCCAGGACATTCCAGGGCTCTGAGCCAAAAATGGTGTCAGAAAGCTGGATAGGAGGGTGGGCTGCTTTGGGCCATGAGCCTCATACCCACCCTATATCAGGCAGTCTTTCTGCTAGGGGTGCCAAATGGCCCTGGGGCCTCTATGGGACTGAGGACTCCACAATTGACCTTCCATCTCCATGAAGCCCTTCCAGGCTGAACAGGCTAAGGGAAATGACAGAGGTTCTCCTCCTCCTTCCTACCCCCATGCCTGAGGGCCCCTCCCCAGGAGGACAGCTTGATTAAACAGTCGGTGCTGCTGGAATTACTGCACAGCTGGCGCTCCCCCCAGCACCCCGAGCAGAGCAGCAGTGCAGATTAAAATCTCCAATTAGCGTTAAAGTGAAGTGAGGAGGTGCTGAGGCTGCCAAGGAGGCCAGGCGGGGGCCCTGGGTTGGCAAAACCCCCACTCTTGCCTGGATTCTGAGTGTCACCCTTAGTCACCCCTACTTTCCCAGCTCCTCTTCCAAAAGCTTTCAGTGCCCATTAGTTTTGTATCGCTTGGGGCCAGAGGGCTTTGCAGAGGGGTGGAAGGGGGCAAATGCCTTACCTAAAATGCTAGGGACACCATAAGTATGGAGGAGAAGGAGAGCGGTCAGTGCTCATCAAGGGAGATAACCTATTCACTGCCTGCCAGGCAGCCAGGCCAAGGTGACTTCACGCTACAGCTCTGCTCCTTCTTTTTGCTTGGAGAAAAGATAAACAGGACAGGTCCTTTCAGGTCCTTTAACTATAAAGTGCTAGGGGACATGGTGCCTACATGAACATCTCTCTCTGCATATTTTGTCCTATCTGACCCATCTGCTCCCACCCAAGTTATGGCTCCTTCCTCCCTCTCTCCATTCTTCTCTCAGCTTTCCTGTGGGCAGGGGTAGGCACAGCCAGGCTTGGGAGCATCGCCATGCCCTGCCACCTGGGTCCCAGCCTGCTCCTCATTATAGTCTTCCCAGTTTGGGGAAGAGCAGTGATATGACAAGAATGGAGGCCTCAGACTCTCCCAATCCCTGATTTTTACATGTCCCCCTACAAGGCCCCTCTGCCATCTACACTTCTGCCCTTCATCTACCAAGCCCAAAAGGAAGGCATTATAGCTAGCCATGCCCTCTGAATGCCCTCTGCCCCTTTAAGGGAAATGGAAATGGGTACCCAGCTGACTGAACCTACTCACACCTCCAGAAATTAGACACTAGGGCATGGTGCCACCCTCCCAGGCTGGCACATGCTACCCTGGCAGAGGATCAAATAACCCCCCCGTCATACCCTGCCCCATGTCTTCCTCTACTCTCTCCCTCATGCTTTCTCTCTCTCTCTCTCTCTCTCTCTCTCTGTCTCTCTCTCTCTCTCTCTCAGCTCAAAGCACAGCTGAGCCTTAAAAGGGGGGTTGAGGGGGTGGAGAGACCAAGCTGGGGCAGGGGGGTATAGAGCTCCAATAGCACGTTTTCACCTGCCATTTAATTGGATGTATTTTTAATTAATGGGACCTCAGGGACCAACATGAGACAATCTGATATCTGAATAGGGACAGGGGAGGGATTGGGTAAGGGAGGAGGATTGGGCCACTGGGTGCGGTTACTGGGAACCCAGGCCCATCAATCACTGGCCACTTTGCGTTCTGGCATGGAGAATAGCGAGGTGGAGGAGGGGAGGCACTGGGGAGAGATGCCAGGATTTCCCCCCAACTGCCTGGACCTCCAAACGGATTGGAACTATACTGGTTGACTCAGGTCTGGAGCCCAAAATCACAGCCAGAATATGAGGTGAGGCTGTTTTCTTGCTCCTGGGGTTTTGTCTGGTTGGGCTTGTCCCAGGGAGTGCTGTAAAATTGTGAAAGGAAGGTGGGGACAGAGCTTTGAGGTCCTTGTAGAGAGAAGACAAGAGCTATGGACCATAGTAACCAGAGACTATGGAGAGACGGAGGAGAAGGGCAGGGTTCAGAGATATTTCTGTATGTTTTGACATAAAATAAGTGCCATGGAGATTACATGCAAAATGGCATGCAAATGAGGCCTGGTGCCTTTTGGGGTATGAATCATAGAACCTTGCTTTTGCAAGAAAGGGAACTTGGCCAGGCGCGGTGGCTCACGCCTGTAATCCCACTGCTTTGGGAGGCCGAAGCAGGTGGATCACTTGAGGCCAGGAGTTCGAGACCAGCCTGGCCAACATGGTGAAATGCCATCTCTACCAAAAAATACAAAAAAATTAGCCGGGCATGGTGATGTGTGCCTGTAATCCCAGCTACTCGGGAGGCTGAGGTAGGAAAATCAGCCTGGGCAACAGAGCAAGATTCCATCTCAAAAAAAAAAAAAAGGGAACTTGGAGCTCATCTTGCCCCACCCCTTCATTTTACAGATGTGAAAAACAAGACCCAGAGAGGGGAAATCATTTGAATCCTGTCCTGGTATTGCTTTGTGTTCCTGGATTTGGAGAATTTCTGGGAACACAGGAAAAGGAAAGGTAGGTAGGTGTTGGGGGAGGAAAGTCAAGGGAAGAAGGTATGCAGGATATTATTCTCCATTGCTTGAAGTCTCAAGTTTCTATCCCCTGTCTTAGAAGCAACTTAGGGGAGTCATGGACAGGTTCAGCTTCTATGGAGCACTGTTGGGGGACATTTCCTCTATACAGCCTGTTCCAGAGATCATCTTATCCATTCTCTTGCTTCCAAGTACACAAATCCCCTACAGCCCCTGACCCCTATGGAATTTTACCATGTCTTATAAGATCTACAGGGAAGGAAATGCGTTATTTACCCCACCTCCTTAACCAAAAAGCAAATCCCCCAATCAAGACTAAATGTTGAGCTTTTTTTTTTTGAAATCTTATCACATATTTCCCTGCTGCAATATAATAAGCCACTGGAGAAACTTATGCCAACAAATGTATTAAGGAGTAGTCTTATACCTCTTGTCCCATGGCGAAGCCTAGAACAGAGATAGAATTTAAATTCAAGGCCCTGAAGGCTGAATTAGAAATGCTCCTGAATTCATGTGGTGCCATGGCCTTAGAGCTCTTAGACCCCTCTGGCTCTTGTAGTATTGATGTACACTGGAGAAAGGGGCAAGTTGCCAGCTGTACCCATCCCCAACCCCTTGCCTCCTTCACTGTTCACATGCTAGGGTTAGGAGGGAAGAAATGAAGGAGAAAGGGGGCTCTCCCACTAGGTTGCCAAGGTGGCATTTCTTGCCATCCTCCTCCTTCCTCAGAAAACTCAACATTTTTAGTTCCATGCTTCATGAGACTAAGTTAGGTTAGGGGCAAGGATAGGCACAGAGCTTGGAAAGCAGTGCCAGTAAAAACTTTATCACACTCCCCAGGCCCCCAACACCCTTCCCCCACCCAAGAGTTTCCCATTTTATATCCCCAAATCCCCTGAGAAGAGCAAGATCTGCCTAAGTGCCCCCCAGCCTCACCCAGCCCTTCCTTCAGACTCTGAGTCATCTCCTTGGCTATCTAATTGCCTGCCTTCTTAACTGCAGACAGGATGAGAAGAGCTCTCCTCAGATCCCTCCAAAACAGTTTGGAAAGAATTTATCTAGGACCCCTTGCCTACTTCTAAGGGCCCCAGGGGTGTCAGCAGGGGAGGAAGGCTGTGCCAAGGGGCTGGAAAGGAAGATTCTCTTGTTGGGAGAGCAGATAAAAGCCTGAAAGTGGTGACAAGGCAGAGGGTGAAGTTTGGGAACTGGAACCTGTAGTCCCACCTGTGGGGCTGGCTGCCTAATGTGTGGCAGGACATTCAGAGCAAGTATTGTTTGTAGGATTTATTAAGTGGCTGCTGTTTACAGAGCTGCTGTTTCTACTCTGGAACACATAGCAGTGGAAAGGAGCATGCATTGAAGGAGAGAGGGTGGCAGGCTTTCTGTAAGCCCTCGTTTTCACCCTTTGTCCATCTCTACTCCAACATATTGCAGTCATGTTAGAGCTAGGGCTAAAAGGCCCTAAAAGCATTCAGTCTATATTCTGGGTGTTTCTCCAAGGAACAGAGCCTCCTTTCTTGTAACTCCTGTCAGATCTGCCTCCCACTCCTAAGGCTTTTTTGTTTGTTTGTTTGTTTTTGAGATAGAGTCTCACTCTATCGCCCAGGCTGGAGAGTGCAGTGGCGTGATCTCAGCTCACTGCAACCGCTGCCTCCTGGGATCTAGTGATTCTCCTGCTTCAGCCTCCCGAGTACCTGGGATTATAGGCGTGCACCACCATGCCTGACTAATTTTTGTATTTTTAGTAGAGATGGGGTTTCACCATGTTGGCCAGGCTGGTCTCAAACTCCTGACCTCAAGTGATCCGCCTGCCTTGGCCTCCCAAAGTACTGGGATTACAGGAGTGTGGCTCAGCTTCTCATTCCTAAGGTTTAGCCAAGGGTGCCAGATCTTTGCGGGGAAGAGGGGTGACTTGAAGTGAGTGAAAGTTAAAAATTGTAGTACCCAGAATTTCCTGCACTTTGGAGAAAAGGGACTAGGTGAGGTACTCAATGTTAGCCTACGGCTTAACTCTTACTCTAATAGGATCTCTTTCCTCCTTCTCCCCTAAATTTTTCCCACTGGTTGAAGAGAGATCTGGATGTCTAAACCTCCCATCTTGACACCTTGGAGTTTGTTAAGCAGGTCCCCTCTCTGTAGCTTCCAAAGCCATGAAGAAGGGGAAGGAAGACCAAGACAGGGGTAGATAGAGATGGCAGTGCCATGGTGTCCATCAGCACCCAAGGGGAAAGGCCAAGGAGAAGAAGGTAACTAGAGAGGAAGCCAGGAGGAGACGTCTGCTCCTGAAACAGCATTCTTACCCCATCCTCTCCTGCTTCCCCGCTCACATGCCGACAGCGCTGTTTGCCCAAGTGTGCCAGCTCGCCTGGCTAGTGATCCTGCTCTGCTGTGCAGGCAGCCAGCTCTCTGCCCCAGCACAGAGCACATGCTGAGGTCTCTCACACTCCTTTACTCACTCATTTCCATGTGTCTATATTGTGGATTCCTAGAAATGAAGGAGGGGACTGTGGGCTTGAAGATAGGAAGATGGCAGGCTCTGGGGCCCATTGGGCACATATCTGCCTGGCTGGAGGAAGGAAAGAGGGAGAAGGCTGCAGGTAGCTCAGCAAGCTCAAGGTTCTGGTGACTCACAGCAGTGGAGGTGGCTCACAAAAACAACAGAGGGGAAGGGATCCAGGCCTATTAGAGCTCTCTTTTGCCCCATATCTCCCCACTCTGAGCTCTGTGAATGAAGGTCCCTCATCTGGACTGTGGAGCAGGGGAGGCCCCAACTATGAAAAAAGAGGGAAATGAGAGAGAAGAGAGCAGGGGAAGCTGAGCATTCCCAGTGAGAGGTATCTCAGTGAGGAAAGGATAGGAGAGGCCAGTTATTCTTGCCCTACTGTATTCATTGGGTGCACAGGGGGTATGGGGCATCCACCTGTGCTAGGGTAGCTCAGTGCCCCTGGGCACTTTCCAGAAGAGGGGTTTCTAGGCAAACACAGTTACTCCTCCCTGCCCTCACTTGCCTGCCCAGAACTCTAGGTACCCAGCTGACACTAAATTTTTAGAAGTAAAACAAGCTGTGTTATAACACCAGAACCTGGAAGGATAACTGCTGGGTCTCAGTCCTCTCCTTTCTGGAAACAGACACCTAGGACAAGAGAGAAGCAGCTAGGGACTCCTATGCTGGCTGAACCAAGGTAGTGGTGCAGGCTGTGGAGGTGGGTGCAGAACCATAGATCTTCAGAAGTGTCGATTTCCTCCTCCCTCGTGTGCCAGGTGGGCAGTATGCATCGTCTCCATTTTTCTGATGGGGGGATAATAGGGTACTGTGTTTGAGGTCACACCAGGAGAAAGAGGCCAGAAAGTGGACCAGGAGAACCATTCATGCCTTGGACTCCAGTCCCAGGGGCCTATACTGGATCTGGTAAAGAGTAACAGCTAGGATAGCCGGGTGCGGCGAATCACACCTGTAATCCCAGCACTTTGGGAGGCTGAGGTGGGTGGATCACGAGGTCAGGAGATAGAGACCATCCTGACCAACATGGTGAAACGCTGTCCGTGCTAAAAATACAAAAATGAGGCCGGGCGCGGTGGCTCACGCTTGTAATCCCAGCACTTTGGGAGGCCGAGGCGGGCGGATCACGAGGTCAGGAGATCGAGACCACAGTGAAACCCCGTCTCTACTAAAAATACAAAAAAAATTAGCCGGGCGTGGTGGCGGGCGCCTGTAGTCCCAGCTACTCGGAGAGGCTGAGGCAGGAGAATGGCGTGAACCCGGGAGGAGGAGCTTGCAGTGAGCCGAGATCGTGCCACTGCACTCCAGCCTGGGCTACAGAGTGAGACTCCGTCTCAAAAAAAAAAAAAAAATACAAAAATGAGCCAGGCGTGGTGGCGTGCACCTGTAGTCCCAGCTACTCAGGAGGCTGAGGCAGGAGAATCGCTTGAGCCCGGGAGGCAGAGGTTGCAGTGATCTCCTAGTTGAGATCGCACCACTGCGCTCCAGGCTTCCAGCCTGGGCGCCAGAGCGAGACTCCGTCTCAAAAAAAAAAAAAAAAAAAAAAAAAAGGAGTAACAGCGATCTTGTTTGCCAATGTATCCAGACACATAATAGTAAACATCCGGCTGGGCGCAGTGGCTCATGCCTATAATCCCAGCACTTTGGGAGGCCGAGGCAGGGGGATCACAAGGTCAGGAGATCGAGACCATCCTGGCTAATATGGTGAAACCCTGTCTCTATTAAAAATACAAAAAATTAGCTGGGCACGGTGGCAAGCTCCTGTAATCCCAGCTACTCAGGAGGCTGAGGCAGGGGAATCGCTTGAACCCGGGAGGCAGAGGTTGCAGTGAGCCGAGATCACACCACTGCGCCACTGTACTCCAGCCTGGGCGACAGAGTGAGACTCTGTCTCAAAAAATAAATTAATTAATTAATTAAAAAATAAACATCCCATCTTCAGAGAAGGATGGACTAAGAGGAGGAGGGTTCTGTGACAGAGCCTGAGTTCTCATTTGCCTATTTCTGTTCCTTTCATTGCTGGCAGCTCTGCTCTCCTGCCAGGATGAGGGACCCTCTGCCCACTTGCTCTTGGTGGTCCAGAGATGGCTTTGGTTAGAAAAAGGACAGATGATTAGCCACTCCTTGTGTAGGAAGACAGGAACAGCTCCATTCCCCCAGCTCTCCCGGGCAGTATCAAAAGCCCCAGGTTCCCTGCTGGGACATGCGTAGTAAAGCTCAGTCCTGAACTAAAGCAACACATCACCTGGCCCTGGGCATAAAAGTAGTATTGTGAGGGAGATCTTGGGTCTTCCAGGCCAGGTGTAAGCAGGCATAGGGAGTTCAGCCTCAGGAGAGATAAAAGAATCATGCCATGGCCAGGCACAGTGACTTATGCCTCTAATCCCAGCACTTTGGGAGGCCGAGATGGGTGGATCACTTGAGCTTAGGAGTTTGAGACCAGCCTGGGAAACATAGTGAAACCTCATCTCTACACACACACACACACACACACATACACACACACACAAAGCCAGGTGTGATGGCATACATCTGTAGTCCCAGCTACATGGGAGGCTGAGGTGGGAGGATTGCTTGAGCCTGGGAGGTGGAGGTTGCAGTAAGCCAAGACTGTGCCACCGTACTCCAGCTTGGGTAACAGAGTGAGACCCTGTCTCAAAAAAAAAAAAAAAAAGAAAGAAAACATGCCATGATACCACATGCTCCCTAATCCTCTACTTTCTCAAACCCTATTTTCTACCTGCCTTTCTTTCACCTCCCTTTAGCCAATTCCATTCCTGGCTACCTCATCCCCTCCAGTCTGAAAGGACGTGGTAAGTACTTGTCTGTTCCCTATGCTTTTCTCACTCTCACTCTCCTCCCCTCCTCCCAGCTCCCAACTGAGAGCTATCCCTGTTTCAACTCTTGCCAGTGAATGCCACCAGGATCTGAACCCAAGATTCCAGCCTCGGTCACCACCCTGACCCTGAGAATGCCACTGGGATGGGGAGAACTTGTCAATCTTCATCCTTCCCCACAAGTATACTGAGGCCAGGACAGGTATGTCCACTGCCATGAAGGGCCCTGCCCTGGAGTAGAGGGCAGCCATAGGGGTACAGTGGGGTCCCAGCCCTAAATGTGTGTATGCCTATGCATTGGGCACACTGGTTTATTAGTGTTATTTCAGCATTGTGATGCAGAGAGAGTAAGTGTAACAGCTGCTCCTTGCTTGCAGTGTTTATTGTTACCTAGAGACAACCTCCTGGCTTTTTCCCAGCTCCCCCTCCCCCCAGCCCAACCCCCTCTCTGCCAACAATCCTGCTCTCCCCACACTGATGGGAAATTTATAGCTTGCCCATACCATGCCTTTAACCCTCTCCTGTCCATAGGGTAGATGGGCTGAGGGAAGCCAAGTGAGCAGCAGGCATGCTTGGGCACCAGCAGGGTAGAATAATGTGTGGAGGAGGGAGGGGGCAATGACACCCCTCCCTTCCATTCTATGTGTCCAGTCTTAGGCCCCCACTGCCCTCCTGGCTCTCAGTGGAGAGAAAAGAGGAAATAAATTTGGACCTAGCCTTGAGATCCTATAAGAGCTCCTTTGGATTTAGCCTTGGGATCCTAGCATCTCCTCACAAAATTATGATCTTCCCTGGGCATCTCTAAGCCACCAGTTGGGTTGCCTGCACCTGAGCAAATACAGCAAGGTAGTATTGAAACAGAAGGGTAAATACAGAGTGGCAGAACCCTCAGATCCCTCCTTTATGCCTGAGCGAGAGGTAGCTGTAGAGATGTCAGATCAAGACAAGAGGCGCTGGCTTGAGAAATGCTGGCTGGACTTCTACAGCTGGGTAGATGTTAGACATGAAGCCCGCAGCTGAGTCTGGTGGGAGAAACTGCCCGCCTTAACATCACCCTGAGCGCAGCACTAAGATCCTGAGAGACCCCTGGGTCATTCTCTAAGCTGGTCTTTTTGATCTGGTTATGCTGCTGCTTTTTACTTTTCCTTCCTGGGTAATTTTCTCCTACACATCTAGTTTGACACCTTGGGGTAGATCCAAGAGACTGAGAAGATGGAGGCATCCTAGTCATGGCCTCAACAAGGCTGGGGAAAGAAAAACTCCTTCTGTCCTCTCTTGACCTTTCATGGAGGGGCACTGTGTCTTCTACTCACCATCCTCACTGGAAACAGAAGAGAGGAAAAAGCATCAGATTTTAGCAGAAGGGGTAGAGGGTAGACATATGGAAAAACTTACTCATGGGATGAAAGACTTCAGATTGGACCTGCTTCTCTTCTGAGATTTTTTTCTGCCTTCCGGTTTGTTTTTGTGTCTACCTAAGAAGCATTGGATGAACCAGGGTTACTTTTCCAGGCCTCTTCCAGACAGCCTCAGCACAGTTTCCATACAGTGCACTGCTTCTTGGTTCTTCTAAATGTCATGATGTCATGTAGTATGTGTGGTGGTTAGATCACAAGTTTTGGAGACAGACAGCCCTGGGTTCCAGTGCCATCTTTGCCACTTGCCAGCTGTGCTACCTTGGTAATTCACTTAACCTCTTTGAGTCCTAGTTTTCTTGTAAAATGCAGATAAACAACTACTCCTTAAGTTTGTTGTGAGAATTTCGTGAAATAATGTGTGTAAAGCACCTACAACAGTGCCTGATACTCAGTAGATGCTCACTCAACAGTGGATGGTGCAAGAGTACTACTACTTTTATGAAGTTAGCAGGGCTGATATTGCTTCAAAGACTTTGCGAGTCCCCTGAGATTAAAGGCCAAATGTATGTGCATATGCTGGGGGAGAATGTAGTTTTCTACATGATGTGGAGTAGGGGTGGCCATCCTCTGGAAAGAAAGTAGTCCCAATACTTGACTCAGACTCCCCAAAAAAGCAGTTACCCCATTCCTATGCCTCTCAAGCCAGAGTACCTTGGCCACTGTTCTACCTGGAAGTTCAGCTTCATCCAGGATGGAGCTGGGAGAGATAGTCATTAGAAGGATAGCAACAACTAGCATTTGCTAGGCACTTTACAGTTTGTTAATTACATTTATCTACATAAGCTCTTTTGATACCCAGAACCCAGTAAAGAGAACTCCATTTATTAATGCCCGTATGCCAGGCATTGTACTGAGTGTGTTTTTTAAAGTATGTTTAAAGCCTATAGAGTATTTCATCCCCTGGATATGCTGTGATTTATAAGGCTCATCCCCTACTTTGAATCATTTAGTTATTTTTGCTGTTATAAAAAATACCACAGTGAATATCCAAACAAATAAAACTTCATGCAGTTTATTTTATCTTATTTTATTTATTTTTTGAGATGGAGTTTTGCTCTTGTTGCCCGGGCTGGAGTGCAATGGTGCAGTCTTGGCTCACTGCAACCTCTGCCTCCTGGATTCAAGTAATTCTCCTGCCTCAGCCTCCCAAGTAGCTGGGATTATAGGCGTGTGCCACCATGCCTAGCTAATTTTCGTATTTTTAGTAGAGACGGGGTTTCATCATGTTGGCCAGGCCAGTCTTGAATTCCTGACCTCAGGTGATCCACCCACCTCGGCCTCCCAAAGTGTTGGGATTACAGGTGTGAGCCACTGCACCCGGCCTTCATGCATTTTAAATAGTTAATTCTGATACATGGAATTATTGGTCAATGGATACAAATACCCACCTCCCATGGTTGTGTTCATTTTATTGATGTACCCTAATGAGAATATAATATTTATTAGTCTTCCTCGTTGGAATTCTACATTGGAAACACAAGGCGGCCCCTTTTCCTTCCTATACCCAACAGAGACATTAATAATCTATCAAGGCTTTTAAAATTGAGATCATTGTAGATCCACATGCAGCTGTAAGAAATAATACAGGCCGGGTGCAGTGGCTCACGCTTGTAATCCCAGCACTTTGGGAGGCCGAGGCGGGCGGATCACGAGGTCAGGAGATTGAGACCACGGTGAAACCCCGTCTCTACTAAAAATACAAAAAAAAAAATTAGCCGGGCGTGGTGGCGGGCGCCTGTAGTCCCAGCTACTCGGAGAGGCTGAGGCAGGAGAATGGCGTGAACCCGGGAGGCGGAGCTTGCAGTGAGCCGAGATCCCGCCACTGCACTCCAGCCTGGGCAACAGAGCAAGACTCCGTCTCAAAAAAAAAAAAAAAAAAAAAAAAAAGAAATAATACAGAGAGGTCTCTTGCACATTTTGCCCACTTTCACCAAATAGTAACATCTTATAAAACTACAGTATAATGTCACAACAACCAGAATATTGACCTTGATACAATCTACCAGTCATATCCAGATTTCTCTAGTTTTACTTGTTCTCATATGTGTATATATTAAGTACTATACAATTTTATTACCTGTGTAATTTTATGTATCTACCACTACAGTCAAGAAGCTGAACATCTAACACAACAAGAATTCTTCATGTTGCCCTTTTATAATCACACCTCCTTCCCTCTCAGCCACCTCATCCCCTCCTTAACCTTTGGCACCACTAATCTGTCTTCTAAAATTTCGTAGTTTCAAAAATGGAATAATGTAGTACATAACTTTTTAGGATTGTCTTTTTTATTGTTTTAGAGACAGGATCTTGCTCTGTCACCCAGAATGGAGTACAGTGTCTCAATCATAGCTCGCTGCAGCCTTGAAAGCTTGGGCTTATTAGCTGGGCATGGTGGCATGCTTCCGTAGTCCCAGCTACTTGGAAGACTGAGGTGGGAGGATCTCTTGAGCCTGAGAGGCAGAGATTGTGGTAAGCCAAGATCATGCCACTGCACGCCAGCCTGGGTGACACAGCGAGACCCCATCTCATAAAAAAGAAAAAATATTAAAAAAAAAGAAAAGAATTAGAAAATCCTGGGCTCAAGCCTCAGTCTCCTAAGTGGCTGAGACTACAGGTGCCTGCCACCATGCCAGACTAATTTTTAAATTTTTGTAGGAATGTAAAATGGGGCCTTACTATGTTGCCCAGAGTGGTCTCAAACTCCTAGCCACAAGCAGTGTTTCTGCCTTAGCCTCTCAAGTTGCTGAGACTACAGCCATGAGCCACTGTGCTTAGGTTGTCTTTTTTCATGCAGCATAATTCCCTGAGATCTGAGTTTTTATGTGTATCAATAGTTCATTCCTTTTATTTATTCCATGGTATGAACATACCACAGTTTGGCCAGTTACCTGTAGAAGGACATCTGGACTAATTCCAGTTTTTGGCTGTTACAAATAAAGCTGCTATGAACATTCACTTACAGATTTTTGTGTGAACATAAACTTTTTTTTGTATTACCAGGTTGCCCATCAACAAGGTTCTCTCACTTTGTACTCATTAGCAATGAATGAAATAGCTCATTTCACTTGTTTGCTGAATGTTTTATATTCATAATTATTAAACTTCTTAATTGGGCATGGCACTACTAATATCTCCATTTTATAGATGTGGAAAATTGAGGCTCATGTTAAATCATTTCCCAAGATCACATGTTAAGTGACAAAGAAGAGCCTGGAATCCAAGATAATAAGGCTGTTTCCACCACGGCTGACTTTTCAGGTGGAGGCCTTTCTACACTTCACTAAGGTTGCTGAAAAGAGGGTGTGGGTGCTACTAGCAGAGAGATGTTGGGGGCAGGGAGAGCACTGGAGCAGCCTGGGTCAACTCAGGTCCTCACAGCCAACTTCAGTCCATAGATCAAAAGAGTGGCACAGGCCAGGTGGGGTGGCTCACGCCTGTAATCCCAGTACTTTGAGAGGCCGAGGCAGGTGGATCACTTGAGATCCAGGAGTTTGAGACCAGCCTGGCCAACAGGGTGAAACCCCATCTCTACTAAAAATACAAAAATTAGCCGGGCGTGGTGACAAATACCTATAATCTCGCTACTCAGGAGGCTGAGGCAGGAGAATTGCCTTCACCGGGAGGTGGAGGCTGCAGTGAGCCAAGATCGTGCCGCTGCACTCCAGCCTGGGCGACACAGCAAGACTCTGTCTCAAAAAAAAAAAAAAAAGCAGCAGTGTCATGGAGCAGGGGACCTGTGCCCTTGAAATTGTTTCCCCTTTGCCAGAGAATAAGGCTGAAGTGAATGGTGCGCCTGAGCAATCTATCCAGACACCTGAGACCTGGAATGGGGAAGGGAGGACCCAGCCTTTGGATGCCTATCAGAGGATGAGATATTAAGGTCCTCTTTGGCCGGGCGCGGTGGCTCACGCTTGTAATCCCAGCACTTTGGGAGGCCGAGGCGGGCGGATCACGAGGTCAGGAGATCGAGACCACGGTGAAACCCCGTCTCTATTAAAAATACAAAAAAATTAGCCGGGCGTGGTGGCGGGCGCCTGTAGTCCCAGCTACTCGGAGAGGCTGAGGCAGGAGAATGGCGTGAACCCGGGAGGCGGAGCTTGCGGTGAGCCGAGATCGCACCACTGCACTCCAACCTGGGTGACAGAGTGAGACTCCGTCTCAAAAAAATAAAAAAAATAAAAAAAAATAAGGTCCTCTTTGGAAATGTGCTGTTGAATGTGTCTATGAGGCCTGAGGAAATTGAGACCGATGATAAGTGAGCTGTCTATTCTGAGGGGTAAGGGAGATATAGCACTTTTTGTTGTTGTTTTTGAACAGGGGAACTATAGTTCATTTACAAACCCACACATCCACATACACCCCTTGGGCACGCTCAGTGTCTAGGACGTGGTAGAGAGGGCATGAGCACAGTGGAAGCAAAAATGCCAGTTCGGTGCTTAGTGCTGACTTTACCACTGTTCTTCATGGCAGCTAAACTCATGGACAGCTCAGGAGAAGCTAGAGAAATTGTTTTGTCTGTCGCTCAGCCTCTGGGGCACTGGTTGAAGCTGACAGGTGGAAACCTAGAGTTGGCCCAGACATGATGAATGCAGAGATGCCAATTTGTAGGAGAGTAGGTTTGGCTCCTCTCCTGGGAGTTCTGTCTGGCCAAAGGCTCCCACCTCCCACCTCCTGCTGGAGCTAGCTCTTTTATAGTTGATGTTACCATTGCTCTCTTGGCCTATTCCAGCAGCTGTGGACGCCTAACAGTTTTCCCCACTCGCTTACAGCTGCAGAATCAGGCTAAGATTATGTATCACTCCTCCATCTTCTTGGGCCCATCAGGAACAGCATATCTCCCAGTGGTACCCACTGTCCCTGCCCAGTAGCCCCAGCCATGTGGGACATAAACACTGAGGCTAGACCTGGAATGGGGACTATAAGGATTATTTATTTTTTTATTTTTGGAGTCTTGCCCTGTCGCCCAGGCTGGAGTGCAGTGGCACGATCTCGGCTCACTGCAACCTCCACCTCCTGGGTTCAAGTGATTCTCTTGCCCCAGCCTCCCAAGTAGCTGGGATTATAGGCGCTCACCTCCACGCCCAGCTAATTTTTGCATTTTTAGTAGAGATGGGGTTTCACCATGTTGGTCAGGCTGGTCTCGAACTTCTGACCTCGTGATCCACCCGCCTCAGCCTCCCAAAGTGCTGGGATTACAGGCGTGAGCCACCATGCCCGGCTGGGGACTATAAGGATTATATAGGCACCGCACTATATCATCGAAACAACTAGAGATACCCATTCTGAACCTCTGTCCTCTGGTTGGAAGTTCTTAGACAAAGGGAGATCACTCTTTACTAGCTCTTTCACCTCTACACATTCTGAGATTTTCTGGCTCTGGGAGGTCCTGACTGTGGCTGGGAAGACAGCTACCTTCTCTTAGAGCCAAGATGGTGAGGAAATCTCAAGACCCCTCCCTGCCTTGTTCACTTTCCTTGGCTGCTTCTCTCTTCAGGTCCCCACCTCTCCTGGTACCATTCCATTCCCATTCCTTCTTTCTCTTCTCCTCTCTCTCTCTCTCAGCAAGTTTTTTATGTGATTACAGGCACTGCATGGTAATTAGTGCTAAACTCATTTGCACAACTACAGTTAATTGGCTACAACAATTAATTAATGTGTTGGAAATTTGGCACTGGAAAAAAAAGTTTATCATCAAAAAAAGGGCAAAAAAATTGTAGAGTGAGGTACCCATAAAAATCGAGGGTAGGCTTCAAAAGCCCAGCTGGGCCTCAAACTTCAGGCCTGCCTCAGCTGCTTTTCCACTCTTAACTTCAACGCATTTTCCTCTCTCATTTTTTTTCCTCCTTTCTTTCTCTGTCTCCTCTCCTTTTTTTTTTTTTCTTTTTTTCTTTTTCTTTTCTTTTCTTTTTTTTTTTTAACAACTTAAGCAAACTCATTTCCCTGATAAAATATAGCATGACTAATGGCTAGAGCATGTAAAAATCATTGGGAAAATGTCCTTGGAAGACGAATGCATTTTCAGCAGAATAATTAACTTAATTAACAAATTCACATGCATATTCATCAGGCTATTAATGTCTTCTCGGCTCAGCTTGATGAACATTGCGGTAATAACCATCTCATTTACATACTGCATTCTACTGCGATCCAAAACAGAGACAACATACAGGCGTATATACACACACACACACACACTCTCTCACACACACGAATACACACAACATGCCTAGGCCACTCTTGACTTCCAGGTTGGCTGGGAGAGTGTGTGTGTGTAAGCGAGGCAGGGTAGGGAGTGGGTGAGTGGGAACCCTGACTGGGTGGTGTGATCTTTAGATGGCCATGAGTCAGGTGGGCTAGGGATACCCACATGTAAATATCTGAGAGAACTCTATTTTCTCTCTCTCTCTGTCTCTCTCTCTGCCTCTTTTTCCTTGTTTCCATTTCTCTGTGTCATTTTCTCTCTTCTTCTCTTGCTTCCCGCCCCCCCCCCCCGCCCCCATATCTCTCTAGGGAAAAACTTGGTATCCGTGCCAACTTTTTTCCCCCTCCCCTCCTCCCTCTCTCTTCTCCTTCCACTCTCCCAACTGCTGCCAGCCGGCATCAGCGCCGAATTGCCATCTCCTTGAGCTCTCTGTGGAGCAATCTCAGAGAGCAGTAAGGTGTGACGCGGGGCTCTGCCGGCTTCGCAGCACCGCCTGCGGAAAGAGCGCAGGATGGCGGAGGAAGATTAAGAGAAATCGCGAGCAGGGCTCGGCTGCCATTGGTGTGTGCAAACGCCGAGGAGGAAGGGAGAGGGAGAGTGAGGAAGGGGGGAGAGAAGGGGGAAAAACCAGCAGCTGTCGGCCTAATTCTTCTAACACTCTGCTTGTGGTCATATTAGAAAAACAGATTATGCCCCTCGGTGCCACTCACTTATACTTGACATACGTTAATGTTCTATATCTCCATTTTCCGGTTCTTGATGACGGTGGACTTGAGGTCGAGGAGGATGGGGGCCTGGGTGGCCAAGGGGCACAAAAAAACCCTGTCCTCTCATTCTCTCCTGACCTTGAACCCCAGTCTGTACTCGCCCTTTAGAAAGCAAACCAGTTTACATCTGATGCCACCATTTGGCGTTTTGCAGCCCCTTATGAGATGAAGAGGTCAGAGGATACCTGGAGGACCTTAACCCTAAGTCACCCCTCCTTTATAGTCTTAATAGGTCACTTTAGGACCAAGTGAGACCAGCTTTTGTGGCACTACCCCCCAACCTTTCTATGGGCTCTCTCCCTCAAATCAGAAGTTGAGGGTCAGAGAAGGGAGTCTATGATAGTTTGTGCCCCAAGATGGGGTTACAGAGAAGCCATAAGCAAACCAAGGCTAGGATTGTTTCTGGGTTGCTATGGAAACCAGGTTCCCTCCTCCTGGCAGGAATGGAGGAGTGCCTGAGGCCTTCCTCCTACCACCAATCCTGAGGGTTGTAAAGGCGGAGTTTGCTAAGGCGTGGGGAAAGGGCTGGTCTTGGAGGACAAACCAACCATTCCCTACAGCTGGCCTGCTATTCAGAGGTCTTTGACCCCCACCTTTCCTACCTTCCCACTTCTATATTCAGTCAAAGGAGGCTTTTTCCTCTGGTGCCTTGTCCTCTATGGAGACCTGTTGCTTAGCAACCACTAGTGCTTTCTTCTTAATAACTCACAGGGACGGAGAGATAAAATATCTGTGTCTATATTCAGTTCCCCTCCCCTGTCTATTTTTATTTAATAACTGAAGCCCTGTCTTGGGTTCCCTTAGCACCTGCCTTAGAGAGCTCTTAGAGGGATTATCTGCAGCCTGAAGAAAGAAGGTTACAACTGAGGAAGAACTTCTGAACAGGGAAGAGTGGAAGAAAAGACTGCAGTAGGTAGAGCATCAAGGGAAGCTGTGGAAACATATTTTCTTAAGTACAGGTAGAGAGGGGAAACAAAATATTTAGAACTTGGAATGTGGGAAGGGGATATCCACAGGGATTCTTAAGGGACAGCTCTAGGTCCTGGAGTGGACCCTAACAGCTGCTTTCAGGCTGGCATTTTCCACTCCCCACACCCTTCCCTGCCCCTGCTTCCTGGCCACTTCCAGTCTATGTCCCTCTCATATTTCTTTTGTTTGTTCGTTTGCTTGTTTGTTTTGAGACAGAGTCTCGCTCTGTCGCCCAGGCTGGAGTGCAGTGGTGTGATCTCGGCTCACTGCAAGCTCTGCCTCCCGGGTTCACGCCATTCTCCTGCCTCAGCCTCCTGAGTAGCTGGAACTATAGGCGTGCGCCACCATGCCCAGCTAATTTTTTAGTATTTTTAGTAGAGACAGGATTTCACTATGTTAGCCAGGATGGTCTCCATCTCCTGACCTTGTGATCCGCCTGCCTCGGCCTCCCAAAGTGCTGGGATTACAGGCATGAGCCACCGCACCCGGCCTGTTTGTTTGTTTGTTTGTTTGTTTAAAAAAAACGGAGTTTCACTCTTCTTGCCCAGGCTGGAGTACAATGGCGTGACCCCAGCTCACTGCAACCTCTGCCTCCCAGGTTCAAGCAATACTCCTGCCTCAGCCTCCCAGGTAGCTGGGATTACAGGCATGCGCTACCACGCTCAGCTAATTTTTGTATTTTTAGTAGAAACGAGGTTTCATCATGTTGGTCAGGTTGGTCTCAAACTCCTGACCTCAGGTGATCCACCTGCCTCAGCCTCCCAAAATGCTGGGATTATAGGCGTGAGCCACCACGCCCAGCTTCCCTCTCATATTTCTATCTGTAAGCAGCCTGTTGGATCTCCAGTTTCCTAGTATCTGGATGTTGGTATCCAGGAGAGGGGGCTGTGCTGGTGTGTGTCCCTCAAGGTCTGGGTACCTCCCAGTTTTTCAGTCACTAGGAAAGAGTTCTTCTGAGCTCTCCACTAGAAAACCCCACACCTGACCTGGCAGTGGGGCTGTACAGTAACCAAAAAATGAGCAAGGAAGGTCTACAGTAGCCTAGGCCTGTATGTAGAGTCAGGAGACTTGGGTTTAGTCACTTCTCCTTACTCTCCCGTGATCCCAGGTTATTATCCACTTGATCTTAAAGCCCTTGTTGCTTCATCTGTAGGCCAGGAGTAATAATAATGTTTACCTTACTGGACTTTAGCAGGATCAGTTAAAGTAATATGTGAAAGAAAATATGCTGCAAACTGTCACATTTAACTAAAATATTATTTTAAGGTCTGAAAAAGGTCTGATTGCTAGGGAGAGGGAGGCATCATGAATCCAGCCCAGCCCTGGGCTTAGGAGTGCTCCTTCCCACAGCTCTCATGGCCTCTGGTCTTCCATTAGTTTGTTGGCAAGAGGGGTATGACTCTGCTCTCTGGTCATTGGGGCAAGAAGCTATAAAAATCAAAATCAAACACGAAGCGGTCTAGGGAGAGTGGTGCAGTGTTGTCCCTATCATTTTTCTCACCTGGGACCCAACCTCTGGCCTCTAGTTTTCAGCTGCCAAGACAGCAGCCCTACCGACACCCCACCCTGACCCTCTGCCCCTTTCGGCAGTCAGCACCTTTGCTGCCATCGTGCTAGCTCACAGACTGTACAGTTTCACCCGCCATACCCCCCTTCTCTGCACCTCTTCCAACCCGAGCCTTCTGTGGCAGACAGATGGGGTGTCTGCGATGGAAAAAGCTCTGGGCTCTACGCCGTCTTGGGTGGGCAGCCCCCCTCCCCAACTCCCCATTACTCCCTCTCCCCACCTAAGACACTCAGATTCACCCCAGGCAGCACTAGAAGGGGCTGAGAATTCCAACTCTCTTCTCTTCTCAGGCTCAGCTCCAGAAGCAGACCCAGAATGGCATCCTTCTCCGGGACCCAGACCCCAGCCCCTCTTCATGGAAGACCAACACAAAGGAGGAAGTAGGTTAGGGAATGGTAAGGCTCCATGTGATGGGACTAATGTGGAGAGGCCTGGGGCCTTTCCCTGAGGACTGGATGGCTGGAGTTTGGGAGCCTGAGTTGACCGAGGAGGCTAAGCCCGGGCAGCTACTTTGTTCCAGAAATCTAAGGTCCCTGGAGGGAGGCTCAGCTTTGGGAGGGGGAAGGGAGCTAACATTGCAGAGCACCAACTGTGAGCCAGGTGCAATGGCAGAGCCTTTCCATACCTGTACTCACAACTAGCAGGTGAGGTGTCAGGGCAAATAAGTGTCTCATGAGCTCCCCATATCTCGGCGGTTGACCACCTCCTCCTTTGATTCTGTGATGTCACTGCCAGTTCTCCTCCTATTGCTCTGACCTGTCTTTCTCTGTGTCCTTTGCAAACTCATTCTCAACTCCTTAGACTCAGTCAAGTCCCCCAGTTACACACTTTCATGGTACTATATATCATTCCTTCAGAGCACTTAACACAGTTATTTCCTATGTATTTGTCCAGTCATTTGAATTAGTTTCATTGGATGGAAAGTTCCACAAGGTCAGTGACCATTTCTATCTGTGTTCACCAATGTGTTCCCAGTGCTCAGAAACAATGCCTAGCATAAAGCAGCTGTTTTGTAAATACTTGTTCAATGAATGAATAAATGACAAAAGAACATCTCTCTGGCCTAAACTCCCTTCTTGGCCACCCCCTCACGCTGAGCTCACCCACCCCAGTGTGTGGACCAGGGAACAAAGTACCTGGGAGGTCAGGCCACCTCGTTCTCCCTCATCAGGACAGGACCAGTCCTAGTTTCAGGGTATGGGGCCATTGCTGTGCCAGAGCCTGGTCCTGCCTGTCTGCTCTTCAGCTTTTCCAGGGACTGAGAGAATTCAAAGTCTTAACAGTTTTTCCCCACATAGAGGCCTGAAATCATTCATGTGAGCTGGAAAGGGAGGGGAGTTCCGTCAGAGGAAGGTGCTCTGAAGAAAATCCCTCTTTTTTGCCTTGCCGAGACTGCAGAGACCATCTGTTGCCACCCCTCTGTTTGCTTCTGTCCTCTTACCCTGGAGTTCAGGGAAAGAGATGGTTAAACCAAGTAGGAGGGATAGGCAGTTTACCAGATGCAGGACAGGCTGCTTGCTCCTGAAAATATCTGGGGAGCTAGGTGATGAGCTTCGGCCAGGTGATTGGAGCAGAGGAACACAAAATCCAGGAACAGCCAGTCCTTTGGGGCTGTACTCTCTAGACCCTGGGAAGCAGGGCGTGGATAAAATGACCTCTATAAGGTGTCCAGCCTCCAGCCCAGGACTTTATCTGACTCCTTTGCTACCCTTGCCATCTGACCTCAAACAATGTTCCCAAATCTGTTAAGAGTTAAAGTTAGGCCAAGCGTGGTAGCTCCTTGCTGTCTGTGGCTATTCCCCATTCTTAACCTTGAACAAGCACACAGATGTTTGCCCATCTCCCAGCCCAGAGCATCTCTTCATCCAGCTCAGTGCCAATACCCAGTGTTCACAGCAGCTTCTCAGCCCCCTTATCCTAACAATGCCCGTCAGCACCCAGGTATCTAGGGTCCTGGATCTGGGAAGCCACTCTGGGCGGTGTTGCTCTCTCTGACCCCACCTGTTCTCTGGGCCCTAATGAAGCAGGACAACTCAGGCTTCAGGCCAAGTCCTTGTGTCCTTATCAAAGGCAACATCTGTCCCCTCCAAGAAGATAACCCCTGGGGGGAGGAGGGTGTGACAGGCACAAGGGAGAAATCCTGATCTTGCCTGGGCCCTCACCCCAGATTCCACTACAGGCATAGATTGGGGGTAAAAGCCAAGATAGTCACAGAGGCCCTCACACACACATGCCCCTGCATGGGCCTTCATGCCTCTGAGCCCCCACATATGAAAGCCCCTCCTGGGCTCACCCAGCTACCTGGGCTGCTGCTGCTGCCAAGCGGCCTTCTTTTATTCATGCGTTGTTTTATTGCTGGCAAATGCTGCTGCTTGCTGCTGTTGGAGGTGTTCCTGCCAAATCCATCCCAACATCTTGGCCTGGCATCAGGGCGGCATGCTAATGTGGAAATTTAAAGAGCCGCTCGGCTTTAAATCGGAATTTTAAATGAGCAGCAGTGCTCCGAGGGGACCTGGGCAAAATCGAACAGTATCCGATCCACCCTTCCTCCTCCCACACCCACAGCATCACCCCAAGTTCCTCCCACCCCTCCCTTTGATTTGGACATTAGAGGAGGTATTGGCATGGGACACCCTAAGGGAAGAGAGAGGTACCAGGGCAGAGGAATTTGTTCAAGATGGGGGTCTTCTGGACCAGTGAGGAGCTAGGATCACTCTGGACCAAGAATGGATCTACTCCTTGCTGTCATAGGCAAATGGCCAAATGCAGGATGTTCCACAAGGGAGAAGGGCTAGAGGTAATGAAACTGAAGTTACTCCCTCACTTCCCATTTTACCAGGAAACAAGAAGAGAAGGCCTGCTGTGCAGAGAAGAGGGAAGGTGGAATTCCAAGAAGACGCTCACATACAACATACTCTTGTTGCCAATGGGATGTGTGCACACAGCTATGCATGCAGGCTGGGATGCTTGATGAGGTCTCTGCAGCACATATACACATAGCTCACACATCACCCCTGCATGGAGAGGAATTATCTGCACATGGAGGGCAGTCTTTCTTTCCCTATCCAGGACACTATCGTAACCCCAGAGCAAGCTGGCTTCTGCAAGTTGCTAGCCTGAACTGTGCCCCAAGTTTTTCTGTGGATCCTAATTTCCCAGCTCTTGGCAGCTGCTTGAGTCAGCCATGGTGATGGATCTCTGCAGCTCTTCTGCCAGGACAGGGGCAGGGGGATCCTGAGGTCATCCTGTGCACCTGTCTTGGCCACAGTGTGGTGCCTTCTCTGGTGATCACCAAATGACAGGCTCAGACATCTCATCTGGGAGAGGTTTTGGACACAGCCTTGGTTTCAAAGGAAAGAAGGGGCTAATGGGAGGCGAGAGAGGCAGAGTCTGTGCCTCCTTGTGATTCCCTCTCCTTACCTATCTCCAGGAGATAGGTAGCCCCTCATTATCAGAAAACATTTTTTGAGTGCCTGCCCTCAGGGAGACACCATGCTTTATTTTAGCACAGTGCCTCACAATTTTCTGGATTGACAGCAGCCCTCAGAATCTGGATGTGCTGTCCCCATTGGAGGGTCCACAGTAACTCACATGGTGACATCTACCTTACTCATGTTAGGCTACCAGGCCAAGGGATGCTCCAAGACCTTCCCTAGAATTCCTCCTCCCTCAAAGAAGGAGCCAGCTCCTTCAGGGGCTGGTGTGGCTGCCAGCCAAGAGGCTTGGGGCAGGCCTGGGGCATGCAGCTGATACCTGCCCACCAGATCTCCAAGGAACACCCTCCTCCCCCACTCCCACAGCCTCATTCAGATGGCCACTGGGCTACAAGGAGACAGTGCTCACTTCTCCCCACTCCCAGAAGAAACTTCAGGCTGGACAGCTTCCCTTTCCATTGTAACCTGTTCCAAGATCCTCCACCCAGACTAGATACACTAATGACCCACCAAGCAATTTTGCCAGGCAGGACCAAATGTTTAATATAGTAGGGGTTGAGCTAGGCCTAGGTACGGAAACTTGAGGAGTGAGGCTTGGGCTGGAATTCTGGGAGAAGTTGTTGAGGTCAAGAGAGGTATGAGGAAGAACAACTTGATGTGTGTGAAATAGGACAGGGGGACATGAAGGGGAGGGCCTGAAAGAATCTGCCTCTCTCATCTAATTAGCAACATGTAAATAATATGCAAATAACACCCTCTTTGTCTAGAGACCACAAGGCCAGTGCTTTTTGGAAGTGGATTGCAGAGGGCCATCCAGACAGTGTCTCTGAGGTCCTCAGATATGGGACACCCAGGCTCAAGAGAGAGGCCAGAGTGCAGCCATGTGGTTCTTGCTTATTCCCTGGATTGGCTTTCTGTGAGCCTCGGTTTCCCTATGTGTGAAATGGCAAGACTACTGGATGGTCTCTAAGGGTTTTTTCCAGTACTGACAGTCTGGGATTGTATGACCTGGGCCCAGTGCCAGGGCAGAGTGGAGGGTTTGATTCCATTCTGGGTTGGAAGCCAAGATTCTTGGCTCTCTTGCCCCTGCTGCCCACCTCAGCAGTTCTGTCATGCTGCCCCCACAGCCCCCAACATACCTGCCTTCCCAAACATGGGCAGTTTACTGAAGGCAGTGTTTTCTCCCATCCATGCCTTTACCTACACTGTTTTCTCTGCCTGGTATGCCCTTCCTGTTTCAGCCCCTCAGTTGGCTAAGTCCTCCAACTCCAACAGCCTTGCCTACCTTACTCCTCCACTCCCCAGTTCTGACAAGGTGCCTCCCTTCTGGGTGCCTCTATGCACTGTCTGTTTACTTCTCTCTTGTCCCACTAGACCATGAACTCTTGGTTTTGTTCAAGACTAAATCTCCATTATAAGTGTATTAGTTTCCCAAGGCTGCTGTAACAAATTAACTACAACTCTGGTGTCTTAAAACAACTGAAGTTTATTCTCTCGCACTTCTGGAGACCAGAGGTTCAACATCCATTTTACTATACCAAAATCAAAGTGTTGGCAGGGGTATGCTCTTTCTGGAGGCTCTAGAGGAGAATCTGTTCCTTGTTTCTTTCAGCTTCTAGTGGCTACTAGCATTCCTTTGCTTGTGGCCCCATCACTGCAGTTTCTGCCTTTGTCTTCACATCACCTTCTACTCTTTGATATATGTATAATCTCTCTCTCTCTCTCTCTCTCTCTCTTTCATAAGGACACTTGTGTTGGCATTTAGGGCCCACCTGGATAATGCCAGAATAATCTCTGCATCTCAAGATTCTTAATCACATCCTCAAAGATGAACCCATTTTCCAGTTAAGGTAACATTCACAGGTTCTCGGGATTAGGACATGGACATATCTTTAGAAGCTATCAGACTACCAAAATAAGCAAAGACATTTTAAAATTTACCATTTATTAAGTACCATGTGCCAGACACCTACATACATTTTTCTCACCTCAATTAAGTTTTACAATAACCCTGAAATGTAGGTATTAATGCCTCTATTCTATAGATGAGGAAACTGAGGCTCAGGGAGATTGAGTCACGTGCCCAAAGTCACGTAGCTGGTAAATGACAGAACTGGGATTTGAAACCAGATGAGCTTGGCTCCAAAGCCAACATGCTTTTTTTTTTTTTTTTTTTTTTTTTGAGATGGAGTCTCACTCTGTCGCCCAGGCTGGAGTGCAGTGGCGCAATCTCGGCTCACTGCAAGCTCCGCCTCCCGGGTTCACGCCATTCTCCTGCCTCAGCCTCTCGGAGTAGCTGGGACTACAGGCGCCCGCCACCACGCCCGGCTAATTTTTTGTATTTTTTTAGTAGAGACGGGGTTTCACCATGGTCTCGATCTCCTGACCTCCTGATCCGCCCGCCTCGGCCTCCCAAAGTGCTGGGATTACAAGCGTGAGCCACCGCGCCCGGCCCAGCCAACATGCTTTTTGCCTCACCAACAGCCTCTGAGCCTACCCCAGGCCCTGGCACAGGTTTCTTGCCTGAATGGATGCAGAAAAAGAAAGATAGGTGGACAAGAGAACGGATGATGAGGCCCAGCATTTTTAGTGATATTGCCTCTAGCTTTCTTTTGCCAAAGCCCCCTTACTACCCCTCTTATTCTCCCCCACCAACCCTGACCCCTTGTTTCAGAAGCCTGGAATCCTCCCCAGCTTGCAGCCCCCTGCCAACTACTGCTGCCCAGAAGGGTGGCACAGTACCTGGACTTCAGGCAGGATCTATCAAATCACAGAACCAGAGGGTGTCTGGAGGTCACCTCATCTAGTCCTCTGTTCACATCCAGCCCTGCTCATGAGGACGGGGGCGGACAGGTTCAGGGTAGTGGGCAGCAGAAGGATGAAGTGCCCATCTCCCTTCAGCTGCCCTTTCTCCTTTCTCACTTCTTACACAATTTATATTGGAAGTCCTCACTCAGGTCTGACTTTGCAGACATCATGCATAACGAGAATTGGCCAGAATCAGGAGTCCTATGGTCATAGGACTGACCCAGTCCTAGATTCTCCAAAAAATAAAACGAGATTTTTGGCTAAGTCCTTTCACCTCTGTGGGCCTCTAATTCTTCATCTTTAAAATGGGATCGATAATAGGGGTAACAATACACAACTCACAAGGCCTTTGGGATAATAACACAGCCCATGAAAGAAGCATCCAACCCACGGCCTGGAGCAAGGCAGGGGCTGCAGGAATATTTTATAATACCCCCCTCAGCCCTCCAGCCAAGCCCCTTTATCCTGGGTAACACAGGGCTCTGCTCACCTCAGCCATTCTGGTCTGCCTCGCGCGCTAGACTGTGAATTCCTCTTGGCAGGATGTTGTTCATTTCTAATCACCGCCCGTTCCCCTCCCTAGTGTCTAGCCTGTGCTCGGGTACGTAAGTTCAACACACATTTAATAAATGAGGGCAGGCGCGGTGGCTTACGCCTGTAATACTAGCACTTTGGGAGGCCGAGGCGGGCAGATCACTTGAGGTCTGGAGTTCAAAACCAGCCTGGCCAACATGGTGAAACCCCGTCTCTACTAAAAGTACAAAAAAATTAGCCGGGCATGGTGGCGGGCGCCTGTAATCCCAGCTACTCGGGAGGCTGAGGCAGGAGAATCGCTTGAACCCGGGAGGCGGAGGTTGCAGCGACCCTAGGTCGCGCCACTGCACTCCAGCTTACCCAACAGAGCGAGGCTCCGTCTCAAAATAAAATAAAATAAAATAAATAAGTGAGCGAGGGTATGAGTCGGCCCCCCAAGTCCTGAGAGGCTCAGAGCTTGACCCCCACCAGCAACCTTTCCCCGCACGACCATTTCCCCCGGGGTCCTGGCGGCGACCGCAATGGCGGAGAAAGAGGCGCTGCAGCTTTAAGATTTCTCTCGGGCGTCCCGGTTGCCAAGGCGCTGTTGCCAGCGGCCTGCGCGGAGCTGCGTCCGGCTTTAGCGCGCGGGCTTCGGGTTTCCGCCATCATCGCCGCCGCCGCCGCCGCCGCCGGGCCGCGTCGGGCTCGGCTCCTCCGAACCGTCTGGCGGACTTGGCACCGGCTCCCTCTCCTCAGTGCCCCCGCAGTGCGTGGCAGGCTGCGGCTTCATTATCCTGATTGATTCCTCCTGCTCCCCGACACCATGGGGGCCCCGGACAAGGAAGGGGGGCGGAGGCGGCATCTGCAGGCCCCTTCCCCGGCCCTCGCCCCCAGCCGCTTCTCAGGCCACCCTGCTGTGGCTGGCCAGGCAGGGCGGGGATGGAGGACCGGCCCGGCCTCTGCTCTCTTGGTGGGCGGGGAGTGGAGGGCCCCAAGGGGGAGCGGAGCAGTGTCTGGTCGGTGCTCTTCCAAGGTTCCCGCTCTGGGCCGCGTACACCCTGCCTCGGCCCGCCCTCAGCAAAGATTTTGCGCCTTCTCCGGGAGGATATGGAAAGGTGGGGGTGGGGAAAGAACACAGTGGACTGAGAACTTCAGGAAAACAAGCCCTGGTAAAACGGAAAAGGTGACTTCTCTGAGGAGCGTTGGTCACGTGTGTCAAGGCCTAGTGTCTTATGTGCCTCCCTGGGCATCTTCTCAGTACAGTTCTCAGTAGAAGCAGGGGCAGGGTCTGGACCCAAGCAACACAGGACACCTTGCAAGGATCTAAGCTCAAAGGAAGGCCAGGAGTCTGTGTGAGGGAGAGGGCCTTTTCCCCAGAATCCAGCATGGTGTGCCCACCCCACGCCCAAACCAAGTACTGATACCTTAGAAAGAGCATCTGGGCCGGGTGCAGTGGCTCCCGCCTGTAATCCCAACACTTTGGGAGGCCGAGGCGGGCGAATCACGAGGTCAGGAGTTCGAGACCAGCCTGGCCAACATGGTGAAACCCTGCCTCTACTAAAAATATTTTAAAAATTAGCTGGGCGTGGTGGCGGGCGCCTGTAATCCCAGCTACCCTGGAGGCTGAGGCAGGAGAATCGCTTGAACCCGGGAGGCAGAGGTTGCGATGAGCCAAGATGGCATCACTGCATTCCAGCCTGGGCAACAAGAGCAAAACTCCGTCTCAAAAAAAAAAAAAAAAAAAAAAAGAGCATCTGGGGGCCAGAACTGAGATTGGAGCATGTTTTTAGTTCCGCCACTTGGTTTGTAGCCTGGGCAAGTCGCTTTACCTTTCTTAGCCATGGCTTATCCATCTATACAATAGGGATAAGCCAGTTGCCGATGACTAGATGGGATAATATGTAATGTGTAGATGGCAGGACCTTAAGTCCTCTGGCAAAAAGAAGAAAGGGAGATAAGGGGCTGACCTCTATCCCTGCTGCTGTTTTGGGTGGATCCCTTGAGGGAGGTGAGTCTTCTCCATATGCTTAAATCCCTGCTTAACTGGAAGATTGCCTCAAACCTTCCAGCCAAAGCTGCCCCCTTGTCACAGTAGAGGGGCAAAACTGCTCTCTACCTCATTGGCATTGTACGGATTCAATGTCTAGGTTTACACCAGGCTCACTACTACTGTCCTTCTTTCCTTGGGGCCTCTCTTCCCTCAATCCCGGACAGTCTCCCTCTCGTGCCTCGCCCCTGTCCTGTCCAAGGGCCAGACCTGGGAAATTTCTTCCATAGACTCCCACCTTTGGTCCCTCTCAGCCCTGGGCAAGAGGGAACTGGTGGAGAGTTTGAGGCCGTTTAATGTATACCTGTCATGCTTGTGAATGCGATCTGAGCCTCTCTGGCAACTTCAGCGTCTATCTCAGGGCCTGTTTCCTCTTCTGTAAATTCATTATACTTGCAACCCACATTTACTGGGTGACAACAGCAGGGCACTATGGTGCACCCAGCAGGTTGGGAGTATGGAAAAAACACAGGATGAAAAGAACTCCACTGAGGCCAAGTTCGGTGGCTCAAGCCTGTAATCCCAGGACTTTGGGAGGCCGAGGTGGGCGGATCACCTGAGGTCAGGAGTTGAAGACCAGCCTGGCCAACATGGTGAAACCTCGTCTCTACTAAAAATACAAAAAGTAGCCAGGTGTGGTGGTGCACACCTGTAATCCCAGCTACTCAGGAGGCTGAGGCACAAGAATCATTTGAACCTGGGAGGCAGAGGTTGCAGTGAGCTGAGATCGTGCCACTGCACATTGCAGCCTGGGTGACAGAGTGAGACTCCATCTCAAGAAAAAAAAACCCCACTGTGAAACTACTGATCTGGGGACAACAGACCAATGCACACAGCAGGCTCTCCAATACTAGGGGTCGGTGCAGGGACACCTCCCAGATTCCAGAGCGTTCCACAGTGTCATGATGCTTCCTCCTCTCCTTCCTGAATACAGCAGACTCTTCCCCTAGACTTCTGTCAGAGGCTAATTAATTTCCTATGGGAAAAGACATCCTAAAATTTGAGTCTGGGGCTTTTGTTCATTCCCTTTGGTTGGAATTCCCTATTTTTACACCAGTCATGCAGTACCTTTATATTCAAAGGGAAAACACAATAAAAATACTTCCAGTTTGGGAAAAAAAGATGCTCCTTGGCATCTTTTTTCCCCTTTGGTAGCCAGAATCAGGTTAGCTCATGTATCTAGGTTTGCAAAACTGCCCAGGACCTTTGTTCAGTGTGGCCCTGTGTGTGGCTGCCTCAGTCTACCCACTGGCCTGGCTGCACACCCACCCCTGGCTGGCCTGCCCTATCCTCAGCGCCTATAGCCCTCAGCTTCACTTCCTATTAATAAAAACCACACGGGACCCTCACTGTGGTGTCTCCAGGCAAAAGATGAAGCCACAGCCGCCTAGTGGCTGCCAGGGAGGCTGGCAGGAAGGGGCATCTCTACCCGGTGTCTCCTGGGAAACAGCGAGCTCCCCAGAGAAGGGACATTTGGAAATAAAATTTCTGCCGTTGTGTGTCAATGTGTATGTTGGGGCAGGAGAGGGAGTTAAGAAGCCTCCCCAGCCCCTCTATTCCTTTCTCCTCAGGAAAAGCCTCTTGGAGCAACTCTCCCACTGCCTCCCAAAACTCCAGCCCCTTGTAGGCTTTTCTGGGACTGGACAAGTGGCTGAAAATGTCCCTTCAGATTCATGATGCAGGTGAAGAAGAGCACCGGACTGAGAGTCAGAGGCCCCAGTTCTGAGCTTCCTGCCTTACCCTGTAGCTCTGGCCTGTTATACCTCCCTTTCTGAGTCCTAAGTTCCTCCTCTGTAAAATGAAATTTTCTCATCATTCCTAGTCTCTACATTGGGCCTCCTCCACAAAGTCCAGGAATATAGTTGGGGCATTCTAGGCCATTCTTTCCTATACTTAGGACAGATAACTAATAGAAGCTTATGATTCCTAGAGTGACCTTGACTCTAGGAATTCTACAGCGACCTTGAACGAGCCAGGGCCCTTCACCTGCCCATGCATTCATTCAGGCATTTGTAGGTGCCTTTTGAGAGTGAAGTCTGTGCTAAGAGGATCTAAGGCTGCCCCATTTTTTTTTTTTTTTTTTTGTAGAGATGGAGTCTCGCTCTGTTACTCAGGCTGGAGTGCAGTGGCATGATCTTGGCTCACTGCAACCTCCACCTCCTGGGTTCTAGCAATTCTGCCTCAGCCTCCCAAATAGCTGAGACTACAGGCGCACGCTGCCACACCCGGCTAATTTTTTGTATTTTATTTTGTTTATTTATTTTTTTAGATGGAGTCTCGCTCTGTCGCCAGGCTGGAATGTAGTGGCACAATCTTGGCTCACTGCAACCTCTGCCTCCCGGGTTCAAGCAATTCTCCTGCCTCAGCCTCCCAAGAAGCTGGGACTACAGGCTCCCGCCACCACGCCCAGCTAATTTTTGTATTTTTAGTAGAGATGGGGTTTCACCACGTTGGCCAGGATGGTCTCTATCTTGACCTCGTAATCTGCCCGCCTTGGCCTCCCAAAGTGCTGGGATTACAGGCATGAGCCACCGCGCCTGGCCCTATTTATTTATTTATTTATTTATTTATTTATTTATTTTGAGATGGAGCCTTGCTCTGTCACCCAGGCTGGAGTGCAGTGGCACAATCTCGGCTCACTGCAGCCTCTGCCTCCCAGGTTCCAGCGATTCTCCTGCCTCAGCCTCCTGGGTAGCTGGGATTACAGGTGCACACCACCATGCCCAGCTAATTTTTGTATTAGAGACAGGGTTTCACCATGTTGGCCAGGCTGGTCTCAAACTCCTGACTTCAGGTGATCCACCCACGTTGGTCTCCCAAAGAGTTGGGATTACAGGCGTGAGCCATGACGCCCGGCCAATTTTTTGTATTTTAGTAGAGAGGATGTTTCACCATGTTGCCAAGCTTGGCCTTGAACTCCTAAGCTCAGCAGTCCACCCAACTTGGCCTCCCAAAGTGTTAGGATTACAGAATGAGCCACTGCGCCCAGCAGCTGCCCAAATTTTTATGAAAGAGGCATCTCAGCTTCCTCTTGCTGTCCTGTACCAGAGGTCAGCTGCATGCAACATTCCTTCCATGATGACCCCCATCATGAGGAGATGGAGGGACTAGGAACCTTCTCTTCCCCTAGTGTCCAAAGCCAACCTAAGGGAGAAGCCATGGTGTCTCCTGGGAAATAGAGGTGGGGGTGATGTCCCTGCCCCCTCCCCTCTCCCCTCTCCCACCTATTTCCCTTTGCTCTTTCTTGCTCTTGATAGTCAAGCCCCACTCCCAGCCCAATCCACTGCTCTCCTGTAAAATTATGTGATGTCCAAATTAGAGACATGAGCCCTTTGGAACCACAGGCAGAGGTCAGAGGTGCCCTAGTAAAAGCAAGTGGCTCTCTCCCAGCTGGAGGCCCCCTCTTGGTCTTACCTCCTAGAGCTTCCCTTCCTTAAGAGACTCCACCTTCTAGGCAGGTTGGGGATTGCTGAGAGGGCCCTCCATGCAGGAGACAACCCCCCACAACTTGGAGGAGACAGAATAGCTCTAGGGAGGAAGAGGGCCATGGTCCCTGCAGAGACCCAGGGGCCCAGGCCTCTTTCCTTCCCATCTTAGCAAGAAGCATTGGCTGGCCCCCATGGCCCGGCCTGACCTTGTGGCTTCTCAGTCCTTGATCTACATTCAAGGAAGGGTCAGGCAGTGGGAAGCCAGAGAGAGGAAGGGGAATGAGGGGGAATGGGTAAGGCTCAGAAGCAGGGAGAGGTCCTGGAGATCTGGATTCTGACTTGTCACCTTTACTGGGCATCTACTGTGTGCCAGGCTCTGTCCCAGTTTTACATAGATTATGTCATTTAGCCCTCAGCCCAGTGCTGTGCTGTGGCATTATTATTCTGCTCTGACAGAGAAGGAAACTGAGACTCAGAGGCCTTATATAACTTGCCCAAGGTCACACAGCTTGTCAGGAGTGAAGCCAGAATCCCAGCCCAGGTCTGTCGGCCTCCAGTGGGTTCTCTCTGCTGCCAAAAAGTCCTCCTCCTGGAAAAGCAGGTCTGGGGTTGGGGTTTTCAGTCGGAGCTCATCAGGATCCCCAGAGGCAAAGCTATTGTCATCTGCCTTCCTCCTCCTCACCCATCTGCCAGGCAAGTCGCAGGTGAGCACCCCCACCATGGCCCCTGCCCTAGCCCCAGGTGTCCGCTCTGCTTTGCCTGGCTCCCGCCTCTCCCTGGTGCCCCCAAGGTGGCTCTGAGGTCACCCCACACCCCAGTGCCTCCATTCTGCATTTCTACATCTCTGAATGCTTGGGAAAAACAGAAGGAGAGAGGAGGTCAGTTGAAGGTTGGAAATGTGGACTCTGACTATAGGTAGAGGATTCGGGGGCCTGGTTATCTTCCTCGGTTCAAATGAACCCTTTCCCCAGCTCCCACCCCCTCACCCCCAGAGACAGCCAGAGCTTTGCTTAGTTAATGAAATACAAAAGAAGGAATCAGGGGTGGGGGGTGGCTCCAGAGCCCTGGAAAGCGAGGGAGAGAGAAAAAGTTGGGTCTCTTCCAAAGAGTTAATGTTCCACAGTATGATCGATTAGGTGTCAGATGTAATTTCAAACCAATACAAGATGAATGGCATAATTTTCCCTCTCTCATTTTAGACAGAATTAAGAATCCATTAGCTAACACAAATTTTTGGCAAGTTTAATAGGAGCTCAGATCTACATTCGGAGGAAATGCTCCCCAAAGCCCGTTTCAAGCTTTTACTTCTCAGGCCCCCTGCCTCCAACGTCCTCTTACCAACCCACTGTTGTCTGTCCACCCACCATCGCCACCCCACCCCCCCCGCCCCGCCTCATGCAGCCCCCACTCCCTTCCTCTGGTCCCCCTACATGCTCCTCCCCAAGCTAGCCCAAGATTAACTGGCCTGACCCCTCTCACAAAGGCCGGGCCTGCCCACCATTGTCTTTCAGTGGCAATGGGTGGGGGAAATGGGTGGAGGGGCTGGCAGTGGGCCCAGGAGAGGGGAGAGGTTGCTGAATTGGCCCTAGGCTGCAGACAAACCCTAGGGAGAGGGGTAAATTGGGGCCTTGGGCAATTTGAGTCTCAGCTACTCCTCAGTTTCACCTCCGGAAAAGTTGTTTTTGTCCTCAACAAAGCATTACCCAGTTCATAGGGAGGACACAAGCCCCATCATTGTTGTCTCTTATAGTTACATATATTAATTCACACAGTTAACCCGAGGTAGGAAGAACAACTATCATCCCATTGTATACATGAGGAAACTGAGGCTCAGAGGGTTGGACCTTGGCTCTGCTGTTTGCTCTCTTACTAGCGCCTGAAGGCACTTACCTCTGGGCCTTAATTTGCTCATCTATGAAATGGGAAGAACATTTAGTACCCAGCTCATAGGATTATCCTAAGGAACAAATGAGATAGTACACATCAGGGCTTTCGCACAGAGCCTAGCACATTAGGAGCGCTTTCATGACTGCCCACCTAGGCAGAGGTGCCGCGTGTCCGCCCTACGCCAGCCTTGTGCTGGGGTTGAGACCTGGAACACAGCCTGAATCAGCTCTAGCCTCAGCCCGTCAGATTCACAGACATGCAGACTGACCCCTGCCCTGGAAGACAAAAGAGGCTGGAAAAAGAATTATGGTGGCTTACCCTTACCAGGCATTTATGCTATGCCAACTATGGGAGCAAATCCTTTGTATATAGTAACCTGTTTACTCCTCACAACCACCTTATCAGATACATACTATTATCATCACCCCCATTTTCCAGATCAGGGAACTGAGGCCCAGAGAAGTAAAGTAACTTGCCCAAGGTCACCCAGCTACCAAATGGCAGAGCTAGGATTCCAATTCAGGCAGCCTGATTCTAAGGCCTGTATCTCTTAACCCCAATGGATGGTGAAGCATGAGGACGTGATAGACCCTGCTTGGGGTCTAGGAATGCTTCTCAGAGGACAGAAGGCTTGAACTAGGTCTTTTTTTTTTTTTTTTTTTTTTTTTTTTTTTTTTTTTAAGACAGAGTCTTGCTCTGTTGCTCAGGCTGGAGGGCAGTGGTGTGATCTCGGCTTACTGCAACCTCCACCTCCCGGGTTCAAGCGATTCTCCTGCCTCAGCCTCCTGAGTAGCTGGGATTACAGGTGCATGCTGCCATGACCAGTTCATTTTTGTATTTTTAGTAGAGAACAGATTTCACCGTGTTTCCCAGGCTGGTCTCAAACGCCTGACCTCAAGTGATCCACCTGCTTTGGCCTCCCAAAGTGCTGGGATTACAGGCGTGAGCCACAGCGCCCGGCGCTGAACTAGGTCTCGACTGATGAGTTGGAGTTTGCCAGGTGGGCAAGGAGAGAAAGAGCATTCTAGGCGGCAAGAACAGCATGTGCAAAAGCACCGAAAGGAGGCTCAGCATGGGAGGCAGTGAGTAACGCGCTTCTTCACCAAAACATGGGGTTCGTGCAGAGGATGGCAGGAAACAAGGTTGGATAGGCAGGCCTGATGCTTCATTCTGACAATCCTTCTCGGCAAGTTGGGAAGTTCTTCCTATTGTCTGACTCCTATAGACAGCTTTGCATGCTGTGCTCAAGAACTATGATTTAAATCACATTGTCATAATAATAGTCATAGCTAGCATCTCTCGTGTGCCAAATGCTTTATATTGATTATCTTGTTTCTCCTTTACAATAACCACATGAACCAAGTACTATTATCCCATTTTTCGGATGAGCAAACAGAGGCTCGGAGATGCGAAATAACTTGGCCCAAGAGAGACAGCTAGAAAGTGACAGAGCTAAGTTTCAAACCCAAGTCTGACACCAAGCCCAAACTCTTAATCACTTGCTTGCTGTGTCCTGGTAGGCAATGGGGGAACTTTGGAGGAATTTTCAGCAGTGAATTGAGTTTTAGAAAAACAATTCTGGCAGAGTGTAGAGGTTGGATTGGAACAGGGTGAGACTGGAGGCAGGGAAGCCAGCAGTGAAACTGTTTCTCTTGTCCAGATGAAAGTTCCAGACGGAGAACGATGGGAGGAAAGGCCCTTCCTTATCCATGGGGATGAAAGAGAGGGCCTTTTGGAGCCCAAGGAATAATAATCATACTATAGACAGGGCGCAGTGGCTCATGCCTGCAGTCCCAGCACTTTGGGAGGCCAAGGCAGGGGGATCACCTGAGGCCAGGAGTTTAAGACCATCCTGGCCAACATGGTGAAACCCCATCTCTACTGAAAATACAAAATTAGCCAGGCATGGTGGCGCATACCTGTAATCCCAGCTACTTGGGAGTCTGAGGCAGGGGAATCTCTTGAACTTGGGAGGCAGAAGTTGCAGTGATCTGAGATTGCGCCATTGCATGCCGGCCTGTATGACAGAGTGAGATTCCTTCTCAGAATAATCATCATCACCATCATCATCATCATCATCATCATACTATTAAGTGCCTACCATGTCCTCTGTAAGGAAGTTTTTTTTTTTTTTTTTTAACATGGAGTCTCGCTCTGTCGCCCAGGCTGGAGTGCAGTGGCGCAATCTCGGCTCACTGCAAGCTCTGCCTCCCGGGTTTACACCATTCTCCTGCCTCAGTCTCCCAAGTAGCTGGGACCACAGGCGCCTGCCACCATGCCCGGCTAATTTTTTGTATTTTTAGTAGAGGCAGGATTTCACTGTGTTAGCCAGGACGGTCTCGATCTCCTGACCTTGTAATCTGCCCGCCTCAGCCTCCCAAAGTGCCAGGATTACAGGCGTGAGCCACCACACCCAGCCAGGAAGTATTTTTTAAAAATAAAATAAGATAAAAATATATGCTTACTCTGTGCCAGTGAGCCATTTCCAACTTGCACATGCTGCAAAGCAGATATTATTAGCCCCATTTAACAGATGAGAAAGCCGAGGCTCAGAGAAGTTGACCAACTTCAGAGCCAGGACTGGCCTAAAGCCCCAGCCTTTCCCTTCTCCCACACTGCCATAAGGTGATTGGGCCATACATTAGAAGTAAGCTCTTCCCTCTCGACCTGGCTTAATATTCCCTGGGTACATATGGAGCTGGTCCTTATTTTGGCCCCAGCAAATGGCATTGAGCTGAGGGAGGTAGAAAAGGGATGAAAGGGAGTGGAGAAGAGAAACTGGAGAGGAATGAGGTCTGGAGTTCTGAGGATCTGTTGCTGACTATTCAGGAAGATGTAAAGGAAGGCACACAGGAAGATTAGTGGATTTAATTCTCTTAGCCCTTAAGAGGAGAAGACACCTCTGCCGGGCGCGGTGGCTCACGCCTGTAATCCCAGCACTTTGGGAGGCCGAGGCGGGTGGGTCACAAGGTCAATAGATCGAGATCATCCTGGCCAACATGGTGAAACCCCATCTCTACTAAAAATACAAAAATTAGCTGGGCGTGGCGGCGCACGCCTGTAGTACCAGCTACCTGGGAGGCTAAAGCAGGAAGATCGCTTGAACCTGGGAGTTGGAGGTTGCAGTGAGCCGAGATGGCACCACTGCACTCCAGCCTGCAGCCTAGTGACAGAGCAAGACTCCATCTCAAAAAAAAAAAAAAAAAAAAAAAAAAAAGAAGAAGACACCTCATTCCTTTACTTCATTTCCTAACTTTTGGTAAATCCTTCCAGCTGTCTAACTCCTATCCCTCCTAATAGAATCACAAACCACCGCAGTTGCCAGTTTCAAGGAAGAGCTCCTATCCATGCTCCCTACCATGAGGGCATACTTCATCCTTTCTTGTGGAGTAGGAAGTAAGGAGATGGGGGAGTATTCCACCTACTTTTATTTTTTGAGATGAGGTTTTGCTGTGTTGCCCAGACTGGTCTGAAACTCCTGGGCACAAGTGATCCTCCCACCTCAGCCTACCAAGTAGCTGGGACACAGGCATCATGCCAGCTCCTCTACTTACTTTTATATCAATTAATACCCAGAGGAAGCTAGGTTCCCAGAGTATTCCACCAAAAAGGAGGAAATGACCAACTCTTGCCCCAGTAGAGAGAAGACAGAGAAAGCTTGGCACCAGGTGGGTCTCAGTGCCTGCCCCTCAAGAATGGTTGCCACTTTTGAGATCTTTGATCCCCATACCTTTATTATTGAGTCCATTCATCTATTCGCTCCACATTTATTTATTGGGCACCTAATATGTACCTGGTCCTGTCCTAGGTGCTGGGAGCGCTACTAAAAACAACCCCCAACCCCCACCAAAGAGCTTGTGTATGAAGTTGGGGGAGATAGACAATGAACATAATAAATGTGTAGAATACATAGTGTGTTAGATGGTAAAACATATACGAAAAAAGAAAAAAACCAAGGAAGGTGGGCCAGGTGTGGTGGCTAACACCTGTAATTCCAGCACTTTGGGAGGAGGCTGAGAGGGGCAAATCACTTGAGGTCAGGAGTTCTAGACCAGCCTGGGCTAAGATGGTGAAACCCATTTCTACTAAAAATACAAAAAAAAAAAAAAAAAAAAAGCCGGATGTGGTGGTGCATGCCTGTAGTCCCAGCTACTCAGGACACTGAGGCAGGAGACTCACTTGAACCCGGAGAGGTGGAGGTTGCAGGGAGTGGAGATAACACCCCTCCACTGCAGCCTGGGCAATAGCGCAAGACTCTGTCTCAAAAAAAAAAAAAAAAGGAAGGAAGAAAGGAAAAGCAGTACAGTTTTGAATGGGGCAGCCAGGAAAAGACTCTTAGAGAAGGTGCTATTTTAGTATGGATCTGAAAGAGGTCAGATATCTGGGGAAGAACTTTCCTATCAAAAAGAACAGCCAGTGCAAAGACCCCGAGGCAATAGCTTTCCCAGAGTGTCTGGAAGAGGGAATGAGCAAGGGGAAGATTGAAGGAGTTGAGTCCAGGGAACCCTAGGGTCAGACTGTCTAGGGCCTTCAGGTTTTCATTCTGATTGAAAAGGTACACCACTTGAGGGCTCTGAGTTCTAGGCAGAGGAGTGACACCATCTGACTTAGTATTTTAAAATCATTCCAGTCGCCTAGGGCTGAGGGATTGGAAGGCAGTTGGAGAGAGACTGCTAATGGGATGGGCTTCTTATTAGAGGATGAAAATGCTCAAAATTGGCCAGTTGTGATGGCGCACTCCTGTAATCCCAGCACTTTGGGAGGCTGAGGCAGGTGGATCACTTGAGGTCAGGAGTTTGAGACGAGCCTGGCCAACATGGCAAAACACCATCTCTACTAAAAATATGAAAGTTAGCTGGGTGTTGTGGTACGCATTTATAATTCCAGCTACTCGGAGGCTGAACCTGGGAGGCAGAGGTTGCAGTGAGCCGAGGTCACAGCACTGCACTCCAGTCTGGGTGGCAGAGTGAGACTCTGTCTCAAAAAAAAAAAAAAAAACTCCAGGGCTCGGTGGCTCACACCTGTAATCCCAGCACTTTGGGAGGCTGAGGCAGGCGGATCACAAGGTCCGGAGTTCAAGACCAGCCTGGCCAATATGGTGAAACCCTGTCTCTACTAAAAATACAAAAATTAGCCAAGCATGGTGGTGGGCGCCTGTAGTCCCAGCTACTCGAGAGGCTGAGGCAGGAGAATTGCTTGAACTCATGAGGCAGAGGTTGCAGTAAGCTGAGATTGTGCCACTGACCTGCAGCCTTGGTGACAGAGCGAGACTCTGTCTCAAAAAAAAAAAAAAAAGGAAAAGTGTTCAAAATTGTGTGGTGATGTGGTGATGGCCATGCAAATTTATAAATATACTAAAAATCATTGTATTGTGCACTTTATTTTTTATTTACATATTTATTTGTTTATTATTATTATTATTATTTTTGAGACGGAGTTTCGCTCTTGTTGCCCAGGCTGGAGTGCATTGGCGTGATTTTGGCTCACTGTAATCTCTGCCTCCCAGGTTCAAGCGATTCTCCTGCCTTAGCCTCAGCCTCCCAAGTAGCTGGGATTACAGGCATGCACCATCACGCCCGGCTAATTTTGTATTTTTAGTACAGATGGAGTTTCTCCATGTTGGTCAGGCTGGTCTCAAACTCCCAACCTCAGGTGATCAGCCCGCCTCAGCCTTCCAAAGTGCTGGGATTACAGGTGTGAGCCACCGTGCCTGGCCTACATATTTATTTTTTTAAGACAGAGTCTTTGTCACCCAGGAGGGAGTGCAGTGACATGATCATGGCTCACTGCAGCCTTCAACTCCTGGGTTCAAGCCATCCTCCCCCCTTAGCCTCCTGGGTAGCTGGGACTATAGGCATACACTGTCACGCCTGCCTAATTTTTAAATTTTTTGTACAGACAAGGTCTCACCATGTTGCCCAGGTTGGTCTTGAATGCCTGGGCTCAAGCGATAATTCTGCCTCAACCTCCCAAAGCACTGGGATTACAAGCAAGAGCCATCACTCCTGGCATGTTGTACACTTTATTTATTTTTTATTATTTATTATTTTTAAGATGGAGTCTCTCTGTCACCAAGGCTGGAGTGCAGTGGTACAATCTCAGCTCACTGCAATCACCACCTCCTGGGCTCAAGTGATTCTTGTGCCTCAACCTCCCAAGTAGCTGAGACTACAAGTGCCTGCCACCACAACTGGCTAGTTTTTGTATTTTTAGTAGAGATGGAGTTTCACCATATTGGCAAGGCTGGTCTTGAACGCCTGACCTCAGGTGATCTGCCCGCCTTGGCCTCCCAAAGTGCTGGGATTGCAGGCAGGAGCTGCCGTGCCTGGTCCTGTTGTACACTTTACTTTTTTAATTTATTTTTTATTTTTTGAGATGGAATCTCGCTCTGTTACCCAGGCTGGAATGCAGTGGTGCAGTCTTGGCTCACTGCAACCTCTGCCTGCCAGGTTCAAGTGATCCTCTCACCTCAGCCTCCCAAGTAGCTAGGATTAAAGGCGTGCACCACCACACCTGGCTAATTTTTTTATATTTTTAGTAGAGATGGGATTTCACCGTGTTGGTCAGGCTGGTCTCGAACTCCTGATCTCAAGTGATCCATCCACCTCGGTCTCCCAAAGTGCTGGGATTACAGGTGTGAGCCACTGCGCCCAGCCTGTCGTACATGTTAAATGGGTGACTTATATCTCAACAAAGCTGTTCTGTTTTTTAAAAAATCACTCTTGACTGTTGCACTGAGAATAGACTATAGACAGGAGCAGACCAAGGGCAAAAATTGGTCATCCAGGAGAGAGGGAAGGCAGTGCATGGCAGTGGAGGGAGAAATGCGCTGATTCTGGATTTATTTTGAAGGCAGAGCAGACAAATTCCCTGATGAATCAGACGTGGGATATACAAGAACGTAAACTAGAATAGTTGAAGAACTGGAGTTCTGGAAAGGAGGAAGTGCTGGCCTGAAGGCATGGGCCTCCAAGGGCAGAGCTGAGATTGCCCTTAGAATTTAGGTTCTAAGACCTTGGCTCATTCAACCTCTGTGTCCCGAGTTCAAGTGATTCTCCTGCCTCAGCCTCCGAGTAGCTGGAATTACAGGTGTGTGCCACTAGGCCCGACTAATTTTTTTTGTATTTTTAGTAGAGACTGGGTTTCACCATGTTGGCCAGGCTGGTCTTGAATTCCTGACTTGAAGTGATCCACCTGCCTCGACCTCCCAAAGTTCTGGAATTACAGGTGTGAGCCACGGTGCCCGACTGACCCTGGCTTTTTCATTTGAATTTTAACCGTATTATATTTCAGAACATCTCTGAGCACCCGTTTCCTCAACTTGTACTCAATCAGCTGCAGAGACTGATGGGGACGGACCTGACTCATATAAGGTGCTTGTGGAGCATTCACTCCATTCCTATCCCATTCTTTTCTGGCCTTCTAACTGAGACTGCTCTGAACCAGGGGCCCAGGAAAGAATGAGGGGGAGGAATATGGCAGAACTTAGGTCCCAAAGGGAGTACTGGGCAGGGGGCTTGGGCATTGTTCCTGGTTATCTGATTCCTGCAGTGGGGAAAGAAGTGGAGGACATTGCCCATCGCCCTTGAGCCTGACCCATCCATGGTCACCCTGGCTCCTGTGCCTCCACCTTCCCTGGGGGCAGAAGGACTAGTGCCTTACACATTTGGGGTTGGCAGAAGATTATCTTGGAGCCAGTTCTCTTCAACCTAGTGGGAGATTCTAGGAAGGCAGTAATTATCACCTTCCTGCTGATGCTCGGTTAACGCGATGATTCAAAAGGTGCATTTTTCAATTACATTTAATGAAAAGATTTATAGTCAAGTAAAACATAATTAAGAGGCTGCCAGCAGACTGGCCTCCTGAGAGGAAGAAAGGTGGGACCGAGTCCTAATGAGGCAGGTTGGAGCCCAGGCCAGAGGACCTACTTATCCTTCCCTACCCCTCTTCAAAGATGCCGAAGCGTTCATCAATTCCGACATTCAATCCACATTTATAAGTACCTATTCCATGCTGGGCCCAGAGTGTACAATGGAAACAGAATAAACACTATGATCCCTGCCCTCAGAGAGCTTACACACGAGGAGAGGAGGCTGACCAAAAAAACAAAAAAAACAAAAACAAAAACAGCCAACAGGTTAACAAAGTGCTGCAAGTGCTGCAAAGAAAATAACAGGATGCTGAACTAGAGAATACCTGGGGGATCTGCCTTGGGCAAAGAGATCAGACAGTGTTTCGGAGTGAAGGGGCAAGCTGAGATTGGAAAGATAGAAATGAGTCAGCCAACCCAAGAGCGGGAAGTAGTTGAGGGAATTGGTTCTCAGAAAGCAGCCCAGGTGGATCATCTGAGGTCAGGAGTTCAAGACCAGCCTGGCGAACATGGTGAAACTCCGACTCTACTAAAAATACAAAAATTAGCCAGGCATAGTGGCTGGTGCCTGTAATCCCAGCCACTCAGGAGGTTGAGGCAGGAGAATTACTTGAATCTGGGAGGCGGAGATTGCAGTGAGCTGAGATCACACCACTGCACTCCAGCCTGGGCAAAACAGAACTGGACTCTGTCAAAAAAAAAAAAAAAAAAAAAAAAAAAGCAGCCCAGGTCCTAGGATGGGGCTCTTAGTGTTTGCAAAATGGAAAGAAAAGCCAGTGAGGCTGGTGCATGGAGAGGGAGCAGGAGAGACAGAAAAGGACACCAGGAAGGGAGGCAGGGACCATGATTACAATCAGGTTTGAATTCTTTCATCACCCCAAGAAGAAAGTATACCCATTCAAAATTACTCCCCATTTTCCTCCAAGTCCCCAAGCTTTAGGCAATCAGAGTTATTTTATTCTATATGCTAAGGACTGGGGGGTTTTAAGCCAGGGAGTAAAATGACCCAGCCTATATTTTTAAAAGATTGCCTCAGGCCAGGTGCGGTGGCTCACGCCCATAATCTTAACACTTTGAGAGGCCGAGGCAGGCGGATCACGAGGTCAGGTGTTCGAGACCAGCCTGGCCAACATGGTGAAACCCCATCTCTCCTAAAAAAAAAAAAAAAAAAAACAAAAATCAGCCGGGTGTGGTGGTGGGCGCCTGTAGTTCCAGCTACTCAGGAGGCTGAAGCAGGAGAATCGCTTGAACCTGGGACGTGGAGGCTGCAGTGAGCCAAGACCGCGCCACTGCACTCCAGCTTGGGTGACAGAGTGAGACTTCGGCTCAAAAATAAATAAATAAATAAGTAAAAATAAAAAAGATTACCCCAGCTGCTATGGGAGAATGGATCAGAGAGGGGCAAGGTGAGAGACTGGAACAGAGACTCAGGGAAGAGCTGATGTGACCTGGCTTAGGGGGGAAATACTGAGGAAGGAGAGAAGAGCCTGGATTTGGGATGCACTTTGGAGCAAGACGCAGTGATTCTTACTGAGAGTCTATGTGGAGAGTGAGGGACAAGGTGAGCTTAAAGGTGACTCTCAGGTTTCTGTCTTGAGCTGAGTGCTGCCATTTATTGAAGTGGGGAAGCCAAGAGGAGAAGCAGATGGAAAGACATATGGATAAAGAATTCAGATTTGGCCAGTCTAGGCAACATAGTGAGACCTCATCTCAAAAAAAAAAAAAAATTAGCCAGGCATGGTGGCCCACGCCTGTGGTCCCAGCTACTTGGGAGTCTGAGGTGAGAGGGTCACTTGAGCCCAGGAGTTCGAGGCTGCCGTGAGCTGTTATTGCACCACTGCACCCCAGCCTGGGTGACAGAGTGAGACCCTGTCTCAACAACAGCAACAACAACAACAACAACGAAAATCCAAATGCCCGTCAGTGATAGACTGGATAAAGAAAATGTGGTACATATACACCATGGAATACTAGGCAGCCAGAAAAAGAATGAGATCATGTGTTTTGCAGGGACATGAGTGAAGCTAGAAGCCATTATTCTCCACAAACTAATGCAGGAACAGAAAACCAAACACTGCATGCTCTCACTTGTAAGTGGGAGCTGAATGCTGGGATCACATGGACACGGGGAGGGGAACAACACACACTGGGGCCTGTCATCGGGGGTGGGGGAGGGAGAGTATTAGGAATGATGACTAATGCATTCTGGGCTTAATATCTAGGTAATGGGTTGATAGGTGCAGTAAACCACTATGGCACACGTTTACCTATGTAACAAACCTGCACATCCTGCACATGTACCCCAGAACTAAAGACAATAAAGAGTTCACGTGAGGCTTCCCTGGCCCTGAGTGTTGGAGGCCTGGATGCCCACACCAAGGGAGTCTCCTCTCACCACCACACTCTGTTGCTTCCCGGCTTGTCCTTTAGCGTTTTTGTTTTTTTTTTTTTTAAATTTGAGACAGGGTCTTGCTCTGTCACCCAGGCTGGAGTGCAGTGATGTGATCTCGGCACACTGCAGCCTCCACCTCCTGGGTTCAAGTGATTCTCATGTCTCAGCCTCCCAGGTAGATGGGATTATAGGCATGCACCACCACGCCCAGCTAATTTTTGTATTTTTAGTGGAGACAGGGTTTCACCACGTTGGCCAATTTGGTCTCGAACTCCTGACCTCAGATGATCCGCCCGCCTCCGCCTCCCAAAGTGCTGGGATTACAGGCTCAAGCCACCATGTCCGGCCTGTCCTTTCGCTTTTTTACATGTCTAACTTCCATTCTTCCTGCTATTCTTGGAAATGCATCTCTCTAGTTTGGAGAGGGAATTTTGGAGAGAGAATTCTGTCATTCTCAGTTCCCTTTAACTGCCTAAGTTCCTGAAATTCTACCACGAAATTCATACTGTATACTCATTTTCATTAAGTACCCACTATGGGTCAGATACTATGCTAGAAGCATTGGCTACATTACTTCATTAAATCTTGCCAACCACTCTTTCCACAGTATTAATAATACAATAATAATAACAATAGTAATAAAATAGTAATAGTGACCACTTAATGAAAACTCACTTGAACTAAATGCTTTACATTAATTGTCATTTTAAAATCTCATTGGGAAGTAACCTACCCAGGGTCAAATAGCCAGTTAGGAATGGGATGAGAAACCTGGGCTTCTCTCCAGTACACCAGACTCTCTTGGTGGATGAGGATTTTGGCTGCATGGGTGGAGGAAGGGCAGAGGCATTGTGATGCCTTTCTCTTCCTTCTCATTTATTCTTTCAAATGGAGCACAGAGGCAGCATTATCTTTCCAGACTTCCTTCAGTGCAGAGGGCAGGCACCCCTGATCACAACGCCAGGGCCTGCCCTTTGCTGGGGAAATGTGTCCATTTCTTGGGGAGGGCACAGCTCTCACAAGACCTACCAGACCCTTAGAGCAGTTGCCTGGTATCATAGGAGGTAGGTTCCCATCTGTGTAGTGCAGGATCGTGCTCTGTGACACAAAAGGCTGATTCTTGTATTCATCTTCTGAGGATGGCTTTGGTGTTTGTGCAGGTGCATTTACCCTTCTGTATATGTCTGTGTGCATTTGTGTAATAATTGGTGTGCAAAGGACCAGGTGATTTGCACACATGCATGCAAGTCAGAACAGCCTGGATTCTCTGCATTTCCCTCAGGATATGTGTGTGTGAAGGGATGATTATCCGGTTGTCTGGGGCCTCAGAAAGGCAGGTAACTTGTAAATTTCCTCAAGCATGTGCTGGTGGGTGGAGTTCCCACAGGATGGAAAAAGGGGCTGGCCCAGAGTTGAGTTCTGAGCTCAGCTCTCCACCTCTTCCTGCCCGTCTCCAGCTCGCTGCCTCCCCCTACTTTTCCCCAAGCTGGGCAGAATGCCCTCAGCCTGTGCCGGCTGGCACACATGCCACATGGTGCCTGGCGCGCGTCTGGGCAAGGATGACGCCCCCAGGACCGGCTGGGATACCAAGCCACCCGCTGCCTCCCCCACCTCCAGAACGGAGCGTCCCCATCCCATCCCCTTTCCCAGCCAGGGACTCGGGGAGCAGGCAGGGACACAGCACAGACAGATACAAACACACAGATGCACCCAGAGACGCCCACAGGCGTGTGCCCCGGAGGGGCACAGACACAGGCGTTCACATAGGCTCGGTTACACACACGCACGTTCACACCCCCTCAGAGAAATTTATGGGCAGTCACCACTTGCACGGATCCAGACAGAACCTGACCCGCCTAGGACATTTAGGCAAACCCACCTGGTGTCTCTGTCCGTGGTGCTGAAACAAGAATGTTTGAACGTCCTCCCTACGGAAGCACTAACAGGAAGTAGAAGGGAGAAAAAGACCTGGGAATGGGTGGTGGACAAAAAAGAAGCAATGGAGGAGAAAGAAGAGAGGGGAGAGAGAAATCTGGTGGTAAAGGAGTTAGAATGTAAAGGATTCCAGGAGGACCAAGGACTGTCTGAACCCTGGGACTAGGAGAGGAAGAAGAGGATGGAAGATGATCCCAGCTGCCATCCCTGTCCCCTGAATGTGTGGCTCCTGTGGCCTCCAGTCACTCCTTCCATATGCCACCTTTCCCTAGATGACCTGAAAATAGTAGGGAAAGGAGATGGACCTGGGAAAGCCCTATAGTGGACCTGCAGATAGCTCCCTACCTGATTACTTATCTCAATTTGTGTTGGGCAAGTGGACAACACTGTTGATCTGGATTTGTTCTGGGGATTGCAGGGATTTAGTGACTGCTTAATGCTTATCCATCAGATTGGATTATGGGTTCCTTTTGCTCTCTCCTGAGGAAAAAAAAAAAAAACTTCCTTCAGAGAGATTGCATCCCTAATAGGGATGGCTCTCCCATCAGCAGCCCCTTAGTTGTGGAATTTATGTAACATGAGGAATGCCCACTCTTCTGGTGGGGAGATATCTTCAAGGACTGAAGGGGTTATCATATAACTAGGTGGAAAGGGATAAGAGAAGATGGGAGAGAGAAAAAAGAGAAAAGAGAAGGAGAAAGAATGTGTGTGATGGATGAGAGGATGAAAGAAAGAAGGAAAGAGGAAAGAAGAGGGTGGAGATGCAGATGGCAAGAGTAAGACAGGGCTTGAGTGAACCAGACAGAATCCTGTGTCCAGAGAAGGGGCAGGGAAAGTGTGCCAGTTAGAGCAAATTGCTCCCCTCAAGTGTCCCAGGGGCCCAGATAAGACTGGAATTCCAGCCTAGTCCTGCAGCTGTTCATAATGGCATTCTTCACCCAGAGCTTCGGGCAAAAAGACCCTGTGGACCAGGACTACCAACGTGAGGAGCAGCTGCTCTGGCGAGGAAGGTGAGGTCAGATGCAGTCAAGTGCATGTGTGGTTTCCTCATGGGTGGGGTGAGGACAGTGGGTGTCTCCTGGGGTGTTTCCACCTATTCATATGTAAGAAGTGGCAGGAGGCAGATGCCACATGCTTGGGTAGGCCCTGGAGAGTGGGTACTGGGTTGATTGAGGATGAGGAGCAGGCAGAGGAAAAGGAAGAAGAGAGCAGAGGGAGAGGACTAAGCGGGAAGAAAAGGATATTGGATCTTCTTCTAGAAAGTTCTGGACCTTCTGTTATTCTCTTTTTTTCCTACAATTTGAGAAAAAGGCCTAGGCTCAGCTGGGTATGGTGGCTCATGCCTGTAATCCTAGCACTTTGGGAGGCTAAGGCGGGTGGATCACTTGACTCTAGGAGTTTGAGACCAGCCTGGGCAAAATAGCAAGACTCCATTTCTACAAAAATATAAAAACCTATCCGGGTGTGGTGATGCATGCCTGTAGTCCCAGCTACTCGGGAGGCTGAGGTGGGATGATCGCTTGAGCCTGGGAGGTGGAGGTTGCAGTGAGCCAAGATCTCACCACTGCACTCCAGCCTGGGTGACAGAACAAGATCCTGTCTCAAAGAAAAAGAAAGAAAAAGAGGAAGAAGGCCTAGGCTACCAGCTGGGCACATCTACCTCAGTGTCTTTGTCTGTAGTATAAGTATAATGAGAGTCTCAAACTCATAGGGTTATTGAGAGGATTATCAACTCGTGTATAATGCTGAGTCAATTACTAACATATCACAAGCTCCAAGTGTATGTTACCTTCCATATTGTTGTTGTTGTTACATCTTGGTTTTGCACTGGATCATTGGGGATTTCTTTCCTTTTCTTTTTCTTTTTTTTTTTTTTTTGAAACAGAGTTTTGCTCTCTTGTTGCCCAGGCTGGAGTGCAATGGCACGATGTTGGCTCACCACAACCTCCGCCTCCCAGGTTCAAGCAATTCTCCTGCCTCAGCCTCCCAAGTAGCTGGGATTACAGGCATGCACCACCATGCCCAGTTGATTTTGTATTTTTAATAGAGATGGGGTTTCTCCATGTTGGTCAGGCTGGTCTTGAACTCCTGACCTCAGGTGATCTGCCCACCTCGACCTCCCAAAGTGCTGGGATTACAGGCATGAGCCACCACACCCGGCCCAGTTGGGGAATTCTTCATGCATAACTAGACCTTCTTGCTATGCCCTCAGGTTCAACACTTTTAGGTCTCCCTTTGCACACATGAAGGACTGTGATTTCTTAGATCTTCAAATTTACTCCTGAAGAGAGGCAGCCAAGAGGTTTTCTGGAGTGCAAAGCGAATACCCCATGGTAAGAAAAGTCTAGGGTACAGGTCACTGAATTTTCCCACCAGAGGCTGTCACGGAGGTTTTCCTGGATTCCTGAAGAAATTGGACCCTGGACCTACATCATTTCCTCCCTATCCAGCCTGGAGCCTCAGCCATCTGCCCCACACAGTGCTTCTGTCCAGGCCCCACCCAAGCCTCTTCCAGACTCCTCTTCCAACCCCAATTCCTTCTCTTCGTTCACTTTCTTCAACTCACCCTCTGCTCCTTTCTTGTCCCTTTTTTTATTCTCAGGAATCTAGTTGGAAGGAAAGGAATTCCCTCACTACTTAGAGTGGGATTCCCCCACCCTGCACCAGCAGAATGGATGGTCTCCTGCTGGAGGTCAAAGAAGCATGGGGAGGCTGGCCTAGGAGGGGCGAGGGGTGGCAGGGCAGTCCCCATGTCCCCCTATTCTCCCCAGCTCCTGTCTCATCACTGTCACCATTCAATCATAGCAGATGGGCTGCAGCTGTGAGCGCCAGCCCGGCACACAGGCTGGTCCGTGCCACTTGGGAGAGAAGGAAGAGAAAGGGAGGGAGGGAAGGAGGAGGGATGAAGGGAGGAGGGAGAGAGGAAAGGGAAGAAGAGGAGGAGGAGGAAAGGAAAGAGAGTGGAGGAGGAGAGAGGTGGCTTGGAAAGAAAGGAGACTTAGTGCCTTTTATGCCTCTCTCTTCCCAGCAGAAAAGCAGAGGCCAGGGCTGGGCTCACAAGCTGGGCAATGCCAGGCAAGATGGGCATATGCCCTTGATTACTACCAGGACCGCAGGCCAAGCCTCCACAGCCGCCACGGCCTCATAAATCAGTTTTTAAGTAGCAACCACATGGACATTTCCCAGCTGAGAGGCCTGGCCTCTGTCGGCCCAGCTAGGGCAGCCCTGGTGGAGGGGCAGGTGCCAGGCCAGGGCACCGAAGAGAGAGGGGTGGTCATTGAGGTTTGATGGGAAGTGAGGCTGGAGCTTGTTCAAGCAAAACCTGGGGCATGGGCTCCTGCCAATAGAGACTAGGTAAGAAAGTGGCAAGTGGCTGGCAGTGGGTTCAGGACTCCCTGCTGGGTCCCCCAGACCCTGTACTGGATTTCCCTGGGGAAGCTACTTACAGAGGAGGGAGAGGGTGTTGCTACTGGAACTCTTTCCGTTCAGCTCTCACCTCTCTATAAGAACAAAGAGTCAGGGTGAGTGTGAGGGCAATGTGTGCGCCTATGCACTTGGTATCCGAATGTGTGCACCAGGCCTTGAGGGGCAGGAAGGTGTTTCCTGATACCCAGCCCAGGCCTGGCACAGACAGGGCACCCAATAAAGTTGCTTGAATGAATAAGTGATTGAGTGGGAAAGGGGCCAGTTATGCAGACTTGCGTGCGTTCACAGGAATTGGAGATTTCTATCCGAGTGTGTCCTGACTGGAGTCTGTGTGTGTGTGTATGTGGGGGTGTCTGTGGGTGCTCTAGTGGGAGGGGGTGGGGAAGCAGGAGATGAGGGAGCTGGCGAGAGAATCTATTTCAGCCAACGTCCCTCCACATCCTCCCTTTCAGGACGTCTTCCCTACATAGCCCTCCCCAGAGCCACGATTCTCCCCTTCTAAGAATCCATCAGTGGGGCGGCAGCTCCCGCGCCCCCACCCCCTGCCCCTGCCGGATCCCGCGGTTGACGCCCTCCTCTCCTCCTCCCTGCGCTGGCCGCGTAGGTGGTCTCGGGTGCGGAGGTCCCGGCCTGGCGCAATCAGTTGCAGAGCGGATGGGGCGGGGGCGCCCAGCCTTCTTGCGCGCGGTGTCTCCTCCCTGGGTGAACAGATGTCTCGGAATTTTAGATGTGCTCTCCGCCCCTCCTCGCAATAACTCCCCCCACCACCCCCGCAGCTGGCACCGGCTGTGGCGTGGCGCCCTCCTCCTCCCCCAACTCCCAATAGCAAAACCCGGTGATGGATCCGGGAGCACGGCTGGAGGCTTGGGCCAGGAGGCCCGGGAGGCCCGCGGCGTGGCAAGTGGCGGCTCCCAGCGCGGAGGGAACCACCGGGCGCCGTTCGGGCCTCTTCCCTTCTCTCCTTCCTTCTCTTCTCCCGCATCCCCTCACTCCCATCTCTCCACTGTCTATGTCCTTCTCGACCTCTGCCCCACCCTACAGCCCATCCCAGCCACCGCGTCTACAAAGATCCTCTACACAGACCCTTACACTTCACGACAGAAACTCCTCCTGGCAACTTTAGCGAAATTCTTTCCTCTAGAGACCCCTTTTCCTGCATTCCTGAGCCGCCCCCCATCACCATCAACTGGCTGCCTGCCCTCAGTAGAAACCCCGAGTTAATCCGGAAAACGTGGGGGGAGGACGGGAGGGGAGTAGGGATTGAGATTAGGGAGGTGGAGGAGACCAGGTTGGCCCTGGCTGAGAGACACCCAAATTTTCTAATCACTGCTAATTAATGAATAATCCAATTCCGCGGACCCCCAACTCAGGGAAGGGGGCGGGACCCACAGCGGGCAGGAGGGGGCCTTGGCAGGGCTTCGCAGTCGGGGTGGTGCCAGGAGCCCTCCCCCCACCCGCCAGCATTCCGAGGTAACAGGCATTTGTTACCCAGCTCGTGCCAGGAGCGATTGGCAGGTTCGAGCAGCACAGTCATTCCGCACACAGATGTCCCTGCGTTCACTCTTCTGATATGAATTCTGTCAGCTCCGAATCCGAGAGAGACAAGCAGACAGCTACACAGACAGAGTCACAGACAGACACAGACACAGCTAGAGCAATTGTCTGGAAGACGCAGAACTCTACAGATATTTTTCTTCCCTGAAAACATATTTTAAAAAAGAAAGAAACATATTTAAAAAAGAAATAAAAATAAGAAAAGCTCCCATTAATTTGGGGGGACACTCCCAGTGCCCCGATGAATGCCCCCCTTCCTCTCCTCCTTGTGTTGCCTGCCCAGACAATTTCAGTGGCCCCGAGGGCCCCACAATATCATCACGGAGCTTCAAAGTTAAGTGGTGGCAGAGAGAACCTCTGAAGTCCGCGAAATCTGTCCCCTCACGCAGGACCCTTTTGTAGTTCTAGAAATCCAGCATCCCTGAGAGTTCTAGAACACCACCAAAGTGCAAGTTCCAGCATTCTAGAACCTCTGAAATTCAAAATTCCAGAACTCCCATGAATTGCAAATCGTGCTGAGTGCCCAGTTCTTATAGTGCCCTCTTCGTGGGTGAGCGGGAAGTGGGTGCTGTCCGGTGCCCCTGAGCGGTTCGCACTACATGCCTGGTCCTCACCGGCTGCCTCCAGAACCTTGGCCACCAGCCAAAAGTGCAGCCTGCCCTTTGATTTAGGAACACAGAAAGGTCAAGTCTCCCTGGCTACTGTCCCTTTCTGACATTGCCTTCCAGAGCGGACCCCATTCCTGCTCCTGTCCCACCCTGGCCCTCCACGCCTGACCTGGCTGTCCTGCCTCTGCCCCTGCCAGCCGCTGTGGGAGTGAGCTGGTTGGTCACTGGGCATCTGTGAGCCGGCTGGGCATGAAGAGCCCTGGGGTTTGGTCCTCCCTGGGCATCCCTACCTAGTGGAGGAAGAAAAGGGGGGCAAAGAAACTGGTCACGACAGAGGAGAGGGGCACAGAGGGGTTTGGGCTGTGGTTTGTGGGGTTGTGTTTTTTAATCTTTCTTACTTTCTTTTTTTAAAAGAAAAAGCCCCCATCCTGTGTCATCATTTTCATGGGATCTGCAATTCTGGCAAAAATCTGTCTTTAATTTAGCTGTCCATATAAAAATCCTCACTGTATAATAATGAACAGATGCCATGGAATTTAAGCTGGAGCCTCGGCTCCTCCCCGCCTTCCCCCCGCGCCTGGCACCGGGCACCGGGCACCGGCTTAGTGGCACAGACTGGCACCAATGCGCGAGCGAAGGGTGGGCAGGGGGCAACCTGGGCTCAGCGCCAGGGCTCTGGTGTGGTGAAGGGGCGTCCGGGCGCTGGGGTTGGCCAGGCTCGAGCTTTTCCGTGGTGGTACCAGGGGAGAAGTGTCTGCAGGATTTTTCTATCTTTTTCTACAAGATTATCAGTAGTTAAGGATTTTGGTTTGGTTTTGCTTTGGCTCTTTGTGGTTCTTCCGATATATTTTTTAAAGCACCGCCCTCCACTCCATATAAACCCAATTGTTTTTGATATTTTAACTGAGTTGTTTTTAACCCTCCCCCTGCGCCGCGCCCCAGCCTCGGCCTGGGAGCCCAGCCGAGAGCGAGTTCGCTGCAAGCGGGATCCGCTCTGCGCCTGGCCGGCCCGCAGCCTCCGCGGTATTCCCGGCGCGGGAGCCTCCAGGGGCTCCCTTGCGGCTCCTGGGGGCAGGGGTACCCTGCTGCCCTCCAAGACTGAGGCTGGATGTGGCATCTGATTGGGAAGTGGGAGAGATGAAGGGAAGAGAGAAAGCCCCAGTGCCCTCACTCCAATTCTCGCGCTGTTCCCAAGGGAGAAGAAAAAAACTATATGAGTCCGTTGTCCCCTCCTGCCTCCGCCTGCGGTCAAGAAAGGGGGCACCGGCTCAGGCTTGAGGGGTTGGTTCTGAGCCCCCCACCCCCACCCCTCGCTTTTAATGCTACTCTGGAGAGAACAGATGTCCCAAACCGGGCGAACTGCCCAGACCCCGCCCAGCTGTGCCCTTGGTGAAGACTTGGCTAAGGGTAGGAACTGGCATGCAGGTCCCCAAAGGGGTTCGGGGGTTCCCGCGACCGCTGTGGGACCTGACCTCGCAGCCTTGGCCTCCTGGCCAGCGCAGCCTCAGGCGGGAGGTGGAAGAGACCCGGAAAGACCCGTTCCTAATTCAATTAATTCCAAAAAGAGGAATGAGACGCAGACAGATAGAGAGGCTGGGAGAGAGGTTTAAATACCCGAACACCAGACACACACTCTGGTATGGAACTCCGCAGCCCCTGTCAGCGCGGGGAGACCGCGCTGCGCTCCCGCGCTGGAGCGGGCAGGAGAGTTGGCTGCGCTAGAGCCATACCCTGGCTCACATCTGGGCAGCGTCTCCACCCAACGCTGTGCCCCAGCTCCCTGGGCATGGCCGGCGCCTAGAGGTTCCCTCTTCTCCTCCCCTCGGAGCGCCCCAGCTTCCCTTCCCTGCACCAGGGAACAAAGGTGACTCCGCTCCTCGCATCTCCCTCCTGAAATCCGTTGCCCTCCTTCCTGTGAACCCAGCCCTGGTCTTGGCCTTCTCGCGTCCACAGTCCCAGAGCTGGCGCCCCTGTCCCAATGCTTTAGGTTGGAGAAAGTTTCCAGAGCAGAACAGCCCTCCCAAGGCAGCTGCGCCCTTTCTTACCACTTCTCACCCAGAGAAACTTTGTCGAGAATTTTTAAAGCTGCAGGACAGAAAGGCAGAAGCTGCTTCAGGATTCAGAACGGGGCAGGGTTTTAAGGTTTCTCACAGTTCAGGTGTCATTTCTGCTCTGGCACCCCCGTGGCCAGCGCCTGGGTATACCAGCCCTGAAGGATGGAAAAATGACAGTGTCTTGGGCCGTGAGTTGGGAAGCCTGTTCTGACAGCAGAGGCCCATCTGCCCCTCCCACTTTTCGCAAAAAGCAGCATCCTCCTTTGAGCACACTGGAGCAGGTCAGGTGCAGTCCCTCTGCGCTGCCCCTCTGTTGTCATGGAGGGGTTGGGACCGTAGGTCAGGCTAAAGCTGCTCAGTCCTGGCTTCTGCCTTCTCTTTCTCCCCAGATTCCTTAAGGACTAAACTGTGGAATCTAGAACCATACCTTAGTCTCAATCCCCGCCTCAAATCAATGGCTCCCCTCAGAGCAGGTAAATTCCTGTCAATGATTCTGGGGAAGAGGAGGAAGCAAAGGTTGCCCAAGAGAGAACGAAATCTCTGACCTCTGCCCAGAAATTCTTGTATCCACCAGCTTGTGGACTTTCCCATGAAAGGGAAAAATAGAAGCAGGCACAGCCCCGTGGAGCTTCCAGAGTGTCAGGGTTTTCCTGCCACTGACCCTCATGGGGGTCGGTGTCCCCCAGTGATTTATCGGGCTGTCTCCCTGAGTCACAAAATCAGGGCTGGGGTTTCACTGGGGGTCCATGGCTCACTGTCCGAATCACGGCGGGAACGCAGCTCAACAGTGAAGGGACAGGAACGCAGCTCAACAGTGAAGGGACAGGAACGCAGCTCAACAGCGAAGGGACAGGGAGTAACTGCTTTCCTTCCCTTTCCCGCCAGACGGGCAAATGGCCTGGACTGGAGATACCTCTTTTTCTCTGTCATCTTCCAAATGCTGGACTTGGAATGGGGTCTGGAAAATCAAGAGGAAGATGTCCTCCTGATTGAACTTGGATCCAGCCGTCGGGTTCAGCGGCCCAGGGGTTGAGCTGAGCCGGCTGGTGGGCGCTTGGAGATCCTGCCGTTGAGGCTAGGGCAAGAAGGGCGTCCTCTCTGTGCCTTCTCCCCAGGCCAGGCACTGCGCTGGCCCCTTTTCTCCTCCCTCCCCTGCTTCTGTTCTTGGAGCATCTCTGGGTGTGTGTGCGCAGGCGGGAGAGCAAGCAAGAGAAAGAGACCTGCGAGGGGACGTTTGGGGACGCATGTCCGCGCACATCTTCTTCTCCTGCTCATCACAGCATCTCGCCAGGGAAGTTGAGCACTGGGGAGGAGGTTGATGAGAGGCTAGAGCCAGCCAGAGTGCAGGGAATGTGGGGGGAAGGGTCAGAAATCGGGAAAGGGGCGACTGGTGTGGATGCCGGGATTCACCAGAATCTGAGTCACTCGGGGGGATTTCTGTCCCAAAAGGGACCTGTGCACCCCCACCCAATGTGATTACAGCTCACAGAGGCCCAAGAGTCGTCAGCATCTTTCTAAAAGGGCTGGAATCTGGCTTCAAAAACAGAATTGAGCCACGTAGGGTAGCCGAAGAACAATGCATAGAAAGAAGTCTGTGGTCTGGCCAGGAGAGCCACATGGAGGGGTCCTTTGCTTCAGGCCCCAAGCCACCTGGATCCCGCCCAGTTCTGGACTTCTGAGCGGGTTCTAGGAAACTGGCTGAGTAGGGGAGAAGCCCAATTAACCTTGTTCCCAGGGCAGGATAAGAATCAGGCCTCGGGATAAGTGCCAAGTTCCTTTTCTCTGCAGTTGCCCCTGCCAGGCCTTGCCCCACACCATGAGAGCAGATCAGACTTTTGCAGGTTAGGATCTGGGATATGCGCCTTGCTCTACACTCCCTGCAATAAGTGAGGGGGAAGGAAGATGGGCCAACTCCTTTATTCCATGAATAGGAGTGATTCAGAGGTTTATAAGATGCTGAAGACAGGGACACATCCGGGGGATGAAGGCCCTAGTCTGTGATCTCACTCTAGAGAGGCGATGCCGGGAGAATTCCAGAGAAGGCAGTGAAATTTTGAAAGAATGCTGGTAAAATGTTCTGAAAACTGCTGGAGAATTCCGGCGCAGCATTGGAAAGGGCCTCCTACTCCATGTTCCCCTGGGTCTGGCACATGGACCTCCCTCTGCAGCCAGAAGAAAAGACACGGACAAGGGTCAGCACGCCACAGTGGACAGCTCCTGGCCTTGGCGCCTCTGCCGATAGCTGTCCTGACCAGCAGGAGGGTATTCTTTCTACTGGGGGACAGAAGAGGTTTGAGGACAGCCATTTAGGGGATGCAATGAGCTCAAGTTCAGAGTATAATTTGATCCACCCTTCAATATGTAGGACTTCTTTCTTCAACAATCTTTCCCTTTCCTTCTTGTCAGGGAGATATTATTTTGGGTTCTTGGACCCAATCTTTAAAAACCTTTGCATGCCTGACCTTAATCTTCAACCCCAACACTACAAACCCCATTTCAGCCCTAAAACGAGCCACAGTGTTTGGAGAAATCATTTAAATGAGCAGCATCAGAAACAGCCTCCTTGGGGGACTCCTAAATGTGTTCAGGCTTTAGGATGGGAGTCTTTGGGGCTCAGAACCCTCTTCAAATATTCTAGGGCTACAGCGTGCACTGAGGGCTGAGCAGGGGGAGTAGGAGGGGCTTTCAGGGAAGTCAGTTAAGAGCTGCCCCTGCCTCTCAGGTTCAGAGAAAAAAGAATTGTGAGGCCAAATTGTCTGAGCAGGAGATGCTCATCCAGTGCCCTTCTTCCCTTCTAAGCCCTTAGGGTTCCCTCTGTTCAGAACTGTACCAGGCAGGAAGAAATCAACCCAGATTTGGACCGGGTGGGCGTCTGCTGCCCTGTCCCAGGGAGTACATGGTTAGGCTCCTCTCTACTGGGTGGGCGCCCAGACTCAGCCACCTCACAGACCTCTAGGGGTGTTCCTCCAACCTTGTCGACACCCCTAAAAATGTCAACATTCCTGAGACCAAAATGGCCGATTCCCCTGAGTCCACCGAAACACAATTTTAAGATGAAAAAGGGGCCTCCCTCATTAATATTTCATCTTTATGACCTTATAATGTTTTTTTTTGGTTTAAAAATACCCCTGTCTGATTCAAATGGTTGTCTCTTTGTCTCTGCCCACTTGCTTTTTGCAACAGTGGGCAGAGAGTTGTAAAATGACCTGCTGTTCCCAACTTGATCATTTTTCAGTGATGAAAAGGTATTTTGTTTTCAAGGGAGGTGCCTGTGCGTGTTCGGGAATGAAGAAGTGTAAGGATATCAGTGTTTTAGTGCTGGGAAGGTGAGAGCCTGGGTTAGGTCTGGGAGGGGTAGCTAGTATAGCCCAGTGGGTGTATGGGGGGTGATTAGGGAGAGAATCCTACCCAAGAATGTCCAGGGTCCCTCTCTTTGGCCTCTGCACAGTCACTTGACACTCTGCCTTCATCACCCCAGCCCCAGCTCAAACCTTCTCTCCCCCCTCAATGAAATGAGGCCACCGTGAGAAACCGGTCCGGCTTTGCATCTCATTTACATAAATATTTATTAATCGTCATTAAACTGAACAGAAACACGCAATGCACTTCGGGTGTCCGACGAGAGTTTCATCTTCGCTACAAGAGGAAGGTAAAATTGCGTGTGTGTGGGTGAGTGTGTGGGTGTGTCGCCTGTGGGTTTGCATTTTTGCATCGTGTATTTGGATGCCTGATCCCCTGCCTCCGGTGGGCAGAGGGTCTCCTTTTGCCCCTTTTTGGGGGAACCTCCAGTAGGAACCCTCAGACCTCTCCCCGCCCACCCACCAGCTAAAGCCAGGAGGACTCCTTGGACCAAAAAATACTCTCTCCAGACATCGGAAATCGCCGGGCGCCTGGCACCCACCGAGGCACAGTCCGGGCAGGGGTGGGGCTGCCCCCAGGTCTCCATCCCCACCTCTCACCCCAGGAGGGGACAGAAGTGCCCGCGGGGAGGAGCAGCCGGCGAGCTCACCTCCTTCTGCCCCCGGACGCCGGCGCCTGGCCTGCTTGTGCGTGCGGTGTGGTGTGCGTGTGTCTTTCATGCAAACCCTCCCTCCCCAAACCGACCCCCCAACAGTTTGCCATTCCATACAAATTTGGAATCAGGTTTTTAAAAAACAGCATGACGCACAACGGGGACGGGGCGGGGGAGGGCAGTGGCACTGGGGCCCCAAATCTCCGAGTCACTGATTGTAAGAACCTGGGGAGGGGGAGGGGGCGGCGCGGGCCCCCACTTCACCAAAGTGCACAGATCCGCGCTCGGGCGGGGCGGCCCGCGGGCCGGGCGGGGCATCCCGGGGCCGGGCCGGGCCGCGAGGCTCAGTGGAGCCTCCTTGCATAGATATTTGTGTCTTTGATTATTGGTAGTAGTGGTTTTTTTTTGTTTGTTTTTTTGTTTTTTGTTTTTTTTGCCTTTTATTGCTTCTAAAAGTCCTTACTGCGTTTTCTCTCCGATCCGGACTCTGAGTTCGGCTTCCGTCGCCTCTTAGCTTTTTTTTTTTTTTTTTGTATGTTTGTTTGTTTAAAAAAAGGAAAAGGGAAAAACAGATTCTAGTTACAAATTGTCTTGGCCTCTCTCTTTCCTCTCAATCCACTTCCCCTCCCGCCAAAATTAAAATCGCAAAACGCGGAGACTGGAGGTTGGGGGTGAGGGCGTTCCACGCCCGGGCTCCGGCGCCCTGACTTCTACCCTCTTCAAGAAAGAGGGAGCGCCTGGCTCCTTTTTGCCTCGGCAGCTGGGTGACTGTTTTTAAAATAATAATGAGAGGGGGAAACGCGTTCCACTGCTCAGCTGCCCCCTTACCAACGCCTTGGGCCTGCAGGGAGGATAGGGAGGAGGAAACCTCAGCGAAGATATTGGGAATGGGGGAGGGGTGTCTCCAGGGAGCGCCCGGAGAGAGGTCCCTGGAGAAGCACTCCTTGGGAGAAAGGAGGAGGGAACCCCTTGGGGAGAGAGAAGGCGAGTCCCCTGGGGGAAGCGAGGCCCCTGGGACGGGCCACCCACAGGTAACAGGACTGCGCTGCCCCAGGAGAGCGGCAGGACCGGTGGACCGCTCCCCGCGCCCCGCGCCGGGGTAGGTGGGGGTGTCCCTGCGCTCTGAGGGGCTGGGGACAGGGAGACGGGCAAAGGCAAAAGAAAAAGAAGGGAGCCGGCGCGAAGTCTCAGTTATGAAAAAACGCATTGAGCTCCTCGTACATGGGGCCCCGGTCGTGGTGAAGGTGCATATCGTAAGACAAGAGATTCTCCGAGTGGACGCCCCCACGCACGGCCGACGAGCCGAAGACTAGCCCGTGGCCCGTGGGCCGCGAGCCGGGCAGCGCCGAGTAGTGCATAGAGTAGTGGTAGCTTTTCTCGTGGTCGGGCGAGGAGTCCTGCTTGAGTGAGAAGTTGCCATTGAGACAGAGCGGAGGGCTGAGCGGGCCCTCGTACTCGGAGCTGTTGTAGTCCGGGCTCGCGCCGCCACCGCCTGCCGCCGCATACAGCGTCTCGTAGGCGGCGCAGTAGCCGTGGGTCCGCAGGGCGTGCGCCGCGCCGCCGCCCAGGCCGCCGGCCGCCTGGCACTGTGCGCCCGCCAGGCGCGAGCACGGGTACGGGTAGGGATGCATGGCGAACGGGCCGCCCGAGCCGTGGAAGCGGCCGGCACCGTCGGCGCCTTGCTCCGTGAGGAAGTTGCGAGAGTTGAGCTGCAGACAGCCGGCCACCAGATTGGTGGTGGGTTGCGACAGACCCTTGCACAGAGTCTGCACGTAGGACACTAGGTCTGGCCGCTTGCCGGAGCGCAGGATCTCCGAGAGCGCCCAGATGTAGTTCTTGGCTAGGCGCAGCGTCTCGATCTTGGACAGCTTCTGCGTCTTGGAGTAGCAGGGCACCACCTTGCGCAGGTTGTCCAGGGCTGCGTTCAGGTCGTGCATGCGGTTGCGCTCCCGCGCGTTCGCCTTCTGCCGCCGAAGCTTGGAGCGCTCCAAGCGCGCCTTGGTCATCTTGCGCTTCTTGGGCCCGCGCTTCTTGGGCCGCTCGCCCTCCGCCTCGTCCAGTCCTTCTTCCTCCTCCTCTTCCTCCTCCTCCTCTCCCCCCAGCTCGCCTTCCTCCTTGACCTCGGCCAGCGTGGCCTCCGGCCCCTCTTCTCCACGGAGAGGGACTGGCTTGGCCGCCCGGGCTGGCCCCGGAGCCCCCGGCCCGGGCGCAGGCGGTGGCGGTGGCGGCGCGTCGCCCTTTTCGCTCCTCGGCTCGTCGTCTTCGCCGTCGCCCCAGCTGGCGAACTTGGGCACGTCCGAGAGAAGGCCGGGCTCGCTGAACAGGCGGGTCAGCATGGTGCCTGAGGGCGCCCCGCGGGCGGGAAGGGGAAACAGACAGCACAAAGTGAGGGGCGCGCTGGGGTCACGACGCCCCCCCACAACCCTCCTCCACCCCCGAGTCTCGTGCGGGCTCCTGCCTAGGCTACCCTTGATGCCCACCTCCGCCGCCTGCCCCGCCCAGAGCCGGCCCAGCCCTACCCGGCTGCCGGCCTGGGATCTCGGCCCAGGCCCTCTCCCCGGCGCTGGGCCCCGGCTCCGCCCCTCGCTTGAATAGGGGGCTGCTCCCCGCGCCTGCTTCTTCTCAGGGTCAGGGCGGGGACCGGGTGGGGGTTTTAGGGACCAGATATCTTTGCCAGGGGAGGCGGCGCGCTCGCCCTGAAAGCCCGTTCTCTCCTGGCGGTGGAGAGAGGCTGGTCGGCCGCCGGCGAGGACAGCTGCCCCGCTCCGCGCTCTCGCGGCCCGGGCCCCTCGGCCCAGCTCCCTCACCCCTCCAGTGGCTCTCACCCCCACGCTCCCTAATCCAATTTGCAACTTGGCTGCGCGCCGCCCCTTGCTCGGCCCCCACCCCCGCACCCCCAATTCCAGAGGCGGGAGGATCGTCTCCTATAGCCGATGCGTCCCCAGCTCCCGGAGCCGGCTCTGGGCGGCGAGGACTGAAGCAGCGGGGCGTGGGGAGGAGACTGAGAGAAGCGAGCCCAGTCCGTCCCCTCTGCGGTCAGGGACCCCCTTCCCCCTTCAAGGTTCCCTCCCACAAGGCTCTTCAGATCTCGTTGTATTTTGGGATTGATGGGGGAAAAATCCAAATTTGTTTGTTTGCTTCCCTTTTTTTGGTGGTGGGGAAAGGTCGCAGGCTTTTTGGGACAACCATGGAGGGGTCCTCCGTCTCGGCCTCTTCGCATCTCCCCCTCCGTGATCCTGCCTTCCCCGCCCCCCCACCGAGCCCATCGCAGGCAGAGACACCTCCTCTGCAACTCCCTGGGCTGCAGCCCCTAAGGGAGAGAGAACCTGGGGCGCCTCCGATACCCACCCAATGAGGGGGGCATCATCCCAGGAAGGAGGTATTTGAGGACCCTCCTGTCGGCCGAAGCTTCCGCCCCCCCTCCCAACCGGCGGGTCAGATCTAGCTCCCTTTCGGACAACTTACCTCGGAGAGGAGTCAAGGGGAGAGGGGAGGGGAGGGGGGGAGGGGGCAAGAGAGAGAGGGGGGAGAAGAGGGATCTTCTCGCTTATTTCATTGTTCCCCCATCTTCAGGGAGCGGGGGCAGCGGCTCCTCAAGGCGGCGGGCGCCGGCGTCTTCAGAGCGCCATGCGAACCGCGGAGCGAGTGTGGCATCTCTACCAGGCGGGGTACCAGCCTCTATGCCAGGCCATATGGGCTTGGCACGTCACGGGCAGCAGCTATCACATGAGAGACGGTGATTGGCATGCGTCTGCACTGGGGGAGAGCCGGCTCCCCCGGGACCCGCCGCCATCTGTCACTCTGTACTCCAAAAAAAAAAAAAAATTAAATAAATAAAGGAAATAAATAAATATTTCTGCTGCCCTCCCCTCCCCGCCCAACGCAGGGAAAGCAGGGATTGAGAGGAAGGTGGGAGGAGTTGCCCCCCTGTATATAGAGCCCCCCACACGGAAACAATGGTGTGGCAAGGCTGGGCACTGGGGGCTCGTGGTGGCCAATTCTATGCTCCCTCAGGGTCCCACTCTGTCCATTTCCTCCCCTGCAGGCCCCCAAGGTGGGTCAGGGACCAGACCCTGGGTTGGGGAGAAGGGACCTCTGTGCTTGCCCCCACTCCCCAGGAGGGTCCCCTTGGCCACAAAGGGACAGCTGAGGCCCCCTCCCAGGATGGCTGTAAGGCGCGTCCCTGGCCCGAGCCCCATAGGTAGATGTTGGCACCATGCCATCCCTCATCCCTGTCTGCCCCTCCCCCACCCACCCTCACGCACACACAACATATGTGGCGAAACGAAATTCAAACCAAGGGGAAGACAGAGAAAGGGAAAGATGTGCCTGGATGTCTGTGCCTCTGCATGGGCGTGTGTGTGTCTGTGGGGACATGTGTGTATCTGTGGAGTCAGCCGATGGGAGATCTTTCCTTGGTTGTTGGGGGCGTATCCATGTTAGGGTGGAGTGAGGAGGGGCGGTGAGAGGAGCCTGTGCACCACCCATCTGGGGGTGGAGGGGAGGGTCTAAGTCTGGATTCCTAACCTAGAAACCTCTCACTCTCCTCCTCCCACTGCCAGACAGGTGACCAGTCCACCAGCGGCTTTCTCTCCTGGTCTTCAGACTTGGTTATTTGAGGGAAGAGGAGCAGGCAGTGCTGAGAACTGCCTAAGTTCCTGGATGAGACTCAAGCATTCTCCTCCCCTTCTGAAAAATCTGAAAATACTGAAGCCAACTCCAGTAATCCCAAGAGTGGCCAAGGGGAGGTAGGTCAGACAGCTGTCTTGATAAGGAAGGTAGGAAGTTGCTGTTTTATCTTGTGGCTCACCTTTCAACCCTCTCATTGGGCCAGACACAGACACAAATGGCACAGGTTGAAGAGGTGGCTTTGGACACACACACACACACACACACACACTCATGCATACACACATACACACACACACGGATGCATACACATGCACACACATACCTGTTCCTCACCCTGTGGTGTAGAAAAATAGATAACATACCCCTACTCAGATAGACGCACATATGTAAGCAGGTAATCACAGCCCGGTGTAGACAGACCCATCCCCACACCCCATTTCGAGCATTTGTATGTTTTAGACCCACATTTCCTGCCCCTCCAGACACTCTGGCTGACATATGCACACAACTTCAATTATACTTTCAGCACACACATTTTGATGTCTACCATGTGCCAAGCACTGTGGTGGTACAAAAATGAGCACGGGAAGGCCTTTACCCTCAAACTGGGTGGGCAGGGCTCTCTCCCTCTAGGAGGCTCCTCAGGGGCCTTGGGCTGGTAAGACACTGATCTGATGTTGGGTAGGTTGGATTAAGTTCTAAATAGAGACACACATCAGGAGGCCTTGGAGATAGGGGTGCTGGTGCTGCCTGGGACTCTCGAGTCACTGGGCCGGGAGTTGAAAGTAGCCTGAGAATGTACCTCTCCAACTCCTCCTCTTACAGAGGCCTATGGAGGGAAGCTGACCTGCCTAGGAACACACAGGGGAAACACAGAACGGGGCCTAGAATTCAGGCACTTGACCCACAGGCCAGTGCTCCACGTATAAGCCCACAATCTGCCTCAGTGGTCTCTAAAAATAAGCCTACCATGCTTCCCTTCATTCACGAATCCTGGGTCTGCAAGGCAAATCCTATCTCTGGCAGATAGTCGTGGTGGGGAGATTCTGGGCATGGCAGAGAAAGAGGCCAAAGGATGGGCTTCAGGTAGGGCAGAGACTCAAGAGTGCTGGCCAGCCTCCACCAAGTTTGGGCACAGCCTCGAAGGCTTTGCAATCCCTTTACTGAAGCAGGGTCCTCAGTCCTGACTAGTAGCCTTTTTCCTGGAGTCTCCTGGCTCTGTGGTATTTCAATTACATGCCCATGCTCTGGGCTTCTGATTCCTGGCCAACCCCATTACCAACTTAAAAAAAATGTTGGGCCCAGCCAGGCATGGTGGCTCACGCCTGTAATCCCAGCACTTTGGGAGGCCGAGGCAGGTGGATCACGAGGTCAGGAGATCGAGACTATCCTGGCTAACACGGTGAAAACCGGCCTCTACTAAAAATACAAAAAATTAGCAGGGCATGGTGGTGGGCGCCTGTAGTCCCAGCTACTCAGGAGGCTGAGGCAGGAGAATGTCATGAACCCAGGAGGCGGAGCTTGCAGTGAGCCGAGATCGTGCCACTGCACTCCAGCCTGGGTGACAGAGTGGGACTCCATCTCAAAAAAAAAAAAAAAAAAAAAAAATGCGGGGCCCGGCATGGTGGCTTACACCTGTAATACCAGCAGTTTGGGAGGCTGAGGCCAGCAGATCCCTTCAACTCATGAGTTCGAGACCAGACTGGGCAGCATGGTGAAACCCTGCCTCTGCCTAAAATATAAAAATTAGCCAGGCATGGCGGCGCATGCCTGTAGTTCCAGGTACTCGGGAGGCTGAGGTGAGAGGATCGCTTGAGACCGGGAGGCAGAGGTTGCAGAGATCACGCCACTGCACTCCAGCCTGGGTGATACAGCCAGACCTTGTCTCAAAAAAAAAAAAAAAAAAATGCTGAATGCTTTGAGCAAGTTATATAACATCTCTTGGTCTTGATTTCCTCATCTGTAAAATGGGATAAATTATGCTGCACCTTCATAGGGCTGTGGTTAATACTAAATGGAATAATCCGTGCCATGAATGAGCCTCCAATAAATGCCAACTCTGAATTAAAACACCTTGTGAACTGTAAAATGCTTTACAATATTAATTTTTTTGCTCATACCCCTCCCCACACACATTCAGAATGCTTGGTCTATATAGAAACTGAATTTTTGTTAAATTGATGGGCGAGTGAATGGATGAATAAGTCAATAAATGCTTCCTTAGGGGAGAAAGTTCTCTCTCCCTGCCTTCTCCCTTGGACCCTGAGGGCTGGGTTAAACCCACCAGGCGTCTCACAGGCAGGAGGCAAAAACTTGTTCAGGATAAGGGAGCCCTTGGTTGGGGGGTTCCTGCCACCCTTCCAGCCACCTGTCAGGAATGACCTCAACTCTCTGGGTCTGAGAAGCTCCCCTCAGTCACCCAGAGAAGGAGGCCTGAGGTGGGGGGTGTGCACCTGGGGACTTCATCCCTTTCGCTCTGTCTCCTGCCCGTCTTTTCTTCCTTCAGAAAAATGGAACAAGTTTTTCTCACTCGACACATTTCAACTTTTTTTTAGAAGATACAATAAAAACCAGGGGAAAATTGGAACAGAGGGAGGTGTGGGATGGGCCTGCTTCAGACATGGGCTTGAAAGAGGCACAACACGTGTGTTCACATACACACAAGCAAGCATGAACACGCAGGGACATACGCACGCCTCTCTGTGCACCAGAGATGCAGAGATGCAGTGACGGAGAGACAGAAAGAGCCAGAAATGGAAGGAAGGAGACGGAAGGAGAAGGACACCCAGAGATGCCATCTGTTCCTCCCCCTGGCATTGGGGGAAGGGAGTTGGTGAGGGGCCTGGTCCCCTCCAGGTCTCTGAGAGAAAAAAGGGAGTGATGGGCACCTCAGCCAGGCCTGGAAGGCCCCCATTGCTGCCGCCCACTCCTCTTGGAAGGAGCTGGGAGCTGGGGGGCCTGAGGTTCCCACGGAGACATAGCCCCATCCCAAGGGAGGCCACAGTCTGGGCACCTAAAATGGCTGCCTCAGAGGGGTGGCGGCCATTTTGTACAGGCTCAGGTCCTGGGGGCAGGGGTGAGGGGGGCCGAGTGTGTGTGTGGGGGAGGTGGGAGGTCATACCTGAGCAGTCTGGGGGACTCTTGCTCAGGGGACAGGAAGAGTGTTCTAGAAACTGCTCTTGTTATACCCCCGCTCCACCAAAATACATGCATAAATCTTTAACTGCTCCACTCCATCTGACACCCAGAAGGACAGCTAGCCAGTCACCACCACCCAAATAAGATTGGTGGGGGTAAATGTGCTGAAGGAGACTTGATTTCCCACCAAAGCTCCAGGCAGGGAGGGGGGCGGCAGGTGGAACAAACCCAGGTGTCCAGCCCCTGGCCTCAGCCACACATCTATCTACCTCCTGAGGCCTCTCTGGGCTGAGTGGGGCCAGCAGGTGAGAACCCAGTGAGCTTGGGAGCACGGAGAGGGAGGGGGCCACCTGTCTTCCCACCCCCCTCCTCAGATTTGAGGGGAAGGGCAGGAATTTGGAGATCCTTGAGGGACCTGTGTTCCTGCCATTAGCCGTGCTATGGGGGGAGGAGGAAAGGGAGGGGGCAGGCTGGCACTGCCCAGCAGTGTTCCAGCAGTTCAGGATGCTCGAAGATTCCTCCTGAAGCATCAGAGCACCTGCCACCTCCCTCCCCAGCCCCTGCCCCACATCAAGTCCAAAGGATGCTGGGGGAGGGGGACCTGCAGCTTCTTCCTGGCTCTGGGGTGGGCACCTGCCCCACTGCCCCCTCCTCCCCGCCCGCCGCAGTATGCTGGGGAGCGGCGGGCACGCCAGATGGCGTGGCTGAGAATGCGGCGACGTTGCCGGGAGGTGAGGGCTGGCACGGGTGATATGCGGCTGCGTGCCTTGTGGTGCCATGGGGGAGGGGAGGGCAGGGCCAGTGAGGTGTAGCCCCCTCCTCCGTGCCGATCTCCTGTCCTGACCTCCACTCACGGGCCAGGATTCTCTTCAATGTCCTCCGCCTGCTCCCTGGGCTCCCACTGCGGGCCTAGACCCCACCCAAAGATGGGTGGGACCAGCCTGATGCTGAGAGACTGAGGTCAGACCTCTGTTGCATCCTTGTCCCCCGTCCCACCCCCAATCAGGGACAAAGGATGGATAGAGGAGACCCACCAGTCCTGCACCAAAGCCAGCCCCCTCCGGATTGTTTCCTTGCTCTAAAGGTGGCGTGACCTTTGCTCCCGTAACCTTTGACTTCTGGCCTCTGAACCCTGTTTTTCTGAGAAGAGCTCTTTCCCTGATGGGCACTGGTCTCTGAGTTTCCCTTTGGTCAAACGCATTCTCATTCCTCACTAAGATGTTTCCTGGACACCTCCTCCTGGGAGCCTTCCCTGACCTCCCCAGGCAGGGGAGCTTACTACCCTTTGTTAGAAGGACCCATTTACCCATCTGTCTTCTTGCCTGGACCCTGGTGACGACTTGTTCTGTATCTCTTTAGTCTCATGCTTCATGCTGGGCAACATAGTGAGACTCCCGTCTCTTAAAAAAAAAAAAAAAAAGCCCAAGAAAGAGTCTCCACCCTTTATGCCAGGCAGTCCTTCCCAGGTCCACGCCTGGGGCTAATTCAACCTGCCTGGTGCCACGCACATAGCTCTCACTGAGTTGGTGCTTAATAAATGCTTGTTGCATTAATGCCCGGCTGGGCCAGAGAGTTTGGGTCCTGGAACCTTTCTCCTGAGACTCTCCTAAAGCAGAAAGGCTGAGGGTCCCTGTCAAGCCCAGAGTCCTCAGCCCCTTCCCTTGCCTTTTGCACAAATTGCAGTCTGAGGAGGTGGACTTGGGATGGGGGGTCACAGATTCCCCCCAAAGTAGGGCGAGGAGGTTGAGCCTGGGACTGCCAGACTCTTGCTCCCTGGTACCAGGCCATGATCCTGAGGCCACAGGGCCTGCCCTGCTGTGGACCCCCTGCTTGGTCCCCACACCTTCACTTTTCAGCAGGCTCAGAGCCCCCTCCTTCTTACCCCACCACACTCTTGCCCTGCATGGGGCACTCTGAGGAGAGATGAGGTCCAGGGACACAGCTGTGTCCCACTCCCGCTGCTGCATCTCTGCTGATGCTGCTCCCCAGTATCTCAGAACCCTTGGCCTTATGGGCCTGGCCCAGGCCCTCCTCCTCCAGGAAGTTGGCCCTGACTTCTTCTTCTTTTTTTTTTTTTAGACGGAGTTTCACTCTTGTTGCCCAGGCTGGAGTGCAATGGCACGATCTCGGCTCACCGCAACCTCTGCCTCCTGGGTTCAAGCGATTGTCCTGCCTCAGCCTCCCGAGTAGCTGGAATTACAGGCATGCACCACCATGCCCGGCTAATTTTTTATATTTTTAGTGGAGATGGTGTTTCTCCATGTTGGTCAGGCTGATCTCGAACTCCCACCCTCAGGAGATCCACCCGCCTCAGCCTCCCAAAGTGCTGGGATTACAGGCGTGAGCCACCGCGCCCAGCTGGCCGTGACTTCTTAAGGGCCCTTTCTCCTCTGGCTTACCTCATGGGACCAAGGCTACCCACCCTGCACATCCTATCCAAAATGCAAATCCAAACATGGTATTTGCCTACTCTGGCGCCTTCCGTGGCTCCCAGTGTCCCTAAGATGAGGCCATGCTCTTTAGGGACACCCGTGATTTGGCTGCTGCTTTTATCTGTGCCCTCAGCAGCTCCAACTATTTCTGGTTTTACAAGCCTCATGCCTAGGGAGCTTTGTTCAGGCTGTTCTCTCCTCCTGAGGTGTCCAGTCCAGCTTCCTCACCCCTTAAGCCTAAGCATCACCTCCTCCAGGAAGCCGCTCTGGGCAGCACATTTCACGAAGGCAGGAACTGGACCCAGAGCCTGGCACACAGAATATCCTCAATATATAGCTGTGGCACCAAGACCTGTCCTGCCCCTGTTGGGAGGGTGGTGGTGTCAGTTCTTCTGCCCCCAAAATGGAAGGCTGCAAGCCAGCACAGGACCTCTACCCACAGGAAGTCTCTCCTCAAAATCTTCCCTCTTTTCTCTTCAGCTTCCCCACCAATATCAGCACTGACATGGAATGTCAGTTTTCCCCTCTGTAAAATGGGCGTGCTAATAAGCTTCAAATGAGCTAACAGCTCTCTCCAGAGGTGGCTGATTTTGCCTCAAGCAAAATCAGTGTTATTTTTTTCCTTTCTTTTTTCTTATTTATTTGTTTGTTTGTTTATTTTTGAGACAGGGTCTCACTCTGTCACCCAGGCTGGAGTGCAATGGCACAGTCTTGGCTCACTGCAGCCTCCACCTCCTGGGCTCAAGCAATCCTCCCACCTCAGCCTCCTGAGTAGCTGGGACTGTAGGCGCACACCACCTCGCCTGGCTGTTTTTTGTATTTTTGGTAGAGATGGGGTTTCACCATGTTGGCCAGGCTGGTCTCGAACTCCTGACCTCAAGAGATCTGCCACCTTGGCCTCCCAAAGTGCTGGGATTACAGGCGTGAGCCCTGCGCCTGGCCCAATGTTATTTTTTTTTTATTTTGTTCCTGCAGCTCTCTTCATCACCATATCTTTGTTCTGCTTCTCTTGTGAGTTTTCCATGGAGAAGTTGATGTCTTGCTCCAGCCCCTCCCAAACCCACTCCCAGAGTCCACACAGGAAGGCAGAGGAACAGGGAGCTCAAGGTGGCAACTGTACCAGAGTTAGCAGCGTCGTGACCTTGGTCAGATGATGTAACCCCCTGCTTCCTCATCTGTAAAATGGGACTAGCACCACGGTTCACCTGGTCACCTGCAGTTCAGCACTGATGGGAGGAACAAAAGGACAGCAGGTTATGAAGTGTGCACTTGGGTGGCCAAGTGCTGGTGGATGGGGGTTGAGGAACTCCTCCCTGATGCTGCAGCGCAGGGCAGTGGGGACAGCACAGGACCAGGCTGTATCCTGGGCCCTCTTTCCTTAGGGCGGGCTCTGTTGTGACCTTCCCTGTGACCTGGGCATTTCCCAGTTTCTGCCCCTGGAAATCAGAGCCAGGGATCTGGGATGGAGAATTTTAGGGGCTTGGTGCTGGACTATTCCCTGAAACGTCCCTTGAGCCCATGGGTGCAGGGGACATATGGGCCTGACAGTAGGCACAGATGACCCACACCATAGTGGTGATGCTAGTGCTCAGGAGGACAGCCCCAAAGGGTCACTGGGGCAGAATGTATGGTGTGTGCAGGACACAGTCAGGGCAGGAGGTCGCAATTTTTTTTTTTTTTTTTTTTTTTTTTTGAGAAGGAGTCTCGCCCTTTCACCCAGGCTGGAGTGCAGTGGCGCCATCTCGGCTCACTGCAGGCTCCGCCCCCCGGGGTTCACGCCATTCTCCTGCCTCAGCCTCCCGAGTAGCTGGGACTACAGGCGCCCACCACCACGCCCGGCTAATTTTTTTGTATTTTTAGTAGGGACGGGGTTTCACCGTGTTAGCCAGGATGGTCTCGACCTCCTGACGTCGTGATCCGCCTGCCTCGGCCTCCCAAGTGCTGGGATTACAGGCGTGAGCCACCGCGCCCGGCGGAGGTCGCAATTTAACCAGAGATCTTTTGAGTCAGCCCCAGGAGTGGACCTGGGAAGGACTGCCTGGCATAAAGGGTGAAGATTCTTTCTTTCTTTTTCTTTCTTTTTCTTTCTTTCTTTCTTTCTTTCTTTCTTTCTTTCTTTCTTTCTTTCTCTCTCTCTCTCTCTCTCTCTCTTTCTTTCTTTCTTTCTTTTGAGACGGAGTCTTGCTCTGTCACCAGGCTGGAGTGCAGTGGCACCATCCCAGCTCATGGCAACCTCTGCCTCCCGGTTCAAGCAATTCTCCGGTCGCAGCCTCCCGAGTAGCTAGGACTCTAGGCGCACGTCACCACACCCAGCTAATTTTTGTATTTTAGTAGAGATGGGGTTTCACCATTTGGCTAGGCAGGTCTCAAACTCCTGACCTCAAGCGATCCACCCACTTTGGCCTCCCAAAGTGCTGGGATTACAGGTGTGAGCCACCATGCCCAGGCGTTTTTTGTTTTTTTTTAGAGACAAGAATCTTGCTATGTTGCCCAGGCTGGACTCAAACACCTCGCTTCAAGCAATCCTCCCACCTTAGCCTCCCAAGTAGCTGGGACTACAGGCCCACATCACTGTGCCCTGCCTGACTTTTTAATTGGGGTCCACAGGGAGGGAAGGGAATAGTCTAGAGAGGTAGGGTCTCAGGGGCCACTCCCCATTTTACAAATGAAGAAGCCACAGAGAGGGGAAGCAACCTGTCTGGTGTCACACAATAAGTGAGTGGCAGAGCTGGGACTGGAAACCAGGACTCTCTTGCCACTTTGGGGTCCTCCCGTTCCCAGAGCCTCAGCACTCTGTGTGATAACATACTTAATAATGTAATAATGACAATGGTGAGTGCTATCTGTGCCAGGCACTGGCCTTCACAGGAATCATTTTATTCTTGACAAGACATCTGTGGGAGAGATTCCTAGTACCACCACTTAAAGACCAGGATGCTGAAGCACAGAGAGGTTGCCGTCAAGGCTGATGTGTCAAGGTCACACAGCTAGAAAGTGTCAGAGCTGGGATTTGAACCAAGTTTGGCTTGACTCAGGGCTCATGCTCTTACTCATTATTATAAAATGTGTCCCTTTCTCTGAAACCGCTGTGGTCTCCACACCGTAGGACCAGCAGACCCCGCAATGGAGAGGGAAAGGAGGGTGCCCTGGGAAGGACTTGTGCCCAGGGTTTGCCCTCTGGCCAGGTCCCCAAGTCACAGGAGCCATGATGTCCTGGCCTGGATCTATCAAGTTCTGCTCATGGGTGGGTAGGTGAGTGGAGGCTGCTTCTAAACAGAGGGGGAGCGGTCACATTAACCATGGAGTTTTTCCACCCTGTATGCCACTTCCCTCAGCTTCTTCAGAAGACGCCCTCCTAGCCCTTGCAGACTCAGCGAGGTGCTGCCTCCACCAGGAAGTCCTCCCTGATGTCCCCTGATGGCGCTCCCGCCTCTGGCCCTTGGCACCGCCTTGAACATTTGGGGATGGACGGACCAGCTTCAGGAGCCCCAGCTTCACCACTTGCTCACCAGCTACTTGCAGCTCCCGCCCCTGTCTGCCCTCCTGTCTGTAAAATGGGAATAAGGAGCCCCGCCTCACAAAATCTTTGTAAGGAGGAGCAGCGGCGTCCTAGGAGCAAGCACCTGGCGCCCGGTGAGCCCCCGCCACTCGCTCCTTCTCCTCCTTGTCCTTCTGGCTTGCTCCCGGTTCTCTCCTCGCCACCCCCGCCCCGCGCCTGGCACGGCGCCCGGCGCGCCCCAGCCGCCCAATCCCGGCTCGCAGCCCTGACTTCCTGCCCGCGGGCTCCCTCGGCACGTGCCCCGCGCCCCCTGGGACCGCGCGCCCTCCCGGGCGGCCTCCCCGCAGCATCCCGCTTGGGGGAGCCGGGCTTGGGGGCGCGGGTCGCCCCGGCTCGGAGGTGGGGTCGGCGGGGGCCGGGCGGGCCGGCCGCGGCGGCGGGAAGGAGACGCTGCCCCTTTAAGGTGCCACCGCCGCGTGGCAGGGAAACAGCTTGTGCCAGCCCCATTCCGCCCGGCTCCGTTCGCTACAAGAAACACAATGCATAACAATCAGGCGCGCGCTTGGAGCCATGCCACGCGGCGGGGGCGGGGCGGGGGCGCCGGAGTCTCGACCCCGGACCTGTGTCCTGGGCCCGCAGGGGGAGTCCTGCGCCATGCTCCCGGGCGCGGCCGCCCTGTGCCCCAGCGAGGTGCCCCGGTGCCTCCCACCTCGCCCGCGCTTGCCTCCCCTCGCTCCCCGCCATCGCGCTCCCTACAAAGTTCATTTCCACTAACTCTTTTCCAGGCCACTTCCCCCTCACGTCTGACAATCGGGGCCCCTCATTCTCCCAGTAATCACTCCACTGCACTAATTGCACATGCAAATATGCAAATGCGTATTAATTAATTACTATACTAATTAGTTCTGTGGTATTTGCGAGTAATAAATCATTGGATGGGAGCGAGGAAGCTGGAGACCTGGCCCATTTTCATTCTGCATAAAATTTTAATGGTCTCTCTGGCTGATCCGGGACCGCAGCGCGCGGAGAGGCTCTTAAAGGGCCAGTGGCGGCGGGAAGGGGCAGCGGCGGGGATCGCCGTTGACCCCGGCGGGGACTGGCGCCCTGGACGGGCTTGGAGATGCGGCCTCACGTTCTGCAGGGGCCGTCTCCGGCGTGCGGTGGCTTCTGCCTCCCACTCTGGGGCTCAGTGTCCTCCTGAGTGGCTTCTAAGGAGAGAACCTGGGCGGGGACCAGGAGCTGAGCTACGATTCTTTAAGAAAGAGGTCTAGGAGATGTGAGAGGCCAATGCCAAGGCTTTGGGGCCCCAGGTAGCCTGGGAGACAGGAATGAAGACTCCATCTCCTGGATGGCTGAGTAAACTGAGGCACAGGACAGGCAAATCTTAGCTCCTACTCCTCTTCTCCCAAGGGGAACGAAGCTAGAAGGATGTTCTGGGTGGCCCCAGCCTTTTCTTATATCTGATGGGCGCCACAAGGTTGGGGATGCCTCCAGCTTTCCCCTTCCACATGATCAAGCCGCTGCCCCGCCCCCATGGGCACCAGCTGGCACCCTGGCAGAGTAGTCCTGGGCTTGAGTGGGCCCTGGGGACCCTGCTTTATTTCCAGGAGGTAGTCAGGACCCGGGCACAGGGAGGGGGCTGGCTGCTTGGCAGGGCCATTGACTGGGGGAGGCACAGGGAACCAGTTGTGCTCATGCCAGGGTGTAGGAGGATGCCAGAGGTGGGCACCTTAAGGAGGTGGGGGACTGTGGGCTTGTCCTGAGCCGGTATTCCCCGTGCCAGGGTCTCTAGTCTGGTTCCGCTCAGCCTCCAACCTTCTGCCATCAACAAGCCCCTGGATAAGGCACAGCCTAAGGAGGGTCAGTGCTCTAGTGGGGGCCGATGATAATGACAGCAACTAACAAGACTGTTAACTCGGCAAACATTTATTTAGCTGGAGAACTGTTCAGCAAGCTCTAGGTGCCTCACGACCCCCCAGTGACACAAGTTCTGTTACAGTCTCTGTTTTAAGGATGGAGAAACAGGGGCACATGAAGGTTAAGCAACCTGCTCAAGGTCACCCAGCTGTGAGTAGTGGAGTGGAGTTTGAACCCAGACAGTCCAGCTCTGGCATCTGGGCTCTTTCCAGCACACCACCTCTCCCCACCACCATTTCTACAGCTCCTGCTCTCAACCACGTCCTTTACTAAGAACTTCATGGGCAGTATCCCATCCAAACCTTGCAACAACCCAGAAGGTAGGTTCTGGAATTATCTCCATGTGGAACACAAGGCTCAGAGAGGTTGACTAAGCTGCTCTGGAACACACAGGGAAGATGTAGCAAGGCCAGGCTCACACCTGGCCTGTGTGAGGGCAGAGTCCAACAGAGTCCCCCAGGCCCTCTGATCCCTCCCCATCTCTGCCCCTGCTGGGATCTCTGCCTCCTGGCAGAGCAAGAGGGCGTCATGGTAGCCCCTGCTGACTAGAGACATGGAAGGGCTTTCAGTTAGGTGGTAGGGAGAACTTGCTTCTTGAAAGGTGGTGGCTCTGGGGGCTGGGGTGGGATGGAGCCTTATCTTCCTTTACTAGAAGCAGGCCAAGGAAGTGCCTTGGCTGTGTAGTGGGAGATGAGTGGGGATGGGGGTGGAGGGGTGGGGGAGAACAGAAGGGCCCAGAATGATAAAGCCTTGTGAGGACCACATAACTCAAGAATCCTGGCTGGGTTTTAAAAATTTTGTCCCTGATAGGCCGGGCGTGGTGGCTCACACCTGTAATCCCAGCATTTTGGGAGGCCAAGGCGGGCAGATCACTTGAGGTCAGGAGTTCGAGACCAGCCTGGCCAACAAGGTGAAACCCTGTCTCTACTAAAAATACAAAAATTAGCCAGGCGTGGTGGTGGGCGTCTGTAATCTCAGCTACTTGGAAGGCTGAGTCAGGAGAATTGCTTGAACCTGGGAGGCGGAGGTTGCGGTGAGCCAAGATCGCTGCCGCTGCACTCCAGCTTGGGCGACAAGAGCAAGGCTCCATCTCAAAAAAAAAAAGAAAAAAAAATGTGTCCCTGCATTCCTACCTGCCCCCCACCCATTGTCCCTTGAAATCTCTTGGGCACCCCCACCTCAATAATTGCTATTTGGGTTTCCTATTTGGGTTTTCCAGGAGCTTCGGTCTCCAGCAGGGGGATGAGAAGATAATACTAAGCATCACTTTGTAATAAATCACTTGTTTTTTTAAACTGTGTGCTTATGAGCATCAACTTGCTTAGTTTTTATAATTCTATTGTTATCCCCATTTTATAAATGGAGACACCGAGGAAGGAGAGAGAGGTTAAATGACTTGGCCAAGGTCACACAGCTACTAAGTGGTAGAACTGGGACTTGAGCTTCTGAGCTGGGGTGCTTCACCACCCTGCACACACTGAACCAGATTGACCCCCTTGCCCAGCAGTCAGGGATCATGGTGGCAGGTGGCCTTTCACCCTGGGTGCCTTTGGAACTTGCAGATGCAAGGAGAAAGAACAGGTCTCAAGCCCGCAGTTCACATGGCCCTGCCCCATGTGAATTTTCATGGTGCTGTTTATATGCTAGTAGAAACTGAGCAAAGTGAGTGTTCAGGTGGCCCTGAGCCCTCCACACTGGAGCCTCAGGACAGGTGAGCACTGGGACTCTCCCAGCATCCCTTGCCCCCTCCCAGCCCACCCTTGAGAGCACAGCAGGGTCAGGGAGTCTATTAGCATCTGTCAGGGGGACCACCCTGAGACAGAACACTGGGATTCCCATGCTCTCAGGGTCCCCTTACCTCCTGGTGGCTCAGGGGGACTTCCCCAGGGAATCTGGACACCCTCATTTCCCCAGAACTAGAGAAACCTTTGACACCCACCTTCTGGACCTGGAAGTCGGGTGGGATGTGGGGGTTGTGGGACTTAGGGAGGGATGGCCCTTGGGCTGCAGCCCATTAGGAAAGAAAACCCATCCCTGTCTCAGCACTCCACGGAAGACCAGAGAAGCTGGGTTCATCAGGGTCCACACCCCCGCCCCCACCCCCCTGCCCCACAAGATGCCCAGTTTCTGGGTGAATGGGGGCAAGTTGGAGAGGTTGGGGGAAGAAGGCAGGAGGGGCAGGCTGGCGGCTCTGAGCTTCTCCATGCAGCCCCCGGGGCCGGGTGCCTGGGCAGGAGGACGGGGCAGAGCAGCTGCTGGCGATTTATTAAGCAGTCACGGAAAAATTGGTTTATAAATTAACAGCTGTTTTAACTTTAGGGCCTCTTCTTCAGGGAATGGAAGCAGCCGACTGGACGGGCATTGGAGTGTGTGTAAGGCTGGTGGAGGGAGTGGGAGGCGGGGGCTCCGGCAGCTGGCATTCTACGGGGGCAGCCTCAGCTGGCACCTCGGGGGGGCACCAGGCAGTGGCCAGAGCAGGGGGTCTCCAGGTGCCGGGGGCTGAGGCTGCCACCGCTGTGGGCTGCAGCTTGCTCTCTTCTCAACAACCTCCCAGCTCCCACCTGGGGGCGCCAGAGGGCACATATACTGCTGTACTCGTTTGTGCCGCCAGAGGGCAGCCTCCGCACATCGATCTCTGCTGCTCCCGAGAACTATCCAAACCGGCGGGACTGAGAGAGAGAAACCTGGTCCAGGGCAGAGAAAGAGAGGAGCCGACTGCAGTGCGTGCAAGCGATCTTTCACGCGTCCATCCTGAATGTGTTAAAAGCAGCAGTTAAAGAGGGAGGGCTCTGGAGTTGGACTGTCTGCGTTTGAACCCAGACTCTGGGCAAAAGCTGCTGAACCTCTCTGAATCTAATAGCCTCATCTGTGAATTGGAAGGATACTAGCGAGGATTAAATGAGAGTGCATAGGAAGGGCCTAGCCCCGGTGCCCAGCACAGAGACTCCATATATGTCACCGTTGTCAATTTCTGACTCATGTATTCATCTATTCATTCACTTCTCAAACCATCCTCTCGGCGTCATGCAGTGCCTGCTGTATTCTGGGTACTGTGGCAGGTCGGTGATGATGTAAAAAGAGATGGCGGCCAGGGACAGTGGCTCACGCCTGTAATCCCAGCCCTTTGGGAGGCCGAGGCGGAAGGATCACTTGAGCCCAGGAGTTCGAGACCAGCCTGGGCAACAAAGTGAGACCCTGTCTCTACAAAAAAAAAAAAAAAGCCGGGTGTGGTGGTGCACATCTGTAGTTCCAGCTACACAGAAGGCTGAGGCAGGAGGATCGTTTGAGCCTAGGAGTTCGAGGCTGCAGTGAGCCGTGATGGCGCCACTGCACTCCAGCCTGGGCAACAGCGCAAGATCCTGTCTCCAAAAAAAAAGGTGAGAAAGACACGTATCAAAATAGTGTGCTAAGAGTTACGATACACCCAATGAGGGGAGAAGGGAGATTGACTTGGATGGGGCAAAAACGAACGTTCTGGGGTGACAGAAACATTATATATCTGTATTGTGGTGGTCAAATGCTATATAAATTTCCAAAAACTCATTGAAATGTATGTTTAACACTTTCTTGTAGGCAAACTGTAACTCAACAAAGCTGATTTGAAAAAAAACACCTAAGCACCCAATGTGAATTTACCGAATGGGCAAAGGGATGGACGATGTGTGAATGAATGAATGAGTGCGTGTGTAAATGAGTCTCAGATGGTTGTCCACCTGTCTTGGTGCCACCACTGCTCCTACCGAGGGTGTCCTTGCCCTATCCTCTCGGGTACACGGGTTTCCCCAGAGAGGTGGGCCTTGGAATTCCTCTTCCTCCCGCGTCCCCCCTTCTCCCTTCCCCCAAGGGCAGGGAAAGACACCGCAGTGCTCCCAGCCAGCACTGCCCGGCTCCTCTAAGGGTGTTTCCTGGGACTTCCGGGGCCTCCCTTCCAGCTGCCACATGCCAACCCAGCCAGCTCCGGCTCAGCTCTGTGGTGCCAAGGTCGCGTGTGTGATGCCCAACTCCAGACCCACAGTGCCTGCAGCAACTACCCAAACCCTGGCCGACTCCGCCACCTGCCGGCTTTTTCCGGAAGTGCATGCCGAGAGCTCTGGGGAAGCCGGAACCTCGGTCAAGGGCTATCAGGAACCCTGCCCTGGCGGGGGCTTTATTTTTCTTCCTATTGAATCGTCGCAGCCACCATGTGAGGTGGGCTCTGAACCATAAGGAAACTGAGGCACAGAGAATAGCTAAGAAATGTGTCCAAGTTCACACGGTAAGTTACAGACCTGAAATTCTACCCAGGGCTGGGACTTTCCAGTTAATGTTCTGTCCAGGTAAACACATCTTGCTTGGGAGGAGAGAGGGACAGATCCGAGTGTTCCTTCTCCCCCCATCCGGGGAAGAGGGCAAAGGCCTCACACCACCCTCCCAAATTTTCCCTCCAAAGGTGAATGCAGGGCCTCCTGCACGCCAGGCCCCGTGGCAGGCATCCAGCAATGGCGTGAAGATACATGATGGGAAAGAAACGCCTCAAAATAGTGTGCTCAGACCCATAGTACATTAATAGACACCCTACCGTCAACTTTTTCTGTCAGTCCAAGCAGAGAGACCCACAGTTCAATCAGAGTTAAGTCAAATGAGGTCTTGAATTTGTTCCTTGGACCCAACCGCCTGTGCTTCTAACCCAAGAATAATAACCAAGAAGTGGCATATTATTTTTACATCTTATTTGCATATGATTAATTCTAAGTCAAAGTGAATGCAGGGCACCCTGGCCCCTTGCTTCTCAGTGCCTTCCCACCCCCACCCGGTGCCTGGTCCTGGCCACCTCCCCCAGCCCCTGCCAGGCTCCACTGTCCCCAGCAGCCCCTCCCCACTCCTTGCCCCTGCCCACCCTTCCCCCAGCTCTCAGGAGTCCCATTCCCTTCCTCCTCTGTCGCCCACGCAGCCCCCACCACCTGGCCGCCCACCTGAAAAACTTTTCCCCAAGTTCTTGAGAAGTCGCGTAGGATCCAGGAGAGAAAAATCAAAGTAATAAAACCTCATTTAATTCCTAACGGAGGGCAGAGCTGCGAGCTGCAATTATCTTAATGCTGAGCTATTTTTACTCTCTCTCCATCTCTGTCTTCTGCCTTTCTCCGTTGTGAGGCTCGCTATCTCTCTCTCTGCCTCCCTTTGTCTCTCCGTCTCTCAACCATGTTTTCTGTCTCTCTTTGCTTTCTCCTCTCTCCCCCAATCTCTCTCTCACGTCCTGTCTCTGTGCAGTCTCTTCCTCCTCCTTCGTGTCTGTCCCCTGTGTCTGTCCCTCTGTCAGCCAGTCTTCCCCACCCTTCTTGGCCCCAGGATTTAGATGCCAGAAGTGTTGGTGCCTGGCCACAGGCTGGGGGAGATGGGCAAACACCCTCCCTCCGCTCCCAAAGACCTCATCTTCCAGGCCTAGCTGAGAGGGAGGCTTCTCTGCCCTTATCTCCCTTCTCAGCTGCCCCAGCCTGGGATCCGGGGAATGTTTCCTGATCTGGGGTCTCCCAGAGCTCCAATCGGTTCAGCAGAGCCTCCATAAATAAGCCCTCCTGCTCAAATGGGGCTCAGCTGCCATGTTCCCTGAGGCCTTTTCAGCTTCTACAGGCTCTGAGGTGCAACTGGTGCTGATGCCTCCGTCTCCACCCTCTCATCACCCTCCCAGCTGTCCTCTGTCCCCTTCATCCCCACAATCCTTCCCCACACCGCCAGCACTGGAAGCCACAAGCCCCTTCCCCACCTCTGCCCACCCAGTGGCTGTCCGGGCCACTGCCTGGACCATGCCCTTCCCGTACCCCTTCTTCCTTTCATGACCTCCTTATTTACCCTCCCAAGGCACTGCCAAACTGGCCTTCGCCATTCCCCACCACACCCCATCTTTGACAGAGGTTCTGGGCCAAGCCAGGGGCTGCCAGAGATGCCTACACCCCTGGGCCAACAACTTGGCATCCGGCTGTTTCCCAACAAGTATATAAGTCAACAAACACACAGGGACTTGAGCCAGGCCTGGGGTTGGCCAATGTGGAGCTGGGTGGCCAGGACATCCTAATCCTATGAGCAACACTCTGGCCCTCCTGCCACCCTTTCCCTCACCCCCAGAGTGGGCCCTGACCCCAATTCCAGAAGATTTCTCTGGCCTCTCACTCCACCCAGGACCCAGATGCTGGGGCTGGGAGTGGAAAAGCTGCAGGAGGATTGGGGGTAGGGAGGGCTCCTGGACGTTTCAAGCCTGAGAGTGACCAGGAGAGAGGACGCCAACACAAACAGAGCCCCAGGAAGACATGCATGTACGTCTACACACGCACCCTCTCGGTGCTAGACAGAAGCATTCAGACCCTCTGCACAGCTCCAAGGAGGGAAACAGCAGCTCCTGCAAAGGTACCCAAGGCCCGGACAAATAGACTAAATAGACAGGGACATTCCACCCACAGGGCCAGCTCCTCCCGCTCCCGCTTCAGAGACACACACAAACACCTCGAGAGAGAGAGAGGCTCACACCTGTCTCCCCCAACCCTGCTTCTGAATGCACCAAATTCACGCATGTGATGGCACGTGTACAGGCAGCCCCCAAACCGCCCCCCCCAACTCTGGGCCGGCCCTGTCCTCCCCACCCCATTAGATCCGGAGAGGAAAGACAGGAGCCACGTGAATCCACAGTACATCATGGCAGGGCACATTCCCCTTCTCCCTCACAGGAGCGCTCACACATCCACAACCTCATACCCCAGCAACTGCGCAGCGGAGCTGTGGATACAGTCCCCCACCCCCTGCAAGCTGGCACATGCCTGCCCATCACCTTGACAGCCTCTGACATCCTCCCCGACACCCACACCCTCCCCCGCACACACGCAGTCCTCCCACACCCTGCCACTCACACCTGCATCTTTGACACTCTGACACACTTACACAGACACACTCACACCACACCAACCCCCCAACACACTCCCTGGCTATGGGCACCACAGGCCCCTGGCACACCCCTGCACACTCTCCCTGCCACGATGACTGACACGTGTCCTCCCACACACAACTCGGTCACACTCGCTCCCTTTCCAGGACACCCCCATTCACAGCGTGACAGGCTGGTACTCTCCCCACGACCTCGCAGGCCTCCCTGAAACTCCCAGTACCAGGACCACGAAGGGGTTAAAGCCAGAGTCCTGCCTCCCCGCTGCCCCTCTCCCCCTCCTCCCCCTTTATCCTCTCTGCTGGACTCCATCAATAATGCAACTTCAAGTTCTGGGGAGACCGCAGGGGGCCCCCCAGCCGGCTCCCCAGGCCTTGGCTCTAACTCCCACCCTCCTCCCAGCCCCAGGAGAACACGATTCTCCATGCTCATTGGCCAGTTTCCCCTAAACCCTCCCTCCGAGCACCCGGGGGCCAGTCCCAGGCGGAGGGGACGGGCTGGGGACCCCAAAGCTGGGACCGGAGGGGTGAGCCCGGCAGAGGCAGAGACACACGCGGAGAGGAGGAGAGGCTGAGGGAGGGAGGTGGAGAAGGGCGGGAGAGGCAGAGAGAGGAGACACGCAGAGACACTCAGAAGCGGAGAGACACCGAGACGCAGAGACACTCAGGAGGGGAGGGACACCGAGACTCACAGACACCCAGGCCGGGGAGCGCGAGGGAGCGAGGCATAGACCCGGCTCAGCGGGCGCGGGGGGCGAGCCCCGAGTCCCGAGAGCCTAGGGGCGCGCCCAGCCCAGGCGCCGACCCTCCTCCCGCTCCCGCGCCCTCCCCTCGGCAGGCACGGTATTTTTATCCGTGCGCGAACAGCCGTCCTCCTCCTCCCGCCGCACAGCCCGCCGCCTGCGCGGGGGAGCCCAGCACAGACCGCCGCCGGGACCCCGAGTCGCGCACCCCAGCCCCACCGCCCACCCCGCGCGCCATGGACCCCAAGGACCGCAAGAAGATCCAGTTCTCGGTGCCCGCGCCCCCTAGCCAGCTCGACCCCCGCCAGGTGGAGATGGTAAGGGGCCCGTGCCCCACCCCGGCAGCGTCCCCGACACACCCCGCGGGGCTCTTCGCGCTCCCAGGGCGCTGCCCCGGCCGGACTGGCCTGGGGGTGAGGGCGCAAGGAGAGCTGGGCTCTGCCTCGGTCAGGACGGGGCGCGGGGCCGCGTGTGAAGTTAGCTGGAGACTCATGCAACTTTTCCCCGCGGCTTCGGTCCTGATCCCGGGGCCAGAGAGTTCCTGGCAGTGAGGCTGGGGGTGCGGGGGTGGGGGGACAGGCCGATTCCAGACCGCCCAGGAGTGGGGTGGGGGCGTCCTTTGGTCCCAGCACAGTCCCCAAAGTGTAGTCAGTCTCCTAGGCTACCACCGGGACCGCTCCGCCTGGCTCTAGCCCAGAGCTGGTCAGATGTGAGCAGCGGTGGACACTGACCTTGTCACCCAGGGCAGGAGTGTGAGGCCGCCACCGGGTGACCCCACTGCCCTGCCCCTCTCTAATCCCGCGTGTGTGCCTGGGCCGGGGTCGCCAGAATCTGGCTCTGGCCTCCTGCTGTCAGGCCCCAGAGCCCCATCCCCAAGGAGGGAGAGGTGAGGAGTCATCACAAAGCCAGACCTCTTCCCACAGACTACTGAGTCCTCCCGAGGGCCTTCTTGGGGGTTGAGGGGCTTCCAAAGGCTGGCGGGTGCTGCGACAGAGGGCTTCACTTCCCATCCCTAGTGGAGCAGGGGTCACTTGTTGCTGAGATGCAGCTGGCTCCCCACCGAGCAGTGATGAGGGGGCCAAGTCATTGTGGGGCGAGATAGAGGGCAGGGGGTACAGTCCTGGGCCTAAGCAGCTTTGGGTCATGAGGGTGTCATGGGGAGCTTGGCTGGGGAGGTGGCAGTTTCAGCTTAACTCACCTGGTTCTCTTTGTGCATTTCCCTGGAGCTCAACAGGGACCTAATTAACTGACAGTTGGTCTGATTGCCAAGCTGGGGGGTGGGGGGGTCAGTTGCTGGGAGTGCTCAGCACTCGCCTCCCCCCAGTTCAGCTTGGCTCACCTAGCAAGGAGGGCAACTTTTCATTTCTCACAAGGACTTGGTGAAGAGTTCTGCAGCCTTACAGAGACTGGCAAAGAAGCCCAAACCCAGGCCCCCAGAGAGGTCCCCCAGGCCCCTTTGGGTCCCTGAGCCTCAGCTGGAGGTGGGGGGTGCCTGCAGTGCCCTGGCTCAGTCTCCTTCTGAAAAGCTGGATCCAGCTTGTTTGGAGCCCTTGAGCTGATTTTATGTGGGCAGGGCCACGCGGGTGCCATGGCCCGTGGGGCGTCTTCCCCAGAGGGCCCAGCCCTCGCAGCTGGAGCTGTAGCCAGCTTTGGCTTCTGAGGTCTGATGTTTTCAGAAACTGGGGAGAGGAAGGGCCTTGGTGGGAGAAGATAGGAAGGGCCTTGGTGGGAGAAGATAGGAAGGGAGATGTCTGTTCTGGAGTAGCCATGGAGTGGGACAGGCATTGGCTGGGAGTCAGTGACTGGGGTTTTTCTCGTCCTTTGGACTTGGTGTGCTGTGTGGCCTTAAGCACATTGCCAAACCTCTCTGAGCCCTGCTTTTTCACCTCTATAAAATGAGGGGGTTAGGTGAGCTACAGAGTTCCTTTTGGCTCTGACAGACTTTGATTCAAAGGTTCCCTGGGGACTCCAAAGCACTGTTTGTTCCCTGCTGCCTGGGGGTGGGGGAGGGCTGCAGGTGTCCATCCTGTCACCCCTCCGTCCATCTCCTTAGATCCGGCGCAGGAGACCAACGCCTGCCATGCTGTTCCGGCTCTCAGAGCACTCCTCACCAGGTAGGCCCCTCCCTGCCCACTTAGCCTCGGCCCCACCCTAGCTCTGATGCCTTCCTAGGGGCCCTGCCAAAGTCCCATGAACAGGAGTCAAAGCTGGAGACTGGGAGTGGATAAGGTCTGGAAACCCAACTCTACTGGCTTTATTTATTGACATGACACCTCCCAGCCGCAGGAGGGAGAGGGCACACTTTCCCTGTCCCCAGAGACTGAGACCCTGGGGAAAATAACTCGGATTCTTTCTCTCTCTCCCTGTTCTCTTTTCCTCCTCACTTGGTTCTGGTTCGGTTGGCTTTGGTGGCCTTCCTCAGAGGAGGAAGCCTCCCCCCACCAGGTGAGTTTCCTGGGCAGCTGGAAGGAGGGATGCCTGGGTTCCTTGGGGTGGGGTGGACGGGTGCCCACAGTGACAACCAACCAGTATGGGGTGCCACCCAAGAGGACACATTAGCATATCAGTGGACAGTCCTCTGAAAGTGCCTCATGCCAGGGTGCCACCAGCAGATCCTCCTCTGCTCAGACTCAGGGTGGAACCTCCAGGACCTAGAGTCCTGCCCTGAACCAGGCCATGGCTTATGGGGGCCCCCCCAAAGCCACAGGGTGAGGAGGCTCAGCCTAGGTGCAGGACCCATTAGCAGAGGCTAAATCAGTCCGCTTAGGTGGCCATGGGTGGGATGGAGTGGAGGGAAGGTGAAGGGAAGGGGCCTCTGCTGAGCCCCTTTAACCTGGCACTTCCCCTGGCAGAGAGCCTCAGGAGAGGGGCACCATCTCAAGTCGAAGAGACCCAACCCCTGTGCCTACACACCACCTTCGCTGAAAGGTACTATCCCCCTACCGACCTTCCTGACTGTCCGCTTGATCCCTGGAACTGGGCAGACGCTGGGGGAGCTTTCGTCAGTGGGGAGGGATTGTTTCGCCACACATAGCCAGCTGTCAGCGTGGCGCAACAACCCAACGTAAAGACCAATTTTTTCTCAGTCTGGCCTTGCAAAACACAGGAGTCCCGAGGCTGCAATGGGCAGCTATGGGCCTTAACATCGGGTTGTGGGCTTGAAAGAAAAGAGATGGCTGGCCTAAGACAACCAGCAGGCATCCGCGTGGAAGGGACTCCACCTGCAGCTCCTCTTCACCAGCCTGTGCTGGACCACCTCCCACCCCTGCTCATCCAGGGCACCTTCTGCTGTGGGCTTCACTCCTGGCCTCCCCTCCCATTCGCATCCCATTTGCACAGATCTGCACACTGGTCTCCTCTTTCCTGCTTCCCTTTCTCCATGGAAAAGCAAGACATTCCTTTTGCACACACTTACTGAACACCTAGTATATGCCAGGCCAAGTTGGTGGGCATTGGGCAGAATAAGATGAGTCAGATTTGGTCCCTGCCCCCTTGGGGCTCCTTGCCTCGAAGGGTCAGGGAGGGGCCAAGTAAGGTGGCTCACACTCGAAATCCCAGCACTTTGGGAGGCCAAGGCGGGAGGACTGCTTGAGCCTAGGAGTTCGAGACCAGCCTGGGCAATACAGTGAGACCCCCATCTCTATGAAAAACTTACAAAGTGAGCTAAGCGGTGGCTCACGCCTGTAATCCCAGCACTTTGGGAGGCCGAGGCGGGCAGATCACCTGAGGTCAGGAGTTTGAGACCAGCCTGACCAACACGGAGAAACCCCGTCTCTACTAAAAATACAAAATTAGCCAGGCGTGGTAGCGCACGCCTGTAATCTCAGCTACTCAGGAGACTGAGGCAGGAGAATCACTTGAACCCGGGAGGCAGAGGTTGGTGGTGAGCCGAGATCGCACCATTGCACTCCAGTCTGGGCAAAAAGAGCAAAACTCTGTCTCAAGAAAAAAAAAAAAGTGAGCTAAGCATAGAGGTGCACACCTGTAGTCCCAGATACTTGGGAGGCTGAGGCATGAGGATTGCTTGAGCCCAGAAGTTTGAGGCTGCAGTGAGCTATGATCGCACCACTGTGCTCCAGCCTGGGCTACAGAGTGAGATCCTGTCTCAGGAAAAAATAAAAAAAAGAAAAGGGTCAAGGAAGGTACACAAAGATATTTAAGCTTGGATTTGAAGCATCATAGGAATTTAACAGGCAGGCAAGGGCATCCCAGGTCCAAGAAGAGGGAAGAAGGTGTGCAAAGAGAAGGAGATGCGAGTCAGAGGGGGACTTTTGGGCCAACCTGGAGGAGGCTTCGTTTCTGGTCAGGGAGCTGAGGAGATATACCTGAAGGAGATAGGAGGGCCTCTTCTTAACTAAGCCCTGTTAGCCTACCAACCCCCACCTCAACTCCTGCCTGGGGCTTTTCCTGCCTGGCCAGCCCCCTCCGCTCCCACGGAGGTGGGGAGGGAGAGCTACCGGAAGAGTATGCTGGGAACTGCTTCGGGGGAGGGTTTAATAAGTTCCCAGCACCAGCCAAGGTCAACAGGTGTACCTGTCAGCCCACTTGCCAGGGTTGGGAACAAGAGAGGAGAGGCTGGGAAGGGAGGAGAGAAGGGAAGGGGTTATTTTGCTTTCCCCAGGACAGGAAAATGAAGGGTCAGAGCTGCAGCAAGTGGGCAGTGTGGCTCAGCACCTGGAATGACCTCCCCACCTAGAGGGGTGTGTGGAAGGGCCCCAAAGCAGGCATGAGGGAGAGAGTGGCATCTTCTCAGGAGAGAATTTAAGAAATCCCTCTCCCACCCACCTTGGGCTGGGTAGGGAGAGGCTGGGTGAATGTGAGGGGAAGACCTGGCTCTTGACTGCGAGCATGGGGGAACAGGCCGGGATGAAGATGTTAGGGCCAGGGTGCTACCATGCATCGTGCAGTGTTCAAAATTGTGCACCCCCTCAACTGCCCCTCTAGGCCACATCTTAGGAGAGTACAGGTGAGTAGAGGCAGGGAAGAGGAAAGGGATCAGGAGAGGGGTGGCCAGTCTGGGGCAAGGCTGGGGACCTTCCAACTGAAAAAGAGAGACTTGGGGTGGGGGTAGTTCAGGGCCCCACAGAGTGTGGCAGAGAAGAAGACAGCCTGGAAGGAGTGATGGGGAGACCCCAGAGAGCCCAGGAGGCATGAGGGAGGTGGGGGAGGCGAGGGAGGCGAGGGAGGCTCACGGGGCACCAGCGCAAGCGCTGCACACACCTTCTGTTGTCACTGCGGCTCACGAAGTGAACTCTCCTCCCCCGCTGGGGGAGAAGGAAGCTGCCTGGGCTGCCACCTGCTCTCCTGCCTTACCTCCCCCCACAGCCCTCCTGGATCCTTCTCTACCAGGAGGGCACTGTTTTGTAGGCTTCAGTCCCTTTGTGGGCAAGGGAAGGTGCCTGGCAGGGTTGGGGCTTGTCAGGGAAGAATCGAGGGCCCTGGAGAGAGGGGCATAGCACTAAGTCTTGGCTTGAGGGGTTGTGCTCCAAGGCCAGAGCTCTCACACTTGGCTCAAGATGAAGCTCTGCCGCGTCCCCAAGGTCAGGGTAGGGTGATTTATTGTGCTTTTATTGCCTGGATAGCTTGCCCAGAGCCAGCAGGAGGTACTGGGCTGGGAGCTGGGGGCTGGGTGGGGCAGCGGGCACATACAAAGCACCCTCTGTGCCTGTCCCCGAGTTGGCAGGAGCATGGCACCCTGCTCACTGTGCCGGAGGTTTCCAGCCTGGCCCTACCCCCCTGGGCCTTCTGAGGGGAGGGGCCACTGGCAGACCAAGAAGGAGCTGCAGCAACTCCCCATCCCCCCACCCCCAGCCCCTCCTCAGCATCTTGTCTGTGGCCTGTGAACTTTGTGTCGCATACGCTCTAAGATCCCGCCAGATCCTGCAGCCTCTCCTCAGTGGCCCCTCAACCTCTGCCATCCCCCAGAATCCCTGGCCCTGGCCTCTTTCTCTAACCCCTTGCTCCTTTCCACCTTTTGGAAACTTGTCTCCAGCTGCCCACACTGTTCCCTTCCCAGCCTTATCTGAGCAGGTCTTTGGAGGCTGGGGGGTTGCTTTCTAGGTCACCGCAGAGGGAGCTGGGAACCTGGGGATGTGGGTCAAGATTGTGGGGGCCGCATCTGAGCACGCCGCATCCCCAGGCACAGACTGCACTGGCTGCAGACTACTATGTCCTCAGCCTCGGAATTGTTCTGTCCCTTGGAGCCCGGGGCAGGAGTATGTGGATTGGCATCTATGACTGGGCAGTGCCAGGGAGTGGGGACTATGCACTGCATGGGAGGTAGGATCAGGGTAAGCAGTGAGCCCTCAGCAGGCTGGGCACCCCCAAGAAATGGAAAGTGGCAAATCCCCAGGCCCTGGTCCCTACGCCCTGTGTCTTCTGCCTGGGCTTGAAGCTGGGAGACACTGTCTCCAGTACTGGGTACTTGGCAAATCAAGCTCTCCAGCCAGGGAATGTTAAGCTGCTGCTGTGCCCGCCTGGTCTTGCCCAGCCTGGTGCCCTATGGTGTGGGAGAGCTGCCTGGTGGCAGCCTCTTGGGGGCTAGCATCTTGGGACAGCTTAAGAGCCAAACATGATCAAATCTACCCCTGGCTGCCTCTGCCCTGGTCTGACCCCCATCAGGCTGACCTGTAACCTTTGGCCTTTGAACTTGGGCCCCTGAGGGGGTATTCTCTGCCCCAGACCTATGGGAAGGAGGCTGGGGGCTGGGCCACATGCTATCTCCAGATCATGGGAGGAGTGATGTCCCCATGCCTGGGTGACAGGCAAGGGTCTGGCTGACCCTTGCCTTCCTGGGTCTCCTCTGTGCCAGCTGTGCAGCGCATTGCTGAGTCTCACCTGCAGTCTATCAGCAATTTGAATGAGAACCAGGCCTCAGAGGAGGAGGATGAGCTGGGGGAGCTTCGGGAGCTGGGTTATCCAAGAGAGGAAGACGAGGAGGAAGAGGAGGATGATGAAGAAGAGGAGGAAGAAGAGGACAGCCAGGCTGAAGTCCTGAAGGTCATCAGGCAGTCTGGTAAGCTGAAGGGCCTGTGACATGTGGGTTAGGTATGGGTCCTCCTTGAGTATATGGGGACGTCCCCTTCTAGTTCAGTGTCTCACACACGCAAACTGTAGTGACACCACAGGGGCCCCCCTGTCTTCTCGCTCCATGGGGTGCCTTGCACTCAGTCCTACCTGAGACATGGGCTTCCTCCATCCTTGGCTGAGTCTCTCTCCCAATCAGGTTTTCGCTAATAATTCCTCTCTTCCCTGAGAATTAAGGCCAAGGCCGTTTGGGGTTTGAGGCTAGAGCCAAAAAAAGACTTCCCACCTATGGCAGTAAGGGGGTGCGAGGACATTCAGGGATGGAGGACCAGAAGAGTCCAACATCCCCGTCACCTGCATTTCACTTACACTTTTGAACCTAGGATGTGGTCTCTGCTGGGGTGCAGAGGGCTGCCTGATTTACTTGCCCTCTCCAGGACTGTTGTCTGTTTCTCCTCTTTTTCCTTCCTAGGATGGAGTGGGAGGGTGCCCTCTAGTGTTCAGATGTAGAATTTAAAATTCAAGAACCAGTCCTGTCTTCTGCATCTCCAACCTCAGCTGCCTGGGAGAGGAGTCAGGGAGGGGCCTAATACTTGTAACAGAAGGCCTCTAAGCCAGATGTTCCAGTTCCAAAACACTCCACAAAAGGTCCCAGGCTGGATTCGGTGGCTCACACCTGTAATCCCAGCACTTTGGGAGGCTGAGGCGGGCAGATCACGAGGTCAGGAGATCGAGACCATCCTGGCTAACTTGGTGAAACCCCGTCTCTACTAGAAATATAAAAAATTAGCCGGCGTGGTGGCGGGAGGTACCCGGGAGGCAGAGGTTGCAGTGAGCTGAGATAGCGCCACTGTACTCTAGCCTGGGTGACAGAGCGAGACTCCGTCTCAAAAAAAAATAACAAATAACAACAACAACAACAAAAAAGTCCCAAGGCCCAGAGATTTTCTAGGCAGGAAGATTTCACCCCTTTCCATGGTTGTTTCTTCCATGCCTGGCCATGGAAGGCTGTGCCACATCTGTCCCTCCTAGGGTACATTAACCTTTTTTTTTTTTTTTTTGAGACGGAGTTTGGCTCTGTCGCCCAGTCTGGAGTACAGTGGCATGATCTCGGCTTACTGCAAGCTCCACCTCCTGGGTTCACGCCATTCTTCTGCCTCAGCCTCCCGAGTAGCTGGGACTACAGGCACCCGCCACCACGCCCGGCTAACTTTTTGTATTTTTAGTAGAGACAGGGTTTCGCCATATTAGCCAGGATGGTCTCGATCTCCAGACCTCATGATCCACCCGCCTCAGCCTTCCAAAGTGCTGAGATTACAGGCGTGAGCCACTGCGCCCGGCCCATTAACCTTTTTAGTCTCATTATTTATGGGAATACTGAAGAGTCAACCACCTCTACCAGAAGCTGTCAGCTCTTCCACACAAACAAAAGGCCTTGGGCCTCCTGCCTGCATATCTGGCAGTGAGGAGATTGGCCATGGGGGCAAAAGCTGTTGCTGGGCTTCAGTCCCTTTGTGGACAAGAGACAGCTGGAAGAGCTGAATCAGTTCCTACTGAGACCCCTCCAAAACAGTGGAAGAGGGGTGAGAGGAGACTGTTCCCTCAAGAAAAGCAGCAGGTGGCCGGGTGCAGTGGCTCATGCCTGTAATCCCAGCACTTTGGGATGCCAAGGCCAGTGGATCCCTTGAGGTCTGGAGTTCAAGACCAGTCCAGCCAACATGGTGAAACCCCGTCTGTAATGAAAATACAAAAATTAGCCAGGCACGGTGGCACACACCTGTAATCCCAGCTGCTTGGGAGGCTGAGGCAGGAGAATCCCCTGAACCTGGGAGGTGGAGGTTGCAGTGAGCTGAGATCGCACCACTGCACTCCAGCCTGGGCAACAGAGTGAGACTCCATCTCAAAAACAAAAACAAAAAAACCAAAACAACAAAACAAACAAACAAACAAACAAACAAAAAAACAAATGCAGAAGGGCACCGGGTCAAATGATAGTCCTATGATAGAGCAATATAAACCACCACGAATCCTAGTGGCTCCTGGGAGCTGGTGCTGGGCTGGGCAGGGTATTCACTATTACATCTTGTTTAAGGTCATCTACACAATTTCCCCCTTACTATTTCCTTCAGAAAGGTACTAACTGACTTATTAAGCCATATGGCTAGTCGCTGGGAGAGCTGTTCTAGCCCAGTGCTCTCTCCATGCTGCCATGATGCCCCTGGAAAGCTTAACCTCAGCCATCAGACACTAAGCTCACACTCCAGGACAGCCAGATGGATACCTGTGTTCTTATCTCCTCTTTCTCATCCCCAGCCGGGCAAAAGACAACCTGTGGCCAGGGTCTGGAGGGGCCCTGGGAGCGCCCACCCCCTCTGGATGAGCCTGAGAGAGATGGAAGCTCTGAGGACCAAGTGGAAGACCCAGCACTAAGTGGTAAGGCTTGGGAGTGTGGAATGGGGAGGAGGGGCTGGGATCTTGGTGGGTGGGGCAAGGCCCTGAGTCCCTCTCTGCTTGCCTTTCAGAGCCTGGGGAGGAACCTCAGCGCCCTTCCCCCTCTGAGCCTGGCACATAGGCACCCAGCCTGCATCTCCCAGGAGGAAGTGGAGGGGACATCGCTGTTCCCCAGAAACCCACTCTATTCCTCACCCTGTTTTGTGCCCTTCCCCTCGCCTGCTAGGGCTGCGGCTTCTGAATTCTAGAAGACTAAGGCTGGTCTGTGTTTGCTTGTTTGCCCACCTTTGGCTGATGCCCAGAGAACCTGGGCACTTGCTGCCTGATGCCCACCCCTGCCAGTCATTCCTCCATTCACCCAGCGGGAGGTGGGATGTGAGACAGCCCACACTGGAAAATCCAGAAAACCGGGAACAGGGATTTGCCCTTCACAATTCTACTCCCCAGATCCTCTCCCCTGGACACAGGAGACCCACAGGGCAGGACCCTAAGATCTGGGGAAAGGAGGTCCTGAGAACCTTGAGGTACCCTTAGATCCTTTTCCATCCACTTTCCTACGGAGGATTCCAAGTCACCATTTCTGTCACCGGCTTCTACCAGGGTCCAGGACTAAGGCGTTTTTCTCCACAGCCTCAACATTTTGGGAATCTTCCCTTAATCACCCTTGCTCCTTCTGGGTGCCTGGAAGATGGACTGGCAGAGACTTCTTTGTTGCGTTTTGTGCTTTGATGCCAGGAATGCCGCCTAGTTTATGTCCCCAGTGGGGCACATAGCGGGGGGTGCCAGGTTTTCCTTGTCCCCCAGCTGCTCTGCCCCTTTCCCCTTCTTCCCTGACTCCAGACCTGAACCCCTCCCGTGCTGTAATAAATCTTTGTAAATAACTGCTGAGACTCCTCTTTCAGGGGAAGCAGGAGGAAAAGGGAGGTAATGGGGCGTCCTGATAGGGAAGGCCAGTGATCAACCAAGGGTTAGGGTTTTGATCCTACTGTCCAGTCCTCTAGTCTAGGAGTCTTTCTGTCAGACAGCAGGCTCGGGGCACTCAGAGGAAGAACCACAGAAGTTCTAGCTGCTGCTTGGGATGGCTGAAGGAGGCAAGTGGGGTGGGTGGGGTGGGGAAGTCCTTCTCGAATAACTGGATTCCTCCAAAGATTTCCCCATCCCCACAGGACTCCCCTCGGGAAATTCCCCTTTTTCCCTCAGAGCCAGGCCTGTGTGGCCTAACAACGACGGCCCTCGTCTTCTTCCCACTCCCCTACCCTTAGGTAAGCACTTCGACTCCGGCCTTTGAGTCCACTTCTGCGCAGGGCCAGGGCTGGAGGCGGGGCGAAGGGGCGGGGCCGCAGGCGGACGCAAGTGCCGCTTCACTCTCGGGGGCGGACTCAGCGGCGGAAGTGGCGCCGCCGGAAGATCTTCTTCCGCTCTGAGGCGCTACTGAGGCCGCGGAGCCGGACTGCGGTTGGGGCGGGAAGAGCCGCGGCCGTGGCTGACATGGAGCAGGTGGGTCCCGGAGCGGTCGCTGGGAGCGGGTGGCGTGCGAGGGCCGTCTTCCGCCGGTCGAATCCGCTTTCCCGCCCGCTGTCCGTGCTGGGTTCCGTCCGATCCTTCCCACACCCGCTGCGTCTCAGGTTCCGCCCCCTTCCTCTGCCTGGCCTCGCGCCGCCCCGCGCGGGTCGGGGTCTCCAGCACTGACTTTTGGCGACCCCGCCTATCCTGGGGAGGCCGGGGAGGGCGTTCGGGATCTCCTTCCAAAGCCTCCGTCTTAACTGAGGGGAGAGGCGAGGGAGAGGTGTCTGGGTGTTATGAGCAGGGGCAGGTATGGGGAGGGGTCGGAATCTGGGATGAGAGGAAAACATCTACGCATTCCGGTAGCTCCGCGTCTCAGTGTCATCCCGTGTCTCCCCACCTTCCTTTCGAAACGGCCGTGAATAACTTCCTCATTGGTATTAAAAGGGCCCTTTAAAGTCTTGAGTTCTTAGAGGTGCATAGTACCATTGACACTCATTCCTAATGACACGTTCCCCCATCCCGCGTTTTTGGCTTAGTCAGTGTCTCCTGGTTTTCTTCGTACCGCTCTGACAGTCGGTCAAAGTCCCGCTTCACGTTTTCCTCTGTCGCCCACCCCTCGCTCTGTACACTGAATCTCAGTGGTCTCATTTTCCCCTACGGCTTCAACTTTACACCAACTAAATACCCAGATCCACGTCTTCAGCGCAGCCCTTCCCTGGAGCTCCACACTTGCCCATCCAGCGGCCGTTGGGACAGCTCTGCTTCACATGGAGCTCACTGGGTCCAAACTCGAACTGGTCTTTTCCGTGCAGATTAATTCTTCCTCTACCCCAACCCAGCCGGAAGTCTGGTAATTACCTTACACTTTCTCCTCTCTTTCAAGTCCCACATCTTAAAAGTGACCTAGTACTGCCAACTTCCTGAACATCCTTCAATCCTGGGCCGGCTCCATCTCTTCTGTTACCACGCTGTTGATGTATTGTCAATTCCCAACAGTCCAGCCCTGGCAGCTTGCAACCAGTCTTTAAACTGTAACTCTTGTGATCCTTTTAGAACACAAGTCTTATGGTGCCAGTTCCTTGCTGATAACCTTTTTCTGGCTTTCTATTGCCTATGTGCTGGACCCCTAGCACAATTTACACAGCTCTCTGTGATCTGACCTAGCAGTCTCCTATGTGCACCCTAAGGTCCAATAATACGGCACTGCAGCATGTGCCATGCCTAACCTTGCTGTTCGTATCTTCATGACTTTGCACACACCAGCCCCCGCTGCTTGGAAACCTCCTTCTCTTGTCTGCTGGGCTACCTTCTACATGTTTTTCAGCGCAGGCAGCGCTGCCTCCGCCTAACCCCCAAGGTTAATTGCTCTTCTGTGTCCTGTAGCACCCTGTCCATAATAGCATAGTAGCTGAGAATACAGACTCCTGGATCAGACTGCCTGGGTTCTGACCTGTTTGATAACCTTGATGAAGTCAGTGCCTCAATTTCCTTACTTGTAAAATGGAGGTAGGAATGTCCCTACTTCATAGAGTTGTGAGGATTGAATGGAATATTGTATGTTTAGGTCTTAAACCACTGCTCGGCACAAGAATGCCCAATAAATTAAAGTGAGTTGCCTGGGTGCAGTGGCTCATGCATGTAATCCTAGTACTTTGGGAGGCAAGGCAGGAGAATCGCTTCAGGCCAGGGGTTTGCAACTAGCCTGGGCAACATAGTGAGACCCCATCGCTACAAAAATTTAAAAAACTAGCTGAGCATGGTGGTATGTGTGGGAGGATCCTTTGAGCCCAGGAATTTGAAGTTACAACGAGATATGGTTGTGCCGCTGCACTCTAGTTTGAGGGACTGAGTGAGATCCTGTTTCTAAAATAAATAAATAAAAAGATAGTTATTACTATTATGTAAGGACAACATAGTTCACTAGTTATGATTTTTAATTTCATAAGTTGCCTGAGGATGGTCGAAATGGCTTACTAGTCATTTGATAGAGCCTGGCTCTTTGTCAATAAATAAAATGCTGGAGTGGAGGACACTGGGGACAGGATCTGGATTTATTGAGTGAAGACTCAAGAGTGAAAAAGGCTCAGACCTGGTCTGCTCAGGAAAACCAGTCTGGAAGTGTGTGCGTGTTACATGGCAAGCATTAAATCTAGAGAAATGTATAGAGCTGGGAACTAGAGGGAGAAAAAGACCAGGGGCGGCTTCTGAGGAGCTGACAGTTAATGGGGCCTATAAAGCGACGGGAGGATTTTATCAAATGGAGGCAGAGGCTGGAGTGGGCTCAGAGATGGGAAAGCTGGGTCCTCTGAACAGAGCTCCAGTAGATGGTGGCTGGGTGAGGGAACAGGGGAGACAGAGCTGAGGAAGACAGAGGCAGCGTCCTCTGCTGAGGCTGGCAATTCCTTTCCTGTATTGGCCATAAGGAAGCATCCCTTGACTTGGGAGCCAGCAGGGACCATGCCTGGGGGCAACTATGCTCCGGAGGCCTAGTACCTGGTGTTTGGGGCCAGGCCCGCTGGGTAGGGCCATTGTGCATGCCTTTGGGCTGGGCCTTCTTTGGAGCTCTTTTGCCTCCCTGTAATGCCCACCCTCCTTGCCTCCAGCTGATAGATGCTGACTCTTCAAGGCCAGGGTCATATGGCCCTTCCTCCCCGTGGCTTTTTTGACTTCACTCATTGCAGCCTGGGTCAGATGATCCCTTCTCTGGGAGCCCACGGTCCCTTTTTTTTTTTTTTTGAGACGGAGTCTCGCTCTGTCGCCCAGGCTGGAGTGCAGTGGCGCAGTCTCGGCTCACTGCAAGCTCCGCCTCCCAGGTTAACGCCATTCTCCTGCCTCAGCCTCTCCGAGTAGTTGGGACTACAGGCGCCCGCCACCACGCCTGACTAATTTTTTGTATTTTTAGTAGAGATGGGGTTTCACCGTGGTCTCGATCTCCTGACATCATGATCCGCCTGCCTCGGCCTCCCAAAGTGCTGGGATTACAAGCGTGAGCCACCGCGCCCGGCCAAGCCCACAGTCCTTTGTTCATTCCTCCCTGAAAGCGCTGATCACAGCGTGGTATTATTTATCTGCCAGTCTTCCTCACCAGACCCAGAGTCCCTGATGGACCAGAACAGGGTCCTGTGGCCCCAGGACTTGCACTGTGTTCAGTATGCTGTAGGCCCGTGGAACCTGTGTGTTGCATTAAGTTGAGCTCTCACACAGCTAGACTTGTTAAGGGAGAGCAGTGTGGGGGAGATCAAAAATCCGGCACATCGGGCAGCTTCTGCCTGTTCCACTGAGTGCGAGAGCCTGTTGGCTCCACTTTACAGTTGAGGAAGCTGAAGTTCAAGGGAGGTAAGGGCAAGATCACTCAGCAGGGATTTAAAGAGCTGTCTCCTGACTCCAGGTCTGCATGTCTCCCAGAAACTGCATTGGGGTTCCAGCCTCCAAGGGGGCAGGTGCCACATCAGTGGGACAAAAGATAAGTGTCCCTTTTTCTGGCTGAGGAGAGGCTAATCCTGGCTTTGTCCAGGCAGGGTTGGTGCCTGGAGGATCCTGTGCTGAAACCGGCTCCCCCCCGCCACCTCCCCTTGTCCCTTGCCCTATGGGGGCCTTTTCTTGAGAGGGCTGAGATCTCTCCTGGAAGATGACTGGCCGCTTCCAGACTAACCTTGGGAACTCGACCTCATTGGTTTACGTAGCAGCACGAAGAGGGCAGGTGGGGCCTGATTCACTGGTCCTGAGTGGGTCAGGGGTCATGGAATCACAGAACTGGGGGCATCCCTAATGATTCACAGGGTCTGGCACAAGGGGGAAAGGAGGGCAAGTAGATCTCAGTGTGTTAGGGTCTTCCTGTACACTGCACCCGCAGAGCCTCCCCGGCTGGGGGGAGGAGTGTGTGGTGGTGGTGAGTCTTGTTTCTATTTGGCTTAACTCTTCCCCTTCCGCTTCCTCAGAAGGAAAGGAGAAACGGAGCCAGGCTTTGTCTTTGGGTCTTATTTGTCATTGTAGCTGTGTCCTCCTCTCCCTACACTCCCACTTCTCCAGGGGATTTCCCAAACTCTCTGGAGGGCTACAGTAGGGCCAGTCAGCCAACCGTCCCGAGGCTGATGGCATGGGCCAGTAACCCTGAATGTGCCATCCTGCCAGGCACAGTGGTGCATGCCTGTAGGCTCAACTACTTGGGAACCTACTCCCAAGTTTTTGACTCCAGGATTGATGTCCAACCCCAAACCCACACCCTTTCTCCTGTTCCAGGGTGGACATTACAGATCCACGGACTAGCTAACTTACTAGACATGTACCGTGGCCAGGCACTGTGGCTGTGACTTGGACCTCAAGGGCTTAGGACAGATGGCCTCGAAACATCTAGCTGTGATAAGGGAAATGCTGACCCAGAGTTACTTGGGAGGCTGAGGCAGGATTGCTTGAGCCCAGGAGTTTGAGACCACAGTGTCCTATGGTCGCGCCTGTGAATAGCCACTACACTCCAGTCTGGCAACATAGTGAGACCTGTCTCTTAAAAAAAAAAAGTGTCATTCTGGGTCAGCCCCCTGAAGCCAGGGTCTACCCTTCCATTCAGCAGTACTGCTGGGACTCTCAGTTTGGGCAAAGTGCTATGCCGGACCTGCCTGGCCAGGGCCCTGCCTCTAACACTGTCCCCATGGGTAATAGTAGTAATAGCTGCTATTAATTAAGCACAGACACTGTGCATGTGTTATTTCTAATCCCTTCAAGCTCTATGAAGTAGGTACTATATTCTCCCCACTTTACAGAAAAGGAGACTGAAGTTCAGAGAAACCCAGTGATTTGGTCAAGGGCACACAATCTAATAAGGAATGGCCTTAGGTTTTTGCCTCCAGGACTGGTGTCCAACCCCAAACCCACACCCTTTCCCCTGTTCCAGGGTGGACATTATGGATCCACAGGCTAACTTACTAGACATGTATCATGGCCAGGCACTGTGACTGTGACTTGGACCTCAAGGGCTTAAGACAGATGGCCTCGAGACATCTAGCTGTGATAAGGGAAGTGCTGACTCAGAGTTCTGAAAGGTCAGGGGAGTCTGGAGGGTGAGGAGAAGCTCTGCCCAGGAGGTGACATTTGAACTAGTCTCTGAAGCGCCAGAGTTCTCCCCAAAGGAAGGAGTCATTCAAGAATGAGGAAACAGGGAGCCCAGGCGATGGGCTGTGGTGTGTCCTGGGAGCAGCCAATGATCAGCAGAGTAGAGGCAGCGAGTGTTGACCCCCATAGCAAAAGAAGAGTGCTGGGGTCTGGAGTCCTCCCTCCTCCTTAACCCTCCCCTGTTATCAAAGACTCAAGGTTAACTCACCTTGAGTCTTCTCCCTACAAGTCAGGCTCAGAGAGGGGAGCAGATACCCTGCCTGAGGGCCCCCAGGAAACCAGTTCCTCTTGCCTTCTTGTGGAGGGAGTGCCTGGGCTCTGGGCAGGGAAGACCCCCGCAGAGGGTGGAGTCCAGCTCCAGGAGAGGCAGCCTGGGCAGGGAGGGGCTGCTCTCCTGGCTGGGCGTGAGTGTCCATGTGCACTTGTGCATGTGCTGCTGTAGGGAAGCGTGTAAATGGCCGTTCAGTGCATTTCCTGGAAACCCACTCTGAGCCTGGTACAGTTCTGGCACTGGGCATGCAGCAGGGAGCAAAGCACAGGAAGTCCTTACTCTCATGGAGTTTGCATGCCAGTGGGAGACGATGGGCAGTAAACACAGACCAGTGAATGTATCGTATGTCAGGGGTGACAAGTGCTGTGAAGAAAAATACAGCAGGGTAAGGGATGGAGGGTGGGGGCTAAATAGGAGTTCAGGAATGGTCTCTCCAAAGGCACATTTGCATAGGGACCTCATTGGAATGAGACAGCAAGTCATGCAAAGACCTGGGGAGGAGCTCCCAACAGAGCAGCAGGTGCAAGGGCCCTGGGGTAGGAGCATGCTTGATGTGTCCGCGGACAGCGAGGGACCAGTATGGCTGGAGTAGAGGGCTCGAGGGGAAGAGGAAAGGGGAAGAGGAGGACTTGTAGGCTAGGGTGGGGACTTACGCCTTTATTCTGGGGAAGCCATTGGAGGTTGGGGCACTGGGGAGATGTGATCTGGCTTTTAACAGGATCCCTGTGGCTGCTGTGTTGAGAACAGCCTGAAGGGGTGAGGACAAGGAAGAGTGGCAGGTAGAGGTGATGGCCTGGACAGGGTGACATAGTGGTAGGTGAGCAGTGGGCAGATACTGGCCAGATTTTGCAGGAAGAGACAACAGGATTTGCTCATGGTTTGGATGTGGAAGGGAGGTGTGACCAGGTGAATGCTAAGCCCAAAGAGGGCCTCTTGACACACTGTCCCCCAGCTAGCAAGGACTCTTGCAGGCAGCAACATTTGTACTTAGAAGGTCCCAGCCTGGCACGGGGGAAGGTCATGTTTCTCTGGGGTAGGCTCCACTCTGCCTCTTCCTGGCTGGGGGACTGTGGGCAGCTCTCCTTCCCATGAGTCATCACTACAGCTTCTGGGAAGGGGTGTGATGCATTAAGGAGATGGTGTCTGCAGGGTGCCATCGCAGGCCATGGCCAGCTGGATCTGTGTCTTCTGCACCGGCCCATCTGGATGCAGTGCAGCCTGTCTGGTCTGTTATCCTGCGTTCCCCTAACCAGCACCCTCCTGGGCCAGTCAGCAGCAGGACACAGACCAAGGCCAACCTCCTCTACACCCAGGGCCTCTGCCTTCTACACTCTGTGGAGTCTCCATTAACTTGGCGTTGACAGGGCTGCTTGACTCAAAACAACCCCAGCCCTGGCCTGAAGCCATCTCACCAGTCAGTCAGAGCTCAAGACTCTCTTTCTCTGGGGAAGAGCAGGAAAGTAATCCCAGCTAACCCTCATGCAGCCACCACTCTGTGTCAGAATCTCTTCTAGGCCATTGCATTGAATAAGTCATTTAATCCATATAAACCTGCAAGGGGTAGGTGATATTGTTAACCCCATTTTACAGGGGAGGAAACTGAGGCATGGTGAGGTTAAGTGACTAGCAAGGTGGAAATCTGAGGTTTGACCCATCTCCTGGCGTGGAGTCCAGTTCTCTTAGCTTCACTGATCCTTCCTGATTTGTACTGAGTTAGGGACCCCCTGGAAAGCCCCCATGAGCAGGGGGTGCTGGTGCTAGCATTTCCTGTGGATTATGGGAGGGGGTTGCGTGGAGGACCTGTGTCTACTGTTCCTCTAGCATCTGGGGGATTTGGAGAACCCACTCTGCCCAGAGATGTGAGTCATCTTTGGATATAGATGAGACTTGTTCCCCCTCCCCCTGAATCCCAGGGCACAGCTCTGTGGAATAAGCTCTAGCTGGAACTCGTAAAGTTTGGCCCAGCCCTCCCTGGGAGGCTAGGAGGTGGGGAAGGGCCGGGAGACTTGAAGTGGTGATGGTAGTTCATGTCTATGTGGTTAGACGTTAACCAGTTACTCTGTGGTGCCAGGCACTGTCCTAGGCACGCTATAGTTATCATTCTCTCCTTTGGTGCCTCAGACAGCCCAGGGTCAAGACAGGTAGCCTCAGTTTACAGATGCAGCAGTGGAGGCTTGCACAATGAGTAGGTGGCTTTGTTCAAATCACAGACCTAGGCCAGGTATAAAAGCCTAAGTGTGGTGTAATTCCAGCACTTTGGGAGGCTGAGGTGGGGAGATTGCTTGAGTCTGAGAGTTTGAGACCAGCCTGGGCAACATAGTGAGACCCTGTCTCTACAAAAAAAAAAAAAAAAGAAGAAGAAGAAAAGAAAAATTAGTCAGGCATGGTGGCGTCTGCCTGTAGTCCCAGCTACTCAGGAGACTGAGGTGGGAAGATCACTTGAGCCGGGGAGTGTTTGAGGCTGCAATGAGCTGTAATCACACCACCGCACTCCAGCATGGGCGACAGAGCTAGACCCTGTCTCAAAAAAAAAAAAAAAAATCTCAGACTTGCCTTGGCTAGGAAACGCCTACTGAGAGCTGCCGTTGGTCAGCCTGGCTTTGGAGCTGCCTGCCTGAAGAAAGGTGGCTGGAGCTTCTGGCCTGGGGTATGACGAAGGGCTAGCAAGGAACCCCCGTCTGTGGTTCTGCAGCCTGAGATTTGTGGAAATTCAAAATTGGGGGTGGGTGAGTGGGAGGCGGCTTAGCCATCCTTCTGTCTCCTCTTCTGTCTGCGTGAAGGGGCAGCCGATGCTGCTCCCTGGGTGGGAGCTTGCAATTGCAGAGGGGTCGGTCTCAAGAGGACAGAGTAGAGATCAGCCCCTGCACTCCCCTAAGAGCCTCTGTCAGGAGCCAGGACAGTCCTCTACTTCCTGCCCCTCCCCCAACCTGGAATTCACCTCTGCCTGCAGCTGGAATTCACCTCTGCCTGCAGCTGGAATTCACCTCTGCCTGCAGCTGGAATAACCTGGCCTTTCTATAGATGAAGGAACCAGGCTAGAGGGTTAGGGAGCTTGCTCTGAGCCACACAGCAGGTGAATTGTAGAGTTCAGATTTGAACCCTTTTAGGGTGATTTTTATTACATGTCACTATAGTGTATTTAACCTCCCCTGCTCAAAATTTCCCTCTTACTTGAAAGGTTTTTGTTTTGTTTTGTTTTTTTGAGACAGAGTCTCGCTGTGTCACCCGGGCGGAAGTGCAATGGTGTGATCTCGGCTCATTGCAACCTCCGCTTCCCGGGTTCAAATGATTCTCCTGCCTCAGCCTCCCAAGTAGCTGGGATTACAGGCACGCACCACCATGCCTGGCTAATTTTTTTGTATGCTTAGTAGAGACGAAGTTTCACCATGTTGGCCAGGCTGGCCTCAAACTCCTGACCTCAAGTGATCCTCCCACCTCAGCCTTCCAAAGGGCTGAGCCACCGCTTCTAGCCCCGTCTTACCCGAAAAGTCTTGCCAGCTACTTAGTCTGTTTCAACCACCACTGACCAAGCACTAACCATAGCCCCTCCTGACACCTACCTCAACACCCAGCCCTGTGACATAGGGATTCTTGCCTTTTTTTTTTTTTTTCTTGAGATGGAGTCTCACTGTCACCCAGACTGGAGTGCAGTGGCGGGATCTTGGCTCACTGCAACCTCCGCCCCTCAGGTTCAATCAATCCTCCCACCTCAGCCTCCCAAGTAGTTGGGACCACAGGTGCACGCCACCACACCCGACTATTTTTTGTATTTTTAGTAGAGACAGGGTTTTGCCATGTTGGCCAGGCTGGTCTCAAACTCCTGACCTCAGGTGATCACCTGCCTCAGCCTCCCAAAGTGCTGAGATTATAGGCGTGAGCCACCGTGTCTGGCTTCTTGCCTTTTCTTGTCATGGTAAAATATACATAACATAAAACTTACCATTTTAACCTTTTGTTTGTTGTTTTTTGTTTTGTTTTGAGACAGGGTTTCCCTCTGTCACCCAGGCTTGAGTGCAGTGGCACATTCTCAGCCCACTGCAACCTCCACTTCCCCGGCTCAAGTGATCCTTCCTCCTCAGGCTCCTGAGTAGCTGGGACTGCAGGTGTGAGCTACCACGCCTGGCGAATTTTTGTATTTTTTGTAGAGACAGGGCTTTGCTGTGTTGCCCAGACTGTTCTTGAACTCCTGAACTCAAGCAGTGCTTCCTCCTTGGCCTCCCAAAGTGCTGGGATTACAGGCCTGAGCTACCACACCCAGCCTATTGTTGCCTGTTTTAATGCAGCTGAAGAAACTGAGTCTCAGAAGGGTTATGGCTTGCCCCAGATTACACAGCTAAGAAGGGGACAGTCTGAGATTTGAACCGTGACCTTAGAGTCCATTCCTTTTTCCATGATACCAGCCACCTCCTGTTTGCCCTGAGTCCAGCACACCACCCAAAATCCTATTACGAGTGGTGCTGGTACTATTGTATCCTGGGGTAAGGAAGAGAAGGCCTGGGAAGGCGTTGTGGGGGCCTGTGCCCACCCCTTCCCTTTGCGTCACGAATCATCCGCTGTGCCCTGGCACCTGACTTTCCCCCCTCCCCACCCGCTTCCCCCTCTAACCCAGGATGGTAAAACCTCCACTTTTGCCGGGCGCGATGGCTCACGCCTATAATCCCAGCACTTTGGGAAGCTGAGGCGGGCGGATCACGAGGTCAAGAGATCGAGACCATCCTGGCCAACATGGTGAAACCCCATCCCTACTAAAAATACGTAAATTAGCCGGGCTTGGTGGTGGGCACCTGTACTCCCAGCTACTCGGGAGGCTGAGGCAGGAGAATCGCTTGCACCTGGGAGGCGGAGGTTGCAGTGACCCGAGATAGCGCCACTGCACTCTAGCCTGGTGACAGAGCGAGACTCCGTCTCAAAAAATGTAAAAAAAAACAACGCTCCACTTTCCCCCCTACCTCCCACTCTCACTCCCTCCCCAAGCAGTTCAGCTTCCGCAGACACTCGGCTGTCAAGTCTGCAGCCATCCCAGGCAGACTCTTTCACACCACACGTGCTGTTCCCCTCCTGACACCCTGAAGGTGCTTGGGAGAGGCCAGTGACAGCAACCAGTGGGCTCTTTTGGCAGTAGGTGGGGTGCTGCTCCCAGGGGGCTGGGCTGTCTCCGAATTGTCCATTCCTGCCTCCCCCTCATCAGGAGGGTGGGTGTGGTGGGTGGGGGCTGGCGATAGCTGTGATGCCTCCAGGGCTAGGCAGCCTACAGTCAGTCAGAGAATGAGCACTTTGGGGACTGCACAGGGCAGTTCCGCACCACGGTGGGTTTTCATCACTTAGACTGGCAGGTGGTCTGATGGAGCTCAAAGGCCTTTCAAAGTCATCTGAGTGAGCCCCATTTTCAAATCCTAGCCAATGAGGCCTCACTCAGGGTGATGCTGGAGTTTGAGGAAAGGCTGACAGGTGGGATTCAGTAGCTGCTTTTACCCATAGCAGTCTGGTTTTTATCTGTTTTATATATTGAGGTTCCAAGTAAGGTATTACTATTTTAAATGTTTCTCTTGCTTTGCAAAGGAGGTGGTTTGTAGCCGGGTGCGGTGGCTCATGCCTGTAATCCCAGTACTTTGGGAGGCTGAAGTGGGAGGATCGCTTAAGCCCAGGAGTTCAAGACCAGCCTGGGCAACATAGACCTCGTCTCTACCAAAAATTTAAAAATTAGCTGAGCATGGCCGGGTGCGGTGGCTCACACCTGTAATCCCAGCACTTTGGGAGGCTGAGGCGGGCGGATCACAAGGTCAGGAAATCATGCCGGGCGCGGTGGCTCACGCTTGTAATCCCAGCACTTTGGGAGGCCGAGGCGGGCGGATCACGAGGTCAGGAGATCGAGACCACAGTGAAACCCCGTCTCTACTAAAAATACAAAAAATTAGCCAGGCGTGGTGGTGGGCGCCTGTAGTCCCAGCTACTCGGAGGCTGAGGCAGGAGAATGGCGTGAACCCGGGAGGCGGAGCTTGCAGTGAGCCGAGATTGCGCCACTGCACTCCAGCCCGGGCGACAGAGCGAGACTCTGTCTCAAAAAAAAAAAAAAAAAAAAAAAAGTCAGGAAATCGAGACCATCCTGGCTAACATGGTGAAACCCTGTCTCTACTAAAAATACAAAAAATTAGCCGAGCGTGGTGGTGGGCGCCTGTAGTCCCAGCTGCTCAGGTGGCTGAGGCAGGAGAATCGCTTGAACCCAGGAGGCGGAGCTTGCAGTGAGCCTAGATCGTGCCACTGCACTCCAGCCTGGGCGACAGAGCGAGACTCCAGCTCAAAAAAAAATTAGTAAAAAATAAATAAATAAAAATTAGCGGAGCATAATGGCATGTGCCTGTGGTCCCCGTTACTCGGGAGGCTGAGGCAGGAGGATCACTTGAGCCCAGGAGGTCAAAGCTACAGTGAGCCATGTTCATGCCTCTGGACTCCAGCCTGGATGACAGAGTGAGATTCTCTCTTTTAAAAAAGGCGGAGGGAGATGATTGAAAAAAACCACTGACTTTCCCCCAGATAAACAGAGGCTTGGTGAGAAGGACTTGCCCAGAGTTACGCGGAATTAGTGGTTGCCCAGAGACTGGGGTACAGGTTCCTTAACTCTGGGCCAGTGCTCTGCCTGCTGTACAGGCTGTCATTTGGACTTTGAGCTGCTTTCGGTGGGAGGGTGATATCAAACCCCCTTTCTTTGACTCTTGGCCAACTGTCCCCGCCCCTGCCTTTGAGCCCCCGTGCTTGGCTCCCACACTCCCTGGCATCTTCAACTCTCCCGGGCTCCCGCAACACCTCTGCTCTAGCCCCATCTGTGTCTCTCGCTTCGACAGGGACGTCTGGGCATGTGAGTGTCAGTGTGGTTGCCACTCCAAGTGCGTCTCACACCCAAGCTGCTGCCATCCAAGTCCTGTCCCCAGGGAGAGAGAAAGTCAGAGGGAAAGACAGACAGACACAGAAGTAGACTGGAGTAGGCGAGCGACAGCACCTGGAAGTGAGGCAAGGACCAAGGAGGGAGGGAGGGAGGAGAGAGGCAGCTAGAGAAGAGAAGAGAGAGAGAAATGTGGAGAAAGTGGGAGAGATTGTTGGGAGTGGAGAGAAAGACTCATAAATGGGAGATAGATTGAGAGGAAGACCCAGATGGGGAAAAATAAAGACAGACATGGATGACGATATGTTCTGTGGGCTGTGGGGAAACAGGCATTCTTGTACATTGCTAGTGGGAGTGCAAACTGCAAAGGGAACTTGGCAATACCTCACAAAACCATGTGCAATTTGACCCAGCAATACCACTTCTAGGAATCTGTCTTGAAGATATATTTCCAACAACAGGAATATGTATATATATATGCTCAAGGTTATTCATTGCAGCATTTCTGGAATTACAAATCTAAGTGCTCATTCATGGGAGACTGAATAAACTACGGTTTGTCTATAAAATGGAGTACCAAGCATCTATCAAAGAACAAGAAAGACAATGTAAAACTGACATGGAGTGCTCACCAGGATATACTGTTTAGTGAAAAAATAACAAGCAAGGGCGCATCTGTAGTAAGCTACTGTCCATGTAAGAAAGAAAGGATATAAGAAATATAAGGCTGAGCGCGGTGGCTCACGCCTGTAATCCCAGCACTTTGGGAGGCCAAGGCGGGCAGATCACCTGAGGTTGGGAGTTCAAGACCAGCCTGGCCAACATGGTGAAACCCCATCTCTACTAAAAATACAAAGTTAGCTGGACACGGTGGCGTGCGCCTGTAATCCAGGCTACTCGGGAGGCTGAGGCAGGAGAATCGCTTGAACCCGGGAGGTGGAGGTTGCAGTGAGCCGGGATCGCGCCACTGCACTCCAGCCTGGGCCACAGAGTGAGACTCCGTCTTAAAAAAAAAAAAAAAAAAAAAGAAAGAAATATATACAAAGAAAGCATATTCCTTTGTACAAAAGAAATATAAAAAGGATAAAGCAGACACTAAAGCCATAAGTTACTGCTCACACGTGTAATCCCAGCACTTTGGGAGACCAAGAAGGGAGGATTGCTTTAGCCCAGGACTTCAAGAACACCCCATCTCTTAAAAAAAAAGGTTACTGTTAGGGGTTGAATTGTGTCCCCCCCAAAAAGGATACGTTGGAGTCCTAACCACCTGTACCTCAGAATGTGATCTTATTTGGAACCGGGGTCATTGCTGATGTGATCTGTCAAGGTGAGGTCATACTGGAGGAGGGTGGGCCCAGTATGACTGGTGTCCGTATCAGGAGATGGCGGTGTGAAGATGGACACATGGGAAGAGCACCATGTGACAACGAAGACCGGTTGGCGTGTGTGGCTACAAGCCGAGTCACACCAGATTGCTCGCACACCGTCAGGAGCCAGGAAGAGGCAAGGAAGGGGTCAGAGGGAGCACGGCCCTCCCAATACCTTTCTCAGATTTCCAGCCTCCTGAACTGTGAGATGATAAATGTCCATCATTTCAAACAAACAAACCTAAAATGACAGACATGGGAGAGGGAGAGGGAGACAGGTAAAAAGATACTTACAAAGGAAATACAGGCCAGGCGCAGTGACTCACGCCTGTAATCCCAACACCGGGGGAAGCCAAAACGGGAGGATCCTTGAGCCAGGGAGTTTGAGACCAGCCTGGGTAACACAGTGAGACCCTTGTCTCTAAAAAAAAATAAAATGAATTAGCCTGGCGTGGTGGCGGGCGCCTGTGGTCTCAGCTACTTGGGAGGCTGAGGCGGGAGGATCACTTGAGCTCAGGAGTTGAAGGCTGCAGTGAGCCATGATCATGCCACTGCACTCCCGCCTGGTTGACAGAGCAAGACCCTGCCTCTAAAAAAACAAAACCCCACACAGATGGAAAGTTACTTTGTGAAACAGATACAAAAGATGAGGAGAGATGGAGAGAATGAGGAAGGGAGACAGGTCTGGCTGCAAACAAAAGGGCCGTCAGAGGCAGGGAAATGTCACCTGCCCTGGAGCTGTGGCCTGTCACCATGAGGGATGCGCTGAGCATGCAGTCTGGCACAGATCTGGCTGATGGATGTTGGGGGTCCCATTGCCAGCAGCCTGTCACATCCCCTCCCCATCGCCTCTTTCGAGAGCTGAGCCCAGCTTTTCCGTAGCACTGTGGAGATGAACCTGTCATGGGGCTCAGAGTGTGGTGTTGGGAGTAGCCTTGGCCTGGTGCCTCTGCCGCGCCTGCCCTCAGACGCTGCTGCGAACAGTCAGTTCCTGTTCGTGGGGGCTTGCACAGGGGCAGAGGGATGGACGAGCTGGCTTGCCCAGAACCTCCTGCCAGCCACAAACTGAGCTGCACTTGCTTTGGACGTGGTAGACTGAGGGGCCCAGGAAGGTAGTCCACATAGCGAAAGTGTGGCGGGACACGTCAGGAGGGGAGAGTGGTTAGATCTTGCTTTCCCAAGATCAGGGACAAACACCTAGAGCATCCCTTCCTCTAGCCCCTAAACCGCTCCCTGGTGCTAGAATGTGGGGAGACTCAGGGAGCCTCTTGGTCAAGTCCCAGAAGTTCAGGCCCCACCAAGCTGGTGAGTTTTTGCCTCCCCGGATCAGCTCTTCTCTCTTTTTTTTTTTTTTTTTTTTTTGAGATGGAGTCTCACTCTGTCGCCCAGGCCGGAATGCAGCGGCGTGATCTCGGCTCACTGCAAGCTTCGCCTCCTGGGTTCATGCCATGCTCCTGCCTCAGCCTCTTGAATAGCTGGGACTACAGGCACCGGTCACCATGCCTGGCTAATTTTTTATTTTGTATTTTTAGTAGAGACGGGGTTTCACCATGTTAGCCAGGATGGTCTCGATCTCCTGACCTCTTGATTCTCCCACCTCCGCCTCCCAAAGTGCTGGGATCACAGGCGTGAGCCACCACGCCTGGCTTCCTCTCTTTCAGTGGGACCTTTCCTTCTCACCCAAGGGACAGGGCCTCTTAGAGCCCAGCACATGGGTGGGGCAGAGACCTTTAGGCCTGGGGGCTACATGGCAGGGAGGGAGTGCCAGAGTTCCTTTTGTCTTTAGGGTTCCTGAGAGCCCGATGCTGGCACAGGATGGTAAGGGATTGGGTAAGTCCATTCACCTCTCTGGGCCTTGGTTGTCGTATCTGTAAAAGAAGAGGAACCGTCCCTGCCCTGAGTGGACGTGAACGTGGTTGTGGATCTGTGGGCATGGGACGGGGGGGGCAGTAGAGCACTGGGCTGGCCTCCAGAGTGGCTACTTCCTGCTCTCTTTAGGGTTTGCCCTGTTCTTGTCTGCTGTATAGCATGGAGCTGAGGGCCAGGAGACCCACTGAGCATTCATTTATTCAACAATCAATTACAAAGCACCTATTGCATGCCAGGCATTGTGCTGGGCACCAGGGAGACAGCAGTGACCATGTCAGATAAAGCCCATGAGGCCGTGGAGTTTACAGTCTAGTGAGAGAAGGGTAAACAGTGAAATAAAACAATAAAGATCATTTCAGATAGTGACCCAGCTCACTGAAGAAAGGAAGGCAGCCTAGTATCATGTTACACTGTGAGTTGGAGCAGGAGGGTGGGAGGCTCTCTGAGGAGAGGACTTTTGAGCTGCCTGTTGAAAGGTCTGTGGGAGAACATCTAGGCATGGGGAGAGCCGGATCCAAGGTCCCAAGGCAGGACAGGGCAGCTATATTGAGGGATGTAAAAGAGGGCCAGAGTGGCGGTGGCAGCAAGACAAGGAGAAGGGCTGGGCAGAGGCCACCCTGTAGGCCTGGACTGAGAGGGCCTGGTGAGGAGGAGACTGTTAGCCTGAGAAGGGTGGGGAACCCTGGGAGGACATTGGAACGCATTCTGTAGGCCGGCTATGTGAAGAGCAGGAGGGTGAGAGAGGCAGCCTGGAGGCCCACCCGTGAGCAGCAGATTTCCGTGGTCCAGGCAGAGATGGTGGTGATTGGACCTGGGCAGGACAAGGGGTGGTGGAGCTGAGAGGGACCAAGATGCCTGCTCTCCATAGCTCCAAGCACACAGACACTGCTCTAGGAAGGCCCTCCCAGTTGCCATGGATTAGGGGGTGGGAGGGGAAGACTGGCTGCTGGGAGGGAATGTGGCTTTGTGCTTGGAAAACAAAGAACAGAGCTTGGGGCCCTCTTCTCCTGGGGGTGGTGGCAGGCCCAGAGGCTGTTGACAGGACCAGAGGCTGGAGCTCAGGGCTGGGCCTGACAGGAGCAGGCTGCGGCCCCAGGGATCCAGGAGTGGGTAGGTGCCCACGCAGAGGGACCCCAGAGCCCTCCGGGGTGAACCCTGTGGCTGCTGGGCTTGGGGCAAGGAGCACCAGGAAGGAGGACAGATAATTAGCGGAATGCTTAACCCTGCAGCCTGGGAGCCAGGCTGGTGGAGGACATTTGGGCAACAGTGCTCTGGGCCGTGGGCTTGGGACCCAGCGTGGAGACAAATGCGTTTGGGAGCCAATGGCGGCCCTGGGGGCTGTGTGGGAGGGACAGGAGGAGGTTGGCAGGACCCTGCCTCTGCCTCGCCCCCAGCCCTGCCGCTGAGGCCCCGCCCTCCCCGCCCTGAGGTGGGGGCCCACCAGGATGAGCAAGCTGCCCTGGGAGCTGACTCGAGACTTGGAGCGCAGCCTGCCCGCCGTGGCCTCCCTGGGCTCCTCGCTGTCCCACAGCCAGAGCCTCTCCTCGCACCTCCTTCCGCCGCCTGAGAAGCGAAGGGCCATCTCTGATGTCCGCCGCACCTTCTGTCTCTTCGTCACCTTCGACCTGCTGTTCATCTCCCTGCTCTGGATCATTGAACTGAATGTGAGTGGGGGCGAGGTGGGGGCACAGGCCATGTTGCAGGCCACCTGGGCCTCAGTTTGTTCATCTGCCACATGGGAGGGCTGCCTCTCCCCTGGGGTTGGTTAGCTGGGTAAAATGAAGACTGGGAGGAACAACAGGGGTTCTCATATCCTGAATGAAGGAATGTGGAGGGGTTCGGAGGGGTTGCGTCATTTGGCCAAGGTCCCTCTGCACGCATGTGTGTGAAGGCGACGGCCTTGAACCCACCCTCCAGCTGAGTTCATGCTCTTGGCCTCTGCCCCATACTGCCCCCTAGTGGAGGCTCCCAAGAGAGGAGGAGGGGGAGACCCAACTCTGGCGGAGCTGTTGAAACCTTTGTCTTCTTTCTGCCTGCCACTGCCCTCTGGCTGCAGTTGGTTCAGTCATTCGTTTGTTTGATCACTCATTCATTCATTCGTTCATTCATTCAGCAAACATTTTTTGAGTCTCTGCTGTGTCCTAGGCACTGTGTTAAAACCAGACACTAGCCAGGTGTGGTGGTGCACACCTGTTGTCCCAGCCGTTAGGGAGTCTGAGGTGGGAGGATCGCTTGAGTCCAAAAGTCTGAGGCTGCAGTGAGCCATGATTGCACCACTGCATTCCAGCCTGGGTGACAGAGTGAGACCCTGACTTAAATAAATAAGTAAATAAAAGCAGAGGGCACAGTGGGAAGCAAAACAGGAAAAACTCCCAGTTCCCAGTGGCTCTAATGAGATGCTGCTGGGCAGCCTGGAGACCAGAGCTGCTCCACCCACACCCCACGCAGTGCTTGGCCCACCCTCAGGAACACAGTCTAGTTGGCAGTGGCCTGATCTGGTCTCCGGGCAGGGCCAAGCCCACAGAAGCAGGAGCCCTGGAAGCAGGGCACCCCAGGCTCAGTTCTGTCCCAGCTCCTCCTCGGCGTTGACCCGATGACCTCAGCGAGGGACTCAGCCCCTCGAGTCCTCCCCTCGTTTTCCTTTTGCAGCATGGGCTCCCCATCAGAGTTCTAGATGGCAAGGGCCCTTCCTCCAGGTCTCAAGTTTATGTGACAAGAAAACGATGTCTTGTTAGTACAGGTGATGAGCTCGGAGAAGGGGCCAGCTCGGGGCAAAGAGATTAAGTTTGATTCTGGGCATGTTGAACTGGAGGGAGAGACAGGGCTCTGAGGGTGACTGTCGATTGCGCACCAGAGATGAGCTGGCACCTTCAGTGAGCTGGAGCCACGGCCATGGATGGCCCTAGGGGCCATCTTACCCATTAAAAAGCTGTGGCCCAGCAGGCTCAGGGCCTTCTGCAGAGCTTCTGAGGTCTTAGGCAGACTTCCTTTTCAAGGTCCCATCCAACATCAAAGCAAACACTAAAATTTACCTGTATCCTTCACTGAATACATGTTTCCTTACCCAAGAAGAGCTGAAAAGATTTTGATAATTTTTCTTTTGTTTTGTTTTGAGACAGGGTCTCGCTCTGTTGGCCAGGCCAGAGTGCAGTGGTGTGATCATAGCTCACTGTAGCCTCCAACTCCTAGGTTCAAGGGTTCCTCCTGCCTCAGCCTCCCCAGTAGCTGGGACCACAGGTGCACCACCACGTCTGGCTATTTTTTTTTTTTGTCTGGTAGAGATGGAGTCTCACTATGTTGCCCAGGCTGGTCTCAAACTCCTGGGCTCAAGTGATCCTCCCATCTCGGCCCCTCACAGGGCTGGGATTAGAGGCATGAGCCACTGTGCCTGGCCTCTGTAATTGTGCTTTTGAAGTTATTTGACTGTGTTGGCTGCGATTGCTCTGTAGTCCTCATGCGTACCTGGGAATTCTTGCAAAGTGAGAAGATCTAACTTACTAATTGTTTTCAGATGTCATGAAACATTTCAGAATCCTGCACTGAACAATTAGTAGAGTCCGCATGATGTTTCCCTTGGCAGACATTTAATTAAAATTGTATTGATTTTCAGTCTTGTAGTTTTATTTTTGTATTTGGGAGCATATATTTTTAGTTCGCTGACAGACTGTGTCTGTGTTGCCCAGTGGTTACAAGGATTCAGTAGGGTTGTGCTGAGCAGGGGGTTTGGAGCCAGAGAGTGGCAAAGCAGGGGCTGAGACTTGGCTCTCCCGAGTCCTGATCAGTCAGCACCGGTGGGTGCCCAGGCTGGAAAGAAGAGGAAGGAGGACAGAGCTCTGAGGCCCATTGACTGAGGGTGGAAGGGGCTGCAGAGCCCAGGGCAGAGTCTGAGGGGCGAGAGGAGTGCTGGGTGGTGTAGGTTGGGTGGGATGGGGTGGGTAGGTGGCAGGCCTGGGGGCCTCACCAGCAGCCGGAGGAGAGGTGGCATCAGATTTCGTGGAGCTGGGGTGGGCTTCAGGAAGAGGCACATGGTGGGGCTGTGTGCTCAGTGCGGGAGCATCTGTATCTTTAAAAAGCCCCCCCAGATTTGGCTGCCCTGCTGGAGAGCCGAAGCCCCAGTCTAGGCGGTTGTGAGGGGTCTTCCTCTCCAGGGTTCCTGGGCTCCATCGCCCAGAGTCCCTATGTCCTCCCTTCTCCAGCCTAGGCCTGTCATCCCCGTCCTTCCGAGAAGTCAGGCCACAGTCTGGCCTGGTGTTCATCCAGTTCCCTCAGACCTCTGGACACTGGAGTCAGGGCCAAGGCCTCAGGGGTCCTGGTGAAAATGTCTGGCGGGCTGGGGTAGGGACAGGGGCAAGGACACATCCACTCCATCTCCACTTCACCCACTCCATCTCCACTTCACCCTCTCCAGCAGCGCGATGGATTTTGCCCATTAAGCATAAACCTAATCAATTGATTTGCCACCTGAGGCTCCGTCTGACACCACTGCCCACCCCCACCCCCTATCAGCCCAGATGAATTATGGCTGGGAAGATGGAGCACCGCAGTGCTGGGAGGGAGATGGGATTCTGTCAGAGGTGGGCTTCCGGTGCCCTTCTGCTGGCCCTGTGTAGGGCGCATTGCCTCCCCTGCACAGCCTGGAAGCCTCCAAGCCTGCCCCTTCCTGGGCAGGGTGCTGGAAGCTAGCCCTGCCCATCGGGGTGGCCTGGATCCTTAGAGAAGTGGTATTGGTGCCTGAGGTCTCTGGCCTTGGGCTGAGCTCCCTTGGTGCTTCCAGGGCCCCCTGGGTGGTGGCTTAGCACCAACAGCCTCCCCTCCAGGTTCCTCCGTCCCCTACCTCTTGCCCCTTCCGGGAGGTGAGGGGCAGCCCCAGGCCCTTTCTTCTACCTGCAGAGCTCTTCCTGTCTCCCTCTCACAGACCAACACAGGCATCCGTAAGAACTTGGAGCAGGAGATCATCCAGTACAACTTTAAAACTTCCTTCTTCGACATCTTCGTGAGTGGCCTTGGGAGATCCTGGGGACCCCGGAGGCAGAGAGGGAGCAAGGAAATGACTTCCGCTGGGTTCTGTTTCTGCAGCATATAGCCAGTCTGATCAGAGACTCGGCTCCCATCCTTCAGGAGCCATCAGTCGTTTAAACCTTTACTCCACAAGGCTGGGCGCAGTGGCTCACGCCTGTAATCCTAGCACTTTGGGAGGCTGAGATGGGTGGATCACTTGAGGTTAGGAGTTCGAAACCAGCTTGGCCATCATGGTGAAACCCCGTCTCTACTAAAAATACAAAAAATTAGCTGGGCATGGTGGTGCGTGCCCATAATCCCAGCTACTCGGGAGGCTGAGGCAAGAGAATCACTTGAACCTGGGAGGCGGAGGTTGCAGTGAGCCAAGATCGTGCCACCGCACTCCAGCCTGGGCGACAGAGCAAGACTCTATCTCAAAAAAAAAAAAAAAAAAAAAAAAACCTTTGCTCCACAAAGCCCCCTTCAGAGAGCCCCAGGCGGGAGAGGGAAGGTAAGACCCCTGTCCAAGGTTACATCCAAATTGTCCCAGAGAAATGCTAACTCAGTCATTGTCCCCTGAGGTGTGCGTGCCCATAGGAAGGGAACGGGGGGCAGGACCAGAGGGGAGGCCAGCCTGCAGCAGGGTGGGGGGCAGTAGCTTCCTGTGACTGCCTGGCTCCCATCCCCCACCAGGTCCTGGCCTTCTTCCGCTTCTCTGGACTGCTCCTGGGCTATGCCGTGCTGCGGCTCCGGCACTGGTGGGTGATTGCGGTAAGATGCCACTTTCCTGGCAGCTTCTGGGCCTTGGCAGGGTTGGTGGAAGGGATGGGATGGAGGAGAACTCACTTCCCAGCCTCTGCCTTCCCCTTCCTCCCTCCCTCCCCTGGGCAGGTCACGACGCTGGTGTCCAGTGCATTCCTTATTGTCAAGGTCATCCTCTCTGAGGTCAGTGGCTCAGGGTCTGGCCGGTCTGGTGGGCATCAGACCTGAGTGGTATGCTTCTAGAGAGGAGCATTTCTCTAATTTGGGGTGTCTGCCCCTGTTGTCCGGGTTAGAGGGAGAGAGAATCCTGTCCTTTGGTATCTCTAAGGAATCATCCTTCACCTGCTTCCCTGACTTAGCCCCCTGCAGCGACAGGAATCAGAAAGTTCCTTCTCCAGCCTAACCCCAGTTTATCCTGCTGCAGACTTGAGAGGGTTCCCAAGCAGCTGCTACCAGGAATGGGGTGTATGCCAGTTTGGCTGGCTAGAGTTGGTAGCCGCAGGAGGGGGCTCTGGGTTTGGGGTGACCCCTGCCATGGAGCTCAGCCCCCTCCCTTCGCAGCTGCTCAGCAAAGGGGCATTTGGCTACCTGCTCCCCATCGTCTCCTTTGTCCTCGCCTGGTTGGAGACCTGGTTCCTTGACTTCAAAGTCCTACCCCAGGAAGCCGAAGAGGAGCGATGTGAGTGCTCGCGGGTAGGGGGGTGCAGCGAGGGTTACCCCAGCCCCAAGAGAGGGGAGTTGTGGGCATGAGAGTCAGTCTGAAGCATCTCGCCACCTCTGAGCAGCCTCCAGTAGCCTGAGGGGGAGCTTGGGTGGGGGTACCCCAGGCTGCTAGGATGTAACTGTCCTCGGTCTGGGACGGAGTCTGCTCCTCCAGGGTATCTTGCCGCCCAGGCTGCTGTTGCCCGTGGACCCCTGCTGTTCTCCGGTGCTCTGTCCGAGGGACAATTCTATTCACCCCCAGAATCCTTTGCAGGTGAGGGCTGGTGTGTGGGGTAACTGCTTTCAGGGAGGGGCCTTGTGAGGAATGGGGTAGGCTGGGTCTGTTCTTTCTATTCCTTCTATCAGGCTCCCTGGGGAAAGCCAGCAACCCTCTCCCACACACTTTTATCCCCCACATCCTTGCACTCACATACCCGAACCCCACTACCTCCCCACACTCTCTCCCCACCCCTTGCCATTGTCATCTGTGCCTGTTTTCTGCAGGGTCTGACAATGAATCAGATGAAGAAGTTGCTGGGAAGAAAAGTTTCTCTGCTCAGGTATTTGCCTGCCTACCCCTAACCCCTGCCCTTGGAATGGGTGCCTGGAGGAGGGCCGATGCGGGGGTCAGCCGGGATGGGCAGGGGTTTCCCAGTAGAGGCTGAACCTTGGGCAGTGCCCATCCGAGTGTCTGCCCCACCACCAGTCCGGCCCCCCGGTCTGCCTCATGCCTGGGCGCACAGGAGGAGCAGCCACAAGCCTGCAGGGCCCAGGGAGACCAGCCCAGATCCCACATGTGGCTGGGCCAGGCCCCTCTGGGAAGCATGTGGTATGTCTAGAGAGAGAACAGGCCACGAACATGGTAGGCTGCAGGCCCCAGGCTGACCCCTCCCTGCCTCCTGCTTCCGTCCAGGAGCGGGAGTACATCCGCCAGGGGAAGGAGGCCACAGCAGTGGTGGACCAGATCTTGGCCCAGGAAGAGAACTGGAAGTTTGAGAAGAATAATGTAAGAAGCCCTCTCCCACCTGACCTTCCCATGCGTGTTAGGAGTTTCTGTTCTCTTTTTCTGAGGCCTGAGGAAGAAACCCAAAGATTACATGCGTTGGAGCCATATTCCTGCCCCAAGAGAGGGAGCTGGGCCCTCGGGTTGGCAGGAGGCTGGGCTGGATTGGACGTTTCCCCCACACCCCTCGACCCCCCTTCCCACACCCCCCTGTTGTTACTTCCTTGCTGTTCTGCCCCCTTGGCTCCAGGCTTTGAAGGGGAAGCCAGGCTTCTGCTCTGCATCCGTTGTTTTGTTTCATGATCAAAACAACATTATCTACAAAGATCATAGAGAGCTTGGAAAACAGAGGGAAACATGCCCCAGTCCCTCTCTCTGGCCAGTTCTTGTGGCAGCCCCATTGGCCTGGAGACATGGTTTTTTTGTGGTTGCAGCCACAGCTGTCCCCCCATCTTTTAACTCAGCATCAAAAGCCTCTCTCTCGCCAGTGCCATAGGTTTGTTAGAGCTGCTGTTTTGTAACAGCTGCTCAGGTATCCCCAAACTCCTGGAGTTTTCCACCCTGAGCTGTTAAAAACCTGCCCTGCCTGTCACCCATTTCTGTGCCACCAGCCCACCCCCTGCCTCCACTCTCCTCCCTGCCACCTTCTGTCCCTGCCACAGGAATATGGGGACACCGTGTACACCATCGAAGTTCCCTTTCATGGCAAGACGTTTATCCTGAAGGTGAGTGAGGGGAGCGGGTGTCCTGGAGCCCCAGACAGCACAGGAGGCTCCAGGAAGGGGCCGAGGGGCCCTCTGGTGGGTGCCCCCCACCAAGAGGGAAGGGTTGGTCTGCCCGAGCCCATCTGGCACCTCCCAGCCCTCTGCCGCCCTGTCCCAGACCTTCCTGCCCTGCCCTGCGGAGCTCGTGTACCAGGAGGTGATCCTGCAGCCCGAGAGGATGGTGCTGTGGAACAAAACAGTGACTGCCTGCCAGGTGAGCCCAGCCTGGCTGCCTCTTAAGGCACAGATGGGGGCACAGCCACTCCCCAGTGGGATCACTGAAGCACTCAGCGCCTCAGCTGCCCCATCTGTACAGTGGGTGTGATGGTAACAGTGCCTGCTCGAGAGGGTCGGGAGGAGGGCAGGAGGAGTGCTCGTCAGGCGCTGCCCAGGGCCTGCGGATGGCAATAGCAGTTAGTTAGTAAAGGGGCCTGCGGTGTTCCCATCCCTGGGGTTTTCCTGGGGCGACCTGTTCCGAGTCTCCATTGATGGCCCTCAGATCCTGCAGCGAGTGGAAGACAACACCCTCATCTCCTATGACGTGTCTGCAGGGGCTGCGGGCGGCGTGGTCTCCCCAAGGTGAGTCCCTGCCGGGCCCCCTCCTCTCAGGCAGGTCTTCTGCACTTTGGCCTTGGGTCATTGTCCCCTGAACTAACCCTCCCTCCCCCAGGGACTTCGTGAATGTCCGGCGCATTGAGCGGCGCAGGGACCGATACTTGTCATCAGGGATCGCCACCATACACAGTGCCAAGCCCCCGACGCACAAATATGTCCGGTGAGCCTCACTTTGCCTGGGGTCACCCCTGCCAGCCCCTCCCCTGGGAGCATTGAGCAGTGCAGAGTACAGCGTGTACAGCTGGGCACTTCCCCTGCTGAGGCTGCGTTCCTCTTCCCTGTCCCGCTGGGCTCTGCTCCTCCCGGCCACTAATCCTGCTAATCTTGCTGCTCTGTCTGTGGAGGTGGGGGGTGGTGGACAGCTGGAACCAAGCCACCAAGGCTGGACAGGACGTGCGGCAGTGGCTGGCTGGGGTAGACCATGGATGGCGACCCGTGCAGGGAAGGGGCCTGAGAGCCATGTGCTGACTCCGGGCTGATTGACCTGAGCAGGAGGCTCTATGCTCTGGGTTTCATCTTCCTGCCTAAGGAGACTCGGGTCCCCTTTCGTCCCCCTCACCCTGTCCTCACTCCCTCATCTTTCTCTGGAGTGGCTCAGGAGTCCCCCAAAGATAAAGGGATTATGGCCTTCCCGCATCTGTGCCTGGGCTTCTGGAGTCTTCCCTTTTGTCCAGTCAGGCTGTGGTGCTGCCGGTGGCCCCCTCCCATAGACCCCACTCTTCCCCGTCCCCTCCTGGGTTCTGGCAGGAGCACTGTTCTTTGAATAGGATGCCAGGCTCTGCTTTGGGCATTGGACAGACTTGCTGGGTGCAGGGAAGCTCACTTCCTCTCTGGATGCCAACTTCCTTATCTGCAGAATGGGCTTAGGCGTGCTCAGTGGAGCTGAGGGAGAATGAAATGGTGACGGGATGTGAACTGTGCCTCCCAGGCTTAGCCTTCTCCTGAGCAGGTGTCCCCTCCTGAAGGGGAAGGGGTAAGAAGCACCAGCCCAGCCTACTCTGCCGTAGCAGGGCTGACCTAGAATCTCTGGACAGAGTGGATGAGGGCTGGGAAGGTGGTGAGCTCTCTGTCCCTGGGGGTGTGCAAGCACCAACAGGCTGTTGTAGGAGGATTCAAGCATCACAGAGTGGGTGGGGGTGGAGGGCCGATTCTGCAGCCCGTGGGACACCTGTGCTAAGCCTTGTTCAGACAGGGTAGCTCTGCCTTTCTGCTTCCAGCCCAGTCCCAGCTGGGCCAAGAATGGAGTGTGAGTGGTGGGGACTGCGGCGGGGGGTGTCAGGGCCTCACTCTGTTCCAAAGCCCCCCCAGTGACGCCTCTTTCCATAGGGGAGAGAATGGCCCTGGGGGCTTCATCGTGCTCAAGTCGGCCAGTAACCCCCGTGTCTGCACCTTTGTCTGGATTCTTAATACAGATCTCAAGGTGGGGTGCTGGGGGGCTGCCAGGTGGGTTCCGTGGAGTGGAGGGGACCCTGCTGCTGACTTGATTGCTGCATGACCTTGGGGGCTCTCTGCCATGCCTGGGCCTCCCCTTTGTCAGCCTCCTTTCTTACTTGAAAATTTGGGTCAGGGTCCAGATGGTCTCTTAGCCCTGGGTTGCTGCAGGGCATGTGCCCCTCCTTCTTACCTCTGAGTCCTGAGGCCCTGAGTAAGGGTGGCTGGCGGCCAGCCCAGCCCCACCCTGGTCTGTTTGTGTGGCTGGTGCCAAGAGCCAGGCCCAGCATGTTCTTCCTGCCAGGGGTGAGTGGGAGAGGGCGGCCCAGGCTGGATTCCAGAGCTGCACCTGCATTCTGGCCCAGAGCCCCCCTGCTGGTGCCAGCTGCAAGGGGAGACCCTGCTGAGGGCAGGCCATCAAGTGACTTCTGCCTGCCTTCCCCCAGGGCCGCCTGCCCCGGTACCTCATCCACCAGAGCCTCGCAGCCACCATGTTTGAATTTGCCTTTCACCTGCGACAGCGCATCAGCGAGCTGGGGGTCCAGGCGTGACTGTGCCCCCTCCCACCCTGCAGGCCAGGGTCCTGTCGCCACCACTTCCAGAGCCAGAAAGGGTGCCAGCTGGGCTTGCGCTGCCCACATAGGACCTGGCCCCAGGCTGTCACCCTCCACCGAGCCACGCAGTGCCTGGAGTAGACTGTCTGAGCAGGCTGTGGGGTGGAGCACTGGACTCCGGGGCCTGCTGATGTTTACATGGCGCCCTGCCTCCTGGAGGAGCAGATTGCTGTCCCCCACCTTGCCAGGGCAGGGTCTGGGCTGGGCACCTGACTTGGCTGGGGAGGCCCAGGGCCCTGGGCAGGGCAGGGCAGCCTGTCACCCATGTGAAGATGAAGGGGCTCTTCATCTGCCTGCGCTGTCATCGGTTTTTTTAGGATTATTGAAAGAGTCTGGGACCCTTGTTGGGGGGTGGGTGGCAGGTGGGGGTGGGCTGCTGGCCATGAATCTCTGCCTCTCCCAGGCTGTCCCCTCCTCCCGGGGCCTCCTGGGGGACCTTTGTAATTTAAGCCAATTAAAAACATGAACTAAAAAAAAAATTCCAGCCCTTCCCACTGCCTTGCCTCTTGAGGGAAGAGGAAGGCAGGCAGCAGCTTGGATGAAGAGGGAAGACCCCTCACACAGCCGCTCTTGGGCTCACAGGAGGGCGGAGCCCCGGGACCCAGTTCCTGGAACATGCCCCCGCTCCCCTCTGCTTTCCTGATTTGTTCAACTGAGCAGATGACTAGTCAGAAAAAAATGCCCCGCCCCCTGCCAGGCTTCAGCAGGGCAAGTTAAAGTCTCTAGTCCAGGAATGGAGGTGGGGGTATGGGCACCTGGCAGTGCCCACAGCAAGCCTTGACTGTGTGGCCTGGAGATGGGGCCTGAGCTTCAGGGTCACTGAGGCACCTCTGGGATCCAGGCCACCTGGAGCCCCGGACCTCCCACACTCCACTCACCCATTCCCTCTCCCCGCACTGCACTCACACCGGGGGCGGCCTGGAGCCCGGATCGCAGGGCAGGGGCAGGCCAGTGCCTGCCTTCCTCCTCCCTCCCAGCTGGCCTGCCCCCTTGCCTGCCCGTATGCAGGCTTCCAGCAGAGCCAGCTTCTTCAGAGCCAGGTGGATCCTGTCTCGGTCCTGCCTAGGTGTGTGACCCTGGGCGAATCTACCTCTCTCAGCTTCTGCGTCCTACTTTATGAAAATGGGACTGATGTCACAGGGTTGTTATGAGATTAAAAGATATGAAGAACCGGGGACAGTGCTCAGTAATCAATAGTCTGCAGTTCTGCACCCACGTGCTTCTGGGTACTCTGCTGTCCCCACAGGGTCCTGAGCTCAGCCCGTCACTGCCTCTCCTGCCGCCCTTTGTCCACTCGGCAGTGTTCTCACTCCTCATCCCCCCACACCCACCACCTGTCTGCCAGCTTCTTGCACCATGAGTTGCTACTTCTGGGTGCTGGACTGTCCCCACAGCCATCTGTCTCCCCTGCTCCCCATGAAGGACAGCCAGTCCCCTCCCAGGTAGCACATCAGAGCGGGCAGGCTCCAGAGGTCTTCTGGTCCTCTTGTAGTGGCCAGAAAGTGGGGAAAGGGGCCCAGAGAGGGGCAGGGACTGACCACATGGTCACACAGCCTATTTATGGCTGATCTGGAGCTGGAGCCAGGTCTTCTGACTGTCACCCATCAGAGCCCCTGGATTGCCATTTCACCCAACACAGGTGTTGGGGTAGAACTGGGGGCCCCCTCTACCCCTACTGGCCTGACTGTCTCCTGAGACCTGTCGCCTAAGACCACTTATCTGACCACCGGCCATGGGGAAGGAAAACACCTGGCTAAGGCTCATGCCTCAGGTTCCCAGGCATGGAGTTGACTGTCTCCGCCCCTGCTGGTGTGGTGAGGGTGACTGGGGACTAGGCACTAGGCCTTTGGTGCAGGCGCCTGAGGACGTGGTTGCACTGTCCCTTCTGGGGATGTGCCCTTGAGCCCAGGCAGAGGAGGGCACAGCCGGGGCAGGACCTGGGAGCCCGGGTACAGAGCCCAGAGGGGGCATCAGTTCCTGCTGGTCCTGCTCTGTTTACAGACAAGCTGCTGTCCTCCGTGCAAAGGGGAGTGGGTGGGGCAGAGGGCAAGTGCCAGGGGGGCACGAGGCTGGGCATGTGGCTGGCATGAGATGGTGTCTGAGTAATGTCAGGCATCTGGAGGCATTGACCCCGGGACCCTGGACTGGACCCCAGACCTCTGACCGGGGAGCAGCCAGCGTCCGGGTACCCCAACCCCTGCCCTGGGTGCAGCGTCCCCCCATTAGTGAGTCTTGGCTCTGCTTATAGCATCTGACACCAGAGGGGCCGAAAATAGCCCCTGGAGAAGGGGGAGGAGGGGGCTATTTAAAGGGCCTGGGAGGGGAGAGAGAGTGAGGAGTGATCATGGCTACCTCAGAGCTGAGCTGCGAGGTGTCCGAGGAGAACTGTGAGCGCCGGGAGGCCTTCTGGGCGGAATGGAAGGATCTGACACTGTCCACACGGCCCGAGGAGGGGTGAGTGTGGGTCTGCTAGAGCCCTGCCTCTGCCCCCCCAGAGCACCCTCACTGAGCCATGAGGCCAGAGCATGAAGCCCTGGAGAAATTTCTGAGGGTGGGGGCAGGAAGAATGCCCCATGGGGAGAGCAAAGGGGAACCACCCCTCCTGCCCCCAGGTCCCAGCAGCCCCGGGGAGCCCCCCACCCAGCCTGTGCCCAGAGAGCAACAGCTCCCAGGAGCTCACTGCCCCTCCCCTCTCCCCAGCTGCTCCCTGCATGAGGAGGACACCCAGAGACATGAGACCTACCACCAGCAGGGGCAGTGCCAGGTGCTGGTGCAGCGCTCGCCCTGGCTGGTGATGCGGATGGGCATCCTCGGCCGTGGGCTGCAGGAGTACCAGCTGCCCTACCAGCGGGTACTGCCACTGCCCATCTTCACCCCTGCCAAGATGGGCGCCACCAAGGAGGAGCGCGAGGACACCCCCATCCAGCTTCAGGAGCTGCTGGCGCTGGAGACAGCCCTGGGTGGCCAGTGTGTGGACCGCCAGGAGGTGGCTGAGATCACAAAGCAGCTGCCCCCTGTGGTGCCTGTCAGCAAGCCCGGTGCCCTTCGTCGCTCTCTGTCCCGCTCCATGTCCCAGGAAGCACAGAGAGGCTGAGAGGGACTGTGACTTGGGCTCCGCTGTGCCCGCCCTGGGCTGGGCCCTTCCTGGCTAGGACTGTGGAGGGAGCTGCTGGCCGTGGCTGCTTTGTAGTTTGCCCAGAGTTGGGGGCTAGGGGAGGAGGGAGCCAGAGGCCAGGATGCCTGAGCCCCCTGAGTTCCCAAAGGGAGGGTGGCAGAGACAGTGGGCACTAAGGGTGGAGAGTTGGGAGCCAGCACAGCTGAGGACCCTCAGCCCCAGGAGAAGGGACAAAAGGTACTGGTGAGGGCAAGAGGTGCCTGGGAGGAGTGGCCCTGATCCAGGAAAATGTGAGGGGAATCTGGAACGCTCTAGGCAGAAGAAGCTGGGAGGGAGGGGGAGGTGAAAAGGGCAGAGGCAAGGATGGTGGGGCCCCCAGCACCCTCTGTTAGTGCCGCAATAAATGCTCAATCATGTGCCACAGTTGCGTCTCTTTCCTTGTGGTTGGGGGGGGGGGGCTGGCCCATGGGTGTCCCCTCAATGCCCACTTCTGGGACCAGGCTCCGCATCTGAGCTAAATATGGCTGAGCTAATGAGTACGCCCCATACTTGGGATGGGGGGGGGGCCAGGACAGAGCTGTAAACAGGGTGCTGTCTCCAGTCTCCTTCCCGTACCCTGACCGCTGCCCAGTCCTGGCTTCTGTGTCCAGCCCCCTGGCACTGGCTGGTACCCAGCAAGCCAGCTGGCATCTGCATCCAGGGTTTGTTTCAATGATGTCTCATGGAGAATATGGAGGGGCTAGTGCCAGGACTGTCCTTGGCTTTGCCTCGGGGTGTGAACGGGGTCAGTGACCTCAAAGCTAACCTGCCTCTCAGTTCTGAATCCAGACAGAATCAATCCTCAGCTGTGTCTCGCTCCACACCCCCTGCCCTGGAAGCCAGGGAAGGTTGGAGGTGCTAGGGGGTCAGGTTCCCCTTTGTGACCCCTGCAGCTGTTGTGGTGACTCATGTCCCAATCTAGCTGCCTCTCCCAAGGAGACTTGTCCTGGGGACAAGCGGGAGGGAAGGGCATGCAGGAGGCCCCCACATCAAGCGGGGCCAGGAATCCACGGTGGCAGGAGCTGGGCTGGTGACCTACCCAGGGCAGAAGGGCCCCGGACTCATCCAGAGGGGAAGGAAGGGGTCTTCAGGGAGACCACGGAGATGCCACAGGCAGAACTGGCTTCCCATCCGGGAGATAGGTGGGGAGACCCTGGCATTTTGACAGCCAGAACCTGGGGCGCTGAGCAGAACCTTCAGGCCTGACCTGGCCGCTCCTTTGGAGGGAAGCTGGAGTGTGGGCTGCGAGAGGAGTGGGGTCAGAGCCCCTACATCCGCAGGACCCAAATCGGCTGGGCCCCAAGGCCCGGACTGCGCTCCCTAGTGGCCCTGGCGGCCCTCGGCGAATGCGTCCTGCCCCTCCCCTGCCCAAGCCCTCTGCCCTCACCTGGGTCCAGCGCCGCCCCCGACGTGGCGGGAACAACCCGAACCCGAACCCGAACCTTCTGTCCTCGGCAGCCCCCAGATAAGCGGCTGGGAACCCGCGGGGCCCGCAGGGGAGGCCCGGCTGTTCCGCCCGCTAAGTGCATTAGCACAGCTCACCTCCCCTATCGCGCCTGCCATCGGACGGGCAGTGCCGCGCCCTGCTCTGGGGCCCCCGGAGCGACCACAGCGGAGGCCGGAACGGACTGTCCTTTCTGGGGCGGGGGGGAGGGGTGGCGTTGGAGGGCCGGGTGGCATAGGAACGGACGAGAAAGACCTGGAGGAGAGGCGGGGAAGGGAAGTTGTGTGGCAGTGCTAAGGGAAGGGTGGGTGCTGGGACGGGTGTCCTGGAGGGAGGGGAGCCTGGCGGGGTCTGGGGCCTCGTCGGGGAGGGCGCTGCGAGGGGGAAGCTGGGGAAAGGGCCTAATTCCCCAGTCTCCACCTCGAATCAGGAAAGAGAAGGGGCGGGCTGCTGGGCAAAAGAGGTGAATGGCTGCAGGGGGCTAGAGAAGAGAGACGGGAGGGGCCGGCCGGCGGGGGTGAGGGGGTCTAAAGATTGTAGGGGTCAGGAACTGAGGGTGGGGGGCGCGCAGAGGCGGGACTCGGACAGGGGTAGGCGAGGCGGAGGGCGAGGGCTGCGGGAGCAAGTACGGAGCGGGGGGTGTGGGGGACGATTGCCGCTGCAGCCGCCGCCCGACTCACCTCCGGTGCGTCTGCCGCCCGGACACTAAGGGAGATGGATGAATGGGTGGGGAGGATGCGGCGCACGTGGCCCCGGGCGGCTCGGCGGTCAGCTGCCACCCCCACAGAAGACGGGTCGGGGCGGGGGTCGGGCGGTAGAAAAAGGGGCCGCGAGGCGAGCAGGGCACTGGGCAAACCGCGGCGGCAGCATGAGCGGCGCAGACCGGAGCCCCGCTGCGGGCGCAGCCCCTGACTCGGCCCCGGGCCAGGCGGCGGTGGCCTCGGCCTACCAGCGCTTCGAGCCGCGCGCCTACCTCCGCAACAACTACGCGCCCCCTCGCGGGGACCTGTGCAACCCGGACGGCGTCGGGCCGTGGAAGCTGCGCTGCTTGGCGCAGACCTTCGCCACCGGTGAGCGGGGGAAACTGAGGCACGAGGGACAAGAGGTCGTCGGGGAGTGAAAGCAGGCGCGGGGAGACAGAAAGAAGGAAAGGCAGACAGACCAGGCGCCTGACAGATGGGGACCAAGAAACAGAGATAGCTGAGAGGTGCAAACAGAAGAGAAAAAGGAGCAACATCCCTTAGAAGAGGGGCAGAGGGGAGAGAGGTGGAGAGAGCTTAGAATTGAGAGCTAAGGTGGGGGATGCAGGACAGACTGAGGTGGAGATGCAGAGGAGGAAATGGAGGCAGATGTGGGACAGGGGCGAGAAACCGCCAGGATTTCCTCGCTGAGCCTGGCCGGTAGGTATAGTTTTCTTTCTTTCCTTCTTTTCTTTATTTTTACTTATTTACTTTTTTTATTTTTTTGTTTTGAGACGGAGTTTCACTCTTGTTGCCCAGGCTGGAGTGCAATGGCGCCATCTCGGCTCACTGCAACCTCCGCCTCCCCGGTTCAACCGATTCTCTTGCCTCAGCTTCCCTAGTAGCTGGGATTACAGGCATGCGCCCCCATGCCTGGCTAATTTATTTGTATTTTTAGTAGAGACAGGAACGTCTCCATGTTGGTCAGGCTGGTCTCGAACTCCCAACCTTAGGTGATCCACCCGCCCTGGCCTCCCAAACTGCTGGGATTACAGGTGTGAGCCACTGCGCCCGGCCAGTAGGTATAGTTTTCTAGATGTGAAACCTGAGTCTCAGAGCGGTGAAGTTCCCCTCCGAAGGGCATGTTGGAGCTGGGTTCAGTCTAACTCTGAGGCCAATGCTTTTCCCAGATGGAGACACATTTGCAGAGGAGAAGGAAGAACTAGAGAGAGGCAGAGAGATACAGGGGAGGGAGGGGTGAGGAGGCAGGGGTTGCCTGGGCCGGCCTGGCACCAGGACCCGCTTCCTCTGCCCTGGCCAGGTGAAGTGTCTGGACGCACCCTCATCGACATTGGTTCAGGCCCCACCGTGTACCAGCTGCTCAGCGCCTGCAGCCACTTTGAAGACATCACCATGACAGATTTCCTGGAGGTCAACCGCCAGGAGCTGGGGCGCTGGCTGCAGGAGGAGCCGGGGGCCTTCAACTGGACCATGTACAGCCAGCATGCCTGCCTCATTGAGGGCAAGGGGTAAGGACTGGGGGGTGAGGGTTGGGGAGGAGGCTTCCCATAGAGTGGCTGGTGGGGGCAACAGAGGCCTGAGTGTAGAACAGCCTTGAACTCTGCCTTGTGCCTCCTGCACAGGGAATCCTGGCAGGAGAAGGAGCGCCAGCTGCGAGCCAGAGTGAAACGGGTCCTGCCCATTGACGTGCACCAGCCTCAGCCCCTGGGTGCTGGGAGCCCAGCTCCCCTGCCTGCTGATGCCCTGGTCTCTGCCTTCTGCTTGGAGGCTGTGAGCCCAGATCTTGCCAGCTTCCAGCGGGCCCTGGACCACATCACCACACTGCTGAGGCCTGGGGGGCACCTCCTCCTCATCGGGGCCCTGGAGGAGTCGTGGTACCTGGCTGGGGAGGCCAGGCTGACGGTGGTGCCAGTGTCTGAGGAGGAGGTGAGGGAGGCCCTGGTGCGTAGTGGCTACAAGGTCCGGGACCTCCGCACCTACATCATGCCTGCCCACCTTCAGACAGGCGTAGATGACGTCAAAGGCGTCTTCTTCGCCTGGGCTCAGAAGGTTGGGCTGTGAGGGCTGTACCTGGTGCCCTGTGGCCCCCACCCACCTGGATTCCCTGTTCTTTGAAGTGGCACCTAATAAAGAAATAACACCCTGCCGCTGTGGTCAGTGCTGTCTGTGGCTCTCCTGGGAAGCAGCAGGGGCCCGGAGATCTGAGTGTTGGGGTAGGGGAGACATTCACCCTAGGCTTTCTTTTTTTCCAGAAGCTTCCTTGAGGCTAGCATTCTGTACCACTCATTCTTCCCAAACTAAGGAGAGCCAAGGTCAGGGGGAGCTCACCGGGCACCTGCAGTGCACCAGGCACTTGTGATATGCCATTCTGTCCATCTCATCATTCATTCCTGCATTCAGCAGCAGGTCCTGCTAGTCTGTTTCCAGGTGAAGCTCAGAGAGGTGAAGTCACAAACAGTGCAGCCTGCTTCAGACCAGAACAGGGGAGAGTGGGGATCATGAGGAGAAGGAAGTAGAATCTGCAAGGTGGTGGGGAGGTGGGGGTGTTATGATTGAAGCACAATGGCCCAGGGAAGTGAAAGGGAAAGAACTGGCTCCGGCTCCCTCTCACAACTGGAGGTGAGTTCTGCCCAGCTCTGCCTCTGGGGTCTACCATTCCCCAGGCCACATGCCCAAGCAGAGACCTCACCTCTGTTTACTGCCTCCAGCCAGCTCTGGGACCTGCCCCTGCCACCACAACTGTCTTCTCCTGCCCTCCAGCCCACTCTATTCACACAAATGAGGTGAACAAGGGCAGGTGAGGCTGGGAATTGATTTATTAAGCACATCCCTTGCCACCCTCCCACCTTAAAAGTTTTCAGTATCAAAAGAAGCTAGCACAGGCCACCTGAGTCCCTGAGGTTGGAGTCCTAGCATAGCTCCCCTCCCTCAAAGAGGGACAAGGGGTCAGGGGCAGAGCAAAAATCCAGTGTGCTTCAACCACGGAGACTGCCTTTGGGATGGAAAGTTTCTGGAGCTCCCTCCATTCTATTCCTGTGGGGCAGGGGTCACCTTTACCAGGGTGCAGGCATAGTGTGGCCCCTGCCTGCCCTGGGGCCACTCTGGAACAGTAAGACCCTCTGGGGAGGGAAGAAACCAGACCCAGCCATAAGCTTTCTTCCCTTCTCCCTCAAATCACCCCTTCCTCCTCCCCAAAGTCAGGCTATGGCAAAGGGGCTGGCAGCAAGGGAATGGGGGTTTTGGAGGGGAAGGCCAGCCATGCGAAGGCAAGGAGAAAAGGAGGATGGAGAGAGCCCCAGGCATCCCCATTTTCCTTCCTCTGCCTCCGAGGGGCTGCTTCTGGAGGGCACTGTTGTGTGGGGACCCTGTGAGGTTTGCAGGAGGCTGGCAAAGGGGCACCAGACAGGGAACATGCACACAGGCAGCCTGGCCATGGAGAGGTCCTGGCTGTCCGCCCAGGTGGGGCCTTGGGCAGAGCTGGCGCTCCACAAGTGACTATTGATGGTGACAGGATTCCCTCATCCTGCTCCAACCTCTCAACTGTGGACACATTCACCGGCAGTCACTCATCTCACATGCCCACCAGCATGCTCACACGCATGTTACCCTAACCCACGCTAACCCACCCACCCCCTGCACACACATTGAAACCACACCTCTTCCCCCACAACACCCCTCTCCACACTGCGCACCTAGGCCTCAGCTCACACACACCCAGGCCCATGCTCACGGCCCTGTCACCTATGCACTCAGCCTGGTCCACACTCCCAACACACAGTGGCAGGCTCTCAACAAGACAGCAGCACGGGATCCTTGGCCTGAGCTTGCTGGAGCCCTGGCCCCAAAAGGGAGTGTGGTGAGGCCTCCTGGGAACCTGGTTAGGGCAATGATCAGGGTGAAACCCCTTCCCAGTCCCAGCAGCTTGGTCCCTCAAGATCCCATGGGGAGAATCGCCGTGAACCTTGGCTGGCCAAAGAACAAGCATCCAGCACCACCTAGTGGTGTCCTGGAGGAGGGTTGGGGGTGGTAACAGAAGGGGACCCCCTGTATCCTTAAGGCCTGTGGTCCCTAGTCTCCCAAGTAGACAGAAGACTTCGGGACCCAGCCAGGCAGCGGGGGATGTGGGGAGGAGGCTGGTGGGGAGGAAACTGGCAGCTGTCCTCCCGGTAAAGCTAAGAACACACTCAGTTCCACCCCAGCTCCAGGAGGCAGAGGGGCTGCCCATTCTCTAGTCCCAGATGCTGGGAGGCCTTCCCTAGAACAGGCTCCAAGGCTGGTGAGGGCCGGCAGGGGGTGAGCTGGCCACATGATTCTGGGCCCACGTCCTTCATGTCCAAGTTCAAGAAGTTGAAAGGAGAAAATGAATCATCTCAAGGGTTGAGGGGAAAAGGGAGGCCAGCAGGGTGGGGGCAGGATCCCCACTGGGGCAGACTCGCTCCCAAGGTCTTCAGTCCAGCTTGAACTTGTCCTCTGATTCCTTCAGCAGGTACAGGCTGTCATCTTCCAGAAAGCTGTGGGCCGAAGGAGTAGCCCATTGAGGCACACAGCTCTGAGAGCTCGCATGGAGACGAGGGTAGGGTGTGCGCAGGCAAGGTGGGAGGCGGGAGGGGCGGATGGGCACACAGAGCCCCCAGTCTCCCCTAAGGAGTGGGCAAGGAAGGGTCCAAAGAAGTTGAGCACGAGGCAGGGGGCAGCACCCACCTGAAAAAGAGGACGTGGACAGGGATGGTGCTGATGTGCCAGATGGCATGGGCATCCAGGACCCAGAAGAGCGGCGGGAAGTCAAGCAGCTCGAGCAGGGACAGCCCCTGCAGCAGCAAGACCACCACCACGCACTTGCGCACGTGAGGCAGTCGCCGCTGGTTCCACAGGCACCAGGCCAGCCACCACACCACGTTGACCAGGCCTGGGTGCCAGTGGGGGAAGGAGAGGCTCATTCCTGCAGCTCCTTCTCCCCAAGGCCGCCCCCAACTCCATGCTCTCTGACCCCAGGATCATCCTCGGACTCTCCTCCCAGCCTCCTCTCTGTCCCACCTCAAATGCTTCTCCATTCCTCTACCCCAAGGGTCTCTCTAGAACCACCTTCTCCAGGAACGGCACCAACCTCCCACTCGCACCCCAAGCTAGCACTTCTGCAGATGGCCCAAGCCCCCCAGGGCCTCACCAATAGCCACGTTGGCCACCAGGTTGTAGCCATAGTCGAAGCGGATGAGGCTCAGGTAGGAGACGTGCACGGTCAGCATTAGCAGCAGGAGAGCCCGGAAGGCACTGACCACAGCTGGGTGCTGCAGCCCCACGGTCCTGCCCCACCGTCCAGGGTTGCTCAGAGGGCGGGTGGCCCATCCCCAGAGCAGCATTCCCTGAAGCATCTCCTCCCCCCAACATCAGTGCATGGCCCCTGAAGTCACTACCCCTCTCCCCACCAAACAGGCCACAGCTGGGCAGCAAGTGCTACAGCTCCTTGTCAGGAACCAGGGCCCCCAGTCCTACCCCAGAGTCCTCACCCAGGACAGCTGATGTGGTTGAGGGTGGGAGGGGCATAGGTGTTGGGAGACTAGTGAAGAAGGCCCCCAGGGGAGGGCTGGGTGACCCCTTTCTGCCCCCAGGGTTCGATTTTGCCCCTGCAGCCACCCAGGCAGGCTCACCTGACACAGCACAGGTAGATTGAGTGTAGGATGACGGTGGAGGCACAGAAGTAGTCCATTTTCTGAGGACAGGGAAAGGTGGTGAGGGACCAGCGTGAGACTTCACGGAGAGGACCCGCGGGGATGGGGGCATGGAGGGGTGGCAGGGAAGGGCTGGGGTCCTGGGCCTGCCTATCACTGTTTCACTCCGACTGAGCCTTGTGTTCACATCACTGTACAATTTTTTAAAAATGTGCCCAGGAACAAGGCTTTAGGGACGCTGGTGGAGGGTTCCTGCTGAGGCTCCAGGACATGACCACGCTGCACAGAATCAGAGCACAGTGTGGAGTCTGACAGCCATGGGGTCACGTCCTGTGGCGACCCTTCACTAGCTGGGTGCCCCTAAGCATGTGGTCCACCTCTCGAAGGCTCAGCTGCCTCATCAGGCAAGAAGAGTGAATACTCATCCCCACCTGACGAGGCTCAGTGAGGATCAAGGGCACCAACAGGTTTAGGATGCCCACCCCGTACTCCTCCCAGTGCTCCTCAGAGGGAGTTGGCATGACCCTCTAGAGCCCCTCTGCCCACTTCTGGGCTCCTCTCGGACCACCCTGTGCAGGAGGGGGAGCTGGAGGAGTGCTCACCTCTGTGAGGTCAGTGTCCTTGGTGTGGAAGACTGTGGACCAGAACCATGCGTTGAGGGACACCTAAGGAGGGAGGGGCTGGTGAGCATGCTGCCCCCAACCCTGACCTCAAGGCAGGGACCCCCATTTGCTCACATCCATTTCACCTTTTGGGAAGGAGCTCTGCGGGACAAGAAATGTACTCTTCCTGCCCCTGGAGCCCTCTGAACAAACCTATGTCCCTCTACCCCCACCCAGCCAGGGTCCCTGGGGTGGACTTCCTGCCACCCCAAACCCTCAAGGCCACAGGGGGCTGCAGCCTCCACAGGTTCCGGCCTGGCCTGGGAACCAGTTCTGGCAGAGCCAAGCTCCCTAGTTACTCAATTGCTAAGACAACAGCCCCCAGGGGCCTTGCCTCCTCCTCCAACCAGCAGGTGTTGACAGCCCCACCCGGGCCCAGGGGAGCCAGTGACCTCAGCCTCTGGGGGCGGGAATGAGGTGGGTGGGGTGGAGGGGCTCGAGCCAGCTTGGGGTGTGTTCCGAGCAGCAGGGGAGGGAGATCAAGCAGATCCCACTGGGGCACAGGCTCCCAGGAGGAGGGTGAACCAAGCCCAGCTTCCTCCTGTCTGGTCCTGCCCAACCCGCCAGACCAGTGGCTGCTCCCGAGCCTGGGAGGAGCAGAGGGCAGGACTGGAGGGGCTGTGGTGGGCCAGGGCCCAGGGGAATGTTTGAGGCCTTCTTCCTGGAAATTAGCTGCGTGGAGAGAGCACAAAGGTTATCTAGTGAATGAGCCTAAGAGCTTGTGGGCGTTGGTGCTGGCACTTTCTTCAGGGACTGCTGTGTCCACAGCAAAGGCCCAAACTGCTGAAAGCAGGGTGGGCTGAGGGGAAGGGCTGGGAAACCGTGACAACCAAAGGAACAGCAGGCCAGTCCAGGAATGGCCTGGGGGTGGGGAGGGATGCGCTAGGGTGGGACAGGCCTGGTGGAGATGAGGAAAGGCCAGGAACTGCTCAGTTGGCTCCAATGTACCAGGAAAACTGGCCAGGCAGGGGACAGAGGGAGAGGGCAAGAAGCCACGCTCTGTTGGGCACTGTAGCAGGCAGGTCAGACAGTAAGATGCATTCCAAATGCAGGTCTGGGGAGCTCAGGAGAGAATGGGAGGAGAAGGGGTGCAGGCAGGGCAGAACTGCTGCACAGCCAGTCAGGTTCTCGGGGTGCCAAGCTCTGGAAGGCGCAAAGCCGCCTAGTGCACCTGTCTGGCCTGGTCTCTGGGCTGAGCCTTGCTGCTTCTGCTCCTCTTGACCTGGGCAAAGGGCCCTGCCCTTCTCAGCCCAAGCTTCCCCCGGGACAAATCATGGCTCAAGTGAAACTTCAGCTCCTTTCCAGCCTGGCATTAGGTGGTGTGGTCTAGGGCAGGCTGCTTCCTCCTTTGAGGATGGCCACTCTGTCCCTTCCACCAGACTCAAGGCTCTGCCCTGCTGCAGCCCCCTCCCCAGAGACAGGCATGGAGGCTGCAAAATGGGACTGAACCTGGTGGCTTCTCAGACACTGCTCCCACAGTCTGAAAAGCTTAGGGTCAGCATGGGGAGAGGAGCAGGCTTGGGCTGGAGATGGGGCCCAGGCAATCACATGGACCAGTTCTCCCTGGCAGGCCAAGAACAGGGACATCCTTAGGGAGGAGAGTGGCCCTGGAGCCAATGTGGGAGGGAGAAGGGGAGGGTGGCAGGGACTGGCAGCCAGCCAGGCCTCCTTGTCACCCACAGCAGGAAGGGGGCGGTGACAAGAGGACTGCAGGACTGAGCTAAGTGGCTCAGAACACCAAAAGCAGGGGGTGTGTGTGCGGGCAAACATGTGCGTAGGGTCACAGGATGGGTGGGGCTGCTGGGTCCCCTCTCCAACCGCCTCCCTGGGTGCCTTCCACTCACAGAGACCCACCTGAAGCCTGGCCTCTGCACCCCTGAAAAGCCCCTCCCCCCTGGGGAGCATCCCACTCTGGGGGCGCTCCTCTTCTCACCCTTTCCTCAGATTTGGGAGGTAGTAGTATCATTAAGAATGCAAACCCTACGGCCAGACTGCCAGGGTTCAGTTCCTGGCTCTGCATTTCCTGTGTGTCCTTGGGCAAGTTATTTACCCTTGCTGTGCCTCAGTTTTCTCATCTGCAAAATGGGAATAATCATAGTTGATAAGGGTTTAATGAGCAATACAAATACAGCGTACAGCACAGAGCCCAGGACAGGCTGAAACATGAGTGTTCTCTCCACTTGCCTGACCAGCACGGAACCCCGTCAGCTTCCCATAGAACTGAGGCCCAAGAGGATGTCTGCCTCCCATTCTCCCTGCAGGCCAAGGATGTTTAGGCAGAGAAGGGGTGGTCTCCTAGCTGCCTAGGCCCACCTCCACAGCTCCAGGCTGGGGGAAGAGTGTCCAGTCTCCACAGTGAGACAGAGTCTGCATTCAAGTCCTGCCTCAGCCTCTAAGCAGCTGTGTGACCTTGGACACACAACCCAGTATGTGTGAGCCTCCACTGCCTCACCTACAAAACAGGTTCATAATGATGCCCACTGCACAGGAGGCCGTGAGGACGAGGTCTGCGGAATGCCTGGCACCAAGGAACTCCTCTGAATGGCTGCTGGTTTTGCTGCCTGGTCCATAGTAGGTGCCCATCAATGTCAGTTTCCTTCATCAGGTCCAGTAGACTGACTCTCCACGCCCCATCACCTGCCCCTCAACTTCCCTTTCCTCAAGGGTCACAAAGTTCGAGGTCAAACTATGGGGCCCCAGGGTCTCTCCATTCCGGAACGGAGACACCTCAGCTATAGGAAGAGCCCCTCCTCCTTCCTCTGGAGCCGTGATCTCATCAATGTGAACCGAACAGATCCATTTCTCCTCACTCAGAGTTTGTCATCAAGAGCAAGCAAAGGGGAAAGATGGGCTCTGGAAGGAAGGAGAGCTCCAAGATGCCAAGGCACAGCTACTCTCGGACTTCTCGCCACACTCGAGTGAAGGGGGACAGGCAGGGGAACTGGCCAGGAGGGCGGCAGGCACCCAGAGCTTTGCGTAAACACTGAGGAGAGGGGGTGGCCAGGGGCAGGGTGCCAGTGGGGGTGGAATCAGAGGCTGGGTGGAGGGAGAGCAAGAGGCTGTTTCAGTCTGTTGGAAATAAGAAAATCGAGACAAAAATATCACAGCCGTGAAACTGGTTGGATGCCAAGTGAGCCAGATCTGTCAGGAATTCGACCCGGCGCTAAGCCCCAGTGCTCGGGGCTGTCATTGACACCATGGCGGTGGGGACAAGTGGGGCTTAAAATAGCTCAGTGTCTCAGAAGTGGGGGAGGCAGAATGTTAAATATGACGCCTGCTGCCATCCTGGGCTCCTCTGGAGGCCACAGTGTCTCACCCTCTGCCTCAGGCAGGGCAGGCCAGCCCCAGCTCACTCCTGAGAGAAGGGAGACAGAGGTGGATGAAGATGGGAGAAGGAGGGCTCTTTCCACCATCCCAGAGGATCCCTTGATTTCCTGCCATTGCCTGTTCCACTAGCTCTTGTCTGACCATGGGAAGTCCTTCCTGAAGTCTAACCATCATTCTACTACAGCCGCAACCTACCTCTTCTTGTAGTTTGCTTAACAGAGGAGGAGAAGAATCGGTCCCCACCTACACAAACCACTCTACAGAGACGGTTTGGGCTTCCCACCACTTCACCCTCCTCTCCACACCTGAGGACCTTTCCTGACTGGATGAAGGCCTGGGGAATTGGTTTGGCCTCCTGGCTTCGGCACACAGCAGGGGCCCCTACACCGTGAAGTCAAAGACACATGGTATGCGGAGCTTTGGTAGGCTTCCCACCTGCCGCCTGGCTGCCCCCCAGCCCAAGCCCAGGCCTAAATGGCAAGGCAAGGGCTGCCTTCTTGTGCCAACGTAATCATGAGTCCTGCTGGAGGGCGGGGTCTCCTCATTTCCCAGAGGCAAAGCTGAGGTACCCTTCCCCCAAGACTTAGCCCGGAGCAGGTGAGGGACCTTGCCTTCCTATCCTCACCCCAACAGAAATCAGGAGCCTCAGTGCCCCAGAAGGCCCAGGTCAAAGTCCACTGCCGCACCCTCCATACAGCTCAGGATCCCTCCCTCCTGCAGAAACTCACAGGACAACTGGGAAGCTCAAGAGCAACTGGGAAAGCCAAACTAGGCCATCCACAGGAGTGTGGGTTCTTTTTTTTTTTTTTTTTTTTTGAGATGGTGTCTGGCTCTGTCCGCCAGGCTGGAGTGCAGTGGCGCAATCTCGGCTCACTGCAAGCTCCGCCTCCCAGGTTCACACCATTCTTCTGCCTCAGCCTCCCAAGTAGCTGGGACTACAGGCGCCCGCTCCTGCGCCTGGCTAATTTTTTGTATTTTCAGTAGAGACAAGGTTTCACCGTGTTAGCCAGGATGGTTTCGATCTCCTGACCTCGTGATCCACCCGCCTCGGCCTCCCAAAGTGCTAGGATTACAGGCATGAGCCACCACGCCCGGCCAGGAGTGTGGGTTCTGAGGCTTTGTTTCTCGAAGGCCTAGTGACAGCATGAGGGGTCCCATGTCCCAGAACCCCACATCCCATAAGACACACGGGGCCCAACTATCTGCCTTCTACCACCCCAACATCTAACATCTCCCGCTTTTTCTGTTTTTGTTTTTTTGAGATGGAGTCTCGCCCAGTCACCCAGGCTGGAGTGCAGTGGCGCCACCTTGGCTCACTGCAACCTCTGCCTCCCAGGTTCAAGCAATTCTTGTCTCAGCCTCCCGAGTAGCTGGGATTACAGGCACCCATCACCACGCCTGACTAATTTTTGTATTTTTAGTAGAGACAGGGTTTCACCATGTTGGCCAGGCTGGTCTTAACTCCTGACCTCAGATGATCCACCTGGCTCGGTCTCCCAACGTGCTGGGATTACAGACGTGAGCCACCATGCCCGGCCATCTGCTGCTTTTTCTCTAGGGTCCTTAGTCACACTGGACTGCAGGCTACCCTGGGGAAGTGTGACCCCCCTCTCTAAGAAGGAAGCTGAGTTGCAGATACCATTGAGGTGAAAGATCTGAGAATCAGGGATGACAAGACCAGAGATGTGAAGTGACCCCTGGCCTCTGGCACATGTTATGAAGACAAGGGGTGGGACCCTCCGAGGTCCCCTCAGGCCTGTGGCCTATCTAAGGAGGCTCTAAGCTTCTTCAGAGTTCAGGCAGGGCTGTCCCATGCTCTTTAGTAGAGGTGGGGACAAGGTGGTGGTACACGCTGTGGGCCCAGACAAGCGGTGTCCGTGGAAGAACCCCAAAGGAAAGCAGACAGGTGCAACGTCCTCAGCTTCCCTGCCCTTCCTGCTTTCTTAGCCAGCACTAAATTTGCTTCGCTCCAAGAGGCCTACACAGGAAGTGGTGGCTTTATCTCACCCAGCCTGTGACAGTGTGTGCCGATGCCAGGCCCCGCCTCCATCAGAGCCCCTAGCCCTCAGCCTGGCACTCAGGGGCCTCTCTGCTCCATCTACTCTTCTTCTACTCCCATTCACACAGCTACAATGGCACCAATATTTTCTGGAATGCTCGAATTCAATCCCCTGTCCCCACACATGTATGTGTCTAAGCCTTGCCCCACACATGTATGTGTCTAAGTCTCAGATGAAACCTCTCCTCCTCCCGGGGCTTCCCTGGCCTGGCAGACTTCCCCAGTTAGAAGATGCGGTCTCCCCACCTCACGACTCCCAGGGCTCTCTACCGGAATACCCCTTGACTCTGCCTGCCGTCTGCTGCCCAGGCTGCCCAGACCTGCACCTCCCACTATGCTTAGCTCCCTGGGGCAGGGGGTTCAGCCCCCACAAGTGCTAAACCCTGTCTCCACCCCCAGCAAATGCTCAATGAACACTCATCACAGGACATGGAGTGGCCCAGAAGAAGAGCTAAGTTCTCAGGCCCTGGAGCCAGACAGCCCTGGACACCAACCCTGTCTTTATTCCTTGCTAACTTGTTAGCTGTTCATTTTGGGCAAGTTTTTTTTCCCCTCTGAGTCTAACTCAGAGCTCATAAGGATACTATGAGGATGAAATAAGGAAATGTATGTGAAGTGCTTCAGACAAGCCTGTCACATGGCTCGTGTTCCTTAATTTATCACAACTATTATTAATAGTTGTTGAACAGGAAGTATTAAGAAGGGTCAATATTTCCCAGAGGTTTAACAGCCTCCTTCCCTGACCTCCTTCCCCCGCCCACCTCCTAAGTCTAAGGCTCGGCCTGGACTTCGCAGCACACCCCATCTATCAGCTTTCCTAAGGTCTTAGAGACCTCTGTATCTCCAGATTCCGGGGTCTCCTTCAGTTCTCATGTGTAAAATTCAGGACAGCAGAAGCCTCTCCTTCCTGTGCTCATCCCGGGAGGCACAATCCAAGCACACTATCTCCCAGTTCTCCACCTGCCCCTCCGGCTACTCCTTCTGTCTCGGTGTCTGGCTCATCTTCCTCTAGCCAGCCATTACGTTTTGGGGTTCCCCAGGGCTTTGCCCTAGATCCTGTCTCTTTTCACTAGGCTCTCCTGGGGTGATCTCATCCACACCCACAGCTTCTATCACTGTCTTTTTTTTTTTTAAAGACAGGTCCCCTTTGTCACCTGGGCTAGAGCAACAGGAGTACAGTGACAGGATCACAGCTCACTGCAGCCTCAACCTCCTGGGCTCAAGCGATCCTCCCACCTCAGCCTCCTACTAGCTGTGACTACGGGCATGTGCCACCAGGCCTGGCTTATTTTTTTTGTATTTTTGGTAGAGACGGGGTTTCGCCATGTTGCCCAGGCTGGTCTGGAACTTGTGAGCTCAAGCAATCCGCCCACTTCAGCCTTCCAAAGTGCTGGAACCGCAGGTGTGAGCCACCGCGCCCGGCCTCCATCACTGTCTTATAAGCAGAAACGCAAGGGGTCATCCCTTACTGCTCTTTCCTCATCTAATCCACTCTTGAAGTTTATCAGCATAGCCAAGATGTTGAAAGTGTGGACTCTGGAGCCAGATGCCTGAATTCAAAGCCTGGCTCGGTGACCTGTGGCTGGACTTAACCTTTTCAGTCCTTGGTTTCCTCATCCATAAACTGGGGATGAGAATAATAATACCTATAAGCTGTGTTAAACAAAAATTATGGGAGGCCATTGTTCTGGATTGAGCCCCCGCACTAGACCCAAGAGCCCAGACCAAAATGAAGTCACTCATGCTAAATGCCACATAATCAAACTGAAACTTTTGTGTGTGTGTGTGTGAGATGGAGTTTCACTGTTGTTGCCCGGGCTGGAGTGCAATGGCGTGATCTCGGCTTACCGCAACCTCCACCTTCCGAGTTCAAGTGATTTTCCTGCCTCAGCCTCCCAAGTATCTGGTACTACAGGCATGCAACACCATGCCCAGCTAATTTTGTATTTTTGGTAGAGACGGGGTTTCTTCATCTTGGTCAGGCTGGTCTCGAACTCCCGGCCTCAGGTGATCCACCCACCTCGGCCTCGCAAAGTGCTGGGATTACACACGTGAGCCACCACACTTGACCTTCAAACTGAAACTTTAAGGGAACTGATAGGTCCCAAAACAGACCACTTTTTCCTGAAAACAGGAGAGTCCAGTCTACTCAAGTAAGGAAGTCTCCTCTGCTTTAACCCTTATTAAAAAAACCTGATGTTGGCCAGGCATGGTGGCTCACGCCTGTAATCCCGGCACTTTGGGAGGCCAAGGCGGGCAGACCATGAGGTCAGGAGATCGAGACACCATCCTGGCTAACATGGTGAAACCCTGTCTCTACTAAAAATACAAAAAAAAAAAAAAATTAGTCAGGCGTGGTGGCGGGCGTCTGTAGTCACAGCTACTGGGGAGGCTGAGGCAGGAGAATGGCGTGAACCCGGGAGGCGGAGCTTGCAGTGAGCCGAGATGGCGCCACTGCACTCCAGCCTGGGCGACAGAGCGAGACTCTGTCTCAAACAAACAAACAAACAAACAAACCTGATGTTAACCAATCAGGTTTCTTTTCTTTTTTTTTTTTTTTTTGAGACAGAGTCTCGCTCTGTCGCCCAGGCTGGAGTGCAGTGGCGCCATCTCGGCTCACTGCAAGCTCCGCCTCCCGGGTTCACGCCATTCTCCTGCCTCAGCCTCTCCGAGTAGCTGGGACTACAGGCGCCCGCCACCACACCCGGCTAATTTTTTTTTGTATTTTTAGTAGAGACGGGGTTTCACCGTGATCTCGATCTCCTGACCTCGTGATCCGCCCGCCTCGGCCTCCCAAAGTGCTGGGATTACAAGCGTGAGCCACCGCGCCCGGCCTCAGGTTTCTTTCTATTGTTCTGTTTCCTGGTTCCCACCTTATCAAACCCACTGTTCTGCTATTGCCCAATGGAAACTTGCATTCTATTTTGTAGAATGGAGGCTGCCCCAATTCATGAATCACAAATTGAAGCCAATTGGCTCTATAAGCAAGTTTGCTGTAATTTGTCTTTTGCCACTTGTTATGGATGAACAAGCTTAATACTTATAAAATGCTTAGAGTGATGCCTGGCATACAGTATGAGCTATGCATGTATTTGTTAAGGAAATAAATTTTTTTTTTTTTTTTTTTTTGAGACGGAGTCTCGCTCTGTCGCCCAGGCTGGAGTGCAGTAGCGCAATGTCGGCTCACTGCAAGCTCCGCCTCCCGGGTTCACGCCATTCTCCTGCCTCAGCCTCTCCGAGTAGCTGGGACTACAGGCGCCCGCCACCACGCCCGGCTAATTTTTTGTATTTTTAGTAGAGGCGGGGTTTCACCGTGGTCTCGATCTCCTGACCTCGTGATCCGCCCGCCTCGGCCTCCCAAAGTGCTGGGATTACAAGCGTGAGCCACCGCGCCCGGCGGAAATAAATTTTTAAAAAGTTTTAATGTTACCTCCAAAACACAGCTCAAGTGTACTTCTCTTCAATGCCCAAGACCCATGCCACCTCTCTAGTCTAGCTACTGGGCCCTGTGCTAAAACTACCAACTGGTCTACTGCATCCACTCCCGCCCCCTCCAATCTGTTCCCTACACAGTAGCCAGAATGAGCTTTCCAAAGGGCAAATCTATTCATGAAACCACTTTTCTCCTCAACTCTCATTTAAAATCCCTCCGTAGGCCGAGCACGGTGGCTCACACCTGTAATCCCAGCACTTTGGGAGGGCGAGGCGGGCAGATCGCGAGGTCAGGAGTTCAAGACCAGCCTGGCCAACATAGTGAAACCCCATCTCTACTAAAAATACAAAAATTAGCCAGGCATGGTGACACATGCCTGTAGTCCCAGCTGCTCAGGAGGCTGAAGCAGGAGAATTGCTTGAACTGGGAAGCGGAGGTTGCAGCAAGCCAAGATAGTGCCACTGCACTCCAGCTGGGGCAACAGAGTGAGACTTTGTCTAAAATAAAATAAAATAAAATAAAATAAAATAAAATAAAATAAAATAAAATAAAATAAAATAAAATAAATAAAATAAAATAAAATAAAATAAAATAAAATAAAATAAAATAAAATAAAATCCCTCCGTACTTCCTGATGCTTTCAGAGTCAAGATCTCCAATGTGAGGCTCTCCATGGCTGGCCCCATCCGCCACCCATCAGTCCGCCCAGCTCACACCCACTCTCTGATTTCCTGCATGTCAGGCTGCCTGGAATGACCCTCACTCTCTCCCACCTGGACACTTTCTGAGACTTCTCTTTAGAAGCCTTCCCTTACTCTTCTCAAATTTACCTAGTTAACATTCATGCATCCTTCCCACCTTACCTTTAATGCCCCTTCCCCAGGGAAGCCTTCCCTGACGGCCCCATGCTGGTCTCGGTCTGCCTTTACACACATCCCTGAAGCACCTTTCCCCGACTGCACTTTTTCATAGTTGTACTCTTACATTCAATTGTATGATTAGCACCAGAGGGCAGACTTCCGGATCTCCAGTAAAGTGCGTGGCATATAGTAGGTGCTCAACACCTGAGTGAATGGCTTCTGTGAGAGCAGGAAGGTGAGTGAATGGAAATTTTTTCCTTAAGGCTTACAGGGGTAGCTCTGACCTAGAGACATCCATTGCAACCTTTTATTCTCACACCCTTCCCAAGGCTATCACAGTTCATATCTGCACCCCAGTCTGTGCTTATCACACAATACCAGGCCCTGAATACAGCTCTTCAGACCAGCCATACTGTGAAGCTGACAGCCCTTTCTGCACCTGCAGATGTAACCATACCTGGGCTTCTCCAGGGATGGTCTAAGCCTAGGCTGAGCTCGCCAGGTGCAGTGACTCACAACTGTAATCCCTGCACTTTGGGAGGCCGAGGTGGGTGGATCACCTGAGGTCGGGAGTTCGAGACCAGCCTGACCAACATGGAGAAACCCCGTCTCTACTAAAAATACAAAATTAGCCAGGTGTGGTGGCACGCGCCTGTAATCCCAGCTACTTGGGAGGCTGAGGCAGGAGAATCGCTTGAACCCAGGAGGTGGAGATTGCAGTGAGCCAAGATTGCACCATTTGCACTCCAGCCTGGGTGAGACAGCGAGACTCTGTCTCAAAAAAAAAAAAAAGACTAGGCTGAGCTCCAGACAGAGACTGTGGCTGTGACTCCCCACCAGGCCTGGGCTGGAATTGAGATGGCTCCAAGTCCTCCAGAAGGGCCCTAGGAAAGACCTGTGGTCCCAGCATCCTCTCCAGCCCCCCATCTCCCTTCTGTGTTTGTAAACTGTCCTACTGGGTCTTTTAGTGGTTTCCTTCTTCGGGACAAGAAAAATGCCCTTCTTTCCTCTTTCCTTCCCAAACAGCCTGACCTAGGGCTCTGCTGGAAAGGTAAGGCCCGATTCAGCACACTCCCTGTTTTCTCCCCAGGCTTTACCACCCTGTAGCTGCAACTTTAGCCCTGGAAAACAGAGGGGAAGCTGGTAAGTAGAAGCCCTGTTGGGTGTTAATACGGATCTAGAGCTCCTCCTTCCTAGATAAGGGGAGACAGCAGGAGTCCTGCTAGGTTACCTACCCAGGCGAAGGCCACACAGGTGTGGTACATGGGGGAGGAGGCTGGCACGAAGGTGCGGTAGCGGCAGAGCATCACCAGGCTGGCCAGGCCATTGAGAAAAGAGGCCACGGCAGATGCCGGCTCTTGAAAGAACAGGAACCGGGAGAAGGGCCACTGAAAAAGAAGCAGATGAGGAGGTTTGAGGGGCAGGCAACCCTCAACTGGCCCAGTCCACCTATTCTTGACATGCTGCAGCAACAGGTCCTCAGCTGGGTCCTCAGCTCTGGAGTTCGGCCAAAGCCTCAGGTTCAGGACCTCTTCAGACCAATGAGCCACCCTCCAGTGCCTGGTTAAGAGTTATACCCCCATCCTGGCCAGCAGGCACAACACTGTAAGTCCTGATCTCTGGGAAGACCAGATGGGTCAGGGTAGATGACTCAGTATTGCCTGGTGGAAACAGCACAGAGTTGCCATCCAGAAGACACAGGTCCCAACCCCTCCTCTACCACTGACCACAGTCCTCTGAGCCTCAGCTTACTCAGTGAAAAACAGGGGAGAATACTTCCTGCCAACCTCAACAGGCCAGAATGAGATAATACTGGATTGAAAGGTACCAGCAGGCCAGGCGCGGTGGCTCATGCCTGTAATCTCAGCACTTTGGGAAGCTGAGGCGGGAGGAACACAAGGTCAGGAGATTGAGACCATCCTGGCTAACACGGTGAAACCCCGTGTCTACTAAAAAAAAAAAAAATACAAAAAATTAGCCGGGTGTGGTGGCACGCACCTGTAGTCCCAGCTACTCGGGAGGCTCAGGCATGAAAATTGCTTGAACCTGGGAGGTAGAGGTTGCAGCCAGCCAAGATCGTGCCACTGCACTCCAGCCCGGGCGACAGAGGGAGACTCCGTCTCAAAAAAGAAAAAAAAAAGGAAGGAAGGAAGGAAGGAAAGAAAGAAAGAAAGGAAGGGACCAGCAAACTGTGCCTCGCTAGACAAGCTGAAGCGTATTACTGTGAATCCAGACCCCTACTGGAGAAGCAACAGGAAACAAGCCACGGTAGGTAAGGGAATTTGTCCCCGCAGTAAGGTGGGAATCTCAACCACTCTAAGAGGCCCAGCACCACTCTCTTGGGAGACTCCAAAGCCTTCCAGATATTGCTACTCCAAATCCAGAGGCAGGACACATGGGTCCTATCCAATTTTATGGAAACCAGCAGATTTTGGGGAGAACAGGTAGCTGCCCCAAACACACAACCATCACCACATGCCTCAGATTGCTTGGACAGTGTGGTCCAACCAGGGGGTATCTTACTCCTACCACACTACTATCATATGCCTACCCTGACCCTCCAACTCACCTTGCCATGGAACTGAGGCACTTTGTGACCTTCCTGGAGGTAGAGCCCAACGGTGACCCACATACACTCATACTTACAGTCGTCCCGACAGGTCCAGCCTGAAACAGACAAATGTGGCCTGGTGAACTCCCCAGCACAGAGAGGAAAGAGAGAGCATGAATGGGGTCCAAGCTGAAATGCAGGCCAAGAGAGCCTGTAAGTTGGAGAGAACCAGGAGAAATCTCAAAATTCTAGCTTCCCATTTGAATGAATGAGAGATGGTGAGACGTACACATAGGGGAAGGTGTATGTATGTATGCATATTTTGGTGAGCAATTAGAGATATTTGTCTTTTTTTTTTTTTTTTGAGACGAAGTTTTGCTCTTGTTGCCCAGGCTGGTGCAATAAGATCACCGAGTGCAATGGTGCGATCTCGGTTCACTGCAACCTCCGCCTCCTGGGTTCAAGCGATTCTCCTGCCTCAGCCTCCCGAGTAGTTGGGATTACAGGCATGCACCATCACACTCAACTAATTTTGTATTTTTAGTAGAGATGGGGTTTCTTCATGTTGGTCAGGCTGGTCTTGAACTCTCAGCCTCAGGTTATCTGCCTGCCTCTGCCTCCCAAAGTGCTGGGATTACAGGCACGAGCCACCGCACCTGGCATTTTTTTTTTTTTTTTTTTTTTTGAGACAGGGTCTCGCTCTTTCATCCAGGCTGGAGTGCAGTGGGGAGATCATGGCTCACCACAGCCTTGACCTCCTGGGCTCAAACGATCCTCCCACCTCAGCCTCCCAAGTAGCTGAGACCACAATGTCTGGCTAATTCTTTTATTTTTTGTAGAGAAGGCATCTTGTCATGTTGCCTAGGCTAGTCTTGAACTCCATTGCTCAAATGATCTTTCTACCTTGACAGACATTTCCTCTCCTTTTGCTCAAGTCCATCAAGGTGTTGGCATCTGATGAACTCATCTATGGAAACCTGGGTTTATGTTTGTCCTTCCTGAATATAGGATTTGCTTTTACTCTCCTGGAAGGAGTTCTTGCTGTCTTACCCCCTTCCTACGAAAATGAAGCCCAAATTCTTCAACCTGACTTTTGAGGCTCCAAATTGCCTTTCCAACCGTATTGGTCACTACTCCTGTTCATGTACCCTGCTCCCTGAGTAAATAAAGCTCCTGGATGTGCCCACATCTGCCCAGGGCATCCATTCTCTCTGTTCTCTCTGTCTGGAATGCAAAGTGGTATAATAGTAAAGAGGACAAGCTTGTGGTCAAACAGGCCAGAACTGGAAACTCCACTTTACTACATACTGGCTCTGTGACCTTGGGCAGGGCATTTAATCTCTCTAATCCCCATCTGTAAAACTGGGATTAGAGAAACTATCTCAAAGGGTGTGATAAAAATTACCTGACATATTGTGACACCTGTCACACAGTGAGTGCTCAATACGTTGGTTCTTTGCCCACTATGGTCCAAATTGAATGTACCAGTCCAAAGTCCCTCCTTCACACAAAACGTTCCAAGATGATCCCTGCCCCCACGTCTTCAAAGCTGGAACTGACACCTTCCTATCCCAAATGCTTCCTAATCAAAGAGTCTTTCAGGGGCTCAAATCATTCTCTGCCTTGCACTTGAGAAGGCTCATGTCCCCGTGGGGACTGTCAGTCCCAATGGGCGGGACCCTGGTCTGATTTCTGTGCCATTCCTAGACATTGTAGCCCTAATGTATTTAATAAATACCCTTTTGACTGAATAAATAAGTAAATGAAAGCTTCTGGGAAAGTAAGAGAGGCTCGTAAGGCTCTCATCACCTTAGGGGCTTCACTCACTTACATTCATAAGAGACCTAGTGGGGAAACTAAGGTTCAGGGATTGCAGAGGCGTATTGGGGGCGCAGGGGGCGGGAGCAAGACAAACGGGCGGGGCTTACAGTGGGGGTGGGGCTTACCTGCTAGACTCATGTAGATTGGCTGGCGGGAGCGGAAGTGATTCAGAGCGCCCCCAGAACAGTTCTGCTCTTCGCACTGCAGTACGCAGTCGCGGTACACCGGCTCACGGTCGCCTTGGGAGCCGCTCGCCAGCGCCGCGGCCCCAGCTAGCAGAACCAACCGCGCCGCCCGGCCGGCCATCCTTTCTCCCTGGCTCGCCGCCGGGGGAGGAGCTTAGGAGTATGAAGCTTCCACTTCCGGAGTAACCGGAAGTTCCTGTGTTCTTTATTCTACTCTCCGCTGACGTCCACCCAGTTTAAATTAAAGTTCCCGGATTTTTGTGGGCGCCTGACCCGCCTCTCGCCCACCTGCTGGGGCCATATATCGAGGCGATAGGGTTGAGGGAAGGGGGACGCCTGATGGGTTAATGAGCAAACTGAAGTGTTTTCTATGATCTTTTTTGAGGTAGGACTGCTTACCGTCACCATCCCTGTCGGATTTTCTTCCTAAACGTACCTGTAACTATCCACTTCTCTCCATCTCTTCTGGCACCACCCTGGTTAAAGACATCATCATGTGTCGCCAAGACAGCCGCAGTAGCCTCTTAATGTCTCTCCCTGCCTCTACTTTTGCCCCTTCCAACCTGCGCTCCATTTTGAAAAATTAAAATTTGCCCATATCACTTTTTTTTCTTAAAATTATTTACTGGCTCCCAATTACCTTGGGTAAAATACAGTCTCCACAAGCCCTGCATGATTTGGCCCCTGCCCACTGGTCTCCCTCACTCCCTTGCTCCAGACCCGCTTCAGAGTGCTATGTCCCTGAAGCTTCCTGACTGCCTGACCTGGTCTGAATCACTCACTCCTTTTTTCTACTAGTCGCAATTGAAGTACCACCTCCCGAGGGTGGTTGCTTCCCCATGCAGGGTAGAACCTTTGCTGTCCTGTTCACCACTCTACCTCCAATGCTAGCACAGAATTTGGCTTATGGTAGGCGCTAAGTGCGTTTGTTTGTTCGCCTGTTTAATGAATGAACAGCATACATCAACATAAGAACTTGACAAATCTAGGGCTGTAAAATCATCAGTATGGTTCTACACTGAGATCGGAGAGATGTAATATTTCTAGGAAAATTAGGAGGAACCCTGGGAACAGGACGCTTGCTTTAGTATCCTCTCCCCGCTCACCTCCCCTGCACTCCCACCAGCACCGACCCACACCCAATCTCATAGAAGCCTTGTGGCTAAGGATCACCCTTTCTCCTCCCCCATTCTCCTCACCCCTTGTCAACTTTTCTTTTTTTGTCCTGGAAGTTGGAATGAGTAAGAAGTAGCCTGGGATTCCATTCACTCACTTAACAAACATTTCTGAGTCCTCAGCTCTAGCACCTTGCTGAGCAAGGCAAAATCTCCAGGAGGCACCATTCGCATTGCATTTTCTGTGAATGGTGCTCTGGGGAGCAGCATTCACATTGCATTTTCTGTGAATGGCAAATTCTTCCAGTTAAATGAAACATGAATAGTGTCCCCTGGAGTTGACCACCCAACTGATACTGACTGAGAAGCTGAAATGAATAAAACAACCCCTTAGCCCTCCAGGAGCTGACCGGAAATCCAGTGCTAATACTACTTTGCATCTTACAGATTAGTTCTTTTACAATACTTTTTTTTTTTTTTTTTTTCATTTCATTTTGTCCTTACTGTGACTCTGGGATGAGTCTTTTTATGAGGATCCTCATTTAGGATTAAAGAGGATGAAATTCTGACAAAGTAGGGATTCTCCACTTTAGAAAATTCCTAAGTAAGGCTGGGGGCGGTGGCTCACTCCTGTAATCCCAGCACTTTGGGAGGCCGAGGCGGACGGATCACCTGAGGTTAGGAGTTTGAGACCAGCCTGACCAACATGGAGAAACCCCGTCTCTACTAAAAATACAAAATTAGTTGGGTGTGGTGGTGCATGCCTGTAAGTAGCCTGCAGCTACTTGGGAGGCTGAGGCAGGAGAATCGCTTGAACCCTGGGAGGCAGACGTTGTGATGAGCCGAGATTGCGCTATTGCACTCCAGCCTGGGCAACAAGAGTGAAACTCAAAAAAAAAAAAAAAAAAGAAAGAAAAAGAAAATTCCTTCAAAATTTTGAAGGTTCCAATTTTGAAGGCCTCATCCTATATTAGTCAAACATACTGAAATATAGTAACGCCCCACATTAAATAAGATTTATAAATAACTATACATGTATATAATTCAATCTAATTGCTGTTAATAGTTGATATATTGCTACATTTATATACATTTAGTTAAAAAAATTTTTTTTCCGAGACAGCCTCTCACTCTTTCACCTAGACTGAAGTGCAGTGGCATGATCACGACTCACTGCAACCTCGACCTCCCAGACTCAAGTGATCCTTCCACTTCAGCCTCCTGAGTAGCTGGAACTGCAGCATGCACCACTATGTCTGGCAAATTTTTTTAATTTTTTGTAGAGACAGGGTCTTGCTACGTTGCCTAGGCTGGTCTCCAATTCCTGGGCTCAAGTGATCCTCCCGCCTCAACCTCCCAAAGTGCTGAGATTACAGGCATGAGCCATGCCATACGGCCATAAAATATTAATTTTCGCAGCTTTCTTATATTTTAAAACGAACAGTGGAAATTTGTTCAGGTCTAAAGTATTTCGGAGGTCCTTGAAAACCCATGCCTACATACCTGATGGAAAAAGCAATCCTAGGTTAATGGTGGAAGGAGGAGTAGAGACTTCTGTTCTGTTGACTTCTTGGAAGATGGGGTATTTGTCTCTCTGGGACAGCTCTTGAGAATTTCCCTGCCAGCACAACCCCAGATAACAATCTCTAGATGGCGATTACCTGGCCTCTCTTCCCAACTTTCTAGCCTGGAGCCCCTAGTTCTCCCCTGAGACTCCTTAGCTTGTCCTTCTTCCTAACTTGTATTTGGCTTCAGATGTGAGCCACAGGCTGAAAAGTCACTAATTCATTCCTTCAACTCAGGCTTATTGAGTCCTACTGTGTATCAGCCATTGTACTCATCGGGGAAAAAAAGAGAAAGACAAAGCATATGTTAATAGTAGAGTGTGCTGGCCAGGCACGGTGGCTCATGCCTATAATCCCAGCACTTTGGGAGGGCGAGGCAGGTGGATCATCTGAGGTCAGGAGTTCGAGACCAGCCTGACCCAACATGGAGAAACTCCGTCTCTACTAAAAATACAAAATTAACTGGGCGTGGTGGCATATGCCTGTAATCCCAGCTACTCGGGAGGCTGAGGCAGGAGAATCGCTTGAACCCGGGAGGCGGAGGTTGCGGTGAGCCGAGATCATGCCATTGCACTCCAGCCTGGGCAACAAGAGCAAAACTCCATTTCAAAAAAAAAAAAAAAGTATACTATGCTAAAGGCTCAACGGCGGCAAGCTGACCATATTCTTAGATCAAAATTGGTAGAGAGTCTACAATGAGGGTTCCTTATTCATCAAATGTTTATCGAAGTTTACCATGTGCAAGTGTCTGGGAAAAGAGTGATGAACAGGGCGCTGTGCTTTTCATGGTCAGAGGAGGGAGACAGGCCATAAACAAGTGTCGAACAAAAGACTGAAGCCAGGCGCGGTGGCTCGCATCTGTAATCCCAGCACTTTGGGAGGCCAAGGCAGGTGGATCATGAGATCAGGAGATTGAGACCATCCTAGCCAACATGGTGAAACCCCATCTCTACTAAAAATACAAAAAAATTAGCTGGGCATGGTGGCACGTGGCTGTAATCCCAGCTACTCGGGAAGCTGAGGCAGGAGAATTGCTTGAACCAGGGAGTCGGAGGTTGCAGTGAGCCTGGATTGTGCCACTGCACTCCAGCCTGGTGACAGAGCGAGACTCCATCTACATTAAAAAAAAAAAAAAAAAAAAAAATATATATATATATATATATATATATATATTTACACATATACGTACCCTCTAACCCAGCAATTTCACTCCTAGGTATACTTACATAAGCTCCAGTATACCTAAACAAGTGCAAATTTGTGTAAGTACAGTTGTTTGTGGTAGCATTAGTAATTGTTTTCAATAGCAAGAAGAAAAAAGGAAACAACTAAATGTCCATCAATAGGGAATGAATTATATTAATGGAGGGAGAGCCATACAATGGAAGGCTGAACAGAAATTAATAGGAATGGGGTAGATTTGTAATGTACTAGCATGGTAAAACCTTCATTTTATATATATATATATATATATATCTTGTGCCTCAGCCTGCCGAGTAGCTGGTATTACAGGTGTGTGCCACCACACCCGGCTAATTTTTGTATTTTTTAGTAGAGACAGGGCTTCACCATGTTGGTAAGGCTGGTTTTGAACTCCCGACCTCAGGTGATTTACCCGTCTCAGCCTCCCAAAGTGCTGGGATTATAGGCATGAGCCACCACACCTGGCCAAATATTTTTGATAAGTATCAAGTGCACAGTGCAGAACAAAATGTGTGTGTGTGTGCATGTGTATGTACACCTATACACTTATATACAGTACCCCATGTGAAGAAAAATAAGGGCACGTGTTACACGCATAGTATTATGGTTGTTATTTTAGAGAATATATCTAGAAAGATAAAAAAGAAAATGGAAATAGTTCTTGCCTCTGATGGGAATTGGGACTATGTGCCTGATCAATAGGGAAGTAAGGAACACTTTTTTTTTTTTTTTTTTTGAGACGGGAGTTTTTGCTCTTGTTGCTGAGGTTGGAGTGCAATGGCACGATCTTAGCTCACTGCAACCTCTGCCTCCTAGGTTCAAGCGATTCTCCTGCCTCAGCCTCCTGAGTAGCTGGGATTATAGGCATGTGCCTCCACGCCCGGCTAATTTTGTATTTTTAGTAAAGATGGGGTTTCTCCATGTTGGTCAGGCTAGTCTTGAACTCTCGACCTCAGGTGATCTGCCCGCCTCAGCCTCCCAAAGTGCTAGAATTACAGGACCGAGCCACCGCGCCTGGCTAGGAACGCGGTTTATTTTTGTACTTTTAAAATTGTGTACCGTCTGTGTATATAATCAATTAAAAACAAAGAAAAGCCGGGTGCGGTGGCTCATGCCTGTAATCCCAGCCCTTGAGGAGGCCGAGGCCGGTGGCAGATCACCTGAGGTCAGGAGTTCAAGACCAGCCTGACCAAAATGGTGAAAACTCATCTCTACAAGAATACAAAAATTAGCCGGGCATGATGGCAGGTGCCTGTAATCCCAGCTACTTGGGAGGCTGAGGTGGGAGAATCGCTTGAACCTGGGAGGCAGAGATTGCAGTGAGCCAAGATTGTAACACTGCACTCCAGCCTGGGCAACAGAGCAAGTCTCTGTCTCAAGACAAAAACAAAAACACAGGCCGGGCGCGGTGGCTCACGCCTGTAATCCCAGCACTTTGGGAGGCCGAGGCGGGCGGATCACGAGGTCAGGAGATCGAGACCATCCTGGCTAACACGGTGAAACCCCATCTCTACTAAAAATACAAAAATTAGCCGGGCGAGGTGGCAGGCGCCTGTAGTCCCAGCTACTTGGGAGGCTGAGGCAGGAGAATGGCGTGAACCTCGGGGGGCGGAGCCTGCAGTGAGCCGAGATCGCGCCACTGCACTCCAGCCTGGGTGAAAGAGCGAGACTCCGTCTCAAAAAAAAAAAAAACAAAACAAAAACAAAAACACAAAGAGGCCGGGCGCGGTGGCTCACGCTTGTAATCCCAGCACTTTGGGAGGCCGAGGCGAGCGGATCACGAGGTCAGGAGATCGAGACCACGATGAAACCCCGTCTCTACTAAAAACACAAAAAATTAGCCGGGCTTGGTGGCGGGCGCCTGTAGTCCCAGCTACTCGGAGAGGCTGAGGCAGGAGAATGGCGTGAACCCGGGAGGCGGAGCTTGCAGTGAGCCGAGATTGCGCCACTGCACTCGCTGCAGCCTGGGTGACAGAGCGAGACTCCGTCTCAAAAAAAAAAAAAAAAACAAAAAAAAAACCACAAAGAAAAAATGTAAAAACAATTTCATGCAGTAGCAAGCATCGAGTTAAATACAGTTGACCCGGCCGGGCGGGGTGGCTCACGCTTGTAATCCCAGCACTTTGGGAGGCCGAGGCGGGCGGATCACGAGGTCAGGAGATCGAGACCACGGTGAAACCCCGTCTCTACTAAAAAATACAAAAAATTAGCCGGGCGCGGTGGCGGGCGCCTGTAGTCCCAGCTACTCGGAGAGGCTGAGGCAGGAGAATGGCGTGAACCCGGGAGGCGGAGCTTGCAGTGAGCCGAGATCGCGCCACTGCACTCCAGCCTGGGCGACAGAGCGAGACTCCGTCTAAAAAAAAAAAAAAAAAAAAAAAAAAATACAGTTGACCCTTGAACAACACAGGTTTGAATTGCACGGGTCCATTTATACTCACATTTCTTCCACCTCTGCCACCCCCGAAATAGCAAGACCAACCCCATCTCTTTTCCTTTCTCTTCCCCCTCCTCAGCCTACTCAATGTGAAGATGAGAATGAAAACCTTTATGATGATCCACTTACACTTCATGAATGGTAAATATGTTTTTTCTTACTTATGATTTTCTTAGTAGCATTTTCTTTTCTCTAGCTTCCTTTATTATAAACATACAGTATATAACACATATCACATACAAAATGTGTGTGAATGGACTGTTTGCTATTGATAAGGATTCTGGTAAACAGTAGACTATTAGTTTTTTTTGTTTTCTGACAAGATCTCGCTCTATCACCCAGCCTGGAGTGCCGTGGTGTGATCATGGCTCACTGCAGCCAAAAACTTCTGGGCTAAAGCAATCCTCTTGTCTCAGCTTCTCCAGTAGCTGGGAATAAAGGTGCTTGCCACCATGCCCAGCTAATTTTTTAAAGTTTTTGTAAAGACAGTGTTTCCCTATTGCCTAGGCTGGTCTTGAATCCTGAGCTCAAGCAGTCCTGCTACCTCAGCCTACCTAAGTGCTGGGATTACAGGCATGAGCCATGGTACCCGGGCCAGTAGTTAAGTTTTGGGGGAGTCAAAAGTTATACATACACAGATCGCTTGAGCACAGGAGTCTGTGGTTACAGTGAACTATGATCACACCACTGCACTCCAACCTCGGTACAGAGCAAGACCCTGTCTGTTAAAAAAAAAAAAAAAAAGCGCTGGGCATGCTGGTATGCTGGTGGCTCATGCCTGTAATCCCAGCACCTAGCACTGTGGGAGGCAGGAGGGAGGATTGCTTGAGGCCAGGAGTTCCAGGTCACTCTGACAACACAGCAAAACCCTATCTCTACAAAATAAATATTTTTCTAAAAATTAGCCAGGCATGGTGGTCTGCACCTGTATTCTCAGATACTTGGGAGACTGAGGTGGGAGGATTGAGCTATGATTGTGCCACTGCACTCCAGCCTGGATGATAGAGCAAGACGTTGTCTTGGAAAAAAAAAAAAAGGTTATGCACAGATGTTTGACTGCATAAGGGTCAGCACCCCTATCCTCCGTGTTGTTTTCAAGTGAACTATATGACTGGATAATGTGATAGTGACAGCAGGAGGCAGGGGAATGGGGAGGGATGGGAAGCCTACTTTGGATTGGGTGGCTAGGAAAGGCTTTTTTGAGCTGAAACCAGCATGACCAGAAGGAAACAGCCATATTAACACCTGGAGCTGGGCACAGCAGCTCCTGCCTGTAATCATGGCTTTTTGGGAGGCCGAGGTGGGTGGATCACTTGAGGTCAGGAGTTCGAGACCAGCCTGGCCAACATGGTGAAACCCTGTTTCTACTAAAAATAAAAAAAATAAAAAAAAAAAAAAAATTAGCTGAGTGTGGTGGTGCACGCCTGTAGTCCCAGCTACTCAGGAGGGTGAGGCCGGAAAATTGCTTCAACCCGAGAGGCGGAGGTTGCAGTGAGCTGAGATCATGCTACTGCACTCCAGCATGGGAGGTAGACTCCATCTCAAAAAAAAAAAAAAAAATTAGCCAGGCATGGTGGTATGTGCCTATAATCCCAGCTACTCAGGAGGCTGAGGCAGGAGAATCTCTTGAACCTGGGAGGTGGAGGTTGCTGTGAGCCGAGATCATGCCGTTGCACTCCAGCCTGGGCAACAGAGTGAGACCCTGTCTCAAAAAGCAAAACAAAACAAAAAACCACACACACAAATAACACCTGGGGACAGATTGTTCTAGGCTGAGGGAACTGCCAGTGCAAAGGCCCTAAGGTAGGAACATGCTTGGCATCATTGAAAAACAGAAAAGAAGCTACTGGCTGGACTGCTGTGAGACTGAAGCAGCAGCCAGAGACAGGTCTCAGGTCATGGTGGAGAGCTGAGGCAACGGGAAGCCAGTGAGGAGTGTTTTGGTCCTGGAGCAAATGGCATGACTTGATTTATGTTTAAAACATTTACTTTGGTCTAGGCACGGTTGCTCACACCTGTAATCCCAACACTTTGGGAGGCCAAAGTGGGAGGATCAGTCAAAGTTCAAAGTTCAAAGTTGAGCTATGATCAGGCCACTGCTCTGCAGCCTGGGTGACAGAGTGAGACCCCGTCTCTAAATAATAATAGGGGCTGGGCACGATGGCTCACGCCTGTAATCCCAGCCCTTTGGGAGGCCGAGGTGGGTGGATCACGAGGTCAGGAGTTCGAGACCAGCCTGACCAACATGGTGAAACCCCATCTCTACTAAAAATATAAAAATTAGCCAGGCATGGTGGTGCACGCCTGTAATCCCAGCTACTCAGGAGGCTGAGGCAGGAGAATTGCTTGAACCCGGGAGGTGGAGGTTGCAGTGAGCTGAGATTGCACCATTGCATTCCAGCCTGGGCAACAGAGCGAGACTCCATCTCGAAAATAAAAAAGTAAAAATAAAAATAAAATAATAATAATAGGGCTGGGTGTGGTGGCTCACGCCTGTAATCCCAGCACTTTGGGAGGCCAAGACGGGCGGATCACCTGAGGTCAGGAGTCTCAATTAAAAAATAAATAGGCCGGGCGCAGTGGCTCATGCCCATAATCCCAGCACTTTGGGAGGATCACCTGAGGTCAGGAGTTTGAGACCAGCCTGGCCAACATGGAGAAACTCTGCCTCTATCAAAAATATAAAAATTAGCTGGATGTGATGGTGCATGCCTGTAATCCCAGCTACTCGGGAGGCTGAGGCAGGAGAATCACTCGAATCCGGGACACGGAGGTTGCAGTGAGCTGACATCATGCCACTGCACTCCAGCCTGGGTGACAATGAGACTCTGTCTAAAAAAAAAAAAAAAAAAAAAAATATATATATATATATATATATATATATATATAAAATAAAATGAATAATAATAAAACATTTACTTTGGCTGCTGTTGCCGTGGGAAGCATTGCAGGGTGTCAAAAGTAGCACTGGTGGAGGGGTAGTGATCAAAGTCTGGTGCTTTAGCTCAAAGGAGAAATGATAGAGACTCAGACTAGCTGGTGATGGAGGTAGAATAAGCATAAATGTATTAAAAAGAGGAGTTGATAGATCTTAAAGAATGATTGGATTTGAAGGGCAAAGGAAGAGAAGAATCAGCCAGGTGGGTTCAGTGAATGAAACCATCAGAAACAAATTGTCCCCTGAAATCAAGACTTTGTGATTGCCTTAGTTGTATGCTTCTCAAAGGTTCCTCGTCTCCTCTTCCTCGGACCAAAAGTCAGAGGCAAGAATGCCCTCATTCACACCCCAGTGGTCTATACCTCCAGCACCAAGTCAAGTGAGCAAGTGATGTCCTGAAAGGCCCCGTGGATCAGTGGAATGGAGCAGGCAGGAAGACTTAGTGCACCTGAAACAAGGAATCCAGAATCTGGGAGGAGGATGGCTCAGTGGGGCTTTCAAGGGACAAGTGTGGGGGTTGAAGGGGTCACTGTCCCTATACCAAATCCAAAAATATTGTGACCAGGAACCATTCTGTCCAACTCTTCTATTGCAGATGGCAAAGCAAAGCTATATTCAAGGCCACATGCAAAGCTACTCTCTGAGCAAAGAGTCACAGATAAAACGGGGCCACCAGTAGAATGGCCAGGACAAACGCAGTGCAGCACAGAGACTCAGACCCTGACAGCCATGCTTGCGCAGGCAGTAATGAGAGTGACATGTACTGTTGTGGACATGCACAAAAGCGAGGTGAGTCCCAGGACAGAAGAGTGCTTTTTGTTTCAGCAGAGCAGCCTGGGGAGAGATAAAAGCTACTCCTGGGGCCCGGGCCTGCATTCCTGAGATGCGGATGAGAGGGGCCCAGGGTCAGAGTGTCTGGCAAGCTTGGCTCTGCCCCTTTGCTGTCCTGGAGACTAGGGCTAACCCTGGGCTCAGGGAGTGGCCTCCCAGTGGTTAGGATACAAGTAAAGTGCTCATCAAAGGCCACCCCTAGGAAGGACCAATTTTACTATCAGAAGCTTCTAAGTTATACTCCTTTGGCCCAAAGGGACACCTCAAGCCTACTCTGAGGAACTCTTTCCAATGAACTAATTCCTACAGTCACTTCCCCAGCAACCTGTGCCTCAGCCTCAAGGCACTGTGGGGTAGGCCTCAGTTTGTGGCCTGGACCTCGGACTGTGGACCGGACGGCTCCTCCCGATTTCTGTTTGTTTTCAGTCCTCTGACCCCAAGCTGGCTGGTGAAGTAGGTAGAGGGAGGAGACTTTGGTGCACGTGTACACACAGACACACACACACACACACACACACACACACGAGTCTCCTGTGCCCCCCAGTCTCCATGGCTGGTCAATGATTGACTGGCATTTCACAGGCCGCTGGCTGCAGCCCCAATCTGTTGACTTAGAGGTCACCCTCGGAAGCTAGAGCCCTGTCCTGCTTCTTCAGTGTCAGTGGTCACTCCACTGCCCACAGGCCGGGGTCTTGGGCAAAACACATGCATCTGCCCTGATCTGAGTTTGCTGCCCTCTGTCCCGCAGTCAGCCCCACTCTGTTCCCGCTCCCTCTCCCCAGCCCCCTAGCTAGACCCCTCTCACCAGCACCCCCTTCCCTTCCCTGAGGGTCCCCCTCACTGTCTTTGTCCCTTAGACATCCTCTTTCCTGGGCTCTCCTGCCAGGCCCTGCTGGAGGGACAGTTAAGGAGGAAATCGAATCAGCAGCGCCCACCCCTGCCCCCCTTCCTCTCCTCTCGTCAGACACCAGACAAGGTTTTTTCCTCTGGCTTCCCAGCTCTGAATGGGCTCATTCTTTTTCAGAGGCTCGGCCCGCTTGAGCCTCCTCCCCAGGGCGTGAGTTCTGACCCCAGCTCCTCCCCCCATCCCCACTCCAGCCCCCACTCCAGCTGGCTCCACCCTCTCTACCGCCCACTGGGACTGGGCATTGTCTGCCAGTCCGGGTTTCTTCCTAGGATCTGGGATGCAGAGAGGATGGGTTTGCCTGGGCCGGGGGTGGAGAGTGAAGGGGGGAAGGCAGGATCTTTGTAGAGGGAGGGACCTGCAGTTACCCAGACTTCTTTCCTCTGTCTCCCCTCTTGGTACCCTTGACTGGGGCTCTTGAGGGTAATGGGTGAAGCCAAAGCCGCCATGGCTCAGTTCCCAGCTTTGCTCTGTGACCTTGGGAAAGTTCCTTTAGCTCGTGGAATCTCAAGGCTCAAGGTTCCTCTTCTGCAAAATGGGGAATGATAACACCTGCCTCCTCTGGAGCCTTGGGGACTCAGTGTTCTGAGGAATGTGGCTCTAGGTCAGTGGCACAGAATAGGGTCCAATGAAGCATGGCGTCCACAGTAGCTTTTCTGACTGGACTAACTTTTCGGGACACAACAGGAGGGCAGGGGTGGGGCCTGGGGAGAAAGGACACCTCTAACCCTGATCCTAACATCCCGATGGCCTCTAAGGCCGCCTGTGCACTCTTCCAGGTGCAAGCCCTCCAAGGTGTGACAAACCAGTGACTCCTGGAGCCAGGTCAGCCCATCCTTTTCCCGCAGGGCTGTAAGCTGCAGGACTGAGAGGCACGTTGACCAGGTCCTAGGCTGGATGATGGGGTGAGAGTAAGGGGTCAGTTTTGATACATGCTCAACTTTTCTCTCTAGCCCTAAGACATCCTGGGCAAATTGCTTACCTCAGTTCCCCTGATCCTCACCTTAACCCTAACACCAGCCCAAGAGAAAATAGGGATATTGATGGCCATCCAGAAGGGCTGCTGTGTTCCATACACAGCAATCTTTCTCGAATGTTTGTGACAACCGTCCAAGGAATAAGTCAATTTTACATCATCACTCCGGACACCTGTACAAAACTCCACCTTATCCTTACTATATGAATGTGCTAGGGTTTTTTTTGTTTTTGTTTTTGTTTTTGTTTTTTTGAGACAGAGTTTCACTCTTGTTGCCCAGGCTGGAGTACAATGGCGTGATCTTGGCTCACCGCAACCTCCACTTCCCAGGTTCAAGCAATTCGCCTGCTTCAGCCTTCCCGAGTAGCTGGGATTACAGGCATGTGCCACCATGCCCAGCTAATTTTGTGTTTTTAGTAGAGACAGGGTTTCTCTATGTTGGTCAGGCTGGTCCCGAACTCCCGACCTCAGGTGACCCACCTGCCTTGGCCTCCCAAAGTGCTGGGATTACAGGCATGAGCCACCACACCCAGCCGTGCTCGGGTCTTTTTCTATTCCATTCTTTTCTCTCTCTCGCCGTCTTTCTTTCTTTCAGTGGAGTCTCACTCTGTCGCCCAGGCTGGAGTGCAGTGGCAAGATCTCGGCTCACTGCAACCTCCACCCTCTGAGTTCAAGCGATTCTCCTGCCTCAGCCTCCTGAGTAGCTGGGATTACAGGTGTCTGCCACCACACCTGGCTAATTTTTGTATTTTTAGTAGAGATGGGGTTTTGCCACGTTGGCCAGGCTGGTCTCGAACTCCTGACCTCTTGATCTGCCCGCCTCTGCCTCCCAAAGTACTGTAATTACAGGCATGAGCCACCATACTCGGCCAACTTTGTATGACCTTCTTAAAGAGAGTTTCCCAAATTATATAAGCTTCAGGCCCCACAAAACCTGGATCTGCCCCAGTATAACTAAATCTGGGACCATTTATTGAGCAATTATTATGTGCCAAGAATTGCGCTGAGTGCTTCCAGAGCATTATCTCCTTTAACCCCAGCATAGTATGTCAGATGCTGTTTTACAGATGAGCCAACTGAGACCAGAGATGCTCAGTCACTTGCCCAAGGTCACGTGACTGATACGGAATAGATTCAAGATTTTTTTTTTTTTTTTTTTTTTGACACGGAGTCTCACTCTGTCGCCCAGGCTGGAGTGCAGAGGCGCGATCTCGGCTCACTGCAGGCTCTGCCTCCCAGGTTCACGCCATTCTTCTGCCTCAGCCTCCTGAGTAGCTGGGACTACAGGCACCCGCCACCATGCCTGGCTAATTTTTTGTATTTTTAGTAGAGACAGGGTTTCACCGTGTTAGCCAGGATGGTCTCAATCTCCTGACCTTGTGATCCGCCTGCCTCAGCCTCCCAAAGTCCTGGGATTACAGGCGTTGAGCCACCGCACCTGGCCAGATTCAAGATTTGAACCCAGGTCCTCTTGGTCCCAGCGGCCCCTGTTTCTCAACCCCCTAGGATGGCATAGCAACCTGTCCCACAAGAGGTGCCTGCTTTAAGTGTGCTCAGCACATGGAAGCAAGTTTAGAAATGCAAGTATATACCTGTAAAGAGGTGTGGGGGATGGGGGGAGGGAAGAGAGAAAGAGATGCTAGTGTCCTTCATTCTCCAGTCCCTGATAGGTGCCTTTGATCCCTTCTTGACCAGTATAGCTGCGTTCTTGGCTGGGGCATTCCAACTAGAACTGCCAGATTTAGCACACAAAAATAAGAAGGCCCAGTTAAATTTGAATTTCAGATAAACAATGAATAATTTGTTAGTATAAATATGTCCCATGCAATATCTTGTTGAAAAAAAAAAAAAAGTCTTCCTTCCATCCCTACCCCTACCACTAGGCCTAAGGAATAGGGTCAGGGGCTCCAAATAGAATGTGGTTGGGAAGTGGAATTAAGCAGGCTAATAGAAGGCAAGGGACAAAGAAGAAACCTTGAATGCATTGGGTGCTGGGTGCCTCCTTAAATAAGCAAGAAGGATGGATGCACTTTGAAGGATTGAGATAGAAGTCCTTTCGGGCTGGGTGCAGTTGCTCATGGTTGTAATTCCAGCACTTTGGGAGGCTGAGGTGGGAGGATCACCTGAGGTTGGGAGTCCAAGAGCAGCCTGACCAACGTGGAGAAACCCTGTCTCTACTAAAAATACAAAAAATTAGCTGGTCGTGGTGGCACATGCCTGTACTCCCAGCTGCTCGGGAGGCTGAGGCAGGAGAATCACTTGAACCAGGGAGGGAGAGGTTGTGGTGAGCAGAGATCGCTCCATTGCTCTCCAGCCTGGGCAACAAGAGCAAAAGTTCTTCTCAAAAACAAACAAAAAAAATCCTTTCGATGTGACTGTCTCCTCCCAAATTTGTAGAACCTCTTAAGATCATGCTTTTCAGATACTTCAAAGATTCCAGAAGATATGCCCGGGGGTGCTGGAAGCCACAAGGCAAACACAGCACATCCCCTTCCTTGACTATCAATTTTACTGGAGGATGTGGTGGGAAAACCATGATTTGATATTAAAACAAGTAGGCTTGGGATGGAATAGGATGCAAGCTCTCCAGGAAAGTTTAAGATAAAACCTGAGACTTAAAAGGGTGTTAAGAGTGGCAGCCTAGGGAATTTATCCCGGACTCCGAGGGAGAGGGCAGAATCACTAGCCTCTGCGTTTAGGGATTCTCCGAAGAAAAGTGTGAGAACGGCTGCAGGCAACCCAGGCGTCCCGGCGCTGGGAGGGACGCACCCAGGCCTGCGCGAAGAGAGGGAGAAAGTGAAGCTGGGAGTTGCCACTCCCAGACTTGTTGGAATGCAGTTGGAGGGGGCGAGCTGGGAGCGCGCTTGCTCCCAATCACAGGAGGAGGAGGAGGAGGTGGAGGAGGAGGGCTGCTTGAGGAAGTATAAGAATGAAGTTGTGGAGCTGAGATTCCCCTCCATTGGGACCGGAGAAACCAGGGGAGACCCCCGGGCAGCCGCTCGCCCCTTCCCACGGGGCCCTTTCCGGCGCCGCGCGCCCGGTCCCCACCCCTCGCCGCACCCCGCGCCCCGCGCCCTCCCAGCCGGGTCCAGCCGGAGCCATGGGGCCGGAGCCGCAGTGAGCACCATGGAGCTGGCGGCCTTGTGCGGCTGGGGGCTCCTCCTCGCCCTCTTGCCCCCCGGAGCCGCGAGCACCCAAGGTGGGTCTGGTGTGGGGAGGGGACGGAGCAGCGGCGGGACCCTGTCATCTGGATGCCCCGCCGAGGTCCCGCGGCCGGCGGGGCCAGAGGGGCCCGGACGAGCTCTCCCATCCCGAAGTTGTGGACAGTCCAGACGCTCAGGGCAGCCGGGCCCTCCGGCCGGAGAGGGCAGTTACACGGCAGCGGCTCGAGATGGCTCATCCAAGAGACTGGCGCTTTCCAGGCTCCGAGGGGCTCCGGGAACTTGTCAAACAAGTTCTCTGAAATTGTTCAGAAAGTTTTCCCGCAAAGGGTGTATTGCGTAGAGCGCGCGCGCGCGTTTCCCCCCTTCTTGAGCCCCCTCAAGCTTTCTCAAAGCCTTTCCAGTTGGCAGCCTCCGCCTCCGGACTGGCCTGGGCTGGATTCCTTGCGGGGGTCCTCTGCCCTGCCCCTCCTCCAGCCCCTCCCCGCTCCCCTTCAGACGATTTTGGTTTGGTTGCCCCTGCTTCTGGCGGGATCGGGTGTGTGTATGTGTGGTGGGGTGGAGGGTGGCATAGCAACCTGTCCCAACCAGAGCCGGGGAGGAAAGGGTGGCCCGGAGGGTGGCCTCTTGCTGGGGTCTGGATTGGGGGCGGGGAGACGTTTGCTTTGAACAGATTATTGGGGCCAGCTTAGGGACTGTGTTTTGTGACTTTTGGAGCGCGTGGACCATGGAGGGGTGGGGGTGAGTTTCTTAGGGTGTAAAGTGGGAGAATTCCCAGGGAAGGAAGCTAAGAAATAGGCCAGATGGGGGCCTAAGGAGGGCTGCGTTGTTCTGCTGCCTTTTCCTTGGTGCGTGCGTGGGGAAGGGTGAGCAGGGGCAGTGTGTATCCTGACCCATCTGTCCACCTGTGTGCATTAATCATAAAAGCTAACATACAGCCTGGGCCAGGTATACTCTGCCAGGAACTGTTTGTGGTGTTTTGCACGCATTCTCCTTTAATCCTAGAACACCCCTATAGTGGAAGTTCTGCCAGCATTCTGGACTCAAAGAGGTTGAGTAGCAGCTAGTAAGTGGTGGGGTCAAGATGGGACCCCAGGCTGTGCTACCCCCAACCATGCACTCGAAATCGCTATATGAATGAGTGCACCAGGAGCAATGAAGGACGCTGCTCCCTGAGTCACTGGGCTGCAGGGGAGACAAAATGAAAGTGTTCTGGGAGTCGTGGGTGGTCTCCATAGGTCAGGGGGTCTGGGGAGGGGGTGGGGCCCTTGGTGAGTGAGTGCGTGGCCGTGTTATCTCTGCATGTCTATGCCAGGGTGTTCCTCAGTTGTATGGTCTTTGTGTTTGTGTGTCTGGGCTTTGTGTTGCCAAACAGCAGTCTCTCTGCTGACTTGGGGACACAGGCTGAACTCTGTCCTCTGCAGGAACTCCCTCAAGGTGCTGGGCCAGATCTGCCATAAACAGAGGGAGGTAGCCTTCTATGGCCACGCCTTCTTGCTGAGGAAGAAGGTTCCTCTCTTCCAGGGAGTACATCCTTGCCCTCCCTGTTTCCCAGGCGGGCATCTTCACCTCTCATCTTCTGATGAGAAGGGTGAGCCATACTGAGCTGTCAGGCTGAGCTGCTGCCCTTCCTCACCTTGGGCTGGGAGTTGATCAGCGAATGGCAGTTGCTGCAGAGCTGGATTTGAGGGCTGGGTTCTCTGGATGGGGCCTCCTCATGTCCTCACCCCTCAACCTGCACTGTTGATTGTGTTGTGCAGGAGTTGGTTAAAAAGTCGTTGCACAGCCTGGGCAACAAGGCAAAACTCTGTCTGTACAACAAATACAAAAATTAGTTGGATGTGGTGACACGTGCCTGTAGTCCCAGCTACTCTGGAGGCTGAGGCAGGAGGATCACCTGAGCCCAGGAAGTTGAGGCTGCAGTGAGCTGTGATCGCAAATGCTCTCCAGCCTGGGTGACAGCGTGAGACCCCGTTTCAGAAAAAAAGTGTACCACCCAGCTGCCTCCAGCACCCAGATTTTACTCAAGGGCTGAGGGCTGGGGCAGGAATGTGGGGGAAGGGGAGGCCTAGGAGGAGCCCCAGAGGGGTCAGGATTTTGCTGAGATCCTTTCTTAGAGGTATGAGTTTTACAAATTGCAGCAAATGCATCCTTTTAATCTTGCAGAACTCCTTCATATTTTAATTCCAGTATGATTCTTCCAACAGCCTCCTCTTTTTACTATACTTGGGGAAAGTACTCATTTTGTTTGTCAAGAAAAAACAATTGGAAAGATAGGGATCAAATGTAAAAAGAAAAAATACGTGGCATTCCAAAGTCAAACACAAAGCATGTTTAATTTTCTCGTGGTTTGGGATTACCCATATTCCTGCCGTATGAACCTGTCTTGTCTTAACTTTTAAGAAATGTATGGTGTACTTCCTGTATGCTAGGTTTTTATCCAGGGTTTCATTTAATCTCTGTGACAGTCTCATCCTGTACAGATGAGAAATTGGAAGTTCAGAGAAATGAAGCAACTTATCCAAGGCTCCCAGCTACCCAGTAATGTCCAGGGCATTTTTGGACTCTAATGAGGAGGCATTAAGAGGTGGTTAGAGTCTTACTCCAGCCAACAATAATGGGTTGAACAAAGCCTTAGGGGCAGGCAGGTGGCCAGATGGGAGGAGAAGCTCTCCTCTTGTTCAGGCGAATGACCTTTCCATCCACTTCTCTAGGCTGTAGAAAGTGGGGCTGAGCTGGGGGGCCCTGAGGTCCCCTCCTGACTTCAGAGTCCTCTCCCTTCCTGTCCAGCCAATGCCTGTCTTCCTTTTGGGCCCTGCCAGCATGACAGGGGGCTGCGGGCAGGAGGGGACAGAGGCCACGTTGACACAGGGCTGTGGGCGAGAGAGAGAGACAGCTGAAGTGTCAGCGTGAGGGGCCAGTATGGTGTTGCGGCTGGGAGGGCTGGGGTGGGGCCCGGGGTAGTTGTCCCTGTCCTTGGGCGATGGAATGATCTGGAAAGAGATTCCCTTCCCTGCCCTCCACCTGTGAGAAGCCCCTGTAGAGTGGCACCTCCATCTTATGTTTGGCCACCCATCCTCCCCCTGGGAAGAGAGCCGAGGTGGGGTAAGGGATGTGTACTCTTTCAAGGAGTGGGAGAATTATTCTAGCGAATGTTTGTGTTGTCCCAGTTCTGTTTACAAAGCCTCATGATGTTTACAGAGCCTCGTGATGTTTACAGATGGCTGCGCAATTCATTACCTCATTTAACTCTCATATACCACTTCTGAGGGAGTAAGAGCTGTTACAGCCAAGTTTAGGTCAGTAAATATTCACCGAGTTGCAGGTACTGCAGGGCATAGAGATGAATCCGATTTAGCTTCTGCCCTGGAGGTCTGGGAACTTGCTCAAGATCACTCAGTGAGTAGCCGAGCTAGGGTTCTCATCTGAAGACCCTGGGCCCAGGCCCTGGTCTGATGTCAGGCCTGATACACCAGGTGTTTGTGGTCGGGGAATCCAAGTGTCATTGGAATGGGCTGTGACATTATGGGTCTACAAGAGCTGAGCTTTGGGGACACAGGTCATTTTACTGTAGTATTCATGGAAACCAAGGGAAGTGTTGGCTTTTCTTCCGTGAGCAAGAGGAGCAGCTGGGGCTGCAAGCTGGTGGGGAGGAGAGAACCCACCTGAGAGAAACCTCAGGACTGGGGTCAAGTCCTGACCGCCAGAGTCCAGAGAGACATGAAGGACTGTGACCAGCTCTGAGCAGAGAGATGGATACCATGACCTCAGCTGGTCCCTTTTGTTCGGAGACTCTTGATTGGACTTCATTCATCCACTCATTCATTCATTCACTCAGCAGACGCTTTTCCAGCGCTCCCTGTGGCTGGTCCTGCCTCATACTGTCTTTGCTCTGGAGAATTGGAGGTTGGGGTTCCTGAGGGGCAGGGTCCTGGAGACAAGGACACTCCTGGGTAGAATTAGGACCTACCCCCCAGGAAATTAACGGGGACTGGGTGCCGTGGCTCACGCCTGTAATCCCAGCACTTTGGGAGGCCAAGACAGACGGATCACAAGGTCAGCAGTTCAAGACCAGCCTGGCCAACATGGTGAAACCCGTCTCAACTAAAAATACAAAAATTAGCCAGGTGTGGTGTCAGGCGCCTGTAATCCCAGCTACTGAGGAGGCTGAGGCAGGAGAATTGCTTGAACCTGGGAGGCAGAGGTTGCAGTGAGCCGAGATTGAGCCACTGCACTCCAGCCTGGCGACAGGGCGAGACTCCGTCTCAAAAAAAGAAAATCAATGGGACAGGGCAGATATGGGGACAATGGTAAGGAGATGGGAGAGTGGGAGGGAGGTGTCAGGAAGGCCTTCTTGACTTCATGTAGGCGGTGGGGGTGTTAGCCAGCAAGCCTCCAGTTCCCTGGGAACCGTTCTCAGGGTACCAATTTTACCACCTGTCTGCAAACACTTCAAGATTCTTAATCAGACTCAAATTGGCCACAAATCAGGTAAACAAACTCGCTAGTGGGGTGGGGCTACCACCCGTTCTGACCCTCCAGCCCAACCCAGCCCAGCCACCCTGCCCTCCCTAGAGCCTGTGGTGTTTATCGGTGGCATCGGGAGAATTAGTGTGTATTTATGTTGGCGTGGGGTGTGGGGTGGATTTGTGTGTGTGCAGTTAGGCCTAGTGGAAGGAAGGTGGGATCTGAAGGCAGGCCGGCCTGAGTTCCAGTCCTGCCTGTTGCTCACAAGCTTTATGATGCGAGAGCTAACCCCTGCCAGCCTCAGTTGTCTTCTTTGCAAGATGGAGGTTGCAGCCCCAGTCTCTGGAGCGTGTTATGCAGATCCACCCAGAGTGCCTGCCAGGCACACAGTAGGTGCTCAGCTCAGTTACTGTGGCAGCCCCCACTCCCCATTGTTGTTGTTTTCCTATTGCCTGGCGGCCACAGCTGGTATCCCTTGAAAAGGGCTACAGGGGGTGGAGTCAGCCCCTGCCCCAGCCCTGTGGGGACCTTGGGCTTGGGCCAGGGCCTGGGGTCTGGGCCTGCAGACAGCTGTGTCTATAAAGCAGCTGAAGGGCTGAGGCCGGGGGAGGTCCTGGCAGCAGGGCGTTATTTTGGGCCTGGCCTGCCACCCCCAGCTCCTGTTGCTCTTGGGAGTCTGTTGGGGGAAGGAAGCGTGGGGAAGAGGAGGGGGTGCAAGTGGGTGAGGCATGGAGTGGGGAGGCCTCCCTCAGGGACATGGACCCTTGAGTTCTATTTCTGTTCCTCCCTCCTGTTCCTCCCTCTTTGTCCGTATCTGCCTAGAGAGGTGGGAATAGAGGCCACTCTGGGTATCACTAGGAGACCACCAGTTTGTGGCCACTGGCCACTGGCCCGGGCAGGGAACCTGGGGGCTCGCCCTACCAGCCTCTCCCAGCTCTCTGAACGCAGGGGGTACCTCGTATTACCCCCTAGGATTTGACCTTAGGCTCCAACTTGCTGGGAGAGAAGTGCCCCTGGTGTCAGACCCCAAGCTGGCCCTTGTGCTGTCCCTGAATCTGCATGTAGCCTGTGGGAGGCGGAGCAGTGACCGGCAGGAATTCTGGGCAGCTCAGGCACCTGTGGGCCTGAGGGTTTCCTCTGCCCCCACCCTTCTGATCTCCAGGGCAAGACACGCCAGGTGATTCATCTCACCAGTGCAGAAAAACAAGTTCAACTGGGCACTTTCATCTCCCCCTGCCGGCAGGCCCGGTGTGAGCTGCTACCCCGGCGCCCCTCACCAAGGGTGCTTTACCCCCTCTAGTATTTGTGGCCTTAGTGGGCATTTCTGGTCTCAGGGATACCAGGCTGGGGTCCAGGTGGGCCAGGTGTGTTAGTTCAGCCCCGTGCCCCATGGCTGATGGCTGGCGCTGGGCAGGTATGCAGGGCTGACGTAGTGCCTTTGTGGCAGCAGTTTCGTGGCACAGATTCTGCCAGCTGGTTCTGGAGTCTTGCCCTGAGGAGGTGGCCAGGGTGAAGGTGCCAGCGCAGGAACCTTTGGCGCATGCTTCACCCTGGCCTGGGATCTGCAGTCTGGGTCCAGATGCCCACAACTGGAGTCTGACACTCCTTTTCTCTTCATGGGGGACTCCCAGAGGTCTCTGCAATGACCAGGGCCCCGGTTGCCCCATGCCCCAGATGCAACTCCAGCTGACCCTCCTTCCCCACTCTCTGGGTGGCATTACGGGGGTGTGGATCCCTTGCCAGGAGGTTGGCACGTGGGTGTGCTGGAATGGCATAGGGAGAATGCACCAAGTTTGTTTGCTTGGGAGAGGGGCAGGGGGTATCCAGAAGATTCATGATTCGTCATCGCCGCTCTTGGGGGATTTTTACCCCTTTGCCCTGAGTTGTGCCTTTGGGACAAAGGAAGCCTTTCTTTGCCAGCCAACACCCTGTACTGGCGGGCGAGCTCCCCAGGGCTGGCACGCTGGGGCAGCCTCTGAATGCACAGGGTGGGCCTAGTCAGAAGAAGCCTTTCCCCTGAAATCCCACTACTTCCCAAGCACACAAGCTTTCTCCTGCTATTACACCTGCAGTGTGCAAGGGACATGGGTGGAGGGGTCCTTCAGTCAGGCTTCTCCCTATCTGAGGTGGCATGACTCGGAGTGAATTTGGATGGGGTGGCCAGGTCCGAGAAGGTCCCCCGCCAGTGTCCTCTGACCCATCTGCTCCCTCCTGCCAGTGTGCACCGGCACAGACATGAAGCTGCGGCTCCCTGCCAGTCCCGAGACCCACCTGGACATGCTCCGCCACCTCTACCAGGGCTGCCAGGTGGTGCAGGGAAACCTGGAACTCACCTACCTGCCCACCAATGCCAGCCTCTCCTTCCTGCAGGTGAGGCCCATGGGCAACCCAGCCAGGCCCTGCCTCCAGCTGGGCTGAGCCCTCTGTTTACAGGTGGGTGGCAGAAGAAGGTGCCCTGCCCTTCTGTTTCCTCTCTTGTTGTGGTTTCTCAACCAGGAAGTCCTTTCTAACGTCTAACCCCCATTCATTTTACTGCAGAATCAGTTGACTCTCTCTATAACGTGGCTGGCTGAGGTCATCTCTGGATGGGATGCGTCTGTGTTTCCGCTAAATCTTGTGCTCTCTTGCCAGCATGATCATGTCCCCTGTCCACCTGCCCCAGCCACTATCCCTCTCCCACCTACAGCAGCAGAAAGGGCTGGTGAGAAAGGTGGATTACAGGCCCAGTTCTGCCACTGACGAGCCCTATGAATGTGGCCTATACCCCCTTGGCTTCACTGGGTCTCAGTTTCCCTATCTGTATGTTGGGAGCAATTGTGAAGCTCAAAAGAGAAATGTCTGTGAAAAGGTTATGAACAGGAGAGAGAATGGAAACCAAGCTGCTAGATCGTGTCCACGGACCCTGGAGTGGGGCCACATGCTTGGTTTGTCAAATTGCAGACGCCGGCTGGGCGCGATGGCTCATGCATATAATCCCAGCACTTTGGGAGGCCGAGGCGGACAGATCACCTGACGTTGGGAGTTTGAGACCAGGCTGACCAACATGGAGAAACCCCGTTTCTACTAAAAATACAAAATTAGCTGGGCATGGTGGCACATGCCTATAATCCCAGCTACTTGGGAAGGCCGAGGCAGGAGAATCGCTTGAACCTGGGAGATGGAGGTTGCGGTGAGCCTAGATTGTGCCATTGTACTCCAGCCTGGGCAACACGAGTGAAACTCCGTCTCAAAAAAAAAAAAAAAATTGCAGACGCCATCCCATCCAGGCCTTTGCTTTCACTGATGAAGAAACTGAGATACAGAGAGGGCAGGGCACCTGTTCAGAGTTTATAAAGTGCCCCCCGACCATTATCTTTCTTGATCATATAAGAATCTGGTGAGGCAAGGTGGGGCGTGATCTTTATCTCCATTTTATCGTTTTATTTAAGCAGGAACAGGACTGCTCAGTGGCTGGGGGCCTTGCCCAAGATCTCCAAGCACTGGGGGAACCCCAGGGAGGCCCTGGGGGGTGGCAGTGTTCCTGTTTCAGCCCCACCCTGCTTCTCCCTCCCAGGATATCCAGGAGGTACAGGGCTACGTGCTCATCGCTCACAACCAAGTGAGGCAGGTCCCACTGCAGAGGCTGCGGATTGTGCGAGGCACCCAGCTCTTTGAGGACAACTATGCCCTGGCTGTGCTAGATAATGGAGACCTGCTGAACAATACCACCCTTGTCACAGGGGCCTCCCCAGGAGGCCTGCGGGAGCTGCAGCTTCGAAGCCTCACAGGTGGTCTTCACCGTCATTGAAACCTTCTCTTGGTTATTCAGAGCTGACCAGGGCCACTGCTAACCAGGGGGAGGCTTTGTGTGCATTAGAAATGGTGTCCTTCTGGGCAGACGCAGGCAGAGCCCAGGAAGACGCTCTCAGAAGACTGGAAAAAGATTCCCCTTCTTCCTAGGAAGTTGCAGCTTGCGTCAGCACACATAATTCAATCATGAGAATGCAGGCTGGGTTTTTGCCCCCACTTGGCTGAGTGAAGTGCACAGTGAACAACCTGTGTAACTATTTGCTGGCCCTGGAGCTGACTCTGCCCCAGAGTCTGGGTGCCAGGTGCTTTGCCCACATGGCCCATTTCAGTCACGCTGCAGTCCTGTCAGGAAAGAATCAGTGTTATTCTCACTCTACATATGAGAAAACTGAGGCTTGCAGATATAAGGGCCAAAAGTTACACAGCTAGTGAGTGATGGGGCTGAGTTTCAGACTCCACAGTCCCTTAACCACCAAGCAGCATGCCCAGAGTAGAGGTGAGAGGGAAGGAGAAAGCTGCGGTCCACGTGAGCATCTGGACCTAGCATGGACAACTCACTCCTCCCTGGCTCTCGCTTTGTTCTTGTTGTGGGTGTGGTGGTGGTGGGGCTCAAAGACGGTGAAGATATCTTTCTCTCCTCCCTGGGGAATCTGGGGGTTGTTTAAAAGGCCTGCTCTTCTTTTAGAAGGCAGGAGGGCCCCAAGGGAAGCAGAAAGTGACAGAAGGGGAAAGGGTCCTCTGATCATTGCTCACCCCACAGAGATCTTGAAAGGAGGGGTCTTGATCCAGCGGAACCCCCAGCTCTGCTACCAGGACACGATTTTGTGGAAGGACATCTTCCACAAGAACAACCAGCTGGCTCTCACACTGATAGACACCAACCGCTCTCGGGCCTGTAAGCCATGCCCCTCCCTGCTGCCTCTTCTCTCAGACAGCCTGACCCCAGCCCCAAACTCCTGACATACAACCCAGTGCCTGCCTGCCACTGCCCCAGCTGCCTACACCACCCATTTCCTCCCTCTCCATCCCTCCTGCCATCTCTCTGTGCCTCTTCATCTCTGGGGTTCTCTGTCCTGTCTCCCTCTGCTTATAGGTTGTGCCTCTGGTTTGGGGGCCTCTCAGCCTGTCTGGGTCCCTCCCTTGCTGTGCAGTTGGCCTCATGGCCTCTGCTGCTGTTTGTGCCTCTCTCCGTTATTAACCCGTCCTCTCGCTGTTAGACATCTCTCTCACTGCCTGTCTCGGATTCTGTCCTCAGGTCATCCCTGTTCTCCGGTGTGTAAGGGCTCCCGCTGCTGGGGAGAGAGTTCTGAGGATTGTCAGAGCCGTGAGTCTCAGGGAGGCCTGGAGTCAGGGAAGGGGAGGGCTGGGGCCTGGTGGAATGCAGGTGTCATACAGGTGACATGGGAGGGGTGGGATAACAGGCTTGGGATGTCTTCCCTGGGGCAGGTAGTCTCCCTAGAAGGTGATGCTGATGAGGGTCTGGTGCCCAGGGCACCACTCAGCCCTCATCCTGCCCTTTGCCCAACAGTGACGCGCACTGTCTGTGCCGGTGGCTGTGCCCGATGCAAGGGGCCACTGCCCACTGACTGCTGCCATGAGCAGTGTGCTGCCGGCTGCACGGGCCCCAAGCACTCTGATTGCCTGGTATGTGCCTCTGCTTTGTGCCCAATGTGCCCTATCCCCCAGGATGCAAGGGGTGGGCCCCCTGCCTGGTACTGCCCTATTGCCCCTGGCACACCAGGGCAAAACAGCGCAGTGAAAACCAGCCACCTGTCCCCCCAGGCCTGCCTCCACTTCAACCACAGTGGCATCTGTGAGCTGCACTGCCCAGCCCTGGTTACCTACAACACAGACACCTTTGAGTCCATGCCCAATCCCGAGGGCCGGTATACATTCGGCGCCAGCTGTGTGACTGCCTGTCCCTGTGAGTGCCAGGGAGAAACATAGTTTTCATCGTTTTGGTGGGGAGGTTTTTTTCTGTAAATGGGAGCATATGGGGAGCACTGTCTGCATCTTGCTTTGAGAGCTGGTCATGACAGTTCCTGCCCAACTGCCTTGTTCTTTCAACAGCTGTGGAGCAGGTGGCAGTAAGGAGAGGCAGCTAAGAGCCCAGACTTGGGAGCCAGATTGCCTGGGTTTGAAACCCAGCTCTATCAGTTAGTAGGCATGTGACCCTCTTGCTGTGCCTCAGTTTCCTTATCAGTCAAATGGGGGCAAGAATAGTCCCAACCTCATAAGATAGTTATAACATTTGAAAGAGTTAATATTTATAAAGCTCTTAGAACAGTGCCTGGTATGTACTAAGTGCTCCTAAATGTTAGCTTTTATTCTATAGTCTGGCGAGGTCAGTTTTACCTTTCGTTTTGTTTTTGAGACTGAGTTTAGCTCTATCGCAGTGGCGGGATCTCAGCTCACTGCAACCTCTGCCTCCCAGGTTCATGCTATTCTTGTGTCTCAGCCTCCTGAGTAGCTGGGATTACAGGCGCCCACCACCATGCCTGGCTAAATTTTGTATTTTTAGTAGAGACAGGGTTTCACCACATTGGCCAGGCTGGTCTCAAACTCCTGACTTCAGGCAATCCACCTGCCTCTGCCTCTGAAAGTGCTGGGATTACAGGCTTGAGCTACTGCACACGGACTTTTTTTTTTTTTTTTTTTTTTTTTTTTTTTTTTTTTTGGCAGAGTCTCGCTCTGTTGCCCAGGCTGGAGTGCAGTGGTGCAATCTTGGCCCACTGCAACCTCTGCCTTCCGCATTCAAGCAATTCTTGTGCCTCAGACTCTTGAGTAGCTGAGACTATAGGCTTGCACCACCATGGCTGGGTAATTTTTGTATTTTTAGTAGAGATGGAGTTTCACTATGTTGGCCAAGCTGGTCTCCAACTCCTGACCTGAAGTGATCCACCCGCCTTGGTCTCCCAAAGTGCTGGGATTACAGGTGTGAGCCATCGTGCCCAGCCTAGCTCAGTTTTATTTAACAGATCACCTATTTACTGATGGGCATTTATGGACTGGGCTCAGACCTGGGGAACCTCTTTCCTCCTCTCAGAGGAACAGGAGTGGGCCTTCAGATCCTGGCTGACTGTGTTAGGGAGAGGACAAAATGTAGAGCCAGACCATTTGGGTTCAAATCCTCGCTCCTCCACTCACTAGCACAATGACCTTGAATAATTTACAGAACTCTCTGCTTTGGTCTCCCTTTTTGCAAAATGGGAATCTCACAGTGCTGATCCCGTCCGGTTGCTGTGAGGAGTAAATGGATGTCAGGTGCTGATGTGTGGTAGGGCATTTAAGTATTGGCTGATATTATTCTTCTTGTGCCTGGCCACGGTAATGCTGCTCATGGTGGTGCACGAAGGGCCAGAGTATGTGGCTACATGTTCCTGATCTCCTTAGACAACTACCTTTCTACGGACGTGGGATCCTGCACCCTCGTTTGCCCCCTGCACAACCAAGAGGTGACAGCAGAGGATGGAACACAGCGGTGTGAGAAGTGCAGCAAGCCCTGTGCCCGAGGTACCCACTCACTGCCCCTGAGGCCAGCTGCAGTTCCTGTCCCTCTGCTCATGCAGCCTGGCCCAGCCCACCCTGTCCCATCCTTCCTCAGACCCTCTTGGGACCCAGTCTCTGCCTTCTACTGTCTACCCCTGGCCCCCCTCAGCCCTACAAGTGTCCCTATATCCCCTGTCAGTGTGGGGAGGGGCCTGGACCTTGATGCCCATGCGGCTGTTGACCTGTCCCAGTGTGAAGGCTGAGACGGCCCCTTGCCCACCCACCCCCACCCCCTCAGTGTGCTATGGTCTGGGCATGGAGCACTTGCGAGAGGTGAGGGCAGTCACCAGTGCCAATATCCAGGAGTTTGCTGGCTGCAAGAAGATCTTTGGGAGCCTGGCATTTCTGCCGGAGAGCTTTGATGGGTAAGAGTGGGCACAATGGCCTGAGACAGTGTCAGGGCAGGCAGAGTCCTGAGGATCCAGATGTGGCAGCATCTCTTGGGGATGGCAGGAGACAGAAGTGGGGGGGCCAAGAATGCAAAGAAAGCAGTTGGGAGACCAGAGGGAACAGGGCCTTTGGGGTGGGGGTGGTTATTTTTGTAAATGACATGCTATCCATGAACAAGGACTTGTATGGAGGTCAGACCATATAGATAAAGTAAAATTCCCTTTGAGTTCATAGCAGCTTTATTCAAAATATCCCCAAATTGGAAATAACTCAAATGTGCATCACTAGGTGAAGGAATAACCAAGTGGCAGTGTATCCATTTGGTGAAGTTCTACTTAGCAACCAAAGGAAACGAACTACCGATACAACATGAATGAATCTCAGAAACATTACATTGAGCAAAAGAAGCCAGAGACAAGATTCCATACTGTCTCATCCCCTTTATGTGAGGCTGTGAACAGAAAAAAAACACTCTGTGGTGGGAGAGATCAGAACGGTGGTTGCCGTAGGGTGGGGGGCCTCAAAAGGGAGGGACACAAGGACATTTCTGGGGTACTAGAAATGTTCTGTATATTGATTGGGGTAGTGGATACATGAGTGAATCCATTTGTCAAAACTCATTAAACTGTATGCTAAGAGTCTGTACATTTTATTTATTTTATTTTTGTTTTATTTCATTTTATTTTTTGAGATGGAGTCTCGCTCTGTCAGCAGGCTGGAGTGCAGTGGTACAATCTCGGCTCACTGCAACCTCTGCCTCCTGGGTTCAAGCAATTCTCCTGCCTCAGTCTCCTGAGTAGCTGGGACTACAGGTGTGTGCCACCATGCCCAGCTGATTTTTTTTTTTTTTTGAGACGGAGTCTCGCTCTGTCACCCAGGCTGGAGTGCAGTGGCGTGATCTTGGCTCACTGCAAACTCCGCCTCCCAGGTTCACGCCATTCTCCTGCCTCAGCCTCCTGAGTAGCTGGGACTACAGGCACCCGCTACCATGGCCAGCTAATTTTTTTTGTATTTTTAGTAGAGACAGGGTTTCTCCATGTTAGCCAGGATGGTCTCGATCTCCTGACCTCGTGATCCGCCCGCCTCAGCCTCCCAAAGTGCTGGGATTACAGGCGTGAGCCATCGCACCTGGCTGCCCAGCTAATTTTTGTATTTTTAATAGAGACAGGGTTTCACCATGTTGGCAAGGATGGTCTCGATCTCTTGACGTCGTGATCCGCCTGCCTCAGCCTCCCAAAGTGCTGGGATTACAGGCGTGAGCCACCACGCCCGGTGCATTTTATTGTATATAAGTTATACTTCAATAAAAAATGAAATGGGGCCAGGCAAGATGGCTCATCCTGTAATCCCAGCACTTTGGGAGGCCAAGGCAGGCAGATCACTTGAGGTCAGGAGTTCAAGACCAGCCTGGCCAACATGGTGAAACCCCATCTCTACTAAAAATATAAAAAATTAGCCAGGCTTGGTGGCATGCACCTGTAGTCCCAGCTACTTGGGAGGCTGAGACAGGAGAATCGCATAAACTCGGGAGGTGGAGGTTGCAGTGAGCTGAGATTCGCCACTGCACTCCAGCCTGGGGTGACAGAGTGAGACCCTGTCTCAAAAAAAAAAAAAAGGGTCAGGCGCGGTGGTGCTCCTATAATCCCAGCACTTTGGGAGGCTGAAGCAGGAAGATTGCTTGAGCCCAGGAGTTCAAGACCAGCGTGGGCAATATAGTGAGATCCCATCTCTACAAAAAACACAAAAAATTAGCCGGGCATGGTGGTACGCACCTGTAGTCTCAGCTACTAGGGAGACTGAGGTGGGAGAATCACCTGAGCCTGGGAGGTGGAGGTTGCAGTGGGTTGAGATCATGCCACCGTACTCCAGCCTAGGTGACAGAATGAGACCCTGTCTCAGAAAAAAAAAAAAAGAATTCCCTTTCACACTTCCTTTACCTCCACTCCCCTTTCCAGAGGAGACCATGGTTAACAGTGTGTGTGTTCACCTAGACCATTTATGCATCTGTCGACACACACACAGTGGAGTGTGATTTTCATCGTTTTGGTGGGGAGGTTGGTTTCTGTAAATGGGAACATATGGGGAGCACTGTCTGCACCTAGCTTTGAGAGCTGGTCATGACAGTTCCTGTCGAACTGCCTCATTCTTTCAATAGCTGCAGAGCAGGTGGTGGCAAGGAGAGGCAGCTAAGAGCCCGGACTTGGGAGCCAGACTGCCTGGGTTTGAAACCCGGCTCTACCACTTACTAGGCATGTGACCCTTGTGCTGTGCCTCAGTTTCTTCACCTGTAAAGTGGGGGCAAGAACAGTCCCAACCTCATAAGATGGTTGTACCACCATGCCTGGCCAGATGATATAAAGTTTGAATGAGTTAATATTTGTAAAGCTCTTAGAACAGTGCCTGGCAGATACTAAGTGCTCCTAAATGTTGGTTCTTATTATGTGGCTGGGTGGCTCAGGGTTTTATTTAACAGCTCCCCTATTTACTAATAGACATTTAGATCATGTTCCATTTTCAATCTTACAAAGAGTTCCACCTTGTATGTGGCTCTGGGAACATGGGCCAGTGTCTCCCTAGGCCACATGCCTAGAAATAAGCTTTCCTTTTTTTTTTTTTGAGACGGAGTCTTGCTCTGTCACCAGGCTGGTGTGCAGTAGTGTGATCTCGGCTCACTGCAACCTCTGCCTTCCGGGTTCAAGTGATTCTCCTGCCTCAGCCTCTCGAGTAACTGGGACTATAGGTGCGCGGCACCACACCCAGCTAATTTTTGTATTTGTAGTAGAGATGGGGTTTCACCATGTTGGCCAGGATGGTCTCCATCTCTTGACCTCATGATCCGTCCGCCTCGGCTTCCCAAAGTGCTGGGATTACAGGCATGAGCCACTGCGCCCGGGCAGAAATAAGATTTCTAGATCAAAGGATATAAATACTGTTTTGATAGATGTTGCCAAACTAAGGCCTGGGCTTTGAAGCCCAGGATGGAAACAGCTGGGCTCGATGGGCAAAGGGTTTGAGTGAAGGCATTCGTGGTGGGGAGTGGCTGGCATGGCCAGTGCTGGGAGTGATGTCCACCGTGTTCCTGGCTCTGCTGACTCCTCTCCTGATCCCTCCAGGGACCCAGCCTCCAACACCGCCCCGCTCCAGCCAGAGCAGCTCCAAGTGTTTGAGACTCTGGAAGAGATCACAGGTGGGCTCTGTCTCTGCATCCTGCTCTGCAGGGGCTGGGAGTCCTTGTCCTGTCCCCACTCCCTGAATCTCACCCTCTACCTGCAGGTTACTTATACATCTCAGCATGGCCAGACAGCCTGTCTGACCTCAGCGTCTTCCAGAACCTGCAAGTAATCCGGGGACGAATTCTGCACAAGTGAGCACTGAGAAAGAGGGGGCTTGATGGGGAGGAGTCCCAGAGAGGAGTCCCTGTGGGAAGCTTTGGGCCTGAGGGAGTACTCCTTTTCCCCTGGGACACAGCAGTAACCTTTCCATGAAAGTCTGCAGAGTGTGCTGGGGATGGAGAAAGATGAGACTAGCCTTTGCTGACCAGGAAGGGGTCCGTGGTAAGGTGCCCACCTTTCTCCCATAGTGGCGCCTACTCGCTGACCCTGCAAGGGCTGGGCATCAGCTGGCTGGGGCTGCGCTCGCTGCGGGAACTGGGCAGTGGACTGGCTCTCATCCACCATAACACCCGCCTCTGCTTCGTGCACACGGTGCCCTGGGACCAGCTCTTCCGGAACCCGCACCAAGCCCTGCTCCACACTGCCAACCGGCCAGAGGACGAGTGTGGTAAGACAGGGAGCCCAGTGTGTGCGCTCCCCATCTGCCAGCACACAGCAGTGCCCACAGGGCCCTGGCAGCAGCGTTCTTGGACTTGTGCAGACTGCCCGTCCCTGTGCACCCTTCTTGACTCAGCACAGCTCTGGCTGGCTTGGCCTCTTGGCATGGCTTCTGTAGCTGGGTCCTACCTGCCTTGGCATCCTTCCCTCCCCCTCTGTTTCTGAAATCTCAGAACTCTTCCTCTCCCTACATCGGCCCCACCTGTCCCCACCCCTCCAGCCCAGAGCTATGCCCACAGCCAGTTCCCTGGTTCACTTGGACCTGGGGCCTCCCCTAAAAGTCCCCTGCGGTCCCTTCCTCCTCACTGCAGTGGGCGAGGGCCTGGCCTGCCACCAGCTGTGCGCCCGAGGGCACTGCTGGGGTCCAGGGCCCACCCAGTGTGTCAACTGCAGCCAGTTCCTTCGGGGCCAGGAGTGCGTGGAGGAATGCCGAGTACTGCAGGGGTATGAGGGGCGGAGGAGAGGGGTGGCTGGAGGGGTGCATGGGGCTCCTCTCAGACCCCCTCACCACTGTCCCTTCTCCCAGGCTTCCCAGGGAGTATGTGAATGCCAGGCACTGTTTGCCATGCCACCCCGAGTGTCAGCCCCAGAATGGCTCAGTGACCTGTTTTGGACCGGTGAGCTGCTGGCGGGCTCAGAGCTGGGTGGAGGGGTCAGCGAGGGGGATTGCCAGGGACCTGGCAGGATGGCGAGATGCCGTAGGGTGTGCTGCTGTCTGATAAAATATCCCCGGAGAGGGCTCAGCGCTCAGACCTGAACAGCAGCAGAGTGGCAGGAAAGGGGCCCCGGGGACCCTGGGGCCCGGGAACCCTATGAAAAGGTTCTAAGGAGGTCTGTGTTTGTGGCTGTGACTGTGGCTGTGCTAGGGTGGTTAGCCCTGTGGGCTCAGGCGTCAGACTACCTGGATTCAGACCCAGGTCCTGCTTCCAGCCTTGGTTTTTTATTCCTAAAATGGGTATTGTAATAACAGCTACCTTGCTGGGGTGTGGCAAGAATGAAATTAAACAGGGCTTGGCACAGTGAAGCACGGGAAAGGCTTTCTACAGAGCAGTGACTGTTGTTACTCGCTGTTACACCTTAGGTAATGCGTTTTCCTCTCTGGGTGCCTCCCATTCTCTGGCTCAAGTCCCCTCCCAGGATTAAGCTTGGAGGAGGGCCCCGAGGGAGGGTCCACAGAGACTGGGTGAAGAGCAAGGGTGTTTGTCCCAGGAGCATGGTGAAAATTGCTGCTGGGTGGCCTTGGGAAGCACAAAGGGGACCCAACTAAGGGCCTGATCCTACTGCCCTGGGGGTGTCAGTGCCAGCCCCCCACAAACCTTTTCTGCCCCCCCACCCCAGGAGTCTGACCAGTGTGTGGCCTGTGCCCACTATAAGGACCCTCCCTTCTGCGTGGCCCGCTGCCCCAGCGGTGTGAAACCTGACCTCTCCTACATGCCCATCTGGAAGTTTCCAGATGAGGAGGGCACGTGCCAGCCTTGCCCCATCAACTGCACCCACTCGTGAGTCCAAGGGTCTTTTCTGCAGAAAGGAGGACTTTCCTTTCAGGGGTCTTTCTGGGGCTCTTACTATAAAAGGGGACCAACTCTCCCTTTATCATATCTTGTTTCTGATGACAAAAATAGCACATTGTTAAAATTGTAAAATTAAAACATGAAATATAAATTAATGCCCTAGCAGTTCTATCCCCACCGTTAATAATTTGAAATATTTTTCCTCTAGTTATTTTTATCTGTGCACATTCTAATATGTATATATAAGTTAACATATATTAATATTCTCCAGTTATTTTTATCTGTGCACATTCTAACACACACACACACACACACACACGTATATATTTTTAGACGGAGTCTCACTCTGTCACCCAGGCTGGAGTACAGTAGTACAATCTTGGCTCACTGCAGCCTCTGCCTCCTGGGTTTAAGCAATTCTCCTGCCTCCACCTCCTGAGTAGCTGGGATTATAGGAACGTGCTACCTTGCCTGGCTAATTTTTGTATTTTTAGTAGATGGGATTTCACCATGTTGGCCAGGCTGGTCTCGAACCCCTGACTTCAGGTGATCTGCCAGCCTCGGCCTCCCAAAGTGTTGGGATTACAGCAGTGAGCCACCATTCCCAGTCATATATTTCTTTTTACCAAATAGAATCACAGATCATACATATTGTTTTCAAATGGCTTTTTCTCACTTTCCAGAACCTTGAAATGTTTTTCCATGTTCTAACATGGTGATCTACCTTATTCTTTTAATTTTTCTTATTTAGTTGTCTTTACACATGAAACACATGAATACATCCTTGTGATAAACATTTTCAGTAACATAAAAGTATAAATGTTACAAAGCCAATGTGCCCTTTCACTCAACTCCCTGTCCACCCAGTCTCTCCTGTCTGCTGGGAGAACCACCGCATTGACTTGTGTGTTCATCCTTCCGGGCTCTTTTCTGCACACTTGTATAGACATACTACATTTATATTAGGTCGAGTCAAATAAGATTGCTGTTTGTATAAACCAAAAATGGTCAAGAGCCTGGGCGTGGTGACTGACACCTGTAATCTCAGTACTTTGGGAGGCTGAGGCAGGCGGATCACTTGAGATCAGGAGTTCGAGACCAATCTGGCCAACATAGCGAGACCCTGTCTCTATTAAAAATACAAAAATTAGCCAGGTGTGGTGATGCTGTTCTGCACTTTGCTTTCCCCCCGACTTGAGGTATCCTTTCTTGTGAGTACAGACAGATCTACCATCTTTATTTTTTTTTAATTACTCAACCTGTAACATGAACGTAATTTCACTTTGTTTTTGAGGGATATTGAGCTTGTTTCCCTGTTTTTGCAGTTTATTGCAATTGAGCTCCATACACAAGTGAGCCCCCTTTTGTATGCCCCCTAGTGTCCACGTGTTGGCATTTTTAGAGTATACAGTGCTGGCAATGTTTATCACAAGGATGTATTCATGCATTTCAATTCAAAGACAACTAAATGAGAAAAATTAAAAGAATATGGATCCGGGCTGGGCGCGGTGGCTCACGCCTGTAATCCCAGCACTTTGGGAGGCTGAGGAAGGCAGATCACCTGAGGTCAGGAGTTCAAGACCAGCCTGGCCAACATAGCAAAACCCCGTCTCTACTAAAAATACAAAAATTAGCCAGGCGTGGTGGTGGGTGCCTGTAATCCCAGCTATTTGAGAGGCTGAGACAAGAGAATTGCTTGAACCTGGGCAGTGGAGGTTGTGGTGAGCCAAGATTGCACCAGTGCACTCCAACCTGGGCAACGCGGCGAAACTCCGTCTCAAGAAAAAAAGAAAAAAAAAAAAAGAATATGGATCCAGATCCATATGGATCCTAGATCCAGATCATGGTGTTAGAACATGGAAAAACACTGCAAGATTCTGTTAAGTGAAAAAAGCATTTGCAAACAGTATATACGGTCTATATTCAGAGGAGGAACTGCTGGGTCATAGATAATATTTCATAGGTGTTGCCAAACCGTTCTCTGGAGAAGTGGTATCGGTTTACCCTGGGATTCTTCTATGGAGGGAATAGTTGAGCTCCTGGGCTTGCTCTTCTGGGTGCCCCTCCCTGCTTCCTACCCACCACAAGGAGCTGCAGGGGAGCGGGGCATGCCGGTTCCTTGGATAGAGAAGGAGTCTCCTTGTGGGGTGGTAGAAGGAGCACTGATGGCCTTGAGCCCAGTTTCTGCCTTTGTCAAATGGGGATAATGACCCAGCCACACCCCTCCCAGGGTTGTTGTGAGGCTGGAACGGTGGTTCCCAAGAGGGTGGTTCCCAGAATTGATGAGACTCTTTCTCCTGCAGCTGTGTGGACCTGGATGACAAGGGCTGCCCCGCTGAGCAGAGAGCCAGGTTGGCCTGGACCCCAGGATGTACCCCTCATTGCCCTTCACTCCCCTACTGGATGCTGGGTGGTCACTGCTGTAGGGAGGGGACCCCCTGACATATGTCCCTTCTCACCCACTCTTCCACTGTGGAACCTCCTGTCATTTTCCACTTCAACAAGTGACAGAGGACCCGCTCAGATGCTGAGGGGAGGGGACTGCAAGGAAAGATGGCTAGGAAACCCAGTCGCTCCATACCCTGGAGTAACTTGATGCAAAGTTCAATTCCTTGCAAGTCAAGGGAGACTTAGAAGAGTGCAGCTGCAGCACTGAGGGAGTGATGAATTCTTAACTGGGGATGGTGGGAGGCTTCGAGTGGGAGGTGGCATTTGAGCTAGGCTTTGAGAGAGGAGCAGGTATTGCACTTGCATTTAGGTAGAAAGCATTGGGGTGCAAGGTGACACTGGAGGGGGAAGCATCAGGAAATCCAGGGTGTCTTCAAAGTTCTGGTGTTGGGGGCTGTTGAGTAAGCACAGGAATAAGGGGGTCAAGTTAGAGTCAGGGTGGGGTCCGACCTGGATGCCATAGGCCCTGATCCCCAAGCCACAGGGTGGGACTTGACCGTCTGGGCAGTGGGGACCTTTGGGAAGGACTTTGGGGAGAAAAACAGACTGGAGTCTGTCTTAGGCAATCATCTGTCCATGAAATGAGCATGCGTTACAGGCTTGGTATGTACCAGACCCTGTGCTAAGCAAGGGGGTGTGAAGAGGACAGGGTGACAAGAATATTGGATCAACACCCAGGAGCTCCATCTATCCCAGGATGCACTATCTTTTTTTTAATTTTTTTGAGACAGAGTCTCACTCTGCCTGCAGGCTGGAGTGCAGCGGCGCCATCTCGGTTCACTACAACCTCTGCCTCCTGGGTTCAAGCGCTTCTTGTGCCTCAGCCTCCCGAGTAGTTGGGATTACAGGCACATGCCACCACATCCAGCTAATTTTTGCATTCTTAGTAGAGACAGGGTTTCACTATGTTGGCCAGGAGGTTCTCAATCTCTTGACCTCAAGATCCACCCACCTCGGCCTCCCAAAGTGCTGGGATTACAGACATGAGCCACTGTGCCCAGCCAGATATGCTATCTTTTTTTATTGAGTGATTGAGACAGGGTCTTGCTCTGTTGTCCAGTCTTGAATGTGGTGGTGTAATCACAGGCTCACTGCAGCCTTGACCTCCTGGACTCAAGTGATCCTTCTGCAGTAGCTGGGACTATGGGAGCGTGCCACCATGCCTGGGTAATTAAAAAAATTTTTTTTTTGTATAGGCAGGGTCTCACTATGTTGCCCAAGCTGGTCTCAAACTTGTGGGCTCAAGTGATCCTCCAGTTTTGGCCTCCCAAATTGTTGGGATTGCAGGTGTGAGCCACCACTCCTGGCGATGAGCCAAGTCTTTTTTTTTTTTTTTTTTTTCGAGATGGAGTCTCGCTCTATTGCCCAGGCTGGAGTGCAATGGCACGATCTCGGCTCACTGCAACCTCTGCCTCCCAGGTTCAAGCAATCCTTCTGTCTCAGCCCCCCCTAGTAGCTGGGATTATAGGCATGCGCCACCACGCCCGGCTAATTTTTGTATTTTTAGTAGAGACGAAGTTTCGCCATGTTGGCCAGGCTGGTCTTGAACTGCTGACCTCAGGTGATCCACCTGCCTCGGGCTCCCAAAGTGCTGGGATTACAGGCGTGAGCCATCGCGCCTGGCCGAGCCGAGTCTTAAAAGATGACCCTGTGGAGAAATGGTGGTACAGGCTGAAGGGACAGCTTATGCAAACACTGGGAGGTGTGGAAAATCATGACCTGTGGGTGGAAATTTTGGCTAGAACATCAAAATCATCGGGTGTACATTCCTGTACCCATGCAGCAGTCAGAATCTCTGGGGGTGGGGCCCCAAAACTGTATGCATACAGACGGTCCCCTGATTTGCGATGATATTACTTAGGATTTTTTGACTTTACAATGGTGGAAAAGCAATAATATACATTCAGTAGAAACCGTACCTTGAATACCCATACAGCCATTTTGTTTTTCACTTTTATTTATTTTTATTTATTTATTTATTATTTATTTTGAGAAGTTGTTTTGCTGTTGTTGCCCAGGCTGGAGTGCAATGGCACAATCTTGGCTCACCTCACTGCAACCTCCACCTCCCAGGTTCAAATGATTCTCTTGCCTCAGCCTCCAGAGTAGCTGGGATTACAGGCATACACCACTATGCCCGGCTAATTTTGTATTTTTAGTAAAGACGGAGTTTCTCCATGTTAGTCAGGCTGGTCTCCAACTCCCGAGCTCAGGTGATCTGCCCACCTCAGCCTCAAGCCACCATGCCGAGCCCTACTTTCAGTATTCAATAAATTACATAGCCAGGCACCGTGGCTCACACCTGTAATCCCAGCACTTTAGGAGGCCAAGGTGGGAGGATTCTTTGAGGCCAGAAGCTCGAGACCAGCCTGGGCAACATAGTGAGACCCGATTTCTACAAAAAATAAAAAAATTAGCTGAGTGTGGTGGCGTCTGTCTGTAGTTCCAGCTACTTCGGCAGCTGAGGTGGAAGGACTGCGTGAGCCCAGAGGTCAGGGCTGCAGTGGGCCATGATCTCACCACTGCACTCAGCCTGGGCAACACAGCAAGGCCCTGTCCCAAAAATAAATAAATAAATAACACAAACTTATTTAACAGTTTATTATAAAATAGGCTTTGTGTCAGATGATTCTGCCCAACTGTAAGCTGCTGGCAGTGTAAATGTTCTGAGCACGTGTAAGCCAGGCTAGGTGTCTTAAATGCATTTTCAGTTTCAACTTAGAATTGGTTTATCAGGACGTAGCCCCGTGGTGTTGAGGGGCATGTGTATTAACAGTCTCCTTAGTGACTTGTGTTTTTTTTGAGATGGAGTCTTGCACTGGCTGTAGTGCAGTGGTGCAGTCTCAGCTCACTGCAACCTCCGCCTCCCGGGTTCAAGCGATTCTCCTGCCTCAGTCTCCCAAGTAGCTGGGATTACAGGCACCCACACCATGCCTGGCTAATTTTTGTGTGTGTGTATTTTTAGTAGAGACAGGGTTTCACGATGTTGGCCAGGCTGGTCTCGAACTCCTGACCTTGTGATCCGCCCACCTCAGCCCCTCAAAGTGCTGGGATTCCAGGTGTGAGCCACCGCGCCCAGAGTCCTTAGTAATTTTTACACCATGAATTGTTGGAGCCCTAAGCCAGAGCCAAGGGCAAGAGTATAGAGAATCTGGAGATGCGGAGAGCGTTCTGATTGCCAACAAGGAGTTTGGACTTTATTGTGGAGGCAGTGGGGAACCAAGGCAGGTTTTAGGGTAGGAGAGGGTCCAAGCCTGTGGGTCACTCTTCCGACTTTCCTTTCCGAATGCCAAACACCTTCATGTCCCCCGTGGGCCCCCTCTGTCCCTCCCACCCCAAACTAGCCCTCAATCCCTGACCCTGGCTCCCGCCCCCAGCCCTCTGACGTCCATCATCTCTGCGGTGGTGGGCATTCTGCTGGTCGTGGTCTTGGGGGTGGTCTTTGGGATCCTCATCAAGCGACGACAGCAGAAGATCCGGAAGTACACGATGCGGAGGCTGCTGCAGGAAACGGAGGTGAGGCGGGGTGAAGGCCTCCCAGCCCGCGTGGGGTCTGCACTGGCCCCTGGCACTGACCCACCACCCCCTCACCCCAGCTGGTGGAGCCGCTGACACCTAGCGGAGCGATGCCCAACCAGGCGCAGATGCGGATCCTGAAAGAGACGGAGCTGAGGAAGGTGAAGGTGCTTGGATCTGGCGCTTTTGGCACAGTCTACAAGGTCAGGGCCAGGTCCTGGGGTGGGCGGCCCCAGAGGATGGGGGCGGTGCCTGGAGGGGTGTGGTCAGCAGTTCCGATGGGAGGGGCAAGAGCCGGAGGCAGTGTCTGGGGGAGGGCAGTGAGAAGAAGGGAGCGGGGCCAAGCCCCAAGGGTGGTGAAGGATGTTTGGAGCACAAGTAATGATCTCCTGGAAGGCAGGTAGGATCCAGCCCACGCTCTTCTCACTCATATCCTCCTCTTTCTGCCCAGGGCATCTGGATCCCTGATGGGGAGAATGTGAAAATTCCAGTGGCCATCAAAGTGTTGAGGGAAAACACATCCCCCAAAGCCAACAAAGAAATCCTAGACGTAAGCCCCTCCACCCTCTCCTGCTAGGAGGACAGGAAGGACCCCATGGCTGCAGGTCTGGGCTCTGGTCTCTCTTCATTGGGGTTTGCGGAGACAGGACTCCCGCAAACCTAGACTATTTTTTTGGAGACAGAGTCTTGCTCTGTCACCCAGGCTGGAGTGCAGTGGCATGATCTCGGCTCACTGCAACCTCCACCTCCTGGGCTCAAGCGATTTTCATGCCTCAGGCCCCTGAGTAGCTGGGATTACAAGCGCCCGCTAATTTTTTTTTTTTTTTTTTGAGACAGAGTCTTGCTCTGTCACCCAGGCTAGAGTGAAATGGCGCGGTCTCAGCTCAGCCTCCCAGGTTAAAGTGATTCTCCTCCCTTAGTCTCCTGAGTAGCTGGGATTACAGGCACGAGCCACCACGCCTGGCTGATTTTTGTATTTTTAGTAGAGATGGGGTTTCACCATGTTGGCCAGGCTGGTGTCAAACTCCTGACCTCGTGATCCGCCCACCTCGGCCTCCCAAAGTGCTGGGATTACAGGCGTGAGCCACCGTGCCTGGCCTAATCTTTGTATTTTTAGTAGAGACGGGGTTTCACCATGTTGTCCAGACTGGTACTTTGAGCCTTCACAGGCTGTGGGCCATGGCTGTGGTTTGTGATGGTTGGGAGGCTGTGTGGTGTTTGGGGGTGTGTGGTCTCCCATACCCTCTCAGTGTACCCTTGTCCCCAGGAAGCATACGTGATGGCTGGTGTGGGCTCCCCATATGTCTCCCGCCTCCTGGGCATCTGCCTGACATCCACGGTGCAGCTGGTGACACAGCTTATGCCCTATGGCTGCCTCTTAGACCATGTCCGGGAAAACCGCGGACGCCTGGGCTCCCAGGACCTGCTGAACTGGTGTATGCAGATTGCCAAGGTATGCACCTGGGCTCTTTGCAGTTCTCTTCGGAGCAAGCCCCTATGTCCACAAGGGGCTAGGATGGGGACTCTTCCTGGGCATGTGGCCAGGCCCAGGCCCTCCCAGAAGGTCTACATGGGTGCTTCCCATTCCAGGGGATGAGCTACCTGGAGGATGTGCGGCTCGTACACAGGGACTTGGCTGCTCGGAATGTGCTGGTCAAGAGTCCCAACCATGTCAAAATTACAGACTTCGGGCTGGCTCGGCTGCTGGACATTGACGAGACAGAGTACCATGCAGATGGGGGCAAGGTTAGGTGAAGGAGCAAGGAGCAGAGGAAGCTGGGTGGAGTGGTGTCTGGCCCCTGGGAGAACTCTGAGTGGCCACCTCCCCACAACACACAGTTGGAGGACTTCCTCTTCTGCCCTCCCAGGTGCCCATCAAGTGGATGGCACTGGAGTCCATTCTCCGCCGGCGGTTCACCCACCAGAGTGATGTGTGGAGTTATGGTGCGTGGTGGAGGGTGTTGGGAGGGGTGGGTGAGGAGCCATGGCTGGAGGGAGGATGAGAGCTGGGATGGGGAGAATTATGGGGCCACCTCGGCATGTGGAGGGAGGGAAGGGGCTGTCTGTGCCCCACCTTGCAGGGTCTATGCACTTCCCAGGGTTAGGGAAAGACCGGGTAGAGTCTGTCTCCTGGCATCACATCTCCCCCCCGCTGCCATGATGCTAGACTCCTGAGCAGAACCTCTGGCTCAGTACACTAAAGCTCCCTCTGGCCCTCCCACTCCTGACCCTGTCTTTGCCTTAGGTGTGACTGTGTGGGAGCTGATGACTTTTGGGGCCAAACCTTACGATGGGATCCCAGCCCGGGAGATCCCTGACCTGCTGGAAAAGGGGGAGCGGCTGCCCCAGCCCCCCATCTGCACCATTGATGTCTACATGATCATGGTCAAATGTGCGTGGCTGAGCTGTGCTGGCTGCCTGGAGGAGGGTGGGAGGTCCTGGGTGGAGGAGCCCCAAGGGGCATGAAAGGGGACCAGGATGTATGTAAACCCAGGAGCCCTGGTATATTAGGAGCCTCAAAACCTTCTTGTATCCCTTTTACAGTCAAAGTCCAAAGCCACTCTTGAGGAACACTCTTGTACAAAATTAAGCTGGGCACAGTGGCTCATGCCTGTAATCCCAATACTTTGGGAGGCTGAGGTGGGAGGATCCCTTGAAGCCAGGAGTTCAAGACCAGCCTGGGCAACATAGTGAGATCCTATCTCTACAAAAAATAAAAAAAATCGCTGGGTGTGGTGGTGTGTGCCTGTAGTCCCAGCTACTCGGGAGAGGCTGAGGCAGGAAGATCACTTGAGCCTAGTTTAAGGTTGCAGTAAGCTATGATTGCGCCACTTAAATCCAGCCTGGGCGACAGAGCGAAACCTCATCTCAAAAAAATAAAAAAGCAAACAAAAAGAAAAAAGAATGAAAAGGGAAACTAGCAGAGATGCCCAAAGGTTCTGGCTGAAGACCCCAGAGTCTGGTACTACTTCTCTACCACCTGAGGGCTTTGGGCTGTCCCTGGGGACTGTCTAGACCAGACTGGAGGGGGAGTGGGAGGGGAGAGGCAGCAAGCACACAGGGCCCGGGACTAGCATGCTGACCTCCCTCCTGCCCCAGGTTGGATGATTGACTCTGAATGTCGGCCGAGATTCCGGGAGTTGGTGTCTGAATTCTCCCGCATGGCCAGGGACCCCCAGCGCTTTGTGGTCATCCAGGTACTGGGCCTCTGTGCCCCATCCCTGCCTGTGGCTAAGAGCACCCTCCTGCAGAGGGTGGGAAGGGGAGATGAGTCCAGCATGCCAGGCCCCTCACCTGCGATAAGGCTTCCTCACGGAAGGCTGCATGCTGGGCTGGGGAGGGGCCGCCATCCCGCCTCTCCTTCCTCCACAGAATGAGGACTTGGGCCCTGCCAGTCCCTTGGACAGCACCTTCTACCGCTCACTGCTGGAGGATGATGACATGGGGGACCTGGTGGATGCTGAGGAGTATCTGGTACCCCAGCAGGGCTTCTTCTGTCCAGACCCTGCCCCGGGTGCTGGGGGCATGGTCCACCACAGGCACCGCAGCTCATCTACCAGGGTCAGTGCCCTCAGTCACACTGTGTGGCCGTCTGCTTACCTCCCCCAAGCCCGGTGGACTAGGGTCCCTTTCTCTGATGTTCCCTCAACTGTCACCTCTCAAGGAGACCCCATTATCCCTACAAAAAATTCTTACTGCCTTCCAACCCCTGTGACCCCATTCTCTCCACGGTGACTGTCATACCCCAAAGGTGACCTCTGTTTTTCTCCTGTGACCCTGTCACCTCCCATGGAGTCCCCATCCCAGATCCATGAGTGACCTCCATCATGACTTTCTTTCTTGTCCCCAGAGTGGCGGTGGGGACCTGACGCTAGGGCTGGAGCCCTCAGAAGAGGAGGCCCCCAGGTCTCCACTGGCACCCTCCGAAGGGGCTGGCTCCGATGTATTTGATGGTGACCTGGGAATGGGGGCAGCCAAGGGGCTGCAAAGCCTCCCTGCACATGACCCCAGCCCTCTACAGCGGTACAGTGAGGACCCCACAGTACCCCTGCCCTCTGAGACTGACGGCTACGTTACCCCCCTGACCTGCAGCCTCCAGCCCGGTATGGAGTCCAGTCTAAGCGGAGAGACTGATGGGCAGGGGAGGTGGGGACCTTCAGCCTAGGGTCCACTGTAGGGGCAGAGGGAGTGGCAGAGACACCGGGGTTCCTTCCCCTAACAGGTCACCTTCTCTTGGCCTTTCAGAATATGTCAACCAGCCAGATGTTCAGCCACAACCCCCTTCGCCCCGAGAGGGCCCTCTGCCTCCTGCCCGACCTGCTGGTGCCACTCTGGAAAGGCCCAAGACTCTCTCCCCAGGGAAGAATGGGGTCGTCAAAGACGTTTTTGCCTTTGGGGGTGCTGTGGAGAACCCCGAGTACTTGGCACCCCGGGGAGGAGCTGCCCCTCAGCCCCACCCTCCTCCGGCCTTCAGCCCAGCCTTCGACAACCTCTATTACTGGGACCAGGACCCATCAGAGCGGGGGGCTCCACCCAGCACCTTCAAAGGGACACCTACGGCAGAGAACCCAGAGTACCTGGGTCTGGACGTGCCAGTGTGAACCAGAAGGCCAAGTCTGCAGAAGCCCTGATGTGTCCTCAGGGAGCAGGGAAGGCCTGACTTCTGCTGGCATCAAGAGGTGGGAGGGCCCTCCGACCACTTCCAGGGGAACCTGCCATGCCAGGAACCTGTCCTAAGGAACCTTCCTTCCTGCTTGAGTTCCCAGATGGCTGGAAGGGGTCCAGCCTCGTTGGAAAAGGAACAGCACTGGGGAGTCTTGGTGGATTCTGGGGCCCTGCCCAGTGAGACTGTAGGGTCCAGTGGATGCCACAGCCCAGCTTGGCCCTTTCCTTCCAGATCCTGGGTACTGAAAGCCTTAGGGAAGCTGGCCTGAGAGGGGAAGCGGCCCTAAGGGAGTGTCTAAGAACAAGAGCGACCCATTCAGAGACTGTCCCTGAGACCTAGTACTGCCCCCCATGAGGAAAGAGCAGCAATGGTGTCAGTACAGAGTGCTTTTGTACAGAGTGCTTTTCTGTTTAGTTTTTACTTTTTTTGTTTTGTTTTTTTAAAGATGAAATAAAGACCCAGGGGGAGAATGGGTGTTGTATGGGGAGGTAGGTGTGGGGTGTCCTTCTCCACACCCACTTTGTCCATTTGCAAATATATTTTGGAAAACAGCTAGGCACCAGCCTATGTCTGGTCACCTTACACTTAACTCCTCTTTTCCTGGAGGGAGTGGCTGGGAATCTTCAGAAAGCCTGGAAGAGGAGCCAGACATCCAGTTCTCCAGCTTCAGGGTTGGGGGGGATCGGGAAACTGGATTCAGATCTGAGAGCCCTTTGACGGCCAGATCATTCTTATTTAGAACGAACTAATTCCTAAGGCCACTCACCAGAATGGGTTATTTCCTCCTTGTGAGTGAGGAGAGTGGCGGGTAGGGTGGGGGAAACATGAGGCAGGGTCTACTGTGGGACTCATTTTCCTTGCCTTGGCTATGCCAGAGGAGCTCACTGACCTAAGGAGTAGCTGTCCAGAAAGCCCACCCAGCCAGCACAGCCACCCTGGTGGCACGAAGGCTGGGCTGGCCAGACTCTGTGCCCCCCCACATTCCCAGACGGGACATATAAAAACACACACTAGTTAGCATTAGTGTTTGTAGTGCCACTTTACTGCCAATAGCTGACATTGCCCTGGGTTAGGGGAGAATAAATAAAATCTGTGGCATGAGACAGGTATTACTGAGGTGAAGAGTGGACTGGGCTTTCGTGGGCACTTATCCTGGGAAGGGGGTATGAGGTGGCTGGGGAAGTGTCCATGGAAAGTGTCTCTCTCCTGCCCCCAAGGCTATGGAATCTTCTATTCCTTCCTTGCACCCAAAGGGGCAAAGTGGAGGCCAGGGTCTCTTTGCTAAGGAGCTAAGTAGGGGAAAGAGGCAGAGGGAGCTCCCAGCAGGACCAAAGGGAGACCAAGGTTTGGACCCCAGAACAGAGCAGGAACCCAGAGTCCTGTGCAGTCACAGGATGACGCAGGGAGGACGGCTGTTGGTGATCTTTTCTAGGGGTTCTCCGTTACTGGCTCTTCGGATGGCCTCAATGAGCTACAGGACAGAGATGTGGAATGATAGGATGATGCACTGTTGGGGTAGGGTGACCAAGAGGTCCTCCCAACGCTGCAAATACTCACATCTTTCTCATAGGGAAAGCCCCCATTCTCCAGCTTGGAGAACACCAGCTGTCCATTTATCTCTATCTCAAAGGCACCTGGTAGGAAATCAACAGATAAATAAATTGTACACTGAGAACATAGGCAGAAGTCAGGAGTTCCTCCAAAGGGGTCCTCCGCCTTCAAGTCCCCCATCAGTCCCACTGGAGACCCATTTGTAGCTCCTTAAGCCATTCCCCAACCCTGGGTCAAACTCCAGGGAACCTGAGGGAGGCCTCGCCTGTGTGCCCCTCGCAACACTCAATAAAGGACTCCCCTCCAACCCTACACGATTGCAGTCTAATAGGTTTTTCCCCACAGGCCTCTGTGACGCCCCCTGACCTATGGAAGGGAACTCATGTTGGCCGGACATTTTACCATGTGCCAAGCACTGCGGGCACTTTACATAAAGCAGCCAATGTCAGAACTAGAAAGCGGGAGAGCTGGGATTTAGAGCACAGACTGACTCAGCAGGTGTTCCGCGAGCCTCACCTGTGCCCCCCAGGCGCGACTCGATCTCGATGCCCGGATACTGCTCCTTCACAGCACTGGCCAGCTCCAGGTAGGTCGCCTCGAAGCCGCAGGGTTCACTGGGGAGTCAAGATATGGGGCTGGGCTGGGGATTCGGGGGTGGGGCCTCCCGTGGACCCACCTCCGTCCGGCCCGCGGGACCAGGGTGGGGGTCCTCCAGCCGGGGCCGCTCACCAGTACTCCACCACGATGCGGACCCCACTGCCCGGCTCGACCTCCTCGTGAGGGGGCGCTACGGACGTCTGCCCCGGCTCCCCGCTCATCGCGGCCGGCTGCCCTCGGGCCCCTGCTTCCGGGTGTGACGCGAGCCGCGGGCACGTGACGGGGCGGGGCCTCTGGAGCGGGGCGGGGCCGAGGGTGGCGTCCGGGCGCCCCCTGCAGGCCTCCGCCACTGCTACGTTTTGACGTCGTAGGGCAGCTCCGGAGCTCTCGCCCCGGGCAGGGGCTGGGAGGACCGGTCCAGACCCTCCTTCCCTGGCCCGGTCTCCCAGAGTACCGGACTTCCCCACTCCCCACTCGCGGTGTCCGCTGGACTTAATGGCTTCATTTACTCTAATGGACTATCTTAGACTGCAAAGTGCTTTTCAGTTTACAAAAGAAAGAGAAAGTGGTGGGGCAAGCATCCTGGGGATGGGGGTGGGTGTGGCTGATGTATGAAATAGTTGACATTTTCTCGCTAACATGCCGATGGCATTTTTTTTTTTTTTTTTTTGAGACGGAGTTTCACTCTTGTTGCCCAGGCTGGAGTGCAATGGTGCGATCTCGCTTCACTGCAACCTCCGCCTCCCGGGTTCAAGCGATTCTTCTGCCTCAGCTTCCCGAGTCGCTGGGACTACAGGCGCGTGCCACCGCACCCGGCTAATTTTGTATTCTTAGTAGAGACAGGGTTTCACCATGTTGGTCAGGCTGGTCTCGAACTCTTGACCTCAGGTGATCCACCAGCCTCGGCCTCCTAAACTGCTGGAATTATAGACATTAGCCACCACGCCTGGCCCAGTTTTTTGTTTGTTTGTTTTAGTAGAGACAGGGTTTCACCATGTTCGCCAGGCTGGTCTCGAACTCCTGACCTCAAATGATCCGCCCGCCTTGGCCTCCCAAAGTGCTGGGATTGCAGGCGTAAGCCACCACGCCCGGCGCTGATGGCATTTGGAACCGCCCTATAGTTACATACACAAATGTTTCTGATCCCAAAGGTCTAAACTGCTTTTTCCAGTCTTTTGCAACTGCTTCTTGCCTGCACTGGAGAACAGTAGATGCTCTTCAGGCTCTGTGCCCCCAACAGTTTCTGCACATCCCTTCTCATTCAGCCTCTCACTGGGTGGCTGGCGTCATTATTCCCATTTCGCAGCTCTGGAAATGGAGTCTGCTCAAGTCCTCGCTGCCTTTTCCCTGCCTACAGTACCACTATGGTATCCTAACACGCCACCCACTCGAGTGTCCCTTTAGGCTATTTATTTATTTATTTATTTATTTTGAGATAGAGTCTCACTCTGTCACCCAAGCTTGAGTGCAGTGGCGCGATCTCGGTTCACTGCAACCTCCGCCTCCTGGGTTCAGGCGACTCTCCTGCCTCAGCCTCCCTAGTAGCTGAGATGATAGGTGCCAGCCACCACGCCCAGCTAACTTTTCTATTACTATTATTTCTTTGAGACAGAGTCTTGCTCTGTTGCCCAGGCTGGAGTGCAATGGCGCGATCTCGGCTCACTGCAACCTCTGCCTTCCGGCCTCAAGTGAGTCTCCTGTCTCAGCCTCCTAAGCAGCTGGGATTACAGGTGCCCACCACCAAGCCAGCTAATTTTTCTATTTTTAGTACAGATGGGGTTTCGCCATATTGGCCAGGCTGGTCTCGAACTCCTGACATTGTGATCTGCCCATCTTGGCCTCCCAAAGTGCTGGGATTACAGGCATGAACCACTGCACCCGGGCTCATTTTTTATTTATTTATTTATTTTTAAACCAGGCAGGGCGTGGTGGCTCACACCTGTAATCCCAGCGTTTTGGGAGGCCAAGGTGGGCAGATCACTTGAGGCCAGGAGTTCAAGACCAGCCTGGCCAACTCGGCAAAACCCTGTCTCTGCTAAAAATACAAAAATTAGCTGGGTGTGGTGGCGCACCAGCTACTCCAGAGGCTGAGGCAGGAGAATCGCTTGAACCTGGGAGGTGGAGGTTGCAATGAGCTGAGATCTCACCACTGCACTCCAGCCTGGGTGACAGAGTGAGACTGTGTTCCAAAAAATAAATAAATAAATAAATAATAAAAGAGAAAAGAAAAGAAAATGCAGTGACATGGCCGGGCGCGGTGGCTCATGCTTATAATCCCAGCACTTTGGGAAGCTGAGGCGGGTGGATCACGAGGTCAGAAGATCGAGACCACAGTGAAACCCCATCTCTACTAAAAATACAAAAAATTAGCCGGGTGTGGTGGCGGGCGCCTGTAGTCCCAGCTACTCGGAGAGGCTGAGGCAGGAGAACGGCATGAACCCGGGAGGCGGAGCTTGCAGTGAGCCGAGATCGCGCCACTGCACTCCAGCCTGGGTGACAGAGCGAGACTCCGTCTCAAAAAAAAAAAAAAGGAAAATGCAGTGATTTGTACCGTTGCCTAACCATCGCTACAATCCAGTTACAGAATGTTTCCGTCAACCTGATAAGTCCTTCCCACCTGTTTCTGGTCAATCCAGCTCCCAATTCCAGTCCTGTGCAACCACTGATCTGCTTTCTGTCTCTAACTTTGCCTTTTCTGGATGTTTCATATAAACAGAATAATACACTATGTGGTCTTTTGCTTCTGGTTCTTTCATTCAATATGTTTTCTGAGATGTGTTCATGCTGTAGCGTCTAGAGTAGTTTGTTCCTTTTCATTGCTGAGTCGTATTCTACTGTGTGGTTATGCCACATTTTGTTTCTTAATTCACCAGTTGATGGATATTTAGGGTTCCAGGTTTTTTTTGTCTATTTTGAATAATGCTGCTACAAATGTTTAGGTGTCTTTGTATAGGTGTGTGTTTTCATTTCTCTTGGGTAGATTCCTAAGGGTAGAACTGCTGGGTCCTGTGTTAAGTTTATGATTAACTTTTTTTTTGAGACAGGGTCTCGCTCTGTTGCCCACGCTGGAATGCAGCAGTGCAAACACGGCTCACTGCAGCCTCGACCTGCTAAACTCAAGCTATCCTCTTGCCTCAGCCTCCTGAATAGCTGGGACAACAGACATGCACCACCATGCCCAGCTAACTTTTTTTGTATTTTTTGTAGAGACAAGGTTTTGCCATTTTGCCCAGGCTAGTGTTTAACTTTTTAAGAAATGGCCAGACTGTTTTTCAAAGTTTTGCCACCAGCAATATATGAGGATTCGTCTCTCCATATCCTCACCAATACTTGTGTTGTCTCTTTGATTATAACCATCCTAGTGGACATGACATGGTATATAATTGTGATTATAATTCTCATTTATCTAATGACTATGTTGTGTATCTTTTCATGTAGTTATTAGCCATTCATATACATATTATTTGAAGAAACATCTATTCAAGTCTTTTGCCCATTTTTATTTGTCTCTTTATTATTGATTTGTAAAAGTTCTTTATATATTTTGGATACCAACCAAAATATATACAACCATATATAGTTGTATATGATTTGCAACTATTTTCTCCCAGTCTTTGGCTATTTTTTTTTCTTTTTTTTTTCTTTCTTTTTTTGAGACAAGGTCTCACTGTGTCACCCAGGCTGGAGTGCAGTGGCACAATCTTGGCTCACTTCAACCTCCACTTCCTGGGTTTAAGAGATTCTTGTGCCTCAGCCTCCCAAGCAGCTGGGATTACAGGCATGCACCACCATAGCCCAGATAATTTTTTGTGTTTTTAGTAGCAATGGCCAGGCTATTTTCACTATGTTGGCTAGGCTGGTCTAGAACTCTGGCCTCAAGTGATCTGGCTACCTCAGCCTCCCAAAGTGCTGGGGTCACAGGCATGAGCCACTTCACCTGGCTTCATTTTTTCTTTCTTTTCTTTGAGACAGTGTCTTGCTCTGTCACCCAGACTGGAGTGCAGTAGCACAATCACAGCTCACTGCAGCCTCAACTTCTCAGGCTCAAGTGATTGTCACACCTCAGCCCCACCAAGTAGCCAGGACTATAGGCCTGCACCACCATGCCTGGATAAATTTTATATTTTTTGTAGAGATGAGGTCTTGCCAGTTTGCCTAGGCTGGTTTCAAACTCCTGGGCTCAAGTGATTCCCCTGCCTCGGTCTCCCAAAGTGCTGGGATTACAGCTATGAGCCACCATGCCTGACCTCTTCTTTTTTTTTTTTTTTTTTTTTTTTGATATGGAGTTTCGCTCTTCTTGCCCAGACTGGAATGCAATGGCACCATCTTGGCTCACTGCAACCTCCGCCTCCTGGGTTTAAGCAATTCTCCTGCCTCAGACTCCCGAGTAGCTGGGATTACAGGCATGCGCCACCATGTCTGGCTAATTTTGTATTTTTTTTTTTTTAGTAGAGATGGGGTTTCTCCATGTTGGCCAGGCTGGTCTTGAGCTCCCGACCTCAGGTGACTCATCTGCCTCGGCCTCCCAAAGTGCTGGGATTACAGGTGTGAGCCACTGTGCCCGGCCTCCTGGCCTCTTCTTAATGGTGGCTTTTGAAGTGCAAAAATTTTAAATTTTGACAAAGTCTAACATCAATTTTTTTCTCTTGTCAGTTATCTTTTTGCTGTCATATTTAAGTTCTCTGCCTAACCCAAGGTCATGAAAACTATCTCTCATGGTTTCTTCTAGAAGTTTTATGGTTTTAGCTCTTACATTCAGGTATCTGATCTATTTCGAGTTTTTTTTTCTTATGCATCCGGTGAGCAAAAGATCTAAATTCACCTTTTGGCATGTAGCTATTCAATTGATGACAGCACCATTTATTGAAAAGCCTATCCTTTCCTCCATCAAATTGTCTTGGTACCTTGTAAAATCAATTGACCAGAAATGTACGGGTTTCTGCTTGGACTCTGGATTCTGTTCCATTGACCTATAAACGCATTCTTATTTATTATTATTATTATTATTTTTCCCCCGAGATGGAGTCTTGCTCTGTTGCCCTGGCTGGAGTGCAGTGGCATGATCTTGGCTCACTGCAACCCCTGCCTCCTGGGTTCAAGCAATTCTCCTGCCTCAGCCTCCCGTGTAGCTGGAATTACAGGTGCACACCACCATGTCCAGGTAATTTTTGCATTTTTAGCAGAGGCGGGGTTTCACCATGTTGGCCAGGCTGGTCTCGAACTCCTGACCTCATGATCCACCCGCCTCGGCCTCTCAAAGTGTTGGGATTACAGGTGTGAGCCACCGTACCTGGCCTTATTGTTGTTGTTGTTTTTAAATTCAGATACAACTTACCCACAGTAAAATTCATCCTCTTGAGTATACCTTTCTTTTTTTTTTTCTTTTCTTGAGATGGAGTCTCGCTCTTGTCGCCCAGGCTGGAGTGCAATGGCTCAAACTCAGCACACTGAAACCTCCATCTCGTGGGTTCAAGAGATTCTCCTGCCTCAGCCTCCTGAGTAGCTGAGATTACAGGCACACGCCACCATGCCCAGCTAATTTTTGTATTTTTAGTAGAGACGGGGTTTTGCCATGTTGGTCAGGCTGGTCTTGAACTCCTGAGCTCGTGATCCGCCCGCCTCAGCCTCCCAAAGTCCTGGGATTACAGGGGTGAACCACCGCGCCCAGCCTTGAGTGTACCTTTCTGTGAGTCATAAGAAACACACACAGTTGTGCATCCAACCCCACAACCAAGATACAGTATGGTCCCATCACCTCCCACAAGTCCCTGTGCCCCCTACTGTGGACCCCTCTCCCTCCTCCCCAACCCCAGACCTGGTTTTTGTTCACACAGTTCCACCCCCTCCAGAAAGCCATATAAGTTAATTCCTACAGCACTCTGCCCTCTGACTGTTGCTTTGTTTCCATCCCATCCTTCAACATCCAGGATGATCTTTCCGAAATGTAAATGTGCCCTCTCCTCTATGCTTCTACTTAAGTCTAAATACAACTTGCAGGGTCTGGTCTTTGACCGCTACTCCTGCCCATCTGGACAAACAGGATGGATGGCTCTCAAACCTGGCTTGCAGAACAGCCACCTGAGGGCTTGTCAATATCACACCTTCCTTCTGGGTCTTAGCCCCAGAGACTGAGATTCAGTTGCTGGAGAAGAGCCCAAGAATCTATTTTCCACACAAGGTTAGGGAGGTCTAGAGGCCACATTTGCAGAAGCACAGCTTCCTCTCTCCACACCTTCCACACCTGTCCAGGTTCACCCACGTGGCCTCTGCTTCCTCCCTTCTCCTCCAGCCCCACTCTCTGTCTCCGCATGCTGCATCCCCTCCTGCCCAGAGCTCTGGCATTGGTTTCCTCACTGGGGAAAGTGGCCTCCTTCCCCAATTCCCATCCACCGATTCCAACCCGCTTCCCATGTCAGCCAGCTTCTTCTCTGCTCAGCTGTCACCTCCACAGAGAAGTCTTTCCTTACTCCCTATGTGAGTCATTTTCCCAGCATAGTTGTCTCCTGTCATTTCTTATTTGTGTGATTCTTTGATTAACATCAATCTTCGTGATTGGCTGTGTGAGGATGGGGCGGGGTCTGTTTTTGTTGTTTATGCCTGTATCCCCAGCACCAAACATGGGGCTGGCATATGGTAGGTACTGAACAGATAGTTGAATAAATGAATGAGTGAATTGTCTACTCTGCCTTTGCACAAGCTGCTCCATCACCCAAGAGACCTTGCCTCCTCCCCCACTTCTTTGCTGGGCCCACTCATACCGGTTTTCCTAGGAAAACTCTGGAGAAAATTGAGGCAGGAGCCACTCATCTGTGCCCCTTCCAGGGTGGACCTCTTATCACCCTAAAGATTGTTTGTTTTCTTGTCACCCACATCAAGCTGGATGGTGGCCACAGCCTTTGATCTCCACCTCCTAACCCCTCTCCCAAGTACCCTGTGTTTGCCCAGCAGTGAACGAGAGAGCTAAAGTGATCCCTGAGAGAACTAAAGTGATCTCTCAGGCCGGGCGTGGTGGCTTATGCCTGTAATCCGAACATTTTGGGAGGTCGAGGTGGGCAGATCACCTGAGGTCAGGAGTTCGAGACCAACCTGGTTAACATGGAGAAACCCTGTCTTTACTAAAAATACAAAAATTAGCTGGGTGTGGTGGCAGGCGCCCGTAATCCCAGCTACTCCAGAGGCCGAGGCAGGAGAATCGCTTGAACCCAGGAGGCGGAGTTTGCAGTGAGCCAAGATGGCACCACTACACTCCAGCCTGGGTGACAGAGCGGGACTCTGACTCAAAAAAAAATAAAATAAAGTGATCCCTCTAAGAGGAATCCCCAGGGGCCCAGGCCAGAGCTTTCTCCAGGTCATCATGGCTCCTCCCACTTTGCCACCCTACCTAACCCCCTCGATTTTAAAGGGGAAGCCAAGACTCTGGACTTTGCTCAGAAGGTGGGGGGCGGGGAGTGGGGGCTTACCCTGGGTACCTCTGAGGGGCCAGGGCGCAGCCACCACGGTATGGGTGACTGCAGATCGAGGGGCAGGCCATGTTGCTGGACACCCCCCTGGCTGGCGTCCCTCCTTGGCAGGGTGCTCTTTGCCCCATGGGGTGGGATCCAGAGCTGAGACAGGCCCCCAGGCTTGGCCAATGAACAGACCAGGTTCAGGGAGGGTGTTGGGAAAGTGGGAAAGAGTGGACGGGGTGGTTTCCCTTACCTTGCAACCCCCAGACCCTCCCCCCTCCCTCCCAGGTGGTCGGGACTCTTGATCTTCGCTCTTGGTACTATCTGTTCGGCTGTCTTCCCCGCCTCTCCCCAGGCACCTGCCTCCTCCCTTGGCACCTGCTGCCAGGCTAGGAAGGGCAAAAACAATCCCAGTTGGCGTAGTGTCAGGGAGTCTCCGCCCTCCTCCCAGGTTTCCTCCTCCCAGGCGCCTCCCCTGGACCCGCCCCCATCTGCCCAAGATAATTTTAGTTTCCTTGGGTCTGGAATCTGGACACACAGGGCTCCCCCCGCCCCTGACTTCTCTGTCCGAAGTCGGGACACCCTCCTACCACCTGTAGAGAAGCGGGAGTGGATGTGAAATAAAATCCAGGAATCTGGGGATTCCTAGACGGAGCCAGACTTCGGAACGGGTGTCCTGCTACTCCTGCTGGGGCTCCTCCAGGTAAGGGGACCGAGATCGGTCTCAGACGACAGCCTGCCAGGCAACCCCCAGCTGCACCAGGGCCCCAGGCTGTGCCCGTCTCCGGCTGAACTGGCCAGCGGCCCAGGTGGGCGGATTGGAGCCACCTGGCTCTCCCCCTCCCCCGCTCGGTGATGTCAGGCCAGGGGCGGGGGCTGGAGGGGGACAGGTAGTTAAGGGCCTGGCGTCTCCCTCCCTGAAGACGTGGTCCCAGCCGGGTGTCCTGACGTCGGGGTTCAGGTAAGAACCCAAGCGAGCATTCATCCTTTGGGGGCAGGCACGGCCGGTCTGGAGGCCGGCAGGGAAAGGCTGGGTCTCCTGATGGGTTGCTCGGCCTCCCACTTTTCTCTTTTCTGCCCATCTCCCACCCCGCCCCCTCCTCCCCACCCACCCTCTTTTCGTCCCCATCCTGGTTTCCAGCCCTCCTTGTTCCCTCCCTGTACACCTCCCTGCAGCCAGAAGCTGAGAATGGGAAGGAAGACTTGATTCTCTCCTCCGACTTGGCTTTCCCGCTGAAACTAGCCCCTCCCCACACATCCGGGGAGAGCCGCCCTCACTCCCTGGCTCGCCCAGTTTACCCCAGTTTGGGTCTCCCCAAGTCTCTAAGACAGACGTCTCCGCGGGCTGCGGGGAGATGTGGGGAGGGCCCCCTCCACTTTGGAGGGCAGTGAAGGAGAGGGATCCTCTAAATTGTTGAGGCTCCATCTCTCCAGATTGTATGCCCTTCTCAGCAACACCGCCTCTGGCCCTCCGATGGGAAAGTGGAGGCCGGGTGAGCCGGGGTCCCTCCTGGCTTCAGCACGAAATGGTCAGGAAGGCTGGAGGGGTGTATGAGGGGCTCTGCAGTGCGGTGGGGCCTGGGGAGAGTGGGGTAGGGGGTAGCAGATGGTTTATTCTGCTTGATGAGGCTAGGGAAAGACCCAGGTTCCCGGTTTGGGTCTCCCTGGCAGATTGAGGACAGAATGCACCTGCTGGCAAGGCGGAACGGCCCCACCAACTAGCCGCACTGCCCCCCAGGAATGCCCTCTTTTGGTCCGCCGGTCTTGGACTCTGCTCTCCCCTTTCCTGATATCCTGCTGTATGCGGGGTGGGGGGACCTCATGGAGGCGGGCAGCCTGTAATGATTAACCGCACAGACACTCCAGCATTCTTCCCGAATTAAACTTTAAAAGAGCTGCCCCGCCTTCTCCCATTGGGTATTTTTCCTGAGTGAGAGAGTGGGCGGGGCCTCAGAGTCCTGGGTCCTCCCTTATACTAGGAGTCATCCAGGGGTTTCTCACCTTCTCACCTGGGCCCTGCACCCTAAAAGGTTATAAGCCTCTCCCGTGGGGGCGGGGCGTGGAGTACTGGGCGGACGGGGGCTCTCCCGCCAAGTCCAGGGCCCTGGCCCAGGCCTCAGTCCTGCAAGCCCTTCCCCCTGCTCTGGGAAGCAGAGTTGTTTTCTGTTGGCCCTGAACACCGGGCCCCGCCACCCGCCCTTAGGGCCAGTCAGGTGGGGCGTGATTCAGGAAGTAAACAAGGAGGTTGGGAGGACGGGAACGCGAGTGGGGCTGGAGCTACTGGGGGAGGAGGCAGCTGGGAAGCCACGGCCGGAGTTACCTCGTTGAGGGGACAAACTGATTTTGGGGGTCGGTGTTTCCAACCGAAGCTTTCCCGGGGCCTCAGTTTGAAAACTCCAGATCTCTAAGCTGCCAGGCCCACAGCCAGGACCCCTTCCTCCTCCCTGCTCACCCCATTGGTCTGGACCCGCCTCCAGCCTTAGAAGGGGCTTAAGGGCACAGTTGGGGGGCTTCCACCCGCCTCCAGCCTTAGAAGGGGCTTAAGGGCACAGTTGGGGGGCTCTGAAGGCAAACCCCAGCCTTGGGCTGGCCCTCTCTGATCTCTGAGGCCAGGCTCTAATGTGATTTGAATCCACTTCTAACCCCTTCCAAGCACTGCCCTCCCGAATTCTCTGCTCCTCTCCCCACCCCACTGTTGGTCTGTGATTCCTAGGCAGGCGTGGCCTCCTGCAGCTTGAAATGAAGTCACTGGGGCTGTTTGGAGACTGGGGCTGTTTGGAGGTTAGACTGGGGTGGGAATGGGGGATTGGGTTCTGGTATTGAGGTGCTGGTGTCTGTTGCTAGCGGGTGGTGGGTGTGTCTTGCCCCTCTTGGCAGGACCCTGAGCCTCCTCCCTGGCCTTTCATCCTGTCTGTCTTCTTGAGTGTTTTCCCTTTCCACTCCTGCTCCTGTGGTAGCCCTCTGGCCGGGACACCCAGGAGAATGTGTCAGGAGGAACTTCATCCACACAGGGCAGGGGCTCTGAGCGATGCTTTGGGTGGGGAGGGGCACCGCTGGGATGCTGGCTTCTCTTCATATGGGCCTCTGAATCCAGGCCGGGCATTGCCTCTCTCCTTCCAAGGTGAGGGACTCGCTGGTGAGGCAGTGGTTTGGGACTAGGGGTGAGAGCAGATCGCAGGTCTCACCTGGCCTGGAGCTAGGCTGAGGGTGGGGAGGAGGAGGTGACGTCAGAGAAGCCTCAGGCCCCACATCCTCCTCCCCCATCCTGTTCCCAGCCCCGTGCCTCCCCCATTCCGCTCTGGCTACCAGTGGGTTGGGGAGTTGGGGGAGGGTAGAGGCAGGGCTGTTTTTGTTTCTCCTAAGCCAGGAAGTTGTGTGGATGAGTCAAGGTTGAATGGAGAGCCCTAGGCAGTGTTGTCCCGCCCACCCTGACTCACCTGTCCCCCAAATCCCCTGATGCCCTCACTGAAGGGTCAGGTGCCTGCTCCCTCCTGAGGGGTCAATCCCAGGTGCCCCAGGTGGCCTCATAGTACTGGCTGTGTTTGGAGAAGAGGCTGGGGGCTGGGATTGCAGGTTCTCCCAGGTCTCAGCCCGGCCAAAGGGGTCTGCTGGGTTCCTGTGGAGGAGGGACCAGCCCCACCTCCACCTCTAGTGCTCGTCTTTGCCCGCCATCCTGTCTTTACTTGTCCTGAGTGTCTGTGCAGCCCCTATAAGTGATAAGACATGAGTGAGATTGACCTTGCCTGGGGATACCAGGTGCCCTCGGACAAATGGGTGGATAGGACAGGTGCACAGTAATGGATGATGCGGCCCCTGCGCAGTGCTGAGAGGGAGTGGTTCGGTCTGAATGTGGAAAGCCAGGAAGGCTTCTCAGAGGAGGTGGCTCTAGCATTGGGGCTTCAGGAAAGAGCTGGGCAGGAGGATGGCCTGGGGAGGGTACGCAAGGTTTGGCGGCTGCTGGGGCCAGGACCCCCACCCCAGGCCTGCTCTCCCCCTTGCACTGCAGCGGAGCCGGCTCTCCTGCCTTTCTGGCTCCCATCCTTCCCCACCTCCTTCTCCCCTCTGCATCACTCATCACTTGGGCAGGCCAAACTTCGCCAAGTACGAACAGGCTCTGGCAACTGGGTCTGGCAACAAAGTGCTGGAAAAACCCGGGGCAGAGCCCAGCGCAGTGAGTGCCCCACACATGGAAGCAAAGGAGTGGGCCTTTGCCCTGGCCCTGAGGGCTGAGCCTGAGAGTCTGTGGGGTGGTGAAATCTGTTGTGACCACCAGGCTTGTGGTGGGTGGACCCTTAGCTCTTCCTGTGAGCAACTTTGTGCTAAAGAAAGAGCACTGGAGCCGGGCGTGGTGGCTCACGCCTGCAATCCCAGCACTTTGGGAGGCCAAGGCGGGCGGATCAGGAGTTCAAGACCAGCCTGGCCAACATGATGAAACCCTATCTCTAGTAAAAATACAAAAATTAGCCGGGCGTGGTGGCATGCGCCTGTAATCCCAGTTACTCGGGAGGTTAAGGCACAAGAATCACTTGAACCCAGGAGGTGAAGGTTGCAGTGAGCGGAGATGACGCCACTGCAAAAAAAAAAAGAAGAAAAAAACAGAAAGAGCACTGGACTTGGAGTCTAAACACAGGTTCTACTCCCGACTCACCTGTGACTGAGGGCGAGAATGCTGCCTTCTCAGAGACTCAGTGTCCCCTTTTGTAAAATGAGGCTCATTCTATCCTTCCCCAAGGGCTTCAGGGAAACTCCAGTTAGAGCAGTGAGGTGCTAGGTAAACTCTGAGGAGCACCCTAACTGCCATGTGAGGTCGGGAGGTCTGAATTCTCTCATCCCCTCTCCCCAGGACAAGGGCACACAACTGGTTCCATTAAGCCCCTCTCTCCCTCAGACGCCATGGAGCTGGATCTGTCTCCACCTCATCTTGGCAGCTCTCCAGAAGACCTTTGCCCAGCCCCTGGGACCCCTCCTGGGACTCCCCAGCCCCCTGATACCCCTCTGCCTGAGGAGGTAAAGAGGTCCCAGCCTCTCCTCATCCCAACCACCGGCAGGTATGATGGGGCATGGGGCTTGGGGGAGGTCAGTGCTGGATAATACGCAGGGGCTTGCAGGCCACTGCTCCCTTCCCCACACCTCTCTCCCTTTTTCTTCTTGCCACAGGAAACTTCGAGAGGAGGAGCGGCGTGCCACCTCCCTCCCCTCTATCCCCAACCCCTTCCCTGAGCTCTGCAGTCCTCCCTCACAGAGCCCGATTCTCGGGGGCCCCTCCAGTGCAAGGGGGCTGCTCCCCCGCGATGCCAGCCGCCCCCATGTGAGTTGTCCCTCAGAAGGGAAGGGAAGGGAGGGGTTCTGGGTCTGTGGGAGATACACAGCTGCTTCCATGGAGGCAGGGGATCTTGGTTAGGAGTCCCTGAGGGTCTAGCAGGTGCGGAAAGGGAAGGAATCACCCTTTGCCTCCCCTCAAGTCGTGTGCAATTCCTGGGGCGCAGGTAGTAAAGGTGTACAGTGAGGATGGGGCCTGCAGGTCTGTGGAGGTGGCGGCAGGTGCCACAGCTCGCCACGTGTGTGAAATGCTGGTGCAGCGAGCTCACGCCCTGAGCGACGAGACCTGGGGGCTGGTGGAGTGCCACCCCCACCTAGCACTGGGTAAGTCAGGTGCATGGAACTACCCGGGCTGGGAGGTGATGCCTTGCATCTTGGGCTAGGCATGTGGCTCATCCAGGAGATCTGGTTGATCTCCAATAACCCCTGCTTTTTGCCCTTGACCCCAGAGCGGGGTTTGGAGGACCACGAGTCCGTAGTGGAAGTGCAGGCTGCCTGGCCCGTGGGCGGAGATAGCCGCTTCATCTTCCGGAAAAACTTCGCCAAGTACGAACTGTTCAAGAGCTCCCCAGTGAGTGCATGAGGGCGGTCTGGGTGCTGGGATGCCCTGATCCTCAACCTGGATGCTGGAGCCCTGACCCCTGACACTTGTCTACCCACAGCACTCCCTGTTCCCAGAAAAAATGGTCTCCAGCTGTCTCGATGCACACACTGGTATATCCCAGGAAGACCTCATCCAGGTGGGGGGACCCCCCATTTCACTGCATAGTCACGACTCCCCAGCACTGGCCAGTGCTTCTCCGCCCTTAAGTCCTGTGCCTCCCCTCTATGTGGTAGAAAGAGCCAAATCACAGTCCTGCGTGACTGGGGACAGTCACTTTCCCTGCCTGCGCATCAGTTTCTTCTGTTAAATGGGGGCGAGAAATGCATGTGGAGCATTTTCTTGTAAAAACCTGAGGGGGGCCGGGCACGGTGGCTCATGCCTGTAATCCCAGCACTTTGGGAGGCTGAGGCGGGGGATTACTTAAGCCTAGAAGTTTGAGACCAGCCCGAGCAACATAACGAGACCTCATCTCTCCAAAAAAAAAAAAAAAAAAAAAAAAAAAAGCCAGGAATGGTGGCATGAGCCTGTGGTCCCAGGTGCTTGGGAGGCTGAGATGGGAGGATCACTTGAGCTCGGGAGGTCGAGGTTGCAGTGAGCTGTGATCGTGCCACTGCACTAGCATGAGACCCTGTCTCAAAAAGAAAAAGAAAAACATCTTGGTGGTAGAGGGGAAGGGAGGAGGTCAGACCTCTCACTCTCCTCTGCTCTCCTCTGGCTCAGAACTTCCTGAATGCTGGCAGCTTTCCTGAGATCCAGGGCTTTCTGCAGCTGCGGGGTTCAGGACGGAAGCTTTGGAAACGCTTTTTCTGCTTCTTGCGCCGATCTGGCCTCTATTACTCCACCAAGGGCACCTCTAAGGTGAGGTCTTGAGGGTGCCAGCCCCAGCCCCTCCAGTCCCTGGTCCTTTTAGAAGTTGCCCCTTCTCTGCTGGAACCCCTGAGCCCTTCTCCCCCTGGGCCCCCCAGGCCAGCCACCTCCAGTTTACCATCTCTCCCTACATCCTTGCCTAGCTCACCTGCCCAAGGAGGTAGCAGGAGAAAAGATGACCTTAGTTTAAGTCCTGGCTCTACTTCTATTTGCTGTGTGACCCTGGGCACTCCCCTGCCCCTCTCTGGTCCTGAAATCTCCCCACCTGGCTTGTGGGGGGAGGTAATAGTGGGCAGGGTCCACCTGTACCAAGTCCTGCTCTCTCGTGATGCTTAGGATCCGAGGCACCTGCAGTACGTGGCAGATGTGAACGAGTCCAACGTGTACGTGGTGACGCAGGGCCGCAAGCTCTATGGGATGCCCACCGACTTCGGTTTCTGTGTCAAGGTGAAGACCTGGCCAGGCCTGGCCCCTGGCTTGGGGAAGCAGGAACTGCTCAGGCCCCTGGATCCTGCCCGGGGCTTCTGAGCCCCAATTCAGACGCCTAGACTCCTCTCCCTGCACCCTGGCCTGCTGGAAACTCCCTGGATTCTGCTCTGCTCTGTGGAGCAGGGACAGACATGTGGTCCTAAAGGCAGATACGGGACCAGTCAATTTCTTCTCTCTGCAGCCCAACAAGCTTCGAAATGGCCACAAGGGGCTTCGGATCTTCTGCAGTGAAGACGAGCAGAGCCGCACCTGCTGGCTGGCTGCCTTCCGCCTCTTCAAGGTGAGACCCTGGGAGTGGCATGGGGGGCTGGCCTGGCCAGAGGGATCCCCAGCTCTGCCTTCAGGAAGTCGCAGGAATGAGGAGGGCATCACGGCCTTGCTCTCTGATAACCCCCAGTCCAAGCCTGAAGTTATAGGAAGCGCCCATCAAAGGCAGAAACACAGCCCTGGTCTGGGCAAGCCCTGGTCTGAGGGGGGGGTCACAGCCACGCCCCCAGGACCTGTCGACCTCAAGCCCTCTTTCTCTCCCCACCCCCAGTACGGGGTGCAGCTGTACAAGAATTACCAGCAGGCACAGTCTCGCCATCTGCATCCATCTTGTTTGGGCTCCCCACCCTTGGTGAGTGTGCACAAGGGGATGAGAGGGTGGGCACGCAGACCCTGTCTTACGGGTACCTGGGCCCTGTTCTGACCTCTCCCCTCTCCTTCCATCTCCAGAGAAGTGTCTCAGATAATACCCTGGTGGCCATGGACTTCTCTGGCCATGCTGGGCGTGTCATCGAGAACCCCCGGGAGGCTCTGAGTGTGGCCCTGGAGGAGGCCCAGGCCTGGAGGGTGAGGCCTGCTGCCTGTGTGTGTGTTTGTGCTGGGGACCCACTCTCTGGGTGGGATCCCTGAAATAGGAGAGAGGAAGAGGGGGCGGGGGGAGGCCCCCGGCTGGGGAGAAGTGCTCTACCTTCCTGAGGTGCTGGGTAATGCCCCTAAGCATGCCCCGACTCTCCCGTATCTCCCACTGCTCCACAGAAGAAGACAAACCACCGCCTCAGCCTGCCCACACCGGCCTCCGGCACGAGCCTCAGTGCAGGTGGGTGACAGCCCCAAGTCCTGGGGCGGGGGCTGCCTCGACTTCTCTTTGCATTCCCAGCGGGGAGTAGATGGTATAGGGGTCCCCTCCCCAAAGTGACCGCCCATATCCTTCCCCACCGCAGCCATCCACCGAACCCAACTCTGGTTCCACGGGCGCATTTCCCGTGAGGAGAGCCAGCGACTTATTGGACAGCAGGGCTTGGTAGACGGGTAAGGGGCAGGGCCGGGCAACAGACCCAGGGATAAGAGAGATCGGGGTCCAGGTGGCAGCCATGGGTTCTTGGGTAATGCTGCCCCATCTCCTGTCTTCTGGCAGCCTGTTCCTGGTCCGGGAGAGTCAGCGGAACCCCCAGGGCTTTGTCCTCTCTCTGTGCCACCTGCAGAAAGTGAAGCATTATCTCATCCTGCCGGTGAGCTTCCCTGCATCCCCGGAGTCCTGCAATGAGACACAGGACTCCCAGCAATCTGTCCTCCTCACCAGGCCGCTCCAGAGGCTCCCTGGCCCCCAGTGTGTCTCCCTTTTCCCTGCACAAGAAGTGGGAGGCTGAGTGCGGTGGCTCACACCTGTAATCCCAGCACTTGGGATGGCCAAGGTGGGAGAATGGTTTGAGCCTAGGAGTTCGAGACCAGCCTGGGCAACACAGGGAGACCCCATCTCTACAAATAATTTAAAAATGAGCCAGGCACGGTGGTGCACACCTGTAGTCCCAGCTACTCAGGAGGCTGAGGTGGGAGCATTGCTTGAGCCCAGAGGGTCAAGGCTACAGTGAGCTATGGTGGCACCACCACACCCCAGCCTGGATGACACAGTGAGAAAACTGTCTCAAAAAAAAAAAAAAAGGAAAATAAAAGAAAAAGAAAAAAGAAAAGAATAAAAGGAAATGGGTGGGGCCCTGGCCCAGGAGGGAGCTTCCCAAGCCTTAGGTCCCTCCCTGACCTTCCATCCCCTCTACTGTACCCCAGAGCGAGGAGGAGGGCCGCCTGTACTTCAGCATGGATGATGGCCAGACCCGCTTCACTGACCTGCTGCAGCTCGTGGAGTTCCACCAGCTGAACCGTGGCATCCTGCCGTGCTTGCTGCGCCATTGCTGCACGCGGGTGGCCCTCTGACCCGGCCATGGACTGGCTCATGCCTCAGCCCACCTTCAGGCTGCCCGCCGCCCCTCTACCCATCCAGTGGACTCTGGGGCGCGGCAGCGGGGGACGGGATGAGGAGCGAGAGGGTCCTGCCACTCCAGTTTTCTCCTCTGCTTCTTTGCCTCCCTCACATAGAAAACAGCCCGCATTACAGTCCACTCCTGACCCCTCTCCTCAAGGGAAGGCCTAGGGTGGCCCCCTCTCCTTCTCCTAGCTCCGGAGGTGCTGTTCTAGGGCAGGGCATTATGGGAGAAGTGGGGGCAGCCCAGGCGGTTTCACGCCCCACACTTTGTACAGACTGAGAGGCCAGTTGATCTGCTCTGTTTTATACTAGTGACAATAAAGATTATTTTTTGATATACCTATGAGTTCTGGCTGGCTGAATCAAGAAGGGAACCAGAGCTGGACATGGTGGCTCATGCCTGTAATCCCAGCACTTTGGGAGGCCAAGGTAGGAGAATCGCTTGAGTCCAGGAGTTTGAGACCAGCCTGGGCAACATGGCAAGACCCTGTCCCTATAAAAAAATAAAAAAATGAGCCAGGCATGGTGGTGTGCACCTGTAGTCCCAGCTACTCAGGAGGTTGAGGTGGGAGGATCCCTTGTCCCTTGAGCCTGGGATGTCAAGGCTGCAGTGAACTGAGATTGTGCCACTGCACTCCGCCTGGGTGACAGAGTGAGACCCCGTCTGGAAAAAAAGGCGGGAGACCCGGAGAGGTGGGCACCTGTGGAGGCCTTGGTGAAAGTGTCAAATGGATCGAGGCCATGTCTCAGCTTGCCTGGACGTTCCTCAAGGGCAGGAGTGGTCGTGGTTATCTGAGAGTCTCCAGTGCCCACCATGCAGCTTGACACACAGTGGGCGCCCAGTCATTGCTAATTAAGTGAATGGACAAGAGACCATCATCCCAGAGAGATTTTCTGACAGTCTAAGTCTAGAGAGGTAACAAACAGGGCCTGGGAGTCAGAGATGAGTCTGACAGCATGCTTGTCCTCTGCTAGTCCTGGACTAGCTGGTGGGACAGTCGGCCCCAGCACGCACACAGTTAATGCATCCAGCCCCACCACCAAGACACAGAACGGCCCCATCTCCCCCAACAAGTCCCTGTGCCCCCTACTATCAGCCATGCTCCCTCCTACCCAACCTGAAACCTCCTTTCTGTTCTAGTTCTGCCCCTTCCAGAAAGCCATATAAATGGAGCCTGCTAGCATTCAGCCCTCTGCATCTTGCCTCCATCTCCAACACATCCTTCAGCACCCAGAGTGATCTTTCCCAGATATAAATTCACCACTCCCGGCAGGCGCTGTGGCTCATACCTGTAATCCCAGCACTTTGGGAGGCCGAGGTGGGCAGATCACGAGGTCAGGAGATCGAGACCAGCCTGGCCAACATGGCAAAACTCCATCTCTACTAAAAATACAAAAATTAGCCAGGCATGGTGGCGGGCACCTGTAATTCCAGCTACTAGGGAGGCTGAGGCAGGAGAATCGCTTGAACTCGGGAGGCAGAGGTTGCAGTGAGCCAAGATCATGCTATTGCACTCCAGTGTGGGCAACAAGAGCAAGACTCAGTCTCAAAAAAAAAAAAAAAAATGCAGATGTCTGGCCTCTGCCCACTGCTCATGCCAGTCTATGTTTTTGTCTCAGAGGTTTTTTTGTTTTTTGAGATGGAGTCTCACTTTGTTGCACAAGCTGGAATGCAGTGGCATGATCTCAGCTCACTACAACCTCCACCTCCTGGGTTCAAGCGATTCTCCTGCCTCACCCTCCCAAGTAACTGGGATTACAGGTGCTCGCCACCACGCCTGGCTAATTTTTTGTATTTGTGGTAGAGATGGGGTTTCACCATGTTGGCCAGGTTGGACTTGAACTCCTGACCTCAAGTGATCCACTCACCTTGGCCTCCCAAAGTGCTGGGATTACAGACGCAAGCCACCGCGCCTAGCCTTGTCTAAGAGTTTTTTAGTTTGAGCTCTTACCTGATGGGAGCTGCACCTGAACTTGCTGTTTAACTCAGGAGACAGACCCTCCTGCAGACATGTGAACCCCAACTAGTCATTGTTTTTGTCAAAACACCAAACCTGAATCTGATTCCTTGGATTCAACAACTAATTTACAGGAAATACAAGGGAAACAATGACAAAAATCCAGATGGGGAAATTCTACAGAACAGATAACCCAGTTTCTTCTTCAACAGCAACAAAATTACAAGAAAAGATGGGCAATCTCTAGATTTCAAGAAATTTAGACATATATCAACCAAATGATGTGTTGACCTTTGATTCAAATCCAAACTGTAAAAAGCATTTATGAGCAATTGGGGGAAATTTGAATTCTGATCAGATATTCGATGATATTAAGGGATTATGGCTAACTTTTTAAGGTGTAATAATGGTATTGCGGTTATGGCTTTTTCTAAGTCTTTATCTTTAAGAAATTCATTCTGAAGTATTTAAAGGTGAAATCACATGATGTCTCAGCTTTGTTTTTATTCCTTTTTTTTTTTTTCAACTTTTATTTTAGATTGAGGGAGTACATATGCAGGTTTATTACCTGGGTATATTGAGTAATGCTGAAGCTTTGTTTTTAAAAGAACCCAGAGGTGGGTGGGCACAGTGGGTCATGCCTGTAATCCCAGTATTTTGGGAGCTGAGGTGGGAGGAGTTTGAGACCAGTCTGGGCAACAGAGTGAGGCCCTCTCTCTACAAAAATACAAAATTAGCCAGGTGTGGTGACATGCATCTGTGGTCCCAGCTACCTGGGAGGCTGGGGTGAGAGGATCGTTTCAGCCAGGAGGTCGAGGCTGGTGTGAGCCGTGATTGCATCACTGCACTCCAGCCTGGGCCACAGAACATGACCTTGTCTCAAAAAATAAAAAGAAAAAAATAAAATCCAGAGGTTAAAGGAGAGGGTGTGGGCATAGTCATGGTATGGCCATGAGTTGACATTGGTTGTTGATATTGGTTGAAGCTTGGTGACAGGTACTGGGTATGTGGGGATTTGTTAAATTATCCTCTCCACCTTTGTATATGCTTGGATATTCTATTATATATTGATATATTTTAATGGAGAGCCCCTCCTCAAATCTTTGGGACTGACTGGGCAGGAGGTGGTGAGACGCTGTTTTGTAGGTGAGGAAACTGACGGCCCAGTGGGCAGCCTGGCCCCAGATCACAGTGGGAGAGCCAAGATTCCAACCCAGGTCTGAGGACCAGGTCTGGGCATGTTCTGCTTCCCCTGTCTGGCTGACGTCCAGGTGGCATTCCTCAGCCACAGTGACAGCAATAGTGGCCTAAGGGGGTCCTCCCTTAGAGAGCCCCTCCCTTCCCTGCAGCCTTGGTCTCTGGCCTGGAGGGTTGTCCTGAGGTGACCTTGAGACCGTGCAGCCTCTGCAGTGAGCCCCTGGGCTGGGTTTGGCAGCCCTGGCAGCCACTCCTGACCAAGGCACCCCCATCCTTGGCTAACTCCAGGCTGGGAAGCTGGGGCCAGGTCCAGCAGACAGAGGTAGGCAGAGAGGTCTCATGCACACCCCAGCCTGGGACCTCCTGGGAATCTGCTGGAAGAACTTACTGCAGCCCAAGGGCAGGAAGGGTGGCAGATTTTGCTTCTTTTTAGCAGGACTGGAGGCAGGACCCAGTGCAACCTGCTGCCTGCTACCTGCCACAGTTCCCAGAGCCATCCCCACTACAGGCTGCGGCTCGAGCACCGAACAGGGCAGTGTCAGCTGTGGGGCTGGCCATGGGTGCCCACGACCACCTCCGAGGTGTGGGTGCCAGGGTTCCAGGCTGGAGTGGGAGTAAAGGGGTCAAGGTGAGTCACCTCTTCGGCATGTCCAGGGGTTCAGGCTGCACAAAAAGAGGACCCAGTGTCCCTTCACAGCCTGAGGCACTGGGCAGGGACAAAGCCTCTCTGTCAATCAGCTAATTGGAGACTGTGAAACAGATGTCTTTCCCACTTTACAAATGGGAAACTGAGGCTCAGGGAAAGACAGGGACTCACCTGGGGTCACAGAGGGAGTTTGGGACAGAGGCCAGACTCAGCCCAGTGGCAGGTGGTGAAATGCAGCCCTGCCCTGCTCTAGCCTTTGTTCTCTGCCCCCTCCCTTCTCAGTGCTGGCCACAGCGAGGGACCTAGGCTGCTGGGAGCCCTTAGAGGGGGCAGCATTTGGCCCTGATCTGGCTACCTGAGACCAGCAGCAGCCCATTCTTGGTGAGTGTCTGAGATTTCTGGCTTTTTGGAGATGTAGCTGCTAAGAGTTTGGGAGGACAGGGTCCCTCTCAGGGCCAGCTCACAGTGGGACCCCTGGGTAAGATCCCCCAGCTCTGAGGATGTGGGAAGGATGCCGCTCTACCTCAGAGACTGCAGCATGACCTACAGTGGTCAGACAGCAGAAAGGACTGCCAAGGACAGCTGCAGTGCTAGATCGGGGAAGCTTGTGGTTCTGAGAAAATCTGGGCTGGTGGGAGGGGAAGCAGGGGCTTCTCTGGGGGAGAGGGTGGGGGCTGGGACCTCAGATACTGTCTTTTCAAAATTGATTTATTGGGTTTCATTATAAAATTATATGTACTTACTAAAAAACATTTCAGAAAAAAACTTGAGGGCAAAGAGGAAATTCCTCATCATCTTTCCATGCAGAGGAGGACCCAGTACTGAGAGAGGGTGACAGGGCCCACATCTGGGGAGCTGACACGAAGTGCTGCCTGCCATGCATCACACGTTCCAGCTTCCCGGGGCCAGCGTGGCCAGTGGGAGCCGGGTGCCAGGGCACATTGCCATCCTTGGCAGCACCATGGGCCTTTAGGGTAGGGGTTCTGTGGAGGGTGTGGCTACAGTGTTGGCCTCCCTGCCTGCTCAAGTGCGGAGGGGAGGGAGAACTGCTGCCAACGCTCTGGACTCTGGGATGGGGGTGGGCATGATTCTAGGTGAGCCCACCTCCCTGGGCGGGGCATCCAGACAAAGCCCTGGCCAGTTCTGCAACATCCAAGTTCACGGGTGGTGGACAGGCCCGAGGGTTCAACATCAGGTCAGGGACACTGCCTGGCTCCTTCCTTGGGCCCCAGTGCCAGGCACCCTGGTGAGGGATGAAGAGAGGAAGGAAAGGACACAGAGAGGGGAGCCCAAAGCCACTTGGAAGGATTCTTTCTTCCAAACTATCCACATAAGCAGTTTTCTAACTCCTTCCCAGAGCCCAAGGGTTCTGGCAGGGGCTTGAGGGGCAGGTTGGGGTGGTGATGGGGGATGCACTGCCTTTCTATCTGGAACTTGAGCCTTATGGTATATTCAGGAAAAAGGCTTGAACCAGTGAAGTACTGATCTGGTCCAACAGACAGAAAGAGGGCCCAGAGAGGTCAGGGCTTGGTCCAACTCGCACAGTGGTGGGGGGTCTGCAAAGACTGCTTTCCTGTCCTGTGCTGTGGGCAGAACCTCAGCTTTGGGACTTGAGGGGGAGTTTGCAGTGACAATTAGGACAAAGGACGCTGAGCTCTCAGTTGAGTTGGGGGAGGAGAGAAAAGAAGGAGTTGGATCCTGAGGGAGTTGGATGTTGCAGACTGGACTCCAGAGCCTGAGGGTGTGCGCGATCCTGGGGTGTGGGGGCGGGGCTGAGGCTGCTCCACAAGGGTTCTCGAGGTTCTCCATACAGGAAGGGGAGGTGTGGGGAAATGGGGATGAGGCCTGAAATTCAATCCCATGTGGGTTATGATGTCATCTGACACCCTCTCACAGGGCTGCACCTACCCCAAGGAAGGGGCAAGTTTTTCTTTGATGGGCACCTGGGGGGCTGTTTAGCTGGAGCCTCGTTTTATTTGTTTCGCTTTTTTTGTTTTTGTGTTTTTTTTGAGACGACTTTTGCTCTGTGGCCCAGGCTGGAGTGCAATGGTGCGATCTCAGTTTACAGCAACCTCCGCCTCCTGGGTCCAAGCAATTCTCCTGCCTCAGCCTCCCGAGTAGCTGGGATTACAGACATGCCCCACCACGCCCAGCAATTTTGTATTTTTAGTAGAGATGGGGTTTCTCCACGTTGGTGAAGCTCGCCTCGAACTCCTGACCTCAGGTGATCCGCCCACCTCAGGTGATCCGCCCGCCTCAGCCTCCCAAAGTGCTGGGATTACAGTGTGAGCCACCGCGCCCGGCCTGGAGCTGCATTTTTGTTGTAAGCACTTTGTTCTTACTTGGATTAAGTTTATCTTACGGTGGTTTGGGGCAGACTGAGGGAGATTGGAAGGCAGAAACCACCCCCTCAGGACAACCACGTGGATCTCCTTAGGGTCCGGGTAGTGGAACTGGGCTCTGTGACCCTGGAGTTGGAGGGGAAGCTGTAAGCAGGGATGGAACGGGCCACCCGCACCCTCACACAGCTGTGACCAACAGGCACGGTCATCCGCATTCACCTGCCCAACTCCCATGCCCTGAGTCCTGTCCTCCAGGGCATTCCTACTGGCACTAACCCAATTTCCCAAAAGATTCCAGGGATCTCTCCTCTCTCTTTTTTTTTTTTTTTTTTTGACAGTCTCTGTTGCCCAGGCTGGAATGCAGTGGCTGATCTCAGCTCACTGGAACCTCCACCCCCTGGGTTCAAGCGATTTTCCTGCCTCAGCCTCCCGAGTAGCTTGGGATTACAGGCGTGTGCCACCACGCCCAGCTAATTTTTGTATTTTTAGTAGATGGGGTTTTGCCATGTTGGCCAGGCTGATCTCAAACTCCTGACCTCAAGTGATCCTCCCGCTTTGGCCTCCCAAGGGAGGGTTCCTTCCTCCCAGGCTGAGGCACCCTGCCCCACACATCTACTGGAGGAACTTAGTGTTGGGGCCAGGGGGTGGCTGGGTAAGGCTGGATCCCAGACTTGTCAGGCCAGGTTGGGGTAGGGGAGGATACACGGGGGACCCGTCTCCCAGCCTTTCTGGGCCGGTGCCCGAGGCGATCTGCCCCGCCGCCCGCCCTTCGGCCACAACCCAGGTCACATGCGCGCGCCGGAGCCGACGGGCGCCAGGCTCCACCGAGCCACCGGCGGTCGTGGCGGCCCCTCGCGCCTCTGCGGAGGGAAGGCCGCCGGCTTCGCCAGGGGGCGCGCGTCGGGGTCGCGGCTCTTTGAACTCGGCCCCGCGAGGGGACGCGCCATCGGTTTCGTGGCTTGCGTGGCGCCGCAGCAACGAGCCAGTCGCCGCGCGGCGTTGCTTAGTCCGGGCCTCGCTGCGAGTCGGTGGGCGAGGCGAGAGGTGCTCCCTTAGCCAGGTGGGTGGAGGAAGGTGTGAGCGCCGCATCCCAACTTCGCGGAGCCTCCAGGCGCGGGCAGGCGAGACTGGAGTGCAGCGCGGCGGCCTAGTCCCGGCGTCCCGGCGTCCCTAACTCCCGCAGGCGCCGAGCCCATTCAGCCGCGCGGCTGCAGTGACACCCAGCGGCCGTCGCGGGAAGTGCGGGCGCCGCGGCCAGGCCTCCCGGGCTCTTGTCTCTCGAGGTTCCCACCCCGGTTACGCGCGGGCACCCCCGAGGAGAGCGGCCGCGCGCTGCAGATGCCCGCGGGGCACTTCCCCTGCCCCTCCCCCGTTTCCTCCCCGCAGGCGCCCGAGCGCGGGGAGATCCTGCGCCGCGGCAGTGCCCGGAAGGGCGGGGCGGGGTGCAGCAGCGGCGCTGGGCTGTGACCCGGGCAGTTTCACTTCTGGATCCTGCTCGGGCTATGATAGGACAGCGTGGGGGCGGCGGGGGGACACGCGGGCACCCCGAGATCCGGCGCTCGGGACCCCGATGAGGGGAGGCCTTTTACTCCCGGGGTGTCACGCGACCCACGCTTTCCCCCGTGTCCACTCCCACCCCGCATGGGTTCCACTTTGCTGTCCCCCGAGCTGCCGCTCCTCCCCAGCAGACACCGCCTCCGCCGGGTCTGCCGACCCCCGGAGAGGCCCCGAGCGGCGTGGGCGGCGGGAGGAGGGAGCTGTGAAGCCGCAGGCAGGGGGTTAGGCTGCGGGCTGCTGAGACGCCGAGCTGTTTCTCAGAAGTGCAGCTGCCCCTCCCCTCACACCCCCCTCACTCCCACCGCGCACCGCACCCCTGCCCCCCCTCCGCCGGCCTCGCTTTCCTCTCCCAGGCACCCTAGCCGGGAATCTGGGGTCTGGGTCCACGCAGAATTAAGAGGAGAACCTGAGAAAGGGCGGGGCCGGGGGTTCAGACCCAGCCTCAGCGCGCATTATTCCGAGCCTCCTACAATTCCACAGGTGAGGGGACCGTGTCCCCTACCCCTGGGGCCCAGGTTTGGAATTTGATAGAACAGTTAGGAAAATGACATCTGGAGAGTCACGGGCCGGGCCACTGTTACTCTAGCTCCAGCGCCCAGTGAGGAGAGGAGAGAGAGGGATGACTTGGAGCCCGGCTGGTGCAGTGAGGTTGAGGCCAGTCTTAGGAGTACCAGCTGGAAGGCCCTTCAGAGATCCCTGGCTCTGGGGAAAATCAATGCCCAGAAGGGGAAGTCAAGTGTCTGGACTCATCCCGAGAGGGAGAGAGGGCTGGGATTGGAACCAGGTCTCCAAATACTTGCGGGAGTCTGCGACTGTCTTTTGCTTGGGACTTCAGAGCTTTGCTGGATTCACTGACTCAGCCTGCTTTCCCCCAACATGCACAAACACACACACACACACACGAGACACATGCACGCGCGCGCACACACACACACAGAGATACACAGACACACACAAACACAGACAGACATGCAGGGAGAGAGACAGGCACACATGGAGACAGACACACCACGCAAAGAGACACACAGCTCCCCAGGAGTCTAGCGGGGCAGCTGAGGTCTGTGAGTGAGATATTCTCAGTGAGACACTGAGAATGCAATTCCAGTGGGGGTGAGATGGGGATTGGGCGGTGGAAGGACAAGCCCGGGGGAGGAGGTGGCATCGCCCCCCTAGTTCCCATCCACCACCACCCCCAGTGCTGTGGTTTATTTGCCTAGGCAGCTCTTCTGGGCCAGGGGGCCAGGGGACTGGGGTGGAGAGGCGAGGTGATGGGAAAGACTGTTCTGGGGCTTCCTGCCCCCTCACTCCTGGGGAAGGGGGGCAGCTGCCATCACCCGCAGGCCTTTCCACTGCAGCCCTTTCCTTGGGTATGTGTTATTCTGGGGGAAGGTCTGTTATTTGCAGAGAAGGGAGGCAGCTGCCTACTTCACAGGTCAAGACAGAGTTAAAAACAAAACCACAGCAAATTCAACACCCCGTGTCCTTCAGGGACTTTCCATGACACCTTCCTTCCCCCCTCTCCCCTAAGCCAGGGAGCACCTCCCCAGAGGGCCTCCCCACCCCAGGTGCAGTGGCTTTTGGCTTTTATGCAAACAACTGTCTGATCCGGGAATGCTCCACAGCCGGAACTGTGGCCTGGGCCGAATGTGCCCCTCCACCATCCCTTGGGCCAGTGTTTCTGGTCTTCCTGGAGCTGTGACCTCCACTCTTCCTCAGACCCTGGATTCTGAGGGACAGGAGATGAGGGCAGGAAGCTAGGTCCTTTCCCCCTGCCTGCCCTTGAGTGGCAGTTGCCTGCAGGTGGAGGTTTGGGCACAGCAACCTAAGTGAATGGTCCGGGGTTTTGAGTGATGGGGGAGGGAGAGAAGGAGGGTGCAGGTGTGGGGTGGCCTCCACTGCCAGGCCCACCACCCTCTAGGGCATCGAATTAGCTCCCAAGATCAGGAAGGAAAACTCTTCTCAGGCTGGGAGTCCATTCAACCCCAACGCCAGTGTGGACCTCTGGTCCTGCTCACTGGCAAAGGGGGTCAGGGTCTCCCTGTCTCCCTCTCTTCTGCCTGAGCTGCTTCTGCTTTGGGGAGGGATTGGGGATGGGGAAGGCCATATAATCTTCTCTCCAGGGCTGAAAACCAGCTACTGAGGGGCCGTTTGTGAATGTATTCAGTGCTAAAATGCAAAGGCAGGGTGCCATGCCATTCCTTTCTCCTCCTCAGCTTGAGCAAGACTGGGAAACCTGTAGGAGACCCTCAGCCAGTTTGGACATTTTGGGGTGCTGATGGGAGGGAGATGATGCTGATCATGGAGCCAGAGGGTGCTGGGGCCAGCCTGGCCCCACACTTGCTGGTCTTAAAACTTCAGATCATCTTTCTCATGCCTCTTCCACAGAAGACGGAAAATGGAGGGTGCTTTAGATGAGGCTGAGCAGAAGGCCAGACTCTCTCTACCTTCTCTAATGTTTTCTAAGAGAGAACACAATCACGATGGAAAGAAAGCAGCCCCATCCCTATGCCATTCTCCTAGGACTTTTCCCCCTAACACCTTCAGTTTTGGTCTCCAAGTATCTAAAAACTGTATTTAAATATGGTCGAGTTTAAGGACTGCAACTCAAGTTTCCCAATGTGGATGCCTATGAGCCCCCACACATGAAAAAGTCAGAACTTGACTGTATTTTAAGAAGAATCTCTGTTGAGGGAGGAAGGCAGAGCAGTGACTTGGAATAGGGGTGCACCATGCTGAATGTGTTGATCATGCTAAGTCCAGGTCCTCAACCTCCTCCAGTTTCCTTAGTGAACTAAGAACCAGTGGAACAAGGAACCCTATCAAGTGGGTACAGGGGCCAGCAGCAGGATCACAGTGGTAGGCTCAGCAAGGCGTCAGGTGAGAACCTTTATTTCAGTGATAATTCATTTTTCTTGATAACTGGACTTTAAGAAATAGAGGGGCAAAATTAAGAAAGTATTCCTTGGGGCGGGATGAAACCCTTCTACATCCTGACACCAGCAGCCACAAATGATAAGGATGCACAAGGACTAATTTCAAACATACCAGGATTTTTTTATTTTGCAGTGTAAAAATCAAACATGATAAACCTAGAAAACTATCAGCAGGGCTATTTCTTATAGGGTTCCAGCAAGGGTTAGCATTGCTACATTTCAGAAGCTGACTTTCTTTTAACAGTCTTTACAGAGGAGTAAACTTCACAGTCCCACACATGGCTGGGCTCCGGGTAGAACTCCATAGGAGTGACGAGGGAAAGTCACCACTGGGCAGGGAGGGCATTTCTGAGAAATGCAGATGAGAGGAGAGGCTGTGAGCACAGGCTGTGTCAAAACCCAGGGCAAGGGCTCCCTCCCGCCTTCCCTCCCAGTGGGAAGGCCACCCTGAACCCCAAACCACATTCTGTTCCTTCCTCATCATTCTGCAGACAATGGTCATCCACAGACCACATGTGTGGTGGCTTTGGCAACCAGAAATTTAAAATAAGCTATGGTTTTTCCAGTAGCCAAAATGATCCTGCACCAAAGCTCATAGACTGAGAAACTGAGCATGCAAAACCACAGTCTGGGTGAAGGGATGTCTGCTTTGTAAATGACCTGCTAATTCTTTGCAACCCACAGTAATTTGGTTTCTGTGAACCCACAGAAGCAGGCCCACCAAAAAGGGCCTTGTCTGCTAGCCTGGAGTATACATGAGTCACTGGCGGTGGGATCAGTCATTTTTAAGGCTGCCCCATTTTCCTAACATGTTAAAATGTGTGTTCTCAGTCTTTTCAAGAGAAGCAAAGCGGCACTTACAGAGTGTGAGATAGACTCACAGATCTCTGGCAAGGGATTGGGGAAGGTGGGTGGCATCTTGGGACTCTCTCCAGGCTTTCTAGAGTGGGGTCAGTGGAGAGATGAACAGTGAGAAGCATTTGAAGAAACTCAAGTTCTGGAGCAGCGGGGGGTGGGGTACTAATGGTTGAGGACTCACAGACAGTGAGGGAGCAAAGCGCTTTGGCTTGCCTGGGTGCGACACCATGAAGTATCTATAGCATGTGGTTAGCTCATGCTGGTTCCAAGGGTCAGCAGATCCTCTGCCCTTGTGCATTAAAACAACATGAAGGAAACTGTGTTAGAGATCAGTTACCTCCATAATTCATTTGTAAAGGAATTACTATTATGATCTAGTATGGTCTTGGGATATTTTTCACGTCTTTAAATTTAGGACACGGTACATTTTCCACTGAAAATTTACAACCATCCAACATAATGCACACCACCCCTCAAAGGTAACATCAGCTCATATACAAAATTATGGAAAACCTCACAACATCCTTGGAAGGTAGATATTGTTATATCCTTACAAAAATTTAATACACCCATTAACATTCCTATTTCAAATAGCTCAATCGATACCAACACATAAGACAGCCCACTATTGTGATACAGTATTAAGAAGAAACTCAGGCCAGCCGCGGTGCCTCACGCCTGTAACCCCAACACTATGGGAGGCTGAGGTGGGCAGATTGCTTGAGCCCAGGAGTTCAGGACCAGCCTGGGCAACATGGTGAGACCCTGTCTCTACAAAAAGGACAAAAATTAGCTGGGTGTGGTGGCCCACGCCTGTAGTCTCAGCTAGTTGGGAGGCTAAGACAGGAGGATGGCTCATTGCTTGAGCCCAGGAGGTTGAGGCTGCAAGTGAACCTTGATTGTGCCACTGCACTCAGCCTGGGGAAACAGAGTGAGACTTTGTCTCAAAAAGAAAAAAAAAAGAGAGGAAACTTGTATCCAGTTTATTCAAACTGCAAAAACCTGTGTGTCTTCATAACAATGGTGGGGCAAAGACTATCTACAGCTGGGGCAAGGGAGAGGCACAGTCTTGTGTTACTTTACAAGCTCTCAGAAGTTTAAAGCCCACAACTCTCCTTCAGGCTCTTCTGAGTCCATGGTCCTAAAGGGTCAGGAGTCCCAAACCCTGGGCTCATTCTCAGAACCATTCAGTTGTGCAGCCTTGGAGAACAGAGTCCTTTTCCTGAGGTGGCCCTGGTCCAGCTGCTGGTTTCAGATCAAAATTGTCCTCCTTCATCGGCACTTATATCTCAAATCGTTCTCCTTGTCTGAACTCTGGATATAGAGGTTTTTTGAACTATACTTTCTGTGTGAACACAAAAATAGCTTCCAATTCTCTAAAAGATGAGGTATCACTATATATCGCTTTTTTTCCTTCTGTTCCTGGTGCTTTTAGGACAACGTTTCACCACTCCCTTTTCTTTTCTTGAGCTCACAAGTCCCGATGCTGACTCTTTGAGTCCTCAGATAGCCAGGCTCTTTCACATCTTGAGTGTCCCAGAGTTTCCAAATCTCTGCTAGAGTCCAACATACCTCCTTTCAGTGGGGTACACTTTAAAGTGAGGACTTAAAAGAAACATTTCCATTGTGGTCTTATCACCTGGGATTATATGTAACAGTACTACTTTTTTTCCTTAAAACATTCTTTTTTTTTTTGAGATGGAGTCTCACTCTGTTGTCCAGGCTGGAGTGCAATGGCGCAATCTCGGCTCACTGCAACCTCCGCCTCCCAGGTTCAAGCAATTCTCCTGCCTCAGCCTCCCGAGTAGCTGGGATTACAGGTGCGCACCACCACATCCAGCTAATTTTGTATTTTTTTTTCGAGATGGAGTCTCGCTCTGTCACCCAGGCTGGAGTGCAATGGTGCGATCTCGGCTCACCACAACCTCCGCCTCCCAGGTTCAGGTGATTCTCCTGCCTCAGCCTCCTAAGTAGCTGGGATTACAGGCATGTGCCATCACGCCGGGCTAATTTTGTATTTTTAGTAGAGACAGGGTTTCTCCATGTTGGTCAGGCTGGTCTCGAACTCCCAACCTCAGGTGATCCGCCCACCTTGGCCTCCCACAGTGCTGGGATTACAGGCACCTGACCCTCCTTAAAACATTCTAAACCTCACATTCAGTAGGGGTTAGGGAGGTGGGGGTGGGGCAGGAAATAGGAGAATAATAGTGATACAGATGCTACCTGGAAAAACTTTATGTTCTGTCTCTTCCTCACGAAACAAAGCCGAAAAGAAAAACTTTATGTGGATGTGAGATTTGATAGTAACACAGTGTTTCAACTGAGCAAAATTTTGTGTTCTTAAACATTTCTGTTTGCCAAAGAAATCTGAGGTTGTGGCTGGGAGCAGTGTCTCTTGCCTGTAGTCCCAGCACTTTGGGAGGCTGAGGTGGGCAGACTGCCTGAGCCCAGGATTTTGAGACTAGCCTGGGCAGTATGGCAAAACGCCATCTCTGCAAAAAAATACAAAAAAATTAGCTGTGCATGGTGGTGTGCCTATAGTCCCAGCTACTTAGGAGGCTGAGGTGGGAGGATTGTTTGAGTCTAGGAGATCAAAATCTGAGGTCATTTTATATCTGGACCATTTTGAGTATGGGCCTAACAAAATGTTAAGCACTGCATTTAAAAGGTGAGAAATTTTGTCACTGACAAAGTCAGAGGCTGTGTCAGGAACAGCTCACAATGGGTCATAAAGCATAAGATTAGCTGGCTTATCTGTGCCAAGGCGAATGTCTTTTTGGGAGAATAACTTGAGGAAACTAAAGACTGATGAGTTCATTTTCTCTCTTTTTTTTTTTCTGGTGGTAGTGGTGGAGGCTCAAGGGAGAGACACTTCTATTTAGTTTTCTCTCCGTAGGAAGTACCGATGCAACACTTCAGGTAGTGACAGAAAACATTTGGAGAGCTGGGCACTGTTTGTGCATGCCCGTAATCCCAGCTACTTGGGAGGCTGAGGCAGGAGGATTGCTTGAGCACAGGAGTTTGAGTCTGGCCTAGGCAACATAGTGAGACCCTGGTCCTCTAAAATTATATATATATATATATATACAAAAAAAATAAAAATAAATTAAAAAATTAAAAAACACCTGGAGCACTGGTTCTGTTTCTTTTCCACCCTCAGCCCAGTTCTGTCACCTTGGCTGCGAGGAAACTTTGCATGGGTTTTTTTGTTTGTTTGTTTTTGTTTTAGACAGTTTCGCTCTGTGGCCCAGGCTGGAGTGCAGTGGCGCCATCTCGGCTCACCGCAACCTCCGCCTCCAGGGTTCAAGCGATTCTCCTGCCTCAGCCTCCCGAGTAGCTGGGATTACAGGCATGCGCCAACACGCCCGGCTAATTTTGTATTTTTAGTAGAGATGGGGTTTCTCCATGTTGGTCAGGCAGGTCTCGAACTCCCAACCTCAGGTGATCTGCCTGTCCCAGCCTCCCAAAGTGCTGGGATTACAGGTGTGAGCCACCGCGCCTGGCCCTTTGCATGGGTTTGGTTGTTCCTCAGACCGTGGCCTCCTGGGTGTATGGTGGAAGGCCCACCTGATAAGAGGCTGGTGGGAAATGAAGGAGAGGGGCCTACAAGGCTCTTGTTCAGAGGGAGTCTGCATGAGAAAGTACAGGTACTACCTGAAGCTGCTCCAGGGCTTCAGTGCCCAGCAGTGGCAGATGCAAGTCCTGACTCTGCCCTTCTTCTGCTAAGATTCTCCTTCACCCTCACCTCCCCAGCCTTGGCAAGGGGTTGGTTAATTAGTACAGCATAAGGGGTATGTACAGAAGGAAGTGTTTATCTGTGTGATGGTAACCACTGCATGTCTGGTTCAACTTCGAGACTTAAGGATGCAGAGTTGCCACACATAAATTTTTTCTGGAATTGATGGGCCCCAATCTAGGCTCAGAATGCCACAAAGAAAGTGCCTTTGTGAGTGGTCACCTTACTCAGAAAACTAACCTCAGAAGAATAGAAATCATGCAGCAAATTCATTAGTCACAGGAAAAAGGAGGATCATATCTATAAAAAGAGTCCCCAGGCTGGTGGAATGGGCCTTGGTTTCATAATCTTGAGATGCAGAAGGTGGTCTCAGGCTGGGTGTGGTGGCTCACGCCTGTAATCCCAGCACTTTGGGAGGCCGAGGCAGGCAGATCACCTGAGGTCAGGAGTTTGAGACTGGCTTGGCCAACAGAGTGAAACCCCGTCTCTACTAAAAATACAAAAATTAGCTGGGCTTGATGGTGGGCACCTGTAATCCCAGCTACTTGGGAGGCTGAGGCAGGAGAATTGCTTGAACCCGGGAGGCAGAGGTTACCGTGAGCCAAGATTGCGCCACTGCACTCCAGCCTGGGCAACAGAGCAAGACTCTGTCTCAAAACAAAACAAAACAAAAAAAGTTGGTCTCCTCTGCAAAGACTTGAACACTAATCTGGTGGAAAGGCTTCCTTTCCCTCGTTTTCTCTTCTACTAATCCCTGCTTCCAAATTCCCTTTCTCTTGTCCCTTGAAGAACCAACAGGATGTGTGATATTTCAAGAACATAATGAGCAACTCCTCTTTCACAAAGGGAATAAGCAATCTGGCATAGCTTGGAGTCTAGTATTACGGAAATACAGTGATATACTGAAGACTACACACCAAAATACATCCATTCCTTTAGCTGAAGTCTCAAACATGTTGGGACTGTTGCCATGGAATTTCATAAAACCTTTTTTCCTGAGACAGACGCCATGCCACAAAGAAGGATAAGCCATTTGTGCAGTCTGAGGTGGAACATTTTAATTACTGGCAGCACATAGACGAGTTGAGTTGGAGCCGAATGCATAAGCCCTTTAGAAATAAAACGCTAATCTACCAGGAATTTGGGATTCTTGGCTCTGGTAGAAATGTTCACAAAGCTGACTCTTAATTTGTAAATAGGCTCCATGAAGTTGTCCCTGGAAGCAGAATTTATTTTCCCTAACATAATTTCTTAAAAAGGAAAAAAAAAAAAAAAAAGGCTTTGGCAAACAGCTGCATGTGCCAATTTGTGTGTACGCTTTGTGGCAAGATCAAAATACTTTTCTGTTTTTTGTTCCTCTCCACCACCTTCTTCACATTCACAACTCAGTGGTTAAAGGAAAAACTTAACACACCATTTTCATACCAAAGGAATGTGAAATATGTATTCATATAAATACTCTTCTGCTTAATATCCATACATTAGGAGGTTTAAAAAATACCTTGTGGTTACTGCATAATCACATATGAATTAAAGCTAGAAGGGATCTAAGAGAACGTTTAAATCTAATTCCTATTTTATGGATGAGGAAACGGAGGTTTTTTTGTTTTTGTTTTGTTTGAGACAGGGTCTCACTCTGTCGCCCAGACTGGAGTGCAGTAGTGCGATCTCCACTCACTGCAACCTCTGCCTCCCAGGCTCAAGCAATTTTTCTGCCTCAGCCTCCGGAGTAGCTGGGATTACAGGCGTGTGCCACTACTGCCCAGCTAATTTTTGTATTTTTAGTACAGACAGGGTTTCACCATGTGCGTCAGGCTGGTCTCGAACTCCTGACCTCAAATGATGCACCTGCCTCGGCCTCCCAAAGTGTTGGGATTACAGGTGTGAGCCACCAAGCCTGGCCAGAAACTGAGTTTTAAGAGTTAAATGAGGCTAGGTGTGGTGGCTCACACCTGTAATCCCAGCACTTTAGGAGGCTGAGGCAGGCTGATTGCTTGAGCCCAGGAGTTCAAGACCAGCATGGGCAACATAGTGAGACCCCTATCTCTACAAAAAGAACAAAATTTAGCCAGACATGGTGGTGTGCACCTGTTGTCCCAGTACTCAAGAGGCTGAGGTGGGAGGATCACCTGAGCCTGGGGAGGTCAAGGCTGCACTGAGCCATGATTGCACCACTGCACTCCAGCCTGGGCAACAGAGTGAGATCTTGTCTCAAAAAAAAAAAAAAAAAAAAAAGTTAAACGATTTACTCAAAGTCACAGAGCTAATTAGCAAGCATTTTGTGACCTCCTATTCCAGTGCTAATTTTACAATGATAACAGCACTCCTCCTGATAGTATGTACACATTATGAGTGACAAGGATGACTTATACATCTGCAGAACCGTGATCAGACTTTCAAGAATTTTCATGGAATACAGCAGTTCCATTTCAATGGGAAAAAAAGGGCCGAAGCCTGCCTGATCAAGGAGAACTTCTCAATAGAGGTGTCCCTCCTCACCCCATTCCGGAGCTCAACTCCAATCTAAACACACATGCCATCTATCTCCAGTTCCTCTCCTGTGGGGAGGGGGAGGCTAAGCCATACTTTTTGGACTTTCTTTTGTGGAAAAAAATCATTGGCAAATTTGCTTTGGGTCTGTATCACCAATTCTCCATGAACTCTTTCAAGAAGTTTTAGGTAGCTGTTTTTTGTTTGTTTGTTTGTTTTCTGTTGGTGCTGCCAAACAATTTCCCCCTTTATACCCTTGCTCTGCCAACCTTGACCAAAGGAAAGCAATGTCATCATCCACAGTGGACAAATTTCTGGAGTTTCGATGATGGTCTATATTTAAAACCATGAGTTCTTCTGGCATAGATTTTCTCCTATAGACAATTGGTTTAGCCCAAAGCAGCTCAGCTTTTCACTGGAGATGGGAGGGTAAAGGATAGAAGCAGAAGTGCCATCAGATGACATTTTTAAAAAAATGTTGTGATAGGAAATGGATCTGATGCTTGGAGAATGGGGTCTTCAGTTACTCGTAACAGATACTTATTTTATGGCTGTTCTTTTACTTATCTTAGACTGTCATTTAGATTAGGGAGATTAGATCTTAACCCTTCAGCCTGTGAAGGGCAGAAGGGTGAGGCTTCCCAGCAAGGTCAGCTGGTCAGCTCTTCCTCTTTGTGGATTTGCACATATGACTGAAAGGCTTTTCCACATGTGGTTGATATATCTCAGAAAGAGTGTTTCATATAGCACATCTCCGGGACCACTAATTCCATTGCTGTAGAAGATAACGACCAAATACCTTTTTGGCTTTTAAATTCCATAAAATTCAAGTCCCTGATGGGAAAACAAAGGTTTCACAAAAGTAATAATATGCTAGATCTGCGAATAATTTCTGAAGGAAGACAGTGTTTCTCTGGCTACCCATGTGAACACAGCTAAAAATGGTATGAAAAGAAGTTTGGAACTGAGTATATTTTGAGAGCAGTCTGTTAGGCGAGGTCATTGGTTTTTAGAAACGATGCTGAATACTTAGGAGCAATCCCTGAGACCAGATATTCACTTCAGCAGGGCTCTGTGTTCTCCTCTGGCTATGTGAGACGAGAACTCATACCGATCATGGCTTCGATAGCCACACATGTTACACTCGAAAGGGTCACGGAAGCCGTGGCAGCCCATGTGAATCGTGAACATCACATAGTCCAGGAAGAGGACACGGCAGTGGTCACACCGATACACATCCATCACCTCCCCTTCCTTGTTGATCACTTTGATGGAGTCCCTTGGGCAGATGGGCGGGGGCTTGAGGAGTTCGTAAGAGCGGGGAACCTCCTTCAGAAATGGCATCCCATTGCGGGCCCGAGGCAGGACCATGTGATTTTGCTGATAGATGTGATTCTGGCGTTCTTCATGGTTGCTGTCAGTGTCCGTGGAGTCGTGGCCACTATTGTTGGGAGAGAGGCCTCTCTCAGAAGGCAGGCTCTTCTCTGGAAGGTGGATGCTTTTCTTTTCCAGCTCTTGAGGGGTACCGTTTGACATCTCAGCCCGGGTGAGGGCTATGGGATACATGCTGCTGATAACTGGAACCATCTCCGAGGTGGGAGCAGGCGGTGTCTGGACCAAGGGGCGCAGGGCTTCGGCGCCGAGATAGCTGATGGCGTTATTGATGGCTTGGTCCATCATGCGGGTCTGTATGAGCTCACTCTCTTTCTCATACATGTAACTCGAATTATAGTTGACATCAAAGCAGTGGCGCTTCTCACCTGGAACAAGGGACAGAAAGGGTTACAAAGGGAACACTGCCAAGGCAGAGAGTTTGTGAATATTTTCTAGAGACCTCAAAAAGGGAGGAGAGTTAAGTTGCCTGCTGCTCAAGAGGACCAAGCCTGGCAGAATGGTTTCCCATGGTGCTGTCTCAGGGGACACTGGTCGGCAGCAATGTGTTTGGATGGTTAAAATAAAGCCAGCAGGCAGAAGAGAGGGGCGGAGATGTGGTTCAGTTGAGGCCACATGGTAAGGTATGCCCACTGTGCATGTCAGAGGGGAGCCCTCAAGAAAGGAGGGAAAGAAGCAGAACACTAGGATGGGGCTAGAGGGACAAGGGAGCCACCAGCCCACAGGAGCCTGGGGCTTCTGCTATAGTTCGTGATCTCTTAAGACACAGTCAGCTCCCAACTCTTATTTTGCTTTTGCTTGTTATTTTCTGCTTGCAATATTAGGTAGCCAGGGGGACGGAAGTGCTGCAAAGAGTGGGGACATTCAGTGCCTCACCTTGGCAGCTTTTTAAATAGCTACAGAGATAGAGAAAATAGCCCCCCAGACTCCAACTGGCTACTCCCCAAACTCACCAGTCCTGGCTGACTGAGACTGAAGTGAAAGAGCTTCAAATGTAGAAAGTTTGAGAAAAGTTTTCTTGAGAAGAGATCATGGTCTTTGTCCCTTTCCTAAAGTGTGTTTCTCTTCCTTTGCTTGGCAAGTGTATCTCTGATACACATGTGATCATTAGGGCCTATCTCACACTTAACTGAAAAAATATACTTGTGGTCACCCTCTCCTACTTCTCATGTCAAACTGCTGAGAAGTTTTGAAAACAGAGTTTAGCCACCTTCAGGGTGTGTGGGTGTTGTGTGTTAGAAAACAGAGGCTCTCTGGTCACAGGGAAGGCAGGGATGGGGACTGCAGTGAGGGCAGATGTGCTCAGTGGTGAGTGGTGGGGAGACGGGAGAGAAAGCGAGGAAGGGGAGCCAAGTGCTGGAGGTGAGGCTGAGGTCACTGTTGAGCTTCTCCATTCTGTCAGGTCGGATTCTGGAGAGATTTGCTAAACCATACCCTTCGTAATGTTTCCTAGGCATGTTGAGATTCCAAAATTTGTCACTGCCATACAGTAAAGGGTTCAGCAATGAAAATAAAGGAGAAGAAAAAATGCCATGAGAAAACAAAAGGATTGGAAGAACCAGTTCCGGTTCTTGAGGTGTCTCCAACCTAGTGGATGAGAAATAAGACCTATATATAGGGAACTCGAGAAGAAGTATAAGTTAAAAGTTGGCCGGGTGCGGTGGCTCAGGCCTGTAATCCTAGCACTTTGGGAGGCTGAGGAGGGAGGATCACTTGAACCCAGGAGTTCGAGACCAGCCCGGGCAACATGGAGGAACCTCATCTCTACAAAAAAATATAAAAATTAGCCAGGCATCTGTAGTCCCAGCTACTCAGGAGGCTGAGGTGGGAGGATCACCTGATCCTGGGAGGCGGAGATTGTAGTGAGCTGAGATGGCACCACTGCACTCCAGCCTGGGTGGCAGAGTGAGACCTTGTCTCAAAAAAAAAAGTTGTAGAAGGACTGTTTTGCTTTATGGAGGTCTTTGCTTTTATTCTAAATGCCCACATTTGAGGCATTTAGGCAGGGAAGTAACATGTTCTTTAAAAAGAATAATAAGGTAACATACAGGCACGGGCAAGACAATTTGGTATAAATTGTATATTTAGGCATTAAGGGAATGCAGAAACTTCAGAAGTACTTGGGGAAGGGAAAGCATTCTTGGAAAATCTAAATTTTGAGAAGGGTCTTGATGAACTGGAAGAATTTAGATTTTCAGAGAAGCGGGAGAGGACATCCTAGCTGAGGGGGAGTGCAGGAATGAAGGCAGAGAGGTGGGACTACACGGGACATGCACAGTAAGCGAGTCTGGCTGAAACGTGATCAAGAAGTATGAAATACAGTATTTCTCAGGCTTCAGTCTTCCTTCACATTCTGCAATATCCACACACCAGGGCAGTGTGGTGGTTGAGAGAACGAACTCTGGTGTCAGATGGGCTGGGTTTGATGCTGGCTCCATTGGTCATCAGTTTTGTGACCTTGGGCAAGTCACTTAACCTGTGTTCCGTGTCCTCATGTAAAGTGAAGATAATTGTATGTACCTCACAGGGTCACTGGAAAGCACTTAGAACAGGGCCTGCCACATGGAAAACACTTGGTAAATGCTTGGGTTTTTTTCTCTGTTTGATTTGGTTCACATTTTCTTTCTTTTTTTCTTTTCTAAAATAAATGTGGTTTTTAAGGAAACTTTATATCACTAACATAAACGGAAAACCAGAATCACTTTCCACAAGTAGAAGGTAACTATGAAAAATAAAGACAATGAAACAGAGCATTTCATTAAATTTTGATAGGATACTACTGTGAGAACTTGGAGACTAAGATCCCTTCCCCCTTTGTTAAAAACAGAGATTACCAAGTGTGAGATTAGTGTTAGAGACAACTGGCATCAAATTAAGTCTAAATTTTTCTCCTTATTATGATCCGGGAGACTGAAAGAGAACTGGAAAGAAAATAATTGTCCTGCTGTGTGGACCCAGGTTTTTAAACGCGCCGTGTGCCTGCTGGCAATTTGCATCCTACATTTGGGGAAACACTGAAAAAAGATAATGCATGGTAGGACCGAATGGTGGGCATTCCGAATGGCCCACTGTAGGGTGTGAATCTGAACAAAGAGCCAAGGCTACCTGCCCTTGAGAAAGGCAGGTTTGTGGTTAACGTAACAGCAATGTGTAAGGCAGACCAGAACAGTGAGAAATTGGAGCCAGAAGAACCAGCTAAAAGATCTATTCCCATGAGATGAATTTGTCTTTGCATCCCCACAAGCAGCTGACCTTAAGGCCAACCTGATAGTTTCCAGAGAAATACCTGAGAGAAAAAAAAATATGCAAAGAAAGACACCCTGTCTTGGAAACTCAATGAGAAAAAACAGCAGAGTAGACCTTGGCCAAAGTAATCAATGTTTTTTATTTTCAGTTTCCAGATTGGATATATCTTTGGTCAAGGCCATCTGGAAGACTGAGAACATGAGAGCCAGCTAAGGTCACAGACATTCATTCCCTAGAATGTGACACAGAAATGATGAACTTCGGTTTCTTGGCCTTTTTAAGGTTATTGGTTATTTTCCACTGTGGACACCTCTATTCATCTCCCTAAATACCAGGGGTCCTTGAGAAACTTCTCTTTTCACCCAACAGAGAGGCTCCAGAAGGTTTCTGGGTGGGGTAGGCACATCACAAACTCTGATTTTATCCTTTCTCCCTAGAGTTTGCTTTACTTAACAAGGCCTACAATTTCATAATCTATACCACCTGCAGCATATGTCAGAAAACAGCTGAGTGCTAAAATTGTAAAAGGCAAAACAACCCCTGGATGAGTGGAAATATGTGACTGAATTCTGTAGTTAGCACAGACCATTGTTCATTGTTAAGGAGATGGGGCAGCCTCAGATGTTCACGTGCATGCAACTTGCAATCATCAGATCCCCTCGTCTCTGAGTTACGGTAACTTGAGCAGTGCAGATGATTATCAGTCACCTGTAGACACGATGACTCAATGTGTATGAAACTCAGAAAGGGTAAACTACAGTAATTGAAAAGCCAACAGCTCACGTTTCTTTAGTAACACACTCATAAAAAAGGTTAGTCAAACCACAAAAGTGTAACTGCTTCCAAACCTGCACGGAGCATCTGGTCCAGCTTCTAGTCAAAATCACACCACACCTTTAAATGATTCATGATACCAGCTTCAGGCTGAATTAGAGGTCTTCTTCCAACAAAAATACACACGGCAACAGCAAGTCCTAAGTTTAGAAACTAAGGCTGCCTGGTTGGGCCATTCCCTACCTGTGGTTCTTTTTAAAGGTGTCAATGTCTTATATCTTGGCTTTGTTAACTCTAAACTAAGAAACCACCTGACCTGAACTGATGCAATGTGGTGAGGACATATGGTTGTTGGCTTCTAAATGCCAACTTGGAAGTACAGAATCATAGGCTAGAGCTAAAAGGGCCCTTAACTGAGCTAGTGGATTCAGAACTCTGTCTGCAGGGTTGAGGGGGAAGACCCACCACCCTAATACGTTTACTTCTGGTCTTTATGTTTCACAGTACCTTGCATTGTGTCTTATATACAATAATCCCAATAATGATAAGTACTATTTATTAAGCCCCTGCTGTATCCACCGTGCCATCCTAGATATTTTGCATACTGTCTCATTTTGCCAGCCCATTAGGGGTTGATAGTTTTTTTTTTTTTTTTTTTTTGAGACAGAGTCTTGCTCTGTCACCCAGGCTGGAGTGCAATGGTGCAGTCTTGACTCACTGCAACCTCCGTCTCCCGGGTTCAAGTGATTCTCTTGCCTCAGCCTCCCAAGTATCTGGGACTACAGGCACGTGCCACTATGCCTGGCTAATTTTTGTATGATACCTTTTAAGGTATGAATTATCATCTCTTAGATGAAGAACCTAAAGCACAAACAGTTTGATTCACTTTCCAAGATTGCCCAGTTGGTGAACAGAGAACCAGGATGTAAACCAAGAGCCCACATATCCCAGTATATGCTTGAGTGTTAACTGATGTTTCCTGGCTGCTACCTTGCCCATGGCTGCACAACCCCACCACCAGCAGTGACTTCAGGTTTTCTGCTGCGATGGTTCCCATAGCAGAGGGAAAGGGGGCTTAGTGGCAGCAACTGCTTTTTTCCACATGGACCAGCACATGCACTCAAGAAGTATATGCTGCGCAGAGTTGTTACGATGTCTATAAAGTGCTTAACAGTGCCAGGCATGTGTAAGCACTCTATTCTCATTATTTGCTTACCACCATGGTTAGGTGATTTGAGGAATACAACAAAATTGCAATCCACTAGAGGAGATGCAGCATTTACATCATTTCATGACAAATCAGTATCCTTAATGCTACATGGTAGAACAAAACATAGAGTAGCCAAGAGAGTAGAAAGAGAAAACTGAGCTACTTCTCAAATATGCCACACTTAATATGGGGCAAAGATTCATCTATAAAGTTTCCATGAAATCAGAGGTGGTGATAGTGATGGTGGTGGAGACAGTCGTATCTATAATAAGAAGCAGACTAGTAAACTTGCCTGGAGTGCAGAGGGAGGATGGAGCAGAGAGAGAACACAGGGGTATGGGAATGTGGACAATGTGTGCTTCTTTTTCTTTTTCTTTTTTGAGACAGGGCCTCACTCTGTTGCCCAGGTGGGATTGCAGTGGCGTGATCACAGCTCACTGCAGCCTCAACCTCCTGGGCTCAAGCGATACTCCCATCTCAGCCCCCTAAGTTGCTGGGACCACAGGCCCATGCTACCATGCCTGGCTAATTTTTTGATTTTTTTTTTTTCAGAGACAGAGTTTCACTATGTTGCTTGGGCCTGTCTCAAATTCCTGAGCTCAAGTGATCCTCCTGCCTTGGTCTCCTAAAAGTGCTGGGATTATAGGCATGAGCCACTGTGCCTGGCCTACAATGTGTATTTTAAGGGCAGACGTGAGGGAGGCCATTCAGACAAGAGTGAGATATTACACAGAAGAGGGAGGAGGAGTTCACTGTGGCTGAAGCAAAGGACTGGTTGGCTGAAATGATAAAATTAGAAGAGGTAAGTTGAAGACAGATTGTGGAGGGCTCAGAAGGCCTGACTGAATGGTTTAGATTTGATTCCACTGGGAGCCATTGAAAGGTTTTCTTGAAGAGGGGGACAAAATGATCGAACCTTTAGAAAAATAACAGAAATCCAATATTTATAGTCACCATGATGTGGTAAGGTGAAATATTCAGGTTTTAAGTCTTAAAGTTCTTCAAGTCACTTAAATGTGCTTGCTGCTGCATCATATAATTTCCCACAAGTGTTATCCCTCACTCTTATCAGCACACATCTGAAAGCAAATGAACAAAAAAGGCAGGAAAATGGAATATCCAATCATCATCATGGCTCTGATCTCAACCTAAGTGAAACTAACACTTCTTGCAGGAGGTGGAAAACAGAGGGGAGCCAGAGAACAAGAAGAAACAGGAAGGAGGAAAGAACAGAGAGCTGTGGGGGTGGCGCTGGGGAAAGCTGAGCTGGAGACCACATTTGGTGCTGCAGAAGTCTTTGTCCTCTGTGAGACACTGGGAAGTGCTGTGTGGATATCATCTGTTCTCATGGAGTCACCAGGGAAGACTGTTCTTTTCTAAATAGAATCACCCTTGAGGGAGAACAATTGCCCTTCTTCAAGGGTTTTTTCCCTCCTATCCATTTTCTTTTTTGTTTTTGAAACAGAGTCTTGCTCTGTTGCCCAAGCTGGTGCGATCTTGGCTCACTGCAACTTCTGCTTCCTGGGGTCAAGCAATTCTTGTGCCTCAGCCTCCCAAATAGTTGGGATTACAGGCACCCACCACCACACCTGGCTAATTTTTGTATTTTTAGTAGAGACAGGGTTTCACCATATTGGCCTGGCTGGTCTTGAACTCCTGACCTCAAGTGATCCACCTGCTTAGGCTTCCCAAGTGGGGAATTACAGGTGTGAGCCACTGCACCTGGCCTCTCCCACCAACTTTCAATGACCAGACTCCTCGCTGTCCAAAGCCCCGCGCATGACATGCACTGCTCTTGTTCACCTCCTGGGGAAGGAAGAGCCTGGACTGCAGTGCCTTATAGGCCGAGGTCTGGCGCTGCTCTGTCACCTGCCAGCTGTGTCACTCCACCTCTCTGATCCTCCTTCCTTCCATGGTAAAAGAGCCTCACTGGTGGTTCCTAATATCCCAAAAATACTATGACATTGTAATGCTTACAGGATTATGGACATCAGGCCTTTGGGAAGGGGTTGGAAAAATACTTTTTTTCTCATAGAAACAGGTATTAAAACTGCTTCCTGTTGCTGTTAACCAAAGCAAGCAATTTCTCATTAGTTACTTCACAGGGAGATCCGATGGTTTGTTGAAGTGTCAAAACCTCATTAACATGTTTACCACAGGTGAGTGAGATCTTTTTTTCATGTTCTTTTTGATATGAAAACTTCCTTTAATAAAGTAATACATAAAACTTTTAAAATAAGGAGATGCTATGGTAACCAATTTAGTCTGAATAACATCTGTTTTTTTGGGAAAGAATAAAAATCGGAGAAATATGCAGAAATGTAGTCATTTTTCTTCTGCATCCAAGAGAGAAATCCATTTTGAGCCAAGTATTTGAGGATGGCCTAGTTTGAAGTGTAGTCAAACAAGTTTATAACAGGAGAACAAGATTCAGAGAAAGGAAATCCCCTAAAGGACAGTATGTGCAAAGGAAGGTCTTCTTGTCCTTAGAAAAGAACAACTTAAACAGAATTATTCTGACAATGTAAAGATGGTGATTCCCGATGGACTTGTGTCCATTTTTTTCCCCATTTGAAACAAAGACATACAAAATTTCTTGGAGAATTAGAAAAAAAATTATTTTTCTCCAACTTGAGAGCATGTTTGTGTCTCAAAATACATTTAGACTTGATCCAATCTGTCCCTCTTCCCCAGTTCATCTCTAATGGATGCAAAATGCTCCCTACTGGTAATTATCTCCAGCCCGCCTGAGATAGCAGCAGGCTGACCTGTTGGTCTATTTTCACCTTTACCCTCACAGTTCAGGTCAGGGAAGTCAAGGCTGGTCTGAGTGCTGTGCAACCGTCAGCAAGGATTAAAGGGAATGACTCACTCTTCCTTCACACCTTACCCATTGCCATTACCCTGGCAGCTGAATCTTCAAAAAACAGTGCCTTAGAGAGGAAATATAGGAGAAAGGAGAGAAGAGGAGAAGAGAAGAGAGGAGGCAAGAGGAGGGGAGGGAAAGAGAAGGAAGAGGACAAGAGAGGACAGGTGAGGTGAGGCGAGACGAGGCGAGGCGAGGGGAGATGGAGAGAAAACAGTAGCCCCACGTTTTACATCACTTCATCTCATACACTGCACAGTGTCACAGATAATGTTCCTTTTTCCCTCCGTTGACATTACTACTTTCTATCACAAAAGTTGATTCAATTAAATAATTTAATGGGTTTCTTTTATTTTTAGTTTTTAAAAACCTTTCAAACAAAAGTTTAGGATATAAGTTAATGCAAGAAGATTAGAACAGTGCCCAAGAACAAGAATACCATATATATGACAGGAACTCTTAACCTTCTGTATGATGAATGAATGGACAAAAGAGTGAATGAACAAGTAGTACTGCCCTAAGTAAAACACGTGAATGTCAGGCTAATATGACTGTGTTTTAGATTCTCAGATTTATACCATCTTCCTAAAAAAAAAAAAGACCCTAAAAACCTAGGATATGGTTTACAGCATAAACACCGTTATCTGTATAGCCTTGAGAAAAAGGCTATCTGAAGTTACGCACATGGGCTTTCTAAACACACAGTGGTATCAATAGTTGCTGCCTTTTATTTCTTTTCTAATTAATCTCACAGACTTGTACATGGGAGGAAACTTCCTGGTCACTTCATCACCTATTCAGTCTCCTCATTTCACAGATGAGTAAAGAGAGGCCCAGAAAGGTTCCGTGATTTGTCTAAACACACAGTTAAGAAATGACAGAGCTAGGATCAGAACCTGGGTCTTTTAGCTTCTAATCCAGTACTCTTCTTATTGCACTACAACACAATTTACAAAAAAAAAAAAAAATTCCCCCAGTTATTCTGGGCCCAAAGCTCTGAAGTTGCTACCTCAATCAAGAGCTAACTCTACTAGGTTTCTGATTCCAGCACAGAGAGAATGTGATGGTTCAGAAGATGAGAGAAATCAACACCTACAAGATCAGCATCTCTCACAAGTCTGGAAGTAGTGAAGTGAAAATCCTCTGGTTGCAGTTGTAGCAAACAAACGAAATAGATCCCCGAGGCAACAGGCAAAATGGCATGAATTTGCACATATGAAACATGCTATATTTTTGAACCCATGAAATACCAAAGCAACTTTTATTATATTAAGTAGGGCTTTAGTTCAACTATAGGTTTAGGGCAACCGTAAATACTAGGGACTGTCTCTCAAATTTTAGTTCTCTTAGACCAAAATGCATAGACCACAACTGGATTGAAATTAAGTCATGGCTGGGTGCAGTGGCTCACGCCTGTAATCCCAGCACTTTGGGAGGCCAAGGCGGGTGGATCACCTGAGGTCAGGAGTTCAACACCAGCCTGACCAACATGGAGAAACCCTGTCTCTACTAAAAATACAAAATGAGCCAGGCATGGTGGTGCATGCCTGTAATCCCAGCTACTCGGGAGGCTGAGGCAGGAAAATTGCTTGAACCCAGGAGGCAGAGGTTGCGGTGAGCCGAGATCGTGCCATTGCACTCTAGCCTGAGCGACAAAAGTGAAACTCTGTCTCAAAAAAAAGAAAAAAAAAAAAAATGAAGTCGCTTTACACTTTTTTCTTGCCCAGCTCTCCCTGTGATATCCCTCCTCATGTCGGCTTCAGCCATTTCTAGAGTCAAAACTTTCTCCAGACCAGCCTGGGCAACATAAGGAGACTCCATCTCTACAAAAAAGTTTAAAAATTAGCTGAGCCTGGTGGTGCCTGCCCATAGTTCCAGCTACTTGGGAGGCTGGGGTAGGAGGATTTCTTGAGCCCAGGGGTTCGAGGCTGTGATTGCACCACAGCACGCCAGCCTAGGCAGTACAGTGAGACCCCGTCTCAAAACAAACAAACAAAACCCATAACTTTCTCCAAACTAAAATACACTCAGAATAATGAGGCAAGCTTTCTTTTGTACTCCAGTCAGAACCTCTTCACGTAAGTAAAGCCCAAAAGATATATGGGCAATATTTGTAGACAATGTCTTAAACTCAACATTTGTTTACTGTGCCTAAACTCTAAATGGAAGTCACTACATGCTCCCCTGACATGTCTCACCAAGGGGAGGGAGGACAGCAAGGAGGAGGGGATCTCCCTAAACTGAAATATACCAACTTTACTCTGACAAAATTTATTCTTAAGGTGACTAAAAGTGCATAAAAACTTTTCAGCTAGTCAAAATAAGTAGGCAGAAATACCAAATTAGGTAATTTTGAAATATATGGGTTCTTTCAATAGACCTCTATAATTCACATAGAATGTTTGCTTGTCAAAACATTATCTATACCGGAATCAAATTTAGTCAGATTTAAAAACCAGGCAGGCAACTTATTATCTGTAAGAGCTATTGAGAAGAATAAATACAAAAGGACTGAAATAAAACATCAACAGCTGCAAGCAGCTTTGGAAAAAGAGGCTGAGACAGGTTTCTAAAATATTACTGATGTTGAGGGAGGTCTATTTTCATGTGATAACTATTTTTGTTCAATATCACCAACTTTCAATTTATAGCAAAACTGATACATTCAATTTCAGCTGTCTACTTCACAAATACAAGTCTATTTTAAATATCATGGTCACATTTATGTAAACATCTGGGAGAGTTCAGCAAAATATCTCTGCCATTTGGAAGTCCTAACACTTCAATGAACATAATTATTTCATAGCCATCTCATTCTGCTGTATTTTTTGACAATGTGAAAACCAATGGCATAAAAATGAACTCCAGTAAGACAAATGATTAAATCAAACCTTGTTATTTAAATCTATGTTTGCCCAACCACTTTCCCTTAAAGCCAATTCTCAATCAAATTCAAGAAAATATGGCAATATGTTTTAGAGCATGAAAAAAGTTTGAGCATGCTAACGAACCAACTTGTAAAATATAATTACAAAAGATTACAAAAATGCTATCTTGAACATCTTACTGGTATAAATTGCATAAACTCTCTCATGCAACATATGTCATTCAGAGTAAAGAGGAAGGAACAGGATTTTAAACATCACATCCATTTAGGAAATTGGATATCAAATACTCCCATCTCCTGTCATGATGATGCTTTAGTTAATATCTTTTATTCGATTTTCCAGAGCTATCAAAATGAACCACGAAGAATAAAAGTACACAATGAAAAACTAATTATTTTAACAGAGGTTAAGCTAGGAAGGGCCTTGTGTAGCAACATCCTATGTTATTTCATTCAAACTATCTGCTAACAACAGCAGGAAAAAGGTTTGTATTCTTACCAATGAATTTCTGAGGCATTGAGCTTTTTCGTTTTGCCACATTGCTTGCTAATCTGTCCAGTACGAGAGCTCTTTCACTTCCCATCTCTGCTTTGATGTGTCTTGCCTCCGCACTTGCTGGTTTGGAAAAATGTAAAACGAAGAGAGAAAAGAACACATTGGTACATGGGGAGAAAAGGAAATAAACTGGAGGGAGAAGTGTCCGAAGTTGGATGCACACTCTATTGTTGTTACCTGTTATAACTGCTCAGATTCTTGCCTGGGGTACCTGCTGTGGTCAGTGAAGCCGACACCAGGGCACATTCAAATCTTGCAGTCTTATGCCGAGATGGGAAAGCTCGACCCATCCCCAACCAGTACCTTCATTAGCAAGAGGAAGTATTAAATAAACAGCCTGGACGTGGTTGGTTGCAAAAAGATAGATAGATGGAGATCTAACCCCCGATCAGCCTTCTTTCTGATTCTGAGTAACTGCGTGTGACACCTGCAGACTGATATAATTCTTAACAACTTTGAAAAAAAAGCATGGTGCCCCAGATTTACTGCTCTGTTTATGTTAACAGCGCTTTTGAAAATAGATACACTCACATAGATAGCAAGACATCTACTCAGTGATTTGTGTATTGAAATTCTGAGTGGTTTCTTTCTTTTTCTTTTTCTTTTTTTTTTTCAGCACTCTCCTCTCAGTTCCTATCTTTCATATTCTGTTTCTCTGGGCTCTGTATTATCTGTTTCATATGCTCTTCACATTTCAAAATAGTCTCAGTTAAAATTTCCCTAAGCAACACTTCTGCCTTGAAATTAAAGAACAATTTGTATAACGCATCTCTATTGAATTTCTAATAAAAATGTGAATAAAAACTGCCTATGGGCTGGGTGCGGTGGCTCATGCCTGTAATCCCAGCACTTTGGGAGGCAGAGGTGGGCGGATCACCTGAGGTCGGAGTTCGAGGCCAGCCTGACCAACTTGGAGAAACCCTGTCTCTACTAAAAATACAAAATTAGCCCGGCGTGATGGTTCATGCTTGTAATCCCAGCTACTCGGGAGGCTGAGGCAGGAGAATCACTTGAACCTGGGAGGCGGAGGTTGCAGTGAGCCGAGATGGCACCATTGCACTCCAGCCTGGGCAACAAGGGCAAAACTCCATGTCAAAAAACAAAGAAACCAACAAAACACAAAAAAACCTGCCTATGAATGTGGGCTAATTGCCCATCCACAAATAGACCTGTGAGTGGTGTAGGAGGCCTGTGGTTCTCCGACCTGGCTGCACATTAGACTCACCTGAATAGCATGTAAGAAATACCTATGCCCAGGCCCCCCTTCAGATCAACTAAATCAGGATGTCTGGTATAGGGGCCTAGGCAAGAATATTTTCAAACCTCCCCAGATGATTTTAAAATGCAGCCAGAATTGAGAACTACTAGAAGAGTATATAAATAGTGGCAATATCTAATCAACTAAAATAGTAAACTGTAATGAATATAATTTACCTCAATTCAGCAGGCAGTGCCCAAATTTATGTCTAAAGTTCAAAGAGGGCCAGGCACGGTGGCTCACACCTACAATCCCAGCACTTTGGGAGGCCAAGGCGGGCAGATCACCTGAGGTCGGGAGTTCGAGACCAGCCTGACCAACATGGAGAAACCCCATCTCTACTAAAAATACAAATAATTAGCTGGGTGTGGTGGCAAATGCCTGTAATCTCAGCTCTCGGGAGGCTGAGGCAGGAGAATAGCTTGAACCCAGGAGGCAAAGGTTGCGGTGAGCCGAGATTGCACCATTGCACTCCAGCCTGAGCAACAAGAGCAAAACTCCATCTCCAAAAAATAAATAAATAAATAAATAAATAAAATAAAGTTCAAAGAGACACCAGCTGCTCTAAATACAAGGCTTGACATTTTAACACATGATGCTAGCCTGAGCCAGGGATCAGCAAACTTTTGTCTGTAAAGGGCCAGACAGTAAATTTTAAAAATTTGTCAGACACATATAGTCTCTATGTTATATTCTTTTTTTTTTTTTCTGTCCCACAGCCTTTTAAAAATGTAAAAATCCCTGTACACAAACAGGCCACTGGCTGCACTTGCCCAGAGTGCCACCGTTTGTCTTCACCTACCCTGGGCAAACATATTGTGATGCTGTAAACATTTTTCTCTGTTTTCTCATAAACACTTCAGGAGATCCAAACTAAAATGAACTATCCATACATTTCTATTATGTCTAAGGAAGAATAAATTGAAATTAGTTTAAGGGATTAGAGTAAGAAACAAGTAGTGGCTGGCACAGTGGCTCACCCCGTCATCCCAGTGCTTTGGGAGACTGAGGCAGGAGGATTGCTTGAGGCCAGAGTTCGAGACTAGCCTGAGCAATATAGCAAGATCCTGTTTCTACAAAAAGCAATTTAAAAAAATTAGCCGGGCATGTTGGCATGCACCTGTAGTCCTAGCTACTTGGGAGACTGAGGTGGGAGGGTTCCTTGAGCCCAGGGGTTTGAGGTTATAGTGAACTATTAAGGTAACTGCAAAGACCGCAATTACTTTTGCACCAACCTATTAGTGCCACTGCACTCCAGCCTGAGTGACAGTGTCTAAAAAAAAAAAAAAAAAAAAACAAGCCCCAAAGTATTAAATATTTCTAATTTTATTAGTGGCCTTATAAAACTGTATGTTAGTCATTACCCAATACATTATAAAGCTCAGTTTTCATTATTTAGTTAATTTATTTACATCTTTTTGAAACAGGGTCTCAACTCTGTCACCCAGGGTGGAGTGCAGTGGCATGATCACAGCTCACTGCAGGCTCAACCTCCTGGGCTCAAGTAATCCTTCTACCTCAGCTTCCAAAGTTGCTGGGACTACAGTCTAAAGCCACCAGGCCTGGCTAATTAAAAAAAAAAATTTTATTAGTCTCAATATATTGCTGAGTCTGGTCTCCAACTCTTGGCCTCAGGCAGTCCTCCCACTTCAGCCTTCCAAAGTGTTAGGATTACAGGCATGAGCCATTGCACTCAGCCAAAACTCAGCTTTTTTTTTTTTTTTTTTTTTCTGGAATAACATAAAATCTGGCTCTGCCAGGTGTGGTGGCACTAGCTCATAGTCCCAGCTACTCAGGAGGCTGAGGTGAGAGGATGGCTTGAGCCTAGGAGTTCAAGTTCAGCTTGGGCAACACAGTGAGATCCCATCTCTTAAAAAGAAATCCAGCTCCAAAAATGAGAAAGGGAAGAGGATGATAATAATGACAATACTTACTAGACAGTGAGTTTCTTGTCAAAAATAACTCTAGCCTCTAAAGAAATAAATCATAGCCTTCAGTGAAGCTATTAACAACTATTTGTGTAAATGAAAACAGTAAGGGTCAGAATAGGGGGCCTGAGTGGCTTTTGGGCTAGTGCAAAAGTACTGGATTGACTCTGGCTGACCAGCAGTTGTAAATAACGGGCACTTCAGCCACAAGACACTGCTATTGAGTGAAGAGGGTCAAATTCTGTCCAGCACAGGGATAGGTTTAAATGACCAAACAGGAAATTATTTATATATATTATTTCCTTTCACACAAAGCCACCACCAGATGTGGCACTACCCAAAGCCCCAAGAACAGAGAGATGAAAGACAAAGCTTGGAATTTGCAGTAAGTTCCTGGGCTGTTAGAAGGAGACTTTTTTCTTAGAATCAGGGGAGAGGCAGCTAAGTTTGCGCTTTGACTAGGAACATTCATCCTGGTTCCAGCAATTTTGAGAAGATTAAATCTAAGTAAGCCTCCCCTCAACCCTGCAGTTATCAACAAAAAATTTATAGGGAAAAAAAGAATGAAAAACAGTATTCTGGGAATGTTTACCTTTTATGCCCATTTTACCATTGTTCTTACTAGTCTCTTATGGTTCCTCTCACTGCCAAATCATTACCCAGGAATTACCCCAAGCACGGTGCTACCCATCTAGTTTTCCCATTTGTTTCTCAGCAGTCGCTGTCTACATTTTACTGAAGTCAATGTCAATTACAACAAGCAGCTTTCTGAGGACACGTAATCAACATCCTCTACATTTGGGAGGATGCTGAAGTGTGGACACATTGACCTAAATAACTGTAATTAGGGCAGGTCACTAAATGGCAAACTTTTGAGATAACATCACCTTTTATTCCTTGTTACCCACCAAACTGGTCTTGAGAGTCATTTCCAGATAAACATTACTCTGTAAATCAGTGACCAAATGCCTGACATTTAAAAACATAAAATTCTGCAGTGTTCATGGATGGACATATTTTGAGGCATGGATGGAGACTTCTCCATTTCCACAACTCCGATTAGATTAAAAGAAATCCTCTGAAACGAATCTAGAGGACTTCTGTTCACCCATGCCCTCTTTCTGGGTCATTCACTCAAAATATTAACTACAAGAGCCCCACCCTCATTGTACATGTGAACACACTCCTACTGATTCAGTTGATCTTCACTGAATTAACCTTGTTTTCTAGTTGATAAGTTAGGCAAAGGCTAGTTTTCAATTGAAGATGGCACTCTCATTTTCTTTCCTAAACTGCTAGTCTTTTGCCTCACACTTGTTGGACAGCTGATGCACAATACCATGAAATGAGCGCCCTTTGAAACACAAAGAGCCAGGTGCCATGGCTTGCGCCTGTAATCCAGCACTTTGGGAGGCCGAGGCGGGAGGATTGCTTGAGCCCAGGGAGCTATGATCTTGCCATTGCACTCCAGTGTGAGGAACAGAGTGAGCCCTGTCTCTAAACAACAACAACAACAACAACAACACACACACACACATCACACATACACAAAGAAATGCTTTGTAACTGGACAAGTTCTTTGGGATTACTGAGCGGTTTAGGCAGTGCACTGAAAAGAAAAAAAAAGAGGACTATTGGCTTTTGGTCCTTTTCTCCAACTTTAGGACCCAACTGTCTATTTATACAAACAGTCTAGACTTGTTATCTTGCCACATCATGTCTCAGAAATGTAAGTGGAGGGAAACCAGTTTGGCAAGATAGTAAGGGAACAAGATAATGGGTTTAAATGACGAAATAGGAAATCCGTTCCTGGGTGGTGTTTGGTGGTTTAATGCTGCAAGTGGTGGGTGTGGGGAATATGGGATGGTGGCAAGGAACAATTTGCACATTCAGTTCATGAGTGAGAACAGAATGAGTAGGACTGTCATTGTGGATCAATTTCCCTTCACATCGCTTGCCTACTAAATAGTAGATATACTAATTTTCATTAGAAAAGTTATTTTAAAGACGTGCTGAAAAAATAATAAAATGTAGTACAAAGTCACATTTACAGATTAGGTTACTACCTTTATTCCCTGTATAAGTCTTAATATTTGGTTTTAGTTAACTGTTTCCATGATACAATTTCTATTTCAAAGTCATTGGAGGTTTAACTATGTAATTGTGCTGTGCTTTTGTTTTTGTTCAAAATCCTTCATTAGATCCTGAAGCGTTAAGTGGAGCTTAAATAAGAAGTATTGCTTCCTGTTTCTTCTATGGTGTGGTCAGTCAGTAACTAATGGAGAGTGGAAAAAAGTGGTGTTATTATGCAATAGAAATTGTCTAACAAGAGATTGGTATCAAAGACAGAGGCAGGTTCTAACAAAAAAGTTTCATAAAACTGTTGCCTTTTTGAACAAGTAAAATGAATACTACCTGTGAGATAGTATTTTTTATTTTTTGAGACGGAGTCTTGCTCTGTTGCCTAGGCTGGAGTGCAGTGGCATGATCTTGGCTCACCACAACCTCTCCTTCCCGGGTTCAAGCAATTCTCCTGCCTCAGCCTTCCGAGTAGCTGGGACTACAGGCGCATGCTACCATGCCTGGCTAATTTTTGTATTTTTAGTAGAGATGGGGTTTCACTATGTTGGCCAGGCTGTTCTGGAACTCCTGACCTCGCGATCCACCCACCTCAGCATCCCAAAGTTCTGGGATTACAGGCGTGAGCCACCGCGCCCGGCCAGTATTGATTTTTAAAAAGGATAGGTTGGGGCCAAGTGCGGTGGCTTACGCCCGTAATCACAACAATTTGGGAGGCCAAGGTGGGCGAATTACCTGAGATCAGGAGTTTGAGACGCCTGGCCAACATGGCAAAACCCCGTCTCTACTAAAAACACAAAAATTAGCTGGGCGTGGTGGCAGGTGCCTGTAATCCCAGCTACTCAGTAGGCTGAGGCAGGAGAATTGCTTGAACCCAGAAGGTGGAGGTTGCAGTAAGCTGAGATCGTGCCACTGCACTCCAGCCTGGGTGACAGAGCGAGACTCTGTCTCAAAAAAAAAAAAAAAAAAATAGGCTTGGAAAACAAACAAAAATTTTTAAACATTTTCTTTGGTCTGCTAAATTGGTAAAAATATAAATTTATTCTGAAGCCCTCATGCTTATATTAGCTTGAAGAGCTATTGAAGATGAAAAGTTTGGAGTCCTAGATTCATAAATAGATGTGATTATTCAATTACTTAAAAATATTATTATTGCTAGAACTCATTGTTACATAAAAATATTTCCTGCTCCAAGTATTCATAATCTGTGTGAAATGAGGTTAAATGAATCTCTATACCAGCTGTTAGTCTCTTTCTGAAATAAGAATCAAGCTAATGAGAAAATGCAGTCCATGGTCTTTTGTATTTTTCTTTCTTTTCATATATACCCCATTAAGACAGAATTGGAATATTCTGATGGTGTCACTTGTGATGCCTGATGTAGAAACTTGGACTAAAGTAGCAATATCACTTGTGTCTTTTTTTTTTTTTTTTTGAGATGGAGTCTTGCTCTGTTGCCAGGCTAGAGTACAGCGGCACGATCTCAGCTCACTGCAACCTCCAACTCCCGAATTCGAGCGATTCTCCTGCCTCAGCCTCCTGAGTAGCTGGGACTACAGGCGAGCGCCACCACACCCAGCTAATTTTTGTATTTTTAGTAGAGACGGGGTTTCACCATGTTGGCCAAGATGGTCTCCATCTCTTGACCTTGTGATCCGCCTGCCTCGGCCTCCCAAAGTGTTAGGATTACAGGCATGAGCTACCGCGCTCGGCCAGGATTGTAAATCCTTAAAGTGTAGGGGCTTAACCTCAACTCATCTTTACAAACAGCTTTGATACGAAGCCTGGCACATAGAGAACTCAACAAATGCTATCTGGATAAAAGAAATGATCAGCAAGGCCAGAAGTCCTGTTGCCCAATACCTGCATTTTTTTGCAGGCTGGTCTTCACTCCAAGGCCTTTTTACCCATCTGCTTGCTTCCAGAAAGTCCTGCTTCCCCTTGCAGGCAGGTTTGTCCACAGGCTTGGCTCTCACACTACGCTGCACTTCAATTTACAATAAGCACTTGAAGAATGAGTGCTGCAGGCACAACAGCAACGGAGCATCACCTCTTTACAAGTGACGGATGAGGCATAAGATGTACTATCCTGCTCAGGCTCAGAATGGAACCCCATGTCCACAATGGACTCCCAATTCTAAGAAGGAAACAGAAATGGAAACCATACATGGAAGGGTGCAAAATAGTTAAAGAATTGGCTTATGTTGGGTTAAATATTCTGTAAATTTTGGCCTCAGGAAAAATTATAGGAACTATTTGAAATATAAAAGAGTAATGTATGAACTGAGATGCAGTAACTTGATTAAGCTGTGAATTTACACATTTATAACCTGAAACCACCATTACAACATATTTGTTTGAAAAAAAAAATAAAAACTTGCTGACTTAGTTAACCCCTTATCTTTTTTTGCTGAGACTTAAAGTATGGTGCACGCATCCACCAAACCACCCTATGAAATGCAAATTAACTCAACCTCTGTATTTCAGCATTTCCTGAATCACCTAATATCACTGAGAATAGCTAAAATATTACTTTTGATACGTTTCCTTATTTGAAATTCCTAAAAAAGGTTGTGAGAATGGGAAGTAAGGTGGTGACCTTACTTCAAAATCAGTAATTTTGAACTTACTGTTTATAGAGTGTAGTTTTCTGATTTTTCCCCCTCCTTCCAGGAGAATCAGGACACACATATATGTATATATGTGTGTGTCTATTAGTATGTGTGTTACTATTTCTTTTGCCAACCAGATAATATATAATCTTTAAGAAATATAGCTAATCAAGCCAAAAAGTGGAAAAGGTGTAAAAGACTCAAATGTCCATTAGCTGATGAATGGATAAATGGAAAGTGCCATATCCAAACAATGGAATATTATCCAGCCATAAAAAGGAATGAAGTCCTGATAAATGTTTCAGCATATATAAATGCCTCAAAAACATTTTGCTAAGTAAAAGGAGCCGACACAAAAGGCCACATATTGTATGATTCCATTTATGTGAAATGTCCAGAACAGGCGAATCCATAGAGACAGAAGGTAGATTGGTGGCTGCCAGGAGCTAGATGGAGGGAGAATAGGGAGTGACTGCTAATGAGCACAGCACTGCTTTTGCGGATGGTGATAATATTCTGAAATTAGATAGTGGTGATGGTTGTACAACTTTGTGAATATACTAAAATTATTGAAATGTGCACTTTAAAAAGGTAAATTTTATAGCATGTGAGTTATGTTTCAAGTTTTTGAAAATTAAAAAATATGACTAATCACAAAAACAACTAAAGTTCTGGTGAATTTTAAGTAGGTCACTGAATTTTGGGTGAGTCTCAGTCTTGTCACCTCTAAAATGAAGAAGTAGGGTCAGATGCTCTCTTTCATTCTATCTTTAAATATCAGTGATTCTACTTGGAATATGATAGATTTTCATAGCTTGGGAATCTCTTACAGTGGGAGCTTTGCCTATTGTCTGAAATACAGAACTGCAAGTAGAGATGCCTACATTCCGTCTTGAGCAAGTACTGCCTGACTGCCATGAAGCATGCCACTTAAGATGTCGAAATCTTTCCTAGCAAGCAGACTCAGATAAAAGCAAAACAAAGAGAAGAAGATGTCAAAACCCAAATATTAGGTTTCTCTTTTTATTTTATTATTATTGTTTTAGAGATGGTGTCTTGCTTTGTTGCCTAGGCTGGGCTTGAGCTCTTGGGCTCAAGCAATCCTCTTGCCTCAGCCTCCTTAGTAGCTAGGACTACAGGTGTGTACCATGGTGTCTGACCTGTTTGTTTTTTATAAGGGGGTAAACACTTCTTTTTATTGGATAAGCTTTATCCAAATAAGTTGGATTTCCTTTATCAAGTTAGAAGGCCAACTCCTTGATAAAACCAAAGATGCCATTAGGATAAAAAGCAGAAGCACTGCAAGCCAACAGAATTCAGTTGGCCAGCTCCTAACATCATGCAATAGGTTTTATCTAAAACAAAAGTTTCCTCTCACTCAAAATGAGGGCAGTTTAAGTAGTCATTTCTACTCCATTTTTCCTGAGTTTCACATTATTTCTGTCATCTTTTTGTAATTTTTCTGTTTTAGCCTATTCAAACTACTCAACTGCAACAATTGCTGTCAAACACTAAATCCCATGAGGTTTGTACCTATTCTAAATAAGCAATTGGTTCAAGTTATCAAATAAAAATGTCAGACAACCCAAGCTGCAGAACCAGGCTGATAGCCAACTCAATGGGACAAAGGACAGCTGCAGAGATGTGACACAAAAAAGTTTCAGGCTGTTTCAACAAAGGATTAAAAGGAAATAAAACCACAATTGAGATATAGAAGAACATCTAGTGTTTCAACCAATTGCCAGTAGGCATCTAACTCAAATCAGTGAATAAAAGAACGAATCCCCAAAGCCAAATAAAAGCATCACAATAAATCATATGAGTAGAAAAGGATATAAATTGGGCCTTGTGCAAAGAAAATCCTTGTAGTTTTAATTGACTCTTCCCTAGCCACTCCCCAACCTCCTCTACCTTCAATTTTTGCCATTTTTTGTAAACGACAACTCCATTCTTCATCAATCTGTTAGGAAATCTTGTTGACTCTACCTTTAAATATACAGAGAATTAGAATACTTCTCACCACCTCTACCACTAACAAGACATAATTTTCTCTTGCTTGAATTATTGCAATGGCCTCCTAAATGGACCCCCAATTTCCAAGCTTGCCCCAAATACAATCTCTTCTCAAAAGCAAGTACAGTGATTCTTTCAAATGAGAAGGCCAATGATGTCACCTCTTTGTACAAAACTCTCTAAAGATTTTTAATTTCACTCAGAGTAAAAGCCAAAGCCTTTACAATGGCCTGCAAGGCCTGAGAAGATCTGGTTTCCCATTTCCTCTCTGGCTTCAGGTCCCATTACTCACTGTATTCCAGACACACAGGACTATGTACACTTCTTCAAATTTGTGCCCCAGGGCCTTTGCTCTTGCTGTTTCCTAGTTATCTGCAGGGCTCACTCACCCAGTTAAGAAGCCTGTTAAAATGTTAACCTCTTTGAAGCCTTCCCTGATTCTCACCCTCACTCCTCAGCAACTGCTTCATTTTTCTCAATAGCGCTTACCACCCTCTAACCTTCCAACTTACAGTTAGCTCATTTACTTTCTTTATAATCTGTCTGCCCCCAGTAAAATATAAACTCCGCGAGTCTTTTTACTTACTATTGTATCTCACCACCTAGGACAGCAGATGCTCACTAAACCTGTGTTGCGTGAACTCACCAGTGTCCCCCGGGTCAGTGCTCTGAAGAAATGTACGGCAGCGCTCCTTGTGCTCCTCAAGGGAACTTCTCTGCTTGTAACTCCTTCCACAAAACTCACATTTGTAGGGTTTCTCCACTAGAAGGAGAACATAAGGGGCACTCAGTGACCCTCAGGGGTTCCACACAGGTCAGGCACTGGGACTCTGTGACAACTGTTCACTAGAAATGAGACTGCTGAGTGAAGCCAGATTATTTGGATACTTTTGAATCTATATTTTAAATTTGGTAAGCTTAAATAAGGTTATGGTCTATAATCAATTATTATGTCAGAGTATTCTTCGAAAGGATCACCTCCTATCACAAATGGAAGAATCTGGATTTAGTGATTACCATTTAGCATAGTGTTTTGGCTTCAGGTCAAATTTTTGTTTCCTTTGGGAAAAAGAAAATAGGGCCCTTTTATTCTTCAAGGAGGTTAATGTGGTATAAGCAATGAAATAGGAAAGGATTCCTTATTTTGGACATCCATCTGGCAGTAAGTAAAGATTGCTGTAGTTTGTGGGAGTTAGCCATTCGGCTAGAAACTGATGGCCTTTTCAGAACATTGACATATTTGGGTAAATTTAGCTCATCCTTGCCACGTGGCTATAGCAAAGTCTAGGCTGAAACAACAAAAACTGAGCTAATTAACTACGGATTTTTTTGTTTTTTTGTTTTTGAGACAGGGTCTCACTCTATCACCCAGGCTGGGGTGCAGTGGCGCAATCACAGCTAGCTACAGCCCCAACTTCACAGGCTCAGGTGAAGTCTTGGCCTCCCAAAGTGAGAGGTTTACAGGTGTGAGCCATTGCACCCGGCCTGGATATTTTTGAATAATAGAAATAAAAATAGGCTGGGCACAGTGGCTCACACCTGTAATCCCAGCACTTTGGGAGGCCAAAGTGGGCGGATCACCTGAGGTCGGGAGTTCGAGACCAGCCTGCCTAACATGGCAAAACCCCATCTCTACTAGCCAGGCACAGTGGCTCACGCCTGTAATCTCAGCACTTTCGGAGGCCGAGGTGGGCGGATCACGAGGTGAGGAGTTCGAGACCAGCCTGGCCAATGTGATGAAATCCCATCTCTACTAAAAATACAAAAATTAGCCAGGCGTGATGGCGTGAGCCTGTAGTCCCAGCTACTCAGGAGGCTGAGGCAGAAGAATCGCTTGATCCTGGGAGGCGGAGGTTGCAGCGAGCTGAGATTGCACCACTGCACTCCAGCCTGGGCGACAGAGTGAGACTCCATCTCAAAGAAACAAAGAAACAAAATTAGCCGGGCGTCGTGGTAGGCATCTATAATCCCAGACTACTAGGGAGGCTGAGGCAGGAGAATCGCTTGAACCTGGGAGGTGGAGGTTGCAGTGAGCTGAGATGGCGCCACTGTACTCCAGCCTGGGTGACAGAGTGAGACACTGTCTCAAACAAACAAAATTAGCCAGGCGTTGTGGTAGGCATCTATAATTCCAGCTACTAGGGAGGCTGAGGCAGGAGAATTGCTTGAACCTGGGAGGTGGAGGTTGCAGTGAGCCAAGATCACGCCACTGCACTCCAGCCTGGGCAATAGAGCAAGACTCCATCTCAAAAAAAGAAAGAAAGAAAGAAAGAAAAATGAATTGTAAAAATGACTTCGTCAAAATGTCTAAGATGAAGGAAAAGTTTCACCCATACAATTCATGCAACCTTTATTCTGCCAACTCCCCAAATGTTTTATTGCTTGAAATATGTAAGTAATAACTTCAACTATCTGTGCAAGACTGGTCTTTCTGATTGTTGATAGAATATACTCAATGCATTTGTCAGTTTTAGGGGCTAAAATTTTTCTTTTCTTTTTTTTTTTTTTTTTTTGAGATGGAGTCTCGCTCTGTCGCCCAGGCTGATGTGCAGTGGCGCAATCTCGGCCCACTGCAAGCTCCGCCTCCCGGGTTCACGCCATTCTCCTGCCTCAGCCCCTCCGAGTAGCTGGGACTACAGGCGCCCGCCACCACGCCCGGCTAATTTTTTGTATTTTTAGTAGAGACGGGGTTTCATCGTGGTCTCGATCTCCTGACCTCATGATCCGCCCGCCTCGGCCTCCCAAAGTGCTGGGATTACAAGCGTGAGCCACCGCACCCGGCTAAAATTTTTATTTTCTAACTCCTCTTGCTCTGTTTAAAACAGAGGCTTTGGGATTTAAAGCACTAAAAGATCCTTATGGAATCCTAAATTAAAACAAATGCAGGTTTGCTAGGGCTAAAAATGTTACGTTTCTGCATAAATTGGGTTCTCTGGAATCTGTCTTTAAAAAGCCTACTATTGTTTCTTACTTGAAAAAGGCAACAGTAGAGAACTATTCTAATTTTTTCGAACCAAACTCATCCTTAATTCATTACTTTGAAAAATGAGCTGTAAAAGAGAGAAACCCTTCAATTGCCAATTATGATCTCTCATGGTGGGTTTTGTTGGGGCTGACTTGTTTAATCCTAGTGGCTGAATTATAACAAGTTTTGAGTTTGGGGCTAGGTTTTAATCAAAGCAGTAGATGTGAACTGACATAAAAACAAGCCTTTTTTTCCAATTAAAATTTTGCCAGATAACATCAAGAACATGAGGTCCCAAATTTGAAAATAAACTCAGTCTTATTTTTCTAGGACGGAAATTCTAAATCTTGAAAAAAAAAGTATTATCTTGGTCAAAATAAGGAGTAAAAACATCAAGACAGCACAAACCTTTTTACAAATCCTTACTGTTGTTCAATCTTTTAGAGATTTAAAATAAGTAGGCTGGCTGGGCATGGTGGCTCATGCCTGTAATCCCAGCACTTTGGGAGGTCAAAGTGGGAGGAATGCCCGAGCTCAGAAGTTTGAGACCAGCCTGAGCAACATAGTGAGACCTCATGTTTATTTAAAAAAAAAAAAAAAAAGTGGGCCGATCAAGAGGAAAGTTGGATTTAATAAATTTATCCTGAATGGCCAAAAAGTAGCCCCCAAACAATGATTTATATCCAGATTACAGTTTTTCATAATTTACAAACTGTACATCATTTGCTTGTCTCGTCTTTTGAATGGAAAGAGTGTGTGTGTTAGGAAAATAATCTTCTAATAAAGTTTACCAGAAGAAAATACTAATGGCTATAATTTTCTCACAAAAATTAAAAAGACATTTTTTATAGGGTGGGCTCTTCCTATCTGACTGTGTTGTTCTCCAGGGGTGCGAGGATGGTGAGGAGATGATAATCTCCACTGAGGCAGACGGAGAGCAATTAGTGCCTTAATGGTCGTGTAATTAGCCCTAGAGGTCTCTGCTGTTGTAACCCTTCAGAACAAGAATGACAGATTGAAACCTTCCTACTTAACTCTTTCTAGTTTCCACACTGGGCTCTGAGGAATGCAGTTCCTAGACATGGAATGCTCATTTCTCTCACTTACCAGAATGTGTCCTAAGATGCCCCGTGAGCGCATCTCTTCTTTGGCATGCATAGTTGCAGAGGTGACACTTAAAAGGTTTTTCCCCTGTGTGCAGTTTAATGTGGCGGAGGAGGTTACCTTTCTGAGTAAAAGATGCCCCACACTGATTACACTGGAATGGGCGTTCACCTTTAAAAAGGACAAAAAAGGAGATTTCTGGTCACAGGCAAGTGGAGAAACATATGCACAGATTAGATGCCTAGGGCAAAAGCTCATCTTTTAGACAGTTACTGTTCACATTGGGATCAGTTGGGAGCTGCATTTCAAGGCAAGCCTAAGACTTACTTATGAAATCTCCTCTGTAGAACAGAAAAAGCACCCACTAGCAAGGCTATTTTAGGTATCATACTGAATCAGAGCAAAGAAACAAGAGTAGCTCTAGAAGTGCTTTCTAGATCTAAGTTTTTATATTACTTGGTACTCCTTTTTTTTTTTTTTTTTTTTTTTTTTAGGCAGGGTCTTCTTACTCTGTTGCTCAGGCTGGAGTGCAATGGTCCCATCATGGCTCACTGAAACTTTGACCTCCTGGGTTCAAGTGAGCCTGTCACCTCAGCCTTTAGAAAAGCTGGGACTACAAGTGTTTGCCATCATGCCTGGCTAAGTTTTTAGTATTCCTTTTGAATATAATCTCCTTTAAAAAAAGAGCCAGAAACTAAAGTCCTTACAAGGTGTTGAGGGCTAGAAATTCTCCTTTTTAAAGTCTTCATATGAGATGTGGGATGGAATCAACTGGCTCAAGTGCGATGGTTGTGTTTGTATGCATTTTTATAGACTACCTGTTTATTGTCTGAAGATACATTATTTTAAACTGGAAATAAAAACTATGTCCTTTCATTTGCCAAATTTGAACCCAATACAATAAGATTTGCTCTTATTAAAAATGTTATGCAAAAATATACAAAAGATGGCTAAGAAGCAAATCACACAATTCAACTCCTACTTAGAAACTGAAGAAAAAGTATTTGGCTGACCTAGAACACTGTGCTCTCTACAGTCTTTTTTTATTCATAGCATTTGCAATATGTTTGCCAAATGCATGGTGAGGCAGGAATAAAAAGCACTGAGTAAATGGCAATGTAGAGAGAGAGATACATCAGCATTATAGCAAAACTCAATGAAAGTAACCAAAAGTTCCAAATTCCACCACTTCATTTCTCATGTGGCTGCATTAGGATAGTTTTCAGAAGAATGAAAAAAGCAGACTATTTACCAGTATGGCTTCGCTTATGAACCATTAAGACATTGAAGCTGATGCAGGATAATCCACACACATCGCAGTTCATCTTTCCACTGGTTGGCCTGCTACTATCGAATGAGACAACATGTCTCTCCAACTTAATGTTTTCATATTCATTATATTCTCTTGAATAGCTGTAAGGGATTTCAGGCTCTTCTGCATTTCCCATGGGCTCTGGCTTTAAAACATTCTCATCTCTTTCACCGTATTCATCTTTCACTTTCATTGAATCATCTGCAGGGAAGAAAATGCAAGAAATGAACAATGACTGTACTTGAAGCTATCAAAGCAGCTCAAACAGCAGAGACCCACAACTGACAATTAAATACCAAACGAAGCTAACAAAACACTGTACATCTACAAAACAAGAAAGCACCATTAGCATGACCGCACGTTATTTAAATTCGGAACCACAGTCAGAGGAAAACACATATACTTACACACATAAAAATAGACGATAGTGTTTTAGGCTATCCAGATAATTACAGATAATAGATTTTAGCTAAGTTTGCTCAAAGTAGCCATGAAACAAACATTGAGCAACTCTTCTCCAGTACTAGGGGAGAGGAAGGGTTCTCAGATCTAGTACTGTTTTGGTGGCTACAGTTAAAAAGGCAAGGTGATGTACTCTTAGGTTTCAAGGAGAAAATATTGTTTGAATCCTTCAAATGCATCCAATGTAAGCCATTAAGATTAAGAGTTGACTAGTTAATGTAGTTTTTCTAATTTTAAGCCATGCGTTGCCTCTTCCCCTTCCACGTATATGAATTGCTAAAACACATCTTATCTCTTTCTCTCTTGGAGCTGAGAAAGGTACAACACTGACTGTAGAGGAAGCTGTCAGTACTAATGAAAAAGTGTTGAGAAAGACAAAAGGAAAAGTAATTCTTTCATATAACCTAAGGAGTCACTTTCATTGACACAGGTAAGTGGGGCTCAATCTAAATAAGGGGAAGGATCCTTAGGTCCCAAGTTAGGGAGGACTAAACTCAAGGACTCAAGGATTGTGTAATAGGACTGGATAGGAGAGGAGGGACTGGCTCAAGTGAGTTGGCTGACCAAGTACTATCTTAAGAGCTGCAATGTAAATGAATGAAATTTAAAAGAAGAGCTGTAATACTCTTCATGAAGAGCATAAGAACATGTGAAGAACGTGGGAAAAATATGAAGAACATAAGAAACAAAGAAGGCAAATTTATGTACTTGCACTGACACTAGTAAAACCTAAGAATTTGCCTGATGTAAGAATAATAAACATTTGTAAGGGATTTTTCATATATAAAATATGCTATATAAATGCTTCCTTTTTCAACCATTGGTCCTTAGAAATCGAAGGTTGTACCTCCCCATGAGGAATCACAAATCAATGGAGTGTAGGGCTGGAAAGGAATTTAAAGGTCATCTAATCCAACCCTCTTGTTTCTCAGATGAGGAAATCTGGGAGCAGAGATGTTTTCAGTCTTTTGTCGAAGGTTACACATCCAGTTACTGGCAGAGGTGTGATTAGAATGCAAAACTTAAGCTTGAACTATCAATTACTTGGATTTGACCTCATGCACTAGACATATAAGGCCTAAGTGGGTTCTTACCAACTATATTACACACCCTCCCATCAATGGTGTAAATGTTAAAACCCAAAACACTCTGAAAAAAAGTATTTTAAAAAACTACATCCCTTCCAAAAAACATCAGTAAGTGTTGCTCCTCTTGCCACACAGGAGGAAGTACAACTGCAGCTGTGCCTGGCTTGCTACCTTCAACCCAAGTTTCAATTTTCACTTCTATCAAGGTTACCTTTCATCTATATTAACTGTGTTTGCTTAATAGAGCAAGACAGGGCCTAACCACCATCAGAGGAGCCAGGGCTGCCACACTGTTCCACTGCTTCCTACCACAGTTCATGGTTCACAACTTTTCACTCTTTGACTAGCAAAGATGTAGGGCTGTAGGATAAGTCCAACATGTTTCAAATTTGCCCACCCTATGCATCTGGGTTATATAAGAAATGATATCTGTTTCCTACTTGGAAAGAGGTTTACTTCTTTCTCTGGATAGGTCTTCCCTGCTTTCAAGTGGAATTTGTTTGCTTAAGTGTTTATTTTTTATTATTTTTTTTTTTTAAGAGAAGGATGCACCTGAGGCTTGTACCCGCCTCCCTTCCACCATCACTCCAGCTGTGGGTAATATCCCACCAAAGCTTGAGTGCTCTTCAGTTTGCATGTAGGCGTTTAAAAGAACCTCAACGGAAAATTTCAGCTACTTAAAACCAAAAACAGCAGATAGAAAAGGCCAGCAGTAAAGGATCCTTTCCATTTTGGCTAGAAAACGTGAACATGACCAGACTCAGGCCACTCCATGGTCACTGAACTTTAAAATGTAGTAAGATCAATGTGTTGAGTCTTTCTGAAAACAGAGGACATAAGAGAGCTGCTCCTTTCTCTCAGGATTTTGGCTTTAGTTGGCCTGACCTGGAATTCAATACGACACCATCTTGGCTCAAGAGCAGATCTTAGCTTTAGTCCTTTAGGAGTCAGCTATAGAGCAAGGAAGACAGTATTTGAGACCCAGAGACATAAGGACACAGGGACAGGGCATTAGAGAAGTCCTTTGGGCTTACGTAGTTGCTGGTTTGCCTTTGGAGTCTTACCAGTTTTAGATGAATGACCTGAATGACCTCTCTGCATGGTTACTGGGGATTAGCAATCTATTTTTATTTTATTCTATTTTATTTTTCTAGACATAGTCTTGCTCTGTTGCCCGGCCTGGAGTGTAGTGGCACGATCGGCTCACTGCCATCTCTGCTTCCCAGGTTCAAGTGATTCTCCTGCCTCAGCCTCCCGAGTAGCTGGGATTACAGGCGTGCACCACAACGCCTAGCTGATTTTTGTATTTTTAGTAAAGACGGGGTTTCGCCATGTTGGCCAGGCTGTTCTTGAACTCCTGACCTCAAGTGATCCACCCGCCTCGGCCTCCCAAAGTGCTGGGATTACAGGTCTGAGCCACCGTGCCCAACCAGATTCTAATTTATTCTAATATTCAACTCTGTTACCTTCTCAAGGTAAGCCATAATAAATTGCCAGCTGGGCGCAGTGGCTCATGCCTGTAATCTCAGCACTTTGGGAGGCCAAGGCGGATGGATCACTTGAGGTCAGGAGTTTGAGATCAGCCTGGTCAACATGGCAAAACCCCGTCTCCACTAAAAATACAAAAAATTAGCTGGGCATGGTGGCTCCCAGCTACTGGGGAGGCTGAGGCAGGAGAATCGCTTCAACCTGGGAGGTGGAGGTTGCAGTGACCCAAGATCATACCACTGCACTCCAGCCTGGGCGACAGAGTGAGACGCCATCTCAAAAAAGATAAAATAAAATAAAATAAATTAGAATTTAAGGTATGAATGAGATTCCTGAGAGATATTAGGCTTAGTACTCAGCCTCCAAACACAGTCCACCAAAACCAGGAAAGGCATTAGCCTGCTCTAATGAAGGGATTCATCCCATTCCCTGGAAGACTTATTAGAGCAGAGAAAAGGGGTGTTCTACTTAGAAAAATTCTATTAGAAAATACTAATGAATACGTCTAAAATCAAACTTGTCATCTTTGAACCCAAACTTGCTTCTAATTTACGTCTTATTTATGTTGACAAATGGCATCACCCTTCTTCCAGTCTCCAAGTCATGAAACTGTGGAACTTTTTCTCTTTCAATTTCTACATCAAGTCAGTCTCCAAGATCTATCGACTCTATGTCTTCAGGCTCTCTAGGTGCCAACTCCTCTTTTCCTTTCCTTTTGCAATTTGGTTTCACCTTTCATCACATCATACCTAAATTCATCCTCTCTCAACTTTTTTTTTTTTTTTTTGAGCCAGAGTCTCACTCTGTTGCCCAGGCTGGAGTGCAGTGGTGTGATCTCGGCTCACTGCAACCTCTGCCTCCCCAGTTCAAGCGATTCTTCTGCCTCAGCCTCCTGAGTACTGGGATTACAGGTGCCCGCCACCAAGCCTGGCTATTTTTTTAATTTTTTTTTTTTTAGTAGAGATGGGGTTTCACCATCTTGGCCAGGCTGGTCTTGAACTCCTAACCTTGTGATCTACCCACCTTGGCCTCCCAAAGTGCTGGGATTACAGGCGTGAGCCACTGCACCCGGCCTCAACATTCCTTTCTAGACAGATTTAAGACACAGGTGGTCCAGGAGTGGTGGCTCATACCTGTAATTCCAGCACTTTGGGAGGCTGAGGCAGGTGGATCATGAGGTCAGGAAATCGAGACCATCCTGGCTAACACGGTGAAACCCCATCTCTAATAAATATAAAAAAAATTAGCCAGGCCTGGTGGTGTGCGCCTATAGTCCCAGCTACTCAAGAGGCTGAGGCAGGAGAATCGCTTGAACCTGGGAGGTGGAGGTTGCAGTGAGCCGAGATCCTGCCACTGCACTCCAGCCTGGGTGACAAAGTGAGACTCCGTCTCAAGAAAAAAATAAAAAAAGACATAGGTAAACTATGCTTCTGCCTCTACAGCCTCAAAAAGGACTCAGAATTCTCTGTAATATGGCTTCTGCCTCCACAATTCACTTAATCTGCTCCCTTGAATATCACCAACCGTAATCTCCTGATTCCTAGATTCAGAGCCTTTTGGTATGCCACTCTCCCCAACTTCTTCGTAGTCCTCAACACTACTGACCACTCACCATTCCTTGTTCTTCTGCACTGCTATTTCTTTTCTTTTTTTCTTTTTTTTTTTTTTTGAGACAGAGTCTCACTCTATTGCCCAGGCTAGAGTATAGTGGTGCGATCTCGGCTCACTGCAACCTCCGCCTCCCAGGTCCAAGCAATTCTCCTGCCTCAGCCTCCCGAGTAGCTGGGACTACAGGAACGTGCCACCACACCTGGCTAATTTTTGTATTTTTAGTAGAGACAGGGTTTTACCATGTTGGCCAGGCTGGTCTCGAACTCCTGACTTCAGGTGATCCACCTGTCTTGGCCTCCCAAAGTGTTGGGATTACAGGCGTGAGCCACCGTGCCTGGCCCCTGCACTCCTGTTTCTTCAATGAAAATGTACCTTCTTTCCTTGCCTTTCTGATTGCTTCCTTGCCCCTTTTCTTCCTTCTGCATCCTAAATACTGTCCTTAACCTTCTTTTTTCTTCCCTCTATACCCCTCTTGTATGGCAATTTCATTCATTCTTAAGGCTTCAACTAACATCTTATATGATTAATTCCCATATATATAACTCTAGGTGTAATCTCTCTCCCTTTCTTTAGTCCTCTATTTCTGAAGGCATCCTATGTATCTTCCCAGTTACTCAGGCTAGAATCCTTACAGTCATCTTTCCTTTCTCCTGATTGGGCCCCACATTCAATCATTCAGTGGTTCTATCTGTGTATCCAATCTCTAATCTGTTTCTCCACTCCAGTATTTTGCATGCCCATTACCTAATTCTCAGACCCTATGACTTTTCCATGGTCTACTTATTGCTGTAGCCCCTGCACTGTTCTTTTTGCCTCCCTTCTTTCTCCTTTCCAGCCCATCTTGTTCATTGCTTCAAGATTGTTCTTCCTAAATTCTAGCTCTAGTCATGTTATAGCCCTGTCAAAATTCTTCAATATTTTCCACTGCCAACAAAATAAAGTCCAAACTCAGAAACAAATAATTTAAAAGGCCTTTCAGGATCTGGCCTCAACCTATCTTTGGCATATTAATTTTGACTAGTTAGATCTTTAACTAAAGAACTTCTAAGTAGACTTATTTCCACTGCCTAAAAGATCTTTCCTCAACAGGGCCACAGGTGCAAGTCCTACACATCCTGCACATTTTTTTTTTTTTTGAGACGGAGTCTTGCTCTGTCACCCAGGCTGGAGTGCAGTGGCGCGATCTCTGCTCACTGCAACTTCTGCCTCCCAGGTTCATGCCATTCTCTTGGCTCAGCCTCCCAAGTAGCTGGGACTACAAGTGCCTGCCACCACACCCGGCTAATTGTTTGTATTTTTAGTAGAGACGGGGTTTCACCGTGTTAGCCAGGATGGTCTCGATCTCCTGACCTCGTGATCCACTGGCCTCGGCCTCCCAAAGTGCTGGGATTACAGGCATGAGCCACCACGCCTGGCCACTGTCCTACACATTTTTAAAGGTCAAACTAATATGCTATCTCCTGGCTACCATGCCTTCCCTGATTACCCCAGCTGGAAAATAGCCTGCTCCTTCTTCCTGGGCTACTTATGAACTTACCTCCCCTAGTCTCCCTGATAAATATGTAAGCTAGCTGAGGGCAGAAGCTATACAGATTGTGTGTTTGTGTGTGTGTGTGTGTGTGTGTGTGTGTGTGTGTTTAACTCAGTATTCCCTATGACACTGCTTAACTTGTATCTGTAAGACCAGAGGTTATGTGGTTTTAAAATAGAAAATTTGGGGCTCCTACCATAGATCTGCTAATCTAGGGGTGGAGACTGGAAATGTTCGTTTAAAACCATGCTCTTCAGATAAACCTTATGCACAATGGAGTTTGAGAGCCACTGCCTAGAGTTAGACGCAGTGCCCTACATAAAGTAGACATCCAATAAATTCCTGGTGTATGAATATATCATTGCATTAGCCTCCTAACTGGCCCACGGCACATGTGACCTCTGTTATACTGCATCCTATCGCCAGAATAATCATGCTGTAGCAATGAAACTCTTGTTTAAAACTTTCAATGATTTCATTTGCTTATAGAATAAAGTCCAAACTCCTTAATGAGGTATTCAAGCATCTGTCCAGAACTTGCCCCAGGACTACTTAATCATCTCATTTCTCAGTCTTCTTGAATCACCTTTCTCTCTATACTAGAACTTTACTATTCAAAGTGAGGTCCCTGGATAAGCAGTTCTGCAACCCCCTGGGAGCTTGTTAGAAATACAGGTGCTCAGGCCTCAGCCTAGACCTACTGGACCAGAATTTGCATTTTAACAAGATCCTCAAGGATTCTTATGCACATTAAAGTCTGAAAAGCACAGTGGCAACCTGACTAATCACAGTTCTCCAAGTCTCTTCTCCAGCCTTTCCCATACCTAAAATATCCTTCTACCATTTCAATAGTGTATTCAAACTTCCACATGCAGTTTAAATGCCACTTCTTCCATGAAGTCTTCCTTGATACCCTTAACTAGAAAAAAAATTATGTTTCTTTGTTCTCACACATCCGTCTTATTCTGCTTTATATTTAGTATGATATAATTACATTGCTACAGATCTGCTTTTATGTAGTTGATGTGTTCATAAAATGTTTCATGCAAAACCAATAACACTGTCCTGCTGATTAACATTCTACATTCAGAAATGTTTATTTTGCCCTGATTTCAGTTGTCAGTGACTGGCAACACCCGTTCGTTTAATAAAGGCAGAAAATCTTAAAGATCTGGCAACAAATACTTGAATATATTTGGGGAACTGCCTGATCGTATCCTGAAGTCTTTTGTAAAGTGAATAAACCTTTTATAGTATGAATAATTTCATGTTTTGGTTTTGTAAGTTCTAATCTTCTTATAATATATATCAGGTTTCTTAGACATACATCTTAAGTTGACACTTAGAAGACTATCAAGAAGCCTCATAGACACTGGTAAAAGTTTATTTCTTAAGTCAGGTGGTGGGTGTATGGATGTTTTCTTATTATTCTTTAATCTATACATGTAATTATACTTGCCTTTTTGTACATATGATCTATTTTATAATAAAAAAAAAAGTTAAAGGCCTCCTGAATACATTTTTTATAACTGAACTTGTGGAGAAAAGAATATACCAAACCAAAAATTGCTGATAAAGGTAATTGCTATACATTCCCGGAGGTGGGGAAAAGATGTCTAAATTGAATCTAACCCATAGGAAATGAGATTAAACTAAACTTCTTTCTAAAGGAGCTACTCTAGGGTACAATTGCTCCCATCTTTGTCTATGTTTTCAGGCCTCTTAGGAAGATGACACACACGAACACACACACACCCCAGAGAGAATTTTGTAGGCTGAAGAGAACAAAGGTTTGGCTCACTGGGGCTGATGCACATGGTTTCATTTCCTGGGGTGATGGTTATCACATGAAAGGCTTGTACTCCAGAGTAGACATTTTTGGTTTCACCTGAGACACTGCAAAAACAATGGGTCCTGGAAAGGATCCAACATCTAAATCCTTCAGGGGCAATAGCAGTCTCAGCCAACTGTGCTTCAGTTTGTTTTTACAGGCACATAAAATGCTCAGTTGGAGAGAAGAACCTATCAAAGATGGCAAACAGAACAGACAACTTGGGTATCTTGGAGAGCATGTTGGTACTAGGAATTTCCCAGTGGAAAAAAGAGATTCTGAATTTCCACCTTAAACTATGAGATCTCAGAATCGAACTCTAAGAAGGACAAAGTTGGAAGTAATATCCTCAGGTCTGCCAGAGATATTGTGAGAAGGGACAAAACAAGATAGAGGCTGTTAGGGAAGGCACAAAAGGGTGATGTTATTTAAGTGTTTTACAAGGATCGGGGGTCATAACCATGAAATCTTCAGCAAATGCAAAAGTCAACTGGATAACAAAGAAGCTTAATCATCTTAATGTGGCATTTTAATGATGCCACTGATTTGCTATGCCAATTCAGAGATAATGAGGCCCTAATGCTACAGATGTTCAGCCAGGCTAAAAGAAAGGGGGGGTGGGCTTTTCTAGCATGCCATTTTCTAACTATCCAATTAAACAAATTGTGAAAGCATCTAAATAGTTTACCAGGTTTTGACAGCTGTTAATAGGATTTAGAAGCTTGAAGCACTAAAGAGCAAAATGGGAAATATATGTATTGTAGGTATTCAGTCTACAAAGTTTGTTACTGTCACCCAATCTAGCACAAACAGATGAACTAGAACAGTTTTCCTTATAAAATTAATGTCTATACTTCTCTCCCACAATGACCTCTTTGTATTAGGAAGAAGAACACTGAAGCGATGGGTCATTTTCATTTTCTAATTTACATTTTTGTATGTAAAGTAATGAGAGAGAGAAACTGATGATATTTTTAGAACTAAAGAGTAAGGAAAGTTTTAATATTTGCTAACCAGTAAAATTATAAAGCTTCAATACAAACTAAACTTTTGGTCATTGTTTTTTTTTTTTTTTTGTCATTGTTTTATAAAATCTATTATGTTTTCTTTTTTTCTCTTTTAAGATTTAAAATAATGAGCACCTGTTAATTTTGAAAATGCCTATTTTTAAATTAGGAAAAAACTGGAAAAGGTGAATCAGGCTAACAAGAGATGAAATACTGGCCGGGCGCAGTGGTTCATGCCTGTAATCCCAGCACTTTGGGAGGCTGAGGCGGGCAGATCACGAGATCAGATCAAGACCATCCTGGCCAACATGGCAAAACCCTGTCTCTACTAAAAATACAAAAAATTAGCCGGGCGTGGTGACGGGCACATGTAGTCCCAGCTACTCGGGAGGCTGAGGCAGGAGAATGCTGTGAACCTGGGAGGTGGAGCTTGCAGTGAGCCGAGATCACGCCATTGCACTCCAGCCTGAGTGACAGAGCGAGACTCCATCTCAAAAAAAAAAAAAAGAGAGAGAGATGAAATACTGATATCTCAATACAGGTTTGGATAAAATTCAATAGATTTAAGTTCTCATTGAAATACATTCTTGGCCAGGTGCAATAGCTCACATCTGTAACTCCAGCACTTCAGGAGGCAGAGGTGGGAGGATCGTTTGAGCCCAGGAGTTTGAGACCAGCCTAGGCAACAAAGTAAGACCCTGTCTCTACAAAAAATCAAAAAATTAGCCAGGTGTGATAGTGTGTGCCTGTTGTCCCAGCTACATAGGAGGCTAAGGCAGGGGATTCCCTTGAACTCAGGAGGTCAAGGCTGCAGTGAGCTGTGTTCGTGCCACTGCACTCTAGTCTGGGAGACAGAGCGAGACCCTCTCTCAAAAAAAAAAGAAAAAAAATTAAAGTCATGAGAAAATAGCCAGGTATGGTAGAATACCTGGGAATAGCTGGGAATACAGCATGCCTGTAGTCCCAACTACTCAAGAGGCTGAGAAGGGAGGATCACCTGAGCCTGGAGAGGTCCAGGCTGCAGTGAGCTGTGATCATGCCACTGTACTCCAGCCAGCCTGGGCAACAGAGTGAGACCTGTCTCAAAAAAAAAAAAAAAAAAGAATCTAAACTGGCCATCAGTAAATCACATCACTTCAAATGTAAGAGCATTAGCATGTAAAAAGTTTCATTTGCAAAGGAACTACCCTCAATTTTTCTAATAACGTTAATCTTTGCCTTATCTGACTATCAAATAGCTAATTCATGGGCATAATAATAAAAATAATTTTGTTTAATAATTTCAGTGCAATTCTTTGCTTCCCCATTAGAAGAAGGGGAGATTTACTACTTTTACAACAGAAATACAGTATACATCAGCAGTAGGTAAGGTTCCAGCTGCTCAGCTGGGCTAAGCTCTTCAAATGTCACGGGGCCAGGTATAATTCTTTATCTAGAATTGTGAGGACTGAAGGCCATGATGTATGAAAGGTCTTTCTAACTATAAAGAGTCTACAAGTATATTGTTTCATTTCTGCCCATTATAACAATTACTTTTTCTATTATTTTCATCTACGTATTAAACTCTTTTGTATTTATATTTTTGAGAAATAACTGCTACCCATCAAAAAATAATGGATGAAAATACATTTAAAGAGGCTGAAGTTTTAGATGTTGCCTAAACAAGCTAGACTAAAGTAGTTACCTGGTAGAAACTTCATTTGTAAATCCAAAAGAAAAAAAACTTCCTTTTCCATTCAAAATTCCCTTGCATAGAATATTCACTCTATCTTTTTTTTTTTTTTTTGAGACGGAGTTTCGCTCTTGTTGCCCAGGCTGGAGTGCAATGGCGCGATCTTGGCTCACAACAACCTCCACCTCCTGGGTTCAAGCCATTCTCCTGCCTCAGCCTCCAGAGTAGCTGGGATTACAGGCATGCACCACTATGCCCGGCTAATTTTGCATTTTTAGTAGAGACGGGGTTTCTCCATGTTGGTCAGGCTGGTCTCGAACTCTGGACCTCAGGTGATCCGCCCGCCTCGGCCTCCCAAAATGCTAGGATTACAGGCATGAGCCACCGCGCCCGGCCACTCTATCTTTTTTTAAAACAGGAATGAAAAAGTTTAAAGCATGTTAAAATACAATTCTCAGTAAAATTCAAAAACTGTCATCCAAATACAATTAAATTGGCTAAAAAACATTCTGACTGTCACAATACCAAACTCAGGGTCACAGGTAAAGGAAGGAATGAAAAAGTCTTCTATATCCAGAGCATGAGTAGTTCTTGGTGTATATAGCATGTTTTGTGTTATATCACAATTAGTGTATTTATTTCCCATATAGACTAGGAGTATTTTCAAGGTGGGGACCAGGTTTAAATAATATTTGTGTCCCCAGAACCTAACAAGGGCCTCGTTACTTTAGAAATTGAATGAATAGGCCGGGTGCGGTGGCTCATGCCTGTAATCCCAACACTCCAGCACTTTGGGAGGCCAAGGCGGGCAGATCATTTGAGGCCAGCAGTTCGAGACCAGCCTGGCTGACATGGTGAATCCCTGTCTCTACTAAAAATACAAAACATTAGCTGGGCTGTGGGGAAAAGAAAGAGAGATCAGCCTGTTACTGTGTCTATATAGAAGGAAGTAGACATAAGAGACTCCATTTAGTTCTGTATTTGAGATGCTGTTAATCTGTGACCCTACCCCCAACCTTGTCCTTGCAAGAGACATGTGCTGTGATGACTTAAGGTTAAAAGGATTTTGGGCGGTGCAGAATGTGCTTTGTTAAACAAGTGCCTAAAGGCTGCTTATGGTTAAAGGTCATCACCATTCTCTTAAATCTAGAGAAAAAGAAAAACATTTGTCTTCTGCCCGTCCCTGGGCAATAAAACATCTCCAGGTAAAACCCTTTGTGTGCTTTATTTACTGAGTAAGGAGATAACCGCCTTTAGGAATAAGGTGGGGCTTGCTGGAGCAATACTGCTAAAAGGTTTCTGGAGATGTTCGCATCTACATCTCAAAGCACAGCACCGGTGATGGTAAAGATAATTGTGAATAAATACTAAGGGAACTCAGAGGCCGGTGCTGGTGTGGGTCCTCTGTAAGCACAGCACCGGTCCCCTGGGCCCCGCTTTTCCTTCTCTACACTTTGTCTCTGTGTCTTATTCCTTTTCTCAAGTCTTTCGTCCCACCTAACGAGAAGCACCCACAGGTGTGGAGGGGCAGGCCCCCCCTTCACTGGGCATGGTGGCACGCACCTGTAGTCCCAGCTACTCAGGAGGCTGAGGCAGGAGAATTGCTTGAACCCAGGAGGTGGAGGTTGCAGTGAGCCAAGATAGCTCTGCTGCACTCCAGCCTGGGTGACAGCGAGACTCCGTCTCAAAAAAAAAAAAAGAAAAAAGAAATTGAATGAATGAATGAATGAATGAATGAACTTCTTGGGCAGCCTGAACCAATTTAGTGATGATAACTAGGCCAGGCAGAGAAGAAGTAGTAAATCACAATATACCCCTAACTTGTCTACAAGATTCTGATGCTGTCATGCAGTATGTAGTTTCTCTTAATGCATCAGAATAAGGTCCATGGCCCACAGTGCTAGCCAGTCCTCTAGTTGACTTCTTTGCCCACTGTGGTCTGGTTTCTGCCCTTCCTGCTCCACCATTTTGCAATAGGATACCACTGGCCAGTCCCTGCTTTTTAAACCTCTTTCCTTAGCTTATTCTTTGCTGGTTCTACTCCTACCTCACTTATTTACTTACATCCTCTGTTTATTCCTCTTTCTCTGTCTCCTCGATGTGAATTATTTCCTAGGGCCTATTTCTTGAAACTTTTGCCTTTTCATTTTACATACTCTGTTTCCTGATCCAAGTTTTTATTGCTGTTGATTCTCAAATTTTTATTTCCAGTAGACCTGGAAAGCCATAGACATATACTTCCTGACATGTACAATCACTTCCTAAATTTCCAATACTTTCACACTCAACAAGTTGCAAACAAGCTCATTATCTCTCCCATTTCTTCTCCGCTTTTCCTATAATATTCCCCGTTGTCCTCTCTACATAGTGGCTGTTTGATGTCAACTCTGTATATTATGCTGCTTCTATCAACATTTAGCACTGATATAGAGCGTAGTGACTACTTACCAAACAAACAAGGAAGTAAGGAAGGAAAGAAGATAAGAAGGAGGAAAGGAAAGCGTGAACAACTATACTATTATTTGCTTCAGGTACAAAATTAGGGTTGACAGTGTTTTTAAAAATTGTACAGATTGCAATTTTGCCTAAAGCTAGCATATTACCCCAGGATACAGGGAAACAATAAATTGTTATTTCTAACTTAAGGTATAACAATCAGACCCAAAGGGTATAAAGGATTCTTGGAGGAGAAGGAAATGAGTATAAGGATTAAGAATTAGAAGATTCTTGCTCTTTTTAGCATTACGTTAAAATACAAAATAAAAAAATTAACATTTACCATCTGTAACATATTATTTAGACTTTTACCCATCTCTGGTTCTTCCCTTCCTTCTTCCCTGGTTCTCAAGTAATGGAATTAGAGCACTGAGAAATAATAGAAGAAACTCAGCACTGACTTCTTCTGGGTGAATGTACATCATTAAAAGCACACAAGGGAATGAGCTATCTTGTCACTGGAACATGTTCATCCCTGGGGGTAAAGTGTAACAACTGCTTAACAGCTGCCCAGTAACATACTTCAAGGCTGCAAGCAAAGATGCATCCTAGCTCTACCGGAAACTGCAGAGGGAATATCGTCTGGCAGAATAAAACTAGAATGGAATCTGGCCAACAAACTGGAATCTATGTCCTTTCTATTTCAAACAGCAGCTTCTAATGATCACAGAGAGGTTTCTACTAACAATATTCAAGTAATATCAGATGGGTATTGGTAATTACAGGGAAGGAACAATATGGTATTTAACTTATTTTTTCCACTGAAAATAGAGTTGAATGACTTTTTTTTTTTAAAGTTTCTGATAAAAGAGCATGGGCTTTGGAGTAAGACAGAACCCAGCTTCAAATTGTACTAACTAGCTGTGTGACCTCAGCAAGTAATTTGACTTCCGTGAATTTTCTCATTTGTGTTGCAGTAATGATAATATCTACACCTAATAGGGCTGTTGCAGTAATGAAATCAAGCAAAATAATGTATATAAAGGCGTAGCATAGTAGCTGGCACATAATATGTTCATGACCTTGAGACAGGCAAAGATTTCTTAGATACAACACTGAAAACATGATTCATAAATGAAAATATCCTGCGACTCAATAAGACAAATAATCCAATTTTAAAATGCACGAAAGTAGTCTTTAGCTTTTCTAAGGTAATAAATAAAATTTTTAAAATGCACAAAAGATGTGAATTAACATTTCACCAAGGACATTATATGAATGGACAACAGACCAATGAAAAGATGCTCATCATCATCAGTCATTAGAGAAGTGTGAATTAAAACCATAATGAGATTCCACTTCACACCTGCTAGAATGGCTACTATAAAAAAGACACAATAAAGAGCGTTGGCAAGGATGTGAAGAAAATGGAACCCTCATCCGTTGCTGGTGGGAGTGTAAAATGATACAGTCATTTTGGAAAACAGTTTGGCAGTATGGTGGGCAGCCTTCTAAAATGGCTCCTAGCATTCACATCCTTGTGTAATATTCCCCTCCAGTGTGGGCTGGACCTAGGTGATTGCTTCTAATGAAAAAAACATGGAAAAGTGATGGAAGGTGTCTCTTCTGTGTTTAGGTTATAAAAGACTGTAACTTCCATCTCTCTCTCTCTCTCTCTCTCTCTCTCTGTGGTGCTTCTTGCAAGCTTCTCAGATGAAGTAAGATGGAGAGCAAAGAGCTGAAGGCAGTGTCTGGCCAACCTCCAGTGAAGAAACAGGCCTTCAGTCTAACAGCCTTCAGGAACTGAATCCTGACAACAACCACATGAGTGAGCTTGGAAGCTGATCCTTCCCTAGTCAAGTCTTTAGGTGAGACCACAGTTCAGGTCAGTATCTTGTTAGCAGCCTTGGGAGACACTGAAGCAGAGGACCCAGATAAGCTGTGCCTGTATTCCTGAGATAATAGGTTTTAGGTTGCTAGGGTTTGGGGTCATTTGTCACACAGCAATCAATAACTAATATAGGGGTAGTTTCTTATAAAATTAAACATAAATTTACCATACAAGCCAACAATTCTAGGTATCTGCTCAAAAGCAGTGATAACCTATGTCCACACAAAGACTTGTACATAAATGTTCATAGAAGCTAAAAAATGCAAATAATTGAATGTCCATCAGTGAACTGATAATCAAAATGTACTATATAAATACAATGATATTCTTTTTTTTTTTTTTTGACAGAGTCTCACTGTCACCCAGGCTGGAGTGCAGCAGCATGATTATGGCTCACCAGGCAGCCTCGACCTCCTGGGCTCAAGCAATCCTTCCACCTCAGTCTCCTGAGTAGCTGGGACTATTTAAAAAAAAATTTTTTTTTTTTTTGGTAGAGACGGGGCCTCTCTATGTTTCCAGCTACTCAGGAGGCTGAGGTGGGAGGATCGCTTGAGCCCAGGAGTTTGAGACCAGCCTAGGCAACACAGTGAGATCCCATCTCAAAAATTTTATGAAAAAAGAAATAAAAGAAACAAACTACTGATACATGCAGCAACATAGATGAACTTCAAAAACATTATGCTAAGTAAAAGAAGCCAGAAACAAAATATTACATATGGTATTATTCCACTTATATGAAATACCCAGAAACAGTAAATCTTTAGAGACAGAAATAATATTAGTGGTTGCCTGAGGCTGCAGGCAAGAATGGGGATCAACTACAAACAAGTACAAAGGGTTTTTTAGGGTGATGGAAATGTTCTAAAACATGGTGGTAGTTGTACAGCTCTGTAAATTTACTAGAAAAGTCATTGAATTGAACATTTAAAGTATGTAAATTATAACCACATTAAAGCTGTTTTAAAAAGAAATCTATACAGATAAACAAAACAAAATAAAATTGATAGCTCTGATACTGACTCTGATACTGACTCTGTCTCAAAATGGGAATATTTAGCTACCCATTCACCAACGATTACAAGAAGCGTCATGGTAAGTATAGTTTTTGAGCTATGATTACTTCCATATGACAAATGCTCAGAAGACTATTTTTAACTCCTTTTGTTCCTGTACAACTGATTTCATTCCCTTTCAACAAAATTAACAAGAACTAGCTTGTTGAAAAACACAAGGGCACCTGCTACTTGACAGTAGGAAAGGAAGGTTAAAAAATCAAGTATAAAAGAGTTGGCCCGATTGGACATTTCCCATACTTAGTTATTTTATTATCAATTTCAGACAAATACCTAACCACTGATTTTTGTTCTTTCTAAATTGGGCTAAAATCCATAAGGATCCAGATACATAAGGATATATTACTTCTTTGTCATATTTTGTGCTTTTATGGACCATACTGTCTCACTTTCTATTCTGCTAATAATTTAGTGTGTTTTACTAGGCTGTGGTTATTAATTAGTTAATGAGCACTATCTCTGGACTGCAAAGCAGCAGTGGTATAAATGCACCTGGGGAAGTTCACTGAGGGTTCATTCAGGAATGTGAGTTCTCTCATAAGACAAAATAAGAAAATAAAGAATTATCTTTTCTATACAGTCTCAGAGAGAGAGAGAACTAGTACAACCTGAAGGACTAGAACCGGAAAATCAAGCTGATAGTAAGTAAGGAATAGGTCATATAAAAATGCCAGAGAAGAGTTCTGAGCTCCAAGTAATGAAAAGAGTAATAATGGACCATTAAGTAGTGTTTGTTCAAATGTCGGTGGATGGGAGGTATGACCACAGCCTAGGCTGACTTAACAGAAGTTAACAAAGAGCCTTTCCTATTTTCTCAAGGGCTACTATGAAATTACTTGAGGAGTAAGAAAGGATAACAAAGGCCCTGGCTGAGATTTCTGCTTCTGTAGACACAGGTGCAGAAAAGGCTGGTTCTAACACATCTTGTCAATGTCTTTAATGCCACCAGACTGATGAATATAGTGAAATATCTATCGTGATCCCATTTTTACTTATTCAGTTGACATAATTAGCAAATCTGTTAAGGGTAAGGTCACAAATTATTTTTAATTATTAAACCATAGGTCTCCATATGTTACTGTTTAGACAGCATCACCCAGTGCAGAATGTAGTTTTCAAGACTGTCATTCCTGCAATCTCAAATCTAGATCCAAATGCAGTCAGTTAAAGCAGATTTCAACCAGGCAGCTAAATGAGAAAACATCTGGACCTCCCAGTCAAAATGAGAAAGGTCACATGTTAAACCCAGATAATCTTGTTTATTGGTGTTTGAAGGTTATACACCAAGGGCTGGATTACCAGGGTCCTCCTTTAGGCCTGGCTCTGACATCTTCATTCACCTGCTGTGTGTGTGACACTTTAAAATCCAAAGCTTTGAAAGTACTGTGTTATTAGTCACTTCCAAATGTAACTTTCCTAATTCTAAACCTGAATACTATGTCAACCTATTGCTAGACTGCTGATTAGATCCTAGAAGAAACCGCAAGACAGAACTGTCAGGGGCAGATGATGTCTATTCTTTTAAAAACTGTTTTCCACATTTCCATTCAGCATTTTTCTATGGATGAAGCACCTGTAATTTTCTCCATCAAAATTAAGAAAAAGAAAAGGCCTCTGAATAAGCAAGGAACAAAATTAAAAGATTGACATAGGATAGATTTCAGGATGATGATGAAGAAAGGGGGATTGAATCTATTTCATTATTTTTCTTTTTCTTTTTTTTTATTTACTCAGTGAATTTATTGTAAAAATAAAGAAACTCAATTATTCCAGTTAATGGATTTCACGTTAAATAGTTTAACTTCCAATGGGCTTTCTGAAGAGCTGTTCATAGGATGATATTTGGAAGAGTCTTTAAGGAAAAAAAGTGTGAACAATAAATAGTTACTTGCGTTAATGGTCACGTTATTTCATTAAAAGAAAGGAGGAGCAGAAATCTATGACATAGTTGCCCAACATGGCATTTATCTGCTGTAACAGAAAGCTGTAACACTGGCGGGCATTTCACAGTATTTGCGCATAGTAAACTTCTGCCATTGTTAAAGTCTGAGTTAGAATTATCAATGAATTCTTCTTTTTTTTGTCTTTTTAAATTTTCTTGATTTAAAAAAATGTATTTGTGTTTTGCAGGTTGGAACGCGAACCCAGTGTGGCCACGTCCTGTGAAGTTATGGACAAAATATTTCAGTTTCTGTTCACCTCTGTGCGTGTTTCATTATTTTTCATAATTAGTATTATCTTATATACAAACAACTGAACCAAAATTGTTTATGTTGGAAGCAATCCCACATGCCAATGAATATGAAACTATACGAAAACAGCAAAGTCAAGTTTCTTAAGACTTTACATGCTTTGGTCAGATCTTTTTAATCTTTTCTAGGTTGTGAACATCTTTGAGAACTGTACTCTTTGCCCAGAAAAAGGTACACATGCCCATAAACACAAAATTTCACATACTATTGATTGATTTCTCAAATCCTGAGATCTCAAGTTGAGAATCTCTGCCTTAGGCCTTTAAATAGGCTCAGGCTTAAAGACACCTCTGTGTTATATTTTGTAGACTTCATGTAATAGTGATTGGCATTTTTCAAATTTTTTGCTCAAGCATCCTCAAAAGAATTTTGAAAAATTATATATCTCTCTTATACATAGTGGACATTAAGTACATACTAAGTTGACAACTATAATTTTTCCTCATGAGTTTATTTTTAAACAAAAGAATACAGTTTGTGTATTGTAAATAATGATAGTTTAAACCACTACCACCCTTTCAAATGTATCTACTTAGGAATATATACATATCTGTGATTTAATTTACTCCATCATAAATTTAAAAATACATAAATAAGCTTTTCAAGAAAGTCAGGAAATTTCTCCTTGAACTTCTATTTCCATTTCACTACCCCCATGGAATTTTATCCTAATGTAGTACTCTTGCATGCTTGAGTCATTTATCGTTCATCCCATTATATGTATCTGCAGCAAAAAAAAAAAAAACCCAATAAAATATAGTTACTTTTGTTAACATGAAGTGCTATGTGTCAAAATGTGTTTTCTTCTGGATTGAATTAGCATTACAATTATTAACATACAATTGAGTAAAACAATTTAGGTATATTATAATTTTGATCACTAATTACCAAATACAGAAAGCAAAATTTATTAGGAACGTATCTCCTAATGAGAAGGATAGAGAGGAAATAATTTATGAAAATTTGATAAAAGAAATTATCTAATTGATTCTTTGTTTGGCATCTTGGAAGTACTTATACCTTAGAGGTGGGTGAGAAATGTTCTTTTCTTTTATAAAGTGGAGAAGGAAGGCTGGGCATGGTGGCTCATGCCTGTAATCTCAGCAATTTGGGAGACCAAGGTGAGAAGATGACTTGAGTCTAGGAGTTCAAGACCAGCCTGGGCAACACAGTGAGACCCCTCTACAAAAAGTTAAAAAATTAGCAGGGCATGGTGGTGCATGCCTGTAGACCTAGTTACTCAGGAGGTTGAGGTGGAAGTATTGCTTGAGCCCAAGAGGTCAAGGCTACAGTGAACTGTGATTACACCACTGCACTCCAGCCTGGACAACAGAGCAAGACCCTGTCTGAAAAAAAGAAAAGAAAGAAAGAAAGAAAGGAGGAGGGAGAGAAAGAAAAAGAGGGAGAGAGGGAGGAAAGGAAAAAAAGAAAGAGAGAGAAAGAAAGAAAGAGAGAAAGAAAGCAGGAAGGAAGGAAGGAAAGAAAAGAAAGAAAGAAAGAAAGAAAGAAAGAAAGAAAGAAAGAAAGAAAGCAAGCAAGCAAGCAAGCAAGCAAGCAAGCAAGCAGGAAGGAAGCAAGGAAGGAAGGAAGGAAAAAGAAAGAAAGAAAGAGAGAAGGCAGGCAGGAAGGAAAGAAACAAAGAAAGAAAAAGAAAGAAAGAGAAAGAAAGGGAAGAAAGAAAACAAAGAAAGAAAGAAAAAGAAAGAAAGAAAGAAAGAAAGAAAGAAAGAAAGAAAGAAAGAAAGAAAGAAGGAAAGAAAGAAAGAAAGAAGAAAAAGCAAGCAAGCTCAATGGCAGCAGTCTTCTAGGCAGATCAGTTTTAGGAAGAAGGGAAGAGAATATACTGAAGTTGCGGACCTGGAAATTGATTCTCTTAAAATTATCCCATACAATCCTTGGAAAGTTTTCCCAGCATTTGAAGAACACTACTAAAATAAAAGACCCCAATGCCAAAATGTACTCACATGCTGTTCTTCACTTTAGTTAATGAACCAATAATTATTTAGTGAGCACTTGTGAACACTGCAGGGGATAAATGGATGAATGGATGGTTGGATGGAAAGGCAGAAAGAAGAATGGATAAACACTGAGCATTTACTATATTCCCAGAACTTCGGCACAAAAGAACACAACTATAAAAGACTGTTCTTGCCATGTCTTTGGGACACAATCAAGTACAATAACACCCTGCCACGATACAATGTGTACAAATTTGGATGTAACAGGATTGCTGATTGCCTCCAGTTGTCCACCCTTCCCCATTTCTCAGACAAGAGCAAGCTAAAGTTCTTATGGGAATGGATACGAAGTAACTGCTTCATGATCATTTGGGTCTTTTAAGGTTTACAATTGTGTCCAGTTTAAACTTCACTGTCATTGCTTTGTGCTTTTTGTAACAGTGTATAAAAAAAACCCCACAAAACCACCTACTATATTTCATTTACTTGCAATAATGTGACCCCCATATTTTACAAGATAAAATTTCAGGATCCCATCTACTATGTAGTGGAGAGAGCTCATGTACTCTTCTTGTCTCCGACACTATTCTCTTTCATGCAAACTAAACACAAAAACAAAAACAAAACAGAACACCCAAAACCCAAAATCCCTTTGGGCTGACAAATTACAAAAAAATTGATAGTTCTTGTGAGCCAGGACATGATTTTGTTCAGTCTTCAGTCTAGTGGTGTTCTGGTAATTGCTTAACAACCAGCTCAGGATGGGGGAAGGGCTTATGTGTGGCATTTGCTGATTTCAGTGGTATAAATACTCCACTATGGCCAATTTCAAGCTACCATCATGGAGTCAGCCAGCATACAAAATTCTTGAAAATTTAACAAGCAGCTATGAGCTGATTCTGGCACACCACTGGGACTCCTCATTTATCCCTCAGCAGGGTACCTTCCTGTAGCTATCAAATGCCACCAAGGTACACAATGGCTCGGGTCACCGTGCCTGGTGCCAAAGTTTATTTGAGAAGCAGAACTCACTTGGCAAGAAAAGCTGCTATGAAAGTTAGCAGGCACATAAGGGTGTTTCATGCATTCTCTTAATCCAGCTGGAAGGAGGCACCAACACTACTGCTTAACGGACAAAGAATGCAAAAAGAGGCAGGGCGAGGTGGCTCACGCCTGTAATCTCAGAACTTTGGGAGGCCGACGTGGGCGAATCACGAGGTCAGGCGATCAAGACCATCCTGGCTAACACGGTGAAACCCCGTGTCTACTAAAAATACAAAAATAAAATTAGCCAGGCGTGGTGGTGGGCGCCTGTAGTCCCAGCTACTCTGGAGGCTGAGGTGGGAGAATGGCGTGAACCAGGGAGGTGGAGCTTGCAGTGAGCTGAGTTAGCACCACCGCACTCCAGCCTGGCGACAGAGCAAGACTCTATCTCACAAAAATAAATAAATAAATAAAAAGAATGCAAAAAGAAGGGAGAAAACTCTACAGAGGATCCACTAAGGACAGTTGGCAGCCCCATTTTTCTGTTAACCATTGCAACTGTCTATGGCTCTTTTGCAGATGTCAAATATCTTCCTACACATTCCTTTTAGTTTGCTGTGCTACGCAGCTTAGTTATGAAAAAAAAAGAAAAGAAAAAAAAATCCAGAGATGTTTTCTGTTAAAAAGTTTCAAGGGCCAGGCACAGTGGCTCACGCCTGTAATCCCAGCTCTTTGGGAAGCCAAGGCAGGAGGATTGATTGAGTCCAAAAGTTTGAGACTAGCCTGGGCAACATAGCGAGACCGCGTATCTACAGAAAAAAAAAATTAGCCATGCATAGTGGCATGCAACTGCAGTCACAGCTACTCTGGAGGCTGGGGTGGGAGGATCACTTGAGCCTGGGAGGTTGGGGCTGCAGTGAGCCGAGATCGTGCCACTGCACTCCAGCCTGGGTGACAGCATGATTTAAAAAAAGGAGATTCAGGGAGAAATGTCTTGGTTTTATCATCAACAGAAGTTACCCGTTTGACACAGTACAAGCTGGAAAGCTCTGCCCATGGTAAGCATTTACAGAAATCCACTGTGAGTGAACTTCTGCAGCAGAGCACTGCTGATTTTGTAAGATAACCCCTGCATCCCATGAGTGACAGGTCTTGATCTGGGCTTGAGAGATGTAATATTTTGATAAAAAATGGCACTTCCTTTTGAAGCATATATTTGCGTGTGCTGAGCAGTACCGCGGGAGCCTCAGCGAGTGCCTAAGCGAGGCTGACGCGGTCTCTCCCAGCTCGCTCCAGCCACCCTTCTTCACACATCTAAATGTGGCGGTAATTAGCATCCATAAACCACACATGTGGCTTATTTTTTTTTTTCCCCTTTCAGAAGCATCAAAGTAGTTTGTACTTTTTATAAGCACCAAAGAGTTGTACACCTCAAAAGGGACTGAGACTATGCCATGGGAAGCTACTGAAGATGGGAGCTATGTCTGCTAAGGGGGAGAAGAATTATTTTTTTCAGCAAACTTTCTAATTAAAGTTCTTATCTTTGATCTAACATCTACACTGCACAAGATGTCACAATAGAGAAAATGTAAGGCCTTTCAAAAATGATCAAATTCAACTCTTCTCATGGAATCAGGCAAGACCCATAGCTTGTACAGAACAGAAGTAATTAAATACATACACCGATTGATCACCACTGTACAATTAATTAAAAAAGAAATCTATTTCATGATGGGTATCGGGTCTATTTGATATTTAGTTGTGGAGCCAGGAGATGAAGCGTGTACTGTGTTGAATAGTGTCCCTCCTAAATTCATGTCCTCCTGGAACCTCAGAATGTAACTTCATTTGGAAATATCATCATAGTAGATGTAATTAGTTAAGATGAGGTCACACTGGATTAGGGTAGGCCCTAAATCCAATGACTAGTCTCCCTAGAGGAGGAGAGAAACAAGAGATGCCCACAGAGATGAAGCCCACATGACAATGAAGGCAGAGATTAGAATTATGCTGCCACGACCAAGGAACACCAGGCATTGCTGGAAGTCACCAGAAGCCAGAAAGAGGCAAAAAAGAATTCTTCCCTAGGCCCTTTTCATGGTCCCGCTCACACCTTAATTTTGAACTTCTACCCTCCAGAACAGTGAGATAAAAAATTTCTGTTGTTTTATGACAAACTGGTGTCTTGTTACCCAGTTTGTGGTAATTTATTATGGAAGCCCTGGAAAACTAAGACAGAGGGTAAATGTGCAACTCAGGCAGGGTAAACAGCTAGTGTTGATGGGTATCAAGGTATAGTGTGTACTTTTTACCCCTACGGCAGCTCCAGAACAAATGGCTTGTGTAAATAGAGATAGTGGATGATGGGGGCTGCTGAAAAATGGGGGGCCGGTAGAGTGTTAAATACAGGGGGTCAGTAGCCCAACTTTTATTCCTCAACTATTCAAAGAGGAAAAAATACCTTCGGCAAATGCATCATACCCTCATAACATACATGCTCATGACAGAATCCTTCCTTCCATTTTCTAAGTGGGAAATGGCAAAGAGGGGAATTCAATTTCAGAGGAAGAAGGACTGAAACAAAAAGTCGCAAGAGTTCTATTTCAGTCGTTCAGGCCTTAAGGCCATGTCTTTTCCACTAATTTAAGCACCTAATTACATTCTCTCTGAAATTGTTTGTGCATGACAATTCTTGCTGGGATGACATTCCACCATCTCGAGTCTTATCTCTACCTAGTTAATATCCCTCAGTACACTAGCATGAAACACATCTTCCCTCTAGCCTTGATACTCAGAGGTTTTTATTTTATTGTTAGTTGCTCTGTGATCACAGGCCAAGACATAAGCAACAAGAATATTCTTTCCCATGATATGTTGTAAAATTGTTTTAACTCTTGCTTTTGACATCACAGTATCTTGCTGACATTTTAGATCCAAGTAGAAGGTCCCAAATCTTTTGTATTCAGTAAAGTGGCTGTGATATTCCCAGCACTCATTGGATGCTAAACAAAAATAAAGACGGGGATCTCTGGGTTATTTCCTATGGCTCAAGATTAGTCTGAAGATAGTTACAGTTGGTCACTAAGAGGAAGAGAAATAATAATTGTTCATAAGAGTGAATGAGCAGGCTAGAAAAAGAACTCTGAGTTTCTTCATTTCTTCTGCTTTCCAATCTGGTTGGATTATACCACTTCATAAGTAAGTATTCTTAGAAAGATGTAAATATAGGTTAGGGCTCCTTTTTTCAAAAAGTTTATGATATAATGGGGTGAAAGCTTGTCATGCACAAACGATTTCAAATAGAATATAATTAGATGTTTAAATAAGTACTAACTGAACATACCCTTAAAAATTCAGCTCTGAGACCACACTGTGGGAGGTGGGATAGTACAAAAAGGCCTCCTGGAGGAAATAAACTTGAGTTGATGTAAATATTTGCCAGTGATTGTTAGACTTAAATTTTCAGGAATAAAGGAGAAAACCAACTAAATGGTAACACAACATTTATTATACATATGGTTTTATTTATGTCCAATTAATTTATGTAAATAGAGCTATATCAACTATATATGCATGTGATAAAAAGCTGTTAGTGATATATATTTTTCTAATTTTTAAAATAATAGTTAGAATCCTCACTGATGCCCTTTTGAAATGGTTACACAAACACTGTTCCTTTCAAGAGCCAAATCTTTTCTTAACTCATCATACAATAAATGTATACACTAGGTTAGGAGTAAGGAAATTATGGCCTGCAGGTCAAATCCAACCCACTGCCTATTTTTGTAAATAAAGTTTTATTGGTACAAAGCCACTCACATTCATTTATGTATCTTCTACAGTTGTCTTACCTTGCAATGGCAGAGTTGAGAAGATGCAACAGAGATTGTATAGCCCACAAAGCCTAAGATATTTACTATTTGGTCCTTTACAGAAAAAGTTTGCCAATACCTGCACTAGGCTCCTGGGAATACACTGTAAAAAATTACCACAATGTCTGTGGGATCATAAGCAAGTGTATTTATGTTCAAAGTTAATACTTTTGTTTTGTTTTTGTTTTTTTGAGACAGAGTCTCGCTCCGTCACCCAGGCTTGAGTGCACTTGGTGCAATCTCAGCTCATTGCTGGAATCTCCGCCTCCCAGGCTCAGAAGATTCTCCCGCCTCAGCCTCCCGAGTAGCTGGGATTACAGGCATGTGCCACCATGCCCAGCTAATTTTTGTATTTTTAGTAGAGACGGGGTTTCACCATGTTGGCCAGGCTGGCCTTGAACTCCTAACCTCAGGTGATCTGCCTGCCTGGGCCTCCCAAAGTGCTGGGATTACAGGCGTGAGCCACCATGCCCGGCCAATATTAATAGTTTTTGAAAGTTTTTTTCCAAATATTTTTGTTTTGTTTTCCAAACTTATTCTAGTTGGGTAAAGACTTTTCCCCTAGAAATTAGTCTGTCTTTCCACAAGAGAAAAAATAAAGTGAGTGTTTCCATCAGGGTGTGAAATTTTCTATAAAACAATTTTCTAAGAGCTGGAAACTTATAAAGATGCACATGATATTTCATTTTTTAACATATAAATTAGACATGATTGCAATTATTCTGAATTTTAAACACTCCAGACAAGTCTTTGGTTCCTAAAATCTTTCAAATGACATTAAAAAATAAATGCTTCCATTAAATTTAAACAGAATAGAATTCTCTAACATTTTTAAATAATTATTACATTATAGCTAAATTCCCTTAATTACCTTTAGAAGTATAATTCGAATTCTAGTCTTTTCTTTTTTTACAGATGGAGTCTTGCTATATTGCCCAGGCTGGAGTGCACTGGCTATTCATAGGTGCAACCATGATGTACAACAGCCTCAAACGCCTGGGCTCAAGTGATCCTCCTGCCTCAGCCTCCTGAGTAGCTGGGACTACAGGCTTGTGTCAGAGTACCGGGCCTAACTCTAGTCTTAATGTTTTCCTGTACTGCATATGGCAGTGGTACCTTGTTATGCAATAGGTATAACTTCTATCGGGCAATGCTGTTTTTATATTCTATTACTTTTATAATTTAGCACGTATAATTTATACATACTGATCATATTATATATTTTATAAAAGCGGGGTCCTGGTAACCACCTTTTCCAAACATATGTGACCCAGATTAAGTGCCAGTGTTAATAGTACAGTAGAGTAGTCCCCCCTTATTCACAGAGGATACTTTCCAAGAACCCCAGCGGATGTCTGAAACTGCAGATGGTACCAAACCCTATATACAGTCACATGCTCCTTAACGATGGGATGCATTCTAAGAAATGGATCATTGGGTGATTTCATCATTATGCAAACATTATAGAGCACACTGTATTTATACAAACCTAGACAATATGGCCTACTACAAACCTCGGGTATATGGTACACCCTATTGCTCTTAGACTGTACAGCATGTTATGTGTACAGCATGTTACTGTACTGAATACTGTAGGCAACTGTAACACATGGTAAGTATTTGTATATCTAAACATAGAAAAGATACAGTAAAAATAGGTCTTAACTTATGAGACCACCACTGTTTTTGCAGTCCATCATTGACCAAAACGTTATGTGGTATATGACTGAATACTATGTTTTTTCTTATACATACATACCTATGATAAAGTTTTAATTTATAAATCTGGCACAGTAAGAAATTAGTAATAATAACAAAATAGAACAATTATAATACTATACTATAATAAAAGGTATGTAATTGTTGACTCTCTCTCAAAATATTTTATTGTACTGAACTCACCTATTTTGGGATCATGACCATGGAACTGAAACTGCAGAAAGTGAAACCGCAGAGAAGGGGGACTACTATAATCTGTTTGCAGATTAATCACAAAATAGTGGAATGATCTTTCAACATTAAAATTAGCCTGCTCAGGCCAGGAGTGGTGTAATCCTAGCACTTTGGGAGGCTGAGGTGGGCAGATCACTTGAGGTCGGGAGTTTGAGACCAGTCTGGCCATCTAGTAGAGATGGTAAAACCCCGTCTCTCCTAAAAATATAGAAATTAGCCAGGCATGATGGCACATGCCTGTAGTCCCAGCTACTCAGGAGGCTGAGGCATGAGAATCACTTGAAATTAGGAGGCAGAGTTTGCAGTGAGCTGAGCTCGCACCACTGCACTCCAGCCTGGGCAACAGAGCAACAACAAAAACAAAACAACAACAAAATTAGCGTATTCATTTCTTTCTAAATGAAGCTTAAAGTAAATAACTGTTTTTTTCTCTTTCCCAAATTATTTAGAGTGATTGATCATATCTTCTATTCTCTATCAAGAACTGCATGACACTCCTAGACCCCTAGCAACTGAGAAAAATAATTTCTCTACACAAACATCCTATTAACCCATTGACATGTAGTTGGAGGTAAGGTGATACTATTGTATGGGTTCCTAACAAGGTGCTTCACCACTTGGGTTTTTACAATATTTGTTTTAAATTCCTATTGTTGAATGGAAATTATTGGTTTCTTGTTTATGTTTGAGTATTTAATCTGTTTTTTTTTACCCCAAACTATCTGAAAATATAAAACTCATAGGCTACCCCTGAACCCAAAGTAAATTTATAACATAAATTATAAATTCCCAAACCAACAGTGGCATAGGGATCACTATTTCAACTACAAACTTAATGGTATTACCTACTAGAACTCAGAAACTGTAACTCAGAAAAAAAACAAGCCACAGGCACAGCTATCATTTGCCTCATTCTGAGTGAGACTCCATGGATGTCACCTTCAAGAAATTGCATGAAGCTGATACAACATCATATGCCTTTCCTCAGCACAAATGACCACATCCTGTGCCAGGCAGCATTTTTCTGTCTCTGTGGTTAAAGACTGGTACAAATTAATGTATAGCTCGGTACAGCTGGAATGTTAGTTGAAGCTGTGATTTGAATCTCAGAAGTTTTAGACAAATAACTCAATTTCTTGGTCTCTTAAGAAATTTAAGACAAAAGAAAAAGACTCTGAGAAATGATTTTCTTTTCTTGAGAAGGAGTCTCACTCTATTGTCCAGGCTGGAGTGCAGTGGTGCGATCTTGGCTCATTGCAACCTCTGCCTCCTGGGCTCAAGTGATCCTCCCACCTCAGCCTCCCAAGTAGCTGAAACTACAGGCACACACAAAGCTAATTAAAAAAAATTTTTTTTTGTAGAGATGGGGTTTTACCATGTTGCCCAGGCTGGTCTCAAACTCCTGACCTCTCATAATCCACCCACCTTGGCTTCCCAAAGTAATGGGATTACAGGCATGAGACAAGCCACTGCGCCCAGCCTATTTTCTTTTCTTCCTTTAAGAAACTCATATATACACACATATAACTGACCTAGGGCTTTCATTTAGTCACTTACTCAACAAATATTTATTGCACACCTACCACAGTAGGGCCAGGTACTGTTCTAGGTACTGTAAATATCTAGCAAGGAAAAACATAGCCCAAGAAGGCTGGAAGGAGAGTAGACATGAAACAAAACTCCAAAGTTATCTGTGTTCAGTGTCATGCGATGAATTAAAATAGGGCTGTGTTAAAATAGTGACTGAATTGTCAGGAAAAGCTTTTCTGAAGAAATGACATTTAAGATGAAATGTGAGTAACAGAGTAACATTCATAAAGCAAAAGTGATTAGATTTATCAACATAAATATTACCATAAAATGTGAGCAATATTAATGTGAATATAATGCTCAAAACTCACAAAAAAGCCTGGAAGTAAGTACTCTGTAATGCTATTAGAGACTATCTTTGGGTGGTAGGATAGAGGTGGGGTTTTCTTTTTTCTTTCTATTTCAATGAACTTTCCAAACTGTGGTATAATACAAAAACATATTTGGTCTTTGTTCCTGCTCCCAGGATCAGGCACAGAACTTCTAAAGCCCTTGGAATTTCCTAAGTGATAGGAGTGTTTTTTTGTTTTGTTTTGTTTTGTTTTGTTTTGTTTTGTTTTGTTTTGTTTTTCTCACTAGAGCCTCCTGCCTCAGCTTCTAAGTAGCAGGGACAGGAGTGTCTTTTGTATTCATAACGAGCCCCTTTCAATAGCACCTTAGATTATGCTAATGAGGTAGCTGAGGCTGGGGCCGCTAGACAGCCTCAGGATGGAGCTGTTCACCAGAAGGACCTGGTAATTAGAGGGTTGGACCTTTCAGCCCCACCCAGTGACCTCAGGGAAGAAGAGAGAGGAAAGGAAACTGGAGATTGAGTCCTATAAACGCCCTTGAACAACAAGATTCAGAGAGCTTCAGGAGCTGGGGGTGTGGCATGCCCAGAGAAAGTATGGAAGCTCCATGTCACCCCTTCCTTGCTCTATGCCTCCCTTCCATTTGGCTGTTCCCGAGTTGTATCTTTTATAATAAACTGGTAATGATAAGTAAAGAAACTTTTTGAGCTCTGTGGGTCATTCCAGAAAATTATTAAACCTGAGGAAGGATGTGGGAACACTCAAATTTGCCCAAGTTGGAAGAAGTGTGGGTCACCTGAGGGCCTGGTACTTGAGACTGGTGTCTGAAGTAGGGGCAGTCTGTGGGACTGAACCCTTAACCTGTGTGGTCTGTACTAATTCTCAGAGTTAGTGTCAGAATTGAATTGAATTGTTGGACACCCAACAACTGAATTGCCTAGAGATTTGGTTGGGGATGGAAAACAACCCAGAATTGGAGTGGGATTTGCTAGATCAGCCCAGGCTCACAGAAACATGTGGTTTGAAAGGATAAAATAAAAGGGTAGGGGATGAGGAAATTTTGATTCCTGAGTGGCCATATGGTCACCTACGGAGCAGCAAAGGGGCTGTGATCAGTTACTAAAGGTAAAAGTTACCAGTGAAATTTAAAGATGAACAAACTCCTGCGGAGCTGGTTCACTGAATGCTTAAGGAAATGCAAACTAACAAGAAAAAAGTGAAATACACAATCCAATGGTTATTGTTATCTGTAACAGCTAAAATGAAAGTTAAAAAGAGTGTTGGGTTGGACCTTGATGTTGAACCACGCTCAGATTCTGGTGGACCTGAACTTTAGTTGCTAGACTCAAAGCTGCCTCTAATGGAAAAAATATGTAGGAAAAACAGAAAATACCTCTAAGATCTCTGGTCACCAAAAAGAGAGTCCAGGTAGGGGAGGGCAAAACCAAGAAACTACTGAAACCAGGGGGTATAGTGTGAAAAAGTTACTTTATTTTGTAGATCAGTACCATCAGCTTCCTAAAGAATTTTGACTAAAATGAATTGTAAGAATAAATAATTTAGGGGCAGTATCTTGGCTTTTAAATGCTTCAGAGTGGAAGAGCATGTTTGGGTTTATACAGGATCCACAGCTCACTATGGAACAATCACAGATGGCTACATGTGATCCAGACACACAGCAGGTCATTCCTAAGGGAACAGCTGACCTGATGGACTAGATAAGAGCTATTATAAGGTCTATTTACCCTGAGAAGGGGAACTATCTGACTTCTCCTTTCAATGCCAACTGGAACACCCCAGTTGAAGTAGCTGATATGCTTCATATGCAAGCCATGTGGAATTGGCTTTGTGATAATCAGGACTCACACACTGAATATGCCCATTACCCAGGTGATATGGTTTGGCTGTGTCCCCACCCAAATCTCATCTTGAATTGTAAACCCCATAATCCCATGTCATAGGAGGGACCCAGTGGGAGGTAAATGAATCATGGGGGTGGTTTCCCCCATGCTGTTCTCATGATAGTGAGTAAGTTCTCACAAGATCTGATGGTTTTATAAGTATCTGATATTTCCCCTCTGGCACTCACTCTCTCTTCTGCCACCCTGTGAAGAGGTACTTTCTGCCATGATTGTAAGTTTCCTGAGGACTCCCCAGCCATGCAGAACTGTGAGTCAATTAAACTTCTTTTCTTCGTTATAAATTACCCAGTCTTGGGTATTTCTTTTTTTTTGATATGGAGTCTTGCTCTGTCGCCCAGGCTGGAGTGCAGTGGCGCGATCTTGACTCACTGCAACCTCCGCCTCCCGGGTTCACACCATTCTCCTGCCTCAGCCTCCCGAGTAGCTGGGACTACAGGTGCCTGCCACCACGCATGGCTAATTTTTTGTATTTTTAGTAGAGACAGGGTTTCACCATGTTAGCCAGGATGGCCTTGATCTCCTGACCTCATGATCTGCCCCTCGGCCTCCCAAAGTGCTGGGATTACAGGCGTGAGCAACCGTGCCTGGGATTACAGGCGTGAGCAACCGTGCCTGGCCAGGTATTTCTTCATAGCAGTGTGAGACTGGACTAATTCAGTATATTGGCACCACAGAGAGTGGGGTGCTGCTATAAAGATACCCAAAAATGTGGAATCAACTTTGGAACTGGGTAAAAGACAGAGGTTGGAGCAGTTTGGAGGGCTCAGAAGAAGACAGAAAAATGTAGGAAAGTTTGGAACTTCCTAGAGACTTGGAGGGTTCAGAAGACAGGAAGATGTGGGAAAGCTTGGAACTTCCTAGAGACTTGTTGAATGGTTTTGACCAAAATGCTGACAGCGATATGGACAATGAAGTCCAGGCTGAGGTGGTCTCAAATGGAGATGAGGAACTGCTTGGGAATTGGAGCAAAGGTAACTTTTGCTATGCTTCAGCAAAGAGATTGGCAGTATTTTGCCCCTGCCCTAGAGATCTATGGAACTTTGAACTTGAGAGAGATGATTTAAGGTATCTGGTGGAAGAAATTTCTAAGCAGCAAAGCGTTCAAGAGGAAGCAGGGCATAAAAGTTTGGAAAATTTGCAGCTGACAATGTGATAGAAAAGAAAAACCCATTTTGAGGAGAAATTCAAACCAGCTGCATAAATTTGCATAAGTAATGAGATGCCTAATGTTAATTACAAAGACAATGGGGAAAATGTCTCCAGGGCATATCAGAGACCTTCACAGCAGCCCCTCCCATCACAGGCCCAGAGGTCTAGGAGGCAAAAATGGTTTCCTGGGCTGGGTCCAGGGTCCCCCTGTTCTGTGCAGGCTCAGGACATGGTGCTCTGTGTCCCAGCTGCTCCAGCTGTTGCTAAAAGGGGCAAAGGTACAGCTCAGGCTGTTGCTTCAGAGAGTACAAGCCCCAAGCCTTGGCAGCTTCCATGTGATGTTGAGCCTATGGGTGCATAGAAGTCAAGAATTGAGGTTTGGGAACCTCTGCTTAGATTTCAGAGGATGTATGAAAACATCTGAATGTCCAGACAGAAGTTTGCTACAGGGGTGGAGCCCTCATGGAGAACCTCTGCTAGGGCAGTGCAGAAGGGATATGTGGGGTAAAACCCCCCACACAGAGTCCCCACTGGAGCACTGTCTAGTGGAGCTGTTATAAGAGGGCCACCATCCTCCAGACCCCAGAAGGGTAGATCCATTGACAGCTTGTGTCATGCACCTGGAAAAGCTGCAGACACTCAACGCCTGCCCATGAAAGCAGCTGGGAAGGGGGTTGTACCCTGCAAAGCCACAGGGGCGGAGCTGCCCAAAGCCATGGGAGCCCACCTCTTGCATCAGCGTGATGTGGATGTGAGACATGGAGTCAAAGGAGATCATTTTGGAACTTTAAGGTTTAATGACTGCCCTATTGGATTTTGGACTTGCATGGGGCATGTAGTCCCTTTGTTTTGGCCAACATCTCCCATTTGGAATGGGTATATTTACCCAGTGCCTGTACCCCCATTGTATCTGGGAAGTAACTAACTTGCTTTTGATTTTACAGACTCATAGGCAGAAGGGGCTTGCCTTGTCTCAGATGAGACTTTGGACTTGGACTTTTGGGTTAATGTTGGAATGAGTTAAGACTTTGGGGGACTGTTGGGGAGGCATGATTGTGTTTTGAAATATGAGGATATGCGATTTGGATGGGGGCCAGGGCAGAATGATATGGTTTAGCTGTGTCCCTACCCAAATCTCATCTTGAATTGTAACCCCCATTATCCCCACGTGTTGTGAGAAGGACCCGGTGGGATTGAATAATGGGGTAATTGAATTATGGAGGTGGTTTCCCCCATGTTGGTCTCGTGATAGTGAGTGAGTTCTCACAAGATCTGATTTTTTTTTTTTTCTTTTTGAGATGGAGTCTTGCTTTGTTGTCCAGGCTGGAGTGCAGTGGCGTGATGTCGGCTCACTGCAAGCTCTGCCTCCCAGGTTCACGCAATTCTCCTGCCTCAGCCTCCCAAGTAGCTGGGACTACAGGCGCCCACCACCACACCTGGCTAATTTTTGTATTTTTAGTAGAGACAGGTTTTCACCATGTTAGCCAGGATGGTCTCGATCTCCTGACCTCATGATCCTCCCGCCTCGGCCTCCCAAAGAGCTGGGATTACAGGCATGAGCAACCACGCCTGGCCAAGATCTGATGGTTTCATAAGTGTCTGGCATTTCCCTGCTGGCACTCATTCTCTCCTGCCACCCTGTGAAAAGATGCCTTCTGCCATGATTGTAAGTTTTCTGAGGCCTCCCCATCCATGTGGAAGTGTGAGTCAATTAAACCTCTTTTCTTTATAAATTGCCCAATCTTGGATATTTCTTCATAGCAGCATGAGAAGAGACTAATACACCAGTTCACGGTAAATGCCATGGTTAAGTGGTGTCTAAGAATGTACATGTCAGATATGGTATGCTAAAGTCAGTGTGGACACAAAGAAAATAAGAACAAGGCCTGGAAAGAAGTTTATCACATTCACAGGTCCCAGAGAGGTGGTTATTATGTGCTATGCAAGATCACAGGAGAAAGCACCAGTGTTGGTCAGGAGGCAGAAAAGAGGAATGAGGAAAAAGCTTAGGTCAGAGCCTTAATTGGGGTTTCTGTGGAAAAGGCAAGGCAGGGCTGAGTAAACAGTTTAGGATTGGCTAGTTTTAACAATTCTGGTGGGCTCTAGAGCATAGAGATGGTCTCTGGTTGACTGATATCTGGCCCTGGGATGACTTAGGGTAGGTGAAATATAGGCTTGGTGTGTGAGAATTGGGTAATGGCTTATGGCAAAAACCTGTGAGTGCTTTCCAGCAACGACAACAATTGGATTTTGGACCAGAGAATTTCCATTTGAGGGGCAATTATTAGCCTGCTGTTGAATATTAATTGAAATTGCTCTTATGATTGAAGGACAAAAAAAAATTTTTAAACCTAAAATATTAATGAAGTCTTGGGTGATGTCAGAGAAGTGCTCTAATGGGGAGAGTAGTGCCCAGAAGAGTTCTATAATAACATAGAAATAGTTTATAGAGAATCATGATACCTTGGGAATGAAAGGATGATATACTCAGGAGCAGGGATCCTCTTTTCCCCTACAATTGACTTTGGAACTATGTGACGAGCTGCTGGATTCTATCATCACTTAGACAGTGCCCTATAAAGTAGTCTTTGACCAACAAAGAGATGCTTGATTTGTGGATGGTAGTTTTTTTGTTCGTTTTTTGAGACAGGGTCTCATTCTATCATCCAGCCTAGAGAGCGGTGACACGATCAGGGTTCACCGCAGCCTCAACCTCCCAGGCTCAAACGATCCTACCACCTCAGTCCCCCAAGTAGCTGGGACCACAGGCATATGCCACCATGCCTAGCTAATTTTTAAATGTTTTGTAGGGATGAGGTCTCACTATATTGCCCAGGTTGGTATTGAACTCCTGAGCTCAAGCAATCCTCCTGCCTTGGCCCCCCAAAGTGTTAGGATTACAGGCATAAGCCACCATGCCTGGCTGTGGATGCTAGTTTTAAGGTAAATGGACAACATCCTGTTTGGAACACCACAACTGTAATTAATGAAGGTAAAAACAAATCAGCTCTGTGAGCTGAATAATCTGCTGTTTTCCTAGAAGTGATGGAAGAACTGAACAGTGATACATGCCCATATGTTTCGGTTTCTGATTCATGGGCAATGGCCAACAGCCTGGCCATGTGGTAAGGCAAGAGTGCAATGGAAACTTGGCATATTACAGGGACTCTCATATGGGACAAAGCCCTGTGGAAATCACTATGGGAATTTGAGGGGTGCATTAAAGTAGGACCTGTCAATGCTCAGTAAAAGACCCCCCTTCCAGATATGGAAGCTGATCAGAACCAATTAGTAGGTATCACGGTGTGCGTGTTTGAGGTGAGCACATGGGTCCATGAAATGAGTAGACAGGATGGGGGATGCTACAGCCACTGCAGAAGAATTTGGACACATTTCCCTTGGACCCCCTGAGGCACAAAATAGCAACAAACTATTATGTCTGCCAATAAGAGAGACAGTTACTGTAGGTGACTATGGGGAAGATTCCCCAGGGGGAAGACCCCACACATAGTTGGCAAGTGGATTGCATTGAAGAGCCAGTGCTGGTAGTCCCAAGGGCTACAAATCATTTTTGTTTTTGTTCTTTTTTTGAGATGGAGTCTTACTGCGTCACCCAGGCTGGAGTGCAGTCATACAATCTTGGCTCACTGCAACCTCTGCCTCCCGAGTCCAAGCAATTCTCCTGCCTCAGCATCCCCAGTAGCTGGGATTACAGGTGAGTACCGCCACACCTGGCTAATTTTTGTATTTTTAGTAGAGATGGGGTTTCACCAGTTGGTCAGGCTGGTCTCGTACTCCCAACCTCAAATGATCCACCTGCCCCAGCCTCCCAAAGTGCTGGGATTACAGATGTGAGTCACCACGGCCAGCCTGTTGTTGTTCTTGAGACAGGATCTCACTCTGTTGCCCAGGCTGGAGTGCAGTAGCAGGATCACAGCTCACTGCAGCCTCAACCTCCCAGGCTCAAGTGATCCTCCAGCCTTAGCCTCCTGAGTAGCTGGGACTACAGGCCCTCACCACCACACCTGGCTAATTTATTTGTATTATTATAATTTTTTTTTATAGATATGAGGCCTCATCATGTTGCCCAGGCTGGGCCTGAATTCCTGGGCTCAAGAGATCCTCCTGCCTCAGCCTCTCAAAGTGCTGGGATTACAGGTGTGAGCCACTGCACCCAACCTATAAATTGTTTTTGACAGGGATAAACACCGACTCTGGACACGGCTTTGCTTACCTGGTGGTACACACAAATGGTCAGTACCACGAAAGAACCAGAACAGAAGATATTGCACCAATCTGAACGGCTGAGCCACATTTCTTTATACTAAGGAGCACTCTACTTCCAGCCCATAATGTCAAACAACGGGCAAAGAGCTATCCTCCTCAGAGTAATAGTTTGATAGAGAATTGGACCAGTCAATTGAAACACTGATTGTCTAAAATAGGGTAAGGTATAGGCGTGAAGGGTTGGTTTATGTATTTGCATAAGTGTGAGGTCACACTCAAATGAGCTAAGGGAGTGTTCCCACTAGGTAGATTCCTCTGTTTTTCTGGTGGATTAGGGAAGAGGAGGTGGGGGAAGATGCTGATATGACTATACAATTCTTGCCAAAGAGGAGGACATTGGTGTGATGACTATTCTTTTTTTCCTTCCCTACATTGTCACATCAGCTTTCTCTTTCCTACCAGATGCTGTGGTTGCAATACCAGCACTGTAATTACAAGTGCCAGAAACAGAGATGATTTCTAAAGCAAGAAAGTGTAACCATAGCTTTAAACCTTTATATCAGAACTCCTAAGGGCCTGATGAGGCAGGCTGTCCCTTTACCCCATCTGGAAAAATTGGGGTTAACATTGAATGCAGATATATTGCCTAGTGGTAGAAATAGCCCACTAGTTCTATACCTGTGTAACCCTATCCTGTATGTATGGGAGTTGACTGAGGGAGAGGTACTTGCTAGACTAGTATTGCTGCTTACGATCTAGACCAGCGCAGTGGCCAAACCTAATGTTCCTCCCAAAGGTGGGAAAGTTTGGGCATAAACAGCAAGAAGGAGGAAGAGTAGCTGAGAGTAAAGGAATGAATAAATGAGCTATGTAACAAGTCTTGTGAGTCATCCTAGCAAACTACTAAACATGTGGAGGGGAGTCCCTGATTTTGTAGCTAAGTCAGACAAAAGTGCAGGTTACCCGGGGACCTGGTACTTGAGACTGTTGTCTAACGTGGGGAGAGTACTGTGCAGTACTGTGAGACTGAGCCTGTAACCTGTGTGGTCTATGCAAACATCAGGAATTAGAATCAGAATTGAATTGAAGTGGGCTGAGTATGGTGGTTCATGCCTGTAATCCCAGTACTTTGGAAGGCTGAGTTTGGCAATCATTGAGGTCAGGAGGTCCTGGCCAGCCTGGCCAACATGGTAAAACCCCGCCTTTATTACAAAAAACACAAAAATTAGCCGGGCATGGTGGTGGGCGCCTGTAATCTCGGCTATTTGGGAGGCTGAGGCAGGAGAATCACTAAAACATGGGAGGTGGAGGTTGCAGTAAGCCGAGATTGCGCCACTGCACTCTGGCCTGGGCAACAGAGTGAAACTCCGTCTCAAAAAAAAAAAAAAATTAAATTGAATTGAATTGTTGGACATCAAGTCATTGTCTGGAAAACTGGAAAATTGGTTTGTTGGTGTCAGAAAACAGCCCAGACAAACTTTCTACAATAAACATGTATTACTTTTATAATGGCAAATAGTAAAACATTATGTTTTAAGTGAAGTTAATATAATTGGAACACTGGATAAGCACCTTAAATTCTCAAAATTTGCTGATAACCTACAACTATGAAATGCAAATATTTGTGAAATTAACAAAACAGAATCACTCCTAACTAAACCTACAAATGCAAGTTTTCCTTGGAGAACTGATTTCCTCTCCACACTAAGCCTAAGCAATATCTACAGCCATCAGTGTTTAGTCTGCACACTATGGCTCACCTCCTATGTCTTCATCTTCATTGGCTGGGCCTTCTCCACTGTCCACATTTTCCATTTCATGAGATTTGGTTAAACTGTAGTCATTCAAAACCACTGGACTTTCTAAAAGATAAAAGGAGTTTTAAGTATGTGGTTCAACATTAAAGGATTTTTATAAATATGTATTAAGTAGACCCCCATTTAACTTTCAGCTTCACACAATCCTTTAGTGACAGATAGTACCCCTTCACACATACCCAAAAGGGATATATACATGAAAACTCTTGAGGTTTAGAAATATGCCCAGGGTTCGCAGTGGCTCACACCTGTAATCCCAGCACTTTGGGAGGCCGAGGTGGGCAGATCACCTGAGGTCAGGAGTTCGAGACCAGCCTGGCCAACATGGTGAAACCCCATCTCTACTAAAAATACAAAAATTAGTTGGGCATGGCGGTGCGTGCCTGTAATCCCAGCTACTCAGGAGGCTGAGGCAGGAGAATCACTTGAACTCGGGAGGTGGAGGTTGCAGTGAGCCAAGATAGCACCACTGCACTCCAGCCTGGGTGACAGAGTGAGACTTCGTCTCAAACAAAAAAAAAAAAGAGAAAAGAAATATGCCCAGGGTTCATGTACCCTCTGAATACACACAACTTTCTTGCATATTTCTTTCTTCTGAGTTAAAGGGCACTCATGTTCCTTCTGGAGAAAAATTATCTCTCCATTGGTATATCTCACGATATTCAGTAGGATGCCATTGCTATTTATGACAAAGTAGTGACCAGAAATACTAAGCATGCAAACACTGGCATAACCTAATTTGGGAAAGATGCTTTCCTAGGAGGAAGATCTGTAAGCTTTCTGTATGCCAAATTCTGTTTTTCCCTTCTGTTCACATTATAAATGTGATTCTGTGGAAAACATATTGGACCCCAAGTTTCTTTATTTGTTTGAACATTTACTGAATGTTGACAAGGCTACAGATATGAATAAGTCATTATGTCTTTGAGGAGCTCATACTTTGAGATATAGATAAGAGAAGCCCACAACTCTAACACACAGTAGGCTCAGACAAGGGATTAAATAAAGGAAATACAAAGTGTTATTAAAGTTCATAAGTGAAAGGGAGCAGACATAATAAAAACATGCTTAGACAAACAGCAAACTTGTTACAAAATAAGTTTAAGAGAAATGTATAATAAATATTGATAATACTAGAAGTAAGAAAAAGGAACAATGCAACTGGAATTATTTTCACATATAAGCATAGTAGCTTAACAAAAAGATGACAGCAGAAGAAATGAACTGAAAAGTTACCCTCTTTTTATTTAACTCCTTCCCAATCTTCAATAAAATATTCGCTAAGTTCTCATTAATACAAAAAATAGTCAAAGACACTGAATCCTGTGGCACTGAGGCTGGGCTGAAGTAGGGAGGTAACTAGAAGCTCTGCAGTGGCACTCCTTTCAGCTGAGCCATGACCAAACACATGCAGGAGTGAAAGACACACGTTTCACAAAACCCATCACTAAGAGCCCCTGAAAATGTGGTCACCATGGATTCAGTGTTTGATTTATGAATATCCGAAGTTTCTAATTTCTGCATATTATAATGTATATTCTGTGAACTCTAAGATACCATTCTAAACAATGGTTCACTTTTCTCAAGCCTGAAATGACAAAAATACAGTGGACACCTAAACAATTAATATGAAGTTTAGGTTCAGTTAAAAGATGTGATTGGCCGGGAGCAGTGGCTCATGCCTATAATCCCAGCACTTTGGGAGGCTGAGGTGGGCAGATCACCTGAGGTTGGGAGTTCGAGACCAGCCTGATCAACATGGTGAAACCCTGTCTCTACTAAAAATACACCAGGCATGGTGGCGCATGCCTGTAATCTCAGCTACTCAGGAGGCTGAGGCAGGAGAATCGCTTGAACCCGGGAGGCTAAGGTTGCAGTGAGTCGAGATCACACCATTGCACTTCAGCCTGGGCAACAAGAGCGAAATTCCGTCTCAAAAAAAAAGAAAGGTGTGATTACAACTTACAGTAACACAAAAAGGCATTTCAGTGATAAATTAAATTTTGTAATGTAAGCTTTGATTCACACAGTGAGTTAATGGAGGACACAGAAGTTATTTTCAGGTAATAAATTATTGTAAATGTTTATAATTTATTCTAGAGCTGGGATCAATAACTATGGCCTGAGGTACAAGTCTGACCATAGCCTGCTTCTGTGTGGGCCCAGGAGGTAGGAATGGTTTTTACATTTTTTAAGGGTTGTAAGAAATACAAAAAATAGTATGTGACAGAGACCATATGTGGCCTGCAAAGTCTAAATATTTACTATCTGGCCCTTTACAAAAAAGTTTGCAGACCACTGTTCTACAGTAAAAATCGCAAGTCGTTCAAATACAGGCTACTATATTATTCAACAAAAACTGTCTTCAGAACAATGAGCTGAAAAATTAAAGACAAACAAACAAACAAACAGTGATCAACATTAGGTAGCATATGTTTGGCCCTAAGATGCTAAAGAACTTACATGATCTAAATGGATGAGTTATTTTTTCATCAGCAAGAGACAACCATATTAAAAAAAAAAAAAAACCACACATTTCCATAGCATTTTTACTGCAACCAGAATAAGCACATTCCTCTTTCTTTGGTATTTTTAGTAAAGGTATATTTCCAGAGAGGAAAGACCTGATGTTACCTGCGGGCACAGACTGCTCCTGAGTGCTTTTCAGTTCCGCATTTGTTTGTATATCTGAAAAGAAAAAGGTTATAAATATTAGCTACTTAGGGTACATTTCTACAGGTTTGAGCATTCCAAATTTAATAAGGGATACCATTTTGGAAAACTTAGCAGCAGAATTCCTCTTTCAGAGCAAGATTACTCTTTCTCTATACTCTCCCTAAAAGCCTTTCAAGGAGCATGAAAAAAAAATATTGATGCAGCAATGTTACTCTAAGAACTTTCTGCCAGAGATCTACTTACACCAAGAACAATATGCAAAAAGTGGGTCCCATTAGAAATAATTTCATATATTCTTTATTCTTCCCCCAATATTTTATTATGAACACTCTTGAGCACATAGAAAAAAAGAGTTCAAAGTGGTATATATATATATATATATATATATATATATACACACACACACACACACACATATATAATGAAATACTATTCAGCCATTAAAAAGAATAAAATCATGTCATTTGCAGCAATATGGATGGAGCTGGAAGTCACTATGTTAAGTGAAATAAGTCAGGCACAGAAAGACAAATATCACATGTTCTCATTCATATATGAGAGCAAAAATGTTGATCTCATGGAGGTGGAAAGTAGAATGATAGACAGGGTGTGTGGGTGGGAATGGGGGATGAAGAGAGGTTAGTTAATGGGTAAAACATATAGTTACATAGAAGGCATAAGCTCTAATGTTTGACAGCAGAGTAGGGTGACTATAGTTAACAACGATGTATTATGTATTTCAAAATAGCTAGAAGAGAGAACTCGAATTGTTTCCAACACATAGAAATGATAAATGCTCAAGGTGATAAACATTCCAAATTCCCTGACTTGATTATTATATATTCTATGCATGTAACAAACTATCACATGTGCCCCATAAATATGTAAAATATTATGTATCAATAAAAAATAAAAAAAAGAACTGCACAGTTGAACATCCATTACTCACCCTCTGGATTCTACAATTAACATTTTGCTATTTTTGCTTTCTCACATATCTTTCCACCCATTCATCTCTCAATCCATTCATCGATCCAGCTTTTTTGACGCATTTCAAAATAAGTTGCAGATATCAGTATACCTCAGTTCTAACATTTCAGCATGATTATTATTAACTAAAATTCAATATCTGTTTACAAGATTTTAAAAAGTAAATTTTACATACAGTGATATGCACGGATCTTAAGTGTACCATTCAATGAGTTTTTAAAAATGCATATCCTCATGTAATGCAAAGCCCTATCAAGATACAGAACATTACCATCATCCCAGAAAAGCTCCCTCACATCTCTTCCTAGTCAATTCCCACCCACATACTCCAGAGACAACCACTGTTTTGACTTTTTCCACCATAGATTAGTTTAGCCTATTTTAGAACTTCATAAAAACAGAATCACACAGACATATGGTATAAATTATTTTGCCCGAGGCTTCTTTCACTCAACATAATGTTTTGAGATACATCCATTCTGTGGTGTTTATCAGTACTTTGTTCTTTTTTATTGCTAAGTAGTATTCCATATGAATATCCCAGTTTGTTTATCCATTCTCCTATTGATGGACACCTAGACTGTTTCCAGTTTGGGCTATTTATAAGTCAAACTACTATGATATTCCTTTTTAAAATAATAAACTTTTAAATTTTAGAGTAGTTTTAAATTTGTGGAAAAATTGCAAAGATAGCACAGAGAGTTCCCATATACCCCACACCCAATTTCCCCTATTATTAACATCTTATATTAGTATGGTACATCTGTTATAATTAATGAACATATATTCATACATTATTACTATCTAAGTATTCAGATTTCCTTAGTTTTCATCTAATGTCCTTTTTCTGTTGCAGGATCCCTTCCAGGATCCCACATTACATTTAGTCATCTTGTCTCCTTAGGCTCCTCTTGGTTGGGACAGTTTCTCTGACTTTCCTTGTTTTGATGATCTTGACAGTTTTGAGTACTGATCAGGTATTTTGTAGAATGTCCCTCAACTGGGATGTGTTTGTTTTTCTCATGATTAGACTGGAGTATGATCATCCTTGCACAAGTATTTCTGTGGTCATATGCTTTCATGTCTCTTGAGTCAATACCTAGGTGTGGAATTACTGGGTTATAGGGTAGGAGGCATACATCTAGTTTCAACACAGTGAAACTAGAACTTGTTCAAAAGTGCTTCTTCCCTCTACTTTGGGCTTAACTTGCTCTGTTTCTGCCCTCTTAAGGTGAAATTTTAGTGACTGACTATTCCTTTCTTCTTTTCTAATTATAAACATTTAAAGCTATAAGTTTTCCTGTAAGCATTGCTTTAGCTGCATCTCATAAATGCTGGTGTTTTGATTATAATTCATTTCTAATTTCCCTCGAGACTTCTGTGATCCACTGGTTATTTGTAAGTGTTTAATTTCCAGATATTTGGGGGAATTCGGGAATTCTTTAGCTAACTTGTTATTGAAGTCAAATTCCATTGCACTACAGTCACAGAACACAGTCTGTGTGACTGTAGTCCTTTTAAAAGTATTAAGACTTGTGTTCTTGGTGAATGTGCCACGTGTAGTTGAGACATATGTATGTTCTGGTTTTTGGTGGTTTTCTTTGTTTTGTTTTGCTTTGCAGATCTGGCTAAGGCTTTATTTTGGAGGAAAAAAAAATGATGTAATTGTTTTGTAGCTGGAGGCATGGGCAAGGGGGGTATCCCAGGCAGTAAACTCCCCACGGGTGGGCTGAGGGTTAGGGCTGAGCCTCAGGTGGGTCTCCTGTTCCCTATACTCCCCTGCACAGTGGCCTCCTCCACAGGCTCTGGGGCAGCCACGGAAGGGGGTAGGCTGGGAGGGGCTGCTGTGGCCTTTTACCTGGGCAGGACATCAGAGGACTGGGACACCAGCTTCCCATTGCGGTCTTGATCTTCTTCACAACCACAGCCCTAGAGAAGCGGGCACAGCTAAAGGAGCTGGAGCCCCTGCCAGAGCCAAAGCTGGATCCCAAGCCATAGCTGAGGCCAGGGCTTGTAAGGCCCCTGTAGGCTGAGCTCAGCCCACCTGAATAGCCCCTGGTGGTCTTCATATGGATACTCATGCTCTGCATCCCAGACTTCAGCTGGCTCTCTTTGCACTCTAGCAGCTTCCTGTAGGTGGTGATCACAATGTCCAGGGCCAGCTTGATGGTCCTCAGCTCCTGGTACTTGAGCAGCCTTAGCACCACGTCCTGCTTGGCCCGCTGTAGGGCGGACTCCAGCTTGGACCCCTTGGCATTGGCATCCTTAATGGACCACTCCCCACACATACACAATGGCGGCCTCCAGGGAAGCCCTCTGGCCTTTGAGGCCCTCAGTCTCAGACTGGAGCCGGCTGATGTTCTGGTTTATCTTGGAGATCTCCGTCTTTGTACAACGCAGGTCATCCCTATGCTTCCCAGGCAGGGTCTGCAGCTCCTCATACTTGATCTGGTGCATGCTGTCAGCCTTGGCCTGGCTGCGGTTGGCGATCTTCTCATACTGGGCCTCGACCTCAGCAATGATGCCGTTCATGTCTAAGGAGCGGCTGTTGTGCGTGGACAGCCCCACAGATGTGTCCAGGATCTGGGACTGGAGCTCTCGGATCTCCTCTTCATACAGCTGCCTGAGGAAGCTGATCTTGTCAGCTTGCCATCCAGGTGAGATTCCAGCTCCACCCTGTTCATGTACGCCTCATCCGCATCCTTCTTGATGAGGACAATTTTATTCTCCATCTCTGTAAAATTATTGATCTCGTCCTCCCTCGTACTTGTTCTTGAAGTCCTCCACCAGCCCCTGCATGTTGCCAAATCTGCCTCCAGTTTCAGCTTCTCCTGGCCTAGAGTGTCCAGCTGCCACAGAAGGTTGTTGATGTAGCTATTGGACATGTTGTCCATGCTGCTCCAAGCCATCTTCTGCTGCTGCAGGAGGCTCTACTTGGTCTGCGGCATCTTGTTCTGCTGCTTCATGAACCGCGATGAAGGGGGCAAACTTGTTGAGGGTCTTGATCTGTTCCTTATCCTGAGTGCACACGGCTTGGATGTTGGGGTCCACCTCCAGCTTAAGGGGGCTCAGCAGGCTGCGGTTGACCATGATGGCTGTGATGTCTTCTATAACCACAGCTCGGCCATAGCCTCCACCCAGACCCATGCTGGCACCCAGGACACCCTGGACACTGCTGCTGCTGCTTCCCACTTGGGAGAAGCTCGCGGAACTGATGCAGGCACCGGGTCTACTCATGTAGGAGTGGCTGCTGAAGGTCCCGGGGCCAGAGGTGGACAACCTGTAGAACTTCTGGGTCACCTTGATGGACATGGTGGAGGCAGGAGTGGAGGCAGGTGGGCAGAACCAGGGGGAGATTCAATAAGGAGTGGAGAAGCTTCTTCTAGGTATTCTGCAGTTCTCAAGTGTACTGTTTAATAAATGTTAATTAAATCAAGGTAGTTGACAATGTCATTCAGATCTATGGATATACTAATTTTTTTTTTTTTTTTTTTTTTTTTTTGAGACAGAGTCTCGCTCTGTCGCCCGGGCTGGAGTGCAGTGGCGCAATCTCGGCTCACTGCAAGCTCCGCCTCCCGGGTTCACGCCATTCTCCTGCCTCAGCCTCCGAGTAGCTGGGACTACAGGCGCCCGCCACCACGCCCAGCTAATTTTTTGTATTTTTTTAGTAGAGACGGGGTTTCACCGTGGTCTCGATCTCCTGACCTCGTGATCCGCCCGCCGCGGCCTCCCAAAGTGCTGGGATTACAAGCGTGAGCCACCGCGCCCGGCCGGATATACTAATTTTTGACTAGTTGTTTAGTTGCTGAAAAAGGAGTATTAAAATCTCCAAATATGACTGTTAATTTGTCTATTTCTCTCTGTTCTAGGGACTATAAAATATATCTTTAATTTTCCAGTCTTCTTAGAGTTAAAATTATACACTTCACATAAAATGTAGAAAGCTTGCAACCATTTAGGCCCATTTCCTACCCTCCAACCTTTAAACTATAGTTATCATGTGTATCACATCTGCATATACTTTAAACCTTACCATACAATGCTAATTCTTGCTTTGAATAGTCATATTGTATTTTAAAGATTAAGATGAAAAAATAGTACTTTCTATTTACCCACATATTTAACATTTCTGGTGCCTTTTTTTTTTCTTTTTTTGAGATAGGGTCTCACTGTGTTGCCAGGCTGCGGCGCAGTGGCACAATCATGGTTCACTGCAGCCTCGACCTCCTGGGCTCAAGCAATCCTCCCACCTCAGCCTCCCAAGTAGCTGGGACTATGGAAGCACCACCATGCCTGGCTAATTAAAAAAATTTTTTTTGTAGGAATGGGGGTCTCACTATGGTGCCCAGGTTGGTCTCAAACTCCTGGGCTCAAGTGATCCTCCCACCTCAGCCTCCCAAAGTGTTAGGATTACAGGTGTGAGCCACTGTGCCGGGCCTGGTGCTTTTCATTTTTTCATAAAGATTTGAGTTCTGATCTGGTATCATGTCCCTACAGTCTAAAGAACTTTAGTATTTTTAGTAGTGCAATTATCTGAGGGACTTTTCTTAGTTTTCATTTATTTGGAAATGTCTTTACTTTGTCTTCAATCTTATAGGATATTTTTACTAGATATAGAATTCTGAGTTTACAGGGTTTTTTTCTTAATTTTTTTTTTTTTTTTTCTTTAAGAGACAGGGTCTTACTGTGTTGCCAAGGCTGATCTCAAACTCCTGGCCTCAAGCCATCCTCTCACCTCAGCTGCCCAAAATGGGATTAGAGGATGAACCACCACACCTGGCCCAGTTTTTTTTTCTCTTCCAGCTCTTTTAAGATGGCATTCCACTGTCTTCTGTCTTCTATTGTTTCTTTCTTTTTCCTTTTTTTTTTTTTGAGATGGAGTCTCGCTCTGTTGACTAGGCTGGAGTGCAGTGGTGCAATCTCCGCTCACTGCAAACTCTGCCTCCCGGGTTCACGCCATTCTCCCGCCTCAGCCTCCCAAGTAGCTGGGACTACAGGCACCCACCACCATGCCTGGCTAATTTTTGTATTTTTTTTTTAGTAGAGACGGGGTTTCACCTTGTTAGCCAGGATGGTCTCGATCTCCTAACCTCATAATCCACCCACCTCAGCCTCCCAAAGTGCTGGGATTACAGGCATTAGCCACCACACCTGGCCTGTCTTCTATTGTTTCTGATGAGAAGTCAGTGATATCTTGTGTTGTTGTTTTCCTATAGGTAATGTGTTCCTTTTCTCTAAGTGCTTTCAAGATTTTTCTCTTTACTTTTGGCTTTCAGCAGTTTGACCATAATATTCCTAGCTGTAATTTTATTTGCATATATCCCGCTTGGGTTCATGGAACTTCTTAAATCTGTAAAGTTATGTTTTTCACCAAACTTAAGAAATTTTCAGCCATTATTTCTTCAAATATTTTTTCTGTTCCATTCTCCTCCCCTTTTCCTTCTGTAAGTTCAATTATATGTGTGTTAGATCTTTTCATATTTTCCCACAGTTCCCTGAGACTTTGTCGTTTTATCCCCCCACAATGTTTTTTTCTCTGATATTCAGAATGATTTCTATTTTCATATCTTCAAGTTCATTTACTCTTTCTTCTGTCATCTTAATTTGCTGTTAAGCCTATCTAATGAGTTTCCTTTTTCAGATATTGTAATTTTTAGTTCTAGAATTTCCATTTAGTTCATTTTAATTTCTCTGCTGAGGTTTTCTATTTGTTAATTAAAAGCATATTTTCCTTTACATCCTTTTCATTTTTCTCTAAATGCTTTCAAATATTTTTTCTGTTCCATTCTCCCACCCTTTTCCTTCTATAACTTCAATTACAGAAGTGTAATTATTATAGTTTATACAAATTCTTGTCTGCCAGTTCCATTATGTATGCCATCTTGAGGTCAGTTACCATTGATTTCCTTTTCTCTTGAGTATAGGTCATATTTTCCTGCTTCTTCATATGACCACATAATTTTGGATTGTATGCTGGACACTGTGAATGATATATTACATAAATTGTGAATTCTATATGTTCCTCTGAAGCATGTAGGAATTTTTCTTTGTTTGTTTTACTTGTTTTTTAAGAGATAGGATTTTGCTCTGTTGCCCAGGCTTGAGTGCAGTGGCATGATCATAGCTCACTGTAACCTTAAACTCCTGGGCTCAAGCAGTCCTCCTGCCTGAGTCTACTGAGTACCTAGGACTACAGGTGTGTGCCACCACATCTGGCTCTTAAAGTTTTTGTAGTGACAGAGTCTCACTATGTTGCCCAGGCTTGTCTTGAACTCCTGGCCTCAAGGGATCCTCGCCTTAGCTTCCCAAAGAGCTGGGATTATAGGCATGAGCCACCATGCCCAGCCCTTTTTCTTTTAATTTTCTTTCTTTTTTTTCATATTTTTTGAAATGAAAAGTCTCATGTTTGTTACTGAATGCAGTCAACCAACACGTTCATAAGAGATTCAGAGAGAAAAAATATATTCCCAATAAAACATGTTCAACTCTCCAGACAGTGGTGACATTTTCAGCTTGATATGGTAACATGATTGTGACCTTGAGACAGCATAAATATGTGTGCCATCTCGTGCAATTCCTTACAGACCCAGCTTGGTTCTTTTCCAATGTCTCCTTTTGGAGTTGTACCTGATTTTATTACCAGTTTTCATCTAAATCCACTGGGGAATGGGACGATTTTCTTTTTGTTTCTTGGCCAGGAATCACTTAATCCTGAAAGTCTTGTGAGAAGACATGGTGAGAAGCGGAGGCAAGCACACACCACGATGGCAGAGAAAGGAAGAGAGGACTCTTTCTTAATTTTAATTTTTTTTAGACAGGGTCTGACTCTGTTACCCAGGCTGGAGTGCAGCGGTATGATTTGAGCCCTCTTCATCCCAGGCTCAATCAATCCTCCCACTTCTGCCTCCTGAGTAGCTGGGACTATAGGTGCAATCACAGCTCACTACAACCTTGACCTCCCCGGGCTCAGGTGATCCTCCCACCTTAGCTTCTAGAGTAGCTGGGACTACAGGTAAGTGCCACCATGCCCAGCTAATTTTTGTATTTCCTATAGTGAGGGAGTCTCGCCATGTTGCCCAGGCTGGTCTCAAACTCCTGGCCTCAGGTAATCCTCCCGCTTCGGCCTCCCAAAGTGCTAGGGTTACAAACTTGAGCCACAATGCCTGACCAGACTTTTTACTTTTTAAACCTTGCAAGTAACTTGCCTTGGTTTAAACTCAAACTCTGTCTCACCTGTTGTGGGCAGCAGCTGGGGTGACTAAATGTCCCAATATGCCTAGATTGAGGGGTTTCCTAGAACACAGAACTTTCAGAGTCCCACAGAAACTGGGATGAGTTAGTCACCTTTGCAGAAGTATAAATCTGTTTAGTTATTTTAGCCTCAGTTGGGCTATTTAGAGTGTAACTCTACACATTAGTGGATCAGTCAGAGAATTTATATCCAAAAAAGCCCTCTCTGGCTTTCTCCACTCCAGAATGTCTCCCCTCACTTCCCAGTTGCTGGGGTTGTTATGGTTTGTCAAAACTGTGAATTTTCTATCAAAGTTTTAGCCACTCTGAGTCTGAAATGGGGGCCTGCCCTTGGATAAAAGGCCATAAAACAGGCTGCTTTTGGTCATTTTTCCAATGCTTTCAGGTGATAATTTTTTTTTTATATTTTGTCCAGAATCTATCATTCTTATCCGTGGAAAGGTTGGTTCAATAGGAGGTACTACTCCATTACAGAAATTAAAACTCTCCTTTGTTCTTTATTTTGACTGTGACCATTTACTCAAAACTATTTAGAAAAGTACTGATTTAAAATGGTCTATAATCAGGTCATATTTCAATTTTTAGTTTAAAAAATACAGTCACTATAGTTACATTGTATTCTAATTTAAAACTTTTAATATGTTAGCCATTAGAGTTTACCAACAAAGCATAAAGGCAGGGGAAATACACATAGTTTAAAAATACACAAAGGGGAAGCTTGGCATGGGATGTCAAAATCCAAGCTGGATGAGAAAAATGTCCATGCAATGAATAGGGGTAGCCCAGGGTGGGCTGCTGGAGACCAGCCAGCATGAAGAGCGTGTCCATGCAGGGTAGGCAGTATGAATGAGGTAAGGAGGGTTTCAGGCCCCGTGCAGTGGCTCATGCCTGTAGTCCCAACATTTTGGGAGGCCAAGGTGGGCAGGTTGCTTGAGCCCAGGAATTCAAGACCAGCCTGGGCAACATGGTGAAACCCCGTCTCTACAAAAAATACAAAAATTAGCCAGGCATGTTGGCATGAGCCTGTAGTCCCAGTTACCCGGGAGACTGAGGTGGGAGGATCACTTGAGCCCTGGAAGTCGAGGCTGCAGTGAGATGAGACAGTGCCACTGCAGTCCAGCCTGGGCAACAGAGAGATTCTGTCTGGAACAAAAAAAAAAAGAGGCAAGTTTCCACGTGGAGGGACAAACAGCATGAAAAGTCAGAGCTCAAACAGTATAAGAGGACGTGCAGGGAGGAGGACTGCCTAGCCTGGACTGCTGGAGCCTGAAAGGGAATGAAGACGGGAATGAAGAGGGAATGAAGTGGCTGGCAGCCCCCACTAGAAGCTAAATGGAATGAGGAGAACTTCGATGCCAGGAGTAGTCCAGTGCAAAGTACCAAAACTCGAGTGGGGTGAAGAGGGCATCTACATTTTAGGGGCAGTTCTGCATGGGGATGTCAGAGCTCAAGCAGTTGAGAAGAATGTCCGCACAGAGTGGAGGCCACAGTATGGGATTATCAAAACCAAATGAGTCAAGCAGAACAACTGTGCTGAGTAGGAGATGCCAAGTGCCAATGGGTGACTGGTTGTATTACATAATGGAGGAATGGTCAAATAAGTAAACATAATAAGGATAATGAGAGCCAGGTTTTTCTGTGAGAGAAGGGAGTTACAAATATGGAAGCCTGTGGTCCTGTATTGGAAGTGGATGTACTGGCATGAACTCATGGCTTCTACTACATATAAAAAGATAGGCCAGGCAAGGTGACTCATGCCTGTAATCCCAGCATTTTGGGAGGCCAAGGCAGGAGGATTGCTTGACGCCAGGAGTTCAAGACTAGCCTGGGCAACATAGTGAGACCCTGTCTCTACAAAAAAATATTAAAATTAGAAGGGTGCGGTGAAGTGCACCTGTAGTCCTAGCTACTCAGGAGGCTGAAGCAGGAGAATCACTTGAACTCACAAGTTCAAGGCTACAGTGAGCTATGAAGGTGCCACTGCACTCCAGCCTGGATGACAACAAAGCAAAAAAAAAAAAAAAAAAGATAAAATATGTGTGTATATGGGCATACATAAATACAGTCCCTTTCCCTGTTCTCTGAGAGCACCTAGGAACAGTGAAACTACAATAGCTTCTAGATATTAATTTCTAAATATTATTCTCCATCTAAAGGAATGAGGCTCCCTGAAGAAATGGTTTACTCCAAGATGGGCATAGTGGCTCACTCCTATAATCCCAACGCTTTGGGAGGCTGAGGCAGGTGGATCATTTGAGGCCTGCCTCAGCCTCAAGTATTTGAGACAAGACTGGCCAACATGGCGAAACCCCATCTCTACTAGAAATACAAAAATTAGCCAGGCATGGTGGCGCATGCCTGTAGTACCAGCTACTGGGGTGGCTAAGGCATGAGAATTGAAAGTATGAGTCAGGAACATTTTGCTGTGCCAGCAAGCAAGGAAGTGCTCACAGAATGAAGTGGATATCTTAAAAAGAATAGAGCAGTCATCTTGAAGGGGTTTCCATGGGCCAAATCTGGGACAAGCGAGCATAAAATAATAATAGTATTAGACTATAACCCATTGAAAAAAAACCCAGAAATTCATGAGTACATTCTGACGTTAATAAATGAATAAATTAAAAGTGTGATGACAAATGGGATATCTATATAGTTTCAAATTGCTTCTCTCCAAAAATACTTATTAATTACAAGGTTGAAAGAAAAGAGCACCTATATAATTGAAAAGCCTGTTTGATATCACTGTAACTGAGCAAAGTTACATGTGGTCATCATCAGTAATGGGACAAACAAAAATTATGTGCCTTCTGATAGTCAGTAGAACACAGCATCACTTCTGTGATATTCCTGCCAAATATGCAAAACATGAATCAAACCATAAAGAAACAACCAAACTCGAATTTGCAGGGATAGTTTACAAAGCAGCTGGCTTATAATCCTCAAAAGTTTCAAGGTCATGAAAGACTGAGGAACTGTTCCAAACTGAAGGAGAGGAAAGAGACATGACAACGAAAAGCAATGTGTGATTCTGAACCGAAATATCTTGTGGTAAAGAACATCATAGAAGCAACTGGAGAAACCTGAATGGGGTCTGAGGACTGAATGGTAGTAATGTTGATTTCCTGGTTTTGATGATTTTATTGTGAAGGCAGGGCACATACACTAAAGCATAGGAGAGGGATAGAGCACCGTGTCAGCAACTTACTTTCAAAACTTGCAGAAAAAAAGTTTTTTTGTGCTGTATTGCAACTTTTCTGTAAGTTCGATAGTGTTTTTTAAAAACGCTAACTATGAAACTTTCAAATGCATGCTGAAAAGATTCTTAACGGAGGGAAAAAAAAAGAAAGAACGAAAACTAGCTCAAAGCTTTCACATGAGCAACCTTCATGTGGGAACATCTTTTAGTCACTACACAGAAAGATAGCTTTTGATTTGGTGAACTAAAGGCAAAATGTCTTGGTCCCCTGAACATTTTAAACCCTCTGACATTTAAATAGCTCTCAATATTTTTAAAGTGTCCTTTGTGTACTGTAAATAACACCAGAAGTAACTGAGTGTAGTTTCGAAGAGAAAAATGAGATTCTGACTACCTTAGCATTCATAACAGGAGAATCGCTTGAACCCGGGGGGCAGAGGTTACAGTGAGCCGAGATGGCACCACTGCACTCCAGCCTGGGTGACAGAGTGAGACTCCGTCTCTTAAAAAAAAAAAAGAGATAGGAAAACCATCAGTGATCAGGCCACATGAATGTTCTTCTTAGCTACTAAATTAAAACACAACAACAAGATAGATTGAAGTATATTTCCCCCCTAAACTTCAAGGTATTTATAAGAACATGAAGCCCATTCAAAGATAGGAGTGGACAGGTGGTGAAGGAACTCCCAACTGAAGACCAGAAACTTGTTATATATTTCTAAATGCAGCAAAAACATCTTAGTTTTTAATTAATCATTTTGTAACTTCTTTACACTTCAGTACCCCCTAACAAACCCACAAAAAGTTTCCATTTGATGGGGTCTACTGTGGTCTTTTTAATGTGTAGGCCGTCAACATAGCTTTGAAATATTTTCCAAAAGAATGCTCTACAAAGTTAAATAGGAAGAGTCCCTATATTGCTTTTGATAGAAATATAGTTTCCTGTACTGGTGTTTATACATATCTGGGGCAAATGATGGAAGAATCTTGGAGTGGGTTAAATTTGTTGAAATATAAATCTCATCAATTGTCTACATTTCTCCTGTTATTTGAACAGGGAAAGCATGCTCCTGCCTCAAGGCCTTTGCATTTACCCTTCCCCCTGACTATAATGCTTTCCTCTTAGAAGCCACTTGGCTCAATTTCTCTTTTCATTCAAGTATCTGCTTAAAAGTCACCTATTCAAACAAGGTTTACCTAATTACCCTACATAAAATGTCATCTTCCATTGTCATTTTCTTTCCTCTTACCTTGCTTTATTTTTCTTTATAAAATTTTTTCATTATCACCATCATTCATTTTTGAGACAGAGTTTTGTTTTTTTATTTTTTATTTTTTCATTTTTTGCTCTCGTTGCCCAGGCTGGAGTGCGATGGCGCGATGCAATGGCGCGATCTTGGTTCACCGCAACGTCTGCCTGCCCAGTTCAAGCGATTCTCCTGCCTTAGCCTCCCGAGTAGCTGGGATTACAGGCATGCGACACCATACTCGGCTAATTTTGTATTTTTAGTAGAGATGGGGTTTCTCTATGTTGGTCAGGCTGGTCTCGAACTCCCAACCTCAGGTAATCCGCCTGCCTCGGCCTCCCAGATCACCATCACTCATTTTTTTAAATCTGTCTTTCCCCACAAGAATGTAAGCTCCATGAGAACAGTGATGTTGTCTGTTTTGTATTGCTGTATCTTCAGCCCCCACACTAGTGTCTGCTCATGATGGACACTGAATAAATATTTGTTGAATGAACAAGTGAAGTTTTATATCTCTATTGTTGATCCCTATGAAGGCACTAGATGAAGGTTTTGCAAACTATAGCTCACTGCCTGTTATTGTACTGCCTGTGAACTAAGAATGGTTTTTACATCTTTAAATGGTTTTTAAAAATCAGAAGAATACACTTGAACATTTTACAAAATTCAAATTGCAGTGTTCATCAATAAAGTTTTATTGGAGGCCAGGCACGGTGGCTCATGCCTATAATCCCAGCACTTTGGAAGGCCGAGGCAGGTGGATCACTTGAGGTCAGGAGTTCGAGACCAGCCTGGTCAACATGGTGAAACCCCGTCTTTACAAAAAAGTACAAAAAAAAATTAGCCAGGCTTGGTGGCAGGTGCCTATAATCTCAGCTACTCAGGAGGGGGAGGCAGGAGAATCACTTGAACCTGGGAGGCAGAGGTTTCAATGAGCTGAGATTGCCCCATTACACTCCAGCCTGGGCAACAGGCCGAGACTCTGTCCCCAAAAAAAAAAAAAAAAAAAGGTTTTATTGGAACACAGCTAAACCCATTCATTTGTATATTGTCTATGGCTGCTTTTGTACTCCATCAGCCAACTAAGTAGTTGTGAAAGAGACCATATGACCTGCAAAGCCTAATGCATTCACTATCCGATCCTTTACAGAAAAAGCTTATGGAGCCCTGTTCTAGGTCTATTACTAATACTTCTATGTTTACTTTCAAAACCCTGAAATTGGAATTTCAAGAGAAAGTTGTGGTTTTCACTGATGCAGTAATCAAAGAAATAAAACATTTAGACAGCACCTTTCATACAAAGTACTTTACAAATGTCACTGATTGAAAAATTAATGCGACTTTTCAGAGGGTAAAAATATCGACCACAGGATATCCAAATATCCAGATAAAATATTTTTAAATGAACATACATGTATGTATACAAATATATACTTAGCATAATGTTTTCATCAGAATTTTTTGGTATTATTAGATAAAACCATTTTCTTATTTCATTTAAAAGCCAGAGTTGTAACCTAGCAGAAAACTCTAGTTAATACCTATTTCATTTGTCTTTTTGCTCTTTCCACAACTAAATAACCAATCTCCTGATATGTTTTAAGGTTTAATTAAAACATAAGTGTTTTCCATTAACACCTTATCTCTTAAATAACACTTCTTCTAAAGGACACAACTATTCTACTACTGAGATACTGACATATATATTTGACTATAAAAGTTAAAGCTTATTTCTTTTGCAGTGTTCCACAGCACTCTCCCATTCATAGCTACTCATAGCCATTCTAGCAATCTCAGATTGTTTTCTACCAGTATAGAAAACGAGACTTCATCACATGCTTACTGAGAGATGATAATTTCAAATTTGTTTTTAGCCTTTTAGATTCTCTTTTCATTGACGATGATACTATATAAATTTTTTCACCGGTTAGTTTCTTTAAGATACCAAGGTTTTGTTTTTTTTTTTTCAGAGTTTCTAACATTTCATGTGCTGTAAAACGAAAGGGGGCAGATTATAAATAAAATTTAAACTTGGAAATGGCAGGAGTCTAGTTAATTGAGATTTCATGGAAGTTCACATACGAATGCTTTACCTATTAGTTCAAATATAAATTAGCTATGAACAAAATCAAATATTTACATTAGCAACAAAAATTTACAATCATGTTTTTAATTCTAATGGTTATAAACTTGCCTTTATTTCTAATACTGTACTATTAAATAATTACCATTCAATTAAGAATATTAGCTAACAAAATTTTCCTCTTAATTTCAGAGATCATATTTCTACTCCACGGTCTGTTTTCCCAGTAGGAAGTATAAGCACTAAAGGAAAGCAAAATGTCAAATCTCAGAAAGAATCCTGTATTGAGTTTGCCAGCTGCCAGGCACCTCTGGTGCCTGAGAGCTGCCAGCAAGCTGTCTCTGAATGTTGATATTCCATTCCTTCTTTATAATAGTAAATGGAGTCCTTTATACCCATACTTCTTTTTAAAAAAGAAAAAGTTTATCTTATCTAAAATGTTCACTTTTACTTTTTAATTAAAATTTTAGAAATTGAGGCACTGACTATAAGAATGTTTTCACAATTGCAACATTAACACCTGGGACCATAAATGTGGCAGAGAAGCATTAGCTGTCATTTCTGCAAAATCCTTTACCAGTTCTCCGTATCACCATCATATGTAATCATTCCTCAAATTCCATCGGCACAAGAACAGCTCTGTAGGATGAAAAATGATCCCTATAACCGATGAAATTAGCATATTAGAATCGAAATTATTATCGTAACTAGCTTACCTCTCCTTCCTCTGCCATCTGATGTTTGAATGTCCTCTAATATCCCCCTACTTGGGTTATACAGCCTCTGCTTGAACACTTCGAATAATACAGAAGTTATTCCTTTCCATTTCAGAAAAACTCTAGTAGTTAAAAGCATTCTTTCTTAAATGTAGCTGAACTCAAATTTCCTGAAATGTCTATTTCAGGTCCTAGTTCAGCTTTCTGGGAACATACAGGATAAGTTATAGCTCAGATGTTACCACTCAGTTTCCCGACCATGGTGAGAGCTGTCTTCTGAACCCGTTTTTGTTTGCCTGTGGCTCTCCAAAAACGTGGCATCAAGCACTCAGCCTAATAGTGCAATGAGATTTCTTTTTTTCTCATAACATTTCTGGAAGATAAATAGGGGCAATGGCATTTATTATTTTCCCCATTTTACAGACAAAATCCAAGATACAAATAATGACAAAAAACATAAAGGCCAGTAATCGCCCAAGGGCACAAAGTCAGTGACACATTAAGAAGAGAAGCAGGATTTGTCTCTTGAGTTTTACTGTTGCTTCAGAGAATTTAAATCATGTTTTAAATGCCTTCCTATACAGATTATAGATTTTAGAAGGCCAGAACTAGAAGAGATTTTAGATCCAATTAATTTCAAACACCTCAACTGACTGTGCATTATTGCTGATTGAGGGGAAAGGAAGATAACAAAAACAAAGACATGCGTTAAAGTGAGAGTAATCCCTCCAATCATGAAATACTTCCTTCCCTATTTCCTTGGGCTAAGGTAAATGTTAAGAAACATCAAGACTGCTTGTTTAAAAACACCAGATCAAACACAACCAAGTTACTGTTCCAGTTCTTCCTATCCTCTCCCTTAAAAAAAAAAAAAAAGCATTCCACTTTTTCTCCTAGATTAAGTGTTTAATGAGGATACTGTAGACCGTGTGGCACAGGTGAACTGCTGACAACTGTTGTTAAAACAACAAAGTCAGTGTCTAGTGTTATTTTCCTTCAAAGGTCAGTTACCCTTAAGTTGTAGACAAAAACATACATTCCAATTTTACCTTGTATATCACATGCTACCAAATGAACATGCAGAGAGAAGAGGAAAAATGGGCATTTCATGTCATTGCTACTTTAAAAAGATGTTTCTGGTAAAATGATTGAATCCAACATATTGAAATGAAGACTTGTTTTATAACTGTAAAATGCCTAGTTTTATAACTGTAAAATAGCTGGAGCCAAAAATAGAATCACTAATTTGAAGTGGGTAACAGAGCTAAATAGGAAAGTTGAAACAAACTTCTAGAGGAAAACAGAATATTTTAATGACTCTGGAGTAGGTAAAGATTTATTTTTCTTTTTTTCTTAGAGACAGGGTCTCACTCTGTTGCACAGGCTGGAATGCAGCGACATGACATAGCTCACTGCAGCCCTGAACTCCCGGGCTTAAGCAATCTGCCCACCTCAGCTTCCTGAGTAGCTGAGACTACAGGTGTGCATCACCACCCTCAGCTAATTTTTAAAAAATGTTTGGAGAGATGGGGTCTCATTATGTTGCCCAGGCTGGTCTTAAACTCTTGGCCTTGAATGATCCTCCCGCTGCACTCTCCCAAAGTGCTAGGATTACAGGCAGGAGCCAACGTGCCCAGCAAAGAATTCTTTAGCAAGATATAAGCAGCACTTAGTCACAAAAAAGAAGCTGATAAATTAATCTTCATTAAAATTAAGAATTCTATTCATCAAATAGATTAAGAAAAATAAACAAGTTACAGACTGGGAGAAAGTATTTGTATTACACATCTGACAAAGTACACATTCCTGGCTGGGTGCAGTGGCTCAAGCCTGCAATCCCAGCACTTTGGGAGGCCGAGGAGGACAAACCACTTGAGGTCAGGAGTTTGAGACCAGCCTGGCCAACATGGTAAAACCCCGTCTGTACTAAAAAAATACAAAAATTAGCCAGGTGTGGTAGCAGGTGCCTGTAATCCCAGCTACTTGGGAGGCTGAGGCAGGAGAATCGCTTGAACCTGGGAGGCAGAGGTTGCAGTGAGCGGAGATCACGCCACTGCACTCCAGCCTGGGCAACAGAGCGAGACTCCGTCTCTCACACATACAAAATATACATTCCCAAAATATAAAAATGCCTACAAAATCAGGCCGAGCGTGGTGGCTCACACCTGTAATCTCAGCACTTTGGGAGGCCGAGGCGGGCGGATCACAAGGTCAGGAGATCGGACCATCCTGGCTAACACAGTGAAACCGTGTCTCTACTAAAAATACAAAAAAAATTAGCCGGGCATGGTGGCACATGCCTGTAGTCCCAGCTACTCGGGAGGCTAAGGCAGGAGAATGGCGTGAACCCGGGAGGCGGAGCTTGCAGTGAGCCGAGATCACGCCACTGCACTCCAGCTTGGGCCACAGAGCGAGATTCCGTCTCAGGAAAAAAAAAAAAAAATGCCTACAAAATCAGTAAGAAAAAAGACAACCCAATTAAAAAAAAAAATCCAGCCAGGTGTGGTGGCACATGCCTATAATCCCAGCACTTTGGGAGGCCAAGGCAGGCGGATCACCTGAGGTCAGGAGTTTGAGACCAGCCTGGCTAACATGGTGAAACCACATCTCTACTAAAAATACAAAAATTAGCCAAGCGGGGCGGTGGGCACCTGTAATCCCAGCTACTCAGGAGGCTGAGGCAGGAGAATCACTGGGAGGTGGAGGTTGCAGTAAGCCAAGATTGCACCACTGAACTCCAGCCTGGGCAACAGAGCGAGACTCCGTCTCAGGAAAAAAAAACCAAACATATATATATATATATATATATATAGAGAGAGAGAGAGAGAGAGAGAGAAAGAGAGAGAGAGACAGAGAGAGGGAGGGTCTTGCTCTGTCACTCAGGCTGGAGTGCAGTAGTGTGATCATGACTCATTGCAGACTTGATCTCCCAGTATTGGGACTACAGGTGCACACGACTAGGCCTGGCTAATTTTTGTACTTTTTCTTGTAGAGACGGGGTTTCACCATGTTGCTCAGGGTGGTCTTGATCTCCTGGGCTCAAGTGATCTGCCTGCCTTGGTCTCCCAAAGTGCTGGAATTACAGGCGTGAGCCACTGTGCCTGGCCACCTAGGTATATATTCAAGAGACATGAATACATATATGTCCACCAAAAGACATGCAAAAGAATGTTTGTAATACAGCCAAACACTGGAAACAATTAATTGTCCATCAACAGCAGAAGGTACAAATTGTGGTATATCCATACTATTCAATAATAAAAGAGAGTGAACTACTAACAAATATAACAACTTGGATGGATCTCAAAAATCTATTGAGGAAAAGAAGCTAGACCCCAGAAAAGCATATATTGTATAATTAATTTATATGAAATTCAACAACAGGAAAACTATCGATAAGGATACAAGTCTGAATAGTGATTAATTTGGGGCAAAGGGGGAAATTAACAATAAATGGACAGAAGGAAACCTTCTGAGGTGATGCAAATGTTCCATATATTGATCTGGAAGGTTGTATATAGGTGAAAAATAATCAAGCTATATACAAAAGATATGTGCACTTTAATTGTATGTTATTCCTTAATTTAAAGAAAATCCATTGAACACTCACACATCTCCAAATATCTAAATCCTAAACCTAAGAAATGCAATTATAACAGTATCTTCTTGCTTTTGAAAAAAACTTTGAATTTCAAGAGTTTCTCATGATTCTGCTACAGAATTTTTATAAGTTGCATCTACACCAAACACTCACTGAATGGGCTCCATACATAGCTTAAAAATCATGTGGTACAGAAATTGATTTACATGTCATGCATAAACTAAACACGAAGATATTTTCAGTGATCACTAATTCCCCAAACTTCCCTGCAAATTGGGATTTCAAAATGTTTCAATATTGGTATTTTTCTTTCAATAAACTTACACTACAGATAGTGTAAATGTCACTCATCTTTGAAAAACAAAAACAAACAAAACCTCTCTTAATCCACATTTCCTTCCAGCAACATCCCACTGATTTCTCTTCTTCACCCTCATAGCCAAACTTCTGGAAAAAATGGTCTGTAATCAACGTTTCTACTTCCTCTATTCCCATTCCCACTCTAACCACTTCGATTTGGTTTCCATCCCCACCACTCCACAGAAACCACTTTTGTCAAGGTCACTAGCAAGTGTTATGTTGCCAAAACCAACCACACTTTTTGTCCTTATCTTGCTTGATTTCTCAGCCACATTCAACATAGCTGACCACCCACTCCTTCATGAAATACTCCCCTTTCTTGAATTCCGTTACACCACACTCTGCTGGTTTTCTTCCTGTCTCACTGGCTGCTCTTTCTCATTTGCTGGCTTCTCCTCTACTGACCAAATGAGATATGTCTCCAGGCACTATCCTGAGAGCCCTTCTCTCAATGTATTCTGTGTTTAGGTGATCCCATTCATTCCCTTGGCTTTAAATATCATTGGCTGGGCACAGTGGCTCACGCCCATAATCCCCAGCACTTTGGGAGGCCAGGGCAGACGGATCAAGAGGTCAGGAGTTCGAGACCAGCCTGACCAACAAGGTGAAACCCTGTTCTCTACTAAAAATACAAAAACTAGCCAGGTGTGGTGGCGCACGCCTATAATCTCAGGTACTCAGAAGGCTGAGGCAGGAGAATCGCTTGAACCCCAGGGGCAGATGTCGCAGTGAGCCAAGATCACACCACTGCACTCCAGCCTGGGTGACAGAGTAAGACTACATCTCAAAAAAAAAAAAAAAAATCATCTATGTGCTGAAGAAGACAGCCAAAGCCAAATTCCTATCACTAGCCAGACCTCTTCTTTAGAGGAGAGGTCCCTGACCCTGCCTCCTACCATTACTCTCCATATTAGCATTCTTTTTATTTCCTTCATGGCACTTAGCATAAATTTAATTATTTCAATTGTTATTACTTGTTCTTTGGTCTGTCTTCCTTACCTTACCAAATTCCATAAGGGCCAAAGCTTTGTCTGGCTTTTTTACCACTGTATTGCCAGTATTTTGCATATGTGACACAAAACAGGTATTCAATAAATAGTTTTAGAATGAAGAATGAAGATTTCTGGCTTTTGAATTATATTGTATAATAAATGTTGTATTACAAGATTCATCAAAATTAAACGTTATAAAACTGTCATTCTTCAACTATCTTTTAAAATCTTTTAAACAATAAAAAACATACGTTAAGTATATATGTGAAGATGACCCACCACTGATGCAATGTTTGCTATCAGAGTGATGATAGGTTTTGCTGATACTGTTTAAACTGTAGGCAATGCTTGTCAAAAAATTTTTTATTTTAAAAAAATAACACGCCAGGAGCGGTGGCTCATGCCTGTAATTCCAGCACTTTGGGAGGCCAAGGCAGGTGGATCACCTGAGGTCAGGAGTTCGAGACTAGCCTGACCAACATGGAGAAACTCTGTCTCTACTAAAAATACAAAATTAGCCAGGCATGGTGGCGCATGCCTGTAATCCTAGCTACTCGGGAGGCTGAGGTAGGAGAATCGCTTGCACCTGTGAGGTGAAGGTTGCAGTGAGCCGAGATCGCACCATTCCCCTCCAGCCTGGGCAATAAGAGTGAAACTCGGTTTAAAAAAAAAAAAAAGGCCGAGCACGGTGGCTCACACCTGTAATCCCAGCACTTTGGGAGGCCGAGGAAGGTGGATCACGATGTCTGGAGTTGGAGAACAGCCTGGCCAATATGGTGAAACCCTGTCTCTACTAAAAATACAAAACTAGCTAGGCGTGGTGGCGCATGCCTGTAATCCCAGCTACTCAGGAGGCTGAGGCAGGAGAATCGCTTTAACCCGGGAGGCAGAGGTTGCAGTGAGCTGAGATCACGCCACTGCATTCCAGCCTGGGTGACAGAGCAAGACTCCGTCTCAAACAAAAAAACAAAGTCCCAATTGTAATATAAAGGTGAAATAAATGAGTAAATAATATTCTATATTTCAAAATGTAATGCACCAGCACAGTTATTCCAGAAGACAGATAAGGTAGATAGACATATTTGTAGAATCACCATGAATGCAACAGCTAAATGCAGAAGGATGCATGCTGCATCAATTAAAAAAAAAAAAAAGCAAGGAAATAAAATTTAAAAAACAAGGAAATAAAGCCATGGATTAAATGAAAAACAATAATAATAATGGTAAAAGAGGCTAAGCTCTAAACTAAACAAAAAAATCATCCTCTCTCAATGTAGGTGGTAATTCCAATCCTAGATAAATTCAAGTGTACTAAAACCAGGCAAAAATGCTTCATGTTTGAACATAAAATGGAGTTAGAGTCTAGAAGTCATTAGACAGCACAAAATGTCACTACGTTTCAGAAAAGGAAGGTATACCTCTTAGAATGAGGGATGGCTTCCTAAAGGAGATGGCGTTTAGAATAGACCATAATGGATGAGTGAGGATTTCAGTTGGCATGATTGTGGTGCTATTAACAGTGTTGGGAAGTCAGGAGAAGTTGGTTTGGATTGGAGAGAAAATTAGTTCATTCTTGGACTTGTTGAGTTGGAAGAACAGCATTAGAAAAATGAGGAGTGAGGGAAACCAATGCCTGAACAGGGAACACTAAGCAGCAGTCCAGAGTCACATTACAGGACAGAAGATACCACTGGAAAGGTACTGAAGCTATGTTGTGGAGTATCTTAAATGTCCAACTAAGTATCTTAAATGTCTGAGTAGGAGAATAACTTTATATTTTAGGAAGATCATTCTGGCAGCAATCCTCAAAACAGATTAAACAGATTAAAGAGGCATGTCTAGATATAGGGTTACTAGTAAGAAAAACATGTAATGGTCTAAATCAGTCGTTTTCAAAATGTGTTTTATGGAATCCAGGGTTGCACAGGGCTGATCTATGGCAAGAGGAAGATAGGCTTAGCAGTGGTCTCTTGCTGCTTCTCCAATCTCTCATTTGGAACATTACACTTGCATCTGATCCCACATAAGATTTTGGTATAAATGGTGTCCTGTTGCAAAAAAACAAGTTTTTGTGTCTAATCTTAACTCTTGTTGAAATGTGAGACTAACAGTGAAATATCTCAAGGTCATCATATAATCATCAAGTCTCACTGTGTAGAGTAGTAGTTATAAAATCTATAAGCACTACATGAATTCCTAATATCAACTTGTTCAATCTTTATTTGTACTATTATATAGATTGGATCTCCCTCCCCAAATTGGATTATGTGTAAAAATGTTCTAGTTGCTTAGGTCTGGGGCAACTAAGTCCATACTAGGTCATTGATGTTTGCAATGGATATCTATAGAGTCCTTTGAGAATCTCCAAATTCCTTTTATTGAGATGTGCATACTATGCTATTGGCTTGGCACACTTAGAAGCTGTGTACTTGTTTGTGCATTCTGGTCTCCTAGCCCTACTAATTCAAATCTGAAAAATTAGTCGGGCAGTATTGGCACATGCCTGTAATCCCAGCTACTCAGGAGGCTGAGGCAGGAGGGCTTCACCTTATTATTTCAGAACAGTTTTTAATTAAACTATTCCCAGAAACTTGAGAAACGATGATAAGTAATCTTTGCTTCAAAGCTGAATCATAAAAATATTTAACATTCATTTTATTTCATTCTGAACATAAAAATCAAACAAGAATTGCCCCAACTTTATTATAAGCATTTAAGATTTATAATATACAATGATGATGTAACATGCATTATAATATACAATGTATATTGTATATGTACATTATAACATGTACATTGTATATGTACAATATAACATGTATATTATAAATCTTTTAAATGCTTGTAAGGTTACATGTTACATGTCTTTGTTAGTGACTAGTTGATTACTATACTGTGACAGAAGCATGTCCCAAGCAGCTGAGCCTTAGCCTTTACAGGCACTTAATAAAGTACAGAGAATAAGACAGTTAGAAATATTCTTATTTATTTATTTATTTATTTAGAGACGGAGTCTGGCTCTGTCACCCAGGCTGGAGTGCAGTGGTGCGATCTCCACTCACTGCAACCTCAGCCTCGCAGGTTCAAGCAATTTTCCCGCTTCAGCCTCCCAAGTAACTGGGATTACAGGCACGTGCAACCACACCTGGCTAATTTTTGTATTTTTAGTAGAGATGAGGTTTCACCATGTTGGCCAGGCCAGTCACAAACTGTTAATAATATTCTCACTTAAATAACTTTTACAGCGCGGTGGCTCATGCCTGTAATCCCAACACTTTGGGATGCCAAGGCGGGCAGATCATCTGAGATCAGGAGTTAGAGATCAGCCTGGCCAACATGGCAAAATATTGTCTCTACTAAAAGTACAAAAATTAGCTGGGCTTGGTAGCGGGCACCTGTAATCCCAGCTGCTCGGGAGGCTGAGGCAGGAGAATTGCTTGAACCTGGGAGGCAGAGGTTGCAATGAGCCAAGATTGCACCACTGCACTCCAGCCTGGGCGACAAGAGCAAGACTCCATCTCAAAATAATAATAATAATAATTTAACATGAGAAAATATGCACAGGAGAAAAAAGACCAGCAGCACCATGATTTTACCATCACGTTTATAAAATGTTAATATTTGGAAAAAAAAGTCTTATTTTGAGGTCAGAGGATAAATTTATACACTGATCATCTTCCATACTTTAAAGTCTGGAATTTCATGTGAAATTCAAATGAAATTTAAATCAAGTTGGCCCGTGAAGCACATTTGCGGCACTGCCTACACTGTATGTAAGCATATAAATCAACTATTAGTGATTTTTAGCAGTCTAGGTCAAGGGATTTCTTAACTAAGAGATAGAGGTAGATGACAGCAAAAATGATTAGTTGTTATATATTATAAAAATTAGTTACTTCCAGTTTTCATACTGGACAATATTTTCCATCAATTATGATGTAATTCCATATCCATAAAAATGTTATAAGTTTGTGAGAGTGATCTTTTTCTCATATCCACAGACTCCTAGAGGAAATTGTTCTGATGTGCCAAATAGTCTGGTAAATTAATAGTCTCTCTAATAGACATTACTTCTTAAATGAACTGATGTTGCTGTGATAGAGTATTCAAATTAAGTGATGTTCAACAATTTTAAGAATCAAAACATCTATTGTGAAGAAATGGTTTATTGTGGAAACTGCAGTGCTTCCCTGAAATAAAAAATGTACCAAAATTATTAAATAAAGCCAAAAGTTAGAAGACATTGTATTTTGTGGGGGGCGTGGATTAGAAAAATGGCCTTCTTCACCCGTTGGATTTAGCCAATACTTCAATCTCTTCTACTAAACCTTTAACAGTACCTTTAACAAATTAGCCAGCAAAATTTACCAATTTCAATGTCTCTATTTTCCTTCCTCCCTTTACTATGAAAGCTGGGCAAGAAAAGAGTCAAATGACCAAACACACAGGCAACTCATTCATTAATTTATTAAACAAATATGACTACAGGCCTACTATGTGCTGGGGACTGGGTTGGGTACTAGTTACCACCGATTATAAAAAGATCCCTAGCTACGCATGGTGGCACATGCCTCTAGTCCCAGCTACTCAAGAGGATGAGGTGGGAGGATCGCTTGAGCCCAGGAGTTTGAGACGAGCCTGCAATGCAGACAGACCTCATCTCAAAAATTAAAAAAAAAAAAAAAAAAAGAGAGCGATCCCTAAACTTTGGAAAATAACAGTCTAGAAGGGGCTATAGGTGTATTAATCAACAAAATAAACAAGAAATCTAGTTGTATAATCCTTAGATAATTCAAAGTAGAAAAATAATAGTTTTGTACTGTTTCATGAGTGACAGTATTGAAATGTTTTCCATTTCTTATTTTAAAAGTTTCCTTCATTGGCCGGGCATTGGTGGCTCACATCTGTAATCCTAGCACTTTAGGAGGCCAAGGCAGGAGAATCTTTTGTGCTCAGGAGTTCAAGACCAGCCTGGGCAACATAGCGAGACCCTGCTCTATTGAAAAAGAAAAGAAAAGAAAAGAAGAAAGAAAGAAAGAAAGAAAGAAAGAAAGAAAGAAAGAAAGAAAGAAAGAAAGAAAGAAAGAAAGTTTCCTTTGTAAACCCACAATAACCTAATGTGCCAAAAATTTCATCTCTAAGAACACTACTAAGTACAAATTGTGACATATTGCCAATTCCACTGTTACAAAAAATCACTCAGTAAGCTGATTTTAAGTACTGACAATAAGTAAAGAGGAATGCATTTTGTTTCATATCCATTATCAAGTACCTAGTTTTTTGTTTGTTTGTTTGTTTGTTTTGGGATGGGGTCTCACTCTGTCACCCAGGCTGGAGTGCAGTGGCGCGATCTTGGCTCACTGCAACCTCCGCCTCCCAGGTTCAACCAATTCTCCTGTCTCAGCCTCCCGAGTAGCTGGGACTACAGGTGCCTGTAACCATCAAGTACCCAGTTTTTAAATATCTCCTGGATTGGACACATATCTAATATAATATTGTCATATGGTATTGTTATTTAATATAATATGGTAATTCTATATTATTTTCATTTACTCTATACCACTTTGGACTTAAATTTTTTGTTGTTGTTGTTGAGACAGGTTCTCACTCTGTTGCCCAAGCGGGAGTGCGGTGGCGTCATTACAGCTCATTGAAGCCTCAAACTCCCAGGTCAAGCCATCCTCCCACCTCAGCCTCCCAAGTAGCTGGGACTACAAGTGCACACCACCACATCAGGCCAATTTATTTTTATTTTATTATTATTTTTTATGAAACGGGCCTCACCATGTTGCCCAGGCTGGTCTCAAATTCCTGGCCTCAAGAAATCCTCCCACCTTGGCCTCCCAAAGTGCTGGGATTACAGGTGTGAGCCACTGTGCCCAGCCCTTAAATTTTTTAAGTAATGTTTTAATTAAAAAAAAAAACTTTTAATTTTGGATGCAAAAACCAGATTTCAATTAGACTGAAAAAATAACCTCATTCAGAATCACTAGGGATAAAAGTATCTTGATGAGTTATATAGTAATATTAATTAATAAAGTTATACACAGATTACTTTTCAAACAATCTACATATATTATAAATAAATTATAATTATTGTTTCATTATTGCATCTTTTTTTAGTGATCCAAAAGGCCTTGGTGTCATCCTTATGATTTTTTTTTTCTTTTGAGACAGGGTGTTGCTCTGTTGCCCAGGCTGTGGCATGCTTATGTCAGTGCAGTGGCATGCTCATGGCTCATGGTAGCCTCGACCTCCCAGGCTCAAGCCATCTTCCTACCTCAGCCTCCCAAGTAGCTGTTACTAGAGGCATGTGCTACCACGCCTGGCTAATTTTTGTAGTTTTTGTAGAGTCAGGGTTTTACCATGTTGCCCAGGCTAGTCTTGAAGTCCCAGGCTCAAGCAATCTGCCCGCCTCAGCCTCCCAAAGTGCTAGGATTACAGGCGTGAGCCACCACTCCCAGCCTCATCCTTATAATTTCTAATTATCATAAATATACCAGTTAATATGGAGCTAAATTTAATAAAGGCTAAATAGCAGAGTACATTCTATGGCCTTGTGATGTGTAGGGTCTCTTTTCAAAATAATTAATGAATGCTTAGGACAAAAAACATTTATTGAGCTCCTACTATAGGCAAGTTTCTGTGTTAATCACTGAGTTCTTCTCATACCTGGTCTGGAACAATAGCTTGACATATGAGCCAATTATCATTGGACATCTATCTAGGCCAGGTGCAGAGTGGCTCACTCCTGTAATCCCAGCACTTGGGAAGGTTGAGGCGGAAGGATCACTTGTGGCCAGGAATTCAAGATCAACCTGAGCAACATAGTGAGACCCCCATTTCTACAAAAAATAAAAGATAATAAATTAGCAGGTCATGGCGGTTTGTACAATAAATTACCAGGTTATGGTGGTGGATGCCTGTAGTCCTAGCTACTCAGAAGTTTGAGGCAGGAGGATCGTCTGAGCCTAGGAGTTTGTGGTAGCCTGGGCAACAGAGCGAGGACTATCTCTTAAAAAAAAAAAAAAAAAACTGGATGTCTGATAAAAGATCTACCAATAATCTTTTAGTCCTAAATAAGTGTAAGTATATACATTTATATATGAATGAAAAGTTTATAATAATGTATTTTTGAAGTATCACTTGAAAGTGTATGCTATTTTTATGGTATCATCTATATCTTACTGAGAAAACAAATTTCTGCTCATATTCAATGGATATTTTAATGGACTAATTGCGATCCTGAAATCTGCTTATGTAAATTTAACAGTTAAAATTTGGCTTTACACAAAAAAGAATGAAATCATATCCTTTGCAACAACATGGATGCAGCTGGAGGCCATTATTCTTAGTGAATTAACACAGAAACAGAAAACCAAATACCGCATGTTCTCACTTACGAGTGGGAGCTAAACACTGGGTACACATGGACTGTTATGAATTAATGTGACCCCCAAATTAGACACTGATGACCCCAAAACGGGGAAGGGTGGGAGGAGGGCAAGGGTTGAAAAACTTGAAAAACTACCAATAGGAAACTATGCTCATTATTTGGGTGACAGGATCAATAGAAGCCCAAACCTCAGCATCACATAATATACTTATGTAAGAAACCTGCACATGTACCCCCTAAATCTAATTTTGTTAAAATTGGCTTTAAGTGACAGTCTAGCAAAAAATATCCTATAACATTTTTGTTTTCTAAGCTTTCTTTTTCAATTACAGTTTAAGTGCTTAAAAAATTACTGAGTTTTATCAAAGAATTACTAGCCCCAATCTCCTACTTTAAAAATTTATTTAAATAAAATGCATCAGAATAAACATAATAAAAAGTACTTTTTCAGCACTATTTTAATTGAATGCAACAAATTCGAAGGCCTTCTATGAACCAGAAACTGTCTTTGGCATTCAGTGTACAAAAACAAGACACAGTCTCTGTTCTCCAGAAGCTTAAAGACCAGAAGGGGAATAAACATCTAAATCAATAAATAATTTCAACACAATGTGGTAGAAGTATACACAGAAAGGAGAGGCCCTTAGCTGAGGTGAAGGAACATGAGAGACTGGGTAGGGGTGATCACCAGAAGGCACTAGGTCATCAGAAGAGGTCATCAGAAGAAGGTCATCGTAGAGCCTTCATGGCGATGATGCCTGGGCAGAGTCTTGAAAGATGAGTAGGCATAAGCAAGTGGAGAATAGATGAACATAATAGCAAAGACATGGAAGCATGAAACAGCATACTGGATTAAAGGAAGCACAAACAGGAATTTTGAAAAATTATGTTCTACCAGGACGCCACGGCCTTTCTGTGGCTTTTGTTTCTTAAAACCTTCGTATTTCATCCTCCATACACTCACAACGGAGGGCAAACAGATTCCATCATCTACAGGCTTTATCTCTGTTAATCTCAGCCATCCAGAACATAGAAAGGGACCTGAAACAAAAAACTACTACCACAAAATCTATGTGGTAAGAAATATAAGCTGACATCAAGAAGCAGACAAAAATTGTACAATATCCTAGGTATGTTTGGTGTAGGGGCATTCAGCTCAAAACCCCTGTGAGAATATATTATGGAATAATACATGATCTGATGGTGAGAACAGTAACTCAAGAGTTGCCGAGATAAACTTATCTCTTGTGTACCTTGCTTATAAAGCAGGGAGCTGCGTAATAAATATACTTAGAAAAATCTTTACTCAATATTGTTAAAAATAAAAATGTTTTACATTAAATAAGAAGTCTGCCATTACCTGTGAAATTCATATTTGTGAACCACCTCATTTCCCGACCATAACAGACAGAAGAGATGTTATAGTACAAATAATAAAATTTAGTGATTCATAAAGAGTCTTTGGGTAGAAAATATTTAAGGTCACAGATTGTGAGAAAATTAAAAAGTTATAGCTTCTGATTTAGTATATTCATTAAATCTCCATTTCTATAAGATTTCTATTTCAAAAGCTTATTCATCTGACATCTTCATACATAGAAAGTCTCAATAAATTAATTAAAAGATAAATGAATTTGTTAAATGACTTTATATGCTGAAGGAATTATATACAGTATTGCATTGTACAATAAACTGTTATGAATCAATGTGACCCCCAAATTGGGCAGAAAATAAAGGTATTCCATGAAGTATTCTACTTTCTTACATTGCCAAGAGAGGTATACACTATAGACCAAATCTCTATTCTAGACTGAGATCAAAACCACAAGATGATATAAAAATATTTTAAATATCAAAAACATGGGCCAGATTAGTCTATTTTGGGTAGCTATAATGAACTAGATATTTTACCACATCAAATACTCTATCTGCAAAGGACCTGACATTAAAATAGCCAAATTCACATAATTAAACTCTTTTTAAAATGTAAATGTTAAAATTTTTTCATTAAGCATAACCTATACTATCTAACTCGATGGACCTATAAATTTAATCTAATCATGTAAACACAACTTTAAAAAATTATTGATCTATATTCTCTTTCCATTTATAGTCTACACATTCTAAATTAAATTCTACACAAGTTTTCATTCTTTTCTTCTTAAGGGAGTCTTCATCCAGGCTTATTAAACATCTGTGTTAGTACACCAATAACCTAAGATACGCTAGTTTCTTTATTGCACATTAAATAAATGAATTTGGAAGTATTAACATTTATAGAGAAATACTCCAGTTTCTATGGATTTACACGATTCTGTACATTATCCTTGATACGTGGTATGGTTAAGGCTAGGAAAAATAGTGTCAGAGTACTGATTTATAATTTCATAAAAACAAATTAATCATTTGTAATAATTAAAGCATAAGAGCTTTTCAAAGTTATTTTTCCCATAGTATACAACAGCCCGACTTTTTTTTCTTGTTATTGGCCAATAAAACGTTTGTTAAAAATTACACTTCAATAAACCATTATTTAAATGTTAAAAATGCAAAATTTTTAAAGTTTTCAAGCCCTAATTTAAAAAATTAAAAGCACAAAGTTTCTGATATTTTAACAACTTCATATACTCTAGAAATAAAGCTGCCAAAGATCAGTTCATTGTTAATTAGAGATCCTTCCATTATTACGAAGAAAATATCCACAATCTTCATATTTATCAAAGTAACATTTTAGTTAGGTGTCAATATCTCATTTTTAATAGAATGAAATTCTGAATTTCTTAATCCCACCATCTCCCCCGAGTTGAGATGCATTTGCCATTTTCAAGGTTTTAGAAACCATTGTTGAAAAGACCACTGAAGAGTTTACAGTAGGTATCCCAAGGAAGTATAGAATGAAAAATGTTTGAGAAGCAAGGATAGTGTTACGACTTTCAAAATTAATTCATATGAAACTCCTAATGTGAACCTGATTTTTGCATTCGGTAAAGAAGACTCATTAGAAGATTGAGTTCCAAGGGAACTGCAAATGCCAACCGCTTTAAAATGTACCTTTCCCATATGACACCATTTACCCTTGGAAGAACACAAGTTACTCAGATTAGCCTAATTCCAATAAACACTGAGGCCATGAAGGAAAAAGTATCCAAAAGGGTTGGTTATTCCACCCCTAGATTTGCAGCCATTTCAGGGACACCCCTTAAGTGCTCCTCCTCTGCAGATGTAGGGTAGACCCCCCATGTCTGACAACCCTTTAGAAATAAAATTGCGAAGAAGTTATCACTTTCCAAAGGGCGGGGGAAGGACAAGTGAGAGACGTAAGAGAATCGACGCGCTTTGTCCTCTGAAATACCTCATATTTACTTTTGACAAAAGAAGTAAATAGAAGCAAAACTGAGATTCAGAAGAAACTCTTTCTGCTGCTTGCACAGGTCAAGTTTCTCAAAGACCCCGGAGAAAAGAAGCGGGCTGGAGGCTCACCTTCCATGTCGCTGACGGGCCAGGCTGGAGCTGCAGCTGTGGCTACCCGGCCTCTCCACGTGCTCCTGCCTTCGCCTGGACTCAGCGCGCAGCTGGCGGGAGATTCCCGGCGCGGGGAGTCCCCGGGATCCGGCAGCCGCGTCGGCGCAGACTGAAAGGGGCAGGAGCCGGCGACCTGCCGGTGCGCGGGGTTACAGCGGCGCTGGCTGGCGGCGGCTTTAAAGGACGCTGGCCGCGGACTGCCGCGGGTTCCGCGCCTCAGCCCCCTTTTGAATGTCAAACATAAGGAACCCCGACAGGATGGAAATGTCGCATCACTAAATTGTCTCAAAATGTCTATTTTAGAAGGATAATGGGTGAGAAAAGTAACATCACACGGAGGGTTGGGGGTCAGCCTTGCTTTCTTGGCAAGCTCAAGTTCAAAGACGTTTATCTTAAATTGAGGAAGATCTGGAACTTTTTGTCTAGATTCAGTGATTAACAGCCGTGGAAAGTATCAGTGAGAATCCCCTTCTTTCAAAGTATTTTTTTTTTCCTTCCTCACTTTTTCATTTCACATGGTAAAAGTTTTTGGTCCAAGTTTTCGGAAAGACAGCTGGAAAGGATTTTGGCACTTCTATCAATTCAACTTTTTAATTTTGGGGAGCAATTATCTCACTTTTGTTTTCCCTCTGGGAACTGCTTGATTTATTTGCCACCACTCACACAATACTACCCACTCTATATAAATACAGGGAGTGTTTTATAGAGTGTGTTTATTTTCTCCCAGCCTGCCTTCTTCTAAATACACACCTTACAAAAATACATATATGATGTACCAGAAAATTAAGCAAAGAAAGTAGAGCTAAGGGTGGAAGGTGGGGGCAGTAAGATTGTAAAATTAACTTAAAGATGTTAGTATACAGATATGTATCAGTCAACATCTTCTCCCAACACCCTCCCTACTGTCCAGAGGTAAAGCACACATTTGACTGCAGAGAGAGGAAAGGGGAAGTGACCACAAAACTGTTTGTCAAAGCAGAACTTTTCTTCACATTGAGGTCTAAGGGACATTGTTCAGGTGAGCCCTTCTAAAGATACCCAGCATGTTGGACAATATACGAATGAGTCTCAAAAGGCCACTGTCACCGCTATTAGAAAATTATATTAGTACATACAAATGTATTTGAGACTTAAGGTTGAGGGTTTGTGCATTAGCTGTCCATATCAGAAGAAATCCACAAGTTAAAGTATACATGCTGTAATTTTATGAATTGTAGTTTTAAACCATAGTATGTCGTTGGAATAGGCAGTCTATGTGATGTGTGTATATAGTATATATAAATATATTCAAGTGGGTAAAAAACTACACTGGCTTTAAGCACCACAGTAGCATCTCTATAACTGTATGAGTTGGGAGTTCTGCAGGATGACAATTTTGGAGAAATACTCTAAACACTAGGTCTAATTTTAGTACTGAAAGGGGAAATTTGTTGTTTGTTAGTTTCTAAAAGCAAAAATAGCACATCAAAAGTAGCAGAAGAGGAACCGTAAAATTTCACAGGGATGGTATGAGGATGAAAAGTTATTTGGTTATGAAAAAGTTGTAGGCCAGGCGCAGTGGCTCACGCCTGTAATCCCAGCACTTTGGGAGGCCAAGGCAGGTGAATCACGAGGTCAGAAGTTCGAGACCAGCCTGGCCAACATGGCAAAATACTGTCTCTACTAAAAATACAAAAATTAGCTGGGCGTGGTGGCACATGCCTGTAATCCCAGCTACTCGGGAGGCTGAGGCAGGAGAATCGCTTGAACCCAGCAGGTGGAGGTTGCAGTGAGCTGAGATCATGCCACTGAACTCCAGCCTGGGCAACAGAGCGAGACTTCATCTCAAAAAAAAAAAGAAGTTGTAAGGAAACTTTATGATTTTCCATTACAATGTTCTTCTGTATATTTGACAGTGGAACGTGTTAGTACTCTGTAAATAGTTCAATACTGAGTATTTCAGACTCCCGAGAGTGATACTTAAGGGGATTAAAAGTGGATTGGTAAAATAACCTATGTAGCTACTCCACCTTCAAGGAGATGCAGCATAAATCCCCACTCTTTAAGTGTGGGTGCACAAAGTGACATCCTTCCGAATAGTATAGTATGAAAGCAGGGGAATAAGTTGACAGTGGTGAAACCTGACAAACAGTACCTCAGCCAGCAGACCAAGGTTAACATCAAGCGATAAGGCATGTTGATAGTAGGTCCCCTTGATATGATGTGATGAGAATGTCATTTTATCTCTGTAATCTGCCGCCTAAGAATCCATAATTCTAGTCTAATATGGAGAAAGACACCAAATTCCAGTAGAGAGACATTCTACAAAATACCTCACCAATTAAAGCCACGTCAAGACCTTCAAACACAAGAAAAGTCTGACACAGCCAAGGGGAATCTAAGGAGATACGATGACTATAGGTAATGTGGCTTCCCGCATGAGATCCTGGAGCAAAAAAACAAACGAGGTAGGGAGGACATTGAAAAACTAAGGAAATCTGAATAAAGTTTGGACTTCAGTTAATAGTAATATATCAATATCCGTTCATTAATTGTAAGAAATGTACCATACCAATGTAAGATGTCAATAACAGGGAAAATCGGGAGGGAGTATGTAAAAACTCTCTGTACTGTTTTTGCAATTTTTCTGTAAATCTAAACCTCTTCTAAAATAAGTTTATGTAAAAAGAGTGGATGGGTACTTCTGACAGACAACTATTACTCATTTGGTTAAGTCTCCTCTCATAGGATTTAGTTTATCACATAGGATTTACAAGGATCAATTACTTACAATAACCGAGAAGTCAATAAAACACACTGTGGATATATAATGTACTTTGACTAAAACTGGAATGACGAACTTGTAGGGAATCAAAGATAATGCCTAAATCTGTCTTCATTATCATCACCTTAAGAAGAGAACAGTTGAGACCAGACCATGAATCCAGACATGGTAACTGACAATGGGTGGATCTGACTCACTGAGTCACATTTCATGGCTTATGCTATATAGGTAAAATTAACAGTGACTAAAAATGAAATTACTGACAAAGGTTGCTCCTGGACCATATGAGAGAGTCCAAGTACTGACTCGGCTCAAAGGAAATAAAACCGAAAACTCTTGGTCTCACCCAAAATAACCATTCTGCACCCTGTCTGAACCTTGGGCTCTCTCTACTAACCGGCCTACTCAAAACCACTACTGAGGGTGGTGTCCCGCTGCTAAGAAACAGACAACACACAGGGCCTTTCGGGCCACCAAACTAGTGGCCAGGAAGGAACCATCAAAGACGCGGGCATGATCCCCTTTGGAGCTCCCCGATCTTGACTAATCATCCATCCCTACAGAAACGGCCAGTCGGGCTCCATCCCTACAGAAACGGCCAATGGGCCTTACAATTGGGCCCATTTTTAAAGCAAGGTCACTTCATCAACCTAGATACGTTTGCACTGGGGGAGGTCTCTCACATCGCCTCATACTTGAAGTGAAAATGAAGATTCAACGTTCCTCTAGAGTGGGAAGGCCCGGAGGCGCCTTCTTGGCTCAGTAGTGGCTCTTCTGGGTCTTGGTCTTGCTGGTAAAGAATGCAATTAGGTAAAAATCGCGTGTCAGTTTGAAAGAGATTCGACACACAGTTTCAGCGTTCATGAGAAGAGAGGCGTAGGAAATCCCCACGCGGGCCTCTGCTTCACGTGAGGAGAAAATTGTCACAAGTCGCTGCCTTCCTCAGGTACCCATCCTAGGGGATTCCTCATCGCATCCCCTAGCCGCCCTACCCCACCACGGTCCTTGGGACCCGCGGTGTTCTCTCTCTCCTTGATCCCTCCATCCCCTAGACTGGGGACTCCCCGGAACGCGACACCGTGGCTTCTTTTCCTTTATTCTCTTCCTCCCTTCCGCTCCGCTCAGGGCTCCGCTCAGGGCCAGGAGCGCGGGAAAATGGCGCCGGAGGCGAGGCGCGAAGAGTTCGCATGCCTGCTGCCGCGTGGGCGCGAGAGGATCTGGCGTTTGCCTGCAGCGCCGTCGCCCCACCCCTGCGCGCGAGAATCGAAGCGCGCATGCGTTCTCCTGCGCGTCCGCTCTCGCGGTGGCTACCGACTGTTAGGGGAGGTGACCCTGGCTTTCTGCTCTGCACTGTGGAGGAGGTGGGGAGGTGTTGGGCCAGGGCTGAGGTAGGAGGGAGTCTGTCCCTCGACGCCTCCTGCGACGCCAGCCCCTGAGCCATGATGCGAACGTGGGTCCTACTCTCCGCGGTGCTCTGGTGCCTCACAGGAGGTGGGGCTCCCTCCACCCGGTCCCCAGGCCTCTCCCTCTGCCCGAGCTTCCCGGTCCTGCCTCCTTCGCCTCGCCCTGCCCTGCCCGACTCTGAACCCCGCTCCTCTTCTAACTAAAAGTCAGTGTTTTCTTCCCTCCGCAGTCCGATGCCCGCGTTCTACCTTATTCAATGCGAAGGGCTTCATTTATGGCAAGACAGGACAGCCAGGTAATAAGGGCCTCTGCACACGCGGGCCCATTGGAGGGGCCGGAACTGCGAAGCTCTTCCCGGAAGAGCTTTCTGGAGAGTAGGGGAACGAGCCAGCGTTTATTGAGCATCTATTATACTAAGCATCTGCTTGGCAGTTCACGACGGTCGCATTTTTTCATCCTTACAGCGACCCCTATTGTGTCGCCTTGCCTTAAAGCCTTACAGCTCACAAGGGGCTGGGATTTATTCCAGATCTCTCTCTCTCTGATGCCATCTCACTTCCAGGTGTCTCTGCTGCTTTGCAACGCGGGAAACCCTCGCAAAGGAGTGATTTCCAAGGCCTTCTGTTTGGAATATCTTTAATCCTCCCCTTATTAACTGGAAAAACTCCCACGCATCCTGCAGGGCTCAGCTCAAATGTCCTTTATCTCTGCAGTGAAACTTTCCCAAGGAAAATTAGTTACATTGCTAATTTCAGATAAATTGAGCCAGTTGATAGAATTTGTCATGTTTAGACTCCTTCTGTGTTTGGGTTCTCTCCCCGACCCCCAACCAAATTGTAGGACGTTGTCTTTATGTGCTCAGAGCCTGGCATTCAGTAGGCTTTAAAATTAATATCTTTCTGGGTTGCAGTGATTCCAAGCATACCATCGTTCTGTCCACCAAACCAGAAACAAGTAATCACACATCTTCCTAGTATGCCTCACATAGGCTTAATTATTGTTCCCAATGGAGAAAATTTACAGTTAAACATCAGGTTTCCCTTAGGGTAATCATGATCATCTTTTTCTTTTCTTTTCTTTTCTTTTCTTTTCTTTTCTTTTCTTTTCTTTCTTTCTTTCTTTCTTTTTCTTTCTTTTCTTTCAACAGTCTCACTCTGTCGCCTAGGCTGGAGTGCAATGGCACAATCTTGGCTCACTGGAACCTCCGCTTCCTGGGTTCAAGAGATTCTCCTGCCTCAGCCTCTCTAGTAGCTGGGATTACAGGCGTGCGCCACCACACCTGGCTAATTCCTGTATTTTTAGTAGAGACAGGGTTTCACCATGTTGGCCAGGCTGGTCTCGAACTTCTGACCTCAGGTGATCCGCACGCCTTAGCCTCCCAAAGTGCTGGGATTACAGGCATGAGCCACAGCACCAGCCAATCTTTTTTTTTTTTTTTTTTAAGACAGCATCTCGCTCCCTTGCCCAGGCTGGAGTGCGGTGGTGTGATCTCGGCTCGCTGCAACCTCGGCCTCCTGGATTCAAGCAATTCTTCTGCCTCAGCCTCCCAAGTAGCTGGGATTACAGGCGCCTATCACCATGCCTGGCAAATTATTTTTGTATTTTTAGTAGAGACGGGGTTTCACCATGTTGGCCAGGCTGGTCTTGAACTCCTGAGCTAGGTGATCCACCCACCTCAGCCTCCCAAAGTGCTGGGATTACAGGCATGAGCCACCGCTCCCAGCTGATCATCTTTAAAATAGTTTTGCTGAAGTCTTTTTCTGAACTTTCTTTGAGAGGGAGTCTCCCTCTGTTGCCCAGGTGGGAGTGCAGTGGTGCAGTCTCGGCTCACTGCAGCCTCTGCCTCTCAGGTTCAAGCGAGTCTCCACCCTCAGCCTCCCGGGTAGCTGGGATTATAGGCCCGCATTACCACGCCAAGCTAAGTTTTGTATTTTTAGTAGAGAGGGGATTTTGCCATTTTCTTCAGGCTGGTCTCAAACTCCTGGACTCAAGCGATCCGCTGCCTTGGCCTTCCGAAATGCTGGGATTACAGACATGAGCCACCGTGCACAGGCCTTTTCTGAACTTTGAATTGCTTCCACCAACCCTCCAAAAAATTATGATTTGAGTGAGTTCTGAATCTGTACATTAAAATGAACTTTAAATGTATCGTGTATTTTTATAAACAAAACTGTAATATGGAAAAATATCATGACTCATGACTAATAGTGTAGAGTTTTAAAAAACTTACTATGAGAAGCAAAAAGGACTTCAGACGAGCGTTCTAAATGTTATATATTGATTTTTAAAATAGTGAAATCCAACAAGAACTAATTCGTGTCTTCAGCACAAAATGGTAGGAGTATATTTCTTAATTTAACTTTGCTATATAATGTAGTTATACATTATTTTATTTCATCACAGACAAAATATATGTAGAGTTACATCAAAATAGTCCAGTCCTTATCTGTATGGATTTTAAGCTTTCTAAAAAAGAAATAGTGGACCCCACCTACTTATGGATTGGGCCTAATGAAAAGACGTTAACAGGTAAATTTGATTTTAATGTGTACTTTTTTAATGATATGAACATATTTTTAGAAAATCACTATTACTTATTGGAAAGAACAAATTGAAATTTAATTTTAATGGCAGTTTCTCTTGCTCCCTACTTAGAAAAATCATGTTATATTTTGGCCACTTCCTTATTTTCTCCTTATGCAAAAACTGAAGCAGTAATTTTTGTGCCCTGCTTCTCAGAGCTGTATTAATTCAAAGGTCTTTATAAAACCTAAAATTTATCATTGTAGTACCAGTATTGTAGCACCAATAGGAGATGAAATATCTAATATATAATTTTTCATCATGTTAGAGTGCCTTGGAACGTAAGTATTATTAATTAGTTTCCATCTTGTCTGAAGAAATTGTATAGTACTGCAGAGCAGTGTAATCTGTTTTTCTGAATTACTGGTATGAACCAATTGAAACTAGATGCCAAGAAACAAAGAAAGCCAAAATATATTTCAAAAGTGTACTTAACTCATGTAGTCTTCCACAGAATAATATGACAGAATTAAGATTTTGTGGGATTCTTAAAGTTGAGATAGTTCATTAATTTTTAAAATTTTTGTATCTATTTGTAACTCCAAGTGTACTAAATAATGCTTGATATGTTATATGTTAAATAAGTAATTTACTATTCTGTTTAGGAAATAATAGAATAAATATAACTAAAACTGGACAGCTGATGGTGAAAGATTTTTTGGAGCCTTTGTCTGGACTTTACACATGTACTCTTTCTTATAAGACTGTTAAAGCAGAAACCCAAGAAGAAAAAACAGTCAAAAAGAGATATGACTTTATGGTCTTTGGTAAGAATTTAGGCACATTTTAACTTATACATTTAGTTTGTATCATAATTAAGTGTATGGTTTCTTCATTTAATGAAAATGAGCCTGTAATAGGTGACTATCACCAATTATGACTTACAAAATATTTCAGGATGTATTTGACTAAGCAAACTCTTAAGTTGACATCAAGATAGTTTATCCTAAATAATCTTCTTTCAGCTCCCTACTTGCCTCTATCTAGATATGCAAGCACATCTACTTTATCACAATTTAGCAGGTAATTTAAAAACTGATCTTTAATTCTATAAAAGCAAGTTAATGATCCTTTCACTGGGTTGTGCTGACAGCAATGACAATTTCTATGAATTAAGGCCCTCCCCAAAAAGTCTTTCTTTTTCTTGATACAGTTATCTATATAGCCAACCCACAGAAGCCATTTCTCTTGTTGTACCAAGTAGATAATTATCAGATGAAAATAACATTTTCATTAAAGTTAATAGTTTTATGTATTTTTGTGAGGACTAACTGATAAAATGTTATTAGATAAGTTTCTATGCTGATTGCAAGATTGATGGGATTTAGTATTACATAGTATTTGAAAATTGTTTGGTAGAGGAAATTAATGCTAGGCACGATTGTTTTCACTCTTGTCTTTCTTTTTTTAAAGCCTATCGGGAACCTGATTATTCATATCGGATGGCCGTACGTTTTACCACAGACTCTTGCATAGGGAAATACAATGATGTATTCTTTAGAGTGCTAAAGAAAATCTTGGATGATCTAATATCTGATTTGTCATGCCATGTCATAGAGGCATCATATAAATGCCATTCTGTTGAAATTCCAGAACATGGCCTCATACGTGAGCTATTTATAGCACTTCAAGGTAAAATTTTTAAAATTTCTTTAATTTTGAATTTAGTCCTGAACCATAATAGATTGCAAAATTAATTACCATATTAATATAAGATATTTTAAAAGTAATAGGTCTTACATATTTGTTAAGCACTGAAGTATGTAGTTGACCTTAGCCTGTTTATGGTTTTAAAACTTAACACACTAATTAATTACTTTCAAATATGACATATTGTTGCTTCTTAAAAATCAATATTAATACAGCCTTTATGCAGCTAATATTTCACTTATAACTTCTTACAGAATTTTAAATTGTATTTTTGAAAACTTAGTAAAAGTGAATAACCAAACCAAGTTCATTTCTATTCATTTTAAAGCCTTGTAGTTACTTACATTAGCCCCCAGATGGAGTGAAACCATCGAGTGTAAATTATTCAAATTGTGCATCCTGTTTTATTACTAGGATTAGATAGCTGAGCTAAACACGTGCCTGCATGCACACGGAATTCAGCACTTGGACCTTTATTGAAATGTTTGGAACTTTTCAGAATCCCTTTGTGAATCTATCGTTTTTTTTCTCTTCAGTTAATCCTTCTGTGCCAGGGTGGAAAGGTGCTTGTGATGGACCTGTTGACTGTGAAGATACCACTAATCATAATATCCTCCAGGTGAGAATTTCATGGTAAGGAAGAAGTATTTGTCTTTTTCTTTTTTTAGAGACAGGGTGTCACCCAGGCTGGAGTGCAGTGGTGCGACCATAGCTCACTGCAGCCTGAAACTCCTGGGCTCAAGTGATCTTCCTGCCTCAGCCAAGGAGGAAGTATTTGAAAATCAATAAAGCTATTTAAAAAATTTTTGTAAATACTTCGTTGTATTGAAACGTTTCTTTAAAAACCTATTTCTCCATCTTGTGAATATTTATCAATAATAAAAACATTTCTAAGGAGGAAACAAATTATTTTTTTAAAAAAGAATATAAAGTATTAATAATATTGATTTTTTAAGTATTATTGATTTTTGGTTTCAGTTTTTTAAACTGAGATTATGAGATTCTTATTTCAAGATGTGATTTTTTTTTCTTTCTCAAAAGAGAGCTGGAGTATCAAGATGTGTTATTTTGGAGTAGCACATCTGTAATATTAGATAGTTCCCAAGGTTAGTATTATGTATTTTATCTATGACCGAAGGATAGATCCCTGGTCTTTGTTCCCCAAATGATGATTAAATAGTGGCTTAAAGAACAACTTCACAAACATGTCACCCTACGTTAAGCCAATGGTGCTTCCAAAATTATATCTATATTGGTCATAATAGTTGCTCTCCCCTCTACCATCCTCAGAGGCTAAGGACATAGTCTTAAAAATCCCTTCACTCTCTGGTCTAGTTCCTGAGCTCATATCCTTAATTGATATTGTGCATGGCTTATGAGAAGCACTTAGCTAAAATTAGTTATTATTAAATTCTGTGCTCAAAAACCCAAAATTTACATCATCGGTTTATAATGCTTTTAAAGAAAAGTCTTTTTTTTTTTTTTCTTGAGACAGAGTCTTGCTCTGTTGCCCAGGCTGGAGGTGCAGTGGTGGCCATCTCAGCTCACTGCAACCTCCACCTCCCAGGTTCAAGCAATTCTCCTGCCTCAGCCTCCCAAGTAGCTGGGACTAAAGGTACACGCCACCACACCCAGCTAATTTTTTGTGTTTTTATCAGAGATGAGGTTTCACCATGTTGGCTAGGCTGGTCTCAAACTCCTGACCTCACGTGATCTGCCCACATCTGCCTCCCAAAGTGCTGGGACCACAGGTGTGAGCCACCGCGCCTGGCCAAGAAAAGTCTTAACTTTCCATTTTGCTTGGCTCTTTTTCTTCCATGATCATGGAAATTAGATATAATGAACACCCAATTATCTACATATGGGATAGACATTGCAAATAATTCAAAACAAGTTTTTTAATCTTATTTTTTCTTTTCATTTTATTTTGTTTTGTTTTTGAGATGGAGTCTCATTCTGTCACCCAGGCTGCTGTGCAGTCTCAGCTCACTGCAACCTCTGCCTCTGGATTCAAGTGATTCTTGTGCCTCAGCTTCCCGAGTAGCTGGGATTACAGGTGCCTGCCACTACACCTGGCTAAGTTTTGTATTTTTTAGTAGAGACGAGGTTTCACCATGTTGGCCAGGCAGGTCTCGAACTCGTGGCCTCAAGTGATCCACCCACCTCTGCCTCCCAAAGTGCTGGGATCACAGGCGTGAGCCACCACGCCCAGCCTAATCTTAATTTTAATTTTTATTTTTATTTATTTATTTTTTCTGAGACGGAGTCTCACTCTGTCGCCAGGCTGGAGTGCAGTGGCATGATCTCGGCTCACTGCAACCTCTGCCTCCCAGGTTCAAGTGATTCTCCTGCCTCAGCCTCCTGAGTAGCTGGGACTACAGGCACATGCCACCACGCCCAGCTAATTTTTGTATTTTTAATAGAGACGGGGTTTCACCATGTTGGCCAGGATGGTCTCGATCTCTTGACCTCACGATCTGCCCGCCTTGGCCTCCCAAAGTGCTGGGTTTACAGGCATGAGCCACCACTCCCAGCCAATTTTTCTTAACCATTGCACATATTAATTGACAACAGTTGATAAGGTCAAGGCTAGACTAATTTTGGTGTTAACACTCACCTTTTCAGGAATTTATCTACATAAAGTATGGCATGCTTATAGTACATTATTGCCTGTGATACTGGAGGATAAATTTGGTTCATGGTTTAGTAATTGTACCTTTCTCTGATATTTTTCAACCTTAGGCAAGAGATCGAATAGAAGAATTTTTTTGGAGCCAAACACATATTTTCTACCATAACCTTAATAAACTCTACCAGCAATACATTTTGTGGACCACAGTTTGCAAGTAGTACGTCTGGATAGCTGTCAACCAGGCTTTGGAAAAAATGACAGTCTACACAGTAATTGCGCTAGCTGTTGTGGTAACTATAAAATATAAATTTCTAAATATTTAGGTTATAGAGTCAGAAGAATAAGTAATTAACTTGGCATAACTGAATAGAATCTTTACAGTGATTCTGTTACCAAAAAAATATATATATTTAGCTAAAGGGAAGTAAAAATTCAAAGCCCCAATTTTTTTTTGTTTTTTTGAGATACAGTCTCACTCTGTCACCCAGGCTGGAGTGCAGTGGCATGATCTGAGCTCACCACAACCTTCGTCTCGCGGGTTCAAGTGATTCTCCTGTCTCAGCCTCCCCAGTAGCTACCACAGCTGGCTAATTTTTGTAAAAAGTAGAGACAGAGTTTCACCATGTTGGCCAGGCTGGTCTCGATTGAACTCCTGACCTCAAAGGATCCGTCTGCCTTGGCTTCCCAAAGTGCTGGAATTATAGGTGTGGGCTACCATGCTTGGCCCTTTTTTTTTTTTTTTTTTTTTTGAGATGGAGTCTGGCTCTGTCACCCAGGCTGCAGTGCAGTGTGGCACAGTCTCAGCTTACGGCAACTCTGACTCCCAAGCTCAAACCATCCTTCAACCTCAGCCTCCTAAGTAGCCAGGATTACAGGTGTGCAAGCTGTAAGTTTTGTATTTTTACTGACTAATTTTTGTATTTTTAGTAGAGACAGAGTTTCGCCCTGTTGCCCAGACTGGTCTTGAATTCCTGAGCTCAAGCAATCTGCCTGCCTTGGCCTCCCAAAGTGCTGGGATTACAAGCATGAGCCACTGCGCCCAGCCAAAGCCCAAATTTCTAAATATAGTTATTTTAATGTATATTAACTCTTCCTGATGTACTCTCTTGTATTATAAACATTTCTATAATGTTCTGTCTTAAGCTACTGTACAATGAAGGAAAACAGAATGGTCCTACCTAGAAAGCAGAGAACTAGGAAATAGGAACTAGAAAACTAGAAATAGGAACTCATAAATGGGGCACTGCAGAAGATACGGTAAAATACTGATAGTAAAAGAAAAAATAGGATTCTTACTTTCTCCTGTCTTTAAGATCATCAAGTTATAAAGTTTGAAACTCACATAATCTTCCACAACTTAAATGGGCTGAACACTACCTGGTATAATATAGGTACCGAAATGGTGTGATATTAAAGGCAGATTTATATTGTTGGTATAGAATACCTCCAAGTGGTAGAGGCATAAAATACCTCTAAATTATAATTACTACCTGTGTTTTCCTCTGCAGTGGTTTGTAGTCCTGCAACTTTTAGTCCTGATGTTAATTTAACTTGTCAGACCTGCGTTTCAGTCCTTACCTACAGAGCTAAATCTTGCCCACAAACTTCAAACGAAAATCAGCAATATGAAGATTAGAGGCGAAAGCATTGTTACTTACTTGTGGAAGTCGGGGACATGAGATGATTTTCACATCCCAGAGCATCATAGATAGTTCTGTTAAGTAAAATCAGTAAGACCAAACCACTGGAAAACATGCATTTTAGAAACTTTAAAATAAATGGTTAACATGGCATTTCTAAGAAGGCATTTAATCCAGTATCTCTAGTGTACAAAGGAAACTTCAAGTATTAATGGATGATTTTTAATGAAATGTTTTATTGTTTACAAACGGTATGTTGCTGTGTACCTAAGAGTATAGTAAGGTCAAGGACAGTATCAAAGTATAATAAAATAAAAATTTTATACTCTCCATATATTTGTTTGGAATCACTCTTGTATGATATAAAGGCATGTATATTACCTTTGTATTAGAACCAAAAAAGTTATTTATTTTGGTCCCTATGATTTTATTTTTTAAGATAAATTAATATACTGTATTTTTTAAAGTATAGGTTTAGGTTTACAGAATAATAGAGCAGATAATATATAGAGTTCCATATACCCACCGCACCCCATACCCTCATTCCTCCTTACACAATTTCTCCTATTATTAAGATGTTGCATTAGTGTGGCACATTTGTTACAAATGATGAACCAATATTAATTTATTATTAATTATAGCCCATAGTTCACATTAAGATTCATTGTGTTGTGAGTTTATGTGGGTTTTGACAAATTCATAATGGCATGTGTGCACCATTGCAGTCTCATACAGAATAGTTTCACCACCCTCAAAATCCTCTGTGCTTCACTTATTTATCCCTCCCCCTGAGCCCTGGCAACCACTGATCTTTTTACTGTCTCTACAGTTTTGCCTTTTCCAAAATGTCATGTAGTTGGTTGGAATTATGCAGTATGTAGACTTTTTAGACTGGCCTCTTTCACTTAGCAATATGCATTTAAGGTTCCTCCATGTCTTTTTGTGACTTGATAGCTCATTTTTTATTGCTGAATAATGTTCATTGTATGGATATAGCATAGTGTGTTTATCCATTCAACCATTAAAGGAAATCTCAATAGCTTCCAGTTTTTGGTGATTAAAAATAAAGCTGCTATAAACATTTGTGTGCAGGTTTTTGTATGAACATAAGTTTTCAACCCAACTGTGTAAATAACCTAGGAATATGACTGCCGGAGTGTGACTATGTGTAGTTTTATGAGAAACCACCATACTGTCTCCCAAAGTGGCTTACCATTTTGCATTCACCAGCAATGAAAAAGTATTCCTGTTATCCTTATACTTCCCAGCATTTGGTATTGTTAGTTTTTTTTTTATTTTGACCATTCTAATAGGTGTATGGTGGTATTTTATTGTTTTAATTTGCAATTCCCTAATGACATCTGATGTTGAACATCTTTTCATATGGTTATTTGCCATCTGTGTATCTTTTTGGTGAGGTGTCTGTTCATATCCTTTGCCCATTATTTAATTGGGTTCTTAATTCTCTTATTGTTGAATTCTAAGAGTTCTTTGCACATATATATATACACATATATATATACACACCTATATACACATATATATACACACCTATATATACATATATACACACCTATATGTGTATACATATTTATATACACATATATATGTGTATATATACAAATACATATATATATGTGTATATATATACATATATATACACATATATATGTGTATATATGTTTTGTTTTTTTTGAGACAGGGTCTTGCTCCATCGCCCAGGCTGGACTTTGTATATTTTGGATACACATTTTTTTTAGTTAATCTTCCAATTTATTTTCTTAGTAACTTTAAAAGATGTTAAGTTTATTAACACAATAAATTAAATACTACATTAATAGATTGCAACATATATGCATGTAATATATATGATAAAATTACAAAAGACAAGAAAGAAAGTGAAGCAATGTTGAAGGCAAGGTTCTGTATTTTCTTAGAACTAAGTTTCCATATTAATCTGAAGTAGACTGTGATAGGATAATACGCATATTGCAATCACTGGCACTACCACTAAGAAAACAACTGAAATAATGCAACTCAAAAACAGAAAAACTAAAAATCTACACTGGAAAACATTATTTAACAAAAAAGAAGCCAGTTAAAGATAAAGTAACAACAACAACAACAAAAAGACAGGAGAAATGCAGAAAACAATTAGCAAAATGGTAAATTTAAGCACAACCATATCAATAATTGTATTAAATGTTATAGTTCTAATGCAATCAAAAGGCAGAAATTGTCAGACAGACTGAGTAAAAAGAAAAATTCAACCATCACTACCTGCAAAAGAAATGCATTAGATTCAAAGACACTAATACTCCCAAAGTAAAAATAAAAAATATAGACACTATACAATTAGTAACCATAATATAGCTCAAGTGAATATATCTATATCAGGCAAAGTAGATGTTAAAGCAAGTACTACTCAGCATGAAAGGGGTATTTCATAATGAACACAGGTTAAATACATCAAGAAGAAATAATGTATCCACACCTAACAGAGCTTCAAAATATTCAAGTCAAAATGTAAAGAATTAAAAAAGGAAAATAGATAACTTCATGACAATAATTGAATATTTCAATAATTTACTCTCAATAATTGATAGAACAGCTGGTACAAAAACCATAAAGGATGTAGAAGACATAGACAACATTATCAACCAGCTTGAGCTGACTGACATCTGACAAGGTGACATCTTTTTTTTTCTTTTTTTCTAAATTTTTAATTAAATACAAGTTTGCAAAGATTTTTTCACATTCTTTGTGAAAATTTGCAAAAAAATTCTTTCGCTTTATTCTTTCAGCTTTTCATTCCTTCAACAATGCCTTTCACAGAGAAGAAGTTTTTAGTTTTAATAAAGTCCAACTTAATAATTTTTCTTTCATGGGTCATGCTTTTGTTGTCATATCTGAAAACTCATTGCCAAACCTAAGGTAACTATATATTCCTGTTATCTTCTAGAAGTTATATAGTTTTATGCTTTATATGCAAGTCTAAGATCCATTTGGAGTTAATTTTTATGAAAAGTATACATTGTATGTCTAGATTCATTTTTTTGCATATTGATATCCAATTGTTCCAGCACCATTTGTTGAACAGACTGTTCTTCCTCCATTGAATAACATTTGCTCCTTTGTCAAAGACTAGCTGACTACATTTGTAAGGGTCTATGTGTGGGCTCTTTATTCTGCTCCATTATCATTTTGTCTATTATTTTGTCTATACTACACTGTCTTGATTACTGTATAGTAAGTCTCACATTTGAGTAGCGTCGGTCCTCTGACTTTCTTCTTTAATTTGGTGTTATTCTGAGTCTTTTGCTGCTCCATGTAAACCTTAGAATCATTTTGTTGATAACCACAAAATAACTTGGTTGGAGCTTGTTTAGGATTACAGTGAATCTATACGTCAAGTTGGGGAGAATTAACATGATAACAATATTAGATCTTCCTATCTATGAATGGAATATCTCTCCATTTATTTCGATATTCTTTGATTTATTGGAGTTTTGTGGTTTTCCTCATATAGATCCTATACATTTATTATTATATTTATGCCTTAATATTAAATTTTTTCATGCTAATATAAATGATATTGTGCTTTTAATTTCAAAGTCCAAATGTTCATTGCTGTTCTATAGAAAGGCAATAGACTTTTGTATATTAACCTTATATCCCGTGATTTTACTATAATTACTTAGTTCCAGGAATTTTTTGCCTATTCTTTGGGATTTTCTACATTGACAATCATATCATCTGTGAACAAAGACAGTTTTATTTCTTTCTTTCCAATCTGTATACCTTTTATTTTCCTTCTTATCTTATCGCATCAGCTAGGACTTTGAGTATAATGTCAAATAAGAGTGGTGAGAGGGGATATCCTTGCCTCATGCCCAGTCTAAAAGAAAGGGAAAACATCTAGTTTCTCACCATTAAGTGTAATGTTAGTTATAGACTTTTTGTAGACTTTCTTTTTTTTTTTTTTGAGACAGAATCTCGCTCTTTTGCCCATGCCGGAGTGCAGTGGCGCTATCTCGGCTCACTGCAACCTCTGCCTCCTGGGTTCAAGGGATTCTCCTGCCTCAGCCTCCCGAGTAGCTGGGACCACAGGCGCCTGCCCCCGCACCCGGCTAATTTGTATTTTTTTAGTAGAGACGGGGTTTCACCGTGTTAGCCAGGATGGTCTCGATCCCCTGACCTCGTGATCCGCCCGCCTCGGCCTCCCAAAGTGCCCTCTATTCCTAGTTTGCTGAGAATTTTTATCACAAATGGGTAGTAGATTTTGTCAAATGCATTTTCTGCATTTATTAACATGATCATGTGATTTTTCTTTAGCCTGTTAATGTTATGGATTACATTAATTAATTTTCAAATGTTGGACCAGCATTGCATATTTGGAATAAATCCTTCTCGGCTATGTGAATAAATATTTTTATACATTTTTGGATTTAGTTTGCTAATATTCTGTTAGGGATTTTTGCATTTATGTTCATGATATATTAGTCTGGAGTTTTACTTTTTGTAATATCTTTATCTGGTTTTAGTATTAGAGTAATGCTGGCCTCATAGGATATGAGTTAGGAAGTATTCCCTTTGCTTCAGTTTTTATGGAAGAGATTATAGAGAATACGTATCATTTATTTCTTAAACGTTTGGTGGAATTCACCAGTAAAGCTGTCTGGGCCTCTAACAAATACTGGAATGTACTTAAAAATCATAGTGAAGGGGCTGGAATAGTGTAGCAGGCAGAATAAGGGCCCCTCAAGGATGTCCACATCTTCATCCACAAAACCTGTGAATATGTTAAATTACATGTAAAGGTGAATTAAATAAAGTTACAGCAGAATTAATGTGGCTAAACATTAAAATAGGGAGATTATACTTGATTATCTTGGTGGGTACAATGTAAACACAAGGGTCTTTATGAAACAGGAAGAAGGAAACAAATAAGAAAGAGAAGAGATGGGGATGACAGAAGCAGAGTCAGAGAGATGTTATGTTGTTGGTTTTGAACACAGAGGAAGACAGCCATGAGCCAAGGAGTGCAGGTGGCCTCTAGAAGCTGGAAAAGGCAAGGAAATGGTTTCTGTAGAGCCTCCAAAAAAGGAACAAAGTCCTGTAAACATCTTGTGTTTAGCCCAATGAGACTCATATTGTATTTCTGGCCTACACAATTGTAAGATGGCAAATTTTTGTGATTTTGTTTTGTTTTTTAGAGATGGGGTCTCACTATATTGCCCAGGCTGATCTTGAACTCCTGGGGAATTTGTGTTGTTTTAAGCCACTAAAAAACAAAACAACAACAAAAAAACTATCTGGGCCTGATGCTTTCTGTCTTGGAAGATTATTAATTATTGATTCAATTTCTGGCTGGACATGGTGGTGCACACCTGTAATCCCAGCACTTTGGGAGGCCAAGGCTGGCAGATCACTTGAGCTCAGATGTTGGAGACCAGCGTGGCCAACATGGTGAAACCCTGTCTCTACTAAAAATACAAAAATTAGCCATGCGTGGTGGCGGGCACCTGTAATCCCAGCCACTCAGGAGGCTGAGGCACGAGAATTGCTTGAACCCAGGAGGCAGAGGTTGCAGTGAGCCGAGATCACGCCACTGCACTCCAGCCTTGGGCAACAGAGCAAGACTCTGTCTCAAAAAAAAAAATAAAAATAAAAAATTAAAAAAAAATTCAATTTCTTTAATAGATCTAGACCTGTTCAGAGTATCTGTTTCTCCTTGTATACATTTTGGTAGGTTTTGTCCTTTAAGTAATTTGTTCATTTCATCTCAATTATCAAATTATAGAACTATTTATAATATTCCTTTATTATCCTTTTAATGTCATTAATAACATTAATGTTTAGTAGTGATAATCCCTCTTTTATTTCTGATATTAGTAATTTGTGTCTTCCCCTTTTTTTTCTTGGTTAGCCTGGCCAGAGTTTTATCAATTTTACTGATGTTTTCTAAGAACTAGCTTTTGGTTTCCTTGATTTTGTCTGTTGATTCCCTGCTTTCAATTTAATTGATTGTTGCTCTAATTCTTACTAGTTCTTTTTTTCTGCCTGCTTTAGGTTTGTGTTGCTCTTCTTCCTCTAGTTTCCAGAAACTTGTACCTCTAATCTAAGGCACATGCTTAGATTACTGATTTTATATTTTTCCTATTTTCTGATATGTGCATTCAATGCTATCAATTTCCCTCTAAACATTTGCTGAATCCCACAAGTTTTTATAAGTTGTATTTTCATTTTTGTTTAGTTTAATATATTTTAAAATTTCTTCTGAGATTTCTTTGACCCATGTGTTATTTAGATGCCTATTGTTTAATCTCCAAATATTTTTTAATTTTCCAGCTATCTTTCCGTTATTGATTTTTAGTCTAATTCCATTGTGGTCTGCAGGCATACTGTGTATGGCTTTCTTTCTTTTTTTTTTTTTTTTTTTGAGACAGAGTCTCACTCTGTCGCCCACTGGAAGTGCAGTGGTGCAATCTCAGCTCACTGCAACCTCTGCCTACCGTGTTCAAGTGAGTCTCCTGCCTCAGCCTCCCGAGTAGCTAGGACTACAGGCGCCCGCCATCATGCCTGGCTAATATTTTTATGTATTTTTAGTAGAGACAGGGTTTCACCATACTGGCCAGGCTGGTCTTGAACTCCTGACCTTGCGATCCGCCCGCCTCGGCCTCCCAAAGTGCTGGGATTACAGGCGTGAGCCACCAGGCCCAGCTTGCTTTTATTTTTATTTTTATTTTTTATTTTTTTTTTTTTTTTGAGACGGAGTCTCGCTCTGTCGCCCAGGCTGGAGTGCAGTGGCGCGATCTCGGCTCACTGCAAGCTCCGCCTCCCGGGTTCACGCCATTCTCCTGCCTCAGCCTCTCCGAGTAGCTGGGACTACAGGCGCCCGCCACCACGCCCGGCTAATTTTTTTTGTATTTTTAGTAGAGACGGGGTTTCACCGTGTTAGCCAGGATGGTCTCGATCTCCTGACCTCGTGATCCGCCCGCCTCGGCCTCCCAAAGTGCTGGGATTACAAGCGTGAGCCACCGCGCCCGGCCCCGCTTGCTTTTATTGTTTTAAATGTGATAAGTACTTGGGAGGCTGAGGTAGGAGGATCGCTTAAGGCCAGGAGTTTGAGACCAGCCTGGGCAACATAAGCATCTCTTAAAAATTTTTTTGCTCAGGTACTCTGTTATGTCCAGAATGTTGTTTATCTTGGTGAATGTTTCATGTGAGCTTTAGGAGAATATGTATTCTGCTATTGTTGGATGGAGATTCTGTAAATGTCAATTAGATCCAGTTGATTAATGATTCCATAGTTCAACTATATCTTTACTGATTTTCTGCCTGCTGCATTTGTCCGTCACTGACAGAAGAGTGTTGATGTTTCCAAGGATCATAATGGATTTGTCTATTTCTCTTTGCAGTTCTGTTAGTTTTTAACCCACATATTTTAATGCTCTGTTGTTAGGCACCTATAAAGGACTGTTATGTTTTCCTGGAGAATTGACCCCTTTATCATTATGTAATACCATTCTTCATCCCTGATAATTTTCCTTGTTCAGAAATCTACTTTGTCCAAAATTAATATAGCTACTCAAGCTTTCCTTTGATCAGTGTTAGCTTGGTATACTTTTTTTCTTCCTTTAACCTAATGATAACCAGTTGCTAATACATAGCTATTCTGAAATGAGGACTTTCTGTCAAGATACTGATGTCTTATTTTCACTGTGAGCTGGCTTTGTTTCCTGCATAACTATAACAGATTGCTAATTAACATTGATAAATATATCTCATTACTTTTTTCAATCACCATACAGGTTCAGTATCCCTTATTCAAAATACTTGGGGCCAAGCATGGTGGCTAACATCTGTAGTCCCAGCACTTCGGGAGGCTGAAGCAGGAGGATCACTTGAGGCCAGGAGTTTGAGACCTGCCTGAGCAACATAGTGAGACCCCGTCTCTACAAAAAAAAAAAAAAATTTAAATAGCTCGGTATGGTGGCATGTACCTGTAGTCTCAGCTACTCAGGAGGCTGAGCTATGATTATGCCACTTCACTTCAGCCTGAGTGACAGAGCAAGACCCTCTTTAAAAAAAAAACATAGGGACATGGATGAAACTGGAAACCATCATTCTCAGTAAACTATCGCAAGGACAAAAAAACAAACACCGCATGTTCTCACTCATAGGTGGGAATTGAACAATGAGAACCCATGGACACAGGAAGGGGAACATCACACTCCGGGGACTGTTGTGGGGTGGGGGAAGGGGGGAGGGACAGCATTAGGAGATATACCTAAAGCTAAATGATGAGTTAATGGGTGCAGCACACCAACATGGCACATGGATACATATGTAACAAACCTGCACATTGTGCACATGTACCCTAAAACTTAAAGTATAATAATAATAATAAAAAGAAATAAAAACAAAACAAACAAACAAAAAAACCTTGGGACCAGCAGTGTTTCAGATTTCAGATTTTGGAATATTTGCATTATACTTAGTGGTTGAGCATCCCTAATGCAAAAATCAAAAATGCATCCCTAATCCGAAATCAAAAGTGCTCCAATGAGTATTTCCTTTGAACATCATGTCAACACTTAGAAAAGTTTCAAATTTTAGATTTTCAGATTAGGGATACTCAACCTGCATCTTTCCAAAATAAAGCAGTTCTAATTCCACCGCATACTGGGGACTAAATTTTACCAGTACTGCTTGTGTATCCTGCTGTGGTTTTCTAAGTGTGTTATATATTTACAGTTTTGTCTCTTGAAATAGACAATTTTACTCTGGCATAGAGCTATTTATTCTAATCACATGTTGATGCTACTTTTAGGCATTATTTTATTTTAATTTTATTTCAATAGGTTTAGGGGTACAAGTGGTTTTGGTTTCATGGTTGAATTGTATAGTGGTGAAGTCTGAAATTTTAGGGCATCCCTCACCCAAGTAGTGTACATTGTACCCAATATGTAGTTTTTTATCCCTCATCCCCCTTCCACTTTCCCCTCTTCTGAGTCTCCAATACTCATACGCATTATACCACTCTGTATGCCTTTGCATACTCATTACTTAGCTCATACTTATGAGAACATATGTATTTTGTTTTGTTTTGCTTTGTTTTGAGACAGGGTCTTGCTCTGTTACCCAGGCCAGAGTGCAGTGGTACGATCTCGGCTCACTGCAGCCTTCACCTCCTGGGCTCAAGCAATCCTCTTACCTCAGCCTCCTGAGTAGCTGAGACCACAGGCATGCACCAACACACCCAGCTAATTTTTTTTTTCTTTGGTAGAGCCAGGTTTTGCCATGTTGCCCAGGCTGGTCTCGAACTTCTGAGCTCTAGTGATCCACCTACATTGGGCTCCCAGAGTTCTGGGATTACAGGTGTGAGCCACCACACTCAGCCAGTATTTGGGGGTTTTTTTTGGTTTTTGTTTTTTGAGACAGAGTCTCACTTGCCCAGGTTGGAGTGCAGTAGTGCAATATCGGCTCACTGCAACCTCTGCTTCTCTGGTTCAAGTGATTCTCTTGCCTCAGCCTCCCACGTAGCTGGGATTACAGGCATGCGCCACCATGCCCAGTTAATTTTTGTAGTTTTAGTAGAGACAGTGTTTTACCATGTTGGCCAGGCTGGTCTCAAACTCCTGACCTCAAGTGATCTGCCTGCCTTCCCCTCCCAAAGTGCTGGGATTGCAACCATGATCCACTGTGTCCAGCCTGGTTTTTACTTCTGAGTTACTTCACTTAGAATAGTGACCTCCAATTCCATCCAAGTTACTGCAAAATACATTATTTTGTTCTTTTCTATGGCTGCGTAGTACTCTATGGTGTATACATGCCACATTTTATTTATCTACTTGTCAGTTGAGGGGCACTTAGGTTGGTTCCATATCTTTGCAATTGTGAATTGTACTGCAATAAACATATGCATGCTGGCTGGATGCAGTGGCTCATCCCTGTAATCCCAGGACTTTGGGAGACCAAGGCTGGTGGATTGCTGGAGCTCGGGAGTTCAAGACCAGCCTGGGCAATGTGGCAAACCCCCGTCTCTACCAAAAATACAAAAAATTATCCAGGCTTGGTGGTTTACACCTGTAGTCCCAGCTCCTTCTAGGGGGCTGAGGTGACAGGATCACTTGAGCCTGGGAAGCAGAGGCTGAAGTGAGCCATGATCATGCCACTGCACTCCAGTCTGGATGACAGAGTGAGACCCCATCTCAAAACAAACAAACAAACAAACATATGCGTGCAGGTGTCTTTTTGATATAATGACTTCTTTTCCTTTGGGTAGATAACCAGTAGTGGGATTGCTGGATTGAATGGTAGGTCTACTTTTAGTTCTTTGAGAAATCTGATATTGTTTTCCATAGAGGTTGTACTAATTTACATTCCCACCAGTGGTGTGTAAGTGTTTCCTTTTCAACACATCCACACTAACGTCTATTGTCTTTTGACTTTCTAATAATGACCATTCTGGCTGGGGTAAGGTGTTTTCTCATTGTGGTTTTAATTTGCATTTCCCTGATGATTAGTGATGTTGAGCGTTTTTTCGTATGTTTGTGGCTCTTCAAAGGGTCACACGAGTCCGGACACAATGGCTCATGCCTGTAATCACAGCACTTTGGGAGGCCAAGGCGGGCAGATCACCTGAGATCAGGAGTTTGAGACTAGCCTGGCCAACATGGTGAAACCCTGTCTCTACTAAAAATACAAAAACTGGCTGGGCATGTTTTTAATCGGTTCAATTACTTATTACAGCTATTTTATGCATAGAAATGTGGGGGGCATTCAAAGGTTAGTATGAGGAAGTTCCTACTCACAGGAGTTTATTATCTAGTAGGGGATGGTGGGGAAAGGATACAGAAGATAGAAAAGACATTAAACCTAGATTCAGTGCTGGAAGAGATAATACAGGTGTGGCACACACCTGTAATCCCAGAGGCTGAGGCAGGAGAGTCACTTGAACTCAGCAGCTGGAGGTTGCAGTGAGCCGAGATTGTGCCACTGCACTCCAGCCTGGTCAACAGGGAGACTGTCACACACACAGAAGAAGTATCACACGTTACATGAGCAGATACACAGTTTATCTGTGGTATTAAAATTTCATGGGAAGGCAATTGTGGGGGGAAGTCTAAAAAAAAGCTTCATAAAGGAGGGGAAAAGAGGCTGGCAACCCCTGGCATAAAAGATTAAACCCAAAATTGGCATCCAAAGCCTTCTACGGTCTGGTTTCCATTGACCTTTCCACCTTGATTCCTATCATTCTACACTGGGGGACAGATTGGACTAAATCTCTTAAGTTCTCTTCCAGCTCTAAGAATGTAAAGGTCTTTTCAGTTTGAACTCTTTTCTGTAACTAGACTCATCTTGCTTTCTCCTAGACAGACTACACTTATTCCTCATACGTAGAATGCCCTTCCATCTTTGTTTCCGCGTTATTCACAACACTTCTACCCACACTGATCAATTTCTTCCATAAATGTATTATCTGCTACTGCTAATTTTAGCATGCAACCACATTTTTGTTATAATTAACTTTTTTTCTTTTTTCTTTTTCTTTTTTTTTTTTTTTGAGACAGGATCTTGCTCTCTTGCCCAGGCTGGAGTGCAGTGGTGTGATCACAGCCCATTGCAGCCTTGACCTCCTGGGCTCAAGCAATCCACCTGCCTCAGCCTCTGGAATAGCTGGGACTACAGGCATGTGCCACTACACCTGGCTAATTAAAAAAATTTTTTTTGTAGAGATGAGGCCTCACTATGTTGCCCAGACTGGTCATTTAACATTTTTAAGCCTCTTTCATTATTTGTAAAATGAAAGGATTATATTAAATCCATATTATCTCTTCCAGCACTGAATCTAGGTTTAATGTCTTTTCTATCTTCTGTATCCTTTCCCCACCATCCCCTACTAGATAATAAACTCCTGTGAGTAGGAACTTCCTCATACTAACCTTTGAATGCCCCCCACATTTCTATGCATAAAATAGCTGTAATAAGTAATTGAACTGATTAAATTGAGTCTGCATTCAGAGGTAAACTTGTGGTTATATCCTACTTGCTACTTATTTTGAATCTTGAGAATATTTGCAGCCAGGCATGGTGGCTCATGCTTGTACTCCCAGCACTTTTGGAGGCTGAGGCGGGCAGATCGTTTGAACCCAGGAGTTCAGGACCAGCCTGGGCAACATGATGAAACCCTGTCTCTACAAAAAAATTCAAAAATTAGCTGGGTGTGATAGCACACACCTGTAGTCCCAGATACTTGGGAGGCTAAGGTAGGAGGATTGCCTGAGCCCAGGAGGCGGAGGTCGCAATGAGCCAAGCCAAGATCACACCACTGCACTCCAGCCTGGGAGACAGAGTGAGACCCTGTCTCAAAAAAAAAAAAAAAAAAAGGCCAGACATAGTGGCTCACACTTGTAATCTTAGCACTTTGGGAGGCCAAGGTGGGCGGATCACATGAGGCCAGGAGTTTGAGACTAGCCTGGCCAACATGGCGAAGCCCCGTCTCTACTAAAAAAAAAAAAAAAAAAAAATACAAAAATTAGCTAGATGTGGTGGCACACACCTGTAATCCCAGCTACTTGGGAGGCTAAGTCATGAGAATTGCTTAAACCCAGGAAGCTGAGGTTGCAGTGAACTGAGATCGCACCACTGCACTCCAGCCTGGGTGACAAAGTGAAACTCTGTGTCAAAAGAGAGAGAGAGAGAGAGAGAGATAATATTTGCCCCTTGATACATTGATTCACACTTTTTCCATCCGCTAACCCCGATCCATAGTAAACTATTTAAATATTATAACACAGCAGAATTAAAAGCTTGTGTTGAATTAATATTTTGCAAATGTTAACCCATTAGCAACCAAATTAAATGAATGTAATATTCTTTATCTCATTAGCAGAGACACAAAGCCCTAAAATGGCAACAAAGTTATTATATCTTCTGACTTATTCAAAGGAAACAGAAGTTGTAACAGGATTCCTACAATTTGCTGCTGAAAAAAATCCCACCCTTTCCCTTTTTTTTTTTTTTTTTTTTGAGATGGAATCTCCCTCTGTTGCCCAGGCTGGAGTGCAGTGGCACGATCTCAGCTCACCGCAACCTCCACCTCCCGGGTTCAAGCAATTCTCCTGTCTCAGCCTCCTGAGTAGCTGGGATTACAGGCGCACGCCACCATGCCTGGCTAATTTTTTGTATTTTAGTAGAGTTGGGGTTTCACCGTGTTGCCCAGGCTGGTCTCAAACTCCTGAGCTCAGGCAATCCACCCACGTCAGCCTCCCAAAGTGCTGGGATTACAGGCATGAGCCACCGCACCTGGCCTCCCTCTTTTTCATCTTGATTCTGTATGTGTACGTTTGTAGTACTTAGAAGTCACATTTCACAGGATTGTATCTACCAAAAGAGTCAGTATTGAGAATTTTGTATTTTGTACTTCTGAAAGAGTATTTTCCCACACTATTATATTATTAACAATAAACTAATGAGCATTTGGTTTTCATTTGCTTGTTTCAACAACCATTTTGGCATATATGTGGTGTTAATAGCTTAATGCTTTGAACTGCAGGTGCCATATCTTCATGTATCGTAAACGTTTCTGTCTGAAGCGGTTAGAAAAACTAATGGATCTACTTAGTTCAGATTTAGTAAAATGTTCTGGTCATATGTGAAAGCATTAGTTTATTGAAGTACAAGAAAATCACTGATTACAAACTTTCAAGAGCACAAACCTTTAGCCTCTATGGACATATTAGCTAGGCTATCAGAGGTATTACTGGGGAATAAAAGGCTAACAGTTTATGTACCTTTCTAATCAATGATTAATAAAATCTCTTGTAAGAGCCTGTGTGTTGTCACTGGACATTTTTATCTTACCTTAGGCTTTCTTAACAGCTGCAAAGCAGACTATCCTGAAATTCTTACCAAGATATGTGTTCTTAGGTTACCTGTGTATTAACCTGCTCAGAATATCCAGAAGAGAAGATGTCCATATGTAATCTAGGCTGACCTTTTTCTGCCAAATTGTTTCAGTTGCAGATTATGGACTCTTGCCTTTCATTTTCATTATATTCTTACGGTTTTTTGTTTACTTCAGATCTTTAAAAACAAAACATTACAGGTTCATTTAAAGCCTCTTTATACTTTTCTCCTACCACTATTCTCCTTATCCCCCCCAAGAATTAATCACTACTCTGAAATTGGTAGGTATCCCTCCTAAGTTTTTTTTTGGGGGGGGGTTGTTTTTGTTTTAGTTTTTTCTGAGACTGAGTTTTGTTCTTGTTGCCCAGGTTGGAGTGCAGTGGTATGATTTCAGCTCACTGCAGCCTCCGCCTCCCAAGTTCAAGTGATTCTCCTGCCTCAGCCTCCTGAGTAGCTAGGATTACAGGGGGCGCACCACCATGCCCAGCTAATTTTTGTATTGCCCAGGCTGGTCTCAAACTCCTGACCTCAGGTGATCTGCCACCTTGGCCTCTCAAAGTGCTGGGGATTATAGATGTGAGCCACCACGCCCGGCCTTAAGTTTTTTAATCATTTAATTTTTACATCAAAGGTGTAATGCGTATGCTTTGCAACTTTCTTTACCCATATTTTTAAAAATTCTGTTAACACATGAAGATCTGATTCCATTCCTTCTCTATTCCACTATATTAATATGGCAATATGTATTATTTTCCATCTATTAACTGTATGTGCATCAGTCAGGGTCCAATCTCGAGACAGAAAATACACAGTAATTTGATTAGAGGAAGTTTAATATGAGGAATTATTAAATATAACAGGGGATTGGAATAATAAGGAATTGGCTAGTAAGATGTAAGGAGAACTCTAAAGAATAGAGGAATAACAGATATACATATATTTTTAAGGCAATACCACTAGGACTGAGAGTGTCTAAGAAAATCCACCATCCCCTAGGGCTGAGGTCCAGCTTGTTAAAATGAGCATAACCATGGGTCACCAGATGGAAGAAAAGCCATTGTCGTGCTAAAAATACACTCTCTAGAACTTGCCAGAGACCCATCCTCTGGGATGCCAGGAAAAGCTGTACATAGGGAAGTTTCTCACTAGTGACACTCTGCTATAAAACCACAGAAGGAGGCCAGACATGGTGGCTCATGCCTGTAATCCTAGCACTTTGGGAGGCCAAAGTGGGCAGATCACTTCAGGTCAGGAGTTCGAGACCAGCCTGGCCAACATAGTGAAACCCTGTCTCTACTAAAAATACAAAAATTAGCTGGGTGTGGTGGTGGGTGCCTGTAATCCCAGCTACTTGGGAGGCTGAGGCAGGAGAATCGCTTGCATCCAGGAGGCGGAGATGGTAATGAGCCAGATTGTGCCTCTGCACTCCAGGGCAACAGTGACACATCATCTCTAAATAAATAAATAAATCCACAGAAGGAGGAGGATTTGTCAGTGATGCTGCTGGCCACCAGGCACTGCACGGTATGGACAATGGAGAAGTTGAACATGCTACCAGAGCCTGCCAAAGCAAGAACTCAGAACCTACAGTGTCTCTCCAGCACCCCTTTCTGACAGTTCATTGTTGTGCCAGCTGGCAGAGGAAAAATATTTTCAGAGCCCAGATTCATTTTCAGAGAGCAGGCAAAAAGGATGAATTTGGAGCTGAGAGACAATAAGTTGCTAACTGTCACAGTCTAACCTTCTGGCTATTCAACGTCCGCATGCACCTTTCTATACACATTTGAACTCTTGGTCATGGACAAAACAATTTTTATTTTTTGAGACAAGGTCTCTGTTGCTCCAGCTAAAGTGCAGTGGCACGATCATAGCTCACTGCAGGCTTTGAACTCCTGGGCTCAAGTGATCCTCCCGCCTCAGCCTCTGAAAGTGCTGGGATTACAGGCGTGAGCCACCTCACCTGGCCACAATTTTATATTCTATCTAAGAAGATACAACTATCCATCTTAAAAGTACTCGCTGTTTCCCCAAAATGTAAAGATACGTAGTCCCAACAGTCATTGTTTCTATTGCTGACTATTTTAAATACTTCTCAAATTCAGTCACAATTCCACTGAATATTCTTACCTAAAGACTAAACTGTAAAATTATCTTCCAGCAATTTGTATATTAAAAAATGGAAAGGAGAGAGAAGAAGGATAGCATATTAAAATAAAGGTATTGGCTGGGCACAGTGGCTCACACCTGTAATCCCAGCACTTCAGGAGGCTGAGGTGGGTGGATCACCTGAGGTCAGGAGTTAGAGACCAGCCCGGCCAACATGGTGAAATCCCGTCTCTACTAACAATACAAAAATTAGCCAGGCATGATGGCACACACCTGTAATCCCAGCTACTCAGGAGGCTGAGGCAGAAGAATCACTTGAGCCCAGGAGGCCGAGGTTGCAGTGTGCCGAGACTGTGCCACTGTGCTCCAGCCTGGGCGACAGAGCAAGACTTTGTCTCAAAATAAATAAATAAATAAATAAATAAAGGTATGAATACAAGAAGCAAAGAGAAAATATGCAAAGCTACTTTGTTTCTGTGATTGGTCATTAAGGCTGTAGTTTATACCTATGCCTTCCTTCCGCAGGAAGCCAATTCCGTATTATTCTTGCCCTCAGTCAGAACTTCAGTTGCTGTGGGTTCTTTATGTGGTAGAATGACTGAAATTTTATTGCCAAAGTGTCTGAATCTTCATTGTTCTTACCTCTTCTCCTCCCCACACCTGTTTTTGGTTGCTATGTAGTTTTCCATTAACCTTTACTATTGGAGATGGAAGAACTAGAGGTACCTCAGAGAATCTGGGTTCCAGACATAGTCCTCCTTTCTACCCTTGTGTAGCAACTCAGTTTCCCCTTGGTCAGCAGGATCATTCTCTCCAGCCAGTAGATTAACTCTCCTTCTCACCTCATCCCCTTGTTTCCCTGCTTAGTTCAACAGCATATGGAGCCCAAAATGTCCAGGTGACAGTCTCATCTTCCAAACCAGGGAAGAACCATTGTGGTGTCTCCTTGTGGAAGCATCTCCCTCTTGGGAACACAGATCTCCAAACCATCAGAGTTCAAAGTTACCAGGATAGAGAGCGAACATTCTGCAAGTGGGTTATTGGGTGGAATAGTGAGAGGAGCCACTCCCACACCCACTCTTTGATTCCTGGACTATCCTGGCTATGAGGGAGACAGCACTAGACAGTGGCCTCTGATTCAAAATCTAAACTGCATCCTGTAAAGCAGAACCCATTTCTTTCAGGGTGTTGTCTCCCAGCCGACACTGTAACAGATTTTAGTGAGCCATTTCACCTTTCCGTTAAGCTAATTGCTTCTAGGTGTTGGGGAGTGGAGTAAGACCAGCGAATTCCACGGTCATGAGCCCACTGCTTCACTTCCTTTGCAGTGAAGTGAGTTCCCTGATCAGACACAACGCAGTGTGGAATGCCATGATGGTGGATAAGGCATTCTGTGAGTTCACAGGTGCCAGCGCTGGCTGAAGCATTATGAGCAGGGAAGGCAAACCCACATCCAAAATATGTGTCTATTCCAGTGAGGATGAATCTCTGTTGTTTGGATAGTTTTATTCTGTCGGCATAAAAAAAACTGGGCACACAGGTTAATGACTAGGTTATCCTGAAATATGCTAATGCATTATTCTTTTCAATAATAGCACGTCTCATTTTGAAAGAGTAGAACTTTATAAAAGTGAGAAAGACAGTATGAACATTTAATGGTCCTTCTTTTAATTTCCTTTTGAAGTAGAACTACCACCCCAACCATCCTAAAGAGACAGATGCCTGGCCGGACGCAGTGGCTCACGCCTGTAATCCCAGCACTTTGGGAGGCTGAGGCAGATGGATCATCTGAGGTCAGGAGTTCGAGACCAGCCTGGCTAACATGGTGAAACCCTGTTTCTACTAAAAATACAAAAAAAAAAATTAGCTGGGCCTGGTGGCAGGCACCTGTAATCCCAGCTACTCAGGAGGCTGAGGCAAGAGAATCACTTGAACCCAGGAGGTGGAGATTGCAGTGAGCTGAGATCACTCATTGCACTCCAGCTTGGGCAACAAGAGTGAAACTCCGTCTCAAAAAAAAAAAAAAAAAAAAAACAGACATGCCTACGGAGTTCAAAAGGAAACGCTGCATGTACTCCCACATTATAATGAACACGCGTACATATAGTACCACATGCCAGGAACTGCACGGAATGTTTCCGATGTATTCAGTAGTCCTCATATTCATCACAGGAGGCAGATACTCTTATTATTCACATTTGATACACATCAAAATGGAGGCATAATAGGGAAGTAATTTGCCCAAAGTCACATAGCTGGTATGTGGCAGACTTGGCATTGAATATCTCCAGTATCTAGACTCTCTTCCTTACTAACTATTCTGTCTTTCATAGTAAGTTTTATCTTAAACACCAGTAATTATTTCTAACATTTCACATGAGATCCTCAAACAAAGCAGTTTAATGGGAAGTGGCTGTTAGGCAAATAAGATACAACACAAAATTTAACCAACCCTTGAGGGAAAACTTACAGTGTCGGTCAAAGGGTGAACTACTGATGGCGTTGCATTCCAAAAGATTGCCACCTGCTCCTGTCTAATGTTATTCTTTTTTTTTTTTTTTTTTTTTAAGATGGAGTCTCGCTCTGTCATCCAGGCTGGAGTGCAGTGGCGCAATCTCAGCTCACTGCAACCTCCGCCTCCCGGGTTCAAGTGATTCTCCTGCCTCAGCCTCCTGAGTAGTTGGGATTACAGGCACCTGCCACCACATGGCTAATTTTTGTATTTTTAATAGAGATGGAGTTTCACCATGTTGGCCAGGCTGGTCTCGAACTTCTGACCTTAGGTGATCTGCCCACCTTGGCCTCCCAAAGTGCTGGGATTACAGGCATGAGCCACCGCACCTGGCCTCTGACTGATGTTATTCTGCTTTGACTTTTCTTCCCCTCTCCTTAGAAAATTCCACAGAATGTAAGCACTGCTGCTGAGTTTGCGAATTTCTCTTTTTCCTAAACCAGGAAGCTGTTTTCTCCTTCTATCTTTTGTTTTTCATCCTCCAGTTTCCTTTTACTCTTTAAATTGCTGCTTTATTAGCATCTGAGCTGTGTTCCCCTTTGGCAAGCTTTCCTTACCCCACAACCCATGCATCTGATAAATGTGTCTCAGGGTCCTTCCTGCCTTCTTCCTCCTTTTATGTTTCATAAGCTTCTTCAGTCCCTCAGAAAGAAGAGCATAAACTGACAGATTAGTGTGATTACCTTTAGCTCTGTGAGTGGAAAGCTTGACAGTCAAAACCAAAACCTGATCTCAAGAAAAAATATTTGTAACGTTATAAATGGGGAAAAACGTTTATATCACTGCCAGGCTTGTGCAGATGTCAGTGGCCTAGAGTGGAAATTCTGGATCTCACTGTAGCAAGCTGCTTATTTCACCAGTCATCCGTTACTCAGAATTGAACATTAATTAGTCAAAGAAAGAACTTTTATGTTTCTCCCTAAGTCAGAGAATTGTAGCTGCCAGGAGGTAATATAGCTTTAGACAGCTATGGCACAATAAGGAGTTTTGCAGGTCTGAAGACCCCTGCAGTTGTAGAAACATGGTTGGTGTAAAAGTAAAGTTCCAGGCTGGGCGTGGTGGCTCATGCCTATAATCCCAGAACTTTGGGAGGCTGAGGTGAATGGACCATTTGATGTTAGGAGTTCGAGACCAGCCTGGCCAACAAGGTGAAATGCCACCTCTACTAAAAATAAAAATAAAAATAAATTTTTTAAAAATAAATAAATAAAATAACCAGGAGCTTGTAATCCCAGCTACTCGGGAGGCTGAGGCAGGAGAATCGCTTGCACCCAGGAGGCGAAGGTTGCGGTGAGCCGAGATTGCACCACTGCACTCCAGCCTGGGTGACAGAGCAAGACTCCATCTCAAAAAAATAAAATAAAATAATAAAAAAGAAAGTACAGTTCCAGAGTGATCTCATGTTACAAAGACTGCTTGCAATGGGCTCAGCTATGAGGTGGAGTTTGATAAACAGATGCTATGCTATCACTTTGGATCATCCCAGGGTAACAACACATTGATATCTGGTATCAGAATCTAGAAGCAAAAAAAGAGCAATGAAGCTTTGGAAAACAAGATAAGGAAACAGGAAGAAAAAATAAAATAAATAAAAAAGTAGCTTTTTTTTTTTTTTTTTTTTTTTGAGATGCAATCTCGCTTTGTCACCAGGCTGGAGTGCAGTGATGCGATCTCGGCTCACTGCAACCTCTGACTCCCTGGTTCAAGTGATTCTCCTGCCTCGCCTCCCGAGTAGCTGGGATTACAGGCAGTAGCCACCACACCCAGCTAAATTTTTTTGTATTTTTAGTAGAGACGGATTTTCACCATGTTAGCCAGGATGGTCTCAATCTCCTGACCTCCTGATCCGCCCGCCTCGGCCTCCCAAAGTGCTGGGATTACAGGCATGAGCCACCGCAGCCAGCCAAAAGGAGCTTTGTAACACCAGCCATTGAGGTTTTGCACACAGTGCAGGGAGTAGAGGAAGCACACTTCAGTCCAAATGAGCTTGAAGTCCCTTCTCCGAAGAGGTAGTTCGCGCAGCTTTGACTGAACAGCTCCAATTTAGATTCCTGGACCCTACCTCATTTCCAAGGTTTCCTGGAGTGTGGCTCACTTAGAAGGAAGTCAACCAAATTTTAAATGGAGAGGAAAGACTAAATTGAATCTGGAGATATGTACATGTGCCTCCCTTTTCTTTCCTTATGGCCCAGCTTTGTTTGAGCCTACTATCCAATGTTTTTGTTTTGTTTTGTTTTGTTTTCTTGTTTTGTTTTGTTTTGTTTTGTTTTTGAGATAGAGCCTTGCTCTGTAGCCAGGCTGGAGTGCTGTGATGCGATCTCAGATCACTGCAACCTCCGACTCCCTGGTTCAAGCGATTCTCCTGCCTCAGCCTCCCAAACAGCTGGGATTACAGGCATGCACCACCACGCCCAGTTAATTTTTGTATTTGTAGTAGAGACAGGGTTTCATCATGTTGGCCAGGGTGGCTTCGATCTCCTGACCTCAAGATCTGTCTGCCACGGCCTCCCAAAGTGCTGGGATTACAGGCGTGAGCCACCGTGCCCGGCCCCAATGGTTTCTAAAGCATCTCCCAAAGCATGTCTACCCTGAGTGACAGAAAGCAAGTGAGGAAGACATCTGCAACATACGATGGAAGGGGAAGGCCCTGGCTTTCTGATTCTGGTCCTGGCTCCATCATTTTCTTTTTCTTTTTCTTTTTTTTTTTCTTTTTGAGACGGGGTCTCACTCTGTCACTCAGGCAGAGTACAGTGGCATGATCACAGCTCACTGCAGCCTCCGCCCCCCTGGTTCAAGCTATTCTCCTGCCTTAGCCTCCTGCCTCCGAGAAGTTGGGACTGCAGGCATACGCCACCATGCCTGGCTAAGTCTTGTATTTTTAGTATTTTTAGTAGAGATGGGGTTTCATCATGTTGCCCAGGCTGGTCTTGAACTCCTGGCCTGAAGTAATCCACCTGCCTGAGCCTCCCAAAGTGCTGGGATTACAGACATGAGCCACCATGCCTGGCCCTGGCTCTATCATTTTCTAGTACAGTACATCTTTGTCAAAGACCATTTTCTCATCCCTTTTGTCAGTACAGCACAGGACTGTAGTGTTTCATTAGATGCCACTGTAACCTAGATGGCAGCTTAGGACTCTGTCCCTTGGAGATATGGGTGGTAGACTTGAGAAAAGATTTCAGAAAGCAGATGGAGGAGGGGTTTACACTGCCACAACACACACAAAAACTTCAAATAGAACAGTAAGCATTGCCATTCTCTTGTTTTTTCATCTTTTATATTGTGAAGTACATCATGGATACAGAAAAGTATATTTAACATAAAACTGTAGCTTAATGAATAATTCATCAAATAAACTCCTGAGCTACCTGCCACCCAGGTGAAGAAATAAAATATTGTTAGCATTCTTGAAACCCACCCCTTTCAGATGCTCCACCCCTTTCAGATATGATTCTCCTAATCATATCACTTTTCCACCAAAAAGGATGATTTCATAATAGTTATCTCCTTACCTTTCTTGGAATTTTACTGCCAAAGTGTAGATCCCTAAACAATATAGTTACTGTTTTTGAATGTTATGTGGAGATAATAATATTGAATATATTCTTTTGTACTTTCTTTCCAAAGATTAATCTCTTGTAGCTTTAGTTCATTTATATCAATTGCTGTATAGTAGTCCATTGTATGAATATACCTTAGTTTGTTTATCCATATTCTATTGTTGGTGAATATTCAGATTGTTTCCAGTTTTTGGCTGTTAACGACATTCTACTAAAGAACTTTCTTAAGAGTATATCCCACTGATCGACATGTGCATACGTTTCTCTAGGGTCTATACCTACGTTGAATTTCTGGAACACAGGGTAGGCAAATCTTTGATTTGTAATGCCAAACTGTTATTCAAAGCGGCTGTACTAGTTTACCTTCCTAGCAGTAGTGTATGAAAGTTCCCATTTGTCCAGGTGCTCACCAACACCTGATATTGTCAGACTTTTAGATTTTACAGTGAGGGAATAATGTTATTTCATAGTGGTTTTAATTTGTATTTCCCTGATTAGTAATGGAGTCAAGCATCAGTTTATACATTTGTTAGCCATTTGGTTTTTCCTTTATGGAAAGTGCTGTTCAAATATTTTGTCTATTTTTCTAATGGGTCATCTTTTTATTAGTGATTTGTATTAGTTCCCTAAACATTCTGGATACTAGCCCTTTGTAAGTTGCATGTGTTTTAAATATCTTCTCCCATTTCGTGGGCTTTTTACCCTCTTTACGATATATCTTGTGAACAGAAGTTTTTAATGTTAATATAATTATCATTTTACCTTTCACATTTAGATCTATAACCCATCTGGAATTTAATTTTTATGTATACTGTGTGATAGGGATCCTTTTTTTTTTTCTGAGACGGAGTCTCAACCTGTCACCCAGGCTGGAGTGCAATGGCATGATCTCAGCTCACTGCAACCTTCACCTCCCGGGTTCAAGTGATTCTCCTGCCTCAGCCTCCTGAGTAGCCGGGATTACAGGCGCCTGCCACCACACCCAGCTAATTTTTGTATTTTTAGTAGAGACGGGGTTTCACCATGTTAGCCAGGCTGGTCTCAAACTCCTGACCTCAGGTGATCTGCCCACCTCGGCCTCCCAAAGTGCTGGGATTACAGGCGTGAGCCACCACATCCGGCTCATTTTTTTTTTTTCTTTTTAGAGACAGGGTTTCACTCTGTCACCCAGACTGGAGTGCAGTAGCACAGTCATAGCTCACTGTAACCTCAAATTTCTGGCTCAAATTAACCTCCTACTTCAGTCTCCCAAAACGCTGGAATTACAGGTGTGAGCCACCATGCCCAGCCAAATTTCATTTTTTATCTACATGCTTATCCACTTGTCTTGGCACCGTTTATTGAAAAGTCTAGCCTTTCTTCACTCATCTTCAGTGACACTTTTCTCATATATCAAATGTCCATTTTTACATGGGGATCTATTTCTGAGATCTCTCTTTCATTCTGTTTTTCTGTCTATCCTTGTTCCAATGCCACACTGAAATATTACAGCTTTCAAAATCAGTCTTGGATCTGGTAGAACAAGTCTTTCCACCTTGTTCTTCTTCAAGAGCCTCATAGCTGTTTTTGCCCTTTGCATTTTAGAATCAGCTTATTAAATTACACACCTACATAAACACACACACAAACACACACACTCACTCATTCACTCTACTGTTGGGATTTTTATTGGGATTGTACTGAATCCATAAATCAATCTGAGAAGAATTAACGTTTTTACAATGTTGTGTCTCCTAATCCTTCAATGTAGTATCTCTTCTTTTGTTTAAGTCTTTTCTAAGGTCTCTCAGTAAGATTTTTTTTTTTTTTGGAAACAGAGTCTTGATCTGTCACCAGGCTGGAGTGCAATGGCGTGATCTCAGCTCACTACAACCTCTGCCTCCTGGGTTCAAGCGATTCTCCTGCCTCAGCCTCCCAAGTAGCTGAGATTACAGGTGTGCACCACCACGCCCAGCTAATTCTGTATTTTTGGTAGAGACGGGGTTTCTCCATGTTGGTCAGGCTGGACTTAAACTCCCAACCTCAGGTGATCCACCCACCTCAGCCTCCCAAAGTGTTGAGATTGCAGGCATGAGCCACCACACCTGGCCTCAGTAAGATTTTATAACAATGTATTTCAGCTCTTTCAGAACTTCAGTAACATTTTCCTAAATATTTCATATTTTTGGTGCTATTATCATTGTATTTTTCAAATTTCATTTTGTATTTGTTAGTGGTATATATAGGATTACAACTGGTCCATATATTGATTTTAGAAAATTGTTAAATTATTAATTTCATAATTTATCTGTAAATCTTCTGGATTTTCAATGTGCACATTAGATCATCTGTAAGTAATGCAATATTTTACAATTCTTACATATTTTGTTGCTTTTTCTTGTTTAACTCCATTTGCTAGATCTTCTGTACAATGTCAAATAGACAGTGATAGTGAATAGCCTTGTCTTATTTCTGATTTCAGAGAGAAAGCTTACAACATTTTACCATTAAATATGATATTTACTATGTATATTTTGTACATACTCTTATCAGATTAAAGAAGTTTCCTCCTGTTCCTAGTTTTCTTTTTTCTTTTTTTTTTTGAGACGGAGTCTGGCTCTTTCCCCCAGGCTGGAGTGCAATGGCGTGATCTTGGCTCATTGCAACCTCCACCTCCCGGGTTCAAACGATTCTCCCACCTCAGCCTCCCAAGTAGCTGGGATTACAGGAACCCACTACCAAGCCTGGCTAATTTTTGTATTTTTGTAGAGATGGGGTTTCACCACGTTGGCCAGGCTGGTCTTGAACCTCGATGCCAAGTGATCCATCCACCTCAGCCTCCCAAAGTGCTGGGATTACAGGTGTGAGCCACCGCACCTGGCCCTGTTCCTAGTTTCCTAGGAATTTTAATCATGAATGGATATTGAATTTTATCAGGTGCATTTTTGTCTTTATTGAAATGATCCCGTCATTTTTCTTCTTAAATTGTTTGTGGTAAATTACATTGATTTTTCAATGTTAAGCCAGCCTTGAAATCCCAGATAAATCCAGTTTATATTATTCTTTTTCTACGGTGATTTGGTTTGCTGATTTGTTTTTCTGTTTTTTCATCTAAGCTCATGAATGAGACCGGTCTGCATTTTCCTTTCTCTTACTGTTCTTGTTAAGTTTTGCTAGTGTTGTGGATGAATTGGAAAGTGTCTCTGAAAAAGTTTGTGTGAAATTAGAGTTACTTATTCTTAAATGCTTAATTGGATAGCTGAAGAAACCATCTGGGCTTGGAATTTTCTTTGTAGGAATATTTTGTTTGTTTGTTTGTTTTTGAGAAAGAGTCTCACTCTGTCGCCCAGGCTGGAGTGCAGTGTCGTGATCTCGGCTCACTGCAACCTCTGTCTCCCAGATTCAAGCAATTCTCATGCCTCAGCCTCCTAAGTAGCTGGGATTACAGGCATGCGCCACCATGGCCAGCTAATTTTTGTATTTTTAGTAGACACAGGCTTCACCATGTTGCCCAGATTTGTCTCGAATTCTTGACCTCAAGTGATCCACCCAACTCAGTCTCCCAAAGTGCTAGGATTCCAGGTGTCAGCCACCATGCTTGGCCAATATTTTGTTCCTGATAGAGTATCCTTTTTTCTTAGAGGATTATTCATGTTTTCTTTGTTTGTTTGTTTGTTTGTTTGTTTGTTTGTTTTTGAGACAGAGTCTCTCTCTGTCACCCAGGCTGGAGTGCAGTGGCACAATCTCGGCTCACGGCAAGCTCCGTCTCCCTGTTTCACGCCATTCTCCTGCTTCAGCCTCCCAAGTAGCTGGGACTACAGGTGCCTGCCACCACGCCCGGCTAATTTTTTGTATTTTTAGTAGAGATGTGGCTTCACTGTGTCAGCCAGGATGGACTCTATCTCCTGACCTCGTGATCTGCCCACCTTGGCCTCCCAAAGTGCTGGGATTACAGGCGTGAGCCACCGTGCTGGGCCCATGTTTTCTATTTTTTTCTGGGACAACTTTGGGAAATTATATTTTTTTAGGATAACACCAATTTCACCTAAAATTTCAAATTTATTGGCATAAAGTCTTTTCTAATATCCTCCTGTCTTTTAAATGCCTGTAGCATCTTTGGAACTGCTCCCTTTTCACTCTTAAAACTGATGATATTTGCTCCCTCTCTCTTTTTATCACTCTTGTCAAGCTGGGCGCGGTGGCTCACACCTGTAATACCAGCACTTTGGGAGGCTGAGGTGGGTGGATTACCTGAAGTCAGGAGTTCAAGACCAGCCTGGCCAACATGGCAAAACTCTGTCTCTACTAAAAAATACAAAAATTAACCAGGTGTGTTGGTGTGCAGCTGTAGTCCCAGCTACTCAAGAGGCTGAGGCAAGAGAATTGTTTGAATCCAGGCAGTGAAGGTTGCAGTGCGCCAAGATCGCACCACTGCACTCCAGCCTGGGAGACAGAGTGAGACTCCATCTCAAAAACAAAAATAAATAAATAAATTAAATTAAATATCACTCTTGTCAGAGATTTGTGAGTCATTTTAAAGGTCCAATGTCTGTCTTTATTGATCCTCTTAACGTTTTTGTTTCTTATTTTATCAATTTGTGTGCTTTTTCTTCTCTTTTTCCTGGATTTATTTTGCTGGGGCTTTTTTGGAGGGGAAGGGAGCAGCTTGCTGTGGGGTTTGTTTTGGACTTTTCTTTGGTAGCTTTTTGACATGAATACTTAGCTTTTTGATTTTTTTAGCTTTTTTTCTTTTCTAAAACAAACAAGGTGATACATATATTTTCTTTAAAAACAAAAGACTTTAGCTTAATTCCACAAGTTTGGTATGTATATTTTTATTATCGTTAAGTAGAAAAAAAATCTTATAACTTCCATTAGGATTTCTCCCTTGACTTTTGAGTTACTTGACAGTATGTGCCTTAGGCTGGCATAGTGGCTCACTCCTATAATTCCAATACTTCGGGAGGCTGAGGAGGGAGGATCACTTGAGCCTAAGAGTTCAACACCAGCCCTGGCAACATAGTGAGACCCCATCTCTACAAAAAATAAAAATAAAAAATTAGATGGGGCATGGTGGTGTGTACCTGTGGTCCCAGCTACTCAGGGGGCTGAGATGGGAGGATCACTTGAGCCCAGGAGGTAGAGGCTGCAGTGAGCCATGACTGCACCACTGCACTCTAGCCTGGGCAACAGAGCAATACCGTGTCTCTCAAAAGGAAAACATATGTGCCTTAGCTAACCAAGCACAGTGACTCACATCTGTAATCCCAACACTTTGGGAGGCCAAGACAGAAGGATCGCTTGAACCCAGAAATTCAAGACCAGCCTGGGCAATACAGGGAGACGCCATCTCTACAAAAAAAATTTAAAAATTAGCCAGGCATGGTGGTGCACACCTGTAGTCCCAGCTACTCAAGAGGCTGAGGTGGGAGGATCGCTTGAGCCTGGGAAATGGAGGCTGAGTGAGCTGTGATTGCTCCACTGCACTCCAACCTGGGTGACAGAGCATGACTCTGTCTCAAATATATATATATTTGTGGAAGATTACTTCCTCCAGAGATAATTCGTGTTTGGTTCTGACAGGCATCTGGGGGTATATTCAATCCAAGACCCCCAAAAACCAAGTTCACAATTTGAGATTCTCTGGAATTCTCAGAGGATATAAATGCAGGCTAAGTTCTGAGAAAAGACTGGTCTGTGGTTTTCTCAGAATTTTTTTTCCTTTCCTTTCGCTAACCTCTTCCTCACTCAGTACCAAGAGAGTCTTCCCTGCAGTCCCCTGGGGGTGGCGTAAGAACAGTCAGTTTACTGCTGATTCACCCTAACCCTTACAGCGTAGCCTTTGAGATTAGTCTAATGTGGTAGGGCAGGTTTCCTTTTACTAGACTCCCAAATGTGGATAGGCCCTTGGCCTTGGCTTCTGGAGCCATCAGTCCAGGAGGCTAGCCAAACCCAAACTTAGTTTGCCTGGATTTGCAAATATCAATCCTTCTCACCTGGGGCAAAATTACTTTAATGTTCTAATATTTCACTTACCTCTCTGGGTCTCTAGAAAGAAAGGGTAGGGCGGCCGGGCGCGGTGGCTCACGCTTGTAATCCCAGCACTTTGGGAGGCCGAAGCGGGCGGATCACGAGGTCAGGAGATCGAGACCAAGGTGAAACCCCGTCTCTACTAAAAATACAAAAAATTAGCCGGGCGTGGTGGCAGGCGCCTGTAGTCCCAGCTACTTGGAGAGGCTGAGGCAGGAGAATGGCGTGAACCCGGGAGGCAGAGGTTGCAGTGAGCCGAGATCGTGCCACTGCACTCCAGCCTAGGGGACAAAGCAAGACTCCGTCTCAAAAAAAAAAAAAAAGAAAGAAAGAAAGGGTAGGTCACAGAGTAACTTCACCTGCTAATTTATATTTGGGAAATGTTTGAATGGTTTATAACAAGCATACATTTCTTTAACTTTTAATTACAGTTTCTTTAAAAATATCAAATAGAACTAAAAGGCTGGCCAGGCGCAGTGGCTCACGGCTGTAATCCCAGTACTTTGGGAGGCCGATTGGGGTGGATCACTGGAGCTCAGGAGTTCGAGACCAGCCTGGCCAACGAGGGTGAAACCCCATCGCTACTAAAAATACAAAAATTAGCCGGGCATGGTGGCAGGCACCTGTAATCCTAGCTATTCTGGAGACTGAGGCAGGAGAATCGCTTGAACCCAGGGGGCAGGGGTTGCAGTGAGCCGAGATCACGCCATTGCACTCCAGCTTAGGCAACAAGAGCAAAACTCTGTTTCAAAAATAAATAAATAAGTAAATAAATAAATAAAAGGTTGATGATAAAAACAGCAATCTCCTGTCTACCCCTCAGTCCCACACCTCCCAGCCTGCACTCCTTTCATTGCTTTCTAGCTTCCAAAGATGTATTAAAGTTTCTTATCTGCTGCTGCATTCTTTTTATCCTTGTAGGTTTATACAAAGCTTTCTATTGCTTTACTGTCATTTAGTGAGGCTTCAAAAGACAAAATTAACATGCACAACCTGCCACTTTTAATCAGAAGTCCATGCATGAAATCCAGGCTGGTTTTGGATGTTAACATGGAGCGAACTGGATACATCAAAGAATGGTTGGCTGCTCGTTTTAAAGAGGTCCCACTGGTGACAGGATGGTAGTGGCGATGGCAGTGAGGACAGACTGGTGAAGGGAGAACCCAGAGGCTTGTGGGGAGAAAGGGCTTTTGTAGTTAGGAAGAGACAGAGGTAGGCCCCTCAGCCAGCTCCAGCAGGATAGAGACAACAACATACAGCGCACAGAGAATTCGTGCCTCAGGGTCATAGTCCATGTTGTGAGGACTGCTGGCCAGCTCATCCCAGTTCTGCTCCACGATAGGTTTCACCTGGAAGGAAACCCACCAGATTGTAAGAGCCAGGAACAACGATATACCAGAAATGGCAAATATTTGGCCACACTCCTTACTGCTGAGCCGATAGGCAGACGTAATAATCCATCACGGCACTCTTTCCTGCAGAGCCCGGAGAGCTTCATACTCTCTCAACATAGTGGCAGGCTCAGCTAGTCAATCTGCATGGGAACTCAAGATCACACCAGCTGCTGTCCTGGGACTAACCAATTTGCAGCCCTCTCTTGCCCATAGATAAAAAACAGAGCCTAAAGAACCCACCACAAATTGTCCTGGCAACTCTCTGTCCGGGGAATTGTCACAAACCAGCTGCATGGATGTGAGCCGGCAGAAGACTACGGAATAAGAAGGGGCTGTACCCTGGGACTTCTGGGTCCCTTGAGAATATGGGCATTCCCTTCCACTATGACCATGGTCCTCAGCCTAGGCTGTCTCACCTGGTCCTTGAACAGAGGAAGGGTCCCCTTCTCCAGGGCCTCAGCCACAAGCTGCTGCTCTTCAGACAGCTCTGGGGGCAAAGAAAGAGAGTGGTAAAAAGGAGAGATACATGGTGAGACAGGGCCTCAGTGGCTGATCACACCCAGAACATGCATCATCAAAAGGTTCCAGAGAGCCCCTGGGAGTGCTAGATGAGAGTTACTCCAAATGGGCCTCTGCTGTGACTCCTGCTTCCCTCTTGGCCTGCAGGAGTCACAGACGAGGAACCAGCCCCTCAATGCCTGGCCTGAGGAAGACACGAAGGGGTGCCCCCCACAAACTGTGAAGGGCAACGTGCAGCCCCTCCTCCCAAGATGTGACTCCCCACAGGCCTCTCTGCTCACACTTCCTCCACCCCAGCCTACAGTGAGACCCTTCCTCACCTAGCAGGGCATCCAGGAAGTCCAGAATGGCTTTTGCACGTGCTTCTACCAAGACCCCAGCAGCATTAAAAAGGCTGCTTAGGAGAGGCTTGTCTGGGTCCTCCATGTGCAGCTCCCCGGAAATCAGGACCTCAGATACCTAGGGCCAGGAGGTGTGGGAGATGAGCAGCAGTCTCACCATAGCAGATTATCCTCATTGTGCCAACTGCCATCCCCTCTGGCTCCTCTCTCTCTCTGCCCCAAGGCTTTCTTAGGGTCCCTTACTCTTTGCTCTAGATCCTGCCGAATCTCCTCCTTGCCGAGGCACTTAGTGAGGGATTTTAGCACATCTTTTCTCTTCTCCTCCGTCAGATCCTGGAGGACGCTCTCCATGTCCTCCAACTTCTCCTTCGTGTTTCTGGAATCCTCCGAACTCAAAGACTTTCCTATAGAGGCAGCAATTGAGAACCTGGGCCACCCAGCCCAAAAGGCTTTATTTCTCAGGCTCTGTTATTTGTCTGACTGTCTTCTGGAGACCACCTCTTTGTATCTTCCCTTCTTCCAGTCTTTCCGTGTTAAAATTAAGCATCCTTCTTCCAAGATACCTACCATCATTGCCTCCCACTGACCCCACTTCCATCTCCCATCTCCCCAGCTCACCCCAGGTCTAGTCCCAACCCCAAATTCTTCTCCACCTCCTGGAAAAAAACAAAAACTTGGTTATTTGGCCCTTGCCATTCAAAGTGCAGTCCTTGGGCCACACTAGAAGTAATTAGGATTTGGAGAAAGTTAAAGCAGTGGTTCTCAACCTTGACTACATGAGAATCACCTGAGGAGTTATTACAAATCCTGATGTCCAGGCCACACCCCCACAATTAAGTCAGAGTTTCTGGAGACGGGACTCAGTTGTCACTAGTTTTAAAGTTTCCTGGTGTAATTTCAGGGTATAACCAATGAGAACCACTGTGTTTAGAGGAGACACATGCAGCCTCCAGACTAAAGTTGAAACCTGCTAGGCAGTGCCCCCACCTTCCTGCCCACTCAGCTGACCCCATCTGAGCAGCAGTCTTGAGTCACATGGACTCAGGGTGGGTTGGTGCAGCCACCCTGAACACACTTGTCTATCACCCTTACCTAAACAGGATGAAGCACCATCCTTCTCTGCAGAGAGAGGAAGAGTTATTTCAGAATCTTCAGATCACGTCCAGTCCCCTGCAGACTTCTCTTCCCAGTGATGGAAGTTTTTACTCTTGCAATCTAAGCCCTCACTGCTGGTGCCAGGGAGCCTGCATCCTCATCAGTGTGTGTCAATGGGAAAGCACTGTACTTGCAGACCCTTCCCACATCCTCAAAAACAGGCAGTCATAGGACTGTGCCTAGACGATTGAGGAGGAAGCCAAGGCCCAGAAAAGGGGCAGCATACACTCAGTCGCTCCGCAAATTTGGGTCAGACTTCTCTATCCCTTTCCAAGCTCTCTTAGGCAGTACAACCCTGCTGGGATCAAGGGGAAAACTTAGAAATTCCAGAGGAAGCCACATAATTCAGAATCACAGGGACCTTCTAGTCTCACTCCTTTATTTTGAAGTCAGGAAAGGCTGAGCACGGTGGCTGACGCCTGTAATCCCAACACTTTGGGAGGCTGCAGTGGGTGGATCACTTGAGGTCAGGAATTTGAGAGCAGCCTGCCAACATATAGTGAAACCGTGTCTCTACTAAAAATACAAAAAAAAACCAAACTTTGCTTGGCGTGGTGGTGGGCACCTGTATTCCCAGCTACTTGGGAGGCTGAGGCAGGAGAATCACTTGAACCCAGGAGGTAGAGGTTGCAGTGAGCCGAGATCACACCACTGCACTCCAGCCTGGGCGACAGAGCAAGACTCCGTCTCAAAAAATTAAATTAAATTAAAATAAAGTCAGGAAAACTGTGACTTAGGAGGCTGTAGAGCTAGTGAGTGGCAGGGTGGGACTAGACCCTGAGACTGCCTGACTCCAGTCCAGGACCCTTTTCACAGCCAGTGCTGTCATGCTGGAACTGGCCAAGTCATTTAATTGTGCTTCCTAGGTCAACAAGCCTTCAGGGTGGGCTGTAAGCTCAGGATCCAGCTGACTGCCAGCATAAAGTTGTCCTAGGAGCAGCCTGGAAACCCTAGTCCAATGTACAATCCAGACTCTTCAACAGGCTAATTTTTCTCCTGCGTTTGCCATGGTTCCCCCCTGTGGGTGCGTCTTACCACATCCTTGGACCTAACCACTCTATAATTCCATTTTTAAAAATAGTGTCTTTGCCCATTCTGAAATGACGAACAGGAAGCCCAGCAGCTCACTCACCTTCTGGAAAGGATTTTGTTTTGCCCCTGAAATGAATATCTAAACCAGCACCAAAAAGGGAGGAAAAAACAAGTTATTGGAGAGACCAGTTCTCACTCTGTAAGTTCCCTTTCTCCAGTCCCTCTCAATCCCTATACCAGCCTCCAATCAAAAAAAAAAAAAAAAAGACAACTGTTCTTTTTTTTTTTTTGAGATGGAGTTTTGCTCTTGTTGCCTAGGCTGGAGTGCAATGGTAAGATCTCGGCTCACTGCAACCTCCGCTTCCCAGATTCAAGCAATTCTCCTGCCTCAGCCTCCCAAGTAGCTGGGATTACAGGCACACACCACCACACCCGGCTAATGTTTATATTTTTAGTAGAGACAGGGTTTCACCATGTTGGCTAGGCTGGTCTCGAACTCCTGATCTCAGGTGATCCGCCCACCTTGGCCTCCCAAAGTGCTGGGATTACAGGCATGAGCCACCATGCCCAGCCAAAAAAGACAATTATTCTATTTGGAGACTGGGAGAGGAGTTAACGACTCTTATGTCATGTTCAGGCAAATCCTGGGTCAGCGGGTCCAGGTCCCCAGGTCAGAGCATGGAGCCTCAGTCCTTCCTAGTACTGAACCCACCCTTTTCCCTGGACCCCTCCCCAACCTCCAAGCTCACCAGCCACCCACCCTAGGCTGACAGAGCCTGGTTGAATCCCACCCCCCACCTCACTGGTGTGTTTAGGGCCCCCCATCCTGTTTTCCATCAGCCTTTGCTTACTCATCATCTCCTTGTTGGGGAAGACAAGCTGCTTTACTCGATAGCTCAGGACCCGATTTGGGGGGATGGTCACTTCCCTTTGGCCCTAGAAAAAGGAGCTCACATTGACGGATCCCCAGGTGTTTTTACATCATTATCTTGCCTGATCTCCCAAACAATCCTGTGAGGCAGTCATTTGTATCCCCATTTTATAGACGAGAAAACTGAGGCTCTGAGAGGTCAGCAGGTGAGCCAGTCTCACAGCTAAAAACAGTGGCAGAGCTGAAATTTGAACCCACGTCTGATGCCAAAACTCATCTTGTTGCCACTGTTCATTCAACAAATGTTTACTGAGGAGCTGCTTTGTTCTAGGCACCGTGGCTCCTGTCCTCCTACCTCCTAGAAAGGAGACAGACAATAAACAAGCAAAAATACACCTGTGTGATGATGAACCATGGGAAACGTACAAAGAAAATGAAGGCTGGGCGCGTGGCTCACACCTGTAATCCCAGCACTTTGGGAGGCCAAGGTGGGTGGATTGCTTGAGCCCAGGAGTTTGAGACCAGCCTGGACAACGTAGCAAGACCTCATCTCTATTTAAAAAAGAAAGAAAGAAATGCAAATGAAAAGAGGGCACTGCTAGAGAGTAACAAGGGAGGGACTGGGCAATGCCACCCAACCTTTCTTGGGGCAAGGTGGCCAAGAGCAGCAGGGCTGCTCGGAGAGGAGTGAAGGAAGAGTCTAAGGCTGGCATCGCCTTGACCTGCGGGGTGTGGGCCAACACTGGCCTCCACAGTCCCTGCCTCCCAGGATCCTAACCTTGTGTTTATAGCTGAGATGGCCCTGAGAGATCTGGCTCCAAAATTTATATTGCCGGTCGCTTTTCAGGGTTTCCTCCTTTACTGTCTCCAGAGTTTCTGTCACCAGATACAGGTTTTCTCTCGTATTAATTGATCGGAATGAAAAGGGTAGTTCCCTCTTCAGCTTCCTGGAGAGAGTGGAGAGAGATGAGAGTTGAGGATCTCAGGGCCTTACCTCCCACTGACTCTTCTCCCTCTCCGTGAGTGAGCTCCTATTTAAGATTAATCGCTTCTGAGACTGGAAAACCAAGGAACACAGCACCCCATCACAGTTCACTTTACCCACCTCGGGGTGGAGGTAGGGGTGGGGTACAAAGTAGGGCGAGAGGCCAGGTACGGTGGCTATCACCTGTAATCCCAGCATTTTGGGAGGCTGAGGTGAGTGGATCACCAGGCACACATCTGTAATCCCAGCTACTCAGGAGGCTGAGACAGGAGAATGATTTGAACCCGGGAGGTGGAGGTTGCAGTCAGCCAAGACTGCACCATTGCACTCCAGCCTGGGCAACAGAGCAAGACTCCACCTCAAAATAAATAAATAAAAACAACGTGGGGCAAGAATTCACTAGCATTTATGGAAGATTGCAATGTGCCAGCTGTGAGACACGCTTTTCCTTTTAACCTTCACAATCCTTCCATGTAACCTTCACAATTACACCCACTTTCCACGTAAAGATACTGAGGCTTAGTGACAGGTTGTGAATGGTCCAAGGTCACACAGATAGTAAGTGTAGAGCTGGGATTCAAACCCTGGTCAGTGTAAGTCCAAAGAGAGTGCCCTTCCCATGACACTGAGATAGGCATCTGTGAAGCCCAAGACACCCTATTCTCTGACAACGGGCTCCAGCTCTTTGCGCTGGTCCCTGGAGCCAGCTGCATCACCTGCCCTTAGGCTCATGAAGCACCTGATTCCATTCCCGCTGGGGGAAACTCATGTTGAGACCTAAAACAGTCTGATGCAATCAAAAGGCCCCCAAGGAAGACATGGGTCCCTGCCTCCGATGACTTTCCCCTACCTATCCAGTGCCCCACCCCACATATAGATACCAATACCCTCACCCACCTGACAAACAAGCATTCTATAATAGAAAACACTGAGCTCTCTTAGAACAATTCTGAAGGCCTCTCCCCAGCAATACTGTGGTAGGGAGGGGTAATTCAAAGGACCAGTAAAATTTTATTGTAAGCCTTTGTTTTTAATTTATTAATAAAAAAGGGTGGCCTGGGCATGGTGGCTCACACCTGTAATCCCAGCACTTTGGGAGGCCAAGGCAGGTGGACCACCTGAGGTCAGGAGTTCGAGACCAGATCTCTCTCCAAAAAACGCTGGCCAACATGGTGAATGAAACCCTGTCTCTCCTAAAAATACACAAATTAGCTAGGCGTTGTGGCGGGCACCTGTAGTTCCAGCTCCTCAAGAGGTTGAGACAGAAGAATCTGTTGAATCCAGGAGGCAGAGGTTGCAGTGAGCCAAGAATGTGCCATTGCACTCCAGCCTGGGCAACAAAAGTGAAACTCCATCTCAAAAAAAAAAAAAAGAAAGAAAAGGAAAAGAAAAAAGGTACCCGCTCCACTCAAGGAGAGCAAGGCCAGGAAAGTTGTGGGTCACCTTCCCCTGAGCTACTCTTCAATCTCCAGCAATCCCAGCTGAGGAAAACAACAACAGAACTGTTGCTGAGGGGATGGCTAGTGATGTCCTCTTGAATTGGAAGCACCTGCCCACCAGCTACCAGAACCTCTGTGGCATTGGATTGGTGCCATCCTGCTGGGGTGGGGTGGCTGCACTCCGTGCAGGAAACGTCCTCCAAGGGGTTCTTTGCTTTCCTTCTGCTTCACTTCAGCTCTCTTTCACTCAGTACCTACTGTGTGCTTGGGGTGAATACAGAGAGGTTAGTAAAGTCAGTCCCTTGTCACAAGTTGCTTCCAGTCCAGTGGGAAAGACGAACATGGAGGCCACTGGCTTGCCCACAAGGCAGAGGGAAACAAGCACAAAATACTGATGTGGGCAGCTCAGTGCAGGAGAGCAGAGGAGAGCAAAGGAGAGTGCCTCTTAAACCACCAGGTTTGGAGGCGGAGGTTGCAGTGAGCCGAGATCGTGCCATTGCACTCTAGGCTGGCCGACAGGGTGAGACTCCGTCTCAAAAAAAACAAAACAAAACAAAAAACAAAAACAAAACAAAACAAAACCAACCAGGTTTGTCCAAGTCAGAGGAATTAACCAAACTGGGGGACAGCAGGGATATGAGTGAACTGGGGGCATCAGAAGTCTTCCTGGAGGCTGCTCCTGGGTGAATGAGAAGGCTTTCTGGAGGCAGAGCAGAGGAAGGCGTGCTTGCGTAAAGGCTGAGGGAATCCTGGAAGTAGAGAGTGAGAGGCTGCCCTAGAGAGCCAGTCCCCCACAAAGCTCATGAAAAGCAGGGAAAAGAAAAATAAAAATAAATAAATTTTAAAAAGAGCCGGTCTGCCACCCTTGAATCCCTTGGTGCCCAAGATGGGCTTCTTCCCCTCCTTCCCTGCTGCCCAACTCCAACCTCACCTGTTCTCAAGGGTAGCCAGATACTGCTGGGATATCCGGTTCTCAGATATCTTGATTTTCTGACGGTGGAAGCCCTGGAAGCTGCCTGAAATTGTTATTTCTTTGGGTAATCTCACTATCAACTCTCCCTTTGAGTCTACATTATCCAGAATTTGAAACTCAGCCTTTTGACCTGGAAAGAGAATGGTAAAGGTCACTCTGGAGAGGATCCCCAAAAGATCTCTCTCCAAAAAACCCTCCCTGGGGCAGCCCCATCCGGGGCTCCATGCCACCATCCCCCTCCCTTCTGAGGGAGCACCCAGCTGTGGCTGTCCAGGAAATGCTGTTCTCACCAGAAGCACAGTTACCTTGGGGTCACAGGAGCCCAGATTTGAGCCCACTCCTCCACCTTCTTACCACATGACCTTGGGTAAGTCACTTAACCTCTTTGAATCTGTTTCTTCATCTATAGTAGGAGAATATTACTAATGTCTACTTCCTATATCTAGGGAAATTAAGGCCGGGCGCAGTGGCTCACGCCTGTAATCCCAGAACTTTGGGAGGCTGTGGCAGGCAGGTCACTTGAGGTCAGGAGTTCGAGACCAGCCTGGCCAATATGGTGAAACTCCGTCTCTACTAAAAAATACAAAAATTAGCCAGGTCTGGTGGTGTGTGCCAGTAATCACAGCTACTTGAGAGGCTGAGGCACGAGAATCGCTCGAGCCCAGGAGGCGGAGGTTGTAGTGAGCTGAGATCGTCACACCACTGCACTCCAGCCTGGAGGAGAGAGTGAGACTCTGCCTCTCTGCCTCAAAACAAAACAAAATAAGAAAAAGAAAAGGAAAGGAAAAGAAAAGAAATGAAGAAATTAAATATAATGATGCAGTTAAGCACTTAACCAAGTGCCTGGCATACATTCTAACTGCTTAATAATTGTAAGCCAGTCTTGTAGGCTGAAACGAGACAAAAAAGTAAAGCTAAAGAAGTAGGAGCCCCAGCCAATTGGGAAATAAAAATTAAGCAGCTCTGGGTGGGCACGGTGGGGTGGCTCACGCCTGTAATCCCAGCACTTCTGGGAGGCTGAGGCGGGTAGATCACTTGAGGTCAGGAGTTCAAGACCAACCTGGCCAACATGGTGAAACCCCATCTGTACCAAATTAGTCGGGGGTGGTGGCACGTGCCTGTAATTCCAGCTACTTGGGAGGCTGAGGCAGGAGAATCGCTTGAACTTGGGAGGCAGAGGCAAAGATTGCAGTGAGCCAAGATCAAGCCACTGCACTCCAGCCTGGGCGACAGCGAGACCACATCTCCAAAAATTAAAAAAAAGCAGTTCTGTCGCTGTTGTTTGTATGAACCACACAAGTATGAAGTGAGGCAACCCTGGAAAGTCACCCACATGCATGGACTCTGCCCTGATTGATCAGGCACTAATAAGGGCCTTGGTTCGGAGTCAGTTGCCGCCCCGGGGTTCGTGGAGGATGTGTGGGCATGCTGAAGGGGCTGTGTGCCTTTGTCTCCAACCTCCCAGATGGGAACCTACAGGGGAGGGAGAGCTCCCACTGCTAGGTTTTGGAGGCAGGGCTGGATTTCCAAAGACAAATCCATTTTGGAACTGGTGGAAATGTGACAGAATTAGAAACAGTGCCTGAGATCACTATTTGTGTGTACATGAGACACTAATGTCTTAGGGACCATTTGCTTCTTGAACAGTGTAAAAGAAAAGCAAAATATCAGAGAGTAAAAGAAAAATAAAAACCATGTGCACGAAGAGTACTATATAAAGAAGAGGAAAAAGAGTAACTTCTGGTAGAGAAACCTGACAAACATTACCTCAGCCAAGTGATCAAGGTCAACATCAACAGTGATAGGTCATGTTGATAGTACGTACCCCTGACGTGATGTAATAGGAATGGTACTTTACCTCTGTGGTCTTCCTCCCCGACACCCAGAACCCGGTCTAACCATGAGAAAAAACATCAGCCAAATTCCAACAGAGGGACATTCTACAGTATCCCTGACCAGTACTGCTCAAAACTGCCAAGATTATCCCAAACAGGTAAAGTGTGAGAAACTGTCACAGCTAAGAGGAGCCTAAGGAGACATGACAACTAAATGTAATGTAGGATCCTGGATGGGATTCTGGAATAGAAAAAGGACACTAGGTCAAAACTAAGATAACATGGGCTGGGCGCAGTGGCTCACGCCTGTAATCCCAGCACTTTGGGAGGCCAAGGCGGGCGGATCACCTGAGGTCAGGAGTTCAAGACCAGCCTGGCCAACATAGTGAAACCTCGTCTCTACTAAAAATACGAAAAATTTGCCAGCTGTGGTGGCAGTCACCTATAATCCCAGCTACTAGGGAGGCTGAGGCAGGAGAACCACTTGAACCTAGAGGTGGATGTTGCAGTGAGCCGAGATCACACCACTGCTCTCCAGCCTGGGCAACAGAGCAACACTCCATCTCAAAAAAAAAAAAAAAAAGTTAATATGAATAAAGTATGGACTTTAATAACAAACAAAAAACCCTATGCACACTTTTTTTTTTTTTTCTTTTTGAGACGGAGTCTTGCTTTGTGGCCAGGCTGGAATGTAGTGGTATAATCATGGCTCACTGTGCAACCTCCACCTCCCAGGTTCAAGCAATTCTCCTGCCTCAGCCTCCTGAGCAGCTGGGATTACAGGCATGCGACACCATGCCCAGCTAATTTTTATATTTTTAGTAAAGATAGGGTTTTGCCATGTTGGCCAGGCTGGTCTCAAACTCCTGACCTCAAGTGATCCGCCCGCCTCAGCCTCCCAAAGTGCTGGGATTACAGGCATGCGCCATCATGCCCAGCTAATTTTTAATTTTTGTATTTTTAGTAGAGACGGGGTTTCGCCATGTTGGCCAGGCCGGACTTGAACTCCTGACCTCAAGTGATCCACCTGCCTCGGTCTCCCAAAGTGCTGGGAATACAGGCGTGAGCCACCGTGCCCAGCCCTATGCACACTTTAACTGCACCATCAGCATTATACAGTTACAAAATAACCCATTTAAATAGGGAGCAGACCAAGCTAAAAATCAAATTACCAATTCCCATCATTGTAAGGATTTTCTAAGTTTGGTTTCACCTCTGCCTCCGAATTTTGTATGCACACAGATGAGCTTTTCCTTAAAGGAAGTTGACTGACTTAGTCAATTTTTTTTTCCAGACTTACACTTTGCCCTGTCCCTGGGGAGTAATATTATTGTGGCAAAACATCCTAGTTCTGGGTTGAAGTATTTTTCCATTTTCAGTGAATTGATCATTTGGCAAACTGATTTTTTTTTTTTTTTTTTGAGAGCTGGCTTTTAGCAAATTGGCTCTCGGCAATTTACTTTTCAGAGAATTGACTCAGTCTTTGAAAAATGCGAATCTGAAATTTCTCCAAAAGCCCCTTGCTTGCTTAACGAAACTCTGCTTGTGGAAAGGTCCACCACCTCCAAGTAATCTGGGTACTGCTCTTGGTCACTTAAAGCATTCCTGGCACATTGTAATACTCTAAAACTGCTCAGCGCTGTTAGAGCTCTTTTCCATCTCTTGGCATGAGACCTCATAAAAAGAAATGGACTGTATCAGAGAGGTCTGAGCTATGAACTCCTTGCCATTTTTCATATTATGAAATATTTTTACACATTATGAAATATAATGAACTCCTCACCATATTCCAGGGTGGGCTCCAAGTGAGAGTTCAACAGTTAACCCTGGGGCTTCTGAAACCCAAGTACCCCAGGAATAACTGAGATCAGAGGCAGGGGGTTGGAATAATTGACTCTTCCATAAAGTCCCTCAATACCTTAGGGATTTCTGCTAATCAGCAACTTCCCTTTCAGTCTTGATAGCCAGGGAACATGAAAGGATAATTAGAATCACCACCACGACCCACCGGATGATGGGAGATAACTTTTATTGGGTGCTCCTTTTGTGGCAGGCACTGTGATAAATGATTCATGTAATTTGTTCTCATTTGATTTTTTTTCTTTTTTTTTTTTTTTTTTGAGACAGAGGCTTGCTCTGTCTCCCAGGCTGGAGTGCAGTGGCACGATCTCGGCTCACCGCAACTTGCACCTCCCGGGTTCAACAATTCTCCTGCCTCAGCCTCCTGAGTAGCCAGGACTACAGGCGCATGCCACCACACCTGGCTAATTTTTTGTATTTTTTTTTTTTTTTTTTTTTTTTTTTTGAGACGGAGTCTCGCTCTGTCGCCCAGGCTGGAGTGCAGTGGCGCAATCTCGGCTCACTGCAAGCTCCGCCTCCCGGGTTCACGCCATTCTCCTGCCTCAGCCTCTCCGAGTAGCTGGGACTACAGGCGCCCGCCACCACGCCCGGCTAATTTTTTTTTTTTGTATTTTCAGTAGAGACGGGGTTTCACCGTGGTCTCGATCTCCTGACCTCATGATCCGCCCGCCTCGGCCTCCCAAAGTGCTGGGATTACAAGCATGAGCCACCGCGCCCGGCCTTTTTTTTTTTTTTTTTTAAGTAGAGACGGGATTTCACTGTGTTAGCCAGGATGGTCTCGATCTCCTGACCTCGTGATCCGCCCACCTCGGACTCCCAAAGTGCTGGGATTACAGGAGTGAGCCACCGCGCCCGTCCCTCATTTGATTCTTACAACAGTCCTCTAGAGTTGACACAGGAGGAAACTGAAACTTAGAGCAATAAAACAACTTGTCCAAAGGTCACCCAGCTGATAAGAGGCAGAGCCAGGCTTTGAAACCAGGTGCTTCCAGCCCTAAAGCCTGCATCCTTTCTTAACCAGTAAGCAAACTGCCCTCATTTACTTATGCATTTAAATGATAAACACATGAGAAGAGCTCTGCTAAATTAAAAGCAGATTATTTTACATGGGAAAAAAATGGAAAAGAAGACAATTTAGGAATGGTTTCCAATGGAAATAAATCTCCACTTCTCCCACTCTCCTCCCACCATGCAGCTCTTCTGTGCATTTCTTAAATTAAGGTGTATGGATGTGTACAAACAAATTCCACAGTTTCATTGTTGATTGGTTGATTTGGTTGATAACAATGGGGAATTGAGAAGGAGATGGAGTACAAATGGTCAAGGCCTCCTGGCTGGCCACCTGTCATCTACCTTATACTGACCTTGGAGCCCAGAATCCAGTTCATCTAACCTCTTGTCCCCATCTGTGTCCAGAATGTCCATCAGGGTGAGGCCTGTCGTGTAGTGCCGGCATCCAAAGAAAGTTCTCTTCTCCCCCACCAGATGGAAGCAGCGGAATCTATCAGCATCAACGAGGCTTCTAACGGCAATCATATCCCCTCCAGCATCCATCTCCTTAACTACAATTCTTGTGATTTCCTCAAATACGCTGAACATTGCGCCTGGACCAACTCAGAAACAGAAGCCAATTTCAGTTTTTGGGAGGAGGGTATTGGTTCAAGTATCTAAATCTTTCACATTTGGCAGCCTGAGGTGTCAGGCCTCTGAGCCCAAGCTAAGCCATCATATTCCTTGTGACCTGCATGTATACATCCAGATGGCCTGAAGCAACTGAAGATCCACAAAAGAAGTGAAAATAGCCTTAACTGATGAGCCTTAACACAACTTCCACCATTGTGATTTGTTCCTGCCCCACCCTAACTGATGCGATATAGTCTCCCCCGCCCTTAAGAAGGTACTTTGTAATATTTCTCGCCCTTGAAAATGTACTTTGTAAGCCTATCCCAAACATGTAAGAACTAATGATAATCCCACCACTCTTTGCTGACTCATTTTTCGGACTCACCCTGCCCGCACCCAGCCTTGTTGCTCACATAAAGCCCGTTTCATGGACTCTCTGCACATGGACGCACGTGACATGAGGTCAAGGAAGAGCCAAAGGTTCCAGGACAACCAGTACCTGGAATGATTTGCCTGCCTTACTTCTAGAACGTGAGGCAGCCATGACTCAGTAAAGAGGGCTAAACATCACAGATCCCAGATTCTCCTCTGCCCCTCATGGAACCCATCTGGGGAAAAAAGTAGCAGCTATTGCCCCAAATAGGGAAAGTGAGACCCATTTTCTACATCTCCCACAGTAGAGTTGCCCCCTTGTTCCAAGGGGCCTGAAGGATGGAAAGGCAGGCCCACCATGCTCCAGCCAGACTAGCCCCAACGTTGATGAACAGAGGAACCAGGGAGGGATGACGGGCACGGTTGCCAGACTTCACATTACTAACCTCAACTGGTCTTTTCTTCCCTTGGCTCTGATTCTTGGGCTCCCTGCCTTGCTGTATTCTGCAAGGCAATTGGATGGGTGCCTCCCTACCAACAATTTCCCAATGAGGTGGTGGTAAATTGGCCTCAGAAGAAACAAAAGCTTCCTGGGATCCACTTCCCCATCCTACCTTTGGCCACCTTCCCCTATATCCCTTCTGCCCGGCCCAGGCACTTATCCACTCGCTGCTTCCTCCTCTGTCTCTGCCCCCATCATGGTGGTTGACTCTCAGTTCACTACCAACCTGGGAATTCTAGGTGTCTGGAAAGACAGTGCCGGGGAAGGAACCACAGGCCCATCTCAAGTGGTACCCACCTCCTCTCTGACCTCAGCTGTTCACCAGAAATGGAAGTTGTGAGAATCCCCACAGATCTCCGCACAGTTCCTGGCCTCTGAATCTCAGGAAGCTAAAATAATGAAATTGAAAGTTGTCCAGGTGCAATTTCCTGGACAGGTGGGTAGGGTTGGGTGCCCCACCTCCCAAGCCTTTAGATAAGCCACCTTTTTTTTTTTTTTTTTTTTTTTTTGAGACGGAGTCTCGCTCTGTCGCCCAGGCTAGAGTACAGTGGCGCGATCTAAGCTCACTGCAAGCTTCACCTCCCGGGTTCACGCCATTCTCCTGCCTCAGCCTCCCGAGTAGCTGGGACTACAGGTGCCCGCCACCACGCCCAGCTAATTTTTTGTATTTTTTAGTAGAGACAGGGTTTCACTGTGTTAGCCACGATGGTCTCGATCTCCTGACCTCGTGATCCGCCCTCCTCGGCCTCCCAAAGTGCTGGGATCACAGGCGTGAGCCACCACCGCACCCGGCCAGATAAGCCACCTTATAACTGAGCTGGAAGCAGATTAGGGCCAGAACCCCTTCTTCTTCTTGTACCCAAGGAGTGGGTAGGAGATCCTGATATGTATTCTAGGTGAGTGTGGGCCAGACAATGGTGCACACCGCAGCGCCCTGGGCCAGGCAATCCAGTGTGTTTGGAATAGAGAAAGGGAATATGAGTAGGTATCAAGTGCCAGCAGGCAATGGCTGTGTCTGTGCCAGGGATATGAGGACCATAACCCAGCAGAACCAGCTGCCCAAATGCCATGCAATGGTCAACACTGAAGACCCAGGACAACAGCAGCTAACACCTGGAGGGAACAGGGTGGGCCTGTAAGGAGCACTCAGCTTCCCTCCCCATCCCGTGCTCCTGTGTACACTCTCAAGGAGATGCTGGTATTCCTTATCTGGATGCCACCTGGCTTCTCCACCTACCTCCTTCTCCAGGGAGAGGCCTCTGACCTCACCCATGTCCTCTCTCAGAGATAACCACCCGGGTGAGCCCAGCCTGTCTTCCGGCCTCTGCATGCCTCAGTTCTGAAAGAACATTTGAAGGGATGACAGGCCAGGCGTGGTGGCTCATGCCTGTAATCCCAACACTTTCGGAGGCCGAGGCAGGCAGATCACTTGAGGCCAGGAGTTCAAGACCAGCCTGACCAACATGGCGAAACCCCGTCTCTACCAAAAAAAAAAATTAGCCAGATGTTTTGGCACATACCTGTAATCCCAGCTACTCGGGAGGCTGAGGCATGAGAATTGCTTGAACCTGGGAGGCGGAGGTTGCAGTGAGCCAAGATGGCACCACTACACTCCAGCCTGGGTGACAGAGCAAGACTCAGTCTCAAAAAAATAAATAAATAAAAAATAGACGACAGTGGTGGTAGTAACAATTACAATAATAATAATATGGCTACCATATATTGAGTATTTACTATATGCCAGCCACTGTGCTAATTCTCACAACAGCCCTAAGAGGCATTATCCTTACACAACAGTGGAAGAAACTGAAGCTCAGAGAAGTTGACACAGCAACATGGCTGATAAGTGGCAAAGCTGGGATTTGAACCCAGATCATTGTTGATGTTCTCCAGCACCTCACCCTGACTATACTCTTGCAGGCTGGTGAAAGCAACCAGGGCACCCCTACTCCCAGGAGTGAAAGCAGTGGCTATATTTCTCTTTCCAATACTGTGTGGGCTCTACTCGGAGAGGGGTGGTGGCTGGACTTGGGCAAATATCCCACACTCCCTGACACTCACTCCAAGGGTGCTGTGATGGTGGACCGGGGCCAGAGACCCCAGGCTGCTAGGGGCAGCTCCTCCCTTCTATCTGGGACTTTGTGCCTTTCCTGGGAATAGCGGCTGATACTCCCCAGAACACGCTGGAAGGTCAGTGCCCTCGTGAGATAAGGATTCCTTGCTATAGGACTCCTCTCTCTCCTAGCCATGTTGGCCTCAGAAAGTCCCCAGAACATCTTCCCCTGCCACTCAGGCTTATGGTGAGAGGAGGAAGTATGAAAAGTCCCCTCCACTGAAAGGCCAGAAGGAAAGGCAGCGCTCCCAGGGGAGAGGTGACTGGGGAAAGGCCTTGGGGAGAGAAGTGAGAAACTGGAGAAGGGCTGGGGATTCACCAGGAAGGACCGGGCACTTGGGACCCTGGCTCCACGTGTAAACCATTGCTGGACTGTCCTCCTCCCTGGCCATGGCACAGGTCACCCCAGCCTCTGGGGCCAAGGCGCAAGACCTATCGGAGAACAGCCAGGCAAAAGCACAGAGAATTTTGCTCTCAGACTACCGCTGCCGCCGCCAGTTCCCCTCACAGCCCCCTTGGGGGATTTCCCTGCTGAAGCCAGCAGAAAGCCCAGCAGTCCCAGCGCCCCTCCCGCCACCGTCAGAGCTGCACTGATGCCCCACCAGCACGTCAGTGGGAGCCGCTGCCCACATCCCTGCCCCCTCCCTTCAGCCTTCCAGGAAGCAGAGGCCAGACACAGGGAAACAGAAACATGTTGCCCTTTTATTTGCGTTTCTCAGAATACTGTACAAAGGGAGTAAAAATCCTATTCACACTTTGCTTAGAAAGATTTTAAGGTGAAAGTTCCCTATGATACATGGGGTGGGAGATGCAGGGTCAGGAGGGAGAAAACAGGCCCAGTGACCTCTCCTGCTCCCTCGGACCCCTGGAAGAGGACACAGGGACCCACACCTTTTCAAAATTAACACTGCCCCTAGTCCGACTGGGGAGAGGAGAAGGCTCCAGCTCAGGCTCAGGCTCCCAGCCTCACTTTCTTCTCTGCAGGCTGAGACAGCGCCTACAGGCCACGCCTTCATCCTTCCTCTGTGCTGCTTGAGCAGGGATCCTACAGGACTCTCACCACAGACCCCACGTGGGGTGGCCTCACAGCGCCACATGTGCCTGCCACATGAGAGGCCCTGCCCAGTGCCAGTCTGCATGAGGAAGTTAAGGGGTGAGGGCCTGCAGAGGACCACAGCATCCATCGTTTCTGTCACAGCTTCCCCGTACCCCCGCAGGAGTCAGGGCCAAATTGGACCTGTGCTTACAATGACTCACGGGCCTTTTCCCCACCTGTCCACCCAACAGCCAACCCAGGAGTTAAACCCACAGCAGCCTCCCGCCCTCATTACTATCACATTCTGTGGGTAAATTAACCCTCCAAGTCTGCTTCCCTCCCTGCCCACATCCCAAAGGAGATTGGGTCTAGCTTCTGTCCCTACCCCTCCCTCCCTTACACCAGTCCTCTGCTGCTACGTGGCCCCATTCTTCTAAGTCTCGATTCACTAGCCCCCCTACAGCTCCCCAACCCCCACCAGGCCAGGATGGCAGCAGCCCTGGCCCCCTCACCTCTGGGACCAAGCCATCTACACTCCACCCCATCTTCCCCCCGCGACCCTCCCCACTCCCAACCAGGACCCAGGGTGGGTTGCAGGGAAGCTGACAAAAGCCTGGGACTTGGATTAGACAGCTCTCTACCCAGAAGGGCAAAGCCCCATCCCACACTTCCTTCCATACACAAAAGCACACACCGCGTGTCATCGAAAAAACCTAGGAATCACAGTGAAACAATCCAGAAGCTGTACCGCCCTCTGCTCCCTATGCAGGGGTTAAAGTGCTTTGGCTGCCTGAGGGCAAACAAGTGAGCAGGGCTTTTTCCCCGGCCTCCTGTCCCAACTGCGTGGTCCATGTTCAGCCCAGGAGCCCAGCCCATTCCATGACCACCTCCATGGAGTCTCTATTCAAAAAGCAAAAGGAAAAGATCACAAAATTCAGAAAAGGTCAGAGCCTGGGGGGCCTACCCCAATCCCACTACAAGCTACTCCAAGTTGGCTACTGGGGGAAGCGAGGGGGGAAACTAGGCCCAGAGGCTCAACCCCCATCTCTGGCAGTGTCCAGAGGCTTCTTCTTTCTGTCTTCAGTGTCGCAGCACACGCCTTTTACCCTACCCCTCCCCTGCCACCCTGGGCAGGGGAAGGGGCTGCACTCTCAGTACTTATTGATTCCAAAAATCCGGACTCCGTGGAGCTGGGGCAGCTTGGGGATGAGCACGCTCATCAGGGACACGGTGTTGAGGACAAAATGGATCTGGTCGTACTTAGTGTAGAAGCTGGTGAGGAAGTACCTGGGAGGGGAAGGGTGGGGAGAGATATAAAAGACTGTTGGGAGGACCCCTTCCTCCCTCACTTCCTGGGTGGGGAAAGGCAGAATCCTGACAGCTAAGGAGTTACAGAAGAGGTCCCCAGACCAGAGTAAGAAGCAAGAGCTCTCAGGCTAAAGAGGCCCCTCCCAGCCCAGCGCCGCCCCCACCTCCCAGCTTCACCCCAAGCCTGTAGGCCTATCTCACTAGCAGGAAGGAAGCTCCAATGGAGGAAAGACGGGGCCAGGGAGGCCCAAAGCCTGAGCCCAGTGTAAGACCCAGGAATATTCCAACCTCCTCTGTTCATCCCTACAACAGGAGCCACGGCAGGGTTAATAAGCATGGCTGGGCCCTGGGGTCCTCCAGGCCTTGCCCTGCCTGCTGGTGTCTTCCTGTAGCCCAGGCACTCACAGCACGATGGGTGTGATGGTCAAGAACTTCCGAGAGGCCGTGAACTGGACCCCATAGTCCATCTGCTCCCAGTGGGTTAGCAGCCTCGCCTTGCCCTGGTCTGGGGTCTCAAAGGGTGTCCCCTTCACCGTGTGCAGGAAGATATACATGCCCTGGAGGAAGAAGTCTTTGTTAGAGGATACAAAAGGGAAAAGGCTCCCCTGTCCAGCTCCTCCACCCAGTCACAGACAGAAGTAACTCCCAGTGATCTAGAGCCTCCCTCTGCTGGGCAGAGGGATATGGGCTGGAGGTCAGGATGGAGCACCTGGGAGTATGGCAGGAGAAGAACAAGGGGACTCCCTGGGGAACGGGCTAGGCCTGGCATGAGAATGCACGGTGGGAGTTTGCCACAAGACAGGCACCGAGATGCTGCCCCTCCAGGCCACTCATAGTCCCCTGTGCCTGTTGGGAGGAGGCAAGTGGATGGCACTAAGCCCTGCTTACCCGCCAAAGAGTGCAAGGTAGCAAGTGGTGAGGGAGCAGAGAAGGGCAAAAGTGGAAGACGGTTCAAGAAACTAACTTGAGAAAGGGGCATTTCTGTATCAGCCCAGGCACCAGGACTCCCGGGTCCTGGGAACTCTCTGGAGCCCTTTGTTCAGCTCTCAGGGGCACATCTTCCAGGCCAACAGCCACCCCACCCTAGAGATGTGGAAAAATCTGCAGATTTGATTCCTGTCATGGTACACAGGGTAGGAACCCAGGAGGGGGAGCAAGGCAGAGAGATAAGGGCTAGGCCTGGGCTCTGGAGGCAGATGTCAGTACATCACCCTGACATCTGGGCCAGGCCCGACAGGCTCCTCCTGTCCCTCAGCCCTGCCAAAGAGCAGCCCACGGGGCAGGGGCAGGGGCAGGCAGCAGGCAGGCTCTCACCATGTTGTGAATGAGGTTGGTGAGGGTCCAGACAACAGGGACACTCACAAAGGGGATGCTCAGCAGCACGACGTGGAGGAGACCGATGGCCAGCACGTAGGAGAGCCAGATGCCACGGCTGTTCATCACCCGGGTGTTGGGGTTCACCTCGCTGTGCGCTGTGCCCACATTCATCCTGCTGCCCCTTTCCGCTGTTCTGCAAACAAGCAGCACAGGTCAGACAGGTCACACTGCTTTCCCTGCTCCCTCTCACCCTCGGATCCCACTGGGAGGGAGGCCCTTGTTTCCCTGAGAACTCCAGGCAGTTCCACTCTTTTGATTCTCAAGCATGGAAAGTGGAGAAAGTCCATGTGGACTTAGCTCTACTGATTTCCTGCTGCTGGGCTGGGATAAACAACAGGCTGCCCCATGCACCACCCCATTGGGACAGGGCCCTGGCAGGGCATCGGAGGACAGGTCATCAAGAGGCATGCAGCCCCAGGGCAGAGAAGTCAAGGCCCATTCCCCAGCCTCACCCCCTATGGCACTCCCATGAGGACCCTCTGCCAACGAAGCCCCAGGGAGAGAATTCTCACTCAGCACAACCCCTGCTGGACTGTGTCTCACTGAGGGCCTAATGTGGGACATCTACTCTTAAGCTCTTCCCATCAGGAGGGAAAGGAAGTGAGGCTTGTGGGTACAGGCAGCAGTGGATGAACTATTTTGAGGTCACTGCATCCACTCACCTCCTCTAATTTTTTCAATTCTGGATCTCCCCAAACCCCAACTTAGGAGGACTCATCAGGTAGAAAGAGGGAAGTGGGAAGGGAGGAAGAAAGCAGAAAACAACAGACTAGAGACAACCTTCGCCCAGACCTGGAAGGCACCCCTCCTGGGTGACACAAAACAACCCATCCGGATGTTTTCTCCATTTGGCAGCCACTCAGGCCAACCCTTGTGATGCCACCCACTCCGCTGCCAAACCACCAGGGCCCTTTTCCCCACAAGAGAGGTGAGGATAGAGAACATGGCCAACGCCTGTAACTCCCATAGAGAGCTGGAATCCACTTCAACGTATGTCTCCCAAGGGCACAGACTCGAACTTGTGGCCTCCCTCCTGCCCCTGTTCTTCTCTGTCCTGCCCATCCTCACCTCAGTCTCCCCTCTCAGCACCTGTTTCCAGGTTTATATTAGCACCATGCCTTCCCCTGCCCAGCACCAACGGTAGGAGTCCTGCAGCAGGAGGAAACAGGAGGTGGCCGCAACCCACAGTGCGCAGAGGGAAGTAGAGAAGGAAGGGGTGGAATGATCTGCCCCTTGTGCAGAGTTTGGCCGTCCCCAGATCCCTGAGGGCCCTGTGACCAGGAGAAAGTGGAGACAGATGGCACCTGTGTACTGGCTCACCTCCCTATCTGAGATAGGGTCCTGCTTGCTAAAGACCGTAAGGTCATCACCATGGTAACAGCCCCATCTTTCCTGGGAATGCAGAAAAGAGTCCCAGATGGAGATATTCTAGAAGTACACAGAAGGCCACCTCCCTCACGCCCCTGTGGCAGCCCCTTCAGACCCAGATGCTATCTATCTCTGACTGGGATCCTAGCCAAACCTGCACAGGAGCCTGCATCCTCAGGGGCCAGTTCTTTACTTCCAGGATAACAGAAGCAAGTTTCCTCTTCTCAGACAGCTCCAAGCTTAGAGACCTCAGAGGAAATGTGACCCACAACACCATCCCAACAAGCAAACACCTGTGCGCCAGCCTGGGGCGCACTCTGATTGAAGTGACGCTCCTGGGACCCATCAGCGCAGCCCATTAGGGTGGATAATTGAGCCTAACAGAAATTCAAAGATCTAGAAAGCCAGGGCTGGCTCGGACTGTTTATCTTCCCAGGGCCTTGGGGCTTCAGTTACTCTAGCAGCCCCTGGGACAGCTACTACGCAAAAGCCTCCATCTGAGAGGGGAGGGCAGCATGTGGCTGAGAAGTGAGGGCTCTGAAGGACTTACCTCTGACTAAGGAGAGGGAAAGAGCTTCCCAAGTCTGACCTGAAACTGCCACCCCATCACCTCTCTGTAACCCGCACCTACAGGGGTGCTGGTATAGAAAGCCCACTAACCCTTCCTAGTATTTGTCCAGGAGTGTCAAAAGCCGTGAGGAATCCCAGATCACAGGACCCCATACGCCTTTCTGGCTTTCACAGGGCAGCCAACAAAACTTGATGAGCCTAGGAAAAGCCTAGACCTAGGTCCTAGCCGACACCCTCAGAAGCTTCTTCCTGAAGCCTAAACACTAGGTGCCCTGAGAGCAGGAAACCACCAGAGACCCCTGAAAAACAAGAGATCAATAAACTAACAAAAAGACTGGCAACGAGGAAACACTCTTGAGACTTTCGTGTGACTATGGATACATATCACTTCCATTAGTAAAACAACCAACTGGCCCCTCCCCTAGATGGGAAGAAACAGAGAAGAGGCTGGCAGAGGTCGACTAAGTCTACAGGAGTTGAGCTGAAAACTTCTGCTGCCATAGCTGGCAGGTGGCTGCTTAGTGCTGGGCCCTGATGTGGTTTCATAACCTGCCTCAAACCAGAGCCTGCAGCAACTCTGTTCTGTTAGCCACTTTTTTGCTGGTAGCTCTTTCCCCCTCCTTCCCTCCCCCCTCTCTTGGCTCCACATACAAATATCCGGGTCCAGCCAGTATGCCAGACACTCAAGCCAAGGCTGAGCACCACCAGGGCAGCCACCAGGTGAGCCCTTCCCATTCTCTCCCCCAGGAAGGAGCAGCCCTCACAACAGCAAACCTCCTGTCTTCTGGAAGAAGAGCACAAAACATCCAGGCCTGGATGGGGACCCCAACGGGGAGTCCGGGGCAGCACGTCACAATGCCATGTCCATTCCGCCCACCCCCCAAGCTGCAGGACCACAGCTGATAATCTCTCAACTCTGGCCCAGCCACCCCGACTGGGGGAGGGCGGTAGGAGCAGAAAGCGAGTGCCCAGGCGATCCCACACTAAGCACAGGAGAGGAGGAGCCAAGAGGCGGAGTCCTCACTGTTGTTGGGGTTTTCTGAGTGAAACCTCCGGCGCGGGGCCGGGGGGAGGGGTCCCGCTCTGTTCCCCAGCCTGGGTCTTCGCACTCGGAACCCGGCCCGGTCCGGGACCCCACAGCCATCTCCACGCGTTCACCCAGCCCTGGAGGCAGCCAAACGTTTATCCCCGAAGCCGAGCCGCTCCCCGCCTCCCACCCCTAGCCGAGGCGCTCCTCCCGACGTTCCACCTCCGGCCTCCCGCTCGCACTTTATTCCTTGGCCACCTCCCCAGGCGATGCACCCCCTCGGCTGATGCACCCCCTCCACCCCCCACTCTCTCTGCCCCCGTCTCTCCAGCCCGGGGCGCCTCCCCAGCAGTCCCCACCTTCTCTCCCGCCCCTCCCCTAGCCCTGGGGCCTCTTGGTTCCGTCCGGGCTCACCGTGTGGGGCCGGAGATCAAGGGCCCAGGAACGGTTCCCGGGAACGGGGGCCGCTGCTGCTCCAGCAGCTGTAACCACCCGCGGCTGCAGCTTCTCCGCTGGCAGCTCCGGCCGAATCAGCGCTCCGCGCCGGCCCCCGTACGTCACCACCCCGCGCCGGCACGCCCGATGCCTCCTGGGAGTTGTAGTTTCTTCCGCTGGGTCCGGGCCGGCCCGCCCGACGCCTCCTGGGAGTTGTAGTTTTTCCCGGGCTCCGTTCCCGGCCTCTTAGGGGACGCACGGTAGGAAGTTGCACCGTGACGTGATGGTCACATCGGATGATAGAATTTGGGGGCGTAACAATTCCAACTTTTGCTTCTGTGCCCTTCAAGTGTATTTTATCCGTGCCCCAGTTTTGCAAATGAGGAGACTTGGACTTGTAAGTAACTTGCTGTAGGTCTTTGCTGGGTCCTAGACTGGATCGAAACCCAGATATTCTGACCCCAAGTGCAGGGTTTTTCCACTGCACCTGGCTGCCTCCGCCCTGGCCCCAGATTGGCTCCTCCAGAAACAGACTAGCCCGGCCCTTTGCCTGCTGGGCCGTCCTGGGAGAGCGCTTTTCACAACGTTGGCTGGGATGAGGGTCTGGAGGGCCCAGAACGGAGCCTGCCTTCTCCTCAGTCACGCTTGGCCCAGGCTGCCCCGGACCGGGCCACATCCTTGGCCGCCCCGCACCTGACGTGAGAAGAGGCTACGTATCATAGATTCCTTGATCAGTAGTAAGGAGCCTGAGTTTCTGTCTCAGGTCAGCTTATGTGGCTTTGAATGAGAGGCTGTGGTCTGCAGTTTTCACATCTGCATCGTCTAAAGGCAAGGGCACAGACTTTACTGCCTGGTAGACATGGGGTAGGCCCTCCTTTATTGGCAGTGTGACCCTGGGCAAATTGTCTTAATCTCCAATTCCACACCTGTGAAACCCCACCTCCGAGGTTGTGGGAACCCAAAAGAATGTATGTAAAGCACCTGTTGCATTGTAGGAATCTACTTAATATTACTGTAGGAGGTTGAACTAAATGGCTCTTGAGGTCTCCTCGGTCACTCCCATTCTCCATGTCACCAAGAGGTCTTGTCTGGGTAGTTTCACCTCCTTATCCAGCTTCTTTCTAAGTCCACTCTATGCAGGGCAGGGCTGGAATAGCAAGATCAGATGATGTCATGGCATGCCAACCTGACTCTGAATGGCAGTTCATGGCACCCTGAACTGAAAGTGAGGGAACAGGAAGGAAAAGGCTAGCCCAGGGAAACTGGGGAGCACTTCATTCGGACAATACCTACCCTTCCTTCCCTAGGGGGCTGCCAGGAAACAGTTGTCACACAGCTGGAGTGGGACCCCCAGAGACACTTAGTGGTCACCAGGCAGGTGGGTATTTGAACCACCCAGAGCAGAACAGGCAGCTTCTTCAATATTTCCAGGGCCAGTGGCCCCAAAAGGGCTCATCCCAAGATCGAAATAATCATCCGAGTCTGAAATAGCTCTGCCTATGTCCTATGGAAGTTTCTCCTGGTTTGTGGAGGTGCCTTTCCTTATAGTCATCTTTCTGCAGACGTAAGCAAACCCAGTGTTGTTCTTTTCACGGAAACCTCCCCAGCCTTAAGGCAAGAAAGGTGTCTCTGTTTTTTCCTAAGTGTGCCTACTTGACTCCTTTGATTTTTCTCTGGGATTCTTCATCCTCCATCAAGTTGATCGAGCCCTCTGGATCTTAGTCAGTTTCCTGACATCTCTATGAAGTTCAGTGACCCAGACTGAGTCCACGTCTCAAACAAGGTTCTGACTAATGCAGAATCTAACAGAAAGATTACTGGACATGTCATGCACTATTAATAACTCCTGTTATCAAGGATTTTTTTTTTTCACAATAGGAATGAACAGAGTTCTGACTCACTCTACGTTTGTGGTAAATTGCAGATCACTTTCTGCTTTATTTAGCCGGAGTCCCTGTCATCATCTTTCTCCTTCTCTCTTTGCCCTCATAATTACCATGTCTTCCCCAAACGTTCTTCAGCTGTGACTAGCCCTAAGCACTATTCAGAGTGAGTGACAGCTCTCTTATTTGGTGCTGGGGGACACACAAACCCTTGGACAAACAATTGTCACTGTGTGCCAAGAAGCTGAAAAATTCTTCATGCCTCAGAGCCATAATTACACTTCTGGTAGCATATTCTAAGGAAGTCATCCCATGTACAGGAAAAGCTGCAGTGTGTCAGGATGTTCATTCCAGCAATATTTATAGTAGTGAAAAACTGAAAGCAACCAAATGCCCAAGAAAAAAATTACAGTATACCCACTGGATGGAATAGTATGAAGCCATTTAGGACAGATTGTGGCAGTATGGGGAAATGTTTGCTAAGTTACATGAAAAGATAAGGACACAAAACAGCATAAGATACATTCCCCAGGGATATAGCCAGCAAAGTGTAGAATGAAGAAAATTAGGACAAACACCCAATTCCCTTAACAAATAAAATACAAAAATTAGCTGGTCGTGGTGGCAGGCGCCTGTAATTCCAGCTACTTGGGAAGCTGAGGCAGGAGAATCGCTTGAACTCAGGAGGCGGAGGTTGCAGTGAGCAGAGATCGTGCCATTGCACTCCAGCCTGGGAGACAAGAGTGAGACTTCACCCCAAAAAAAAAGTCTTCCTTGGCCGGGCACGGTGGATCACACCAGTAATCCCAGCACTTTGGGAGGTGAGGCAGGCAGATCACAAGGTCGGGAGTTTGAGACCAGCCTGGCCAGCATGGTGAAATCCCATCTCTACTAAAAATACAAAAAAATTAGCCAGGCATGGTGGCGCATGCCTGTAATCCCAGCTACTCGGGAGGCTGAGGCAGGAGAATTGCTTGAACCTGGGAGGCAGAGGTTACAGTGAGCCAAGATCATACCACTGCACTCCACCCTGGGCGACAGAGTGAGACTTCGTCTCAAAAAAAAAAAAAAGTCCTCCTTTCAGACATACATACTAAATATCTGTGGATGAAATGATACAGTGATTGCATCTGCTTCAAAATAATCTGGACTGGGAACCATAGGGAAATAATAAGATGGGCCATGAGGTGATAATTATGGAAGCTGTGTGATGAGGACATGAAGTTCCTTATATTATTTTCTATACTTTTTTTTTTTTTTTTGAGACAGAGTCTCACTCTGTCGCCCAGGCTGGAGCACAGTGGTGCAGTCTCGGCTCACTGCAACCTCCGCTTCCCTGGTTCAAGAGGTTTTCCTGCCTCAGCCTCCCGAGTAGCTGGGATTACAGGTGCACGCCACCACATCCAGGTAATTTTTGTATTTTTGGTTGAGACGAGTTTTCACCATGTTGGCCAGGCTGGTTTTGAACTCCTGACCACAAGTGATCTGCCCACCTTGGCCTCCCAAAGTGCTGGGATTACAGGCATGAGCCACCATGCCGGGGCTATTTTCTCTACTTTTTTAATGTTTAAAACTGTTCATAATAAAAAGTCTAAACCTGCATATACATTAATGATTAAGATAAGCCAAAACAGAGCAGCACTGGTAACATCTTCTGGCACCAGACTGCCAGGGTTCAACTCACAGCTCCTCTAGTTACCAGCTGTGTAACCTTAAGCAAGTTACTGAACCTCTCTGTGCTTCAGTTACCTCGTTGCTAAAAGAATTGGCAAGTGACACTGGTGTTCAGAAAAAATAAAGTAAATGAAGATGGCGATGATCATGATAATACCCACCTCATGTTGTGGATATTGAATGGGTCAGTAAATGTGAAATGAAACACTTGAAACAATTCCTGGCACATAATTAAGTGCTCAGTATGTGTTGCCTTTTATTAATTAATTCCACATTTGAATGATAGTTGAGCATCTACTTTACTGGATTATGGAAATTCAACAAAATAAAAACAGACCTTGGGCCGGGCACTGTGGCTCAAGCCTGTAATCCCAGCATTTTGGGAAGCTGAGGCGGGAGGATTGCTTGAGGCCAGGAGTTCAAGATCAGCCTGGCAAGGTAATGAGAACCCCCCCTCCTCAACCACCATCTCTATAAAAAATAAAAATAAATTAGCCGGGCATGGTGGCGTGTTCCTGTAGTCCCAGCTATTCAGGAGGCTAAGGCGGGAGGATCGCTTGAGCCCAAGGAGTTCGAGGCTGCAGTGAGTTATGATCTCATGTTTCACTCCAGCCTGGGCGATAAAGCAAGCCCTGTCTCTTAAAACAACAACAGCTGGGCGCGGTGGCTAACGCCTGTAATCCCAGCACTTTGGGAGGCCGAGGCAGGTGGATCATCTGAGGTCAGGAGTTCGAGACCAGCCTGGCCAACATGGTGAAACCCCATCTCTACTAAAAATGCAAAAATTAGCCAGGCATGGTGGTGCGCCCCTGTAATCTCAGTTACTAGGAAGACTGAGGTGGGAGAATTGCTTGAACCCGGGAGGCGGAGGCTGCAGTGAGCAGAGATGGCGCCATTGCACTCCAGCCTGGGCAACAAGAGCAGAACTCTGTCTCAAAAAAGGAAGAAAGAAAGAAAGAAAAACAACAACAAAAAAACCTTGAATCAGGATGAAGGGATTTGGGGTGATCTTTTTCATTCTCTAGTTTCAAACTTTACGTAATGTGATATTACTTTTAAATTTTTTATGAAAATTGTTTCAAAACAAAATGAGTCTGTCACAGGCTCTTCCTGCCCTCTGGGAGTTCCTTAGGCTGCTAAGGTAGACACATTCCCCAGCCTCCGTGTGCTTTCATCTGGTGATCTAGGAGTGGTGATGGGGCCTCTGCTTGTGAGAGATACACTGTCTTGTGAGGTGAGATAGGATGATAAACAAGGAACATGTTCCTGGGATGCTGCTGGCCATGTTCAGAAGCTGGGAGAAAGGATGTCAAGAAACAGAGCCTCCGGCTGGGTGCGGTGGCTCACGCCTGTAATCCCAGCACTTTGGGAGGCCGAGGCGGGCAGACCACGAGGTCAGGAGATCGAGACCATCTTGGCTAACACGGTGAAACCCCGTCTCTACTAAAAATACAAAAAAAATTAGCCAGGCGTGGTGGCGGGCGCCTTGTAGTCCCAGCTACTCGGGAAGCTGAGGCAGGAGAATGGCGTGAACCTGAGAGGTGGAACTTGGAGTGAGCCGAGATCGCGCCGCTGCACTCCAGCCTGGGCAACAGAGCGAGACTCTGTCTCAAAAACAAAACAAAAAAAAAAGAAAAAGAAAAAGAAAAAAGAAACAGATCCCCTTCCCCTGGGGGAAAGAATGCCACCTCTGCACTCCTACTCCTCCCCTCCTCCCCCACCTTCTTCCTGAAGGGAGGGTGGTGAGGTCATGTCCAGAGCAAGTGCAAGAAAGGAAAGAACTGCTGCCATGCTTGGAGGTACATTGACAGTTGTGTTTTTACTTTTGTTTGGGTGGGGGATACCCCAGGCACGTGGTGGGAAGAAGGAGCAGGAGGGGAAGGCAGATGTTAAGCAGACAAAGGAACAGCGAATGACCCTTCTGAGAACTACTGAGCCAGTCAGAAGCCAGGAGTGGGTGCGGGACTGATAGCATCGCCAGCTGGACTCTGTTCTGCCTCCCTCGCCAGTCCTGTAGTTGGCTATTTTGGGCTGTGGAGAGAAAGGGCTGAACCGGTCAGGGCCACTGGGCCCCCATCCCCCAGCCAGTGCCTGGGAACAAGAACCTCCCTGGGGAACCAAGTGCAGGGAGGTAACTTAGGAACCCTTCAACCTGCATATTCTTTGATATGGACAATTGACACTCTCTCATGAACAAAAGCAGTTAGAAAACTGAAAATATTTCAGATCAAAAGGACAATGGATATAAAAACAGTAGGTTCAAGACAAGACCCCCTAGCTCCCTACCAACTGAATTCCTACTCCTAGCCTCACCTGTCTAGAAATCTGGGTGGCCACTGTTCCCAGATCACCTTCTTCTGCCTAAGGCCAGCTCCTCCTTCAGTAACAATCACAGCAAACATTATTGTTTGCTATGTTCCAGGCACTGGGCAAAGGGCTTTATTTGTCTGTTACAGAACCACCTCCGCCTGGGCTACTAGACTTGCTCCCTGTCTCACATTTGCATTTCCTGAACAGAGTGAATTCTCAATAAATGTTAACTGAACTATGTAATGGAACTGTTACCAGAAAGGGGTCCCGATCTAGACCCCAAGAGAGGGTTCTTGGATCTCACGCAAGAAAGAGTTCAGGCTGAGTCCACAGTGCAAAGTAAAAGCAAGTTTATTAAGAAAGTAAAGGAATAAAATAATGGCTACTCAATAGACAGAGCAGCCCCGAGGGCTGCTGGTTGCCCATTTCTATGGTTATTTCTTGATGATGTGCTAAACAAGAGGTGGGTTATTCATGATCCCCTTTTTAGACCACTTAAGGTAACTTCCTGACGTTGCCATGGCATTCGTAAACTGTCATGGCGCTGCTGAAAGTGTAGCAGTGAGGACCACCAGAGGTCACTCTCATTGCCATTTTGGTTTTGATGGGTTTTGGCCAACTCCTTTATTGCAACCTGGTTTATCAGCAAGGTCTTTATGACCTGTATTTTATGCTGACCTCCTATCTCATCCTGTGACTTAGAATGCCTTCACCGTAGGCTTCAGCCTCATTTTACCCAGCTTCTATTTAAGACGCAGTTGCTCTGGTTCACACGCCTCTGACAGAACTGCACGTCCCAGACCACAGCCACACAGCTCTCCCTTGTTCTTGCCTCAGCCTCGTACCCTTTTCCATCTGATGGACTCCTATACACGCCTCAGGGCCTACCTCACCTGTCACCTTCTCGGTGCAGCCTTCCCCAGTGTCCAAGCAGAGTCCACTGCTTCATCCTCCAGGCTCCTGTGACCCTGGCAGATTCCTCAGCCCAAGCCCACCCTTAGGTGATCAGATGGCTACATTTGTGCACACACCAGTCTTCCCTCATTGGTTGGGGGACATTTAGTTCTCAGCCAGGCACGGTGGCTCTACGCAAAAATACAAAAGTTAGCTGGGTGTGGTGGTGTGCGCCTGTAGTCCCAGCTACGTGGGAGGGTGAGGTGGGAAGACGGCTTGAACCCAGGAGGCTGAGGCTGCAAGTAAGCTGTGATCATGCCACTGTGGTCCAGCCTGGATGACAGAACGAGACCTATCTCAAACAAAAGAAAAAAACAACAATTCTGAATCCCCAATGCCTAAGAGGGCCTGATACACAGTACATGCTCAGATATGTGTTAAGTAAATGAGAGAGTACCTCCAAGCATGGCAGCATGAAGTGTATATATACACCCCTTGCTCTGTTCCACAGGGAACAACAATAGCAGAGGCCTTTGTTGTCCTCTCCCCGAAACTGCCCAGTAACCCGGCATTAGATGGGTCCCTGGCTGAGCTGATAGATAAAGAATGTAGCCTTTCCTTATCTATCTTCGCTATCTATCTATCTATCTACCTACCTACCTGTCTGTCTATCTTTTTCCTTTCAGTTATCCCCCCATCCAGGCTGGACCTGGAGGTCTCCAACATCAGGGAGGGAAGGGGATGGAGGCCTGCTGAACTTCTTTCCCCTGTGGTCACATGTTGGGAATATAGAGTTACCACCCTTGGAGGGAGGAGCTGTGACTCAGGATGCCGAGGGTGGGAGGCTAAGAGGCTCACTTTCCTGAGCCCTGAACTTGGGAGCCAGGGCCCTGCCATGCCTCAGTCTCTTCCCTGCCTGCCATTCTAGACACATGGAGCATCAGGCTAGAAGGGATCTCAGAGACTGTGAGGGTCCAGAAAACAGAAAGGATGTGCCCCGTGGCATAAACATCTGCTGGTCTTGGGCCTAGCCCGAGAATTTTCCCAGGCACTTCACAGGCCAAGACAGAGCGTGGGACTCCCCAGTGAGTCTTTATCATCTCACACCTAGACCTTTGCCATGACTGGTTTTCCTGCCACCAATACATCCCCGACACAACCAACAGAGTGATCCAAATATCAAATCTAATTTTAAAACCTTTCAATCCGACCAGATGCCGTGGCTCATGCTTGTAATCCCAACACTTTGGGAAGCCGAGGTGGGTGGATCACTTGAACCCAGGAGTTTGAAACCAGCCTGCTCAATATGACCAAACCTCATCTCTACACAAAAATACAAAAAAAAAAAAAAACAAAAACATTATCTGGGCATGGTGGCATGCACCTCTGGTTCTAATCCCTTGGGAGGCTGAGGTGGAAGGATTTCCTGAGCCTGGGGAGGTTGAGGTTACAGTGAGCTGTGATGCCACCACTGCACTCCAGGCTGGGAGACAGAGTGGGACCCTGTCTCAAAAAAAATAAAAATAAAAATTTGGCTGGGCGCAGTGGTTCACGCCTGTAATCCCAGCATTTTGGGAGGCCGAGGTCGGAGGATCACTTGCGGTCAGGAGTTCAAGACTAGCCTGGCCAACATGGTAAAACCTCGTCTCTATTAAAAAAAAAATAATAGCCGAGGCCTTTAATAAAAAAAAAATTGGCCGGGCATGGTGGTGCACGCCTGTAATCCCAGCTACTCGGGAGGCTGAGGTAGGAGAATCGCTTGAACCCAGGAGGCAGAGATTGCAGTGAGCCGAGATCAAGCCACTGCACTCCAGCCTGGGTGACAGAGTGAGACTCTGTCTAAAAAAAAAAATAGGCCGGGCACAGTGGCTCAAGCCTGTAATCCCAGCACTTTGGGAGGCCAAGGCAGGCAGATCACCTGAGGTCAGAAGTTCAAGCCCAGCCTGGTCAACATGGTGAAACCCCGTCTCTACTGAAAATACAAAAATTAGCCGGGCGTGGTGGTGGGTGCCTGTAATCCCAGCTACTCTGGCAGCTGAGGCAGGAGAATCCCTTGAACCTGGGAGGCAGAGGTTTCAGTGAGCTGAGATCATGCCATTGCACTCCAGCCTGGGCAACAAGAGTGAAACTCCGTCTCAAAAAAATAAATAAGTAAAATAATAAAAACTAAAAGCCTTTTTAATCCATAAGCCACGGAATCAAGTCCCAATGCATGCATGGTGTACAAGCCACAAGGATCTGCTCCCTTTTTACTTCTTTATCCCCGGCCTTTGCCACCACCCCCTCCATCCACGCAGTGATCTGGAAGCCAAGCCATTTCATGCCCCCTTGCTCTTGCACACTCTGCTTCTCCACCTGATTAACCCAGCCTTGAAAGCCCAGTTAACATGTCACTCCTTGGTGAAGCCTTCCTTGATTATACCCTGGAAAAGCTAGTGTACCAGTTAAGGATGCTCTCAGCGGAAATCAACAGACAACCCAAATAATGATTCTTACCCTGGGTTGCCATTAGAATCACCTGAGGAGCTTTTGAAACTTCCCATCACCTGGCCAGGCATGGTGGCTCACGCCTGTGATCCCAGCACTTTGGGAGGCTGAGGCAGGTGGATCACCTGAGATCAGGAGTTCGAGACTGGCCTGGCCAACATGGAGAAAACCCGTCTCTACTAAAAATACAAAAATTAGCTGGGCATAGTGGCGTGTGCCTGTAATCCCAGCTACTTGGGAGGCTGAGGCAGGAGAATCTCTTGAACCCAGGAGGCAGAGGCTACTGTGAGCTGAGATGGTGCCACTGCACTCCAGCCTGGGCGACAGAGTGAGACTCTGTCTCAACAAGAAAAAAAAATCTCCATCACCAAACACATGCCCGATGGGTGTACCCAGGCATCAGGAGTTTTCAAAACTGCCTATATACCAGTGTGCAGCCAAGTTGAGAAGCACTGAAATTAGGGGGTTCTCTTTCTCACATATTGAGTCTAGAGGTGGCTGCTGCTGGTGTTGGTTGAGTAGCTCAGTGATTTCCAGGCCAACATCTCAGTAATACTCAACCTTCCCTTTATGCTTTGTTGTCTCATGGCCACGAGATGGCCTGAGTTGACCCTTTCATGTCCAAAGTAGGGTCCAGGCATGGTGGCTCATGCCTGTAATCCCCAGCACTTTTGGGGGCCGCCGAGGCAGGAGCCCTAGGAGTTTGAGACCAGCCTGCGCAACAAAGTGAGACCCTCATCTCTATAAAAAAAAAAAAACTGGCTGGTTGTGGTGGCACATGTCTGTGGTCCCAGCTACATAGGAGGCTGAGGCAGGAGGACTGCTTGAGTTTGGTAGGGGGTCAAGGCTGCAGTGAGCTGTGTTTGCACTCCAGCCCAGGCAACACAGTAAGACCCTCTCTCAAAAAAAAAAAAAAAGGCTGGTGCAGTGGCTCACACCTGTAATCCCAGCACTTTGGGAGGCCAAGGAAGGTGGATCACCTGAGGTCAGGAGTTCAAGACCAGCCTGGCCAACATGGCGAAACCTCATCTCTACTAAAAATACAAAAATTACCTGGGTGTGGTGATGCAGGCCTGTAATGCCAGCTACTCAGGAGGCTGAGGCAGGAGAATCGCTTGAATCCAGGAAGTGAAGTTTGTCGTGAACCGAGATCACGCTATTGCACTCCAGCCTGGGAGACAGAGACTCCATCTCAAAAAAAAAAAAAAAAAAAACAAAGTAGGGAGAAGAGCAGAGCCCAGCCCTATCCTCTCTTACCAGCAAATCAAAGACTGTCCCACAAACCTATTCTGCAGACTTCTGCTTAGATGTCATTGACCAGAATTGGGCCACCCTCAGCTGCAAAGGAGATTGGAGAAGTAGACAACAGGATTTCTGATGGGCTGAGAAGATCAATCAGGTTGAATCGTCAAGGACTGAGTGCATTGCCACTCCCAAAGCCATGTGTGTTATCTGGTAGGAGGGAAGGGATGGTTCTGCCATGTTATTAATACTTATTCTCTCTCTGTGCTTCACAGCTCCTTGTACAAACATCAATTAATGCAGGCATCACATCAAAGCACTGTGGAGACATGTCTGTGTCTCCCTCCAGACCAACAATTCTCAACTCAGGCTGCTCATTAGACATATCTGGGGAGCTTTTGAAAGAAACCAGTGCCTAGACCCCATGCACAGAGATGTTAATGTAATTGGTCCAGATGAAGCCCCAGCACAACTAATTTGTAAAAGCTCCCCAAGTGATTTGAATGTGCAGGGTGTTTTGAGAACCCTGCCATAGACCCAGCACCTTAAGAACCCTGTCTATGTCCCCTTCAACTAGCACACAAGGCTCACAGGAAATCATCACTGAATGAATAAATAAATGGATGGCAGAGAATTTCTGCTCCAACTCTGCAGTCCCTAGTGGGCAGTGTGCACTGTCCTAAGTGTGGTTCCTCCCTCCCCTCAGATCTCCCTCCTTCACTGAGTTTGTACTCAGACTCCCTTAATTAACCACATCTGCAGCTCCAACTGGGCTCCTGCTTCTCCCACAGCTGCTGTGCTGGACACCCTAGTTCCACTCTTTTCCTGGAAGCTGCCCTAGTCTTAGAAGGAAATAACCCTCCATCAACAGCCAGGCTCAACTCTTGTGCCTCAGTTAAAGCCCCTGCCCAGTGTGAGAGAGGAACAGGGGGAAAGGGAGGATTGCTCAGCTTTCTGTCCCACATTCAGCTACAGTCCCGAAATGGACACCAAGTAGCCAGCAGCAGAGTGTCCGGCCCTCAGAGAAAAGGTTTGCTTGTTGCTTCTCCTGCCTAAGTGTAGAAAGTTATCTGATTCCTTAGACAAACGTGAGTCTGCAAAATTCCCCTGTTGACAACACAGGAGTAAGTCCGTGGTGAGTACATCCTCAGAGATGATATCATCTGGTATCCTACCATCTGGTCTGGTCCCCATCATGCTTCTGAAACTGCTTGTTCAAAGGTAACCTACAGGGCCAGCCTCACAGGCATGCGGCCGACAAGGTCCCACAAGACCTCATGCCCTGTGCTCAGAAGCGCTCTGCACTTGGTTTTACACTCTGCTGCTGTCGTCATCTTGAAATTCTTTTTTATTTTTATTTTTTAGAGACAGAGTTGCACTCTGTCACCCAGGCTAGAGTGCAGTGGTGCAATCACAGCTCACTGCAGCCTCCACTTCCAAGGCTCAAGCCATCCTCCTACCTCAGCCTCCCGAGTAGCTAGGACTAAAATATGCACCACCATGGTCTGCGAATTTATTTTTTCTTTTTGTAGAAAGTGCGTTTGGACAATTTTTTTTTTTTTTTTTTTTTTTTTTGTAGAGACGAGGTTTCACTATGTTGCACAGGCCAGTCTCAAACTCATGAGGCTCCTTGGTCCTCGGCCTCCAAAAGTGCTGAGATTATAGGCATGAGTCACTGCACCCAGCCTTGAAATTCTTTTTTTTGAGACAGGGTCTTGATGTGTCACCTAGGCTGGAGTGAAGTGGCACGACCTTGACTCAATGAAACCTCTGCCTCCTGGGTTCAAGTGATTCTCGTGCCTCAGCCTCCTAAAGAGCTGGGATTATAGGTGTGCGCCACCTCAGCCCAGTTAATTTTTTGTATTTTTAGTAGAGATGGTGTTTTGCCATATTGGCCAGGCTGGTCTCGAACTCCTGGCCTCAAGTGATCCACCCACCTCGGCCTCCCAAAGAGCTAGGATTACTGGCGTGAGCTACCATACCTGGCAAGGCCTTGAAATTCTTAAGTTTTCGCCTGGGTGTGGTGGCTCACGTCTGTAATCCCAGCACTTTGGGAGGCCGAGATGGGTGGATCACTTGAGGTCGGGAGTTCGAGACCAGCCTGACCAATATGGTGAAACCCTGTCTCTACTAAAAATACAAAAATTAGCCGGGTGTGGTCAGCAGGGACCTGTAGTCTCAGCTACTCCGGAGACTGAGGCAGGAGAGTCGTTTTAACCTGGGAGGCAGAGGTTGCAGTGAGCTGAGGTTACAGCACTGTACTCCAGTACTCCAGCCTGGGCCACAGAGTGAGACTCTATCTTAAAAAAAAAAAAAAAAAGAAGAAGAAATTCTTAACAGGTTTTTGAAACAAGGGACACCCCACACACACACCCCATTTTTATTTTGCACTCAGCTCTACAATTCCGTGTGCAGTCCTGATCACCCATAGTCTTGCAAAATCCAGCAAGAAAAATCCTTCTCAGAAAGGTCTCCAATGCGTATGACCTCATCTTCCTTCGTGTAAGTATATCCTCCCGTCTTTGTGACACCCCACTCTCCCGTACTCTTCCACCTCTCTGACCTGGCAGGAGGGCTTCCAGGTTCCATACAATACAATACCGTAGGTACCATCAGGCTCAACATGCAAGGATGTAGGGTATTGGTAAGCATGGCACAGAGGTAAGAGCTGCTAGCAGGCAATGGAAAGTGGTTGGACAAGGAGTCAGAAAACTGGGCTCTGGTCTTTGGCCACTGACTCATTGTGTAACTCGGGTCACATTCTGGGCCTCAGTTTACCAGTCTGCAAACTAAGGAGGGTTCAACTGGCTGGTCCCTTCCTTTGAGCTCTATCAATCATTGAGGCTCTGAATCCCAGCACCAAACTGGAGATAGTGTGGGTAGGATGGTGCCACAGGAGGCACCATGTGGTTGGACTTGAGGGCCAAGGGAGTTGCAGGGGATAAGCCACCGTGGGCTAAGGAATGAGATGGGTCATCCACATGGATCACATCTATGACCCCTTGTCACCCCTGCCCCTGCACAGCATACGAGAGAAGGTGGGTGGGAAAAGCTTGGCGTGGGTAATGAAATCATGGAGGAAGACCATGATGTGTTCTGAAAGTCAGTAATCCTAACAACTAGCCTTTGCACAGCACTTCACAAAGTACCTTCACATCCACTCCACCCTGGTGGGTCCTCCCAACCCTGCAGCAGTGTCAGGTGACATGCCCAGGTCACACATTAATCTCATCTTCTGCCTTGAAATCCTTCCTTCCCACTACCCAGTGAACATGAGGAGAGGGTGGTATCACGGAGTGGCGTGGCCTGCAAATGATGCCTAGGGTAGGGACGCCCTGGGGGAACCAGTCATCTAAGCCCTCTTTGGTGCCCAGGCCTGAGGGAGAGTTCAAAGTGCCAACCTGAGAGTCCAGGGTTCCAGCAAACTGAGAGAACCTGAGTCAGTTCTCATCCAGATCATAAAATCAGCAGGGAAACTCAGGGACGACCACATCAGGCTTCAGGTGCCTTAAGGAACTCCTTTCAACTCCTACAGAGGCAATCAATCCACCACGCAGAGAACAAAGTAAAGTTGAACCACAGCATCCCTGGCAGGCAAGAGGGCTGGGCACTGTGAGGAGCCAGGAGATGAAGAACCCCGGACAGACATGTTCTCCAAGGAAAGGCTAGGGGAAGTTTGCTCACCGTGGAAGAAGGGGCCACTGAGCGCGGAAGAAGGTGCCACGGCGTGAAAGAAGGGCAGAAAGGAGTAGGGGGAGGAATGGAGTTGGGGGAATACAGATTGCTGGAGACAGTGGATGTGAGATGGGGCCCACCCAGTTCTGCCTGCCAGGCCTGCCAAGCAGGGATCCTTCTGCCCAGCCAGGCTCTGGGTAAGGAAGAGGGGTTCTGGGAAGCAGAGTTTCAGCCTTGGGGAGCGATGGAAGCTGGCAGCATCAAGGCCTTGTGAGGGGAGCCTGGTGCAGGGAATGGAATTGGGTCCTGGTCTCCCCACGACAGAGTTCATCAGGGTCCAGGATCTGCCCTCTCTTGTCATTGCCTGGCCACACCATGGCTCAGGTATCCGACACCTGGGCCCGGAGTCACATGCCAGGAAACCCAACACTCTTGGGTCCCAGCTCCCAACTTCCAGCAGCTACAAGCAAACAGGGCTTCTGGAAGAGGAAGCGGGTCTCCAGAGCCCAGCAGCAGGGAGCCTACGTCCAGGGAGAGGGCACCTGCACTGGAGAAGGCTCTGCCACCAACAGGGGTGAGAGGAATGGAGGAGGACGAGGAGGAGGGAGGAAGTGCAGGGCAGAGAGAACAGAGCTGGGGCAGGCAGAGGGGTGGATGCTCCCGGAAAAGGGGTAGATAGGCATAGAAGGTGGGGCCAGAGGTCCATTTTACCTAGTCACCTGGCCTGGCTGGATGCCCTGACACCCTATCACTCATCCGTCCCCCTTGTCTCCATCATGCGAGTGCCAACCAGACCCTCTGGTGCCTACCTAGCCCACTTGGCAGCCACCCAGGTAGGTAGGGGAAGAAGACTTTATTCCAGTAGAGAAATCAACACAGGGACAGAGGCAGAAACTTAGAAACCCCCAGACCCAGAATGACCAACAAGGCCTCATGGATTAACCTTCTAGAATCAACAGACCCTAAAAGAGTTTCAAGTGCAAGAGACCCTTTACCCAAAAGACCCTACTGAGGAGTCTTAAATCAAGAGAGACCCCAATAAGGAGTGAAAAGGTCACCCAGGCTGGAGAGAAGCCCCCAGAGAAGAGGCCCCAGCCCAAAAAGACCCCCCAGAGGGACCTCAGGAGGAGAAAGCTGACAGTGGGGCATGCGATTCTCTTGACTCACTCTTCCTTTATGTGGCCTTTTCTTCCCCAGCTCCTACTCCACTCCAGGACTATGCCAATTTATGGCCATGCTCCCAACAGCAGGTCACCTCCTGTCCCTCCTGCTGGTGATAGGCACAGGGGGTACTATGCCCAGCCCCCGGGTGCCTCCCCGGGGCTGTTATGTGGCAAAGGAAGCAGGTGAACAGACGTTCCGCTGCAGCCAGGCAGGCCTGAGTGCTGTGCCCTCCGGCATCCCCAATGACACCCGCAAGCTCTACCTGGATGCCAACCAGCTGGCATCAGTGCCTGCTGGTGCCTTCCAGCACCTGCCTGTCCTGGAGGAGTTGGATCTGTCCCATAATGCCCTTGCCCACCTCTCAGGGGCAGCTTTCCAGGGCCTGGAGGGCACGTTGCGCCACCTCGACCTCTCTGCCAACCAGCTGGCCTCAGTGCCCGTGGAGGCCTTCGTGGGACTACAGATCCAAGTGAACCTATCCGCAAACCCATGGCACTGTGACTGCGCCCTCCAGGAAGTGCTCCGGCAGGTGAGGCTGGTGCCGGGCACTGGGACAGGCATCGTGTGTGGCTCAGGAGCCCGACCGGATCTCGTGGGGCAGGAGTTCCTGCTGCTGGCAGGGGAGGAAGAACTGTGTGGGTCGGGGTGGGGTGGGGCCCGGAGGAGCACCGATGTGGCCCTGCTGGTCACCATGGGGGGCTGGCTGACACTTGTGGTGGCTTATCTGGTGCATTATGTGTGGCAGAACCGAGATGAGACCCGGCGCTCCCCGAAGCGGGCCACAGTGCTGCCCGTGCGTTCCGAGGACTCCTCCATCCTCAGCACAGTGGTCTGATGACCCAGGATCCTCCTCCAGCCACACCCCACACGCCTGCCCCTATGCCCTCTCCTTTCCTCTGACCCCCTCTGCCTCCTGTGCAGCTTCACCCCTGCCCCCAAGCCCATCCCACCCCTTCCTCCTTTATTCCCCCTAAATACCTGTGCTGGCTCTCTCTCTCTCTCTGTGTGTCGTCTTAACCAACACCATCTTTGGTGCCTGGAGTTTTTTGGTGCCTACTCTGTGCCTGGATTGTGCTAGACTCAGAAAACCCAGAACAGAGAATGACAGCAGGTGGGGTGGGAGCAAGGGAGGAGGGGCTGTTGGGGGCAGGTTGAGGAGGGAGCCTGCACCTGGCCCAGGGCGATTTTAAAGGCTTCGCTGTAGGATGTTTGAACTGATTCTTTTTTTTTGACATGGAGTCTCACTGTGTCACCAGACTGGAGTGCAGTGGCAGGATCTCGGCTCACTGCAACCTCTGCCTCCCAGGTTCAAGCGATTCTCCTGCCTCAGCCTCCCAAGTAGCTGGGACTACAGGTGCGTGCCACCAAGCCCAGCTAATTTTTGTATTTTTTAGTAGAGTTGGGGTTTCATCATGTTGGCCAGGATGGTCTTGATCTCTTGACCTCGTGATCTGCCCGTGTTGGCCTCCCAAAGTGATAGGATTACAGGCGTGAGCCACCGCACCTGGCCTGAACTGATTCAGGTGGGTGGATCACCCAAGGCGGCATGCAACATGAACCCCTTGGGCGATGACAGGCCCACATAGCCCTTCCGCCACCAGCTTCTTCCTGCCCTACAGAGCTGAGGCCTGGAGAGGCAGAGAAAGCCAAGGGTACCCTGATGGAGCCCCCAGCTGAGGGGGAGTGAAGCTCCACCCCTTCCTGAATTGGGCTCACAAACAGAGGCTTTGAGAGCACAACCCTAAGACTGAGGTCTCCTACAGAGTGAGGGGCATCAAAGCCAGAGGCAACCCGGGGAGCTTATTCCAAAGGGAGGGACTGCCTTCCCCATTGGACTAAAGGAAGTTCAAACTGCTAGAAATGGTTTCGCCTTAGCTCTCTGAGAATCTGCCATCATCAATCTCTCTTACCTCCAAGGAACAGTCACCCCAAACCAGGAAGGCAAAGGGAAAGTAGAACAAGGCCCCCAAGCTGCCAAATGGATGCCACCACAAGCCCACTCCTTCATTCAACAAGCATCTGTTGGTCGGGCGCGGTGGCTCTAGTCTGTAATCCCAGCACTTTGGGAAACCAAGGTGGGCCCTGAGCTCAGGAGTTCGAGACCAGCCTGGCCAAGATGGTGAAACCTCGTCTCTACTAAAAATACAAAAATTAGCCGGGTGTGGTGGTGCGGGCCTGTAATCCTAGCTACTCAAGAGGCTGAGGCAGGAGGATCGCTTGAACCCAGGAGGCAGAGGTTGCAGTGAGCCAAGACCACGCCACTACACTCCAGCCTGGGTGACAGAATGAGACTCTGTCTCAAAACAAACAAACGAACACCATCTGTTGAGTTTCTATGCATGGCAGGCGCTGCAGCTACAAAGATCAGGAAGTTATGCCTGACCCTGGGGACCTGACAGGCTAGTGTATCAGTGATAACAGTCCAGGAAGACAGGGCTGTGCACAGGGGCCATGTGAACCCATAAGGAGCATTTCAATTAAACACGGACAAAGGGTCATGTACTTTGCTCACAGGAACCCTCGCTCAGAGCTCATTTATTCTTAGTTTACAAGAGTTCTAATAATTTCAGAACTGTGGCTTCCTGCTTATAACAAGTTAGAAACAGTATTTTTGAAGTAGCAAAAATTATATTACAGAGGGTCAGAATAACAGCAGTGAGAAAGTACACCCTAACGGCGGGGAGGGACATGATTAAAAGTCTAAGAACTCAAAAGGCATTGTCGTAGGGCATTTTAGTTCTCTTAAATGGCCCTGTGTGGAAAACTGACTCCCCCTGCCTCACAGGGGCCTATGGGCATTGGCAAAATGCATGAGATCAGTACATTGACTTTGGGTTGCCTGCAGAAAAGTTCAAATCTTGGAGTGTCCATTCTCAGAAGCAGGGAGCTGGTGATGCACTTGAGAAAGAATTTCCATCTTACCACGACTGAAGTAAATAAAGCAGAATAACTACTGGAAAATGCTACTTCAACCTCCACTACTTCCTTGTTCCTTCTTCCCACCGGTCGAAGATCTGCCCCTGGGGCCATGCAAAACAAACCAGCCTAAAAGCCCAGTCTTTTTATTTATTTATTTATTTATTTATTTAAATTTAGAGACAGGGTCTCACTCTTTCTCCCAGGCTGGAGTGCAGTGGTGCGATCATAGCTTTTATGTCCCACTACCACCACACATGCATATGTGTGCACACACACAAGTGCCTGCCTCGGGCCCCTGTAATGCAGTTGATCTTCCCCAATCATAATATATATTTTGGCCGGGCGCGGTGGCTCCCACCTGTAATCCCAGCACTTTGGGAGGCCGAGGCAGGTGGATCACCTGAGGTCGGGAGTTCAAGACCAGCCTGGCCAACCTGGCAAAACCCCGTCTCTACTAAAAATACAAAAATTAGCTGGGCATGGTGGCGGGCACCTGTAATCCCAGCTACTCAGAAGGCTGAGGCAGAAGAATCACTTGAACTCAGGAGGCAGAGGTTGCAGTGAGCTGAGATCATGCCGTTGCACTCCAGCCTGAGTGACAGAGTGAGAATCCGTCTCAAAAAAAAAAAAAAAAAAAATATATATATATATATATATATGTTTCTAAACTTATGACAACTGCCATCTTCCTCTTTCAGAACACCAAACAAAACTTAAGCCCCCACACGAATACTAATGCCTAAGGTCAGCCCTCAATTCTCATTCACTTTTGGGGCCAAGGCAATTTATCAGGGAACGTTTCCAGCAGAGGGTGTGTGGGAACGAGCACAGGGCACATCTGTCCTGTAGAGCTAAGAAAAGACTCAAGATCACCAAGACTGCAGTCACAGGGGTCCTGGTGAATGCCTCTGTCACTGTCGAAGGCAAATGTCAAAACTCCCTGGACATCCAAAACCTCAGCCATCATCGTGAATGATCTGGAAAACCTGAGGAAGAGGTGAGCTTGCAGGGTGGGGTAAGGAGGCAGGTTGAGGATTCCAGGCCAGATGCTAGGGGCTGGCACAGAGGAGCAGGACCCACCCAGAACCGCACGGACTGTTCAAGTTGGCAGGGATCTCTATCTTACAAAAGGGCCCAAAGAGGGGCAGCAAGTTATCCAAGGTCACATAGGGAGGGTAGGAAAGAACCAGGACTAGAATCCACAGGCCCTGTCCCTCTGGGACATACACATACTCCCCATCCAGGGGAATGAAATAAGGGAGAGATAGGGAGAGACAACCATGAGCCCAGGGTGCAGCTGAAATGGGCAGAGGGTCTACCCACTCGCAGCCTCTGACAGCCTCTGAGTCTAGCCCCACCCCTTCCACAAAGCTGAAGTAGGCAGAGCAGTCCTTCCTCCAGAAGCTTCCGGAGGATGGGGAGAATCTATACGTTGGGACCAAGACCATGGAGATGCTGAAGAAGGGGGGTAAGGCCAGAGGGGCAGCTCCATCCCCAATCTCACTGCTGTGGGGCTCAAGGTTGGGAATCTCTGAGATGCCTTCTCTGCCCCACCCCTTCCATGCACACTTGCCCATCTCCTTCCCCCACGGAGCCCCTACTCTCCTCTGCATTCTATGCCATTTCCTTTCACACTTTTATCTTTTCGAAGGACTTTTTCATCTATCATCTCACAAGAATCCCATGAGGAAGGCAAAATTGCTATTGCAATCACCATTTCGTAGAGTTTAGGAAACTGGACTTTGGAAAAGTCCAGGGACTGACCCAAGGTCAATCTGTGAGCAAAGCCCAGGTTTTGAGATTCCCATCCGGCTCTTTCCCCAGGCAGCTCCACCGCAGCCAGGGTTCTCCCACCATCTGCCAGGGTTCCCTTCTTTCATTCTCCCCTCCCTGCCCTGTGGACAGCTGTCTTTCCCAGGGCTGTCTGTTTCCACACGGGAGCATCATCATGGCCTTTCTCCCCAAGCAGTGAGTCACTGGGGAAAAGAGCTGGAGTCACAGAGTACAGTGTGAGGGAGGGGAGGGGAGGGGTGGCGGCTCCCTAAGGGACGGTTCCTACTCAGAGCCAAGCCCTCAGAGCTGAGCTGAAGTCTGGAAGTTTGGAGTCTTCCATTTCTTTTTGGGCTCTGCCCCCCAAACCAGCTGGCGACTCCACCCCCTCCAGGGTCCCTCCCAATCCCTATTCCACATCCCCTGCTGTGTGGCTCCCTAATGCCTGCACCTACCTGTCCCCTCCTGGAGGCAACACTATACATATTGGGTGCAGGGGCGGGTGGGGGTGGGAAGGGACAGAGAAGTCAGAGACAGCCAGTGCCCAGTGCCCCATTTCTTCTTTTTTTTGCAACAGAGTCTCACCCTTGTCGCCCAGACTGGAGTGCAACGGTGCGATCTCGGCTCACTGCCATCTCCGCCTCCTGGGTTCAAGCAATTCTCCTGCCTCAGCCTCCTGAGTAGCTGGGACTACAGGCGCACACCACCACACCTAGCTAATTTGTGTTTTTAGTAGAGATGGGAGAGAATCCACAGGGCCCTGTCCCTCTGGGACACACACATACACCCCTTCCAGGGGAATGAAATAAGGGAGAGATAGGGAGAGACAGTTTCACCATGTTGGCCAGGCTGGTCTCAAACTCCTGTTCTCATGTGATCCACCTGCCTCAGCCTCCCAAAGTGTTGGGATTACAGGCGTGAGCCACCACGCCTGGCCATTTCTGACCTTCACAGACATCCCCCACCCAAGAACAAGAAGCTGAAAATGCCCTCAGAAGGTCAGAGAAGCAGAGGGCTCTTCTCCCCATCCCCACCCCAAGGGTGGACAAAGCCTTAGAAGGTAAGAGGGACACAGAGACCCCTTTCCTAAGCAAAGGAAAGAAACCTGTCAAGTCAGCAGCTGAAGCCCAGAGCCCCTCCGCAAGGGAAAGACTTTGGGGTGATGGTGGGTGGGATGCAGAGGGGTCCCCTGGACATTCGCGGGACGTAGTGCTGACTGTGATGGCAGCCACGGGTTTCTTGGGCCTTTTCGGTGCATCCTCCCCGCAAGCCTCCACCACGCTGTTCCAGGTAGGCTGAGGCTAGGCCCACCCAGGGCGGCACCGTGGCGCAGGACACCTCTTCCGTTCGGGCTTTCCGTCCTCGTGATTTCGCTCTCCATCTGACAGTCATCCATGGTGACACGGTGTGTCCCTTTCCCCTTAACAGGATCCTCAATGCCCATCGGAAAACGTTGTAAGGCGTTGAGCCCCCAACGCCCCTTCGCCGCAAGACCCTGCTCTGACCATCTTTTCCTGGTGAGGAGAGTCTGCCCCGGGGGAGCAGGGCGCCATATCCCAGAAAGAAACCTCTGTGCCTGGGAGTGAGGGACTCGCTAAGTAAAGTGAGGTCGAAGAGGGTGGAGAGGGGTAGGGTCCCAGTCACCACTGTCCTGAACCCACAGTTCAGTCCGGGCCCAAGATGGCCCCACAGGAGCACAGCGGGTTTCGAGCGCTGCAGGTGGAGGTGAAGGACCAGCTGCGGTGCGAAAGGGCCTGACCCGGGCGGCAGATCGCCTGCGGAGAGAATGACCGGCTGGGATGGAGGAGGGGCTGGGGCGGTGTCGGCGTGGCTGGGGGAGGCGTGGCTGGTGTGGTAGGCTTAAGCAGTGAGGGCGGGACTGGTGCGGAGGCGGGGTTGGGGCGGTGAGGGCGGGGCTGGGGCAGAGGCGAGGCTGGCGGAGTGAAAGCGGGGCTGGGGTGGTGAGGGCGGGGCTGGCGCGGAGGCGGGGCTGAGGCGGTGTGGGTGGGGCTGGGGCGGTGTGGGTGGGGCTGGGGCGGTGTGGGTGGGGCTGGGGCCGAGACGGAGTTTGGGCAGTAAGGGCGGGGCTGGTGCGGAAGCTGGGCTGGTGCGGTGAGGGCGGGGCTGGCCGGAGGCGGAGCTGGGGTAGAGGCGGGGCTGGGGCGGGGTGGGCGGAATTGCGGGCTGCCGGGCAGAGATGGTGATGGCGTCCGGAGGGCGGGGCTAGGTGGACGGCCGGACTACAAGGGACGAGAGGCGGGGCTTAAGGTAGCAGGCGGCAGAGAGGATTGCCCAGGGGAGGGGTGGGATCGGGGACAGGGCTCAAGTGCTGAGGACCAGACTTGCGCCGGAAGCCCAAGCCGGGCTAGCGAGTAGGAAGGTGGATGGTGGGGGATGATAGGCTAGGCTTAAGATGGCTGAGGGCGGGGATACAAGCTGGTAGGGCCAGAGATGGGCTGGATGGAGCGTGATCGGCCTCCTCCTGGGAGATCTCAACCCACCTGAGTAGGCTTCTTCCGGCCGAAAGAGAGACTGGGCCCTGGCCCTGATGGAATGGCCATTCTGAGCGTGAAGACCTGCGTCCCCCTCCCTTCAGGAAGCTCCCTGTCTCTCAAATTTCAGGGGGATCATCACTTCCCATCTCTCTGCCAGGTTGATCGAGTTCTGGATCTACAGGAGCCAGTTCTGAGAGGGAGAACTGGGGGTAGGAACGGGGTCTTTGAATGGCTGCGGGACTGCAGGAGACTTCCAGCAACCTCAGCTCCATGTTGGAGGAACATTCTGTACCTGCTGGGGGCTCTGTGTGGTGAGGGTCAGGAATGAGGGTGAGGGCCATCCCTGATGTACCAGGCCTCCTAGGTTAGGCCCAATGGTACCAAGCAAGACCTACCACAAAAGTTAAGGATCCCAGTGCAAAATGAAAATGCAGGACTCCTTGCTACAAAAGTTATTAAGAATTATATTCGGCCAGTCGTGGTGGCTCACGCCTGTAATCCCAGCACTTTGGGAGGCCAAGGTGGGGGCGGATCACCTGAGGTCAGGAGTTCGAGACCAGCCTGACCAACATGGTGAAACCCCGTTTGTACCAAAGATACAAAATTAGCCAGGCGTTGTGGCACAAGCCTGTAATCCCAGCTACTTGGAAGGCTGAGGCAGGAGAATCGCTCGAACACGGGAGGCGGAGTTTGCAGTGAGCCGAGACCTCGCCATTGCACTCCAGCCTGGGCAACAAGAGCAAAACTCAAAAATATATATATATATATTCAAGACAGTAGCAGCAGAGCATTAAACCAAGCATGGGGCCGTGTGCAACTGCACAGGTTGCATGCCCATGAAGCCAGCCCTGATACCAAGCTACAAGCAGAGTAGGCGGGGTACAGACCCTATTGTCCCCTCCTCCAAGGAAAAGGCAAGAGAGGCAAGCTCATCTACCATCCCTACCCCAGCTCATTTTTCCCAAAAGAAAAGGGAACATACCATTCCAGGAATCTCCTCTCATCCTCTCCTGGAGGGGAAAAAATGAATCTGCAGCCCACTTCCCCTCCACGGACACACATGGGAACTAACCCCAGTTCCCAGAGCCACATTTTTTTTTTTTTTTTTTTTTTTTTTTTTTTTGAGACGGAGTCTCGCTCTGTCGCCCAGGCTGGAGTGCAGTGGCGCGATCTTGGCTCACTGCAAGCTCCGCCTCCCGGGTTCACGCCATTCTCCTGCCTCAGCCTCTCTGAGTAGCTGGGACTACAGGCGCCCGCCACCATGCCCGGCTAATTTTTTGTATTTTTAGTAGAGACGGAGTTTCACCGTGGTCTCGATCTCCTGACCTCGTGATCCGCCCGCCTCGGCCTCCCAAAGTGCTGAGATTACAAGCGTGAGCCACCGCACCCGGCCCACATTTTTTTTTTTTTTAAGACGGAGTCTCTCTCTGTTGCCCAGGCTGGAGTACAGTGGTGGGATCTCAGCTCACTGCAACCTCTGCCTCCCAGGTTCAAGCAATTCTCCTGCCACAGCCTCCCGAGTAGCTGGGATTACAGGTATGTACCACCACACCCAGCTAATTTGTGTATTTTTAGTAGAGACGGGATTTCCCCATCACGGCCAGGTTGGTCTCAAACTCCTGACCTCAAGTGATCTGCTCCCCTCAGCTTCCCAAAGTGCTGGGATTACAGGTGTGAACCACCACGCCCGGCCCACAGAGCCACTTTACAATGTCCTGCCCACAGAAGGAGGGAGAGCATGCCCTGTCCCTCATGCCCTCTCCTCTCCTTTACCCTCTGCAGAGTTGACTGAGGTGCAACAGCAGCTGCTGGCCATGTCCAGGGAGAAGGGGATCCTTTCCCAATAGATGGAGCTGGAGAGGGGCCTGGGGGATGACAACGAGGAGAAAATTGAGTTTGAGCTCATCCAGCTCCACCCCCACACTTGTGGATGGGCACTCTGAGGCCCAGAGAGCACACAAGACTTTAGGGCCACACAGCAGGCTCTTAGCAGAACTCTCTACAGAACTTAGGTCTCCGGATTCTTCATCCTTGCCCATCTCTGCTTCACTCTAGCATTAACAGGCAGAGGGGGGATCAAGGATGGGGACTGTAATAAAATAGCTTGCTGAATAGAAAGAGAGGCTGGGTGCGGTGGCTCACACCTATAATCCCAGAACTTTGGGAGGCCGAAGCAGGAGGATTGCTTGAGGCCAAGAGTTCCACACCAGCTTGGGCAACATAGCCAGACCCCATCTCTATTTAATATAAGAAATAATAAAAAATATCGCTTCTCGGCCTTTTGGCTAAGATCAAGTGTAGAAATAATAAAAAATAAAAAGTAAAAGAATGGCAGAGTGATGCCATCTTGAAGCAAAACTGCCATGGTGACTGGTATTGGATTCCTGATTCCAGCAGCAAAGTCTTTAAACAATGCCTGTAGCATAGATAACCCTTGTATTAGTCCATTCTCACACTGCTATGAAGAAATACCTGAGACTGGGTAATTTATAAGCGAAAGACATTTAATTGACTCACAGTTCCACATTGCTGGGGAGGCTTCAGGAAACTTATGATTACGGCAGAAGGGAAGAGAGAAGCAGACACCTTCACAGAGCAGCAGGACAGAGTGAGTGCAAGCAGGGGAAATGCCAGACACTTATAAAACCATCAGATCTCATGAGACTCACTCATGATCATGAAAACAGCATGGGGGTAACCACCCCCATCACCCAATTACCTCCACCCGGTCCCACCCCCGACACATGGAGATTATGGTGATTGTAATTCAAGATGAGATTTTGGGTGGGGGACACAGCCAAACCATACCAATCCCTCATAAAGTAACAATGCCTGTAACACAGATACTCCCTCATACAGACGTGTATCTAACCTCCCCAGTGGTCGTGACTTTTGCAAGACAGTCTGAGCCATGACTGGCTGCACCTGTTTTACTCTAAAAGCTTGTCATAGAAAAGATATTTTCTGGACAGCAGGTGTGGGGAACCACTTTTGTTCATAAGTCCCTGTTAAATGTTTCTTTCTAAGAAGCTGGATTTGTCAGCCTCTTTCTTTCTTTCTTTTTCTGAGACGAAGTCCCGCTGTTGTCCCCCAGGCTGGAGTACAATGGTGGGATCTCGGCTCACTGCAACTCCGCCTCCTGGGTTCAGGCGATTCTCCTGCCTCAGCCTCCCGAATAGCTGGGATTACAGGCGTCTGCCACCATGCCCAGCTAATTTTTGTATTTTTAGTAGAGACAGGATTTCACTATGTTGGCCAGGCTGGTGTTAAACTCCTGACCTCAGATAATCCGCCTGCCTCGGCCTCCCAAAGTGCTGGAATTACAGGCATGAGCCACCACCCCTGACCTGTCAGCCTCTTTGGCCTTTCAATTCCCTTGGCCTTTGGAGGTAGGTTTGCAGATATCTGCTCACTGCAGAACAGGGACAGGGGCTGAAATTTAAATTTTTACTGAAAATTAAAATTTAAAATTTTACTGCAGGCCAGGCATGGTGGCTCACACCTGTAATCCCAGCACTTTCGGAGGCCAAGGCAGACAGATCACCTGAGGTCAGGAGTTCGAGACCCATCTGGCCAACCTGGTGAAACCCCATCTCTACTAAAAATACAAAAATTAGCTGGGCATGGTGGTATGTTCCTGTACATACAGCTACTCGGGGGGGCTGAGTCAAGAGACTTGCTTGAACCTGGGAGGCAGAGGCTGCAGTGAGCCGAGATCGTGCCACTGCACTCCAGCCTGGGCGATAGAGGAAGACTCTGTCTCAAAAATAGATAGATAGATAGATAGATAGATAGATAGATAGATAGATAGATAGATAGATAAATGATAGATAATAAAATACAATTTTACTGCAGACCACTTCCGAAGTTGGTGGCTCCCTAAATGCAAAGCATCCTGTGATGTTTTTTCTCCACTGTGCAGATGGAAACCATCCTGGACTAGAATTTCTTTCAGGGAGAGGTGGAGCCCTTCTGTCTTTACTTTGAGCTGCTCAGGGGGTTCTGAGGTGAGGAGCTGAAAGTGGTCAGGCCCTGATGGGACTCTGTGGCCTTGACATACAAGGAGACCAAAGAGACAGATCCTCCTTACACCTGGGAGCCAAATGCCTCGACACTGCTCTGTGTCCTGTAAGCCAGCCTCTCCAACTTTTGGGTGCTGGCCAACAACACTTGGCTCTCCAGATATTTTATTCATCAGGGATCCCCAGCCCTGCCCGCCCATGGCTAGGGAAGACAGGGTGGGGCTTGAGGACAAGCCTAGGGGAGCTGGTGAAAATACAGAGTAGCGGCCAGGCGTGGTGGCTCGTGCCTATAATCCCAGCACTTTGGAAGGCCGAGGTGGGTGGATCACCTGAGGTCAGGAGTTCAAGACCAGCCCGGCCAACATGGTGAAACCCCATCTCTACTGAAAATGCAACAATTCTTCGGGTGTGGTGTCGTGCATCTGCAATCCCAGCTACTCTGGGGGCTGAGGCAGGAGAATCGCTTGAACCCGAGAGGCGGAGTTTGCAGTGAGCCAAGATTGGCACTCCAGCCTGAACAACAAGAGCGAAACTCAATCTCAAAAAAAAAGAAAAAGAAAAAGAAAAAAAAATACAGAGAAGCTCCAACACGTGCTCCCATGCATCAGCAGGGGCTCAGGAAGAAGTGGGTTGCTGGGAGGATCACCTGACAGAGGAGACTTCTCTGGATTTGGGCTGGAGGCTGGCAGTGGCCTCCTTGCCCAGATGGGGCTGATGGGTAAGGGGATTGGCAGTGGAGGGGTGGGGGCAGTGAAGGCTGACACCTTGAAGCTGGATACTGAGTTTGACACACTTAGAGCTGAACACTGATGTCTGTTCAGTCAGAGTTTGGGGAGGTCTTGGACTCCAAAGCCGATTTGGGAATTTGGGAAGAAACATTAAAGCTTTTTAGAGAATAAGGAAAGAGTATGGCAGCTTTACTCTGTTCAGAAAGGAGAATTTATGGAAGTATAGCTCACAGTCTGTGATCTGTGACCCCAAACATCCAACCTCCCATATGAGAGATAAAACACAGCATCCCTAGGAAGCATTCTTCCTGTGCCTCCACCAGGCAGTCATGCCCCAGCCCAGCCTGTCTTCATCCCTAACCATTACCATTCCACCTCCTTTTGTTCAGGGCAGGTCTGGGAATATGTTCGTGTGAGGGGTCACTTCTTGCAAATGCTCCAGTTATCCTGCACCCTTCAAGTAGGCTCCAAATCCTACAACATTCTCCTTGCCCTCCCAACTCCAAGAGTGCCAGCTTCTTCCCATTCTGGCCAGAGTTTGTGACTTCCATGAACGCCCATTATCTACTTTTCTCTGTTTCCTCTGGCCCCTTGCTGAGGGGGAAATCAATAATAATAAAAAGGAAGCCAGGCACAGTGGATCACACCTTAACCCCAGCAATTTGGGAGGCCAAGGCGGGCGCATCACTTGAGGCCAGCAGTTCGAGACCAGCCTGGCCAATGTGGTGAAACTTCGTCTCTACTAAAAACACAAAAAATAGCCCGGTGTGGTGGTGTGCACCTGTAGTCCCAGCTACTCGGGAGGCTGAGGCAGGAGAATCACTTGAACCTGGGAGGCGGAGGTTGCAGTGAACCAAGATTGTGCCACTGCACTCCAGCCAGCAAGAAAGTGAGGCTCGATCTCAAAAAACAGCAACAAAAACAATAATAAAAGGGAAAATGAGTAAGGAAATAATGCCCTGTCCCAATGACTGCGTCTGTCTGCAGCGCACTCTATGGGTCAGAGAGACAGAAAGGGTCCCACGCGGCAGGTCCCTGGGGCTTCCTCTCCTAAATCAATTCCCTCTTCTGATCGCCCTCTCCTAACAACCCTGCGTGGTCACAAGCTTGGTCTCTAAATCAGAGGTGATCATTGTCCATCACTACCTTGATTGACCACCAGAGGGAGGTAGAGAGCACAGTTTACCGCCTGCCTGAGCAGCACTCACCCCATGCCCTCCTGCCTCAGCATTAAGTCTCTTTTAATTGACCTGAAGCGTCCTTACAAGGCAGTCTAACTTAAATATCCGCCAGTACAATTTAAATTCTGCCTCAGGCCAGGTGCACTGGCTCACGCCTGTAACCCCAGCACTTTGGGAGACCGAGGCAGGAAGATTGCTTGAGCCCAGGAGTTCAAGACCAGCCTGAACAACATAGGGAGACTCCCTTCTCTACAAAAAATTGAAAAGTGAGCCAGCATGACTGGGCGCAGTGGCTCAAGCCTGTAATCCCAGCACTTTGGGAGGCCGAGGTGGGCAGATCACCTGAGGTCAGGAGTTCGAGACCAGCCTGGCCAAGATGGCCCGTCTCTACTAAAAATACAAAAAATTAGACAAGCATGGTGGTGCGTGCCTGTAATCCCAGCTATTTTGGAGGCTGAGGTAGGAGAATCGCTTGAACCCGGGAGGCGGAGGTTGCAGTGAGCCAAGATTGCACCATTGCACTCCAACCTGGGCGATAAGAGCGAGACTCCATCTCAAAAAAAAAAAAAAAAAGCCAGGCGTGGTGACACATGCCTATAGTTCCAGGTACTGGGAGCAGGGAGCGGGCGCTGAGATGAGAGAATCCCTTTAGCCCAGGAAGTCAAGGCTGCAGTGAGCCATGACTGCACCACTGCACTCCAGCCTGGGCAACAGAGTGAGAACCTGTCTCAAAAAAAAGAAAGAAAGAAAGAAAAGAAAAAGACGCAGCCAGGCACAGTGGCTCAAGCCTGTAATCCCAGCAATTTCAGAGGCCAAGGTGGGTGGATCACCTGAGGTCAGGAGTTCAAGACCAGCCTGGCCAACATGGTGAAACCCCGTCTCTACTAAACATACAAAAATTAGTTGGGAGCGGTGGCATGTGCCTGTAATCCCAGCTATGCAGGAGGCTGAGGTAGGAGAATTGCTTGAACCCAGGAGGCAGAGGTTGCAGTGAGCCGAGATTACGCCACTGCACTCCAGCCTGGGAGACAGAGTGAGACTCCATCTCAAAAAAAAAAAAAAAAAAAAAAGAAAGAAAAAGAGGCAGGGCACCCTGGATGGGAGGAAGGAGCACCACCAAGACAAGCTTAAATGTGGATATTTTCATTCCAAAAGCACAAAAACTTCAACCTGGCTAACCCCGAAAGCCCATATATCTCCTCCCTGCCTTGAACTCACCAAGCCCCCTGCTTGGAATACCAGTAGGCAGTCTGGGGGAATGGGGCAATGTGGTGCAAGCAGGGTCGGGATGACACCAGGAGTGTGAGGACAGGCCCGGCAGAGTGCTCTGAGATCAGAGCGAAGGCGGGAGAAATGAGAGAAGCAAGACTTCCTGGTCAGAGGAGAGAAAGCTGACTAGATGGGCTTTGCGGGTCCTCAGGGAGAGCAGAGCCATGTGTGGCTTTTAGATGCCACTGTTCTCCAGATCTTTGCAGAATCCACTAGACTAGGAACCTTGGCCTGCAGCCAGTGGGAGAAGGGTAGTCACTGGGAAGAAACTCCCAAAAGTCTGACTGAGGCAATGCTAGGCTGGTGAGAAGGTGGGAGTGGGATTACCTTCCCCGGAGCTGATTAAGGCATACGGAGACTGCACAGCCTCAGGACTATATGCTGAAATGCAGGTGTCATGTCAGTGTAGTGGCTGAGAGATACAGGGAGAAAGAGGTGGAAATCCAGGAAGAACCAGGAAAACAGACAGAGATGAAAAGACTGTAACACATAATAGGTTTCTATGTAAATATGTGCTTGTGATAGGGACCAGATGACTAACGACAACTTTTTTTTTTTTTTAATCGGAGTCTTGCTCTGTTGCCCAGCCTGGCATGCAGTGGCGTGATCTCAGCTCACTGCAACCTCCACCTCCCGGGTTCAAGTGATTCTCCTGCCTCAGCCTCCCAAGTAGCTGGGATTACAGGCACCTGCCACCATGCCCAGCTAATTTTTGTAGTTTTGGTAAAGATGATGTTGCCCTCATGTTTGCCAGGCTGGTCTCGAACTCCTGACCTCAGGTGATCCACCCACTTCGGCCTCCCAAAGTGCTGGAATTACAGCCGTGAGCCACCACACCCAGCCTAACGACAACCTTCCTACACACTCAAGCCCCCACCTCTGCCTCTCCTAAGGAGAAGGGACGTTTGATTGCTGGAATGGCTGGAGCTGTGGAAGGAGGATGAAGTATTGGATGGCTGCAGTGAGCCGTGATGGAGCCACTGCACTCCAGCCTGGGTGACAGAGCGAGGCCCTGTCTCAAAAAGGTGTAGGGTGGATGGGAAGGAATGTAAAGAAAAAGAGAGTGAGCAGGGACCAGAGAGGCAGGGGCAGGGTTTGGCTTTGTTCTGTTTCAAGACATAGAGAAGAGATATTTGGGAACATCTGTCATATTGAATGAGACTTTGGGGACCCAAGTGGAGTGATGACTATTTTAGGGAGTTTTCCTGAGTGTGGAATGGTCTAGTCTCATTCACCATCAGCCCCTCAAGGAAACCTTCAGTAAAGATGGAATTGGCCGGGTGCGGTGGCTCATCCTGTAATCCCAGCACTTTGGGAGGCCGAGGCAGGCGGATCATGAGGTCAGGAAATCAAGACCCTCCTGGCCAACATGGCGAAACCCTGTCTCTACTAAAAATACAAAATTAGCCAGGCGTGGTGGCACGTGCCTGTAATCCGAGCTACTCGGGAGGCTGAGGCAGAGAATTGCTTGAACCCAGGAGGTGGAGGTTGCAGTGAGCTGAGATTGCACCGCTGCACTCCAGCCTGGAGGACAGAGTGAGACTCCTTCTCAAAAAAAAAAAAAAAAAAGATGGAATTTACTCTTCACGGCATTCAGGGTTGCGTTTCTTTTTCAATGAGTGGTACTGAGAAGAGCCTCAAGGTGGGAGCAGGAAGGCTCTGCTGTGTCAGGTTATACCTGCACATATGCATGGCCACATAGCCCAACACTGTAAGGGCCTTGCTTGTAAGTCCCTTATTCTGTCCTCTAGCAATGTGACCATGTAGGCAACATTTGAAATTCCTTTAAAATTCCTTCTAGGCAGAGATTTAAGCTAAGAGGAGGACCTGAGTGACCTCTGGGGCGACATCTGAAAGCCCACGACAAGCCTCCTGGGCCTTTCCATGAATTACGCTGTGCCCCTGCCTACGGATATGCTTATGTGTGTATACAATATTCTGTGAGGAGCAGAGACGCTGAACACTAAACAACAGAAACCCATTTGGTCTAACTCCATCTCTGCCTACTCAGACATCTGCTTCTAGTGGTATCAGAGCTATGTCTATGTAGCTAAAACAAATGGAGTAAGGCAGCAATACACACAGGCTGACAAGCCCCGGATGGAGGGCGGCACTGCAGATGCTCTGCTCTCTGCTGGAATGTGTGGACATACAGGAATCCCTATCCCAGGACACCTGCAGACCCCCACCATGAATCTGAGATGCTCCCCAATGACGGTGATGATAACAGAACAAAGATGCCATCCTTGGTCACTCACACATACGCGCGCGCACACACACACACACACACACACTCCCACTGCCTCCCTCTGCACCCCTCCCAAAGGCACCTGCCTTCCTCTCCTCTTGATCCACAAGCCAACCTCCAGCTGCCACCTCTCTATCAGCCTTAGCTACCCCCACCCACGCTGGCACCTGCCTGGCAGCTCCCTATCCACCCCCTCAGCCCTCAGGAGGCCAGGGCACATGTGAAACAGGTTGATGCTGTTCTCCCGGAAGTGGAGCGGGAGGGGGGTGGGGTCAGTAGGGCAGGCGGGGTCCCTGGAAGCCTCTGTCCCTGCATAAAACAGCCTGTCCTGGCAAGGGATGGTCATCCTCTCAACCTACAGACCCAGCGAGCCCTAGGCCCTCACCCCAGACCCAGGTGCTGGACAGGACCCAGCCCCGCTCCCAGGTAAGAACTTGATGACAGCAGGGAAGGCAAGGGTGCTCTGGGGACATAGGGAGATGGGGGGACCAAGAAGGGCATGGAACTCCCCTAGAGTCCAGTGGGATAAGTATCCCTGTAGGCCTTGGGGAGGGAAGGGAGAGGCAGACCTGTGGACATCTCTCCGGTGAAGAGGAGGCTGCTGTTGCCCAAGCCCTTCCCAGGTGCACCCAGGTGGCACCAGGAGGTTGTCCTGCCCCATCCTGGCCCTCCCAGCAATGAGGGTAAAAAAAAAAAAAGCACCTTCAAGCTGGCAGAACAGCCCCACGCATCTGTGCCGTGCTTCCTGCCCCCCGGCTGCTGTGAAGTGCCCGTGGTGGATGTGGGGTGCTTCCACGCCAGCTGGTGTGGCCTCTTCCACCCACAGGGATAACTGGGGTGTGCCGATAGGCCACCCAGCCAGAGCACCTGGACTCAAACTTCAAAGACAGAGACTTAAGATGTTGACCCTCAGGTCAGGTGCAGTGGCTCACACGTGTAATCCCAGCACTTTGGGAGGGTGAGATGGGCAGCTCACCTGAGGTCAGGAGTTCAAGACCAGCCTGGCCAACACGGCAAAACACCATCTCAACTAAAAACACAAAAATTAGCTGGGCATGGTTGCAGGCACCTGTAATCCCAGCTACCTGGAAGGCTGAGGCAGGAGAATCACTTGAACCCAGGAGATAGAGGTTGCAGTGAGCCGAGATCGTGCCACTGCACTCCAGCCTGGGCAACAAGAATGAAACTCCGTCTCAAAAAGAAAAAAAAATGTTGCCCCTCAGGTTCCCATGGGCCCCACATTCTCCAGGGCCCTCTCACCCTAGCGCACACCTCTCAGGGCCACATTCATTGATTCTTTCCACACACATTTGCCAAGCTCGAACTCTGTGCCAGGTGTGGTACTTTCTGCTGCAGAGGTGACTATGACCCATTTCCTGCCCTCTGGGAAGTCACAGATGAGGAGCTGATAGGGTCAGGTGAGCAGATCATAATAACAGGAAGGTGCATCAGAAGAGCGCTTTGGAAACACAGATACGGTCACCAGCTGCCTGGAGGACTGAGAGAAGAGGTCCCAGGAGGTGACCTAAATTGAGTGTTAGAGGAGGACTAGGGAGTCTTCAGATCTGGAAGGGGGTATTGTAAGCAGAGGGGGCAAAGGTGAAGAGCATCAAAATGCCTGGATCCTGGCTGGGCACAGAGGCTCACACCTGTAATCCCAGCACTTCGGGGGGCTGGGGTGGGAGGATCACTTGAGCCAGGAATTTGAGCCCAGCCTGGGAAACATAGTGAGACTCTGTCTCTACAAAAAAATTTAAAAATTAGCCAAGTGCACAACTGCAGTCCCAGCTACTCAGGAGGCTGAAGTGGGAGGATCAATCAAGCCTTGGCGGTCAAGGCTGCAGTGAGCTGTGATCACGCCACTGCACTCCAGCCTGGGCAACAGAGTAAGACCCTGTCTCGGAAGAAAAGAGAAGAAAGCGAAGCGAAGCGAAGCAAGGCGAGGCAGAGGGAAGGAAGGAAGGGAAGGAAGGAAAGAAGGAAGGAAAGAAGGAAGGAAGGAAGGAAGGAAGGAAGGAAGGAAGGAAGGAAGGAAGGAAGGAAAGAAGGGAGGGAGGAAGGAAGGAAGGAAAGAAGGGAGGGAGGAAGAAAGAGAGAGAGAGAGAGAGAAAGAAAAGAAAAGAAAAGAAAAGCTCCAGCTGGGCTCCGTGGCAGTGAAGAAAATGAGTGTGGAGTGAGAAAAATGCCCTTGACAAAGAAAAAGGAGGTGTGGCTTTGCTGGCCATCTATGGGACTTTGGGGCAACTCTTTCAACTCTCCAGCCCTAGGTTCCTCATCATAAAATGCAGACTCCCTTGGTTCTTTCCAGCTGTGATATGAGACAATCCAGGCATCTCTAAGAGCTCTCCCTGCCCCAGAGCCGGGTAAACCCTCTCTGCAGGGGCCCAGCCCATATCCCGGGCTCCTTGGCAGCGACCTTGACACTCTCCTGTCTCCCCACCTCCATAGAGACAATGACCATGTTTGAAAATGTCACCCGGGCCCTGGCCAGACAGCTAAACCCTCGAGGGGACCTGACACCCCTTGACAGCCTCATCGACTTCAAGCGCTTCCATCCCTTCTGCCTGGTGCTGAGGAAGAGGAAGAGCACGCTCTTCTGGGGGGCCCGGTACGTCCGCACCGACTACACGCTGCTGGATGTGCTTGAGCCCGGCAGCTCACCTTCAGGTCAGCCTCGAGCAGGGCTAGGAACTGAGGGATACTGAGGGACGGGGGCTGGGCACCTGGCCTGCAAGGAGGACCTCAAAGCTCCCTCTGGCCAGAGGTGATTAGATGTCATCTAGCCCAAAGTCATCACCAGGAGCTGAGGAGGCTGGGGGTCGGGGGATACCTCTCAGCTCAGCCTCTTTTATTTATTTACTTGTTTGTTTTTGTAGCGATGGGTTCTTGCTTTGTTGCCCAGGCTGGTTTCAAACTCCTGGGCTCAAGCAATCCTTCCACCTTGGCCTCCCAAAATGCTGGGATTACAGGCGCGAGTTACTGCGCCCAGCCAGCCCAGCCCCTTTCGTCTTTTCCCTCCTGCAGACCCAACAGACACTGGGAATTTTGGCTTTAAGAATATGCTGGACACCCGAGTGGAGGGAGATGTGGATGTACCAAAGACGGTGAAGGTGAAGGGAACGGCAGGGCTGTCGCAGAACAGCACTCTGGAGGTCCAGACACTCAGTGTGGCTCCCAAGGCCCTGGAGACCTTGCAGGAGAGGTGAGAGTGGGCAGGACCGAGGGTCGCCCGGGGTGTGCTTGGGGCAGTGCCTGGCAAGGGTGCTTGGGGCCTTGAGTTGAAAGGTAGGACCCCTGCACTGACCTTTGCCAATGTGGTCACCACAGGGGAGCTCTTGAAGGCAACCCTTCTGGCCCATGGCTACACCCAGGCCATTTCCTAGTCACACCTCCCGGTACTGCCACCGTCCCCAGGACCACCTCCCCACTGTCACACATGCATGGGGAGGATGATGTCCACACTAGCTTGCTGTGTGATCTTGGAAAAGTCACTTCTCTTGGGACCTCAGTTTTCTTTTCTGCAAAATGACAGGATTGGATGATCATCTCTAAGGCTCCTTCTAACTCTAAGACTATGCAATACACTAGAAAAAGGAGGGATGGGTCTTAACGGCCCCCAGCTGAGACCTGAGCACTGTGTTCTGCTCCCATAATTGAAGCCTCCTGCCTGACCCCCAAACACACTAAGCACGCCCTCGGGAATGCTGCCCCACAGCACAAAGGGTGTGGCAGGTGCCACGTTGATGCTGGGCACCACGGATGTTTGGCTTGACACGGGAACTGACTTTTAAGTAGTTAAGTAGTGGTTGAAAGAAGGAGGTAAGGACTGTGAAGGCCAGAAGGAAGGGCCGGGGTAGTCATCCAGCAAGAATGTATATAGTAAAGCACTCTACTACGGGCTGGGGTGCGCCTAGAACATCTTTGTCCAAGAACCTTGCAGTCCAGGAAGGTGAAAATTTTAAAAACCTGTGCAACAGTAATTATAATCAAAGCCAAGAAGTGCTGAGTGCTGTAGTGATGGTTTGACTGAGTCTTGTGGCGGGTCAAAGGGACTTCTGGCTGGAGAAACAAGGGAAGATCTCACAGACATGGCAGCCTCTGTTTCGGGCCTTGAAAGATGAGCAGAAATTGGGCATGCAGGGCTGGGAGAAGGGTATTATGAAGGCACACAGGTCAGCAATCTCAAAACCACCAAGGGCCAGGAACAGCCAGCATGGCAGGGACAGAAAAGATGTGAGTAGAACGAGCAGGAAATGCAGGTGAACCCAAACCATGGAAGAGGCAAGTGGCAGCTCCAGGAGACTGAACTGTAGGCACCAGGAAGATCCTGAAAATGTTCTGATGTGTCCCATGACTAATCCAGCCAGGTGGAGGAAGTGTGTCAGATAGGGGAAGACGAACAGGGGTTTGAAGCAGTCAGACAAGGCAAGACACTTTTCTTCTTTTTTTTGTTTGAAACGGATTTTTGCTCTTGTTGCCCAGGCTGGAGTGCAGTGGTATGATCTCGGCTCACTGCAACCTCCGCCTCCCAGGTTCAAGCAATTCTCCTGCCTCAGCCTCACGAGTAGCTGGGATTACAGGTGCCCGCCACTACGCCCGGATAATTTTTTAATTTTTAAATTTTATTTATTTATTTATTTTGAGATGGAGTCTTGCTCTGTCACCCAGGCTGGAGTGCAGTGGCATGATCTCAGCTCACTGCAACCTCCGCCTCCTGAGTTCAGGCAATTATCCTGCCTCAGCCTCCCAAGTAGCTGGGACTACAGGTGTCTGCCACCACGCCCAGCTAATTTTTTATATTTTTAGTAGAGACAGAGTTTCACTATATTGGCCAGGCTGATCTCGAACTCCTGACTTTGTGATCCGCCTGCCTCGGCCTCCCAGAGTTCTGGGATTACAGGGAAGTAATCCCAGTTAAGTAGTGGTTGAAAGAAGGAGGTAAGGTGGCACGTGAGCCACCGTGCCCGGCTAATTTTTGTATTTTTAGTAGATGTGGGGTTTCACCATGTTAGTCAGGCTGGTCTTGAAGTCCTGACCTCAGGTGATCCGCCTGCCTCGGCCTCCCAAAGTGCTGGGATTACAGGCGTGAGCCACTGCGCCCGGACTTTTTTGTGTGTTTGTTTGTTTTGAGACAGAGTCTCTCTCTGTCGCACAGGCTGGAGTAAGGTGACACGATACCAGGTCACTGCAACCTCCGCCTCCTGGGTTCAAGCAATCCTCCTGCCTCAGCCTCATGAGTAGCCGGGATTGCAGGTGCACACCACCACACCCAGCTAATTTTCGTATTTTTGGAAGAGATGGGGTTTTACCATGTTGGCCAGGCTGGTCTCGAACTCCTGACCTCAGGTGATCTGCCCACCTCGGCCTCCCAAAATGCTGGGATTACAGGCGTGAGCCACCACCCCCAGCCAAGACACTGTTCTTCTATCCCATGAGCAATGAAAACTGAGGACCTGAGCTGGGGAAGGGCAAGAGGAGTGAAGAGGGAGGAATGGATGCACCACCCATTGCCAATGGTGATAGAATGGCCTGGGCTTGGTAGCTGATTGCAGGATGAGGGAAAGGGTTTTATCAAAGGTGACTGTGAGATTTTACCCAGGTTGTGACATTATAGGACATTAAAGGTACCATTACAGGTGACAAACAGGAAGACACAGGTTAGAGGTAGATTTGGAGATTGTGAGTTCCTTTTGGATGTTTTGAGTTTCTGGTTCTGCTGAGACATCAGCTGAGAATGTTTAACAGGTGGTTGGAAATAAGGGCCTGGAGCTCAGGAGAGAGGTCAAAATGAAGATACACACAAGGTAATCAGCAATATAAAGATTAAAACTGTAGGAGCCAGGGGAGGACTCTCACTCCCGTAAGTCCAGCACTTTGGGAAGCCAAGGCAGGATTGCTTGAGCCCAGGAGTTCAAACCAGCCTGGGCAAGAGAGTGAAACCCCCATCTCTACAAAAAATGCAAATATTAGCTGGGCATGGTGGTGCGCCTAGAGTCTCAGCTACTCAGGAGGTTGAGGCAAGAGGATCACTTAAGCCCAAGAGCTCAAGTCTGCAGTGAGTTATGATCGAGCCACTGCACTTCAGCCTGGGCAACAGAGTGAGACCTTAAAAAAAAAGAAGAAAAAACTGTAGGAGTGAGTTTGGTGGGGGGAGCTTTTGGAGGGAGTTGAGAAAACAGGACTGAGAACAGAATCTTACAGAACATAAAATTTTAGAGAACCAAAGAAACTGGAAAATGAGGTGCAGACAGAATGGATAAGATTTAGAAACTAGAAGTATTGGAGTTGAGCCAGGGTGGTACAGTGTGACTGGAAGCCAAGAGAAGCCAGCGTTGCACGGAGAGTTTCCACAGCAGGATCGAGCATTGCACAGAGTTCGGCAAGGTCATTGAGACTGATAGGTAGGAGATCATTGTAATTTCAGCTGAGTAGTGGAAATAGAAGGCAAATTACAAAGAATTTAGGTGGACCAGGCATGGTGGCTCACATCTGTAATCCCAACTATTCGGGAGGCTGAGGGAGAAGAATCACTTGAACCCAGGAGGCAGAGGTTGTAGTGAGCCAAGATCATGCCACTGCGCTCCAGCCTGGGTGACAGAGTGAGTGAGACTCAGTCTCAAAAAAAAAAAAAGAATTTTTTGGATATATTTGCCAATGAAATGAAGGAAAAAAATAGGATAGTAATTTGAGGGAGTGGCATGATCAAAGCGAACAAATTTGTTAGGATTAGGGACACGTTTATATATGGAAGCAGACAGAAGGAGCAAGTGGAGGGGAGGAACTGGTGTTAACAGCAAGAGAGAGCATAAGACGTGGAGAGAAAGGATCCCAGAGAGATGAATAGGGAGGAAAGAGGGGGGCGCATCTACCCCTGAACTGGAGGAAACGGGGGTAAGAAGCGCCCAAGAGGCCCTGTTCCCGGCCAGGTGCTGGCCCAGACAATTGCCGAGTTTATCTCTGAGCAACCCAGGAGGTCAGCATCATTATACTCATTTCATAGATGAGGCAACTAAGACTCAGAGAAGCTGCCCTGCCGGTAAGCATGAGATCTGGGTTTCAACCTCAGCCCTAGTCCAGAGTCCTCACTCCTTCCCTGCCACCACAATGTCTAGCTCCTGGGAAGGACAGAAGGAAAGAGGAGGATGTGGTACAGGCAGGAAGGAGCTCTGAACGGTTCCCTTATGTTTCTCCTGCCACAGGAAGCTGGCAGCAGACCACCCATTCCTGAAGGAGATGGAAGATCAAGGGGAGAACCTATATGTGGTGATGGAGGTGGTGGAGACGGTGCAGGAGGTCACCCTGGAGCGAGCCGGCAAGGCAGAGGCCTGCTTCTCCCTCCGCTTCTTCGCCCCATTGGGGCTACAGGTTTGATTCAAACACACACACACACACACTCTCACACCCACACTCACACTCACACATACACATTTACATTCAGCTCTTCCTTGGAGGCTTCATTAGCTTTACCTGATCAGCACCCACCGAGGATGCTGAAAAGGGCCACTCCTTCCCCCGGCTCTTCAAGATCCAAACCCCAGACACATGCCCCCTCCCTGGTCAGTGGCACCCAGTGAGGGCAGATCGCTGCGCCAGATGCCACAGGGAACTACTGGGGAAGGGGAAAGTCACATTCCTGGGTTTTCCCTCATGGTGCTCCCAATCCAAAGAGGAGACAACTTTACTCTCAGAAAGTCCTCAGGTTCATAGAGGAGACACAGAGGCTAAAGCCCAGAGAACACAGGCTTGGAAAAGCCAATGGAAATAAGGAATGGTCTCCATACCTCTATCTATTGCATCTAAATATTCAAGGGATGATTTGGGATTTGGAGCTGGGAGTAGGGGTTAGTCATGGAAGGTGTCCTGAAAGAGGTAAGCATGGGACAGATAGTGAAGAGGAAGAAGGAGCCAGGGCTTGGATGGAAGCTCTAGGGTGATGTACAGGCAGGAGATGGAGCAGGTCTGCCCGGTTCCCTTCATGTATCTGAACCAGGAAGACAGATACAGGTCACTAGAGGGAAAATCAGCAGAAATGAGCGCAAGGACTTTGAAGTCCTTCCTCAGAGTCCAGACCGGGGACACCATTGAAGGCTTCCAACTTCTTATCTCCCTGAAGGCTCTCAGCCCTGACCCTGCACCTCCCCCAACTCGCACTCCCAATATCTCATACTTAAGATGTCCAGAGATTCACAAATTCTCATTATCTAATTCTAGGGATCCATAAACCACAAGGAGGCTGTAACCATCCCCAAGGGCTGCGTCCTGGCCTTTCGAGTGAGACAGCTGATGGTCAAAGGCAAAGATGAGTGGGGTGAGCAGAGACCCGCATGTTCTCCCCACAAGATGAGAATTACCTGCACCAATACTGAGACACCCTGGTCCCCTCTTGCGGAAATGTCAGAGAATGAGTAGGGGGGTGTATTGTACTGTGATACGACTGCAGCCACGGAGCCTGCTCTGGAGAGAAGGGTGAAGAGGCTCCTGGATTCTGAGCATCTTCTGGGTGCTGGGCACTGTGGTCATTGGGGGAGGGGGTACAAAGATGAACATGCACCGCCTCTGCTTTCAAGAAGTCTGCGGCCAAAGGAGGAAACAGAAAGAGACTGGAATGGAAGGTAGAAAGTAGTGTTCTCATAGTAGAGAATTTATCAAGGAAGAAAAGATTGCTTCCAGCAATGGAGGTTGAAGCCGGGAATTAAATGAAGCATTTAGGGTGCAAGGTCCTAGCCCTTAGCAGAGCCCTTTGGCTTGAGACTGAAGAAGGGAATGTGGGGCAGCTGCTAAGTGTCCTCCTGCCCTCCCTCCCTTGCCCTTCACAGATATTCCACATATCTGCAATGATAACATGCAAACCTTCCCTCCTGGAGGTAAGTGAAATTGCTTATGGGCTTCCCACATCTTCCGCCCTACCCCTGACATTATCTGCCAAAATCCTCCACCCTCTCCTAGCTTATACTATAATCCCCCAAGGAGCCTCTGCTTTTATTTCCCAAGTCCCTAAGAATACCTAGTCTCAAGTTTAGGAAAGACAGATAGAGGCATATAAATACTGTCCCAGAGAGATCTAGAAACAGACAGACAGAGACCGGAAGGCACAGTCAGAAGAAGAAGTAAGACTTGGAGACAGAGTGTGCTCCCGAATCGTGGGGGTGGATGAGCTAGCATAATCTCCCTGTGTTTTTATAATGATCACTGATGAAACTGCCTTGAAGACTGTTTTAGATGAAAAGGCAAAAATGGGTTCTGTGCTGACAGATGTGCATTTTTTCTGTCTTCAGAAAAGTCAGGAGAGGAGAAGGTCATCCGTAAGTGTTTCCTTTCATTCCGCTGAAACTTTCTTGACTCAGAATTTTAAAACTCCAGTCTTTTTCTTTCCTTCTGACAGGACTGACAGGGAAATAGCAGAGCGAATCTCAGCAAATAATTGTCCCCGAAACATGGCAGAAATTCCAATAGCTTGGGAAAAAACAGTGTGGAAAGGGGGAGTCTTTGGACAAGATGCCCAGGTGGTCTGATGCCTGAGACCTTTGTCCTCAACAGCCTTAGTAGCAGCCAGGCACAGTGATTCACGCCTATAATCCCAGCACTTTGCGAGGCTGAGGCAGGAGGATCCCTTGAGTTCAGGAGTTCAAGACCAGCCTGGGCAACATAGTGAGACACTGTCTCCATTTAAAAAAAATACTTTTTTTTTTTTGAGATGGAGTTTCACTCTTGTTGCCCAGGCTGGAGAGTAGTGGTGCAATTTCAGTCCACTGCAACCTCCACCTCTCCGGTTCAAGTGATTCTCCTACCTCAGCCTCCAGAGTAGCTGGGATTACAGGCACCTGCCACCACGCCCTGCTAATTTTTTGTATTTTTAGTAGAGAAGGGGTTTCACCATGTTGGTCAGGCAGGTCTCGAACTCCTGACCTCAGGTGATCCACCCACCTCAGCGTCCCAAAGTGTTGGTATTACAGGCGTGAGCCACGGCGCCTGGCCTTTTTTTTTTCTTTCTTGAGACAGAGTCTCATTCTGTCGCCCAGACTGGAGTGCAATGGTGAGATCTCAGCTCACTGCAACCTCCGCCTCCCGGGTTCAAGCAATTCTTGTGCCTCAGCCTCCTGAGTAGCTAGGATAACAGGCGCGGGTCACCACACTCGACTAATTTTTAGTATAGATAGGGTTTCACCATGTTGGCCAGGCTGGTCTCAAACTCCTGACCTCAGGTGATCCTCCCACTTTGGCCTCCCAAAGTGCTGGGATCACAGGTGTGAGCCACTGCGCCTGGCCTAAAAAAAAAAAAAAAAAAATTAAGAGTCTTAGTAGCTATAACCTGCTACACACACATCTGCAACTCGGCCGCCCAGCAACTGGGGCCAGAGCCACTGAGTCACAGTAATGCCAGGAACAAGGTAGCTGGGCTCTCCCAGGAGACAGGCAGGATGTATTTCCTCATCTTCCTTAGTGTCTCATCCCCTGGGTATGGCTGCCATTCTGAAGGATTGCATTCTTATCTTTTTTTTTTTTTTTCTCAGTTATCCAGGCATCTGATGTTGGTAAGAAACTTTGCGAGTTTCTCCCAAGACTTTGGCATGGAGGTAGTAGCATTAGGGGTAGAGAGAGGAGAAGGCAAAGTCATTCTTCTTTGTCAACTAACTCATGAGAAGGGAAAACATTCCTTCTTTCTCCACTTTTTGCTGGAGTCTCAAAGAAAAGTCAAGTGTGTACTGATATGGGATGAGGCCTGGGATCTCGGGAAGATTAACTGTTGGGTTAGATGATACATGCACCCTGGGCCACCTTCTCACCCCAACCCTCAGGTTAGGTTGGTGGATAGTTCTGTCACCGCATTCCTTGGTAAAGAAAAATGGGGCCAGGCTCAAACTGGGGGGTAGAGCATTGGCACCTAAAGGGGGCTGAGTGTAGAAGCCCTGCAGGGGGAATACTGACTGGAGGGGAAGGTGCCCGATGGAGGGCTGTGTGTCCCATTATCGTCCCCATAGGGGACGTACATGAAGGCTTCAGGGCACTAAAAGAAGAAGTTCAGAGAGAGACCCAACAAGTGGAGAAGCTGAGCCGAGTAGGGCAAAGCTCCCTGCTCAGCTCCCTCAGCAAACTTCTAGGGAAGAAAAAGGAGCTACAAGACCTTGAGCTCGCGGTGAGGACCTAGTGGAAGTGGGGAAGGGTGGGAGAAGGCATGTTTTGGCAAAGGTTTGGTGGGGGCGGGTATTGTAGCAGGTGGGGAGATCTGACAGGGGCAGGAGGTGAGTGGCCAGGGGAGTCCATCTTAGATACCTTCCCCAAGGCTGGCCACATGCCCCAAGGCTGCCAGGCCACTGCTCCTCCCTTTGTCCCCTGGAAAAGGGCAAACAGTGGGTTCCCCCAAGGCATATGCTCCCTCTGATGGCCAGAAGGGCCGTCTGCTGGAGGGGCTGGAACCTTCCCTTTCCAGAGTCCAAAACTCAGGGAACAAGGAACCCAGGAGTCCAGTACTGTTCAGGACATGAGGCCTCGAAAAAGAAATCAGGAAACGGAGAGAGTTCCCGCATGTCAAGGGGTTATTATGTGCTGGGCCCTGGGTTGGGCCCTTTCCTATGTTATCTTCAATAGTCGCCCACCTTCCCCCACAGCTTGAAGGGGCTCTAGACAAGGGACATGAAGTGACCCTGGAGGCACTCCCGAAAGATGTCCTGCTATCAAAGGAGGCCGTGGGCGCCATCCTTTATTTCGTTGGAGCCCTAACAGGTAAGTGGGGAATAAGGTCTTCATTTATAGATCTTTTCAGTAATAGGAATGAATCGCTTGAATCAATTCCCAAATGGATGAATAAATGAATGAATGAATGACAAATTATACCACAGTTAAGTAGTTTATATCTACATTTTTATAAATTGGTTTCATGGCTGGGTGCAGTGGCTCACGCCTGTAATCCCAGCACTTTGGGAGGCCAAGGCGTATGGATCACCTGTGGTCAAGAGTTTGAGCCCAGCCTGGCCAACATGGTGAAACCTCGCCTCTTCCAAAAATACAAAAATTAGCCAGGCGTGGTGGCAGCTGCCTGTAATCCCAGCTGCTTGGAAGGCTAAGACAGGAGAATCGCTTGAACCCGGGAGGGGGAGGGTGCAGTGAGCCAAGATCACTCCACTGCACTCCAGCCTGGGCAACAGAGCGAGACTCCATCAAAAAAAAAAAAATTTGTTTCATTCCTAAGGATTTGCTTGGTCACATTGGGTGGTCTGAGAAGACAGCCTAGTCTTGCTAATAGAGGTTGAATAACCCTAGTTTTATCAGCAACATATTTAAAATTTCTGCGTATAGCTAAGCTCATCACTTCTATCCTGATACCTGTTAGCTTTAACTTCAGGGAGTAACAGTTTCTTATCTTGCCCCTAAAAGCTCTTCGTCCCTCCACATTTTCTAGTTTTCCACTTAGAAAAACTCTCTGGTCCTTCAGTTGTAAGCCAAAATGTTTGTTCCCTTAAGAAGCCTGCCCTCCGACTCCAAGACCAAAGTGGACCCCTCAGCTATGGCTCCCTTAACACCTGCATTGTAATTACATCCAATGAATGAAGGCTGAAATTCTGGAAGTGCGCTATTTGGAGGCTGTAGTCCCCTCTGCACCAGCAACACACATCTTTCTCTGCTTTTTTTCTCCAGAGCTAAGTGAAGCCCAACAGAAGCTGCTGGTGAAATCCATGGAGAAAAAGATCCTACCCGTGCAGCTAAAGCTGGTGAGGGAAAAACAGCAGATGCTGGGGAGAGTCTGGGAGTAGCTGCAGCCAGTGAAGATGTAGATTTCGCCTAAGGATGGAGCCATTCTGGAGGACCCCTGTCTTATCCCAGGGGCTTATGCCCACTCCTCCTTTCTCTCTCTATTTTGCCTTCTTTGTTATTTCACAAGAGGTAGAAGACTGAATTTCTGGGCAATAATCTGGGTTTATTAGCCGATCTTGGGAGAAGAGACAGAAACTCTGGCCTTGCTTATTCCTAGCCAAATATTGTAAGCAAATTTTTTTTTTTTTTTTTTTTTTTTTGAGATGGAGTTTCACTCTTTTTGCCCAGGCTGGAGTGCAACGGTGCGATCTTGGCTCACCACAACCTCCGCCTCCCGGGTTCAAGCGATTCTCCTGCCTCAGCCTCCTGAGTAGCTGGGATTACAGGCGCCCACCACCATGCCCTGCTAATTTTGTATTTTTAGTAGCGACAGGGTTTCACCATGTTGGCCAGGCTGGTCTCAAACTCCCAACCTCAGGTGATCCGCCCGCCTCAGCCTCCCAAAGTGCTGGGATTACAGGTGTGAGCCACCTCGCCTGGCCTGTGAACAAATTTTTTAATGTGTCTGAGTCTGTCTCAATTTATTCCTCTGTAAAATGGGGCTAAAAATCAATGTGCTGCCCACTGTATAGGGCTGTTCAAAGGCCCAGATGGGGTTGTAATGTAAAGTAAAATAAGGAATTCTAATGAGGGGAATGTAAGCTTCTTGTGATTTTTGTGAGTTAGGAGAGGAGAGAGGTTTCCAGTTCTTTCTTTTCATGCTGTTTTGATTCCCTCCAGGTGGAGAGCACAATGGAACAGAACTTCCTGCACGATAAAGAGGGTGTTTTCCCCCTGCAACCTGAGCTGCTCTCCTCCCTTGGGGACGAGGACCTGACCCTCACGGAGGCTCTAGTCGGGCTGAGTGGCCTGGAAGTGCAGAGATCGGGCCCCCAATATATGTGGGACCCAGACACCCTCCCTCGCCTCTGTGCTCTTTATGCTGGCCTCTCTCTCCTTCAGCAGCTGACCAAGGCCTCCTAATTTGCCTTTTACATCTGCTTCATGACTCCCTAATGCCTTCCCAACCTCACAGTGCTGTGTCCTTACCACCTAAGGGCATTTCAGAGCCATCAGCTGAAGACATCTGAAGTCTCAGCTGGTCACCCATGATAACCAATTTCCACCTGCCCAACCATATATCACCCCCTACCCCTCCAGCTCCGCAACCCACTAAGCCCATCTGCTGATGCTTAAATTTTCTTTTCTTTTCTTTCCTTTTTTCTTTTTTTTTTTTTGAGATGGTCTCGCTCTGTCGCCCAGGCTGGAGTGCAGTGGTGTGATCTTGGCTCACTGCAATCTCTGCCTCCCGGGTTCAAGCAATTCTCCTGCCTCAGCCTCTCGAGCAGCTGGAATTACAGGCGCGCACCATGACACCCAGCTAATTTTTGTATTTTTAGTAGAGACGGGGTTTCACCATGTTGCCCAGGTTGGTCTCGAACTCCTGGCCTCAAGTGATCTGCCCGCCTCGGCCTCCCAAAGTGCTGGGATTACAGGCATGAACCACCGTGCCCGGCCTATGCTTAAATGTTCTAGAAATAGAGGCACTCAGACTTTTAAAACTATGAGCCATTTCAGCAAAACTCAGAAAAAAAAAAAAGATTAATTAATTTCCTATCCTAATCCCTCCCACTTATACTTCCCCAAAAAACAAGCTTTACTAGAATTAATGGAAAATATTATGTCAATCTTAGGATGATATGTCTTTTGGTGTTTTTCTTTAAAGAATTTATCATACAGAAATTCTTAATTTCTTAATTCAAAAGTCCTGTTATTCATCCCCCAGCCCTGGAGGGTGAGAGGACAGTTGAGGAGGAACTGGTCAAGGCATGTTCCCTAAAACTAGAGCACATATCTTTCCAGTTAGCAAGTGGCTGTTTAATGCAAGGAACATCCTGCAATCCTATGAAAGAGGATGCAAAAGATATGCAGGATACCCTTTATATATGTAAAGGAGGAGGAGGTCAAAACATATTTCCTGCCTTCTAGGTCCTTACAACAGAGCTAGATTGTCTTGTAGGGTCCGTGAAAGGTCTGAAACTCAGGACTTCCACTTATGGGAGAGAGAAAAGCTTCAAGGTAGGGAGAGAGTTTTTGTTTTGTGCCAGAAAAAGAAATTGTTATACTGCATATAAATCATATGTACATGAATCTGATGCTATACTGTCCTCAGGCAAGCTGGAAAATGCTCAGAGGGTATAGAATGTGGAATCTAGATTTTTTTTTCTGTTCAATTAGTTTTCTTTAATGGAATCTAGAGTCTCAAGTGAGAAGATATCAAAGCAGTTTGTCTTCAAAGAAGAGCATTTGGGGGTCCCCTAGCTCTGGGTTGAGGGAAAGACCTAGAGATATGTAGTAGAAGCCCGAAACAAAAATAAGACAAATTTCAAATTTATTGAACAGAAAATGCAGATGGGCTTTTAAAAAAAAAGGGGGGACCCAAGAATAAGACTAACCCAAAACTTTAAAAACTAAATTGTGATATTGTTTCACCTTTCTCTGTTCTGCCCTGAAATTTAGGGTTCTTGTAGGAGGAAGTAGTGTGGGTAGGCTTGGCATATGGATCTACTACTAATATGGATATTACAATCTCATCAAACTGCTGGGTTTATATCATCCTCCTCTGCCTAAAAGCTGGGTTTGAACATCTTTCACCAACCTCTTTTAAAGCAGTATTAGGACCAGACACAGTAGCTCACACCTGTAATCCCAGCACTTTGGGAGGCTAATGCGGGCAGATCGCTTGAATCCAGGAGTTCAAGACCAGCCTGGGCAACATGGCAAAACCCCATCTCTACAAAATGTACAAAAAATTAGCCAGACATGGTGGCATGTGCCTGTGGTCCCAGCTACTCGGGAGGCTGAGGTTGGAGGATCACTTGAACCTGGGAGGCTGAGGCTGCAGTTAGCCAAGATAGTACCACTGCACTCCAGCTTGGGTGATGGAGTGAGATCCTGTCTCAAAAAATAAAAATAATTTTTAAAAAAGTAGTTCTATGAGTGCAGCACATCCCTGTAATCCCAGCACTTTGCGAGGCCGAGGCAGGAGGATCACCTGAGGTCAGGAGTTCAAGACCAGCCTAACCAACATGGTGAAGCCCTGTCTCTACTAAAAATTAAAAAAAAAAAAATTTAAAAATTAGCTGGACGTGGTGGCTCACATCTGTAGTCCCAGCTACTCAGGAGAAGGAGGCAGGAGAATCACTTGAACCCAGAGGGGGAGGTTGTAGTGAGCCGAGATCACGCCACTGTACTCCCTAGCCTGGCCAACAGAACAAGATTCCGTTTAAAAACAAAAACAAAAACAAACAAACAAAAAGTTTTATGAGTGGAAGAATTTCTCTAAGGATTTAGGTCCCTAGAGTCAGACTCTCCCCCAGCGTCTTAGTCGCCCCCTGCCCAGCCTGGTTCCCTCATCCACCAAGAATTCATGACCAACTGCCAGAAGCTTTGTGTTATGCTGCCAGCCTCCCTGATCCTGAGCACCTTCCAAAGCCTCACTCTATTGCTCATGGATATACTGGGTTGTTATCTGCTGACTTGGTTGTTTTCTCCTTGTGATGTAAACTTAATAGAGAGATGAGCTAACACCCTAACTATCTAGAAGAGTAACTCCTTTGATTGTTAAGGATGAACATAACTCATCTGTTTTCTTCCTTACCATTCTCGCCCACCTTCAGTTGCAGATATGGTGTCATGAAGAGGTTCTAATGAGTTTATTCCAATGATGATTCAAAAGTCCTGTTATTCATCCCCCAGCCCTGGAGGGTGAGAGGACAGTTGAGGAGGAACTGGTCAAGGCATGTTCCCTAAAACTAGAGCACATATCTTTCCAGTTAGCAAGTGGCTCTTTAATGCAAGGAACATCCTGCAATCCTATGAAAGAGGATGCAAAAGATATGCAGGATACCCTTTATGTATGTAAAGGAGGAGGAGGTCAAAACATATTTCCTGAACTAGATTGTCTTGTAGGGTCCGTGAAAGGTCTAAAACTCAGGACTTCCACTTATGGGAGAGAGAAAAGTCAAGGTAGGGAGAGAGTTTTTGTTTTGTGTTCTAAGAAATTGGGAGCTATATCCTTCACCTTGTTTCACCTTTCCTGCAGAACCAGTGGGGGAGTCCTTTGAAAAATAAGTGGGTAGGGTTTCTTGTCCAATTTGCTTCCCCTTAGGTACACCACTAGGTAAACCATCATTCTCTCCTTAGGCACACCATTATTCTGTTCCCCATTTCACAATGTCTGTCTGGATGTATAAAAGCCCTCTCAATGGGCTCCCTAAAGCGTCTGCCAATAGGGGCTCCCACCCTTTCCTCAACACTACCAATCCACCGCAGCCCAGAGCACAGCGTCTGGTTATCTAACCATCTGACTCCCCCGTATACTACATTCTTGAGCTGTTTTTCACCCCCCTGTTTGCTAACCCTGGGCCGTACATAAGGTGGACCCCTATATTTTGTTAAACTGGAGTGATTCTACGCAAACGCACGCTCCTACCTATCGGCACTCCCAGCCTACAGAAATTGTATGCCTTATCTTCAGCACTAAACTAAAATCTAACCAAGGAGGTCCGGATCCCATAGGGTTCTTCCTACTCTCCAGTTCGGTTTATTTTAAGCCCAACAGCCCTAGCTTCACGTCCCTCCTTCGCAGCCTTCTTTCCTTCCCTCCTGCCGGATGCGCCCGGCAGCCGTTGAGCCCAAGTCCCGCGGATCTGGAAGGAGACCCTCCCGGGACCCGGGAAAACTGAGCGAACTTGGGCGCAAAACCCGCCCGGCAACTCGTGACGTCATCTCGCCCCGTGCTCGGATAGGCTGTACCCACTCCATGCTGGTTGAGACGCTCTTAAAGTCCTTTGTAACCCAGATTGGAGCCTGAGGGGACCTCTCGTGGACGCCCGCAGAAATGCACTCGAGAGGAACATAAAAGCATCACATTTAAGCGCTCGAAAGAAAGCCCCACGAACCCATACAGGCTCCTCCCCGCTCCTTCCTCGAAGCTGCTCCTTCATCTTGCACCTCGGCTGTTGATTTATTTCCCCTTTGTTAACTCGGCCATCGGCCTGCCGGGCCTGGCGTTTCCCAGAAGGCCCAGCGCCGGGAAGGGGTTTGCAGCTGCTCCGTCATCGTGCGGCCCGACGCTATCTCGCGTTCGTGTGCAGGCCCGGCTCGGCTCCTAGTCCCCGGTGCGAGGGTTCACGCGAGGCCCCGGCCTCGGTCCCCGGACTAGGCCGCGACCCCGGGTGCCATGAAGCAGGAGGGCTCGGCGCGGCGCCGCGGCGCGGACAAGGCGAAACCGCCGCCCGGCGGAGGAGAACAAGAACCCCCACCGCCCCCGGCCCCCCAGGATGTGGAGATGAAAGAGGAGGCAGTGACGGGTAGCGGGCCAACGGGGGAGGCAGACGGCAAGACGGCGACGGCAGCGGCTGAGCACTCCCAGCGAGAGCTGGACACCGTCACCTTGGAGGGTACGGCAGCCCAGGCCGGGAACGTGCGCGATTGCGGGTGACAGCGACCCCTGTGATTTGGCTTCTGGCTGGGAAGCCAGAGCAGCCTCCACCATCCTCAGTTCTTTGGGATCACCCCCAGATACCTGCCCCCACTGCCCTGACACTCCCGACTCCAGGCCCAATGACTGAACCTTCTCTCCAGGCTAGGAACCACTCCCCTCCCATTCCCTCCATCCCTATATCTGGGGTTGCATCTATATCTAGGCCCCAGTGGGCCTGGGGACTCCCTCTTCTAAGTCCTCCCCTTTCTAAGCCCTCCCCTCTGACCTATTCCGTTTATATCCCACCCGACTGATTTTAGCGCCTCCAATATATGACTGATTGATCCCGCTAGAAACCAGTGTTTGTGTCTGTGTGTAAACAGGGCCAGGTTGACCTAGAATGTTGACTCCTGAGTTTTAAAACTCTACAGCAGATTTTTGTTGTCCTAGCTGCCTTTAGGACACTCCCCCGAATGAACCATTTCGACCTAGTATCTTGTTTCCTACTTCTCTAACTGAAGTGTCCCAACAGTCCCCTTGCTGTCTCCTCCCTTCAGGTCCCTACTGCCCCTCTGTTTCTAAAGGGTGTAAGTACACACACACTTAAAACTTTTCGGGTGTCATCCTTGTTTGGTTTTGTAATACTCACCTTTGGCCTAAACTCCTATACACCAGTGTCTCCTATTTATTTTCCCCGAGGTTCCTGTTTCGAGTATCTGTAGTCCTCTTGTTCCTCCAAGTTCATGTTTTACTTTTCCCACTTAGAGCATCCTGTTTCCATTTGAAGTGGGTAGAGTGAGAGGTTCCCACTGTGATCCTGGTGCCATTTTCCTGGTTCTGGATCAAGTGGGACCAGACTACTTACTAGGTTTTCTTTTCACTAAAATGCGTGAGAAACTAGCTCAAAAACATTGAGATAAGCAAAGTGCTCCTCCTAGGTGGTGCTTTTGAGGATGTGATGGTGTTGACTACATCAGCTCTTACTGTAAAGTTGAGCAACAGGATCGATATCTAATAGAGATCCTTTTACCTAAAGTAGTGACAGCCAATGTCAAAGGTGGCCACTCAGCATTGCCTACTGGGTGTGTTTATTACAGGCACTTCATTTTCTTATTGTAAAGTAATTCATATTCATTGCAGAAATTTTGGAATGTATGAGAAGTTAAAAGCAGGGGATAAAAAATATGGTTAACTTTTTTTCTTGTGAATTTTTGAGCTGCTGTCCTATAATTGAGAGCAAGTTATGTATACAGTTTGTATCAAGGCATAACTAAATATAAATTTTGAATTTTATGTGTTTTCATTAACATTTGTAAACATAATCAGCATTCAATTTATTCCAGAAACATTTATTGAATACCCAATATAGTGGTTAAGGGTACAAGTTCTGGAATTAGTTCCCTCATCTGTATAAATACGAGTAATAGTACAGTACTTTATTGGGTTGTTGTGAAGATTAAAATGCTTAAAACTGTGCCTAGCACATAAATATCAGCTGTTATTATATCATTAGTGTGGCCCAGATACCCTGTGCTAATTGCTGAATATACAGAAGTGCCTAAGAAACTACTCATTGATTGCATTCCCTTATTGCTTTGCATTTAAACTGTTTCTAGTTTCTTGCTATCATAAATAGCTTTGAAGCAGTCATCTTTGTGCCCAACTTAAAAAATCTACTTTTATAATTATTTCTTCAGTACAGATTCCCACCAAAACCTATATGCCTGAGTTTAAAAGACTGAACATTTTAAAGGTTTTTGATAGTTATCGTCCAGAAAAACTGTGCTGATTTACATTATACCAGGAGAAATGTAGTTTTCACTGTACTCTATAATTTTTTTTTTTTTTTTTGAGACGGAGTCTTGCTCTGTTGCCCAGGCTAGAGTGCAATGGCGCAATCTCGGCTCACTGCAACCTCCGCCTCCCAAGTTCAAGCGATTCTCCTGCCTCAGCTTCCCAAGTAGCTGGGATTATGGGCACCCACCACCACGCCCGGCTAATTTTTTTATTTTTAGTAGAGACTGGGTTTCACCATGTTGGCCAGGCTGGTCTCGAACTGCTACCCTTAATGATCCACCCTCCTCAGCCTCCCAAAGTACTGGGATTACAGGCGTGAGCCACTGTGCCCCGCCTATAATTTTTTTAATGTTACTAATTTGGTAGTTTAAAAATGTTTCCATTTGCAATTACTCAAATACTAATGGAATATAATTTTTGTCTGTTAGCTGTTTTTCCTCTTTGTATGTTAGTTCGTCTCCATTTTTGTTTTGAAATTGTGGCAATATAATCATTATACCATTATATCTCTTAATCATTTATACAAGCTCTTCATAGAATAAAAATATGAATCTTTGATCACATTTGTTGAAAATATTTTTCTTTTGTATACATAGTTATCTAAAAGGGTTTTTTTAATGAAGTCAAGCCCATTAATCTTTTATGTGTATGTGATTTCTCCCATTGTTTACATTTAGAAAGTCTTCCATTAAGATCTGATAAATCTCCAGGTTTCTTTAGTTAATTGGTTTTTCTTTTCTTCCTCTGTCATCCTCTACCCCATCCTGCACCGCCACTGTATTTTTTTCTTGCCACTTGGTTATGTCTTAAAATCAATGTGTGGAATCTGTAAATATTGTGTACCCCATTAGGGCAGAAAAGGTGAGTGGTCGCATTTTGCCCCTCCGTGAGAGGCTCCTTAGAACTCCTTGCCTGGCCTGCACGGTGGCTCACACCTGTAATCCCAACACTTTGGGAGGCTGAGGTGGGCAGATCACGAGGTCAGGAGATCAAGACCATCTTGGCTAACACAGTGAAACCCCGTCTCTACTAAAAATACAAAAAATTTAGCCAGGCGTGGTGGCTGGCGCCTGTAGTCCCAGCTACTCGGGAGGCTGAGGCAGGAGAAAGGTGTGAACCCGGGAGGCAGAGCTTGCAGTGAGCCGAGGTCGCACCACTGCACTCCAGCCTGGGCAACGGAGCAAGACTCTGTCTCAAAAAAGAAAAAAAGAATTCCTTGCCTGGAGTGGTGGGCGACTAGGAGTGAAAGTGACATCATTTTCTTCTCTGCTTCTCTTCAGACATCAAGGAGCACGTGAAACAGCTAGAAAAAGCAGTTTCAGGCAAGGAGCCGAGATTCGTGCTGCGGGCCCTGCGGATGCTGCCTTCCACATCACGCCACCTCAACCACTATGTTCTGTATAAGGCTGTGCAGGGCTTCTTCACTTCAAATAATGCCACTCGAGACTTCTTGCTCCCCTTCCTGGAAGAGGTGAGTGAGTCAGGCCAACTTAAAGGGTGCAGGCCTGGCCTCAGATCCCCAGGAACAACGTTGTTTTCCATCCTAAAGTCCCATCTTATTACCTGTGGTAGCATGAGGAGAGAAGCCAAAGCAGTCCATTTGAATACTCATCTGCACAGTGACAAGGGAACCGTCCACTGCCCTGTAGTGTCATTCTTCCAAGTCAGGGGATCAGGACCCTCCCAGCCAAACTCATTTCCCACTACCCTGCAGCCTGTACTCCCTACTCCAGTTGAGGTTGCGTTGGGTGACCTCTCTGTTGTTCTCGGAGAGGGAAGGTGCTGCTGCCTCTTTCCTCTGAAGCTTCACCATGGAGGAGGTAGAGAACAGTGGTTAGGAGGAGCACAGGTGTCAGGGCCGGGCACAGTGGCTAACACTGTCACCCCAGCACTTTGGGAGGCTGAGGCGAGCAGATCGTTTGAGTCCAGGACTCAAACGATCTGCCCGCCCAGGAGTTTGAGACCAGCCTAGGCGACATGGCGAGACCCTGTCTTTGCAAAAGCTACAAAAATTAGCCAGGCATGGTGGCACCTGCCCGTAGTCCCAGCTACTCGGGAGGCTGAGGCAGGAGGATCACTTGAATGCAGGAGGTGGAGATTGCAGTGAACCAAGATTGTACCACTGCACTCTAGATGACAGAGTGACCCCCCACCTCAAAACAAAACAAAAAAAACCACAAATTTTAGAGGTAGAGTTGAATTTTAATTCAAACCCTGACAGTTAGTACCTGTGGGACTTGGGCAAGTGACATCATCTTGCTGTGCCTCGTTTTTTTCATTTGTTAAATGTGATGAACGGATTGGGCAGCAGGGAGTGTAAAGCTCCTAGAGCAGTGCCTGACACGTAGTGAATGTAGACGAAGTCAGTTTGGTGGTGGTGGCGCCTCCGTGCCAGGAGAGACCTCTCCTTATCCTCTGTAGCTGTAAACTCTTCCCTCATTATTCATGGCATGGTCCAGGTCTCAGCCTTCTCCAACTCCACTGACCTTCCAGCACCTGCATTTCCTTAAAATCCTGTATACTCAGTCAGCTCCGTGGATGGGGAAACTCAGAACATCCCTGGAGGTAGGGTAGTGAAGAGTTTCTTGTCTGGGAAAGGGGAAAAACGTACTGTTCCCCCAACTCCACCTTGAATATTTTCTGACCTTCACATCTCTAAACTCATGAAACGTGATTATTTTGGGGGGTGACTGTAACACATTATTTTTTCCAGTGTCAGTGACAAAATATGAAAATAAGTTTTGTTTATATGTTGACTTTCCCTAAATTTTCTTTGTTCCCACAAGAAACAATTTTTTGGTCTCATTATTCTGATTTCATCTCTGGAATTATTTCGTTCAGCCCTGTCCAGTAGTATCTGCAGTGGTTCCAGGTGTGGTGGTTTAATGTCTCCACTTAGGCTGTAGCCTCTTTGAAGGTTCCTTACATCGTCCTTTATGTCTCCATTATGTTCTATAAAGAAATTTATTATTCTCCTGTAACACTTTATTGTGTTTGTTAATATTATATTGCCAGCCTCCTTGACTTGTTTTGTTTTATTGAGATGGGGTCTTTCTCTGTCACCCAGGCTGAAGCACAGTGGCACACTCATGGCCCAGTGCAGCCTCAAACTCCTGGATCAAGCAATCCTCCTGCCTCAGCCTCCCGAGTAGCTGGGAATACAGGTGCATGCCACCATGCCTGGCTAGTTCTTTTTTATTTTTTGAGAGATGGGATCTCACTGTGTTGCCCAGACTAGTCTCAAACTCCTGGCCTCAAGCATTCTCCTGCCTCAGCCTTCCAGGTAGCTGGCACTACCGGCGTGAGCCACCACACCCAGCTCCTCCTTGATTTCTTTGGGAAAGACTGTCATCTTTATTTTTTTATCCCTAGCACCTAACAAAATCTTGGCACATGGTAGACACTCAGTAAATATGTTGAAATACATAGTGGATGCTCAATAAATTCTTGGTTATTTGATCTGACTGAGCTTTTCCATGGTAACTTCTGTCCCCTCCTAGCCCATGGACACAGAGGCTGATTTACAGTTCCGTCCCCGCACGGGAAAAGCTGCGTCGACACCCCTCCTGCCTGAAGTGGAAGCCTATCTCCAACTCCTCGTGGTCATCTTCATGATGAACAGCAAGCGCTACAAAGAGGTATCCAGGATGCAGTGAGAGCGATTCATAAGCCCCAAGTGATTGAAGGGGTTTGGCGGGGAGATCGTCCCTAGTGAAGAAATGGAAATAATCACTGATTCTTAAGAACTGTCCCCCACACACTTTCCCCATAGAGGTATGCGTTTGATCCCACATCCCGGGAGAACCCACTCCTGCTCTGAGCACTGTGGGACAGGGCTTGCAGTGGTCATGCTGTACCGGTCTGTGGGGGATTCCAGCGTAGTGCATTCTTGGGGAAAAGTAGGGGCATCTGGAGACAGAAAGACCTGGGTTCCAATCCCAGCCATACCCTAGGCAAATTAATTTCTCCCAGCTATATGTAAGATGGGGATAATAGTGCCTACCTTACAGGATGGTTGGCATTACATAAAATAATTTGTTTAGAAATACTTAGCACAATGATCTGCATATAGTAAGCTTTCATGATATTTTCATAAATGGTAGCTGTTATTATGGACTAATAGCTCCATTTTGCAAACTGCACTTCCACCACTCTCCCAGCTAGGGCCAGCTTCTTTCTTCATCATAGCCACTGTCACAGGGGCACACTCAGGAAGTAAGTCCCACTCCTTAATTCCCTGGTTTGTTTCCTTTCCTTACCACACTGTGTTTGGTTGTTGTTTGGTTGGGGGTTTTTTTGAGACAGGATCTCGCTTTGTTGCCCATGCCGGAGGGCAGTGGTGTGATCACAGTTCACTGCAGCCTTGACCTCCCCGGCTTAAGTGACCCTTCCACCTCAGCCTCTTGGGTAGCTGGGACTACAGGCATGTGCCACCACGCCCAGCTAATTTTTGTATTTTTTTGTAGAGACAGGATTTCACCTTCTTGCCAAGCTGGTCTCCAACCCTGGGCTCAAGTGATTTCCTGGCCTTGGTCTCCCAAAGTGTTAGGGTTGCAGGCATGAGCCACTGCACCCAGCCCACTGTTTTGTTTTTATTGGAGATGGGGTCTTGCTATGTTAAGCAAGCTGGTCTTGAACTCCTGGGCTCAGGTAATCCTCCCGCCTCAGCCTCTCATGTAGCTGGGATTACAGGCACGTGCCACTGTACTTGGCTGTTTGTTTTTGAGATATAATTCACCCCTTTAAAGTGTACTACAGGCCAGGTATGGTGGCTCACGCCTGTAATCCCAGCACTTTGGGAGGCCAAGGCGGGCGATTCACGAGGTCAGACAATCAAGACCATCCTGGCCAACATGGTGAAACCCTGTCTTTACTAAAAATACAAAAAATTAGCCGGGCGTGGTGGCATGTGCCTATAGCCCCAGCTACTCAGAAGGCTGAGGCAGGGGAACTGCTTGAACCAGGGAGGCGGAGGTTGTGGTGAGCCAAGATTGCGCCACTGCACTCCAGCCTGGTGACAGAGCGAGACTGTCAAACAAATAAATAAAGTATACTACAATTTAGTGGGTTTTAGTATATTCCCAAAGTTGTATATCCACCCCTAATTCCAGAACATTTTCATCACCCCAAAAAGAAACAACATATGTATTAGTAGTCACTTTTCATTTTCCCCTTACCCAGCCCCTGGCAGCTACTAATCTGCCCTGTCTCTATTGAGGATTTACTTACTCTGGACATTTCATGTAAATGGAATTACACACCGTGTGCCCTTGGTTTCTGGCTTTCTTCACTTAGCATCATGTTTTCAAGGTTGACCCATGTTGTAGTGTGTGTCAGTACTTCCTTCCTTTTTAAGGCTGTGTAGTATTCCCTCATGTGGATGTGCCACATTTTGTTTATCTGTTCATCAGCTGATGGGCACCTGGGTTGTTGCTACTCTTTGGTTATGAATAATGCTTCTGTGAACATTCGTGTACATGCTTTTATGTGAACCTAAGTTTCCAGTTCTCTTGGCTTACATACCTAGGATAGGAATTGCTGGCTCAAATGACAACTCCATGTTTATCCTTTTGAGGAACTGCCACTTGATTCTCTTTTGGCTTCCTCCCCAGGCACAGAAGATCTCTGATGACCTGATGCAGAAGATCAGTACTCAGAACCGCCGGGCCCTAGACCTTGTAGCCGCAAAGTGTTACTATTATCACGCCCGGGTCTATGAGTTCCTGGACAAGCTGGATGTGGTGCGCAGGTACAGGCAGCCAAGGATCTCACTTGGGGCCCGCGGGGTCAGAGACTTGGTCAGTCACAAGCACACAGCTGTGGATCTACAGAGGGCGATGAACCTGTAGATGTAAGCAGGGAAGAGGGGCAGTGGTTCCCATGCCCTGCGCCACGTGAGGGGTGTGGGAGAGAGACTGATGCTAGATGAAGAAGTGGGTCACTGCTGGGCTGTAAAGAACTGTCCCCAGGTTCTTCCCTTCACCCCACATCAAGGTAGGACTGAGGGTGGGTTAGGGGTGGAGGGACAGGCTAGAAAACATTTTACTTCTTTGCTCAAAACTTGCAGTGGCTTCCCATCTCAAGGAAAGGCAAAGTCCTTACAATACCTCATAAGGCCTGACATGACCTGCTCCATTTTGGCCTCCCAGACTTCACCTCCTCCTGCTCCTCAGCCCCACTGGCCTGCTTTTCCTCTGGTGTACCCGGCACACTCTTCTTCACAGCCTTTGCACTGGCTGCCCCTCTGGCCAGAACACTCTTCTGTCCGCCTCCTTCAAGCCTTCCCTTAGCTGATCCCTTCTCAGTGAGTCCTGCCTTGGCCAAGCTATTGAAAAGTTCAACTCATCTTTCTCACCTCCTGCATTCCCCATTGCAGTTCCCCTGGCCTCACAGGCCTCCCGTCTTCTGCCACACTGCAGGCTGTGCTTCTTCCTCATGACCATTGCCTCCCCACTGCACTGCATTCCCTAAGGGCAGGATTTTGTCCTTTTTTCACACCCAGAATAGTGCTATACACCTTAGGCACTCAATAGTTAACAGTATTCAGCAAGTAACCAGAAAAGCAATTTGTATAACTTTTTTAAGGAATTGAGAGAGTGAAGAGTCAAAGGCAGTTCAGAGAGTTGTGATTTGAGGCCTTTGACATCTTTCTTCTTTCCTTCCTGAAGCTTCTTGCATGCTCGGCTCCGGACAGCTACGCTTCGGCATGATGCAGACGGGCAGGCCACCCTGTTGAACCTCCTGCTGCGGAATTACCTTCACTACAGCTTGTATGACCAGGCTGAGAAGCTGGTGTCCAAGTCTGTGTTCCCAGAGCAGGCCAACAACAATGAGTGGGCCAGGTACCTCTACTACACAGGTGAGCAGAGGGGCCCAACCCCCAAATCAGAAGGTGTCTCAGGCCTGCCTGGTGCAAATTTTCCAAGGGGTGGTGCATAAGAGGCCCATTTGGCACCTGGCTTGTCAGCGGGGGTTGGATGACCCCATTCTGTTGACCAACTCTCCTCTCCTCCACTCCCAGGGCGAATCAAAGCCATCCAGCTGGAGTACTCAGAGGCCCGGAGAACAATGACCAATGCCCTTCGCAAGGCCCCTCAGCACACAGCTGTCGGCTTCAAACAGACGGTGCGCCACAACCACCATCATCCCTTTGCCTCTTTTTTTTTTTTTTTAATTAAGATGGTGTCTCGCTATGTTACCCGGGCTGGTCTTGAACTCCTGGGTTCAAGAAGTCCTCCCACCTCAGCTTCCCAAAGTGCTGGGATCACAGGTGTGAGCCACCATGCCTGGCCCCTTTGCCTGTTACTCATTCCCTACCACTTCAGTTCTCTTCCCTATGCTAGGGGCTAGGAAAGGCATCCTTAACCTTCCTATCCAGAAGGGCTTCAAACTTTTGTGTGTGTGTGTGGAGACGGGCATCTCACTGTTGCTCAGGTGAGAACTCCTGGGCTCAAGCAATCCTTTGGCCTCTGCCTCCCTAAGTGCTGAGATTGCAGGTGCGAGCCGCCATGTCTGCAAAAGGTTGCTTCACATCTATTTGTGGGTGTCACGAAGCAGACACTACCTGCACCTCTGGCAGTGGATATTCAGAGTGTTCTCCTTGGCAGATAGGTTTAGAATATTCCTGATTCCCCAGCGCTCCTGACAGTCATTCCAGGCTTGGACCTAGATTGTGTTGATATAAACCCCAGGTTTTTATCTGGTCCTTCATGTTCACATTTGGAAACTGTATCGTCTGTGGCCACGGAACCCAGAAAATCTCTGCAAGGCTGAGTGGCTCAAGTAAACAGAAAACTTGGCCACTTAAGAGCTGTCAGTCAGCAAGTATTTAAGCATCAACCTTGGTATTAGGCACTGTAAGGGATAGGAGGGGAGGAAAATAAGTGGTCTTTCTTTCTTTTCTTTCTTTCGTTTTTTGTTTTTTGAGACAGTCTCCCTCTGTCACCCAGGCTGGAGTGCAATGGCGATCTTGTCTCACTGCAACCTCCACCTCCCGAGTTCAAGTGATTCTCCTGCCTCAGCTTCCTGAGTAGCTGGGCAGGCGCCCACCACCACACCCAACTAATTTTTTTTTTTGGTTTTTGGGTTTTTTGGTTCTTTTTTTTGAAACGGAGTCTTGCTCTGTCTCCCAGGCTGGAGACAGAGGTGCCATCTTGGCTCACTGCAACCCCTGTCTTTGGGGTTCAAGGGATTCTCCTGCCTCAGCCTCCTGAGTAACTGGGATTACAGGCGCCTGCCACCACACCCAGCCAACTTTTTGTATTTTTAGTAGAGACGGGGTTTCACCATGTTGGCCAGGCTGGTCTCGAACTCCTGACCTCAAGTGATCCACCCACCTCAGCGTCCCAAAGTACTGGGATTACAGGCGTGAGCCACTGCTCCAGGCCAGGTATTTCTTTTTTTTTTTTTTTTTTTTTCTGAGACGGAGTCTCGCTCTGTCGCCCAGGCTGGAGTGCAGTGGCGCAATCTCGGCTCACTGCAAGCTCCGCCTCCCGGGTTCACGCCATTCTCCTGCCTCAGCCTCTCCGCGTAGCTGGGACTACAGGCGCCCGCCACCACGCCCAGCTAATTTTTTGTATTTTTAGTAGAGACGGGGTTTCACCGTGGTCTCGATCTCCTGACCTCATGATGCGCCCGCCTCGGCCTCCCAAAGTGCTGGGATTACAAGTGTGAGCCACCGCGCCCGGCCCAGGCCAGGTATTTCTTATTAGAGTATTTCAAAGAGATAAAGAATGTTGTCTCAGAAAGCTTGAGGGTGTATGTGAAGTCACAGAGCCCAGTAGCCAGGATGTAGACCCAGTCTTCCCAAATTCAAACCTCTGCTCCTACCTTCACACAACATCCACCTCCGTGGTGCCTTGACAGGGAACGGGAGACATGTATGTTGATTAGGTCAATGTAGTAGTAGATTCATTTTATTTCTGTTCAGAAGTTCAGAGTAAGTCAGATTTGTTTTTGATCAAATAATGAAAGAGAAAGGATCGTAAAGAAAAAGTTGGCTAGGTACAGGGCTCACACCTATAATCCCAGCACTTTGGGAGGCTGTGGCAAGAGGATTGTTTGAGACCAACCTGAGCAGCATATGGAGACACCGCCTCTGCAAAAATAAAAAACCTAGCTGGGCGTGATGGCACGCACCTGTAGTCCCAGCTACTTGGGAGGCTGAGGTGCAAGGATCACTTGGGCCCAGGAAGTCGAGGCTGCAGTAAGCCATGATCGTGCCACTGCACTGCAGCCTGGGCGACAGAGCAAGACTCTGTCTCAGAAAAAAAGAAACATTAAAATTGAACTGGTCTTTGAAAGATGGGTAGGATTTTCACAAAAAGTAAAGGCTTTTCAGACACGCAGGGTGCGTGAGCAAAATGTTGGATTGCTTACAATATGAGAGACACTAAAGTTTCTTTTGAAAATCACTAAAAATACAAGTAATTAACATATATAAAATGTGTCATGTACCATGAGAGAGGCTTTCAGGCATTTAAATCTCAGTGGCAGGAAGGCGTAGAGAGCTGGAAGGAGGTCTTGGGCTGTTGGTGAGGGAGCGCAGGGAGAGAGAGGGCGGGAGTGAAGGCATGTTTGGGAGAAGGCCTGCAACCAGCCCTCTGCCCTCTGCCCTCACACACCCTTGCCGTACCCCTGTCACCACCCAGCTTACAGAATCACCTGGGGGTCTGATGAAGCTGTAGATTCCGATTCGGAGAGTCTACATTCCTAACAGGCCCTGGGTGATGCCAGTGCTGCTGGTGCAGAGCGCTCTGAGGAGGGCCGTGCTGGCTCATCCTGTTCAAAGCTGGAGGCCGGCTAGCATTCGTTCCTGCAGCTGCCTTGTCTCTTGTAAACTTGAATGTCTCTCTCCACCCATTTTCACCCTCCCTGTCTTTACTTAACACCAGCTTCACTACCTGTGTTTTCCATCGCACTCCTTCCTCTCTCTCCTAGCCTTGGCCCATCACCTGTTTGCTTCAGTCTCCGGGAAGAAAACCCCCAGCGCTGCTGCTTCCTCTCTCAGGCGGCCATTCCTGTCTCCCCTGGCTCCCTCCCCAACAGTGCACTGGCCGGTCCCTTCCCTCCAGTGTTCTCTCTGCTCCTTCTCACCACCTGGGCCTCAGCAGAGCACTCTGAGAGCTTCTCTGTCGACAGTAAAACCCTCATTCTCTCCTTGAGTGACCTTGTTTGCTTTCCCAGCTTCAGTGTTCGCCTGCATGATGCTCTTCAGCCCGTACATTACTAACTCTGTTACTCTGCTGGCACTGCCACCGCAAGGTCCCACAGACTTGGCGGCTTAAACAACCGAAATTGATTTCATCACAATTCTGGAGGCTCGAAGTCCAAGAGCAAAGTGTGACACGATTGGTTTCTTCTGAGGGCCTCTCTCGTCTGCTTGTTGATGGCCGTCTCCTGGTGTTTTCACATGGTCTCCCCTCTGTGCGTGTCTGTGTCCTGCTCTTGTCTTAGAAGGGCAATAGTCACGTAGGATTAGGGTCCACCCGTATGACCTCATTTTACCATAATTACCTCTTTAAAGGCCCTGTGTCCAAATACAGTCCCATTCTGAGGTACTGGGGTTTAGGTCTCTAACATGAACTTGAGGGGGACACAGTTTAGCCCATAACACTGATTCTGACCCCTCTCACGAACATCAGGCCTGCAGATCCAGCTCCCCCTCCCACCCCCCATGTCTCTCTCTACAGCGTGTCCCAAAGAGACCCCTCCTGGCCCCCTTACCATTCCTTCCTCCTGACTTCCCGATCCAGATCAGGGCCTTGGGATCATCTCTGACTCTCCCCCACCCTCCTTCCCATCACTGGGTTGTCTGTTGAATTGTCTGCATGTCTTCTGTGTCTGCCTGTTCCTTCATATTGCCAGTGCCATGGTTTGAGCCACTAACATTCCCAGACACTTCTGCCTGGTCATCTTCCTCTCCAGCAGCCCAGCTTACATTCACTTGCTTTACTAAACAGAAGTCCAGCTCTGTCCTTGCCTTGCCTGGGAAGCTTCCATTGCTCCCCGCTGCTGTAGGGTATCATAACGGTCTTGGGAGGTAGACAGGCTAGGTATTGTTACTCTCATTTGGTAGTTTTAGAGATGAGGAACTAAGGACCCAGTTGCTCAGTGTTTCCTAGCTAGTGAATAGAGACTAGACACCAAGTGTTCTACATGCAGACTTCATACTGCTCAGCCTGGCATGCAAAATGGCAATGGCATAGTCCCCAGACCGTGGTCCCAACTGTCTCTTTCCTAACAGCTCCCCAGGCACCCACACTTTTCTGCCTCTTTTTCAATCTGTACCCTTGACCCTCCTCCTTTTTCTGCTTTGTCAGACTCCTTAAGGCACTTCATAAATAACCATTTCCAGGGATTTCCCCTCACACATGGGTTACTCCAGTGGACAGGGCAGCCTCGTGGGTGCCTGTGGAGGGTGAAGGGTCTGCCTGGCCGTGGGTATGATCACACACTCCCGTTGTAACCCCTACCTCCCGTGACACTTGCTGCCCCGCGATTTAGCTGCTTTGTGTTCCGTGCCTTCTGTTTGCTGGTGAACTCCTGAGTTGGGGGCCGTCGTTCCCTCCACTGTAGTTCTTCTTGTGCGATGCTGAATCCACGGTCAGCACCACTCAGAAATACCTCACAGTCCTGTGGAGGAAGACAGCCCGGGTTTCCAGTTACCCTTCTGTGTCTGGATACTCTGCTCATTCGCTGAAGCCAGGCCCCTTCCTGCACTTATGCCTCTACCCAGATAACAAGTTCTACCCACTGATGACCTCCTCTCCGCTAGTAACAGTCCGCCTCCCTAATGAGCATCTCTGGCTGACACACGTTCCGTTCTCCAGGCCTGTGAGCCCTGGTCCCTCGCTGTTGCTGAGCCACAGCACCCGCCCTCTGGCCTCACTTTAGAGCACTGTCATTTCAGAGCGGACTATGCACAGGGTGGCCAGGTGAATTGCAGCTGATGGCTCTGCGACCAAATGTGACCAAAGGGCCACATTCCCATCACCCGGCTCCAAAGGCAGAGCTTGGATTCTATGCCCAGCACAGGTTTTCAGGGCTTCCTCCTCTCTCTGGGCCTAGACAATGATCCCTTTCCCTGTTTCCCACTACATCTGGCAGAATTTAGGCCACATTTCATTGTCTTCTTCTGTCCATGGGGCTCCCTGCCCACTGTGTTCCCCTGTCACTCTGTCCAGGTGCACAAGCTTCTCATCGTGGTGGAGCTGTTGCTGGGGGAGATCCCTGACCGGCTGCAGTTCCGCCAGCCCTCCCTCAAGCGCTCACTCATGCCCTATTTCCTTCTGACTCAAGGTAAGGCTGGCTTCCCCACCCCAGAGCCCGCTGGGCCCCCTTCACCGGGGCCTCTTACATGCCTGTGCCCATTTGCATCATCCAGTCTACTCCTGTTCTCCCTGCAGCTGTCAGGACAGGAAACCTAGCCAAGTTCAACCAGGTCCTGGATCAGTTTGGGGAGAAGTTTCAAGCAGATGGGACCTACACCCTAATTATCCGGCTGCGGCACAACGTGATTAAGACAGGTGTGGGTCAGGATCTGAGGGGCTGTTGGAGGAGCAAAAGCCAGGCCGGGGCAAACCTAGTGGGGATCCTTGGGCAAGTGAAGGGTCTGTGCCCACTCTGCCCACCCCAACACTCCTTCCTCTCCCAGGTGTTCGCATGATCAGCCTCTCCTATTCCCGAATCTCCTTGGCTGACATCGCCCAGAAGCTGCAGTTGGATAGCCCCGAAGATGCAGAGTTCATTGTTGCCAAGGTGGGGCTGGTTCAGGAACCACAGTGACCAGGTTGTCACTTTCCTGCCAATCTCAGGAGGCAGGAGTGGGAGGTGTTTGGCCAAGGAGGGGAATAGGTAAAGCAATGGCATAGTCATTTCAGGGAGTGCCCGTCATTTGCAGTGAAGCCAAGAAGTTGCCAGAGAGAGCATGGATGTGCATGTGAGTGTGTGAGTGTAGGTGTGTGCACATGTTGAGTTTATGGTAGTGCCTGTGAGTGTGAGAATATAAGGAGGGCAGAGGAATGGGATGGAACAAGATGTTCTCTGACTTACAAGATGGGTGTGCTGGGCCAGGCGCAGTGGCTCATGCCTGTAATCCCAGCACTTTGGGAGGCTGATATGGGCAGATCACCTGAGGTCAGGAGTTTGAGACAAGCCTGGCCAACTTGGCGAAACCCCATCTCTACTGAAAATACAAAAATTAGCCAGGCCTGGTGGCAGGTGCCTGTAATCCCGGCTACTCGGGAGGCTGAGGCAGGAGAATCGCTTGAACCCGGGAGGTAAAGGTTGCAGTGAGCCAAGATCGCACCACTGCACTCTCCTGCCTGGGTGACAGAGCGAGACTCCATCTCAAAAAAAAAAAAAAAAAGAAGAAGCTGGGCGTGCTGGTGAACTTTCCTCTTTGGGGGCCTGCAGGCCATCCGGGATGGTGTCATTGAGGCCAGCATCAACCACGAGAAGGGCTATGTCCAATCCAAGGAGATGATTGACATCTATTCCACCCGAGAGCCCCAGCTAGCCTTCCACCAGCGCATCTCCTTCTGCCTAGATATCCACAACATGTCTGTCAAGGTGAGAAGCCCGTGGCTGCAGAGTCACGCCTGGCAACAGCACGCCCCTCCCTCCACACTCATGGATTCCCCAGAGAAGACTGGCTTAATTTGTTGCCCACGTCCCAGCCAATCTCTGTAAAATCACTGAGCTGCAGCGCAGGGGGCCCAGAATGGGGAGGGGACTTGGCCGTAGTTCCATAGCCAGTTGCCCTCTCCTATTGCATTTAAGGGATGATGTGGTCACCAGGGAGGACCAGGCAGGGATTCAGAGGGTAGGTTTCTACATTTGGTTCCAAATTTGAGGCATTTAACTTCTCAGAGCTCTGTTTCTCCATCTCTGAAGCTGATAGGGAGGTGTTACCTGTCTTGCTTGCTTCACAGGGTTGGTAAGATTGAAAGAAGTCCCTGTATTGAGGCACTTAGTGAAGTCTAAATTGTAAAAAAGATGGCGCTGGTATCTAGCTCCACAAAAGGGTGAGCCCTCATCCTCAGTTAAGCACTGAGTTTGGTGCTGTTACTATTTGCTTGCCATGTTTTTTGCTGGTCTCCTCCCAGGAAGCTAGGATATTGCTGCCTTGCTTAAAATCCGGCTAAGCCCTACTCCACGTGACATGCAAGGCCCTTTGTGACCTGGTCCCTTAGGTCAAGCCTCCCCTCCCGCTCCTGCCCCACCACCCAGCAGCCAGCCCCACTGAGTGCAGGCCAGGCCCCTCCCACATGGAATCATCCACCGGGAAGGCCTCTCCCTGTTGCCACATCCACTGTGTTCCTCCTTTTCCTCCTCCCTGCCCAGTCAAGAGAGTTGGTCGTTTATTCCTCTTTTTTCAGCATTTCCCACAGGGGACTGTAATAATTCCTTTGATGCCTAGCCCCCCACTAGACTAACTGGAGAGGGGTGCGCCGTTTCCTGCCTGGCGTCTAGCTCACAGAGGGGACACAGGGAGTGCAGGTTGCGTGAGTACCTCACCTGCTTCCTTCCCTCCCTCATCTCCTCTCTTTGCTGTGCCCCAGGCCATGAGGTTTCCTCCCAAATCATACAACAAGGACTTGGAGTCTGCAGAGGTAAGCTCTCTGCTTTCTGGGTGAGACCGAAAGGTCAGACTTCCACACAGAAGGGGAGGTGGGGAAGTATCTGGAAGGGCTGAGAGCTGCTCTGAAGCTTTGGCCTCACTTGCCTCTCTCCGCAGGAACGGCGTGAGCGAGAACAGCAGGACTTGGAGTTTGCCAAGGAGATGGCGGAAGATGATGATGACAGCTTCCCTTGAGCTGGGGGGCTGGGGAGGGGTAGGGGGAATGGGGACAGGCTCTTTTCCCCTTGGGGGTCCCCTGCCCAGGGCACTGTCCCCGTTTTCCTACACACAGCTCATACGCTGCATTTGTGCAGGGGGTGGGGGTGCTGGGAGCCAGCCACCGTGACCTCCCCCAGGGCTCCTCCCCAGCCGGTGACTTACTGTACAGCAGGCAGGAGGGTGGGCAGGCGACCTCCCCGGGCAGGGTCCTGGCCAGCGGTGTGGGAGCAGGAGGGGAAAGATAGTTCTGTATACTCCTTTAGGGACTGGGGGACTAGAACTGGGATGTCTTGGCTTGTATGTTTTTTGAAGCTTCTATTATGATTTTTAAACAATAAAACGTTCTCCAAAGCGCTTGTGCATCAGTTACTATACTTCACTGCAGTATTGGCAGGCTCAGATTTTGGGTTTTTTGGCCTTAGAGTACTAGCCCCAGGTGTGTAATCTGAGGGCGATGGGTCTGCAGATGGGGAGGTGCCCAGGGGAGGATGAAGGGACCCTGAGCTGGGGTTGGGGGCCTAGGTTTACTCTGTTTCGTACCTGTGTGGCTTTGGTAAGGTCTTGTTAGGAAAGGTGTACCATGTGTCCATCACCAGCTGCAGACCTTCATCTCCCAATACACCTCATGGTGCTTCATGGATATTGCAGTTTTTACAAATTGAAGGTTTGGCCAGGCATGGTGGCTCATGCCTGTAATCCCAACACTTTTGGGAGGCTGAGGTGGGTGGATCACTAGAGGTCAGGAGTTTGAGACCAGCCTGGCCAACATGGCAAAACCCTGTCTCTACTAAAAATAAAAAAATCAGCTGGGCGTGGTGGCGGGCGCCTGTAAATCCCAGCTACTTGGGAGGCTGAAGCAGGAGAATTGCTTGAACCCGGGAGGCAGAGCTTGCAGTGAGCCAAGATCTCGCCACTGCACTCCAGCCTGGGCAACAGAGTGAGACTGTGTCGAAAAAGAAAAAGAAAAGGACAAATTGAAGTTTCTGGCAACACTGCATCAAGCAAATCTGTCGGTGCCATTTTCCAAACAGCATGTGCTCACTTAGCGTCTCTGGGTCACATTTTGGTAAATCCTCTGGATATCTCAAACTTTTTCATTATTGTATCTGTTACGGTGATGTGTGATCAGTGATCTTTGATGTTACTATTGTCATTGTTGGGGCACCACAAATTGCACCCATATAGGATGGTGAACTTAGCTGGACACAGTGGCTCGTGCTTGTAATCCCAGCACTTTGGGAGGCCGAGGCAGGTGGATCACCTGAGGTCAGGAGTTCAAGACCAGCTTGGACAACATGGGGAAACCCCGTCTCTACTAAAAATACAAAAAAACAGCTGGGTGTGGTGGCGGGCGCCTGTAATCCCAGCTACTTGGGAGGCTGAGGGCAGGAGAATTGCTTGAACCCAGGAGGCAGAGGTTCCAGTGAGCCAAGATCGTGCCATTGCACTCCAGCCTGGGTGACAGAGTGAGACATTGTCAAAAAAAAAAAAAAGATGGTGAACTTAATAAATGTTGAGTGTGTTCTCACTGCTCACACACCATCCATTCCCTGTCTCCCTCTTCTTGAGTCTCTCCATGCCCTGAGCCACAAAATAATACTGAAATTAGGCCTGTTAGTAACCCTACAATGGCCTCTTTAGTGTTCCAGTGAGAGAAAGAGTCATTGGCCAGGCCTGGTGACTCAATGCCTGTTATCCCAGCACTTTGGGAGGCCAAGGCTGGTGGACCCCTTGAGCTCAGGAGTTGGAGATCAGCCTGGGCGACACAATGAAACCCTATCGCTACAAAAAATATAAAAATTAGCTGGGCATGTGGCCTGTGCCTGTAGTCTCAGCTACTAGGAAGCCTGAGGTGGAAGGAGCCCTTGAGCCTGGGAGGTGGAGGCAGAGGCTGCAGTGATCTGAGATCCTGCCACTGCACTCCCACCTGGGCGACAGTGAGACCCTGTCTCAAAACAAGAAAACAGAAAAAGGGAGAAAGAATCATACATCTCTCACTTTAAATCAAAAGGTCAAAATGATTATGCTTAGTGAGGAAGGCATGTTGAAAGCCGACAGAGGCCAAAAGCCAGGCAGGTCTCCTGCACAAAACAGGTAGCCAAGTTGTGAAGGAGGAGTTCTTTAAGGAAATTAAAAGTGCTGCTCCAGGTTGGGCGCGGTGGCTCACACCTGTAATCCCAGCACTTTGGGAGGCTGAGGCGGGTGGATCACAAGGTCAGGAGTTCGAGACCAGCCTGGCCAACATGGTGAAACCCCGTCTCTACTACAAATACAAAAATTAGCCAAGCATGGCAGTGGGCGCCTGTAATCCCAGCTGCTCGGGAGGCTGAGATAGGAGAACGCTTGAAACCAGAAGGCAGAGGTTGCAGTGAGCTGAGATCGCGCCACTGCACTTCAGCCTGGGTAACAGGCTGCCTCCCATGACACTTGCTGCCCCACGAGTTAGCTGCTTTGTGTTCTGTGCACTTCAGCCTGGGTAACAAAAGTGAAACTCTGTCTCAAAAAAAAATTTTTAAAAAGAGTTCAAGACCAGCCTGGCCAACATGGTAAAACCCCATCTCTGCTAAAAATACAAAAAATTAGCTGGGCATGGTGGTGCACGCTTGTATTCCCAGCTACTTAGGAGGCTGAGGCAGGAGAATCGCTTGAAGTGGGGAGGCGGAGGTTACAATGAGTCAAGATCGCACCACTGCACTCCAACCTGGGTGACAGAGCGAAATTCTGTCTCAAAACAATAAAAAATAAAAACAATAAAAGTGCTGCTCTAGTGGACACACGAATGATACGAAAGCAGAACAGCATTATTGCTGATACAGGGAAAGTTTGAGTCTGGAAAGAAGATCAAATCAGCCACAACATTCCTTTAAGCCAAAGCCTAGTCCGGAGAAAGGCCCTCACTCTCTTCAATCCTTTGAAGGTAGAGAGAGGTGAGAAAGTTGCAGAAGAGGCTGGGCGCAGTGGCTCACGCTTGTAATCCCAGCACTTTGGGAGGCCGAGGCAGGCGGATCACGAGGTCAGGAGATCGAGACCACGGTGAAACCCCGTCTCTACTAAAAAATACAAAAAATTAGCCGGGCGCGGTGGCGGGCGCCTGTAGTCCCAGCTACTCGGAGAGGCTGAGGCAGGAGAATGGCGTGAACCCGGGAAGCGGAGCTTGCAGTGAGCCGAGATTGCGCCACTGCACTCCAGCCTAGGTGAAAAAGTGAGACTCCGTCTCAAAAAAAAAAAAAGAAAGTTGCAGAAGAAAAGTTAGAAGCTAACAGAGGTTGGTTTGTGAGGTTGAAAGAAAGAAGCCATCTCTGTAACATAAAAGTGCAAAGTGAAGCAGCAAGTGCTGATGGAGAAGCTGCAGTAAGTTATCCATCAGATCTAGCTAACTAATCTCACTGACGAAGGTGGCTACACTCAAAAACAGACTTTCAATGTAGACAAACAGCCTTCTATTGGAAGAAGATGCCACCTAGGACTTTCATAGCTAGAGAAGAGAAGTCAATCCCTGGCTTCAAAGCTTCAAAGGACAGGCTGACTCTCTTGTTAGGGCTAATGTATCTGGTGACTTTAAGTTGAAGCCAGTGCTCATTTACCGTTCCGAAAATCCCAGGGCTCTTAAGAATGATGCTAAATCTATTCTGTCTGTGCTCTATGGGTGGAACAACAAAGCCTGGATGACAGCCCATCTGTTCTCAGCATGGTTTACTGAACATTTCTAGCCACTGTTGAGACCAACTCCTTAGCTGGCTCTGTTGGCCAGGCTGGAGTGCAGTGGCACGATCTCAGCTCACTGCAACCTCTGCCTTCTAGGTTCAAGTGATTCTCCTGCCTCAGCCTCCTAAGTAGCTGGAATTACAGGCGTGAGCCACCACGCTCGGCCAAATAAAAGATTTTTTTTGAAGTTATTACTGCTGATTGACGATGCACCTGATTACCCAAGGGCTCTGATGGAGGGGTACCAGGGAAATAATATTGTTTTCATTCCTGCTAACACATCCATTCTGCAGCCCATGGATGAAGAAGTAATTTCAACTTTCAAGTCTTTTTTAAGAAATACATTTTGTAAGGCTAGAGCTGCCATAGTGATTCCCCTGATGGATCTGGGTAAACTGAAAACCTAGAAAGTATTCATCATTCTAGATGCCATTAAGAATATTCATGATTAGGGCCAGACGTGGCAGCTCATGCCTGTAATCCCAGCACTTTGGGAGGCTCAGGCGGGTGGATAAACTGAGGTCAGGAGTTTGAGACCAAGCTGACCAACATGGTGAAACTCTGTCTCCACTAAAAAAAAAATACAAAAATTAGTCAGGCATGGTGACACGCACCTGTAGTCCCAGCTACTCAGGAGGCTGAGGCATGAGAATCGCTTAAATCCGGGAGGCGGAGGTTGCAGTGAGCTGAGATCGTGCCACTGCACTTCAGCCTGGGTGACAGAGTGAGACTCTCTCAAAAAACAAAAAAAGAATATTCATGATTAGGCCGGGAGCGGTGGCTCACGCCTATAATTCCAGCACTTTGGGAGGCTGAGGCAAGAAGACCGCTTGAGCCCAGGAGGCCAAGAGCAGCCTGAATAACAAAGTGAGACCCCGTCTGTATAAAAAAAAAAAATTAAAAAATTAGGCCGAGCGCAGTGGCTCACACCTGTAACTCCAGCACTTTGGGAAGATGAAGCGGGTGGATCACTTGAGGACAGGAGTTCGATACCAGCCTGACCAACATGGTGAAACCCCATCTCTACTAAAAATACAAAATTAGCCGGGCATGGTGGCACTTTCCTGTAACCCCAGCTCTCCTGAGGCAGGAGAATCACTTGAACCTGGGAGGCGGAGGTTGCAGTGAGCCGAGATCATGCCATTGCACTCCAGCCTGGGCAACAGAGGGAGACTCCATCTCAAAAAATTAACATTAGCAGGAGTTTAAAAGAAGTTGATTAAAACCTTCATGGGTGACTTTGAGGCGCTGAAGACATACTTCAGTGGAGGAAAAAACTGCAGATGTAGAAATAGCAAAAGAACTAGAATTAGAAGTGGACCCTGAGGCCAGGCCCAGTGGCTCACACCTGCAATCCCAGCAATTTGGGAGGCCAGGGCAGGAGGATAACTTGAGCTCAGAAGTTCCAAACCAACCTGGGTAACATAGCAAGACCTCGTCTCTACAAAAAAAAAAAAAAAATTGGAGCCTGAAGATGGGACTGAATTGCTGCTATCTCATGATAACATTTGAACAGATGAGGAATTGCTTCTATGGATGAGCAAGGAAAGTGGTTTCTTGAGATGGAATCTACTCCTTCTGAAGATGCTGTGAACATTGCTGAAATGGCAACAAAGATTTAGGATATTACATATACTTAGTTGATAAAGCAGCAGCAGTTTGAGAGGATTGACTCCATTTCTTTCTTTTTGTTTTGAGATGGAGTCTTGCTTTGTCACCCAGGCTGGAGTGCAGTGCAGTGGCATGATCTTGGCTCACTGCAACCTCCACCTCCCGGGTCCAAGAGGTTCTCCCACCTCAGCCTCCCCAGTAGCTGGGACTACAGGTGCACGCCACCACGCCCAGCTAATTTTTTTGTATTTTTGGAAGACACAGGGTTTCACCATGTTGGCCAGGCTGGTCTCGAACTCCTGACTTCAGGCGATCCACCCACCTCAGCCTCACAAGGTGCTGTGGGCCAGGATTGACTTTTGAAAGAAGTTCTACTGTGGATAGAACGATGTCAAACAGCATCATATGCTACAGAGAAACCTTTCTAGAAATGAAGAGTCGGCCGGGTGCGGTGGCTCACACCTGTAATCCCAGCACTTTGGGAGGCCAAGGTGTGCAGATCACCTGAGGTCAGGAGTTTGAGACCAGCCTGGTCAACGTGGTGAAATCTCGCCCCTACTAAAAATACAAAAATGAGACGGGCATGGTGGTGGGAGCCTGTAATCCCAGCTACTTGGGAGGCTGAGGCAGGAAAATTGCTTGAACCCGGGAGGTGGAGCTTGCAGTGAGCTGGGATCGTGCCACTGCACTCCAGCCTGGGCAACAGAGGGAGACTCCATCTCAAAACAAAACAAAACAAACAAAAATGAAAAAAGAAAAGTCAATTGATGCAGAAAATTTCATTATTTTCTTATTTTAAGAAATTGTTTTCACCTGAAGGCACTAGGAAAAATAAAAACAAAAATAAAAAAAAAAAAGAAATCGCTACAGTCACCCCAACCTTCAGCAGCGACCACCCTGATCAGTGAGTGGTCATCAACATGAGGCAAGACCCTTCACTAGCAAAAAGGTTAGGACTTGCTGAAGGCACAGATGATTGTTAGCATTTTTAGCAATAAAGGTTTTTGTTTTGTTTTGTTTTGCTTTGTTTTTTGAGGCACAGTCTTGCTCTGTCTCCTAGGCCGGAGTGCAATGATGCAGTCTTGGCTCACTGCAACTTCTGCCTCCGGGTTCAAGCGATTCTCCTGCCTCAGCCTCCTGTGATCCGGAGACATACATATGGCAGGCACAGCTGCCTGAGGCCCTTTCCAGCCTGTTCAATGTTTGTAGCTGTAATGAGCATTCTTCCCGAGGAGCCCAGCCTCACAAGAGGTTATCAATCTCCAGCCTTGGTTGTAAGTGACCGGAGAGAGTTTATCACCCTCTTCCAGAGAGCTGGGGTCATTCGCCATGATTCCCTGGTTCTTGCCCAAGTAAGGTCTATGGGCCATTTTTCTGTCTACTCACTGTCTGGAGGCTTCTTCATCCACTGTCTGGATGAACCTTGTTGGCGTGGCTTCTAATTTCCTGAAGAAATTCAGTGTCACTTTTTTTTTTTTAAATATCTAAAAGGGACCGGGCGCGGTGGCTCACGCCTGTAATCCCAGCACTTTGGGAGGCCGAGGCAGGCGGATCACGAGGTCAGGAGATTGAGACCATCCTGGCTAACACGGTGAAACCCCGTCTCTACTAAAAATACAAACAATTAGCTGGGCGCGGTGGTGGGCGCCTGTAGTCCCAGCTACTCGGGAGGCTGAGGCAGGAGAATGGCGTGAACCCAGAAGGCAGAGCTTGCAGTGAGCTGAGATAGCGCCACTGCACTCTGGCCTGGGCAAAAGAGTGAGACTCCATCTCAAAAACAAACAAATAAATAAATAAATAAATAAACAAACAAAGTCCCTTTCCTCTCAGAGTCTTCACTCTGGTCAGGTTGGGAGGCATACATAGTATGAAGGGACCAGTATCTATCTAGCTATTCCCATGCTGACGGGCATTGCAAATGCATTTCCATTGGTTTACTATAACAATGTTCCAAAGAACATCTCTGGCCAGGTGCAGTGGCTCCCGCCTGTAATCCTAAAACTTTTTAGGAGGCCAAGGCAGAAGGATCACTTGAGGCCAGTAGTTCAAGACCAGCCTGGGCAACATAGGGAGACTGTCTCTACGAAAAATCAAAAAATTATGGCCGGGCATGGTGACTCACGCCTGTAATCCCTGCACTTTGGGACATCAAGGCAAGTGGATCACTTAAGGTCAGGAGTTTGAGACTAGCCTGGCCAACATGGTGAAACCCCATCTCTACTAAAAATACAAAAATTAGCCAGGCATGGTGGCAGGCGCCTGTAATCCCGGCTACTCAGGAGGCTGAGGCAGGAGAATCTCTTGAACCCAGGAGGCGGAGGTTGCAGTGAGCTGAGATCACATCACTGCACTCCAGCCTGGGTGACAGAGCGAGACTCCATCTCAAAAAAAAATAAAAATAAAAAAATTAGCCAGGCATGGTGGTGCACACCTCTAGTCTCAGCTACTCAGGAGGCTGAGGTGGGAGGATCGCTTGAGCCTGGGCAGTCGAGGCTGCAGTGAGCCAAGATCATGCCACTGCACTCCAGCCTGGACAACAGAGAGAGACCCTGTCTCTAAAAAAATAATAATAATGAAGAAAAAAGCAGCTCTGTATATGTCTCCTGGTACATATATACTATGTATATAGTTTGCAAACTCAAAGATCCAGATAGTCAATTTTTTAGGCTTGTGGGCCATATGGTCTCTGTCACAACTACTCTGCCCTATCTTTCTAGCACAAAAGCAGCTATAAACAATACATACATGAATTTTTTATAGACATCGAGATTTGAATTTCATGTGATTTTTACATTTTATAAAATAATCTTTTTAAAAATTTTCCTCTAACCCTTTAAAAGTGTAAAAGCCGGCTGGGCGCCACGGCTCACACCTGTAATCCCAGAACTTTGGGAGGCTGAGGCGGGAAGATCACTTGAGATCAACAGTTCGAGACCAGCCTGGCCAACATAGCAAAACCCCGTCTCTACTAAAAATAAAAAAATTAGCCGGGCATGGTGGTGCACACCTGTAATCCCAGCTACTTGGGAGGCTGAGGCAGGAGAATCGCTTGAACCAGGGAGGCGGAGGTTGCAGTGAGCCAAGATCATTCCACTGCACTCCAGCCTGGGTGACAGAGCGAGACTTGGTCTCAAAGAAAAAAAAAAGTGTAAAAGCCATTCCTAACTCAGTGTACATCAGTAGACATACTCAGGTCTGCGTACTCATGCTCTGAGGCATACTGGAAAAGTAGAGTTGCTTGGTCAGGGGACATACACATTTCCACATTAACTAGACACTACCAAGTTGCCATCCAAGGAGGGTTTTTTACAATCTACCCTCCCCCCTGCAACAAATGAGAGTTACTCCAGATCCTGCACAAAGATGCTCTAAGCCCAGTACCAGATGAAAACAGGAAGTGGGAGGGGAAGGTGCCAGCCACTTCTAACCATGAAGAAATACCTGGGAGAGCCTTCTGGATGCTGGAAGGATGAATAACGGGGGTCTCTGGAGCCTGCCCCCTGTCAGATCACTGTGGCTTCTGAGCCTACAGTCCAGCTCAGCCCCATGTGTCATGGCAGGTGGTAATGAGCCCTCACTCTCTGGTCTTTATTCTCTGAAGCCTGGATTGAGCCATTATTCAAGATGTACAGCTTTATTGACAGGAAAGTAGTGTCACAGAAACAGCAGGGGCTTAGGAATATGATCTAACTGCAAATCCTACCTGGCTCAGCCACCAGCTAGTTCTGTGATCTTGAACAAGTTTTTTCACTTCTCTGAGGCCCTCTCTTGGCTACAACACACCAGTTGGTTGACAGGATGAAATGACGAAAGTGTCTCACACCTGTAATCCCAGCACTTTGGGAGGCCAAGGTGGGTGGATGGCTTGAGCCCAGGAGTTCGAGACCAGCCTGGGCAACATGGTGAAACCCCCTCTCTGCAAAAAAAATACAAAAATTAGCCGAGCTTGGTGGTCCACGCCTGTGGTCCCAGCTACTCGGGAGGTTAAAGTGGGAGGATCGCTTGAGCCTGGGAGGTGGAGACTGCAGTGAGCTGTGATTGTACCACGGCACTCCAGGCTGGGGGACAGAGTGAGACCCTGTTTCCCCCGCAAAAAAAATGACAAAAGTGTAATAAAGGGTGCCTGATGTGGCCAGGAGCAGTGGCTCATGCCTGTAATCCCAGCACTTTGGGAGGCTGAGGTGGGCGGATCACCTAAGGTCAGGAGTTTGAGACCAGCCTGGCCAACATGGAGAAATCCTGTCTCTACTAAAAATACAAAATTAGCCGGCTGTGGTGGCAGTGGTGGCGCATGCCTGTAATCCCAGCTACTCAGGAGGCTGAGGCAGGAGAATCGCTTGAACCCAGGAGGCGGAGGTTGCAGTGAGCCGAGATTGTGCCATTGCACTCCAGCCACTCCAGTCTGGGCAACAAGAGCCAAACTCTGTCTGAAAAAAAAAAAAAAAAAAAAAGTGCCTGATGTATAAGAGGTATGCAATGCAATAGTTGCCAGGCAACATGTTTAAGAATGTGGAGCTCCTGCCTTCCATGGTCCTGTTAAAAACCCACCCTCAAGGCCAGGTGCAGTGGCTCATGCCTGTAATCCCAGCACTTTGGGAGGCCGAGGCAGGTGGATCACCTGAGGTCAGGAGCTCGAGACCAGCCTGACCACCAACATGGTGAAATCCCACTTCTACTAAAAATACAAAATTAGATGAGCACGGTGATGCATACCTGTAATCCCAACTACTTGGGAGGCTGAGGCAGGAAAATCTCTTGAACCAGGGAGGCGGAGGTTGTAGTGAGCCGAGATCATGCCATTGCACTCTAGCCTGAGCAACAAGCAAAACTCCATCTCAGAAAAACAAAAACAACAACAACAACAAAAACCTACCCTCTACTCCCAGGGAGCTGGGCCCAGAGCTGGGCCCCATCAGTGCAAGGTGCTGAGCCACGGAGCTGAGGCGGAGCTGCAGGACTGGGGACCAGATAACAGTGTGTAAGATCAGCAGGTGACGTCCCTGCCATTGGTGACCACCAGGGGGCCCCCAAGCACCAGAGATGGCCCCACCCAGTCAACGCGTCCGCTTCTCATCCAGAGATGTCTGTTTCTTGGCACGCTGGGGTAAATTAGGACAGAAGGTGACAGTCTTGGGTGTGGTCAGTCAGACTGCCCCAGGCAGGCCCTGTGGCCTGTAGAAAACGTTCAGGCCTAGGCCGGGAGCAGTGGCTCACACCTGTAATCCCAGCACTTTGGGAGGCCAAGGCGGGTGGATCACAAGGTCAGGAGATCGAGACTATCCTGGCTAACATGGTGAAACCCCGTCTCTACTAAAAATACAAAAATTTAGCCAGGCGTGGTGGTGGGCGCCTGTAGTTCCGGCTACTCGGGAGGCTGAGGCAAGAGAATGGCGTGAACCCGGGAGGCGGAGCTTGCAGTGAGCAGAGATCGCACCACTGCACTCCAGCCCGGGCGACAGAGCGAGACTCTGTCTGGAAAAAAGAAAAAGAAAAAGAAAAAGAAAAAGAAAAAGAAAATGTTCAGACCTGAGCCAGAGGCCCAGGCTGTAATTCTGTCACTTACCATGACCTTGGGCAAGGCACTTCCTTCCCTGGCCTAGTTCACAGTGTTGGAATCGACTCCAAGGTCCCTTCCAGCATTAACGCTGCATGGTTCTAGGATGAGAAGATGGAGCAGTTTCCCCTGTCTCACCCCAGCCCATGTCCACTTCAAGGTGAATGGCCAGGGAAGTCACGTGTCCCAATCCCCCAGTTCCAAAGCTCTTGGGGACCCTACTGTCAGGGTCGTGCACGAGGAGGTGAAGGTCAGGTGAGCCAATAGCCTCGAAGGGTCTTGCCTCATTCTGGACAGACATCCGGTTTCCTCTGGGCTCTACCGGGATTCTAGGGGCTTAGCCAAATGAGTCATGGTGGGTGGGGGGGGGTTTCTGGGGGAGTTCCCAGCTAATCAGCTTGGGACAGGACAGCCTGGAACTTTCGATGGTGCCTATCCAAGTGTGGGGTGGGCACAGCAGCCAAGACCCAATGTCTTTATCTCAGGTAGGGGCCCTCAGGAGGTCTCCCAGACAGGCAGCCTCCGGAGAGTTTGGGGGTAAGAATGGGGGCAACCAGCTTCTTTCTTCTCTCTTATAATTTGGGGGCTTGGGAGACAGGCTTGAGAATCCCAAAGGAGAGGGGCAAAGGATACTGCCCCCGCAAGTCTGCCAGAGCAGAGAGGGAGACCCCGACTCAGCTGCCACTTCCCCACAGGCTGCTGCCGCCTCCAGGCGTCTATCAGCGGCTCAGCCTTTGTTCAGCTGTTCTGTTCAAACACCCTGGGGCCATTCAGGCCTGGGTGGGGCAGCTGGAGGAAGGGAGTTTGAGGGGGGCAAGGCGACGTCAAAGGAGGATCAGAGATTCCACAATTTCACAAAACTTTCGCAAACAGCTTTTTGTGCCAACCCCCCTGCATTGTCTTGGACACCAAATTTGCATAAATCCTGGGAAGTTATTACTAAGCTTTAGTCGTGGCCCCAGGTAATTTCCTCCCAGGCCTCCGTGGGGTTATGTATAAAGGCCCCCCTAGAGCTGGGCCCCAAAACAGCCCGGAGCCTGCAGCCCAGCCCCACCCAGACCCATGGCTGGACCTGCCGCCCAGAGCCCCATGAAGCTGATGGGTGAGTGTCTTGGCCCAGGATGGGAGAGCCGCCTGCCCTGGCATGGGAGGGAGGCTGGTGTGACAGAGGGGCTGGGGATCCCCGTTCTGAGAATGGGGATTAAAGGCACCCAGTGTCCCCGAGAGGGCCTCAGGTGATAGGGAACAGCATGTCTCCTGAGCCCGCTCTGTCCCCAGCCCTGCAGCTGCTGCTGTGGCACAGCGCACTCTGGACAGTGCAGGAAGCCACCCCCCTGGGCCCTGCCAGCTCCCTGCCCCAGAGCTTCCTGCTCAAGTGCTTAGAGCAAGTGAGAAAGATCCAGGGCGATGGCGCGGCGCTCCAGGAGAAACTGGTGAGTGAGGCGGGCGAGAGGGCTGTGGAGGGAAGCCTGGTGGGGAGAGCTAAGGGGGATGGAACTGCAGGGCCGACATCCTCAGGAAGGAACATGGGAGAATATTAGGAGCAGTGGAGCTGGGGAAGGCTGGGAAGGGACTTGGGGAGGAGGACCTTGGTGGGGATGGTGCTTAGGAGGGCTGGCTGGGATGGGAGTGGAGGCATCACATTCAGGAGAAAGGGCAAGGGCTCCTGTGAGATCAGAGTGGGGGTGCAGGGCAGAGAGGAACTGAAGAGCCTGGCAGGACATGGAGGGAGGGGAAAGACCAGAGAGTCGGGGAGGACGCGGGAAGGAGCAGCGACCTGGCCACGGCGAGTCTCACTCAGCATCCTTCCATCCCCAGTGTGCCACCTACAAGCTGTGCCACCCCGAGGAGCTGGTGCTGCTCGGACACTCTCTGGGCATCCCCTGGGCTCCCCTGAGCGGCTGCTCCAGCCAGGCCCTGCAGCTGGTGAGTGTCAGGAAAGGATAAGGCTGATGAGGAGGGGGAAGGAGAGGAGGGACACCCATGGGCTCCCCCAGGTCTCCAGGTTCCAAGCTGGGGGCCTGACGTGTCTCAGGCAGCACCCCCTAACTCTTCCACTCTGTCTCACAGACAGGCTGCTTGAGCCAACTCCATAGCGGCCTCTTCCTCTACCAGGGGCTCCTGCAGGCCCTGGAAGGGATCTCCCCGGAGTTGGGCCCCACCTTGGACACACTGCAGCTGGACGTCGCTGACTTTGCCACCACCATCTGGCAGCAGGTGAGCCTTGTTGGGCAGGGTGGCCAAGGTCATGCTGGCATTCTGGGCACTGCAGCCGAGCCTGTGTGTGGGCCTTGTCCATGCTGTCAGCCCCCAGCATTTCCTCATTTGTAATAACGCCCACTCAGAAGGGCCCAACCACTGATCACAGCTTTCCCCCACAGATGGAAGAACTGGGAATTGCCCCTGCCCTGCAGCCCACCCAGGGTGCCATGCCAGCCTTCGCCTCTGCCTTCCAGCGCCGGGCGGGAGGCGTCCTGGTTGCCTCCCATCTGCAGAGCTTCCTGGAGCTGGTGTACCGCGTTCTACGCCACCTTGCTCAGCCCTGAGCCAAGCCCTCCCCATCCCATGTATTTATCTCTATTTAATATTTATGCCTATTTAAGCCTCATATTTAAAGACAGGGAAGAGCAGAACAGAGCCCCAGGCCTGTGTGTCCTTCCCTGCATTTCTGAGTTTCATTCTCCTGCCTGTAGCAGTGAGAAAAAGCTCCTGTCCTCCCATCCCCTGGACTGGGAGGTAGATAGGTAAATACCAAGTATTTATTACTGTGACTGCTCCCCAGCCCTGGCTCTGCAGCGGGCACTGGGATAAGCCGCAGTGAGCCCCTGGTCCCGAGGGTCCCCACCTGGGACCCTTGAGAGTATCAGGTCTCCCATGTGGGAGACAAGAAATCCCTGTTTAATATTTAAACAGCAGTGTTCCCCATCTGGGTCCTTGCACCCCTCACTCTGGCCTCAGCCGACTGCACAGCGGCCCCTGCATCCCCTTGGGTGTGAGGTCCCTGGACAAGCAGAGGCAGCCAGAGCTGGGAGGCATGGCCCTGGGGTCCCACGAATTTGCTGGGGAATCTTGTTTTTCTTCATAAGACTTTCAGGACATGGTTTGACTCCCGAACATCACCAACGTGTCTTCTGTTTTTCTGGGTGCCCTCAGGACACCTGCCCTGCCTCAACGAGGGTCAGGACTGTGACTCTTTTTAGGGCCGGGCAGGTGCCTGGACATTTGCCTTGCTGGACGGGGACTGGGGATGTGGGAGGGAGCAGACAGGAGGAATCATGTCAGGCGTGTGTGTGAAAGGAAGCTTGACTGTCACCCTCCACCTCTTCACCCCCCAATTCACCAGTGTCCCCTCCACTGTCGCATTGTAACTGAACTTCAGGATAATAAAGTGTTTGCTTCCAGTCATGTCCTTCCTCCTTCTTGAGTCCAGCTGGTGCCTGGCCAGGGGCTGGGGAGGTGGCTGAGGGTGGGAGAGGCCAGACGGAGGTCGGGGAGGAGGTCCAGGGAGGAGGAGGAAGGTTCTCAAGTTCGTCTGACATTCATTCAGTTAGCACATATTTATCTGAGCACCTACTTTGTGCAGATGCTGGGCTAAGTGCTGGGGACACAGCAGGGAACAAGGCAGACGTGGAATCTGCACTCGAGCAGCCACAGCCTGGCACGGAAGACAGAGGCATGGGGACCATGGGAACCGGAAAGGAGAGGGCGTGGGGTCTGGGTGGGCTTAACAGGCCAGACACAGCCAGACAAGATGAAGCCAGGGAGTGCTGAGCATCTGCACCAGGCTTGTCATTTACCATCTTCCATAAACTTGAGCCCATCCATCAAGTTGCCCACAAAGTGGAAGCCAAGTTCAAGGTGACCACTGGGGTCAGAGCTTCTTTCCTCAGACTTGGTCTCTGCACTCGCCCCAGCTGGTCACTTCCTGCTTGTGGCAGCCCTGGGCTGAAGAGCACTAAGCTCACAGCCCAGGAGGGTGGGGAGCTGTGTCAAGTAGGGGGGCCAGCCACCACACCACAGGTGTGAGGCCTGCCTGCAGCCAAGGACTCCTGTGTGGCCTTGGGGTACCCCCACCAGTCCCCAGTCCACTATCTGCCCAAGCCTTCTCCTCCTCAGCTCCTCCGTCCCTCCCACCTCCCCGGCCCATGGCTCCTCAGAAAGCAGGGTCAGAAGTGCCCACTGCCAGCTCACAGTCATCCATCTAGGGGCTCAGAGATGTGTGAGGCAGGCAAGGAAGGGTTAAAGAAAGGTCCAGCCCCTCATCCCCGCCCCCCGCCTCCCATCCCCCAGTCCTTTTTTGGAGGCAACAGATCAAATCCCAGACTAGTCAGAGTGTGGGTGGGGTTGGACCGGGTTCGGGAGACAGCAGGGCAGGCCACCCTGCCCCAGCACTGTGGGGCCCTGAGCCAAAGCCTCTCCCCTTTCAGGGTACAGCTGGCTTTGGGGGAGGGGGCAGCAGGCAGGCCAACTTGGCTCCAAGGAAGGGAAGCTGCTTTCCCCTGGCCCTTCCCCAGCTGAGCAAGCCCACATAGGACCCTGAGCCCTGCCGCCTCTGTACCTCTTCCTCCTCCTCACCACGGGAGTGAGCCTTCCCCAGCCACAGCACAGGGAGTCCAGGGAGAGGACACTGTGCCCTGCCCCGGGTGGCACCAACACCAACAGCACACACAGTCACAAAGGGATCCATGAGGAGCTTTATTTACACATGAACGAAGGGAGATTTCCCTCACATATTACAATATATATATATATATATATATATATACACACACACATACTCTGTGTCTAGAAAGTTCCTCAGAGGTAAGACTCCTGCTGGGCTGGGGCGGGCGCACACAGGGGTGGCCACGGGCTTGTGGTCCAGGCTGCTCACACTCCTCAGGTGCCGGCAGATGGAGAGGAAATCTCAAAAGGAGAAACCGGGAGGCATCCTGGAGGTCGGGAGTCAGGAGCGGGGACTGGAAGCCGCCAGAAGCTCTTGCACCATGTGGAGCGGATGTGGGCCACGACGCCTCATCTCTCCTCACTGCTTCCCTTGGAGGCGCCTGGGCCTGCGCCAGTCCCCAGCCCCCACTGCGGCCATGCCAAGCCCCTCAGAGTGCAGCAATGGCTTTAGCAGCCACCTGGCGGCCCAGGGGGAGGCTGAGGTCCGTGATGGCCAGAACCACCTTGGGGCTGGACATGGCTGACACCTTCACCAGTTCCGACACCTGCCACGGACAGACAGATGCTGCTTGCGGGACAGCTGGTGGCGGGTGTGCTGTCCCAGGGGGAAGGAGGCCCCTCCCTGCTCCAAGGGCTGCCCTGAGGCCCCAGCACCAGTGGGAGAGCCGGGAAGGTGGTACTCACAGTGGTGAAGGGCATGAACTGCAGGACACTGCCACGGCCGCCCTGCTCCAGGCAGTCCACACACTCCTCCATGAACCACTGCACGAACTGGGTGTGGGGGCCAGCGGTGCGAGACCCCAGGATGGAGGAGATGAGCAGGAACAGGTTGGCTGTGGAGAGTGGGGGGAGAGTGACAGGAGGGAGTTCCATGAGAGAGGGTGAGGTCACACTCTGGGAGAAGGTGGGACTGAAAAGGGAAAAGAAACACATGCTGAGCATGTCCCCAAAACGGGGTGTCAGAGAGAGAAAATATAAAAAGCAAGAGGGGAGGGGAGGAGGGGGAACTAGACAGGAGCCTGGGGGCCAAGACAGCCAACAATGAGGGGCATGGAGGGGAAGGGAGGGGTGCCGCAAGGCCCCTTCCAGCTGACAAGGTCTCCCAGCCTCCATGAGGCAAGGGACTCGTCCAGCTTAGCCCCAGGTTCAGCAGCAGGGGTGGGGAACTCACCTAGGACTCGGTTCAGAGGGTCCCGCATGTTGACCGTGTGGAGCTGAGAGGCTGACAGGGAGCTGCTCATGGATCGGTCTGCTGTGGGATGGAGCAGACGGAGCGCTGGGAAACAGGCTGCCGAGTGCAAAAGTGGTGCTCCCCAGGGATGCCCCCACCCGACCTTCACCCATCGGAGGTAACTGGTACATGGAGAGCCCAGAGAAGACCCTGAGATCAAGAGCACAAAGGGAGGCCGGGTGCGGTGGCTCACACCTGTGATCCCAGCATTTTGGGAGGCAGAGACAGGAGGATCGCTTGAGTCCAGGAGTTCGAGACCAGCCTTGGCAACTAGCGAGACCTCATCTCTACAAAAAACACAAAAATTCGCTGGGTGTGGTGCCAAAGCCTGCAGTCCCAGCTCCTTGGGAGGCTGAGGCAGACTGCTTGAGCCTAGGAGAATAAGGCTGCAGTGAGCCGAGATGGTGCCACTGCACTCCAGCCTGAGCAACAGAGCGAAACCGTGTCTCAAAAAAACAGGCCGGGCATGGTGGCTCACGACTGTAATCCCAGCACTTTGGGAGGCCAAGGCGGGTGGATCATCTGAATTCAGGAGTTCGAGACCAGCCTGACCAATATGGTGAAACCCCGTCTCTACTAAAAATACAAAAATTAGCCAGGCATTGTGGCAGGCGCCTGTAGTCCCAGCGACTCAGGAGGCTGAGACAGGAAAATTGCTTAAACCCAGGAGGCGGAGGTTGCAGTGAGCTGAGATCACGCCACTGCACTCCAGCCTGGGCAACAGAGGGAGACTCCAACTCAAAAAAACAAAAAAAACAAAAAAACAAAACAAAACAAAAAAAAGGGCACAGAGGGGCCTCAGATACAGAGATCCCAATGGAATGAGAGAGAAAAACTAACATGTGGCGAGCACACAGGGCCAGGGGCCGATCTTGGTACTTCCTAAGCTGCTTACTCCTCACAACACCCCATTTACAGATGAGGAGACCCAGACGGGGACTGGCTCAGTCGCTAGCTAAAGGTCACAGCGCTTATAGCTGGCAGACCTAGTATCTTTCTTCTGATCAAGTGTATAGTTGGTCCCCTAGTTCCTAAAAGGCTTCAGAGAAAAGTTCAGGCTCAGGAGAAATCTCTGGAAACAGGAAAAAGGCCACAGAAGGAGCCCTTGGCAGTAAGCCTGGCAGGGAGGAGAGGACAGTGAAAAGGATGACCTCCAGGGAAGTGGTGGGGCGGGGGGGTGTGCTTTTTAGGCAGGAAGGTGGGGATGGATGCCCCAGCCCGGGCCTCTCAGGACATGTTTTGGGGGAAGGAAGGAAGGAAGGAAGGTCAGAGCTGGTGAGTCAACGGCACAGGCTGTGCCTGAGGCGGTGAACTCACTTGGGTAGCTTGTCATCCCCTCAACCCTGGGGTAAGGGAGGGGGCAGGAGGGCTGCGGGGGAACAACTGTGGGCTGGGCTGGACCTGGGCAGAGGAGCTTTAACCCTCAGGGAGTGAGAACAGCAACCTCTTCTCCAGGGACAGGACACAGAGCACCCCCTTGGAGGCTAGAACAGCAGGTCCCTGCCACACTCTCTCTGACCAGCTGCAAAGATGCCTGCAGCTGGAGCAGCGGCAGAGTGGCAGCATCGGAGAGTGAATTCCCAGGAAAGGGAGCGGTGCGCCGCCAGCCCACACACTCACTGGGGCTCGAAAGGATGTTGGCATCGTCCTCATTGGAGCTCAGCAGTCGCATCAACTTTGAAGGCTGCACATCGTCCAGGGGGAAGAGGCTGATATAATCCTAGAGGGTGTGAAAGTCACTGTTATACACCCCTAAACCCCCCCGTTTCCAGCTGTCAGGGAAAAGAGCTTGAGCTCCGATTTGAGTGAGGTCAGCATGGCCAGCAGGGCCTCAGCCCCTCTCTGCTCAACCCCTCCCACAATCTGACAGGCCCCTTGTGCCCATGGGCAGGCTGGGGCCACATAAATCACCCATGCAGATTCCTGACCAATCATGCCCGGGCATGGCTGCCCCAAGGGCAGGGGCCACATCTGCTTCCCTTTGCCTGGGGAATCCTCAGGAAATGCTGTAACAAACTGGTGAACAAGTGAAGCCGGCGAGGGCGGCTGGTGGGGGCCTACCTCAATGTCTTCGCGGTGTCTCTTCTTCTGGCGGGTGGACGCCTGTCCCTTGTGGGAGGAGTAGGAACTGAGGGCACACCACACAGCCAGCCTGGCAAAGGGTTCCAGAAAAAGGGGACAGTGAGAGGTGCCCCAAGAGCTTTCTGTGTCTGACTGGGCTCCCCAAAGCCCAGTCTCCCAGGGTGGCACCAGGCGAGGGGTGCCTGACCCTGGGTGGCCGGAGCAGGGCAAGCTCTGAAGAGAATCTTACTTGGCAAGAGCAGTGCCCGGGGGGTCCATGAGGCTGTGCCACTTGGAGGAGTCAGTGAGCAGGCCAGGCAGGATGTGGCCCAGCAGGACCAGGGTCACTTGCTGCATGTCCAGGCAGAAGATGGAGTAGAGCAACTCCACTGCTCGCAGCGTGTGCTCCTTCCGCGTCTCCTTCAGCAGCTCCTAGTGCGCAGGAAGGGGGGCAGTTCAGGAGCCGGAGGCCTGGGATCTGGGGTTCTGACACCCTGCCACTCCAGCACTGGTGTGCAGGAAGGGGAGCAGTTTAGGAGCTGGGGGCCCGGGATCTGGGGCTCCTACACCCTGCCGCCCCAGCATGGCTATCCAGGTAAGGCCCACAGAGGGGGCCCCAGATGTTGCTCCGCCCCTCAGGCTGAATCCCAGTCTCTGGCCAGAGCTCCCCCAGGAGGCAACTCTGAGGCGAGGCATCCCGGGGAGGCCACCTGGCTCACGGCAGCCTCTCAGGGAAGCCTGGCAGACCAGGCCAGGTGTGGGGAGCCAGGGGACAGGACCCATGTCGGCCCACAGCCACTCCAGCCTAAGTACCTTAATCAGGTTGTTGCAGAACCAGTAGACACCGCCCATGTGCAGCAGGGTGTCAAAGATGTGGATGGAGCGGCTGTCCACCCAGCCCTTCTCCAGCACCTTGGCAAAGATGTCCGTCAGCACCTCCTTGATGGGCCGCTTGGGGGGCAGCAAGTTCCAGTAGGGCATCGTGTCCACCCCAGTGGAGGGAAACTTGATCTGCGTGGCTGTCTGCTGCAGCACGTCAGCACACATGCGCTCCAGGATCGAGTTCATGATCACCACCCTGGGGGAGGGCCAAGAGGACCTGAGGCTCAGGTGCCACTGTAGGGTGGGGAGGGAGAGGAGGGAACACCCATGCCAGACTTTCCCCTGGACTTGGGTTACGAAAATCTCCCTGAGGCATTAACCCAGTTTCGCGCTGGGGGAGGGTACACCCCGGGGCGACCTGGCCCCTGCTCTGCTCCTGGCAGGTCTCTCACCTGCAGGACACAAAGCCTATAAATAGGGACTGGGGAGGGGCTTTCCTCCCCCTGGCCATTCCAGCCTGATATTCACATTTTCTTTTATTCTCCAACTTCCCCCATCCCCCAGGCCTGGGCCCTGCCAACCTGCCACATAAATAAACACAATCACTTCCCCCTAGGCTGAGTGCTTGGGGGTCCCCGCCCAGCCCTGGCCTCCTCCCAAAGTAAACTGTTCCTTCCAGGAGAGGCCCAAGGGCTGCCCCACAGGACTCTTCCCGGCCCCTGGTAGCTGGGCAGACAGAAGTGTGTATCCAGGAATTTCCTCATGGAAAGAGGCTTCAGAAGTGAATACAGACCCGGGCGAGTGCTGACTGTTCCTGGAATGCAGGGTGGCTCTGGGAAAGTTGCTATGACTTTTAGAGCCACTTTTCCCACCTGTACAATGGAGCCACAGACTTCCCACTACCCCTTACCCAGATAGGACTTAGGGTGCTTAGAATGGGTTACACCAGAGCAAAAACTCCCTATTTGGCAGGGCGGGGCGTGGGGGGACGTGGCGGAGAAATGAGAGAAGAAAGGAAAAAAGAAGGAAGCAAGGGGAAAACGAGATGTGCTTTTCTAGACCGTCCAAACCTCATTCAGCTCAATGCTTCCCCTTCTCCCTATTAAGACATTCTCAGGCCCGGTGTGGCGGCTCACGCCTATAATTCCAGCACTTTGGGAGGCTGAGGCAGGAAGATCACCTGAAGTCAGGAGTTCGAGACCAGCCTGGCCAACATGGTGAAACCCCACCTCTACTAAAAATACAAAAATTAGCCGGGTGTGGTGGCGCATGCCTGTAATCCCGGCTACTCAGGAGGCTGAGACAGGAGAATCTCTTGAACCCAAGAGGCGGAGGTTGCAGTGAGCCGAGATCATGCCACAGCACTCCAGCCTGGGCGACAGAGCGAAACACCATCTCAAAAATAAATAAATAAATAAATAAATAAATAAATAAATAAATAAATAAATAAATAAAATAAAGACATCCTCAACGTTGCCATAAAGACATGGCAACACCCAAAACGTATTGGCTGGTAAACACCCATGTTCACAGCAGCACTATTCACTATAGCCCAAAGATGGAAGCAACTGAAGTGTTCACTGACAGAAGAGGGATCAAGATGTGGTATAGCCACACAACAGAGGTTTTTTTTGTTTTTGTTTTGTTTTTTGAGACAGAGTCTCACTCTTTCACCCAGGCTGGAGTGCAGTGGAACGATCTTGGCTCACTGCAACCTCCGCTTCCTGGGTTCAAGTGATTCTCCTGTCTCAGCCTCCCAAGTAGCTGGGATTACAGGCACCTGCCACCACTCCCTGCTCATTTTCGTACTTTTAGTAAAGCCAAGGTTTCACCATGTTGGTCAGGCTGGCCTTAAACTCCTGACCTCAACTGAGCCTCAGCCTCCCAAAGTGCTAGGATTGCAGGCGTGAGCCACCACGCCCGGCCCACAACAGAGTATTATTCAGCCTTCAAAAGGAAGGAATTCCTGTCACGTGCTACTACATGGATGAGCTTTGAGGACATCATGCTGAGTGAAGTCAGCCAGTCACGAAAAGGCAAGGACTGTATGATTCCAGTTAAATGAGGCATCTAAAAAGTAGTCAAATTCAGCAGGGCACGGTGGGTCACGCCTGTAATCCCAGCACTTTGGGAGTCCACAGTGAGAGGATCACTCCAGGCCAGGAGTTCAAGACCTGGCAATATAGTGAGACCCTGTCTCTACAAAGACTAGAAAAATTAGCCGGCTGTGGGCCTGCAGTCCCAGCTACTTGGGAGGCTGAGGCGAGAGGATCACTTGAGCCCAGGAGTTTGAGGTTGCAGTGAGACTCACTCTGATCTGGGCAAGAGTAAGACCTTGTCTCAAAAAAAAAAAAAAAAAAGTATAAAGTAGTCAAATTCCTAGACACACAAAGTAAAATGTTAGTTACCAGGAGCTGGAGGGAGGGGAAAATGGGAAGCTATTGTTCGGTGGGTATGGAGTTTCAGAGATGCAAGAAAGTTCTGGAGACCTGTTACACAACAGTGTGAATACACTTAACACTACTGAACAGTACACTTAAACATGGCTAAGATGGCAAATCTTATGTGTTTTTTACAATTAAAAAAAGCAAACAATTTATTGGTTGGGTGAATGAACTCAATGTAGCTGGTCACCAGGGAAGTCCTCCAAGCCTCTGAAGAGCCAGGGCAGGAAACTGTCCTAAGAGATAACTGAGGGTGGGGGATGGCCTGTAAAATCTACAGACAGGTTCCTAGCTCCTAGACAGTCATACAGCTTTGTTCTTTTGGGAGCCAGTTGTCTTGAACTTGAGTCTCTGCGGGCAGACCCTGTTTGGGGTCTGCATTTCTGACAACACCGCAGGTGCTGGCATATTTAAACGCTTCTGCCACAGAGACACAGCACATGTTTGCCGAGTCAGGTGAGTGAACGCATGAATAGGAAAGTGAGTGAGTGAGCAAGTAGCATGTTTGCAAAGGTCAGAAAAGAGAGGGGTGCTTGTTATTGGATGTGCTGACTTCTCACAACACACTTGAAGGGTCTGAGAAGGGAAGGCGGGTTACTGACCTCTCATTGTAGAACTGCAGGGTGTTCTCACTAAACAGTGGCCCTGCCAGCTGGCGGATCATCTGCAGCGACTTCTCACGCTCATCCAGCCCCAGCATCCGGACGTGGGCCACAAGCCAAGCCACAGCACACACCGCCAGACTGCATACCTTCCCTTTGATGTTATCAGTGATTTTCTAGGGGAGACGGAAAGGTGATGGGCTACCATCTATCTCCCTTTCTTGAGCCAACATCACCTTCTCAGCCTCTGCGGGCAGCTAAGTGCAGCGGGTGGAGTCCCGGGCCACATTCCACACCTCTCTCCACAAGTTTGATCTTCCCAGAGCTACCTGGGCCAGAGGGAGTGGCTAAGACAACGATTACACAAAATATCAATATCAAAACATGAGCTCCTGGATTAAAGGTCTTCTTGCCCTTACGAAATATAACAAGTCATCACTGGCTGGCTCTGTATCTCAGGGGAGCAAAGGCTGCTGGGAAGGCAGGGCTACCTGGATGGACTCGAAGGCCAGGACCCCATTCTCCCAGGCATTGAGGATTTCCAAGATGGCAGCTGAGATGCTGAGACAGGCCTCATGCCACTTCATCTGCCTGCGGGTGTGCAGAGAAGTCAGCAAAGGGGAGCAGGGGACGGGCTCAGGGAGCGGGTCTTGACCCTGCCCCTACCGCCACCCTTGGAGTGGGCGCCCGGGCCACTGACACCAGCTTCATCTCCGAGGAATTGTTGAGCAGGGCCACCAGGGACTCCACTTTGGTGGAGTCGGGGCGGAAGCAAGGGTGGTCAGGGTTCAGGATCTTGCCCTCCTCAGGCATGCAGGTCTGCATCCAGGTCTCGAAGAAGGGCACCTCAGCTCCTGTGCGCGACTCGGACAGAATCACCTGGGAAAGGGGAAGAGGGGCACCAGCCGAGTGGGGAGGGCGCGGCGCCTGCCAGCGCTGGACCTGGGGCTGCACTGTTTCCCGCCAGGCTGCTGCTCCAGCCCAGCCCAACCCAAAGACTGGGGACGGGGCGAACTGGTCTAAGGGAACCAGACGGGGGGGGCAATGCTGCCACCTAGTGGTCAATGTGAACATGGGGCTGAAGGGGCCTCTACGGACTCCAGCCTGGGTGGGCACCTGGTTTCTGAGGCCCACAGAACTAACTGGCTGAGAGGCTGTGGGGGCCCAGGCGGTGAGGTGGGGAGAGTTCCGGTTTACCTCCTTCCCCTGAGCCCCCGTCCAGGTCGCTCCCCTCTCTCACCTCTGAACCATAGGTCTGGGCCACATGGCACAGCATGAGGAAGGAGATGTCAAACAGCAGGGCCCGCACGGAGGCCGGTTTGGCTGTGGAAGGACAGGAAGGCTGAGCTCCCAGATGAGGGCAGTGGGGAGCCCGTGTCTGGGTCCACAGGGATTGGGATTTGCCTCTAGGAAGGTCAGGGACCAAGTGGCTCCTTCAAAGCTCTGAGGCTCAGAATCCTTTTCTTGAGTCTCAACTGGAACATCATCCCTTCCTTGAGACCAAAGACCCCCAGCACCCTCTCCTGGCATACCCAACTAAGTCATAAAGGGATGAGGGGGGAAGGAGACACACGGATGGTCTGGGAAGAATCCTTTTCCAGCATTATCCACTTTCAAGCTCTGTGGAAGCTTCCATTGGTCATGGCTCTGAGGAGGGAGCACAGCCTCCCCGTGTTGAGCCTGGGAGCCCTCCTCCCTCCCACACTCTCCCGCCACACCCCTCCTGAGGGCCCACTGGGCCTGCGGATGCACAGGGCTGACTTACTGCTTTCTTCGCTGCCATAGGTTGTGAATTCATTCAAACTGAAAGGAATGGAGACAGGTTGCATTGACCAGGGCATGAGCTGAGCAGTAGCTGGGTGCTGGGGCTACACATGCTCAGAGAGCGGTCGCTAGAGTATGAGTTACTGGTTAAACTTAAAATGAGACACATTGCTACAGAAAAAAGGTTTTTTTGGTTTTGTTTTTTTTTTTTTTTTTTTTTTGAGACGGAGTCTCGCTCTGTCACCCAGGCTGGAGTGCAGTGGCACAATCTCAGCTCACTGCAACCTCCGCCTCCGTTCAAGCAATTCTTCTGCCTCAGTCTCCCAAACAGCTGGGATTACAGGTGCCCGCCACCACACCCGGCTAATTTTTTGTATTTTTAGTAGAGACAGGGTTTCACCAAGTTGGCCAGGCTGGTCTTGAACTCCTGACCTCAGGTGATCCGCCCACCTCGGCCTCCCTAAGTGCTAGGATTACAGGCGTGAGCCACCGCACCCAGCCAGAAGGATTTTTATTATTAGATTTCCAAGGCCTAGAGAATGGCTCACTGAATGGAACCATTCTATATATGTCAAATTCCAGGGCAACCAAAAAAGGCAACAGAATTTGAGAGCCCCTTATTAATAACTGGGCATACTCGGAATTCCTCCGTGCCCAATGTTCAACACCTCAACCCTTACCCTCATCTCTTTACCAAACATGTCCACTCCATCCTCAGCTGAAGAGAAAGGAACACTTAGGTCGCAAGAACAGGCCCTTCCTCCAAGATCTCCAGCCAGGATGCTCTGCCTAGGCCCGTGGGTGTCTGGATGAGACCCAGACCCAGGCACCTGACTCCTACCCTGCTACCTCCTCCCAACACGCAGCCTCCCCGCATGCCCTGGGGTCGGGGGCTTGGCCTTCCTCACTTGATGAATTTCCGGGCGAAGGATTTCAGCTTTCCAGTGGCGGCGGCGGCAGCCAGCAGCAAGTCCAGACTCTTCCCGGACAGCATGTGGCCCAGGACTCCTAGCAGTCCCTCTGGTGACTTAGAGTGGTCTGCATCCATCGTCTGGGGACAGGACAGGAAATCAAGTCCTGAAGAACACTGAAGACCCCCCACCCAAGATACAGCCTAGCCACATTTTCTCTCTTTCACAACCTGGAATGTAATCTACATCTTTCTGACTTCAATCTGGAAAATCATTCCTAAAACCCACCCTTGCTCTCCGATCCATCCCTCTCATCTACACTGGCATGCAGGTGGTGAGGTTGGAGTGGGCAAGGTCACGGCTAGGATCTTCTCTGTCCTTTCCTTTTTTAGACGGAGTCTCGCTCTATCGCCCAGGCTGGAGTGCAGTGGCGCGATCTCGGCTCACTGCAACCTCTGCCCCCTCAGGTTCAGCGATTCTCCTGCCTCAGCCTCCCAAGTAACTGGGATTACAGGCATGCACCATCACACCCAGTGAATTTTGTGTTTTTAGTAGAGACTGGGTTTCACCACGTTGGCCAAGCTGGTCTCAAACTCCTGACCTCAAGTGATCTTCCCACCTCAGCCTCCCAAAATGCTGGGATTACAGGCGTAAGCCACCGCACCCACGTCTCTGTTGTTTCCACGTGAGACAGCCTAAGTGAAAGTGCCTACTGCAGTGCCTGGTGTACAAATGATGCACCCACTGGTTAGCATTCAGTGGTAGCTGCCCTTGCCTCCCCTTTCACTACCTCCAAAGTGACTATGTATAAAAGCTAAAGGGGGCCAGGCGCAGTGGCTCACGCCTGTAATCCCAGCACTTTGGGAGGCCGAGGCAGGCAGATCACGAGGTCAGGAGATCGAGACCATCCTGGCTAACACGGTGAAACCGTCTCTACTAAAAATACAAAAAATTAGCTGGGCTTGGTGGCGGGCACCTGTAGTCCCAGCTACTCGCCAGGCTGAGGCAGGAAAATGGCGTGAACCTGGGAGGTGGAGCTTGCAGCAAGCCAAGATCGCGCCACTGCACTCCAGCCTGGGCGACACAGCGAAACTCCGTCTCAAAAAAAAAAAAAAAAAAAAAGGAGGCCGGGCCCGGTGGCTCACGCTTGTAATCCCAGCATTTTGGGAGGCCGAGGCGGGCGGATCACGAGGTCAGGAGATCGAGGCCATCCTGGCTAACACAGTGAAACCCCGTTTCTACTAAAAAATACAAAAAATTAGCCGGGCATGGTGGCGGGCGCCTGTAGTCCCAGCTACGTGGACAGGCTGAGGCAGGAGAATGGCGTGAACCCGGGAGGCGGAGCTTGCAGTGAGCCGAGATTGCGCCACTGCACTCCAGCCTGGGTGACAGAGCGAGACTCCATCTCAAAAAAAAAAAAAAAAGCTAAAGGAGACAGAAGTCTGTGGCCTCTGTTTATTTATCTGCAAGCAGATGGAGCACTGGGAAGAAGAAAGAGAAGACTGTGGTGGCCAGGGAAGGGCACACTCACCTTGAGGATGTTTGTGACAGTGGGCTCCGCCCGGAGGATCAGCTGAATGTTGGGCTGGATGTTGGCATTCTCTCCCGATTTCTGCTGGGGTGCGTGCTCTCGGTCCGCTTTGCTGTGGACATCACCAGTTGGCCAAGGAAGGGAAGAGGAATGAAGAGAAATTCTTGACACGTTCCCTCGTTCAAGCCCGGAAGGAAATGTGCAGAGGAGGTGGGAAGCATGTAAGAACCTCCGAGGTTGGGGTGAAGTTTATGGAAGCATAGTCAATGTTGCAATCACTGATTTATCATTAGTCTTTTTCCCCTTTTTTTTTTTTGAGACAGATCTCACTCTGTTGCCCGGGCTGGAGTACAGTGGTGCTCACTGCAGCCTCTGCCTCCAGAGTAGCTGGGCACTCACCACCACGCCTGGCTACTTTTTTGTATTTTTAGTAGAGACGGGGTTTCACCATGTTCTACTGGTCTCAAACTCCTGACCTCAGGTGATCCACCCACCTTGGCCTCCCAAAGTCCTGGGATTACAGGTAAGCCAGCGTGCCTGGCAATTTATCATTAGTCTTTTTTTTTTTTTTTTTTTGAGACAGAGTCTCGCTCTGTCACCCATGCTGGAATGCAGTGGCGCGATCTCAGCTCAGTACAACCTCTGCCTTCCGGGTTCAAGCGATTCTCCTGCCTCAGCCTCCTGAGTAGCTGGAATTACAAGTGTATACCATCGTGCCCGGCTAATTTTTGTATTTTTAGTAGAGATGGGGTTTCACCACGTTGGCCAGGCTGGTCTTGAACTCCTGACCTCATGATCCGCCCGCCTTGGCCTCCCAAATGCTGGGATTACAGGTGTGAGCCACCGCACCTGGCCTATCATTAGTCTTAAATGCTCTGAAAGTGGGGCCGGGCGCAGTGGCTCATGCCTGTAATCCCAGCACTTTCGGAGGCCGAGGTAGGCGGATCACGAGGTCAAGAGATCGAGACCATCCTGGCTAACACAGTGAAACCCCATCTCTACTAAAAATACAAAAAATTAGCCGGGTGAGGTGGCAGGCGCCCGTAGTCCCAGCTACCCGGGAGGCTGAGGCAGGAGAATGGCGTGAACCCCGGGAGGTAGAGCTTGCAGTGAGCCGAGATTGCGCCACTGCACTCCAGCCTGGGTGAAAGAGCGAGACTCCTTCTCAAAAAAAAAAAAAAAAAAAAATGCTCTGAAAGCACATTTAAGATTAAAGGAAGATTCAGGATTTTTATTTATTTTTTTTTTTTTGAGACAAGGTCTCACTCTATTGCCCAGGCTGGGGTGCAGTGGCATGATTTCGCCTCACCACAATCTCCACCTCCCGGATTCAAGCAATTCTTGTGCCTCAGCCTCCAGAGTAGCTGAGATTACAGGCACACACCACCACGCCCGGCTGATTTTTGTATTTTTAGTAGACATGGGGTTTTGCCATGTTGGGCAGGCTGGTCTTGAACTCCTGGCCTCCAAGTAATCCACCCGCCTCCAGCCTAGGATTTTTACTTTTATCACAAAGATGGGTATGAGTTAAAGAGCAGTGACTAAGAGTGTAAAACTCTGGTCTGAAGACACCCGTGCTTTCTTTTCCTTCCTGTTCCCTGTACCCCCAGGCACGGTCCCAGTCACTTGCAGCCCAGACTTTCGACAGGAGGTTGAAAGGCACTCAGCAGCCCCGCCATAACAAGAGAGAAGTCAAGGGGGCTCTTGGGGTAGCACAGGTGCGCTCCCACTTACCGCTTAGCCATAAGGTTGTTGACGCTGGCCTCAGACAGAAGCCCCTGCTTGCCACATTCTTGGAGCAGGAAGTTTGTACAGTCACAACTGTGAGGGAAAAAGATGCTGAGGGAACTGGGCACCTGGCTAGGATGGTGAGGGGTGGGAGTGGCAGGTCCCTGAGCAGCATCCTCCCTCTTTCAGGATGAGGACAATCTGGAGTGCCTGAGGGACGGTAGAGGGGCTCTGGGGACTTGGCAACTATGGGCTGCTGCTTCCTGCCCCTGCCAAGGGGAGTGAACAAGGAGACAGAGTCCCCTGAGGCTTCTCTGGCACAGCGATCAGGGGAAGAGCCCCGAACGCCTTCCAGTAGGGCGGGGGTGACCAGGGGAGCTCATACTTGCAGCGCTGGTCAGCTTTGTCCAGCAAGGGTGTGAGCTTCAGCAGGAACTCAAAAGCACAGTTCACATCCTCAGTGAAGTCCTAGAAAGAGGCAGAAGTGTCCATCTGGTTTCCAGGGCCACCAGGCCCTGATCATCTCAGGCAACCTTGTCTGCTGGAGGCATCGGCCTGAGCTGCCTGGCTGCTTTCTGCCTGGAGCCTGGGTGTATGTTGTGGGTGCAGGCAGATGATGAAGCACACACACTGGCTGAAGCACACGCACACGCTGAAGCACACACACACTGAAGCACACAGGCTGAAACACACACACTGAAGCACACACACACACTGAAGCACGCACGCACTGAAGCACATGCACATGCTGAAGCATGCACATTGTGAAGCATGTGCACACTGAGGTGTACACTCGCATCCGGCTCTCTTCCAGGCATGAGAACACTGCCCAGCTGGGGCCTGAAGGACCCTCCCCTTTGCCCTTGTTTCTGCTCCCATGCCTCCATCTCAATCCCCAACTCACCTTGTCTCCATGAGAGTACTTCTTCAACTTCACCAAAACCTGTGGAATCTAGGGGGTTAGGCAGGGGGAAAAACAGGAAGATCCATTTCTTTTCTCTTTCATCTACCCCTGAAGGCATCCCCCCCGACCCCCTGCTCCAGGAAGAGAGACAGAACAGTCCTACCCTGGGAGTGAGAGCACATTTAGTGCTAAATGAGAAAGCCAATAGGTGCCCAGGCCCCTGATGCCCCCAGGCCTAGCCACAGGACACAAGCATCCTGCACCTCTGCTAGCTCAACAGAAAAAAATGCCATAAGCAAAAGTGGATTCCCAGCTTCAAGGAGGACTGGGGCCCCTTTCCCTGGCTCTCTTCACTGTCCTGCACCAATCTGTCTGATGACCAAGCTAAACTGCACCTCTGTGGTAAGAAACAACAGAGTCTGCCAAATGGGCTAAATATAGCCCTGGCACTTTCAGAGAAAATGATCAATGGGAACTTGCGCTGGGATACCTGGCAGGCTGGGCCCAGTGCCCACAGGGAGGAACACAGGGCAAAGGTCCAGGGTGCCACTGCTCTTGCTAAGAACCATTCCTAGACTGGCTCTGCACCTCCCACATCCCCAGTACCTTGAGGAAAGTGAAAGCTGTCCACTTGAGCTCCTCCGTACCCTCGGGAGACTCAATGAGCCCCACGAAGCAAGCTTTCCAGATCTCCAGGACAAAAAGTGGGGTGGGGATATGCTGTGGGAAGAGCCAAGGACAAGGCCTAAGAGGGTGCCCGTACCCCGTCACCCTTCTGCGGACTCCGAGGATTTGGCTGGGTCAGGGACTGCATGGCAGAGTCACTGCCCAGCTGTGTGCTGAGAACCAGGGGCGTAAGGTCCAATGACAGAAGTGTGCACGACTGGCACCCACTTTCCGTCATGGAGCAGGAGAAACCCCATTTCTCCCAGGGAGGACCAGAAGAATCCTCCCTCCTGCCCTCAACAGGCTGGCCCGCCTTGGAGAAGGGAGAGCCACTCGGCCCCTCCCACCTGCATGCGCTTCACCATCGTCAGCTGCTCCACCAGGGACTGCGTCTCGCCTGTCAGGTTCATGGTGCCCTCGAGCAGGATCACGGCATGGACAGTGGGGAAGCCGGTCTTGTGCATCTGCTCCGCATGCACAGACAGCATCGTGGGGATGCTGAGGGGTCACAAACACAGGGGACAGTGTTTGAGGGGCCAAAGGTGAAGGCAGAGAGGATGGCACCAGGGGCTACATCTTCCCACCCCAGGGCGTGTCCTCCCTCTCCCTCCACCACCCTCCACCACCATCCCCCAGGGAGCCAGCACCTCCTAATGAGGGTGCCGCACTGCTCGGCCTGGCTCCGGAGCTGCGGGTTGCTGAGATTGGCCAGGATCTCTCCAAGTTTCAAGAGAGAATGCTCGATGGCAGTCCAAGAAGCTGGCAGAGGGAAGGAAGTACAGAAACGTGATGGGAAACAGGGGAGAAGGAGCGCCTGGCCCTGAACTCCTCGATTTTGGCACCCCCTCCGGCACATGAAACCACACAGGAAGGCTTCCCCTGAGGATGACAGGGAGGGTGGGGCCTGAGGGCAGCATGCACTGTTTCCAGAAGCGGGGTGGGCACCTAGAGCTGGAAACCCCAGAGACCATTCCCAGAGGCCTGACTTCCAGGGGACACAGCCAGCTGACTTCAGAAGGCATGGCATCACACAAGCTCAGGAGAGAGAGGCAGAGGGAGGCCAGAATCCAGTGGCTGGAACAGGGAGGGCAGTCACAAATCACTCGAGGAGTGGGCGGATCCCAAAGTCCAGTCTTGCAGAGGCTGTCACTCTCCTCTGGGGGAGCTGGGTCCCTAAATGGCCTTCTCATTCTCAACCACTCCCTCATCTAGGCATTGCCTTTGCTGCCCTCCCCTGCTGAAGGCCTCTCACTCTCTCTCAAACTCCCACCACACTCTAAGCTTCTGTTCAAGCCCCAGTTCCTTTAGCAACTCACCCAACTGGTCTAACTCACTTCCTTCCTTAATGCCCACACTCATGGTCTAAGCCATATCGGTTAGCACTGAATTATAAGTTACTTATCCTAGTTACAACTCCAGAGGGTCAAATGATGAATAATGGCACCAACTAGCCCATTAACCTCCATGGAGCATAAAAGGGGAAAAAAAAGACAAGACCTGAGATCCATTAAAATTCAGTATTCATCCGATTTTCAGCCAATAAACATTTATCAAGGGCCCAAGGTAGGGAAGAGGCGTCAACACAGTCCATTTTTATACAAAGATTGTCTTTTTGGACTTTTCACAGGTGGTAAAACATACTTAGGGAAGAAATAAATATACTAGTCCTAAAACAAGCTCTCCAACCAGGTCCTGAAGCCTCGGGAGTAGCCCATTCTAGCATTCTTGTTCCTGGAGAATAAGAGATCTGTAGGTGGTCCCAAGCCACTTGGGCTTCAAGGAGCAAGACTATGGCCTTAGGACCCTGTTGCTGGAAATACCGGCATCTTCCCTCCCGCCAGGTGATCTGTCTGTTCTCAGGCTCTGGAAAGTACCAAAACTTAACATCTGAACTTGAGTCAAGAGGCATATGGTACAACAGGCCCAACAGCAGACAGGCACTGTGTTAAAAGGGGCATTTTAGGTAACATTCAAATACAAGAGTCATTTGCTTCCAGGCGATGAGTAACATGGAGACAAACACAATAATGGACACTGTGCTTGTCTTGTCCTCTAGTTTTTTCCTCGTCTGTGACGCACTAGTCTTGCTCCCCACTAGCAGCTATGCTTGATGAGGGCAGGGACCCTGCCACATGCTCCTTTGGTAGCCCCCCACCCCCCGCCCCCAGCACCTAGCACAGTGCTGGGCGTACGACAATGCTCAGTAAATACCTGTTGGTTGATTGGCTCGGGTGCCACCCTGCCCAAGTCCCTGGGATGTGTGCAATGCTTATGGGGAGAAAAAAAAGGAAGTGGGATGGTTTCAGATCCTCCTGGAAAGAGGTGGGATGGCATCCTGCCTCTCCCTTCTCAATTAAAGGACCGGCTATGGGAGCAGCGGCAGGTGGGGCTCAGGGGAATCAAGGGACATACAGGCCTCCTCTAGTTTGGCGATGTGCAGCAGGGCCCGGTTCTTGGTGCTGCTGAGGGTTTTCTCCAGGCGCTGAAGGCACATGGCAAGCTGCTTCTCCCCAGCGGCTGGAGTGCCGGCCTCCAGCCCCTCCCGGAGCCGCTCTGCAGAGGCTGCCGTGCAGCGCAGCAGCCAGTGGATGGCGCTAAGAAGGGCTCGGCACAGTCCGATGCACTCCTCTGCTTTCCCGTGACAGCTACAGGCAAGGATGCAAAATCAGCCTCTGTTCTTCCAATGGCTGAAATCCGACCCACATCAATGTTCCCCAGAGTCCTTGCCACTCCCCTACTAGGGACTAGGGCTGAGAAGCTAGCAAAGTCCTGGGTAAGATGCTTAGCCCCTTTGGCTTCTACTGGACAAGATTTCAAATGAGCTACTCCAGACAGAGAGGAGGCACTCTGTCCCAAGACAGTAAGAAAAGGAGGGGACAGGTGAGTGTAGATGGGCAGGTGGGAAGAAAAAATGTGAGAACCCGGAGTTGGTCTCGGTCTGTGTGCTAGGAGCTGCACCTCTGCACTAAGACAAGGCTGGAACATTGTACTCTGAGCCCCCTTACCCCTGCCCTTACCTGAGACGGTCACAAAACATGTCCATGATGTCCAGCAACGCCTGGACACACAAGTCCCGAGAAAAGTCATCAAACTGTGGAAAGGACAGTGGAGATGCTACGGAATGCCCCCGTCCACCCCCAGGTCTCACACGAGGCAGACGGTGCGTTCAGGACCCCTGCTCCTCTCTCCTCCAACCTTGGGTTCCAGACTCAGTATCCTCAACAGTGGACATTGGCTCCCAAGCACCAGCCCCTACTTGCCAGGATCCCCCCTCCAATGGAAGGCCAGCAATGCCAGCCAGAGGCATCATGTGCTGCCTATCCAGCCTCACAGGTCACAGCATTAGGGCCGTCAAGGAGGTGGGGCCTTGTCTGTCATCCCCAACCTAGCTCCTGAGTGTCTACGGTCATACCTTACTGATGGCTGTGAGGACAGAAGAGTAGGACACCATCTGGAGAGAAGGAAGAAAGATAATCTTTAGACAACTAGTCTCCCACAGTTGAGAGGAACAAACACTGATGCTTCAAGTTGCTGCAGCTCTCCTGAACCTCAACCCCTTCCAGAGGCCCTCTTCAACCCAAGGAAGGAGAGGCAGTGTCACTGTGCACTGCCCTATTCCTGCCTCTGTCAGACTCACTACAAATGGTATCAGCATAAGCCCATCAAGAAGATGATTTGGGGGATACTCAAAGGCTCCATGTTTCAGGCCGGGTGCGGTGGCTCACGCCTGTAATTCCAAAACTTTGGGAGGCTGAGGCGGGCGGATCACGAGGTCAGGAGTTTGAGACCATCCCGCCCAACATGGTGAAACCCCGTCTCTACTAAAAATGTAAAAATTAGCTGGGTGTGGTGGTGCGTGCCTGTAATCCCAGCTACTCAGGAGGCTGAGGCAGGAGAATCGCTTGAATCAGGGAGTTGGAGGTTGCAGTGATCCGAGATCGTGCCACTGCACTCCAGACTGGGAGCGGAGCGAGACTGTCTCAAAAAAAAAAAAAGCACCTGCTACTCACTGTCCTCAATAAGCATGGGTTAACTGACGGCTAGTGGGCAGAAGCATGGGCAAGAGTGAAGCCATGTCACTGTATTCCTACAGCTTCCAGCAAGAACAGGGGCTTTAATGGGTAAGAACTAGAGACAAACATTTGCTGCACTGAGCAGGTAGTACCTGCACCTTGAAACAGGAAGTGACTGGGCGTGGTGGCTCACGTCTGTAATCCCAGCACTTTGGGAGGCTGAGGCAGGATTACCTGAGGTCAGGAGTTCAAGACCAGCCTGGCCAACATGGTGAAACCCTGTCTCTACTAAAAATACAAAAATTAGCTGGGCGTGGTGGCCTACGCCTGTAATCTCAGCTACTTGGGAGGCTGAGGCAGGAGAGTTGCTTGAACCTGGGAGATGGAGGTTGCAGTGAGCCGAAATCGTGCCACTGCGCCCTAACCTGGGTGACAGAATGAGACTCTGTCAAAAGAAAAGAAAGAGAGGGAGAGAGAGAGAGAGGGAAGGAAGGAAGGAAGGAAGGAAGGAAGGAAGGAAGGAAAGAAAGAAAGAAAAGGAAAGAAGGAAAGAGTAAGTTTTACTGTACAAACTCTTATTTGTTCTCCAGAACTTACTCCCTAGGACCCATCCAGGACACCTTCCCTGATCAACCCCAACCTCCCCTACAAAGCTGAAACCCTTCCTCTGTGCTCCAAGTAATCACCTAAGGCTCATCATTACACGGCGGGTGCCTGCAGTCCCCACTAAATTGGAAGCTCCTTGAGGACAAGGATGCTTTTACTCAGTGACCACCACAAACTTGATGTTTGTAGAATGAATAAATAAAAACACACCTTTAGCTCAGCGTGTCTCAAAGTAGCTTCCAAAGCTGCCCTATCCAATACAGAAGTCACTAGCCCCATGTGGCTATTTAAATTAATTAAAGTTAAATAAAATTTGGCTGGGCGTGGTGGCTCACGCCTGTAATCCCAGCACTTTGGGAGGCCAAGGCGGGAGGATCATGAGGTCAGGAGATAGAGTCCATCCTGGCTAACACGGTGAAACCCCGTCTCTACTAAGAATACAAAAAATTAGCCGGGCGTGGTGGCGGGCGCCTGTAGTCCCAGCTACTAGGGAGGCTGAGGCAGGAGAATGGCGTGAACCCAGGAGGCAGAGCTTGCAGTGAGCTGAGATCACACCATTGCACTCCAGCCTGGGTGACAGAGCTAGACTCTGTCTCAAAAAAAAAAAAAAAAGAAATGTCACACACACACCCTGAGCTTGTGTGTGACGTAAATTTGAGAAACACTGGATTAAACATATAACGAGAACATTGCCACAGAACTTCTCAGAACCATGATATACTCGTATACAATGAGAATCTCTAAGAAGACTGATGATAAAGCAATATCCTTTAAACTTACTTGACCAAGGAATCTCATGTACCTAGTATTTGCAAAATACATTTTGGGAAATTCTACCTGAACAGTAAGTTCCCAGATGACAGAGATGGTATTGAATTTATATCTGTTTCTCTAGCATGTAGCCCAAGAACTGGTATACAACAGGTCCTCAGGAAGTTTTTATTGCTTTGAATAGATGAATTCTACTAACTAGTTGCCTTCTGGAAAAATCTTACCTTTAAATAAATTTCTGTTAGTAAAACTTATTCATCACCACCATAAGACTGGAGATCTAGTTCAAAAGAAATAATTTCTCCTAACTGAAATTAAATCCTACATAAAAAAATATTGTCATATTAAAAAAATAATTACAGCATGCTGATAAAATATAAATAATACCATAAAAAACAGTTACAGTGGTATACTCAAAATCAGTGGCAAAGTATACCAAAATACAAAAGCAGGATACAATGATAGAAACTATCAGGACAATCACCTCCTAGGCTGTCTCTGCTAAAGGAGTGGAAGCCTCCAAAGATTTAAGAAGAAAGCTGAGGCCGGGCGCGGTGGCTCACGCTTGTAATCCCAGCACTTTGGGAGGCCGAGGCGGGCGGATCACGAGGTCAGGAGATCGAGACCACAGTGAAACCCCGTCTCTACTAAAAAAAAATACAACAAAATTAGCCGGGCGTGGTGGCGGGCGCCTGTAGCTCCAGCTACTCGGAGAGGCTGAGGCAGGAGAACGGCGGGAACCCGGGAGGCAGAGCTTGCAGTGAGCCGAGATCGCGCCACTGCACTCCAGCCTGGGCGACAGGCGAGACTCCGTCTCAAAAAAAAAAAAAAAAAAAAAAAAAGAAAGCTGTCGGCCGGGTGCAGTGGCTCACGCCTGTAATCCCAGCACTTTGGGAGGCCAAGGCGGGTGGATCACAAGGTCAAGAGATCAAGACCATCCTGGCCAACATGGTGAAACCCCGTCTCTACTAAAAATACAAAAACTAGCCGGGTGTGGTGGCGCATGCCTGTAATCCCAGCTACTCAGGAGGCTGAGGCAGGAGAATCGCTTGAACCCAGGAGGCAGCAGTTGCAGAGAGCCAAGATCGCACCACTGCACTCCAGCCTGACGAGAGAGCGAGACTCCATCTCAAAAAAAAAAAAAAAAAAAAAAGGAGAGGAAGAAAGCCATCTGCTCAATCACCTGGGTATGGCAAACTTTCCGTCCATGTGCAATTTCCCTCTCACCAAAATACACTGCTCTGTTCAGCCATCTTTCACTAGTACTCCTGGGTGAACAGGAGCAAAACACAGAGGGCTTAAATACCATCAGTGTTCAGAACCACCATACTGTGAGGCCAGAGCTAGTGTCTGATATCCATCAGAAAGCTGGGAGCCTGCCTGGGCAGGATGACCATAACGTTCTGGCGAGTGTTTTGTTTATTTATAACTGATGTCCCCATAGCAAGTGCTTGGCAAAGAACTGAACCTTGCTGGATACCAACCTGCAGGGGGAGCTAGATGTCCCCACTAAACACTGACCCTCAAATGCCAGGAGAGAAACCCCCAATTATGCATGTTCCGAGGGATGCCATTCGTCAAAATGAATTTATGGTCTTCAAATTCTGAATTCTGTTCAGTAGATTTCTGCCAACTGTATCAATAAAGCACGGCTACTTCAGAGACCCAAAAATGCTTTCTACATGACGAACTGTTTTACACAGCAGAATCTGGCCTATTCCAGTCTTAATCATTCTATCGCAGTAGAAGCTCTGAACCACCACAGGCCCCCAGGGCAGGAGACCCTCTGTGTGGCCACCATACTTGTGGCTAGCCCCGCCTGACCCTGCAGCTGCTCTCAAATCCTCTCTGCTCTTCTGAATATTCAACACCCCAACTACTCCTAAGTGCCCTCTACTCGCATAACATTGGGCCAAAGAGCCTCTTGACTCTGAAGGAAGAATAAATTACTAATTTTGCACAGTACTTGAGAGGTCACAAAGGTCTTTCATATCTATTTACTTCTATTACTTCAGCCTCTTTCTCTTTCTTCCCTTTCCCATCAGTGTTTACACATCTCAAGACTCTTCTATTGGTCTGTTTGTTGTTTGAGACAGGGTTTCACTCTGTCACGCAGGCTAGAGTGCAGTGGTGCTCCCGGGTTCAAGCAATCCTCCCACCTCGGCCTCCTAAGTAGCTGGGACTACAGGCGCACACCACCATGCTTAATTTTTTTTTTTTTTCTTTTTTGAGACGGAGTCTCGCTCTCTCGCCCAGGCTGGAGTGCAGTGGTGAGATCGTGGCTCACTGCAGGCTCCACCTCCCGGGTTCACACCATTCTCCTGCCTCAGCCTCCCGAGTAGCTGGGACTACAGGCGCCCGCCACCACGCCCGGCTAATTTTTTTTATTCTTAGTAGAAGCGGGGTTTCATTGTGTTAGCCAGGATGGTCACCATCTCCTGACCTCATGATCCGCCCACCTCGGCCTCCCAAAGTGCTGAGATTACAGGTGTGAGCCACCATGCTAGGCTAATTTTTTTTTTTTTTTTTTTGAGACAGAGTCTCACTCTGTTGCCCAGGCTGGAGTGCAGTGGCACAATCTTGGCTCACTGCAACCTCTGCCTCCCAGGTTCAAGCGAGTCTTCTGCCTCAGCCTCCCGAGTAGCTGGGACTACAGGGATGTGCCACCATGCCTGGCTAATTTTGGTATTTTTAGTAGAGATGGGGTTCACTATGTTGGCCAGGCTGGTCTCGAACTCCTGACCTCATGATCCACCCACCTCGGCCTCCCAAAGCGCTGGGATTACAGGCGTGAGCCACCATGCCCAGCTGCCTGACTTTCGTATTTTTTGCAGAGATGGGGTTTTGCCATGTTGTCAAGGCTGGTTTCAAATTCCTGGTCAAGTGAGTTGCCCACCCACCCTGGCCTCCCATAGTCCTGGGATTACAGATATGAGCCTGGCCTAGATTCTTCTATTTTTAAAAGAGCTTCCTATAGACCCCACACTTCCATTTAACCACCACCCCATCTCTGCTGCTCTTCACACATATAAAAGTTATTATTTTTTTTAATTTTACTTTTTTTTTTTTTTGAGACAGAGTCTCACTGTGTTGCCCAGGCTGGAGTGCAGTAGCGTGATCTCGGCTCACTGCAACCTCCGCCTCCCAGGTTCAAGCGATTCTCCTGCCTCACCCTCCTGGGTAGCTGGGATTACAGGCATGTGCCACCACATCCGGCTTATTTTTGTATTAGTAGAGACAGGGTTTCACCATGTTGGCCAGGCTGGTCTTGAACTCCTGACCTCATGATCCACTCCCTCGGCCTCCCAAAGTGCTGGGATTACAGGTGCGAGCCACTGAACCCGGCCTTTTTAATTTTACTTTTTTAGTAGAGATGGGGTCTATGTTGTCTAGGCTGGGCTCGAACTCCTGGCCTCAAGTGATCCTCCTACCTCGGCCTCAAAAAGTGCTGTGATTACAGGTGTGAGCCACCACGCCCGGACAACATAAAAGTTTTCTACACTCCCTGGCTCTACCTGCACACCTTCCATTGACTATTCAACCCACTCCAATCACTTCTGTCCTGACCACTCTATGAATCTTCTCGTTAAGGTCATCGACAAACTCTTCATGTTAAACCCAATGGATCCTTCTCTGTTCTGATCTTACCTGACTTCCCAGCAGCATCTGACCCCTTGAAACCCTCCCTCATCCCTCAATCCTCTCTTGGCTTTTCTTGATAACACTCTCACTTTTCTTCCCTACTCTCTGGCCCCTTCTCTTCAGACTCCTATGAGGAATTATCCTCCTAAGTGTATTTCTTAAATGAGATTGGTTCCTCAGGAAGTTGAGTTTAGTCACTTCTTTGCTCACTCTCCCTGCTCTCTCTGCACAATCTCATCCATGCCCATAGCTTTCATTACCATCAGTAGCTGGTGACTTCTAAACCAAAAAGCTCCAGTCTAGAACTCTCCTTTTGAGTACCAGGCACCTATGTTCAACTGCCTACCGAGTATCCTCTTTTTGATACCCCACAGTCTTCTTAAATTTAAAAGGCCAAGATCAAACATGTTATCCTCACCCACATCCCAACCCTACTCTGCTCTTCCACTGTCTCATGACCCATCAGCTATCTAGTGTCCAAACCAGAAACCTAAGCGTTATCCTTGACCCCTTCTCCTCTCTCACTCTGCTGGTCCCATTAATCAAATTGTTTCAATGCCACTTCCTAAACTGTTCTTGAATTCATCATTTTTTTCTGCTGCCACTTCCCAATTTTGTGCTAGTATCATCTCTCACCTGAATTACAGCAAGAGCCTAAATCGGGTTGGAAAACTACAGCCTGCAAGTCCAATTTGGCTCATCACTGTTTTTCTTAACAAATCTTATTAGAACACAGCTATACTCATTTATTTACAGATGGGCTATACCTATTTTTGAGCTGTAATGACAGAATAGTGATGAGAGAGACCATTCAGTCTGCAAAGCTGAAAATACTTACTATCTGGGTCCTTTAAAGACAAACTATGCCAGACTCAATGATATCCCTGTCTTCTGTCTTACCTCCCTCCAACTCGTTCTTCAAACTATAACCAGAGTGATCTTTCTAAAATTAACCCACAAATTTCCCTAATTAACCTACAAAGTCAAGAAAATCTTGATTAAAATATAATAGGATTTTTATGGTAACTTAACGAATTGATTCTAAAATTTGTCTGGAAATGAAATGTCTGAAAACAGCCAAAAAATTTTTTGAAAAATAAAGAAACTAAGGGAAGATTTGTCCACCAAGGTATCAAAACATACTATAAAGCTATAATAAAGTTCTGGTGCAACAAAAGAGAAAGAGGCCGGGCACAGTGGCTCACGCCTGTAATCCCAGCACTTTCGGAGGCCAAGGCAGATGGACCACAAGGTCGGGAGTTCGAGACCAGCCTGGCCAAGATGGTGAAACCCCGTCTCTACTAAAAATACAAAAATTAGCTGGGTGTGGTGGTAGGCATCTATAATCCCAGCTACTTGGGAGGCTGAGGCAGAGAATTGCTTGATGCTTGAACCCAGAAGGAGGAGGTTGCAGTGAGCCGACATCGCGCCACTGCACTCCAGCCTGGAAGACAGAGTGAGACTCCGTCTCAAAAAAAAAAAAAAAAAAAAAAAAAAAGAGAGACAGATACCAATGACATATACTAAGGTGTCAAAAAATGGACCCTTGTGTAAAAGAGAATTTAAAATTTAAGATATGACAAAGAATGGCCTATTCAATAAAGATAGTTGAGCCATTATCCATCTATTTGAACACATAATAAATGTGGATCCCATCCTCATATCACAATAAATTCTAAATGGATCAAACAAACACAAAAAATAAAAGTCAAGTGTTGGCAGAAATTAGAGAATATATTTTTCATTTTGTTATTTATTTATTTATTTATTTTGAGATAGGATCTCACTCTGTCACACAGGCTAAAGTGCAGTGGCGCGATCTCAGCTCACTGCAACTGCGCCTCCCAGGTTCAAAGGATTCTGCTGCCTCAGCCTCCCGAGTAGCTGGGATTACAGATATACGCCACCATGCCCAGCTAATTTTTATATTTTTAGTAGAGACAGAGTTTCGCCATGTTGGCCAGACTAGTCTTGAACTCCTAACCTCAGGTGATCCACCCACCTCGGCCTCCCAAAGTGCTGGGAGCCACCACACCAGGCCTGTTGTTGTTAATAGTGAGATTTTCCCTTCAGATTTCCCCTTCCCAGATCCCGTTGTCTTAGACTGATGGGATTTTCTCCACAGCCTCTTGACTGGCTCACCAATTGTTGTGCTGGACCCCTATTCACTAGGATGGCACCAGGTTCAAGAGGCTGAAGGGACCTGGAGACAGCAGATGACACATAGGGTTTTGCTAGGGGGAACTTATATGCAGGGACAGTCCAGGGGTGGTGGGCTGGACAGGAGAACCGCCTGTAATTTTTTTTCTTAGTATGCAGACATTTTTCATGTTTTTATTGTCAGTTTTATCCTTTTTTTCCCTTACTGGGCTTTTGTCTTCCTTCATGATTTTTCTGCTTTGAAGATTTAAATATTAGGTTTGAGACCCGCCTGGTCAACATGGAGATACCCTGTCTCTACTAAAAATACAAAGATTAGCCGGGCGTGGTGGCACCCGCCTGTAGTCCCAGCTACTTGGGAGGCTGAGACAGGAGAATGGCTGGAACTCGGGAGGCAGAGGTTGCAATGAGCCAAGATTGCACTGCTGCACTCCAGTCTGGGTGAAGGAGTGAGATTCTGTCTCACAAAAACAAAACAAAACAAAAAAGCCATAACAACAACAAAAAAATAGAAGGCCGGGCGCGGTGGCTCACGCTTGTAATCCCAGCACTTTGGGAGGCCGAGGCGGGCGGATCACGAGGTCAGGAGATCGAGACCACGGTGAAACCCCGTCTCTACTAAAAATACAAAAAAAAAAAATTAGCCGGGCGTGGTGGCGGGCGCCTGTAGTCCCAGCTACTCGGAGAGGCTGAGGCAGGAGAATGGCATGAACCCGGGAGGTGGAGTTTGCAGTGAGCCGAGATTGTGCCACTGCACTCCAGCCTGGGTGACAGAGCAAGACTCCGTCTCAAAAAAAAAAAAAAAAAAAAAAAAATAGAAAAATAGGCAAATGATATATTTATTTGTGTATTTATGAATACATAAATTATATATTCATAAATACATAGGCCAGGCACAGTGGCTTACGCCTGTAATCCCAGCACTTTGGGAGTCCAAGGCGGGTGGATCACTTGAGGTCAGGAGCTTGAGAACAGCCTCGCTAACATGGAGAATCCCCGTATCTACTAAAAATACAAAAATTAGCTGGGCATGGTGGTGCACACCTGTAATCCCAGCTACTCGGGAGGCTGAGGCAGGAGAATTGCTTGAACCCGGGAGGCAGAGGTTGCAGTGAGCCAAGATGATGCCACTACACTCCAGCCTGGGCAACAGAAGGAGACTCCATCTCAAAAAAAAAAAAAAAGAAAAGAAAGAAAAGAAAATGCACATTATAATATAATTATTTGCCTCTGGAAAAAGTTTTAAAAGATTCTGGACAGGCGCGGTGGCTCACGCCTGTAATCTCAGCACTTTGGGAGGCCGAGGTGGGCAGATCACAAGGTCAGGAGATCGAGACCATCCTGGCTAACAAGATGAAACCCATCTCTACTAAAAATATAAAAATTAGCCAGGCGTGGTGGTGGGCACCTGTAGTCCCAGCTACTCGGGAGGCTGAGGCAGGAGAATGGCATGAACCCAGGAGGCGCAGCTTGCAGTGAGCCAAGATTGCGCCACTGCACTCCAGCCTGGGCGACAGAGCGAGACTCCATCTCAAAAAAAAAAAAAAAAAAATTATATCCAGCATTGGCAAAGGTATGGGGAAATACTGTCAGACATTATGGATGGGGTATAACATAATCCAATCATTTTTAGGGGGAAATTTGCAGGATCTACTATAATCTAGTATGTGTATATTCTTCAAATCAGATATTCCATTGTGAGGTATCTACCCTAGAGAAATACTTCCAGATATGCAGACAGGTAGGTATAAGGATATTCAATGAAACATTGATTATAACAGTAAAAAATTACAAACAACCTAAATTAAAGTACATATGGGCTGAGCCAGGCACAGTGGCTCACGCCTGTGATCCCAGCACTTTGGGAGGCCGAGGCGGGCAGATCACTTGAGGTCAGGAGTTTGAGACCAGCCTGGCCAACATGATGAAACCTTATCTCTACTAAAAATAAAAAAATCGGCCAGGTGTGGTGGTGCATGCCTGTAATCCCAGCTACTTAGGAGGCTGAGGCAGGAGAATCACTTGAACCCAGCGGCGGGGACAGGAGGAGGTTGCAGTGAGCCAAGATCATGCCACTGCTCTCCAGCCTGGGCGACAGAGCAAGACTTCATCTCAAAAAAAAAAAAAAAAAAAAAGTACATATGGAATATTATGTAGCAGTGGTTTGGTTTAGGGGTGAGCTCCATGGCTCACGCCTATAATCCTAACACTCTGGGAGGCCAAGGTGGGTAGATTGAGCTCAGGAGTTCAAGATAAGCCTGAGCAACATGGCGAAACCGTGTCTCTACAAAAAATGCAAAAATTGGCTGGGCGTTTTGGTGCGCACCTGTAGTCCAAGCTACCTGGGGGGCTGAGGCAGGAGGATGGCTTGAGCCAAGGAGGTCAAAGCTGCAGTGAGCCACTATTGTGCCACTGCACTCCAGCCTGGGCAACAAAGCAAGGATCCTGACTCCAAACATTTTTTTTTTTTTTTTCTGAGACACAGTCTCACTCTGTCAACTAGGCTGGAGTATAGTGGTTGGATCTTGGCCCACTGCAACCTCCACCTCCCGGGTTCAAGTGATTCTCCTGCCTCAGCCTCCCAAGTAGCTGGGACTACAGGTGCATGCCACCACGCCCAGGTAATTTTTTGTATTTTTAGTAGAGATGGGGTTTCACCATGTTGGCCAGGATGGTCTCGATCTCCTGACCTCGTGATCCACCTGCCTCGGCCTCCCAAAGTGCTGGGATTACAGGCGTGAGCCATCACACCCAGCCTCTAAAAAAACTTTTAATAAAAAAAAAAATCTGTGTGTCAACTGAGAAATATTATTCAGCAATTAAAAAATAATAAGAAGAAGGGCCGGGCGCGGTGGCTCACGCTTGTAATCCCAGCACTTTGGGAGGCCGAGGCGGGCGGATCACGAGGTCAGGAGATCGAGACCACGGTGAAACCCCGTCTCTACTAAAAAATACAAAAAATTAGCCGGGCGCGGTGGCGGGCGCCTGTAGTCCCAGCTACTCGGAGGCTGAGGCAGGAGAATGGCGTGAACCCGGGAGGCGGAGCTTGCAGTGAGCCGAGATTGCGCCACTGCACTCCAGCCCGGGCAACAGAGCGAGACTCTGTCTCAAAAAAAAAAAAAAAAAAAAAAAAAAAAAATAAGAAGAAGAAGAATGGGGCCAGGCATGGGTGGATCACACCTGTATTCCCAGCACTTTGGGAGGCCAAGGCAGGAGGATCGTTTGAGCCCAGGAGTTTGAGACCAGCCTGGGCAACAAAATGAGACCCCATCTCTACAAAAATGTAAAAATTACCAGCCCGGGCAACATAGGAAGATCTCATCTTCACAAAAAAATTTAAAAATTAGCCAGTCATGGTGGTGCATGACTGTAGTCCCAACTCCTTGGGAACGTGAGGTAGGAGGATTACTTGAGCCCAGCAGGATGAGGCTATAGGAAGCTGTGATCCTGCCACTGCACACTCCAGTCTGGGTAACAGAGCAAGACTCGGTTTCAAATTTAAAAAAATAAATAAAAAGAATGTACTACTAACATATACAACATAAATAAATCTCAAAAACATTTATGTTAAACAAAAGACAGTATACAAACTATATCCCATCTGACTACATTACTAAGAAATCCAAATAAAGGCAATTGTGGGAGAGGGGAGTGGAGTAGAAAGCGGTAAAAGGGAACTTTGAGAGAACAGAAATGTTCTGTATCTTACTTTGGATGCTGGTGACATGGGTATATACAATTGCTAAAACTCACTGAATATGCCAGGCGTGGTGGCTCACGCCTGTAATCCCAGCACTTTGGGAGGCCGAGGCGGGTGGATCACAAGGTCAGGAGTTCAAGACCAGCCTGGCCAATATAGTGAAACCCTGTCTGTACTAAAAATACAAAAATTAGCCAGGCGTGGTGGCAGGCACCTGTAGTCCCAGCTACTCAGGAGGCTGAGGCAGGAGAATCGCTTGAACCCGGGAGACGGAGGTTGCAGTGAGCCGAGGTCACGCCACTGCACTCCAGCCTGGGTGATAGAGCAAGACTCTTGTCTGAAAAAAAAGGTAGGTAGATGACCTTTGGCAAGTTATGTGTATTAAGTACATTTTCAACTTATGAGTGTTATATCAGCACATCACCCCATTGTAAGTTGAGGAGCATCTGTACTCTATCCTAACCTTTATCATAAACCCATCCAGTGACTGCTTATTTACATGTCTATATTACCCACTAAATTCTCTGTGTACTGGCATCAGGTTTTGTTCACAGCTATATTCCCCAGGGGCTAGCACTGTCTGGCACATAAAAGCATTCATGAGTATTTGTTGATAGAACAAGTGAATGTAATCCTCTTTTTTTCTTTTGGTTGTTGTTGTTTTTAACAGACGGAGTCTTGTTCTGTTGCCCAGGCTGGAGTGCAGTGGCACAATCAGTGCTCACTGTAGCCTCAAACTCCTGGGCTCAAGCAAGCCTCCTACCTCCACCTTCTGAGTAGGTGGGGCCACAGGCCTGTGCTACCTGCTACCACTCCCAGCAGAATAAGTGAATGTAATATTCATCACAACAAATGAAGTATTATTATTTTTATGAGAACACTGAAACTCAGTGAAATGATCTGTTCAAACAGATCAATCTAGAATCTTACTCTTTCATCTAGAAAGAGTAAGCTGACAATTGTACAACTGCACCCCAAATTGTGTTTGCTTGTTTCCTGAGACAGGGTCTCACTCTGTTGCTCTGGCTGGAGTTCAGTGGCAGGATCATGGCTCATTGCAGCCTCGCCCTCCCAGGGCTCAGGTGATCCTCCCACCTCAGCCTTCCAAGTAGCTGGGACTACAGGGGCACCACCACGCAGGGATAACTCTTTGTATTTCTGGGTAGAGACCGGGGTTTGCCATGTTACCCCGGCTGGTCTCGAACTCCTGGGCTCAAGCAATCCGCCTGCCTCAGTCTCCCACAATGCTGGGATTACTGCCATGAACCACCGGGGCCCAAATGCATTCCAAGTTTTTTAACCCTAAAACTCTCACTTCTTGGTGGGGGTTTGGGGGAAGCTTACCTGGGAACTAATGGCATACTTCAGGTAGGACAAGATGAGAGGATTGGGGGATGGTCCAATCATGGCCTGCTCTAGTAATGCATCTGCAAGAGGAATAACAAAACACGCCTGAGTGATTACAACTTCTCTGGGTTTATCCCTCCCATCTTTCTTTCCAAGTTCACTTGAGACCTGCCAGGTTGAGAATGTCCCAGGTGGCTCCTTTAGGAAAGAACTTCTTCATGTTGATTGCCCATTGGTAGTCACTCCAACGCTCCTTCCAGGCTTGCAAAATGGCTTGCTTCAGGTTGACCACCTTCATGATTTCACTCTGAGCAGGTGGCAGCGGTGGCGGCCAGCTTTGAGGTGAAAGAAATGGAGCTAAAGAAAAGGACATGAGGTTCTAAGGAGAACCGGGGAAGGCAGAATTAAATAGAAAGGAGAAGATGCGGGAAGATTTAAGCGAGGCAGAGGAATTTGAAAGAAAAAGAGCTAAAGGGATAAGGTAAGATCCTGTCAGGCTCTCTTCTCCTGAACCGCCCTTCCTTAAACTGGGGCACAAAGAAGTATCGGCCGAGCGCAGTGGCTCGCACCTGTAATCCCAGCACTTTGGGAGGCCGAGACGGGCGAATCACCGGAGGTCAGGAGTTCGAGACTAGCCTGACCAACATGGAGAAACCTCGTCTCTACTAAAAATACAAAATTAGCCGGGCTTGGTGGTGCATGCCTGTAATCCCAGCTACGGGGGAGGCTGAGGCAGGAGAATCTCTTGAACCCGGGAGGCGGAGGTTGTTGGAGTGAGCCGAGATCGCACCATTGCACTCCAGCCTGGGCAAAAAGAGCAAAACTCCGTCTCTCAAATAAATAAAGAAGTATCAAAGGGACTAATAGATTAAAGAGGGCATCAAGGAGTTAAGGCAGTCCTGGTTGCCTAATTTCGCCCTTAGCTCTAAAAGCGTCCCTCGCCCACCACCACTCCAAGTCCAGATTTGCTCCCTCATTCCCTCCACCTTCTCCAGCCCTGTAACTATACCTCCCAATTTCCTTTTCATCCACCACCTCCTCAAATTTAACCCTACCGCACAAGCCAGTTCTAGGTTATAGGCATCGCCATTTTAGCACTTGTCAAGAAGCTCACTTTCTATTGGCTGGGAGTAACAAACGCAAACCAATAGGAGTGCAGCAAGGAACGCCCCGCTGTCTTCTGGGAATGGTAGTTCCTTGGACTGAAACCGTATTTGTCTGCGCTGGCGAGGAAACTAAGGGACTAGTCTAGTCGACCCGCATTGTTCTTCTCCTTTAAGGGAGGACATCCAGGAGCTGAGGCACTACAGAGATTCAGGGACTCGAGGGAGCTCGAAAGGCCGCTCACAACCCGGCTTCGCCCACGACGTCACTGTCGACCGGGCTTCTCCATCATATTCCGACACCCTTTCGTTCGTTAGCCCCTAGTTAGTAGGTGCGGCAAGGGTGTGGCGTGGGGGCAAGGGTGTGGCGTTCAGCAATAAGGTCTTTCTCTTTTCCTGGGCCCTTTCTGTTCTCCTAAGCCCCTGGAGCTACCAGAGCTATTCTCATTTCCACAACTATATTCTAAAAGCGACACTGAGGTGCCTTAGTTGCACACCTATCACCGCCCCCTAATCTTACAGTCCTATCAGAATCTCCAGGCCCTCCATACAGCTTGGATACAAGGGAAAGTAAAGAGGAAACTAAGGTGAAGGTGATCAAAATCAAAGGACTTCTGAGAAACTGTCACAACTAAGAGGCCTAAGGAGACCTGATGACTAAATGTAATGTGGTTTTCTGAATGCGATCATGGAAGAGAAAAAGAATACTGGGTAAAAACTAAGGAAATCTAAATAAAGCATGGACTTTAATTAATAATAACGTATCAATATTAGTTCATTAGTTGTTACAAATGCATCATACTAATGCTAAGATGTCAATAAAAAGAGAAATTGGGTGCAGAATATGTGGGGGCCCTCTTATTACCTTCTATTTTTTTTCTGTAAATTAAAAACTTTTTTTTTTTAAATTTCTTGTTGTTGTCGTTGTTTAAATCTTGCTTATCCCAAAGATCCATATATAAATTATTATGCCCAGGGCCTTGGCCATAGCCTTTCCTTCCCCCAGCGAGAAACCCAAAAGCAGATGTAACCCACCTCTAGAGGCTCCAATGTCTGAGCCTTCTTATGCATAGCCCTCATCCCTCCCCATGCTGTGGACTGGTCATCCCTAACATTTACAACCAGGAATAAGAGTAAATTACCCAGGAGGCTGAGGCAGGAGGATCACTTGAGCTCAGGAGTTCAAATCCAGCCTGGGCAACATAATGAGACCCTCAGCTCTACCAAAATAAATAAATAAATAAACATGGAGGCCTTTAGCCGGGGCCCAATATCCTAGTTTACAAGTTCAAGCTCAATCCGTATTCCACAACAACGATTCTTTTTTTTTTTTTTTGAGATGGAGGCTTGCTCTGTTGCCCAGGCTGGAGTGCAATGGTGCAGTCTCGGCTCACTGCAACCTCTGCCTCCCAGATTCAAGCAATTCTCCTGCCTCAGCCTCCCAAGTAGCTGGGATTACAGGCACGTGCCACCACATCCGACTAATTTTTGTATTTTTAGTAGAGACGGGGTTTTGCCATGTCGGCCAGGCTGGTCTCAAAATCCTGACCTCAGGTGATCCACCCGCCTGGGCCTCCCAGAGTGCTAGGATTATAGGCGTGAGGCACCGTGCACAGCCTCCAGCAACCATTCTTTGCTCACCCTTTGAGTGGCAAAATCAGTCCTCGGGAGGATAAATCTGGGAGAGCAGCCCACTTAAGGCTCTGGAAGCAAAACTGTGGCCATTTGGGCAGAGAATTACGGCGCCCTGGGTGTCTGGAGAATGGTCTAAACTGGGAGTCAAGGACTTCTGTTCCAAAGGGGAGAGTGTGGCTGAAGGAGGGTCAGATCATGTCCCCCTGTGGTTGGTACTGCCTATGGCCTTTCTTCCTCCCCATACATTCAATCCATACCCCTCCCTTAGGCTCCCTTTGTGCCTGCCCAAGTGACACCACTGGGGAATAGTGTGTATAGAAAACAGCTGCCAAATATATGTTGCCAAAGCTTCTAAAGCAGGAAGGAGGGAGAATACGGATTCCTCACCTCACCTTCCAGATGACCCCCGGCCACTCCACTCACACTTGAGACTGCCACAAACCCTGCTTCTCCTCAGTCTCTCACGTATCTGACTTCCCCTCTTCTCCCAGGCCCCTCACTCAACCTTTGCCTGCTCCCCTGCTGTCATTCTGTGCCTGTTGCCGCAGCCTAAGGCCCTCCACCTGGAGCCATTCCTGGATCATCCTGGAGCCCCTGTCGCATACCTCAGAGCCCAAACTGCCTCTCTTGGAGAGAAGCTGTCAACTGTGTGTCCAGTCCACACAGGACTGGGGACTATTTGGGCCCTGAGGATGGTGATATTTTGAGCTCAAACCATTCCCTCTGGCAGGGAGCCTGGCAGATTTCTAGGGAGGTGCCTCCTCCCCACTTCGCAGTGACAGGGAGGCGGCTTTTGTAGTCAGGCCATCTGCCTTCTCTATCTCCCCACCTCCCACCAGCAGCCCTTTCTCTAGGCTTGGCAAGCTTTCCCCAAAGGCTGGACTCCTATGTACAAGGGCTCCCTTAGCTCTGGGCAAGGACCATTTTTAATTTATCCACTTTGACCTCCCTGCCTCTCTAGTCTGTAAACATCAGAGGCAGCCTTTCCTATACCACCTCTTCCTTCCATACCACAATATCTTCCTAGGGACCACCTTGGGCTCTCTGGCTCACTGCAAGCACGGGACCCCATGATAATCCTCCAAAGGGTGAAGAGAGATGCTAACATTTCCTTTGGGTGTACAAAAAAATAGCCCCCCAGCTGGGCGCAGTGCCTCACACCTGTAATCCCAGCACTTTGGGAGGCCAAGGCAGGTGGATCACCTGGGGTTGGGAGTTAGAGACCAGCCTGACCAACATGGAGAAACCCCGTCTCTACTAAAAATACAAAATTAGCCGGGCATGGTGGCGCATGCCTGTAATCCCAGCTGCTCAGGAGATGGAGGTAGGAGAATTGCTTGAACCCAGGAGGCGGAGGTTGCGGTAAGCTGAGATTGCGCCATTGCACTCCAGCCTGGGCAACAAGAGCAAAACTCCGTCTCAAAAAAAAAAAAAATAGCCCCCCAGCCCATCTCAAAGCTCCGTCCTACTTACCCCACTTTCTTTTGCTGTTCATTTCCTCTCAACAGGGACAGGGGCTGAGCTCCCACCTCTGCCCTCCTAGTCCCAAGCCCCAACCTCTTTCTTCATCTTGTTGGCTACCTTGGCTAGAGAGAGAAGGGGGGCAGGTGGAAGTCAACCAGTCAGAGTGACATGGCAACCCTGGAGAAGTGTCAGAAAAGCAGCTAGGCCAGAGTGGGGTAAGAGGTGGCGAGGAACAGAGTTCTGGGTACCCAAGGGGAAGGGAACATTCCTTATCTATCTAGGCTAGAAAACAGTATAAAGAAAAGTGGCAAGAGTCCAGACCCAAAAACCCAGAAACACTGAAATCGTTGGTAAAGCATACAAGGCACAGAGGGTGTCAGCTTCCCTTCTCTCCATAGGGAAACTGAGTCATTCCCTTTCCCTAAGTGGAACATTTTCCTCTGGAAGCTTGCCTGGGTCCCCCCACTATGGGCAGCAGGTGGATGGGAAAAGAAAGACAGTCACTCCCACACACTTATACACAGCTGGCTCCAAACCAGTTTCCTCCTCATACCAGGCACCAAATCAAAATCCCTGCTTTCTGTCTATCTGGGGGAGGGAATGATGGGAAAGAGGCTTGCAAGGTGGCTGCACCTCAGGGACTCAGGGACAACCCCTGGATCCCCCACAGTTGCCTGTCTCTGTCTTCCCGCTGCCCCGGGAGAGTGAAAGGCAGAATTTGAATCAGCTCTTGGAATAGCTTCCCCTCTAACACCCTGGAGGACGCCTTCCCTCTGCATACTCCCAGCACAGAGAAGAGAAGTGATGTGATCCTGAGGCCTGGACCGGACAGTGGCTGGGAAGGGAGGGCAGCCTGCCATTTCCTTTGTATGGCCCCTCCCTCCAGGCCCTGAGAGCTGCTCTGCTTTATACGTTTGGCTTCCATATCATACTGCCCTATCCCCTCCTTTAACTGGAGTGGGAGAGCTGCAGAAAGGTAAGCCCCAAACTCTGATGGTAAAGGAGACTTCCCTGCTCCCCCTCCTCTCCTCTCTCCTGCTGGCAAAGATAGGATGAGAAGACTCTAAGGGAAAGTGAAACCAGAATCTGGGAGCATTTGGGGAATCTAATACTTGGCACATATTAAATGCTTAAAAAAAAAAGTGTCAGGCTGGGTGCGGTGGCTCACGCCTGTAATTCCAGCACTTTGGGAGGCCGAGGCAGGCAGATCATGAGGTCAGGAGATCGAGACCATCCTGGCTAACACAGTGAAAGCCCGTCTCTACTAAAAATACAAAAATTAGCCAGGTGTTGTGGTGGGCGCCTGTAGTCCCCACTACTCGGGAGGCTGAGGCAGGAGAATGGCGTTAACCCGGGAGGCGAGCTTTCAGTGAGCCAAGATCGCACCACTGCACTCCAGCCTGGGTGACAGAGCAAGACTCCATCAGAAAAAAAAAAACAAAAAAAACACACAAAAAATGTCAGATTAATGAATAAAAGTAGGAGAAACCCTGAAAGACAGCCTGGAAAAGGTGTCACCTTCATTTCTCACCTCAGCTACCAAAAGCAAGGCTCAGCCAGGCCTGGTCCCTTCCCTGGCTCCCTCTTTTGTGACCCATAGCAATAGCGCCTGATGGGACAAAGGGGAGAATTAAGTGGCCACTTTCTCTTAACAGGGTAATTGCTAATTTGCCAATCTCTCATCTCCTGCATCAGCCTCCCAAGTAGCCAGAACTGAAGGTCTGCACCACAACACCCGGATAATTTGTGGGTTTTTTTTTTTTTTTTTGAGATGGAGGTCTCACTATGTTGCCCAGGATGGTCTTGAACTCATGACCTGAAGAGATCCTCCTACCTCAGCCTCTCAAAATACTGGTGATGTCAGCCACCTTGCCCAGCCTGCTCTCCAACTTTCTTTCCTCCATTTGCACCACTCTTTTTGATTGGGAAACCCCTAGGAGGGAGAAACATCTGAGCTTTGAGTTCTCTTGGCTGGTAGTACCTCAGTTTCCTCTGCTGTCTTTCCAGAGCACCCCCAATAAGTTCAGCTCTGTCTGCAGAGTCTAGAGGTATATGCTGGACATGTCATCACTTGCTGACCTAGGGTCCAGGAGGTCAAGATGAGATAGAGGAAGGGATTTACTGAGGCCCAGGCCACAGAGCTTGTTCCATGGTGGCTGGTAGAGGGGTCTGTCTCCTGTTTCCCCAAACTGCTAGAGATGTGTAAGGCTTTTGAGCAGGGGTAGAGGATGCTGTGTGGAGTTTTAGCTGCCAGACTTTGAAAAAAACCTCTTCAGAAAGATATCTGGATACCTTGGTTCCTAGGGGTCGTATCCTCAGGAAATCTTAGGGTGCTTCCTAGCAACAGTCTGGAAGGAAGGGAGGGAGAGACGGAGGGAGAGAGGGAGGGGCCTGTGCATGGCTGTTCTGATGGGAGCCCAGAGAACAGGCTGTTCCTGCTACCTCCTTAGCAACGGAAATCTCAGCTGGAGGGGCCATCAGACATATCCCCTTGGAGGGTCTATCCAGCCTTATTCATGCCACCCCTACCCTCCTCATAGATTGGGGGAATGCTCTGAAGCAGAGGTGGGGAATGGGAGGGGACAGCCCTGGTGCGGGGGGTGGGGGTTTCATGACAAGGATGGAAAAGGAGCTGAGGATGAACTCAATCTGAGAAGAGCTAGCAGCTTCAAGAAATGAGTGGGCAGGGTGAGTGGGGTGGGAGGACAGATGAGGCAACACAGGGACAGTGGCTATAAGCCCAGACCTGGGGTGGATCCTGGCACCTGGGGAGAGGCCTGCTTCGAAGGCAGTGTGCCCTTCACTTTGCCCTGCCCAGACCTGTCACTAGTCCTTACTGGGAGCCCAAGAAAAAGAAAGAGGTAAAGAGAAGATGGGGGTGGCCAGGGACAGTGGCTCATGCCTGTAATCCCAGCACTTTGGGAGGCCAAGGCAGGAGGAGCATTTGAGGCCAGGAGTTCAAGACTAGCCTGGCCAACATGGTGAAACCCCGTCTCTGCCAAAAAAAAAAACAAAACAAAACAAAGCAAAGAAACGAAAATCAGCTGGGCATGCTAGCACATGCCTACAATCCCAGCTACTTGGGAGGCTGGGACATGAAAATCCCTTGAACCCAGGAGACGGAGGCTGCAGTGAGCCAAGATTGTGCCACTGCACCCCAGCCTGGGCAAAAGAGCAAGACTCTGTCTCAAATAATAATAATAATAATAATAATAATAATAATAATAATAATAATAATAAATTTTAAAAAGGAGAAGATGGGACTGGTAAACCTTGTCTTTGAGTGCCCCACTCTGCCCCTCTGGAAAAAAAAAAAAGGTGGATCAGGAGGCACTTCATTTTCTATGGCTCTGGGTTTAGGATTTCAGAAAGTCTTCCCCACCCAACATTATAGGGCCTTGCATCAAAGAGAGATATGGTGGGGAAAGCCCGAATGGAAGGGAGACAAAACTGTAGCACCTTCCTCCTCCCCCTCTGCACACCATCACTCCTGCCCTGATCCAGATTACCGCTGGCCCTCCCCACTGCCTCCTAGTTCTGCCTTTGTGATGCAGAGTATAAATGTATCTCATGCACTGGGAATCCCTCCCATCTCCTTGAGCAGCCCAATCCCAAGGGACTAGTTCCATACAGGGTAGAGTACAGACCCTGAGCACTACATACTGCAGCCTTGCTCCCCAGGGTTCCAACCAAACCTGATCACCGAGGAGGTGGCATCGACTGGCAGACAGCCACCCTCAGTGCACTTCATTCCGCTCACTGCACTGACTGCACACTGCAGCCTCCTGCCCCACACTGCAGCTGTTGCTTGTCTCCTGTGAGCCTAGACTGAACACAGGTTCGCTTACTGCATGGAGGCTCCGTATGCTGCAGCCTCAATTCCCCATTACAGCTGCCACTGCACACCACAGGCTCCCTTCACCCATGGCATGCCCTCAACACCACCACTGCACTCTGCACGCCATAGGTTTCATCCCAGCTGCTTTTCTCATCTCCATGGTTCCAGGGACCCCAAGAGAGGTGCCTTCCCCTCTGCCAAGCATTACAAACTCCAGTACCCCCTGTGAAAGAAGTGGTTCCAACAGCACTGAGGATGCAGGTGGCTGAGACTAAGACATGAGCAAGGGCAGCCCAACTTGGGTAAGCTGTGGGTCAGAATCCCACACTTGCCAAGTGACTCTACCCAGTATAAACTGGGTGATTAGCCGAGCAGCTCCCCCTAACACACACACACTTACACACACACACACACACACACACACCCCTCCCCAAGAGCAGACTATGTAGCCAGGGCCCCACCCTGAGAGCCGTGGGAAGGCTGTGGCCCCTGCTGGTAAAACTGGGCTAATAACAGCAGGGGAACCGGCGGGGCCAGGGGGGTGCTGGGGTAATTAGGGCTCGGCCTGGCGCTAGGAGATCCTGAGATGAAAGGTGCTCTGGCGTCACTGGGTTGGTTTTATGTCCACGAATGCAGGTGTGTGGTGTATGTATGTGTGTTCTGGGGGTGGGGCTGGCGTGGTGGAGAGCTCTCCTTTGGGTTGGGTTAGGGGGTCCATTTGTATGCAGCCCACTGTCTTCCTTAGATTGACTCTGGTACCATTTGGATTTTTGTGGGAGCAAACATGGGGGGAAATACCACCACCCGGGAGCTAGGAATTGAGGGGGGTATGGCAGATCTTGTCCCCTCCCCGAGCTCAGGAGAGGGAGCAGATTGTTGGGGAAATGGCTGGTGACAGAGAATAGAAAGAGCCTATATGGAGAAGGGTGACGTTGGAAAGGGGAGGCAGTGGATCGGTATTGATGTTAGAAATGAGAGGGGAGGGAGGTAACGGGGAATGAACCCCCACAAGGATTAAAAACGTAAGATGATTGAAGTTAAAAGGACATCAGGGGTCACCTGCCCAGCCCTCGCAGCTGAAGCTTGAGGAAGCTCTGCCCCCGACAGCAGTGGCGATTTGTCAAGGTCACACAGTGAGTTACTGGCGGAGAAGGGACCCGAACTCCCAAACAAACTCTACACCTGCAAGCGTTTGGTGTTTAGACTTTCTCCCCAATGTATAAGGTGCAGGCGGCTCGTCGATACTTCCTCCTCCACCCTCACGGTGCATACCCGAAAACCCCCCAATTCTCCCGGCAAGCAAAGGCTATTTTTTAATGACATCTTTTCCAAAATATGTCACCAAGTACCCACTCCTGCGGGAGCCGCCCGGGCTGGGGAGGGCGAGTCCGAGCGGGGCGGGGCAGAGGCGGCCGAGGGGCGGCCGGGCCTCTGGCGGGGGTCCCGGGGCGCGGCAGGGGGCGGGGGGCGGGGGCGGGCGGCGGCGAGGCGGCCTGCAGGGAGCAGCCGCGAGCCGGCCGGGCGCGCCGAGCCCGAGCCCCAGCCGGAGCGGGGCGGGGGAGGGAGGAGCCAGAGCGGCCGCCGCCTCTGCCGGAGGAGCCGCGGGGCCGCCACACTCGCCCCCCGCCCCCCCCCGCGCTCACTCGCACTCACACCCGGGCGCAGGAGGCGGGCGGCCCGGGCCCCACCGGCCCCCCATGGACGCCCCCAGTACGGGGCGCTGAGACCCCCGCGTCGCTGCCCAGCCCGGTCCAGCGCGCCACGCCGAGGTAAGGAGGAGGGAGCGAGGGGGCATTAATATGCAAATGCCTTGCGATTGATTATGCAAAGCCGCGGGGCTCCGTGGCCAGCTCCCAGGCGGGCTAGGGGCGCCCAGGGGGTGCCGGCTGCCAGCCTCAGCCTTTCCCGGCGCCCCAGTGACCCTGTCACGAGCCCCGGAGCTTGCAACTGACGCCCTGGGGAAGGGAGGTGTTGCTAGGAGGTCGGTGGGCCCCGGGTTTCGCAGGCGGAGATGGCGTCCGAGCCTCCCCCTGGAGGGCCCGCCCGGCCTCTGTCCGGCCAGTCTGCTGCGCATTCCCGGGCCGGGCCCCGTTGCCGGCCGCCGGAGCTCCCCCGCCCGCCGCGCCGCGGTTTGTTTACGGTGCGCCGGAGGCCTGCCCCCCCCCAGCCCCCACCCCTAGCCTCTGAGGCCCGAGTGGCCTTTGCAAAGCTGCCTCCAGCTGCGGAGGGCAGTATGAGTGCGGTGGCGGGGGTGGTCTTGCACGGGTCCGGGGAGAGGGAAGTCCCCCCCACCTTCACCCGCCTCCTGGTTGAGCATGGCTGTCTGGTTGCAACACTCCTAATTGCAAAAACGCGGCTGTTGGGGGGAATGTGTGTGTGGAAGGGGTGTACTTGGTGGTGCCTAGATGATTAGGAGAGTTGCTGGCTGGGGAGGAGAGGGAGAAATGGACCTGTGTGTGTGTGTACCCCACCTTGTTTCCCTCCCCTTGCAACGTGTCTCTGGTGCCCCTTCTCCATCTGGGGCCCTCCCTTGTCCAGCGTGAAAGAAAGGCCTGGGGGGATGACAGGGGCAATTGAAAGAACCACCGTTCCAGGGGTGGGGGTGGGGGACACAGAAGGAAAGCCAGTGAGGTGGGAGCCTACCCCTCAGTGCTGGCTTTGGCTCCAGGAGGGGGAGGGGATGAAGGGGGCTGTTGTCCAAAATGAGGGGGGAAGCAAAAGTGACACGCAGACACAGAAATATGTCCACACAGACAGCCACATGCACACCCAGGGACACCCAGGCAGACTCAAGGACAGGAGCTACTGGACACACCCACATGGGGACAAGGGAAGAGGCAGGCTGCTGCTGCACCGTGGAGCTCAGAGGGGTGGGATATACCCATGGGAGACCAAGAGCATGGGGACCGATCCATGCACATACCCACGCACAGGGTCACACGTAGATGCTGTCACACACTGGGGCAAGGAGGAGTTGCTGTCACCCACACATAAAAAGTCACTGTCACATGCATGCATGCACACAGAGCAGTTGCACACAGCAGCACAATTACAAAAGACCCTGTCACTCACAGGCACACACGTGCTCGCATGAGCACAGTCACACAGACATCATTGCTTGCCGTGACAGTCGCTGTCACTCAGTCAGATGCAAACACAGTTACACATCAACACATGTATACACAACTTAGCAACAAGTATATTCCTGGACTCTTAACTGTGGAGCTCTGAGGTTCTGTAGGCAACAAAACCCTTGCTCCCAAGAATATTAAACTTGGCTGTATGAAAAGGTGTTCCTGCGTAATGGTGCAAAGCATGCATTCCCAATTACATGTTCTTGGTCTCTATCGCTTGAGATACCACCCTACTAGACAGTGAGCTCTTGGAGACCTGGGAGAATCACTTAAAGAGCTCTTGATCCCCCTCAGAGCCTAGCACAAGGGCTGCTCTGTAAATACTTGTTAGTTGATTGACTGTGGAACCTGCAGACACAGGTGCACTCATTTGCACACGGTCCCCCGAACTCAGGTACAGAACGAGTTCACAAGGCCCAGGTCCCCACCGTTGCAGGTCCACACCAACAGTCGTGTCCACACAACCCCGGATGCACACAACTGCAGCCTGTGCAGCCAAGCACACACTTAGATGCACTGCACACAATCACAGACTTTTCCCCTTCAGCTTCCTCCTCCCCTTTTTCCTCTAGGCTCAGCCACTGTGCAGGAATGGGCTGTTTTGTTTTTTTTTTCTTTCTTTTAGAGGGACAGAGAAACAAGCGCAAAGACAGTGGGTTCAGGGGGGTTCCAGAGGGCCGAGTCATGGGCTCAAAGCAGTGTCCAGTGACTTCTAGAAGCTGGGATTCTCTTGACTGTTGGGGAAGGAGAGAGCTGCTCTCCTCCCTACCCTAAAAGCCCAGGGGTGTCTAACTGCCCCTGCTCTGAGTCATTTGCCTGGGTCTTTCCTGGGAACAGTCAGTCACCCCCAGCTGAGTTCCTGCGCCCCACCTTGAGTCTGGCCGTTTTTCCCACCTGGACCCTGCTGTCCAAACTTGGAAGCTTTCCTTAAGAGGCCATCGGCTGGCGAGTGTCTGTATGAGTGATGTGTACTTCTGACTTGGAATTTCTCTCTAACTCTCTCTGTTGCTCTGTCTTGCAGTGTCTGATTCTCTCTCTCTCTCCTTGTTTCTCTGCCAGTCTGTAACTCTCTCTCACCCTGTCGCTACCCCCCATCTACCCCTGTCCTTGTCTCAGAGCTGGAGACTGGCAGCAATGTTCTTCATACTTTTCCAGTTGTTAATGCCCAAGCTCCGCCCCTGTGCCCCCCCCCCCCCGCCCCGCGCAGCCTCTGGGGTCAGCTTGAGGTTGGGGTGGGGGGCGGGGGGCTCAGCTGGCTGCTCAGGACTTCCTGCACTTCCTTAGTGCTGCAGCTGTAGCCAGCAAGTTTTAGGGGCTGGGAATGGGGGAAGGGGGGGGTCAGCCACTGCCCATGCTGACCCCTCGGGCCTGCGTGTCTGGAGACACCAGTTCTGTGGGCACCCTCGGGGTGCAGGCTGCAGCCAGCTAGCAGCTCTTAAACAAGCCAGTGAAGAGGCTCCCCCCACACTGGCCCAAGCTGGGAAAGAACCGCCCCCATGGGCAGTAGCGGGAGCTGGCAGGACCCTGCTGAGTTGGGTCCTCTGCAGGGCTCACAATGGCCTTTCTCCACACCCCTGGCAGCTGAGGCCCACCTCAGAGATGCCCAACAGCTGTGTCCTTTTTGCCCAGCCTCAGGGCCTGGTTCTGAGGGCACAGCTGCCCAGACTAAGTGTGTACTAAGCGAGGCCCCCCAACCCGTAAGTGCAGGTTCCAGCCTAGAAGGGGTACCTCTTCCAGAGAGGGAATTTGAGGAGGGGGAACTCGGGCAGGAGACATCGAGCCCGGGGGCACCAAGCACTTCTCGCCATGCTCCCCTCTATCCTTGGCCTATTTGGAGGTGGAGGCACTTGGCAGAGAACCCACAGGGCACCTACAGAGGGGAAAGACTGAGGCTTGGTCTCAGGGAACACATAGCTGGATGAAAGAACAAGACATTGGGCCGGGCACAGTGGCTCACGCCTGTAATCCCAGCACATTGGGAGGCTGAGGCAGGTGGATCACCTGAGGTCAGGAGTTCAAGACCAGCCTGACCAAGATGGTGAAACCCCATCTCTACTAAAAATACAAAACTTAGCTGGGTGTGGTGGAGGGGTCCTGTAATCCCAGCTACTCAGGAGGCTGAGGCAGGAGAATCGCTTGAACCCAGGAGGTGGAAGTTGCAGTGAGCCGAGATTGTACCACTGCACTACAGCCTGGGTGACGGAGCGAGACTCTGTCTCAAAAAAAAAAAGAAAAAAAGAGAAAGAAAAAAAAGAACAAGGCATCTGTCAAGCAGGTGATATGCCATCACAGCTAAGAACAGGGATGATGATGGTGATCATGATGGTCATGATTGACCTGGACTGCCTGGGTCTGAATCCCAGCTCTGTCATTCGCTGGATGTGTGACTTTGAGCAAGCGATTTAACTTCCCCGTTGCCTCATCTGTAAATTGGGGATGATCATATCTACCTCATTTAGCTTTTTTGAGGAAAAATGTTTTTAAAAGTGCCTAGTTCATAACAAACCGTATATGTGAGCGGTTGTGATGGGTGAAGGAAGCTGTGGGCCTGGGGTCTCCGAGATTTCTTAGAGAAGCTTAGTGGAGAATTGGATCTCCTAGACATCAGTGAGACTGGGGCCTGGGGCAGTGGGTCTCCAATTTCCAGCCTTCTCACCGTCATGTAATCTTTTCCTCCCAGACAAATTTTTGCAACCTGGAATGAGTGTATGGGAAAGAGCCTAAGGCAGGCCCCTCTGCCCCACCCTCCTTTGACCCTCGCCCTTCAGCTTACAAGGAGCCCTTGGCCCCTCAGCCTGGGACACACCCCACCAGCTAGGGGCACCTGCATAAATCTTTGGGCATCACTGCATCTCTGTTCAGAGTCTGAGCCCGGGGGGTGGGAGAGAGAGAACAAGGAAAGCTGTCCCCTCTCTTTCTTATGTGTGGGCTCAAAGAGGAGGCAGTGCCCTTCCTCCCTCCTGGGAGCCCAGCATTGGTCAACCAGGACCCAGCCCTGGCGATAGGCACCAGATTCCCCTCCCCTCCATGGAGTGGTACTTAGTGTGAAAGGTGGTGGCAGAGAGAAACTGAGGCACTGAGTAAGGACCAGTGTGGTGGGCACAGCACTTTGAGATCCAGCATCTGTCCTGGGTTGCCTCTTTCCCTTTGTGAGTCTGGTGATCAGGATCCCCTCTCCAAACCCCTTTTACTTAGCCCTGCCCCTCAAGGTGAAGCAAGGACAATGGGAGGATACCCTGTAGGGGTGACGGGAAGCCTTTGGAGTGGGAACCAATCTCAACTCCAGTTCTCAGCTGGGCGCAGTGGCTCATGCCTGTAATCTCAATATTTTGGGAGGCCAAGGCGGGAGGATCACTTGAGGCCAGTAGTTCATGATCAGCCTGGTCAACATAGTGAGACCCCATCTCTAAAAACAACTTTAAAAAATTAGCCAGGCGTGGTGGCGCATGCCTGTGTTACCAGCTACTTGGGAGGCTGAGGCCGGAGGATTGCTTAAGCCTGGAAGGTCGAGGCTGCGGTGAGCTGTGATTGTGCCACTGCACTCTAGCCTGAACAACAGAGTGAGACCCCCCACACACACATCCTCTCAAAACAAACAAAAACCAAACCAAAAGAAAACAAAACAAAAAACCCAACTCTAGTTCTCATGGCTGCAAAGGTGTCTAGGGGACTTTGGAGAACTGTTGTGTCCCTTGGGGAGGGAGGCAAGCATGACCACGGTGGGAAGATCACTGGCTGGGAGTTGGGAGGCCTGGCTTTTGACATCGCTAGTTGTATGACTTTGGGCCTGGGTTTTCATTATCTAGAGACAATGGTTCCTGTCTCACTCAGGTTGAGGGCAAATAACACAAGGTGGGATGCCCCTGTGTTCAATCCATGTTGCATCCTGGCATGGTGAGCAATGCCTGTGGATTCTCCTTTTTTCCCAGGGACTGGCACATGCCAGGGTGGGGCATACACATGCTGCCTGGAACCAGAGACAGTTCTCAGTCTCTCACTGAAGTATCTGGGGCTGCTGTGTGGTGGGGGCACATGTGGTTCCACCCTGGTGTCACTTGGCAGGCCAAAGCTGGGGTCATAGGGACCTCACTCCAGTATGCCATTGCATGAGGTGGTCCAGAGGGAGGGTCAGAAGTTTGCTGGGTAGACAAGGGAAGCAAGATGGGTGTTACTGGTTCCCGGGAAATACTATCCTTGCTTCCCTGTTATGGGGGTGGGCGTTAAAGGTTGGTACCAAAGCCACAGCCATGCCCCTCAGCAGTGGCCAAGAGCAGAATGGTTGGACCAAGCCCCTGGCCCACCTCCTCCTCCTCCTCTCTTCCTCTTCTAAGGAAGAGATCGGCTCTTGGCTCCCAGAGCCCCAGCTGCCTGTTTCTTTTTCTCTTTTACCAGGCATGGGGGTGGGGAAACAGGGGAACCGAGGCTTTGGTGTCTTTCGGCATTTTTGTACACATCAGTGAGTGGGTGTGTTGTGCACGCATCCATGTGAGAGTGTTTTTGTGCATGTGTGGGCTGGGGAGGGCTCTGAATATCTCCTGGAACGGTACCCAGAGCCCTGTGGCTCTGCGCATGCGGGGTGAGTGTGTGTGTCTGCACGTGTCCGTGTGTGTGCCGGAGACTCAGCTGCATTCACGCGCGCGCTCTCTCCCTCCCTCTCCCTCTCTCCCTCCCTCTCTCTCTCCCTCTCTCCCTCCCTCTCTCTCTCCCTCCCTCCCTTCCTCTTCCCTCTCCCTCTCTCTCCCCCTCCCCCCTCTCTCTCTCCCTCCTTCTCTCCCTCCCTCTCTCTCTCTCTCACACACACACACACTCTCAATCTCTCTCTCTCTCTTCCCTCCCCCTTCCTCCTTCCTTCCTATTCCCTCCCTCCTCCCTTTCTCTCCCTGTCTCTCTATCTCTGTCTCTGTCTCTGTCTCTCTGCCTCTGCCAGTTCTGCTTGGTTAGGGGCTAGCTCCAGCCTCTGGGGTGCTTGGGAGAACATCCCTGCCTGTCTTTCCCCCTCCACCATTCCCTCCCCTCCTGGGCCATGCTCCTCAGGGCTTGCAGGCAACTTCTTTTACTGCCTTAGATGAGGGAGTGAGGAGGGAGGACCCCAAGCCTTGTGCCCATAGTGCCATCTGCAGCAAGTGCCTTGGCCCCGTGACATTCATGCCTCCAGCATTCAGCTGCCCCAGCTCCCAGCTCCAATTACCCACTGGCTGCTGGGGGAGGGTGGGGAGAATGTGCTGTGCCCAGCTTGGGGGTGCTCCTGCTTCTGCTTTCTTGGCTACTTGGATCTCCTGCCTCCATTCCTGAGGGGAATTGGGCAGGGGGGGCGTGAAGTTCTGTGGGCTGATAAGGAGGGGCTGAGTTCTCCAGCATGGGTGTGGGCATGACCACCCATCAGTGGTCATGGGGGATGGATGTGACCTGGGAGGAGACCTCCAGACCTGGGCACCCACCTTGATGCCTGGCTGGAGCTGGCCTGGGCAGGAGGAGGGAGAGGAGAGCAGCAGGTGGGTGAGGCTATGGGGGAGCCGGGTGGGAAGCACAGTCTTTGATGTTAATACTGGGCATCTGGCCCAAGTCAAGGCTGCTGTTTATGTCTTTCTGTCTCTGACCTGCAGGGGGGGTTTCCTGTTATATTCTTTTGGGGCGGGGTGGGGAGGATCCTTTGTTTAAGTAACCAATCTCCCCCTTATGAGGATCCCCACCCCATCTCCCATTCTCTAGCCTCTAAGGTCCCACAGTGGCTAGGTGATGAGTCACTGCCCCCCAGCTCCAGAACCTGTCTCCTGGGGGCCCAGTGAGAGCTCACCAAGGGGTGCCGCCTCCCCTCCTCCTGTCTCCCCCATGCCTGCCAGGCTGGGGCCCTGAGTCTGTGTGTACTCCTCTGCCACATCACACCTGCCAAATAGTACCTTCCTTCCCGCCTTCACTCCTCCTCTCCTTCCTGGCACTAGGATAACAGAGAGTTGGGTGGGGCAGCCCTGCTCAATACCTGAGAATAGAACAGGGGGTATGGGAAAGGAGAGGGAGTCCCGGTCCTAGAGAGGCCTCTGCCCCTCAGCATGGGGGCACGTGTTGCTGCTGCAGCACTGCCACCACCACAGACTCCCAGGGGCCCTTGGTGTGGGTGGCTGCCTGTGGTGCCCGTGTTGGCATGGGGGCAGTGCTGCCGACAGATGCCTGTGCCCATGCATGCCCATTTATGTGTTTGGGCCACGGCAGCTGTCCCGGCCCCTCAGCATCGCCCTTCCTGGCTCCCATGGTGGGAGGCTGGGTGATCAGGAGTGGGTGGTGGGGGAGGGATCTCCCCCCACCCTAGCAGCAGGCAGAGGGGAAGGGGAGAGGGAGGTGTGAACCTACCCACAGAACTATTAATAGCCCACATGCCAGGCCACCAAGAACCAGCTGTCACCGTGGAAACCATTCCTACGCCCCCCTCCCCCCAGCCTGCATGGGGTGGGACTTAGACAGGGTACGAAGCCCCCCCACCCATCTTTCTTTGTTACCTTTCTCTCTTTGTCTCCCCTCCTTCATGTGTCTCTCCTCCCTTTATCTGTCCTCCTTTCTACCTCACCCCTTCTCCCCATCCCCCATCTCTGGCTCCCCTTTCTTCCTCTCCCTCTACTGCCTTGTCACCCCTAGCTCTACCCCAGCCCTGTCCCATTTCTTTGTTCTTCCCCTCCTCCCTTCTTCCCTCTTTCCCCCACCAGCCTTTTTACCCCTCCTCCCATCTTTGTACCCTTTTCTCAGCCGCCCCGCATGTACGTGTCCCTGTGGCTGGCAAGGAGGGCTGGGCTTTCTTCAGAGCACTAAGGACAAAGTTCAGGGGCCCCAGAAAGGTGGGGCCAAAGCCCAGAGCAGATACGCAGGAGGATTAATATGGGTAGTATTGGGGGTTAGGTCCTGGGGACAGAAACTCCCCTCTGGCAGCCCCAGGAGTCCTTTGGGGGTGTCCTCAGATCCACAGGACTGCAGACTGGGACAGCCTGGCAGTGGGAACCTGGCGGGGCGCCTGTGGATGCCGCATTGGCCCCGTGTCCCTGTCCCCCCATGGCAGAAGTACTTAAGCTTAATGAAATGCTTCCCCCTCCGCAGGCACTTTGCCTACACTGTCACCCAGCAGCTCTTATCTCACAAGGAGGGAGTGGGTGGCCAGGCCAGCCGACAGGTGGGTCTTGCTGTCCTGCTGTCCAGCCTGGGCACAGAACCCCACAGCTCCACCCCCTCGGCCTCCTTGGGGCGGGGCCTCCCTCACCTCTGCAGAGGAGGTGCCGGGAAGGAGTTTGGGGAGTTAAGTTGGACTCTGGAGGAGGGGAGAGAGGCTGCCCTTCAGGGTGGGTACCCTTGCCCCATGCCCCTTACCTGCTGACCTTTTTCTGCCCGTGGCTAACACAGGCTCACGTGGTGTGTGTCTCCCCACATGCTGGGCCCTCTGCCTCGCCTCTGTATCACTGCAAAGGCCCAAGTGTGTCCCTGGAGAGATGCCAAGGAGTCCCCAGGGGTTCCAGCCTCTTTCTGGGTACCCAGTGAGGGTGCCCTAGGCAGCAAGGGCAGCACCTTGCTCCTCTGCCCACTACCAGGGGCTGACTGTAGCCTGGGCTGCACTGCCCAGCACCGGGGCACCATTCAGTTCAACAGAGGGGTGGGGCAGAGAGCGAGCCTGCCCCTCCCCCCAGCGGGCACGTGCAGGCCCTTGGCAGTACCCAGACACATTTGGAGTTAAGGCTGGGCAGGAGAGAGGGAAGGGGAAATAAACATGGTGGCTTAGGTTGGCACTGCCCCAGGTCTGCAATGTAGCAACTGGTAAGTGGCAAGGGCCTGGGGGAGGGGGCCCTCAGGAGCCCTGGCCTGGGGCAGGAGCTGCCCATGCCATGTGGCTGCCACTGGTGTTCCCTGCCTGGCCCAGCCCACAGCAGCCAATGCTCATTCCTGCACACACTGGTCCTCCTCGGCTGCCCCCAGGGCCTGCTCCCCGGGGCTGCCCCTCTCTCAGCATGCCCACTCCTGTGCCTGCCTCCTCCCCTCCCCGGGGGCGCTTGGGCCTCCGGCTGGCGAGTGGATTTTTCCAGCTTCTGTAAACAAGTGGTGGCAGTGTGCCAGGCGGGCAGGAGACAGGCGGGGGCAGCACCACAGCCAGGGTGTGCCAAGCACCGAGGCACAGCCTGGGGGGCAGAAGGAGACACCCAGACCCGGAGAGAGAGACATTCAGACACAGACAGACAGACAGACAGACATATGCAGGCAGCCTCGCTGGACGTGGAGTTAGAAGATTGTCCTCTATTGTCCAGCCCAACCCCCGTAGCGGCCCTCGCCCCCTGCCCCTCACTGTCTGGCTGAGAGCATTAGGCCCCAGTGTCCAGCCCCTGGGCCTCCCCACCCACTCCTTCTCCTCCCCAACCTCCACCCCTTAGGGCTGGCTACGCCATTATAAATTTATAACAGGAATTTCTCCACAAGCCAAGAAAAACTTGACCTACTTTCTTGATGGCTCCCTGGGCTAAGGCTCCCTGCTCATGCCCCCCCACCCCAGTCTCCTGTCCAGCCCCCATTGCCCAGTCCTGGTCTGGGGTGGGTATCAGAGGCAGAACGGGCCACTTTTCTGTGCAATGCCCATGCTCTCCACACTACCGGCTTGCTTGGGTGCAGAGGCCCCGTCCTGCTGCTGGCCCTGCCCAATCCCCTGACTTATCTCCCTCTCTCTTCCCACCCTGGCTCCTTATCAGCTCCTGGGGGTGGGGCCAGGGGGCCTAGGGGTGAGGTCTCCTATGCAGCAGCCACGTGACAGAGGTCGAGGTCGTATGTCGGGGAGCTGTACCCTTTGTCCCCCTCCTACCCGCCACACCTGCCTGTGTGCACACAGACAGTAAGCCACAGGTCTGCAGCCCAGGGTCAGAGGTGAAATGCCGTAGGAATGGTGGGCCCAGCTTGGCACTGCCCTGGACTCCAGGTAGCAGAACAAGGCTAGCATTAGGGCCAGGCTGTGAGGCTTATCCCACAGCCACCTGCTTACTAGCTGTGTGAACTTGAGTGAATGACCAAGCTTTCTGAGACTCAGTTTCCTCATCGGTGAAGTTTTCGTGCCCGCTTTGGAAGGTACAGATTCTCTCTCCAGCTAACGTGTGTTAGTTTCCTTTCCTTTCCCCCTTGCCATCCTGGTCGATAGCAGCTCAGCTAAACCAATTGAGAAGTCTGGTCCTCTGCCTGGGAAGTGGGATTCGAGACCTTGCGTGGGAAGCTCTGGAGTCCCTGAGGGGCCAGAGTTGGGGATCATAACTTGGCCGGCAGCATGGGAGGCCAGTTCCCCACAGCTTTCAACATCTCTCTCTATTAAGGCACAAAGATAGGCATTCACGCTCACTGCGTGCTGCTCTATGTCCCACCCTTCCTTCACAGATACCCCCCCTGCCTATGCTGAAAACTGCTTGTCTCTGGTCCCCTCTTGCCCCTATAATACAGACGAGTTTCAGGAAAGCTTTTCTAGAGTGGTGGTAACAATAGCTAGTGTTTAATAGATGCTCATTAAGGGCCAGGCATTTGTCTGAATATGAAGACTGAGACATATTACTTAGTACGTGAATGATCTCATTCTCTCCCTCCATTCCTTCCCATGTCTGGGGCTTAGAAGGTGGATCTCCAATCTCGCCTGCTGTACCTGTGATCTAAGGGATTATCCTGGACTCCTCTCTATGCCTGCCCTTCCTGCGCGCTGCTGTCTTGTTATGGGACCCCAAAGCCGCAAATGTTGCCACCAAAGGGATCCTACCCACCTTCCTACCGTGACACTTTCTTACCCCTGCCTCTGTCTTCTCTCCACAGGGATCTCTGGACAGGACAAGACTCCGAAGCTACTCCCCCAGCACACAGCCCGGGACCCACAGACCCAGCTTGCCCCCAGCCCTCTCACCTGCCACTCCCTGGCCCCTCCCACCGCCCGCCCCCCTTGGGGCGCAGGGCATGGTGTGAAAGGCCAAGTGCTGAGGCGGGTGTCATGGGTGCTGTGCCCTAGGGCCTGGGTGGCAGGTGGTGGGTGGCCTGTGGGCGTGCCGGGGGGGCCAGTGTGCCCACCCCAGTCTCTTGGCGTGCTGGAGGGCATCCTGGATGGAATTGAAGTGAATGGAACAGAAGCCAAGCAAGGTGGAGTGTGGGTCAGACCCAGAGGAGAACAGGTAATGGGTTCAGCAACTAGGTCATGCCAACTCCTAAGCAGCAGGCATGGGCACCTGGCTAAGCTCTCCTTTAGGCACCGCCTTTAAGCACCTCTGTGGGATGGACGTGAGGCCAGCAAGCCTTCTGCCTACCTTTGTCTGGCAGATGAGGTCATGTTCAGATGTGACAGGCACTTGGGTTGAGAGATGCTCATTTTGAAGCGGGGAGTGATACAGAGCAATTACAGGGAGCACAAAAGGGGCCCTTCCCTAGACATTGCTGGGCAGTCTCAGATGCCCCTGACGTCCCCTCCACCATTGCTGCCCTCACCTTGAGCATGTGGGATCCAAACAGCCTTGCTATTTTCTTCCTCTCCCTACCAGCCCATTTACTATCTGACCACAAGTGTGTTGTCCACAAGCTGCGGTTCACGTAGTATGACATTTCAGGGCACATGCACCAGTAACTATTGGTCATAGCCCACGCTTATATTCGGAATCTACTGGGAGCCCCACAAGCTCTTCCTTGTTCATGGTCAAGGGCGGGCACTGCGATGGGGCTCCTCCCAGAAAGTGCACGCCAACCATGATGGTTTTGCTTCCACGTGGGTGAGGTGTCAGCCCTGCACATACACCAAGGGATGGTTACCTATGATCTGCATTGCCCTTGAGGAGCCCAGAGGGTCTCTGCCTTTTCCATCAGCTCCAAGTGGCACAGAGCTTTGTCCCAGTTGGCACGGTGCCCTGGGAGCTGGGTACAGACTGTGCCTATGGCCAGGGAGAGGGTGGGGGTGGGGGTGCTCCGGGGAGCAGTGTGGCTGACTGTTGCCTAGGAGATCAGATCCCGAGCCAGGAAGCCAGAGGCCTGGCCAGGCAAAGCCCCAAGGCCCACAACTGGGTCCCTGGAGGGTAGAGGAAGTAGATGGAACTCACAGCTGGGCAGGGCATGGGGTAGCTCCCCTCCCCCAAAGCCTCACCCCAGGAAGGACTCTGAGGACCATCTGACCTGTCGCCATGTGGCTGTCACTTGCAGCCCCTGTGTCTCCCAGCTTAGGCTTCTGTGGGTCTGGAAGAGTCTGCCCCTAACGTTTGGAGAAAGGCAGGAATGCCAGTTCCCAGTACCCTAAGACTGCAGCCCCTCCCCCATCACCTTCCCCTCCCCCATGTCTATGCGCCACCTTGTGGCTATCTCTAGGACTACACTCAGGAGGCTGTGAGTCTGGTGGTAACTGCTGAAGCCGCTAGCTCAACTGGGGCCTAGGTGGCCTGAGTTCCCCTGCACCCAACCCTCTGGAAGGCGTGAGGGAGACCTGACCTTTCAGCCTCGTAGGAAGTAGACAGGAGTAATCCCCAGGGGGCGTGGAGCACAGGGCTGTCTGTGACTGTGACCCTGGGCAAGGTCACTGTGTCAGTGTGTTGGGAGCTGCATCCGGCTCCAGGAGGAAGGGGCCTGCAACATGCCACACGCAGGGTGGGTGTGGGAGGTTATACAATCCTTGCATGCATGTAGAGGGCTTATGTAACCTGTGTGCACCGAGGTTATGTAACATGTATGTGGAGAGCCTGGCAACATATATGTGCAGTGGCTGAGGGTTGCTAATAATACGTTGCACACAGGAGCTCAGTCCCGGCTCTGACTCCGGCTCATGGTGTCACCAGGCACAAGTAGGGTCTCAGTTTGCTGCTCTGTTAAATGGAGGCTGTGCAGAGGGTGTAGTGTTTCCTATTGCTGTGGGTTATTTAGCATGTGTGTACGACCTGGAGCTCAAGCAATACGTGCACACTGGAGGGACGAGGGTGGTTTTATGAGGTGCCTGTGCAGAGTGTTGTGTAACACATGGGTATATCCTAGAGGTTGTATAGCACATTTAAGAATGCCCTGAAAATTTCACAGATATGTCAGCCCTGGTGCATACTCACCATCCGTGGGTTTATAATGAAGGCTACATGGTTATTCATCTGTGCTGGTGTTATGTTGCATATGTATATGTGTGTTCTAAAGGTTACATAGCTTTAAGCATATCCTGAGAATTCTTCCAGCGTATTTGTCATGTACTGAAAGATGAGGATGTCCTGCGGATTATGCGTGCTTCAGGTCTTCTGGAGGGTGAATGCATGTGTGTTGGGGCTCTAGAATATGCTTGTGCCACAGCCAAGCCCCTTATCTCTCTCCCCTGCAACTTCCAGATAACTGGACCCTTTTAAGCATTGTCAGCTGACCCTGGGGGGCGGGAGGTAGAATGAGGACACAAAATGGAAAGAATCAGGCCTTGGGGGATCGTATAAGCCTCTTGGATGAGAAAGGGGCTGCCCGAAGACTGCTCTGTGATTCTGCCCACTTTGCCTCCATCCAGTGCCAGGTCACCAGATGGAAAGCGAAAAAGAAAGAACGGCCAATGTTCCCTGAAAACCAGCATGTCAGGTGAGGCTGGCTGTGTGTGCCCCTTCTCCACGTCCCCAACCCCACCAAACCCGGTCAGGGCTCCTCTGGACCTGGACGTGGAACAGTAGTTCCTGTGTTCCCTGGGGGGAGCCTCCTAGAGGGCTTGGGATGGACTTGTCTGGGGGTGAGAAAGGTGATGTGGGATGTGCCCAGCTTTTGAGGGTGGATTAGGTCAGGAAGGCCTCTTCCCTCTTCCCCTAATACCCTCATCTGAGGCCCTACCAGAATCAGGGCCTGAGCTGAAGGACTGAGGGGCTATATTATCCCTAGTGAGCAGCTGACATTTATTTTTCCCTCTCCACCATCCTCTGCCTTGTAGATAGATCAAGAAGAAAGCCCTGAATGGGCAGTCAGAAGAACTGAGATTCTTCATACTCTTAGGGCAGAGATAGACAGGTTCACCTCATGTCTCTCTAGTATTCTACCAGGGAGGCTGGGCTAGGAGAGGGGCCAGAAACAAAAAGTTGAGGGATGGGGAAAAATGTGAGAGCCTCTCTGCTGGGACTCCAAGCCATGCCTGCCTTCCTCCATCCTTTCCTTCCTGCCAGGGTATATCCCTAGTTACCTGGACAAAGACGAGCAGTGTGTCGTGTGTGGGGACAAGGCAACTGGTTATCACTACCGCTGTATCACTTGTGAGGGCTGCAAGGTATGGAAGCTACATCCTGCCCCTCCCCTGCCACCTGAGCCCCCATATTACTCCCTATGTCACCTAAAGCCCACCTGTTAGGTCATCACTTTTTTTTTTTTTCTTTGAGACAGTCTCATTCTTGTCCCCCAGGCTGGAGTGCAGTGGCGCGATCTTGGCTCACTGCAACCTCCGCCTTCAGGTTCAAGTGATTCCCCTACCTCGGCCTCCTGAGTAGCTGGGATTACAGGCATGCACCTCCACACCCAGCTAATTTTTTTTTTTTTTTTTTTTTTTTTTTTTTTTTGAGATGGAGTCTTGCTCTGTCCCCCAGGCTGGAGTATAGTGGCGTGATCTCTGCTCACTGCAAGCTCCACCTCCCAGGTTCACGCCATTCTCCTGCCTCAGCCTCCCGAGTAGCTGGGACTACAGGCGCCCGCCACCATGCCTGGCTAATTTTTTGCATTTTTAGTAGAGACGGGTTTTGCCGTGTTAGCCAGGATGGTCTTGATCTCCTGATCTCGTGATCCGCCCGCCTCGGCCTCCCAAAGTGCTGGGATTACAGGCTTGAGCCACCGCGCCCAGCCCAGCTAATTTTTTTTGTATTTTTAGTAGAGACGGGGTTTCACTATGTGGCCAGGCTGGTCTCGAACTCCTGACCTCAGGTGATCCACCCGTCTCGGCCTCCTAAAGTGCTGGGATTACAGGCGTACCTGCCTGGTTACTTTCTCTTCTCTTATTCATTCATTTGCTCATTCATAACTCCTCCTCTGCCACTCATAGGAAAATTGCCTAACTTCTTTGAGCCTTAGTTTCAGTTTCTTCATCTACAAAATGAGGATAATCATTCTCTCTACCTTATAGCATCGTTGAGAGAATTAAATAGGTTGGGAGATAATTCACTTGAAGTGTTTAAAACAGTGCCATTGGGTGCTGTGGCTCGTGCCTAAAATCCCAGCCCTTTGGGAGGGAGGCCAAGGCAGGAGCATCCTTTGATCCTAGGAGTTTGAGACCAGCCTGGCTAACACAATGAAACCCTGTCTCTACAAAATTAAAGAAATTAGCTGGGTGTGGTGCCACATGCCTGTGGTCCCAGCTACTCAGGAGGCTGAGGTGGGAGACTGCTTGAACCCAGAAGGTCAGGGCTGCATTGAACAGTGGTGGCGCCACTGCACTCCAGCCTGGGTGACAGAGCAAGATTCTGTCTCAAAATAAAATAATAAAATATAAAAAATAAAATAGTGCCATGCGCATAAGAAGCATTTGATAAATGCCAGCCATCACCCATTCATTCAGTGTATTATTAGGTGTGAGAGTGTAGTACGTACCCTGCCCTCAAGCTGCTCACAGCCTGTCAGAGAGAGACACAACTTGAAACAAACATCAGTGTTATTCAAAATGTGGTTCATGGACCACCTGTCCTACTAGTTAAAGTGCAGATTCCCAGCCTTCATCTTTTTTTTTGTTTGTTTTTTGTTTTTTGTTTTTTTTTTTTTTTTGAGACGGCATCTCTCTCTGTTGCCCAGGCTGGAGTGCAATGGTGTGATCTCGGCTCACTGCAACCTCCGCCTCCCAGGTTCAAGCGATTCTCCTGCCTCAGCCTCCCGAGTAGCTGGGACTACAGGCACCCGCCACCATGCCCAGCTAATTTTTATATTTTTAATAGAGTCAGGGTTTCACCATGTTGGCCAGGATGGTCTCAATCTCTTACCTCGTGATCTGCCCGCCTTGGCCTCCCAAAGTGCTGGGGTTACAGGCGTGAGCCACTGCGCCCAGCCTGCCCAGGCTTCATCTTAACCCTGCTCACTCAGAGCCCTTTTGTGGAGCCCAGGAATCTTCCTTTTAACAGAATCCCAGAGTGTTTCCAATGCACCTGAAAGAGCGAGAGCCAGTACTGGGGGTGTAGTGGGAGGTGGGAGCACAGAGGAGAAGAGGACAGCAGGTTCTTCCCAGCAGAGGGGATGACAAGGTCATAGACTTTGGGAGGCCTAATTGTTTTGTTTTGTTTTTTTTGAGACGGAGTCTCTCTCTGTTGCCCAGGCTGGAGTGCAGTGGCGCAATCTTGGCTCACTGCAACTCCACCTCTCGGGTTCAAGCAATTCTCCCTGCTTCAGCATGGGTAGCTGGGATTACAGGCACCTGCCACCAAGCCTGGCTAATTTTTGTATTTTTAGTAGAGATAGGGTTTCACCATGTTAGCTAGGCTGGTCTCGAACTTCTGACCTCAGGTGATCTGCCTGCCTCTGCCTCCCAAAGTGCTTGAGAGGCCTAATTAGATTTCACTTTGATCATTTCAGCCTGGATAGCCTTTCCAGGATCACCTCCTAAAAATGCAAGGCCTTCCAAGAAACAGAATTATTTAAATCCCAGCACTTTGGGAGTCCAAGGCAGGCAGATCACGTGAGGTTACCGCACCCGGTAGCACTGTTTTAAACACTTCAAGTGAATTATCTCATTTAATTCTCCCAACAGTGCTATAAGGTAGATAAAATGATTATCCCCATTTTATATATGAAGAAACTGAGACTCAGAGAAGTTAGGCAATTTTCTTGTGAGTGACAGAGGAGGGATTATGAATGAGCAAATGAATGAATGAGTAAGGTCAGGAATTTGAGACCAGCCTGGCCAACATGGTAAAAGCCTGTCTCTACTAAAAATACAAAAATTGACCGGGCGTAGTGATGTACGTCTGTAATCCCACCTACTTGGGAGGCTGAGGCAGGAGAATCTCTTGAACCTGGGAGATGGAGGTTACAGTGAGAGCGGAGAATTAAGTCACTGTACTCCAGCCTGGGCGACAGAGCGATACTGTCTCAAAATAAAAAAAAAAAAAAGAAACAGAATTATTTATATGTTAAAGGCCAGGTATAGTAGCTCACGCCTGTAATCCCAATAGTTTAGTAGGCCAAGGCAGGAGGATTGCTTGAGCCCAGGAGTTTAAGAACAGCCTGGGCAACATAGTGAGACCCTCTCTATACAAAAAAAATTTTAAAAGTAGGCAGGCATGGTGGTGCACGCACACCTGTGGTCCCAGCTACTCAGGCAGCTGAGGAAGGACAATCACTTGAGGCTGGGAGGTCGAAGCTGCTGTGAGCTATGATTAAGCCATTGCACTCCAGCCTGGGCAACAGAACAAGACCCTGTCTAAAAAAAAAAAAAGAAAAAAAGTTTAAGGCTTGAAGTTTCTCTCTCTTTCTTGATGTCAACCAAACCAAGACCATCAGGGATTTAGAGTTCCCTGGCGGAAGCAATACAATCCTTCTGGAAGCAATACAAACAGTGTAGCATAGAGAAAGGATCTTTTACTCTCACGGACATCTGAGTCCCAGGCAAGCACCCTGAAAAGACAGGGATGCCTTGGCCTCACCCTTGGAGAGTTTGATTTTGTAGTTCTGGAGTGAGGCCCAGGAATCTTCTTTCTTTGGTAGATGCCTTTGGTGATTTTTTTTTTTTTTCAAGACGGAGTCTCACTCTGTCACCCAGGCTGGAGTGCAGTGTCGCGATCTTGGCTCACTGCAACCTCTGCCTCCCAGGTTCAAGCACTTGTCCTGCCTCACCTTGCTGAGTAGCTGGGATTACAGGTGCCCGCCACCACACCCGGATAATTTTTTGTATTTTTAGTAGAGACGAGGTTTCACGATGTTGGCCACACTGGTCTCGAACTTCTGACCTCGTGATCCACCCACCTCAGCCTCCCAAAGTGCTGGGATTACAGGTGTGAGCCACCGCACTCGGCTGCCTTTGGTGATTTTAATGCCCCCTGGAATCTGAGAGCTCAGACGTTGGTGTCCCATACCTGAGGCCCAGTTCTGACTCTGCTGCCCACTGGCCACATGACTTTGGGCAAATTGCTTCATCTCACCAAGCTTCAGTTTCCTTGTCTGCAAAGTGGAGGCAGTAACATAGGGTTGTCCGGAGGGTTCACTGTGATGTTCCATGAAAGACAAGGCTTATCTTTTGGGGTTTTTTTGTTTGTTTGTTTGTTTGTTTTGTAATGGGATCTCTGTCACCTAGGTTGGAGTGCAGTGGTGCGATCATAGCTCACTGCAGCCTTGACCTCCTGGGCTTAAGCAATCCTAAGCAATCCTCCCACCTCAGCCTCCAGAGTAGCTGGGATTATAGGTGCACGCCACAACCCCTGGCCAATTTGTGTATTTTTAGTAGAGATGGGGTTTTGCTATGTTGGACAGGCTGGTCTTGATCTTGAACTCCTGGCCTCAAGTGATCTGCCTGCCTCGGCCTCCCAAAGTGCTGGGATTACAGGTGTGAGTCATTGCATCTGGCCAGCAAGGCTTATGTTTACTAAGTGACTGACACATTGTAAATGTGAAAAAATACTAATTCTTCATATTATTGCAATCATCTTGAGTTTTGAGGTGTTTCCTTTAAAATAAAGGTGAGGCTGGGTGCGGTGGCTCACGCCTGTAATCCCAGCACTTTGGGAGGCCGAGGTGGGCAGATCACCTGAGGTCAGGAGTTCGATACCAGCCTGGCCAACATGGTGAAACCCTATCGCTATAAAAACACAAAAATTAGCTGGGCGTGGTGGCGGGCACCTGTAGTCCCAGCTACTCGGGAGGCTGAGGCAGGAGAATCGCTTGTACCTGGGAGGTGGAGGTTGCAGTAAGCCGAGATCACATCACTGCACTCCAGCCTGGGTGACAGAGTGAGACTTCATCTCAAAAATAAAAAAAAAATTAAATTAAAAAAATAAAATAAAGGTGAATCCCAATGTAGAGAATTGGGATTCTAGAGTTCATACTCAGTCCCTTTCCTTGACTTTTTTGGTTCCCCTGTTTTATGAATTTTTGATACGGAGTCTTGCTGTCACCCAGACTGGAGTGCAGTGGCGCGATCTTAGCTGATGGCAAGCTCCACCTCCCAGGTTCACGCCATTCTCCTGCCTCAGTCTCCCGAGTAGCTGGGACTAAAATGCCCGCCACTGTGCCCGGCTAATTTTTTTGCATGGACAACAGGCAACATAGAATGGTTTTTGGGTCAGTGTTGTTTTTAGAGTCATTTAGCAAAATGGAAAATGAGGTTTTACTTGGATTTCCTTTTTTTGAAACAGAGTTTCGCTCTTGTTGCCCAGACTAGAGTGCAATGGCACAATCTTGGCTCACCGCAACCTCCGCTTCCCGGGTTCAATCAATTCTCCTGCCTCAGCCTCCTGAGTAGCTGGGATTACAGGCATGTGCCACCACGACCATCTAATTTTTTCTTTTTTCTTTTTTTTTTTTGAGATGAAGTCTCACTCTTGTCACCCAGGCTGGAGTGCAACGCGAGCTCTGCCTCCTGGGTTCAAGCGATTCTCCTGCCTCAGCCTCCCGAGTATCTGGGATTACAGGCACAGGCCCAGCTAATTTTTGTATTTTTAGTAGAGATGGGGTTTCACCATGTTGGCCAGGCTGGTCTTGAACTCCTGACTTCAGGCAATCTGCCCGCCTGGGCCTCCCAAAGTGCTGAGATTACAGGCATGAGCCACCACGCCTGGCCAAGGGGTGGACCCTGCCATGGTTCCACTGGGGCTCGAACCCAGGATCCTCTGCATGTAAAGCAGACATGATAACTGCTACACTATAGAACCGCATGCTCTTTTTTTTTTTTTTTTTGAGACGGAGTCTCATTCTGTCGCCCAGGCTGGAATGCAGTGGTGCGATCTTGGCTCAACTGCAACCTCTGTGTCCTGGGTTCAAGCAATTCTCTGCCTCAGCCTCCTGAGTAGCTGGGATTACAGGCACCCACCACCACGCCCGGCTAATTTTTTTTTTTTTGATACGGAGTCTTGCTGTCACCCAGACTGGAGTGCAGTGGCGCGATCTTAGCTGATGGCAAGCTCCACCTCCCAGGTTCACGCCATTCTCCTGCCTCAGTCTCCCGAGTAGCTGGGACTAAAATGCCCGCCACCGTGCCCGGCTAATTTTTTTGTATTTTTAGTGGAGACGGGGTTTCACTGTGTTAGCCAGGATGGTCTTGATCTCCTGACCTCGTGATCCACCCGCCTCAGCTTCCCAAAGTGCTGGGATAAGTATAGGCATAAGCGACTGCGCCCGGCCTATGCCTGACTAATTTTTATACTTTTAGTAAAGACAGAGTTTCACCATGTTGGCTAGGGTGACCTTGAACTCCTGACCTCATGATCCACCTGCCTCGGCCTCCCAAAGTGCTGGGATTACAGGCGTGAGCCACTGCACCCAGCCTCATGCCTGGCTAATTTTGTATTTTTAGTAGAGACAGGATTTCTTCATGTTGGTCAGGCTGGTCTCGAACTCCCGACCTCAGTTGATCCGCCCACCTCGGCCTCCCAAAGTGTTGGGATTACATGCGTGAGCCACCGCGCCCGGCGACTTGGATTTCCAAAGCTGCTATTCCTTAAGGCCTCACATTATCCCAGGTTCAAAGCTGCCTGCTCTAGACATCATTCCTACCTCTGCCACAAACACTACCCAGGCACCCCCAACCCCTCAGCAGCCTAGGGGCTGAGGGCATATATTTCTCAGGTCCTCGAGCCCAGTAATCTTGGGCTCATGGTGTCAGGAGGATGCCAGGTCCCCTCACTGATCTTGCCTTCCTTGCTCTCCACCCCTGACCCCTAGTGAACTACATGGTTGGTTCAGGAAGGGGAAGCCATGTCATGATCACAGCCTGCTCCATCTCCCCCAACCCCAGGGCTTCTTTCGCCGCACAATCCAGAAGAACCTCCATCCCACCTATTCCTGCAAATATGACAGCTGCTGTGTCATTGACAAGATCACCCGCAATCAGTGCCAGCTGTGCCGCTTCAAGAAGTGCATCGCCGTGGGCATGGCCATGGACTGTAAGGGGCCCAGGTGGAGGGAGTAGAGCCAGGTGGCCTGGGGTGGGGATGAGTTCTGGGAGGGCAGCTTCCTCCCAGGGCACCCTCAGAACCCACAGGGCAGAGTGGCAATCCAGTCTAGGTCAGGCTGAGGGCAGAATGTTCAGTGTCTCGGTCCCTGCTGCCCTCCTTCCTGCGCAAAAGGAAACAGGATCCCTGTGTGGGCCCCAGTGCCTACCTGCCTTACAACACTCAAGGGCCTTAGAGAGGGAGTCGTTTGGTAGAAAGAGCTCCTGGGCACCCACTCTAGCACACTGTTCTTGACTCCCAGCGAAGGCACCCCACTTCTAGATGAGACAGGGCATCTTCCATTGACTGGGGATTGGGTGGCAGGATCTTTGAATAACCACCATCACCATAATCCATTAGATCAGAACATGATGCTCATCTGGATCAGCCCAAACTGTTGTTGACATGGTCCTGGGGATTAATCATGATCCAGGTTGTGCTGCCCAACTGCTAGGTGATTTGGGAATTCATTTAGCCTCCATGGCCCTCGGTTTCCCCAACCTGTACTCTGGAAAGAGTAGTTTCCGGGAGCATTATGGAAAGGGGATGGAGGGTGCCATGCATCAGACCTTGTGCCTCTCTGTTCACAGTGGTTCTAGATGACTCGAAGCGGGTGGCCAAGCGTAAGCTGATTGAGCAGAACCGGGAGCGGCGGCGGAAGGAGGAGATGATCCGATCACTGCAGCAGCGACCAGAGCCCACTCCTGAAGAGTGGGATCTGATCCACATTGCCACAGAGGCCCATCGCAGCACCAATGCCCAGGGCAGCCATTGGAAACAGAGGCGGAAATTCCTGGTAAGGAGAAAGGGGGCATGGGGAGAGCAGCAGCCAGGTGGCAGGGAGAGGAGAGTGAGCTCGGAGTCTTGCCTCCTCCAGGAAGTCGTCTTAGTGTAATCCAACCCAAAATACATACTCTTCACACTTTTGCTGTCCAGATTTAATACACTTGTGTTTGTGTCCTTGCTGTCTGGACTGTGTCTACTCCATACAACTGGGAGCTCTATGAGGACAGGGCCTTGCCTTCCTCATCGAATTTCCAGGGAGTGGGGGCGACCATTCTTCTTTTTCCTGCCCATAGTGACTGGAAGGAGAGGGTAAGGATACAGTTATGTCACAGTATTTTTGAGCACCTGCTGGGTGCCAGACATTGTGTTAGGCCCTGGTCAAGCTAGTTGCTAAGTAAATGATGAGTTTGGGACCAGGTGCAGTGGCTCATGCCTGTAATCCCAGCAATTTATGAGACCAAGGTGGGAGGATCGCTTGAGCCCAGGAGTTTGAGACCAGTCTGGGTAACATACAGAGATCCCACCTCTATGAATAATTTTTTTTTTGATATGGAGTCTCACTCTCACCCAGGCTAGAGTGCAGTGGCATGATCTCGGCTCACCGCAACCTCCGCCTCCTGGGTTCAAGTGATTTTCCCGCCTCAGTCTCCCGAGTAGCTGGGATTACAGGCACCGGCCACCATGCCTGGCTAGTTTTTGTGTTTTTAGTAGACACAGGGTTTCACCATGTTGGCCAGACTGGTCTTGAACTCCTGACCTCAAGTGATCCACCCGCCTCTGCCTCCCGAAGTGCTGTGATTACAAGGTGTGAGCCACCATGCCCACCCTCTACAAATAATTTTTTTTTTTTTTTTTTGAGATGGAGTTTCACTCTTGTTGTCCAGGCTGGGGTGCAGTGGCACAGTCTTGGCTCACCGCAACCTCTACCTCCCGGCTTCAAGCGATTCTCCTGCCTCAGCTTCCCAAATAGCTGGGATTACAGGCGTGCGCCACCACACCCGGCTAATTTTGTATTTTTAGTAGAGACGGTGTTTCTCCATGTTGGTCAGGCTTGTCTGAACTCCCAACCTCAGGTGATCTGCCTGCCTTGGCCTCCAAAAGTGCTGGGATTACAGGTGTGAGCTACTGCTCCTGGCCTCTCTATGAATAATTTTAAAATTAGCTGGGCATGGGGGTGTGTGCCTGTGGTCCCAGCTACTCGGGAGGCTGAGGCAGGAGGATCCCCTAAGCCTGGGAGGTCGAGGCTGCAGTAAGCCGTGATTATACCACTGCACTCCAGCCCAGGCAACAGAGCAAGACCCTCTCTCAAAAAAAAAAAATGATCAGTTTGGGAGGAGATGGACAGTTGGCTATACGTGGTGAAGGAAGGCAGAAAACCAGCACCTGGGTCATGGTGGAGCATGCTGGAGGGTGGCACAGTGCACACCGTTAAGGGCACGGGCTCTGATTCCAAGCAGATGTGTAACAGTCATGAGTCAGACTGCCCAAGTTCAAACCCTGGTCCTACCACTTGCTGGTCATATGACTTTAACCTTATTATTTAGCTGCCCCATGCCTCAGTTTCCACATCTGTGAAATGGCGATTATTATAATTATTCCTTTTAGGATTATGGTCAGGATGAAATAAGACATGTAAAACATGTAGCCTGATGCCTGATCATATATTAAGTATTCAGTCATTATAGCTGCTACTACTGTTATTACCATTGTTATTATTAGCTGACTTGGAGCTCTGGTTCTGGTCTATTCTCTGCTCAAGATGAAGGAAAAGCTTTGGGGCTGGGACTCAGGCACCGGCGGCCCCTCTTCCCCAAGCTGCCTTGGAGCTCCCCCTGGTGGGCAGGGAGCCTCAGTGACGGGCTGAAAGGGGTCTGCAGCCCCAGCTGACCCCTGTCTTTCTCTCTAGCCCGATGACATTGGCCAGTCACCCATTGTCTCCATGCCGGATGGAGACAAGGTGGACCTGGAAGCCTTCAGCGAGTTTACCAAGATCATCACCCCGGCCATCACCCGTGTGGTGGACTTTGCCAAAAAACTGCCCATGTTCTCCGAGGTGAGTGGCAGAAGGGAGGAGAGATGTGGTGCTGTGTTGGAGGGAAACCTGCTCCCCTGGTCACCCAGTACAGGCTCATCTGAGGTTCTCTGGACAAGGAGCAATTCCTGTAGGTCAACATACACTCAGCACACAGGCACACATGCAGACACAGACACACCTAGCACACAGATACATACACAGACACACACACATACACACATGCATACACATACACCCAGCACACAGGCACACATGCAGACACATACACAGACACACACACATACCTAGCACACAGATACACAGACACACATACACACACATACACATACACCCAACACACAGACACACACACACAGCCCTAGCACACAGACACACACACAAATACATAGACATACACACAGACATATACACCTAGCACACACACACACATACAGACATACACCCAGCACAGAGGCACACACACAGACACACACACAAATACATAGACATACACACAGACATATACACCTAGCACACACACACACATACAGACATACACCCAGCACAGAGGCACACACACAGACACACACACAAATACATAGACATACACACAGACATATACACCTAGCACACACACACACATACAGACATACACCCAGCACAGAGGCACACACACAGACACACACACCTAGCACACAGACACACACATCTAGCACACAGACACATACACAGACATGCACATCCAGCACACACACACACACACACACACCTAGTACACAGTCACACACATTCACACCCCGCACACACACGGAGACACACACATAGCATACAGACACACAGATACATATGCAAACACACATACACCTAGCACAGAAACACACAAATACATACACAGACACACACCCTCCCAGCACACACATAGCACACAGACACACATACACAGATGCACACAGACACATACACGCCCAGCACACACATAGCACACAGACACACATACACAGATGCACACAGACACATACACGCCCAGCACACACATAGCACACAGACACATACACGCCCAGCACACACATAGCACACAGACACACATACACAGATGCACACAGACACATACACGCCCAGCACACACATAGCACACAGACACACATACACAGATACACACAGACACATACACGCCCAGCACACACATAGCACACAGACACACATACGCAGATAACACACAGACACATACACGCCCAGCACACAGACACACGCCAGGGTCTGGCTGCTCTAAGAAATCAGCCGGCTCCAAGTGCTCCCCTCCACAGCCCCTCATCCTTCAAGTCTATGCGGCCACCCAACTCCAGGCAGCCTGAAAGTTCTCATTTTCCACAGCACTAGTGCTGGAGACAGGCTGCCCTACTAGCCATGTGACCTGGGGCAAGTTACCTCCATCCCCTGTGCCTCAGTGTTCCCATCTGGAGTGGGCTGGGGATAATGATGGGTGCTAACTCACAGGCATAATTTTTTTTTTTCTTTTTTGAGACGGAGTCTCATTCTGTCGCCCAGACTGGAGTGCAGTGACGCGATCTGGGCTCACTGCAACCTCCACCTCCTGAGTTCAAGCAATTCTCCTGCCTTAGCCTCCTGAGTAGCTGGGACTACAGGCACGTGCCACCACATCCAACTAATGTTGTATTTTTAGTAGAGATGGGGTTTCACCATGTATGTTGGCCAGGCTGGTCTCGAACTCCTGACCTCAAGTGATCCACCCGCCTTGGCCTCCCGAAGTGCTGGCATTATAGTCGTGAGCCACTGCGCCGGGCCTCACAGGCATAACTGTGAGGCTTAAATGGAATAGGGCATGCACATGGCCCAACACAAGGTCAGCCGTTCAGAGTCCATGGGAGCCTCGCGGGCCTCACGGCTCCCGGAGGACACTCTAAGGGAGACTCAAGGACGCGGGGAGGGGTATGCTGAGTGCTCCTGTGGCCCTGCCGCTCCACAGCTGCCTTGCGAAGACCAGATCATCCTCCTGAAGGGGTGCTGCATGGAGATCATGTCCCTGCGGGCGGCTGTCCGCTACGACCCTGAGAGCGACACCCTGACGCTGAGTGGGGAGATGGCTGTCAAGCGGGAGCAGCTCAAGAATGGCGGCCTGGGCGTAGTCTCCGACGCCATCTTTGAACTGGGCAAGTCACTCTCTGCCTTTAACCTGGATGACACGGAAGTGGCTCTGCTGCAGGCTGTGCTGCTAATGTCGACAGGTACCTGCTGATTGGCCGGGAGGGCTCAGAAGCTTCCAGGGGTCCCAGAGATTGGCTGGACCCTGGGCCTGTTGCTCAACTCCCTCCTGAATCTTCTTCTGGGCTACCTCTCTGTCACCTGGGCCATCCCCTGTCCCCTGTTCCTTGCTCTGTCACCCACTTCTCACTCGTTCCCCAGGCCCATCCCTTGCCTCCCCATCCCTGCTCTGTGCCTTTTCCTGTCCTTGTCTCCTTCCTTCTCGCTGCCCCGTCCCTCTGTCACTCACATTCCCCTTTGTTCCCCACTCCCCACTTTGTTCTCAGCCACCTTCCATTCCCCCATCCCTCCTCTGTCTCCCAGTCCCATCTCTTACCCCTCAGTCCCCTCCCTACCCCCATCTGCACCCCACCTCTCTGACCACCAACCTCAGTCCTCCCCACTCCAATGCTCCTCTCTCTCCCCCAGCCCCCGGCCTGTCCCTCTGTCCTCCTTGCGTTGCCCCCTCCCCCCAGTACCCCCCTGCCCCTCTCCACTTCCCAGCTGCCTCCCTCTCCCTGTGCTTCTCCTGTCCACGTCCCTCAGGGGGAGCTTCTCCCCTCCCCTCCCCCAGCCTCTCTGTCTCTATTTCCCCTCTAGTCGTTTCGTCCCACACCCCCACACCTCACCCTCCCCATCTCCAGGCCTTCGGCCAGCCCCTCGGCCCTCACGCCCCTCTTCCCCCACAGACCGCTCGGGCCTGCTGTGTGTGGACAAGATCGAGAAGAGTCAGGAGGCGTACCTGCTGGCGTTCGAGCACTACGTCAACCACCGCAAACACAACATTCCGCACTTCTGGCCCAAGCTGCTGATGAAGGTGACTGACCTCCGCATGATCGGGGCCTGCCACGCCAGCCGCTTCCTCCACATGAAAGTCGAGTGCCCCACCGAACTCTTCCCCCCACTCTTCCTCGAGGTCTTTGAGGATCAGGAAGTCTAAAGCCTCAGGCGGCCAGAGGGTGTGCGGAGCTGGTGGGGAGGAGCCTGGAGAGAAGGGGCAGAGCTGGGGGCTGAGGGAGACCCCCCCACACCCCTTCTCTCCTTCCTCTTATCCTTGGATAGATTCAGCTCCCACACACACACCCGCACTGCCCAGGTCCCTCCTCAGACCTCCAGCCCTGGGACAGGGCAAACCAATGAACTTGCTATGGAAAGGACAGTGTGGGAGGCTGGGGGAGCCATGTCCTGCAGTTCCCAGGACCCCATCCTCTCAGAAGGTAGGGGAAGGGCGGGAGGACTGAGAGGGGACAAGCCACCTTGTCCGTAGGGGAAGGAGGAACGTGGGCTGGGGGAAGATGCCCTCAACTCACCCCCTACACACACGAGAGAGAGCCCCCACCCAGTTCCTTGGCCTAGGTCTCCCCTCCAGGCTGAGGGCCTCTCTACTTCCCCAGATGCCTGGGTGCAAAGAACGGCTTGGCTCCTCCCCTGGAGGTTAAAATTTATAGTCATTCTAACTGCACTTTGGAAACCAAGCAAGGGGAGAAGACAAATGAAGAAAAACTAGACAGAGAGAAAAATACAAAAAAGAGAGCGAGCGATAGAGAGAGATGATATTAAGTTATTAACTGAGGCTGACCAGAGGGGAGGACCCCCCCTTTACTACCCCATGCACTTTGCGAGCTGCCCCTTCTTCCCCCACATCAGAGAGAAATGCCCCCACACCAGAGCCCCAAGGGTAGGGCTGCCGATCAGAGCTGTGAGTTAACACAACAGGGTCCTGGCCACCCCCCTTGCCATACCCCGCCCTCTGTGCCCCTTTGGCACCCCCCAACCCTAGTATGTCCTCTGCTTTCTGCCACTCGTGCCCGCTGAGTTCCATCTACCTCTCATGCTGGATGCCAGCTGGCCCCTCACCAGCCTGCCCTGATGCCCACACAGCTCCCCTTTAAGTGCCCAGCCCTAGGGGCCTCTCCCCATCCACCTCCTCCTTCCACACCTTGGCACCCACCCAGGAAAAACTGTGGCTCCAGCTCCTACCCTCCTCATATCCTGCAGTATTAGCTAGAAACCGGATGCTGCTGCATTGGTGGGGGCGGGGGTAGGGGCGGGGGACAGGAGGGCTGTGCGTGAGCGTCTCCCAGAACCCTCCACCCCTTTAGCACTCTGTTTCCCTGTTTCCCATCTGTCTTCTGGGCTCTTTCTAACCTCTGCCCTCCTCCCCCGCTCCTACTCACTGCACTAACTCTGGGCGGGCAGGCACCAGAATGGGGGTGTTTAGATAAGTGACACTTAGTTGGGGCCCCAGGGGAGGGGTGGTCGGTGCTCCTTTTTCTTTAAAGCTCTTTTGGCCAGCTGCCCCTCTGCCCCGGGACCCTTTCCCCTCTTCTTTTCTCTAATTCAGGGACTTTGGCTTGAGCCCCTCTCGCCCTCCTGGTGAGGGTGCTCTGTTGGTCTGCACTTCGGTGAGCTGTCCTCCTCCCCCTCCCTGTGGCTGCCGCCCACTCCTCAGGGGAGAGAGGGAGAGAGGAGGTGGTCCTCCCATGGGAGCAGGAGGTGGGGGTGGGACAGAGCAGACCAGAGGGCGCTGGGTTCAGGGCTGCATGTCGGCAGGGATGGATGGGTGGACACAGATGCCCCCGGAAGCCATGGGGATTGGGGCAGGGGTGGGGGGAGGGGTGCCAGGGCTTCCTGCGCTTTGCACTATTGGGGCAAAAATGTCTTAAGCAGTGGGGAACCTGCCACCCCACCCTGACCCTCAGCCTGCCACAGCCCCCTACACACACACACACACACACACACACACACACACGTACATGCACACACGGACATGGGAAGGCAATGCTATGCTGCCCGTCAGGGCACTGTCCTTCCCCCATCGTTCAGGTGTTCCAACAGGGGTGGAGGGCCTGGAGGAGCACCCACTGTCACCTGTGCATGTGCCTGTCCCACCCTGCTGGGGCCTCGGGCTGCCCGCGCTGTCTTTGTCTCTATCCTCTCTCTCCTGGAGTACTGATTCCTGTATTACTCCAGTCCCATGGGTAGGCCCTCTTGTACCTTCCTACCACGCCTGGGGGCCCAGTGGAATTCCTGACCTGTCTGCTGTCTTCCCCATCCCTCCATCCCCACCCCAACCCCTCCATCCCCATTCTCAGCCATGGACACGGCAGAGAAAAGGCCTTGAAGAGCCTTGGCCTCTTATAGGCACTTGGGACTCCCCCACCCTCCCCAATCATATGAGCTGTGATCCCATCCTCCCCGGACCCCTCCCTTCCCCCTCGGTGATGTGGGGTGTATGTGTGCGTTCCTCTGCGTGAATGTGTGAGTGAGTACACATGGTAGGGGAGGAGCCAGGGCGACTCAGGAGTGCCACGCACTTGCTCTAGAGCGGCAGCTGTCCCAGTCCCTGCTGTGGAAGTAGGGGACAGGGCCCTCTCCTGGGGGCCATTGGTGCTAATGAGGGGGATGGCCTCGATGTGGGTGCTCAGCATGCCTCCCCTAGTATTGGCCCGGGGCACTAGGGCAGGCAGGGTGGAGCAGCAGGTGCAGTATCGGTGGGAGGACGGGTTGCTGGGAATAGGACGAGGGGGCCAGGCCAGGACAAGGGGGTGCCAGAGCCATGACCACTACCCCGCCCCCACCACCCGCCTCTCCATCTCAGTATTGCCCCTCCCATCACTCATAACACACATACCTCATCCAGCCTCCTCCCTGCTCAGACTTGGGGAGGGTGGGGGAGGAGCCCCTACCCCTTCTCCTGGTGGCGGGTCTGCAGGGCTGGGAGAGGGCAGGGCGTGTGAGAGAGACACCGTCCATAAGGAGGACAGTAACTCCTGCCCTGGGAACTCCTGGGCAGGGGGGAGGGGGACACTGCCCAGAGGCGCTACTGAATGTATGAGAAGCTGGTGCTGGGCTGGGGGAGGGGGGTTGTGGCCAGAAACAGGGAAGGTGGTAGGTCTCTTCCCCAGGGAGGGGTGGGACCGGCAGGGGTGACTTGAGGGGCTCCTACTCCTGCCCCACGTTGACAATCAGTATGTCTGTTATGTGTGATTTTTCACCCCGTTGTGTTTTGGGTCAGGATTTTAAAGAAAGATATTTTTATGGTAATTGTTGCTCGTCTATTTTACTATATATTTATGTAATAAATATATGATGAAAATAACCCCCTTGGGCACCCCCCTTAGACTTGTGTGCTGTTTCCCTATATCCTCCCATCTGCTGGCAGAGTACCCACCCCACAAACTGACCAGATGGAGAGGTGGCCCCCCCCAGCCTTGGCAGTATTTCCACCCCACCCCCCAAACGAGCACACACCACAGAAGCCAGCTCAGCTGTGAACTATTGGATTTGAGACAGGAACAGAACAAATCAGAGGGCCAGGGGAGGGCTGTGGGGGAGAGAGAGTGGTTTAAATAGGGGAGGAGGGGAAGTTCGGTGATGGGGGAGGGAGGCAGGTATTTACAAGAAGGCTCAGGGGGCCAGAGGCTCATCTTGGAATATTTTATAACAATATAAATAAGATTCTGGTTTGCTTTTCCTTTTCGTCTCGTAAAGGAGAGAGAAGTGCAGAGTTCGATTCTGTACAAGGGGGCAGCGGCAGAAGGCCGGCCGGGCGGGTCACTGGGCGTCCACCCGGAAGGACAGCAGCTTCTCGGAATGCATGTTGTTCAGGGTCCGCAGGTCCGGCAGCTTGAGCAGCAGCTTGGTGAAGCGGGAAGTCTCCAAGGGCCGGTTCTTCAGCACCAGAGCCCGAAGAGCCCGCAGCAGCGTCTCCTGGAGCTGCTCCACCGAAGCGGAATTCTCCATGCCCGAGCGGTCTGTGGGGAAGACGACAGCAGTGAGGCGGACTCCCCGAGCTCCTCTGAGGAGGAACCGGAGGTCTGCGAGGACCTGGCAGGCAATGCAGCCTCTCCCTGAAGCCCCCCAGAAGGCCGATGGGGAAGGAGAAGGAGTGCCATACCTTCTCCCAGGCCTCTGCCCCAAGAGCAGGAGGTGCCTGAAAGCTGGGAGCGTGGGCTCAGCAGGGCTGGTCACCTCCCATCCCGTAAGACCACCTTCCCTTCCTCAACAGGCCAAACACGGCCAGGCTCCCTTGCTTTTTGCTGTGTAGTTCCCTCTGCCTGGGATGCCCTTCCCCCTTTCTCTGCCTGGCAACATCTTACTTGTCCTTTGAGGCCCCAACTCAAGTGTCACCTCCTTCCCCAGCTCCCCCAGGCAGAAATAGTTGTCTGTGCTTCCTTGGTTCATGCTTCTACTGTGACACTTATCTCACTGTTTTATAATTAGTCGGGCATGAGTCTGTTTCCCAAGCTAGACTGTGTCTGAATCATGTCTGTATCCTCAGTGCCCGGTGCAGGGCCTGGCATAGAGTAGGTACTCCATAAAAGGTGTGTTGAATTGAACTGCGTCTGCCTCCTCCCCCGGGTCAGGCGAGAGCCTGACCTACCTGCAGAGACAAGCACCACCGCAGTGAAGAGGCCCAGCTCCTCCTCGGTAAGCGCCAGGGAGTTGAGCTTCTCGCTGAAGTCGAACATGGCATTGAGCAGGTCTCCCATGCCCATGGCACCAAGCTCCTGCAGGCTGTAGGTGGTGCGGCTTAGGAACATCACTGTCTGGTCCTTCACGTTGAACAACGAAGCAAAGCGCACCATCAGCACCTAGGGGGGAGTGGGAACAGTCATCCTGGGTGGGGTGGGAGGAGCACTGGCCAAATCGCCCCTGTAGTTTGCCAGAGGGTTTAGTGGTGCTGCCTTCGATTTCTCAGTAGAGTGGGGGTTGTTTCTGAATGGGCAATGAGGGAGCCCAGGTGGAAGGATGGCTTTGGGATCCGATAAGCCTGAATCTGAGTGTCAGCTTTGTCACTACCTGTGACCTTGGGCAAGGCACTCACCAAAGTTAATCTGCTCTTGTCTAGAATAGAGGCAGCAGTGCACCCAAGGCATTATTTCAGTGTAATGGGTTGTGATTAAATTCCAGCTGAGATGACAGAAGTCCCAGCCATCAAGAGGCAGCAGCAGGAGCAGCTCAGCCCCTTCCACCAATCAGGCTATAAGGACAAAGATACTGGGTTCCAAAACCTTTCAGAGGTCCTGCCCACCCCAGACACCAGGGCTTTCTGTTGGATCCTTCCCAAGGTCAAAAGCAGGAAGCGGCTGGGTGCAATGGCTCACGCCTGTAATCCCAATACTTTGGGAGTCCAAGGCGGGCGGATCACCTGGGGTCAGGAGTTCGAGACCAGCCTGCGAAACCCTGTCTCTACTAAAAATATAAAAATTAGCCAAGCGTGGTGGCGGGCACCTGTAATCCCAGCTACTTGGGAGGCTGAGGTAGGAGAATTGCTTGAACCCAGGAGGTGGAGGTTGCAGTGAGTGGAGATCGCACCATTGCACTCCAGCCTGGGCGACAAGCGAAACTCCGTCTCAAAAAACCAAAAACAAACCAGAAGCATAAACAGTCACTCACTTCAAAGGTGCCAGCCTTAAGCAGGGTGACTTGGTCGTGCTGAGAAAGGTCACGGAAGCCCGGGATGTGTTTGGCAAACTCTACCACCTCCCGCACAGCGGGTGTGAAGCTCATGGAGAAATCCTCCCAGATCTCCTGCACCGTTCGCCCACTGCGTCCGTGCGGGTACATGTTCATAGGACATGCCTGGGGGAGGAAAGGATTGAAGGAGGGGAGTGTCAGCCAGGCTGGGTCAAATGGACGCCCCAAGCAGAGCTGGACCCCATATTCTGCCTGGGCTAGGGGCTGTGGCCCTGGAGGATGGATCTTTCAGATAAAGTAGCAATTAGGTGCCAGGTGGAGATCAGAGATTCCCAGGCAGAGCCCAGACTGCAAGGCAAGACATTTTCTCCTGGGAAGACGCTATCCCCACACTCAGCCTCCAGGAACCCCCAGCTGCCCTACACTAAGTCCATTCTGCCAGGCCCCCCCGACCTTCTTAACGCACCCACCCGCCCCCATGCTCTTACCAGCAGAACATTCTTTGAGTTGCCCTGCCGGGGATTGTTGGCAGGTGCCTTGCCTTCTGGGGCTGCATACACGTGGGTGGGGCATAGACGGTGCCCGTTGCTGTTGGACTGGTGGCAGCTGTGGTGTGCAGGGCCAGGAGGCCAGGTGGGAGGGTAGGAGGAGGGGGCCTGGCGCAGACCATTTAGGGCCTCGTTATGACGCTGGGCGGCCAAGGTGTTGTTGTCATTGGGGGCAGGTGGGCAGCCCTGATTTTCCCAGCGATGTGGGGTGGTGGCTGGAGGGCTACCTGATGCATGGTTGGCATTGAAGTTGCCAGGTGAGCTGCCCAGCTTGTCATGGGCATAGGTGAAGATCTCTCGATGGGCCCGGGCCACCTGGGATATCACATCCTCCACTGTGGGCTCAGGGCTTGGGGATCTGGGAGGCGTCAGCTGTTGCGGGAACTGGGAGAAGCCCACCAGGGGTGAGGGGACCGGAGCAGGGGGTGGCGAGGGGCCCATGGGCCCTGGGGTGGGGTGCTGGGTGGGTGAAGTCTCCAGCGGGCACTGGCTGCTCAACTGGTTGTTGGCCAGGTTCATGGCACTCTGCATCTCAGCAAGCATCCGCTGCTTCTCTCGTTTGGGGATGCGCCCAAAACGCACAGCTGCAACAGGATGAGAACAGCATCAGGAAGTTCTCAACAACGCTCACGTGCTTCTCTTCCTTCCTTCCTCCTGAAAGGGCAAGGCCCTGAAGGCTTGGGGTTTCACATCAAAACTAAAACCAGCAAGGCCCCACCCATCAAGGGGGTTTCCCTAGGAGGGATTGCTGGTAGGAGGTGACCCGAGGGGACCAATGGGATAGAAGTATATGTTGACCCAAGCAAATGAAGGATGGACATCCCCTGTGCAAATGTGATTCACAGTATGATATGTCTCCATTTGTAACTTTTTTAAAGGGAAGGATTAATTCAGAAACTTTGGGCGGAAGAAAGGGGGAGGATGTGGGGATGCTGCCTCACCGTCTCGAGACATGCCCACGGAGAGACACTTCTTGAAGCGACATTGCTGGCAGCGGTTGCGATTGATGCGGACGATGGAGCAATTCTCATTCTTCAGACACCTTTTGTACTGGATGTTCTGCTGGATGCTCCGACGGAAAAAGCCCTGGAGGGCAGGGGCGGTTAGTGACCACCTCCATCATGGCTGGGCCTCTGTGTCCAGGGGGAGGGGGCCACCTGCCCCTGCCCTTACCCCCAGTCCGCCTCACCTTGCAGCCCTCGCAGGCGTGCACACCGTAGTGGAAGCCTGAGGCAACGTCCCCACACACTTTACACAGTAACACCATGCCATTCAGCTCTGTGGAAGAGACGGGCAGCAGGTGAGCAGGAGAGGCCAGGCTGAGTGGCCAGAGGTGTGGAGGCTTTCTGGGCTGGAGATCCAGGGAGGGAAAAGCTAAGGAGGAACTCCAGTGTTGAGGGGCACTGGAGTGACAAGACTGGGCTGAAGAGGGGCTGGTGCCACTCTAGGAGAAATTCCTGAAGCCAGAATAGGCCCTGGCAAGACTGGTGTCACGTAAAAACCCATTCCCAATCTGGCCCTGGCCTGCTTCCCTTCCCCCGAATCAGCTGGAAAGGTACTCACTGGTGATGTTGCTGGTGCTCTTGCTGGGGGACACTCGGCTGCTGTCCTCCATGGCCACTTGTAGACTCCCTGGGGGGCTCCCATTATAGAAGGAGGAGGAGGAGGATGACGAGGAAGATGAGGAAGAAGGAGAGCCGTCATCACTCAGGCCAGGTGGAATGCTCCCGAAGGAGCGAGCTGGGTCTTGGGTGAGGGAGCCAGTGGGGGATGGTGGGAAGTAGGTGGGACAGCCTTGGGTCAGGGACGGGAAGCTGCCATTGGAGTTGTCACTATAGAGGGATTCAGGGCTGGTGCGGCTTGGGGAGGAGCCACTGGAGCCAATGTAGGTGATGACGCCACCTGGAGAGAGAACAAAAGGGAAGGGGTGTCAGCCGCCATGTCTCAGGACCTAGGGTGCCACTGTGCTCATCCCCACCTGTCTGCCCAAAACACTGCTGGCCACTCAGTTCACCATGTGGAGCCCCTAATCTTGGAGTTAATAAGCAATTCCCCAACACACAGTAGACATGGCATGGCCGAGCAACACCCACGACCCTTTGCAGGACACCTTCAGCCTCTGCTTTCAGTGTGAGGCATGACCCCTGTGGCATCTCGCATATGTCCCCCCCTTCCCTATATGCCTTCCTTGGGAATATCGACTGCAGCTAATGACTTAGTTGTCAGTTGAAGATCTGGGGATGGGATGGGCAGCTGAGCACCATTCAAAGTGCCCAGTCCTCCAAAAACAAAAACCCAGCTGCTGATTTTAACACTAAGACCATTCCAGGAATGAGACCATGGACCATGGAGGGATAGGCAGCCAACAGTAAAGAGAATGGAGGGTTTACAAAAGTAAGACAGTCACTTTCCCCCCAGTCTGGGACATATATTCTCTGAAGGAACTGAAGGGAAGGAATCTGCCCAGCCTGGTTCCCCTGGCCTCTTAAGAGAGTGAGCCACAGTGGACTCTATCTCTGTGTCCAGAAAGGACTTCGCGGTGCGAGTTGCAGGTGGTGGAAGTACAAACTGTCCAGCCTAGGGCTCTAAAATTCCCCCTTCAGATCTCAGCCTGGTAACAATGACCTTGGCTCTCTGGCCATTCAGGGACTTTGACCCTCTGGTTACACTGCCAATGAGGTGGCTGTGCTCCCGTGGTATTAGCAGGAGAAAAAGGTGACCTGCCTGCCACACCTCTGCCAAGCACCTAGATTGGTCTGCCATGGGTGGGGTGGGAGAAGGGAGGATCCCAGGACACGTGTGAGCTAACACATGCCATGCCACTGTGTCTGCAGAGGCACATGTCTTGCTCACCCACTGACACACACTAAACTGGGCAGGGCGGCCCTAAAATAGCTCAAGGTTGGTCAGGGTGAACCCAGCTCCTTGGAAAATAGTTGCACAACAGATCAGCTCCCACGGTTTCAGGGCTGAGGTGGGGGATGGAATCATTAGTTGGCAGTAAATGAAGTTGACCTAGTTCACCCATCCCCCCAAAAGAAGTGAGACCTTCATGCAGAGGTTTCCAGCGTGGAAGTGAGGAACATACGCAAAATTTGAGTCTAGGTCTAGGTCTAAACTCATCACTACCAACTTATTTTGTGACCTAGAGGACATCAACTCCCCTCTTTGGGTCTCAGTTTTCCTTCTTGTGAGAAAAAAGAGAGGACAATATCATTTCAGCTATGATTGTGGGGTGCAGTTGCTTTGGGGAGCCCTTAGTAGGCAAACTGCAGCTTGTCTGGTGGAGATGGGGGTAAGACAGTGCTCGCAGAACTAAGGAAAGAGAAGCTTGGGGAACAGAGAATTTGTAATGTGAGGAAGCTGAGTCTAAATGCAGTACAATGAAGTAGGTGCAAATAAGAGTGAAGTGGAAAGGAGTGAGAAGGGTGGTTGGGGTGAGGTCTCTTTAGGGAGCGTAAAACAGAAGGCCATGAAAGGTCAGGAATGGCTCCATGTTACTTTGTTTTGGTGATGGGGGGGAAGGGGCCGGGCAGGCGGACCGGAAAAGGAGGCAGGCGGGGGCGGTGAGTCAGCCCAGCTTCACCCAGATCTCGGCGGGGCGGGGCAGGGCGGGAGCTGGGCCCTCAGCCGGCCTCACGTCCCTGCTCCACGTGTGCCTCTCGCACGTGGCTCCCCAACGAGGAACCCCGGAACTCGAGGCCCCGCCCTCCTCGCTTCCCGTCAATCGAGAGCAGTCGCCCCGCCTTCTCCCCGCCCCTCCCCGGCGACCGGGTCGTGGGCTGGACCCCGAACGCTAGCAGGGACTGGACAACCTAGGATAGGAGAGAAGGGAACACGCGTTGCCGGGGCGACCGGGGGGGCGGAGCTCATTATGTAACGAGGCCGGGAGGCAACGACCAATGGGGTGGCGGCCACGGCTTCTGCTGAATGAAAACAAACGCAGCACGTGGGCCCGGCTCTAGAGCCATGTGAGCCCTCCCAGCGGCCGGGGCCCTGTAGGTGCCCTCCCTCGGGCCGGGCACCACGCTCTGGATTCCTCAAGTGTCGCTCCCTCCTGTCACTGAGGATTCCCCAAGTGAGATCCGAACGATTCTCCCAGCCCCTCCTTCCCTGAGCCCCATCGCGCCGCTGCTTCTCAGATTCCCTCGCGCTTGCAGGAACTGGAGGAGGGGGAAGACAAGAGGGGAGAGGGTCCGTTTTCTGAGGCCAGGCATACTACAGCTGCAGGTAGTGGACAGATGGGGCCGTTTCGGGGCACTGTTCCAAAGCTCCCAGTCCCCCTAAATTCTTCGCTTCCCCACCCGTACCTCCTCTCCATTTCCTCCCGCCCCGGGATTCGAGGCTCACTGGAGCTTTGGGACTCTGAGGGGTGGTGATGGGGCGTTTCTGAGAGCATTTCCAGCCCGAACAAGCCGCTCTGGAAATCCCACACTAAAGCCCCACAGCATGTTACCAAATCTCCGGGCCGAGGGACTCCCCAGTCCCTTACAAAGTTCCTCTTGTTATAAGGTGTAGATGGAGGTGGGGAGACAGTGACAGGGAAAAGATGATAGTAAAGGAATCTCAGTACCTGTGTTGTTGTTGGAGTCCAGGGTCGTCATGTTTTCACTGGCTGAGAGCGGTCATTCAAACTGGACCTTGACTCAAACTAGAAGTTGCGATCGCCGCTGTTGCCCCCTGGGCACTGGCTAAGGGCGGGGAGTGGACCCCGCGACTCACGATCAGGATCCGAAGCACCCTGCAGCAAGGTCTTGGGGTGGCCGGACTGCAGCCCTGCAGAAGGGTTGGACGTTGAGGCAACGGAGTTCTGCTTTGCATGGGAAGAGCAGAGAGAGTGTGTGGGGGAATCAGCCTGCAGTAGTTCTGGCTAGAAGGTAGCAAGGAGGGTCGGGTCTCTGCAGTGTACGGGGTGCCTCTGCCTGCCGGCGCCGCAGCGCTGCGGGGTAGCGAATCTGGAGCTCCCGGTGCAAAAGTCCCAGAGGGAGAGAGGTTGCAACCAGGAAGTAAGTAGGTGATGGGGAGAAACGGGGCACCGAGTCGCAAAGAGGCGAGACGTGTGCCCTGCTACGTTCCCTCGGCAGTAATATTTCACTCTGCCAATCTCAGCCGCCTTTTGCCCGAGCCTTTCCCTGGGACAGAGGGCTCTGCGCAGGCGCCAGCAGCCCAGGGTTCCCGGGCCGCACGCGGCACTGGAGCAGGTACCATGTGATCCCAGGGAGCGCCTCGTGCCCCAGTGACACACTTTTCCAACAGCCGGCACGTTGAGCTCTGTGCGCCTGCGCAACAAGAAGACTGTCGGGATTTGTAGTCCACTGACAAAGTGGGCGGACTGCGTGCCTTTACCCTTTCTGCCTGGCAAAGCGCTTGCCGGGACCTGGGAGGAGCTGAGAGTGGGGTGGGGTGGGGTGCGCTGAAGAGTCAGGGTGGCGTGTTTAGAAAGCCTGTATGGCAGGGGCATGTGAATTTCTGGGGAGGGACTGGCAAGCTTGGCTGCTGTCTGGGAGATCAAAGCTAAGAGGCCCTTTCTGCAAACCTTGCAAACGTGAGGACTTCACGTGATTGCAGGACTGACCTCGTCCTGAGGTTACTGGTGACCAGGAGAGAGAGAAGCCGGGGAGGGAGATTTCCCTGGAGTCAGGAGCTTAGGCTGCCCTCTGCTTCGGGGCAAAGTCCAGAGAAGGAAAGGAAATGTGACCCCCTTTCCCTTCTACTCGCCTTAGGGAGAACATCTCCAGGGGAAGGAGTTGCCACAGAGGTAGGGATGTCTGTAGGGACTCCCTGTTTGCTTGTATGACACCATTCCACCTACTCCAGTTGACTTTGGGGTGATTCATTTCCCTTTGTCTGGGAAATAAAAAGCACAACAGAGGGGAACTAATAGTGAAAGTGCTTTGAGGTCCTCCAGTAATGGGGAAGAGGTGAGGCAGGGGGTGGGGGCAGAGTGACACCCCTGCCCCTCGGTGCTGGAGGGTAAAATATGAATTCCACAGAAGATTACTACTCAGAGGGGAACATGTAGATCATCTGAAGCCTCCCTCTTTTTACTAGTGGGGAACAGGAGGCTTAGGAGAAGTGACCGGCCCAAGGTCAGACGTCCATTGCTAGTTTCATCTGCCCACCCCGAACAGGGAGGTGGGTAGATGTACAAGTGAAATACTGAACAGGGGTTAGAAACAGCCGGCATTGCCGGGCGCTGTGGCTCATGCCTGTAATCCCAGCACTTGGTGAGGCTGAGGTGGGTTGATCACCTGAGGTCAGGAGTTTGAGACCAGCCTGACCAACATGGTGAAACCACGTCTCTACTAAAAATACAAAAATTAGCCGGATGTGGTGGTGGGTGCCTGTAATCCGAGCTAGTCAGGAGGCTGAGGCAGGAGAATCGCTAGAACCCGGGAGGTGGAGGTTGCAGTGAGCTGAGATTGTAACTGCACTCCAGCCTGGGGGATAGATTGAGACTCCGTCTCCAAAACAAACAAACAAACAAACAAAAAACAGCCAGCATTTCCCTTCAGAGCAGCAACTGTCCCATGAGTAATAACAGATTTCAAGTAGTGGAGATCTATCATGTTAGAGGGCTTGGGGCATGGAGGGGATGGAAGCTTCTTCAGGCAGCGAAGGGAGAGGGAGCCTGAGCCACCTGCTGCTCCCGCTAATTCCTCCCCAGTCCCAGTGCTTCTAGAGAGGGTTTTCTTCACATAGGAAGCCCTTCTCCACGGGGAGCTCCTAGGATGGTATTGATGGATGCCTGGGAAACATGGAAGCCACTGAAAAGGTAGAGAAAAAGAATATGGGATGCCGAGGGTGGTGGCTGACACCTGTAATCCCAGCATTTTGGGAGGCTGAAGTGGGCAGATCACCTGAGGTCAGGAGTTCAAGACCAGCCTGGCCAACATGGTGAAACCCCATCTCTACTAAAAATACAAAATTAGCTGGGCGTGGTGGCGCACGCCTGTAGTCCCAGCTACTCGGGAGGCTGAGGCAGGAGAATTGCTTGAACCCAGGAGATGGAGATTGCAGTGAGTCAAGATCATGCCACTGCACTCCAGCCTGGGCAACAGAGTGAGGGTCCATCTCAAAGAAAAAAAAAAAAGGCCAAGTGTGGTGGTGGCTAATGCCTATAATCCCAGCACTTGGGGAGGCCGAGGCAGGTGGATCACTCAAGGTCAGGAGTTTGAGACCAGCCTGGCCAACATGGAGAAACCCTGTCTCTACTAAAAATACAAAAATTAGCTGGGCGTGGTGGCGCACGCCTGTAGTCCCAGCTACTCAGGAGGCTGAGGCAGGAGAATCGCTTGAACCCGGGAGGCAGAGGTTGCACTGACCTGAGATCGCGCCAATGCACTCCAGCCTGGGCAACAAGACCGAAGCTCCATCTCAAGAAAAGAAAAAAAAAGAAGAAGAAGAGTATGAGCACAGGAGTAAACTGGGTAGTGAGGACAGTGAGGTTGACTGCAGGAGCTTGACCACTCACCCTCTGACTCCTTGTAGAAGATGAGCTTCCTAGAATGGGCTAGGCTTTAGCTTTTTTCCCCTGCTCCCAAAAAAAGTGGGAGCAGTGGGTTTTTCTCTGGCCCTTTGGCCCAGAGTTGGGAAGCTGCAGCAGAGTGTGGGAGGGACTGGGAGGGGCTAAAACAAACAAGGAAAGAGGCTTTTCAGGAAAACTTGGTTCTCAGCCTCTACCCCCTCGCCCTCCGCCCTCTGGGCTCTGGAGGGAAAGCTAGGAGGTGAATTGCCCTGTCCTGCCCTTGCCTGCTCTCTGTGACCTTGACTCCAAGTCAGAGCCAGGGCCAGAGCCCAGGTGTCTGTCAGGGCTGGACTCAAAATCAGGACCCCTGGCCTGCATCTAGCTCCCCACAGCCCAGCACCACCACTAGCACCCTCCCTTTACTTGCCCTGGGTCCTCCCCAAGGCCCACAGCTCTGTTTGCTGCTGTGGTGGTCCTGCCCACCCTCTGTATACTTGCTGGATGTTTGTTCCTCTAGGAGTGGGAGCCGGGGTGGGTCAAGACTCCTTCCCTGCTGCAACCAGTGAGAAGGAGGAGGGAGCAGAGGTAGAGAGAGCTGAAATTCAGTCAGCCTGACTCTCCTCTTGGCAAAACCTGGGTTGTTCTGCAGTCTGTGTGTGGTGTGAAGGCAGAGGCTGGGAGGGAGGGGGCAAAGGAGAGGGGTTACCCCCTTGCTCCTTCCTTCCTTCCTTTCCATTTCTTGTAGGGCCCCTCCTTTTCTCCCTGACAAATAAGTAATTCGGGCATCTTTTTTCTACAGCTGGTGAGAGGAGTACAGAATGAAAAGGCAGGTTCTCTCTTGGCTTCAGAAGCTTCTAGTCAGTCTGTGTACCTTGCTCCTTTCTCTATCAGCAGCTGCTGGGAGAAGGGCAGAAACTATGAGACCCAAAGCCACCAAAGGGAGGGGGGAAAGGCTGGGTTGTCTGGCCCTGGGGGATTCGGAGTAGAATCTTGGCTTCTCTTCGACCTCAACCTTGACCGTAACAACAGGTGCATTTCAACACAACCCTCCTCACCTACCCCTCCAGCTGGACATTGCTGTTCACTTCTTTTTTTTTTTTTTTTTTTTTGAGACAGAGTCCCACTCTATCGCCCAGGCTGGAGTGCAGTGGCTCACTGCAACCTCCACCTTCTGGGTTTAAGCCATTCTCCTGTCTCAGCGTCCTAAGTTGCTGGGACTGCAGGCGCACGCCACAACGCCTGGCTAATTTTTTAATATTTTTAGTAGAGATGGGGTTTCACCATATTAGTCAGGCTGGTCTCGAACTCCTGACCTCAGGTGATCCACCCGCCTCAGCCTCCCAAAGTGCTGGGATTACAGGCGTGAGCCACCCTGCCCGGCCTGCTGTGCACTTCTACACACACACACACACACACACACACACACACACCATTTCTCCCATAGCCCAGTTCAACTCAAGAAAGGACTTAACTCTTCATAAATAGTACTCAGATTGGATCCAGGTAGAATAGATGCATATTCACAACCTGGTACAGCAAGGCACTGCCCTGGTTCTGCATACACTTCCACTTGGATTCCTGAGTCTGGGATTCTGGGGACGAACCTTCCCATTAGGGGCAGTGTTGGATCCTGCCTGTGTGTTTCCAAATATGTCTTTAATTTGCCTTGATTTATTTGGACTGCAGAGGACAGCAGACACAGAGGAGAAGGAGGAAAGGTATTGAGAACACTAAGCTCTGGTCAGTTATGGATGTGTGCACGTGTGTGTGTATGTGTGATTCTGTGACTATGAGTGAGACTGCATGTTTGTGTGTGAGTGTGAATGCTGTGTGTGTGGGTGTGCGTGTTTGATCTGAGATCTCTTCTCCCTTTCAGTAGGTTGTTCTGTCTAACAGGGCAACACCCTGTGCAAATTCTGGGTGGCCTAAATCTTGGGCCAACTGCTTGACTGACTGACTGACTGACTGACTGAGGGTGGGTCCTTGCTGGAAACAGGTCAGGCTTCTGTAGGTGCCTTCCCATCCCCCTCCTTTCTCACCAAGGAACCATTGCCCAGAGTAGAAACCTGTCTGCCCAGGTGATGCAAACCTGGTAGAGAAATGCTGGGGATGCCCCTGAATCAGGGAACCAGCCATGTGCCTGGGAGAGACTCACTCCCTGCCCTCCTAAATCCTTTTCCTTGTCTCTAAAAGGCCAGCTATCTTTCCCTACCCCACCCAAAGCCTGGATGTTTTGGGGAGAACTTTAAGAACATGCCACAGGAAGGACAGAGTCTGAGCTAACTTGTTTCTCAGTGTGGTAGGGGGAGGGGGATGGAGAAAGAAAGGGTGAGGCAGGAGCCAGGGCTGGGTTCCATGGATGTGTTTTGCCTCAGATTCTATCTTTACCTCACTACTGCTTTTTCCAAGGAAGGGAAACCATAAATATGTATTAAGTACCAATCGTATGCCAGGCACTGTGCAAAGTGCTTTGTACACATTATCTCATTTAATATTCACAACAACCCTATGCTGTAGGTCTCATTCTTATTTTAGAGATGGGGAAACTGAGACTTAGAGAACTTTATTAACTTGCCCAGGGTGCCAGAGGGTCTAGGTGATTAGTCTTGAAGCTGTAATTTGCATAGCACTTAAGACTGAGAAGATGTCCATTAAAGAATGATAGCGCTGATGGAGATTATTGGAGGGGCTAAATCCCCCCTCCAGCTATCTGTTGGAACTACCACTGTCAGTGTCACAATGAAAATGGCAATGCTGGGGATTCAACCCCAGTCCTGAAGATGAAACTCTTTCTACTAGCAAGACTGCCCCTCCTAGAGAGAGAGATTACTGCCACCCTAGGGGAATGTCTGAGCAGCAAACTCATCCTGGTGTTTCCCAAGCAATGGTGATGCTTGGAAGTGGGATATATCACCAAGAACAGAAGCCTGAAGCACCCCTTGTTCCTGTCCCGGGGAGTACCTCGGTTTTCCAAAATCTCTCTTTTAACCCCAGGCACATTTCCTCTTCCCCTAAACTCTTCCCACTCCCCATCCTACATTTCTCTCATCTGGTTCTAAAAGTAGAAAGGGGGGGAACAGGGTGCACAAACCACAGACTGCTATAGAGGTGACTAACAGAAGCAGGCGTCTGAACTCTATTCTCCACCCAAACCCTCTGATTTGGGGTCTGCTGCTGGTGGTGAGGAGAGTGGGGCAAGTAGGTCAGGGCCCTCTAAAGTCCCATGGTGCTTCCTTCCAGGGACTGTATTAAGAAGATTGGTTGAGGGAGCGTGTGGAAGGCCACCAAGGACCAACAAAAGTTGTGTCCAAAGCCTTAAGGAAACAGCATCCCACTTCCCCATTTACCTGCTTGAGCAATGTGCACCTCTAAAACCAGCCCTTCTGAAAGCCACTGTCCTGGGCCAATGCTTCTTCAGCAGATGCTTTGAAGAACCTGAAGAAGGGTCCCCCCTCTCAGAACCCAGGATCTCACCCACATCACAGGATCCTGGAGGAGGCATGGATTGTCCTTGGCAGTGGAGGCTAAGCCCCAGATGACCCTTTTTCTGGCATCCAGTACATGCTATGCTAAGGCCTCCTGCCCAATCTTTGCCATGCTGCTGGAGCCACAGTGGTGTCATCTTCCAGGCCCCTGCACCTGCCCATTGGCTGCCCTTGAGCCTCTGTAGAACTCAGATACAGGGAGAATGTGGGAGAGGTGGGGGAAAGGGAGAGGGGGTGCTCTGCATCTGCTTCCATCTCCACCCTTTATCCCAAGCTCCATCTCAAATCCTCTCCTCATCCGGTGTCTCTCCATCCTTTGGGCCTCTGCAGATCGCCATGCAGCTGCCTGGGGAGGTCAGAGGCTCATGACAGTCCTCGTGAGCAGAATGGACCTCGGAGGAGCAGTGGCCTGGGCAGGCATTAGGGGCCTTGTGTAGCTTCTGGGAGGCTTACATAAACACTGGCTGGGATGGGGAGGAAAGGGGGGTTGCAATGGGCTGCCCAGGGAAAAAAGCAACCCCCGCCCGGCCAGCTCAGCCTGAGTGGAAAGAAGGAACAAGGCTTACTTTCCCTCCTCCCACTCCTCTCCCCTGGTCTGCAGCTGTTAGTTGGGCTGGAAAGACTGCGGTATCTTGGGGGAGGGGGGGCAGGAGAAGGAGAGAGAGAGGATGCGACTTCACAAATTTGGGATCCCTCCTCCTCTTCTAAATTGGGGGGAGGGCAAGTGGGGAAGAAGCAATTTGCCAAAGAGATTTTCAATGCCGCAGGAAGGAGCTTTGGCTCATTAGAATGCGCAGTTTGCACCCTGGAAAAAAAAATCTGTGCTGGTTGCAAAAATGCAGACGTGTGTAGGGGCCCAGCGGAGATTAAAAAAAAAAAAAAAAAAAAAAAAAAAAGCGCTAGCTCTGCAATGCAGGATCTGCGAAGTTTTGGTGCGATGAGGAAATGTGGGTCGTGCTCATTTCATTTGCTTGTTCCTGCTAACCTACTGTCCCCCTGACTCTAGCATAGTCTCATATCCCAGCAAGAGGCACCGTGGCTTAGAAATGGGGTCACGAGTAGGGGGCAGAAGCAGAGGGCCAGAAGTGGGGGTCTGTGGTTAGAGTGCCCAGAGAAGGACCAGTGGGGCTTAGAGGGCCGGGCAGACGGAAGGGGGCACTTCAATGAGGGATGGAGGCTGAATTTGCCTTTTGCACCCGCATTTGTTCTGCAGCTACACAGGGGTTATTGGGAAAGCCCTTCTAGGTTTCCTCCAGCCCTCGGCTCTTCCCCATCTCCAAGTAGCAGAGGGACTTTCCCTTTCCGGTCCACTAACCTCACAGACCACTGTTGCAGAACCTTTGCTTCATGTCCCCACATCCCTGAACTGTCCTTGTTCTGACCCTGGAGTGGGCACTTGCTGTGTGTGTGTGTGTCATCCTCCTTCCTAGAAAGAGGGGACAGGGTAGCCTGGGTTGGGGAGCCCAAGCTACAGGGAAGCCAAGTCTTGGCTCTGGGCTGACATCAGCACATCACCATGAGGGCTGGGGTGGGCTGTTCTGTGTTCTTGGCTTGGGAAGGTCCTTTGTTCGAGGCTTAGGGTTCTGGGTTGTGAAAACACCAAGGGGCTGCCTGGGAGGAAAATATGCTTGGGGAGACCATGTTTCTTTTCTGGGTGTTTGCTCCCCTGGTGGCTCAGGAGAGACAAAAGGAGACAGAAGCAGGATAAAGCGCAAGGAGACAAGAAGGGAGCCCCGCGCGCTTTCCCTCCTTCCTCATCCTGCCTCCTGTTTCTCTGGCCCATGGAGGTAGGGGCCCAGTGTGTTTGTGCCGGCTGGAGGCTCACGCGGGCTGCCGGGGTCACATGGCCCGGGCATGTGCAGCCTGCTCCATTTCTACCACAACAACTCGCTCATAAACAGCCCGGCTGCTGCGGCGGTGGCGGTGGAGACATGTGCAAGCGAGGGGGTGGGGCACGTGGCCCTGCCCGAGCCAAGGGAAGGCGCTCGCTCAGCACTGCCTCCACCCCTCCCCAGCACTGGCGCTGCCTCGTCACAGGAAATTCCTAGTGCTCCTGTTGCTGCTGCAAAACATGTTTTGGGGAAGTGACTTTCAATAAGGATGGAATCAATGGACTATTTAAAAAGAGACAGAATGGATAATCAGAGACCCACCTACGCCTACCCTCACCCTCTCTAAGATCTCTGTACTGGTTAGGGTGGTACCAGTTCCTTCCTCCTATATAAAATTGGAACCATGTAATCCCAGCACTTTGGGAGGCCAACGTGGGCGGATCACTTGAGGTCAGGAGTTTGAGACCAGCCTGGCCAACATGGTGAAACCCTGTCTCTACAAAAAATAAAAAAAAAATTAGCCAGGTGTGGCAGTGGGCGCCTGTAATCCCAGCTACTTGGGAGGCTGAGGCATGAGAATCGCTTGAACCCGGGAGGCGGAGGTTGTAGTGAGCCGAGATCACGCCACTGCACTCCAGCCTGGGCAACAGAGCGAGGCCCTGTCTCAAAAAAAAAAAGTGGAACCAATCAAGTCCTCATGGTAAACAGTGGGTTGAGGGGCTGGGGTTCTCTAAGACAATGGTTCTCAAGATAAGCAGAGGGATCAGGGTCACCTGGGAACGTGTTAGAAATGCAAAATTCCCAGGCCCCATCCCAGGCCGATTGAATCAGAAGCTCTGGGAGCAAAGCCCAGCAATCTGAGTTTTGTTAAGGCCCTTGGGATTCTGGGAAGCCTGAGACCCACTGCTCTAGGTCTTTGGTCCCTAGCAATCAGTCCTCTAGAAGAATCTAGCCCAAGATCTGGGGACATGTCAGCTGGGTGTGGTGGCTCATCCCTGTAATCCCAGCACTTTGGGAGGCTGAGGCAGGCGGATCACTTGAGGCCACGCATTGGACACCAGCCTGGTCAACATGGTGAAACCCTGTCTGTACAAAAAAATACAAAAATTAGCCAGGTGTGGTGTGTGCCTGTAATCCCAGCTACTCAGGAGGCTGAGGCAGGAGAATTCCTTGAACTGGGAGGTGGAAGTTACCGTGAGCCAAGATCACACACTGCACTCCAGCCTGGGCGACAGAGTGAGACCCTGTCTCAAAAAAAAAAAAAAAAAAGATCTAGGGGCATGTCTACCTTCCCCCTTTGTGCTGCTTCATCTCAAAGTCCAGCCACAGGGCATAATCAGATTTAGTTTGACTCAGTGTAAAAAGCATTTATTGAGTGCCTCCTGTGTGCAGATTCTGGAAATGCAGGCAAATGGCACAATAGTAGTAGGCTAATGAGTAGCTGAGATCTCAAAGAGGAGTGGAAGGTACTGGGTGAGGGAAGAATGAAAGAAATAAAAGGTTAGAATTTTGTTTATCCTTTCTCTATCTTACCTACTTCCTGTCTCAAGGCTCCTATTAGAACAAATGATTGTGGCTTAAATTGTTTTGGGGCTGGAGGTAGAAATTAAGCCCTTATCTATTTTTGCTGGCCATGGGGACCCCAAGTTAGTTAACGGGCATAGGCTCTTTTTTTTGTTGTTTTTGAGACGGAGTCTTGCTCTGTCCCCCAGGCTGGAGTGCAGTGGCGCGATCTCGGCTCACTGCAAGCTCCGCCTCCCGGGTTCATGCAATTCTCCTGCCTCAGCCTCCTGAGTAGCTGGGACTACAGGCGCCCGCCAACACGCCCGGCTAATTTTTTTTTTGTATTTTTAGTAGAGACGGGGTTTCACCATTTTAGCCAGGATGGTCTCGATCTCCTGACCTCGTGATCCGCCCACCTCGGCCTCCCAAAGTGCTGGGATTACAGGCTTGAGCCACCGTGCCTGGCCAGGCATAGGCTCTTGACTTCCCATCAGTAACTAAAAGAAGATGAGGACCATGCACACAGGCACACACAAACACTCACTCCTTGAGATCTCAGATGCCAGGGTAGGGAGACCAAGAGAAGGAATGAGGTCCCAGAAGGTTGGAAGTTCCCTGGGTAAAATGAGTTTAGCAGATAACAAGCAGGAAAAGTCTTTCAATAGGGGAGGGTGGGGTCATCCCTGGCCTACTCCACCTTCCTGAGACCCAGAAACTGTGGCCAGAGGAAACAAAGGGTCCCTAAGGCAAATCACAAAAGCTCCTGAGAATGAAACCTGAGCCTGGAAAGAGAGTAGAGAATGAGGGATGGACACCAGATCCAAAGGGTTCCCTGACACAGGCAAATGGGGGTTAGGGGGTTGGGAGGGATGCCAGCCATGCCCAGCCCCTCTCCTTGGGCCTTCTCCCCATCACAGGCAGTTCTCAGGAGCAGAACTCCTGTTACTGTCTCAGTCTGAGCAGCTGACTCCCGGCCTCTCCCTGCTTCATTTTTTGAGGAATAAGCTTTTCTCTGATTCTCACAGAGCCCTTTCTTTTGCTTCTCTGCAAGGCTTTCTCTCTGTGCCTGAAAGGCTCTGGGCTCAAGGAGCAGACAGCCCTGCAGGCTCAGCTGCAGTGACCTACATTGGCTCTCCCCTAGGCCCTGGGTGCGGAGGCTGAGGTTTCAAGATAGGAACTTGGGAATCTGGCACAGGTCTACAGATGATGACATCAGGCAGACAGGCTGCAAAAGTGGAACTGAGGGACTGGACCCTGAGGCAGGGGATGCCACAGGGCTATGTTCTCACTTTGTCATTTGAGGGCTTTTTGTGGACAAGAGATCAGAAGAGATCAAATGCAAAAACACCTGAGCAGTGACCCCTTGGAGAGGAGCCAGTGGTCCCTGACAGGCCCAGTCTCTATTAATGAGATTTGGGAGTGGTTTCTGCCTGCTCCCTGTTCTTGCTGAACCTACACTGGTCTGCTGCAGGGGACTGGAAAGATGATGTGGAAGAGTGAGTTCGGATTTCAGCTGATTTATTTCAGGGAAATGAAGGCTGGGTAAAGGTCAGATATGCAGAAATCCACTTACTCCCAGGCTTAACTATATAGAGACCCTGTACTTCTTTAGACTCAAGGGTTCTGAGAAGGATCCAGAAGGAGGCCCCAAGATTAATTACCATTTACAAAGTCCTTACCTCAGGACCCTGGCAACTGAATCCCTCCTTCCAGCTACTGGCCTTCTGGAACAGAGAAGGCAGCTTCTGAAATAGGTGCTTTCCCTCTCTCCCACTATAAGCCACAGTGATTAGGATGACCACTGCTTCCAGATTGTGTGATTTGCCCTGGCAAGGAAATCCTATTGTGGGGGAAGGAAATGAGGCAGTCGTGACACAAAGTGATGGATGAGCCTTTTGCTTAGCAGAGAGAGAGAGAAAGCCAGCAGGCTGTGCAGAACTGAGTGGCTCTTGGATCCAAAGGGTTTCCCCTTGGCCAAGTCCCACCCCAAAGCCCAGGAAGTCCACAGCTTGGCGCCCAGTCAAGGCAAAAACATTCCTCAGGACTCTGACAGGCTGGGGGATGGTTCCCACCACGAAGGATGGGGGAGGGGAAGGAAACGCGGGGGGAGGAAATGACCACAGAGAAGGGGGTGAGGGTAAGAGGTGGGGAGTGAGTTCTCAGTGCCCTAAGTCCCTTTTAGAGAGAAAGGTTGAGGCTGGAGGCCTTCTCATTGGCTTGTGAAGGGCTTGCAGCTTCAGAGCACATGACTCCTGGGTCACCCCTCTGCTCAGGGTCATTCCTGATGACCCAAGGTGTCCTCTGGAGGCTTGTTAACTCAATTTCCCTCCTTACGCTGGGGCTGTGGTTGAGCTTGGGAGCCCCTGAGTGGCTAAAAGCTGGAATTGCAGTTGTGCTGGGGGAGGAGCCCATCGGGTCTCCCTCTGCCTCTCCAACTCCGCCCCTCCCTTTCCCTCTCCCTAAGCCCAGGACTCTGGAAATAGCACCTGGTAATGGGAGCGCTGACAGATGCTGAGTTATAGGAGAGCAAATGTCCTGGCTAGAGTCCTCAACATTCTAGTTTGATCGCTTTTGGGCTGTTTCCCTTGAAAACAGGTGCCCCAGCAAGGATTGAAAAACTACCTATTGGGTACTATGCTCACTACCTGGGTGACAGGTTCAATCATACCCCAAACTTCACCATTACACAATATACCCTTGTAACAAACCTGCATACGTACCCCCGAATCTAAAATAAAAGTTGAAATACACACACACACACACACACACACGGAAAAATAGGTGCCCCAGGACTCCTTCCATTGTCTTCCACAAATTACTGTTTAACGTGCCCCTGGGTAGTGTGCTTCCTGGCTACGAGATCCCCCTCCTAGGGCTCCCAGGCTTGTAGCTTCTGGACCATCCACTGTTCATGACCCCTATGACCTTGGAGGAAGAAATGGCCCCACAATAATTCTGATTTTAAATTTACCCCTCCCTACCTGCACTACTTAGTCCTAGTTTTCCTTCTCTGAGCCTTGCCCACAAATCCTTCCCCAAGTCAGCCTCCGATCTTGAACATTCCCTCACCCCCAGTTCCCTACCCAATCCCCCAATCCCACATCTCCTGTAGGGGATAAGAGTGAGATGAAAAATGGACAAAGCTTAGAATTTTTTCCAAGGAAACTAGTTCCCTCTGTGTGGCTTCCTTTGACCTATTTTCTAACTTTCCCTGGTTAGCCCCCTTGTTCCATGTACCAAGGCTTCCCACTGGACTAATTTTTGCTGCCCCGCCCTACTCCTCCTTCCTCCAACATGATCTCCTGGGGCTCTTCCCATCCAGGGAAAATGTTCCCCAATGCTGAGAGAGGGAGAGATTCCATTTTGGAAACTATGTCAGCTTGAGGAGTCCAAGCTCATAAAGAGACAGCTAGAGTGTTGCTGGGGAAGGGAGTGGTGGTAATGAGCAAAAAGCAGCTCACCCACCCAGAGGAGGCCCTGTTCCCATCACCCAGCCCATAATTAGGGCATTCTTGGCTCTTGTCTGGAATGGGAGGATCTGAGTGCTCTGCCAACGTCATGAACTCAACGGGAAATGGAGTTGGAGTAGAGGTAACCAACTTTGCAGCTGGAAATTAAAACTTTATTCAACTCCACCCCAAAGTAGTTTTATTTGATGATATCCTTCTCTTGCATTTGTTTCATCACTTGATCGTGTAATCCTTAGCCAGGGAGCTATGTAGATATGAAATCATTTTAAGCAGGGGCAGCCGCATTCCCCTATTGTACTTGAGCCCTCATCAGCTTTCCTCCCCTCAAGCTGCTGCCTCACATTCACCCTGAAGGGGGCACTTTTGTTCAGTCGTTAGCTGGTGCCAGCTGAAAGAGAGCTCCAGGAAGGAAACATAACAATTGGTCACATGTTGGGGTGAGGGTTCTCGCAGGGGCTGCTGGGACAGGGAAGGGAGGTCCACGTGGAGTGGGCGGAACGCGCCGAAAGTTTTGGCGGGGCTAGCACAGGGAGAAAAATACCCAAATTTGAGTTGTGATTTTTAATAGGGGGGAAAAATAGGCAAGGAGGGTGTGTCCTACTCTCTGAGAGGCCCCTGCAGAGGGGAGCAGGAGAGCAGCACACTAGCATCCTGCTCGCGGAAGCCTGGAACGCAGGGCATGGTTTCTGCCAGAAAAAGCTGAGCCGAGCCAGGCCAGGCTGCGGAGCTGGAAGCCTCTGTGGCTCCACGCTGGTTTCCCATCCCCCGTCCTCCCGGAGAAGGCAAAGGCGGCCTCTCCAACCGTGGTGTCCTTTCAGTGCCACAGGACTGGGGTAATACCAGCCACACAACTCCAGTCTCTAGTTACCTTTCCGAGAGCTTCAGGAAACCACCCAGATGAATCCTCTTTCCCTGGGGAGTGGCCAAAACAAGTCTCCTCTTTTTTCTACCTACTTCTACCCCACTGTTAGCTGGAAAACGTAGCTTTATACAGTCATAAAGCTGCAAGGGACCTTAAAGATGATTTATTTCCATTTTATTTTTTGGTCTGGGAAAACCAAGCCCAGTCAAGTGAAAAGGCTTGCTGCGTCCTCTTTCCATGACATAGGCATTCCCTTCAAAGAATGTAGGTCATAGAAATGGAATTCTGCCATTCTATAAGACTTAGAGGGGTGGTGAAATTATTGGCTTTAACTCTTTCCATACCCTTAGCCAGAAGGCAAAAAGAATGGTCACTATCTTATTAGGGACAGAATTGCTTAGGGAGGCCCGACACAGTGGCTCAATCCAGACACGGTGACTATAATCCCAGCATTCTGGGAGGCTGAGCTGGGCGGATCACCTGAGGTCAGGAGTTCGAGACCAGCCTGGCCAACATGGTGAAACCCCGTCTCTACTAAAAATACAAAAATTAGCCGGGCATGGTGGCAGGCGCCTGGAATCCCAGCTACTCAGGAGGCTGAGGCAGAAAAGAATTGCTTGAACCCGGCTGGGCGCGGTGGCTCACGCCTGTAATCCCAGCACTTTGGGAGGCCGAGGTGGGCGGATCACAAGGTCAGGAGATCGAGACCATCCTTGCTAACACGGTGAAACCCCGTCTCTACTAAAAATATAGAAAATTAGCCGGGCGTGGTGGCAGGCGCCTGTAGTCCCAGCTACTTGGGAGGCTGAGGCAGGAGAATGGCATGAACCCGGGAGGCGGAGCTTGCAGTGAGCAGAGATCGCGCCACTGCACTCCAGCCTGGGCAACAGAGCGAGACTCCGTCTCAAAAAAAAAAAAAAAAAAAAAAAAAATTAAGAATTGCTTGAACCCAGGAGGTGGAGGTTGCAGTGAGCTGAGATTGCACCACTGCACTCCAACCTGGGTGACAGAGCAAGGCTTCGTCTCAAAAAAAAGAAAAAAAAAGACTTAAGGACTTGATTTATGGTCCTAAACACAGTTTTCCTAGGCTCCCTCACAGCTGGCAACTCCACTTTGCCCCTCTTGGCCTTTGAGAGCTTCCTTCTTTACATTTCTTAGTTCAGGGATCACCACAGCTTAAAACTTAATGGTTTGGAAGCAAGAATTCCTTTCCCTTCTTAGAAGACCTTCTCTTCTCAGGTTTCAGTTTTCTGGTGGTTTAGCCAGGTCATCCTGTGTATTGAGATCAAGATCAGACCTCCAATCCAAAAATTCCAGCTTTGGCTTTGGTGGGGAAAAGCATGTTTACTTTGTCTGGAGCAGTGAAATCCTAGACTTTGGATTTCAGAGCTGTAAAGTTTCCAGAAAAAAAAATGTTGAGACCAGGCACAGTGGCTCATGCTTGTAGTCCCAGCACTTTGAGACACCAAGGTGGATGGGTCACTTGAGCCCAGGAGTTTGAGACCAGCCTGGGCAACATGGTGAGGCCCCATGTCTACAAAATGTAAAAATTAGCCAGGCATGGTGGTGCATACCTGTAGTCCCAGTGACTCAGGAGGCTGAGGTAGGAGTATCACTTGAGCCTGGGAGTTCGAGGCTACAGTTCAGTATGATAATGTCGGTGAACAGCTACTGGACTCCAGCCTGGGCAACACAGCCAGACCCCGTTTAAAAAAAAAAAAAGTCAACCAACCCCAGTTGTAGAGTCCCAAGCAGTGGTTCTCAAACTTGAAGTACATCAGAATCACCTGGAGGGCTTGTTAAAACACCACGTGCTGCATCTCACCCCACAGTTTCTTATTCATTAGGTCTTGGGTGGGAAGCCAAGAATTTGCATATCTAAAAAGTTTCCAGGTGATACTGAAGGTGCTGGCCTGGAACCACAATTGGGCTAGAGAGGAAGAAAACATGTAATTTATTCATGGAATTGCCATCTCGTTAGTCTTAGAAATTTGACAGTAAAGTCCTCCTTCTCCCTCACCCCCCTTTCTATTGATCAACAAATGCTGCCAATTAGTAATAATGGGATAACTACATTATCAAGCATTACTAGGTGTGACATGCTATGATAAACATTTTACATGGATCTCATTTAATTCTCACAATAACCCTGTGAAGTAAGGTATTAGTATAGTCATTTTACAGATAAGCAACCTGAGGTAGAGGTTAAATAACACACAGCCACTAAACGGGAGAACTGTGATTGCTATTTGCAGTTTCACACCAGAAACTTTGCTCTTAACAGCTGAGTGTCCTCCTGTCATTCCCTCTATATCCCCATACTATTAGTATCTTAACCACTCATCATCTCACATCTGTACTAACAGCCTTCAAGTTGGCCTTCGGCTTTTGGTGCAGAGACACAAATATCGAAGTTAGCTTTCAAATACACAAATCTAATCATTCTATACTTTGGTGGAAATCCTCTGATGTTTCACCAAGGCTGATAAATTATACATTCCTTAGTTGGGCCTTCAGACCTTTATAATCTGGCCTCAATCTGTTTTATCCCCTACATCCTCCACTATCCAGAACTACACTCCAATGAACTTCTCCCATTTTCTACAATTACATCCTTTTGTTTTTTTTTTTGAAACGGAGTTGCGCTCTTGTCACCCAGGCTAGAGTGCAGTGGTGAGATCTCGGCTCACTGCAACCTCTGCCTTCTGGGTTTGAGTGATTCTCCTGTCCTGACTTAGCCTCCCTATTAGGAGGGACTACAGGCACATGCCACCACGCCCAGCTAATTTTTTTTTTTTTTTTTTTGAGACAGAGTCTTGCTGTCTCCCAGGCTGGAGTGCAGTGGCGCGATCTCGGCTCACTGCAAGCTCTGCCTCCCGGTTTCACGCCATTCTGCCTCAACCTCCCGAGTAGCTGGGACTACAGGCACCTGCCAGTATGCCCAGCTACTTTTTTTTAATTTTTAGTAGAGACGGGGGTTTCACCGTCTTAGCCAGGATGGTCTCGATCTCCTGACCTCGTGATCTGCCCACCTTGGCCTCCCAAAGTGCTGGGATTACAGGTGTGAGCCACTGTGCCCAGCTGCAATGTTCTTACCTCTGCCTGAAATGTCCTTTGATCTCAACCTTCAAGGCCCACCTCAGTTGTCACTTCCTCCTTAATTCCTTCCAGATGGTATGTTCAAATGTGTTCCTAGACAATTTTACTCTTCTCTAGGTTTCACTATTTTTTTAGAGACAGAGTCTTGCTCTATCAACCAGGCTGCAGTTCAGTAGTGCGATCATAGCTCACTGTAACCTCAGCCTCTTGGGCTCAGTCCTCCCGCCTTAGCCTCCCAAGTAGCTAGGACTACAGGCATGCACCACAATGCTCAGCTAATTTTTTTTTTTTTTTTTTTTTTTTTGAGACAGAGCCTCACTCTGCTACCCAGGCTGGAGTGCAGTGGCTTGATCTTGGCTCACTGCAACCTCTGCCTCCCGGGTTCAAGCGATTCTCCTGTCTCAGCATCCCAACTAGCCGAGATTACAGGTGTGCGCCACCACATCTGGCTAATTTTTGTTTGTTTGTTTGTTTGAGATGGGAGTCTTGCTCTGTCACCCAGGGTGGAGTGCAATGGCAGGATCTCGACTCACTGCAACCTTCGCCTCCCAGGTTCAAGCGATTCTCCTGCCTCAGCCTCCCGAGTAGCTGGGATTACAGGCATCCACCACCACGCCCGGCTAATTTTTGCATTTTTAGTAGAGACAGGGTTTCGTCACGTTGGCCAGGCTGGTCTCAAACTCCTGATCTCAGGTGATCCGCCTGCCTCGGCCTCCTAAAGTGCTGGGATTACAGGCATGAGCCACCACACCTGGCCAAACGTTATGACCACAAAAGGACTCAAACCCTCGATCTTCTGATCCGAAGTCAGACACCGTATCCATTAGGCAACACGGTCTCCTACTCTAATTTTTGGATTTTTAGTAGACCAGGGGTTTCACCATGTTGGCCAGGCTGTTCTCAAACTCCTGACCTCAAGTGATCTGCCTGCCTCGGCCTCCCAAAGTGCTAGGATTACAGGTGTGAGCCACCACACCCAGCCATAATTTTTAAATTTTTTGTAGAGACAGGGTCTCACTATGTTGCCCAGGCTTGTCCCAAACTCCTGGCTTCAGGTGATCCACGTGCCTTGGCCTCCCAAAGTGTTGAGATTACAGGCGTGAGCCACCACAACTGGCCCTATTTTTTAATAGAACTGCCACCCTCAGTCAAGCTAAACGTCAAAGGTAGATAGATGCTTTCTCTTAATATATCTAAACAGCTCATTTAATCATTTAACCAATGTTTATTAAATGCCTACTTTGTGGCAGGTATGGTTCTAGGTGCTGAGGATACGGCAGTAACAAAACATGAAGCAGCCCAGCGCTGTGGCTCACACCTATAATCCCAGCACTTTGGGAGGCTGAGGCAGGTGGATCTCTTGAGGTCAAGAGTTTGATACCAGCCTGGTCAACATGGCGAAACCCCGTCTCTACTAAAAACACAAAACTTAGCCAGGCGTGGTGGTGCACGCCTGTAATCCCAGCTACTCGGGCGGCTGAGGCAGAAGAGTCACTTGAACCTGGGAGGCAGAGGTTGCGGTGAGCTGAGATTGCACTACTGCACTCCATCTCAAAAAACAAACCCCCCAAAACCATGAAGTTTACATTGTAGTGGGGGAGGATAAGGTAATAAGGTAAATTAGAGGTAATACATGCTAAGGAGAAAAATTAAGCAAAAAAAGGAAAGAGACCGTTTGAAGAAGGCTGTGAGTATACATAGGGGGGCCAAAGGTCTCAGCTGACATACAGTAAAGAGCTGAAGGAGTTGAGGGAGGAAGTCATGTGGACATCTGAAGGAAGAGGGATCTAGGTAGAGGGAACAGCAACTGCAAGGGCCTGAAGGCCAACAGAAAGGAGTGAATAACAGTAGGAGCTAAAGTCAGAGAGCAGTACCAGGGAGCCAGATCCTACAAGCCTTAATGATTTTACTTTTACTCCAAGTGAGATGGAAAGCCATGAGAGGGTTCTGAGTGGAGAAAGATCATGATCTCACTCCTGTCTTACCAGGACCACTGTGGCTGCTGAGTAGACTTAAGTGATGGAAGGCAAAGGTTGAAACTGAGACCAATTACAGTTACTGCAATTAAAACAAGTGAGATAGGATTGTGTGGCATAGGCCAGGGTGGAAGTTGTGGAGGTGTTGAGAAACTGTGGGATTTTGGACATACTTTTTTTTTTTTTTTTTTTTTTTTTTTTTTTTGAGATGGAGTCTCCCTCTGTCACCCAGGCTGGAATGCGGTGGCGGGATCTCGGCTCACTGCAAGCTCTGCCTCCTGGGTACACGCCATTCTCCTGTCTCAGCCTCCCGAGTAGCTGGGACTACAAGCACCTGCCACCACGCCTGGCTAATTTTTTGTATTTTCAGTAGAGACGGGGTTTCGCCATGTTAGCTAGGATGGTCTCGATCTCCTGACCTTGTGTTCCACCTGCCTTGGCCTCCCAAAGTGCTGGGGATAACAGGCGCGAGCCACGACATCCAGCCTTGGACATACATTTTGAAAGGCAGTAGGATTGGCTGACTAATCAGATATGGGGTGACAAAGAGAGTAAGACTGGGCTGGGCGCGGTGGCTTACGCCTGTAATCCCAGTTTTGGGAGGCTGAGGTGAGCGGATCATGAGGTCAGGAGTTTGAGACCAGCCTGACCAACATGGTGAAACGCCGTCTCTACTAAAAATACAAAAATTAGCCGGGCATAGTGGCGCATGCCTATTAATCCCAACTACTCTGGAGGCTGAGGCAGGAGAATCACTTGAACCCGGGAGGTGGAGAGGTTGCAGTGGGCTGAGATTGCGCTACTGCACTCCAGCCTGGGCAACAGAGCAAGACTCCGTCTCAAAAAAAAAAAAAGAGGAAGACTGTAGAAGTGGTATTTGGGTGGGAGGAATTCGGGAGCTTGATTTTTAGATGTAAGTTTGAAATACCTAGGCCGGGCGCGGTGGCTCACGCCTGTAATCTCAGCACTCTGGGAGGCCGAGGCGGGTGATCACGAGCTCAGGAGATGAGACCATCCTGGCTAACACAGTGAAACACCGTCTCTACTAAAAAATACAAAAAATTAGCCGGGTGTAGTGGCGGGCGCCTGTAGTCCCAGCTACTCAGGAGGCTGAGGCAGGAGAATGGCGTGAATCCGGGAGGAGGAGCTTGCAGTGAGCCGAGATCGTGCCACTGCACTCCAGCCCTCCAGCACGGGCGACAGAGCAAGACTCCATCTCAAAAAAAAAAAAAAAAAAAAAAAGAAACACCTATTAGACATCCAACTGGGTATGTATACTAGATAGCTGGATATATGATTCTGGAGTTAGGAGATGAGTCCAGAAAGAAATATAAGTTAGGGAGCTGTCAGCGTAGAGATGGTGCAGAAAGTCTTGACACTGAGGGCTGGCCACAGTGGCTCACTCCTATAATCCCAGCACTTTGGGAGGCCCAGGTGGGAGGCTCGCTTGAGCGAGTTCAATACCAGCCTGGGCAACAAAGGAAACCCCGTCTCTACAAAAAATAAAAAGTTAGCCAGGTGTGGCAGCCCAAGCCTGTTGTCCCAGCTACTTAGGAGACCGAGGTGGGAGGATCACTTGAGCCCAGGAGGATGAGGCTGCAGTGAACCATAATTGTGCCACTGTACTCTAGCCTTGGGGACACAGTGAGACCCAGTGCCAGAAACACACAAGCCTTGACATGGAAAGAGATCACCACATGCTATGTGCCCTCTCATCCCTGCCCACTCCATTACTTAGTGTCCCTAAGCTCAATACTTCCCTTGCTGATCTGAGGCCATACAGTCTGGTAAAAGAGGGCTGGACTCTCTTGGTTTCTTAACACATTCACACCCATTTGTTTAAAATTTCCAGTGTTTCATGCTTTCAGCCCACAAAGCACAGACACAGTTTTAATGAGAGGTTTTCCCATTAGGCCAGAGAATGTCAGTCTTCTCCATCTCCATAGAGATTTTAAAAAACACACCTCCGACAGAAAAGAAAAACAAGCAATTAAGACTATTTCAGGGCTGGGCACGGTGGCTCACACCTGTAATCCCACCACTTTGGGAGGCCGAGGCGGGCGGATCACCTGAAGTCGGGAGTTCCAGACCAGCCTGACCAAGGAGAAACCCTGTCTCTACTAAAAATACTAAATTAGCTGGGCGTGGTGGCGCGTGACTGTAATCCCAGCTACTCGGGAGGCTGAGGCAGGAGAATAGCTTGAACCCCGGAGGCGGAGGTTGCGGTGAGCTGACATTGCACCACTGCACTCCAGCCTGGGCGACAGAGTGAGAATCCGTCTCAAAATAAAAAAAAAAGCTTTTTTCACAAGGAATTCTGAGGACTTGTTGGCTCAATTGCTTGGACATAAAGACACACATACATGAAGCTGGAGAGATAGGAAGAAGCGCTCAACACAGAACACCCTAAGTATCCCTACTCCCTTTCAAGGACTAAATCCTTTCAGAGATTTCCTTTGCTTCAGTCCTTCAGGAGCCTCCCGAAGATGCTAGGAGTCGTTTAAGAAGGCTGGAAGATGGCCGTTGGGAAGGAACTGTTGGTAGCTGGCAATACTTCATCTCAAGGAGGCGGTGGCAATAGCTCCCTGGGCAGCAGACATCATGGATTTTCCTCCCTCTGGGAACCAGAGGTCCCTCCGTTTCTGGTTTGAATCCCTTAGAGACAAAGAACTTCATTCTCTCCCATACCCGCGTGGGACTGCTGGGGAGGAGAGGGGGTGGAGGGGTTAGACTTCCACCCCCATGAAACACCCGCGGGCTCAAAGAGGAGCCTGGATCCTGACTGGTCCGGGAGGCGTGCGGGGCCGCGGGGCCCCTCCGGCTTGGGCCAGGCGCACTGCCAAGGTGCCCGGGGAAGGGGCCGCCCGGCGCAGGCCGGGGACGTGGAGCGCTCCAGGCGCTCCCACGTAGGCCACACATAGGCCGCCTGTACCCGCCTTCCTTCCTCTCAACTCCATTCTCTCGCGCTTCTTTTTCCCGGGGAGCCTCCGCTTTCCCCTTCTCCCCGCGGCCGCCCTCGCCCTTCTTCCCCCTCCTGACCCTCCCCCGGCTCGCCCCTCCCTCGGCAGCCCACCTTCACCCCGCTCCTCCGCGCGCTCCTCGGTCCTCGCCCCTCAGCCCCGGCCTCCCCTCGCCGGCCCCCGGCCCCCGCGGTCCCCTCCCTGCCCCCCTCGAGGCGGCGGCGGCCCCTTTCACAATAGCGCGGTCCGCCTCCCTCCTCTCGGCTCCCGGTGCACTCCCGCCCGCTCCCCTCCCCGCGCATGCGTCCTCCGGTCGGCGGTGGCTGCGGCGGTGGCGGCTACGAGCGGCTCCGTTTTTTTAAAGGGAAACGCTGAGGCGCCGGGGGTGACTGTGGGGGAGGGGGACTCCAAGCCGCGGAGACCCCCGGGAGAGGCGACAGACCCCCTCTCCCGGAGTAGGAGGGCTTTGGGCGGACCCAGCCCTCCACCCCCTCCTGAGGAGGAGGGGGGGAAATGGAGGCTCGGGGCGGCTGAGGCGAGCTCCGGGGCGGGGGGCCGGGGCGGGGAAGGGGGGGTGCGGGGTGGGGAGACGAGGCGGGCCCGGCCGGGCCAGGGGGGGCCGAAGCGAGCTCCGGGGATGAGCTCGGGGGCGGCTGGGTGCGAGCTGCTGCCTCTGAGGCGAAGGCGGCGGCGGCGGCAGCAGAGGCGGCGGCGAGGCCCCCATGGGCCGGCGGCGGGCCTCAGCCGCGGCCTCCACGTCTCCGCACGCCGGCGGGATGGCGCCCGGGCCCCGGAGGAGCCGCGCTAGCGGAGGCCTGCTGCCGCGCTGCTGAGGCGAGCCCGCCAAACTCCCCTCCCCCCCTCAGTCCTCGACCCCCCGCACCTCGCCCCTTCCCCACCCCCTCCTCTGCCTCGGTGCCCGGCGCTGCTCCGGACCACTATGACCATGAGATCCGCGGTGTTCAAGGCGGCCGCGGCCCCTGCCGGCGGCAACCCTGAGCAGCGACTGGACTACGAGCGGGCTGCGGCGCTGGGCGGGCCCGAGGACGAGCCCGGGGCGGCCGAAGCCCACTTCCTCCCCCGGCACCGTAAGCTCAAGGAGCCGGGGCCCCCGCTGGCCTCTTCCCAGGGCGGGAGCCCCGCGCCTTCCCCGGCCGGCTGCGGCGGCAAGGGCCGTGGCTTGTTACTCCCGGCCGGGGCGGCCCCCGGGCAGCAGGAAGAGAGCTGGGGCGGTTCGGTGCCCTTGCCCTGTCCGCCCCCGGCCACCAAGCAAGCCGGCATTGGTGGGGAGCCCGCCGGAGCCGGCTGCAGCCCCCGGCCCAAGTATCAGGCGGTGCTGCCCATTCAGACGGGCTCTCTCGTGGCGGCGGCCAAAGAGCCTACGCCCTGGGCTGGGGACAAGGGTGGGGCGGCCTCCCCCGCTGCCACCGCCTCGGACCCGGCGGGACCCCCACCACTACCTCTGCCCGGGCCGCCACCCCTCGCGCCCACCGCCACCGCCGGGACCCTGGCGGCCAGCGAGGGCAGATGGAAGAGTATGAGGAAGAGCCCTCTCGGGGGTGGTGGCGGCTCGGGAGCCTCCAGTCAGGCCGCCTGCCTCAAACAGATCCTTCTGCTGCAATTGGACCTCATCGAACAGCAGCAGCAGCAGCTGCAGGCCAAGGAAAAGGAGATCGAGGAGCTGAAGTCAGAGAGAGACACGGTACGGGAAGGGGTTAATCTGCATTCGGGCCGAGGAGCGAGTTGTGCGCATGCTCGGGGGAAGGGGGCTGTAGGAGGTTAAGGCACCCCCGGGTTAGGGGTAAAGGAGGTTGGCCACCGGCAAAGGAGTATCTTAGGCGCTGGGTCTCTGGGAGCCAGGCTCACAGACACGTTGGGTTGGAGGGAAGGGTTAAAGGGCAACCTCCCAGGGGGAGGGGGAGGGGTTTCAGGTGCCAAAGGGTTAATTTAAAATGACAGCCCCAGACGTGTGGGAAAGACGTTTAGTGGGAAAAGACGTGATCTGTGAGGGGTTAAAAATGAAAGGGTGGGGTGTAGGTGTTGTGGCCTTATGGAAGGGTTAAATTAAAGAGCTATTGCGTTAGAAATGCACGGTGGAGGAGTGGGCTGTAGCAAGCAGCTGTTGCTTTCACCACTGCTGCAGCATCTTTAGATAGGAGGGCAGTAGGCCTTTTAGTGGGCACAGGGGTAGAGGTGATTTACATGGAATCCTATTTTAGTTTTCTTAAATGATATTAACAGAATCACTGCTTTTGATTTCAGACAGCTTTTAATAGGAACCTGAGTTCTAATACATGACCCATTGACCAGGTCCCTTTCATAAGCATGGTGTTTGAAGCTGGAAGATTTTAGGGCATCAGGGGAAAGTAAGCTTATTAAATGTATTAAATAGACCTCCCCATCCTTATTTTAGAATCTTAGGGAGTAGGAAAGTCGTTTATTATTTCTTTACTTCTGAGGAGCTTGGACGACACAGGCTTGTTTTTACTGCAGCAGTAGTTAAGGGCATCTCCGCGTTAAAGCATATTCCTTCAGATATGAGGGAAGCTGGGGTGGGGGGTATTACTGTGCTAGCATACCTTACAGCTGCCTAAAAATAAACATGGTTTCTACAATTGTTGTGTTCAGGCTGCAGCAGTCTCTCTCTTCCTCTCTCCCCCCCTCTTCCTCCCTCCCTCCCTCTCTCTTTCCCTTTCTCTTTCTCTGTCTCTCTCCCTCCCTCCCCGCCGTCCTCATCTCTCCCTCTCTCCTTTCTCTCTGGCGTTGTGTGCGCTAAGAGCTGAGCAAGGGAGCAGGCGGCTATTCATTTTGTTTGCTTTCCAAATGAATCACATCGGGTGGCTGTTTTATTGGAGAATGCATTCTGCAAGGTGGATTGGGAGCTGGGGCAGGTCTCATTAAAATATCTCATGGTGTTGATTTGTGGAAGTTACTCAACATGGAGGTGGCACTGCTCAGACTGTACTGCAGTCTAGGGGTGTGATGGTACCGTAATTACAACACAGCATATCCTTGTATGGGGGGAGTGGGAAGAGACGGACCAGTGAAGGAGAAAAAAATCAAGGAAATGTCACCCACAAACAGTGGTTAAGGGCTGTGAATCAAAACATATACAAGGAGATGAAATGAGAGTATGGCTGATAGGGGGGTTCTCTGCTGATTGTGGAGGTTTCTGCTCAGTTCCTGAGGTAATGGCCCCTTTGTAGGCTTTCCTAGTCAGGAAAAGTGGGGTGAGTTAAGGATAGAGTGTCAGTCTGAACTTGGTACTCACTGCTTCTGTTGTGTATTGCAATCTTAATATTACTTAAGCTTGTTTCACTTATTCCAGTTGTTGTTTGGCCTTGTCTGAAATCTATGCAATGAATGTAATGAAGGCAGCATTAACATCACTGTGTAACCCAGATAAAATTCTTGTAATAGAGTATAAGTAGCACAACACCTTTTCTCAAAAACAAACTAACACAAAGTTTTCAATACTAATAGAGTTCCATTTTCTGTTTAGTTTTTTATTTCTTCTTTTTAACTAAAACTAAAGGAACTTTGATTTTAATAAATATTTAGATGAATAGGTATAATTTTTTGTGTTACCTCAAATACAAAGCAATGTGTTTATGTCATGATTGTTGGAATTTATGGGTACTGATTTCTATTTTCTAAATGAAATGTTCATTGTTTTAAAAGTACCCCCTCCCACACATACCCCTTTCAAATAACACTGCCATTCCTGGTGGCACTGTATGAGCTCTTAATTTCTTTTCAATGTACTGTTTGCACTTTGCTGTTGTGTTTAGAGTTTTGGAGTAGAAGTAGAAGTAGAAAGGATAGAATTTGGACAATCTTAGGGCCTCTTAAAAGATCATGTAGGCTGGGCATGGTGGCTCACGCCTGTAATCCCAGCACTTTGGGATGCCTAGGCAGGTGGATCACGAGGTCAAGAGATAGAGACCATCCTGGCCAACATGGTGAAACCCTGTCTCTACTAAAAATACAAAAATTACCCGGTGTGGTGGCGGGCGCCTGAAATACCAGCTACTCGGGAGGCTGAGGCATGGAGGCGGAGATTGCAGTGAGCCATTGCAATCCAGCCTGGGCAACAAGAGCAAAACTCCATCTCAAAACAGAAACAAAAACAAACAAACAAACAAAAGATGTATATAATTAATTCTGGAAACTCCCAAACTAACTTGGAGCCACACAGGTAGCAGTAGCAGAGACCATGCCATTAAAAGGCATGTTATGGCCCCTCCCAGTGGAGAGGATCTCCCTACAGAAGAATGAACTACAAATTCCCCCATGCCTCTTCCCATCTAGGTTAGCCCTTAAAATTTAACAGTATACCTTGTCTTCTCTATTTTGTTTAAGGAAAACTGTTCAGATTAATGTCTGCCTATTTAAAAAGTTGAGTTGATGTGGTCCATAGAAAGAGGCAGATGACTATACTGATTCCTAAATGGGGTTAAGTATCTGTGTGTTTAATTTTTTATGTGTTAAGTCTGCATTTTGCTACTCTCTTTTAGCTCCTTGCTCGGATTGAACGTATGGAAAGGCGGATGCAGCTGGTAAAGAAGGATAACGAGAAAGAAAGGCACAAGCTGTTTCAGGGCTATGAAACTGAAGAGAGAGAGGAAACAGAGCTATCTGAGAAAATTAAACTGGAGTGCCAGCCGGAGCTTTCCGAGACATCCCAGACTCTGCCTCCCAAGCCTTTCTCATGTGGGCGGAGTGGAAAGGGACATAAAAGGTGTGCTGATAACTTTGTTTGATGAGGACCCTTGTTACTAGTGATTGAGAGTAGGAGATTGGGATTTATGAATTGGTTTTATAGCAATCATAACTTGCCTTAGAAGTCTTCTATGCGGAGGGCCGGGTGTGGTGGCTCACACCTGTAATCCCAGCACTTTGGGAGGCCGAGGCGGGTGGATCACGAGGTCAAGAGATGGAGACCATCCTGGCCAACACGGTGAAACCCCGTTTCTACTAAAAATACAAAAAATTAGCCGGGCGTGGTGGCGAGCGCCTGTAGTCCAAGCTACTCGGGAGTCTGAGGCAGGAGAATCACTTGAACCCAGGACGCAGAGGTTGCAGTGAGCCGAGATTGCTCCACTGCACTCCAGCCTGGCAACGAGAGCGAGACTCTGTCAAAAAAAAAAAAAAGAAGTCTTCTATGCTGAGAAACTATCTTGAAACATTCTTATGCAGACTGTAAAAGTCTGTTTAGGATTTTGTTTAGTATTTTGGTCACAGTAATAATTATTGAATGCAGCTTACATCATAAAGAGAATGGGCAACAAGTGTGACAGCTGAGTTTCTTAAAGAAAACTATAGCAGTTCACTTCAAGTTAGGAAGTGGTACATTCCTTCATTGTGTCGTGCACTGGTAGACGTAGAAAAGTAAAATACAGGCCAGGCGTGGTGGCTCATGCCTGTAATCCCTTTGAGAGGGCAAGGTGGGGGAGTATGGAACGTATGGAAAGTGGGGAAGGAGGGATCGCTTGCGCCCAGGAGTTTGAGACCAGCCTGGGCAACATAGTGAGACCTCATTTTTACAAAAAATCCAAAAATTAGCCGGGCCTGGAGGTATGCACTTGTAGTCCCAGCTACTCAGGAGGTTGAGGCTACAGTGAGCTGTTACTGCACCACTGCACTCCAGCCTGGGTGATGGAGTGATACCCTGTCTCAATTGAAAAAAAAAAAAAGGTAAAATGGAACTGTCCTTGGACTCAAAGAAATTAGCCCAACTGTAAGGATGGGCATACATTTTGAAAACTCAGAATGCAAATGCTGTAAAATACGTAGATGTACAACGCCTGATATAAACTAAGGTTTTTTGTTTGTTTGAGATAGGGTCTCTCTCTGTCACCCAGGCTGGGGTGCAAGTGTCGCCAACATGGCCCACTTCATCTTCCACCTCTTGGGCTCAAGTGATCCTCCTACTTCAGCCTCCCATGTAGCTAGGACCATAGGCACTCACCACCATGTTGGGCTAACTTTTTTTAGTTTTTGTAGAGACAGGCTCTCACTTTGTTTCCCAGGCTGATCTCGAACTCCTGGGCTCAAGTGATCCTCCCACCTCAGCCTCCTAAAGTGCTGGGATTACAGACATTAAACTAAGTTTTGTAAGATTCAGGGATATTAAAATTATCCTGGGTTAGAACTGTGGAACTTTAAGTAGAAATCAGTCTTGAAAAAGAAGAAGGCTGGGCGCGGTGGCTCACGCTTGTAATCCCAGCACTTTGGGAGGCCGAGGCGGGCGGATCACGAGGTCAGGAGATCGAGACCACAGTGAAACCCCGTCTCTACTAAAAAATACAAAAAAATTAGCCAGGCGTGGTGGCGGGCGCCTGTAGTCCCAGCTACTCGGAGAGGCTGAGGCAGGAGAATGGCGTGAACCCGGGAGGTGGAGCTTGCAGTGAGCCGAGATCACGCCACTGCACTCCAGCCTGGGCGACAGAGCGAGACTCCATCTCAAAAAAAAAAAAAGAAAAAGAAGTATAGCCGGGTGTGGTGGCTCACGCCTGTAATCCCAGCACTTTGGGAGGCTGAGGCAAGTGGATCACGAGGTCAGGAGATGGAGACCATCCTGGCTAACACGGTGAAACCCTGTCTCTACTAAAAATAGAAAAATTAGCCGGGTGTGGTGGCACACACCTGTAGTCTCAGCTACTCCGGAGGCTGAGGCAGGAGAATTGCTTGAACCCAGGAGGTGGAGGTTGCAGTAAGCAGAGATCGCGCCATTGCACTCCACCCTGGGTGACGGAGTGAGATTCCAAAAAAGTATTAAAATTTAGGTTGGTAAAGAAGAAGGGAGATGACTTTCTTGGGATGTGGTAGGGGAAGAAGGGAAGAAGAAAGAGGCTAGAGAATGCCAGCAGACAGTAAGAAGAAGGAAATAAAGGTTATAATTAATGTGGTACAGGGTTGGGGGGGGGAAGGAAAGAGACTGATCTCTGGGTTACAAGAAATAGGTGCACCTAATGTGGGTTGTAGTGGTACCTAATGTTGGCTAAAGGACCTTGAATATTCTTTTTTTTTTTTTTTTTTTGAGACAGAGTCTCACTTTGTCGCCCAGGCTGGAGTGCAGTGGCGTGATCTCAGCTCACTGCAACCTCTGCCTCCCAGGGTCAAGCGATTCTCCTGCCTCAGCCTCTCAAGTAGCTAGGATTACAGGCATGTGCCACCAAGCCTGACTAATTTTTGTATTTTTTTTTTTTAGTAGAGACGGGGTTTCACCATATTGACCAGGCTGGTCTCGAACTCTTGACCTCAAGTGATCCGCCTGCATTGGCCTTCCAAAGTGCTGGGATGACAGGCGTGAGCCACTGCGCCTGGTGGACCTTGAATATTCTTAAGCATGGAAACTCCTTGTTCAACATTTACTGGCCAGGTGCAGGTGGCTTATGCCGGTAATTCCAGCACTTTGGGAGGCCTAGGTGGGTGGATCACCTGAGGTCAGGTATTTGAGACCAGCCTGACCAATGTGGTGAAACCCTGACTTTACTAAAAATACAAAAAAAATTAACCAGGCATGGTGGTGTATGCCTGTAATCCCAGCTACTCAGGAGGCTGAGGTAGGAGAATTGCTTGAACTCGGGAGGCAGAGATTGCAGTGAGCCGAGATCATGCCACTGCACTCCAGCCTGGGTGACCCAGCAAGACTCTGTCTCAAAAACAAAACAAAACAAAACAAAAACATTTACTATGGGCCTCTTTTATATACTGCTAAGCCTGGGCTGTTCTGCTCATGACTGCTAAATGAGCACCAGACATTTAGGTACCTGAATACTTGTCATTTTGGGGCAAAAGAACCAGCTTATTCTTTTGCTCCGGAATGTGTTCAAATTAGATTTTATTCAAGTGTCAATACATTTTATAATGTTTTCTTCCCTATCTAATAGGAAATCCCCATTTGGAAGTACAGAAAGAAAGACTCCTGTTAAAAAGCTGGCTCCTGAATTTTCAAAAGTCAAAACAAAAACTCCTAAGCACTCTCCTATTAAAGAGGAACCATGTGGTTCCTTATCTGAAACTGTTTGTAAACGTGAATTGAGGAGCCAAGAAACCCCAGAAAAGCCCCGGTCTTCAGTGGACACCCCACCAAGACTCTCCACTCCCCAAAAGGGACCCAGCACCCATCCCAAGGAGAAAGCCTTCTCAAGTGAGATAGAAGATTTGCCGTACCTTTCCACCACAGAAATGTATTTGTGTCGTTGGCACCAGCCTCCCCCATCACCGTTACCATTACGGGAATCCTCTCCAAAGAAGGAGGAGACTGTAGCAAGTAAGGCATAGAGAACACTTGCTCTTATACCCTAGTGGTGGCGGTCAAGCTAACAAGTGTGAAAATGCCTTTGGCATTTTTAAAAAAGTGCAATCAATAAAGCAGAGTTCTGTCAAGAATGAGTAAGTTAACAGCCAGAGACAGACACTGTGCAGGCATTGCAAATAGATGGAATTACAGCAAAATGTGCTCAATGTATTTGCCTGCTTACAACACTGGGAGATGTGTTTGCCAGTAAGTTGCTCATCACAAGAGCACCAGACTTGGGGGTGTAATCTCCGGCAACTTGCATGCCCTCTGAAAGAAGGGTTTTCTGTGCTGTGAAATGCATAGAACTATACTTTGCCATGCACGACTGTTCCTGCAATTGATATTGTGTGAAATCTGGAAGGGTGGTCTTTGGGTGTTCTCAGGGGCCAATGGTAATTTTTGGGTTGGGGAGCCAGCTTGGGGTGGGGAATTTTCACCTGGGCCTCCGCTCTTTAACTATATAAATATTTATCTGTATATCTATGTCCCTGTCTGGGGGGCAGGAGGAATCTGCCAAAGACCAACAGTCTTACTTTATCTTACTATACTTCACAAAGGTTCTAAAATGTGAAGAGTTTACTTGGATTGCAGTAGCCCATTGGTTGTTCATATATTTAAATAAAATGGTCTACAAACTATTTTTCAAACAATAAGGACTATCTTGGGATATCTGAGCTGCTTGGGGAGGGTGTGGGATGTGGGACCTTGGTCTTCATTCCCTTTTTTTTTTCTTCATGGCTTCCACACAGAGATGCTCCCCTATCTTCTACATCAACCAGTAACTGGAATGTACCTTCAATCATGTAATATTAGTCTATGTCAGTCACTGCGGTTACTCTGGGGTAATGGTTGGGGAGGCCTTCTAGGATAGAGCCGCAGTCCCAAGTTTCTACCACTGTGTCTTGCCTAGCAGGATGGGGATAGAAATCCATTCCAGTGAGACAAGAGCGTTCTCCAGGCTTTGTTTGGCTGTTCTGGTGACAAAATTAAGTGGGAAAGCTAGATTAGTCGTCTTAATGATCTAACCTCTATTAGGCCTCACATTTGTGTACATGAGATAGATCAGGATCCTGATCTAGGTTCAGATTTTTGTTGGTTCAGTCAGTTGAACAGGTTCTTCCTTAATGGTTAACCTCTTTTGCTGCCATGGCAATGCTGCGTAACAACTTAAGAGAAACGTGAAGCAACTTCCCATCCGGGATTGGGTAATGGCTTGGTCCAGAGCTGTTCTGTGTGACTGGCTATTTTTGAAAATCCTGTCTTCCCTAGTACAGACAATTTCAAACACCTCTGAGATTGTGGGCATAGTGAAACAAAGGAGTCTGACTGGGGAGATCCCAGCCCCTTGAGGAGCCTGAGTTGTGAATAAACATGTGAATCCTTATTCTTGATGCCCCTATCTCAAGAGGAAGGCTCAATGGCTTGTTCTAGGGGAGCCAAAGTCTTTGTGCATGTTGTTCAGGCTGGACCAGCAAGGTAGTTTGTTTGGAGGGAGGAGGGAGCTGTTTAAGAAGACTACATATGTAAGTTTTGAGAACACTGATCTTTTATTTGAAAAATAGGGTCAACTTTTACTCACCTGCCATGTTCTGAGTTTAAGGTTTGATATCCTTGGCCATCAACTGTTGCAGGGAAACCACCCTAAATAATGAAGAAAAGAAGTCGTCTCAGTGTAAAAAAAAAAAGTGGTGGGCTTATTTTCTTTTCTTTTGTCTGTTGTTCCCTCTTCCCCTCCCCCAGAGAGAAATTCTCAAAAGAACAACTCAAAAAACAAAATGGCTTCCTAGTGAGAACTTCAGTGATGATCCTTTCCTCCATTTGGGGTATGGGCTTTTTTTCTTTTTACACTGAGATTATTCTTCTTTCCTGCATTATTTAGGGTGTCTGATGCCATCAAGTGTTGCAGGAGAAACTTCAGTCTTGGCTGGTGAGTAGAATAGGAATTGTGCTGGCTGGGCCTGGGGTGGGGGTTGGTGGGATGGTGGATGGTTGGGAGTTGCATTCCCCATCCACTGGATGTGGGAGAGTGAGATTTCTTGGTGTATGATTGATTACACTACTATAGACTTCAAAATGACGACAAATTTCAGTTGTTTTTCAGGAACTGCTATAGCATCATTATATGAATTGTCAGGTATTGGTTTAGGGTTTTTGTGATCCTGAGTTTGGCAGACTGCAATGGCATTTTAGGTTCTTTTATACCATAGCAAGGACACTGAATATGGCTTCAGGGAGGCCATAGAATGGATTCCTATCACTTGGTAACTTTGTCTCTTCTGGGGAGAGACCTCTTATCCTAGTGAATAGTTGTGCGACTTTGGATTTAAGGGTGGTTCCACCCCTCCTCCCTTTCTTTTTCTCTCTCTTTTTTTTCAGTTCCTTCTTGGAGGGACCACTCAGTAGAGCCTCTAAGGGACCCAAATCCTTCAGACCTTTTGGAGGTAGGTAACCAAGAGCACTCAATTGAAGAGAGTAAGAGATTAAATAGAACATGAGGGTATAACTGGAAAATGTCATAGTACTATGGATGAATTGAATAATTTTAAGGCCAGACAGAAACTTGATAAATTATCTAGTCCAGCTCCTTCATTTTATAGATAAAAAAACAGGTCTAGAGTAGTTAAGTGATTTATTAAAAACTAAATAGCTAGGTAATGTTCAAAACAAAGGTAGATTTTATGCTAAGTAGAAAAGTTAGGGCTGGGTGTGGTGGCTCACGCCTATAATCCCAGCACTTTGGGAGGCTGAGACAGGTGGATCACCTGAGGTCAGGAGTTAGAGATCAGCCTGGCCAATGTGGTGAAACCCCATCTCTACTAAAAATAAAAAAACTAGCCGGATGTGGTGGTGCACGCCTGTAATCCCAGCTACTCGAGAGGCTGAGACAGGGAGAATTGCTTGAACCCGGAAGGCGGAGGTTGCAGTGAGTCAAGATTGCACCAGTGCACTCCAGCCTGGGTAACAGAGTGAGACTCTATTAAAAAAAAAAAAAAAAAAAAAAAAGCATGTACCCCTCAGCCATAAAATTATATATTCCAAGCTCATTTGACTCTTGAAGTTTCGATTATTTTAAAGTCAGACTCTTACAAAGTATGGAGGCGGGGAGGGTTTATGACAGTCTGGGGGTTTTAGTTTGATGTGATGTTTACCTTGGAAAGTTATGGAAATGATTTTGAAATATGGAGATTCTAAAAGGATGTGGATGGGGAAAGGAGTATGTGTTTTGTTGATTCTGTTACCAGGAGGTTCCCATACTGTCCATGGAACCCACAGACTCAGGTAGAACCGGAAGGTGAAAGATTTTACATTCCTGGAAGCTGGAAATTAGTATACGTGTGTAACTAATATATGGTGATAAATAGCTTATCAGCTGCTTTTCTTTACACAGAACCTGGATGACAGTGTGTTTTCGAAGCGGCATGCAAAACTGGAGCTGGATGAGAAGAGAAGGAAAAGGTGAGGCCAGAGATGTCCATCCTGGAAACAACTGAGCCCTAGGACCTAGGACAGAGGATCAGGGAACCTGACCTCCCTTTTTCATGCTGTGGAGAATCTTGGAGTGCTTAACACTCTTATATTACTGGCTTCCCAGTTGGTTGAATATCTTAGTTGGAAATGGTAGTTGTTGTAGGTAAACATGTTTGGCCTCTTTTTGTGTATGACCTTCCTCAATTCTACTTTCTGTGGAACATCAACACATGATCTAGACGGTAGACCTAAACAGCTCTCCCTTAACCAGGCAGTCGTTTCTCTTTACCCTGTCTAGAGTAGTCAGCAAGGGTCTTCCTAGCATCTGGATTGTGTGAGTTGCTTTTATAGAGCAGGTTTTGGGTAAACAGTAATGTTGGGTTTGTTTGTTTTGTTTGGTTTGTTTTTCCCAGATGGGATATTCAGAGGATCAGGGAACAAAGAATTTTACAGCGACTGCAGCTCAGAATGTATAAAAAGAAAGGAATTCAGGAATCTGAGCCTGAGGTTACCTCATTTTTCCCTGAGCCAGATGATGGTAAGTTGTGTCCATCTAAAAGAGTAGGTTTTTCTTTCTTTCTTTTTTTTTTTTTTTTTGAGACAGAGTCTTGCTCTGTCTCCCAGGCTGGAGTGCAGTGGCGCAATCTCGGCTCACTGCAAGCTCCGCCTCCCGGGTTCACGCCATTCTCCTGCCTCAGCCTCTCCGAGTAGCTGGGACTACAGGCGCCCGCCACCACGCCCGGCTAATTTTTTTGTATTTTTAGTAGAGACGGGGTTTCACCGTGGTCTCGATCTCCTGACCTCGTGATCCGCCCGCCTCGGCCTCCCAAAGTGCTGGGATTACAAGCGTGAGCCACCGCGCCCAGCCAAGAGTAGGTTTTTCAAAGGAGGAGGAGGGTGCAAGGCTCCAGGGTACAACTTGCTCTGAATGAATGAAATGTATTTTGGAGCAGATATAGCTTCTAGACATTTCCCATCTGTATTACTAATAAGCTCTCGTTTGACTTTCTCCCATAGTTGAAAGTTTGATGATTACCCCCTTCTTGCCTGTTGTAGCATTTGGACGACCATTACCAAAATTAACTCCACAGTAAGTATACATTTTTTTTCTCCCATTCCAGGTAACCTGCACATTCCTTTCAGACTTCATGGAAGCCTAGATATGAGGTGCAACCAGGTGGCTTAGGGATAGCCATGGGTCTTTGACAGAAATGAGGCTACCTGGGCAACTAGCTTTTGTAATGAGATTCCTAAGCCAATAATTAGAAGGATTGCTTTTTGAGTTAGAAATAGATGATTCCATCACTTTAATGGTACACAGTTGCTCTGGCTTTGAGGCAGGAAAGACACTCCAAACTAGTCAGGGATAGGAGTGGTAAGGGACACAGTGACTTTTCTGTAGTTGGTATCATGTCCACACTGAATCCCTTCTAGTCTTGCAAGTTGATTTCCTCATCCTTTTTTGCCAGGAATTTTGAGCTACCCTGGTTGGATGAGCGTAGCCGATGCAGATTGGAGATCCAGAAGAAGCAAACACCTCACCGGACGTGTAGGAAATAGCTGTGCTGGCAAGAACCCTGTCTTCAGATAGTTGTAGCATGCCATTCCTGAGAGTGGCAGAGACCTGTATATGTGACCTTTGTCCTCACATATGTTATCACTCGCTGATAATACCCTTTCATACTCCCTTGACGTTGTTTTCATCACTCTGATTTCACAAAAACTCTTTCATTCGGCTAATTGTGAGTTATGGAGGGTGATTGGGATTTCTTTTCCCTTTTTTGGGAAATGGGCTCTCAAGCTAAAGCTAGAGGATGGCAGATTGAGAAGTTTCAGGGGTCTGTTTCTATACATTTGCCTATGTTAAAAGGGTAAAAGGGCTCTCTTCATTAGACATGTGGAAGATGAAGCAACCTCTTCCTTTAGAGCTGTGCCTGCATGGCACTCTTCTCACCCTGGTACACCCTCCTTATAGTGGGTATAGTGATTTTTAACCCTAAAATAAAACAAACAACCTCACCATGAGCTTTGGGACCGGAAGAGGAATGACAAGTGAAGCGATGAAGCAAGCCATCTTCCCAAGAGTAGAAAAGACATCGGAGAGTTGGTAGATAACTGTCTGAAAAGATAGTTGTTCTCTTAAAACTATTCTGTGATACAGTCATGTGGGAAGGGATGTTTGGCTGCGATTATTTTTTCAGTTAATGGGTAACTGAATTTCTTTACCCCTCAAAAAACAAAATTTTTGGAAAAGAAAGTGGGGATGGTTAGTTTCAGAACAAGTTACAGCTGTAAACAAAAGCAGTTAGCATTTGGGATGGCATGCCAAAACCTGTATAAATGTCCTTGTATCACATCACTTCTCAAGTATTCCTTCATTGGGCTTCATCCTTTTAGCTGAGCTCTTGGTGGTGGGATAGAGACTTAGGGAGGGTAGGGGGAGTGTGTGGAAATAGGTGCTTCCTTTGGCTGGCAAATGCCTACATCTTGAAACAAACAGATGTACCTAATGAGCTTCTCCATTCACTTTGTAAAAATAATTTGTATGTGTACCATCTTGGTCCTCTCTCCTCCCCTGTTTTGTTAAAATATCAGGATAGCACTCCCAGGCCACTTTGGTCTCAGTGTAAGATCTCTATTAACTATCTGAAAGGAAAATAGAGCCAAGACCTCTGGTCTCAAATATATAGGAATTGCCTTTCTTTAGTCTTCAGGACTATTGTGTGAAAACAAGTAGGGGTCTAATCTCCTAGAAGGTAGGGGCTTTTATCCTTAAAGAGAATATGTCCCCAGATTATTAGCACTTTTAGAGGAGAAGCCAAGGTATGTAGGGTGTGTGGCTGGCCCATCAGTGGAGCACGAGAGAGAATGGGATACCATTGTGGGAAGAGAAGAAAAGTTCCTCAGGGGCCTCCCACTGCTAAAGCTTTTTGTGAGATGTTGATCTGTGCTTCCTGGATTTGACTTTTAAAGGAATTATTCTGGCAGCACATGTGGTATTCTTGGATGATCTTGCTGCTCTTATTTCTCCTTTTGTGTGTGTGTGTGTGTGTGTGTGTGTGTGTGTGTGTGTGTGTGGCTATGGGTTTTCATTTGTAACTCCATCTGCTTAGGAGAGTGGGCTCTCTATAAGGGAACCTGCTGTAAACTTCATTGCAGCAAGGATGTAGAGAGAAATAGGACTTAATTCCACTAGGGGCTCTCATCTCACACCTTAAGAAGGAGATTTCTAGAAAAACTGGGCCAGATTTTCTTTGTTCTCCATCATTTTAATGTGGCAGGCTGTTCAGTTTTCTTACTCTTACCTATGTTATATTTCTTCATAACGTGTCCGAAAAGAAAAAAGACCTAATCAGTGTCTCTTGACTTTGTTCTTTGATCCCTCTCAGTTTCTTCTTGATTTCAGCATGTGTCGGATTTCTAATTTTGGGTATGAGTTAGCAAATTTAACCATTATGTTTGTGCCCTACCCAGGGGACTCCCCAGTTTCTGACTTGAAGTAGACTGAGAAGAATCCACAAGGTGCTATCTGGCCAGACTTAAGTAGATTCTACTTCCTTGGTTCTCTCTCTCCCTGAGGACCTCTTATTTTATTGTCCCCTCTTCTAGGTTAATTCTCCTTTGATTTGACTTTGTTGAGAAGGAGGTTGGACAGTAGATTAGCAAAGTTCCAAGTGCAAAATTACAGTGTGTTAGAGTGTGGGGGGAAAATTAGTCTTATTTTTCCCTACATGGGATACAACACTGTGAATTCAATCTTCAACTGAAGGCCCTGCAGTTCTCTTAAAACATAGCTGTTTGTTTTTCTTTAACAAAGTTTAAGCTAGTGTTAATAAATTAAAAAAAATTGCTTGTCTGTCTACTTCAGCTTTGTTTTATGCCCATTTCATATTGTTGTCTGTGTTGTAATTCATAACTTTTGATACCATTTCTGATGTGTAAAATTGGTTGTCTTGTAAATATCTTATAAAGAGTTCAATTGTAAATAAACTATTGTGGCTGTTAATTTTTGAACTTCTGCTTCAATTTATTATATTTATTGGCAAACAAACAATTCTGCTTGTATATTTGAAACATTGGAAAAAAATCCATTTTCACAATAAAAAAGAATAACACATTATTTTCCCCTTTATATAAGGTACTCACTTCCATTTGTGTATAAGTAGAATGTATGATTTATCCTTCTTTGTCCAGTGTGCTTCCTTAAGTATAATCAGCAACTTGGCTGGGCACAGTGGCTCACACCTGTAATCCCAGCACTTTGGTGGCTGAGGTGGGCAGATCACTTGTGGTCAGAGGTTCAAGACCAGCCTGGCCAACACAGTAAAACATGGTAAAACCCCATCTACTAAAAATACAAAAATTATCCAGGTGTGGTGGCATGCACCTGTTATCCCAGTTACTTGGGAGGCTGAGGCAGGAAAATCTCTTGAACCTGGGAAGTGGAAGTTGCAGTAAGCCAAGATCAAGCTACTGCACTGCAGCCTGGGCGACAGCGAGACTATCCCACCCCCACCCCACAAAAAAAAGGGTCGGGCGCGGTGGCTCACATTTGTAATCCCAGCACTTTGGGAGACTGAGGCGGGTAGATCACCTGAGGTTAGAAGTTCGAAACCAGCCTGGCCAACATGGTGAAACCCTGTCTCTACTAAAAATACAATAAATTAGCCAGGCGTGGTGACAGGCACCTGTAATCCCAGCTACTCGGGAGGCTGAGGCAGGAGAATCTCTTGAACCCAGGAGGCGGAGGTTGTAGTGAGCTGAGATCATGCCATTGCACTCCAGCCTGGGTGATAGAGGGAGACTCCAACTCCAAAAAAAAAAAAAGTATAATTAACAATTTTAGAAACAAGAGATTACAGGATACTTGGTCCCTGGTGTCTAAGTTAACAAAATCTTACAGTTGGAAAGACCTTAGAGGTCATCTAGTGTGACCCCAATATGTGATTTACCCTTGATAACATTCCAGACAAGCGAATTCCAGGTTCTGCTTCAACACTTTTTCTACACACATTTTTCCCCCTAAGTGTTTGAAAATTCTTGCTTGTTGACAAAAATCTAACTTCTTGTAACTTAAACTCATTGGTTTTTGCTTTGCCTTCTAGGATGATGAAAAAAAGACCAATCCCTCCTTTTCTTCATAGTCCCTAAAGATCGCTGTGGGCTCCAGGCCCGGCGCGGTGGCTCACGCCTGTAATCCCAGCACTTTGGGAGGCCGAGGCGGGCGGATCACGAGGTCAAGAGATCGAGACCATCCTGGCCAACATGGTGAAACCCTGTCTCTACTAAAAATACAAAAAAATTAGCCAGGCGTGGTGGCGGGTGCCGGTAGTCCCAGCTACTGGGGAGGCTGAGGCAGGAGAATGGCAGGAACACGGGGGGCGGAGCTTGCAGTGAGCAGAGATCGCGCCACTGCACTCCAGCCTGGGCAACAGAGCGAGGCTCCGTCTCAAAAAAAAAAAAAAAAAAAAGATGCTGTGGCTATCCCAAGTCTTCTCTTCATGCTAAACATTCAGAGATCTTACAATTGCTCCTTGAAAGAAAATATTCTTGTTTTTCAGTTCCCTCTGAATGAGTGAACAATTTACTCATCTCCATTCAAAAATTGGACCCAGGCCAGGCGTGGTGGCTCACGCCTGTAATCCCAGCACTTTGGGAGGCCAAGGCGGGTGGATCACGATGTCAGGAGTTCAAGAGCAGCCTGACCAACATGGTGAAACCCCGTCTCTACTAAAAATACAAAAATTAGCTGGGCATGGTGGTGCGCACCTGTAATCCCAGCTACACAGGATGCTGAGGCAGGAGAATCGCTTGAACCTGAAAGGCGGAGGTTGCAGTCAGCCCAGATTGCACCACTGCACTCCAGCCTGGGCGACAGAGAGAGACTCCGTCCCAAAAAAAAAAAAAAAAAATTGGACCCAGACTAAACAACTGAAGGACAAAGTGGCAGACTATCACTTTCCTTATTTAGGCACTAAACTTGACAGCCTTATTTGCACCAGTTTAGTCTGTGATCGATAAGATCCTCCAGGTCTTTTTCTTTAACACTTATTAAATCATATATCCTCCATTTTGAACTCAGGCAGTTGGCTTTTGGAGCTGGACTTATAAGTTGTCACGTTTGGCCACTTGTCTAATTAGCTGAGATTGTTTGAATTTTCTTTTTTTCTTTTTTTTTTGAGACAGAGTCTCTTTGTCTCTCAGGCTGGAGTGCAGTGGCACGATCTCGGCTCACTGCAAGCTCTACCTCCCGGGTTCACGCCATTCTCCTGCCTCAGCCTCCTGAGTAGCTGAGACTACAGGCGCCCGCCACCACGCCTGGCTATTTTTTTTTAATTTTTAGTAGAGATGCGGTTTCACCGTGTTAGCCAGGATGGTCCCGATCACCTGACCTCGTGATCTGCCCGCCTCGGCCTCCCAAAGTGCTGGGATTACAGGCGTGGGCCACCGCACCCGGCCTTGAATTTTCTTTTAATCTCTGAAGGCATTCATAATTACTTCCAGTTTCATGTTATCTATAAATTTGATAAACATCAGGATCCTTAACCATGTCATTTATAAAAATTTACTCAGGAAAGGCCGGGCACGGTGGCTCACGCCTGTAATCCCAGCACTAGCACTTTGGGAGGCCGAGGTGGGCGGATCACGAGGTCAGGAGATAGAGACCATCCTGGCTAACACGGTGAAACCCTATCTCTACTAAAAACATAAAAAGTTAGTCGGGCGTGGTGGCAGGCGCCTGTAGCCCCAGCTACTCGGGAGGCTGAGGCAGGAGAATGGCGTGAACCCGGGAGGCGGAGCTTGCAGTGGACGGAGATCACCCCACTGCACTCCAGCCTGGGAGACAGAGAGAGACTCCTTCTCAAAAAAAAAAAAAAAAAAAATTTTTTTTACTCCGGAAAGAAGTCTATGCTACAGTGGCCTTTGATACATACATTATTAACGTGCACTTCTGTAGGTGCACTAAAAACTTAGCTCATGTGCTTTGTGTATCCTTATAATAGTCCAAAGAAAATACACTGATTCTAGGCCGGGCGCGGTGGCTCACGCTTGTAATCCCAGCACTTTGGGAGGCCGAGGCGGGCGGATCACGAGGTCAGGAGATCGAGACCACGGTGAAACCCCGTCTCTACTAAAAATACAAAAAATTAGCCGGGCGCGGTGGCGGGCGCCTGTAGTCCCAGCTACTCGGAGAGGCTGAGGCGGGAGAATGGCGTGAACCCGGGAGGCGGAGCTTGCAGTGAGCCGAGATTGCGCCACTGCACTCCAGCCTGGGTGACAGAGCGAGACTCCGTCTCAAAAAAAAAAAAAAAGAAAATACACTGATTCTTTTCAATGGTGACAAATGCCTTGCCAAAATCAAAGAATTTCCATAAACCTTAAGAAGGAAATAATGTCAGGATTTTGAATCAACATCTGTTTCTACTGACCATTTATTTTTAAGTAGGTTCTAAAATCCTGACAAGGGCAGTAGCTCATGCCTGTAGTCACAGCACTTTGGGAGGCTGAGAGGAAAGGATCGCTTGATCCCAGCCAGGAGACAAGCCTGGGCAAGAGCGAGACCCCATCTCTACAAAAAATAAAAAATTAGCCGGGTGTGGTAGTGTGTGCCTGTTGTCCTAACTACTAAGGAAGCTGAGGCAAGGAGGTCACCTGTGCCTAGGAGATCAAGGCTGCAGTGAGCCGCGCCACTGCCCTCCAGCCTGCGCAACAGAGTGAGACCCTGCCTCAAAAAAGCCAAAACAAAACCGATAATACTGGCATCACACCAGCCTGCACTTTGGGACAGGTGATGGCTGGGGTGGGAAGAAACGTTAAGAGGAAATGAGAACACAGAGAAAACGCTGCGACAAGTCCTCTGGCTTCACTGCAGACAACTGGTTTCTCCTTCGCCCGTTATCTTAAACCAGGCTGGTGTAGCAAATCTGACGCAGCACTACAGCTTTTAAGATTCACCTTGATTCGTGATTTTACCAAGCAAAGGAATGCAGTAAATTGACCTGCTTCAAACGTAGGTAGAAGTGAGAAATGGAAACAGAAAACCATGAAACAGCCCCAGTGTTGCAGTGACGCTGTGACAGGTTGACGCCTTCCACTCGGGAAGCCCAAGATGGCCGGGCCAGGAACCCGGGAGGCTGCTGATGTCTCAATTCCCTTCGCCCTAGGCCTGCCCAAGGGAAGTCAGGAGCCGCGCCACGCCCCCTTACATCACCGATAGACGTAATCCGGTTCGGCCGCAAACGTGCCGCAGGCCTAGGCCCCGCCCAGTGCCCCCCCACCCCCACAAGCGGGATGGCCGAGCGCCGCACGCTTAGCCCGCCGGGACTAGCTATCCAGCCTCCCAGCAGCCTCTGCGACGGGCGCGGTGCGTAAGTACCTCGCCGGCGGTAGCCGTTCTCCGTGAGATGGCGGACCGCCGGCGGCAGCGCGCTTCTCAAGACACCGAGGACGAGGAATCTGGTGCTTCGGGCTCAGACAGCGGCGGCTCCCCGTTGCGGGGAGGCGGGAGCTGCAGCGGTAGCGCCGGAGGCGGCGGCAGCGGCTCTCTGCCTTCACAGCGCGGAGGCCGAATCGGGGCCCTTCATCTGCGGCGGGTGGAGAGCGGGGGCGCCAAGAGCGCTGAGGAGTCGGAGTGTGTGAGTGCGCGCAGGCGGGGCGGGGTGGGGACCGGGCGGCGAGCCGGCCGGGGGCGGGGTGTAGGTAATGCTAGGTGTCTGTGAATTGATAGTAGATACTGGGACTTTTTTTTTTGTTTTTGAGAGAAAAGGGGAGTTATCCCAATGAGTTTGCATCCGGAGTCCAAGGGAAGAAGGAGGATTGGGGGTTTCTGGGAGGATGGCAGAGCCGCTGGGGATGGAAAGCGGATGTTTATTCAGAAATCGGGGCTGGAGGGAAGGAGACCAGACCTGCCTTGGCTACTACTTGTTAAAGATTTACCTATCTGTGTCTCCCTCTCCAACCATTTTGTGCTGAGTCTTCAGCTTTTCACCCACATTTCTTTACTGGGCTCCCCACCTCTGGAAATCACAGAACTAACCCATGTCTTTTACTTTCCTTCAGGAGAGTGAAGATGGCATTGAAGGTGATGGTGAGTAGCATCTTTTACCCCATTAGGACGAGAGTTTTTTTTTTTTAACATAAACTCAGGTCATCTGTTTCCAACAGTCGACATTCTCACACACTGTCACGGATTTAGGGCCACAGAGTGGCTTTTTGTAGCATAGTGATTAAGAGCATAGGTTTTAGCAGTATAGTCTTGAGCAAGTTACCCTCTGAGCCTGTTTCTCCTTCTGTAAGTGGGGACTATAATTTTATCCACGTTGTAGGTTGATGTCAGAATTAAATGAGACTCTTAGTCTGACATATAATAAGCAGCCAAAAAATGTTTCTGGGTTTCTTTTTTTCCACATATTTCTGTTTTATTTCAGCTGTTCTCTCGGATTATGAAAGTGCAGAAGACTCGGAAGTGAGTATGACAGGTTTTTTCCTATGGTATAGATCAGAAATGCTTTTTAAAAACGTGTACACACCTTCGTTGCAAACGTACCGTGACGTCCGTGTTTATCCTCTTGTGCATTCTTCATTTATGCTTCTGAAAAAGTGTTACAGAAGGCCTTGTTCAATTTAGACCTAGGGAAAACTTGGGGCATGCCATATCAAGCCACAGGTGTTATACTGTTAGTTGGCTTCTCTTCCTGTCTGAAGAATATAAGGTTCTAAATAAGAGAGTGAGGACATCTTGAAGTCCTCTGAACGATGTTTGACAGTTTGTTTTATGCAGTGTAGGTTGAGAAGCCAGCCAGTTGAATATTTTTTTCCAAATCTATCTGAAGACTTTGAAAGGGTAGGATTCGGAATGTTTTGTGCCAAGAGCATCCATCATTTTATAGGTGGGGATTTTTCTGTTTTTAGGATAAAGTTTCCTGTCTTTTGGATAAACTACTAGAGATGCCATCAGAATAAATGTTTGTTTCCTGGGTTGTTGAGTGGAGTCCTGAGTTCTGGTAATGGGATTATATGTAGGGGGAATTGGATGGTGGATCAAAGATTTTGTCTATACATTTTTAGAAGTGTTACTACATTTTAGAATCTGTTAAGCCCTTGAGGATGGAATAGTGAACACTATAACAAAATTCCTATCTTTAGAGATCTTACAACTTAATAAGGAAGTCAGACAAACATTCAAGCAATTGTACCACTTGCTGATAGGGGGTAGCACTGGGATAGGGCTAAGTAGGGTGTTACAGCTGGGTACTGAATCCATCTTAGGCAGTCAGGAAATATTAAAGAGTTGGCTGGGTAAAATGTGTTCTAGGCAGAGAGAACAACAGTCGAAAGCCCACAGGGGCAGGGAGCAGTGGCTCACGCCTGTAATCCCAGCACTTTGGAAGGCTGAGGCAGACGGATCACTTGAGGCCATGAGTTTGAGACCAGCCTGGCCAACATGATGAAACCCCATCTCTACTAAAAAATATAAAAATTAGCTGGGTGTGGTGATGCATGCCTGTAATCGCAGGCTGAGATACGAAAATCGTTTGATCCTAGGAGATGGAGGTGGCAGTGAGCTGAAATCATGCCACTGCACTCCTACCTGGGTAACAGAGTGAGACTCTGTCTCAAAAAATAAATAAATAAATAAATAAAAGCCCGTAGGGGTACAAAAAAAAAATAGTAATTAGAATGAATAAGATCTAAACCCAGCGTGATACCTGTAATCCCAGCACTGTGGGAGGCCAAGGTGGGCCAGTCACTTGAGGCCAGGAGGTCAAGACCATCCTGGCCAACATGGCAAAACTCCATCTCTGCTAAAAATACAAAAATTAGCAGATCATGGTCACGCATGCCTGTAATTCCAGCTACTCAAGTGGCTGAGGCAGGAGAATCCCTTGAGCCTGGGAGGTGGAGGTGGCAGTAAGCCATAATCACACCACTGTACTCCAACCTGGGCAACAGAGCAAGACTGTCTCAGAACATTTAAAAAATAAGAATGGTTAAGATCTAGAATTTCATATTTGCAACATGGTGACTACAGTCAACCAGTAACTTATTGTACACTTAAAAATAACTATTGGCTGGGCACAGTGGCTCAGGCCTGTAATCCCAGCACTTCGGGAGGCTGAGGTGGGTGGATAACGAGGTCAAGAGATCGAGACCATCCTGGCCAACATGGTGAAATCTTGTCTCTATTAAAAATACAAAAATTAGCTGGGTGTGGTTGCATGTGCCTGTAGTCCCAGCTACTCGGGAGGCTGAGGCAGGAGAATTGCTTGAATCCGGGAGGCGGAGGTTGCAGTGGACCGAAATCACACCACTGCGCTCCAGCCTGGTGACAGGGCAAGACTCCATCTCAGAAAAAAAAAAAGTATTAATAAAAGAATGTAATTGAATTGTTTGTAACAAAGAATTAATGCTTGAGGCGATCCATACTCCATTTACACTTACGTGATTATTACACATTGTATATCTATATAAAAATATCTCATGGCCCGAGTGTGGTGGCTCACACCTGTAATCCCAGCACTTTGGGAGGTCGAGGCGGGTGAATCACCTGCGGTCAGGAGTTCGAGACCAGCCTGGCCAACATGACGAAACCCATTTTCAGTCTCTATTGAAAATAAGAAAAATTAGCTAGTCGTGGTTGCAGGCGCATGTAATCCCAGCGACTCAGGAGGCTGAGGCAGGAGAATCACTTGAACCCAGGAGGTAGAGGTTGCAGTGAGCCAAGATTGTGCCATTGCACTTCATCTTGGGCAACAAGAGCAAAACTCTGTCTCAAAAAAAAAAAAAAATCTCATGTACTGCATAAATATATACCTACTGTGTACTCAACAAAAATTAAAAACTTTTTTCTTTTTTTTTTGCTTGAGATGGAGTCTTGCTCTTTAACCCAGGCAAGAGTGCAGTCAGTGGCATGATCTTGGCTCACTGCAACCTCCGCCTCCTGGGTTCAAGCGATTCTCCTGTCTCAGCTTCCCGAGTAGCTGGGATTACAGGTGCATGCCACCACGCCCAGCTAATTTTTGTATTTGTGGTAGAGATGGGGTTTTACCATGTTGGCCAGGCTGGTCATGAACTCGTGACCTTAGGTGATCCGCCCGCCTCAGCTTCCCAAAGTACCGGGATTACGGGTGGATTATGGGTGTGAGCCACTGTGCCCAGCCCTCTTTTTTTTTTTTTTTTTTAAAAAAGGCGGGGTCTCACTCTGTTGCCCAGTCACCCAGGCTGGAGTGCAGCTGTGGGATCACAGCTCACTACAGCCTCCAACTGCTGGGTTCAACCAGTCCTCCTGCCTTGACCTCCCAAAGTGCTGAGATCACAAGTATGAGCCACCATATCCAGCCAAAAAAAAAAAAAAAAAATTCCCAAATTTTTTTTTTTTTTTTTTTTGAGATGGAGTGTTGCTCTGTTACCCAGGCTGGAGTGCAATGGCTCGATCTCGGCTCACTGCAACCTCTGCCTCCTGGGTTCAAGTGATTCTCCTGCCTCAGTCTCCCGAGTAGCTGGGATTATAGGCGCATGCCACCACGCCCCCCAAATTTTTGTGTTTTTAGTAGAGACGGGGTTTCACCATGTTGGTCAAGCTGGTCTGGAACTCCCGACCTCAGGTGACCCACCTGCCTCGGCCTCCCAAGGTGCTGGGATTACAGGCATGAGCCACTGTGACCCCCATTTTTTTTTGTTTTGTTTTGTTTTTTAAGATGGAGTCTCACTCCGTTGCCAGGCTGGAGTGTGGTGGTGCAATCTCGGCTCACTTCAGCCTCCGCCCCGCCGGGTTCAAGTGATTTCTCCTGCCTGAGCCTCCCAAGTAGCTGGGACTACAGGTGCGCACCACCACGCTCAGCTAATTTTTGTATTTTTAGTAGAGACGGGGTTCCACCATGTTGGCCAGGATGGTCTCCATCTCTTGACCCTTGTGATCTACCCACCTCAGCCTCCCAAAGTGCTGGGATTACAGGCGTGAGCTACTGCGCCTGGCCCAAAATTTTTTTAAAAAGAGAAAAAGCCCAGATAGAGAAGATAGAGAGCGTTTGGGAACTTGGGAGTAGTTAGGTGTGACTGGAGCATTGTTGGGACAGGGTAGGTAGTAGAAATAAAGACAAATTGGTGAGCAGGGGCCACTAATTGGTGAGGTGGGAGGATTGCTTGAGCCTGGGAGGTGGAGGTTGCAGTGAATCAAGATTGTATCACTGTATTCCAGCCTGGGCAACAAAGCAAGATCCTGTCTCAAAAAAGAAAGTGATATGATTGGATTTATTTATTTATTTATTTAATTTTTATTTACTGTTTTTTTTTTTTTTTTTTTTTTTTTTGAGATGGAGTCTCACACTGTCAGATGCCCAGGCTGGAGTGCAGTGGTGCGATCTCGGCTCACTGCAGCCTCCACCTCCCAGGTTCAAGCGATTCTCCTGCCTCAGCCTCCCAGGTAGCCAGGTAGCTGGGACTACAGGTGCACGACACCACACCCAGCTAATTTTTTTTTTAATTTTTAGTAGAGATGGGGTTTCACCATGTTGGCAAGGCTGGTCTTGAACTCCTGACCTCAAGTGATCCACCCGTCTTGGTCTTTCAAAGTGCTGGGATTACAAGCATGAGCCACTATGCTTTGTCTGATTTAAATTTTAAAGAAGTGTTTTTCAGATCCAGAGAACACTTGCATCAGAAAATCCAATTAGCCATTCTCTACTGAAACAGACTCTTGGGAGGGGCATTGGGGACTCAGACGTTTATGTATTAAAGAATATCCCAGGTTGATACTATGTACTGTAAAATTTGAGGATTCTTTTACAGCAGTTATTTTGTCCGCAGTGAGGAGGAACAAGATCAGAGACAGAAATGCTAGATAAGAAAGCTGTTGTAGGAATCTAGTTTTAAGTAGTGAGTGTGGCATGGAATAGAGTGGTGATAGGGAAAATAGAAGTGGACAGAATTCAGAGTTACAAGTGGTTTTGGGATGGGGAATATTTGCTGCAGTACAGATGCTTTTTGATTTATGGTGTAGTTATATCCCATCCTGGTAAACTCATCATAAGTTCAGAAGTTCAAGATAACTTCTTGGCTAACTTGGAGCAGCAGCTCTCTGTTGCTATCCAGCATCTCGAGAAGTACGATTTCTTTTTTTTTTTTTCTTTTTTTAAGACAGAGTCTCACTCTGTCTCATTCTGTCTGCAGTGGCATGATCTCAGCTCACTGCAACCTCTGCCTCCCGGGTTCAAGTGATTCTCGTGCCTCAGCCTCCCGAGTAGCTGGGATTACAGGTGCACGCCACTATGCCTGGCTAATTTTTTTTGTATTTTTAGTAGAGACGGGGTTTCATCATGTTGGACAGGCTGGTCTTGAACTCTTGACCTGGTGATCCGCTTGCCTCGGCCTCCCAAAGTGCTGGGATTACAGGTGTGAGCCACGGTGCCTGGCCTCTTTTTTATTTTTAAAAAATATTTTTAATAGAGATGGGGTCTCTCTATGTTGCCCAGGCTGATCTTGAACTCCTGAACACCAGTACCGTACAGGTCCTACAGCTGTTGGTGCTTTGTTGTGCACTTACATTTTGGGTCTTGGGGGATACCTGGTAACTTACTTTGTTGCAGTGTTGTCTGAAGGTTTTGGCTTCTTTTTTATTTTTTGAGACAGAGTCTTGCTGTCGCCCAGGCTGGAGTGCAGTGGCTTTGCCTTCCAGGTTCAAGCTATTCTTGTGCCTCAGCCTCAAGAACTCCCACCTTGGCCTCCCAAAGTGCTGGGATTACATGTGTGGTGAGCCACTGCACCCAGCTGAGAAGTACAGTTTCTACTGAATGTTTATGGCTTTCATACCACAATAAAGTCAAAATTATAAGTTGAACCATCATACATCAGGGACCGTCTGTAGTCACTAGAGAATGGAAACGTTGGAAAAACTGACAGGCAATATGGAGTGTTCACTGAGTTTTGGGGATTGTGAATTTATAGCAGCTTACCATTCTATATGTAAGGGAGTTTGGATGTTATTCTAATGGCAAGGAAAGAACCACTGAAGGCTTAAATGTGGAGGATGAATTGTGGGTGAGGCACAAAGGAAGACGAGAGGCAGAAGAGCTGTTTAGAGGTTGTTAGGATAGTCCAAGGAGCATGACGATGGTGCCCCTAAAGAAGGTTCATGCTTGTGGGAATGGCAAGATGTGGACAGATTAGAGAGAGATTCTAGTGTTACTAACAACCCCTTCATTGATTGAATGTGGAACCTGAATTAAGGAGTCAAAGGAGGCCAGGTACTGTGGCTCATGCCTGTAATCACAGCACTTTGGGAGGCTGAGGCAGGTGGATTGCTTGAGCCCGGGATCTTGAGACCCACCTGGGCAACATGGAAAAATCCTGTCTCTACAAAAGAAAAGTAGAAAAAAAAATTATCCGGTCTTGGTGGCGCAGGCCTGTGGTCCCAGCTACTGAGGAGGTTCAGGCAGGAGGATCATCTAAGCCCGGGGAGGTCAAAGCTGTAGAGCTGTGATCATGCCACAGCACTCCAGTCTGGACAACAAAGTGAGACCCTGACTCAGAAAAAGAAAAAGGAGTCAAAGGAATGTGCAGGTTGATGAATGGTGTTGAATGGTGTTAACTGTTAAGGAAGGGACAGCAGGAGAAGAGTTCTGGAAGGACAGTGGTGGGTTAGGTTTTGGATGTTTTGAGATCGAGAAGGTGTGGGACTTTTAGGTGGTGATATTTGGTAAATAGTTTTTGATTCCTAATTGCTCATACCTTTCTGAGTTTTCATTTCATTTTTGAGTTTTTCCAATTCTGATTGATGTTCTTTTATGCCTTATATAATTTTCTTAATGTCTTTTTAGCTCATTTTGAAATAGAAGTTGCAATTTTGATATGATATGCGGATGTCTTTCTGGCATGCTTTCATTGTCTGTAGGAATGCTATTATTTTTTCTTATAACTTTATATGGGATTTAACTTCAATGTTTTCTGTTCATTTTTATGTAAAATTAGTTTTCCTGGTCTTTTAGAAGGAAGCATGATTTAGAGTAGCTTTTTCTAACTTCACAGAGCTTCTTCTGTTGTTTTTCTGTGGTGGTGAGAAATATGGTGGCTTGCTTTCTGAGATTTGTTGCTTTTGTTCCCTTTCCCAGCTTGTTCTGGACCATCCCCGTCCTACTGAATTTGGTCCTGCTCTCAACAGTTTCTCTTCTAGGAACTCCCTTCTAGGGACAGTGTAGGGCCCTGTCCCTAGAAGGAAGCCCTGGCAGCCAGGTCAGCTTCATCCCTTCAGACTTTATTTTTTTATTTTATTTATTTTTTTTTTTTGAGACAGAGTCTCACTCTGTCACCCAGGCTGGAGTGCAGTGGCACAATCTCAGCTCACTGCAACCTCTGTCTCCCGGATTCAAGTGATTCTCCTGCCTTAGCCTCCCAAGTAGCTGGGACCTCGTGTGCCACCATGCCCAGCTAATTTTTGTATTTTTAGTAGAGATGAGGTTTCACCATGTTTTCCAGGCTGGTCTCGAACTCCTGACTCAGATGATCCACCCACCTCGGCCTCCCAAAGTGATGGGATTTACAGGCATGAGCCACCCTGCCTGGCCCCCTTGCTAGTTTTAAATGCTGTTCTCAGTTTTGACTGTTGTGCTTCCCCTTGATTGCCTGTTGGTTATTTCAGTGTTCTCCTGTTCTCAGGTCCATTTGCTTTCTCTCTGCTTTCTCCTGCGTGGACACCAGTACTGTACAGGTCCTACAGCTGTTGGTGCTTTATTATGCACTTACATTTTGGGTCTTGGGGGATACCTGGTAACTTTGTTGCAGTGTTGTCTGAAGGTTTTGGCTTTTTTATTTTTTGAGACAGAGTCTTGCTGTCGCCCAGGCTGGAGTGTGGTGGCTTTGCCTTCCAGGTTCAAGCTATTCTTGTGCCTCAGCCTCCTGCGTAGCTGGGATTACAGGTGTGTGCCACCATGCCTGGCTAATTTTTGTATTTTTAGTAGAGACACGGTTTTACCATGTTGGCCAGGCTGGTCTTGAACTCCTGACCTCAGGTGATCCACCCACCTTGGCTTCCCAAAGTGTTGGGATTACGGGCGTGAGCCACTATGTCTGGCCAGGGTTTCGGTTTGGGTCTTGATTTTGCTGTCCAGAGCTCTCATTCCATGTGGAGATTTGAAGAGAGATAAACTGTGCCACTGCCATTTTCTGAGAGTCTTCCAAGAATTCTTTTTATGTTTTTGGCAAATGGGTCTCCTTATTTTCCCAAGCTGGGCTTGAACCTGAACTTACAATCCTCCCACATCAGCCATCAGTTTCTTGAATAGCTGAGACAATAGGTTCATGCCACTGTGCATGGCCAAAAAAACTTGTTAAAGAAATCTGACTGAGGGAAGGCTAAAGAGATGGTAGTTGGAGAGGTAGCTTTGAGATCAAGAGGTGATTTGGTTGTTTTTTAAAAAGTTAGGAGAGTATCAAATAAGGTCAAAGAAAAGATAAGAAAGGGGGGAAAAAAGAGAGGGAATAGATAATAATATTGAGTACTGATATTTTTCACTGAATATATGACAAGTAGGAACCAGACAAGACAAGCATCTTCCACTGTAATTACAGAGAAGTGGGAAGGAAAGGTATGTGCAAAGGAAGATTAGAAAGGAGGCAAAAGCCGGGTGCGGTGGCTCACGCCTGTAATCCCAGCACTTTGGGAGGCCGAGGTGGGCGGATCACGAGGTCAGGAGATCAAGACCATCCTGGCTAACATGGTGAAACCCCGTCTCTACTAAAAATACAAAAAATTAGCCGGGCATGGTGGCAGGCACTCGAGCCTGGGCGACAAAGCGAGACTCCGTCTCAAAAAAAAAAAAAAAAAAAAAAAAAGGAAAAAAAAAGAGGGAATAGATAATAATAGTAAGTACTGGTATTCTTGACTGAGTACATTACAAGATGTAGGAACCAGACAAGAGAAGTATCTTCCATTGTAATTACAGAGAAGTGGGAAGGAAAGGTATGTGCAAAGGAAGTTAGCGTTCCCTTCTGTGTTTTGTTTTTGTGAAATAGAAGGATAGAGCAGGACAGGCATGGTGGCTTACACTTGTAAGCCAAGCACTTTGGGAGGCCAAGGCAGGAGGATTGCTTGAGCCCAGGAATTTGAGACCAATCTGGGCAACAAAGTGAGACCCTCTCTCTACCAAAAATCAACCTGGTGCAGTGATGTGTGCTTACGTCCCAGCTACTTGGGAGCTTAGAGTGGGAGGATCCCTTGAGCCCAGGCGGTCGAGGCCACAGCAAGCTATGATTGCACCACTGCACTCCAGCCTGAGTAACAGTGTGATACTCTTGAAAAAAACAAAAGAATGACATCTCTTTCAAAAAGAGTGTGTGCGTGTGTGTGTGTGCGTGTGTGTGTGTGTGTGTGTGTGTGTGTGTGTGTGTTTAACCCCCTTTGGCAATGGAGTAGTCTGTTGTAGGCCTGGAGAAAGCAGACATTTGAATTGGTCCAGTTCCAGGCATATGGGAGTGGCAAGAGAATTGGGATGTTACTAGTCGTGATTGAAATGAATGAGCTATGGAGTCTAGAGAGAGAAGAAAGTGAATGTGAGAAAGGACTGATAGGCAGAAGTTAGAAGGATCAAGGGAATGGATGCATTAAGAAATTAGAGACGAGACAGTAAGGAAAGAACTAGGAATAAGAGGCAATTTTTTAAAAAACTGCCTTATGTGGCAAGGTGCCAAGGCTCATGCCTGTAATCCCAGTACTTTGGGAGGCTAAGGCGGGTGGATCACGAGGTCAGGAGATCGAGATCATCTTGGCTAACACGGTGAAACCCGGTCTCTACTAAAAATACAAAAAACTTAGCCAGGTGTGGTGGCAGGCACCTGTAGTCCCAGCCACTCGGGAGGCTGAGGCAGGAGAATGGTGTGAACCTGGGAGGCGGAGCTTGCAATGAGCCAAGATCACGCCACTGCACTCCAGCCTGGGCAACAGAGCGAGACTCCCTCTCAAAAAAAAAAAGAGAAAAAGAAAAAAAAACTGCTTTATTGAGATACAATTCACAGAACATACAGTTCATTTATTTATAAAGTGCATAATTTAGCCAGGTGCGTGCCTGTACTGAGCTACTCAGCAGGCTGAGGCAGGAGGAATGGTTGGCCCAGGAGTTCGAGACCAGCCTGGGCAACATAGTGAGACCTCATCTCTTTTTATTTATTTGTTTGTTTGTCTGTTTTTGAGACAGAGTCTTGCCCTGTCACCCAGTCTGGAGTGCAGTGGCATAATCTTGGCTCACTGCAACTTGACCCTCTGGGGTTCAAGTGATTCTCGTTCATCAGCCTCCCGGATATCTGGGGCTACAGGTATGTGCCATATGCCTGCCTAATTTTTAGTATTTTTAGTAGAGATGGAATTTTGTCATTTTGGCCAGGCTGGTCTCAAACTCCTAGCCTCAAGTGATCTACACACCTCAGCTTCCCAAAGTGCTGGGATTACAGGCGTAAGTCACCACGCCTGGCCCGTAAGACCTTATCTCTATAAAAAATAAAAAATTTAGCCAGGCTTGGTGGTGTGCACCTGTAGTCCCAGCTACTTGGTAAGCTGAGGCAGGAGAATTGTTTGAGCCCAGGAGGTCAAGGCTGCAGGGAGCTGTGATCACGCCACTACAGTCCAGCTTGAGTAGCAGAGTGAGACCTTCATCTCAAAAAAAAAAAAAAAAAGAAAGAAAGGAAGAAACCCAGTTCTCCCATCCTTCCCGTAGCCTTTAGCAACCTCAAATCTACTTTCTGTCTCTGTTGATTTTTCTATTCTGGCCTTTCATATGAATGGAATTATGTAATATGTAGATTTATGTGTCTGGCCTCTTTGAGTATAATGTTTTCATCTGACTTGTAGCATGTATCAGTACTTCATTCCTTCTTTCTGCCTCCCCACCCCAGCTTTATTGAGGTATAACTCACAAATAAAAATTGTATACATTTAACGTACAGTGTGGTGTCTTGATATATGTGTACATTGTGGAGTACCACAGTTAAGCTAATTAGCGTATCTGTCACGTCACATAGTTAACCTTTTTGTGTGTGTGTGATGAGAACACTGAAGAGCTACTCTCTCAGCACATTTCAAGTTTACAATATATTATTTATTTTTATTTTACATGGTTTCAAAAGAGAACCTTTGTCACCCAAGCTGGAGTTCAGTGATGCAGTTATAGCTCACTGCAACCTCAAACTCCTGGGCTTAAGCGATCCTCCCACTTCAGCCTCCTCAATAGCTGGGACTACAGGCGTGCACTACCATGCCCAGCTAATTTATTTATTTGTTTTTATTTTTATTTTTTTTTGAGATGGAGTTTTGCTCTTGTTGCCCAGGCTGGAGTGCAGTGGCATGATCTCAGTTCACTGCAGCCTCCGCCTCCCGGGTTCGAGCGGTTCTCCTGCCTAAGCCTCCCAAGTAGCTGGGATTACAGTCATGCGCCACCAAGCCCAGCTAATTTTGTATTTTTAGTAGAGACGGGGTTTCTCCATGTTGGTCAGGCTGGTCTTGAACTCCCAACCTCAGGTGATCCACCCGCTCAGCCTCTCAACGTGCTGGGATTACAGGCGTGAGCCACCGTGCCCAGCCGCCCAGCTAATTTTTAATCAAATTTTTTGTAGAGGCAAAGAATCGCTATATTGCCCAGGCTGGTCTTGAACTCAGCTTCGAGCAATCCTCCAGCCTCAGCTTCCCAAAGTATTAGGATTACAAGCATGAGCCACCATGCCTGGCCAAGTATACAGTACGTTATTATTATTATTTTAGACGGAGTCTTGCTCTGTCGCCCATTCTGGAGTGCGGTGGTACAGTCTCGGCTCACTGCAATCTCTGCCTCCCAGGTTCAAGCAATTCTCCTGCCTCAGCCTCCTGAGTAGTTGGGATTACAGGCGCCCACCACCACACCCGGCTAATTTTTTTATTTTTAGTAGAGACAGGGTTTCACCATGTTGCCCAGGCTGGTCTCGAACTCCTGACCTCATCATCTGCCTACCTTGGCCTCCCAAAGTGCTGGGATTACAGATGTGAGCCACCATGCCTAACCAGTACGTTATTATTAACTATGGTTACAATGCTGTACATTAGGTCTCCAGAACTTAATAACTGAAATTTTTTTTTTTTTTTTTTTTTTTTTTTGAGACGGAGTCTCGCTCTGTCGCCCAGGCTGGAGTGCAGTGGCGCAATCCCGGCTCACTGCAAGCTCCGCCTCCCGGGTTCACGCTATTCTCCTGCCTCAGCCTCTCCAAGTAGCTGGGACTACAGGAGCCCGCCACCACGCCCGGCTAATTTTTTGTATTTTTAGTAGAGACGGGGTTTCACCGTGGTCTCGATCTCCTGACCTCGTGATCCGCCCGCCTCGGCCTCCCAAAGTGCTGGGATTACAAGCGTGAGCCACCGTGCCCGGCAATAACTGAAATTTTATATCCTTTTACCACGATCTCATTTTCCCTACCCTTAAGCCCCAGACAACCCCCTTCCTACTCTCTGTTTCTATGAGTTTGACTTGAGATCATGTGGTGGTTATCTTTCTGTGTCTAGCTTATTTTACTTAGCATAGTTCCCTCTAGGTTCATCCATTTGTTGTCACAAATGTCAAAATTTTTTTTTTAGGGCAGAATTAGATTCTATTGTTTGTGTGTTCCACATTTTCTTTTTCCATTCACCCAACAGACACAAGTTATTTCCATAGCTTATTTCCATCTTTTGGTTATTATGAATAATTCTGCTACAAACATTAGTGTACACGTTTTTGTGGGGACATATGTTTTCACTTCTCTTCGACTATGTACCTGGGAATGGAGTTGCTGAGTCATGTGGTAACTCTGTAATCATTTGAGGAACTAGAACCGCCGTACTGTTTCCAAGGTGCTGCACCATTTTACGTGACAGCAGTGTATGAGGGTTCCAGTTTCTCCATATCTTTAACAGCACTTGTGTTATTTACCCAGGTGCATGCCTGTACTCTCAGCTACTCAGGAGGCTATGGCAGGAGGATTTCTTGGGCCCAGGAGTTCGAGACCAGCTTGGGCAGCATAGAGAGACCTGTCTAAAACTTTTTTTTTTTTTGTGGCCGGGCACGGTGGCTCACATCTATAATCCCAGCACTTTGGGAGGCTGAGTCAGACGGATCACTTGAGATCAGGAGTTCGAGACCAGCCTTGCTAACATGGCGAAACCTCGTCTCTGCTAAAAATGCAAAAATTAGCCAGGCACTGTGGCACACACCTGTAATCCCAGCTACACAGGAGGCTGAGGCATAAGAATCACTTGAATCTGGGAGGCAGAGCTTGCAGTGAGCCGATTTGATTCTAAATGTCCTATTAGGTATGAGATGTTCTCTCATTCTGATTTGCATTTCCCTGATGACTAATGATGCTGAGCGTTTTTTTTTTTTTTTGGTGCTCATTGGCCATTTGTGTATCTTCCTTGGAGAAATGACTTCAGATACCTAGGCCATTTTTTAAAAATTTATTTTTAATTATTGTTTTTATTTTTTTAGAGACAAGGTCTTGCTATATTATCCAGAGTGGTCTCAAACTCCTGGGCTCAAGCAGTCTTCCCGTCTCAGCCTCCTCAGTAGTTGGGACTGTAGGCATCAGCCACCACACTTGATCTTTGCCCCAAGTAGCTGGGATTACAGGTGTGTGCTGCCATGCCCGGCTAATTTTTTGTATTTTTAGTAGAGACGAGGTTTTGCCATGTTAGCCAGGCTGGTCTTGAACTCCTGACCTCAGGTGATCTGCCCACCTCAGCCTCCCAAAGTGCTGGGATTACGGGTGTGAGCCACTGCACTTGGCCTTTTTTTTTTTTTTAAATTGAGATGTAAGAGTTCTGTATATATTCTGTATTCTAGATGCAAGTGCCTTATCAGATATGATTTGCAAATATGTGTTCCCTTTCTGTGGATTGTTCACTTTCTTTATAGTGTTCTTTCAAGCACAAAGGTTTTAGTTTTGATGAAGCCTAGTTTATGTTTTTCCTTTTGTTGCAGATGCTTTTGGTGTTAGTTATCTAAGAATCATTTGCCAAACTGAGAGTCATGAGTATTTACTCCTATGTTTTCTTCTAAGAGTTTTATAGTTTCAACTCTTAAATTTAGGTCTTTGATTCATTTTGAGTTAGTTTTTATATGTGGGGTAAAGTAAGGGTCTAACTTCATTTTTTTTTTTTTTTTTTTTTTTTTGAGATGGAGTCCTGCTCTTTCACCCAGGCTGGAGTGCAGTGGCGCTATCTAGGCTCACTGCAAACTCTGCCTCCTGGGTTCTTGCCATTCTCTTGCCTCAGCCTCCCGAGTAGCTGGGACTACAGGTGCCCACCACCACGCCCAGCTAATTTTTTGTATTTTTAGTAGAGATGGGGTTGCGCTGTGTTAGCCAGGATGGTCTCGATCTCCTGACCTTGTGGTCCACCCGTCTTGGCCTCCCAGAATCCTGGGATTACAGGCGTGAGCCACCGCGCCCAGCCAGCTTCATTCTTTTGCGTGTGATGATTTTGGTCAAGGACTGGGGTATTTATACGTAAGGTTTTATTTTGTTTTGTTTTGAGATGGAGTCTCATTCTGTCACCCAGGCTGGAGTGCAGTGCCGCTATCTTGGTTTACTGCAACCTCCGTCTCCCGAGTTCAAGCGATTCTCCTGCCTCAGCCTCCTAGGTGGCTAGGATTACAAGCATGAGCCACCACGCTCAGCTAATTATATTTAAGGTTTTGAAAGTGGAGCAGTTTTACTTATAATAAAGCGTAGCAGTTCTAGGTAAGACTGGTTTGGAGTGCAGCCATGGAAATGGATAGCTGAAGTGCAGGTGAAGACTGACCTCAATGCCAAAGTCTTCCCATCAACGACAGGCCTGTGGCCTTGGAGGAGCCGGGGTTTATTAAAATGAGCCTGAGGAGTTAGATCTGGAAGAGACATTGAGAATAAGGATACCAACCCCATCTCTTAGTCTGAAATAAGTGGGAAGTAGAAGAATGAGCTAAAATTTCTGTATTAGAATTTTTCAAAGGAAGCAGTTCCTTCAGGGTAGAGCTAGTAAGAATTGGAAAGAGTACACGGAAGTAACAGTGGTGGGTGATGTAGGGGAGTTTGTCTCTTCTGGAAAAAGGTTTTGATGACATCCCTTTGCCAAAGCAGTGTGACCGTGTGGTAGCACCTTGGCTTCAGTTAGACTAAGCTTTGACTAATTTGGAGCCTCCTCAGCACTATGCTATTTGTATCTGTTCTGCCCTGGAAACAAAATTAGTTTTTCACTTAAAATAAAGTTGCCTTATTTGACATCCTACCACAGATCAGAGGGTGGAGCATAAAACAAGGTTTCCTTATTAATCGTGATAATACTATTTAAAGGTATTTGAATTAAGTCAGTACGTGTGTGTAGGGAGATGGAGAATTAAAGTCACATACACCAAGTTTGTAATTTCTGCTTGAAAATCTTCAAGGAACATAGGATCAAGGAAAGAACTGAGTGACTGCCACCTACCCATCCTAGTCTTGAGGAGGAAAAACTTCATGTCATAAGGGAAATTGGAAGAATCAATGGTGCTCGGTTGTTAAAAAGCTATAGGTAAAGGCTTGATTCTGATAGTGTGGGTATAGTCAAACAGTCTCCCTCTATTCTGTTACCTTTCTGAGAGTCCTAACCCAAAACACTCAAGGCCAAAATAGTTGACCTTTGAACGGCCGGGCGCGGTGGCTCATGCCTGTAATCTCAGCATTTTGGGAGGCCGAGACAGGCGGATCACGAGGTCAGGAGATCAAGACCATCCTAGCTAACACAATGAAACCCCATCTCTGCTAAAAATACAAAAAAAAAATTAGCCGGGCGTGGTGGCGGGCGCCTGTAGTCCCAGCTACTTGGGAGGCTGAGGCAGGAGAATGGCATGAACCCGGGAGGCGGAGCTTGCAGTGAGCCGAGATGGAGCCACTGCACTCCAGCTGGGGCGACAGAGTGAGACTCCGTTTCAATTAAAAAAAAAATAAAAAAATAAAATAGTTGACCTTTGAACAACATGGGAGTTAAGAGTGCCTATCCTGTCTGGGTCCAGTCACTCATGCTTCTAATCCAAGCACTTTAGTGGGCCAAGGGAGGAGGATCACTTGAGTCCAAGAGTTTGAGACTAGCCTGGACAACAAAGCAAGACCCTGTCTCTACAAAAAAAGGACAAAAATTAGCTGGGCATGATGGCACGTGCCTGCAGTCCCAGCTACTCAGGAGGCTGAGGCAGGAGGATGACTCGAGCCCAGGAGTTTGAGGCTGCAGCAAGCCATGATCACACCACTACACTCTACCGAGTGATACAGCGAGACCCTGTCTGTTAAAAAAAATAAAAGGGGGTTGGCCGGGCGCGGTGGCTCACGCCTGTAATCCCAGCACTTTGGGAGGCCGAGGCGGGTGGATCACAAGGTCAGGAGATAGAGACCATCCTGGCTAACACGGTGAAACCTCGTCTCTACTAAAAATACAAAAAATTAGCCGGGTGTGGTGGCGGGTGCCTGTAGTCCCGGCTACTCAGGAGGCTGAGGCAGGAGAATGGCTTGAACCTGAGAGGCAGAGTTTGCAGTGAGCTGAGATCGCACCACTACACTCCAGCCTGGACGACAGAGCGAGACTCCGTCTCAAAAAATAAAAATAAAAAATAAAAAAAAGGGGGCTGAGCGTGGTGGCTCATGCCTGTAATCCCAGCCCCTCAGGAGGCCGAGGTGGGCGGCTTGCCTGAGCTCAGGACTTTGAGACCAGCCTGGGCAACATGGTGAAACCCTATCTCTACTAAAAGTACAAAAATTAGCCGGGAATGGTGGCACACGCCTGTAGTCCCTGCTACTCAGGAGGCTGAGGCATAAGAATTGCTTGAACCCAGGAGGTGGAGGTTGCAGTGAGCTGCGATCGCGCCATTGCACTCCAGCCTGGGCGACAGAGTGAGACTCTGTCTCCAAAATAAAAAGGACATCTATTCCTGTGCAGTAAGAATTCCAAGTATAACTTTTGACTCCCCCAAAACTTAACTACTAAATCAACTGGAAGCCTTACCAATAACATAAACAGTCAGTGAATATGTATTTTGTATTTTATGTGTATTATGTACTGTACTCTTACAATGAAGCTAGAGAAAAGAAAATATTATTAAGAAATCATTCACTATTAAGGAAACATACTATTCAGTGGAAGTGGATCATCATAAAGGTCTTCATCTTTGCGTTGAATAGACTTTAGAAGAGGAAGGGTTGATCTTGCTGCCTTGGGTGACAGAGGCAGTGGAAGGAGAGGCAGGCATACTTGCTGTAACTTCTGTTGAAAAAAAATTGCGTAGAAGTGGACCTGAGTAGTTCAAACCCCTTGTTCCAGGGTCAACTACACCCAGATGCTGAGCAGGGAAAAATGAGGAAGAGGGATTAATTGGCTTGTCTGGGCCAATCAGGCTGACTCAGCTCTATTTGAAGAGATGGCAGAAACTTAGAGTTTGAGAGTTTCTCAATCAGGAATTCAGGAATCTCACATTGAGCCTCTTTGACCAGATTATTGGGGCCAGCCTGGGTCTTGAGTGACAGGGCAGTCTGGTTCAGGTCAAGTATCAGACCCAGTAGGAGAGTGAGAGACCAGTGTACATACATCTACCAGGTTTCAGATGTAACCCACCAATGAGGACTAGACCACCTTTCCTTGAACCCATTTCTCTGTGTTCTCGTAGGCCTCCCTAGCCATAGCTCTGCTTCCTTAGGTCCAAATCTGGGGAGGACAAGAAGAGGAGAGTAACCCTATTCTGAAGCCAGTTCCCTTATCATGAGCCTTAGCTGCTGCCTTTTCCTACCTAGAACTAGCCACACGTCCATTTCCTGGCCCTTTCTGATGGCCTAATGATCCTTTGTGTGGAGACCCAGCACTTTCTCTGTCATGAACAGTGTTAGCCAATCTTGATGTGGTAAAAGAGGGAAGAAGATAGTAAAAAGGAGAAAGAGAGAGAGCACTTGGACTAATTTTTTTCATTTCTGAAATGCGATGGTTGTACAAGTTGTCGTTTAAGGTTTTTTAGGTCAAATTTTTGTAATTATGTGATTCTGGATAGTTTCTGGCTGCAGGAATTTTCTGCTGCAGAAAACTAGTACTCATAGGCATAAAAAAAAGTAAACTACTATTTTCCAACTTGAGGATAAGTGCATTGGGAAATCATGGAGTCATTATCAGGAGTTTGCACATCTGGTTGGGCACAGTGGCTCATGCCTGTAATCCTAGCACTGGGAGGCTGAGGCAGGAGGTTCGCTTGAGCTCAGAAGTTTCAGACCAGCCTGGGTAATGTGGTGAAACTCTGTCTCTACAAAAAATACAAAAATTAGTTGGGCATAGTGGTGTACATCTGTAGTCCCAGCTACTTGTGGGGGCTGAGGTGGGAGGATTACTTGAGCCCAGGAAGTCAAGGCTACAGTCAGTTGAGATCACGCCACTGCACTCCAGCCTGGGCGACAGAGTGAGACCCTGTCTCAAAAAAGAGTTTGCATATCTACTCATTCAGTTCTCATTATCTATAGACTAAAATATACATCTCCCCCCTTATGTACTACTATTTTTGAATATATATAAATTAATAAAATGTAAACTTAAAGTGTTATTGAATGTATAACAGTTTGTTGTTTTTTGTTTGTTTTTGAGACAGTCTCTGTTGCCCAGGCTGGAGTGCAGTGGTGCGATCTCGGTTCACTGCAACCTCTGCCTCCCGGGTTAAAGTGATTCTCCTGCCTCAGCCTCCTGAGTATCTGGGACTACAGGCACACACGCATCAGTTTGTTGGGGTTTTTTTTTTTTGTTTTTTTTTTTTGAGACAGGATCTCGCTGTGTTGCTAAGACTGGAGTGCAGTGGCACAATTATGGCTCACTGCAACCTCTACCTCCTGGGCTGAAATGATCTCACACCTCAGCCTCCCAAGTTGCTGGGACTACAGGCGCACGCCACCATTCCTAGCGAATTTTTTTTTTTTTTTTTTTTGGCAGGGTCTCACTCTTTCGCCCAGGCTGGTATCAGTGGTGCAATCTTGGCTCACTGCAACCTCCGCCTCCTGGGTTTAAGCAATTCTCTTGCCTCAGCCTCCCAAATAGCTGGGATTACAGATTCATGCCACCATGTCTGGCTGATTTTTGTATTTTTAGTAGAGACAGGGTTTCACCATGTTGGCCAGGCTGGTCTCAAACTCCTGACCTCGAGTGATCCACCTACCTCGGCCTCCCAGAGTGTTGGGATTACAGGTGTGAACCACTACATCCAGCCTAGCAGTTGTTTGTCATTGTATGTTCTCTCAGTGAATATCTCATGGGGATCCATGAAAATTTTTAGATCCTAAAAAGGGGTCCACATAATCAAAAAGGTTGGGAATTTCTGCTCTAAGTCATTTTGAGATGGCAGAGTTCACAACTTACGTCAAAGTATAGTTATTAGGCACTGCATGTTTAAGAGACAATTCATGGGCCAGGTACAGTGTTCATGCCTGTAATCCCAGCCCTTTGGGAGGCCAAGGGAGGAGGATTGCTTGAGCTCAGGAATTCGAGAACTGCCTAGGCAACATAGCGAGACCTCATCTCTACTAAAAATAAAAAAAAATCAGCCAGGTGTGGTGGCATGTGCCTGTAGTCGCAGCTACTTGGGAGGCTGAGGTGGGAGGATCACTTGAGCCCAGGAGATTGAGATTGCAGTAAGCCATGGTTGTGCCACTGCACTCCTGGGCAACAGAGCAAGACCCTGTCTCAAAACAGAAAAAAAAAAAAAAAAGATAATTCATGGAGAGAGAAATTATCAAGGAAGATTAAGCTCCTCTTATATGTTAGGTATTGTATAGTAAGTGCATGTGTTCCAGGAAAACCTATGTGGATATATATGTATGTATGTGTGTATTTTTTTTTAATGTGATATTTTTAAAATAGCGTCTTTTTTTAATTATTACTATTTTTTGCGACCGAGCCTTGCTCTGTCGCCCAGGCTGAAGTGCAGTGGCGCAGTCTCTGCTGACTGCAACCTCTGCCTCCCTGGTTCAAACGATCTTCCTGCCTCAGCCTCCCGAGTAGCTGGGATTACAGGTGCCTGCCACCACGTGCAGCTAATTCTTGTATTTCTAGTAGAGATGGGGTTTTGCCATGCTGGCCAGGTTGGTCTCGCACTCCTGACCGCAAGTGATCTACCTGCCTCGGCCTCCCAAAGTGTTGGGATTACAGGCGTGAGCCACTGTGCCCGGCCAAAATAGCATCTTTATCTTGTAGAAATATGGGTAAGAATATCGAATTGTTTGCTTTTCAGTTCTATGTTGTACTAAAAATTTATCGATAAGTGTATTCCTAAAGAGTAGAAAATTGAAATGCAGCCAGGCACAGTGGCTCACGCCTATAAACCCAGCACCTTGGGAGGCCAAGGCGGGCAGATCACGAAGTCAGGAGTTCAAGACCAGCCTGGCCAACATGGTGAAACCTGGTCTCTACTAAACATACAAAAATTAGCCAGGCGTGGTGGTGGGCGCCTATAATCCCAGCTACTTAGGAGGCTGAGGCAGAAGAATTGCTTGACCCCTGGAGGCAGAGGTTACAGTGAGCCGAGATTGCGCCACTGCATTCCAGCCTGGGTGACAGAGACACCGTTTTGGGGTTGGGGGCAGGGGTGGGATTTAAAATGCACTGTTCAGATCTTATCTGCATCTGACAGGGAAACTTTTTTCAGGGTGAAGAAGGTGAATACAGTGAAGAGGAAAACTCCAAAGTAGAGCTGAAATCAGAAGCTAATGATGCTGTTAATGCTTCAACAAAAGAAGAGAAGGGAGAAGAAAAGCCTGACACCAAAAGCACTGTGACTGGAGAGAGGCAAAGTGGGGACGGACAGGTCAGTACATTCCATAGTCCTCCATTTTAGAGGCTGGAATAGGGATTCTTGAGGCTTGGAAGAGTAAGGATCCCTTTATCTGTCCTCTAGGAGAGCACAGAGCCTGTGGAGAACAAAGTGGGTAAAAAGGGCCCTAAGCATTTGGATGATGATGAAGATCGGAAGAATCCAGCATACATACCTCGGAAAGGGCTCTTCTTTGAGCATGATCTTCGAGGGCAAACTCAGGAGGAGGAAGTCAGGTAAAAGCCACTTGCTGCTGCTGCTAACATGTATTTTAGACATGTAGGCCAGGTACTTTGCTTTGCCTGTATTTCATTTATTATAGCATTTTAAGATAAGTATTATGATTATCCTTATCATACAAATGAGGAAAGTAGGCTTAGAATATTTGGTAACTCTTGGTGAGGCAGCTAAGACACAGACCTAGGGCGGTTTGTTTCCAGAACTCGTCTTCTCTTAATTATTATACTTTTGCTTTTCTTAATCTGAGGCGTAAGGCTTCTGAGAAGTGAAATACTTGCATAGGCTGCCTTTTAGGAGAAAGGAGATGTTTCAAAGGTACTGAATGGCATGAAATGAAGTATTTTTCTCATTTCTATGTCTGTTGTATTTGAGCCCAGCAGGCCCTGAGATTCTGTGATTCACGCTTGCTTTGGGGAGGCCTGTGTTTTATAATCTCTTTGGGATAATGAGGAGACTACGTAAAGTTCCTGTTGTCCCCCTGCCTGCCTGACCCGTTTTGTTCGAGAACATCTCTACTTGGAGAATTCTGCTGACCCAAGACACTTTTCTTTCATATTATCCAGACCCAAGGGGCGTCAGCGAAAGCTGTGGAAGGATGAGGGTCGCTGGGAGCATGACAAGTTCCGGGAAGATGAGCAGGCCCCAAAGTCCCGACAGGAGCTCATTGCTCTTTATGGTTATGACATTCGCTCAGCTCACAATCCTGATGACATCAAACCCCGAAGAATCCGGAAACCCCGGTGAGGACATTTTAGAACATAGACTGGGCTGGGCATGGCGGCTTACGGTGGCTTACACCTGGAATCCCAGCACTTTGGGAGGCTGAGGCAGGAGGATTGCTTGAGGCCAGGAGTTCAAGACCAGCCTGGGGAACATAGTGAGACCCTGTCTCCAAAAAAAAAAAGAAAAAAAGGAAAAAAAAAATAGAGTGTAGACTATTGATATGTTTTAGAAAGAACTCTCTTTTCTTTTCTTTTTATTTATTTATTTATTTATTTAAGACAGAGTCTCACTGTGTTGCCTAGGCTGGAGTTGCAATGGCATGTTCTCGGCTCACTGCAACCTCCACCTCTCGGGTTCAAGTGATTCTCCTGCTTCAGCCTCCTGAGTAGCTGGGATTACAGGCGTGTACTATCGCGATCGGCTAATTTTTGTATTTTTAGTAGAAATGGGGTTTCACTATGTTGGCAGGCTGGTCTCGAACTCCTGGCCTCAAGTGATCTGCCCGTCTCGATCTCCCAAAGTGCTGGGATTACAGGCCTGAGCCACCGCGCCTAGCCTCCTTTTGTTAATTTCTTAACAGTTTCTTCATTCCATTTTTTGTAGATATGGGAGTTCTCCACAAAGAGATCCAAACTGGAACGGTGAGCGGCTAAACAAGTCTCATCGCCACCAGGGTCTTGGGGGCACCCTACCACCAAGGACATTTATTAACAGGAATGCTGCAGGTACTGGCCGTATGTCTGCACCCAGGAATTATTCTCGATCCGGGGGCTTCAAGGAAGGTCGTGCTGGTTTTAGGCCTGTGGAAGCTGGTGGGCAACATGGTGGCCGGTCTGGTGAGACTGTTAAGCATGAGATTAGTTACCGGTCACGGCGCCTAGAGCAGACTCCTGTGAGGGATCCATCTCCAGAAGCAGATGCTCCAGTGCTTGGCAGTCCTGAGAAGGAAGAGGCAGCCTCAGAGACATCAGCTGCTGCTCCTGATACTGCACCACCACCCCCTGACAGGCCCATTGAGAAGAAATCCTATTCCCGGGCAAGAAGAACCCGAACCAAAGTTGGAGATGCAGTCAAGCTTGCAGAGGAGGTGCCCCCTCCTCCTGAAGGACTGATTCCAGCACCTCCAGTCCCAGAAACCACCCCAACTCCACCTACTAAGACTGGGAACTGGGAAGCTCCAGTGGAATCTACTACAAGTGGACTTGAGCAAGATGTGGCACAACTAAATATAGCAGAACAGAATTGGAGTCCGGGGCAGCCTTCTTTCCTGCAACCACGGGAACTTCGAGGTAGGTATCATAGGATTGGTGGCTAGCTTTTTCCCCTTTGCATCATCAGGTTTAGGGGCATGGGACTTCTGTCTCGGGAATGTGGTGTCTGACAAATGTCTACTTTTTCTTTTTTTTTGAGACAGAGTCTCACTCTTTCGCCCAGGCTGGAGTGCAGTGGTGTGATTTTGACTCACTGCAACCTTCACCTCCCAGGTTCAAGTGATTCTCCTGCCTCAGCCTCCTGAGTAGCTGGGGTTACAGGCACACACCACCATGCTCAGCTAATTTTTTTTTTTGTATTATTTATTTACTTATTTGTTTTGAGATGGAGTCTTGCTCTGTTGCCTAAGCTAGATGCAGTGGTGCAATCTCGGCTCACTGTAATCTCCACCTCCGGGTTCAAGTGATTCTCCTGCCTCAGCCTCCCAAGTAGCTGGGAGTATAGGTGTGCACCACCACGCTGGGCTAATTTTTGTATTTTTAGCAGAGACGGGGTTTCACCATGTTGGCCAGGATGGTCTCGATCTCTTGACCTCAAGATCTGCCCACCTTGGCTTCCCAAAGTGCTGGGATTACAGGCGTGAGCTACAGCCACCGTGCCTGGCCTTTTTTTTTTTTTTTTTTTCCGTGACAGGGTCTTACTCTGTTGCCCAGGCTGGAGTGCAGTGGCATGATCTCGGCTCACTACAACCTCTGCCTCCAGGGCTCAAACAATTCTCCTGCCTCAGCCTCCTGAGTAACTGAGATTACAGGCTCTCACCGCCACACCTGGCTAATTTTTTTTTTTTTTTTCTTTTTTTTTTGAGACAGAGTCTCGCTCTGTTGCCCAGGCTGGAGTGCAGTGGTGTGATCTCAACTCACTGCAAGCTCCGCCTCCTGGGTTCATGCCATTCTCCTGCCTCAGCCTCCTGAGTAGCTGGGACTACAGGCGCCCACCACCACGCCCAGCTAATTTTTTTTTGTGTGTTTTTAGTAGAGACAGGGTTTTGCCGTGTTAGCCAGGATGGTCTTGATCTCCTGACCTCGTGATCCGCCCACCTTGGCCTCCCAAAGTGCTGGAATTACAGGCGTGAGCCACTGTGCCTGGCCCACACCTGACTAATTTTTGTATTTTTCATAGAGATGGGGTTTCATTATGTTGGCCAGTATGGTCTCAAACTCCTGACCTTAAGTGATCCACCCACCTTGGCCTCCCAAAGTGCTGGGATTACAGGTGCGAGCCACTGTGCCCGGCCCCAGCTGATTTTTAAACAGTTTTTTGTAGTGACAGGTCTTGCTGTGTTGCCTAGGCTGATCTTGAACTCCTGGGCTCAAGTGATCCTCCTAAAATGCTGGGATTACAGGTGGAAGACACTGCACCTGCCCAGTCATCATTGAGCCTCCTGAGTACAAGATCCTTTTCCACAAAAGGCAGAAGACAACGTTATTATTTGAGCTAATGGTTAAATATTTGAAGGCAGAAATTTATTCAGTTGAATTTTGATCAAGATCTTCTCTAATATCTTTGAAAGGCAAGCCTCCCTAATTTCCTTAATCTTCTAGAGACAGATTGCCCAATAGAACTTTATGTAATGATTGTACTTTTGTGTTTTTGTTGTTGTTGTTATTGTTTATATAGATATAGTTTTTGTTTTTTTTTTTTGTTTTGTTTTTTTTTTTAAGATGGGTCCCACTTTGTCACCCAGGCTGGAGTCTGGAGTGCAGTAGCGTGACCTTGGCTCATTGCAGCCTCCGCCTCTAGGGCTCAAGCAATCCTCCCATCTCAGCCTCCTCAGTAGCTAGGATCACAAGCACGCATCATTACACCTGGCTGATTTTTTTTTATTTTTTGAAAAGACGGGGCTCTCACTGTGTTTTCCAGGCTGGTCTTGAACTCCTGGGCGCAAGCAGTCCTACCTCTGCCACCCAGAGTGCTGGGATTATAAGCATGAGCCACTGCATCCAGCTGGAATTGAACTTTTAGTTAATTGAAACTTAAGTGTCCACATTTGGTTAGTGGATGTCATATCGGGCAGCATAGTTTTAGAGAGTAAGACCTACCTATTACCCATTTTGCCTATTCTGGTTTGTCTTTCTCCAACCAGATAGATCGAAGGGTCTTCCCTTAGTCTGAAATCTAACTTAAATATTGGAACTCCTCATTTGGAGTTGCAGCACCCTTCTTACTATTGGAGGACAATCTCTAGAACATTCCTTTTTGTCTTGAGTCATTTTAGCCAGAGGAGAATCTCCTCTCAAACTTCCAACCCAGACCCCTGTGAATGGGATATAATCAAGTAGATTTACAAAGCATCCCTCCCTTGTCCAGCTGTTGCTCAGAAACTCTTGGGCTGAGATTTTTCAATATGTTGGATAATGTAATGTGCTAATTATAATCTCCCAGGGATTCTAAGCAGGGAACAATTTGATAGGAAAAATTTGAACTTGATTTTCTTCACTGAAGTCATTTTATTTTTCATGTTCAAGGGCTTTGTTGCTATATTAAGATGGCAGACAGTGGGGACAAATTTCTAAATGCTGGTGTTGACAGAAAAGCAGAGATAGTTTATAGAGAATTTTATTAGTTAAAAGAAAAAAGGCATTCCTTATGTTGACACTTAAACTTGTTTCTTGATAGTATCTTTGAGTCCCACTCACATATGTCTGATCTGCAGAAGTGACTTTTTTGGTGTATTACAGGTATGCCCAACCATATACACATGGGAGCAGGACCTCCACCTCAGTTTAACCGGATGGAAGAAATGGTACAGCAGGGGAAAGGGGTAGATGGGGGAGGGAGCTGCCGGTTACACAGCTTGTTCATTGTTTAAACCAAGATAAGGTGTTTTTTTTTTCTTTTCTTTCTTTCTTTCTTTTTTTTTTTTTTTTTTTGAGACAGAGTCTCGCTGTGTTGCTCAGGCTAGAGTGCAGTGACAGGATCGCGGCTCACTGCAAGCTCTGCCTCCCGGGTCCCAGTTCAAGCAATTCTGCCTCAGCCTCCCGAGTAGCTGGCATTACAGGCACGTGCCATCATGCCCAGCTAATTTTTGTGTTTTTAGTAAAGACAGGGTTTCACCATGTTGGCCAGGCTGGTCCTGACTCCCCTGACCTTGTGATCCACCCACCTTGGCCTCCCAAAGTGTTGGGATTACAGGCATGAACCACCACGCCCAGCCAAGATAAAGTCAGTTTTTCCATTGATTATCCATGTTTCTTTTAATTTGGATCTCAGAAATGTAAGGTAGAAGGTTTAGGTTCAAATCTTGATATCTTTCATTATTTTTCAGCTCACTTTGCAAATACCCATTAAACACCTGCAATGTACCAAGTGTTTTTCAACACCTAAAGGAAGGTAGGACTTAATATGAGAGCCCTCTAGAATTCTTATTGTTTAGGCCTCTTTCTTTGTCTCAGGGTGTCCAGAGTGGTCGAGCCAAACGCTATTCATCCCAGCGGCAAAGACCTGTGCCAGAGCCCCCCGCCCCTCCAGTGCATATCAGTATCATGGAGGGACATTACTATGATCCACGTGAGTTTTTTCTTACTGTTGGGGTACTTTTCTTGGCAGGGTGAAGTGAAGTAAGATACCAGGCTCCTGGCTCCTGAATTTCTCTTCTGACCTCTTATAGTGCTTATCAAACATTGTCTGGTTGCTGTTTTCTTCGCATGGAATATTGAGAACATCTTTTAAAGGGCTTGGGGAACAAGGAGACTTGTCCATGTGATGTGAAGAGTAAGGGTTTATGAAAGTCCCAATGTGATATCTTACAGTGCAGTTCCAGGGACCAGTCTATACCCATGGTGACAGCTCTGCCCCGCTGCCTCCACAGGGCATGCTTGTGCAGCCAGAAATGCACCTTCCCCACCCAGGTAAGCTTTGTGTCTCTGCTTATATGCTTCCAGTACCTGAGGATATATGTTGGGAGCGCCACAAAACCCATCCTCCTGAGCTTTGTGCTGCTAGCCTGGGAGTCTGGCCATCCTGGCTGCTTAGGCAACAAATTCCTCTTGTGTCCATCCTGAGGACTTCCATTCTGAGCCTGATTATACTGAGCAGTCCAGCCAGGCCATCCTGTGAAAATGATGTTACTTTATTTTTCAGTTTTTTTCTTCTCCTTATCCAGGTTTACATCCCCACCAGACACCAGCTCCTCTGCCCAATCCAGGCCTCTATCCCCCACCAGTGTCCATGTCTCCAGGACAGCCACCACCTCAGCAGTTGCTTGCTCCTACTTACTTTTCTGCTCCAGGCGTCATGAACTTTGGTAATCCCAGTTACCCTTATGCTCCAGGGCCACTTCCTCCCCCACCGCCGCATCTATATCCTAATACACAGGTGAGATGGCTACTGATCATGTTTTTCTAGATACACATTCTTTAATTCAGACAGGAATGTGGTATGGGGAGAATGCTAAAGGAATTTGAGAGAACATTTCAGTGCCACTGATTTGTATGTGACACCAAGACGCCTCTTAGTGGTCAGGAGCTGGAAATGCAGCTTATGTAATGCCCATCATTATTCTTTTCAGTTTTTTTCTCTGTTGCCCAGGCTTGGAGTGCAGTGGCGTGATCTTGGTTCACTGTAACCTCCACCTCTTGGGTTCAAGCGATTCTCCTGCCTCAGCCTCCCGAGTAGCTGGGATTACAGCGCCTGCCACCACGCCCGGCTAGTTTTTGTATTTCTAGTAGAGATGGGGTTCACCATGTTGGCCAAGCTGGTCTCAAACTCCTGACCTCAACCTATCCACCTGCCTTGGCCTTTGAAAGTGCTTGGATTACAGGCATAAGCCACCGCACCCAGTGTTCAGTTTCTTTAATGGTGTTTCTTTCCTGTGTTGTGGTACATCATAGGTGGCAATACCTGCTTTCTACTCTATTGCATAAAGAAGCTGTATTCTACTCCTTATCACCCCTACCTCTGTCCTGCGTAACTTCCACCACGTTGACATAATAAGTATCTGTAGTGTCGCTACTGAACTCAGCCTTTTCCATTTGTCAGCTGATGGTAGGAATTAGAGAAAGCTGGGCAGTACTTTGAAGAAATAAAAACCAGAGCATAATAATGACGAATTAAGGCAAAAATGAATAGTCACTTTATTTTGAAGGATGGGCAGATTAGATATTTTTAAAATTATAAATTCCCCAATTGTGGCTGAATAATATTTCCTGTTCATCATAGGTTGGATGAATTCATTCCTAACTTTTTCTTCTCCTGGCTTGTGGGGTCCCAGGCCCCATCACAGGTATATGGAGGAGTGACCTACTATAACCCCGCCCAGCAGCAGGTGCAACCAAAGCCCTCCCCACCCCGGAGGACTCCCCAGCCAGTCACCATCAAGCCCCCTCCACCTGAGGTATGAGAGTTCCTTCCTATACTTAATGCACATGCTCCGTCAGTGGACTTTCCTTCTCCCCAGAGGATTTCCCTCATTTTCTGGGTGTGTTTCTCTGGAAAGCAGTCTTTTTGTTATGACCTGATAATAAATTCTAACTTTATTATTTCAGGTTGTAAGCAGGGGTTCCAGTTAATACGAGTTTCTGAATATTTTAAATCTTAACATCATATAAAAGTAAGTGCACAACTTACTGTGAATGCTCACACTTGCTTAACAAACAAAAATCACCAAATTATTATTATTATTTTTTTTTTTATTTTTTATTTTTTGAGACAGAGTCTCAGTCTGTTACCCAGGCTGGAGTGCAGTGGCACAATCTCGGCTCACTGAAACCTCCATCTCCTGAGTTCAAGTGATTCTCTTGCCTCAGCCTCCTAAGTAGCTAGGATTACAGGCATGCACCACCACACCTGGCTAATTTTTGTATTTTTAGTGGGAATGGGGTTTCACCATATTGGCCAGGGTGGTCTTGAACTCCTGACTTCAGGTGATCCACCTGCCTTGGCCTTCCAAAGTGTTGGGATTACAGGCATGAGCCACCCCACCCGGCCTCTAATTAATGCTTTAAGTTATAATAATCATGGGATATCTCAGGAGGCTTAAAGGAGTCCTGAAATTTGCCAGTTTGTTTGGCAAGTGTATCAGGCAAGGTTGAAGTAGAAACGATTGTTAACATGACAATTTTCAATTGGGAAGCTACAAGGAAAAAATACAGGAAGGCAGTCAAGGAAAAGGGAAATCTAAATTTGGGATGTTACCAGCAGAAAAAAACAGTTCGAAAGATCATAGCGGAGAAAGACTGGGGGTTTTGTTGCTTTTGTTTAAGGACATTACTTAAAACACATTATTTAGAAATGTGGCTTTTTGAAAACAGCTTGTAAATGCCCAGAAGGCCCACTAACACTTTGGTGGTTCTTCCCTTTTTCCAACCCGTGTCAGAACAGCAGAGGTGAGAACTCAGAAGAGAAATACAGCTGGCTATCTACTACCAGAAGGGCTTCAAAGATATAGGGTGTGGCTCCTACCAGCAAACAGCTGAAAGAGGAGGACCCTCTGCCTTCCTCTGAGGACAGGCTCTGGAGAGAGGGAGAAACAAGTGGACCTCGTCCCATCTTCACTCTTCACTTGAGTTGGCTGTGTTCGGGGGAGCAGAGAGAGCCAGACAGCCCCAAGCTTCTGAGTCTAGATCCAGAAGCCCATGTCTTCTGCTGTTCTTCACTTCTTCTGGGAAATTGAGGTGTCTTCTGTTCCCAAGGAAGCTCCTTCCTGTTTGTTTTGTTTTCTAAGATGTTCATTTTTAAAGCCTGGCTTCTTATCCTTAATATTATTTTAATTTTTTTTCTTTGTCTCTGTTTCTTGCTCTCTCTCTCCCTGCCTTTAAATGAAACAAGTCCATTCTTCTGGTTTTCTACCCTCTCTGGATTCCCTTTTGACTCTTCCCTGCATCCCAGATAATGGAGAATATATCAGCCAGCCTTCCCCACCAAGTCTAAAAAGACCTGGCCTTTCACTTTTAGTTGGCATTTGTTATCCTCTTGTATACTTGCATTCCCTTAACTCTAACCCTGTGGAAACATGGCTGTCTGCACAGAGGGTCCCATTGTGCAGAAAAGCTCAGAGTAGGTGGGTAGGAGCCCTTCTCTTTGACTTAGGTTTTTAGGAGTCTGAGCATCCATCAATACCTGTACTATGATGGGCTTCTGTTCTCTGCTGAGGGCAAATACCCTACTGTGGGGAGAGATGGCAAACCAGATGCTTTTGTGAGAAAGGGATGGTGGAGTGAGAGCCTTTGCCTTTAGGGGTGTGTATTCACATAGTCCTCAGGGCTCAGTCTTTTGAGGTAAGTGGAATTAGAGGGCCTTGCTTCTCTTCTTTCCATTCTTCTTGCTACACCCCCTTTCCAGTTGCTGTGGACCAATGCATTTCTTTAAAGGCAAATATTATCCAGCAAGCAGTCTACCCTGTCCTTTGCAATTGCTCTTCTCCACATCTTTCCTGCTACAAGTGTTTTAGATGTTACTACCTTATTTTCCCTGAATTCTATTTTTGTCCTTGCAAACAGAAGATAAAAACTCCTGGGCTTAAGGCCTAAGGAAGCCAGTCACCTTCTGGGCAAGGGCTCCTATCTTTCCTCCCTATCCATGGCACTAAACCACGTCTCTGCTGCCTCTGTGGAAGAAATTCCTGTTACTGCAGTACTTATGTCTGCCAGGGGTAACCTGGCCACTGTCCCTGTCCTTCTACAGAACCTGAGGGCGAAGGTGGTGGCTGTGTCTCTCCCTGGTAATGTCACTGTTTTTATTCCTTCCATCTAGCAGCTGGCCTAATCACTCTGAGTCACAGGTGTGGGATGGAGGGGAGGGGAGAGGCACTTAATCTGTAACCCCCAAGGAGGAAATAACTAAGAGATTCTTCCAGGGGTAGCTGGTGGTTGTGCCTTTTGTAGGCTGTTCCCTTTGCCTTAAACCTGAAGATGTCTCCTCAAGCCTGTGGGCAGCATGCCCAGATTCCTAGACCTTAAGACACTGTGAGAGTTGTCTCTGTTGGTCCACTGTGTTTAGTTGCAAGGATTTTTCCATGTGTGGTGGTGTTTTTTGTTACTGTTTTAAAGGGTGCCCATTTGTGATCAGCATTGTGACTTGGAGATAATAAATTTAGACTATAAACTTGGCTCCCTTGCCAATGTTTTGCATGAGTCTTGATTTGGGAGGGAGGGAAGGAGGACTCCCTAATTCCCCCACAGGGTCACGGTCACAACTCAGGTCAGCCCAAGTTGTGAAACAGAAGCCCAGAGAGATGAGGAGCCCCTGTGAGGCCATAAATGTGTCTGCATTCCCCATCAGTTATCTTTTTTAACCACATAGATCACCAGGATATCATGCCATCCCTTAGATGGGAAGTGTCAGGGACAGAAAAGTAGTGAGATGCTGCTTATTCATATGAGCATCTAGTATCCTTTATGGCTTCCTTTTGTGTTTGGCAAGTAAGTTTCCCAAGGTAATATGCCATCAGATGTCAATATAACTATACCCCAAGTCCTGGGCTGGGGGGAAGTACAGGTAGCTAGCTAGCTTTTTTTTTTTTCTTTTTTTTTTTTTTTTGACCAAGTCTCGCTCTGTTGCCCAGGCTGGAGTGCAGTGGCGCGATCTCGGCTCACTGCAAGCTCTGCCTCCCGGGTTCACGCCATTCTCCTGCCTCAGCCTCCCGAGTAGCTGGGACTACAGGCGCCCGCCACCACGCCCAGCTAATTTTCTTTTTTGTATTTTTTAGTAGAGACGGTTTCACCATGTTAGCCAGGATGGTCTCGATCTCCTGACCTCGTGATCCACCCGTCTCGGCCTCCCAAAGTGCTGGGATTACAGGCGTGAGCCACCGCGCCCGGCCTAGCTTTCTTGAAAAGTAAAGATGTTGCCAGCCACCGTGGCTCACGCCTGTAATCCCAGCACTTTGGGAGGCCGAGGTGGGCAGATCACGAGGTCAGGCGATCGAGACCATCCTGGCTAAACAGGGTGAAACCCTGTCTCTACTAAAAATATGAAAAAGTTAGCCAGGCGTGGTGGCGGGCACCTGTAGTCCCAGCTACTCGGGAGGCTGAGGCAGGAGAATGGTGGGAACCCGGGAGGTGGAGCTTGCGGTGAGCCTAGATCGCGCCACTGCACTCCAGCCTGGGCGACAGGGCGAGACTATGTCTCAGAAAAAAAAAGGAAAAGTAAAGATGCTGACACCAAAGTATTCAAGACCACAGTCTTAGGGAGACTATCAGGTCAGGTAAGGGGAAGGGAAATTTTTTTTTTTTTAATATTTTTAGTAGAAATTTTTGTATTTTTTGTACAACAAAAAATTCTGTATTTTTAGTAGCAATGGGGTTTCACCATGTTGGCCAGGCTGGTCTTGAACTCCTGACGTTAGGTGACCCACCTGCCTTGGCCTCCCAAGGCCAAGTCTGAGTCTGTGTTCTTAATGTCCTTGCCAGTGACTCTCCACCCTACCAGATCCAATGTCAGTTTCTTTTTTTTTTTTTTTTTTCCTGAGACAGGGTCTTGCCCGTCACCCAGGCTGGAATGCAGTGGCACAATCATAGGTCGCTGCAACTTGGAGCTCCTAGGTTCAAGCAATCCTGCCACAGCTTCCCAAATAGCTGTGACTACAGGCCCATACCACCATGCCCAGCTAATTTTTTTGGTTTGTTTTTAGTAGAGATGAGGTCTCGCTGTGTTACCCAGGCTGGTCTGGAACGCCTAGGTTCAAGTGATCCTTCTGCCTTAGCCTCCTAGAGTGCTGGGATTACATGTGCAAGCCACTGCACCCAGCCCCAATGTTCCTTTCTTATAACAAATATTTTGCAACACTAATATCCCAAAGTGAAATGAATAGATAACATAACCTGCCTGGACACATGATTTCAAAAAAACAAATCAACTGTGGGTCATAATTCAGTTTACCTAGTCCATTTGGCCTTTGATGCTTAGAGGGCAGTTCCTGCCTTTGAAGTGACTTTTTCCTCCAGGTCCTGGGTGGGATGGAAGTTTACTACAGAAGCTATCTCTGGTATGGGAGAGCAATTTTCATATGGAGCTGGCAGCATTTGTTGGGTTTCACAAATCCATACACTGGAGGCATGGATGTCATAGTACATCTTTTTTTTTTTTTTGGTCTTGCTCTATTGCCCAGGCTGGAGTGCAATGGCACAATCATGGCTCACTGCAGCTTTGACCACCTGGGCTCAAGCAGTCCACCCACCTCAGCCTCTCAAGTAGCTGAAACCACAAGCATGCACCACCACACCTAGCTAATTTATTTTTGTAGAGACAGGGTCACTGAATTCCTGGGCTCAAGTGATCCCCCTGTCTGGGCTTCCCAAAGTGCTGCGATTACAGGCTTGAGCTGCTGTGCCCAACTATTGTACATCTTATAAAGACAGATGGGACTTCCCCCATATCTTAGTGCTGGTGCCACAGCCAGAGGACTGTGACTTTTCTGACCCCGTCCCTAATTCCTTTTTTTTTTTTTTTGGACTGAGTCTTGCTCTGTCGCCCAGGCTGGAGTGCAGTGGCACGATCTCGGCTCACCACAACCTCCACCTCCCGGGTTCAAGCGATTCTCCTGCCTCAGCCTCCCAAGTAGCTGGGATTACAGGCACCTGCCGCCACGCCCGGCTACTTTTTTTCTGTATTTTTAGTAGAGATGGGGTTTCACCATGTTGGCCAGGCTGGTCTCAAATTCCTGGCCTCAGGTGATTGGCTCAGCTCGGCCTCCCAAAGTGCTGGGATTACAGGCATGAGCCACCGTGCTGGGCTCCTAATTCCTCTTTAAATCATGTCAGTTTGCTTCTCTTCCCCACAGTGTGATGGGTGACTGTAGGCCTGATCTCCCGGGGTCATGAAAAAATGCCATCCAGCCTTGGGGGTGGGTTACTGGCAGGAGGTTTGAGTGTTGGATGTTTCCCCTTTACCCTTGCCTCTTGCTTCCCTAGTCCTTCAGTTAGACCCTATTGCTCTCTCTGTTTCCCTGGTAACCACCTCTGCAAGAAGAAGCTCAAGCTCAGCAAAGCCCCCAGGTTCTCTCTATCCTTCCAGCCTGCCTCTGGGTGGGCAGAAAGAAGAGGGTGTGTAAGCAGCAGACAGATAGCCTTAGGTGGCCCTGCCCAGTCCCCTTGTAGAAGCCCATGGGCTGGGCCCTCAAAGCTTTTTCGCCCCCATCTCATAGTTGTTATTCATACCACCCTGCCTTCCTCTTTATTTCTTCCATAAGCGGGTGCAAATGCCCTGCCAACTCTCTTCCCCTTCAGGGTCAGCACACAGGCCTGCTACCTTGTAGGCAACTTGGAGCACCAAAGACCTGGAATTCCAAAGTCAACTCCCAGCATCTGCAGCCCACTTAGGTTGACTGTCCCTCTAGGGCAGTAGATTTTCAATCCTGGCCATTTGTGTCATGTGAGGAGCTTTTTAAAAAAATACCATAAGCCTTCGCTCTGGTTCAGAAATCTGATTTAATTGGTCTGAGATATGGTCTAGGCATCAGTATTTTTTTTTGTTTTCTTTTTTTGAGACAGAGTCTTGCTCATGTTGCCCAGGCTGGAGTGCAGTGGCACGATCTCGGCTCACTGCAGCCTCCACCTCCCGGGTTCAAGCGATTCTCCTGCTTCAGCCTCCTGAGTAGCTGGGATTACAGGCACCAGCCACCATGCCCAGCAAATGTTTGTATTTTTAGTAGAGACAGGGTTTCACTATGTTGGCCAGACTGGTCTCGAACTCCTGACCTCGTGATGCACCCTTCTCGGCCTCCCAAAGTACCGGGATTATAGGCGTGAGCTGTTGCACCTGGCCAGTATTTTTTTTTTTTTTTAATATGGAGTCTCACCCAGGCTGGAGTGCAGTGGTATGATAATGGCTCACTGCAACCTTCACCTCCCAGGTTCAAGCAATCCTTCTACCTCAGCCTCCAGAGTAGCTAGGATTACAGGTGTGTGCCACCATGCCCAGCTAATTTTTTTTGTATTTTTAGTAGAAATGGGGTTTCACCATGTTGGTCAGACTGGTCTTGAACTCATGACCTCAAGTGATCTGCCCGCCTTGGCTTCCCAAAGTGTTGAGATTACAGGCGTGAGCCACTGAGCCCAGCCGGCATCAGTATTTCTGAGAAGCTTCCCTGTGATTCCAGTGTGTAGTCAGGGTGAAAACCACTGCCATTCCAGGAGGACCATGACTTGATGCTGGCTCTCCCCACTAATTCAAAATGTTGAACTTAGTCTCTGTCTGATATCCTTGAGCATTTGGGGGAGTACTGGGGTCCTGTGTCCCAAGCTTCTAGCTTCCAGAAGTCTCTCAGTCTGTTTTATTTTCAACCCCCTACACCCTTCACACTCCCCAATTCGCCTTCCTAACCAACAATTCCCAAATCCTGCCCAGAGAGAAGGTTACCAAGGCAACCGGCTTAATCTGGTAACTGTGGCATGTGCTGGGAGAGAAGCCCTTCCCTCTTCCTATTCAGTTCATAAAATGCTACCTGGGGAGCTCCAACCCATTCCAGCCACTTTCCCCTTTCAAGCCCGGGGATATTGGAGTGTCCAATAAGGGGAGCACAGGAAGCTGATACTCAGACCTCTAATACAGCTTCTTAGCCAAAATTGTGCACTGTCTTCTTTTTACTGTTTCCAAATCCACAAACAGATGGGTGTGCAAAGCTTTATTTCTGTGAACACATGCTCTAGCACACATGGGAACAGATATGCACATACATTGATACGTATGTCGTACACACCCTGTTCAGTTTTACTACCACTCCCAGCCATTAGCATTCCTGTCTCTGCCTGGTTGGTGCTCGGTAAACAGGGGTGGGGCATTGTCCAGAGAGCCTCAACCCATCCAGAACCTGCTGCCACTCCCACACCTTGTAAGTCTAACCTGGATGTTCTCACACTTGGCATGGCTTTACGCTGCCCCCCACCCCCTCCTCCTTCTGGGGCAGCATATCCTTGACAGAATGCTCCTGGTGTGGGCATCAAGAGTAAGGATTACTTGGAGTGCTAATTGGCACCACTTTTCCCACTCCATGGCTATGTACACTTGGGCTCTGTGCTTGATGATAGTTGGCAGTTCTGGGGCTTGTCACCTGTCTCCATGGCCCTACTTCCTTCTGCTGCCAGCTGGGCTCAGGTGCCCTTGTGCTCCTGGTCTCCTCCCCACTGCCTATTATCCCCTCCTCACCCCAGCTAGACCTGCCACAACCTGCTGCTCCCTGCCTGGCTCCTACCTGCCTGCCAGTACCTGCCCACAGACCAGGCCCACACCACCTATTGTGCCCTACCAGAGAGGACAGATGGGCACCGCCTCCAGTGGCAATGCTAATTCACCCAAGAGGCCTTTCCAGCCCTTCTCACAGAAGGAAGATAAACTCCACATATTTCTGTGAGTATGGGAAAGGTGCACACTCTTGGGTTCAGCAATCTGTAGGCCTGACTTGGGTACACAGGTAGGTGAGTGAAGGTGTCCAGGCCACAGACCTGTCCTGACTCTTTGAAACGATGCTGAGACCCGGTTATCCCTTGAGCCAGGAATCCTTCCCCATTGGTAAATCTCTGCCTTACCTTTGCCCTTAATTTCTTCTGCTCAGAACCCAAGTCCCTTACTGTTTCCCTCGCGGTCAACCCCAGCGCGCGAGTTCAAGCCTCGTGCGGCGCCGGGGCGGGCCAAGGAAAGGCAGGGGCGGGGACTGGGCGGGGACTGGAGGAGGGGGCGCGGTCTCGGCTCTGCCACCTTCCCCCTCTTCACGGCCAGGAGCGCAGCCGCCGCCGCCGCCGCGTCTTCTCAGCCTTGCGCTCCGCCCGCTGTCTCTGCCGCCGCAGCGCAGAGCCGGGCGCACCGGCCCCGCAGCCTGCCCACTCTTTGGGCCGCGTGCCGGCTGCAGCCGGCATGGGGGGTTGCTGAGAGCGGGCACTCCTTCTCTCTGGCACCTCCCCCGGCTACTGGCCACTGGACTCTGGCCAGCGAGGCTCGGCACCTCTGGCCCCCAGTCCGGCGCCTGGCACGGCCCTCTACTCTGCTCCTCCAGCTCTGAGCATCGTGTCTTCGCCGCCCCCCCCCCCGCCCGCGCCTGGGACACCTGGGTCCCCCGGCGGCCCCTAGGAGAGGGGCGGGGGGGGGCATGAAGCCGCTGGAGAAATTTCTGAAGAAGCAGACGTCGCAGCTGGCGGGCCGAACGGTGGCGGGAGGTCCCGGCGGGGGTCCGGGGAGCTGCGGTGGGCCTGGAGGGGGTGGGGGACCCGGCGGGGGCGGCGGTCCAGCCGGAGGACAGCGGTCGTTGCAGCGGCGTCAGAGCGTGTCTCGCCTGCTTCTCCCCGCTTTCCTCCGGGAGCCCCCCGCCGAGCTGGGGCTGGAGCCGCCCCTTGAGGAGGAAGGAGAGCCGAAGGGGGTCGCGGAGGAGCCGGGCAGCGGGGGGCCCTGCTGGCTGCAGCTGGAGGAGGTGCCGGGGCCCGGGCCGCTCGGGGGAGGGGGGCCCCTGCGCTCCCCTTCCTCCTACTCATCTGACGAGCTGTCCCCTGGCGAGCCCTTGACTTCGCCGCCCTGGGCCCCTCTGGGCGCCCCCGAGCGGCCGGAGCATCTTCTGAACCGGGTTCTGGAGCGGCTTGCTGGAGGGGCCACCAGGGACAGCGCCGCCTCAGGTAAGGAGCCGGTGGGCTCGAACACCCAGAGCAGGGGCTGGCCCCGGCTCCTCTTCCTTGCCCTTGGAGCGTGGGGGTGGCGCCGTGCCGGGGCCTGGTTACAGGGTTGAGTGGTCCGCGGAACCCGGCTAGGGGCCTAGCGGAGGTACAGACCCTCCCGCGGAAGAGGAGAGCAGTACCCACCTTCCTCCCTACAGCAGCCTCACCCCGGTCTGGAGAAGCAGCTGAGCCTCTTACTCTCCTTCAACCACCCTTCCTTTCCCCTGGGCATTGGAGCCACTGACTCCCATGGGTCCCTGATGTTGAATACCTCCTCCTGTAGCCCCAAATTAGGGCCTGACACATTAAAATGGAAGCTGCCCAGCGCAGCCATGCCACCCGCCAGAGGTGCTTGAGCCCTGAAAACCCTGGGGTCCCTGACTGTTCAGAGGCCTGCACAGCGCAGGCTAGCCCACTCAGGGAGGCAGTGGCCAGACAGGAACAGGTGCCAAGCTGCCTTTTAGGCATCAGCAAAAGGATGCGTTGTCCTTAGCAGTTTGGTGGGGGGGACAGTATTCTCCTTGAGGTAGACTCAGAAGGTGTCCGGGAGGGGAGAGGTGGCTTGGCCGGCATCATGGCCCTGCAGCATCCAGGGTGTCCAAGCACCTCCAGCTTCCACCCTTCCGTGGCAGGCCTCAGCACACGGCTTTTTTTTTTTTCTTTTTTTGGAGACGTAGTCTCACTGTCACCCAGGCTGGAGTGCAGTGGCGCGATGTCAGCTCACTGCAACCTCCACCGCCTAGGTTCAAGCAATTCTCCTGTCTCAGCCTCCTGTGTAGCTGGGACTACAGGTGCGTGCCACCACGCCTGGCTAATTTTTGTATTTTTAGTAGAGACGGGGGTTTCACTGTGTTAGCCAGGATGGTCTCGAACTCCTGACCTCGTGATCCACCTGCCTCGGCCTCCCAAAGTGCTGGGATTACAGGCGTGAGCCACCGGCCTGGCTAATTTTTGTAGTTTTAGTAGAGACGGGGTTTCACCAACTTGGCCAGGCTGGTCTTGAACTCCTGACCTCGTGATCTGCGCCCCTGCCCCCCCCCCCCCCCCCCACCGCCCGCCTCCAAAGTGCTGGGATTACAGGCGTGAGCCACCGGACCTGGCACACGGCCTCTTTAAAACAATCACCACACCCTGAGAAGCTTATTCGCTAAATGATGATACTATTTCACCACTCCCTTTCAGCACCCCTACTAAGGGGCCTTTGAGGAAACCAAGGCCCCAAATGGCTGGTTAGTGCTGAGGTAGAAGACCAAGGGTTCTTTAGGTCTAGCTCTAGGCATTACACTAAGCCCAGGAAGGTCTGAGGTTTGGGAGCCCCGGCTGAGGCCCTAATGCTGAGGGCTTTCACACTTGCTCTCAGCCCTCGGCAGGGAACCCCAACCTAGATGTGTGGAGGGGGGCTCCACTCTCCTAGATCCTTCTCAAGACCTGGGTCCTCTCCTTTGGCACAGGCTGTAGTTGCCCTGGGGAGCTGACACCTTTTGGATTTAATTAGAAAAATATCAGACACACACAGCTCTCCTAACCATAACTTCCCTCCTACACCACACACCCTGTGTCTCTATGACACATTCCCTAGGGAGGCTGTACGTTGGCCCAGAGCCTGCTTTGGAAAAGACAGATGCCCAACTGTGGCCCCCATATCAGCATCTCCCCCACTCTGCCCCATCTTACTCTTCCTTTGCTCCAGCTTAGGAATCCTGTGAGATAAAGTCTATGAAGGATGTCAGGCCTCTCATTTTCTCACCCCCATCCCTGAAGCTGGGAGTCACAGCTGGGGGCTCTCTGACGCATTGTAAGAACACAGCAGGGTAGCTGGGCAGGGAGGAAAAGGGAGAAGCTGTCTTTCCCCTTTTACAGGGGCCTGGTGCCACACGCTCTGCTCATTCTCCCCTGGGGTAAGACTCCTGAAATGTCACCCATGTTATCTGGCAGCCTGGATCCCCAAAGTAACTAGTTTGGGAAATTCCAAACCAGTCCCAGGTGAATGAGAATCAGCTTAACCTGCCACTCTGATGTTCTCCAATAAAACCAATGTTCTCAAGTCATCCTGGTCTCCTCCCAGGGTGTGTGGGAGGAGAGAACTTACAGAAGTTACTCTGAACCTACCAAGCAGCCCCCTCTGACCACTAGGTTTTACCCTAACACTCTGCTTGCCTCAGGCATATTGAGAAAAGGACAAAGACTCAGGATTCTGGGTTCTTATTCCAGCTCCAGGCAAGTCCCTCCCAACTCTGGGCCTCAGTTTCACATTTGCGAAATGAAATCCTTGAAGTCAATTACCTCGTGTTGGTTTTCCTCCTCCGCCTTCATGGCTAGAACTGACCACAGGAGATAGTGAACGAAGGGCAGTCAGAAGCCTTGGTTTTGTCCTGGGACAGTGCCTGGGGACCTGGCCCTAACCTGTCCTGGTGAGGACACCTAGCTCCCTCCCTGCACCTTGTCTGTCTGTGTGTGCCAGGTGGCCCTGCCCCACCCCAGGGCTGGCTGCAAGTCAGGGCGACCTTGTACCCGGCTGACTGGCTGAGCCAGGCCCAGACGGGGGCGTGGAGGGGAAAGGGGTGGTGAGAGGAGTCACTCCCCTTCACCATTCCATCATTAACCCTTCTGTCTCTGGGCACCTAAAGGACACAGGATTTCTATTTAAAGGTTCTGGGATCAAAGCGATGGCAGTCTCTCCATCTCCCTTTTAATCAGGCTGGTTCCCACCTGCCTAGTTAGAACTCAAAGCTGTTAGGTGGGGAATGGGGAGGGGAAGAGGGATACACGCGCACACACACACACATACACACACACACACACACACACTCCCCACTGATGCTAATCTCTGTGTTTGGAAATACTCTTTGTCTGGAGACTCTTCTGTGGGCTACTACTTTTTTCAGGCAGAACTCAAGATTGGTGTGTTATCTGACCAACTTCCCACATACGCTGAAGAGAAGTGCACATGGCCATCAAAGGCACGCCCCCCCCTTCCCTTCAGCTGCTTTGGCAGCTGCCAAACCCACCCCCGCAGCGGCTGCCCAGAACCTTTACACGTGTGTGTGCGCATGTGCAGAGCATGACAGGGCAGGTGGCTGGGGCTCCAGCCTGGCTAAAGAGAACTTGCCCTCAGGGGCAAGAGAGGGAGGCACTGCATTTCCAGTTTCGTTCTGGAAGTGTCCACCTGACATCTGTGGTGCCCACTGATCTTTACAGATCTCCTGCTGGATGACATTGTCCTTACCCATTCTCTCTTCCTCCCGACGGAGAAATTTCTGCAGGAGCTACACCAGTAATATCCTTTCGTGGAGTTTATAAAAGGAGAGGTCAGAAGGGAGCCACTCCCTCCGTCCCACATGCAATCTCAGAGCCTAAACTCTCCCCTAGGAAACATACCTGGGGCCGGGCGCGGTGGCTCACGCCTGTAATCCCAGCACTTTGGGAGGCTGAGGCGGGCGGATCACCTGAGGTCAGGAGATCAAGACCAGCCAGGCCAACATGGTGAAACCCCATCTCTACTAAAAATAGAAAAAATTAGCCAAGCATGGTGCCATGCACCTGTAATCCCAGCTACTTGGGAGGCTGAGGCAGGAGAATCGCTTGAACTCAGGAGGTGAAGGTTGCAGTGAGCCGAGATTGCGTCACTACACTCCAGCCTGAGCGACAGAGTGAGACTCCATCTCAAAAAAATAAGAAAAGAAAACATACCTGGGTTTCAGTCCCAGCTTTTCTACTCACTAGCTGTGTGACTTGGGCAGATTACCTAACCTCATGGGGACTCAGTTTCCTTTTCTGTAAAATGGAGGTAAATAGCACCTGCCCTGCCTATCTATTAGCTGCTATGAAGATCAGTCTGATAGCACATGTGGGAGTGCTTTGGAGGCTGCAGAGCCCTGTACACATGAAAGGTGTTATTTATTTATTTATTTTGAGATGGAGTCTTGCTCTGTCACCCAGGCTGGAGTACAGTGGTGCGACCTCGGTTCACTGCAGCCTCTGCCTCCTGGGTTCAAGCAATTCTCCTGCCTCAGCCTCCCCCGTAGCTGAGGACTACAGGTGCACACCACCACACCTGGCTACTTTTTGTATTTTTTGGTGGAGACGGAGTTTCACCATGTTGCCCAGGCTGGTCTCGAACTCCTGACCTCAAGTGATTCGCCTGCCTTGGCCTCCCAGAGTGCTGGGATTACAGGTGTGAGCCACTGCGCCCAGACAAGGTGTTATTATTCTACTAAGGACACCTCTATCCCCACTGAATTATTGCTCTAAAACATCTGGTTACCCAGTGAGTTATGATGGGGTCTGATGTAAACATCAGGCCATGATTGTGCTTCAGTAGGGTCTGCTAGAGAGAAGCCACTGGATGGACTATTCATAGGGTCTCATGTAAGCATGGGCCTCTCACAGAGTTATTTTAGGACTTAATTGTAAATGTCAGTCCACTGAGTAGAATGTTACAGGCTCCCGGCCAGGCACGGTGGCTCATGCCTTTAATCCCAGCACTTTGGGAGGCTGGCGCGGGTGGATCACTTGAGGGCAGGAGTTCGAGATCAGCCTGGCCAACAAGGTGAAACTCTGTCTCTACTAAAATACAGAAAATTAGCTGGGTTCGGTGGCAGGCACATGTAATCTCAGCTACTTGGGAGCCTGAGGCAGGAGAATCGCTTGAACCCAGGAGGCAGAGGTTGCAGTGAGCTGAGATCATGCCATTGCATTCCAGCCTGGGCAACAGAGCAAGACTCCCTCTCAAATAAATAAATAAATAAATTAATTAATTAATTAATAAAGTAACAAGCTGTCTTAGAAACATCAGGCCTTCCAGTGAGGTATAGTCAGGTTTGTGGTAAACACCATTGGCGTTTATTAGGCACACTGTGAGCTCCAGGCCCTGGGCTGGTCAGAGGTTGGATGAGTCTGGGCAGGGTATCCTCAAGTGAAAATCTAACCTGTCTAACCTGCAGGAGCTGGATGTGGTCAAGTGGTCGTCGCTACCTACCCTAAGCAAAAGCCTGGGCTGGGGCATGAGGAGGTCTTGGCTCCAGGACCACCGAAACTCCTTTCTCTCTGGCCCCAAATCTAGAGAATATTTGGGGGCAATTTAGCCTCCCATCTTTCTTTTCTTTTCTTTTCTTTTCTTTTCTTTTCTTTTCTTTTCTTTTCTTTTCTTTTCTTTTCTTTTGAGATGGAGTTTTGCTCTTATTGCCCAGGCTGGAGTGCAATGGCGTGACCTTGGCTCACTGCAACCTCCGCCTCCGGGGTTCAAGCGATTCTCTTGCCTCAGCCTCTTGAGTAGCTGGGATTACAGGCGTACGCCACCACTCCCGGCTAATTTTTTGTATTTTTAGTAGAGATGAGGTTTCACCATGTTGACCAGGATGGTCTCAAACTCCTGACCTTAAGTGATCCACCTGCCTCAGCCTTGCAAAGTGCTGGGATTACAGGTGTGAGCCACCGCGCCTGGCCTTTTTTTTTTCCTTTTTTTTTTTTTTTTTTTTTGAGACAGAGTCATCCTCTGTCGCCCAGCCTGGAGTGCAATGGTGCGACCTTGGCTCACTGCAACCTCTGCCTCCCGGGTTCAAACGATTCTTGTGCCTCAGCCTCCAGAGTAGCTGGGATTACAGGTGCACACCACCATGCCCGTCTAATTTTTGTATTTTTAGTAGAGTCGTGGTTTCACCATGTTGGCTAGACTGGTCTCGAACTCCTGACCTCAGGTGATCCGCCCGCCTCAGCCTCCCAAACTGCTGGGATTATAGGCGTGAGCCACTGCGCCCAGCCTAGCCTCCCATCTTTCTTCTCAATTCCTCGGGTCTGCTTGCCTAGGGATTTTTCTTAACTTAAAGGTCAGCTTTGTTCGGGCAGGAGGCATGGAGGGCCCTGAAGGGCTGGGCCGGAAGCAGGCCTGTCTAGCCATGCTTCTCCATTTCTTGGACACCTACCAGGGGCTGCTTCAAGAGGAAGAGGGGGCCGGCCACATCATCAAGGTGGGCCTGGGGGAAGAGAAGGTGGGTAAACAGGCTATTAGCTCTGGAAGGGGGCCCCTGTGAAGGAGCCATACTTCTCATGCTGGGTACCTGGAAGGAAGAGATGCCAGGGGGCCTTAGCTTATATGGCTCTCCTGTGCTGAAAGGTATGGAGACCTTGCCCGGCCCCTGCGGAGAGTAGCCTTTGGAATGAGACCCCTTCCTTCACCTTCTTTGTCCTCCTCTCTCCAGGATCTATACCTGCTAATTATGAAGGACGAGTCCCTTTACCAGGGCCTCCGAGAGGACACTCTGAGGCTGCACCAGCTGGTGGAGACGGTGGAACTAAAGTGAGGGGGAGTGGGGCAGGGGCGGGAACAGGAAAGAGGTCCCCTGCGTTCCTCTGCTACAGGGGCTGCCTCTGGCCTATTGGCTCCAACATGGATTTGCTTGTTAGTTTGTTTTGAGACAGAGTCTCACTTTGTCGCCCAGGCTGGAGAGCAGTGGTGCAATCTCGGCTCACAGCAACCTCCACCTCTTGGGTTCAAGTGATTCTCATGCCTCAGCCTCCTGAGTAGCTGGGATTACAGGGGTGCACCATGCCCAGTTAATTTTTGTACTTTTAGTAGAGATGGGTTTCACCACGTTGGCCAGGCTGGTCTTGAACTCCTGGCCTCAAATGATCTGCCTGCCTCAGCCTCCCAAAGTGCTGGGATTACAGGTGTGAGCCACTGTGTCTGGCTTCCAATATGGTTTTATTTCAGCTCTTTTCTCTCACTGGAGGGTGGCACAAAGCACTGTCTCCAGTCACTTTTTTGTCCATTCTCCCATTCATTTGTCTGATAATCCAGTGGTGTACTGGTAAATATTTAACAACCAGTGCTGCAGGAGAAAGAGCTCTGATTTGTAGCTTTTGCTGATTCCTACAGTGTAAACTGTCATCATGGCTGATTTCAAGCTACCAACGTAACAGCACTGAAGGAGGAGTTGGGAAGAGACATGCAGCACAGGCTGTTATGTAGTATCTCCACCATACAGTAGATGTAGTAAAAGGTAGTAAAACGGCTGGGCAAGGTGGCTCACGCCTGTAATCCCAGCACTTTGGGAGGCCAAGACGGGTGGAGCACTTAAGGTCAGGAGTTCAAGACCAGCCTGGCCAACCTGGTGAAACCCTGTCTCCACTCCAAAAAAAAAAAAAAAAAAAAAAAAAAAAAAAATATGGCTGTGCGCCGAGGCAGGCAGATCATGAGGTCAGGAGTTTGAGAGTAGCCCGGCCAATATGGTGAAACCCTATCTCTACTAAAAATACAAAAATTAGCTGGGCGTGGTAGTGTGCGCCTGTAGTCCCAGCTACTTGGGAGGCTGAGGCAGAAGAATTGCTTGAATCCAGGAGGTGGAGGTTGCAGTGAGCTGAGATCATGCCACTGCACTCCAGCCTGGGCGACAGAGTGAAATTCTGTCTCAAAAAAAAAAAAAAAAAGGAAAAATTAGCTGGGGGTGGTGGTGTGTGCCTGTAGTCCCAGCTACTCAGGAGGCTGAGGCAGGAGAATTGCTTGAACCCAGGAGATGGAGGTTGCAGTGAGCTGAGATCACCTTACTGCACTCCAGCCTGGGTGACAGAGTGAGACTCCGTCTCTAAAAAAAAGGCCAGGTGCGGTGGCTCACACCTGTAATCCCAGCACTTTGGGAGGCTCAGGCAGGCAGATCATGAGAGGCAGATCATGAGGTCAGGAGTTCGAGACCAGCCTGACCAACATGGTGAAACCCCATCTCTACTTTTGTATTTTGTAAAAATACAAAAATTAGCCAGGCATGGTGGCACATGCCTGTAATCCCAGCTACTCAAGAGGCTGAGGCAGGAGAATGTCTTGAATCCAGGAGGCAGAGGTTGCAGTGAGCCAAGATTGCATCACTGCACTCCAGTCTGGGTGACAGAGTGGACTCCGTCTCAAGAAAAAAAAAAAAAAAAAGAGGTGGGCTGGGTGTGGTGGCTCACGCCTGTAATCCCAGCACTTTGGGAGGCCGAGGCAGGCAGATTACGAGGTCAAGAGATCGAGACTATCCTGGCCAACATGGTGAAACCCTGTCTGTACTAAAAATACAAAAATTAGCTGGGCATGGTGGTGCACACCTGTAATCCCAGCTACTCGGGAGGGTGAGGCAGGAGAATTGCTTGAACCCAGGAGGTGGAGGTTACAGTGAGCCGAGATTGCGGCACTGCACGCCAGCCTGGCGACAGAGCAAGACTCCGTCTCAAAAAAAAAAAAAAAAAAGTAGTGAAAACAGGAAGGAAACTGCTTTTTTTGTAATAACTTCTTTGATTATAAATTTTATGTATTATTTATTAATTTGTATTATTATTTTTTAATAGAGACAGGGTTTCATTATGTTGTCCAGGCTGGGCTGCAGCGATCCTCCCACCTCGGCCTCCCAAAGTGTTGGGATTCTAGGTGTAAGCCACCACACCTGGCCTGACTATAAGTTTATAAAACATATATATTTATATATGGAGATATATTTGTTTATTTATATTTTAATGGCTCTTTAAAAAACAGTTGGTAAAATTCCCCAGAACTTAACAATATGCTCCTGTGAGCCAGTGTGAACAAGCTTCAGGACACCACTGCATCCATCCATCCATCAATCCATTCTGCCCTTTTAGTTTCTCTTTTCTCTTGTCCCCACAACCACAACCCTTAGGGAGGCCTCAGCTTGTGGTCTAGCATCCTTCTCTCCCTTCTCTGTGCTGACACTAGAGAGATCTTTCATGCTCCTGTTCCAAAGGCATCCCTGCTCCCCATGCTTCCAAGAGAAAGTGAAACATCCCAGCATTCAATATGCTTCCCTTTCTGCCTTCTGCTGTTCCTTCCCATCTCATCTCCTACATCCCCTCCATCCATGACACCTCAACTCCTGCACTCTCCAACTTCCCATGGTCGGTTATATTGTCCACCCCAGAATGCCCTCCTCCCACCCTCTTATTTTTTTTGAGATGGAGCCTGGCTTTGTCGCCCAGGCTGGAGTGCAGTGGCGCGATCTCGGCTCACTGCAAGCTTCGCCTCCCGGGTTCACACCATTCTCCTGCCTCAGCCTCCTGAGTAGCTGGGACTACAGGCGCCTGCCACCACGCCCGGCTAATTTTTTATTTATTTTTTTAGTAGAGACGGGGTTTCACCGTGTTAGCCAGGACGGTCTAGATCTCCTGACCTCGTGATCCGCCCGCCTCGGCCTCCCAAAGTGCTGGGATTACAGGCATGAGCCACCGCGCCTGGCCCTTTTTTTTTTTTTTTTTTTTTTTTGAGATGGAGTCTTGCTCTCTTGCCAGGCTGGAGTGCAATGATGTAATCTCGACTCACTGCAACCTACCCCTCCCGGGTTCAAGCGATTCTCCTGCCTCAGCCTTCCGAGTAGCTGGGATTACAGGTGTACGCCACCAAGCCTGGCTAATTTTATTTTATTTTTTTATTTTTATTTTTATTTATTTATTTTTTTGAGACGGAGTCTCGCTGTCGCCCAGGCTGGAGTTCAGTGGCGAGATCTCGGCTCACTGCAGGCTCCGCCCCCCAGGGTTCACGCCATTCTCCTGCCTCAGCCTCCCGAGTAGCTGGGACTACAGGTGCCCGCCACCTTGCCCGGCTAATTTTTTGTATTTTTAGTAGAGACGGGGTTTCACTGTGTTAGCCAGGATGGTCTCGATCTCCTGGCCTCGTGATCCGCCTGCCTCAGCCTCCCAAAGTGCTGGGATTACAGGCGTAAGCCACCGCGCCCGGCCCAGCCTGGCTAATTTTTGTATTTTTAGTAGAGACGGGGTTTCACCATTTTGGCCAGGCTGGTCTTGAACTCCTGGCCTCAAGTGATCTGCCCACCTCGGCTTCCCAAAGTGCTGGGATTACAGGCATGAGCCACTGCACCTGGCCTCTACCTCCTTCTCTTCCTGCTTTCCTCCAAGGCCCAGGTCAAATGCCATCTTCTCAATGAAAACTTCCCAGATCTTCCTTTTAGGAATAGCTTTCTTCTTCCCCCACACCAGCATAACTCTCCTGATACCTTTGTAATATTATCAACACCTCCTGCCTGGTATTAGAAGTAGCTGTATGCCTGTCTATCTCCTTCCCAGACTGTGAAGTTCTTTTCAGCAAAATTCAGCAAACAGCTGCTGACTTACCACCTACCATGTGCCAAGCAGCGTGCTAGGCCCTGGAGGATGAAAAAATATTCAGTAAGAACCAAATCCCAGTCCTTGAGAGCTCTCAATCTCATAGAAGAGATAAGAGGTGAACATAAACATTATCCCAATGTTCTATAGTAGTTGAGACAAGAAAGTGACCTTCCTGGTGGGTAGGGTGGACCAGAGAAGAATTCATGGGAGAGGTGGCATTTGATTAGGGTTACTTGGATAATTATCCCATACTACTCATTGTCCTCTCTTCTGACCCCCTTAACCACCTTCTGAAACTGGTGCTGGTGCATCCTTGACCCAATTCTGATATTCTTGCTTGATGTTGCCTGCTTGGTGTTGGTTGCCCATATGCCTGGCAGGGCGTGCTGATGCCCAGCTGTGTCCATGCCAGGATTCCAGAGGAGAACCAGCCACCCAGCAAGCAGGTGAAGCCACTCTTCCGCCACTTCCGCCGGATAGACTCCTGTCTGCAGACCCGGGTGGCCTTCCGGGGCTCTGATGAGAGTGAGTGTGGGCATTAGGAGGGGCAGGGTGTCCTGAGTGGCTCAGGGGGACATGTCTCTGGGTCTTGAGCACCCTCAGTGGCATCTCTCTGGGTGGTAGAACCAGCCCCTTTCACAGGACCTTCTTCAGAGGCCAGCCTCTGGTGGGGAACAGAGGCACCCTGGAGGAGACTGTGCCAGCTGCTGCCACTCTGCCCTCTGTTGAAAGCCATTTTCCTGTTTCCGTCCAGTCTTCTGCCGTGTATACATGCCTGACCACTCTTATGTGACCATACGCAGCCGCCTTTCAGCATCTGTGCAGGACATTCTGGGCTCTGTGACGGAGAAACTTCAATATTCAGAGGAGCCCGCGGGGCGTGAGGATTCCCTCATCCTGGTAGCTGTGGCTTCCTCGGGAGGTGAGGGTCAGGAAGAACTGGGCTGATGCTCCGAGAGGAGAAACTCACAAGCTCAGGGCCCTGGGGGAGGGGTAGAGACTGAATTCTAGGCCCTTGCTACTCAAAGTATGGTCCCGGGACAAGCCTCATGTGCATCGCCTGGGAACTTGTTAGGATGCAGCATCTTGCTGGGTGCAGTGGTGCAAACCTGCAGTCCCAGCTACTCAGGAGGCTGAGGCAGGAGGATTGCTTGAGCCCAGGAATCCAAGGTAGTACATTATGATTGCACCTGTGAATAGGCACTGCACTGTATCCTGGGCAACATAACAAGACTCTGTCTCTAAAAGAGATGCAGCATCTGAGACCCCACCCCAGACCTGCTGGTCTTGTTCAAATCAGCATTTGAACAAGACCCCCCAGGGGACTCCTATGCTTACTAAAGTTTGGGAGGCACTAGCTGGGCATGGTGGTGAGCACCTGTAATCCCAGCTACTTGGGAGGCTGAGGCAGGAGAATCACTTGAACTGTGGAGGCAGAGGTTGCAGTGAGCCGAGATCACAGCACTGAGCTCCAGTCTGGGCAACAAGAGCGAAACTCCGTCTCAAAAAAAAAGTTTGGGAGGCACTGGTCTAGGACTCAGGTTTTGATCTGGGTGCTGCCCCTCACTCACCTATGGATTGTATTCTGATCCTTTAACCTCCCTGTGTATGTAAGGATGCCACATTTCTCAGGCTAAAGACACAGGATGAGTGGGAAGGCAGAAAGCCAGCAATGTCGCTGAAGCTGTTTTCCTCTACAAAAGGAAAAAATTTCAGCCTTCCCAGTGTCACAAGGACAACAGAGTTAGAGAAAAGCTGTGAAAGAAAGGGAGTACAAAAAAAGTTATAGATACAAAAGAAATCATCATTTGACAAATTCCAGATAAATATGGCATAAACTGGTGATAATATGAGTTCCATTAGTCTAGAATGTGTCAGTGTGGGGTGAGGAGTTTTTGGATAGGACAGTGCCAGTGTGGGGTGTGTGAGGGTGCAGGCGGCAGGGGCTGAGGATGAGCAGCTCTTTCTCCTGCAGAGAAGGTCCTTCTTCAGCCCACTGAGGACTGTGTTTTCACCACACTGGGCATCAACAGCCACCTGTTTGCCTGTACTCGGGACAGCTATGAGGCTCTGGTAAGAACTTCCCAAGGCCTTGAGTGGAATGGAGGGCTGAGGGGGGCTGTGAGCAATCCCTCACCCTGCCACCAGGAGCCCAGCCCCTATGCCCCTGCCTGCCACCAGGTGCCCCTCCCCGAGGAGATCCAGGTCTCCCCTGGAGACACAGAGATCCACCGAGTGGAGCCTGAGGACGTTGCCAACCACCTAACTGCCTTCCACTGGGAGCTGTTCCGATGTGTGCACGAGGTGGGGACCGAGGCTGGCGCTATGCTGGGGGGCTGGAGGGAGAATTGTGCCATTGGGAGGCGGTGTTCGCAGCACAACGTCCTGGTTCCAAGGCTCACTTGCAGCAAGCCCTTGGGCAACGCATGGCGGTAACCTCTCTTTGTTCCCCTATCTGAAAAAAATCGCAAAGAGAGAGACCCCAGAGCAGAGTGGCTCAGGGCCCAAGTGCTATTTACACAGAACCTGACCCAGGATTTGTATTTTTTAAATATTCACTATTAAAGAAATAAAATAAGGCAGAGACAATAATGCCTAGCAGATGGTTGTCCTGAGGATGTCAGCCGTGAGCGAATGCCTGGCACCTAGTAAGTGCTCAGTAGCTGGTGAAATATTATTAATGCTGTTTGTTTTCTTTTTCCGCATCTTTGCCGCCTCCTATCCTTTCTATTTTTCTATTTTCCACCCCTTCCGCCCCCGCCCTCCTGCCTTTCGCTCCTCATCGCCTTGCACTGACATCTTCCCACCCACTCCCCTCACTCCCCCGGCGCCCTGGCCGCCCCTCCGCTGCCGTGGGTGCAGCTGGAGTTCGTGGACTACGTGTTCCACGGGGAGCGCGGCCGCCGGGAGACGGCCAACTTGGAGCTGCTGTTGCAGCGCTGCAGCGAGGTCACGCACTGGGTGGCCACAGAAGTGCTGCTCTGCGAGGCCCCGGGCAAGCGCGCGCAGCTGCTCAAGAAGTTCATCAAGATCGCAGCCCTGTGAGTGCGGCCGTCGGCGGGATGGGGGGCCCGAGGCCCGAGGCCCGCGCCGCCGCCCGCCCCTGACCCCGCCTCCCACCCCCGCAGCTGCAAGCAGAACCAGGACCTGCTGTCTTTCTACGCCGTGGTCATGGGGCTGGACAACGCAGCTGTCAGCCGCCTTCGACTCACCTGGGAGGTGATGAGACCCCTCCCGTTCCTACCTGGGATCTGGGCATCCCGGACTCCCCGAAGTGTGTCCTCCCGGGACGGCCGCCGGCCTGGAGGGAGTCTTTGTGCCAGTTGGAGGGAAGCGCCCTCTTCTGGCATACGCAACCCCAGGGGCGCACAGCTTGGCTAATGGACCCTGTCTTTGTGCAAATTAGTGAAAAGCCAGGATCCCGCCTGAGTCGCGGCAGGCAGCCCTTGGCCAGGTCAGGTCGCAGACTTGGCTGTGGGAGTTGGGCTGATTTTCATCCACATTCAGTGGGGGCATCTTTGTACAAAGCACCTGCATAAGAGAGACCTGGCCTTCCCCAGAATAATGAATTCCTCTGGGCTGTTTCAATCCCCTAGACTTCGCCAAGGCCTGACTTCATTTCCCCACCCATCAGCTTCCCAGCCCGCTTCAAGCCATGCAGGCCCTTTTGCCCTCCAACAGGGAGAATTAATCCGAGGCTCCCATGTAACCCAAGGAGCTCCACTCTGATATCCCTTCTCCTTGCTTCAAACTCTGCAGAAGCTGCCAGGGAAATTCAAGAACTTGTTCCGCAAATTTGAGAACCTGACGGTGAGTGGGTTTGGCTCTTTCTTCTGCTCTTGGACTTAGAGCCCAGAAACCCTCTGTTCCCATAAACCCCCTTCCTCAAGCTTTTCTTTCAAGGTGTTTAGTGTGTGGGATCCCCACCCTCCTTACCATGCTGGAGGGGGAGGGTGGAAGGATTGTGCCCCTGTTTTTCTTGAAGGAAAGTGGGAGTAGTCAGGCCCCTCCCCACCACACAATTAGAAAGCCCCCAGCACCCCTATCTGATCAGGAATGTATACAGGGCAGGGGGTGAGGGAGGAAGCTGAGGACATCTTTGGGATACATTGGCCAGTCTGTCCCTTGATCTCTCTCCTGTGGAATACTAGGACCCCTGCAGGAACCACAAAAGCTACCGAGAAGTCATCTCCAAAATGAAGCCCCCAGTGATTCCCTTCGTGCCTCTGATCCTCAAAGGTGACAGAGTTACTCCCAAGCTGTGCCGCTTCCACCCATGCTTCCCTTCTCCTATACCCCGCTTCTGACTTCCAGCCCCCTCTTGACTCAGCCCTGAGTACCCACCTGGAGAGGAGCCCCCCACCCCAGATGGAGTGGGTTCTGGAGAAGAGCGGGGTCCTCGGGTACAGTGGCCCCTTTGGACCTCCTCTCTTATCCTTTCCTCACATTGGATTCTCTCCACATCTCCTAGACCTGACTTTCCTGCACGAAGGGAGTAAGACCCTTGTAGATGGTTTGGTGAACATTGAGAAGCTGGTGAGTGAGTGGCACTGCAAACCCCTAGTCCCACAAGTGGGGGGCTTGCATCCTCTCCCTCTCTCATCACCTCCCAAAAATAGCAGCCTTCCTCCAAGTGCCCAGCTTGCCTAACAGACTCTTGACTGTCTCCCTGGTGGCATCACTGTGGCAACCCACCCACAGGTGGCAGAGCTGACAGGCAGCTTGGGGGCAACTCCACCTCCCCCTCACATGGCACTCTGTTACACCCACTCCTTTGGTCCTTCAGAGACCCTCCAGAATTGGAGACTGGAGGGAGTAAAGCAGAGTTGGAGAATGGCGGAGGGGGAGCATAAGAGGGGGAGCCTCTTTCTGTGCCCCTTTCAGGGCTCATTCCTTGTCATCTCCCAGCATTCAGTGGCCGAAAAAGTGAGGACAATCCGCAAATACCGGAGCCGGCCCCTTTGTGAGTACCCAGGGTACTGAGAGCAGTACAGGTAGCGCTTTGACGAACGGGAGGGTTCAGGGGAGAACTCCCTGTCCAGATGTGTATTTCCATACACTTGCTAGTTCCCCATTCTCTCCTTGCCTCTGCAGAGGCCTTCCTGCCCAACATCTGTCTCAGTCCACAGCCTGATCCTCTGCCCGGTGTGTGTGTAGAGGAAGAAGGGAGGCTGGGAACCTCACTGCCTCTCCCTCTTTACCCACTAGGCCTGGACATGGAGGCATCCCCCCATCACCTGCAGACCAAGGCCTACGTGCGCCAGTTTCAGGTCATCGACAACCAGAACCTCCTCTTCGAGCTCTCCTACAAGCTGGAGGCGAACAGTCAGTGAGAGTGGTGGCTCCAGTCAGACCCGCCAGATCCTTGGGCACCTGGCACTCAAGCACTTTGTACGATGTCTCAACCAACATCTGACATCTTTCCCGTGGAGCAACTTCCTGCCCCACAGGAAAGAGGTCGATGGATTTACCCCTGGACCCATAAGTCTGTTCATCCTGCTGAAGTCCTCTCCCCATTGCTCCTTCAAGCCAAAACTACACTTTGCTGGTTCCTGTCCCCTCTGAGAAAGGAGGCAGAAAGCTCCTTCCTCTATCCCCTCCCATTGAGATCTGTTCTGGGGATCTTCCAACTTCCTCTTCCAGCAGGAAAGAATGCTGCTCACCCTTCTGTCTTGCAGAGTGGGATTGTGGGAGAGATTGGCAGCCTTCTTCTCCACCACCTGTCCAGCGTCTTCCTGGTCAGGGCTGGGACCCCCAGGAATATTATGTTGCCGTGTGTGTGTGTGTGTGTATGTGTATGTGTGTGTGTGTCTCCTTTTAGGGAGCAGGAGTGCATCTGGTAATTGAGGGTGGATGTTGTGTGTGCTGGGGAAGGGTCCTTCTGTTTGGTGCTACCCTTGTCTACTCTGCCCCTGGATGGTGTGGAGTGCTTTCTCCACCCCCACACTCCCTGCTCAGCTCCTCGTGCTGCCCTGCATGCCCAGGCTTGTGAGCCAAGCTGCTTTTCAGGGCAGGGAGTAGCAGCAGGTGGGAGGGGTTACCCATCAGCCCTTGCAAGTCCCCCACTCAGGCCTCTGGAAGGTCCAGGGATGGGCTCTGATGAGAGGGTAAAAGATGCTCAGGGAAACACAGGCCTCAGCTGCCTAGAGGACCCTCCCCCTGCCTTGCAGTGGGCTGGGGTAGAGCAGTATCAGGAGCTAGTGTTGTCTGCTGCCCACACTCCTGCTTTTTGGGATATCTAACTGCTAAGGAGGGAGTTGACATCCCCCTTCTGTCTCATGTGTCTGACACCAACAACATGGTCTCTGTCCCTCTCTCTTTGACTCTCCCTTTGTCCTCCCCATAGAGCTGGGGTGGGGTGGATCGCTATACCTGGGGCAGGCAGCCCCAAAGTGGGGGAGGGGAATGGCAGAGACTGTAAAGGCGTCACTGGACTCTGGCAAGGCCTTTTACTACCTTTGCTCCCCTCCCTCTCCCATCACCAGCCTCAAGGCCTGAGGGGTGCAGGGGCTCCTGGCAGCTACTGGGTGAGGTTTCCTGGCACAGCCTCACCCTTCTTTCTGGCACCACCTCTTTCCCTTTTGAAGAGGCAGCAACAGCAGTAGCAAAAGCAGCTGCTGCTCCTGCTGTGAGGGTGTATATATTTTTTACCCAAAGCTCTGGAATTGTACATTTATTTTTTAAAACTCAAAGAGGGAAAGAGCCTTGTATCATATGTGAACATTGTATCATAGGTAATGTTGTACAGACCCTTTTATACAGTGATCTGTCTTGTTCCTGCAGCAAAAATCCTCTATGGACATAGGCAGGCGCTGTGTCCCATGCCCTCTTGCCCTGACAGTGTCCCATGGGCCCGCTCCTGCTCCCTGCCCCCTCCCTGCTACTGCTGATGCGCTCTCCTCTCCCTGCAGCCCCTGGCTTCCCAGCCTTCCTCCTGACCCCTTCCAACAGCCTTGGAACTCTAGCTGCCACCACCCTCTGGGTCGAACACGGGGACTCACTGGCCCAGTCTTGGCTGCTGCTCACCCCTAGCCTTGATGCCTGCCCAGGGACCCCCAGCTCCCTCCCGTTGCCTTGCAGCTTTAACAGAGTGAACCATGTGTATTGTACAGGCGCGGTTGTCATTGCAGAAACCGCTGGGTGGAGAAGAAGCCGATAAAGTCTATGAATCAACCTGCCTGCTGTTCTTCATTCTGTTTTCTTTGAGGCTGTGGAAGGGCTGAGGGAGGGGAGAGGGGATGGCCGCCCAGTGCTGTCAGGAGCAGGGCTGTTCTGGAGTGACTTTGAAAATGTGGGTGGCGGGGTACAGTGGCTCATGCTTGTAATCCGAGCACTTTGGGAGGCCGAGGCGGGCAGCTCACCTGAGGGCCGGAGTTCGAGACCAGCCTGGCCAACATGGTGAAACCCTGTCTCTACTAAAAATACAAAAATTAGCCAGGTGTGGTGGTGCACGCCTGTAATCCCAGCTACTTGGGAGGCTGAGTCAGGATAGTAGTTTGAACTCAGGAGGCGGAGGTTGCAAAGAGCAATGGCTCTCCAGCCTGGGCAACAGAGCGAGACTCTGCCAAAAAAAAAAAAAATGTAAGAAAATGTGGGTGAGAGGAAAAGATGCCAACCTCACAAGACATGTCACATAATGCCTGGAACTCAGAAGAGGGGATGTTTTAGTTCATACATGTTCCAGGTGGCATAAATATAGATCACATTTAATTCTAATGCTAAGGTAGAAGATTGAGGCAGAGCAGTCCCAGAATAATGACTAGTGAGGGCACTGGTCCCCTAAACCAGGTCTGTCCCCTGCAGACAGCATGCACTGTTCACACAACCAATATTTACACCAGTCCTACTAAGATTTTTTTTTTTTTTCTGAGACGGAGTCTTGCTCTGTCACCCAAGCTAGAGTGCAGTTGCGCGATCTCTGCTCACTGCAAGCTTCGCCTCCCGGGTTCATGCCATTCTCCTGCCTCAGCCTCCCAAGTAGCTGGGACTACAGGTGCCCACCACCACGCAGGGCTAATTTTTAAAAATATATTTTTAGTAGAGATGGGGTTTCACTGTGTTAGCCAGGATGGTCTTGATCTCCTGACCTTGTGATTCGCCTGCCTCGGCCTCCCAAAGTGCTGGGATTACAGGCTTGAGCAACTGTGCCCGGCCTGCACCACTCAAATGATAGCCTGAGTTCCAGGAGACATCATATACTCAAACAGCTATACCTGGGCCCTTGATCTTCCCCATTCACATCTGTTTCTGCCTCAGTCTTCTGCATCTCAGAAAAATGATCCTCTCATCCACCCAGGTTTTCTCGCTCTGTTGCCCAAGCTGGAGTGCAGTGGCGCAATCTTGGCTCACTGCAACCTCCGCCTCCCAGGTTCAAGTGATCCTCCTGCCTCAGCCTCCTGAGTAGCTGGGATTACAGGCAGAGGCCACCACACCCGGCTAATTTTTGTATTTTTAGTAGAGATGGGGTTTCACCATGTTGGCCAGGCTGGTCTCAAACTCCTGACCTCAAGTGATCCACCCACCTCGGTCTCCCAAAGTGCTGGGATTACAGCTGTGAGCCACTACCCAGCCACCTACCCAAGTTTTCAAGGCAAAAATATAGGACTCACCATTGGTGCCTCTTTCTCCCACCCTTCATCTCAGCCAGTCCCATCAGCTACAATTCCAGAGCATTTTCTGAGTGATCCACTTCTGTATGACTCCCCTATGACCATACTAGTCCAAACCACCTTCATATCTTCCCTGCATGACTACTCCAGCCTCCTACCTGGTCTGTCAGCTTCCTCTCTCTGATCCACCCCTACCTGCCACCAGTTTGATTTCCACATGGCAGCCAGAGTGTTCTTTCAAAAACACCAATCACGCTGGGCATGGTGGCTCAAGCCAATAACCCTAGCACTTTGGGAGGCTGCGGCAGGAGGATTGCTCGAGCCCAGGAGTTCAAGACCAGCTTGGGCAACATAGTGAGACCCTGTCGCTACAAAAAATAAAAAATTAATGAGGCTGCAGTGAGCTGTGATAGCACCACCGCACTATAGCCTGAGCAACAGAGTGAGACCCTGTTTCAAAAAAAAAAAAAGGAGAGCAAGGGAAGGAGGGAGGGAGGGAGGGACGGAGGGAGGGAGAGACAGAGGGAGGGAGGGAGAAGGAAGGAAGGAAGGAAGGAAAAAAAAACCCAGTGTCTTTCAACACATGAATGAACAAATACATTGGGGCATATTCTTATGGTGGAATACTATATAGCAAGAAAAAAGAACAAACTATTAATACCTGCATGAATGAATCTCACAGACTTAATGTTGAATAAAGGAAGCCAGACACAGGCTGGGTGTGTTGGCTCACACCTCTAATCCCAGCACTTTGGGGGCCTGAAGTAGGAGTGAGAGGTGAAGCTGGCTGGGCTTCTGGGTCAGGTGGGGACTTGGAGAACTTTTCTGTCTAGCTAAAGGATTGTAAATGCACCAATCAGTGCTCTGTGTCTAGCTAATCAGGTAAGGGACTTGGAGAATTTTTCTGTCTAGCTAAAGGATTGTAAAAGCACCAATCAGCGCTCTGTGTCTAGCTAAAGGTTTGTAAATGCAGCAATCAGGGCTCTGTGTCTAACTAAAGGTTTGTAAATGCAGCAATCAGCACTCTGTAAAAACGGACCAATCAGCACTCTGTAAAACGGACCAATCAGCGTTCTGTAAAATGGACCAATCAGCTCTCTGTAAAATGGACCAATCAGCAGGATGTGGGTGGGGCCAGGCCACCTGAGCCAGCAGCTGCAACCCACTCGGGTCCCCTTCCACACTGTGAAAGCTTTGTTCTTTTGCGCTTTGCAATAAATCTTGCTGCTGCTCACTCTTTTGGTCCGCACTATGTGAGCTGTAACACTTACCTCCAAGGTCTGCAGCTTCACTCTTGAAGCCAGGGAGACTACCAACCCACTGGGAGGAACAAACAACTCCAGACGCGCCACCTGTAAGAGCTGTAACACTCACTGCTGAAGGTCTGCGGCTTCATTCCTGAAGTCAGCGAGAGGAGGAACCCACCAGAAGGAAGAAACTGGACACATCTGAACACCTGAAGGAACAAACTCCGGACACACTATCTTTAAGAACTAACACTCACCGTGAGGGTCCGTGACATCATTCTTGAAGCTTCATTCTTGAAGTCAGCAAGACCAAGAACCCACCCGAAGGAACCAGGGCTGGACACAGGAGGATCTCTTAAGCCCAGGAGTTCAAGACCAGCCTGGCCAACATAGTGAGACCCCCATCTCTACAAAAAATAAAAAATGTACCTGGACATGGTGTCTTGCGCCTGTAATCCCAGCACTTTGAGAGGTTGAGGCAGGAGAATCCCTTGTGTCTAGGAGTTTGAGACCAGCTCAGGCAACATAGGGAGACCTTGTCTCTACAAAAAAATAAAAAATAGGCCAGGTGCGGTGGCTCATGCCTGTAATCCCAGCACTTTGGGAGGCCGAGGTGGGTGGATCACCTGAGGTCGGGAGTTTGAGACCAGCCTGACCAGCATGGAGAAGCTGTCTCCACTAAAAATACAAAATTAGCCGGGCGTGGTAGCACATGCCTGTAATCCCAGCTACTCGGGAGGCTGAGGCAGGAGAATCGCTTGAACCTGGGAGGCAGAGGTTGTGGTGAGCTGAGATCGCGCCATTGCACTCTAGCCTGGGTAACAAGAGCAAAACTCCATCTCAAAAAAAAAAAAAAAAAGGCTGGGCAGGGTGGCTTACGCCTGTAATCCCAACACTTTGGGAGGCTGAGACCTGTGGATCACGAGGTCAGGAGTGCAAGACCAGCCCGGCCAAGATGGTGAAACCCCATCTCTACTAAAAAATACGTGTTAGGTGGGCATGGTGGCAGGCACCTATGTAATCCCAGCTACTCGGGAGGCTGAAGCAGAGGATTGCTTGAACCCGGGAGGCAGAGGCTGCAGTGAGCCGAGATCATGCCACTGCACTCCAGCCTGGACGACAGAGTGAGACTCCGTCTCAAAAAAAAAAAAAAAAAAAAAAAAGCCATGTATGGTGGTGTATTCCTGTAGTCCCAGCTACTTGGTAGGCTGGAGTGGGAGAATTGCTTGAGACTGGGAGCTCAAGGCTGCAGTGAGCAGAGATCACGCCACTGTATTCCAGCATGGGCGAAAGAGGGAGACCCGGTCTCAAAAAAAAAAAAAAAGCCAAGCATAGTGGTGCATGTGTGTAGTCCCAGCTACTCAGGAGGCTGAGGTGGGAGGATTGCTTAAGCCCAGGAGTTCAAGGCTGCAGAGAGCTATGATTGCACCACTGTACTCCAGCCTGGGTGACAGAGTGAGACTCCTTCTCTTAAAAAGAAAAAGAAAAAGAAAAAAAGGCCGGGCACGGTGGCTCACGCCTGTAATCCCAGCACTTTGGGAGGCCGAGGTGGGAGAATCACGAGGTCAGGAGATCGAGACCATCCTGCCTAACACGGTGAAACCCCATCTCTACTAAAAATACAAAAAAAAATTAGCCGGGCCTGGTGGCGGGCGCCTGTAGTCCCAGCTACTCGGGAGGCTGAAGCAGGAGAATGGCGTGAACCCAGAGGCGCAGCTTGCACTGAGCCGAGATCGTGCCACTGCACTCCAGCCTAGGCGACAGAGCAAGACTCCGTCTCAAAAAAAAAAAAAAGAAAAAAAGAAGTAAAAATAGTGCCTACTCAATAGGGTAGGGGAAAGTATTGACCGTGAAGGGGCATGAAGAAGCCCTGTGGGGTGATAGAAATGTTCCATATCGGCCGGGCGCGGTGGCTCTTGCCTGTAATCCCAGCACTCTGGGAGGCCGAGGTGGGCAGATTGCCTGAGCTCGGGAGTTCAAAACTAGCCTGGGCAACATGGCGAAACCCCATCTCTATTAAAAATACAAAAATTAGCTGGGCGTGGTGGTGCATGCCTGTAATCCCAGCTGCTCGGAGGGCTGAGGCAGGAGAATCACTTGAACCCGGGAGGTGGAGGTTGCAGTGAGCTGAGGTTGCAGTGAGCTGAGATCGCACCACTGCACTCCAGCCTGGGCAACAGAGCGAGGAATAAATAAATAAATAAATAAAAGAAATGTTCCATATCGTGACCTGGGGGTGGGTATACAAGTGTGTGTATCTGGCTCGTTGAGTTGGTCATGTAAAATTTCAAGTGTTATCGTAGCTACATTACACCATAAAGCAATTCAGATAATGACAGTCCACTGTTTTTAATAACAGATTTAAAATAAAAAATTATCCCTTCCTGGCCAGGCATGGTGGCTCACGCCTGTAATCCCAGGACTTTGGGAGGCTGAGGCAGGCAGATCACTTGAGGTCAGGAGTTCAAGACCAGCCTAGCCAACATGGTGAAAGCCTGCCTCTACTAAAAATACAAAAATTAGTCGGGTGTGGTGGCGGTCACCTGTAGTCCCAGGTACTCAGGAGGCTGAGGCAGGAGAATCACTTGAACCCAGGAGGCAGAGGTTGCAGTGAGCCGAGATCCCAACACTGCACTCCAGCCTGGGTGACAGAGCAAGACTCTGTCTCAAAAAATAAATAAATAAGGTGTCCTCTTGATGAGGTGTGCTGTGTGCAGTGAAGAATTTAGGCAGTGCCCTTTGAATCCACTAGGTGTCACCACCAAGATTGTTTTCTCCACCTGCCTGGGGATGGGGGAGGAGGCTACATAACCCAGAGGAGGATAGGGCCTTTCTTGGGGTAATCTTGAATCCTTCTGAGAGGGTCTATCCCCAGGTATAAGTCATATTTGACCAGAAGAACTTGTTTCTTCAGTCTCTCTCTCCCTATGAGCTCTTTGATCTTTAGTGTTTAAACCCTCTCAAGTCTCCATTTTTAAAAACACTTTCCTTCTGCAGTCCTAGTGGGAGGATCGCGTGAGCCTGGAAGTTTGAGGCTGTAGTAAGCCACTGCACGCCAGCCTGGGAAACAGACCAAGAATCTGTCTCAAAACTAAATAGGCTGTGTGCAGTGGCTCACGCCTGTAATCCCAGCACTTTGGGAGGCTGAGGCAGGAGGATTGCTTGAGCTCAGGAGTTTGAGACCAGCCTGGGCAACATAGTGAGACCCTCATCTCTACTAAAAAAAAAAAAAATAGCCAGGTGTAGTGGCATATGGCTGTAATCCCAGCTACTCAGAAGGCTGAGGCATGAGAATTGCTTGAACCCGGGAGGTGGAGGTTGCAGTGTGTGGAGATTGAGCCATTGTACTCCAGCCTGGGTGACAAAGTGAGACTGTCTCAAAAAAAAAAAAAAAAAAAAAAAAAAAATCCTAATATTTGGGGAAAAAAAGAGAAAACATTATGTTTAAATGTGTTGTGTAATATTTCAATCATACAAAAAGTTTAAAGACTAATATAATGAGCATTTGAGTCTCCACTTCCCAGTTTAAGAAATGAAACCTTGGCCGGGTGCCGTGGCTCACTTCTGTAATCCCAGCACTTTGGGAGGTCTAGGCGGGCAGATCATGAGGTCAGGAGATCGAGACCATCCTGGCTAATACGGTGAAACCCCGTCTCTACTAAAAATACAAAAAAATTAGCCGGGCGTGTAGTCCCAGCTACTCGGGAGGCTGAGGCAGGAGAATCACTTGAACCTGGGGGGCGGAGGTTGCAGTGAGCCGAGATTGTGCTACAGCACTCCGGCCTGGGCAACAGAGAGAGACTCCGACTGAAAAAAAAAAAAAAAAAGAAAAGAAAAAAAGAAAAAGAAATGAAACCCTACCCTCCAGCTGAACCTGGTACCTGTCCCCAGTCACATCCTCTTTCTTTCTTTCCAGAGACAGCCACCCTCCTGAGTATGGTATTGTGACACAAAGTAGCAAACGTAAGTAGCCACTTTTGTTAATTCCGCTTGCCAGCAGAATTTCACCAATTCCCTTGGCAGCAGAATTTCACAAAGCCCCTGACTCAGTGTGAGCACAGTCCCCAGCCCAGAAGAATGCCCTGAAGATGATAAGCAGGATAGGGCACAGCTTCCTGTGTCTCTTGCCAAAGTCACTGCAATTTCCGAAAAGATAAGTTCAGTGATCCTGGCCTTTGCTTCTTCCTGTACGTAAAACAATGTGACGAATTAATGATTATGCCTCTGTAATCTATAACCAGATGTATCTTCGCACCCATATTTTGATGAGATTTTGCTCTAATGTAACTTCTGATCACATATTTAATATAACTTCTGAGCACATACAGAACCACCACCACCTGTGTATTCACTGCTCTGGAGCAGTCTAACTGAATCTCTCTGAAAGTCTCCTCCCAGGTTGGGCGCAATGGCTCATGCCTGTAATCCCAACACTTTGAAGGCTGAAGCAGGTGGATCACCTGAGACCAGGAGTTTGAGACCAGCTTGGCCAACATGGTGAAACGTCGTCTCTATTAAAAATACAAAAAAAAATGGCCGGGCGCGGTGGCTCATGCCTGTAATCCCAGCACTTTGGGAGGCCTGAGGCGGGCGGATCACAAGGTCAAGAGATTGAGACCATCTTGGCCAACATGGTGAAGTTCCATCTCTACTAAAAATACAAAAATTAGCTGGGCGTACTGGCGCATGCCTGTAATCCCAGCTACTTGAGAGGCTGAGGCAGGAGAATCGCCCGAACCAGGGAGTCGGAGGTTGCAGTGAGCTGAGATTGCGCCACTGCACTCCAGCCTGGGCAACAAGAGCGAGACTCCGTCTCAAAAAAAAAAAGAAAGAAAAAAAGAAAGAAAGGAAGTCTTCTCCCAGATTGCAATCCTCAGTGAAACTCTGCATAAAACTAACTTTTATTCTTTAAATGCTTGGTTTTCTCTCTCTCTGTCTCTCTTTCTTTTTTTTTTTTTTTTTTTTTTTGAGACGGAGTCTCGCTCTGTCGCCCAGGCTGGAGTGCAATGGCGCGATCTCTGCTCACTGCAAGCTCCGCCTCCCGGGTTCCCGCCATTCTCCTGCCTCAGCCTCCCAAGTAGCTGGAACTACAGGCGCCCGCCACCACGCCCGGCTAATTTTTTTGTATTTTTAGTAGAGACGGGGTTTCACCCTGTTTAGCCAGGATGGTCTCGATCTCCTGACCTTGTGATCCGCCCGCCTCGGCCTCCCAAAGTGCTGGGATTACAGGCGTGAGCCACTGCGCCCGGCTCTGTCTCTCTTTCTTTCTTCTTCTTCTTTTTTTTTTTTTAAGTCAGGATGTTACTCTGTTGCCCAGGCTAGAGTGCAGTGGTGCAATCACAGCTCACTGCAACCCTGACCTCCTGGACTCAAGTGATCCTCCCACCTCAGCCTCTCGAGTAGCTGGGACCACAGGCACGCACCACCATACTCGGCTAGTTTTTTTTATTGTTTGTAGAGATAGGATTTTGCCACGTTGCCCAGGCTGGTCTCAAACTCCTGGGCTCAAGGGATCTTCCCATCTCAGTGTCTCAAAGTGCTGGGGTTACAGGTGTGAGCCACTGTTCCCAGCCAAAAGCTTGATTTTTCTTTCATCAACAGTATAACATTCCTGTAAACTTGTACTACATTTGTATACATCTCCAAACAGTGTGTTGCAATTTTGGGGATAACAGTTTTATTGAGATGTAGTTCACATACTATGTAATTCACCTAAAATGTACAAATCAATGGTTTTTAGTATATTCACCAAGCTGTGCAACCATCACCACAGTTAATTTTTTTTTTTTTTCGAGACGGAGCCTCGCTCTGTTGCTCAGGCTGGAGTGCAATGGTGCGGTCTCGGCTCACTGCAACCTCTGCCTCCCAGGTTCAAGCAATTCTCCTGCCTCAACCTCCCGAGTAGCTGGGATTACAGGCTCCCGCCACCATGCCTGGCTAATTTTTGTATTTTTAGTAGAGATGGGGTTTCACCATGTTGGCCAGGCTGGTCTCGAACTGCTGACCTCGTGATCCGCCCACCTCGGCCTCCCAAAGTGCTGGGATTACAGGCTTGAGCCACCGCACCTGGCCAATTTTAGTACATTTTCATTACCTCCCAAAGAAACCCCCTGTATAAGACTGTTCATAGGGACATTATTTGTAGTAGCCCAAAGTAGATAAACTAAAATATGATATATTCATAAGATGGAATACTATTCCATCATAAAAAATGTATTCGTCCATTCTCATACTCCTATAAAGAACTACCTGAGGCCAGGTGCGGTGGCTCACACCTGTAATCCCAGCACTTTGGGAGGCTGAGGCAGGTGGATCACCTGAGGTCAGGAGTTCGAGACCAGCCTGACCAACATGGTGAAACCCCGTGTCCACTAAAAATACAAAAAAATTAGCTCTGCGTGGTGGCAGGTGCCTCTAATCCCAGCTACTTGGGAGGCTGAGGGAGGAGAATCGTTTCAACCCAGGAGGCAGAGGTTGCAATGAGCCAGATTGTGACACTGCACTCCAGCCTGGACAACAAGAGCAAAACTCCATCACACACACACACAAAAAAAACCAAAAAAAAAAACAACTACCTGAGACTGGGTAATTTATAAGGAAAAGAGGTTTAGCAGCTGGGCGCCGTGGCTCACGACTGTAATCCCAACACTTTGGGAGGCCAAGGTGGGCAGATCACGAGGTCAGGAGATTGAGACCATCCTGGCTAACACAGTGAAACCCCGTCTCTACTAAAAATACAAAAAAATTAGCTGGGTGTGGTGGTGGGCGCCTGTAGTCCTAGCTACTCGGGAGGCTGAGGCAGGAGAATGGCATGAACCCTGGAGGCGGAGGTTGCAGTGAGCCAAGATTGCACCACTGCACTCCAGCCTGGGTGACAGAGCCAGGCTCTGTCAGGAAGAAAAAGAAGAGAGAAAGAAAGAAAGAGAGAGAGAGAGAGGGAGGGAGGGAGGGAGGGAGGGAGGGAGGGAGGGAGGGAAGGAAGGAAGGAAAAGAAGGAAAGAAGGAAAGAAGGAAAGAAGGAAGGAAGGAAGGAAGGAAAAGAGAGAGAGGGAGAGAGAGAAAGAGAGAAAGAAAGAGAAAGAAAGAAAGAGAAAGAAAGAAAGAAAGAAAGAAAGAAAGAAAGAAAGAAAGAAAAGAAAGAAAGAAAAAGAAAGAAAGAAAGAAAGGTAGGTTTAGGCCAGGCGCAGTGGTTCATTCCTGTAATCGCCACACTTTGGGATGCCAAAGCTAGCAGATCATGAGGTCAGGCAATCAAGACCTTCCTGGCCAACATGGTGAAACCCAGTCTCTACTAAAAATACAAAAAATCAGCTGGGTGTGGTGGCACGTGCCTGTAGTCCCACCTACTCAGGAGGCTGAGGCAGGAGAATCGCTTGAACCCAGGAGGCGGAGGTTGCAGTGAGATGAGATTGCACCATTGCACTGCAGCCTGGACAACAGAGTGAGACTCCATCAAAAAAAAAAAGAGGTTTAACCGACTCACAGTTCCACAGGACGTACATGAGGCATGGCTGGGGAGGCCTCAGGAAACTTACAATTATGGCAGAAAGGGAAAGGGGAAGCAAGTAATCTTCACCTGGGCAGAAGACAGAGAGCAGAAGGGGAGGTGCCACACACTTTTATTATTTATTTATTTATTTATTTTGAGACTCACTCTGTCGCCCAGGCTGGAGTACAGTGACGTGATCTCAGCTCACTGCAATCTCTGCCTTCCGGGTTCAAGCGATTCTCCTGCCTCAGCCTCCTGAGTAGCTGGGATTACAGGCATGCGTCACCACGCCTGGCTAATTTTTGTATTTTTGGTAGAAAAAGATTTCACCATGTTGGCCAGGTTGGCCTTGAACCCCTGACCTCAGGTGATCCACCCGCCTTGGCCTCCCAAATGCTGGGATTACAGGCGTGAGCCATCTGCCTGGCCAGTGCCACACACTTTTAAACAACCAGAGCTCATGAGAACTCATTCATTATCACGGAATCAGCAAGGGGGAAATCTGCTCCCATGATCCAGTCACCTCCTGCCAGATCCCTCCTAACATTGGAAATTGCAATTTGACATGAGATTTGGGTGGGGACACAGAGTCAAACCATAGCAAGGAATGAAGTACTGATACATACTACAACATGGATGAACCTTGAAAAAACTGTGCTAAGAAACCAGACAAAAGGCCTCATATTGTATGATTCCATTTATATGAAATGTCAGCATAGACAAATCCATAGAGACAGAAAGTAGATAATTTCTGGTTGCCATGGGCTGGGGTGAGAGCAGAGTGGGGAGAGGCTACTAATGGGTATGGAGTTTCTTTATGGGTGATGAAAATGTTTTGGAATTAGATAGTGGTGATGGCTGTACAACATCGTAAATATACTATATACTCACTTGGATGTTTTAAGTGGTTACAATGGTGAGTTTTATGTTATGTGAATTTTATTTGCTTGGCTTGTAGACTCATCACACCAATTTCTGCCTCCATCATCACAAGGCATTCTCCTCTGTGTGTGTCTTTGTGTCCTCTCTTCTTCTTTCTCTTTCTTTCTTTCTTGTTTGTTTTTTTTTTTTTTTTTGAGATGGAGTCTCACTCTTGTCACCACCCAGGCTGGAGTGCAGTGGCACGATCTCGGCTCACTGCCACCTCCGCTTCCTGGGTTCAAGCGATTATACTGCCTCAGCCTCCTGAATAGCTGGGATTGCAGAGGCCCGCCATGACGCCCGGCTAATTTTTTGTATTTTTAGTAGAGACGGGGTTTCACCATGTTGGCCAGGCTGGTCTTGAACTCCTAACCTCAGGTGATCTGCCCACCTTGGCCTCCCAAAGTGCTGGGATTAAAGGCGTGAGCTACCATGTCCAACCTTTTTTTATTTTTTATTTTTTTGTTTGAGATGGAGTTTCGTGAATGTTTTTAGATTTTACATAAATATTATCATACTGGCCGGGCGCGGTGGCTCACGCCTGTAATCCCAGCACTTTGGGAGGCCGAGGCGGGCAGATCACGAGGTCAGGAGATCGAGACCATCCTGGCTAACACAGTGAAACCCCGTCTCTACTAAAAATACAAAAAATTAGCCAGGCGAGGTGGTGGGCGCCTGTAGTCCCAGCTACGCGGGAGGCTGAGGCAGGAGAATGGCGTGAACCCCGGGGGACGGAGCCTGCAGTGAGCCGAGATCGCGCCACTGCACTCCAGCCTGGGTGAAAGAGCGAGACTCCTTCTCAAAAAAAAAAAAAAAAAATTATCATACTGGATGTGGTGTTCAGCAACCCCCCACCCACAACACTCTGCCTGTGAGGCTCATCCAGGTCAGCATATATAGTCTGGTTTGTTTGGTTTTGCTGTTCTGTGTTTCTCTTTGATTCTCAACCCAGTGCATCTGGCTTTCTCTGTCATCACTCACATAAACTGCCTGAGTCAAGAGCACTGATGACTCCCATGTTACCAAATCCAAGAATACTTATTTTCCTATTGCCGGCATTTGATATTTCTGACCATTCTTCCTTCTGGAACACTTATCGCTGTTTCCAGGATGCTACGTTCTCAGGATTTCCCTGTCTTCTCTTTCTCAGCCTTCCTCACTGGCCTCTCCCTCAGCCTGGTCCTTATATGTGGAGTGCCCCGGCTCTCTCTTGAGCCCTTTTTTTTTCCTTCCGTAATCCTGGGCTTAGATTTCATCGTTATATTTGTGTTTGGGAATCTACTGCTGCATAACAAACAGTTCCAAACTTAGTAGATTAAAAACGACAACTTTGTTTTATTTTATTTTACTTTTTATTTTTTTTTTGAGACAGAGTCTTGCTCTGTCTCCCAGGCTGGAGTGCGGTGGCATGATCTTGGCTCACTGCAACCTCCGCCTCCTGGGTTCAAGTGATTCTTGTGTCTCAGCCTCCCAAATAGTTGGGATTACAGGCATGCGCCACCACGCCTGGCTGATTTTTGTATTTTTAGTAGAGACAGCGTTTCACTATGTTGCCCAGGCTGGTTTTGAACTCCTGACCTCAGGTGATCTGCCTGCCTCAGCGTCCCAAAGTGCTAGGATTACAGGTGTGAGCCACTGCACCCAGCCTAAAAACAACAACCATTTTATAACTTCTCATGATCTTCCGGGCTGATGGGAGCTTAGCTGGATAATTCTTCTGGTCTCACTTGAGGTCTCTCTTGCTGCAGTCAGAAGGCCACTGGAGGGCCAGGTGCAGTGGCTTACACCTGTAATCCCAGCACTTTGGGAGGCCGAGATGGGCGGATCACCTGAGGTCAGGAGTTTGAGACTAGCCTGGCCAGCGTGGCAAAACCCCATCTCTACTAAACATACAAAAATTAGTCGGGCATGGTGGCTGGTGCCTGTAATCCTAGCTTCTCAGGAGACTGAGGCAGGAGAATCGCTTGAACCCGGGAGGCGGAGATTGCAGTGAGCTGAGATCGCGCCACTGCACTCCAGCCTGACAAAGCGAGACTCAGTCTCAAAAAAAAAAAAAAAAAAAAAGCCACTGGAGCTGGCTAGGATGCTAGCTCATATGTCCTGAGCCCTGGTGGGAACAAAGGGACCACAAGGATGGCTGGACCTTTCTCTCCATGTCCAAGCCTCTCCCTTCAGGTGGTCTCTGCAGCAGAGTACCTGATTTCTCACATGGGAGATGAGTCCCAAAAGCAAAAAAGTAGAAGCTGTGAAGTCTTTTTACAATTTAGTCCTGAACCTGATACAGCTTTAATTCTGCTGCATTCCACTGGTTAAGAGCAGTCACAGGCCAGCCCCACATTCAATAAATACCAGGACTCTTTGTTCACTGGGAGCCATCTTTGGAAATTAGCTACCACAGTTTATGAGTCCCAAATTCCTAGGATTACTCTCCTAAGTTTCAGACCCAAATATCCAGTGATCTAAGAAATCTCTCTTCTTGGTCATTCCACTGTGCTATTTGGGCTCCTCCAGTGCCCCAGCCCCTCCTCTTGCTCTGCAACTGTTTCCAGCTAAGTGTTAACATCACCTCCAAGTAGGAGTTCAAGTCAGAAACTTAGTAATCATATTTGGGTCCTCCCACTCTTTGGTCCTGCATTCCTTTTCTTAAATATCTCTAGACTTACTCCTCTGCATCTCTGCTGCTGATACTGTAATGACAATCATGGCTAAGATTGGTGAGTGGTTTCCATGTGCGTAAACACTTGGGATGCATTCCATTTGGGCTTATCTGCTTATTTTGCAGATGAGGAACCTGAGACTGGTAGAGGTTGGATAATTTGCCCAAAGTCTTACCTTATTCAAGAGTGGGGAGAACTAAGAGGCCTTAAGTTCTGCAGACAGACAGGCAGCCCTGCCTTCAGAGGCTTTGTGCCAAGCCGGTGTCCAGCAGGCACTCAATGTAGACAACTGTCATCTCCCAGTTGGCCTTTTCTAGCAGTCTCCCAACTGGCATTCCTGCCTCCAACCTGGCCCCATCTAATCCATCCTCCATGCTGCAGTCAGAGGTATCTTTCTAGAATATCAAGAGGATCCTGGTCTTCTCTGCTTAAGCCTTTCAACAGTTTCCCTTGAGATAAAATCTAATTTTTCTCAATACATAATTAAGTCCTTCACAAATGGGCCCCTGTCAGCTTGACAGTATAGTGTGAGGCAGTAGCTCTTCATGGGAGCATTTTGGAAATGTCGTTGTCCATCTATCACAATGGTAAGAACGTGCTATTGGCATTTGATGGTCAGTGGTCAGGGATACTGGAGTGCTATAATACAAGGGACACCCAGCCAAGAATTATCCTTGGTTTCCACAAAACTCTTTTTTTTTTTTTTTTTTTTTTTCCGAGACGGAGTCTCGCTCTGTCGCCCAGGCTGGAGTGCAGTGGCGCGATCTGGGCTCACTGCAAGCTCCGCCTCCGGAGTTCACGCCATTCTCCTGCCTCAGCCTCCTGAGTAGCTGGGACTACAGGCGCCTGCCACCACGCCCAGCTAATTTTTTGTATTTTTAGTAGAGACGGGGTTTCACCGTGTTAGCCAGGATGGTTGCGATCTCCTGACCTCATGATCCGCCCGCCTTGGCCTCCCAAAGTGCTGGGATTACAGGCTTGAGCCACCGCGCCTGGCCTCTTTTTTTTTTTTTTCCAGAGTCTTGCTCTGTCACCCAGGCTGGAGTGCAGTGGCATAATTTTGGCTCACTGCAAGCTCTGCCTCACAGGTTCAAGCGATTCTCTTGCCTCGGCCTCCCAAGTAGCTGGAATTATAGGTGCTTGCCACCTCGTCTGGCTAATTTTTTATTTTTTTAATATATATATATAGTTTTTGAAACAGAGGCTCGCTCTTGTCGTCCAGGCTGGAGTGCAGTGGCACAATCTTGGCTCACCGCAACCTCTGCCTCCCGGGTTCAAGCCATTCTTATGCCTCAGCCTCCAGAGTAGCTGGGATTACAGGCACCCGCCATCATGCCCGGCTAATTTTTGTATTTTTAGTAGAGACGGGGTTTTGCCACGTTGGCCAGGCTGGTCTGGAACTCCTGGTCACGAGTGATCCACCCGCCTCAGCCTCCCAAAGTGCTGGGATTACAGGCGTGAGTGGGTCCCATCTTTATGGAGGGGGAATCTCCTATTAAATTCCCCTTTGAAGACTGAGCACGGTGGCTCACGCCTGTAATCCCAACACTTTGGGAGGCTGAGGCAGGCGGATCATGAGGTCAAGAGATTGAGACAATCCTGGCCAACATGGTGAAACCCTGTCTCTACTAAAAATACAAAAAATTAGCTGGGCATGGTGGCACACGCCTGTAGTCCCAGCAACTTGGGAGGCTGAGGCAGGAGAATTGCTTGAACCCAGGAGGTGGAGCTTGCAGTGAGCTGAGACTGTGCCTCTGTACTCCAGCCTGGGGATAGAGCAAGACTCCATCTCAAAAAAAAAAAAAAAGAAAAAAAGAAAAATTCCCCCTCTGGAGAGGGAGAGGTTTTGAGGTGTTTCCCCTTCCCGTGAGACAATGACAAAAGTTCAAGTTCACCAGGTTAGTCAAGTGCCCTCAGAATAAAAGCTTGTTTCAGAGTTCCACTGACCTCTCTGCATCCCCTGCCTTATTTTATTTTGCCCTGAAAATTCCTTACTTTTTCAGCAGCTCATCAAAGCATTTAAAATTTTAAAAAATTTAGGCTGGGTGTGGTGGCTCATGCCTGTAATCCCAGCACTTTGGGAGGCCGAGGCAGGCAGATCACCTGAGGTCGGGAGTTCGAGACCAGCCTGGCCAACATGGAGAAACACTGTCTCTACTTAAAAAAAGTACAAAATTAGCTGGGCACGGTGGTGCTTGCCTGTAATCCCAGCTACTCGGGACGCTGAGGCAGGAGAATCGCTTGAACCCAGGAGGCAGAGGTTGTGGTGAGCCAAGATCGCGTCATTACATTCCAGCCTGGGCAACAGAATGAGACTCCATTTCAAAAAAAAAAAAAAAATTAGGCTGGGTGCAGTGGCTCATGCTTGTAATGCCAGCACTTTGGGAGGCCAACATGGCAGATCACGAAGTCAGGAGATCGAGACCATCCTAGCTAACATGGTGAAACCGTATCTCTACTAAAAATACAAAAAATTAGCCAGGGGTGGTGGTGCATACCTGTAATCCCAGCTACTCAGGAGGCTGAGGCAAGAGAATCGCTTGAACCCAGGAGGCAGAGGTTGCAGTGAGCCGAGATTCAGCCACTGCGCTCTAGCCTGGGCGAGAGAGCGAAACTCCGTCTAAAAAAAATTTAAAAAAATAATTTTTATCTGAGATTTTTAGTTATTTTGGGGAGACAGAGTCTTCCAGGTACTTTGCCTGGCAAACAAAGGAAGGCATAAACGTGAAATATTTTTGCACGTATTTAATATGCCCTGTTTTTTTCCAAGAATGCAACTACTATGTAAATTGTTTTGTATTGTTCAGAACTTTATCAAAAGTTGTTTACCATTTTGGAAAATCATAATACTAATGGCAATGCTGTTCTATACAACACCCTTAGGTCAGTCTGCATTTATCTCTACCACATTCGTAGTGATTCTAGGTATGGGTGCAAGTATCTGACTACTTTATCTTCCAGTGTAATGGTGCCTGGATATTTGCATATTGAAACGCCATCCTTCTATTTGCCTTTTTTTTTTTTTTTTTTTTTGAGATGAGTTTCACTCTTGTTGCCCAGGCTAGAGTGCAATGGCATGCTCTTAGCTCACTGCAACCTCTGCTTCCCGGATTCAAGCAATTCTCCTGCCTCAGCCTCCTGAGTAGCTGCGATTAAAGGTGCCCACCATCACGCCTGGCTAATTCTTTGTATTTTTAGTAGAGATGAGATTTCACCATGTTGGTCAGGCTGGTCTCGAACTCCTAACTTCAGGTAATCCACCTGCCTCGGCCTACCAAAGTGCTGGGATTGCAAGTATGAGCCACCGTGCCCGGCCTATTTGTCTTTTTTATAATCAAGACATCATATTGATTTGTTTTTTGAAATCATGTGTCCAGGCAGGTTATATTATCTGTTCATTTCACTTTGGGATATTAGTGTTGCAAAATATTTGTTATAAGAAAGGAACATTGGGACTGGGTGTGGTGGCTTACACATGTAATCCCAGCACTCTAGGAGGCTAAGGCAGGAGGATCACTGGAACCTAGGTGTTCCAGACCAGCCTGGGTAACACAGTGAGACCTCGTCTCTACTAAAAACAAAAAAAAAATTAGCTGGGCATGGTGGTATGGGCCTGTAGTCACAGCTATTTGGAAAGCTGTGGCAGGAGGAGTGCTTGAACTTAGGAGCTCCAGGTTGCAGTGACCTATGATTGTGCCACTGCATTCCAGCCTGGGTGACGGAGCAAGACCCTGTGACATTGGATCTGGTAGGGTGGAGAGTCACTGGCCAGGACATTAAGAATGCAGACTCAGCCAGGCATGGTGGCTCACGCCTGTAATCCCAGCACTTTGGGAGGCCGAGGCGGGTGGATCACGAGGTCAGGAGATCGACCATCCTGGCTAACACGGTGAAACCCCGTCTCTACTAAAAATACAAAAAAAGGCCGGGCGTGGTGGCTCACGCTTGTAATCCCAGCACTTTGGGAGGCCGAGGGGGGCGGATCACGAGGTCAGGAGATCCAGACCACGGTGAAACCCTGTCTCTACTAAAAATACAAAAAATTAGCTGGGCGTGGTGGCGGGCGCCTGTAGTCCCAGCTACTCGGAGAGGCTGAGGCAGGAGAATGGCGTGAACCCGGGAGGCGGAGCTTGCAGTGAGCCGAGATTGCGCCACTGCACTCCAGCCTGGGCGACAGAGCGAGACTCCGTCTCAAAACACAAAACAACAACAAAAAAAAACAAAAAAAATTAGCCAGGCGTGGTGGTGGGCTCCTATAGTCCCAGCTACTCAGGAGGCTGAGGCAGGAGAATGGTGTGAACCTGGGAGGCGGAGCTTGCAGTGAGCCGAGATATCGCCACTGCACTCCAGCCTGGGCAAGAGAGCGAGATGCAATCTCAAAAAAAAAAAAAAAAAAAAAGGGCCGGGTGTGATGGCTTATACCTGTAATCCCAGCACTTTGGGAGGCCGAGGCAGGTGAATCACTTGAGGTCAGGAATTCAAGACCAGCCTGGCAAATATGATGAAACCCCATTTCTACTAAAAATACAAAAATTAGCCAGGCATGCTGGCATGTGCCTGCAATCCCAGCTGCTTGGGAGGCTGAGGCAGAAGAATTGCTTGGACCCGGGAGTCAGAGGTTGCAGTGAGCCGAGATCGCGCCATTGCACTTCAGCCTGGGCAACAGAGCAAGACTGTCTCAAACAAACAAACAAAAAACACAGACTCTGGAGATACCTTTACTTTTGCTACTTATAGGTATGTGACTTTGAGCAAGATGATTAACCTTGCTGTATCTGTTTTTCGTCTGCAAAATAGGCTTAAAAATACCTGCCTCAGAAAGTTATTGAGAGGATTAAATGAGTTATGTGAGGTTTTGACAGTGCCTGGCACATGGTAAGTGTTACTAAATGTCAAACTTATGATGACTTCTGTAACCTAATTTCTTGCCTCCCCCAGAAGTTCTAACTCTAACTTTATCAATATATTTTCTGAACCAGGTGAGGTGGCTCACACCTGTAATCCCAGCACTTTGGGAGGCCGAAGTAGGAGGATCACTTGAGGCCAGGAGTTCTAGACCACCTGGGCAACAAAGGGAGATGCTGTGTCTATGAAAAGAAAAAAATTGGCTGGGCGCTGTGGCTCACGCCTGTAATTCTAGCACTTTGGGAGGCCGAGGTGGGTGGATCACGAGGTCAGGAGGTCGAGACCATCCTGGCTAACACAGTGAAACCTCGTCTCTACTAAAAATACAAAAAATTAGCTGGGCGTGGTGGCGAGCGCTTGTAGTCCCAGCTACTTGGGAGGCTGAGGCAGGAGAATGGCATGAACCCTGGAGGCGGAGCTTGCAGTGAGCTGAGATCGCACCACTGCACTCCAGCCTGGGGGACAGAGCGAGATTCCTTCTCAAAAAAAAAAAAAAAAAGAAAGAAAGAAAAAGAAAAAGAAAAAGAAAAAAATGTAAAAATTAGCTGCATGTGGTCACCAGTGCCTGCAGTCCCAAATAGGAGGCTGAGGCAGAAGGATCACTTGAGCCCAGAAGTTCAAGACTACAGGCCGGGCATGGTGGCTCACGCCCATAATCCCAGCACTTTGGGAGGCCAAGGTGGGTGGATCATCTGAGATCAGGAGTTTGAGACCAGCCTGGCCAACTTGGTGAAACCCCATCTCTACTAAAAATACAAAAATTAGGGCCAGGCGCAGCGGCTCACACCTCTAATCCCAGCACTTTGGAAGGCCAAGGCAGGTGGATCACCTGAGGTCTGGAGTTTGAGACCAACCTTGCCTACATGGTGAAACCCCATCTCTACTAAAAATACAAAAAATTAGCCGGGCGTGTTGGCAGGCGCCTGTAATCCCAGCTACTCGGGAGGCTGAGGCAGGAGAATTGCTTGAACCCGGGAGGCGAGCTGAGATTGCGCCATTGCACTCCAGCCTGGGCAACAAGAGAGAAACTCCGTCTCAAAAAAAGAAAAAAATACAAAAATTAGACAGGCATGGTGGCAGGTGCCTGTAGTCCCAGCTACTCAGGAGGCTGAGGCAGGAGAATCACTTGAACCCAGGAGATGGAGGTTGCATTGAGCTGAGATCACACCACTGCACTCCAGCCTGAGCAACGGAGTGAGACTCATTCTAAAAAAAAAGAAAAAATAAAAAGACTGCAGGTGGGGTGCGGTGGCTCATGCCTGTAATCCCAGCACTTTGGGAGGCCGAGGTGGGCAGATCACGAGGTCAGGAGATCGAGACCACGGTGAAACCCCGTCTCTACTAAAAATACAAAAAAATTAGCCGGGCGTGGTGGCGGGTGCCTGTAGTCCCAGCTACTTGGGAGGCTGAGGCAGGAGAATGGTATGAACCCAGGAGGCGGAGCTTGCAGTGAGCCGAGATTGTGCCACTGCACTCCAGCCTGGGCGTCAGAGCGAGACTCTGTCTCCAAAAAAAAAAAAAAAAAAAAAAAAAGACTGCAGTGAGCCATTACTGTGCCACTGCACTGTTGCAGCATGTCTCTAAAAGACCCTGTCTCTTAAAAAAAAAAAAAGTGCGTTCTGTTATTGGAATGTGCCATGATTCTTCTTGCTTTGCACAAACTCTCCCTACAATGCTTTTCCCTCACTTCTTCCCTGGTCAATTCCTACCTGTCCCTCAAGTCTCACTTAGAATATGGGTATGGCCTCACTTAGTTACTTTTTTTTTTCTTCCTTTAGACAGGGTTTCTCTATTGCTCGGGCTGGAGTGCAGTGGCAGAATCATGGCTCAGCCCAGCCTTGATCTCCTGGGCTTAAGTGATCCTCCCATATCAGCCTCCCAAGTAGCTGGAACTACAGGCTCACGCCACCGCGTCCAGCTAATTTTTTTTTTTTTGAGACAGAGTCTCACTCTTGTTGCCCAGGCTGGAGTGCAATAGCATGATCTCAGCTCACCACCACCTCCGCCTCCTGGGTTCAAGCTACTTTCCTGCCTCAGCATCCCAAGTAGCTGGGATTACAGGCATGTGCCAACACACATGGCTAATTTTGTATTTTTAGTAGAGATGGGGTTTCACCATGTTGGTCAAGCTGGTCTCGAACTCCCCACCTCAGGTGATCTGCCTGCCTCGGCCTCCCGAAGTGCTGGGATTACGGGCGTGAGCCACCGTGCCCAGCCATATCCGGGTAATTTTTGTAGTAACAAGATTTCACCATGTTTCCCAGGCTGGTCTTGAACTTCTGGGCTCAAGCGATACCCCCCGTCAGCCTCCCAACGTGCTAGGATTATAGGCGTGAACCACTGCACTTGGGGCACATACTTTTTTCATGAAGCCTATATCACTATTTCCCGAAGTCTGGGTTAGATGTCCTTATATTCATCCCAGTGGCTGCTCTTATCACAGAGTGTTATAGAGCATGGGGGTTTACATTAGCTACAGTGGGCAGTGAATGCCTTCTGAGGAAGAAGCATTTGCAGTAAGGCTTGAAAAATGAGGAAGAGGCGGAGGATAGCCAGTACAAAGGCCCTGAGGTGGGAACTGCTGAATGGGGTACACTGCAGTGATAGAAATCAGGTCCTCATAATGTAGAGGGAGTGAGGAGTGGACAGGCAGGGGACGAGGTTGAAGAGTTGGGAGGCTCTGGTAAGGTGTTTGGACTCACCATCTCCCTGGCTCCATCGCCCCACGTATGGCCATGCAGGATGTAGACAGCTGAAAATCTTTACCTCATGTTCTTGATCCCTATGCCTGCTATGTGTTCCCTGCCTTCTCTGATTAATAATAAAATTCCATTCATCCTTCAAGGCCCAGCTCCAAACCATTTAGGAAACCTCCTTCCATTCTTTAGCAGGAATTAATTGCTCCCTTGTCTGACGTCCCACAGCACTAATCACACGCTGACTTGTATCTCAGCTGGCTGTTCATGCCAGTCTGCCCACCAACGTAGTGAGTTCCCTGAGGGCAGAGGTTCTGTCTTAGTCACCTCTGTAGCCATCTTCTGGTGTTTAGCAGGTACTCAATGTGACATTTATTTGACTAGTGGGTGGTGCCTAGTACTACTCATGGCAGAATAGAAGGAAAACAAAAATAATAACTTATGCTCTATCACATGTTTTCCTATTCATTAGCTGATTTCAGCTTTGCAACAACTCTATGAGACAGACGGGACAGGCACTATTAGACCCATTTTACAGATAGGGTAGCTAAGGCCCAATGGCACACAGCTTGTAAGCAACGGGGACTAAGTCCCAATCTTGCCCCCTTACTTCGGATTCTGTGCTAGGAATGGAATTAAACCAAGAGTACTTTGAAGCTATAATGGAAAGCGCTTTTCTGGGTGGACTAGGGAGAGATCCTTAGTCAGCTGTCAGGGGTTAACAGCAGCTCCATCAAAGAGGGCACAGGATTTCTCTCTCTGGCCCAAGCAGCTACAGGAGTCCACAGCACCATCCTATAGCCCTGGAAGCTGGAGGAAACCCCAGCCTGAGAAAGAAGAGACGGTGTTCGAGTCAGGTGGGTAAGATGACGCAAATGATGACTTGGGAGCAGTGGCCTGCCTCTGTTGCTATGACAACCAGAGATTGACTACTTGGCCTTTGGAAGGTTGGTTGAGGCGGGTTCTTCGTTAACTCGAGATTAAGGAAGGATATTTAGCGGGGAGGGTGTGTGTGTGTGCGGCGGATTAAAGACGAAACGCGTATATTCAACAATGACTATTTAGCTCAGTGGTTCTCCACCTTGGCAACACGTTAGAATCACCTGCAACAATTTCCTGATGCCTAGGCTGCACCCCAGAATTAAATTATAATTTCCAGGGGTGGGAACCAGGCATCATAGTTATTAAATCTTGCCAGGTGATTCCAATTGCAGCTAAAGTTGCAAACCCAGCTTTTAGCTGGTAAACGGAATTCCTGTGACCTTCCCAAGATGGCGGCCACTCAACCGCTTCCGCCTTTACGTGGGCCGGCAGTGGGCGGGCTTCCCAGGGGCGCATGCGTCTTGCGTCTCTCCGCTCCCTGCTCTCTCCTCCTTTTTCCCCCGCCTCCATTTTGTTCGCGGACGCTGGGGACGGTGGGAGCAGATCCATTTCCGGGTTGGCAAAAGGGGCGGCGGCGGCGGCGGCGGCGAGAAAGAGAGCTTGCCGGGGGGCGAGCAGGACAGGACGAAGCCGGAGTGTAGGCGGCAGAGGATTCGCTCCCAGAGCAGCTGCGGCCAGGTCGGAAAGAGGCCGGGGTGTCTGGGTCAGTCGCTGAAATGACCTGCGGACCTGAGTGGGAGGGAAAGCCGCGGGGAGGGGGCTCGGGGCGGGGCTTGAAAAGAGAGGGGGGCATTAGAGGAGGGGCCGGAGGGGGAGAGGGGTCTTGCGGGCGGGGCCTGAGAGGCGGGGGGCCGGGGGACTGGATCGGAAGAACCTGGAGGAGAGAGGGCGTGGAGAATCTGGGGAGGAGTGGTCGGATATTGGTATGGGGCGAGCGTGGACTGGGAAAATGGGGAGGAAGGTTTTTGAGAGACAGGTAATAAGGGCTTCTGAAGGGTGGGGTGAGGTAAGGCGGCAACTCAGGGTGAGGAACGAGGTAATCGTGCGGAAAAAGGGAGACGGGAAGAGAGGACCTGCTGGGAACAGCTAATTAGGATGCTGTGGGTGAGGAGTCCAGTGTGACATTTTGGGGATTGAGTTAGGTGAAAGCTAGTGTTTGGGAAGATGGCTCGGGAAACTGCTTACACTAGAGGGAATCTTGAGAGCGTTCTTTGAAAAGGAATCAGAATTTAGTTAAAGGTTGGATTGAGAATGTTGAGATGCGCATTGGAATGTCTGGAGTTGAGGGTTCATGTTGAAGTGGTGTGAAGTGAGGGAAGATGGAATTTTTTTTTTTTTTAAGGGTGGGGTCTGGCTGTGTTGCTCAGACTAGTCTTGAACTCCTGGGCTCAAGCGATCTTCCCACCTTGGCCTCCGAAAGTGCTGGGATTACAGGTGTGAGCCACTGCACCCGGCCAAGATGGAAATGTTAAAAGTGTTCAGCATGGCAGTGTGTATGGTCGAGTTTTTGATCAGGAAGGAAAGTTCTTAAATAACATTGGGGCAAGGAATTGGTATGTGATGGAATTCTTTTTTCTTTTTTCTTTTAAGAGACGTGGTCTCACTCTGTTGCCCGGGCTGGAGTGCAGTGGCATGATCATGGCTCCTTAAGGCCTCGACCTCCCGGGCTAAAGCGGTCTTTCCACCTAAGCCTCGCCAATAGCTGGGACCACAGGTGTGGCCACTACTCCCGCCTAACATACATATATATGTATTTTTTTTTTTTTTTTTTGGTGGAGAGAGAGCCTTGCCCTGTTGTCCAGGCTAGTCTGGAATTCCTGGGCTCAAGTGATCCTCCTGCCTCGGCCTCCCCAAGTGCTGGGATTACAGGGATGAGCCACTATGCCTGGCCCAGAATTATTATTATTATTATTATTATTTTTGAGACGGAGTCTCGCTCAGTCACCCAGGCTGGAGTGTAATGGTGGGATCTCGGCTCACTGCAAGCTCCGCCTCCCGGGTTCACGCCCATTCTTCTGTCTCAGCCTCCCGAGTAGCTGGGACTATAGGCGCCCGCCACCACACCCGGCTAATTTTTTTTTGTATTTTTAGTAGAGACGGGGTTACACTGTGTTAGCCAGGATGGATGGTCTGGATTTCCTAACTTCGTGATCTGCCCGCCTCGGCCTCCCCAAGTTCTGGGATTACAGGCGTGAACCACTACGCCCGTCCAGAATTCATATTTTTTAAAGGACTTGAATAATCTGTTACTGCTTTGGGCTCTCCCAGGGTTCCCATCCTTTTTCATGCTGTTATTTTTGCCTTACGGTTTTGGTTTTTGACTGTCTTACTGAATGTTTTTGGCTATTCTGTTCTCCTTTTACAAATCGGAAGAGAACCACAGGGAATAAGGACAGTTTTAGCCTACCTATGGATTTAGTAAATAACTTCAAGGCAAATTATTAAACTCTCATTTTTTCCCCTTTGAAATATAGGTCTCCTCTGTCCCTGCCTCTAAAAGTTTGTGTTAACACATGGGATTTTTAAAGTGGTTGCATAGAAGTGATCTCTGAAAATGAGATTGAGATACTGGTATTTAAAAGACATACAATGGTGCACTTGCCTGTAATCCCAGCTACTTGGGAGGCTGAGGCAGGAGGATTGCTTGAGTCTAAGAGTTCGAGACCATTCTGGGCAACGTAGCAATACCCCATCTCTCTCTCTCTCTGTTTTTTTTTTATTTTTTATTTTTAAGACGGAGTCTCTCTTTCTTGCCCAGGCTGGAGTGCAGTGGCGTGATCTCGGCTCACTGCAACCTCTGCCTCCCAGGTTCAAGCGATTCTTCTGCCTCAGCCTCCCAAGTAGCTGGGATTACAGGCGCGTGCTGCCACGTCCAGCTAATTTTTGTATTTTTAGTAGAGACAAGGTTTCACCATATTGGCCAGGCTGGTCTTGAACTCCTGACCTCGTGATCTGCCCGCCTTGGCCTCCCAAAGCATTGGGATTACAGGCATGAGCCACCGCACCCGGCCGACCCGTCTCTTAAAGAAAAACAAGGCTGGGCGCGCTGGCTCACGCCTATAATCCCAACACTTTGGGAGGCCAAGGTGGTGGATCACCTGAGGTTGCAGTGAGCTGAGATTATGCCATTGCACTGAGCTGAGTGAGCGCCATTGCACTCCAGCCTGGGCAACGAGTGAAACTCCACCTCAACAACAACAACAACAAAAAAGAGGAAACATGTCTTTCTGTTTCTTCCTCTTAGCTTTGCTCCTTTGTGTGTGTGTGTGTATGTGTGTGTGTGTGTGTGTGTGTGTGTCTGCGTGTGTCTGCGTGCCAGCCAGGGAAGAACTGGTTTTGATTTGATGCATATTCAGTTTTTTTTTTTTTTTTTGAGACAGAGTTTCACGCCTGTTGCCCAGGCTGGAGTGGAATGGCACGGTCTTGGCTCACTGCAACCTCTGCCTCCCGGATTCAAGGGCTTCTCCTGCCTCAGTCCCCCAAGTAACTGGGACTATAGGCATGCACCACCACGCCTGGCTAATTTTTTGTATTTTAGTAGAGATGGGGTTTCACCACGTTGGTCAGGCTGGTCTCGAACTCCTGACTTCAGGTGATCCACCCACCTCGGCCTCCCAAAGTGTTGAGATTACAGGCATGAGCCACCACACCTGGCCGCATGTTTAGTTTTTTAACTCTTATTAATGTCAACTTTTAAAAGTAAAAATTTCATATTGTGTTACATTGTATTGGTTGCGATCAAGATGAAGATAGGGAAGTTAAGAGTTGGGGAAGGTGGAGATGAATGAAGTCAATTGATGGAGACTAGTAGAATGCAGTGTTTTTTTTTTATTATTTGTTTATTTATTTATTTATTTTGAGACAGAGTCTTGCTGTATTGCCCAGGCTGGAGTGCAATGGCACAATCTTGGCTTACTGCAACCTCTGTGTCCTGGGTTCAAGCAATTCTTCTGGCTCAGCCTCCCAAGTAGCTGGGATTACAGGCATGTGCCACCCGGCTAATTTTTGTATTTTTAGTAGAGACAGGGTTTTGCCATGTTGGCCAGGCTGGTCATTTACTAATTCCACCTCACACTTGATACTAGAGTAGTGTTTACCGTAGCTGGTACTGATAAGTTATGTGATAGCAGCACCAAGGTGAAATGCGGGGGAGGTGTGAACATTGGAGTTTTCAGGTTTTACTGATGGCTTTTATGAAGGAAAGAGATTCTAGACTCACTAGGTGTTTTTAGGGGGAAGAAAAGGGCAAGAGACAGAAGTCTTTTTCTGTTGAAGAGAAAATTATTTTTTTGGGTTTTTTTTTTTTTTTTTTTGAGATGGATTCTCACTCGGTTGCCCAGGCTGGAGTGCAATGGCATGATCTCTGCTCACTGCAACCTCCACCTCCCAGGTTCAAGGGATTCTCCTGCCTCAGCCTCCTGAGTAACTGGGTGCCATCACGCCCGGCTAATTTTTGTATTTTTGTAGAGACGGGGTTTCACCGTGTTGGTCAGGCTGGTCTCGAACTTCTGACCTTGTGATCTGCCCGTCTCGACCTCCCAAAGTGCTGGGATTACAGGCATGAGCCACCGCGCCCGGCCTGAGAAAGTTATTAAATGTTCTTTCTTTACTTGGGCTCTCTGATTGGGAGAGTAACCTGGTATATGTTAGTCTGTTTTCCTGCCCTGAAATAACTGTGAAATTCATGGGCTCTTGGTTCAGGCAGTGTCAGCAAATGTAGTCTTCTTACAACCCCAGGAAGAGCTGCAGGCTACAAAATATATGCACTTATTTGGGAGTAAAAACCTGCTTAATATTATGCTGTTGCAACCTATAGTGTACCTTTTTGGTTTGTTTTTTAAGGGGATTTTGAGATAACTTATGGAGGGTTGGTGCTCCTGGGTGGACTTTTGGTACAGCCTGCTTCTTTTTTTTCTTTTCTTTTTTTTTTTTTTTGAGACGGAGTCTCACTTTGTCCCCCAGGCTGGAGTGCAGTGGCGCAATCTCGGCTCGCTGCAAGCTCCGCCTCCCAGGTTCACGCCATTCTCGTGCCTCAGCCTCCCGAGGAGCTGGGACTACAGGCGCCTGCCACCACACCCAGCTGATTTTGTGTGTGTGTGTCTATATATATATATATAATTTTTTTTTTTTTTTTTAGTAGAGACGGGGTTTCACCGTGTTAGCCAGGATGGTCTCGATCTCCTGACCTTGTGATCCACCCGCCGCGGCCTCCCAAAGTGCTAAAATTACAGGTGTGAGCCACCGCGCCCGGCCCAGCCTGCTTCTTTAACGTAATGATATTCCATTTTTCCTATCCTGTCACAGTTTTCCATTGCTCTGCTTGAGCCAGTCCTATGTGGAAAGTGGCAAATTACACATTTTTTCTCCCCTTTTAGTCTCTGGTGGACATCTTGTCTGTGTCACAGTTTGATACTACCAAATTGAAAGGATTCTTCACTGCTTCAGATGGGGAGGGTGACAGAAGCTGAGCTGTTTCCTGGGTCAGAGAATGGACTCTGTCAAAGCAAAGAGTAGTTGTAGAGACACAAACTGGGCCCTTGAAGCTGTGACTAACATTTTGGCAACATGCATCCCTTTGCCAAATAACTTCTTTTCTTCTTGAATGTGATTGTTGATCTCCTTCTCAAAGTAGGCTCTTGTTGCTACTGTTCTTCACACAACTCCCAAGCAAAAGTTGGCAGAGTTCCGGTTGACTGACTGTGTCTTGAGGGATATGCCCCGGATTAGAGTGGATGGGGCGTTCCATGTCAAAATGAGGTTCATTGGCAGTTCCTGAGAGCTGTTCTGAAAAGAAATAGAGGCAGTACTCTTTATGGAATGTTCTCGCGGTCCTTTATCTTTCTTCTAAATTCAAGTCTGTTTCTTATTCATCTAGTGATTAAATGCAGAATCATTGCCTTTGCCTAGCTTTGTGGGCATCTTGGAAGAGAAGACAGTAATTCCAACTTTTTTTTTTTCTTTTCTCACTCTCAAGCCATTGAGCCTGAGGAACTACAGGCTAAATTTATGAGCATTTCTTGATATCTGTGGAGGGCTACTAAAAAAAAATGCTGAATAGACCTTTATGGGGAACGACAATGTTAATAGGAAAAATGGTGATATGTTTGCTAATGTCTATGTCAGTCTTAACTCTCTTGAAGATTTTGGCTCAGTTTGGCTTGAGAGCCTGCGGAAGTATGTGAGTTATCAGATAGGGGAGCCAGGAATTGGTTTCTTCCTTGCCATTTAAGCTTGGCAAAGTTAGAGCAATTTGGAATGGCTATCCAACAATGTGTTCTACTTAGTAAACACTCTCTTGTTTTTCAGGGGATAGTTAGCTAAAGGTAGGGTTATCTCCAATATGTTTTGGGATGGATCGTGAAGATCATTCCCTTTTTATTTTGAGACAGGATCTCTTTCTGTTGCCCAGGCTGGAGTGCGGCAGCGTGATCTGTAGCCTCAACCTCCCCAGGCTCAGGCGTTCTTCCCACTTCAGCCTCCTGTGTAGCTGGGACTACAGGCGCACGCCACTATGCCTCGCTAATTTTTATTTTTTGTAGAGATGGGGTTTCGCCATGTTGCCCAGCCTGGTCTTGAACTTTTGCCGGCCTCCCAAAGTGCTGGGATTATAGGTCTGAGCCACCAGGCTCAGCCATTATAATTGATTTTCAAAAAAAAATTTAGTTTCTTAAGCTTCATGGATTCAAATTGAGTGCCATTTGGATTTTGAGGCCCCTCAGTGGAAATAATTTGTTTTTGGCAAGTAATTATGATATTTCTAAAGTGCGAATTCACTGACCTGCTTTCTGTGCTTCGGGAAATGCTGAATCGAATAATCCTTTTTTTTTCTCCTCCCAATAATCCCTCTGACTGTGAAAATATTCTCCATATGTATTCAGATTGGGATAGTTGGTAAAAAAAAAAAAAAAAAAAAAAAAAAAGGAATTTTCTTTTCTTTTTTTTTTTTTTTTTTTGAGATGGAGTCTCATTCTGTCGGCCAGTCTGGAGTGCAGTGGCGCCGATCCCAACTCACTGCAACCTCCGCCTCCCGGGTTCATGCAATTCTCCTGCCTCAGCCTCCCGAGTAGCTGGGATTACAGGCGCACACCACCACACCTGGCTAATTTAATTTTTTTTTTGTATTTTTAGTAGAGATGGGATTTCACTGTGTTGGCCAGACTGGTCTCGAACTCCTGACCTCGTGATCCGCCCACCTTGGCCTCCCAAAGTGCTGGGATTACAGGCATGAGCCACTGTGCCTGGCCTTTGGAATTTTCTTCTAAGGTAGTACACTAGTATGAGATGCAATGTCTGAGATTTGTGGATAAGTGAGTTTTCCTTCTTCCATTTCTGCCCTCCCAGTGCTCAGCCAGTAGGGAGGATGTTTATCATCTAAGATCCAGATGCGAGACCTTTAAACTGTTTCTTTCCCTGTCTTAGAAATAAGGACAGAACTGTTTTTAGCAAATTTTATTTTTTAATTTTTAAAATTTATTATTATTATTATTTTTGAGACTGAGTCTTGCTCTGTTGCCCAGGCTGGAGTGCAGTGGCACAATCTCGGCTCACTGCAGCTTCCGCCTCCTGGGTTCAAGCGATTCTGCTGCCTTAGCCTCCTGAGTAGCTGAGATTACAGGCGCACACCACCATGCCCAGCTAATTTTTGTATTTTTTAGTAGAGGTGGGGTTTCACCTTGTTGGCCAGGCTGGTCTTGAACTCCTGACCTTGTGATCTGCCCGCCTCGGCCTCCCAAAGTGCTGGGATTACAGGCGTGAGCCACCATGCCCAGTCTATTTATTTATTTTGTTTGAGACAGAGTTTCACTCTGTCAGCCAGGCTGGAGTGCAGTGGCAAGATCTGGGCTCACTGCAAGCTCCGCCTCCCAGGCTCAAGCAGTTCTCCGGCCTCACCCTGTCAGATAGCTGAGATTATAGGTGTGTGCCACCACGCCCAGCTACTTTTGTATTTTTAGTAGAGGCGGGGCTTCACGGTGTTGGCCAGGCTGGTCTCAAACTCCTGACCTCGTGATCTGCCTGCCTCAGCCTCCCAAAGTGCTGAGATTACAGGCGTGAGTCACTGCTCCTGGCCACAAAATTTATATTTTAAATAAATAATACAAAATTTAAAAGATAAAAAAATATATAAGCAGGATGGTGGCCATGGAAGTCAGAATCCACTAAGGAGTATGTATCAACTCACCTGCCAAGAAAAAGAAAGTATATAGTGAATACCCTTGGAAACATGTACGTTTGTCTTCCTATCAATCCAGTTCATCTTCCCAGAGGCAACTCGTATTATTATTTTCTTAAGATCTGTTCCAGGCCGGTTATGGTGGCTCACACCTGTAATCCCAGTACTTTGGGAGGCCGAGGCAGGCGGATCACCTGAGGTCAGAAGTTGGAGACCAGCCTGGCCAACATGGTGAAACCCTGTCTCTACTAAGAATATAAAAATTAGCGGGGCATGGTGATGTGCGCCTATAGTCCCAGTTACTCGGGAGGCTGAGGCACAAGAATCGCTTGAATCTGGGAGGCGGAACGGTGAGCTAAAATTGTGCCACTGCCCTCCAGCCTGGGTGACAGAGCGAGACTTTGTCTCAAAACAAAACAAAACAAACAAACAAAAAAGTTTGTTCCAGAGATACCAGGTACATATAAAGCAAATATTTATATTTCTTGTTTTTTTTTTTTGTTTGTTTTTAAATAAATGTAGCACACTGTTAATACTATCTGTATCTTTTGCTTGTTTTTATACCTCTTTTGGCTGTTACTCCCTATCAGCAATAAAGATACTTGGCACCTACCTTACACTGATAGACATATACAGTTTCCAGTCTTTTGCTATTACAATCTATGCTCCAGTGAAGAAGCGTATATATTTGGCTCTTTGCATGTATGACCGTGTCTGTAGAGTAAATTCTTAGAACTAGAATTGCTGAAGCTGATTTTCTTTGATGTTTGTTATTCGTTTATCCAACAAGAATTTTTGAGTTTCCACTGTGTGCCAAGTACTGTGGTAGGGGATGCAGGGGATGCAGATAGGGCAGTGAACAAATTTTCTGTCTTTTTTTTTTTTTTTTTTTTTTTTTTTTTGTGAGACAGAGTCTCACTCTGTCACCCAGGCTAGAATTTAGTGGTGCAAACATGGTTCATTGTAGCCTCGACCTTCTGGGCTCAAGCAATCCTCCCACCTCAGCCTCCTCCTGTGTAGCTGGGACCACAGGTCTGGGCTCAAGCAATCCTCCCACCTCAGCCTCCTGTGTAGCTGGGACCACAGGTGTGTGCACAATTTTTTAAATTTTTTGTAGACATGAGGTCTCACTTTGTTGCCCAGGCTGGTCTTGAACTCCTGGGCTTAAGCAGTCCTCGTGTCTCAAAGTGCTATAATTACAGGCATGAGCCACCACACCTGGCCCTGACTTGGTCTTCCACTTATGGTGGAAGACTTTTTTTTTTAGACAAGGTTTCATTCCCATCTTGACTCACTGCGACCTCCACCTCCTGGGCTCAAGCGATTCTCTTGCCTTAGCCTCCTAAATAGCTGGGACTGCAGATGCATGCCACCGTGGCTAATTTTTGTAGTTTTTGTAGAGGTGGGGCTTTGCCATGTTGCCCAGGCTGGTCTTTCTTTTTTTTTTTTAGACGGAGTTTTGTTCTTGTTGCCCAGGCTGGAGTGCAATGGCACGATCTCAGCTCACTGCAACCTCCACCTCCCGGGTTCAAGCGATTCTCCTGCTTCAGCTTCCCAAGTAGCTGGGATTACAGGCACGCATCACCACGCCCGGCTAATTTTGTATTTTTAGTAGAGACGGGGTTTCTCCTTATTAGGCTGGTCTCGAACTTCTAACCTCAGGTGATCCGCCCACCTCAGTGTCCCAAAGTGCTGGGATTACAGGTGTGAGCCACCGTACCTGGCCAAAGACATTTATTCATTTATTTATTTACTTGTTTTAGACAGAGTCTAGCTCTGTTAGCCCGGCTGGAGTGCAGTGGCACGATCTTGGTTTACCACAACCTCTGCCTCCCATGTTCAAGCCATTCTCCTGTAGCCTCCCAAGTAGCTGGGACTACAGGTGCATGCCATCATGTCTGGCTAATTTTTTTGTATTTTTAGTAGAGATGGGGTTTCACCATGTTGGCCAGGCTGGTCTCAAACTCCTGACCTCAAATGATGCGCCTGCCTCGGCCTCCCAAAGTGCTGGGATTGTAGGTGTGAGCCACCGTGCCTGGCCCAAAGACATTTATTAAACAAGTAATTATTACCGTTGCTGTAAATGCTGTGGAGACAGCTAATGGTTAGCCCATCCCAGGTTGATTGAGAGGAAGGGCAGTCAGAGAAGGTCTCTGAGGAATTGACTTTTAAGGGTAAAACCTAAGAATGAAGGGAGGACAAAAGACTGATCTAGGTAGAGGAGATGGCATAGGTGAATGTCCTGAGGAGGGAAAGAATGTTTGTATTTTGAGGAATTGAAAGAGGTTCCAGTGTGGCTGGAGCTTAGGGAGTGAAAAGCAGAGAGGTAGGAGGCAAGGCTTCAGAATGTGAGCTGTCCTAAAAAATGGGTAAATAGGCTGGCATGGTGGCTCATGCCTGTAATACCAACACTTTGGGAGACCAAGGTGGGAGGATCACTTGAGCCCAGAAGTTCAAAACCAATCTGGGCAACATAGGGAGACCTCCAGTCTCTATATAATTAAAATATTAGCTGGGCATGGTGATGAGCACCTGTGGTTCCAGCTACTCTGGAGGCTGAGGTAGGAGGATCACTTGATCCCCAGGAGAGGGAGGTTGCAGTGAGCTGTTGCAGCACCACTGCACTCCAGCCTCGGAGACAGAGTGAGACCCTGTTTCAAAAAACAACAACTAAAAGAGTAATAGCATAGTGAATTTTGAGGTCAGCTTCTAAAATAGAGCTTTTTCTTTTTCCTAGTGTTGATGATGAGACCATCAGTGTCGTAAAGAAGTCTGATGCTTGTGCAGTGACACAGTTTTTACAAGAACTTCCTGGATGAAACCTATTCTTTTAGTCTTGATTTCTCGTAGGTCCTGCAAATCAAACTTGGTTCGCTGGATTAGCTCTTAAAATTTTAGGATCTTAGAAATTGTTTTGGAGATTAGGATTATTGGGGAACAATTCTTAGATTATGGGGGATGATGAGATTGTTAGTTTACCAGACTTGCTATTTAGGAAACAGAAAACCTATTTACTTTTAGTGGGAGGAGCAGGGAGGAGTGTTTAAAAAAAGAAAAAACCTGTTTACTGTTAGGGAATGGTGACTGTTTTAAAAATAATCTTCATGGTGCTAGGGAGAAAACAGATGTTCTTATTTTGAACTGATGAATATAGTATTCTGTCATACCCATCATCTAGGCCATATGTCTTAGGATGACATGTAAGTCTTGTTGGACACACAAGGTACCCCAAGGGCCATTATAATTCTGAATATATGAAAGCGTTTTTATATGCAAGTGTATTGACTTGTTCAGAAATCACAGTACTCAAAACCCAGATGGTCCTGTTTGATTTAGTACTTTTCTTCTTTAATTGGATCAGCTTGCCCTGTTTTTATAACTTAAAGTAGACTCTTGACTTAGTAGCCCATCGCTGGTGATCAAGGGACGGAAATGTGCAAATTTTCTAGCATTTCGGCAAGGAGCATCTGTGTTTCTGATGGCTTAAGGGTATTAGAATGTAAGAGAAGAGACTCCTTGACAATGAAAGTCACAGCTTTGTTATTAGATTATCTGTGGTGAGTTGGGACTTAATATATTATCTTTGAAATGAGGCATGACACTTCTCCATGTGAAGTCTGGATCAACATTTGATGAAGCATCTGTTTAAGTTTTCTTTCAGGTCTTTTCTTAGTGGGGACTGTCATCACTGGATTTTCCTTCTATCTGACTGTTCTCTGTGCTTTTCTACTTTTATATATGGAGTGTGCAGATGAAGGCTAGCTCTTGGAAGTTGGGAGCTAGTGATATGAGATATGGCTAGCTTAAAATCTGAGAAGAGTTTTTTTGGTCATCAGTGACTAGGTTTCAGCCTGCCTTGTAATCGCATTTTAAATCTAATTAACAGTTTCTTAGAATGTCTAAAGATTCTTTGATTTTTTTTTTTTTTTTTTTTTTTAGCAGTTAGTGGCATTGCATTGAAAACAAGACCTAAAAAGAGAGTTAAGGTAATTGATTTTACTTTTTTTTTTTTTTTTTTGTGACAGGATCTGGCTTTGTCACCCAGGCTGGAGTGCAGTGGTGCGATCCCTGCTCACTGCAACCTCTGCCTCCTGGGCTCAAGCGATATTCCACCTCAGCGTGCTGAGTAGCTGGGATTGCAGGCACATGCCACCACGCCTGGCTAATTTTTTTTTTTTTTTTTTTGAGACAGGGTCTCGCTCTATTGCCCAGACCAGAGTACAGTGGCGTGATCTCAGCTCACTGCAGTCTCTGGCTCCCAGGTTCAAGCAATTCTCATGCTTCAGCCTCTGGAGTAGCTGGAATCACAGGTGCACGCCACCACACACAGCTAATTTTTGTAGTTTTAGTAGAGACAGGGTTTCACCATGTTGGCCAGGCTGGTCTCAAACTCCTGACCTCAAGCAGTCCACCCGCCTTGGCCTCCCAAAGTGCTGGGATTACAGGCATGAGCACCACCATGCCTGGCCTAATTTTTGTATTTTTGTAGACACTTTTGCCATATTACCCAGGCTGGTCTCGAATTCCTGAGCTCAGGTGATCCACCTTGGCCTCCCAAAGTGATGGGATTACAGGTATGAGCCACCGTGCCTGGCCGGTAATTGAATTTAATATTCATTTCTCTCTTTTTTTTTTTGAGGTGGAGTTTCATGTTGCCCAGGCTGGGGTGCAGTGGCGTGATCTTGGCTCACTGCAACCTCCGCCTCCCGGTTCAAGCGATTCTCCTGCCTCAGTCTCCTGAGTAGCTGGAATTACGGGCATGCGCCACCATGCCTGGCTAATTTTGCATTTTTAGTAGAGACAGGGTTTCACCATGTTGGTCAGGCTGGTCTTGAACTCTCGGCCTCCCAGAGTGCTGGGATTACAGGCGTGAGCCACCATACCTGGCTCATTTCTCTATTTTTGTGCATACCTTTGCAATTAATTTTGGTGATGATTTCCTATGGTAGATTGGAAGTTGCTCTCGTATTTGCCCTCTGTTAGAGTAAGCTGTGGGGTTGTTGATCACTGTGTGGTTACACCCAGGCTGTGGCAGAGATTCAGGTCACATTAGCCAGCCTGCTGCCATTTGAGTTGAGTCAAGATACTGGTTCTAGAGTTGGGCTTAATTAAGTCTTTAAAATTTTTTTGTTTTGTTTGGGATTTTCTATTCTCCTTAACTGCGTTGGTACCAGATCCAACATTGACCTTACATTTTGAAATTTTGGTCAGTTTGTTTATATGGTGGTTTTGCTTATACAGTGTTAGGGTTTTTTGGTTTTTGGTAATTGTTTTTTGTCAAAATAGTAAGAATACATAAAGAATCAGATAGTACTACAAGGCTTATAATTAGAAAAAAAACACTGCTTTATTTCTGCTTGTTTTTGACCACTTTTGCACATTTTTTTTTCCTGATGTTTATTATCCATATTTCTATATAGTATGTTTAGGCTGTTTATTCTTTTTTTTTTTTTTTTTTTGATAGATGAAGTCTTGCTGTGTTGTCCAGGATGGCCTTGAACTCTTGGGCTCAAGCAGTCCTCCTGCCTTAGTGGGGAGTACAGGGGTGCACCACTGCACCTGACTATACAGTTCTTTCTTGAGTTTTCCATTCTTAGATATTATCTGTTGAGGCTGAAGGTGATGGCACAAGCCTGTAATCCCAGCACTCTGGGAGGCCGAGGCCTGAGATTGGGAGTTTGAGACCAGCCTGGCCAACATGGTGAAACCCCGTCTCTACTAAAAATACAAAAATTAGCTGGGTGTGGTGGCACATGCCTGTAGTCCCAGCTACTCGGGAGGCTGAGGCAGAAGATTTGCTTGAACCTGGGAGGCGGAGGTTGCAGTGAGCTGAGATCGCGCCACTGCACTCAAGCCTGGTGACAGAGTCAGACTGTGTCTCAAAAAAAAAAAAAAAAAAAAAAACCCAGAAATTATCTGGGTATGGTGGCACGCACTTGTAGTTCCAGCTATCTGGGAGGCTGAGAGGTGGGAGGATCACTTGAGTTGGGTAGGTCAAGGCTGCATGCAGTAAGCCATGATCACACCACTGCACTCCAGCCTGGGTGAAAGAGCGAGACCCTTTCTTCAAAAAAAAAGAAAAACCATTTTTGTTATTTCAAAGAGGATATTTTAGATGCTTACAAGACCATCGGAAGGCTGGAATAGCATAGGTCAGGGAAACCTCGTTGCAGGAATTTCAAGAAATTGCTTCCATTAATAATCTTAGCTGCCTTAAGCACCAAAACAGGCAGTTTGCAGAAAATTAGAAACGGCTGCAAACCACATGTCTGCCATCTGTCCGAGGCCACACATGCTCTCATTGCTACTGGAGAAGCAATAATGGCATCTACCCTTCTTCCATTGTGCAAATCTTCTTTTTTTCCTTTTTTTTTTTTTTTTTGAGACGGAGTCTTGCTCTGTCACCCAGGCTGGAGTGCAGTGGCGCAATCTCAGTTCACTGCAAGCTCCGCCTCCTGGGTTCACACCATTCTCCTGCCTCAGCCTCCCTAGTAGCTGGGACTACAGGCGTCCGCCACCACGCCCGGCTAATTTTTTGTATTTTTAGTAGAGGCGGGGTTTCACCGTGTTAGCCAGGATGGTCTCGATCTCCTGGCCTTGTGATCCACCTGCCTCAGCCTCCCAAAGTGCTGGGATTACAGGCTTGAGCCACTGCGCCCGGCCCATTGTGCAAATCTTAAGTGTTGGTAGAATTTAAACCACAATGGCACTGATGGAGGGTTCTGATAAATGTAGTTCCCAGGCCTCCAGATGAATCCAGAAGGAAGTAGAAGTGAAAGTTAGAAAAGAAAAAAAATTTAGCGCCCAGTATAATGACTGTATCATTCGATTACCTTTACTTCCTTGTGTAGTTTTTCCCTAGACATAGTAATTGTCATTCTTTTCCTTCCTTCCTTTTTTTGTATTCTGCTTGTTTTACGGAAAGTCACTAATTCATCCCTAAACTCTGACTGGTATAAACCTCTTCTCATCATTGAAGCACATTAGTGGAGCACCTCTTCCAGAGGCTTTATGAAAGGAGTCTTTGGAGAGTGAGACTTTTTTTTTTTTTTTTGAGACGGAGTTTCGCTCTTGTTGCCCAGGCTGGAGTGCAATGGCATGATCTCAGCTCACCACAACCTCCGCCTCCCGGGTTCAAGCGATTCTCCTACCTCAGCCTCCCAAGTAGCTGGGATTACAGGCATGCATCACCATGCCCAGCTAATTTTGTATTTTTAGTAGAGACCAGGTTTCTTCCATGTTGGTCAGGCTGGTCTTGAATTCCCGACCTCAGCGTCTTGGCCTCCCAAAGTGCTGGGATTACCGGCATGAACCACCGCGCCTGACCTCTGGAGAGTGGGACTTTTTTGAGGCCTTGCATATCTGAATTATCTCCTTTCTACCTTCACACTTGGCAGTTTGACTGGATTAAAAAAAAGTTGTTTTTTTTTTTTTTGAGATGGAGTCTTTCTCTGTCACCCAGGCTGGAGTGCAGTGATGGGATCTCGGCTCACTGCAACCTCCGCCTCCCATATTCAAGCGATTCTCCTGCCTTATCCCTGCCCCGAGTTGCTGGGATTATAGGCATCCGCCACCACGCCTGGCTAATTTTTTGTATTTTTGGTAACGAAAGGGTTTCATTCATCATGTTGGCCATGCTGGTCTTGAACTCCTGACCTCAGGGTGATCTACCCGCCTCAGCCTCCCAAAGTGCTGGGATTACAGGTATGAGTCAACTGTGCCCGGCCTAGATATAAAATTTTCTACTGGAGATTATATTTCTTTGGAAATTATAAGCCTTTGCTTTGTGGTCTTCTAACCTTTTTCTTCCTTTGGAGACAGAATTGCTCTGTTGCCCAGGCTGGAGTGCAGTGATGCAATCTTGGCTCACTGCAACCTCCACCTCCCAGTTCAAGCGATTCTTTTGCCTCAGACTCCCGAGTAGCTGGAACTACAGGTGGGTGTAGAGATGGAGTTTTGCCATGTTAGCCAGGTTGGTCTCGAACTCCTGGCCTCAGCTGATCCTCCTGGCTTGTCCTCCCAAAGTGCTAGGATTACAGGCATGAGCCACCCCACTCAGCACCCCCCCCTTTTTTTTTTTTTTTTTTTAAGACAGAGTCTCGCTCTGTCGCCCAGGCGAGAGTGCAGTGGCGCGATCTGAGCTCACTGCAACCTCCACCTCCCCGGGTTCAAGCAATTCCCTGCCTCAGCCTCCTGAGTAGCTGAGATTACAGGTGCCCACCATCACGCCCGGCTAATTTTTGTGTTTTTAGTAGAGACAGGTTTTACCATCTTGGCCAGGCTGGTCTTGAACTCCTGATCTCGTGATCCACCTGCCTCAGCCTCCCAATGTTTCTAACTTTTAATAGTGGCATTATGAAGTTTGATGCTATTTTGACTCTAGATTCTTTGTATGGGATCTGTGTTTTTTCTCTGGAAGACTTTAGGATCTTGCCTTCATCCCTGACATTCTGAAATGCAACCATGTTGTGCCTTGGTGTGGATATTTAAAAATTCATCATACTCAGCATTCAGTGGACCTTTTCAGTATGGAAGCTTATTTCAATCTATCCTGGGAAATTTTCTTGTATTATTTCTTGTATTGATAATGTATTTTCACTTTGATAATTATTTATCTCCTCTGTCTTTCTGGAAACCCTGTTATTCAGATGATGAAACTCCTAGGTTGGTACTCTAATTTTTTTTTCCTACTCAATTTTTCTTTCTTTCTTTCTTTTTTTTCTTTTTTTTTTTGAGACAGAGTCTCACTTTGTCATCCTGGCTGGCGTGCAGTGGTGCGATCTCGGGTCACCGCAATCTCCGCCTCCTGGGTTCAAGGGATTCCCCTGCCTCAGCCTCCTAAGTAGCTAGGATTACAGGCGTGCGCCACAGTGCCCGTCTAATTTTTGTATTTTTAGTAGAGACAGAGTCTTACCGTGTTGGCCAGGGTGGTCTCAAACTCCTGACCTCAAATGATCCGCCTGTGTTGGCCTCCCAAAGTGCTTCGGATAACAGGTGTGAGCTACTGCACCCAACCCTAATTTTTCATTTTTTTTTTTTTTTTGAGACGGAGTCTCGCTCTTTCACCCAGGCTGGAGTGCAGTGGCGCAATCTCGGCTCACTGCAAGCTCCGCCTCCCGGGTTCACGCCATTCTCCTGCCTCAGCCTCTCCGAGTAGCTGGGACTACAGGCGTCCGCCACCACGTCCGGCTAATTTTTTGTATTTTTAGTAGAGACGGGGTTTCACCTTGGTGTCGATCTCCTGACCTCGTGATCCGCCCGCCTCGGCCTCCCAAAGTGCTGGGATTACAAGCGTGAGCCACCGCGCCCGGCCCATTTTTTTTTCCTTTATTCAATTTTTGTGAGATTTCCTTCGCTGTTCTTCCAACTCTCTGTTGTCTTTTAAATTCCTGTTATCAGTTTGTTTAATTTCCAAGGGGTTTTTATTTTATTTTTATTTTTTTTTATTTTTATTTTTTTTCTTTTTTCTTTTTTTTTTTTTTTATTAATTTTTGCATACAAAAACAATAAACGTTTTCTAAAAATACATACAAACAAAAAGATGCGTATCAAACATATTAGGAAGGTTGCACATGGGAAGTCGGGGAATAGAAATGGGGGGTGGGAGTTAAAATAAATGAGAGAGGGACTTTATATGGATCAGTGATAATAACTCAATCCTCTATTTGACAAAGAAGAGGGAGAAGGAGGAGGAAGAAAAGGAAAGTGGGATAAAGGATCAGAAAGGGAAGAAAATAGAAAAAATTAGAGTATGACTCCAGGGTAGACCTGTTTTGTTGTCACTGAGTTGGTTGGTTGGTTGGTTTGTCTGTTGTATTCTTCATGTTTCGCCAAGTTGGCCAGACTGGTCTCGAACTCCTAGCCCGAAGTGATCAACCCGCCTCGCCCCCCAGAGTGCCGGGACCACAGGCGTGAGCCACCACGTCCAGCCCCCACATTGCTTCTGGCCTCCGTGGTAGACCTCCCAGACGGAGCGGCCAGGCAGAGGAGCTCCTCACTTCCCAGACGGAGTGGCCAGGCAGAGACGCTCCTCACTTCTTCCCAGACGATGGGTGGCCGGGCAGAGGCGCTCCTCACTTCCCAGACGATGGGTGGCCGGGCAGAGGCGCTCCTCACCTCCCAGGCGATGGGTGGCCGGGCAGAGGCGCTCCTCACCTCCCAGACGATGGGTGGCCGGGCAGAGGCGCTCCTCACTTCTTCCCGGACGGGGCGGCCGGGCAGAGGCGCTCCTCACTTCTTCCCGGACGGGGCGGCCGGGCAGAGGCGCTCCTCACTTCTTCCCGGACGGGGCGGCCGGGCAGAGACGCTCCTCACTTCCCAGACGGGGCGGCCGGGCAGAGGCGCTCCTCACTTCTTCCCGGACGGGGCGGCCGGGCAGAGGCGCTCCTCACTTCTTCCCGGACGGGGCGGCCGGGCAGAGGCGCTCCTCACTTCTTCCCGGACGGGGCGGCCGGGCAGAGGCGCTCCTCACTTCTTCCCGGACGGGGCGGCCGGGCAGAGGCGCTCCTCACTTCTTCCCGGACGGGGCGGCCGGGCAGAGGCGCTCCTCACCTCCCAGACGGTGGGTGGCCGGGCAGAGGCGCTCCTCACCTCCCAGACGGTGGGTGGCCGGGCAGAGGCGCTCCTCACCTCCCAGACGGTGGGTGGCCGGGCAGAGGCGCTCCTCACCTCCCAGACGGTGGGTGGCCGGGCAGAGGCGCTCCTCACCTCCCAGACGGTGGGTGGCCGGGCAGAGGCGCTCCTCACCTCCCAGACGGTGGGTGGCCGGGCAGAGGCGCTCCTCACTTCCCAGACGGTGGGTGGCCGGGCAGAGGCGCTCCTCACTTCCCAGACGGTGGGTGGCCGGGCAGAGGCGCTCCTCACTTCCTCCCGGACGGGGCGGCCGGGCAGAGGCGCTCCTCACCTCCCAGACGATGGGAGGCCGGGCAGAGGCGCTCCTCACCTCCCAGACGGGGCGGCCGGGCAGAGGCGCTCCTCACTTCCCAGACAGGGTGGCCGGGCAGAGGCGCTCCTCACTTCCCAGACGGGGCGGCCGGGCAGAGGCGCTCCTCACTTCCCAGATGGTGGGTGGCCGGGCAGAGGCGCTCCTCACTTCCCAGATGGTAGGTGGCCGGGCAGAGGCGCTCCTCACTTCCCAGACGGTGGGTGGCCGGGCAGAGGCACTCCTCACTTCCCAGACGGGGCGGCCGGGCAGAGGCGCTCCTCACTTCTTCCCAGACGATAGGTGGCCGGGCAGAGGCACTCCTCACTTCGCAGACGATGGGTGGCCGGGCAGAGGCACTCCTCACTTCCCAGACGGGGCGGCCAGGCAGAGACGCTCCTCACTTCTTCCCAGACGATAGGTGGCCGGGCAGAGGCGCTCCTCACTTCGCAGACGATGGGTGGCCGGGCAGAGGCGCTCCCCACTTCCCAGACGATGGGTGGCCGGGCAGAGGCGCTCCTCACTTCCCAGACGGTGGGTGGCCGGGCAGAGGCGCTCCTCACTTCCCAGACGGGGCGGCCGGGCAGAGGCTCTCCCCACCTCCCAGATGGGGCGGCGGCCGGGCAGGGGCTGCAATCCCAGCACCCTGGTAGGCCAAGGCAGGCGGCTGGGGGGCGGAGGCTGCCGCGAGGCCAGACCACGCCACCGCACTCCAGCCTGGGCAACACCGAGCACTGGGTGAGCGAGACTCCGTCTGTAGTTCCAGTAGCTCGGGAGGCTGAGGCGGGCAGAGCACTCGGCGTGAGGAGCTGGCGACCAGCGTGGCCAAGATGGCGAACGCGTGCCTGCAGCGAAGGGAGAAAAGGCAGGCAGCGGTGGCGCGCGCCGGCAGACCCAGGGAGTCCGCGGCGCGGGCAGCAGCAAGCCGAGTAGATTGCAGCCTGGGCCCGAGAGGGAAAAGAAGAAAGAGAAAGAAAGAAAGAAAGAAAGAAAGAAGGAAGGAGGGAGGGAGGGAGGGAGGGAGGGAAGGCAGGCAGGCAGGCAGGCAGGCAGGCAGGCTTATTTTATTTTTTTAGACAGAGTCTCACTCTGTCGCCCAGGCTGGAGCGTAGTGGTGTGATCTCGGCTCACTGCAACCTCCGCCTCCCCGGTTGAAATGATTCTCCTGCCTCAGCCTCGTGAGTAGCTGGGATTACAGGCGCGCACCACCACGCCTGGCTAATTTTTGTATTTTTAGTAAAGATGGGGTTTCACCCTGTTGGTCACGCTGGTCTCAAACTCCTAACCCTGTCTCTACTAAAATACCAAAAAAAAAAAAAAAAAAAAAAAATTAGTCAGGTGTGGTGACATGTGCCTGTAATCCCAGCTACTCAGGAGGCTGAGGTAGGAGAATTGTTTGAACCTGGGAGGCGGAGGTTGCAGTGAGCCAAGATGGTGCCACTGCACTCCAGCCTGGCAACAGAGGGAGACTCCATCTCAAAAGAAAAAAAAAAAAAAAGCTCCTGACCTTGTGATCCGCCCGCCCGCCTTGGCCTCCCACTGTGCCGGGGTTACAGGCGTAAGCCACTGCCCCCGGCTCCAAGGGCTCTTTTTTTTTTTTTTTTTGAGATGGAGTCTCGCTCTGTCGCCCAGGCTGGAGTGCAGTGGTGCAATCTCGGCTCACTGCAAGCTCCGCCTCCCGGGTTCACGCCATTCTCCTGCCTCAGCCTCTCCGAGTAGCTGGGACTACAGGCGCCCGTCACCACGCCCGGCTAATTTATTGTATTTTTAGTAGAGACAGGGTTTCACCGTGGTCTCGATCTCCTGACCTCGTGATCCGCCCGCCTGGGCCTTCCAAAGTGCTGGGATTACAAGCGTGAGCCACCGCGCCCGGCAAGGGCTCTTTATTATCTGAATTTTACATGTATTTTTGGACATTGTCAGGAATTCTGTTTTGTTACTTTGATTCTTATTTTTCAGGTTAGAGATTTTCTTCAGTTGTCTGATAATTCTTAGCTGCTTATTCAATTTTTATTATTTATTTATTTATTTATTTGAGATGGAGTCTGGCTTTGTTGCCCAGGCTGGAGTACAATGGCAGGATCTTGGCTCACTGCAACATCTGCCTCCTTGGTTCAAGCAATTCTCCTGCCTCAGCCTCCCAAATAGCTGGGATTACAGGCACCCACCATCATGCCCGGCTAATTTTTATAGTTTTGTAGAGACAGGGTTTTACCATGTTGGCCAGGCTGGTCTTGAACTCCTGACCTCAGGTGATCTGCCTGCCTCGGCCTCCTAAAGTGCTGGGATTACAGGTGTGAGCCACCACATCTGCCCTTATTTATTTATTTATTATTTATTTATTTTTTGAGACAGAATCTCACTCTGTCGCCCAGGCTGGAGTGCAGTGGCACAATCTCGGCACACTGCAAACCTCCACCTCCCGGGTTCAAGCGATTCTCCTGCCTCAGCCTCCTGAGTAGCTGGGATTATAGGCGCGTGCCATCACGCGTGGCTAATTTTTGTATTTTTAGTAGAGATGGGGTTTCACCACCTTGGCCAGGCTGGTCTCAAACTCCTGACCTTGTGATCCGCCCGCCTTGGCCTCCCAAAGTGCTGGGATTACAGACGTGAGCCACCGTGCCCGGCCATTTATTTTTTAAGAGATGGGGTTTTGCTATGGGGCCCAAGCTGGACTCAAACTCCTGGGCTCAAGTTATCCTCCTACCTCCAAGTAGCTGGGACTACCACTGTGTCTGGCTTCTGTTTATTTTATTTTATTTATTTATTTATTTTGAGACAGAGTCTTGCTCTGTTGCCCAGGCTGGAGTGCAGTGGTGTGATCTCGGCTCACTGCAAGCTCTGCCTCCCAGGTTCACGCCATTCTCCTGCCTCAGCCTCCCAAGTAGCTGGGACCACAGGCACCCGCCACCACACCCGGCTAATTTTTTGTATTTTTAGTAGAGATGGGGTTTCACTGTGTTAGCCAGGATGGTCTCGATCTCTTGACCTCGTGATCTGCCCACTTCAGCCTCCCAAAGTGCTAGGATTACAGGCGTGATCCACTGCGCCCAGCCTTGGCTTCTGTTTATTTTTAAGAATGTGACACTAAGAAGCTCATCAAGTGGTGGACACTACTATAGGGTATTGGGATTACAGGCACCCTGGCAGGCTGGTAAAAGGACTCCTCCAGTCCCCTGCCTAGAGAGTATAAGCCAGTGGCAGGTGTTTGAGTATAAGTCTGGCTGCCAACGCTTTTGGAGCTAAGTGAGAGAAAGGAGCTGAGGAGGGAGGAGAGGTCTCACTGTTGACTCATTAGGCTTTTCACTTGACACCATTATTTCAGTCACTGCCCTTAGCTGTGACTAGTTCCTTTAGACTCTTTGGTTCAGCTTTTCTTTTTTTTTTTTTTTTTGAGACGGAGTCTCACTCTATCATCTAGGGTGGAGTGCAGTGGCGCTTTCTTGGCCCACTGCAACCTCTGCCACCCGGGTTCAAAGGATTCTCCTGCCTCAGCCTCCCAAGTAGCTGGGATTACAGGTGCCTGCCGCTGTGCCCGGCTAATTTTTGTATTTTTAGTAGAGACAGGGTTTTACCATCTTGGCCAGGCCCTGAATTCCTTTTTTGATTACAGGTGCCTGCCACCATGCCTGGCTAAGTTTTGTATTTTTAGTAGAGATGGGGTTTTACCATCTTGGCCAGGTCTTGAACTCCTGACCTCAGGTGTTCCACCTGCCTTGGCCTCCCAAAGTGCTGGGATTACAGGCATGAGCCACCGAGCCTGGCCTAGTTTAACTTTTCTAATTTGCCTGGCAGCATGGGGAGGGATGGAGGAATCCATTTGTTATACAGACTTTTTTTTTTTAAGATGGAGTCTTGCTCTGTCACCCGGGCTGGAGTTCAGTGGTGCGATCTCAGCTCACTGCAACCCCCACCTCCCAGGTTCAAGCGATTCTCCTGCCTCAGCCTCCCAAGTCGCTGGCAACTACAGGCATGAGCCACCACACCCGGCTAATTTTTTTGTATGTTTAGTAGAGACAGGGTTTCGCCAGGTTGGCCAGGCTGGTCTCGAACTCTTGAGCTCAAGTAATCCACCTGCCTCAGCCTCCCAAACTTCTGGGATTACAGGTGTGAGTCACTGTGCCAGTCCCAGACTTTCAACCAGTCCTCCTGTTTAGCCCCTTCTACACTATCACCCCCTCTTCCCGAGGTGCCAGGTGCCTCTAATTTCTGAGACGTTTTGATTCAAAAGTTCATCTGTGATGGGAATCTGCTTGCTTCTTCGCACTGCAATGTTTATTTTTTTTTACTTTTGTGAAGTTATTTATCACTAGTGCATTTGCTTTTTACCTTCCAAAACTTCGTTGACATCTCTCTCTGTGCTTTCTCCTTTCACAGTTTTTTTGCTTGTTGTTTGGTTTATGTCTTTATAAAAAAAAAATCCTGGCTGGGCGCGGTATCTCACGCCTGTAATCCCGGCATTTTGGGAGGCTGAGGCGGGCAGATCATGAGGTCAGGAGATTGAGACCATCCTGGCTAACATGGTGAAACCCTGTCTCTACTAAAAATACAAAAAAATTGGCCGGGCGTGGTGGCAGGTGCCTGTAGCCCCAGCTACTCGGGAGGCTGAGGCAGGAGAATGGCATGAACCCGAGAGGTGGAGCTTGCAGTGAGCCGAGATCACGCCACTGCACTCTAGCCTGGGCAACAGAGCGAGACTCCATCTCAAAAAAAAAAAAAATCCCTTTGCTGTAATTTTAATGGTGTTTTATGATGGAACATTGATTAATGCATGCAATATATTATGTTTAACATGTTATTCAACATATTCATCAGCTTTTCCTTGCCAATATCCATTCAGACACCACAGTGTCTTTACAGTTGATTACTAATACTCCTTTAGAATAGTGTTTTCTTGACTCCCCTAACACCAAGAATCACTTAAAGTGCTTGTTGGATATACAGATTACCAGATCATTCTCCTGGAAAACTTCTGATTTTAGTTGGTTTAGATTAGCGCCCAGGGATCTTTTTTTTAAAGTGTGTTGGTTTTTAAACAAATGCCTTAAATATATCTTATCTTCAGGCAAGTTTGGAAACCCTGCTTTAGAAGGATTCTTTTTAAACCATTAATGCCATCTTACATCTCCATGGCAAACTCCTTAGCCTTCCCCTAATACTGCTTTTGTATTCAGACTCTGTTTTAGCCTGTCTAGCTTTGGTCTGGATTTCTGAATTAGCATGTGTGTCTTTCATCTGATTAACTCCCCTCTTTGGTATTAAATGCTGGCTGATGGTAATAACTTTGGGCTTGTGTGACTTCATTTTTTTTAGTCAGCGTCTCTAAACCCACTAGTTCCTGGGATGTACAGGGGAGGAAATACTAGTCATGAACATTGAACTGCTCTGCACCAATTTGCTAAGTCCAGGAATCAGTGTTTTTGGTGAAATGGAAAATTGACTCAGGCTTTGAAAACAGATGTCCTAATCATCTGCCTTGGGTTTATGCAGCGTCATTTTTGGAGATGTTGAAGCACTGTGATTTGAAGTTTGTTTTTAACTTTACAATCAAAAGGACACAATTCTCCCTTTTTTGTATTATAGATTCCCAGGCCTAGAAAGGAGAAAGGGTTGTATCTTTTGCTGCCAGTCTGTAAAGTATCTGGAAATGTGTTTGCAGCTGCTCCTTGGTTGTTGTGAATTGCTTAGAGGTTAAGAGCCAAATATTACTTGTCTTAGCAGTGTTGCAGAGGCTAACTGTGGTACCCTGGTTCTCAGTTCTTGGAAATCTTGTGGCGGTTATTAACTAAAATACAGCTGAGGAGGCCGTGTTGGCTCTGACATAGAGTTGATTTGCATTCTAAGATGAGCAGCTCTATGGAAATAGCTGTAGTACAATTTTACAACTTCCATTGAAACAATTTTTTGGAAGGCTATGGCAGGAGGATTGTTTGAGGTCAGGAGTTTGAGACCAGCCTGAGCAACATAGTGAGATCCTGTCTCTGCAAACAAAATAAAACAATTAGCTGGATGTGGTAGTCCCAGCTACTCAGGAGGCTGAGGTGGGAAGATTGCTTGAGCCTGGGAGGTTAAGGCTGCAGTGAGCTGTGATTGTGCCACTTGCACTGCAACCTGGGCTGTAGGGTGAGACCCTTTCTCAAGGAAGAAAGAAAGAAAGAAAAAGCAAGAAACAGTTTTTTTTGTTGTTGTTTGTTTGTTTTTTGAGACAGTCTTACTGTGTTGCCCAGTGGCACAATCTCAGCTCGCTGCAACCTCCGCCTGCTGAGTTCAAGTGATTCTCTTGCCTCAGCCTCCCGAGTAGCTGGGATTACAGGCGCGCGCCGCCACGCCTGGCTAATTTTTTTGTATTTTTAGTAGAGACGGGGTTTCACCATGTTGGCCAGGCTGGTCTCGAACTCCTGACCTTAGGTAATCCACCTGCCTCAGCCTTCCAAAGTGCTGGGATTACAGGCGTGAGCCACTGTGCCTGGCCAAGAAACAGTTTTGATGAACAAAGTCACAAAAACAAAGCTACATCAAAAGTGTTATTGTCTCATTGATTATTGGTCACTGGCTGTGTTATAAGGCATGACTTTGAACTATTACTGATTTACTGCAATTGACTATTTTCTGTACACATCCCTCTATCTCCCAGTGCTTGTACTTCAGTGCTTTCAGGATAATGAGATTTTTTCTTTGCCTTGAGGGGTTGGGCGTGAGGTCATTCCCCGATTTCTGTTTTGGATGATTTTCAGATATTTAATTTACACTGCTTTTGCATTAGTTATTGCTAGTCATCTTTTTAAATGAAGCTTTCTTTGCAGCTCTGGTTATTTAATTGAACACAGGAGTAGACTTCTCATTGATTTGTCATCATTTTAGATGAGAGGACTCAGCTCCTGGGCTGCCTTGTATCTGGGAATAACCCATAGTATCTAATATTTACCACATAAGGTAGTGTATGAAGGTAGACTTCCGAATTTACATTTTTAGGGCTTTAAAAAAATAATCTGGGGCTGGTCTGATGGTAGTGGGTTATCAGAGCTTATTAACATTAGTGTCACTGCAGCTGGTATACAAACCCCCACTGCTAAATTTGACTGGCTTTAAAAAAAATCTGGGGGAAGAGGAAGGAGTCACATTAGTGGGGAAAGCTGCGTTTTGGGGGATGCATTATGTTTTTGTTAAAAAAAATATGTTTGAAAGAATTTCATCATTCAGTAGTTATATCTTTCTTCTTCCTCCTTCATTTTCTCTTTCAGGGAGGAGTAAAACATCCAGATTTCTTTTTTTTTTGAGACGGAGTCTCGCTCTGTCGCCCAGGCTGGAGTGCAGTGGCACAATCTCGGCTCACTGCAAGCTCCGCCTCCTGGGTTCACGCCATTCTCCTGCCTCAGCCTCTCACAGTAGCTGGGACTACAGGCGCCCGCCACCATGCCCGGCTAATTTTTTGTATTTTTAGTAGAGACGAGGTTTCACCGTGGTCTCGATCTCCTGACCTCGTGATCCGCCCGCATCGGCCTCCCGAAGTTCTGGGATTACAAGCGTGAGCCACCGCACCCGGCCCCAGATTTCATTTGTTGTAGAAGTCCTAGGATTTTTCAGGTTTTTCTTTTTTTTTTCTTTTTTTTTTTTTTTAGATGGAGTCTTGCTCTGTTGCCCAGGCTGGAGTGCAATGGTGCCATCTTGGCTCACTGCAACCTCCGCCTCCCGGGTTCAAGGAATTCTCCTGCCTCAGCCTCCTGAGTAGCTGGGATTACAGGCATACGCCACCACACCCGGCTAATTTTGTATTTTTTTTTAGTAGAGATGGGGTTTCTCCATATTGGCCAGGCTGGTCTCAAACTCCTGACCTCAGGTGATCCACCCACCTCCGCCTCCCAAAGTGCTGGGATTACAGGAGTGAGCCACCACGCCCGGCCTGATTTTTCAGTTTTAATATTCATGATGGTTATGTGATTTTTTTTATTACTTGTTGGATCAGTCAGATTTGCTGCATAGTTGAATTTCTGTGATGAAAATTTCTGTAGTTGAAAAAATTTTTTCCCTTAAGTAACCTTGGAATTTTAATTAATTCCATCTCTACATGTGATAGAAATCTGTTTCACCGGAGGTTTGACTGAATTGAATTTCAAGAAGTGGTGGCACTTTCTCCATTGAGAGGAGAGGGCTGTGAGCTACAGAAAAAGCCTTTTTTTGGAGTGGTAGTGGTAAAATATGTGTAACATGAATGTTATTCTAGTCTGTTTCCTTGTACTTTAGAGAAACCAGAAATGCCTTAGTGGAAACCCTCTGCTATAGTCTGTCCTAGAACACATGGAGGCAAGTTCTTCATTTCTCTTGACATTATTCCCTGTGTAATTATAGGAACCTGTTTGGCTCCTGCCGTTGTTGGCTCCTGGAGTGGCATGTGAATACTCTTAGGCAGCTCCTGGCTCTTTTCTCATTTTGGGGTTCTTTGGCCTAGGGACTGGATGCCATTATGCCGTTGTAGTAATGAGCTCCTACCTCCCATGCTGGATTGCTTTTCAGGAGCAAAGCTGAAGGACAGCTGAACAGGTGGGCAGATTACCAACAGGTGACTTTTAACCCTGCAAGGCCTTCAGTTAGTACTTAGTCTCTGAATGAGATTAAGCCAGGAGATCAAGTATAGTCTGTGGGATTAATGAGATAACCGATTGAACCTCTGGTTTGAGTGTGAAGCTATTGGTTCGTTTAGGTTTCTTTGGTATTACAGTGTTGGCATATTGGACAGAGAAGGGGACTACTTTTGGATTTGGAGGATGGCCTATATATAAGGCCTCAGGTTTCATCTCTTCTCACTCTGTTCTAGCTATCCTGGTCTTTTTACTAGTTCTCTAACATACCAGCTACATTCCCATGTCAGGATTTTTTCACTTGCTGTTATTTCTTTTCGGAATGCTCTTTCCCCAGATGTTTACATGGCATGCTCTGCTCATGGAGAGACTTCTTGGGAAAGCCAGATACTCTCCCCCAATGGCCCTTTCCCTGTGACTCTATTATTTTATCATTATTATTACTATTTTGTTGTTGTTGTGGTTAAATTCTCCTAGATCCTGAAGCCTGCAACCCTATCCAAAGGAAGACTTAACCTGGGCAACTGTAGTCCCAGCTACTGGGGAGGCTGAGGCTGGAGGATTGCTTAAGCCCAGACATTCGAGACCAGCTTAGGCAACATAGTCTGGACAACCTGTCTCTAAAAAATAAATAAATAAAACAAAAGAACATTCCAGTCTATTCCTATACTCTACCTTTATGATTCTCTGTTTTTTTTTACTCCTTTTATCAGTAACTGTTATACTGAGATTTTATTTCTTCCCTCTTACACTAGAATGTAAGCTCCAAGACAGTAGACGCTTGTCTTGCTCATGTTCTAGAACAGGGCTTAGCAACCTCAGCACTGTTGACGTTGTAGACCAGATAATTATTATTATTATTATTTTTTGAGATGGAGTCCCATTCTGTCGCCTAGGCTGGAGTGCAGTGGCACGATCTCAGCCTACTGCAACCTCCACCTCCCGGGTTCAAGTGATTCTCCTGCCTCAGCCTCCTGAGTAGCTGGGATTACAGGTGCCTGCCACCATGCTCGGCTGATTTTTGTATTTTTAGTAGAGACAGGGTTTCACCATGTTGGCCAGGTTGGTCTCGAACTCCTGACCTCGAGTGATCTACTCATCTTGGCCTCCCAAAGTGTTGGGATTACAGTTGTGAGCCACCGCACCTGTCCTGACCAGATAATTCTTTGTTGTGGGCGGCTGTCTTACGCGTTGGAGGATGTTTAGCAGCATCCTTGTTTTCTATCCACTAGATGCCAGCAGCACTCCCTACCCTAGTTGTGACAAATATGTCAATGACATTGTCAATGACTCTGGGGAACAAAATCCCTCCTGGTTGAGAGCCATTGTTCTAGAAAAATACTTTGGCATTCAGTGGGTTCTTTAATATTTATTAAGTGGTTAAGTGGTGGATACTTAACTGGATGATGGATGCATGAGTGCATTCAGCATATTAAAAATTTTTGGAGCATTGAACAACGCATATAGCCTTGTGTTTCTTCCTTTCCTCTTTTCATAGATATCTCCATTCTTCTGTCTGTTTTCTGTTTCTGGCATGTTGTTCCATTCCTTGCTGCATTTTCCTCCACCCAGACTTGCTTACTCTTTTAGACAATGCTACTCTTTTTTTTTTTTTTTTTTTTCTGAGTCTCGCTGTCGCCCAGGCTGGACTGCAGTAGCGTGATCTCAGCTCACTGCAACACCTTCTTCCCAGGTTCAAGCGATTCTCTTGCCTCAGCCTCCCGAGTAGCTGGGATTACAGGCGCGCACCACCACACCCAGCTAATTTTTGTATTTTAGTAGAGATGGGGTTTCACCACGTTGGTGAGGCTGGTCTCGAACTCCAGACCTTAAGTGATCTGTCTGCCTCGGCCTCCCAAAGTGCTGGGATTACAGGCATGAGCCACCGTGCCCTGCCTGTGCTGCTCATTTTTTTTTTTTTTTTTTTTTTTTTTTTGAGACTGAGTTTCATTCTTGTTGCCCAGGCTGGAGTGCAATAGCACAGTCTCAGCTCACTGCAACCTCCGCCTCCTGGGTTCAACGATTCTCCTGCCTCAAGCCTCCCAAGTAGCTGGGATAACAGGTGCCTGACACCACGCCCAACCAATTTTTGTATTTTTAGTAGAGACAGGGTTTCACTATGTTGGCCAGGTTGGTCTTGAACTCCTGACCTCAAGTGATCCGCCCGCCTCAGCCTCCCGAAGTGCTGGGATTACAGGCGTGAGCCACTGCACCCGGCTAGGCCTGTGCTACTCTTATATTTACTTTTGTTCAATTCAGCAAGTGACTCCTGAGCAGCTACGGTATGCTGTAGAATAATGAGAGAGAACCGTAGAAAGATATGGTACTGTCTGTGCTTAAGAACTCATTTGTTGGCCAGGCATGGCGGCTCATGCCTGTAATCCCAGACTTTGGGAGGCCGAGGCGGGCAGATCACGACATCAGTAGTTCAAGTCCAGTCTGGCCAACATAGTGAAACCCCGTCTCTACTAAAAATACAAGAAATTAGCCGAGTGTGGGGGTGTGTGCCTGTAATCCCAGCTACTTGGGAGGCTGAGGCAGGAGAATCGCGTGAACCTGGGAGGTGGAGGTTGCAGTGAGCCGAGATCGTGCCATTGCACTCCAACCTGGGTGACAGTGTGATACTCCGTCTCAAAACAAACAAACAAAAAAACAAAAACACCTCATTGGTTAAAATGGACATAGGTGTATGAAATGTTCCTCCAAAATTTAATTCTTATTTCAAGGTTTTGTTTTGTTTTTTTTTTTTTGGAGACAGGATCTTGCCCAGGCTGGAGTGCAGTGGCACAATCTCAGCTCACTGCAACCTCCAGCTCCCGGGTTCAAGCGATTCTCCTGCTTCAGCCTCCCAAGGTAGCTAGGATTACAGGTGCGTGCCACCAAGCCTGGCTATTTTTGTACTTTTTTTTTTTTTTTTGAGACGGAGTCTTGCTCTGTCGCCCAGGCTGGAGTGCAGTGGCGCGATCTCGGCTCACTGCAAGCTCCGCCTCCCGTGTTCACGCCATTCTCCTGCCTCAGCCTCTCCGAGTAGCTGGGACTATAGGCGCCCGCCACCACGCCCGGCTAATTTTTTGTATTTTTTAGTAGAGACGGGGTTTCACTGTGGTCTCGATCTCCTGACCTCGTGATCCGCCCGCCTCGGCCTCCCAAAGTGCTGGGATTACAAGCGTGAGCCACCGCGCCTGGCCAATTTTTGTATTTTTAGTAGAGATGGGGTTTCACCATGTTGGATAGGCTAGTCTCGAACTCCTGACCTCAAGTGAACCACCTGCCTCGGCCTCCCAAAGTGCTGGGATTACAGGCATGAGCCAACGCGCCTGGCCTTTTTTTACTTTTTTTGAGACAGAGTCTCACTCCTTCACCCAGGCTGGAGTGCAGTGGTGCAATCTCAGCTCACTGCAACCTCTACCTCCTGGGTTCAAGTGATTCTCGTGCCTCAGCCTCCCAAGTAGCTGGAGTTACAGGCGTTTGCCACCATGCCTGGCTAATTTTTGTATTTTTAGTAGAGATGGGGTTTCACCAACTTGACCAGGCTGGTCTCAAACTCCTGACCTCAAGCAATCCACCCCTCTTGGCCTCCCAAAGTGCTGGGATTACAGGCATGAGCCAGTGCGCCCAGCCTCAGGATAATGTTTAAATTGATACTAATGGGCCACCATAGGGTTGAGTTAGTAATTGTTAAATACCAGAATGGGTGAAATTGTTGCCGAATTTAGAATCCAATTTTAACAAAACCTACCCATTCAATTTTTACTTACTTTCATTTGTTGCAATTGTCTTTGGTTTCTTGCTGTTAATTCTGTTTTTGTCTAAAACCTGGTTGAAAAATATACAAAGTGGACTTGGTCATTTTGAACTTCTTGTTTGATGTGAATGTTCTTGGGGTTGGTTGTTGTACTGAAAGGTTGTGAAAAGCTGATACATCAGTTTTCTTTTTTTTTTTTTTTTTTATAAAAATTCTTTTTTTTTTTTTTTTTGAGACGGAGTCTCTCTGTTGCCCAGGCTGGAGTGCTGTTGTGCAATCTTGGCTCACTGCAACTTCTGCCTCCCGGGTTCAAGTGATTCTCACACTTCAGCCTCCCGACTAGCTGGGATTATAAGCACACGCCACCGTGCCTGGCTAATTTTTTAAATAATTTTAGTAGAGATGGGGGTGCCACCATGTTGGCCAGGCTGGTCTCGAACTCCTGACTTCAAGAGATCTGTCCACCTCGGCCTCCCAAAGTGCTGGGATTATAGGCGTAAGCCACTGCGCCTGGCCTAAAAAGTATTTCTTATTAAATAGAGACAAGGTCTCACTTTGTTACCCAGGCTGGTCTCTAAGCACAGGCGATCCTCCTGCCTCAGTCTCTCAAAGTGCTGGGATTGCAGGCTTGAGCCATAATGCCCTGCCTGACTCTCTTTCTACCAAACATTTATATTTCTTTTTTTTTTTTTGAGACGGAGTCTCGCTCTGTCGCCCAGGCTGGAGTGCAGTGGCGCAATCTCAGCTCACTGCAAGCTCCGCCTCCCGGGTTCCCGCTGTTCTCCTGCCTCAGCCTCTCCGAGTAGCTGGGACTACAGGCGCCTGCCACCACGCCGGGCTAATTTTTTTGTATTTTTATTAGAGACGGGGTTTCACCGTAGTCTCGATCTCCTGACCTCGTGATCCGCCCGCCTCGGCCTCCCAAAGTGCTAGGATTACAAGCGTGAGCCACCGCGCCCGGCCCAAACATTTATATTTCATCTCTGATACTGTTAGAGAGATTTCATTTGATTTGAACTATGGGATCAGAAGAATTCCATTAGGGAGGAGTGTCTGGAATCTTTTTCTTTTGAAGACACAACTGTCTTCTCCTTAGATTATCTGGGAGATAGAGTAGACAAAGCTATTGTGGTTTTTTCAGAGAGGATCCTGAAATTTGTTTTACCTATCTCTGTTTCTTTGTATTGAGAAATGGTTTATTAGGATATTAAATAATTAAACATATATTTAAGAAATACAGATGATTTTCTTTTTGATGTCTGAGATTCCTATTCATATGACTGATTCTTGTAAGGAAGAACTGGGACCTTAAGATTTTGCTGAGTGAGGGAGGTGGCCTGTTTTTTTAAGGTCAGTTTTTTTCCCTTGTGAGATTTTGTTCAGTGCTTTGATACAAAAACTGTAATTTACTTTGTAGTCAAAACTGAGATCAAAGGAAAGTACTATTACCTGAGGCATGAAAATAGAAGATAGCATTAAGATTTAGAATTTTTCTTGATTTTCGTGTCTTTTTAAAATAACCTGCAATTGAAACCTGAGTTTTAGAGCAGCAGAATACCATTTGAATAAAGGCCCCAGATTGTAGTGGTAACTAGGATACCTCTTAGATAATTTTAAGTGTACGAGAAAAGCAACAACGAAACTGTATTCTTCATTTATCACATGTAAAAGGTAGTAGTTGGTGTCTTTGTACTAAGGAAGTCTCCTGTTTTTAAAATGTAGGAATATTTGGAGTGAAACATTAGGAAATTGAATAGAAAAATAGGCTTTGTCTTTTTAAAAACGGATAGAAGGAAGCAGTTTTTTTTGTTTTTTTGAGATGTATCTTCGCTCTTGTTCCCCAGGCTGGAGTGCAATGGCGCAATCTTGGCTCACTCTGCCTCCTGGGTTCAAGTGGTTCTCCTGCCTCAGCTTCCCGAGTAGCTGGGATTATAGGCGCATGCCACCACGGCTGCCAAATTTTTGTGTTTTTAGTAGAGATGGGGTTTCACCATGTTGGTCAAGCTGGTCTGGAACTCCTGACCTCAGGTGACCCACCCGCCTTGGCCTCCCAAGGTGCTGGGATTACAGGCATGAGCCACTGTGCCCCCCATTTTTTTGTTTGTTTTGTTTTTTAACTGCCAGGAAGCAGTTTTTAAAAGTGCATTACTTGAGTTTTATCAAGACTTATTTCTGAATTCTTTGATGAATTTAACATCAGGAAGATTTTTTTTTTTTTGAGATGGAGTCTCGCACTGTCGCCTGGGCTGGAGTGTGGTGACGTGACCTCGGCTAACTGCAACCTCCGCCTCCCGGGTTCAAGCGATTCTCCTGCCTCAGCCTCCGGAGTAGCTGGGACTACAGGCACCTGCCACCCCGCCCGGCTAATTTTTTGTATTTTTACTAGAGACAGGGTTTCACCATGTTGGCCAGGCTGGTCTCGATCTCCTGACCTTATGATCTGCCCGCCTCAGCCCCCCAGAGTGCTGGGATTACAGACCTGAGCCACCCTGCCGGGCCGGACATCAGGGAAATTTTAAATAATACTCTCTGGTGTTTATTTTTAAGATACTGACTCCTGAGGATGTGCAAATATTATTTTATCATGGCTTTTTTTTTTTTTTTCTTTTTTGAGACAGTCTCGCTCTGTCACCCAGGCTGGAGTGCAGTGGCGCAATCTCGGCTCACTGCAGGCTCCGCCTCCCGGGTTCACGCCGTTCTCCTGCCTCAGCCTCCCGAGTAGCTGGGACTACAGGTGCCCGCTGCCACGCCAGCTAATTTTTTGTATATATATATATTTTTTTTTAGTAGAGACAGGGTTTCACCGTGTTGGCCAGGATGGTCTCGATCTCCTGACCTCGTGATCTGCCCGCCTCGGGCTCCCAAGGTGCTGGGATTCCAGGCGTGAGCCACCGCACCTGGCCTTTATCTTGGTTTTTAAGATGGAAGGGCTTAAGAAAGGAATGAGAATTACTGTGTTTCCGAGCTTGAGGCAGCCTCAAGATGTTTCTGAAAGTCAAGGTCTCTGAAGAGCACAGATGGTGAGGTTTGTAGTTCTAATTTAATAGATCAGAAAGGAAATACTTAAAATTCTGTAGAGAACCTTCTTGTTCTTTCCTAAATTTAATCTCAGGTTTAACCTCAAGACCATTAGATTCTTAGCTGCATGTGGTGGTGCTCACTTGTAGTCCTAACTTCTCGGGAGGCTGAGGCAGGAGGATCACTGGAGCCCAGGAGTTTGAGGTTACAGTGAGCTATGATGGTGCCAGTGCACTTTAGCCTGGGAGACAGAATGAGACCCTGACTCAAAAAAAAAACAAAAAACAAAAAACACTATTAGATTCTTTTTTTTTTTTTTTTTTTTGAGAGGGAGTCTCGCTCTGTCATCTAGGCTGGAGTGCAGTGGCGCAATCTCGGCTCACTGCAAGCTCCGCCTCACGGGTTCACGCCATTCTCCTGCCTCTGCCTCCTGAGTAGCTGGGACTACAGATGCCCACCACCACGCCCAGCTAATTTTTTGTGTTTTTTAGTAGAGATGGGGTTTCACTGTGTTAGCCAGGATGGTCTCAATCTCCTGACCTTGTGATCCGCCCTCCTTGGCCTCCCAAAGTGCTGGGATTACAGGCGTGAGCCACTGCGTCTGGCCTATTAGATTCTTAGTATTGCAGTAGACAGTGCTTCCAGAAGGCTCAAATTTGTCCTTTGATTAATCACGGTTAGTGAAATTTGTCTTTCTGTTGTCAAATGTTATGAATTGTTCTGGTTCTTTTTTTTTTTTTTTAACTCAAAGTAGTTCTCAAAGCAGACCCTCTGCATTGGATTAGCGATTGTAAGTATCAGTCCTAATTTGATGTAAACAAAAAGCTTCTTTTGGGAATTTTTCAGGGAAAGGAAAGTTGTTTTAATTTGAAATCACCTAAATGGGGCTGTTCTTGGAAACATATAGAGAACTGTTTATATTCTATAACTAAGAAATTTGGAATGAGTTAAATTTCATTTGGGGAAAAACAGAAAATTGCTAAACCACACTAATTTCCAGGGGAGTTTTTTGTTTGTTTTCTCCATAGTGATTAATGAAAAGGAAGAAGTCAGGAGACCTGGATATGAGGCCTAACTCTGCACTTTATTCCTGAGTGATCTTGGGCAGTTGCCCTTTGATGAGTCAGTTTTTCTCATGTACATTTAGGCACTCCCACTCCTGGGACTTCAGTGTCCTCACCATAAAATGGGAAGGATAATACATCATTATGTAATAAATGTCATTGATAGGAGTGTGTCATGCATACAATCCCTGTGGAGCCAGAAGAAAGCTTGAGAGCCACTGTTGGTAGTCAACACTAAAGTCAGTCACTTGATAAAGATGGTGTTTCTTTGATTTAACTTTTTAAAATATACTTAATTTTTAAGGGGTCTTGCTGTGTTGCCCAGGCTGGACCCAAAAACAAAGGCTTAAGTGATCCTCCCTCCTTGGCCCCCTGAATAGCTGCAATTATAGGCAAGCGCCACTGATGAATCTATTTTTCAATTAGAGTTTGAATTGAGTCTATTTTAGGAAGGCATCTTTAACTGTGTAATACATTGCTTAAAAAAATAAATTACCATGCTAGAGAATTCCTGCTTTGCTTAAATAAGTGGAGCACACTGACAGGCATAAGGCTGTTCCTTTAGGTCATTATTCGCCTTGTAGCACATAGATTGGATCACCTGTGGACATGGAAAGAGTAAAGGACTTGTCTGAATCTTTTTTGGGTCATTCTAGGAGATCCTTTCAATTATGGCAATGGCCAATGGCTGATAGAACTAGAAACCCAGGCCGGGCGCGGTGGCTCACACCTGTAATCCCAGCACTTTGGGAGGCCGAGGCGAGAGGATCACTTGATGTCAGGAGTTTGAGACCAACCTGGCTAACTTGGTGAAACTCCGTCTCTACTGAAAATACAAAAATTAGCTGGGTGTGGTGGCATGCGCCTGTAGTCCCAGCTACTGGAGGCTGAGGCAGGAGAATCACTGGAACCTGGGAGGAAGAGGTTGCAGTGAGCCGAGATGATGCCACTGTACTCCAGCCTAGGCAGCAGAGTGAGACTCTGTCTCAAAAAAAAAAAAAAAAAAAACTAGAAACCTCCTCAAAAAGGCAGGACCTCTGGTGACTGGAATTAGTTGAAAATGTTTGTTTCTGAATCAACTGTTATTTTCCCTGGTGTTTGTTGTTTTTTTTTTTTTTTTTGAGACGGAGTCTCGCTCTGTTGCCCAGGCTGGAGCACAGTGGCCCAATCTTGGCTCACTGCAAGCTCCACCTCCCAGGTTGACGCCATTCTCCTGCCTCAGCCTCCCAAGTAGCTGGGACTACAGGCGTCTGCCACCACACCCAGCTAATTTTTTGTATTTTTAGTAGAGACAGGGTTTCACCGTGTTAGCCAGGATGGTCTCCATCTCCTGACCTCATGATCTGCCCGCCTCGGCCTCCCAAAGTGCTGGGATTACAGGCGTGAACCACCGTGCCCAGCCTATTTTCCCTTTTGTTTCCTACTGGCTTTCTTTGCTAATGCTGTGGGCACTTTGGAGTGGAAGTGGAATGGTCACAGTAAACCCAGGGGATTCAAAGAAAAGAAAGGTTTTGTTTGTTTGTTTTTCTACTTCTTCCTGTGTTTTGTTTATTTTGAATTCCTTTCCCCCACCTGGTGATAGATGTTCTGCTTATGATTTACTGTTTTGATCAATTTTTTTTTTTTTTTTTTTTTTTTGAGACGGAGTCTTGCTCTGTCACCAAGGCTGGAGTGCAGTGGCGCGATCTCGGCTCACTGCAAGCTCCGCCTCCCAGGTTCACGCCATTCTCCTGCCTCAGCCTCTCCGAGTAGTTGGGACTACAGGCGCCCGCCACCACGCCTGGCTAATTTTTTTTTTTTTTTTTGTATTTTTAGTAGAGACGGGGTTTCACCGTGGTCTCGATCTCCTGACCTCGTGATCCGCCCACCTCGGCCTCCCAAAGTGCTGGGATTACAAGCGTGAGCCACCGCGCCTGGCCTGTTTTGATCAATTTTTAAAGCCTCATATGTTAAACACCTGGCAAAGAAAGACTGCCCTTAGTTTTGAAAGCAGAAGTAAAAAGGTATTTCCCTTGGAGGGAATTTATCGGCTTATTTCTTGAAGTGAGTACAGACACCATTCCCCACGGGAACCACTTAGCCCGAGTACTGTCATTTTTTTTGTGGTTAGAGGAAATAGCTCTATTGGGCAGCCAGCCTGTAGTGGCATCACACTGGCAGGAGTTGGGATTTTGAAGACTTTTACAGTCTCATTTCTGATCAAATGCTGCTCTCCTGCAGTGGTTTTTGGTTTTATAGAACTTTTGGAAAAATTTCCCTTTCCTTTCATCATTCCCAGAGCATTGAGATAAGTATTAAATTACTCCATTATTGACAGAGAAGTTTTGGTCACCCATGTAAGGAGTTCAGAACCAGGCCTTCCCAGCGGGCTGCCATGCTGGTTTGATTTTTTTTTTTTTTTTTTTTTTTGAGGCAGAGTCTCACTCTGTCATCCAGGTTGGAGTGCAGTGGTCGGTTCTGGGCTCACTGCCACCTCCGCCTCCCGGGTTCAAGCAACTCTCCTGCCTGAGCCTTCCAAGTAACTGGGATTACGGGCATGCACAACCATGCCGGGCTAATTTTTGTATTTTTGGTAGAGATGGGATTTCACCATGTTGCCCAGACGGGTCTTGAACTCCTGGGCTCAAGCCGTCTTCCTGTCTTGGCCTCCCAAAGTGTTGGGATTACAGGCATGAGCCACCATGCCTGGCCTTCTAATCTTATTAATCGCCTTGCTTAGAAGCAGTTCTTCCATGGATTGATTGGTGAGGTTGGTTACCCTCTTGAACCTTTCTTGTCATCTGTAAGTTGTACTCATGGTGGCCATGTTATTTTGGCTTCCATTTTTTGGGGGGAGGGGGTCAAAAAATGGGATTTCCTTAAAATGGCTTTGTGGGGGTAGTTATTGTTCTTGAGTTCTGGTTTTAGTCTGATCTGTAAAATGAGGATTACTTGCAGACTATAATAGAGGGACAACTGTATAGTTTTTGATGTTAAGTGTTTGGTGACCTGATAAATGGCTGTCAGATTCCAGGGATGTGACTATACCAGATGTTGGTAAACTGTGGCCCATAAGTCAGATCTGGTCTACAGCCTGTTTTTGTATGGCCCATAAACTAAGAATGATTTTTCCTTTTTTTTTTTTTTTTTTTTTGAGACAGAGTTTCTCTCTGTTGCCCAGGCTAGAGGGCAGTAGCACTCTCTCGGCTCACTGCAACTCCACCTCCCGGGTTCAAGCAATTCTCCTGTCTCAGCCTCCCGAGTAGCTGGGACTACAGGCACACGTCATCACGCCCAGCTAATTTTTGCATTTTTAGTAGACACGGGGTTTCACCACATTGGGCAGGCTGGTCTCGAACTCCTGACCTCAGGTGATTCACCTGCCCGCCTCAGCCTCCCAAAGTGCTAGGATTACAGGCGTGAGCCACCATGCCCGGCCTGATTTTTACATTTTTAAAAGGTTATAAAAATCAAGAAAATGAGAAGCCTCAGACTGGGAGAAAATACTTGCAGAAGACATATCTGTTAAACGACTGTTATCCAGAATATACAAAGAGCTCTTAAAACTCAACAATAAAAAAGCAAAAACAACCCAATTAAAAATATGGGCCAGCCAGGCATGGTGGCTCACACCTGTAATCCCAGCTGTGAGGCTGAAGTGAGATGATTGCTTGAGGCCAGGAGTTGGAGACAAGCCTGGGCAATATAGTGAGCACCCATCTTTAATTTTTTTTTTTTTTTTTTTGAGACAGAGTTTCTCTCTTGTTGCCCAGGCTGGAGTGCAATGGCACGACCTCGGCTCACTCCAACAACCTCCACCTCCCAGGTTCAAGCGATTCTCCTGCCTCAGCCTCCCGAGTAGCTGGGATTACAGGCACCCACCACCACGCCAGGCTGCTTTTTTGTATTTTTAGTAGAGACAGGGTTTCACCATGTTAGCCAGGATGGTCTCGATCTCCTGACTTCGTGATCCGCCTGCCTCGGCCTCCCAAAGTGCTGGGATTACAGGCGTAAGCCACCGCACCCGGCCCGAAAATTTTTTTTAAATTAGCTGGGCATAATGGCATGCGTGCCTGTAGTCCCAGCTACTTGAAAGGCTGAGGTGGGAGGATCGCTGGAGCTCAGGAGTTCTAGGCTGCAGTGAGCCATGATTGCGCCACTGTGCTCCAGCCTGGGCAATGGAGAGAGACCCAGTCTCTTTGAAAAAAAAAAAAAAAAAAGGGACACAAGGCCTAAATAGACACCGTACCAGAGAAGATAAACAGATGACAAGTAAGCATATGAAAAGATGTTCAGCATCATAAGTCATTAGGAAATTGGAAATTAAAACAATTGATTTAAACAGATTTACCAAGCCCTGGACTGTATCACAGTGGAACTAGAAGATAAGGTGTTCAGTCTCTTTCGGTTACCATGCCCAGTTCTCTCGTTCTCCTGGGCACTTGTATCTAATGGTAAAGCTGTTCTTAATGAGTTTCTGTTTCATTTGCAGGTATATGAATGACCTAAAGCTACAAATAAAGACGGAGAGAGTACAGTGCCAACTGGGAGCAGGGCAAGAATGCCAATTCCTCCTCCCCCGCCACCCCCACCTGGTCCTCCTCCACCTCCCACATTTCATCAGGTAGGTAGTCCTTCCATTAGGCTATCTCATAACCTTTGAGTAAATAGGTTGATGGTCCTCACATACTTTTTTTTTTTTTTTAAACTCCTTTTGGTTAAAATTTCTTGATTTTCCTACCTGTAGCATTCCTATTCTTTAATTCTGTTTTTAACATTCCAGATTGTTATTCCTAGTATTAAAGGATACTTAGGGCTTCCTTGTACAAGACATAGTGTATAATCAATGACATGTGGTATAGGAAGGTGGAGAATAAACAAGTCCATCTTTTTCAGCTGGTTCTGATTCCTGAGAGGTCCTCTTAGGACCATAATGGCATGTCTGGTTTCCTTGTCCTGGTTCACTCTAAATGGAGATTTGGACAGGTGGCATTGGAGTTGGAGCTAGTGTTTTCCCCTAAAACTATTTGCTGTGTAAAAGTTAGTATGTTGTTTCTTTGCCATTTTTGAGAAAAGTGGTGAGGATTCTTTTTTTTTTTTGAAACGGAGTCTCACTCTGTTGCCCAGGCTGGAGTGCGGTGGCATGGTCTCAGCTCACTGCAACCTCCTCCTCCTGGGTTCAAGTGATTCTCCTGTCTCAGCCTCCCAAGTAGCTGGGATTACAGGCACGTGCCACCACGCCTGGCTAATTTTTATATTTTTAGTAGAGATGGGGTTTCACCATGTTGGCCAGGCTGATCTTGAACTCCTGACCTCGTGATCCTCCCGCCTTGGCCTCCCAAAGTGCTGGGATTACAGGCGGGAGCCACTGCGCCTGGCTTGAGGATTCTTAGTGGTTGTTTCTTGCTACCATTTCATCATCTCTTCTATTCAAAATCAGTTCATTTTAAAGCCAAGTCCATCAAGTTGAACACCTTATCAAGAAGGAAAGGAGTTTTTGGAATGTATTGGTTCGAAGACTGAAAGATTCAATAATAGGAAAAAAAGCAATGTGATTTTTGAACCAAGCAGGAAGCTACTTTAACCATACCTGGATTGTGATACCTGGTGTCACATGAGAAAGAAGGAACCTGAGGCCAGGCGTGGTGGCTCATGCCTGTAATCCCAACACTTTGGGAGGCTGAGGTGGGTGGATTGCTTGAGGTCAGGAGTTCGCAACCAGCCTGGCCAACATGGTGAAGTCCTGTTTCTACTAAAAATATAAAAATTGGCCAGGTGTGGTGGCAGGCGCCTGTAATCCCAGCCACTCGGGAGGCTGAAGCAGGAGAATTGCTTGAACCCTGGAAGCGGAGGTTGCAGTGAGCTGAGATCACGCCGCACTCCAGCCTGGGCGACAGAGTGAGACTCTATCTCAAAAAAAAAAAAAAAAAAAAAGAAAAGGAACCTGTATGCATTCTAGTTTTGTAAAATTTGGAAGTAAAAGTGACTTCAGAGAAGAATAGGCCATGGGGGTGTGTATGTGTGCACACATAGGTGTGTATGTGTGCTTATGTATATATGTTAAGTGTTTAACAGTTGAGAAATTGTACCCTGAAGAGGAAAAGTGACTTGCCTGTCTAATTTGTTTCAGAACTAGGACTAGAGTTCAGGTCTACCCACTTCTGTTTGTTTTCATAACTTGTAGTTTTTAGACATTTTATTTTAAGAGTATGTATGGGCTGGGCGCGATGGCTCAAGCTTGTAATCCCAGCACTTTGGGAGGCCGAGGCGGGCGGATCACAAGGTCAGAAGATCGAGACCATCCTGGCTAACACGGTGAAACCCCATCTCTACTAAAAATACAAAAAAAAAAAAAAAAAATTAGCCGGGCGTGGTGGCGGACGCCTGTAGTCCCAGCTACTCGGGAGGCTGAGGCAGGAGAATGGCGTGAACCCGGGAGGCGGAGCTTGCAGTGAGCCGAGATTGCGCCACTGCACTCCAGCCTGGGGGACAGAGCAAGACTCCGTCTCAAAAAAAAAAAAAAAAAAAAAAAAAAAAGAGTATGTATGAACTGCCTTTTAGATGAAGTTTTGTGTGGAAGCCCAATAAATGAAGTAGATAAAAGCAGAGCTTGGCCGAGTGCGGTGGCTCACGCCTGGAATCCCAGCACTTTAGGAGGCTGAGGCGGGCAGATCACCTGAGGTCGGGCGTTTGAGACCAGCCTGGCCAACGTGGCGAAACCCCATCTCTACTAAAAATACAAAAATTAGCTGGGTGTGGTAGTTGGGCACCAGTAATCCCAGCTGCTTGGGAGGCCGAGGCACTTGAATCGCTTGAACCCCAGAGGCAGAGATTGCACCCAGCACTTTGGGAGGCCGAGGCAGGCAGATCACGAGGTCAGGAGATTGAGACCATCCTGGCCAACATGGTGAAACCCCGTCTCTATTAAAAATACAAAAATTAGCTGTGCGTGGTGGCGCTTGCCTGTAATCCCAGCTACTCAAGAGGCTGAGGCAGGAAAATCGCTTGAACCAGGGAGTCAGAGGTTGCAGTGAGCTGAGATCACGCCACTGCACTCCAGCCTGGATGACAGAGCGAGACTCTGTTTCAAAAAAATAAAGCAGAGCTTGTATGGTGATGTTGGGGGTAGAAAGAGGAGGCAGTCAATGAAGGCTTTTAGGTAGGTGGTGATACTTGAGCTGAGTCTTAAGCCATGAGTAGAGTTTAGCCAGAAAGAGAGGAGGGAGGGAGGGCACTTGAAGTTGAGGAAGCAGAATGTGGAAAGATACTGATTTGGTATTAATTAATTAATTAATGAGATAGGGTCTCACTCTGTTGCCCAGGCTGGAGTGCAATGGTTGTGATCATAACTCACTGCAGCCTCTAATTCTTGGGCTCAAGTGATCTGCTTGCCTCAGCCTCCTAAGTAGAGGGGATTACATGTGCATGACACTGTATATAGCTAATTAAAAAAAAAAAGTTTTTTTTAGGCCGGGTGCAGTGGCTCACGCCTGTAATCCCAGCACTTGAAACTCTGTCTCAAAAAAAAAAAAGGTAAGTTTTTTTTTTTTTTTTTTTTTTTTTGGTAAAGGCAGAGTCTCACTTTGTTGCCTAGACTGGTCTTGAACTCCTGGCTTCAAGTGATCCTCTTGCCTGGGCCTCCCAAAGTGCTGGGATTACAGGTGTGAGCCACTGTGCTGGCCTCGTGCTGATTTGTAAGAAAGCATATAGAGGTTTAGATTATTGCTTGAGGGGATGTGGTAGCAGATGCAGCTGGAGATGTAAGCTGAGGGTTTAGATATTTCTTCTGGCGATCATGAGGAGTTGTTGAAATATTTCCCAGCTACTCGGGAGGCTGAGGCAGGAGAATGGCGGGAACCCAGGAGGTGAAGCTTGCAGTGAGCCGAGATCGCACCGCTGTACTCCAGCCTGGATGATAGAATCTAAGACCCTGTCTTAAAAAAAAAAAAAAAAGCAAAAAGCAAAAAAAGCAATCAGAGAGTAGAAAAGGCCTGGGGCTTTGAGACAATCAGAGCATTCAAATCTTGGCTGTTTGTTTATTAATGATGTGACATTAACTGTCCTAAACCTTTGTTTCCTCATGTTTGGAATGGGAATAATATAGTTTACTGTATAACTTTATTTAGAGGTTAAATTGAAGTAATAGAGAGACAGTAGGGTATGTTAGTTGAGATAAGATACGAGTTTTTAGTGTCACTGTTGGAGTTTGGACTCTTGTTTTATCGTTCACTAGTTGCATGACCTTAGATAGATATTCAGCTTCTGGCCCACCCTTTCCAAATGGTGACAATGATAATAATACCTTTCTCATGGGAAGGTTTCGAGACTTAAATGAGCTAAGGCAAATATTGTGCTTACTACAGTGCCTAAGTCATAGTAGGGACTCACTAAATGTTTGCCTTGATGGTGATGATACGCATTAAGTGTCTAACATACATAGTGTCTAACATGCAGACTAGCACAAAGATAACTATTACTGCAGGCCTCCCATCAGAAGCCTCTGAATAAGAAGGAAATGGAGCTCCTTCACAGAAGATAGAACAAGAGGGAAAAAAACTGAGGATAATGCACATTGATATTGTTCTTTGGCATGTATATCTAATGAGATTAGACAGACATCTCATGGAATCCAGTTTGCTTTAAGTCATTTATCCCAAGCTTGTGATAAAGGAAACTTTCTTTTAAAATTTTTTATTTTTTGCAGGCACATTCTTGCCCTGTTGCCCAGACTGCAGTGCAGTGGTGTGATCTCAGCTTACTGCAACCTCCAACTCCTGGGTTCAAGCGATTCTCCTGTCTCAGCCTCCTGAGTAGCTGGGATTACAGCATGTGCCACCATGCCTGGCTAAGTTTTTGTATTTTTAGTAGAGATGGGGTTTCACCATATTGGCCAGGATGGTCTCGAACTCCTGACCTCAAGTGATCCACCTGCCTTGGCCTCCCAAAGTGTTGGGATTACAGGCGTGAGCCACTGCACCCGGCCGATAAAGGGAACTATTTAGGGTGAACTTATATTTCTCTTATCCTCCAGGCAAACACAGAGCAGCCCAAGCTGAGTAGAGATGAGCAGCGGGGTCGAGGCGCCCTCTTACAGGACATTTGCAAAGGGACCAAGCTGAAGAAGGTGACCAACATTAATGATCGGAGTGCTCCCATCCTCGAGAGTGAGTCTGAGCTTCATTTCCTAGTGAACTGGCAGGATTCCAGGAGTGACTTGGAGACTTGGCTGGGTTGTTATTTTTGTTGGGGCTTGAGTGGGAGAGTTTTGTCCTGGGATGTGCTTTGGCTCTATTCTCATTCATTCTTCTGAACCTTAGAAGTTTCTTCTTGACTCTTGGAGAGCATCTCAGGATTAAGGTTACCATCTCACCGGGCATGGTTGCTCATGCCTATAAGCCCAGCACTTTGGGAGGTCAAGGTGGAAAGATTGCATGAGCCTAGAAGTTCGAGGCTGCAGTGAGCTGTGATCATGTCACTGCACCACTGCACTCCAGCCTGGGCAGCAGAGCAAGACCCTGTCTCTCAAAAAGGAAAAAAAAAAAGGCTGCCATCTCTTATTGTAACTAATGCTCATCAGGGCACATCCTTGACTGTCCTTTGAGGACACTGTCACATTCCTAGAAACCTCTTGACTGAAACCAAGGTTGATTTTATGATTGCTACAAGTGTCCATTCCTGTAGGCCTCTGGAGAGTGCTCACGTATTGGTCCCTGATCCTTTAGCCTTCTATCATCTGAGATGTGGAGAGAAGAGCCCAGATAACTACGTTGAACATTTCTTTCTTTCTTTTTTTTTTTTTTTTTAAAGACTGAGTTTCACTCTTGTTGCCTAGGCTGGAGTGCAGTGGCACGGTCTCAGCTCACTCACTGCAACCTCCGCCTCCCGGATTCAGGTAGTTCTCATACCTCAGCCTGCCAACTAGCTGGGATTATAGGCACGTGCCACCACGCCTGGCTACTGTTTTGTATTTTTAGTAGAGACGGGGTTTCGCCATGTTGGCCAGGCTGGTCTTGAACTCCTAACCTCAGGTGATCCACCTGCTCGGCCTCCCAAAGTGCTGGGATTACAGGCATGAGCCACTGCGCCTGGCCCCCCAAACATTTATTTAACCCCCTTACCCCTTTGCCCTAAATAAAGGAAGATCGGCCACTTGTTCTTTTTCTTTTTCTTTTTTTTTTTTTTTTTTTTTTGAGACGGAGTCTCGCTCTTTCACCCAGGCTGGAGTGCAGTGGTGCGATCTCGGCTCACTGCAGGCTCCGCCCCCCCGGGGTTCACGCCATTCTCCTGCCTCAGCCTCCCTTGTAGCTGGGACTACAGGGCCTGCCACCACGCCCGGCTAATTTTTTGTATTTTTAGTAGAGACGGGGTTTCACCGTGTTAGCCAGGATGGTCTCGATCTCCTGACCTTGTGATCCGCCCGCCTCGGCCTCCCAAAGTGCTGGGATTACAGGCGTGAGCCACCGCGCCCAGCTCTTTTTTTTTTTTTTTTTTTTTTTTTGAGACAGAGTCTCACTCTGTCACCCAGGCTGGAGTGCAGTGGCACGATCTCGGCTCACTGCAAGCTCCACCTTCTGGGTTCACGCCATTCTCCTGCCTCAGCCTCTCGGGTAGCTGGGACTACAGGCATCCGCCACGGCACCCGGCTAATTTTTTGTATTTTTAGTAGAGACAGGGTTTCACCGTGGTTTCCATCTCCTGACCTCGTGATCCACCCGCCTCCGCCTTCCAAAGTGCTGGGATTACAGGCGTGAGCCACCGCGCCCGGCTTCACTTGTTCTTTCTCTTTCATCACAACAGAGTTTCATCCCTACACAAAGCTGTGGAGCAGAGAGGCCTAATTTCCTTTCTTTTCTTTTCTCTTTTTTTTTTTTTTTGAAACAGGGTTTTGCTTTGTCTGTTGCTCAGGCTGGAGTGCAGTGGTGCGATCACAGTTCACTGCAGCCTCGACCTCCAAGGCTCAATCAAGCCTCCCATCTCAGCCTCCCGAGTAGCTGGGACTATATAGGCATGCATCACCATGCCTAGGTAATTTGTGAAATTTTTTGTAGAGACGGGTCCTACTATATTGCCCAGGCTGCTCTCGAACTCCTGAGCTTAAGTGATCCTCCCATCTTGGCCTCCCAAAATGCTGGGATTAGCAGCATGAGCCACTGTACCAGGCCTGCTTTTTTAAATAGAAGGGCAAAAACAAGACTGGTTTGTTTGCAAGCGATAGCCCAGATAGAGGAGTGGTTTCCCCTCATGATTGACTTGGTCACCAGCTGAGAGCATGTGAAATGAAAACCCTACTGCTATGCTTTCCAGAGCCCAAAGGAAGCAGTGGTGGCTATGGCTCTGGAGGAGCTGCCCTGCAGCCCAAGGGAGGTCTCTTCCAAGGAGGAGTGCCGAAGCTTCGACCTGTGGGAGCCAAGGATGGTTCAGGTATCTGATGAGTACTTTCCCAGGGTATTTCCCTGGTGTGTTAATTTCTGATGTCCCAAGTGGACCATCTCAGGTTGAGGAGTATGGTAGAGGTCGGGGGAAGAAAGACTTGGGAGCAGGGGAGGAGTTATAGAGTAGAATACAGCAAAAGCTGAGGGATTAAATGAAAGTGGATGCAACTTGGATAAAGAAAATGTGGCATATATACACTAGAATACTATTCAGCCTTAGAAAAGAAGGAAACTTCTGTCATTTCTGATGATACAGATGAACTTGGAGGACATTATACTAAGTGAAATAAGCCAGGCACAAAAACACAAATACTGCATGATCTCATTTATATGTGGAATCTGAAACAGTTGAACTCATTCGTAGAAGTAGAGAGTGAAATGTTGGTTACTAGAGGCTGGGGGCAGTAGGCGTTGGGATGGGGAAAGGGGAGATGTTGGTCAAAGGGTACAAAGTTTCAGTTAGACAGGAGGGGTAAGTTTTAGTGATCTATTGCAGCAGTCCCCAGTCTTTTTGGCACCAGGGACTGGTTTCATGGAAGACAATTTTTCCATAGATGGTGGGCGGGGGATGGTTTCAGGATGAAACTGTTCCACCTTAGATCATCAGGCATTAGTTAGATTCTCATAAGGGGCATGCAACCTAGATCCCTCACATGCACAGTTCACAATGGGGTTCGCCCTCCTGTGAGAATCTAATGCTGCTGCTGGTCTGACAGGAGGCGGAGCTCAGGCAGTAATGCTTGCTCGCTCACCTTCTGTGTGCCCCGTTCCTAACAGGCCACTGACCTGTACAGGTGCATGGCCCCAGGGGTTGGTGACCCCTGATTATACTTAATGTATATTTCAAAGTTGCTAAAAGAGTATATTTTATTTTATTTTATTTATTCTTTTTTTTTCTCCTCCCGCCGAGATGGAGTCTTGCTCTGTCGCCCAGGCTGGAGTGCAGTGGCACCATCTTGGATCACTGCAACTCTGCCTCCCGGGTTCAAGACATTCTCCTGCCTCAGCCTCCCAAGTAGCTGGGATTACAGGCACAGGCCACCACACATGGCTGATTTTTGTAGTTTTAGTAGAGACGGGGTTTCACCATGTTGGCCAGGCTGGTCTCAAACTCCTGACCTCAAGTGATCCATCCACCTTGGCCTCCCAAAGTGCTGGGATTACAGGCGTGAGCCACTGCGCCTGTTGTAGAGTAGATTTTAAGTGTTTTCACCATTAAAAAAGAAAATATGTGAGGTGATGGATATGTTAGTTTGATTTAATCATTCCACAATGTATACATGTAACAAGACATTGTACCCCATAAATACATAAAATTATTACTTGTCAAAAATAAAGTAACATTTAAAAATGAATAACAATGTATCCTGAGCCTGAAACCATATTAAAACCCAGAACTAGGCTGGACGTGGTGGCTCATGCCTGTAATCCCAGCACTTTGGGAAGCCGAGGTGGGCGGATCACCTGAGGTTAGGATTTCAAGACCAGCCTGTCCAACATGGTGAAACCCCGTCTCTACTAAAAATACAAAAATTAGCCAGGTGTGGTGGCGCATACCTGTAATCCCAGCTACTCAGGAGGCTGAGGCAGGAGAATCACTTGAACCCAGGAGGCAGAGGTTGCAGTGAGCTGAGATCGCACCATTGCACTCCAGCCTAGGCAACAACAGCAAAACTTCGTCTCAAAAAAAAACAAAAAACAAAAAAGACGCCAAAAAACCCAGAACTATTCAATTCCTTTCCCTGCTGTCATGCAGGTCGCACTAAGGAGCTGAGTGAAGTAGAGATACTGACCAATATCTGTCCAGCTCTGTTGACCCTGTGTTGTCTATGTATTTGTAGAGAACCTAGCTGGTAAGCCAGCCCTGCAAGTCCCCAGTTCTCGAGCTGCTGCCCCAAGGCCTCCAGTATCTGCAGCCAGCGGGCGTCCTCAGGATGATACAGACAGCAGCCGGGCCTCACTCCCAGAACTGCCCCGGATGCAGAGACCCTCTTTACCGGACCTCTCTCGGCCTAATACCACCAGCAGTACGGGCATGAAGCACAGCTCCTCTGCCCCTCCCCCGCCACCCCCAGGGCGGCGTGCCAACGCACCCCCCACACCTCTGCCTATGCACAGCAACAAAGCCCCCGCCTACAACAGAGAGAAACCCTTGCCACCGACGCCTGGACAAAGGCTTCACCCTGGTCGAGAGGGACCTCCTGCTCCACCCCCAGTCAAACCACCTCCTTCCCCTGTGAATATCAGAACGGGACCAAGTGGCCAGTCTCTGGCTCCTCCTCCTCCGCCTTACCGCCAGCCTCCTGGGGTCCCCAATGGACCCTCTAGCCCCACTAATGAGTCAGCCCCTGAGCTGCCACAGAGACACAATTCTTTGCATAGGAAGACACCAGGGCCTGTCAGAGGCCTAGCACCTCCTCCACCCACCTCAGCCTCCCCCTCTTTACTGAGTAATAGGCCACCTCCCCCAGCCCGAGACCCTCCCAGTCGGGGAGCAGGTAAGTGCTTGGAAGCACCTTTTTCCCATCATGCTGTGAATATTGATTTTATCTTTCCCCAGAGCACTCCTTGAAGACAGTAATTCGTTTATTCATTCAGTGGGTTTATTGAGTACCTTTTTATGTATCAGATCTGTTGGTAGGGAAATAGCAATAAATAGAAAAGACAAAAAATTCGACAGTCAAACTAGTAAAATATATAAATACATAGTATGCAGTATGCTTTAGAGAATTACAAAGCAGAGGAAAGGAATAAGATATACTGGGGCGGAAGTCGGATGATGATATCTTAAATTGGAGGAGTGGGGAGCGAGTCAGGACAGTCCTTACTGATACGGTGAAAATTTGACAAAGACCTTAAGAAAGTGACGAGTAAGCTTAGTAGTTATCTAGGAGAACAGCTGTTGCAGGCAGTGGGAACAACAAATGCAGAGGCCGTAAGGCAGAAGTATTCTTGAAACATTTTGGGGACAGCAAGGGGGCCATTGTGGCAAGACTAGAAAGAGTGAGGGGAGGTAAGAGTGGTAGGACTTGGAGGTTGGAAAGCTAGAGCTGCAGGGGAGAGCACTGCAGGATTTTGCAAAGACCTTGGATTTAACTGTGTGACATGGGAAGCCACTGGAGGGTTTTAAACAGAAGTATGCTTTGATTCACCTTTTAAAAAGATCATTAACTCCTATGTTGAGAACAGACTGCAGGAGGACAAATGTGACAAAAGGAGACCAGTTACTGGGCTGTTGCAGTAAATGGCCAGATGGTTAGGACTACTGTGAATTTGTGGGAAGATAGGTGTTCAGTTTGAGACAAGTTTGAGATGCCTGTTAGGTACTCAAGAAGCGACAATGAATTGGTAATTGGTTATCAGGCTCCAAAGTTGGGGGGAGAGGTTTCGGCTGGGGAGATACATTTGAATGGTATTGAAAACCACATGCTGGATGAAGTCACCTAAGGAGTGAATATAGATAAGAAGAGGCCTAGGAGGCTGAGGCAGGAGAATCGCTTGAACTCAGGAGGCAGAGGTTGCAGTGAGCCGAGATCACGCCACTGCACTCCAGCCTGGGCGACAGAGTGACAGTCCATCTCAAAAAAAAAAGGGGGGGGCGGTGCGCTGAGCCCTTGCCCTCCTGCATTAGAGGCAAAAGAGATGAAGAATACCCAGCAGAGGAAACAGAAAAGCTTCTAGTGAGGATGGAAGGAGAAAAACCAAGAATGTGATGAAAAAACTCCAAGGTAGAGTAAGTGGTCAGCTGTGCCCAGTGCTGCAGATGGGTCAGGTAAGTTAAAGACCAAGAACTGGCATTGGTCTTAGTATCATGGGACCCTTTCGAGAAGTTTCATTGGAGTGGTGGAGGGTGAAAGTGAAAGCTTAATTGGAGTGGGTTCAAGAATGCAGGAATAGGAGGAGAGAAATTGGAGATAGCAATGTAGAAATCTCTTAAAGAGTTCGCTGTAAAGTCCAGGAGAGAAGGGTGAAGATAAGTGAAGTGATTGTTGGAGGAAGATGTGGGGTTGAGAGTTGTTTTTTTCCCATCCCAAGATGGGAGACCTATTTGTATGCTGATGGAATGAGTAGCATGAAACTTAGGAGAGAGGGAAAAAATTGAATCAGAAGAGAGGGAACAGATTGCCTGAATAATGACCTGGAGGAGGCAGAGGAGAGAGAATGTGATCCATAGATAAAGGGTTGGCCTTAGATAGGAATATAGTTCTTCCATAGTAACAAGAGGGGAGGCAGAGCATATAGGCTTAGAAGCAAGTGGGTAGGTGGGTGTAGTGGTAGAAGCATGTGGAAAGTTTATTCTAATTTGCTTCTGTTTTCTCAGTGAAATGGAAAGCAAGAGCATCAGCTGTGACTGCGGCAAGGGAAGGAGAAGGAGAGTTGAGGAGAGAGAAGAGGCATGAAATGGTCATCTGGAGCGTGGGAGTGTGGGTGGACTAGAGAAATGTGCTCAGATAGGCAACCACGCGAAGGGGCCCACTTGAGATTATGGGCCATACATTTCATGTGAGATTAATTAGTCTCGTGTGTTCAGTTGTGATTTGCAGGTACAAAATAAGAGTAGAGCTGTATTTAACCAGCGTTAGCATGTTTTAGGCATGTGCGACTCTAAGGGAGAGTGGGGCAGGAAGGGAACGGTGTATGTGAGGGAGTGATTGCAATAATGGAGCCTAAGCTGGGTGAAGAGGGAATTTAGGAACCCTGGAAAAAGAAGAGGTTGTGTAATCTTATAATTAGCATAACTGAAATTTTAGAGTGAGGGAGACCATGACAGCTCTCTGGGGCCTTATTGGACGTGGGAATTTTGGCTCCCATATCCTTAAATCATTAGACTTTGAGACATACCCTCCACAAACAGCTTCTTAGCCTTTATTTATTTATTTATTTGTTTGTGTTTTGAGACAGAGCCTTGCTCTGTCGCTCAGGCTGGAGTGCAGTGGTGTGATCTCTGCTCATTGCAACCTCTTCCTCCCAGGTTCAAGTGATTGTTGTGTCTCAGCCTCCTGACTAGCTGGAATTACAGGCACGTGCCACCATACCTGGCTAATTTTTGTATTTTTAGTAGAAACGGGTTTTCGCCATGTTGGCCAGGCTGGTCTCAAACTCCTGACCTCAAGTGAGCCACTGCGCCCAGCCCTTAGCTTTTATTTTAAAGTCAGTTTCTACAGGTATAGAACATTGATTAAGGAGTTATGTCATGGAGTCTGGGCATGATGGCTCACGCCTTAATCCCAGCACTTTGGAAGGTTGAGGCCAGCAGATCATTTAAGCCCAGGAGTTCGAGACCAGCCTGGGCAACATGGCAAAACCCTGTCTCTACAAAAAATAATTTTAAAAAATTAGCCTGGCATGGCGGTGCATGCCTGTAGTCCCAGCTACTTGAGAGGCTGAGGTGGGAAGACCACTTGAGCCTGGGAGGTGGAGGTTGCAGTGAGCTATGATAGTGCCACTGCACTTCAGCCTGGGCAACACAGCAAGACCTTGTCCCCCCGCCAAAAAAAAAAAAGGTAAAGGTTATATCATTAAGTAGCAAGGCATTGAAAGTCCATTAACCTGTGTGCAACTGCTTTGTTCGGTACATACAGATTGTACTCTAGCAGCTGGCCATCTAACATAGGGCAGCCAAACAGTGGCCTACTGCATTCCTGATCCCATATCTCCGTAGCTTTAGCCATAATGAGGTAGTCCTAAGGTGGCCCTTGATTCTATAAAGTTCAGGTTTTACTTTTTTTTTTTTAACTTAGGGATTTTACAAAAGACTGAGCATAGCTCATATCTTTCTGACCTCATCCAGGAATAGAAGGAGAGAAAAATGCAATTTCTGTGGGTTGAGCTGAGCACTTTTAAATGTCTGCAGGCTTTCTTGCTTCCCACTTTTCCATTCTTTCTCTGTGGTAGCTAGGACTACAGGGATGTTGCCACCATGTCTGGCTCATTAAATTTTTTATTGTTATTTTTTTTTTTTTAAGATGAGGTCTGTGTTGCCCAGGCTGGACTCAAACTCTTTTTTTTTTTTTTTTGAGACAGAGTCTCACTCTTGCCCAGGCTGGAGTGCAGTGGCACGATCTCGGCTCACTGCAACCTCTGCCTCCTGGGTTCAAGCAATTCTCCTGCCTCAGCCTGCTGAGTAGCTGGGATTACAGGCACCCGCCACCAAGCCCAGCTAATTTTTGTATTTTTAGTAGAGACAGGGTTTCACCATATTGGTCAGGTTGAGTCTCGAACCCCTGACCTCATGATCCACCTGCCTCAGCCTCCCAAAGTGCTGGGATTACAGGCGTGAGCCACCGCGCCCGGCATAGGTATGAATATTTTCATTGGTGGTGGTGGTGGGGCGACCTCAGAAATGAAATGTGACCATCATATAATAGTGTTTATAGCTCTGACTGATAAACTTGTTTTGGAGGCAATTCCAAAAGAGATGTTTGCAGTGTTTGAGCAATGAGACTGTTACTGGACATATGTAACTTCCCACAATGAATCTGCTGTATATATTTTGAAAATCACTCATTGATATTAGAGTAAGTGACAGCCTGTATATGCTGTGGGAGAGCAGAGGTGGAGGGACTCAGAAGAAAATGGATTGCTTTGGGAAAGCCTTAAGATGGGACTTGGATTGAACCTTGAAGGATAGGGAGGATTTGATAGTAAGAGAAGGGGGGATATCAGAATATTGTGAGGGGAGTCACAAGAGCAAAGCATATAATTCGGTTTATTCAGCAAACATTGAGCACCTGCTTTGTGCTGTACATTTGGCTGAACTTGGGAACCCAGAAGGAGGAACTGCTCTGACATCAAGGGGTACACAGTATACTGGGGGAAGAGCACACAGAAGAAATAATAGTCTGTTCAAATGGTAGGTACGCACAAGCTGAAGTGGAAGTGCAGAGGAGGGCTCCTAACCTAGCCTAGCAGTAAGAAGGGAATAGGAGAAGCCAAGCTCAGGCTGATTGGTGTGGTAGGTTACTATGTAAGCAAAGGCTTTGAGACTTTATTTTTTTACATATTTATGTATTTGAGATGGAGTCTCTCTCTGTTGCTCAGGCTGGAGTGCAGTGGCACAATCGGGGCTCACTGCAACCTCCATCTCCCAGGTTCAAGTAATTCTTGTGCCTCAGCCTCCTGAGGAGCTGGGACTACAGGCACACGCCACCACACCGGGCTAATTTTTTGTATTTTTAGTAGAGATGGGGTTTCATCATGTTGCCCAGGCTGGTCTCCAACTGCTGAGCTCAGGCAGTCCTCCCGCCTCAGCCTCCCAAAGTGCTAGGATTATAGACGTGAGCCATCACACCCAGCCACGGTTTGAGACTTTATGATTTAGGCGGTGCAAAGCCTTTGAAAAAACTGGATCAAGTTTTTAGGGAGATTGGTGAGTTGGTGTTATGCAAAACGAATTTGGAGGGGTAAGGGACGAAGCAAGGAGAACATTCGGAAGGCTTTTGCAGTAGAACAGGCTAAATATAAGGAAGACCTGAATTAGAATTGTGGAGGAAGGCATGGAAAAGCAGAAAAAAAAAAAAATCAAGAACAGATAGGGTTCTTGACTGACTGGTAGGAAATGTAAAAAGGCCATACATTTATTCTGAATGTTGGTATCTGGAAGAGTGGTGATGCTGTTCAAGTAATAAGGACAAAGGGGAACCAGGCACTGTAAGCCTCTGTGGGATGTGTTACTCTTTTAAGCTCATGTGTTTCAAGTCATTCTACCCCTTGCCGTCTCCACATCCAAACCTAACTACTTTGGATTTTAATTGCAGCTCCTCCACCCCCACCACCTGTGATCCGAAATGGTGCCAGGGATGCTCCCCCTCCCCCACCACCGTACCGAATGCATGGGTCAGAACCCCCGAGCCGAGGAAAGCCCCCACCTCCACCCTCAAGGACGCCAGCTGGGCCACCCCCTCCTCCTCCGCCACCCCTGAGGAATGGCCACAGAGATTCTATCACCACCGTCCGGTCTTTCTTGGGTGAGTAGCTAGCTATCTGTAGTCTCATGGTTCCTGCGGTGACTTCACCCACTCCAGTGCCATGGCTGCCAGATGGCCACCATAGAGTGGGAATGGCCACATGGGATCCTTTGTTCACAATAATTCTCCTCCTGACTTCATCCTCAGACGTATGGGCTGTATTCATTGACTTCCTTATCTTGATGTGAATTCTAAGCATGGATGCTTTGGAATAGATTGAAGTAAAATCAGCAAGTGTTGTGCTAACTCTAAATCCACTCCAAAGATCAGTTTTTGTAGCTAGCTTTTAGGTCAGAGACTCTATCTTCTTTAGGATTATTCAGACAGGACTTATGTATTCTCCTAGGAAGGAGTGTTCCTTTCTAGCTCTTCAAAAACAAAACACTTGATTGTTCTTGGAATTATTATTTTTAATTATTTTTTTATAGCGACTGGGTCTCTGTTGCTCAGGCCGCTGTCAAACTCCTGGTCTCAAGCAGTCCTCCAACTTCAGCCTCCCAAAGTGCTGGGATTACACATGTGAGCCATCACACCCAGCCTCTTCTTGGAATTCTTGGAAAAAAAAAAAAAAAAAAAAAAGTCCCATGGCACATTGCCTGGAAAGAATGACAAAAAATATTAAAGAAAAAAGGATTGGGCGTGGTGGTTCATGCCTGTAATCCCAGCACTTTGGGAGGCCAAGGTAGGAGGATTGCTTTTAGCCCAGGAACTCAAGACCAGCCTGGGCAACATGGTGGAATTTCATCTCTCTAAAAAATAAAAAAATTAGCTGGGTGTGGTGGCACACGCCTGTGGTTCCAGCTACTCAGGAGGATTGCCTAAGTCCAGGGAGGTTGAAGCTGCCGCAAGCCATTGATCACATCACTGCACCCCCGCCTGGGCAACAGAGAGAGACTCTGTCTCAAAAAAAAAAAAAAAAATCGGCTGGGTGCAGTGGCTCACGCCTGTAATCGCAGCACTTTGGGAGGCCGAGGCAGGCGGATCACCTGAGGTCAGGAGTTTGAGACCAGCCCGGCCAACATAGTGAAACCCCTGTCTCTACTAAAAATATAAAAAATTAGCTGGGCATGGTGGCACGCACCCATAATCCCAGCTACTCAGAAGGCTGAGGCAGGAGAATCTCTTGAACCCAGGAGGTGGAGGTTGCAGTGAGCCAAGATTGTGCCACTGCACTCCAGCCTGGGTGACAGAGCAAGACTCCATCTCAAAAAAAAAAAAAGCAAAACCCAAAACATTACACACAGTAATCCAAAGCCACTAACTAGCAGTGTTATTTCGAGGAAGTCACGTTACTTCTCTGGGCCACACTTCTCTTATTTGTAAAATTAGGTTGACTAGATCAGATATCAGATTAACTTTTCCAAGATTATAAATGTTGGGGGGCTCTACCTAAGAGATTCTGATTCCTTGGTTCTGGGATGTAACCCTAAGTAAAGGTTGTCCATAGGCTATTGTTAGACCCGTCTGTTGAGGACCCCTGGAAGAAATCTCTGAAAGGTCCCTTGCAGCCCTGACACTCTAGATTTTTTTTTTTGAGATAGCGTCTTGCTTTGTCATCCAGGCTGGAATGCAGTAGCGTAATCGCAGCTCACTGCAGTTTCGACCTCCCAAGCTCAAGCAATCCTCCCATCTTTCAGCCTTCCAAGTAGCTGGGACCACAGGTGTGCACCACCATGCCTGGCTAATTTTGTTTTTTTTTTTTTTGTAGAGATGAGGTTTCGCCATGTTGCCCAGACTGGTCTTGAACTCGTGGGCTCAAGCTACCCACCCACCTTGGCCTCCCAAAGTGCTGGGATTACAGGCATGAACCACCATGCCCAGCTTCTAGATTCTTTAATAGTTGCTGTCCTTACCTACCCCAGTCCTCCATGTTCTAGTCTATTCCTATTAGGTATGCCAGGATTTTTGCTTTAAAGATATACCCTTATTGTAGAAAGCTTTGGGATGTGATCAAGCTGCACTTACAGAAAATTTGAGCCTTCTGATGGAGGGGCCATAGAAAGTAGGAGTAGAAGCCTTGAGATGGCTGTCCCAACTATGTAAGTGAAGGTAACATGGACTGAAAGGGAATTATCTGGTCAAACCTCTTCACTAGCCATAGACAAATATTCCCATTTTAAATTAATTCCTAACAATTTCTGGATTTAGATCAGCTGTTTTCCCGTGGTGACAGTCTGTAAGATGTTATTAACACCCAGAATTGGCTGGGCCTGGTGGCTCACACCTGTAATCCCAGCACTTTGGGAGGCCAGGTGGGCAGATTGCCTGAGCTCAGGAGTTTGAGACTAGCCTGGCCAAGATGGCGAAACCCCGTCTCTACTAAAAATACAGAAAACTAGCCGGGCGAGGTGGTGGGCACCACTGCACTCCAGCCTGGGTGACAGAGCGAGACTGTCAAAAAAAATAAAGAATGGGCTCAAAGATGGATTACTTGGTGCAGAGAGGTTTCGAATACATGCTCTGTGCATGCAAGGCACATGGGGTGATGCTGCTGTTGTTCTCAGGGTGGTTGGTTTGGTGGGGCAGTAGGTCCTCACAGTACCTCAGAATGCCTGAGAGATTAGTAAGTGGGGAGGGTCGAAGCGATCAGAGACCTGTGGGAGCACAAGCAAGGATGATAGGAATTAATATTCTATTTTTTTCGCAGATGATTTTGAGTCAAAGTATTCCTTCCATCCAGTAGAAGACTTTCCTGCTCCAGAAGAATATAAACACTTTCAGAGGATATATCCCAGCAAAACAAACCGAGGTGAGAATAATAATAATAAGGTTTTTCCATAATTGCATAGAATGTAGAATTTGTGCGTTTTCTTAGGTTAAAATTTGCTTTTCACCGGGCGCAGTGGCTCATACCTATAATCCCAGCACTTTGGGAGGCCGAGGTGGGTGGATCACAAGGTCAGGAATTTGAGACCAGCCTGACCAACATAGTGAAACCCTGTCTCTACTAAAAATACAAAATTAGGCTGGGCGCGGTGGCTCACGCCTGTAATCCCAGCATTTTGGGAGGCTGAGGTGGGCGGATCATGAGGTCAGGAGATCAAGACCATCCTAGCTAACACGGTGAAACCTCGTCTCTACTAAAAATACGAAAGATTAGCCGAGCGTGGTGGCACGAGCCTGTAGTCCCAGCTACTTGGGAAGCTGAGGCAGGAGAACTGTTGAAACCCAGGAGGCAGAGGTTGCAGTGAGCCAAGATCACGCTACTGTACTCCAGCCTGGGTGACAGAGGGAGACTCTGTCTCAAAAAAATAAATAAATAAAAATAAATTGCTTCTCATCATCTTCATTGTCTTTTTTTTTTTTTTTTTTTTTTGAAATAGGGTCTCCCTATCGTCACCCAGGCTGGAGGTGCAGTGGTGCCATCTCAGCCCACCCCAACCTCCGCCTCCCAGGTTCAAGTGATTCTCCTGCCTAAGCCTCCCAAGTATCTAGGATTATAGGCATGTGCCACCATGCCCGGATTATTTTTGTAATTTTAGTAGAGACTGGGTTTTGCCTGGTTGGCCAGGCTGATCTGAAACTCCTGACCTCAGGTGATCTGCCCGCCTCGGCCTCCCAAAGTGCTGGATTACAGGCGTGAGCCACCTTGCCTGGCCTCTCATCTTCATTTTCTTAGGCAAAACAACAACACATAGTCCCCAGATTTTAAAGGTTAGCTTAAAGAGCCTGTCTCTCATTTTAGGAATGTGTGGGTTCAGATTCTGGTGGGTGACCTGTATGTGTGTGGTTTTTATTTTGTTTTTTTTCAGCTGCCCGTGGAGCCCCACCTCTGCCACCCATTCTCAGGTGAAGCCTGGCTTGGTCCTGTTCCTCAGGAAAAGGATGGACCTTCTCTTCTTCTCAGTTGGTCCCTTCCATTCCCCTGAAACCTGCATGAGAGCTCCTAACATGTTTCTCCAATGCAATCAACCCCTAGACTCCAAGTGTCCTCCCAGCTCGCCTCCATCTATGCATCTCATCTCTGGATTTGGTGATCAGACTCTATATTGACAGTAGGATCTCAAACCCTGCATCCATCCTTCCTCCAGCAAGCCCTGCTAGTCACATGAGGATCAAGTTTCCGTGTCTCCTGCCTTCCTCTTGGGGAAAGGTGCCTTGTTGTGATGAATTAACTCACTGTTAGGGCAGGGTGGAGAATAGTACTCCTTCCTTCTCCTGTCCACTGTGGGGGAAGCTTGGCAGGTATATTATATTTCATCATTTAGGAGGCTGGCATGACCAGGACTTATGGGTGGGAGGGGAGCATTTTTAGTGAAGCAAGAAAGGAGTTTGCCAAGAAGTGATCTGTTTTAAAGGTCATATTTGGAGAAAGGGCAAGGAATTGGGTCTGCTTTATTTTTAGGGGTATTTTGTTTTTGTTCTCACCTGCTGCCCCCCTACCACCACCCCAGGGATAAATTGGATATAAACACTAAATACTAATCAGTTGAACTTAACATTTAACAAAAAGAAAGGGTGAAATAAATGGAAGACCATTTTAGAACTAGTCAGTTCTCTGCAGCAAAGGGACCAGGAGCCATTTGAACCCTCTGGGACCCCTCACCCCACTGCTTCAGGGTGCTAAGCTGAGGGATGTTTTTCCTCCCCCTTACAACCCATGCCCTTGAAAGAAAAGTCACTTTTTATGGAGGGCATCATTCATTCCTGATTCACAAACCCCAAAAACCTCTGGTGGGAGATAGGAAGATAGGGTGTGGGCCTGGGCCTTAACCTCAATCTTGAGTCTGCCTCAGTCTTTTCTGACTGGCCCTGAAGTTGTCAGTGGCTCTTTCTGTCCTTCAGCCCCTGGAAGGTGCTCCAGGATAACAAAGAAGGGCAGGTTGAAGCCCCTCATGGACGGACCTGGCTTTGTGGGGCTGCAAAGGACTTTTAAGTCCTGCCTGTACTGAAGTTCACAGCCCACCTGACTGAGCAGACTCTTCCTTTCTCTACCACCCTTGCCTTCCCAGGACTGCACGGTTTAACACAGCACAGTACAGAAGGGTGAAGAAGTGAGCAGAGGCTTATGAGGATATTCAGATTCTCTTCTATGCCAGGAAGCACAAAGACTTTGTTGAGATTTGCCTCAGTTCAGTAGGTCTTCCTTGGCAGCCAGCCATAGGTTGTTTCTTTGTCTTCCAGGTCCTAAAGAGCACAGAGAAAATGGAGGTCCCCAGTCTAGGTAGGAAGCTGATTGGACGAGGACTTCTTTTTTTCCGACAGCAGGATGGGGCTCCTGGGCTCGACACACCAGATGCTTTGGTTTTCTACAACTGTTGCTACGTATAGAGGCTGCTCAGAGCGTGGCATGAGAGCAAGGAGACCATGGCTACTCTTTGAAATGGATGGGGAAAATTAGCTTAAAAATTTAATCACACACATCACAGGCTTAAACTGTCTTAGGGACCTTTCCAGTTGATTGGATCACAGGCTAGGGATCTGTCCATGGTGCCAGGTGAAACCCAAGTCTCCCCAGTGCTAGGTGAGGGAGGGCTCAATGGGGATAATGTGTATGGGATCTGCTGTCCTTTGCCATCCCCTGGACCATATTAACTCTGGGATAGACCATGATTAGGTCTGTCACCAAACTTTTCCTAATCATTTTTTATGTATCATTCTTCTTTCTAATCTGTTAGCAGTTATCTCCCAGAAGTATCCCTAGCATCCTGAAGCAAACAGAACTGCCGGGCACTGTGGCTTACTCCTGTAACCTCAGCAATTTGGGAGGCCAAGGCAGGCGGATCACCTGAGTTCAAAAGTTCGAGACCAGCCTGTCCAACATGGCAAAACCCCGTCTCTACTGAAAATACAAAAATTATCTGGGCGTGGTGGCATGTGCCTGTAGTCCCAGCTACTGGGGAGGCTGAGGCATGAGAATCGCTTGAACCCAGGAGGTGGAGGTTGCAGTGAGTGGAGATGGCGCCACTGCGCTCCAGCCTGGGTGACAGAGTGAAACTCCGTCTCAGAAAACAAACAAACCAGACACAACTGAGAGAGGGGATGCTAGTGGAGGGAAAAGGAGAGAGTACAAGAGTTGATACTGCAGTAGAGTTCCAGGGCAGATACTGACAAGTGACTGAACTTTGACTGTGAAGTCTTCCCATTTATTTTTGAAATGGGAGTCGATGCCTTTTGTACAACATTATCAAAGTGTTTTTTTTTTTTCCTCCTTTACTCAGACATAGAGCATCAAAATATCACGAGTAAAGCCAAACCCCAGCTTTTCACTGGGGCTGATATCTTCCTCCCCACGGCCCGCTGCCCCTCATATTCCCCAGCACTTGGACTGTGTCACATGGGTATTGATTGTATACTTGTTGTCTTGGCCTCATGCAAAAAGGCCTAGGTCTAGATCTAGTCAGATGAGTTTTTTTCAGAGCATGTTGATGATACAACACCTGTTTAAATGTCTTTGCCTTATATGTTATTTGGTCCCGCTGTTAATAATAGATTTATTACCATGTATATTTACTCTTGAAGATGGGAATGTGATCTGCATAGTTATCAGTCTATTTTGTATGTTGTAAAAAGCTTCTAATTTAGGTTTAAGGTGGGCTGGCTACAAAAGCACTAAAACTCCTCACCTTTTAAACTGCTCTTTTTATCTGCTTGTGGGAATGTTGTCTCTTTCATGGAAGATTGGGTGGTCTCATGTTGAGGCTGTTGCCCAGTCCCATTAACTCCCTTGTGCCCCCACAGAAGGAAGAGACGTTGCCCAGCTAAGCATCAGGAAGCTGTCTTAAAAGCCCTTGTATGGGATTGGTTTTGTGATGTTTTTCCCTAATGAGAAAAACTTTATAGTTGTTTCTTACTGCCCTGTCTGGGAAGCAGGGTGGTGGCCTCCAGGTTTTTAAATGAGCTAGATGCCCCTTTTCCCCTTCTCTGGTCACTGAACCTGGACCAAAGCACTTTGATATTCCAGGTGTGATTTTCTCTGTCATGGGGATTTGCTCCGCTGCAGAGCCCCATCATTTTTACAGCGTAGGCCAACAGAGTGAGAACCTAGGGCTACCCTAGCTGATGGATGTGAGGCTGCTGTCACCGAGAGCTCGTCCCAGCCCTGCTAACTGGCAGTGGCAAGGATACTCGTCATCGGCCATTGCACTGGGGAACTCGCTTACCCCATGGCTTCCCAACTTGAAACCCAGATTTACCTCCAGGGAGAGGTGAGAAAAAAATTGTAAATAGACTTGCTACAGAGCAACTCAGGGTTGGGGTGTGTTTTAATTCTCCTGATCACTTGAAATAATCTGTAGGCTGAGTGCTTATGGGGGGTGGGGGAGAAGGGTGACTCCAGGGTCCTTCCCTTTTGTGAAGCCCTGGGGGTGGAGTGTGGGCATCTGAGGCCCTATGATGGCACTACACTGAGCTGTCTGCCCTTCCGGAAACCCAATCTGCAATCAACTGCAAATCAAATTCTTCACATTCCAGCTACAGTCTTTCTTTCCCCATTGAATCTCAGTCCCTGGCCATGTGGTCAAGGTGGCTTTCTGTTAAGCTACCCTAATTTCGGGAATGGGAGGGGAGAGAGGAGGGCCATTACAACTCTGCCTTCAAGACTCATCTCTTAAAAACAAAACGAAACAAAACTACCACCACCATCAAAACCACACGCAAAAAAAAAAAAAAAAAAAAAAAGGATAACTTTAACCGAAGAAAGGGTTTGGTTCCATTCAACTCCACATTCATTGTGCCTTTACTTGCGTTAGATTTCTGTGCTTTCTTCCTCTCCCTCTTTGAAGCAATTAAAATCTTCCTTGATAACTGCTGTTTCTTTCTACTCTTGTTTCTGGCAATTTAGTGGGTTCCTTCTCTAGTTGTCTTAAATCTCATTCCACTGGTGGCAAGATGGGGCCTAGCCTTCTTTTCTCATGTCTAACCTTTGTCCTTTCTCATGGTGCCCTCCATGGAAGTCACAGTCAACACTGAATAAATGACTAGAATGACACGTGTGCGTGCGTGCGTGTGTGTGTGTGTTCATCTGTCTGCATGTGGATCAATTTCTTTTAGAAAATAATTTATTGTATGATTTATTTTGGAGTTATATTCTGATTACAGTGCTCCCTCTCCCAAATAGCATTGATTTTTCCCCCCCTCTAAAATGTATAATCTGGTCTCAGGTTGGATTCTTTGGTACATTTCTTTCTTCTGGATGCCGTGCAGCTTAATTAAACCTTGCTTAAAAACAAAAAGTGAAAATTGTGTACTCTTGTCTGGAATGCCGCCTCAAGTGGTGGCACAGAGGGGAGAAAACCTTTGCCTCATAATTTGGGTAAGTGTAGTGGTTTGATTCCAGGTCCCTTGAAAAAGTAGATCTACTGACTTAGGCAGACTCATCTATAGCTTTCTGAGGGTCTTCCCTCCTCCTCTCCAGCTGTATTTTGAAAATTACAGTTCTAGTTGGCCAGGCGCGATGGCTCATGCCTGTAATCCCAGCACTCAGGGAGGCCAAGGCGGGTGGATCATTTGAGGTCAGGAGTTCAAGACCAGCTTGGCCAACATGGTGAAACCCTGTCTCTACTGAAAATACAAAAATTAACCGGTGACATGGCGCATGCCTGTAGTCCCAGCTACTTGGGAGGCCGAGGCAGGAAAATCGCTTGAACCCAGGAGGCGGAAGTTGCACTGAGCTGAGATCATGCCACTGCACTCAAAAAGAAAAAAAAAAAAAGAAAATTACAGTTCTAGAGTTCTAGTTACCCTTCCTGGGAGATTCTGATGGTCCTTATTTTATTATTTAATTTTTTTTTTTTTTTTTTTTGAGACAGGATCTTGCTGTCGTCCAGGCTGGAGTGCAGTGGTGTGATCATAGCTCACTCGCAGCCTCCAACTCTCAAGCTCAAGTGATCCTCCCACCTCAGCCTCTCGTGTAGCTGGGACCACAGGTGTGTACCACTATGCCCGGCTAATTTTGAAAAGTTTTTTGTAAAGACGGGGTCTCCCTGTGTTGCCCAGACTGGTCTCAAATTCCTGGGCTCAAGTGATTGTCCCACCTCAGCTTCTCAAAGTGCTGGGATTACAGGCATGAGCCACTGCACCCAGCCAGTCCTTAGTTTATATTTCCACCTAACTTCCCTTTGCCCATGATTTCAGGGAACCTAGGAGGCTTCCTGGCCTTGTGACCTTTTCCTTGAATCTCTTATAATTCTATCTGTGTTGCACGGCAGATTCACAAATTGAGGCTAAAGAAAAGAAGGGTGGGGACAAAGCATACAGAATGTGTGTATCTGTTTTTATGTGGGTGTTGGCTGTTTTTCATCACTGTTTTTTCAGCTGAATCTTAGCTGGTTTTCTTGAACTTTGACTTTAGGTGTAAAAATTCAACCAGACATTCTCTCCTTACTGTGGTCAGCTGACATCATAACCACTAAGGCTTAATGAGCTTAACTTGCACTTTCATCACTAGCAAAGGTCTTGAAGTTATTTCTCTTACTGATTCATAATGGGTGTGTGTATGAATCACTCTCACATAATTTAGATATAAAAACCTATGAGGATGAGGGAGGGAGGGGGAAAAAAAAAGGACTCCTTTCATTTTCATCCGTACTTCCCAGATGGGCTGAATCTCTGATTATTTGACCCATCATTGTTATTAATATGGTTAATAAACTACCTATTTATTGATTGAATTGTTCCTCCTGACTTGAAATAGCCTGCAAATGGAGCTTGCCTAAATGACCTTCGACTTCCTAACCCTATAATTCATTCTGTCTCATTGTGATGGTATTGCTAGTGTGTGTGTGTGTGTGTGTGTGTGTGTGCCTACACACATACACTCACACAAAAGGATGCCAGACAGGTTCTTCTAGTATGATTTGATTCCTTCTCCGTGATACTGTGTATGAGTTAGCAGGTGACAAGGACACTAGTTTTCCTTCCATTACTAAGGCAGAGCTGCTTGCCATGAATGTGCCTCTTAAGTATTTCCCAACCCAACCTAACCACTAACTAAACGACCCACTGGAAGAAAGCTGCCTGTCTCCAACTTCCTAGTACTCTGCAAAGAGAGGTAAAGGAACTATGGAAAATGAATTAGAACTAGAAATATGTCACCCTCAGGATTCTGACTGCCCCAGAGAGTAACTGGGGAAATGCTTTGCCTCTGACATCACTGGAGCCCAGTCTGGATCATTTTCACACATAATTGAATTCATTCTCCATTCCTAGGCTTAGGGGTGTGAGACTTAAAGGACTATATGCTCTCCAGCCACAAGTGTTTATGCAAAGGGTGGATGTCCACTTGGCAAGAATGTCCTTTCCATTCCTTTATTCAGCAAGCACTTATTGTACACTTTACTCTGTACCAGGCATCTACAATATGAAGATGAAAAGTCTGTTTTTGCCAGGCGCGGTGGCTCATGCCTGTAATCCCAGCACTTTGGGAGGCTGAGGCAGGTGGATCACCTGAGGTCAGGAGACCAGCCTGACCAATATGGTGAAACCCTGTCTACTAAAATTATGGGCGCCTGTAATCCCAGCTATTCAGGAGGCTGAGGCAGGAGAGTTGCTTGAACCCGGTGGGGCAGAGTTTGCAGTGAGCTAAGATTGCGCCACTGCACTCCAGCCTGGGCGACAGAGCGAGACTACATAACCAAAAAAAAAAAAAGCCTTTTTTTTTTTTTTTCCAACTTGGAAATGGGGTCTCCCTATGTTGTCCAGGCTGTCCTCAAACTGGGCTCAAGGGATCCTCCCACCTCAGCCTTCCGAGTAGCTGGAATTACAGATGCATGCCACTGTGCAAGGCTAAGACATGGTCTTTGACTCCAAGGAACTCATAGTTGAGTAGACTTCAGGATAGCTACCAGGAGAAACCTATGTAGGGTATTAAAAGGCTTTATGGGAGTTAGCCAGAGTAGATGGATGGTTAGTGGCATTCCAGACAGAGGAAACAGCAAAAACAAAGACACAGAAGCAAGAAACAATACAATGTGTACGCATCATGTTACTAGAGGATCATTATTAGTGCAAAGGAAAAGCTTCAGGTAGATAACCTTTCAGTCCTGACATTCTGTGATTATTTGCCTGCTTCCACGGTGGTCATTTACACCTGTAGGCTTTTCTTGGGCCACTGCTATGTTTCCTGGTGTTTTCTTTCTTTTCTTTTTTTTTTTTTGAGACGGAGTCTCGCTGTGTCGCCCAGGCCGGAGTGCAGTGGCGTGGCGTGATCTCCGCTCACTGCAAGCTCCACCTCCCGGGTTCACGCCATTCTCCCGCCGCAGCCTCCTGAGTAGCGGGGGCTACAGGTACCCGCCACCACGCCCGGCTAATTTTTTGTATTTTAGTAGAGACGGGGTTTCACCGTGTTAGCCAGGATGGTCTCGATTTCCTGATCTCGTGATCCACCCGCCTCAGTCTCCCAAAGTGCTGGGATTACAGGCGTGAGCCACCGCACCCAGCCATTTCCTGGTGTTTTCATAGGTTCCAATATGCATGCTAAGTACTCATAGCTTCCACTGCTGTCTTCTTGTAACCGAGGTAGGTTGTTTACCATAACCACCCCTTACAGCTGGCTGGGTACACATTACCATTTCAGGTTATTAAGGGCAATTTTTAGGTGCCCATATTATAAAAGTATGAACAGTGAAGGCTGCTTCCTGAGTTCTACTGTCCTACTAAGACATCAGAAATACCATCTAGTCCTTTTAAAAGCTTCCATTGTGGCCAGGAGCGGTGGCTCACGCCTGTAATCCCAGCACTGTGGGAGGCTGAGGTGGGTGGATCACGAAGTCAGGAGTTTGAGACCAATCTGGCCAACATGGTGAAACCCCTCTACTAAAAATTCAAAAATTAGCCAGGCGTGGTGGCACGTGCCTGTAGTCCCAGCTACTCAGGAGGCTGAGGCAGGAGAATGGCTTGAACCCAGGAGGTGGAGATTGCAGTGAGCTGAGATCATGCCACTGCACTCAAGCCTGGGTGATAGAACGAGACTTGTCTCAAAAAAAAAAAAAAAAAGCTTCCATTGTGTGGTAACTTTCTCCATTCATGGCAGCCCATTCTCTTCACTTTTGTAGTTTTCAGCTGCTAAAAAGCCTTCACGAAATGTACTCCACCATCTCTTCTTGTTTAGAACCTGAATCTGTCTAATCATCCCCCTATGATAAAGTGGTCAAGAATTTGATTTTCGGTCAGAGTTCAAATTCTAGCTCTTCCACTTACTAGTTGTGTGACCTTGGGCAAGTTTCCTCAACTCCCCTCTACTGTAGTTCCCTCATTTGTAAAGTGAAATAACACCAGCTTCGTGGGGGTGCTTGTGAAGATTAATAAGGTGATGTAGGTAAAATACTGAGCACAGCCCCTGGCATAAACATAAGCACTCAATATTGGTTCTCTTCATGAACTAGGTACCAATTCACTGATGATCGTAATATTGTTGCTTCCCTCTTTCTAGGCTTTACGGCTCTATTTTATTTGTTACTGAGGGGTAAAAGATAGATGTTTACCATCACCTAGAATTGGGTTCTGGCCTCTAAAGGAACCTGAGGCTTAGATGAGTTACTGGCTTTGGAAGCTGGCCTTCAAATTACTGCGCTAATTTATATTTTTCATTAAAAACTCAGCTTGCCTCTTCTATATAGCTGTCTTCCCTGGCCCTGAAATCCTAGTGTTTCGCCATAAAAGATTTTAAAATTACGGGGTCGTAATTCTCTCCCCACGATGTGTGGATTAATGGTAAGAAGATGCACAGAACATAATATTCTTACGTTGAACGAAATAAAAGCAAAGAGTTGGCTCTGTTTCTCACCTTTGAAGCACAAATAAAGAGATACTATGATGAAGCATAGTTTTTCTTTATATAGGTGTGTAGAACTTTACCATAAAAATCACTAGTTTAGCCATCAGGAGATCTGGATCCTGGGCTCTTTACTGTCACCAAGATTCTGTGATCTTTAACCTTGTATACAGCTTTGCTTTGTACCTTGCGAGGTTGAGCATTAGAGAGGAACATAAAGTGCCTAGCATCATACCTGGCGCACAGAACCCAAACGGTAGGTATCGTGTAGCGGTTCTGAAAATCTAGCCCATCAGGATGATACAAATGGGTACGTTAGGCAGTGAGAAGGGGAACCACATCTTGACACTTGCAGTCGAAGGAAGAGCGGGACTGCGCGGCAGCAAAGACTACGCCTCCCAGCGTGCTTTGCGGCGAGGCCGGCCCGCCTTACCCAGAGTCGCCCTGCCGCAATCGCGCGTCTTTCCACCGAGGCCCCGGATGTAGATTCTCTTCCCCCGTTCAGTGGTCGTGGCTTCACAGCGACGCTAAGACTTGGGGCTCTCTCATTGGCTGTAACTCTTCCACTGGATTGGTAGCAAACAAAGAGGCGGTGCCCAAGGCGAACGGCTCTGTGACTAGAGCCAATCAGAATCGAGGCTGGGCTTTGGCGGGAGGTGGGAACGCTGTGGCCTTTCGGATTTGGCGCGAGCACGGCTGGAGTTTGCTGCTGCAGGTGTGCAGTTTGTTCAGGGGCTTGTGGTGGTGAGTCCGTGAGGCTGCGTGTGACAGACGTGAGAAGGATCCTGCACTGAGGAGGTGGAAAGGAGAGGATTGCTCGAGGAGGCCTGGGGTCTGTGAGGCAGCGGAGCTGGGTGAAGGCTGCGGGTTCCGGCGAGGCCCGAGGTGAGGTGAAGGGAAAAGAGCTGAGCTCGCTGGAGGTCTGAGATCGGGATCAGGGTAAGGGCAGGTGCCCTGGGGGTAGTTCTAGCAGTTGTGCGTGGTGTGAAGGAGCTGAAAGTTGTAGGAAGGAAATATTCTGGGGTGCGTTGAGAGCTGCCTAGAATGAGGACTGAGTGCAGGGGCGGAAAGAACTGAGGGAAGACTGAGCTGCAGTGTGAGGGCTTGGGAGAGAAGAGACTAAATGTGGCGGGCTCTGGGCTGAACTGGTGATAAAGACACCCCGCGTGCCTGGAGGGAGGAAACTAGAAGTTCTATATAAATCAATTCATGTAACTTTTTTTTTTTTTGAGACGGAGTCTCGCTCTAGTCGCCCAGGCTGGAGTGCAGTGGCGCGATCTCGGCTCACTGCAACCTCTGCCCGCCGGGTTCAAGCCATTCTCTTGCCTCAGCCTCTTCGAGTAGCTGGGACTACAGGCGCCCGCCACCACGTCTGGCTATTTTTTGTATTTTTTTTTTTTTTTTTTTTTTTTTGAGACAGAGTCTCGCTCTGTCGCCCGGGCTGGAGTGCAGTGGCGCAATCTCGGCTCACTGCAAGCTCCGCCTCCCGGGTTCACGCCATTCTCCTGCCTCAGCCTCCGAGTAGCTGGGACTACAGGCGCCCGCCACCGCGCCCGGCTAATTTTTTGTATTTTTTAGTAGAGACGGGGTTTCACCGTGGTCTCGATCTCCTGACCTCGTGATCCGCCCGCCTCGGCCTCCCAAAGTGCTGGGATTACAAGCGTGAGCCACCGCGCCCGGCCTTTTTTTTTTTTTTTGAGACGGAGTCTCGCTCGGTCTCCCAGGCTGGAGTGCAGCGGCGCGATCTCGGCTCACTGCAAGCTCCGCCTCCCGGGTTCACGCGATTCTCCTGCCTCAGCCTCCCAAGTAGCTGGGACTACAGGCGCACCACCACGCCCGGCTAATTTTTTGCATTTTTAGTAGAGACGGGGTTTCACCGTGTTAGCCAGGACGGTCTCGGCCCGTCTTGGCCTCCCAAAGTGTTGGGATTACAGGCGTGAGCCACCGCGCCCGGCCGTAATTTTTGTATTTTTAGTAGAGACGGGGTTTCACCATGTTGGTCAGGCTGGTCTCGAACTCCTGACCTCAGGTGATCCGCCCGTCTCGGCCTCCCAAAGTGCTGGGGTTACAGGCGTGAGCCACCGCGCCCGGCCCATTTCAGGTAACTTGTTATTGCATCGCTCAATTGGTTAAGAACTTGGGCTCTGGCACCAGATGCCTGGGGTTACATTCCCGTTTTTCTGTGACTTTGGGCCACTGTTTATCTTAGTTTTCTCATGTGTAAAATAAAGGCTAATAATAGTACCTACCTCTAAGATCGTTGTTAAACGAGTTGGTACCTAAAGTGTTTATAACAGCGCCTTCCACGTAGTAGGTGGACAACAAATGTCAGCTGTTCTTGCATAGATTTGGATGTGAAGCAAAAGTGAATGCTAAAATAAGTGTGATAACATAATTTACTTAGGAAATAAGTGTTAATCATCAGTATAAATAAATTCCATGTTAGTTATTTTCTCTTCACTTTCACATATTGACTAGTTGTCCTCTTATTTTTTTTATCTAGCTGTGCTGCCATCATGCCTCAAACCCGATCCCAGGCACAGGCTACAATCAGTTTTCCAAAAAAGAAGCTGTCTCGGGCATTGAGCAAAACTAAAAACTCCAGTGATGCCAAACTAGAACCAACAAATGTCCAAGCTGTAACCTGTTCTCCTCGTGTAAAAGCCCTGCCTCTCAGCCCCAGGAAACGTCTGGGTAAACCATACATTATATCACTTTTTCACTAGCAGCTCGTGACCTTTCTTTTCTTGGTAAGATGTGTGTCCTTTGAAGAAGCTTTCTAAGTTCAGTTAAGACTTTCTTTTTTTTTTTTTTTTGAGACAGAGTCTCGCTCCATCTCCCAGGCTGGAGTGCAATAGGGCGATCTCGGCTCACTGCAACCTCCGCCTCCTGGGTTCAAGTGATTCTCCTGCCTCAGCCTCCCAAGTAGCTGGGATTACAGGCGCCCACCACCAAGCCCGGCTTTTTTTTTTTTTTTTTTTTTTTTTTTTGTATTTTTAGTTGAGACGGGGTTTCGCCATGTTGGCCAATCTGGTCTCTGAACTCCTGACCTCAGGTGATCCAACTGCCTTGGCCTCCCAAAGTGCTGGGATTATAGGCATGAGCTACCGCTCCTGGCCTAAGACTACTCTTCATTTTAGTTATTTTCAGAATGGTTGCTAAGTGCTTACCGAACTCCAGAGTTAAGCCACTTACTGAGGTCACTTTCTGAACTACTTAGTAGGTCTGATCTTCAATTCCTTAATACTGAACTTAGTTCTGTCAGTGTTTTAAGTTACCTTGTAGTTACATGGTATTATGAAACTTACCTCAATATTTGTGAAATTAAGCAAGGTGACATGATGAATATTTTCCATCCTTTAGGACAGTGGTTGTTAATTCTTTCTTGTTTTGGAACATTTGTTTTTAAATAGGGGGTGATTTGGTTGTTTCTGGAGACATTTTTGGTTGTTACAGCTGGGGGTTGCTACTAGCATAGTGGATAGAGGCCAGGGATGCTGCTAGACATTGCAATGCACAGGACAGCTCCTTGACAATGAAGAATTATTTGGTCCAAGATGTCAGTGGTGCCAAGGTTGAGAAAACCTGTTTCAAAACAGCCTTACAATTTCATCCTATTAAAACCCATTTGGTTTCTACTAAATGCAGTAGTCCCCACTTATCCATGGGGGATACATTCCAAGACCCCCAGTGGTTGCCTGCGATCGAGGATAGTACCAAACCCTACATATACTGTGTTTTTGATTTGATAACCAAGTCAGCTACTAAGTGACTAGTGGGTGGATAGCATATACAGTGTGGATATGCTGGCTGAAGGGATGATTCATGTCTCGGGTAGGATGGTGCGGGATTTCATCATGGTACTCAACAGCATGCAATTTAAAACTTGTCAATTGTTTATTTCTGGAATTTTCCATTTAGTATTTTCAGACTGAGGGTAACTAGAACGGTGGATAAAGGGACTACTGTAGTGAGATCAGTGGTGCCATCTGGTGGCCAATATTTGCCGCTAAGTGAGAAGGCATTTTATTTTGGTGGTTCTGACTGAGGTAGAAATTCACCTCTTTCTGGGAGAGGCAGAGGTCTTGCACATCCTTTTACTATCCAATGCTATAAGTGACTATATTTTTATTTTATTATGTTTCAGGCGATGACAACCTATGCAACACTCCCCATTTACCTCCTTGTTCTCCACCAAAGCAAGGCAAGAAAGAGAATGGTCCCCCTCATTCACAGACACTTAAGGGACGAAGATTGGTATTTGACAATCAGCTGATAATTAAGTCTCCTAGCAAAAGAGAACTAGCCAAAGTTCACCAAAACAAAATACTTTCTTCAGTTAGAAAAAGTCAAGAGATCACAACAAATTCTGAGCAGAGATGTCCACTGGAGAAAGAATCTGCATGTGTGAGACTATTCAAGCAAGAAGGTTTGTTCTTACATGGCAACTGTTAGTGCAGCCATTGTAACCAAGGCTGATGACTCCAAATGAAACCACCCAGTGGGTCTTCTCATTCACTTTCTGTTGTGTCTAATTGACCTTTTATGTCTGGCATAGGCACTTGCTACCAGCAAGCAAAGCTGGTCCTGAACACAGCTGTCCCAGATCGGCTGCCTGCCAGGGAAAGGGAGATGGATGTCATCAGGAATTTCCTGAGGGAACACATCTGTGGGAAAAAAGCTGGAAGCCTTTACCTTTCTGGTGCTCCTGGAACTGGAAAAACTGCCTGCTTAAGCCGGATTCTGCAAGACCTCAAGGTACATTGAGAGTCTGAATTATGATACTCTTGGTAAAATGATACTTGGATTTTTTGTTCGTTTGTTTTGTTTTGTTTTTTGAGACAGAGTCTCGCTCTGTTGTCCAGACTGGAGTGCAGTGGTGCGATCTCGGCTCACTGCAAGCTCTGCCTCCCAGGTTCACGCCATTCTTCTGCCTCAGCCTCCCGAGTAGCTGGGACTACAGGCGCCCACCACCATGCCCAGCTAATGTTTTTTGTATTTTTAGTAGAGATGGGGTTTCACTGTGTTAGCCAGGATGGTCTCAATCTCCTGACCTCGTGATCCGCCGGTGTTGGCCGCGATTACAGGTGTGAGCCACCGCGCCCGGCCTGTTTTGTTTTTGAAACGGGGTCTCACTCTGTTGTCCAGGCTGGAGTGCAGTGGTGTGATCTCAGCTCACTGCAGCCTTGACCTCTTGGGCTCAGGTGATCCTCCCACCTCGGCCACCTGGATAGCTGGGAATACTGGCACTCACCACTACGCCCAGCTAATTTTTTGTAGAGACAGGGTTTCACCATGTTGCCCAGACTTGTCCTGAACTCCTGAGCTCAAGCAATCTACCTGCTTCAGCCTCCCAAAGTTTTGGGATTACAGGTGTAGGCCACTGTGCCTGGCTGGCACTTAGTTAAGAAAGAGGGCTAGGCACAGTGGCATACACCTGTAATCCCAGCACTTTGGGAGGCCAAGGTGGGTGGATCACCTAAGGTCAGGAGTTTGAGACCACCCTGGTCAACATGGTGAAACCCTGTCTCTACTAATAATACAAAAAAAAAAAATTAGCCAGGCATGGTGGCAGGTGCCTATAATCCCAGCTACTTGGGAGGCTGAGGCAGGAGGATCACTTGAACTCGGGAAGCAGAGGTTGCAGTGAGCTGAGATCCCGCCACTGTACTCCAGCCTGGGTGACAGAGTGAGACTGTCTCAAAAGAAAATGAAGGCTGGACATGGTGGCTCACGCCTATAATCCCAGCACTTTGGGAGGCTGAGGCGGGCGGATCACGAGGTTAGGAGATTGAGACCATCCTGACTAACACAGTGAAACCCCGTCTCTACTAAAAATACAAAAAAAATTAGCCAGGCGTGGTGGTGGGCGCCTGTAGTTCCAGCTACTCGGGAGGCTGAGGCAGGAGAATGGCGTGAACCCGGAGGTGGAGGTTGCAGTGAGCCAAGATCGCGCCACTGTACTCCAGCCTGGGCGACAGAGCAAGACTCCCATCTCAAAAAAAAAAAAAAAAAGAATTAAGAAAGAGTAGGCCTGGTGTGGTGGCTCACACCTCTAATTCCAACACTTTGGGAGGCTGAGGCGGGTGGATCACCTGAGGTCAGGAGTTGGAGACCAGCCTGGCCAACGTGGCGAAACCCCATCTCTACTAAAAATACAAAAATTAGCTGGGTGTGGTGGTGCATCCCTGTAATCCCAGCTACCTGGGAGGCTGAGGCAGGAGAATCACTTGAACCCGGGAGGCAGAGGTTGCAATGAGTTGAGACTGTGGCATTGCATTTCAGCCTGGGCAACAGAGTGAGACTCCGTCTCAAAGAAAAAAAAAAAAGAAAGAAAAGAAAAGAGTAGAAGTTTAGAAGATTGAGGGTTTCTTCAAAATAAGACATTTGTAATTTCATTGTTTAAATCTTTCCAAATGAAAGTAGAGCTTCCTTACGTGCTGTTAGCTCTTCAAAGACGGTTTAGTCTCTATCAGATCTTTATTTTCTAAGGCCAAAATAACTCCCATATTTGCATTTTTTTTCCCAGAAGGAACTGAAAGGCTTTAAAACTATCATGCTGAATTGCATGTCCTTGAGGAGTGCCCAGGCTGTATTCCCAGCTATTGCTCAGGAGATTTGTCAGGAAGAGGTATCCAGGCCAGCTGGGAAGGACATGATGAGGAAATTGGAAAAACATATGACTGCAGAGAAGGGCCCCATGATGTAAGTATTGTTCTGCTTCATGTTGCTCTGTGAAAATCTGCAAGGTCTGTTGCCCATAAAAAGTACATTTTGTATATTTGCTCTCTGAAGGATAGTTACATAAACTTAAAGGGAAAGAAGAGAAGGAAGATACACCTAATTTTAAATTGGATTGCTTGTAGATGATGTGGGGTATCCTTGTAGCAGTAACTAGAGATAGGATAGATTATGATCTTTAAACTGGTCTCAGCTTTAGGAAAGTGACCTGAAGTCAGCCTATATCAAACATTAGAGGGTTAAGAAGGTGAATATGGATACTAATTGTTTCTCTTTTTATAGTGTGTTGATACTGGATGAGATGGATCAACTGGACAGCAAAGGCCAGGATGTATTGTACACGCTATTTGAATGGCCATGGCTAAGCAATTCTCGCTTGGTGCTGATTGGTTAGTGCTCAATTGTTAATGTTACATGGTGATTCTAAAGTATTTTTTTAATATATATTCAGCTTATTTATCAGCTATTTTATCTTAAACCAGCTTTCTGCCGTGTCAAAATAAGAAAGTTAAATGACTATGTACATTTTACCTAATAGATACATCTTATCTATTGGGATGGGGTAGGAGACAAGTGGGAAGCAACAATTAGAATGCTAGATTCTATAACTGGAAATTTATTTAGCTTTCAGAGGATTTAGTTTTCCCTTTAGGATAATTTGACCAATGATCAATGTTGTTGATCTCCTCCTTAGGTATTGCTAATACCCTGGATCTCACAGATAGAATTCTGCCTAGGCTTCAAGCTAGAGAAAAATGTAAGCCACAGCTGTTGAACTTCCCACCTTATACCAGAAACCAGATAGTCACTATTTTGCAAGATCGACTTAATCAGGTCAGTGCCAACTATTTTGCCAAATTATGTGTTCCTTGGATCACCTATGCTAGGAAAATTTAACAATAGTTCTAAAATATTTTTGTCTTGATTGCTTTATTAATGGAGCAAGGGAGTTCCTATGGACCATAGGGAGAACATTTTTATGTGAATTTCTGCTTCATTCATTTACTGGGTGTCTCGTGTTGAAATAAAAGGAGTTAGAGGAATCACCCGAGTGCTTTTTTTTTTTGAGACGGAGTTTTGCTCTTGTCGCCCAGGCTGGAGTGCAATGGCGTGATCTCGGCTCTCTGCAACCTCTGCCTCACGGGTTCAAGCAATTCTCCTGCCTCAGCCTCCTGAGTAGCTAGGACTACAGGCACCTGCCACCACGCCCAGCTAATTGTTGTATTTTTGTAGAGCTGGGGTTTCACCGTGTTGGCCAGGCTGGTCTCGAACTCCTAACCTCAGGTGATATGCCTGTCTCGGCCTCTCAAAGTGCTGGGATTACAGGCGTGAGCCACAGCACCCGGCCTCAAGTGCTTTCTTTAATGACCTTTAAAAAATAGGGCCTATGCGGGCGGATCACGAGGTCAGGAGATCGAGACCACAGTGAAACCCCGTCTCTACTAAAAATATTTTAAAAAGCTGGGCGTGGTGGCGGGCGCCTGTAGTCCCAGCTACTTGGAGAGGCTGAGGCAGGAGAATGGCGTGAACCCGGGAGGCAGAGCTTGCAGTGAGCCGAGATTGCACCACTGCACTCCAGCCTGGGCGACAGAGTGAGACTCTGTCTCAAAAAAAAAAAAAAAAAAAAAAAATAGGGCCTATGAAAAAACTTTTTCTGTTGAAAGTGACTAAATAGATTTTTTATTTTTGCTAATTTCAGTTGATTGCTTTTTTCCATTTATGAACTTCTCCCACATCCATACAAAATGCTTAAATGTGTGAAAACTCTCAAACGTCTCCATTATTTATCAGAAGAAAAGGCATCTTTTTAACCCTAAAGAGTTGCCAATCAAGTTTAGGGTTAAATGTGACAATGTTTATGCTTGGGACCTAAATTACAGAGGGAGAATCTTATGGTTCAAACTGTCATCTTCTATGTCTTGTCTGAAGGTATCTAGAGATCAGGTTCTGGACAATGCTGCAATTCAGTTCTGTGCGCGCAAAGTCTCTGCTGTTTCAGGAGATGTTCGCAAAGCACTAGATGTTTGCAGGTGAGTTATGGCTCTGTTGCCTTCTTTTATTAAAAAAAAAAAAGAAATGCTGTTAATTGTCTCATGTAACTCAAGTGAATGTGGCTTAAGAGGCTCTGTTCTGCTACTTTTTTACGCTCAGAAAGGAGGACTTGTTTCTCAGTGGGGAGCTCTGGATTTCCACCGTGTTAATGTCTGAAACATTATCAGTCCATTACCTACAGAGGGAGAAACAAATGAGATGTTGCTGGCACTCCCTGTGGTGATTATAGATTGGTTAATTACATTTGTATTAAAAAAGACTCCAGTTTACTTTTCCATTAGCTGGTCTCAAGCAGGTTTATTTATGGACCTGAACCATCTTTGCCTTTAGACTTTTTCCCCTTCCTTTCCTTTTGTGAGCACCCCTTCTTCCCTCCAGTTGGTGGTCCCCCACAGTTGTACTCCAGACCTCTTTCTCCCTTCCCGTCCTCCTGCCCCTCCTGCTGGGGAACGCCTCTGTGCCAACTGATGAAATTTCTTCCTTCCCAGTAGGGACACTGGGTCCATTAAAATGATACTTGCTGTGCTGGCCTGCTGGTCCAACCTCCCCCTGTTGCCATACAGAAGACCTAGGTCTGGCTTATGGCTTCCTGTGGGCAAAGTACTTTGGAGAGAGCAGTGGGAGAGTAAGCTCTTCCTATTGCTAGATTGCGTGATCCTGAATTTGAAAGTTTCCCCTAATCAGCAAACTACTTGGGTAAAGACTGCAACTATGAGCAATAGTCATGTAGGCTAGCGTGGTTTAGCCTACGCATATCCTATGTATATATAACTGAAGATATCCCTTTTAGGTTTGGTGTGTATGGGTGGTGCTGGCTCCCTTTAGTCAGTCACCCACACTACATATCCTCTCTCCTACCCATGACATTTTCTCCTCATCCAAAATGTTATCATTGGCTTAATGTATGATGACCTACTTGGCATCTATTAGGAGGAAACCATTGAAGTTTCTCAAATCTGACGTCCATGAATTATTTCAAAGCAATTAAGTCCCCTTATCTGAGAAATAACCCAGTTTTGTTTGGGGGCTTTAAAATTATAAAACATCATAATTTGAAAGTTAACACATAGGATATGTGTAGGCTAAACCATGTTAGCCTACATGACCATTGCTCATAGTTGCAGTCTTTGAGCAATGGTCATTAATGTGCCTGCTTTTGAGGTGGGTGGTTTGGTGTGTTTGGTTTGGCTCAGACTAAATTAATTTTAGAAATTTTTTTTATAGGAGAGCTATTGAAATTGTAGAGTCAGATGTCAAAAGCCAGACTATTCTCAAACCACTGTCTGAATGTAAGTAGTTTATCTCCTTTCTGTCTTCCTTTGTAACTGGAAGCTTAGCTTTTCTGAGGAAAGAGGTAGAAAGATGAAATGAACATAGTTAAATCCAAACTTACCCATTTTTATGTGTGTCTGTGTCTTTAGTCTGTTTCATCTACTTTATTTCAATCTTGCCTGCCAGTACTATAGTTCATGCATTACTGGAAATGAGTTCCCAGGGTATTGATTGCGTAAATGGCTGGGACAGAGTAAGTTTTCTTTCCAAGCTCTAGAAATGAAACTTGTAGACAATGAGGTTGGATCAGCTCTCTGGGTGCTTATGTTGTGTGCGCTTTAGGTCTTAATATAGGTGAAAGCAAAGCCTGATAAATAAGGGAGAATTGGGTAAAAGAATTGTGAAGCCAGGGGGGGTGGTTCACACCTGTAATCCCAGCACTTTGGGAGGCCAAGATGGGAGGATCGCTTGAGCCCAGGATTGTGAGACCAGCCTGGGCAATATAGTGAGACCTTGTTTCTACAAAGAGTTCATATCCTTTTTAGGGACATGGATGAAGCTGGAAACCATCATTCTCAGCAAAGTAACACAGGAACAGAAAATCAAACACCACATGTTCTCACCCATAAGTGGGAGTTGAACAATGAGAACACATGCACACAGGGAGGGGAACATCACACACTGGAGGCTGTTGGGGGTGGGGGCCAAAGGGAGGGAGAGCATGCGGGACTTAAAACCTAGATGACAGGTCGATGAGTGCAGCAAGCCACCATGGCACATGTATACCTATGTAACAAACCTGCATGTTCTGCACATGTATCCCAGAACTTAAAAAAAAAAAATTAGACAAGCATGGTGTGCGCCTGTAGTCCTAGCTACTTGGCAGGCTGAGGCAGGAGAATCACTTGAGCCGGAGAGGCAGAGGTTGCAGTGAGCCGAGATGGTGCCACTGCACTGCCAGCCTGGGTAACAGAGCGAGACTCTGTCCCAAAAGAATAATAATAAGAAGAATTATAAGTTCAACTTGGGATATCTCAAGCTTTTAAAAAAGTCTGGAGGGTAGAGGTAAAAAGATCATATTACTACAGTAAGCTACATGCTATCACAAATGACAAAATTAATTTTCCATTCCCTCAGCCTTGTTTTGGTTGTGGCAAATGTAAAATGGCCATGAACTACATATCTTACAGTATTTGATATCCAGTGTTAGTCTTTATAAACAGAATAATAAGATTTGATTGTTACTTTTTCACTCCTACACTGACTGGGAGTTAGTAAAATTGTTTCTGGCATTATAGTTCTGCATGAAATTCTTCTTTTTTTCATCAGTTTGCTAAAATAAAATAATTAAAAATATTTCAGAAGTAGCCAAAAATAGTGCTTAGGCTAATAGTAGGCAATATATGCCAATGTATAGACTTAGATACTGGTTTCTTCCTCGTTTTCAACTTTTCAGATTATCCTCTTTTCCTCCTCCTTTTTCCCCACCAGTAACATTTAGGCTTGTCACTGGCCCCTGTGAGCACCACTAGCACAAACATAATTCAAAAAGGTAAAGAGGTTATACGTTCTATCTTTTGACTTTGGTTTGTATGGGATTGGCTTTTTTCTTTTCTTTCTTTTTTTTTTTTTTTAATTCGTTTTGTGTGAAATAAGATCTTGCTCTGTCTCCTAGGCTGGAGTCCAGTGGTGCAGTTATGGCTGGTGTGATCATGGCTCACTGCAGCTGCAACCTCCAGGCCCAAGCAGTTCTCTCACCTCAGCCTCCCCAGCTCCAGCTACTGCTAATTTTAAAATTTTTGTAGAGTCAGTGGGTGGAGGAGTCTCCTTATGTTGCCCAGGCTGGTCTCAAACTCCTGGGATAAAGTGATTCTCCTGCCTCAGCCTCCCACAGCTTTGGAATTACAGGCATGAGCCACCATACCAGGTTGAGATTGGCTTTCAATGGCTCCAGAAAGCTGTAGGGAGAATGACTTCAACTAAATATAAGAAGAAAATTTATAATAACTAGAACTAACTTCCTTGAAACAGTGGGTTCTCCAGCATTGAAGATATTCAGACAAAAGCTGGATAGATGCCACTTGTTGAGATTGTTTTAGAGAGGACTTGGCCATTGGATAGGGAGTAAAAATAGACTTCTAAATTCCTTTCAGTTTTAAGATTCTCTTACTTGATCTGTGATCTCCGGTTTCTCCATTAGTCTTCTGCAGCATCCCTTTGTGGTAATGTAATATTATAGAAGTAAATTGTTGTGGGACAACTGCAAGTGATTTCAGGAAGTAACTTCAGGCAAAGGTTGTTACAGAACATGTTTCTGTCTTGGAGTTCATGCATCTCCAAACGATGAGGCCATAGTCTTTTTTTTTTTTTTTTTTTTTTTTGAGACAGGGTCTCACTCTGTCACCCAAGCTGGAGTGCAGTGGCATGATCTTGGCTCAATGCAACCTCCTCCTCCCAGGCTCAAGCCGTCCTCCCACCCCAGCCTCCTGAGTAGCTGGGACCACAGGCACACACTACCACACCCGGCTGTTTTTTTGTATTTTTAGTAGAGATGGGGTTTCGCCTTGTTGCACAGGCTGGTCATGAATTCCTGAGCTCAAGCCATTAGTTATTTTTCCTGATCCTCTCCCTCCACCCTCCTGTAGGCCTCAGTGTGTATTGTCCCCACTATGTGTCTATGTGTTCTCATCATTTAGCTCCCACTTAGAAGTGAGAACATGTGGTATTTGGTGTTCTGTTCCTACAGTAGTTTGCTAAGGATATAGTCTTATGCAGTTTATTGGCAGTTTCCCAACCCCTGGCTGTTATTAAGATGATGATATCTGGCCAGGCATGGTGGCTTACGCCCATAATCCCAGTGCTTTGGGAGGCCGAGGAGGGCAGATTGCTTTGAGCTAAGGAGTTCAAGACCAGCCTGGGTAACATGGTGAAACCCCATCTCTACAAAAAATACCAAAAAAAAAAAAAGATAGTGCTATCTGCTAGCATATCCAATGACATTTTCTCAAGCGTTGCTCTACTGCTAATCAGCTTGGGCAAGTGAACCAAACCTCAAAGGTCATTTGGGGAAGCCATCTGAAGGGCTGATATGGCAGCGACTTCACTCACCACATTTAGCCACTCATTTGATCCAAAATATTAGGTAATTTTCCAACTTTTTTTTCCTTTTTTTTTTTTTTTTCTGATACGGAGTTTCACTCTTGTCGCCCAGGCTGGAGTGCAGTGGCACAGCCTTGGCTCACTGCACCTCTGCCTCCCAGGTTCAAGTGATTCTTCTGCCTCAACCTCCCAAGTAGCTGGGATTACAGGCACCTGCCACCACACCCAGCTAATTTTTGTATTTTTAGTAGAGACGGAGTTTCGCCGTGTTGGGCAGGCTGGTCTCAAACTCCTGACCTCAGGTGATCTGCCCGCCTTGATCTCCCAAAGTGCTGGGATTACAGGCGCGAGCCACTGTGCCCGACCTTTTTTTTCCTTTCTTAATTACCAAGCACAGTCACCATCTTTGCTTCAAGGTTCTGTTATTCTATACCTCTGAGATACTAGGAACTAGCCTGGTGTGGTGGCACGTACCTGTAATCCTAGCTACACAGGAGGCTGAGGCAGGAGGATCACTTGAACCCAGGAAGCCAAGGCTGCAATGAGCCATGCTAGTGCCACTGCACTCTAGCCTGAGCAACAGAGATCCTGTCCCAAAAAAAAATACAGTAGTTCTCTGGTCCTTTCATGAGTTGGGTTTTGTTCCTCTGACATTAAATTACATTCCATAGGACAAAATAGCTCAATATTTGGCCCAGAGAAAGGGTAACCCTACTTTTCAAGTCATCCCACGTTATTTTGACATCTTTAAGAGAATAGCATTATCTCTCATCCTTTGGCCTCTGGGTAGAGATTTAAAACCTCTGCTTTGGCCAGGCGCGGTGGCTCACGCTTGTAATCCCAGCACTTTGGGAGGCCGAGGCGAGCGGATCATGAGGTCAGGAGATCGAGATTGAAACCCTGTCTGTACTAAAAATACAAAAAAAATTAGCCGGGCGTGGTGGCGGGTGCCTGTAGTCCCAGCTACTGGGAGAGGCTGAGGCAGGAGAATGGCGTGAACCCGGGAGGCGGAGCTTGCAGTGAGCCGAGATTGCGCCACTGCACTCCAGCCTGGGCGAGAGAGCGAGACTCCGTCTCAAAAAAAAAAAAAAACCTCTGCTTTGCCACCATGTGACTGTACTTGAATTTCCTTTAGCTCAAACTTAGTATCATCTGTCTCATCATACATACATACACACAATATTTTAGAAATCGAATTAAGCTTGGCTTATTTATAGGTAAATCACCTTCTGAGCCTCTGATTCCCAAGAGGGTTGGTCTTATTCACATATCCCAAGTCATCTCAGAAGTTGATGGTGGCAGGATGACCTTGAGCCAAGAAGGAGCACAAGATTCCTTCCCTCTTCAGCAGAAGATCTTGGTCTGTTCTTTGATGCTCTTGATCAGGCAGTTGAAAATCAAAGAGGTCACTCTGGGGAAGGTAAGTTGGGATGAAGCAGACGGAACGGAGGTAGAGATCAGAATCTGCTTTGCAGAGCAGGTATTTCCCAAAAGGCCTATGATACTTCAGCTGATGATGAATTTAAAATGGATTTTAACAGTGAGAATTAATACTGGTACTATATAAAAGGCACCCATTTCCCTTGGGTTGTGGTTGAGAGTTTACCATTAATCTTTTCCCTATCCTCCCCTTCATTTCTGCATCTCTCTAGGAAATATATAAAGCCCCTTTCCTACATTACTGTATAGGTTTTCGGGAATATCTACAGAAGCCTGTTCAAGGATTTTATTGAAAAGAGGAAGAAATAGGGTATTCAGATAAGTTTTTGCAAACCTAGACTCAGGTTTCTTAAATGATTAAAGGCTATAAGCAATGTGACTTTTAAGCAGCATTTGTTCTCCCTTGTTTCCTACCAGTTATATGAAGCCTACAGTAAAGTCTGTCGCAAACAGCAGGTGGCGGCTGTGGACCAGTCAGAGTGTTTGTCACTTTCAGGGCTCTTGGAAGCCAGGGGCATTTTAGGATTAAAGAGAAACAAGGAAACCCGTTTGACAAAGGTACAACTGCTTTTTTGTGACAGTGTTTTTAATTGTCCTATTTTGTAGATTGATGCTAAAGTAAAGGTTTATTGTTAAACAAGATGACCACAATTAGTTAAACAAGTCGTTTTTTGTTAGGTAAGGTTTAAGGGCTGTAAAGATGGGAGTGTGATATGAATATTTTTTCAGGCCATTGGAAAAAGAAAGTGTTTAACTTGCTTGGCTTTTGCGAGAAAAAGTTTAATATGGTAGAAGTTTGTGTACTGACAACTTTGCTTTTGTGAGTTCTCCAGTGTAAAAAATCCTTTTCTCTTCTTTCCAGGTGTTTTTCAAGATTGAAGAGAAAGAAATAGAACATGCTCTGAAAGATAAAGCTTTAATTGGAAATATCTTAGCTACTGGATTGCCTTAAATTCTTCTCTTACACCCCACCCGAAAGTATTCAGCTGGCATTTAGAGAGCTACAGTCTTCATTTTAGTGCTTTACACATTCGGGCCTGAAAACAAATATGACCTTTTTTACTTGAAGCCAATGAATTTTAATCTATAGATTCTTTAATATTAGCACAGAATAATATCTTTGGGTCTTACTATTTTTACCCATAAAAGTGACCAGGTAGACTCTTTTTAATTACATTCACTACTTCTACCACTTGTGTATCTCTAGCCAATGTGCTTGCAAGTGTACAGATCTGTGTAGTGGAATGCGTGTATATTTACCTCTTTGCTCAAACATGAGTGGGTATTTTTTTGTTTTTTTTGTTGTTGTTTTTGAGGCCAGGTCTCACCCTGTTGCCTAGGCTGGAGTGCAATGGCGCATTCTCTGCTCACTACAGCACCCGCTTCCCAGGTTGAAGTGATTCTCTTGCCTCAGCCTCCTGAGTAGCTGGGATTACAGATGCTCACCACCGTGCCCAGCTAATTTTTTAATTTTTAGTAGAGACAGGGTTTTACCATGTTGGCCAGGCTGGTCTTGACCTCCTGACCTTCAAGTGATCCACCCACCTCGGCCTCCCAAAGTGCTGGGATTACAGGCGTGAGCCACCATGCCCAGCCATTAAGGTATTTTGTTAAGAACTTTAAGGTTAGGGTAAGAAGAATGAAAATGATCCAGAAAAATGCAAGCAAGTCCACATGGAGATTTGGAGGGCACTGGTTAAAGAATTTATTTTGTTTTGTAGTATACTATGTTCACGGTGCAGATACTACGACATTGTGGCATTTTAGACTCGTTGAGTTTCTTGGGCACTCCCAAGGGCATTGGGGTCATAAGGAGACTATAACTCTACAGATTGTGAATATATTTATTTTCAAGTTGCATTCTTTGTCTTTTTAAGCAATCAGATTTCAAGAGAGCTCAAGCTTTCAGAAGTCAATGTGAAAATTCCTTCCTAGGCTGTCCCACAGTCTTTGCTGCCCTTAGATGAAGCCACTTGTTTCAAGATGAATACTTTCGGGTTGGGTTTTCATCTAAACACATTTTTTCCAGTCTTATTAGATAAATTAATCCGTATGGTTGGTTAATCAAGAGTCTTCTGGGTTTGGTTTGGTGGCATTAAATGGCAATTTGTGACTGAGACACCAGAGGGCACCCTTATAACATTGACTACTTTGAAAGGGGATGCTTGAGGCTGAGGTAGTTTTGAGGGAAGGGGGGAAGTTCTAGTTTGATTTGTTCGGGAGATTGCTGTCCTTTCATAACTGAAACAAATGCTTGAAATGTAAACCATATGTGATATGAATGATCTGAGAGCCAGTGATCAAGTCTGCTTTTCCCTGAGCTCTCCTGCTGCCGCCTCTACCTTTCTGACATGGCCTTCCATTTGGGAACTTGATACGTGTGCAAGTGATCTGTTGGCCACTGTTTCATCCATCCTGACCACTGTATCCTTGTAATGTGACCTGAGCTACAACAGGTGGTATGGGATAGAGGCAAGGAAAGCAGAGAGAGCCCTCTGAAATGAACACTACCCACTGGTGTGTGTAGCACAAGATAGTCTGTAGGCATGAGTCTGAATGTGGTTCTCACACTCCTTTACTAGAGTATTCATTCCCTCTGAAGGTAGTTTGAACATGGAAACACAGTTCTATACCTAGAAGGTTGGAAAGTGTCTGGGACTATAAGGGTTAACAGGCATAATTGCAAAGATTGTCCGAAGGCTGATGGGAAGCAGAGACTGAATGGGATTGAGAACAGATGCGAAGCTTGATTTAAATTACATTTTATTGGATGCTGCAGCCTTAAGAGACGTGACTGCTTTACAGTTTGTTTCCACACTGTGGGCAGCTGCTGTCTGTTCTGTGTCCACAGTAGGATCCTGCCCAATAAGGAGCAGCCTCCCCACCTCGTTGTCTTTGAGGCTTGGCGCCTTCCTCTTAACTGTAGGGCTTGAGTCAGGAACATGGCTTGACTCGAAGTGGGGCTGCTATGTATCCTCCCTGGCTTCCAGCCAAAATCACATTGGTAGATTCAAAGGGGCCAAATTTCTTTCCCCTCTTTCTCTCCCTTTCCCCTGGTTTTGGAAATAGGGTTTTCTGTCTATTGATTTGTTAGTTTCCTTTTCTTTACTTCTCCCCTCACTGTCAATTTCTAGGTCATTGCTGCTCTTAAGATTTTAGCAATTGGAACAGGGTTGGTTCTGTCAATGATGCGTGAAGCAGACTTAGTGTCCCTGCTTGGCTTCCGCTGCCCTTGTGGGAGCAAAAGCTGATATATGTTTGTCAGTAAAGTCTTAAGTGTAATTCAGACTGCTGAGGAAGAAAGCCCTTTCCTTGCTGGCTTTTCTCCCTGAAGCTGAGAGCTTCAGGAAGGTGGTAGGAGTTTTAGTGGGATGGGATGGGATGGGCTTGTGGTTAGCAGTTTTTGCCAGGATCATAGGCTGCTTCACTTAGAGTAGTGGCAAAGATGCTGACCTACATTCTTCCTTTTGAAGGTGATGGAGCGTGTGTCTATATCCTGGTTTATCTCTCCCCCCCACCCCAAGGAAGCTGATTAAGCTTCCATAGAGTGTTGGGTATTGCCATGGAAAGAGCATAGACAAAATAAATTGGTGTGTGTTTCAACCCCAGAGCTGCCACAGACATTTCTAGCTCAATGGAGACTTGCCTGTGGCTAGGTAACTCTGCAAGAAAGAATGTGTGAGGTCCAGGCTGGGTGTGGTGGCTCACGCCTGTAATCCAGCACTTTGGGAGGCCGAGGTGGGCAGATCACCTGAGGTCAGGAGTTCGAGACCAGTCTGGCCAACATGGCGAAACCCTATCTCTACTAAAATAAATTAGCCAGGCATTGTGGCATTGTGGCATGTTCCTGTAATTCCAGCTACTGGGAGGCCAAGGCAGGAGAATCACTTCAACCTGGGAGGCAGAGGTTGCACTTCAGCTTGGGCGACAGAATGAGACTGTCTCAAAAAAAAAAAAAAAAAAAGGCCGGGTGTGGTGGCTCACGCCTGTAATCCCAGCACTTTGTGGGGCCAAGGCGGGCGGATCACTTAAGGGTCGGGAGTTCAAGACCAGTCTGGCCAACATGGCGAAACCCCGTCTCTACTAAAAGTACAAAAATTCACCAGGTGCTGTGATACACACCTATAATCACAGCTACTTGGGAGGCTGAGACGAAAATTGCTTGAGACTGGGAGGTGGAGGTTGCAGTGAGATGAGGTCATGCCACTGTACTCCAGCCTGGGTGACAGAGTGAGACTCTGTCTCAAAAAAAAAAAGAAAAAAAAAATGTGTGAGGTCTAAGCTACCCAGAGATCGAAAAGTTGGCAGAGCCTTATTCTCTTATTCTCTCTGTGCCCCCCCTTTTGCATTGCTCCCTACCTTTACTAAGTGTCCCTTTGACTATACATCAGGCCAGGTGTGGTGGCTCATGCCTGTAATGCCAACACTTTGGGAGGAGGCAGCAGCCAGAGGATTACTTGAAGTCAGGAGCTTGAGACCAGCTTGGGCAACATAGTGAGACCCCCTTACCCTTCTCTACCAAAAAAATCTTAAAAATTAGCTGGGCATGGTGGCACGCACCTGTAGTCCTAGCTACTCGGGAAGCTGAGATGGGAGGATGCTTTGAGCCCAGGAGTTCAACTCAGCATGGGCTATGATCACACCACTGCATTACGTCCTGGGTGACAGAGCGAGACCCTGTCTCTAAAAATAAAAGACAAAGCAGATACACCAATAAGAATGAGAAGTTGGGAATAAGATGTGACTTGGGTTTTATATATATATATAAATATATATATATATTTTAGATGGAGTCTCGCTCTGTCACCCAGGCTGGAGCAGTGGCGCGATCTCTGCTCACTGCAAGCTCCGCCTCCCGGGTTCACACCATTCTCCTGCCTCATCCTCCTGAGTAGCTGGGACTACAGGCGCCCGCCACCATGCCCGGCTAACATTTTTGTATTTTTAGTAAAGACGGGGTTTCACTGTGTTAGCCAGGATGGTCTCGATCTCTTGACCTCATGATCCGCCCGCCTCGGCCTCCCAAAGTGCTGGGATTAGAGGCTTGAGCCACCATGCCTGGCCGGTTATATATTTTTTAAATATCTTGAGACATGTTACCTTGACTGCTGAGGGAGGACAAAAGAGAGCCAAGATTGAAATTTTATTTACATTTGTATCTGTCCTTAGCAATTAGTATAGTGCCTAATACCTGGTAGGTACTCAATAGTTGTTGAACAGATAAATGAACCAAATAAGGTGCTGCCTTTCCCTCCATGGTGAGAACAGTTCTAAGCTGAAGGTAAACGGTGGTGGTACTTTCGCACAGAGGTGGAGCAGGCCCCTGCATAAGAAGGGTGCTCTGTCTTACAAAATGTGTCTTGGCACAGTTTTGGAGCATTTATTAGCCTCACAGATGCATTCCAATCACTCCCTCTGATGCAGTGGCATTTTGCTTGAGGCAACTTCCATGTTGCTGGTGGGACGCTTTGGCTATGAGGGGAAGAGTCTTATCTACAGGCTGTGAAGAGGGCTGCCTGTCTGGATGTTACTCAGTGTGGCTAGATTGGCCAGAAGCTGGGTCTCTAGGCAAGGGTTTAGGGAGGAGCCCACCTTTGATGTCCCACTTTTTAACTTGGAGCAAGTCGTGATCTCAGGTTCTTCCTGAAAAGATAAGATACCTTCTCTTAAGCTACAAACAGTGCAGGTCTTCCTCTTAGAAGAGGTGTTCCGTAAGGGGAGAAGGTGTGCCCGCTGACCTCCCCTTGATTTTCAACCCCAGCCCCAAGGCACTGGCAGTGGAAGTTAATTGGGTGCAAGGGGCTTGGGTAAAGGCTGAAGACTGGCGAAAGGAGAGAGCCAGCTTCGTTTTTTAAAAAGCTCTAATTGAGTTCTGAATCAGCCTCACTCCCTTTGATCCCTCCTCTGTTTCCCACACTGCCTGAAAGAGCTAGATCAGCAATTTATAACAAGGGTGCGCCTGCTCCCAGCACCGCCCCCCGCTCCTGACGCTCTCTGCTGCCGCCATCCACTGCTTGTCTCCTTCAGTTAAGATAATGAAGATGCTGAGAGATAAAATGTGTATTTAATAAGGGTGGGGGTAGGGAGGCGGAAAGGGGCAACCAGGGCCTTCCCTAATTTGGGGCCTCGCCAAGACTTAAGCTGAAAGCAAAGCTAGAGTAAGACTTGGCCCCAGGGTGTGGGGGTTTCTGGGCCTCAATCCAGCTGACTTCACTGCTTGCTGTTTGCCCTAAATTCCCCCACCTCCACCCTCTCACCCCTACACTGCTTTCTCCTTGCTCCCAATGGGAAAAAGGATTCTTGCTTTGACTTTCTTTTCAGCTGGTAACTTGGCCTTTGGTGCAGTGCCCCCCACCCCAGTGTCAGCTGCAAGGTTGGGCTAGGGCAGCCCCCTCTAGCCTAGGCCTGTAGAAGCTGTGGGTTCACAGTGGGGGGTGAAAAAGCTGGAGTTAATGAAGACCAGCTGCTAGTCTGGGTTCTGCCTACAGCTAGCTGGAGGCCAGCCTTTGGTGGTGGTTGGTGGGGGGTGGGGTGACCTCCATCCATGGGCACAAGGATATCCTATGGCAGCTAGGCTTGTGCTTCTCTCTGAGCTTAGTTTTATCCTTAGTTTATAAGAGAGTAGTCTGTTTCCTTCTTCCCCTACTCCTCCTCCCCAAATAACACTCAGCTCTTATTGAACTTTATAACTGTAGTGGTGGCCCAGCTGAGATCTGAGGATCTCCAAACCCTTTTGTAAACACTCATTAACTGCCTGGGAAGAACGAAGCCGTGTTTAACAGCTGGGAGAGAACTGGGGCACATTAGGGTGAAAGGTTTGACCTAAGCTCACCCCATGGACTCCACCCTGGGGCCTTCCATCCTTAGTCCAGCTCCTTTACTCAGTTCTTCCTGCAAGACAGAAAGAGGTGGAGGCATTGCTGGTGTCTTCCCTTCCAGAGAGAGGCCATGCCCTCTCCCCTCAAGTCTGTCCCTGACTTCCTCTGGCCCTTCCCCTAATGACATTTTCCCTGCTCTGCTGCTAGAGATATGTGCAACTCTCCTTGCAAAATGTTCTCAATCCACAACTTCAGAATTCTTATCCACCTTTCTCTTGCCCATCTAGTCCACCAAACCTGAATTCTCCCTTTTGAGCTACTGAGAAGACTGGCTATACTAAACTGAATCAGTGACCTTGAAGTTGATCTGTTGTATTGAGGTCCCTCTGCCCGTATATTTATCCTGAATGGTATCTAGGAAAATATTCTCTCTTTAACTTGTTTATAAAGATTCGGGACATTACTGAGGGCTGGGTAGGGGCACTAGTTGACCTCTAGGTTCTACATCCTGTTCTTCCACTGACAATTACCATTTCCAGTAACAGATGTAACCCAAAGTCCTTTTTTGTTTTTTTCTCCTTCCCTAACCGCACCTGTTTATACTGTTGCCTATATATGTATATTTGCAGACCCCACACATTCCCAGATACACATATATTGGTCCTACATGTTTCTCCTGTTTCCAGCTGCCATCTAAGTGAGCCTGCACTTTTTACATGCTGAAAATCTGTTTTTTCACCCTTGATGGCCTCCTAGGCACTTGGGAATAATTGGGAGGGATGAAGGGACTCCTGCAGTCCATGAGGAAGAGGACAGAAGTGAGCGCCCAACCAGAATGAATGCTCCCTTTCCAAAATCTCTAGCTGAATGCCTTAGCAGCAGTGGCAGGGAAAGAGATCTTAACCCCACCTCCAGCACCAAAACCTAAATCCATCTGCTCAGGGCAGGCAGGAAGAAATGTCTGTTTTCTCCTGTTTCAGGTCATCCTATCCTCGAGTTATCCATATGCTGTGTATTTGAGACAGGGAACTGTTCCTGTCCCCAGCCGATGACCAGACGCCCATCTTTCTTCCAGTGGGTTATTTCTCCCCCATCAGTCCTCCGCTCTGCGCCCGCTGACCCAGTCGGGGCTGGTGGAAGAGGGCGAGGAGAGCCTTCTGCTTGGCGGGTGGGCTTTAGGACCCAACGGGAACCCGTGCCTCTTGCAGCAGCCTAACCCAGAAGCAGGGGGGAATCCTGAATCGAGCTGAGAGGGCTTCCCCGGTTCTCCTGGGAACCCCATCGCCCCCCTGCCAGCACACACCTGAGCAGGTAGGACCATGCACACCCCTTCCCAATTCTTCTTTGGCCGCCTTTGACCCCGGCATCTGCTTCTGATCTAGCCGTTTCCTTCTCGCCAGTTCTGGCTTTCCCCATCCCTCCTCTCCCGTCGCTCACTGTAGTCCTAGGAGGTGGGAGCCTGGGAACAGTGGGGTGTCTGAAAGCTCGGAACCCTCTGCACCCTCCAGCACCCTTCCTGCATTTCTCCTGAGGCAGTTCCCGTTCTCTAGCTAAGAGTGGGGAGTAGGGGGAAGGTCTGCCCAGGCCCCACGCCCTTGCACCCTCCTTTGCAGTATTGCCTAATACCCCTTCCCCCACCTCACCTAGACTAGAGAAGTGGCAAGTGCTGAGGTAACAGAGAGAGGAGAGAGCCAGAGAGGGACCTGAGCTTTCCCGAGGGATTTCTTTCTTGCTTCCTCACCCAAAGAGCTCAGGACTTTGCCCCTACTCCCTACACACCTTGTAGGGGAACTAATGTCCCCTTCCAGGTTCATCTCACACTTGGGTGGCTAAAGCCTTTGCTAGAGGGTAGTGGAGGTTGTGAGCATTTTGGTGAGCTTTTCCTCTAGGAAAGTTCTTTCAGCTTAGAGCCCCCATCCCTGTCAACATCTCAACACCTACTGCAGAAGCCTCCACCCCACCCCTGTGTGTGTGTGTGTGTGTGTGTGTGTGTGTGTGTGTGTGTGTGTGTAGAGACAATGTGGTTATAAGATCTAGAAGCTTTGGATAGAGGTGGCTGCATGCATTGAAGGGGAAGGATACCAGAGTGTGGCCCAGGCCAGAACAGGCTCAGTCCAGATGGCTAGGGAAGGGGGTGTGGACCAGATTGAGGAGGTCACCCAGCCTTGCCAGCTCCCTGAGCTCCCTGGCTTTCAGAATCTCGGGCTCCTGGTGTTTCTCTAGAGCTACAAGGTCCCCAAGCTTCTGCCCTGCTACAGGCTCTCTGGGAGAGGGCTAGATGGCACCTACTGTTTACAGTGGCTTATTTTTCTCTCCGGTGGTGGGCAGACAGGCCCTGCTCTCTGAAGATCTAGGGCATGTCATTCTGGTTTGGTGGGTTTACAGGAAGGGTGTACACCTTGTCTGATTTACCATGTGTGAGTGTGTGTCTTGCTTCTGGGGGTAGTAGACTGGGGAGGGGAGTGAGAGAAGAGACTGGTCACACGGAGGGAACTCCTCTAGCTCTCAGTGTATGATAGGAGTGGGTGGCATGTCCCCATCTGGTACCTCTGTCTAGGTGTGGGGTGTGCTCTGCATTCTTCCATGGCTCCCCGGGTCCCCTAAAGGTTGGTTTTGGAGGACAGGGTGGATAATGGAGTGGCTTCAGACTTCGTTCTGGTCTTGATCCAACAAGGAAATTAGAGATTCTGACTGTGAGCAGTGGACTGGGAATCAGAGGTCTGAACTGGAGACTTAGCCTGGCTACTTAACTATGTGTGCTTATATAGGTCTTCCCCTTCGCTAAGCCTCAGTTTCTTCATTTGTAAAAATGGCGATTAGTAGCAAGCAGGGACATTGCCACTAAAACCACACAGATAATGTATCGTAAAGCTCACTGCAAACGGTAGTAATGGCTGGGGGGATCTAGGATGGAATCCTCTTCCTAAATCTAGGTCAATCTCTCTGCCTTTAGTTTTCTTCCCCCATCCTTTGCCCATCTGGGGGATGGAGGAACTAGGCAGGGCTATTGCCCCGGTTACTGCAGAATTCCCCTAATGCAGGTTGTAGCTGTTACCAGAGCACCTGTGGTCACAGAGTACAGATCTCTCCACCAGGCATTTCTTCCTCTGGGGCCCCCTACTTGCTCCCCTGAGCCATGTCTCCACCTTCCTTCTGCCATCCCTGCTTGGCGTCCTTGTCTCTCTCTCCCCTGCCCAGTGGCCTCCTTGTCCGGCTCACTGGGCAGGAGACCTAATCGGATTCGACAGCTGAGATATGTGTGGCGGCTAAGAGCAGGCGGGAGGGAAGCCAGTGGGAGGATGGTATGAGGACTGCCCCTGGCACTGCCCCGGCCTCCCAAGCACCACCTTGGGCCTGCTGATTTCTTACTTGGCTTGACCCCAAGGAAGGGGTGCCAGAGGAAGCTCAGGAATGAACAGGCTGGGGTCTGGAGACTAGGAGAGGAGGAAACACACCAAGGTCCTCAGGACCTGGTTGATATTTGATGACCTTAATGTCAGTGTCTCTGACTCTGACAAGGAGGAAGGGACAGCGATGAGCCAGGCTGACCCCCACCACCCCATTCCCATAGCCCCACTTTCTTCTCTCTTCTTGTTCAGAAATGTGTTCACTTTGCCTCATCTAGCTTCTTTGGCCAGTACCTGCTTGTAGGTCACATCTGGGAACTTCTGGGGGTGCCACATGTCTGCCTCAATCTGGGCTGTTTCCTCCCCTCCAAGGTATTTCACTCTCTCTGGGCTGGGTGCCAGGACTCCTGGGTTTCCCGCCTGCCTGTGGTGCAGGGCTCCCCTGCAGGGCTCCAGAGAGTCGCTTAGCTGGTTTCCTTCCTCCTGTGTGGGGAGGGCTTTCCCCTAGGGCTGGGAGGTGTCAGGAATCCCAGGTGGGACAGGGGTGGGGGCACAGTAGCCTCTGGCACTGTAGCATCCCAGCTTCTCCCTCCTAGCCTCTGACTCAGCTTGGGGGCAGCACATGCCCAGCCTGGCAGGCATGGCCTATTCTTGCCTCCAGGCTTCTGTCTTTACAGAAGCCTACATCTCCTGCTCTCATTTTTTAGCCTTTTTCCCCATGATATCTGGGGGTGGCTATCGAAATCCCTGGTTTTGGGGAGCAAGGGACTAACATAATTGAGGCTGGGGCACTATTTTGTCTTCCCTCCAGTTGGGCCAGGATGAAGGAGACTGTCACAAACTTCCCCAAGCCAATTCCTTCTGCCCTCAAAAGACCAGTCAGTGGAGCCAGGCCCTGCCCTCTGGGTGCCCACAATGTGGTTGGCACTGATTTGTCAGAAATTGGGAAGGTTTCCCTCTAGACCGCTTGCCTCCTTTCTCCTCCTCCCGCAGGGTAGGGGCAGCTCTGTGATTGCAGGCACTTATGGGCAGGCCTCCCCCTAGGGAAGGGGTGTGGGATGCCCCCAGGATGGCCAAGTTGGCACTAGCCCCAGGCTGGAGTGCTGGACATGATTCTGACCTGGGAGTTAGTGGGGGTAAGGCAGGGCATGGGCCTCCCTGCCCCCCTCATTTCCTGCTCTTTGGGCAGCTGTGGGCGAGAAAGGCTGCAGGGACTATTTTTAGTTGGTCAGTCCCCTGGCAGGAGGGACGTGCAGAAAAGCACGGGGCAGGCAGAGGGGCTGGCCAAGGTGAGGGTAAGCAGGCAGGCAGAGGAGTGAGGAAGGGTCAGAGGGGCAAAAGACAGAGAAAGGAGGCATGGGGAGCAGGGGCAGGACCTTACCCAGAGGGGCCTGACCCAGGTAGATGGGCCGGGCTGGACTGGGTGGAAGAGTCCTGGCACCCTTCAGGGTTTTCTTTATCCAGCTGGACTCAGAGCTGGAAGGGGTTTTAGAGGCTACCTAGGCAATCCCTTCCCCTTGCAGAGAAGGAAACTGAGGCCTAGAGAGAACACTCAATCAGTCATTGGCTGTGTTGAGACCTGAACCCAGGCCCTCCCTTTGCACCATTTTTCTGTTGTCATGGTTCCTCGCCACACCTCAGTGTGCTTCCCTCCCCTACTGCAGCAAAGAGGACCATGAGCCAGGCACACCTGGTCCATTTTCCCATCTGCTTGTTTGTGCAGGGTCTCTGAAAATCTCGACTTGGTTTGTTTATAAGTCTCCATGTGGACAGAGTCTGTGTCCAGGCTGGAAGGAGGTCAGAGTTGGGTTTGTCTGGGTGGCCTGTGGCCACTGGTGTGAATGGAGGTGCTGGACAGGCTCCAGTAGGCTCACAGGCTGGTAAGCTGTGGGGCTAGGAGACACCTTACAGAAGGGATGTCCAGACTCCCCAGAGCCCTTCGTGAGCCCACCTCCTGCCCTGCCCAGGACCTGTGGGTCATGGTGGTTGTTTGCCAATCTCCCCAACGAAAGAAGGGAGCAGGGCTGAGGAGTGGGGAGATTTCTACTGGCTTCTGATCGCTAGTCAGAAGGAGGCCCCCTCTGAGGCCTGGAGGCAGGGAAAGTTGGGGCAAGTTGGGGTGTGTATGGGGAGAAAACTCAATGGAGAATTTTGGTCCCTCAGAATTCAGTCTGCTTTCTGTCTTCTGCCTCAGGATCTCCCCACAGGCCACCATGTTGCACAGCTGCAGGGGGAACCATTCCATAGACTATGATGTGAATGGCACCCCCAGGGGTTGTTCAGGGCCCTGCCTGTGTAGCCACACGTGGTGCATCTGTCTCCCACCTTCTTCCTTCAAATTAATTCAGACCCAGCTAGAAGGAGGTGTTCCAGACAGGCCTTAATCCAACACCCTGTCCCCTACCCTGCCTCATGCCACTCAACATCTCCTATTCCTCTGCTGCCCACCCCCAATGCACCAAGCAAGTCATAGTGCACCACCAATTGTGGTGCAGGAGCCCCTTCCCTTCTCTCAGTTTCTGTGTCTCTTGGGGGCTGATTTATCATGCCCCCCATCAGGCCTATTGCGGTGTGTGAGAAATCAATAGTGCAAATGGATTGAGGCTGTTTAGCCTGTCAACTCCCCTTGGGCCCCACCAACTCTTCTGGGACTTGTGGAGTTGCTCAGTCCCCTTCTGGCTCAACATACACATTTTTTTTTTTTTTTTTTTTTTTTGAGACGGAGTCTAGCTCTGTCGCCCAGGCTGGAGTGCAGTGGCGCAATCTCGGCTCACTGCAAGCTCCGCCTCCCGGGTTCACGCCATTCTCCTGCCTCAGCCTCTCCGAGTAGCTGGGACTACAGGCGCCCGCCACCACGCCCGGCTAATTTTTTGTATTTTTAGTAGAGACGGGGTTTCACCGTGGTCTCGATCTCCTGACCTCGTGATCCGCCCGCCTCGGCCTCCCAAAGTGCTGGGATTACAAGCGTGAGCCACCGCGCCCGGCCAACATACACATATTTAGTGGTTGTAGCCAGAGCACTGAGCACAGGAATTATTCTTTCTGTTCGTCTGTCTCATTGTATCTCTCTCATATACTGGGCTGGTCTTAGCATGACAAATACTCTTGAACATTTATTTTCTAGCTTGGGTGGAGGGGCTTAAAGGGCAGTAGGCTGCCAGCCAGAGGTAGGGAGGGAGGCAGGTGGGTGAAGGATATGGCGGGTGGAGGGGTGGGTGGGGGTGGGGACTAGCTGGGGAAGGGATTGGGTGACAGCCCACCCCATCAGCTCTGGTAACTCAATCCCTGCACCCCACCCTCCCAATTTCCCTCCTGCTCAACAACTTCAGCAGCTGCTGGCAGAAGCAAGGCTGGCAGAAGTGTGTATGAGTGCATGTGTGTATGGGGGGAGAGGATGAGAGGGGCTGTGGAGGCAGGGAGTGCTGCCAGGACATGTTAAAGGAGACTCACAGCCTGGGTACAACTTGGGTGGCAAGAGGAGGTGGGGCAGGTGGGAGAGTGGGTGGTGAGTGATGGGCAGGCTGCAGTGGGGGCAGGGCAGCCCAGGGGTCTCACAAAACTTGTTGGCACTGGAGCAGGGCTTGGCGTGGTGGGGTGGGCAGTGGTGGGGCAGGGGCTGGCACAGACATTGCTGGCCCCAGAATGCTGAGGCCCATTCTTCGCCAGGGGGCGCATGTAACCATGGAGGGACAGTCTGCCCCTGTCTCCAATCCTTGGGCCGTGCCTGCTGGGCATCACAGTCTTGGTGGTGACTAAGTCACTTCTGTCCTGGGGCTGGCAAGGTGCCAGGCTCAGCTCTTCTTGGTAGGTGAGTCACTGCCCTGGCATCTCCCCCGGATGCAGCTGAGTCACCCAGCCATGCCTGCTAGGCAGGTGGGCACCATGCTTGTGGTGGGGGTGGAGGGCTATGTGTGCAGCCCCCAGTGTCTTCTCTGATCTCTCTCTGGCATGTCCTGGCCCCACCCATAAACCTGCAGAGCCAGGCAAGGAGGGCGCTTCCCCCTTGTGATCCACTAAGGGGTGAAGGAAGAGGGAGCAGGGCAGAGTGGAGTGGTATATGTTTGATTTGGAGTAAGTAGGGGAGGAGAGAGTTGAGGAGGGAACATTGATTGGGTTATATATATATGCATATATATATACACACACACACATATATATATATTTATTTATTTTAACAAAAAAGAGACAGGGTCTTGCTATATTGCCCAGACAGATCTTGAACTCCTGGAGTCAAGCAACTCCTGGAGTCCCACTTGGCCTCCCAAAGTGCTAGAATTAAAGGTGTGAGCCACCATACCTGGCCTGGGTTTGAATCCCAGCCCTGCCATTGACAAGCTGTATGATGTTGAGGAAGGCAATTTTCTTTCTGAGCCTCAGTTTTCTCATCTGTACAAAGGCAACAGGAGCCTGCCCCTTCAGGACTGTGAGAATCAAATGGAGTGGGCCTATTAAGGTAATTGTAGGAGGAGCTCCTTCTGGGATGAGCTAGGAGGCTTGGGAGGGGAAGAAGAGTCAGCTGGAGCTGGTTCCAACAAACTCCCGCACCATGGTCTTGGAGGGCCAATTGCTTCTCATCCTCTCTTCGGACTGTCACTTAATGCTGTTCTTCAGGAGTTTCCACAGGCTGTGAGAAGACAGCCTTGTTGTACTAGAAGTGTGGGCCCTCCTAGGGTGTCTCAGAGCTATATTTTATCTCTTTTGACTACTGAGAACTGCCACTGGCCCTGGTACCTGTCCGGACTCTCTTCCTTCACTTCCTCTAGTTTGAAGGGGGATGGGGCTCAGACTCCTCCCCCAGCCTATCTCCTGTGTGCAGGGAAACAGTAGGCCCCAAGGAGTGTCCTTCCTAAAGAGTGAGGCGCCCCGAGCCTGTGGCTTTTCTCTCTCTGCTAGTTTCCTGCTGCTCCCTGGGTACCCTTCTCTCCTCCTGCATCAGGGTCCCTGGTGGGAGGGGGTGGTGGAAGCCCTGTTATGAGCCCAGCACAGCTGGAGTTCAGCTGTTGCTGCAGATTGAAGACTCCTGGTCCCCCACCTGGGGACCTCTCCTGCCTTCTGCAGTCAAGCTTGGGTAGGGCTGGGCCTTGGACAGGTGGTACTGGTTGCCCTGGACAGGAAAGAAAAGCCCCAAAGATGTGCATGCTATGTGTTTGTACACACGGGTGCTGGTCTTGTTTGAGTGTCTGACCCCTGCGGGGGGTGGGTTTGTGTGTATGAATTTCTTCCCTCATCCACACATGGGGCTACTTCTATGTCTGTGCAGAAGTGTGCCCCACCCTCTGCTTCATGCCCTTGTCTGTGCACAAATGTGTTTGAATGTACTTGTTCATGCGTGGATGTGCATACATGCGTCGGGGGTGTACACATCCCTGCCCTGAATGTGCACGTGGAAATGCATTTGTACCAGGATGCCTGACCCTATGATGGCAGGTGTACCTGAAGGTCGTCCCACTTGGGAGGAAGTGTAGCTGTATGCATGCACGCTTGCATTCTTGTGTCCATGAGCCTTCCCCTCTAGCCTCAAGGAAAGAAGACCGGTAGGATCTAGGTTGGGAGGTGTCTGTGGGCACTGGGGGTGGGCTGGCGCTGACTCCAGTCCTGGGCTGGTTCTCACCTGGGCAGAGCTCCCTGCTGTTGGCGGGGCTCAGGCTGGAAGGCCCTTGGGGGAGCGCGGCTGGGGGGTAAGGGGTTAAGCGGTGGCGTCCACATCTGGGAGCCATTGGCGCATTCCTGCCGGCTGAGCGCATGTTTGCGGATGAATCTGGACAGGACAGGGCGGGAGGGGCTGGGCGGGAGGTTCGCACCGGCGGACGGAAATCCAGACGGGAGCGGGAGACAGCTCTGGCCCAGCGGGCGGGAATGGGCCTGGGGAAGCGCGGCCCAGCACTGCTGGGGCAGTTTCCCGTGCGCCGGCCCTCAGGGCAAAGCGTCTCGCCATCCTGGCTTGTCCTACCTTACCACGGCTCTTGGGCTAAAGCCAGGGACAATCAGATACTTCAGTTCTAGACCCGGCTCTGCAACCGGTGCGACCGTGTACAAAACCCAGTGCCTGCTCTTGGACTCTCTTTCCTCGTCTGTAAAGCGGGGTCCGTCGGACCAGTGGGTCTGAGAGCTCTGCCACCGGGTCAGGCTGAGAGTCTCCTCACTGGGCTGGAGGCCTGGGAATGCAGCACTTCCCCTTCCAGTGGGAAGTTCTGTGGGGGCACTTGTGGCCACTTCTCTGCCTGGGAACAGGGCGAGAGGGGAGTATTCTAAGCAATTCTGCTTTCCCTTAAGCCCGCCAGTGGACTGCTAGCGACGGGGACAGGATCCTCCCAAACAGAGCAGCAGGCTGGGAGGGGGGTCATGACTGTACTGGGGACTGGGGGTCTCTCAGATGGAGGGTGATTCAGATCCTGTCCAGCTGGAACATGAACAAGAGCTTTCCTGGCTTCTCCAGACTTGTTCGGGAGAGAGAAGCTTGAGTCTTGAGTCTTTGAGCACGGAGGGGTGCTCCTGGGCGCCCCTACTGGAAGATCCAAAAGTCTTGCCCTTTGAGGAGAAAAGTACTTTAAGGGGGCTGGGAGGGTGGGTTGAGCCAGAGTTCCTAGGATCCACTGGAGCTGGAGAGGTGTTTGGGGAAAGAAGAGATGTACTTGCGGGAGATCTACTCCTGGACTCCTTTTTTTTTTTTCTTTTTCTTGCAGCTGAGGTAATTAAGATCCAGGGAAGGGAAGTGACTTGGTCAAGGTCACACAGCTCTCAGTTCCAGCTGGTCCCTAGAAGAGGATTATAATGATAGGATTCAGGGGCTTGACAGCTAGGGCAGGAGTCACCGCACTCACTTCCATATTACGCCGCCGCCTCACTTCTCAGGTTTAGGTGTGGGTGTGTGTGTGGTTGGGGGGAAAGGAGTGTAGGATACCACACGCCGCGGTCTTCTCCACTGAGCGCTATTTTCATTCTTTCCGCAGAACCTTACCCCCTTCTCGCTCTGAATCTTCGGTTCTGGGTCTGAGGGAGGGATTCTCCCGGATTCCACGGTCCAGTCTTCAACTAGGAGCGGCTCCTTTAAGAATCGCCCTTCCCGGGTTCTATTAAGGAGAGGCGGGGGCGGGCGTGAGCATGTAGATCCGCCCCTGACTGGTGATTGGTCGGTGGGCGGGCAGGGGCGGGCCTGAGGGAGAGGGCCTCCCCCCACCTCTGCACCGTACCCTCCGCCCCTTCAGTCTGGGGCTCCGGGTAAAGTTTCAGCCTCCGCACGTGACTCGCTATGGCCGCTGCCGTCGCCCCGCGCCCCTGAGCCGCGGCCCCCCGGACGGCTCCTCTCCCGGGACCCCGCACCCTGATGCCGAGCAGCACCAGGGCGCCGGGTTAGGGCAGACGCTGTGCTCGCGGGCACCCCGAACGGGTTGCGTCCCCCGCTGCGAGGTAATTCCTCCCCCGGGGATTTTGGGGAGCCCCTGGTTCTTGCAGGCGTCGGGGCCCCATGTCCTGCCCCAGATTGGCGCTGCAGGAGGGGACTGGGTACCAGGAGGCCTCCGACGGGAACCCGGGGTTTCCTGGGCTTCCCAACTCGCTGCCGCCGTGTCCAGGGTGGGGGAGCCCCGTCTGTGTGTCTGCCTGCGCCGTGTCTTCGCGCGCAGCCTTGAGGCGTCTGGGGCCGTCTGCTGCGCGTGTCCCCCGCGCTCGAGCTGTTGCAGAACCGCCGCTGGGAACTTCTGTTCTTTTTCTCTTTAATAACAAGCAAAACAAAAAGACTTTCAAACCTGTTTGGGGAGAGATCGGATGCTCAACGGACTAGCCCCCTCTCTTTTTCCCTCCTGTTATCTGAGCTGCCCTGTGGTTTGGGGAGAATCAGCCAGGGGGCCCACTCCCACCAGAGGGAGCTGGCCGGGGGCGGGGCCCGTTCAGCTGGTGTTCCCCGTGGAGTGAGGGGAACCGTCAGAATTGGGTGCGGGAGCCAATGCAGTATGTGTGTAGGGGTGTTCCTGGGTCTTGTGCCACCATGGGGTGTGGGAACTTTTTGGGGTGAGGGGAAGACGGAATAGACTGACTTGTCGACTTTGCTCTGCTGAGGGTGTCTGGGACCTGGTGCCACCCACGAGGCTTGGAAGCTGCTGGCCAGATGTGTGTGTGAGCCTGTTGGGGGGTTGGGGGGACGGCTGGGAAATGAGCTTGGCTATGTCCCCTCGTCTCCTCTCTGGGCACTGCCCTATTGTCAGGCTGCTCCTTTCGAAAGACAGGCCTCCAGTGTGCTAGGGTGGGGATGGGGACCAACTAACCCGGAAACCAGACAGAAGAGCTCCCCAGCCTTGGAGATGTTTCCGCACCCTCCATCCTGTCTTGGATCAGATGCCCAGTGTGATGGCCTGGAAGGGTACCTCCTGCCCTCTCTGGCTCTGTCTTCTGTAACCAGGTTGCCTTCTGTCTGATGGCTGTGTGCACATATGTGTATGTAGATATTCTTGGAGAGGATTGTTTCTGAGAACACCCCCCGACCCCCCCCCCACCCCCTGCTGCTTACCCCAAGGATCACTTCTGCCCCTGACACTCCCTCTCAGTTTCCTGGCCAGGACATTCTGGGATGTCTCTTATACCCTTCCCTGGCTGCAGTCTTCATAGGGCAAGATTGCTTTGGGGGAAGTGGTTCTGTAAGGACCTTCCAGGTCTTGCTAGGAAATTGGACCTCAGGCCCCAAACTCTCCTACAGGGCTGGATGAAGAGGCTGTGCCGGGGAAGCCCCAGGTTGGAGTGGGGGTGGCTTGGAGCCTTGGGGCTTCCCCTAGAGGGGGCGGCAGGGGGTGGGTGGAGATGAGGCTGGGGGAAGGAACAAGAGAAAAAATATTTGGAGTTGGTTGTATGATGCTTCTTCCTGGAGGAAGAAGAGGGGGTGGTTGTGGAGTCAGGGAGTTTGTGGCTGTGAAAGATGGTATGCTGGAGGGAGCTGGGACATCAGTACTGCCTGGGAGTCTGGACCGTGTGGTGTCCTGAAAGAGAGGTCAGGAGGGTCAGACTGGAGTAGCCTCTTGGGAGCTGAGGATCTTGGATTTGCAAGGATTTTGAGGGTGTGATTGAGTGTACATGAGGTGTCACTGTAGGGGTTTCACCATCAGACTGGTGATGGTGGCACAGATGCAGTGGCAGTTCTGAGAAGATCCTGGGGTTGGAATGGCTTAATCCTGGCCACCTCCTCCTTCTTATAGCCCCTAAATCTCTATCCCTTCAGTCTGACCCTAAATGCCCCGGCTGCCACCCTGGGACACCTTTTTAGTCCCCTTCCTACTCCCAACCTTGAGGCAGCCTGGCAGGAAGCCAGCTGTGGGCAGCCCCATCCTGATCGCCCATGTGCCTCCCCCGCTGGGCACAGTCACCCACACATGCCATGACGTGGTTCCTGCCACCCCATCTAAGTATGGGGGAGAGGACATTGAGTGGCCCCTCAGGTCTGTTTTGGGGACATCCACCCAGACCCCAGGTAATGAGTGCCCGTTCCCCTAAACATTTAGTCTTGGAAGCTGACTCTGCCCTCTGGGACCTTTCCTCCCAGGCCACTTCTTGCTCAGACTCCAGTCTCAGGTGGGATGGTCCTCAGAACCGTGTGATGTGAGGGTGGGGCCTGTCCCAAAATACAAACCCCAATGCCCAGTTTCCAGTCCTCTTGGAAGCATGGGCAGGACAGGACTTAGGCTAGGCTGGAGGGGTAGGTATGTTTTGACCTCTGTGGGGTCTATTAATATTTGGGAGCACTGCCTGGGATCTGGGTGATAGGCATCTGGGGATGGTAATCCTGTCCTGCGACAAATAAGCGGGGTAATCTTCGCTTGCTCAGTACCCACACCCATCTTGTGTCGGTAGTTTTGGGAGTGTGGGAAGCTGGCAGGGCCCCTGGCAAGATGACCAGGGTTGTCTTGACTTACTAGGTTTTGGGAAAGGAGTATGGCAACTGATACCCCGGCTCCCAGGGGTTTGGCTGAACATTCTCTCTGACGCCTGCTGTCTTTCCTCCCTCTACTCCCCTCTCCACCCTCTGGCTGCTGTCTGGAGCCCACACGGTTTGTGGGGGGATGCGCGGTGGGGGGCAGGGCCTGGATCTCCATGTGTGTCCAGGGAGTATTCTGGGAATTGGCAGGATTGGCTGAGGGTGTCTGGGTGTCCCCGCAGGGTGGGCAGCATGTGGGGACCTGGCCTAGTGTGAGAATGTGTCAGCGTTGGTGTGTCTGTCCCCAGTCTGGCTCGGGTGTGGGTGTCTCGGGTGTGGGTGTCTCTTGCTTCGTCTGGATCTTGCCTCCCGCTCCAGTCCCGCCCTCCCCTCGCTCCCCCCTAGCTGGGACCGCCTGCTTGCTCTCCCTCTCTCCCCACAACTGGAGCCTCCCTTGCCTGTTCCAGGAATTTGGAGAGGAGGAGGAGGAGGAAGAGGCAGGCAGACAGACCTCCCACACTCTAGCCCGCCCACCTGGCATCATGGGGAAATGAAATAGGTGCTATGGAACTACATTTTCCCTGGCTTCCCTAGACCCTCCAGCACACATCATGAGGGCCAGGGGCCAGCTCTTATGGAAGGGCCATGGGCTGTCCACCCCTTTGGCCAGTGACACCTCCTTATACTTAGCATCCTGCCCCAAAGGGCCCCTGCTGGACCTCCAGGCACCACTGTCAGCCTGGGGAGCCAGTGGGGGGATTAGGCTGCTGCCAGGCTGGCCCGCACCTGTTGCCAACCCCAGCCCTATAACTGGAGCTTGCTAGGGAGGGGGCTGCAGAATGACAGGTGTAATTTGTGCAGCTAGGCAACTCTACCCCCCCCAGCTGGATATGCCTTTCCCTTCTGGCGGAACAAGGAAAGCCTTCCTCTTCGCCACTCCAAGTGTCAACCTGATCTTATGGATGATGCCCCTGTCCTGCCCGATGACCCCCACCCCCATCCCTGGCTGCAGAGCTGGGCTGCCCTCCTTCAAGTTTTCAGAGCTGTGCTGCCCTGGCAGGGCTGGGGGTGTGTAGATGGGGGTGGTTCTCTGTTAATGTTTTAATTGCCTAAAAACTGGGAGCTCAGCTCTGGGCCAGTGGGGAGTCTGGGTCTGGCTGGCCGCCCGGTTTGGGCTAAATATAGCCTGGGACATCTGCAGAGAAGGGGAGGCGGGTGGAGGGAGGTTCCATTCCCCCACCTTCAGCCAAGGTGCCCTCGTCTGGGCAGGCACCTTGGAGCAGTGAGGGGGATTCCTCAGCACAAAAGGCAGGGGAGAAGTGGCAGGGGAGAGGTGGCAGGGGAGAGGTGGCAGGGGCTAGGCACAATTGGGACCCTGCTTGCCTGGAGGCCAGTAGATGCCGGAGATGAACCTGGAGGCTCAGGACAGGGCAAGAGTGGGGCACGCTGGGGCTGGGTCCTCTGGCTCTTCCCTCTCCCCACAGAGTTACTTGAGGTCAGGCAGTCTCCATGTGTCACTGTACCCCGCAGGCGGTGTCACCGTGACCCACTCGCTGTGTGTCTGTGTGTACACACCTACCTTGGAGTGGCTTTATCCTGGCCCTCCCCCCGGAGCCTCTGTCCCCTGGGTCCTACCGCAGGTCCTCAGCCCTCCTTCCCTCTGTCCCTCGCCCCACAGTGAAACCTTCAGCCCAGGAATCGAGACTTGAGAAGGGGAAGCTGCGGTGGGGAGTTCTCTGATCTCCAGTCACGGCAGGAAGTGGAAAAGAGGGGGGTTAAGGGGGGGACCCATGAGTGGCAGGCAGAGAGGGAGAGCCCTGTCAGTCCTGTGACCCACTGTGCAGAGCAAGGGGCAGGTTGGCCCCCTTCCTAGTGGTCCCCCTTCCCTCCAGCTCCAGGTAGGAGAAACCTGGGGGACAGCTGATTCCCCAGGGGCTGCAAACAATCTTCATTACCCCCCCCACACACACACTAAGAAAAAAAATGTCTTCCTGTCACGTGGCTGTCACTTCCTGTCCCACTGTGGTTCCCGGGATGTTTGTTGTTGGTTGCCATGGTGATGTCTGCCGTGGGCACTACCCCTGGTTCTTGTGGGGAAGGAGCTACCCCTCCTCACCAGGCTGGGGGGGTACTTGGGGGACTTAACTAGGGGGTCCTTTCAGGCTGAGTGTGTGTGGTCTCTGATGCCCCAGATTCCCCAGGACCCCCCAGACTTCTGTCTGTGGGGAGGAGTCACTGCCACCTACTCAGACTGAGTGCTGGGGAGACAGTGACCGCATCTGGCTGTGCCTGACTGTGGCTGTGACTTTGTGAGTCTGACTGATTTTGCAAACCTTGTCCCCTTTGGCCGGGGTTCCTCTCGCTCATAGAGATGCCCATTCAGGGAACCTCTGTGCTCTCTATCTATCCTAATATACAGTTCTGGAGCCTGCTCCCATCCTGTGTTCTGATGGAAACTGCTTTCCCCAGGGAGTTTCTGTGACTTCCTGGACTCCAGGCTGGAATGTCAAGGGGCTATGGGGCAGGGTCCCAGGTTGCATGTGTTTGGGGCTGGGGAGGTGGGGGCTGTGCAGACTATGCCTTCCCCTGCACACACAGCCTGCGCCCGCTTCTCCCTTGTCCGGCAGGCCCTCTTCTCTAAGGAGAAGGCCATGGGGATCTGTGACCTATTACCCCTACCCCGCTATGGGCTTCCCTGTTCAGCTGGGGATGGTGAGGGGAAGAGATTCCCCCTAGTTCTAGCCCCAACTGAGTAGGCGGGTGTGGAGTAGGAAGTTGCTGGGGGCGGTCAATGGGTCGGAGGGGGGTATGGGGCAGGGCACAGTCTGACTCAGGCCTGGTCTGGGGTCAGAGCCAAAAGGATATCCTGAGGCAGGACTTGGGAGGGGGTGTATTCCTGGATTCCCTGCAGCGTGGGTCCCCAGGGTGGGATGCTGAGAGGGGGCTGGTACCATCTAGTCCTGCTGGCAGTTTGCCCTGGGACTCAGAATACGGCATACACAGGGTTGGGCTGAGCTGAGGGGAGGGGTGAGGGCTGCTGCAGCGTATCTCCCTACCCTGGCCCTGCCTGTTTCTCTGTAAGCTGTCCCCCCATTGTGAGACAGCTGTGCTTCCTGCTTGGTAGCGTGGAGGGGAGGTAGTGGTGAGGGGGACAGCTGCCAAGGTGAGGGTGGGGAAAGCCCCGTGCCAGGCTGGATATGAGGTCGGTGGTTTCCAAGCTAGGGGGTCCCCTTTTGTCTGTGCCCCTTTGGTCCCTCACCCAACAGAACTGTTTGTGTATGGTCCACACATTTCTGTGGTCTGGCTGTGGCCTCAGCAGGCTCATCTCTTCCTCTTCCCATTTTTTTTTTTCCTTCCCTGTGGGTTGGTCCCTCTTGTTGAGGCCTGAATTACCCCCTGCCCTTTCACCTACTCGTTGCTTGGAGTAGGGAGGCTTCAGTTCTGGTTCTAGGTGGACCTCTCAGACACCCTGAGCTTCAGAGGTCCTGAGCATGTCCCCAGGGGGATCTGGGGTATGGCCTCTGGGGATGGAGGAGTTGGGAGCACAGCCCTGACCAGCAGAGACCCCCACTTCCTCCTCCTAGAACCTGGACTGCCCAGGGCTTGGGTTGTCCAGTCACCCTTTCTGCCTGGTATCCAGTCACTGGTGAGATTATGGCGTGTGGGGGTCCTGCAGCTCTGTGTAGCTGGGGAAAAACCCTGGGCTGAGTGGAGTACAAGCTGTGGAGACATTGGACCTATTCTTTTGGGACAAGGCACTGTGTCTTGAGGCAATGGGCAGTGGTAGCACCCGGAAGTGAGACACTAGGCTTCCTCCTTCCCCTGACTCCCAGGAGGACATGTTTATGGCCTGCACCGACTAGGGCAGATTTTCAAACCAGTCCTAGCTCTAGCAAGGCTGGCCCGGGGTTCTGTGGGGTTGGTGGGGAAGAGGCACCCTTCAGCTATCCCAGCCACCCTCAGGTGATCCTTCTCCAGCCTTCCTAGGGTAGCCTCTTTTAAAATGAGGCTGGGCTGGCTGGGCGTGGTGGCAGGTGCCTGTAACCCCAGCTACTCGGGAGGATGAGGCAGGAGAATTGCTTGAACCCGGGAGGCGGAGGTTGCAGTGAGCCGAGATTGCGCCATTGCACTCCATCCTGGTGACAGGGTGAGACTCCATCTCAAAAATAAATAAATAAATAAATAAATAAATAAGTAAATAAATAAAAAGAGGCTGGGCTAACCTGGCTTCCTGCAGCCCAGACCCTGGTGAACAGACAGGAAAGAGAGGACCCGAGTGGCCGGATTGTAGGCTTGCCAGGGAGGAGAGGGGTGAGAGCCTTGGTCAGAGGGGACCCTTGAAAAAGCGGGGAGTACTCATCGCTGCTCCCCAACCCCTGTCTGCAGATATGAGGGGCACTGGGGAGGGGAGAGGTTGTGGCTTTGTATGTGTGGGAGTGTGTTTTCCTGGAAAGTTTATAAATGATTCTAGTTTAGAATCTACTTTGTTCTGCCCTGCTTGGCTAGCTCCTGGCGGGATAGGGGTCCAAAGGCGGCAGGGCCTTGTTTCTGCCAGGGCTAGAGTCCCTCCTGCCCAAGTTGAGCTTGAGCTCTGGGTGTCATTTGCATATGATTCACTAACTGTCTAGAATGCTTAGGAAACCCCCAGTCTCCCCTTCTTTTAAGCTCCCCAATCCTTTTCCCTTTCTCTCAGCCCCTCTGAGACTGCCTGACCTCTATTTCTTGGGAACCATTGTTTTGGGGGAGACAGGAGAACAGAGAGAACGAATGAAGAAGGGAGGCTGGGGCCAGGCCCGGCTGGGTTTGGGGTCCCCTGCTCTTCTGTCCCGAGTATAGGGGAGGAAATGGTCTATTTCTCTTCCCCTTCTCCCCTCCCTAAATCCAAAGGTTTCCCTTTTTTGCTTTGTGAAATGAAAGAAGGGAATTTGGGAATGGGTTGTGGTCACGCCTCCACCCACACCCCGATCCCTTTCCCCACATCCCTCTCCTCTGTCTGAGGGAAGCAGACCCTGGGAAATGGGTAATTCTCCCTCCTGGCCCTGTCAACAGATGTTGCCCTGGGTGGGGTGAGGCAAGGGAAAGCAGGCCGACTGCTGAGGGGCACCAAGGTGGTGGCAAGAGGCGTGGGGATGGAGGGCTCCAGTTGCCCGGGCCTCCCCTGTGCCAAGCTCTGGTCTGGGTGCTTTCCAGGACTTCCGGTCTGAAATCACACAGCTCGTTGTTGAGGTAGGCAGTTCACAGGCAAGTAAACAGACGCTTAGAGAGGTTAAGTGACTTGCGTAAGGTCACCCAGAGTGGCAGAGCTGAGATTTGACCCTTCTGACTTCTGGTTCTTTCTCCCATCTTCGTGGCTCAGAAAGCTCTCACCTTTTTGTCTAGGTGTGTGACTCTGGGGTGTAACGCATGGGCAGCTAGGGACGCTGATGCTGGAGAAGGGATCCTGGCACCTTCTGAGGGTGACAGCGGCCCCAGTGGGCAGGGGTGTGGGGCTGGTTGCAGGTGCTCCAGCCCCCTACCCCTTTTTCTGCTGTGTTTAGGCTAGGCTTGGTATATTGGAGGTGTGGACCTGTGGTTTTCTCTCTCTCAGGGGAGGGTGCCCCTGGGCAGTGGAGGTGGCTGGCATAGGGTGGAGGTTGGATGTGGGTAGTTTGTTTTCCCTCTCTTTGGTACTGGTTTCGATTCTCTGCCGAGGCCTTCTCCACCCCTGGGGTGTAGGGGGCTGGGGCCCAGGTGTCTCTCTGAGGGTCATAGCTTCTGAAGGACCTTCTGAGGCAGAGTCTGTGCCCTTTCAGGCCCACCCTGGTCATCCCTGCCCTTGCCCATCCCTATTCTCTGATCTTTCTGGCCCTTAGCCTATTTCTGTGACCTTTAGCCCCTCCTGCAGCTCAAGGCCCTCCCCAGGGAGCTGAGTAAATTTGCACTGAAATTTGCAGGCAGAGCTGGGTTAGGCTTTTTGGAGGCTCTGATAGGGGTCTGGGGAGGTCTTCCAGTCTTGCCCTGTAGTGTGTGTGGGTGGTGGGCTGGGGGTGAGGTGGGGGTAATGGGGATTGAAGTTTGATTCAATTTCAAACTCCTTCGGGGCAGAGTTGAGTTGGCTATGGTTTTCTCTTCTCTGGGAGCAAGGGTGGGTTCCAGAGGGTCCAGGCTGGATTGACTAAACTGGCCTCCTAACCCCCAAAGGCTGGGTCAGGATGCCTGGGATCTGGAGTGATGGCTTTTTGGGCCTCAGCCTGGGTTACGGAGGCCTCACTTTGGGTTAGCTGCCCCTTGGGCCTCACCTTGAGAGAGGCAGGCCTCTGTGGATGTGAATTCACCTGAGTATTTGTGGACCTGGTGCATGGGCTGGGCCCACAGGGAGGACCTCAGAGCATCTTCTGGCAGAAGCAGCAGGTACAAGGGCCACCCTGGCTGTGTGAGGTCCAGAGAATGTACAGTTTGGGAGACTGTGGGGCTATGGTTGTGTCTTTGGGGAGCTGTGTACTGGGGCCCATGCATGCAGTTTCTGAGCTGTGTTCATTGTGTGGTGGAGCCCAGGTGTGGAGAGATGGTATCTCCAGGTTCCCTCTCCTCACGTGCATGCCTGCACACACACAGGCCGGGGCTGCAGGCGCGCTCTTGCCCACCCAGATGTTTTCTGTAGACCTGCATGCGTGAGTTTGTATGTGTATTTGTGTGTGAGGGTCCAACTGTAGGAACTGATGAGGTTCCGCCAGCCCCTTCTTCCCTTGCATGGCTCCCCCAGCTCCAGTTCCCGTTGTGTGGGGCCCCACAGGAGTTGGGAGGGGACCAGGGCAGCAGCTGGTCCAGTGGGTGGGGCCCCTGTTCCTCTGACATCAGCCCTCTCAGCCTAGGAGGCAATTGGGCAGGGGCCTGGGGTAGGAAGGGGGCTCTTTATTCAGGAGTGAGGAGAGAGGCCCTATGATTGTCATAATGAGTAACAGTAAAAATCGTGGTCATTAGCAAGGTCCAGGCTTTACTCCTGGGGCAGCCTCCCCTCCCTAGCCCAGTACCTGTCCCCTCCTGCCCTCTCTCCCTCAGTTCCACACAGGCTGGCTGGCTCAGCTGGGCCAGAATTCCTGGCCTCATCCACAGTGGCCTTGGCAGGAACTCCCCCTTCCCAGGCCTGGTCTTCAACCAAATGCTGGCCATGCGCTTGTCACCTGGACTCCAGGTTTGAGGCTAGAGTCTGGAGTTCAGAGCTTGGAACCTAGTGTAGCCTGAGCTTGGGGTGGAGTGGCAAGGTATAGGGGGTGTTGGAAAGGGACAGTCGTTATTTTGAGTCTCTGTGGCCCTGTTTCTTTTCTTTCTTTCCTCTTCTTTTTAAAACAGCTTTATTGAGATATAATTCACATACCATAAAATTTACCCATTACAGTGTACAATTCAGTGGTTTTAGTATATTCAGAGTTGTGCAATTACCACCACAATCAATTTTAGAACATTTTCATCACCCCAAGAAGAGCCCCCATACCCAGCAACAGTCACTTCCCATCTTCCTCAAATCCACACCCCAGCTCCTGGTAACCACAAGTCTGCTTTCTGTCTCTATAAATGTGCCTATCCTGGATATTTCATATAAATGGAATCCTACAATATATGGTCTTTGTAACTGGTATAATGTTTTCAAGGAATATCCATATCGTAGTATCAGTACTTCATTCTTTTTTTGGCAGAATAACATTCCATTGTAGGGACATACAACATTTTATTTATTCGTCAGTTGATGGACTTTTGGGTTGGTTCCACTTTTTGACTATTAGGAATAACGCTGCTGTGAATGTTCATGTGTAAGTCTTTCTGTGGACTTACATTGTCATATCTCTTCGGTAGATACCTAGGAGTAGAATTGCTGGGTCATATGCTACCGCTGTGTTTAACCTTTTGAGGAACTGCCAAACTGTTTTCCAAAACAGCTATTCTATTTTACATTCCCGTCAGCAATATATGAGGATTACAATTTCTCCACATTGTCGCCAGTACTTGTTATTATCTGTCTTTCTTATTAGAGCTAGCCTAGTGGGTATGAAGTGGTATCTCATTGTGCTTTTTTTTTTTTTTTTTTGAGATGGAGTCTCACTCTGTTGCCCAGGCTGAAGTGCAGTGGTGCAATCTCTGCTCACTGCCTCCCAGGTTCAAGCAATTCTCGTGCATCAGCCTCCTGAGTAGCTGGGATTACAGGCATGTGCACAACGCCTGGATAACTTTTGTATTTGTGGTTTTTTTTTTTTTTTTGAGATGGAGTCTTGCTCTGTTACCCATGCTGGAGTGCAATGGTGTGGTCTCAGCTCACTGCAACCTCTGCCTCCCTGGTTCAAGCAATTCTCCTGCCTCAGCCTCCCAAGTAGCTGGGATTACAGGCACCCGCCACCATGCCCAGCTACTTTTTTAGTAGATTTTTGTATTTTTTAGTAGAGATGGGGTTTCACCATGTTGGTCAGGCTGGTCTCAAACTCCTGACCTCAGGTGAGCCACCTGCCTCAGCCTCCCAAAGTGCTGGGATTATAGGTGTGAGCCACCGCACCCGGCTGACTTTCGTATTTTTAGTAGAGACAGGATTTTGCCATGTTGGCCAGGCTGGTCTTGAACTCCTGACTTAGGTGATCTACCTGCCTCAGCCTCCCAAAGTGGTGGGATTACAGGTGTGAGCCACCGCCCCCAGCCTCATTGTGCTTTTGATTGGCCATGTTTCTTTTTGTCTGTCTTCTTTTGTCTTTCATATATGTATTTTTCATACATAAATACATGCATATGTATTTATGTATAACCTATACCCAAAATGGATTTGAAACATCCTCTTGTCCTCATATGGATATGTTCTTCGTGTTCTCTCTTTCCTCTTGTTGCTGCCTATCTGTCTCACTGTGTTGTGGAATCTCTGGGTTCATCTCTGTCTCTGTCTCTACCCCATGGTATTATCTGTGCATATCCTCTGGTGCCACCTGTTCAGACAGGGTGTGGATCTGTATTCACACTGGTGAAGGGGGCATCTGGCCTTTCATCTTCTGCCCACCTCCCACCCCACTTCATGTGTTTTGCTTCTGCAGACAGAAGTATGTGGGTGAACCCTGAGATCAATCTCTCCTTCATTGCCTGGGGGTAGGAGGCTTCCTGGGCAGTCCTTGCCCTCCTACACATCGCCTACCCCTGGACTAGCCATGCTGTTAAGCATTGCAGGTGATACCTAGGAGTCCTTGGTTCCCATTTTCCTATTAGTGTGTATGTAAATAGGCCTCCTCCCAGGGCCTGTGGGACAAACCCGTTTGGGGTGCTGGGGCTTGGATCTGGGGGGGAAGTGGTGTAAGAGGGGCCCCCTGGCTCAGGAGTCATTTTTCTGAGAAGTGCCAATGCTTTAGGGAAGCGGCTTTTCCTCCCCCTCCCTCTTCCCCCCCAGCACACGTTCTCTGCATCTTGACCTCAGGTAACCCTCACTGGGGGAAGGAGGGCCAGCTGCCCGCCTCTGCTGCAGTGATCCCTTGAGGTGGCACTGTGGACCCTTTCCCCTCAGGATTATGGGTGAGAGGCCCTCCAAGGCTCTGGGCTCTGACCCTGTCTCCCCAGCCTGGCTGTGCTATCCTGCCACCCCCAGCAGCGTCTGGGCCCTGCTTCCAGGTCGTCTCTGCCAGCCAGGCATGGTGCCAGCTGTCTGCTCAGCTGGGTGCCACGGGAAAATCTCCGGCAGCCCAGGTTGGGGAGCTCTACGGGGAATGCCCGTGTGCCTGTTCTTCAGTGCCCACTCACCTGTCTTTCTTTTTTCTGCAGCATCACAGGACATGGCCCCCTCAGCCACCTAGCTGGGGCTCATCTAGGAGTGGCATCCTTTTTGGTGCCCTGAAGGCCAGCTCTGGACCTTCCCAGGAAAAGTGCCAGCTCACAGAACTGCTTGACCAAAGGACCGGCTCTTGAGACATCCCCCAACCCACCTGGCCCCCAGCTAGGGTGGGGGCTCCAGGAGACTGAGATTAGCCTGCCCTCTTTGGACAGCAGCTCCACGACAGGGTGGGTGGGCTGACCACCCAAACCCCATCTGGGCCCAGGCCCCATGCCCCGAGGAGGGGTGGTCTGAAGCCCACCAGAGCCCCCTGCCAGACTGTCTGCCTCCCTTCTGACTGTGGCCGCTTGGCATGGCCAGCAACAGCAGCTCCTGCCCGACACCTGGGGGCGGGCACCTCAATGGGTACCCGGTGCCTCCCTACGCCTTCTTCTTCCCCCCTATGCTGGGTGGACTCTCCCCGCCAGGCGCTCTGACCACTCTCCAGCACCAGCTTCCAGTTAGTGGATATAGCACACCATCCCCAGCCAGTAAGTCTGGGTATGGGGGGTAGGGTGGGAGGGGACTGTGGAGGGCGGCAGGTCTCAGAGCTTGGGCTCTGGGCACATCTGTTCTGCTGTGAGCGGAAGGCACGGTGAGCGGCAAGGTCTTCTCCAGTTGGGGTGACCATCATTTGAGGTCTTAAAAATGAAAGCCCTATGGCATATATGCTGATCATGGTGGTTGTGTTTGAAGTTGGGGGTGGCAGAGGGGGAGATGAAACCAAGCTGTTCTGGCCTGCAGTGGCCCTCGCACCCCTCTTCTGTGCTCTGCTGTTGGGGCCTTATAAATAGCTCCAAGGACTGGACACACAGGCTGGAGGTGGGTAAACAAACCTCTTGACATTTGATGGAAATGGCAGCTCTACCTAGAGTGAGAGCAGCACACCACCTACGCCCCACCCCCACTCAGTGCCTCTGAGGGAAAGGGCTTGAAGGAGCAGACCGAGGAAGGCTGGCTGGAACCCCACCTCTCCCCCTGCCAGCTCCACCCCCGGCCATGCTAGGATGTGCTTCCCTTTATGGGGAGGATGAGAGGGAGGGGCCCACGGTCTAGCTGGGTGGATAGGGTGAGTGTCCCAGGAGGGGACACTTGGCCTGGACTCTGGCCTCGGACGCATGCATGGTCTTGGCAGGGCCTGTGTTTTCTCTGCCTCCACCCTCTGCCATGGAGGTCACTCGTTGGCTGGGCAGGGGTCTCAGTACCCTTCGCCGGCTGGCCGAGCCAGGTAGTGGGAGGTGGCGGCAGCTCTGGCCAGCTGGCAGAGTCCAGGGCTGGGGCCTGCCAGGCCGCTTACAGTAACTCTGGCCCCCAGGGCCCAGCTGGGCGCCAGGCCAGGGCCGGGGGGAGGAGGGAGCCCGGACCTGGCCTGGGACGGGATGGGGTGGAAGCAGCAGAATGGGCCATGGGCTGCTGGCTGGCCGGCCGGTCAGCTGCTGACCTGGGAAACGTGTCCCCACCTCTCCTGACCAGTAGGGACTGCACACCCTGCCCTGGGCACCCACTACCCCTCTCATGGCTGCTGGCAAGCTGCCTGGCACCACTGCCCTATGTGCCTGGCTGGGCTGGGTCAGTACCCCCTTCTCAGTGTGGGGGCAGCGCTCTCTCCCCGGAGCCAGGGAGTCTCTTTGTCCCTGGGGCAGGCCCTGGCTGGGCGCCTCACTGCCCGCACTGGCTGGGTGCCCACCACCACCACTGCTTCCTGGATCGCCTCCTCTGGCTTAGCTGTGGCCTCCTCCCTCCCAGGCTCCACCAGCCACCAGGAGCAGGGACTCTATGTCTGTGTTTCTTTATGTTCCCCACCCTTTATGCCCTGGGGCCAGGGGGCAGGCAGGTGCTGCCTCAGTTTCTCCTGCCACCCCTTATCAAACCTTCGTCTTCTGTTTCTGCTGTCTCTTCTGTCCACCTCATATAGGAGTGTGGGATGGATGGAGTCTGGGGACTCTGATTCTGGTTTGGTCCTATAGTCTGTGTTAGTGATGGGGAGAGGCCAGCCTCTGGGGTTTGGGGCTACTAGGGAATGCGTTGGTGTATCTTTGTAGAATATTCACTGCATTTAAAGAGACTGTGATTTATATTCTGGACTTGGATCACTGGAACTAGAAGAGTGTCTGCTTCCTGACAGGGTAGGGTTTTATTTTTATTTATTTATTTATTTTTTTGAGACAGAGTCTTGCTCTGTCGCCGAGGCTGGAGTGCAGTGGTGCGATCTCGGCTCACTGCAACTTCCACCTTCCGGGATCAAGCAACTCTCCCACTTCGGCCTCCCAGGTAGCTGGGACTACAGGTGTACGCCACCACGCCCGGCTACTTTTGGTATTTTTAGTAGAGATGGGGTTTCTCCATATTGGCCAGGGTGGTCTTGAACTCCTGACCTCATGATCCACCCGCCTCGGCCTCCCAAAGTGCTAGGATTATAGGCATGAGCCAACGTGCCTGGCCATTTTTATGTTTTAAGACAGGGTCTTCCTCTGTCGCCCAGGCTGGAGTGCAGTGGCACCATCTTGGCTTAATGCAGTCTCTGCCTCCCAGCGATTCTCATGCCTCATCCCGAGTAGCTGTGATTACAGGTGTGTGTCACCACACCTAGCTAATTTTTTTTGTATTTTTAGTAGAGATGGGGTTTTGCCATGTTGGCCAGGTCAGTCTTGGACTCCTGGCCTCAAGTCATCTGCCTGCCTCAGCCTCCCAATGTGTTGGGATTACAGGCATGAGCCACTGTGCCTGGCTTGCTTTTTTTTTTTTTTTTTTTTTTTTTTTTCCTCATAGGGTCTCACTCTGTCTCCCAGGCTGGAGTGCAGTGGCATGATCATAGCTCACTGCAGGCTTGAACTCTTGGGCTCAAGGCATCCTCCTGCCTCAGCCTCTCGAGTAGCTGAGACTACAGGTGTGTGCCACCACACCAGGCTGATTTTTTGATTTTTCATAGAGACAAGGTCTCACCATGTTGCCCAGGCTGGTCTCAAACTACTGAGCTCAAGCAGTCCTCCTGTCTTGGCCTCCCAAAGTGCTGGAGATATGGGCATGTACCACTGCACCCAGCTCAGGGTAGGATTTTTGAGGGGGGAGGAGTTGGGGACCTGCGACCTGGTGCCTGTGGACAACTTGTCCTAACCCAGGTGATGGCAACAGAGTTCCCAGACACTCTGTCCATCTGGAGCCTGGGCTCATTGGAGGGTTGGAGGTGGGGGCTGGGGCCTGGCCCCATCCTTGCCCATCCTGGCCAGAGGGAGCAAATGCTTTGCCCTCCCCTCCCCTCAATGTTGCAAGCTTCTTCCTCTTTCTTAGAGGTGGGTGGGGAAGGCTTCCCATCCTGGTAACCTTCTCCCCAAATGTGGGTGGGGTGCCCACATTTCAGGCAAGTGTAGCCTTCGGCTTTCTCCACCCAGGTTAGGCAATGCCCCCTTCCTGCCCCCTCCCTCTGTGAGCCTTTTGGTTTCCCTGACCCTCCCCTCTCCCTAGTAAACAACAACAACTTCTCTCCCTGCCCAGACCCTTAGCTTCTGAGCTTCTCGCTGACCTTCCTCTTCTCTGGGACAAGGTGTGGCCATGGGTCTGAGGGAGCCTGGCATCTCCCTCCTGCAGAGCCAGGGCTGCCTGCTGGACAGAGCTCCTGAGCTTTGGGTAGGAAAGCATGGCAGATAAAATTATCACATGCCTGGCCTCAGAGATGGAGGCAGTTGTTTAGCCTTCCCTGCTCGCCTGGCCTTAGGGCTGGTGCTGAGGGTGAGGCAGTTCCCAGGAGAGGTGGCAATCCATGGTCCTCCATTCCTGCAGGGGCAGTGGTATGCCCCAGTCCGCCACACCCTTTTTGTAGGAATTCTTGCTGATGAGGCTTCCTCCTCCCATTCTCCACCAAACAAAGGTGTTGGGTCCCTCCTCCCCCTCATCCCTTTCCCCAGGTGGGGAGGAGGCAGCACATTAGGTGGCCTGGGTGTGCCCTTCAGAGACCTAGTAGCCTATGGGACCAACAGAAATCCTCTCCAGGTCGCTGTGGGGAGGGCTGTGTATTTGTCGTGCTACAGCCAGGGTGGGAGCCCTAGAGATGGTCCGGCGATTCTCCCCGCCACCTAAACCGGCCCCTGGGGCTTGGTCTCTGAAGACTGGTGTTTACTGTGGAGGTTTGGGATTCTGTATGCACTACGGGTCAGGGCTGTGTGTGTTTTGGGGGTGGGGTCACGGTTGGGTGTGTGTTGGGAAGGGGATTAATGACTTGTGTGTATTGGGTGAGAGGGTTAGAGAGCTGAGTGTGTTTTGGGGGAATTAAATCCAGAGCTGAGGAGGGACAGTCAGCTTGTCTGTGTGTTGGTGTTGGGGCTGGGAGGGGGCGTGACTTAGGGCACAGAGTGTTTAAAGAGGAGTGGTCTTTGGTTTGGGTTCTTAACCTTTCTTGGCTGGAGGGGAGAACTGATCTGCCTTTTTTGTTCACCCTGGGAATTCCATGGGCAAAGGGGTCTGACTGGGGGCTGTGGAGTAGGCATTTAGTGCTGAGTTTAAAACTTGGACACTGGGCTGGGTGTGGTGACTCACGCCTGTAATCCTAGCACTTTGGGAGGCCAAGGCGGGCGGATGACCTGAGGTCAGGAGTTTGAGACCAGCCTGGCCAACATGGTGAAACCCCATCTCTACTAAAAATACAAAAATTAGCTGGGCGAGGTGGCACGTGTCTGTAATCCCAGCTACTCGGGAGGCTGAGGCTAGAGAATCGCTTGAACCCAGGAGGCAGAGGTTGCAGTAAACTGAGATCATGCCACTGCACTCCAGCCTGGGGGATAGAGCGAGCCTCTGTCTCCGAAAAAAAAGATAATAAAATAAAACTTAAGACACTGGCTGCGTGCAGTGGCGCGTGCCTGTAATCCCAGCACTTTCGGAGGCCGAGGTAGGGACTTGAGCCCAGGAATTTGAGACAAGCCTGGACAACATAGTGAGACCCTGCCTCTACCAAAGAGAAGAAATTAGCCGGGTGTGGTAGTGCATGCCTGTAGTCTCAGCTACTCGGGAGGCTGAGGTGGGAGGATTGCATGAGCCTGAGAGGTTGAGGCTGCAGTGAGCTATGATCACACCACTGCACTCCAGCCTGGTGGGTGACAGAGCAAGACCCTGTCTCAAAAACAACAACAACTTGGACATTTATGTCACGTATGACTTGCTGATAACCTCTCTGAGCATGTTTCTTTGTTGTTGTTGTTGTTTGTTTTGAGACGGAGTCCCTCTCTGTCGCCCAGGCTGGAGTACAGTGGCGCAATCTCTCAGCTCACTGAAACCCTCCGCCTCCCAGGTTCAAGCGATTCTCTTGCCACAGCCTCCTGAGTAGCTGGGATTACAGGCACCCGCCACTACGCTGGACTAATTTTTTTGTATTTTTAGTAGAGACGCGGTTTCGCCATGTTGGCCAGGCTGGTCTCAAACTCCTGACCTAGGTGATCCGCCTGCCTTGGCCTCCCAAAGTACTGGGATTACAGGCATCAGCCACCGTGCCTGGCCTTTTTTTTTTTTTTTTTTTTTGAGACAGGGCCTCAAAATGTGGCCTATTTGCCTAAGCTGGTCCCGAATTCCTGAGCTCAAAGGATCTGCCTTCCTTGACCTCCTAAAGTGCTGGGACCACAGGCGTGAGCCACCGTGCCTGGCCTGCACGTGTTTCTTCATCTGTAAAACTGGAATATTACCAGAACCTACCTCAGAGGGCTGTGAATTGGGCAAGATCATCGACTAATACCCCTAGCTCTGTGTCTTGCATGTGACCTGGTGCCATGGGACCCAGGCCCTTTATTTTTGTTGTTGTTGTTGTTTAATTTTTTTTTTTTTTTTTTGAGACGGAGTCTCACTCTGTTGCCCAGGCTGGAGTGCAGTGGCGTGATCTCGGCTCACTGCAAGCTCTGCCTCCGGTTTCATGCCATTCTCCTGCCTCAGACTCCCAAGTAGCTGCAACTACAGGAGCCTGCCACCATGCCCGGCTAATTTTTTGTATTTTTAGTAGAGATGGGGTTTCACCATGTTAGCCAGGATGGTCTCGATCTCCTGACCTCCCAATCCGCCTGCCTCGGCCTCCCAAAGTGCTGGGATTACAGGCGTGAGCCACCGCGCCCGGCTTGTTGTTGTTGTTTTTTTGTTTTGTTTTTGAGATGGAGTCTCATTCTGTCACCCGGGCTGGAGTGCAGTGGCTCGATCTCGGTTCACTGCAACCTTTGCCTCCTGGGTTCAAGCGATTCTCCTGCCTCAGCCTCCCAAGTAGCTGGGACTACAGGCGTGTGCCACTACGCCCAGCTAATTTTTGTATTTTTAGTAGAGGCAGGGTTTCACCATGTTGGTTGGCCAGGATGGTCTCGATCTCTTGACCTTGTGATCCGCCCGCCTCGGCCTCCTAAAGTGCTGGGATTACAGGCATCAGCCACTGTGCCTAGCCGGGACCCAGACCCTTTGTAGGTGGGAGCTGGAGAGAATGGGATGCTAACATCTATAGAGCACCTACTGTGTGTCAGGGGCTTTGTCTGTGTTTTACAAATTTTAATTCCTGCAATCCTGGAAGAGGGACATTATCCCCACTTACACAGAAGACACAGTGCTGGGGGAGGTTAAAGTACTGCAGAATCATGACTGTAGGATTGTAAAGCTGGGCTGTTTTCCACCATCTAGATAGGCAACTTTGAGAGGGGATCGTGGGGCACACTCTTGGGTGTGGGAAGTGTGGGGGGTGGGGCTTAGTGCTGACTGAAACCCCCTTCCCCACTGTGGAGGCCCTTTCTCTGTCTTAGAACCTACCTTTCCCCAGTAGGGGGCGTAGGGAAGGCCCAAGCCATACCCCCTCCTCTCTGTTTTGGATCCTGAAGGCTGGAGAGAAAGAAAGATAAGGGGCCTGGGCCAGATCTCCATCCTGTCCTGGAAGCTGTGGATACAATCTGTTCACACCATCCCCACCCCCAAATCTGCCCTCTGTAGCCCACGGGAGTTTGCAGAACTCAGCAGGCACCCTCCCCCCGATCTCCAGACACTGAAGGAACAGAGTGTAAAAGCCACATTTCTTATTCTTAATTTGTTTCAATTTGTGGATAGAGGCAAAGAAGTTGCAAGCCATCAACGGAGGAGCCGGGGATGGGAGCCCCAAAAGGGTGGCTGCATATTTGCTTCGTGTGCCTAGAGACTAGGGAATGCCCAAGGGTCTGGGTGAGCCCCAGCAGAAGACAGAAAGGAGGAGGTTGTGTCCTTCCCTTCTTCCTATCCTCTGCCACTTCCTCCCTGTTGCAGTCTGTGCATCCTGCCTCCTTCCCTGCTTCCCACTCTTTCCCTGGACAATAGGAGGGACAGCCCAGGCGGAGGGAGTGCTGCCTAGCAATGCCTTTCTTGGAGTCCAAAATGTAAAGTCAGACAAAAGAACATGACATGGAGTTTTTAATGAAAATGGGGTCCCTCACCTTTTATCTCCCAGCAAGGATAATGCACAGGTTCCCTCTGGACAAGATCCCAGCATGGACGGGGGGAGGGGACTCAGGGAAGGAAGCTCGTCTTCCTTTTAGGTGGGTCAGGGCCAAGGTATTGTGTCTACCCCATGCCAAGGGATGTGTTGCTTATGGGGCTGTACCAGTGCAGGCCTGCCTGCCCTTTGAGGGAGTAGTGTCTGTGGGAAGAGGACGTGGTTTCCATCTTTAAGTCATTTTGGGGCAGTGCCTTCTTCCTCCTCCTCCTCTCTGGATTTGGGGCACAGCCAGGGATTGCGCCTCCCAGGGTTGATTGGAGGCCACTCAACCTTTGGCTGTCAGAAATAGAGGTGCTCCCCTCCCCATTTTGACTTCTGGGTTGCTGGAAACCTCAACCAGCCCACAGACCAAAGGCCTTCCATGGGCAGGAGTCTTAAAGGACAGTTCTTCCTGTGTGGCCTCGGACAGGTCACCCAAGCTCTCTCCAACTCTGTTTCTTCCTCCTTAAAGTAAGACTTCTGGCTGGGCATGGTGGCTCACACCTATAATCCCAGCTACTCAGGAGGTTGAGGCAGGAGAATCACTTGAACACGGAGGTGGAGGTTGTAGTGAGCCGAGATCGCGCCATTGCACTCCAGCCCGGGTAACAGGGCAAGACTTGGACACACACACACACACACACAAAAAGGCCGGGCATGGTGGCTCATGCCTGTAATCCAAGCACTTTGGGAGGCCGAGGTGGGAGGATTGGTTGAGCTCAGGAGTTCGAGACCAACCTTGGCAACATAGCGAAAACCCATCTCTACAGAATGTACAAAAATTAGCTGGGCGTGCTGGTGCACACCTGTAATCCCAGCTACTTGGGGGGCTGAGGCATGAGAATTGCTTGAATCTGGGAGGTGGAGGCTGCAGTGGGCTGAGGTCACACCACTGCACTCTAGCCTGGGTGACAGAACGAGACTCTGTCTCAAATAAATAAATAAAAATTAAAAAAAAGCAAAACTTCTAATCTGTCTTTGGCTGGGCGAGTTGCTGTTAGGCCATGGTCGCCCGCTTCCTGCTGAGGCCCTTGGTGAGTTTCACATACCCAGCAAGGCTGTGATAGTGAGGGGCATGGTAGAGCTGGGCACTGTCTTGGGGGATGGCGCCACTCTGTACTGGGAGCCAGTGTCCACTTGGCACTGGGCCTCATGATTTCCTGTTTGTTGTCCCCTCCAGATGGGGTTGGGGACAGGAGGGGGCCCTGCCTGGCACAAGTGGGGGCCAGTTTGGCCCGCACCTGCTGAGGGCTTACTAAACGCAAAGCCCTGAGGAGCTGAGGGAGGGATAAGGCTGAGCAGGATGGGGCCCCAGGCCTGCAGACAGCTGCCACTGCAGGCCCCCCAGCCCCAGCTGCAGGCCAGAGCCTTCCTTGTTTCCCACTTCTCCCACTGCCCCAGGACACTGTGTTCTGCTCTGACCTGCCCCATGACCTTGCTGTTGCCCAGAACGGGCCTCTTGCCCTAGCTTCTCCTCTCCAGCTCCGGAAATCCTATCTATCCTTCAAGGAACATCTTGAATGCCGCCTCTTCCCAGAAATCTTCACAGATGTTCCCCCTTCCTTGCCACACTCTGCCTCCCTACTTAGAATGCCTGTGGGTCCTTATTTATTTTTTAACAACACTCATCTCGCTACCATGAAGTTGCTTCTCCCCTGTTCCTGCCGTGAGCTGTAATCATTTGGGACATCTTTTCCTGACCACAAGGTCTTTGATGGCAGGGACAGAGTCTCAGGTCCCTTAGCGCCTTGCAGCTATGAGCGCAGAGCCTTGCTCCATCATTTGAAAGATCCCGAGGGCATGGAAGCACTCTGTCCTCTTCCCCATTAGTCTCATCCACTGTCAAGATTTGCATACCTGCCCCCAGACCCCAGCATTCCATCTGCAGCCCTGACTGCACTTCAGGGCCCCACATCCACCTGCCCAGCAGCCCATTGGACTTCTCTGCTTTGCAGTCTCAGGAACTTCACTGATGCATAAGCCACACACAAGTCTCTTTGCTACCTCTTTTCCCATACCCCTTACCCGCCCCGCCGCCCCACGTTATTTGTACCTTTAAAATATCTATTGAATCCACCTTCCTCTGTCCATCAGCACTTCCAGTTTCCTAGGCCAAGCCACCGTCGTCTGCTGCCTGTACTGCTGCAGTAGCTTTTACCTGGTCTCTCTTGCCCTCCTATAATCCATTCTTCACACAACTGCTGGAAAGATCTTTTTACACTGTAAATCTGATCTTTCCTTTGCTTGGAACCTTTCTATGGCTTTTCCTTGCATTTAGGATAAAATCCAAAAGCCTTATTGAGGCCTATAAGCCTCCCGGTCTGGCCTGAGCCCACCTCTCCAGCCTGGTCTTGTGTACCTTTTCCTTTTGAATTTTGTGCTCCATCATTCTAGCCTTCTGCCAGTTCCTTCAATGAACTCACCAACTTCTGTAACCCCAGGGCCTTTGCACAGACTCGCCCTTTAACTGGAACTACACTCCTTTCTACTCTTTGCCTGATTAACTTATAAACTTTCTCTTATGGTGGGTCTGTTTTATTTGAGTTCTTCCCTAATTTAGTTCAACCTAAATTAGGTACCTATGTTAATTCTTCAGAGCATAATACCATTTATCTCAGTTTGCAATTGTGTGTGTATATAGTGATTATTTGCTTAATGGCTGTTGCTCCCTAAGGTCTATAAGGGCAGGTTCCCCAGGGTGTCCACATAGAAGGTGCTCAGAAAAATACCTTGAATCGGCCTAGCTTGGTAAGAACATGGGCTTTGGCAGCAGGAAGTTCAAATACCTGCTCTACTCTTTATTATTAGTACTGTGATCTTGGACAACCCACATAGCCTTGCTAAGACCTGTTTTATTTGTAAAACATCTCTTGGAGTTGCTGTGAGGATAAAATGACAACATATATAAAGAGCCAGGCTTCTTCTAGAAGAATATCCTTGGGTAGCATGTACATTTCCATCCTTCCTTTTAGAGAGTGGGGGTAATAGGATACCCCCTCCTCCAGGGGTATCCCCTCTTTCTAGGGACCTACCCAAGCTAGGCCTTTCTTCCAGTGAAACGTGCATCCCGAGGGCTTCTAGGATGAAGTAGTCAACTAGAAGGCACCAGCTCCTCCTTTTATCTCTCCAGAGCTGGACAGTGCACCAGGGGCCAATACTGGTTCCCCAGCGGGGAGACACCTTGGGCGGGGCTTTGCTCGCCGGAAGCACGCAGAGCGTGGGGAGGAGAGCCCCCTCTGCCTGTGTTTGTGCCAACAGCACCCGCGCTGCCGCGTCGGGTTCCGGCGGCCGCAGTCACACATGATGTCACAGACAATGACACAAGCCGGTGTCTCATTCCGACACAGCGCCCGAGCTGCACAATGTCACACCCGGGTGCCAAACACTTGGCCCCGCGCGCCCCGGCCCTACGCCTCCTGCCGCCGCTCTCCGCGTCTCCGGGGGAGGTGGCCCGGTTCGGCCGGGCAGGGGGCTGGCGGGCGAGCCCCGCGGGCGGGCTGGCGAGCGGGTGATGTCACGGGCAGCGGTGGGTGGGTCACTCGGAGGTGAGGCTCCGCCAGGCGAGTTCAGCGAGAGTTCAGCCGCATTGCATTAGGCAAATGAGGCCCGGCCTGGGTGGGGGTGTGTGTTAAGGGGAGGACACCGGGACCACCCCCCTCTTCCCCGCCCCACCACCTCCTCCACCATGGCTTCTCTCGGCCAGGGACTGACCAAACCTTGGGGGAGCCTGGGAGCCGGAACTGGGACAAGGGAAGACGCCCGCCCCTCTTCCGTCCTTGTCCCCTCACAGCGCCCTCCTCTCCCTGTACTCGGCCTCCCTCTGTACTCTGTGTACTCCTCCTCTGGAGCCTTTCCCCCTTCCTTCTCCTCTCCTCTCCTCCCCCTTCCCAGGCTGCCCCCACTTGCCTGTCCACATGCCGCCTCTCCCTCTCGGTTCCCTGCGTTTCTCCGGCTGCAGCCGGACCCGCCGGGAATGGGTTAAGCCAGGGGCGGTGCCTGGACGGGGCGGGGCGGTGGAAAGGGGGTGGTACCTGGAGGGGAGGGGGCGCGCAGAGCTGGGGTGGGGGGGCCGTGGCGCGCACCACCGGAGACCGAGCGAGTCGCCGGTTGCCCCTGGCCTGGCGGAGGCGGAACCGCGCGGGATCTCCACCCCCACCCGGAATCCTCGCCACGGAGAATCCCTGGAGAAGTCCCGGATCCCCGGCGGGGAGGAGGAAGTGCTCGTTGACCCCCCGCCCCGCGCTGATCCCGCCCCCGACCTGCGGACTTGGGGAGCCGCGATACTCTGCCTCGGACGCCACGAGACTCTAGACGGGAGTCCCCTCGAGGTGAAGCCGCTGAGTTCTCGGGCCCCGCCAGGCTTCCCTGGGAGAGCCGACGGACCCCCGCTTTCAGCACACACAACTTCCCTGCTTTTCACCGGGACTGGCGGAGCGGCCGGCCGACTTAGACGCGGGGACTTCAGGGCAGGGGGCGCCCCCCTGCCCGGGTCAACAGTCGGGGCGAGGGAACGTCTCCTCGCCTCCAGCTGCTCTGCTCGGATGGCGCCGCCGGCTGAGTGACGGGGGCGGCGCGCAGGACTTCCCAGCTTGGACCTCTTGCCTTCGAGGGGAAAGATGTACGAGAGTGTAGAAGTGGGGGGTCCCACCCCTAACCCCTTCCTAGTGGTGGATTTTTATAACCAGAACCGGGCCTGTTTGCTCCCAGAGAAGGGGCTTCCCGCCCCGGGTCCGTACTCCACCCCGCTCCGGACTCCGCTTTGGAATGGCTCAAACCACTGTACGTACCTGCCTCTCAGTCTGCTGTTGTAGAGGGTGGGGGTGGGCGGTAGGGCTTCCACTACTGCTCAGGGGTGAGAGTCCCGGGGTGTAGTGGAGGTCCTGTCTCTACCTTTCACTTAACCCGTGTTGCCCTTGCTGGACAATTGAACCCTCCCCGCCGCACCCTCCCCCCAGTAACCCTGAGTGCAGTTTCTGTTAGATTAGGGCTGAGGAACTTTGAGGGTTCCTTCTTTCAAGAAACATTCCTTCATCTCTTGTTTCACTTCTTCCAGGAGAAATGAAGCCCAAGCCCCTTGCCCCCAGTTTATATCTTCTTGCCTGGAATCCAACAGCTTCACAGCAGGCTGGAGGGTGGGGTAAAGGTCCTGTGTGTGTGGGTTTGTCTGCTCCCGGGGGGAAGGTCCCCCCAGATCCCACTTGCCAAAGCCCGAGGGAGAGCCCCTTCCTGTGCGACAGCTGCTGCCCCCAGCCCTTGCTCTTGCGTCATTAGAGTGGGTGTCAGGGGAGCACTCAGTGTCTTTGGTATTGACAGTGGGGTGTGGCAGAAAGGGGCAACTTCCTCAGACACCCGTCTGCCATCCTAACCTTCCATCTTGGCAAGGGGCACTGGGTCCTTGTGGGGGTGTTGTCCTGGCCCCAGACACTTGGCTGTCATCTTTGAGGCTTTCATCCCCAGGAGTGGAGGGGAGAAGCTGCTCTGGTGAGAAGAATCCCTCTCCCCCTAATCCTAATCCGGTTTGTTCTCTGGGGAATGAGTTTGTTTTTGTGGGTCTGGGGCTGCTCTGGAAATGAGGACTGCATCCCTTCCCAGCTCCGCCACCGAGTCCTTTTGTTACCCTGACTTCACTTGGGGATAGGGCCAGGTCCTGGGCTGTCCCTTCCTAAGAGGGTCACTGATGAGAATCCTAGCATCCTGGCAGCCTGGTCACCTTCTTTCCTTGTTGCCTCCTGCCTGGGTGCAAGCTCCTCTGGGAGGAAGGGCTCTGTGCACACTCAGGAGCTCGGAGCACCAGGGTGTACACCTGGGCATTTTCCTGCACTGCTGTGAGGCAGTGTACACTGGGTGGGCGGGATCAGGCGCAAGGGGGTTATTGTTAGATGGCTCAGGTTTCTTCCCTTCCCCTGGGCTTTGGATTCTTTGCTGGAGGGGAAGCTCTTCCCTGGAGGATCTCGCACCTTCCCGGACCTGCTGCTTCCCTCCTGCCTGCCAGGGAGGAGGGATGGAGTGGGTCTCGGGGGGCCCTGGCAGATTGGAGAAGGTTGAAGGGCAAAGGACTTACCCCACCCCTCTTGCTGGGAGAAGAGAGACCTGAGATGGACAGACAGCCCACTTCTACCCTCCCAGAGCCACTTCTATCCCAGCTTTTCCTATTGTCCTGCCCCCCGACCTTTTCCTCCAGGGCCGAATCTGCTGTGTGGCTGTAGACACAAGAGGGAAGGTATCACCATTGACTTTGGAAGAGAGAGTGAGAGGATGACTCTAGAACCCTTTTTCTCATTCTCTCAGTGCTGGAGCAAGACCCCCCTCTCCTAGGGGGATAGTTGGAGCAGGGCTGCCAGAGTCACCCCTTCCACTGCCTTGGCCACCCTCTCCAGAGGGCTGGAGAGAAGCTGGGATCTGAGACCTTGGTTTCCAGCCCCTGTCTCTTCTTAGCCCATGGGGACAGCTCAGCTCTTCCTGGCCCAGAACTGGAGAGGGAGGAGGATCACAGAGGGTAGGACAGGCAGTGTATTGGTGAGTCCTTCCCCTAAACCACTGGACATGGGGAAGTGGAGACCTGTCCCCACACCCGTTCTGGGGTGGGGTAGTAGACCTACAGGCCTGGGCTCCCAGTTCCCGTAGTCTGAGTGTGGGTGTGCATATAAGTGAGTGAGGTGTCAGTGGACTCGGGTCCTGAGGCTGTGAGGTTGGGAGTGATGGGGGTCTGGGGGCTTGCCTTGAGGCACAGGAAGGACCCAGAGTCTGAGGGTGGCAACTAGACTCAGTCTAGAATATGTGGGGCCAATGCCACCACCTTGGAAGGGACCCCTTGGGTGTGTGGAAGTCCGCTGGTGACTGGAGCCGCCTCCAGCCCCCTCTTGGGGAATTCTCCACTCTCCCCTTCACTGCCACTGAAGGTGGGAAGAGCAGGTTGGCTGTGGGAGGACGTGGCCTCCTGGGTTCTGCAGGGCCCTAGGGACCTTGCCTCCCTCCCCAGAGCCCTCATTTCGGTGCATTAGAGGACAAGGGGGGTGCACAGGATGTGGCTCCCCATCTGTCTCCCACCAATCTCCGCCACTCACACCTCCGCCCGCTCCCAGACGTCCAAGAATGTGAAGCACGTGGATGCCCGTAGTTGGGGGAGGGGGAGATGCTTATCAGGCGGCCGCGGGGCTAGGGGCCTTCTTCCGCTGCCGCGGTACACCCAGAGCTACCCCCGCCTCTCCCCGCGAGGAGGAAGGGCGGTACAGAGGGCCCTACGCCCCCTCCCCAACCGTCCCCAGGGGCTGCGAGGGGAGCTGCGGAGGAGCGGGCGCCAGCTGGATTGGGAGGGGAGCCGCTGGCCGGGGGCCCGGCTGATTTCCTGCTGATCTCCTCCAGGAAACCGGCCCCTTGTGCGAGCCTGCGAACGGCTCGGGGGCGTGGGGAATCCGGAGTGGAGCGCTCTGCGCCGCCCGCCCTACCAGGATGGGGAGCGAGGGAGGGGCACCCTGGCAGCGTCGGCGGGAGGGGACGCCTGGCTTCCTGGGTCAGTTCCAGTCCTCTGTTGGGCGCTGGAACTTTGAGCTGAGAAGGTGTGGTCCTTCTCTAGCCTGAGTTCTTCTGCAGGAAGAGGAGAGATTGGTGGGCAGGGCCTCTGGGGAGGGAGGTTAGCAGGGAGGGGCCAGGCCCGGGCAATCCTTCCCCCGTTGGTGTCCCTCCCCCCTCCACCTGTGTGTGCAGGGAGTTATGGCCGTGTCCTAACTCTTGCAGAGGCTGTGAGGATTCCAGAGTTCCCCACACCTCCGCCTTGGTCCTTGTACCTCACCTCCTTGGACTGCTGGCTGGAGGCCTGGGGAGGTGGGGCCTCGAGCTCTGGGTTCAAAGGGCAGAGCAGGGAAACCTCAGAGCTGGGTTACCTGGGTGACAGGTGGGGATGTGCTGGAGGTAGGGGGCAGGCTATGTTACAGACTCCAAGGCAGTCAAGCTGCCGTTGGGTGGGCTGAAAGGAGGCCTTGCCCAGCCTAAACTGTAGTCCTCGCCTCTGGTCATCTCTCCCGTTCTGCCAAAAAATAATCTTAAAAAGCACATTCTCTCAGTTCCGTAAACACCCTCTGTTGGACTTTGCTTTAGCTCCATGTTTTTATGGCTCTTTGCCCTCTAGTCTGTCCCAGGCCTTAGAGCTGTTTACCCCTCATCCTGGTATCCCCCATGACTCCCCATACCCTAGCTCCCCTCGTGACATCCCACTCTGTACCCCAAAGCTCCCTCAGTCCTTTCTCCCTCTCCAGTCTGGTTCATTTTAGAAGTGGGGCCTTGGGAGAGGCGGGGCCCAGGGCAAACGGTGGATTAGGAGGGGTGGGGAGGTCAGTGCCTTCTTCCTCTGCTTGTCGGAATGCTGACCAAGATTCTAGGCCATGGTCCCCCCCAACCCTCCACATACCCCCTTGCCCTTGATCTCCCCTCCCCCCACCAGTCTGGATTGTCTATTGTTACTGCTTTTACGTCTTGGAAAAAGTTAGCACAACAAAGGGCTCCTTTGTGGCTCACCCCCTCTGCCTCCTGGCCTCACCCAGGCCCCCCAACCCCGCCCCCCCAGCAGCTGTTCTCAGGCCTCTCAGCCTGTCTGATTTGCTTGTCTGGCCTGGGGAGAATGAGGTGGGAGAAAACCAGGCCAGGGCAGTTGGTGTTGGAGTGAGGAGCAGACGGCGGGGGGAGGTCAGGAGAGAATCTGCTGGGCTGGGGACGGTGTGGGCATCAACTGTCCCGTTGCTGCAGGCTGGTCTCGGGGCAGGGAAGGGGATGGGGGGCCATAGCAGTGCTGGTCAGCCAGGCTGGCCAGGGAAGTGGTGCCCAGGCACTACTAAGAGCCAGGAAAGCCCTGCCAAGGTTGTTGGCCTAGTTCCCTGTCATCAGCCGCCTAGCAGCCCCCACTGTGTCTGCAGGTAAGGGGGGAGGGTAGTGGCACATAGTCAGCCCCTGGTGTTCCCATGCTTCCTTCCTCTGTGCCCCAATTTTAGGGCCATGTGATCTGGGGCTATGTGACTCATATCTGTAAGGTGCTTGGGCCAGGAGCTGTGGGCACCTTTAAATGCCAGCCAGTCTCATGTGCCGGAGTTTGGGGTAGGGCTAGGTAGGATTGTGGAATATGGGAGGAGGCAGGGATCTGTCTGCTTAGGGAGGCATCCTCATCCATCCTTGGCCCTGGACAAGAGAACTTGAATGTGGTAGGGGCCTCAGGACGATGCTGGGTGGCCCCTTGGGAATCTGGGATTGCCTTGGTCATGGTTCTTATCTTGCACCCAACACCCTTAGCTGCCCAGGCTTTGGATACGGATAGCCCCTACCCAACCTAGCCCTGTTCTGCCTACAGTGATGGGCATGGAGCCAGACACTGGGGAGGATTTGGCCAGTGAGGGCTGCCCCTGCTGTCTGGGTCACCCCTCCTGGCTGCCCTCTTGGAGCTGAATAACAGAAGGGGAGGGGGTAGTAACCCGGACATAGTATTGAGGCCAGACAGACAGAGCATTGATGGGAACAGACCCCCTTTGTCATGCCATCTCTCCCCAGATGGGGGGTACCCAGAACGATGGGCTTTTGGGGCCCCGGGGACTCTTCTCCCTGTATTCAGGGTATCTCCCTGCCTATCTCAGGGAGACACCTCCTACTCTGCCCAGCATTTGTGACTCTTCTTTGCACCCCCTGCCTTGGGTCCCTGGCCCTGGGATTGTTTGGGTGGAGGAGGGGCTGTGGCTGCTGGCAGAATGGGGTGGAGGGGGGAGCGGAAGCAGAGGGGGCGGGGGAGTGGCCGGCTTTGAATATCCTGTTGACCCCAGTTTCCTCTGCCCCCAGCTTATGTCCTCTTCAAGCCTTAACTCCTTCCTACCTCGGGGGAGAACGGGGCCAGGCCGCCCAGGGGCAAGAGCTTTAGAATCAGGGTGACCCCCACCCCTACTCCCCAAGCACAGTCACGGCACACATACAGATGTGATGGTTTATCATTGTATCTTTGTGGTTTTGAAGGTGGGGGTCCTAGGAGTCCGGAGGAGTGATGGGGCGCTGGAGGCTTCATTGGCAGCCTCCTTCCCCGAGTCTGGCTGGGGAGTCCCAGTTTTCTTAAGATTTGAATCCTGCCAGCAGTGGTGAGGCTGGGAGAGGCTCTTAGGAGGGACGGTGAGGCAGGGTGGAGCTTGGTACTAAAGATGGCGACCTAGGTCTCTAACTGCCCCTCCCCTCTTCTCTCTCTAGCCATTGAGACCCAGAGCAGCAGTTCTGAAGAGATAGTGCCCAGCCCTCCCTCGCCGCCACCTCTACCCCGCATCTACAAGCCTTGCTTTGTCTGTCAGGACAAGTCCTCAGGCTACCACTATGGGGTCAGCGCCTGTGAGGGCTGCAAGGTGAGTTGAAGGGGTCATTGGGAAGGACAGCTTGATGAGGTCAAGGGGATGTCCCCACTTCCGTGTCCTGGGAGTGTGCAGTTGGGGGGTGTCCCTGAAGTTGCTGCTCTTCTTTCTCTGTGGAAGTTGGCAGCAAGCAGGGACACCTACCACAGGTCCCCCATAGGTCCTCCCCCATAAATGTACAGGGCTCCCTCAAACCAGAGGTCCCCTCCTGCCTCAGCTCCTTTCCCTGTCTCCATCCTCCAGCTGGCAGGGCGTACGCCTGCTCTGCCACCGCTGCCCAGGTTGCCATGGTGAGCTGGCTGCCGACTGGCTCTTGGCTGGGGACCCAGGAGGCCTCCCCTGGCGGCCCTGCCTGAACCTCACCACGGCAGCCTGGCAGGAGGCAGTTAGGAGCAGGCACCCTGCCTTAGCTTCCCCTTCAGGTGCCCGGGCTGTGGGCTCCCCAGTGTCTGGCTGGATTTCCCCACCCTCATGTTAGGTGCCAGGGTGCAGGTATACCCGGTCCTTAGCAGCCCTGCGCCCGGCTTCTTCTCCTTTCCCCAGGGCCCGAGCTTCTGTGTGTGTTTCTTCCTCCAGAGGTTGGGGCTCAGAATCTGCACAGCTTTGGGCCTTGCAGCCCTGGGCTGCTCTTCAGCCTGAAGTAGCTATCCCCAGGTGCGGGACGGAGGTCAAGGGCAAAGCACAAGGCCTCAGGCTGTGTGTGTCTGCGTGTCCCGCCTGGTTGTTCCTGGCCTGTTCTGCATCTGTCCGCCTGTCCCTCTGGTCAGCCTGTATGTGGAGTCCCTGGGCAGCCTGGGTCTGTGTCTGTGATGGGTCAGCGCGCACCTGTCTTGGTGAACTCGTGTCTTTCTGCCTTGCTCCTGAGTGCATGTGTGTGTTCGCCTCCATTTCTCTGGCCAGTCCGTGTATCTGCCTCCTGGCCTCTTCGGGCTTGTCTTCTTTTCCTGTGTTCTGAGTTCAGGGGTGTGGGTTCCAGATCCCTGGCTGTTTCCCAGTTAGCCCCATGTCTTCCTATTTCTGTCTCACCAGCAGCCCTGAGGTCTTTTCCCTGGAAGGGAGGAGTCAGGTGTGTGCTGTGGGTTGGGGGAAGACTCCTGCCCATCCTGCAGCGTTGAGGCAGGTACTGGGATTCTCCTGAGGAGGATCCTTTTAGGTGAATCATTCTCCCCAGCTTTTCTGGCCTGCTCAGGTAGGCGATGGGCAAACGCTTGGGGGCAGCAGCTGGCCTGGCCCTCCTCCCCTAGACTGAGACTGTAGCCAGGCCCTGCTCCCACTGTGGGTGTGGACAACCTGACTCCCTCCCCTCCATACCCAGGGCTTCTTCCGCCGCAGCATCCAGAAGAACATGGTGTACACGTGTCACCGGGACAAGAACTGCATCATCAACAAGGTGACCCGGAACCGCTGCCAGTACTGCCGACTGCAGAAGTGCTTCGAAGTGGGCATGTCCAAGGAGTGTGAGTGCCATAGGGCAGGGGCCGAGTCCTGCCTGAGCTGGGGTCTCAGATGCTCCTAAAGACCAAGGGAGCAGGGCTCTGTGGATGTTTGTGCACATGCATGAACACGCATGCCATGGTGTGCGGGCTCACGGTTGAGGATGGTTTGTGTGTAGCTGCAAGGACCTGTTTGCGAGTCTGGCTGGCTGTGTGTCCACGGGCAGGTCTGTGCTCCGGGACCGTGTATGTGTAACCGTTCCTGTTTCTGCACGTCTGGCTGTGTGTGCTTGCGTATGTGTGCATGTGTACTTGCTCCAGGATGGCTTTCTTCCAGGCCTTGCTTGGCTTTGGGGTGGGGCTCAGAGGCATAGTCAGTCCCTTGTGATTGTGAGTCTTAGGGGAGGGGTTTGAATTCTGAGGGGTGCTTCGCTGGACTTATGCGTGTATTTGGGGGGGTGGAAGGGCTGGCACAAGGATCCAAAAGCCATTGTCTAGTTAAGCCTGGGATCCAGAGTTGGAAGAAAGAACTGGGACTTCTCAGATCCCAGAGGAAACGGGGTTTCCACTTTGGGCTCAGCTGAGGCCTGATGGAGGGAGGGAGGGAAAGGCTGGACAGGGAGACCCTCTTGTGTTGAATCATGGGTGTTGCCGTGGCGACCGGTGATTGATGATGTCAGAGATAAATGACGCTGACAGACGCCTCCTTGTCTGCGTGGCCGTTGCCATGGAGCCTGAGCCTTGGGGGATGGGATGGGGGAGGGGGCTGCAGGACCCCCTAGCCCTTTGTGGGGAGGGTAGTGGGGAGAGGGCATGGGTGAGATGGTTCTGACTGTTACATGAAGAGCCCCAGATGGAATGGAGGGGACTGGAGTGTCCTGCCACAGGAGGCTAGGGGTGCCTCGTCCTGAGCCCAGGAAATGGTGGGTCCTGCTGCAAGAGTGGGTGACAACTCAAGACCCACAAGCCTGGAACCCTTTGCTTAAGGGCTGTCACCTCCTCCTCTCTCTGTTTGGGCCACCTTCTGCTCTTTTCATGGCAGAAGGACCAGGGAGGGGACCCCCTCTCCCTCCCACCGCCAACTCCCCTTCTCCCTCCCACCACTAACTCCCCCTCTCCCGGCTGCTCTGTGCCCCGGAGCTGAGCAGCTGCCATTTCAATAGAATTAAAGCTTCCGAATGATAAACGTCTTGTCACAGCTGCAATTTTCTCTTCCCAAATTATCCCCCCACTCTCCCTCTCCCTCTCCCTTCTCTCCCCTGCACTTTATTGAATTTGCAGAATCGACATGAGTGATCTCCAAATTATGCCAGCTACCCCCACCTCGCTACCCCCTCCCTGAGCCCCTCCCCCACCCTCCCTTCCTCCCACGTCAGCAGCCACCACCACCAGCCCTGTGAGTGATTGTGTGTCTGGATAATCGGCTGGTAACGACCCCATCGCTTCTTTAAAGCCGAGTGGTGTGTGCGGCTCAGCGCCCCTGGTGATTTGTCAGCTCCCCAGCTAATGGGCCAAGAGATTCTCCCCGCCGGGCCCCCCACTCTTAGGCTGGGGAGCCCTACTCCCCACTTGCCCCAGGAGCTGCTCAGAGCCAGTCCCAAGGGACCCCCAGGGAGACTGCAGCTGGGAGGGCTGGGTGAGTGGAGGTGGGAGAAGGACCTTCCTGGGGAAAGAGGAGGCAGAGCACCTAGGAGGGAGGTGCCCGTTGCCTGGAGTGTGAGCTGTAGTAGACGCGTGGGGACAGCACGTGGCTGGCTGCGGGGTGTGTGTGCAGGGCCACAGCTGTGCTTATGGGGCTTCTGGGGCAGAACTTGATGTGTGGGTTGGGTGGGCATGGAGGGCTGGAGTGCATAGCAATGCCTTGCCTGCCCGTGAACGCGTGCCGTGTGCGCGTGCTTACAAGCCTGGGTGACCTCCTCAGCAGCTGGCAGCTCTCTGTCAGGCTGGGGGTGGACGAGGCCCTGAGCAGCCTGCAGCTGCCCTCTAACTCCCTCTGCCCTCCACAGCTGTGAGAAACGACCGAAACAAGAAGAAGAAGGAGGTGCCCAAGCCCGAGTGCTCTGAGAGCTACACGCTGACGCCGGAGGTGGGGGAGCTCATTGAGAAGGTGCGCAAAGCGCACCAGGAAACCTTCCCTGCCCTCTGCCAGCTGGGCAAATACACTACGGTATGGCTTTCCCCCAGCCTGCAGGGTGGGATGTGCCCAGGGCCACAGGGCCAGGATGGGCCCCTCTCAGGCACCCCTTCTTGTGCCAGGCATTTCCTCCTCCCCCCTGGCTGGATCTCTTTGTCCTTCCCTTCCCCTCTCTTCTCCCTCCCCCTGCTGCCTCTTCCCAAGGAGCTCCCAGGAAGTGAAGGCCGGGTAGAGGGCAGGCCTGTGGGGGCTGGAGCCAGGCTCAGAAGGGGTGCCATGGAGAAGAAGGCCCTCACTCTCCCTCCTCCCCCAGAACAACAGCTCAGAACAACGTGTCTCTCTGGACATTGACCTCTGGGACAAGTTCAGTGAACTCTCCACCAAGTGCATCATTAAGACTGTGGAGTTCGCCAAGCAGCTGCCCGGCTTCACCACCCTCACCATCGCCGACCAGATCACCCTCCTCAAGGCTGCCTGCCTGGACATCCTGGTGAGGGTCTGCACCCTGCCCCCCAGGCACTGCCCCTGTGTCCTGGGTAGATGTCCTTCCAGCCAGACAGCCACCCTCCTAAATGTCTGTCTGCAATCAACCTGTCCAAATGCCCACCGCCCAAATGTCTGTCCTTCCTCTCCCTATATGTCCACCTGTCCACTCGTCTCCCTGTCCACTCAGCCACCTAGCAGCCAGATGTGCAGGAGCCCACCTGTTCACCCATACACATATCCAGCCACCCAGCCATCCATCCATTTAGCCAGTAATAAAGATTCACGTAGGAGCCAGGTGCAGTGGCTCATACCTGTAATCCCAGCACTTTGGGAGACCGAGCGAGGCAGGAGGATCACTTGAGGCTGGAAGTTCAAGACCACCCTGGGCAACATAGTGAGACCTTATTTCTGCAAAAAATTAAAAAGATTCACCTAGGATCCTCTGGCCAATGTTCGAGCTGGGTGTCAGGAACCCAGCGGTGAATGCACCACCATCCCCTCTCTTGAAAACCTTCCATGTGAGGCAAGAGATAAGTCAACAGAGGTTGCAAAACTGTGATCAGTGCTTCCTGGAGATTGGGGGAGGGCTTGTGCTTGTGACTGCTTGGGCCTGAAGGATGATGTCTCAGAGGAGGTGACATCTAGGGGTTTGTAGAGGGGGAGGTGAGAAGGTAGCCCTAACTCAGGAGCAGGAAGTGAAAGACTTGCTGCTGTGAGGCCGTGATGAGCTCAGGGGACTGCCGGGCACTCGGTGAGCCCGAGGGTAGACTGGGCTGGAGGCTGGATGCAGGGGGTGGGGGCAGGAAGAGGTGGTGGGAACTGCCAAAGCCTAGGCTGGAGGGAGCACTCTCCTTCCTGCTGTCCCTGACAAGGGCTCCGTCCACCTGTTCCCTCTTGGTCACCCCCAGGGTGGGGAACCTGGGATCTGATGAGGCTGTCATTTCCTTTTATTTTTTTCTTTTTTGAGACGGAGTTTCACTCTTGTCACCCAGGCTGAAGTGCAGTAGTATGATCTTGGCTTACTGCTTACTGCAGCCTGCAACTGCTGCCTCCCGGGTTCAAGCCATTCTCCTGCCTCAGCCTCCTGAGTAGCTGGGATTACAGGCACCCACCACCACATCCGGCTAATTTTTGTATTTTTGTAGAGATGGGGTTTCACCATGTTGGCCAGACCAGTCTCGAACTCCTGACCTCAGGTGATCCTCCCGCATGAGCCAGCAGACTGTCATTTCTCCATGGGCGCCTCTGAATGTTGAGGCGGGTGATGGGTGGGAGGTTTAGATTGTGCTTCCTGCAGGGCTCCCATCCCCACGCCGTGGATGCAGGAGGTTCGGTCTGGGTTCCTGCAACATAGTTCAAGCCAATACACATTTACTGAGCGCCTGTTGTGTGCCTCATCCTGGGAGCTGTAGGCAGCAGCCCAGTGTTCCTTAGCTCCTAGAAATTCTAGGTCCCCTCTACATTCTCTGCATGCAGGCAGGATGACCTGGACCTGCACTGTCCAGTACAGTAGCTGCTCACCACATGTAACTATTTAAATTTAAGTTAATTAAAATTAAACTCAATTCAGTTCCTCAGTTGCATTAGCCACATTTCAAGTACTCAATAGACGCATGTGGCTGGTGGCTGAGGTATTGGATGGTGCAGACGTAGAACCTTTCCATCATTGTAGAAAATTCTATCAGACAGCATTGCTGTGGCCGTCTGCCAGGTGGTCCTCCAGGAGTGCTGGTGCCGAGTGCTCAGAGTGAGTTCGGGTTCAGTCCCTGAACCCATGCATCCTCTGCACCCAGATCCTGCGGATCTGCACGCGGTACACGCCCGAGCAGGACACCATGACCTTCTCGGACGGGCTGACCCTGAACCGGACCCAGATGCACAACGCTGGCTTCGGCCCCCTCACCGACCTGGTCTTTGCCTTCGCCAACCAGCTGCTGCCCCTGGAGATGGATGATGCGGAGACCGGGCTGCTCAGCGCCATCTGTCTCATCTGCGGAGGTGGGCAGGGGGCCTGGGTCTGGGGGCTGGGCTGGGACGGGAGTGCAGCCCCAGAGTCTCTTCCAGGGAGCTCTTTCAGGCCACCTCTGTCAGGCCTCTCTAGAGGGCAGGGTCTGGTCTGCAACTACACAGCAAGGGGGCCGTGTGGGGCCTGGACTTCTGTTCCCGATTTCCGGGCAACACCCCTTCTACGGAGGTTAAGTGTGAGGGTTTGAAGGTCGGACCAACCAGGGTCACCTCCTGGCCGATGCATGACCCTGAGCAGGTTGCTGAACTTCTCTGGGCCTCCGTTTCTGTACAGTGGGGGCAGTAACGGTCTCTAGCTCATGAGGTTGATGGGAGGATTACGGTGGTAAGGTGGGCAGGTGCCCAGAGCGAGCTCCAGTGCTTGTTAGTTGCTATTTTATTGTTGTGATTTCTGCCATTTCATCTGGTTTCCAGAATAACAGGTGGGAGTGGGAGCCTGCCTGGGAATGCTCTCCCTGCTTGGGGATGACACTGCCCATTTGGGGTCCCATCCCACGAACTGGGCTCAGGGAGGGTTTCGGGCACCCCCTCACCCTCAGCCCCCGTTGTTCCCTTTTAAGGGCCTCTATCCCCTGCAGCAGCAGAGACCCCATGCCCTGCCCTGTGTGGGGAGGTGCCTGCGAGCTGCCCTCCTCCATGGCCTGGGCAGGCACGCCCCCTGGTGGCCGAGGCTGGGGATGCAGCTGTGTTTCCAGCTGCTCAGGGGGTGGCTCTGCTTCCTCAGACCGTCAGGACCTGGAGCAGCCGGACCGGGTGGACATGCTGCAGGAGCCGCTGCTGGAGGCGCTAAAGGTCTACGTGCGGAAGCGGAGGCCCAGCCGCCCCCACATGTTCCCCAAGATGCTAATGAAGATCACTGACCTGCGAAGCATCAGCGCCAAGGGTGAGGCTCTCAGACCTGGAGGGGTGCTGGCCCCCGACACCTGGCCCAGGCCCCCACATCCAAGCCAGCACCCCGTGTCTTTGTGCCAGGACAATACGACACCTGTCCCCATCTGTGGCTAGGCCGAGGTTCCCTAGTGACTCCACTTTGCTGAGATGGCCTGCCTGTGTCACCTTTGTGTGGTAGTTCAGATCGTGGCTCTGGAACTAGACACGTGGGTGTGTGTCCTTGTGTGGGTCACTTAACAGCTCTGAGCTGCAGTTTCCCTTCTGAGGGGCGAGGATAACATTAGTGTTTACAGAGGAGTCAGGATAATCCCTAGCGCACAGCATAGAGGAAGGAAGGGCTTGGTGTCAAGCCCAGGCCGGCAGTCTGGCCCTGGAGCCAGAGTTCAGGGCCGCTTTGCCCCATTGCCACCAGCCTCTGGACTTGGGGGCTTAAGAGAGCGGCTCGTGTCAAAGAACTGAATCCCAAGAAAGATGCTAATATCAGTAGTATTGATCTTCCCACCTCGAGCCAGGCTCACTGGGGCTGGGGGTGGGAGGGCTGGCCCAGCATGCTGACCTCTGCCCCCTCCTTTCCTGCAGGGGCTGAGCGGGTGATCACGCTGAAGATGGAGATCCCGGGCTCCATGCCGCCTCTCATCCAGGAAATGCTGGAGAACTCAGAGGGCCTGGACACTCTGAGTGGACAGCCGGGGGGTGGGGGGCGGGATGGGGGTGGCCTGGTCCCTCCGCCAGGCAGCTGTAGCCCCAGCCTCAGCCCCAGCTCCAACAGAAGCAGCCCGGCCACCCACTCCCCGTGACCGCCCACGCCACATGGACACAGCCCTCGCCCTCCGCCCCGGCTTTTCTCTGCCTTTCTACCAACCATGTGACCCCGCACCAGCCCTGCCCCCACCTGTCCTCCCGGGCAGTACTGGGGACCTTCCCTGGGGGACGGGGAGGGAGGAGGCAGCGACTCCTTGGACAGAGGCCTGGGCCCTCAGTGGACTGCCTGCTCCCACAGCCTGGGCTGACGTCAGAGGCCGAGGCCGGGAACTGAGTGAGGCCCCTGGTCCTGGGTCTCAGGATGGGTCCTGGGGGCCTCGTGTTCATCAAGACACCCCTCTGCCCAGCTCACCACATCTTCATCACCAGCAAACGCCAGGACTTGGCTCCCCCATCCTCAGAACTCACAAGCCATTGCTCCCCAGTTGGGGAACCTCAACCTCCCCCCTGCCTTGGTTGGTGACAGAGGGGGTGGGACAGGGGTGGGGGGTTCCCCCTGTACATACCCTGCCGTACCAACTCCAGGTATTCTCGCTGGTTTTGTTTTTATTTTGATTTTTTTGTTTTGATTTTTTTTAAATAAGAATTTTCATTTTAAGCACATTTATACTGAAGGAATTTGTGCTGTGTATTGGGGGGAGCTGGATCCAGAGCTGGAGGGGGTGGGTCCGGGGGAGGGAGTGGCTCGGAAGGGGCCCCCACTCTCCTTTCATGTCCCTGTGCCCCCCAGTTCTCCTCAGCCTTTTCCTCCTCAGTTTTCTCTTTAAAACTGTGAAGTACTAACTTTCCAAGGCCTGCCTTCCCCTCCCTCGCACTGGAGAAGCTGCCAGCCCCTTTCTCCCTCTGCCTGACCACTGGGTGTGGACAGTGTGGGGCAGCCCTGAAAGGACAGGCTCCTGGCCTTGGCACTTGCCTGCACCCACCATGAACCATGGAGCAGGGGCAGAGCAGGGGCCCCAGGACACAGAGTTTTCCCAGACCCAGCTCCTCGGCAGAGCTACCTCCCATCAGGGCCCACATCATCTAGGCTCCCCAGCCCCCACTGTGAAGGGGCTGGCCAGGGGCTCGAGCTGCCCCCACCCCCGGCCTCAGCCACCAGCACCCCCATAGGGCCCCCAGACACCACACACATGCGCGTGCACACACACACACACACACTGGACAGTAGATGGGCCGACACACACTTGGCCCGAGTTCCTCCATTTCCCTGGCCTGCCCCCCCAACCCCAACCTTTCCCACTCCTGTGCCCCCTCCTTACCCCGCAGGACGGGCCTACAGGGGGGTCTCCCCTCACCCCTGCACCCCCAGCTGTGGGAGCTGGCTCTGCCCTGACCTCCACCAGGGTTTGGGGCCCCTTCCCCTGGAGCCCGTGGGTGCACCTGTTACTGTTGGGCTTTCCACTGAGATCTACTGGATAAAGAATAAAGTTCTATTTATTCTACACGTGCCTCCAGCCTCGATGCCTCCACCCCCTCCTCTTGGCGTTTGGGCTGGGGCCTTGGGATGGGTTTTGTCATGTGCTCTGGGCCTGTGATGGTCAGGAATGAGCACTGGGGCCAAGGGGCTGGCCAGGGCACCCTTCCAAGCTGCCTTCTGAGGCTTACCTTGTGCTGGGGTCTTTGGAGATGCTGAGAAGGAGAAAGTCCTGCCCCTTGGGAAGCCCTCAGTCTGGGGATCCACACTGCCCATGTCAAAGAGCCCCAGTCTGGGAGTGGGAGAGGAGAGGAGGAAAGCTGCCCCCACCTTCAGGGAACTCCCAGTCTGAGGGAGGAAGCCGGACCCACCCCTAGACATTTCTGGTCCTTGGGAAGCCAGAGGCTGGGTCCAGCCTTCACCATCACAGCAGGAATGACAGATGGCACAGGAGCTGGGGTCAGGGATTCATAGAAACCTAACAAGAGGCTGGGCGCAGTGGCTCACGCCTGTAATTCCAGCACTTTGGGAGGCCGAGGTGGGCGGATCACTTGAGGTCAGGAGTTCAAAACCAGCCTGGCCAACATGGTGAAACCCCGTCTCTACTAAAAATACAAAAAGATTAGCTGGGCATGGTGGCGGGCGCCTGTAATCCCAGCTGTTAGGGAGGCTGAGGCAAGAGAATCGCTTGAACCTGGGAGCCGGAGCTTGCAGTGAGCCGAGATTGCACCATTGCACTCCAGCCTGGGCGACAGAGCAGGACTCCGCCTCAAAAAAGAAAGAAAGAAAAAGAAGGAAGGAAGGAAAGAAAGAAGGAGAAAGGAAAGGGAAAGGAAAGGAAGAAAGAAAGAGAAAGAAGAGAAAGAAAGAAAGAAAGAAAGAGAAAGAAAGAAAGAGAGAAAGAAGGAAGAAACTTAACAAGGACACAGGATTGGGATGGAAGCTTGGGAGCCCAGCCCTCTGCCTCCAAGTGGTGTGGGGGCTTAGCGGGGAGGGAGTAAGGCAAAGGGTTCCTTCTGCTAGAGGCTGCCTGCCATTTCTACGTTAACCACCAGGTGGCGGCAGCGCCTTGCTTGACTCACCGGCCGCCCTAGGCTGGAGGCAACCGTGGGGACCCAGGCGCTTTTCCTCCAGTAAATATTTTCTAGCATCTTTACGAGTCTGAAATGAAATCTAACATACTGTACCTGTACACGTAATTTCACAGATCAATATGTTGTCACAACCGTATTATAAAGGATAAATTGAGGGGCAGTGCTATGTGTTTCAATACATTAATACTTGCCCCTCTTTTGAATGAATACATTTGGATTTAAAAGAAGAAAGTTGGAAGCCATTCTGTACAAGAAGCCCAGGAACATTAAAGAGCATGGGTGGATGTTGGAATAAAAATCGGCATGTTTGATCGATAATAAAACTATGCAAAAAAAAGCCAAAACAAAACCCTTAATGGTTTTTTTTTTTTTTGAGACGGAGTCTCGCTCTGTCGCCCAGGCTGGAGTGCAATGGCGCGATCTCAGCTCACTGCAAGCTCCGCCTCCCGGGTTCACGCCATTTTCCTGCCTCAGCCTCCCCAGCAGCTGGGACTACAGACGCCCGCCGCCACGCCCGGCTAATTTTTGTATTCTTAGTAGAGATGGGGTTTCTCTGTGTTAGCCAGGATGGTATCGATCTCCTGACCTCATGATCCGCCCCCCTCGGCCTCCCAAAGTGCTGGGATTACAGGCGTGAGCCACTGCGCCCGGCCTCAAAACTCTTAATGTTTTACATGTAAAACAGGGTTTGGGCCCAGGGTTTTCACTTATGCCAATGTCCAGTTGGACATTCTAAAGTTGTGCCTGAGGTCGGGTGCAGTGGCTCACGCCTGTAATCCCAGAATTTTGGGAGGCGGAGGCTGACGGATCACTTGAGTCCAGGAGTTTAAGACCAGCCTGGGCGACATGGTGAAACCCTGTCTCTACAAAAAAATACAAAAATTAGCCTAGCCTGGTAGCGTGCGTCTGTGGTCTCAGCTACTTGGGGGGGCTCAGGTGGGAGAGTTACTGGATCCCTGGAGGTTGAGGCTGCAGTGAGCTGCACTCTAGTCTGGGCAACAGACGGAGAACCTGTCTCAAAGTATAAAAATAAAAACAAAAAAGTTGTGCCAAGCAGGTTTTTATTTCAAGAGGATATCTTGACGTCCATAGCCCTTGCCCACTAAATGCCAACGGGGTCCCCCATCATTGTGAAAACAAAGCAGTGCCCCCCCACATTTACACAGTGCCCCTTGGGGTAGTGCCTTTGCTGTTGGGAACCTCTGGTCTTGGGGTTGTCCTCAGTGGTCGACAGTTCACTGCTGTCGAGCAGAGTTGCTCAGCTTCAGCACCAATGTGAAGATCTGAGCCAGGTTGTGGGGGCTGTCCTGTGCACTGTAGGATGCTAAGCAACATCTCCAACCTTCCGCCCATGAAACCCTAGTGGTGCTTCTCCCCCACCCCAGCTGTAACAACCAAATATGTCTCCAGACATTGCTAAATGTCCCCTTGGGGGGCAAAATCACCCCCAGGTGAGATCCACTGCTGTGGAGTGTGGTCCTCCAGGGCTGATGTGCTTTGCACTGAGCCAGGGCCCATCCTCTGCAGGGAGACTGAGCCAGAGGAAGGTGACCGGGATGCTACCGGGGCAGGGCTGCAACAGGATTGACAGGCCTACGGGAGTACAGGGCAGAGGCATTGAACCAGGCCTGGGGCAGGGCTCAGAAGACTTCCTGGAAGAGGTGGCCCCTCTCAGCTAAATCTTTTTAATTTAATTTTATTTATTTTGAGACGGAGTCTCCCGCTGTAGCAGAGGCTGGAGTGCAGGGGCGCTGTCTCGGCTCATTGCTAAATCTCTAGAGGAAAGAATTGGCTAGGTGGGTGCAGATTTGGAAGACTTAGTTTGAAAAAAAGAATGTAAACTCTCTCCTTAATACTTTTTAATATCAATGAGGCATTAAGATGAAAATATTTTGGATATACTAGGTTAAATAAAATACATGACTAAAATTAATTTCACTTGTTTCCTTTTACTTTTTTAATGTGGCTAATGAAAAACTTGAAACTACATACACAGCTCACATGCTATTTCCATCAGATGATGCTGATCTTGAACATCACCTGACACACAGTAGGTACCCCACAAATATTTGTTGAATGAATACATCTGGAAAACAGTGGCACAGCCCCATCTGAGTTTGTATGGATGGGTCTGGGTTGTGGACACAGAACTGTCATCAGAGAGATGGTGCCCACCATAGCATGGATAGTGTTCGGGCATGGCAGTGGTGTAGGCCTGGGGACACCTTCAGTTTCTCATCCAACACATATTTACTGAGCACATACTACGTGCCATGGAAGGGGAGAGAGCAATGCCATCCTGCAGGAGAAGTGCTCTCCCTAGGGAAGCGAGGGGCATCCAGCTCTGCCTGGGGGTGGGGGCTACAGGAAAGCCCTCTCCTTGAAGGTGTCTGTTTTCTTCCCAAGTGACAACAAAAGGTGGGTGGGCATTAGCTAGGGGAGGAGAAGGCTGCAGGAAGCAGAGGCTACTCTGGGTAAAGGAACAGCACGTTCAAATGCTTGGCAGCAAGCGGGTCTGGTGCTTGTTAGAACAGAAAATTCCCTATGGTTCTGAGCACACCTGGAAGCCGGTGCTGTGGGGTCAGAGGCCTGACGTGGGCAGGGCTTCAGAAGGAAGCCTTGTGAAGGCGCTGGACTCACCCTGAGGGCAGGGGTGCTGCCCCCAGCCCCGGGTTTAATTGGGGGGGTGCTATTCAGAAAGACCTCCCACTGCTGTGCGGGGCACAGGAGGAGAGCTGAGAAAGACGCCAGGAACTCAGAAGGACAGGGTGGGGTGATGGCGGGGAACGCACAGCCTGGTAGGCAGGATGCGGTGAGGCCCTCAAGGTGCAGTCCGATGACGGACCCTGGATTTGTCACTTAGGTCCTAGGTGATCTTATGGAGAGCAGCCTACTGGCTGGTGAAGGGGAAGGGCAGACGGGAGGGGAGACACAGGAGGGGGATTCACTGCATAGGCAGCAGCTCTTCGAATGCCCGCAAGGAGGAAGAAGGGGGTGGTTGGAAGGGAAGGCAGGGCCGGGAGCGCGTGTGTTTTGGGAGCTTTCTCCTGAGGACAGAAGGGACTTTCCCTGGGGGAGCAGTAGTGGCAGGGAGGATGAAGATGGAGGAGGGAGGCATAACACACGTCTGGGTTGCCCTCCGGCCCGCCGCCCACCCCCATCCCACCTCCATGAAAGGGCCCAGCCCCCCGCCTCGCCACAAGGCGGACAGCGAGGATGTGTTCATAGGCTTCCGAGGATTGAGGCCTGCCCGGGGAAAGGGAGCCTCTCCTCCTCTTCCTTCCCTGGGCGGAGTCTCTTGGGAGGGGGGACAGACCTGTGATGCCCTGGCAGGTGGGCTGGGTTAGGGTGGTAGGGAGGGAGCCATTGTGGCTGCTGCTGGTATCGGATCCTGGCCACCCCCGCAGTGCATACCAGAGATCACACACACACGCGTGCACACACGGAGGTCACGCAGGATGTACACATGCACACATAGCGCACAAGGATGTTTCTGTGTACAGGTGTGCACACGCAGCCCACGCAGAATGGACATGTGCGTGTGTGCACAATGCACTCACACAAAGCTCACAAGGATGTGAGTACACAGCTCTCAAGGGGCATACATGTGTCTGTGTGCATGCGCACACAGCTCAGCCGGGAGGGTTACGTGTGTCTGTGTGCACAAGAGGGCCTCACGCAGGGTGTACACATGCGCGCACATGCACAGCGCTCACAGAGTGTACAGGTGCGCGCGCACACAGCTCACAGTGCTTATGTGTCCGTGTATGCACACTCGCAGAGAGCCCACACGGGGACCACTCTCTCTCTGAGCACAGAGAGTGCCTGAGAATGCTGGCATCGCAGTTGTTTTTGTCCCCAGTAAAACAACCACTCTCCACCTTCCGCTCTGCTCTCCCCCTCGGGTCCACTCTCTCTCAGGGCCCTGGTCTCTTTCTTTCCACCTGGGTGGTGGCATCCAGGACCTGCCTGAGTTCATCCTCCGCCCCCAGCCCGGCCTGCCCCAGGTGCCGCCGGCAGCCACTGGGAGGCAGTACGAGGCAAGTGCGATGCCGCCCGCGGGCCGTACCCACAAGGCGTCTCCTGCCGGGGCAGGTCCCGCGACAGCTCTGGTGGAAGCAGCTTCCGGCTTCTGCGGTGCGGGCGGAGGTGGCGGGGTCCGCCCTCGCCTTCCAGCCTGTGCGAGGCGGGGCCTGCCCCTAGATGGCCAGATCTCGGCGGCCAGTGGCCGGTGACGCCTTGCCGCGGCCGCTGCCGCCCTCGTGGTGGCTGGCCGGCCCCCGGTGCGCATAGGCGGGCGGGGCGCAGGGCTCGGGGCCGGGGCGCCGGGAGGGCAGGGCCGGCGGCGGAGGTGGCGGCAGCGGCGGGAGAAGCTTCTGCGCCTCTTCGTGCGCACGGTTGCAGCGGTTGTCACGCTCCCCGGCGCGCAGGCGGCCCTTCCAGAGCAGGTGGCCCAGCTCGGCTACGCTGAGCAGAGCCGACAGCAGCCCCACTGCGAAGTAGAAGAGCACGAAGACGGTCTTCTCGGTGGGACGGCTCACGAAGCAGTCCACCGTGTGCGGACAGGGCGGGCCGGCGCACGCGAAGTGCGGGGCCACGCGGAAGCCGTACAGCAGCGCCTGGCCGCCCAGGAAGGTCAGCTCGGCCAGCAGGCGCAGCGCCACGCTCAGCAAGTAGCAGCGGCGCGCGCGGCGGGCGCGCAGGGCGCACGGCGCGCACTGGGCGTCGGGCAGTCCCGGGGCGCACTGCGCCGCCGCCTCAGCGCCGCCCGCCTCCTTGCCGGCCCGGTGCTTGGAGTAGACGACGAACAGCACCGGGGGCGCCGAGAGCAGCAGAATGTGGAAGAGCCAGAAGCGGTAGTGGGAGACCGGGAAGGCGCGGTCGTAGCAGGTCTGGCGACAGCCCGGCTGCAGCGTGTTGCACACGAACTCCTCTTGCTCGTCCTCGAACACGGCGCCGCCCACCGTGGCCAGCACCAGGATGCGGAAGATCAGCATGACCACCAGCCAGAGGCGGCCCACGAGCGGCGACTGCAGCTGCACGGCGTCCAGCAGCGAGCCCAGGAACGCCCACTCCCCCATGGCGCTGGGGACGCGGGGCGGGGAGTCAGGGGATGGGGCAGGTCAGGGACCCCCGCCCCTTCCACGCCTATCGGGATGGGGTCCTTTGGACCTTCTCGGACTTCAGGGTGAGTCGTGAGGTAGGAGAGGCCCGGGTTTAGCGATGAGACCAGTATGAAACGGAGGGCCACGGGAGGGCCCGAGGGGAGCAGGCGACTCTCAGCTATGGGTTCCCTTCTCTTTGGGGTCGATGGGTGCTGGGGAGGATCCCCCATTTGCGTTTTAGCCGCACCCCCTGAGCCGTCTGCGTTCGACCCTGGGATCCTCCAGATCCCGGATTCTTAGGAAGGACCTTGGAGATGAGCTGGGCCAGCCTCTGACTCGCCTGGTGGAAGCGGAAACCCAGCGGTGCCCTTAGCTGTCAAGGATGCTGTGGGAAGAGTGGAGCCTCGAACCTGAGCCTCCAGACCCAATTTGGTGCCCCTGGGAGGAGTGGGAGTGGCAGAGGCAGCGAGACCACTCCTTTCTTGGCCCACCATTTCTCTCACCATTTTTACTGCAGTGAACTCCTTTCAGGGTGGGGGGCTGGTACAGAGGCAACTCCGCTTTCATAACTGTCACAGGGTCCTTTGTCAGAGGTGTCCCTGCCCTCCTACCCCAGCGTGGTGGGAATGCGAGGCCAGGCCTCTCCCTCCTCCCCGGCCTCCTGTGCCTTCAGCCTCCACATCTCCTGAGAGCCTCCCCACCCCACACTTACACAGGTCCCCACACGCCCCTGGTGCCCCTAAACCGCCACCCAACCCCACTCACCCTGGGGCCGGGACTGGGGTGTCAGAGCTGAGCCAGGGACCTTGGGAGGTGGCTGGGACCGGCGCCTCCTGCTCCCTCTTTCATTTTCCCTTTCGGATTTGGCCGGGATGGAGGACAGGACAGGATGGCTGAGAGGGGCTAGCGCTCCCCCTTCTCTTAAAGGAACAGGGTGACCCTGCTGGCTGGCTCCGCCCTTGGGAACAGGCAGGGACCACGCCCCTTGCTGGGCTCTGTGGCCCTCACTTTTTAGCTAAATTTCCATCTGGAAATGGGGGAGGGGGGTAACCACAGCCACATCCTTTATCGAGGAAGCTGGGGGGTTCCTAGAAGCCCTTCCCAGACAGACCCTCAGTCTGGAGCCTAGATCCACTATGCACTAACTATGCCCTGTGAAGATGGTCTTCCGGGACAGAGGGAGGTTTGCTGCTGGAGTTTAAGGGGCAGCAAACATCTAACAGCTTCTGGTTCCAGCTCTGCCACTGCTCACCTTGGACAAATCTATCGGCGGTACTGAGCCAAGCTTTCTTGCCTTGTCAACAAAGGCGGCCAGTCCAGCTGACCCCCAAGTTTCCTTCCAGCTTTACATCTTTTTTGGAACAGGGTCTCTCTATGTAGCCCAGGTGGATCTTGAACTCCTGGCTTCAAGTGATCCTCACACCTCAGCCTCCTGAGTAGCTGGAATTCTCTACTTCTTAATATTGAGTTCCCAACCATATTACAGAGAACCAAAAAAACCCTCGTGCCTGCAAAAAAAAAAAAAAAAAAAAAAAAAAATCCCATATGGAAAACCATTAAAATATCCCAAGTGCCTGGCTTTGGTAGTTAAATAAAATCTTTGGTTTCTTTCCCACTTTTCTGTGATTTCCAGCTTTACTATAATGAACATTTTATTTATTTATTTTTATTTTATTTATTTGTTTGTTTCGAGATGGAGTCCCGCTCTGTCGCCCAGGCTGGAGTGCAGTGGCACGATCTTGGCTGAATACAACCTCCACCTCCCAGGTTCAAGCGATTCTCCTGCCTCAGCCTCCCCAGTAGCTGGGATTACAGATGTGCACCGCCACGCCCGGCTAATTTTTGTATTTTTAGTAGAGATGGGGTTTCGCCATGTTGGCCAGGTTGATCTCAAACTCCTGACCTCAAATGATCCGCCTACCTCAGCCTCCCAAAGTGCTGGGATTACAGGCGTGAGCTACCTCGCCTGGCCTAACATGTTATTTTATTATTTATTTATTTATTTATTGAGACAGAGTTTTGCTCTTGCTGCCCAGGCTGGAGTGCAGTGGCGTGATCTCAGCTCACCGCAACCTCTGCCTCCCGGATTCAATCGATTCTCCTGCCTCAGCCTCCTGAGTAGCTGGGATTACAGGCATGCGCCACCACGTCCAGCTAATTTTGTATTTTTAGTAGAGACAAGATTTCTCCATGTTGGTCAGGCTGGTCTCGAAATCCTGACCTCAGGTGATCCACCTGCCTCGGCCTCCCAAAGTGCTGGGATTACAGGCTTGAGTCACTGTGCCCGGCCTCATGTTATTTTATAATGTGAGAAATAGAAGACTTCTTTCCCCCCAGAAGGCTCTGAATTGAGAGTTCCCTCCTACTGCCCTGGGTGGCGGGGGGGAAGCTGTTTTATAGAGAAGGGAGTAAGGGTGACCGACGGTGATCTGAGTGGTCAGGGAGGGGACACCCCAGGCTGAGATGTTTGGTTGTCTGCTCTGCCTTCCTAGGGGTCCGCCTGAGTGCATAGCAAAACCCGCTTCACCTATGCACCTGCTGGGCCAGTCCCCGTGTGGAACCCCGTTAGCTCCATATGCCAACGAGCTCATTCGATTCTCTGTCAGTGGTGGCATGAGGGCACTATTTACAGCAGGGGAAACTGAGACTCAGAGGGTCTAAGCCACTCGCCTGCTGTCACGCAGCTGGTAAATAGCAGATCCAGGCCTATGCGAGGCCCAACTCATTCTTGGGCCCAAGCTCTTGAGCCTTTCATGGAACTGTCCTCCATCCAGCCTGGCGGGGCTTCCCAGGTGGTGTCCCAGGGCCTGACAGTCCCCAGCAGGGGTTGCCTCTGTGCCAGCCTTGTGTGGGGCTGGTGGGTGCAGGCAATGGAGGGAGGTCATGCCTGTCCCTCTGAGGAAGGGCAGCAGGACTCACCTCCTTGGCCACAGTTCCTCTCCCTGTCAGCCATGGGTGCCTGTGTGGTTTTCCATCTGCTGACGCAGACCCCCAGGTCCACTTTCAGGAAGGGGAAGGCACATACCCTTCACCCACCACTCCCTCCAGCTCAGGGGCCCAGCCCCCGCCGGAAAAACTCTAGGTGAACTCCTGCTTGTGTGTGTTGGGGAACCCTCCTGCCCTCGTGCAGGCTTCCCTTGGGAGTGGGCCTGGGTGGGGGACGCTGCCCTGGAGAAAGTCCAAGGGAAAAAGCACATGCTGGAGCCCCAGATTCTGAAAACAGGATGTGGGTTGGGGGCGCTGCTGGCCTCCCCCTCCCGACCTCCCTCTGCCCCCAGCAAATCTGCTACCCGCCCCCTGCCCCCAGCCACAGGGGCTCAGGGTCACACCTCATCTCCCTTGACTGTCCAGGAATGGTCCCCACCCTGTCCTGTCCCGTGGCTCCTGCTGGGTCAGGCCATTGGCGCCACCTGGAAAAAGCCCATCAGACCTGCGGGAATGGAAAGCAGCTGAGGCGGTGGGCCAGGGTGGGGCGGGAAGTGGAGAGCCCATGGTCACCCTGTGCTGTCCGCAGCCTGTGATGCCACAGGGCCAGACCCAGAGACTCTACAATCTCAGGCCTGGTCCTCTTTCCCTGATCGTGCAATCCAGCCTGAGAGGAGGTGTTGCTGATGCTGCCTAGATCTGGCAGCCGGTGGCGCCATTCTTGGCCATGCTTAAAGACTGGGGCCGGGCCGGGCGCGGTGGCTCACGCCTGTAATCCCAGCACTTTGGGAGGCCAAGGCAGGCGGATCACAACGTCAGGAGATCGAGACCATCCTGGCTAACACGGTGAAACCCCGTCTCTACTAAAAAATACAAAAAATTAGCCAGGCGTCATGATGGGCGCCTGTAGTCCCAGCTATGCGGGAGGCTGAGGCAGGAGAATGGCGTGAACCCGGGAGGTGGAGCTTGCAGTGAGCCGAGATGGCGCCACTGCACTCCAACCTGGGCGACAGCAAGACTCCATCTCAAAAAAACAAAAAAAACAAAAAACTGGGGCTGGGCTGAGAGGCCAATCCTGCCTTGCTCCCGTCTCTGTTCCAGACACCTCTCCCTGGCCATCAGATTGTGGGGCCACTGCTCACGTAAGACACACATGGGTGCACGTATGTGTTTGTACCCAGTAACTGTCAGCCATGGTCAACCCCACCACGTTCTTCAACATCACCGCTGACAGCGAGCCCTTGGGCTGTGTCGCCTTCGAGCTGTTTGCAGGCAAGTTTCCAAAGACAGCAGAAAACTTTCGTGCTCTGAGCACTGGAGAGAAAGGGTTTGGTTATAAGAGTTCCTGCTTTCACAGAATTATTCCAGGGTTTATGTGTCAGGGTGGTGGCTTCACATGCCATAATGGCACTGGTGGCAAGTCCATCTGCAGGGAGAAACCTGATGATGAGAACTTCTTCCTGAAGCATACAGTCCTGGCATCTTGTCCATGGCAAATGCTGGACCCAACACAAACGGTTCCCAGTTTTTCATCTGCATTGCCAAGACTGAGTGGTTGGATGGCAAGCATGTGGTCTTTGGCAGGGTGAAAGTACGCATGAATATTGCAGAGGCCAGGGAGCGCTTTGGGTCCAGGAATGGCAAGACCAGCAAGATCACCATTGCTGACTGTGGACAACTCTGATGAATTTGACTTGTGTTTTATCTTAACCACCAGCCCATTCTTTCTGTAGCTCAGGAGGGCACCCTCCACCCCATTTGCTCACAGTATCCTAGAATCTTTATGCTCTCGTTCAGTTCCCTTTGAGTTCCCTGTTTTCCTTGTTCCTTTCCATGCCTAGCTGGATTGCAGAATTAAGCTTATGATTATGAAATAAAAACTAAGTAAATAAAAATAAATTATTTGTAAGGCCTGGCATGGTAGCTCATGCCTGTAATCCCAGCACTTTGGGAGGCCGAGGCGGGCGGATCACCTGAGGTCAGGAGTTCGAGACCAGCCTGGCCAACATGGTGAAATCCCATCTCTACTAAAAAATACAAAAATTAGTTGGGCATGGTGGCACATGCCTGTATTCCCAGCTATTCAGGAGAATCGCTTGAACCAGGAGGTGGAGGTTGCAGTGAGCCAAGATCGCGCCACTGCACGCCAACCTGGGCGACAGAGGGAGAGTCTCAAAAAAAAAAAAAAAATTATTTGTAGAGATGAGGGTCTTGCCGTGTTGCCCAGGCTGGCCTGGAACTCCTGGGCTCAATTGATCCACCAGCCTTGGCCTCTCAAAGTGCTAGGATCACAAGTATGAGCCACCACACCTGGCCACTTATTTTTTACTGTTATTTATTTATTTATTTATTTATTCTATTTACTGACATCCTTGAGCCATCACACTGCTGTTTTGTCTCCTGTGCCCTGCTAACATTTTAAAAAGTCCTTACAGAAATGCTGTCTTTTCATGAGGCTTTCCCCAGCTGCCCTACTGTTTACCCCTCTGTTTCCTGTCCCTTCTCAGCTTTATTTCCTTTGTACTGACTACTGCATAACTATACACACACACACACACACACACACACACACACACACACACACACATATATATAGAGAGAGACGGAGTCTCACTCTGTCACCCAAGTTGGAGTGCAATGGCACGATCTCAGTTCACTGCAACCTCCGCCTCCCAAGATCAAGCAGTTCTGCCTCAGCCTCCCGAGTAGCTGGGATTACAGGCACCCACCACCATGCCCAGCTAATTTTTGTATTTTTAGTAGTGACGAGGTTTTACCATGTTGGCCAGGCTGGTCTGGAACTCCTGACCTCAAATAATCCACCCCTCTCGGCTTCCCAAATTGCTGGGATTATAGGGGTGAGCCACCGCGCCTGGCCAACGTTATCTTTTTCTTTTTTCTTTTTTTTTTTTTTTGAGATGGAGTCTCACTCTGTCGCCCAGGCTGGAGTGCAGTGGCGCAATCTTGGCTCACTGCAAGCTCCGCCTCCCGGGTTCACGCCATTCTCCTGCCTCAGCCTCTCCGAGTAACTGGGACTACAGGCGCCCGCCACCACGCCCAGCTAATTTTTTGTATTTTTAGTAGAGACGGGGTTTCACCGTGGTCTCGATCTCCTGACCTCGTGATCCGCCCGCCTCGGCCTCCCAAAGTGCTGGGATTACAAGCGTGAGCCACCGCGCCCGGCCCAACGTTATCTTTTTCTTACGTATCCTGTTTAGCGTCCATCTCTCCCATTAGCACAGGTGATCCACAGGGAAGGAATTTTTGGTGCTCTGCCTACTGTCCCGTCCCCAGAACCTAGAATGGTTGGGGGCACACAGTGGATGCTCAGTAGATGTTTGTTGGGTGGATGAATGAATGAAGTGGGTGGAAGTTTCTGCCCTAAGGTGATAAGAACTCTGTGTGTCTCAGGCCTCAACTGCTGGCTCTGGTCTCCTCTAGGGCTGTGGGCATTTAAGCGGCCAATCAAGTCTCAGGTCAGCAATCAGAATTTCCCATCCTAGATAGAAATCAGAACTCAAAAATTGATTCATGGTAAACACCTGCCCCCAGCTCCGCTGGCCTTGGGTCCATGTCTGGGTGGGAGAGGGAAGGGGTGGAGGGCGGCAGAGTTGACTCTTCTTGGTCCCTTCTAGTCCTTCTGCACCCTCCCCAACCTGCCTACAGCTTCTGACCTTTCATATTCTTCCCAGTGCCCCGAAAACCTTCCAGACCAGATGACTTCTGCCACCCCAGGGTGGCCACACCTCCTGGCTCTTGCCTTGGAGCTTGCCTTTGGCTCCCTATGGACCCCTGGGGCCCTGCGTTTTCAACACCTGGGACCCGCCTTCACATCTAGCCTTTGCTCCCTCCTTTGGCGCCATGATTATTTAAGATTAGGTTTGGGGCCAGGTGCGGTGGCTCATGCCTGTAATCCCAGCACTTCGGGAGGCTGAGGCGGGCGGATCACGAGGTCAGGAGATTGAGACCATCCTGGCTAACACACGGTAAAACCCCGTGTCTACTAAAAATACAAAAAAATTAGCCAGGCATGGTGGCGGGCACCTGTAGTCTCAGCTATTTGGGAGGCTGAGGCAGGAGAATGGCGTGAACCCGGGAGGCGGAGGTTGCAGTGAGCCGAGATCTCGCCACTGCACTCCAGCCTGGACGACAGAGCAAGACTCCGTCTCAAAAAAAAAAAAAAGATTAGGTTTGGATGGAACAACAATTCGAAACAGTGGCTTAAGCAAGACAGAAGTTAGTTTCTCTCTCACGTAAAAACTCTGCCCCAGCTGGGAGCGGTGGCTCACGCCTGTAATCCTAGCACTTTGGGAGGCCTAGAGGGGCGGATAACCTGAGGTCAGGAGTTCAAGACCAGCCTGGCCAACGTGGCGAAACCCCTCCTCTACTAAAAATACAAAAATTAGCGGGGCACGGTGGTGCACGCCTGTAATCCTAGCTACTCAGGAAGCTAAAGCAGGAGAATCGCTTGAACCCCAGGGCGTAAGTTGCAGTGAGCCACGACATTGCACTCTAGCCTGGGCAACAGAGCGAAACGCGGTCTTAAAAAAAAAAAAAACGGCTGGGTGCGGTGGCTCACACCTGTAATCCTAGCACTTTGGGAGGCCGAGGTGGGCGGATCACCTGAGGTCAGGAGTTCAAGACCAACCTGGCCAACATAGTGAAACCCAGGCTTTACTAATAGCCGGGCGTGGTGGCATGTGCCTGTAATCCCAGCTACTCGGGAGGCTGAGGCAGGGGAATCGCTTGAACTCAGGAGGCGGAGATTGTAGTGCGCCCAGATTGCGACACTGCACTCCAGCCTGGGAGACAGTGAGAGACTCTATCTCAAAAGAAAAAAAAAGCTCTGCCCCACGGAGTCCTCAGGGGCGCGGGCACCTCGCGGCGCCTCCCACAGCCCCATGCGCTGTCACTCTCTCTCTCTCCCCCTGTCTCAGAAAAGGGCCAGTTAGTGGCCACTTTACCGATTTGCTCACATGTCACTGGGTAGGATGAGCCCCACGACCACACCTATCCGCAAGGGATGCTGGGAAATGTAGTCTTTATTCTTGTGCCCAGGAGGGAGCAGGGAGACTCCCTCGTTGTCACAGATCTGCTTCTGGCGTTGGTCCCCCACGCTGACATGGGTCGTTGGACTCACTGGGTTCCTCCCAAGTCTTTGCCCCCATTAGCTGCTCTGGAGGAAGAAGGAAGCCTCCACAGTCTTGCCTGTCACCTTGTCCCTAGGCCCTTCCAAACCATTGCACCTCTGGGCTTTCCTTCACACCCCTCTGCCAAGCCTCATCCCTTCTTTACTGTCCTTGGGCAGCAGGGTCATTTCCTCCAAGGGGACCGCCTGCGTTTTCACCCATTTTTAGGTTGCACATGTAGCAACCTTGCTCTGCAAAGACAATGACTGTACCTGAATGTGGCTGGGGCCTGCGGTAGCCTCTTCTTAGTGACCAAGGGGCTTGGGAGTCCCTTTCTTCCTTTCCTTGAAAGCCGTTCTTTTTCTTGAAAGAGTGAACTGACAGGTGAGAGAAACTGCTTTGGGATTGGGGCTGGGGCAGGGGAAGGATTTGAGTCATCAAGAGGCATTTTTCAGAGTCCCTCCCCTGCACCCCCCCACCACCACCCCTTCACCGTGCGGCTCTGAATGGCCTGTGTTTTTGTACATGTCAAGGTGTGTAAGCAATCACTATCACTGCCTGTAGCCTGGGGTCCCGATCCTTTTTCCATCACCCCAGCCTCATGATCCTGGACTTGGGCTGGGATTGAGAGTACTCCGAGGTCCCTTCCCTTCCAGAGTCTCTCACGGGGGACTAAGCAGGTCAGTAGTGCAATCAGGTCAGCTCAAGATCAGTGGACCCACAGACCATTGAAGCTCCTTCCCTGAAAGCAATTCTGGACCCAAAGGGCTGTGCTTGGCACAGGCCCTGGAAAGTTACTAGGGGCAGAAGACAAGGTCGTCTATGGATGGAGCTTCCTTTCTTCTACCTAGAAACTGTCAAGCGCATCCGTGTGAAGAGAACACGAACAGGCTTTGTGTGAGCAACAAGGCTGTTTATTCACTTGGGTGCAAGTGGGCTGAGTCTGAAAAGAGAGTCAGTGAAGAGAGATGGGGAAGGGGTTGCTTTATAGGAGTTGGGTAGGTAATGGAAAATTACAGTAAAAGGTGGTTATCTATTGTTAGCAGAGGAGGGGGTCACAAGGTACATGGTGGGGAGATCATAAGACTCATTGTCCAGAAGAAGAATGTCACAAGGTCGATTGATCAGTTAAGGTAGGGCAGGGACAAGTCACAATGGTGGAATGTTGTAATGTTGGTTAATCAGTTAAGGCAGGAACTGGCTGTTTTACTTCTTTTGTGGTTTTTCAGCTGCCCCAGACTTCTTGGCTCCTGCAGGCCATCTGGACGTATATGTGCGGGTCACAGGGGTTGTAATGGCTGAGCTTCGGCTCAGAGGCCTGACAAAAACAACATTTATGGGTATAATATCTTTTTACACTCACCACGATGTATTGGAGCTACCTTGAGCCCAGTGAAGATATCGTCTGTAATGGTTAATATTGAGTGTCAACTTGATTGGATTGAAGGATACAATCCTGGGTGTGTCTGCGAGGGTGTTGCCAAAGGAGATTAACATTTGAGTCAGTGGGCTGGGAAAGGCAGACCCACCCTTAATCTGGGTGGGCACAATCTAATTAGCTGCCAGCGCAGCTAGAATATGAGCAGGCAGAAAAATGTGAAGAGAGTGATTGGCCTAGCCTCCCAGCCTACATCTTTCTCCCATACTGGATGCTTCCTGCCCCCCAACTCCAAATTCTTCAGTTTTGGAACTTGGACTGGCTCTCCTTGCTCCTCAGCCTGCAGATATGGCCTATTGTGAGAACTTGTGATCATGTGAGTAAATACTTAATAAACTTCCTGTTATATATATCTATTCCACTAGTTCTCTCCCTCTAGAGAACCGTGACTAATACATTGTCTCACCCAAGAGAACACAAATCTGACTCCTGAAAGTACCCAGCAAGTAAGAGGGAATGTACCATGATGCAACTGCTGTGAAAACCAGCTCCTCGGTTTCTTATGAAGTTAAACATACACTTAACATGTGACTCGACAATTCCACTCCTACGTATCTACCCAAGAGAAATGACAAGTTATGTCTAGAAAAGGATATGTACTCTAATGTTTATTACAGCTTTATTCATAATGAGCCCAAACTGGAAACAGCCCAGATGTCCATCAACAGGTGAATGGAGAAACAAGATGATACCATGGAAAAATATTCAGCAATAAAAAAAAAGAAGGGCCAGGGCCCTTGGTCTTGATCTCCTGACCTCGTGATCCACCCGCCTCGGCCTCCCAAAGTGCTGGGATTACAGGCGTGAGTCACCACACCCAGCCAACATGGATGCATTTCTAAAACATGCTGAATGAAAGAAGCCAGACACAAAAGCATACATACTGTGATTTCATGTATATGAAGTTCTAGAATAGGTGAATGTAATCTGTAATGCTGGAAATCAAATTAGTGTTTTTCTGGGGCCAGGGGTTGAAGAGGCACATAAGAACTTTTTGGGGTGATGGAAATGCTTTATATCTTGATTGTGATTGTGGTTGTTCAAGTGGATACATTTACCGTTTACAGCCATACCATCCTGAACTTGGAAGCTAAGCAGGGTTGGGCCTGGTTAGCACTTGGAAGGGAGGAGTTTACCTTTATCAAAAAGTCATCAATCTTTACACTTGGAATGAGTGCATTTTATGGCCGGGTGCGGTGGCTCATGCCTGTAATCCCAGCACTTTGGGAGGCTGAATTGGGTGGATCACCTGAGGTAAGGAGTTCAAGACCAGCCTGGCCAACATGGTGAAACCCCATCTCCATTGAAAATACAAAAATTAGCCAGGTGTGGTGGCGGGTGCCTGTGGTCTGAGCTACTCGGGAGGCTGAAGCAGGAGAATTGCTTCAACCCAGGAGGCAGAAATTGCAGTGAGCTGAGATCGCACCACTTCACTCTAGCCTGGGTGACAGAGTGAGACTCCGTCTGAAAACAACAACAACAACAACAAAAAAACAAGAATGGTGCATTTTATGTAAGTAAATTACAACTCAAGGTTGATTAAAAAGAAAAAAGCAATGCATATCTGTGCTGAAAATCATTGAGGCGACAATGAAAACAGAGAGTAAGGCTTTCTCTAAGTCATCATCACACATCTCTCTCTCATCTCTCCGGTGGACTTCTTTCCTTCTTCTCCCCCTCCTCCTCCTTTTTGTCTTCCTACACTCCACACTGTTCACCCTCTCCTCTTTTGTTGCCTGTCTTTTCCCTGTTCTTTATGAAATAGAGTAATCTGGCTTGCTCCTGATGATGCAGGACAGGCGAGCCCCAAAAGTGAGGCTTAGCCCAAGAGAGTTTTTGGCTTTGCCCAGGGAAGAATTTAAGGGTGAGCTGGTGGTGGTAGCAATTTTTATTGACGCATCGGTGCACAGCAGCAGCAGAGGTGCTGCTCCATGCGGAGCGGGTCTACCCCATAGGCAATGTGCCCAGAGAAGCAGCTCAGAGGCAGGTCTGCACTCACATGCATATCCACTTTTAGTTATATGCAAATTAAGGGGAGGTTTATGCAGAAATTTTTAGGAAAAGGGTGGTAACTTCCTGGTGGTCAGGTTGTTGCCATGGAAAGGGGCGGTAACTCCCCTGGGTGTTGCCATGGCAATGGGAAACTGACAGGGCCCACTGGTGGGCGCTGATGGAAAGCTGCTTCCGCTCATCCCTATTTTAGCTAGTCCTCAATTTTGTCCGGTGTCCGAGGCCCGCCCGCAGAGTCGAGTCCCGCCTCCTACCTCACGATCAGTTTTGAGTTTCTAATGTTTGAGTTACACATTTTCCCCCCCTTTTTGTGGAGAATAGGTTCTAGCTATATTGCCCAGGCAGGTCTGAACTCCTGGGCTCAGGATATCTGCCCACCTCTGCCTCTTTAAGAACTGGGATTCCAGGCGTGAGCCACAACACCCGGTGAGTTTCTAATGTTTGAAAGGGATTTTGTGCTCAAAATCAGTATCCTTGGGTTTGAATTTATTTAGTTGATTAAAACTTTAAATTTTAAAAAATCTAATTTTTTCCTTTTAAGCCTTCAGGTCCAACTTACACAGTTTGTTATTCTAGTTATACATTTAATAATTTGGGGCCGGGCGCCGTGGCTCACGCCTGTAATCCCAGTGAGAGGTGACAGCTTGCTGGCAGCCCTCGCTCCCTCTCGGCGCCTCCTCTGCCTGGGCTCCCACTTTGGCGGCACTTGAGGAGCCCTTCAGCCCATCGCTGCACTGTGGGAGCCCCTTTCTGGACTGGCCAAGGTCGGAGCCGGTTCCCTCAGCTTGCAGGGAGGTGTGGAGGGAGAGGCGCGAGCGGGAACCGGGGCTGCGCGGCACTTGCGGGCCAGCTGGAGTTCCGGGTGGGCGTGGGCTTGGCGGGCCCCGCACTCGGAGCGGCCGGCCGGCCCTGCCGACCCCGGGCAATGAGTGGCTTAGCACCCGGGCCAGCGGCTGCAGAGGGTGTGCTGGGTCCCCCAGCAGTGCTGGCTCACTGGCACTGCGCTCAATTTCTCGCCGGGCCTTAGCTGCCTCCCCGCGGGGCAGGGCTCGGGACCTGCAGCCCGCCATGCCTAAGCCTCCCCTCCCATGGGCTCCTGTGCGGCCCGAGCCTCCGCGACGAGCGCCGCCCCCTGCTCCACGGGGCCCAGTCCCATCGACTACCCAAGGGCTGAGGAGTGCAGGCACACGGGTGCGGAACTGGCAGGCAGCTCCACCTGCAGCCCCGGTGCGGGATCCACTGGGTGAAGCCAGCTGGGCTCCTGAGTCTGGTGGGGACTTGGAGAACATTTATGTCTGGCCTAGGGGATTGTAAATACACTAATTGGCACTCTGTATCTAGCTCAGGGTTTGTGAATGCACCAATCGACACTCTGTATCTAGCTACTCTGGTGGGGACTTGGAGAACCTTTATGTCTAGCTAAGGGACTGTAAATACACCAATCGGCACTCTGTATCTAGCTCAAGGTTTGTAAACACACCAATCAGCACCCTGTGTCTAGCTCAGGGTTTGTGAATGCACCAATCGACACTTTGTATCTAGCTACTCTGGTGGGGACTTGGAGAACCTTTGTGTGCACACTTTATATCTAGCTAATCTAGTGGGGAGGTGGAGAACTTTTGTGTCTAGCTCAGGGATTGTAAACGCACCAATCAGCACGCTGTCAAAAACGGACCAATCAGCTCTCTGTAAAATGGACCAATCGGCTCTCTGTAAAATGGACCAATCAGCAGGATGCGGGTGGGGCCAGATAAGAGAATAAAAGCAGGCTCCCCGAGGTAGCAGTGGCAACCTGTTTGGGTGCCTTTCCAGGTTGTCGAGAGTTTGTTCTTTCACTATTTGTGATAAATTTTGCTGCTGTTTCTGTGGGTCTGCTCTGCCTTTATGAGCTGTAACACTCACTGCGAAGGTTTACGGCTTCACTCCTGAAACCTGTGAGACTACGAACCCACTGGGAGGAACCAATAACAACACACGCGCCACCTTAAGAGCTGTAACATTCACTGCTGAGGTCCGCAGCTTCACTCCTGAGCCAGTGAGACCAGGAACCCACCAGAAGGAAAAAACTCCAAACACATCTGAACATCAGAAGGAACAAACTCTGGACACGCTGCATTTAAGAACTGTGACACTCACCGTGAGGGTCCACGGCTTCATTCTTAAAGTAAGTGAGACCAAGAACCCACCAATTCCGGACACACCAGCACTTTGGGAGGCCGAGGCCAGCGGATTGCCTGAGCTCGGGAGTTCGAGACCAGCTGGGTAACATGATGAAACCCTGTCTCTACAATACAAAAAATTAGCAGGGCATGGCGGCGTGGGCCTGTAATCCCAACTACTCTGGATGCTGAGGCAGGAGAATTGCTTGAACCTGGGAGCCGGAGGTTGCAGTGAACTGACATCGTGCCACTGCACTCCAGCCTGGGCAACAGAGCAAGACTGGCTCCAAACAAAATAATATTAATAAATAATAATAAAAACAAGAATAATCACTTTCACGTATTATCTAATTTTTAATTATCTCACACTTTTGAGAAGTCAAATTTGCCTAAGCAATGAACACCTAATTGATGACATTTCTAAACACTTCTAATGCCTGATGGGGCAGACGTGCAGTTCTAACAAAATAATATCTTCCTATGCATTAAAACAACTCTTGTAAACTGAATAAACCAAATTTACAGATGTAATTCACGTGCGTTTTTCTTTTTCTTTTTTTTTTTTTGAGTTGGAGTAGTCTTGCTCTGTCGCCCAGGCTGGAGTGCAGTGGCATGATCTCAGCTCACTGCAACCTCCACCACCCGGGTTCAGGCGATTCTCCTGCCTCATCCTCCTGAGTAACTGGGATTACAGGCATGCGCCACCATGCCCAGCTAATTTTTGTAGTTTTGTAGAGACAGGGTTTCCCCATATTGGCGAGGCTGGTCTCGCACTCCTGACCTCAAGTGATCTTCCCACCTCGGTCTCCCAAAGTGTTGGAATTACAGGCGTGAGCCACCGCACCTCACCCTAATTCAGGTTCTTTTAAATTTTCTAATAATGTTATAATGTTTACAAATTTAATCAAGTTCCTTAAGCCTTTCAATGTAAAATCATACCTAAAAAATTGTGCATTTAAATTGAAAAAAACAGCTGGGTTCCAAGATTTGAGGGAGAGTAAAAGCCAAAACCAAAACAAACAGCTGGGTGTAGGCGTGGTGGCAAGTGTCTGTAGTCCCAGCTGCACAGGAGGCCTAGATGAGAGGCTCATTTGAGCCCAGGTAGTAGAGGCTGCAGTGAGACATAGTCGTGCCATTGCATTCCAGCCGTGGTGACAGAGCAAGACTCTGTCTCTTAAAAAAAAATTGAAATTACAAGGCAAATCTGAAAGATTCTCTAATGTGACAGGTTGAAAGAGTGTTACATTCTCTTAAACATTAGAGACATTTAAAATATGCAATACAGACACATTATCCTGATGACTTTTAACACTAAATTATAAATACTATGGGTTTGATTACCTTATCATTTCCATATTATTTCTTTACCCTCAAGCCTGTAAAGTCATCTACCCCACCCTGAACAGTTTGACCATGTCAGGTGGACTGAGGATTTCTACATTAAAAATAAACGAAGACTGAGATTTAGGGTTAGTGATTCAAGGCTGAGATTTGAGACCAGGTTGCTCCTTTTTTTTTTTTTTTTTTTTTTTTGACAGAGTCTTGCTCTGTTGCCCAGGCTGGAGTGCAATGGTGAGATCTTGGTTCACTGCAACCTCCGCCTCTTGGGTTCAAGCGATTCTCCTGCCTCAGCCTCCTGAGTAACTGGGATTACAGGCATGTGCCACCATGGCTGGCTAATTTTTTTTTTTTTTTTTTTTTTTTTTTTTTTAGTAGAGATGGGGTTTCACCATATTGGCCGGGCTGGTCTTAAACTCCTGACCTCGCGATCTGCCCACCTCAGCCTCCTAAAGCACTGGGATTACAGGCGTGAGCCACCGCACCCGGCCCAGGTTGCTTCTTTTCTTGTAGTTGAGCCTGTCTGTTTTATCAGCAGCAGTCCCCAAGTTCACCCCTTTCAGTGGGAATTTGTTTTATAACTCACTTTGTCTAATTGTTCACTCACGATTAGGTTCAAGTTAAGTCTTTTTGGCAAGGATACTCCATGAGTGATGATGTATGCTTCCCATTGCATCACATCAGGAGCGCATTATGGCATTTGGTCTCTACTGGTGTGCCAAGTTTGATCACTTAGTTAATGTGGTGTCTGCCAGAGCGCTCCACCTTTTCACTTTGTAATTTATCAAAGATGGGTTTTTATGTTCTCATTTTTAGTCTTTTCATAGACTGTCTTGTCTAACAGAGACAATTATAAAGCACATAATTTGAGTTTGCACTCCCTGGATTCTACAACCACACAGATGGTAAGGCGACCATTTTTCCATCCAGCTCAAACTCCTCTGTTTCATCCAGTAAGAAAAGATACATTAATGGTTTTCTTTCTTTTCTTTTCTTTTTTTTTTTTTTGAGACAGAGTCTCCCTCTGTTGCCTAGGCTTGAGTGCAGTGTCACAATCTCAGCTCACTGCAACCTCCACCTCCCGGGTCCAAGCAATTCTTCTGCCTCAGTCTCCCAAGTAGCTGGGACTACAGGCATGTGCCACCACGCCCGGCTAATTTTTGTAATTTTTGTATTTTTAGTAGAGACGGGGTTTCACCATATTGGCCAGGCTGGTCTTGAGCTCCTGACCTCGTGATCTGCCCACCTCAGCCTCCCGAAGTGCTGGGATTACAGGCGTGAGCCACCGTGCCCGGCACATTAGTGGTTTTCGTATGTTTAGTAGAGGCCGGGTTTCACCATCTTGGCCAGGCTGGTTTCGAACTTTTGACCTCAAGTGATCCGCCCGCCTCGGCCTTCCAAGTGCTGGGATTACAGGCGTGAGCCACTGTGCCCGGACAAAACTTCTTTTTTTTTCTTTTTCTTTTCTTTTTTTTTTTTTGAGTTGGAGTCTCTCTCTGCTGCCCAGGCTGGAGTGCAGTGGTGCAATCTCAGCTCACTGCAACCTCTGCCTCCCAGGTTCAAGTGATTCTTCTGCCTCAGCCTCCCGAGTAGCTGGGATTATAGGTGTGCGCCACTATGCCCAGCTAACTTTTTTATTTTTAGTAGAGATGGGGTTTCACCACGTTGGTCAGGCTGGTCTGGAACTCCTGACCTTGTGATCCTCCCACCTCGGCCTCCCAAAGTGCTGGGATTACAGGCGTGAGCCACTGCCTCTGGCCAGAGTATCACTTAGCAGGAATATTGGCCATCATTTCCCGGTCTTCTTTCTTTTTTTTTTTTCTTTTTTTTTTTTGAGGCAGAGTCTCACTCTGTCATCCAGGCTGGAGTGCAGTGGTGCGATCTCATCTCACTGCAAGCTCTGCCTCCCGGCTTCACGCCATTCTCCTGCTTCAGCCTCCCGAATAGCTGGGACTACAGGCACCCACCACCACGCCCAGTTAAGTTTTGTATTTTTAGTAGAGACGGGGTTTCACCATGTTAGCCAGGATGGTCTCGTGGTCTCGATCTCCTGACCTTGTGATCTGCCCGCCTCGACCTCCCAAAGTGCTGGGATTACAGGCGTGAGCCACGGCGCCCGGCCAGTCTTCTTTCTTCACACTGTTATTTTTCAATTATTGAAGACATATCTACTGTGTCAGAAGGGAGTCTTATGCACTGTACAAAGTGTTATTACCAAAAGCTGCAACCCAAGTAAAGGACCTGCTCATCTGCCTCACGGCCACCGCTTCAGACCTTGGAAAGTGACACGAAAGAGGCTCAGCATTATCACATAACTGCAGTGTGGACCAGCAACTGCTGAGCACAAGCAGTCTATTCACCCTCCTCAGTGTCATACCTTTCTGCTGTGTTCTGATTGAGTTCTTTGCCTACACTCTCTTCCAGTTGATAGTTGTAGCCTTTACAGCAAACCAGTGGACAAGAAGCATCAGGGTCTTTGGAAATTTTTCTGTGCATTGGACCAGACAAAGTAATTCCAGATCTGAAGACAGCTTGACTTTGGCTTATTTTTACTGATTCCTATTTGTGTTTTTCAGAAAGAGCTACTTGATAACCAGCTCTAGAAGTGTTATCAGGAATTACAATTATCCAATCTTATGCAAATTGGCTGGTGGGCTGCAAAGCTTGTGAACTTTTTGCACTGGGGGTTGTACAAACAGAAAAATAAAGAATACAAGGGTTGGGCCAGGCACGGTCTCTCATGCCTGTAATCCCAGCACTTTGGGAGGTCGAGGTGGGAGGATCACTTGAAACCAGGAGTTCGAGACAAGCATGGCCAACATGGTGAAACCCTGTCTGTACTAAAATACAAAAATTAGCTGGGCATGGTGGCACACACCTGTAGTCCCAGCTACTTGGGAGGCTGAGACAGGAGAATTGCTTGAACCTGGGAGGTGGAGGTTGCAGAGAGCTGAGATTGTGCCACTGCACTCCAGCCTGGGCAACAGAGTGAGACTGTCTCAAAACAAAAAACGAGGCTCTTCCGAAGATGCTTTAATGAAAATCATCATTTCTTAGTCACCCCAAGAGCATCAATTTGATGTGGTTGGGAACTCAAGCTAAATATTGTGAAGGTATAACTCTGTGTTGACCTCTAGCCACGCAGCTCAGTTGTTTTGCAAACTGTCCTGATTTCCCACAGATGACTTGTCCTACTGAGGACACCTATCAGTAGGTCAGAGAGCAGCTTTGTGAGGCCTTCCTGCTGGTACCCAGAAGTGAGCTTGTGCCCACTAATTTTTTAGCATTTTAATTCCTCACAACAGAAGAGACTGGCAAAACTCAACAATTTTCTGTATTTATTTATGTATTTTTGAGACAAGGTCTTGCCCTATCACCCAGGCTGATGTGCAGTGGCACGATCATGGCTCATTGCGCCTTGACCTCATGGGTTTAAGGGATTCTCCCACCTCAGCCTCCTGAGTAGCTGGGACCACAGGTGGAAGTCACCATGCCCTATTAACTTTTTTTTTTTTTTTTTTTTTTTTTTAAGACAGAGTTTCGCTGTCTGTCACCCAGGCTGAAGTACAGTGGTGCGATCTCGGCTCAGTGCAACCTCCACCTCCTGGGTTCAAATGATTTTCCTGTCTCAGCCGTCTGAGTAGCTGGTATTACAGGCATGTGCCACCACACCCAACTAATTTGTGTATTTTTAGTGGAGACAGGGTTTAACCATGTTGGCCAGGCTGGTCTCGAACTCTTGACCTCAAGTGTTCCACCTGTCTTGGCCTCCCAAAATGTTGGGATTACAGGTGTGAACCACCGCACCCAGCCAAGAAAACATATATTTATTTTTATAAACTATAGGAAAGCACAAAGAAAACAAAAATCATTGAAATCTCATTCTCCAGATAAAAGCAGCTGACATTTTGCTGAGACTTGCAAAATGCCTTTGGATTCAGATAACAGTGGTTCTGAAACTTTAGTGTGCATCAGAATTAACTGGAGGGCTTGTTAAAACAGTGCTTCTGAGTTAGAAGTTTTGGAATGGAGCCGATAATTTAAATTTCTTTCTTTTCTTTTTTTTTTTTTTTTTGAGACAGAGTTTCACTCGTTTCCCAGACTGGAGTGCAATGGCACGATCTTGGCTCACTGCAACCTCCACCTCCCAGGTTCAAGCAATTCTCCTGCCTCAGCCTCTCGAGTAGCTGGGATTACAGGTGCCCGCCACCATGCCCAGCTAATTTTTTATATTTCTAGTAGAGACAGGGTTTCACTGTTGGCCAGGCTGGTCTTGAACTCCTGACCTCAGGCAATCCACCCATCTCAGCCTCCTAAAGTGCTGGGATTACAGGCATGAGCCACCACATCCAGCTGATAATTTGAATTTCTAAGAAGCTCCCAGGTGTCCCTGACACTGTTGGTCCAGGTATCATACATTGAGAAGCACTGGATATGTGCACGTTGGCTGTTCCAAGTAGGGTCTGCAACCAGAAGCATTGACATCATTTTGGGAACTTGTAATGCAGAATCTCAGGCCCCAGCCCAGACCTACTGAATCATAATCTGTAATTTAATAAGATCCCTAAAAAATTCTTAAGCGCCAGTCATGGTGGCTCACCCCTGTAATCCCAGCACTTTGGGAGCCCAAGGCGGGTGGATCACGAGGTCAGGAGTTCAAGACCAGCCTGGCCAAGATGGTGAAACCCTGCCTCTACTAAAAATACAAAAATTAGCCAGGCGTGGTGGTGGGTGCCTGTAATCCCAGCTACTCGGGAGGCTGAGGCAGAGAATTGCTTGAACCCAGGAGGCAGAGGTTGCAGTTAGCCAAGATCGCGCCACTGTACTCCAACCTAGGTGACAGAGCGAGACTCCATCTCAAAAAAAAAAAAAAAAAAAAAAATTTTAAGTTTGAGAAGTATTGGTTTATATTTTAAGCCTCATAGTGTATAACAGTTACTCCCCCCACCATATCGAGGTAGAATTTACACATAGTGCATCATTTTATAATGTATAATTTGATGAGTTTTGACAAAACGATACTAGTTTTGTATCCCTTTGTCTCTCTACCCAACATAATGAGGACTTTCCTGTAGTATTAGATGTTTTGGAAAAACATGACTTCTAATGGCTGTACAATACATTGTAGGTAAGGATGATCCAGTTTAACCAATTTATTTATTTATTTATTTATTTATTTATTAGACGGAGTCTCTTGCTGTCACCCAGGCTGGAGTACAGCGGCGCAATCTTGGCTCACTGCATCCTCCACTTCCTGGGTTCAAGCGATTCTTGTGTCTCAGCCTCCCAAGTAGCTGAGACTACAGGTGTGCACCACCACACTCAGGTAATTTTTGTATTTTTAGTAGTGACAGGGTTTTGACATGTTGCCCAGGCTGGTCTCCTGAGCTCAGGCAATCTGCCTGCCTAGGCCTCCCAAAGTGCTGGGATTACAGGCATGAGCCACTGTGCCCAGCCCAGTTTAACCAGTTCTTCTTCTGTGAGACATCTATGTTGTTCCCAATTTCTCACCAGTGTAAATAATGCTTCAATGAATGCTTTTGGACTTAAATGTTTTCGTTTGGACTTTAACATATTTTTCCACAGCTAAATTACTGAGGAAAGGGTACTGGACAGGCAAGAACAGGTATCCGTTAAGAATAAAAAGTTAATGAATTAAATTTTTTGTTTGGGTTTCAGGAAAAATGGGTAGAAATCATTGAAAAAAAATCCATTGCAGCAGAAACAGGGGGATGCAATGTATCTTAAAAACAAAAAGGGTCAGGCTGGGCACAGTGGCTCACACCTGTAATCCCAGCACTTTGGGAGGCTGAGATGGGTGGATCACCTGAGTTCGGGAGTTGGAGATCAGCCCGGCCAAACTGGTAAAACTCTGCCTCTACTAAAAATACAAAAATTAGCTGGGTGTGGTGGCACGCGCCTGTAATCCCAGGTACTCAGGAGGCTGAGGCAGGAGAATCGCTAGAACCCGGGAGGCAGAGGTTGCAGGGAGCTGAGGCTGTGCCATTCCACTCTAGCCTGGGCAACAGAACAAGACTCAATCTTTTTTTTTTTTGAGACAGAGTCTCGCTCTTTCACCCAGGCTGGAGTGCAGTGGCGCGATCTCGGCTCACTGCAGGCTCCGCCCCCCGGGATTCACGCCATTCTCCTGCCTCAGCCTCCCTTGTAGCTGGGACTATAGGCACCTGCCACCTCACCCGGCTAATTTTTTGTATTTTTAGTAGAGACGGGGTTTCACTGTGTTAGCCAGGATGGTCTCGATCTCCTGACCTCGTGATCCGCCCGCCTCGGCCTCCCAAAGTGCTGGGATTACAGGCGTGAGCCACGGCGCCCGGCCAAGACTCAATCTTAAAAAAAAAAAAAAAAAAAAAAAAGCCGGGAGTGGTGGCAGGTGCCTGTAATCCTAGGTACTTGGGAGGCTGAGGCAGGAGAATTGCTTGAACCCGGGAGGTGGAGGTTGCAGTGAGCTGAGATGGTGCCACTGCCCTCCAGTCTGGGCAGCAGAGCAAGACTCCGTCTCATGAAAAAAAAAAAAAAAAAAGACTCGGTAAACTTATTGTTGAATCCTTTACCAATTAATGCAACTTTTGAATCTTTTCTCAATAGCCATTCTTTTGTAATTCATAACTGATATAATATGTATTTAAGGAATGTTTCATACACATAGGAAATAGCCACATTCTATAAAGGGTCTAAATACATAAAACCATCACATTTATTAGCAAATCTGTATATCCTTTAATGTGTCAGTAGCTTAAGAAATAATGAAGGCCGAAGGCCAGGCGCAATGGCTCACGCCTGTAATCCCAGCACTTTGGGAGGCCAAGGCGGGCAGATCACGAGGTCAGGAGATCGAGACCATCGTGGCTAACATGGTGAAACCCCGTCTCTACTAAAAATACAAAAAATTAGCTGGGAGTGGTGGCGGGCGGCTGTAGTCCCAGCTACTCGGGAGGCTGAGGCAGGAGAATTGCTTGAACCTGGGAGGCGGAGGTTGCAGTGAGCTGAGATCACGCCACTGCACTCCAGCCTGGGCAAGAGAGCGAGACTCTGTCTCAAAAAAAAAAAGAAATAATGAAGGCCGGGCACGGTGGCTCACAACTGTAATCTGAGCACTTTGGTAGGCTGAGGCTGGAGGATCTCTTGAGGTCAGGAGTTTCAGACCAGCCTGGCCAACATGGTGAAACCCTGTCTTTCCTAAAAATACAAAAATTAGGACATGGTTGCGTATGCCTGTAATCTCAGCTACTCAGGAGGCTGAGGGATGAGAATCACTTGAACCTGGAGGCAGAGGTTGCAGTGAGCTGAGATTGTGCCACTGCACTCCAGCCTGGGCAGCAGAGTCAGATTCCATTAAAAAAAAAAAAGAAATAAAGAAAAGAAAAAAAAAAAGAATGAATAGGCCTGGCATGGTGGCTCACGACTGTAATCCCAGCTCTTTGGGAGGTTGAGGCAGGTGGATCACTTGAGCCCAGGAGTTCCAAAACAGCCTGGGCAACATAGTGAGACCCTGTCTCTACAAAAAATACAAAAATTAGCCAGGTGTGGTGGTGTGTACCTGTGGTCCCAGCTATTTGGGAGGCTGAGGCAGGAGGATCACTTGAACCCAGGAGGCAGAGGTTGCAGTGGGCCGAGATTGAGCCACTGCACTCCAGCCTGGACGGTAGAATGAGACTTCGTCTCAAAAAAAGAAAAAAAAAATAGAGTCAAGGAAACGTTATCCACTTTCAGTTAGCAAGGTCTTTACTCATCAGGAAATGTAAAACTACTTTTAAAAAAGAACTTTTGGCCAGGTGCAGTGGCTCAGGCCTGTAATCCCAGCACTTTGGGAAGCTGAGGCAGGCGGATTGCCTGAGCTCAGGAGACCAGGCTGGGCAACATGGTGAAACCCCATCTCTACTAAAAATACAAAAAATTTAAGCTGGGCATGGTGGTTTATGCCTGTAATCCCAGCACTTTGGGTGTCTGAAGTGGGAGGATCACTTGAGGTCAGGAATTTGAGACCAGCCTGGGCAACATGGTGAAACCCCATCTCTACTAAAAATACAAAAATTAACTGTAATTTTTGTATTCCCTGCAATCCCAGCCACTTGGGAGGCTGAGGCATGAGAATCACTTGAACCAGGCAGGCGGAGGTTATAGTGAGCCAAGATCGTGCCACTGCACTCCAGCCTGGGTGATAGAGCAAGACAAGACTCTATCCCCCCAAAAAACAAAAAACCCCAGAAAATCCCACAAATAAAAACACAAATTAGCCAGGCGTGGCGATAGGCGCCTGTAGTCCCAGCTACTTGGGAGGCTGAGGCATGAGAATTGCTTGACCTTGGGAGGCAGAAAGCAGAGAATTGCAGTGAGCCGAGATCGTACCACTGCACTCCAGCCTGGGTGACAAAATGAGATTCTATCATCTCCAAAAAAAAAAAGGAAAAATATTTGATTCTTTTACTTTCTAAAAAGGGTTTACATACTTTCCTCCCACTATTTATTTTGTAAACAAATGCATATTTACCAGATGGGGATTTCATCTTTGATTTGTAATCTGTTTTTTTCCACTTGGCAATGTCGTGAACATCTCTTTTCATGTCAATAAACAGTATACATAATCATTCTTTTTTTTTTTTTTTTTGAGACAGTCTTGCTCTGTTGCCCAGGCTGAAGTGCAGTGCCATCATGGCTCACTGCAGCCTCCTGGGCTCAAGCAATACTCCTGCCTCAGCCTTCCAAGTAGCTGCGACCACAGGCACGCACCACCATGTCCAGCTGATTTTTACTTTTTTTTTTTGTAGAGATGGGGGTCTCACTATGTTGCCCAGGCTGGTCTCAAACTCCTGGGCTCAAGCAATCTTCCCACTTCAGCCTCCCAAAGTGCTGGGAATACAGGTATGAGCCACTATGTCTGGCCTACCTGATCTTTTTTTTTTTCTTGATGGAGTTTCACTCTTGTTGCCCAGGATGGAGTGCAATAGCACAATCTTGGCTCACTGCAACCTCCACCTCCTGGGTTCAAGCGATTCTCCTGCCTCAGCCTCCTGAGTAGTTGAGATTACAGGTGCACACCACCACACCTGGCAAATTTTTGTAATTTTAGTAGAGACGGGGTTTCACCATGTTGGTCAGGCTGGTCTCGAACTCCTGACCTTGTGATCCGCTTGCCTTGGGCTCCCAAAGTGCTGGGATTACAGGTGTGAGCCACTGTGCCTGGCTTACATGATCATTCTTAATAGGCACCTGGTATTCCATATTTACCATTTTAACCTTTTGGACATTTAGGTTATTTTCCATTTTATTATTACAGCAACTTCAATAAGCATCTTTGCATGTGGCTTTGTTTTGATATAATTGTACATTCACATAGTTTTAAGAAATGGATCAGGCCGGGCGTGGTGGCTCACGCCTGTAATCCCAGCACTTTGGGAGGCTGAGGCGGGCGGATCACAGGTCAGGAGTTTGAGACCAGCCTGGCCAACATGGTGAAACCCTGTCTCTACTAAAAATACAAAAATTAGTTGGGCGTGGTGGCATGCACCTATAATGCCAGCTACTTGGGAGGCTGAGGCAGGAGAATCGTTTGAACCCCAGAGGCAGCAGTTGCAATGAGTCAAGATGGTGCCATTGCACTCCAGCCTGGGTGACAGAGCAAGACTCTGTCTCAGAAAAAAAAAAAAAAAGAAATGGATCAGAAACAAGGACTCTTTCTGAAAGGAAAAAAAAAGAATGGAGATCCATCGTATACTTTGCCCATTTCCCAATTTTCCAAAATTATATAGTAACCAGAATATTTACATTGAAACAACCCATTGATCTTATTCAGATTTACTTGTACTCATATTTGTGTGTGTTTACATAGTTTTTTGCGTGTCTGATTCTTCTGTCAAACGAAATTCCTTTTTTTTTTTTTTGAGACAGGGACTTGCTCTGTTGCCAAGCCTGGAGTGCAGTGGCACAATCTCTGGTCACTGTAACCTCTGCCTCCTGGGCTCAAGCAATCTTCCCTCCTTGGCCTCCCAAACTGCTGGGATTACAGGTGTGAGCCACCACGCCTGGCCCAGATTTCTTTGAAAGGGCTAATTCCTCCATATCTTTGTCAACACTACTTTTGGGTTTTGTTTAGTTTATCCCTCTGTAACTCAAGATTACCTTTTTTATAGTTACTTTTTAAATAGTTTTTGACATTTAAATATTTCATCTATTTGAACTTAATTTTGGGGTAAGGTGTGAAGAGATTTATCTGATTTTCTTCTAAATGGATTAGCCAGTTGCCTGAATATATCTTACTGATACCATCAAGTAGTTGACTAGGTTATCAAAATAGTTGTTAAAGGAAGGTATCATAAAAAAAAAAAAGATACATGCATATTTACTGATCAAGTGTGGTGGAGATGAAGAACTTAGTCTTCATGTATAAAATCTCAGTAAAGAGCCTTTGGCCTTAATTAGGTCATAATGCCTATCTCTTGGACCTATCACCTTAGCCAGAGGCTGTAAGGTCTGTCAGAATATGATTGGAATGCTTCTGAAAGGGAAGTGAAGACTATATTTTAGAATAAGTAGTGTGTGTTTTAAAAGAGGCATTCTATGGGTTGCAATGTTTAGAACATTTTATTAAAGTACAAAATTGTTGGAATTTAGCTAATAGAAAAACATAGTAAATATTTACAAAAACATTGATAACATCACTCAAGTCACACACATATAACAACGTAGACAGGTCTTAACAAAGTTTACAAATTGAAATTATGGAGATTTCCCAAAATGAATCTAATAGCTCATTGCTGAGCATGGTTATCAATATAACATTTAAGATCTTGCAGCAAACGTTGTCCCTGAGTCTTCTGCAATCCAGTGCCTCTTAGAAATTGATTTCTTTCTTTGGGAGATTCAGACTCAGAGGCAGCCAGAGGGGACAGGTCAAGAGCTGAAATAATCACATAACTAGTCTAATCTTCTTCATTCTATTGACTGTGTCAAGTTATAGACATAGCCAAAGGGTTTTTCTTCAGCCTCTGATGATTTGAGATGAAGAACATGAGCAATTTCTCATTGCTTAAAGAAAAACTTAGCACATAAGAGGCTGAGTGTAGAGTATCTGTACTAGAACCATAAAGTTCTATCTGATGGTAAATTATGTATAAAACTAAGATAAAACAGATAATTATGCTCTATCTCATATTACTGAAAGTAGGAAAGGAGGAAGAGTGACACTTTTAAATCAAACTGCTCTAGTTTTAGCTTAGTGGAGGTTAATAAACACACTGCTTTATGCTGAAGTGACCAGATAGCTATTTCTACAGTTCAGAAGAACTTAAAAATCAGGTTTTAAAGACAAAAGAAGGCAGACTCAAAACAGAGACAAAGCAGAGAAGAAAACAATGCCCATGAGATGGTCACTATTTAGACAGTATTATAAAAAGCTAAAGAACACTTGGGCCTTACTTCACTTTGATGGTCTTGTACTAAAAACACCTTCCCCAAAGTAAATTCAGAAGGGAGGAAGTTAAGAGCTTCAGGTAACTTTAAAACCAGTCTTGGGCTCAGTAAGATAATTACTTAAAATAATCACCTCACATTTTAAAACAGATCATCTTCATCTGACTCTTCCAGGTACTTTATAGGTTTCTTTGCCCGTACAGATTTTGCCCGAGGAGCCACAGCTGAGTCAAAGTCCATATGGAAGTCATCACTCTCCCCCTTGGATTTCTAAAAGAGAAAAGCCCAGGTAACTTGCACATTGTAAATCTGACAACATAATTGTAATGTAAAAAAATGTATCAAGACGCTATATTCAAGGAGTTTTCTACTTTCTACCAAGTAATAAGAAGCAGATCTAAGGCCAGCTCTTCCATTGCCCAAATAAGTGGCATATTTAACTTTGTTAAAACTAAATATGTACAGTAAAAGCTAACAGATTATGAGAGTTAATTTTCTTAAAGATATGCCAAATTTTTAAGAGCAATGGCTTAGTTACTTGTTTCAGAACATCTACAGCAAAAGGACTGACTAGGATCAACACTCACCTTGCTTGTGACTGCTTTCGAAACAATTTTCTCAAAATTAGAGTCAGAATCATCAGAAGTGGATGCCTTCCTCTTGCGGCGATTCTTGGTTTTGGCAGGATCAGGCTTTTGAGAGACACCAGAATTCAAAGCTGGATCCCTTTTAGTTCCTTTTGGGGCAGCCCTTTTTTTGGTACCGGTAGTGGAGGTGGAAGACTGACCTGTAATTCAACACAGGCATTTGTCACAGCCGCTCTTTTTTTGAGATGGGGTCTCACTCTATCGCCCAGGCTGGAGTGCAATGGCGCTATCTCGGCTCATTGCAACCTCTGCCTCCTGGGTTCAAGCGATTCTCCTGCCTCAGCCTCCTGAGTAGCTGGGATTACAGGCGTGTGCCACCACACCCGGCTAATTTTTTGTATTTTTAGTAGAGATGGGATTCCACCATGTTGGTCAAGCTGGTCTCGAACTCCTGACCTCAGGTGATCCACTCGCCTCGGCCTCCCAAAGTGCTGGGATTACAGGCATAAGCAACCATGCCTGACCTAGTCACAGCCACTCTTAGATGAATTGTTCTCATTGCGAACTTTCTTCAGCAATGTGATGACTATGTATATTTAACATAGGAAAAGACAATCTAAGAGAGGTGAAAATAGAGAATCAAAGTATTCTTAAACATTCTATTTTTTTTTTTTTTTGAGACAGCATCTTGCTCTATCTCGCCCAGGCTGGAGTGCAGTGGCACGATCTCAGCTCACTGTAGCCTCTGCCTCCTGGGTTCAAGCGATTCTCCCGTTTCAGCCTCCCAAGTAGCTGACTACAGGCATGTGCCACCACACTTGGCTAATTTTTTATTTTTAGTAGAGACGAGGTTTCACTATGTTGGCCAGGCTAGTCTCGAACTCCTGACCTTAGGTGATCCACCCATCTTGGCCTCCCAAAGTGCTGGGATTACAGGCATGAGCCACTGCACCCAGCCTTAAACTTAATTCATTTTCAAGAATACGCTTTACGTTAAACATTTGCAATTGCTTATAAATCCTATCCTTGTCATAGAAATGAACTAGATGAAGCCTGGTACTGAGAGAAACACACTGATTTTAAACATTTGGACTACCTTATTTTTGGAGACAGGGTCTTGCTTTCTCACTCAGGCTGGAGTGCAGTGGCTTGATCATAGCTCACTACAACCTTGAACTCCTGGCCTCAAGAAATCCTCTTGTTTTAGCCTCCCAAAGTGCTGGGATTACAGGCATGGGCCACTCTGCCTGGCTTTTGTTTTGTTTTTTGACTAGTCAAGTGCAGTAGTGAGAAGGAGGGAAAAGAGTAGAACAAGGAGTTTGATCTGTAACTGAACAATCAATAGAGATAACTTACTGTTTTGGACCAGTCTTGACTACTAATTTTGATTATAAAGATATAAAAGAAATTGCTTCCAATTGGAAAACGTTTAATTTGTAATATCAATGGTAAGTTTTGGCAATAAAAAACTGAAATTGACACATGGAAACCAGTTAGTTAATTGCAACATTAACCCATCTCAAAGATTTAGGCTTACTTTTTGCTGCTGTCTTCTTCACTGTCACATTCTTTTTAGGAACTGGGTTTGTAATTTCAGTTTCATCTGGGAAATGTGTAGCAGGAGGGCTTGAAGACAGTGGTACACTGTCCTTAGCATCATCAGCTTCAAGGTCCATTATTTCAAATGGAAAGGAAGATAGTACATTTAAGCAACACATGAAAATCCATTTTCTGCTTTGTCTCTGGTATGAATTCCTATTTAAACACCAAATATGTGACTTTTCTGGAATACTGAAAACATACTCTTAAAACTTTGTTCTAATTTCTGAATTTTTTATTAGCAAGAACAGTTTTTATTTTTTGTATCTCTAGCACCTAGCAAAGTACCTGGCAAGCACTATGATTACTTTTAGTATACTGAATGCAGTACGTATTTACGTGTGAAACTAAACCCAGTGAACAGTATCAACATAATGTTAATAAGAACTCAAATTTATTTCCAAAGGAAGTACTTGGATAATGTAGCCAGGATTAGAACCCAGTTGGATCTGAGTGTCCCAGTTGGATCTGAGTGTCCCAGTAAGGCAGATGTCTCCCTACTTTTACTTAAATACATACCTGACATGGTGCTTTTCTGTGGTTTCAGTTCTTTGTTAGTAAGTCTAGAATTAAAAAAAAAAATATCCTGACAACCAATTCTAAATGTGTTAAGCAAAAAATATATTAGAAACAATCATGACAAAACCCGTATTAGATAAGATACTTGCTTTGGGGAAGTTTTGGTCTTCGGTGGACTAGCACCTGATGGGACAAAATCTTCATCATCAGTTTTTTCATCAAAATCTGAGAAATCTTCATCTGAATCCAAATCCATTGTGAATTTGGTTTTTGCTAGTAAAAAAACCATATACAAAAAAATCAAAGAGGGTAGTAGGAGAAACAATTCATAGGTCGATAATAACATTTCATGAATATTTTAGTTTTTAATCTCCTGAAAGATGCTTCAGTGTTTCAAAGCTTTAACATAATTTACTGCTCTATTAAGACACAGTAATTTCCGGGGCAAAGTACCCTGAAGTATATTGGCCATCCCACTCTTACAGCTTATCTATAATGTTCTTTAGTTTTCCTTACTTGCTGCTCTCCGTGGCTCTGTTTCTCGTGGAGGGACATCAAAATTACTTTCGTCACTGCTCCTATCTGATTCTGAATCAGACCAGGGATTTCTCTTCTTTCCTTTTTTGATTGGCTTAAATGGCAATGTAGTTTGTTTCTTTGTCTTTGTACCTAGAGGGGAGATAGAAATTAACTACCTTTATATATTCTTAGACTCACTTTTCTCCATCTATCATCCATCCATCCTTCAAATTTATTAACTCCTGTGATAGTTCTGAGAATACAATCGTGAAAAGAGACAGATATGGTCCCTGTTTTTGTGGTGCATATAGCTTGGTCGCTTAATCTCATAAATAAATGTGGCCGGGCACAGTGGCTCATGCCTGTAATCCCAGCACTTTGGGAGGCTGGGGCGGGAGGATTACTTGAGCCCAGGGGTTTGAGATCAGCTGGGGTAAAATATAAGACCCTGTCTTGGCTGGGTGTGGTGGCTCACACCTGTAATCTCAGCACTTTGGGAGGGTGAGGTGGGCTGATCACTTGAGCTCAGGAGCTAAAGACCAGCCTGGACAACATGGCAAAACCCTATCTCTACAAAAAATACAGAAATTAATGGACATGGTGGAGTGCGCCTGTGGTTCCAGCCACTAGGGAGGCGGAGGCAGGAGGATTGTTTGAGCCTAGGAGGTCAAGGCTGCAGTGGGCTGTGATCATGCCATTATACTCTAGCCTGGGAGACAGAGTGAGATCTTGTCTCAAAAAAAGAAAAAAGGACTGTCTCTACAAAATACAAAAAATTTTTAGAAATTAGCCAGTCATGGTGGTGAGTGCCTGTAGTGCCAGCTACTTGGGAGGCTGAGATAGAAGGAGTGCTTGAGCCAGGATTTCAAGACCAGCTGGGGCAACAGAGTGAAACCCTGTCTCAAGAAAAGTAGATACTCAAGGACAGATATATAGCTCAATCAATGGAACAGAATTGAGAGTCCATACATAAACCTTAACATTTATAGTCAATTGATTTTTGACAAGGGTGAAGACAAACATTGTGGAAAGAAGTCTTTTTAATATATGGTACTGAAATAATTGGATATCTACCTGCAAAGAATCAGGTTGGACACCTTCCTTACACCATATACAAAAACTAATTCAAAGTGGATCACAGACCTAAATATAAGAGCTAAAACTATAAAATGCTTAGAAGAAAACACAGAGGTCTACCTTCATGGGCTTAGCAAAATGGGAGGCCGAGGTGGGTGGATCGCTTGAGGTCAGGAGTTTGAGACCATCCTGGCCAACATGGTGAAACCCTGTTTCTACTAAAAATACAAAAATTAGTTGGGCATGGTGGTGTGTGCCTGTAATCCCAGCTACTTGGGAGGCTGAGGCAGGAGAATTGCCTGAACCTAGCAGGTGGAGGTTGCAGTGAGCCAAGATCTCACTACTACTGCATACTGCATGCCAGCCTGGGCAACAGAGCGAAACTCTGCCTCAAAAAAAAAAAAAAAAAAAAAAAAAAAGAATGAAGTACTAATACATGGGCTGCTACGTGGGTTACCTTGAAAATATGTTAAGTAAAGAAGTCAGCTCCAAAAGACCACATATTATATGATTCAATTTACAGGAAATGCCCCGAATAGGAAAATCTAGAGACAGTAGATTTTTTAATGGTTGCCTAGTGGAGGAGTTGGTGGCAAATGGCAAATGATTGTTAATGAGTTCAGTTTTCTTGGGGGGTAATAAATTGTATTAAAACTATTTGTCTATACTAAACCCACTGAATGGCATACTTTATTTTTATTTTTGAGTTGGAGTCTTGCTCTGTCACCCAGGATGGAGTGCAATGGCACAGTCTTGGCTCTCTGCAACCTCTGCCTCCTGGGTTCAAGCGATACTCGTGCCTCAGCCTCTCAAGTAGCTGGGACTACAGGCATGCACTATCACACTCAATTAATTTTTGTATTTTTAGTAGAGATGGGGTTTCACCATGTTGGCCAGGCTGGTCTCGAACTCCTGACCTCAAGTGATCCGCCAGCCTCAGCCTCTGAAAGTGCTGGGATTACAGGCATAAGCCATGGCACCCAGCCAAATGGTATATGTTAAATGGGCAAATTTGGCATGTGAATATCTCAATAAAGATGTTTCAAAAAAAGTAGACAGTAAAGGCATTATCAAATGATTAACAGAATTATTAATTCTATTTAGTTCATTGAGTGAACATTACCTATATCCGAAGCATGATGTTGAACTCTAGAGATAATACAAACATGACTAATATGTGGTCACTTTTCTTAAGAAACTTTGTATACTAGAACCTCGTAAGTGGCTAGAAAATGAAATCTAATAAGCTGGGTATTTTCTTAGATCCCAATTAAGGAATTCAAATTAACAAACTACTTCATTACAAAATATTTTCTATAATGAATCAAATCCCAAGGACAATATTAAAGAGGTCCAGGCTGGGGGCAGTGGCTCACGCCTGTAATCCCAGCACTTTGGGAGCCCAAGGCGGGCAAATCACAAGGTCAGGAGTTTGAGACCAGCCTGACTAACATGGTGAAACCCCGTCTCTACTAAAAATGCAAAAATCAGCCAGGCGTGGTGGCATGCACCTGTAATCCCAGCTACTCAGGAGGCTGAGGCAGGAGGATCGCTTGAACCTAGGAGGTGAAGGTTGCAGTGAGCCGAGATCGTGCTACTGCACTCCAGCCTGGGCAACAAGAGTGAAACTTTGTCTCAAAAAAAAAAAAAAAAGAGGTCCAAGTAGAATTCAGATACAGTCCTCTTTCACGTTTCTCAATTCAATTCAACAAAAAGGTTTTGAACATCTATGTGGAATGTACTAGGTAACAAACACAATTTAATCTTCACTTTATACCATTTTCCTAAAAATGTTGTAATACCTGGTTCTCTTTTCTGTTTCTTTTCTAATCTTTGTTTTAGGCCTTCTAGTTCCATACCATCTTCTTGAGGGCTTCCTTCAGTATTTTCATTCTAAAAGATACCAAAGTTAGGGTTAGATATAGAATAAATTCTGAACTATGGGATTAGAGATTTTATACATTTTTGGCCGGGAGAGGTGGCTCATGCAAAGTAATCCCAGCACTTTGGGAGGCCGTGGTGGGCGGATCCCTTGAGGTCAGGAGTTCGAGACCAGCCTGGCCAAGATGGTGAAACCCCGTCTCTACTAAAAATACAAAAATTAGCTGGGTGTGGTGATGTGCCCCCAACTACTTGGGAGGCTGAGGCACGAGAATCGCTTGAATACCGGAGGCGGAGGTTGCTGTGAGCTGAGATCCTGCCATTGCACTCCAGCCTGGGTAACACAGCGAGACTCCATCTCAAAAAAAAAAAAAAAAAAAAAAAAAAAAAAATTTACACATTTTTTTTTTCAATTTTAAGTGGAGATATGCATCAATATTTTATGCATAATATTTTTAAGAGTATTACGTCTTTTTTTTTTGAGATGGAGTTTTGCTCTGTTGGCCAGGCTGGAGTGCAGTGGTGTGACCTTGGCTCACTGCAACCTCTGCCTCCCGGTTTCCAGCGATTCTCCTGCCTCAGCCTCCCGAGTAGCTGGGATTACAGGCGCCCGCCACCATGCCCGCCTAATTTTTTTAATTTTTAGTAGAGACAGGGTTTCACTATGTTGGCCAGGCTGGTCTTGAACCACTGACCGCAAGTGATCCACCCACCTTGGCCCCCAAAGTGGTGGGATTACAAGCGTGAGGCACCACAAGAGTGTTACCTTAATTTTCTTTTTATTTTTCTTTTCTGCCTCTGCTTTCATTTCTATGGTTATTCGTGGAATGACTCTTTGACCACATGGAGAAGGCAAAACTTCAGTCATTTGTGTTTTTTTCCCCTTGGCCTTCCCCCCTTTCCCAGGAAGTCCGACTTGTTCATCTTGTTTTTCCTTGGCTTCAACAGCCTACAGAAGGGATATAAGAAAGCAAGTTTAAATGTTAACAAAAACATTACAATATCTAAACAGCCAACAGTTAAACTGATTTCATTTTGTTACATCTTAAAAACTAGTGGTAAATTGCTCCATAACCTAGTATACTATCAACAATAGTGAAGATGTAATTAAAACACACCTTGAAGGAAGGCATGGAGACAGCAGACTGGGTTTTATTCCTGATTCTACCACTTAACCTTTTTGAGGAAAACAAGGGAGAAACTAAAAATAAAACATGTATATACATATATATTTGTAAACTCACATACAAAATACGAAAGGAAGTGATGCACTTATCCAACCGACTGATTACAATGAGCTAGGCATCTATACTGAAGTGCAGTAATACAAATTTGCATGTTAAATTTAAGAAATAAAGCTTTTGGTGTTTTTCTTTTTTTTCTTTTAAGAGACACCCAGGCTGAGTACAGTGGTACATGATCATAGTTCACTGCAGCCTTGAACTCCTGGTCTCAAGTGATCCACCCACCTTGGCCTTCGCAGTAGCTGAGACTATAGGCCCACACCACCATGCCTGGCTATTTAAAAAAAAAATTTTGTAGAGATGAGGTCTTGCTATGTTACCCAAGCTGGTTTTGAACTCCTAATCTCAAGTGATCCTCCTGCCTCAGCCTCCCAAAGCACATTGGGATTACAGGTGTCAGCCACAGTGCTGGCTTTTTTTATGTTAAAATAATGTTGAGAAACAAATGTTATTAGGAAGATTTAAGTAACAAATAACCTTCTGAAACCATCTGGATAGCCCTGCTTTCTCCTTTTTTTTTTTTAGATGGAGTCTTGCTCTGTCACTCAGGCTGGAGTACAGTGGCGTGATCTCGGCTCACTGCAACTTCTGCCTTCTGAGTTCAAGCAATTTTCCTGCCTCAACCTCCTGAGTAGCTGGGATTACAGGCAGATGCCACCACACCCAACTAATTTTTATATTTTTAGTAGAGACAGGGTTTCACCATGTTGTCCAAGCTGGTCTCGAACTCCTGACCTCAAGTGATCTGCCCACCTCAGCCTCCCAGAGTGCTGGGATTACAGGCATGAGCCACCATGCCCTGTGGCTTTGTCCTTTTAAGTTGACTTGGGGGACTGGGTTGGTGGTCTTCTTCCACATTTAAGCTCTTTTTATCTTCTCAGTCCTAGTATGTTCTTCCCTTTATCAAAAATCAACTCCTGCTCTTTTCTTTTTTTGTCCAAAAATGTCTGAATGTTGGGGCAGTCTCCTGGTATCATTTACTGTATTCTAAATAGTATTATTATTATTATTTTTTGAGACGGAGTTCCACTCTTGTTGCCCAGGCTGGAGCGCAATGGTGCGATCTCAGCTCACCACAACATCCGCCTCCTGAGTTCAAGTGATTCTCCTGCCTCAGCCTCCCAAGTAGCTGGGATTACAGGCATGTGCCACTATGCCTGGCTAATTTTGCAATTTTAGTAGAGGCAGGGTTTCTCCATGTTGGTCAGGCTGGTCTCGAACTCCCAACCTCAGGTGATCTGCCCGCTTCGGCCTCCCAAAGTGCTGGGACTGTAGGTGTGAGCCACTGCACCCGGCCTTGTATTCTAAGTAGTATTTAATAATCTGTCCCTTTTTTTTTTTTTTTGAGATGGAGTCTTGCTGTGTTGCCTAGGCTGGAGTGCAGTGGTGCGATCTCGGTTCACTGCAACCTCTGTCTCCCGGTTCAAGCAATTCTCCTGCCTCAGCCTCCTGAGTAACTGGTATGCGCCATCATGCCTGGCTAATTTTTGTGTTTTTAGTATAAATGGGGTTTCACCATGTTGGTCAGGCTGGTCTTGAACCCCTGACCTCAAGTGATCCACCCAACTCAGCCTTCCAAAATGCTGGGATTACTAGCGTGAGCCACTGCACCTGGCCAATATAATCTGTTCTTTTATACGCTATTTTGAATTTATCCTTATGCCTCTTATTTTCTTTTTATTGCCAATTGTGAACTATCTTGACAAAGGTATACTGCTGGAATATATTATTTCATTAATAAAAATTCTAACATGGGCATTATAAACTACACACCTCCAATTCTTCAACAAATGTAGCCAAGTCTTCTTTCCACAAATCTGATGGACTCTTTCTCTTTAATGTGTCCAGCTCTTGTTCCTTCATAAGATAATTACAAAATTGAGTTAATATATGTATACAAGCAACATTTTCATGCAACACACAATTTTCACTTTTACCATTAGAACAAAACTAAGCAGCATGTACCATCCTACCATCAACTCACTTTTTCATTTCTTAGCCTGCAGAGTTCATCTTTCTTTTCCTTGGTTAAATACCAAAGGGGCATATCAAGAAGATAGTTGAAGGTTGGTCCAGAATCTGTTACGGAGTCACTCTTTCCAGTTTCCTTTTCGTTGTCACTCTCTTCATTTTCTTCTTCATCTGGAACCTAAAGGATTAATTAAAATCTGGCTTTATTAGAAAATGTGAAACATAAACATTATACAACACATAGTCTTTAACAATATAGAAAAGTGCCACCCAAGATTACCTTTTGCTGGGATTCTTTCCAGGCCTTCACAGGATCTGAATCATATCCCCTCTGAATCAGAACTTTAATTAATTCTTTCTTAGGCTTATTTTCTATTTTAAAACAGTAAACAGAGATAATGATTTTGAGTAATATTTTAGGAAAGGGATAAGGTTTTACCACAAGTCAAAAGTTTAAAACTGGAAATTAAACTGTCTTGGTGCTTGCATAAATTTGTATTATCCCGGTATACAGGCAAGTATCCCTAAACCATTGACAAATGTAAATTACCACAAGGGGGCAGTCAAATCATATATGAGGCTATGATCAAATCTTTTTTTTTTTTTTTTGGAGACAGGGTCTCTCTCTTGTGTCCAGGCTGGAGTGCAGTGGCACTACCTAGGCTCACTGCAGCCTTGACCTCCCCAGCTCAAGTGCTGGGATTACAGGCATGTGCCACCGCACCCAGACAGTATAAGCCGTTTGTAATCTTCCTGCCTTTTTTTTTTTTCTTTTTTACCATCAGATTTATTATCTCTTCTCTCTTTGTCTCTTTCATTTTCTGTTCCTGTAGATATGATTAGTGTATCTATTCTCTTGGTCAATCAGTTTATGCAAGGTCTTCTAGCTCTCTATTCTCCTCATGTCTAATTGTCAACTAAATCTTGATTTCTCAAGATGCTCAGTCAAGGAAACATCATGTCTTTCAAACTATAAATACCTAATCAGATATTTTAAAGAAATGCGTGTATAAGTGACCAGGTGAATTAAATGGATTTTGCCTCTTTCTCCACCATTACTCTCACCAAAAATGTTTAAAGGAAGTTTGGCGTAACTAGAGTTTTAGTAAGCAGTTATTATTCCCAAAACATACCAATGATTATTTTGCCATCTATTTTCTCTAAGATAAAGCGAGCCTGATTATTCAGTTTAGCAGATTCAGCACCAAGCATTCCTAGGAGCCATTCTTTTCTTAATCCATAATATTTAAGTCTGAGTTCAAAAAAGTCTCTTAGAATATCCAACACCGTGTCATATTTCTTTAAACAGCCTACGTGGTCAAAAAGCACCTGAAAAAGGAAAACAAGATTAGAGCCAAGAATAGACAAATCGGCTAAACTTTATAAAGGCAGACTAAGATATACTTTTAAAATTGATACTAATCTTTAATATAAATTGAAAGGTGTACATCTCACAAAACAAATACATACCATAGAGTTGCATGTGAGACTAGTTTGGAGTTTGAAGACTTTGTGTAGTCCGACTCTCTCTGCCTCTGCCAGTTTTTCTTCAGTCATCTTCACAACAAATTTCACAGTGGTATCTGTATGGTATTCCCTGTAGTCTGTTATGAGAGGAGGTGTCTTCTCAGTGCCATTCATCATGGGTTCTAGAACTTGTTCTTTGTATGTCTAAAGAAAGAAATAATCCTGAAGTTTCTAAAATATAGGCTTCTGAATAGTCAACAGCAATAGTACAAAAAGGGTTTCTTTTGATCACAAAACTAAAACAGGAATCCACAATTATTTACCTGGGTCCATGTTCTGATGGGAAGCTCTGAGATTTCAATGGTTGTAGAATTAAGAATAGCTACTTCACCACTAATCACATATTGATTTGGAGCCAGTTCTTCAATAGTACCCTTGAAGTTCTTGTAACTTGGAAGCTAAATTGGCATTTTAAAAAACAATGTTTTCTAAATGTGATACTAAACAGAAATCACAACAGCGTTTAACAATAAATCTAAAGTATGAAATTAAATTTTATGTTTGCAGCATCTGTAATCATACAGTCTATTCAACTGAAACCCAAGGAAAAGTTAAGGCTCTTAACACACACAGAATACTTACCATTGGCAAAGGTTCTTCTCCATCCATCAAACGCCTGATGTTATTTACAATTTCACGCACATCAAAGTTGGGGATTTTGCAGGACCACCCAGTACCGATTCCTTCAGCACCATTTATCAGCACCATAGGAATAATAGGAATGTACCATTCAGGCTCAACACGCTGATTGTCATCATATAAAAACTTCAACGTGTGATCATCTTTTGGTGGAAATAACAATCGAGCCAAAGAGCTAAAGAAAAGAAACAAAAGAATGTTATTTTATAAAAATACTGAATTTGACACTTTTATGGAAAGGACATGTGTTGTACATGAAAATTATCTTGGCTTTACTTGCTGACTAATATTCATTTAACAATATTTATTGAGTACTTTCTATGTGTCACGCACATGGATATAAAGTCTCAATCCTCAAGGAGCCCACATTTCAGTAGAGGTTTGACAATTAACACATATTTTGTTAGGTGGTGGGATAAACAAGAGAAGAAAAAGTAGGAAAGTGACCGAAGAGGTGCTAAGGAAAGTTAAGCCGTTTCTGATAGGATAACATTTGAGCAGAGAAAAAGACACTGAGGGCGCCAGGTGCAGTAGCTCGCGCCTGTAATCCCAGCACTTTGGGAGGCCGAGGCAGGCGGATCACCTGAGGTCAGGAGTTCAAGACCAGCCTGGCCAACATGGTGAAACCTCATCTCTACTAAAAATATAAAATTAGCCGAGCGTGGTGGCACGTGCCTGTAATCCCAGCTACACGGGAGGCTGAGGCAGGAGAATCACTTGAACCCAGGAGGCGGAAGTTGCAATGAGCCGAAATTGCGCCACTGCACTCCAGCCTGGGCAAAAAGAGCGAAACTCCGTCTCAAAAGAAAAAAAAAAAAGAAACTGAAGGACTGAGCCATGTGGATATCTAGAGAAGGAGTGTTGCAGGCAAAGGAACCAGTAAGTAAAAGGCCCTGAAGAGGAAATGTGCTCGGTATATTTGAGTATAGGCCGAGGACAGTGTGGCTGGAGAGGAGATGGTATGAGAAGGAATCAAAAGATATGGAAGGTGGGGACACGGATCACATAATGTCTGGTTAGCTAAAACAGGTCTTTAGATTTTACTCTGAGCAGTTGAAGGTTCTGAATCAGAGTGACTTATTTTTTAAAAAATAATTGGCTGCTATAAGAAAAGATGATATATTATGTTACAATAGTTTAGATGAGATGGAGGTGGCTTAGTATTTTTCCAATGCAGATCCTATAGGATTGGCTGAGGAACTGGATGTAAGTATTGAGCAAAGGAGTCAAGGGTGACAAGGTTTTTAGCCTGAGCAATTAGAAGGATGGCATTTCATTCACTGAGACAGGAAAACTAAGGATTTGGTTTTAGACTTATGTTTGAGATACTTAACTAGATATCCAAGTGGGAAACGTTGAGAGGGCAGTCAGACATAAAAGTTGAGAGTTCAGGGGAGAGACCAAGACTGGAGATCTAAAGGTATAGACTGGATGAATGGGAGATCATCTGGGAATTGAGTGTAGGCATTGGAAAGAGATCTGATGAAGGAGCCCTGGAATGGGCCAGTATTTAGAGGTTGGGAAGGTGAGAAGGATCCAGCAGAGAAAGCTAATAAGATAGAAGAGAACCAGAAGAGTCTACAGTCAGAGGCCAAATAAAGAGTTTCAAGAAGGATGGTGCAATTAGTAACTGTTTGAATGCCACTGAAAGGGTGACTGGGATGACAGCTGAAAATTAACCATTCATAATATACTTTCCATAGGCTTGTAAAGGAGTAAAATTTCAATTGTGATATTTAGGAAGAATCAGTTTCCTCTACGCAGTCCCAAGCTCTACATCAGGATTTCTCAACCTTAGCATAATTGACATGTTGTGCTGGATAATTGTTATGGGCGGGGGGCGGGGTCAGCTTTCCTGTATAAGCCTCAGCCCTGGCCTCTGCCACTAGATGCCAGTATCTTCTGATTAACTGAGTTTTTGTATTTTTGGTCAACTAAATCTCACATTGTTTCAAAACTGGAAATGGCAAGTCACTAGAAAGTGAAAGCATACCTACCTGAGCATTGTAAAGATGTATCGTGGACTAGCGGAATCCTTGCCACCATGTAGCCTGGTACCAAACTGACCAATGGGCTGCAAGAGGTTCAGATTATTGCTACCCACAAAATTCTGAGCCAAATTGATAATGGTCATCATTAGTGACATCTGTGGGGAAAAAAGATTCATTAAGCTGAGGCTTTTACTAATACAAATACATTATTATGACTTAACCTCACTATAATCCTGTAACATTTTGTGAGGTTTAGTTGTTTAGTGACTTTCCTAAGATTAATAGATGGCAGAAATAGTACTTGAACCTACAACTTCTGGCTCCAAGTTTAGGGCTGTCGTCCAACAATTTCTATTAAATCCCACTCAGCTTTGAAGGCATAGTTCCTCTCCTTATCCTCAGCAAAATGAAATATTTCCTCCTTTGTGTTACAATGCTGTTTTCATTTCTATTCTAGCATGTATCACTTTATTTTATAGCTGTGTGTGTATTGGCCCTCTGGCTAAATTGTTATTATATCTTGGGGATAAGGTACATATTTTTATTTATTTTTGTATACCTGGTACATGGTAGGCATTCAACAAATGTTCATTGGGTGAAAATTTATCTTATCCCTACTATATTTTGATTGAAAGCAACAAGACAACCATTATATTTAAAATTCTAGAAATCTGTAGGCAATCTAGTTCTTTAAAACTGTTTTACATAATTAATGCAAAAAGCAACCACAAAACATTGGTGTAAAGTCAAACAATTCAGACACACATAAAAAGTGAAAGTTGCCCTTTCCAATTCTCAGGGGTAACTAAAGTGAACAATTTGGAACATATCCTTGTAGACATTTTTAGTTATTGTTCTATCTCTTTTTTTCCTCACCTGACAATAGACCCTGGATATTCCTCAGTGTCAGTGCACACAGATTTACTGAAGTTACAGCACTGATTCCATGCATACCTGTGTCACAATTTATTATAACAATTTTCAAATCAGTGGAGGTCTAAATTTTGACATCACAAAGTTATAATAAACATACTATTTTTTAATGTAGACCTTTGCAGACTTATGAGTATCCCTGTAGGAATATTACTTTCAGAAATCAAAGGGCAAGCAGTTTTATTCTTTGACAGGTTTTACCAACTTGTTCTTTTTTTTTTTTTTTTTTTTTGAGACGGAGTCTTGCTCTGTCACCCAGGCTGGAGTGCAGTGGCGCATCTCGGCTCACTGCAAGCTCCGCCTCCCGGGTTCACGCCATTCTCCTGCCTCAGCCTCTCCGAGTAGCTGGGACTACAGGCGCCCGCCACCACACCCGGCTAATTTTTTGTATTTTTAGTAGAGACGGGGTTTCACCATCGTGAAACGTGGTGTTGATCTCCTGACCTCGTGATCCACCTGCCTCGGCCTCCCAAAGTGCTGGGATTACAAGCGTGAGCCACCACGCCCGGCCACCAACTTGTTCTTTACTATGAATATATGAGCTTATACTTTCACCAAATCTGTTTTGAGAATGACTGCAGGGATTTCTGATATAATGCTTTCTGGAAACATGGATTGTGTGTTTACCTCACCATGATGATAAGAAGACATTTCAGCCACTGATCCAGCTAATTGGGCAACTTTTACCTCTCGCTTGTCATTCCGTTTGAAGCAAGTAAACAAAACCTTTCTCTGACCTGGTTTCAAACCTTTAAAATGAAATAAGAGCAAACATAAGTATCCTCAATTTAACCATTTTTGGAAATTTGATTCCCATCTTACAATGAAAACAGACTAACAAATTGGAACTCACCATCCACCATAGAAGGGATAGATCTCTCATTATCAGAATTTGAGAACAAGATAAGTTCCTTGTTGATGAAGTCATTATATGTCAGATATGTGGTAGTTTGTCCATACAAGTAATCCTGAAGGACCAAATAGTATTACATGAGACCACCGGTCTAAACAATGCTCAACACAAAAATCAAATAGAAACCTTTAAGAACTAAGAATTATTTCTGTAATTGTTAAGTCTATAAAAAATATTGAATAATACAGAAATATTTTATGTTTTAAAGATAAAGCAAGTTTAACTGCTGCACAACTCTATCATATCAAATTTTTTACTAAAATAACTATTCAGTAAATTCAATTTGCTATAGTATCAATACCAAAAGGTCAGTCTAACAATCCATTTTGTGGGATATATTTAAAACTTTACCTCAGGAAGCCCAAGTAACTTTCGTTGTCTTCTATCCTCCATGAAATTAGTTAACCATTCCTTTCGATCATCTGTTTGTTTTTTGCTAAAGGCCTATAAATTAAAGGATGAAAAAGATGTCACTGGTACTAATAGCTTCCAAAATATCCTTCTACAAAGAACGAACAACAGAAAAACAACAAAAATCCTGTTTTCCTTTTTTTTTTTTTTTGAGACAGAGTTACTGCTCTCTTGTCCAGCCTGGAGTGCAATGGTGTCATCTTGGCTCACTGTAACCTCCACCTCCTAGGTTCAAGCGATTCTCCTGCCTCAGCCTCCCGAGCCCCTGGGATTAAAGGCGCCCACCACCACGCCCAGCTAATTTTTATATACATATATATTTTTGAAATGGAGTTTCACTCTTGTGGAATGCGATGGCACGATTTCGGCTCCCACAACCTCCACATCCTAGGTTTAAGTGATTCTCCTGCCTCAGCCTCCCGTGTAGCTGGGATTACAGGCACGCGCCACGAGGCCCAGCTAATATTTTGTATTTTTAGTAGAGAGGGGTTTCACCATGTCGGTCAGGCTGGTCTTGAACTCCCGAGCTCAGGTGATCCGCCCGCCTTGGCCTCCCAAAGTGCTGTGTTACTGGCGTGAGCCACTGCGTCCGAACTCTTTTTTTTTTTTTTTGAGACAAGAGTCTCGCTCTGTTCCCCAGGCTGGAGTACAGTGGCACCATCTTGGCTCACTGCAAGCTCTGCCTCCTGGGTTCACGCCACTGTCCTGCCTCAGCCTCAGGAGTAGCTAGGATTACAGGCGCGTGTCACCACGCCCGGCTAATTTTTTTTTTTTTTTGTATTTTTAGTAGAGACGGGGTTTCACCGTGTTAGCCAGGATGGTCTTGATCTCCTGACGTTGTGATCTGCCTGACTTAGCCTTCCAAAGTGCTGGCATTACAGGCGTGAACCACCACGCCTGGCCTTTTTTTTTTTTTTTTTTGAGATGGAGTCTCACTCTGTTGCCCAGGCTGGAGAGCAGTGGCCTGGTCTCGGCTCACTGCAACCTCTGCCTCTCAGGTTCAAGCGATTCTCCTGCCTCAGCTTCCCAAGTAGCTGGGACTACAGCCGTGTGCCACCATGCCCGGTTAATTTTTTTGTATTTTTAGCAGAGATGGGGTTTCACCTTGTTAGCCAGGATGGTCTTGATCTCCTGACCTTGTGATCCGCCCACCTCAGCCTCCCAAAGTGCTGGGATTACAGGCATGAGCCATTGCGCTCGGCCAATTTTCGTATTTTTAGTAGAGAGGGGTTTCACCATGTTGGACAGGTTGGTCTCCAACTCTTGACCTCAGGTGATCCACCTGCCTTGGCCTCCCAAAGTCCTAGAATTATAGGCATGAGCCACGAAGCCCAGCCAAAAATCAAAATTTTCTAAAATATCTGATTCCTTCTCTGGGATATGCTTACTGGAAACATTCTATTCTATAAAACATTCTTTTTTTTTTTTGATATGGAGTCTTATACAAAAACGTAAATGTTTCAATTGACTAAAGTAGTGATTTCTAAAATTAGAATGTATATATAAAATACAACTCAAACCTACCAGGCTGATAGCAGCATCATCTTCAGGACCAGAATATTTGAACTGGATACGATGTCTTTTCATATCTGCAAAGTATTCTTTAGCTTCCTTTGATGTGCTGGTGCCCAAACCTATAAAACCAAGAATACCAAGTTCCCTCATATAGTCTTGTACAGGGTGTATCATAAAATGAGAAGTTCTATATGGGTTTCATTACAAACCTTTGTAATATTTGACTTTCCATTTTTTATGATTTGGAGTAGAACTCTTCCATTCTTCAAATTCAGGAAGGCTATAAAATGCCATTTCTTGCTTGTTTTTTGACACCTGTGATAAAAAACAATGACTGTGGCTTTGTACACTGTGGGGTCCCCTGTATACCACTACATGTGAATGGGCTTATATGTATATCCAGGTTTGAGGAGTAGGGTCTTAAAATATCCATGATGGTATCTTAGAAATTAGCGTACCTTTACAATGGGAGTGATAAATTCCTCCAGAAAACGATGTCGCAGAAGAGAGGGCCAGTTGTGATGGATAAAATTAATCAGCAAGCCTTTGATGTGGGAACCATCTTGGTCCTAGAAAGATTTGAAAGCCAAAGTTCAAAAGAATTGTTAGACTGGGCGTGGTAGCTAACACCTGTAATCCCAGCACTTTGGGAGGCCGAGGCGGGCGGATCGCCTGAGGTCAGGCGTTCGAGACCAGCCTGGCCAACATGGTGAAACCCTGTCTCTACTAAAAATACAAAAATTAGTTAGGTGTGGTGGCATCTGCCTGCAATCCCAGCTACTCGGGAGGCTGAGGCAGGAGAATCGCTTGAACCCATAAGGCGGAGGTTGCAGTGAGCCAAGATTGTGCCATTGCACTCCAGCCTGGACGACAAGGGCGAAACTCCATCTCAAAGAATTGTTTAGAAATAAAAAAATATTATGACCTACTGGCAATTTGTCAAATTTTCTATGGGAATCAAAAAAGGTCTGTTCAAATCCAGACTCACTTAACCTGTATTTGCAACATACATATGATATAAGCATATCTGATTAGATGTTGATTAGAGATGATGAATAAAGCTCCTATTTAAGTAATTTATTTTCATGGCAAAAAAAAATGAAATTAAATTAAGACATGCTTAATTTAGTTGACAATCTAAAAATTTAATAGCAAATCTGACCTGATCTGTCATAATCATTATCTTCCCATAACGAAGAGTCTTCAGTGAATCTTCATCTTCATAGTTTTTCTTGTACTGAAGACCCACAATCTTGATGATATTGTTAATCTCAGCATTTTCCATGATCTGAAATGGACATATACCAAAAAAGCGTCTTGTTTATAAATTGAAAAGAACAAAGAAATTTAACAGTACATGTTGCTTGGATTTTCTTGAGCTCCAGTATTTTGAGCTATTAGCTTACAATTTACTACATCAGAAAGGTCTGTTAAAATAGGCTACAATGTACCTAATTTCTCAAAATAAGCACAGATTGTCTAAAATATATTTTAAAATGCCTAATGAGGAATTAAATATAAGTATAAAGTCTTGTATTATAAATTAGATTTAGATTCTAAAGATAGTTTTATATTCTACCTGCTTATGAGAAGCTTCTCGAACATTGAGTATTTTTCCTCTAAGAGGGAAAACCCCATATTTGTCTCTGCCAACCACACCAAGGCCTGAAACAGCCAAAGTTTTGGCTGAATCTCCCTCAGTCAGGATAAGTGTACACTCAGTGGAGTTTCGACCCCCTAAAATAAAAATATACAAATTAATATTAGCACATTTAGTTCAACCTCAAATATACTAACTTGAACACGCTGTTTATAGCCTTGTGATAAAACACAAATAATTTACTATATAACAAGTAAAATTATTTGTTAGGTAATAGATCATAATATAAACATTCTTGTTTTATATTCCAAAATAATCACCTCAATATTATTTATAACATGGAAATGACCTAAATGTTCCATAATAGGAAACGGGTCGATTTTTAACAAGTTATTCTGTTGAATATAGTTATTCTGTCAAGGGAAAAATAAATATCCATGGTATGCCATTAATGAATAAAATAACAACCATAAGACTTAAAGTTTGGAAACATTATTAAATATATACCTGCATCATTGGCATCATCGAGTTTGGGAATTCCCTTGATTCTATTATGTTTTACAGCTGAACACTTCTTGTTTAACTGGACTTGGGCCTTAAACTTCACCCAGTTTAGTATGCTTTCTACAATACCACAGCCAATTGCCTGAAAATGAGAAGATTCATATTAGAGATCATATTAGGAAGAAGGGATCTATCAGAAATCTAGAATACAAATGAGCCTTAATAAAAATAAAAATGATTCAAAAATTAAACAGATGTAGAACAATAATTTCTGGATAGAGGGTGGCATATCTTCCCATGTCAGGTTATCACCACTGAGGGAGCTGCTCCTTTTGGTTCATTCGTTCAATAAATATTTACTATATACTTATATTGTGCTAGCACTGAGCTACTTGTTGGAGATATAGTGGTTAAAACAAATTAGGCCAGGCACTGTGGCTCACGCCTATAATCCCAGCACTTTAGGAGGCCGAGGTGGGCGGAACACCTGAGGTCAGGAGTTTGAGACCAGCCTGGCCAACATGGTGAAACCCCGTCTCTACTAAAAATACAAAAATTAGCTGGCGTGGTGGCGGGCACCTGTAATTCCAGCTACTTGGGAGGCTGAGGCAAGAGAATCGCTTGAACCCAGGAGGTAGAGGTTGCAGCGAGCCAAGATCGCGCCATTGCACTCCAGCCGGGGTGACAAAAGTGAAACTCCGTCTCAAAAAAAAAAAAAAAAAAAAAGTAGCCAGGCATGGTGGTGGTGAGATGGCTGTAATCCCAGCTGCTTGGGAGGCTGAGGTGGGAGAATTGCTTTAACCTGGGAGGCGGGGGTTGCAGTGAACTGAGATCAAGCCACGGCACTCCAGCCCAGGAAACAGTGAGAAGCTGTCTCAAAAAAAAAAAAAAAAAATTAAAAATAAATAAATAAATAAAATTAGACACAAATAAAACAAATTGAGACACTTGTCCTCATCAGGTTTAAGACACAACATAGAAGACAGACATAGCTGGGTACAGTGGCTCACACCTGTAATCACAGCACTTTAGGAGGCCGAGGATGGTGGATCAAGTGAGGCCAGGAGTTCAAGACCAGCCTGGCCAACATGGTAAAACCCCATCTCTATTAAAAATAAAAAATTAGCTGGATGTGATGGTGCATGTCTGTAATCCCAGGTACTCAGGAGGCTGGAGAATCCCAGCTACTCAGGAGGCAAGAAGAATCGCTTGAACCTGGGAGGCAGAGGTTGCAATGAGCCGGGATTACGTCACTGCACTGCAGCCTGGGCAACACAGCAAGACTCCGTCTCAAAAAAAAAAAAAAAAAAAAAAAAAAGACCGGGCACAGTGGCTCACGGCTGTAATCCCAACACTTTGGAAGGCTGAGATGGGTGGATCATTTGAGGTCAGGAGTTTGAGACCAGCCTGACCAACAGGGTGAAACCCTGTCTCTACTGAAAATACAACAACAAAAAAATTAGCAAGGCATGGTGACGCATGCCTGTAATGTCAGCTACTTGGGAGGCTGAGGCAAGAGAATCACTGAAACCCAGGAGGCGGAGGTTGTAGTGAGCTGAGATCATGCCACTGCATTCCAGCCTGGGCGACAGAGCGAGACTCTGCCTAAAAAAAAAAGACAGAAATAAAATAAGTTACAGTGTTATAAGTGTTATGGATAAGCAAAAAGTTTGCTAATAAGGTATGTTCAATATTATATTGGAACCAACTTAGGTGGGGGGAAAGGTAGAAAGTAAAGGCTTTCCTGAGGAAAGGACAAGACCTAAAGTAGCCAGGTGAAAAGGATGTATTTCATACAGAGGGATTAGCATGTGAATAAACTCTGAGGGGAAGAGCACTGTGCTTTTCAGTAATTTAAAAGCAACAGGACAATATAGGAAAAACTGGCACTGAGATGAGTTGGAGAAGCAGGTGTAATTAGATTACAGCAGAACTTTATTGTTGGCCAAATTATGGAATCTGGACTTTCCCTGAGTGGAAGTCATTGAAAGATTTCAAATGAGAGTGAAGACAAAAATGTGTGTTTTAACACAAAAGTCACTCAAAAGCATTGCAAGGAAAGGACTTAACCAGTATGAAGGTTAAGAACCTATTGTAGTAAACCAAAAAAGAGATAATGGTGAGAAGCTACTGTGGCATCCAAGAGATGATTCTTGTTGATTGGATTAGAGAGGAGGGGAAATAAAGGAAGGCTCCCAGCTTTCTTGTTTATACAACCTAGAGGTTGGTTGGGGTTTTTTCACTAAGATAGGAAGTTGTTTTTTTGTTGGAGAGTGGGGGCTGCTTGTATGGGCACATCAGTGAGTATGGAGGTAACAAATTCAATTTTGGATGTGTTGATTGAGAGCAAGTCTTAGGCATTTAAGTGAGGGTGTTTGTTAAACAGCTAGATTAATTAAAAAGTGATCTAAGTTTAATGGTGAAATGTAATTGGAAAATACTGAAATATAGACGATAATCAAGTCCTTGGTAAATCAGTTAAAGAAAAGCCCTTTTTTACTTCCTTTTCAGATTGGGAAGACTTGGAGAAGTGCACTATGGGAAGAATCATTGTTTCTGCAGAGCTGAGAAGCACAATGGAAAATAAAGTCAGGTGTTTCTATTTTTATTTCCCTCTAAGTACTCACAGCTTTGATAAATTTTTCACTCAACTGGCATGTTGATCCAAAGCTCTTGGGTTGTAAAGTCATGTTTTCTTTTGTCTGAGAGTCAAAGGTTGGGTTTTCAATTAAGGCATTTACAAAAATCCACATGTGATTTTTCACCTGCAATAAAAGTTGATATTAAGTCACTAAAAATGTACTCATGCTTTATTTATAGCCTTTCTCTTCTTTCTTGACTTTAGAAAAAGAAAACTGCCAAAAGCACATACCTGATGTGCTTTTACTGCAACACCACCCTTGTTCTTCTTCTTCACAACATCAACAAGTTTAGTCACAATCTGATCAGCTACATAATCAACATGTCTGCCACCCTAATAAGGAAAAACACCAAACCATAAAACTCAGTATCCTCAAAATTATAATAATCAAACATTAAAAAAACGAATTTAACCTCCTTTATACTAAGCTAGCCCAATATTCAAGTCCACTTTATATATTAAAAACAATAAGAACACATATACGTAAAGATAAATCATGATTAATAATTTAAGAATAAAATTACCTTGGATGTAGCAATGCTGTTGACAAAGCTAATTTGCTGAAAGCCTTTTTCACTCATAGTTAAACACACTTCCCACCTGTGGTTTACTTGTTCATGTATTACTTTCAATGAGTTACCAGTTTCATCCAACTTGTCCTTCAAATACATGTCCACATAACTACGAAATCCTTTTACCTGTACAGGAATTAAAGGTAATAGTATTAAGAAAGTTATTAAAAAATAGGTTCAGTGATAGACTATGAGGACTTTCCAAAACCAGTGCAATGATGTTCACTGATAGGCAGAAGGGAATGGTCATTAAAGGACACAGGCCAAGGTGGGTGGATCACTTGAGCCCAGGAGTTCAAGACCAGCCTGGGCAACATAGTGAGATCCCCACCTCTATTAAAAAGAAAAAAAAAATTAGCTGGGCATGGTGGTGCTGCCTGTATTTCCAGCTATTCCAGAAGCTGAGGTGGGATGACCGCTTGAGCCTGGGAGGTCCAGGCTGTAGTGAGCCGTGATTGCATCACTGTACTCCAGCCTGGGTGACACAGCGACAGGCTATCAAGAAAAGAAAAAAAAAAGTAAAATAAAAAAAGGACATGAAATATTTATTTTAGATGTTTCTTTGAGAAAGAAATTCCTTCAGTAAGTTTAAAATGAGCTGATTAAAAAATGTGGCATACCATTCTCTTTTCAAGAACATATGTGAGAAGTGGTAAGAAAATACATATGGTTTGGCCAGGTTCGGTGGCTCATGCCTGTAATCCCAGCACTTTGGGAGGCCAAGACGGGTGGATCACGAGGTCAGGTGTTCGAGACCAGCCTGGCCAACATAATGAAACCCTGTCTCTACTAAAAAAATACAAAAAATTAGCCAGGTGTGGTGGCAGGTGCCTGTAATCCTAGCTACTTGGGAGGCTGAGGCAGGAGAATTGCGTGAACCTGGGAGGCGGAGGTTGCAGTGAGCTGAGATCGTGCGACTGCACTCCAGCCCGGGCAACAGTGTGAGACTCTGTCTCAAAAAAAAAAAAAAAAAAAAAAAAGAAAAGGAAAAAAAAAGGACATATGGGAGGGGAAAAAATTCAATTTTGCACTTGACAATGATTACAAAATCCCTTATCCTTAACATCCAGGAGAGTACTCACTGGCAGTTTATTTCCATTAAGAAAGACTTTGACATCTTTGGTGGATCCAGCAATATCATATGCTCTTCTGACCATTAGTGCAACAATATCTTTGTCCAGGCTTTGCATTTTAAATTTAGACAAATCAGGCTGAAAGGTGATACATGTATAATCTTCTCCATTGAAGGGCTTGAGTTCCATCTCACCAGCTCTCCCCATATTATCCATCCATGTCTGTGGAAGTAAAGAATAGGAAAGATGAAAAATTCAAGTCATCTCACAAACTGGAAGTAAATAACATAAATTTATGAGTCCTAATAACCTAATATATGCTTATGAATAATTTTCCATACTTCAATAGCTTATAAATTATGTTAAATTAAACCTATCATTAATGCCATTATAAATGGCTATACTACTACCATTTATCATTAAGGTACAAGACACTTATTTACTTGCCTGTTTGAACATTTTCTTGTATTCTCTACTGGCTGTTTCCACAGTAAATTTGGTACTGAATATGTTACACAATTTGGCTCCATAGCCATTTCGACCACCTGGGCAAATAAATATGAAACACTATTTTATTGTTACTATCTCATTGACAGCTTTATTTCTTAATCACTGGCAGAGCTATTCAATTATAGAGATTTATTTCCATATCTTTAACCCTCATGCCACAGACAGTCATTTAAAATATATATATTTTTAGTAACAAATACGTTATTTCCCCTCAATACTCTACCTGTCACTTTCTTTTCATCATCATCATAGTTACTAGAAGTTAGGAGCTGTCCAAATATGAGAGCTGGGACATACATCTTTTCGACTTTGTGTTCAACAACAGGAATACCTTTTCCATTATTCCATATACTAATTATATTGTTTTCCCTAAGAAAACAAGATTGAAAATTGTATTGTACAACACATTAAACGAATGCTTAACATTTAAAAATATTTAAATACTATTATTTCTAAAATATGTATATTCAGGCTGGGCGCGGTGGCCTGTTCCTATAATCCCAGCACTTTGGGAGGCTGAGGAGGGCGGATCACTTGAGGCCAGGAGTTCTGGCCAACATGTTGAAACCGTCTCTACTAAAAATAAAAAAATTAGCCAGGCATGGTAGCACACACCTGTGATTCCAGCTACCTGGGAGGCTGAGGCAGGAGAATTGCTCAAAGTGTTGTGATTATAGATGTGAGCCACCATGCCCAGCCCTCAATTTTTTTGGCACTTTTCATATATATCTTCTGAAATTCAGCAGGAACAACATTTCCCACCATGCTTAGTTCCTGACATTCCTGAAATAGGAGTCAAGAGGAAAAAAAAACCTTTTCCAACACCTGAATAGACACTGATAATGTTGAAAAAATACAAAATTTTAAAATGTTAGGATAAACAGAGGGAAATGATTTATGCCCAATGGAAAGAAAAGGACAATCTGGAAACATTATTATACACCACTCCCACTCCTTTTTTGAGACAGCATCTCGCTCTGTCACCCAGGCTGCAGTGCAACGGCAGGATCACAGCTTACTGCAGTCTTGACCTCCTGAGCTCAAGCAATCCTCCCACTTCAGCCTCCTGAATAGCTGGGACTACAGGTGTCCATCACCACACCTGGCTAATTTTTAAATTTTTTGTAGAGATGAGGGTCTCACTATGTTGCCCAGGCTGGTCTCAAACTATTCCTGGGCTCAACTGATCCTCCCACCTTGGCCTCCCAAAGTGCTGGGATTACAGGAGTGAGCCATCATGCCTGTTATAGCCCTTTCAAGAGGATCATCTATACATCTCTTGTTCCCACTCAACAAAGTACATGGCAAGACAAACATAAAAGGGAAAAACACGCTGGGCGCAGTGGCTCATGCCTGTAATCCCAGCAATCCCAGCACTTTGGGAGGCTAAGGCAGGCAGATCATTTGAGGTCAGGAGTTCGAGACCAGCCTGACCAACATGCAGAAACCCCGTCTCTACTAAAAAAAATACAGAATTAGCCAGGCGTGGTGGTGTGCGCCTGTAATCCCAGCTACTCTGGAGGCTGAGGCAGGAGAATTGCTTGAACCCAGGTGGTGGATGTTGCGGTGAGCTGAGATCATGCCACTGCACTCCAGACTGGGCAACAAGAGCAAAACTCCAAAAAAAAAAAAAAAAAAAAAGAAAAAAAGAAAAACTATCAATCATAAACTGCCTTGCTCTCAAATAAAATGCTGAAGACTTATTTCAGTTATTTTAAGTTAATTCTTGGATGGTAATATATTTTAGTTAATAACTAGATATACATTATAGTTCTTGTTCTACATAGTACTTATTATCTATAAAAAAACTAATTAAAACTAGCTCAACTTTTTTTTTTTTTTTGAGACAGAGTCTTGCTGTGTCACCCAGGCTGGAGTGCAGTGGTGCAATCTCAGCTCACTGCAAGCTCCACCTCCTGGGTTCCCGCCATTCTCCTGCCTCAGCCTCTCGAGTAGCTGGGACTACAGGCGCCCACCACTACACCCGGCTAATTTTTTGTATTTTTAGTAGAGACAGGGTTTCACCGTGTTAGCCAGGATGGTATTGATCTCCTGACCTTGTGATCCACCCACCTCGGCCTCCCAAAGTGCTGGGATTACAGGCGTGAGCCACCGTGCCTGGCCCTAGCTCAACATTTTTTAAAGACTATGATATTGAGTCCTTAGGAAAATCCAGGTATACTTTGTCATAATTAATCAGACTATCAAAAAAGCGAAATAAGCACCCTGATCACCCACAAGGGACACCCTGCATTTATAAGCAGAAATGTCAGATCAAATTATTCTCTACCACCACCTACTGGTTTACTGTTTGAATAGCATCATGAGAAAAAGTTAAAACTCCAGATGCCAGAATACTTACAGCAATTACTGAAGGTGCTTGCTCAAATATTTAGGGATTAGGTGTCATAAGTCCTGTAATTTATTTTGAAATGATCCAGACAAATAGGCTGCGTGCCATGGCACACACCCATAATGCCAACACTGGAGGAGTGCTTCAGGCCAGGAGTTCTAAGACCAGCCCAGGCAAAATATCGAGATCCCTTCCTCTAAAAAAATTAACTAATTAAAAAAAAGATGGAGAAAATATGGAAAAACGTTGGCAACTGTTGGATCTAGGTGGTGGGTATCCATAGGTTTTTCATTTTAGCATTCTGCTTTTGTGTACTTTTGTGAACTTCTGTTTAGGAAAAGCCAACTTCACCAGTAATCAAAATATATGCAACTAACAATAGCAACGAGTTACATAATAAAAACAAAGCAAAAGACGTACGGATCAATTGTGACTCTAATACAAGACATTTTTGGGTCTCTTTGTTTGTTGTCCGCAGCATTAACTGAAAGAAAATAAAATATACATTTGTAAGAAATTAGTGTTTTAAAAAACATTCTGTAATGCTAAGTAAGATATAGAAAAAAAAAAAAAAAGGTTCCCAAACAGCACAGGAGTGGCATTAACAAGGTGTTAATTTAGCAATTTTTGTCCATAGTACTGTTTCTAGGAGAAAGCTCAACCTCCTGGGCTCCAGGAAACCACCTCACCTTTATCAACTAATTGAAATGACAGGAGCCCTGGCTACAGCAGGTTTAGTAGAAATGATACTTTTTTTTTTTACTTTTATCTTTTTAAAATTTTTATTTGGAATGATACTTCTTACGAAAGATTTGACCAGATCTTTATATTAAATGATTTACTCACCTAGAATCTCATCAAAGATTTTGTACAAACCAGGAACAAAAGTGACTTCCCTATAGTTAATGCCAACATCTTCATCGTAAACCCACATTTGCTAGAAATAAGGCAAAGAAATACTGTTATTTTTACTCTGTATTCATTGTTCTGTTATCATGATTACCATAAAGTCTTCATATTAAGTATTACCACATTTAGGCCAGTTCCAGTGACACTCAGTACATGAGAGGTACAGAAAGGTCACACTCAGTACATGAAAGGTACAGAAAGAAGAGTATCCATTTCAACTACTAGGTAACTGCCTTTGATGAGCTTGATTTTACCTGGGTCACTAATTCCACAGAACCAATGTAGGTGTCTGGGCGGAGCAAAATATGTTCCAATTGTGTTTTCTTTTGATAGATTCTTTCAACAGACAGTCTTTTCTTAGCATCTTCATTTTTCTTTATTTTGTTGATTTGCATATTTTCATTTACAGGCTAGCAATTTAAAAAAAGAGAAAGAAGAAAGGGGATTTTTAATCATAAGTTTACCCCAAACTAGAAACAAAATGCCTACCATAGTGAGATGTCAACACACATTGCAATCTGTTAGTAGGCAGTGGTGGAGTTGACAGTTTTGTACAAACAGGACAATTTAAATTCGCTGCGGCCAGGTCCTCAGGTGTCAGGTTAAACAGACACATATTATCTCACCAAGTGGGTCTGTCTGGAAACCTCTTTTCTTGAGCAACGTGGTGGATGTCATCAATAAAACATACCCACTTCTTTCAGTTCCTGCATACATTATTTACCGAGTGCCTATTATTATAAATTATTTACGGTGTCCCGAGCACACGACAGATTCTAGCTCGGCAGCAGCAGTTTGGGCGGCTATCCGTTCAATCCCTTGGCCACCTGAGCGTTGTGAACTCAGGAAGGGGGCGCTTTTGGAAGCTGGCCAGCTGCTCCAGGGAAACACTGTGCCAGGCTCTGCCCTTTCCAAGATCGGGGACATTCAAGACCGTTTTCAAGCAGAGGGCAGGAAGGGAAAGCATCTGTACGCGCGACTCAATAACGTCGCACCCGGGCCGCTGTAACATGGATCCACTACGGGACCAACGGACTCCTGCCCCTAGAGACAAGGCAACAACGCACGACACCCTGGAAGCCGGGTCATACTTCACTAGTAGCACCAGAAGGGGCTTCCGCCTCTTCACGATCACCCCGGAACCGGGAAATGGAGAATATGGGCTCCCAAGCCCTTCGCCGGCCTGACCGCAGCCCCGGAGCTTCACCCGTCACGGGCGGCCAGAGAGATGCCCGGGCCGCGCTGAGGCTCCACCGCCAGTCCCTCCGGGAGCCGTACCTGCAATGGTGACACTTCCATGGTGACGGTCGTGAAGGGGCTCGAGAACCCTGAAAGCGACTAAACAGGCAAGACCCCACGAGACCACCCTCGACCAAGCCACTTCTCCACTGACGCGCGTCGGTTAGGAGAGCTCCACTTGAACCTTCCTTTAGCCCGCCCGAAGCAGACCAGCCAATCCCTGACTCGCTCTCACTGTCTCCGTCCAGAAGAACCAATCGTAGCTTGTCTTTTATATCCACCTATGAACGGCTGAGCTGGCTGGGGTTTGTTTGAATAAACCAATCAGGTTAGGGAGGCGGGACTAGAGCGGTTTCAAAAGGCAGCACTCGGCGGCATAGCGGAGAGATTGACAGGGAATCTGGCCAATGAGAAGGGCTCACTTGTTTTCTCGGGCGGAAAGCTTGGAAGAAATGGGCTTTGGAAGCGGGAAGGTGTTGCCTGAGGCAAAAGTGTGCAAGTGAAAAGCAAAGGATGTTTATTCTCCAGGAACTGCCAATCTATTTAAGATCCCTGAAATCTAAAAACTGTCCTCTGTTCTGACGTTGTTAGCTAGGGGAATGGGAGCCTTAGCTTCGTTTTCCTGAGGAAACGGTGTGCCGGCTTTCTGGACAGGCAGCCTGGCTGCTTGGTTGAAGCGAACAGATTCTGGCATCTGCCTCAACCCCGCCCCCTTTACCCTTGAATTTACTTTTCAAAGAAAGAAAAGTAGGCTGTGTGCGGGTATTCGCAGCACATTGGGAGGCCGAGGCGGGAGGATCGCTGGAGCCTAGGAGTTGGAGACCAGTCTGGGCAACATAGCAAGACCCCGTCTCTACCCAAAAAGGAAAAAAAATAGCCGGGCAAGGCGTCGCACGCCTGTAACTCCAGCTCCGTAGGCTGAGGGAGGATCGCCTGAGCCCCGGAGATCGGAGATCGGAGATCGAGGCACCTTGAACCGTGATCGCTCCACTGCACTACAGCCTGAATGACAGAGCGAGGCCACCTCAAGAGATAAATACATAAATAAATAAATAATAAAAATAATTAAAATAAAAGTGCTACAGTTGTGGTTTGGGGGTTCCATATAATGGAAAGATGTAGAAAGGCTTTGCAAAATGGAGGGCAGCATTCAGGTCCCCAGTAGAGCAGCGCTGGACTGCAACTGGTAAATCGAAAGGGATAACCTGTGGTCGTAGCCTCTTGAGCTGAGGGTGGGCTCAGCCGTCCGGAGCTGAAACCTTTTCCGCAGCCGGCTGGCCAGATGCCCTCCGACTGGCTACTTTTGCTCACCTCCGTGAACCCTGCAGTCCAGAACAGCTTTTCCAATTTGACAAGGAAATGCCAAAGACTGAAGCTTTTTTGTTTGTTTTTTTTGTTGTTGTTGCTTTTTTTTTTTTTTTTTTTTGAGATGGAGTCTCACTCTGTCGCCCAGGCTGGAGTGCAATGGCGCGATCTAGGCTCACTGCAACCTTCACCTCCTGGGTTCAAGCGATTCTTCTGCCTCAGCCTCCGTGTAGCTGGAATTACAGGCGCCCGCCACCACGCCTGGCTAATTTTTGTATTTTGTAGTAGAGACAGGGTTTTGCCATGTTGACCAGGATGGTTTCAAACTTCTGACTTCAAGTGATCTGCTCGCCTCAGCCTCTCAAAGTGCTGGGATTACAGGTATGAGTCACTGTGCCCGGCGAAGACTGAAGTTTTTAAATTACTCTTACATATAAATGTTTGAGTGGATTAAACAAAGTTATTGCCCTTACAAGAAGCCAGAAAAAAAAAAACTGCACAATTTGAGTGCCTACTAATTCCAGCTGAGCCACCTCTTTCCATTCATTGCTTCCTTCCTCTACCTGGGTTTCAGTCCCAGCTCAGCAATTTGCCATTCGTGTCATTTTGATGGAGGAAGCCTCTCGGTGCTTCCGTTTCCTCTCCTAAAAAGGAGAATAATTAACTATGATCTCAGAGTAATGTGAGGGTTACATGAGAGACGTGTAAGGTAAACAGTGGGCTGACAGTATTAAGTAGCAGGAATTTTCCTTAGGCTGGTGTGACAATTGTGGATGTAATTTTTTTTCTTCTTCTAAAAGAAACCAGAGGTCAACCATTGTTACATAACCACAGCGTGTCAGGGGAGGGCCAATGGGGAGCACGATGTGGCAGGAAGCCAAGGATGGAAGTTGCCCATGGGCTAGGGGCACTCGGAAACCATAGGTATGGTGCTTCGGCATTGTTTTGCTCTCTTGACCTTTGGCCCCCTGGCCTCCAGCAGTCTCCGCGTGTTCCCAGCTCTGCTCTGCTCACCACATGTGCTAGAGAGCACAGGACCTCCAGGGGCCCAGAGCAGTGGTAGGGAAGCTTGGCCAGTAGCCTCTGCTCAGCCAGAAGGCTGACCAGGCCCTGGGATCCACGACCAGCATGCCACTCTCTGCAGGACACCCGAGGGCCCTGACAGAAACCAGCCATACTGGCTTCTACCTCCTGGAACACACTACCTCCAAGGTAGTGGAGATGGTGGGCATGCTTCCCCAAGGATGGCAGCTCAGTCTCTGCAGCTCCCGGCCTCTACCCTGTAGCTCATCCCAGCCTGCAGTGACCCACCGGGCGATGAGGCAACAGGAATTTAACAAGCAGCTCCAGCCCTATTTTTTAGGGGCCCAGCTTTAAATCTGTCCTGCAGTTTAGTCTGATCCTGTGTGTCTTTGTTCCAGAAACCCAGAAGCAGTACTGTGGAGTCAAAAGGACTTTGGGGGCCAGTCGTGGTGGCTCACACTTGTAATCCCAGCACTTTGGGAGGCTGAGGTGGGTGGATCACCTGAGTTCAGGAGTTTGAGACCAGCCTGGCCAACTTGGTGAAACCCCGTCTCTACAAAAATACAAAAAAAAATTAGCCATGCCTGATGGCGGGTGCCTGTAATCCCAGCTACTCGGGAGGCTGAGGTGGAAGAATAGCTTGAACCCGGGAGGCGGAGGTTGCAGTGAGCCGAGATCGTGCCATTGCACTCCAGCCTGGGCGACAGAGCGAGACCCCGTCTCAAAAAAACAAACAACAACAACAACAACAAAAAACACAAAAGGACTTTGGGGCCACACACACCTAAGTTAGAATTCTTCCTAGGTCTCTTGGTTTCCCCATGCCATTATCCTTTATCAAAGGCACAGAGGGCAAAATGAGATATGCAAGTGTCTGGGACAATCCTTTTCCAGCTCTCTAGCACAAGGTGGTCTTGCTCTGGCCTACCCCTCTTCTCTTCTAGGTACAAGTTATTTCTCTGCCAGTCCCTCCCTCTTCCCAGAGCCTATTGCAGGGGGTCCTGCAGGACTTGTGGGGACTATTGAAGAAAGAAGTGGGTGGGGGTCTGGGATGGGTGGGCCTGGAAGGCATTGCACACAAAGAGGGAACTGCAGGTGCCTGCTACTCCTGGGAGGCAAGAAGGGGTTGGGGGTAGTTCCAGGGGGCTGTGGTGGGGGGGAGGGGAAAGATGCCATCCTCATTATCCACCCACCCTGCCCCCACTCTGCAGGGGCCGAAAGTAGCTACCTGGACATTACCCCCTCCCTCCCCCAACCTGTACTTGAATATGTGGTTGAGCACTTAAGGCGGACCCCTGACTAGGGTATTTGCTGGGTATATGACCTTGGGCAAGTCACTCAGTCCCCTTCACAAGTTCAGTTGTAGATCAAATTGACTTTTATTTGTGATTCATGAATTGGGGCAGCCCCCATTCTACAAAATAGAATGAAAGCTTCCACTGGGCAATAGCAGAACAGTGGGTTTTGTAAGGTGGGAACCAGGAAACAGCAATAGGAAAAAACCTGATTGGTTAACATCAGGTACTTCAGTTACCTTTTTGTGGAGTTAAAGCAGAGGGGACTTCCTTATTAAACTGACTTAGGTAGATTGGACTCTCCTGTTTTCAGGAAAAAGTGGTCTGTTTTGGAATCTATCTGCTTCTTTAAAGTTTCAGTTGGATTACATGGCATTTAGCATGAATGACTCGATCTTGGTTTGGTCTAGTCTTTTGGGACCTAGTGTAGGAGCTCAGTCGAAAACAATGGCCTCCATAATTTTTTTTTTTAGACAGAGTCTCACTCTGTTGCTCAGGCTGGAGTGCAAGAGTGCGATCTCGGCTCACTGCAACCTCCGTCTCCCCAGCTCAAGTAATTCTCCTGCTTCAGCCTCTGCAGTAGCTGAGATTACTGGCGTGCACCACCACACCCAGCTAATTTTTGTAGAGGCGGGGTTTCGCCATGTTGCCCAGGCTGGTCTTGAACTCCTGACCTCAAGTGATCCTCCTGCCTTGGCCTCCCAAAGCACTGAGATTACAGGCGTGAGCCACCACGCCCAGCCAACTTGCCATGATTTTTTTTTTTTTTTTTGAGATGGACTCTCACTCTTTCGCCCAGGCTGAAGTGCAGTGGTGTGATCTCGGCTCACTGCAACCTCCACCTCCCAGGTTCAAGCAATTCTCCTGCCTCAGCCTCCTGAGTAGCTGGGATTACAGGTGCCCACCACCACGCCTAGCTAATTTTTGTATTTTTAGTAGAGATGGGGTTTCACCATGTTGGTCAGGCTAGTCTCGAACTCCTGACCTCGTGATCCACCCGCCTCGGCCTCCCAAAATGCTGGGATTATAGGCATAAGCCACCGCGCCTGACCTATAATTTTTAACAATCTAAAATGGGGATAATGGGAGTACCTTCTCCTGCTCCTCATAGGGTGAGCCATTCTCAGTATCCACCCACCCTGCCCCACTCTGCAAAATTCTTACACAAAACTCTTAGTGCATTGTCTGGCAAGTAATAAGTGCTCAAGGCATATTAACAATGACTACCTCTGCTCCTTTCCAGGATCTTCCTTCCCTGCTAGTCCCACCAATTCCTTCTCCAAAACCAGTTCAAAATTCTCCTACCCAGGGAGCCTTCTCTGACAGTCTTTTTCATTGAACCTCCTCAAGTCTTTTGAGGTATATTTGCATATGCAGATGAGTTCCTTTTATAAGTATTCTTTGGTTGTTTTCTCCTGGGTTGTATGCTTCTGTTCTTTCTGCTCTTTGGCAAGGGGAGGGAAGGTCCTGGAGGCATAGTGTCCCCTTCATGGATCTGGAAGGTCCCCTAGAAAGAGCAGCATTTCTTCTCTTCTGCAGGCTTTCCCAGCAGAAGGAGGCTGGACTGAAAGTGTGGCTCTGGATTTGGGGTTTGGAGCTGGCTAGGCCGGAGCCCACTGGGAATTCCTGGATGAGGCTGGGCCAGCGCCAGAGTACTCAGGTGGTTAGGGCTGGGCCAAGAAGCTCTGTTTACCTTGAGGGTGACAACTGGCAGAGCCTGGTCAGTTTATTTATTTATTATTTATTTTTATTTATTTATTTTTACCAGGGATACCAGCCTCCGGTTGGAGGAGGCCAAGAAAACCCAAAATGTCCCATAGGGCCTAGCCTCTAGGTGGCCCCTGGCAAAGAAATGTGGACAAAGTTGGGAGGAGAGCAAGGGAGGTTACAGAGGGGAGCAGCTCAGGACCAGAGATGAGTAATCCCTAAGTCTGCACAGAAGTTCCCTATCCATCAAAAATTTAAAAACGTACACACCTTGTTAACTCAGCAGTTTAAATTCTAGGAATACTGAATTCAATGAATTCAATTCAGTTGTGGAATTGTGCAAAGACGTATGTACATATATATAGGATTATTGCAATGTTGGTGGTTTTCTTTTTCTTTTCTTTTTTCTTTTTTTTTGAGATGGAGTGTCGCTGTGTCGCCCAGGCTGGAGTGCAGTGGTGCAATCTCGGCTCACTGCAACCTCTGCCTCCCGGGTTCAAGTGATTTTTCCTGGCTCAGCTTCCTGAGTAGCTGGGACTACAGGCACATGACACCACACCCAGCTAATTTTTGTATTTTTAGAAGAGATGAAGTTTCACCATGTTGGCCAGGCTGGTCTTGAACTCCTGACCTCAAGTGATCCACCTGCCTTGGCCTCTTAAAGTGCTGGGATTACAGGTGTGAGCCACTGCACCCGGCCTATTTATTGCCATATTGTTTTTAATAGAAAATAACGGGCAGCAAGCTAATGGAATGAAATGATACGCAGCTATTAAAGAGATGGACGTTGGTCTAAGTGCACTGATATGGAGGTATCTCTAAGATATACTGTTAAGTTTTTTTAAAAGTGAGGCAAATACTGTGTAGAGCATAATTCCATTTGGGTAAATAAAATTATATATATTATATATACATATATGTGTATATACACATATATGTGTATATATATGGATTGAGTATATATATATGGACTGAGACTATCTGGAAGGAATTGTAAGGAGGTGGAGGGAAAGGAAGACTTCCTTTTTTCTTTCTTTTTGAGACACAGTCTCACCTCTGTTGCCCAGGCTGGAGTGTAGTGGCACCATCATGACTCATTGCAGCCTCAAACTCCTGGGCTCAAGCGATTCTCCTGTCTCAGCCTCCCGAGTAGCCGGGACTACAGGCCTGTGCCAGCAAGCCTGGCTGATTAAAAAAATTTTTTTTTTGTAGAGAAGAGGTCTTGCTATGTTTCCCAGGCTGGTCTCTGACTCCTGGGCTCGAGTGGTCCTCCCAGTTCAGCCTCCCAAGGTGTTGGGATTCCAGGCGTGAGCCACTGCACCCAGCCAAGAGTTGTTTTTTGTATTTTTCCTCCTATCTGAAAATTTAAAAGTATGGTCACCCTTCTCACCCCTGTGACTTTCCCCCACCTCATTGAAGGCAGGCATACCCGTCTATACAAGTTTGTGTGAGAATGTAATTTTTATAGATAAAGATAGATTATCAGTAGACTTGGGAACTCAGTGGTAAGAACTCTGCAGAAAAATTAAATCTTTGGACCAAAGTAAGAGACACTGTGCTGTGGTGAGAAGTCCCAGACCAGCTCTGCTGTCCCGAGTTGCATGAGCTTGGGTAAATCCTCTTCTCTCTCTAGTTTTCAGTTTCCCCACCTGTAAACTGAAGTTGAGGTACCCCAGCTAGAGGAGTGGGTTGCAAAATGCCTTCCTCACAGTCTCAGAGAGGTGATAGTGAGGCCGGGACGGTGGCTCACGCCTGTAATCCCAGCACTTTGGGAGGGCGAGGAGGGTGGATCACCAGGTCAGGAGATAGAGACCATCCTGGCTAACACAGTGAAACCCTGTCTCTACTAAAAATACAAAAAAAAAAAAAAAAAAAATTGCCAGGCATGGTGGCAAGCACCTGTAATCCTAGCTATGCGGGAGGCTGAGGCAGGAGAATGGCATGAACCTGGGAGGCAGAGTTTGCAGTGAGCCAAGATCGCGCCATTGCACTCCAGCCTCACTCCAGGGCGACAGAGAAAGACTCTGTCTCAAAAAAAAAAAAAAAAGAGAGAGAGGTGATAGTGAAAGCACTTGGAGGAGGTGAGGCCCAGTTAACCAATCCAGAACAGTCCCACTTTCACCTTTTCATATTTTTGGTTCTGTGTAAAACTTCATTAAACACAGGGCTCCACTGCTTAGATTTTTTAAATTCATGGGTAAATTACTGTTAAGGGCTCTTCAAGTTCTGACACTGTAATTCCAAATATGACTTTTCATTTATTGAGTTGGTTTAAATCAGGGTATGCCTGCAGCTTTGTCTTCCTTTCCCCCCACAGAGCCCAGCCACGGCTGCAGAGGAGCTCAAGCCCATTGGGGCTGAACCCTGGTGTATGGGGAGGCAGAGGAGGGCCACAGATCCTTTTCACTCTTTATGTGACATCCCTTCCCCCATCTCGTGGCCTAGTGGTATGGCTGGGGCTCTGCCAGCTCCCTAAGACATCCCCAATTGCCCCTCTCTGGCACCAGTGCCTGCTGATGGCAGCTGCTGGAACCGGAGCTTGGCCTTAGTTTCATGCCTACTGGAGACTTGATCAGCAAGACCTGGGCAAACACAATGAGCCCCTTGCTGCTTCCTCACCCCTAAACTCTCCAGCTCCCCACATCCTTCCTCTGTAGCCCACAGAATGGAAGTGGTAAAGTAGCCCTCCCATCTGAAAGCAGAGGCCAGGGCTAGGCCTCTCTGTTCTCTCGGCTTTTCACACCAGGAAAGGGAGGCAGAACTGGACTGAGTATCTTGATAGTCCTCAGGCTACTCGAATGATCACCCCCAGTATGTTTTACTTGGTCACTGTGGAACATGGAAGGTCATCACTGAGGAACTTCTGCATTGGAATCCTCTACCTTGGAAGAGGAATAAGAAAGTACGTCTCTGGAGTGTCTTCCCTCCGACATTATCTGACAGTTGTCCCCCCCTGCTGCTATCTATAAGGCAATCAGGGCCAGTTTATGTCTATAGGGGCCCCTTCAACGATGATCTGAGACACCAGGCAGGTTGGAAAGGGGTGGGATGGTGCTAGGAGCAAATTATTCACCTGAAGAAAATAGAAAGTTAGATCCTTCTGCTTAGGATTGAAGAAAATAATGGTGTTTCCCAAAGGCCTGGAGTTAAGTGCTGCTTATGTGGTTTTCTGTCTTCCTTCCTGATCATGAAAGGAGAGAAGCTACATGAGCAGGAAGATGGGAATCCTGACTGATACACACTCTATTTCCAACAATAGTTTTGCTGATTATAGTTTGTTGAATGCCAATTATAAGCACTTCACATAACTTTCCCCCTAATCTTTACAACAATCCTTTAAACTAAGGCAACTCAGGCTTGCAAGAGTTAGGCAATGTCCCCAAGATTGTGAATTTCTACTGATCTTTCAAGACACAGATCCAATGTCACTTCCTTTAAAAAAATATTTATTTACTTATTTATGAGATGGAGTCTTCTTATGTTGCTCAAGATTACCTCAAACTCCTGGGCTCAAGGATCCTCCTGCCTCAGCCTCGAGTGTAAGCTGGGATTCTGTCACCCAACACACCCAGCTCAATATCACCTTCCTTTGAAGCTTACTCTAACCACCCTTGGTTCGTCTTTGTTTTCTTGGCTTCCTATGCATTTCTCTCTATTACACAGCACTGTGTGTTTACCCACAGGTCTCCCACTTCAAACCACAAGCTCTTCTAAAGGCAGGGATTTACTTACTTCTTTGGTACCCTCACCTAGTACAATGCCCACCCACTGGAGGCCTTCTGTGAATGGTATTATTAGCACTATCATTGTCCACTTGGAGGCAGCACACGCAGCTACAGACCCCTTGTGCAGGAGAGCCAGGTCTCTGGCCAGGTGGCTGGGCTGTCAAACCCCTAAGTGAAGGGAAATGTCCACCCAAGCCTCTGCTTATGCCCGCATGGAAGCCAGGGATGACTGTACCAGCAGTTTGCTGCATCCTCTTCGGATTCAGTGGAAGGTACAGTACTCATTGCTGGTATCAGCTGGGCTGTCCTTGGAGACACTTGGCTATGCAGGAACGTCTCTATCTTGGACTCAAAGACCCAGTGCTATAGTTTGAATGTGACCCTCAAAAAGCATGTGTAGAAAATTAATCCCCAACACAACAGCGTTGGAAGGTGGGGCCTAACGAGAGGTTTGTAGGTCACGAACTCCGGCCTCATGAATGGATTAATGACAATTATAAAAAGACTTGAGGCTGAGGCTGCAAGTTTGATCTCTTGCTCTCTTGTCCTTTTGCCTTCTGCCATGGGATGACACAGCCTGAAGGCCCTCACCAGATGCAGGCCCCCTGATCTTGGACTTCCGAGTCTCTAGAATGGTAAGAAATAAATCCATGTTTTAAATAAATTATCTAATCTCAGGTATTCTGTTATAGCAGCATGAAACAGACTAAGACACCCAGTGAGGAAGCTGCAGGAAAGAAAACCCAGAAGGGGCAGAAGGAGTCAGTTGCAAGGGTCTCAGAGAAAGCTTCTCTTGAGTAGGGCTGCATCTCATAGGTAAAAGGGGAGAGGAATTCTTCACTAGGGCTAATGAACCCTGCTCCTAGCTGGGAAGTGGATAAAGTGTCCGCAGGTGTCTGATTGAGGAACCAGGTTATGTCTGTCCTCTGGAAGCGGAGGCAAAACAGTCACAGGGGACAGTCACAGAGTGTCTCTGTAGACACCTTCCTTCTTCTGCTACTGGGGTAACACCCGGAGGCTAGGGGTAATGATGGTGGTATTAGAGGCAGTAGGGAGGAGGGAGAGCATCCACTTCTGCCAGAGAACTTTGAGAGAAGGGGAGCAGATGAAACAATGAGGGGAGTGGCAGGGTATTGCCAATGGCTTAAATTATGAGCAGATAGGTGAGAGAAGAGAGGGTAGGGGAGGCATCTGGAATTATTTATTCTGAGAAGAGAAAGACATTTTCTTCTTCTTTTTTTTTTTTTTTTGAGATGGAGTCGCTCTGTCACCCAGGCTGGAGTGCGGTGGTGCGATCTCGGCTCACTGCAAGCTCCACCTCCCGGGTTCATCCCATTCTCCTACCTCAGCCTCCCGAGTAGCTGGGACTACAGGTGCCTGCTACCACACCCTGCTAATTTTTCATATTCTTTAGTAGAGACGGGGTTTCACCGTGTTAGCCAGGATGGTCTCGATCTCCTGACCTCATGATCCACCCACCTCGGCCTCCCAGAGTGCTGGGATTACAGGCGTGAGCCACCGCGCCCAGCCGAGAAAGACACTTGCATAGGCTTCACTGACATATAAGAATTGACATGTGCGGCTCATGCCTGTAATCCCGCACTTTGGGAGCCCGAGGCAGGTGGATCACGAGGTCAGGAGATGGAGATCATCTTGGCTAATGTAGTGAAACCCTGTCTTTACTAAAAATACAAAAAAAAAAAAAAAATAGCTGGGCATGGTGGCGGGTGCCTGTAGTCCCAGCTACTCAGGAGGCTGAGGCAGGAGAATGGCATGAACCCGGGAGGCAGAGCTTGCAGTGAGCTGAGATCGCACCACACTACTCCAGCCTGGGTGACAGAGCAAGACTCTGTCTCAAAAAAAAAAAAAAAAAAATTGACGTGTAAGATCACAATCCCTGGTCTATCAGATATTCTACTGTACACACTGCTTCCTCAAAGCCAAGGGAATTAATCCTTAATGGTAGGAGGTGATATTTGAGAGGAATATTTGAGGATGTTGCTTTGAGGAGGAAGAGGAGTGTATTAGTTAGGGTTCTCTAGAGGGACAGAACTAATAGGATATTATATATATATGAGTTTATATATATATGAGTTTATATATATGTGAGTTTATATATATATATGAGTTTATTAAGGAATATTAAACTCACATGATCACAAGGTCCCACAATAGTCCATCTGCATGCTGAGGAGCAAGGAAGCCAGTTCGAGTCCCAAAGCTGAAGAACTTGGAGTCTGATGTTCGAGGGCAGGAAGCATCCAGCATGGGAGAAAGATGTAGGCTGGGAGGCTAAGCCAGTCTAGTATTTTCACATTCTTCTGCATGCTTTTATCCTAGCCATGCTGGCAGCTGATTAGATTGGGTCCATCCAGATTAAGAGTGGGTCTGCCTTTCCCAGACCACTGACTCAAATGTTAATCTCCTTTGGCAACACCGTCACAGACACACCCAGGATCAAAACTTTGCATCTTTCAATCCAATCAAGTTGACACTCAGTACTAACCATCACAAGGAGGTAAAAGAGAAAGAGGAAAGGGCAGCCATAAAGAAAGGGAGCCCTGGCCTGAGGACACAGGCCTCTTCTGTTCTCTCAGGGAGACCCACCTGAGCATAGATCACCTTTCCAGGTGGACTAGAGGCTCCAGGAGGCCCCTCCAAGCCTCTCCCACTATGCAAGCCTTGCTCTCTCTTCTACCCTGTATTGGGAAGGGGGGTAGAATACAGGATAAGATGAGCTTTCCAGCCCCTGGGGAATCCCCCCAGGGGGAGATCCTAGGGGAGTGAGGTACAGGGTTAGTGAGCCAATAGGCATTACTGAGCATCTATTAAGTGTCAGTTTCCGAACACACAGGGATGTGTAGGACATGGTGTCATCCATGTAAGCAGCATTTGTTGTAGGAAAAGATGTAGGGAAGGATGGGGGAGGGGGTGCTAAAGAAAGAGAAGGAAGGAAGAGACTGAAGAAACAAGGGGAAGGGGAAGAAAGAAAGGCGCAGTTGTCAGTTCTCTTTTTTTTTTTTTTTTTTGAGATGGAGTATCGCTCTGTCACCCAGGCTGGAGTGCAGTGGCACGATCTTGGCTCACTGCAACCTCTGCCTCCCAGGTTCAAGCTATTCTCATGTCTCAGCCTCCCAGATAGCTGGAACTACAGGTATGTGCCACCATGCCCAGCCAATTTTTTGTATTTTTAGTAGAGATGGGGTCTCACCATGTTAGCCAGGATGATCTTGATCTCCTGACCTCATGATCCTCCATCCTTGGCCTCCCAAAGTGCTGGGATTACAGGTGTGAGGCACTGCGCCTGGCCGTCAATGTCTCTTAACTCATACTCTAGTTGTGGCAATCGGACATCTAGAGAAAGGGTGGCTAAAAAGCTCAGTGATAAGTGAGAAGTCACCTGAGAGAAGTTAAAAGGTTGTGTCAAGGAAGGTTTCAGGAGGGCTTGGGACAGAGGAGTGGGCTGGCAGGGTAGGTGGCTTCTTCTCACCTGTAGACCTGGCTGGCCTGGTTGTCCTCGAGGAGACCCTGGCCCAGAGGCTTCACTGGTTCTTGAGCTCCATGGATTCCTAGGAGCTTGTCTGGGCTGGGCAACCCTGAAAGGTCCAGTGTCCACAGGGTTCCTGGCAGCCCAGAAACTCCTGGGCATCCAGGGTGGTCCTGGGGCCCTTCGTGGCCAGAGTAGACCTAAGGTCCTAGGGGTCATAGAGATCCTGGGCTGCCAGGAGGTCCAGAGGCCCAATTCCACCCTGCAACTGGAAGAAGAGGCTGGAGCTGTGAATGTGAACCACAGAAGTAGGGTGTGTATTCGAAGGTGGGAGTCTCTTACAGGGGCGGTCAGTGGGGCCAAGCCTGGGAACCCTGCTGGGAGTAGAGCGTGCACATGGGAAAGTGCCCTCGGCCCTGAGATCACTTAGGGAAATTGAAGATGGTCCTGGGGGTGGGGCTACTGAGTTCCAGGTCCTATCCCAGCACTTGGGTGTAAATATAGAGATTGTCTCTATAGTTAGAGATAATACGGTTTCTTAGCTTGAGACTCCTGTCATCACCTTTACCCCAGACCCTTAATTCACAGGATCTTCAACCACAATTCTACCCAAATAATGTCATCACCTGTCATCCACCCACCACCTACTCATTACCCACCCACCATCCATTCAGCCCCATCCACCATTCACTCTCCTCCCCACGCACTCACCATCCACCCATTTGTCTGCCTACCGTCAACTCACCACCCACTTACCACCAACTGCATACCATCCACCCTCACCTCTGGTCTAGCTGCTCCTTCCAAAAGTAGTGCTAATCGGGAGCCACAGAAGGTGCTGGGAGGCTAGGGTCTCTGAGGAGGGTCTGGAGGTCCCCTGGGGAGTTCCTAAGGAGCAGAGGATCTTGGGCTCCCTAAAGCTCCCTTTCACCAGGAAAGCCAGAGGCCTATTCTGTCCTGGGGCACTCCTCTGCCCCTGCTTTCCCTGCTGGAACAAATGGGACATGCAGTAGAGATGGAAGGAGGGAAGAGAGGTTTTCTGTCTCACTCCAGCTCCTTAGTCTTCCTTTTGTTCACCCACCTCCCCTCCACTGCCATCCCAGAGGATCCCAAAGGCCCAGAGATTTCTCACACAGAGTGGCACTTATCTGACATTCAGGAGGCCCAGCAGGGCAGGCACATCCAGAAGGTGAGTTGGGAGCAGGATGAGATGGGCTTGGAAGAGAGGTTAGAATCAGGCCGGCTTTTAGATTACTAAGTCCCACCTCCCCATTGTACAAATGGGAAAACTAAGGCCCAGAGAGAGGTGTAACTTGCTGCAACGGGGCAGCAAGCTGACCTGGGGGATGGGGTGAGAACGCCAGTGATGCCTCCTAATGTGGTGGGGAATAGGGTCACCTGAGCCTGTCACTTTCTCCCTAGCTCTGACATTCCATATAGGGTCCTTGGGAGGCAATAAGGTGGGGCCCAAGAAGAGAGGAGCAGGATGGGGTGGAGTGCTGTGTGCCCTTACCCAGCATCCATCTGTTTCCCTGACCATCTCACCTTTTCAGGCTCTACACCTTCTCTCCCTCCCCTATCCCATGCCTGCTTTCTTGTTTGCCTGTGTAGGAGCCAGGTACTGAGGGGTACACGTCAGTGTGGCCTGAAAGAGCCTAATGAAACTCCCATTCATTAGTGGAAGTCAGGGTGGGGAGCGGGGGCAGGAGACCAGCATTCCAGGTAGCTGATCCCCACCTCAGACTTTGGACTCAGAACCCAGGGGTCTGACTCGAGGAACTGCAGAAACCTATCCTCCAGTCCATTGCCCTCAGAGGGCTCTTGGTTGCTGCTGGGAGCAAGCCTGATGGGTAGATGTGGGCTCTGAGACTTGGTCTAGCTTGACAGCTACTACCTCATTCTTTCCTCTGAAGAATGAACAAATGAATGAAGAGGGAGAGTTTACCCCAGACCCTTAATTCACAGGAACTTCAACCACTCATCTACCCAAATAATGCCATCACCTGTCATCCACCCACCACCTACTCATTCTATTTTCTGATATCTGATTTCATACCTGTTTCTAAATCTCTCTCACCTCTCCAAGCTTTTCATTTCATCACATCTATTCACCTGTCTCTGCCTTTCCATCCCTCTATCCTGTTCCCTGTTTCGGCCCCTCCCTCTCTTGGTTTTTCCCTTGCTAGTACTCCCTCCTCTTCTCTCTATCCTTTCACTCCAAATCATCATAGAATCTTAGCATCAAAAGAGACCCAAGAGGGTCATAATAAGGACACCATCAATTTGTAACCTGCTTTCTGGTATACAAGCCTGTGATTTTTATAGACAGCCTCATTTGATCCTCCTTAACAGCCTGCCAGAGTGAAGTAGGGAATAGCATCCCCAGTTTACAGATAAGGAAACTGAGGTTCACAGTGGTGAAGAGACAAGCCCACAGCTAATAAGGACAGAGCTGAGATCTGAACCCTTGGCTCGGACTGCAGGGCCAGTGCAGACTGCCCCACAGTTTGTGCATCCCAAGCCGGGAGCAAAGCTCTTTTCCATTTCAGGCCGTCTGGCTTTCCCCTGGCTTGGGGCCCAGCTTCTGCTGCTCTTTAGATCATCATGACTGGGTGGGGGTAAGGAACAGCCTGCACCGATTTCAAAGATTACTGGCTCCATACATCAAGTCTCTGAAAATGGTGCAGGCCAAGGGAGTGAATCCAGGTTTCAGGAGAGGAGACAGAGGCCCTGTGGATTAGGAGTTCCAGGCGTAATAGGCCTTGTTGCTGGGCCTACCCAGCCCTGTTCCTCTGCCATCATGTTCTCTCCAGCTGTCACCAGTCATCTTTACCTCTCTCAGGCCAAAGACAAAGGAGACTGAAGTGAAAGAGGCCCCTGGCATGGAAAGCCTGCTGGGATCTGTGGCTTCTCTCTGAGACCCTCTCTTCGCGCAGCTGAGGTTAGATCTGGGGCCCGGGATGCACCCTGACTGAGGGCACCAGAACTCTCAGGTTAGCGCTAGATCTGGGCCAGCAGGGAAGACATAACCCCCTCTGGGCACACAGAATCTGACAACTGGAGTTGGAAAGACAAGGGCTTCAGTGGTAGCAGGGCCACTGGGCAAGAGGAAAAGGTGCTGATTGGGTTTGGGGAAAAGTCTCCAAGGCTATGCTGCCTCTGGAGGTGGGGAGCGGGAGGTGCCAATTGGAGGCTGGGTGTGAATGGAACACAGGCTTTGTTGTCCTAAAAATGAGTTTGAATGACATTTAGTTGCATGTGACCTTAAGCCCACGTTTTTACTACCTGGAGCCCCATCTATAAAATGGGTTTATAGGGTTACCATGGTAATCAATGATCATAATAAGAGGCATTGAGCCTTACTCCATGCCAGGCACTGTGTTTAGTGCTTTACACACATTGTCTCAGCAGGTTTCTGCACAGACCTATCAGGCTGGGCCGGCATTATCTCTCTTACAACTGAGGGCATTTGAGGATAAGAGGGAGGATGCCACTTTGCCAAAGTCACAGAGCTAGTAAATGGCAAATCCAGGATTCAGTGCAGGCCTTTTGGCTCCAGGCTCTTAATCTCACTCACTTGGCTGGTCATGGCTAATAACTAACACTCACTGGGCACTTAATATTTGGCAGGCAGCATTCTCAGTGTTTTATGCAGATTCATTCATTTAGTCATCATAGCCACACTATAATAATATTCATTTAATATGAAGGATGAGGACACTGAGGCACAGGCTAACTTATCCTGGTTTCTGCTGCCAGGAATCCAGCCCAGGCAGGCTGACTTGAGAGCCAGCACTCTTTAAACAAATAAACAGGAAAAGCCTTTTTTTTTTTTCAGTAAAAATGGAAGTATAACATGCATACAGAAAAGTGCAGAAATGAGAAATGTCTAGCTCAATAAATGTTCACTTAGTGAGGTTGTAACTAAATAATATTACCTGTACCCCATAAGGCTACCTTCACTCCTCTCCCCACATGTAAACTTTATCCTGGTTTCTAAAAACATAGATTAGTTGTCTTAGTCTGTTTTCTGCTGCTATAGCAGAATACCACAGACTGGGTAATTTATAAACACTAAAAGTTTATTTGGCACATGGTTTTGGAGGCTGCAAAGTCCAAGAGCATTGCACTGGGATCTGGCAAGGGTCCTCCCATGGTGGAAAGCAGAAGGGCAGAAGCAAGTGTGTGAGACACAGAAGGAGGCCAAACTTCATCCTTTTTTTTTTTTTTTTTTTTTTGAGAAGGAGTCTTGCTCTGTCACCCAGGCTGGAGTGCAGTGGCATGATCTCGGCTCACTGCAACCTCCATCTCTAGGATTCAAGTGATCCTTCTGCCTCAGCCTCCCGAGTAGCTGGGACTACAGGTGTGTGCCACCATGCCTGGCTAATTTTTGTATTTTTAGTAGAGACGGGGTTTTGCCATGTTGGCCAGGCTGGTCTCGAACTCCTGACCTTAGGTGATCCACTGCCTCAGCCTCCCAAAGTGCTGGGATTACAGGCGTGAGCCACTGTGCCTGGCACCATCTTTTTTTTTTTTTTTTTTTTGAGACTGGGTCTTCCTCTGTTTCCCAGGCTGGAGTACAGTAGTGCAATCACAGCTCACTACAGCCTCCACCTCCTCAGGTTCAGGTGATGATTCCTCCACCTCAGCCTCCTGAGTAGCTAGGACTACAGGTGCATGCCACCACACCCAGCTAATTTTTGTATTTTTCGTAGGGACTGGGTTTTGCCATGTTGCCCAGGATGGTCTCAAGCTCTTGGGCTCAAGTGATTCTCCTGTCTTGGCCTCCCAAAGGGCTGAGATTACGGTGTAAACTTCATCCTTTTATCAGGATCTCACTCCTATGATAACCAGCCCACTCCTGTGATAACAGTATGAATCCATTTATGAGAGTAGAGCCCCCAAGACCTAATCATCTCTTAAAGGTCTCACTTCTTAATACTGTCACAACGATGATTACATTTCAACATGAGTTTTGGAGGAGATATTCAAACCGTAGCATTAGTTTTGCCTGTTTCTGAGTTTATATAGAGTGATACAGTAGTAATCTTTTGCTAACATATGATTTGTCTATATTGTTGGATGTATCAACAGCATATTCAAATCGAGACTTAACTATTCTACTATTGGTTCCATTTTTGGCTATTCTGAAGAGTGCTGCTGTGACACTCTTGAACATGTGTTTTGGAACACACACACAGACACACACACACATACACATTTCTGCTGGGTATATATCTAGGGGTGGAATTACTGGTTGCTTCTCAGTGGTTATACAAATTTGTTTTCTTACCAGCATTATATGAGAATCCCCTTACTCCACATTCTGGTATTGTCAGTATTTTATTTTTTTACCCATCTGGTGGGTATGGAGTGGTTTCCCATTATGTTTTTCCATATGTATTTATTAAATGAGGCATAACTGGAAGCAGGTGCTCTTACCACCCACTTTGTACAGTTTCTCCTAACAATCCCATGCACTGCGTATTTCGCAGATGAGGAAATGGAGGCACGCCGTTACTCCCTTTCCTCTCTTGTAATCCCCTCACATTTCCCGGAGGCCCTTCCCTACTTTTCCAAGTGGGATTGGGCTGTCTGGTCACCACCAATCTTGAGAGGCCCCTCAGGCCGGGATGTTCTTTTGGGAAGGGAGAAGAGGAAGGTTGGGATGAAGTGGGCAGGGGTAAGGAGGAGAGAAAGGATGAGGCATAGACGCTGGCATGAAGGATCCTGGCTCTGGCTATGGAATGATGGGGCCAGAAGAGAGTCTGGGCATATGCAGAAGGCATGACTGGTACTATCTGTAAGCTCCTACTGCTGGTGGGGAAAGGGGGAGGCATGCAGCTGGGGAGTAAGGGCCCTGTGTGCATGGGTGTTGGAGATCACTCTGAAGGTCCAGCAAACTGTGGGGGCTTACCGAGTCTAAAGTCTTATGCCCCCTCTGTGGGGGTGTCTCTAAGCCTAAAGTCCTCCTTTTGGAGGACTCTGGGTTCAGAGGTCCCTTGGTCTCTTTAGGATTTCCTAACGGGAAGGTGGCACTTTGTTCCCCAGGGTTGGGGAAGCAGGAGTCAGGGCCTGGAGGCCCTCTAGGGAATGTGGACAGGGTATCTGCTCTGATTCGGGGCCTCTGATCTGTCAGGCCACCTGCCCTTTGACTCAACAAGCATTAGGGGAAGCAGGGCAAACGATTTCCCAGCCCAACCTCTGGCTCTCTCTGCTCAAAGTCCCCTGTGTGTCATTGTTTTTGCAAGTGTCCTCTGCAAGATTTTCCCAGGTTGCACTTTCTTCTTCTGCTCCTTACCCCCATCTTTCTCGAGTTCTGAGCCCATAGCTCACGGTCAAATAAGGCTAAGATTGTAGCAGGCAGTAAATGTATTTGGCACAAGTCTTGGCTCAATTACTTGCTAGCTGTATCCTCTTGCGTTAACCTCATCACTTCTCGGGATGGTGACAGAACTCTCATAAGGTCCAACATCATTCACTTGGCTTGTCTCCTGCTTAGGCTTTGGACAATGAGAAAGCGCTCCTGTTGGTGCCAGTTGGCCTGGAAACGTTGCAGGCTCTGGAGTGTTGGAAGCCATGCCAGCACGGGGCCTTGGACCATGCAAAAGGAATCCGGAGGTCCTAGATTCCTAGATTGCCAGAGCTGGAAGGGCCTTCACAATTCAATGAGTTGCCTTCCCCCATTTTACAGTTGGCCAAACTGAAGCTGAGGAACAGGAAGTGGTCACAAAGCTGGTAAGCAGCTGGGCAGGATGGCCTGGAGATATGAAACTGGATCCTGGCCAGCCCAACTGTGGATGGCTCTCCTCTCCCCTCCCCCTCTCTTGCCTGCGTGTTCACCTCTGGAACCATGTGTTCCCAGGGAAGGACCCAGGCTCCGTAGTCTGGGACTGGGCTGGACCAGGCCTCCCTCTGCACTGTGTTGTCTCTATGGAGATCCTGGCTCTCCTGATATGGTCTCTCCAAGTATGGGGCCCTGGTGGGCAGGAAGGCAGCTGTACTGATGCACCATTGCTCAGCCCACATCTGCGGTGACTGTGTGGGTGCCCTGTCTGGGACCTGGATGTCAGCTGACATGGAGGGGAGCTAAGCTCCCCCACCCAGTGTGGGCACAGTGGACATTCCAGGGCAATCAGGAAAGGGGCTGGGAGGCCAAAGTTACGAGGAGGCCTGGGGCCCAGTCCCCTACCAATGCCACCTCTGCCCTGATCCCCCCACCCAGCTTGTACTCTGTGTCAGACTCTTTTGCCCTTGTTGGCATTAGAGTGCTCTGACAGCTGTTTTGAAAGGCAGTAAAGCATAGGGGCTAATAGTACAGACTCTGGAGCCAGACTGCCTGGGTTCACATCCCTGTTCTTCCACTTGTTTGCTGTGTGACTCTGAGTAAGTTACAAACCTCTCCATGCCTCCATTTCCTTGTCTTAAAAAGGGGATGGTGATAGCGCCTACTTCATGAGGTTGCTGTGAAGTGTACATGAGTGAAGCACTTAGATCCCTGTCCTGCATGTAGTCTGTGACTACTGTGTTAACTTTTTTTTTTTTTTTTGAGACAGAGTTTCGTTCCTGTAGCCCAGGCTGGAGTGCAATGGTGCAATCTTGGCTCACCGCAACCTCTGCCTCCCGGGTTCAAGAGATACTCCTGCCTCAGCCACCCCAGTAGCTGGGATTACAGGCACACACCACCGTGCCCGGCTAACTTCTTGTGTTTTCAGTAGAGACAGGGTTTCACCATGTTGGTCAGTCTGGTCTTGAATTCCTGACCTCAGGTAATCCACCTGCCTCGGCCTCCCAAAGTGCTGGGATTACAGGCGTGAGCCACCACGGCTGGCCTAATTTTCATTATTATGTATAGTTTGTCTACTCCATCAGACAAGATGATCCCTAGGGCAAGTCCATCAACTCAGAGGTTCCCTCAGGGCAGAACTGTGTCTTTCCCCCGAGAACTGAGCTTGCTTTTTTCCTATCTATTCTCTGTCTCTCTTTTTTTTTCTTTTTTTTTTTTTTTTGAGACAGAGTCTCGCTCTGTCGCCCAGGCTGCAGTGTAATGGTGCTATCTCTGTTCACTGCAACCTCTGCCTCCCGGGTTCAAGCGATTTTCGTGCCTCAGCCTCCCAAGTAGCTGAGATTACAGGCACCTGCCACCACACTTGGCTAATTTTTGTATTTTTAGTAGAGATGGGATTTATCCATATTGGCCAGGCTGGTCTCGAACCCCTAACCTCAAATGATCTGCCCGCCTCGGCCTCCCAAAGTGTTGGGATTACAGGCGTGAGCCACCGCACCCGGCCTCTTCCTATCCATTCTCTAAGACGCCCAGCCTGAACCCTGCAGAGGTTGGAAATTGTACCAACAAGGAAGCCAGTGAGACTTTCTAAGTAACAAGCCAGCTAGGGTGGGAGGTGGAGGAGGCTGGGAGGGAGTAGGCATTTTCTTCATCCATTCATCAGGAGGAGTGTCTTCCCAGTCCTTAGGGTACCCAGGAGGCAGGGACAGACAATGATGCTGTGGGAGAGGAGGTTTCATTTTCTGGTAGAGCCCTGGGCTGAGAAAAATGTCAGGGAAGGAGGGCCAGATTTCTGCCTTGGAGAGGGTCCTTGTCTGAGCTTCCAGTCCACGAGGAGACAGAAGCCAGGTGGAAAAAACTGATGACCAGCACCTGCACCTTCTCCTTGGGTTCCAGAGCCTCTCCTCATTCATTATCTTGTTTTTTCTTCCAACCATTCTGTGGAAGATAAGCCCATTTCTTCTCTCTCTCTCTCTACATATATATATGAAAAATTTTAAATTAATTAATTAAATAATTTTTTTGAGAGGGAGTCTTGCTCTATCACCCAGGCTGGAGTGCAGTGGTGCAATCTTGGCTCACTGCAGCCTCTGCCTCCTGGGTTCAAGTGATCCTCCTGCCTCAGCCTCCTGAGTAGCTGAGATTACAGGTGCACGTCACCACGCCTAGCTAATTTTTGTATTTTTAGTACAGATAAGGTTTCACCATGTTGGTCAGGCTGGTCTCAAACCCCTGAACCTCAACTGATCCACCTGCCTCGGCCTCCCAAAGTCCTGGGATTACTGGCATGAGCCACTGCGCCCGGATGAAAATTTTTTTACAGAGGGTGGAAATGATCCTCCAAGATGTTAAGTGACAGGTCTAAGGTCACACAGCTCTTAAGAGGCTGCGTTGCAACTTGAACCCAAGTCCTCTGACTCCAAATCCATGCATTTTTTTTTTTTTTTTTTTTTTTTTTAGATGGAGTCTTGCTCTGTCGCCAGGCTGGAGTGCAGTGGCACGATCTTGGCTGACTGCAACCTCTGCCTCCCAGGTTCAAGCAATTCTCCTGCCTCAGCCTCCCGAGTAGCTGGGACTACAGGTGCACGCCACCGGGCCCGGCTAATTTTTGTAATTTTAGTAGAGAGGGGGTTTCACCATGTTGGCCGTGATGGTCTCGATCTCTTGACCTTGTGATCCCAAAGTGCCTTGGCCTCCCAAAGTGCTGGGATTACAGGTGTGAGCCACCGCGCCCGGCCTGCTCTTTTTAGAAACAATTTTATTTTTTATTTTTAAGAGACCAGGTCTGTCTCTGTTACCCAGGCTGGAGCGCAGTTGCAGTCATAGTTCACTGCAGGCTTGAACCCTTGGGCTCAAGGGACCCTCCTGCTTCAGCCTCCTGAATAGCTAGGACTATAGGCACATGCTACCATAGCTGGCTAATTTTTTTTTTTTTTTTTTTTGAGACAGGGTTTCACTGTGTTGCCCAAGCTGGAGTGCAGTGAGCTATCTTGGCTCACTGCAACCTCGACTTCCTGGGCTAAAGTGATTCTGCTACCTCAGCCTCCCGAGTAGCTAGGACCACAGGTGCATGCCACCACGCCCGACTAGTTTTTGTATTTTTTTTTTTGCAGAGACAATGTTTTGCCATGTTGCCCAGGCTGGTCTTGAACTCCTGCGCTCAAGCGATCCACCTGCCTTGGCCTCCCAAAGTGCTGGGATTACAGACGCGAGCCACCATGCCTGGCCCCATGCTCTTTATACAGCCTCTCCCAGACACGACACTTGCAGGCTGAAGGGGGACACTAAACCCAGTCTTCTGAGAGCCTCTAGTTCAGTGGGGGAGACACAGGTCTTGCCACCAGGGGGTCTCAGCCATGTGGAGAAGTTACAGTTCCCAGCAGGAGAGGGGTAGGAGGGAGCAAACACTTGGTGCTTACTATGTGCCAGGCACTTTGGATAGGTCTGTCTCTCTTTCTTGCTGCAAAGTCCCATTTTCCAGATAAGGCCTGAAGCGCAGAGAGCTCAGGTAACTTGTTTTAGGTTTCCCAGTGAGCCCAGTGACACGGCTGGGGTCAGAATCCAGGTCATCGTGACGCTCACACTGTGCTGATTCTTGTAGCATGGAAGGCCATTGGCTCAAGGATCATCTCTCTCTTTTTATTTTTTATGGTGAAAAGATATACATATATTTAGCATTAGACAGCTGGACTCAGTTTAGATGATCCCAATTTTGTTGGCAACATCCAAAGCGTCATAATCAGGAGCCAGTCCAACATATGCCTTCTTCTCTCCATCAGGCTGAATCAGGGTGTTGACCTTGGCCACAATCAATGTCATAGAGCTTCTTCACAGCCTGTTTGATCTGGTGCTTGTTGGCTTTAACATTCACAATGAACACAAGTGTATTGTTGTCTTCTATCTTCTTCATGGCAGACTCAGTGGTCAGTGGAAACTTATTGACAGCATAGTGGTCAAGCTTGTTTCTCCTGGGGGCACTCTTCTGAGGATATTTGGGCTGCCTCTGGAGTCGCAGTGTCTTGGGCTGCCAGAAGGTGGGTGACCTGCGGATCTTCTTTTTTTTTTGTGGCTGTGGACACCTTTCAACACTGCCTTCTTGAGTTCGGCTTTAAGAGGAGCAAGAGATTCCTTCTTTGCCTTCGGCACCGTCTTGTGAAAAAGGATCATCTCTAATGAAGACTTTCTGCCTGTATGCCCTGAATGTAAAACTGACCACCTGTGGCTCTGGATCCCCATTGTGCCCCATATGAACATCTCCCAGGGCACCTGCACACTTCTCAGATTTATTTTATTTACATACTATCCTCCCTCATTAGGCAGTGAGCTCCTTGAGGGCAGGGGGTGATCTTGGTCATCTCTGCATCCCTGGTATGTAGCATAAGGCCTGTGCGTATCAGGCGTTCAGTAAATCTGTGTTACATGAATGGTAGGAGGTGCTTGGAAGGCCTCTTTCCTGTGCATCTTCCTGCCTCCTTGGAATTAACCCAGTGATGAGGGGTGGAGGGACACCAGAGGATGGACTGAGGGGCTGGCGTTGAGGTGTGGGAATCTGTCTTGTCTGGCAACCTTTGCAGATTCCCACACTCACCTGCACTCATGCTTCATCCCAGGCATGTTGTGTGGCATTGTCCGGCCTCTCCTGCACTCCTGCCTCTGTGTCCCGGCACCTTTTCTCCTCTTGGGTTTGCTGAACAGGGGACATGTCTGGCATTGGGAGCAGAACTATTCTTCTCCCTTCCATTTTATTCTCACAAGAGCTTCAAGAGGTAGGATGGGTGGAGATGATTTACCTCCATGTTACAGCTAAGGTCAGTCAAACTCCAAGTTCACACAAGTTGGTGGCAGAACAGGGTCCAGTGATGATCAAGGAGGGAGATGGGGTGGGGCAGTTTTCTTTTCTTTTTTCTTTTTTTTTTTTTTGAGACTGAGTCTTGCTCTGTTGCCCAGGCTGGAGTGCAGTGGTGCGATCTCGGCTCACTACAACCTCTGTCTCCCGGGTTCAAGCGATTCTCCTGCCTCAGCCTCCCGAGTAGCTGGGACTACAGGCATGTGCCACCATGCCTGACTAATTTTTTGTATTTTTAGTAGAGACGAGGTTTCACCGTGTTAGCCACGATGGTCTCGATCTCCTGACATGATCCACCCGCCTCGGCCTCCCAAAGTGCTGGAATTACAGGCGTGAGCCACCGTGCCTGGCCTGGGGGCAGTTTTCTGAATCAGGCACAGGCTGGGCTTCCCCAGGGACTTGAGGAAGCTGGTTCTGTTTGCCCTTCTCCAAGGCATATGGGGCAGAAGGGTCCCCACTTCATCTATGAGATGGAATGGAGAGAACCCCAGAATCTTGGCCCCAGCCATCACTTTCCAGCCCTTCTGCAGTCTTGATGGTTGCCAGTAGGTGCCGTCAGTTTGCAACTTTTTGGTCTGTCCTGCAGGTCCGGCTGCCAGTCCCAATCTCCCTGCAATCATCTCTCAGTAAGTAGGAGGTAGCCCAACCCCCGTGAGGCTGAAAGACCCCTGTCCTGGGGGAAGAAGCAGGAAGAGGGTCTCTGAACCGCATTTCAGCTTGGCTGACCTGCAGCTTTCTAGGCCGAGACCAAAAAAAAAAAAAAAAAAAAAAAAAATCCACAGTAGGTTACTGATTATTCCTGGACAGGTACCCTTAACCTGAAACCAGCTCCAGTACAGCAGAAACCTTTGTAGGGGAGGATGGGTGGGAATTGGGGGGGGCTGAGAGGGAACCTAGGAGATGGATCTTTGCTCCAAATGCCACTCCAGGGCTCTCCTCAATTTGGGCAGGATTGGGCAAGGCTGGGGGAATAGGGGCATCAATAGGATTTCACAAAGGGTCAAGCCAGGCCCAACACTATCCCAAGTAGCAACATTGGGTGAATTAAAAAAGCATCCCTTCCTTAAAATTCTTTTTTTTTTTTTTTTTTTTTTTTGAGACGGAGTCTTCCTCTGTCGCCTGGACTGGAGTGCAGTGGTATGATCTCTGATCACTATAACCTCCTCCTCCTGGGGTTCAAGCGATTCTTCTGCCTCAGCCTCCAAAGTAGCTGGGATTACAGGCATGCGCCACCACGCCTGGCTAATTTTTGTATTTTTAGTAGAGATGGGGTTTCATCATGTTGGCTAGACTGGTCTCAAACTCCTGATCTCAGGTGATCTGCCCACCTTGGCCTCCCAAAGTGCTACGATTACAGGCATGAGCCACTACACCCGGCCTTCTTTTTTCTTTTTCTTTCTTTTTTTCTTTTTGAGATGGAGTCTCACTCTGTCGCCCAGGTTGGAGTGCAGTGGTGCAATCTCAGCTCACTGCAAGCTCCACCTCCCGGGATCAAGCCATTCTCCTGCCTAAGCCTCCCTAGTAGCTGGGACTACAGGTACCCACCACCACGCCCGGCTAATTTTTTGTATTTTTAGTAGAGAGGGGGTTTCACCGTGCTAGCCAGGATGGTCTCGATCTCCTGACCTCGTGATCTGCCCGCCTCGGCTTCCCAAAGTGCTGGGATTACAGACATGAACCACCGCGCCCGGCCTTCTTTCTTTCTTAGAGACAGAGTTTCCTTCTTTCACCTAAGCTGGTGTGCAGCGGTACAATTCTAGCTCACTGCAGCCTCCAACTCCTGGGCTCAAGTGATCCTCTTGCCTCAGGCTCCCGAGTACCCGGGACCACAGGCGAACGCCACCACACCTGGCTAATTTTAAAATTTTTTTGTAGAGACAAGGTCTCACTACGTTGCCCAGACTGGTCTTGAACTCCTGGGCTCAAGTGATCCTCCAGCCTCAGCCTCCAAAAGTGCTGGCATTACAGGTGTGAGCCACTGCTGCACCCCTCAAAATCCTTCACTGCCATCTGGGAAATGCACCTGCACCCCTCAAAATCCTTCACTGCCATCTGGGAAATGATCACAACAGCTCTACAAATACACAATGACCACAAGGAATGGTGCCCCTCTGGAGTTGTTCAACGCAAAACTTGCACATTGCAAGTGGCAATCTCCCAGGCCTGCCTCCCTCCACCAGTGGGTCTGAATGGGCCTGAGAGGCAAACATCCAAGAAGGAGGAAGAGGCTTGGCGGCACCTCCCTCCCCGGGAGTTCTGCTGATTCCATCTTGGGGAAGCAGGGTGGACCAGGGCCCAAATGAGCCCTGGGGAGATTGCGGGGGAGGGAGAGGTTGCATGGGACAAGTGGCAAGAAGCCTGTTAACGTCTTAGGGCCACCAGGCCTTTCTGTGCCCCTAGCTAAGTGCTTGTACGCTTTACCCCACCTCAGGAGGCTTGATCTCCAGCGGTTGAGGCTGGAAGCACCGGGGTGCGGTGGAAAGGGTTCTGTCCAGGAAGAGCGGATACGCAGAGCTGGGAGTCCGGGCTAGGAGGTCCCTTTCTCGGTGGGAGACTGAGGCCGCCTTGGCGGGGCGGGACAAGGCTCCTCCGAGGTCGGGAGAGGGGGTTCTGCAGCAGCCCTTTGGCTTCCCTTCTCCCTTGCCTCCCCTCCGGGGCTCCGGTTCAGAGGCGCTCTGGGCGCCTGCCACGGCTTCCAAACTGCGCCGCTTCCTTCTTCGGCAGAAAAGGACTTTCAGATGTAGCGGCGGCGGCGACTCAGGACAGCGCCCCCTCCCCCTAACGGCCGCCTCTCCCTCTCCCCCTCGCCCGCCCCGGCTCCCCCACCTCTGGGAAGGCGCTGGGGGTGTGGCCAGGGACCGGTATAAAGTCCGGGGGAGCCGGTCCCGGGCAGCCGCTCAGCCCCCTGCCCCTCGCTGCCCGCTGCCTGCCTGGGCCGGGCCGAGGATGCGGCGCAGCGCCTCGGCGGCCAGGCTTGCTCCCCTCCGGCCCGCCTGCTAACTTCCCCCGCTCCGTCCCCGTTCGCCCGCCGGGCCGCCCCGTCTCCCTGCGCCCTCCAGGTCGGGTCCTCCAGGCGCGCCGGGTGCTGCCGCCGTGTGCCCTCCGCTGCCCGCCCGCGCGCCCGCGCTCCCCGCCTGCGCCCAGCGCCCCGCGCCCGCGCCCAGTCCTCGCGCGGTCATGCTGCCCCTCTGCCTCGTGGCCGCCCTGCTGCTGGCCGCCGGGCCCTGGCCGAGCCTGGGCGACGAAGCCATCCACTGCCCGCCCTGCTCCGAGGAGAAGCTGGCGCGCTGCCGCCCCCCCGTGGGCTGCGAGGAGCTGGTGCGAGAGCCCGGCTGCGGCTGTTGCGCCACTTGCGCCCTGGGCTTGGGGATGCCCTGCGGGGTGTACACCCCCCGTTGCGGCTCGGGCCTGCGCTGCTACCCGCCCCGGGGGGTGGAGAAGCCCCTGCACACACTGATGCACGGGCAAGGCGTGTGCATGGAGCTGGCGGAGATCGAGGCCATCCAGGAAAGCCTGCAGCCCTCTGGTAAGGCACCCCTGGCCTCCCAATTCCCTCCTGAGTGCGCTCCCTTCCCAGCGGCTTCTTCCCCATTCCAGCCGTCCTGGAAGGCCCTTAAAAATCCCCTGTGAGTTGAAGAGAAGACAGGTACGTGGCAGGGCCCGACTGGCATGGGACAGGCTCACCAAGGAAACTGCTACCGTGTCCCTAGCAGCCTGTTGCCACCACCAAGGGAGACTGTCCCATCGCTCCATCTCAAACCTCCAAGGGTTGTCTATTTGATAAGGGGGTCCCAGTGGGAGGCCTGGCTGCTGGTGTAAGAGTAGCAGATTAAGGTCCAGGTAAGTCAGCTGTCTAGGGCCAGAGAACTGGAGGATGGTGGTGGGGTGTGTGTTGGGGAGGATGGGGGAGGGGGGAAAGCTTTCTGTTCCTGATCCAGGCCGAGGGTGAAATCCCAGTGGTCTGGGGAGCCAGGGCCTGCATTTTTTTTTACATAGTCCAATGGTGGAGTGGGACATACAAAATAGAGGGACTTTGGCGGTGAGGGGCATTAGACTTGCCCTTCCCCAAAGCCCGGAGCCAGGTCACCTTGTTGTTTGAGAGGCAGTGGGAAGACGGGTCCCTCTGCCAGGCCTGGATACCTCTGCCTGCCCTGGTATACAGGCCCCCTGTTCTTTTCTCCAGGCAGGTATGATTTGAGGTGGCAGAAAATCTTGGCTCCTAGCCCAGAGCTGCAGGAGCCTCATGTGTGTGGGATAGGGAATAGAGAAGGGGACGGGGGGTCAGGGGAGAGAAACAGAGAGAGAGAGAGAGAGAGCGAGCGAGAGAGAGAGAGAGAGAGAGAGAGAGAGACTCTGAGAAGGCCCTTGCCCTAACCTCATTCTTACACTTTCTTTTTTTGTTTCTCAGTTTCTCCTTAGACTCTCAGTCTCTCCTTAGACTCTCAGTCTCTCCTTAGACTCTCAGTCTCTTTTCCTTCTTTCTCTTGCTCTTTTGTTCTTCCTGATTTGTCTCTCTCAACCTCTAGTTTCACTAGTCATGCTCCCGAGTTCTGTTTTCCTCAGTGTCTTCTGCCCATCATGCCTTTCTTTCTCCACCTTATTCTGTGTTTCTGTTTCAGTTGCTCTGCTTCTCTCCCTCTCTTTCTGTTGCTCTTTCTCTGTGTCTCTGTCACTGTTTGTCTTTCTCTGTTACTTTGGGACTCTCTCTGTCTGCCTTTCTGTATCTATGCCTCTGTTTCTCATTCCATCTCTGACCCTGTTTTGCTCTCCCGTGCCTCTGTCTGTCTCTGTCTCTTTTCCTGGTGCTTGAAGCTTCCATTGTTGCAGTCCGGATGCTGGGACTCCAGCCCCAAGCTTCCTGTCCTGGGTCCCAAACCCTCCACTTCCTCAATCCTCTGCAGCTTGTCAGCCGAGGAGAGCAGGATGCAGGGAAAACAGGAAGGAGGTGGACTCCAGGGGTCTGGGCCTCAGGCCTCTCTGCCCTTCCTGCCCCTGGAGATGGGTCAGCAGAAAACATTCTAGGAGAAATGCCAGCCTGGCACCCAGCATATCTGGGAAGGGGGGTCCTGGGGGAGAAAGTCGCTAATCTTGGGGCAGAGATGCCAGTGGCAATGGTAGAGGAGGTGTACTGAGACTGGGAGGGAGCAAGGGCCGAGCCCTTGGGTTCTCGGGGTACAACAGAGTCACGTTCCCTTTGAATCTCCATCCTCCACCAGCCAGAGGGTATCTGGCACCAGATAAGGATGGCTGGTAGCCTCCTCCTCTCTCAGCACTTTGAATGCAAGACAGAAGAGCCCTCAAAGGGCTGGGTAGGAATACCTCATCCTCTGGTTGGGTAGGAATACTCCATCCTGTAGTGGAGGAAAATAAGATCCCCTAGGGGTTTGGGGAGGGCATGGCATGAAAAGTTTGTGGTTGTCTTCTGGATATAATGCAGACTGGCCTCCAGGAGTGTCTAGGGGCTGGGTGTGGAGGTTCATGCTTGCAATCCCAGTACTTTGAGAGGATTGCTTGAGGCCAGGAGTTCGGGACCAGCCTGAGCAATATAGCCAGACCCCCATCTCTAAAAAAAAAAAAAAAAAAAAAAAAAAAAAAATTAACCAACTGCAGTAGCTCATGCCTGTAGTCCCAGCTACTTGGGAGTCTGAGATGGGAAGCTCAAGGTTACAATGAGCTATGATCACATGATTGCACTCCAGCCTGGGCAACTCTATTTCGAAAAAAAAAAAAAAAGGCTGGGTGCAGTGGCTCACACCTGTAATCTCAGTACTTTGGGAGGCTGAGGAGGGTGAATCACCTGAGGTCAGGAGTTTGAGACCAGCCTGGTCAACATGGTGAAACCTCGTCTCTACTAAAAATACAAAAATTAGCTGGACATGGTGGTGCGTGCCTGTAGTCCCAGCTACTCGGAAGGCTGAGGCAGGAGAATCACTTGAACCCGGGCGGTGGAGGTTGCAGTGAACCAAGATTGTGCCACTGCGCTTTAGCTTGGGTGACAGAGCGAGACTCTGTCTAAAAAAAAACAAAACAAATAAACAAACAAACAAACAAACAAAAAAACGGTGTCTTGGAATGGGGCGGCTTTAGGTCCCCTTTGGATGACACAGCTGAGGTCTGTAATGCCCCTCCCCCTTTCCTCCTTGCCTTGTCCTCCAGCCTCCAGCCATGCAATGGATGCAGGTATCTGGAGAGAGACAAGGGAAGCCTGGAGGTACCTACTGAGCAAGCTATGCCCGTGCCCTCCCACACCTCCTAGTCATCATAGAAGTAATCCCTTGCTGTGACCTGGGCCACATGGCACCATGTAAAAGGCACTCTCTAGAGTTCTGCTGCAGCCCTGCAGGGTCTGTGGGTGAGATAAGACGACCAAGCCCCTACCCACCCATCTTTTTAGCCTTACACAGTCAGTAGGCCACTGTCTGCTTTAGGTCCCAACGCTTGGGCCCATCGGCCTGCGAATAGCTTGGTCGAGGGTACCTGTCTATTTTTTCTGCCTTTTCCTTTTGGGGCTGAGTGTCAGCAGGTGGCTGGGGGAGGGTGGCCACTTGGCATGCCCCCTTCTTTGGCTGCTATGGTCCAGCTGCCTCCTGCTTGCCCCAGGGGCAGATCTCCCCTTTCCATCTCCAGCCACCCCTGCCTGCCCTCCTGTCACAGCTTTCCATGAGCTGGCCAGGTTGTGGCTTAACACCACTGAGGCCACCAGAGATGAAGCGGGGCATGTGCGTCAAAAGTCCACAACTCTGCAACCTGATACTGATCCTAGACTCATGGAATCTGGGGCAGTAGACGGTGGAAAGATCGGCATTTGGACGGGGAGTTCCTAGGCTGGGCTCTCAGTCCCTTTGGGACAGGGTTAGGGAACAGGCAGGCTGGGTTAATTTTTAGTCAGTGCAGCAAATCCTGCCCCCTACTTCAGTACTGGGAATCCAGTTATGTCATGGGAACAAGGGCATTCCCAGAAATTCTGTGCCTTGTCGGGAGGGGGAGGGAGGAGCATGGCCGCTTCCCACTTTTAATTTAGTACTGGCAAAGCTAGCAGGATTGGTGCCTCTGGTATCAGGAGTCTTTCCACTTAAAGACAGAGCGCTGCAGAGCTAAGTCTCTCCTCCTCCCCTTCCACCCAGTCTACTTCATTTTCCTGATTTGTAAAGTGGGGAGGGCAACAGGACCTGCCTCACAGGGTTGGGGCGTCTGGCATGGGGTAAGAGCTCAATACATCGAAGTGATGATGAAGATGGTGATGAAGAAGCTGATGCTAGGACTTAGGGAAATGGTAGGACAAGGGAGCAAATTTGGGGCAACATTCAGAGGAGTTGAGAGGGGTGGGGTGGCCTTTGGTGCATTTTGCTGCTGTCAACATGAGAAGAACAGGCCAAGTTGCCTTATCTGTTTTTTATTCTGAGGCTGGCAGCATGACACAGCTGTTGAGGGGGATGCCCCTTGAGCCAGACCTCAGAGAAAGGGCCTGGTACCCAGCACCAGTGGTCTTGGCTTCTCCAGCCAGAGTCTAGGGGAAGAGGGAAAAGACCTTTCTAGCAGGACAGGTGGGTGACCCTCTGGATCACAGCTGAAACTTCTGGTCGGGATGGCTGGGCCCACTCAGTTCATAGCCTAGGTGTCTCTCGAGGGCCAGGGGCTGGCGTTGGGGAGAAATTGTGAGGGTAAAATCAGGCAACAGGAAAGAGGAAATCCTCTGGCTTTCGCCACAAACTTTGCAGCCGGTGGTGCCAAAGCCGTGTGGCCTCTTCTCTCTCTGGCGCCTTCCCTTCCTCTGCTGCTGGAGCAAAGACCGAGGTTTCCCCTGTAGTCGGATGTCAGCTGGCTTAGCTCCAAGCTGGGGGCTGTAGGAGGACCAAGCCTACTTGGAAGTCCCATCTCCCAAACAAGCTTTTTGGAGGTCAGACTTTTCAGGGGAATAGGTCTGACTCCACTCCTGCTCAGAGGGGAACCCACAGGCATTGGAATTTCTCCAGAGGGCACTACCAGGATGAGTAGCACCAGGTGGCTGGAACTCTTGTGTGAGCAGGGAAATAGCAAGTATTTAGCCAGTTTTGGAGATGAGAAGGTTAACGTTATCAAGAGACTCAATGCTATAACCCTTACCCCCACAAAAACCTGGTGCTTAGGGGTGGATCCTGGGATGGCTCTTCAGTCTGCCAGTTAAGCAGGGTTGGGCAAGGAAAAGTTACAGATTACATGGAAAGTCAACAAACCACGGTGCAGAGAAGCTGTTGAAGTCAGCGTGCCCTGCCCTGGCTCTGTGTCTCTGACCAGGACAGGGTCAGAGTGCCCAAGTGCATGTGGGTAAGGCACATGTGGATGAGTGTGTGTCTGGACACGTGATTGTTTGTATACACTTGCGATTCTTGAGCCCCAGCCTGTCTGTGTGTGAGTAGGCAAATACGGATTTACCCTGTGTCCCCATGAGACTAAGGAGGGAGCTACTCTCCCTATCTGGTGGGTGCTACTCCGTGTAGACATGAACTGGGGGTAAGTAGGATGGCTAGTGGGGAACCTAACAAGGGAGAAGCCAGGCAGGCTGCTGGCTCAGCTTTTCCTAGGTAACCCCCCGATGTGACATGGGGCCATACCAACCCAAGAGCATGAGCCATGCCTCTGGGTTCACCCTGTGCCCCATGCAGCCCTAGGCTTCAGTGAGCACACCTAATCCTCCTTAATGGTAAACATCCCAAATATCCATTAATAATCCTCTGAGGGTTAGTTGTTTGTGAACTTTGACTTATAAAAACTCAGCACTGTGGCTCACACCTGTAATCCTAGCACTTTAGGAAGTTGAGGCAGAAGGATCACTTGAGGCCAGAAGTTTGAGACCAGCCTGGGTAACATTGTGAGACCCTGTCTCTTAAAAAAAACAGAAAAAGCCGGGTGCGGTGGCTCATGCCTGTAATCCCAGCACTTTGGGAGGCTGAGGCGGGTGGATCACAAGGTCAGGAGATCGAGACCATCCTGGCTAACACGGTGAAACCCCGTCTCTACTAAAAACACAAAAAAATTAGCTGGGCATGGTAGCGGGCACCTGTAGTCCCAGCTACTTGGGAGGCTGAGGCAGGAGAATGGCGTGAACCTGGGAGGTGGAGCTTGCATTGAGCTGAGATTGCGCCACTGCACTCCAGCCTGGGCGACAGAGCGAGACTCCGTCTCAGAAAAAAAAAGAGAGAGAGAGAGAGAAAAAGAAACTCAACATAGAAAGCATAGTTGTGGTCGTGCTTCTATTCCATATCTCTTGAGATTTTTGAGGCTGCTACCACCCTAATTCTCCACACTTCCGGGGTGGGAGCTCACTACCTCCTGAAAACTCTTCCTCACTCCTTGAACTCCTGAAAAACCTTCCTCACTCCTTGAACCAAAGAATATTCTACCCATTTACTGAGAGGAATGAATCATTGTACAAAATAGTGCTTGCTTTTTTAAAATTTTGAGACGGTCTCACTTGTTGCACAGGCTGGAGTACAGTGGCATGATCACTGCTCACTGCAGCCTCGACCTCCTGGGTTCAGGTGATCCTCCCACCTCAGCCTCCCAAGTGGGTGGGACTACACGTGTGCGTCACCACACCAGGCTAATTTTTTGTAGAGATAATGTTTCACTATGTCTCCTAGGCTGGTCTTGAACTCTTGGGCTCAAGCGATCCACCTATCTTGGCCTTCCAAAGTGTTGGGATTACAGGCGTGAGCCACCCCGGCTGGCCCCTAGTACTTTCTTGTATGGTCATTAAAAGAAAGCAAACTCAGGAAAAACAAAGGCTTTCCAGGTTGGAAGGGTGCCCCCTGGTGTTAGTGTCCTGGGTGATCTCCTCCAGCCCTACCTGAGTAACATGGTGGGGCCTTTGTCCACATCTTAGCTCAGCCCCTGTCCTTCTGACATTTGGTTCTAATTCTTTAATTCTTGAATTTTTTTTTTTTTTTTTTTGTTTTTGTTTTTGTTTTAAGAGACAAGGTCTCACTCTCTTACCTAAGCTGGAGTGCAGTGGCACAATCATAGCTCACTGTAGCCTTGATGTACTGGGGTCAAGCGATCCTCCCACCTCAGTCTTCTAAGTTAGGCCCACAGGCATGTGCCACCACGTCTGGCTAATTTTTTTTTTTTTTTTTTGGTAGAGACAGGGTCTTGCTATATTGCCCAGGCTAGTCTTGAACTCCTGGCCTCAAGTGATCCTCCTGCCTTGGCCTCTCAAAGCACTGGGATTACAGGCGTGAGCACCCAGCCTGGTTCTAATTCTTTGAGGTCTTCCATTTCCTCTTTCTCTCCACTCCCCAGTTCCAGCTTACACCCCTGAAACACGGTGACTCCATCCTCAAGCCTTATGGCTTTGTGCAAGGTGGGGGCATGGAGGGAGGTGATCACTGGGCCAGCTTAGGTTTCTTTGGCTGGAGGAATTCCTTGGGAGGGTCTCAAAGGAAGGGCCTGGATCCCAGATCTTTCTCTGGTTCCTAACCAAGGGCTCAGGATCCATCTCCTTATGGTCCCCTTGGCACAATCCTCGTCTTCTGAAGTTCGTGTTTCTTCTTTTGCTGCCTACCTTGGCCAGGGGATCTTGCTATAGTGTCTTCTCTTTGGTTGACTCTTAGGAACTTCATGTAGGACTGGAGTCTCCTCTGGACTGTCCTTCTTGGGATTTTAAATGTGCAGAAGGATGGATTATATCTGTCTCCTCTATTTATTTCTTCCCTTTTATTCGTCTTTCTAAGCCAGCCCTCCACCATAACAAAATCTTCTTCCATCCTTGGTGAATTTTATTAATAACCTTTGGTGTGGAAGGTTATTGACAAAGACTTTCTGGTTAGATTCCTCCTTGCCTGGTTTGCCTTTATCCACATATTTCTCCCCACACCCCCCAAACCAGGAGAATGAGAAAAGAACCAACTCCCCGGCTTTGGCTAGGCAGAAAAATACCATTTGACCCAGAGGCAGCTCTGGGATCGCTGCCACGCATGGAGGAACCTGCTAACTCCTCAGGAAAAAAAAACCCTGACGCAAACCAGATGTAACCTCCTGTCCGGCTGCCAACATCTGGAATGCTGGCAGGGGCTTTGCACTCAGGCCGGCAGCGAGCTGCCAAGCCTGAGCATTTCAGAGGTGGCTCTGATCTGCAGAGAGGTCTTCCAACCTCTTTCTCCAGCTCAGCCCTGTGTTCCGGTTTTGACTGCCTGGAGGGAGGAGCAGTGGTTACAGTTCTGGGACTCGAGCATGGGGTTTTTCTTTTTTTAAAAAATGTATTTTATTTTTTTTTTTTAGAGACAGGGTCTTGCTCTGTCACCCAGGCTGGAGTGCAGTGGTGTGATCATAGCTCACTGTCAACCGCGAATTCCTGGGTTCAAGTGATGCTCCCGCCTCAGCCTCCTGAGTAGCTAGGACTACAGGCACATGCCACCATACCTGGTTAATTTTTAAATTTTTTGTGAAGATGGGGTCTTGCCATGTTGCCTAGGCTGGTCTCGAACTCCTGGCCTTAAGTAATCTTCTCTCCTCAGCCTCCCAAAGTGTTGGGATTACAGGTGTGAGCCACAATGCCCCATTTGGATGGAGTTTTTCTTGAGCTCAGATAGAGCCTTCAGGAGATCCCACAGAGGCGTTGAAGGTCTAGCCTCATCACTCCCGTCTCCAGATCCCTGGTGCCCTGGTTCTGGGCAACCCTTATGGACTTTGGATGGAGTCCGAAGTCTAAGAATGGGAAACTTCGAGGTGGGGGACTGAAGGAATGTGTGAGGCTGTTCTTGTGGTCCTGGGGCCACACAGATTGTGTTACACACACACTCACACACACGCACACACACGCACTCACTCTTCCTCATGCAGGCAGATACACTAACTCCCACTTCTCTCCCACCCAGCCAATGGGGAGAGCCTTTTGGGCTAGAGATCTCATTGCTCATGGAAACTCTGATTCAGGCCATTTGGAAGAGGGCGAGCAGAGTCCACAGCCCTGGGGATCCCCTGGCTGGCTCAGCCAGACACCGAAAAAATCAGGAAAGGTGACAGGGAGAACGATCAGATGGAGAGGGGAATGGTGGGAGGAGCTGAATGGAAAGGGGACAGGATCCAGCAGGGGCCCCCCCTGCCTGCCTCAGACCTCCCTGCAGGGCCCAGAGGACCCTCCTGCCATCTGGGCAGCTGCAGCTGGTGACTCATCTGAACGCTGGCCTGGTTGGGGTGAGGGACAAGTCAAGGACTTCAAGAGGAATATTCTCCTGAGAGATCCAGGGGAGAGGGGAGGAGGTGGGGGGCTGCTCTTGTTTCTTCCCGCTCCCCAGGCCCCTGCTCTTCTCCAGCGCCAAGCCGAAGAATCCCCAGGAAGGAGAACGTGGGTGGGAGGCTGGGTTGTTGTGACGCTCTGACCTCTTCCGGTGCTGACCTCTCCTTATTGCTACCTGAATGCAGACAAGGATGAGGGCGACCACCCCAACAACAGCTTCAGCCCCTGTAGCGCCCATGACCGCAGGTGCCTGCAGAAGCACTTCGCCAAAATTCGAGACCGGAGCACCAGTGGGGGCAAGATGAAGGTCAATGGGGCGCCCCGGGAGGATGCCCGGCCTGTGGTAAGGACCACCGACGCACAAATGTGCATGTGCATAGACACACACACACACACACACACGCCCCCCCCCCACCATGCACGCACACACACACACCATCACCACCAGATCTGGGGCGTGTTCATTCAGCATACATTCTAGGGTGACTACTGTGTGCAAGGTGAGTCATCAGGACCCAGAGAAAGCACTCATTCCCTTCCTTGGGATTCCTTTCCTGCCCATCAGTTATATACATCGGGACAGCTTAAGTGATTATTGAATACTGAAAAACTTCTATACCGATTGGTAAAAAGCAGTTGCCCAAAGCGCCCTGGGGTTTCTTGGCCTTTTTTGGATTCCCCACCCCAGACCTTCTCAGTAACCAAAGGGTAAATGCTGGCCATAGCAGGGGGCCTGGGGACGCTGCTCCAGGGTCTGGCTAACGTCCCTTCTGAAGGGCTTACAAGTTGTCAGTTGTAAGTTTTATCTGTCCCTTCTGCATAGAAATCACCCCCTCCCTGGCTTTCTGCATAGGTTCCCACAGCCCCTTTCCCCACAATGTCCCCTCACTTCCCACCCCTCCTTTGAAGAAGCTCTTTGGCTCGAGAACCTTTCCTCCACGTCTCTACCCTCCCCACTGTGTCCTCTGGACCCAGGCCTCTCTCTTCACCTCTCTGGGTCCTGCCCAGCCCCTGGGGCTCAGGCCTCCTTTCGGAGCCTTCAGTTCCCACTTAGCTCTGACCTCAGGCCTGGGCCTCCTGCCTCTCTTCCTTCTGCTGAGCAATTTTGTCTTCCCCTCCTCCAGCCCCAGGGCTCCTGCCAGAGCGAGCTGCACCGGGCCCTGGAGCGGCTGGCCGCTTCACAGAGCCGCACCCACGAGGACCTCTACATCATCCCCATCCCCAACTGCGACCGCAACGGCAACTTCCACCCCAAGCAGGTGGGTCTCTGTCTCCCGCTGGCTCGGCCCTGGACTCAGCTCTGGGGCATTCCCGGCCTCTCCATAGGATGGTCCAGGATGGAGATCTCAGGAAGGGGAAACTCCTCAACCCCAACCCAACCCCTTGGAGCTTCCCTAAACCCTACCTCAGCATCAGAACCTCACTCATTTTGGAGACGAGGAGACTGTGATCCAGAGAGGAGTAAAAGCATCCGGGCTAGTCCGGAGTCATAGAGCAAGTTAACAGCAGATCCTGCCTCCCTATCCAGGGCAATTTCCCTCACCCCTGGATTTCACCGTCTGTGGTGCAGACCTAGCAACCCTGAAAACCTCTGGCTCCCAACACTCTCTCATTCACTCTACTCTATTCCTATGAGTAATTCCTCCTGCCACTGAGTGAGGTTTCATCTGGGAATGGAGGGCCAAAGTCATGAGGAGTCAGGGAGGAAACTCAGCCTACCCCTCCCTGCAAGGCGAGTAGCAAAACCACCTGAGGTACAGCAAGGGTGGAGGTAAAGCCAGATTGGACGGTTGGAGACAGGCACTTTGGGTAGAAGCAGAGGAAGGAGTGGAGCAGGAGAGAAGACACAAAGGCAGCAACTTCCCTATTCCTTCTTGCCCTTGGAAGTTGGGGTCCTCTGACAAGCCTCCAGGAGGCTGGGATGGTCAGCAGGGTTGGCCTCTTCCGGCCTATCTCTGGCCCATCAGAATGAGTGGCCTGTCTGGGCAGGGCTCTGGTGTGCCTCCTGCTGGGTGTTGCCTGGGGAACCCTAGCCTGGAGCTCTTTGTGGGTGTAGACAGACCCATTTCCCTGCTCCATGAGCTATAGACAAATTCACAGTTCGAGCTGCCACTCTGCCAGCAGAGGCCTAGATAGAAGGACAAAGGTTGCCCTGAGTCTGTGCATCCCAGGATGGCATGAAAACGGTATGAGTGAAGGGCCAGAGAGGGTGCCCCAAAACCAATGCCCAGCCTATTTCTAATCTTTATCCTAACACGAATTTTATCCTTGTCCCAATTTAAAAAACTTTTTCTCTTAATAAAAAAAAAACAATAGCTTTATTTTTTAGAGTAGTTTTAGGTTTACAGAAAACTTGAGCAAGAGTACAGAGTTTCAATGTACTGTCCTCCACCCCAGTTTCCTCATTATTAACATCTTATATTTGTTGCAATTGATGAACGAATATTAGTATATTATTATTAATTAGTGGTTCACATTTTGTGTTGTACAATTCTATGCATTTTCTTCTCCTGATTTTTTTTTTTTTTAAGGGCAGGATCTCACTCAGTCTCCCAGGCTGGAGTGATCACAGCTCACTGCAACCTCCACATCCTGGGCTCACGTGATCCTCCTACCTCAGTCTCCTGAGTAGCTGGGACCACAGGCACACAACTATGTCAGGCTAATTTTTTTTTTTTGAGAAAGACTTTGGCTCTTGTTGTCGAGGCTGGAGTGCAATGGCAGGATCTCAGCTCACTGCAACCTCCACCTCCCGGGTTCAAGTGATTCTCCTGCCTCAGCTCCCAAGTAGCTGGGATTACAGGTGCCCACCACCACGCTCGGCTAATTTTTTGTATTTTTAGGAGAGATGGGGCTTTGCCATGTTGGCCAGGCTGGTCTCAAACTCCGGACCTAAGGTGATCCACCCACCTCGGCTTCCCAAAGTGCTGGGATTACAGGCATGAGCCACCACCGCCTGCATGCCAGGCTAATTTAAAATTTTTATTTTTTTTGTAGAGATGGAAGGGTCTCTCTATGTTGCCCAGGCTGGTCTTGAACTCCTGAGCTCAAGTGATCCACTGCCTCTGGCTCCCAAAATGCTGGGATTACAAGCTTGAGCCACTAGCTTCTTCCTCTGATTTTTATCCCATTGAAAGTTCTGACACTTGAACTTTATCCCCAGACCAGTTCTGATCCTTAAGCTCTCCTTTACTCCAAGTTTAATTCTCACACTGAAATATACATTTGCGCCCCCTGAACCTCCTACTATCTAATTTTGACCCAAACTTTAGCTTAATTTTAGTTATTCTGACCTTGACCTCTGTCTTTATCCCAATTGTGTTTTTACCTGGGCTTTAACCCTCACCCAACTCATCCAACTCAACTTTTAGTCATATTTCCTAATTCAATTGCAACTCTTATCCTGGTCCTACCTTAATCCCAACTTGGATCCATCTCATAACTATAAGCCCATTCTTAAAGTCTCAACCCAATCGGAATACGTACCCAAAACATCTCCAACCTGAACCCAGCCTTTCAAATCCAGCTGTGCCTTTAAACCCGAGGGCCTTCTTAAGGTCCTGCCTTCCAGAACTCTCTAGACCTTTCCTTCTTGACCATGTTCTCTGTGCTCCAGTGAGCTCAGAAGACCCATGCTCAAAAAAGAATCACCACCCTCAGAGGCCATCTTGAAGCAGCGACTGTCTGACTTGGGGGCTGGGCTGGGATTGGGATGGGTCACTTGGAGTCTCTTTTCCTGTGTCGGAACTGACCCCTCATGCCCTTCTCTTGGCAGTGTCACCCAGCTCTGGATGGGCAGCGTGGCAAGTGCTGGTGTGTGGACCGGAAGACGGGGGTGAAGCTTCCGGGGGGCCTGGAGCCAAAGGGGGAGCTGGACTGCCACCAGCTGGCTGACAGCTTTCGAGAGTGAGGCCTGCCAGCAGGCCAGGGGCTCAGCGTCCCCTGCTACTCCCGTGCTCTGGAGGCTGCAGAGCTGACCCAGAGTGGAGTCTGAGTCTGAGTCCTGTCTCTGCCTGCGGCCCAGAAGTTTCCCTCAAGTGCGCGTGTGCACGTGTGCGTGTGCGTGCGTGTGTGTGTGTGTTTGTGAGCATGGGTGTGCCCTTGGGGTAAGCCAGAGCCTGGGGTGTTCTCTTTGGTATTACACAGCCCAAGAGAACTGAGAGTGGCACTTAGCCCAAGAGGTCTGAGCCCTGGTGTGTTTCCAGATCGATCCTGGATTCACTCACTCACTCATTCTTTCATTCATCCAGCCACCTAAAAACATTTACTGACCATGTACTACGTGCCAGCTCTAGTTTTCAGCCTTGGGAGGTTTTATTCTGACTTCCTCTGATTTTGGCATGTGGAGACACTCCTATAAGGAGAGCTCAAGCCTGTGGGAGAAGAAAAATCTCATTCCCAGAGTCAGAGGAGAAGAGACACGTACCTTGACCATCGTCCCTCCTCTCAAGCTAGCCAGAGGGTGGGAGCATAAGGAAGCGTGGGGTAGCAGATGGAGTAATGGTCACAAAGTCCAGACCCACTCCCAAAGCTCAGACTTGCCAGGCTCCCTTTCTCTTCTTCCCCAGGTCCTTCCTTTAGGTCTGGTTGTTGCGCCATCTGCTTGGTTGGCTGGCAGCTGAGAGCCCTGCTGTGGCGGAAGGAAGGGGGTCAAAGGAAGACTTGAAGCACAGAGGGCTAGGGAGGTGGGGTACATTTCTCTGAGCAGTCAGGGTGGGAAGAAAGAATGCAAGAGTGGACTGAATGTGCCTAATGGAGAAGACCTACGTGCTAGGGGATGAGGGGCTTCCTGGGTCCTGTTCCCTACCCCATTTGTGGTCACAGCCATGAAGTCACTGGGATGACCCTATCCTTCCAGTGGCTCGCTTCCTGTGGCTCTGCCTCCCTCTCCATATCTCCTTCCCCTACACCTCCCTCCCCACACCCCCCTACTCCCCTGGGCATCTTCTGGCTTGACTGGATGGAAGGAGACTTAGGAACCTACCAGTTGGCCATGATGTCTTTTCTTCTTTTTCTTTTTCTTTTTTTTTTAACAAAACAGAACAAAACCAAAAAATGTCCAGATGATTGTGTTTGGTTGATTTATTCTCAGACACAGGGATGCACCAGGGGTGGAGAGAGGGGGACAGATTTTGGGAGGTGAGCACTGTGTGGTCCCCAGACCTGCCTGTATGGTAGGGGACTGCAGAAGGACGGCCAATCCACCTTCCTCTTCCCTGCAAGGGAAGTTTCCTAGGGAACTCCTTGGCTTCAAAGTCTGCGCTGTCTTTACTTAGACTCCTGGTGGGCAAACAATGGCTCCTGAAAGGGGGGCGTCACCAAGGACAGCCCTGTGTTGGGGGGGGCAGAGCTGTCTCTGGGATCAGCTGGCATGTGGGGCTGGGGCATTTCCTAGGGCATCGGGCGGACTGGGCTTGCATCTGGATTTGATTTATTAATTTGTTGGGGAGGGGCAGGGACACTGCCCTGCATTTGAGGAAAGGGGTTAGTTGCTTCAGCACATTCCACAGCTCTGACTGCCGAGATCTCTGACTCAGGCATTGTGCTGAGATTGGATTCTGAGGTTGGGAGGGGTTGACTTTGCTGTAGACTCGGTGCCAGCCACAGCTTCAGAGTTTGTGCTCACATGGTATGCCTGGACTCTTGGCCATCCTCCAAATGCCCCTCCCCTCCCACACCTCTGTGCCTTGTGTGTGTGTGTGCACGCATGTGTGTGGCAGGGGGTGGAGGGTCCGGGAGCAGAAGCTGATCTCTCAGTGAGGGCCTTTTTCCAGGAGGTTGCAGGCAGTCTGGAGACGCTGCACTGAGCCTGCCACCCGCTGCGCGGCCTCCCTCCTGTCTAGCTGTGTCCTGGATTCTCAGCCCCCTCCCCAGCTCCAGAGGCGCTCCCAGGCTTCTGATTTCACTGGGCCCCGACTTCGTTGGCACCTGTCCGGTCTGCGTCTTGAGGCTGGGTCTGCAGTTCCGTCTCTCTAGCTCTGCCCCAGCAGCAAAGTCCTGCAGCCATCTGGTCTCCCTGAGGCACCACGGCGGCTGCCAGCAGCAGGAGATAAAGAACAAAGTGGCGTTGAGGGTTGCTCATAGAGTCCCCTCCTTCTGGAGCCCAGGCCAAGGCCTGTGGGGATGGGAGGTGTTGCAGGCTGAAGACTAAGTTTTAGGTTTCAAGTTTAGGGAAAGTATCTCTTTCCCTACGGCATCTTTTTCAACCCCCCTTGTCTCTAGTTCCAAGTTGGCTTGGAAGTAGCTGTGTGCATGGCCTGGGTGTACCTTTGTGACATACATGCATTTGTGGAGTATGTGTGTGTGCATGCATGTGAGTGAGTACGACGCAGTGACACCTGAAACATGAGTGTATGGGCTATTTGGGAGTGTGCATGCCTGTTTGATGTGTGAAGGCAAGGTGTGCCATTTGTGTGGTGTGTATATGTGGCATGTGCATTTGTGTGGTGTGCATTTGTGTGGTGTTTATATGTGGCATGTGAACACGTGTGCAATGTGAGGAGAGAGGGAATGAGACATTCACGGAGCACGCATGTCCCTCCTGGCTGTGGATGACTGGACTCTCGCTCATTAGGTGATCCTGCCTCAGGGTTTGTGGGGAGGTGTCTGCCACTAGAGAATGAACATGTACTTTTGGGAGAGGACTTTCACATCCCACAGAAACACTGCTCTGTCCAGGCTTTGTGCCCACAGGATCCTGGAGCCAGGTCCCAAGTACCAAAAAGCAAATAAAAGCAGCTTCGTCTTTGCAGCTAGGCCCTCCCACCCTTGAAATGGTGGGAGTACCAAAATGGTCTCTCTAGTTGTCACAGGGGTGTCAGCACCTCTGGGAGATGTGGGAGGGAGGTCCTGGTGGCACCACCAAACCTGGATGGACTTGAGAACTGAAGTCCTTGAGTGCTCTGCCCTGCCTCCTGGAGACATGTCATTCCCTCCCACTGACTTGGAGCAGGGGGTGGGACATCCCGCCTGCCAGCAACCTCTAGCTGATCTACATCAAGCATTTGGTTTCCATTTCCCAGCTCACTAGGAGAGATCAAACCCTGATGTCGACTGGGGGTTGGGGGCCGGGTTTTCCACTGACAAGAAGGTGGGGTGAGAGTAGGGAGGAAAAATGGAGACTTGAACTGATTCCAGCCTTGGATTCAGGTTGGGGAATCTCTGGAGAGCTGGCCAAGCCTCCGGGCCCTGCTTGCTCTTCAGGCCCTGAAGTTCCAGCCACTGCCATCTCTCCCACCTCTTTCCAGGAAAAGGCTGGTTGTCCTAACCCCGCTGTCCCCTGAGCCACATTGTGCCACCAAGCTGCTCCAGGAATGTTATGAGGCATGCAGGATTTGGGGCGCCTGCTCAGTCCTCTTTCCCAGTGTGGGGGGCTGTTATGTGGCTGTGTGGTAAATGGCCTGAAACATTCCCTGACAGAGATTCCCCCTGTATTCCAGGCCTCTCTGACCTCGAAAGAGAAAGTCAAGGTGATGTGGTGGAATGGAGCTGGGAGACAGGCTGGCCGCTGGGATGTCGGGTCAGGACCGTGGGGCAGACTTTTGGGCACACCCGTGGAGGAGCAGACACTGCTGCAGCCAACCAAGGGTCTGATTAGCTCCTCACTTCCAGAGTGACCTGTGCCCTCTTATGTCTGAAGCTCCAGGGTTGAGGAGGGTGGGGTCAGGGAGTATAAGTGGAGGGAGTAGCTGCAGATAATTAGAAACATGCTCTACTGAGTGAGCAGGCGCCACCAGGACCACCCTCCCCTCACCCCCACCCCCCAACCTCTTTTCCTTAGGTCCCCAGCCCCCTTCCCTTCTACCTGGACAATTCCAGCCAAACTGGGGGAGGCGCTGGTGGAGTCTGGGAGCAGCAACTCGGTGGGATTGGCTTCCTAGGCCCTTACACAGTCTCTAAAGTGCAAACAACATATTTTTGCCATGCAATAGTATTTAATTACACATAAAAACAGAGCCATTAAACTGAAATTAAACCCTTGTTGGAATCACTTGATTCAGGGCATGACAAATTGCTTTCAGTGGAGGCGGCAGTGCAGTCCCCCAGGGAAAGATGGAGATTAGCGGCTTCCATGGCTGGCTGGGTCCCCTCCTTCTCTTGGTCCCCTTGCCAGCTCTAAATTCTGAAATTGGGGTCAGAACTCTTTTTCTGAAGACCACCCAAGCCAAGGGGAAGCCTCTAGGTTTGTTCAGGAGGATAGGAATAGAGGGTCGGGGAATCACAGAATCACTGTCCAACCCAGTTTTAGACAACTCAGTACATTTATTGATGGGGAAGTCAAGGCCCAGACACCAAGGTCGTCCAGAGCCAGGATTAAAACTCTGGCACTAAGCCATAACTAGAGAGGCTGCTTTTTTTCCTCAGGCTTGTGTCCTTTGACCTTGGGCCTGAAGACAGAGGTTGAGGTTGGGGCCGCATGGATAAGGGGTGGGAACAAAGGCAGACCCTGAATGGGGAGGGCAGACTTCTCCAGAACTAGATTCCTACCTGGTCAAAGTCTGGAGACAGTGGGGAAGGGAAAATGGCCCTGGGGTTTGGGCTGTTGAGGCGGCCATCACTTCTGGTGGGCGGCCTGGAGCCCAGACTTTGGAATCAGGCAGATCTGGCTGCTGACCAGCTGAGTGAGGTTGGGCAGGTAAGACCTTTTGCTTCTGTGAGCCTCCGTTTTCCCATCTGTCAAATGGGAATAGTAATTCCTATCTAGAGTTGTGGAGACGACTATATGGGCATGATGCATGAACAGGCTTGGGGCTGAGCTCACTAAGTTCTGTTAGACTTCCTTCTCTGGACTTCAGTTTCCTCATTTATAACAAGATCCAGCTGGGATCTGATGGCTTTTAGAAGCTTCGCTTGCTCTTTTTATGTTGGCAGACCTTCTTCCTCCCTCTAGCCCCTTTCTTCCTTCCCTTTCCTTCTTTCTTCTGTGGGTTGAATGTCTAACTATGGACAGAAGTCTGGGTCTGTGGTCAGACGACTGGGTAGGAAAGGGAGGTCTGCACCCCCTAAAGTTTCCCTGCCCCACATGGCCCTCCGGTGGCTGTGTGTGAGGCCCATCTGGAGGGTGAAAGGAGACCAAATGGGACAGGGGCTGCACTCGGTGGGAGGCTTGGGGGTCCTGCAGCAAGGGCGGGCTGCTCGTTGTCTGTGGCCTCCCTCCCCATGGGTCCTCTATGATCTGGGAACCTGTTCTCCTGATTGGAACCAGATGGGTCTGCTGCGGCTGGAGGCCTAAGCTGTCTACTCACTCCGTGTCCTCCCCCAGGAGTGGAGGCTGGGGTAGACCAAGGGCAAGTGGTGGAGTTGTGTGTGGGGTCCCTCTTTGCAGGGGCTGGGGGGGAGAGCCCTTCTTCCCTTCTCCGTCTCTCTTGTGGCCTGGAAACCTATTAGCCCACAGAGGGTGGCCAGCTGTGGACAGCCTCTCACTGAGGCATGGGTGGGCAGTTTGCTACCTTGCCTGATGCCATCCTCTAGGAGCAGTACCCACTGCCCTCACCTCCCTACCCTGCCCCCATTCTCAGAGCTCAGCTCAGCTGCAGATTGTCAAGTGGGTGCTGACCATGCCTGACCCCTGGTCTCCTGGATTAGCCTCAAGGTCATTTCCTTCGCCTCGGCTTCCTTGGTCTTGGCAGACAGAGAGGTTCCTGCACTGGGGCTCGAGTGGAAGGGCTGGGGCTGGGCTGGGGCCCAGGGTTCCCATCATTTCAGGCCTGGCAGCTACCCGGCTGCAAATGGCTCCCCAGCACAAATGTTTTGCAGCTGTCCCTTGGTCGGCTTGCTCTGGAGAGCCTTGAGACAGAGGCGGGGAGTCCAGGAGACAGAGGGCACAAGTAGAGAGCCAGGGTGGGTGGGGGACAAACCCAGAGAGCCGCCCAGCAGACCCAGGCTGCTGGGAGAGTGAGAGTGATGAGGAAACTCCAAGTTCTTGAAACAGCCTCCCCAACTTGCAAGGGTTGGGATGGGGGCTTCCCGAGGCAGGATGACGGGGAGCAGAGGCTGCCTGGCAGGGCCAAAGCTCAGGGTCTCTGCTTCCCTCCTGGGTCCTGGTCTCTGAGCAGAACCAGAAACTTCTAAGATGGAGCAGCGGGGAGGGGAGCTCAGCCTCCACCCTACCCAGGGGAAATTAGACCAGACTGCCCAGGAAATAAATTCAATTTTCCAGCATTATGGAAGGCTAGTCGGACAATAGAGGATTTTTTTCCCCAGAAAAAACATTAAAAAAAAAACCAAAACTCCAATTGCCTTTGGCTGAGCTGTTTTCCAACTTCATTTCTCAGCCACAGTTCAAAACTTCTCATTCAAAGTGACATGTGACTGCTCTGTGACCCTGGTCCGCTCAGCCGCCGGCCCTGTGAGGGGTCAGGCCAGGCCAGCACAGAACTCGAGCTCCCAGGATCTGTGACCACCCCCACTCCCAAAAGCCCTCCGAGGTCTGTTCTGGAGACAAGGCCCGCAGGACCCTCTCTGGGCAGCCCCAGCGCCTCACGATGAGGGAGGGGCTGCGGTGGAAACAGAAACCTGCCTCTAAAAGAGAGGAGAGTTTAGGGGCGGGTGATTCTTACAGCCCAGGCCCAGGCCTACAGGGGTTTATGTTACAACATAAACTGGGGCTTTAACAACTTTGAGACAGTTTCTTATTTTTAGGGTTGGGGCGGGGAGTGGAGGTTGTCTTAAGAATGCAAATGGGGCAGGGCACAGTGGCTCACGCCTGTAATCCCATCACTTTGGGAGGCCGAGGTGGGTGGATCACGAGGTCAGGAGATCAAGACCATCCCGGCCAACGTGGTGAAACCCCGTCTCTACTAAAAATACAAAAATTAGCTGGGTGTGGCGGTGCGTGCCTGTATTCCCAGCTACTCGGGAGGTTGAGGCAGGAGAATCGCTTGAACCTGGAAGGTGGAGGCTGCAGGGAGCCGACATCGTGCCACTGCACTCCAGCCTGGGCGACAGAGCGAGACTCCATCTCAAAAAAAAAAAAAAAACAAAAAAGAATGCAAATGGGCCTTGTAAACCCCTCCACGGGGATATTCTTAGGGCTCTAATGAGTGGGGAAGGCCCTGCAGGCCAGAGAAGGGCCAGCCTCCAGTTGTACTGTCTGCAGTCAGCAGCCCTGGGACACTGGCAGAGGACAGGAGGGTCGGTGCAATCCTAAGTGGCAGGTGGGCAGGGAGGGGGTAAAAGGGGGACGAGCAGAGGCTGCCAGAAGGCAGATCTCAAGGTTCTGGGGTGGGAGGTAGGAGAGGGGGCAGACCACACAGGAGGCTTTGGGGAGAGCAGGGCAGGGTCATGGCTGGAGAGGAGAGAGCAGGGTGTGTGCGTGCGTGTGTGCACGTGCATGTGTGCACGTGGTCGGGGGAAGGGAAGGGATGGCTCTATCCTGTGGCTGAGAAAGGTCATCCCCAAGAAGACCAGGGTTGGGACTAGCACGTTCCTCTCTGGCAGGTCTGTAATGAAGATGGGAAACTGAGGCCTCCATGGGCCTGAACTGGCTTGTCGGAAGGTGTAAATGAACTGGTGGTGGAAGTAGATTAGAACTCAGGGCAGTATTCTTTCCCCCAGTGTCTCCTGGTGGGATAAAAAGGGGAACCTAAATAGGAAGGGACACTTCGGGCACCAGAGAGGTGAAGCTAGGCCAGGGGCTTTCATTTGGGAGGAAGGAAGGGGGTGTAGTTTCTGGGCAGAAGAGCCGTGATCCTATATGAGGGGGACGGATATGTGTGTGAGGTCCTGCTGGCGACCACACATTTATGTGGTGGCCTTATGTACCTGAGCTCAGGGGCAGAAGAAGGCAGTGGAGAGGCATCTGGTTAGGACCCTGTGTAACACCCTCCAGAGGCCTCCTGTTCAATACCTTCCTTGGCCTGTAGCGCTCTCTCCGAGTTTCTCCAGCCCCTTTAGTGTGACGCTGCCAGCCTCAGGGCCTTTGCACGTGCTGTTCCCTCTGCCGAATCACTCTCACCCCTGCTCTTCACCAGGCTGGCTCCCCTACCTCCAGCCTTCAGCCAAAAGTCACCTCCCGTGAGAGTCCTTCCCTGACCATCCTAGGTAAAGAATCTCCCTCAACCTTACTTTTCTACCATCTTGTTTATTTCCTGCATGATGTTTTTCACAATTGTTCCTTGGGTTCCCCTGTTTTGCTAAAACACATGCTGGTCTTATTTAATTACACTTGAACCTCCAGAGCTGGGTGCACAGTAGGCGCTCAACGAATGCTTATTGAATGAATAAATGAATAAAAAAAGAAACAGGAAGCAGTCCTGGGTGGCTACAGGGCTGAAGTCTTCTTATAAGGGGACCAGGGTCCTCTGCTCAGTTCTGCCTTTCCCTTCACTCTTTCTGCCCTAGCCCTGTGGGGTTCCTAAGGACAGCCCAGGTGGCAGAAGCCTTCCTGGGACAGGAGAGCTCAGTGCAACAAGAAAGCTGGCACTTGAGGCCAGGCGTGGTGGCTAATGCCTGTAATCCAAGCACTTTGGGAGGCCAAGGTGGGCGAATCACCTGAGGTCGGGAGTTCGAGACCAGCCTGACCAACATGGAGAAACCCTGTCTCTACTAAAAATACAAAATTAGCCGGGTGTGGTGGCGTATGCCTGTAAACCCAGCTACTCGGGAGGCTGAGGCAGGAGAATTGCTTGAACCTGGGAGGTGGAGGTTGCGGTGAACTGCGATTGGGCCATTGCACTCCAGCCTGGGCAACAAGAGCAAAACTTGGTCTAAAAAAAAAAAAGAAAAAAAAAAAAAAAGAAAGCTGGCACTTGGATATCTTTCTTTTTGTTGTTGTTGTTTTTGTTTTGAGGCAGGGTTTTACTCTGTCGCCCAGGCTAGAGTGCAGTAGTGTGATTATGGCTCTGGGATCAAGAGATTCTCCCACCTCTTGAATAGCTGGGACCACAGGTGTACACCACCACGTCCAGCTAATTTCTGTATTTTTTTTGTAGAGACAGGGCTTCGACATGTTGCCCAGGCTGGTCTCAAACTCCTGGGCTCAAGCCATCCTCCTGCCTCGGTATCCCAAAGTTTTGGGATAACAGGCGTGAGCCACCCCAGCCAGCTAGCCATCTTTCTATCTATGCCTCTGTCTTTCTGTGGGTTCCTTTGCCTCTGGTCCTGGTTCTCTTATTTGGTTCTTATCTTTCCATTTTCCGTGTCTTGCTGTCCTGTGCTCCTGTCCCTTTTTTCCCTCTCCATCTCCCTCTCCCACTACCTCTTTGTTTGTTTGTTTGTTTGTTTGAGATGGAGTCTCGCTCTGTCACCTAGGCTGGAGTACAGTGGCGTGATCTCAGCTCACTGCATCCTCCTCCTCCCTTGTTCAAGTGATTCTCCTGCCTCAGCCTCTCGAGTAGCTGAGATTACAGGCGCACACCACCACACCTGGCTAATTTTTGTATTTTTATTTTTATTTTTTATTATTTATTTATTTATTTTTATTTTGAGACAGAGTCTTGCTCTGTCACCCAGGCTGGAGTGCAGTGGCGCGATCTCGGCTCACTGCAAGCTCCGCCTCCCGCGTTCACGCCATTCTCCTGCCTCAGCCTGAGTAGCTGGGACTACAGGCGCCCGCCACCACGTCCGGCTAATTTTTTGTGTTTTCAGTAGAGACGGGGTTTCACCGTGGTCTCGATCTCCTGACCTCGTGATCCGCCCGCCTCGGCCTCCCAAAGTGCTGGGATTACAAGCATGAGCCACCGCGCCTGGCCAACTTTTGTATTTTTAGTAGAGACGGAGTTTCACCATGTTGCCCAGCCTGGTCTCAAATTCCTGACCTCAGGTGATCCACCCGCCTCAGCCTCCCAAAGAGCTGGGATTACAGGCATGAGCCACCACACCTGGCCTTCCCCTGCCTCTTAAATCTGCCCCATCACTGGGTTTTCCTGCGTCCCGCTCCCCGACACTACTCCGCGGTCTGCCCGGAACCGAGGCATGACCTCTCTTGCCGCCACAAAAGACCCTCTGCAGTGCGAGATAGGCTCTGTCATAACGCCAAGGCTGCCTGGCTTTTGGGAGGGGAGGTGGATGGAGGAAGTGAGGGTGAGGCACCAGGGATCTCCCCACACACCTGCTCCCAAACACATTATCTGAGGGCTCAAGCGGCCCCCACCCTTCAGGCAGGGCAAAGTGGGTGGTTCTCTGTTCATCTTCCTCCTCTCCTCCATCATGCACTGGTTTCCATCTTGGCAATTTGGGAGAATCACTGGCTACCCTGTCTGGGAGGATGGTCCTCATGAGGGTATCTCAGAGAGTCCCGCCCGGCTGATGGGAGGGGTGGGACGGGGGTCTGACTCAGAACTCAGGTTTTCATCCCTATCCGAAGCTGGATCCTCCTGGCCCTCCCCATTTCAGGAGAGGGTTCCATCATCATTCCTGTAGGCTGGAACCCTGGGAGGCCTTCTAGATAACCCCCTCCCCTACTTCTCACTCCTGTTCCATCTCGAAGTCCTCTGGATTTTAATTCTCAGTATCTCTCCGCTCTATCCCTGATGTCCTGCCTCCATCCAGGTCCCGGACGTAGCCTCCACCATTGCTTCTCTTGCTTACTCCACAGCCATTCTCAGCTTATTAATCCCCAGGTTTTTTTTTTTTTTTTTTTTTGACAGAGTCTCGCTCTGTTGCCCAGGCTGGAGTGCAGTGGTGCAATCTCGGCTCACTGCAACCTCCACTTCCTGGGTTCAGGCAGTTCTCCTGCCTCAGCCTCCCAAGTAGCTGGGATTACAGGCGTATGCCACCATGCCCGGCTAATTTTTATATTTTTACTAGAGATGGGGTTTCACCATATTGGCCAGGCTGATCTTGAACACCTGACCTCATGTGATCCACCCATCTTGGCCTCCCAAAGTGCTGAAATTACAGGCATGAGCCACCGCACCTGGCCCCCAATCATTTCTTCCTACAATACCAGGAAATTGAGTCCTGTCAGCCTCTTTCTTCCCTGGCCTCTCAGGGAAGGGTCAAGACCAAAGCCCCCAACATAGGCTGGAGGTCCTGCTTGGCCTAGCCCCTGCCGACCTCACCAGGCCCCCTGCCCCTCACACCCCCTTGCTTTCTGGGGCCACTAGTCAAACTGGCTGTATTGCATTCCCTTCCACCACAGGGTCTTTGCACATGCTGGTCCCTCTGCTTTCAATGCTCCCAATGCCCCCTCCTCCATACCCCCTGACAATGGATTTTTCTTCAGTTCTCATCTCAGCCATCATCACCTCCTCAGGGAAGCCCTCCCTGACTTCCCTGAGCAGGTTAATTCTCCCGAGTATTCATTTCAGAGCACCTTGCGCATCTTCTCAACAGAAGGATATTTAGTTAGGCATTCACCATGCAATTACTCTGTATCTTTGTCCCTCTTTTCTTTTTCTTTTTATTTATTTATCTTTTATTTAATTTATTTATTTTTTGAGATGGAGTCTTGCTCTGTCGCCCAAGCTGGAGTGCAGTGGTGCAATCTTGGTTCACTGCAAGCTCCGCCTCCCGGGTTCACACCATTCTCCTGCCTCAGCCCCCCAAGTAGCTGGGACTACAGGCGCCCTCCACCACGCCCAGCTATTTTTTTGTCTTTTCAGTAGAGATGGGGTTTCACCGTGTTAGCCAGGATGGTCTCGATCTCCTGACCTCATGATCCACCCGCCTCAGCCTCCCAAAGTGCTGGGATTACAGGTGTGAGCCACCGTGCCTGGACTTCTTTTTGTTTTTTTGAGACAGAGTCTTGCTGTGTTGCCCAGGCTGGAGTGCAGTGGCACGATCTCGGCTCACTGCAACCTCCACCTCCCTGGTTCAAGAGATTCTCCTGCCTCAGCCTCCTGAATAGCTGGGATTACAGGCGCCCACCACCACACCCAGCTAATTTTTGTATTTTTAGTAGAGATGGGGTTTCACCATGTTGGTCAGTCTGGTCTTGAACTCCTGACCTCATGATCTGCCCACCTCAGCCTCCCAAAGTGCTGGGATTATAGGCATGAGCTACTGTGCCCAGCTATCCTTCATTTTTATAAGCTCCATGAGGTCAGGAACCTCATTCATCACTGTAGCTCCAGGCTACATATTTAGAAAATAAAAAACACAGGCCATCCAGTTCTGTGTGAATTTCAGATAAGGAACAAATAATTTTTTAGCATAAGTGTGTCCCAACCCCATCTCTAAGGGCTAAGCACAGTGCCAGATACACAGGATGCCTGAGGCAGATACTGAATGATTACTGAATAAATGTAGCAAGGGGCTTTCTGCCTGTCTCTTCAATGCCTACTGCCCATAGATGCTTTTCTCCTGTGCTCTCTACCCTTGGCACCTAGTAGCCCTATTTCTTCATTTTTTTTTTTTTGTTTTGAGATGGAGTCTCCCTCACTTTGTCACAAGCTGAAGTGCAGTGGCGTGACCTCAGCTCACTGCAACCTTCGCCTCCCGGGTTCAAGGGATTCTCCTGCCTCAGTCTCCCAAGTAGCTGGGATTACAGACGTGTGCTACCATGCCTGGCTAATTTTTGTACTTTTTTGTGGAGATGGGGTTTCACCATGTTGGCCAGGCTGGTCTCGATCTCCTGACCTCAAGTGATCCACTCGCCTCAGCCTTCCAAAGAGCTGGGATTATAGGTGTGAGCCACTGGGCCTGACTTATTTCTCCATTTTGTAAGAGGGAATGTGTCTCTGTAGATTGCCTTGATTTGGGTCTCCTGTCTTCTGGCCCTGTTCTCTCTCTGGGTTTCCTTCTTTTCGGATGGCCCTCCTCCTGGTCTGTTTCTCCATGCCCTCTTTTTTTTTTTTTTTTTTGTCTGTTTCTCCATTTCTCTTTTTTTCCTGTCTTTTATTTTCTTGAAAAGGAGTTTCTCTCTGTTGTCCAGGCTGGAGGGCAGTGACGCAATCACTGCAACCTCTGCCTCCCTGGTTCAAACAATTCTCCTGCCTCAGCCTCCCGAGTAGCTAGGATTACAGGTGTGCACCACTACGCCAGGCTAATTTTTGTATTTTTGTAGAGATGGGGTTTCACCATGTTGGCCAGGCTGGTCTCGAATTTCTGACCTCAGGTGATCCATCCCCCTCAGCCTCCCAATGTGCTGGGATTACAGGCGTGAGCCACTGTGCCTGGCCCTGTCTTTTTATTTTTGTCTCCCTCTCTCTTTGCTTGTTTTCCCTCCCTTCTCTCCATCCCATCTACTCACAAGTAGCTGGGGGTAGAGTGGTTTCCCGGGGATCTCTGTCTTTCCCAGCGAGGATCCTTGGGTCTCATATGGGGCGTCCACGAAGGAGACTTGCTCTGGCAGGAGTGGGTTTCAAGCACTTCAGGAGGAGGTAAATTTGCTTGGAGCATTTGGTTTGGATCCTTGGTCCTGATGGAAGATTCTGGGTGGGGGATTACAGGGGAGATGTGCTGGCTTCCAAGCAGAAAGAGAGAGGCACGACTTTTTCAATTTCTTGAGTAGCCTGGGGCTAGGGATCAAGGTGGGAGGGGGAACCTAAACCCCAATGGAAGAAGAGGCATTTGGCAGAGACACCAGGAGGGACAGACAACCCTGTCCTGGTGTGCCTGAAGGCAGGTATTGGATTTGATGACTTTGGGCTCAATAAGCTCCAAATGTCTGCTTTCATCTCCATCACCTTCATCATCATTATCATCAGCAGCCATGGGACCAGATTGCCTGGGTTCAGATGCCACTCTGCCACTTATGGTTGAGCCTTGGGAAATTTACCTAATTTTCGAATCCACAGTTTCATGTCCATCAAATAAGGATAAATAATAGTACTTAGGTAGTGTTGTCGTCAAGGTTAAATGAGCTAACATATGGCAAAGTTTCTAACAGATACTACAGACCTACCATGTGCCAGGCACTGTTCTAGACGCTGGGGATTCAGTGGTGAACTAGACGAGTCTCTTTCCTCATAGAGCCCTCATTCCTGTGGCCCAGCACTCAGCACACATTGAGTGCTCAGTGAGAGAGCTGCAGATATGCTGCCCTTCCCATAAGGAGCATTTGTACAGCACCCCAGAGACTCTGAAGTGCATTCATGGCTGGTGCATTTATAAGGCTTCCCACAACCTTCATTCTATGAGGTGGGTATTACAGTTGAGGAAACTGAGGCTCAATGCCCAGAGAAGTGACTTGCCCCAAACTGTGCAGCTAACCAGTGGCAGAAGGGACCTGCCACCAGATCTGCCTGACCACCCAGGTTTCCATTTTTTTTTTTTTCTTTTTTAAGACAGAGTCTCACTCTGTTGCCCAGGCTGGAGTGCAGTGGCATGATCTCTGCTTACTGCAGCCTCTGCCTTCTGGGTTCAAGCAATTCTCCTGCCTCAGCCTCCCAAATAGCTGAGGCATGTACCACCGCCCCTGCATAATTTTTGTATTTTTGGCAGAGATGGGGTTTTTCCTTGTTTCCCAGGCTGGTCTTGAACTCCTGACCTCAAGTGATCTGCCTGCCTTAGCCTCCCAAAGTGCTGGGATTACAGGCGTGAGCCACTACACCCGGCCGGCTTCCGGTTCTTGATGCAGAAGAAGCAAGTGTGTGTGTGTCTGTGTGTGTGTGTGTGTGCGCGTGTGTGTGCGTGTGTGTGTGCATGCATAGATGGGAGTGGAGTGAACTAAGGATATGTCCTTGTCAGTGTTCACAGGGTGTCAAGTCTGAATTCTAGGAGGAGAGAACGTTGCTTCCTGGGGCACATGTAGGCCCCTTCCCCAGCTCCTGGCCAACCCTGGCCGCCTGGCTCTGCGTAGTTCACTGGGAGTGCAGCGCATATTTGTTGAATGCGTGAATCAATGAGTGTGTGTTACTCGCCCTCCTACCCCCCTCCTCATTCTTCTTCTGTGCTTCCCTCCTTCCTGGCTTGTCTCCCTGACCCCCAGGCCTGCTCCAGCCAAGCTCTACTTGCCTTTCTTGGCTAGTCCAGATGGGGAGGGGAGAACACTGAAAAGCCTTCCAGGAACAGCTACAAAATAAGCCCCTGGCTGGCCCTGGGAGGCTGGGAAATCAAGGGTCTCCTTTCCTGGGGCTGAGGGCTCCAGCCTGGCCAGGACTGCGGCTTGGTGGGGATGGGGAACATGACTGGGCAGGACTCTGCCTGGATGGGTGCTGTGGATTGAGCTGTGACCCGTTAAATTCGCATGCTGAAGCTCTCACTCCCAATGTGACTATATTTGGAGATAAGGCCTTTCTGAGGTAATTGAGGTTCAGTGAGGCCACAAGGGTGAGATTCTAATCAGATAGGATGGTGGCTTTATTTTATTGTATTTTATTTATTTATTTTTTTGAGACGGAGTCTCTTTCTGTCGCCCAGGCTGGAGTGCATGATCCACCCACCTCAGCCTCCCAAAGTGCTGGGATTACGGGCATGAGCCACCGCACCAGGCAGGATGGTGGCTTTATAAGAAAGGGAAGAGACGGAGAGAGATCTCTTTCTCCATGCACACACACTGAGGAAAGACCATGTGAGCACACAGGGAGAAGGCGGCCATCTGCAATCCAGGGAGAGAGTCCTTACCCAAACCTGGCCATCATGGCACCCTGATCCTGGACTTCCAGCCCCCAGAACTGTGAGAAAATAAATTTCTGTCGTGTAAGCTGCCCAGTCTATGGTATTTTGTTATGGCAGCCCAAGAAGATGAATAATACAAGGGGGAATGCAGGCCCCTGGTCCTGCTCTGTCTCACATAGTCCTCCCAAGCTTAGAGAGAACCAGGGACCCAGGCCTGGATTGAGCAGGCACCTGCCCCAGCCTGTCTCAGGGTGGGAGCTCCTCTTCTTAGGCTCTCATCCCTTCCCTGGTCTGAAATCCAGGTTCTCATCCCAGCACCCTTCTCCCCAGCCTGGGCCTCAGATGCCATCTCCTGCCTCCACTGCCATATTTCTAAAGCATAAATCTGGTCGATTACTCCTCAGCTGAAATGTCTCCCTGATGCAGGGCAGGCAAGCCCCAAATTGGGGCTTAGCCTGGGAGGGTTCTTGGCTTCATTCAGGGAATAATTCAAGGGCAAGCGGTGGTAGAAGAAAGCAGCTTTCTAGAGGTGGCGGTGTCACAGACCCGTGACTGCTCCTGCAGAGCAGGGCTACCCCAGTGTGCTGAGAGCTGTAGCTCAGTAGCTTCCGCACTCATATTTGCACCCACTTTTAAACACATGCAAATTAAGGGGCAGATTATGCAGAGATTTGTAGAAAAAGGGTGGTAACTTCTGGGTCATTAGGTTGTTGCTGCCATGGAAAGGGGTGGTAATTTCTGGGTGTTGCCACGGCAATGGTAAACTGACATGTCACACTGGTGGGTGTGTCTTATGGAAAGCTCCTCCCACCCCATCCCTGTTTTAGCTAGTCCTCAGTTTGGACCAGTGTCCAAGCCCTGCCTCTGGAGTTCAGTCCCGCTTCCTACCTCATCCTCATTACCTATGGGATAAAGCCCAAGCAGGGTGCCATGTATGACCACGCACTGCATAGCCCACAAAATCAAACAGCAGGCCTGAGTCCCATCTCCTTCCTTCAGCAAGTGTTCAATCTTCAGACATTCTCAGCTGGCACCCAAGGGTCCTGAGGGTCCTGCTGCTGTCTTTTTCTTCTGCTTTCTGTCTCACCTACTCCCTTAGGTACCATGTACTTGAGCCACACCAAACGTGGTACATCTTTTCATACCTGTGTGCTTCACACCCGAATGTCTCCATCTGCTTTCTGTGAATGCTGGCGCAATAGGATGGGCATGGACTTGAAATCCTGTTTCCCTGCCATTTACAGTTAGATGAATGTGGGCAAGTTAACCCTCTGAGCCCCAGTTTTCTAATCTATAAAATGGGATTAGGCATATATAATGTGCCTCAGATTGTATGTAGCACCTGAGAGGCCCTCCCCCTCCTAAAAGTTGGTTTCTCTCTTTGCATGCTGAACTCCTATTCATCCTTGAAGACCCAACTCAAATGTTACCTTCTTGGTAACATTGCCCTCCTTCCCTTCAAGTGGGTAAAGTTTATCTTTCTCAGTTTCTACTCTTTCCACCAGCCCTGCATAGCACTTATAAACCTCTGTTAGAAATGCTGTCATATTTTTCTGTTTTCCTGGTTCACATGAATAAAGCACACAGCCAGAAAACATTTGTTGCATGAATTAAGGCATTGGCCCCTGGGTTGAAAGCCTTTAACCCTACCACTGCCCTGGGTCTAAGACCTTGCTCTGGGTCTCAGCCCTGGCACAAGAGTGAAGGATCAGAGGCCAGAGATAAAACAGAGCATTGAGCAGCCTCAGCCCTCGGTGGGGCACGGGCACGGGGCGGCAGCTGGTCAGATGGTCCAGGTAAGGGCACTTCAGCCTCCTGGAGAGGTCTCCGTAGCCTGAGAGGAGGCAGGGTTTAGCGGGTGTGGGAACCTGAGTTTTGTTTGTTTGTTTTAGAGACAGCGTCTTGCTCTGTCAACCAGGCTGGAGTGCAGTGGCATGATCACAGCTCACTGCAACTTCCGCCTTCCAGGTTCAAGGGATTCTCATGCCTCACTCTCCCGAGTACCTGGGACTACAGGTGCGCTACCTTGCCCGGCTAATTTTTGTATTTTTTGTAGAGATGGGCTTTCACCATGTTGGCCAGGCGGGTCTCAAACTGGAACCTGAGTTTTGAGAAATGATTGGCAGTGCGAGAGGCTCCCCGGTTCCCTTCTCACGAACTCCAGCAGCAGCTGGACTCTGCTGCATCTCCAGCCACCTGGGACAAAGGGGCGAGGAAATTCAACTGGAAAAGAGCAAGAAGGAGGAAACGTTTCTCTGCAAAGGGGTGATCGAGTAGAGAAGGCATAATGAGGAGAGATGGTGAGAAAGGAGACAGGGGAAGTGGGAGAAGAGAGGGAGGGAGGGTGGGTGGTATGCGCGTGTATGGAGATCAAGAAAGGGATGGGGAGGGATGAAAAGACCGGGGAGACAGACACTGGAGCAGGGGCTGTGGCAGGGTTTAAGACCCAGGGCTATAAGGCCTGGAGTCTCCTGGAGAGAACACTCCTCTGGTGTCCCTGCGTGGATACGATGGCTCCTCACCTCCTGGTTCCTGGCTTAGTGGTTATCCTGCCTCCCCTCTGCCGTCCAGCCCTCCCACCCCTGCTGGGCTGGCTGCTTTGCCCTCAGCAAAGTCTTAAGTCAAGTTCTCCGCTAAATCTTCTTAGGGGAAACAGGAACTGTGGCAAATGCAGCAGAAATGATCGCCTTCCACGAACTCTGTTCCATGCTGGGCCAAGCAGGGCAAGAGCAGGAGACCGAGAGGAGACTGAGAGGAGTCTCCATCTGGAACCGCACTGGGGCGGTGGAAAGAGAGGCAGGGGCTAACCGGCGGTGGTTCAAGGCCCCTGCCACTGGGTCACATAGCTCAGCCCAGAGAGAAGGAGGGGCTCTCCCATTCCCAAAACTCTTTAGGAGAACAGAAGTGCCATAGCCTCTCTTGCATCGCTTGCTGAGGCCTTCTTAGGGCATGCCAGCCTTGGCTCCCTAGTTGCAGTGAAGTCTGGAGCAGGTCTGGGAGGGGGGCATTCCTCTGGGACTGGTTTAGGGGAGGACTGGGGGTAGAACTCCCCAGGCCCGGGGTGGGATCAAGAGGCCATGGTCCAGTTCTTTTTCTTTTCTTTTTTTTTTTGAGACAGGGTCTCACTCTGTCACTCAGGCTGGAGTACAGTGGCACAACCACAGCTCACTGCAGCCTTGACCCCCCAGGCTCAAGTGATCCTCTCACCTCAGCCTCCCGAGTAGCTGGGGCTACAGGTATGTGCCACCAAGCCTGGCTAACTTTTTGTATTTTTTTGTAGAGACAGGGTCTCCCTATGTTGCACAGGCTGATCTCGAACTCCTGGGCTCAATCCATCCTCCCGCTTTGGCCTCCCAAAGTGCTGGGATTACAGGTGCGAGCCACCACACCTAACCATGGTCCAGTTCTTCAGGGCGGAGCTGGCAGCTCTGGGGCCATCTGGGTTCAGGGACTCTTCCGGACTCCTCTTGAGGGGTTCATGTTTTGCCCCCCTCTCCTTGCCTCTCAGTGGGGGCTGAGTGAGACCTTAGAATCCGTCAGGGGCACCATACACACTCACTTTGGGCCCCGGGAAATCACAATCCTTCTGTTTCCCTGGCAGAGTGGCAGGAAAGGGGTGATGAAGAAAGAAGAACAAGTGTGTTGGGCGTGTGGGGGACACAGAGTGGTTTAAGCGATGGTTTACGAAGTGGAAGCCTGCTGGGCCTGTGGTGCCGTGGCCAGGGGTGTGGGAGGGAGCGTGGCACACCCGGTCTCCCCTAAGACACAGCCACGCCCTCCCAAGTCAGGCCCCCTTCTCTGTTCAGGTCTCCATCTCTGAGGGCACAGACCTGACTGCCTCAGAACTTACTGTTTTGCAAAGACAAACACTTTATTTTTCATGATAGGAGCTGTAGCAGAGTATACGGGGGCCTCTGCCAGCCCCCAGGCTGGGACTGGGACCTGTGACCTTGAGAACCTCATCTCACATTCTGCAGACTTTGGCGGCGGGGCAGTGCTCGACCATCGGCTGGGTGGGCTGGTCTCAGCCTCTCCCGCAGGCCCAGGGCTGAAATCATAACCGTGAGGCCCAGCCTTGGCCAAAGATAATGCAACTTTGGCAGGGCTGGCCGCTGGGAGGGGACAGGCACTTGCTCCTCGTAGAGCAAGAGTGGGCTTCTTCCCGGACCCTCCCTTCCACCCCAGTAGTGTGGTTTCCTTAGGAACTCAGGCCTGTGGGAGAAATAGTTCCAGCTTCTGGAGGCTGGGTGGGGGTGGGGGTGGGGGTGCGGTTGGGGGTGGGAACTAGCCCAGCTCCTCCAAGCCTCTTAGGGAAGCGGCCTCTTTGCATTCTTGACTCTCTGCTGCCCCCGTGTGGCTGTGAGGCCGGTTGAAGCCACATAGCAGTAGAGGGGCGTGCGTGTGTGTGTGTGTGTGTGTGTGTGTGTGCGCGCGCGTGTGTGTGTGGAGCGTGGGTTGGGGGAGGGCTCAGCAAGACAAGAGCTGAGGCAGAATCACAGAGGGATGGCCCTTATCTCTGCCCCCACCGCCTAATATGCAACATTAGGGCAGCTACGATACCAGCTTTGGAATACTCGCCTATTAAGAAATGGAAAGAAGCTGGGCGCGGTGGCTCGCGCCTGTAATCCCAGCACTTTGAGAGGCCGAAGCAGGTGGATTACCTGAGGTCAGGAGTTCAAGACCAGCCTGGCCAACATGGTGAAACCCCGTCTCTACTAAAAATACAAAATTAACTGGGTGAGTGGCACATGCCTATAATCCCAGCTACTTGGGAGCCTGAGGCAGGATAATTGCTTGAACCTGGGAGGTGGAGGTTGCAGTGAGCCTAGATCACACCACTGGAGTCCAGCCTGGGCGACAGTGAGACTCCGTCTCAAAAAAGAAAGAAGCGGAAAGAAAAGATGGGGTGATACTCATCTGCAAGGGGGTGCAGGACAACTGGGTCTCCTCTGACCATGGGGGCAAATTCCCCTTGCTGAGCTGCCCTAAATACCACACCCAGCTTGGCCTGCAGCATCCTGGCTGGGTGGACCCAAAAAGCCATCCAGAAAGTGGGAAAAGGGACAGAGGAACAGATATGGAAGGAAATAGAGTCTATCCATTCCCGTTTTGTAGTCAATCCTTGACCATCACCAGCTGCAAGCCAGGGGCCCCGTGGGTCACCGCCAGGCACGTGCTGTCTGCCATGAAACAGGGGCTGCAGGTCTCTCACTCAGACTGTTGTGTCGGCAGAGCCCAGGTCGATGGGGTCAGAGGGTCCTTGGAGGTTATTTTCATGCAGGGGTCTTCAGAGGTGTGCATGCTTCAGAATCATAGAGGAGCATGTTCAAATGCCCACCAGCATCTGAGAACAGCTGATCTTGTCTATTGGTCTCCTTCTATGGTTGAGGAAACTGAGGCCTGGGGGGTCTGGATGATGGTGACTGCTGAAGGCCATAGCAGGTTCAAGGGTGTCAACTTGATGCCAATCTCCCTAGTCCCATAGATTGGTCTGTCAATACAGCCACAAGCCGCACCCATTCAGGGGGTGGAGGGAGGCTCCTTATCAAGCCCCTGGAGGTGTTGGGAAGGTGCACAGGCAGTCTCTCCCCTACATCCTTTCTGCATCCTGCAGCAGAGCAGTCACCAGGCTGATGACCTGAGAGGCTGGCTGGACTGTGTCATACTCCGCAAAAAGGTGGCACATGTTCTCCTGAGGCTCTGTCTGGCTCTTGGCCACAAACCCAAAGATCCTGGTGGGGGAGGGCAGTCTGAGTGAGGGGTGGGATGCAGGGAGGCATCAGGCTGGTGGGAATGGGGTGGTGGGGGGTCCTCAGCCTGCACCTCATTCCTCCCTGCCCCTCCCTTAGCCAATTGGCTCCAGCACCTCCTTATGATGGGGCTCCCTGAGGAAGGAGATGCCTCTCCCATCAGACTGGGAGATTTCCAGGTTCAAGCTCTGGGTTTTCTTTGCTTTGAGGGGGGCTCCTTGAGGACAGGACCTGTGCATTCCCCATTAGAGTGGAAGCTCCCTGAGGGCAAGGATGCATCTTGATCATCAGACTGGGACATTCCAATAGCTTGAGGCTCCCTGAAGTTAGAGCCTTTGCCTCTTGCAGAAGATTGAGGGCTCCCAGGCTCATGTCACCCCCATCAGCCCAGAGGCTTTGAGGGCAGTCAAAGTCTTTCTTGTCAGATGGGAGCTCCCTGAGGACTAGAGCCTGTGCCCTCATCAACACCTTGGACTATTAAAGTCAGAATGGTGCCTCTTTCCTTCTCTAGTTCCCTCCCCATGTTGGGTTTGGGGCCCTGAGACAGGGACCCCTCTTTGGTAACAGAGTAGACAGGAAGGCCTTACCAGGAGGGTTTGCAGTACTTCTGCCACCTGTAGGAAAGAACATGATACCGAGTAATGAGGCTTCGCTCCATGCCACAGGACCCTGGAGGAGCAGCAGGACTGGCCAGCTGTGTCCCCACCCCACCATGCCCCACCCTACTCTCATTCTGTCACCCTGACCCCTTGAGGTTCACAGGCTCCCTCTGGGATCCCAGTCCCAGAGTCAGCAGGACACCTTGGTGGGCAGCTGGGCCCTGGACGGCCTTCTTAGTTTGGCCCAGCCTTGAACTTACTTCCGTTGCTCAGGGTCCATACCACAGAAGCGGAGGGTGGTGAGTGGGTAATGGCGCCGGAAAAATACCCTAGGAGGAGGCGGGGAGAGAAGGGAAGCGATGAGAGCCTGTCCCAGTGTCACCCTGCCTCCAGCATCTCTCGTTCCCCCCAAGCTCAGGGGCCCTGTCCTCCAAGAAGTCTCTGGGTTAGACCTCGACGACTGCTATGGCCTTTCCCACTGGGGGGCCATGGCGCCCCGCTCCTGCCTCTCTTCTCTCATGGGGCTTGTCTGCCTGTGTCTTACACTCTGGGGTTTTCTATCACACCCCTACCACGCCATTTAACTTTTTTTTGGCCCCTAACTTTTTGAGGACACGAATTACGTCTTGGTCATCTCTTGTTCCTCCCTGTGAAGTGCTCAGCCCTGGATCAGGCTCCTGTTAGACTGTGAGATCTGAGCCTGGGGAAGGAACGATCTCATTCCTCTCTGGGTCCCAGTGGTCAGCCAGAGTCTGGCCTAGGGAAGATGTTCCATCAATGGGTGCAGGCATAATCAGCACCCATGAATACTAGTTAACTCTATTTCCTTCCTTCCTTCCTTCTTTTCTTTTTTGAGATGGAGTTTCACTCTGTCACCCAGGCTGGCGTGCAATGGCGTGATCTCAGCTCACTGCAACCTCCACCTCCTGGGTTCAAGCAATTCTCCTGCCTCAGCCTCCCAAGTAGCTGGGATCACAGGTGCATGCCACCACGCCCGGCTAATTGTGTATTTTTCGTAAAGATGGAGTTTCACCATGTTGACCAGGCTGGTCTTGAACTCCTGACCTCAGGTGATCCGCCCACCTTGGCCTCCCAACGTGTTGGGATTACAGGCATGATGAGCCACCGTGCCCGGCCCCCATTAACTCCATTTTCATCAGTCACCATGAACAGGGGCTTTGGCAGTGGAGTGAGGCCCGGAGGAGGCAGGGAAGCTGCCTGGAGTCACTCAGCACATCACTGGCCCTGCTGGGTCATCCAGAACCCTGAACTCAACCTTCATCCCTGATCCGAGGCTGTCTCAGCTGTCCCCTCCAGCTCTACTCTGCCAGCCCCGCAGCCCCAGGGCAAGGGAAGGCCCTTACTTCCTCTGGACATCCGTCAGGGTGATGCCCTGCTCTGTGACTTTGAAGTGGACCACGGTGGGCGTGGGGAGGACGTCCCTCTCAAAGGTGGTGGAGATGGCCTTCTGCACCGCCAGGGCTCCGGTCAGGGTCTCCACGCTCACTGAGCTCAGGTACAGGGTGTGGCAGCCTGTGGGAGGCAGACACTGTGCTGGGGCCGCTGACCCAGGGCCCAGGTTCTCCCTCTGCCCAGGGCCAGGGGAGGGGGTGAGTCTCCTGTTCAGGAATCCAGTGGAGCTCCTCTTAGAGCCACCCAACAGGAAGTGGGTGTGTGGGTGATCACAGTTTGAGGCCAACCCCAGAGGGCTTTGGGATCTTCTGTGGCTTTGCATCGCCCTGGCCCCTGGCCCTCCAGCATGGGGCAGGGGAGGGGAAGTTGCCCTGTGTGTAGGGGTGCCCAGGAAAGTGTCCTTCTGTCCACACTTAACGGCTGCCCTCCTCCCCACACCTCCACCTTCAAGGTCTTGGTTCATTGGCAACGGTAGGGACAGAAGACAAGAATGTGGAGGGAAATTGTTCGTGCTCAGGGCATAGAGCAGGAACAGTCACTGAGACAAGTGCTGATGTGTGCTGGCCTCTGGGAGTGTGGGTCAGGGACCTTCCCCTGGTGAAGGCTCCAGGACTCAGACCTGACACCCCACAGAGGATCCCAGACCCAGAACCACCTCCAGGGCAGGTTTCTCAGACCCAGAGAGATCCTAGCATGTGTGCACGTGCCCATGTGTATGCAGGAGGGACTGTAAGTTCTGCCACTCCACCCACCCCCCACCCTGCCTCACTTCCCTGCTGGCCTCTCATCTTCTGTTTTACAGGGGTGATGGGGAGGGGGTTGGCACCTTGTTAAAGATGCAGAAACAAAGCTGAGATGGGAAACACGTGTGGGCCTGTGCGTGTGTGCGTGCATGCGTGCATGTGTGCAGGGTTGGGAGGTGCCCTCTTGGGGCACAGCCAAGCTTGGCGCCTCCCTTCCTGTACCACTCACCCGCGGATTTCTTCTGGCAGGAGGCTGGGCTGTCTGTAGAGTCCGAGGCCCCATCTGCACCTCTCAGTTCTGAGCCAAGGCAAAGAAACAGGCCCCCCAAAGGGGCGGGGGTGGAGTGAATGGACCCCTCTCACAGGAACAGGCCTCATGAATCCCTTTGAAGATCTCCCACCTCCACCCCCATCTCCAGGAAGTGACTCAAACCAGGTGTGATTACCGTAATTGTAATTAGGCAAACAGGCCACTTTGGGCTTCCTAAATGCTTAGTTTGCAACCCTTTTGATCTCTTCATCCCCTCCTAGACCCCCACCTCCTAGATGCTAGATGGCTGCCATGATCTTGTCCTCACAGGCCCCTGACCTCCTCACTTCTTTTGGACCCTGTCCCAACCCCTGACCTGTCTTTGCAGAAAGCGAGGAGGCTCTCACCATCGCTCCTCTGGGGCTCCCTTGCCCTGATGCCCTTCCCAGAAACAGCCCTTCTCGAGCTTCTCCTGCACACCCCGAGATGATCTATTCCATCTGAGCTGCCCCCCTACCTGGCTGTATGCTTGGGATAGGGCATGCTGATCTGAGTTGAAGGTCTAACTCTGTGGGCCTTTGGGCAAATTACTTAACATATAGAACGCTCATTTTCCTTTCCTTCCTTTCTTTCCTTCTTTCTGTCTTTCTCTCTTTTTTTCTTTCTTAGATGAAGTCTTGCTCTGTTGCTCTGTCGCCCAGGCTGGAGTGCAGTGGTGCGATCTTGGCTCACTGCAACCTCTGGCTCCCTGGCTCAAGTGATTCTCCTGCCTCAGCCTCCCGAGTAGGTGGGATTACAGGCGCCCATGACCACGCCCGGCTAAATTTTTGTATTTTTAGTAGAGACGGGGTTTCACCATGTTGGCCAGGCTGGTCTCGAACTCCTGACCTCAAGTGATCCGCCTGCCTCAGCCTCCCTAACTGCTGGGATTACAGGCGCGAGTCACCGTGCCCAGCCCTTATTTTCTTATCTGTGAAATGGGGATGATAACAGCAAAGTCTACTTCATAAGCTTTTGGTGAAGCATGAATGGGTGAGTGAGTGCTCAACAAATGCTGGGCCTGGAAAGAGAAAACCTCTCCAAACTATTTGATTTAGGCTCTTTCATCCTTTCAAAGCAGGCTGCTATTTATCCAACATCCATTCTATGCCAGGCATTGCGCTGAGAGCGTTGCCAGAGCTATCTCATTCAGTCTGCACAGCAATCCTATAAGTAGGTACGATGAGGAAACTGAGGCTCAGGGAGGTCAACGTTCTCAAATTTTCACAGCTAGGAGGTGGAGATGTTGAGCGACTCCAGTGCACACAGTTTTAACCATGACACTAAAATAATCCACCAACAAGGTAGGAGTGAACCTCATTTCTAGTGAGAACAAACAGGTCCCCCACCTTGGCATTGCCTCTTTGGGGCCCAGACCCACCTCTCTGTGGGATGGTGAGTTTGCAGGGCAGGGCCAGGGCCATGATGGAATGCTGGCACACGAAGGCAGAGAGGCTCCCTGAAAGGAAGCAAGCAGCCCTGCATGAGTAGAGCTTCCCCAGCCCACCCCTCAGCTCAGAACGGAGACTTCGCTGGCCCCCCATCCCGGCGGAGCCTGGAGGCTGGGGAGTCTCACCAAAGTAGGGCTCCTCATCTGCTCCTTTGAGATGCACTCCTTTGGCAGACGACTCGATGAGGAAGTGTCGGATAAGGTCATTGCTGTCCTCGCCTGGACAGAGAAGAAGAAAGCGTGCATTCGCATAGAATTCCACCTTGTGGCCGGGTGCAGTGGCTCACGCCTGTAATCCCAACACTTTGGGAGGCCTAGGCAGGAAGATCACTTGACGTCAGGAGTTCGAGGTCAGCCTGACCCACATGGTAAAACCCCGTCTCTACTAAAGACACACACACATACACACACATGCACACACACACACACACAAAAGCCGGGTGTGGTTCACATGCCTGTAGTTCCAGCTACCCGGGAGGCCGAGGCAGGAGAATCACTTGAACCTGGGAGGCAGAGGTTGCAGTGAGCCGAGATTGTGCCACTGCACTCCAGCCTGGGTGACAGAGTGAGACTCTGTCTCACCGGAAAAAAAAAAATTCCACCTTGTCCATCCCCCTGACTCTCCCTCCCACAGAGGAGGTGCCAACACATCTGCTCAATGGCTCCAGCCACACCCTCTTCAGGAAACCTTTCTCTTCTTCTTCTTTTTTTGGGGGTGGGTGGGGAAACTTTTCTGTTGGTCAAGAGTTATCAGGGAATTTTTTTTTTTTTTTTTTTTTTAGACAGAGTCTTGCTCTGATTGGAGTGCAGCGGCATGACCTTGGCTTACTGCAGCCTCAGCTTCCTGGGCTTAAGGAATCCTCCCACCTCAGCTTCCTGAGTAGCTGGGACTACAGGCGTGCCCCACCATGTCTGGCTAATTCTTTTGTAGAGACAAGGTCTCACTATTTTGCTCAGGCTGGTCTCAAACTCCTGAGCTCAAGCAGTTCTCCTGCTTCGGCCTAGGGATTATTTTATTTTATTTTTTTTAGACAGGGTCTCATTCTTTGGTCCAGGAAGGAGTGCAGTGGTGTGATCATGGCTCACTGCAGCCTCAAAGACCTCCTGGGTTCAAGGGATTCTCCTGTCTCAGGCTCCCAAGTACCTGGGACTGCAGGTGTGCTCCACCACACCTGGGTGATTTTTGTAGAGACGGGGTTTTGCCATGTTGCTCAAGCTGGTCTCAGATTCCTGGGCTCAAGTGATCCTCCTGCCTCGGCCTCCCAAAGTGCTGGGATTACTGGCGTGAGCCACTGTGCCTGGCAAGGACACTTCTTAATTATTTAGATAAATGTCGACTCTTTGGTCTGGTTTCTGTCTCCCTCTGCCCACCAGGTCATCTCTGCTGGAGCCACGCTGGCCCCGGGGGTGGGGAGGTGAACAATGACCTTCTGACTCCTTTCCACCAGTCCACAGTGTCCTCCTCAGTCTGGGCTCATTGCCTCTTGCAAGGCGTCCTTTATAAGTAACACCCTCCCCAGAGGTCACTTTCTTATTGTGACAGCGAGGCATACTGTCAAGAACACAAGGCTGGGTGTTTCATCCTTCCTTTATCACTTAATTGCTCTGGGGTCATTAAGTAACTCTGGGAGCCTCCGTTACCTCATCCGTTAAACAAGAGGGTGCAATCCTGGGGTTTGAGTGAGGCCTACGACCCAGGTACCTTGTACTGTAATCATCTGTTTTCATCTGTCTCCCTAGTGAGGTGGTGTCTGTGTCTGATTCCTCTGTATCCCTGCTGCCTCACACAGTGCCTGGTGTGTGGTGATGCCCCATAGATGTTTGCTATCAAATGAGCATGGGAGACCACAGGAGAGCATATAAGCTATCACACACACATGTGCTGAGCTAGTACACACACGTGATAAACTATCACCCATGAGATAAGCTAGCTACGTGTGTAATCACACATTAGGATCCCTGGAAACGAATCCAGTTTGACTCCAAAGAGAGCAGCCTAGAGGGAGCTAGGACCCTCCTCCTTCTTTCCCACCATGAGGAAAAAGCAGGGAAGTGGGGGCGGGGCTCGGGAAGGCAGAAGCAGGCAGGCTTGCTGTGAAAGGCGTTTTTCAGGGTGCCTTGGGGCTGGAGGGCTTCGGGGAGAACACTGGGGTGGACGCTTCTCCTAGGAGTTGTTATAAGACTGGCACCATGTCACCCTGAAAGCTAGTGCCAGAGCCAGGACTGGAACCTACCACACCCCGCTGCCTCAGTGAGGCCTTGAGTGAGCACAGAGACAGACGCATACCTGGTCGATTCTGGGCAGATGCGGGAACCTCCTGCACCTTCAGGGCCAGGCCGAAGGAGCCTCGGTATGAAGAGCTGTCCCTTATGACAAAAGCTCCTGGCTCCTCCTTCCTCAGCAGCTCGATTGCTGGAACAATCCTTGAGTCAGAGATGGACACCGCCCCACCTGGACACCCTCTGTCTCCAGCCCCGTAGGGTCCTCACAGAGCAGATGTTACAGAGTCACCTTTTGTCCCCAGGAAGTTCTTTCTACTGTCAAATCTCCACCATTCTTGCTGTGGTTCCTACTTCCTCGGGAGGTCATGAGGTCAGCAGGACATCCCCCTCCCCCACTTCCCAGGACCCACTATTTGCCATTCCTTAACTGTAACCCAGGGCCCTGCCTGATGCAAAGGGCAAGACCCAGACCCTATTCTGGGGTCGCTCGTGCTTCCTTTTACCTTGCTCTCGGGTGATGTTTGGCTTAAACCAGTATTTAGATGTGTCCATCACGAACTTCATGGTGGGCTGCATGTCCCTGGTGGGACCTGGAGACAGACAGAGAAGGGGGACCCTGTAGGCTGGACAGACGGGAGCTGAGGGATGTTCACCAGAGAAGGCTGGAGACCCTTCCCTCCTCTATTGCCCCAAGGTTTCATTCAACCACCATCCCAGACCCTAACCCCATTCTATCTCCAAACTGCCTACGATGAGGGAAAAGCAAACAGAAGGATGCCAGGGTTTGGTGCATCTAGAACTCAGAAGTGCCCTTATATCCTTGGTAATGAATAAAAAATGAATAGATACAACCTCAGTTTAAGGAGAAATGGTTTCTCAAATCTAGTGTTGAGTCCCCTGGTGAGGACTGAAATAAGAGATAAACAAAGAATTCTCAAATGCATCATGTTTGATATCACATTCTCCTCCATCTTTATAATCCTAAGAATTCCTTAGGGGAATATTCAGCTTGGAAAAGAAAATGGCAGAAAACGTGACGGAGAGGAAAATAGCAGATCCGGGCAGAAAACATGCCCCTGGGAGGCGGGAGCCTGGGTCTTGACTCTGATATGGGATAACTGAAGCTCAGAGGGGACCAAGTGGACTAAACTTCTGAGGGTCTTTAATGTTCCAGTAGTCTATGGAATTAAAATGAATTTTGTTTTAGGAATATTTTGCAGAATTTGATAAGATCTGGGGGTATAGTTAGTGATATTATGGGAGCAAAGCAAGATGGGAATATCACTAGGCTAAGTAAATGTGCTCTTTGGGATGCCAAAATGGCCATTTCCCTGGGTCCCTAAGGCAGAGAGCAGTAGCTGTCAACCTTGGCGGCTTGAAGAGGAGTGTTGTGACCAGTTACTCTCAAGTAACTCCTTCAAAAGAAGTACTGAAATCTGCAAATGATTTGTCCTAGGAAAGCGATCAGGGCAGATGCAAAGGCACGCCAGAAGTGTCATTTTCTCCTGCTTGCCTCCACATGGCTTCCTGAGTGGGAGTGAGCAGTGGGCTATAGTAAACATTCCACCCCCACCCCCTCTGGAATCGCCTTGATGCCTGTGAGTGTCATGGCCAAGTGGGGGCTGAGAAGCCCCCCAACGGCCGAGGGAGGGAGAACAGGGGGTTGGCAGGGGACTCTGCTCATGGGAGAGGCATCCACAGGGTGCTAGAGCTTAGCTTCTGGGTTTACTGCTGTAGATTCTGGTTGATTTTGTTCTCCTTGGACGCCTGTGGTCTCAGACTCCGGGAAGGAGGGTGTTTGCTGTTTTGTGGTTTTCAGCTGTCTGAACTGGAATGCATTGTCTGTATTACCCCATCCACCCCCTCTGTGTTCTCGTCATCCTCGAACGTCAGAGTCAGAACTGACTCGCCCTCTTGCTCTCCTTGAGTTAGTCATCAAGCACATCCTGAGGGTCGCCTGGTTCTGTCCTCTCTCCTTCACCCCCACTGCCCCACCCCGGTTCAGGCCCCTGCTATCTGTTGAGCTGCCAGGGTGATCCACTGAGCGTGCACCTCTGACCCCATCACTCTCCTGTATGAGGCTCTCTGATGGTACCCTATCGCTTAAAAGGCAAATTCCATTTTTTTTTTTTTTTTTTTTTTAGCTTGGCATTTAAGGCCTTTCACAATCTGGTTTCAAATTACTCTCAATGATTTGAACCTGCACCCAACATTCCGGTATTTCCTGAACATGCCATGCGCTTCCACACCTTTATGACTGTGGACCCCCTGCTTTCTCTGCTGGCTGGGAATGCCTTTCCTCTCTTTCTCTTGCCACAAACTTCTGATCCACTTCCCAGATCCAGCTCGATGTCGCTTCTTCTATTCTCCAGACTGAAAGAATCATTCCTTCAGCTTTGGCCCATATGATTGAGAATATCTCTTTACCTCCGCGTTTCTCCTACCCTACCGTGATGATTTGTTTTTGTCTCTTTCTAAACTGTGTCCCTCTGTGTGTCCTCACTACCTGGCATAGTGCCGGACACACAATAGTTGCTCAATAAATGTGTTGACTGGCTGTTGTAGAAACCCACTGGCACTTTGTTCCTCCGAGCCAAACCTTACATTGCTTCAAATATTGGTTTAAAACGTACCCTCTGGGCATGTGGTGAAGGGGGCATCTGACAGTGTCTGGCTGTGGCTCCTGGTGGCTGGACAGGGGTTGCTGGGAGAAGCAGCTCCAGGTTGAACAGAGTTCTGGTGTCCTGGGGTCCGCTGGGGTGGAGAAGACCCTGGTTCTGGGCAGCCGTTGATCAGCACGATGGGTATGTCCACCATGGAGTTGGTGATGGATGGGGGGCAGCTGCTGGCGTGTTCTTTGGCCAGCGGTGGAGAGTGGGGTGCTCTGGGTTGGCCCATGGTTAGGGTGGGGTTTCTGGGAGCCTGGAAGTCACTGGGTCTCGTACACAGGGACACTGAGCCAAGGCTGTGGAGGCTGGAGGAAGAGCTGGCTGGACTTTCCAAGGATCTGGAAGATGACTGATGGCTGGAGTGGCTGGAGTGCAGGAGGGACTGGCTGCTGCAGTGGGAGAGAGCGTCAGACAGGGTGTTAGGGCAACAGGTGGCTCAGGGGCTAGAGCCAGGCTCCGGATCTGGTGATCTTGGTTCCCATGGCTTTGGCCAAATAGAACACTGCATACCCCACCCCCTACAGTCCACAGCAAAGTGCATGCCTACCTAATCCTCAAGGGATGGTAAGGATACAGAAATGTCCCTGGATGGTAGGGTCTTTGGTCACTTAAAGTAGCCAGTGAGCTGACCCCTGCAGTCTTTGGGCATAGGCTGGCCTACATTCCATCTGCCTTCCCAGCCAGGCCGTTCTGACTGAGCTGTCGGATCAGGACCTCCTCAGGCCCCCATGACTCCCAGGAGCCCTGCAGATGGGCTGGACCTACGCTGGACCACACTATGGCTGACGCAGAGGGAACTCCCCAGCTGCAGGAGAAGGCCAGCTTCACATCCAGCCAGACTTCTCCCTGAGCTCAGAGGCCTGTGCCAGCGGGCATGGCTGTGGAATCCCCGGCCTCTGTGCCAGGGACTGCCTTGGCCAGTGGCTTTGGAGGTGGAGTGGGAAGCAGAATCCTGCGGTTTGGTCTTCCTGGGGCAGAATGGGTGTTCATGTGCCTGCAGTTCTGCCGTGAGGTCTATAGAGAACTGAGCTGGGATGATTGTAATTGATTCCCAGGCAGGGCTGCCTCCCTCCTTTGCTAGGTTTTGCCAGCAACAGAGGAAGGAACCTTTTTATTCCTAAGTAGTTCATCTCAGCCCCCCAATTCTATATTTATAGCCCTGTGTTTTGGGGTTTAAAAAAACCTTCCTTGAGATGGGTTGTATGAGGGCTGGAAAGGATATAGATGAGCCTCATTAAGGCAACAGGTCTTTTCCCAAAAGGTAGACATAAGTCAAGACTTTTTATATTGAATTGTATTCTAAATGCTTGAGGACAGCTTGAGATCTGAATGGCTGTAAAAGCAAACATTCGCTTTTGGTTTTGGTGCATGCCCAGATTTTGCTCAGACAGAGCAGGGTCCCTTTCAATGATTTTAGGGGGTGCGTGTGTGCGTGTGCCTGTGTGTGTGTGTGTGTGTGTGTGTGCAATGTTAGAAGCTACAGAACCTACCTTCCAAACATATAGCTGACATCAGACACTGGGCTGGCTGACAGCACAGAGATCCTGCTGCCCCGCTGTGGGGCCAGGCCTCCCAGCTGCTTCTCCAGTCTTGGAGAAGCCACCAGCGGGGAGCCCAAGCCGTGGGGGCTCGAGGCCTTGCCCCTCATGCAAGGGATTGAGATGCTGGGGGAATTTGGCGGTTGAGGGGACAGACCCTCTGAGGGGGGCAGAGGGCGCTGGTGCCCCCTGCCCTGGTTCCCAGAGAAGATGAGGCTCTCACTGCTGCTTCGTGTCTCTTGGGGGACGTCTCTGGAAAGGAGGAGGCCACCACTGCGAGGGGAGCTGAAGGGTGGGGTGACAGAGGGGCTGGAGCAGCGCTGGGGGCCATCGTGGCACCTTGATCTGGCGGAGGTCACCTCGATGTACTTTATGTCTTTGGGGGGAGAAAAGCAGAGCATTGGTGAAATGCAGGAGCCTGGACTCACAGAACAGAGAGGCTGGAAGTGTCCTCAAGGCCATTCTGTCCCCCTCTTTTATAGAGATGAGGAAACTGAGGCCCAGAGAGGAGAGCCCAACTCCACCTTCAGGGCCCAGTTCCAGTCACCCTTCCTGTGACAACTTCTCTTGGGTGAGGAGATGCAGTAGAGGACCCAGGCCTTGGAATCAGACAGACCCAGGCTTCAGATCTGGCTCTGCCACTTATTTTCTGAGAGAGTTTGGCCAAAAGACTTCACCACTCAGGGCCTCAGTTTCCACACCTGTAAAGTGGGGCAACTGCATCCAGCCTTTTGGTGTTACAAAAAGGATGAAGTGAAACTCATGTAGGCAGCACAGCACTGTTCCCGGCACAGAACAGGTGCTTAAAAACTGGGCAACCCTCTCCTTTGTCTGTGCCCTGTTTGTAGGTTGAAATGGCCACTTGATGGGTTGTACCAGTGACACTTTCTGATGCCTCTGCTACACAGGATGTGTGAAAGTAGTTTCTCTGAGGCTGGGCACGGTGGCTCACGCCTGGAATCCCAGCACTTTGGGAGGCCTAGGCGGGTGGATCACCTGAGGTCAGGAGTTCAAGACCAGCCTGGCCAACATGGCAAACCCCATCTCTACCAAAAATACAAAAATTAGCTGGGCACCTGTAATCCCAGCTGCTTGGGAGGCTGAGGTATGAGAATCGCTTGAACCCGGGAGGCAGAGGTTGCAGTGAGCCGAGATTGCACCACTACACTCCAGCCTGGGCGACAAGAGTGAAGCCCCATCTCCAAAAAAAAAAAAAAAAAAAAAAAAGGAAGTGGTTTCTCTGTACCTGCAATGAAAGCAGGGATTCTCAAGCTTGGTTACACACTAGACTCACCCCAGGCTGTGCCTCATGCCAATGAGATTAAACTCTCCAGAGGGTGAACCCAGGCCTCAGTTTTGTTTGTTTTCCAGTTTTTCAGGTGAGTCTAGAAGACCTTGAATGGCCCAGCAGGACCATATCACCTGGGATCCACCCCTACAGAAACATAATCTGCATTTTAGCAGGGCCACCCAGGGCATGTGAATGTGCCGTGGAGTCTGAGAACCCTGCTTTGGTGCAGGCATTCCCTGAGCACAGGGCTTCCTGCATTCTTGAGCTATGGATCTCCTGGGGATCGCAGCTTGTACACAGGGGTCACCCAACACACCCCAGGCTGCCAATGCGCTCCAGCGCTCTTTCCACTCCCCGGTCAGGGCACCCAGGACTCTTGGGATTCTGAGGCCTTGTTCCTCTCCGGAGGTTGGTCTTGGGGTGGGCTGCTGTGAGGTTCTCCCCATGGTGAGGATGAACACCCTTCCTCCTGACCTGGGGGAAGGGAATTGTCCTTGGTGCTGTTCCAGCAAAGCTGGAGGAAGGTGGGGGTTAATGAGCTGCTCCTTTCTGAAGAGTGTGAGTCTTGCCTCTGGCTTCCTGGGATGGAGGCTGGGGAAATTGGGGAGAACGTGCACCCTCAGCTCCCACCTGCCTGGGGCCCTGGCACATGTACTGTTCCTCCCCATTATGACTGTGGAGCCCCAGCCTGCCCCAGCCTGCTCCTGGGTAGGGCCATCTGGCCCTGCTCACGGTTACTGCCTCTGTCTGAGCCTGCTTGGGCCACGGTGGGGGTAGGGAGTTACATCAGATGAGCAAGGGCTGGCAGCTGACTGGGGCTTGCTGCTCAGCGGGTGGAGGAAGAGCCTGGCTTTGCAGCAAAACAAACCTGGGGTGAGTCCTGGCTTTGCTGCTTTTTAGCCAAGGGCATTGTGTAACTTTCCTAACCTCTCTGAGCCTCAGTTTCCTTATCTGCAAAGTGAGGATCTGAAACCAGTCTTCCAAGGTTATGATGAGGATGAAATACAATAGCCTGGAGCCTGGCCCATGGTGAGGCTCGAGAGAGGAGCATTTCCTACCTGCCTGCTTTTTGGGGGCAGTATTGGCCAAATGGAGCCCTTTTCTGGCTAAGGTGGGGATCTCTCTGCTTAGAAAGATGACTGCAAGATGAGAGTCTTTGGGGCACTGTATTGTGGGCTCTGGAAGAAAAGAGATCTTGGAATGGGTTGGATTCTTCTGGAAGGCTGGAAAGCACAACTTCAATTTTTATAGGACTTTATAGTGTTTACACCAGTAATCTCCTCTGAACCTTATAATAGCCCTTAAGCAGGGCAGGCATTATTTTTTACCGAGGAGGAAACTGAGGCTTGGAGGAGAGTGGGGATGGAGCTAACACTTAGTGTACAACGATGTTTCATAGAGACTGGTCTTTATTGAGTGCAATGTGCCAGGACCACTACGAACACATTGCTTGTATTAGCTCCTTTAACCCTCATGACAACTCTATGGAGGTAGGGGATATTATTAATGCCCATATAACAGATGGGAAATCTGGAAGGCTCAGAAAGGTGAAGTGAGTTATCCAATGCTGCACAGCCAGGGAGTGTTGTTGAGCTCTGTTTAGGGACTGCTTCTTCCAGGATGAGGAGGGGCTCCTTGGGACCCTGCTCCAAGGCCTTGACCTGTGAGAAGCTGCTTGGCTGCTTTGGGGAGGGTCTCTTGGCACGGTGAAGCTCTGGGCTCCCTACTCACTAGGCCATTGAAACATCCACCAGGGACCTTGCCGGGGGCGCTGAGTAAGGAGAGCAGGAGGGGAGGGAGGATCCCTGTGCTCACCTCAAGGTGGGTGTGGCTGGGGGGCGGGGTTGGGGGCCTCTACCCATCGCAGGGGTGCAGTCACTGTTTACTGGCCTGTGGGGCAAGTCTGAGCAGTGTTGGGTGGGTGCCGGCCCCAGCCCCAGGCAGGCGGGTGAGTGGAGGGAGGGCGTGTGGGTGAGGGGTGGAGAGACAGTTATTAAACACCTTTCACTTGGGGCTGGTAAACAGCCTTGCCTGGCAGACTTTGTTGGAAAATGAAAGTGAGGTGCCTGTTCCAAAGATGGGGTGGGGGGTGTTGGAAAGGATAAAGAAAGGGATATGGTGTTTGCTTCTAGGAACCACATTCCCTGTGGGATGGGGGCCCCCAGGGCAAGTTTAAAGGAAGGCAGGGGCAGGGAACCTAGGGAAGATTTGTGAAGCGCCCAGGAGGTCGGGTCTCAGAAGAGGAGCCTGCAGACTGCCTCCAAACGGATGGATTCCGTGATGCCCCAGAGGGCAGAAGACTAGACTTTAGAGAGAAAGGACAGTGGCCTATGGAGCCCCGAACGCTGGGATTTGAGGCCTGACCTATCTCTCCCTGGCTGTGTGACTGTGAGCCATCACATACCCACCCTGAGCGTCAGTTTCCTCATCTGTAAAAGGAGATTTCCACTATTTCCTTCAAAAGCCAGACACGGGGATCATTGGACTCTTTTTTTTTTTTTTTTTTTTTTTTTTTTTTTTTTTTTGAGACGGAGTCTTGCTCTGTCGCTCAGGCTGGAGTGCAGTGGCGCAATCTCGGCTCACTGCAGACTCCACCTCCAAGGCTCAAGTGATTCTCCCACCTCAGCCTCCCAATAGTTGGGACTACAGGTTCATGCCATCACACCCAATTAATTTTTGTATTTTTAGTAGAGATGGGTTTTCGCCATGTTGGCCAGGCTGGTACATGGACTAGTTTTTTTTTTTTTTTGAGATGGAGTTTTGTTCTTGTTGCCCAGGCTGGAGTGCAATGGCACGATCTCGGCTCACTGCAACCTCCGCTTCCCGGGTTCAAGCGATTCTCCTGCCTCAGCCCCCTGAGAAGCTGGGATTACAGGCACACACCACCACGCCCGGCTAATTTTGTATTTTTAGTGGAGATGAGGTTTCTCCATGTTAGTCAGGCTGGTCTCGAGCTCCCAACCTCAGGTGATCCACCCACCTCGGCCTCCCAAAGTGCTGGGATTACAGGCGTGAGCCACTGTGCCCGGCCTTTTTTTTTTTTTTTTTTAAGCCTGGGCTGGGTGAAATGGCTCACGCCTGTAATCCCAGAACTTTGGGAGGCTGAGGAAGGATTGCTTGAGGTAGCCTGGGCAACATAGCGAGACTCTGTCTCTACAAAAAGTTTAAAAATTAGCCGGGTTGGCAGGGCATTGTGGCTCACACCTGTAATCCCGGCACTTTGGGAAGCCAAGGTGGGCGAATCACCGAGGTGGGCGAGGTCAAGAGTTCAAGACTAGCCTGGCTAACATGGTGAAACCCCATCTCTAATAAAAATACAAAAAAAATAACTGGGCATGGTGGTGGGCACCTGTAATGCCTGCTACTCAGGAGTCTGAGGTATGAGAATCGCTTGAACCTGGGAGGCAAGACTCCGTCACCCACCAAAGGGAAAAAAAAAAGAAAGAAATTAGCCGGGCGTGTGACATGTGCCTGTAGTCCCAGCTACTGGGGATGCTGAGGTGGGAGGACTGCTTGAGCCCAGGCATTCAAGGCTGCAGTGAGCTACGATCACACCACTGCACTCCAGGCTGCGCAACACAACGAGACCCTGTCTCAAAAAAAATATGTATATATATTTAGGGGAAATGTCAATATAGAATTACCAATGTTTAATTTTTAAATTTTGCCAAGTTAAGACAAAGAGGAACAGTAAACATCTCCTAGCACGGTAATGTCAGAGTGTCTTTCCTTGAACAGCCCAAAAGTAGGAAGGATGAGATTGTAAAATGGCAGGGGATCCTCCACTCTGAATACATTTCGAGGTAAGAGAACTCACCAGAGTTGTACACTCAGAGTTGTACACTGCTATGGGCCAGTGAGAGCTTTGTCACCAGCAGTAGGGTCTGCGGGGAGGATTTTGGGTTCAGGTGTCTGCTATTCTTAGTGATGGTGGAGAACTTCCCAGTGGGGAGCTGACCTGGCTGGGCTGTCTGAGGAGGTAGTGAGCTCCCAGGCATTGCAGGTGTCCAGGCAGACGTTAGAGGAGGAGATTTTTTTTCTGCATCAGAAGGGGCCAGGGCACAGAGAGGCAGCTTCCTCAGGACCCTCTGGCCACTGCCTGCGTTACATTCCCTGTTCCCCAGAGTTGGGTGGACACATGTTCACGATGGCATGTGGTGCCCAGGGCATCTGTGGATGTGGACCCATGCCATCAGCCCTAAGCTGATCATGAGCCCGTTCCGTGGAGGAAGGGCCTAGTTGTCACCAACCCCCACCCAACATTTGAAGACGTTCCACAGGGACTGGTTTTGCCCCAGCTGGCCTTGGACATGTGGAAATCCAGTCCTGGGCCGTGAACGGTAAAACCCTGGGCTTGATCCTGCCAATAGTAATTAGGCCCAAGACGCCTTTCCTGCAGTGACATGCCCATGACTGGCCTTAAGAAACAGGAAGACCCTTGAGGGACAGTTTCTTTAACAGGCCTGGCAGGCAATGCTTGGTGAGAGGGGACAGAGCAGGCAGGAGCCCAGGAGCCCAGGAACCCGGGGTGCCAGAGGGCCTGGGTGCTGGGCTGGCCTCCACCTCAGAGCCCAAACCTACCCTGGGGCTAGCCCGATGTGCAACTCCAATGTTTAATAAAAACAGCTACCATTTAGAATGGCATATAGTGTGCCAGGATTTGTGATAAGCAGCCAACAAATGTAATTTCTTTCAATCCCCATAACACCCTTTGAGGTAAGAACTCTCATTATCTCCATTTCTCAGATGGGGAATCTGTGACACAAGGCAGTGAAGCAAGCAGCTTGTGAAAGCTCTGCCTGATGCCAGCCATTAGGCTAGACTGGCTCCTTACTCAACCCCAGCAACCCCAGCTTTCTCATTTGCAAAACGGAGACAAAATATTCGGCCGGGCGTGGTGGCTCACGCCTGTAATCCCAGCACTTTGGGAGGCCGAGGTGGGTGGATCACTTGAGCTCAGGAGTTCAAGACCAGCCTGGCCAACATGGTGAAACCCTGTCTCTACTGAAAATACAAAAATTAGCTGGGCATGGTGGCAGGTGCCTGTAACCTCAGCTACTGGGGAGGCTGAGGCAGGAGAATCGCTTGAACCCGGGAGGTGGAGGTTGCAGTGAGCCGAGATTATGCTGTTGCACTCCAGCCTGGGTGACAGTGAGACTCCATTGCAAAAAAAAAAAAAAAAAAAAATTCAGCTCAGGGAGTGGATTGAGAGGATTGAAGATTCTACATAAAGTGCTCAGCACAGTGCCTGATATGTGTCCAGTAAGTGTAATATCTTATGGCTCCTATCTCTAATCCTAATCATGCACCCCTTCACCCTTGCTGGTAGTTTAAAGCCTTGGAGGCCTCAGTCTTCCAACCTGTCTAATGGGGCTGCTCCTTGATCCTCATCAAGAGCATACTTGAAACTCTTTGTTCAGGAAACTGAAGCCAGATGTAGGAATTTCCAGGTTCCTCTGGACTCGGTGGTGCCCTGGAATTGGCTTGTATCAGCTGGTTAAGAGCTGATTGTTAAATTTTCAGGATTTTGTCCAGCTAGTTACTAAACCCAGTCATTATGAATAATTACATTATGTACACTTACAATGAAATAACTTACATTAAAAACAAAGGTAATAAATACTCAAAATTCGTCACATCCCAATTATTTTATGACAATATCTCCCCACCCTCCATACTATTATCTGTGCTCTCAGGGTTATTTACATCTATTGTGTTGGTGTGGTGGCAATGCTGTGTAACAGCCTGCTACTCCACATGTCTCCAGCTCCTCATTCAGTGACATCATGTTGGTAGCTTGAAATTGGCCACGGTGGGAGAATTTACACTGTGGAAATGGGCAGAAGTTTCAAATCAGCTCCCTCTGCCTCTGCTCCCCAACCAGAGCCAGGTAAACATTCACTAGCATACCACTGTTTGCACACTGCCGGGTCCTTATCCCAAACAGATGCCCCAATCCTTCCATTTCCAGCATGGGCCTCTCCAGAAAGATACTCCCCTAAACAAGGACAGAGGTCCCGATAGCAATCCTACCAAAATTTCAGGGGGGCCCAGGTTAGGCTCTGAAGTGAGACACCCTAGGACAGTGGGGGTCAGGGATCCACATTTATTGAGCTCTTCCTTATGGGCATGGCACTGCCCAAAACACTTTCTATAGGAGCTTATTGAAGTCCTCATAAAATCATAGAAAATCGGTATCTATCACTGTCCAAACCCAGGAACCAAATAGAATTGGCCAGTGAGGGAAACTTGTATTTATCCCCTTTGTGTAGCACAGAAAACAGAGGGGTTAGTAACTTGGTTAGGTTTGCACAGCATCTCCCAACAGGACAGGGTCCCCTTCTCTGTACATAGGAAAATCCTTCTTCCTCATGAGGTCTGGCACCAAGCTCCCCTCCTGGTACTGTGCCCCAAATCCTTACCCAAGGCTTCAGGTTCCTCCTTCTTTCTCATTGACATGGTGCTCTGGGTCAGCTCAGCCTGGGAGCCCCCAGTCCCTGGGGGAAGCAGCTGAAAGGTGGGGTCCAGTTCCAGAATCATCTGATTGAGGCTCTCCAGTGAGAAGTCAATGTAGGAGTCAAGGTCCTCCGGGGTCCCCAAGGCCTGCTCACCAGGGGACGGCAGGAAGCAGGTGGCTTTGGCCTCCGCCTGTGGGGCTTGCTGGAGTTGGCCAGGGGGCCCCATGCAGGGCACGGGGGCCATCAGGGCCTGGGCTCTCCAGCCCTCCGTGGTGTAGTAAGAACACTGGGGTGGCAGGCTGGGGCTGGGTGCTGGGTGCAGGGTCCTCCTGGGCTCGTCACAAGGCGCCAAGCTGACAGCATGGCCTCCTGCCAGCAGTGGGCTGGACATCACCTGGGACATGGTGGGAGTGGTGACCTCTGCAGTTTACCTCTGGTTTTCAGCCAGCCTCACTGACATCCCAGAGATCTCACTTGCCAACCAGGAGCTCCCAGGATCTGAAACAGTCCAAGAGTGGGAACAGAGTAACTTCTGTAGGTGAAGCCCCTGCCTCCCACCCTCCATACAAGGGCTAATTTATTCATTCATTTAAAAGCATGGATGCTGGAGCCAGACCACCTGGGTTTGCAGCCTGGCTCCACCACCTACCAGCTGTATAACCTTGGGCAAGTTAATTGACTTCTCTGTGCCTCAGTTCCCTTGTCTATAAAACAAGTTAATCATTGTAATGTGCTTAGAACAGCACCTGGCACATAATAAGCATTCTGTAAGTGATCATTAAATAAAATAACTTCAGTAGATGTTTACTGAATATCTACTACATCCCAGGTGTGTTTATTAAGTAAATACTACCTAATGTTTACTGAGTAATTATTATCCACATAAGCTCTGGTATTTTTACATAAAGCCTTTAAAAATCCTTATAACAACTGTATAAGGTAGGTATTATTATCCCATTTTACAGGGAGAGAACTGAGGCACAGAGTGGTAGGTAACTTGCCCAGGGGTCACACTGCCAACAAGTGTAGAGAAGGACTGGGCCCTCGGCTGCCTGATGTCCAAGCGCCTGCACTTAGGCCGGTTGGTGAAACAGACAAGTAAGTGGGTGAACAACTGTAAGCAGTGTCACGAGGGAGGAGGGGAGGGACAGTGGACTTTTCTAGTTTAGTAGGGAGGTTAGGGAGGTCTTCCTGGAGGAAGGGACATGCAAAGGGAGATAAGAAGGAAAAGCAAGAGGTAGCTGCGCAAGGTAGGTAGGGATGAGGAGGCAGAGAGGAAGGTTTAAAGTAGAGGGGATGGGCTGGGCGTGATGGCTCACACCTGTAATCCCAGCACTTTGGGAGTCTGAGGTGGGCTAATCCTTTGAGGTCAGGAGTTCAAGACCAGCCTGGCGAACATGGTGAAACCCCATTTCTACTAAAAATATAAAAATTAGCTGGCATGATGGCATGTGCCTGTAATTCCAGCTACTCAGGAGGCTGGGCCAGGAGGATTGCTTGAAGCTGGGAGGCAGAGGTTGCAGTGAGCCGAGATCGAGCCAGTGCACTGCAGCCTGGATGACAGAGCAAGACTCTGTCTCTAAATAAACAAATAAATAAATAAGTAAACAAAGTAGAGGGGACCATTTGTGCCAAAGTCTGGCCAGCAGGGAAGCTCACAAGACACTATTGAGCACCTGAGTAACAAAGCACCTGGGGTGGGTGGAGGAGATGGGGCGGGGGAGGCAGGCTGGCCAGATCCTGTAGGGCCTTGCAGGCTGGGCTCAGGACTGCCAGCTCAACCCTGAGGGCAACAGGGAGGCTCTGAAAAGTTTGAGCTGGGGAGTGACATCATCAGATGATATTCATTTCCTTGGGGCTCATTTGGGAAAGACATGTCCCAGCTTCCTCATTTTCCTTACTGTGAAAAGTCCTTTCCATTGTCTAACCTTAATGCCACATGCTAGTTTCTTGTAGGTGGGGCTTGGTAAGGAGGTAAGAGGTTCTGGGACTGAGGCTGCCAAGAAAACTGTACAGAGCTGCAATGTGCTGGCTGCACTCCCATTGCCTGCTCTGAGCTTTGCTGCCGGTCCCCAGCCCCCACCAACACCCCGCAACTCTCTCTCTTCTCATTGCTAAGATGCCTCCTTTATGTCCTGCTTTGGAGTCAGACTTTAGCACTGGAAAAGGTATCTGAGACTAGCCTGGGAGAAGGGAAAGTGGACTCTGGGATCCAAAGGTTTAGATTTGACTTCTAGCTCAAATAGCTCCTTATGGTGTGACTCTGACCCTGAGTTTCCTCATCTATGAGATGGGAATGAGAATTCCTGTACCCTCCCAGAGAGTGTTATGGAACCAGTGAGGTGCTCCTTGTGAAGGTAGTTAGGCAATTCTAAATAGTACTTAGAAATAAGGACTTATGGAGTATAACAGCCTCATAATAGTAGCTTCCATTTATTGATCACTGACCATGTGCCAAGTAGTTTACATACGAGTTACATTTGGTAACTCAATCCTCTCACAGCTCTAGGAAGTACTACACCGTATTGTCAGTCTTCTTGTTTTTTTTTTTTCTTGACACAAGGTGTCTCACTGTTGCCCAGGCTAGAGTGCAGTGGCACAGTCATGGCTCACTGCAGCCTTGACCTCCTGGGGCTCAAGCGATTCTCCCAGCTCACCCTCCCGAGTAGCTGGGACTACAGGCTTGTGCCCTATACCCAGCGAATTTTTTGTAGAAAGAGGGTCTCACTTTGTTGCCCAGGCTGGTCTTGAACTCCTGGGCTCAAGTGCTCCTCCTTCCTCGGCCTCCCAAAGTGCTAGGATTACAGGTGGGAGCCGCTGTGCCTGGCCTTATTTATTTATTTTGAGTTGTCAGCCCATTTTACAGATGAAGATGCTGAGACTCGGAGAGGTCAAGAAACACGCTTCACATCCAGAAAAATGGTGGAGCTGGGATTCAAACACAGGTGTGGGATTTTGGAATCTTAATTCCTTATGCTAAGGGAGGAGACCACCCCTCATGTTGTCTTATGCCCAATTTCTGCCTCCAAAGAAAGAAAAAAGTAAAAACTAAAAGACAGAAATGAAATCTACAAGCAGATAGCCCGGTGCCACACCCTGGGCCTGGTAGTTAAAGATCGACCCCTGACCTAATCTGTTATGTTATCTATAGATTACAGACATTGTATAGAAAAGCACTGTGAAAATCCCTATCTTGTTTTGTTCCGATCTAATTACCGGTGCAAGCAGCCCCCAGTCACGTACCCCCTGCTTGCTCAATTGATCACGACCCTCTCACACGCACCCCCTTAGAGTTGTGAGCCCTTAAAAGGGACACGAATTGCTCACTCGGGGAGCTCGGCTCTTGAGACAGGAGTCTTGCCGATGCCCCCAGCCCAATAAACCCCTTCCTTCTTTAACTTGGTGTCTGAAGAGTTTTGTCTGCGGCTTGTCCTGCTACAATGCCACATGGAATTCAAGTGCAGAGGGACACCTGGGATCTAGAGAGGGGGCGTGATTGGCTGAAGGTCGCACAGGTTTCACGAGAAAAGCCAGGGCCCCTTCCCCTCTCCTGCCTCCCCGGATCCCTGCGGCTCCCGTAGGTCTGATGCCAGACTTTTCCTTGGCCAGGTCCTGCAGGGGGCGGGGCATCCCGGGCACGGGAAGCTTTCTATAAATGGAAGTGGAAGGGAGCCGGCCTCTGCGCTCCCCCCCTCCCGGGACAGCTGAGGACACAGAGCCGGAAGCGCGGCTTTTTCCACACAGGCTCCAAGTGGACTGGGTTTGTTGGGACAGGATCTGGGCGCTCCCTGAAGGGTTTTCTGGCTGTGTCCTGCAGAGGAGGCTGGGTCTGCTGACTTTGCAGAGCTCAAGGAGGGCCGGGTGTCCCCTCGCAATCAGGACCCAGTATACCTGCTTACTAATTTGGACACAGCTTTTGTGCCACGCTGGGCAAGCGTCCTTTCCTCTCTGGGCAGACCTCAGTTGTCCCATCTGTGTGATGGGGATATGATAATAACAGACACTGAACACCTTGCATTTTCTCAACAGTTCTTTGAGGAGGGTGCTATTGCTGCAGGGCTGGAGAGGTTGAGGAATTTGCCCAAGGTCATACAACCCCAACTGTGAATTGGGGTTTAAACCCAGGTGGTCTTGCTCCGCAGTCCCACCCTTTTAGCCTCTGCTGCTGCTTCACATATTTAAGAACACTGTCCACCGCTGCCCCTTCTGGGATTCTGGAACCAAGAGGGACAGACCTGGAGCTGAGCAAAGGGCAGGCAGCCCCTACGATCCTCTTCAGCCTCCCCTCACTTTTAAGGCTCCGCGTTGCCCTTGGATGTACCAGGGCAGGGCTCCATCTTACTCCTGTATTCCTGAATGCTGCCCCCTTCACGGCCCCGCACACTCCTCTAACTTGCTCTTTCTTGCTGTAAGTGGTGGGGAGAGTCCCTGGGCCCGGGGCTCTGTGTGGTTGGGAGGCACGGGGCGGGGGCAAGGAGGGCTCCAGCCACCTCTGCCCTGTTTATAGCTGCCCCCTACCCGCTCCCACTTCTGATTCTGACTCAGATCTCTTTCCTTGTTCCCAAGGACTCTGGGGAGTCCTGGTGCCTTGGCAAATCCCCTCTTCTGTGTCATTGCCAACCTCTTCTCCTAACTTACTCTCTCCCTACCAGCCCAGGTCAGTGAAGGGAGAAGGTGGGGCAAGGGTAAAGCTTGAGTCTCCCCCAAAGCACTTTGCCTCATTAGCCGAATCTCCACTGCACCCCCTATTTTTGAAAACTGGCTCCCGATCTTCCCATCCCTCACACCCAGACCCGGTGATGCAGGACGTGGACTGCAGGCAGGGACCCACAGGACCAGTGAAGGCCAGCCGCCCCACCTCCCATTCCTGCCTATCTCTGAAGTGCCCAGAGCGCTCCTAGAGTGCTGGGAGGCAGGAGGCCTGGGTTCTGTGTCCAGTCCCTTTCCATGATCTCAAGCAAGCCTCTTCTTCCTGGCCCTCAGCTCTCTCATCTATTCGCCGAGGGGCACAGGTTTAGTTCCCTTGAAGTGCTGAACTCTGCGGTCTGTGATGCTGAGACCGTCTCTGTCTCATCCACATTCTCCACCCCATTTCTCCCCACCTTCACTCTGAGCCCTGAGAAATGGAGAAGCTGAGGACAAAAGGTTAAATGAGGCTGGGCTCATGCCTGTAATTTCAGCACTTTGGGAGGCTAAGGTGGGAGGATCACCTGAGGTCAAGAGTTTGAGACCAGCCTGGCCAACATGTTGAAACCCCATCTCTACTAAACATAAGAAAATTAGCTGGGCATGGTGGCAAACACCTGTAATCCCTGTTACTTAAGGCAGGAGAATCGCTTGAACACTGGAGGCAGACGTTGGCAGTGAGCCGAGATCGCGCCACTGCACTCCAGCCTGGGTGACAGAGCAAGACTCCATCTCAAAAAAAAAAATAAATAAAATAAATGTTTAAATGAATTAGGGCCAGCAAAGGTGCTCCGTGTTCCTCTCTTCTTAAAGAATAAAGGCACCTACCTGGTGTCCACAGGTGGGCAGACTGTTGCATTCACTACTGGCTCCTGGGACCAAGACGACTCAGAGTCCAGGTGAAGAGTCAGGAAAGGCGCCAGTTCAACTCCAGACCTGCCTTAAAAGCAGCTTCCCCGCCCTCTCTCCTCCCCTCAGGGCGGGCCCTGCACGTGGCCCTGACAGCAGTAGGCCCCACCCCTGCTGGGTCCAATGAGCTCAGGTGGGGCTGGCACAGGCAGCAGGAAGGGAAGCACTGGGTGGTGGGTTTTGGGTCTGGGTGTGTGTGAGGGGCTCCCAAGTTCCTGCTTGGGCTTCTCGTGGCACAACATGGCCAGGGAGTCCTTGCTTGTACAGGGCATAGCTAGGATCAAGGTGTGCAGTGGGCACTCCTCAGGTGCTGCCTGGGGCAGAGGCCATGGGTTGGCAGAGCTGGCAGAGAGTAAGGGCCTTGACAAAGCAGAATGCCAGTGGGCAGGAAACCCTCTGCAGCCCCCCTTTGTGCTGGGTCACGCTGGGACAGACACAGGGTAGGGGCCCACTGGAAGTAAGGCTAGGCACGAGCTTGTCTTCTTTCTCTCCTTTTACAGTAACGACTCTAGCCTGGGATGGGGCCTCTAACTCAAGGACAGGAGGCTGAAGTGTCTGGAGGGCTTTGAGAAGGGGCTTGTAGCTGTTCCTTCACTCATGGGCTATCTCTGTTCTTCATCTGGTCTGTGCCCCAGGGTGGAAGTTCCCTGAGGGGAGGACATTGGAGGGTGAGATCAGGAAGCCCAGAAGTCTGGTCTGATAGCTCCTTCTCCATGGTTCCAACTCTCTCCCTGTTCTAGAGGGGCCAGGGGTCCTAGAACGTTGTAAGGGGGTGCTCAGACACGGTGAGGGAAGGACACTGATGGCAGAGCCTGGTCTGGGGGCGCTGGTCTGAAGTGAGGGAACTGGCGAAGTCTCCAGCCCAGGGACTCATGGTGATCCCAGTAGGCTAATCTCAGGGGTGGGTTGCCCCATGCCCCCATTATGCCCAGTGGAAGGGTTTCTGGCCTTACAGTTTTTGATGCCCTGGGGTTTCACTGAGGCATGGTGAGCTAGTGCATGGGAGGCTGGTGAGCAAAGCTATGGAAAGTTATATAAGGTGCCCTTTCCTGATGGTGACATAAAAGGTGTCCCTAGGTGTCCATGCGGCCTTGTTGGCAAATGGCTTGGTGAGCAATTATGTCTTTGGATGAAAAATGTGGTGCTTCTGCCCTGGAGTGGATGTCACTGCACATGGCGGCTTCCCGCATGAAGCTGTGGCTCAGGATTTTGGGAGAGTGGGCGGGGCAACTGGTGAGTTTCTTGAGTGGAAGGAGCAGGTTACAGTAGGGTGTAGTGTTGGGCTGAGACTGTGGCAACTCCGGGGTAACCCTGGCCATCTCCCCTGGGGCTGGTATGGATAGCCTCTGCAGTGGTTCTTCAGGGCCAGGGGGCCCTCCAGCCTTACAGACCCCTACCTTGGGGTTATGGTCTTTCTTGGCAGATTGGCTCTTTTGTTTCACACCCAGCTGCTTCCTTTAGCTTAAGATGGTCTCAGGACAGTGATTTCAGCCCCAGCTACCTCACAAACCCTGCCCAACACCACGTCACCACCCTTTGCCATGATCATCAAGGGATGGATGGAATGGCATTTCTTTATACATCCATAGATATGACATTTTTTCTTTAGCCTATGGATGTGATAGATTACATTAATTGACTTTTGAATGTTGAACCCTCCTTGCATACCTGGGATGAAACCCCTAGTCATGGTATATAATTCTTTTTTTTTTTTTTTTTTTTGAGATGAGGTCTTGCTATGTTGCCCAGGCTGGTCTCAACCTCCTGGACTCAAGTAATCTTCCCACTTCAGATTTTGGAGTAGCTGGGATTACAGACATGTACCACTATGCCTGGGTCTGTATAATTCTTCTAATACACTGTTGGGTTCAATTTTCTAACATTTTGTTGAGGATTTTTGCGTCTATGTTCATGAGTGATATTGGTGTCTAGTTTTCTTTTGTAATATCTCTGGTTTCAGCAATGCTGGCCTCATAAAGTGAGTTGGGAAGTGTTCTTTCTGCTTCTATCTTCTGAAAGAGGTTGTAGAGAAGTGGTCTTATTTCTTCCCCAAATGTTTGGTAGATTTCACCAGTAAAACTGTCTGGTCCTGGTGCTTTCTATTTTGGAAGGTTATTAATCATTAATTCAATTTCTTTGCTAGATGTAGGCCTATTCACAGCATTTCTTTTCAACCTCAAAATACACTATTTCCCTAGCTGATGGGGGCACCTTGTCCTACATCTACTCTTCTGAGAAGGGATTCCAAGTAGATTAAAAAAAAAAGTCCAGCCTATATTTTGATGTATTCTTCACCTGTCTCACTAAGGGAGAGGGAAAATCAGTTAAAGAAACTAAGAAATGACTGGGCACAGTGGCTCATGCCTGTAATCCCAGCACTTTGGGAGGCCAAGGTGGGTGGATCACGAGGTCAGGAGATTGAGACCATCTTGGCTAACATGGTGAAACCCTGTCTCTACTAAAAATACAAAAAATGAGCCAGGCGTGGTGGCGGGTGCCTGTAGTCCCAGCTACTCGGGAGGCTGAGGCAGGAGAATGGCGTGAACCCGGGAGGTAGAGCTTGCAGTGAGCCAAGATCGCGCCACTGCACTCCAGCCTGGGTGACAGAGCGAGACTCCATCTCAAAAAAAAAAAAAAAAAAAAAAAAAAAAAGAAACTAAGAAATGTAATTTCTGACTGAGTTTTTTTCTTGTAGAGAACCCACATTACTCATTCATTCAAAATACATTTATTTGGCTGGGTGTGGTGGGTCACGCCTGTAATCCCAGCACTTTGGGAGGCTGAGGTGGGCCGATCGCCTGAGATCAGGAGTTCGAGACCAGCCTGGCCAACATGGTGAAATCCCGTCTCTACTAAAACCACAAAAACTAGCCGGGCATGGTGGTGGGCACCTGTAATCCCAGCCATTCGGGAGGCTGAGGCAGGAGAGGTGGAGGTTGCAGTGAGCCAAGATTATACCACTATACTCCAGCCTGGGTGTCAGAGTGAGATTCCATCTAAAACAAACAAACAAACAATAAACAAAAAACAACTGTTTATTGAGTGCCCCTGCATCAGATGTTAGGATATAGAGATGAATGGGACAAGGCTCCTGCCCGCAAGGAGCACACTGTTCGTGTGGGAGTATGACTCATAGACAGAAAGGCCCCCAAATCTCAGCCTGGTGCAACCAAGAGGCCTACAAAAGGCTGGAGCTGAGCCATCTTCTGGCAGCGTTAGTCGCGTGTGGATACCGAGTGCCTGAAATGTGGCTAGTCTAAACAGAGATGTGCTGTGGGCGCAAAATACAATTCAGATTTTAAAGACTCAGTATGAAAAATTATATGAAATATCTCAATAGTAATTGAATAATTTTTTTTTTTTTCAGAAATGCAGTAACATTATGGTGCCCAGGCTGGTCTCAAACTCCTGGCTTCAAGCTATTCTCCCACCTCAGCCTCCCAAAGGGCTGGGATTACAGTCGTGAGCCACCATGCTGGCTCGGTAATTTTTTATATTGATTGTGTGTGGAAATGATGCTGTTTTATAGATACTGGGTTAAATAAAAACATTAAAATAAATTTCCTCTGCTTCTTTTTACTTTTTAAGATGTGTTTTATTAGTTTCTCGAGACTATTGTAACAAATTACCACAAACCTGATGCCTTAAAACAACAAACATTTATTCTGTCACAGTCTGGAGCCTGAAATTGCACAGAGCCATGCTCCTTTCAGGGACTGAAAGGGAGAATCCATTCCTTGCCTCTTCAAATTTCTGGTGGCTGTCGTGGAATTCCTGGGCTTGTGGCCGCATCACTCTGGTCTCAGTCTCTGTCTTCACATCTCCTTCTCCTCTTCTGTCTGTCTAATCTCCCTTTACTTCCCTTTTATTTTCTTTATTTTGAGAAATAAAATAAAGAAAGTTTGTTTGCTTTGTTTCTCAGGCTGAAGTGCAGTGGTACCGTCACAGTTCACTGCAGCCTCGAACTCCCAGGCTCAAGCAATCCTCTTGCTTCAGCCTCCTGAGTAGCTGGGACTATAGGCACATGCCACCACACCCAGCTAAGCTTTTAACTTTTTTGTAGAGATGGAAGTCTCACTATGTTGTCCATGTTGGTCTCAAACTCTTGGCCTCAACTGATCCTCCCACCTCAGCCTCCCGAGTTGCTGGGATTACAGGCCTGAGCCACCGTGCCCAGCTTGACACTGGGTATTTTTTTTAGCAGCTGCTTTCTAACATCCAGTGTTCAGCTTTGTGGGCATCAAGAGCTTGTTGCCAAAACAACTTCCTGAATCAGTTATGATGATGGTTCTTGAAGTCCACAGACCCTGAGCGGCTCCTGATTCTTTCTTTTTTTTTTTTTTCTTAGATGGAGTCTTACTCTGTTGCCCAGGCTGGAGTGCAGTGGCACGATCTCAGCTCATACTGCAACCTCCACCTCCTGGGTTCAAGTGATTCTCCTACCTCAGCCTCTCCAGGAGCTTGGACTACAGGTGTGCGCCACCATGCCCGGATTTTTTTTTTTTTTTTTTTTTTTTGTATTTTTAGTAGAGGTGGGGTTTCGCCATGTTGCCAGGCTGGTCTGGAACTACTGACCTCAAGTCATCCGTCTGCCTTGGCCTCCCAAAGTGCTGGGATTACAGGCGTGGGCCACTGTGCCCGGCCACTTCTGATTCCTTACTCTCCTGATGGTACCAGAGGGCAAGACTCCCAGGTGGGTTGCTTGGCCCCTGTGTCCTGGGAGCTATTCCTGCAGTGCAGCTTGCTCCTCTAACCCTCTTGATCATTTTCTAAGGACAGAATACTGCATGAAATTCCTCTCTGCTTACACTAGCTAGTGTGGCTTCTGTTTCCTGCAGGTGACTGATGCAAATGGGTGGCGCCAGGGTATAGACTGGCCTGAGCAGTGGGAATTTTCTGTGGTGGGCAGTGGAGATACACGGGGAGGCTTTAAGCAGGGCAAGGTCAGGGAGGGAATGACATGAACATATGTGTGCCTTAGGGAGGTCCTGTTGCTTCAGGGAGGTGCTGAGCCCCCTGAGAAGGTAGCAGAGGTGCAGACTTCACTTCTCTCTGGCAGTCCCTCTTCTTTGGGGTTAAGACAGACCCAAAAGATTGGAGAGAGATGTTCTTTGCCTCAATGGGGCAGATAACTGACTTTGAGTGTTTAGCCTCCTGAGCATTCTAGGCTTTATTTGCAACATGCAAATCTAAAATGAATAGCAGGGAGGACTTCACAGTACAGAGGATAGTGAGAATTTTGGTAACCAAAAACCAGGCTCGGGATCAAGAGAGAACAGAGCAGGTAAAAGATCGGCACTGGCGCTCTGGGTGTCTGAATTCACACTTAATCTCCATTGCCAATTTACTGTGATACTCCAGGAAAGAGAGTTACCCTTTTAGGGCCTCTGAAGTCCCTCTGAGCGGGAGGAAAGTTTTCTTTCTCCTGTTGCGTAGGAGGGGTGAGGAGCGGTGGAGAGAGAGGTCCTTCTTTTTCCAGGGGAGGAGATGATGGTCTTTCCAATGGGGCTGCTCTCAGGTCTTATGCTTTTGGACCTCTGACCCCCCTAGCTATAAAATGCACATGCCTGGCCGGGCGCAGTGGCTCACACCTGTAATTCCAATACTTGGGGAGGCTGAGGCAGAGGGATCTGAGCCTCAAGAGTTTGAGACCAGCCTGGGCAACATGGTGAAACCCTCGTATCTCTTAAAAAAAAAAAATTAGCTGGGAATGGTGGTGCCTGTCTGTAGTCCCAGCTACTTGGGAGGCTGAGGTGGGAGGATCACCTGAGCCCAGGTAGGCTGAGGCTGCAGTGAGCCATGATGGTGCCACTGCATTCCAGCCTGGGTGACAGAGTGAGACCCTATTTCAAAATAATAATAATAACACGCACATGCCTGAAGCTCTAGTCAATGGCTTGCCTCTGCAGGGCAGGTAAAGCCCAATTCAAGAACATCTTTGTTATGAAGGCTTACATCCAGGTCAGGGTGGCCCCATGCGTTCTCCAACCCCAGACTGGAGGGCCCCTCAGGCACTGCCGCATCCTCAGACTCAAACTGTTGTTCACGCATCCCATTGGTAAAAAATGTTGAGCAGGCACCCTAATAACGATTTGTTTATAAATTACAGATATATAGGCCAGGTATGGTGGCTCACGCCTATAATCCCAGCACTTTGGGAGACTGAGGTGGGTGGATCACTTGAGGTCAGGAGTTCAAGACCAGCCTGGCCAATATGGTGAAACCCCATCTCTACTAAAAATATAAGAATTAGCTGGATGTGGTGGTGCACGCTTGTAATCCCAGCTACTTGGGAGACTGAGGTGGGAGGATTGCTTGAACCCAGGAGGTAGAGGTTGCAGTGAGCCAAGATCGTGCCACTGCACTCTAGCCTGGATGACAGAGCTAGACTCCATCTCAAAAAAAAACCAAAAACATTACGTACATGGAACTTTACAAATTATATACATGAGCTATATATACATAAATATATTAGTGTTTATATTATAAAAATATATGTACATTATAAAATATGTTATGCTCATTATACGTATATGTATAAACTATATTATATACATTCTAAAATTTTAAATAAAAATGAAGAAAAAATACATTGAATCTTTTTCAATGATATATTTAAAAGTAATTTTATGGCATTTCATTTAATTAAAACCCTTTTGTTCTCACAATGAGAGCAACGTGATTGAATATGCTTGTTTATTTTTGAAAATCCTGGTTTGTGAAATCTGAAAACACTTTGTGGAACAGTGATTTGAATGTCTCATTCTAAATTCAGTTTATTTCAATATTCAGTTTTAATGGCTGTCACAGCTGAAAAGAAGGCCTCACGAAGATACCTAGATCCAGACGGATGGGGTGCATTGTGGGCTCAGCTCATTAAATCATGACATTAATTTTCAATTTTCAATTTCATCCACCAATTATGCAAAGGTTTTGTTCAAAATTGGCTTGCAAATTTCCATCTTCTCTCATGTCAATCAGTTGTTCTTGCAAAGAAATTGGAATATGTTGCATTTTAATACTTTCAGCAAATGGATTTTAAACCCACTCAAACTCTTCATTTAGAAGATTTTTAAGCAAATTAAACATTTCTTTTTTAGTTTGTTGTTTGAAGGGCAGATATGAAAGATCTTGGGAACACATGAGGTTTTCAGCCACGAAATCATGTAACAATAGGAACACTTTCAAACCTTATTTTCAAATGCTCTGTCATATTCTTTTCCTTCCCCCACAGTTGCTTCCTTGATAACTTGGCTGAACTTCACCTTTATCCTGATGAAAAGAGATTTCATTTTTGGAAATCTCTACTGTAGCACTCAATAGGCAATACTTGTTCTTCCTTTGTGATATGGCAAATGAGGCGATCTTCTGCTATTTGTTTTGCTGTTTCTTTGCAGAAATCTTTTTAGGCTATTTATCCTTTTTTTTTTTTTTTTTTTTTTTTTTTTGCAGGAGGGCTAATTTAGTTTGAATCAGGCAGTATCAACTGGGAATATGCAGACATCAATATGTCACAACACACTGAAAGTGAGCCAGAGTATGGCCCTCAAGTTCTCTGCCTGATGGAGTGACTAATTCAGGGGACACAATTGGCCGACAAACAGACCGAGTGAGGGTGCCTGGGTCAATCTGTATGTTAAATATTAGTTGACCTGAATGTATTTATTTATTTATTTCTTTATTTCTTTATTTATTTTCTTTTTTTTTTTTGAGATGGACTCTTGCTCTGTCGCCCAGGCTGGAGTGCAGTGGTGTGATCTCGGCTCACTGCAAGCTCCGCCTCCCGGGTTCACGCCATTCTCCTGCCTCAGCCTCCTGAGTAGCTGGGACTACAGGTGCCCGCCACCACGCTTGGCTCATTTTTTGTATTTTTAGTAGAGATGGGGTTTCACCATGTTGGCCAGGATGGTCTCGATCTCCTGACCTTGTGATCCACCCACCTTGGCCTCCCAAAGTGCTGGGATTACAGGCGTGAGCCACCACGCCCAGCCCCTTACTCCCTCCCTCCCTCCCTCCCTCTCTCTGTCTTCCTTCCTTTCCTTCCTTCCTTCCTTCCTTCCTTCCTTCCTTCCTTCCTTCCTTCCCTCCTTCCTTCCTTCTTTCTCTCTCTCTCCTTCCTTCCTTTTCTCTCTCTCTCTTTCTTTGCTTTTGTTTTTGTTTTTTGAGAGAGTCTCACTCTGTCACCCAGGCTGGAGTGCAGTGGTGTGATCTTGGCTCACTGCAACCTGCAGCTCCCAGGTTCGAGCAATTCTCCCTGCCTCAGCTTCCTGAGTAGCTGGGATTACAGGCGCCTGCCACCACGCCTGGCTAATTTTTGTATTTTTTAGTAGATGTGGTTTTGCCATGTTGGCCAGGCTGGTCTTGAACTCCTGACCTCAGGTGATCCGCCCTCCTCGGCCTCCCAAAGTGCTGGGATTACAGGCTTGAGCCACCGTGCCCGGCCTCTTTCTTTCTTTAAAAAAAATTTATTCCTTTTTTTACTTTTGTAGAGATGGGGGTCTCACTATGGTGCCCAGGCTGGTCTTGAACTCCTGGACTCAAACAATCCTCCTGCCTTGGCCTCCCAAAGCGTTGGGATCACAGGCATGAGCCACTGCACCCTCCCTCTTTCTTACTTTTAGATACAAATACATGTATATGAATTCTAACATTTTCTTTCCACATTCCGCGGTACTTTTGGAGTATATATGTGCAACTTCACTGGACTGACAGGTGAGCTGAGGCTTAGTGTGGGGGTTGCCTATGGGCCCCATTGCCAATGGGGTGATAATGCCAGACTGAAACTCAGGTCCTTGACTTCCACGATCCTCCCTGGACCCTGACAGTGTGGATGTGGAGGTGAGGCAGTGTAGCCTGTGCAAGCCCCACCCCTGCATAGGGTCCTGTGGCCCTAGGAATACCTGTCTCCCTGGACTCAGGGCCGGAACCTCAACATCTGCTCAGCTCTATGCTCTCTGGGGAGCAGCACCAGGTGAGCCCAAGAGCAGGTGTGGTTCTGATTAGAATGCTCCTTTCTTTCCCCACTCCCTTCATTCCTCACGTCAGAGCCAGGCCTCTCAGACCAAGTCTAGATCGCCGTGACCAGGGGTAAGTTATGTGGGCCTCTCAGAACCAAGGAATTTGTTCTTGGCTTTGGGCCATAATTTGCTGATTTGTACACCTCAGTTAGATCTGAAAAGAAAATCAGCCATCTGTGCCCAAAAACAGGCGGGGGGCTGGGCACTGCTGTCTTTGGGCTTGCCCTCCTGGACCTCTCACTGTTCTCGGAGGAGGGGAAGTGCAGGGCTGCTCTTGGAGGCATCGGTACCTGTGCAGCAATGACCCAAGCTGCCGGACTGTCTGTCCAGGCGCTGGCCAGGAGAAGGGCATCCCCGGCCAGCTTGTGTGCGATCCTGCATGGCCCTAGGCCCAAGGTGAGCTCATGGGATGAGTCAAGCCTCCTGCTGAGCCTGGCGGCTGAGTAAGAGGACATGCTGTGCTCTCATACTTCCCTGGCCCCACCGCGGCATGCCCACCCTTGTCTTCCCTTCTGGGGCTTGGCTTATTGTCACTGACAACGTGATGCAGCCCTTTGCACACGGCATCTCTGGAGCCATGTGTTAACTGTGAGTTAATAAATGGGTGTTGTTTTAAGCCACTAAATCTGTGGTCATTTTTTATATAGAAGTAGAAGATGAATACATACCATAAGTCTAAATATTCAGAAGTCATAAGTCAAGCTTGCAAACTGTTAATAAAATATGTTCTATCCATCTACCTTGATTTTTTTTTTTTATAATGACTGTGAAGGCCAGGGTCAAATTCATAATTCTCTGACAACTAGGAGTTCTGTGCCAGGAGGTAGATGCCTGGGGAGGGCTGGCCCCTGGATCCCAGGCCCTCGCTGGTGATCTAGTCCTTCTTATCTTCTCATTCCTGGCTTCATCCTGCACCAGAAGTGGGGGGACAGAAGAGCCTGGAGAAGCCAAATTCTAACCGCTCTCCTTCAAACAGCTGTCCCTTGGGCCCAGGGTGTGACTTGCCCTGGGGAAATTAACCTGGAGAAGAGTTTCAGGGCTGCATGGGCAGGAATACCATGGTCCTCCATGGGCAATGCATGGTCTAGAAGGGAGGCTGTGGTTCTGGTGGGTACATCCACTTGGACCCACAGACTTCATTCCATGGGGGTGGCCAGAACAGAATTCCTCTACAGCCGGGGACCCAGGCCAAGGGCCTTCCATTTTGTCCTTTTATTGTAGTAAAATATGTATGACATCAAATTCACCATTGTGAATTTAATACATTCACAATGTTGTGCAACCACCACCTCTATTTCGGTCCAGAACATTTTTATAGCCCCAAAAGGAAACTCTATACCCATTAAGCAGTCATTCCCATCTCCCTCTCCTCCAGGCCCTGGCAACCACTAATCTGCATTCTGTCTTTATGGCTTTACCTATTCTGGATAGTTGATATAAATGGAGTCACACACTATGCAGCCTTTTGTGTCTGGCTTTTTTCACTTAGTATAATGACTTCAGGTTCCTCCACGCTGGAGCGCATTTCAGCAGCTCATTCCTTTTTAAGGCAGAATAACATTCCATTGCACGGATAAACCATATGTCCAGGGGCCTTTCCTGCCAAGATCTAAGATGGTGTTGGGCTGGGTCTTGGGAGAGGTCAGCTGGTGACTTTACCTCTTTGTCTTTTTCTCCTCCATGCCTCTTGGGGTTTGTCACTTTAGAATATGTCCCTGAGGCTTGGGGACCCAGGGAGACAGTCTGCCTCACCATGTCCCCTAGTCTTTGCAACCTGATCTTGAATCCTGCCTGGCGGTGGCAGCAACATCAGACAGAGCTGGAGCTGGTGTGACCCCATCCCAGGAAGACGCTCCTATTTTGAGGATCCCAGCTGTCTCTGGTCAGGGTGCCTCAGCAGAGTCTGGGAAAAGCCAAAGCCCGTCTCTGGTGACAGCTCTGAGGTCCGACAGTGGGGAGAGGTGGTGGGTGGGGGGAAGGGGTTGGACTTGCTCAACCGCCGTGCCTGGAGGGCGGAGGGAGTCCATCCTGGCATGGGGCAGAGCAATCGGACCCAAGCCCAAAGAGATGCTTAGCTCTTCACTTGCGGAGCCTATTTTCCAGAGAAATTTAATTCCACATTGTTTGTTCTCTGCTCTGCAGACGCCTCGGAGTTCTGTGCCAGGAACCGAGCTGAGGAACTCAGCTGAGGAAACCACGGGAATCTCATTTGAAGAGGAATTTGGCCCCTGGAGCCCCCTCCCCACTCACTGGTGGGAGGGTGCCAAGACTTCAGTCGCTGCCGCCACACCAGCAAACCCCAAACCACAGGAATGCAATGGGGTCACCTGGGGACAGAGGGAGATGGCTGGACAGCGAGTAGGCAGTGAGCCCTTGGGCCTGCATCACATGGGGTCTGCTGTTTTGTGACAAAAGCACTGGACTTGGTCCCCAGGCCTTGGTGTGGATTCAGGCTTGCTACTCGGGTCATGGGGTCTTGGGTGGTCATGCCTGTGGCTAACCACGCTCACCTGGCCACCCTGGCCTTTGGACCAACTCGGGCAAGGAGCTGAGCTTCACGGGGAGGGAAGCCACGGATTGGGGTGGACGGAGGCGGTGAATGAGAGTAGAGTGTTCTGGTCTCCAGGCTCTGCAAGCTGAGCTGGGGGGGCACCCAGCACTTGTTACCCAGGGATAGGAAACTACGTCGAGAACGATATCAGCTATGGGTCAAGGACTGCTGCAGGCACTTTTTTTTTCTTTTGAGACAGAGTCTCGGTCTGCCACCCTGGCTGGAGTGCAGTGGCTCAATCTCAGCTCACTGCAAGCTCTGCCTCCTGGGTTTCACGCCATTCTCCTGCCTCAGCCTCCCAAGTAGCTGGGACTACAGGCGCCCACCACCATGCCCGGCTAATTTTTTTTGTATATTTAGTAGAGACTGGGTTTCTGCTAGCCAGGATGGTCTCAATCTCCTGACCTCATGATCCGCTCGCCTCGGCCTCCCAAAGTGCTGGGATTACAGGCATGAGCCACCATGCCCGGCCTGCTCCAGGCACTTTATATAATACATTGCATTTCTCCTTACAGTGGTCCTCTGGTGTGGCTGCCATCATTCTCTTTTACAGACAAGGAAATCAAGAAAGGAGAGTAACAGGTACCAGGGGAGAGGCTGGGCAGAGGGTGGCCATCCCCAAATGCTGAGTGCTCCACACCATGCCACTGGCCCCCGACTCAGTCCTTAGACTTGTTCCTTGGTGAGATCACAGTTGAAATAATAGTTTTCTTCCCCTTAACTCCTCCTAGTTAAGAAAAGAATCATAGTATTTTTGAGCTGGAATGGACTTGGGTACAAGTTACCATTTTACAAATGGGGAAACTGAGGCTCAGAGAGGAGAAGCAGCTTTTCCATTTGAATCTTCAAATGAGATTCCCATGGTTTCCTCAGCTGAGTTTCTCAGCTTGGTTCCTGGCACAGAATTCCTAGGCGTCTGCAGAGCAGGGAACAAACAACGTGGAATTAAACTGCCCTGAAAAATAGGCTCCTCAAATGAAGATCTAGAAGATCTTCCTGACTTTTATCACCCAGGAAGATAGCAGATCTAGCTCCGGATGCTCTCTGGCCAGTTGGCCCACATGGGTAGAATCCAGGGTCCCTGAGGCCAAGGCTGTCTTTAGTGCCCAGTGGGACAGAATCTCCTTGCTCTGCCCAGGTTCCACACCTGTCTGTTGGTGTGACCATGCGTCCAACCTGAAAGGCCACTGATGGTTTGGTGCACCCTGTCCCCGCTATTATAACCCTGCTGGGAGGGTTCAGGAGTGCCATGTTGGTAGACAAAGCACTGCTCTATTTTGTCCCTCACCTTAACAGGCACGTGTCACCTGTACTAGGTGGCTCTATCCAGCAGAAGGAGAGAAGGTGGGAATGAGTGCCATCGTGGTTCAGACACTGTCCCGTGGGGTCACCTTAGCCTAGTCACTTCATATGTGGAGGGATTCCTGGGAGCAGGCTCTGTGCTAAGGTGCTGGGGAAACAAAAATAAAATAATGTCCGTGTTCTCAAGGAGGAGCTCACAGTCTAGTGGAGAAGGCAGACCTGCAGTTTAATGATGACTATTTCATGATGTCCTTGCTCTGCAGAGGAGGTGAGCAGCACAGTGGGAGCACGGAGGGAATCAGGACCTCCGTGCTCCCACTTGCTAGAGGAGGCAGGGCTGAGATACAATGAGAAGAGTTATTTGCCAGGTGGACAAAAGCAGAGGTCATTGAGTTTAGAAAGTGGGTTCAGGTTGGGTGCAGTGGTGCACATCTGTAGTCCTAGCTACTTGGGAGGCTGAGGCAGGAGGATCCCTTGAGCCCAGGAATTTGAGGCTGCAATGAGTTATGATGGTGCCACTGCACTCAAGCCTGGGTGACAGAGTGAGATCCTGTCTGAATAAACAAACAAAAAGCAGCAGACTCAGCAAGTGCAAAAGAATGAACATGTGGCAGGGAAATGTGGAATAACTTGGAAGAGCTGGATAATACAAAGTGGCACGGTGGCAATGATGGTGGGTGTTAGGCTGGCGAGGCATTGGGAGGCATGAAGGATTTCAAGCAGGGGATGGACACAACCAGATCTGTGTGTTGGCAAGTCTGCCTGGGCTGCCCCATGGAGGGCATGATGGGGGTGGGGAGGACACCCCGAAAGCTGATACCGTGATCTGGGTGAGATGGGGTGGGGTAGGGGAGGCACCCTAAGGCTGGGCAGTGAGAAAAGTAACAGGATTGAGGGATTGTGCTTAGCTGGTTTGGGCTTGAGTGACTGGGTAATTGGGGCACCATCCATCCCAGTAGGGAAACGGGAGGTGTGTAGGTTTAATGGTGAGGATGGAGATGCATATGCATTAAGTTTGGGGACCTGATGATTTGAGGTGCTCATGGGACATCCAAAGTGAGATGTCTGAGGGAGAGTTGATATAAAGATTTGGAGGCCAAAAGAAAAGTTAGGGCTGTAGTTTGATATTTGGGGCTCATCATCCTACATCAAATGCAGATGAGTTAAGGGGCCACAGAATGCTCTGGAAGCTGCACAGGATGACTTTGGTGCCCTGTGCATCCACCGTTGGCATTCGCCATTCCCCTGCATGCTGAGGCTTCTGCCTGCATCCCTGCAATTCTGCCAGAGGCCTTCTTTGCAGACAGAAGCAGGCTGTCTGTCCTGTACATGGGACAGGCTAGGAGTGCCGTGGAGTTGATGACTCCAGAAGCAGCCTTCAGCCAGTGACAGATGAGAATTGGATGATGAAAACTCCATCTTCCCCTCCCGTAGGTGTGTTCTGCCATCTCCCAGGGGCTTCCAGTGGGATTGCGTTTGAGTTCCCAGTTGCCCACAGGTGCTTGTCCGTCCTCCTCCATTGGCTTCCTCCCTCTTTCTACGTCACTCTTCCATTTCCCTACAGTGCTTCCTGGGATCACCTGCCAAGTCAATGAATCTCATGCTCATCCTTATCTCAGAGTCTGCTTCTGGGGAACCCGTTCTAACACACTGGTTTCCTTCAGTAGGACACCCGTCTGCATTGACTGCTTCCTGTCTTGATTGCTTCTTCATGTTTCCAGCATGTCTTGACTCTCAACTGGCCTGGAAGTGGCTTCAGGGTGTTTTCATCTCTGTGTCTCCAGCACCAGGATGCCAGGGGAAGGGATTCCTCAGCAAGCGGTTGTTGGATATATGAATGAATAAACCCACCAGTGGCTTCTCATTGCTTGTCGGATCGAGACCCAACTGTTCAATAAGCTTCACAAGGCTCCTTCTCACCTCTCCACCTCCACGTCCCACCACCCTCTCCTCTACCCTCTGAACTGCAGTCACTCAGGCCTCTCCTCCTCTTCCTCTTCAATTTTCCATGTGCTTTCCTCCCCGATGGCACGTGTGGCACATGCGGGTCTCTGCCTGACTGCTCCTTCGCCAAGCCATCCTCTTGACACAGTACTAGTTCACACCTCCTCCCCCATCCTTCCCTTAGCACTCCTCCATTTCCCCCTCCCCGCCCCCTTCTCGCTCAGGCATCCTCTCCGCAGCAAAGATGTCCCTGACCACCGTCCCCAGCCCAGACCAGTTGGGGCCCTACTGTTCTAACCTCCTGTAGCACTCTGTATATTTCTTCATGCTCCCTATCATTGACTTAGGTTATTTATTTATTTATTTTTTTTAAGGTGAAGTTTTGCTCTTGTTGCCCAGGCTGGAGTGCAATGGTGCGATCTCCGCTCACTGCAACTTCCGCCTCCTGGGTTCAAGCGATTCTCCTACCTCAGCCTCCTGAGTAGCTGGGATTACCGGCGTGCACCACCACGCCCAGCTAATTTTTGTTTTTTTTGTATTTTTAGTAGAGATGGGGTTTCACCGTGTTGGCCAGGATGGTCTCGAACTCCTGACCTTAGGTGATCCACCTGCCTCAGCCTCCCAAAGTGCTGGGATTACAGGTGTGAGCCACCATGCCCAGCCTTGGAATTATTTAAATAATGCTTAGACTGATGTTTCTCAAACTTTTCTGTGTGAACCACGGGAAGAAATACATTTTATGCCAGGACCCAGTTCACGTAATACATGTATAACTGAATGCTTATCCTTACTGCGTGGGCTACACTGACAATTTTCTATCCCATTCGGTATTGCATTTAAAAAAATGCTGGCTGTGACTCACTAAATGGACTATAGGCTGGCAGTTGGGAAAAGGTCTAGACAACAAGGTAGATGCCTGCAAATTCAGGAGAGTAGGGACTTAATTCACTTGTACTCACTGCTGTCCCCCAGGGACAATCCCTCAATCCTTTCTGGGTGTCTGGCACCCAGAAAGGTGCTAATCAATATTTGTTGAATGACCATATGATAGGAACAAATATGTATGAATGAGTGAATGAATTGTCTGCCCCACCCAGACAGGAAAGTGTGGCTTCTATCAGATTTTGCTGTTACCGAAAAATACCAGCCCACTTCCTGTGGCTTTGATCTGCAGCCTTAATTCTAAACTGCCCTGCCTCAGCCAACAGCTATCTGCAGCTCATTTCCTGCTTTCTGGCCATCTTATCTCTCTCTCCAAACATTCCTCAGCTTTCTCTTTTTAGGTAAGTATACCCAGAGCCCCACTTCTTCCTCTTGCAACTTTGGCAGCACAGGGTGGGGCTGCCCTTTTGGGCCAAGTACTTCCCAGATCTCAGGCTCCTGGGGTGTGGGGCCTTTCTGGGTCAGGTGTGTCCTTCTGATTCCAGCCTCCTGGGGGGCAGGTGCTAGGGCTGGGGCTGGGCATCGGTCCACATCCTGTTGATGGTCTTTGGGACAGGATGGGGGATGAGGATGGAGGGTAGACATTGATGAAATAACCATGCAGATGTCTAATTATGGACTGTGAAAGAGGCTATGAAGGAAAAGTCAAGGTTGCCTTGAGAATGTGTAACAAGGGACATGCCTATAGGGGATCAGGGAGAGCTGCCTCAATTAATCCAAGATCTGAATACAATCGAAGCTAGCCAGGCAAAAAGGGTAAAGGAGAGAGAAAGAACTTGCAGATGGAAGAGACTGCAGGTGCAAAGGTCCTAGGGTAGGAGTGAGTGATAGCGGTCCTGTTGAGGAGCTGAAGAAAACTCAGTGCAGCTGGTGGACAAAGACAGAAGGATTTACAACAAGGAGGCCAGAGAGGCACCTGGGGGCCAGCCCCAGTGCACCAGCTTAGAGGTTTTGGATTTACCTTGAGAACAGTGGGAAGCAACAGAACGTTTGTAGAAGCGTGGTGACATTGTGTTTGTTGTTTTTTTATTTGTTTTTGATTATTTATTTTTATTTTTATTTATTTATTTTTGAGACAGAGTCTCGCTCTGTCGCCCAGGCTGGAGTGCAGTGGTGCTATCTCGGCTCACTGCAATCTCCGCCTCCTGGGTTCAAGGATTCTCCTGCCTCAGCCTCCTGAGTAGCTGGGAGTACAGGCACATGCCACCATACCCAGCTAATTTTTTTGTATTTTTAGTAGAGACGGGGCTTCACCCTGTTAGCCAGGATGGTCTCAATCTCCTGACCTCGTGATCTGCCCATCTCGGCCTCCTAAAGTGCTGGGATTACAGCAGTGAGCCACAGTGCTCAGCCCTGTTTTGGTTTATTTTTGAGACAAGGTCTTGCTCTGTCGCCCAGGCTGGAGTGCAGTGTCACGATCATAGCTCACTGTAGCCTTGACCTCCTGGGATCCAGCAATCCTCCCAAGACATTGTGTTTTGAAAGATCCTCTGGGTGTGGTATGGCTAAAGGGTTGGGGAGCTGATCAAGTGCAGAGGGCAGGAGCCTAGGGTGGTGGTGGTGGAGATACAGGCACACGACTGGCTTTGAGAAATACAGTACTTAGTAAGTACAGTCCAATATAGTCCAATACAGTAGAGTTGAATTTGTCCATTCAACACTTTTAAACACCATGACTCTAAGGACCAGAGAGCCAGGCGGGTTCTGCCTTTAGGCAGATCTCAGTCTTTCTGGGAGTGCAAGTTGGAGGCAGATTGGCCAGGCTGAAAGTGCAAAGTGCTCAGGGAGGTTCCAATAGCAAGCATGCGTCTTGGAGTGCATGCCCAGAGGAAGAAGGGGCACCTTCAGTGGGTGCTTTCCTGCAAATACTGTTTGAGTTCCAGGCAGAAGAGAAAACGGGGCGCTGGGAGAGGATTCATTAGGGTCTCCTCCCTGACTCCTCACCATCATTTGTAGGACTTTTGGCTACAGGGATCTTGCCTGCATTTCACCGGGGCCTATAGTAGGGCTGAGAGTGTGAGAGGGAACAGGGGTCTCCCCAAGTGCCTGGGGCAGCCGAGCCTTGTAGGTCAGGTAAGGGTGGCATCCAGACTGGGCTCTCAACTCTCCTCTTCCTGCCTCTGACTCACTCTCCTTGGAAGTGCATTCCTCTGTAAACCTGCTTACTCACAGAGTCTCCGCCTTCCACCTGCAGGCCTGCGCCCTTCCCTGGGGTGTCTCAGTGAGCAAGCCTGAGCCCCCACCCCTATCCCCGCATCCCCATCCCCAAGTAAGGCCTGGGTCTCCCCCTTGGAGTGGGAGCTCCCTGAGGGCAGGGCAGGGATATTTCTTTGCTTGGTGATTAGGGCTCCTCCGAGGCCTTGAGGAGGGTTTCTCACCCACAGGCTTGTTGCCAGCCACCCTCCCGCCACCCCTCTGCCCCTCAAAGGGCTCTGAGGGATCCTCCTGTTATATGGAGTGGCAGGTTGTGGGGTGGGTTTATGGGGCTCCAGCTGCCTCCCCAACTACTTTTCTGCTGCTGAGGACTGTCTAGAGGGCTTCACACCCTGGTTGTGGGGAGTATACATAGTCCCTGAGGGTGCTTCCCCATCAGAGCCCACTCTGTCCATTTCATCCAAAGAGCCCCAGGGCGTACTCTCTGCTGTAACTGGAAATTGGGCCAGGTTTAAAGGACTGCTGGGGGCTCATGGAGATCAGCTTGTGCTCTCCAGCCTGGCTTTCCTGACTCCTGGGAGCACTGACAGCAGTGCCGTCTCCTGACAGCGTCTGGCTCCCTCCTCTGCCCCCCGCCTGGGCTCCTGGGTCTGCTTTATAGACCCGCAGCAGAACTGCACAGAGAGGGTAAGAGCTGCCTTCTAGTCAGCAGAAGTTCAGATGGAAAGAGACTCTGCTGACCAGCACCAGGGCATCTGGGACCATGGCTGGTCCTCAGGGCTGGGAGCTCACAGTCACCTACTCCAGTCCCTGCCTTCCTGCCAAGGGGAGGACCCTCTCCAATGTGAGCTGGGACCTGAAGCAGGAGCCTTTCCTTGCTCTGGTCTCACTACACTTTGGTGTCCACCCAACCTCCTAAGATCACATCAAGGGGCTCTTGGGAGAATAGGACGCCGGCTCCCCCCACCTGCCCCCTGCATCCCAGCACTCTCAGACTTTGGATGGTGTAGCACGGAACTGTAGAGCTTTAAAGAAGCCAGCAGAGTTTAGGGGAAGAGAAAAACAGTTGATCTCTAACAGGCATTCTAAGTGGAGTCCTTGACAGCTGGGAGCAGCTCCACAGGCTTCAAGGTGTGGGTGAAGCAAAAAGACCAACTAAGACCCAGGGAAGCAGGAGGGACTACGGGAAGATCAGAGGGCACTGGGGGCAGCCTGTGCCTTTGAGGGCCTCAGAAATATCCCACACACACTCCCTTCTGGAAGGACTGAGGAACAAGCTCTTGGGAATCGCATCCAGATTGGTCAGAGCCGGTCGGGCGTGATGGCTCACACCTGTAATCCCAGCACTGTGGGAGGCCGTGGTGGGCAGATCACCCACAGGTGGTCAGGAGTTCGAGACCAGCCTGGCTGACATGGCGAAAACCCGTCTCTACTAAAAATGCAAAAATTAGCCAGGTGTGGAGGCGTGCACCTGTAATCCCAGCTACTTGGGAGGCTGAGGCAGGAGAATCACTTGAACCCAGGAGGCAGAGGTTGCAGTGAGCCAAGAGGGCACCACTGCACTCCAGCCTGGGCAACAGAGTGAGACTCCATATTGAAGAAAAAAACAAAAAAACAAATTGGGCAGAACCACTGGGGTAAAATAGGCAACAAGCTCAGAAGGTTTACATATTTGGGGGGTGAGGGTCAGGGGAGGTGTCCCATGGAGGTGGTCTCAAAGGGAAGCCACGTGTTGAATACTTCCAGTACCAATAGCAGGGTGGGGGGATCCAGGAGTAGTGAAGCAGTGAATCCCCCAGCCCATTCCCACCCCTTACTCTGGAGCCTCCTCCTAAACTTACAGGAAAATCCTTATTTAATAACAATCAACAGAACAGGATTATGAACAGACGCCATACAGAGGTATTTGTAAGAAAGAAGGTGGATGCCAGAATCCTTTCTTCAAACAGAAGCTTACCAGTAAGTGCAGACTAATACAACAGGTAGGTCAAGGCTAATCCAGTTGGAGGGGGTGCTGGTGGAGGTGGGCACTGAGGGAGGGGGTCAGTGCCCTAGCCGTCCAGCCCTCTCCATCCTCCTGCACACCCTACCTGGGTTCTATGCAGCCCGATGTTTCCCCACCCCCTCCTATGCAATGAAGGAGGGAGACACAGAGAGGGAGGGCGGCTTCCCCAAGATCACCCAGGGTACTGGTTTGTGGTGGAGTGGGAAGGCGTCATGAGGCCTCCTGCCCAGCACTCCCTCTCTTACCCCAGCCTGTCTATTGCCGCCTGCATCCCTCCATTCACACAGTGTCTTCTCCTGCCAGACCCCAGCAGGACACAGCGGACAGGACAGGTTCCTCTGGGTCTGCCCGAAGGACTCAAAGTCCAGGGACAAGAGTCGCTTGGTGGCCTCAGGAAGGAGAGAAGGAGGCACTGTTTGGGATGGGCCGGGGGAAGTGGAGGTGGGATGCAGGGCTGTGAAGTCCTCCTGGCAGCCTAGGCTGTGTGTGGGGCGTGGCGGGATGTCAGAGGGTCTGTGTTGAGGCCTAGCCCTGTCTCCTCTACAGTGGAGGAACTCCTTTGGGACTCAGTTTTCTTACTTGTAAAATGGGGCCACACTCTGCCCTTCCAGCTTCATGTTGCTGAAGGGAGGCTCTAAGGAGACGGAATCTTCCTGTTCCTGTAACAAGATGCCGTGAGCGAATCATACTCTCAGCCTGGCCCCCAGGAGTCTCCTGCCTTCGGGCTTCTGGAGTTCCCTGCTCCACTCTGACCCCCAGGGAGAGTCCCCAGGTATCCTCCCCGCTGTGGAGGGTGCCCTCGCAGTCCTTCCTGAGCTGCCCCAGGATGAATGGCTCCACAGGGAATGTTTTCCCACTCTGCAGGAAGTGGAGCATGGCTGAGAAGAACTCCCTGTGGTCAGATCACCCCCGTCCCCAGACGCCCACAGACACAAACACATACATATCCTGAGGTATTGAAGAAGAATTCACCACACCCTGAAGATTGCTTTCCACAAAGCACTCCCTCCAAGCCCTGAGTCACCCAACTCCTTCACTCTGGACACCCTGCCAGGAACAAGGATATTTGTCCTTTCAGCAGACATGGGTTCAAGTCCCTGCTCCACTGCTAACTAATGGCATGGCCTGGGTCAAGCATTACTTGCTAATCTCAGTTTTTTCATAGGTAGAATAGGGACAATAGCATCAACCTTATATGGTGGTTGTGAGGATCAAATGAGATAATGTGTGTGTGGCAGGAGGAAAGCCATCTGGGGGGTAAGTGTTCCATCCCAGTCTCTCCCTTCTCTCTGCTCATCAGAGAAAATCCTGACTTGGCCTATTTGAATTGTGTGTGTGTGTGTGTGTGTGCGCGCGCGCGCCTCCCTTACTGTCTAAGAAAGGTGCTGATTTATTGGAATAGTCCTTAGGCATAGGCGATGTAGAACTGGGAGGAGAAAGAGAGAGGGAAGAAGGATCGGCAGCAAGACTGAGGGAGGAGGGAGGTTTGAGCAGCTGTAATGGGCGAGGGAAGAGAGTGGGTGGGAGAAAGGAGATTTGAGAAGCATCGCTATGATCCATGAATCTTTGTAGTCAAGTTTAAGAAATTCAAGTAAACAGAGTTATTGTGAAATTATTATTTTTTGGTTGCTATTCTCTCTCTCCTCTCCCTCTCTCTCTCTTTTTTTTTTTTTTCTTTGAGATGGGGTCTTGCTCTGTCACTTAGGCTAGAGTGATGCAGTGGTGAGATCATAGCTCACTGCAGCCAATCTTTTTTGTAGTGACAGGGTCTTGTTATATTGCCCAGGGGTGGTCTCAAACTCCTGGCTTCAAGTGATCTTCCTGCCTTAGCCTCCCAAAGTGCTGGGATTACAGGCATGAGCTACTGCGCCCAGCCTGGTTGCCATCCTTGATGATAACACAGCTTTCAGACTGGACCATTTGCGTGACGGCCTTATAAGTGATACCCCTACGTAACATGCTTAGCACACAGTAGGGACACAGTAGGCACAGTGACTGGTGCTGTATCCTCTCAATTTGGATGACACTTGTGTGCACGTGTACTGTCTCCCGTATTGGACTCGGTGTTTCCTGAGTGTGGGTGGGATCACATCAGCCTGGGAGCGACCTGAAGCCTGGGACTCTATTTTGTTTCCCTACCCTCCCACCCCCCGCCGTATTAGATGAGAAGCTCCTTGAGGAAAGGGATTCTTCCCGTCCTGCTTTCTTCAATAGACCTGCGACTCCCAGTGTGGGTGATGCTCTTCCTCCCTTTGGCTCTGCTCGAGGCCTGAGAACAGGATCCTGCTCACAGATTGTGTCTTAGCTCCATATTTGTCTGACTAATGGGCCTAACTCTGCCTGGGTGGGAGGTGAAGGTAGAGGGAGGAAGAAGGCAGAGCTCAAGACCTGAGGTGTTTTCTTCTGACTTGTGCTGCCCAAGGGGCTAAAGAGAAGAACAGAGAAAGCATCCTGCCCCAGCCCTGCCCCGCAGCTAAACGTGATTCTAGAGAATGAATAATTCCATCCCCACCCAGTGGGTTCTCAGAATTCCAGGTGAGCTCTGTCTGGTCTAACTGTCTTTCTTCCTCTGACTCTGTCTCATGGGGTGGGGCAAGGGCCAAGCCAAACCAAGGATCTGTCTCGTGGAGTGGAACGTGTTTACTTGTGTTTGGCAAAGTGGCAGGGTTGGCTACAGAGGTCATGACAGCAGCTCAGAAGCTCCTGCAAGAAAGGAACAGAGTGCGTTGTGGACAAGTTAGAATCTGTCTGAGTCATAGCTTGGCTTCCTTTCTTCCTCCCTCCCTCCCTCTCTCCCTTCCCTTTTCCCTCCTTCCCTCCCTCCCTCCCTCCCTCCCTTCCTTCCTTCCGTCCGTCCTTCCTTCCTTCCTCTCTTTCTCTTTTTCTTTCTTTCTTTTTTATTTTTTTGAGACAGGGTCTTACTCTGTTGCCCAGGCTGGATTGCAGTGGTGCGATCTCAGCTCATTGCAACCTCCACCTTCCGGGCTCTAGTGATTTCTCCTGCCTCAGCCTTCCAAGTAGCTGGGATTACAGGTGCATGCCACCATGCTGGGCTAATTTTTGTATTTTTAGTAGAGATGGGGTTTCACCATATTGGCCAGGCTGGTCTCAAACTCCTGACCTCAAGTGACCCACCTGCCTCGGCCTCCCAGAGGGCTGAGATCACAGGCGTAAGCCACCATGCCCGGCCATGATAGCTTGGCTTTCATATCTCTGCCTGGCAGTGGGTTTGGGATCTTCATAATCCAGTTCAGTTTGCTGCAACTCAATTAGACTCCAATACTTATTGATTGCCCACTATATGCTAGCTATAGGACTGGGTGCAGAGGAAATATGAGGAATCAGATCAAGACACTCCCTTTAAAGAATCCCTCTCTACTAGAGGGACAAGTGTGTGCAAAGCTCTCTTTGTTGCAGAGAGATTTGAACTACAGCAGAGGTGTGAACAGGTGTCAGGGGAACACAGAAGAAAGAGCAGTTACTCTTCTGGAAGGTTGGAGAAGACTTTGTGAATATGGGGATGTTTGATTTGAACCTTGAAGAACAAGTAGAGACCCAAGAGGTACAGAAGAGAGGAGGTGGAAATAGCATGAACGAGGTGGGGCGTGGTGAGTAGTCTGGTATGGAGTGGGAAGGAGGAATAGCAATGAGCATTTATTGAGCACCTACTAATCACTGGATTCTGTGCTAGGTGCTCTGTGTATGTATTATCTCACTTAATCCTCACAGCAATCTGAGAAGGTAGGTACTGATGCGGGAACTAACATTTGGAGAGAACAGATGGTTGAACCAGGATTTGAATCAGGTTTGTTTGACTCCAAACTCCATGCTCTTTTTTTTTTTAATCATGCCAGTGGTTTTCCCAGTATATTCTACAAAATTTTTAGGGTTCTGAGGAGGTGCTTTAGGGACACGTATAATTTTAGTTTCATATTTAAAATATATTATAATCAACAGACACTGAAATGTGTTATGTAACAAAAAAAAGCTTTCCTTCCATCTCTGTGCATATTTTTGAGTTTCTTGTAAATGTGTCATTGATTAGAAGGACTGCACAGTCTGCTCAGGTCTGTCCATGTAAAAGCACACACCCATGCGCACCAGCCTTCATTACAAGGTCAGTGGGACTTTCAATCCAAGACGGTTGACTAAATGCACATGGGCTTATCTTTACCTCTTCCAGAAATGTCTTTGTAATAAATAATAAACATATCAATGCTTCCAAAGGAGAATTTGAATTGGGAGGGGGCACCTGTGGACAAGAGAAATCCCAACAAATTTCTGGAGAAGTGGTTCGATGGGGAATGATGACTGAGTAAGCAGGACAGAGGAAGCTGCAGTGTGGAATGCACATGGCTGGGTTTGCAGCCAAAGAGGGAGCTGACCCACCTGCAGAGGCCCAGAGAAGCTCAGGACTTGGATGTGCTAGGTGCAATGGAGGGTGGGAAAGGGATATGTGGCTGAAAAGGGGCAGCTTAATTGGAAGTCTAAAAATGGAACAGTTAACTTCCCTGACTCTTATATGCAAACTGTTCAGCCAGCAGATGTGTGCTCTGTCCCTCATTTTGCTCCTTCCCCTAATTTCTTCTTTAAAGAAATTAAACTGCCTGAGGAAGACTAGGATAGCTGGGTTTTAAGGTGGCATCTGAGAGCAAGGCACATTGCAGGCTGACATTTAGAAATCTCAAGGCATAAAGATCAGTTTACGTGGAAACAAAGCCTGCCATTCATCTCCTCTTATCCATGTATACAGAGCTTCCAGGAAACTTTTCTACTGCTTTATTCTTAAATATGAATGGACAACCATAAGCCAGAAGCTATTTGAGGAAGCCTGAAATATGAAATAGAGAGACTAAGATAAACAAAGTGAAAATAAGACCTCTGAGGAAACAAAGACAATTCATACGTAGAACAGAACTTAAAAAAAGAATTCAAGAAGACAGTGAATCTATAAAACATGAGTAGTGATATGAAAAAAGAAACAATTAGAGAACACAAAAGCCCCAGACATAGAAAATGTAATTAAAATTTATTGGAAATGTTGAAAGTTAAGGTCAAGGTAATCTCTCAGAAAATAAAGCAAAAGGGTAAAGAAACAGAATTTTATTAGATAATATATGAGACATAAAAAATAAATACAGGAGGTCCATGTTTGATTTATAAAGATTTCAGAGAGAAGAGAGAAATCAAGGGAGAGAATTTTCAAATAAATGACTGAACAGAATTTTTTAGACACAAAACACTCCAGCCTTCAGAATAACAGGATTCATCAAGCCCCCAGCATAAAAAATACACAAGAATCAGACATTTCAGAATACTTCGGAAAATGAGAAGATGCTAAAAGTTTCCAGAGAGAAAAAAATCACCTATAAAGGAATGAAAATCAGAAAGGCTTCAGACTTCTCACTAGCAGCATTGGATGCCAAGAGACAATGATGCAATCTCTTCCAAGTTCTGAGAGAGACTGATTTTCAAATTAGAATTCAATACCTAGCTAAACTGTTTACTGGTTAAGAGGGCAGATCAAAGACACTTTAAGACACATGAGGACTAAGGAAGTTTACTTCCTATAGACTCCTTGTGGTAATGCTGCTGGAAAAAAAACAGCAATAGAGATGTGCAGCAGTAAAACAAAGGAGAAACCAAGAATGAGAAAAACATGGAATTTTTGTCAGCTTATAAGTTAGCTTGGTATGTAGTTTTAATTAATTTGTTTATTTAGTGTGTGTTTTCTGTTATTACGTTTAGGTATCAGAGTTATGCCAGCATTGTAAGATGAACTAAGTTTTCTACCTTTTTATTCTCTGAAAGTGTTTGCACAGGGAATAATCTCCTTCTTGAATGTTTGCAAAAACAATTGTCCACATCTTTTTTTAAAAAACACTTTTTGGACAATATTTTCTATTTTCTTTCACCATTTTGTGCCCTTTGTGGCAGGTCATTCTGCTACCCAATATTCATTCTTTTTCCTTTATTGAAAAGAATCCAATTTTGCCAAGTTCAAAGTTAAATTTCATGGACTCCCTTTCAGAGAGTGGGGCAAGTGACACAGTTTCGGCCCACGAGATGAAAACACACATTTACTGAATAGAGTTTCTGGAAAAACTGTCAGTTTCCTGATAAAAAGGGACAGACTTAGCTGTCCCTTTGTCCTCCCTGCCTTGTCTGGAATGTAGACAGGATGCCTAGATGTGGAGGAGCAATCTTAAAAGTGTGAAGACAAAAGCCACTTTCTAAGGATGGTGGAGCAGAAAGGCAGGAGTCTTGCTCCCTGGCACCATCATGGAGCATGACCCAGCCCAGATCTGCCCCCCTCTGAATTTCCTGTTGCATTAGAAAAATATGTCCCTTTTTAGTTTAAGTTACTGATCTCAATTTTCTGTTATTTGCAGCAAATTCACTTTCAATCGATACAACCTTTCACCTCAGAGCTGCTTCTTGTAACACAGAAGTTTTCAGATTCTATGAAAAGGTATTGAGTGAATTCAAGGCTCTGTTAAGGAGGCAACTGTCTCCCCTCCCCATTCTCCTATCAGCCCATAAAACAGGAACTGACAACCTCTTGGAAGAATTGGGAAGAAACTTTCTGATTTTCTCAGTACAATCTTCACTGGTTCCTCTCTGTGAGAGGAGGAGGGACCTCTTGGGTTGGTGTCCTTGGGAAAAGGGTATCAAGTGTGCATGGCTCAGCCTGTTCCCGGCTCTCTCTCTGGGACTGACCTGACTGCAAGCAGCATGTTCTCTCTCTGCTCCTGCCTCCTCCAGGCAATGAGCACCAGGGTGGGTCCAGCCCTTGCTTGGGAGGACTTCAATAGTCCAGCTGCTCTGCCGTGGTGGATGAGTGAGTTCAAGTCAGAGGAGAAGACATGGAAAGCTCATTTGGGCCTTGGGTCTTAGCCACATCCTCCAGTCCATCTGGACTAGCAATAAAGCTGACATTTTAATCCCTACTTGTCTCCTGTGACTATTTCTCAATTGGATCAGACCTCGGAGAAGTGAGGGGTGTGATTAACTAGCACCCGCAAACCCCAACATCTGTTGAATATTTCGCCCCAGTGGGAAAAGCCAAAGTTAGATGAAAACACTGGTTTAAAATTCTGATAATTATTAGACAATACTTCTCTATCCTTGTTTGTATGTCTTTTGATCTTACTATAAAATGTGTATCACGTGGGTTTTAAAAATTTTTTTATTTTCTTTTGAAGATAAGAGCCTGGATTGAGAGTGATAAGGCTCTTCTGAGTCTTGGCTACCACTTACTCGCTCTGTCCCTTGACTTCTCTGGGCTTCAATTTTACCAATTATATAAAATGAGGAGGTTAGACTAGATGATCCATCAGGGCCATCCCAAGCTTCGTTGTTCTTTCATTCATTTGACACCTTTTTATTGAGTATGTGTTGAGTGCATGCTGGCAGCTGGCTCTGTGATGTACAAAACAAACCTGGCCCCTGCCATTTGGGGTTTAGAGTCTCATAGAAGAGACAGACATCAAACACACCACAAATAAGTGGATGATTACAAATATTTCACTTGTTTAGCCATTAAATGTTCCTAAGTGGTCATTTGGATTGTGAAGATTCCTACTTCTTCTCAGTTATCCACACTCAGGGCAAACCTTGCAGAGTCCAGCAGTCACACACAGCGGTGCCACTACTGCAGCTGTGTCCCAGCCATTGTGCTCAGAAAGACAACAAAGAGGCTTCCAAAGGGCTGGCCTTTCGGATTAAAAAAAAAAAGTTAAGCATTTTTAAAAAAGTCACAAATGAGTAACATGCTTGTTATAAAAATTTAAGCAATAAAGAAAAAAAATTGAAAGGAAAAAATCTTTCCCTTGTCCCCTCCAAGCCCACTTGGAGAAAGAAATAATGGGTAGATGTGTGTCCTTCCATCAAGCTGCATATTTAACTGCAGGCTCCAGGAGGGCAGGGATGGCATCTGCCTTACCCACTGCTGTATCCCTGGTGGGTGCCCAGGAAATACTTGCTGACTGAACTAATGCATAAGTAGTAATCGCACATAAAGGCTCATAGATAGCTATTTTTTTAAAGATTGAAAAGGAAATCATGCTACATATGTTTTTTTTCTTGCACCTTCCTTGTTTTTTTTTTTTTTTCACTCAAAAATCTGTCGTGGAATCCCTCCATGTATTGGTTCCTAATTTATCCATTCCCCTTGTGATGGGTTGAATTGCATCGCCCTCAAAAGCTACATTGAAATCCTAATCCCGAGTCAGGCACTGTGGCTCACACCTGTCATCCCCAGCAACCTGGGAGGCTGAGGTGGGCGGATGACTTGAGGTCAGGAGTTCGAGAACAGCCTGGCCGACATGGTGAAACCCTGTCTCTACTAAAAATACAAAAATTAGCTGGGCATGGTGGTGGATGCCTATAATCTCAGCTACTCAGAAGGCTGAGGCAGTAGAATTGCTTGAACCAGTGAGCTGAGATCATGCCACTGCATTCCAGCCTGGGCGACAAAGTGAGATCCTGTTTCAAAAAAAAAAAAAAAAAAAAAAAAGAATTCATAGGTACCTAATCCCCGGTACCTGTGAATGTTACCTTATTTGGAAATAGGGTATTTGCAGATGTGATCAAGTTAAGATGAGGCCATGCTCTATTAGGGTGGATCCTAATCCAATATAGCTGGTGCCCTTATAAAAAGAGACAGAGACTACGGTCATAAAAAAGAATGAGTTTATGTCTTTGCAGGGAAATGGATGAAGCTGGAAGCCTTCATTCTCAGCAAACTAATACAGGAACAGAAAACCAAACACCGCATGTTCTCACTCGTAAGTGGGAGTTGAACAATGAGAACACATGGACACAGGGAGGGGAACATCACATACCGGGGCCTGACGGGGGTTGAAGGGCAAGGGGAGTGAGAGCATTAGGACAAATACCTAATGCATGTGGGGCTTAAAACCTACGTGACAGGTTAATAGGTGCAGCAAAGCACCATAGCACGTATATACCTATGTAACAAACTTGCACGTTCTGCACGTGTATCTTAAAGTAAAAAAAATGAACTTAAAGTAAAAAAAAAAAAAAAGAGTGAGCGTGAGAGAGAAACAGAGACACAGGGAGGATGTCACACAATGACAGAGGAAAGATTGGTGTGATGCAGCTGCAAGCCAAGAAGCGCTGAGGGCAGATAGTCGCCCGTCAGAATCTAAAAGAGGCAAGGAAGGAGTTTTCCCAGAGGGAACAGAACCCTGCCGACACCTTGATTTGGGACTTCTGGTCTCCAGATTGCAAAACAATCCATTTCTGTTGTTTTAAGCCGCTCAGTTTGTCGCACTTGATTACAGCAGCCCTAGGAAATGAATCCCTACCTCTTCAGGTGTATTTAGGTTGCTTCCAGTGTTGAACTGTCACAACAATGAAAACTGCTTCCATGGACTGTTTGGAGAGGGGAGCCCTAGGAGGTTTTTTTTTTTTTTTTTTTTTTTTGAGAAAGGGTCTCACTCTGTTGCCCAGGCTGGAATGCAGTGGCGTAATCTTGGCTCACTGCAACCTCTGCCTCCTGGGTTCAAGCAATTCTTGTGCCTTAGCCACCTAAGTAGCTGGGACTAACAGGCGTGTGCCACCACGCCCGGCTAATTTTTGTATGTTTAGTAGAGAAGGGGTTTTGCCATATTGGCCAGGCTGGTCTCGAACTCCTGATCTCAAGTGATCTGCCTGCCTCAGCCTCCCAAAGTGCTGGGATTACAGGCGTGAGTCACTGTGTCCAGCCCCACCCTTTTTTTTGAGATTGGGTCTCACTCTGTTGCCCAGGCTGGGGTGCAGTGGTGTGATCATGACTCACTGCAGCCTCAACCTCCCAAACTCAAGGGTTCCTTCTACCTCAGCCTTCTGAGTAACTGGGACTACAGGTGTGTACCACCATGCCTGGCTAATTTTTTGTATTTTTTTTTTTTTTTTGTAAAGACAGGGTTTTGCCATGCTGCCCAGGCTGGTTTCAAACTCCTAGCCTCAAGTGATCCTCCCACCTTGGCCCCTCAAAGTGCTGGGATTATAGGTGTGAGCCACTGTGCCTGGCCCTGTTTATTCTTGTCTCCAGGAAACCCGTGGAGTAATCATAGACCCTAGCCTTGGGGCCTTAGCATCAGCTCATAACCTTGGCAGGATTGCCAGCTAAAATATGGGACACCTGAGTCATATTTGGGACATACCTATGTTACAAAATTATTTGTTTTTTATTTGAAATTCCAGTTTAACAGGGCTTCTGTATTTTTCTTTGGTAAACCTGACAACCCTAAACCTCAATCTCTGCCATTGTAATCCTGAGCAGTTGGGCTGTGAGCAGCCTACACTATCCCGGAAAGAGCCTGAGGTTCATGGTTTTCTGCCTGGTGACTGTAGGAGCACTGGAAGATCTCTCTTCGTCCTGGATCTCTGGCTCTCTCTTAGCATCCTGAGTGTTCTCAGTGGGACCTGGATGTCCTGCGGCACCTGCCTCCTCCAACAGTGCCCAGCTAAGCTTCTCTTCTGCCCATCTCAGCAGCAATGTGCTCATTCGCTGCACCCCACCTTTGCCTTGGCAGTGCCTGTCCATCTCCCTCCAGCCTGCTCTCCCCCTACCTACTCACCCCTACTGGGCTTAGGCGAGACAGATGTGGGCCTGGCCCGCAGGGGTCCACAGGGCAGAACTAACTCATCAGCTCTAGGTGTGCTGAGTGGGACTGGAGAGCGAAGGGTGCCATGTGAGCTTGTGAAGACAGTGGCCAGTGCCTCCCAAACTTGCCCTATTTTAAAAATTGCCTAAGGGCTGGTTGGAAATGCTATTCCTGGTTGGAATCAGAGATGTCCTGGGAGGGGAATCATTGTAGCTCAGGGACCTGGCTGAGACTGGAGGCTTGGGGGTGGCCCCTTGCAAGGAAGTGCTGTCCAAGCAGAGGTCTGAAGGCTCAGTAGGAGTCAGGCAGCTGAGGCTTTTGGGGGCTGGGTGGGGATCCAGGAGAGGAAAGAGCATAGCAAATGCCTTGATGGGAGAAGAAGAGCCTGGCCTGTCTGAGGCCAGAGAAGAGGCCACTGTGGTTAGCTTGTGGAGAGCGAACAGAAAGGTGAGTTGAGCTTGGAGAAAGCAGGCGAAACCACATCTGGCCAGGCCTTGTTGGGCTGGTTAAGAATTCAGCCTAAAGCAATGGTAATGGCCTGGGGCGGGCACCAACTGACCCTTTTTCAAAGGCGAGTCCTCAGTTGCCTCCCTCCTCTGATGTTTGATTTCTGAAGGTGCCCATGTTGCCCCCATCCCACCACCCACACTACTCCCAATCTGGCAGAGAGCCACTCACTCACCCAGCAGGGACTTTCCACTGAGTCTGGTGGGGGCGGGGGACCAGAGGGACCAGGGGGACCAGGGGAACCAGGCGGCTGTTGCTTGGGAGAAATGGGTGTGGGCATTTACCAACGGATTTAGAAAGTTTCCATATTAGACAAGTAACTTGAGAAAATACTGCTTTTGTTATTGAGAAGATGCTATAAATGTTCAAGTATGTGGTAGGCATACCACGCATCCTTGTGTAATCCCCTCCCCTGAGCGTAGGCTGGACCTGGCGACTTGCTCCTAATGAGTAAAATATGGTAAAAGTGGGGAATGTCACTTGTGAGATTAGACTATACAAAACTGGGACTCCCCTCCTGCTCACACTCTTCAAGACTTCTTTCTTATGTGTTCTGATGAAGCAGCTGCCATGTTGGAGGCTGCCCCATGGAACGGCCAACGTGCTGAGGAACAGAGGGCACAAGGCAGTGAAAGGCATCGGAGCCTTGAATCCAGTGCTCCACGAGGAACTGAATCCTGCCAGCAACCACTCGAGTAAGCTTGGTATTGGGTCCCCAGTTGAGCCTTGAGATGACTCCAGCTCAGCTGACAGCTTGATTGCAGCCTTCAGAGGTGCTAAAGTGGAGGACTCAGCTAAGCTGCACCTGGATCTGTGACCCACAGAAACTGTGAGATGATAAAAGTTGTTGTTTGAAGACACTGAGCTTTAGGGTACTTTATTATGCATCAAGAGGCAACTAGTACAAAGTATAATTTGGAGAAGACCAGCCATACCTGTACCCCCCTTAAGTATACATTTGTATAAGTTGAAATCATGGTGGGTGCACTAATTTTGAAGTCTTAAAAAATCACTTATCATTATGGGGGAGATATCATTCATCAGGGTCCATGGTCTATGTATGTATCAAAGTCTGGCCAGAAAACAGAAATCACACCAGGTATCTTAACAAAATTTAATATGACGAATTAGATGGCTTAAATAACAAGTACAGTGTGAAAAGTGAAAATCATCAATAACCAATCATCAAAATCACTCTCAGAAAATGTCATATATCATCAGGATCTGGGGCCTTGGAAACTCAAAAGCCAAGAATTATTGAGCTTATTGTTTTTGTTGCATTTAAGCTTCTCTTCTGTTCCTTTGGGGTGTCAGGGGCTGAGTTTATTTTGAACATGAACAGAGAGACTTCTCTCTCCTTGATAAGCGTGATTTGTTGAATTAGCTAGTTAGGTGGGAGTGTAGTGGTGATACACTGTGTGGTAGAAGCATTCTCCATGTTCCCATTCCCCATCACAGTCACACAGCTGTGGATTTCCAGGCCTGATTGTCCATTGTGTTGATATCCCAGTTTATTAAACCACTTCCTTATTGTGGTTCCCAGTTTTTGACCTTTAAAGAAAGACTTCAATGCACGCATGTATGCAGATAACACTTGGCTTCATTTGGATAATTTTCTTAGAATAATTTCCCAGGAAAAGAGATTACTGGGTCAAAGGGGGAGGAAGAGCTTCATGCCTTTTGCTAGTAATTGCTTTACTGCTTTCCAAAGGCACTATACCAACCCAGCATCGACAGTTTATAGCAGATGAGGGGTCAGCTTCAGGGCACCAAGTTATGCACTCTTAGGAAATCAGCTTCCAGGTCCTTCATCAACCACCCAAAAGGGCCTGGAGATGTGAGAAGTGGCGTCCAGCACAGAGAATCCTGGGCTGAGAAGTAGGATGTCTGAAAGTCCAGCCTCGAGGCAGCAGAGTGAGCAGTTGGCAGTATGACCTATGGACAACAGATCCTGAGTTCGAATTCTGCCTTCACCACTGAGTGACCCTGGGCAAGTTACTTAATTTTTCTGAGTCATTAGTTTTTTCATCTATAAAGCAGGAATTATAGCAACACTGAGCCTTGAGGAGGTGAGAGGAAGATTAAACGAGTCATGACGTGTGAAGTGCTTAGACCAGGGACTAGCACTTGGTAAATATGAAGAGTGAGTGTTATCACCATTTCTATTATTCAGACGGAGCCTCCATCTCCATGAGCCCTGCTTCTCTAGTGGCTGACCACCTCCTCTTCTGGGTTGCCACGCGAGACCCCACCCTGGTTCTTCAGTTTTTCCTGGGATCTTCTTGTCCCTCTGAGACCAAGTAGCAGTCTTGGCTTTGAGATACTGACTTGGATGGTCCTCGAATGCCCCCTTGTGGACAGCTGGCTCTCTTTCACTCTTTCAGCTAAAGAGGAAAACCAGCCACGTGTGTGTGTGTGTGTGTGTGTGTGTCTCGGGGTGGGGAAGAAGGTGGGGGAGGCCTCCGTGTTTGCAGACAAAACAGGAAATAGCACGTCATGGCATCTTTCTTGCCGGCTAGGAAGGCATGGGTGTATGGGTCTCTGTACACTTACATAAACATGGAGGGGAGCTGCATGTGCTGGCGTGCAGGTGTGTATGTGGGCATACACTTGATACCACTCTCCTTGTTACTGGGGCCTCTCACTGGGTTCTACTGAGACAATGTGATTAATGTGATTTGAAAAATGAAAGCCCTGTGCGCACACGAGGCCATTGTTATGTAGAATAGCGTGTATAACCATTCTGTTGATCCTTTCACTGATTTGGACATTCAGTCCCACAGTTGTTTATTGAGTACTTACTATGTACCGGGTCTCCTGAGGTCTGGGGAGGCTACAGTGACCAAGACAGAATCTGTTTCCATCCTCTCACAATCCAGTGGGTGAGACAGACAGGTGAGTAAACCTGTGGCGTGCTAGTCTAGCTAGCACTTGGTAAATATTCAGTAAATATGAAGAGTGAGTGTTATTACCATATTCCCAGAGGAGGGGCAGAGTGGTTGTGGAGGGGGAAGGAAGGCTGCCTGGAGGAGGTGACATCTGAGCTGAGCTATGAACTGTGAGTGATCTATCCTCTCCCTGGCTTTGGGGCAGAGGGCTTGGTACAAAAAGCATTGGTGGGATTTTGGAAGTGCAGGCTGTAACCCCAACTCCCTGAGCAAGTCCCTTTTTTGGGCCGGAGTTTCCTGCTGGACTAAGCCAGGGGATTTGGCCATGAAACCCACAGTTTCCATCAACTTTGATGTTTTCTGACCTTTTATTCCCTCAGCCTGAGGAATTCCTGTTTCTTCCACTGGTCTTTCATGCCCCATCCTCTTCCCTAAAGAAATGAAAACCAGACTGAGTGATAGAAAGCAGTGAGACATTGGTATACACATGTAGGACACACACACACTCACACACTCACACACACACACACTCACACACACACACAGACACACACACTCCTCCATTCCCACCCTACCCCTGCTCTGCTGGAAGCCTCCAGCTGTCTCCCAGGTCAGAGTGGTCTGACAAGGGAGGGGTGGAGTGCGGAGGCAGAGTGGAGGTGAGAGCTCAGCAGACCCAGTTTCTTTCATGCTTGGCCACTCAGGCAGGTCACCTTGGGGAGGTTACTGAGCTTCCCAGAGCCTGCTTCCAGCTCAGCAAAGTACATACCCACCTGGCAGGGCTTCCGTGATGATTAGAGCTGCTATATGTGAAATGCACCCCCCGACTCTGTGTAGGACCTAGCAGGCTCTTGGAAAATGGGAGCTGAAAAGTAATGATATTACAAAATATCTAGTGCGGTGGCTCACACCTGTAATCCCAGTACTTTGGGCGGCTAAGGCGGGCAGATCACTTCAGGTCAGGAGTTCAAGACCAGCCTGGTGAACATGGTAAAACCCCATCTCTACTAAAAATACAAAAAAATTAGCTAGGCGTGGTGGCAGGGGCCTGTAATTCCAGCTACTTGGGAGGCTGAAGCAGGAGAATCGCTTGAATCCAGGAGGCTGAGGTTGCAGTGAGTTGAGATCGTGTCACTGCACTCTGGCCTGGGCGACAGAATGAGACTTTGTCTAGAAAAAAAAAAAAAAAAATCCAGTGTGGGTCAGACTCTTGTCTCTGCAGGAGCGAAAGGTGTGATCTTTCCTCCACTCGGATCTTCGCAGTGACAATGGTCTGGGGAGGATAGCAGACATGTACCAAGCTCACTGTAGGTGGTGAGGCACTCTGGTTCCAGTTTAGAATGCAATTTATTACTTGGGTCATTTTGGCCAAGTTACTTAACCTTTCTAAGCCTCAATTTTCTCATCTATAAAACAGGCACTTTAAAATAGCTCCCTTGTGGAAGTACTGTGAGGATTAACTGAGATAATAAATGTAAAAACACTTCATGTAATTCCTGGTATATAGTAAGTGCTCCATAAATTGATAGCTACCTGTATTGGTCAGGATATGCTAACTGGTGTAACAAATAGACCCAAGAATGTGTGATGGCTTAGAGACAATGGAATCTTGTTTCTTGCCCCTCTAATGGTCTAAGAAAATACCAGGTTAGCAGTAAGGCTCAACTAGAGACCAGGTTTCTGACAGCTCTGCCGTTTTTGTTTTTTTTTGAGATGGAGTCTTGCTCTGTTGCCCAGGCTGGAGTGCCGTGGTGCAATCTCAGCTCACTGCAACCTCCACCTCCCGGGTTCAAATGGTTCTCCTGCCTCAGCCTCCCGAGTAGCTGAGACTACAGGTGTGTGCCTGGCTAATTAGCTCTGCCATCTTTAACAGGTATCTTCCAAGATCACTTTGGCCATCGGCCTCTAGCTAGTGGGTGGGGAAGAGAGAGTGGAGAAGGCACATCAGCTTCTTAACTGCCTTGGCCCAGAAATGCCACTTCAGCTCACATTCCATGGGTGAGAACCAGTCACATGGCCCCATCTTAATGCCACGGGGGCTGGGAAATACAGTCACTGACTGGGCAGTGTCAGATCTCAGTGTCAACTCCATATACTTCTCAATGTCAACCCCACGCGCTAGGCAAGGGGAAGCAGGAGTCTTTGGTGACAGAAATGTCTATTCTCATGATTGTTGTTGCTATTTCCATCCAGGACAGAGTGATAAGCACTAGATGGGGGAGGTGAAAGCATAGTAGGAGTCTAAAAAGTGGGGCGATCAGAGATTGAGCTGATCAGGGATCCAGCGGTGCTGCCCAGGGAAGACAGCGTCCAGGGCACTTGGAGAGTTCCACAGGGTGGGATGGAGAGAGCAGGGAGGGAAGGTCACTGTGAGCTGAGGGAATCACATGAACAGTCAACAGGCAGGAAAATCCAGGCCAAGGGAGAGTCCCAGGCGGGAAGGGGTGGAGAGGTGTGCTGGCAGCCCACCCGGAAGGCCTGGAACGTCAAGATAAGGGTGTTGAGACGCGGAGTCACGCACGATCTCTCTGCAGCGTAGTCCAGGGGAGTGGGTGGTTGTGGGATAGGAGTGCCAGGTGGGGAGGAGGAGGTGAGGAGGGAGAAAGAGAAAGCGGTTAGGGGAGGAAAGTCTGGGGTTCACAGAGGAGAGGCTGGAAGGTGCAGGAGGAAAGGGGGCTTGCCTGGCCCCATGCTCATCCTTCTCCCTGAGGCTCTCCAGCTCCTCTGGGGCCCCAGTTGTCACCTGGCAGCCTCCTGCCTGGAGGTCCACCCCCTTGGGCCCCATTGCTCCATCCACAGGGAGAGGCTTGATCTCCTCTTTCTGCTTTGTTCTCCTTCCAGGAAGGAAGTGGCTCCAGATGCTGTGGGTGGGACATTCCTTGGCTCTGCTCGCTGTTCCCAGATTTCTCATGATTCCCGGTGACAGAGCTGGCATCTCTAATCAGCCTCGGAGAGGGGCAGAGTCTTGCTCAAGAACACCCTGCACCTCAGGAAGCCAGAGGCTCTTTTTGAGCTGTCTCAGCCCTCTGAGTGCAAGACCCACCTCCAGAGAGATGCTTTGGCAAGGTGATTCCCCCCCAGGTCTGCTGGGCACCTACCGTGTACCCTGCACTGTGACGGGCACCAGGAGACAAGATGGCTTCTACACTCAGGAGCTTATCATAGATTGGGGGAATGAGATATTACTTAGAGAACTATAAACCCTGGGAAGTACCACAAAAGAGGCACAGACCTATGGGGAACCAAAGAAAGGAGGATTCATGTTAAAATTTACTGGGGGCCGGGCCTGGTGGCTCACGCCTGTAATCTCAGCACTTTGGGAGGCTGAGGTGGGCAGATCACCTGAGGCCAGGAGTTCGAGACCAGCCTGGCCAACATGGCAAAACCCCCTCTGTACTAAAAGTACAAAAATTAGCTGGGCGTGGTGGCAGGTGCCTGTAATCCCAGCTATTCAGGAGGCTGAAGCAGGAGAATCGCTTGAATGGGAGGCGGAGATTGCAGTGAGCTAAGATCGTGCCACTTACAGCCTGGGTGACAAGAGTGAGACTCCATCTCAAAAAAAAAAAAAAAAAAATTACTGGGAGGAAGTGACATTTGTGATGGTTCATGAAGAAAGCATAAGATTCTGACAGGTGAAGATGGCTGGGAGGTTATTTCAGGGAGAAGGGAGAGCCCATGCAAAGATGGAGGAAGGAAGTCGGGGGTGGGGGCTACGCCTGTAATCCCAGCACTTTTGGAGGCTCAGGCAGGCGGATCACCTGAAGTCAGGAGTTCGAGACCAGCCTGGCCAACATGGTGAAACTCTGTCTCTTTAGCTAGGCATGGTGGCATATGCCTGTTAATTCCAGCTACTTGGGAGGCTGAGGCAGGAGAATCGGGAGGCGGAAGTTGCAGTGAGCCGCGATTGTGCCACTGCACTCTAGCCTGGGCAATAAGAACAAAACTCCATCTCAAAAAAAAAAAAAAAAAGGAATCAAGTCAGGTTCACCTTTAAAGGGCCGTGGTCCTGGAGGAAGTATCAGGCCAGAGTGGAGGGACAGCCGGAAGCCTGGGCTTGCCTCTCAGCTTCTGACTGTGGGTCCTGGGCACACTGGTAAACCTCTCTGGGCCTTGGTTTCCTCAATGTGACGTGGAATAGCAGCACCCACCGTTCGTGGTAAATGGAATAGCTGCTCTGGCTTATTTATAGTTGTGTTTAACAAATAGTTTTTCACTTGGAGTGGGTGGGGGCAGGGGAGAGGATCAGTGAATCGGTGCCCATGATGGTTCAGTCTGGAGGGTGGCTGTGGCTGCCTGTCCCTTTTCATCTTGTGCCTGAAATGTTTGGGGGAAGAAGGTCAGTGGTGGCTGGAAGCACTACCCCCTTCTCAGGCCTAGCTGGCTCCATCCCCTGCCCTCCTGCTCACCTGGAGGGACGGTATGGGACTGAGGTCTGTGTCATTCTGGCCACTGTCATGTCATAAGCTGCTCCAATCAAGCTGGCAGGAGCTCTGCAGCACCAGAGGCTGTGGGCTCCTGGGAGTGGAATGTGAGTGCCTGGGAGGCCGGCAGGCTTGGGCCCCATGCCCACACTGGCACAGCCACTCGGTCCAGAAGAGGGGCAGGAATCCAGGTCACCAGCCACTGCGACACGGGCTGGCTCGCTGTCTCCTTTTCCTTCGGTTAATCTTCCCTGTGAGGAGAGAGAGAGAGGAAGAGTCTACAGGATAGAGCTCATTTTGCCAGTTTTTTCCCAAAGTCCATCAGGAGGGACGTGTCTGAACTGCCCACTTCCTTTGGCCAGCCTTGGAATGAGAGCACATGACTCATGGCCTCACTTCTCTAGACCTGGCAGGTAGTGGGAGAATCAGACAGATCTTGGTTCTAATCCTGGCTCTGCCACTTATTAACTGGGTAACCTTGTGCATGTTATTAACCTCTTCCAGCCTCAGTTTCCTTGATTGTAAAATGGGAATAATAGCACCAACTCACAGTGTTATGAGAACTGGATGAGCTAATAGTTAGAGTTAACATAGTGACCAGCACACATTGGGAGCCCTTAAATATTAGTTTCCTTCCTTCCTTCCTTCTTTCCTTCCTTCCTTCCTTCCTTCCTTCCTTCCTTCCTTCCTTCCTTCCTTCCTTCCCTCTCTTCCTTCCTTCCTTCCCCTCTTCCCTTCTGCCCTCCTTCTCTCCTTCCTTCCTTCCTTCTATCTGGGGAATATGATGGTTTCCTTGAGGGCAGAGATCTGAGTTGAGAGAGCTGTAGGTACTTAGAGGTGGCCTCCTTCATCATAGAAGCCCTCAGAATCCCAGGCCAGAAGACTGGAGAACAACAGAAAATAGGTGATCTCCAAGCTTTGCACGCTGGCAGTACCCAATAGCTGATGAGATTTATCTGAGGCACCACTATTGTTAAAAGGAATGTAGTGATCTGAGACCCAGGTGCAGAACCCTAGCATAGGGATGGGAGCACTCACCACCTCTGGGGAGAGTCTGCTCTGGCACCCCTTGCTTTAGGGCCCAAGTGAGGCTGAGACAAGCAAGTGTGGCTAGGTAGGGTAGCATGGGAGGGTGGAAATAGCTGGACTGGGCTTTTCTCCTCTGGAGGACCAGTATCTCCTATCAAAACTTAACAGTATGGATGCCCCAGCCACTCTCTGCCAGCCAATTGACAAACAGCCAGCAGCTAATTCACACTAAAATGTTAATAGCAATAAAGGAATCAATGGTATTCACACCCTAGGGGTGTTGATAGCTGTTAATGCTGTCAGGTTCTACACATGGCCTTCTTAGCAGCACAACTCTCCTCTCTGAAGCGCCTGCGGCTCAGCTGGAGAGCTGACTGCTGCAGAGTGTAGAGGCCCACGTTTTGGCTCTAGTCTGTGGCTGGGAATCTAACCCAGGGGACACAAGCCAAGGTACAGGAGGCAGGCAGAACTGGAGTACAGGGTCACCTTGGTGACCACCGTCAGCTCCTAGAGCGCGGGTGAGCCAGTTGGCCTTATAAGCTTAGGTCAGATAAGATGAGACCAAGCGTGTGGCCCACCACCGCCCCTTGCTTCAAGAAAGGCAAGGTCTGGAAGGTGGAGGAGAGGTGGCATCTGGGGCAGAGTAGAGCACGGAGGTCCTCTGTGCACAGAGGAGCAAAGCTGTTGCTCCCTGCTCTTCAACGTGGGCAGCTAGGACCTAAGCTTAGCACCACATCAACCTCATCTGACACGTGGCTGGAGGAACAGGGCAGTGGTGGCCGTGGCGGGTTGGCCACAGCCTCTCTTCCGCATGGCTGACCAGCAATTTGGGCATAATATAGCTCTTAGGAGGCCTGGGCCCGGGCTGAGCCCAGCGTGGGGGAGTAGGGAGTCTCAAACTTACTGGGCTAAAAATCAGCTGAGGGCATTGTTAAGATGCAGATTCAGATTACTTAGGTCTGGGGCCTGAGGCTCTGGTTTTTCACAAGCTCCTGGGTGGTGCTGAGGCTGCGGGTTCAGGTCATACTCTGAGCAGTGAGTGTGGATGCCTGGGAGTGAGAGGCTGAGCAAAACACTTTCCTGGCTGTGACCTTCGTGTCCCTTCCGGCTGTGACACTTTGTACATCACCAAGACCACAAGTTGAGTGGGTGGCTGGGGCGCGGAGCTCCTCCACTCTGTTGCCCCACTGGCGGAGGAAGGTGGCTGCCCTTTGATGTGATGAAAAATAAGAACAGTCGCCAACCATTGAGAACTTACTTTGAGGACACCTCATCACTTGTATGTGGCAGAGCACGGCCCTGAGATGTTTTTGAGGCCAGAGTTATGAGAAAGTTTAGGGAGGGGAAGCACTGGTTTATTTGGGAATTATTCCCATCCCAGGTCTCTCTGGCTCTTTTGAGGGTCAAGGGTCTTATCAATCCCTTTCTCGGTGCCCAGCACAATGCCAAGAGTTCAGGGAGAAAGCAGATACCCCACAGAGACCTAGACAGGCCAGAGGCACTGTCTCTGGGCAGGGGAGGCAGGTCAGGCTGGCGGTGCTCACCCAGGGGGGCTCGGGAACTCAGGCCTCTGATCAACTGCAGATAAACACTGAACTTTCTACCTGAGGAAGCTCCCTGGCAGGGCTGGTTTCCTGTCAAGGAGACAGAGAAAGTTTCCATTGAGCGGGGGTGTGTGCATGTGTGCGTATGTGTGTGAGTGCATGTGTGCGAGTGTATGCGTGTGAATGCATGAGTGTGTGCGTGCATGTCTGTGTGTGCATGTGTGTGCATGTCTGTGTGTGTTTCTGTGTGTGTGCATGCACACATGCACCGAGGTGCCCTATTATCTTTTCCTCTCTGCAGAAAATCAGGTCAGTAGTTTCACTGTTGTTGTTAACCGCAAGGTGGAGTAGGGAGGTGGCCTGAGCTGCTGAGGCTGGGCTAGAGTATGAGGGCCAGGGTCTGGGGCCACCAGGCTACAGGGTCCCCAGGAAGCAGTGGCAATGGATGCCAATCGGGGGAGAGGGTGCTGCCTGCCACGTCCTGTTTCCCTCTCAGCATTACTCTCCCTTTCTTTAGGGCCTTGGCTGCCTGTCCTGGTAGACGCCGTTGAATAATCCAGGGACTGTGGCTGAAGAGAGGCAGTCACTCTGCCTCGTGGCTCGGGACACGGTGGAGGGGTGGGAGGTGTGGGCAGGGCCCCCCATGGGTAGTAGTAACAACAGCCAGACTCTGGCTGTTGCACTTTCACACCGGAGTCCTCACCTCGCCCACAGTGCCCTGGAAGCATGACAGCAGGTGTTATTGTTGAGGGCACTGAGAAAGAGAGAGAGAGGGGCCAAAGAGCTAGTTCAAAGGCATCCTGGTTCTCACCCTGGCCTCAGATTCCCCTTCTGGGGTCCCTGAGGGCCCCTAGGCTACCCCAAGGGGCTGGAGGAACACTTTGTCCATTCCCCGTGGCGGGTGGAAGGATGCCGGAGCATGTTAGCTGCAGCCTGGGCCTCTGTTGGGTCCTCGGCTCTGGGTCTCTCACAGGCGGCCATCAAGGTGTCGGCTGGGGCCTTGGTCATCTCAAGGCTGGAGCAGGGAAGGACTTGCCTCCCCAGGCCGTAAGCTTGAATGGCGCTGGGGACAGCGGGCAGCACTCTTCTGGCACGGCAGCCCCTCCTCCGTCCTCTTGGCATCTTGTCCTTGAAGTTCATCATTGCCTCGTCTGCTAACCTCCTCCCCCTCTTTCCGCCTCCATCTCCCCGAGTCCTTCTCGCCTCTGCTTTTGCTTCCGCGGCTGTTTCCTCATGGAGGCTCAGACAATAGAGGCTAATGATCCAACTGCTGAGAGCACACCCTCCCCTAGCAGCCAGAAATCATCTGTTACCCATCGCCCTCCCTCCCTGGGGCCCAGGCTTCCAGACTGAGACCTTTTCCTTCCCTCCCACTTCTTACTGGAAATGAGCCCCCATCCTTCCACTCCCCCCTAACCCCCCAGGCCTCCCTTAGGGAGGTTCAAGGACTCGTCTCTGACTCCACCTATCTACTGGGTACCCCTCTGCACGGGGGAGGCAGGGGCTGGTGCCCACGACCTCTGGAGGCCCTTCTGGGAGCACAGTCTTGCCATGACCTCTCTAGGTCAGCTCAGTGCCCTGTGCTGGACGCAGACCCGGAGAACAGCTCAGCACGAGGTTACCAGGCTGACGTTGCACAGACTGTGCTGGAAATTACAGAGTGCCTTGGAGGGAAAAACAAATTGGGGTTTCAGTTCCCATGGAAACGACATCTATTTGCAGAGGTGCTTGCGTCAGAGCCCGGGACCCCGTGCTTGGCAGGGATGGGGTGGACGTTAAAAGGCAGGGTCATCTGTTGACTGTCTGGGACTCTTCCAGGACAGTGTCTGAAATGGGGCCCTTACCTTTAGCCATGACAAACAGCTCTATCCACAGAGAGGCCTGTCTGCCTGGGCATGTCTCTGCAATGCTGGGGTTTTTGGGTAGATTTTAAACTTATGAGTCAAGGGTGTGGGAAGACCCCACATTCGCCATTCATGAGCATTTATTCCACGAGCATGTTTTGACCTATGATGTGCCAGGCACTGGGCTAGGCCAGCCAATCAGGAGTTGGTCTGGACCTGCTAAGTTTGGGGCCTAAAGTCTCCCTTCCTGGGAGGAGCTTTGGTCAGACAGGGGCAAAGTGGGGACCTGCCAGGGACCACGTGACGTGGGAGCACACAGGCTCAGCAACGCCAGTCCCCTCACTCTGTAACCAAAGCAAATGCCTTCTGTCCTCATGTGTCACAGGGGAGTAATTCCTCATCTCAGGGGGAAAGATGACCCCTAAACTCGCCACTGAGGTCCCCACAGCAGAGGCCATTATTCCAGCTATTGTTATGGAAGAGTGTCTATTGTTACCCTCTCCATCACTTTACACTTTACGAAGAGCTCTACATCCACTACCTCATTTAATGTAACTCTCCAAGGAGGTTTTAACGACCTCACACCTGTTTTCAAACAGGGAAACTGCATCGAGGGAGGAGAAGGCACTTGTCAAGGTCACACAGATGATAAACGGTGAAACCAGTATAGGAATCTGAATGCCAGACCCCCTGCTTTGCCCCCTCCTCCCTGTCTTGGGGCACCTGGTGACCAGACCTCCCACCCTGGCAGGCCTCCAACCAGCCCGGCTGTTTCCCATGCCTGGGGAATGGGAACCAGCTGTGTGCTAGTGCGGTGGGACATGGATTGTTCTGGATCTGGTCTCATGGAGATTGCACATCAGAAAGACCACAGCCCTCAACTCTGCTGCTCACCCAAGTCACTTCACTCTTCCTTGCTTCAGTTTCCCTCTCAGTAAGTTGACAGCCTGTGAGGGGATCTGAGTGACTTATGCCCTATAAGAAATCCGACGAAATAGGCCGGGTGCGGTGGCTCACGCCTGTAATCTCAGCACCTTGGGAGGCCGAGGCGGGTGGATCACGAGGTCAGGAGTTCCACACCAGCCTGGGCAACAGGGTGAAACACTGTCTCTACTAAAAATACAAAAATTAGCTGGATGTGGTGGTGCGTGCCTGTAGTCCCAGCTACTTGGGAGGCTGAGGCAAGAGAATCGCTTGAACCCAGGAGGCAGAGGTTGCAGTGAGCCGAGATCATGCCACTGCACTCCAGCCTGGGTGACAGGGTGAGACTCCGTCTCAAACAAACAAACAAACAAACAAGCAAAAAAGAAATCTGATGAAATAGTTTCTTGTTGGTGGCCACTTGGACGACCTTTCCTCTCTCCTGTGGGTGACTATAATTGGAATGGGGCACACTGGCATGCCCCTTAGGGCCCATTCGTTTTTCTGAATCACTCCTTAAGCATCTGGTATCACCTAACAGAATGATGGGGTTTTCAGGGAAGGGACAGAGCCTGGGACAATTTAAAATAGGGACGCCTGTAACCCCAGCACTTTGGGAGGCCTAGGTGAGTGGATCACTAGAGGTCAGGAGTTCGAGACCAGCCTGGCTAACACGGTGAAACCCCATCTCTACTAAAAATACAAAAAATTAGCCGGGCATGTTGGCGGGCGCCTCTAGTCCTGGCTACTCGGGAGGCTGAGGCAGGAGAATGGCGTGAACCTGGGAGGCGGAGCTTGCGGTGAGCCGAGATCGCGCCGCTGCACTCCAGCCTGGGCGACTGAGCGAGACTCCGTCAAATAAAAAAAAAAAAAAAAAAAGCAAAGATTAGCTGGGCGTGATGGCGCATGCCTGTAATCCCAGCTACTCGGGAGGCTGAGGCAGGAGAGTCACTTGAATCTGGGAGGCAGAGGTTGCAGTGAGCCAGTGCACTCCAGCCTTAGCGACAGAGCAAGACTCTGTCTCTAAATAAATAAATAAATAAATAAATAAATAAATAAGGAAGGTTAGGGTTGGGGGTGGAGAATAGAGGTTGGGGGTAAAGAATAGAGGAGGAGGCCGGGCGCAGTGGCTCACGCCTGTAATCCTAGCACTTTGGGAGGCCGAGGCAGGTGGATCATGAGGTCAGGAGATCGAGACCATCCTGGCTAACGCGGTGAAACCCTGTCTCTACTAAAAATACAAAAAATTAGCCAGGCATGGTGGTGGGTGCCTGTAGTCCCAGCTACTCAGGAGGCTGAGCCAGGAGAATGGCTTGAACCCGGGAGGCAGAGGTTGCGGTGAGCCGAGATCGCGCCATTGCCCAGCCTGGGCAACGAGAGTGAAACTCCGTCTCGAAAAAAAAAAAAAAAAAGAATAGAGGAGGAAGAAAAATTTCCAGGCCTTGGAGGCCTGCTTGGTTTGGGTAGGGGGTGGGGCAGGATGGGGCTGCAGGATCCTGAAGGTCCCTGAAGGGATGGTGGCCATGAATTACATCCACCTCTGTGCTTGCCTCTGTGCTTGTACCTGGCTTCGAGGTGTGAAGCGAGACGAGGAGAAGATGGGAAATAAATGCGTTCCAAATGTCTGCTGTAAGGAGGGGGTCTGGAGTTTCTGTGTCAAGAATCAGATTGCAGGCCTGATCAGGAGACGAGCTGTTGAACGCTGCAGGAATCCAGGAGGTGCTGTGTCGGTGTGTGCCTTGCCACCCTGCAATGTAGAATTGGCTATCCCATTCCACAAAGGAGGAAGCTGAGGCCGGGAGTTACACGGTGTGCCCAAGGCCGTGTAGCTAGTGAGAAGGGAGGTGTGCATCTTCTGACTGACTCTGAGGGCAGGACCGCGTGTGCTTGCGGGGAGCACAGGGGCATTGTTCTTACCGCTTTGGGTCCAAGACCTTCTGAGCTCTTATGAGACCACTGCTGGGGCCAGCTCGCCTGGGGATTCAGTTCCTGCCCCCACTCCCCACCAGTTCTTTGTTGCCCTCTCTCTCTCCCTCTCCACCTCCATCCCTATCCCCTTTCTGTCCAGTCCATGCGTCCACCTCCCCGGCTCTCCCTTTCTTCTGGTCCCAGCCGCTGAGTGGGGTGGGTGCGCCCAGGGCCGAAAAGAGAGGTGGGAGATGTTTGCGGGTGGAGGATGTGAACCTGTTTTCTCTCCAAGCCCCTTCCCGGCACATTGTTCTGCTGCCCTCAATGTTAAGTCGATCGAATTGTGTCAGCAGGCTGCAGGGTGTAGGCTGCATGTTGTAGCGTTGCTTGTGAGCGTCTGGACTTCTTCTGGGTATCAATATGTGTGCTTTGGCGTGTGAACATGGGGGGCTATTGCTGTTTGTGTGGGTGTTGCGTTTGTGGCATGCATGTGTTTGTGCATCTGTGTGTATGTGTGTAGTGGATGCACTCTTGTCTATGAAGGTAGAATTTTTTTAAAATTTTACTTTAAGTTCCAGGATACATGTGCAGAATGTGCAGGTTTGTAACATAGGTATACATGTGTCATGGTGGTTTGCTGCACCTATCAACCTATCATCTAGGTTTTAAGCCCCTCATGCATTAGGTATTTGTCCTAATGCTCTCCTTTCCCTTGCCCCCCACTACCTGCCAACAGGCCCCAGCGTGTGATGTTCCCCTCCCTGTGTCCATGTGTTCTCACTGTTCAACTCCCACTTATGAGTGAGAACATGCGGTGTTTGGTTTTCTGTTCCTGTGTTATTTTGCTGAGAATGATGGTTTCCAGCTTCATCCATGTCCTTGTAAAGGACATAATCTCATTCTTTTTTATGGCTGCATAGTATTCCATGGTGTATATGTGCCACATTTTCTTTATCCAGTCTATCATTGATGGGCATTTGGGTTGGTTCCAAGTCTTTGCTATTGTAAATAGTGCTGCAATAAATATACGTGTGGATATGTCTTTATAGTAGAATGATTTGTAATCCTTTGGGTATATACCCAGTAATGGGATTGCTGGGTTAAATGGTATTTCTGGTTCTAGAACCTTGAGGAATCACCACACTGTCTTCCACAATGGTTGAACTAATTTACACTCCCACCAACGTGTAAAAGTGTTAAAAGGTATGCTTAAGCAGTAGTGAACGCTCTCATGAGTGCACACCCGCAGGAGCAACTGCAGAACCTGCAGGGCCCAGTGCAAAATGTAAACGCTGGGCCCCTTGTTTAAAAATAATTAAGAATTTCAAAGTGCAGGCAGCAAAGCATTACACCCAGCATGGGCCTTAGTGCAGAGCCCAGCGTGACTGCACAGGTCGCGGCCCATGAAGCTGGTCTTGTATGGCGGCAAGTTTTCTATTCGTATGTGTATATGCGTGTGCTGGTTGTGTGACTGGTGTGCGTGTGTGTGTGTGTGATATGTGTGGTGGTGTTTCTTGTGTGAATATCAAGCATCTGTATGTGCGGGCTGTTTGTGAGGTGGGACAGCTCTTGTGAATGTGTATGTGAGTGTGAGTGTTCTTGGGCATGAAATCTGAACCTTTCCTCTCTGCCCCTAGGACAGACTCCCTTAGCAGCTGCCTATGCCTGCTGCCAATGCCTATCAAAGAAAAAGTGTGTTTTATTTTTGGCGCCCTTGCCGCCTATTCCCGTGGTGCTCCGGGAGGCTTTTATTTGACTGCCTTTGTTGGAAGGGTGACAAACACTTCCCTCCACCTGCTGCCATGGTGGCCCCACCAGAAACCACAGCTGGGGGTGGAGCAGCTTCCTCAGCCCCTCACGCACTTGCCCTGCACCTCTTGCAAGCATTAACATGCCCAGAGCCCTGCCCCGCTGAGCACTGGCCTCCCAGACTCTGCCCAGACAAGGCACCCATAGCAAGTCAGAGCTGGAGGTGATGGCTAGAAATGATTCGGTCCCGCAACCTCATTGTGCAGCTGGGGAGCTGGAGGCCCAGAAAAGGGAGGTGACCTGCCCATATTGCCCAGTGAGTCTGTGGCAAAGCCATCTCAGCCCTGAGAGTCATCTGCCTCTCAGGTGGTGTGCAGCCCTGCAGGGCTAGCCCATGGAGGAGGCCTAGGTAAGAAGCAGGGCCTAGAGGGGAGAAGCGGGGACAAGGTTCTGTGGAGCTGCAAAGACCTGGTTATTGCCCAGCTGTGGGGGTCACAGCCCCCAGCAGGTGGAGACTGTGTCTTTGTTATTTGATTCTCCCTTCTCCCAGGTCAGAACTCTGTGTCTGGCAGGGTTTGAAAGATGTTGGCTGGACACAGCACAGTGCCTGGCACTCAGTAGGGGCTCCAGAAATATTTGGTATTAAACAGCTGTTTAGTTGAACGGTGTAGTAGGGTGACAAAAGCAAGAACTTTGGAGGCAGCTAGAACTGGTTGAAATCACTTAGTAGCTGTGTGACATTGATAAAGTTACTTAACCTCTCTGAGCCTCAGTTTCCTCATTTATTAAACGAGACTCTAGTAGAGTTGTTGTGGGGATTAAATGAGATAAGATACCGATGCTTAATACAGTGTATAGTACATAAGAAAATCTTAATAAAGTTGCTAGCTGCGTCACCACAGGTAAGTTACATGAGCTCTCTAAACCTGTTTCCTTCTCCGTTGTCATAAGAATTCAATGAAAGGTAGTATAGCTAGCCTAGTCCTTGGTGCATCACAGGCACTTAGTAAATGTTAGCCTGTCTGCCGCCTAGGTTCATCACCCCTCCACCTCTTCAGTGTCTCTTTCCTCTGCCCCCCAGCCTCTGTGATCCCTGCCAACCCTTCCATGACATCTCATCTCTCATACCTTCTGTCTCCCAGCCTCTGACACTCCCAGCAACAAAAGCTCACAAGGTCTTGCAGTCCATGGTTTTCTCTGGGTTCGGCTCTGATGAGCATGGGTGGGAGGGGGGCAACTGAGAAGGAGGCTGGGGACAGAACAGGTGTAGTCCTTGGAAGAAAATCCCAGTTCTGCTTTTGACAAAGGATTTGAGGATTCCAGTGGGTCTAGCCCTGTGTCTTGTCCTGGAGAACAAAGGCAGAGGGATGTCTTCCTGAACAGCCCAGGCACAAAGCTGCCACCATTCTTCCCATTCCCTTCCTCCTGATTTCCAAGTCCAGAGGTTGCCAATAGCACTCTCAGCAGCTGAGCTTCCCTGAAATCGGGGTGTGCGGAGGAGGGCAGGTGGCAGGTAAGAGATGCTAGTGCAAGCAAGATGGCGTGTCCAGAGAGTCAGTTGTAGGAGAAGTCTCTGGAGCTTCGGGGCAGGAGGCAGAGCTGGTTCCCACATAGGTGACCCCCTAGCACCGGCTTCACCATAGGCCTGGGCCAGGCCACAGAAAACACCCTCTGGGCCTGGGAAGCAGATTGAACCATTCAGTCTTTACACGTGGTCAGGTTTCTGCTTCAGTCACTCGATTGCAGTTGCATAAACCAAATGAGATCAATGAGCTGGCCTTTTCAGGCCTCTTTTTAAACATTGGGAAATGGTTTGGGGGCATTTCATCTGCTGCATCTGTTGTGCTTTCCAATGTCAGATATTATTTACTTGGAGCAAATATAAACTATTCTGTCCTAAATAAACTCTGACACAGGCACAAGAGGACTTCAGGGCAAGAACCATCTCCTTACCTGCCCTCTTGCTAGTGGGCACGGATATGTGACCTCGAGACCTATTGCGTCATGCAGGAACCGAGCCAGTCCAGACCTGGCCAAGCCTGTGGGGAGATGTTTATTTACCCAGAGATGAGAACCCAGAGGCCACACTGTGTGGTGGTTACCGTGCCACGTAGGACAGCCCAGCCAGCGAATTCCCTGGGGTTAGTGAACAACACACAAAAATAAGGTTATATCCATCCTCGAAGTGAATATGGACAGGAGAGAATCTGACAGCGGCAGAGGAATCTGAATTGGGTCACGCACTGACACAAAGAGAGGAGCCCGTGGGGAATACACATCCTGGTGTTGCTGATTTCGCACGAGATCAGCTGAGATTCGCTTAGTCTGGAGTAGCTCTCCACAGAAAAGGGCCTGGGGAGATTTTTCTGCATGCAGACTCCTGTCTGTGTCTCTGCCTGGGCCCAAGAGAAGTGAAGGGACAGAGGGGGTGGCTGCTGGAGGAGTTGGGACTTCTCAAACAGCTGCTCCCGTGGGTTGGAGTGCTAGGAGGGCTTGCTTTTCTGAAGCCTGACAGGGTTGCTCTTTTGAGTTGAGGGAGAGGCCACCCCACCTTTTTTATTCTCCCTGGAGTTTCTCTAGGGTCTCAGACCAGAGACACATGGCCGATTCTAACCATCTTCTCTGCAAAGAAGGCCATGGGCCCACCTGTCTCTAAGACTAATAGAGCCCCCTTCTCCTCACCTGAGATTAGGAGACCTGGGGAGGCTCTATATGTGTGTGTGTGTGTGTGTGAGCGCGCACATGCATGTGTGTGCATGCAGGAGGGGGCATCTAACTACCCACTGAAGATATGCTTCAAGTCCCGCCCCCAGTGTATATTCCCTAAAACCCATTCCTGCCTCATCTTCCCCCTGCTTTCCCCCATCTCCTTTGCCTTAATTCCCCCCACAATCCCTTTAGGTCTGTTTCTTTTCCTCCAAGTGCTCACCCTCAACAAAGACATGTAACTGAGAACCACTCCCAGAGAAGACGGCCCATCTTCCTTTCTTAAAAAAGATCAGTTGCCTGATTTCCTTTGGGCCCGCTGCCATATTTCTTTTGTATTTCATTCATTCTCCAGACTCAGTGATAAGGACAGGAACTATTTAAAGGGGAGAAGGGAGGGTCTCCTTAAGGACCTAATCAAAGGACAGGATGGACGGTGCCTGCCGGAGGGAACGAGACAGCGTGGGATGAGGGCGGGTGCCACGGTGGATGTGCAGGGATGTTCCCGTGAGCCCAGCAGGGTCTGGTGGGAAGAGCTCTGGTTAGGAGCCCAGGGAAATAGGTTAAAGTTCCAGCACTGCAAAGAGCTCCTGAGAGACCTCAGGCTGGTTGCTTCCCTCTCTGAGCACGAGTAGACTCACCATACAGAGGATGGAAAGGCCAGATTCACTCACCTCTAAATTGCCTTCCAGCTTGAATTATAAATTCTGTAGGGATGGAAATGGGCTAAGGAATTGAACTTGGTTTCCTTGTGGTTAGCAACTTTTTTTTTTTTTAAGTTACTGTTTCTTAAACATCTCCTAAAGATTACCAACAACACATATGTAAGTTTTTCTAAGCATTTTACATATATGGATTCGTTGCCTTCCACAACAATCCTAGGACATAGGTACCATTAGTATCCTCATTATACAGATTAAGAAACTGAGGCCCGGGCGACAGAGCGAGACTCTGTCTCAAAAAAAAAAAGAAACTGAGGTACAGGGAGGCTAAGTAACCAGCCCAGGTAGTGGAGCTGGGGTTCAAACCAGGCAGTCTGGCTGCAAAGTCCCTCTTCCTCACCACTACGCTCAACATTCCAGGCACTGTGCCAAGTGTTTACACAAATCCTTTCCATTTTGCAGTTGAGAAACCCAAGACTCAGAACAGCTGAGCAACAGCTGAAGGTCACACAGCTGGGAAGCAGTAGAGATGAGATTCAAAGTCGGCAGAGCTCCAGAGTCTCTGCTCTCCCCCACACCCTCCCGCAACCCTGCCAGACGCTCAGGCTTCCAAAGCAAGTTTAACCAATATCCCTGCACTGCCATGCCTCTTCAGGCAAGTCAGCTTCTCCCCGCTGGGCCTCAGTTTCACCATCTAGAAAATGACTGGGGGATTGGCTCAGCTGATCTTTGAGGTCCCTTGGAGCTCTGTGAGTCTGTGATGAGAAAGGTGTGGTGCTTCTAGCTGAAAGGGCAGATCTGTGGCCTGGGAATGCCTTGGGCTTGGCCTGGGGTTGCAGCCAGCAAGGATGAGGGAGATGAGGGCCTGGGGATGAAATGAAAAGGAAATTTCAGGTGACTGGAGAAGGCTGATGGCTGTGAACCTGGGAAGAGGGTTCAGATGTATGAAGCAGGTAAGAAAACAAGAGAGAAGCCCTGGATGGGCCTCCCAGGGGGCCTTTTCCTTCTTTCCAGGGGTCACCCCAAGCTCAAGATGGGCACGTGAGAGCCTCGGGCAAGGGAGCAGGGATCAGGCCAGCACTGAGCCGAGGTCAGAACTTCTGAGACACAGCAGTTTGAGGGAATTAACATTGCTGAGGGTTTTGTTTTCTCTGTAAATATTTGGAGATGTCCAGTTATTCTAGAAAAATGTATTTGCAGCTGAGGTGGCGCATTTGTGCGGCTGGCCTGGCTGCCTTTTGCATGACTGCTCTGTTACATTCCTCCCCTTCAGGAACCGAGGGTTGTTTTCTCATCTGTAACCTCATTAGGATGTCCACACCAGCGGGCTCCACATGCACACGCGCTCCGGCAGGTTCCCCTCGGGGACACACACGCACACTGGCATCGCCCCCTGGCCACACGCTCACGCACACAGTGGCAGCTGTGCCTTTTAATATTTAATGCCGTTGCTGCAAACGCCGCTCCACGCTGACTGCATCCGTGCCAGGCTCATTCCTCGCAGGGCACCGATTCCCGGCTTGGAGACCAGATGACAAATCTTGTTAAAAACCTTCCAGCCCAGTGCATCTCTCCGAGGAGGGTAATGTCACGTGCTTGCGAGATGAGAGAATGAGCGTCATTACCAGGCAGCTCCATTTTCAACGAGGCTCTTTCCACTTGGGGAAATTGATGGAATCACCTATTGCGTGAGTGTCTCAGCCCTCCCTCTAGTTCCCCACAGCCCAGAGCTATTGCAGCTCTGGGTCCTTCAGACCCCTCTCGATGCATTGTAGGTTGGACTGACCTGCTCTCTGGCTTGCAGAAGTCACGGCTCTGGGTGGCACCAAGACACGAAATGACATGGACACCTGGCCTGTGTGGGGGCCTGTGTCTGTCCCTCTCTCCCTGCTCCTCCAGTCAGTATCCACACTAAAGTTTGAATGTATGTATCTCTCCAACATTCATATGTTGGAACATAAACCCCAAGGCAATGGTATGAGAAGTCGGTGCCGGGGGGGGGGGTTTGGGAGGTGATTAGGACATGAAGGCTCCACCCTTGTGAATGGGATTAATGCCCTTATAGCAATAAAAGAGCAGGAGGGAACTAGTTAGGCTCATTGTGATCTTCCACTCTCCTACCATGTGAGGACACAGTGTTTGTCCCCTCCAGAGGGCATGGCAAGGCCCCATCTCGGAAGCAGAGAGAGCCTGCACCAGACACTGAATCTGTTGGTGTCTTGATCTTGGACTTCCCATCCTCTAGAACTGTGAGAAATACATTTCTATGGTTTGTAAATTACTCCATTGGTGGCATTTTGTTGTAGCAGCAGGAAGGGACTATGACATACACCATGGAGGCCACTGCTGCTACAGTGGCTAGCAGAGAGGATCATGGGTGGTTCCAGCTCTCATGCAGCCAGCAAAGTGTCTCATCGCTGACCCCTAGTCCAGCATGCTGTGGTCTCCAAGCCCACAGAAAGGCCCTCCCTCCAAACCCCAGCTTTCAGAGTCTAAGGGGCTGACAAAAGGTCAAGGGCTCTAGTTCTGGTCTGAGCTGGGACAGGTGAGCAGGCCACTGTGCAAGAGCTGCTAAATGCAGAGTCCCCAGGTATCGAGGTGACCTGGACAACTTGGTCTTCCCAAAGCTGCAGTAGGATCAGCATGTCCGGTTCAGTGCTGACTATGCAGGCTTGGGGCCTATCCCGTGAACTCTGGAAGGGTATATGCAAGATGGACCTCCTGTCCTCATCTTCCTTCTACCTTTCAGCCTCTTGGTCCTGTGTCACCGGACAGGCTCAGAGCATTCCTGAGCAACTTTGTGGTTCTGAGCCTCTCTAAGAAACGAGGCCTGGGGGAGGGCAGGGAGGAGGGGAGAGGGGACGGTCAGGTGGGGTGTGGGGGATTGCAAAACAAAGACACACTCATTTGCCATTTACCAAAGACTTTTTTTTTCTTTTTCTTTTAAAGCTGTTGTTTCCTCAAGGGAAAACTTTATTTGTGTGTGGGTAAAATGTTGCTCTCTTAACGAATCGAAAGCAGAACATGAGGAGAGGTTTTCAGTCCCTGTGACAAAGAACAAAGAACAAGCTCGTGGGCCTTGGGCGGCCACTGTCACCCTCCCCTTCCCTGACATTTCTCTTGTCCTCTCCTCCCATCCCAGTGGAGCCAAGAGCTGAGTGCATGTCATCCCCACTCTGGAGCCCAGAGTGTGGCTTTGGTCAGGCGGAGGCAGCCGGCCTGGCCTGCAGGAAACACCACACTCTCCCCTGTTGAGAGCCTGGGAGGGCGACGCGGCAAGTGAGGGGATGAGTGTGCTTTTAGGGCAGCATGGCAGCTGCCATTCCTGCTGGCTTGGAGGACAGTGGAGAAAACGATGGAGGGAGGGGTTCAGAGAGTTCATTTGACCAGCCGATATCCGCTTTTCCTCACCAAGCCAAGAAGTCTCCCCACTATCTCTGGTCTTGGAGACAAGGCCTGGTTTTCAGAAGAGCTGGTCTGAGCATTTGAGTCTGTGGGAGGCCGGAAGAAGGTTCACTCAGAGGACTCATCAGGCCACTCGATGCCCTTGCACTCACCCTCCTCGGCCCCTTTACTCCAGCAGGTGGGAACCGTTTCTGGACTTTCACTTGCAGTTTTTGGTTTAGGGGACAATAGCCTCTGTTTCCCAGTGTTGTCTGTCTGGTGTTAGCTTATCAGCCCTGTCTTTCTTTGGCATTGGTTGAGGTAGCTGGGATTGGGGTGAAGCTATCTTCTGGAGCAGGGGCTTGCACTGTGAGGGGACAGCTGCTTTTCCCTGAGCAGCTTTTGGCAGGGGGATGTCCTGAGTCATTGCATCTGCTCCCTGTCCCCACCCCAGGGACCCTGGGAGAGGTCCCTCTAGTCCAGGCAGAAGAGTCGCCTATGGGGAGAAAGTGGTGGTGGTCTCGGCCTCCACGCTCATGGAGGAGCGCCGGATGTGCCGACAGGAAGACCACTGCCGGAGCTGCTCCTGGCTGAGGCAGCCCAGGTCCTTGAAGAGCTTGAAGAGATCGTTGCGGAACTTGACGCCGATGAAGGCGTACAAGAAAGGGTTGACGCAGCAGCGGACGCAGGCCAGGCTGTAGGTGACGTCGTAGGCGATGTTGAGCTGCTTACTGAGCTCACAGGTGCTACTGGTGATGTTGAAGTTGGCCACCGTCTGGGCCAGGACCACCCCATTGTAGGGCAGCTGGAAGACTATGAAGACCACGACCACAGCGATGATCACCTTGATGGCCTTGTTGCGCTCAAAGTTGCGTGCCTGGAGCAGGGTGCGGATGATGACAAGGTAACAGAAGCTCATGGCCAGCAGGGGGACCAGAAAGCCGATCACCATCTGGGCTACCTGGATGGTGATAAAGGCCTCCACATGCTCTGTGATGAGAGAGCATCGCATCGCTTGCTCACTGCTGCTCCTCTGGAGGTCACTGTACAGGAGCTCTGGGATGGAGAGCACCGTGGCTAGTATCCAGATGCCCACACAGGACAGCTTGCTGATGAGGAGGACGCGGGCACGGTGGCGGTGAGCTGAGATGGCCTGGACGATGGCCACGTAGCGGTCAATGCTGATGCAAAGAAGTAGGAGCATGCCGCTGAAGAAGCTCATCTTGTAGATGGCAAAGATGAGCTTGCAAAAGTGGACACCGAAGACCCAGGACTTGGCCGCGCTGTAGGCCCAGAAGGGAAGGGTCAGGAGGAAGAGGATGTCTGCCACCGCCAGGTTGAGCAGGTAGGTATCGGTCATGGTCTTGAGCCTCTTGAAATAGATATAGGTCAACACGACCAGCCCATTGCCCAGTAGGCCCACGAAACAAATGATGGAGTACATGATAGGGAGGAACCAGGCTTTAAAGTTCCGCACGTCCTTCTTGGAGCACAAAGACTCGAACAGAGTGTAGTCCACTGTGGTGTTGTCTCCGATGTAATCGTCCGTGACCTCATCTTGACACAGGCATACCTTTGGGGAAGGAAATGAGGGAAAACAGTCCAGTTTAGCTGGGTGGCTCCAACTCTGGCTGGGATTTAGCCTAAAGCAGTGGTTTTTTTCTTTTCTTTTTTTTTTTTTTCTTGAGACATGGTCTCACTCTGTTGCCCAGGTTGGAGTGCAGTGGTGCAATCATGGTTCCCTGCAGCCTCGGCCCCTCCAGGCTCAGGTGATCCTCCCACTTCAGCCTCCTGAGTAGCTGGGACCACAGCCTTATGCCACCACACCCAGCAAATTTTTGTATTTTTAGTAGAGATGGGATTTTGCCATGTTGCCCAGGCGGGAGGAATAGTGGTTTCATCGTGAGGTCCGCATCATCAGTATCATGGCATCACCTGGGAACTTGTTAGGAATGCAAATTCTCAGGCCCCACCTGAGGATTCTGAACCAGAATCTCAGGTGATGGGCCTAGGAATCTGTGTTTTCCTAAAGTCTCCAGGTGATTCTTTGGTTTGAAATCAGTGCTTCTCAAATTTTAACTCCAATACGCATCACCTGATTAATCATGTGAAAATGTCTATCCTGAATCAGTAGGCAGAGGTGGGGCCTGAGATTCTACAGTTCTGCTAATAGGTAGCAAGTGGCTGATTTTGCCAAGTCTGAGAGACTCTACATGTGCTGACAGGGGACCGGAGATCGGCTGGGCTCTGGGGCCAGATAAGCCTTGAGCTGGTTAAACTCTCTCTCTCTCTCTCTCGGAGCCTCAGTTTTCTCTCCTGTGAAATGGAGATGAATCCTATTTGCTTCACATGGTTGCTGTGAGGTACCTAGCCCAGGCTCCAGCACCATTTCCTCTCCATTGAGCTTTAATTTTGCCCTCTGGGAGCTCCATGAGAGAGGGAACATGTGTCTTTCTTCTTGACTCTCCTTTAGAACTTGGTGGAGTTTTCCAGGGGGCTTACAAAAGACCTCAGCTTTAGGGGGAAAATCCACCTGGGGGTCAAGGTTGAGGAGGGCCTGGAGTAAGAAGAGAGGAAGGCAAATGCTCCCATTTGGAGGCCATGAAGCCTTGGATTTGGGGCAAACTGCTGTGACCATGGGTGGTAGGTGACCTGGAGAGACTCTAGATCCTGAGTTCCCTCTTAGCACCCAGCAGGAGCTCAGGCAACGTGAGCCCAAGTGCCATAAACTCCGTGAATGGATGATGGGCCATGGGGGTGGGGGCGAGGCCTCCTCAGCAGCTGTGTCCCTGGAAGGAAGCGCAGCTCTCATCTCCCACTCTCCCTCTGTGCTCCCGCCCTCTCCCCCCACCTCTCTGCCTCTCTCTTCCTCGCATCTCTTCCGGCAGATCCCAATCAGCAGGACTCAGCTGCTGGAGCTTTTTTTAGCCTGTCTGCAGGGCTGGGTGAAGGTTCAGCAGCCTGCTGTGATTTTATCAATGAAGGAGGCGGCCCATGCCTGCCCGTGCCTCTGCGCACAGCGATGGACGGGTTTGTGCAGGGCAGGGAGCTGGGTTGGAGGACCTGCCTCACGAGGCTCGTGGTTCTAACTCCAGGAACCAGATTCAGCAGCTCAGCGACGATGGGTTTCTACACATTTGTGCTGGAGGGATTCACTGCATCTTGTCTCTATCTCTTTTTCACATCCAAGTTCTGGATTCGTCACTGTCCTGCTCAGGAACAGGGTGAGGACAAAATGATGTCCAGGAGCCTTTTCTTTGGCCATTGCAAGCCCGAGACGAAAAGTCAGTGGCAACCCCTCTTCCCTCTCCTGGGCATGGCTGCAGGCTGGGAGCCCTGAAGGAGGCTGCTGCCTTTGGCCCAGCCATGGTTACGGCCCAAGGCCTTAGACCCGGGGTCCCTGGACATGAGGGGGTCTCAGCCTTCCTGCAGGGCGGTACTCCCGGCCTCTATGAAGTGCACTCTGCATCATCCAGTCCTGCGTTCCCTTCTCCCCTTGAACCTTGTTCCTGTTTTATAATTCTCCCTCCCCCAGCCTCACTGCCTCTGCAGCCCACAGCCCCACCACATCCTTCCCTGTCTGAGCACCCCCTCCCCAAGAGAAAGGGAAGAATGAGCCTCAGCTGTCCTCCTCCCCTTCCCAACCTTCCAGCCTCCACTGCCAGCAATACAGCCCCCCAGAGTCCTGGAGACAGGGGAGAGAGAGGAGTGGTGATGGGGAAGGGGGCCAGGCTGTGGGCTGCAGCCCAGACTCCGGGGCCTCTGGGATGGGGTTTTAGGAACAGTGCCCAGCGTGGGGCCTGCCTCTGGCCTGAGCTTCTGGAAAGCTGCCCTCTGGCCTCCAGACCTGGGGATGAGCCGAATTCTGAAGCACTGCCTCTCTAGCTCTGCCCTCAGCTGGACTCCCCTAACTCCACTCTGAGCTCCCACCTCTCACAAATGGGAGAAAGTTGACTCTGTGAGTTACAGTTTCTTCTAACTTTGGCACTTGGTGAGGCACACTTTCTGTCTGTTTCTGGATGGAGAAACAGAACGTTGTAAAGTGAGGGTCTTTGTTCCTGCTGAATTCAGGCCTGCTATAAAGTATGTGCTCATCCACCCCTCTCCCCATCCCTAGGGCCCCATCCTCTCTTCCCTCCCCCACCGGGGAGGCTGGATGGGTCTCTATTTCACCAAAGAAAATGGGGGCTGCGAGGGGAGCCTTTGGGTGAAGGTTGGAAAGAGACAACTTTGGGGCGATAGGATAGTAACAAGATCACCAGATCCAGGGTGATTTTCTCAGCACACATGCACAAAACCCAGTAGCCTTTTTTGCTTTTTGCAGCTCTTCTCTAAGAACTCAGAGTCCATGTTTCTGTCTCCTGGGCAGGGAGATTGGAGGTGGGATAGGGAAGGTGGTAAGTTATTTTCCCCCATGTTTTAACCTAAATGGAGTAAAGGAAGTCCAGAGAACATCTGTGGCTCTCCAGGGTCACTCAGCAGATGGTGAGGGGGCAGCCATTAGCTTAATGAATGGCAGGCGGGCTTATGTCTGGGTCTTGTATCTTCTAGCAAATGCCCAGCTCCTCCACTAAACCCCTGACTTGGGAGGCCATGTGGAGAAGGGAACAGAGCTTTCCTTGGCAGGGAACCTCACCTGGAAAATGACAAGGAGAGCTACCACCAGCACGCTTTTCATTGGTTTCCCTGTAGGAGACAAGGCGAGAAAGTTATTGCTTGGCAGGGACAAGTCTTTGTTATTAAAGAAAGCAGTGGACGGGGAGACGCTGTTGGGAACTTTCCTCCCAAGCTCCAGGCACTGTGTTTGCTGAAAGAGAACATCAGAACCAGATTGTGCCTTTGAACACCTGGCCCGCTGCCCGGCATCACTGTCCTCACCTCCTTCTCGTCCTCCTCCACTCCCAGGTCCTGGAAAGAAGCAGCATCAGAATGCAGGGCAGCCCCTCCCACCCCCTGTCTTGGCCCATCTGGGCTGCTTCTTGGAGCTGGGAAGTCTTCTCTAGCCCAGACCACTCCTCAAGACTGAGCTTGGTTGGTGGGTCTGAGTGCCCCCTCCCACTCCCCCTGATGTGGGATGAGGCGGCAAGGCTATGAGGTCGTGGGGTAGGTGCACACGTTTCCAGCCCTGCTTTGGTGCTGGTAGCCACTGGCCCAGGAGCATTTTCCTGGCATCCAGGTGAGTGGGCAGCCACATGTGCACGAAGCCAAGCCTGAGTGCCTCCTGAGGGAGGTGGGCTGAGGAAGGAGGATGACCCCACAGGCTGGGTAGAGGGATGAGGTTTCTTACTGGTCCACAGTGATGGAGACTGCCTCAGGGCCCCACCAGCTCCACAACACCCCCTCACTGAAATGACATTCATTCAGCACTGACTGTTGGTCCACTGGGCGAACACCCTTGGCCTGCCTTTGGGGCAGAGATCCCTTCCCTTTTACCTTGTGCAGGCCCAGAATTGAGGAGGTGCCCCACAATTGCGTGCTGATGAGTATGTGAATGATAAATACATGAATGATGAATAAGTACATGAATGACAAGTAAACGAATGCCTGCCCTTTTTCCAAGGGAGAGGGCATCAAGATGGCCCGAGAGGACACAGAGGGGACACTGTCCTGTGGCAGTGTGGGGGAAGGACGCTCTTTCCTGATGTCATGACTTCTTTCTTTGTTTATTTTTTTGCTTAACTGAAGTGTTTGCACACACTTTCCCTCCTTTAACTTGTTTTCTAACCTAGGCTTGGGGGGCAGGTGAAAGGGGGAACAGGGTCAGCTTCGGGAAGGGACGTGTTCTGGAAGTCAGGAGGCTTCCTGGGGTCTGAGCAGCCGATGGGGACCCCGGTTTAGCACAAGGCCCGGATGTGCTCAGTCTGGTTTTGTGGCTGAGCCTGGGGCCCAGCAGGAACTTATTTCTTCCTGAGGCTGAGCAGGGAGGACAGTTGACAGAGTAATTTGCCTAGCTGTCTTAGCTTACCTACAAGTCAGGGCGGCAGTAGCCCTCTTCCCGTATCCTGACCCTCAGGTCCCAGCTAGGTAGGGCCTGGCCCACTGGAGAGTCAGTAACTGCGATGCCACAAGTGAAGGCAGGCCCTTGGCAGCTCCAAGCTCAATAGGGCCAGGAAATGCGTGGGAACCTGTTTAAGGCACCTTCTCCTGGAGGCTGGGGAAGCAGTGAGAGCCCAGCGCTTCCGTGTCCTTGGCCACAGCACCACCTGCTGGAGGCCTCCCTGCATGGCACCCAGGTTGCAGTTGGTTAATGTGTTCCCGGGAAAGTGTGTAAAGCCGGGGATTCTGGGCTTGGCAGTTCCTCCGGGAAGGAGAGACTGCATCGGGCTACATAAATGAATAGGTATTTCTCCCGCCTTGAGCAAATTATCCTGCACGCTACTGCTGGATACATCTTCCTAAAGCTTAGCTCTGATGCCAGTCCCCACCTCATCTTCCTCCTAAATCCTCAGGGGCTCTAACTGGCCCTGAGTATGAAGTCCCTGATGCTTGGCCTGGCAGTCCACTCCTCCACTGTCCACTCAAAGAGGGCTTCCTAGCTGCATTTTCTATTCTGGGGACAGGCAGCCGCTGTCCCCTCGTTCCCAGCCTGCGCTCGGGCATTTGTAGTCCTACCGGGATTGGACCCTGTTGCAACAGAGCTCCCCACCGCACCCCTCATTCCCCCTTTTCACTGAATTACCCCTGAGCTCCTGAGTTTAAGTCCACATGTTTACGCCCAACCACACTCTTCACGGTTCAACGCTCCACCCGCCTTCCACTGGCTCATCTAGAGGTCGATCTCGAGGTTTCTTTAAACACGTAGATGTCTTTCGGTTACTCTAGAGAAAGCCCGCTCTGACTGTCAGGGAGAAATGAGAAACCTCAAAGTTTTGATAAGTCACAATGGGTGAGATCTGAGGAGCAAGAACTGTGTTTCTGTTGAACTCTGTTAATAACCCCTTCTCCTGGGCGCTGTCCCACTCCTGCTGTTCCCGTCAGGGGAGGGGAGTTGGAGGAGTGCTGGCGTGTGTGCCGGTGAGTTCTCATTACAGGTGTTTTGGAGGAGGTGGATGAGCAAGGGTCTTGTAGGTCCAAAACAGGTGGCTTTCAAGAAACATCACAGGGAAACTTAGGGGAACTCTTGTATGTGGCAAAAGGGAGCCTGGTCAGTGGCCATGAGTCAGATCATCCCTGTCTGTTACAAAGTCATAAAGCAACTGGTCTTGGGCAGCAGCTTCAGTGAGACCAATGAAGTTGGGAATCTCTGGGGCTAAGGAGTGGTTGACCTAGATGTTGGGTGTTTTCTGAGTTCTTGAGTTTTCAGTAATGATCATCATGAAAATTCCCTAGAACTCCAACCTGAGCCCCCAACATGAGAGACTTCCCATCCCGGAAAGATAATTATTGGCTGGCTGCCCCCACCTCCAAACCATGAATTTCCATCCCCACATTTTTCCAGGTCCTCCAGACTGCCCAGGAAATCACAGTTGCCCAATCAGCTCGCCCCAAGAGCCACCCCAAGCTTTTTCCTCTCTGAACTTCCTCACCTGCCAACACAACTTTTCTCTCTCTCTCTCTCTCTTTTTTTTTTTGGATAGGGGAGGCAAAGAAGAAGCAGGGAGGTGGTGAGAGGTCTAGAGATCTGGGGAATCCACTTTCAGACAGTAGGCAGGGATGGGTGAGAGCCAGGTAGATCTTGCAGTTTCTATGTTATCAACTGCTATATCCAATGAGATAATTCACATTCACTGAGCTCTCACTGCGCGCCACACTGTCTGCACGTATGGTCTCATGTCATCCTCTCAAAAGCCCCACGAGGCAGGAGCTACTATTATCCCTATTTACCAATGAGAAACTGAAACACAGCAAGTAACTTTCTCAGAGTCACACAATGGCCAGCAGAGGAGCAGGCTTTGAAACCCTCCGACTCCTAACCATCCTTCTGTGTTGCCACTGGGTCTGTATGTGTCTCTCCCTCATGACATCTCTTGAGCTACCCCGGTGATCCTCATCCTAGATTCCAGAAAATAGAGGCCCAGAGAGATTAAGCCAAGTGCCTGGGGCCACACAGCTGCTAAGAGAGGGACCTGAGATTTGAACAGGATAGCAAGGTTTGGGCTCTGGCTACTGCATCAGGCTGCGTTTCTGATGAGCCTGCTGTGTCTAGGACGCTCCACGGAGCACGAAGGGAATCTTTGCTCCCCATGCCCCACTGGCCACCAGTGCTTCTTGCTTCCATCCCCCAACATCCTGGCCCCCAACAGAGCCGGCCCCACCTCTGTTCTGACACAGGGCTTTGCTGCCTCTTTGCTGCCACAGAACTCCTTCCAAAACACAAATCTCATCCTTTAATTCACTTACTTGAAAAATAAAAATCTTTGATGGGTCCCCATTGTTTTCAGGATAAAGTCCAAATTCCTTAGGGATGCTGTACCACGTTTTAAGGATTGGGTCTCCTGTGCCTGTGTCCTTCCTCATCTTCCTCCTTGGCATGGCCAGCTACTCCACCCTCCTCTCCGCTTGCTTCTTTCTTGCCTCTGTTACTGTTGTCTCAGCAGGCCATCTACATGGCTGCAGCCTTAGTCCCCAGGACACTCTGCTTGTCAGTGTGGAGTTTTTGAAATAATGGATTTGAATGCCTTTAGGTGGGGCATGCACCCTCTGGGTCACTCTACTCCGCTCCACTTCCTGCACCTTATGCCCGTTCCCTCTTTTACCTTGTCGGCCTCTGATGGCAATGGAGTTTGCCATTCCTGCCACATCCTGGGCCCCTTGCGTCTCCTTGTTGGGCTTGACAACTCCTACACACCCTTGAAAAGCCACCTTAAATACCTCTCTGACCCAGGTTCACTATTCCCTTCTTGTCTTGCCCTTGCCCCGGTCAATGCTGTATCTCATTCTGTTACAGTGGCTTCGTGACATATGTGTCACTCTCCCCACCAGACTGGTCATCCCTGAATCCTTCAAACAATGAGAGTTGACTGAATGTCCCAAGCAAAGAGGAGAGATTTTTCGAACAGCGACCCCAGGCTGCAGCGTTCCTCTCCTCCCCAGCCAAGTTTCTGGCAGGCAAGAAATTGGCCCTGAATTAGCTTCGGCATCCCCCTTTGCCTCCATTTATGTATGAGCTTTGAGGCACACATCTCTCATGGGTTCATTTTTTCCTTGCTTTGCTTTTGAGAATTATGAAAGATCTTTGGTCTCATTGCTCGAAGGTGGGGAGGGTGCCTCAGAGCTGCTCATTCAAACCGTGAAAAAGGCCAGCTCAGCCCTGCTTTGGAGTTTTCATTTTGTGTAACAGAAACCCTGCCTCCTCACCCACCTCTTGCTCCTTGCTGGGCAGATGAAGAGCAGAACAACAGATCCTCCGAGGCCCACCCACCCCATCAACGGCCCAGAGCCCGTTTTGAGCAAAGCTTGTCAGCGGCTTCCCCTCCTACCAGTATTTCGGGTTTGACCGTTGGGGCTCTCTCAAGTTGAGTGAAGTGGCAAGAACATCCCTTCTTCCTGGACCAGAGATTACTTTCTCTCCCTGCATCAAAGCCTAGGAGTCTAGCACCCCCAAACCTAGTCTGGGGTAAGACACTGTGCACATCTTCCCAACCCCCTGTTCAGCCATGTGGATGGCTTGAAATCAATCAGCCAGGGCGGGATAATTTACACCATGGAAATTGGCAAGCACTACAAATTCAGGACTTTCCCTCCACCCTGGAGGCAGCTACCAATGCTCCACCCGGGGAGCTGCTTTTCAAACGCCCAGCAGCACACCACTGGGCACTGCTTGGTTTCCTTCCTGGGGGCCAGTATGAAAGGCTGGAGCAGGGTCTTCTGTGGATGACGTCTGTACTGTGGGATTGTGTTGGGGGGCAGTGGAGGGGGTGCTGGGGAGTGGGATTTAAGGGTAGACTGGCTGGGAAATGAGGCATTTGGAAGAGATTTTCGAAAACTAAACTCTACGGAGTTCTTGATATGGTGTATTCATTCATTCCACAGACATTTTCTCCTCACATCCTCAAAGCACCCAAACATGCCTTTCAGGAGTTCACAGACAGTGGGTGGGGTGACCACTTTAACCCTTTCACAGCTGTTTGCTGGGTCCAGACCCAGGGTTCAGGGCAGGCAGGGAAGGAAGAGATGAAATCAAGGAGGCTGTGGTGTGGCGAGGAGGGGTGTGAGGACAGCGTCAGGGAACCTTCACTTTTTAAAGCCAACCCCTTGCGGCTTTGAGACCGCTGTGGTGCATTGTTTGCTGGTGAGACAAGCCATCTAGGAACCTGGTCTTCTTAGCCTCAGCCTGGCCTGACTTCACAGCTGAGATTTATAAAGGGGTGTCTGGAGCTGGATCAACCACTCAGAACACCCTCAGTGCTTCCCCTTAACCCCTTCTAGTCAAGATGGAGGGTAGACCCGAGAAAGGGCTTTCTAGAGAGTAGAGTTGTCTGCCGGGGCAGAGTGCGTGAGGTTTGCTGAGGGGCAGGGGCTGTGCTGAAGGCCTGGCTATGATTTCTCCAAGTTGAGTGCCCCTTGCCATCCCATTCCATGTTGCCTGCCCATTCCTTAACTTGCAAGAGGCAACAGCAAAGCCAGACCAAAGCTGGTGGGATGTGCAGCAGAGAGAAAGCAACCAGAGCTTGCATTTGCAATGCACTGCACCATTCTCACAACCCAGTCACGTTTCATTTGCATCTCCTCATGACCCCAAGTGGACAGGTATACGAATATTTGGCAGGGGAGAAAGGTGGGAATCAGAGAGTGGGTAAAAGGTCCTAAGCTCTCTAGGGAGAATTTCTCTGTTGAAACCTGTCCCCAGAGGTCCCAGAGGGCCTAATCTATCACCCTCATGATGAGAACAGGTTCTGCCAGACCACCAAGCCCAGCCCCACCACTCTCATATGTCCCTGCTGTTTTAGAAAGACATGACCTCGGCTCCTGCCTTGTCCCCACCGGCACCAAAGGCTGACCCCTTCCCCAGGTCTGAAAGGGCAGATGTACCCCTCCTGGGACAGCAGGGGGCATTCTCTGGAAGTAGCTTCCAATGACCACCAAATCCGAACTGATTTCTCCAGGAAGCACCCCATGTGCTCCACCCGCATCCTCCACCCCCATTCCACAGGGTCAGTCTGGATGTCCAAGACCCTGGTACTGTTCCTTCTCACATGAAGAGGCTCACTCACCCAGGTCCATGACGCTCTCTGGGCGGTAAAACCACACAGGAAGGCTGTGCCCGGCCTCGCGCTACCCCTGTCTGGGGAGGAAGTGGTTCGAGCCCCTTTTAAGTTGTCAGAGGAGCCACCCTCTTCCCTGCCCCTCCCACCCTTGCTCCTCCCCCCAGCCCTCCCTGACTCACGCAGGGCCCCTTCAGTGCCTTCAGACATAAAGGGGCAGAAGAAAGGTGACAGAGGGTGACAGTCGCTGGTCATAGGATCCTGAATCATTAGGTCATTTACATTCAAAAGCCCCCTGTGCTGCCTGGCAGAATCTAGATGAGGGGCCATTTACTGATTGAACAAAGCTATAGCATGAATATCACATGCCAGGCCATGGGTTAGATGTTGGGGAGTCAGAGATGTGTGAGAGAAGTGTCCCCATCCTTCCCTTGCTGTGCTTAGTGTCACAATAGAATACAGTCCCAAATGGCTTTCCCTCTAGCTTCTGAGTAGTTTAGGCCAATGGGAGGCACTGACACATAATGACAGGTAAAAGGGAACAGATATGCCACGACTTATCTTTTTTCTCCCCCCTTCCCCTCCCCTCCCCTCCCCTGTCCTCCCTCCCCTTTCCCTTTTCTCCCCTCCCCTTCCTTTTCCTTTCTTAATGACAGCTTTATTGAGCTATAATCCACATCCCATAAAATTTACCCTTTTAAAATATAGAATTCAATGGTTTTTATATGTTCACAGAGTTATGTAACCATCACCACAATACATTTTAGAACATTTTTTCTCACTCCCACTCAAGAACCCTGTAATCATTAGCAATGACCGCTCCCCTCCCCTGCTGTCGTCGAAAGCCCCTGGCAACCACAAATCTACTTTCTGGCTCTATAGATTTTCCTATTCGGAACATTTCACATAAATAGAAGTATTTAATATGTGACCTTCACATCTAGCTTCTTTCAGTTCGTGCTTTCAAGGTTACCCATGTGGTGGTATGGATCCATTCCCCATTCCTTTTTATGGCTGAATAACATTCCATTTTATGGATATACCACATTTTGTTTATCTGTCATCAGTTGGATGTTTGGGCTGTTTCCCCTTTTAGCTATTATGAATGATGCTGCTATAAATATTTATGTACAAGTGTTTGTGTGGACATATGCTTTATTTCTCTTGGGTATATACCTAGAAGTGAAATTGTTGAGTCATATGGTAATTATATATTTAACATTTTGATGAACTACCAAACTGTTTTCCAAAGTGACTACACCATTTTATGTTCCCATCAACAATGCTCAGGGTTCCACATTGTCAACAAAACTTATTATTGTCCATTCTTTTGATTCTAGCCATCCTAGTGGCTGTAAAGTGGTATCTCATTGTGGTTTTTTTTTCTTTTTTCTTTTTTTTTTTTTTTGGAGATGGAGTCTTACTCTGTTGCACAGGCTGGAGTGCAGTGGCACGATCTTGGCTTACTGCAGTCTCCACCTCCTGGGTTCAAGTGATTCTCCTGCCTTAGCCTCCCAAGTAGCTGGGACTACAGGCGCATGCCACCACACCCGGCTAATTTTTGTATTTTTAGTAGAGACGGGGTTTCACCATGTTGGCCAAGCTGGTCTCAAACTCCTGACCTAAGGTGATCTACCAGCCTTGGCCTCCCAAAGTGCTGGGATTACAGGCATGAGCCACCATGCCCGGCCTCATTGTGGTTTTGATATGCGTTTTCCTAATGACTACCGATGTTGAGCATCTTTTCATGTGCTTATTGACCATTTGTATTTTTTTTTGAGAAATTTCTATTCAAATCCTTTGCCCATTTAAAAAATTGGGTTATTTATTTTTTATTGTTGAGTTGCATGACTTCTTTATATATTCTGGATACAATCCCTTATCTGATACATATCTGTAAACATTTTCTCCCATACTATGGATCATCTTTTCACTTTCTTGATAATGTCCTTTGAAGCACAAAGGTTTTTTGTTTTTTAAAACCTGAATCTCTGGCAAAAGAAGCACAAAGTTTTAAATGTGGTGGTTCAATTGATTTATTTTTCTTTTGTCAATTGTGTCTTTGGTGCCATATCTAAGAAACCAATGCATAATTCAAGTATTCAAAGATTTATTCTTATATGTTCTTTTAAGACTTTTATAGTTTTAGCTGCAACATTTAGATCTGATCCATTTTGAGCTAACTGTTGCATATGGTGTGAGGTAGGGATCCAACTTTATTTTTTATATGGATATCTAGTTTTCCCAGCATCATTTGTTGAAAAGACTATTCTTTCCACCATTGAACTATCTTAGCACCTCTGTTGGAAATCAATTGACCATAAATGTAATGGTTTATTTCTAGACTATCAATTCTATCTTATCAATCTCTGTGTCTGTCCTATGACAGTACCACACTGTCTTGATTACTGTAGCTTTATAGTAAATTTTGAAATTAGGAGGTGTGATTGCTCCAACTTTATCTGTCTTTTTAAACGTTTGACTAATCTGCATCTCTTTCTTTTCCATATGAATTTTAGGTTATCAATTTCTGCAATGAAACCAGCTGGGATTCTGATAGGAATTGCATTGAATCTGTAGATCAATCTAGGGAGTATTGCCATTCTAACAAAGTCTTTTGGTCCATGAACATGGGATTTTTTTCATTTATTTAGGTCTTCCTTAATTTCTTTGTACTTTTTAGGCTGCAAGTCTTTCACTTCTTTGTTAAATTTTTTCTTAAGTATTTTACTCTTTTTGATGTGCTTGTAAATGAAATTGTTTTCTTAATTTTATTTTCGAAGATGGCCAACTAGAAGCAGGTATGGGGCATGGCTCTCTCAGAGAGGAACAAAGGGGTGAGTACATACAACACCTTTATCTGAAACATCCAGATACTTGCATTGGGAGTGATTAAGGAATCAGCTCGACCCACAGAGGATAGAGGAAAGCAGGGCAGGGCAATGACCTACATAGGAGCAACACAGACCCAAAGGAAACCCCCTCCCCTCACCCCACCAGGGAGGTGGTGAGTGAATGTGCAAACCTGGGGAACGATGCTTCTCCCACCGATCTTTGCAACCTTTGGATCAGGAGATCCCCTGTGAACTCACTCCACCAGGCCTTTGGGTCTTACACACAGAGCTGCATTGGGGTATTGGCAGAGCAGCTGCTCAGGCATGCACAGACACCCAGGAGCTTTACATACTCAGGCTCCGGAACCCCAGCAAAGGTGACTGCCACTCAGGCAAGGCAGGAGGTCTGTACATACCCCTAGGAAGGAGGCTGAATCCAGGGAGCTGAGCATCATTGGTCTGTGGGCCTCACTTCCATGGCACCTCACCAGATAAGATCAACTGGCTTGGAATTCCAGCCAGCCACGGGCAGCAGTGTAGCACCTACCTGAGATAAGGTGGAGTTCTGGGGTTGGGTGGGGTGGGGGTGAGGGCACCACCTTTGCTGTTTGGATGACTCAGCTGTTCCAGCCTGTAGGCTTTGGAGAGTCCAAACCCACCAAGTGTGGAAAGAATTCCCCAGCACAGAACAGCTGCTCTGCCAAAACGTGGCCAGACTGCTTTTTTAAGCAGGACTCCTATCCATTCCTCATCACTGGGTGGGTCTTCCCAAACAAGGCCTCCAGCCACCTCTGCCCATTTTCTACAGCCCATAAAATTCTGATCTCTCCCTGGGACAGGGTGCCTGGATGGTGGAGAGGGCTGCCACCTTTGCTGTTTGGGCATCCCAGCCATTCCAGCCTTTCAGCTCTGGGGAGCCCAAACCAACTGGGGGCTGAAACGATCTCCCAATGTGGCACAGCTGCTTTACCAAAATATGGCCAGACTGCTTCTTTAAGAGAGTCCCTGATCCATTCCTTCTCACTGGGCAGGACCTCCCAACTGTGGCCTCCAGCCACTCCTGTTGATATTCTCTGGCTGACAGAGATTTGAAGACTTCCTGGGACAGAGTTCCTGGGGGGAGGGGCAGGCTGCCATCTTTGCTGTTTTGGTGACTTAGCCACACCAGTCTCCAGGCTTTGGAGATCCCAAGCCAACTGCGGATGCAAGTGGTACCCCAGCGCAGCAATTTCTCTTCAGAAGTGTGGCTAGATTGCTTCTTTCAGTGGCTCCCCAATCCTGTTCCTCCTGACTGGGTGAGACCTCCCAAATGGGGTCTCTGGCTATCTCCTACAGGTGTGTTTAGGCCAGCAACATGTTCATACCTCCCTAGGATGGAGCTCCCAGGGGAAGGGGCAGGTTGCCATTTTTTCTGTTTCACAGCCTTCACTGGTGATACCTCCAGGTACTGGAAAATCCAAGGTGACTAGAGTCTGGAGGTGACCCCCAGCAAGCCACAGCAGCTTTATGGAAAAGTGGCCAGATTATTAAAAGAAAAACAAAAGAAACCCCAAAACCCCATCCGAAGGTCAGCAACCTCAAAAATCAAAGGTAGATAAGCCCAAAAAGATGAGAAAGAATCAGCATAAAAACACTAAAAACTCAAAAAGCCAAAGTGCCGTCTTCCTTCCAAATGACTGCAGCATCTCTCCAGCAAGGGTTTGGAACTGGGGTAAAGCTAAGATCACTGCAATGAAAGAAGTAGACTTCAGAACGTGGATAAAAATGAACGTCGCTGAGCTAAAGAGGCAAGTTTTAACCCAATGCAAGGAAGCTAAAAATCATGATAAAACAATGCAGGAGCTGACAGCCAAAATAGATATTATAGAGAAGAACATAACTGACCTGGTAGGGCTGAAAAACACACCACAAGAACTTCACAATGCAATCAGAAGTATTCATAGAAGAATGGGCCAAGCTCTGCTTGGTCTTCCTCTGAAAGATTCTTCCTCTGAAAGAATCTTAGAGCTTGAAGACTGTCTTTCTGAAATAATACAGGCAGACAAGAATAGAGAAAAAGAATGATAAGGAATGAACAAAACCTCCAAGAAACATGGGATTATGTAAAGAGACGGAATCTATGACTGATTGGGGTACCCGAAAGAGATGGGGAGAATGGAAACAATTTGGAAAACATATTTCAGGATATTTTCCAGGAGAACTTCCCCAACCTAGCTAGACAGGCCAACATTCAAATTCAGGAAATGCAGAGAACCCCAGTGAGATACTCCATGAGAAGATCATTCCTGGGACATATGATCATCAGATTCTCCAAGGTAGAAATGAAAGAAAAAATGTTAAGAGCAGCCAGAGAGAAAGGCTAGGTCACCTACAAAGGGAAGCCCATCAGACTAAAAGCAGACCCCTCAGTGGAAACCCTACAAGCCAGAAGAGATTGGGGGACAATATTCAACATTCTTAAAGAAAAGAAATTCCAACACAGAATTTCATATCCAGCCAAACTAAGCTTCATAAGCCAAGGAGAAATAAGATCCTTTCAGGACAAGCAAATGTTGAGGGAATTCATTACCACCAGACCTGCCTTAAAAGAGCTCCTGAAGGAAGCACTAAATATGGAAAGGAAAAACTGTTATCAGCCACTACAAGAATACACTGAAGTAGACAGAGCAGCGACACTACGAAGCAACCGCATAAACAAGTCTGCAAAATAACCAGCTAGCATCATGATGACAGGATTGAATCCACACATAACAATACTAATCTTAAGTGTAAATGGGCTAAATGCCCCAATTAAAAGACACGGAGTGGCAAGCTGGATAAAAAACCAAGATCCATTGGTATGCTATCTGCAAGAGACCCATCTCACACACAAAGACAGACATAGGCTCAAAAAGACCTTCAAAAAGACTTAGACTCCCACACAATAATAGTGGGAGATTTTAACACCCCATTAGACAGATCATTGAGACAGAAAATTAACAAATATATTCAGGACCTGAACTCAGCTCTGGAATAAATGGACCCAATAGATCTCTACAGAATTCTCCATCCCCAAACAACAGAATATACATTCTTCTAATCACCACATGGCACTTACTCTAAAATTGATCACATCATTGGAAGTAAAATACTCCTCAGCAAATACAAAAGAACTGAAATCATAACAAACAGTCTCTTGGGCAACAACACAATCAAATTAGAACTCAAGACTAAGAAATTCACTCAAAACAATACAACCACATGGAAATTGAACAACCTGTTCCTGAAGGACTTTTGGGTAAGTAATGAAATTAAGGGAGAAATCAAGGAGTTCTTTGAAATTAATGAGAACAAAGATACAACATACCAGAATCTCTGGGACACAGCTAAGGCAGTGTTAAGGAGTAAATTTATAGCACTAAATGCCCACATCAAAAAGCTAGAAAGATCTCAAGTTAGCAAGCTAACATCACAACTAAAAGAACTAGAGAACCAAGGGCAAAGAAGTCCCAAAGCTAGCAGAAGACAAGAAATGACCAAAATCAGAGCTGAATCAAGGGAGACAGAGACATTAAAAAACCATTCAAAATATCAATGAATCCAGGCTGGTTTCTCAAAAAAGTTAATAAAAGAGATAGACAGACTCATAAAGAAGAAGAAGAGACAACTCAAATAAACACAATGAGAAGTGATAAGGGAGATATTACCACTGACCTCACAGAAATACAAACAACCATCAGAGAATATCATAAACACCTCTATGTGCATAGAAAATCTAGAAGAAATGGATACATTTCTGGACACATACACCCTCCCAAGACCAAACCAAGAAGAAATTGAATCCCCGAACAGACCGAAAATGAGTTCTGAAACTGAGGCAGTAATAAACAGCCTACCAACCAAAAAAAGCCCAGGACCAGACGGATTCACAGCTGAATTCCACCAGATGTACAGAAAAGAGTACCATTCCTACTGAAACTATTCAAAAAAATTGAAAAGGAGCGACTCCTTCCTAACTCATTCTCTGAGGCCAGCATCATCCTGATACCAAAACCTGGCAGAAATATAACAACAACAAAAAAAGAAAACTTCAGGCCATTATCCTTGATGAACATTGAGCAAAAATCCTCAACAAAATACTGGCAAACCGAATCCAGCAGCACATCAAAAAGCTTATCCACCATGATCAAATTTGGCTTCATCATCCCCTGGGATGCAAGGTTGGTTCAACATATGCAAATCAATAAATGTGATTCATCACATAAACAGAACTAAAGACAAAAACCACATGATTATCTCCATAGATGCAGAAAAGGCCTTTGATAAAATTCAATACCCTTTCATGTTAAAAACTCTTAACAAAGTAGGTATTGAAGGAATATACCTCAAAATAATAAGAGTCACATATGACAAACTCACAGCCAATATTATACTGAATGAGGAAAAGCTGGAAGTAAGCCCCTTGAAAATCAGGACAAGACAAGGTTGCTCTTTCTCATCACTCCTATTCAACACAGTATTGGAAGTTCTGGCCAGGGCAGTCATATTCAGGGAAGAGAAAGGAATAAAGCATACTCAGATAGGAAGAGAGGAAGTCAAACTATTCCTGTTTGCAGATGACATGATCCTATAACTAGAAAACCCCACCGTCTCAGCCCAAAAGCTTCTTCAGCTGATAAGCAAGTTCAGCAAATTCTCAGGATACAAAATCAGTGTGCAAAAATTGCTAGCACTCCTATACACCAACAACAGGCAAGCAGAGAGCCAAAGCATGAATGAACTCCAATTCACAACTGCCACAAAAAGAATAAAATACCTAGGAATACAGCTAACAAGGGAAGTGAAGGACATCTACAACGAGAACTACAAACTCCTGCTAAAAGAAATTAAAATGATGGAAACAAATGGAAAAACATTCCGTGTTCATGGATAGGAAGAATCAGTATTGTGGAAATGACAATACTGCCCAAAGCAATTTATAGATTTAATGCTATTCCCATTAAACTACCATTGACATTCTTCACAGAACTAGAAAAAACTATTTAAAAATTCACATGGAACCAAAAAAGAGCCCAAATAGCCAAGCCAATCCTAAGCAAAAAGAACAAAGCTGGAGGCCTCATGCTATCTGACTTCAACCTATACTGCATGGCTACACTAACCAAAACAGCATGGTACTCATACAAGAACAGACAGACTAATGGAACAGAATAGAGAACGCAGAAATAAGACTGCACTGCTACAACTATGTGATCTTCAACAAATGTGACAAAAACAAGCAATAGTGAAAGGATTCCTTATTTAATAAATGGTGTTGGGATAACTGGCTAGCCATACATAGAAAATTGGAACTGGACCCCTTCCTTACACCATATACAAAAATCAACTCATGGATTAAAGATTTAAATGTAAAACTGAAAACTATAAAACCCTAGAAGAAAACCTAGGCAATACCATTCAGGACCAAGGCACGGGCAAAGATTTCATGACAAAGATGCCAAAAGCAGTTGTAACAAAAACAAAAATTGACAAGTGGGATCTACTTAAACTAAAGAGCTTCTGTACAGCAAGAGAAATTATCAACAGAGTGAACAGACAACCTACACAGTGGGAAAAAAAGTTTTGCAAACCATGCATCTGACAAAAGTCTAATATCCAGCATCTATAAAAAACAAATTTACAAGAAAAAAAATTGAAAAGTGGGCCAAGGACATGAAAAGACACTTCACAAAAGAAGACATACATGTGGCCCAGAATCATATTTTGAAAAGCTCAACACACTGATCATTAGAGAAATGCAAATCAAAACCACAGTGAAAGCCCATCTCATACCAGTCAGAATGGCTATTATCAAAAATTCAAAAAATAACAGATGCTGGTGATGTGGAGAAAAAGGAATGCTTTTACACTGTTGGTGGGAGTGTAAATTAGTTCAACCATTATGGAAGATAGTATGGAATTCCTCAAAGACCTAGAGACAGAAATACCATTTGACCTAGCAATCCCATTCCTGGGTATATACCCAAAGGAATAGAAATTGTTCTATTATAAAGACACATGCACGTGTATGTTTATTGCAGCACTATTCACAATAGTAAAGACATGGAATCACCCTAAATGCCCATCAATGATAGATTGGTTAAAGAAAACGTGCTACATATACAACATGGAATATTATGGAGTCATAAAAAGGAATGAGATAATGTCCTTTGGAGGGACATGGAGGGAGTTGGAGGCCTTTCCTGTGTCCACTGAGAAAATTGAGTATTTTTGCCCTTTATTCTGTTAAAGATGGTGTATTATATGAATTGATTTTTGTATATTAAGCCAATCTTGAATTCCTGGGATAAACCACTTGGTCATGGTATACAATCTTTTTTGTAATGTTTCTAGATTTGGCATGTTAATATTTTGTTAAGAAATTGTGCATCTATCTTATATGCATCTTATAAATATAAGAGATATTGGTCTGTACTTTTCTTGTGATATCTGTATGTGGTTTTGATATTAGGGTAAGTCTAGTTAAATGTTTATCAAACATCAATCTTTTTGATATAACAATTTTTGGGTTTGTTAATTTTTCTCTAGTTTTTCCAATTCCATATTTCATTTTTTTCCATTCTAGTCTTTATTATTTCCTTCCTTCTGCTTGATTTGGGCTTGGTTCACTCTTCTTTTTCTTAAAGTGAAAAGTTTTTTTAAAATTTGATCTTCTTTTAAAAAATACAGGCATTAATAGCTATTAATTTCTCTGTAAGCACTATTTTAGCTGCATCTCATAAGTTTTGGTATGCTGTGTTTTCATTTTCATTCATTTCAAAGTATTTTCTAATTTCCCTTGAGTTCTTTGATTCATTTCCACATACTTATGGATTCTTCAAATTTCCTTCTGTTACTGGTTGTGGTCAGAGAACAGACTTTGTCTGATCTCAATTCTTTTAAATTGTTTGAGACTTGTTTTATGTCCTAACAGATGGCCTATCCTGGAGAATGTTCTATGTATATCTGAGAAGAATATGTATTCTGCTGCTGTTGGGTGGTGTTTTATAGAGAGGCATTAGGTCTAGTTTGTTCATAGCATTGTTCAAATCTTCTGTTTTCTTGTTGATTAACTGCTTAGTTGTTGTATCTATTATTGAAAGGAGGATATTGAAATTTCTATTATTGTTGAATTATGTGTTTCTCTTATTTCTTGCTGTATGTGTTTCTCTTATTTCTTTGACAATTCTGTCAATGTTTGTTTCATATATTTTTAGGCTCTGTTATTTAGGTGCATATATATTTATAGTTGTTATGTCTTACCGATGGATTGACTCTTTTTAAAAAAATTTCATCCTTTTTCTTAGAGACAGGGTCTTGTTCTGTCATACAGGCTGGAGTGCAGTGGCACAATCATACTTCACTGCAACCCCAAACGCCTGGCCTCAAGCAGCCCTCCTACCTCAGCCTCCCGAGTAGCTGGGACTACAGGTGCATGACACCATGGTTGGCTAATTTATTTAAACAATTTTTTGTATTTGTAGAGACGAGATCTTGCTATGTTGTCCAGGCTGGTCTCAAACTCCTGGCCTCAAATGATCCTCCTGCCTCAGCTTCCAAAAATGCTGAGATTATAGGCATGAGCCACCACACCCAGCCTGGATTGACTCATTTATCATTATAAAATGTCCTTCTTTGTCTTTATAAACAAATTTTGTCTGAAAGTCTATTTTGTTTGATATTAGTCTAGCATTTTTGAATGATGTATCTAATACATATAATACTACTTTTTGGATAGTATATCTTTTTCCATTATTAGAATGTTTCTTTTCTCTCTGCTTTCATTGGCATCCCAGCAGCAGCTACAAGTCTTTGATTCCAGAGTCCATCAGCCAGCCCCTACCACTGTGGTACCAGCACTTGATAAGTAACCCCCATCATGGTTCCAGCTCCTGCCCCAGTTTCTGGGTTTTGGTAACATAACCTTCTCCCTGTATCCCTCCAGCTCTAGGGGTGGTGGCAACTTCCTGCTGTTATTAATCTCTGGGTGGCCTTGCCCTCTCTTGTTTGGCTTCAGCTCTTCCATCACCTGTATAACTGGTTCTCTATGTTAAATTTCTTCTGTTTGGAATACCTAGAGTGGCTCTTGTTTGCTTTGACTCTGATTGATACAAGGTGATTACTGTCCCCAAGGAGTTTAAGGTATAGAAGAAGTTAAGGTTAGATCATACCCCTGTTGTCTACGGTTATTATGGTCAAGAGCAAGTCTGACATGGTACTTGACCTCAAACAGGGGAAGGAAACCAAAGATTGCATGGGGCTGAGAGCAAGATGGACAAGCAGGTAGAATAGCTTTCATTCTCTCTAAACTTATAAAAAACATTCCACTGGGGTGTAATGCATGAGCTTAGCTCTTCACCAGCTGCCCATGTAGTTTTGGGTAAGTTTCTTGCTCTCTCTAGGCTTCATTGTTCTCAAGTGTAAAGTGAGGTGATTAGACAGCCTGGAAGGACTTAAGCTTTGGCCTTCTGAGACTGAAGTCTGGGACCTTCCCCTGGCACCCTGCCCCTTACTTAGCCATTCTCCCTTACTTCAAATTCCCCAAATGAATGCATGAGAAATCCTTGCCAAAATTTTGCTTCAGCCCAAAGATTTTGGTTGCCCTTATCACCGGCTTTTGGAGCGGATTCACTTTTAGGGATATCAGCAATCTCTGGAACTAGGTGGAAGGACTCTAAGAGGTTATACATTGGCAGGTGTGTTGGTAAGAAAGGTCAGGACAACTTCAGTTTGGAACTATTTCAGAAGCTTTCTGCTGGAGTCCTTTTCCATGTGCCAGATGCACCTTAAAAAATGAGTTTAGGCTGGTGGCTCACACCTTTAATCCTAGTACTTTGGGAGGCCCGGAAGGGAGGATCATTTGAGGCCAGGAGTTTGAGAGCAACCTGGCCAACAGAGTGAGACCCTATCTCTACTAAAAGATAACAACTTAGCTGAGTGTGGTGGTGAGCACCTACAATCCTAGCTACTTGGGAGGCTGAGGTGGGAGGATTGTTTGAACCCAGGAGTTTGAGGCTGCAGCAAGCTACTATTGTGCCACTACACTCCAGCCTGGGTGACAGAGTGGGACTCTGTCTAAAAGAATAAAAATAAAAATAAAATGAGCTTAAAGCCAGACCTGTCTGTATTTCAGTCTTGCCTCTCCTATAACTTCTAGGTGACCTTGGGCAAGTCACTTCTCTCTGGCTCTTGGATGCCCATCCAAAAAGCAATAGGATTAGACCCTACAAACTCTAGGCTTCTTTCTCAGGATAATCTTTTTTATCCATGAGAATTTTCTTGGTTCTTTAGCTAGCACAGACCCCCCACAGAAGGTCCCAGAGGAATAAGAGTTTATGAACAGACTAGGACTGGAGAGTTCGTGGCAGATGTGCCAGGTTGTCAGGGGGATAAAGGGCCGCTCCTTGGTTCTGATTTCCTCAGCAGCCTGTGCTTGATGCTAAGTGGTGTTCAACCCAGACGTGATTCCTCCCTTGACTGTCCTCCGACCCTCCAATTCTAGCTGCATGGACATTGCACACTTGGTCTCGGGAGACTCTAGTTTCAGTTTATTAGCTGGTTCTCTGAGTGAGGTGATGGGGAATCCCTCGCATTTCTCAGTACTGATTGTGAGCTTCTCCTCTGCATGTTAGCATGCAGTTCGTGACGATTCACTACAAATCTGCTCTTTATGAGAGGGACAGTATAAGGGGAGCCCAGTATCGCTTTCCAAATCCTATCCATCCTTCGAGGCCCAGGCAGGCCCTACCTACACCACAGTTTGTCCTCTGAACTCTCAGAGCACTTAACTTCAGGGACACCCAAATTGACATTTACATCAAGGGCATGTGAACTATTTTCTATTCTAGAATAGACTTTGTACTTCTTGAAAACAATATTGTACCATGTAGTTCTTTTTGGTAGTCTTTGCATTGCCTTGAATAGTGCTGATTTTAAAACTAGATTGTAAAATATAATTTGGCATAGTTCAATAAGTCTGAGTTTCATGTGCTATCTTCTCTATCCCAGGAGATTCTGTCTCATGTTATTGTTAAGAGCATGTGAGGCATGCCTAGCAAGAAATCTGAAGCCAGCTCCTTGAGATTGCTCCCTCTTTCACTCTAGAGATTCTTTTTTTTTTTTTTTTGAGACGGAGTCTCGCTCTGTCGCCCAGGCTGGAGTGCAGTGGCGCAATTTCGGCTCACTGCAAGCTCCACCTCCCAGGTTCACGCCATTCTCCTGCCTCAGCCTCTCCGAGTAGCTGGGACTACAGGCGCCCGCCACCACGCCCGGCTAATTTTTTGTATTTTTAGTAGAAACGGGGTTTCACCGTGGTCTCGATCTCCTGACCTCGTGATCCACCCGCCTCGGCCTCCCAAAGTGCTGGGATTACAAGCGTGAGCCACCGCGCCCGGCTTCTCTAGAGATTCTTAAAAGTCAATGCAAGAATTCTAGAAAGGAAGCCCCTGATGGATGCCAAGGGTGTCATTAGAATGGGCACCATTGTTGCTAGAGAGGATGTGGAGAAACAGAAACAGTTTTACACTGTTGGTGGGACTGTAAACTAGTTCAACCATTGTGGAAGACAGTGTGGTGATTCCTCAAGGATCTAGAACTAGAAATACCATTTGACCCAGCCCATTACTGGGTATATACCCAAAGGATTATAAATCATGCTGCTATAAAGACACATAAACACATATGTTTATTGCGGCACTATTCACAAGAGCAAAGACTTGGAACCAACCCAAATGTCCATCAATGATAGACTGGATTAAGAAAATGTGGCATATATGCACCATGGAATACTATGAAGCCATAAAAAAGATGAGTTCATGTCCTTTGTAGGGACATGAATGAAGCTGGAAACCATCATTCTGAGCAAACTATCACAAGGACAGAAAACCAAACACCGCATGTTGTCACACATAGGTGGGAATTGAACAGTGAGAACGCTTGGACACAGGGTGGGGAATATCACACACCAGGGCCTGTCATGGGGTTGAGGGAGGGGGAGAGACAGCATTAGGAGATATACCTAATGTAAATGACGAGTTAACGGGTGCAGCACAGCAACATGGCACATGTATACATATGTGACAAACCTGCACATTGTGCACATGTACCCTAGAACTTAAAGTATAAAAAAAAAAAGAATGGGCACCATTGTGTCTAAGCTGTGCTGTGGATGTAGTTTGTGTCATAAGTGAAGGAGAGGTCTCTGAGTTCATGTTCTCCAATTGGAGTGCCATGGACATTTCAAAGTATCTGTCCAAAGAACATGTTCATAAGAGAGGCCAAAAAGCACTGTGCTTGTTTACATCCGGGGCATCTTTGGACCACTTGGTCTTTGGTCTTCCAAAGACTGATTGCCTTATGGAAGTAGAGACTGTTCAACATGGAATACTTAATAAGCAGGTGCTTAATAAACATTTGATTGATTGATGAAGGGACTTTAAACTTTTCCTAAGATGCTACCACTCCCTTACCCCTGTCTGGAGAATGCCTTTCTTCCTTACTTTCAAATTTCCTTTGTTGGACACTGACTGCAGATCCTGGGATCGGCAGTAGCTTGAGTATCATGGCAGAGCAGAGAACATCTTGCTCCTAAGGAATGGACTCTAGGATACCTGTTTTCACCTGCAGTGTTGTCATTTATTCATCCAACAAATATTTAATGAACGCTATGTGCCAGGCATGGTCCTGGACTCTACAAATACAAAGATGAACGCACGTGGTCCCTGGCCTTGCCAAGTTTACGTAAAGCACTCTGGGTGTATTATTCTGCTCAGGCTGCTGTACCAAAATACCACAGGCTGAGTGGCTTAAGGTCCAGCAGGATTGGCTTCTGGTGAGGGCCCTCTTCCTGGTTTGCAGATTGCCACCTTCTCCTTCTTGCTATGCCCTCACATAGCCTTTCTTTGGTGCATGTGTGAGGGGAGAGGGAGGGTGTTCTCTGGGGTCTCCTCTTATAAGAACACATCTTATTGGATCAGGACTCCACCTTTATGCCCTCATTTAACACTAATTATGTCCTTAGAGATCCTACCTCCAAATGCAGCCATATTGGGGGTTAGGGCTTTAACATATGCATTTAGGGAGGACATAAACATTCAGTTCATAAAAATGAGGCACATGAACAAATGAAAAAGCAATTACCTATAAGCAGTAAAAGCATAAAAACAAGGATGAGGTAGTATACATTAAATTTAGGATGGGGAGAGAAAGGGATGCAAAGAGAGAGAGGTATGTAGGGGCTTAAACTGGTATTTGCTATATCTATTGGTAATGATTTGTCTTCATTCAAGACCTGCAAAAGTCTTCATTGTATTTTTCTTTACACCTTTAAGTATTAATTATTTCACAATATTTAAAAAATAATAGAAGACACTATTATTGTGCAATGTAGTAAGAGGTAACTAGGGGGGCATGCCCAACATGCTGTAGGAGCACATAGGAGGGGAATCAGGAAGGGTATAAAAAAGATGGCATCTACAGAGGAGTAGGAGGGGCCCAGGCGCAGGGGGAAGGCAGTGGTGAGTGGTCAGTAGAAGGACCAAGGCCAGGCTGGGAGTGGTGGTCCATGCCTGTAATCCCAGCATTCTGGGAGGCCAAGGTGGGAGGATCGCTTGAGCCCAGGAGTTTGAGTGTAGTCTGGGCAACATGGTGAAACCTCATCTCTCTAAAAAAATTCAAAAATTAGCCCAGTGTGGTGGCATAGGCCTGTAGTGCCATTTACTTGGAAGGCTGAGAGGTAGGAGGATTGCTTGAGCCTGGGAAGTCAAGGCTGCAGTGAGCTGTGATCAAGCCACTGCACTCCAGCCTGGGCAACAGAGCAAGGCCCTGTCTCAAAAAAAAAAAAAAAAAAAAAAAATTACCAAGGCCAGAAGTCTTGCCAGGCTGACCTCAGCAAGCTTACTTTCTCTGAGTTGCTTAATTTGGGAATTCAGAAGACCGGGTGAGCCATACTGTTTGACTTGGCCTTTTGGGGTTATGTGGCCTGTGGGGCTGATGTCTGGCCTTTTTTGCCTGCTCAGTGGTGTGGCTGTGTTTGGCACGTGAACTATGTTTGACTTTGGCCATGTCTTTGAAGGGAATCTCTCTGCTGCTGTGGCATCTAGAACAGGTGGTGTTTACAGTGTTTCCCAGAATTGCCTGCTTCCTAGGACTTTACCTTTCCATTTGTCCCTCTATTCATTCATCCAGCATCCATTCACTGAGCACCTACTCGGCCAGGTATTAGGCCAGGTGCTAGGGCTTGAAGGCCCATCAACCTAGTCCTGGGCCTTGAGGAGCTTGACAAGCAATGGAAAATAGCATTTCCACATCTGTATGGGCATCCACATCTCCAAGCACATTCTTATACCTCATCTCATTTAGCCCTCGGGCTGCCCTGTGTGGCAGGTTTCCATTCTATGATTGAGGAAGCTGAGACTTGAAAGGAAAGTGACTTGATATTTGACTCTAAGCTAAGGGGCTTTTCCCACTATGCCAGGCTGTCTTTACTGACGTTGGGCATGGTCGGAAGAGCTCAGACCACAGCTGCCCCCTCTCTGCCTGGGAAAGACACCCTCAGACAGGTCTTTGCATCCCATCCTGTTGTACGAAGGTTTCTGAGAATGAGCAGGGAGAAGGACCTAGAAGTAACCTTTATAGTCATTCAGTCCAACCACCTCACTGATGACTTGGTTACCCAGAGGATAAAGAAAAGCTTAGCTTACCAGAAACTCAAGCCCCTGTTATTATGAAAAAGAACAGGGCAAGTCTTGAGACCCCTAGGGGAGGCCTCTGATCTGGAGAGACTTGACAGAGGAGCCAGACCCAGAGTCCCCTGGAGAGAGCCAGGTCTGCAGAAGCTCAGAAACTCAGTCCTGCCTTTCTTGCATATGGAGTCCATGGTCATAGTAGCAGTGTCCTGCCTCTACCCAGAGTGTCCAATGGCTTCCAGTCCCTCTGGGCTTGTCATTCAGTGGGCAAAGTCCAAGATCACACCTCTCACCCATGCCCCCACCTCTTGCCCCTGTTTTATCTCACTTGGGAATAATGTATTCCCATGTGAAGCCAACGAAAATGAGCCTCCACCAGTGCTGGGTAACCCAACAGGCAGATTTGGTATGGACACAGGGCCCCAGCCAGATGAGGACACCCCAAAGTTGAGAAGAGTTCAGTAATCAGAAAATCTAAAAAGGAGCTCTTTTAATTTCAGCACACATGTTCATTTAGTGTTGTCTGGTGAGTATTAGGAATTATATTTGGAGAGAGACTGCAATCTTTATAGGATTCAGGGCCTTTTAAGGTCTTACTCAGACCTTGGACCACCAAGAGGGAAAGGGCCAACAGGTGTGAGGAAAATAAGTTGTGAGGCCGCAGGGAGGAAGAGGATGGCTCACCAGGATGAAGAAAAGGGAAGGAGAGGAGCTCTCAGTGGTGCAATTGGTTAGCGCATGGCACTTACATGAAAAGGGAAGGACGGCTGGGCACAGGCTAGCGGGAAGCCTCAGGTCACCCTGACACCTGTTGCCATGGCCCGGTGGCGGTTTCCTGACTTGTCAGGACGTGTGCACAGAGAGAACAATGGGTTTGCCTTGACAGGAAGATGCTTCCTGTTTTGCTGCATGGGTTCATTGTTGGGCATTAAGAGGGAGGGGTCTATGGGTCTGTGTTTTTCATGTTGCCAAAAGCTCCCTGAGGGGAGAAGTGGGGGTGGGTGAGGACAGGGGTCTGAGGAAAGGTGAAAGGGAAAGGAGGGGAGCAGTTATTCTTCCAGAATTGCTCAGCCAAACCTCACGCCATTCTAGTTTCAGCCAACCAGAGAGGGTGGGGCTGGCCCTGCTGTCCTACTGTCCCCAAGAGCTCTAAGCCCAGAGCTTTTGTGCACGACTGAGGGCTGCCCAGAATCCCTCCTTTTGTTCCCCAGTGAGACCCGGTGTTGACTTCTGTGGTGACCTTTATCTTGGCAAGGTGGCAAGGGCGACAGGAAACTTGGACTGAAATAACCTCTGTGGTGAAGGCAGGGGTGGGAAATGTTGAGGCTGGTCTCACGGTGAGTGACAAATTAGACATCCAAGATGCCCACTCCCCACCCCCAGCCTGCCCATTGCTGGGCCAACCCTGCACATTCACAACTGAAATTGTACATTTTTAAAATTTATTTTTTATTCTTTTTAAAAAATTTTCCATAAGTTATTGGGGTACAGGTGATATTTGGTTACACGAGTGAGTTATTTAGTGATTTGTGAGATCCTGGTGCACCCATCACCCAAGCAGTATACACTGCACCATATTTGTTGTCTTTTATCCCTTGCCCCTTCCCGCTCTTCTCCCTAAGTCCCCAAAGTCCATTGTATCATTCTTATGCCTTTGCGTCCTCATAGCTTAGGTCCCACATATCAGTGAGAACATACAAGGTTTTCCATTCCTGAGTTACTTCACTTAGAATAATAGTCTCCAATCTCATCCAGGTCATTGCAAATGCTGTTAATTCATCTCTTTATGGCTGAGACTACTCAGATGGAATACTATTCCGTTGTGTATATATATATATATATATATATATATATATATATATATACCACAGTTTCTTTATCCACTCATTGATTGATGGGCATTTGGGTTGGCTCCATGATTTTGCAACTGTGAATTGTGCTGCTATAAACATGTGTGTGCAGGTATCTTTTTCGAATAATGGCTTCTTTTCCTCTGGGTGGATACCCAGTAGTGGGATTGCTGGATCAAATGGTAGTTCCATTTTTAGTTCTTTAAGGATTCTCCACACTGTTTTCCTTAGTGGCGTACTAGTTTACATTCCCACCAGCAGTATAGAAGTGTTCCCTGATTACTGCTACGGTTTTTTGATTCTTTGTCAACATCTACTGTTTTTTGATTTTTGATTGTGTCGACATCTACTGTTTTTTGATTCTTTGATTATGGCCATTCTTGCAGGAGTGAGGTGGTATCGCATTGTGGTTTTGATTTGAATTTCCCTGATCATTAGTGATGTTGAGCATTTTTTCATACGTTTGTTGGCCATTTGTATATCTTCTTTTGAGAATTGTCTATTCATGTCCTTAGCCCACTTTTTGATGGGATTGTTTGTTTTTTTCTTACTGATTTGAGTTTGTTGTAGATTCTGGATATTAGTCCCTTGTCAGATGTATAGACTGTGAAGATTTTCTCCCACTCTGTATGTTACCTGTTTACTCTGGATTAACTGTTTAAAAGGAACAGTTACTCTGCTGACTGTTCCTTTTGCCATGCAAAAGCTCTTTAGTTTAATTAGGCCCAGCTATTTATCTTTGTCTTTATTGCAATTGCTTTTGGATTTTTGGTCATGAAATCCTTGCCTAAGCCAATGTCTGAAATAGTTTTTCCAATGTTATCTTCTAGGACTTTTGCAGTTTCAGATCTTAGGTTTAAGTCCTTAATCTATCTCAAGTTGATTTTTGTATAAGGTGAGAGATGAGGATCCAATTTCATTCTCCTACATGTGGCTAGCCAATTATCCCAGCACCATTTATTGAAAAGGGTGTTCTTTCCCCACTTTATGTTTTTGTTTGCTTTGTTGAAGATCAGTTGGCTGTAAGTATTTGGGTTTATTTCTGGGTTCTCCATTCTTTTCCATTGGTGTGTATGCCTATTTTTATACCAGTACCATGCTGTTTTGGTGACTATGGCCTTATAATATAGTTTGAAATCAGGTAGTGTGATGCCTCCAGATCTGTTCTTTTTGCTTAGCCTTGCTTTGTCTATGTGGGCTCTTTTTTGGTTCCATATGAATTTTAGAATTGTTTTTTCTAACTCTGTGAAGAACGATGGCAGTATTTTGATGGGAATTACATTGAATTTGTAGATTGCTTTTGGCAGTGTGGTCATTTTCACAATACTGAGTCTACCCATCCATGAGCATGGCATGTGTTTCCATTTGTTTGTGTTGTCTGATTTCTTTCAGTAGTGTTTTGTAGTTTTCCTTGTAGAGGTCTTTTGACTTCTTTGTTAGGTGTATTCCTAAGTATTTTATTTTTCTTGGAGCTATTGTAAAAGGATTTGAGTTCTTGATTTGATTTTCTGCTTGGTCGTTTTTGGTGTATAGAAGAGCTACTAATTTGTGTACAATATTTGAGTATATTAATCTTATAATTGGAAACTTTGCTGAATTCTTTGATCAGTTCTAGGAGCCTTCTGGAGGAGTCCTTAGGGTTTTCAAGGTAAACGATCATATCATCAGCAAACAGGGACAGTTTGACTTCCTCTTTACTGATTTGGATGCCCTTTATTTCTTTCTCTTGTCTGATTGCTTTGGCTAGGACTTCCAGTACTATGTTGAAGAGGAGTGGTGAGAGTGGGCATCCTTGTCTTGTTCCTGTTCTCAGAGGGAATGCTTTCAACTTTTCCCCATTCAGTATTATGTTGGCTGTGTGTTTGTCATAGATGGTTTTTATTACATTAAGGTATGTCCCTTGTGTGCTGATTTTGCTGAGGGTTTTAATCATAAAGCGATGCTGGATTTTGTCAAATGCTTTTTCTGCATCTATTGAGAAGATCATGTGATTTTTGTTTTAAATTCTGTTTATGTGATATACCATATTTATTGACTTGCATATGTTAAACCATCCCTGCATCCTTTGTATGAAACCCACTTGATCATGGTGGGTTATCTTTTTGATAGGTTGTTGGATTCGGTTAGCTAGTATTTTGTTAAGGATTTTAGCATCTGTGTTCATCAAGAATATTGGTCTGTAGTTTTCTTTTGTGGCTGTGTTCTCTACTGGTTTTGATATTAGGGTGATGCTGGCTTCATAGAATGAATTAGAGAGGGTTCCTTCTTTCTCTATCTTGTGGAATAGTGTCAAGAGGATTGGTACCAATTCTTCTTTGAATGTCTGGTAGAATTCTGCCGTGAATCTGTCTGTTCCTGGACTATTTTTTTTGTTGGTAATTTTTATTTATTTATTTATTTATTTATTTATTTATTTATTTATTTTTGAGACAGAGTCTCGCTATGTTGCCCAGGCTGGAGTGCAGTGGCATGATCTCAGCTCACTGCAAGCTCTGCCTCCTGGGTTCACGCCATTCTTCTGCCTCAGCCTCTCCAAGTAGCTGGGACTACAGGCACCTGCCACCGTGCCCAGCTAATTTTTTGTATTTTTAGTAGACACAGGGTTTCACCATGGTCTCAATCTCCTGACTTCGTGATCTGTCTGCCTCGGCCTCCCAAAGTGCTGGGATTACAGGCATGAGCCATCACACCTGGCCTTTGTTGGTAATTTTTAAATTAACATTTCAATCTTGCTGCTTGTTATTGGTCTGTTCAGGGTATCTAATTCTTCCTGATTTAAGCTGGGAGGCTTGTATTTTTCCAGGAATTTATCCATCTCTTCTAGGTTTTCTAGTTTATGTGCATAAAGGTGTTTACAGTAGCCTTGAATGATCTTTTGTATTTCAGGGTGTCAGTTGTAATATCTCCTGTTCTGTTTCTCAGTGAGGTTATTTGGATTTTCTCTCTTCTTTTGTTGGTTAATCTTGCCATGGTCTATCAATTTTATTTATCTTTTCGAAGAACTACATTCTTGTTTCATTTATTTTTGTATTTTTTTGGTTTCAATTTCATTTAGTTCTGGTCTGATCTTGGTTTTTTCCTTTCTTCTGCTGGGTTGGGGTTTGGTTTGTTCTTATTTCTCTAGTTTCTTGAAGCATGACCTTAGATTGTCTGTTTGTGCTCTTTCAGACTTTTTGGTGTAGGTGTTTAGGGCTATGAACTTTCCTCTTAGCACCGCCTTATCCCAGAGATTTTGATAGGTTGTGTCATTGTCATTCGGTTCGAGGAATTTTTAAATTTCCGTCTTGATTTCATTTTTGATGCAATGCTCATTCAGGAGCAGGTTATTTAATTTCCATGTATTTGCATAGTTTTGAAGGTTCCTTTTGAAGTTGACTTCCGGTTTTATTCCATTGTGGTCTGAGAGAATGCTTGATACAATTAAATTTTCTTAAATTTATTGAGGCTCGTTTTATGACCTATTGTATGGTCTATCTTGGAGAAAGTTCCATGAGCTGTTGAATAGAATGTGTGTTCTGCGATTGTTGGATGAAGCATTCTGTATATATCTGTTAAGTCCATTTGTTCTAGGATACAGTTTAAATCCATTGTTTCTTTGCTGACTTTCTGTCTTGATGACTTGTCTAGTGCTGTCAGTGCAGTATTAAAGTCCCCCACTATTATTGTGTTGCTGTCTATCTCATTTCTTAGTCTATTAGTAATTGTTTTATAAATTTGGGAGCTCTAGTGTTAGGTGCATATATGTTTGGAATGTGATATTTTCCTGTTGGACAAGGCCTTTTACCATTATATAATATCCCTTTTTGTCTTTTTTAACTGCTGTTGCTTTAAAGTTTGTTTTGTCTGATATAAGAATAGCTACCCCTGATCACTTTTGGTGTCCATTTGCAGGAAATACCTTTTCCCACCACTTTACTGTAAGTTTATATGAGTCCTTATGTGTTGGTGAGTCTCCTGAGGGCAGCAGATAGTTGGTTGGTGAGTTCTTATCCATTCTGTGCTTCTATATCTTTTAAGTGGAGCACTTAGGGTATTTGCATTCAATGTTAGTATTGAAATGTGAGGTACCATTGCATTCATCATGCTCTTTGTTGCTTGCATACTTTGTTTTCTGTTTATTTTTGCTTTTTAACTTGTATTTTTGTTTTATATATCCTGTGTGATTTGTGCTTTAAAGAGATTCTGTTTTGATGTGTTTCCAGGATTTGTTTCAAGATGTAGAGCTTCTTTTAGCAGTTCTTGTAGTGGTGGCTTGGTAATGATGAATTCTCTTAGCATGTGTTTTTCTGAAAACAACTGTATCTTTCCTTCCTATATGATGCTTGGTTTTGCTGAATACGAAATACTTGGCTGGTAATTGTTTTGTTTGAGGAGGCTGAAGATAGAGTCCCAGTCCCTTCTAGCTTGTAGGATTTCTGCTGAGAAATCTGCTGTTAATCTGATAGGTTTCTTTTTTTTTTTTTTAATAGGTTACCTGGTGCTTCCATCTCATAGCTCTTAAGATTCTTTCCTTTGTCTTCAATTTGGATAAACTGATGACAATGTGCCTAGGTGAAGATCTTTTTGTGATGAATTTCCCAAGTGTTCTTTGTGCTTCACGTATTTGCGTGTCTAGGTCTCTAGGAAGGCCAGGAAAGTTTTCCTTGATTATTCCCCTAAGATATGTTTTCCAAGCTTTTAGAATTGCCTTCTTCCGCAGGAACACCAATTATTCTTAGGTTTGGTTGTTTAACATAATCCCAAACTTCTTGGAGGCTTTATTCATATTTTCTTATTCTTTTTTCTTTGTCTTTGTTGGATTGGGTTAATTTGAAGAACTTGTCTTCCAGCTCTAAATTTCTTTCTTCAACTTGTTCAATTCTATTGCTGAGACTTTCCAGAGCTTTTGCATTTCTAAAAGTATGTCCAAAGTTTCCTGAATTTTTGATTGTTTTTTCTTTAAGCTATCTATTTCCTCTAATATTTCTCCCTTCACTTCTTGTATCATTATTTGGATTTCCTTGCATTGGACTTCGCCTTTCTCTGGTCCCTTCCTGATTAGCTTAATGACTAACATCCTGAATTCTTTTTCAGGTAAATCGGAGATTTCTTCTCGGCTTGGACCCATTGCTGGTGAACTAGTGTGATTTTTAGGGGATGTCGATGAACCTTGTTTTGTCGTCTTACTGGGGTTGGTTGTCTGGTTCCTTCTCATTTGAGTAGCCTCTGTCAGAGGGAAGGTCTAGGGCTGTTGAAGGCTGTTGTTCAGATTTTTTTGTCCCACAGGGTGTTCCCTTGATGTAGCACTTTCCCCCTTTTCCTGTGGATGTGGCTTCCTGTGAGCCAAACTGCAGTGATTGTTGTCTCTCTTCTGGGTCTAGCCACTCAGCGAGTCTACCTGGCTCTGGGCTGGTACTGGGGATTTCTGCACAGAGTCCTGTGATGTGAACCGTCTGTGGGTCTCTCAGCCGTGGATACCAGTACCTGTTCTGGTGGAGGTGGCAGGGCTGTGCAATGGACTCCATGAGGGTTCTTAGCTTTGGTGGTTTAATGCTCTATTTTTGTGCTGGTTGGCCTCCTGCTAGGAGGTGGCACTTTCCAGAAAGCATCAACTGTAGTAGTGTGGATAGGGACTGGCGGTAGGCGGGGCCCTATAACTTCCAAGATTATATGTCTTTTGTCTTCCACTAACTACCAGGGTGGATAGGGAAGAACCATTAGGTGGGGGAGAGGCTAGGCATGTCTGAGCTCAGACTCTCCTTGGGTGGGTCTTGCTGTGGCGGCTGTGGGGGATGAGGGTGAGATTCCCAGGTCACTCGAGTTATGTACCTAGGAGGATTATGGCTGCCTCTGCTGAGTCATGCAGGTTGTCAGGGAAGTGGGGGAAAGCCAGCAGTCACAGGCGTCACCCAGGTCCCATGCAAACCCAAGTGCTCACTCCCACCGTGCCTCCCCCTACAGCACCAAGTCTGTTTCCAGGTGAAGGGCAAGATGGGCTTGAAAACTTGCCTGAGGCTTTTTACCTCCCAGAGTATTTGGGTTGTCTCCTGGGTCTTGCAGGAGGAGTCCGCTTCCTTCAGAGGGTTTGTGGGTCCTCTCAGGATTGCTGGTTTGTTCTTGAAGTTGATCTGGAGCTAAAATTCACAATGCAAACCTCCACATGGCTGCTCTGTCCAGGGCTGCAATCTAGTCCTGCCTCCCATCTGCCATGATTCCCACTTGGATTGAAATTGTACATTTTAAATATGATTAGAAAGCCCAGGTATCTTGATGCTTATTGAGCCTGAGACCATCTCTTGCAGTGAACACGTGTGTGGGGTTCCAGTCTTGGCTCTGCCAGCCAAATTTCCATGAGGCCCTTTTCTCCTGGTTCCTTATCTGGGGATTGAACCAGATGAACTTGTCTGTCCTCTCTGATCTCACATTTGGGGATTCCATTGATCATCTCCTAGTGGGACTGTGGCCTCAGAGAAGCTTAGGTTATGCACATTTAGGAATTCCCAGTAGAGCTTTGGTCAGACAGAAAAGATGAGTGGAAGGTGGAGTCCTGAAACCCTCCTGTTCCTCCCCATACAACTGTTTAAGGAGACCATATCTATTTCATCCTCCTCTTATGCTCTTAATGGCATTCAAAGCCCTTCTCTATCTGGCCCAGTTGACATCACTGACCTCAATCTCTCTACTCCCCCACTGTAGCTACTTTGTGCTCCAGCCATTCCGAGTGACCTGTGGGTTCCCTAAAAGCATTGTGTACTTTCATTTTTCTGGGATTTTCCACATGCTCTCCCATCAGGCTAAGGTGGCTCCAGCTCCTTCTCCCCCGTGTCACACTGTAACTCATTATTCAAGACCCAGCTCAAATACTCTCACCTCCTGAAGAATTCTTGAAGTCCCTGAACTCATAAATGCTGTTCACACTGCTAGGATAGCACCTCTTAGTCAAATTTGTATCATGGGCATGTATGCGTTTTTCTCCCTCTATCAGGTTACCATTATGTGGCATCTTATTTATTTCTTACATATTTAACACAGTACCTGGCATATTCTTTGTGCTCAGCCAAAGAGTGCTAAGTTAAAATGAAGGATATTTCTGTTGATTTGACCCCAAACAGGCTACACTCAGAGTGCATAAAATAGTGGCCACTCTTTGAGTTGAATTGGATCTGATAATTAATTGGTTTAGATCCAGTTAGAGGCCTTTTATGTCTGCCTGGGTTAGACAGAAACTGATAGTAAATGGAAATATTGCAAGGGGTGTAAATTTCAGCTTTTGGAAATTTGCAAGGAATTTTATGTTCCACCTTCTTTATTTCTTTTTCCCTTGTGTGCTTAGGTGGGGAAAAATCACTGGCTAGGTTGATCAAGGGGATCCTCAAATTTCAGTATCAGTCTTGGCTTTCATGTAATGCTCATGAGGTCCCTGCTGTGGGGAAGTTCTCAGGCTGGACAAAGGCACCACAGTCCAGGATTCAGGGAGCTCCCAGAGTGATAGGCAGGCCACCAATTTCAATGCTCTTACCTACTGTTTGAGGATTAACTGGAGCTAATACTTATTCAGCACCTACTGTATGCCAGACCCTGAATCACCTCATCTAATCTCACAACAACGCTGCAAGTTAAGCAACTGTGATGTCCATTCTACAGATAAGAAAATGGAGACTCAGAGAAGTTAAGAACTTCCCCAAAGGACGCTCATAGCCAGTTGCAGCAAACCAGGAATGGAACTCCCCGATCCATCCTCTTTCCCCCATACCACACTAGTTGATAAGCAGGAATGCAACTTCACAACCACTGAAAGCCCTGTTAAATTAAGCTTAGCCTAAATCTGCCTTCTTATATATTCTAAGTCCAGCCTAAAGGTTTCTCCATACATAGTGAACTGCAACTTAACTGGATGTGTGAACAGACTGTAACCTACTCCTGTGCAAGTCACTGAGTTTTGGCCAACCAAGGTTGCCAACTGTGCAGACTATGTTCAAATAAGGCAATGCTAAGCTAAACAATCCAGCTGTTTCTATGCCTCACTTCCATTTTCTGTAGGTCACTTTCCATTTTCTGTCCATAAACTTTCTTTTACCCCATGGCCATGCTAGAATCTCTCTGAGCCTACTCTGGCTCAAGAGGCTTCCTGATTTGCAAACTGTTCAGTGCTCAATTAAACTGTTAAATTTAATTTGTCTAAGGTTTTTCTTTCTTCATCTTTTTTTTTTTTTAGACGGAGTTTCACTCTTGTTGCCCAGGCTGGAGTGTAATGGCACGACCTCAGCTCACTGCAGCCTCCGCCTCCCGGGTTCAAGCGATTCTCCTGCCTCATCATCCCAAGTAGCTGGGATTACAGGCACGCACCACCATGCCTAGCTAATTTTTTGTATTTTTAGTAGAGATGGGCTTTCACCATGTTGGCCAGGCTGGTCTCGAACTCCTGACCTCAGGTGATCCACCCGCCTCGGCCCCCCAAAGTGTTGGGATTACAGGCATGAGCCACTGCGCCCAGCCAGTTTTTCTTTTAACAGATGCTGTCAGAAGTAGGATCCAAGACCCGGCGCGGTGGCTTGTGCCTGTAATCCCAGCACTTTGGGAGGCTGAAGTGGGTGGATCACTTGAGGTCAGGAGTTCCAGACCAGCCTGGCCAACATAGTGAAATCCCGTCTCTACTAAAAACACAAAAATTAGCCAGATATGGTGGCATATGCCTGTAATCCCAGCTACTTGGGAGGTTGAGGCAGGATAATCACTTGAACCCGAGAGGCGGAGGTTGCAGTGAGCTGAGATCATGCCACTGCACTCCAGCCTGGGTAACAAGAGTGAAACTCCGTCTCAAAAAAGAAAAAGATTGAGTCTCCTCTCTTATCAAAGAGTAAAGGTTTTTGCTTTTAAATATCTCTTATCACTTTGGCTAAATGAATGACTTTTATTTTATAGTGACCTGTGATCCTATTTTGGTCAAGTGTTTGAATCTTTTGACATACTTGGTAGGCTTCCTGAAAATCAAATTTCAACTTCAAAATTAAGTGGTTTTTTTTTTGTTTACCTGTACGTTTGGAATGCTACAGACGGCTCCTGCAGCATCCAAAAGAGAGATAAGTAAGATTATGTGATATGTTAAATTACAGGAAGCACTGTCAAATAAGAAATGATGCTTAATCTTCTTCAAGTTATATTTTTATAAATATTTTACTAATGTATGTTCCAAAATTGTATGGGATTCCTAAAATTCTGATATGTCTGGATATATGCTATCAATTATAACTATGGTTATGTTACCTAATTTCAGGCCACAAAAATAACCAAATGTCCTTGTCAATTGTATCTTTATGACCATTTTAAGTCATTTCCACAGTTAATTGCTGCAGTTTCTGAAAACTCTTCACAAGCAAGCAAAATCCTAGAGTAGCGTGTCTTCAAAGAGGTTCGTACAATGATGGAAAGGACTCTGACAAGCACTCTCGAATACAGGTTTAGGATCCTATCATTTGGACTGGCTAAGAATTCCCAGAACTCTCATAAAAGGACGGAGTGATTTATAAAACTGCTAACCCAAGTAGGGCAAGAATTAATTGACAATCAAAAAAATACTTTGCCAGATTTTCATGCTAAAATCAGTTAGCACTAAAATTATTTAGATATATAATTTAAATGAACTCCCTGGTCCAAGTCAAATTACTTATGATAACCATCTAATAAACAGTGCTATGCACCTAAATTGGAGAAAAAAAATTGGTATTTAAGATATAAGTCCAGTATAAGCATTGACTCATGGAGAACCTGGAAGGCCTCCTGGTCCTTCCTGAGTCCTTCAAGTTCCCATTATTATAGGCTCTGGATTTCATGACTTATCATAAAACAGATAAAATGATCCAAATTAAAAAAATATATATTGGCGTGGTGACTGTTATGAATTGCTAAAATAGTTTATGATCAATATTTGATTTGTCAAACCCATAATTCTTGGAAGACAATAAAAACTTCAGGTACATTTCTGTTATCTGATGGGCCATTTAAATATTTATAGGGGGATTTGGCTGGCCTCAGTGGCTCATGCCTGTAATCCCAGCACTTTGGGAGGCCAAGGAGGGCGATCACTCGAAGTCAAGAGTTTGAGACTAGCCTGGCCAACATGGCGAAACCCCGTCTCTATTAAAAATACAAAAAGTAGCCAGATGTGTGATGTGTGCCTGTAAACCCAGCTACTCAGGAGGCTGAGGCAGGAGAATCACTTGAACTGGGAGGCAGAGCTGCAGTGAGCCGAGATCACACCACTGCACTCCAGCCTGGGTGACAGAGCAAGACTCTGTCAAAACAAAACAAAAACATTTATACAGAGATTTAATTCAATTGTCATTTTTGATACATGCTCTCTGGTTCTATAAAAGCTTTCCCATACAAGAGGGCTAATGTTATAACAATAGCTAAAAGGTTATTAGGAAATGTGTTTTCCTCGTGGGACATTCCTAGAGAAATCTCCAGTGACAGAGATACTTGTTTCACTGAACAAGTTGTAATATAGTTAAATAAGGTATTACAGATATGACAGCATTAGGCAAAGCTAACTGAACTGACTTGATTGCTTTGGTCAAAGGTATTAGAGATTGATGACAATCAGACCCACTTCCAGTGGAAAACATGTTGATCCCTTATGAAATAGTCACTGAAAGGCCTATGCACTAAATAATGGAACCTCATGTATGTTCTGCTACTAAACTCTGATACAACTAAATGCTGCAAATCTTTAGTGCATTGTGCCATGGTGTATTTTCACCAGGTAAAGAAAGCGTTTCATGGTTCACTGACTAACCAAACCCTTCATGATCTAAAACCCAGAGACTGGGTCTTCTGAGAACATCATCAGAAAAAGATTGCCCTTGTTACCCACACTGCAGCAAAACTTTGGGAACTTGAACCTTGTTGGTATCTCATAACTCAGAAGGGTGCCTCCAGACTCTTAATTGTACAGCCATTGGAGACCTAAAGATAGAGATAACCAAGGATGTTTCTCTGCAGAAACAGATGGCATCCCAGATATGAACAATTTTTTCCCAAGATCATGGATCAAGACTTCTCTGCTACCGTGAAACTTGTATCTCTCAGTTTTTCCTTGCTTTTGCCTTGATATGGTTTGGTTTGTGTCTCTGCTCAAATCTCATGTCTAATTGTAATCCCAAATTTGGAGGTGGGGCCTGGTGGGAGGTGACTGGATGGTGGGGGTGGTTTCTTAGGTTAATGTAAGAAACCCCTTGGTAGTATAATTGCAAAAGTGAGTTCTCATGAGATCTGGTTTAAACAAAAGTGTGTGGCACCTCCCCACTCTTTCTCTCTTGCTCCTGCTCTGATGATGTAAGATGTGGCCTGCTGCCCCTTTGCCTTCTAGAAGCCATGATTGTAAATTTCCTGAGGCCTCCCCAGAAGCCCATCGGAGGCCAGCATTGTGCTTTCTGTACAGCTTGCAGAACTGTGAGCCAGTTAAACCCCTTTTCTTTATAAATTACCCAGTCTTAGGTATTTCTTTATAGTGGTGTGAGAATGGACTAATACAAGCCTCTATGAAAAATAGAACTGAAAATAAGATCTCTTTTGTACACTCACGGAGTATACTTCTATTCGTGGAGGATTTCGAAGCAAACCTTTCATATGGACACCCTTATGTTTTGATACATGAAGGATAAAGGGTGAGTGTGGATGAAAAATTTTACTGGTATCTTTGTTGCTTCATAATCACTCAGAAACAGAACACTGGCCCACTCCTCTTGCCAAGAGGCCTTCACTCTTCTAGATAGGCATCATTTATTAGATCTCTTTTTTCATGGTTTAGAGTAAATGAGGCAATGATTAAAAATTTATCCCTCATAATAGGCTAGATAACAGATTCTACTACAGAGACTGGTTACACAACAGATTTTAAATTCTCTTGCTAAAGTTGCGCTAACTAATAGAATTGCTCTGGTTTACTTACTGGCTAAACAAAGCAGTGTCTGTGCAGTTGCTGACACTTCTAGTTACACATGGAGGAATACATAGGGTATTACAGAGACTGACTTGTAGGGGATTAATGGACAGGCTGCTTGGTTGAAATGAGTAAACTCTTTATCGAGTTTATTGTTTGATCTATTTGATTTTAGTTGGTTTGGTTCATGCGGAACCTGGATACAGAGCATACTCCAAAGTCCTGGTATTACCCTCCTGATAGTCATAATTGTAGTCTCTCTGGTGTGCTGTATTCTCTCAAAAGTTCTAAATGTTTGTACGTAGCCATCCCCAGAATGTCAAATGGTCTCTCCTAGATTGGAATGACAATAACTCAAAGAATTGTGTGGCCATAAGGACACCGTAACCTATGAACTATGTGCTGAGACTGAAAACCCAAAATGATGGTAACTGAGAGTGGAGCTCATGGCCTAAGTTTTGGTCACACTCTCACCTAAGTGAGAACCTGACCAGAAGGGGGAAATTTTTAAACAAAATTATGGGAGGCAATTGTTTTGGACGGAGATTGTGCATTAGGCCCCCGCAGACCAGACCAAACCAAAACAGAGTCACTCATATTAAATGTGACATAATCGATCTGAAACTTTAAGGAAATAGACCAAGTTTTGCATTTCTCTTAAAAACAGGAGATCGCAGTACAAAGAGGTCTTGCTGCCCTAATCCTTAAAAAGAAAATAACCTGAAGTCCTTGTTCCCACCTCACAAACCCACTGTTCTGCTACTTCCCAATGGGATTTGAGACCAAGTAGGTACCTTTATCATGGCGACAGAGTGACATCAGTGCCTAAAGTTTTGGTCTATCTCTCAAAATTGAGAGGATGACCAAAAGGGGGGAATTATCACATTAAGTTTAGCTTAAAGCTGCTTCCTTACATATTCTAAGTTCTGTCTAAAGGTTTCTCCTACACTGTAAACTGCAACCTAACTGGATGTGTAAACAGACTGTAACCTACTCTTGTGCCAATCACTGAGTTTCAGCCAGTCAACGGCAGTCAACTGTTCAAAGCGTGTTTAAATAAGGCAAATGCCAACTGTAACCGATCCAGCTGTTTCTGTACCTCACTTCCTTTTTCTGTCTGTAAATCTCCCACCAAGTGGCTGTGCTAGTGTCTCTCTGAGCCTACTGTGGCTCAGGTGAATACCTGACTCACATATTGGTTTTTGCTCCACTAAACTCTGTTAAATTTAATTTGCCTAAAGTTTTTCTTTTAAAAGCCCCAAAGTCAAATGCCTCTGTTGTCTGCACACCAGCAAAATAGAAGCCTCATGCAGTCCTCATGTCTATACAGTACTCACTTGTCAATTAGCAGTTACCTGAGTGCTTCTGATTGGTGGAGGGTAGGTCACATGAATCAATGCCTACATGAGTGCTTCTGATTGGTGGAGAGTAGGTCACATGACTCAGCACCTACATGACTGCTTTTGACTGCTGGAGGGTAGGTCACATGAATCAATGCCTACATGAGTCCTTCTGATTGGTGGAGGATAGGTCACATGCCTGTGTCTCAGCTGCAGGGGATATCGGGAGTTTGAGTTCTTGACTTCTATTTCGGGAGGCAGGACAATAATAAAGGAATTTCCTCTAGAAAGAAAAGCTGTCCATAAGATGATGAGCTGCCACCATGAATGTGACAGGTGTCCATTACACTGACTCACCCTAAATGTCACACCATAGGAAGTGAAGTTAGATGCCCGAACACATTCCCCTTTTAAATTCCTGCTGCTTTCTTAAAATATGATTTAGAGCAAAGAGTTTTTATTACATAGCTTTTTGAGGTATAATTTTACACGTAGTAAAAATTACCCATTCTAGTGTACAGGACTAGGATTTTTTAAAAAGTAAATTCATACAGTTATGTACTACCACAAACAAGATACGGTATATAATAGTTTCATCACACACCGCTGTTCCCTCGTGTCTTTGTAGTCAACCCCTTCCTCTACCCTCAGCTCCTCACAACCACTGAACTGGTTTCTGTCTGTAGTTTTTGGAACAAAGACTTTTTAAGCAAAGAACAAAAATGGAGCAGAAGACAGTCTATGTGTAAATACCAATGTATGCATGTTGGAATCTCCCCCTCCTTGGCTCCTGTCCTGGGGGTGAAGAAAGAGAAAGATTATTGAAAACAAATTGAAATGATCAAAAGTATAATTTCTTTTCAATGTCAGATTTAGGGCTTAACTCAGGAAGATGGATGAGCTCACTATTGTGGCTCTGGCTCACTGCATGAATTCCTGTTTAGAGTGACAGGTAAATAGCACCTGAACAAATGCAGCCTGCCCTCAGATTCAGGTGGAAGAACCCACACCTTAGAGGTCTTTCTCTGGCCTTCCTCAGACTGTACCCTTGTTAGATGAAGGACTGGTCCATGTCCCCCCTTCTATGTCACACTCCAGGACCCAGTATTCCCGGCCCAAAGAGTCCTCAGCCACTTTCAGGCTTGCATGGGCCTCTTCCCAGGGAAAATCCTCCACAGGGTAGACTGCACAGCTTGGTGCACCCCTAGACTCTGTTGATGACCATGTCCTGGCTGTTTATGGTGGCTGTAGATGACGCTTAGGTATGCAGGCTGGGGAGTAGAGAAAGGGGAGCTGAGGGGAGAGTCTGAGAGTTCTCGAAGGAGTCTGAGAATTCTAAATTTAAACATGGCCCTTTAGGTCGTTATGAAAATATATAGTTTCATTATGAAATGGAACCTATTTTATAAGTCTGTTAGCTCTATTTATAATGTAACTATCTGGGCATGTAGTGCGTAGGCCTCTGTTTGTACTCTTGCCTGGGCCCTGCAAATATTTGAGACAGGCCGAAATGAATCTAACTGTGCTTCCTCAGAGAGTTACCAAAGCTCTCTGCAGGCCAGGCTCCCTGGTGGCAGCCCTGAACCCTTTTCCTGAGGATGTGGGAGAGGAAGAGAGGGAAACATTTCTTGGATGTCTACTATGTGCTGGAATCTGACCTGGGCTGTTTCCCTCACATCATCTCATTTGGGTCTCCCGGCTACTTGCCAGGTGGGTATGTCATTGCCAATTTATAGATGAAGAAGTGGAGGCTTAGCAACATTTAAGAGCCTTAAGTGCCCAAGCTGGGATTCCAGCGCAGATCTGTGTGGCTTCAAGTCTGGCCGTCTTCCATGCTGCCATTAGAGTTCTGTCCACCTTGGCTCTCCTCCCCAACAGGATTCCCAGAGGGCCAGAAGTCAGTTACTTAAATGGGTTGAAATCAGACATGTACTGTGCTTTGGGGAGAAACGAAACAAAACCAAATCATAAATTTCCAGAACCTTCTCTGGTTCACCCTATTTTTGTTCCAAAGCAGAAAAGGGCAAAGTACAGGAGGTGGCTGGGGCAGAGAGAGTGCAAACACATGGGTGTAGAAGGCACGTGATAATTCGCTGTGGGAGCAAGAGAGGTGGTGGGCGCGGACGTGGGTGGGAGTGAGGGCTGAGACCAAGAAGTTTGGCTTTTGAGTCAGTCCCGGTTTTAAATCTAGGTCCTACCACTTACAAATTCTTCAACTTAGACCAAGTTGCTTAACTACACAGAATCTCGGTTTCACTATCTTCAAAAGATAATTGATAATAGGGTTTCTTCTAAGAGTCTCTGTAAGGAGGAAATGAAATCGCATCAGTAAGGCCCCAGCCCGCAGCAGGTTCTCGACAACATTCATTCCCTTCCACCCTCTCCTTCCTCCTATTGTCAGAGTTGCTTCAGCCCAGTTTGGCATTCTGTAGATTTCTACAGCTGAGAAATCCAAAAATAAACTTGAATTATGGTGGGTTTAGCACTGAGGCACTTCTGTGTAAATAGCAGAAGTGAAAAGAAAAAAAGGCCATCTCATTTCTAGTATTTGAAACCAAGAACCCTCATCGTGTGGGCGACTCATAGTAGAGGGGGCAGGGGGAGCATGGTTTGGCATTTTTTCTCTGCTGTTTTTGTTTTTGTTCTGTGATGATGTGGGGGACTCTCCAGGGACATCATGCGTCACAGAGCAGGGTAGAAAGGGGAGGTGAAGACAGAGCAAGTAGGGAAATTTGATCCGGTCTCTGACGTTGTAGGGCAGAATTGGGGAAAGAGGGAGTGTCGGTCAATGGGTGGAAAAGGTCCCGTGGCTGTCATGCCCTTCTTACCTCCTGCCCCGAGACACAGTTGGGCAAGTCCCTTAATTCATTTTTCAGTGAGTTTCCCAAGAAAGGCCATCTTCCGGAACACGTGTTATTCCTGAAATACATGGCAGACTCGGTTGAAAGGGTGTGTGTGTTTGTGGGTCACAGAGACTCACGAAAAGAGAAGGCAAGGGGCGGGCCCGCTTGACGTGAGCCCACATGGATGGGAATCACAGGTGATTATTATTATTATTAACAAAAGGCTTCCCTTACCTCCCCAAACCTAACTTTTCACTATTCATACCATCCATGTCTTACAGGCCCAGGGAGATGAAAAAGTGAATTTACCCAAGGGAATTCACAAGGGCCTAAGTAGAAGAGCCAGGATTTGAACCGGCTGTCTCTTTCTCTCTATGGGGCTGGCATTGGCCATCCTAATAATGGGGGAAAAGTTGGGCTAACGACCAGTGGCCTGGGGAATTCAGGTCGCCTTGATGTTTGCCCTATGGTCTTGAGTTTTGCAACTTAAAAAAAAGAATATATATATATATATATACACACACACATACACATTATCTATCTATCTATCTCTATTTTTTTAAGACAAGGTCTTGCTTTGTCACCTAGGCTGGAGTGCAGTGGCACGAGCACAGCTCACTGCAGCCTTGACATCCCATGTTCAATTGATCCTCCCACCTCAGCCTCCCAAGTAGCTGGGACTACCGGCACATGCCACCACATCTGGCTAATTTTTTAATTTTTTGTAGAGGCAGGGTTTCATTATATTGCCGAGGCTGGTAAATGGACATATTGACATTACAAGTCAATGTTGTTTTTATAGAAGGAGCAAATAATCCAAAAGGGACCAACTCATCAGCGAAAACATGTCATACCATGCTTGGTGTTTGCCTCGGTCTAGAAGTCTCTGGAGGTGAATTTATGGAGAATGCATTCAAGCTGCCTCCCATTCCCACTATAGATAACCAGAGGAAGGGGTTTAAGCTGCAATAGGAGGCTGTTGGAGAGACTCAAGGAGAAGCTTCCTGACCGTAGACAGTTGATAAATATAGGAGCCACTGGAGGGTGGATAACTTTCCAATCTCCTGAGCCTTCCAGCATTTTTTGGTGTTTGCCAAATATCATCACCTCCTACCTCTCACCAGCGCCTGGACTCAACCTTTCTAGAGCCAGCTCAAATGCCACCCCCTCAGACTTCTCAGCATTGCTGTGAAGAATCGTGGGCTTTTCTTTCCTGCTCCCAGTGTGACTTTGATACTTTTATTTAGCATCTATATTGTCCTCCCTTGACTTAAAGCCAAGTTGTTAATTCTCCCCTTTCTTGAGTTCTTAGAGGGCAGGGATGCATTCCATTCATCTTTATCACCAACACCTAAGGTGACACCTGGCACATAGTCAGTGCTCATTAAAGGTGTGCTGAACTTTGAAACAATGGGTTGCCTGTTGGTGGTTGAAAACATTTTTTTTTTTTTTTCAAACCTTGTTAAGTTTGAAAAGTTCAATCCCCAGTGCCAACATGCGTATAAATACAGGTACTTTCATGCTCTGTTGATGGGAATGTGAACTGGTTCAACTTTTCTGGAGAGTCATTTGGTAAACATTTAGGAGAAGTCTTAGAATTTTCTATGCCTTTTGACCTAATTCTTTTTTTTTCTTTTCTCCTAAGGAGTTAGTGAATGGCTTTTCATAAAGACATCATTAGTATTTTTTTCATAGCAATGTTTTTAAAAATTGTAGCAAAAATGGGGCCAATATTAATATGAATTTGGATAAATAGTGGTTTATATGCAATAGAATGTCATGTAGCCATTACAATTGATGATATATTTGTTAATCAAATAAGTAAAGTGACAAAAACAATTACAAAATAGGAAGCATAGTAGGATTTCAATTTTGAAGGAAAATAAGGCTCTATCCATGGAAAAATACCTTGAAGGATATACGTCTAAGTGTTTTAACCCTTTTTCTCTAGGTGGTGGGATTTTAGGGGATTTTGACTTTCTTCTATTCATTTCTCTGAATTCTCTCCCATGTGTTACAACGAACATGCATTACATTTAGAACATAGAAAAACATTTTCCAGCATCTTGAGTTGATTCTCTAAGTAAATTCCTTGCTCCTTAAATTCTGAAAACTGTAGAGACCAGATCAACATGTAGGATGTCAGAGGTGGAAAAGCTGTGGGAAGTCCTTTGGGCCAGAGTTTTGCAAAACTGGCTGTGCATGAGAATCACACGTGGGGCTTTCAGAACTCTGGCTCTGCCCACACCCAGTGGCAATAAATCAAAGTCACCAGGGATGGCTGCAGGCGTCAGAGTGGTTTAAAGCTCCCAGGTGATTCTAATATGCAGCCAAGTTTGAGAACCCTGCTTTTGAGCTCTGCTGCCTAACAGTAGCCACTAGCCACACGTGGCTATTTAAATTATGCGACACTAAATAAAAAATTCAGTTCCTTAGTCAAAGGAGCCACTTTCTTTCTTTCTTTCTTTCTTTCTTTCTTTCTTTCTTTCTTTCTTTCTTTCTTTCTTTCTTTTCTTTCTTTCTTTCTTCTTTCTTCTTTCTTTCTCTTTCTTTCTTTTTTTTTTTTTTTTGAGACAGAGTCTCGCTCTGTCACTCAGGCTGGAGTGCAATGGTGCGATCTTGGCTCACTGCAACCTCTGTCTCCTGGGTTCAAGCAATTCTCCTGCCTCAGCCTCCCAAGTAGCTGGGACTACAGGCACCTGCCACCATGCTTGCAAAGTAGCCACATTTTAAGCACTCATTAGTCACATATGTGGTTAGTGGCTACTATATTGGGCAGCGCAAGTTTAGATCTACCTCTCACATTTCAGGAGAGGGCTGGGCACGGTGGCTCATGCCTGCAGTCCCATCGCTTTGGGAGGCTGAGGCAGGAGGGTTGCTTGAGCACAGGCATTTGAGACCAGCCTGAGCAACATGGTGAGACCCCCATCTCTACAAAAAAAAGTAAATTAGTCAGGCGTGGTGGCACACACCTGTAGTCCCAGCTACTCGGGAGGCTAGGGTGAGAGGTTCACTTGAGCTGGGGAGGTCAAGGCTGTAGTGAACCACGATCATGCCACTTGCACTTCAGCCTGGGCAACCAGGTGAGATTCTGTTTCAAAAAAATTTTTTTCTTTTTTTTTTCAGGAAAGGCTTCTGCAGGTGGGTGCCCTCCTTCTAGCAGGCCTGAGGCTCAGGGAAGGGTCAGGCCTTTGTTCTTGCCTGTTTTAGGGCAGTGGAAAAGACCTCACTTGGCCATCAGTAGAGTAATCTTGTGCCTAGAAAGTTCTTTCTGCTTTCTTGTGTCTACCCCATCCTCCTCCCTGAGCATGGTGAAGCTCAGTGCAGCATGTTTATTTTCAAGGGCTTGACAGGCCCAGGCCCTTCCTATCTGTTCAGCCTGGTCCAGGCCACCAGGCAAGCTGTTTACAAGGAATCCAAGTGCTCGGTGGAGAGCAGAACAGGCCGAGAGTGTTTTCCACGGCTGCCGAGAAAGATGAGCGAGTGGAGGCAGAATAACAAAAAGCCACTTCAAAAACACCCCAGAAAAAGTCACAAAGCAGAGACAATCAGAGGTTTGAGACACACACACCCCCAAAACCCTGACAAGAGAGCAAAAACAAGTCATGAGGGAGCCTCTGATGGTTTCAAGACAGTCGCGGTTGCTGATTGAGAACGGGCCTGTCCCGGCAGTTCTCAGAGGAGTCGGGAGCTGGGGCTGTGGGGGCTCAGAAACTTCACCTGAGTTCTGAGAATCGTGATGGGACAGTCCCTGAGGGCTCCGTCTCTCTGGGAAGATGGTGGGGGGTGGGCGAGAATGGCAGGCCCGTGCTGGCTGGGTGAGGGTGTGCGGCTGTTCCAGCCTAGAGACTGGCCACCGGTTAGGAAGCAGAGTCCCACCTGGCCCCAGGCTTCTGGCACCTACCGCCTGAGAGGGTGAGGCCTCTATGGCCATAGTCCATCTGGGAATTCAAAGGCGTAAGGTCACCTGCATCTAGAAAGCTCCTCCTTTGGGATCTGAGCTGAGGACCCAACAGTGAAGAAGCCAAGCCAGAAAGGAAACGCTGGTGCTCCACTCCACCTTGCCCCATTTTGCAGTGAAGTCCAGTGAAGAGAGCCCTGGGGGTGGAGCACTAGAGCTCAGGTCCCAGACACTATCACTCCCTTGCTGTATGACCTTGGGCAGGTCAGTTTACCCTTTTGGACTTTAGTTTCTTGACTTGCAAATTGGAGGGTTGGTCTAGATGAATGGCTTTCAACCCTGGCTGAATATTGGAATCACCTGGTGAGCTACAAAAATCAACATGATGCCAGTTGTTCTGGGATACACCCTGGGCATCAGCATTTTTAAAAGCTCTTCAGATGATTCCAGGCCAGGTGTGGTGGCTCACGCCTGTAATCCCAGCATTTTGGGAGGCTGAGGTGGGCGGATCACCTGAGGTCAGTTCGAGACCAGCCTGGCCAACATGGTGAAACCCTGTCTCTACTAAAAATACTAAAATTAGCCGGGTTTGGTGGCGTATGCCTCTGCAAGAGAATCATTTGAACCCAGGAAGCAGAGGTTGCAGTGAGTGGAGACTGTGCCACTGCACTCCAGCCTGGGTGACAGAGCGAGATCCCGTCTCAAAAAAAAAAAAAAAAAAAAAAAAGAACCTTTAGTCTGCCTAATGCTTCTCAAAGTTTAGAGTGCACAAGAATCTTGTAAAAATTCGAGTCGAATTCAGAAAGTCCGGCATAGAGTCTGAGATTCCACGTTTCCAACAAGATCCCAGGTGATGTCCGTGGACCACACCTTGAGTAGCAGCAAGTCTGTGTTGAATGTCCCCTTCCCTTGAACTTGCAAGTTGGATCCAAGCTCCAATCAACTCAGTCTGCTACTGTTCTTGTTTTGGTAGCTGGCTGTAGTTGCCTATTTCTGCCAATCTGCCAATAACATCATTGTTTCTAAGTTCTTTCTTTCCCCCCACCCTCTCTCACAAGAATTGTTTAAATCCTTACTCATCATTTGAATTCTAACGAGATGCTGTGGATTGAATCAAATAGGGATCTTCCCTTCAAGGGCAGTAAATGAGAGACAGAGCCAGGCTGTGATGTGAGTTCAAAATGGGGCAGAGGTCATTTTTAGCTGAGAGGATTGGAAGGGGTCTATGTGGCTGACAACAACAGTGTACCACTGTCCAAGTGCTTTGTACCAGTTGTCTCACTTTATCCTCACAACAACCCTACAGGTGAGCATTGGGAATGTTCCCCAGTTTACACACGAGGAAGCTAAAGCTTAAAGAAAAGAAGAGGTTTTTTGAAGGGGGCATAGCAAGCAAGGTGCAGCGCTGTAGCTTGAACTCGGGTGCCTGTGCCGACTTTTAGTCTGCTTAGGGCATGAGTGGTGTTTGAGCTGCATGCCTGACCAGACCCGACCAGACCCGATCAGACCCGATCAGACTCAGCCTTTTAGCACCAAGTTGTCTGGGCTAGGATGAGGTTTGTATGAGTTTAGTCTACCCCTCACTCACCTTCCATACCCCCACAGCCAGAAAAGGACAGGTGGTAACAGTTTCCACCTCTGGTTTCTGGGCCCAGACCTCCAGGCCTGTACACAGAGCCTGGGGCTTGGACTCACACTTTTCCCCAGTTGGCTGCCTGTCCCAGCATGGGTCTCTGCTGCCTGCATCTTTGTCTGTTTGTATCATTTTATTTCCTTGGCGGGGAGCAGGCTGTGTATCCAGCCTTTTGTAGGCTTGTCCCTTCTTAGGCACATAACCCCAAATAGTGCTTCATAGAAGGTTGCTCAAAACTACCACGATGACTGCAAATCCTAAACTCCTCAGATTCTGCTGGGTTCTTAGCTAAAATGGTATCCAACAGCCCAGCCCCATGGTTTTTCCAAGTTGACGCAACCCAGCTTGTCTCAGCTTTTGATATCAGTGTTACAGGGTTGGGGTGGAGGTGAAGAGTGAGAAGGATTGGAGACCTCTGTGTTCCCCCACTAGAACTTGAGTTCCTAGAGACACGAACTTTGTCTTCTCATTTTTGAACTCCCAGTGAAGAATACAGTGCTGGGCAGACAGATGTGTCACTGCCTTGTCAGACGAGTGCATGACGGAGACTTGGGTGCATTTTCTTTGTGCATGGGGTGAATGGCAGCATTGGTAGCGTGTTTGGCTTGGCTCTCACACAGGAGATTCACCTGCTATAGGCTTCAGCTTGTAGGCCCCGGAACCCTGTGGGTGCAGCTACTGGGAAATCTGTCTTTCACCGCATCTTTTTGGGTTCTGTAGCTGCTCAGGAAGATGAGGTTTTCTTATACAGCCCCAGCCCCTGGAGATGCTGGGTGAGTTGCAGAATGCCAACTTCGAGAGCATTAAGAGAGACCCTGTAATGATTAGGCAGCCCTGGGATTGTAGAATGGGGAACCCATGGAAGGAGGAGACCCCCCCCCACTTTCCTACCTTTCAGAGAAGGGAATCATCTTATTGTAGCAGAAGTTTCTTAAAATTTTGTTTGGACATCTAACCTTGAAAACTGAGGTTAAGAAAGTGAAGAGCTTAGTCCATAGAAAGAATTTTCCTCTGCATGTAGTTTTTCTCCTATCATTAAAAAAAATATGAAGAAAAGAAACCAAATTCGTACCAAGGTGCTAAATGTGCTCTAGAATGTAAAGCAACTTTGCATTGGTCAACCAGACCCAGTCAGGGAAATATTTCCACTTATTCAACTTGTGTACCTAAGAGAGGTTTTTTTTTTTTTTTTTTTTTTTTTGAGACAAGGTCTCTCTCTGCTGCCCAGGCTGGAGTGCAGTGGCACAGTCATGGCTCACTGCAGCCTCAATTTCCCAGGCTCAAGTGATCTTCCCATCTCAGCCTCCCTAGTAGCAGGGACTACAGGTGTGCACCAGCACACCTGCCTAACTTGTGTATTTTTAGTAGAGATGGGGTTTCACCACATTGCCTAGGCTGGTCTCAAAGTCCTGGGCCCAAGCAATCCATCTGCCTCGGCTTCCCAAAGTGCTAGTGTTACAGGAAAGGGGTCCTGATCCAGACCCCAAAAGAGGATTCTTGGATCTCGTGCAAGAAAAAATTCAGGGCGAGTCTGCAGTGCAAAGCAAAAGCGAGTTTATTAAGAAAGAACAGTGGCGAAAGAACAGCTACTCCACAGACAGAGTAGGATGTTCCCGAAAGTTAGAGGAACGCATCCACCCTAGGTACAATGCTTGTCTATACGGGGAGATGTACTCTGCTATAAGGGTTTGTGATAAAGGATTAATTTTCTTAATTACTATATTTTGCAAGAGTTGATATTATTATCTTTAAAGTAAAACTAGGAATGCCTTTGTTCTCCGGGTATCAGGACATCTGGACACTACCAAGTCTGGGTCTGTTTTAGTAAACATTATTAGTTTGTTCCCTTAATCGTAAACATCTCGAGGCTAGGAATGCCTAACTTTCTGGGAATGCAGCCCAGCAAGTCTCAGCCTTATTTTCCTAGCCCTCACTCAAAGCGGAGTTGCTCTGATTCGAACACCTCTGACACTAAGATTTTAGGCGTGAGCCACTGTGTCCTGCCTTAAATGAGAAAATCTTGTTGAGTCAATTCTTTAAGACTCCCTCTTGTCTCTTGAGTCTTACAAGAAATAAGCCAATGAGAGGTTTTCCCCGGCCTCTTAGGGACCTTTTCCAGGAGGAGAGTGTTCAAGAAGAGGAGCCAAAGCTAGGAGAGGCCCACAGAGTACTGGCACTGAATCCAGAGGGGTGGTGCTCTCCTGGAGCTCGTGTGGCTAATCCATTTACACCGTCTCCTCTGCGAACTTCATCCAGCCCAGGAGGGTGTGCTGTGGCCTTGCTGGGTCTTTTACCCTGGGGCCAAGAATGGCTTGGGGTGTAAGCTGGCAATCAGTGCTATTTCCACCCCCTTCTTCAAGACATAGGCTGCCTTAAAAAATTTTTAATTGTCAGGGTTAGAGGTTTTGATGGTGTGGAACTGGGAGGTGGGCCTGGGAGAATGGAAATTGGATGTAAATGATTGAAGCTGGCCCACAGAAGTCATTCTGCAGTACATATTCAGTGACTCCATTTCCAGGTGGGGAAGTTGAAGCCACAAGATGGGCTGTGATTTGCCTAAAGTCTCCTAGCAAATAGTGGCAGAATCGGGATGAGAGCTTTTCCCTCGAAGCCCTGGATAGAACATTAAAGTAATGACAGTGTAATTGATTCATGTCTGCTTAGGTCATGAATCAATTATTATGCACCCACCTGCCCTCCGTAGGAGATGGCTACTGAGAGGCAGGGACCTTCTCTTAATCCTCTCTGTGTCCCTGCACCTCCCAGTGCAGTGGCCAGTACATGCTGGGGGGTCCTGTGGGGTGTGGGGAGTTGGATTGGATGGTTAAACCTGACTTGCGAGACTCTTTGCTGCAAAGAGCACTCGGGGGTGTTGGGGGAGGGCAGGCTGGCCCCACCGCATCCTCTCTACTCAGCTGTGTCAACTCTCACCTTGTTGTCAGAAGCCTTTCCAGACCAACTCAGCCTCTGAATTTTGGAGCAATATCTGTTTGTGCCCCACATTTAGCCCCCTCTATAAACTTATTGACGTGGGAAGAGGACGGCATGCATTGTGATTCTGAGTGTGGGCTGTGGATCTGTCAACATGAGTTTCAGTCTCAGCTCTATCCTTTCTGAGCTGTGTGATCTCAGGCAACCCCTCTGAGCCTCAATTTCCTTATCTGTGAAATATTCCGTCTCCACGGGCTGGTCATGAGGATGAATGGGGACAAGGCACGCAGCCGTTCGGTGTGGCATCAGGCACTCAGCACATTCCCGCCCTCATCGTTGTGAAGTTTTCATCATTAAACGTGTTGTTCTGCACCTGCTCTGAGGATGGTTACCTCGCCCGTGAACGGGAGGAAATGATATGTAACCTTGGCAGATAGTTATGGCAACCAAATGAGATAATATACACGAGAATGCTTTGTAAACTCCTAAGGCTTGGGTGTGAAGTATGACTGACCCCAAAAATCACACAATTGGTAAGAGGTGGCGTTTTCCTGCAATGACTACGCCCTCCTCCAAAACACGCACACACACACGTATACACTCTCACATATGCACACACATATATACATACATATATATACTTGCACAGGCACACACACCACCACCAGCATCAGCACCATGAAACATCTCCATGGTCTGACCCCCCCCACCACCCCACCCCAACCCCTGGCATCCCAGGGAAGTTGTCCTGTCATTTTTTCAACAGCCTCTAATGAGCCCTCCCAGACATGCAGACAAGTAGTGGTGGAATTAAAGAAGACAAATGAGACCCAGACCTCACTCTTAGGAAGCTTAGCAGGGGAGAAGAGTGAGCAAAGTTTACTCTAAACAAGGCCAAGTGACACAAAAGCCATAACGACCAAAGGCTGGGTGGAGGGGAAGTTTGGGACTGGGCGGTTTCGTGGCAGGGCTGGCATTGGAGCTGGTCTTTGAAAGATGGGTGGTGTCTTAGTCTCCTAGGGCTGCTGTAAAAAATACGACAGACTCAGTGGCTTAAAAACAGACATTTATTTTCTCATAGTTCTAGAGGCCAGAAGTCCAAGATCAAGGGGTTTGCAGCCTTGTTTCTCCTGAGGACACTCTCCGTGGCTTGCAGATGGCCACCTTCTTGCTATGTCCTCACATGGTGGTCTATGTTGTCTGGGTCCCTATCTCCTCTTCCTTTTTTTTTTTTTTCCCAAGACGGCGTCTTGCTCTATTGTCCAGGCTGGAGTGCAATGGTGAGATCTTGGCTCACTGCAACCTCTGCCCCTGGGTTCAAGCAATTCTCCTGCCTCAGCCTCCCTAGTAGCTGGGATTTCAGGTGTGCGCCACCACGCCCGGCTAATTTTTTGTATTTTTAGTAGAGAGGGGGTTTCACCCTGTTGGCCAGGCTGGTCTCGAACTCCTGACCTCAGGTGATCCACCCCCCTTGGCCTCCCAAAGTGCTGGGATTACAGGCATGAGCCACCACACCCGGCCCCGGTCTCCTCTTTCTATAAGGATGCCAGTCATATTGGATGAGAGCCCACCATTGACTTCATTAAGGTAAAATGAGGTCATATCCATGGGCCCCAATCCAATATGACTGGTGTTCTTTATCTCCTGAAAGGCCTTGTCTCCAAATACAGTCACATTATGAGGTACTGGGGGTTAGGAATTCAATATATGAATTTGAGCAGGGAGACACAATGAAGCCTATAACGGATAGGATATTTTCTTTTCACATTCATTCGTTCCATTACAAAACTACTCACTGTGGCCAGGTGCAGTGGTTCATGCCTGTAATCCCAACACTTTGGGAGGCGGAGGCAGGAGGATTGCTTGAGCCCAGGAATTTGAGACCAGCTTGGGCAACATAGGAAGACCCAGTCTGTACAAAAATTAATACATAAATTAACCAGGCATAGTAGTGCATGCCTGTGGTCTCAGCTATTTGGGAGACTGATGTGGGAGGATTGCTTGAGCAACCCAGAAGGTTGAGGCTACGGTGAGCTGTAATCGTGCCACTGCACTCCAGACTGGACAACAGAGTGAGACCATGTTTGTCTCAAAAAATGAAAAATAAAAAAACTCAAAAGTACTCATTGTAAAATGTTGTGAAATGTTGAAAAGCACAAGAGGGAAAATAAAAACCCTTTAGAGATGACCATATCTGTCCATGAAAAAAACACTTTAAAATGGGTTTATACTTATAACACTTGTTGTTTGGTAAACTGCTATTTTTATAGTACAAATATATCATGAACTATTAAATATTCTACCACAACATCACTTTTAATGCCTGCCTTGTGGTCCATGATAAGGGTGTATTGAATGTGTTTAACCAGTGGAGAGTGGGGTTTTGATTAGCCAAGACTGGGGTGGAGAAGTAGCTGCGTCATGCGAGGGAACTATGTGAGCTCCAAGGGCACAGTAGTTGGTTACACTTCAGCAAACTGCAACCAATGAGAACAGTTCTCAGAATCAGGCCAATTACACTTATAAGAAGATGTAATTTTTCGTGTGTGTCGGGGGTAATCAGGGAAATAGACTGTGGACGTGAGAGTGCTGCTGCTTCTGAGAAGTCCTGAAGGGTCCCAAGAATGAGCCAGCTCCATGATTTACGTCTGACTAATCAGTCTCAACTAGACCCTATGGGGGCAACTGAAAGTCAAAATTTGACTCTGCAGGGTGAGACTGAACTCGATGAACATAGTTTCATAGTTTTAATTGAGATGCTGCTTTTTAATAAGTGACTGTTAGTGATGAGTGATTATTGCTTTTTCCATCACTCACTTCCCTCACTCCCCTCTTTCCTTCCCCATCCTTTATCCCAGATGAGGAGAAATCATCGGTAAAACAAAACAAAGAGAAAGGGATTTAGTGATAAAGACTCCTTGTTTCACCCTGAAGACTGAAGGATCTAAAGGAGAAGTTCAGGTTGGACCAGGAGGGCTTCTAGGGGAGAGAAGAGGCAGAGAGAGCAGGGAGAGAGCACAAGTCCCCGGCTGGAGTGCAGTGGTGCAATCTCGGCTCACTGCAGCCTCGACCTCCTGGGCTCAAGCGATCCTCCCACCTCAGCCTCCCAAGCAGCTGGGAATACAGGCTCTTGCCACCATGCCCAGCTAATCATTTTTTTTTTGTAGAGATGGGGTCTCACTATTTTGCCCAGGCTGATCTCAAACTCCTGAGCTCAAGTGATCTCCAGCCCTGGCCTCCTTAAATGCTGAGATTACAGGCATGAGCCACTGTGCCTGGCCCCACTGTGAATTTTGAGTGATCCAATAGGTGATTCAATAAGGAAAAAATGCTTATCCCTGTTAATTTCAACAACTGAGCCTTTCAAGTTGTGTTTATAAAGCCAGCAGAGACTTAGATTTCATTTGCTCTATTGTGCAAGTGGAAGAAGAGGAATGTGACGGTGACTCCTGATTTCATAGAGAAAGCCCACAAAACAGTTTAGAAATACAGAGATGTCAGCTGCAACGCTACTTCCAAGAAAACCATTCCCAAGTGAGAAAACCAGTCAGAATTACAGCTCTCTTTGGGGGTTTCTTATTAGAGGACAAGGCAACTATTTCTAAAGTCTTAGGAGTCTTGGCTGGGTGTGGTGGCTCACACCTGTAATTCCAGCACTTTGGCAGGCTGAGGCAGGTGGGTCACTTGAGGCCAAGAGTTTGAGACCAGCCTGAGCAACATGGTGAGGCCCCCATCTCTACAAAAAATTAAAAAGAAAATAGCCAGGCATAGTGGTGTGTGCCTGTAATACGAGGTACTCAGGAGGCTAAGGTGGGAGGATCGCTTGAGTCCAAGAGTTGGAGACTGCAGTGAGCTATGATCGAGCCAGTGCACTCCAGCCTGGGCAACAGAGTGAAATCCTAACTCTAACTAACTAACTAGGACAAATGAAAAATAAAGTCTTAGGAGCCTTGCGAGATCCCTTTTGTTGAACGAACGAGTTGAGTCCAGGGACAGATTTATTCTACCCAAGACCGACTGGGAACAGTGATGAATATTCACACGAGTCCGCTTGTTGCCCAGAAGAGCAAGATTTATGTTCTTGTGAAAGTTTTCACCTCAACACTTTATCATATCTGATTCTTTGAACTGCTTTTTAATGTAGAGTGGCAGCTGTCTCTCCCCAGCTGCAGGGGAGGGAGGCCATCTTCTGCATCTCCTTCTGAGACACTTGTGTTAATGACGATGGCTTGCATTTGGGAGGCAATTTCATCAGTTGGCATTATAAGGAAAATAGCAGGCCTGCCAAGCTCAATTTACTGGCAGAAAAAGAAAAGGAGTGAAGAGGATATTACTTATTAACGATGAAATGCGGACCGTACAGCACAACACTATCTTTTGAATTCCTCATGATTGCAGAATCATAAGGCTTTCTTCTGGTGTGGGAGCATACTGACACCCCTCCCTTGTGCTGTGGTTGTGAAAAGGATTATGTAAAGATGATTGCTTCTTTCAGGAGCCACCAGCCTCTCAACTTTAGTGAGGATGCAGGAAAAGGTAATTTGGGAAGGATGCAATTCACTTCAAACCTTTTAACAAATCCATGTCATGAAAACCTAATTCAGAGAAGGTCATTTGCTGGAAGGTATATTATTAAATAAAAAGAAGCAAGTTTTTTTAAAAAAGATCATTTGCTATAATATCATTTTGCAACCATTCACCACATGATTACTTAGACAGTTCTTCTCATGCATTTTGTATCTTTTTTTTTTTTTTCAAATTAATGAGTCTTTATTGAGAGTGTGCTGGGTACCTTTCTTTGTGGGAAAACCATATTGGCTAAGTCTCTAAAGCTGATGCCCACCCCCTCATTCTGTGCACGTGAGTCTCTCAGAGCCTTTCAGCACCCGCCTCCAGTGCCTAGTGAGGTAGTCACGCCACCCGGGAAAGTGGGCAATGCTGCCTAAGAACAGTGCCCACATTCCAGCAAACTGTCATCCCGGAGCCTGGCAACCTCCTCTCCAAACGCTTGCAAAAAAAACAAGTGTGAGCGCTAACAGACTCCTTGCCAGAAACCAGGTAGCCAGAGAAGCTAGTGACGCACCTGAGGGGGAAACCGGGGATCAGGACACTCCAAAGGCCCAGTACTGGCAAGGTGCCCCAGGCAAGGGTGACTGTCAGGACATTTCCGCATCATCCAGTTATGAAAGCTGATTCTATTTACTTCACTTTAATTAAAACAGGAGGGCCGGTTCCACCCAAAGGCAGAAGACGCTGTCAGCGGATGCAGAGTGAGATCTGAGGACCAGGAAGCAAAAGTAGCACCTCCCTCAAATCTTCCACAGATGACTGCCATGACCCCATTACCCCCTTCCAGCTACCCTTCGCGACTCACTCATCCCTTACCCCTCGGGAAGACACTGTCCAGGGCCGAGTCTCCCAGTCCAGGGCCCTTGGCTTTGGTGACCACATGCTCTGCACTAAAAATCAGCAACACACTATTGGGCAAGTGTGAAGGTCCAACGCACTAGGGGGCCAGCATATTTGAAATCGAGATGCCCAAAGGGCAATGAGACCAGGAATTCAGGTCCCTGTTCCCATTGCCCTTTGGGAAAGGCCGTAGTATGGCTTAGTTGAACTGAGAACAGACAGGGACTTGCTGGGAAGGGGAAATCAAGGTGCAGGTTCTCTTGGAAGGAGGCAGGATCACAAGCGGGTCCTGGGGTGGAGAGGGGGAAGGTGTGAGTGGAAAGAGCAAATGTGCGTGACACAACCGGCACAGTCGGCCTCATTCTCTACTGGATGGGAACTCCCTAAGGCAGGGGGCTTTGTGTTTTGTACATTGTTGTGTCCCCAGCACCTAGAACAGAGCCTGATGCATTGTAGGAGCTCAGCAAATATTTATTGGATGAGTCGTAATATTTATTGTAAATATTAGTAGATATTTATTGAGTTGAGTTGGTCTTTCCAGTGAAGTGGTTGCTTCTCTGTGAAGCTCTGTGGAAAACATAAATGGTGGGAGATAGGGTACCTGTCCTTAGGGCTGGCCATATGTGAGCCCTATAACCATTTGGTATTCATTCATTCATTCATTCATTCATTCATGGAATATTTGCCCAGCTTCGATTCTGTAATGTATTGTATTAGTCACTCAGGGTACAAATATGAAAGCCAACACATATTTCTTCAGGACAGGTGCAGTGGCTCACACCTGTAGTCCCAGCACTTTGGGAGACTGAGGCAGGAGGATCTCTCGAGGTCAGGAGTTCAAGACCAGCCTGGGTGACATAGCGAGACCTTGTCTCTACAAAAAATTAAAAAATAAATCCAGACAGAGCAGTGTACCTGTAGTCTTAGCCACTTGGGAGGCTGAGGTGGGAGGATTGCTTGAGCCCAAGAGTTAGAGGCTGCAGTGAGCTATGATTGTGCCACTGCACTCCAGCCTGGGTGACAGAGTGAGACCCTATTATTAAAAAATTAATTAATTAATTAAAAATATTTCTTTAATACCCATCATGAGCCAGGCTCTGGGGGATACCATGGTGCCTCAGGCTGAAAACACCTTCTTGGGTAGAAGACACAGACTGTCCAAGCCACAGACGGGGGAGCATCGGTCTCTATCTGGAAGTGGAGAAGCTGGGAAAGGCACATTTGGGCTGCATCCTGACAGCAGAGCAGGCGTTCGTCAGGCTGGGGAGGGGTGGGGCAGCACCGGAGCAGAGTGTCAGCGTGTGTCATGGCTTGGTTTCCCCCGGAGGCCTGCTGGGGCCACCTATTAGCTACACTCTTCACACCTCGTTTTCCTACTTCCCAGACCCTCTGAACATGTCCTTCTCTCTTACTAGTTGCTCCTAGTTTTGCTCATCCCAGGGCCTTGCACCATGTGTAGCACAAAGATTCATTATGATCAATACCAGTTAGTCTAGGAACTGTTCCCAGAGCTCGGCGACATCCCTGGTATGGATGTGGCTGGGGACTGCAGCAGGAGTTTGACTCCCGTTTCCTCTCATGAGCTCCTTGGCCTGGCTCCCCTGGGAACTTGTTGTGAGAGGAGGATCACAACAAGGCTGGGCAGGATGAGGGCATCCCTGGGTTCTCTGTGCCATTGAAATACAACATGGCACCTGCCGCAGGCAAGTGGATGGTGGGCCCATGTGGTTTAGCATAACCCAGAGCCAATGTCCTCCACAGGGCTGCTGATATAGCAGTGCTCACTCTTCACCTGGAGGCGGCCGTGCTCCAGGACACACTTTGACACACTTTAACAGGGCAGCATGTTGGTGCATTGGACTAGAGGGCCTTTGAGGTCTCTTCCAACTGCACACTTCATTCTGATCCAGTGATTCTTTCTGGCCTTGAGCTGGGAACATCAGAACCCAGTCCTCTGGTGGCTGCCAGAAGACACTGTTAAAATGCAACTAGAAGAATGTTGTTTTGGTTCTTTCACACATCAGCTGCTAATCTTTGTAGGATTTTCCCCTTCCCAGGGTTAAGAGAGAGAAGAGGAAGTGAAAACAGGATGGGAGAATTTTCTTGAAGCACCTCTTGCCTTGCAGACAACAACCAAAAACCCCCTAGGGTTTGAACAGCGCTGTGTACTTTTTTTTTTTTTTTTTTTTTTTTTTTTTTTTTTTTTTTTTTTTTTTTTTTTTTTTGTAGCTTGTTCCCATCTACAGCCTGCCTCATTTGGTTCTCAGAGCTCCCCCAGGTGGGAGGCAGAATTCTGAACTGCCCCAATTCCACTCTTATTTGCAGACAGGGGGCATTCCTGGGGCTGGAGGGAAGGGCTGAGGACTGGCTCTTCTGGCAGAAGGAGGTATTTTACAGAGTCATTCTGGGGAGGCATTGGGGGTTTCTGAGTTTCTTCATGAAAGCTGGGCAGAGGCTTCTCTACACCTGGTGGAGAAAGGTCTGTGTGAACAGGGATCAAGCTGACTGTCCTCTGGGTGGAGCCCTTCGGCCATGGAAGGCGGAGGAACTGGCCTTCCCAGCACCGATTCAGCATCCGTTGATCTCTCCCAACCACCGGACTCTCCTGGCTATTGGAGATCTCCCACTCCAAGGCCCAAGCCCTCCCAGTTGAGAGCTTCCAATTGCAATATCTACTGCCAAGAAAGGGGTGTCTTCCCCAGAGTCCAGTAGGCATGTTTCCAACTTTTCTTGTTGTTTAACAGATTTCATTGACAATTCAAAACATGCAGCTGGCTGGTGGGAAGCAGGGACAATCTGGAGGCAAATGAGATGGAGCCCTCGTTCTCTAAGAGGTGGCTGTTCTCCTGATGCAGACAGACATGGACACAAACACGGTGTGAGGATGGAATGGAAGGGTGGTGGGGAGGGAAGGAGAAGGAGTGCTAGACGGGACCAAGGCAGCCTCACCATTGCACGTTGGAGCCCTGATGCCCAGTCCCAGGGCATAGTCTCCCAATCCAGGGACCCCTGCTCTGGTGACCTCATGCTCTGCACTAAAAATCAGCAACACACAACCGGGCAAGTGTGAAGGTCCAAGGCACCAGGGGGCCAGTGTATTTGAAATAGAGATGGTCCCAGGAATTCAGGTCCCTGTTCTCATCGCCCTTTAGGAAAGGTGGTAGTGTGGCTTGGTTGAACTGAGAACAGAAAGGGGACTTGCTGGGAAGGGGAGATTAGGTGGTCCTCTCCTGCCTCCTGGGAGTTTTGGCTGGGGATTGGGAAACTGGGACTGGAAGAGAAGCTGGGGATCAGGGATGCCAGGGGAGAAGGGGCAGTCTTCACTTTGTTTGGCAGAGCTCAAGCGCAGGGCCATTTGGCATGCCAGCAGGGCTGAAAATGAGCCGCTGTAGGACCTGAGTACACAGGGCCCCTCTCCCCCTCACGCACGCCAAGGCCCATTCTTATGCCTCTCAGACGAGTGTGGTGAGTTGATCCTCGATTCAGTCTGGGCTGGGGATCAGAGCCCTGAGCATCCCCCGGCCTGCACCGGCCATCCCCTCCTGTCCTTCTGGTTGATCTCTGCTCCTTCCCATCCCTGCCCTGGACTTTCCCACAGAGCCTTCACTCCCTCATGCAATCCCCTTCTCTCCACTTCCACTGCCCTCTCCCCTGCTCAGAAGCTGTGCTTCCGTGAGGCCTTCCCTTAGGAGTGCCTGTCTTCCCTTTCTGAGCTCCCCTGGTTCAGGGGCCCATGCATATGACACCTGCCAGAGGGTTTTGGTTCATTTCTTTGTTCTGTCTCCAAGGTTCTGACTCCTTGGGGCTGAACCCAGGTCTCCCTCACCTCTGAGTTTCCCCCATCACTTGGCTCTTCATTAAGCCGTCAGTAAGTACTGCATGAATACAAGGAAAAGATTTATCATTGGATCTCAGAGGATGGCCTCTGTCTACCGTCTTATTTTCTGAAGAAGAGGCTGTTTGCTTTCCAGGAAGAGGCCGGGGAGAGAGCTGGAAGGAGTGTCCATAGCAGATTTCTCCTAGGAATCTGGCAGAGCTGAAATCTCATCAGGATCAGGACTGTGGGCTCAGGGGCACCTAGCCAGGGCACTTGGGAACGACAGACCAGTTTGCTGGTTTAGGCAGGAGAAAGCGGGTAGAAATTGGTAATTTATGGCAGTGTAGAAATCTACCCAGCCTACCAGCTTGGGAGAGGGTTGGTTTTCCAGGTGAGGCCAGAAGAAATTCTACACAGATGTATTCCAGCTCCTTCTTTCTGGGGGTACAGAGTAGGGTGAGCCATAAAGAGTGAAGGGATGGAACCACCTCCAAGAGCAGCCACCTCTGACCCAAGAACCATGTTTCCAAATGGACAGAGTTGATTTAACAACCATTCAAATATCCTACAAGTTAATACCTACTTCCTTCTCCTCAATCAAGGCCCAGTCATCCCTGGGGAGAAGCCTTGGGTGCTGGGATGGGCCCTGGGTGGGGAATTTAATGTGCTGTCATTTTACTGACGTCTGTAGAGGTTTGAAACTGGACAAACAGGAAGTGTCCTGTCTTTAACACTTGCACAGTCAGTCTCAAGCCTTTTGTGAAATATCAAGGAGTGGGGGTCGCGGGGGCCCGTGGTGTGAGGTGCTGTGAGGTAGCCCTGCACCCGTCTCTGATCCCAAGAGCTGGGCCCTCTGCAGCTGAGAACCTGCCCTGCAGCTGCTCTCCCTCCTTAGCCGTCATGCACAACCAGTGCTGTGAGACGCTGCTGCTTGCCTGGCACTGCTGTTAATCAGTCTCCATCTCTTCGTTTTGATGGCAGCCTGGGTTTGTTATCCTTCAAAGATTGTCTCTTGGAAGGACACCAGCCTCTGATTACGTTTCCCAGCCTGCCTGGAGGCAGCTAAGCTAATCCGACATGATTTAGGTGGTGGATTCCCTTCTGGCCTCGTGTTCTGACGCCACCTCTGGCACCAGTAGGGTGGGAAGATGGACAAAATAATTACACCCCATGAGTTGAAAGAATTAAAATGAATTCCCTTGTGTAGCCTTTTTTTTTTTTTTCTCTTCCTGGGTAACAATTTTTTTTTTTTTTTTTTGCCAGGTGTGGTGGCTCACGCCTGTAATCCCAGCACTTTGGGAGGCTGAGATGGGTGGATCACTTGAGGCCAGGAGTTCGAGACCAGCCTGGCCAACATGGCAAAACACTCTCTCTACTAAAAAATAAAAAAATTAGCTGGGTATGGTGGCGCATGCCTGTAATCCCAGCTACTAGGGAGAATGAGGCAGGAGAATTGCTTGAACCCAGGAGGTGGAAGTTCAGGGAGCCGAGATCACGCCACTGCACTTCAGCCTGGGCAACAGAGACTGTCTCAAAAAAAATTGCTTTATGAGTACATAGCAGTATATAATTCAGGGCTATTCTCTTTTCCTTTTGTAACAGGTCTAATTTATGGCAGTAATTTTTTTAAAAAACTGTATTTTTCATTAGAATTTTGTACATATGACTTTTATAACATTTAGGACATTTATCCTTGCTTATTATAAAAATGATTTAATTGTAGTAAACCTGGTTTTGAAAAGAGAAGAATAAGAGATCACCCATAATCTTAACACTGAACACACCGGATCCAATTTGTTTTCCCAACCAGTCTTCATCTGATTGCATATTTAATTGCATGATCCTAATATACTTTTACTTTTTGAAGAAACCTAGTTTGGTAACATATGCACGGTCCCATGTGGCTACAAAATTTTTCTCATCATCGTTAAAGCACAAAATACCTTTAGGATCATAATTTACTCAGCCAACTTCCTGCAGCTGAAAATTTAATTACTTCTTTTACCTTTCAAACCAACATGTTTGCTTGTCTTTTCTGGACTCTGCCCTGGGGCCCCGGCAGAGAGGAGGTGGAGCTGTGAAACAGGGTTAGTTAGACCTAACTCGTCTTCACGTCCTGCCCCTCAGCCCGGCCCTTGGCCCGACCCCTGCCAAATGGCTCCTGCTGTGTTCAGGTGCCTGCTGAAAGGCGCTCCCACCTGTCAGCAGCGTAAGGGCATTTCCAGGGCACATCTGTCAAGGCCTTTCATTCATGGAGCACTTGCCCACTGGACACTTGCCACTTGTGTAGACACCTCCTCTAGCAGGGACCATGCCATACTGCATCTTTTATTACTGGTGCCAAGGAGGGTTCCCGGCATATAAAAAGTGCTCAGCAGTCGTTTGTTGAGTGAATGAAAGTTAAGAGTGATTGACAATTCACGAGGAATCCTGTGAGTCACCAGGCTCTTGCCCAGCTTGGGCTGCAGAATCAGTCACTGTGCTGCTTCACAGGCCTTGGGGACTTTGACTAAGATATCCTCCCCATCCCCCAACTTCACCATACATTTATGAAGGTTTAATAGTGCAGGGTCCCCACCAGACCCTCCAGCATAGGTCTATTTTTTTTTTTTTTTTTTGAGATGGAATCTCACTCTGCCTCCCAGGCTGGAGTGCAGTGGCGTAATCTCGGCTCACTGCACCCTCTGCCGCCCGGGTTCAAGCAATTCTCCTGCCTCAGCGTCCCGAGTAGCTGAGATTACAGGCACCTGCCACCGCGCCCATCTAATTTTTGTATTTTTTAGTAGAGACGGGGTTTCACCATCTTGGTCAGGCTGGTCTTGAACTCCTGATCTTGTGATCCGCCCGCCTTGGCCTCCCAAAGTGCTGGGATTACAGGCGTGAACTACCGGGTCCGGCCCCCTTTTTTATTTATTAGGGTGATCAGCTTGTTTCCGTTTTCCCGGGACTTGCCTGGTTTTATCACTGAATGTCCTTCCTCAGTTCCAGGGAAGCGGCGACAGGGTTCTCCTAGTTCTCGGCATCCAGTGCTTAACAAGCTCCTGTAGAGGGCGCTGGAGGCAAAGCTCAGGAGGCAGGTGCCAGATGGATTGAGCAGTTGCTGTCCCAGGTGGGAGATATCATGTCACCTGGACACCATAGCCCGGACAATATCACGTCACCCGGACACCATCAGACTCAGGAGCGGGTTAGAAAACAACCGATCTCCTTAACCCTCCCCCAGGAAACGCTTGTGTCAGGAAACTGATGCTTATTGGCCAAGAGGGAGTGACCATGTCAGACAAGTCTGTTTCTTCATCCTGAGAAAGCAAATCATGTACAAATGAATTGTGGTTGTTTCAGGCTGTCAAACTCCAAATGTGTTCTGGCTGTAACTACCCTGACAGCAGGATGCTCCAGTTGCATTGACCTAGAACAATCTAGGACAGAGAAAAAAAAATCGCTTTGATTTTGTTGGGGAGGACACATTTTTTAATTCTGCCTTTCCAGGTTCTTGGCAGGATCTCTGTAATAAAAGTCAGGCTAGCAAGAGAGAAGCATATATATTTATTTAATACACGTTTTATGTGATACAGGGGCTTGTGTAAGGAAATGAAGACCCAAAGAAATGTTTAAACCTGAGTGTTTTTATACGGGGTTTGATGAAGAGTGGGAAGTCATGGAAGAATATGATAGGACAGAGGGGATGAGCTGAGGGTGGGAAAGCGGGGGGAAGCTCAGCGAGGCCTGTTTGCCCAGTTTCTCTTCTTCGCAGATAAAAATGCACTTTTCCCCTGAGTATAAGGAGGGCACCTGTCACCTGAGGTTCTTATGACCTGCTTCAAGGGAAGTTCAGAAACTGGTTCAGCTTAAAACATCCACTATTTTCAAGGTGCCATATTTTGGGCCTGAATCCCATCCATTTTTTTTTCAAGTGTGTCTATCAACTGTCCATTTTCCCCTGGTTTATTTAGACCTATCCACTTCCTTTAGGAAATTGAGTGGGAAACATGAAATTTACTTTCGAAGTGGGTGGTGATAATAAAAAAATAATCTTGCTACGATTCTGGTAAGAGACGAGACCCACACAGACCCTACTTTGGGCATTACCTGGCCGAAACCAGCAGCAAGGCAGAGCACCCTTCTGACATGCGCAGGTTGCGAGGGGCTCCACATGCATCGGCCCCCTGCTTTGGTGCATAACGTATATTGCTGTTGATGTGTTCAACTCTGTTGCAAAGTGTTTAGAACAGATAACATCACAGTCAGATCATTTATTAATTCTTTCACTTGCCCGCCTTTTGTTGTTGAGCCACATACTTTGGGTAATAACTACAGTTTGTTAGGTATGCTGTGAACACTGTTTTGTAAGGAGTGCCTGGCTGAAAACACCCACAAAATGATTTAAAAACACAAAGGTAGGCCAGGCAGAGTGGCTTACACCTGTAATCCAAGCACTTTGGGAGGCTGAGGAGGGTGGATCACTTGAGGCCAGGAGTTGGAGACCAGCCTGGCCATCATGGCGAAATCCCAAAAATACAAGAATTAGCTGTGCATGATGACATGTGCCGTAGTCCCAGCTACTCGGGAGGCTGAGTTAGGAGAATTGCTTGAACTCAGGAGGCGGAGGTTGCAGTGAGCTGAGATCACTCCATTGCACTCCAGCCTGGGCAACAGAACGAAACTGTCTCAAACAGAACAAAACAAAACAAACCCTCCAAAACCCACAGAGCTAGTAGTTACGACTTGGAATGTCATCATTGTGAATGTTTCCATCTGCACAAATATCTGGAAAATGACTATTAGGATACCAGCCTTTATTACTGTTCTATTAAGAGAAGCCGCTTGCTCCTAAGCCCTTTGCTCTCTTAAAAAAATCATTGTAAGAACTGGAGTGGTTATGAGAAAAGGGCCGGTGCTTTTAAAGATTTGCAGAAGGGGGAAAGGTCACTTGGCTGTCAGTTTGAGTTTTTATCTCATAGATGGGGTACTATCACTCACAGAACTGGAGTCGGATAGACCCGAGTGGGAATCCTGTCTCCACCATAAATTAACTGTATGATCTTGGACAAGTTATTTAACTTTTCTAAACCTCAGTTTCTCCATCTTTAAAACAGAGATGATATTCATAATATGTCATTAAAAAGTATAACATTAGAGTGTCGCACACTGAAGAACGTCCAACTCTTGGCAAAGTTCAGTCCAACTAGGCTTGAACATGTTTTTAAAAACACCCTGAGGCTCTGCTCTCCCCAGAAGAAGCTGTAAAGAACAATTCCAGCCCTGGCACTGAGACAATTGGGTCTTAGATGAGTCATTCACTTCTCTTTTTTGGGGCCTCAGTTTCCCCTTTGGTAAAAGGATTAAACCAAATGAGTGATTCTCCAAACTTTGCTAGTCTGCTAGGCTCCTCCTTGGTAGCCTCTAATTCAGTAGGCTTGGGTGGGGTTCAGACAGCTTCCCTGGGAGATTCTGTGCTCAGTCTGAGAGCCACCCATCTAAGAACCGCAACCACAGCCACCGAGACTGTGACTGACATTTGATGGCTTCAAGGAGGTATTTTAAAGCTATTGTCCCAGAATACGTGGTATGTTTTTTGAGGAGGAGGAAGACCTATCCACGGCACACGTCAGGAAGAGGTTGTTAAAGGTCAGAGAGTTATTCTGCATAACATCCATCTGATTTGGTACTTCCTGAAATTTTTGACACCCAAACAAGGATGTCTTTTAAAAGGTTCCCCACTGCTCACAGATTGACAGGAAACCACGACAGGGGTAAAATGCACACATAACACAGCATACATCAGACATGAGGGTAGTTCTCTATATAGCACAGTATTTTGTATTATTGTAGACTTACAAATGATTTAAGTCTGTGTGTTTGTGTGTGTGTGTGTACTTTTTCATTTTGGTGGTATGGAGAGCTTTGGAGGGAAGAAGGAAAGGATTCCAAAGGGAATAGTTTTTCCATATACATCTCCCATTGCAAGAACACTGATCTCCGAGTGGATTCCTTTGTCTTGAATCTTTTGAATTATTGATCCACAATGATGAAATCTCTAGCACAGATGTTCAGTCTTGATGTCATTTAATATCTCGTACAACAGCCTGAGGCTAATTTTCCTCTCTCCTGGAAAAATGGTTTGTAAGAGTTGATTGATCAACTCAGGCCGAAGATCATAAATATAAACTTCATTGGTAAAGTGATCTACTCTAATATTAACTTCAGGGATTAGAAAATAAAAAGTATAAAAAGTGCCTGAGCATATAGTAAGTGCTCAACAAATGTTGGCTTTTATTATTATTAGGTGATCATGGAATTAACTTTCACTAATTTGCCCTTGAGTTATAAGCTGCTGTTGACCCAGGGATAGTTTCTAAAAAGACAAACCTCCTGCAACTGCAGGTAGCAGAAGATAGACCTTCCCATTAGTGCTGTCTTCTCCCAGGCGTGTTATCCAGACCACCATGTGGGATCCTTGGGATGATTCTGGGTAGTACACAGACCATTTAAATAATGTTCTTTAAAAAAAAAAAAAAACTTTATTTAAAAAATAGAGACAGGGTCTTGCTATATTGCCCAGGCTGGTCTTGAACTTCTGAACGCAAGTGATCCTCCTGCCTCGGCCTCCCAAAGTGCTGAGACTTGGCCTTAAATAATACTCTTTTAAATAGCACGTATTTAAGTCTAAACCGAACTACTAAAATATTTGTGTTAAGGTTATTTTCTTTTTTGACAAAAGACAATGGTTTTAACATTTATGCTGATATACAGTTTCCCTTTAAAATAAATCATTCAAGTGGAAGAAGTTGATTCAAAGAAAGCTGCTAAGTAATCATAGCACAAGTCGTACCCAGAAATGGTAAAAATTGTGATGGTGGCATGCAAATGACCGAGTTTGAGAAGTGCTAGATCAGTGAACTGAACCTGTGTGCTCCCTGTTGGGCTACATCTGAAAACATTCGTCAACACTCATTTCATGGAGCTTGAATCCGTAGTACAGTTACAAAACTTCTGTGCTGTACAGGACCTTGAGGTCATCATGGGACCACCCCTGTATTTTAGGCAGATGGTTTCCATGATCTGGAGATGTTGTGTCTCAAGTGCAATACACTGGGGAGGAAACATGACTTTACCAGATTAGAGAAAACCGTGTTTGAAAAGAGACAGTTCTTCTATCCTAGGAGAGACACACTGGAGGGGAGACGACAGGACAATGAGAATGTAAACTATCTACGTTCCAAATTTTTCTGTACATTAAAAAAATTAAAAATTCTAAAAAAGAAAATGGCAATTGTCTTCTGAAAGGATCTCAAGGAGCACATGTCTTGAAATATTTGAAGGTCTTTTTTTTTTTTTTTTTTGAGACAGAGTCTCGCTGTTGCCCGGGCTGGAGCACAGTGGCACGATCTCAGCTCACTGCCGGCTCCGCCCCCCGGGGTTCACGCCATTCTTCTGCCTCAGCCTCCCGAGTAGCTGGGACTACAGGCACCCGCCACCTCGCCCGGCTAATTTTTTGTATTTTTAGTAGAGACAGGGTTTCACTGTGTTAGCTAGGATGGTCTCGATCTCCTGACCTCGTGATCCGCCCGCCTCGGCCTCCCACGCCCGGCCTGAAGGTCTTTTACTTGGAAGGTGATGACATGTACTCTAATTGACTTCAAGGTGTGTAAGAGGGAGGCTGAAATTATAGGAAGACAGATTTTTAGCTCGGTGAGAGGGAAAACCTTTAGTGAACTAAAGAAGGAATGAGCTTGTAATCCCAGCACTTTGGGAGGCCGAGGGGGGCGGATCACGAGGTCAGGAGATCGAGACCACGGTGAAACCCCGTCTCTACTAAAAATACAAAAAATTAGCCGGGCGTGGTGGCGGGCGCCTGTAGTCCCAGCTACTCGGAGAGGCTGAGGCAGGAGAATGGCGTGAACCTGGGAGGCGGAGCTTGCAGTGAGCCGAGATTGCGCCACTGCACTCCAGCCTGGGCGACAGTGCGAGACTCCGTCTCAAAAAAAAAAAAAAAAAAAAAAAGAAGGAATGAGCTATCTTAAGAGATGATGGGCTCTCCAAGACTAGAGGCATTTATTTAAGCAGAGCCATGACGACCTTAGGGGACCTGGGACCAAGTGCTAGACGGGTGTGGAGGTGGCTGAACGAGGGTCCTTGCTGCCCCTTAAAGTCAAGGAGTTTAAGGCAGCCTTTCCTTTCTTTCAAGTGGTTCCTCAAAGGGAGCCATTATCTGCAGTTAGTGTCTCATTTTTATGTAAAAAGCATTTATCATTTGGGAATTTCCCCTCCTTATATAATACTTTTTACTCCTGAATGCATGCAAGAGCTGTAAGAAACTTTCTGGTGCTAAGTGAGAAAATGTGTGAACATAAATGAGCTAGTTTAACTATAAGTTCACCACAGCGTATTTTAAACATCAGGCTCTTAAAAAGTCAATAGTTTGAGATTTGCATTTTAATCAGCGTTTGGCTAACAATATGAGATAAATTATTAGAGAAGTGTAGGTCATTCTGGCACATAGAAAGTTCCATCATTTCACACCTAGAAAGCTGCCTCGAAGAGCTTATTCTCGGAGTATAAAATGCAGAATTTAGGTTAAGCCAGGTGAAATTGTCATTTTGTAGATGAAATCGTACACTGGCAATTTCTTATGGCTCAGCCTAACAGTAAAACATTTATAAACAATTGTATCATTACAAATACATTTAGACATCGTTTTCTGCTAAACTCGGTATTTTCCTTTCCATCCTGATCAAAGAAACATTATTGCAGTAAGCCACATTATAATTCAGCATGATTTCTTCTAAAAAGGCTCTGAGTTCCTTTGAGCTTATTATTGTACAGTGGATTTTTCATTTGCAAAGACGTTAAGCCCTCCAAATGTGCAAATCATGAAGTCAGTTGTTGTTCCAGCAAGGTTTACCCAGCGGTAAAAAACAAGATAAAACTAATGCACTAGCTGAAACCAGGTGGGGAGACCATGTGTGGTAGTGCTTGGGGGTGGAGGGAAACTATTTCTGAAATGAGGACTTAACAAAGTATAATCCTAGCTTCACTGCCTGTTCACATGAGAAACCAAAGCTTCAATTTAACTGCAGGCAATAGGAGTTTCACACTGTCAGCACCAACTGTCTAAAATCCAAAACTAGTATCTAAATGTGTAGGATCAAAACCAACAATCTGGAGGGATCTAGTTAAACTTCAATATGCATGACCCCAGATTCCCCTTTAAAATATAGTCCAAGTATTTTATCTTTTCCATAGGGCATTTACATTATTGTGTTAATGTGAAATAGCTATTTACCTCTCCAAATCTCGGCTTTATAGAATACATAATTATCACATCCTGTAGGAGAGCCATTTAAAAAGACAGCCTTGTTTATAGACAGGAGAAGTTACAGAATTTAAAATTCCTGTTAGAAAATTAGGGGATTATGGGGCTGGGCGCGGTGGCTCAAGCCTGTAATCCCAGCACTTTGGGAGGCAGAGGAGGGCGGATCAGAGGGTCAAGAGTTCGAGACCAGCCTGGCCAACATGGCAAAACCTTGTCTCTACTAAAAATACAAAAATTAGCCGGGCGTGGTAGCAGGCGCCTGTAATCCCAGCTACTCAGGAGGCTGAGGTAGGAGAATTGCTGGAACCCAGGAGCCAGATGTTGCAGTGAGCTGAGATGGCGCCATTGCACTCCAGCCTGGGCAACAGAGTGAGACTGTCTCAAAAAAAAAAAAAAAAAAAAAGGAAAATTGGGACTATCGAGGATTCCCCTCTCCCATTTGTTAAAAATTAATAAAATTTAGGCCCTCAGACTTTATGCATTCATACTCAAAATAAATGCACTAAAAATCAAGGAGCAGTAAGGGCACCAAGAAAGAGCAGTTTGATCTATTTTATAATTAAAACAGGCTCAAGAGTTCAAGCTGCTTGCCCAGAGCCTTTTGGGACATGGGAAAAAAACAAAAGACCTCTACCACACCCCACATTCTCTACACTGAAAAACCACCTCAAACATCAAGTCTACATATATCACTCTGAAAAAGTGGATTTTTACTTCCATCTTCCCCTGCTGAGGTTCAGAGCTGTCAAATCCCAACTGAGGCTGGGCACGGTGGCTCACGCCTGTAATCCCAGCACTTTGGGAGGCTGAGGCGGGTGGATCACCTGAGGTCAGGAGTTCAAGATCAGCCTAGCCAACATGGTGAAACCCCATCTCTACTAAAAAATACAAAAATCAGCCGGGCATGGTGGCAAGAGCCTGTAATCCCAGCTACTCTGGAGGCTGTCAGGGAGAACTGCTTGAACCCAGGAGGCGGAGGTTGCAGTGAGCCGAGATCACCACCACTGCACTCCAGCCTGGGCGACAGATTGACTCCAACTCGAAAAAAAAAAAAAAAAAAATTCCCGTCTCCCATCTGACTTAATTCCCTCATCAACCGATTGCCAGTGTTGCATGGGCAGGCTTGGTCTGGAAAGACTTGTTTTCCCAGTGCTATTTCCAGCTGGGCAAAAGAACCACTTCCATTCTCTTAGAGCTTTCGATACCACAGTAAATAACTTGGTATCTTGCTGGAGCACTGTTTTCCACCCATGTTAAACTACATCTGCCCCATGTTGACTACTAGAAAATGTATCAAAGAGGCTGTCCAATTTGTCTGAGATGAGATGGCTGAAGTTCTTAGCCATATAATGGCCAAAGCTCAAAACAGATGTTTGATACAAATTCGTTCTTTGACACACAAGGGAATAGATGTCATGAGTTGTTTCCACCCAACATCAAACTTCCTCCCCTCCTTTCTCAGGAGGCTGAACATAGATTCCTAGTCACTAATGTGCTATGAACTGAATAGCAGTGAATCCACTATAAATTAACTCCTGCTGGTACAGAGTTCTCTCCATACAAGCACAGGACTTACATTTATCATTTAGCCATTTTTTCAAAGATAATTCAAATGTTACCGATTTCTCCATATTCCTGTTAATGTAGAAACATATTCCCTTTACTTTTGGAGTCAAAGACCAACTTCCCATATGTGACATAGACTATAATGTAAGAAAACTGACTTTCACAAGTGTCTTGTACAAATAAACTACTGCAGCAGTTTATAGAGATAGCTGGGTGAGACAAGGGCCCTGAGTACACAAATTTATAATGGCTGAGTGGTCATTCCACACTGTCACTGCATTACAGAAAAAAACTGGATGCTTGTCTCGCATACAAGTATGTAGTGCATTAAAAACACTGAGACCTTTTTTTCATTTTTTTTTTTATTACATTTGGACCTTTAAGAAACATATACCATCAGATATACCACTATTCAGTAAAAATCTATTCTAGTTTTTGGGAAGCATATGTGTCACAAACTATCTTGCTTCTAGTCTCCAAGACTTTACTAAGAGTTTATCAAAAAGGTGGGCTCTGATCTATGGGATCCTGAGCCTTGAGGTTTTGAATGTTCCGATTATTGTAAAACAATTTCAAGTGGATTAACTTAATTCCCAGCTGTTTTTCTTCTAGAATGGGCTAATCAGTTTGAATTATCTAGTCCATTACAAGAATATTAAATTGCTTGAGCTTTGTGATCTATTCTGTCTTTGGAAAACCTGGTAAAAAAGTAATTTTTTTTCTATACAATAAGGATGGATTTACCAGAACATACCCAGTATTAATCATAACAAAAAGCAGTATAGATGATGTATATGTGCTGTGTTCACTTTAATGACCATTTCATAAGTAACTACTCTAACTATGGGGACTATTTCTGGATCAGTAAGATCCAAGTGTAGTTAGTTGCAGGCTACATTCAACTTCTTAACACAACTCTTGGTATCTGACATTGATTAAAAGTAAAAAAGGGTAAGTGAACAAATACATACTCATACATGATCACGTTTTTAAGAAGCTACCCTTTGCAGAAGTAAACAAGAGAGGAGACTTTCAGGAAGCTGTTGATGGGGATTGGGAAGGTTTAAAGCTATGGCTTTGGTAAGCACCCCAGTGAGCTGTAGGAAGGCATTGTAAGAGTAGATTCTGCAGCATCAAAGGATAATTCTCTAAAAGAGGTGGGTGTTTTCTCAATTAATCTAAATTCTGAGGCTTTCAGCAGTTGAGGGCTAGAAACAAGATCCAAAGAAAAGAGCCATCTTCACAACACTTAAGAAAGGTGACTGACTGTGCCATTAGGCTCATGATGCTAAATGGTCCAAAAGCCTTTGGTGGTGTGATATGGACAAGAAAAAAAATTAATACACAAACCACATAACACCATTAAAACCAAAAAACATTTTTTTCATTTAAAAAAGTATTTAGAACACATAAAACAAGGCAACACTTATTCTTTTTTCTCATCTTCTGGTATGGGATCTGTTGGTGGCTCCTCTACTGTTGCACTGTTGCTCTCCGAGCCAGTGTTACTATCACTGGTTCCTTCCTCTGCCATACTGTCGACCCCCTCCTGCCCACTCTCCTTGTCCTCAGGAGTAGACGTGCCTTCTTCACCATTCTGTTGGCTCTCTGTCGTTTCTTCAAGGTGTGTCTCCTCTGTAATCACACATTTGTCACTGTCAGTTCCAAGATGAAATTTTACTCTAGTTATGCTGACAGTATACAGCTGTGCTGTCCAATATAGAAGCCACTAGCCACATGTGGTTATTAAACTCCTGAAATGGGTCATTTAGTGTGACTAAAGAACTTTTAAGAATGTTGGAACAATTTAGGTATGAAAATCTACTTTTTAGCTGTAAATTAATGAAATGTATTAAATAAATGCAGATCAAATACTTCCGATGAAAATTTAGCTTCTGAATTGAGATGTGTATAAAAGTATAAAATATACATTGGATTTAAAAAATCCAATGTATATTTTAAAGACTGTTTAAAAAAACAAAAGCTGATTTTAAAAATGTTCCTTCCGTGTTGAAATAATTTTATTTATGATATGTTGAATTAAATAAAACATATTGTTAAAACACTTGTTTTGCTTAACTTTTAAAAATAGGTCATTAGTAGAAAATATAAAATTTCACATGTGACTTGCATTTTATTTCTGTTGGACAGTGAATGAGAGTTAGTCTGTAGTGCTATGGATTAAACGAGGAGAAAGCAGTTGTAGAAATAATATAAGGTTGATCTTTTAGACACTTTGTTTAAAGTCATGCTGGGCTGTTTCCTGTAAGAAATTAAAAGCATGAGGTTTTAGCTCTAATAGTCTCAAACGATTTTCTTCAGGTTTTTTACTTGAACTAGGAGGATAGAATCTGAGTAAAGACCTGCAAACCTTAAGCATAAGACATGCCCCATTCATAGATGCCAAAACAGAGGCAAAGAACTGAGTGTTCGTCTAGTTGCAAAATTAGCAAAAATCAGTATTTTAATTTTCAAGCTCGTTTTAACCACAAAAATGTGCTCATGCTCCAAATTCATTAAGATAAAAAACACATTCATACAAAACAGAAAGAGACTCAGATAGTGAAACTTAAAATATGACTATTTCAAATGTTAATCTGCTGGATTAAATTTTGCAGAAATACCTGGTGAAGATATCTATATGCCATTACATGTTTTCCAGATGGTTGTCATTTGAGTACAAGGTATGACACTCGGAGGTTGTCATCTGAGTACCAAGTATGACTACTGTCCCACCCACTTCTTGCAACGATGCTCCAGGAAGCCTTTGGTTTTGTTTTCCATAACTACTTTTAGCTTAGTCCTGTTTACACAGTGTACTAGGCAGTGTTAAAACAGTGCTATGAAGTAAGGTGATCTCAAAATTACAAGTGATGATCAATGTAATCAGTACTTTAAGTTTTATTTATACAAGTTATTTTTAATTTAATTTTATTTTTTTACCTTGAGGGATGCTTTTAATCAGGAAAATCAGTATACCTAGAAGTAAGGGTTTTTCTAGGACAGAGCTGGCAATTTTTTTCTGTAAAGAGCCAGATAGAAAATATTTTAGACTTCGCAGGCCAGGCAGTTTTTGTTGCAACTACTCAACTATACTGTTTTATCCCCAAAGCAGCCACAGACAGTATGTAAACAAACAAGTGTGGCTGTGTTCCAGTTTTATTTACAAAAACAAGTGGTGGGCAGGATTGGCTTACAGGTATTACTTTGCAGAATGCTGTCCTAGGACACCAAAGACAATTAATCTTAACAGTAATAACCACATCTTGATAAATAAGTAAGCATTAAAGGTTAAAATACTGAATGTCAATATCATGTCAAATTTAGTACTGGGAATCACCCTCAGTGGCAGGTACCAGAATACTTGCACTTAGAAAGAAAAACCTAAATTAAAGACAGCCGTACAAAATCTTGGCACTTCCTTTGCGTTTGTTGCTAGTGGGTTACCTGTCTCCATTGGAATGTTCTCATCGTCTTTCTTCTCCTCGCCTTTGTTGGCTGCTTGTTCTTCCTCAGGAACGATGCTGCTCTGACTACGCTCAGCTTGCTCTGCGGCCTCCTTCTCCCTTTCCTCCTGCCTTTTGCGGGCCTGTTCCTCTGCCTGTGCAATCTCAGCTGCAATTTTCTCCATATCCACTTCTACTTTCAGACCGCACAACTAATCAGAAAAAAACAGAACTCAGTATTGTTTTTTTCGTTATAATGTTTGAGCCAGACATATTCTTTCAAAAGTTGGTTTTCTTGCCTATAAACTATATATATATGTACACACACACCTGTATGTGTGTGTGCGCAAAAAAATGTGGTTCTAGGTCTTCTCTGAAACTCTTGGGTCTACAAGAAAAGAAAGCAGCTCTAGCAGTAGTATAATATAGGATATTCCAGAGCAGCTGGTGAGGCAAAATAGTGAAAGTTATGGGGTATACATAAGGCTTCCGTTTTACATTTTGGGCTACCAACTAGATTTCCTTGTCTGAATGCAAAGTGCAAATTATAAATTACATTTAATGAAGACATTTGATGAATAAATCACAATAAAATGAAAAGTAATTAATGACTGTATGGGAGTTTAACATATCAGAGGGCTCTAGCATTTATAGGCCTCGTAGATATGCATATACTCCATATTTCAAATTTATTGCAATTTTGCCAGATAATGGGAACAATTTTATAAAAAAAAGATCTTACAGGTTATATAGTGAAGTTAGCCCTGTTTCAAAGTGAACAACATTCAATAAAAACACTATTTTGGAAAAAAGAGTGAGGAAAAATAAAGTAACAGGTATAGTGATAAAAGTATAGTTAACATATTAAACAGATACCCTTTTAAGTTCATTGTTAAATGAATCTGTGCTTTCCAGGAATTTCCTCTTCTTCTCCTGGTGTCGTTCTTCTATTTGAAGAAGTTCAGCTTCTAGTTTTCGCTGCAAGACAGGATCAGGCTTCATAATTGTGTCTCATTTTTTAATGGTCCATACTTTCAAACAGTGTACCAAATAATGTTTTGAATTTTAGATCATTTATTACGTGAGTCTAGCTAAGATTTAAAAAATACAAAATGCAGCACAAACAAACGATTATGATCAACAGGTAAATGTTAAAGAATACTGTTTCAGGCCTGAGCAATTCCTTTGGGAAAAATATTTAGTAGAACACTAAAGATTGATAGGATGCCTCAAAATTCTTAAGTTCACATGTATTTCTTAACACACATACTTTCCATTACAAGGTTCTATATTATAGTTTTTAATGACAAACTTATTAAACATCTGGGAAAGGTCCACTTCCTTAAACATCTTCTCTAAATCAGGAACAGGTTAGATTGATGTATTTAACAGGTACATTTAGGCATGTACCTTCATTATTGAAATGAATGTTTTATGACTTTACCTGATGAACCATTAAGGACTGGACCTGCCGTTTGAGGACCTGCATTCTAGCTGTTGTGACAACTGACCGAACGTCTGGCACCACACTCTCACTAAGAATTTCACTGATGAGGCGGTGGTTTCTCTGGAAACGGGCGGTGGCTGTATGCTTCATTGAAAAGCCATCATCATAATCTGGAATGAACAAATTATTGTGGAAATTAGGTCACCAGTAACCATAAAAAGGAGTGTAACAATGTTAACACTTAATTACCAAGGAACTATGGCCCTCGCTGGCCTAACAAGTGGACCTGCCCAGCGTCATGGGAGCACTGGGGCAGTTACTTGATAAAAACCATACAGAGGATGTAATGTGTTCATTGGCCAAGGTAGTAATTTATCTCACAGTCTTTAAGTGATAATGTGTGTCTGAGAAGGATTTGGCTAAAACATAAACGAGATATAACATGTCTCTTCTGGCTTCGGAATCAACGTGAAGGCTGCATGTGATGGCAGTAATTGAAATTCTGCCCAATGTTTTACTCTCTTGGTAGTAACTTAAGGCATTTAACAACTAACGAACAACATATGAACTGCAGTGACTTTGTCACTGTAGCACTTTAAAAATGAATGAAAATGCCCATTTGTAAAATTATGACAGCAGAGAAAACATCACCTCTAACAATATTCAGTTTCCCAGGCCCTCAAGTAATTTTATAGAAGAAAAATAAATGTTTGATTCCAAATTTAATTTTTGTCAATTTATACCTAGCCAGCTGTTGTCAGTGTGTAATGGTATGACCCAAGTTCATACAGTAGGGGTCTGGTTTATATGCTTCTGTTTCGTTTTGTTTTGAGACGGAATCTCCCTGTTACCCAGGCTGGAGTACAGCTGCCCAATCTCGGCTCACTGCAACCTCCACCTCCCAGGTTCAAGCGATTCTTGTGCCTTGGCCTTCCAAGTAGCTGGAATTACAGGTGCATGACACCATGCTCAGCCAATTTTTGTATTTTTAGTAGAGACAGGATTTCACCATGTTGGCCAGGGTGGTCTTGAACTCCTGACCTCATGTGATCCGCCCATCCTGGCCTCACGAAGCGCTGGGATTACAGGTGTGAGCCACTGTGCACACCCTATATGCTTATTTTTAATAGCTATCTAGTGTTTCCTTAATCTCAGTCTTTGCTCTATCACCTTCATAGTTTTTCATGTATCTACTAACAGCCTGTACTATGTTTACTTAATATTTTTCTTTAAACTAACTCACTTAAAAAAAAAAAAGAGCTTTCTCTTTAGTAATACATATTAAAACAAATGCTCCTCTCTGAACCACTTAATCACCTCACTGTCCCACCAGACAGGGAGGAACCACACTTAAGAAAACCCTGTTACAGAGGAAACCCTGTTACAGAGGCCTATGTTGTGCTGCTATGTCAGTTTAGCACCTCCCTTACTGTCTGGCACTTAAGTAGTTCCTATAATTCTCATTATTATAAATACTAAGGCTAAAAACTGTTGTTTTTGTAAAAAGTTAAAAAAATTACTTTTGTTTCCTTTTGAGTAATTTCTTTAGGAATAAACTTCTGAAATTAAAACTATTGGGTAAGATACAGTTTTTTAAAAGCTCTGTAGCCTTTCTACTTTTTAAGAGTTTTTCAAGTTTAGGGTTATATATGGTACATCTGTGTTACATCTAAGTTATCTGTTTTTGTTGTTAGCTTTTGTTTTCTTCTTTCATTTACATGGCCCAGTGTTGACCACAGATGGGGAAATCAGGTCTAAGCAATTTGGGCTTGTTCTTCCTTGCATGTTAGTTGTCTGCTTCCTTTTTTGGGGGAATGGCTTCTCTAGTTATGATCTACTTGAACAGCTATTTATCCTATGATGAAGAGGCTCTCATTGAATAAAAGCCTTCATTGTCTCGTGTGGATAATTGCACATGCCCTCTTTTTTTTTTTCGAGACTGGTTATTGCTCTGTCATCCAGGATGGAGGACAGTGGCATGATCATAGCTCACTGCAGCCTCGAACTCCTGGGCTCAACTGATTCTCCCACCTCAGCCTCAGTCAGAGTAGCTGGGACTACAGGCACAAGTCATCATGCCCAGCTAATTTTTAAGTATTCTGTAGAGATAGGGTCTTGCTGTGTTGCCCAGGCTGGTCTCAAACTCTTGGCCACAAACGATCCTCTTGCTTCAGTTTCCCAAAGTATTGGGATTATAGGCATGAGCCATGGCGCCTGGCCATGTCTATTTTTTGATAGTCCTCTGTTAAAGTAGTAGCTGTTGTACTTTGTGCAGATGCCACCTTTCTCTTATGTACATTTGACACACATTTCCACCTCCCAAGTATTCCTCTTTCTAATCATTTTCGTACTGGTATGCTAAAGACATTCTCATACTGGCATCTTAATTGCTACCTGAACTTACTAGCAACTTTAAGACTCAATCTTAAAGTTAAAAACATAATAGGCCCAAGTTTGAGACTGTTTCTGAGTGAATCTCTTCAGTCCTTCTCAATGTTCATGGTGTTAATGAAAGATTTAGTTATTTTCTACTTATGTTGCTAGCCTTTGTTTCCTCTTGTACTGACCCCCATCCTCCTAGTATCTGTAGACTGGATCATCTTCTGTTTTTTAGTTCTGTATGTTTCTCTTGCATTAATCATCCCATTTGAGTAATTAAAGTGTGAGGATGCTAGTGTGTCTTTAGCACTGCTGATTCTGCTTAACATTCAATACTGTTTCTATTCCATATTCTATTTTCTATAGTATTACATTCCGCTGTCTGTATTTATGAGAACATCTGACAATATTCCAGTATGTTATTTTAAAAAATGACTTCTGTTTTTCCCCACCTTTATCAACTTATTCTTGTCTTCAGGTGCTATTATTGCTTCCTCCCTCATTGACATTGTCTTTAAAGTTCTTATAGCCTTCCTCTTTGTTACTGCTACTTTAAGATGGGATCTTAAATCATTTTCCTGATGTTCTTGTCGCTTGCAGCTAGAGCTTCTAAACTTTTGCACATCATAGCAGTACACAGAGAAACTATTAATGTTTATACAGCACACTAGATATGTGGTTGAGTGTGTTCACACTGCAGGTGGCTATCTCTGGGTCTCCTTGCAGCTTCAGACCCTGCTTGGCTGCATAAGACCAGAACAATCAGCACACCTGCTAACTACTCTTACAGAATGGCAATTAGGAAGCTCTGCCATTCGTGTGCATGTATAAAATTTGTATGGGTATACCCTCATGTACACCCATACAAATAGTAGCATGAGCTATATTTATACATTCTTATTGGATTTCTCAATTAAATGGAAAGGAAACTTCATGTTTCCACATACTCATTAGCTTCTCCCTTAAGAGCCTTTAATTCAGTGAATTTAGTGAACCAATAAGAAAACAGGATATAACTAGAATGCATTTAGCTTTTTAAAAGCAGATGAGGCAAAATCCTGATTGTGATTTAAAAACCTTTTATGCATTTTGAGTACAAAGATTTTGATAAACAATAAATATTTTTTGCCATTTTCTGCACTGAAAAGGATATTTTCTTTTTCTTGTGGGAAATTCACATACAAATCTTACTCAATATAACCAAAATACTAAGATGATACTTAAATTATGCTTTCTTTTCCATTTAGGATAAGAAATAAAAACAAGAGATTTCTCATATCTTAACTCTCAGAGAAAGCATAAACAAAACCCCACTTTTTTTCTTTTACCATCTGGATCTTCAGCAGGCTGAATGCTCATGTATGGTTCTCCTTTCTCCATGCGAGACTGTCTCTGTCGACTTTCTTCCTCTAAAGCAGCTTCTGCACGACTTTTTGCATTTATGTAAGCAAGGTACGCGGGGGAATTATGATAGGCCTTCATAGATTCATTGTACTCTATCTGAAATTCAAATGTTTTTTGGTTTTATAATTAACATTTTGCAGGTTATAATGCAGACCTATGTTATCTCATTTGAATATCAAAAGATATGATGTAAACAGGGTGTTGGGATAATTATCTCCTTTTTACAGACAAGAAATCTGAGGCCTTGAGAAATTGACTTGACTCAGACAGAGCCTCAGTACTGCATCAGTCTTCTGACCAAATCTTATGTTTCTTTTATAAATAGTAAGCCAATGTTTATGTACTTTACACATTATCTATCCCACTGTGAGCCCCTACCCTACCTTTTCTGCTTCGTATTCGTTTAAATATTCTTGTTTTTCTTCATCAGTGAGATCTCGCCACATGCCACCAATAATCTTGCCAATCTCCCACAACTTTAGGTCAGGGTTGGAAGCCTTTACTTGGTCCCAGACCTTAAAAAGAAAACAGATGAAATGTTAATACTGATGTTTAAATGTATAGACCTTTAAAAATACTTTTTAAATATGGAAACTTTTAACATAAAAAGCAGAGAAAACAGTATCAAATTTCTATGTACTCATCAGCCTACTTCAACAATTTTCAACAACTGGCCAATCTCAAGTTATCTTTGCCCTACTGGATTATTTTAAGATAGATCTCAGACATCATGTCACTCACTTGTAAATACTTCAATTTGATAAGCAAGAATATCTCCAATCACTATAAACACTTAAGATGAGTTACCTCAATAACATAGTCTATGTCTCTAAAAGTTCACGTGAATTTAAAAGTGCTTAATTTGCATAACACAATACATCATATTATCAAATACAAATATAATAGTCAAGATGAAAAGGTTTAAAATTTTTAGATAGTGGTTATAATGCTCTGCCTTTTAATAGATATTGGCTATATTTTTTTATTTTAAGAGTAATGTAAGCTCATCACCAAAAAAAAAGAAAAAGGAAAACTTTAGGAAAAGAAAATAAAAACTACCATAAGCTTACTGCTTAGAGATAATCATTGTCTTCTGTGTTTTCCCCCTTCAAACTAACATGTGGTTGCTATTATTTTTATAAAAATGAGATATTAATTCATGTAGTCTTGTAGTCCTCCTTCACTTAACATTTTCCTCATGTCATTAAATATTCTCCAAAAGACATGACTTTAATGGCTATAGAACATTCTATCTTAAGGATTTTAACAGTTTATTTAATCATGCTCCTCTTGTTGGATTTTAGTTCTGAAATTTTGAAATCAGAACTAATTGCTTTAAAAACTGTATTTTTTTGGACCTTTCCTCTGAATATGCACAGAAAAGCTGGCTAAGCCAATCTAAAATTGGATGTTAAGCAAAGAAGAAGCAAAGACAGTGTCCTCACTCCTTTCCAGGTCCTAAGCGCCTACCTTTCTGCTGTACCTCATGTAGGGCATCAGCGGCTTATCTGGTGGCTTTGGGGGTTTTGGAATCGTAATACCAGAGGATGCCTACAAAAGAGTTAAATACATTCATTATTCAACTGTAAGGAGTTCAACGGCAAACTGAAAAGAGAGTCCCTTAAAAAATTCTAATGCGCCTTTCTTCTACTCGTCCAAATATTTTCTCCACTGAAAATAGCTATCACTGCAAATTCAGAAATGTTCAAAAGAAAATGACTTTAAGCACATAATTTTTAAAAGTTTTACTTAGCAGTTTATTGCCAATGCTTTGACAACCTGGCTGCAAGAACAAATAAAATATTACACAGTAACCCATACATTGAAAATATATGGTTATATATCAACCGTCTCACATTCAGGACATTACCTGGTACCCTCTTATTCTGCTCAATTACCATTACACATACAGTCAACACTTGATTATCTGCAGCAGGATCTGAACTCTTAACACTTACCATTCTCACACTGTCTACAGGGGCCTTAACCTGTTAGCACTCTGTTAGGAATGTACTCCCAACACCACCACAAAAACAACTTCCCAGGTTCAAAAACAAAAACAATTAGTGAAATAACAAACCACCTTACCTCCTTTGCCAGGCTAGAGATTTTATTTCTCTTAAGGTTCTGTCTGTTACCTAGTGGTTTTCTTGTAAAGGGGAATGAGAAGTGTGAATTAAAGTCACACCTTGTTTTGTCCTGAGTCCTAATCACAGTGTAAAAGCAAACAAGTTTATCAGGAACAGAGAAGTGGCAGATATGGGGCCTGATTACGTTATTTCTGAGGTCTTGTATCAAGAAGCTCCATTCCATTAAAAATGTTCAGTTTTATGGGAAAGAGAGGAAAAGGAAAGATGTGATGTACAGGAAAAGAGAGAGAGAAGAAAAGGAGGGGGAGGGAAGACTAAAAAATATTTTTTAAAAAGGTAAAGCAAAAATAGGTGAGAGAAAAAATAAAAAAAGAAGGAAAGAGAAAGATAAAGTGATCAGTTTTTCCTACAGTTTAAAGTCTAGGTGTGATTCCAGACAGCTTCTGTTAGACCACCCAGATAACACCCATCTAAAAGTATCTATTTCTGAACTTTTTAGTCTCCTTTTAATATACATGACTGCATTTGATTAAAGACCCAGAATAAGAAAAATCATTGCTATTTCAGACAATTTGCGAATTTTCAGGAGATCTCTGATATTGACTCTCCCTGCTAGGCTGGAGAGATGAAGTGTTGGCTTTATTCTAATTATCAAAAGACAGGATTGGCAAATCCTTACAAGAAAACGAAAGTAACATTTTGTTCGCTTCACTTTCTGTTGTTGCTATGATAAAACCCCAGAGATACTCCTCCACTCTGGGCTGGGACACTAATCATAACCTTATTTTTCATTTGAGGGCTCAGGGATTAGCATGTTTGTGTCCTTTTCCACTATGATCAAGAAATGTTTCCTCTTCCTACAAGGGTCTCTCTCCATCCCTGTAACTCTACTTCTTAATATATGAAGTTATTAGAAAGCATTTCGCCTTGGAAGCAGTATTTCCTATCTTTCCATTCCTCCCATGCATTCTTATCATACCTCATGCTAGTGCCCAGGTAGACAGACACTGTTTTTGGCCAGCAGTGGGTAAGAGAGTGAGATGGCCAAGGAGCATGGAAACTGTCAAAAGTGGTGGGATGGGCAGCCAATAAAGGGAAACCTGTATCAGAGTCCGTAGAAGTTCTTTCAAGGGGAAAGGGAATTCCTGTAAGACTAAGCTTATGGATTCAGAGGAACAGACATACAAAAGTCTTCTTCTTCACACATAAAGTTACTAGAAAGTATTTCCAACTCGTATCCAACACAAACCTTCAGAATTCCATGAAATGGGTTACAAATAAAGTTGGAATTGTGCCCATAACTGAGGTGGTAAGACCACTGTCAAAATTTTTTGAAATTAAAGAGGTAAGGAATTCTAAAATGTCTATGCTTCCGAGCTTTAAGTATGAATTAAAACACTTTAAAAACATAGTAGTATTTGCTCTTTGGTATTTTTCAAAGAATCACATTTTATATTAATGGAATTGCTATTTCCCCTCCTATCTCCCAAAGAAAGGTACACAGATCATCTATATATTGAGACCAGTCAACTTACAACAACAACAACAACAACAACAACAACAACAACAACCCAAACTAAAAAAAAACCCAAAACAATAATAAAGTTAAATTCCAGATGGTTTTCAGGATAGTAAAGATTTATATCATTACACACCTCCAATTTATTTAATGTCTCAGACAGACATCTTTCTACAATGTCTTAAACATTTCTTTTAAAAAAGTTGAACATACTTTAGACCCTTTCTGGATAAGATTCAATTAGAAACAACCACTGTTTTGCTGTGCTGTAACCCTCTGTCAGATGTGTGAAATGTCAAAATCTGTTGTTGGCTCTTTCAACGGCCTAGGGACTATGCTTTTGGAGAATGTGTTTCTATTTTTGAACTGTTTCTTTCCTTGCTACTATCAGGAAATCTACCTCTAGCAGCAACTCTCCAATTTTCTGCTTTCAATTTCCAATGGGGAGGTGGGTAGAACTGTGCTTACAGAAGAGCAAGGTCCATAGGAAATCTCCTGTGAATAAAGTTCATGATTTTGTGAAATTTATCTTGGCTACTCAGTTTTTTGTTGTTGTTCCTTTTGCAGTTCTCAGCTGTTTCTCTAGCAGGAACTTATTTAAGAGCTTTCTTCTGGGACAGAATTTCTATTAATGTACAGAAATAGGCTGTTTTTAAAGACATTTTTGTCTCCATGTGTTTTCACACCTGTACTTAAGAGAATGCTAATCATCATCTGAATGAAGAACTGACTAGGAGTGAATTCCATCTTGTAGTATCATAAGCACTCCAAAATGTCTCAACACGCTGTATAAAGTATTTATTGTCTGAGAACTATCCAAGTATACTGGAGTCATCAGGGAAACCCAATGTTCTCTACAGCCTACCAGAAGCTACTGGACAGGGCTTCACAGATTCATTCCTTGAAAACCACTAACGCAATCTGCACACAACAATACCAAACAGGAGCTTCTCCTCACCCCCAAAAGTAATGCATAACTAGGGTCATACTAAAATCAAAATGCTTTTATTATGGTAAAAATCAGAGCCATTGAGTCCTAACAGCTTAAACTAGATATAGAAAGCAGGGCAAGTAGTGTAAAACCTCCACATTTTCTAGGCCCTTCTTCATACAGTTTGATTATACTTCAATTTGGTGTTAAGAGGACAATAATACAGGGTAAATCTCCACAAAGGACCAAAACACCAAATCTTCCATGCCCAACAACTCTCTATACTTAGTCTACTATGTAGCTAGTGTCCACGCCAAATGTTCAGTTCTTAACATTCGCCAAGAAGGAATGGGAAGAAACAGATGAGTGACTTCAGATAGGGGGTGCACTTTCTCTTCCTAGTCTCCATCAAACAATCTCACTTTTTTAACAGAGAATCCCCCACAGCTACATCCAAGTTAAGAGCAAAATGCTTACACAAAACCAAGAGACAAATTATTGTAATATTATAGTTATCATTTCTATTCCATTAACATAGATAATCAAGAGGTGACTGTATAGAGCTATTAAATGCAATCATTCTTGTTTACTGCCCGTGAAAAAATGCTGCATTAAGATCCATGATTGATTCTGTTCATTGTTTAAATTAAAATGTTCTTTATCATTTGAAAACCTTGCCACCCATTACACTTGTGAAACAACATGTTTAGGCCAGGAAAAACATGTATTGATGCACATAAAAATTGTATGCATTGTGAAATGCATACAAACACACACTTTGTCAGAATTCTTTTTCAGATACCATGAAATATGCATGGCACATAAAACTTGATATGCTTATGAAGTACAAATTATGCAGAAACAATGAAAAATTTAGACAAACAAAATCTATCAAGCTAAGCAATATGCTTATCAAGATAGACATTCATTTGATAGCTACAAGCTTTCAGTTCCAGCTTGACTACAGGGTGAGAGGGCTTTTTTGAAGTTACATTAATAGAAGGTACTTGTTATTTATGAATACAGCAAACAAAAACCAGGTATTAAAAACTTTACAGCCATTCTGGGTAGTATAAATTCTCACCAACACTATATTCCAATGTAGTATTTGACTTTTGGATTTTTTTTATCTTTAGTAAGTCATTTTTCTAATTATTGGCGTTTTTTGGCGCTTAAACTTTTTTGAATGAAATTTAAGATGATTCTAAACTAAAAGCTTTGAAGTATATCATCCAATTTTGATATCTTAGGCTGATCACTTAAATGAAACATCCTAAGTTTCAGAAATCCTATCTCTTATACTAAGGATTAGAAATGCATTTCTCGTTATACATATCTAGTCTGATACTTCAAATTAATTTCATTCAACCTTCATTCTGCATTTCTTTGAGGTGACATTAAAACGTTTTTCTCTTTTTCACTGTAGAGAAATGAGTCTCAGTTAGAAGGTCAACTATTAAATCCAAAAGACAAATAACTATGGGTAGCGATTCAAACTGGTATATCAGCCAAAAGCTTTCCAGCCCTGAAAAAGCCAGGTCTGAAAGCCCAGCCTCTACTAGAAACTGAATCCTTGAGACCAATGCCAATCACCCTATAAAAATGAAAAATACTCTTTATGTCAAAAAGGGTATTTTTACCATAAGAAATTCTGTTTGTTTACATACAGTATAAGCATCAAGTGCTCAAGGCTTTAACCCTACCAACCACCAAACAGAATGGATTTTTCTTTTCTTCCATATACATTCCAGATCTCACTATTTATTTTTTCAGTGTGAGATGCTACAACGAATGTTGAAAATAGTCAAAAAGCTAGGTTAAAAAAATTTTTTTAAAATGGCTGTGCTTATGATTCAAAAAGACCTAATTCTGAAGGCATTTCTGGTCAATTCCAGTTGTTTGCCGGATGCTGTAATAGTTGATTCTCCTACCGTGACCCGGCTGTTGGTGCCCGGGTTCCCTCCCAGCCTGTAGTTGTTGTAGGCGAGATGACTGTATGGATTGTATCCCACAAACCCTGGTGTGCTGGGCATTTGCTGATGGAAACAAATGAGACAAAAACACGAATGAGAAATGAGCTCAAACGAGGAAAACACAGAAATGAAAAATGATCTGCATATGGCATGCAAAAGCAACCTGAATTTAAACAAGCAATGATGTGTTGTAATTGTTCTTTTTTTCCACTGAGGAAATTAAATATTTTTCTTTCATTGAGAAACCTGTCTGCAGTGTCTTTCGGTTGTTTTTCTCTTTCTTTTTTGCAGGGGCTGGGGGTATTTGTGTGACTGTGAATGTGTGTTTTGTTTTTTGAGGTAAGCAACACACTGAAGTGTTTAAAACATTCAGGATTACTTTATGGTCAACAACAGGATAAAACAACTTAGCAATATATGAAGACTGAGATAGGAGGGCTTGAAGTGTGATAAACTAGAACTCTGAAAACACTACATGCAAAACAAAACACAATTTATTTGACATGTGGATGCCACCAATGTATTTATCTACTAAAAACAAAAATAAGAAATGGATCTGATTTCAAAGACAGTTTTAAATCATTTTATATAATGTGAGAAATGAGAAGAGACTCAAATCGGGAAGCCAAGATTTGTCAATTGAAAAGAACATATGTTGGATTTGATGGATGTCACATACATGATTTAAAACAAAGACTTGTAAGAAATGCATGGATTTCATTCTGGGGTACTATCTGATCTTTTTAACCCAGTTCTTTTATAGGATTTCTCTTCCATTTCTTCTTTGATCCATCTTCCACAGGTCAATCATGAAAACATTTCTGCATTTTGTCTCAATGTGAACTACTTTTCTAGCTTATAGACTTGAACTTACTTTTTTCATCTAGCTTCCTGATAGCTCTCACCCTTTCAAAACACAACTGCTCATTTCAGCAACAGAACTCTTGGTTTTTGTGAATTATGTGTTGATGTAATTACAAATGGGCTCTTATATAGCAGTAGCCTTGGGGCTAATACAATGACACTCAATGTTCATGAGAACCAAGGCATAATGCATAGAAAGAATATAGTAGAGAGAGACCAAAATTAGGGTATTTTACCTTGTAAAACTCAATCAAAATATGTGACAATTTCATTTTTACATGCAATTAACAATATCGGTCCTTAATTGTATAACGTAAAATACACTTAACACATTCCAACTAAGCTGTAGCTGTTACAAAATAAACACAATTTCCTAAAACATGCCGCTGCACATATCCTTAGTACACAAAAGAAAGACATTTAAGCAGATATTACATTTGATACTCTTTAGGAGAAAAGAGAATGGCTGATCAATTTCTAGTCTATACAGTTAGAAAAGACGCAAATTAAGCATATTTAAGTAGGCAAAACACAGTTGAAGTATCAAAGGCATGAAAGAAGTGTATATTACTTGGAGTGGTACATTTGGGTGGCGGAGGTGATAGTGGTGATAGTGTTGGTAGTGGTGGTGATGGTGGTGGTGGTAGAAGTAATGGAAAGAAAAAAGGAAGGAGAATAATTCATTTAGTATCCATTCTGTTGGATATTTTAATCCCTAGTCTTCTATATTTTGTGTGTTAACGTGAAACTATAATGGCACAAAAACATAACTAAAGAAAGGCAAAAAAAATTCCTTTTTACGCATAATAAGTTATAAGGGGACACTTGGTTTCTGAAATATTTTAATCTCAAAAAATCAAGTTTGTCCTCAAGATATGATACATTGTCAGAGGCAGTATTTATGTCAAAATGACACCTTCAAAGGTAGCATAAATAATAAGAATCACTGTTCAACATTATGAGGCAATAATGTTATAAAAATAAGGGAACTAAAAAAAAAAAAAAAATGGAAAGCAAAACATTGTAACTATACCATTTCCAAAGCTGAAGTACATGGTTCAGAATCTCAACTGTTCAGCTCCACCTGTATAGCCACTAGCAGAATGCCATAGAGATGGTCATAACAAATGTTCTTTGATTTAAGAAAGAAAACAAACCAAGCACAGGACTTTATAGTCTACTGGAATTAACTTTAGAGCCTGTATATGACATAAATTGAAATGAGAACACATGGTACAATATCTCTTTTTAAAAGTATCTCACTAAAGAAAAACAAATTGTTGATAAATGTAACTAAAATATATATCTAAGGGTTAGTAAATATGAGTAGTTTTTTAGTGGAGAAAACAAAGTTATACAAGGACCTAATTAGTAGTGAAAAGTAGACTAGCCTGAAATTTAGGTGGTAAGGGGTATGGAAGGAAGGATTAATATTAAAGAACTGATTTTGTAGAATTTGGTCATGTTAACAGTGTTTTTTAAAAAACAAACAAAACCCCCCCTCCCAAAAAACCAACAAGGAAGCCATTTCAGCAAGACCTGAACGGTTACTGCTAAATCTGTTTTGCGGGTTGGAAAATTATTTTACATGCTGACCAAGCTGGGCCAGAGCTTGCTGGGTGAAAAAACATGTTCATAACTACTTAAAACATATATACTTCCAAACCAATAAAATATAATTTATGGAGTGGAGTAAGATTCAATAGCAAGATCTGCCCCATAGATGATGAAATCTTTACTTGAACAGCTTGAAAATACTTACAATGAGTGTAGTTTCAGAGGCTTTATTGTTTAATATGAAAATTTTATAGAGAGACAAGAAAGGAGAGAAAAACAACCAGTTGAAGGTTAGGTTTAACAAAATAGCCAGAATGAGGATTCACTCAGTAACAACTTAAAGACTCTTAATAGTGAAGATTAATAAGAAAGAAATGGTAAAACTTTCACTTATTTCCCATTTACAAAGAAAAAACAAAACAAACTGAGCATAGGAGGTTGGAGTTTTACAGTACTATTTCTTTAAATGTTGGGGTTGGTTCAAGGAAAGATGCAAATAATTATTTTATTTAGTAGGAAGTGCTTTTTTTTTTTTCTTTTAAGCTGAATTTCATCCTGTTGCTGTGATGATTGAGTGACTGTCACTGGAAGACATCTGGGTTTTTGTATCAAGGCCAGACTTGGCTATTACATTAACAAGAAAATTAAAACTTACTGTTGCAGGAGCTGGGGTGGGAGGTGGGGCATAAGATGGTCTTTCTGTTTGAAAGAAAATAAATAACTTCTTGTAAACAACTGAGATATAATACTATGCAACAAAACTACCAATGGTCCTGTTTTGAAGAAAAAAAAATGAGAGTATTTTGGAATTCCCACTTGCTAGGGCATTAGTCTCTTATTAACATAGATTGATAAATATAAAAATTGAAACTTACTTGACATTTTGGAAGATTAAGTTCTCAGTTCCTTAAGAATGAATCTGAGACACTAAAATAAAAAAAAAAAAAGGAAAAAAAAAGAGAATCAAAACTCAGCAAGCATACAAGAATGTTTTCCTAATGAGTAGGGTAATTTAATTGGTATTTCTGAGTAAAATTACTTCACCTTAATTCCTAGTAATTAAGCCTTTTGCATATTTTAACTAGTTCTTATAGGTCATTTGGTTGATTAGAATTAAATGACTAAAATAAAGTACTGGGGATATTTAAAAATGTACTTTCAGGTTTTTTCTTGTGATACTAAGCTACCTCTTGTATAGAAAACATTTTGCTGATGCCATGTTAAACATTTCATCAGACTGATACAAGGATGAGAATAGAAAGTGACGTATTATCAGGGTCCAACCCAACAAGGCCTACCAGATACTGACAGCTCCTTGATCAGCAACTGTATCATGCTTTTGGGATAACAATTTTTATTAAAATCAGGCAGCATTTTATTCCTGGAAGCAGTGCAAAAGGTAATTGGTATGACAATGAACTTCGTATTCTCTTATAGTGGTAAATAGCTTCATAAATGCTGGGAATAAATTTTGAGAGTCTACCTGAAAAACTTTTATTCATCATTCACAGCCCATTTCAAAATTTTTCTCCTCAATGGAACTTTCTTGATACATTACCTGGGCAGAATTAACTGCTCCCCCATCTGTATTCCTATACAGTTTACACAGATCTATGATATTATTATAACTTTTTTTTAACTTGTCAATATGGCCAGATTGTATGCTACTTGGAAACAGGGACCATGTCAGGACTTAGCTTAATTCTTAGGAAATTTTTTCCTAGTATTACCAGCTCACAACATAACCAGGCACATGTGAGCTTGTTCTTTACATCAACATACATCACAAATAGTGAGGTATAAAAAGACAAAAATTCATCTTTAGAAAGAAGGCAAATAAACTTCTATGACTATTGGAGGTATTTGCATCCAAAGTTATGTGGAATAGATCCAATTTTTCGCTTCTATTATTAATTTTAAGGAAATTCCCTGGAGCATAAGGAATGAGTCCTGGTGTGGAAAGAAATAGTTCATTTTCTCAATGGTCCAACCTGAGTCTTTCCCTCTTAAAGAACAGTCAGAAACCTTTGACTCTGGTGTAGATTTCCTTTCTGCTCACATTAAGGGAGCTGTCAACATCCAGTAGGCCTTGCTGCAGGGGACCCTGACAACATAAGCTCCCTGTACGTTATACTTCATTGTTAATACTTTAAAATTACTGCTCTCTTTTGCTAGAATATAAAATTTAAGAGTGGGCTTGTACATTTGTCCACCCGTTGGATCCATCCTTGGTGCCTGGCATAAAAATAAATATCCGATAAATATTTGTTCAAGAAATACTTTATACGGGGGGAAACTTATGACACTATTTCGCTTAACAGTCACAGTACTTTATACGTACAGCTATCCCCATTTTATAGATGAAACAAGGGAGTCTCGGAGAGTTTAAACAACTTGTCTGAAGCCATATGCAGCCAGGAAGTGCCAGAGCTGGGTTTCAAACCCAGGCCAAACTATTTCAGAGCTCTGCTCGTCTCTGTAAGCCACACCATGAGTCCTCAGGTCGCTGCCTGAACCAATGGGGGAACCTTCTGCCCGGGGGCTGAACCACGGACTTGCCTTGCCCGCGGCTTCCTAAGGTCGCTCTTTGTCTTGGAGAAGGTACTTTACTAGCAACTCCCCTAAAACGGGGTATTCACAGGTGCTTTGACCATTTTCGGGGGACTGGCCTTGCCTCCAAGGAGGGGGCCCCAGATGGGACTCCCTCCCAACCCTCGCTCTGCTAGGCCTCAAGGAGGCCGCAACCGGTTCCCGGCTCTGGCCCCACGGCCAAGCCTGAACCCCAGCAACCCCCGGGAACTCGGGGTCCAGCCAAGCGGGGACACCACGACTTGCACCCACTGACCCGGTTCGGCCCACTTGGAAACACTCACCCGCGGGCAGAAAATACGCCCGCAGCTCCGGCTTCGCTTCCCTTTGTCCCGCGCAAGCCCCGCCCCTCGCGTCCGGAGCTTCCGCACTCGCACTTTCCACACTCTTCTTAATTTTTTTTCCGGGCCCCACCCGACCCTCTTTAGAAAAAATGAACCTTCTATTGAGGATGCGGTGATGCTTAGCACACTCAGGGATTTTTTTCAGGCCCCACTGGATCCTCAAAACTCCCCGAATTTGGATACTTTCCCAGCCGGGCGCCGATTCGTCACGACGAAGAGGGCCGAGGAGGCCCGACCGCGGGATAGGCCTGGGTTTAGCGGCTGTGAGGAGCAGGAGCTGCCGCAGCGACCGAGGAGGTGGCGGGAGGTGCCGAGCCTTGTGGAGGGCGGTGGGGACCGCGGTGGGAGACGGCGGGAGGCGCTCAGCGCGAGGCCGCGGAACCACTGTAGCCGCGCGCAGCTCGGCCAGACTCCGGCTGAGCCCGCCCCCGGAGGGGCCTTGCCCGACCCCCGTCTTTCTTTCCTTTCGGCTGTGGGTCAGAGTCTACATTTTACCAAACCAGGGATGGAGGTGTGGAGGACTTGCTTCGCGGCGTTTGCGTCCTCGCAGGGGCCTCGCAGGGCTTCCTGCCCTCACGACGGGGTAGTAGCTTTGGCGAAAAGCAGCACGAGTTCTGCAGTTTTTCCAAGCGCTTTTAGGGTGTAATCGTCCCAGGTTCCTAAGCCAAGACCCGGAGAGGTTGACCCCCTCGCAACAGCTTGTGTGTCCTTGCAGCGCCGCGGGTGCCACCTGGTCTCCGCCCCAACGCTGCCTCGGCTCCTTCGGTTCCCGCCAGTGGGAACGACGGTCCCCACTTTCAGCTTAAATTCATCTGTCCTTCCGGATCCAGCTCAGAGGTCTCTTTGTGATGCCCTCCTGGAACGTCCCCCCTAGTAATCCTTCCTTTGTATTCCCGTGGCTCTTTGATAATAATGGTTGGAGTCCTGAACCCGACCCTTTGTATCGGACCGTGTTTGTCATCTCCAGTGCTTTATGAAGGCCTTGAAAGCAAGGTTCAGCCGTCTGTATTGGTCATCTTCCCATTGCCAGTGCCTACGAAGGGCTTGACCCATTCATTGTTAGACGCTCAGTAAGTGTGTATTGAGGCAGCCCTCTGTGCTACTCCAGGGCTCTTTCCACTAAATCATGAGTATGTTGGTTTACCAGATGGAGTGAGTAGCCTCTTCTTTGGATACATAAACACCTGATGGATATTGTGGGCCACTGTGGAGGGAGAATGAACAGATGGGATCCCTGACCTGTGGTTACTTGAAAACAGTTGACATTTAGAGAGAGAGGCTGAATTCTTGGGCTTCCCATAGCCCCCATCCTGAGTGTGCCAACAGGGACTAGAAGCATTTCTAGTCTGCAAAGCCAGGAACAAGTGATACTCTGTCCAGTTTTTCCAATATTGTTATACTCATGAAGAGAGATTAATGAAATTGAAAAGCATATTCAAGGGAAAGACTAAAGGAGAGGTCGTCTGCCCTGTGGACAGGCAGCTTGAGTGGTGCTTGAGAAAATGTACATGAAATTGCTTTTTTAAAAATATTCACGCCTGTAATCCCAGCTGTTTTGGGAGGCCGAGGCGGGCGGATCACGAGGTCAGGAGATCGAGACCATTCTGGCTAACACGGTGAAACCCCGTCTCTACTAAAAACAGAAAAACAAAATTAGCTGGGCGTGGCGGCGGGCGCCTGTAGTCCCAGCTATTGGGGAGACTGAGGCAGGAGAATGGCGTGAACCCGGGAGGCGGAGCTTGCAGTGAACGGAGATGGCACTACTGCACTCCAGCCTGGGCGACAGAGTGAGACTCCGTCTCAAAAAAAAAAATTATATATATATATATATATGCATCAGAGACATGTAAAGGATTAATGTACGATACGCAAAGGCCTCAGAAGGGATTTCAGTACATTCTTTTTCTGGCTTTGTCCAGCAACTCCAGCCTGGTTTCTTCCCTGCCTTTGGGGTTATGGTAGGAGGATTGGGCAAGTGCAGTGCTGGAGAGGCGCTGTGTGTTGTCTCTAGCAGTCCTCTGAAGAAAAACTGCAGGTTTTAGATGTTAGGAATAAAGCACCCTATAGTAGGAAAGGCGTGGCCCAAAAACGGCAAAAAGGGAAAGGAGGGGACCTAAGTGGAGCAGTGACATTGTCTGATACACTTTCTCACTGGGCTTCTGCTCAAATGTCACCTTCTTAGTAGGTGTTTCCTGACCTTTTAAAAATTGCAGCTCATTCCCTAACCCCCAGTGTATTCATGGCCTGTGCTTTACTTTTTCTGTAGCACTTATCGCTACCTAACATACTATACTTTTTATGAATTTATTTTGTTTTGTCTTTCTTTTCTTTCTTTTTTTTTTTTTTTTTGAGACGGAGTTTCGCTCTTGTTGCCCAGGCTGGAGTGCAATGGCGCGATCTTGGCTCACTACGACCTCCGTCTCCGGGTTCAAGTGATTCTCCTGCCTCAGCCTCCCAAGTAGCTGGGATTACGGCATGTGCCACCACACCCTGCTAATTTTGTATTTTTAGTAGAGACGAGGTTTCACCATGTTGGTCAGGCTGGTCTTGGACTCCTGACCTCAAGTGATCCACCCGCCTCGGCCTCCCAAAGTGCTGGATTACAGGCGTGAGCCACCGTGCCCAGCCGTCTTTTTTTTCCCATCAGGGTGGAGACTTTTGACATCTGGAACAGTACACAGCACATTTAGATGCTCAATACTTGTAGAGTAAATAAATGAATGACTCATTTTCTTCCCTTGGTTCTTTCTCTACCAAAGATTTGAAAAATTAAGAAACACCATCCTGGCAACATAGGGAGACCCCATCTCTTAAAAAAAAAAAAAAAATTGGCCAGGTGTGGTGGTGCACATTTGTGGTCTCAGTTACTTGGGACGCTGAGGTAGGAGGATCGCTTGAGCCTGAGAGGTCAAGGCTGCAGTGAGCCGTAATCATGCCACTGCACTCCACCCTGGGTGACAGAGGCCCTTTCTGAAAAAAAAGAAAAGAAGGAAGGATATGGGCAAGAGATAATAGAAAAATAATCTGTTCTCTAGTCCTGAAGAAACTAAAACTGAAGAGTGAATTATCCAGCAAGATGGACTTTACTTATTATGAGTTTTTTCCCCCAAAGCAAACATCACAACATATGATCTTGCCTTTAGAAGGGTATTTATGGTAACTACAGGACAGATGTTTGGAGTTGTGATTATTACCAGAAAATTTGGGATACAGCATCAATATGACTATTTAAACTAAATATAACTATAAGGGTAGTTGGGAGCACTCACATGGGCTCAGTGGTTAACCCCAGAGATAATTTTAGGCCCAATTAAGGCCTAACTTAGGCCTTAGTTTTCATTCTGGTAGCAAGATCCAGAAACGTGGCCTGCTTTCCCTTCTGACACCGCTCATACTTTTTTGGGTTTCTTCTTTCCCCAAGACAGGGAAGCCAAAACTAAGTAAGCTAAGGTTCAAGTCCAGGTCTCTTTGAGTTCTTTCCATTGTTCTGTGAAACTAGTGATGGAGACAGAATTAGGGGTAGGACTGGGAAGAAAGAAGAAAAAAAGAGAAAATGAGACAGAATAAGGAAAAACCTGAAGTCCTTGGACACCCAGTAGTCCATGAATAGGCTCTAAGTGATCTATGAACCCTTTAAAATTATACTCAATTTTTATGGCTTTTTTCCTGATAGGTTAATTCTTTCATGAGATTTTCAAAGAGGTGCGTGACTCAAGAAAGATTATGAACCAACCACTGAGCCATGGAGTTTGTAGTATGTTCTTTTGAAGCTTTTATAATGGATTTTTTTTTTTTCTTAAACAAGGGAAAGCGAGAACAAAGCTTCACCTGACCCAAATAGCCTATGAAATTCTGGTTATAGACAAAATGATGAAACAAACTAATTTTCTCAGCTGTTTCTGTGAAAGCAGAAGGAGTTATGGGTATTCTGTTTTCTATAGCTGGAAATAGTTGTGAAATATTGAAGCTTAGCAGCTTTCCAGGACAGAGTGATTCACGCTGTTTTACAGAATTTAAAAAGCACAGTTTGCTTTTAGAACCCTCTATGTTGCCCTCAAAGTAACCTGGAGGATTTGGGACATGAGTGTTGCCACATGGTGTGGGAAAGGATGAACACTGAAAACAGGATAGAGCTGGAGAATCTGGGGTGTGGGGTCTATTATCCACTGATAATATTGGGAGTCTAGGGCACAGTAGCCAAACGAGATTGTTGCAGGCCGTATCTGGGCTGCCTCCTGTTTTTGTAATAAACCCTTATTTGGACACAAGCACCTCCATTTATTTACATATTGTCTTTCGTTGCTTGTGGTTACAAGGGAAGGGTTGCATAGTTGTTACAGGGATCCTATGGCCTGAAACGCCTAAAATACTTGCTCTCTGGGCTTCGATGGAAAAGGTTGCCAAGGCTAGTCTAGAGTGTAAGCATGTGAGGGAAACTTGGAAAGGCTTGTACTGATTTTCACATATACCTTATTTTAGAGCCTTTATTTGTTATATGCCCACAAATATTGGCAATCTGTGTGTACATGCTGGCCATAACTTGTAAACATAGAACCAAATTCTGCCCTGTGGACAAACTTTCCTTTGATTTCGTGTGTTGATAATTTGAGTAATGTGTATGCATATTATTTAACTGGAATTTAATTTCGGCTCTTGTATCATAATACATTTCCAATGGAAACTTTCAAATTAATGTAAGCATTTTTTGACTTCAGAGATTTTTATTTTTGAGACAGGGTCTCACTTATTGCCTAGGCTGGAGTGCAGTGGTGCAATCTAGGCTGACTGCAGTCTTGACCTCCTGGGTTCAGGCAATTCTCCCACCTCAGCTTCCTGAGTAGCTCAGACTACAGGTGCACACTACCACACTGGGTTAATTTTTTGATTTCTTTTTTTTTTTTTGGTAGAGACGAGGGCTCACTGTGTTGCCCAGGCTGGTCTCAAACTCCTGGGCTCAAGCGATCCTCCTGCCTCAGCCTCCCTGTGTTGACATTACAGGTGTGAGCCACCATGCCCAGCCAAGAGATTTTTTAAAAATTCTAAAAACATAAGAAAACAAATTGAAGGACAAACCGAACTTTGACAATACAAAGATCTCTAGCAAATGAATAAGAAATATGCTTATGTGCAGTATTAGTCGTATATTTCTGCATAACAAGTTATCCCAAAATTTAGTGGCTTAAAATAGTAATCACTTGTTATCTTTAGAGAACTTTTTTTTTTTTTTTTTTTTTTTGGAGACACAGGGTCTCACTCTGTCACCCAGGCTGGAGTTTGGTGGCGTGATCTTGGCTCACTGTACCTTCCACCTCCTGGGCTCAAGCAATTCTTCCACTTGAGCCTCCTGAGTAGCTGGGACTACTGGTGTGTCACCATATTCGGTTAATTTAAAATTTTTTAATGGAGACGAGGCCTCACTATATTGCCCAGGCTAGGCTTGAACTCCTGAGCTCTAGCAATCCTTCTGCCCAGGCCTCCCAAAATGATGGGATTATAGGCATGAGCCACTGTGCCTGGCATAGAGAACATTTTTGTACTTTAAAAGCTATCATGACAGAACAGTTCAAATTGGGTGACTACTGGGAAAGAATAACTTTTCTGGCAGCAATTGAAAAATTAAAAATAGTATCTTTACCTGTTGTGTTTTGAAGTATTACTTAATCATTGTCAGGTATAATTTCCCCCACAAATTCTTTAAAGACAATTTTCTTCCAAATAGTACTGTATATCTGAGCAGTGCTTTACCAAATATTTTTGCTTGTATATTATTTCAAACAATTGTAAGGTAGGTAGAGTAGGAATTATTACCCAGCATTACCTTTTCCTTTGTTTTCAAGTGTAAAACTTGAGGCCTAGGAACTTAAAGTGGTCCCTCCTGGTTACATGGTTAATTAGTGACAGAGCCAGGGCTAGGATCCTGCAGTTGTTAGTAACTGGAATTACTCTTTATTTTTGTATTTTGTCATGGAAGCATGCATTTGAAACATTTCAGAGAGATTGAAGAATATTAATTTCTACTCATGTATAAAGCAAGGATAATATTATTCATTTTGTAGGATTGTTGTGAGGAAGGATTAGGGATTACTGGGGATAAACACAGCACCTGGAGCTGAGTAAGTGCTTTGCAAATGGTGCTGCCATTATTAAACTTTTTCCAGAATTATGGGATTATGTGATTATTTTGATTTTTAAAAAACTAGAATAAAATATTGATATACCATTCTTAACTGTTTTGTAAAACAAGTTAAAAACCATTATCTATCTACTGTGATTGCAGTTTTCTTTATTCCCCAAATGAACTAACCGTATTGGAGCAATTAGTTCTTTGTTTCACTTAACCATGCAGACATATTTTTGAGCTAAAAGGACTGCATTCAAACTCACATACAACGCAGCTTTAGCATTCATTTTTCAATTTTTTCAATTTTTAATTTTTATTTATTTTTACTTTTTAGAGAGATGGGGTCTCGCTATATTGCCCAGGCTGGCCTTGAACTCCTGGGCTCAAGCAGTCCTCCCACATTGGCCTCCCAAAGTGCTGAGATTACAGGCATGAGCCACCGTGCCTGGCCATGTTTCATTTTTTAAATTGTAGTGGAATCATTACTTTGGTAAATTCGTATCCCAATTTAAAATGCCCCAAAGCAAATAAAGCTTCGTTATAAATTCAAGTACTGTATTTTAAAATGTACATGTTATATACCCAATAGATGCACACTGGAATTACTACAACAAGCAGTTACATTCATGACAACCAGTACTAAGTTTTTTTTAACACTGCAATAGATTATGCTAGATATATTGCTTTATTATGATCACTGTTGCTTAGTACAGTAACTTTAGTACAATAGCTCATATGATTGCATTTTTAAAGCTTTAATAAAGTTAGTAGCATTTAGCAATATCAAATGAAACATTTTTTATGTATAGGATGTATTTTAGGTCAGATGCTTATGCAAGAATAAGCATTTAACATGCTGTTATATCCTTGACAAAACAAAATCATCCCTTTTCACTAAACAGAATAAACCAGACTCAAAGGAATCTGAAGTAATTGAAAGAAAATTAAAAATTTTATATCCCTGTATTATGTTAAAGATTATTTAACATAATATTTTCCTGGTTAAAACATACATTTTTCTGGTTGATATATATATATATATAAAAATTATATATATATAATATGTATATATGGAGAGAGAGAGAGGAGAAGAGAGAGGAGAGAGAGAGACAGAGAGAGAGAGAGAAATATTTTAAAGGTTGTACTAAAATGCTAACATAGCTATAGCCCTTAGATGATACTTTAGCTGGGAAAAAGTATGGTGAGTTGTACTCAACTACTTTTTCTGCTTAGAAAAGAATTAAGAGCTTATAAATTTCTAATGTCTTAAAACAGGTATTTATTAAGATCTTAAATATACCTGTATTAAACAAATTAGATTATTTTAAAAACTTGGCAACAATACCTCACTTATTCACAAATATATTTTCTACCCATATTTATTACAATTTGAACGATTTAAGAACAAATCCTGCAAATAATCTTAGCTTAGATAACAATACCGTTATCTTAGTTCACATAAATGATTGCAAGAAATATTTATAATACTTCATATAGTATCTTATCTACGGCTCATAGCAAACACTCTAATCACATTTAGCTTTACAGATGGAAAAACTGGGATGGTGGGTAACTGTTCTGATAACTATAGTAACTACCTTTTGAATTTGCTTTTCATGTTTTGTTTGCGCAGTTGGCCTTCTGATTTTTTTTCTTTTTTTGGTGGGGGATACAACCTTTAAAGTTCCTTGAGTAAAGTAAGTATTCCGGAAATCATATACTTATTACAAAAAAAAAAACTTTTAGATATATGTAGATTAACTTAATTTTACTTATCTCAAATTAGCCTTGGGGTGTGTTCTATAGTTTGCTCAGAATTTCTCATGGAAAAATAACTCTTATTTTTCTCAGTATACAAATGATTTATCTCAAAATGAAGAATCCTTGTTAAGTGAATAGTGAGTCCCCCTTTAAAAACTTGTTTATAATTGCTGTTTTTGAAAAATAGAACAAACATTGTAGGTTTAACCAGTCATGGAATAATGGTGAATAACTCAGTGTGACTCTTAACATAATACAATCCTATTCAAACAATTCTTTTTTCCTTAGCATATTCAGCCATTGAAAAAAATGACAAAGACTTTACTAAACCAGCTTAATGCTTACAGTCTCTGATGAAGTTTCAAGGGAAAAAGAAGACTATTGGGAGAATATAAAGAAAGAGACTGTACTGAATTTGTGATTTTATTTTTAAGCTACTCCCTCTCATTCATATATATATATATCTCTCTCTCTCTAATATATATATATATAATATATATATCTCCATAATTAGATTCAGAGAAATGTCCTTTACTGTTGTTTTCTTCTGAAGAGAACCACATATTGATCATAACATTTTCCATACATACGTAATAACTTACATTTTGGGACACAGGGAGTTGGTATGGCCCACCTTGGTCCATCCTAACATTTTCAAATCAAGTCAAATACTATCTTTGGATTAATTAGCTGTTGATGGAGGTTTGATAGAGGGAATACTGCATGATCTTCTCATGATAAGCCTGACTTCTATATCTGGTAGATTATCCTGCTTAGTCTCTAAACATCCTTCATCAGTGGCTGCTAAATGAAGATCAAATCGAAGAGAAACAGATTTTTTCCTCAATCGAGGGTTATCTTTAAAGAAAGAACCTTCCCATTCTTTAATAACTTCATCCACTTTCTCTGTCCTGAAATGATAAAATAAAACTTTTAATAATGAAGCAGTATGGGTCTATTAAAAATATGTATTATGTATTTCATATCTATGGAAAAATCAAGAAATTTGTATAATTTATAGTGTATAGAATTTATAATGTACATACTTTAAAAATCATATGAATAGAATTTCAAAGGAATTGTATGGAATTTCTCTTTAGGAATTCTCATATTTGGGTTGTATTTTTGCAAAAAAAAATGGCAAATTAAGGATTGAGTACTCTTCCATGAGTTTTTATGTATATATGTCAGATTAAAAATCACAGTATAGGCTGGGTGTGGTGGCTCATGCCTGTAATCCCAGCACTTTGGGAGGCTGAGGTGGGCAGATCATGAGGTCAGGAGAATGAGACCAGCCTGGCCAACATGTTAAAACCCCATGTCTACTAAAAATACATAAAAAAATAGCTGAGTGTGGTGTTGCGCACCTGTAGTCCCAGCTACGTGGGAGGCTGAGGCAGAAGAATTGTTTGAACCCAGGAGGTGGAGGTTGCAGTGAGCCAAGATCACGACACTGCACTCCACCCTGGCGACAGAGCGAGACTCCGTCACAAAAAAGAAAAATCACAGTATACTAAAACTATGTTTGGAAACATTTAAACAGAAGAGTAATTACTGGATTACTCAAAGTTAATTTCTTTACATATATTTATTATTATTTCTTAGTCAAAGTTTCTTTACTTACTGAATAGTGCCATGAGCTTCAGTGCTCTCCTTAACGATACTCCCATTTAAGATTGCCTGTTTGGTTACTGTTTCTACGTTTTCATTCTCATACTTTTGTGGGACTTTTGTAGTAAAAGATATTTCATTTATAATGGCTGTAAAAATATTATTTATGATATATTAAATTACAATATTGAATTACTGTTCACAAATTATATTCAAACTTTTATTCAAATATTGCTTTTTTTTTGCTACTTTAGAGTATTTAATTTCCTTATAAAGTAATCCCTGTAAATAGTACTTCACTTTTCAAATGAGTTTATTTATGTCAGAAACTCACCTGATGGTAAAACAAAACCAACTCTACTTGTGGTAGGCTTTTTGTCTTTTTTCCCACCTTGGATACAACCATAATATCTGAAATCAGAAAGAATTATATTTTAAGAGCAACACTGTATTAGCGAATAATTAAAACAAACAGGAGAATGGATAAATTATATTAATGCAATAGAAACACTATTTAACTGAAAAGAAATGAACTAAGGCTACACTGTATCTTTATGGATGGATCTCCTAAGAATAATATTGAGTGAAAAAAGAAGTTTTATAGTTTTATAAAGTTTAGAATAATATGCAAAACAATTTCATGCTTTGTAGAAATACATACATATTACTATAAATAAATGTATGAGACTAATAAGCATCAAATTCAGAAGCCAGGTCAGGTAGAGGGAGGAGCATGAGATTGGGGGATGTGGCTTAGCTGTCCAGGGAACTTCAACAACATTGGAAACATTTTACTCTTTTTTTTTTCTTTTTTTGGAACTATTTTACTTCTTAAACTGGGGGAAGTGGGTACAGAGGTGGTCATTATATTTTTTTGAAATTTTCTTGTATATCTTAAGTGTAGCCTAATTTTTTTAAAGTTTTACTATGGAAATATTAAAGACTATTTGATCAATATCTTAAATGATTAGGAATTAAATAAAATTCACAACCATTCATTTTATTTAACAATTATATAGTTACATGTATATAGGATCTGGAATGATTAGGAATTAAAACTTATAACCATTTAACTATATAGTTACATATATACATATATGTATATACATGATATGTATACACACACATTTACATGGAACTTACAATGTGCCAGGTGTTGCTTTAAGCACTTTACAAACATTAACTCATTTAATCCTCACAGCAATCCTATGAGGTAGGTAGTAGCATTATTCCCATTTTACAGATGAGAAAACTGAGGCACACAGAGGTTAAGTAACTTGCCCAAGGTCACTCAGCTAGTAAGTGGTATATTTTTAATTCAGTTTATGTTTTTTCAAAGATTTAATAAATGTCAAGATTTATTACAGGCTAAAGTTGTTCCACCTAATTTTCATCTAGTTTTATAGAGGACTTAGAGTTTGGAAACAAGCAAGAATAAAGATTTCTTCCTGGAGAATTGGAGGTTATGTCATGCTCAAAGCAATATGACCTTATAAGTCATTACAGATTATGATGTATGAATTAATAAGAATTCTTCTTCTGATATCTTTTCTTATCAGGACATCTGGTAGTCTTTTAAATCATGACTCAAAATAATATTGCTTTCCATGGTTGTAATATAATTACATTATAGTAATGATTATTGTTTTGGGGTTTGATGTGTGGTATAGGGTGAGCCCTTGGTCAGGGGGATTGTGGTGATTGTGGATTTTCCAGGCTTTCATTGTGGGTGATCCTTAGAAGGCACAGACTAATCCTAGAAGAGATGAATGGCAAGGAAAGTGAGAAAGTTAGGAAAGGTCTCTCTCTCTCTCTTTTTTCGAGATGGAGTCTCACTCTGTCGCCTGGGCTGGAGTGCAGTGGCACGGTCTCGTCTCACTGCAACCTGCCTCTCCTGGATTCAATCGATTCTCCTGTCTCAGCCTCCCGAGTAGCTGGGATTACAGGCATTCACCACCATGCCCGGCTAATTTTTGTATTATTATTATTATTTTTTCTTTTAGTAGAGACAGGGTTTTGCCATGTTGGCCAGGCTGATCTTGAACTCCTGACCTCAGGTGATCCGCCTACCTCGGCCTCCCAAAGGGCTGAGATTATAGGCGTGAGCCACTGCACCCAGCTCAGGAAAGGTCTTTTTCATGATTAGCTCATTGTAATCCCAAACTCCTGGGTTTAAGCAATCCTCCCACCTTAGCCTCCCAAGTAGCTGGGACTACAGGTGTGTGCCACCATGCTCAGCGAATTTTAAATTTTTGTGTAGAGATGAGGTCTCACTATATTGCCCAAGCTGGTGTTGAGCTCCTGAACTGTAGTAATCCTCCTGCCTCAGCCTCCCAAAGTGCTGGGATTACAGCAGTGAGCCACTGCAGCCGGCCAAGACTACAAGATCATTTTTGTAGTAATCTAGAATTGTTTACATTTTGTTCTAGCTGACTTTGGCTATTTGGTTCCTAATTTTGGAAGACTAGAGATTGTTCTTTCATATATTCTTTGCAATGCATATCTTATTGTATGAGCTCAGTGAGTACACCATGATGATGATGGGTTTTTTGGATTTAATTTCTCTGACTACATCAACAATGGCATAAGTGGCTCTGTATTTCTGGCCCCTTGTCATTAACTAAATGGATTTAGGTACCTGATTTCTTCTTTTTCTAGGAGGCGGCGATAAGTTGCTATTTCTTGTTCCAGCCTCATCTTCGTGTTGAGAAGCATCTCATGCTCTTGAAGCTGCTTTTCGATGCCGCGCCTTACTTCCTGTAGCTCTTTTTCTAGTCCTTCAATCACAGCCTCTAGGTCTTGCAGCTGCATCTGGTAATGCTGCTCGCTGGCATGTAGGGAGTTTTCAAGGCCCCTTTCCTGTTTTATATAGATTTTCATCAGTGAATCAGTAACACAGAATGTGTTTCTGAAATCTGATTTGCAATATCTTCATGGCTTTTTTTTTTTTTTTTTTTTTTGAGATAGAGTCTCACTCTGTTGCCCAGGGTGTAGTGCAATGGCACGATCTCAGTTCACTGGAACCTCCACCTCCCGGGCTCAAGTGATTCTCCTCCATCAGCCTCCCAAGTAGCTGGGATTACAGGCGTGTGCTACCACGCCCGGCTAATTTTTTTAATCTTTAGTAGAGACAGGGTTTCACCATGTTGGTCAGGCTGGTCTCAAACTCCTGACCTCGTGATCCGCCCCCCTTGGCCTCCTGAGGTGCTGGGATGACAGGCTTGAGCCACCGCGCCTGGCTGTCTTCATTCTTTTATGTTCTATTTTTTACTTTAAAAAGATTGCAATAATTTTATTATACCTATGCAAGAGCTGTGTTTCCTTACAGCTTTGTGTGTGAACCCTAATTTTTAAAAAATTGTATTTTATGTACGTAACTAGAGATCTTTCTCTATTTCAAAGACATCCTGTGATAATTCTTACTGCAAAAAAAAAAAAATCCTCTGCAGTGTGATTAACTTATTATCACTCTGAATTATCTGATTTTTAAATTATCGAAAGTATACTTCAGAGGTAAGCTTTGTAAAAAAAAAAAAAAGAAAAAAAGAAAATATCGTATGTTGAATATCAAAGCCAGAGCAGACTGCTCATAAAAGGCATTTAGGAACATGCTTAAATACTTTTTGTTTGTTTGTTTGAGACAGTCTCGCTTTGTCGCTCAGGCTGGAGCGCAGTGGCATGATCTCAGCTTACTGACTGATCTCAGCTTACTGCAGCCTCTGCCTCCTGGGTTCAAGTGATTTTCATGCCTCAGCCTCCCGAGTAGCTGGGATTACAGGCGTGTGCCACCACACCCGGCTAATTTTTTGTATTTTTAGTAGAGATGTTTTCGCCATGTTGCCCAGGCTGGTTTCAAACTCCTGGCCTCAAGTGATCCAGCTGCCTTGGCCTTCCAAAGTGCTAGGATTATAGGCGTGAGCAACCGTGCCTTGCTCCAAACATGCTTAAATATTTTTCTTTTTCTTTTCTGGAGACAGAGTCTCACTCTGTCACCCAGGCTGGAGTGCAGTGGCATGATCTCAGCTCACTGCAACCTCTGCCTCCCAGGTTCAAGTAATTCTTGTGCCTCAGCCTCCTAAGTTGCTGGGACTACAGGCGCGTGCCACCATGCCCGGCTAATATTTTGTATTTAATAGAGACGGGGTTTCACCATGTTGCTCAGGCTGGTCTCAAACTCCTGAGCTCAGGCAATCAGCCCACCTCAGCCTCCCAAAGTGCTGGGATTACAGGGGTGAGCCACAGTGTTGGCCTAAATATTTTTTATTCAATGTCTCAATGGCATGGATAAAAGAATCCCCACTGTTAAAAGACTTTGGATAATAATGAATGCTCTATTCCCCAACTTCAGCAACTAGAAAGTCCCAAGGTAATAAGAAAGGATTTCTTCATTTTTACAGGTCTGAACTAAACCTTGAGTGAGCTGGTAACAGCCACTGCCACAATGGAGGGAGGGGTGAGTAATTAAACTAGGATCAGGGATAGAATTCAGTGGCCTTGATTTCCAGTTTCTCACAGTAAATAAACGGACATGCATCCTTTCCTTCTCTTAATCAAATCACATCTGAGGACTCGATGGGTCAGTTACTTTTGGGATCATTCTCACCACAGCATGGAGAGATTCAATTTCCACTTGCAGGTGGTGCCACTGGCGTCGGGCCTCCTTGAGTTCTGCTTGAGCTGCCTTCAAAGCCTCTTCATCTTTGTCCATTTTTTTGCTTATGTCTTCTTCTAGCTAACAAGAAAGCCAACAGCAACAATAACAAACAAAAAACAAGGAGTGCTTCTGAAAATGAGATGTGTAAAAGCAATTATAGAAAAATTGTATAGGAATCAAAACATTTTTCCTTAACTTGTTAGATTATAATGTGTGTTCTAGTGCCTAGTTAACTAATTAAATATGTGAGTAAGTCCATTGCGTTCTTAGCCCGTTTTCTCCTGTTAAATGATTTCAAGAAATCCCTTCCAACTATGACAATCTATGAAATACGGAAAAATACATTTACATGAATGAAAACAGTTTGCAGGACCAAGATTTGTGATCTCTGATTCTTAACTTTTCATTATTTATGGATCTTTAGGAGGAAGGATTGAAAATTAGCTATTTCCCCCCACATTTTCTTGTAGGCTGCTTTGCAGAAGCAAATAAACAGCCGTACCCCCAAAACTGATCAATCCTGGGACCAGGTATAGGGACAGGGAGTAAATACTGCTAGGAAGTACATTACTAGCAATTTAGAGAATTAAGTTATTATAGGCAATAAGGCTCACAAATAGACTTTCATATTAAGAAAATCTGTTGATTTACCTTTTTCAAGAAGATTTTTTAAAAGGCATATTAATTTTGGGTATCTGGGTAATAAAATGAATAAATAATAAAAATGACTTCTCTAAGGATTGTTTTCTAAATATTCTCCTATTAAAAAAAGTAGAATATTTTATATTTAGCTTTAAATGTTTTTATGTTGATGTGGAAATTAAAAGAAAGTATCTGTTGACAGAATTTTTAACATTTGGCCCCAGGAACAGTGAGAACAATGTATAGAATTGATTGTAGTATTTTGAAGCAAAATTTATAACTTTTAATATTCTTATAAAAATATATTTTAACATTAAAAAATTTAATTTTATCATACATTAGATTTTTTAAAGGAAACATTGAAGTAAATGAAAGTTTATGAATAAAGTTTAGGGCAAGGTATCGGAGAAGAAAATTCGTACATTTCTTTTGGTTTGTTGAAAATCTGTTCTTAGTGTTAACTTGGCAAAGTCACGCAGCAAGCAACACCTACTAGAGCAACTACAGAAGGTAAAGTAAAGAATTTTGGAAAGAAGAAAACAGAAAATTGCTGGTATCTGCTGGTCTTGTGGCTTTCGAATATGGAACTGGCAGCTAAGCTTGTTTGGTAACTACAGTCCCAAGATGGCCGGCCCCTAAAGAACTCTATCTCCCAAGATGAATCCTAGAGTGGTCCCCTTCTCCATTGACTCTGGGCTGACCTGGATCTTGCTTTAACCAGTAGAATGAGGCAGAAGGAATGCTGTGCCACTTCTAGACCTAAGTCTTAGGAAGCCTGATAGCTTCCACTTCTATGCTTTTGGGAGCCCTGGGCCAATATGCAAGAAGTCTGGATACCCTGCTGGAGAGATCTTGTAGAAAGGCCAGATGGAGAGAGACCCTGAGGCTACGTGGAGTGAGAGAGAGTCCCAGCGGAGCCAGCCTTTCCGCAATGCCCTGCCAAAGTGCCAGACACATAAGTGAGCCCAGTCATGCCCCAAGACGATTGAGGTCCCAGATGAGTTTTGGGGTGTTACACAACAATCTGTAACTAAAATAGCTTATTTAGAAATTCAAAAAAATAACTAATCAGGCTGTCTTGAATTTATTTCAGCTGACTTTCTGAGTTATTTGGAAGAAAATCCTCCAAAGTAGTTTCAAATTAAAAGACACTTTAAACAAAACTCACCGTAGTCTTGCTTTTTCATTTGAATTTACTCATTTTGGCCCTGTGACTTGTAAACTAAACTCATATTTCTACTACTGCAAAGTTAAGTGTTTTGTTTACAATTTTTAGAAGTTGTCATCTATTGATTTTTTTCTTCTCTTTGTAAAGGTGAATGAACTATCCCAACGCTTACCTGTACCAGCGACTTTGCTTAATCTAAGATGTTGATCATTCTTTATGAAGACTGAAAATGTTATCTAGAGGTGAAATTTACAATGGAACTAAAAATGAGTTGCTTATGGAATAAAAGGCCTGACATTTTTCTACCAATTTTTTTTTAAATTTTGGGTGATATTCTTAAGTAAACTTTTTGCTGTATTTCAGGGTTTGGAAGATAACTTGAACCCATATATGATAGGTAAACTAAAAAATCTCCTAAATTTCTTAATCTTTGTTTCTAAAATATTTGTTTGTAAATTTGTTTAGAAAGACTTGAGAACTTAATTAATTGCTGAAGGTGATTGTTACTTTAAAACTAAGTCTATGAAGTTAGGATTTAGTCCTTATCTAAGTAGGCTCTCTTTTTCTTTTTTAAATACTTAAATATTACAAGCTTTGTAATGGAAAGAAACGTTTCTCATCTTATAGTACAGAAGCAAAAATCTTAGTGGAGAATCGTTACCAATTTGGGGAATTTCAATGGTCATAATTTATATCATTGTTTCTGAATGCCACGTTCACACACTCAGATGATTTCTATTTATAACAATCTGGTATAAAACGGAACTCGTTAAAAAGATGATAGAAACCTTTTAGAAATGTTTATCTCTAGAAAGCATACATGCTAATAAATCTTACTTAAAGGTTTTTCATTTTAAAGATGTTATTTAAATTATCTCTGCAAATAACTCCATAATATCTTTGAAGGGTATTTGGAATGCTTTCTTCCTGAAGATTGTCTGTAAGAGGTTAGAGTGCACCATTTTATTGTATGTTGACCCCATGTTAATGATAGGAACCTCACAATTTATATAAAAATCAAATGCATCAATCAACACTTACTTAATGGCAATTTAACAATATAATCACAGTATTTCCCCCGTAGTCCCAGTCACATTGCAGTAGAAGCTAAATTCCTTCCCCAATAGATGCTGCATCGAAAAGGAAATACTGTACCTCAGAGAGGCCGGGACAGGAATTGGGTAGACATGGACTGTCTCCTTATTCTGGAAGGTGCCTGTCTGTATGAAATCATTACCTGGATCCTTGTTGAGAGCACCGTCTCTATCTGATTTCTGGTGAGGATCTTTTCATAGTTTGCCCTGATCTCATTGAGTAGCTGGGACAGTTCCATTCTTTTCCCATCCTCCACCTTGGCTAACTGAACCTTATCGATAGGATGAGTCGCTGCGGCAGAGTCTGCTCGGTCTGCGCGGAAGGCAGGGAGCCTCGCAGAGTCTTAAAGATGCAGAGCTCCTTTTTCAGAGGCCACGGAAATTCTCATCTTTCTAACTAATTATGCAAATACAGGGTAAACTCTTTGCTCCTATTGTTATTGGTATAGTAGAGATATCAGATTCTTCATGAAGGAAAGGAAAATTTCAAAAACCTCTACTGGTTCCGTGTAAAAATTGAGCACTTTGAGGGGAGGGGGAGTTCATTTTTGTGAAAAGGAAATGGGGCATAACATAAAGAAAATTGCCAGGCATGGTGGCTCATGCCTGTAATCCCAGCACTTTAGGAGGTTGAGGTGGGTGGATCACCTGAGGTCGGGAGTTCGAGACCAGCCTGGCCAACATGATGAAACCCTGTCTCTACTAAAAATACAAAAATTAGCTGGGCGTGGTGGTGGGCGCCTGGAATCCCAGCTACTCGGGAGGCTGAGGCAGGAGAATTGCTTCAACCCAGGAGGCGGAGGTTGCAGTGAGCCGAGATTGAGCCACTGCACTCCAGCCTGGGCGACAGTGAGACTCTGTCTCCAAAAAAAAAAAAAAAAAAAAAATTATTATATTTAGTTTTCTCAAAATGTTGCATGGAAATAAATCTGGGCCCAAAACATGATAGTCAAAATTTTCTTTTACAGTTTTTCTCACTGTTTGGATCTTTTAAACAGAAATGCTATGGTAGGTCATTAGAGTATGTTGTAAATCTTAAATATTCTGACAGTTATTGGAAAAGCTACCATCAGATTAAATTGACAATTGTCATTAGCTCAGAACTGACTGACTGTATTTCTCTCAAATGCATACTGTGGAGCTCAAAAAGGGCTGCTGGCCTGATAGAGTTTGATGTATTGAGGTGAAGCTGTAGCTACAGATAAGTGCTGGTAGACTATGAGAGTTGTGAGTTAACATTTCCAAAGTTTTAACAAGGATGAAGAAATAGACCTTTTGGTGTATTCACCAAAAGAACCCTTGAGTCCTTTGGAGGGTGTAGTCAATGTACCATTCCATCCAATCATTGCAATCACTTGAGCCCTTCGGAGGGTGTATTCGGCATATCATTCCATCCAATCCTTGCAATCCCCGACATTTTCTAACCTGTAAAGATGAAAAGACTGAGGCCAGAGAGGTTGAGGCATCTTGCCCAAGGTTGCTCAGCGATGTATGACATCACTGGGAGTGGCTCTTTGACAACTTGCTTGTGTTCCATGTATTACCCCTGCATATCTGTGTCTGCGTTCTCTCTCTCCCCTCCTAAATTCCTGGTTTAATCTTGCCAGCTTGTTGCTAGATGTGACAGAAATATGTTGTGAGAGTGAATCTATCATTATTGTTATTTGTGGAGTGGCTTTGGCTGAATTGTATCTGGAGCACAGTTCAGGGGATAATCAGACCTGGGTTCTAGCCCTCACAGGGCCGTTGCATGCACGTCCTGCTCTTTTAATTTCTGAATTAACTCACATCTGGCCAGGCCAGTCTATGCTGGGCTTTCTCACAGCCCTCTCCAAACAAAGCTGTCCTACCCACAGCCCCTGGTGAGAGGAGAGGTTCCAGGTTATTCCTGACCCATCCCTCCCTACCTCCTCACCTTCCCCACCAGTCACAACTTGATTATTTATAGATTGGTCAGAGACCTTTGGGGTAGGCTGAGACAGAAAGCTCTAACTAAAGAGGGTCATTGATGATTATCTAGGCCAAACTGATTCTCTTTCTTGGTAATTAGGACTGAGAAATATGAAGAGAATTAGGCTTGGGAGTGGAGGAGAGAGAAGAAAGCAATGAATTAAATTCCTAAATTCAATTCAGGGAGCAATGAATTAAATGCTCCCTGCTACTTTAGGTAGCTTCTGCCAATATCCGCCTGAAACACAGAGAGCTGAACTAGATTCCCTGGAGGGTCAGTCCTGGCAATCTGCATTTTAAATAGGTCTGCCAGCATTTCTTATCCACCCTAAATAAAGCAGCACTGTCCAGTGGAAATATAACACAACCACAGATGCAAACCACAGATGTCCTTCTAAACTTTCTAGTAGCCATATCAAAAGATTGAAACAAAAACGAGTGAAATTAATTTTACTATTATATTTTATTTAACTTGATGTATCCAAAATGCGGCAACCCATATAAAATGTTAATGAGATCTTTTACATTATTCTTGATACTGTGTTTGAAATCCAAGTGTATTTTATACTTACATCGCATCTCAGCTTGGAACAGCCACATTTAAAGTGCTCAATAGCTGGGCACAGTGGCTCACCCCTGTAATCCCAGCACTTTGGGAGGCTGAGGCGGGAGGATGGCTTGAGCCCAGGAGTTCAAGACCAGCCTTAGCAACATAGAGAGACCTAGACTCTACAAAAAAATAAAAATAAAAAATTAGCCAGGAGTAGTGGTGCAAGCCTGTAGTCCCACCTACTTGGGAGGCTGAGGTGGGAGGATCGCTTGAGCCTGGGAAGATTGAGGCTGCAGTAAGCCAGATCACACCACTGCACTCCAGCCTGGGCAACAGAATGGGACCCTGTGTCAATAATTTGAGACATAATAATAAATATTTATTTACTGAGACAGACAGAGGGGGTAGGATTTAGAAAGGTATTTTACAAGCATGTGAGTAATGCAGTCAACTATTTCTAGATCTCAAATTTTATTTTTCTTTCTTTTTTTTTTTTTTTGAGACAGAGTCTCGCTCTGTCTCCCAGACTGGAGTGCAGTGGCTTGATCTCGGCTCACTGCAACCTCCGCCTCCCCAGTTCAAGCGATTCTCCTGCCTCAGCCTTCCGAGTAGCTGGGACTACAGGTGCCTGCCATCACGCCCGGCTAATTTTTTGTATTTTTTTTTTTTTTTTTTTTTTGAGACGGAATCTGTCTCTGTCGCCCAGGCTGGAGTGCAGTGGCGCAATCTCGGCTCACTGCAAGCTCCGCCTCCCGGGTTCACGCCATTCTCCTGCCTCAGCCTCTTCGAGTAGCTGGGACTACAGGCGCCCGCCACCACGCCTGGGTAATTTTTTTTTTTTGTATTTTTTTTAGTAGAGACGGGGTTTCACCGTGGTCTCCATCTCCTGACCTCGTGATCCGCCCGCCTCGGCCTCCCAAAGTGCTGGGATTACAAGCGTGAGCCACCGCGACCGGCCTAAATTTTATTTTTCAAGGAAAAAATATTATTACTTTACTTTTCAAAAATACTACCCTTTGTTTAAATAAAACGGTAACAATACCTCATTAAAGGCTATGGCATATATAAAATTGTGGGGTCCCTACAATTCTTGGTGCATGGACTGAGATTTTGATGGAGATTGTCATAAACCCATTATAGTTATTAGAAAAGTAAATAATTTAAAAATGTTGACTTTGTTAAAAGGAGAAAGTTTGTTATAACACATCTTACAAATGCCAAAATACTGTATTTGGGGACCCTGGCTCTAGGGACATTTGTGTGTCTGTGTGTCTGCACACTGAAATCACTTCTGGAACTTTAACAAATGGTGATGACTGTGTCCTCCGCCCAGAAATCCTGATTTAATTAGCTCAGGAGGGGGCCTGGGCATCAGAATTTTTGAAAACTTCCCAGGTGTCTAATATGTAGCAAAGTTTGAGAGCCATTCTGATAAATGTAAGTTTTCTTCCACTTATTTATCTCTCTTTCTTCAGCCAGAGGAAATGGGTTGTTGGTACAAGCATCTGAAGTTAAAATTCCTGCAGTTAAATATTGGCAAGTAGTTCATGCTGCAGCTAGTACAACTCTGGGCGCATAGGCTCAGGCAGACTTTATTGCTTTATTTTTCTTTTTTCATGTTAATCTTTATTTTGAGTTACTATTCTACGGAGGATTTGTATTACATCTCATCATCTCAGTCTCTTGCGTTTTCTCCAAAGCATTGCATCTAAGTTTTAGGGGAGCTTATATAGTTATGACCTGGGGTGGGGAGCATATTGTCCTTAGTGTCATCTGTCCAAGCTGTGTTCACTAAGACAGTCATGATTTTTCCCATCTGTCCCATTATCGTTGGTTGGAGACATATAACTAAAAACAAAAATCTTCCCTCAACCCAGAAATCCTCTCCACAAAGGTAGTACGGAAAGAAAATACTTCTATTACTGAATAAGCACTAAACTAGAATGTGATGTGCATCACAGGTAATCTTCTAGGAAACTGCAAGATGGAAGGAAATCTCAACTTTTATATAGCCAAGCGGCAGATACAACCTATTACATACTTTTTTTTTTTTTTTTGAGATGGAGTCTAGCTCTGTTGCCCAGGCTGGAGTGCAATGGTGCGATCTCAGCTCACTGCAACCTCCGGCTCCCAGGCTCAACCAAGTCTCCTGCCTCAGCCTCCAGAGTAGCTGGGATTACAGGTGCACACCACAGTGCCCAGCTAATTTTTGTATTTTAGTAGAGACAGGGTTTCACCATGTTGGCCAGGCTGTCCTGACCTCAGGCAATCCACCCACCTCGGCCTCCCAAATTGCTGGGATTACAGGCATGAGCCACTGTGCCTGACCTACATACATGTTTTCAAGATAGACAATAGTTAAGTTAGAGTAAGAGGACTTGACAGTACCATAGTTACACATCATTCATCTTAACTTTACCTGGTAATTTGGGGTGATCATCTGTGTCAGCTACTTGGCTTTATCCGGAGGAAAAACAAAACTTTTTATATCTTTATGACAGGAGGTAGTTTTGCAATTTTGAGTAAGGTACCCACAGAAGTTAGGCTCCTACCCTCCCACAGAAACTGGGATATAGGGGTGTCATCTCTTTCGATGTTTACATTTCAAAGAGATGGCTCCCAGGTACTTGAGAAATACATCCCTGGATCATAAAGCTAATGAAAGGCCTATCTAAGCTTCAAAAGGATTTACATAAATTTCAAAGAGGGGAAAAAGTACATACAAGTTTTCAAAAGTTATAATTACAAATAAATGCTCCCTGGTTTTAAATTATATTTGGAAGCTATAGTAATCAAAACAGTATGGTACTGGCATAAAAACAGAAATATAGACCAGTTAAATAGAGTAGAGAGCCCAGAAATAAATCTAAACCTAATTTAATTAACTAAATTTTGGCAAGGGCCCCAAGAGGACACAATGGGAAAAAAATAGTCTCTTCAATAAATAGTGCTAGGAAAACTGGATTTCCACATGCAAGAAAATGAAATTGGACCCTTATCTTACACCATATTAGAAAATCAACTCAAATGGATAAAAGATCTAAATGTAAGACCTGAAGCCATTAAACTCCTAGAGGATAAGAGAGGGTAAAAGCTCCTTGACATTGGCCTTGGTAATGATGTTTTGGATATTACACCAAAAGCCCAGGCTACAAAAGCAAAAATAAATAAGTGGGACTACATCAAACTAAAAAGCTTCTGTACAGCAGAGGAGGCAATTAACACAATGAAAAGGCAATGTACAGACTGGGAATAGATATTTGCAAACCGCATATCTAGTAAGGGGTTAATATCCAAAATTTATAAAGAACTCTTACAATTCAATAGCAGAAAAACAAATAACCCAGTTAAAAAATGAACAAAGGATCTAAACAGATATTTCTCCAAAGAAGACATAAAAATGGGCAACAGATCCATGAAGAGATGTTTAACATCACTAACCATCAGGGAAATGTAAATCAAAACTGCTATGAGATATCACCTTACACCTGTTAGGATGGGTGTTATCAAAAAGATGAGAGTGACAAATGTTGGCAAGGGTGTGGAGAAAAGAAAGAGATAGTACACTGTTGGTGGGAATGGAGATTGCAGCCATTAGGAAAAAGTGCATGGAGGTTTCTAAAGAAGTCAAAAACAGAACTTCCAGGCTGGGCGCGGTGGCTCATGCCTGTAATCCCAGCACTTTGGGAGGCCGAGGCAGGTGGATCATTTGAGATCAGGAGTTCGAGACCAGCCTGGCCAACATGGCAAAACCCCGTCTCTACTAAAAATACAAAAATTAGCCAGGCGTAATGGCAGGCACCTGTAGTCCCAGTTACTTGGGAGGCTGAGGCAGGAGAATCACTTGAACTTGGTAGGCCGGGGTTGCAGTGAGCCGAGATCGTGCCACTGCACTCTAGACTGGGCAACAGAGCGAGACTCCATCTCAAAAAAAAAAAAAAAAAGAAAAAAAAAGAAAAAGAACTTCCCTATGACCCAGCAATTCCCCTCTGGGTATCCACCCAAAGGAAATGCAATCACCACCTCGTAAAGATATCTGCATTTTTATGTTCATTGTAGCATTATTCGCAATAGCCATGATATGGAAACTACCTAAGTGTCAATGAATGAATGGATAAATAAACAGGGATGTGTGTGTATATATATACAAAATAGACTATTATTCCACACTAAAAAAGGAGATCTTACCATTTGTCACAACATAAATGGACCTGGAGGACATTATGCTAAGTGAAGTAAGACAGACACAGAAAGATAAATATGACATACTCTCATTTATATGTGGAATCTAAGAAAAAAAAGTCAAATATGCAGAGAATAAAACAGTGGTTATCAGGAGTGGGGGTGGGGATGGGTTAGGAAATGGGGAGATGGAAGTCAATGTATACAAAGGAGGAGATATGTAGGATGAACAAGTCTAGAGATCTAATCTATTACCCAGGACTAGAACTAATAAAATTGTATGCTAACTGGGTATTTTTTTTTTTTTTATGTAAGTAGACTTTAGCTGCTTTCATCACACACAATAAGGTAACTGTGAGATGATAGATATGTGAATTTGCTTCACCAGAGTAACCATTTTACAATGTATATATATCCCATAACATTGTGTTGTGAACCTTAAATATACACAATACAATTTATGTTTTATAAAAGATGAAGTAAATGCTCAAAGAAAATTTAGGAAGAGAGAAAAATCTCTTCCCTTGTTTCCAACAGGGAGAATCAAGCCTCTTATCTTAAATCTGCTTCATCCTAGCAGCGTCCAGCTGCTGTCTCCCGTATTTCTTTCCATGCTTGAGGGCTTAAGAGTCGTTCTGATGCTTCTGTGTGCCGAAGGCATGGAAATATCAGGTAGATTGTGGCTCCATCTGCCCGGACACACTGTGCAGCCATAACCTATTTGGCTCTTGTCCCTTTCCTGAGGGACACAATCCAGGAAGTAGGGCACAGTTCTCCTAAATAGTTCCCCCAACTTACCTCCCATTTTGCTGCTTTGTAGGGGCTCTGACTCAGAAGCAGGACCTGAGGCTCCCCTCTTTGCCCTTCCTCGGCAATCCTTTTTTTCTTCCCTCTCCTTTCAGTCCAAGATAAGTTCTACTTTTGAGGGTGGGATGGAAAATCCTGCTTGTACTACTGGAGCCTAAGCTCCAAACCTAAGCTCAAATCCTGCTTTTACTACTGGAGCCTAAGCTCCAGTGAGCAAGACTGTCTTGCTCACTGCTGGATCACCACTTTCTAGCTCTGTGCCTAGCACAGAGAAGGCAGGCGATAAACGAGTGTCAAATGAATAACGTTTCTTTTGGACGTTTTGTGTGGGCCCTGAGTCCTCTTCATTCTAAGACTGGACTGGAGGAACACATTGCTTTTGTTTCATCCTCCCTTGAGACAATGAGCACAGATTAATTTATTTGCCTGAAGAAGGTGAAGGAAATGAATTACCAGAAGGATGGTAAGTGGCTCAAAAACACGATATTCCCCAAATTTGTAGTGCTTATAAACACAAGCAAATCAGACAGGCACCCATCATTCATCTTGGTGAATCTTTATGGAGTGATCTGCTGGGAGTTTGGAATTAAACTTTGGGAGAAATAACATCTTTTCTAACCTGTTTGTCGTTAACAAATGTGGCACACTCAAGAATTTGAATTTTGCTTTGAAGAGGAAAAAATGTTAAAAAAGAAAATAATGGATTATTTTTATGTAATGCATTTGGGCACATACATTTCACCCTTTAAATCAATCTTGTACACAAAGATGTCAAACTTAAGCCATTTAATGTTTTTCCTATCCTACACATAAAAGTTGTGATCTGTTTTTATTCTAAAAAGTATAAAAGATAGAATGATGGCAATACGAGTTTATATTAAGTGGTTTTTTCCTTCCAGGAAGTTGTAAATATGAATCTGTTTTCTTCAGCTAGACAGAACACTCCAATTGATCTTTTATAATCCCAAAGAGCTTGGGTATTATTTTATTTATGAAGCACAATTTCTTTAGCAGCTTAGGATTTTGTGACTCCCTCTTTTTAATCAAGCATGCATTTTCATAGGATTATAAAGGCATAATTAGTCAGCAAATAAAGGCTTTTTTTTTAAACTTAAAAAATTGCTGTAAATGACAGGGCTTTACTGGCTTATATCCTTTTTGTTATATTATTGATTTTTCTACTCATAGGAGCAGGCCTCTACGTGATAGCATTTAATCTTGTGTTTTATATATAAGTTAAGACTATAATTAGACGATAAAGAGTTTTGTGTGGGAATATGTTTGTCAGCATTTTTTAGCACGTTTTCAGAGTATGTGAGAGATGCTTACATGCCTTTCTATACACCCTGAACATGCATTTCATATGAACTGATTAAGCAGTGTACATTATACACGCAATCTTAGTCCTGGCAGATACTCACTTCATTCTTTGCTGCTGTAACTCAAGGGCAAAAAGCAGGGCAGTTTTGCCAATCAAGGACTTTGCCATTGGGTCCTACTTTCTCTGGCATCTTCCAGATACTTCCAGGTGCTTCTCCTTCTTACCTTGTTTATTGTGGCCCAACACACACAGATGGTCAAAATGAGCTTTACTAGATAGAGGGTGAGCTCATTTTAGAACACCCAGTTTATACAATTTTGGTGTATTACAAATACAATTCATGATTTTTTTTCTAGCTTAGCAGACTATAGGCACCTTCCAAAACTATTCAGAATTTTCTCCATTCCTTTTTTATCTGGAGGTGCGTTAAGTCCCAACCTTTGAAGTCATAGTTGTAGGTCGAAACTGTGCTCCCATCTACTTACTTGAGCTACAATATTTACGTCTCCTTTCAAATCTCTAGAAGAGAAGTCTTTGTTGGGTTCTAAGTACATTGCTTTCACCAATTTGACAGGCATTCCCTTAGCTCTTCCTGTCTCTGAAATATTGATTTTTCTAAACCTGCTTTCTATAACTTATGACATTGGCCCTGCTGTCTTCTATTCTGTGTCCTGATACTCCAGTCTTAGTCATTTCTCTGCATCTTAGTTTATTCTAGACAATTTATTTCCTTGCACTTGCATTTACCCTTTCTTGCTTTTTTTTTTTTTTTTCTGTAGATGGAGTCTTGCTTTGTCACCCAGGCTGGAGTGCAGTGGTGTGATCTTGGTTCACTGCAGCCTCTGCCTCCTGGGTTCAAGTGATTCTCCTGCCTCAGCCTCCAGAGTAGTTGGGATTACAGGTGCCGGCCACCATGCCCAGGTAATTTTTGCATTTTTAGTAGAGATGGGGTTTTGCCATGTTGGCCAGGCTGGTCTCAAACTCCTGACCTCAGGTGATCTGCCACCTTGGTCTCCCAAAGTGCTGGGATTACAGGCATGAGCCACTGCGCCTGGCCTCTTGAATTTTCCCTCTGTTGTCTTTTCTCTTTTTGAAAATTTTTATTTTGTTTAAAAAAATTTCTACTTAGGTCATTCTCACAGGCTTTCTGCCCTGCATATCAATTTTTAGCACCCTGATAGTATTACCTGGACCCTCACCCCTTAACATTGCCCAAATCTTCCCAGGAATGCAGCTGTGAGCTTTCTTCTCCTCAGCCCTGACTGTACAGTGTTCTGGACTTTATAATGTGCCATAGCCATTATTCAGTGGTTTATAAACACATGTTTTGAGTCATTCAAAAGCCTTTTTCATTTTTAGCTAAACTTTTGAGGTAACTGTAGATTCAGTTGTAAGAAACAGTACAGAGCAATCCCACATACCCTTTACTGAATTTCCCCCATGGCAACAGCCTGTAAAACTAGAGGACCATATCACAACCAGGGTATTCACACTGACGCAGTCAAGATACAGAACATTTCCACTGCAACAATGAGCTCAAGGAAGGGCCTTCTCTCATCGTTGGCTCCGGCTCATGGTCCCTCGCACCGTGAAGGCCACAGAAGGAACCAGACCCTGACCCTGCGGCACTGCTCCAATTCAGGGTACAAGTGGGAAGTGCCACAAGTAAAGCGTCTCTAAAGAGGAAGTAATTGCCTTTTTTTTTTTTTTCTGAGGGGATCAGAGAAGGCAAATAAAGGCAAACATAAATTAAAAATAAGAGACTTAATTCTTCCTGTTAAAAATAAGGGAAGAGACACCCCTGTACTCCCCTTTCTTCGAGCATTTACTTTAGAAAACTTGTAAATTCTTTCGCCGTCCCTTTGAAATGTGAGTAAATCTTTTAAAAAGTAAAATAAATCTTTTGCCAACTTTGCAACCAAGGAATGCCTTTCTCAAGACTGGGAATCAAGCCTTTTGAGCGTAACCATCCAAGGAAACAAACACCCCTGTGTCCCAGGTTCTGTGGGAGGGCAGGAGCCTAATTTCGGCAGGCACCTTGCTCCAAAGCTACCTCCTGTTATAAAGATGTGAGAAGTTTGCTTTCCCTGTATATAAAGCCTATTAACTAACATAAAGCCTGTTAACTAACTTTACCCAAATTATGGGTAAAGTTAGGATAAACCGTGTGTGACACATGGTGCTGTGAAGTCCTCTTATGTGCAGAGTAGCTGTTGTTCATCCTGAGAACATCCATGTAATGGGCTGTGTCTGCTTGGCTGTATAAAGGAAGAGTGATCTTTCTGTGTTTGCAGTCTCTTAGTGGATTGCTTGTGACGGGCATTGCATTCTGGTTTAATGCTTATTTAATAGTAAAACAATTTTCTTTCTCGTTTACCTTGGTGGAGAGGATTTCTAGGTTAGGAAATTTTTTATTATTTTTTATTTTTTTTGAGACAGAGTCTCGCTCTGTCGCCCAGGCTGGAGTGCAGTGGTGTGATCTTGGCTCACTGCAACCTCTGCCTCTTGGGTTCAAGCGATTTGCCTGCCTCAGCCTCCCGAGTAGCTGGGACTAGAGGCACCCGCCACCACACCTAGCTAATTTTCTTTTCTTTTCTTTTTTCTTTGAGACGGAGTCTCGCTCTGTCACCCAGGCTGGAGTGCAGTGGCACAATCTTGGCTCACTGCAAGCTCTGCCTCCCGCGTTCACACCATTCTCCTGCCTTAGCCTCCCAAGTAGCTGGGACTACAGGCGCGTGCCACCACACCCAACCAATGTTTTGTATTTTTAGTAGAGACGGGGTTTCACCGTGTTGGCCAGACTGGAGATTTTGTTTTTAATTGTATTTCCATAGCAGATTTCATGGAGGAGGTAGCGTCTGACCTTGGCTATGAAGGATGCTGCATACATATGTTATAGGCAATTTATTTTAAGATACGTAACATTTCTCATTTGTAGTTTTACCCACACATGGGACCCTGTTTTAGACAGGCGGCAGGGGGTCTGTCTGGAAATTAATTTTAAAAAATCAAAGTGAAATTCATACAACATAAAATCAACCATTAAAAAATGTACAGTTCATTGGCATTTAGTACACTCACCATGTTGTGTAACTAACACCTCTGTGTAACTTCAAGCTATTTTCATCACCCCCAAAGAAAACCCAACCCATGAAGCAATCATTTCCTATCCTCCCATTCCCCCAGCCCCTTCAAACCACCGATTTGCTCTCTCTGTGGATAGCAGCACTATTCATCATAGCCAAAAGGGGAAAGCAACCCACGTTTCCATCAATGGGTAAACGGACAAGCAAATTTGTGCTAGATACATACAATGCAATGTTATTAAGCCATAATAGGGAGTAAAGCACTGATGCATCCTAAAAGGTGGATAAACCTTGAAAACATTACACTAAATGCAAGCCAGACCCCAAAGGTCAGGTCTTATATACTTCTACTTATATGAAATATCCAGAATAGGTAAAAAAAAAAATTGTTTTTTGGAGGGTACATTTTAGCACATTTGGGAAGACGTTTATATGGTAGACTTTGAACCCTTATGGGGGATGGTGTGGAGTGCTTTCTGGGAAACAGAATTAGTAAAGTGGAAGAGGCAGGAAATAGAAAACTTAAGGGGCGGCCGATGACAGAGGAAGCAAGTGTTTACAGAAATCCCTCCGCCTGGCTTTTAACGGCCACCCTACCTGAGCAAGCTTGTGTCTCAGTGTGAAGCCTCTCTGACAACGGGAACTGGTCCCTGTCCAGTCTTGGATATATGCCCTGCACAACTCATGTAATAGTAACAGTCTAGTTCTCAGAATCAAACATTTAGTTTAACTTTACGTGTTTGAAATGCCTTGAATGCAGGACCCCGCTTTAGTTTTCCATTTTCACCCACTCTGGTAGCCTCCCTAGAAAGACTGCGTGGACAGCTTGAGGACACCTGCGCAGATCATGATCAAAGGGACCACGTAGTTCTAGTTTGTAAATAAAGTTCACGTGTCTTTTTGTATTATTTTTGCTAATTATTTGCCTTTACCCAATGGCTTGAATGATTGAACTCTATTTTCAGGCCTAAATATTCCCTCTGCACTGCTGCAACTGGCCAGATAAATGTGCCTACTCCAGCAGCAAGCTCTCCACATCCCGTCCCCCTTTCTGTCTCCTCCTTACTTCATGCCCCCACTGCCTCCTTAGTTTTCAGCTGCCAGTGCAAAGCACCCCAGCTTTCTCTAGGCTGTGCTCTGCTCCCTGACAGCTGCTGTTCTCTCCCCATCCCTCTCTTCTTCCCTTGCTTTCAACTTCCCAGCCAGTCTTGAGTATTTGAGCACTTTCCAGCTGCTTCACTGTTGTATCATGCCGGGGGCCATGTTGCACAGCCGCGGCACACGTGTATATCCATGGGGACTCCTTTTTGAGCCTGCTGGGTGCGTAGAAACTGGCGTTCCAGAAGTGTACAGTTGAGTTTTTGACAAAGAGAAATTTTATAAACAAAATTGTGGCTGTACAAATTTTTTTTTAAATTATATTTTCCTATTGGCTTCACAGAAGAGACAGCACCTGACCTTGGCTATTAAATGCACAGTATTTAAAATACATAGATTAACAGAATTTTATTTTCTCACACCTTTAAGTGGGGTTAAATATACTTGGTAATTGTTTTCTTCTTAACCAGATTGTCCTTAAGGGCAAAGAGTGCGTGTCTTATATTTCTTTAAAATTTGCCCCATTTCCGTCCTCCCACCAGCCCCTTAGACTTAGTGCTTAATGTTTTTAAACAAACAAATGAATATTAAAGTAGGCCATCTTTTATTGACTTTGTATCTTGTCTTGAAAAGGAATTGATTACTGTTAAAATTCTCTTAAAAATATATTTTGAGTTCTGGGAATATACATTGCAAGGTTCAAGTTTGTTTTGACTTTCTAATTGTATAATTAGAGAGGAGTAGCTCACTCAGGAATTACTGTTGTGAATGATAAGCTTTTCCTCTTGGATGTGAGGTTGTGTTCAGATTAAAGACACTAATATGGTATACCAGCAATTACACAGTTTAAGGCAACTAAGTTACATCTATAGACCATATCATTTTACATGAATATAATACTTCTATTTCCATAAATAATTCCGAATGCTTGGAGAAAACACTAGTTTTTATTCCCAAAAATCATTATCTTTGAAACCTCCTTAAATAGCCATAAGACTGGCAACTCATGCCTTGAAAAAGGTAGTCACTGATATCAACACTGTTTGAGAATTGGAAAAACATTTCCAGGACAAGCACAGTGGCTCATACCTGTAACCCCAGAACTCTGGGAGGCTGAGATGGGAGGATTGCTTGAGGCAAGGAGTTCGAGACCAGCCTAGGCTACATGGCAAGACCTTGTCTCTACAAAAAAAAAAAAAAAAAAAAAAAAAAAAATTAGCCAGGCATGGTGGCACATGCCTACAGTCCTAGCTCCCATGAGTTTGAGATTACAATGAGCTATGGTCTCACCACTGCACTCTAGCCTGGGTGACAGAGCAGGACCCAATTTTGAAAGAAAGAAAGAAAGAAAGAAAGAAAGAAAGAATTAATTTCCAGTTCTCTTTGATAAATTCTCAGTGCTAACAACTAAGACAGAATCCATCCTTTTTTCAACTGTATGGTTCTATATGATACCTTTGATAGTTAAGCTATATTACTTTATTACCATACATTTGGATAGTTAGCAATCAATAAGTTTTGTGCTACCCATGAAAAATAATCTGGTAGTAAGATAAAAGTGTGCATAACTTATCTTCTGCTTCAGTACTTAACATAGTTACTCATTTCTTGAAGACTGTAGTTTTGTAATACTACGCTCTTTGGTGAGACAAAGTGTTCTGAAATTTGTGAACACTTCTTATTTCCTTGTAATTATTTTTTTGGCCCCCCAGTTTGACTTTTGTTTCTTTTTGGCTTCTTATATCACTGTCCCACATTAAAAAATTTAATAGATTTTAAGATGTCTTTTGGCTTAAATTGCAAACAATTACATTTGAAAATTAATGAACTTTGTGAAATTTAGTCCAGCCTGTATGAAAAACAAAACTATTGTCAGGGTGAGAATAGATGATTCGTGATTTCACATTCTGCCACACCTTTTACAAATATTTTTCACACCGTTGCCTTCAGAAAAATTCATTATGCTAATCCGTCAAGCTTCAGTTCCTTCTTAATTGTTTTTCTCAAATGTCTCTTCTCACTGGTGGCTTGGCGCCATCTCTCACTGCTGACTTCAGAAATGAAATGTGATGATACGCTGACATACTGGTGTCACAAGCTTGGTTACCTTTGAAAATCATTATCTTTGAAACTTCTGCAAGTAGCCACAAAACGAGTGACTCATACCTTTTTTATTTTTTCCAACTTTTATTTTAGATTCAGGGGAGTCCATGCGCAGGTTTATTACCAGGGTCTATTGTGTGATGCTGAGGGTTGGGGTACAAGTAATCCCATCACCCAGGTACTGAGCATAGTACTCAACGGTTAGTTTTTCAACCTTGTTCCCCTCCCTTCTGTGCCTCATACCTCAAAAGAGATGGTCATTGAAGTCAGTACTGTTTCAGAATCAGGAAAACATTTTCAGTTCTCTTTGAGAAATCCTAAGTGTCAATCTTAGAGCTTGAGGAAACAAACAAACAACAACCAGAATTCACCATTTTTTCAACTGTGTGTTTTTTCTTTGATACCTCTGATAATTTAGCGATGTTACCTTATTACTGTACTTGCATGTTGTAAATGATCAATACATGTTTTTTAAATTGAGTAGAGTATCTACAAGACACACTTAACTGCATAATTCCTTTCTAAATATGTCATGTATGTATTTTTTTTGTGTGACTCACTTATGGAAAGGACTTCCCTGTTGTGGTTCTTTGGTTGAGATAGTTAACACCTCAAAATATCATATATAGTTCTGAATTTCTAGAGTTTTATTAGTTGTAAAGTGATTTTAGAAACGCACTCTGATTCTAAATGTTTGTCACGTGGATAGAAATTTTGCCATGAATAATACATTTTCATTAAAATAAAGACGTGTTTTTCATGCTATATATATATATATATTTTTTTTTCAGTGCAATTGCCCATTAGTTTCTTTTTTTTGTTTGTTTGTTTTTTTGATATGGAGTCTCACTCTGCCACCTAATCTGGAGGGGAGTGGTGTGATCTCAGCTCACTGCAACCTCTGCCTGTCAGGTTCAAGTGATTCTTCTGCCTCAGCCTCCCAAGTAGCTGAGATTACAGGCATGCCCCACCACGCTGGGCTAATTTTTCTATTTTCAGTAGAGATAGGGTTTTGCCATGTTGGCCAGGCTGGTCTCAAACTCCTGACCTCAAGTAATCCACCCACCTTGGCCTCCCAAAGTGCTGGGATTGCAGGCGTGAGCCGTGGCACTCAGCCTGATTTTTTTTATTGTATATTTCTAGTTAGGTGTTCCATTGTTATATCAAACTCAGTGTACCTATAGCTTGCCATATCATCTTTCCTTCTAATTCTGCTCTTCCTGTCAACTTTCCAACTTTTATTCCACCTTGAAATTTTAGAAATTTTAGAAATCTTGCTTAAACTGTCTTAGCTCTTTAAAGTCTAATAAGCCAAATCTTGTCTCCCAGATTTTTCACGTCTCCTGGGATTATTTCAGTCCAGAAAAACTTCAATTTATTGTTAAATTGCTAAAGTAACCTTCTGACTTCATCTCTAGTTTCCATCCCTACCACTCCAATTCATCTGGCATACAGATGCATATTGATTTTCTTAGGCAACCCTTGCATATTTTCTTTTGCAACCCTTGATAGATTACTACAAAGCCTAAGATTTCAGGAGTTCCCTGTGATCCTTAAGACGAGTCTGTACTCCTCAGAGAAGCTCTTAAGAGTCTCCAGGAGATCTCCAGGAGGTCTCACTATGTTGCCCAGTTTGGTCTCAAACTCCTGACCTCAAGCGAGCCTCCTGCCTCGGCCTCCCAAAGTGCTGGCATTACAGGCATGAGCCACTGCGCCCAGCCCCAGCTGCTTCATGTTCACGTTAATACTTGGTATTGTCTTTTTAATTTCCACTTGCTGGTGGGTGTAAAATGCTATAATACTGAAGCTTTAATTCACAGCTTCATGAGTTTTTTACTGGCCTCTTTGGCCCATATTGAATCATCTGTGCTGCTTACTACTTTTAGTTCTATGTGATATTCTGATGCCACGGAATTATTTCAAGAGTGTCTCCCACATCTCCAGATGGGCTGTACCTTCTAGAAGGGAATATTTGTCTCTTATTGTTTACGGTCTGGAGTGCTTAGCCAAGCACTGGGCCCAAATTGATTGCTTCAGACCAGAGCTAAAAACTGCAAGGTTAGACCTTCTGAATTAGAACTGTACTCATTTTTGTTAAGTCCACAAAGATTAAAAAATTCCAAAATGTAGATGAGTGCATTCACATGACTTTATTGAAGATGAGCAAAAACATTCCCTAAATATCCTGCTGGCTTTTATTTTTCCTAGTGTAAAAAGATGAGTATTGTTGAAATACATTCCCTTGTTTTCATGGCTTTTGCAAGTTTCACTCTGTACATTGCATCAGTTATCCAATATACATGACCAAGGTTAAATGGTTCTTAGTGCTTTATTTGTCTCAGTTTTTGTGGCTAGCTTGTGTGGTGCTCCGTAAACTGGTCTTTGGTGAACACCTCTTATTTGTGATAAAACAACAATGCCATCGATCAGTTCTTTAACAATTGTGTTGTGCCAAAACATTTTGTTGGTTCTGCGAAAAGAAAGTGATAGGCCAATTACATGTTGATGGAAATGAAGTAAATTGATAAAGCATTTCTCTGTAATCAAAAGTAAGACAGATTTCGTATTGGGTACTTATTAACTTTTCTACCTACTTTCAACAGTGAGAAAGATAAGCATATAAATCTCATTGATTTTAATCTTTGCTTTTCTAAAGTTTCACAAATTTGGAGTGATTTTGATAAAATTCAGTCAGAATTATAGTTAATACTTTATGTTAGCTACATGTTTGGATATATTTTTCCTTCTAGACTGTAAATTCTCCAAGAGAAGGACCACATCTTTGTATCTCCAACACCTAACGCAGGTGTTTATTAAAGGCATAACATGATCTACAACCACATCAGTAGCACAGATGAATCGCACACACAGCATGTTGAGGGAAAGAAGCCAGACACGAAAAAGAACATATTGCATGATTCAGGGTTTGAATTCTAACTCTTCCCAAGTTACTGTATAACTTGGAAAATTATGTGTCCTTATCTGTAAACTGGGGATAATGATAGTACTCACTTCATAAAGTGTTAAGAGGACGAGAAATGGGAATGAGATTATCACTTGGAATTTTGGAACCTCAAAGGGTTTGATCCTGGCTTATTCTGTCCCAGATGAGCTTTGTGATCATGGGTGAGCTATTTATCCTCACTGAACTTCAGTCTCCTCATCTATTCAATGGAGACCATGCCCCATCTATAGAATTGCTGTGGGAATTATGTTTACATAGTGGGTGCTCCAAAAATGGTAGTTGCCTTTGTTATCATTGTTATAATACAGCAAGTCCTATGTAGAGAGGCATTGCAATGATATAGGCAAGAAAGTGGCATATGGTGAAATTATAGTGAAATTAGCTCAACAAATGATAAAGGGTTTGAATTCTTCTAGGAATGCCAATGAATTCTCGTCATAGAGAAGGAAGTGACATCAAGAACAACAGCAAACAGATTAACAATCCCTTTCTCTCTCTCTCTCTTTCTTTCTTTCTTCTTTTTCTTTCAATGGAGTCTCACTCTGTCACTCAGGCTGGAGTGCAGTGGTGTGATTTTGGCTCACTGCAACCTCCACCTCCAGAGTTCAAGTGATTCTCCTGCTTCAGCCTCCCGAGTAGCTGGGATTACAGGCATGCACCACCACGCCCAGCTAATTTTTGTATTTTTAATAGAGACGAGGTTTCACTATGTTGGCTAGGCTGGTCTCGAACTCCTGACCTCAGGTGATCCACCCGCCTTGGCCTCCCAAAGTGCTGGGATTAGAGGCGTGAGCCACCACACTTGGCCCACAATCCATTTCATATGATTAAGTTCAAGTAAAAACTGAAAGGAAAAATAAAGAAAACTCTATAGCAAAGGCCATAACTTTTCCCACTGCAAGCCACAAGAACAAAGGCATCATTTTACATCTTGGCCCCAGTATACCTGTAATCCCAGCTGCTTGGGAGGCTGAGGCACGAGAATGGCTTGAACCTCAGAGGCAGAGGTTGCAGTGAGCAGAGATTGCACCACTGCACTCCAGCCCAGGTGACAGAGTGAGACCTTGTCTCAAAAATAAATACATACATACATACATACATACACACACACATACATAAATGGATCATAGCCCGCAGCTTGAAAAACACTGCCTTAAACTAACCTACAAGTTGAAACCTTCTTGTTTAATTCACTTTTTGTCTTCAATTATGCATCTTTCTTCAGTCTATCTCCTTTCCTTCTTCACCTCCTTTGACCTTTCAAAGAAAATATGGATTAAAATGCCTCTCCACCTTTTGATTTTGAGGCGAACAATGTGGAAGGGAAGCCATTTAAATGTGATGTAGCAAGAGCTTCTAAGACATTTATTATTGTTTATTTAGGTGTAAGTTGAAAGAAAAAAAATTACAATGCTATTTTGACAAATGTCTCAGTAAAAGTATTCCACAACCAGAGTCTTGATTTTATATGACTCTAACTGCTTGATACAAACATTGGATTCATATAAAAACAACACTTTTAGACTTTGGAATAGGCTGTTCCTCTGAAGAAAATGAAATAGAATAATAGAAAACTTGTATTTAGAACTTATCTTTGATTTTATTTCCTCTTTTTGATCCAGTTTCAAACTTACAACTGAAAAAAATAAGATAGTCTTATACTCTGGTTTTGACTGTTGTAGGTATCATAAAAATTGTAATATCTGAGATGGTTTTTTTTAAAAGGTCTATGTTGAAGTCATTGAATTTTAGCTTTTTCTATGTTTTATTCATTCTGTTTTTGAATTACACCACCCTAAATGACTGTTTATCATCTAATATGTTGGATATAATACACTTGTTTCCACAGATGGTCTGGCAGAACAGCAGTGCTGCCTAAATTTCAATTCAGGTGGGCAAACATTTGTGGAGCACCTTGTAGCCAGTGGTAATGCATGGACTAGGGGCTGGGTTCATAAATCGAGGCCGTGGTCATTGCTTTCCTAGAGCTGGAATGGGGCATCGAAAATTGTCCTTACTGGTGGCTCACACCTGTAATTCCAGCACTTTGGGAGGCCGAGGCGGGTGGATCACTTGAGGTCAGGAGTTCAAGACCAGCCTGGCCAACATGGCGGAATCCCGCCCCTACTAAAAATACAAAAAATTAGCTGGGTGTGGTAGTGCGCACCTTCGGTCCCAGCTACTTGGGAGGCTGAGGCACAAGAATCACTTGAACCCGGGAGGCGGAGGTTGCAGTGAGTGGAGATCGCACCACTGCACTCCAGCCTGGGTGACAGAGTAAGACTCTGTCTCAAAGAATTAAAAAGAAATTATCCTTACTGAATGAACCCTGTGGAGGTTGTTCAGCCCTGCTTGTGTGTCCTTGTTGCGGTTAGCTAAAAATGTACATAGGAGTCATTGAGACCTATATGTGCCCCAGTCCTAACCACTCCCCTTTACCATACCCACAGCTTCTTGCACACCAGCTCAGCCCTGTGAGCAGACAGTGGTTGGTCCTAGCTTCATTCACCAGGCACACCTTGACCTTCAGCAGCTGCGTTTAGCCTGGCTCTGGCCCTTGGTCTTGCGACGCCCTTGAAGGAGCTGGGTCTCCAGGCACTAACCTGTACCTGAGGCTGGCGCTTGGCCTTTGATTCTGTCAGCTTGTCTTTGAGGGCTGTTTTCTGAGAGTGGAGTGAAGTTTGCCTAGAGAAGAGATGAAATAAAGAGTCATTTGGGTAGATTAGCATCAGAAAGTTTTCTTATTCACTCTGCAGGAAGGGAATATACACTGGATGGATGCTACTGTCTCATCTTCTAACCTCTTCTCTTTCAAGTAAAACAGAGATAATCTTCTACGCAGATGCTGTGTTTTAAGAGGGCGAGGTTTTGATTTAACTGGAAGGAGAGTATCCCAGGCTGCCTGTCTTCTGTACGTAGTGCATTCCTATGGTGAAGGAAAATCCTGCTTTCTTAAGGTAGAGCAGTGATTTTGGGGCGATTTTGTGCCTCCCTTCCACCCTCATTTGGCCATATTTGGAGACATTTTTGGCTGACATAATAAGGGGTGGGGGGCATACTACTGGTACCTACTTGGTAGAGGCCATAAACTTCCATAAACCCACAGGACAGCTCCCCAAGAATTATCCAACCAAAAATGTCTAGAGTGCCAAGGTTGAGACACTCTGCCTTAAAACCTGACATGTGGATGTTATGCATTTCAAAAGTTTCAGGAAAATACTTGAATTAGGGTGAATCTGATCTAATTTTAATTCCCTGTAACATTAATTCTGCCACTTTGAATTTTTTTTTTTTTAATTCAAACAGTTTCTGTTTGCAGAGTCATAGATTTTAGAGCTAGATGATAGGTACCTTAGTAATCACCAACTCCCTTGCTTTGCAGAAAAAAATGAGATAAAAAAGCTTTGGTAAAATAAGTAGAATTAAAAAAAATGCAGTTCTGTGAATTAACAAAAGAAAACATCAGATGAAGAATAAAGTTTCTCTGCCAAAGTTCCAGCTCAGCAGAGCTGTGACTGTGATGCGGCTGCTGCTGTTAGACAATATTAAAAAATTTACAAAGCACAGAGGTCATCTTCCCCCAGCTCCTGGCCCTTCTGTTTAGTTTTGCATGTCATATTCTAGAGGGAATATTTAATAGCAAATATGTTAACTATATCCAGAACACCTGGCCCATATAATGAAGAGTATGGAAACAATGCTAGATGAGGCATGGCTAAAGAAATTAGGATTTTTATCTAGAAAAGAGGAGACACAATGGCCATTTGAAAATAGCTCTAAAGGGCTAAACCAGAATCAAAGAGCTGGAAGTTACACAGGGAGACAGATTTGGAAACGAAGACGTTTCTAACATTACACCTGTTCTTAAATGAAATGGACTGCCTTACAAAGTCACGATCTTTCCAAGCTCCAGGCACCTTCAGCCAGAGACTGAAGACCTAGAATAATCTTTCAGGGAGAATTTCTGTTCTGGGTGGGAGGTTGGAATAAAAGTCACCACCCAACTCTTAAAATTCTGGGAATTTTATGTTGCTGTGATTGTAATAGAAATCACAAAGCAATGACATTGAATCTTCATTGAAAATTTGGTTGTGGAACAGCCAGTGGGGCAAGCAAAGTTACCTCATCTTGAATCGGTGTAACAAAGCCCTCATTTGGATAAAAACCATCATGGAGATTTAAAAGTCTAGCGTCTTGGTCTTAGGCAAACTAATAAAAAATCACATGAAGCAATTTATTTAAAATTAATAAAGATCATATGAAGCAATTTATTTACAGACAGCTGCAAACTATAAGCAGCGTGTGTGTCTAAAGATGAAAGTGTTAGAATTAATTAACAAAAGTTGTGATAGTTATGAAAAAGCTCTTTCCACAGGTCAGTAAATTCTGGGCATTAATCATTTCAGTTATGAATTGCACAAGTAGAGGGTTTTCAAGGATGAGAGAGGATGCTTGGAAATGTGATTACGTTTCTCAAAATATATGTTAATTTTTTAATAAAATTCTTTGCAGAGGATCACCTCACCACCTTATTGTTATAAAAATTTTAGAATGGTTCTTGCTTAGAGTTACATATCATATGTACTTTCTGCACATAAAAAGTTGGTTTTTGGTCAGGTGTGGTGGCTCATGCCTGTAATGTCAGCACTTTGGGAGGCTGAGGCAGGAGGATCACTTCAGGCCAGGAGGCGGAGACCAGCCTGGGCAACATATTGAGACCTTGTCTCTATTTTTATTTTTAAAAAATTGGTTTTCAATGAAATAGTTTCCTCCAATTGCTACCACTGTGAGATTATGAAGCTCATTTCAAGATGCTCCTGTCCTGCTTAGAAAGCTGGTCTTCCCCTGGTTTTGCCCCTAACTTGAAACCCAGCTTCAGTTTTAGTGGCCAAGGGGTCATGTGATAGCCTGCTTTCTGTCAGAACTCAGACCAGTGGGTATCTTTTTTAGTTCTTCTGGTCTTCAATGTCAACAAATTTCTGCTGTCTACATAGATAGAAAACTGTTCTGGAAATTTTGAAGCCTCCCTGTTTACTTTAGGCGAGGGAGAAGCGGTTTTGGAAAAATGAAAAAAAAAAATAGTACTTTTGGAGGGTACCTCTCACAGAAATAGGCCACTTGGCGAGTCTACGATATGAAACTACAGAACTTCACTTATTTTGGTAGAGTAGAATTCTAGCTCATGGAATTAGGAGATGGAGCTTTAACTTGTAGTTTTTCCACTTGCTTGCCATGTACCTTTAAATAAATGACCTCTCTCAGCTTCATTTTCTTCATCTATAAAATGGGAACAGTAATACCTACATCAGAGAGTTTGTGGATTAAGTGAAATAAAATGTAAACATAGATACAAAGTACTTGTATACATATCACGTGCTTATGAAATATAAATTCCTTTTCCTTCCTATTTTTTCTCCTTTGGATTGTTCAAAAAGTTATGCTGGACATCACTTATTATAAAAACATCTATATAGGTTAATTATAGACATTAATTTGTAATGCTTTTACATCACAAGTGGAACCACATATAGCTACACTTTCTCCAATTTTTTTTTTTTCTTTTTGAGACCGTGTGTCACTCTGTCCCCCAGGCTGGAGTGCAGTGGTGCCATCACAGCTCACAGCAGCCTCGACCTCCTGGGCTCAAGTGATTCTCCTGCCTTAGCCTCCTGAGTAGCTGGGACTACAGGCACATGCCACCAGTCCTAGCTAATTTTTGTATTTTTTTGTAGAGATGGGATCCTACTATGTTGCTCAGGCTGGTCTCAAACTCCTGGGCTCAAGTGATCTGCCCGCCTCAGCCTCCCAAAGTGCTGAGATTACGGGTGTGAGCCACTCCTACGATCCCAGCAAAACCCCATCTCTACAAAAAATACAAAAATTAGCTGGGCATGGTGGAGCACACCTGTAGTCCCAGCTACTCAGGGTGCTGAGGTGGGAGGATCGCTTGAACTCAGGAGGTCTAGGCAGCAGTGAGCCGTGATCGCGCCCCTGCACTCCAGCCTGGGTGACTGAGGCATGCAATGCACATCCTAACCCAATTTTGTTATAAGCTTGCATGTGCTTATAACAAAGCACATGTTATAAGCTTCATGTTCCTTGTGGTTCTGTCAGCAAAATAACTTCATCATGCCCGCTCTCTGGAAGTCCAAGCTTTGTACACAGGATACCTCTGGGCTTGTCCTTTACCTGCTATTTAAGTGCTAACTTTTAAAAAAGTGGTTGAACTATTAACATTTTCTTCTTTCCTGCCTTGTCATTTCATATTGACATTGATATGACAAATAAGTACTTTGTTTTCAGAAGGGCTTGATCAATATTTTCTGTTACCCAAGTGTCATATGTCAGCCACTGGAAAGTTTTTAAAGTGGTTTATTACTTGTAGTATTTTGTTCCTTGAGGAGGTTGTGTGGATAATATTACTTGAGCTTCATTTTGGGTGATTTATATTCTCCAGTTTGTCTCCTCCTGGGTGAACACTGTCGGATTCCATGAAGTCGTCAAGCCAGTTTAGGCCACTTTCCTTAGAGCCTCAAATACTTTAGCCGTTTCCTCTGAGCTGCCTGCTGTGAACCTTGTTTCTTGTTTCTAATCTCTGAGGATGGATGCCACATCTACCATTCTCATCATTCTTGTGTATACTTCCCTGAGGTCAGAAAGAAAAAACAACCCTGTGAATCTCTGGATCAAAGTCAATGGGTGAAAACCCATGTGCAAGGCCGGGCACAGTGGCTCACGCCTGTAATCCGAGCACTTTGGGAGGCCGAGGTGGGCAGATCCCAAGGTCAGGAGTTCAAGACCAACCTGGCCAACATGGTGAAACCCCGTCTCTACTAAAAATACAAAAATTAGCTGGGTGTGGTGGTGCGTGTCTGTAATCCCAGCTACCCAGGAGGCTGAGGCAGGAGAATCGCTTGAACCTGGGAGGTGGAGGTGAGATTACGCCACTGCACTCCAGCCTGGGTGACAAGACAGAGACTCTGTCTCAAAAAAAAGAAGAAAGACCATGTGCATGTGGGCACGAGCTCTCCTTTCTTACAGTAAATGCACTCTCAGAAAAAAGAAACATGTTCCTGTCATTCAAAAGTTGAGGCTGGATGCAGTCGCTCATGCCTGTAACTCCAGCACATTGGAAGGCCGAGGTGGGAGGATCGCTTGAGCCCAGGAGTTTGAGACCAGCCTGGGCAATATAGTGAAACCCCATCTCTACAAAAAATAAACAAAATTAGCTGGGCATGGTTGCCTGCAGCTACTCAGGAGGCTGAGGTGGGAGGATTGCTTGAGCCCAGGAGGTTGAGGCTGGAGGTGAACTGAGATGGCACCACTACACTCCAGCCTGGGCAACAGAGCGAGAACCTGTAATAAAACAAAACAAAAAAACTGCCTGGAGAGCTGAACTTTAGAGTCTCACCATAAACATATTCCTATTGTAGAGTTTTAAAATAATTTTAAGGCAAGTAATAATGTATGAACACCATGTCCTTAGCTTTTATTCAGCACTCTAAATAAGTTTTATGATCCAAAATGATTCAATAGTTTCAGTTTTCAAAATTGAACATGACCTTAACAACACATTCTATTGTGTCTCAGTGTTCTGGTGTCTATGATTGGGCCTTTTCTATATTTGTAAACAATCATTCAGTACAAACGCAGCATCTTAACGCATGACAAGGAAGAACAGATGAGGGTTTTCACCTCGAGATGATTTTCAGAGTAGCCTCATACTTTTGCCTTGACATGAAAATAATACTAGCCATGAACATAGGTCTCGGGTGGCCAAAATCCACAGCTAGAAGGTTGGACTTGAGAAGACCCACAGAGAGAGGCTTCACTGATGTGGCCGGGATGGCTTAGGTTCTGCAGGCTGCTTATGGCAGATTTCCCTTTCTGCCGTTGAGCTGTGAATCCAGGTTGGATAAGCTGGTTCATACTTTTAGTATTTCAGCGGAGAAGAAGCATTCAGTGTTTTATTTATTGTAATGATTTGATGGTGGAAAATAGCTTTGACTTAAGCAACGTAACATTGCTCTTTTTCTTTGAGTAGTGGTTTAAAGTTTTTCTGTGGTTAGCTATTAACCTTATTCTCTGGTTAGCTGTTTAAGCAGAAGTCATAATGTACCCAGAGGTTCATTTTAAGTTTTATTCAGTGTGCCGGGAAGATGAAAAACTACATGTTTTGATGATAGGCTTGATATGCTCACACAATTCTTTTTTTTTTTTTTTTTTTTATTACACTTTAGGGTTTTAGGGTACATGTGCACAATGTGCAGATTTGTTACATATGTATCCATGTGCCATGTTGATTTCCTGCACCCATTAACTCGTCATTTAGCATTAGGTGTATCTCCTAATGCTGTCCCTCCCCCCTCCCCCCACCCCACAACAGTCCCCGGAGTGTGATGTTCCCCTTCCTGTGTCCATGAGTTCTCATTGTTCAATTCCCACCTATGAGTGAGAACATGCGGTGTTTGGCTTTTTGTCCTTGCGATAGTTTACTGAGAATGATGTTTTCCAGTTTCATCCATGTCCCTACAAAGGACACGAACTCATCATTTTTTATGGCTGCATAGTATTCCATGGTGTATATGTGCCACATTTTCTTAATCCAGTCTATCGTTGTTGGACATTTGGGTTGGTTCCAACTCTTTGCTATTGTGAATAGTGCCGCAATAAACATACGTGTGCATGTGTCTTTATAGCAGCATGATTTATAGTCCTTTGGGTATATACCCAGTAATGGGATGGCTGGGTCAAATGGTATTTCTAGTTCGAGATCCCTGAGGAATCGCCACACTGACTTCCACAATGGTTGAACTAGTTTACAGTCCCACCAACAGTGTAAAAGTGTTCCTATTTCTCCACATCCTCTCCAGCACCTGTTGTTTCCAGATTTTTTAATGATGGCCATTCTAACTGGTGTGAGATGGTATCTCACTGTGGTTTTGATTTGCATTTCTCTGATTTTTTTTTTTTTTTTAGATATGCTCACACAATTCTTAATTGGTTTTATATTGGAAGATACATGTTCAGGTTTGTCCTTCTATAACTTTACATTTGGCTTTTTATGCCATGTCCCATGTTCTTTCCTTGAGGACTGGCTTGTAGACTTGATCCTCTAATTTGTGATATGGGCATATTAAATTCCTTGATTGAGAAAGCTCTTAGCCAGCCTGGGTTGGTGCTATGCCTGGTTCTTCCTGGGGCCTGTACCACTTCCTACCCAATCTTAACAGGTTTCATCATCCCAAACAAGACAAGACAAAGCCATGTGGCCTCAGGGATACTGTAGAAATGAAAGAATAGGGCTATGACCACCAACAGGGTGAAAGGTCTTAGCAGTGGAGAATGGGGAAAAGAAACACCAGCTTGGCGAAGTGGCAGGTTTTGGCTAAAGATGTGGCTAGACTTGGCAGGGGAACAAGTGCCTGAGGATCTCTTCTCTTTGGGGCTTTCAAGGTTTCAGGAAATCGGATGCCATATCACAGAGCCAATCTTATTTCCCAAGACTCTTTATTTGGCCCCTGTCCTAAATGTCCTGTAAACAGACATGTCTGATTCCTATGTCACTTCTGATGCAGATTGTGAAATCAAGTCTTTACTATTAACAGCTTTTTATTGCTTGCTGTCTTCTTTGTGTTTTAGCTTTTCTTCTCTACCCAAATGTGAGCTTTTTGAAGTAGGAGGGAGATTTTGAGTTCCTTTTTCATCTTATAAAATATCGAGTTCAGTGATGGACATATATAAACTAGACATTAATTATACGTTGATTATTAAAATAATCGCATCCTTCTTTGTGGGCTAAGCTGTTGACACTGCAGTCTAATTTCAGCTATTGTGCCACTGAGTTCTTGTGCGATGCCATTAAAAATGCCCACATTAAAAAAATGGCTATAATCTGAATTGTATAAATAAGGTAATGTGATACCCTACCTTGTTTTAACCTGATTGTCTCTCTTAGCTGAGAGAGCCAGACAGACTCCATTTTTGTTTCTTCACTTGCAGCCCCCCTCCCTTAACGGCCTAAGTGGTGCAAGCTGACTCTGAGCACATCCAGGAATGCACTTACTGATAAGATATCCAGGCAAGCTAAATCAGCAGTTCCTGGGGATGCGCTTGGGGGATGGCACCCAAAGCATTATCTCTTTGTGATAGTTTGAGCCCCTGCACCTGGAACTGTTTACTTTTCTGTAACTGTTTCTGTAGCCAATTAATATTTTTTAATTGGTTTGCCTGTTCTGCTTCTGTAAAAATTGCTTCAGCTAAACTCCCCCTCCCCTATTTAGACCACAGCATAAAAAGAAATCTAGCCCTTTCTTCAGGGCTGAGAGAATTTTGAGCTCTAGCCGTCTCGTTCGCTGGCAATAAAAGGACTCCTGAATTAGTCTCAGAGTGTGGCGTTTCTCTATAACTCGCTCGGTTACAACCATAAGATATAAACAATGAACTGACGTTAGTAATATAGTCATGCAGCTAGATCATAATTGATAGCTTCCTTCCTAGATAAAATACTTTTTAAAAAAATTAGTAATAATTAACTTGCAAACGTAAATTTATTGAAGCATAGAAACAATTAGAGCAAAGTTGTTAATTCAGCTATTTCAAGAGCATTCTAATGAGGAAATAAGATGCAGAAAAATTGGCTAGTCATCCATTTCTGGACTGAAGCTTTTCCTGAAATTATCCAGAAAGATGCCATTTCTTCACTTGTGTCCTTCTTGATTTTTTTTTTCTTTGAAAGACCCCCTTGTTGATCTGGAAGTTCCTTATTTAACTTTCACCTCAGAAACACTGCTGACTTGAGACGGGACAGCCTTGCCATCCACCAACTCCTCTGTGATGGTCGTAGTCACTCCAGTCTTGCTTGAATCTGAAAATCATGGGATTGCAATGTCAGTCTGGAAACTATCACAGAAACACAGAGCAAGAGAAATTCCATCACACGCATTCAACGTGTACTCTCTGGGTAAGATTATGTAAACAATAGCAGACCCTTTTAGTATGACAAGCAAAGTATGCCTTTACTTTTAAATTACAGAACTATTATCAACATTAAAAAAAGTCTACCTTGTCCTTGACCAGAACAGCTTCCAGATCTTGAGTCACCAGATACCAGATCCCTGGATCTCATGTTTGTGGATCCTGAGTTTCTACCACCAAATTCTGCAAAACTAGAACCACTGGAGAAAAAAAAAGAATTATGTTTTCCTTTGCAGTTTGCAAAGGCAGGAGAAACCCTCTGCCCCGGGGATTCTTCATGATGAAGCTTTGGATGTGTTTATGTGTCTTAATTGGATTGTGTCTGTTGCTTTTTTGTTCAGCCTTGCACTCCTGGGCTCAAGTGATCCTCCTGTCTCAGCCTCCCCGGTATCTGGGATTATAGGTGTGCGCCACCATGCCCAGCTAAAATTTTTTTTTTTTTTTTTTTTTGAGACAAGGTCTCCCTCTGTCACCCAGGCTGGCATGATTACAGCTCACTGCAGCCACAACCTCCTGGGCTCAAGTGATCCTCCCGCCTCAGTCCCCTGAGTAGCTGGGACTACAGGTGTGTGCCACCATGCCTGGGTAATTTTTGTATTTTTATTAGAGACAGGATTTCACCATGTTGGCCAGGCTGGTCTCGAACTCCTGACCTCACGTAATCTGCCTGCCTTGGCCTCCCAAAGTGCTGGGATTACAGGCATGAGCCACTGAGTCCAGCCTCCAGCTAATTTTTTAAAAATTATTTTTTGAAGAGAAGGGGTTTTGCTATGTTGCCCAAGCTGATCTTGAACTCCTGGGCTCACGTGATTCTCCCACCTCAGCCTCCCAAAGTGCTGGGATTACAGGCCTGAGCCACTGCATCCAGCCTGTGTCAGTTACTTTATTACTCTCTGTATATACAAGTCTAACCCCTGAGTCCCATTTTGGTTTTATAAAATAAATTCACTAAGGTATGCATTTTAGTTTGTTCATGACTTTGGTTTACCCTCTCTCTCCATCGAGCAGGCGGCGATAGGTCTCGATCTCCACCTCCAGGCGTGTCTTGATGTCCAGCAGTTGCTCGTACTCTGCGTTCTGGCATTTAGTCTCACCCCGGATCTGGCAGATCTCCTCCTCCAGGGCACTGATCTGCGTTTGAATTTCTGACAGCTGAGCCACGTAGCCAGCTTCTGTGTCAGCCAGGGTTCCCTCCAGGGAGCTTTTCTAAGAGAAAAAGCAAATAAAAAATTCATGATGAAAATAAATCATTGGATGATTTTTTAAAAATGCAATTTTATGTGGCACCAGAAGTGCACCTTCACCATATAACCTATATTGTTATATCATTGCTTCTTTAATTTTAGTTGGCACTTCTTTTTAAACTAAATCTTTTATGCAAAATAGAGTACATTATCTTTAACTTTTAATGCTTTCTATAATCATAATGCAGTTCTCCTTAACACTGCCTTTTTTATGTGCCTAGTGAACCTCTTGGCAAAGAAAGAAAACTGCATTTGCTTAACTCCCTGTTGGAAAATGTGAAAAGCTATTTGCACATACCATGGCCAGTTGGGACTGAAGCTCAATTTCCAGGGCTTGCAGGGTACGTTTCAGTTCTGTTATCTCATTCTTGGCAGAAGTGGCTGCCCCAGCATCAGTGGAGATTTGTGCTTGTAGCGATGCACTCTTAAGTACAAACATAATGCAGCTGTTGTAGGCTGAGGAAAGGAGCAGAAGCGGCTTGTGTGTGGCTACTGGCTTAGGTGCTTAGCAGAGAGGATCTACCTGCTTGTTGAACTGCTCTTCAGCCTCTCGGCGGTTTTGCTCAGCCAGCTCCTCGTACTGCGCCCTCATGTCATTCAGTAATTTGGTCAGGTCGGTCCCTGGGGCAGCATTCATTTCTACGGTCACCTCCCCTCCAGAGCTTCCTTGCATATCCTTCATTTCCTAGCATGAGGGAAAAAAGACTATCGTGATGCAAACAGAAAAGCGATGACTTCCGAAAATGTGCCTAGACAACAACAATTTGAAAGTAGGACACTGAAAGGAAAAAAAAAAAAAATCAAATCTAGATATAATTTACTCATGATTACTTTTGTTTCCTGGTCATAGTATGTGGGAAATTCACTTAGATAAAATTGAGTTTATTTTACCTTTTTTTTTTTTTTTTTTTTTTTGAGATGGAGTCTCACTTTGTCGCCCAGGCTGGAGTGCAGTGGCTTGATCTCGGCTCACTGCAACCTCTGCCTCCCCAGTTCAAGCGATTCTCCTGCCTCAGCCTCCTGAGTAGCTGGGATTATAGGCGCAACAGGCGTGCGCCATCACGCCCCATTAATTTTTGTATTTTTAGTAGAGAGGGGATTTCACCATGTTGGTCAGGCTGGTCTCAAACTCCTGCCCTCGTGATCTGCCTCCCTTGGCCTCCCAAAGTGCTGAGATTATAGGCATGAGCCACCGTGCCTGGCCTATTTTACTTTTTTAGAGACACAGTATCTCTCTGTTGCTCAGGCGGGAATCCAGTGGCATGATCATAGCTCACTGTGGCCTCCAACTCCTGGGCTCAAGGGATCCCCCTGCCTCGGCCTCCGGAGTAGCTGAGACTACAGGCATGAGCCACTGTGCCCAGCCAATTTTATTTGTATAGAATGCATGTGGGGAGAAATATGTTAGCTAGAGTTATTCATTTATGTAGAACATGTTCCTACCTCCTCGTGGTTCTTCTTCAGGTAGGTTAGCTCCTCCGTGAAACTCTCGATCTGCATCTCCAGGTCAGAGCGGGTCATAGTCAGGTCATCCAGGACTTTCCGCAGGCCATTGATGTCAGCCTCCACACTCTGCTGGAGACACAGCTCGTTCTCATACCTGGAAGGGGCAGCAGTAAGGCAAAAAACACTGTGAGCTCACCTGGCCGTGTTTCAAAGGGTACCTTCCATTCTTACCTATTGAAAAAGTTCTCACCTGTGGGCATTTTAATAAATAAATGTTATCAAGTTTTCTCTTGGGAAATTTTCCCTTATAAAGAAAAATACTAGTGTAATGTTAATTCTAATCATGTCTAACATTTTTAATAATAAAATTCTCATTCTAAATTTGCCTCTTTCTTTTTTCTTTTTCTTTTTTCTTTTGTAGCTGTTGTAGGCTGATGAAAGGAGCAGAGAAGCAGCTTGTGTGTGGCTACTGGCTTAGGTGCTCAGCAGAGAGATCTACCTGCCCCAGCATCAGTGGAGATTTGTCTAATGGTCTAAAGTTTACCCTTGGGATGTTTGTCAATTTAGGTCATGATCCTCTAGTGTATATATATATATATATATAGGAATAAAATTTATTTTTTTCCCATAACACTTGTTTTCAAGTCTTTATGTTTCTTACTTCAGTCTGAAGTCATCAGCAGCCAATCTGGCATTGTCAATCTGCAAAATGATCCCAGCATTTTCAACAGTGGCAGCAATGATCTAAAAAAGATGTTAATAGTGAGTGAATCACGAATGATTTTTACCTTGTGTCTGCATGCCTACCTGTAAGGGTAGATGTTGCCTGTGTTATTAGCTCTGTGTGTGTGTGTGTGTGTGTGTGTGTGTGTGTGTGTAGAGACAGAGTCTCGCTCTGTCGCCCAGGCTGGAGTGCAGTGGCGAGATCTCGGCTCACTGCACCTCCGCCTCCCATGTTCAAGCGATTCTTGTGCCTCAGCCTCCTGAGTAGCTGGGATTACAGGCGCGTGCCACTGTGCCTGGCTAATTTTTGTGTGTGTGTGTGTTTTTAGTAGACATGGGGTTTCACCATGTTGACCAGGCTGATCTCAAATTCCTGACCTCAAGTGATTTTTGCCCGCCTCAGCCTCCCAAAGTGCTGGGATTACAGATGTGAGCCACCGTGCCTGGCCTGTGCTATTAGCTTTTAAAGGTGACTTGCTTTGCAAACTTACTTAGTAATGACACCTGTTTATCTGGGGCTGGTATATTCAGGACTACATCTTTCTGCAAAAAGATAACGGTTTGCACATTTATTGGACTAGGCACAGGATCCTGTTTTATAGGACATAGCCCTCTGCATATTTCTGCTACTTTGTTAGATCATTATCTCATGAGCTTTTCAGAAAATAGTGCACAAATTGTATTTCACTTCCAAAAAAGTCTTTCAAAATATATTTCCCATACAAAAGTGGCTAAACATTTTAGATTCTACTACATTCTTATGTAATGTTTGCACCAGATTTTCTAGGAAGAAAAATAATCCTAAAGAATATTTAAATCTTGTAAGACAATAAAATGTGTCAGTCTGTCAGAATTCATCATAAATAATTAAGATTAAATTAATGTTGACTCACTGCCATCATTCTTATATATAAGTGATAATTAGCTGTCTGGTATTGTATAAGTTTTACTCTTATGTAGAAATACTGAAACTGAGATGGAAACAAAAAATTAATGTGATTGGATGTCACATAAAGTACTATAATAATTAAGACACATCAGGTCCCACTTTGCCTATGTAACAAGCAAAAATGTTTTCAAATAATTTCTTAAAATTTTCATTATAGTACATGATCTGAAAAGAAGTGAAAGATCCACAAATAATAGAAACTTAGGCACAGATAGTCTCACCTGGTTTCTGAGATCTTCAATTATTGAATAGTATTTGCTATAATCTCTTCCGGATCCGCCGTCTCCAGACCCAGGCCCACATTTGTCATACCACTCCTTGATTTTGTTCTCCAGATCAGTGTTAGCCTTCTCCAGGGCTCTGACCTTGTCTAGGTAATTGGCCAAGCGGTCATTGAGGTTCTGCATGGTTTGCTTTTCCCCTCCAGAGAAAAGCCCCCCATCGCCAACACCACCTCCCATACCACCACCATAGCTGTAGAAGCCTCCACTAGCACCACTGCTGAATCCAGAACTCCCACAGAATCCAGAACCCCTGCCAAATCCAGAGACCCCTCCAAGGCTAGAACCCCCACCAAATCCTGCCCCGGAATCTGAAGCTCCCCCGAAACCACCCCCTACTGAGCAGCTACCAAAGCCTCCTCCAAAGCCGCCCCCAAAAGCACCGCTAGACCCCATGGCTCCTCCTCGGAAGCCCTGGGCCGAGCTGCCCCCAACACCACATCTGCTTCCACTGCTGAAGCTGCTTCCACCAGCAGACACCCTGGCTGAGCTGCTGCCTCCAGCCCTGGAGGAGGAGACACGAGATGAGCAAGACATGGTGCTCCTGCAAACGTGAGCTTGTCCAGGCAAATAAGAGAGGTGATGACCAAGAGTGTATTCAAGGCTGCCTTTTTGGCTTTTATATACACGCTTTGAGGGTGTTCCTTTTCTCTGTCACTTCTTAATCTCTGCTACAGTTTTGGTAATCAGTAATTGGATAATTTCTTTTTCTTGAACACTTCTCTGAAGCTAGGTCAGAGCCCTGGGGCATTTACTATATCAATAAAAAAAAGAATAAGGTGGAGCAAAACAAAAAAATTTTCAGAATTACAGTTTTAATCTTTCAGAGGTTTTGATGACTGGTAACTTTTCTCTGGAAGTGTAGTTCTATTAAATTTGCTTCACGATTTCACATTTGCAGAGAATATCTCCAGGTTAACAAATGTAATTAAAATACTTAATATGATGAGAATAAAAATTTTCCATCAATCATGTAACTTTTTTATTCATATTGTTCTCAAAATTTGAAATTAGCTTTCACATCAGCAATAATTTCAGATTTGATTAAGCATCCACCTCTGATTATTTCAATCAGCATTTTTTTAAGGTTGTTGAAGTTTGTGATTTTAAGTTATTGCTTTCTTTTTTTAATATTTTGTATAACATACAAAAAAGCATATAATTTGTAAAAATTATGTTTTTATCGTTCATAAGAAAAACATAAATAATAGTTTTCTAGGTAAGTATTAATAGATCTCAGCAACATGTTTATTCAAGTAGCTAATGTCTAAGAGAGATTGAAAAGCTTTTAGGCAGATCGTTTTAATATGCTTTTCTTTCTGGTTGAATTCTAGTCTGATATAAAGAGAGCAACTTCCTTTTTGAGTCAAATTTCAAGAAATGAATAGATGATGCAGGTATCTCCTGCCTTCGTTTTAAAGATAAAAGAGGATTTGTATCTACTTCTGATAACTAGTGTTACAATTGGAGTTATTTTATAGATTCTGAACCCTCCTGAGTCCCCTTTGTGCTTCATGGTTTTTTGTCCCTTTGTATTTTAGGCTGTTTCCATTCATGTCTTCTAGTCACTTCACCGGTTTAATAGTGTCTTTTTGAAAGACAGATACTGTAAATTCCAGTACTATGAGGTGCCTAGAGTAATCAAATTCATAGAGACAGAAAGTAGAATGGTAGTTGCCAGTGGCTGAAGGGTTGGGGATAGACAGTTGTTGCTTACTGGGCATAGAATTTTAGTTTTGGAATATGAAAAGAGTTTGGGGCCAGGCGTGGTGGCTCACGCCTGTAATCCCACCTCTTTGGGAGGCCGAGGCAGGTGGATCACCTGAGGTTGGGAGTTTGAGACCAGCCTGACCAAGACGGTGAAATCCCGTCTCTACTGAAAATACAAAAAATTAGACTGGTGTGGTGTCACGTGCCTGTAGTCCCAGCTACTCGGGAGGCTGAGGCAGAAGAATTGCTTGAACCCGGGAGGCAGAGGCTGCAGTAAGCCAAGATCACGCCACTGGACTCCAGCCTCAGAGACAGAGTGATACTCATCTCAAAAAAAAAAATAAAAAAAAAATAAAAAAAAAAATAAAAGAGTTTGGGAGATTGGTTGCACAACAGTGTCAGTGCACTAAAGACTACTGAACTGTAAACTTATAAATGATTAAGATGATAAGTTTATGTTATATGTATTTTACCACAATTTTTAAAAAGTCTTAAAAAACAGATGCTTCCAGAAATAGTTTGTATCCTCTTTAGCTTTAAAGTAGCTGACTTTTGTTTATTTAAGAATTTCTTCCTTCTTTTGCCAGTCTCTGTTAAACTATGTGCATACCTTAATCTTTACTTTCAATCATTTGTTAAACAATGTTCTGCTTTTAATTTTTCCTTAAATTGCATTTGATTGGGACACATGATTAAATAGGTGATCATTCCCTTTACTATGTAGCTCTTATGTGGCTTTTATGCTCTACCTGTACTGTTTTCACAGGAGTATGATGTTACTCTTCTTCATATTTAGGGTGACATGTCTCCAAGGGGTACATGGTGTACAGACTTTTAAATTGTTAAGCTGGGAGTAATTTTTATAACGCCCTTCTAAAGTAGCTAAAAAATGCACCACACATAATGTGTTGGTCATGCTGCCTCTCCCATCCCTAAAGCTATGAAACCAAAGAAAACTAAACCCTAATGATTAAATGGTATGCAAATACTGGCAGTGGGAGGAACAGTCACAGAGTGTTTCTCCCTTTTAAAACTATGAAATGTAATCTTCCAATTTTCATAAAGACTTGCATTTGGCTGAAAGCACGTTTAAATCCCAGCTTCTTGGGAGGCTGAGGCAGGAGAATTGCTTGAACCCGGTGGGTGGAGCTTGCAGTGAGCAGAGATTGTGCCACTGCACTCCAGCTTGGGGGACAGTGCGAGACTCCATCTCAAAAAAAAAAAAAAAAAAAGAGAGAGAGAGAGACAGACTGAATCTTAGGTGTCTGGGCTCCCAGTTCAGATTTTGAATAGTTTGTGACTTGAAGTTTATTTTTACCTGTAAAGAATCATATAAAAGCTATATTTCCTTATAGAATATGATTTTAATAATAAGTGCAGAATGATTTGCAGAGAGTAACCATCAATATTCTTTTTTTTGTGTGTGTAGGATAGATTACTAGTATTTAAATATTTTTCAGATTAATATATTGCAGGTTTTTAGACTAGTAGGAAAACTAAATACTGAAATGCATGGCATATGGCTCCTGATGAATCTTTACAGAATTGAGAATAGAACTTGGGGATTCTATCTTCTGTTCATTCGAGAAAATATTCTGTTGTGTGTTTTTCAAATAGAAGCATCAGATCAGAGTAGTTAAGGGAAGTTTCTGGGTTTAGAGTATTTGTTGAATGTTGACAAAACTTTCTGTGGCAGACAGTAAAAAAGAAGGGAAAATATACATTTAAAAAAATTTAACTTTTAACTTTTGTGGGTGCATAGTAGGTATATAGATTTATGGGGTACATGAGATATTTTGATATAGGTGTATGTATCCCATCAGGGTAAATGGGGTACCCATCACCTCGAGCACTTATCCTTTGTGTTATACTATTTTTTAGTTATTATAAATTATACAATTAAATTATTATTGACTATAGTCACTCTGTTACACTATGAAATATTAGGTCTTATTCATTTTTTCTAACTATTTTTTGTACCCATCAAGCATCCTCACTTTTCCCCTTCTCCCCTATTTCCCTTCCCAGCCTCTGATAACCATCATTCTACTCTCTATCTTCATGAGTTCAATTGTTTGAATTTTTAGCTCCCACAAGTAAGTGAGAATACACCAAGTTTGTCTTTCTGTGCTTGGCTTATTTCACTTAACATAATGACCTCCAGTTTCATCCACGTCGTTGCAAATGACAGGATCTCATCCTTTTCATGCCTGAATAGTACTCCATTGTGTAAATGTGCCACTTTTTTTTTCTTTTTAAGACAAGTTTCACTCTTGTTGCCCAGACTTGAGTGCAATGGCACGATCTCGGCTCACTGCAACCTCCACCTCCTGTGTTCAAGCGATTCTCCTGCCTCAGCCTCCCGAGTAGCTGGGATTACAGGCACCCACCACCACGCCCAGCTAATTTTTATGTTTTTAGTAGAGACGGGGTTTCACCATGTTGGCCAGGCTGATCTTGAACTCCTGACCCCGTGATCTGCCCTCCTCGGCCTCCCAAAGTGCTGGGATTACAGGGGTGAGCTACAGCGCCTGGCCTGTGCCACTTTTTCTTTATCCATTCGACTGTTGATGGATGCTTAGGTTGCTTCTAAATCTTGGCTATTGTCAATAGTGCTGTAATAAACATGGGAGAGCAGATATCTCTTTAATATACCAATATTCTTTCTTTTGGACACATTGGAAAGTATAGATTTGATGCGTGAACAGTCTCTTTGCAATGCCTTTGCAATGACAGGCAACAGACAGACAATAAATATTCCTTGAATTAATAAAAACTAACATGGCCTGATTTTCTTCATAAACAACTTGGATCACTGATTACTTTTGTTCTTTACTATGTGTTGTGTTTTGTTTTCTGAATCTTTATGCTCCACTTCAGGGTTAGTGATTCTCAGTGTGTGGTGGTGGAGAGCAGGGCTTGGCAGTAAGAGGAAATGTTGCTTGGGAAGAGGGCAGAAAGGTCAGGCAAGAGTCAACCGGGGACCTTGCTGTAGGGAATCATTGTTTGGGCCAGCTTCCTGCTGGTGGCTGCTCTAGGCCCCGCCAGGCTCAACTACTTGGGAGAGAAAAAAGGTTTTGCAATAATAACATGACTAAGAGCCCACTCCGGTAGATCTGGCACCACCCGTCAATGGATTGGGTGTGCCATTGTCACACCCCAGAAATCCACCAATTCTGTGGCTGTTTCTTTTCCTTCACCACTTTCTCTCCTTCCCCATCACCGTCATCCATTCTTTCTCTTCCTGGTTTCACTTAAGTGTGTCTATTTGAAGGCTTCCTCTTCTCCACCAGGAAACATCTGCTTGGTCATGCCATTTTGCCAAATTTTGTTCTGGAAGAAAAATCACCTGGCTTTGTTCTTGTATGTGAGTGCTTTCAAATCTCTTTAAATAACTCAATTCTCTATGTTTCCTGAAGATCATTCCATGAGTTTATGGAGAGTTAAGAGAATGGGTGAGTGATTTTGCGGGGGTTGGAATACTTTGTCCTCCAGGGTCCACAGTCAAGACAGTTTGAAGTAAGCACAGTTTTCAAGGATTAGCTCTGCTTAAAAAGTCCTTTTGTGCTTTTCTTCATACCAGACAGACAGTGGTCTTCTCTTCAGAGAATCCAAAAGCATGAACAACCCAGATCATAACCTGAACAGTAGGGCCCAGCCCCCGTGCCTCTTGCCAATGCTAAGTCGATATACTGGGCCTTCCTGCTCTGTCTCTTCGAGCTTGACTCCTCAACTTCCTGCTGCTCTCTGATGTCAGAGAAGCTGCAAATCTTTGGTCAAGGTATCCAGGGCTTAAATAGTAGCTTCATAGCAAAAGAATGGCATGGTATTTTATATAAGATCATATTTTATATGATAGTATTTTATATGATAGGCTCAGAAGAAAGCTTCCTCAGTCTCATGTCTCTTGTCCTCTGTCCACCAGAACTATAACACAACATTTGAGTACAGTCAATGTGTCTTGACCAAGCCACCGTGTCCTCATCTGTAAAATTATTATATTGGTCTATCCACTTTTCAGATTCCCTTCCAGCTCTAATTTTTAGCAATCCAGTAATTAAATGTATTACTTCTCAGATTTAGATGTTTTATATTACAATTAGGATAAATTTTCTTTTTTTTTTCTTTTTTTTTTTTTGAGACAGAGTTTCGCTCTTGTTGCCCAGGTGGGACTGCAATGGCGTGATCTCAGCTCACTGCAACCTCTGCCTCCTGGGTTCAAGCGATTCTCCTGTCTCAGCCTCCGGAGTAGCTGGGACTATAGGCATGCAGCATCACACCCCGCTAATTTTGTATTTTTAGTAGAGACGGGGTTTCTCCATGTTGTTCAGGCTGGTCTCGAACTCCCGACTTCAGGTGATCCGCCTGCCTCGGCCTCCCAAAGTGCTGGGATTACAGGCGTGAGCCACTGCTCCCAGCCAGGAGGGATTTTCTTTACTAGAGCATTAGCTGCAAAAGTTCACTGCTTGTACTTGAGAACTGGGTAGAGTGGAAATTGTGCTTAGAGGTCCTCTTTTTTTTTTTTTGAGACACAGTCTTTCTCTGTCCCCCAGGCTGGAGTGCAGTGGCGCGATCTCGGCTCACTGCAACCTCCACCTCCTGGGTTCACGCCATTCTCCTGCCGCAGCCTCCCGAGTAGCTGGGACTACAGGCGCCCGCCACCACGCCCGGCTAATTTTTTGTATTTTTAGTAGAGACGGGGTTTCACTGTGTTAGCCAGGATGGTCTCGATCTCCTGACCTCGTGATCCGCCCGCCTCGGCCTCCCAAAGTGCTGGGATTACAGGCTTGAGCCACCGCGCCCGGCCTTAGAGGTCCTCTTAACTGGCCTTTATGTGTCTACTCCAAGGAAAGCTCTCATAAAGGCACCCAAGTGAGGAAAAGAATACTTGCCTAGAAATTCTTTCAGGACAATGTTCTTGATCAGAGTTACAATTAGAACTAAACAATAAAAAAGACAACCAGAAAAATCTTTGTGAGTTGATACATTCTCTTAGGTAACTGTGGTATAAGGGGAAATATATATGAATGATGAGAGTGTCTTTTGAATCCTGATGAGATGGCTTGCCGCTAGGGGCCTCTCAATAAGCTTCAGGATGAAGACTGGTCTCCAGAGGATCAAGCCTTGATTAGAAGCTTAGAACTTTCAGCCACATCTAACCTTTGGGGAGGGGAGAGGGGCTGGGTATTGAGTTAATCACAAATGGCCAGACTCATGTCTATGTCATGAAACCTACATAACCCTTAAGTCAGGGGTCCCCAGTCCCTGGGAATTGTATGAAGGAACTGGGCCACGCAGCCAGAGGTGAGTGGAGTCTGCACGAGCATTACCGCCTGAGCTCCACCTCCTGTCAGATCGGCAGTGGCATTAGATTCTCACAGGAGCATGAACCCCATTGTGAACTGCATGGGAGGGATCTAGGTTGTGTGCTCCTTATGAGATCTAATGCCTGATGATATGTCACTGTCTCCCATCACCCCCAGATGGGACTGTCTAGTTTCAGGAAAACAAGCTCAGGGCCCCCACTGATTCTATGTTATGGTGAGTTGTATAATTATTTCATTATATATTACAATGTAATAATAATAGAAATAAAGTACATAATAAATGTAATGTGGCCGGGTGCGGTGGCTCACGCCTGTAATCCCAGCACTTTGGGAGGCCAAGGCGGGCGGATCACGAGGTCAGGAGATCGAGACCACGGTGAAACCCCGTCTCTACTAAAAATACAAAAAATTAGCCGGGCGTGGTGGCGGGCGCCTGTAGTCCCAGCTACTCGGAGAGGCTGAGGCAGGAGAATGGTGTGAACCCGGGAGGCGGAGCTTGCAGTGAGCCGAGATTGCACCACTGCACTCCAACCTGGGTGACAGAGCGAGACTCCGTCTCAAAAAAAAAAAAAAAAAAAAAATGTAATGTGCTTGAGTCGTCCAGAAACAATTCTACCCACCTGGTCTATGGAAAAATTGTTTTCCACAAAACCAGAGCCTGGTGCCAAAAAGGTTTGGGACTGCTGCCTTAAATAATGGGGCTCAGAAAGCTTCTGGGTTGATGAACATGTGGAGGTGCTGGGAGTATGGTATGTCCAGAGAGGGCATGGAAGTTCTGTGCCTGTTCCCCCATATCCTGCCCTATTTATCCTTTCCGTTTAACTCTTCTTGAGTTGATCCTTTATAATAAACTGGTAATAGTAGGCAAAGTGCTTTCCTGAGTCCCGTAAGTCATTCTAGAAATTATCAAAACTTAAGTAGGGAAGATTGCGGAAACCCCAAATTTTGTAGCAAATTAAAGATGTGGGTAACCTGGTGTACAAGTCTGTTCTTGCACTGCTATAAATAAATAAATATCTGCAACTGGGTAATTTATAAAGAAACTGGCTCACAGTTCTGCAGGGTGTACAGGAAGCATGATGCTGGCATCTGCTTTGCTTCTGGGGAGGCTTCAGGAAACTTACAATGATGGCAGAAGGCAAAGGAGAAGCAGACATGTCTTACGTGGCCGGAGCAGGAGCAAGAGCGAGATCGGGGAGGTTTCACACACTTTTAAACAACTAGATCTCACAAGAACTCACTGACTATCACAACAACAGTACCATGGAGGGGATGGTGTTAAACCATGAGAATTGGCCCCCATGATTCAATCACCTCCCACCAGGCCCCACTTCCAGCATTGGGGATTACATTTCAACATGAGATTTGGTGGGGACACAGATCCAAACCACATCACCTGGGGACCTGATACTTGTGACTAGCATCTGCAGTGAGGACAGTCTTGTGAGACGGAGCCTTTCAACTTGCAGAGTAACCCTAATTCCAGATAATTAGTGTCAGAATTGAATTGAATGTTAGGATACCCACTTGGGCATCATAGGAAAAAAAGAAGCCTTTCATAACTGTTGGACCAAATATGACAAACCAGAAAGTAGTGAAAAAGTCCAGGCATGGTGGCTTACCCCTGTAATCCCAGTCCTTTGGGACGCCAAGGCAGGAGGATTGCTTGAGCCTACGAATTTGAGGCTGCAGTGAGCTATGATTGTGCCACTGCACTCCACTCTGGGTGACAGAGCAAGACCCCTCGTCTCTAAAAAAAAAAAAAAAAGTAAAAAGAAAAGCACTTCATACTTGGACTTTTGGGATGTAGCTAACTTTGAACAATAAAGAAAATTTATAGCCTCTAATGGCTGCATTGTTGAAAAAGACCAAAGATGAAGAAATTTAGCATAAAAATTTCTTTTAAAGAATAGCAAGATACACTAAAAAATATAAAAATAAATTAGTAAAAATAAAGGCTGAGATTATTCAAACAGAAAAGAAAAAAATACATAAATATGTTGAAAAGCTGATCCTTTTAGAGATCAATTAAATAGACAACCTCTTCATGAGCCTGATTAGGAAAAGAGAGAGAGGTCCAACACACAAGGTTGGAAGTGGGAAAGAGACATAACTGGGTATAGAAGAGATTAAAATAATTATAAGCGAATACCACATATAAGGCAATGGCAACACTCTTGGAGACCTTTCTGGTAGTTAGCCAAATTATTATTACCCAGTGGGTGATCTCTGTGCTCATCAGACCAGTCCTGGCAAGACTCATCCCAGGGACAGTGACAGGGACAGGCTGGGGTGCTCAGCCTACCTGCAGTGGCCCTGGGGCATGCTGGGAAAGAAAGGGGCACAGGGCTTACCCTAGGAGGAGAGGGCCCTGGAGAAGCCATGGCAAAGCTGTGACCGTGGGTGGGCAGAGCTGATCAGTCTGCAGATTTGAGCTGGGCATAAGAGGCTGTGGGATTAGGACACAGGGGCCATCCATATTGTTACCAGGACGTGGAGAAGAGCCAGTAGGAATACTGGCCATGAAGCCAGATCCTTCCAGAAAGGGAGAAAGGAACAGGACTCTGTTGTGATGTGGAGGCTGACTAGATGGAGTGAGGAAAAGGTCCCAGCAAGCAATTGTGCTTGTCTTTTGGTGCCCGTACCCTGGAGGGAGACAGAGAAACTAGGTGCCCAGGAAACCTTGGTTGAAGGGTGCCAGGTAAGCCCTGTCCTTCCCACAGTGGCATTCAACAGCAAGTCCAGGACCTACCATTATTTTTCTGTGTGTAGAGTGGACACAAGCACATATGTCTAAAGAGGACTAATGGATGATCTTTAGATGCTAACTTGTGACCCATTCATTGGAGGTGACTGGGTGTTTCTAGAAGTACTTTTGATGTGACTGATCTTGGAGCAAGGCCTCAAATCACACCTTATTCTGTTCTTTCTATGTATCCAAATTTTACCACTTTTCAAGGGCTATCTCTTCTGGAACACTCTTCTGGAACACTCCAACCCTTAATTTACTAGCTTCTCCTTCTCCCCGCATAATTTTTCTTCCTTATTATTCTTACAGTTTCTACCACATTACTTATCACTTGGTCCTTCTTGTATTTTTCTTTGACAATAAAAAAGGAGAGGCCGGGCGCGGTGGCTCATGCCTGTAATCCCAGCACTTTGGGAAGCTGAGGTGGGTGGATCAACGAGGTCAGGAGATAAAGACCATCCTGGCTAACACGGTGAAACCCCATCTCTACTAAAAATACAAAAAATTAGACTGGTGTGGTGTCACGTGCCTGTAGTCCCAGCTACTCGGGAGGCTGAGGCAGGAGAATCGCTTGAACTGGGGAGGTGGAGGTTGCAGTGAGCTGAGGTTTCGCCTCTGCACTCCGGCCTGGGCGACAGAGCGAGACACCGTCTCAAACAAAACAAAACAAAACAAAGCAGAACAAAACAAAACAAAACAAAGAGTATTCATCTAAAAAAATTTAAACATACAGATGGTTTTTCTTTAAGGATTTTTAAATTTTACAAGTTCTACATGTTTATTTCAGAAACACGAGAAAATGCATGCAAACATGCAGCAGGAAATAAAGATCACTCATAATTTCACTATCCCAAAATAGTCACTGTTAACATTTGGATGTATATTGGTTTTGCTTTTTTTAAAAAAAAATAAAAAATAAAAAAACAAGTAAGTACAGTGATATGGTTTGGGCCCGTGTCCCTATCCAAATCTCGTAATCCCTGATGCTGGAGGTGGGGCCTGGTAGGAGGTGATTGGATCATTGTGTGGGGGGCGGTTTCTCACAGTTTAACACCATCCCTCCCCCAGGTGCTGTTATTGTGATAGTGAGTTCCTGTGAAATGTGGTTGTTTAAAGGTGTGTGGCACCTCCCTGCCCCTTCTGCGTCCCATTCTGGTTATGTGAGACATACCGGCTTCCCCTTCACCTTCTGCCATGATCGTAAGTTTTCTGATGATTCTCCAGAAGCAGAAGCCTCTATGCTTCCTGCACAGCCTGCAGAACCGTAAGCCGATTAAACCTCTTTTCTTTATAAATTAGCCAGTCTCAGATATTTCTTTATAGCAGTGTGAGAACAGACTAACACATAGTGTTAATATACATGTAATTATGTTCTTATAAAAGCAGGTCATACTGTACATATTGTCTTAAAACTCTGCTTTTTATTTCTCCATAGACGATTGACATCTTTTTAGGTCAATACATGAACCTGAACATTCTTAATGGCTGTGTGACAGTCCTTTGATGGACTTTGATGGGTGTTTCATAACTTAGCCTATTGATTCTTCATTGTTGAATATTTTATTATAGCTAACGTTTCACTATGATGAACAGCTGAGAGGAGTATACATATATTAATAGTTGATTATGTAAGAATAAATTCCTAGAAATGAAACTGCTGGCTCTAAGGATATGCTCTTTTCTTAAAAAGGCTTTTGATACCTGTTGCTGAATTGTTTTCTTAAAGGTTTTGCTAGTTTACACTCCATCCAGCAAGGTATTAGTGCCTTTTCCCTACACCCTTGCTAAAATAGGTATTTATTATTATTAAACAAATTGGACCTGTTTCGATGCTGAACATGGCATCTCATTATTTTAATTTGCCTTTCTTTGATTACAAGAGATGTTGGACATCATCACTTTTTAATGTTTGTTGGCGATTCGTATTTTTGAATTTCTTGTTTGTATCATGTATCCGTTTCTTATTGATATGGTTATCTCTGTTCCTGAGTTTATATATGGGGACATCAGCTCTTGGATGGCTGTATATGACAAGTGCAGTGAAAACCCCGGGTACCATGTGGCATTGCTGAAAATCTAGACTTAAAGTGATTGGCTGTTGGCTTCCATTCTACATGCAGCACCCAAGAGGGTAGGCTAAAGTTCTTATCCTCTGGAGCGTTGGGGGGATATATGGCAGGCGGACAGGCGGATGGGGTGGCTAGGGAGAAGATGGGGAATGGGGAGGTTGAGGATGAGTCAGGGCAACTAAACAGGCTGCCCATTCCTGGAACTGCTGCTTTCTTGGAAAATTGCAAACCCCCAAATCCTCTTGATTTTAGACAGATAAGACAGCAGACAGCAGGTGGTGCCAAACTGCAGCTAGGGGATCGTGATTTAAATCGTGCGGTCCATGTCTGGACTCTGTGGTCTGGCTGCACAGACTTCCCTTGATGTTGGAGCAGGTTTTCCCCATACTTCACTAAATTTATTTTTTCTTTCATTTTTTTCTTTTGCTTCTTATTTCACGTTATTTTCTTGATATAAATCTGTCCTCCTTTTTCTCCTTCATGTTGTTTTTGTTTTTGATGAAACAAGCCATCACCATTCCCCAAATACATAATTAAAAAAATTTAAAGTCTGTAAAAGTTTATTTTCTTTTATTTCTGCAATGTCTGTAGAATTTATTTTGGTGTGTGTGATATAACTATTCAACACCCTCCTTAGCCTCATCCCCATCCCGGCTCCCACCCCTTAGTTAACTGGTTATTTCGGCAGCCTTTATTGAATAATCTACTTGCCCACAACTGATTTGAAAATGTCATTCTTATGTACAGATGGGCCTTTTTCTGGGGTGTTCATGCCTGTGTCAGTGGCATGTTGTTCTAATTGCTGTAAATAATACTTTTTTTTTTTTTTTTAACTTGTGTTTCCTGGAAACAGACTCTGAGATGGAGAGAAGTGTGCAGAAGTTAATCAGGGAATTCTTTTGTGAGATAAACCTGTCAGCAGATGGGTAAGACTGGAATGGGCATAGGGAGAGGCCGATGCAATGCTATTTTACTGAAAGCTTCCACTGATCCTTTGGGGAGCTCTGGACAGGGCTGGCCCTTCAGAGTTGTCCTAATTTGAGACAGGGGGCCCGGAACTTTGTGTCCCCTATAAGCCAGTTACTGGCTCATGGGCACTCTCCTGAAGGGGCATAATCCTGGGCAAGGCAGAACCCTGTGAGGGTAGCTGTTAGCAGCCCATACGCCAGCAGCTGGAGCTGGATGCATCTGCCCTGGGGAGTATCCACACTACATGAATGCTTTGCTCTCTGGAAGCTCGAGTCATTCCTCATCATCCCTCTTGTATTTTTTTTTTTTTTTTCGAGACAGGATCTCACTCCGTTGCCCAGGCTGGAGTGCTGTGGTGCCATCTGAGCTCACTGCAGCCTCGACCTCCCGGGCTCAAGCAATCTTCCCACCTCAGCTTCCCAAGTAGCTGGAATCCCAGGCATGCACCACTATGCCCAGTGCCTGGCTAATTTGCATAGGCGGGTCTCAAACTTCTGGGCTCAAACGATCTTCCCACTTTGGCCTTTCAAAGTGTTGAGATTTCAGGTGTGAGCCACCGCACCGGACCTGATTCCTCTTCTTAAAAATACTTGAAGTCTTCATTTTCATTTGTATTAGCACTGTCTTTACAGGTAGAGTGTAGGTTTTTAAGCCTGGGCGCCATCTTAATATGTATGTATTTTTGACACAAGAAAGCTGGAAAACTGCAGCCCTATCAGATATTTCATAATTTTTTTGGAATGGTTTTGGACTACATGAAATAATAGATTTCAAGAGTCAGTGTGAAACTACAGTGAGATACCACTTAATATCCACTAAGATTGCTATAATTTAAAAAATCATTAACAAGTGTTGGTGAGGATGTGAAGAAATTGGAACCCTCCTACACAGCTGGTAGAAATGTTAAATAGTGCAGCCACTGTGGAAAATAGTCGGGCAGTTCCTCAAAGGTTAAACACAGGGCTAACATATGACCCAGCCATTCCACTCTAAGGTATATTCCCAATAGAAATGAAAACATATGTCTATGCAAAAATTTGTGTGTGAATGTTCATAGCAGCATTATTCATAATAGCCAAATATCATAAATAACCTAAATGCTCATCATCTGATGAATGGATAAATAAAATATGGTATATCCATACACTGGAATATTATTCAGTAATAAAAAAGAACGAAATACTGATACATGCTACAATATGGGTGAATGTTGAAGACATCTTGCTAAGTGAAAGAAGCCAAACACAAAGACCACGTATCATATCATATGATTCCATTTATGTGAAAAGTCTAGAATGGGCAAATATATAGGATAGAAGATGCATTACTGGTTGCCTAAGTCTGGAGGTGGGAGTTTGTTGGGGGAAAATGAGGACTAACTGTTCATGGATATGTGATTTCTTTTTGAGGTGATAAAAATGCTCTAAAGCTGATTGAGGTGATAATTGTACCACTCAGTGAATATACTGCAAACCATTGAATTGTGTGCTTTAAATGTGTGAGTTGAGCCGGGTGTGGTGCCTCACACCTGTAATCCCAGCACTTTTGGAGGCCAAGGCAGGTGGATCACTTGAGGTCAGGAGTTCGAGACCAGCCTGGCCAACATGGCAAAACCCCGTCTGTTCTAGCAATACAAAAAAACATTAGCCAGGCATGGTGGCATGCTCCTGTAATACCAGCTACTTAGGAGGCTGAGACAGGGGGTGGAGGTTGCAGTGAGCTGAGATCGTGCCATCGCACTCTAGTCTGGTTGACACAGTGAGACTCCATCTCAAAAAAAAAAAGTGTGGATTGTATGGTATAGGAATTATATCTCAATAAAGCTGTTATAAAACAAGTCAGTGAAACAAAAGGACAAAGATCGATGTAGTTGATTTGCAACAGGCAGAAAGTTTACTGACACAGAATGATTAAGAAGGAAAACACATTTTGCAATTTAAAGACAAAACCAAACCAGTAAGACAAAAGAATCTGAGAAACGATTACAGGAGTAGCTGCAGCTCTGTGGCTGCAGGTTTGTTGCAGTGCTTCAGCACCACTTTGTTAGGTGTCATCATTTACATCCTGGCGACAGGACTCAGCTGCCTGCATCTTACTCTTGAATTTTACATCAGAAACATTGTTGACTTGAGATGGAATTAGTTGGTCATTATCCGTTACCAGCCTGGTTCCTCTGCTTTTATGTGAATCTAAAAGAGAAATAGGGAGAATTTTAGAACTGGAAATGTAAAGGTTGGTTTACAAGTCATGCTTTAAAGTGAATTACTGTAGCCCAGATTTTGGGGGTAAGGAAAGCACACTTTATTCATGATGGATGCTCATTAAGTAAGCAGAAAGTATTACTTTAAAAAGCGACTCTTCCCCTTGACTGAGTTGTGCTGATTCTTCCTTTGGGGTCCACAGAGGATGATCCTTTGGATTCAGCTTCTCTGGCCTCAGAACTATTGACAAATAAAAGAAATGATTGTTGTCAGTTACTTCTCTTTGCCCAAAAACTGTAAAGAAGCGGACATACTTTCTTTCTGAATGGAACGAGTGTTGGTGAGGATGTGAAGAAATTGGAGCCCTCCTACACCGCTGGTAGGAATGTAAAATAGTGGAGCCACTGTGGAAAATAGCCTGGCAGTTCCTCAAAGATTAAACACAAGGCTAACACACGACCCAACCATTCCACTCTAAGGTATATACCCAGTAGAAATGAAAACATATGCCCACACAAAAATTGTATGTGAATGCTGGCATTATTAAGAATGCCAGCTGGGCATTATTAATAGCATGCTGGGCGAATGGCGCATGCCTGCAATCCAAGCACTTTGGGAGGCTGAGGCAGGAGGATTGCTTGAGACCAGGAGTTTGAGAACAGCCTGGGCAACATAGTGAGACTCTGTCTCTACCAAAAGTAAAAAAAATTAGTCCAGACACAGTGGCTCATGCCTGCAATCCCAGCACTTTGGGAGGCCAAGGCAGGTGGATCACGAGGTCAAGAGATCGAGACCATCCTGGCCAACATGGTGAAACCCCATCTCTACTAAAAATACAAAAATTAGCCGGGCGTGGTGGTGAGTGCCTGTAATCCCAGCTACTTGGGAGGCTAAGGCAAGAGAATCACTTGAACCCGGGAGGCAGAGGTTGCAGTGAGCCGAGACTGTGCCACTGCACTCCAGCCTGGTGACAGAGCGAGACTCTGTCTCAAAAAAAATAAAAAAAATAAAAAAGTAGCCAGGCATGGTGGCTCATGTCTGCAGTCCCAGCTACTCAGGAGGCTGATGTGGGAGGATCATTTGAGCCTGGGAGGTCAAAGCTGCAGTGAGCTGTAAACACACCACTGCACTCTAGTCTGGGCGACAGAGTGAGACCCTGTCTCAGAAATGACTGCAATTATCTAGGAGATACAAAAAAAACTAATGAACACTTTAAGGAATAACATGTAATTTCTTATTTACATTCAATTATCAAGATAAGGTTGCAGAAAAATTTTAAAGGAGTTAACGCCCAGTGTCAATTACATTCTAAATAAATCTAGAGTGATACTGCAGAAAGTTGTGTTTTTTTTTCTTTTCTTTTTTCTACTAGCTTTTCAGATTGTACTTGATTTGAAACTTTCCAAAACTGTAAATCTCAGTCTCTGAATAAAAAACAATTTCTTCATTTTTAAGAAAGTGATTTTAACAACAAAATCAAAGTTATCAGTGACTCACCCTCCCTCTCAGCGAGCAGGCGGTGGTAGGTCTCGATCTCCATCTCCAGGCGTGTCTTGATGTCCAGCAGTTATGCATACTCTGTGTGCATAACTGTATTCAATCTCGCCCCAGATCTGGCAGATCTGCTCCTCCAGGATGCTGATATGCATCTTAATTTCTGACAGCTGAGCCACGTAGCCAGCTTCTGTGTCAGCCAGGGTTCCTTCTAGGGAGCTTTGCTACAAATGCCCATGAAAATTGAAGCATTGTCAGAATAACTGCTCAGTATTCAACATATGAATCCTGAAACATATATTTCGTATGGTGAGGGTGTCTCCAAATGAACCACTTAATAGAGATTTACCTTTGATAATTAATACCCAATAATAGTAATAATAGCAAATATTAATCAGAGAGTTCTACTGTAACCATATAGCAATTCCTACTCACTATTAGGCACTGTTCAAGTATTTTATAAATATTGACTCATGTAATTCTCATAACAACCTTATGAGATAGGTACTATTATTCCCATTTACAAAAGCCAGCTTGCTTCAAACAGTGTCTGCAAAACAATTTTTTAAAACTACAGAAGAAAATTGAGTGAGTGCCCCTTTCCCACCTAACATGGCCAAGACAGACTGCAGTTCATGCTGGAGGGACTGGAGGACTCGTTTCAGCTCCATTGTCTCACTCTTGGCCGAGCTAACCGCTTCAGCATCCGTGGAGATCTGTGTCTGCAGGGATGCACTCTGCAAGCATGAAATCAACAAAATACAGTGAAATCATAGAATCTCCAAGCAGTCTGCCTGGCCTTCTGTCTTCTCTCACTTTGCCAGGTTAGGGTTCGGGTTAGCATTAGGGTTGAGCTACCTGCTTGTTGAACCACTCCTTGGCCTCCCTAAGGTTTTGCTCAGCCAGTTCCTCTTACTGTTTTACCTCATGCAGTTCAGCCACTTGGTTAGATCTGCCCCTGGGGCCAAGTTCATTTCTACAGTCACGTCCTCACTGGGCTGTCTCTGCAAAGTGCTCATTTCTTGGCCGAGAAGAAACGCAAAAGTCACAGTGGCAAAAATCCTTTGAGGTTGGGGACCTTGCTGAATGGTGATGGTGATGGGAAGAGTCCCTTGATGAGTTTATTTCTCCTACCTCCTTGGGGTTGTTCTTGAGATAAGCCAGGTCTTCTGCTAGGCGTTTGGACTGTATTTTAAGGTCCCATGTGGTCACATTCAGCTCATGGAGTACTTTTGGCGGGCCATTTACATAGGCTTCCACTGACTGGCAGAGATAGAGCTCGTTTTCATACCTTAGGAGATCTTTGGAATATGATATACGAATTAGATTAACTACTTTGAGAAGCTTTGTTTTAAAAAGGACATGCCCGCTGACATCCAGCTCAGGTTGAAATTCTTTTGAAATATTTAAACAAAGACTATGAAATCATTTTTATTTCTTAATTAATTAATTTTGAGAAGGAGTCTTGCTCTGTCCCCCAGGATGGAGTGCAATGGTATGATCTTGGCTCACTGCAACCTCCGCCTCCCGGGTTCAAGTGATTCTCCTGCCTCAGCCTCCCAAGTAGCTGGGATTACAGGTGCCTGCCACCATGCCTGGCTAATTTTTTGTATTTTTAGTAGAGATGAGGTTTCGCCATGTTGGCCAGGCTGGTCTCAGGTGACCTCCTGACCTCAGGTGACCCACCCTTCTTGGCCTCCCAAAGTGCTGGGATTACAGGCGTGAGCCACCATGCCCAGCCTGAAATCATTTTTAAAAATTCCAATTTTGGAATCTCTTATCATTAAATATACATTAAAATTGGCCTTTTTGACATGAACAGACACTTCTCAAAAGAAGACATTTATGCAGCCAAAAAACACATGAAGAAATGCTCATCATCACTGGCCATCAGAGAAATGCAAATCAAAACCACAGTGAGATACCATCTCACACCAGTTAGAATGGCCATCATTAAAAAAGCAGGAAACAACAGGTGCTGGAGAGGATGTGGAGAAATAGGAACACTTTTACACTGTTGGTGGGACTGTAAACTAGTTCAACCATTGTGGAAGTCAGTGTGGCGATTCCTCAGGGATCTAGAACTAGAAATACCATTTGACCCAGCCATCCCATTACTGGGTATATACCCAAAGGACTATAAATCATGCTGCTATAAAGACACATGCACACGTATGTTTATTGCGGCACTATTCACAATAGCAAAGAGTTGGAACCAACCCAAATGTCCAACAACGATAGACTGGATTAAGAAGATGTGGCACTTATACACCATGGAATACTATGCAGCCATAAAAAATGATGAGTTCATGTCCTTTGTAGGGACATGGATGAAACTGGAAAACATCATTCTCAGTAAACTATCACAAGGACAAAAAGCCAAACACCGCATGTTCTCACTCATAGGTGGGAATTGAACAATGAGAACTCATGGACACAGGAAGGGGAACATCACACTCCGGGGACTGTTGTGGGGTTGGGGGAGGGGGCAGGGACAGCATTAGGAGATACACCTAATGCTAAATGACGAGTTAATGGGTGCAGGAAATCAACATGGCACATGGATACATATGTAACAAATCTGCACATTGTGCACATGTACCCTAAAACCTAAAGTATAATAAAAAATAAAAAAAAAGCTACCTAAAGAAAAAAAAAAAAGAAAAAAAATTGGCCTTTTTTCCTTCAGTGTAGATATTTTATACTAATATATTACATTTATCTGATACTTGGATCTAATTGCCTTTATATACATTTTATGTTAAAAGTAAAAACATAAGTCTTATTTTTTGTCATGGTAACAATTGATATTCTGAAACAAACTCACTTCATTTTGAAGTCATCTGCTGCAAGTCCAGCATTGTCAATTGGGGAAGTCATGCTGGCATTATTAATCGTGGCTGCAATGATCTAGCAGACACAATAAAACTCATGAACATTTTAATGAGTAACATGTCATTACTGATTTACCTTTGACTGTCAAGATATAGTTGCAGAAAAATTTTTTAGTAACTAATGTCCAGTGTGGATTACATTCTAAATAAATCTAGAGTGACATCATGGAAAGTTTTTTGTTTCTTTCCTCTCTCTCTCTCTCTTTTTACCAAATATATATCTGAAACATTCTGCATGGAAAAATTGAGCAAAGAATAAAAGAACAATTTCATATTGTCCTAAAATTTAATACATAAGTACAAAAGAGGTGCCATCACTGAGTTTCTCACCTGGTCCCTGCGATGTTCAATTATTGGATAGTATTTGCTGCAATCTCTTCTAGATCCACTGTCTCCAGACCCAGGCCCAAATTTGTCACACCTCTCCTTGATTTTGTGTTGTCCTCCTCCAGGGCTCTGACTTTGTCTAGGTAATTGGCTAGGCCGTCCTTGAGGTTCTGCATGGCTTACTTTTCCCCTCCAGAGAAAAGCTCCCCGTTGCCACCACCACCTCCCATACAACCACCATACTGCAGAAACCTCCACTAGCACCATCGCCTAATCCAGAACTCCCACAGAATCCAGAGATCCTGCTGAAGCTAGAACCACCTCCTACAGAGCAGTTATCAAAGCCCCCACTAAAGCTATCTCCAAAGCCACTACTAGACCTCCCCATTCAGGCCATAGCTGCCGGCTCCTCTTTGGAAGCCCTGGACAGAGCCACGCCCCAGACCACATCTGCCTCTACTGCTGAAGCTGCTTCCACCAGCAGACAGCCTGGCCAAGCTGCTGCCTCCAGCCCTGGAGGAGGAGACACGGGAAGAGCAAGACATGATGCTCCTGCACACGTTGAGCTTGTCTAGGTGTGAGAGATGGAAGTGAAAAATGCACTGATTTGGACTCCTTGGTCTTTATGTACACAGGTTTTAGGGCATTCATTTCATTTGGCTCTGTCCTTGTTTCACGTTTCCAACCCATTCTAGGTTAATTTATTTTGAGTTAACCTCTCCCTGTTGGGCCAAATAATATTTTAAAAATTGGATAAACATGGAGTAACATTAGATTTGTTATTATTTCACTAGAATTCATTAGTGCTCTACAATCCATTATTTCCTGGCAATCATTTTTTCACCTTCCTAGACCTCTGTAGTTGGCAAATCGTACATTTCTCTAGGTCCATTAAACTCATGCATTTTTCCTTTGTGATTCTGGGAAGATTATTAAACCAGATTCCAGTGTTAGTCACAATTCAAATACTCAGAAGTGATTTGTCAGGAAATATTTCTTTCTTTTTTAACCCAGTAATAATGATGAGTAGCTTTATATTCCCTTAACATTTTGGGGAACAAATTGAGCATTGTAACTATTCTTGCAGAAAGAAAGCCTGACTTTGCTAATTTATGAGGATTAGCTTGGAGAGCACACTTTGTTGATAAGGGTGGGATTGTTAGTAAAGTGTCATTGGATTCTTCTATGCTTTTGAGCAATAATAATGTTTCTTTTTAGCCTCCTGATTCAACAGCCAAAGGAATTGTTCCTCTTACTTCAATCCATTAGTTTTGGCCTACCCCTAAGGATTTTAAAAACATTATTGAGATCTTGTAGCCATAGTTTTCATTAAAAAAATTCAAAGATAAGAGCCCACTTTCCTCATTAATTATGGATGTCTACAATATTTTATTTTACTCTGAAGAGGTAAACCTATAATATTTACCTCTGTCAGCTACGTAGGTGAAAAGGTGATTTCAATGTTTTAAATAGAATACTATAGAAAATTGAATTTATTGAGGTGGATAGCAAGTGCCTACACTACATGTGTCTTGGGCTTTCGTGCATATTACTGACGGAGGGACCCAACAACCGTGTGTGGTAGGCACCTCTTCTCTCCCTCTCTCTCTCTTTTTAAAGCTATTTTCAGTTTTTAGATGGTCTTTTCCAATGTGTAGAGTTTAATACCATCCACATGCTGACAACTCCCACATGCATATCACCAGTCCAGATTTCTCCTGGAAATCCAGATTGGCAAATGCAGCTACCTACTTGACATTGACACTGGGGTGCCAAATCAGCATCTGAAACTCAATGTGTCCAATATTGAGCTCCTAAAATTTTGTCCCCTCCTCTTCAACTCAATAGCTCCTGCAGTCTTCCCCATCTGGGTTAATGACAGCTCTATCCTTTAGCTGCTTAGGCCAAAAACTGCGTTGCCATTCTCTCTGGTCAGGAGTACTGTAGTAGCCTTCTTCTTCTTTTTTTTTTTTTTTTTTTTTTTTTTTAGATGGAGTCTGGCTCTGTCGCCCAGGCTGGAGTACGTGGCGTGATCTTGGCTCACTGCAATCTCTGCCTCCTGGGTTCAAGCGATTCTCCTGCCTCAGCCTCCCGATTAGCGGGGATTACAGGCGTGTGCCACCATCCCTGGCTAATTTTTGTATTTTTGGTAGAGATGAAGTTTCACCATGTTGACCAGGCTGGTCTTGAACTCCTGGCCTCGGGTAATCTGCCCACTTTGACCTCCCAAAGTGCTGGGATTACAGGCATGAGCCACTGCACCCGGCTATAGTAGCCTTCTAACTGACCTGTCTGCTCTTGACCTTACCCCCAAGCTCTTTTCAACACAGCAGAGTGAACCCACCTGAAAGACATGCAACTCTGTAAAACTTACTAGAGGCTTCCCATCTCATGCAGAATAAAAGCCCAAGTTCTCCCTAAATGACATGTGTTGTCTGGCCTCCAGTGGCTCCCGATATCAGCTCCTACCTCTCTTGCCCTCACTCACTCAACACTAGTTCCTCAAGCACACCAGGTCTCAACATCTTTGTGTTTGCTTTGCCTCGAAAGCTCTTCCTTCAGATACCTGCAGGGTTTAGCTCTTTCATTTCCTTCAGGTCTTTACTCAAGTCCACTTTTGAATAGTAAGGGCTTTCCAAGAGAATGTATCTAAAATTCTGCCCCCAGTCTTCTGCTAGTTCACACCTCCCTGATATTTAACATTCTCCTTTCGTACTTTTTCTCTTTGACATTTATCAGTAACCCACTATATGTTTCATTTATTTATCTTGTCCGTTGTCTTCCCCAGCCTACACTAGAATGTAAGCTCTAAGCATTTTTTGGGGTTCTGTTTTGTTTACCCGAGAATCCCCAGTACCAAGAAAAGTGACTTGCATGTAGTAGGTGCTCGACATATATTTTTTTGAGTGAGTGAATTAATGAATAATTAAGTAGAAGCTGTGACAGACACAGAGATGATAGACAGAGATGCTCAGATCTCCTTTCAAGAAAGGACTGACTGCCAGCTGCGAGAGTTATTCACTCCTGCAGGGTTCCCCGGTCCCTATTCTTGCAACTAACCCTGGCTGATATGGTTTGGCTGTGTCCCCACCCAAATCTTATCTTGAGTTGTAGTTCCCATAATCCCCACGTGTCATGGGAGGGACTCAGTGGGAGGTGATTTAATCATGGGGGCTGTTACCCTCATGCTGTTCTTGTGATGGTGAGTGAGTTCTCATGAGATCTGATGGTTTTATATGAGGCTTTTCCCTCTTTTGCTCAGCACTTCTTGCTGCCGCCATGTGAAGAAGGACATATTTGCTTCCCATTTCACCAAGATTGTAAGTTTCCTGAGGTCTCCCCAGCCATGCTGAACTGTGAGTCAATTAAATCTCTTTCCTTTATAAATTACTCAGTCTCAGGTATGTCTTTACTAGCAGGATGAGAGTGGACCACTACACTGGCCAGTGACTCAGCAAGACAGTGGTAGCCAAGGGCATCCTCTTCTTGGGGTGGCCACCAGCCAGTGTCTGACTAAGGGGTTTGAACAGGACCTAGCTTCACTAACACTTGATATATCATCAGGGGCCACTGGACCCAATTTAATTTTTGACTGTCTTTTTAAAGCAGTTCTAACTATTTGTAAGGACTGATACTTTGTGACTTATATTCTTATTAGTCTTCCAAAGAACAAAGAGAAAATTTACTTATTTTTAAAAAAATAGAATGAAGTTTATTCCATCTTATAATTGCCATAAGGATTCACTGGATCCTTTCAGAAATCTAAGACACATTTATGAGATCTTAATGGTTTTATTTTTTTCTATATCTTGAAACAGTTTGCTATTTCATTATCCTAAAAGTTATTTCATCTTCACTCATCAGCTATTCCTAACTATGCTAAAATAGGCTAAAATAAGAAAATGAAAGAATGATGGAATTGCCTGGAAGGATGATACCACAATGAAATAAATCATCATTATTCCATCATCAGTTTTCTCAATGCATTGCCCAAAGTATTAGATCACTTTTCAAGAAGGTATAAGAGAAGTATGGTGATACCAGCTTTGAGCCTGTCTCTCTTTTTTTAAAAATTATAATTGAACGATATTGAAAATTTAGTTTTAGATTTTCTGCCCGTAATGGCAAAGAGAAGAAAATTGAGGAATATGTTTGACAATTATTAGAAAAATCAGGAAATGATGCAAAGGAGAGATAGCAGCACTTTAGACTCTAAAGAGAATGGTGAAGTTGATTGCTTAAGCAGATCTGGGACTATGAATGTCCAGATATGATATTCTAGAATAATTTTCTCTATATCAAGATTTAAAGAGTAATTTATTTACGGTTTGGCTGTGTCCCCACCCAAATCTCATCTTGAATTGTGGTTCCCATAATCCCCACATGTCATGGGAGGGACCTGGTGGGAGGTAATTGAATCATGGGGGCAGTTTTTCCCTTGCTGTTCTTGTGATAGTGAATAAATCTCACGAGATCTGAGGGTTTTATAAAGTGCAGTTCCCTGCACACTCTCCCTTGCCTGCCGCCACGTAAGATGTGCCTTTGCTTCTCCTTCACCTTCCACCATGATTGTGAGGCTTCCCCAGCCATGTGGAACTGTGAGTCCATTAAACCTCTCTTTAAAAATAAATTACCCAGTCTCTTGTATGTCTTTACTAGCTTAAGAACAGACTAATATATCATCTATACTCATTCGACAGAAATAATTTCATCATACAATATTTTGCCACAAGCTCCTGAGCCATTCCATTTTGCTGAAAGAAGGTGGACAGTATTCTTTCATCTTTTATGATGTTCGTTACCAAAATTTATGAGATATGGTTTGCAAGTGCACAGGTGTTAAAGGCAGGTGTGTATACAAAGGTTGATTGGGAGGAAATAGTTAATGTAGAAATAAAAAAATATTAGATTGATTATACAATTGATATTTATAAATATATATATAAAAATGAAAATGTTTTGCAATTATGGAGCAAAGAGGGTGGCTCCTCTCTTAAGAAATCCTGTGAGCTATTAAAGTTCCCAAACTTATTGCATTTTGTTTCTGCAAGTGCAAGAGTTGAAAGTAATGATGAGCTAGAACCTATTACAGATGCATTTGAAATCTGGAATCCATAAATACAGAACAGGTATGTTCCAGGGGCATGGGTGACATGCATTCAAAGGATGTTGCCCATTTTAGGTATATATACTTCCAAAACCACAAAATTATAGAATAAAAATTTGGGTTTTCTATGTTTTAGTTTATATTAACATTTTAAATAAATTCGTTTTGTGCTATCTTTTAAATCTTCTGTATATTATTTGTAAAAGTCACTTGAAATTATAAAAAAAAAAAATGGGCCTATCTGATGCAGTTGATAAATGGTGATGACTTATTTTTGGGGCATGCTAGGGGCTAATGGGCAGTCTTTGCTCCAGAACTCTCATGGGGCTGATACAGACTTTGTTCTGCATCAGTCTGCTAACTATCCCCCAAAAGACTAAAAGCCTGCCTGGTCTTGCTTTCTCCCTTTTCCTTTCATAAGTATTATTCCTTAGGACACCTTTTGATCCTCAAACTCAGTCTCAGCATCTACTCACTGACAGCCAACCTGTAACAAAACTCAAAGAAATGAAGTGACTTTCCCAGATATCTGGGAAGTGTTGGAACTGAGATTCCAACTCAGGTCTATGCACTCATATTATTTGCAGAAGTCTGCCTGGATTTAGGGTCAGAACTAGTAGAGTCCTCTAGTGGTAGAACTCTACTAGTTACCAAGAAGCCTTAACTTAATCTAGAAACTTCCATTTCTTGAGCCATAGTTTTTTCACCTGCAAAATTAAGGATAATAGTTCCTGCCCTACATATAGCAAAGTATTATCACATCAAATGTGAGAGCACAGAGCGCTCTGTAAATTGTAATTCCATATTCAAGCATAAGGTTTGATCATTTTATTGTTGTTTTCTTGCATTTGTACTGTATTATTTATTCCATAAGACCATATGTTTCTAAACCAGGAGGTCAGCCTATCTTCATCTATTGAAAGGTCCATCATAGTCCTCACCATTTTTCTATGTAAATTTGGTGTTCCATTTGATGTCTTTTCTAAGGGGTTTATCTTTGAAATTTTTATATGTAATTATTTACAAAAAAAGATGTAGACCCTCTCTATGGATTCTTTCTGATTTAAGTTTGAGGTTGTAATCAGCTGCTCTCACATACCTTAGCTATTAGGGATTGTAGTTCAGTGTCATAGGTGTGAAGAATGCGTTTTTCAGTTTCATGATGTCATATCTTGCTGCTTCAGTGGAGAACTGAGCTGGCCATGACTCACTCTGAGCTATAATGTCTTGGCAAAACAGAGCTCTGAAATATACCCCTATTTTATTTACACATATATATTTGACTAGCTACTCTATTAATTGAATTGTTCTTTAGCTTATTAATAGTTTTGCTTGACAAAAATGTTGTGTTACGTTTATCAAATGTTAAGACCTGTCGGCAGCTGGGGCAGCATTCCTTACAGTAATTATATGGCTACTAGACTATTCCTCAATCTCATTGCCTAATCAAAAGGAACAGAAAAGATTACATTAAAACAGAAAAAATCTATACTTCTATTTTCTCTGATTTTTTTTTTTTTCTAAAACAAACCCTGAAGAAAATGATTGTTTTGGAGGAGAGGTGGAAAAGCATTGAGGCATGATTCCCTTCTGTGGTGAGTCACTTTCTTCAGTTTGGTTTCATATTCATTTCCAGGCCAGCAGTTGTGAAAGTTTTCAGGGCATTGCCTGTGTCGTTGACCTCCATTTTGCAGTTTAGATAAACCCTGTTTTGACGCTGGTGTTTTTGAAAAGTGGTTAAAATTGTTTCAAATAAAAATATTTTCCCAAATATTTTCTATTAAATTGCATGTATTTTTTCCCCCGATATCAAGTCCAGTAACTTCAAGCAAATTTAGTGAAATTCTCTACCATCTAGAAAAGGCTGAAAAACTTAAAGGAATTCAGATGAATTCCTTTCTATTTTTTTTTTTTTGAGACGGAGTCTCGCTCTGTGGCTCAGGCTGGAGTGCAGTGGTGCGATCTCGGCTCACTGCAAGCTCCGCCTCCCGGGTTCACGCCATTCTCCTGCCTCAGCCTCCCAAGTAGCTAGAACTACAGGCGCCCGCCACTCCGCCCGGCTAATTTTTTGTATTTTATTTAATAGAGACAGGGTTTCACCGTCTTAACCAGGATGGTCTCGATCTCCTGACCTCGTGATCCACCCGCCTCAGCCTCCTAAAGTGCTGGGATTACAAGCGTGAGCCACCACGCCCGGCCTCCTTCCTTTTAAAATTCAAAAATCTTAATTTTAAAAAGTCTTAACTCAGAGTAGTGGTTTCTTTAAGATCTCAAACGAGTTAGTGACATTGCTTGAACAAAGATCCAAGACACCTGCACTTTTATTTGTTTACTGACAAGATGAAGATTATTCTTCCTTACATGGCTTTGTAGATTTTGGTGTTGTATCCAAAGAGGAAGTTGTATTAAAATATCTGAATAAACTGGAACCACATCTTCCTGCCATAACATACAGATTTTAAAGATTAAAGATGGAAATGTTGATAGTTCCAGAATAATTTATTTTGGACAAGGATACATGTAATGCCCGTATTGCTCATATTGTATATTGTATAACAAGGTAATATGAATATTTCAAACTCACTGTGCTGTTTATGATGAACATAGCAGTTAAAAGTTGGTGCTATTGCTTCATTCCTTTACAATTTGTCTATCACTCCATTATTCTGCTTATTTATTATTCTTTTATTATTCAATTTATTATTCTATTCATTTATCAATTATTCTATTTAGTTATTTTATTATTGTTATATATTATATATCTTATATATAATATATAAATAAATATATATCATATATAAATATAAATTATATATATATATTTGAGACAGGGTCTGGCTCTGTTACCCAGGCTAGAGTGTTGTGGAGTGATCTTGGTTTACTGCAACCTCTGCCTCCTGGGCTCAAGAGATCCTCCCCCGTTGTCCTCCCTAATAGCTGCGTGCACCACCATACCTGGCTAATTTTTGTGTTTTTTGTGGAGACAGGGTTTCATTATGTTGCCCAGGCTGGTTATTTATCTTCTATTTTACACATCAGTAGTAAGTCTACTTTTATCAATTATTTAATATTTATTGAGCATCTTGCAAAAACATTCTGCTAAACCTTGGGAATAAAACTAACAAGTAATAGTCCCTGTTCTTAAGGAATTTCATATATAAGCTTGGTCAATATATTGAGACCTTGTCTCTACACAAAGAAATTAAAAAGTTAGCTGGGCATAGTGGTGCATACCTGTAGTCCTGGCTACTCAGGAGGCTGAGGCGGGAGGATCACTTGAGTCCAGGAGTTTGAGATTATGGTGATGTGTGATTGTGCCACTACATTCTAGCCTGGGAGACAGAGCCAGGAGGGGGGGAAACACCCTTCATGTATAATTTTTGTTGTATTTTATATAATCACAGCAAGTCTTCTCTTATGTATTCTTCACCATGTTCAGTAAGTGTCCGAAAAATAATTTACATTTTTTTTTTTTTGCCTGCTGAGAAACAGTAGGGAGATATTATTAATTGTCCAAGTGTTGACCTAGAGGCAGACTCTGGGTTGCAGATGGCTGATTTATCATCTTCCCTTGTTGACAAATAGCTGCCCTAGTTACAGACCCAGTTTCCATGTGTCTTGGTACCAGAAGCTCACTTTGCCATCCCACTACCTACTTCCACTCCACCTTCTGCCACAGGCTTGCAATCATATCCTGCTGCCCAGTAGAACCCAGATTCTCTCCCCAGTTTGCAGCTGAAGTTTTCTGCTGCTGCTTTGCTGCTAAAACCAAAACCCCATCTGTCATCTGCTGCTAAAAAGTTGTGCCATCTCCATAAGGCCCAATCACCCAAATTCCTTTCCACCACCAAACCGTCGAGACCAGTGTAGGACACGCTGTAGAGGAGCACATCTATGTTTCTGCCATTGACTGCTCCAGTGTTCTAGAGTGTTAACATCATAAGTGGGGCATCTAGTCTATCTTAAATTCAACAATGCTATTAAGCACTTCCTCTGTGATAACTACTGAGCTGGGAGCCAGGGATAGCACTTTGATAGATCAATAGAATTTCAGCTACATGTGGTTTAAATAGGGTATTGTGGAACTTTATAACTATTTATACCATTGCTTCTGTGGAGAATTATGTCAAGTTCTAAAAGGTCAGCATGGCATGGCAGCTAAAAAATCCTGGAGCCACATTTTTGTACTTCTAGCTCCCCACTGATTATTTGGCTATTTACTAGCTGTGTGACCTTCAGCACATGACATAACATCTCTGTGCCTTCATTTTCTCATCTGTAAATTGAAGACAATAGCTCCTGCTTCATAAAATTATCACAAGGATTAAATAAGTTGTGTTTGTAAAGGACCAGGAATATAGGAAGTGTGAAATGTGTTATTAAATAAAAACATTTGTTAACAACTCTTGGAATACAACCTTCTTTTGGATTGAGCACTGCTTTTGTTTTTAATGACAAATGGATGTAATCAATAACCATTATGGCTATCTATAAGATTTTAATCACTAGCAGCTCTTAACTTCAAAAATAGAAAGCAAGATTATGCATATGTTGCAATGCATTTTTTTTTTATTTTAAAAGCCCCTCCAAACAATTACATCTAATAAAGAGGTTGAAGAGTGTAGTTTTTTGCTTGACTCATCAATTCTTCAATTAGTGGATAATATTTGTTGTAATTTTTGGCTGGACCGAATCCCTGCTGACTTTGTTGAGTGAGCAGTTTGTTTAATACTGTACCTTGGTAACTAAGGGTTTCTCAGACCAGCTGTTCTTCATGTGGGAAAAGCCCACTGTTGGAGAAGTTGGCCTTTACATTTCGACACTACTTAAACTGCAGGTCTGTTCATCACCATGGAAACCTACACCACCTACACCACTATCCCTAATCTGCCTCAAGTGCCACTTTTCAAAAATATGTCCTAATAATTTATCAGATTAAACATGTTTGGTTCCTTTAAATAAGACATCATTTTCTTGTCTAATCTCTTCTGCTATCAATACTTTTGCATTTCTACATCACTTTTGCAGTTTTCGACTACGTTTGTATGTGTCATTGTAACTGAATACTTATTAGAGCTGTGAGAGGCAATGAGGGCATTTTACAGAGAAGCAAACTGAGTCTCAAAAGTTATGTTTTCCTCTATGCAATACAATCTGTTATGCAAGAATCAGGATTAGAATCTGAGTCTCTTGATTCCCACACAACACTCATTTTCCTACCTAAAGTCCCCTGAGATACAGGGCTTATGGTTACCACCTTCACTGATAGTCTCTGAGGGTGTGTCACTGACCACCCATTTACCTTGAGGAGATGCTAGGCTGAAAGGTGTACACGCCTGCAGAGATGAAGTTTATGGGTAAAAAACATGGTTCTCCCAGTTTTTATGATTTGTTACACATGAAATTCAGTGTTCCCCCGTAAGTTCTGTCTCTTTGTAGTGATTTAAAAATTATCACCACATATTTTATGTTTCATAATGTTTTATTTTTTTGGGAGAAAGAAAGAACCTCCTTGGGTATGTTTGTGTTTTAACTGTGACACAGGCAGATATAGTAATGTATAGTGGTTTTATAACATTAAAATTTTAATCCTTTTTAATGAGTAATATTTTCTTACCTTTTACTCTAATTTCCCCAAATTTGCTTTTGGATCTTCCTTGTGAGACAAGTGTGGTGAACATTATAATTAAACAAAACTTCCCATGAAATCTACCAATTTTCCTATGATTCTGAGAATCACACTTGTTTCAATAACTGAGAGGCATTCTGTCTTTGTCTTGGTGAATTCTCCTTAGTGAAGTGATTATATTTTATTTTCTCTTCATTGGCATTAACCAGTGGCATAAAATTAAACATTTTTGGTTTGCATTGAAGAAAAGACGTGACATCTGATAGTTTGTTGCTATGCCTGCCCATATGTTTTGAAATCGTTTTCCATAAAATTGCTTTTTGGGGAATAACTTTCAAGGGGTTGAGTTTTTTGAAATCCTTGCCAAATTCCTGTGGTAGTGTGTTGAGTGGGAAGAACACTGGACTAGTAGTTTGTAGATCTGGGTTCAAATTCTGTACTTTCACTAAATTGCTTGTGACCCAGGACAAAACAGGTAACATCTCTAATCAGGATCTTGATCTATAAATGATCATCATACTTCTTGTAAGGGTTTTGTGAAGATCAACCTTTACTTTTTTTGTGTATATTAAAATCCTAAAGTAATATATAAATGTAAAGTATAATCACTATTAAATTAATTGCCAGTGTTTGTTTTCTTAAGTTCTGCCTCTAGACTTTAAGAAAAATCTATATTGTAGGTGAAGAGGAAGGAAGAGTGGGTTCTATGTCTCGGAAGATAAATTTTTATGTTAGATTTAAGGCAGTACCCATTTGTAATTTCGTCTTGCATTTCTGGGTTTAGAAACTTAATTGTGGCAACAGATTGAAAATACTACCTTCTGATATGTTTGAAACATGCCTATTTGTATTGCTTGAATTTCCCACTTTTGCTTTAATCACCTGGAAAATGGTTTCAGTGAATGTAAGTTTTTCTTAAGCTTGCCCTGATTCAATTATTTCTCACACAAAAACTTCATCCCTCTTCTATAGTCAAAGCTTCTGAACACTGTTAGATCCCTCTGAGGCTGAGTGGAGATTTAGGTACTCTCAGGGGTAATTGTCTTTATTTTCTGCTGAGGTGACTTCTGTGGAAAGATCTCAAGTCTTTTCTGCAATTGAGCTTTGCGTACATGCATGTGCGGAAGATTGGCAGGAACCCAGCAGATGCTAAACATTAAAGAAGTTCTCTAACAGAGAACTCTTTTTTTTGAGACGAAGTCTTGCTCTGTCGCCCAGGCTGGAGTACAGTGGTGCAATCTTGGCTCAATGCAGCCTCCGCCTCCTGGGTTCAAGCGATTCTCCTGCCTCAGCCTCCCCAGTAGCTGGGATTATAGGTGCCCACCACAAGGCTCAGCTAATTTTTGTATTTTTAGTAGAGACGGGGTTTCACTGTGTTGGCCAGGCTGGTCTTGAACTCCTGACCTCGTGATCTGGCCTCCGCAGCCTCCCAAAGTGCTGGGATTACAGGCATGAGCCACTGTGTCCAGCTTTTTTTTTTTTTTTTTTTTTTTTTTTGACTGGGTCCTGCTCTGTTACCCAGGCTGGAGTGCAGTGGCATGATCTCAGCTCACTGCAACCTCTGTCTCCTGGGTTCAGGCGTTTCTCCTGCCTCAGCCTCCTGAGTAGCTGGGATTACAGGCACCTGCCACTGCGCCAACTAATTTTTGTATTTTTAGTGGAGATGGGTTTTCACTATGTTTGCCAGGCTGGTCTCGAACTCCTGACTTCAGGCGATCTGCCTACCTCAGCCTCCCAAAGTGCTGGGATTACAGGCATGAGCCACCATGCCCAGCCCAAGAGAACTCATTTTAAGGAAAGATGGACTCCATCATGAGCTGTATGTGACGACAGAGCCTAGATGTCCAATTGTGTGGAGGGCTTGAGTGTGGGGTGCTCATGCATGCTAGCAGTTGGGGGTAGGACTTGTAGGGGATGAATGTGCTGAAGTGAAACTCTGTACTATCTTGGGGGCTCTGCACAGGAGACCTCTTCTGCAGGAAAGGGTTAACTCAGCAGGCTTGGGGTGTTCAGATCTTGTACATACCAAAGAAAGGCGTAGCCCTTACCCAGCTCTTGGGGAAAAAGCTCTCAGCTTTGGAATATTCTGCCTGATAGGAGTGTCTTTGTATACCTGGGGCTTTAGGCCACGGCAGAGAGTTTATGCTAACAGTGTGACTTATATTGGGCTACTCTGTATCAGTTTGACTTCTGGAGGGGCTGCAGACTGAGTAGCTGAGGTGAATCATGTGGGCGTCCCATACCTAAGTGACTGACCCCCAGTAAAAACTCTGGACACCAAAGTTTGGGTGAGCTTCTCTGGTTGACATGACTATGTATGCGTTCTCACACATCATTTCTGGGAAAATTAAGTGCTGCTTTTTGTGACTCCAAGTGAAAGAACAATTGAAAGCTTATGCCTCATCTCTCCTGGACATGGCCCTATGTGCCTTTTGCCTTTGCTGATTTTAATGTGTATCTTTTCACTGTAATAAGCCATAACCTTGAGTATAACAGTTTTTCTGAGATCTGTGAGTCCTTCTAGTGAATCATTGAAATTGAGGATGGTCTTGGGGGCCCCAACATACCCCTATAGAATGGAGCTCAGAGAAAAGGTAGAAGGGTGTTTCTCTTCTCCCTTTTTGGATAGAAACTTCCAAGTAATTGTAGCATATCGTGAGACTTGAGAGTATCAGTGGCCTAGCGCAGAGCATTAAATTATAGTGGAAAAGGCCAGTAGCCAGAGGTTTTGTATGTAGTTTTTTATAGGTGGCAACTAAACAACTAGGAAAATTAAATTAGTGCATCAGTGTTAAAAAGACTTCATGGATACCTGTAAACTGGTGGGGAGTGAGGACTTCTGGTTATATTTCAGTTACTAAATCCTCTAGGTAATTTACAAATTATAGCCATGCTCTCAGGTATATAAATATACCTCTTTCCATATTAAGCAGAATGCCCTCAAGAACCAAGGTGGTTACATTTTTCTTCCCTTTTTGGAAAGCCTGCAATTACTTCCTGCCTTTGACACTAGTTCAGGCATGTTAGCCACCTTGCCACACAGAACCTCCCATCTGAGCAGGAAGGTTTGGCTGCAATGAGCGCCATGTTCCTGCAGGTGTAAGTATCACAGAGGGCCGGGCGCAGTGGCTCACGCTTGTAATCCCAGCACTTTGGGAGGCCGAGGCGGGCGAATCACAAGGTCAGGAGATCGAGACCACGGTGAAACCCTGTCTCTACTAAAAATATAAAAAATTAGCCAGGCGTGGTGGTGGGTGCTTGTAGTCTCAGCTACTTGGAGAGGCTGAGGCAGGAGAATGGCGTGAACCCAGGAGGCGGAGCTTGCAGTGAGCCGAGATTGCACCACTGCACTCCAGCCTGGGCGACAGAGCGAGACTCCCTCTCAAAAAAACAAAAAAAAAAAGTATCACAGAGGACATGATTAGGAACAGTGCTGTCTGTATGTTCTTTGTAGACTTGCCATTTTGGCAACACAGTCATTGGAACTAGGTCATTTTCTCCTGAATATTTTTGTTTTAATTGGCTAATTTATTCAACACATTGTCTGAGTCTTATGGTAAAGTAGGGAGAATTGTCATTCACCTTTAAGAGGATTGATAAGGCTGGGCGTGGTGGCTCATGCCTGTCCCAGCACTTTGGGAGGTTAAGGAGGGAGGATTGCTTGAGCCCAGAGATTTGAGACTAGACAAGGCAACATAGGGAGACCCCATCTCTACAAAAATAAATAAATAAATAAGAGAATTGATAAGATGAAATCTCTCATTCTTTGTACCAGAAATGGCTCTGAATCAAACACTTCTCATGAGGCATTAGTTTCCTCAAGGGGAAGTGACACGGACTGGTCTCTAAGCTCTCTTATATCTTTAAAGTTATCTGATAACATACAATTAATTTTTAAATTTTTATTTCTTTTTCACCGTAGTAGCTACATTGATTGAGGGTTTCATATGAACCAGACACTCTCCAAAGTGCATAGATTAGATATTTAATCATCACACCAACTCTCTGAATAGGTGTTAATATTATTATCACCATTTTACAGGTGAGGAAATTGAGAGACAAGGTAATTAGATAACTTGCCCAAGAAAACACAGCTAGAAAGGGTAGAAATAGTTTTAAATCCAGAAAATTCGAGGCTTGTTCCCGTAACCACTCTTCAGTGTTGCCTTCTCTGACAAGTAAGGGACTACATTTTCTTTAGCTTGGTATGTTCCTTTGATTCATTAATAAAATGAATTAGAGGAAAAGGTCCAAGCCATGGTGCCCTGACCTGCTCACCGAGGCTGGAACCACTCAGCTGTAGTCTGAATCCTCATAGGACTACGGCTCCTGATCGTGTTCTCATGCCCTGGAAATTGATCACCTGGAATTGTGGAAATAGTTCTATGTATAACCACTAGGCCATTCCTGAGGCTACAGATGGTTTCTGAAAGATTTTCTAAGATGTGAATAAGAAGAAAACAAAGGAAAATGAATAAAACCAGGCATGATATCCAAAATAGTTAACAATTATATGGCATAGGCATGGATGAGTCAGAATGAATACTGGCAGCTGGTAAGTCTGGATTGGGGTCCTGGATCCCCCTGCTGTGCCTAGCATGTTTGGTTACTGATGGTGTGCAGGGGGTCATGGGCAAATCCTGCGGCCATCGTTGAGGCCATTCAGGGGTCCTCTGAGCAGTGGCTACTTATCAGCCGTATGAGCTATTTTGGTATTTTATTATATTATTTATTTATTTAGAGACAGGGTCTCAATCTGTCGCCCAGGCTGGAGTGCTGTGCTCACTGCAACCTCGACCTCACAGGTTCAAGCAATCCTCCTGCCTCAGCTTCTCAAGTAGCTGGGATGACAGGAGTGCACCACAAGTCCTGGCTTATTTTGTGTATTTTTTGTAGAGATGGGGTTTTGCCGTATTGCCCAGGTTGATCTCAAAATCTTGGGCTCAAGCAATATGCCTGTCTTGGTCTCCCAAAGTGCTAGGATCACAGGTGTGAGCCACTGTGACCGGCCAATTTTGGCATTTTAATGACTTGTGTCGGCACTTTTGTGGCCCTTGCTGTAACTTTGTACAAATTAGAAGAACATGCCTCCTTTCCTGGGCCCTCAGCTTGGAGCACGGAGTGTGGGCTGGGCACCTTAGTGCAGGGAGTAACATGCCAAACCTCATAGGAGACCTTTGTAATAAATATTCTCAGTTGAGAGTGGAAAGGGAAGTGCATATCAGAACTTCTAGTAGGGCTGGGATGCTGTTTCCACATTTACCCCAAAGGGCCATACATTCAGCTGAGCTGCTTTATAACATGATCAGCAATGGTCATTCTTTGCAGTTTGGCCATGTTACCACAGAATGGTTTCTAGTTATGATACAGATTATGGCCAAAATTTTTGCCTACATTATCTCAGGAAAACTACTGTATAATCTGCCCCTTTTCCCTAATTGATTATCTGATTGTCTTTAATAGATGCCTTTGGATATTTATGAAGCTAAGTATGGCACAGGGTAGAGTAATCCTAGTTTATTTTGGTACTGAAGAGCTTCAATAATTAATTATTTAAATTCCTTTTAGAGTGAATCTGAATAAAGTCTGTAGTTTAGTTGATAGTACTGTACTAATGTTAATTCCTAGTTTTGACAAATGTACTGTAGTTACATAAGATATTAATATTAGAAGATACTGGGTAAAGAATATGTAGTAACTCTCTATGGTCTTTGCAACTATTATGTAAATCTAAAATTATTTCAAAATAAAAGGTTTTAAGAAAAAACAAAACAAAAATTAAATTCCTTTTAGGCCTTAGGTGCTGCTTTGAATTAGTTTTGGTACAACTTGAGTCATATCATTCATTCATTCAGCTCTGAGTTTAGTACTGTGCTAGGTGGTAAGGATTTGAAGATGATTGAAACAGCCCTTGTTTGCAAGAGCTTACATTTGTTTGCAAGAGCCAAATCATGAGATGAATGGGTAAACAGACAATTCCAACACAGAGTGAAGATAGGGTCCATAGGTGCTATAGGATGGGTGTTCTGGGAGGACCCCCACAGCAAAATGAGTAGAAACCTTCACAAACAGCCCATGCTTCCACCATATCATGTGTAGGTTACTGCAAGAGTCCCCTGCATCCACTCCAGGCTTCCTGCATTCTCCGCACTACAAGTGGAGTGATTTTTCCAGAATCACGGCACTCTAGGGTCTGAACATAACCATGGCTTCCCGTTGAACTTAGAATGAAGTGCAGATTCCTCCACGGCCTCATCTGATCCTCCCTCTTCTTTGCTCGCTCTGCTCCGGCCACTCTGGCCATGCTTCTATTTGTGGGACATGCCAGCCTTTTTCCTGCCATGCCAGGATCTGTGCGCAAGCTGCCTGCAAAACTTCTTGTGGTTGATTGCTTCGCATCATTTGGGCCTCAACTCAAACGTCATCCCTCTGAGAAGTCTTCATTGACCACCCTTTTCAAAGAAGCCACCCCGCTCCTGTATTGGTCATGTTTTTAATTTTCTGTATTTTATGATATTTCAATACCTCAAAAACTTGCTGGCTGGGGACAGAATGCCCCTCCCTGTGCTAGCCAATTTTTAGAGATAGCAAAGTGCTCAGCCAGGAGCACGTCTTTCTTACACAAACCAGCCACTCCTGAGTCTAGAGCTCCAACCACCTCCTTAGCTAATTCACACACCAAGCCATACTTCCCCTGCCCTACATCACCCCAGGGCCAGGTACCAGGCACCTTATAGACCAAAGCACACTGGAATTAATTCAAACCAGTCCATCTTAAGCTGCCTACCCTACCCTGCCTTGGCTCTCCTCTGGAAACCCCAATAAAAGCTCTAGCCTAGGCTCTTTCTCCCATTCCTTTCTGCCTCCTGGCCCACATCGGTGCTCCCCACGTGGTCTTGCACAGAATGACATGCTTCCTTCTCTGGGAAACGTAAGTAATACAAATCTTTAGTGGCACCAGCCCCTCTGTGTTGTCACTCAGTTGTGCCTCTAAATTAAATCCCAGGTATCATTTTAATACACAAGCTCCATGAAAGCAGGGGCCAGTTTGTCTGCATTCCCCTAGATTCACACTCCCCTAGAATTGAAGTGGGCACTGTATTGATATCTGTTGACCAAACTAATGGATAACAGACATCAGTCATCCTTTGCTCAAACTGACATATCCACATTTTTCTACAAAGATCAAAGGAGAAATAGAACAGAGTTGGAATTATTCCACACAAAAACTATGAATACACAGTTTTTGATTAATAATTGTGAGCATTCTCCAAGGGGCAGAGTGATAGGTGTTTTAAAAGAACAAATCAGAAATGTTTGCAGAGATAAAGGTGAAGACTATGAAATATCAATTTCAATGCTATCCTCCACCTTCTCTTAGATTATCCCTAACTGAGTATACATCTACCATTTGGGCAGTTTTATTATCTGTGCAGGTCTATGCAGATATAACTTTAAGCTTAAATAAGGACAGATGCAATATTATAAGATTTGGTTTCCCTATGAAGTAAGACTTTATCTGGTAAGACATTAATGTAAATACCTGAAAATCTCATAATTGCTGTGAACCAAGAATTAGCAGTGAAAGCAGCCACAGTGGCAGATGGAAGAGAAACAGCTTTGCTACGGAGCCATGAAGACACACTGGCTACACTGTGTTAGTGGAAGCTCTGGAAACATCTCCGGAAAGTTGTTCTCTTTCTGCAACATAGTAGTTATTCTATTTCAAAAATCACTTTCCAAATGAAGTCGTTCTATTACTGAATAAGAGTCTTATTTTTGAGAACATTCTTGATTATTGTTATTAAACGGATGGGAACAGTGGCACAGAACCCAAGGGGCATAAAAACAACAAAGTGTTTTCTATTTGGCAGGGAATGTCTTTTATGAACACATTTGTTGGGGCTGTATTGTTTGATCTGGGAACTCAGGACAAACGACGCAAACAAAGTCTCCTGACTTACCTTAACTCTCCTCCCTCCTGGGTTCCTCTGACCTTCTTTTTTCTGTGTTTTTTTTTTTCTTTTTGAGACAGGGTCTTCTCTACCGCCCAAGCTGGAGTGCAGTGGTGTGATCATAGGTCACTGCAGCCTCCATCTCTGGGGCTCAAGTGGCCCTCCCACCCCACCCTCCCAAGTAGCTGGGACTATAGGCACTCTACACAATGCCTGGCTAATTTTTTTTTAAGTAGAGATGAGGTCTTGCTATGTGGCCCAGGCTCGTCTAGAACTGTTTACTTCAAGCCATCCTCCCCCCTCAGCCTCTCAAAGTGCTGGGATTACAGGTGTAAGCCACTGCTTCCGTCCTAACTCTGTTTTCTAATTCATGTCTATCTGCATCCTCATCCATTGCTCAGTGTATTCCTGACCTCGGGTCTTTATCGTCTGCAGAGTTCTTCATTCTGATCGACTTTCAAGGTATCAGTGGTTACCTCTCTCCTATGCCATCCAAAACCTCCCCTCCTGCTCCAATTCTTTCTCTTAGAAAATTGATTGTTCTCACCTTCGTGCTTGTGTTCTAAGCTAAACTCACCACCTTTCCATTCCACTGACATCCCTTTTCAGTTTGCTACATCTCTCAATAGCGTCATTATTTTCTAGTCATTCAGTAATTTTCTTTACTTAAAATATTGGTATTATTTTTATCATCTGCTTAAAAGTTTTTCATTGTATAATTTCCTGCATGCAAAAAATTTAGAAATTGTGTAGTTTAAATAATAAATAATAGTAAAGCATACTTGTATCTTAGAGACCCTGCTGTTTCTTCCCAGTGATATCTCCCCTATTACTGCTCAGATATCAACACTATCCTGAGTTTTCTTTATTACTTGCTGTGACATAATAAGAAATATATAGTTGGTTTTTGTCTCTATTTCCTGGCACAGAGCTTCTAAAATCCTTGTAATTTCCTGAGTGATGGAAACATCCTTTCTTGTCCTGACACAGAGCTCCTAAATCCTTTGACATTTCCTGTGTGATAGGAGCATCTTTGATTCTAATGAGGTGACTCTTGGTGGGCCCGTGAGTAGCTTTAGGATGGGGGCTGGCTGCCAGAAAGACCAAACCTTGATGAGAAGCCTTGACACTTCAGCCCTAACCCTTCCCCACTCTCCAGAGAGGGGACAGAGACTAGAGACTGAGTTAATAATCGATCATGCTTACATGATGAAACCTCAATAAAAGCTTCTAAATGAGGGGGTTCAGAGAGTTTCTCGATTGGTGAACACATCAAGGTGCTGGGAGGTGGCCCACCCGGAGAGGGCATGGAAGCTCCATGTTCCTCGCCCCCGACCTTGCCCCGGGCATCTCTTGCATTCAGCTGTTGCTGAGTTGTATCCTTTATAGTAAACCCACGATAGTAAGTAAAGCACTTACCTGAGTTCTGTGAGTCATTCTAGAGAATTATTGAACTTTGCGGAGGGGGAGGTTGTGAGAACCCTGAATTTGTAGCCATATCAGACAGAAGTGTGGGTAACCTGGGGGCCTGATACTTGTGGCTGGTATCTGATGTGAGGACAGTCTTGTGGGACTGAGCCTTTAGACATGTGGAGTCTGACACTAACTCCAGGGTGTTAGTGTTAGAATTGAATTGAATTGTAGGACACTGAGATGGTGTCAGAAGGGAAGAAAACCTTTCACCTGCCTTTAAAAAAAGTTTTGCTATCTACATATGCACCTCTAAACAGTGTCTTCTTTAGTTTTTCTATTTGGAACTTTGTACAAGTGGAATCCGCCTTATGCATTCTGCTGGGACTTGCTTCCTTCGTTTGGCTTTAGTTTCTGTAACTCATCATTGTTGATGTGTGTGGCAGTTGTAGGTTGGATTCTCTGGGAAACAGAGTCAGAGCTGAGTTAACTGTGCAGGGTGCTTATTAAAGATTGCCCTGGGATCAATACCTGTAGAAGGGGAGAAAGAAGCAGGATTGGGCACAGGTAGAAAGTGAGTTTCCATGAGGAGCTCTGGGGCTCAGTATTGTCCTGAGTGGGGCCAAGATGGCCAAGCCTTTATACTCCTGTATCAATCATTCATTGGATGTAGGGTGTGAACTCAGGTGAGGTGACACTGCAGCTGAAGCAACCCCTGAGGGGCTGATGTCTGAGGACTGCCTGCTGCCAATACCTATGCAGCTGGGATGAAAAGCTCTCCATTGGAAGGCTTCTGGATTTGGATAGCCAGTGGGATCACAGCATCACCACAAGGTTTGTAGTCCATTATTTTCCACTGTTGGATAGTATTTTTTGTTATAGACTTCACTTTATTTATCCATCCTACCATTGATGGCTAGTATTTGGGTTGTTCCTAGTTTTTTACTACTATGAACAATGTTGCATGAACATTCTTGGACATGTCTCCTGGTGCACCCATGTAAGGGTCTTTCCAAGTTCTAGACCTCCTTAATCTGTTTGGTCTGCTGTAACAAAATACCATACACTAGGTGGCTTATAAACAACAGAGATTTATTTCCCACAGTTCTGGGGGCTGGGAAGTTCAAGATCAAAGTGCCGGCCACTTTGATGTCTGATCAGAGTCCACTTCCTGGTTCATAGATGCCACCTTCTGTACCGTGTAACACTGTGTCCTCACAAGGTGGAAGGGCAAGGGAGTTCTCTGGGTCTCTTTATTAAGGGCACCATTCTCAATCATGAGAGCTCCACCCTTATGACTTAATCACTTCCCAAAAACCCCACCTCCTCATACCATCCGCTAGGCTTCCACATAGAAATTTTGGAAGATTGTAAATATTCAACCCACGCATAGAATATGCATATATCCAAGTTGATTAGGTGAAAGCGAATATTCGAAGTTCAGAGTTACAACCTCACAAGAGTATGAGTTTCTGTTGCTCCACATACTCATATATATTTGATGTAGGAAGACTTTTTGATACTTGCCAAGTTGGGAAGTGTGAAATGGAAGCTAACTGTGATTTTTAATGTGCGTTTCTCTGGTTACTAATAAGGTTGAGTATATTTCATGTTTATTGAATGTATAGATTTCCTCTTCAGTGAGGAGCTTGTTCAAATTTTTGTGCCATTTTTAATAGGGCTGTCTCTTTTTATCCTTTATCCTCTTTTATGCTTCTCTTAATCTTATCTATGTGTCTATCCATCTATCTACTTACCTACCTAATTTTTTTCTCTCTGTGCTGAAGTCTGGATAATTCCCTCATTCTACTTTTCAGTTTACTAATTCTCTCTCCCACTGTGTCTAATCTACTATTGGATCTAAACGTTGATATTTTAAATGTTATTTCTTACCTTTGTTATATCTAGAAGTTTATATTTGGTTCTTTTCAAATATCCTTAGTCATTCTTTATAGTGTTTTGGATTCTGCTCATATTTTCAAAGTTTTATTTTTAAAAGTATATTGATCATTTTTTATGCTCTATATTTTAAAATTGTTTCTATTGGCTCTTGCTCATGGTAACTTGTTTAGCAATTTCTGATTATCAACAGCTAATTTTCCTTAAAATTTTATTTATGAGAATCATTTGAGGCCTGGGATGATAGTGGGTTTATCTAAAGAGAATTTGCATTTGCTTCTGTTAGGCCCCCAGGGAGGTACCAGTTGTTAGGAACCCTCTTAAAGTAAATTCCCAGCTTCAAGTTATTTTCATGTAGCAAGATAGTGTGGATTTTGGCTATAACCCTATCCAAAGTTTAGCTTGTAACCATATATTCTCAGAGTTAATTTTCCCTCTTCCCTTTATGCCAGTGGTTGAGACAGGGAACTTTCTTTGCCGTTCTCTGGCAGGGAGGTGAGTTTATTTCTAGGTCATGCTTGTACTGCATGTATGGCTTTTTGGGGCTAACACTTATAAGGAAGGGTCTCTGTTTATACTCCTCATCTTAGGCAGGTGCTATGTTTTATCTCCTGTCCTTCATACTCTGTGAGGTCATAAGCACTGAAGTCCAAGTTCACAGCTGCAGCAAATGCCTCAAAGTGCAAGCCATCTTCAGATTTCTCCTTTTCTCTCTGGGTTCCTTCCTTCACATAGTGTTTGGTCAGGGTTTTCCTTGTTATTACAGCTTATTAATTTGAAGTCCTAATTAGGTAAAGGGCGTCAGGCTGGTGGAGGCAGGAAAAAGCAAAAAGATAAAGCAAATAAGCTACAAGTCTGCCTTTCTTCATGGTCCGGGACACACAGCCCTCCTGCGAAAATAATTCACAATCTTCCTGCACCCAACTATCACCAGACACCTTCAAGTTAGCTCACTACAAGCTTTGCATTGTCAATACTAAACAAAGCCCTCTTCAACAGACAGCATAAACACCATCCTATGAAATCTCCAGCAAGCCTTTCTTTCTTTGCAGTCAGCTTCTCTTCTTCTGATCCTGCTTGTTGCCTCCTCGCAATGTATTTTCCTACTTTCTCTAATAAATCTCCCTTTTTTTTTGAGATTTTTTTGAGACAAAGTCTTGCTCTGTCATCTGTGGTGGAGAGTAATGGTATGATCTTGGCTCACTGAAACCTCTACCTCTCGGTTCAAGTGATTCTTCTGCCTCAGCCACCTGAGTAGTAGGGACTACAGGCACATGCCACCATACCCGGCTAATTTTTTGTATTTTTAGTAGAGACGGGGTTTTGCCATGTAGGCCAGGGTGATCTCGAACTCCTGACCTCAAGTAATCCATCTGCCTCGGCTCCCAGGGGAGAGATTAAAGGCTTGAGTCACTGTGCCCAGCCAAGTCTGCCTTTCTTTATCTACTACTCTCTTGGTAAATTCTTTTACCCGTGTGCCACCGGCCCCATCGTTGCTCCCTTGTATCAATTAATGCTTTTTTTAAAATTTGAGACAGAGTCTCTTAGGTTCAAGCGATTCTCCTGCCTCAGCCCCTGAGTAGCTGGGATTACAGGCATGCACCACCATGCCCAGCTAATTTTTGTATTTTTAGTAGAGACAGGGTTTTGCCATGTTGGCCAGGCTGGTCTCGAACTCCTGACCTCAGGTGATCCACCCATCTTAGCCTCCCAAAGCATTGGGATTACAGGTGTGAGCCACTGTGCCTGGCCAATTAATGCTTTTAAAAAGATTTTAAAAGGATTTTATCCAGCATTTTTAGTTGCTTCCAGTAGGAGAACCAGTTGAAACCAAGTCTCCTGTATCATCTCTTGATTCTCCTTTTTACCCCGTGACTGTTCCTATTGATTGTTCTTCATAGATTTTCATTCCTCTACCTACTGCTTAAATGTTGAAATTCCCATTTTAGAACAGGACCCCACTTCTTTTTTATTTTACATATGTACATTTATCATATTCATTCTCTTTAATATAATGTTTCCTTCAGTAAATCTTACTGCCTCTCTACTCTCTAATGGAGATAACTGGTAGTTCATCCCATGTGAAGACTGGCTTCTGGCGAGACATCCCAGGCCCCTCACCTTGGAGGACACAGGAACACAGGGCTTTAGCCTTCCCAGCGAGCCTATTATGTTCCCTTTCTCTCTTCAGAGACCCGTCCATGTCTCTCTACTTTTCTCCTCTGCTGTCAGAGAAGTACGAAAGGTCACTCAGGGGGCCTAGAGTCTCTTCATTCAGGCCAAGACTTTCACTCTTCAAAAACTCATAATTGGAACAATCACTGGGGACCAAGTTGGTGCAAAGCACAGGCTTTCCTGTATGATGAGAAGCTGGTCAAGGATGTGTAACGTAAGCTCTCCTTCTTTTAAAAGCTTACAGACTAGTTAGGGAGAGGGAGACACCTGACTCATAGCAGCCGTGACCTTTTATAGTTTTAATTACCAACTTTAGTCTTACATGTTTCCAATATAAAATACTTCTTCTGGTTTTAGATGTGTATATTTATTCATTTATTGAACAAATATTTAATGTGTACCTACCATATGCCAGATACTGTCTAGTTACTGGGGGTATGATGTTGAACAAAATGGGTCATATCCCTGCCTTAGAAAGCTTACATTCTGGTGCAGAGGAAGGAACAACAAATACGAAATAAAATAAATAAACAAGATAATTTCAGGTGCTGATGAAGGTTCTGAAGGAAGTAAGGCAGTGTGATGTACTAGTGACTTCTGCTGGAGTGGTCAGGGACAGCTCTTCTGATGAGAAGGATCAAAAGGAATTAGCCATGGGAAGATCTGGGGAAGAGCATTTCAGGCAGGGGACACAGCTAGCACAGAGGCTCTGAGGCAGGAATGAGCTTGCTGTATCCAAGGAATAAGAGGAGGGTAATATTTTTAGGGCTCTGGGGGAAGTGAGGGCATAAGATATGAATAGAGAGATAAGCAGAACCAGGTCACATTGGGCTCTGGAGGCCATAGAAAAATATTTAAATTTAGTCCTAGGTACATCAGGAATCCACTGGAAGATTTTTTTTTTTTTTTTTGAAACAGGGTCTCTGTCACCCAGGCTAAGGTGCAATCACTGCTTTCTGCAGCTTCAACCTCCTGGGCTCAAGCAATCCCACTGGAGGATTTTAAGAAAGGTAGTGATGTATTCATCTTTCTCTCTGTCCATGTATATGAAGAGATTAACCATTGTGTGTGTGTGTGTGTGTGTGTGTGTGTGTTTAAAGTCACCTTTGTTGGAGTACAATCAGTGATGTGCTGGTAAATGTGTAATAACCAGGTTTCAGAGGAGGAAGAATTTCTGATTTGTAGGGTTTGCTAATTTCTGCAAAAGTGTAAATATCTTCTCCATTGCTGACATCAAGCTACCAAGTGATATCACTAAGTGAGGGGTCAGGAAGAGACGTGCAGAAGGGGCTGTCATGAGATGGTAACAGTTCTAGCACACGACTGGGTATATTCCAAACTTATATTAAAATTCACCTTTTTAAGTTGTTCATGTCTATGAATCGTGACATATATAGCTGTGTAAGGATTTACATTCGGAATCATCGCTCTGGTCAATAAGTGTATTAGTCCATTTTCATGCTGCTGATGAAGACTGGGAAGAAAAAGAGGTTTAACCGGACTTACAGTTCCACATAACTGAGAGGCCTCAAATCATGGTGGGAGGCGAAAGGCACTTCTTACATGGCAAGAGAAAATGAGGAATATGCAAAAGCGGTAATCCCTGATAAAACCATCAGATCTTGTGAGACTTATTCACTACCATTAGAACAGTATGGGGAAAACTGCCCCCGTGATTCCAATGATCTCCCACTGGGTCCCTCCCACAACATGTGGGAATTATGGGAGTACAATTCAAAATGAGATTTGGGTGGCGACACAGAGCCAAACCAAAACCATATCAATGAGGGAGGATTTGATGATAGATGGGGAATAGTGGTGTAAATTTCTTCAGCACTTAGACAATTACAAGATTTTTTTTCTAAGTGGAATTTTCTCTGAGATTGTAATATTTTTGTTTCACATAATCTAATGGGGAACATAATTAGGCCTGTGGCTAAGATTGTATCAGAAGCAGGCAATAAAAACAATTCAGAGATAATTACAATACACTTAAAAGACTTTTTTTCTGCTTTATATTTTCATATAGAGGCTGAAACCATTTTTTTGAATAGATTATAATATGGATAATCCATCCATACAGGATAGAGGGTCAACTAAATATCTAGAGGTAATATCTGATCTGAGGAAATTATGTTTTTAATTAATCTAATTTATTTCCCTTTAGTAGAGATAAATCTGTTGGTCAAGAGAGTTATAAACATCAGCTACAACTTTGTAGTAGAAGTGGATGGCTCTATTCCTATAACTTGGATTCTAAACTAAAACTTTGCTATAACCTCTATTACATTTGGAATATTGTTTAAAATATATATCCAAAAGTAAAATGAGGTTGAGAATTAATCATTATAAATATCGAGTATTAAAAGTAAGTATTAGCATCTGTCAAATGCTTATCCCATATGTGCACTTTGCAATAAGTTATTTCTTTAATCTTTACAATAACCATTTGAAAGAACTACTTTTATTGTCCCCATTTATACATGAAGAACCTGAAATGTATGCATTTTAGTTATTACTAAAGGGAATAGGCTTCTTGGTATGTCAAAATATGGCAGATTGGGGATTTAAATAGAAGTACTTTTATGCTTTCTGAATTTGTCTCAGTTTGAATTATAGGGTAAGCCTTATGAAAACCTATGAGGAAATCTATTATTTTGAAAGAGTTTTTATATAAATAAAAGCTGTTAGATGTTCACATATTTATATTGCACACATAAACATTCTAAGGACAATATCACCAATGATAACTTGCTAAAGAAGAGGTTTATTGAATACAAAGAATTGACAACAGATTTTGTAGGATAATCAAATGAGTCATCATATTTGTGTGTGGCATTCTTCCAGATGAATGAGGAGATGCTGTCATTGATTGTCCAGAAAGAAAGTAACAGAAAGACAACAGGATACACATTTTTCTTAGACATGTGCATTTTTCTGGACAGATACATAATGCCTTTTCTTCGCAGGGGGTATGTGGCATACGTTCTCTGTTGCATCTCAAATTAATTGCTTTGAGATTTCTCTTCCAGTGAGTGGAGTCTGGTGGTAAGTATTTTGCTGCGTTGGTCTACCTCCTCAAGAACTTTCTTAACCACTATGGCTTTGGCTGAGTCTGAAAATTAAAAATTAAAAGGAGATTTTATGTAGTTAAAAAATGAATAAAAATTATATCATTTAAAGGAATGATAGGATTTGCATATAGAATGAACTTTGCACTAAGCACAAATACTTAGACTCATTTTTGGTTAATAATTTTGATTATTTGGTTAGGAAAAAACATAGTGACATGTTACTTTGTTTAAAATTAGCACACATCGCTAACATTAGACATCTAGCACATATGGATATCCACTACAAATCTTTATTGTATGTATTCTCACCAAGCCATAGTAATATAAGAACAATCAAGCTATGCATTAAAAATGAAGTAGTTGGGTATATATACCCAGAGGAATAGAAAGCATTCTACCATAAAGACACATGCATGTGAATGTTCATTGCAGCATTATTCACAATAGCAAGAACAAGGAATCAACCTAAATGCCCATCAGTGACAGACTGGATAAAGCCATAAACACCATGGAATATTATGCAGCCATGAAAAAAACAAGATCATGTCTTTTGCAGGAACATGGATGGAACTGGAGGCTATCATCCTTAGCAAACTCATGCAGGAACAGAAAACCAAACACCACGTGTTCTCACTTATAAGTGGGAGCTAAATGGTAAGGACTTATGAACACAAAGAAGGAAACAACAGACACTGGGTTCTACTTGAGGGGGAAGGGTGGGAGGAGGAAGAAGAGCAGAGAAGATAACTGTTGGGTACCGGACTTAATTCCTGGATGATCAAATAATATGCACAACAAACCTCTGTGACATGTGTTTACCTATGTAACAAACCTTCCAATGTACCCAAACCTAAATTAAAAGTTAAAAAATAAAAAAAGTAGCATAGCACAACAGATTTCATTTTAATTACCTTTGACTTGACTTCCCACATTTCCAGATCCATAATCTTTAGACTTGTAACCCCCAGACTTACAGGCTCTGTGAAAACATCACAAAAGAGGGTGATTTAGAGAGAACCCCATCAATTCTAGGTTCACCATATGGTTTTCTTTAACTCTTTGGTATTTTCAACTGTGTAACCCAGTATTTGATTTGTAGTGTTTGCTGATTTCTGTAGAGGTATGAATACCTTTTCCATTGCTGATATCAAGTTACCAAGTGACATCACTAAGTGAGGGGTTAGGAAGAGATAGGCAGAAGAGGCTGTCATGAGATGGTAACAGCAGTTCTAGCATGCCACAGGGTGTATTTGTACAACTTAGGTTGAAATTCGCCCTTTTAAGTTTTGCAGGTTTATGAATTGTGACAAATGTATATAGCTGTGTAAGGATTTACATTTGGAAGCATCACTCTAGTCAATGGGGGAGGGTTCGATGATAGGTGGGGAAGAGTGGTGTAGATCACTTCAGCAGTCAGGCAATTACAAGATATTTTTTCTAAGTGGGGTTTTCTCTGAGACTGTAATGTTTTTGCTCTGCTTCAGCATTAAGAATTGATTTTTTTTCTGTATGATTCCTTTTATATTAACATCAAGAATGGATAAAATAGTAACTGCCAAGGGAAGTGGGGCACAGAAGAACTTTCTGGGGTGATGAAAATGCTCTTCATTGTGAATTCAGGAAGCTTCCTGCTCCTAACAACCCTGAGCTCTAGACTTCCAGACCTGTGCCCATGGGACTTTATCAGTGCTATGAAGACAGGATTCTGTCTTCACGTCATGAAGTGCTGAGCTTCAGAAACCATTTCCAGAGTCAGAATCCTTGTCCACATATTGAAACTCCATTTAGCCTCCTGTTTGTTCTTTTCACTCTAGAAGTGATATTTTCAATGTTCAATACCTTAAACTCGGTGCCTGCTGCATATTTGTTTGTTAAGATGTTAATTTGTATCTTGGCAGTCGAGTGTGTATTATATTTAATATTTAGCATTAATGATAGCAAATGCATGCAGCCAAATTATGTCCACTTTCCAGTGGAAAGTGGGATCTAACTTGCAAGCAGATTTTCAGTATATTACGCCATCCATGCAAATTATTTTACCTACCCATCATCTCCTCCTATAAGGAGACAGTAGGTCTCAATTTCTTTTTCCAGGTGGAGCTTGATGTCCAGGAGCTGTTCATACTCCAGCTTCTGGCCCTCGGTCTCGGTTCTGACCTGGTGCAGCTGCTCCTCCAGGGCCCCGATCTGAGCCTGGATCTGCGCCAGCTGCGCACAGTAGTTGCTCTCGGTCTCTGTCAAGGAGCACTCCAGGGAGTGTTTCTGTCAGGAAGCAATAAAGAGAAGCTGAGATGGAGATGCAGATATGCAGGGATTTCTTTGATATATGATTTTCTCCTGTTGTTAACTTTACATATAATTGTTTCAGATTTCACATGGACAGATAGTTAAGACTCTGTGATACTGCTTGAGCATGAGCAAATCTTTCTTTTTGGTGGAATAAACCTAAAGACATTCGTGTAGTTTTAGCTGTCAGCTATACAATCCTGTTCTTTCGTTATGTTTTGAGGCAATTATAAAAATATACATTTCAATATTGTTAAGGTTTTTAAAACCACCTGGCAAGTATCTAACACGATGACCTGGGAGATGGTAAAAAATTGTTCTTTTCATACCGTGGCTAAGAGAGACTGAAGTTCAATTTCCAGGGTCTGAAGAGTGCGCTTCATTTCAGTCAGCTCATTCCGGGCTGAGGTTGTGGCTCCGACATCCTCAGAGATCTGCTGCTTCAGGGAGGCGCTCTGAAATGACATAAGTGAAAGAGCAAATCTTAGTTTTGTGAATATCAGTAACATGCAAAGGGATTGTCTTCTGGAGGAGAGTCACCTTCTCGTTGAACCAGGCCTCTGCGTCCCTGCGGTTCTGCTCGGCAAGGGCTTCGTACTCAGCTCGCATGTTGTTCAGCAGAACTGTGAGGTCCACCCCGGGGGCTGCGTTCATCTCCACGTTCACGTTGCCTCCAGCTGCGCACTGCAGAACTTGCATTTCCTAGAGGCAGAAAAGTGTTCAGCTCAGCTCTGCAGGAATCTCATGGAAAGTCTAGAAGCTTAGCTTTGGAAGGGCACTTAGAGTTCGTCTTGTTTTCCCCTCCCAGGCTATGCATTGACCCCTTCCCACCACATTTGATACTTCCTGTCCCGTTGACCTAATTCTCAAAGACGGTGAACTCGCTACTTATGAAGTAGCCTGTTTCATTCTGGAAGAGTTTTAATTGTTCCAGAGTTCTATATTATAGTGAGCCAAACTCCTGCTCTTATAACTTAAACTTATCAGTTTCAGTTCTACTACTCAGAATGAGTCTTAATTTCTTTTCCAAATGAAAGTTTTAAACATTTAAAATGAATGGTCCTCCGCTGCTTATTGTGTTCTCCGCCTTTGTGGACTGGTCTTCATTCCACTAGAGGCCAGCTTTGATGCAGTCTTAACTCAGCTACACCCTGAGCACAGCCATAAGCATGGTTGAAGGGCTGAGTTGGAATAATTTTGAACAATTGAAATGATGATAAATAAATAAATAAATGTATGTATGTATGTATGTATGTATGTATGTGTGTGTGTGTGTGTGTGTGTGTGTATGTGTGTACCCCTCAGGGAAGAACATCATCCTCTAAAGAATCCCAGCTGTGTATTAAGTCTATACAGGGACATTAGAGTATCATGTAGGACTTTGGGGTCACACAAATCTCTCTGTTAATTTTGGTTCTGCCCTATAGTGGCTGGTGAGTTTGGGAAAGTTGCTTAACCTCTTTACGTTTCTATTTGCTTATCTGAAAATTGAGGATAATTAAAAACCCTTCTCTGAGTTGTTAAGTCAAAGAACTAATAATAATAATAAGACTCCGTGATACTGCCTTGCACATAAATGCTAAATGAATGCTGGTTATTATGATTATTATCATCATAGAAGCTGGAATTTATTTTGCAGTCAAAGTCTACATGTTACCCTGTCTGAACTGCAAGCTGTTAGAATGTGTGAGTCAGTTCTGAGATTGTGAATGGCAGGCAACACTGTGAAGACTGTGTATATTGGAATACCACCCATCAGCTCACGTCTGCTGCAGAAACTCTCCTCCCCATTCATGAATTGGTCTTAATGATGGTAACTAAGGCTTTTATTCCTCTCTGCAGTGAGCCCCTCAGTTATTCCAGCCTTCTTTCCTCCTGGTTGACCCTATGTCTTCCTGATCTGCAGATGTGGCTTTTACTTCTGAGGATTTAGTGAAAATTTCCTGGTTCAAGCATAAAAAGAAAAAGATAAAAAAAGATATATCTATATCTATATCTATATCTATAACTATATCTATATCTAGGCTTGCCTGTAAGTGAGGCATTACAAAAATCAATTGCTTTTAATTCATCAAAAATTGATTAAACACCATGGGCTGTAACTATATTTGAATCCACATAGTCAAATCAATGTTATTCAAGTAGTTATATTTATAAGACAGCCTCATGACTAATCAAGTAGGATTCTTAGCTTGATCTTCTGTTTTAAGCATTTGGCTTGACCATAGAAGTCTTTTGGCTATTTAAAATATCGAATTTATTTTCAAAGGATAAAGATTTTTCCCTTTTGGAAAACAGTGCCTCTGAAAGCAATCCTAAAGATGTAATTGCTGCAATATAAAATTTGGAACTTAGCTTCCAACAGTGACCACTTTGGAAGTTTATGATTAAGTGGAAATTCTGGTATAATAGTTTAACTTCATTCTCATTATTTTTACAGCCAGACCTATTAAGAATATGTACTAGTGGTAAGTGTGTATACTTAATGTGTGTATGAAGTAAATGTCTTAGTGTTTTAAATCTGCCACTGTCATATAGAAATTGAGATCTAGTTTTCTAGTTCAAGGATGGCCTTAAATTATATTTATTTTATATTTATTTTATCTAATTCGACGTAATCTCCTAAGTGGATCATTTTAACTTAGTTATAATTACACAGCCAAACACTGCTCTTATAACCCTGATTGGTCTGGAAAACATGATTCCTTTTTTTTTTTTTCTCATAGGAAACTTGATGAGAGAGCAAGGGTGAATCTATACAAAGAATCTGACACTTAAAAAGACAGCTCAGGCCGGGCGCAGCGGCTCACGCCTGTAATCCCAGCACTTAGGGAGGCCGAGGCAGGTGGATCACGAGGTCAGAAGATCGAGACCATCCTGGCTTACACGGTGAAACTCCGTCTCTACTAAAAATACAAAAAATTAGCCAGGCGCCTGTAGTCCCAGCTACTCGGGAGGCTGAGGCAGGAGAATGGCGTGAACCCGGGAGGCAGAGCTTGCAGTGAGCCGAGATGGCGCCATTGCACTCCAGCCTGGACGGCAGAGCAAGACTCGGTCTCAAAAAAAAAAAGACAGCTCAGCCCTCATGTCTGTCTGACAATGTGTCTTCAGCACCAACTTTTTATATGAGAGGTTATGTACATTATCTCCTGTCAGGTGCACAGTGTCTGCGGAGGGATAGCAAAATGTAGACGACCAGCTCTTACCTCTTTATGGTTCTTTTTGAGGTAAGTCATCTCCTCACTCAGGGTTTCGTACTGAATCTCCAGATCTGTTCTGCACAGGGTTATTTCATCCAAAACTCTTCGTAACCCATTGACATCAGCCTCTACACTCTGGTGAAGAGCCAGCTCATTTTCATACCTTAAAGAGTGTTAATGATTTCCTAATTTGTCACATGGTTGGAGACATAGTCACTGATCAATGACAAATGCTAGCATTCTGGAATTTTGAAGATTTGGCCACAAGAGGCATTTTCAAAGCTTGTTGTATAATAATAATAATTATTATTGTTTCTACTTTGCAGTATTTGACAGAAAAAGAACTAGGGTATTGGGCGCTAGTTTTAGTAGCGGTTCACACTTTGTATTTAATAGTCAAAGCATCAAAAAGTAATAACATCCTGTTTATGTGAAATTCAAGTGTTTTATAGTTTTGGAATAAGAATTGGTAAATTTGATGTAATGCTTTGCATGAATTGCCATGAATTCATTTCACTCTGGCAGTCTACTTACTTGAGTCTGAAATCATCGGCTGTAAGCCTGGCATTATCAATCTGCAGAACAGCATTAGCGTTGCTGGTGGTGGATGCGATGATCTAGAAATGGGAATTTGACTTTTATCATGAAGTAAACCAACTGAATCTGCTTAATGCTTATTTCTAATGCTAAATTGGAATTCTCTTTAAGAAATCACAAGTAGGTGGGCATGGTGGCAGGCACCTGTAATCCCAGCTACTTGGGAGGCTGAGGCAGGAGAATCTCTTGAACCCAGGAGGTGGAGGTTGCAGTGAGCCGAGATCCTGCCATTGCACTCCAGCCTGGGCAACAAGAGCAAAACTCCTTCTCAAAAAAAAAAAAAAAAAAAAAAAATCGCAAGTAGGAATGGTAAATGTTTTTAGAATTTAATAAAGAAAGGAAAACAAAATTTAGAAATAAAGGTACATGAAAATGATTGTGAAGTATGATTTCTTACCTGATTTTTAAGGTCATCAATTATTGGGAAATATCTACTATAGTCATGATCAAGACCACGGCAAGAGCCAGGCCCAAATTTCTCGTACCAGCCCTTGATCTTCTGCTCCAGGTCAGCGTTGGCCTCCTCCAGAGCACGCACGTTGTCCAGGTAGGATGCCAGGCGGTCATTGAGGTTCTGCATGGTCACCTTCTCATTGCCAGAAAGGAGCCCCCCCTCATTCACAGTGAAGCCAGCACAGGGATTACCTCCCCCTGTGTTTCCTCCCGATGAGCTGCCTCCGAAGGCACAAGAGAAGCCACTTCCAATCCCTGAAATGCCGCAAGAATTTCCAGCCCCAAAGCTGGTTCCCCCACCAGAGATTCTGAGTGATCCTGTGGTGGGACGAGGACAGGACCTCCTGGATGCACTGGAAAGTCGAAGAGACATGGTATCAGGGCAAACGCGTTGCAGAGCTGTATTCGTGAAAGCCAGAATGGAGTGCCTTCTCGTCTAAATGGTTTTGTTTGCCTTTTTATAGGCAAGTCGCAAGTGTGTTCTGAATGAAATTCTGCCTACATAGAGTAAAACATGGCTTGCCAGTCTCAGCAAGTTGGCATAATTGGGTGATTTTTTCTAATTAGTAACTCACTTTGCTGGGTTCATTCCTGTAGGAGGACAGTTGCCCTCAGGTTGGTGGTTATCTGAGAAATGGGTCTGGGTGGAGCAATGTCAGGTTCATTATTACATTTTTAAATGTCGAGTGAGTCATTCTTCACTTCCATCCTTAGAAGATAAACCTCATCAGCTCATTACAGAATAGAAATTTAGCATCATGGTTTTGGGCTATTATGCCAAGGCAGGTTGTGATGTTTCTGAGGCTTTTCCTGCTTTTATTTTCACAAGTTTTTCCACATAAGTAGAGAATAGAACTGTAATCATTATTTCCCCAACCTGGTTCTTCAACCAGTAGGTTTTTGTTTTTATTTTTAAATTCCTCTTGCCACTGTTTCCCATGGGAAGTTAACTTCCATTCTGGCTGATATGAGCATCATATTTTGTTGACACTTATGACTGAGGAGAGTTGTCTTATCTTATCCATTTTGGTAATTAGGAGCACACCCCTAATTGGTGTTATGTTTTGTGGGGGTTTGGAAAGACATTAACTTATTTCCTGACCCTGCAAAATCTGAAGCAAACCTGGTAGGAACTATTTCTTCTGTCTTAATTTACTGTGGTTTAGCTCAGATGAAAGTCATCAGTAAGGTATTTAGTGGGTGGGAATTCACATATATTTACTGAAAACTCTATCTATTATGGAAATATAAAAAATCGACAAATAAGGCCAGGCACAGTGGCTTATGCCTGTAATCCTAGCACTTTGGGAGGCTGAGGCAGGCGGATCACTTGAGGTCAGGCATTTGAGACCAGCCTCACCAACATGGTGAAACCCTGTCTCTACTAAAAATACAAAAATTAGCCAGGCATCATGGCGAGGTGCCTGTAATCCCAGATACTCGGGAGGCTGAGGCAAGAGAATCAACTGAACCTGGGAGGCAGAGGTTACAGTGAGCTAAGATTGTGTCACTGCACTCCAGCTGGAGTGACAGAATGAGACTCTGTCTCAAAAAAAAAATTGACAAATAAAAATTGTATATATTTATGGTGCACAACATGATTTTTTGATATATGAATATATTGTGTAATGACCAAATCAAGCTAATTAACATATGTATTACCTCACATACCTATTTTGTGGTAAGAACATTTAAGTGGTTCTCCCAGCACGCAGCTTGAGATCAGCTTGAGAACATTTAAAATCTACTTTCTTATTGTTATTAACTATAGTCACCATATTGTACAATAGTTATCCTAAACTTATTCCTCCCACCTAAATGAAATTTTGTATTCTTTGACCAAAATTTCCCTAGTGCACTTCCCTGATGATTAGTGATGTTGCGCACCTTTTCTTAAACCTATTGGCTATTTGTATGTCTTTTGAGAAATGTCTTTTTTTTTTTTTTGTTTGAGACGGAGTCTCGCTCTGTTGCCAAGGCTGGAGTTCAGTGGTGCGATCTGGGCTCACTGCAAGCTCTGCCTCCCAGGTTCAAGCCATTTTCCTGCCTCAGCCTCCCCAGTAGCTGGGATTACAGGTATCCGCCACCACACCTGGCTAATTTCTTTTTGTATTTTTAGTAGAGACGGGGTTTCACTGTGTTAGCCAGGATGGTCTCGATCTCCTGACCTCAAGTGATCCACCCACCTCGGCCTCCCAAAGTGCTGGGATTACAGGCGTGAGAGACTGTGCCCAGCTGAGAAATGTCTTTTTAATCACACTCTTTTCTTGTTATTGAGTGTTTGAATTACTTATATATTTTGGATATTAAGGCTTGATCAGATGTATGGTTCACATCATTTCATCCAAGAGGTTCATCCATGTTGTCACAAATGACAGAATTTCCCTTTTTAAAGGCTAAATAGTATTCCACTGGGTATATATACTATATTTTCTTTATTACTTCATTTGTTGATGGATGCTTAGGTTGAATCCCTATCTTGGCTATTGTGAATCATGCTACAATGTGCATGGAATGCAGATATCTCCTTGACATACTGATTTCATTTCCTTTAAATACTCAGTAGTGGGATTGTTGGGTCACATGGTGGTTCTACTTTTAATTTTTTGAGGAATCACTATACTGCTTTCCATAATGGCTGTATTAATTTACATTTCCACTAACAGTGTACAAGGATTTTCTTTCTCCACTTTCTTACTAACACTTGTTATTTCTTGTCATTTTCATAATAACCATTCTAGCAGGTGTGAGGTGATATCTCATTGTGTTTTTCATTTGCATTTCATTCATGATTAGTAGCGTTGAGCATTTTTTCCCATATACCTGTTGGCCATTGGTATGTCTTCTTTTAAGAAATATCTTTTAAATTGGGTTATTTGTTTTTGTTATTGTTGTTGAGTTGCTTGAGTTTCTTATGTATTTTCGGTATTAGTCCTGTGTCACATGTGTGCTTCACAATATTTTCTCCCAATCTGTGAGTTATCTCTTCATTCTGTTAATTATTTCATTTGCTATGTAGAAGCTTTTTAGTTTAGTGTAATACATTTTATGTATTTTTTCTTTTGTTGCCTGTGTATATGGGGTCACATAAAAAAATCTTTGCCCAGACTAATGTCAAGAAGTTTTTCCCCTATGTTTTCTTCTAGTAGTTTTACAGTTTCACGCATTATGCTTACCTGTTTAATACATTTTGAATGGGTTCTTGTATATAGGGTGAGATAAAGGTCCAATTTCATTTTTCTGAAATATAGTTTCCCCAACACCATTTACTAAAAAGACTGTTCTTTCCCCATTTTGTGTTCTTGGCACCTTTGTTTGAAAATCATTTGGCTGTAAATGCATAGATCTATTTCTGGGCTCTTTATTCTGTCATTGGTCTATATGTCACTTTTTGTGCCAGTGTTGTGATGTTTTGATTACTATAGATTTGTAGTAGATTTTGAGATCAGATAGTGTGATGCTTCCAACTGTTCTTTTTGCTTAAGATTGCTTTGCTATTCAGGATCTTTTGTGGTTCTATATGAATTTTAGAATTCATGTTTTTTTCTCTTTTTGTGAAAATGTCATTGGAATTTTGATAGGAATCACATTGAATCTGTATATCACTTTGGGTAATATAAACATTTTAACAATATTAATTCTTCCAATCCATGAACATGCATATCTTTCCATTTATTTTTGTCTTCATCAATTTATTTCATCAATGTTTTATAGTTTCACTTATTTCTTTTCTGATCCTTGGTATTTTCTCCTTCTACCAGCTTTGGGCTTAGGTTGTTCTTCTTTTTTTCTAGTTCCTTCATGTGTAATGGTAGGTTATTTCTTTATTTTAATGTAGACATTTATTGTTATAAACGTCCCTCTTGAAACTGCTTCTGCTACATCCCATAAATTTTGTCATATGTTTCCATCTTCATTTGTCTCTAGATATTTTTTGATTTCGCTTTTGATTTCTTCTTTGCCCCATTGGTTGTTCAGGAACATATTGTTTAATTTTCGCATATTTGTGATCTTTCCAAATTTCCTCCTGTTATTGATTTCTAATTTCATACTATTGTGGAGAAAATATACTTGATATAATTTTAATCTGAAGTTTGTTAAGACTTGTTTGTGACCTAACATATAATCTGTCATGGAGACTGTTCTGTGTGTGCTTGAGAAGAATGTGTATTCTGCTCTTGTTTGATATAATGTTCTATATACGTCTGTTAGGTCCACTTGGTCTAAGGTGTAGTTTAAGTCTAATCTTTCCTTACTAATTTTCTGTCTGATTGATCCATTGTTGAAACTGTAGTACTGAAGTTGCCTACTATTGTTGCATTGTTGTCTATTGCTCCCTTCATATCTGTTAATATTTGCTTTATATATTTAGGTGCTCTGATGTTGGATGCATATATATTTACAATTGTTATATCCTCTTAATTGTCTTCTTTATCATTACATAATGACTTTCTTTCTTTTTATAGTTTTTGACTTAAAGTCTATTTTTCTCTGATATAAATATAGCTACCTTTGCTCTTTTTTGTTTCTATTTGCATGGAATATCTTTTTCCATCCCTTCACTTTTAGTCTATGTGTGTCTTTAAAGCTGAAGTGAGTCTCTTGTAGACAGCATATAGATTTCGTGTATGTGTGTGTGTGTGTTTGCCTTTTTAGTACCCTTAGCTATTATGATGAGTTAATGGGTGCAGCCAAGCAACATGGCACACGTATAACTACGTAACAAACCTGCACATTCCGCACACGTACCCTAGAACTTAAAGTATAATAATAATAATAAAAAAATGGAGCAGGTAGGGGAGTTAGAAGATTGGCGGGTAAAATTTTAAGCAGAAAATCAGGGTAGGTCTGAAAGAGAAAGTGACAACTGTGCAAAGGCTTGAAGGAGGTAAGGAAGACCATCTTGTTAAAGAATATTAACCAAGGTAACATCAAAAGAGAAATGGAGAGACATCAAAGAACTTTGATCAAATATAATTAGACTTACAATTTGATCTAATATAATTAGACTTACATTTTAAAAGGATAACTATGGTTCTGTGTTGAAAATAAACTGTAGGGTAGTAGCTAAGCTTAAATGAGTTCATATACATGTTACATGTACTGAGTCTACCTACATATCTTTATCTATCTGTCTATCTCTCTCTCTCTCTCTCTCTCTACCCATCCATCCACCCACTTACCCACCTACCTACCTATCTATCCATCCATCATTAATTTACTCAGAACAATGCCTGGTGTGATTTAAAGGCTATTATTATCATTATTTTCATTGTCAAGCTTAGTTTAACCACAACTACCTCATATAAGGTAGCTATCCTTATTGTATAGGTAAGTAAACAGACTCAGAAGGGTTGAAGTAACTTGTCCAAAGGTACATAATTTGTAAATGCAGGTGCCAGGATAGGAAGTCCAGGGATCACTGTGTTTCAGATGCATGCTCATAACCATGAATAAGCTCTTTCCCTAATCCCATTCTCAAAATGCAGTATAGATGAGAAATATTAGATGCATCCTATTTAACCTTAATCGAGTTACTTCCCTGATAAAGACGACCCTAACAAAGCTATTTCTTCACTCCCAAGCAAAATATCAAGCCATCATGGGCACCAAGATTAGGGTGCAAAGCTTTTAGGCCTTTAGCATCATGAGAGAACATCTTTGGAGAAACAAGTTTTTATTGTGTAATATTTTTCGACATGGGTGCTAAATTGGCTCTGCCAATCTAATTAGGCACTACCCTGCTTAAGTAGCAGGATTCTGTAATGACTTTAGAATCTGTAAGAATGCAAACAGAATTTTTTGATTAATAGGTACATGCAAATTTATTTGGTAAAAATAGTGCCCTGTGCTATTTAATAATTTTTAAAAATAATTCTGTAATTATTTTACTATAAATACCAATGTCGTTATTAAAGTCATGTTGCTTGTTTAGACAGATTATCTTTATTAAACCATAGTGTTGGGCACTGTGGCATGTGCCTATAATCCCAGCTGCTCAGAGACTGAGGTAGAAGGATTGCTTGAGCCCAGTTCAAGACCAGCATGGGCAACACAGTGAGACTTTGTCTCATTAAAAAACAAACAAACAAACAAACAAACCATAGTTATCTAAGTCCAGTCAAGAAAGCAGCTGTTTATCTGAGATAAAGTATTTACTTTATCAGAGAGAATATCAATAATTGTTTAAGGAGGTATTGCAAGATTGAAATGGTGAGAAGACAGGACCACGATGTATGCAGACTTTTCGGGAATGAAAGTTTGGGTCACCATCCAACCACATAGAGGACTTTGACTGCTAAGATTGTGGCTTGGGGGAGGAGGGCAGAATGGGCAGAAGAGAAACTTAATAGCAAGTACTGCTAACTCATAGTAACAAGTGTATTTGCCTCATATCAGTGGTATTGAATATAAAAAATCTGTTTCTTCAGAATAAGGAGAATGGTAACCTCAGAATATAAACACAATAGGTCCCAGGGATTTGGTTAACCTTATAATACATATTTTAAAAGATGGTGTTTCTGAACAGCAAGCAGTATAGCACTATTTACACAGTAGGAGTTCGGAGTCCTTACACAGCAACATAAGGACTTCACAGTGTTTCAGGGCTCTATGCAGTGAGGCGTGTTGGGACTTCAATAGTGGACCTGAGAAGACTGGCTCCCAAGAAGGTTGGCTGGTACAAAGAGTTATGTGAGCATTTAGACGTTTTGGCATTTAGAGGCACGTGAACGAAAATGGAGAGCCTCTGGGCTGTGCTAATATTTGGTGCTAAGTAGGTTATGAAGCCTTGACTATAGGGAAATCCATCCCATTGAAACAAGGCTCCTGTCATCAATTTGGGGTACAGAGAGTAGTGTCTACACAGTGGAGTGCCAACAAATGGCATGGGGATCAGGGCTCAGATCTGGAGCTCAAATCAAGGATACTGAGGAAAGCTGCTACTTGGTGGACATGAGTAATCCAAGAACTCATCAGAGGACACAAGGTAGTCTAAGGGACATGCCAGCTCATTCCCTTCATAGGATCCCCAGTAGAGTACTAACTAATGTTGGTTGGGTTCTTATTGGCTGAGGGATATGATTGGGCTGATTATGACAGTACAAGGTCTTTAGTCCTGATCACTGGGCACAGTTGGGGAAGGTAGAGACCTAGTGGTGTCCTTTTGGTTACAGTGGCATCACTACTTCCTGACAGTGCTTCTCATGTTCATCTGATGGACATCAAACAATTCTGGGGGTGATATGATTTTACTTGGGTGGTGTCAGAAGATATGTCAAGCTATATAACAATTGGGAAGAAGTAATATAATAACTGGAAGAAAGTAAGAAAAGGCAAATGTGAGAAGTCAGGTAATTAGAAAATATAAAATTTCCAATTATTATTATTTTGGGAGTTTTATTTGAGATATTCCAGAATTTCCAGGATTGAAATAATTTAAAGCCAGAGAGCTGGGAGCCTTCCACATATTGTGTATCTTAAAGAGTAATATTGGGGATTTACAGACTTTTTTACTCAGTGAATTTACTGACAGTGGTCTGAGCATACATGATTAAAAAACTCAGTTCATGTTCTTTGTAGCGACATGGATGAAACTGGAAATCATCATTCTCAGTAAACTATCGCAAGGACAAAAAACCAAACACCGCATGTTCTCACTCATAGGTGGGAATTGAACAATGAGAACACATGGACACAGGAAGGTGAACATCACACTCCAGGGACTGTTGTGGGGTGGGGGGAGGGGGGAGGGATAGCATTAGGAGATATACCTAATGCTAAATGACGAGTTAATGGGTGCAGCACACCAACATGGCACACGTATACATATGTAACAAACCTGCACATTGTGCACATGTACCCTAAAACTTAAAGTATAATATAATAAAATAAAAAAAAGAAAAAAAAAAAAACTTAGAAAAGGCATGACAATACTTCTGTCTTCCGAATTTCTGGATACATCAACCTTCAACTGCTATGGGTTACTAATCTTTAATTTTAAAGAGTATTATGTACTTAAGTAAAGATAAATTCTGACAAATTGGGATAGTTTGCATCAGTAAGAAAGTTTATTGAAATTCATTAGTAAATGAGAACAGAAAGTTGTTTTTCTTTCCATTAAAGAACACTTTCTGGTAAAGTGAAAAAAAGAAATACAGAAATCACAAAACAACCTTGTAGACACCTTATTTTCAAGGTCTATTTCCATAGACCATCAAGACAGAAGTGTTTTCTTGGAGACTTTGTTTTCCATGCATCTGTAAATAATGGTCTGTGTGAAGGGAGACTCTTTCCTCTTGATGCAGTTTAATAGTAGTGTTTCTTGGTTTCTGATTCAACCATAGATGAAAGGACTCTACCGTCGGGTGCCACCTCTTCAATAATTGTCTTGATTACTCTGGTTTTGTTAGTCTCTGTGTGAATGATGGAAAAAAAATTTTAAACAGTCTGTAGGGATCCTTAGTAATTAACAAGCAAATATTGTAAAAAGAAGGAAATTTCAACTTTACATTGTTAAGTCCAAAAAAATGCTTAAGGTATGACATTTTGATGATGCCATTTTTCACGGTTGGTGTTAAGAGTAGTTTGTGAACAAATGCAAACGGAACCGTCTCTAAGATTTTTAATTTTTTAAAACAACTCTAGAGCTTAAAGCGCAAAAAAACCATCACAGGAAGTTAAAACTAATTCTGATTACCCCAGCTAGTTTCTGCTGACCTTGGTCCCTTAGATGAAGACTCGCCCACGGACCCGGAAGAGGAGGACTTGAGGCCTCCGATGGAGCTGCCGCCGCCGCCGCCGCCGCTGCCGGAACTTCCGCCCCGGTAGCCGCCGCCGGAACTGCCGCCGTGGCCGCGGCCGGAGCTTTCGCCCCCGTAGCCGCCGCCGGAGCTGCCGCCGCCGGAGCTTCCGCCTCCGTGGCCGCCGCCGGAACTACTGCCGTGGCCACCGCCGGAGCTTCCGCCGCCGTAGCCGCCGCCGAAACTTCCGCCGCCGCGTCCGCCGCCTCCGGAACTAAACGGGGTGAGGTCACATTCGGTTATCTCTAACGTTGGAAAACGGTGGGTAGCTTTCCAGTTGCCGTTAATTTAGAAAATAAGCAAAACATGTGTTGAGAAAATAAAACCCTGCCAGGAATATGTTTTAAAACCCTGCCAGGTTTGTATTTTAAAACCCATCCTTTGAAAACAATGTTATGTTCACAGAACTCTTAAGAATCTTTTTGGGCCGAATTCATGAGAAAGTGAGATTGCGGTTGGGTACTCCTTTTTCTGTACTCTACCCCCTCTCTTCCCTTCCTCTCATTCTCTGGCATCTTGGGGTTTAGATAAGCCTTGCTATCTGGAATATTGAATAAAAGAAACTGGGATAACTTTTCATTTTAAAATTTACCTTCCCTCTCCTTCTAGCAGGCTGCGGTAGGTTTGAATTTCATTCTCCAGTCGGATCTTAATATCCAGGAGTTGTTGGTATTCAGTATTCTGGCACTCGGTTTCAGCTCGAATCTGTTGCAACTGTTCTTCCAGAGCGGAGATCTGGGCCTGAATCTGTGAGAGCTGCACACAGTAGCGACCTTCTGTTTCTGCCAAGGAGGCTTCCAGGGATTGCTTCTGAAACGGATTTTTTTGTGGCTTAGTGACTTCCTTGTTCAGCTGAGTATAGTGACGCTTATTTGATTATTTAGTAAGGCATTATATAGAAGAATAAGAAAATGAACAGAATTTGTTTTATGTTTAATGGCACCATTTCAGTTTCAGCACTTTTAGATCAACGCCAGTAGTACTTTTCCTCCATTAACATAGAGCTTCACTTTGTTTTCTCTTTCTTACCTCCAACTCTGCATTTTTTTTGTTGCGTTGCATATTCTTAGGTGAGCATGAAACTTTGTATGATAAAGTTGAAGTCATTTCATGAGAGTTAACATACCAGGGCCAGTTGGGACTGTAGTTCTATCTCCAGAGCTTGTACAGTACGTCTCAATTCAGTAATCTCAGATTTATGGCTGGACATCTGTTCAATGTTACTATCAATTTCTGTAGTCCCTTGCTCTAGAGTATTAAAAACAGGGAAAAGGGTGAGGAAATTCTGAAATGATAAAACCTCCATGAGTTTCACTATAAAGGAAGGTTACTTTACCTTTTCATTGAACCAGGCTTCAGCATCTTTGCAGTTTTGTTCAGCAAGTTGTTCATATTGGCTTCTCATGTTATTCAGAAGTTGAGTCAGATCAACACCTGGGGCAGCATTCATTTCCACATTCACATCACCAGTGGACACATTTCGAAGGTCTTTCATTTCCTGTTTGAGGAACAGAAAGATTTAATGGCTACACGAGGACCATAATGAACTCTCTTTTGGCTGGGAAAAGTATAACTTTTGTGTCACCTCCTCGTGGTTCTTCTTCAGATAGGCCAGCTCTTCAGTCAGGCTCTCAATCTGCATCTCCAGGTCAGCCTTGGTCAGGGTGAGCTCATCCAGCACCCTACGCAGGCCGTTGATGTCAGCCTCCACGCTCTGGTGCAGAGCTACCTCATTCTCATACCTGGAACAAGCGTGATATCAATACTGGATGTAACTTATGTACGGGAGATGTATCTGGGCAGAGACTATTTAAAAAGCAAATCTCATGTCATGGCAGTATTTGTCATGTACAGTTCACTCAGGAGTAATAGTGGTTTAATGGAAAAAAGCTTAACAGTTACTTTAAAATGCATTTTCTTCCTTTTAATATTGCCAAAAAGGTAATACTGACATGGAAAATTTCTCAGATAACTCCAATACTATATAACTTTGGGTGAATTCAGGAAAATGTAAATGCCATTGTGGGCATCCTAAGTCATTGTTAAAAATGACTGATGTATTCATTGTGATGGTATTATACAATGATCCCTTAACTTACTTCAGCCTGAAGTCATCAGCTGCCAGCCTGGCATTGTCGATCTGAAGCAGGATATTGGCATTATCAGTTGTTAGGTTGAGGATCTGGAGGGAGAGGCACAGTTATTTAAGAAGAGGTCAGATGCAGATATGGCTTTTGTAGTGGCATTGATGGCATAGATGAACTCTGCACTTTTATGTTATTCTCTTACAAAATCTTGGGGAAATTTTTTATTTTAAATAGGAAATATTGCAGGCTTACCCATATACTTAACTTTGAATTATTTGTTCTCTTGGAATTTCTCCAGTCTTGTATTTCTGTACACAAATTATTCCTTTCTGAAAACTAACTGGAAATGTATAGATGTATTCCTACAAGTGTGGCCTCCTCTTTTAGACTATGTGATTTCCATGTATTTCAGCCATGCTTTGGCTGACTCACACCTGCATTTGTTTAACTTATGATAAATACTAATAAATAAATATATTCTGAACTGGTACACAATAGGTACAATTCAGAAATTCCTTAGAGGCAAGCAGTATCCCATTTTCATACTGGAAAATTCATTTTTCTTGCCATGTTGGTACTGAATATGGCTTATAATCAGTCTGAATAACATTTTGTTCCGATTCGTTTCATGATTTCTTTTTCAGTTTCTGCATTTGTAAATGACCTAGCATATTTTAACTGTGGACTCATTGTATGCTCATTAAAAACTCAAAAGCTCTTAGTAATCTGCCGTTCTCTTAAGACAAGCAACACACATAGTGGATGAAAATTGCCATGACCATACTTTCACAGATGTTTATCTTTGATGAGACTGGGTTATTTTTGAAGCAAGAAAGTAACATAGGTAAACATAGTGAACAGCCACGTTGTGCTTAATTTAAGATTCATCTGTCTGGATTACATGGACAAGATACTTAAAGCTGGATTTAAAAATACCTCTTACCTGATTTTTAAGGTCATCGATGGTTTTGTAGTATTTGCTGTAGTCACGAGGCTGCCCCTGGTGTGAGTTGCCATGCTTTTCATACCACTCTTTGATTTTTCCTTCCAGCTCATAGTTTAATTCTTCCAGAGCTCGAACTTTGTCCAAGTAGGAAGCCAGGTGGTCATTCAGATTCTGTATGGTTACTTTTTCATTTCCAGAGAGAAGGCCACCATCTCCTCCAAATCCACCACCAAAGCCTCCACCAAAGCCGCCCCCACCGAAGCTGCCACCTCCGAAACTGCCCCCTCCAAAGCTGCCTCCATAACCCCCAGCAAAGCTGCTACTTCCATAGCTTCCACCAAAGCTACCTCCACCAAAACCTCCTAATCCTCCATAGCCACCTGATGAGCCCCCAAATCCGCCCCTAACAGAGCTCTCACGGCTAAAGGAGCCACCAATGAACCCCCCTGAGCTAAATCCTTCACCAAGGGAGCCTTTGCTGCTCGAAATTCTTAAGGATGATCCTCCTCCTCCTCCTCCTCCTCCTCTTCCTCCTCTTCCTCCTCCTCCTCCTCTTCCTCCTCCTCCCCCTCCTCCCAGGGAGTGCCTGCTACCAAGGACGGTGACAAGCCTTTATATACTGAGAGGATGTGTCCACATGTGTTACAGTTTGCTTACTTGCATGGTTTTCTTTTTGCCAACTTAGCATCTTTGGCTTGTGATTGCATACATTATCTTCAGTAATAACAAATCCCAATATGTACAATTTTGAATTTGCCCTAAGAATAAACAGGAGGTTTGCTATGTTGAAATTGAAAATGGGTGGAGTTCAGATGAGCATGTTTTATTATACTTTTCACCTGTTGTAGAACATTGAGCAGCCGTTAAGATCCATTTTTCTCAGCACTAATTCAGGTTGCATAGAATGTTTGCAAAGTTTAGAAAAAAAAGTTTCAGCTACAAAATTATAGTTAAAATAAGATTTTTCAAATTCATGTTTTAAACAGTTTTAATTGGAACAACAAATAGCATAAAGTCTGGTGGGATCATGCTATAATAAGGTTCTTGTAGACAACTGGAGGGAATCGAAAAAGTTTCTAAAAATTTAACTAGCATCAATAGTTGCCACACATAAAACATTAAAGCCATTAAACCACAATTTAGGAGATTGTGTTTGTAGGAGATCTTTTAATTTATTTGGCAAATGAGAGTATATTGATATTTTGCCTAAGAAAGTGGAAGTAATGATTTTAGAATTTTCTAATTAATGATGGCATTATTTTTAACATTAAAAAATCTGAAATCATTAAGTTATCCTGGATTATTTTGCACTTTTAAATTCATCATAGTTAAGGTTTCTGTGAAGACCATAATAATGCAGAAAATTTGCATTATTTTCTTAGCATGAAATCCGAAGAACTAACTCATAGTACTTTACACTAAGTTCTGATTGAGTAAAAAGGGAAAATTTGGATATGTTATGATTGCAAGTAAAAGTTTGCTTGCAAAAATGTAAATCTGTATTAGAGAATGATACTTGCACCAAATATTATGAACTAGATTGTGCACATGTGTTCCCAAGCTGGGTTCAGTTTCTCAATAAAAACAATGCATTTTCTTGGATATACTGTGTACAGAATTTGGTATAACAGTTTGTCTAGTGAAGTAAATTGGGATTTTGGTACACTGTATAAGATTATATCTACCCATAGGCTATGACATTGCTGTTGTTTGGATTATATATTCATACATGTTTTACAATTATGTAGTGCTGTTTGTGATGCTGTGATTTAAAAATTTCTAGAACAAGCTGTTGAGATAGGAATGGTGGTTATTACTATTTCTTTTCTTCCTTTCTTTCTTTGTTTTTTTGAGACGGAGTCTTGCTCTGTCGCCCAGGCTGGGGTGCAGTGGCGCCATCTTGGCTCACTGCAAGCTCCACTTCCTGGGTTCACACCATTCTCCTGCCTCAGCCTCCCGAGTAGCTGGGACTACAGGTGTGTGCTACCATGCCCGGCTAATTTTTTGTATTTTTAGTAGAGACAGGGTTTCATCATGTTAGCCAGGATGGTCATGATCTCCTGACCTCTTGATCTGCCCGCCTTGGCCTCCCAAAGTGCTGGGGTTACGGGCGTGGTTACTGTTATTTCTAATTTATAGAAGAGGAAGTTGAAGTCGAGAGGTTGTGATTTTTTCCTGAAGATATGTAACAAGTGGTTGAACTGCAATTAGAAGCTTGGTCTTTAAACTCCTTGGTTCTTTTCTACTTTACCAATGTGTGTATATATTATCTGCTCCAGTAGATTTGGTCTAATGGAAATGAATGACTCTAATTCTCACCATAAACTTCTCCAAATGGGGAAAAAGAGCAAAACAAAAAGAACTTAGAATCATGAAAATATTGAAAGGGTAATGATTGGCACACACTCTACCTTTAGTAATTGTTTTTTCAAATTAAGTTTATGGCTGCACATTTTGGTTTATGAAAACTACAGAAATAGTTTCTGTAGGGAAGGGGAATGTGGTTGGGAGCATTAATCAAATGTTGATTGTTAAAGTGGAAGTTACTACCCAGCAAATCGCAACTCTTCCAACTTGTTAGCACATGCAAATGGGGCAGTAGTTAAAAGAAAAACTGAAACCCAATCATGGGAATTGATTCTTGATGAAGATAACCTACATTTAAAGAAGGCTATGATAAATCAGGATAGGAAAAGAAAAAACTCCAATAACTTCAGAGAACATGTTGAAACCTTGATATTAATGAAACCTTTTTGGAAAGAAACATTTTAATTAAAGAGATATTTTGATTGATTTTACCTGTAATGAGCACAAGTTTTGGATCTTAGTATTACCAATTTTGTTTTAGTATTAGCCTATAATTTTCCCCCCAGTGGAAAATATAGAAATCCCAATCTCCTTTCAGTTAATTAACAAGTGATATGAAGAGATCTCTGTTACAATCATATTAAACCAAAGAATATATGAAAGGGAATCTTTGCATGAAAGTACATGAGAACAAATACAGGTATGGAGGGCCTTCTAATACTATAACATTTAATTTAAGCTACCTTTACTGTTATTACCAAAGATTACTTATTAACTTGTATACTGTAGAAATTGATTTGTCTTTATTCACACTGTCATTTGTTGAAATCAGCCTTTGGCATGAGTAAAATTAAGAGGTGCCACATAATAATTCTACAGCTAAATTGGATGAACATTTATGATTCTAGTCTTGGCACCTTTTACACTTGATTGCTATAATCCACTGTAACTGTATTTTCATTGTGCTCAATTTTTATTGTGTCTCTATGTAAAGTGCATTGGTAGGTATTTAAAAGATAGAAAAATGAATGAGATGCAGCTACCATCCTTATGGATCTTGCCAGTAGTTACAGTCTAATTGAGGAGACATGACATATACCATCAGCTTAAGCACTGTATGCTATATAAATGGAAAATGATGGTGGGGCTTGGATGTGTAGGGGGAAGGAGTTAACATTTCCTGAACATCTGCTATGATCTAGGTGGTTTACTTTTCTTTAATCCTGCCCTAGATTCTCTAAGATAGGTATTATTACCTCGTTTAATAGCTAAAAAACCTAAACCTTAAAAAGTTTTAGAAATTTGCCAGATTATCTATGTATTTGTTTATTTATATATCAGCAGTGTCTGTGTGATGACACACAGCCTGGTTTTGAGTCAAGAGATACAGTTACAAAGGTGCTAGTTTTCATGACACCAGACTGGCACTCTTAAGACTAATGAGCAAGGGGTGATGTTGGAATGGGGCCACCTGAGAAAGTTTCATGGTGCAGTTGAAATTTAAGCTGAGTCTTGTAAGGAAGAGTAGGACTTTTCATGTGTGCAACAGCAGAGAGAAGACTTCTGGGAAGTCGGTACTGTGAAAATGCCAAGCAAGTGGAGACACTGAGTGACCAGTTTGGCTGGAGTAGATCATCCCTATATATTAATTTATTCATTTCATTCAGCAGGTTTTATCGAGCACCTGCAATATGGCTTGGGGAATGCATAGGTGACCAAGATACAGCTCTTACCCTTCAAGAGTTTACAATCTACTTGGAGAGGCAAACAAACATACCCACGTATCAGATATTATAATATAGGGTAATCTGGGCTACATTTGAACAATGTTCAGGGTTCCGAGGAATTACAGAGAGGTTGTCTAACAGTCTAGTGAATGTGTGTGCATGTGTGTGTGTGTATGTGTGGTGTGAGTGCACAAGGAAAGAATAGTGAAGTAAAGTTTGGGATTGGAGATGAGTTTTGGTTTAAGACGTGAATTTGAGGTAATATCAGGATATTTGTGTAAACATGTCTTTAAGCAATTGCGGGACTGCAGTTAAGGACAGAGTTCAGAATAGCAGACTTTGGGGGTAGTTAGGATCCCTAAGGGAAGGAATTTAGAGAGAAATGTACAGAAGGTCTAATTCTGAACTTTTGGAGTCACTTTAGGGGCTGGGAAGAAGAATTAGAGCTAGAGAATAATCCTGAAAAGAAGGACATCTAGGACCAGGGAAAGGGGGAAAGAGGGTCAGTGGAGCCAAAGGAGAAGAGAACACGGGTGAAGTGATCACCCGAGAGGACAATGAAAAGGTGGATTGAGGAAAGCATTTTGGAACCATTGGCATCCTTCCAGAGGACAGTTTTAATTGAGTAGTGGTGGGGCAATTCATGATGCATACCCAATATTGGAATTGATGACTTTGCTTATGGTATTTTATTTTCATGTTGTCCAGTTTATCCATTTCTTCTTTAATTGCTTCTGAACTTTGAGTCGTTGTTAAGACGGGTATAAGTGCTATTTGCATGGGGTTAATTTGGCCGGAGCTCTAGAAGCATGTTGTGGATTCAAGTTTGTTAATCAGTTTGACTTGTCTCACTGTTAGGATTTGGATCCTTTTTATTTCTTCCTTATTTTGCTTCAAGTAAAATCCTCTTTTGAAGTTTCTAGCTGAAAATTCTATTTTCAAGTTTCCTTTTCTGATTGAGATATAATACATATAATTGAGATATAATACATAGTTTAGGTAGTTGCAGAAGGACAAATCTGGTAATGCAGGTTATATCTCAAGATGGCAAGGTTGATGTAAATATTGAGAATTTTCTGTTGTTTATCACAAAGTTTAAGAGTCAGGCATTTTCTTTTTACTGTTCTGTGGCTGTGCAAATTGCTTAATATACTTTTGTGATTACTACCCACAGAGTCGAAACAAAGTGGAAAATTGTATCACTATTTGATAGATTTGGTACCTTCTTCTCAGATAGCTGATTGTCGGACAATTAAGATATCAATGGATAAAGTTCATGTCTTCTCATTGGTAAACTTCTAAAATTCGGGGATCTTAAATCTACAAACACTCCTATATCAATTTTTCTGAAACTTCTGGGACTGTACTGTGATGGAAGCCACAAAAATATGGAAACTGCTTGAAGGCTTTTGAGGGTAGTGTAGCAGGGTAAGTGGGTGGGCTCTGGGGTCAGACTGCTGGGGTTAGAATCCAGGCTCCACCATTTACTGTGAGGTTTCATCTCAATGTCCTCCTCTCTAAAGTAGGGATTGTAATTTTTGTTACTCTATGGAGTTGTAGCAGGAGTCAAATGAGTTAATAAATATAAAGCGTTTAGAACAATGATTTGCATGCATAGAATAAGCACTTAATGAATATATTTTTGCTGCTATTACTGTTTTGTGATCTCTGTTTCTCATAGGCTAACCCACTGTCCAACCCACAGGATGCCTTCAAAATAGGAATGAATGAAAGGATAGGGTGAGAAGTTAGAAAATGGCTCGTGAGGGAGGAGAAAATGGCTGGAGAGGAAAGTAGGGTGGGGAAAAGGTGTTCAGCTTGATAACTGTTGTGATAAACTGTCATCTGTTTTTCTTTGAGTGACACTTCCTTTCACTTTAAACTTCATTTCTTTATCTCCTACATCCACCAGGGCACTAATTTTGTCACCTTCTCTTTGTCATAGCTAATGTATTCATTTCTTTCTGTGTAGCCCCACTGTAACTGCCCTAATCTGGGCTTTCACCACTTCTCAAAGATTACTTCACCAGCTTCTGAAGTGGTTTTCTTGACTCAGCACTGTCAATTAAGATCTGTTCACTGCGGCAAGATTGGTGTTCTTGAAGCAGTACTGTCATCACTTCATCAACATACTCAGACCTCTTGTGGACGGATTAAGTCTTCTTCATACCCTTGCCTGACTCTGTCTGTCCAACCTCATGCTCCCTGCAGTGAGTCAGGGTGGGGAGTGGAAGGAGTGCTACATTCTCTTCATAAAGTAATTATGTGGCCCTGGGCAAGATACTCAGCTTTCTGTGTCTCAGTTTACTACCCTATAAAATATGGATAGTAATATTAAATATTAAAATATGGATAATAATCCATGATTCAGTGAAAAAATGTGTGTTAGCATCTCCTTTAAGAATCCTTTAATTACTTAATCCTTTAAGCAGGCCTTTCTTACTCTTGGCTAAGATGCTATGCTTTGTTCCATTTTAAGGCCTGTGTTTGCTGCTCTTGCCTTAGAATGCCCATCTTCTGCTTTGCTGTTTATTCAAGTTATTCTACCTCAACTCCAGACTCTGACTTAAATGCCATCTCCTTCACGAGACTTGTCACCATTAGTCTCTAGTTCACGGCTGTCTCTTTCTTCTCATTTCCTATGTTGCACAACTTTGTGTTTTATAATTTGTTATAATATTCTGGCCTCTTTATTAGTGTTCCCAATGCGATACGACATTTAAGTTCCTTTAGAGAACGGAGGGTGCCTCTGCTCTTGCTGCACCCCGTACTCATTGTTCTCTGAATGTTTCCGTATTGCCTCAGTGCCTTTCCCCACTTTCTTTGCCTTTATTTTTTTTCTCTAAACTCTTGGCCTGTATGTTTTGGCAATAGTGCAAGTTAAAAATTTAAATAAAGGCTGGTTGAAGACAACTAATTTAATTTTGCTTTAAAGGAAATTATGATACTTTTTGATGTAAGAATGTGTAAGAATGATAAGAAAACCAAGATTCTGCATAGGAATTTTAAAATACCTTAAAGTATATAAAGATATATTCCTTCGAATGGAAATACACTATATGTATTAAGAAAACATTTTAGCCCTCACTCTTTCCTCTTCATTAAAGGTCACTTTTTTTTTTGTCTTGGATCTGTTGAGATTATCTTGATACTAGTAACCTGCTAAAATATATCTGTAGTTTTATTCTAAAATTTGAATTTTTTTCATACATCACATCAAATTAAAAAGCTTCTGCACAGCAAAGGAAACAATCAACAAAGTAAAGAGACAGCTCACAGAATGAGAGAAAATATTTGCAAACTATCAATCTGACAGAGGATTAATAACCAGAATATATAAGGAGCTCAAACAACTCAATAGGAAAGAAAACCTAATAATCTGATTAAAAAATGGGCAAAAGATCTGAATAGACATACAAATCTCAGAAGAAGACATACAGGCTAGGCATGGTGGCACACACCTCTAATCCCAGCACTTAGGGAGACTGGGATGGGAGGACTACTTGAGCCTAGGAATTCAAGACCAGCCTGGGTAATGTAGGGAGACCCCATCTCTACAAAAAATGAAAATAAATTAGCTGGGTGTGATGGTATGTGTCTGTAGTCTCAGCTACTTGGGAGGCTGAGGTGAGCCCTGTTCATGCCACTGCACTCCAGCCTGGGCAACAGAGTAACCTCAAAAAAAAAAAAAAAAAATAAGAAAACATATAATGGCAAACAGGTATATAAAAAGGGGCTCAACATCATTGATCATCAGAGAAATGACTCAAAACTGTGCAATGAGAATGTAATTCTCATTGCCGTTGAATGAATAGTGTAAATTATTACAGTCACAATAATTTGTTGTACATCTCACCCCACTTAAAATGGCTTTTATCCAAAGGAGAGGCAATAATGAATGCTAGTGAGGATGTGGAGAAAAGGGAACCCCCTCGTACACTGTTCTTGGGAATGTAAATTAGTACAGCCACTCTGGAGAACAGTATGGAGGTTCCTCAAAAAGCTAATAATAGAACTACTGTATGATCCAGCAGTCCCGCTGCTACATATATACCCAAAATCATGGAAATCAGTATATCAGTGAGGTATCTGCACCCTCTTTTTTTTTTTTTTTTTTTTTTTTGCAATACTATTCACAATAGCCAAGATGTGGAAACAGCCTAAGTGTCCATCAACAGACAGGTTGTTAAAGAAAATGTGGTACATATGCTCAATGGGGTACTATTCAGCCATAAAAAAGAATGAGATCCTGTTATTGCAACAACTTGACTGGACCTGGAGGACATTATGTTAAGTGAGAGAAACCAGGCATAGAAAGATGAACTTCTCATGTTCTCACTCGTTTGTGGGAGCTAAAAATGAGAACAATTGAACTCATAGAGATAGAGAGTAGAATAATGGTTACCAGAGGCTGGGAAGGGTAGTGTGGGGTGAGGGGGCTGGGAAGTGGGGATAGTTAATGGGTACAAAAATATAATTAGATAGAACAAATCTAATCTAGTATTTGATAGCACAACCGGGTGATTATAGTCACAATAATTTATTGTACATTTTAAATTAAAAGAATATTATTGGGATATTTGTAACACAAAGAAATGATAAATGCTTGAGGTGATGGGTACACGTTTACCTGGGTGTGATTATTATGCATTGTTGCCTGTATTGAAATATCTCTTGTTCCCTCTGAATAATACAGTTACCATGGACCCATAAAAAGTTAAAAATTTTGAATTTTTTTTCTATTAGGAGAATTGACAATTCTAGTTGGGTTTCTGGCTAGCTAGCCTATGAGTATGTTGTAATTGAAGGATTAAATATAATATAACTTAGCTTTTAAATTTTATTAGTATGTCATGGATTTCTTTTCAGGTAAATTAATTTCATTCTGTAAAAGACAATTGCTATGAGTTAGCTGCATTAGTAGGATAATTAATTAACATATAACATAAAATAGAAACATAATATCCCTTTTAGTTTTCATAAAAAATAGTGAAGCTGAAAGTACCAAACAATTCTCTACAGACCCCAATTTTAAGATATTGAAACTGAACATTGTCCGAAATTCAGTGGCTGTTTTCTCCCCCTCATAAATCTAAGAAAATTCGTTTAGTTCCAGTTGTGGTTGCTTGTCCAATTGGTCATTTCAAGGATGGCTGGATATGAGAGAAAAATAGCATTATAATTGGGTATAACTTAGTAATTTTTACTTAGAGAGTCTGGACAGATCGAAATGGAGTAGAGAAAGTTTTGGATTAGAAATGATACATACAGAGGTTAACATTTACAGTGAAAGCAGTAATCCCCCACTCTAGTGATTTTAGGTCAGTATATGTAACGTGCTTAAATTTAAAGGAAAAAGTCTTAAGGAATCAAATTAATTTCCTCATTTTAAAGGTTTTTAAAAAATACTTGACCTTATGGACTCAGACAACTGGTCAATTTCATAATAAATGGACCTCTGTTTTTGAATCACTTTTTTTTTGGTAAGGGGGTTGTAAGAATGGTAGAGGAATAGATTTAAATAATTATTTAAATGTAACACACAATAGTAACAGAGAAAATGTACCGTAACCATTCTGTGGCTTCTTTCACAAGGCTGACGATTGACAATGTCCAAAGAACTTTTGATTTCTTGTATTAAACCCATTAAACAAATATGCAAATAACATTTGCAAAGTCAGTCCTAAGATAGAGTTTATAGAGCTTGTTGAGAGTTTTTTATGTTCCAAGACCTGTTCTAAATTTTACTTGCATTTTTGTCTCATCAAATCCTGTTGGCAACTTTATGAGGGAAATTTTATTTTATTTTATTTATTTTGAGATGGAATTTTGTTCTTGTTGCCCAGGCTGGAGTGCAGAAACTCAATCTTGGCTCACCACAGCCTCAGCCTCCCAGGTTCAAGCGATTCTCCTGCCTCAGCCTCCCAAGTAGCTGGGATTACAGGCATGAGCCACCATGCCTGGCTAATTTTGTATTTTTAGTAGAGACGAGGTTTCTTCGTGTTGGTCAGGCTGGTCTCGAACTCCTGACCTGAGGTGATCCACCCGCCTCAGCCTTCCAAAGTGCTGGGATTACAGACATGAGCCACCACCCTTGGCCAGAAATTTTATTTTAACTAAAATTAGTTGGCCAGGCGCAGTGGCTCACTCCTGTAGTTCCATCACTTTGGGAGGCCAAGGCAGGAGGATGGCATGAGCCCAGGAGTTCGAGACCAGCCTGGGCAACATGGCGAAACCCCGTCTCTCCAAACACACACACACACACACACACACACACACACACACACACACACACACAGCCTGGTGTGATGGCACGTGTCTGTGGGCCCAGCTACTCAAGAGGGTGAGGTGAGAGGATCACCTGAGCCCAAAAGGTCGAGGCTGCAGTGAGCTGTGATTGCACCACTGCACTCCAGCCTGGGTGACAGAGCAAGACCCTGTTTCCCAAAAACCCCCTCAAAAAAGAAGAGAAATTAGTTAAAATTTAGCATTCCCAAAACTATTCAATAGAGGGACTTTGGTGGGATTTGAACACAGACCTATCTTCAGAGCTTTTTAAAAACACAATGATTAACTGTTTTTTCTTTTTTTAAACACATTGTTGCTGGCTTAAACATCGAGTAACTCCTAAAACTCTTTTGAAATGAGCTAAAATTGTATTTTTCAGTCATGTGACTTGGAAAATTAACACGAACATAAGGGATTTTAGTTTCTTTTTCAGACTAGACAAACCTTCCTTATCATACTTTTGTATGAAAAAAAAACAGACTAATTTGAAAAGAAAAAGAACTAATAAGGTAAGATGTCCTGCCCTGGAAGAGATCAGACTTGTAGGCCTTGTCTGTTCCCAGGCGAGACTCTGCACTAACTTCTTGAGGGTCCCTCTGGCATGGGTTTATGGAGGTTCCTAACTCTTTGGCAGACCAGTCATTAAAATAACAAATCACAGCAATTAGCCACCATGCATAATTGAAGCATTAATCCTTTTATAATGCCGGCTTTTTCAGATGGAGCTAACACCCATTATGGAGATTAACCACTTTTCATCAGGTTTTTAAGTCTTGAGGAATACAACCCTGAACACAAGGTGTGTATCTGAATTAATTTAGTAGTAAACTATGACATGGAGGGGTTCTGCTGCTTTGAAAGTTTCCAACTTATATACATTCAAAAGCTATTAAACTTTTTGGTGTCTCTCCAAATATTTTCCATATTGATAATTTTGGTTGAAATGTAGAGCTAGTTAGAATTTTCTAGTCTAATGCTTAGATATAAATGAGTGCATATTTGCAGAGCTATAAGATGTTGCATTATTTTATTTTCTTGGCATCTGGAACATAAATGCTAAATTTGGTCTAGTTAGAATTTCCTGCTTCCCTCCCTCCCCTGCTTCCTTCCTTCCATCTCAAAACTCTCCAAGGATGAAGACCCCACAAGCTATATTGGGGTAACATATTGTAACAGTAGTTACTTTCAGTTTCTGTCAAACTAGATTAAAAAGAAGACAAGTATCACATGTTCTCACTCATGTGGGAGCTAAAAAAGTTGATCTCATCGAGATAAAGAGTGTATAATGGTTACCAGAGAGGCTAGGAGGATAGTAGGGAGGCGGGGGAGAGAAAGTAGGGGATAAAGAGGGGTTGGTTGATGGGTACAAAATTACAATTAGAGGGAATAAGATCTAGTGTTCAGTAGCACAATAGAGTGACTATCGTTGACAAATTCACTGTATATTTTAAATAACTAGAGTGAAATTAGAATGTCCCTAATACAAAGAAATAAGTGAGGTGATGAATATCCCCATTATCCTGATTTGATCATTACACATTGTATGCTTGTATCAAAATATCACATGTACCCCATATATATGCATAACTACTATGTATCCATAAAATTTTAAAAAAATTTAAAAGAGGAAAGCAATGGAAAATAAAAGTAAAAAGATGATTCATCAAAAATTACAACGTAGAAGAATAGTGCAGAATGGCGTAAACTAGTACCACATAGAACTTAATTTGTAATTGTAAAGAAACCATGTAAGTATATTTACTCCTGGTATTGTGTCTTTCTCTCTTATCCTAATTTACTGTTCCTCTATAGTTTAAAATTAAAGAATTGCTTTTAAATTTTACAGGGCAAACATTATACTGTGGAGACACAAAATGTTTTGAGACATCTGTGACCAGACATGTCACGTGTGAATATACCATTGGATTTCAAAGCAACACGTTGTAATTTTTTTTGTTTTTTCCTTTTACAACAGATTCATTTTATTGTTATCACCATGGGGCGTATCCTGTTGTTGAGTTCTCTGGTTCAGACCTCTGAAGACTTCTCAGATGGATCCTAGGTCTCTGGGCTTGCCCTGAAATTACTCGCTGCTCAGGGAGAGAGTTGGAATGGTTGGCATCCTCCCACTCTGTTGCTCCGGCTGTGACCCCTCACTCTGTTGCTCCAGTTGTGTCCCCTCTGTTGCTCTGACTGCAGCTCATTCTGTTAGAGTCACTCATTCCGTTGGTCACTGTGGCCGGAGGGTGTTGGCAGCTCCCTTCCTCAAGTCTTCTTAAAGCCGTGGATTTTTGTGGAGCCTTTTTCTTCCTGGCTCTCCCTTGAGTTGTTTCCCTTTCTTCGCTATCTTGGGACTCTTCTTTGTGCTTCCGGATGTCGGTTGAGAGAATGACTTCTTCTTCCGTGTCTCCTTGGTGTTGGCTGGTGGTTGCTCTTCAACAGCTGGACCGGAGGCTCTCGGTTTTCTCTTCAGCTTCAACAAGTCAGTCTCTCTCAAGGGTCTCACGTTGCAGCATTCTTACCAGAGGTCATTGGGCCTGGAGTTCCAGTTCCAGTGTCTGGAGAGTCCACCTCAGCTCAGCAATCTCATGCCGGTTGCCAATTGTCAGCAGAAGCCAATGCCTGTCCATCAGTTCTTTACGCCGAGGTGTTAGAGTGGAATAAAAATATAAATACTACTACTAGTTTTCATGACTTCTGCTTAATATTGGATATTTTTTTGTTTTGTTTTGTTTTGTTTTGTCGGTGTTAGACTTACCTTACATTAAACCAGGCCTTAGCCTTTCTGTGGCTTTGTTGTGGCAAAGCCTCATATTACTCTCTAGTCTGGTTCAGCAGGACAGTCAGGTCCACACCTGGGCCCGTTTGTTTTCTACATTTAGTGGCAAAGCCTCATATTACTCTCTAGTCTGGTTCAGCAGGACAGTCAGGTCCACACCTGGGCCCGTTTGTTTTCTACGTTTACCTCAACATAAGGTAGCTTATCATTGTCAGCCTTCATCTCCTGATCCAACATAAAATAAGATGCCACAGGTTACTTGATTTTGCATCTGGAATATGATTATTTAAAGAAATTAAAAATTTAACACTGAAAATATAGAATTTAGAAATCTTTTTTAAGGTTTCAAAAAACTTCTAGAGACAACAAAATAGTGTTATTAGATTTAGCAAATAAAATACAGAATGCCAATTAAATTTGAATTTCAAATAAACATTGAATTTTTTTTGGTATAACTATGTTCCATGCAATATTTGGGACATATCTGTTATATTATTCATTGTTTACCTGAAATTATAATTTAAACTGAGAGTTCTGTATTTTATCTGGCAACCCTATTATAAAAATATTTAGGATCAATATAAAGGAATAATATTTTTAATTTTTACAAAATATTTTAATATAAGTAATTTATTTGATTTTCACTGTCATCCTGAGAGGTAAGTTTTGCCTCACAGTCTATGTTACTTTACCTGTGTTTTATGAAAAGACTGTCTGTTATAATGATAGGCACCACTACCGTATCTTGACAAGTATTGACATACTGAAACTTTACATTCATTTTGTGTAGTTCCCGCCTCTTCATGATTGTTTCTGAGGTAAGTCAGCTCCTCCATCTGGCTTTCCATTTGCAACTCTAGGTTAGTCTTGTTCAAAGTCCACTCATCTAAGACACTTTGCAGGCCCTTGCTATCAGCCTCAACACACTGAAAAAGGACAACTTTACTCTGGTATCTGAACAGAGCCCAATTAGAAGAATCAATACAGCTTAGATGGAGGTCTCCTCATCCAGTGGTAATAAAACATCCCACATAGTGGAGCTTAAAGAGCACAGCACTGGGGTGTGATGACATGGGTTCAAATTGCACCTCTGCCATGTTCAGCTGTCACCTTGGGCAAATTACTTCTCTGAACCTTAGTTTTCTCATCATTAAAATGGGAATATTGGGTGTTTTTTGTGTGTGTGGTTTTTTTTTTAATTTTAATTTTTATTTATTTTTTATTTTTTTTTGAGACCAAGTCTCGCTCTGTCACCCAGGCTGGAGTGCAGTGGCGTGATCTTGGTTCACCATAATCTCTGCCTCCCAGGTTCAAGTGATCCTCCCGCCTCAGCCTCCCAAGTAGCTGGGATTACAAGTGTGCATCACCACACCCGGCCAATTTTTGTATTTTTAGTAGAGGTGGGGTTTCACCATGTTGGCCAGGCTGGTCTCAAACTCCTGACCTCAAGTGATCCACCTGCCTCAGCCTCCCAAAGTGCTGGGATTACAGGTGTGAGCCACCGTGCCCAGCTAAAATGGGAATATTATGAGAATTGAGTTAATGTACAAAAGTGCTTAGCGCAGCATCAGTGTTCAGTAAATGGTAGGAATAACATTATTAAAGCCATGAAAGAGTGAAAATCTCCCCTCTGCTCTTTGACTAGGAAAGGAAGCAAGCTCCTTTACATGTACAGGGCAATGCACCTTTGTTTTATAAGGACTATGTCTCCCCAGTTAAAAAAAATTCAAGTACAGTACGGGGACCTCCTGCAGTTCTATAAAAAACCAAGTCTTTGACCTATGGATTGGAGAGTTATACACCATACACGAGATTTCAAATCGCTAGCCTGGGAGTTTTCACATTGCTAGCCTGTGACCACTATTATAATTTAAACATAAAAGAGATTGTTTTATGTCGAGATGTTTAATAATATGAAATAATGATATTATAAATTTTGTAGTAACGGTTTAAAGTGGTGAATCAGGGAGGTTTTTTTTTTGTTTTTTTTTTGTTTTTTTTTGTTTTTTTCTTTTTTTCCAGTTCTTTACATGGTTTCTTACGTACTTGAGCTTGAAGTCATCCACAGTGAGCCTGGCATTGTGGATCTAATGCGGAATGTTGGCATTTTCCAAAGTAACATTTGTTACCTTCAAGGGAGGAAAAGGAACCATATAATTCAACAAAATATGTTGGGTGCCATTAGGTTCAGATTATATACTTTATGGATTTCAACAATTATAAGTTTGTCAATCATAATTATATTTGTACTAGTCATGGTGGCTCATGCCTGTAGTCCCAGCACTTTGAGAAGCTGAGGCTGGAGGATCACCTGAGTCCAGGAGTTCGAGATCAGCTTGAACAACATAGTGAGACCCCATCTCTACAGAAAAAAATTTAGCTGGGAATGGTGGCACATGTCTGTAGTCCCTACTTGGGAGGCTGACATGGGAGGATTGTCCACGTCTGGGAGGGTGAGGCTGCTATGATCGTGCCACTACACACTAGCCAGGGCAACAGAGCAAGACCCTGTCTCAAAAAAGTTATATTTGTTAAAATAAGCAGTGTATTTAATTTTTTCTGGGACTATTACAGAACTTTTCAGCTAAGTATATTTTTTAGAGCTTCTGAAATAAGGATAAATGTTTCTCTTTCAAATGAATGTTGAGCCATTACATATTAATTTGTATGCACATTAGACATTTTTCTCGACATTAGATGCATTAATTAATCAGATACAATATATGTTGGCCAGGAGAAAGGGTTGTATTTTCTACGTTTAAGACAACTGAGATTTAAGGTGCTTGATAGTGTTGTAATATTTGCTATAGTCTCAAGGTTGACCATCAATTTTTCCCCCCAAATTCTCATGCCATCTTTTTATTTTGAGTGCAAGGTCAGCACTGGCATTTTCCAGGCAATGTAACTTGTCAAGGTAGTAGGCCTGGCATTTGTTTAAATTCTGTGTGGTTTTCCTCTCATTACTTGAAGGCCGCCACCATCAGAGTCACCAGAATTTCACAGGCCCCTATTTGGTCCAGTACTCATGCTACTCCACCCTGTGCCAGGACCCAACCTACCCTCAACACCATAAAAGCCACCAGAAGGCCCACTACCACGGCCCTGTGTGCTCTCTTGAGCCCCCTACAATGACATAGGTACCCCCTGAGCCTTAACAGACTCGCAGCCACTTTCAGTGCTGCGGTGCTGCCACAACCCGGAGGAACAAGCCACTGTGTGGAGGTGTAGCAGAGATCTAAGGTTAAAGTATAGTCCCAAAGTCAGTGCATTATGGGGACCATTATGGAGCCTATTTACTATCTATCATGTATCTCTATCTATCTATCATCTATCTATCATCTATCTATCTATCTATCTATCATCTATCTATCATCTATCATCATCTATCTATATCTATCTATAAACTAATCTATCTATCATCTATCATTATCTGTGTAAAGTTACATCATCTTTAATGAATTTTTTTAAAGGGTAGGTTTTTTTTTTTTTTTTGGTTAACAATCTCTTCACCTCTTATTTTAGTGATTGATGAGCCATATATGCTCAAGTGCTATCTCATCAGAGTGTTGGGTACATACAAGAAAACTGTGTGTGAGCAGGAAAAACAGAGGACCATCATTTCATGAATTCATCTTTTGAACCATGATGAGTGATTATTTTTTGAAACACTGCAGGCATTCCTCTAACAGACATCCTTTCTTTCCTTCTGACCCTATAGTCTTAACATTCTCATGCTCTTGCTCAGTTTGCGTCTATTTTTCCATGACCTTCCAGGCTTGCTATGGGCCCTTTTCAAGGAGTCTAAATTGAGTAGTGCATACTGCTGTAGAGTTAAACAGGCCTTTGAGTTCTAGCCTACTGTTTCTCACCTTGGATAAAGTTACTTATCTTCTCTGAATCTCAGTTTTGTCATCTGTAGAAATTACAAAATAATTTGGAGGATTAATGAGAAACAGGTAATAGTATCTGGCACATACTAGGCCTCAATGAATGCTTGTTCTCTCCCTTCTCTTCTCTCCCTGGTCCCCACTCTAGCTCACAGCAGTCTCTAAAACTCATAATCCTAATTATACCACACATTCATTCAAGAAATATTTATTGAATGCCCAGTGTGTACCAGGAAGTCTTATGGACTTTTATGGGCCCCGGTTTTATACAGTTGTCATACATGCGTCTTGATGAACATCCCTTCTAAGCTCAGTGTCTGAGCATTGATTCTAGATATCCGTGCATACCCTAAACTGAACAGAGTTGCCTTTACACTAAAATAAGAAGTTGGCAAAGTTTGCCATTTGTGTCTAAACCCGCTTTCCTTTTCTTCTCTAGGTTGAAATATCTCTCTGCACTTCATCTGAAGCCATTGGCATTCTTGTGCTTTAACTCATTTTTTCTGTCTAGGGAAAAGACATGATATTATTCATTTACACTAATAGAAACAGTATTATTTGCTCTGTGTCATTCAGGAACCTAGGCATTTGAATTTTGAGCTTTTCCTTTAATTATGAAATGAAAGATTGTTCCTTGTGATAGAAATTTCAGTTCTTGGTGAGGAAGAAGGTCCCTGATGAGGCAGACGTGCTTAGTCTGCAGCTGAGAGGGGCTGGGGTTGAGATTTAGAGCTATTTAGGGATCTGTTGTGGGACCAAGATTGGCAAGCCTGCCCTGCAGACTCAGATGGACATGTCTCCCTCTGGGTCTTTGTGGAAGCAGGACTAACCTCATGCTGCAGCTAACAGGGGCAGAGGATGAGTTAGAGGATATTTTTAGGATTCATAGCTGAGACATAGGTTGGTGGGCCTGTCTTCTGATGTACTAGTGTGTATGACTCCTCTTTGACAAATGGTTTTGGTAGCAGGACCAAGACAAAATGGGGTTGTGGCCAAGCTTGCAAAGATATGGGGCAGTTTCTAGGTCTGGAGATGGGACCATGATCAGTAAATGCCAACTGGGTGTGGGTTTATCCTGTAAAAATGATACTCATAGGTCTTGAGCTCTACCAGGACTTTATAAACTCCTACCTGAATCCCAAGGCTCCTACAAAGGCACTTTTGTCTGTTGATGACTCTTAACGAAATTATTGTTGCCTTGGGTGATATGAGTGGGGGATCTCCTATTCCACCATCTTGCTAATGTCATTCCTGTTTTATGAATTCTTTAAATACATAGATCCATGGATCATTTAGAAGTATGTCATTTAATTTCCGAGTATTGGGAGATTTTTCTTTTGACTTTGTATTATTAATTTCTGGTTTGATTCCATTATGATCAGAGAACATATTCAGTATAATTTCAATTCTTAAAAATTTTAAAAGGTTTTTTACATGACCTAATTTATGGTCTATGTTCCATTGGTGCATGAGAAGAATGTGTTCTGCTCTTATTGAGTTCAGTGTTCTATAAATGTCAATTAAATTCTGTGGTTTGATGGTGTTGTTCAGTTCTTCTATTCATCATCACTAATTTTCTGTCTAGAAGTTCTGTCAATTGCTGAGAATTGGGCATTGAATTTTTCAACTGTAATTTTGAATTTGCCTCTTTCTCCTTTCTACTCCATTAGTTTTTGCCTCATATATTTGAAAGCTTAGTGGTTTAGTGTATTTAGAGTTGCTGTATCTTCTCAGGGACCTTTTTATTATCATATAATATCCCTCTTTGTCTCTAGTAACATTCTTTGCTTCAAAGTCTACTTTGGTATTAATTCAGCCACTCCTGATTTTTTTAAATTAATGTTTGCATGATATGGCTTTTTCTATCCTTCTACTTTCCACCTACCTGTGTCACTATGTTTGAAGTGAATTTCTTGTAGATAGTATATTGTTGGGGTCCTAGAGAAACTCATGCAGTCATGTACTAGGTAACATGTAAGGGATATTTATAGTAGTAGTATTCATAATAGTTTCAAATTGGAAACCATTCCAGAATAGAATGCATAACATTGTGGCAAATATTTTAAAAGTGCTGCCAACCTGGTTTGTGTGTGGTAGTATTTCATGTGGTTTTAATTTGTATTTTTCTGGTTACTATGGGGTTGAGCACTTTTTAGAAATTTAATGACAATTTGGAATTTCTGTCGGCATATTGAAGATATCATTCTATTGTCTCCTGCCTTCCATTGTTGCTGTTGAGAAGTCACTGTGCATCTCACTGTCACTCATTTGAAAGTAATCATTATTTTCCCATATGGCTGATTTTTAAGATCTTTTGTTATTTTGTGGTTTTACTATAATTTTTCTACATGTGGATTTCTTTTTATCTTGTCTTTAGTTTCACAACTGGTAGCTCACAATTAAGGATGTCCCATAAAAGTTTTTGGGATTTGTCAAGTGTTGGTGACAGTCTTTCACTTTTTTCATTTTTTTGCTAATACTAACTTTTTGGAAACAAAGCTGAGTACGTGAACTTTCCAGCCTTCATTTCAAGAAGTATGGTTGATTCATCAACAGCATGTATTTTGGAGTCATGGGTTATGCTTGTATTAAGTGCAAATCAGTCTTATCTAGATAGGGAAATCTATTTATTTAAGTAGAAAGAGTGGATATAGAAAAATGGAAGTTGGCCTGATTGTTCTTGGAAAGAATAGGACCTCACAAAAAAAAAAAAAAAAAAAAAAAGAAAGAGTGAATAGTACTGGCAGCACAAGAGAAAGAGGGTCAATATTGTGTTTGTAAGATGTTGAGTTAAGCAAGTGTCTTCAGAGAGCTGATAATGTAGTTTTACTCTTTTAATTCCTGGGGGATAGAGCCTCTGAGAGACCCTACCTGTCAGAATGAGAGAGTAATGAAGCATAGTGATGGAAACTGTAGCAGAAGGGAGGGGGCATCCAGTAACCAGGACTTAATAAATATGGGGGCAGAGAAGGGAGGTGCTGGGAGAGGAGCTGGAGGTGAGTAACTAGCAGATAGGAAAAGACTGTATGCATACTGCAGGCATGCTGTAGGCTTTCTGTAGGGATGCTGTAGGTATCTGTAGTCATAATGTAGATATACTGTAGGCATACTGTAGGCATCTTTCAGCATACTGTAGGCATATTGTAGGCATGCTATACACTGTAGAATGCAGTAGGCATACTGTAGGCATACATACTTGAGGGATTTGTAGTCATGCTACAAGCATGCTTGTTTTATGTTACAAGCAGGCCATTGCACTGAAAGCCATACTCCTGGCTTTGATTGTATCACTGATAGTCAAGCACATAAAAGTCTGCCTGATTGTGGTCCCTCTTGGGTGGTAATGGAAACTTAGTGTGAAACCAGTGAATTCCTATGCTTATTTTTGTTCTGTTCAATGGAACTCAAATCACCATGGCAGAGGAGATCTGGATTTGCATCTAAGTCCCGCTACACGTCAGCTGTGTAGCCCTGGAGAAATTCCTTAATCTCTGAGTATCTGTTTTCCTCATATATAAAATAAAGATCATAAAACACCTACCTCATAAGCATTTATGAAAATTAGATTGGATAATGCATGTAAAGTGAGTTAAAACACACTCAGTAAATGTTAAGATATTGTCACTATAGTTCTGCAATTGAAAGTGCTTCTAACCAGACTTAATCTAACTCCATACCATTGAAATATGGCCTTTGTCATCATGGTTGGGACCATTCATCACAAGAAGACCCTGAGAAAAGGAACTTTCTGCTGTGTCTACATCTCCAGAAAGTGTCATCGGGCTAAGGTCAACTACCTTATGTGGAAGCAGGAAATAATGGTGACCAAGCCTATATTTGAGACTTGTAAAATGCACCCTCAGAGGGTTTAGCACCATGAAATGGGGCAGTTCAGTCTTCATGGGCCATTTTGAATCCCACATTGTCTATATGCCAGTTGATTAAAACCTTTCAATGTTGTTCTGCCATGCAAGTTGGAAATCCAAGTGGTTATAGAGGTCACTGCCTCATTCCACTCCAAATAAAAAAAAACCTCTTTAGCCTAGAACTTTTCTGCTTTCCAATCCCAGCTGCACTTTCCAAAATAACTTAGTAAGGATGTCAGGCAGAATTTTGTGTGCAGGAGAATATGAGCAAGATTTAGAACCACCCCTAGGCTTGAGTTCTAAATTTGCTTAGTCATCACCATGGTAGGGGCAGAGAGATGCATGTGCTGGAAAATGGAAAATAGCTTTCCAGGTTCAGATTTTACAACAAATATTCGCTGATCACCCAGGCTAGGCATTGTAAGGGTAAACAAATCCTAGTGATCAGTGGGTATTATCTTCTTCTTTTATGTCCATAGACGCTCAAACCCAAGAAGATCAAGTTATTTACATAGTCAATCAGGGACAGATTTGGGACCAGACATTAGGGCTAGTGCTCTTTCCACCTTATTCTGTTATTAATTGAGGTAACTGTGACTATGAAATGAAGCACAGTATTTTATTAGCAGGTCCTTAGTATTGTCACATTGGGATCAACTTTAGAAATTAAAAAGAATCAGATACTAAAAGAATAACTTGCAAAAGAAGAATTTTTAATGAAATGTCAAAAAAGGCCCCCAAAATAAAAACAAAAATTGGGACAGAGCAGGATTTTTCTACTCTAGAAAAGGATTACATGCATAGAACATGAGAAAAGGAAGAGAAGGAGAACAAATTCTAGCCCTTTTATCTTTAAGAACAGAAATGAATAATTTCCTTAGGTTATTTGACCAGTAGGATTTTTGCAAACGCAGGCTTTCTTTCTCTTTCTTTCTTTCTTTCTTTCTTTCTTTCTTTCTTTCTTTCTTTCTTTCTTTCTTTCTTTCTTTCTTTCTTCTTTTTCTCTTTCTTTCTTTCTTTTCTTTCTTTCTTCTTTCGTTTTCTTTCTTTCTTTCTTTCTTTCTTTCTTTCTTTCTTTCTTTCTTTCTTTTTCTTTCTTTATTTCTTTCAACTTTTTCCTCATTATGGTGCTTTAGAAGGTGCTCGTTGCTCTACTGTAATGTTGCTTATTTTAGAGGACTTTTCTTCAACTGAGTGGACTCTCAGTGAAAGGACATTGCCAATTTGATCCAGTTCCTCAACCACTGTTTTGACAATAGTTTCTTCTGTTGAGTCTAAAATAAAATAAATAAAACATTAGTGGTAATTTTTTAACAGGTTGAAAAGTAGCCATAATAGGTATGCTTTTTGTTTGTTTGTTTGTTTGACAAGGAGTCTCGCTCTGTCACCCAGGCGGGAGTACAGTGGCACGATCTCGGCTCACTGCGGCCTCTGCCTCTTGGGTTCAAGTGATTCTTCTGCCTCAGTCTCCTGAGTAGCTGGGATTACAGGTGCCTGCCACCACGCCTGGCTAATTTTTATATTCTTAGTAGAGATGGAGTTTCACCATATTGACCAGGCTGGTCTCGAACTCCTGACCTGAAGTGATCCACCTGCCTTGGCCTCCCAAAGTGCTGGGATTACAAGCATGAGCCACCGCACCTTTTAAAAAATGTTTGCTTTTTAAAAATGTTTTTTGCAAGTTTGCAGTAAATTGATATATAATACTGTGTTTGAAGTCAGTGTTTAGCAAGAGCCTGGACTATCTCTCTTATATTTGCCACTGCTTTTAGAGCAATGGGTGTTTGAAAACATAAATGAAACATGGATTAAAACAATCTAAGTATCAGGCAGTAAAGGCTGGCTGCAAGTAATGTCTTCTTTTAAATACCAACTTGCCCTAGTTTTGTGGTTTAAGATAAAGTAGCCCTTTTATCAAAGTATTGAAACTATGAAAGATAATACATTCCAGGTAAGAAATATGTTGTGGGATTAATTCCTCATTTCAGCAATTTCATAATTTGACCACATCTGTTGTTCTACAGGAATATAAAATACAAATATTAAGAACTATCATAATGACCCCTCATCCCTTTATTCACCAGAAGTAAACTTAAAAACAAATTTTATTTAGTTAACAAAAAAGTAACTTAGTTAACACAATTGATGGAGTTTAAGGAGTTACACCAGGTAAAAAAAAAAAAACCATCTGTACCTTTGGTTTGATTTCCAGAATTCACAGGCCTGCATCCTTTTGATTTGTAACATGTGGATTTGCTTTTTCTGTGAAGAGAAGAGTAAATTATTGCATTTTTTTTCTTTCCTTACTGAGCTTATAAATACCTCTACATTGGAAATAAGAGTTTTGGAATTCTAGTTTCAATAAGATTCAAAATTCCTCATATATTTAAGGGGCACTAGTAAGCTTTTCATGACTTCAACATAGTGAAGGAAGAGATTAAATGGATGTTTATGAATAGAAATTTTCTCATGACCAGAAACTACCTCTTTCATCTAGCAATATTTCTCACTCTGACTTTTCAATCAACTGGCCAATGAATGTGTTTGGAGTGCCTACCATGAAGAAGGTGTTGCTGGGCTAGGTGCTGCAGAAAATATAGAACCAAGACACAGTTTTTACGGTTGGAAATAAAGTATACACATGCAAAAAGTTACCTGTAACATGAAAAGTGCTATAAATTAAGTGAAAAGTGAGTGGTGTAATGAGTGCTTTGTTCTGAGGAGGGAGCAATCACTGTTGGGTTCCTGTGAGAATAGGCTGCAGAGGGCTGATGGGCCTTGGAGTGTGCAAGATGTTACCTCCTCACTATGCGGCCATGGGCAAGCATTTAGTAATAGGCAGTGATTACCAAATACCTTTTCTGTGTATGCCACTGTCACAAGCTCTTTACCTATGTAGTGAGACATTATAGTTAAGACTTGTTACAAGTATGGTTTTGGCGTTATCACAATTTCACCAATGAGGAAACTGCATTTGAAAAGATTAAACAATGTGCTCATAATTCACCCAGTGTTTGATTCACAGCCAGGGCTGCAATTCCAGGGCTGTTGCTATTGACTAAGAAACTATGGTGCCTCTCCAATTAATTTTTCCTATATCTTCATTGCTCATCTTTAATACAAGGTACATATGGGGTAACTAGTGAAGTGATAAGAAAAGAGAGTGAGTTATTTATAAGAAATGTGCTTACACACTAAATCACAGAAAGCAATTTTCCCCTTGAATTGGAGTACTGGAATTGTTAAATATTCTATATTCAAATGTCCTTTATATATTATACATGCAAATATTTTGCATACTTAGAAATTTGATTTTCAAATTTCTGCATATTTTAATTTCACTTGCCTGCAATAACATACATTCCTGAGGATAAATATGTATGATCTCCAAAGTGGGAAATTCTAGGATGCAATATTGGCATACCTATACTGTGAGAAAACCTAGTTGATGTGAGTTTTTTGTTTTTTTTTTGCAAGTTAATCTTTACCTTTCTTCTCCATCTAGTAAGTTGCAATAAATTTCAATTTCTTTTTCTAAAAATATTTTTACATCAAGAAGCTGTTCATACTCCAGCTTCTGGCCTTCTGTTTCTGTTCGAATCTGTTGCAGTTGTTCCTCCATCACCCCTATCTGATCCTGAATTTGCTGGAGTTGATTGCAGTAATTTCCTTCAGTCTCAGCCAAGGAGCATTCATAGGAATGTTTCTGAAAGACAAGTAAAGTAAAGCTTGAATGTGTAAAAGAGAAATGGCATGGTCATTTTATATTATTTTATTTATTTTTTTGAGATGGTGTCTTGCTCTGTCACCCAGGCTGAGTGCAGTGGCATGATCTTGGCTCACTGCAGCCTCTCTTCCTAGGTTCAAGTGATTCTCTTGCCTCAGCCTCCTGAGTATGTGGGATTACAGGTGCATGCCACCACACCCAGCTAATTTTTATATTTTTAGTAGAGATGGGGTTTCACCATGTTGGCCAGGCTGGTCTTGAACTCCTGACCTCAAGTTATCCACCTGCCTTGGCCTCCCAAAGTGCTGGGATTACAGGCGTGAGCCACTGTGCTTGGCCGGCATGGTCATATTTTAAATATTCTCAAGGTAGAAATAATTATTTGTATAAGGTCTGAATATTTTCAATTGAAAATCGACATTTGCAAGATTTAAAAAAATTCCTCTATTGTAAAAAGGCATTTTTCAAGTTTCGGAATTGGTGAGTTTAGGGACAGAATTCTTGATATTTAATATATTTTATACTTTTAGTCATATGTAAATGGTTACATGTACTTGGTGTTATATGTATTTTTATATCTGTATTGACTTATACATATTCACACATATATTCAATTCAATGGCAATTCCTACGTACCACAGCCATGAGGGACTGAAGTTCTATTTCCAGGGTTTGCAGATTGCGTTTTAATTCGGTCAGCTCATTTCTGGCTGCTGTGGCTGCTCCCTCATGATCGGAAATCTGTTGTTGCAGCGTTGCACTCTGAAGTGCAATTGTCGAAAGGGTTAGTGACTGGCCTGATTGTCTCCTGAGCAAGCCCTTTATAATTTGCCATAGACCTACCCTCTCGTTGAACCAGGCTTCAGCATCTTTGCGGTTCTGCTCAGCCAAGTCCTCATACTCAGCCCTCATGTTGTTCAACAGGACAGTTAGTTCCACTCCTGGGGTTGCATTCATCTCCACGTTCATGTTCCCCCCAGCTGTACATTGCAAGACTTCCATTTCCTAGAAAAGGGATCGGTATTCATCGTGGAGGATTTTGACTGATGTTCATGCCCTGCTACGAAATGAACAGTGGACTTGAAGAAGGAAATTAGACACTATATGAAGCCACTCTGCAGGCTTCCTTACCTCCTCGTGATTTTTTTTGAGGTAGGTCAATTCCTCACTGAGGGTCTCACACTGTATCTCCAGATCGGTTGTACAAAGGGTCAGCTCATCCAACACTCTGCGAAGACCACTGGTGTCGGCCTCAACACTGTGGTGCAGAGCCAGCTCGTTTTCATACCTGAAAGATTAGTAAGGCACCTGAGAGTTGTCATCGTAGGCAGGTGCAAAGCACAACTTTTTAAGATATTTCATATGCTGAAAGATATGATGTTCTGTACATATTTCTGAAGCTTCTTGCAATGGCAAACTGCTAAAATGGTTTGAGATACCTAACAATTCATGAATTGTATTTTGGGGATGTTATTTCTTCAGAGTTGATTTTTGTCATCCAATGTGCTTAACAATTAAATAAAATATTGCTAGATTTTAGATTTTAAAAAATATGTAATAGCTCTTTTTTGTTGTTGTTTGTTTTTGAGACAGTCTCACTCTGTCACCCAGGCTGAAGTGCAGTGGCCCCATCTCAGCTCACTGCAACCTCCACCTTCCGGGTTCAAGTGATTCTCATGTCTCAGCCTCCCGAGTAGCTGGGATTACAGGAGTGAGCCACCATGCCTGACTATTTTTTTGTATGTGTACTTTTAGTAGAGACGGGGTCTTGCCACTTTGGCCAGGCTGGTCTTGAACTCCTGACCTCAAGTGATTCGCCTGCCCTCGGCCTCCCAAGATGCTGGGATTACAGGCATGAGCTACTGCATCTGACCATGATAGCTCTTTTTATAAGGGCATATTTAATTCAATTTCTTTATTGATCTAGTCTGGCTTTAGAAAAACATTTTGGTTTTCAAAGCAAAATATATATTCCTTAATCCAACTGTAATATTTTAACTTTTATTAATATAATTAATCAGTTTGTTTTCACCTACTTCAGCCTGAAGTCATCAGCGGTCAGTCTGGCATTGTCATTTTGTGGAACAATGCTGGCGTTGCAGGTGGTTGCAGAAATAATCTAAATAGGGAAGATTGTGGAAAATGTTAATTCCCAAAAGTCAAAGGAGGCTCCAGACTTCAGTGTGATTTTATATCTTCTTAATCTGTCAAACATCTGTTTTAGTATCTTTTTTCTATGTTAAAGAAATCTGGATTTTCTTCAGATAATAAGGATCCAGAGCTTAAGAGACACACAGATCACTTTTATTACTTTTGATCAAATGGTATGAGCTAAATATATGAAAAACGAAGTGACTATATCTGTTTTGAAATGATTTCTTTTTCATTATTTAATTCTACAAGATTTTATTGCCAGGTACTGCGCTTAGCACTGGAAATACAGAGTGAACAAATCTTACATCACATAAATTTGTTAAGCACATTTTATGTTTTCTCTTCTTTAAATTATCCACACACGAAGTCTGTAGTAAAAGTATGCAAATCCCTATTTCTTACCTGCCTTTTAAGATCTCCTATGACTGAGAAGTATCTGCTATAGTCATGATCGTGTCCCCGGGAAGAGCCAGGCTCACATTTCTCGTACCAGCCCTTGATCTTCTGCTCCAGGTCTGCGTTGGCCTCCTCCAAAGCACGCACATGGTCCAGGTAGGATGCCAGGCGGTCGTTGAGATTCTGCATGGTCCCTTTTTCATTCCCAGAGAGGAGGCTGCTGTGCTCATTGCCAAGAAAACTAGCACAGGCACTACTTCCCAACCCTCCACCGCTATTGCAGAAGCTTCCTCCAGAAGAGATGCCCCCAAGAGTACAAGGAAAGCTGCTTCCTGCTCCTGATCCAACACACACATTCCCAGCCACGAAGCCTGTTCCTCCACCGGACAGCTTACCAGACCCAGTTCGCGAGCAGATCCGCCTGGATCCACCAGAAAGTCGAAAAGACATGGTGGCAGCACAGCCGGGCAACCCCTTCCCAGAAAGAGGAGCAAAGCCAGGGTTCACCTTCCACACTCGTTAGCTCCCTTGGCCTTTTATAGGATTCACTGGGTCATTTCAGTCTTGACTATGCCAGTCTGTAATAAAATTTACTTGCATCCTAATTGTTGTTTTTCACAATTGGGTGATTTTTAACAGCGTCCAGTCTGTAGGTGGAAAGGTGCCCCAAGGATATTTTTTATATATAAAAATGGTGCCAGGTGAAGTAAAACTAAATCATAGCCTCAAAGGCCAAAATTAAATATGACTAAATGTGCATCTTTTTGGCCACTGGAATATTAATAGAATCTAGATTCTTCCCCTGCCACATATAACAAAGAATTAATAATTCCAATGAGAAATGTCTCCTACTTTTGTCCTGTTAATGCTCATAGAGTATTTCTAGTATTCCCACTTCATTGAGTGCTTCCTTTCTGCCTTTCTTTGTTTCTTTTATTTTTCTTTTTTCCTTTTTTTAAAGAGATATGGTCTGGCTATTTTTCCCATGCTGGTCTCGAACTCCTGGCCTCCAGTGATCCTCAGCCTCAGCACCCAGCTCAGCCTCCTGTAGCCAGCATTACAGGTGTGAGCCACTGGACTGGGTATCTGGGTGTGTATTTTCCTCCTTATTGAAACCAGAGAATCTCAGCATCTATTGATCTTTTGGTAGTGGGAGATTTTAAAAGAAATCTACCATTTCTTGGATTGAAAACTGAAGTAATAGAAATCCTGCAGTCCTGCTTATTGTTAATTTCAATATAATTCATGAATATGTGATGATGGTGGAGAATTAATTTGATTGAGATTTCTTGGTTCGGTCCAGGAGCAGGACATCAATTCAACTAACAGTCTCCAAATTGTTCACTTCCATACAATTTCAGGAAATTGTTCACTTTCCTGAATAGTGTTTATTGTCTTTTAGTTTAAATGTATGTATTTAAGACATTAGGAATTATTTTGAGAAGTGAGCATCATATTGATTAGCAAGGAGTAAAATATATAAGGAGGGAGGTGTTTTCATGATTACTTAGAAAACTGTACATATGGTACCCTAGAGGGAAGATAAGTTGTCACAGGGAAGTACTCTTTATTCTCTTGCCTTGATGCTCTTGGGAAGTTATCTAGGCTTGGATCATTTCCCTACTGGGCAAATGAAAATAATAGCATCAAAGAGTCTCAAATGAATGTTGAGCAGTTCCAATCATGAATGACTGTAAGACACTTTGAAAGGCACAAACATTTTTAAATGTTAATTATTTAAATTATTATAATAAAGTGGACATGTCAGACAGGGTCAGGTCTCTATCACCTATAATGATACAAATTGATTGGTTAACTAATTATGGGTTTAGTTTTGAAACTAATTTTTTTCCAAATGATATTTTTCAATGTTGTGGATAGTGAGTCCTTTGGAAAACATCCAACATTATTGTCACTAAAACGTATGGAACATTTAGTGGACTGCATGGATTTTCTAAATCAAAAATATTTAAAAATAAATAATAAATACCAAGCTATAACTGGACCATCAGCTTATGTTTAGAACAGTGCATGATAACCTAGATACAGTTCCTATTTAGAGACTTTTTACTGATTTTGTTGTGACCTGGTCAAATTTTTAATCTTTTGCTCATTTTTCCCGGAATAAAACAAGAAAAACAGAGAATATTGTCAGTTTAATGGTATATAAGGCTTGAGTTTCTTACGTGAGTTATTATGAGATTTCAAAGTATTATTAACATAATCTATTTATCTCTAGATACTTTATAAATACAAATTATCTTTTGTGAAATAAGTTAAACACATATTATTAGGACCATGTTGGAGATGAGTTGTCACTGAAGCTAAGTGGCCACACGGATTACAAAGCATTTCTATATCAAAGCAGGACTGGAATATATGATGCTTAACTCCTTCTTGAAATGTTGTCGCCTATTTACTCATGTGAGTAGGTCTTTTAAATTACTTTAATCATAGATTTTCCTCTAAACTAATACTTACTTTAAAAATTTAGGTATGCTCTAGTTCTTTCTGGAAGTGGAGATAGATTTAACAAATTCTTGGTACCACTTCAGTCTATACATTTCTTCCCCGAGATTGATTATTTTATCCATGGCAAGAATGGATGTACATAATAGATCATTTCTTGATAATCTACTAGGTAGTAGAACACTACATGATGTGCATACGTATTTTAGATATTCAAAATGAATCGAATTAAGCTTTACGCAGTGTTGCTGTCTCCTTATTTCAGGATAAAGTTTTTCATTACATTATCTTATTCTAATGATCATATGCTAACTTTCCCCCAATACATTTATTGTTTAGTTTCAAGTACGCTTTTGTTTAAAATTCACATTCTATATTTCTGTTAGATAATCATTTTTCTTGAACTTGAATGAGGTTTGTTTTGTCACTAGATTCCTAGTTTTTTTTTTTTTTTTTTCTGAGAATCAGATTCTGGAATACTAAGTCCTCCCACAAAATGGCTTCCCTGGTTTGTTTTGTGAAGAAGGAGATACTGATGTCTCTGCTAATCTCAGACCGACTGGAGTGAGCATGCACGTAGTTTCTTTATCCCTTCTCTTGTTACAGGGACGGTGGAGTCATAAGGTTCTCAGTAGCATGGTATCATGTTGTGGTGAAGCACCAGACTCTGAGTCATTCTGTGTGGTTTACATATTTCAGTACTTCATGTTATTAGCTGTGTGATCTCGGGCAAGTTACTTAACCAGTCTCTGCCTCAGTTTCCTCATCTGTAAAACGAGGACGGTAACAGTACCTACCTCATAGGGTTGTTGTGAGGAATAAATGATGCTTAGAACAGAGTCTAGCACCTAGTAAGTGCTGGTTGTGAACTATTATTGACTCTTTCCTGGAAGTCATATTTAAAGGTATTGAATATCGGCCTGGTTTTAGCAGAAAGAATTTATTTCCTGAGTTATGGTGAGCTGGTGGTCAGCCGTTTCAAATACTGTGAAATCTGAGCTAAGTATTCGGTGGCTCACGCCTGTAATCCCAGCACTTTGGGAGGCCGAGGCAGGTGGATCACGAGGTCAGGAAATCGAGACCATCCTGGCTAACACGATGAAACCCCGTCTGTAGTGAGAATACAAAAAAATTAGACGGGTGTGATGGCGGGCGCCTGTAGTCCCAGCTACTCGGGAGGCTGAGGCAGGAGAATGGCTTGAACCCAGGAGGCGGAGCTTGCAGTGAGCCAAGATGGCGCCACTGCACTCCAGCCTGGGCAATAGAGAGAGACTGTCTTCAAAAAAAAAAAAAAAAAAAAAAAAAAGACTTTTTAGTATTACCGTTTACTGTTAGTGTTGTACATTCTACAGGTCTGGAAAATGTATAATGAATGTATCCATTCTTATGGTATTATCCAGAGTATTTTCACAGCCTTAAAAATCCTCTGTGTTCTGCCTGTGCATCCCTCCCAACCGATTTCTGGCAGCCACTGATCTTTTTACTATCTCCATAGTTTCGCCTTGTACAGAATGTCATATAGTTGGGGTCATATAGTATGTAGACTTTTCAGATTGGCTTCTTTCACTTAGTAATGTACATTTAAGATTCTGTGTCTTTTCATGGCTTGATAGCTCATAGTTTTTTGGCACGAAATAATATTCTGTTGTCTAGAGGTACCACAGTTGTTTATCCATTCGCCAACCAAGAGGACATCTTGGTTGCTTCCAAGTTTTGGCAATTACGAATAAAGCTGCTATAAACATCTGTGCACAGGTTTTTGTGTGAATGTAACTTTTCAACTCTTACGTGGTAGGATGTTTCCTTTTCCTAATTTTGATATGAGGGTATATGATGTGAGGACTGGTTAATTAAAAAGTTAAGTGAGAGGGTATCTGCCTTACATTCACTTAAGTATTATTACATGCATGTGGGAAAGAGAGGAGGAAAGACAGCTTGAAAGTGACTGTGTTTCAACTGTGCTGAACCAATTCTACAGAGTTCAGTAATAGGACACTTGTTCCAGAGAAAAACAGGCTGTTTCTGTTATGGGATTGGTGAGGGGGAACCAAATCTTTCACCCGCAAATAAACCTCTGGAGGGTTTTCTGCTGAGTTTAACCTCCTCTCACTCCCAGCCTTGAAATAGATTCATTAATGGTAGGTGCTGAAATTATTGCACTAAAAGTTACGTTTGACTTGAGAGCCACATGGCTCTGCAGTCTTGGATGGCAAAAACGAAGGAGATAACTTGTGAATTCCTACCCTTATGGTGGAGTGATCAAGATTATGAATTAGATACCTGCTGGAATTCTCCTCTTGCCCTTGTCCTCACAGCTCTCTTTTTCCCCTTCTACCTTCAAATATCACTACTTACAGCCTTTCCTTTATGTTTAAGTTTGTTTCTGATTCTTCAGTTTCTTATTTCTACATCTATGAGCATATTGACCTCAGGGACTGGATCTTATTAACTGTTTTATCCTCGTTATCTGGCACATAGTGTGTGCTCAGTAAGTACTTTTCGTATTGAGACAGGGGAGACAAAATTTTACAGAGAAGTAAAAAAGACTCCAACTAGTTTTCATGTTAAACTTACTTCCAACTTGTGAACACCATTGAATTAAACAGAAGAAATTAAAGACAAAATTCATCTCCCATTGGAGGGTATACCTAAAATGCAAAGACTGGCCACAACCAGGGAAGATGACTTGCAACAGGAAGAACTTTTATTGAAACACCACCATAGAGAAAAAGCCAAAGAAATGGTACTATTCTAAAAATAACTCGTCTTAATTCATTGGAAGAAAAGCAGAAAAATAAGGGGACCCTTATTTAGGAAACTAGTTTCATTTTGGTATTTTAATTCGGGGGCCATTCTGTCTCAGAGGCTAGAGTTCAGGAAGGCACCCTCTGTTCGTTCTTGTTGTTGACTTTGGTGGATTTCTCTTCCATGGTGTGAACTCTGGACGAGAGAACTTTGCCACGAGGATCTATTTCTTCAACAACTGTTTTGACAATGGTGGTTTTAGATGAATCTAAAATGCCACATATAAACTGTTTAGAATTTATCAAATTCATAAATAGGAAATAAAACATTTGAAACACATACAAATAAACACCGAATGCCTAACACAGCTTTTGTTTACCTTTTGTCTGATTTCCTGGGCCTCCATAGCCTTTTGATTTAGAACAGGAGCTGTAAAAGTATAGAGTGCTTATATTAATTATTTCATTCTGTTTTACTGAGGAAACTGAAAAATAATGATTTAAGGTGGGAATTCACTGCATTCTGAAATAACACTAAAAGAGTATTATCTATGCGTGATCTAGATCGTAGATATTTTGTACTTGATTTCAAATAGTCTTTAGTAACCTTAAAAATGAATTGTTTTCTCAATGACAGCAATACTGACCCATCTTCTCCATCTATCAGGAGGCAGTAGGTCTCAATTTCTTTTTCCAGGTGGACCTTGACGTCGAGGAGCTGCTCATACTCGAGTTTCTGGCCCTCTGTCTCGGTTCTGACTTGGTGCAGCTGCTCCTCCAGGGCCCCGATCTGAGCCTGGATCTGCGCCAGCTGTGCACAGTAGTTGCTCTCGGTCTCTGTCAAGGAGCACTCCAGGGATTGTTTCTGTAGTTTGGTAAGACATGGTTTAATAGAAAAGGTCACAGTGTTTGAGAATAAGCCAAAGCGTTTAAGAGATAATTAACAGAATTATCCTTACATCATGCAAATAATTATATTTACCCAAAAGATTCCACTTATTCAATATTAATTGTTGCCTTTATTAAATGTCATACTACTTTTCTATTTGAGAATGACACAGCTGGTGCTGAATGTCCCTCAGATGCCCAGATGTGCTAAAAATGATGAAATTGGCTCTTCATAGGGCACAGACTGAAAGATCCCTCCACTGCGCCAACATAGCCTGTGCTTGTAGAGTTTGGCACAATCTGCCACTTCACCCACAACTAGAAGTCCGCCTACACTTTCCTACTCATTTCCAGCCATGTGACAGTCTTGTCTCATGAGGATTGTAGCTCTTCTATTAAAAAGTCATCCTGCAGTGAACTGCATAAACATTCCATGAGTAGAATAAACCACAGAAAATAATTACCTTCTTAGACTTTAAATACAGTAGTTCAATTCATTGGCTTGTGAATCTGAATGGGTTTACAGAGATACTCAGAGGGAACACTCAGTGCAATTTTACATGGAATGAAGATGAGAGTGTCTTATCCTTTCACCTGCAAGTACTTCCTATATAAAGCCTTGATTTTATATACATTCATAGCCTCATCTGTGGATAAACTCTGGTGGTTTACTAGCCATAGTGGGAAAAGTATAGACTTGGGAGTTAGAAAATTTGGAGAGAACTTCTGGATTCCTTCATACCCAACTGTGGGACTGTGGGAATTGCTTAATTTCTTCGAATCTCAGAGTCCTCTTTTGGAAATAATGACATGAGTTATAACGTCTGCCCTGCCCGTGCCCTGGGGTTGTTGTAGACTCACATGTGGGCGGAAGTGCTGGGCAAACCCTTAATGAAAGCAGTTATGATTATCATTACACATGTTTAGTTTTATAGTCAGCCTTCATGCCTCGACTTTTCCTCTGTCTATGCCACTTACAAAGGAACTTGTAAGTGCTCTTAATTGAGTGGCCAAAAGGAATGCTAGATGAAGCTAGGAGTGGTGCAAATGTATTTCTGCTGTCTTTAAGCGGTAGGATTTTTTTCTTTTTTTTTTAAATGGACACAAGGATTGTACATATTTATGGGGTTCCATAATTATATTTCAAAACACACAATGTGTAGTGATAGAATCAGGGCAATTAGCATATCCATAGTCCCAAACATTTATCTTTTTTTTTGTGTTGGGAACATTCAAAATCCTCTCTTTGAACTATTTGAAATTATAGAATAAATTATTCTTAACTGTAGTCATTCTACAGTACTATAGAACACTTGAACTGATTCTTCCTATTTCGCTGTAATTTTGTATCCTTTAACCAACCTTTTCCTATCCCCCCATCCCCTTCCCAGGCTCTAGTAAGCACTTATCCCACTCTCTACTTCTATGAGATCAACTTTTTTAGCTTCCACATATGAGTGGTTTTTGATATTTTGACTTATGATAGAAGATTCAAAGTCAAAACGATTTTCTTTTTCCAGTATCTTGACTGTATTTGCTAATTTCTAATATTTGATAATTATTGGCATCCAGCTATACTTTGTAGGCAAAGAGGATTGTCATGTGCAAAATGCAAATGTGTCTTATGTCAAGCACTGTAATTAATGGTTAAAAACTAAAATATGTAATTATGTTGGAAGAAAATTCTCTTCGATTATTTTTTCTCAATTTCTAAAGCAAATCTGTTTTGTAACTTTTCGCTTACCGTTGCTAAGAGGGACTGAAGTTCAATCTCAAGGGTTTGAAGAGTGCGTTTCATCTCGGTAAGCTCATTCCGGGCTGAGGTGGTGGCGCCAGCGTCGTCAGAGATCTGCTGCTGCAGCGAGGCGCTCTGGAACGGCAGGGGCCGCGTTAGGGCGCTGCTGGCTGCGTCCGCGCCCGGCGCCCGGGGAGCGCACCCAAGCGTGGTTTTACCTTCTCGTTGAACCAGGCCTCCGCGTCCCTGCGGTTCTGCTCTGCAAGGGCTTCGTACTCAGCTCGCATATTGTTCAGCAGAACCGTGAGGTCTACCCCGGGTGCCGCGTTCATCTCCACGTTCACGTTGCCTCCAGCCGCGCACTGCAGAGCTTTCATTTCCTGAAAGATATTTGTTTAACGGAATTAGGATCTGAATATTTTATTTATTTTATTTTTTGAATTAGGGTCTCGCTCTGATGCCTAGGCTGAAATGCAGTGGTGCAATTAGGGCTCACTGCAGCCTCGAATTCCTGGCCTCAAGAGATCCTCCATTCTGGGTCTCCTACAGTGTTGGGATTATAGGCGTGAGCCACTGCGTCCGGCCTGAATATTTTTAAAGGAACCACATGGACAAGATCTATAGGGTTAGAAACTTTTTGGGAGGTTTGTTTCTTTTGAGAAGGATGAATAGAACCATCTCAAACAATCTAAGCCTGATGGAGAAACTGACAGGTTCCTTCTTGAATGTTAATTTAAGATATTATATTTATCATCTGAAATTAATTTTAAAATTTGGGAGGGAGGCGATTGTGGGAGCCAGCCGGGTGGAGCTTCTACCTCCTCGTGATTCTTCTTGAGGTAAGCGAGCTCCTCACTGAGAGTTTCCAGCTGGATCTCCAGGTCCGTTCTGCACAAGGTCAGCTCATCCAGGACTCTGCGCAAACCATTGATGTCCGCCTCAACGCTCTGGTGAAGCGCCAGCTCGTTTTCAAACCTTGGAAAAGTATTTGGAAGCTTCCTCATTAGTCATTAGACATGGCACATCACTTTTTAGATCATCATACAACTCAGACTAAGCTTTGAGGTAAAACTACTAAGATAATACTTAAAACTTCAGGCCGGACGCAGTGGCTCACGCCTATAATCCCAGCACGTTGGGAGGCCAAGGCGGGCGGATCACGAGGTCAGGAGATCGAGATCACGGTGAAACCCCGTCTCTACTTAAAAAAATACAAAAAAATAGCCGGGCGCAGTGGTGGGCGCTTGTAGTCTCAGCTACTCGGGAGGCTGAGGCAGGAGAATGGCGTGAACCCAGGAGGCGGAGCTTGCAGTGAGCCGAGATTGCGCCACTGCACTCCAGCCTAGGCGACAGAGCCAGACTCCGTCTCAAAAAAAAAAGAACTTCAGTTAGGCTACCTATCATGCAATAAATGCATTTCATTGAAGCAAGAGAATGGTAATAGCCAAAATTCTTTCTCATATGACTTTGACACTCGTTTTTGTTAGTCCCCAAATTTCCGAAGTAAAATTTGTTGCTCAGCTGCTCATTCTAATATGCATTTTGTTTAAAACAAATACATGAATAAACAAGAACAAAGACTTGAGCCAACCTCAAATAATTTAGAAGAATAAAGGAAAAAAATGCTTAGACAACTTTTTTTTTCCTGTTTATCTTCAGCTCTACTTACTTTAGTCTGAAGTCATCAGCTGTTAGTCTTGCATTATCATTTTGCAGGACAACATGGGCATTACTGGTAGTTGCAGAAATTATCTGACAAATGAGAAGTTAGTTAAGAATGAGGAAATATTTAAGATGCATTTCAAAGTTCCTTGAAATAAAATTACCCATGAAATTATAGTAATATTTCTGGCATCTGTCTCTAATAATCAGATGATTCTTTTGAAGATGGGTAATTTAAGTATGGTCTTTCTCTCTTTTGTTTTTTTTTTTGAGACCGAGTCTCGCTCTGTTGCCCAGGTTGGAGTGCAGTGGCATGATCTTGGCTCACTGCAACTTCCACCTCCCGGATTCAAGTGATTCTCCTGCCTCAGCCTCCCAAGCAGCTGAGATTACAGGCATGTGCCACCGTGCTTGGCCAATTTTTGTAGTTTTAGTAGAAACAGGGTTTCACCATGTTGGCCAGGCTGGTCTTGAACCCCTAACCTCAAGTGATCCACCTGCCTTAGCCTCCCAAAGTGCTGGGATTAGAGGCATGAACCATTGTGCCTGACCAGGTGTGGTCTCTTTTATTTCCTACCCCAAGCATTAAAAAAAGCTCTTTCTATGGGAAAGCCTATAAATATATAACTGGAGACATTGGGCAGCTTTTGATATTTTAGTATTACCAAAAGCATACACACATACCTAATACCACATGATGGACGTGCCATGTTCAAATATTAGAATTTATTAGAAATTATTTTTAATATTGAAAATGAACTCCTAAAATTTAGAAGCTGAGGGCAAAGCCCTGTTATTGTGATAGCTTATACCCTTGCGCATCTGTGAGTGGCTAAACACTCTCAGGAGTGCTAACACTCACACCATGGCGTTTCTTACCTGGTTCTTAAGTTCGTCAATAATTGGGAAATATCTGCTGTAATCATGATCAAGGCCACGGCAAGAACCAGGTCCAAATTTCTCATACCACGCCTTGATCTTCTGCTCCAAGTCGGCGTTGGCCTCCTCTAGGGTTCGAACATTCTCCAGGTAGGAGGCCAAGCGATCGTTGAGGTTCTGCATGGTCACCTTCTCATTGCCAGAGAGGAGGCCGTGCTCATTCCCTGTGAAGGCAGCACAGGAAGCACTTCCCCCGCCCAGGCCTCCGCCATAGCCTCCTGCAGATGAGCTGCCCCCAAAAGCGCAAGAGGAGAAGCCACTTCCAATGCCTGGCACAATGCATGTGTTTCCGGCCCCAAAGCCTGCTCCCCCACTAGAGAGCCTCACGGAGCCAGTGCCCCCACAAGAGCCAAGCCTCCTGGAGGTAGAAGAAAAGCGCACAGACATGGTGTCCAGGCTGGAGCGTTTGTTTCTACGGTGATGCTCTGATGGTGAACGTCCTACTCAAACAGCTTGTGGTTTGCCTTTATATACACATTATTAGGGTGTTTCTCGATGAGCTTTGCTCATAGCCAAATGATGTTTGCCAGCTCATTGTGAATTATCCATAATGGGGTGATTTTTTTTTAATGAATGGCTTTACCATACTGTGTCCATTTCTGTAGGTGGATAGTTATCGTAGGGTTATTTGTTATCTCTGGAGTTGGACAGGGTGGAGTATTATCAGGATTATTATAGTGATGCATTTCAGATTTAGTATGAGTAACCCTTCCTGTCTTCCAGGCTTCAGGAATGCATAATACCTATAAGAATAAAAAAGTATGATAGACAGATTTCTCTTTCCCTTGCTCAAATCGGCATTGCATTTTCTTCAACAATGAAGTATCATAGTCATAGTCTTCTATCAGATATGTTGAAAATAATTTCAAGACTGTGTGTCCATGGTACCAGAAGAAGGAGGGGAGGTCCTAAAGGAAAACTGAGGCATTAAAGGGAATCTTCTTTGGAGACAGAAAGTGTTCCTTTGATCCTTATCCTTCCTGAATTACCATTTCATCTGTACTGGTTTTCTGTCTAAGTTCCGTTGCTAACCAGGTTAAGTAAAGGAATTGGTCACCTCCTCGGGCCTCAGTTTCCACATCTGTAAAGTGAAAGGTCTAGACTGTGGTCTCTATATTCCCTTTCTATCTCACAGATTGCTCATATTTCTGCATTCCTTCTGTTGTCTGTGCATTTCCATAGCACTTTTCTGCATTGCTTCTTGTACTTTTCACCTCTTATTTCTGAATTGTGGTCCCGCTATTTTACTGAAATTAACCTCCCAAACATCACTGCACATCTCTAATCATCATTTCTTTTATTTATTCTCCTATACCCTCTTGGTTACATTCAATATAACCTCAGTCTGATGAGTCTGATCGAGTTTCAGACAGTTGCTTTCTGAGAAATTTTCTATATCTCATGTTGCTCCCCTTTTCTCTTCCACTTATAGCTCCTGTGCCCTATCTTTGTCATTTCTTATAGTTTTGTGCTTGGTATTTACGACTCTCTCTCTCTCTTTTTTTTTTTTTTTTTTGACAGGGTCTCGTTTTGTTACCCAGGCCAGAGTGCGGTGACATGATCACAGCTCACTGCAGCCTCAACCTCCCAGGCTCAAGTGATCCTCCCACCTCAGCCTACCAAACATCTGGGACTATAGGCACATGCCACCATGCCTGGCTAATCTGTGTATTTTTTTGCAGAGATGGGGTTTGCCATGTTGTCCAGGCTGGTCTTGAATGCCTGGGCTCGACAGATCCTCCCACCTTGGCCTCCCAAAGTGCTGGGATTATAGGCAGGAGCCACCTCGCTGTCTTAATGTAGATTTTCCCTCACTGACTTGTCCGTTCTGTTTTACTACTTCCCTCTTTCCCATCTCTTTGCCTTTGTTCATGTTATTCTTTCCACCTGGTTTTCTTCTTCAGACTAAAAATTATAACAAATCATTTGAGATCTTACATTTGCCAAGAATGAGGCGGAGCTTGCAGTGAGCCGAGATCGTGCCACTGCACTCCAGCCTGGGCGACAGAGTAAGACTCCATCTCAAAAAAAAAAAAAAAAAAAAAAAAGAAAAGAAAATGAGAGACTTGGTCAAAGAAGAACAATATCAAGTAGGTCTTCTGGAAAGAGAGAAGGGAGAAATGATGAAGAAATTATTTTATAAACATATTTTCTGAAATACTACTCAGAACTAAACAACTGAGCTTCTAAATACAAAGAGACCACCAAGAACCATGAATGATAAATGAACAACAACCACAGTGAGGCACATCCACAGGATCTTTCAGAGAACCATGGCTGGGGGCGGGGGTGACAAACAACCACTTAAAATGTCAGGACCAAAACCAACACATATTCAATTTTAGGAAAGCCATCATTCTAGTGAAGAATGCTTTCAAAATACAAACCCAGGCCAGGCGCAGTGGCTCACGCCTGTAATTCAAGCACTCTGGGAGGCCGAGGGGGGGCGGATCACTTGCGATCAGGAGTTCAAGACCAGCCTGGCCAACATGGTGAAACCCCATCTCTACTAAAAATACGAAAATTAGCTGGACCGTGGTGGTGCGTGCCTGTAATCCCAGCTATTTGGGAGGCTGAGGCAGGAGAATCGCTTGAACCCAGGAGGCAGAGGTTGCAGTGAGCTGTGATCACACCACTGTACTCCAGCCTGGTCGACAGAGCGAGACTGTCTCTTAAAAAAAAAAAAAGTGAATGCAAAATGATATCCAACCTTTTATTTCTAATCCTTTCCTAAGGTTTGTCACCTCATTTCTAAGTTTTTTTCTAATTGTGACTTATGTAGAGAACCAAAATTCTCTACTTTAACAACCACGGTGAGGGTGGAATAAAAATCTTTTCAGACGTGAAAAGTCTCAAAAAAATTATCTTCTTTGCACATTTTGTCAGGAAGCCACTAGAGAGAAAAACATGAAAAAGGAAAACTTAGGTTCCTGGAAATGGAGTTCCAATGTGAACACACTGAGTGTTCCCACATGACAGCTGGGTAGCAGGCTTAAAAAACAGCCAATATTGCATAGGAGGACAGGAGATTCTGAAAGCGAGATCTTCAAGGGGATAGATGAAAATGATTGCTTGGTAGTTTTAATTGCATAAGAAAGTGGCATGAGGGATAAAGATACGGAGAAAACAGGGTTAAACTAGTTAGAAAATCGTTATAACTTCAACTCTAAACTAAGTGTCCTTCATGAATTCAGAAGGGAATGGAACAGCCTAGATCCTGTGAATTCTCAAAACTGATCAGCCATGGTTCCCTCCTGGGAGAGCAACCCACGATGAGGAGAAACTGCTGGGGGAAGAATCAAAATTATTCAGGAGAGGGTCATAGAGAGGGAGGAAACAGAAGAACTAGATACAAGTTGGGGATGGAAAAAAAGATAGGAAATTTCAGAAATCAAGCCAATGTATTTTTGAATCCTAGATAAAAACAAGAGAAAAGGGAGCTCTGTGAAATTAGTAAAGCTATTTGGAATTATACTTTATTATTATTATTATTTTTTTTTTTTGAGATGGAGTCTCACTCTATTGCCCTGGCTGGAGTGCAGTGGCACGATCTCGGCTCACTGCAACCTCTGCCTCCCAGGTTCAAGCCATTCTCCTGCCTCAGTCTCCTGAGTAGCTGGGATTACAGGCATGCACCGCCACACCCAGCTACTTTTATATTTTTAGTGGAGAAGGGATTTCACCATGTTGGCCAGGCTGGTCTCGAACTCTTGACCTCAAATGATCCACCTGCTTCGGCCTCCCAAAGTGTTGGGATTACAGGCGTGAGCCACCACGCCCGGCCTGGAATGATACTTCAGTCTAGAAGTTAAGGAACATGAATTGGCAATAAAACCAAGCAAAAGAAAAGGATTGAAGTAAAATCCCACGAAATGTTAATACAAGATAATAAGGATGAGGAGCTGAATAGTGTCCCTATAGATAATGAAAGCATACCGGAAAGACATACCTACAGAACTGAGTAAGATACAACCCACCATTTCAAAGTGACTTAAAATCGCTAAAAATGATAAAAGAAAAAAAAATTCCCATAAACCAGAATTAGAAAAAAACTTAGAAATGCGGTGACAAACCTTAGGAAACGATTAGAAATAAAAGGAAAAAAACCTAATTAAACTAAGATACAATCACAGAAAATGAGAAATTTAGGGGAAATCAGTCCCCAGAAGAAAGACGTATTCTGGAAATAATCTTAAATAAAATATTAGCAAATGTAATTCATTAATATATTAAATAGCAGAAAATATCCCAAGGAAGTTATTTACCAGAAATGAGAATGACTCAATATGATATGGAGCAGATAAAAGTGTCCGATGACAGAAACCACATGATCACCTTAAAAGTACTAGAAGAAAACGTGGGCCCCAGCAGTTGTAAAACTCAGAACCTAGGATGGAAATTTTTATAAATATGACAATGAATTTTATATTCCTATATGATGACAAAAATCGAAAGAAAAATAGAAATGTCAAAACATTTACTACACCCAGTAACAAGTGGCAATTTATTTCCCTTGCAAAAAGCTCCCACAAATCTTGGGTTTTTGTTAAAAGAAGGAATAGCAGCGTGTAGTTTTTGCTTTAACAATCACTCGAGTACAGTGGTTGCATTCCTTTTCCTTCAGATGGAGACTGATTTTTGGGAAGTACTTTCAGTGTAGAAACCCACTTCAGCAAAAAGCAGAGTGAAGCTTCAAGGATTGGAGAAGAACAGGTCATCATTAGCAGAATGTGTAAAGAACTCAGGAGCCCTAGAATTCCACCCAGCAAAGGAAAATGAGTGAACCAAAGGCCGTAGTCCGTTTTTACACGCCAAAGAAGGAAGGACAGATTTAAGACCCAAAAGCCTGAGGACAGGATGTTTCCTTCCATCCTGTGGACTCAATAGAACTTAAAGGAAACTTATCCAGAATTTAATTTTACTCCCATTCCTTTGCTGAATAGATAGATACACAGTGAATTCTGGTTTATTTTTTTCAGCAAGAAGTGGTGAATTTATAGTTGTCCTTTGAAGTCAACAGTCCCCTCACCACAAAGTGTAGTGTGCATTTTCTGTGCTGTAATGGGCCTTGCCTTGGAAAGCAGGCCACCATGAAGACAGTTAAAAAAAAAATCAATGTGTCATGAGCATACCTGATAAGCAGGTCTGGCATCATAGGCATAAAGCCTGTGTGTGCTGTTGCACAAGGTCTCATGTTCAGAAAGGCCCCACATTTGGATTAATGCTGTCCCGTTACCGTCTTGAAAATGTTAGTTTCAAGATGGTAACAGAACTTTATTTTTAACCTGTCTCTTGTTAGTGAATTCTGCTGGGACCATGGGGGCATACAAGTGAACATAGAAGTATGCCAGATATGTTTGCCTGCAGGTGCTCCTTATGCCCGTGTCCCCAACATTCTGGTGGATCCACAAGGTGCAGGGTCTAACAAAAACCCAAAGCAAGTACAAGGTGAGTATATTGTGTCTATGACTGAGTAATCCCAATTTCTATCAAACCCAAGAAGCCAGGCTTTCCATTCAAACCAGAACTTGCTCTCTGAGTATAGAAAGAAGACATTGGTCTTCTAAAAAATATGAAGGACCAAGGAACCCTATCATACACTTTTTTTTTTTTTGAAACAGAGTCTTGCTCTGTCACCCAGGCTGGAGTGCAGTGGTGCCATCTCGGCTCACTGCAACCGCCACCTCCTGGGTTCAAGTGATTCTCGTGCCTCAGCCTCCTGAGTAGCTGGGATTACAGGCGTGTGCCACCAAGCCCAGATAATTTTTGTATTTTTAGTAGAGATGGGGTTTCTCCCTGTTGGCCAGGCTGGTTTCGAACTCCTGACCTCCGGTGATCCAACCGCCTTGGACTCCCAAAGTGTTGAGATTACAAGAGTGAGCCACCACGCCCGGCCTATCATATAGTTTTTTCTGCTGCTTTCCTGCTTGCCTGTGTTGCCAACTGCGTAAGTGGAAAATGATGACATAGAAAGATCAAACAATCCATAGTTCCTTTTCCTTTCAGTCTTCTTATTCATTGGCAAACCAAAGGTAGAGAATGCTGGTAGAAGGTGGGTATATACAGAAGTGAAATAAAAACAATTGAGTTTGTTTTGTGCAGTGTTTCCACTGTTTTGGTAGGAACAAAATACATATGCAGGTATGAGCTACAAATTATGAATTGTCATGATTTTGGGGATTCTGTATACAAGTTAAATGTTCTTTTGCTTGGATTTCAAACTGGCATGGCACAATATAAAAATGAATGGTAACACATATGCCAATAACCTAAAACTTTTAATTTTTCTTTATGATATGGTTTGGTTCTGTGCCTCCACCCAAATCTCACCTTGAATTGTAATCCCCATGTGTCGAGAGAGGGAAGTGATTGGATTATGGGGGTGGTTTCCCCCTGGTGTTCTCTGAGATAGTGTGAATTCTCACGAGATCTGATGGTTTTATAAACAGTAGTTTTTCCTGTGCCCTCATACTCTGTCTTTCCTGCCGCTATATGAAGAAGGTCTTTGCTTTCCTTCACCTTCTGCCTTGACTGCAAGTTTACTGAGGCCTCCCCAGCCATATGGAACTATGAGTCAATTAAACCTCTTTTCTTTATAAATTACCCAGTCTCAGGTAGTTTCTTTATAGCAGTGTGAGAATGGACTAATACACTTTCCTTAGAACAAAACTAAATTGCAAAAAAAAAAAAAAAAAAAAGAAAAAAGAAAACAACAACAACAATGATGACAACAACAACAGAAAACCCCAAATCAAAACAACAAAATCCAGGACAAGTTGAAAACATAAATGCAGATGCAAGGAAACAGCTTGATATTTTAGTGCCTTTGGGTGATACATTTTGCCTGATTCTTGAACAAGGAATCCCATGTTTTCATTTGGCACTAGGTCCTGAAAATTATGTAGCTGGCCCTGAATATTGTACATTTGGAAATTATTTCTCTGTGGATTTCTAGTATTTGCTTCATTTGATGGCTTTTGGCTAAAGATTTTGTAAATATCTTGTTCTTCACCACTTCTCTGAATCCCATGTGACTGGAGGATTGTGAGATAGAATTCCTTCTCTTGCTGGAGATTTTCACTGGAATCAGGCCATATACCGGAGAAATAAAGGAGCTGCTTTCCTTTTAGAAATTTTAATATTTGTTGGGAATTCCTACCATGCATTTTGATCCAGAAAGGTATACATAGTCATAATCACAAGAATCATGATGTTCATCAACTTCATGGGGCTTCATGTTCGAGAATAGGTGTTGGTGGGTTAAATTTGGCCTGCCATGTGTTTTTGTACAGACTGTGAGCTAGAAATGGTTTTACATTTTCAAATGGTTGAAAAAAGTTAAAAAAAGAATAATATTCCATGACAGGTAAAAATATTTACAATTCAAATTTCAGCATTAATAAATTAAGTTTTATTGGAACACAGTCATGTTCATTCATTCATCTATTGTCTATGGCTGAGGTTTGTAGTTGAATTAGAGACTTTATGGCCTGCCATGCCTAAAATATTTGCTATCTGGGTCTTCACAAAAAAAGCTTCTGACCCCTGTTCTAGGAAAAGTGTCACTAACACAAGCCATATTGCTGTGGATTTTTCTGGAGATTATCCTATTTAGATGAGGAATGGTATCCTGGGTATTGTGGAAAGAAGAGTTTGAGAGAGGCTTTTGGTAAAGTACCAGGAATGCGTCATCTAGTGGTGAGACTTTTCAGTCACAGGAGAATTTCTGAATTTTTTGATTATTTGCCCACATAGACATGGTGTGATTTAAAGTTTATGCCTAGTGAATGTTTAATATTCAAATGCCTTGTGGCGGTATTGACTATTATTTAAAACAACAGTGAAAGACAATTAAAATGTATTCCACAAATGTTTCTTTATGAATTAGACATAGAAAAAAATCACAAATAATTATTAGTCATCAGTGAATGGAAATGAATGCACATCAACTTTTTTATTTTTTGGAAACACACTCAATATCCTGTAAAACTAAGAAAACAGCTATTTTTGCTAAGTAACTTATCTTTAACAGTAAAAAGTGTGTATATTCTCTCTGATATTTAGAATAATGCAATTGTACAGGATCCTCTCCCAAATTATTCTCTTCTCTAAAATGACAGCTAGAAAGGAACCCTTTGTTCTGTCTTGCTGTTGGTCATTTTAGATGTCTTTTCTTCAATGGAGTGAATCCTTGATGAAAGAACTTTACCACGTTGATCTATCTCTTCAACCACTGTCTTTACCAGTGTGGTTTTGGATAAATCTAGAAATAAAACATAGACATACATATATTCAACCAAAAAGATTACATGACAATTCCACTGCTAGGTCAATATAATGTATTATGCATATTTTTGATTGAGGGAGTAAGTATATATTTATAATAATAGCTTGGGATAGTTTTAGCCACTTGAAACTTCCCATTCAGAACAGTTTAGCTAAAACTACTTAAATATTGACTATGGTTGTAGTGTATGACTGCCATTAATGTAAAAGTATTGCTGTGATAGAAATAGAACTAGAGGGCTCACGCCTGTAATCCCAGCACTTTGGGAGGCCTAGGTGGGCAGATCACCTGAGGTCAGGAGTTTGAGACCAACCTGGCCAACATGGTGAAACTCCGTCTCTATTAAAAATATAAAAACTAGCTGGGCATGGTGATGGGTGCCTGTAATCCCAGCTACTCAAGAGGCTGAGGCAGGAGAATCACTTGAACCTAGGAGGTGGAGGTTGCAGTGAGCTGAGATAGCACCATTGCATTCCAGCCTGGGCAACAGAGCAAGACTCTGTCTCAAAAAAAAAAAAAAGAGAAAAGATATAGAACTAGATTTTATTACCTTTAGATGAATTCCCAGGGCTTCCTGATCCAAAGCCCTTTGATTTGGAGCATGAACTGTAAAAGAAATATAGTTTATTCTTGTATATTTCTGCTTACTGTCACTTCAGAAATATTCATTGACTCAATGAACTCAAGTGAAATTTGTATGCCAAAAACAGGTCTTAGTTTTCTATAGAGGAAACTCGTAAGATTTTTATGTGTAGGAGCTGAAAGTAATTAAATGTTATCTAAAGAGGGAATATAAATAAATCTTGTTTCCATTTGATTGTTTTTTACACCCAAGAATTTAAAACTTAAGGACATACATACATATATATGGATCCAGGTGGTTTGTACAGAGTACATTTATTTCAGGGCAGTAGTGATATTAGGTACGCACTGAAAGAAGGATAAAGCCTGCTTGTGGGAGGTGGAGTGAAACCCACAGTGATTAACATGGACAACAGATAGGAATGGCTGCAGGAATAGTTCCAGTCATCTAAGGCAGAGGAGAACACTGTGATGTACACGATTTGGAAGAGATGACTCTCTTCCGAAAAAGCAAGAGATGGTCATGCTTTTCTGCAGTGGGAATGAAAAAGAAAAGGCTTGGAAGTATGGAAGGCTAATGGGCAGCCCACATTTGTAGCTTAAACGAGGCAAAAACTGGATTTTCAAATGGCTTTACTTACTTTCCATCTCCATCTATCAGGCGGCAGTAGGTCTCAATTTCTTTTTCCAAGTGGACCTTGACATCGAGGAGATGCTCATACTCCAGCTTCTGGCCCTCGGTCTCGGTTCTGACCTGGTGCAGCTGCTCCTCCAGGGCCCCAATCTGAGCCTGGATCTGCGCCAGCTGTGCACAGTAGTTGCTCTCGGTCTCTGTCAAGGAGCACTCCAGGGAGTGTTTCTGAGGACATCAAAAAAGTCATGGCAAGGGATGAAAACACTCTGAGGACTAGTAGAACAGTGTTTCTCAGTAACTGGCAGGATTGCTCCCTAGGCAGTTATGGAAATTTGTGAGGCTTGTCACAATCAAATGGGAAAGAAAGGAGGCTGGTATTTCTGAAGTGAGGGCCAGGCATGATGGACGTGGGATCCTGACGTGGGATAAATGGCCCTTTTCCCACAAGACTTTTGATGTTCCACTGGACATTGGCGATATATAGGTCATATTTCTATTAAAACCAACTGATATATTAAAGTAACTTTTAAGGGTAGCAGAATAAAAAATCGATATCGGAAAACTTGTATTTTGAAATTATATATTTATTTCGGGGTTACCTGTTGTTTCCGTCTTACTCTGCTACTGTCCCCACAGATCCACTCCACCAGCATTCCACAGCCTATTGTGCTACTGCTTTTTTTTTTTCTAATCCACCCTTGATTTTCTAGCATCTATCAAAGGTCTTTTATTAAGGTACTGAGATTGGATGAGTGCCTTAACAGATGTGAGATTTCAAGGCAAGAGCTATATCTCATAACACAATACAGGTCATTATTTCCACACTACTCTTATGAATATCATACTTCCTCTTTGCTACTTCTACAGTCTGTAATTTGTCTTGGCACCTGCTCCCTCCTTTAATTAAGGTAATTTTCCTCTTTCCCTTATTATAGATAAATATGTCTGGGCAATTATTACTTCTCTTGATATTAGTTATTATCCAAGTGTCCACCCCAACTTCCACTCTTTCATTTTCCTTTTCTTGTGTGGAGGAACTTCTGATCTTACATGGTTGAAAATGAAAGATTTATTAAGAGAAGATGCAAGGTTCTGCCTCTTTCATTACATTTTCTAGGGTAGTTAGGCCCAAGTATTTACCTAGTAAATACATTTTATCTTAAAATACTTGCCTTTTTATTGCATTTATGGTATTATACTTTAAAAAATAATTTTGTATAGTTCTAAATCTATTACCTAGTGACTTCATTCTAGCATCGCAAAGAGGGAATTACACAAGATTTGTCATAACAGGCAGACATTGGGTCTAATGGGGCTGAGAACCTAACACTGACTTAGAGCTACTGACTTAGGCAAACAGACTTGTTACATGGCGGGTGCTGGGCTCTCCAGAAGCACATAAGTGGAAGGAGATCAGGATGGTAATGCGGTGAGTAAGGCAACAGGTAGCAAGACGCCAGTGAGGTGTGTGCTTGGCAGCTCAAAACTTTAATTTCCCTGGTAATGCATCCTCCTAGGGTATTCCTTTTTATGATTGCGAATACACTCATAAGTCAGAGGGGACAGCATCTCTACTTCACAGTCTTCCACTGTGAAGGCTGGCTTGTCAAAGAGGGAGGAGAACAGGATGAACTTGAAAGTTTGTACATCACAGGAAGCAAACATGTGAACATTTGTGTATTTAGACAACTCCCAACTTACAAATGACTTGTGTTCTAACTCTAGGAGATTGAGCTTAGAATTCATCATAAGACAACAGGGCCTCAGGGATGTAAGTTAGGTACTACGTTCCCATTATTCTAGAATTCAGTTATGTCCTGTGTTAAGTGGGCTTTTTATGTGTGGATTATCCTATGAGCCCAAATTATAGTACCACTGGCTGCACAGACTCTAACTACTTTATAACATCCTTGTTTCTATGTGAAAATGCTCACAATTCTGGTCTGGGGACTCGAAAATGTATTTCCATCAGCGTAGCTCAGAAATAGAGGGAGGATTCACTCACACAGCTCCTGCAGCAGGAAGAGTCCTCAGGGATCTAGTTCAGGGAAGAGGGGAAATGGAGAAGAAAGGAAGGTTCCAGGAGCCCACAGTGGCAGGGGAGTCTCGGGTACCTGCTAGCAGCAGTGATGAGGGACAGGAGCAGAGGGCCATCCTGGTTAAGTTAGGGGCCAGTCAGTGTAAGAACAAGTCTCCCATCTAAATCCGATATAGGGAGAAAGCACACACCTTTAGAGGGCGGCTAAATCAAAAGAATCTCCCACTGTTTTGAGTCATCTTTTCCTTCTTGGCTCACTGCACCCACTTGGGTAATAGCTGCTCTCTTCTTTGTGTTACAACCTGGTGTCCTCAGGGGGCACGAAACCTCTTATGAGGAAGGGAGTCCTTAGGCCACGTACATGCCGTAATTCTCAAAGTCAAGCCTTTTGGGCACTGCCAGCTCACACTCTAGAAGGCAAGCCATTTTTAATCCTGGGTTGACTCCATGCTGACGTTTGAAGTAAGCCAGGAGCTGGTGGTATGTGCCCAAGTGGCTGAAGGCCTGGCTCCCAGGTGTGCCCTCGGGGATTTGACCTCCGCCCTGGACTCTGTGGCGATGAAGAGCCTGACAGTGCCCATGTGGCATTCAGGTGTGTACCCTCTCTTCCTCTGCCTGGTGAAACCATATGTGGCTTCTAATATGTCTTCATCAGTATCAGGAGACGCTGGTGTGATGCTGGCTCCCTGCCCTGTGTGACACTAGCCCCACACCCCTGATCATAGACCTGTGGCTAATTTTCTGGTGGAGCAATATTGCTGCTGTTTGTTTTGCGGACCTAAGCTGAATTACCCTGAGAAAGGATCTATGTGAAATGTCTATTTTCATGAAATGAGCACTAAGCATCAGCCAGGAAGGAAACTCCCAGTGATGTCGAGGAGGAAGAAAAAGCTCTCTTTTGAGTGTCTATGCATCTGTTTTTCCTGCTCTCCTCCACTCTCTCTGATAAGTATTTGCAGGCAAAGCTATAATAGGAAAAAAGAAGGAAGGGCAGAGGGAAGTGCTTCTTGGAGGCTTTCTAGAATCACAGGATCCAGGCTGACCTTCGCTGTCACCTACCGTGGCCATCAGGGACTGCAGCTGGATCTCCAGGGTCTGCAGGGTGCGCCTCATCTCGGTGAGCTGGTTCCGGGCGGAAGTGGCTGCGCCTGCATCGTGGGAGATCTGCTGCTGCAGCGAGGCGCTCTGCAGGGCCGGGGAAAAAGGGTCACACGGAGTCCCCACCCGCCCTGGAGGTGTGAGCAGGGGGACGGGGCCCCACCTCACCTTCTCATTGAACCAGGCCTCCGCGTCCTTGCGGTTCTGCTCTGCAAGGGCTTCGTACTCAGCTCGCATGTTGTTCAACAAAACCGTGAGGTCTACCCCGGGGGCCGCGTTCATCTCCACGTTCACATTGCCCCCAGCCGCGCACTGCAAAGCCTTCATCTCCTGGAGGGAAGCAAGAGTGTGGCTTTAGGGGCATTGCAGGTTCACACTCAGTCTGAGAAGTTTTCAAACGTGTTACTTTATGTCTCAAAGTTTGTGGTCAGGTGTATAATTTATGGCACACCATTTTTTCATTGACATATTCGGTCCATATTCATGCCAATCATCTATTTAATTAGTGACCTGTCGGCCGGGCACGGTGGCTCACTCTTGTAATCCCAGCACTTGGGAGGCTGAGAGGCGCGGATCACTTGAAGCCAAGAGCTCCAGACCAGCCTGGCCAACATGGCGAAAACCCATCTCTACTAAAAATACAAAAATTAGCCAGGCGTGGTGGTGTGCGCCTGTAGTCCCAGCTACTCCAGAGGCTGAGGCAGGAGAATTGCTTGAACCTGGGAGGTGGAGGTTGCAGTGAGCCGAGATTGCGCCACTGCACTCCAGCCTGGCGACAGAGCGAGACTCTGTCTCAAAACAAAACAAACAAAAAAAATTAGGGACCTGTTAATTAAAATCACCACCACCACCAAAAACAGTCATAGCACCCCAAGAGAAGTAATATATTATTTTAAATGAGAAAGGGATTTAAAGACCAGAGAATTACTCAACATACAGTTACTGACTAAATGTCAGGTGGATGGGAATAGAACAGTAGAAAAAATCCTGAAATCCTGGCCCTCATAGGCATTCATCCTAGGGATGACCGCTGTCATTTACTGAGTGATTATTATAGGCCAGGCACTGTTCTGAGCATGTGATATGTATTAACTCATTGAAGCCTTTTAACATCCCCTGGTAGTAGGTAGTGTTATTAGACTAATCGGTCTATATCCGTTGGCAAATTATAACAATGAACCTGAATTACTATTGTGATTTTAACCCCCAACCCCTGCCCAGTATTTAAAATGTACAGAATTGTGATTGGACTACAGGTAAAGCTTCTCCTACCTCTTCGTGGTTCTTCTTGAGATAAGTCATCTCCTCACTCAGAGACTCATATTGCAGCTCCTGGTCGGTCCTGCAGAGCGTCAGCTCGTCCAGGACTCGCCGTAATCCGTTGATGTCGGCCTCTACGTTTTGGTGAAGGGTGAGCTCATTTTCATACCTTGGGGGGCATTTAAGTGAATTTCAGTGGCAGTAAGACTACCTCAAGAAACAGAAATATTCAATCCCAATTGCTTTAAACTGAAAATTAGAAATTGAATTAGGACTCTAAATAGCACAAAAATATACGAAGAAAGCCCTCCTCCATTACCCCCACTCAATTCTATACAGGATAATTGGCAGTTATTTCATCACACAAATTCCAATAGCATAACCTAGTTAAATAAAAATACATCATTTTGGAATTTTATTTTAGTTAATGTTTTTCCTTAGTTGACTAATGATTTACTGAGCATCTACTTTGTGCTTGGCAGTATTCTAAGCAGGCAGAGAAATATACTGATATTTTGTCCCAGGAATATAATAACTATGTATAAGTTGATTGTAACATTATAATACAAATCCTTTGCTTCCTTTTATCTTTTAGGTGATAGTTCATTCTACTTGGGATGAAATTGAAATTTTATTTAACAAATTAAATAAATAGAAACTTTCTTCTAGAGCAGGATTTTTTCTGTCACTTACTTTAGCCTGAAATCATCAGCAGCCAGTCTGGCATTATCAATCTGCAGAATGACATTAGCATTAATAGTAGTGGAGGAGATAATCTAGAATAAACCAAAACAGAGGACACATCAAGTAAGTATGCTTTTATGTGATTCATTATTTCAGGAAGTGAAAAAGGTTACTCAAGTTTTTGCATAAAAGTCTCACCTCCTTATGTAATAATCAAAATATTTCAAGTTTAACTTTTAAAAATTAAAGACATGGTTTTATTTATTCTCATATATTCACCTAACTTTAGAACTACAATACTTTTTTATTCATATGTCTATGAATGTACTTCAACATAAACAATGGAACTAATAACATTTTAACTACATTATAATTCATGAATCAAAAGGCCCATTTTTGAATAGTAGGAAGAATTGTTTATCTAAATAAATAAATACAAGTTACAGATAACAGTCACGAAGCATTTCTTATTGTATGTCTTTTGTTAGGTATTTCTTAGTTTTGAATACTTGGGTTAGTTCCAAATCTGTGATTTCTCACCTTATTCTTAAGATCCTCAATTGTTAGGTGATATCTGCTATAGTCATGATCAAGTCCACGGCAAGATCCGGGTCCATATTTTTCATACCAACCTTTGATTTTTCTCTCTAATTCAGCATTTGCCTCCTCCAGAGCTCGCACGTTATCCAGGTAGGATGCCAAGCGGTCATTAAGATTTTGCATGGTCACCTTCTCATTTCCAGAGAGGAGTCCCCCTTCGCTTCCAGCAAAGCCAATACAAGCAGCATTTCCAAGGGCACCACCAGCATGGCTCCCACCAGGAACACTGCCCAAGCCCCCTCCCAAGGCACAGGAAAATTCACTTCCAGCAACAGAGCCGCCACATGCACTGCTGCCTGCAAAGCCTGCACCTCCATTTGGGGCTCTGACAGAGCCAGCTCCAGACCTTAAGCAAACATGCCTGGATCCATTAGAAAATCGGAGAGACATGGTGTTTTGAGAAATGTTCACCTTGTCTATGCAAAACTGTAACGTCCCAGGAGAACAGAATATCATGCACTGATGATTTCTTTGGGCTTTTATATACCTTTATTGGGGCGTTCCTATTTCAGTTATATATGCCAAAAGAAAAATGGCATCACTTAGATTAGCATAAAATTATGTATAATTGGGTGATTTTAAAAATAATTAATGTCTAACATCCCTAGGTGTTGCTTTGGGCTGTTTCTTATCTTAAATATAATAGGGTTTGTTCTATATTAAGTTTATTAATTTAACTTCTAATTTTGAGTGAGTAATCCTTTCCTTTCATCTAGACCCTAGGCATATACTGTCATTATCTGGCGCCAGGTATTATCAAATTTTTTATAAAGTTAAGTAAGATTATGATAGAGTTCTGTGAGGTACAGTAGGGTCTCAATTACCACTGAGGGGTATAAAGGACTGCTAACTACAGAAACAGATATTTTATTCCACCAGAAAAAAAATGTGTTATTTAGAAAACAGAGGCTAGTGACATCTCTGTTCTTACCATGATTATAACATCTATTTATTATCTTGGACAATGATACAAATATCGACCTATTATTTTGTTTAAAATAGCATGGTTATGATGTCTGGTGCTCTATGCTAAGTGCTAAAATGAAAGACATAGTGCTAACTAAATGCAGAAGTGAAAAATGCATGATTACAATCTTTAAGAAATCTACTGTCAGGTCCAGACAGGGGCTGGATCATGGTTAGCCTTCTGTGCTGGTCTAAAGAGTTTGTAATGAATCCTAAGTAAAAAGCAGAGGGCAACATGATCAGGTTGAAATGAAACAAGGTGGTCAATTACAAGGTTGGAACAATGGTCCAGGTGAGAAGGATGAAGGCAGTGGGGATGCAGAGAGGATGGCTTTGAGAGCATATGGTAATGTGATTGAATCTGGACAGTAGGGAATAAGGCAGAATTGGGGATAACTCTTAGGTAATTAATTTTATATTCTGGGAACTCATAATATTCACTGAGATGGGGAATAGAGGAGGAGGAAGACACTGAGTTTAGGTTTGGACCAACTGGATTTGAGCAGTTGCCAGAATGTTCCAGATGAAGGTGACTGATAGCAAGAATGACTGTTTAGAATATGTATACTGAACTGGAAAAATACTTGACTAGCAATGAGTAAAAGAAAATTGGAGGGTCCAGCTCTCATTTGTAATGACGTTCAACTGCATATTTGGAAGTAATCCTGGTTCAGGAATAGAAAGGATGATGATCAGACTGATGTGGGTTTTGGGATTTGAAGACAGGTCCAGAAGAAGGAAACAGTGGCAAAGAAGTTTCTTGTGTTCTTGAGAAAACAGTTGAGGCGATTGACTGTATGATCATATAGCAAGAAGAAAGTAAAACCAGAGGGACAGATGGACTGAAGAAAAGGGCAGAGGGTGAGTCATTGGGCATCCTTATGAGGTCATGGAGCAGGCAGAGTGTGAGGAGGAGATTGATAAAGGTGAAAGATGACAGACTAAAGTTGGATAGTGGAAACCAGAATTTAGAATTTTAAAGTAGGCACAACTGCAGGTGTCACCAAAGTCCAGAGAGTAGTCATGGGACTGGACCAACAGTCACTGGAACAGGAAGTCAGAAGTGGATTGGACCTGAAAGGCAAGAGAGTAGGAGGTCAGGAACTATCTGTCTGTGACATTAAATGGACCATCTATAAAGGCATGAAGTTCCTCATGATGGCAGGAGATGGGAGGGAAGTGGGCTGTGAGCCAGTGTCAAGGTTTTTGGACGATGAGGCGGAGGGGAGTGTGTGTGGTGAGGGGCCATTGGATGGCATTTGCCTCAAAAGAGGAGTCTTAGCATAAGAATTAAGTGGCACAAAGCTAGAGGTGGCATTGGGGATCTAGAGAACACAGATTCTGCTTGTTGAAAAACTAAATGAGATCATGCTTAGCGCAGTGCCTGGCAAATGGAAAACTGTCAGCCATTATTATTACTATTATTGTTGTTCCTAACTGGGTGTGTGAGTGTGGAGGGCTGGGACATCAGGCTGGAAGGGAAGGAGAGGTGACCAAGGAGAAGCCTCCTTCCTCTTGAGGCCGTGGCTGTGGAGCGTGGATGAAGAGGGTTGGCAGGGCAGGAAAAAGGAGAGACAAGGGACAGGAGGCACTTGGTTGGACGTGACTGGTTTTGAGTCCACTTGCTTGGATTTGACTGGGTTCAGGGAGTGATGACAAGTATAAAATTGTTTTGCCACCAGAATAGTCAGGGGTAGTCTCCTGGAATTGCCTTGGCCTAAGCAGTCTGGAGCCTAATTAGCTGGTGCTGAGGGTGGCTCGTGTGTGGCCTCTAAGATGCATTTTCTGGACAAAGTTGTAGGATATTTTTAGAGTTGCAAAGAGCCTTAGACATTACCTAATTTAGCCCCTTATTTGGCAGTTCAGGGCAACTGAGACCCAGAAATGTTGAACAATTTGCTCAGAGTCATGAGGGATTGGCCAGGTGAAAATGTGGCACATGTTCAACTTGACCTTGGTATTCTGGCACCGTGATCATATTTAGACATAAATAATTACTCTATGACACATGCTCATACAAATACTTCATATGTTGCCATTTGTAGTCTATTTTTTAAACATTAGCAACGTCTTCAATATCTAGAGACTAGATATTATAAAATTAGGACTCATTTGTCCAGTATGCACACAATATACGCAGTATAACAAAGTTAAATAAAATGCACGTAACACATAGGGAAATATATAAGCTGAAATTTTCTAGTACACACCATCCATAGTCTTAACATGCGTGAGTTGTAAAATGATTCTAATTGAATTGCTGAGATTTAACTATAAGGAATTAGAATACGAAAATGTATAACGAATTGCAAATCTCTCATTTATTACTAAACTCCAAATAATAATTAGACAAGTCATTGGTGTAACGTGTCTGCATCCTTTATAAGTAAGTAAAATGTTTCTAAAAGGCCATTTTACAACAAAAAAAGAAACAACAATGCATTGCATACTTGAAAATTGCTAAGAGAGTAGAATTTAAGTGTTTTCACCACAAAAAATGATACAGATATGGGGTAATGCATGTGTTAATTACTTTGACTGAGCCATTCCACAATGTACACATATTTTCTTTTTGTCTTTTTTTTTAACTTTTCTTAATCAAAAGAAAGCTGGGTTTTTTTTCTTTAAAAATGTATACATATTTTAAAACATCACGCTGGGTTTTTTTTTGTTTTCTTTAAAAAGTACACGTATTTTAAAACATCATGTTGTACAACATAAATATATACAATTATAATTTGTTAATTTAAAAAACAAATGAAAACAATAAAAAGAAAAAATGACAAAGTATTTCTTTAAAAAGTATATGCTTAAGTAAGCGGATTCTCCTTTTCAGCCAGAGTCTGTCATTAGGACCCTGACCATCCCAGTTGCCGGCCACACTCACCCCTCTCCTTCCACCAGGGGGCAGCGCTCGTTTACATATGGATCTCGCCGCGCAAATGCCAGGGGCGGAACCTCCTCTCCAGCCTGGGTCCCTGCTGTCCTCAGGTGGAAATGATTAAACCTCTGCAAACAAGCAGCTTCAGCATTTAATTTTGTGAAGTTACAGAGTGTGATAAGTACAAAGACATGATGGCCTTACATTGGTACGCTGCTTTACAGCTTCCAAAGGGATTTCTTGTATATGATCTCATTTGAACCTTACAATGAAGGTGGGAATTAGGAAGAGAGAGGTTTCCTTTCCCTGTTTTAAAGATAAGGAAACAGAGGAACCGTTCAAGGATACACAGTGTGAAACTGGATGGTCAAGGCCCAGAACGCCTTGCCTCTCAGTGAGGTGGTCCTTTCAGTACATAATTATCTTAAGGTCAGGTAGAGAAATGAAAACCAAACAATGCAAAAATCTGTCTTTAATGTCTTTAATTTGTCTTCTTACAAATTCTTTGCAGAATTTCGAATTAATAGCAAAATAAAATTTTTGGCTGCAGTTCTGCTATCAGGTGTTATTCATTCATTCACTCATTTGTTCAGTCAAGAAATATTTAATGAGCACCTATTTTTAAAAACGTTTATTTTAGGTTCAGGGATACATGTGCAGGTTTGTTATATAGGTAAACTCGTATCACGGGGGTTTGCTGTGCAGATTATTTTGTCACCCAGGTACTAAGCCTAGTGCCCCATACTTTTTTTTTTTTTTTATCTAATGAACACCTATTATGTGCCAGGCATTGCGTTAGTGGCGGGTGGTACCAAGGGGAAGAAAATAGAGGTCTTCTCAACTCTCATGGAACTTATTGTTTATTGGAGAGTTGAGCCTTAAGCAAATAAGCATAAAATTACAAATTGCTGTAAAAATTAGGGAAGGAAAGAACATGGAGCTATTAGGGGAGAACCTAGTTTAGATTAAGGCAATCCTTTTGAAGAAATGACATAAAGCAGATACCGGAAAGATGAGCAAGAGATTGCTAGGCAAGGGGGTGGGCGAAGAGACATTCTAGGAGGGGAAGAAACTGTAAATAAAATAAAGTTTTTTTTTTAGCTTGAGAAGGGAAGGGTATGGTGCCTTCAAGGAACTGGAAGAAAACCAGTATTGCTGGTGGTGAGTGTGCAGGGAGAGAGGACTGCAGAGGGCTGCCCACGGAGAGATTTATTGGACCAGGCTAGGGATTTTGAATTTGAACCCAAGCATAAAGGGAAGCCACTGAGAAGTTTAAGTAGGTGAGTGATGGAGAATGGATGGGAGGGGAGTGAGAGTGTGTCGGGGGAAACCATTACAAAGCCAGTTGCAGTAATTCAGATGAGCCAGAATAGTTAAGACAGAAGTGGATGGAATTGGGATAATTTTGGAGAATGTCTTTATTGCACCTGGTAATAAATAGCTGTGGTAAGGATGGGGAGGACAGGAATAGAAAAGAATTAAAGATGATTCTTGAGATAGGCAAAATAATGGCCCTACCAAAGATGTCCACCTCCTAACCCCCAGAACCTGTGAATACATTACCTTCCATGGCAAAAGAAACGTTACAGATGTGATTAAATTAAAGATATTAAGATGGGGAGATTATCCTGGATTATCTGGGTGGACACAATATAATCATAAGGGTCCTTAGAAGGAGGAAGGAGTGTCAGAGTCATAAAAGGCAATGGGATAGTGGAAGCAGAGACAGAGATTGGAAGATGCTATGCTGCTGTCTTTGAAGATGAAGTATGGGGCCATGAGCCAAGACATGCATGTGGCCTCCAGAAGCTAGAAAAGGCAAAGACATTGATTGTTTCCAAATGGTGAGTGATGGTGCTAGCATTTGCAGCTGTGGTTGTTTCCACTGTGTTGTGCAGTCTTGTGGGATTATGTCACCAACTATCAATACCCTACTACCGATGTTGATCAGAAATAAAGATTCTGGGCTGGATGCTGTGGCTCATGCCTGTAATCCCAGCACTTTGGGAGGCTGAGGTGAGTGGATCACTTGAGGTCAGGAGTTTGAGACCAGCCTGGCCAACATGGCAAAATCCTGTCTTTACCAAAAATACAAAAATTATCTGGGGGTGGCCACATGTACCTGTAATCCCAGCTACTTGAGAGGTTGAGATGTGAAAATCGCTTGAACCCGGGATTTGGAGGTTGTAGTGTTCCAAGATCACGCCACTGTACTCCAGCCTGGGTGATAGAGTGAGACTATCATCTCAAAAAAAAAAAAAAAATTAGCAAAGCATGGTGGCATCTCTGGTGTCAGCTATTCGGGAGATGAGATATGAGGATTTCTTGAGCCCAGCAGGTAGAGGCTGCAGTGAGCTGTGGCAACAGAGTGAGACTTTATCTCAAAAACAAATAACAGCAACAACAACAAAGAAATAAAGATTCTGTAGAGATATCATATGGATCACAGTTTTGAAGTTGGGTACCTCAGTGTAGCATTTGTAACTATGGCCTCAGTTGTTCTATAATGCTCTTCCCAACCTTTTAAAATATTTAATTTCTACCATCCACCAAGGCTCAGTTCAAGAGCCACATCTTCTAGCAAACCTTCCCTGACATTCCATTCTGATTTGGATGCCACGGTGCCTTGTCCATGGTCCTTAGCCCCCGACATGTACATTTACTATGGCATGTATCACAGGGAATGGCTATGTCTTAACTTATTATCTCCATGGCCTAGCACATTGTCTGCCTCAATGATGTTTGTTGAATGAATGAATGAATGTATCCCACCCACTGAATTAAAGTCTCAGGGACTCCAAATCCCTACCTTCCTCCTGTCAAGGTCCTGGGGATGATTGTTCTGTAAAGGGCTGGTGCACCAAGCCCTTGATGTAGTTCAGCAGCTTCATCCATTGTTGGACACAGCTGTTTCTGCTACACCATTCCTCTGCTCTGTTCATGGTGGGGAGGGTTTTTTTTGCACCAGCATTTGCAGCTTTTATGAAGCTCCCATAGGTAACTGTTTATTTGAGTCCTTCTCTTGGTTCCTGAGAAAGAGGGGAACAAATAGCACCAGTGAGTGAATTGGAAAGCATTTGAGTGACACTACCCAGATTTGCACCTAGAAGTGTCCTCACTGGTTATGATCCAGTGTCTCAAGCCCCTAAATTACCTGCTGTGGGGGAAGTTGCTATTATTGGGGGTAGTCTTTAACAGAGTTTAGGTGTTTACCATGAAGAAAGTCGTGAAGATGGAGAGCTAGAAAAGTTCCTAGCACTTGGGAAAGCCTGGATGGCATTAATTATTGTTTCCATTTTTTTAAACCCCAGCATCCCTGGATTTGCCTTGGGAGGTCTTGTAGTCCATGTACTCACTTGTAGGTGACTCACTGATTTTGTCACTGGCTTAACCAATATTTATTGAGCCTCAGCTCGTGTGTTGAGAATTGTGCTAGGTGTGGGTTTACAGCTACCTATGAGTAAGGCAGACAGACCTAACCTTGCTGAGATTAAAATCTAGTTTACAAAAGGACTACCCAACGTGTTACCAGGGACATGCCGACAAGATTTTTTCCTACGCTCTGTCGTCCAGGCTAGAGTACAGTGGCACAATCTCGGCTCACTGCAGCCTCCACCTCCCAGGTTCAAGGAATTCTCATGCCTCATCCTCCTGAATAGTTGGGGTTACAGGCACATGCCACCACGCCTGGCTAATTTTTGTATTTTTTAGTAGAGATGGGGTTTCACCATGTTGCCCAGGCTGGTCTTGAACTCCTGGCCTCGTGTGATCTGCCCATCTTGGCCTCCCAAAGTGCTGGGATTATAGGTGTGAGCCACTGCATCTGGCCTCTGTAGAGACTCTTGATACACCAGGAATGAAAGCCTAGTCCTCAATCTCTGTGCAAGGGGTACTGCTGCTGAGGGCATATTTTGGAAGTGTGTATGTGTGTGTGTGTGTCTATGTGTGAATGTGTACACATGTGGTCATCATAATGATAGGGGTTGTTGCTGGCATTTGGGGTCGGGGAGGGATGCCAGACATAATGAAATGCATGATACAGTCCTGGACATCAAGGAATTGTCCTGTGTTCCACATGACTTTTGAACCATGAACTATTCACGAAAGTGAAAAACCTGTTTATAATTACCTGAATCTGGAAATGAATTCTAAGTTACGTAAAAACACAAAGTTTTTTTTTTTTTGCAAAGTTGTAACTAAATTTTTTTAGGAATGTAATTGCTGTATAAATCAAGGAAGATTGTACTTAAGCTTATTTTGCCCAGAATTTGATCAAGGGTTGTTTAAAAAATCCCATCACCAACAACATTGCTACTCATTGTATTTAAGTCAGTGATGTGTCCACGTTTTATCAGTCTCTCTTCATTTGTACCTTTTTGCATTCAAGCTGATTTTGCATATAAATTCAAGCTGATTTTGCAATCATTTGACTACTTCATTACATCTTCTGGTACAATCATACTCGAACATTTCCATATTGAAATGCAAATAATTTTATTACAAGTAACTTTCCTTCCATTTTTCTTTTACATCTATCATTAACCTTTCTACACACTATAGATTATAATCATAGATAATATAACCTTCCCATGCATAGTTTCTTTATCTTTTCTTTTTTTTTCTTTTCTTTCTTTTTTTTTTTTTTTTTTTTTTTGAGACGGAGTCTTGCTCTTGTTGCCCAGACTGGAGTGCAATGGTATGCTCTCAGCTCAGTGAAACCTCTGCCTCCCAGGTTCAAGCAATTCTCCTGCCTCAGCCTCCTGAGTAGCTGGGATTACAGGCGTGTGCCACCACACCTGGCTAATTTTTATATTTTTAGTGGAGATGGGGTTTCACCATGTTGGCCAGGCTGGTCTCAAACTCCTGACCTCGTGGTCCGCCTTCCTCAGCCTCCCAAAGTGCTGGGATTACAGGCGTGAGCCACCATGCCCGGCCAGTTTCTATATATGATATATAAAAATATATATATGAAACACAGAAGTGACAAGTATATGTTTTGTACATGTGATATTTATAGTACCCACCCCTGCTCCTCCTCTGTATACTAGGATAAACTGTGTGTTGGAAGGATATATTACCTATGAATTTCATTTCTCAATAGTAAAGGGGGTGAATCAAAATATTTGCTATAAAAAAGGAATGTAAGTCAGAACTACTGGCAAAATACAGGAAGGAGCAGGGCTGAGCACTACAGAGCACTGGTCTCCAAGTAAAGTATGTACTTTTAGGAGATGCAGGCAACCCATTGGGTGGGAGGAAGAGGGTGTCAAAAGTTCTATTTAAGTTTTTGTATTGGAAAGCAAGAATTAAACTAAACTCATATTTAATATAAGAATGACATTGGCATTCTGATTTTATCTTTATGTCAATCTCTCTTCTCAATCAGCTCAAAAGATATTCTGAGAAAAGAACGTTCACCCCACAATGTAGAGAAGTGGATAGTGACATCTTCATTTGCTTGCAATGCACTGTGACATTGCAGTTTATGTCCATTGTATTTCAGGATTGTATTTGCTGCTTTTAATGGAGCAAATCCCCCCTCCCCACCAGAACAGATAAGTGCAAAGAAACAGCAACTGGAAGATAACAGAATCATGAAAGCATGATTGAAGAACAAAAAAATGGGAGAGCTGATACTTCCACTTCTGTTAAGAGTTCTTTGCCAGCCACATTATTGGGTAAAATATAATACAATAATCATCATAATGGTGGTATTATATTCCACAAGAAATCAGCTGATAAAATTTGGAGTTCTCAAAAAGATTATTTAAAATAAGGATTTGGGTCTACATTCTTTATGCTAAATACATGTTGTGCATTGAGCTATCTGACAGTATATATACACATACATATATTCTATATAATTTTAAAATAAATATGGACAACTTGGGGGTGCATACTCAAATGTTTTTACTGTAATAAGAAATGTCTAGTAATCACTGCTATAGAGGAAGGAGCTCTAGGCTTGAAATCAGAAATCCCAGATATAAGACCTAGGTCTGCCACCTGCTATCCATGAGACCTTGGGGAAATCATTACATATTTCTGAACCCTGCATATGTCCCAGGGTTGTTCTGAAGATGATTTCTACATAGAGGTGTAAGTATATTGAGAATTGCAAAGATCTGTGCACACACAGTGTTACACTGTTCTTCTATATTACTTCTTGACATACTTCGGTATGTCCTTACCACATAACACAGTATCCCGCACATGGAGATAATTATAATTCTAAATAGTGTTTATGAACAATAGAGTCTTATTACTGTTTAAATGGCTTTGCATAATTAGAACAGAGTGGAAATTCCATTGTGCTTATTTCATTTTTCCCATCTTAACACAGTTTCCACAAATAAATACTGTAAAGCATGGTGTTCCTGCCGAGTTGTGATATCTTAGTCTTTGTCCCCATTTTTGCAGAAGGTAGTCAGCTCTACTGACAGGGCAGATGAAAAAACAGTGAAATAATAGAAAGTTTAATTTGAATGTGTATGTAGATTACCTGTAGATATTTTGGAAGGCATAGGTTGCGAAAGATCATCTCAATTGTACAGGGAGGACTATTGCATTGTCAAGTTCCCATGGCAACCTGGGCTTACTTCTGTGTAGTGCTGTCTACCATGTCTGTGTAGTTGTACATCTATTTCTACTTCTGAGTTCTTTGAAGGCAGGGATTGTGTTTCATTCATTATTTTTAATCCCCGTTGCTTGGCACAGTGCTTGACACTGCAGAACGAATGATCAACCAATACATATTTTGATGCATACTGTGAACCAAGGTCTATGACAGGCGTTGGATTGATTTATATCAATTCCAGTTATTTTTTAAAGGCAGAAAATGATAGTCGGGTTTGGGGAGATGTCTGTGAAAGGGAATAGGTGATGGGCAGTAGCGAGACTGTTACGCATTCTTTTTGCAAAAAGAAAGTGGAAGATGGACTTTTGATTGGAAAATCTTGACAGGAAGATCATCATGGAGCGTAGAAGGGTGAGGATACACCTAAGTGAGAGGAGACATTGCTGTGAGTTTCTATATTTCTTTTGGCTTGGCATCAAGTAGCGATTACATACCAACTCCTTTTATCTCTTCCCACCATAAGCAACCCAGTTGTCCAAACATTACTCATTCATATTCCCAAACCAACTACCAAAACAACATTCCAGGAGAAGCAGAAGTTTTAAAGGTTGTGTGTTGTGACACCTCCATCTTTTCTTTCTAATAACAGGCTGCGCAAATATAAACGTCTGTGATTACAGGCAGGCTATGGTTCAACTTTAATTAATCTGTCGGTTCTATAGATTAAGAATATGATTCACAAAGTTTGTTCATTAAAAGATCCATTATAAGGAAATTATTTACCTGTGCTATTTTTTTTTTGCTATAAAGAAATTTTCATGCTCTTTAGTCCTCAGAGTACAAGCTTTATTTTTTTGGAGCTGAAAATACAGCAGAAACTGACCACACTAGAAAAATAAAAAGCTAAATGTTCAATTGCTGTTTTAAATTTTCATTTTTTAAAAAAGTCAGGTTTATTGAGGTTTAATGTGCATAAAGTAAAATTTACCCTTTTTTGGTGTATAGTTCTATTAATTTTGACAAATTCAGTTGTACAATGGCCACCATAAACAAGATAGAGAATGTGAGAATACTTCCATCATTCCAAAAAATCCTCTTGTGCCTCTTTGTGGTAAACACACTCCATTTACCCTCTGACAATCTCTGATATGTTTTTAGCCCTCCAGTTTGACTTTTTCTTGAATGTCATATCAATGAGCTATAGTATATAGCCTTCTGAGTCTAGCGTCTTTCACTTAGCATAATGCTTTTGAATTTCAAGATGTAATGTGGTCTGTTTCTTTTGTAGCATTTCATATATGGGTGTACCATATTTTTTTTCCATTCACTAGTTTGTGGGCATTTGGGCTATTCTCAGATCTCATGATTATGAATAAAGCTACTCTAAATTTTCCTCATAGGTCTTTATGTAGATATTTTTATTTCTCTTGGATAAATGTCTGAGTGAGATTGCTAGATTGTATGTTAAGTCTGTGTTTAACATGATGAGAAACTGCCAAACTATAATTTTGCATTCCCACCAGCAACATATGAGGGTTCCAGTTGCTCGGAATCCCTACTTGCACTTGGTATTGTCCATCAAAAAAATTTTTTGAGTCATTCTAATAGTTGTATAGTGGTATGTTTAGAATTTGTATTTCCCTAATAACTAATGATATCGAGCATCTTCTGTGTGTGTTTATTTGCCATTTGTATCTCTTCTTTGATAAAGTATCAGTTCAAATCTTTTGTCCATTTTTAAATTGGTTTGTGGTTTTTTTCTTGTTTATTGAGTTGCAGTTTTTTATATTTATATTCTATATGCCAGTCCTTTATAAGATTTGTATTTTGTGAATATTTTCTCCCAGTCTTTGGCTTTTTAAAATTATTTTGATGGTGACTTTCAATAGATGACACAAACAAATGGAAAAAAACATCCTATGCTCATGGATGGGGTGAATAATGATATTGGGTCAATATTGTTAAAGTGACCATACTGCCCAAAGCGATCTACAGGTTCAATGCTATTCCTATCAAATCACCAATGTAATTTTTCACAGAATTAGAAGAAACTATTCCAACATTCATATGGAACCAATGAAGATCATGAATAGCCAAAGTAATCCTAAGCGAAAAGAACACAGCGAAATACAAATGGGCTATATAATGGTCAAAATACATGAACAGATGTTTCACCAAAGAGGAGATACGGATGGCAAATAGACACATGAAAAGCTGTTCAGGCCAGACGCAGTGGCTCACGCCTGTAATCCCAACAGTTTGGCAGGCTGAAGCGGGTGGATCACCTGAGGTCAGGAGTTCGAGACCAGCCTGGCCGACATGGTGAGACCCCATCTCTACTAAAAATAGAAAAATTAGCTGGGCGTGGTGGTGCACACCTGTAATCCCAGCTACTCAGGAGGCTGAGGTAGGCAAAATCACTTGAACTTGGGAGGGAGAGGTTGCAGTGAGCCAAGATCGCTCCATTGCACTCCAGCCTGGGCGACAGAGCAAGACTCTGTCTCAAAAAAAGAAAAAAGAGAGAGAGAGAGAAAAAAAGAAAATAAAAAGAAAAGCTATTCAGCATAATTTTCCATTAGGGAAATGCAAATTAAAACTTCAGTGAGCTATAACTACATACCTATTAGAAAAATACCGATAATGCCAAATACTGATGAGGATGCAGAAAAATTGGCTCTCTCATTTATTGCTGGTGGCAATATAAAATGGTACAGCTTCTCTGGACAACAATTTGGTGGTTTCTTACAAAACTGAACATGCACCTACCATATGACCTAGCAATTATGTGCTCGGACATATATCCCAGAGAAATGAAAATGTATGTTCACACAAAAATGTGAACACAAATGTTCAGTCACAAAAGGTTACATACTGTGTGATTACACTTATATAGTATTCTCTAAATGGTAAAACTATAGAGATGGAGATTAGTAGTTGCCAGGGTCCAGGAACTGGCAAGGGAGGGTTGAGGTACACATGTGAATACAAAAAGGCGGCATGAAGGAGTTCTTTTGTGGTTATGGAACAGTTCTGTATCTTGATTTGGATGGTGGTACAAAAATTGTACCTATACATGGGCACAATTGCATAGACACACACTTTTTTTTTTGGTTTGTGGTTTTTTTCTTGTTATTGAGTTGTAGTTTTTTATATTTATATTCTATATGCCAGTCCTTTATAAGATTTATATTTTGTGAATACACATGCAGGTTAGGAAAAACAAAAACTGAGTAAGCTCTGTATTTAAACAGTGATGCACCAATGCCAATTTTTAAATTTTAGATATTATACCCTAGCCTATAGAAGATGTCTCTACTTGGGGAAGGTGAGTCAAGAGTACACTGGACTCTACTATTTTTGCAACTTCCAATGAGTCTATAATTATTTCAAAATTTAAAAGATGTGATTACACATTTTTTTCTGCTTTTCTTTTACTACTTTTATGGATGTTTAAAACATTCATTTGGGCCGGGCGCGGTGGCTCACGCTTGTAATCCCAGCACTTTGGGAGGCTGAGGCGGACGGATCACGAGGTCAGGAGATCGAGACCACGGTGAAACCCCATCTGTACCAAAAAATACAAAAAATTAGCCGGGCGTGGTGGCGGGCGCCTGTAGTCCCAGCTACTCGGAGAGGCTGAGGCAGGAGAATGGCGTGAACCCGGGAGGCGGAGCTTGCAGCGAGCCAAGATTGCGCCACTGCACTCCAGCCTGGGCGACAAAGCGAGACTCCGTCTCAAACAAACCAACCAACAAACAAAAAACATTCATTTGGATTATTTCTAGTATGTTTGTTATGGGTTTAATAGTTTATCATTTACTGAATAAACCTTACTTAGTGTTTTAGATTCTTCCTTTATCATATACTAATGTCCATTTATATATAATCATTTCCTACACTCTTACTTCCAGTGATGAATTAAATTGTGCTTCAGTTTCTTCATCTGTAAAATGGAGATAATAATAGTATATATGTCATAGAGTTCATTCCTTCAAAAACTATACTTTTGGTATGTAACCTGTGTTAGTCACTGTTCTAGTGCCTCAGGATACATGAATGGACAAGGTAAACGAAGATCAAGTGTTGTCTTTCTTGAGTGTACCGTCTAGCAGGGGAAAAGGATGACTAATAATAAATACATTGTCTAGTAAGTTGGAAACAGTTCTGTGAATAAAAGAAAAAGTGGAAAACCTAGGCAATACCGTTCAGGACATAGGCATGGGCAAAGTTCATGACTAAAACACCAAAAGCAATGGCAACAAAAGCCAAAATTGACAAATGGGATCTAGTTAAACTAAAGAGCTTGTGCACAGTAAAAGAAACTATCATCAGAGTGAACAGGCAACCTACAGAATGGGAGAAAATTTTTGTAATCTACCCATCTGACAAAGGGCTAATATCCAGAATCTACAAAGAACTTAAACAAATTTACAAGAAGAAAAAACCCATCAAAAAATTGGGCAGAGGATATGAACAGACACTTCTCAAAAGAACACGTTTATGCAGCCAACAGACATATGAAAAAATGCTCATCATCACTGGTCATCAGAGAAATACAAATCAAAACCACAATGAGATACCATCTGATGCCAGTTGGAATGGTGATCATTAAAAAGCCAGGAAAACAATAAATGCTGGAGAGGATGTGGAGAAATAGGAACGGTTTTACACTCTTGGGAGTGTAAATTAGTTCAACCATTGTGGAAGACAGTGTGGCAATTCCTCAAGGATCTAGAACTAGAAATACCATTTGACCCAGCAATCCCATTACTGGGTATATACCCAAAGGATTATAAATCATGCTACTATAAAGACACATGCACATGTATGTTTATTGAGGCACTATTCACAACAGCAAAGTCTTGGAACCAATCCAAATGTCCACCAATGATAGACTGGATTAAGAAATTGTGGCACATATACACCATGGAATACTATGCAGCCATAAAAAAGGATGAGTTCATGTCCTTTTCAGGGATGTGGATGAAGCTGGAAACCATTATTCTCAGCAAACTATCACAAGGACAGAAAACCAAGCACCACATGTTCTCACGCATAGGTGGGAGCTGAAAAATGAGAACACATGGACACAGGGCAGGGAACATCACACACTGGGGCCTGTCAGGGGTAGGGGGCTGGGGGAGGGATAGAATTAGGGGAAATACCTAATGTAAATGATGAGCTGATGGGTGCAGCAAACCAACATGGCACATGTGTAACTATGTAACAAACCTGCCCGTTCTGCACATGTACCCTAGAACTTAAAGTATAATAATAATAAAAAAAGTGGAGCAGATAGGGGAGTTGGGAGATTAGGGGGCAAAATTTTAAGCAGAAAATCAGGGTAGGTCTCAAAGAAAAGGTGACAACTGTGCAAAAGCTTGAAGGAGATAAGGAAGACCATCTTGTTAAAGAATATTAACCAAGGTAACATCAAAAGAGAAATGGAGAGACATCAGAGAAATTTGATCAAGTATAATTAGACACAATTTGATCTAATATGATTAGACTTACATTTTAAAAGGATAACTATGGTTCTATGTTGAAAATAAACTGTAGGGTAGTAGTTAAGCTTAAATGAGTTCATATACGTATTACATGTACTGAGTCTACCTACCTGCCTTTATCTATCTATCTATCTATCTATCTATCTATCTATCTATCCATCCACCCACCCACCCACGTACTCACCTACCTACCTATCTATCCATCCATCATTAATTTACTCAGAACAATGCCTGGTGTGATTTAAAGGCTATTATTATCATTATTTTCATTGCCAAGCTTAGTTTAACCACAACTACCTCATATAAGGTAGCTATCCTTATTGTATAGATAAGTAAACAGACTCAGAAGGGTTGAAGTAACTTGTCCAAAACTTACATAATTTGTAAATGCCAGTGCCAGGATAGGAAGTCCAGGGATCACTGTGTTTCAGATGCATGCTCATAACCATGAATAAGCTCTTTCCCTAATCCCATTCTCAAAATGCAATATATATGAGAAATATTAGATGCACCCTATTTAATTAACCTTAATAGAGCTACTTCCCTGATAAATATGACCCTAAGAAAGCTATTTCTTCACTCCCAAGCAAAATATCAAGCCATCATGGGCACCAAGGTTAGGGTGCAAAGCTTTTAGGCCTTTAACATCATGAGAGAACATCTTTGGAGAAACAAGTTTTTATTGCGTAATATTTTTCCACATGGGTGCCAAATTGGCTCTGCCAATCTAACTGGGCACTACCCTGCTTAAATAGCAGGATTCTGTAATGACTTTAGGATCTGTAAGAATGCATACAGAATTTTTTGATTAATAGGTACATGCAAATTTATTTGGTAAAAATAGTGCCCTGTGCTATTTAACTATTTTTAAAAATAATTCTATAATTTTTTTACTATAAATACCAATGTCCTTATTAAAGTCATGTTGCTTGTTTAGACAGATTATCTTTATTAAACCATAGTGTTGGGCACTGTGGCATGTGCCTATAATCCTGCTTAAATAGCAGGATTCTGTAATGACTTTAGGATCTGTAAGAATGCATACAGAATTTTTTGATTAATAGGTACATGCAAATTTATTTGGTAAAAATAGTGCCCTGTGCTATTTAACTATTTTTAAAAATAATTCTATAATTTTTTTACTATAAATACCAATGTCCTTATTAAAGTCATGTTGCTTGTTTAGACAGATTATCTTTATTAAACCATAGTGTTGGGCACTGTGGCATGTGCCTATAATCCCAGCTACTCAGAGACTGAGGTGGGAGGATTGCTTGAGCCCAGTTCAAGACCAGCATGGGCAACACAGTGAGACTTTGTCTCATTAAAAAAAAAAAAAAAAGGCAAAAAAACAAACCATAGTTATCCAAGTCCAGTCAAGAAAGCAGCTGTTTATCTGAGATAAAGTATTTACTTTATCAGAGAGAATATAAATAATTGTTTAAGGAGATATTGCAAGATTCAAATGGTAAGAAGACAGGACCACGATGTATGCAGACTTTTCAGGAATGAAAGTTTGGGTCACCATGCAACCACATAGAGGACTCTGACTGCTAAGATTGTGGCTTAGGGGAGGAGGGCAGAATGGGCAGAAGAAAAACTTAATAGCAAGTACTGCTATCTCATAGTAACATATGTGTATTTGCCTCATATCAGTGGTATTGAATATAAAAAATCTATTTCTTCAGACTAAGAATGGTAACCTCAGATTATAAACACAATAGCTCCCAGGGATTTGGTTAACCTTATAATACATATTTTAAAAGATGGTGTTTCTGAACAGCAGGCAGTATAGCACTATTTACACAATAGGAGTTCAGAGTCCTTACACAGCAACATAAGGACTTCACAGTGTTTCAGGGCTCTATGCAGTGAGGCCTGTTGGGACTTCAATAGTGGACCTGAGAAGACTGGCTCCCAAGAAGGTTGGCTGGTACAAATATCCAGACGCATGTGAGCATTTAGACATTTAGGCATTTAGAGGCACGTGAACGAAAATGGAGAGCCTCTGGGCTGTCCCAATATTTGGTGCTAAGTAGGTTATGAAGCCTCAACTATAGGGAAATCCAACCCATTGAAACAAGGCTCCTGTCATCAATTTGGGGTACAGAGAGTAGTGTCTACACAGTGGAGTGCCAACAAATGGCATGGGGATCAGGGCTCAGATCTGGAGCTCAAATCAAGGATACTGAGGAAAGCTGCTACTTGGTGGACATGAGTAATTCAAGAACTCATCAGAGGACACAAGGTAGTCTAAGGGACATGCCAGCTCATTCCCTTCATAGGATCCCCAGTAGAGTACTAACTAATGTTGGTTGGGTTCTTATTGGCTGAGGGATGTGATTGGGCTATGAAAGTACGAGGTCTTTAGTCCTGATCACTGGGCACAGTTGGGGAAGGCAGAGACCTAGTGGTGTCCTTTTGGTTACAGTGGCATCACTACTTCCTGACAGTGTTTCTCATGTTCATCTGATGGACATCAAATAATTTTGTTGGGGGTGATATGATTTTACTTGGCTGGTGTCAGAACGTATGTCAAGCTATATAACAATTGGGAAGAAGTAATATAGTAACTGGAAGAAAGTAAGAACAGACAAATGTGAGAAGTCAAGTAATTAGAAAACGTAAAATTTCCAATTATTATTTTGGGGGTTTTATTTGAGATATTCCAGAATTTCCAGGATTGAAATAATTTAAAGTCAGAGAGCTGGGAGCCTTCCACATATTGTGTATCTTAAAGAGTAATATTGGGTATTTACAGACTTTTTTACTCAGTGAATTTACTGATGGTGGTGTGAACATACATGATTAAAAAACTTACTCAGAAAAGGCATGACAATAGTTCTGTCTTCCGAATTTCTGGATACGTCAACCTTCAACTGCTATGGGTTACTAATCTTTAATTTTAAAGAGTATTATGTACTTAAGTAAAGATAAATTCTGACAAATTGGGATAGTTTGCATCAGTAAGAAAGTTTATTGAAATTCATTAGTAAATGAGAACAGAAAGTTGTTTTTCTTTACATTAAAGAACACTTTCTGGTAAAGTGAAAAGAAGAAATACAGAAACCACAAAACACCTTGTAGACACCTTATTTTTAAGGTCTATTTCCATAGACCATCAAGACAGAAGTGTTTTCTTGGAGACTTTGTTTTCCATGCGTCTGTAAATAATGGTCTGTGTGAAGGCAGACTCTTTCCTCTTGATGCAGTTTAATAGTGTTTCTTGGTTTCTGATTCAACCGTAGATGAAAGGACTCTACCGTCGGGTGCCACCTCTTCAATAATTGTCTTGATTACTCTGGTTTTGTTAGTATCTGTGTGAATGATGAAAAAAAAATTTTAAACAGTCTGCAGGGATCCATAGTAATTAACAAGCAAATATTGTAAAAAGGAAATTTCAACTTTACATTGTTAAGTCCAAAAAAATGCTTAAGGTATGACATTTTGATGATGCCATTTTTCACGGTTGGTGTTAAGAGTAGTTTGTGAACAAATGCAAACGGAACCGTCTCTAAGATTTTTAATTTTTTAAAACAACTCTAGAGCTTAAAGCGCAAAAAAACCATCACAGTAAGTTAAAACTAATTCTTATTACCCCAGCTAGTTTCTGCTGACCTTGGTCCCTTAGATGAAGACTCGCCCACAGACCCGGAAGAGGAGGACTTGTGGCCTCCGCTGGAGCTGCCGCCGCCGTAGCCGCCGCCTCCGGAACTTCCGCCGCCGCCGCCAGAACTTCCGCCCCCGTAGCCGCCTCCGGAACTGCTGCCGTGGCCACCGCTGGAGCTTCCGCCCCCGTAGCCGCCGCCGGAGCTACCGCCGCCGGAGCTTCCGCCGCCGGAGCTTCCGCCTCCGTAGCCGCCGCCGGAACTACCGCCGCCGTAGCCGCCGCCGGAGCTTCCGCCGCCGTAGCCGCCGCCGGAGCTACCGCCGCTGTAGCCGCCGCCGGAGCTTCCGCCGCCGTAGCCGCCGCCGAAACTTCCGCCGCCGCGTCCGCCGCCTCCGGAACTAAACGGGGTGAGGTCACATTCGGTTATTTCTAACGTTGGAAAACGGTGGGTAGCTTTCCAGTTGCCGTTAATTTAGAAAATAAGCAAAACATGTGTTGAGAAAATAAAACCCTGCCAGGAATATGTTTTAAAACCCTGCCAGGTTTGTATTTTAAAACCCATCCTTTGAAAACAATGTTATGTTCACAGAACTCTTAAGAATCATTTTGGGCCGAATTCATGAGAAAGTGAGATTGCGGTTGGGTACTCCTTTTTCTGTACTCTACCCCCTCTCTTCCCTTCCTCTCATTCTCTGGCATCTTCTTGGGGTTTAGATAAGTCTTGCTATCTGGAATATTGAATAAAAGAAACTGGGATAACTTTTCATTTTAAAATTTACCTTCCCTCTCCTTCTAGCAGGCTGCGGTAGGTTTGAATTTCGTTCTCCAGTCGGATCTTAATATCCAGGAGTTGTTGGTATTCAGTATTCTGGCACTCGGTTTCAGCTCGAATCTGTTGCAACTGTTCTTCCAGAGCGGAGATCTGGGCCTGAATCTGTGAGAGCTGCACACAGTAGCGACCTTCTGTTTCTGCCAAGGAGGCTTCCAGGGATTGTTTCTGAAACGGATTTTTTTGTGGCTTAGTGACTTCCTTGTTCAGTTGAGTATAGTGACACTTATTTAATTATTTAGTAAGGCATTATATAGAAGAATAAGAAAATGAACAGAATTTATGTTTAATGGCACCATTTCAGTTTCAGCACTTTTAGATCAACGCCAGTAGTACTTTTCCTCCATTAACATAGAGCTTCACTTTGTTTTCTCTTTCTTACCTCCAACTCTGCATTTTTTTGTTGCATTGCATATTCTTAGGTGAGCATGGAACTTTGTACGATAAAGTTGAAGTCATTTCATGAGAGTTAACATACCAGGGCCAGTTGGGACTGTAGTTCTATCTCCAGAGCTTGTACAGTACGTCTCAATTCAGTAATCTCAGATTTATGGCTGGACATCTGTTCAATGTTACTATCAATTTCTGTAGTCAGTTCCTTGCTCTAGAGTATTAAAAACAGGGAAAAGGATGAGGAAATTCTGAAATGATAAAACCTCCATGAGTTTCACTATAAAGGAAGATTACTTTACCTTTTCATTGAACCAGGCTTCAGCATCTTTGCGGTTTTGTTCAGCAAGTTGTTCATATTGGCTTCTCATGTTATTCAGAAGTTGAGTCAGATCAACACCTGGGGCAGCATTCATTTCCACATTCACATCACCAGTGGACACATTTCGAAGGTCTTTCATTTCCTGTTTGAGGAACAGAAAGATTTAATGGCTACACGAGGACCATAATGAACTCTCTTTTGGCTGGGAAAAGTATAACTTTTGTGTCACCTCCTCGTGGTTCTTCTTCAGATAGGCCAGCTCTTCAGTCAGGCTCTCAATCTGCATCTCCAGGTCAGCCTTGGTCAGGGTGAGCTCATCTAGCACCCTACGCAGGCCGTTGATGTCAGCCTCCACGCTCTGGCGCAGAGCTACCTCATTCTCATACCTGGAACAAGCGTGATATCAATACTGGATGTAAGTTATATACGGGAGATGTATCTGGGCAGAGACTATTTAAAAAGCAAATACATAGTTGATCTCATGTCATGGCAGTATTTGTCATGTACAGTTCACTTAGGAGTAATAGTGGTTTAATGGAAAAAAGCTTAACAGTTACTTTATAATGCATTTTCTTCCTTTAATATTGCCAAAAAGGTAATACTGACATGGAAAATTTCTCAGATAACTCCAATACTATATAACTTTGAGTGAATTCAGGAAAATGTAAATGCCATTGTGGGCGTCCCAAGTCATTGTTAAAAATGACTGATGTATTCATTGTGATGGTATTATACAACGATCCCTTAACTTACTTCAGCCTGAAGTCATCAGCTGCCAGCCTGGCATTGTCGATCTGAAGCAGGATATTGGCATTATCAGTTGTTAGGTTGAGGATCTGGAGGGAGAGGCACAGTTATTTAAGAAGAGGTCAGATGCAGATATGGCTTTTGTAGTGGCATTGATGGCATAGATGAACTCTGCACTTTTATATTTTTCTCTTACAAAATCTTGGGGAAATTTTTTATTTTAAATAAGAAATATTGCAGGCTTACCCATATACTTAACTTTGAATTGTTTGTTCTCTTGGAATTTCTCCAGTCTTGTATTTCTGTACACAAATTATTCCTTTCTGAAAACTAACTGGAAATATATAGATGTATTCCTACAAGTGTGGCCTCCTCTTTTAGACTATGTTGATTTCCATGTATTTCAGCCATGCTTTGGCTGACTCACACCTGCATTTGTTTAAGTCATGATAAATACTAATAAATAAATATACTCTGAATTGGTACACAATAGGTACAATTCAGAAATTCCTTAGAGGCAAGCAGTATCCCATTTTCATACTGGAAAATTCATTTTTCTTGCCATGTTGGTACTGAATATGGCTTATTATCAGTCTGAATAACATTTTGTTCTGATACATTTCATGATTTCTTTTTCAGTTTCTACATTTGTAAATGACCTAGCATATTTTAACTGTGGACTCATTGTATGCTCATTAAAACCTCAAAAGTTCTTAGTAATCTGCTGTTCTCTTAAGACAAGCAACACACATGGTGGATGAAGATTGCCATGACCATACTTTCACAGATGTTTATCTTTGATGAGACTGGGTTGTTTTTGAAGCAAGAAAGTAACATAGGTAAACATAGTGAACAGCCACGTTGTGCTTAATTTAAGATTCATCTGTCTGGATTACATGGACAAGATACTTAAAGCTGGATTTAAAAATACCTCTTACCTGATTTTTAAGGTCATCGATGGTTTTGTAGTATTTGCTGTAGTCACGAGGCTGCCCCTGGTGTGAGTTGCCATGCTTTTCATACCACTCCTTGATTTTGCCTTCCAGCTCATAGTTTGATTCTTCCAGAGCCCGAACTTTGTCCAAGTAGGAAGCCAGGCGGTCATTCAGATTCTGCATGGTTACTTTTTCATTTCCAGAGAGAAGGCCACCATCTCCTCCAAATCCACCACCAAAGCCTCCTCCAAAGCCGCCTCCACCAAAGCCGCCCCCACCGAAGCTGCCACCTCCGAAACTGCCCCCTCCAAAGCTGCCTCCATAACCCCCACCAAAGCTGCTACTTCCATAGCTTCCACCAAAGGTACCTCCACCAAAACCTAATCCTCCGTAGCCACCTGATGAGCCCCCAAAGCAGCCCCCACCAGAGCTCCCACGGCTGAAAGAGCCACCACTGAACCCCCCTGAGCTAAATCCTCCACCAAGGGAGCCTTTGCTGCTCGAAATTCTTAGGGATGATCCTCCTCCTCCTCCTCCTCCTCCTCCTCCTCCACTGCGGGAGGAAGAGTAGTGCTTGCTTGAGCTATATCGAACAGACATGGTGATGCTGTTTAGCCCAGGGAGTGCCTGCTACCAAGGACAGTGACAAGCCTTTATATACTGAGAGGGTGTGTCCACATGTGTTACAGTTTGCTTACTTGCATGGTTTTCTTTTTGCCAACTTAGCATCTTTGGCTTGTGATTGCATACATTATCTTCAGTAATAACCAATCCCAATATGTACAATTTTGAATTTGCCCTAAGAATAAACAGGAGGTTTGCTATGTTGAAATTGAAAATGGGTGGAGTTCAGATGAGCATGTTTTATTATGCTTTTTACCTGTTGAAGAACATTGAGCAACCGTTAAGATCCATTTTTCTCAGCACTAATTCAGGTTGCATAGAATGTTTGCAAAGTTTAGAAAAAAAGTTTCAGCTACAAAATTATAGTTAAAATAAGATTTTTCAAATTCATATTTAAACAGTTTTAATTGGAACAACAAATAGCATAAAGTCTGGCGGGATCATGCTATAATAAGGTTCTTGTAGACAACTGTAGGGAATCAAAAAGAAAATGTTACTAAAAATTTAACTAGCATCAATAGTTCACACATAAAACATTAAAGCCATTAAACCACAATTTAGGAGATTGTGTTTGTAGGAGATCTTTTAATTTATTTGGCAAATGAGAGTATATTGATATTTTGCCTAAGAAAGTGGAAGTAATGATTTTAGAATTTTCTAATTAATGATGGCATTATTTTTAACATTAAAAAATCTGAAATCATTAAGTTATCCTGGATTATTTTGCACTTTTAAATTCATCATAGTTAAGGTTTCTGTGAAGACCATAATAATGCAGAAAATCTGCATTATTTTCTTAGCATGAAATCGGAAGAACTAACTTGTAGTACTTTACACTAAGTTCTGATTGAGTAAAAAGGGAAAATTTGGGTATGTTATGATTGCAAGTAAAAGTTTGCTTGCAAAAATGTAAATCTGTATTAGAGAATGATACTTGCACCAAGTATTATGAACTAGACTGTGCACATGTGTTCCCAAGCTAGGTTCAGTTTCTCAATAAAAACAACACATTTTCTTGGATATACTGTGTACAGAATTCGGTATAACAGTTTGTCTAGTGAAGTAAATTGGGATTTTGGTACATTGTATAAGATTATATCTACCCATAGGCTATGACATTGCTGTTGTTTGGATGTATATATTCATACATGTTTTACAATTATGTAGTGCTGTTTGTGATACTGTGATTAAAAAATTTCTAGAACAAGCTGTTTAAGATAGGAATGGGGGTTATTACTATTTTCTTTCTTTCTTTCTTTCTTTCTTTCTTTCTTTCTTTCTTTCTTTCTTTCCTTTCTTTCCTTTCTTTCCTTTCTTTCCTTTCTTTTCTTTCTTTTTTTTTTGGAGACGGAGTCTTGCTGTGTTGCCCAGGGTGGAGTGCAGTGGCGCCATCTCGGCTCACTGCAAGCTCCACCTCCTGGGTTCACGCCATTCTCCTGCCTCGGCCTCCCGAGTAGCTGGGACTACAGGTGTGTGCTACCATGCCCGGCTAATTTTTTGTATTTTTACTAGAGACAGGGTTTCATCATGTTAGCCAGGATGATCTCGATCTCCTGACCTCTTGATCCGCCCACCTTGGCCTCCCAAAGTGCTGGGGTTACAGGCGTGGTTATTGTTATTTCTAATTTATAGAAGAGGAAGTTGAAGTTGAGAGGTTGTGATTTTCTCCTGAAGATATGTAACAGGTGGTTGAACTGCAATTAGAAGCTTGGTCTTTTAACTCCTTGGTTCTTTTCTACTTTACCAATGTGTATATATATTATCTGCTCCAGTGGATTTGGTCTAATGGAAATGAATGACTAATTCTCACCATAAACTTCTCCAAATGGGGAAAAAGAGCAAAACAAAAAGAACTTGGAATCATGAAAATATTGAAAGGGTAATGATTTGGCACACACTCTACCTTTAGTAATTGTTTTTTCAAATTAAGTTTATGGCTGCACATTTTGGTTTATGAAAACTAAGAAGTGGTTTCTGTAGGGAAGGGGAACCTGCTTGGGAGCATTAATCAAATGTTGATTGTTAAAGTGGAGGTTACTACCCAGCAAATCGCAACTCTTCCAACTTGTTAGCACATGCAAATGGGGCAGTAGTTAAAAGAAAAACTGAAACCCAACCATGGGAATTGATTCTTGATGAAGATAACCTACAGTTAAAGAAGGCTATGATAAATGAGGATAGGAAAAGAAAAAACTCCAATAACTTCAGAGAACATGTTGAAACCTTGATATTAATGAAATCTTTTTGGAAAGAAACATTTTAATTAAAGAGATATTTTGATTGATTTTACCTGTAATTAGCACAAGTTTTGGATCTTAGTATTATGAATTTTGTTTTAATATTAGCCTATAATTTCTCCCCCCAGTGGAAAATATAAAAATCCCAATCTCCTTTCAGTTAATTAACAAGTGATATGAAGAGATCTGTGTTACAATCATAGTAAACCAAAGAATATATGAAAGGGAATCTTTGCATGAAAGTACATGAGAACAAATACAGGTATGGAGGGCCTTCTAATACTATAACATTTAAGCTACCTTTACTGTTATTACCAAAGATTACTTATTAACTTGTATACTGTAGAAATTGATTTGTCTTTATTCACGCTGTCATTTGTTGAAATCAGCCTTTGGCATGAGTAAAATTAAGAGATGCCACATAATAATTCTACAGCTAAATTGGATGAACCTTTATGATTCTAGTCTTGGCACCATTTACACTTGATTGCTATAATCCACTGTAACTGTGTTTTCATTGTATTCAATTTTTATTGTGTCTCTATGTAAAGTGCATTGGTAGGATTTAAAAGATAGAAAAATGAATGAGATACAGCTCCCGTCCTTATGGATCTTGTCAGTAGTTACAGTCTAATTGAGGAGACATGACATATACCATCAGCTTAAGCACTGTATGCTATATAAATGGAAAATGATGGTGGGGCTTGGATGTGTAGGGGGAAGGAGTTAACATTTCCTGAACATCTGCTATGATCTAGATGGTTTACTTTTCTTTAATCCTGCCCTAGATTATCTAAGATAGGTATTATTACCTCGTTTAATGGCTAAAAAACCTAAACCTTAAAAAGTTTTAGAAATTTGCCAGATTATGTATGTATTTGTTTATTTATATATCAGCAGTGTCTGTGTGATGACACACAGCCTGGTTTTGAATCAAGAGATACAGTTACAAAGGTGCTAGTTTTCATGACACCAGACTGGCACTCTTAAGACTAATGAGCAAGGGGTCATGTTGGAATGGGGCCACCTGAGAAAGTTTCATGGTGCAGTTGAAATTTAAGCTGAGTCTTGTAAGGAAGAGTAGGACTTTTCATGTGTGCAACAGCAGAGAGGAGACTTCTGGGAAGTCGAGACTGTGAAAATGCCAAGCAAGTGGAGACACTGAGTGACCAGTTTGGCTGGAGTAGATCATCCGTATATATTAATTTATTCATTCCTTCAGCAGGTTTTATTGAGCACCTGCAATATGGCTTGGGGAATGCATAGGTGACCAAGATACAGCTCCTACCCTTCAAGGAGTTTACAGTCTACTTGAAGAGGCAAACAAACATACCCACGAATCAGATATTATAATATAGGGTAATCTGGGCTACACTTGAACAATGTTCAAGGTTCCGAGGAATTACAGAGAGGTTGTCTAACAGTCTAGAATGTGTGTGCGTGTGTGTGTGTGTATGTGTGGTGTGAGTGCACAAGGAAAGAATAGTGAGGTAAAGTTTGGGATTGAAGATGAGTTTTGGTTTAAGATGTGAATTTGAGGTAATACCAGGATATTCATGTAAATATGTCTTTAAGCAATTATGGGACTGCAGTTAAGGACAGAGTTCAGAATAGCAGACTTTGGGGGTAGTTAGGATCCCTAAGGGAAGGAATTTAGAGAGAAATGTACAGAAGGTCTAATTCTGAACTTTTGGAGTCACTTTAGGGGCTGGGAAGAAGAATTAGAGCTAGAGAATAATCCTGAAAAGAAGGACATCTAGGACCAGGGAAAGGGGGAAAGAGGATCAGTGGAGCCAAGGGAGAAGAGAACGCGGGTGAGGTGATCACCCGAGAGGACAATGAAAAGGTGGATTGAGGAAAGCAATTTGGAACCATTGGCATCCTTCCAGAGGACAGTTTTAATTGAGTAGTGGTGGGGCAATTCATGATGCATACCCAATATTGGAATTGATGACTTTGCTTATGGTATTTTATTTTCATATTGTCCAGTTTATCCATTTCTTCTTTAATTGCTTCTGAACTTTGAGTCGTTGTTAAGACGGGTATAGGTGCTATTCGCATGGGGTTAATATGGCCGGAGCTCTAGAAGCATGTTGTGGATTCAAGTTTGTTAATCAGTTTGACTTGTCTGACTGTTGGGATTTGGATCCTTTTTATTTCTTCCTTATTTTGCTTCAAGTAAAATCCTCTTTTGAAGTTTCTAGCTGAAAATTCTATTTGCAAGTTTCCTTTACTGATTGAGATGTAATACATATAATTGAGGTATAATACATAGTTTAGGTAGTTGCAGAAGGACAAATCTGGTAATGCAGGTTATATCTCAAGATGGCAAGGTTGATGTAAATATTGAGAATTTTCTGTTGTTTATCACAAAGTTTAAGAGTCACGCATTTTCTTTTTACTGTTCTGTGACTGCAAATTGCTTAATATACTTTTGTGATTACTACCCACAGAGTCGAAACAAAGTGGAAAATTGTATCATTATTTGATAGATTTGGTACCTTCTTCTCAGATAGCTAATTGTTGGACAATTAAGATATCAATGGATAAAGTTCATGTCTTCTCATTGGTAAACTTCTAAAATTCGGGGATCTTAAATCTACAAACACTCCTATATCAATTTTTCTGAAACTTCTGGGACTGTACTGTGATGGAAGCCACAAAAATATGGAAACTGCTTGAAGGCTTTTGAGGGTAGTGTAGCAGGTTAAGTGGATGGGCTCTGGGGTCAGACTGCTGGGGTTAGAATCCAGGCTCCACCATTTACTGTGAGGTTTCATCTCAATGTCCTCTCTAAAGTAGGGATTATAATTTTTGTTACTCTATGGAGTTGTAGCAGGAGTCAGATGAGTTAATAAATATAAAGCGTTTAGAACAATGATTTGCATGCATAGAATAAGCACTTAATGAATATATTTTTGCTGCTATTACTGTTTTGTGATCTCTGTTTCTCATAGGCTAACCCACTGTCCAACCCACAGGATGCCTTCAAAATAGGAATGAATGAAAGGATAGGGTGAGAAGTTAGAAAATGGCTCGTGAGGGAGGAGAAAATGGCTGGAGAGGAAAGTAGGGTGGGGAAAAGGTGTTCAGCTTGATAACTTTTGTGATAAACCATCATCTGTTTTTCTTTGAGTGACACTTCCTTTCACTTTAAACTTCATTTCTTTATCTCCTACATCCACCAGGGCACTAATTTTGTCACCTTCTCTTTGTCATAGCTAATGTATTCGTTTCTTTCTGTGTAGCCCCACTGTAACTGCCCTAATCTGGGCTTTCACCACTTCTCTCAAAGATTACTTCACCAGCTTCTGAAGTGGTTTTCTTGACTCAGCACTGTCAGTTAAGATCTGTTCACTGCGGCAAGATTGATATTCTTGAAGCAGTACTGTCATCACTTCAACATACTCAGACCTCTTGTGGACGGATTAAGTCTTCTTCATACCCTTGCCCGACTCTGTCTGTCCAACCTCATGCTCCCTGCGGTGAGTCAGGGTGGGGAGTGGAAGGAGTGCTACATTCTCTTCATAAAGTAATTATGTGGCCCTGGGCAAGATACTCAGCTTTCTGTGTCTCAGTTTACTACCCTATAAAATATGGATAGTAATATTAAATATTAAAATATGGATAATAATCCATGATTCAGTGAAAAAATGTGTGTTAGCATCTCCTTTAAGAATCCTTTAATTACTTAATCCTTTAAGCAGGCCTTTCTTACTCTTGGCTAAGATGCTATGCTTTGTTCCATTTTAAGGCCTGTGTTTGCTGCTCTTGGCTTAGAATGCCCATCTTCTGCTTTGCTGTTTATTCAAGTTATTCTACCTCAACTCCAGACTCTGACTTAAATGCCATCTCCTTCACGAGACTTGTCACCATTAGTCTCTAGTTCACGGCTGTCTCTTTCTTCTCATTTCCTATGTTGAACAACTTGGTGTTTTATAATTTGTTATAATATTCTGGCCTCTTTATTAGTGTTCCCAATGCGATACGACATTTAAGTTCCTTTAGAGAAGGGAGGGTGCCTCTGCTCTTGCTGCACCCAGTACTCATTGTTCTCTGAATGTTTTCGTATTGCCTCAGTGCCTTTCCCCACTTTCTTTGCCTTTATTTTTTTTCTCTAAACTCTTGGCCTGTATGTTTTGGCAATCGTGCAAGTTAAAAATTTAAATAAAGGCTGGTTGAAGGCTTTAAAGGAAATTATGATACTTTTTGATGTAAGAATGTGTAAGAATGATAAGAAAACCAAGATTCTGCATAGGAATTTTAAAATACCTTAAAGTATATAAAGATATATTCCTTAGAATGGAAATACACTATATATATTAAGAAAACATTTTAGCCCTCACTGTTTCCTCTTCATTAAAGGTCACTTTTTTTTGTCTTGGATCTGTTGAGATTATCTTGATACTAGTAACCTGCTAAAATATATCTGTAGTTTTATTCTAAAATTTGAATTTTTTTCATACATCACATCAAATTAAAAAGCTTCTGCACAGCAAAGGAAACAATCAACAAAGTAAAGAGACAGCTCACAGAATGAGAGAAAATATTTGCAAACTATCCATCTGACAGAGGATTAATAACCAGAATATATAAGGAGCTCAAACAACTCAATAGGAAAGAAAACCTAATAATCTGATAAAAAAAATGGGCCAAAGATCTGAATAGACATACAAATCTCAGAAGAAGACATACAGGCTAGGCATGGTGGCTCACACCTCTAATCCCAGCACTTAGGGAGACTGGGATGGGAGGACTACTTGAGCCTAGGAATTCAAGACCAGCCTGGGTAATGTAGGGAGACCCCATCTCTACAAAAAATGAAAATAAATTAGCTGGGTGTGATGGTATGTGTCTGTAGTCTCAGCTACTTGGGAGGCTGAGGTGAGCCATGTTCATGCCACTGCACTCCAGCCTGGGCAATAGAGTGACCTCAAAAAAAAAAAAATAAGAAAACATATAATGGCAAACAGGTATATAAAAAGGGGCTCAACATCGTTGATCATCAGAGAAATGACTCAAAACCGTGCAATGAGAATGTAATTCTCATTGCCGTTGAATGAATAGTGTAAATTATTACAGTCACAATACTTTGTTGTACATCTCACCCCACTTAAAATGGCTTTTATCCAAAAGAGAGGCAATAATGAATGCTAGTGAGGATGTGGAGAAAAGGGAACCCCCTCGTACACTGTTCTTGGGAATGTAAATTAGTACAGCCACTCTGGAGAACAGTATGGAGGTTCCTCAAAAAGCTAATAATAGAACTACTGTATGATCCAGCAGTCCCGCTGCTAGATATATACCCCAAATCATGGAAATCAGTATATCAGTGAGATATCTGCACCCTCATTTTTTTTTTTTTGCAATACTATTCACAATAGCCAAGATGTGGAAACAGCCTAAGTGTCCATCAACAGACAGGTTGTTAGGGAAAATGTGGTACATATGCTCAATGGAGTACTATTCTGCCATAAAAAAAGAATGAGATCCTGTTATTGCAACAACTTGACTGGACTTGGAGGACATTATGTTAAGTGAGAGAAACCAGGCATAGAAAGATGAACTTCTCATGTTCTCACTCATTTGTGGGAGCTAAAAATGAGAATAATTGAACTCATAGAGATAGAGAGTAGATTAATGGTTACCAGAGGCTGGGAAGGGTAGTGTGGGGTGAGGGGGCTGGGAAGTGGGGATGGTTAATGGGTACAAAAATATAATTAGATAGAATAAATATAATCTAGTATTCGATAGCACAACCGGGTGATTATAGTCACAATAATTTATTGTATATTTTAAATTAAAAGAATATTATTGGAATATTTGTAACACAAAGAAATGATAAATGCTTGAGGTGATGGGTACCACGTTTACCTGGGTGTGATTATTATGCATTGTTGCCTGTATTGAAATATCTCTTGTTCCGTCTGAATAATACAGTTACCATGGACCCATAAAAAGTTAAAAATTTTGAATTTTTTTTCTATTAGGAGAATTGACAATTCTAGTTGGGTTTCTGGCTAGCTAGCCTATGAGTATGTTGTAATTGAAGGATTAAATATAATATAACTTAACTTTTAAATTTCATTAGTATGTCATGGATTTCTTTTCAGGTAAATTAATTTCATTCTGTAAAAGACATTGCTCACTATGAGTTAGCTGCATTAGTAGGATAATTAATTAACATATAACATAAAATAGAAACATAATATCCCTTTTAGTTTTCATAAAAAATAGTGAAGCTGAAAGTACCAAACGATTCTCTACAGACCCCAATTTTAAAATATTGAAACTGAACATTGTCCAAAATTCAGTGGCTGTTTTCTCCCCCTCATAAATCTAAGAAAATTCCTTTAGGTCCAGTTGTGGTTGCTTGTCCAATTGGTCATTTCAAGGATGGCTGGATATGAGAGAAAAATAACATTATAATTGGATATAACTTCGTAATTTTTACTTAGAGAGTCTGGACAGATCTAAATAGAATAGAGAAACTTTTGGATTAGAAATGATACATACAGAGGTTAACGTTCACAGTGAAAGCAGTAGTCCCCCACTCTAGTGATTTTAAGTCAGTATATGTAACGTGCTTAAATTTAAAGGAAAAAGTCTTAAGGAATCAAATTAATTTCCTAATTTTAAAGGTTTTAAAAAAATACTTGATCTTATGGACTCAGACAACTAGTCAATTTGATAATAAATGGACCTCTGTCTTTGAATCACATTTTTTTTGGTAAGGGGGTTGTAAGAATGGTAGAGGAATAGATTTAAATAATTATTTAAATGTAACACACAATAGTAGCAGAGAAAATAATTATTTAAATGTAACACACAATAGTAGCAGAGAAAATAATTATTTAAATGTAACACACAATAGTAACAGAGAAAATGTACCGTAACTATTCTGTGGCTTCTTTCACAAGGCTGACGATTGATAATGTCCAAAGAACTTTTGATTTCTTGTATTAAACCCATTAAACAAATATGCAAATAACATTTGCAAAGTCAGTCCTAAGATAGAGTTTATAGAGCTTGTTGAGAGTTTTTTATGTTCCAAGACCTGTTCTAAATTTTACTTGCATTTTTGTCTCATCAAATCCTGTTGGCAACTTTATGAGGGAAATTTTATTTTATTTTATTTTATTTATTTTGAGATGGAGTTTTGTTCTTATTGCCCAGGCTGGAGTGCAGAAACTCAATCTTGGCTCACCACAGCCTCAGCCTCCCGAGTAGCTGGGATTACAGGCATGAGCCACCATGCCTGGCTAATTTTGTATTTTTAGTAGAGACGAGGTTTCTTCGTGTTGGTCAGGCTTGTCTCGAACTCCTGACCTGAGGTGATCCACCCACCTCAGCCTTCCAAAGTGCTGGGATTACAGATGTGAGCCACCACCCTTGGCCAGAAATTTTATTTTAACTAAAATTAGTTGGTCAGGCACAGTGGCTCACGCCTGTAGTTCCATCACTTTGGGAGGCCAAGGCAGGAGGATCACATGAGCCCAGGAGTTCGAGACCAGCCTGGGCAACATGGCGAAACCCCGTCTCTCCAAAACACACACACACACACACACAAAGCCTAGTGTGATGGCACGTGTCTGTGGGCCCAACTACTCAAGAGGGTGAGGTGAGAGGATCACCTGAGCCCAAAAGGTCAAGGCTGCAGTGAGCTGTGATTGCACCATTGCACTCCAGCCTGGGTGACAGAGCAAGACCCTGTTTCCCAAAAACCCCCTCAAAAAAGAAAAGAAATTAGTTAAAATTTAGCATGCCCAAAACTATTCAATAGAGGGACTTTGGTGGGATTTGAACACAGACCTATCTTCAGAGCTTTTTAAAAACACAATGATTAACTGTTTTTTTAAACACACTGTTGCTGGCTTAAACATCGAGTAACTCCTAAAACTCTTTTGAAATGAGCTAAAATTGTATTTTTTGGGCATGTGACTTGGAAAATTAACAAGAACATAAGGGATTTTAGTTTCTTTTTCAGACTAGACAAACCTTCCTTATCATACTTTTGTGATGAAAAAAATAGACTAATTTGAAAAGAAAAACTAATAAGGCAATATGTCCTGCCCTGGAAGAGATCAGACTTGTAGGCCTTGTCTGTTCCCAGGCGAGACTCTGCACTAACTTCTTGAGGGTCCCTCTGGCATGGGTTTATGGAGGTTCCTAACTCTTTGGCAGACCAGTCATTAAAATAACAAATCACAGCAATTAGCCACCATGCATAATTGGAGCATTAATCCTTTTATAATGCCGGCTTTTTCAGATGGAGCTAACACCCATTATGGAGATTAACCACTTTTCATCAGGTTTTTAACTTAAGTCTTGAAGAATACAACCCTGAACACAAGGTGTGTATCTGAATTAATTTAGTAGTAAACTATGACATGGAGGGGTTCTGCTGCTTTTAAGTTTCCAACTTATATACATTCAAAAGCTATTAAACTTTTTGGTGTCTCTCCAAATATTTTCCATATTGATAATTTTGGTAGAAATGTAGAGCTAGTTAGAATTTTCTAGTCTAATGCTTAGATATAAATGAGTGCATATTTGCAGAGCTATAAGATGTTGCATTATTTTATTTTCTTGGCATCTGGAACATAAATGCTAAATTTGGTCTAGTTAGAATTTCCTGCTTCCCTCCCTCCCCTGCTTCCTTCCTTCCATCTCAAAACTCTCCAAGGATGAAGACCCCACAAGCTATATTGGGGTAACATATTGTAACAGTAGTTACTTTCAGTTTCTGTCAAACTAGATTAAAAAGAAGACAAGTATCACATGTTCTCACTCATGTGGGAGCTAAAAAAGTTGATCTCATCGAGATAAAGAGTGTATAATGGTTACCAGAGAGGCTAGGAGGATAGTAGGGAGGCGGGGGAGAGAAAGGGGATAAAGAGGGGTTGGTTGATGGGTACAAAATTACAATTAGAAGGAATAAGATCTAGTGTTCAGTAGCACAATAGAGTGACTATCGTTGACAAATTCACTGTATATTTTAAATAACTAGAGTGAAATTAGAGTGTCCCTAACACAAAGAAATAAGTGAGGTGATGAATATCCCCATTATCCTGATTTGATCATTACACATTGTATGCTTGTATCAAAATATCACATGTACCCCATATATATGTATAACTACTATGTATCCATAAAATTTTTAAAAAATTTAAAAGAGGAAAGCAATGGAAAATAAAAGTAAAAAGATGATTCATCAAAAATTACAACGTAGAAGAATAGTGCAGAATGGCATAAACTAGTACCACATAGAACTTAATTTGTAATTGTAAAGAAACCATGTAAGTGTATTTACTCCTGGTATTGTGCCTTTCTCTCTTATCCTAATTTACTGTTCCTCTATAGTTTAAAATTAAAGAATTGCTTTTAAATTTTACAGGGCAAACATTATACTGTGGAGACACAAAATGTTTTGAGACATCTGTGACCAGACATGTCACGTGTGAATATACCATTGGATTTCAAAGCAACACATTGTAATTTTTTTTGTTTTTTCCTTTTACAACAGATTCATTTTATTGTTATCACCATGGGGCGTATCCTGTTGTTGAGTTCTCTGGTTCAGACCTCTGAAGACTTCTCAGATGGCTCCTAGGTCTCTGGGCTTGCCCTGAAATTACTCGCTGCTCAGGGAGAGAGTTGGAATGGTTGGCACCCTCCCACTCTGTTACTCCGGCTGTGACCCCTCACTCTGTTGCTCCAGTTGTGTCCCCTCTTTGCTCCGACTGCAGCTCGTTCTGTTAGAGTTCCTCATTCCGTTGGTCACTGTGGCCAGAGGGTGTTGGCAGCTCCCTTCCTCAAGTCTTCTTAAAGCCGTGGATTTTTGTGGAGCGTTTTTCTTCCTGGCTCTCCCTTGAGTTGTTTTCCTTTCTTCGCTATCTTGGCACTCTTCTTTGTGCTTCCGGACGTTGGTTGAGAGAATGACTTCTTCTTCCGTGTCTCCTTGGTGTTGGCTGGTGGTTGCTCTTCAACAGCTGGACCGGAGGCTCTCGGTTTTCTCTTCAGCTTCAACAAGTCAGTCTCTCTCAAGGGTCTCACGTTGCAGCATTCTTACCAGAGGCCATTGGGCCTGGAGTTCCAGTTCCAGTGTCTGGAGAGTCCACCTCAGCTCAGCAATCTCATGCCGGTTGCCAATTGTCAGCAGAAGCCAATGCCTGCCCATCAGTTCTTTACGCCGAGGTGTTAGAGTGGAATAAAAATATAAATACTACTACTAGTTTTCATGACTTCTGCTTAATACTGGATATTTTTTTGTTTTGTTTTGTTTTGTTTTGTCGGTGTTAGACTTACCTTACATTAAACCAGGCCTTAGCCTTTCTGTGGCTTTGTTGTGGCAAAGCCTCATATTACTCTCTAGTCTGGTTCAGCAGGACAGTCAGGTCCACACCTGGGCCCGTTTGTTTTCTACGTTTACCTCAACATAAGGTACCTTATCATTGTCAGCCTTCATCTCCTGATCCAACATAAAATAAGATGCCACAGGTTACTTGATTTTGCATCTGGAATATGATTATTTAAAGAAATTAAAAATTTAACACTGAAAATATAGAATTTAGAAATCTTTTTTAAGGTTTCAAAAAAATTTCTGGGAGACAACAAAATAGTGTTATTAGATTTAGCAAATAAAATACAGAATGCCAATTAAATTTGAATTTCAAATAAACATTGAATACTTTTTTTGGTATAACTATGTTCCATGCGATATTTGGGACATATCTGTTACATTATTCATTGTTTACCTGAAATTATAATTTAAACTGAGAGTTCTGTATTTTATCTGGCAACCCTATTATAAAAATATTTGGGATCAATATAAAGGAATAATATTTTTAATTTTTACAAAATATTTTAATATAGGTAATTTATTTGATTTTCACTGTCATCCTGAGAGGTAAGTTTTGCCTCACAGTCTATGTTACTTTACCTGTGTTTTATGAAAAGACTGTCTCTTATAATGATAGGCACCACTACCGTATCTTGACAAGTATTGACATACTGAAACTTTACATTCATTTTGTGTAGTTCCCGCCTCTTCATGATTGTTTCTGAGGTAAGTCAGCTCCTCCATCTGGCTTTCCATTTGCAACTCTAGGTTAGTCTTGTTCAGAGTCCACTCATCTAAGACACTTTGCAGGCCCTTGCTATCAGCCTCAACACACTGATAAAGGACAACTTTACTCTGGTATCTGAACAGAGCCCAATTAGAAGAATCAGTACAGCTTAGATGGAGGTCTCCTCATCCAGTGGTAATAAAACATCCCACACAGTGGAGCTTAAAGAGCACAGCACTGGGGTGTGATGACATGGGTTCAAATTGCACCTCTGCCATGTTCAGCTGTCACCTTGGGCAAATTACTTCTCTGAACCTTAGTTTTCTCATCATTAAAATGGGAATATTGTGTGTTTTTTGTGTGTGTGGTTTTTTTTTAATTTTTATTTTTATTTATTTTTTATTTTTTTTTGAGACCAAGTCTCGCTCTGTCACCCAGGCTGGAGTACAGTGGCGTGATCTTGGTTCACCATAATCTCTGCCTCCCAGGTTCAAGTGATCCTCCCGCCTCAGCCTCCCAAGTAGCTGGGATTACAAGTGTGCATCACCATGCCTGACTAATTTTTGTATTTTTAGTAGAGACAGTGTTTCACCATGTTGGCCAGGCTGGTCTCAAACTCCTGACCTCAAGTGATCCACCTGCCTCAGCCTCCCAAAGTGCTGGGATTACAGGTGTGAGCCACCGTGCCCGGCTAAAATGGGAATATTATGAGAATTGAGTTAATGTACAAAAGTGCTTAGTGCAGCATCAGTGTTCAGTAAATGGTAGGAATAACATTATTAAAGCCATGAAAGAGTGAAAATCTCCCCTCTGCTCTTTGACTAGGAAAGGAAGCAAGCTCCTTTTCATGTACAGGGCAGTGCACTTTTGTTTTACAAGGACTATGTCTCCCCAGTTAAAAAAAATTCAAGTACAGTACGGGGACCTCCTGCAGTTCTATAAAAACCAAGTCTTTGACCTATGGATTGGAGAGTTATACACCATACACGAGATTTCAAATCGCTAGCCTGGAAGTTTTCACATTGCTAGCCTGTGACCACTATTATAATTTAAACATAAAAGAGATTGTTTTATGTTGAGATGTTTAATAATATGAAATAATGATATTATAAATTTTGTAGTAGCTGTTTAAAGTGGTGAATCAGGGAGGTTTTTTTTTGTTTTTTTGTTTTTGTTTTTTGGTTGTTTTTTTTTTCCAGTTCTTTACATGGTTTCTTACGTACTTGAGCTTGAAGTCATCCACAGTGAGCCTGGCATTGTGGATCTAATGCGGAATGTTGGCATTTTCCAAAGTAACATTTGTTACCTTCAAGGGAGGAAAAGGAACCATATAATTAAACAAAATATGTTGGGTGCCATTAGGTTCAGATTATATACTTTATGGATTTCAACAATTATAAGTTTGTCAATCATAATTATATTTGTACTAGTCATGGTGGCTCATGCCTGTAGTCCCAGCACTTTGAGAAGCTGAGGCTGGAGGATCACCTGAGTCCAGGAGTTCGAGATCAGCTTGAACAACATAGTGAGACCCCATCTCTACAGAAAAAAATTTAGCTGGGAATGGTGGCACATGTCTGTAGTCCCTACTTGGGAGGCTGACATGGGAGGATTGTCCACGTCTGGGAGGGTGAGGCTGCTATGATCATGCCACTACACACTAGCCAGGGCAACAGAGCAAGACCCTGTCTCAAAAAAGTTATATTTGTAAAAATAAGCAGTGTATTTAATTTTTTCTGGGACTATTACAGAACTTTTCAGCTAAGTATATTTTTTAGAGCTTCTGAAATAAGGATAAATGTTTCTCTTTCAAATGAATGTTGAGCCATTACATATTAATTTGTATGCACATTAGACATTTTTCTCGACATTAGATGCATTAATTAATCAGATACAATATATGTTGGCCAGGAGAAAGGGTTGTATTTTGTACGTTTAAGACAACTGAGATTTAAGGTGCTTGATAGTGTTGTAATATTTGCTATAGTCTCGAGGTTGACCATCAATTTTTTCCCCCAAATTGTCATGCCATCTTTTTATTTTGAGTGCAAGGTCAGCACTGGCATTTTCCAGGCAATGTAACTTGTCAAGGTAATTGGCCTGGCATTTGTTTAAATTCTGTGTGGTTTTCCTCTCATTATTTGAAGGCCGCCACCATCAGAGTCACTAGAATTTCACAGGCCCCTATTTGGTCCAGTACTCATGCTACTCCACCCTGTGCCAGGACCCAACCTACCCTCAACACCATAAAAGCCACCAGAAGGCCCACTACCACGGCCCTGTGTGCTCTCTTGAGCCCCCTACAATGACATAGGTACCCCCTGAGCCTTAACAGACTCGCAGCCACTTTCAGTGCTGCGGTGCTGCCACAACCCGGAGGAACAAGCCACTGTGTGGAGGTGTAGCAGAGATCTAAGGTTAAAGTATAGTCCCAAAGTCAGTGCATTATGGGGACCATTATGGAGCCTATTTACTATCTATCATCTATCTATATCTATCTATCTATATCTATCTATCATCTATCTATCTATCTATCTATCTATTTATCTATCATCTATCATCTATCTATCAACTAATCTATCTGTCATCTATCATTATCTGTGTAAAGTTACATCATCTTTAATGAATTTTTTTAAAGTGTAGGTTTTTTTTTTTTTGGTTAACAGTCTCTTCACCTCTTATTTTAGTGATTGATGAGCCATATATGCTCAAGTGCTATCTCATCAGAGTGTTGGGTACATACAAGAAAACTGTGTGTGAGCAGGAAAAACAGAGGACCATCATTTCATGAATTCATCTTTTGAACCATGATGAGTGATTATTTTTTGAAACACTGCAGGCATTCCTCTAACAGACATCCTTTCTTTCCTTCTGACCCTATAGCCTTAACGTTCTCATGCTCTTGCTCAGTTTGCGTCTATTTTTCCATGACCTTCCAGGCTTGCTACGGGCCCTTTTCAAGGAGTCTAAATTGAGTAGTGCATACTGCTGTAGAGTTAAACAGGCCTTAGAGTTCTAGCCTACTGTTTCTCACCTTGGATAAAGTTACTTATCTTCTCTGAATCTCAGTTTTGTCATCTGTAGAAATTACAAAATAATTTGGAGGATTAATGAGAAACAGGTAATAGTATCTGGCACATACTAGGCCTCAATGAATGCTTGTTCTCTCTCTTCTCTTCTCTCCCTGGTCCCCACTCTAGCTCACAGCAGTCTCTAAAACTCATAATCCTAATTATACCACACATTCATTCAAGAAATATTTATTGAATACCCAGTGTGTACCAGGAAGTCTTATGGACTTTTATGGGCCCCAGTTTTATACAGTTGTCATACATGCGTCTTGATGAACATCCCTTCTAAGCTCAGTGTCTGAGCATTGATTCTAGATATCCGTGCATACCCTAAACTGAACAGAGTTGCCTTTACACTAAATTAAGAAGTTGGCAAAGTTTGCCATTTGTGTCTAAACCCTCTTTCCTTTTCTTCTCTAGGTTGAAATATCTCTCTGCACTTCATCTGAAGCCATTGGCATTCTTGTGCTTTAACTCATTTTTTCTGTCTAGGGAAAAGTATGATATTGTTCATTTACACTAATAGAAACAGTATTATTTGCTCTGTGTCATTCAGGAACCTAGGCATTTGAATTTTGAGCTTTTCCTTTAATTATGAAATGAAAGATTGTTCCTTGTGATAGAAATTTCAGTTCTTGGTGAGGAAGAAGGTCCCTGATGAGGCAGAAGTGCTTAGTCTGCAGCTGAGAGGGGCTGGGGTTGAGATTTAGAGCTATTTAGCGATCTGTTGTGGGACCAAGATTGGCAAGCCTGCCCTGCAGACTCAGATGGACATGTCTCCCTCTGGGTCTTTGTGGAAGCAGGACTAACCTCATGCTGCAGCTAACAGGGGCAGAGGATGAGTTAGAGGGTATTTTTAGGATTCATAGCTGAGACATAGGTTGGTGGGCCTGTCTTCTGATGTACTAGTGTGTATGACTCCTCTTTGACAAATGGTTTTGGTAGCAGGACCAAGACAAAATGGGGTTGTGGCCAAGCTTGCAAAGATATGGGGCAGTTTCTAGGTCTGGAGATGGGACCATGATCAGTAAATGCCAACTGGGTGTGGGTTTATCCTGTAAAAATGATACTCATAGGTCTTGAGCTCTACCAGGACTTTATAAACTCCTACCTGAATCCCAAGGCTCCTACAAAGGCACTTTTGTCTGTTGATGACTCTTAACGAAATTATTGTTGCCTTGGGTGATATGAGTGGGGGATCTCCTATTCCACCATCTTGCTAATGTCATTCCTGTTTTATGAATTCTTTAAATACATAGATCCATGGATCATTTAGAAGTATGTCATTTAATTTCCGAGTATTGGGAGATTTTTCTTTTGACTTTGTATTATTAATTTCTGGTTTGATTCCATTATGATCAGAGAACATATTCAGTATAATTTCAATTCTTAAAAATTTTAAAAGGTTTTTTATATGACCTAATTTATGGTCTATGTTCCATTGGTGCATGAGAAGAATGTGTTCTTCTCTTATTGAGTTCAGTGTTCTATAAATGTCAATTAAATTCTGTGGTTTGATGGTGTTGTTCAGTTCTTCTATTCATCATCACTAATTTTCTGTCTAGAAGTTCTGTCAATTGCTGAGAATTGGGCATTGAATTTTTCAACTGTAATTTTGAATTTGCCTCTTTCTCCTTTCTACTCCATTAGTTTTTGCCGGATATATTTGAAAGCATAGTGGTTTAGTGTATTTAGAGTTGCTGTATCTTCTCAGGGACCTTTTTATTATCATATAATATCACTCTTTGTCTCTAGTAACATTCTTTGCTTCAAAGTCTACTTTGGTATTAATTCAGCCACTCCTGATTTTTTTAAATTAATGTTTGCATGATATAGCTTTTTCTATCCTTTTATTTTCAACCTACCTGTGTCACTATGTTTGAAGTGAATTTCTTGTAGATAGTATATTGTTGGGGTCCTAGAGAAACTCATGCAGCCATGTACTAGGTAACATGTAAGGGATGTTTATAGTAGTAGTATTCATAATAGTTTCAAATTGGAAACCATTCCAGAATAGAATGCATAACATTGTGGCAAATATTTTAAAAGTGCTGCCAACCTGGTTTGTGTGTGGTAGTATTTCATGTGGTTTTAATTTGTATTTTTCTGGTTACTATGGGGTTGAGCACTTTTTAGAAATTTAGTGACAATTTGGAATTTCCGTCGGCATATTGAAGATATCATTCTATTGTCTCCTGCCTTCCATTGTTGCTGTTGAGAAGTCACTGTGCATCTCACTGTCACTCATTTGAAAGTAATCATTATTTTCCCATATGGCTGATTTTTAAGATCTTTTGTTATTTTGTGGTTTTACTATGATTTTTCTACATGTGGATTTCTTTTTATCTTGTCTTTAGTTTCACAACTGGTAGCTCACAATTAAGGATGTCCCATAAAAGTTTTTGGGATTTGTCAAGTGTTGGTGACAGTCTTTCACTTTTTTCATTTTTTTGCTAATACTAACTTTTTGGAAACAAAGCTGAGTATGTGAACTTTCCAGCCTTCATTTCAAGAAGTATGGTTGATTCATCAACAGCATGTATTTTGGAGTCATGGGTTATGCTTGTATTAAGTGCAAATCAGTCCTATCTAGATAGGGAAATCTATTTATTTAAGTAGAAAGAGTGGATATAGAAAAATGGAAGTTGGCCTGATTGTTCTTGGAAAGAATAGGGCCTCTGTTGGGAATAAGAAAGAGTGAATAGTACTGGCAGCACAAGAGAAAGAGGGTCAATATTGTGTTTGTAAGATGTTGAGTTAAGCAAGTGTCTTCAGAGAGCTGATAATGTGGTTTTACTCTTTTAATTCCTGGGGAATAGAGCCTCTGAGAGACCCTACCTGTCAGAATGAGAGAGTAATGAAGCATAGTGATGGAAACTGTAGCAGAAGGGAGGGGGCATCCAGTAACCAGGACTTAATAAATATGGGGGCAGAGAAGGGAGGTGCTGGGAGAAGAGCTGGAGGTGGGTAACTAGCAGATAGGAAAAGACTGTATGCATACTGCAGGCATGCTGTAGGCTTTCTGTAGGGATGCTGTAGGTGTCTGTAGGCATAATGTAGATATACTGTAGGCATACTGTAGGCATCTTTCAGCATACTGTAGGCATACTGTAGGCATGCTATACACTGTAGAATGCAGTAGGCATACTGTAGGCATACATACTTGAGGGATTTGTAGTCATGCTATAAGCATGCTTGTTTTATGTTACAAGCAGGCCATTGCACTGAAAGCCATACTCCTGGCTTTGATTGTATCACTGATAGTCAAGCACATAAAAGTCTGCCTGATTGTGGTCCCTCTTGGGTGGTAATGGAAACTTAGCGTGAAAACAGTGAATTCCTATGCTTATTTTTGTTCTGTTCAATGGAACTCAAATCACCATGGCAGAGGAGATCTGGATTTGCATCTAAGTCCCGCTACACGTCAGCTGTGTAGCCCTGGAGAAATTCCGTAATCTCTGAGTATCTGTTTTCCTCATACATAAAATAAAGATCATAAAACACCTACCTCATAAGCATTTATGAAAATTAGATTGGATAATGCATGTAAAGTGAGTTAAAACACACTCAGTAAATGTTAAGATATTGTCACTATAGTTCTGCAATTGAAAGTGCTTCTAACCAGACTTAATCTAACTCCATACCATTGAAATATGGCCTTTGTCATCATGGTTGGGACCATTCATCACAAGAAGACCCTGAGAAAAGCAACTTTCTGCTGTATCTACATCTCCAGAAAGTGTCATCGGACTAAGGTCAACTACCTTATGTGGAAGCAGGAAATAATGGTGACCAAGCCTATATTTGAGACTTGTAAAATGCACCCTCAGAGGGTTTAGCACCCTGAAATGGTGCAGTTCAGTCTTCATGGGCCATTTTGAATCCCACATTGTCTATATGCCAGTTGATTAAAACCTTTCAATGTTGTTCTGCCATGGAAGTTGGAAATCCAAGTGGTTATAGAGGTCACTGCCTCATTCCACTCCAAATGAAAAAAACCTCTTTAGCCTAGAACTTTTCTGCTTTCCAATCCCAGCTGCACTTTCCAAAATAACTTAGTAAGGATGTCAGGCAGAGTTTTGTGTGCAGGAGAATATAAGCAAGATTTAGAACCACCCCTAGGCTTGAGTTCTAAATTTGCTTAGTCATCACCATGGTAGGGGCAGAGAGATGCATGTGCTGGAAAATGGAAAAATAGCTTTCCAGGTTCAGATTTTACAACAAACATTTGCTGATCACCCAGGCTAGGCATGGTAAGGGTAAACAAATCCCAGTGATCAGTGGGTATTATCTTCTTCTTTTATGTCCATAGACGCTCAAACCCAAGAAGATCAAGTTATTTACATAGTCAATCAGGGACAGATTTGGGACCAGACATTAGGGCTAGTGCTCTTTCCACCTTATTCTGTTATTAATTGAGGTAACTGTGACTATGAAATGAAGCACAGTATTTTATTAGCAGGTCCTTAGTATTGTCACATTGGGATCAACTTTAGAAATTAAAAAGAATCAGATACTAAAAAAATAACTTGCAACAGAAGAATTTTTAATGAAATGTCAAAAAAGGCCCCCAAAATAAAAACAAAAATTAGGGACAGAGCAGGATTTTTCTACTCTGGAAAAGGATTACATGCATAGAACATGAGAAAAGGAAGAGAAGGAGAACAAATTCTAGCCCTTTTATCTTTAAGAACAGAAATGAATAATTTCCTTAGGTTATTTGACCAGTAGGATTTTTGCAAACGCAGGCTTTCTCTTGTTCTTTTTCTTTCTTTCTTTCCTTTCTTTCTTTCTTTCTTTCTTTCTTTCTTTCTTTCTTTCTTTCTTTCTTTCTTTCTTTCTTTCTTTCTTTCCTTCTTTCCTTTCCTTTCTTTCTTTTTCTTTCCTTCTTTCTTTCTTTTTCTTTCTTTATTTCTTTCAACTTTTTCCTCATTATGGTGCTTTAGAAGGTGCTCGTTGCTCTACTGTAATGTTGCTTATTTTAGAGGACTTTTCTTCAACTGAGTGGACTCTCAGTGAAAGGACATTGCCAATTTGATCCAGTTCCTCAACCACTGTTTTGACAATAGTTTCTTCTGTTGAGTCTAAAATAAAACATCAGTGGTAATTTTTTAACAGGTTGAAAAGTAGCCATAATAGGTATGCTTTTTGTTTGTTTGTTTGTTTGTTTGACAAGGAGTCTTGCTCTGTCACCCAGGCGGGAGTACAGTGGCATGATCTCGGCTCACTGCAGCCTCTGCCTCCTGGGTTCAAGTGATTCTTCTGCCTCAGTCTCCTGAGTAGCTGGGATTACAGGTGCCTGCCACCACGCCTGGCTAATTTTTGTATTCTTAGTAGAGATGGAATTTCACCATATTGACCAGGCTGGTCTCGAACTCCTGACCTGAAGTGATCCACCTGCCTTGGCCTCCCAAAGTGCTGGGATTACAAGCATGAGCCACCGCACCTTTTAAAAAATGTTTGCTTTTTAAAAATGTTTTTTGCAAGTTTGCAGTAAATTGATATATAATAGTGTGTTTGAAGTCAGTGTTTAGCAAGAGCCTGGACTATCTCTCTTATATTTGCCACTGCTTTTAGAGCAATGGGCGTTTGAAAACATAAATGAAACATGGATTAAAGCAATCTAAGTATCAGGCAGTAAAGGCTGGCTGCAAGTAATGTCTTCTTTTAAATACCAACTTGCCCTAGTTTTGTGGTTTAAGATAAAGTAGCTCTTTTATCAAAGTATTGAAACTATGAAAGATAATACATTCCAGGTAAGAAATATGTTGTGGGATTAATTCCTCATTTCAGTAATTTCATAATTTGACCACATCTGTTGTTCTACAGGAATATAAAATACAAATATTAAGAACTATCATAATGACCCCTCATCCCTTTATTCACCAGAAGTAAACTTAAAAACAAATTTTATTTAGTTAACAAATAAGTAACTTAGTTAACACAATTGATGGAGTTTAAGGAGTTACACCAGGTAAAAAAAAAAACCATCTATACCTTTGGTTTGATTTCCAGAATTCACAGGCCTGCATCCTTTTGATTTGTAACATGTGGATTTGCTTTTTCTGTGAAGAGAAGAGTAAATTATTGCATTTTTTTCTTTCCTTACTGAGCTTATAAATACCTCTACATTGGAAATAAGAGTTTTGGAATTCTAGTTTCAATAAGATTCAAAATTCCTCATATATTTAAGGGGCACTAGTAAGCTTTTCATGACTTCAACATAGTGAAGGAAGAGATTAAATGGATGTTTATGAATAGAAATTTTCTCATGACCAGAAACTACCTCTTTCATCTAGCAATATTTCTCACTCTGACTTTTCAGTCAACTGGCCAATGAATGTGTTTGGAGTGCCTACCATGAAGAAGGTGTTGCTGGGCTAGGTGCTGCAGAAAATATAGAACCAAGACACGTTTTTACGGTTGGAAATAAAGTATACACATGCAAAAAGTTACCTGTAACATGAAAAGTGCTATAAATTAAGTGAAAAGTGAGTGGTGTAATGAGTGCTTTGTTCTGAGGAGGGAGCAATCACTGTCGGGTTCCTGTGAGAATAGGCTGCAGAGGGCTGATGGGCCTTGGAGTGTGCAAGATGTTACCTCCTCACTATGCGGCCATGGGCAAGCATTTAGTAATAGGCAGTGATTACCAAATACCTTTTCTGTGTATGCCACTGTCACAAGCTCTTTACCTACGTAGTGAGACATTATAGTTAAGACTTGTTACAAGTATGGTTTTGGCGTTATCACAATTTCGCCAATGAGGAAACTGCATTTGAAAAGATTAAACAATGTGCTCATAATTCACCCAGTGTTTGATTCACAGCCAGGGCTGCAATTCCAGGGCTGTTGCTATTGACTAAGAAACTATGGTGCCTCTCCAATTAATTCTTCCTATATCTTCATTGCTCATCTTTAGTACAAGGTACATGTGGGGTAACTAGTGAAGTGATGAGAAAAGAGAGTGAGTTATTTATAAGAAATGTGCTTACACACTAAATCACAGAAAGCAATTTTCCCCTTGAATTGGAGTACTGGAATTGTTAAATATTCTATATTCAAATATCCTTTATATATTATACATGCAAATATTTTGCATACTTAGAAATTTGATTTTCAAATTTCTGCATGTTTTAATTTCACTTGGCTGCAATAACATACATTCCTGAGGATAAATATGTATGATCTCCAGAGTGGGAAATTCTAGGATGCAATATTGGCATACCTATACTGTGAGAAAACCTAGTTGATGTGAGTTTTTTGTTTTTTTTTTGCAAGTTAATCTTTACCTTTCTTCTCCATCTAGTAAGTTGCAATAAATTTCAATTTCTTTTTCTAAAAATATTTTTACATCAAGAAGCTGTTCATACTCCAGCTTCTGGCCTTCTGTTTCTGTTCGAATCTGTTGCAGTTGTTCCTCCATCACCCCTATCTGATCCTGAATTTCCTGGAGTTGATTGCAGTAATTTCCTTCAGTCTCAGCAAAGGAGCATTCATAGGAATGTTTCTGAAAGACAAGCAAAGTAAAGCTTGAATGTGTAAAAGAGAAATGGCATGGTCATTTTATATTATTTTATTTATTTTTTTGAGATGGTGTCTTGCTCTGTCACCCAGGCTGAGTGCAGTGGCATGATCTTGGCTCACTGCAGCCTCTCTTCCTAGGTTCAAGTGATTCTCCTGCCTCAGCCTCCTGAGTATGTGGGATTACAGGTGCACGCCACCACACCCAGCTAATTTTTATATTTTTAGTAGAGATGGGGTTTCACCATGTTGGCCAGGCTGGTCTTGAACTCCTGACCTCAGGTTATCCACCTGCCTTGGCCTCCCCAAGTGCTGGGATTACAGGCATGAGCCACTGTGCTTGGCCGGCATGGTCATATTTTAAATATTCTCAAGTTAGAAATAATTATTTGTATAAGGTCTGAATATTTTCAATTGAAAATCGACATTTGCAAGATTTAAAAAAAATTCCTCTATTGTAAAAAAGCATTTTTCAAGTTTCAGAATTGGCGAGTTTAGGGACAGAATTCTTGATGTTTAATATATTTTATACTTTTAGTCATATGTAAATGGTTATATGTACTTGGTGTTATATGTATTTTTATATCTGTATTGACTTATACATATTCACACATATATTCAATTCAATGGCAATTCCTACATACCACAGCCATGAGGGACTGAAGTTCTATTTCCAGGGTTTGCAGATTGCGTTTTATTTTGGTCAGCTCATTTCTGGCTGCTGTGGCTGCTCCCTCATGATCAGAAATCTGTTGTTGCAGCGTTGCACTCTGAAGTGCAATTGTCGAAAGGGTTAGTGACTGGCCTGACTGTCTCCTGAGCAAGCCCTTTATAATTTGCCATAGACCTACCCTCTCGTTGAACCAGGCTTCAGCATCTTTGCGGTTCTGCTCAGCCAAGTCCTCATACTCAGCCCTCATGTTGTTCAACAGGACAGTTAGTTCCACTCCTGGGGTTGCATTCATCTCCACGTTCACGTTCCCCCCAGCTGTACATTGCAAGACTTCCATTTCCTAGAAAAGGGATCGGTATTCATCGTGGAGGATTTTGACTGATGTTCATGCCCTGCTACGAAATGAACAGTGGACTTGAAGAAGGAAATTAGACACTATATGAAGCCACTCTGCAGGCTTCCTTACCTCCTCGTGATTTTTTTTGAGGTAGGTCAATTCCTCACTGAGGGTCTCACACTGTATCTCCAGATCGGTTTTACAAAGGGTCAGCTCATCCAACACTCTGCGAAGACCATTGGTGTCGGCCTCAACACTGTGGTGCAGAGCCAGCTCGTTTTCATACCTGAAAGATTAGTAAGGCACCTGAGAGTTGTCATCGTAGGCAGGTGCAAAGCACAACGTTTTAAGATATTTCGTATGCTGAAAGATATGATGTTCTGTACATATTTCTGAAGCTTCTTGCAATGGCAAACTGCTAAAATGGTTTGAGATACCTAACAATTCATGAATTGTATTTTGGGGATGTTATTTCTTCAGAGTTGATTTTTGTCATCCAATGTGCTTAACAATTAAATAAAATATTGCTAGATTTTAGATTTTAAAAAATATGTAATAGCTCTTTTTTGTTGTTGTTTGTTTTTGAGACAGTCTCACTCTGTCACCCAGGCTGAAGTGCAGTGGCCCCATCTCAGCTCACTGCAACCTCCACCTTCCGGGTTCAAGTGATTCTCGTGTCTCAGCCTCCCGAGTAGCTGGGATTACAGGAGTGAGCCACCATGCCTGACTATTTTTTTTTGTGTGTGCTTTTAGTAGAGACGGGGTCTTGCCACTTTGGCCAGGCTGGTCTTGAACTCCTGAGCTCAAGTGATTCGCCTGCCCTCGGCCTCCCAAGATGCTGGGATTACAGGCATGAGCTACTGCATCTGACCATGATAGCTCTTTTTATAAGGGCATATTTAATTCAATTTCTTTATTGATCTAGTCTGGCTTTAGAAAAACATTTTGGTTTTCAAAGCAAAATATATATTCCTTAATCCAACTGTAATATTTTAACTTTTATTAATATAATTAATCAGTTTGTTTTCACCTACTTCAGCCTGAAGTCATCAGCGGTCAGTCTGGCATTGTCATTTTGTAGAACAATGCTGGCGTTGCAGGTGGTTGCAGAAATAATCTAAATAGGGAAGATTGTGGAAAATGTTAATTCCCAAAAGTCAAAGGAGGCTCCAGACTTCAGTGTGATTTTATATCTTCTTAATCTGTCAAACATCTGTTTTAGTATCTTTTTTCTATGTTAAAGAAATCTGGATTTTCTTCAGATAATAAGGATCCAGAGCTTAAGAGACACACAGATCACTTTTATTACTTTTGATCAAATGGTATGAGCTAAATATATGAAAAACGAAGGGAATATATCTGTTTTGAAGTGATTTCTTTTTCATTATTTAATTCTACAAGATTTTATTGCCAGGTACTGCGCTTAGCACTGGAAATACAGAGTGAACAAATCTTACATCACATAAATTTGTTAAGCACATTTTATGTTTTTTCTTCTTTAAATTATCCACACACGAAGTCTGTAGTAAAAGTATGCAAATCCCTATTTCTTACCTGCCTTTTAAGATCTCCTATGACTGAGAAGTATCTGCTATAGTCATGATCGTGTCCCCGGGAAGAGCCAGGCTCACATTTCTCGTACCAGCCCTTGATCTTCTGCTCCAGGTCTGCGTTGGCCTCCTCCAAAGCACGCACATGGTCCAGGTAGGATGCCAGGCGGTCGTTGAGATTCTGCATGGTCACTTTTTCATTCCCAGAGAGGAGGCTGTGCTCATTGCCAAGAAAACTAGCACAGGCACCACTTCCCAACCCTCCACCGCTATTGCAGCAGCTTCCTCCAGAAGAGATGCCCCCAAGAGTACAAGAAAAGCTGCTTCCTGCTCCTGATCCAACACACACATTCCCAGCCACGAAGCCTGTTCCTCCACCGGACAGCTTACCAGACCCAGTTCGCGAGCAGATCCGCCTGGATCCACCAGAAAGTCGAAAAGACATGGTGGCAGCACAGCCGGGCAACCCCTTCCCAGAAAGAGGAGCAAAACCAGGGTTCACCTTCCACACTCGTTAGCTCCCTTGGCCTTTTATAGGATTCACTGGGTCATTTCAGTCTTGACTATGCCAGTCTGTAATAAAATTTACTTGCATCTTAATTGTTTTTCACAATTGGGTGATTTTTAACAGCGTCCAGTCTGTAGGTGGAAAGGTGCCCCAAGGATATTTTTTATATATAAAAATGGTGCCAGGTGAAGTAAAACTAAATCATAGCCTCAAAGGCCAAAATTAAATATGACTAAATGTGCATTCTTTTGGCCACTGGAATATTAATAGAATCTAGATTCTTCCCCTGCCACATATAACAAAGAATTAATAATTCCAATGAGAAATGTCTCCTACTTTTGTCCTGTTAATGCTCATAGAGTATTTCTAGTATTCCCACTTCATTGAGTGCTTCCTTTCTGCATTTCTTTGTTTCTTTTATTTTTCTTTTTTCCTTTTTTTAAAGAGATATGGTCTGGCTATTTTTCCCATGCTGGTCTCGAACTCCTGGCCTCCAGTGATCCTCAGCCTCAGCACCCAGCTCAGCCTCCTGTAGCCAGCATTACAGGTGTGAGCCACTGGACTGGGTATCTGGGTGTGTGTTTTCCTCCTTATTGAAACCAGAGAATCTCAGCATCTATTGATCTTTTGGTAGTGGGAGATTTTAAAAGAAATCTACCATTTCTTGGATTGAAAACTGAAGTAATAGAAATCCTGCAGTCCTGCTTATTGTTAATTTCAATATAATTCATGAATATGTGATGATGGTGGAGAATTAATTTGATTGAGATTTCTTGGTTCGGTCCAGGAGCAGGACATCAATTCAACTAACAGTCTCCAAATTGTTCACTTCCATACAATTTCAGGAAATTGTTCACTTTCCTGAATAGCGTTTATTGTCTTTTAGTTTAAATGTATGTATTTAAGACATTAGGAATTATTTTGAGAAGTGAGCATCATATTGATTAGCAAGGAGTAAAATATATAAGGAGGGAGGTGTTTTCATGATTACTTAGAAAACTGTACATATGGTACCCTAGAGGGAAGATAAGTTGTCACAGGGAAGTACTCTTTATTCTCTTGCCTTGATGCTCTTGGGAAGTTATCTAGGCTTGGATCATTTCCCTACTGGGCAAATGAAAATAATAGCATCAAAGAGTCTCAAATGAATGTTGAGCAGTTCCAATCATGAATGACCGTAAGACAGTTTGAAAGGCACAAACATTTTTAAATGTTAATTATTTAAATTATTATAATAAAGTGGACATGTCAGACAGGGTCAGGTCTCTATCACCTATAATGATACAAATTGATTGGTTAACTAATTATGGGTTTAGTTTTGAAACAGTAATTTTTTTCCAAATGATATTTTTCAATGTTGTGGATAGTGAGTCCTTTGGAAAACATGCAACATTATTGTCACTAAAACGTATGGAACATTTAGTGGACTGCATGGATTTTCTAAATCAAAAATATTTAAAAATAAATAATAAATACAAAGCTATAACTGGACCATCAGCTTATGTTTAGAACAGTGCATGATAACCTAGATACAGTTCCTATTTAGAGACTTTCTACTGATTTTGTTGAGACCTGGTCAAATTTTTAATCTTTTGCTCATTTTTCCCGGAATAAAACAAGAAAAACAGAGAATATTGTCAGTTTAATGGTTTATAAGGCTTGAGTTTCTTACGTGAGTTATTATGAGATTTCAAAGTATTATTAACATAATCTATTTATCTCTAGATACTTTATAAATACAAATTATCTTTTGTGAAATAAGTTAAACACATATTATTAGGACCATGTTGGAGATGAGTTGTCTCTGAAGCTAAGTGGCCACACGGATTACAAAGCATTTCTATATCAAAGCAGGACTGGAATATATGATGCTTAACTCCTTCTTGAAATGTTGTCGCCTATTTACTCATGTGAGTAGGTCTTTTAAATTACTTTAATCATAGATTTTCCTCTAAACTAATACTTACTTTAAAAATTTAGGTATGCTCTAGTTCTTTCTGGAAGTGGAGATAGATTTAACAAATTCTTGGGACAACTTCAGTCTATACATTTCTTCCCCGAGATTGATTATTTTATCCATGGCAAGAATGGATGTACATAATAGATCATTTCTTGATAATCTACTACGTAGTAGAACACTACATGATGTGCATACGTATTTTAGATATTCAAAATGAATCGAATTAAGCTTTATGCAGTGTTGCTGTCTCCTTATTTCAGGATAAAGTTTTTCATTACATTATCTTATTCTAATGATCATATGCTAATTTTCCCCCAATACACTTATTGTTTAGTTTCAAGTACGCTGTTGTTTAAAATTCACATTCTATATTTCTGTTAGATAATCATTTTTCTTGAACTTGAATGAGGTTTGTTTTGTCACTAGATTCCTAGTTTTTTTTTTTTTTCCTGAGAATCAGATTCTGGTATACTAAGTCCTCCCACAAAATGGCTTCCCTGGTTTGTTTTGTGAAGAAGGAGATACTGATGTTTGCTAATCTCAGACTGACTGGAGTGAGCATGCACGTAGTTTCATGTCAAATTTTGTCTGGGAAAGTGCTATCTTAAAAAGTCAACTATAAAATCATACGTGCTATATTATCCTATTTTATGAGAGAAATGTACATATAAGTATATAAGAGACTGGAAAGAATGATGACACTATTAATATGTCAGCAGTAGTTATTTTTGCACTGCAAGATTAAGGGAGGTTCAAGTTCTTCTTTCTTTTATGCATTTCTGGGTTTTCTAGGCTATCTCCATCCCAGCCTATGTTATTTGTGTCATTAGAAAAAATATTTAAAATATGCACTGTTGTGTATTATTTTACCACAAATGGAAGAGATAGAGAAGGGTTGGAAAGTAGTTTTGCGTATTTTTAAGTGGGTGTCATTATAAACTGAAAGATGGCAATAAATAAGTGTATTCAGATATCTAAGCCAGTTAATAGTTTTGTCTGGGAAATTAAGAGACAGAGGGACAAATAGCACAGCCGTGAGTAAGCATTACCTCATTTTCCCAAAATCTTTTCCTGACTTCTTTCCAAAGAAGTGCACCGCCCCATGTTAGTTTTTGTTTTGTTTTGTATTTTTTTTGAGACAGAGTCTTGCTCTGTCACCCAGGCTGGAGTGCGGTGGCGTGATCTCGGCTCACTACAACCTCTGCCTCCTGGGTTCAAGCAATTCTCCTGCCTCAGCCTTCTGAGTAGCTGGGATTACAGGCAACCGCCACCATCACGCTCGGCTAATTTTTGTAGTTTTAATAGAGATGGGGTTTCACCATGTTGACGAGGCTGATCTCGAACTTCTGACCTCAAGTGATCCATCTGCCTCAGCCTGCCAGACAGCTGGGATTACAGGTGTAAGCCACCGCGCCTGGCTGCACATTTAAACTATGATGTGATACACTGACAACACCAAATGCTGAAGGATGTGGAGCAACAGGAACCCTCATTCATTGCTGGTGGGAATGCAAAATGATACAGACACTCTGGAAGACAGTTAGGTAGTTTGTTTTTTCTCTTTTCTTTTTTGAAAAATTTTTTGTAGAGATGAGATTTTGCCATGTTTCCCAGGCTGGTCTCAAACCCTTGAACTCCTGAGCTCATTTTTTTTTTTTTTTTTTTTTGAGACAGCATTTTGTTCTGTTGACCAGGCTGGAGTGCAGTGGTGCGAGTATAGCTCACTGCAGCCTGGAACTCCTGGGCTCAAGTGATCCTCCCACTTCAGCCTCCCAAGTAGCTGGGACTACAGGAAATGCCACCATGCCCAGCTTAGTTTGTCAGTTTCTTACAAAACTAAATATACTCTTACCATATGACCCAGAAGTCATACTAGTTAGTATTTACCCAAATCAGTTGAAAACTTATCTACACAAAAACCTGCATACAGATGTTTATAGCAGTTTTATTCATAATTGCCAAAACTTGGAAGCAACCAAGATGTCTTATGCCCACTTTTTCCTAGCTCTGTGGTCAGGCAAAGTCTCAGTTTCTGCAAATTGGGGTTAAGCATTCATACCTCACAGCAGTCTTTTGATAAATAAATAAGATCTTAAGTGTCAATTATTCCACTAGAAATTGCACAATTACTTTGGTCTTCATCCTGGAGGTCCACTGACAAGCCTCATACAAACCTGTGGCCCTGTTCATAAAGTGTTTTTTTTTTTGTTGTTTTTTTTTTGAGACGGACTCTCGCTCTGTCACCCAGGCTGGAGTGCAGTGGCGCAATCTCGGCTCACTGCAAGCTCCGCCTCCTGGGTTCACGCCATTCTCCTGCCTCAGCCTCTCCGAGTAGCTCGGACTACAGGCGCCTGCCACCACGCCCGGCTAATTTTTTGTATTTTTTAGTAGAGACGGGGTTTCACCATGGTCTCGATCTCTTGACCTCGTCATCCGCCCGCCTTGGCCTCCCAAAGTGCTGGGATTACAAGCGTGAGCCACTGCACCTGGCCAAAGTGTTTTGATTCATACTTTCAAATGGCCTCAGGAAGATCTTTTATAAAGTAAAAATGTTAGGCAGCCACATGATATACATTGACCCAGTGAGGCTGTTTTACTGGATATAAGAGGTTTGACCCAGCACTTTGGGGGGCCGAGACAGGCGGATCACTTGAGGCTGGGAGCTGGAGACCCACCTGGCCAACATGGAGAAACCCCATCTCTATTAAAAATACCAAAAAAATTGCCTGGGCATGGTGGCACATGCCTGTAATCCCAGCTACTTGGGAGACTGAGGCACAAGAATTGCTGGAACCCAGGACTCAGAGGTTGCAGTGAGCCAAGCCGAGATGGCACCACTGCACTCCAGCCTGGGCAACAGAGTGAGACTCTGTCTCAGGGAAAAAAAAAGGGTGAGGGGAGGGTTTGAAGAAATAGTAGCATGTAGTTATGTTTCTACAATATTTGATATATATAAGGATTTGCCAACCTCTTGCATTAGCTTTTATCCCCTACAGCAGTTGCTGTAGGAATAAAACATCAAGTTCTGAGCTCCTACTGTTTGCCAGGCATATTCTGAGATGATCACGTTTAAATCTCAGAGTTACCCTGCAGAGTAGTCAGGGTATCACTGCCTGACATATGAAGAAGCTGAGGCTTACAGCAGTTAAATGACTTACCCTAAGCCACACAGATAATGAGTGGGAGAGCCCAGGTCTGTCTGTGAGGTATAATGAAATTAGCATAAACCCTCCACATTGGCGCCACTTGCATAAATTAACATATATTCTCTCACAGAAAGTAATTTATTGGGCATAACATTTTATATCTTTTACCATTTAACATTAGTTGTGGATCTTCCCATGTCACATAAATATGCCTCATTCTTTTTCGATAATATGATTACTATTAAATGGATTTACTATCTATTCTAACAGTCAGGTTCCACCTCTGTGCATTAACAATGGCATTGATGCCACTTGCATAAATTAACATATATTCTCTCACAGAAAGTAATTTATTGGGCATAACATTTTATATCTTTTACCATTTAACATTAGTTGTGGATCTTCCCATGTCACATAAATATGCCTCATTCTTTTTGGATAATATGATTACTATTAAATGGATTTACTGTCTATTCTGTCTAACAGTCAGGTTCCTCCTCTGTGCATTAACAATGGCATTGACGCCTGCTTTGCAGGGCGCTGTGAGGGGAGAGGGAGGTGTATGCTGGAGAGCTCCCCACGGGCAAGGCCTGGCTCTGCGTCACTCACTGTCAGATCCTCAGAGCCCGGGGCTGGCCCAGCACGTGGCCACCATTCCCTAAGAGTTGGATTTGATCCGTCAGTGCTGAAGGCAGGGGACAGAGCTTAGACAGACCCTCTGTGTCCTGTCTTCTTTATCTGCAGCTTACTCATCCTTGCCCCTTTCACATGCACCCGGCAGAGCAAGCGTTCACTGAGCTTGAACAAAATTCAAGCTACAGAAGCTGATGGATATCGAGGCCTAGATTCACTGTCAAAGTGTTTCTCAAAGAGTGCTCTCCGGAACACCATGGAAAACTCATTTACTGTATAAATTTGAAAATCCCTGCCCACAGGTCTATCCTTGTGTATGAGCAATCAGCTCATCAGGTGTGTGTTTGCTGGACCATGTGGAGGAAGCTGAAGAGACATGAGCTGAAGGCAGAGAGTGAGTCCCAGGTGGGATCTTAGGACAGGTATGAGAAGTTAGGCAAAAATGGGATAATTATAACCTTCATAACCTTAGATAATAGTTCACATTATTATTTAGTTAATATGATTGTACCCACTTCTTAACTTTTTTTTTTTTTTTGAGACAGAGTCTTGCTCTGTCGCCCAGGCTGGAGTGCAGTGGCGCAACCTCGGCTCACTGCAAGCTCCGCCTCCCGGGTTCACGCCATTCTCCTGCCTCAGCCTCTCCGAGTAGCTGGGACTACAGGCGCCCGCCACCACGCCCGGCTAATTTTTTTGTATTTTTAGTAGAGACGGGGTTTCACCGTGGTCTTGATCTCCTGACCTCGTGATCCGCCCGCCTCGGCCTCCCAAAGTGCTGGGATTACAAGCGTGAGCCACCGCGCCCGGCCTTCTTAAATTTTTTTTAAGAGATAAAGTCTCACTCTGTCACCCAGGCTGGAGTGCAGTGGTGCAATCATGGCTCACTGCTTCCTGGAACTCATGGGCTCCAGCAATCCTCCTGCCTCAGCCTCCTGACTAGGTGGGACTATAGGCACATGCCACCGTGCCTGGCTAATTTCTTTGACTTTTCTCTAGAGACAGGGTCCACCCATGTTTCCCAGGCTGGTCTCAGACTTCTAGACTCAAGTGAACCTGAACCTCCCGCCTCGACCTCTCAAATTGCTGGGATTACAGGTGTGAGCCACCACACCTGGCCTGAATTTCTTATGTGCCATGCTACTACAAAACATCATTATTAGGGGCAGCAGGATGGAAGGTGTAGGAGGACGCTGTAGTGCCTTTACAATATTTCTTTTTTTTTTTTTTTTTTTTTTGAGACAGAGTCTTGCTCTGTCGCCCAGGCTGGAGTGCAGTGGCGCAATCTCGGCTCACTGCAAGCTCCACCTCCCGGGTTCACGCCATTCTCCTGCCTCAGCCTCTCTGAGTAGCTGGGACTACAGGCGCCCGCCACCACACCCGGCTAATTTTTTGTATTTTTAGTAGAGACGGGGTTTCACCGTGGTCTCGATCTCCTGACCTCGTGATCCACCCGCCTCAGCCTCCCAAAGTGCTGGGATTACAAGCGTGAGCCACCGCGCCCGGCACACCTGGCTAATTTTTTGTATTTTTAGTAGAGACGGGGTTTCACCGTGGTCTCGATCTCCTGACCTCGTGATCCACCCGCCTCGGCCTCCCAAAGTGCTGGGATTACAAGCATGAGCCACCACGCCCGGCCTGCCTTTACAATATTTCTGTATATCTAAAATCATTTCAACAGGAAACATTTCTTTCAAAACGTGAAGGTGGTTCTCCTTCCATGAGTTCAAAGTACAAAGGCAGGCTCATGGTGTCGTCAAAACCTTCACGTTTTGAAATAAATGTTTCCTGTTGAAATGATTTTAGATATACAGAAATATTGTAAAGGCACTACAGCATCGTCCTGCACCTTCCATCCAACTTCCCCTCATAATGACGGTTTTTCTTATTCTATTTTTATTTTATTTTATTTATTTATTTTTGCACACAAAACAATAAACATTTTCTAAAAGTACATACTAACAAAAAAGATGCATATCAAACATATTAGGAAGGTTGCACATGCGAAGACGGGGAATAGAAATGGGGGGTGGGAATTAAAGAAAATAAATGAGAGAGGGACTTTGTATGGATCAATGATAATAACTCAATCCTCTATTTGACAAAGAAGAAGGAGAAGGAAGAGGAAGAAAAAGAAAGTGGGATAAAGGATCAGAAAGGGAGGAAAATAGAAAAAATTAGAGTATGACTCCAGGGTAGACCTGTTTTGTTGTCGCTTGGTTCGTTGGTTGGTTTGACAGTTGTGTTTTTCATATGTTTCGCCATGTTGGCCAGGCTGGTCTCGAGCTCCTAGCCTCAAGTGATCAACCCGCCTGAGCCTCCCAGAGAACTGGGACTACAGGCATGAGCCACCACATCCAGCCCCCACATTGCTTCTGGCTCTGTGGTAGACCTCCCAGACGGAGCGGCCGGGCAGAGGTGCTCCCCACATCCCAGACGGGGTGGCCAGGCAGAGGTGCTCCTCACTTCCCAGACGGGGCGGCCGGGCAGAGACGCTCCTCACTTCCTAGACGGGGTGGCGGCCGGGCAGAGGGGCTCCTCACTTCCTGGACGGGGCGGCTGGGCAGAGGCGCTCCTCACTTCCCAGACGGGGCGGCTGGGCATAGACGCTCCTCACTTCCTAGATGGGGTGGCGGCCGGGCAGAGGGGCTCTTCACTTCGAAGACGGGGCAGCCGGGCAGAGGCACTCCTCACTTCTTCACAGACGGGGCAGCCGGGCATAGACGCTCCTCACTTCCTAGATGGGGTGGCGGCCGGGCAGAGGGGCTCTTCACTTCCAAGACGGGGCAGCCAGGCAGAGGCGCTCCTCACTTCCCAGATGATGGGTGGCCGGGCAGAGGCGCTCCTCACTTCTTCCCAGATGGGGTGGCCGGGCAGAGACGCTCCTCACTTCCTAGATGGGGTGGCGGCCGGGCAGAGGGGCTCTTCACTTCCAAGCCGGGCAGCCGGGCAGAGGCACTCCTCACTTCTTCACAGACGGGGCAGCCGGGCATAGACGCTCCTCACTTCCTAGATGGGGTGGTGGCCGGGCAGAGGGGCTCTTCACTTCCAAGAGGGGGCAGCCGGGCAGAGGCGCTCCTCACTTCCCAGATGATGGGTGGCCGGGAAGAGGCGCTCCTCACTTCTTCACAGACGGGGCGGCTGGGCATAGACGCTCCTCACTTCCTAGATGGGGTGGCGGCCGGGCAGAGGGGCTCTTCACTTCCAAGACGGGGCAGCCGGGCAGAGGCACTCCTCACTTCTTCACAGACGGGGCAGCCGGGCATAGACGCTCCTCACTTCCTAGATGGGATGGCGGCCGGGCAGAGGGGCTCTTCACTTCCAAGACGGGGCAGCCGGGCAGAGGCGCTCCTCACTTCCCAGATGATGGGTGGCCGGGCAGAGGCGCTCCTCACTTCTTCCCAGATGGGGTGGCCGGGCAGAGACGCTCCTCACTTCCCAGACGGGGTGGCCGGGCAGAGGCGCTCCTCACATCCCAGACGATGGGTGGCCGGGCAGAGGCGCTCCTCACATCCCAGAAGGGGCGGCTGGGCAGAAGTGCTCCTCACTTCCCAGACGGGGTGGCCGGGCAGAGGTGCTCCTCACTTCCCAGACGGGGCGGCCGGGCAGAGGCGCTCCTCACTTCTTCCCAGACGATGGGTGGCCGGGCAGAGGCACTCCTCACTTCTTCCCAAATGGGGTGGCCGGGCAGAGACGCTCCTCACTTCCTAGACGGGGTGGCGGCCGGGCAGAGGCGCTCCTCACTTCCCAGACGGGGCGGCCGGGCAGAGGTGCTCCTCACATCCCGGACGATGGGTGGATGGGCAGAGGCGCTCCTCACTTCTTCCCAGGGAGTTTACTGCAGCGGGGGCCACAGAGGGAGGGAGGGAGGGAGGGAAGGAGGGAAGGAGGGACGGAAGGAAGGAAGGAAGGGAGGGAGGGAGGGGAAGGAAGCCCTAATGATGTTTTGTAGTAGCATGGCACATAAGAAATTAAGGCCGGGTGTGGTGGCTCACACCTGTAATCCCAGCAATTTGAGAGGTCGAGGCGGGAGGTTCAGGTTCACTTGAGTCTAGAAGTCTGAGACCAGCCTGGGAAACATGGGTGGACCCTGTCTCTAGAGAAAAGTCAAAGAAATTAGCCAGGCACGGTGGCGTGTGCCTATAGTCCCACCTAGTCAGGAGGCTGAGGCAGGAGGATTGCTGGAGCCCATGAGTTCCAGGAAGCAGTGAGCCATGATTGCACCACCGCACTCTAGCCTGGGTGACAGAGTGAGACTTTATCTCTTAAAAAAAATTGAGAAATGTAACATGAGTACAATCCTATTAACTAAATAATAAGGCCCTGAGGTGGGAGTGCACTGCTCCTCGTCCCTAGCTGGGAAGGAGGTGTCCTGGTCGGAATCAGTGCTGGGTGCACTGCAGGGCCCGGAAGTCCATGCCCACATTGTTCAGTTTGGCGAAAGCCAATCTCACTCCCTCGGCAGAGTGTTCAGCCTGCCAGCAGGTGGCCAGCTGGTCCTCCTGGGATATGGCACGGACCCTGCAGCTCTGTTCGAAATCATAATGGAAAAACCAAGGGTCCCCTACATCCAGGTCCGTCGGGAGACAGGGCATGGCGTTCCACCGCAGCAGTCTCCAGGAACCCTGAGGTCCTCCCTGAGCCAGGGCCGGGCTGAGCACACACTGAGTGCCCACAGGGTAGGTGTCTTCCCAGACAGCCCCACCAGGACGGGGTGTGGAAGAACGAGGTGCCCTTGGCGGGGAAGCTGACCAAATGGGCTGGTGGAACTGGGCTGGTGGGCCTGGAGGGGCCTGCCTGTCCCCCTTGCAGAGGGTCTTGCCGTCACGTGAAGCCGGCACAGGCCTGGGTGCCGAGGACCCTTGCTCGGCTTTGGCTGAAAGGAAAACAGACGTGGTCAGCGTCTCCAGGGGGCTCATGCAGGCCTTTCCGGGCTGGGCCCCACCTGCCTGCATCTCTGTAGTCCTCGGGGTCTCTCTGTGGCCCCCGTGGCCTGACACTGAGGACAAGCCTGTAGTCTGCTGACCCCAGAGGGGGGGTGTGTGCTGCCTGGTGTGGGGAAGCTGTCGTGGCATGGCGGGTGGCTCCTGGGACTGCCCCCAGGGTTGGGACTGGCTGTGGGTTTCCTGCCACACACATTCGTCCCAGGGCTGTTGGGCCTGAGATACAGCCCCCAGTCAGAACTCAGGTGGGAGGGTCCTTGGATGTCACCCAGCCCCTTGCCACCTCACATGGGGACCCATCTCTGCAGTGGGTTTTTGGGCCCGGACGTGGGTCACCCTCTGCCCTCCTGGGCTGCCCAGTCCATGCCAGGACTGACTGTTCCCACATCGGGCTGAATTCTTGGCTCTGGCTCTGGGCCCGGGGTCCCGCCTGTGCCCTCTCCCTGAATGCTCTGGGGGTCAGGGACCCCCAATTCCCTTGTCTCCCTGGCTTAAGGCTTGTTGTCCTGGCAACCTTGGTGGAGCGTGCAGGAGTGAGGGGCCTCTGCTGCTCTCTGAGGCTGTGGGTGCTTGCAGGGAGAGGCAGGGTCTCCCACAAATGGGTCTGGCTCCTCTAGTAACTTTGAGGGCCCTGTGAGGGGGAGAGCGTGGAAAGTGGGGGGGCTTGAGGGAGGGTCTTGCTCACATCCCCCTCCTGCGTGCACAACATGTCCAGTACACAGGCACTGAGCGCCTGCCCTGAGGACCGGTGGGCCTCCTGTACTTTCTTAGAGTCCAGGAGGAAGAGGAGGAAGAAAAGGTGAAGAGGAAGGCCCAGGTAGTAGGATTGTGGGTCCCAGGCACTCCCCCACTATTGACTGCCCCAGAGGGTGACGTGGGAGGGGACACGGCACTGGAGCCCACCTGGGGGTGGCAGGTCCGCTTGCTTCCTCCCTCGTTTGTTCACAGAGGCCCTGAGGTGCTTGAGCACCGTGTCATCATCCCTGGCCCAGTGATTGCAGAACTGGCTCGCAATGCATGCGCACAGGCCGGAACTGGTCTCCTTGAGGCGCTCTAGGGACAGGGTGGACATCAGGCCAGGAGAGTTCCCTGGGAGGGGGCCAGCCCGTACCCCATGGCCACTTCAGCCTCTCACTGGGTGGTGCTGGATCCTTTTGTGGCCACCCCAGGGGTCCAGATGTGCACAGGAGGCTGTGACTGGGGGGCGACCTGGGCAGGGAAGTGCCCGCCACACTCCTGACTTTCATCTGGGTCATGTGGGGGATGGGCTCGGTGTCACAGTGCCCTTCCCGGCCCACCTGGCCAGACCTCCCTCTGAGCCAGAACAGGGGATCGTGAGGAGAGTGTGAGGAAGCTGCCCTTGGGCCAGTCGGGGTCTGACCCTGGGGCTCCCCAGGCCCCATTAGGCACACGTAGACTTACTCTTCTGCACCTCGAATGCAATGGTGGTCATGTGCATCAGTGCTTGTTTTCCTTGTAGCAGGTAAACGTCCCACAGGCGCAGGGTCAGCCCGAGAGAGATCTGTGGAGACAGCAGGCATGGGAGAACCTGGCCCTTCCAGGTTGGGGCTGCTGGCTCGAGCTGTGCCCATTGGGGTTTCAGTCCCCAGAGTCAGTGGCCTTCCCCATGAGCGTCGCCTGGGCCCTCCAGGACGCTAGGTCAGGCAAGGTCTTGCAGCTCCTCATGGGGGGCACTCATATGAGTGGAGATGTGGCTCCTGGAGAGAGGGGCTTGCCCAGCGCTTGAGGCTTCCCTGAGCCCTCTCAAGTCGGGTCCTGGCCCAGTCTGCCCATGAGGCTGTGCCTGAGCCCCAGCCGTTGCCCTGGGATGACCCCTCTTGGGCAGAGGGTTTTGCTTGCGTGTCCTTCGGGGACCCGCCTGAGCCTCCTGTGGGCTGGGGGTGAGCCAGACTACCGGACTGAGGAAGCAGGGCACTGCCGGGCAAGGAGGGTCCCTGAGCCAGGGTCTCCCTATGCCACCTTACCTTCATTAACGTCCGGAGAAGCCAGCCTAACGAGAGATGCTGCCCGCATAGACCAGCGTCTATGTCCTGGTCCTGATGGGAGCAACAGAGGTGCTCAGGCCACTGGGCTGCCCTAAAAACCTCCCTCTTCCAGGGCCTCTGAAGAACCTATGCCTAGTGCAGAACACTGGGCAGTGTCCAGGGCTCCCTGCGACACCGTCCCCTTCCCACACTCTCGGTGGACACACTGCCCTTTGCCCTGCTCTGCGGGAGCTGGGGCGCCATCCCTGTGCCTCTGTCTCCTCCAGGGCAGGAAAGGAAACCAACTCCCAGCCCATGGAGAACCCGGCATCCCAGGTCAGGCCCTGGCTGGGACTCAGCCAGTCACCAGCCCCACGAGGGGCCCCAGCCCCATGGGATGCAGGGCCTCTGGGGAAGAGCCGAGGGGACCATAAACTCACCAGATGCCACATGGTCTTGGGTTGTGACGTGGGTACCACATGCTCCTGATGGTCTTGGAGCCACTGGACTGTCCCGTCATTTGGGCTGTGGAATCCTGAGAGGCCCCCAGCCCATCATGAAATCAGAGCCTTCCCCCAAGATGTGGAGCCATCAGCTGCAAGAGCTGGGCAGCTTGAGAGGCCCCCAAACCCGAAGGCCTCCCACCCTCCCATCTGGTGACCCCACCTTTCGGCCTTTACCCTGGGGAGGTGGGGCGGGAACATCCCCTGGAGCCTGGCTGGAGGTTCCCCTGGAGGCCTCCTGGGCCAGGGTGCAGAAGGGGCAAGCCTGACTTTGAGGCCACAACAGGGCAGCCAGAACAGTGTGGGTACTGGGCTTCCTGGTCATCTCCTGGAAGTGGGGTCGGGCCAGGGGACACGGGATGGCGAGATGCTGCCACCTGGGCTTGGTCGGCCCATTCGTGCGCACCAAGGGCAGCGGGAGCCCCGGCAGCTGGAGGGCAGGAGGACTCTCAGGGAGGGGAGAGTCAGCTGCACAGAATCAGAGCCGGAGGGCGTGGCTCCGGGACACAGAGGGTGGCCACGGGGAGGATGAGATGCCCTCTGCTGATGGGGTTGAAAGGTGTCTGACTTGGGCTGTGGGGGGCCAGCTGCGGACTCCTGTGGGACCCTCAGCAGAGACGTCCTAAAGGCTCCCAACGAGCTGGCAACACAAGGAGGGTGCCTTGGCTGAAAGCCGAGATCACCTGGCCACAGTGGCCGTCCCCGGGTCTGGCTGCGTGAGGCCCCAGGGGCAGCTGTTCACCTACCCTGCAGGGAGTGCCTCTCACTGGCCAGCAGCTGCACCAGTGCCCAGAATGCGTCCTCCTCAGGCAGATACAGGAGGAACAAGGCGGCGGCGTGGCTCAGGTTCCTGCGGTAGCCCACATCCTGCAAGAGCCAGAGTCACCATGGAAGGACATCAGCTGGGAGGGCTGAGGTCACCTGGGAGGATTCATGTCATTGAAGAGGGCAGAGGTGACTGGACAGGCTTCCTCTGAAGAAGAGGCTTCCTCAGGATGCAAATTCATTTCATGACAAGAGCCAAGTCCATCAGGCACTTCAGCACCTTGTCCAAAATGTCTCCTGAGACCACCATCCTGCGTGTGATGCTGCCAAGCTCCCAGGCTTTGGGGCAACCCCAGGAGGAGGGCGTCATTTCGTGTTCTGATAAGTGGTGGTGGTCAGGCCCAGGTGACCCCAGGAGTCCAGGCCCCAACTCCTTTGTGTCTCAGCTTGACCCCTTGACACCACCCCCTTGCTTGGAGGTTTATGCCAGCGGGGAGCTGGAATTCTACCTCCTATAACCTGGTGGGTCACAAATACCAACTTTAAAAGAAGCAACGACACCCCCACCAGACACCCACTCCTGTGAATATGGAAATACGGCCCGGGAACCTCACTGCCGGGAATACTCACCGGGTTATACTCCGCATATGCCAGGAGTATGTAGAAGAGTTCCCGCTGCCTAGGAAACAGAGAAAGGGGGCTATGGTTTGGTTTGTGCAGATGCTGTTTGTTTCACTTTGTCTACAAATCCTAACAACAAATCCCATTTCACGTTCAGATGATTCACCAGAAAAGCAGTGAGCTCTTCAGGACCTGAGACTGTTGAAGAAATGTTTCAGTAAAAGCCACATCTGTGACATGCAAATAGCCCAGTTGTACAGTGAGTTGACCGATCCATTTCACTCCGAATGATTTTTTTTTTTCCAGTTTGCACACACGCCAGTTCAGTCTCTGGGTGTACAGTTCCTCCACAGTTCCAAACCAATGTGCAGAGTCTCCCGGCCACCACTCCAGCCCCTCCTGGAGTGACTCCTTCATCCTCCAAGTCTCCAGAGTGGCCCCTATGCACCCAGCCTCTCCCCGATTCGTCAGCCCCTGGCCACCCAGACTGCTTCTCAGTCCCTGTGGTTTGGCCTTTTCCAGAATGGCCTAGGAATGGGAATGCTACTGTGGTAGCTTATTGGGTCTGGCTTCTTTCCCTTAGCAAAATGCATCTAGGATCCACCCACGTCCGTGCGGGCATCACTGGCTCGTTCCCTTTTCTCGCTGAGTCTTCTGTTTGAAGGGAGGACCAGCCTTGCTCTCCCCATGCCCGTGTTGAAGGCGGTCCCCGAAGGCTTGGTGTGTGAGTGACGGTGAATCAAGCAGTGAACCTGGCATGCAGGTTTCATGTGGATGTCAGTTTCCAAATCAGTGGGTTCAATATCTGTGACACCTTGGGGACACTTGGTTCAAGTCCATTGAGCTTTGTGAGCCACTGCCCAACTGGCTGCCAACGTGGCTGTGCCGTGTCATGTTCCCAGCAGACCTGGATGAGAGTTTCCAGGACCCATAATTCTCCCAGCGTTTGGTGCTGTCAGTGTTGTCTGGGTAGGCTCATGGGCCCTCCATCCTGCCACCCTCCCGTAGGTCCTACCACGGGTCCCCGTGGGTCAGGGAGAGCACCTTTCACCATTGTGCATGATTTTCTTTGCTGTTTTCTGTCTCCTCAGGATCCTCCTGGGTTCCGGCCCCACATGTTCCAGCCTGGCCCAGGGCTTGGAACCAGGGAAGTGCTCGGTTCATGGTGCCGGCTGCTCCCTGGGCCAGGAGAGCTCTTGGTGGCTCTGTCATCCCTCCTGGGTGACCCTGGCTTCTGCTCCGGGGAAGTCCCCATCCCTCTCATTCACCCCATCTCCGCTGGGACCCTGTGGCTCCCGTAGGCTTACTTGGCTCCATATCGACGCCTGAAGAAGACATGGTTCTGGAGAGTCCTGCTAACATCCCGGTGGATCTGATGGATGTGTTCAGATGACCTCTTGCCCTTCTCCTTCATGAGCTGTAGGGCAGGGCCAAGAGGAGGAAGCAGCCTCAGAACACATGGAAGACTCCCTGCCCCAAATGGCAGTCAGCCCACGGTCAGCACTTCGGGAAGGAAGGAAAGAAGGAAGGTTTCCTTCTGCAGAAAGCTGCTTTTTGGCTTGTTATTGAAGCCAGGGAGGGTTACCAGAGCCGAGTTTGTCTGTGGTGACTATGCCACCGTCCATGCCCAGGATGTGCATCTGACCATCCTCCCCCATGCCCCCCAGGGTGGGTTTGATGTTCCCTCCAGCTGGAGACCTGGGCCCCTGACACGGCCTGTCCCGTTTGTTGTGCTCTGGCTGAGTGTACCTTGTATTTGCCGGGGTTTTTTGATTTGATTTCCTGAATGTTCAGGAGGACTGACCATGCCCGGCCCTGGATGTTCCTGGGAATCCCCTTGTATGTGCGATCTATGAGCTGTGGGCAGAAAACAGTCTGGTGTTACAGGCCACGGGGTGACCCCAGTGAGGACCAGAGCCCGTGGATTCTGGGAATTGTCGGTTTTGGCCCCATGATTCCTCAGTAGAGGTGAGATCGAGCTGGGACAGGGTCTCCCTTCCCAGGACTGAAAGAGTGGATGGACACTCAGAGTCAAACTCTGATCTGAACCTTTTTCTTCATTCGGGTCACCAGGGCATCCCTAGCCTTCAGCTCCAGGTGGTCCCAGCCCTAGATTCAGATTCCCTTAAAGCAAGGTGACGCTTGCACGAATAGGCAGGCAATCTGGCGACCAGGCCTGCAGTCCTCTGGGCAAGGACAGTGTGCCATGCGCCCTCTGAGAGGCTGACGGTGCCAGGCCACAGCCATGGGTGCCTGTCCCCTGTCTCTGCAGAGAGTGCTTCTGGGGGCCTCTCCCTCCACACATTACCTTTTCGCTGTTCTTGTACATCTCCCATTTGCCCAGCATCTCCAGCCACTTGCTGTTTCTCCTTGTCTCCCGCCGAATTCGCTGTCAAGTGAGGAATGTTGGAGTTAGTGGAGCTGCTGGGCTTCCCAGAGCTGCCCGTGGATGCTGGGTCTTGGGCTCTGGAGCCCTGGTGGGACCCAGCTGGAAGGAGCCAGGGAAGGGCAGACCCTAAGGGCTGACAGCCTTTGAGCAAATGAGCACCAGTGGGCTGGCTTTGGGACCCCGGGATGTGCCATCCTCAGGCCACAGACACACCAGTCTTAGGTCCCAGCCTCTAGGTGGGGTCCCAACACAAGCGGGAAGCCACCCCCAAGCCAGGACTGTGGTTCTCACTTTGGAATTTTATCAAACTGCCAAAGTTAAATCAACCTGGGGTCAGGTCTCTGCTCCCCCTCCCAGTGACAGAGTGTTGTCCTCATCCACCACCACCCAGGCCAGCTGCTTCCTCTGCCTCACTGCCCACCCACCCAGTCCCTGGACCAGCCCCTCCATGCATCAGGCTCTTACCTTTGCCTCCCGCGCAGTCAGAGGAGGCAGCTCCGTCTCACTGTAAGGCAACCCAGGCAGAGCTGAGGACCTGCACAGGGCCTGGAGCCGCCCCAGCCTGGGAGCCGATCCCCAGAAAGGACTGGCTCTGTCCCTACCCAGCTCAGGGCTCAGCCCAGGAGAAGGCACAGGGAAGGGAGGACAAGGGCCTTCCTGTGGGGCTGACTCCCAGGAGGGGCAGGACCTGGGAGAAGAAGGAGTGCAGGGACAGCCTGGCTGGGGTTGCCGGGGCCCCTGGCGTGGGGGGTGGTCAGGCTGCACAATGGGGCTGCCCATCCTGGACTCGAGGTGGTGCTTTCTGCTGGAGCTGAGAAAGGTCAGCCCTGAGATGGGATGGGGCCGCCCAGGGTGGGCGACCGGGCCCTGACAGGAATCCCTCAGGGATCGACCACATCACCCCGCCAGGGTCAAGGGAGGATGCCCTGAGAGCTGCCCGGTGTACTCTGGGTGCACCAGGGGCCCATCCCACTTGACAGCCCCAAGGCTCTTGCAGGCTCTGACCTCCCGGCATCCACCTGCCTCTCCCTGCATCTGAGCCACACACCCTGCGTTTCAGAAGTGGCATGGCTCATCAGCTCCCTCCCACCCTACGTCCCCCCGGGATCTGCTGTCTCTCCATCCTCTGATCCCTGAAAGATGGGCTTCAGGCTGGGCTCCTCTTACCTGGCCCCAGATCCCTTCCCAGCACCAGACCCAGCGTCTTCAGTCCCAAGCCCTGCTGCCTCCCCGGCCTCACCCTGAGATGCCCAGAGTGGGGCCCTGCCCATCTTCTCCCCCATTCTCTTAGGGCCAAAGCCCCCACTGTCCCCACACCTTTCCCCCTTCCCCATGGGGACAGTGAGGGCTGTAACTCTAGGGAAATGGGGGAGGACAGGGGCAGGTGGGCTCTGACAGACCTGCTGGACAACAGCCCCGAGGCTGGGCCAGGTGTCTCCTCACCCTGTGGCCACAACCCTTGGATCTCACTGGGGTTGTCTCCTGGTAGACAGGGCCAGACCCTCAGGCTGCCCCGCTCCTCTTGTGCTGACTTGCCGACAGAACTGCTGAGAGCCCAGGAGCCTGACCTAGCCCAGTCTCCATTCCCACCGGCTCCCTAGATGGGCCTTGTACCTCTGGCCTAACAACAACCACGGGTTGGACCTGCAGGGGAGCCAGGGAGGAGTTCTGACCCTGGAAAGGAGGTTGACCTGAGCCGGCGAGACATGTCCTGTGTCAGAATGGCCTTTCTAAAAGCAAACCCATCCCTGAGCTGAGACAGATGTTTTAGGGGTAAGGGGAGCACAGAGGACTCACTGCATAATCCCCAAGTAGTCGATGTTGCCATAGATCCCAACAAGCACAGGCCCCTTGTCCTCTGGCAGCCCAGCTCGGTGCCCCTGTAACCCAGAGGGAGCCTTGGTGAGGGGTCCAAGGTAAAGGGTGCAAGGGCCTGGGGGTATTGGCCACCCGTCCCTGCTCTGTGCTCCTAGGGAACCCAGGACCCTTTGACCAGGGCGCACTGGAAGAGGCCTCCCTCCAAGAAGCAGACCGAACTGTACCTTTGCATATTTTCTGATGATGTCCTCTCACTCCTGCGCCTGCCAACTATCCGCATCCTCCACGTCCATCCTGTGAGACAAAATTGTCTAAAGGTTACACTGTACCCAACAGCTTCGGAGAACACCTGAAGCGCTCCCGCCAGGCTCCCAGATGCTGGTTGGTTGTGTAACCTTCATTCCACCACTGCACTCTGGTAAAAAGGGGCCAAACCCCGTGGCCCACACCTCCATGGGTCTCTGCAGTCTGAAGCCGCAAGCAGGGGTGAGCATCTTCCCAAGGACTCGAGAAGAGTGGGACCTGGACAGAGAATCCCATTTTCCCCTTATGCCATGAAACGGGCACATACCTGCCCTGGCAGGTTGAATGGTGTCCACCTGCCAAGGGTGAAGGGCCTGTGATGGGCTATTCCGGGGTTGTGGATGCGAACTGGGGTCAGGCACCAGAGGTCTCTGTACGATTGGCCTCCTGGGATACTCAGGGCCACAGAGATACCCAGTTTCCTATGGGGAACAAGATCTCTCCTGACTGCTCCGTTCTACCTCGCTCATCACTTGGGCTACCATGGCCCTTCGGTCTAATCAGTGAAGCTGTTTTAGGAATAACGCCATTTGAGCAGGAGTGTGTTTGGTTTTGGGGATGAGGGATGAAAATGATCTACTGTCTCCAAAGCAGCCACTGCGCTCATGGAAACCACATCTCTCGGGGAGGGACTGTGGACTCCACCATTCTGAGCTGTCCCTATAGGAGGGGGCTTCATTTTCCTGGGTCACTGATGAAGAACAGTGGGTCCTTGCTCCTGGAGAACATCTAGATGGACCGTCCCTCCTGAGAATACTCAGGGCAAAAGGAAAGCGAGGCCAGACAGAATAAGAAATACTTGGGGAGAAGCCCAGTGCTTGGATCCCTTTGAACACAAGGGAAGATAGTCTCCCCTCAGCCAGCCCTCCAGGGCTCCTTCACTTTCCACAACTGCCCAAGGGCAGAAGGCTCCCCACGCCACTCCCAGACAAGGGACCATGTGTGTCTAGTGGGTCCCACAGTGACCATCAGGACGCAGCTTAGGCCCCAGGTGTGTTCTGAGGACCCTTCCCTCCTCCCCACCCACAGTGGATCCATCCCAGTGTCTCTGCCAGGGCCAGGCTCTGCCCCACCGGGTTCGGAAATCTGGGCAGATTTGGGATCTAGAGCAGGGAGGTCACAGGGTTGAGGCCTGAAGTCTAGCACGGCACACAGCGGGGCTGAGAGCAAAACCCAGGGTCATGTCTGGATTTTCGGGCCAGTTATCCCCTCTCTGACCCCAGATGTCTCATCTGTCGAATGGGTACATTCGGGAACAGCACCCACTCTACGAAGCCACCGTGAGGACGAAAGAGAAAATCGTCTACACAGGCAGTGTAGAACGGGCTCCCTGTGAGTGCTCAGGGATGACCCTCCTTCTCAGTAGCTGCCCAGAGGCCAACACCGCCCGTACCATAGCCACTGTCCCCAAGTCAGCCTGGAGGGAAGAGAGCAGGTCACACTCACCTGATTCTGATCAGCTGGCCTGGGTTATGTATGCCTCTCAGGGAGAAAACCTCAGGGAGAAAGCCAGAAAACTGGTGCTCACAAACACCACTGCCTGTGTGTAACTGCCGTAGAACACAGAGGCAGGCCGGACAGCGGATAGGTGCTAAGCACCAGTGGCATTCTGAGGTCATGGCACACATCACAATAGGGCCTTGCCCGGGTCAGCAGGGCCCAGAGTCAGGGTCCTCCGCTGCCTGAGGCGTCAACATGCCTGCCTGCAATGTGTTTGTGCACGTGTGTGCACACGCGTATGTGGGTAAACACGTCTGTGCACGTGTGTGTTGCTTCTCTGGCCAGGCCCGGCTGCCTCACTCATGTGTGCACCCAGTTCCTCATCACTGTCAGCCCCGAGGCCCAGGGCCAGCATCAGAGCATCTGTGGGTGCTCCCTAACCTCAGCCCTCCCCGCCCAGGGTGGTCCTGGGATACACATAGTGGTGGAGGGGAGTGACTGCTGCTGTTGGATCTCAGAATACAAATGCTAATACTATTACCTAATAGTCTTTTTAGCGTCTCTAATGGTATTGCTTTTTCATTTCTGACATTTTAACTGCGTATTTCTCTCCATGACCCTTGCCTATTCTAGCTAGAGGATCCTGTGGGGAAAGTGCCGGGCACACAGTAGGGGCTCACTCTTCTAGACATGTTATCTAAAACCTGGCTCATCTGTCCTTCCACCCAGGGCCTAGGGGATGCCAAATTCCAGGGGCCAGAAAGAGCTCGGGATAAAATGAACCTGCAAGGGGAGGGCTTTGACCTGGGCTGAGTCTGCCTGTGCCGTCCAACTGGAGTCTCAAGTCCTGAGGCAGGACGTCCAGATGCCCCAGTGCAGGGCCCTCCTGATCAACACCTGCTCCCCTGTACTCATTAGCAAACTCACCCACCCTACTCTCAAAGCACGCTTGGCTCTCGTATCCAGGAGCTCTGCATCTGTAGATTCAGCAACAGCAGATGGAAAATATTCAGAAAATAAATTGGATGGTTATGTTTCTGTTGAACATGTGCAGACTTTGTTCTTGTCATCATTCCCTAAAGAATACAGTATCACAACCATTTTTGTAGCTTCTGCATTGTATTACATTATCATAAATAATCTAGTAATGGTCTAATGTATACGGGAGGATGTGCATAGCTTATATGTAAGTACTACGCCATGTTATATCAGAGACTTGAGCATCCATGGATTTTGGCATTCCCGGGGACCCTAGAACTAATTCTCCGTGGATACCAAGGGATGACTGTATATACTCACTCAGGAAGGCTTCTCATTGGAGGAAGGGCCCAGTTCAGGACAGACAGGGACATCATCCCTGGACTACTGTCCATCCATCCACTCATCCATTGGCACGACCCTCTAGGACTGTCCCAATAACAGCCCTAGCAAGTGGAGACAAGAAAAAAGACTGGCTCAAAAGGTACAGCTTTTTGTGGTCTTGGAAGATGTTGCACCAGTATGAGAATAGTGGGTCAGTTTTCTCCAGGATCCAGAAAGCATATCAGGCAGGCTCGGGGAGAGGAAAGGAGCCCGACCTCTCTAGCAGCCAACAGGCCTGCGGTAGGCTGGGGCTGGCCCTGTTTATCACTTGGGCCTCATGAGGGGAAAAGAAAGAACAGGGGGCAGAGGAGGAGCATGGGGGCAGCTGGTTGCCTAAGGAGAAGGCGCCTCAGGGAAGGGGTATTCGTTTGTTTTCACACTGCTATAAAGAAATACTCGAGACTACATAATCAATAAAGGAAAGAGGTTTAATTGACTCCCAGTTCAGAGAACTTAACAATCATGGCAGAAGGTGAAGGGGAAGCAGGGACCTTTTCCACAAGGCGGCAGGAGGGAGTGAGTGGAGGACCAGGCAGTGCCCCACTTTCAAACCATCACCTCTCCTGAGAACTCCCTCACTATCGGGGAGCAGCAGGGGGGAAACTGTCCCCAGATCCCATCCCCTCCCACCAGGTTCCTCCCTTGACACAGGAGGATTACAATTCCAGATGAGTTCTGAGTGGGGACACAGAGCCAAACCTGTGAGGGTCTCAGTGTATCTTGCAGCTCCCTTGAGGCTGAGTACAGATCTGCTGGCCCTGCTCTATAGCACGTGGGGACTCTCCCTGTGTGCCCCTGTCTGCTCTTCCTGGGGGTAGTGGCTGCTTCCTCAAGAGGAGGGTGGATCTGCTCTCCTGCCCACCCCTCTCCAGGGCCTTTTGAAGCCCTGGCCACGACCTCCCCGGGTAAGGCCAAGACACCGGGCTCCTTGCCCTTCTTGCTGCTTGGGTGACAATCCTGGGGTCATCCATAGGCCCCATCACTGTTCCTGCTTCTAAATGGAGAGTATTTTGGCACATCTTCCTGGCGGAGCCCGGGGCCTCATCCCTGTTATTTATTCTATCTCGGTAAAGCCAGGTGAAGACATCTGGGCAAGGAGATAGTAGAGTGGCCCCCAGGAAGGGTGGGTGGAGGGTGCTGGCCTTCGAACTTGCCTGGACCAGGGTGGGAAGGGGCAAGGTTACCAGGAAGCAGGGCTGTCACGGCTAAAATCAGGAGGCGGTAATAATGCTGGTGGGGGGACAGGGCTGTGTGGTTGGCTTGGGGTGGGACATGAGAGCCAAGGTTTGTCAGCACGCAGAGGGGTGGCTGACTCACGGACTAGGGGCTGTGGAACCCAGTGGTTGCCCTTAGCTCCTGGATCCTGGGAGACTTCTGGAGCCTAGGTATGGGGCAGACAGGGGTAGAGGTGGGAGAGGAGGCCCTGCATGGCAGGGTGCAGGGTAGGAAGCAAGCCAGGGGCCAGTTTGCCTTGGTGGCTCCCATCCCCATCCCCACCCCCAAGCCCACCCCACCCCCACCCTGCTGCAGAGACGGGCCTGGGCTGCTGTCCTCTGCTTTGGCCTCAGCAGATCACAGGATGGGAGCTGGCAGCCCACTTCCTGTGGGCGCACCACTCGAGCCAGCTGCGACCTGCAGTTTCTGCTTCCTGGAGTGTGGGGCGCCCACTCAGGAGAGCACGGCACACCCCACACCCCTCATTTCGAGGATGCTGGGAGGTGGGGACCAAGGTCCTGCAGCCCTGTGCTTGCGCTATGAAAGGTAGCCTAGGAGTCCTGTGTCCGCCCATCCACGTGGGGCCCCAGGAGCCTGAACAGTGGCAGGTAGAGAGATGAGGAGGGAGAGAGAAGAGGAAAAGAAGGAGAGAGAAAGAGAGATGGGGAGAAGGGAGTGAGACAGAGAGAGAGAGGAAGAGGGATAAGGAGAGAGACAGAGGAGGCTGAGAGGAAAAGGAGGAGAGAGAGAGGGAGAGAGATGCAAAAGGCAGAGAGAGAGACAGGGAGAGAAGAGCATGAGTAGGAGGTCAGGTCACTCTCGATCCCAGTTCCCAGTGAAAACCGTAGGTCGCTATCACCTAACTACGCATGCAATAAAGTCTTCTGCCTCCTGCTTACAGCCCGAGAACCCCTTCTCCGAGAGAATAAAATCTTTGACCGTTGCCCTTTCTCACCGGAGTTTGCTTGTGTCTTCTGATGAACTGTGATGTCTCACCTATCGCCTTCCTGGGCTCAAGGATCCATGAAAAGCCGACGCCTCTTTTGGGGAAGCTCTGCAGTGCCTTCATCTCACTAGGCTCCCCAGGAAGCTTGCGAACTTGGCTTGAGCCCTAAGCAGCCGAGTATGTGCCGGGTCTCTGCTTCTCTCTTTCAGTAAGAGGGAGAACCAAGAAAGAGACTGAAGCATGGTCTGCAGAGAAGACACTTGTGCAAACACCAGGAGAATGAGGGGCCTGAGTTGTCTTCATTTCTCCTAAAAACACGCATTTCCTCCCAGGCCACCCTAGTGAGGGCATGAAGCACAGCGTGTGTGTGTGTGTGTGTGTGTGTGTGCAGGTATATGCATGTGTATGTATGTATGTGCGTGTGTGCGTGCAGGTATATACATGTGAATGTATTTATGTATGTGCATCTGTGTGCATGTGTGTGTGTAAGTATATGCATGTGTATGTATGTGCATGTGTGCGTGTGTGTGTGTTGCAGGGCTTTACAGTGGACAGGATGTGGGAGGGCAGCTGCAGCTCCAAGCTGCAAGTCTTTCTGATAGAATGGTTAAGATTCCCTGGACCACAGAAAGAGTGTTTTCATTTGCACCTATTTTTATTAGCATTTAAACCTGTATTCTTCGTAGCATGTAAAGTTTAAGTTGCTTAACTATTCTTAGAAACATTTACATCAGCGGTCTCCAAACTTTTTGGCACCAGAGAGCAGTTTTCTTGAAGACAACTCTTCCATGGACCTGGGAGAAGGGGAAGGGATGATGCAGAGATGGTTCAAGCCCATTACATTTATTGTGTGCTTTATTTCTATTATTATTTCACTGTAATATATAATGAAATAATTACACAACTCACCATAATATAGAATCAGTGGGAGCCCTAAGCTTGTTTTCCTGCAACTACATGGTCCCATCAGGAGGTGATGGGAGACAGTCACAGATCATCAGGCATTAGGTTCTCATAAGGAGCACGCAATCTAGATCCCTGCCATGCGCAGTTCACAGTTGGGTTCTATGAGAACGTAACGGCACCACTCCTCTGACAGGTGGCAGAGCTCATGCGGTAATGCGAGGGATGGGGAGCAGCTGTTTCTACAGATGAAGCTTTGCTCACTGGCTGGCTGCTCACCTCCTGCTGTGTAGCCTGGTTCCTAACAGGTGGGGACCCCTGATTTACCCAGTAAGATAAACACATTATTATGTCAATTGAAATTGTTCACCCTGCACCACCCAAAATTACCTTGCATACCTCACCCACCCAAGGGTGCGGTAGTGCACTTTGGGAGCTGTAGACAGTAAGCCTGGAGCTCCACTGAGCATTCCATCTCTCCACCATCTGTGGGCTAACAGGCTGTGTTAGTTTCCTAGGGCTGTTTTACAGTACCACAGACTGGGCACCTTCAACAACAGAATGTCACCATCTCGCAGTATTGGAGGCCATGGGTCCAAGATCAAGGTGTCAGCAGGGTGGGTCCCTTCTCAGGCTGTGCAGGAAGGCTCTGTTCCAGGCCTGTCTCGTCATGCGTGTATGGACGTCTTCTCCCTGTGACTCTTCATTAAGGGTGATTCTGGCGAGGGCTCTGAAGATCTTCTTTTGAAGATCTCACTGTAGATTGCTTGGGACATGCTGGTCTTGTGTCTGAGCATACATTAGTGAGTATATCTGTGAATAGTGGTTATAAAGTGAATACTAAGCTCCTTTTTTTAAAGAAAAATACTACTTGACCTTTTATTTCATGTTTTGTGTTTTGAGATCTAATTCACGGAACAGATTTTACAGTTTATCTACCTAAATTAAAGGAGTTCAGATATAACTTAACTCCTTTTAAACATATCTTTAGTTATGCTTGATAAGAAAAATTCAAATGAAGATTGTATTCTAGTATAAATTGTTGATTTTATAATGACGTTAAATATTAAAGTTATATATTTTTGTGCCACCCTTTAGGGTGAAGAAAAGTTCACTTTTATTATCGAGGAGTGTGTTAATCCTCGCTCTGTTACCTTGTTGGTTAAAGGACCAAATAAGCATACTCTCACACAAGTCAAGGATGCCATAAGAGACAGACTTCGTGCTATCCAAAATGCCATTGAAGATGGTAAGCTCTTGTGATTGATATGAACCTCACATATATGTGTGTATATATGTATATATACACATACACACACACCTATGTATGCATATATATGTATATATTTTTAGACAGAGTCTTGCTCTGTTGCCCAGGCTTTAGTGCAGTGGTGTGATCTCAGCCCACTGCAACCTCCACCTCCCAGGTTCAAGCGATTCTTCTGCCTCAGCCTCCCAAGTAGCTGGGATTACAGGCGTGCACCCCCACACCCGGCTAATTTTTTGTATTTTTAGTAGAGATGGGGTTTCGCCATGTTGGCCAGGCTGGTCTCGAACTCTTGAGCTCAAGTGATCTGCCCTCCTTGGCCTCCCAAAGTGCTGAAATTACAGGTGTGAGCCACCATGCCTGGCCTTAAAATTTTTTTTTAATTTTATTTTTAAATTTTAATCTATTTATTTATTTTCAGACCAGGTTTTAAAACTGGCTAATTTTTGTATTTTTGGTAGAGATGAGGTTTCTCTGTGTTGCCGAGGTTGGTCCTGAACTCCTGGGCTCAAGGGATCCACTTGCCTTGGCCTCCCAAAGTGCTGGGATTACTGGCATGAGCCACTGCACCTGGCTGCAAACCTCACATATATATATTTTTCTGGAGACAGGGTCTTGCTCTGTCACCCAGGCTAGAGTGCAGTGGCGCAGTCATGGCTCACTGCAGCCTCAAACTCCTGTGCTCAAGTGATCCTCCCACCTCAGCTGGATGATAGGTGCATGCCACCACACCTGGCTAATTAAAAAATTTTTTTTTGTAGAGATGAGGTGTCTCTGTGTTGCCCAGGCTGGTGTTGAACTCCTGGCCTCAAGCAGTTTTCTCCCCTCAGCCTCCCAGAGTGCTGGGATTTGTAGGCATGAGCCACCACATTCAGCCCACGTTGAGCATCTTTTAATGTGCTTATTTGCCCTCCATGTATCTTTGGTGAATTTTCTGTTTAAATCTTTTGCCCTTTTAAAAAATTGGATTGTTGGCTATGCACAGTGGCTCTCACCTGTAATTCCAGCACTTTGGGAGGCCAGGGTGAGAAGACTGCTTGAGCCCAGGAGTTGGAAACCAGCCTGGGCAACATAGCAAGACCATGACTCTATACACACACACAAATAGCCAGGCATGGCGGTCTGTACCTGTAGTTCCAGCTACTTAGGAGGCTGAGGCAGGAATATCACTTGAGCCCCAAGAGTTTGAGGTTACAGTGAGCTATGATCACACCACTGCACTCCGGCCTGGGCGACAGAGAGAGACGCTGTTTCCAGAAAGAAAAAAAAGAAAAGAAAAGAAAAAAATTGCCGGGCGCGGTGGCTCATGCTTGTAATCCCAGCACTTTGGGAGGCCGAGGCGGGCGGATCACGAGGTCAGGAGATCGAGACCACGGTGAAACCCCGTCTCTACTGAAAATACAAAAAAATTAGCCGGGCGTGGTGGCGGGCGCCTGTAGTCCCAGCTACTCGGAGAGGCTGAGGCAGGAGAATGGCGTGAACCTGGGAGGCGGAGCTTGCAGTGAGACGAGATTGCGCCACTGCACTCCAGCCTGGGCGACAGAGCGAGACTCCGTCTCAAAAAAAAAAAGAAAAGAAAAAAATTGTGTTAGTTTTCTATTGTTGAGTTTGAGAGTTCTTTGTATATATGTTGTGTACAAGTGCTTTTTCAGATAGTGATTGGCAAATTTTTCTCCTCGATGGCTTATTTTATTATTAACAGTGCCTTTCAAAGAGAAGTTCTTAATTTTGATGAAGTCTAACTTATTATTTTTATTCTCTCATGGATTATGCTTTTGGTGTGGTATCTAAAAAATCTTTACCTAACCTAGGTTCACAAAGATTTTCCTCTAAAAGTGTTATAGTCTTATGTTTTACATTTAGGTCTGTGATTCATTTTAATTTTTGTATATGGTGCAAGTATGGATACAAGTTCATTTTTTTCATATAAAGGTATCAGATTGTTTTAGTCTGATTTGCTGAAAAGACTTTACTTTCACCACCGAATTGCCTTTTCTCATGTATAAAAAATCCATTTTTCATATTTGTGTGGTTCTATTTCTGTGCTCTTTTTTCTGTTCTACTGATGCATTTGTCTATTTTAATGTTAATATCATACTGTCCTGACAACTGTAGCTTTATAATAAATCTTGAAATCAGTATTGTTAACTCTCATGTTTTTTTTTTTTTTAAGTTATTTTGGTCATTCTAAGTCTTTGGCATTTCCATATGACTTCCATATGAATTTTAGAATCAGCTTGTCAATTTCTACCAAAAAAACTGCTGCTGGGATTTTGATCAGAACTTTTTTTTTTAGAAAGGATCTTACTCTGTCACTCAGGCTGGAGTGCAGTGGTGTGATCATGGCTCACTGCACACTCAACCTGCTGAGCTCAAGTGACTCTCCCACCTTAGCTTCCCAAGTAGCTGGAACCACAAGCATCCACTACCATGCCTGGTTAATTTTTTTTTATTTTCTGTAGAGACAGCGTCTCATTATGTTGTTACCCAGGCTGGTCTCAAACTCCTGGGCTCAAGCGATCCTCCCACCTTGGCCTCCCAAAGTGCTTGGATTACAGGTGTGAGCCACTACACCCCGCTTGATTGGAATTTTATTAAATCTGTAGATCAATTTGGAGATAGTTGATATTTTAATAATGAGCCTTCTAACTCATGAATATCATCCTATCTACTTGAGTCTTCTTGAATTTATCTCAGCAATATTTCATAGTTCTTAGTATATGAGCCTCACACACTTTTTTCCATATTTATCTCTATATATTTCATTCATTTTGTTGCTATTGTATATGTTATTTTTAAAATTTCCATTTCTGATTGTTAGTTGCTAATATAAATATATTTTATTTTTGTACATGGATCTTGAATTCTGCAACCTTGCTAAATCACAATTAGCTTTCTTATAGGCTTCATTGAATTGTCCATATAAGTGATTACATTGTCTGCTAATACAGTTATACTTTTTTCTTTCCAATATGGGTATTTTAAAATTTTCTCCCTGGCCGGGCACGGTGGCTCACGCTTGTAATCCCAGCACTTTGGGAGGCCGAGGCGGGCGGATCACGAGGTCAGGAGATCGAGACCACGGTGAAACCCCGTCTCTACTAAAAATACAAAAAATTAGCCGGGCGTGGTGGCGGGCGCCTGAAGTCCCAGCTACTCGGAGAGGCTGAGGCAGGAGAATGGCGTGAACCCAGGAGGCGGAGCTTGCAGTGAGCCAAGATTGAGCCACTGAACTCCAGCCTGGGTGAAAAAGCGAGACTCCGTCTCAAAAAAAAAAAAAAAAAAAAAAATTTTCTCCCTTATTTCATGGGCCAGAACCTCCAGTATAATGTTGACTAGAAATAATGAGAATGGACATCCTTTCCTCATCGCTGATCTTCGGGGGAAAGCATTCAACCTTTCTCTGTTACGTGTTATGTTAGCTATAGGTTTTTACCAGGCTGAGGAAGTTCTCCCTTCTGCGCCTAGTTTGCTGACAATTTTTAATCAAGAATAAATGCCAGGCTGGGTGCGGTGGCTCATGCCTGTAATTCCAGCACTTTGGGAGGCCGACACGGGTGGATCACCTGAGGTCCACAACACATAGTGAGACCCTGCCTCTACCAAAAAATAAAATAAAATAAAATAAAAAATTTAAAAAATTCACCAGGTGTAGTGGCACGTACCTGTAGCTCCAGCTACTGAAGAGGCTGAGGTGGGAGGATTGCTTGAGCCCTGGGGATCAAGGCTGCAGTGAGCTGTGATCACACCACTGCACTAAAGCCTGGGCAACAGAGCAAGACCCTGTAGAAAGACAGGAAAGATGACCAGGCACGGTGGCTCACGCCTATAATCCCAGCACTTTGGGAGGCTGCAGGCAGGTGGATCACCTGAGGTCAGGAGTTCAAGACTAGCCTGACCAATATGGAGAAACCTCATCTCTACTAAAAATTCAAAATTAGCCAGGTGTGGTGGCGCACACCTGTAATCCCAGCTACTTGGGAGGCTGAGGCAGGAGAATAGCTTGAACTCGGGAGGCAGAGGTTGCGGTGAGCCAAGATGGCGCCATTGCACTCCAGCCTGGGCAACAAGAGCAAGACTCCATCTCAAAAAAGTAATAATAATAATAAAGAAAAATAAAGAAAGAAAGGAAAGGAAAGGAAAGAAAAGAAGGAAAGGAGGAAAGAAGGAAGGAAAGAAAGAAGGAAGGAAGGAAGGAAGGAAAGAAGGAAGGAAGGAAGGAAGGAAGGAAGGAAGGAAGGAAGGAAGGAAGGAAGGATGGGAGGGAGGGAGGGAGATTCTTAACCCAGTCTGAGAGAGTCAAGGCCTCCTGAGGCTACAGCAGCTAAGCTGAGACTCACCGGTGAGTAGGAGCCAGCCAGTAGAGGGGGGCTGTGAGGTGTGGAGGACCTTCCAGGAAGAGGAAAGGCACAAAGGTAGGAATTGTGGGGTCTGCAGAGAACTATAAGCAATTTGTTGGGAGGCCAGGAGTGCTAGAAAGGAGGTAGGAGAGGAAGGACAGGGCCAGGCCTTGTAGGATTTTACTTATGTACATTATATGCCTTTGTGTCATCCAAATACATAACAAAATGCATTCTATACAGCAGGCCTTCCATAAATACTTTCAAAAATGAATACAATGATTTGGCTGGGCGCGGTGGCTCACATCTGTAATGCTAACAGTTTGGGAGGCCGAGGCGGGTGAATTGCCAGAGGTCAGGAGTTTGAGACCAGCCTGGCCAACATGGTGAAACACCGTCTCTACTAAAAAATACAAAAATTAGCTAGGCAAGGTGGCGGGTGCCTGTAATCCCACCTACTTGGGAGGCTGGGACAGGAGAATCACCTGAACCCGGGAGGCAGAGGTTGCAGTGAGCCAAGATTGCACGACTGCACTCCAGCCTGGGCGACAGAGCGAGACTCCATCTCAAAAAAAAAAAAAAAAAAAATACAATGAGATGATGGATTAAATGTTCTCTAAAGTTCTTTCCAGCCCTTGAAAGCCAGTGCTGCCACTCAAGGCAAGAGATTTGAGTTCCAAATATTCCCAAGTCTTTAATGGGACAGTATCAAACCTCATCCGTGGCCTTATCTCACAAGATGTTTGCTCTGTAGAGGTATCTGTTCGGGCAGGAGATAAGACAATGTTAAATTCACCCTAAAGGTTTAAGTTGTACCAGTTGGCTGGGTTTTCTCTGCCCCCCAGGTGAGTTGTCAAAACCAGGCCAGGCCCAGAGACAGTCATGCTGGCAGGGTAAGAACTATGGCCTTTTGCCAGGCGCGGTGGCTCACACCTATAATCCCAGCACTTTGGAAGGCCGGGGGCGGGGGGGGGATCACCTGAGGTTGGGTGTCCAAGACCAGCCTGGCCAACATGGAGAAACCCTGTCTCTACTAAAAAGAAAAAAAAACAAACAAAAAAACAAAATCAGCCAGGCGTGGTGGCGCATGCCTGTAATCCCAGCTACTCAGGAGGCTGAGGTAGGAGAATCACTTGAACCCAGGATGCGGAGGTTGCGGTGAGCCGAAATAGCACCACTGCATTCCAGCCTGGGAAAAAAAGTGAAACTCCGTCTCAAAAAAAAAAAAAAAAAAAAAAAAAAGACTATGGCCTTTTAACCCACAGGGAAGGGTTCAAGATCCAGGAGGAGCCAGATTGAAGCCAGAAGGAATAAGATAACGATTCAGACGGATTGGGCTTACCTCCTCCTCTGAGCTCTGAGGCCAGGTGTTCCTGAGATAGAGGAGAGGGTGGAGAGCTGGTGCCAGAGCAGAAGGCAAAGGAAGACAGCACATTCCTCCGTGGTGAGCTTTCTCTACACAGACATGGGAAGTGAAACGGGGGTTCAATAGGAAGTCAGTAGGAAGAGTTTATCCCCTGCACAACAGTTCATGAATGAAGTCTCGGGCGTCTTCCCTTCTCCCAGCAAGGGGCCCCAGCAGGCCCTCTGCCCGGGATATGGGCCTCCTATATCCCTGACTGCCAATGTCCCCAACAACAATGTGGGACTCACACAGCCACCCCACTCTCCTTGAGGTCAGGGGCAGAACGCTGCCGTCTCATTCGTGAGGGAGTAGTGTATGGGGGGTAGCGGGGCCCTGGGGGCTGCTGGGCTGGGTAGGGTTGGGGTAGCTGGGGATAAGAGTTGTGCTTTTTGGGCTGGAAGTGCTGGGGTTCAGGCTGTGCAGAACCCGCTCCCCGGGATCGGCCCCCTCCATCCAGGGAGTTCCTGAGGGGATGGTGGGACCTTCGGGGACTCGGAGGCCTGCAGGCAGGGGTGGCTGGAGGGGGAGTGACCTCCTCAGGGGGTTGGGGTGGAGTTGGAGCCTCCCCGCTCCCGATCCCTAGCCAAGACTCCCGGTGCTGGGAGTTGCTCTTGAAGGGGAAGCATAGCTTACAGTCGTGGGGGGCACAAAGCGGGCTGGGGGCCTGCGCAGCCCCCCGCCCCGGCCCCCAGAGCCCTGCCGTCCCTGCAGCCGTAGCTGCTCCTGCTTGAGCCGGCGAAGACGACCACGACGGAAGGCAGGGTCCTCCTCCATGAGCCGTGACACCCGCTCCCAGCTTGACAGTGGTGGCGAGGGGGCTGGGCTGACGGCATGCCGTCACTGGGGGCTGCCTCCTCTGCTGCCTCTGATCCTTCAGGCGGGGCCCAGGGGACCTCACCACCTTCTTCATTCTCATCCTTATGATCCTGGGAGGGAGGAGTGAGAGAAAAGGGGAAGGGATGTGAGGAGAGCTGAATCCTCAGGACATGTGGATTCAAGAGGGGCCTGGAGTGGCTGGATGTCAAAGGGTCCAGAGAAAAGCCTGGAGATAAGGAAGCTCGAAAAATAGTGGTTTAGGGCCGGGCACAGTGGCTCACGCCTGTAATCCCAGCACTTTGGGAAGGTGAGGCGGGCGGATCACGAGGTCAAGAGATCAAGACCATCCTGGCCAACATGGTGAAACCCCGTCTCTACTAAAACACAAAAAAAAATTAGCCGGGCGTGGTGGTGCGTGCCTGTAGTCCCAGCTACTCAGGCGGCTGAGGCAGGAGAATCGCTTGAACCTGGGAGGCGGAGGTTGCAGTGAGCCGAGATTACACCACTGCACTCCAGACTGGCAACAGAGCGAGGCTCCGCCTCAGAAAACAAAACAAAACAAAACTGCACACTTTATATCAGTGGGTCTTACACTTCACCATACTTCAGAAACACCCAGAGCTTATTATAAATGCAGATTTGTCCCCAAAGATGTGGATTCAGTAGGTCTGGGGTGGAACCTAGGAATCTGCATTTTTAATTAGCAGCCTGGTGACAGTGAGGCATGTGGTTCATAAACGATATTGAAAAACACCGTGCTATACGTCAATGCAATTTTTTCCAGACTTGGGGAAGGTTAGGCTCTGAGATGGAAGGTTCAGACTCCTAAAGGGAAGAGCTGAGGGAGGAGAGAAGGGAGGGAGAAGGCCGGGCCTACCTGGGCCAGGGGGATGACCCTCTCCATGCGGAGCATGCGGTCCCGCAGGGCCTGCAGCTCCCCGTCCTTGCTGCTGTTCTGCAGCTTCACCTCCTGCAGAATCCCCGTCATGTTCTGCAGCTTCACCTCCTGCAGAATCTCCGTCAGCTTGTCGATGTGGGCCTGGAGGTCCTCCACCTCCGCCCCTCGGGCTCCCTCCTCACTGCCACCACCACTGCCAGCTCCACCTCCTTCCTCCTCACCTACAGTGTCCCAGACATCCCGGGCCACAGCCCTCCAGGCATCTCCGGGGCCTTCTGGCTTGCCATAGGTGCGACACAGCTCCCGCATCTTGAGGGCGGCCAGGGCCTCAATCTCAGCCCGCCCGTGGCGGAAGTCAGCCAGGGCCACCTCGTAGCAGATCTCCTTCACTGCCTGCATCTTCAGGTCAGCCATGGTGGCCCAGCGGGGGTCTTTGCCCTGCAGCCTGCGTCGCTGGGGGATCTGATAAACCCCGCGAGGGCCCCTGCGCTTGCCACTGCTGGGCAGGCCACAGCGTTTGACAATGGTCTGGACCGTGGTGGGCGGCAGCTGCTCCCGCAAGGAGGAGATGAGCCTCCAGCTCACTTCACAAGAGCGCTTGTCAGAGTCATCCCCACTGTCTGAGTCCACATACTGCGGCCAGAGAAAGAAAGAGGAAGAGAGGGCTAAGGACATCCAGAGCCCACGTGTCTTGGCTCAGTGTGTCCTAAGGACACTGGAAACACGCCCATCAGGGAGCCTGGGTTCAAGTCCTGCTCCACCCCAACAGCACACCCTTGGGCAGACTGCTTAACGCTGCTTCTCTAGACAACAGAGATAACGACAGGCTCTACCTCCCAGATCCATTTGGAGTACTTAGAACCATGGCTGGCACCAAGAAAGTTACCGTAAGTATTAGTTGTAGCTAATCAAGTGCGGAACTTTGTGCAAGACTTAAAAGACCATTGAGGGGTGGTGGCTCGTGCCTGCAATCCCAGCATGTTGGAAGGCCAAGGCAGGAGGATCACTTGAGCCCAGGAGCTGAAGACCAGCCCGGGCAATGTAGTGAGACCCCCATCTCTACAAAAAATAAAAAATGTAGCCAGGTATGGAAGTGCACACCTGTGATCCCAGCTACTCAGGAGGTTGAGGTGGGAGGACTCCTTGAACCCAAGGAGTTCGAGGCTGCAGTGAGCTATGATCAGGCCACTGCACTCCAGCCAGGGTGACAGAGCAAGATCTGTCTCAAAAACAAAACAGAAATCCATGGCCGGGTGCAGTGGCTCATGCCTGTAATCCCAGCATTTCGGGAGGCTGAGGCAGGCGGATCACCTGAGGTCAGGAGTTCAGAGTTTGTCTGTCTGTGGTGACTGTGTCCTGGTGGCTTTGTTCATGCTGATTTCTCTGCTCAGAAAGCTGTCTCTTCCAACTCTACCTTTTTTTTTTTTTTTTTTATAGACAGGATCTCCTGTGCCAGGCTGGAGCACAGTGGCACAATCATGGCTCACTGCAACCCCCCTGGGCTCAAGCAGTCCTACTGCTTCAGCCTCCCAAGTAGCTGAGACTACAGGTGCGTACCACCACATCCAGGTAATTTTTCTATTTTTTTAGAGACGAAGTCTCTCTATGTTGCCCAGGTTGGTCTCGAACTCCTGGACTCAAGAAATCTGCCTGTCTTGTCCTCCCAAAGTGCTGGCATTACAGGCGTGAGCTACCACTTCTTCCCGCTTTCACTTTTTCCCATCCTAAAATATCCTTTGGCATTTGCTTCTGAAAGAGAGGTTCCTTGACCAACAACCTAACTGAGAGCTTGTTAGAAATGAAGACTCTCAGACACCATCTCAAAGCTAGTGAATGGGAATCTGCATTTGAATAAGATCCACAGTAAAGTTTGAGACATAGTAACTTAGGCCATTTCACAGGCTACCTCCTTGAGGCATCCGAAATCTTTTAAAATCCTTGTAATGAGATAACGTTTTTCCTCTTTTGAACTCTTCATTCATTCTTTGCTGGTACTTCTCTCTGGGCACTTTATTTCACCTTGAATTGTGGTTAATTATGCACAAGGCTTAGTTTTCCTGTTAGGTTGTGAGGTCTCTGAAGGCAGTAACAGTGGAATCTCCACTTTGATGAATTAGTTGGCTTGCGAACATTCACACACACACATACATATACCCACCCAAATCTAGGTGGTACTGGTGTTTTAGTTGATCCTCAGAATTTTGCAAGGATTCAAATATAAATGGACTTTCAAATGTGAATGCCATGCATGGGCAAGATCTGTTGCGATTATTTTTACTTAATAAAACAAGCATACAACTATTTTTTATGTCATGAAAATCTTTAATATAATTTTCTTTTCTTTTCTTTTGTTTTTTTAGAGACAGAATTCCACTTTTGTTGCCCAGGCTGGAGTGCAATGGCCTGATCTCGGCTCACCGCAACCTCTGCCTCTCAGGTTCGAGAGATTCTCCTGCCTTAGCCTCCAGAGTAGCTGGGATTACAGGCATGCGCCACCACGCCCGACTAATTTTGTATTTTTAGTAGAGACGGGGTTTCTCCATGTTTGTCAGGCTGGTCTCAAACTCCCCACCTCAGGTGATCCGCCCTCCTCAGCCTCCCAAAGTGCTGGGATTACAGGCGTGAGCCACTGAGCCCGACTAATAGAATTTTCTTTACCTTTGTCTGGGGCTGTGTGATAAAATTATATCTTCATCTGTAAATTGCAGAGTAGGAAGAGGGCTAGCCTAAATTATTTAAAAACAGCTGGTTACCTGTAATATTCTATAAAAACTCCAGGGAGCCTGGGTGCGGTGGCTTATGCCTGTAATCCCAGCACTTTGGGAGGCCAAGGCAGGTGGATAACTTGAAGTCAGGAGTTCGAGACCAGCCTGGCCAACATGATGAAACACTGTCTGTACTGAAAATACAAAAATTAGCCAGGTGTGGTGGTGCGCATCTGTAGTCCTTGCTACTTGGGAGGCTGAGGCAAGAGAATCGCTTGAACCTGGGAGGTGGAGTTTGCAGTGAGCCAACATCGCACCACCACACTCTAGTCTGTGCGACAGAGCGAGACTCTGTCTCAAAAAAACCCTCAACAACTAAAAAACAAACAAAAAAAACCTCCAGGGAAGGAGATTTCACAGATTCCTTTGACTGAAACAATATTTTTTTGGTGGGGAGGGGATGGAATATTGCTCTGTCGCCCAGGCTGGAGTGCAGTGGTGCAATCTCGTCCCACTGCAACCTCTGCCTCTGGGTTTCAAGCGATTCTCCTGCCTCAGCCTCCCAAGTAGCTGGGATTACAGTTATGTACCACCAAGCCCAGTTGCTAATTTTTGTATTTTTAGTGAAGATGGGGTTTCACCATGTTGGTCAGGCTGATCTCAAACTCCTGAGCTCAAATGATCCACTTGCGTTGGCCTCCCAAAGTGCTAGGATTACAGGCATGAGCCACAATGCCCGGCCTAGATTTTTTCATAAAATTATTAAGTTAGGCTGGGCATGGTGGCTCATGCCTATAACCCTAACACTTTGGGAGGCTGAAGTGGAATTATTGTATGAGGCCAGGAGTTCAAGACCAGCCTGGGTAACATGGCAAGACTCTGTCTCTACAAAATTAAAAAAAAAAAACAAAACAATAATTATCCGGGCATGGTGGCGCATGCCTGTAGTCCCAGCTACTTGGGAGGCTGAGGCAGAAGGATCACTTGAGTCCAAGAGTTTGAGGTTGCAGTTAGCTGTGACTGAGCCACTGCACTCCAGCCTGGGCATCAGAGTGAGACCCTGTCTCTCTCTAAAAAAAAAAAAAAGAAAAAAGGAAAGAAAGCAAATTACTTTGAAATTCCCACAAGAAATCAGTGTTCACTGCAGAAAAATATAAAAATTACACACAAGTCTCTCTATTCTCCCCATATCAATCCAATATTTCTACCAGGAGGTAACTGCCTATAACACTTTAGTATATTTCCTTCCTAAAGGACTCTTTCCTGGCCAGGAAAGATACATATATATCATCATTTTTACTAGCTACGTAGCATTTCACTATAAAGATATATCATACGAATTTGTTTAATTGGTTCTGCATCATTATTAGATTGTTTCCAGTTTTTTCCTTTCTTTCTTTTTTTTTTTTGAGACCAAGTGTCACTCTATTGCGCAGGCTGGAGTGCAGTGGCGCGATCTCCGCTCACTGCAACCTCCACATCCCAGGTTCAAGCGATTCTTCTGCCTCAGCTTCCTGAGTAGCTGGGATTACAGGCGCATGACACTGTGACTGGCTAATTTTTGTATTTTTAGTAGAGGCGAGGTTTCACCATGTTGTCCGGGCTGGTCTCAAACTCCTGACCTCAAGTGATATGCCTGCTTGGGCCTCCCAAAGTGCTGGGATTACAGGCGTGAGCAAACACCTAATTCTTTTCTTTTTAAACAATGCTGCAATCATCACTTTGTATATTCTTTTAGGATAAACTTTCAAAAGTTAATGTTTTTTAATTTTTTTTTTTTCCCCAAAGGATTCAGGAATAAGAAATGCTCCTGGTACTATTCTTGCTACTCTGCATTTATAAAATTACCTTTTGAAACGTATAGCCTTCAAAGAACCAAGAGATCATCCCAATGGCTCTTAATTATCATCATTGTCATCATCATCATATCATCATCATCCCATTTCTGGTTTTAAGATATATATATATATATATATATATATATATATATTTTTTTTTTTTTGAAACGGAGCCCTGCTCTGTCGCCCAGGCGTGATCTGGGCTCACTGCAACCCCTGCCTTCTGGGTTCCAGCGATTGTCTGGCCTCAGCCTCCGAGTAGCTGGGACTACAGGTACATGCCACCATGCCCGGTTTCACCATGTTGGCCAGGCTGGTCTCGAACTCCTGACCTCAGGTGATCTACCCGCCTCGGCCTCCCAAAGTGCTGGGATTACAGGTGTGAGCCACCGTGCCCAGCCAGGATTCAATTTTTTTTTTTTTTTTTTTTTGAGACAGAGTCTCGCTCTGTCGCCCAGGCTGGAGTGCAGTGGCGCTATCTCGGGTTACTGCAAGCCCTGCCTCCCGGGTTCACGCCATTCTCCTGCCTCAGCCTCCTGAGTAGCTGGGACTACAGGCGCCCACCACCGCGCCCGGCTAATTTTTTGTATTTTTAGTAGAAAGGGGTTTCACCATGTTAGCCAGGATGGTCTTGATCTCCTGACCTCGTGATCCACCCGCCTCGGCCTCCCAAAGTGCTGGGATTACAGGCGTGAGCCACTGCGCCCGGCCCAGGATTCAATTTTTATGAGGAAGTTAGAGTAGTCAAAATCATAGACACAGAAAGTAGAATGATGATTGCCTGGGCCTGGAGGGAGAGGGGAATGGAGAGTTACTTTTTTTTTTTGAGATGAAGTCTCACTCTATTGCCCAGGCTGGAGTGCAGTGGCGCGATCTCAAGCACACTGCAACCTCCGGCTCCTGGGTTCAACCGATTCTCCTGCTTCAGCCTCCTGAGTAGCTGGAACTACAGGTGCCTGACACCACGCCCAGCTAATTTTATATTTTTAGTAGAGACGGGGTTTTACCATGTTGGCCACGCTGGTCTCAAACTCCTGACTTCAGGTGATCCACCCGCCTCAGCCTCCCAAAGTGTTGGAATTATAGGTGTGAGCCACCGCGCCCGGCCAGTGTTACTGTTTAATGGGTACACAATTTCAGTTTCTGGAGACAGGATGTGGTGATGGTTGCACAACATTATGAATGTATTTAATACCACTGAACTGTACATGTGGACATAGTTAAGGTGGTAAATTTTACATGTATTTTACCACAATTAAAAATGCATTTAAGGCCGGGCGTGATGGCTCACATCTGTAATCCCAGCACTTTGGGAGGCTGAAATAGGCAGATTACATGAGGTCAGGAGTTTGAGACCAGCCTGACCAACATGGTGAAACCCCATTCCTACTAAAAAAAAAAAAAAAAATTAGCCAGGCATGGTGGCGCACGCCTGTAATCCCAGCTACTCGGGAGGCTGAGGGAGGAGAATTGCTTGAACCTGGGAGGTGGAGGCTTCAGTGAGCTGAGATCACGCCACTGCACTCCAGCCTGGGCAACAGAGTGAGATTCCATTTCAAAAAAAAAAAAAGCATTTTAAAAAAGAGATTATAACTGTTAAGTAGGATAAAAATTAAATAAAAATAAATAAATAAAAAAGAGAGTACATATAAAAATGCAGTTTTGGCTGGTGCAGTGGCTCACGCCTGTAATCCTAGCACTTTGGGAGGATGAGGCAGGTGGATCACTTGAGTCCAGGAGTTTGAGACCAGCTTGGGCAATGTGGTGAGACCCCTGTCTCTACAAAAGATTAAAAAATATTAGCCGGTCCTGGTGGTGTATGCCTGTAATCCCAGCTACTCGGGAGGCTGAGACAGGAGAATCGCTTGAACCCAGGAGGCGGAGATTGTGGTGAGCTGAGACGGCACCATCGCACTCCAGCCTGGGCAACAAGAGCAAAACTCCATCTCCAAAAAAAAATAAAATAAAAATTACCACCTGCCTGTAGTCCCAGCTATTCAGGAGGTTGATGTGAGAGAATGGCTTGAGCCCAGGAGGTGGAGGCTGCAGTGAGCTTAGATTGCTCCATGGCACTCTCCAGCCTGGGTGACAGAGTGAGAACCTGTCTCAAAAAAAAAAAAAAAAAAAAAAAAATCTGGTCTCATTGGCTCACGCCTGTAGTCCCAGCACTTTGGGAGGCTGAGGAGGGAAGATCTCTTGAGCCCAGGAGTTTGATTGAGACCACCCTGGGCAACGTAGAGAGACTCTGTCTCAATTAAAAAAAAAAAACATATATATACACACATATATATATACATATATACGTATATATACACGTATATATATATATATACACATATATATATTTGAAAAAAAATCTCCACAAAGGATACAAAAATTTAGCCAGGCACGATGGCATGTGCCTGTGGTCCCAGCTACTGGGGAGGCTGAGGTGGGAGGATTACTTAAGTCCAGGAAGCAGAGGTTGCAGTGAGCCATGATCACGTCACTGAACTCTAGCCTGGGTGACAGAGTGAGACCCTGTCTCAAAAACAAACCAAAAAAGATGCAGTTTTTAGACAAATACAATTTAAAATATTTGGAGATGTGATTGTAAATAGGTCTAAGTAGGCTCAAAGTCCACTAAACATGGTTGCTAAAATTTATTAGATTCATAAAATAGAACATTAAGATTTTTAACCTGAATTTGGAAGCTTAAGGGAAAACTTGGATTTTAATGTGTAAGTCTAATAAACCAAATATTAAAAGGAAAAAGAATATGTCACTTAAAATTATCATAGGAAAGTGACAGAAAATCCTAAATTACAGTACTTTAAACAAGATAGAAGCTTATTTTCCTCACATAAAGTCCTGAGATAAGCAGTCAGGACTGGTGTGACAGCTCCACAATCATCTGAAACCCAGGCTCCTTCTATCTTGTTGAGCTGCATTCTCAACCTGTGGCTTCCACCTCTTGGCCCAAGGTGGCTGCTTAAGCTCAAGCCATCATGTGCACATCTCAGCTGGCAGGAAGCGGGGAAGAAGGGACCCCTACACACATACACTTCAAAGACCAGAACTTAGTCACATGGTCACTACCAATGGGAAAATATTTTGGAAGGCCCTGTGCCCAGCTAAAAAATAGCAGATTCTATCATTATATAGGAAGAGAGGAGCAGGGCACAGAGGCTCACACCTGTACAGGCAGATCATTTGAAGTCAGGAATTTGAGATCAGCCTGGCCAACACGGTGAAACCCCGTCTTTACTAAAAATACAAAAATTAGCTGCCGTGGTGGTGAGCACCCATAATCCCAGCTACTCGGGAGGCTGAGGCAGAATTGCTTGAGCCTGGGAGGTGGAGGTTGCAGTGAGCAGAGATCGTGCCATCGCACTCCAGACTGGGCAACAGAGTGAGACTGTGTATCAGACAAAAACAAAAACAAAAACAAAAAGAAGGGAGGAGCAGATATCAGGTATGACAGCAGTCCCTGTAAAAGGTAAGCACATTTTTCATTTTTGATACATTTTATCTTCTGTTTCCCGTCCCTTAATCAACAGCCTTTTAATGTCTACCTTAATCTAACAACAACCTAAACCAATTTCCTGTTGTTCTTGATAGAGAAGAAGCATAATTGACATGTCTTTTATATAATTGAAAACAAATCTACTTCTAACTTCCCTTCTTTAGACAAAGTAGTTTCCTTTCTAGCTTGACTTGCTTCAAGTTTCCAAACCTTATTCCAACCTGAGATATTTCTCATCTTTTATTGATGTTGCTTTACTTTGGTCCCTGGTCCCTAAGTTTGTTATCTCTTTTTCCTACAAAATTATACTTGTTTAAATTGAATTGAATTGAAATATAGTGACTTCATCCTATACTTTTGTTTATTTACTTTAAATACTAAGAGTAAAGCTGAACAATTGATGGGTTTTTAACTTCCCTTTTGTCCTCCTTGTTTTTTTTTTTTTGAGACGGAGGACAGAGTCTCACTCTGTTGCCCAGGCTGGATTGCAGTGGCACGATCTTGGCTTACTGCAAACTCAGCCTCCCAGGTTCACACCATTCTCCTGCCTCAGCCTCCCATGTAGCTGGGACTACAGGCGCCCGCCACCATGCCCAGCTAATTTTTTGTATTTTTAGTAGAGACGGGGTTTCACCATGTTAATCATGATGGTCTTGATCTTCTGGCCTCGTTATCCGTCTGCCTCAGCCTCCCAAAATTCTGGGATTACAGGCGTGAGCCACCGCGCCCAGCCTGTCCTCCTTGTTTTTATTAAAAAGACGGATATTTTCTTTTCTTTCTTTCTTTTCTTTTTTTTGAGATGGAGTTTCGCTCTGCCGCCCAGGCTGGAGTGCAATGGCACGATCTTGGCTCACTGCAACCTCCACCTCCCAGGTTCAAGGATGCTCCTTTCTCAGCCTCCTGAGCAGCAGGGACTACAGGTGGGCGCCACTATGCCCAGCTAATTTTTGTATTTTTAGTAGAGACAGTGTTTCACCATGTTGGCCAGGCTGGTCTCAAACTCCTGACCTCAAGTGATCCACCTGCCTCAGCCTCCCAAAGTGCTGGGATTACAGGCGTGAGCCACCGTGCCCGGCTAAAATGGGAATATTATGAGAATTGAGTTAATGTACAAAAGTGCTTAGCGCAGCATCAGTGTTCAGTAAATGGTAGGAATAACATTATTAAAGCCATGAAAGAGTGAAAATCTCCCCTCTGCTCTTTGACTAGGAAAGGAAGCAAGCTCCTTTTCATGTACAGGGCAATGCACCTTTGTTTTACAAGGACTATGTCTCCCCAGTTAAAGAAAAATTTAAGTAGAGTATGGGGACCTCCTGCAGTTCTATAAAAACCAAGTCTTTGACCTATGGATTGGAGAGTTATACACCATACACGAGATTTCAAATCGCTAGCCTGGGAGTTTTCACATTGCTAGCCTGTGACCACTATTGTAATTTAAACATAAAAGAGATCGTTTTATGTTGAGATGTTTAATAATATGAAATAATGATATTATAAATTTTGTAGTAACTGTTTAAAGTGGTGAATCGGGGAGGTTTTTTTTTGTTTGTTTTTTTTGTTTTTTTGGTTTTTTTTTTTCCAGTTCTTTACATGGTTTCTGACTTACTTGAGCTTGAAGTCATCCACAGTGAGCCTGGCATTGTGGATCTAATACGGAATGTTGGCATTTTCCAAAGTAACATTTGTTACCTTCAAGGGAGGAAAAGGAACCATATAATTCAACAAAATATGTTGGGTGCCATTAGGTTCAGATTATATACTTTATGGATTTCAACAATTATAAGTTTGTCAATCATAATTATATTTGTACTAGTCATGGTGGCTCATGCCTATAGTCCCAGCACTTTGAGAAGCTGAGGCTGGAGGATCACCTGAGTCCAGGAGTTCAAGATCAGCTTGAACAACATAGTGAGACCCCATCTCTACAGAAAAAAATTTAGCTGGGAATGGTGGCACATGTCTGTAGTCCCTACTTGGGAGGCTGACATGGGAGGATTGTCCAAGTCTGGGAGGGTGAGGCTGCTATGATCGTGCCACTACACATTAGCAAGGGCAACAGAGCTAGACTCTGTCTCAAAAAAGTTATATTTGTTAAAATAAGCAGTGTATTTAATTTTTTCTGGGACTATTACAGAACTTTTCAGCTAAGTATATTTTTTAGAGCTTCTGAAATAAGGATAAATGTTTCTCTTTCAAATGAATGTTGAGCCATTTCATATTAATTTGTATGCACATTAGACATTTTTCTCGACATTAGATGCATTAATTAATCAGATACAATATATGTTGGCCAGGAGAAAGGGTTGTATTTTCTACGTTTAAGACAACTGAGATTTAAGGTGCTTGATAGTGTTGTAATATTTGCTATAGTCTCAAGGTTGACCATCAATTTTTTCCCCCAAATTGTCATGCCATCTTTTTATTTTGAGTGCAAGGTCAGCACTGGCATTTTCCAGGCAATGTAACTTGTCAAGGTAGTAGGCCTGGCATTTGTTTAAATTCTGTGTGGTTTTCCTCTCATTACTTGAAAGAAGGCCGCCACCATCAGAGTAACTAGAATTTCACAGGCCCCTATTTGGTCCAGTACTCATGCTACTCCACCCTCTGCCAGGACCCAACCTACCCTCAACACCATAAAAGCCACCAGAAGGCCCACTACCACGGCCCTCTGTGCTCTCTTGAGCCCCCTACAATGACATAGGTACCCCCTGAGCCTTAACAGACTCGCAGCCACTTTCAGTGCTGCGGTGCTGCCACAACCCGGAGGAACAAGCCACTGTGTGGAGGTGTAGCAGAGATCTAAGGTTAAAGTATAGTCCCAAAGTCAGTGCATTATGGGGACCATTATGGAGCCTATTTACTATCTATCATCTATCTATATCTATCTATCATCTGTCTATCTATCTATCTATCTATCTATCTATCTATCTATCTATCTATCTAATCTATCAACTAATCAATCTATCATCTATCTATCATTATCTGTGTAAAGTTACATCATCTTGAATGAATTTTTTTAAAGTATAGGTTTTTTTTTTTTTTAGTTAACAATCTCTTCACCTCTTATTTTAGTGATTGATGAGCCATATATGCTCAAGTGCTATCTCATCAGAGTGTTGGGTACATAAAAGAAAACTGTGTGTGGGCAGGAAAAACAGAGAGGACCATCATTTCATGAATTCATCTTTTGAACCATGAGGCCGAGGCGGGTGGATCACGAGGTCAGGAGATCGAGACCATCCTGGCTAACACAGTGAAACCCCGTCTCTACTAAAAATACAAAAAAATTATCCGGGCGTGGTGGCGGGCGCCTGTAGTCCCAGCTACTCGGAGAGGCTGAGGCAGAAGAATGGCGTGAACCCGGGAGGCGGAGCTTGCAGTGAGCCGAGATCGCGCCACTGCACTCCAGCCTGGGCGACAGCGAGACTGTGTCTCAAAAAAGAAAAAAAAATAGTTTAGGTGAAAAGAACTGATTTCTGAGATAACTCTTGATAATCTTTTTTTCAGGATCAAGTAATGTTAATTTTATGCCCTATATATTGCATCTTTTGCTGATACCAAACCTTTAATGGTTTTTTTTTTGAGTGGGAGTCTCGCTCTGTCGCCCAGGCTGGAGTGCAGTGGCGCAATCTCGGCTCACTGCAAGCTCCGCCTCCCGGGTTCACGCCATTCTTCTGCCTCAGCCTCTCCGAGTAGCTGGGACTACAGGCGCCCGCCACCACGCCCGGCTAATTTTTTGTTTTTTGTTTTTTTTAAAGTAGAGACGGGGTTTCACCGTGGTCTCAATCTCCTGACCTCGTGATCCGCCTGCCTCGGCCTCCCAAAGTGCTGGGATTACAAGTGTGAGCTACCGCGGCCGGCCCTTTAATGGTTTAAAGTGTGGGTTTAGGCCGGGCGCGGTGGCTCACGCCTGTAATCCCAGCACTTTGGAAGGCCGAGGCAGGTGTATCACTTGAGGTCACGAGTTCGAGACCAGCTTGGCCAACATGGCAAAACCTCATCTCTACTAAAAATACAAAAAATTAGCTGGGCGTGGTGGCAGGTGCCTGTAAACCCAGCTACTTGAAGGCTGAGGCAAGAGAATTGCTTGAACCCGGGAGGTAGAGGTTGCAGTGAGCCGAGATTGTGCCATTGCGCTCCAGCCTGGGTGACAGAGCAAGACTCTGTCTCCAAAAAAAAAAAAGGGTCTATAGAATCTTCACATTTTAGAGCTGGAAAGGATCATGGAGATAATCTCCGATTTTCTCATTCTAAAGAAGAGTAAATGAAATTAAAAAATTGTGGGTGTGACTTGTCTAAGACCACATCTTAACCAAGGAGTGGTATTGTTTCTGTTTAATGTAGTCCTTACGATTGTGTTAGTGTTCAGGCTGTGTCAGAAGTAGAGCAAGGCCAGTAGAGTATGAGGACCCACAAGTCTGCGCGGCAGTTGCCTTTTGGCCTAATTGAGGTCAGAAACATGTTGATGCCCTCAGAAGAGATTTCCCCTGAAGGTCCCTCCTTTCCTTATTCCTCCTGGGAAAGGATATGGAAATTTCTATCATAGGAAGAGAAAAAGTGGCGGGCAAAGGACATCATCACCTTCTTTCTGTACCCACAATACTCTGTATGTGCCTTTATTATTCTACTTATCATATTTATCTTGAGGAAGTTTAACAAATCACACGCAACATAACGCTCCCACCCAGAGATTGATAATTCATTCCCTTCCCTGCCAAGCACCACTGCAAATAAATTGTTACTATTGGGAATATTTTGTGTCCTTGAGCTGCTTTACGAAAAAAATATTGAGAACCCCTGATAAGCAATTTGGAGCTTCAGATTGCTTTTGAGTGGGCCAGTGACTCAAGAAAAGCATTGCTTCAGGAAGATTAGCCTGTTGGAAGTATTCTAATTGGTTTGGGAGAGACGAGCAAGGGAATCGGTTAGGAAAATGTTAGTGTCTAGATAATGTCATCATGGACACAGAAAAAATAAGCCAGTTGAAAGAGTAATAATTATTATTTGATTATTGATTGGATATTGAGGTGGTCAAGACCAAGAAAGTGGCAGAATAGGAAAGCCAGGAGAAAGAGTGGTTTAGAAGTGCAGATACTGAATCGGAAATGATGGTTGTACATTCTCATGGTCAGCTTTTTGCTTCAATTTCTTTAACATGTATTGGTGCAGGCTTCACAGAGCAGAAAACACTCCTGGATGCATACTGTTAGCTGTTCAGAAACTTTCTGGACTTTCTTCCAATCCTTCTCTTTGTTCACTGCTGCCTGTTCACTGCTGCAGGTAAGGTAGGAGGAAAGAGAATATCTCAGGTGGGATCTGGTAATAAAATAAGAGGAGATCTAGTTATCTGTGGCAGCCTTATCTATTGCAACTACAGAAAACAGCTCACTTCTCTCCTGCCTGTCTCCTCATTAGATAAAAGGAAAGATTATGGGGGCAGTGGGTGGGAAGAGTAGTTAAGTTACAGGAGTTAACAGAGTTAAGTAACTATGATGATGAGCTCTTTCCCTGAAGAGCCAAGCCTGTGTGCCAAGGTGGGGCCGCTTTTGCTCAGTGTGAGAGAGGGTGTTTCCTCCATCTCTGGGGAGGAGTAGAGGAACCAGTACCTGCTGAGGTTTCCATCATTGTAGGTGGATCTTTGTTTTGCTGCCCTCTTCCTCTCTGCCACCCCCTGCCAGCTATCCTGTGTTCTGAAGTTGCTGCCTGGTACCCCAAAGCCACATTCCAGTTTAGTTTGTCCTCCTCTGACTTGCTCCATTTGTCTGTTTTCTCCTCTTTACCTACTGAGACTTCTCAGCCTGGCGTGGGAATAGGTATTAAGAGGATAACCATCTGGTGAATCTAATTCAGTCTAAGGTGTGACTTACTGACTGACTGCCAAAGGTGGGTAGGGTTGGAGAGGTATTCACTGAAGCTATTTACATTTTTTAAAAAAACACACCTTTGGGAGGCCAAGGCGGGCGGATCACGAGGTCAAGAGATTGAGACCATCCTGGCCAACACGGTGAAACCCCGTCTCTACTAAAAGTAGTCCCAGCTACTCAGGAGGCTGAGGCAGGAGAATCACTTGAACCCGGGAGGTGGAGATTGCAGTGAGCTGAGATTGTGCCATTGCACTCCAACCTGGCAACAGAGTGAGACTCTGTCTCAAACACACACACACACACACACACACTCACATACATACCAAAAACAAAAAACACCTTTTATCTAAGTGGAATTTCACGCACTGTGGTGGTAAACATTTTGAAGAAAATATTTTTCTGTATTTTTCCAATTAATACAACTTGACTGTAAAATTAACCGTAGCAAGAAAAACACTTTGTTGTCTCTAGGCCTCTTTTCCTCACCTTCTGGAGGGAAGGGACAGTATCTTGGCTCTGATTGTCCCATTTTTTGTGCAGTTCACTGAATATATATTATATACCATATATTTTACTGGGGTTCTGAGGATGCAAGGATAAGTAAGATGTGGTCTTTACTTTCAAGGAAGTCATATCTTTTGGGTCAAAGGGTAGGAAGTCATATCTTTTGGGTCAAAGGGTCAAAGGGTAGGAAGTCATATCTATTGGGTCAAGGCACAAATAATTGCAAAATAGGATGAAGAGTTTGAAAATACAGATTATCTAAAGTGTATGAAGCACCAGGAAAGAGAAACCAGTTTCTGGAGGACTTAATTAGATGTCTTTTGAATGATGTCTTAAAGAATGATTTAGAATTCATTGTATGGGAAAAAAAAAAATCTAGGCCAAGGGACCAGCACGTATAAAGGAGACATAAACACACACGACATATTTCAAGAACTGAGAAAAGTTTGGTTTAGCTGGGACATAAAGTTTATGTGAGTGAGTGCCAACAAATAAGACTGGAAAATAGGTTTGGGCTGCATGAGAAAAGACCTTTAATGCCATTCTAAGGAATTTGGACTTGATCCCTTAGTCATGGAGTGGACCGTTGAAAGCTGCTAAATAGGGGAGGAACATGACCTTAATTTTTTGAAAGATAACTTTTTTGACAGTGTACTAGATGGATTGGAGGGAAACTGGACAAAGGGAGATGAGATGGGAGAATTTGCAAGAGTCTGCAGAGGGGAAGAAACAATGAAAATTTCACAAAAGTGTCAGTGCAGTGGTAAGACTGGGAAGATAGTCATAGATACGGTGGCATTTGACTTGGCTGTTTGCAGGTTGATGATGGAGGGCGTCTAAGATGACAAGACATTTCTAGTTTTGAACTTCGGGGAATGCTATTGACTGATATGTGAATGCAAAGGGGGAGCAGTTTTTGTAGGAAACATAACAAATTTAGGGAAAGGAAGATTGAGCCTGAGGTAACTATCAACATTCAGGTGTAGATATTCCATAGGCAGCTGCAGTGTGGGTCTGAGATTAGGAGAGAAATTGTGATTTGGAAGTTATTGGCAAAAAGAAACCATGAACTACATGAGATTTCTCAGGGAGAATGAGTAGAGAGGAGGACCATGGATAAAACCTTGAGGAGCTGCAATATTTAATGAGAATATAAAAGGCTTGAGAGATAACATTGAAAGATAAAAGGGAGAACCAGGGGACAGAAGTTTCAAGAAAGCCAGTGGAGAGGAAAATTTTGAGAAGATGGGATGGCCAACAGTGTTAAAGATGTCAAGTATGACTAGAACTGCAACATTCCTTTACAATCTGGCTGTTTGTTCTGAAAAGATCCTAGAAGTACTGTTGTCTTTTGAGAACAGGGAATGAATTATCTCAAAGCTACCATTACAGTTAATACACATTGTCAGTCTTTATAGTTTAAGCATCATGTAGTATGACCAATTTTGTGAATTAAAGGATCACTGAAATTGAAATAATTTAGAAGAGAGCTGAAGGCCAGAAATTATCTATATTGAGGGGGTGGTTGAAGCCTTTAGAATAACTGGATTTTATAAAGGGGAGAGCAGAAGGTTAAGGCTGGATGGTGAGGAAACCGTCAAAGTTAGGCTTGGCACAGAGGAAAAGTACCCGGTGAAGGAAGTGAATAAGGAGTGATCTGGAGGTCTGGAAAAAAATTCAGGCAACCAAGCATGGATTGTAGCATGTTATGATTCACCTGGTAGAGTTTCCAGAAGGAGGTTCTTCCAGGTCTTGAGTTTCAAATTCTGCATAGAGACCAGGAAGAATGAGGACTAGAAATTAATGTACATGATAGTGCCACAAGATCCTGGGATATCTGGATGCAAGAATGTACTGGACAATGTGGGGGCACAGAAGCCAGACTATTTGCCATTAGGGAAGGAAAGGGTGGTGATGGAATGAAGCCATCTGTGTCTTGCACTGCTGCAGCACACACAGTGAGTATAAAAGAAAAAAGAATGGTGTGGAGCTAAGCAAGGGTGGGGTGAAGACAAGATGGTTGGGTGCAGAACATACTGGGAAACAAAAGCAAGTAGAATTTTGTAGCTCTTTAGAGGTATTTCAGAAATGTTTCCTCTGGGAAATAAAGAAAAAGAGGCCAGGTGCGGTGGCTCATGCCTGTAATCCCAACACTTCGGGAGGCCGAGGTGGGTGGATCACTTGGGGTTGGGAGTTCAAGACCAGCCTGGCCAACATGGAGAAACCCCGTCTCTTGTAAAAATACAAAATTAGCCAGGCGTGGTGGCACATGCCTGTAACCCCAGCTACTTGGGAGGCTGAGGCAGGAGAATCACTTGAACCAGGGAGGTGGAGGTTGCAGTGAGCCAAGATCATGTCATTGCACTCCAGCCTGGGCAACAAGAACAAAACTCCATCTCAAAAACAAACAACAACAACAAAAAAACAGAAAGAGAACACTCAAGGAGCCAATAAGCCAGACAGCACAGGTAGGTACCTGGAAGGAGAGAGAAATCAGAAATAAGAGTGGTTCAAGACACAGTTCAAGAGCTCACATCAGTAATCTAGGAAACCATCTGTTGGATGAGCCATTTAAACTGTATCATCAGGAACTTATGATAAAGAACAGGCATGTGGTATCATTAAAAATGACTCAAAAAATTCTACATTTTAGAAGCATCATTGTGGCGAATGTGCAGGAAAGTGAGTGCTCAGGAAAATGGCCTTGGACAGCTGGAAAGATATGTCCTTCATTGCCAGTAAACTGGCATTCTAATGTGCACATCAGCATTGTGTGAATACAGTCACTGTAAGTCTGTCATCAAGTGTCAGGTTACCTCTGGGCATGGTAAAGTCTAGTTTCTGGACCTGCAGGGCTATGAGGAACAGATTCTGGACTGTGGTAAGTTTTTTGAAGTAATTCAAATTTATATTAAATTTGTATTTTAAAAAACCCTTTTGATAATCAGTCTAGTCTTGTGGGCAGCTTTTCATTTGCTTCATGATATATTCCTGTACCCTCCATGAGTGGTGTTAGGAAAAATGTCAGTAAGTATTACTTCTAACAGTTAGGGGGTAAAATAATTTACTCACTGTATTCACTCAAGAGCTGATGATTACAAATAGAAAAATAGTTTTAGGAAATGTGAAGCTTAGAGAGAACAAACACAAGTCATTCTTGCTGCCACTCTCCTGTACTCATGTCAGACATTACTAATTGATAACACATCTTCCCGCTGAACCTAGACTGGCTGGAGAATTATTCTTAATAAAATTAATCCAGGAAGCCCACAACCAATTGCCTGAATTGACCCATGTGAATAAAAACTCTGCCCTTTCTTTCTTTCTTTTTTTTTTTTTTTTGAGACGGAGTCTTGCTCTGTCGCGCAGGCTGGAGTGCAGTGGTGCGATCTCAGCTCACTGTAACCTCTGCCTCCCAGGTTCAAGCGATTCTCCTGCCTCAGCCTCCCAAGTAGTTAGGACTACAGGCATGTGCCACCACGCCCAGCTAATTTTTGTATTTTTAGTAGAGACGGGGTTTCACCATGTTGGCCAGGATGGTCTCAATCTCTTGACCTTGTGATCTGCCCGCCTCGGCCTCCCAAAGTGCTGGCATTACAGGAGTGAGCCACCGCGCCTGGCCCCAAAACTCTGCCCTTTCTAGTGTAAATGAGTTGCTAGGAATTCTGGTCATCAAAATTACAGAATTCAGCCGGAAAGAACCTAAAGTATGATTTATCATTTGAGTTTAATGTCATGGGGGAAGCTAAATATGCTCTTTGGCCAAAAGTCTGTGGATATTCTGACAGAAATAATACCAGACTGGATAAATAGACAAATGATCAGGACAGAATTATCTAGACCAATAATGCATTCACTGTTATGGCTTCAACCAGAATAGAATTTGCAAAGGATATTAGAGGTCATTGCCAGGCTTCACCTTCCAGCATTGCCTATTACAGGGTGTATGGTAAATTGCTTAATCTCTTTTAATCTTCATGTGAGAAATAATATCCAATTCATAAATCTGAGAATACCAATTTAGATAACACATACAAAGTGTTCTTCTACAAAGTGTTCTACACAGTGGGTACTCCTAGACATCTGTCCTTTCTTTCTTCTCTTGTTAAATATTCAACACTAAACGGAACCCCTTATTAGATATCTCCAGTCTCTACTAAAGTATTTCTAGTGATGAGAAACTCATTGTCTCACGAAGCACTCCACCTTCCTTTGAAGTGCTCTAATTATTAAAAAGTTTATCTTTCTCTTTAACTGAAATCTGCCACAGAGAATATAGCTTTGCTGATGGAGAATCTTTTGGGTATTTGACAAGATTACTCTGTCTTTCCAAGTGTTTTATTTTCCAGGTTATGGATCACCGGTTCATTCAACTGTTCCTTAGATGACGTGGTTTTCAATTCCATTAGCATGTAGGTTGCCTTAACTTGGATCACTTCTAAATCCGTAGGATTAATCTGACCTCTCTTTTCCCGTTTCTAGTATTAGCTTAGGGAATATTTTTTAAGGAATGCCTGCTAACTGTGTTTTATCCCATTGCACTTGATCACCAGCATAATGCTACTTCCAAATATATAACACAGAATTTATTGTTTTCATATTTAAATTTATAGAAACTATTTAAATTTAATAATTAATTATTAGTAACATATAACCCCCCCCCCCCCACTCCTTGGTTTCAGGGTTTGGTTTCAGGGTGGCTCAGGTGTCTTGAACACATTTGTAATGGAAACTTGATAAACTCCCATTTTGGGTTCACCCTCTTTTCTTGGGTGTGGGGCCAAAGTTTGTCACTTAGATTAACTAGTTGGCTTGAAAGCTATAATTATAATTATATTATATTAAAATCACATTTCTGTATTGCCACATCTAGTTATTGCAAAATCTAGCAATACACCTTGGATTTTTATTTCCCTCTAAGCAGACTTTCCCTGATGATTCATATTTTTTCTTCTGGGTTGTTCAACTCTTAGGTGTTGCTGTTGTCCCACTGCTGAGTAGGACATTGTTCCCGACAAAGATTGATCAGCGGGTAATTTACAATATTGTTGGTTTTGTTTTTCTGTGTCTCATTTGCTGTATCATAATGATTAACACACATTATTATATTATTATTTCTAGATTTGATTAATAGAATTTTGGGTGACTCATACTCCAGCTATACCTATGTGACAGCATAATTGGATCCAAAATGAAAAATTCAATCAATATAGGCTTTTATTTTAAATTGTGCCAAATGAAAGGCTTAATTAATAATTTTCATTGGATTTTAGCTAATCCGTTTACCTGAATTTTTCAATCATGTGTTATGAATGTATAAAGCTAATGTGATATTTCTAAACATCATTTCAACCTACATATATTTGGCATGCCCACATTTTCTGTCAGATGCTACATTAAGTACTGGGGACTTATTTCTGGATGGCCACTAATACCTGGCCCAGCCTTTGAGGAGGAATAAGACACAAAAATTCATCTTCTAAAGAGGAAGTGCAGACTACCTGGGTCAAGGAACTTAGGGTTCTTAGCTGGTGTGATGATTACTTAGTCTTATGGGAAAACACTCCAGAGGACACACTCTTTGGTCCTATTCTTGCCAATCCACTCCCATTTAATACCATATATTGAAATTTTATGTACTCCTCAAGGCTCTGCTCAGATGCCTTTCTGCTGTAAAGAGTGGTCCTCATATCCCAGCCGTTCATATTACCTCCCTTTTCCAAACTTCTGTGGCAGGTCACTTTATACCTGGCGAGGCAAGGTTATTTGCATACCTGACTAGTCCGCTCTCATTTGCTTCCATAGTGACCAGTGAATATTAGTTTGATTGAGAGAAAAGTGTATTTTACTTATTTATTTTTAATTTTTATTCCTAACTGCTAGACCACCAAAGAGAGATAGAACAGTGTTTTTTAGATAGAACACCTCGTTATTAAGGGAGAACAAGTTCTATTTTGATCTGGATTGGCAGGAGTATTACATTTTCAGACTGAATATTTTCATGCAAAGCCAGTGTTCCATCAGTCATTTTAAGAGAACTCAGTTTTGTATCTATAGTTAGGCGATGCCTACATACAAAGCACACTTTAATGATGAATTAGAGGATTCCAAGGTTGCCTTTATAAGTGAATATCTACAGATATTTTTTTTCTCATAAATACTACATGGAAACCAAGTTACTCTATGTTTTGAAAGCGACTTCCAGTACTCTTTAGATTTATGGGAAAAAGTCCTCAGGTTAATTTCCTTAAGAAAAAGCGTCATGAATTAAAAGACTGCTTGTTGAAACTGAAGATCACTTTCTACTGAGTCACCAGATATTAAGCAATATGATTTATATCAACATACCTTGTGAAATTGTCAAGTTAAAGATTGTACATATTAGATAAGAAAATTTTATGTCCCCATAGAGTGACAGGTATCTTGAGGGTTTTCTGGAAATATTAATTGAATTCAACAAATATCTCAGTAAAATGCAAACAACTTCTTTGGATTTTTTAATCTCAAACAGCCAGCCTAATTTCTTTATTAAGATTTAAGGAGAAGGAAGTAAGTGGAATTCAATTTCATATGACGCAAGCATATTTTAAATAGAGTAACCAAAACAAATAGATTCAAATGGAATCTATGCAAACCATCCTCTTTGCTTCCTTTGTGATGGACACTCCTTAGCTGCTGTGCCTTAATAAGGTAGGGTTTCTTCGTTTAGTCTTTCCAAAGATAAGTGTTGGAAAATTTAGAGTTAATAAATCAGTGGATAAAAATTAAATGAATATTTCAAGAAAATAATAGAAGAAATATATCGCCACCATTCAATGTTTGTGCAACCAGTGTTTATTGAGTGCTTTTAATGGTACCTAGAGAGTAATACAGGTGGCCTAGCACAAGAAATTTGGGAGGCTGAAGTGGACAGATCGCTTGAGCCCAGGAGAGTAATACAGGCATTATTCCAGCTTTTATTGAGTGAATACTCTAGCATTTGTACGTAATTCTGTGCAGATATATTCAACCAGTATTCATTGTCTCCTATGCAGTAGGGTATATGTGCTGTTTTAGGCACTGTGCTAGATGCCAGGGCTACAGTGGAGGGCAAAACAGACATGGCCCCTGCCCTTAGAGAGAATGCAGTGGTAGAGCCAGACATTATTTCAATATTCATACAAATAAATGTATAATTGCAAATTGTGCTAAGAGCTGTGAAGGATAACTACAGTATAGTATGAGAGGGTAGAATAGGAGAACCTGACTTGGTTAATGAGGGGCATTTGAGTTAGGACCCAACTGGTGACTAGGATTGTTAACTAGGCCAAAATGGGAGAGGAGGCCCATTGAAGGTAAAGAGGGAAAGTTTGTGAGAAGCTGCCAGAGTGGGAAGGAGCATGGCATTAGAATTTACTTGACTGTAGTGTTGCTGTCACTCAGTATATATATATCAAAACCTCATATACTGTATATCTTAAATATATACAAAAATAAAGTAAACAAGACCAGTAGGTTTGGTGAAGATAGAGGGGGAGAGAAGGCAACGATTTGAAAGAGGGTAGAGGGAGCCAGGCCAGGCCATACCTTGCTGGGTTTTGGTCTTTATTCCAAGGGCAATAGGAAGCCTTTGAAGGCTTTTAAGCAATGGAGTGACTGGATCAGCTTTTTCAAAATGATCCCCCCAGCTCTGGTGGAGAGAGTGGAAGAGAGATGGGTACAGATGGAAGCTGTGTGGTCAGCCAGGAGAGAGACATAATAGTAGCTTGGATGAGGAGGCAAAATACCAGATATGGCCAGGATATGTATAGGTATCTGTTGAATGAATGAATAAATAAATCTAGGGATTCAGGAGACTTGGAGCTTGACCTAGTTAAAAAGCTACAATTGAAGGATTTTTAGACCAACATTGATAGAGGAATAATTTTTCTTGGATTGTTTAGTTAAAGTTCAATTTGGCTGAAAGGTAAAAGTCAGTTAAAATAATGTTTTATTATTCGATGATTTTTTTTCTGACAAAATGAAACATAAATTAAATGATCCATAGTGATCCTAAATAGATTTTTAGTTCAGAGATAAATTATCATAAAGACATAAGATGTTTGGATATATGTGTATAGCAAGTGTTTTACGATACATATTCTACATGTTGGGAATGTAGTTTTATATGATTAAGTTTTCAGAGTGCCAATGCTTTGGAAAATGCAGCTAAAAAGTCTCCCTGTGGACAAATTGGCAAATAATTGTGTAACATGCTACTTCAGCTTTGTCTCTTTGGTGTTATAATATTATATTGTCCTTTAGCTCCTCAGAAATGATCTCCTCTGTCATGCAACTGTTCCCTGTGTACCCTGGAGGTGACAGATAATCATAATAATGATGACTAAAACTTTCATCAGGTTCTCCTCCCTATTGAGACCTTCCTTTCCCTTGAGCAGTTTTTGTCTTCCCACTGGCCAGCGTTCAGTTCTATCTCCTTCAGCTCTGCAAGCTGTAAAAACACCTTCCAGAGTCACACAGCGGAACTGAGTAAAATTCTCCTAACTTCACATCACCCGAAGGACTTTTTCTTACCCCCAGCCTCTGAGTAATAACACTGAGAAAGACTTCATTGTTGTGCTTTCCTATAACACCGCTGCTGGATTCTGATTAGCCTGGATCTAATTCTGCAGTACTAATTTTTGTTCCAGGATTATCTCTGTTGGATGCTGATTGTATATATTTGTATTTTTAAAATGATAAACATTTATTGTATTATTTATCAGCCTACTCAGTTGCATATTAGATAGGCTAGGGAAGTTTAACACTAAAATTATCATCCAGAATCAGCACATAAGGTTGTTTAAAATGGGTATCCAGTGAAAACACCATAAAGCACCTTGGGAGGTACTTTTTATCCAATGTAAAATGTAACATACAATGTAAAAACTGTATGAAACTATCATGTATTTGCCTTTAGTTCATAAAAACTGAGGTTATTTTCAATAGACTATGTAGAGACTTACATATAGTTGGTGCTAAATAGAAGCTTGTTGAAGGAATTGAAGCCATCCTCACAGAATTAAGAATTCTGGACAGAAACGTAGTTATAATTAAGCTTTAATCAGGCTGCACTTTGACCCACTTCCTTGTAACTAAAAATCAGATGACCTTAGATACTGACCATTTGCATCACCATTGTTCCTGTAGATAGAAATTCTAGTGTCAGAATCATGAGGCTTTTGTTTAAGAATTGCTTAAATGGATCCCGAATTACTGTGGAACTGCTAATGCCAACCAATTTAAAGACTCCCACAGACAAACCAAATGAGCACAAGAGTACAGTTTCCTTCTCTCTCTGTCCGGTGACTTCACCCTGTACTCTTCAACTAATCAACAATCTCTATGCTTTGGCTCACTCCAAAACTCTTAAAACCCTAGCCCCAGAGTCCTCGAGAAGACGGATTTGAGGTTTTCTCTTTTCTCCTCATTTGGTGGCCTTACCATTAAACCTCTGTCTCTGTTGCAACCTGGCGCCTCTGGGTATTGACTTGCTGTGAGCATCCAGGCAATGAACCTATTACAGCTACAGAATGAATACACAAATAAATGCATATGTGATGCCCCTCTCGTATACATAAATATGCCAGTGGAGAAAACCAAACAACACGTGTTCTCGCTCTTAAGTGGAAGTTGAACAATGAGAACACATGGACACAGGGAGTGGAGCATCACACACTGGGGCCTGTCGGTGGGTAGGGGGTTGGGGGAGGGATAGCATTAGGAGAAATACCTAATGTAGATGATGGGTTGATGGGTGCAGCAAACCACCATGGCACGTGTATGCCTATGTTACAAATCTGCACGTTCTGCACATGTATCTCAGAACTTAAAGTATAATAATAAAAAATAAAAATTACACTTCAACTTGTCAAAAAAGTTATACTTGTTGCTCTGTTTATTTTGAAACGTGAAATTGCAGCCTTATGTGATTTCTTTAAAATCCCATGTTACTTGCAAATAAATGAAATATTTCAAAATGAGTACACTTAGCAGAGACTTAGTAGTGTATATATAACCTCAGGAGATCAATAAGTGCAAGTCAGTAACTAAAATGACCATATTCTGACCCACCAAGGTCATAGCGTCCTGTGTTTACGGTGTTTTTAAAGATTTCAAAATGCCAGGCTAATGTGATTATATGTGGTATTATTGTTGTCTTTTTGTACAAAGTGAGTCATCTCAAGTTGAGTAACTTGTTCTGAGCAAGATAATGACTCACTGAGAAAGCCTGAAATACCATCTAAATGGCTTCTATTGGAGCCCACTGCTGCCTGTGGACTGTTTTATCAGTGTGGCTTATTTAGTGGTCTGCTTCTAAATTGCGTATTTGTTCCATCATTTTGAAGAAGAGTTGCATTTCATTAAGAATATGTACATAGTGAAACAACAATGACATCTTTTAGCAACTAGAATTCACAATGAATTTAATTCTAAAGAAGAGTAGTATGCAGAATTTTTTTCCTGAAAAGCTTGATGCTCATGTTTTTACAGTCTATAAAGTTAAAATATCTATTCTGAGTTTTGCAAACAATTTATTGCATGTGTGTAAAACATTGCATTTATTTATAATTCTGCTATATTATGCTAATTTAAGAAATAAACCCTAAAATCATGCATGACAATTCCCAAGAATGCTAAGCTTTTTTCTGAGACAGAGTCTCACTCTGTCGCCTAGGCTGGAATGCAGTGGTGCGATCTCAGCTCACTGCAAGCTCCGCCTCCCAGGTTCATGCCATTCTCCTGCCTCAGCCTCCCGAGTAGCTGGGACTACAGGCGCCTGCCACCATGCCCAGATAACTTTTCTATTTTTAATAGAGACAGGGTTTCACCGTGTTAGCCAGGATGGTCTCGATCTCCTGACCTCGTGATCTGCCCGCTTTGGCCTCCCAAAGTGCTGGGATTATAGGTGTGAGCCACTGCGCCCGGCCCCAGTTTTTCTTAATTTATTTTATATACTCTGTATTTAGTTGTAGAATCCTCCCCTTCAATTTGAGCAGCTACATTAATATTAGCATTTTAGACAGGCACCATGGTTTGCACCTGTCATCAGGCATCTGACATTTGACTAAAATGGCAGGAGCCTGAGGTGGGAGGATCACTTGAGCCCAGGAATTTGAGGCTGCAGTGAGCTATGAGCACACCACTGCACTACAGCCTGGGTGACAGAGAGCGACCCCGTCTCTGAAGAAAGCATATCTTATAGTTTCAAAGTGCTTTATGGCTTGTTAAGCTCCTTCACAGAAATTGGCTTATTTGATGCTCACAACTTGTGATAGAGGGAAGATAAATATTATTCCCCCCTCCCCATATGTCAGGTGAGAAAAGTGTACATTTTCTTTACAAAACTGGAATAATTTAGGATTGTGCATGAAGGAAAGAAAAAGAATAAATATGTCTGGGGGAAATATGTAAACCAGTTCATTTCTTTAGTTGTGGAGAGACTTTGTTTTTTTCTTTGCATAATAATAGCAGGTAATATTTAGTGCTTACTATATGCCAAGTGTGAATTGACCCATAGAATTCTCATAATTAGGGCGTGAAGCAGGTATCCTTTTTTGCCTTGATTTTAGGGAGCAGAGAACTATGGAACAGAGAGGTAAGTAAAACCATTAGAAAGTGCCAGAGCTGGGACCCAAACTCAGGCCTTTGAACTGTGCTTTTAACCTCTGTGCTCAGTGGTGTACTGGTCTAAAACAGTTTTCTGGGAAATACATTTTAAAAGCCCAAGTTCCATTTGTGTAAATACTCCCATCATGGCCAATTTCAAGCTGCCCATGGTTTAATAGCCAGCTTGGAAAACTCCTGAATATTTACTGATCGGTGGTTAAGAGCCAGCTTGCCCTAGGACACCTCTGACGATCCTACATGGCCTCTCTGCACCTGTGGACAGTATCGTCTGAAGAAAGAATATTCAATTATTATTTTAAAATTGACGATTGAGTTAATATTTACTTACAATGAAATATATTCGTTTTAAATGTGCAGTTTGAAGAGCCTTGCTAAATGGACCCATCACCACAATCAAGATACAGAACACTTCCATCAGTCCCAAAGGTTCTCAGGTGCCCCTTCCAGGTTAACAAGTTAATTCTCACTCCTCCCACACCTTTCAGCTCAGGTGACCACAGAGCTTATTTCTGTCACTATAGATGAGATTTTATCTTTCTGAAAGTTTCATATAAATGGAATCATACAGTATGTATTCTTTTGTGTCTGGTTTTTTTTAGCTCAGCACAATCTTGGATTCAGTTCTAAGATTTAAGAAACATTTACTACCCCATAAAAAATCATTTACTCAGCTATGTGAATAAGAATTTCATTTTCATTTGATATTTGAGTATATTTTTAAAGCCTGAGTAGTTATTGATTGGCTGGTTTTCTTTAAATAATTGCTAACTTTCTTTTTCACTTTATGCCTTATAGAACTGCCTCCTTACTGGTGAGCTTTTTGGAAACTAATTATTAGTTAAATAAGACAATATTAATTTACTAAGTCGATCATTGTAAAAGGTTTGCTTTTTTTCTTCTTTCTTGTTTTAAAAGATAAACCTTCTAGTATCAACACATCTCAAGTGGCTTGAACACGCAGGCTTAGCTTATTTTTATTTTATTTTATTTTATTTTATTTTATTTTATTTTATTTATTTTTTGAGACGGAATCTTGCTCTGTTGCCCAGGCTGGAGTGCAGTGGTGTGATCTTGGCTCACTGCAACCTCTGCCTCCTGGGTTCAAGCTATTCTCCTGCCTCAGCCTCCCTAGTAGCTGGGACTACAGGCTCACGCCACCACTCCTGGCTAATTTTTGTGTTTTTAGTAGAAATAGGGTTTTGCCATGTTAGCCAGGCTGGTCTCGAACTCCTGACCTCAGGTGACCCACCTGCCTTGGCCTCCCAAAGTGCTGGGATTACAGGCGTGAGCCACCGTGCCCAGCCAGTTAGTTTACTTTAAAGTTCATTTCTTGAGACTCCAGAAGATGGCACTCTTACAAAGCCTAAAGAAATAAAGCTTTGGCTTTGTTTTTCTAGGTGGTTGTTTTTCTAGGTGGTTCCTTCCTGCTGTGACCCATTTGCAAAGCCATTTGTTTGGGAGAATATTTATTTTTTTTTTCTGATTATCAGAGTCATATATGCTGTTTGTTAAACATTTTAATAAAGGTATTCTTCAAACCCCTTGCTAATCCCCAAGAGATAACTACTATAACAGTTCAGTAAATATACAGTATTTTCCAGACCTTCCACTAGCTTATACATGCAATATATGCATATCAAAGTAAAAATTTAAATTTGTAAAATTTTAGATTTTAGGATAATCATAAACAATGTTCTTGTCTTTTGCTATAGGATTCTTTATTCAGTTTTTTTTTTTCTTAGGAGTTCTTTTCTTTAAGGACAGACCTTCCACTTCTGCAATTCATTACTTGCCGAGTCCAAAGGGACCTCTCACATCTGTGTTGAATTAGGGCTTGTGGCCTAGTGAATGAGGGCTAGACTTTCATGATAAGGATGCTGCTATGGTGTGAAACTTTTTGTCCCCCCTGTATTTGTATGTTGAGACCTAATCACCAATGACCCAGTATTAGGCGGTGGGGTTTTCGAGAGTGGATTAGGTCATGAGGGTAGAGCCCTGGCAAAGGAGATGATTGTCCTTATAAATGAGGCCCCGGGGCGTTGCTTTGTCCCTTCTGCCATGTGAGGATGTATCGAGAAGCTGTGTATGATCCAGAAAGCGGGTCCTTATCAGACTCTGAAGCTGCCTCCAGAACTGTGAGAAATAAGTTTCTCTCATTTTTAAGCCAACCAGTCCGAGGTGTTTTGTTCTAGCCGCCCGAAGGGACTGATAGATGCCGTGCTAGTTGCATTTCTTGTCAGTGAGAACAGGACAAAGTGAAGTTACATAATAAGAAATGTAATGCTTCCTTTGCCAGGTGAAGACTTATAGGACATTTTGGCCGAGATAGTATCAGAAAAGGACTATTATTTGGGTCTTGCTGGCTGTGCCATGAAATCCTAGCCATTGGAGCTTCAGTGGGAAATTTTGTGAAATCACGAATTTTTTTCAGATAGCTTTTTCGCCCATGATATATAACCTTGCCGGTAGCTGACTTCCCTGAGAGCATACAGTCCAGGAGACCAAGGAAGAACTGAAAGGCTTTTGTGACCTATCTTTGGAGGTCATATACTGTCACTTCTTCAATAAATCTGCTCCTCATTCATTGTGGGAGGGAACTACACAAGGGAATGATGACCAGGAGGCAGGGATCACTGGCACCAACCTGGAGGCTGCCACAAGTCACCAATGTGTAGATGGTATTTAAAACCATGGGATTGGCCGGGTGCGGTGGCTCACGCCTGTAGTCCCAGCACTTTGGGAGGCCGAGACAGGCAGATCATGAGGTCAAGAGATGGAGACCATCCTGGCCAACATGGCAAAACCCCGTATCTACCAAAATTACAAAAATTAGCTGGGTGTGGTGGTGCGTGCTTGTAGCTCCAGCTACTCGGGAGGCTGAGGCAGAAGAATCACTTGAACCTGGGAGGTGGAGGTTGCAGTGAGCCAAGATCACACCATTGCACTCCAGCCTGGGCAACAGAGCGAGACTCCCTCTCAAACAAACAAACAAACAAACACACCCATGGGATTAGATCAGGGAGGAGAGGCTGGGGAGGGATTAGATGAGGTTACCTGGGGAGGGGTTATAGAGAGAAGACAAGAGGATTGAGCCAACATTCAGTCACAGAGAGGTCCGAGAAAAAGCTGCCTATGGAGTGATGGCTTTGGGAGCTTTGTGGTAAAAAATTTCCAAGAGAAGGGAATGCTGAGAAACTATGGTACTAGCTAATAAATGACCCCTGCATTTATACTTGTGCAAAATCCTTTCCCCTTTGAGTCTCACACCATTCCTATGTAGTTGTAAGGAAAACAGATGTTATTTAAAGCAGTAACTATTTGCAGACACTTTTGAGCACCAGGGAAGTAGAATCCTTTATTTATTACTTGGGTGCTGTGGACCTTGTTCAGAGGCCTTGATAATCCTTTTGAGTCTGAAAGGTAAAGGTCCCCCTAGGATGTGTGCTGGAAGGTAAGGGCTAGACAAAGAGAGCTGAGCATACGATAAAGTGAGATGAGTGGAAGATCTGAAACCATTAAAAAATATTTTTTTCTTTTCTTTTTCTTGAGACAGGATCTTACTCTGTTGCCCAGGCTGGAGTAAGGTGGCACGATAACAGCTCACTGCATCCTTGACCTCGCCAGGCTCAGGTAATCCTCCCACCTCAGCCTCCCAAGTAGCTGGGACTACAGATGTGCACCCCCACACCCGATTAATTTTTTTTGTTTTTTGTAGAGACAGAGTTTTGCCATGTTGTCCAGGCTGGTCTTGAATTCCTGGGCTCAAGCAATCCGCCCATGTCGGCCTCCCAAAGTGTTGGGATTACAGACGTGAGCCATTGCACCTGGCCATATAAATAGTATTAAAAGGAAAAGCTGCATACTGAAGCAAATCAGCTTAAGTTGGCTGACTAGCCATTGGCTTTTGGACTCAGTTCTGGAATTTCTCTTGTCTAGCACAACTCCTCCCTCTCCCTTCTGCTCCTTTGACATTCCTTATTCCTTATTCACCACGTCTCCTTGTTTCTTCATCCCACTTTGGTTTCATACAGTAAATAATAATAAGACACAAATATTGAGTACTTTCTAGGTGCCAATAGTTTCCAGGTTCCTAGTGCTTTAGGTACACGACCTCATTTCATCTTCACAAAACCCATGCCATGAAGCAGGTGCAGGCATCGCTATCATTTCCACTTTAAGAAACTGAGGAACACAGAGGTTAAGTTACTTGTTATTAAGTAGCAGAGCCAGAAATTGAACCCAGTGTGATGTTAGAGGCCAGGCTCTGAATCATTGAATTTTGCCCATTTTCCTTTTAGGGTTTTGAATTTGGCAACCCATGTTGAACCACCATCTACTCAGGCTGAGACGTTGGCTGCCTTTTTCCCTAATGCAGAACATGATTTCTGTTATTGACTTGTGGGTCTGACCTGCCCCAGTGGAAACCCCACCCTGGGCCTCACTGCTGCCAGCTAGGAAAAAGGAGAGCAGAACAATGTTTGTTCACACCCTCTGTCTTTTCACAAGTATTTGCCCTGTTCCCTTTCTCCCTCGTCTGCCTGGATGATTTCTTTATGTGGCATTTCATTGCCCCTCTTGGAAAATTGTTCACTTCTCCTTCCATGTGTCCTTCAAAGTTCTTTTCTTTTCTTTTTTTTGAGACAGAGTCTCACTCTATTGCCCGCTGGAGTGCAGTGGTGCAATCTCGGCTCACTACAACCTCCGCCTCCCGGGTTCAAGTGATTCGCCTGCCTCAGCCTCCTGAGTAGCTGGGATTACAGCCACCTGCCACTGCTAATTTTTGTATTTTTAGTTGAGATGGGGTTTCACCATGTTGGCCAGGATGGTCTTGATCTCTTGAGCTCGTGATCCGCCCGCCTCAGCCTCCCAAAGTGCTGGGATTACAGGTGTGAGCCATGGTGCCCAGCCCTTTGAACTTCTATTAAACAGATCTCACTGTATCACCATTCTTGGTAGGTGTTTATCTCTGCCCTCAACCGTGAGCTCCTCAAGGCAAGGACCATATCATATTCATCACTGAGCCTCCAATCTGGCACACTGTAGGGGCTCAGCATTTCTTGACTGCATGAACAATGGTGCCAGAAAATGAACAGGACAACTCTCAACTGCTGTAGTAGACAATATAATTTTGCTAAAACCTTGATGGGCTTACATAAAAAGGCCAGAACTTCTAAAAGAATCTTCTTTTAACTTAATCCTCAAACCCTGACATCTTCATCCCAGTTTTTATCTACATTATCATTATTATTATTATTAATGTTTTGTAGAGATGGGGGGGTCTCTCTATGTTGTCCAGGCTGGTCTTGAACTCCTGGCCTCAAGCAATCATCTTGCCTCTCAGCCTCCCAAAGTGCTGGGATTATAGATGTGAGTCATTACTCCCAGCCTCTATTTTATTCGTAGTATTTCAAAAACTTCTCTCTATGCTCTTGACATTCTTGTTGGAATCAAGAAGGCATACATTTCACATTATTACCATTCATCTTTTATTACAATTAACTCTATTAAAACAATACTACTTGATTAAAGCTCTATGATTAAAAAATATTCCAGGTTACCAGAAGAAAGTTCATTAAAAGACTACTCCAGATCCAGAAAGATATAAGGTAATTTTGATTTGTTACAAAGACCAACATGACCAAAATGACTTGTGACTGAATATTGTTTCAGAAGGGCAAAAAGGATTCAATGTGAATAGGGAATCCAAAGAAAATGGAACAGACAAAAATAGAGATTGAAGTAATACAGCATGTTACTCTGAAGGGAATAATTTCTATTTGTAAATTTCTTGTTCCTAAGGAACCAATCATGGGGCAGATCTTGTGAAATTTTACATTAGTTCTTCAATTTCCTGAACTTGAGATGAGACCACCTCACCATTCACCATCTCCTGCACAACTGTCTTGATTTTTCGGGTTTTGGTTGGGTCTAAAGATAAAAATGGAATAAGGGGGCAAAAGTTAGTGTTTCAAATATTAATCCAACACTGGTTGTTTAATGTAGGCTTCTAAATTAAGCATTGGTTGATACAATTCATCTAATTAAACTTTCAAAAGTAAATTTTACTTCTCAAAAATGTGTTTTATCCAATGAAAATTAAATGTATTCAGTGTTGCCTTGTACATATATGAAAACTTTTTTTAAGAAAACATTTCAAAGGTGATTATGGTGATCATAATACCTTGCAGCAGAGTAGGTTTTTTCCCTCCTGGGATTGCCAATTTTTTAATTTTTTAATTTTAATTTTAATTTATTAAAGACAGGGCCTGGCTTTGTTGCCCAGGTCGGAATGCAGTGGCATGATCATAGCTCACTATAACCTCTAACTCCTGGGCTCAAGCGGTCCTCCTGCCTCAGCCTCCAGAGTAGACAACATCACAGGTATACACCACCACACCCAGCTATTTTTTTTCTTAAGTTTTTTGTAGAGATGGGGTCTCGCTATTTGCCCAGGTGGGTCACGAACTCCTGGCCTCAAGCGATCCTCCCACCTCAGGTTCCCGAAGCTATGAGGTTACAGGCATGAGCCACCATGCCCAGGCCCCCGAAAGTTTTAATACGGTATAGACTACTCGTTTTGTGCAGGAATGCATAAATGTTTTTCCTTGGCTCAGAATATAAATATACTTTAAATTAAAATTAATAATAATGCAGTATTCAATGAGATCTTACAGGTTTTGCAGTAATAAATGTGATTCTGACTTATTCTAAGTGATTCTAGGGTTTCTGCATACCTTTAGAGGAATCAGTTGACTGTGCTTGTGATTTGGAGTCTGTCACAAATAAACTTTCCTCCAAACCGTCACTGTAAGAAAACAAAGGAGATGACTTCAAAAAGTGAAGCAACCTGGCTTCTAATAGATCTGGTCTCAGAAATTAGATTTCCCAATTTGTAGGCCTGAGTTCTTCCAACTAGTGCAGACTCTGATCACTTTTGGAAAGCTTGTTAGAGTAGGTGGTTCAGGTGGCTACTATGTGTCCTTCTTATCATCAGGTCTTTGATATCAGAAATTGAGTGAGTGACTTTTATAGTACAGGGAGTACTCATTGAGAAACTGTTTCTGACCGTGGTGCCTTTGTTCATTGCAGCATTTTATGAATTATCAAGTAAGATAATGGGTGAAAACACTTTGCAAAGTGTAGAGCATTTCGTAAATCCCAGGCATATCTTTACTAGACTTGTGTTTGTTTGTTTGTTTGCTTTTCTGTCAACTGAAATCCCATTCCTTCTATTTCTGCTGTCCACTTTGGTCAGCCCCTGAAGGTGTTTGCAGCCTCCGTTGTCTGCTCACCCTTGGGCCTCCCCGTCCAGCAGGCGGCGGTAGGTCTCAATCTCTAACTCCAGGCGGGCCTTGACATTCAGCAGCCGCTGGTGGTCCACATTCTGGCGCTCTGCGTCCGCGCGCACCTGGAGCAGCTGTGCCTCCAGGTTGCTGATGAGCTGCTGCACCTGGGACAGCTGCGCGCAGTAGTCGCCCTCGGCTTCGGCCAACGAGTCTTCCAGGGATTTCTTCTGCACGTGGGAGGGAAATGGTATAGAAATAATGATGGAGGGGACCGAAAAGAGGAGGGTAGCCAACGGCTAATGTAATTTGGATGCAGCATTTTCTTTGGAAGTCCAAAGGATGCTGCGTCTGTTTGCGCACGAGCCTACCATGGCGAGCTGGGACTGTAGCTCGATCTCCAGGTTCTGAAAGGCGCGACGCAGGTCGGTGATCTCGCTCTTGCTGGACTGAAGCTGCTCGGTGTTGGTGCTAATCTCCTTCCGGAGCTCCCCGCTCTGCAACAGCAAAGACAGCCAGGGGACTCGAGCGCTGAGCTCGCTCGCAGGCCTTTCTGCGAATGTATCAAAGGCCTTTGTTGTTTGTGTTACCTTTTCAATGAACCAGGCTTCAGCATCCTTCCGATTCTGCTCAGCGATGGTTTCATACTGCGCCCGCATATCGTTGAGGAGCCTGGTGAGGTCCACTCCGGGGGCAGCGTCCATTTCTACGCTGACCTCGCCTGGGCCGCCCACCCGGAAGCTTTGGAGCTCCTGGGGACAGCATGTGAGAGAGAGGGGCACAGGGGTCCATTGTGACTTTAGTGGGCCCTGGATACTTTTGTCCTCCTGGGCCCCTTCCTACACACACACACACACACACACACACACATACACACACACACACACACACTCTCTCTCTTAAAAATTCTATCTTATGACTGTTGGCATAAATACAAATATATTAATGTAATATATTAAAACTTTTTTAACCTAAAAATTCATATTTTTCTTCTGATTTTACAAGAACTTAAGACATATTCATGAGTCCCTGAAATTACCACAGACCCTGGGAGCAGTGCCTGCTGTGCCTAATGGGTAAGTTGGCTCTACTTCTTGAGGGACCACGGCCTTTACATGAAAGGAGGCCTGGTGTACACTCACTGGGGTTTTCACCTGCAGCTGCCAAACTGAGGGCTGCAGACAGTACCTGGGCTTGCACGCTGTTTGTGCCACAATCATTGAAAATCCAGTAGAAACTTCCTATTGCCAGCGTCCCTTCCCTACCTAGCCTCCAATATGCACGGTGACACATCAGAGTTTTCTGGTGTGCATTATGCTAAGTATAACCAGTTTCTCTGACATATAAAACATTATATATTATTGGTAGACTTTCGTTTTAACTTTTAAAATATTCAGTTTTTTTTTTAATCACCGAATTAGGACAGTCAGCATTCCTATTGTCATTGCCTTATAATGAAAATGACAAAATCAGAAAGTGCCTCTAATTTGTTAGGCCTTAACAGGAACCACCATCACCACCACCACCACCACACACACACACACCACACACACATCACACAGAAATTTAAAACAAATGGCCATTTTAACAGGGAGACAATGTATTCTCCATACTTGTCCTGACTCCAGATTTCTAAATTTGAAATTGTAATTTTTGGGTCTGGGAGGAAAAAACAAAAAGTAGCTGAGTGAGGTTGCCCTGTCTAACTCACATCCTCGTGGTTCTTCTTCATGTAGGCCAGCTCCTCATTCAGGCTCTCAATCTGCATCTCCAGGTCGGTCCTGGTCAGGGTCAGCTCATCCAGCACCCGGCGCAGGCCATTGATGTCAGCCTCTACGCCTTGGCGCAGGGCCAGTTCATTCTCATACCTGAAAACCAAGTGCAAAGCAGTTGAGGGAATCAACACAACCATTTGAACAAAGCCACTGATCTTCAGGGCTATTTCTTGCTTAAATCTGTGCACCTACTTAATAATGGCAGCATTGCAGTGTATGATGCAGTTTTTGCTTTTGTGTTTTTCCTTTCCTTTTTTTCCCACCATCGTTTACCGTTCAGTTGAGGAGGAGAAGAAAAGTGAATAAATTATAAGGCAATACTTTCCTACCAGCAATGAATCCCAATGCCACAGCATCCCAGGGAATAATTTTCCCTTTGGCTGGCTGCCGTGGCTATAAATAGCAGCAGCCCCTCTCTAAGTGGAATTTCTAAAAGCAGTTGAAAATAAGTTACTCTTTTTGCTTAACGTTCTTCATGATTTAACTTAGAACACTGATACTTCTTTAGTGGCTTTTACTAAGATTTTACAGGTTCAGGACCATGGCCATTGCAACTTTCTGTGTGGAAATTTTGTGAAGCAAAAAGGAAATTAGTATTTCTTACCTATATCTGGGAGAGTTGAGCATGGAAAAGGAGGAAGGAATATAAAAATTAGTACATGGTTAATCTTTCCATTGTATGTGTCATCAGGAAAACAATGGTTGATACATTGAAAATTGAGGTTTAGAGGCGGGTGGATCATGAGGTCAGGAGTTCGAGACCAGCCTGGCCAAGATAGTGAAACCCCGTCTCTACTAAAAATACAATAATTAGCCGGGCTCGGTGGCAGGCGCCTGTAATCCCAGCTACTCGGGAGGCTGAGGCAGGAGAATCACTTGAACCTGGGAGGCAGGGGGTTGCAGTGAGCCGAGATCACGTCACTGCACTCCAGCCTGGGTGACAGAGCGAGACTCTGTCTCAAAACAAACAAACAAACAAACAAAAAAATAAAAAAAGACAATTGAGGTTTAGGACACTGGTAGAATTATGGTGTCAGTCACATCATAAGTTGAGTCAATAGCACACTACAAGTATCATGATCCATAGCCCTGGGTTTAAGTAACTTATAATTTAAGGACATTTAATCTGAATTGCATTAGATTCTAATTACTTTCTAGAACACCCTATGTGAATTTACCAAAACAGTAAATATATGGAGTATGTGAACTTCAGAAGATTTTATATCAATGAAGGCAGGACAGTAGGGCAGAAGACATGGTGGGACATGCCCACGATCTTCAGTTTATTCCACTCACTTCATCCTGAAGTCCTCGGCAGCCAGTCTCGCGTTGTCAATCTGCAAGAGGAGCTGGGCATTTCCAATGTTGGCTGAAATGATCTGGCAAAAGAGAGGGACACATACAAGACTGAAGCCCTAAAAAATTAGTATTATACAAATATATTTTTGACACAAAGGTAAAAATGGTGATGTTAAATGCTGTTTTATTTAGAGTTTAAGACAGTTTCATTTTTCTAAGACAATATCTGTATAAAATAATTCTGAGAAGTAAAGAAATGCAGATTTCCTACACAAAGATAATGGAAATACAATCATTTCTTGGTAAATGATAAAGTGGAATGAAACAACCTGGGATGAGAAAATTGCTGCAAGTACGGCCAAATTGGAAAATATCAAAGTTGTAGGTGATTATCACCGTAAAACATTGTAATGGTAAAAAGGAAAAAAAAAATTCCCAAAGCCCCTCCAAAAAAGATCATCTTACCTTATTCCTGAGGTCTTCAATAGGTGGATAATATTTGCTGTAATCGCTCTGTGAAGCATCTCCAGTCCCAGTTCCTCGTGTTTCATACCATTCTCGAATTTTGTTTTCTAGCTCAGTATTAGCCTCTTCTAGAGCTCGCACCTTATCCAGGTAGGAAGCTAATCTATCATTAAGATTTTGCATAGTTTCTTTCTCTGATCCAGAAAGAAGGCCTCCATCATTTCCCGAGAGAATACCTAGAGAGCCACCTCCTGGGCTGCCCCCAAATCCCATCCCCAGCCCTCCAAAGCCACCTCCACCCAAGGCTCTCCCATAACCAGCACCCAGTCCTCCTGCCATGGAACTTCCGGAGCCACCCCCAAAGCCAGAACTAGAACCAAACATGGAAGCAGCAGAAAAGCCTCCCCCACAGCTGGCTCCAAAGCCAAAGGCACTTCCCCCATAACCACTTCCAACACTGGAAGCAGACATGCCCCTGGGTCTGCCTGCTATCACACTCTGCGAAGAGAGCCGCCGGGACAGTCCGGGGGTGCGCACTGAGAGTGACATGGTGTTGTTGGAGAGATCCATAGCCTGGGGAAGGTGGCCACAGCTGGAGAGGAAGTTGTGCCAGCAAGCCAGAAAGCTAAACTTTTATAGGCTGTGAGATGGGTGTCACAGTTGAAAAGTTCACTTTCTCCACTCAAAATTGGATCCTCCCCCCAGGTTTTTGGCCAGTTCAACAAGTGAATGATTTATGTATAATGAAAATTCATTGATACAGAAATAATTGAATAATCATTTCCATTAAATATTTGTTATATGAAAAAGAAAGCTGGGTGGAGTAGAGTCTGTTGTCATAAGGAATTTTTCTTCTCCAAATTAGTCTGTTGCCTCTATTCCCAGCACTGCCTAGCGTCTTGTTCACAGTAGGAAGATAATGAGCGATTGCTGAATGGATACGTTAAATACTTCTTCCTAAACCTTATGCTTTTTTAAGTTCTTCCCTGATCTTTTCTGTTTGTTTCCTTTGGAAAATCCAATGTAAACCATTTGTTTCCTTTGGAAAAACCAATCCACTGTAAAATCCAGTCATGATCAAGCATACCTTTTAGTGGAATACAGCTTCGGAAGCAGCTGTGAAATGCGCTGGTGAAAGGTGGAGAATAAATATATTTTCCAGATGGATACGAGAATTTGCATTTTCAAGGATTTTAAAACCTTGGCATTAGGATGTTGCATGTTTCTTTTCCCTCTTATTCTTCAACTTGGAAAAGTACTATTTTTGAGTAGAGTTGTTTATAGTAGAGTTTATAGTAGAGTTTATTATAGTTGTTTCAGCAGTTTTACCTTGTCTGATTGCTCACTGCTCTACACTCAGCACTTACTATATTTATTCCTTCAACAGATATTGCCTGTAATGGTTGCTCAATAAATGTGTTGACTAGTTGAATGGATTGTGTAAACACTTCAGGTTTTATTGCCATTATCAATAAGGAGAAAGTGGAAACACAGTTTAAATTAAGAAATGATTAAAACCCCAAGTTTAAGAGGCTAGTGAACCATTTCAGTTGACTGCTATGATGAAAAAGGATAAATTTTACAATATAGAATAAATTAAATGTTATATTTTAAACTTTGTTGTGAAAACTTTGCAAAGCATGCTTCAAGGAATTGTATCCAGTATCTTTAATTTTTAAGACATAAAGTTCTTATACTTTCTTGTTTGATATGTTATTTATCTTTAAAATTGATATGGCTTATATATTGAACATGAGAACTAACGCTCTTACAGGAAATGCATTAACTTGAAAGAAGCCTGCTTTCAGAGAGAGTTGTAGATACCTGGGAACCAAGTAGTATAATTCCAGAGTGGTGGAATTCCCTTAGGAATTTAAATTGTGAGCATTTTGATTGGATAAGAAGGAATAAGGATTTTTCTTTTGCATGTTTTCTTTGAGATGATGGCCCAAGTCTCTACATGTCTCATTGCCAAATAATTCTATGTATTTTTTTTTTAAAAATATAGCTCTCTATGTATTTATTGTGGGAAATTTAGAAGATGCAGAAAACATAAAAGAGATGTATGTGTATATGAGTATTTTATATACATTTTGAACATAATTGATTCAATATAAGATTTTATAATCTGCTTTTCTCTTAAGATTATATAATTATCTATCACTTGAACTTTAACAATTGGGTACAGAACATGGATTGTGGATTCTTCGAAATTCTTTGTTGGATTCAGGTTTCTAAATTCAGTTTGCTCTGTATTTGGTGATTGGAAATAAAATTTCTGGGTGTAAATAACAGTTTTTTTGCAAAGATGTTTATACTGAATTTTATTAGTAAGGTATACACTGACTGTGTGTGCTGTAGACATATATGTATTTTGACTAGAATGGATTTATTGAAATAAAATACATTAAAATCATTGTAACGATAAAGTTCCTACCTCGTGGGAAACAGGGCCCTCATTTCTCCATCGGGGACCTCTGTTTGCTTATAGATGGCCACTAAAACTCCTTTCAATTTGGTATATTTGGATTCTGCATTTTATTTCATTCTAAGGAAAAGTTTTAAAAATATCACAAGTATTCTAGATTTCTAAAATAAAATTGAATTCTTATTGATTTAATAATACATACCTTTCATAAAAAGGAAGATTTTTATTTTTATTTATTTACCATTACTGGATTTTTTAAAAAAAATTTCAACTTTTATTTTAGATTCAGGAGGTACATGTGCAGGTTTGTTACGTGTATATACTTCATGATGCTGAGGTTTGGGTACAGCTCATCTCATCACCCAGGCAGTAAGCATAGTACCCAATAGTTGTTTAACTTTTGCTCCCCACAGTAATTCCCAGTGTCTATTGTTGGCATTCTATATGTCCATGACTGCCCAATGTTTAACCCCCAAAAAGGAGGCTTTTAGAAGGCTTTCCATACATTTTAAAGTGGAGATTGAATCTATCTGGTAAAGATTAATTTCTCAGCAAAATTATTGGATACCTGTGAGATCATTGAGATGTTACTTACTTAATACAAACAATTAACCATAAAAATTAGCAAATATTTGGCTATTGTTTGTTTTTCCATAAGCATATGCAGTACTTTTTGTTTCTCTTACTAAAACAATAACCTGATTTTTTTGGACATTTCAATAGCAGAGATAATACGTGAAGTAAGCCTGTAACTGTTACACAACTTGAATTATGTCAAAATGATGTGGTCTTTTTGAAAATTAAATCAAGTATTTCAACCAAGCCAACATGAAAGTATTCAAGTACTGGGTCTGCTGTTATCTCCATCTTCAATGTCTAGTCCATTTGCCCAGTGTCTTGGACAAAGTCAGCATTCAATATATGCTTATTGATTTCTCTCTTGATAAATCAAGCTGCTGGGCCATTAATGTGTGTTATGCATGAGGAAATTTTTCCAAAATTAAAAAAGTGTATCAATAATTTAAGTATAATAATTTAAGTATTCGTGGATTCACAATGTAGACACATTCAGATGTTACTGTCATTCCAGTGTACACGTACATGCACACACACCCAGAAACATGCACTCAGATGTCTTTGCTTGGTGCCAGTGTGCAGGTGCTCCCTGCAGAGGGATCTTCTGCAGCCCCTGCTGCTCCACCTTCCCTGGGAGCCCTTTCTCCTGAGAATGCTTCTTTCTCTGGCCTTTATCTCCAATATTGGAGTTAGTCTCACAATGGTTAGCACTTGTTTTGCCTTGTAGAGTACAGACTGTCTCCTGAGGAATTCCAGACCTGTAGCCTAGATTCCCCGTAGTTTACTGCTGCCTCCTGTCCACCTGCGTATCCAGATATTATCTCCCTGATTATAGCCTCCCTGAAGCTGAGGTTCTTCCATTGTGAAGAGTCCTGAGCCAGAACTAGCAGTGCCCACTGGTGATTAGGGGACAGATGCCGAGGGGTCACACCTGAAGCCCATTGCAAACCTCCATAAGGAATACCTGGGATCAATTCTGGCAAGTGGAAGGACTGTTTTGACTTTTTGTAAAAAAAAAAAAAAAAAAAAAAAAAAGCCACTTTCCCAGGGGCACAAATGATGAACCCATGGTGAAATCCAATTATAACTTCCTTTTATATTATTACATAAGGGACAAATGTGAAGGGACATATTTCTCCCCAACCTAAACTCGTCACAAAGAGCAAGCAAGTGGGATTTCTAAATAAAGGGGGTTTAAGCAAGAGATTTGCAGAAATCACACATTTGCTATAGATGTGGAAAGAATGTAGCAACCTAAGGCAGTCTCAGCTTGAGAGAAGCCATGATCCCTTTGTTTAATTTCTTGAGAGAATGAAAACCTGGTCAGTGGAAATGCCAGTGATTTTAGCCCCATATGGAGGTTTTTACCAAGGATTCCTTAAATCTATATTACAAGCATTTTGACTGAGCTTGTCTTGTTTGAATTATCAGTTATTATGTACTTACTACTTTTTGGACACTGGGCCAGCTGAATTACAGACGTTATTTTTTAACCTTCACGGCAAGCTCTTAAAGTGGTACTGGTTTTATTTTTTTATTTTTTTATTTTTATTTTTTTGAGACAGAGTCTCGCTCTGTCACCCAGGCTGGAGTGCAGTGGCGCGATCTCGGCTCACTGCAAGCTCCACCTCCCGGGTTCACGCCATTCTCCTGCCTCAGTCTCTCCGAGTAGCTGGGACTACAGGCACCCGCCACCACGCCCGGCTAATTTTTTTGTATTTTTAGTAGAGACGGGGTTTCACCGTGGTCTCGATCTCCTGACCTCATGATCCGCCCGCCTCGGCCTCCCAAAGTGCTGGGATTACAAGCGTGAGCCACTGCGCCCGGCCGGTACTGGTTTTATTTGTTTGTTTGTTTGAGACAAGGTCTTGCTTGGTTGCCCTCACTCAGGCTGGAGTGCAGTAGTGTGATCTTAGCTCTCTGAAACCTTGAACTCCTGAGCTTAAGCAATCCTCCTGCCTCAGCCTCCCAAGTAGCTAGGACTACATACAGGTGGGCACAACAACACTGGCTATTTTTTTTTTTTCTTTTTGAATTTTTTGTAGAGATGGGGTCTTGTTATATCGCCCAAGCTGGTCTTGAACTTTAGGCCTCAAGTGATCCTTCTGCCTTGGCCTCCCAAAGCACTGGGATTACAGGCATGAGCCACCTCAAGGCGCCCAGCTTCAGGTGGTACTTTTATCCCATTTTACAGATGAGCAATCTGAGAGTCCAGATGTTAAGTGATTTATTTATGCCCCTGCAGCTAGGAGGTGGCAAAGATAGGATTCGGGCCTGCAGTGCCTTCTATAGATACCACAACCTTGCTGCTGGCAGTGACAATAAAAAGGGCAGAGGATACTCTGACATTCCCTAGCTATGACACCTGACACCAGGCTTCTGCCCTGCACATCTAACAGGAGGTGCTTTTTTTTTTTCTTTTCTTTTAAGCCTTCTCTTTGAATTTCTCAGTATATGGGCTGAGACCTAGAGAATGACTTTTCATGGCTTATAAGCAACAACATGACACATGAAATTCTGTAAACACACAGGCAAATGGGGTTTTCGTTTTAGCTTTGATGTGTAACCACATCTCCGGAGATCTTATAAGGCACAAGTTAAACTTGCACTCCCCACACAAGAACTTGATGTTATGGTTGTTAACTATTATTCAGTCCCAAGTGTCCCCCAGGACAAAGAGTTTCCATTTTACTGCCATAGAAATGAAAACAGAAGCAAATAAAATGTCAAAGGAAATGTGCCAAGTTCAAAATTGTACCTCAGTGATTTGATCACATAATATGGGAATATGATTAAGCTGTATTTTTGAACTTGGAATTGATTTTGTGCTGAAAGGTATACTTTCCAACTCTAATGCCTATGGTAAAATTTAAATAATATTGCTCAATCTCTAAAAATTATGTTTATATATTATTTATGTTTCTATACATATATTATCCTAGACTAAGCTTGTTAGGTAGGTACTAGGTCTAATTTATTTTTTATCCTGAGTCCTAGCCTAGTGTTTGGCTGAACTTCATCACTGCACTCCTAGAATGATTTTATTTGAAAGAAGTTATGTCTTAATGTGTTTGAATGTGTCATTTAAAATTCATTTCATTTGAAAATGACTGTGCCCTAATTTACTGCTATGCTTTGACCAAGATTTATTCTGAATTCAGTTATGAATGGGGAGCAACTTCAGAAGTTGAAAAGGGAAATATTTCTTCTTCAGTGGCTTTTTTTTTTAAGTGGGAGGTTGAGTTAAATAATCAAGGCTCTGCTTTAGAGGTTTTAGAAGTGAAAATAATTTTCTTTGACAGCCACATTAATGTATAAGCCAGTGGGGATGTAAAAAAAATAAACAATCTTGGGCTTGTTGGCAGAGTGATTACATAAATTGAGGCAGAGAGGAAAATGATTTTAGCCAGGGCAAACTGTTCAAAGGAATCATATCTTCCGTTTTTGTAGAGTTTAGGAAATGTTCAAAATAGAGAAAATTAGGTATGTGGTTTTTACAAGTCTTTAGATTTTTATTGAATAAATCATACACTCATCTTTTCATGTCAGGTTGGTTCGTGTCCTGGTCTTTGCAGGGATTTCTACCTGAGTTTTTTCCCGTAAGATAGACCTGTCATTTTCTGCAACTCGCTGATCCCTCGGTCTGTAACATCTTTCACTTTGGATAACATTATAAAATCCTGTGAGTGACTGAGAGAATTTTGGGTTGCTTACATTTTATGTATTGTGCTTTTGAGATGAGGGTTAAACAAGGACCCTAAGGGGCATGAGTGAGATTGACTTCTGGGCTCCAGAGATCAATGGTTCTTGAAAGCAGGGGAGAGTTTTGAAAGTGGTAGGAGACAGGAAGATGATAAAATAATACCCTGATGAGAGGAATCTTGGAAATGAGCCTAGGGGAGAGAAAACAGAGATGTTTGAAAGAGAATTCAAAACTAGAAATCACTACTAATGCTTTAAGTTGGAATTATTACTTGGGGGTCTAATCAGGTACCTGAGGCTGATCCTGATGCATATGGATGAGAACAGAGTGTCTGAGGGGGTGACTGGCCATTTTTTGATTTTGTATCACTCCATGTCATTCTCCTTTTTAGATGATTCAGAACTCTTGGTAGAAATAATCTCCAGAGCTCAGAAAAAATAGTTATTTCCATCCTAACCTCACCTCTAGGGGCTCTCTCTGAGTTTGATAGCTTCACTTCTGCCCTGACGATTTCATATAAAATGAAAAAATACATTGATGGTAATTCTAATGTGTGATAAGGACTTCTCTGGATCTGTATACCTGTCAGAAATAGGATTATGTCATTCTAGTTCTTAGCTCATATCAGAAATATAGATAGATACAAAGATTAATGCTTCACTTTCACACAGTAACTGCTGGCAGAACTGGAGGTAGAACTTCACCATCTGGTCCACATGTATGTAACTCTTACCCACTTCTTTGAAAGATTGCTTGGAAGAAATTAGAGACAGACCAAAGAAGCAAGAGGAAAAAAAAAAATCTTCATTTTTCTGATCTAAAAATAACAATTCTACTTCTTTTAACAGGTAGTTAAAAGAGGACCATCCTAAATTAAGAATAACAATCCTACCTCTTTTAACACAGTGTCATCATTGCCATATAACAGTGGTCAGGTCTAATCAGTTACAAACCCATCTGCATAGGTTTCTTATTAATAATCAGATTCACAGTCTGGTATTTGCATGTCAAAGTTTCAGACCATTCTGGAATGTGACTCAGTAGGTGAAAAAGAATTCACTTTTAAATATTCTTAACATCTTTAAATGCAATTTATTAGCTGGTGTGACTTGGAAGAAAATTAAGAAAAAAATAAGAGTGAAACCTTTTCACTTTGGAAAAGAAGGCAATGAGAATAGGTGAAAATACCTTTTCTGACAAAAGTTGTACTGAATCAAGTCATGCGTGATGTTAGCCAGCAAAGCTGGGCATTTGCCACAATTGGCTGTTGTGTCTGGCTGATGAAAATGACAATTAGAAAACAACAAAATAACTGTGGATAGGCAAGTGCCTATTTCAACTGTGAATCATGTATTGCTTTGTTATGTAATTAGTTGCTTAAGAGGGTGTCATGGTTTTAGAGAAATAGCCCTGAGGTTCAGTCTCGCTCTACTACTTGGTAACTGCATGACTTTGGGAAAGTCTTTATCTCATGTCTTCATATGAGTCCTCGTTTATCCTCATATGTAAAGTGGGGATAATATAATAAGGTTGAACCTTATTATATATGCTATATAATAGCATATAAAATTGCTATTTCCGAAAGTCAGAAACTATCATATATTGGAAGGCTTTTTAAAAAATCTTTATTCTTTCAATTTAAAATAATGAATCAAGTGCCCACTATGTGTTAGATGTTATATTACATCTTAGGAATTCAAAGTGGTACCATTCACATCCTCAAAAATTCCCAACTCTTAGAAATTATGATATATTGGCAAGTTCATATGATTCAACCTAATAGCTTCTACCTCACAGGATTATTGTGAGAATTAAATGAGAAATGCACGAAATGTTTGGCACACAGGCTCATAGTAAGTGCTCAATAAATGGTGGATATTATTGTTCTTAAATGAATCATGTAATTATTTTCTATATAATAATCAAACTCAATCCCACTTATTTGCAACTTCTGTATCAAGTTTTAAGTCCAATCTATTTACTAGAATACAATGATTTGGTGCACATTGTTTTTTCCCATAAACATTCATTTGCAATGATTGCTCACTAAAATGCAAAAAGGGTGAGGATACAATATGTGTTTTTATTGTTTTTGGACTTGGCTTCTTTCACTTAGCCTGTTTTCAAAGTTCATCTCTGTTACAGCGTGTATCAGTACTTCATTCCTTTTTATTGATGAATAAGATTCTATTGTGTGGATATATTACATTTTGTTTATCCATTCATCAGTTGATGCACACTTGTGTTTCGCTTTGGGGCTCTTATGAGTAATGCTGCTATGAACATTTGTGTATAAAAGGACACATCGTATGAACCCATTTGTATGAAATGTCCAGAGTAGGCAAATCCGTAGAGAGAGGAAGTATATTAGTGGTTGTTAGGGGCCGGGAGGAAGGGAAATGGGGGTGACTACTAACAGGTACAAGATTTCCTTTTGGGGTGATGAAGTGTTCTAAAATTAGATAGTGGTGATGGCTGCAAAACATTATAAGCATACCGAAGACCACTGAATTGTACCTTTTGTAAGGGTGAATTTCATGGTGTGTGAATTATATCTCAATAAAGCTGTTATTAAAAAAAATGAGAGACATTTCATTACAAATGTATGTTCACCATATAAAGAAAGAGAGCACCTGATAGTATATGCAGCTTATTATCAAAAGGAGACACATTTTGCCTTGAGAAGGGTTTCAGTAATGTTGTTTTTAATCTATTTCCATTTTAAGTATAGTGTACTTCACTCTTATTCTGCTCAGCATTTGTGATTGAATTTGACTCTCAAATTATTCAAAGAGCTGTGTTGAGTTTTAAAAGGCAGTAGAAGCAACAGGAAAAAACAGATATTGCTCAAAGGTTGTAGAGTTATACTGATGCTGAAAAAATCAATGAGATTAACCAAGAAATTGGCTCAATAAGAAACCAGGAACTCCCAAAGGGGGTTTTACAATTCAGAAACAGGAAAAAATTAGAAAGTGGTTTATTTGCAATTTGTTTGGATTCCTCTACTTTGTGAGGTTTAGTATAATTGAAGTGTATTGCATTTTTCAGGAACATTACCTACAAATTGATATTAGGTGGTCTATAGCTTGTAATTGATGTGCTTCATGATAAAGATGGCAGTAATGATGTTTTAAATATTCTAGTGCTCATTGGATTTCATTTTTGCAGGCAATTTGCAGCTCCTCTGAGTAAAACATTTATATTCAATTACAGAGTCTGATAAATAGGATTCCCCCCACCGCACCCCTTCTAATCACTGCAAAGTATTAATAGTGCTTTCTTATGGCCGATTTCATGCAGGGAGCAAAGATAAGATTATAGCCAAATTTCTTTCAAAACCTCAGCAGCATCTCCTTCTGGTAGCTATTTAGATATTTTCTTCCACCTCTTTGACTTCAGATGACACGACCTTGCCATCCACTACTTCTTGCACGACTGTCTTAATCTTCCTGGTTTTCTTTATATCTGAATTCATATTAAACATTAAATGTTAATTCAGGCACATAACTCCGCTGATTTATAATATTCAACTTTAAATTATTATTCTTTTTACTTATTTCCTTCTTTTAGAAAAATATGTTAAACCCATCCTCTTTCTCAAAAAATCTTAAGTCCATTTTATAAATAGATGCAGAAAATGTGCTTCTCCCCAAATTTACAAATATCCTACTCTTAAAAATTCAAGAAATAAATTATCTTGAATTTAAGTGGAATTCAAATTTTGTCTTGTTTTTCCTTTTCAGGATCTCAGGATGTCTCAAGATAGCAATAGCACAGGCCAAGAAAATCACCCCATTCTGAGGAGGGTGCCCAAGTTCCCATGTGGAGGGTTTCTTTATGCCATGATAAGATTTTTAGAATCCCTGGTGTCATATCTGCTCTCTTGAGAATTGGCCTTTGCTGTGGTTTGAATGTGTTCCCTGGAGTTCATATGTGGAAAACTTAGTCCCCAATGTAACAGTGTTGGGAGGTGCGGCCCAGTAAGAGGTGATTAGATGATGAGGGCTCTTCTCTCATGGATGGATTAATGTGGTTACCATGAGAATGGGTTAGTTATTGTGAGAGTGGGCTAGTTCTAAAAGCAAGATTAGCCTCCTCTTGCTCTCTGGCTCTCATGGACACTCTTTTGCACTTCTACTTTCTGCCATGGGATGACGCAGCAAGAAGGCCCTTAAAAGATGCCGGCACCTTGATACTGGACTTTCTGGCCTCCAGAACTTTGAGCTAAGTAAACGTCTATTGTTTGTAAATTATCCAGTCTCAGGTATTCTGTCACAGCAGCAGAAAACAGACTAAAACAGCCTCACTTTACTTTTTATCAGTGGCATGTAGTTAATAGAAAGCAGCTGAGTGTCATAGAAAATGTGCAAAAATTTAGAACTTACCTTTCTCTTCCAGGGTGCTTAACTGATATTCTGTAGTTCTGTTTTTTTTTTTTTAATGAAAAGAAGAAAAAAGAACAGAAAAAAGCATTATTGCTGTTTTGAAAGTGGAAAGCACTCCTGTCTTTTATATTTCAAAGTCCGTGAATGCGTTTTATTGCTTTCATGTATCTTTCCCTTTTACATTGCTTTTATTGCAAATTTGAGCATTTTACTTTTTAACTTGAAAAATACATAGCTTTAAAACTGACCAGTTTAATATATGCTAAGAAGTTCCTCTAATTAAAATAACAAAATTACAGTGGAAGTTTAAATCTTGTGTTCTCTGTTGATATTCTTAGGTATGGTATCTGAAGACAGTTGCTGCTGCCACACTGATGATTCTCAGACTGGCTCCCGTGGACCTCAGCAGCTTATTGTCTAATCCATGAGCTCTCAATTAGAATTTCCAAAAGGTTATTATGCCTTCAATTATATATTAATGATGAAAATTAATATCAGCATAATCTATGTCATTTGGAGAATTATCTTCTAACTCAGTCCTACCACATGATCTCAAGGCTGTACTTGATATTTTGGGCGTGTGTGTACTTTTTGGTATATTTTCGTTTTATTGTTCGTGGTGAGGTGCGTGTGAGTATAATTGCTTCTGTCCTAGGGATTGCATTGGTGCTGGGTAATGAGTGACAGGGACATTAAAACAGAAGTGCATATAGACATTGACACCTATTCCTTGATTCTAAGAGCCTTACTTTACGTCTTCTCCTTCCAGAAGGCGGCGGTAAGTAGCAATTTCCTGCTCAAGCCGAGTCTTTATGTCAAGAAGGATATGGTATTCGTTGTTCTGGCGTTCCATGTCACTCCGAATCTGCATCAGCTGGGCCTCCAGAGAGCTCAACAGCGACTGGAGGTTGGCTAACTGGCTGCTGTAACGGGCCTTGGTCTCCTCTAGAGTGTGCTCCAAAGACTCTTTCTATGAGCACAAGAAAAATAGGGCATTTCTTATCTAAGGACTTGATTCAAGAGATGGGTCAATTTTAATTTCTTTAGAGAAGGATCTCTGCAGTTCATCACTGTGGGCATGGTGTATATTTCTAGCTCCATCTCCCACTCTTCCCAACTAGGCAACCTCAGCCAGCCAGCTAGGATCATTAGCTCTTGGGGTTTTTCTTTACTTGTAGCTTTGCACCTACTGTTCTCTCAGTGCGACACATCGTAGCATTGTTCTCAATATTTGCTTCCCCACTGTGTGAAGATATTATACCTCTCACTCCTTCATCAGACCTGGCCATGTGATCTGTGGCATTTCTCAATTGCAGCATTAGATTCCTTTAATCCATTGACACCTGGCTGGGTCATGTGACTGTCTTTGGTTAATAAAATGCAGGTCAAACTGACAAATGCCTTTTCTTTTTCTTTGTTTTTCTGAGATGGAGTCTTGCTCTGTCACCCAGGCTGGAGTGCAGTAGTGCGATCTCGGCTCACTGCAACCTCTGCCTCCTGGGTTCAAGCGATTCTCCTGCCTCAGCCTCCCAAGTAGCTGGGATTACAGGCACACATCACCATGCCCAGCTTATTTTTGTATCTTTAGTAGAGATGGGGTTTCACCATATTGGCCAGGCTGGTCTTGAACTCCTGACCTCAAGTGATCCTCCTGCCTTGGCCTCCCAAAGGACAAATGCCTTTTCTAAGGAGAAGCTTTAAGAGCTATCAAGTGGACCAACCATTGCTCTTTTCTTTCTGCCAGCACACTGGCATGTCCCAGGTAGGGCCTACCCCTTTAGCCTTGCCCTTGGAAGGGAAATGTCATGGTGGATGTAGTATCGTGGCTGCAGGCCACTGTGGTTTGAGGGATTCTGCTTACCACAACATAATTTGTCATGGGCTTGCTGATTTGCTTGGCCTGGAATGTCTCTAGTCCATTCTCCAGCTTAAAATTTTATCTTAAATTTTGAGATCGGGTATAATGGACACATACAGGGGAATAGCAGACACGGGGGCCTAACAGAGGGTGGAGGGTAGGAGAAGGGAGAGGATCAGGAAAAATAACCGATGGGTATTAGGTTTAATACCTGAGTGATGAAATAACCTGTACAACAAATCCCCATGACACAAGTTTAACTATATCATAAATCTGCACAAGTACCCCTGAACTTAAAAGTTACAAAAAGATCTGGTTTAAATGCCACTTTCCCTGTGAAATCTTCCAGATTTACTCTTTCCTCTGCATTCATGCAGTACATTGCCCTTTCCTCGATTTCCCTCTGTCCTTTAATTATAATCAGTTGTTCAGCCTGTTTCCCTGCCAGCTCTGCAAGGGCAAGGGTTATTTCTTGTAGGTCTTTGCATTTCTAGAGTTCCTAACAGAGGACCTTGGTAAACACATACTGGATTGAGAAAGAGAAGTTAGATGTGCTTTACCATGCTGAGATGGGACTGGAGTTCTATCTCGAGGCTCTGGGAGGTGCGTCTCAGCTCCGTTAGTTGAACCTCAGTTCCTTTTAATTCTTCAGTATTCACTGTGACCTGTTGCTGCAGAACTGCAGTCTACAGTGCCAAGAGTGAAAAAAAAATAGTTGAGGCGTGGAAATAAGAAAGAAAAGACAGAAAGAGAAAGGAAGAATGAACAAATGAAAGAGAAAATGAGTTATCTCTTTCTGGAGGAAAGCTTCTACACATTTGCTCACCCTTTAGAATTGTGTGGTTACCTGTCTCTCAAACTGTTCTTTGGCCTCTTGAAGGTTCTTCTGGGCCATGACTTCATACTTCTGCCTCATTTCATTCATGATGGCACCAAGGTTCAGGCCTGGAGCAGCATCAACCTCCACATTGACAGTGTTGCCCAGCTGCTTGTGTAGGCCATCGACTTCCTATGAAAGTGAAAATTCTGATTGATTTTAGTCTGAAGCACATTCTCAGATAAGGCTGGGCAGGAAAGACATAAGGAGTCTCATGACCTCTTTCACTGGGAATAAGTAAAAAAGAAATAAAATAATAACTTGTGTTGGGCTTATTGTGGTCCAGGTACTGCTCTAAGTCATTTAACCTACAACAACGTTATGAAAAGAAGGTAGGGCTTATATCACTATTGTCATCGTCATCATCTCTGTCACTACCACCACCAACTCTTCCCCCTTCTCCTGTTTCTCCTGCTCCTCCTATTATTAGTATTATATAGAACCATTCCATTGTTTCCAATACCCACTTCTGAATATTTTCTCACCTCCTGATGCTCTTTTTTGAGGAGAGCTAGGTCTTTATTCAGTTCTTCAATTTGAATCTCCAAATCTGTTTTATGTAGGGTTAGGTCATCAAAGACCTTATTCAGGCCTTGGAGATCAGCTTCCACTGTTAGACGTATTCCCCTCTCAGTCTCATACCTGTGGATTAATTAGTGTACAGAGATAACTGGTCCTTCTGAAGCCATTATAAGGGAGAGAATCTAATATAATGAGATAGGTTTTTAAATGTGGCTTATGAGGCGATCAATTTCAATGCTTTATAATGTCTGCCTTTATACATTCATGAAATGTACATAAGAACCTAGGAGTCAGAAAATTTGTTCAATAATATAATCTCTATAATTTGGAGTGACTGGTAAAAAGGAGGGGGGAAATAATTTTGAACGCTTCTAAATTCTAGAATTTATCTTATAAGAAGTTAAATTGTGTTAATTATTGTGTTGGCAAAGGGTTCTTATTATTGATATTAAATAATAGTTTTACTTAATGAATGTACATGATCGATTTATTTTTATAACTTTGTGAACAGAGGCATCCAAAGTGAATTATCTCAAACAGCTCTACATCCTCCTCTACAATCTTACAATACACACTCTCTGTGTGTGTGTGTGTGTGTGTGTGTATATATGTATTTGAGACGGGGTCCCACTCTGTCACCCAGGCTGGAGTACAATGGTGTGATCATGGTTCACTGCAGCCTCAACCTTTGGGGCTCAAGCAATCCTTTCACCTCAGCCTCCCAAGTAGCTGGGACAGCAGGTGTATGCCACCATGCCCAGCTAATTTTTTTGTATTTTTGTGTAGAGACGTGGTTTTGCCATGTTGCCCAAGCTGTTCTCAAACTCCAGGACTCAAGTGAGCCGCCTGCCTCAGCCTCTCAAAGTGCTGGGATTACAGGCGTTAGCCACCATGCCCTGCCCAGTTTCCTAAAATATCCAACTTTAAAAAATGACACTGCAATGTGACACTCAGTGCTAGGTAAAATTGGAAGTAATGCACCTTTACTGCTTTCGTCTTTGGATTTGATTTCCTATTTCCTTCTTGTTAATCCCTTGGAGCATTAAAAGGCTACCCTTCTAACCACGAAGGGCTTTTTGGTGTTAATGCATTGTACACATTCAGGATGAAGAGGCCTTAGTGTGGAAGCTGTTTGCAAGGAACGGGTCTGGTCACATGTGGTGTGATGACTACGAAGAAAGTGAACACAATTTTTACTTTCTTTCTCTTTTCTTTCTTTCTTACTTTTTTTTTTTTTTTTTTTTTGAGACAAGGTCTCAGTCTGTTGCCCAGGTTGGAGTGCAATGGCACGATCTCAGCTCACTGAAACCTCCGCCTCCCAGGTTCAAGCGATTCTCCTGCCTCAGCCTCCTGAGTAGCTGGGATTACAGACATATGGCATCATGCCCGGCTAATTATTATAGATTGGTCCTGGTTCTTTGGTTGGCCAGACCATCCTGTAAAACACTGGCAAGCCAGAAATCATCAAGAGTCACCCCTGGAACTTGGGTCATACACTTGCAGGCACTTGAAGGAACATGGAGAATTACTTGGAGAATCACCAAGGGTAGACATAAGACTCTCTTTAGATAACAGAAAGGCACTTAGGGAGAAGGAGAATTGTAAATTGCTTTGTTATTACTCCAAAGGGCAGAATTAGGTTTAGATACCAGGTTACTAAAAAAAATTTTAGCAACCAGTAATAACCAAGGAGAATAGTAGTTACTGGAGGTGTTCAGTTACATGCCGGGGGATCAAGAGAGAGAAGGCCATCTCTGAGTGCTGGGCTAGCTTCTAACATGTAGCTTCTAACCTCCTTTAGGCTTCAGGATTCTGGACATTGAACCGTGCTTCCTTTGTCAACAATGATATGCAAAGCTGAGTATCTGGAAGGACTACTAAAGGAATTCTTTTTCAGAAACTTTTGCCACGTATTAGGGAACCTACTTCAGTCTGAAGTCCTCAGCAGCCAGTTTAGCATTGTCAATTTGCAGGACACACCCAGCATTTTGCAGTTGAGCATCCTTAATCTGGAAAGTACATGAGAAAGAATGACATTTTCTTTTTTCTTTTCTTTTCTTATTTATTTATTTATTGAGACAGAATCTTGCTCTGTTGCCCAGATTGGAGTGCAATGGTACGATCTCAGCTCACTGTAACCTCTGCCTCCCGGGTTCAAGCAATTATCCTGTCTCAGCCTCCCGAGTAGCTGGTGTTACAGGCATCCGCCACGATGCCCGGCTAATTTTTGCATTTTTAGTAGAGACGGCATTTTGCCATGTTGGTCAGGCTGGTCTTGAAGTCCTGACCTCAGGTGATCTGCCTGCCTCAGCCTCCCAAAGTGCTGGGATTACAGGCGTGAGCCACCACGCCGGGCCAAGAATGACATTTTCAACTGGATAGGAGTTTACAAGGATTTAGTTTATCCCCAGCTACAGTGACTATTATGTCAAAAATGATGTTCAAGTATTTCTACACGAAAATATATAGAAAAAATAATGACATGGGTATTTAACATAATAGAGTCATAAAATGCAACTGTAGATGCCCCAGGGTTTGGTCTACTTTCTTGTGATTTTACAGAAGGATAATTTAACTCCACTTGAGTCATCACGCCTTACTGAGTGCCTTGCCTTTGATGTTTCTACTTAGGACATTTCTTTTAGCCGCTCTGGTCTGGTGAACTCCCATTCCTCCCTCATGTCTCAGGTTCGACAACATTGCTTCAAAGGAGCCTTCACAGATGCTCTCAAACCTGAACTGGATGATCTGCCTGTGCTCTCATTATCCCTCTCTGTGTTGGTCCCTCTGTCCATCCCTGTATCCTCATAAATCATATTGTGTCCACCATAATATTCCTCAGTCCCCAGCATGGTGCCCAGCACCTAGTTAGTGTTCATTCAGTATTGGCTGAATGGAAGAACATGACGCATGAAAGAACTAAATGCATGATGGAGGCATATAGATGAAAAATCTACTTGCAGAAGATGTTACAAGGACATTTCTCTTTCAATGGACCCAGTTTTGGAGAGGGCTGCTTCCTACGGTTGGGACTGTTCAGCTCAACGGGACGGACGGCCTGTGCCTGTGTATTTGAGATGAACCAAAGTAGAGTCAGAAACATGAGACAGGTGTGGTTCGAACATTTTTAGTGAGAGCCTGAGAAGGATGAAATTTATTCCAGAAGGGCAATTTAAATACCATTGCTTCACATGCCCATAGTTTCTAAAATTCCAAAGCAACTTCCCATAGAGTCCGAGTCAAATTGCCCTGATGTTTAGTACAACTCAAGAAAAACAGACTTGCTGGTAAGTAAATGGGCTTTGCTCTAAAGGAGTATGAATCTTCACACAGAAATGACAGTGAACACTTTTCTTGATTAGGTAAGAACTTTAATTCGAAGCAAGTGCTCTGTGTCATATCTGAAATTTTCAATTAGGAGCAAAGTCTTCTGCTTTTATTCCATGCAACTGATAAAATACAGAGCTCCACCCTTTTTTTGATGACATAGGAGGAGGTTGTGATATGATTGCAATAAACGTGAATTGGGGGCAATAGAACATTTTATTACTGTAGAAGTAGTTTCTGAACTGCTTGATGCTGATGGTCATGTTATTAAATGGGGCACTTAAAAATCCAGGCATCATTAAGACCCATATTCCTGCCACACTGTTTCCACCCAGAATCACTTTGCTATTTAAATCTGCAGTACAGTATTCTAATAGTCATATTATAACATTTACTTAAATAAAAGGAGAAAAGTCTTTGAATTGACTGGGGTTTCAAAACTTGATGAGGACTAGGTGAAAAACTAAGAGAGATTTATCACATAATTAATTTTTAGCTCTTTTCAGAAAGATTGCTCACTATACATTTAGCCCTGATGTGATAAGCTGTGACAAAGATTTATTTTATTCTGGAGGATAAAATGGTCGTATTTTCTATGTAATTATATTAAACATTAAAAATAGCATGATTTAAGGTCATCCTATTATACAGTCAGGTACTCCAGCACTAAAGGTAGATGAAAGAATTTTTATAGATGTAACATTTTAGCCTAATTTGCTTTACAACGTCCATTTGGACCTACCTAACGTAGATAACCTCTTGATTTATCTTGAAGCTAAACACAGACTAGGAAACACAAGCATCATCTCTCACCTGATTTCGCAGCTCTTCAATTTGTCTGTAATATGCACTGTAGTCGCGACCAGCCCTCGGGGCGTTGGTTTCGTACCACTGCTTGATCTGCATTTCAAGTTTGGAGTTGGACTGCTCCAGGGTCCGCACCTTTTCTAGGTAGCTCGCTAGACGGTCATTTAGGTTCTGCATGGCCATTTTCTCATTGCCAACAAACAGGTCCCCGCCGCCGGTGAGATTGCTCCCATGGTTCACCGTGTGTCTGGAGTTGGAGATGCGGATGCCCCGGCCTCCAGCACCCCCATAAACGCTGGGTGTCGTCCCGAGGCGCTGCATGCCCACTGTACTGACTACAGGGGCCTGCAAGGAGGAGCTCAGGCTTCTGTGGAAGCTTCTGCGACTGAAATCCATTGCAGATTCCAGGAGGGAGCACCTGTAGCTTCAGAATGGTTGGGGCAGAGTGTGTCTCATGGAGGGTGTTGAGCTAGCCTTTTATGAAGTCCACAGGCAAGAAACTCCTCCTCTGCTGACATGTCACTAGGATTGGCACCACAGTCCACCTTGCCTTACTTCCACACACCCCCCCCACCCCCGCCTTTGTATAGCAATATGTTAATATGCTTAATTCAATTCCAGAAAATACCACTAGAGGCATTTCTTGGAGGCTTTTATCAGGGGCAACTTTTTTTTTTTTTTCTTAAACAGGTAACAAAAGGAAACAGGAAGGTGTATTCTTTTAGCCCATGCACCTGCCTTGGCAGGTTTTTTTCATCCTAACATACATATAAAGAATATTTACAATCCTCATGTATAATTTAGGTATCTAAAAAGGCAGATGTGCCTACATAACTGGAAGTCACAATGGAGATAAAGGACAATGCTTTATTTGTATTGAGGAGCTACTCTTCAGAACCTCTGTTTCATGCTTTGCTTGTGTTTGGCTTTTAAGGTTATTGTTTTGGACATCTTATTTTGTAAGACTATTAAAATATTTTGTACAAACACAAAACCTCGAATCCCTAAACCAGGAATGAAACCATTGTACATTTGGAGATGTAGTTTGGGGATGTGAATTAAATGAATTTAGCTGAGTGATGGACTAGATGATTTGGGAGGTTATTTTCTTTCTATTTCTAATGTTCTATGACTAAATATTGCATTTTAGGTTTCCAGGCACTGCCTGGCTTCAAGTCCTGTTACCAAGACACTTAGAATAAATCACACAGTGCTTTGTACCTGGCATGGTATCAGGATGGGTCTCCTCTTTTGTATGAGGCCAGCTTAACACCCACAAAGAGACAGACTCTGCCCCATCCATCCTGAAGCTATTTACAGGTGTTCTTTCTAGAATTCCCAGTGGATTTCAGTTGCAGAAGCTTCCACGGAAGCCTGATCTTCCTTGTAGTTCCCCACAATCACAGCACGAGTGGCTGTATATATAGGAAGGGGTGCAGGCAGGGACTTGGGACTACACTCAGCTTCCAGGGTTGGGCTGGAGGCAGCTGCTTGTGTGTGGACCTCTAGACACATGGGCATGATCTCATCGGTGGGAATCTGGTTGTAAGCACCCAATAAATGCCTGAGTCACTTGCTTCCCTTCATTCAAACCCCCTGGCTGAGAATTCACGCCTCCCATGAAGCATGTAAATCACTTCCTTAGTTAATTCGATAATCACTAATTAATCTAATTAGATAATCATTTAGTTAATCACTTCCAAGTTAATTAGAAGGGATTGGAAAAGTCACTAAAAACATCTAATTAATTGTCATCCTGATACTTTAATGGAATTGAGATTTGTATATAATTAAAGCAAGCAAGCAAGTAAATGCAAAAACAATTGGAGTTTACTTGTCTTATTTTAGCGGCTTATTTGTTGTTGCTGTTGTTCTGAAAGCCAGTCACTTAAAAAAACATTTTTTTGAGTTTTTAGAAACCAGTGGCTTTTTTACTTTTGAGTTTAAATTTCTTTTACACACAACTTTCTTCTAAAATAAGGTCAGATCATATTATTTCTCTCTTATAAACAGTATACTTAAAAATAATACATGTGTTTGATGTTATCTCAGTTATATCACAGAAATAAAAATTGAGATAAAATGGAATCTACTTTATGCATTTTATGGTATATGTGTGGACAGCTCTTACATTTTTATCCATTCATGTATTCATCAGCCAATACTGAGTACTCACCACCCATGACTGGACTGGTAGCAAGAAGACCTTGCTAATTTACTAGAGTTATAAATTACTTTGTTAATAGATGTCACAGCTAAACTCTGTAGTAGAGAAGAACTTTTTATAAACGCATGAACTATGTTCTTTATACATGTATTCAAAGATGAATTGTTTTTGGTGTTGATTAATGGGGTAGGAGGAGATTGTTAGATTAAAGTCATTGGAAAAATATACTATTTAAATTACTCAAGTTTTATAGTAAGTTGGTCTCAGCTAAGACTTTCATATGCTAACACATGATCAAGGTGTGTGGAAGCATTATTAAATCAATAGTTAGCTTTATAATTAGAAAAGAACATAAATGCAGTTGTTAAACATGATGATTTTTGTTCTCTTTTGTAGCACAATTCTTCCTTATGGCTGGACCTAGTTATGTTTATATCAAAGAGGTGAAAATCCCATTTTTAATTATTTTCAATTTTATTTTTATTTTGAGACAGGGTCTCACTGTGTTACCCAGGCTGGAGTGCAGTGACACAATCACAGCTCACTGCAGCCTTGACCTCCCAGGCTCAAGTGATCCTCCTGTGTCATTCAGCCTCCCAAGTAGCTGGGACTACAGGCACGCACACCATGCTTACATAATTTTTATTTTTTTATTTTTATTTTTTTTGGTAGAAACAGTGTCCCACTATGTTGCCCAGGCTGGACTCAAACTCCTGAGCTCAAGTGATCCTCCCGCCCCACCCTTCCAAAATGATGGGATTACAGGTGTGAGCCCCTGTGTCCAGCCTTTTTTTTTTTTTTTTTTTGAGACGGAGTCTTGCTCTGTCACCAGGCTGGAGTGCAGTGGCGGCATCTCAGCTCACTGCAACCTCTGCCTCCCGGGTTCACGCAATTCTTCTGCCTCAGCCTCCCTAGTAGCTGGGATTACAGGTGGGCACCACCACGCCGAGCTGATTTTTGTATTTTTAGTAGAGATGGGGTTTCACCACGTTGGCCAGCCTGATCTTGATCCCTTGACCTTGTGATCTGCCCGCCTCAGCCTCCCAAAGTGCTGGCATTACAGGTGTGAGCCACTGCACCCGGCCCAGCCAATTTTTTTTTTTTTTTTTTGGAAATAACTTTGTCTATGTCTTATTCCAGAAATCTTTGGCTAGTTTTGATAAGTTTTTGAGGTTTTAAATTTAAACTAAAATATGATACAATAGTGTTATTATTATGAGGTATAGTCATTCAATCTACTAATTTGTTGGAGTAGAAAAAATTCTACTGGAAAGCCTGCCACCTGTTTATGTAAGGGCAGGAGAATTTGCGGGCTTCTCTATGTCACTGAGTTTTGTACTTTTGTAGATTATTTGATCTTCTAATGTGACCACAGGAAATCAAGTGAGTTTTTCACAGCAATTCATTTTTCTGAGTTATATCTCAAGGACTGAGTAAAGATCCTGTTGACTCTTGTTCATACACAAAGTCATGAATTTAGAGACCCTGGTATTTCAGGCTTTTGGGTGACCGCAGCTGTAAATAACTACTTATTAGATCCCAACTTCCTTGTAGCTAGTAGGAGATACATTTTGACCTCTGAGACACTCTACTGAGAGTGTTAATGATTAATATTAAGTATGGCCAGTAGTTGGGAAGGCTATTATAAGCACTACAGTTTTCAGAGGACTTTCAACTTTTTTCTTCTCTTTTTTATTCTACCATGACCAAGCTATTGCAGTCACATATGATAGACATAGAACCCGCAGTCTCCGGAGTGGCATCTTGTTCAGACAGGGAGAAGGAGGGTGGAAGTATAGATGAAGGAAGTTTGGCCCTGAGTTATTTGTTGAAGCGAGGAGATGGGTACAAGGGGGTTGATGTATAGTAAACTTACATCATTGTATTCTGCACAGTTAATCAGTCATATTTAGGCTTTTGTTTGTACTTATTTGGTAATTCTCAGCTGTGTTTCGATGAGTTGGATGGATTTATTTATTGTCTCATAGTGGCTATAGAATGATTGGATGAAGAATATAAATATAAATTGTTTTAGAAAATAAAGCAAACTTGAAAATTGGAGCAAGTACCAAGCAGATCTGAAATACAAACCAGAGGAAATAAATAATGCCATTAAAATTACAAGTTCAGTGGATGGGTCCAGGAACAGATTAAGCCAGGATTATTGAACAAAATGTAGCTCTGAGGAAAATTTCCAGAATGCAGCTAAGTGACAAAGGAGGAAGTCAAGAGGCATGAAGGCTATAATTAGAAGGTCTAAATATGTCTAATCAGAGTTCCAGAAGAAGACACAAGAGAATAAGAAAACATTCAACAAAATAAAAAGTGAGAATTTTATAGAATTCTTAAAAAAAAAAAACCCAAGTTCTCAGATTAAGGAGACCTAATGAATTCCAGCAAAAGGAATAAAAATAAATCACTACACACATTGAGGCAGAAAACCAGATAATTACAAGCAGATAGAGAATAAATCACCAACAAAGGAATGGTGGTTAGACTGGTGGCTGACTCCTCAAAAGAAACAATGGACACTGGAAATGGAATAGAATCTTCAATGCGCTGGGAGGAAATAACTGCCATTCCGGAATTTTCTGACTCGGTAACATTATATTTGAAGAAGGGTAAAATAAAGCCATTTTCAAGATTAAAAAAACTGAATTTGCCATCAACTTTTAAGTTTTCACTAAGAGCAATCTGAAAGAATGTGTTTTAAGCAGAAGGAAGATGATTCCAGATGAAAGTTCTGAGATGCATAAAAGAATGAAAATAATGAACAAATAAAGTGCTAAGCATGCGACCAAATGTAAATGTAAAGACAAATATTGGCTATAAAATAATGTATCTATTGAGAAGAAAAAACAATATGGAATTAAAGTAGATGAGGGCTGGAAGAGGATGAATGGAGTTAAATTGTTCTAAAGTGCGGGACTGTTTATGAAAACAGCAAACATACAGATTAACTTTAGATATTGACAGGTTAAGAGTACATATTATGTTTTCCACACATGGACACGTGGCGGGGAATAACACACGCTGGCACCTGTGGTTGGGGGGAAAGCATCAGGAAGAATAGCTAATGGAAGCTAGGCTTAATACCTGGGTGTTGGGATGATCTGTGCCGTAAACCACTGTGGCACACGTTTGCCTATGTAACAAAACTGCACATCCTGCACATGTACCCCTGAACTTAAAATAAAAGTTGAAGAAAAAAAAGAATGCATATTATGTTTTCTAATTTTATGGTTTTGCCTTTCACATGATGGCTCTTACATTGATCTGGAAATAAGCCATTGAATTAGCACAAAGAGCTCAGAAACAGATCTGTTGCATATAGAAACTAATTTTGTACTGCTTAGGCATTTCAAATCAATGTGGAAAGAAATGGAGTATCCCACATTTAACAAATGGAAGTTGTATTTCTGTTTAAGGCAAAATTTACCTAAAATATATGAAAGTGAATTCCAGATTCATTAAAGATAAAAATGTGAAAAGTTAAAAACTATACAACAGTTAGAAGAAAACACAGAATAATATCTCTAGGAATTAGAGTAAAGGAGTATTTTTAAACAAGACACAAAAAGTGAAAACTGTGAAGTACAAAATTGATACTGATTTAGCAATTTTTATTCATTAAAATATACCATAATTATAATAAAAAAAGCCTCAAACAGGGAGCAGATATTTAGAAATCATGTAACTGACAAGAAATTAGTTTCCAGAATATGGACGATTCCTACAAATCAATAAGAAAAAGAAAAGCATCCCAGTGAGAAAGTGGGCAAAATATGAATAGATTTGCAGAGAAGAGGAAAGCTGAATGGCCCATTCCACATCTGCCAATCGGAAAAAGTTAAAAAGTTGGACGATAGCAAGTGTGGCCGAGGGAAATTCCAATCCATTCATGTTAGCTGTATAAATAGGTACAATTACTTTGTAAAATAGTTTGAGATTATCTTAGAAGGTTGAACATTCATATAGCCATCACTCAGCAAACCATTCCTAGGTGTACACTTCAGAGAAACTCTTGTAAATACTGAACGATAGACATGTACAAGAATATTCACAGAAGCATTGTTCATATTAACAACACACACACGTACTAACATACACACACACAAGAAACAGAAAACTGGAAACAACTCAAATGTTAATAGTAGAATGAATAAATGCGTTGATACATGTTCATACAGTGGGATGCCATGCAACAGCTAAAAATGGATAAATTAGCTGGGCGCGGTGGCTCATGCCTGTAATCCCAGCACTTTGGGAGCCTGAGTCCGGTAGATCACTGGAGGCCAGGAGTTCGAGACCAGCCTGGCCAATATGGTGAAACCCCGTCTCGACTAAAAATACAAAAATTAGCTGGGTATAGTGGTGGGCGCCTGTGATCCCAGCTATTCAGGAAGCTGAGGCGGGAGAATCGCTTGAACCCAGGAGGTGGAGGTTGCAGTGAGCTGAGATCGTGCTACTGCACTCCAGCCTGGGCAAAAGAGCCAGGCTCTGCCTAAAAAAAAAAAAAAAGATAAATTACATTATTGACATGGATAAATATTAAAAAACATAATTCTGAAATAAGACAACAGAATCCATCCAGATTTTATTGATATATAGTATAAAAACAGGCAAAACGAAATAATGTATGCTTAAGAGATATACATATAGATAATGTAGATTGCAAATGATGGTCACAGATTCCTTCTGTCTCTGATGCACACTCCTTTGCAAGTCCTTTCAGGGTTTGAGGGACATCTAGACCATTTCCAATTTTTGAAGCTCCTGGTATATTAAATAATTGAAAAATATTTAAAGTGTTTATATTTCCTTTACATTACCATTTGCAACACAAAATCTCGTAATACAATAAACCTGTACCAATCACAAGATTTATTTAAAAAATACTAACTTATTTTAGTGTACTATAGGCTACGTGGTCCAGTGTAGGGGCATAGTTTTAACTGATGAGATGGATATCTTAATCGTGATCCTTCTGCATCAGCTTCCCAAAATGTTGTGATTACAAGTGTGAGCCACCGTGCCCAGCCAAGACGGATATAATCTTTTCATCCCGGAGGTGACGTCTGAAACCAGATAGGGCTGCATTTAGATTTAACATCCTAAATCTCTGACTGGGAAGCCACAGGCTCAATGGTCCTCTTCACCCCTGCGATTGGCTCCGTATCCGTGTTATTTTGCCAATGTCCGGTGTTATGCCAAGGACAAGTGAGTACTTATTTTACACAAGCTTGACTAAGAGGGAGCCCAACTGAATTCCTCCCAAAACAGAGGAATAATTTGTCACCAAGACTAATTCTAGTTCCTACCCCTAGAATCATAGTAAAGAAGTTATTGACAATTTAAAAATAATATTAGCACCTGTTTCTAGCCATCAATAGTTCATGAATGCTGAGGTCCAGTCTCAAACACCTACCTAAAAATGTAAATCTGATTATTTCACTTCTGTGAAAAACCGACAACAGCATGTAGTCAAGTCCAATATACAGCTCTCCAAGATCTAGCCCCTGCCTACCTTTTTAGACCCCCTGGTCACCCCTCCATGCCTCAGATGGCACACTCCAGTAACACACACCACTGATTCCTCCGTTCCATGCTTTTGTATACTCCGTCCCCTTCTCTTCTTCTGCATGTCATCTCTTCCAGGAAGCCATCCCTGTGCTCTCAAATTCCTTCCCTCCAGGATGACCAACTGTCCTGGTTTGCCCAGGACACAGAGCTTTCTGCAATGTGAGACTTTCAGAGTTAAAACTGGGACAGTCAGTCCCAGGACAGCTGGTCACCCCATTCATCTCTCCTGTGCACGTCTCTCTTTCTTGGGTACAGTGTGTGCATGGGCTTTGGCCCTGATTCCTTTGTGGAATGAGTGGGTGTGGGACATGGGGAATAGGATGAGATGAGAATGACTGGGTGGTGATAGTGGTACCCCATGGCAAGGGGGACACTGGGACAGGACTGGGAGATGGTTTGGGAGATGGTTTACTTAACATAATGACCTCCAGTTCCATCCATGTTGTTGCAAATGACAGAATCTTAACAAAGGGGAACATGATGTGTTTGTTTGTGGAAATGCCGAGTTTGTGGCACTTGTGTCAGATTTAGGTGGAGGAGACCTGGATGAAGAGGAAGACTGTTGAGTATTCTGATTTGGAGACCAGGCTGGGGGTGCATAATAAGGTATTAATAAGGTATGTAGGAAAGATTTTCTCCAGTCTTGTTGATTTTTTTTTTTTTTTTTGAGACAGAATCTTGCTCTGTTGCCCAAGCCAGAGTGCAATGGCATGATCTCGGCCCACTGCAACCTCTGCCTCCTGAGCTCAAGCGATTCTCCTGCCTCAGCCTCCCAAGTAGCTGGGATTACAGGCACCTGCCACCACGCCCGGCTAAGTTTTGTATTTTTTTTTTTTTTTTGAGATGGAGTTTTGGTCTTGTTGCCCAGGCTGGAGTGCAATGGTGCAACCTCGGCTCACTGCAACCTCTGCCTCCCAGGTTCAAGCGATTCTCCTACCTCAGCCTCCTGAGTAGCTGGGATTGCAGGCATGTGCCACCATACCCGGCTAATTTTTTGTATATTTAGTAGAGACAGGGTTTCTCCATGGTGGTCAGGCTGGTCTCAAACTCCTGACCTCAGGTGATCCACCTACCTCGGCCTCCCAAAGTGCTGGTATTACAGGTGTGAGCCACCGTGCTCGGTGCCAGTCTTGTTGATTCTTATGTTTATCCGTCATATGTAATTTACCACCATGATTCTAGTTCACTCAGTCTTCCAAAACTCCAGAGTCAAATCTGCACAGACAGACCACAGGAAACAGCATCTCCTGGGAGAGGCTGCCACCTTGCATAGCCCTTGCTTCTGCCTGGAGGCTTCTTCTCTCTAAACTGCTGCATTATCACATCATTGAGCATTTCATTCATTGCGATAACCGAAGACTGTAGAATTTATGGTGCTTGTGAAAGCTCTAGAAAATATTGCCTAGCTATCGGCTATAATTTTATTGTTAGCTAACTAAATGGTAATAACCAATTAGCACTGAACTTTTTTAGACTATATTTTAAGGGAGAAATCATCAGTGATTTAATTTTCTGATGTGCTTTCATGTTACTCGGACAACCCAAACTTACCATTTTTGAAAACAAGGAAGCAAGTGACAAATCATCCACCGTGTGTTTTTATTTTTCATGAGGCTTGTTTCTAAATACAAAGAACCATATAGGCTATCATACCTGAAAGAGCCCTTGAAAATCATGTAGGCCATCCTCATTTTACAAATGAAAAAGCTGAGGCATATGCAGATTAATGACTTGCCTATAGCAACAGTACAAATATAGAAAGTTGAGATTAAGCTACATAATATTTACTCTGCAAATTGATTTTTAGTCCTTTTGCATGACACAGGAAAACTGTCTTGCCAACAACACCCTGATGTATAAACAAAACTCTCATCAATGAAATTACTGCTTAAAAGGTAAATATATAAGGTCTATACTCAATACATTTTTGTTTCTACCTGGGGCTAGAGATCTCCTCTTTCAATATGGTCCTTCCCTTGCTACTAATGACACAAAATTGAAATAGGTGCTCTAAGATACGGCAGCGATCATTGGCTCCAGAATACTCCTAGAGCAAGGCATGATGTATATGGATGCATCGGACTAGATGAAGAGATGTATTATTAATTTGTTTTTCAGAACACAAACGGCAGATGTGTTCACATTTCTGCTCGGTGGGGTATTTCATTACTTTTTAATGTGCACACACTTAAGTAAAAAGGGAAAAACAAACCATACGAAGCATCCGACTGGTTAAAAGATAAGCTCCATATTGAAAATTTGTTGCAGCGTGCAGGGTTGAGCTTGAAATGGGGGAGGGATGGAGAGAGAGAGGGAAAGAACGCTTTTCCCAACACCTAATTTTGCAAGGAAGAGTTGTATTAATAAACAGGTTTTAGGAGAACTGCCTGTAAAGATTAACATCTTCTGGGCTGGGCGTGATGGCTCACACCTGTAATCCCAGCACTTTGGGAGGCCGAGGCGAGCGGATTGCTTGAGCTCAGGAGTTCAAAACCAGCCTGGGCAACATGGTGAAACCCCATCTTTACAAAAAATACAAAATTTAGCCAGGCATGGTAGTGCACGCCTGTGATCCCATCTACTCGGGAGGCTGAGGTGAGAGGATCCCTAGAGCCTGTCAAATTGAGGCTGCAGTGAGCTGTGATCACGCCACTGCACTCCAGCCTGGGCAACAGAGCAAGACACTGTCTTCAAACAAACAAACAAACAAACAAACACAAAGAAACAAACGAACATCGACATCTTCTGAGTCAGGCAGTTGGCAAAAGATGAAATGAAGTTTTGACAACTGGTTTTTAAAAACAGAAACGTATCTGGGCAAATTAAGCTATTTACGATTTGCTGAGTGCCTCCTGGGTGCTCAGACACTGCTCTGGAGGAGCTTGTGGTCTGGCAGAGGAAATGCTAACAAGGACATTTATGAAAGGAGGAAGCAAGACTCCCCAGAAAGTGCTGTGAAAAATCAGGAGGTGAGGCTGAAAGCTGAAGAAGCCAGGAAGGCTTCCTAGAGGGGTGGTTTTCAGAGCAAGATGCGCAACCTCTCTCTAGGATCTGGAGTCCTAGAGCAGGTGGGGAAGAGCGGGGCACTTACTCACCCCCAGACCTTTCCTGGAGGTGCGATCTGGGCTTGGATGGGAAGCACCAGCATGTGAAAGGCCCTGAGGCAGGGAAATGAGCAGAGGTGGGCTGGAAAGGAACAGGTGAGTAGAGAAGGGAGGAAAGGAGGCTAAAAAGTCACATTCATTCCATCTCTTCGTGTCTTAACTCTGAAAGAGTCAGAGAACTCCAAATAAAGACTGCTCACATTTTAACCTGGGTGGTAAGGAAGATGTGGGGGTGTGGTATGTGGGAGCAGAACAGTGAGAAAACATCTGAAGGCCACCCCTCTAGGAAGCCTTCCCTGGTTTCTTTGGCTTTTAGCCTCACTTCCTCCCGATTTTTCACAGCACTTCCCAGGGATTCTTGCTTGCTCCTTTCCTATGGGCCCTTATTAATATTTCTTCTGCTGGACCCCAGGGAACTCTGAAGATAAATAATTGCAGGCTGGGCGCGGTGGCTCACGCCTGTAAGCCAAGGTGGGAGGATTGCTTAAATCCAGTTCAAGACCAGCCCTGAAACATAGTGAGACTCCTTCTCTACAAAACATTAAAAAAAAAAAAAAAAAAAAAAAAAATAGCAGGGTGTGGTGGCACGCACTTGTAGTTCCAGCTTAGGAGGCTGAAGTGGGAGGATTGCTTGAGCCCAGAAGGTCGAGGCTGCAGTGAGTGGTGACTGTGTCACTGAACTCCAGTCTGGAGAACAGAGCAAGACCCTGTCTCTAAAAAATCAACAAAAATAATTGCATGAGTCAGGTCAATCTGCAGGCTTAGGGGGCCAGGTGATGTGTTCATTGCGTAGTTGGAAAGTAGCATGTGATGAAGTAATCAGTCCGGGGATAGTCCAGTTTGGGGTGTCAGAGGGTCAGGAGGAACAGCTCCACTGTGAGGAGCCCCATTTAACCTGATTTAGAAAAGGGAAGGCAGAGAAGCATCAGCGTTGAAACAGGATTCCCTAGTGACCACAACCGTTGTAGACAGTACACCTTTTTGTGGTTTAGGGTTTTATTCCTGTAATATGTTTCCTAGCCTTATAAATCTGGGGCTTTACACCTTTCTGGGGACGTACTAGGTGTCAATGGAGATGTGGTTTATTAATTATATTCTTTTTTAAGAATGAGTTGCTCCTATTTGGCTTTCACAATGCAACTAATATTTTTGATGCCTCAGGTTCTGTGAAGGCCTCATTGTTTGGCGTTTTCTACTTTTTTAAGCAATGAAAAGGTAGAAAAGCCTGGAGCAATTTCTTATGTGTTTGACACATATGTTGAGGGATATTAAATAATTGCTGCCCAGAGTAAAATATAACAGGTTTTTATGGCCAACCCTTATGTTGACAGAGTGGACAGGCTGGTAGCTATGTATGCTTTTTCAAAATAAATGCATCTCTGTGAAATGAACTGTCAGGAGGACTACAGGTTCTGAAAGCATGCAGTAATCAAGGAGCAATATATTGGTTCCAAAGAACTGACATTAATGTTGACACGCGATGTTTCTAGGCAATTTGATCTATACCAATAGTTCACTTTCTTCCCTACAGCAGGACTCATTTTGTTCCTAAGTCGTTGGAGGCTGTATTAGAGATTTATCTGGTGGCTTTTTAAAAGCACATTATTTACTACAGTGTGAGTGGAGCCACCATTTATGTTTATTGATCGTAATGAGTATGGCATTCAACCAGAATTTGGATTCAGGTTTTTAATATCTAATTTAGATTCTTTCCCTTGATTACACTGACATAGGGCCTTAGCATTGTTAAAACTGAAAAACTATACAGCAAATTTGACCCTAGATGCAATGATCAATCAATCGAAGAGCAAAAATGGAAACCAGTTATTCTGGCTGGCCACAATCTTGTATTAAAATGACTGATTTATGACTGATTTGGGCCGGGCACGGTGGCTCATTCCTGTAATCCCAGCACTTTGGGAGGCCGAGGTGGGTGAATCACCTGAGGTCAGGAGTTCAAGACCAGCCTGGCCAACATGGCAAAACCTGGTATCTACTAAAAATACAAAAATTATCTCGGCATGATGGCGGGCGTCTGTAATCCCAGCTACGCAGGAGGCTGAGGCAGGAGAATCGCTTGAAGTTGGGAGGCAGAGGTTGCAGTGAGCCAAGATTGTGCCAGTGCACTCCAGCCTGGGCAAGAAGAGCGAAATTCTGTCTCAAAAAAAAAAAAAAAAAAAAAGTAAAGAAAAAAGACTGAGCTTTGTTATAATGATTATGATCATTTTGTCTTTGCCTTTTTGTTTCTCAGTATCCCAGAAATTATCCAGCCAACATTTTTGATGTGGAAATGTGAATGAAATCTCTTTTGGTAGAACTACAAGAAAGATTTTAAAGATTATATTTTTTACAGTTTTATCAACATGGACTTAGTAAGTAGCATAATGTCATCAGACTGATCTGGTTCAACTTTTATGTTACAGAGTTGTGAGTTGTTGTGAGTTGTTTTTCAGTTCCATGGACCCCCCAGGTTGAAGGTCACATAACCTGAGCATGCCCAGATGAACCAAGTGTGCAGGAACCTAAGTGCTTGGACTAAGGAGTGGGGACTGAATTAAGAAGCGGACACCCCATGGCAGGGTCCAGTCAGATCATGCCTCCCAGCATCACCTCATTGCAGGATTAGATCATCCTCATTACCCTATGGTTATAAAACCTGACCTAGCCTCAAGCTCAGGGAGACAGATTTGAGCATTTCCTTCAGTTTCCTTGTCAGTCTACTCACAATAAACCTTTCTCGCTTCTAAAACCCAGTGCTTTGGTGCTTGACTTTCCTTTGCCTGAGGGCAAACGGACCTAGTTTGGTTTGGTGACAGTAGTTTGTGTGTTATTTTAAAGCTTTGGTGTTTTAAAATTGTACTGAGATATTAATATACAGAGGTAATAATCCCCAAAGTAACACTGTCATCATAAAACTTTTTGGGATGGAACAGCTCTTTTTTTTTTGAGACAGAATCTCGCCCTTGTTGCCCAGGCTGGAGTGCAGTGGTGTGATCTCGGCTCACTACAACCTCCACCTCCCAAGTTCAAGTGATTCTCGTGCCTCAGCCTCCTGAGTAGCTGGAATCACAGGTGCGCACCACCATGCCCTGTTAAATTTTGTATTTTTAGTAGAGATGAGGTTTCACTATATTGGCCATGCTGGTCTTGAACTCCTAACCTCAAGTGATCCACCTGCCTTGGCCTCCCAAAGTGCTGGAATTACAGGCGTGAGCCACTGCACCCAGCCTGGAACAGCTCTTTTAATGAGAAAAGAATAAAGTCAATTAGAAAAAAAAAAAAAAGGCTTCAAACCTGAGCCTGATTCAAACATTTTAAATCTGTCTTTTAAAGACCATTCCAAAACTTAAGCTTTTATCACAAAACAATTCACTGATAACTTATTTTGAATTATCTTCTGTTTTTCTCCTTGTAAGTCTATTTGCCCAATGTGTTATTCTGACATGCCCCATGTTAGTAACTGAACCGTTATTAACTATTGATCTATACCAATAATTCGTTTTGTTCCCTACTGCAGGGCTCATTTTGTTACTACATCATGTGAGTCTTTCTTAGAGATGTACCCAGTGGCTTTTTAAAAGCACACATTTTACTACCATGTGCGTCTAGTTACGATTTATGTGTGTGTATGTATGTGTGGGTATATATTACATATATGCAGTGTATGTATATATACACATATATGTATACATGTGTTCACAACATTCTGATGTAAAGGATATGTCAGATTTCTATGTTCCTTGATTTAGAGAAAAAATGTTGATGACTGATTTTTTCCATTTTCTAATTTATTGGGAAATACGATATACATACATTTAACAACAGACCAAGGGAAAAAATGAAAGAATGCCTCCATCTGGGTGTGCATATTCATGTGCTATTCAAAGCCACCCCACTTCGCTTTTTCCTCTTTGCTCCACTGATGATTCTGAGCACTCTGCTAATGTTATAGATACCCAGTATTGAAAACACAGACTTTAGAGATCTGGACTTGAATCCTATCTCTGCCACTTGCTTGGGCATGGTTCGTAACCTCTCTGAGCCTCACTTTCCTCATATGGAAAGTGGAAGGCCGTAATAATGGCCAGCATGGTGGTGGTGTGAGGATTAAATGAAATGCCATATCTGAAGTGCAGGTACAGCACCTGGTATGTAGGAAGCACCCAGTAAGGTGTAGCTTCTTAGTGGCAGCCATGATCACAGTAGAAGTACTGTAATTGTAAACTTGGTGATGGTGGCAAGAAAAAGACCACTAACATTTACCCTTCAATATGCACTGAGCTAGTAGCATTGTGTTATGGGTGCTCACTGAGCCCGTGCAGCTAGTACAAGGTAAGCTGAAGGACAACCCGGAGGAAAATATAATTGAGAAAACACGTGATTACTTTCAAACATTTACAGTGACCCAGAAGTATAAGTGGGAGGAGCCATGAATGATTTACATAGAGGATCCACATCTCAGATATTTATGGCTTACTTAAGATAATAGACTCTGTACTGGGCATTGAGGACAGAAAGATGCATAAGACTAGGTCCTGTCTTCCAGTCTTTCCCACTCTTGTGTTTGTGTGTGAGTGTGAGTGTGTGTGTGTGTGTGTGTGTGTGTCTGTATTGGGGTGGTGAGAGCCAGAGAAGAAAACTTCATGGACGAGACCATAAGAGTTGAACTCACCTCCCCGGATGATGTCCAGGGCTGGTTCCATGCTTTCACCCCAAGGAGTTCATAATGAAATGGAGAGGATGGATAACTCAGGCTCCACCTGACTTCCTAGAAGAGTGCAGTCCAACAGTGAGCCACATAGGTAATTTTAAATTTTCTACTAGCCAAATTAAGAAAGTAGAAACAGGTGAAATTAATTTTAATAATATCCTTTGTTTAACCCAATATATCTAAAACATAGAATCAATATACAACTCCTAATGCGATATTTTTTTTATTTTTTGAATTACATCTTTGAAAAGTGGTGTGCAGCTTCCTTCCTTCCTTCCTTCCTTTCCTTCCTTCCTTCCTTTCCTTCCTTTCCTTCCTTCCTTCCTTCCTTCCTTCCTTCCTTCCTTCCTTCCTTCCTTCCTTCCTTCTCTCTCTCTCTCTCTCTCTTTCTCTCTTTCTCTCTTTCTCTCTTTCTTTCTTTCTTTCCCTCTCTGGCCCAGGCTACAATCTACTCGGCTTGCTGCTGCCCGCACCGCGGACTGCCTAGGACCGCCGGCGCGCGCCACCGCTGCCTGCCTTTTCTCCTTTGGATGCAGGCACGCGTTCGCCATCTTGGCCACGCTGCTCGCCAGCTCCTGACGCCGAGTGCTCTGCCCGCCTCAGCCTGCCAGCTCCTGACGGCGAGTGCTCTGCCCGCCTCAGCCTCCCGAGGTACTGGGACTACAGACGGAGTCTCGCTCACCCAGTGCTCGGTGTTGCCCGGGCTGGAGGGCGGTGGCGTGGTCTGGCCTCGCGGCAGCCTCTACCCCCCGGCCGCCTGCCTTGGCCTGCCAGGGTGCTGGGATTGCAGCCCCTGCCCGGCCGCCGCCCCATCTGGAAGGTGGGGAGCGCCTCTGCCCGGCCGCCCCGTCTGGGAGGTGAGGAGCACCTCTGCCCGGCCGCCCCGTCTGGGAAGTGAGGAGCGCCTCTGCCCGGCCACCCGCCGTCTGGGAAGTGAGGAGCGCCTCTGCCCGGCCACCCACGGTCTGGGAAGTGAGGAGCGCCTCTGCCCGGCCACCCACCGTCTGGGAAGTGAGGAGCCCCTCTGCCCGGCCACCCACCGTCTGGGAAGTGAGGAGCGCCTCTGCCTGGCCACCCATCGTCTGGGAAGTGAGGAGCGCCTCTGCCCGGCCGCCCCGTCCGGGAAAAAGTGAGGAGCACCTCTGCCCGGCCGCCCCGCCCGGGAAGAAGTGAGGAGCGCCTCTGCCCGGCCGCCCCGTCCGGGAAGAAGTGAGCGCCTCTGCCCGGCCGCCCCCGTCCGGGAAGAAGTGAGGAGCGCCTCTGCCCGGCCGCCCCGTCCGGGAAGAAGTGAGGAGCGCCTCTGCCCGGCCGCCCCATCCGGGAAGAAGTGAGGAGCGCCTCTGCCCGGCCACCCATCATCTGGGAAGTGAGGAGCGCCTCTGCCCGGCCACCCACTGTCTGGGAAGTGAGGAGCGCCTCTGCCCGGCCGCCCCATCTGGGAAGTGAGGAGTGCCTCTACCCGGCCGCCCCGTCTGGGAAGTGAGCAGTGCCTCTGCCCGGCCGCCCCGTCTGGGAAGTGAGGAGCGCCTCTGCCCGGCCACCCACCGTCTGGGAAGTGAGGAGCGCCTCTGCCCGGCCACCCACCGTCTGGGAAGTGAGGAGCGCCTCTGCCCGGCCACCCACCGTCTGGGAAGTGAGGAGCGCCTCTGCCCGGCCACCCACCGTCTGGGAAGTGAGGAGCCCCTCTGCCCGGCCACCCACCGTCTGGGAAGTGAGGAGCGCCTCTGCCCGGCCACCCACCGTCTGGGAAGTGAGGAGCGCCTCTGCCCGGCCACCCATCGTCTGGGAAGTGAGGAGTGCCTCCGCCCGGCCGCCCCGTCCGGGAAGAAGTGAGGAGCGCCTCTGCCCGGCAGCCCCGCCCGGGAAGAAGTGAGGAGCACCTCTGCCCGGCCGCCCCGCCCGGGAAGAAGTGAGGAGCGCCTCTGCCCGGCCGCCCCGTCCGGGAAGAAGTGAGGAGCGCCTCTGCCCGTCCGCCCCGTCCGGGAAGAAGTGAGGAGCGCCTCTGCCCGGCCGCCCCGTCCGGGAAGAAGTGAGGAGCGCCTCTGCCTGGTCACCCATCGTCTGGGAAGTGAGGAGCGCCTCTGCCCGGCCGCCCCGTCTGGGAAGTGAGGAGCGCCTCTGCCCGGCCGCCCCGTCTGGGAAGTGAGGAGTGCCTCTACCCGGCCGCCCCGTCTGGGAAGTGAGCAGCGCCTCTGCCCGGCCGCCCCGTCCGGGAAGAAGTGAGCAGCGCCTCTGCCCGGCCGCCCCGTCCGGGAAGAAGTGAGGAGCGCCTCTGCCCGGCCGCCCCGTCCGGGAAGAAGTGAGGAGCGCCTCTGCCCGGCCGCCCCGTCCGGGAAGAAGTGAGGAGCGCCTCTGCCCGGCCGCCCCGTCCGGGAAGAAGTGAGGAGCGCCTCTGCCCGGGCGCCCCGTCCGGGAAGAAGTGAGGAGCGCCTCTGCCCGGCCGCCCCGTCCGGGAAGAAGTGAGGAGCGCCTCTGCCCGGCCGCCCCGTCTGGGAAGTGAGGAGCGCCTCTGCCCGGCCGCCCCGTCCGGGAAGAAATGAGGAGCGCCTCTGCCCGGGCGCCCCATCCGGGAAGAAGTGAGGAGCGCCTCTGCACAGCCACCCATCGTCTGGGAAGTGAGGAGCGCCTCTGCCCGGCCACCCACCGTCTGGGAAGTGAGGAGCGCCTCTGCCCGGCCGCCCCGTCCGGGAAGAAGTGAGGAGCGCCTCTGCCCGACCGCCCCGTCCGGGAAGAAGTGAGGAGCGCCTCTGCCCGGCCGCCCCGTCCGGGAAGAAGTGAGGAGCGCCTCTGCCCGGCCGCCCCGTCTGGGAGGTGAGGAGCGCCTCTGCCCGGCCACCCATCGTCTGGGAGGTGAGGAGCGCCTCTGCCAGGCCACCCATCGTCTGGGAGGTGAGGAGCGCCTCTGCCCGGCCACCCATCATCTGGAAAGTGAGGAGCGCCTCTGCCCGGCTGCCCCATCTGGGAAGTGAGGAGTGCCTCTGCCCGGACACCCATCGTCTGGGAGATGAGGAGCGCCTCTGCCCGGCCGCCCATCGTCTGGGAAGTGAGGAGCGCCTCTGCCCGGCCACCCATCGTCTGGGAAGTGAGGAGCGCCTCTGCCCGGCCACCCATCGTCTGGGAAGTGAGGAGCGCCTCTGCCCGGCCACCTATCGTCTGGGAAGAAGTGAGGAGCGTCTCTGCCTGGCCGCCCCGTCTGGGAAGTGAGGAGCCCCTCTGCCCGGCCGCCCCGTGTCTGGGTAGAAGTGAGGAGCTCCTCTGCCTGGCCGCTCCGTCTGGGAGGTCTACCACGGAGGCCAGAAGCAATGTGGGGGCTGGACGTGGTGGCTCACGCCTGTGGTCCCGGCACTCTGGGGGGCGAGGCGGGTTGATCACTTCGGGCTAGGAGTTCGAGACCAGTCTGGCCAACTTGGCGAAACATGAAGAATACAACACACAAACCAACCAACCAACTCAATGACAACAAAACAGGTCTACCCTGGAGTCATACTCTAATTTTTTCTATTTTCCTCCCTTTCTGATCCTTTATCCCACTTTCTTTTTCTTCCTCTTCCTTCTCCCTCTTCTTTGTCAAATAGAGGATTGAGTTATTATCACTGATCCATATAAAGTCCCTCTCTCATTTATTTTAACTCCCACCCCCATTTCTATTCCCCGACTTCCCATGTGCAACCTTCCCAATATGTTTGATACGCATCTTTTTGTTTGTATGTATTTTTAGAAAATGTTTATTGTTTTTGTATGCAAAAAAAATTAAAAAAAAAAAAAAAAAAAAAAAAGAAAACCTTAGGCCAGGCACGGTGCTCACGCCTGTAATCCTAGCACTTTGGGATGCCGAGGCGGGCAGATCATAAGGTTAGGAGATCGAGACCAGCCTGGCTAACACGGTGAAACCCCGTCTCTACTAAAAATACAAAATGGCTGGGCGTGGTGGTGAGCACTTGTAGTCCCATTTACTCGGGAGGCTGAGGCAGGAGAATGGTGTGAACCCGGGAGGCGGAGCTTGCAATGAGCCGAGATCACGCCACTGCACTCCAGCCTGGGCGACAGAGTGAGACTCCGTCTCAAAAAAATAAATAAATAAAAATAAAATAAATAAATAAATAAAAAAAAAAAAAAAAAAAGAAAAGTGGTGTGCATTTTACACTCAGAGTATATCTCTATTTAGACAAGCCACATTTCAAGGACTCAATAGGTACCTGTGGTTAGTGTCTACCTTAAGGGACAGGGTAGTTCTAGAGCTCTGCTACTCAAAGTATGGTCCTTGGCCTCGCAGCCTCACAGCGTGGATATGCCCTGTGTCCCTTCCACTCCTCCTAAATCGGAATTTGCATTGTAACAAGATCCATAGTGAGCCCTCAGAGTTTGAGAGGGGCTGTCTGATGACTTGAAAATCTCATTTGAGGAAACTACACACCCTCCCTTCTAGTCATATTTGTGCAGTACATTTCCTCATCATAGATTAGGTAACCATCTTATCATAGTCGGACCAAATGTAGAGTTCAGTTTAGCCCTTGTTGGAACCAGTGGGATCGAGTTGGGTTTTTCTTAGTCGGAAGGTTGAGCTATTTGGCAGAAAATGAAGGAAAGACAGGACAAAGATGAGATACGAGTGTTTATTCAACCACAGAACAAATGACGTCATCATTCTCATTGGAGCTCTTCTTTTCTGACGTATGTTCTGAAAGGGAGAAAGGAGGGAAGAAGGGAAGAGAAAGAGAGCTTCCAAATTCATGGGATTTTCGTTATGTCAGAGTTCTTCCCCTAGGGTTAGCCTCATAAGCACGTGAGCTTGGAAGGGCCTGGCACTTGGATTAATGCTCTGCTGTTGCAGTGTTGAAATTCTTGACAATTGGGTCCTGCATGCCTGCTTTATACCGAGCCCTGAAAATTATGTAGCTTGTCCTGCCTCCCCTAAATGTCCACTTACTATCCACCTGCAGGTGTAAGAGAGTCACACTGGATTAGGTAGGTTTTGGGAGGCATTTTCTCTTTATGTGTGTATATGTATGTCTGGGTATATATTATATATATGTGGTGGGTGTATATACACACATATGTATGTATACATGTGTTCACAACATTATGATATAAAGGATATGTCCTGGGCCAGGTACAGTGGCGCACGCCTGTAATCCCAGCACTTTTGGAGGCCAAGGCGGGCGGATCACGAGATCAGGAGTTCGAGATCAGCCTGACCAACATGGTGAAACCCCATCTCTACAAAAAATACAAAAATTAGCCGAATGTGGTAGCACGTGCCTGTAATCCCAACTACTTGGGAGGCTGAGGTAGGAGCATTTCTTGAGGTGAAGGTTGCCATGAGCCGAGATTGCGCCACTGCACTCCGGCCTGGGCAACAGAGAGAGACTCCGTCTAACAAAAAAAAAAAACAAAAAAAAAAAAAAACAAGGGATTATGTCCTGGATCAGCTGGATCAGGTAGGTTTGGGAGGTGTTTTCTCTTTCACTTCCCCATCACCACAATCTCTTTATAGCCTAAGAAATAAAAAAGAGATAACACAGGCCTTTGGGAGAACTGAGCTCAATAATGCATTAGATAATGGTGTTCTGAGGCAGGATTTCAATGAAAGGCTAAGTGCTGTAACTACGTAACAAAACACCAGCACAGGACAAAGAGTAGGTTTCTCAATCAACAGGGATAAACAGCCCCACCCTCCCAACCCTGTCTCCAGGTTTACAATTATCTGCAGTGTTTGAATAGAGCTCAGGGATCTCTGGGCAGTGACAATGAGTCAGCTGGACCCATTCATGTTGGAAGTTTTATATGAGTGAAAGTTAAAAATGTTAACTTGTTTCTATGTTGTCAAAATGTTAAACAAAGAATAAAAGTATATTCTTAAGTTGACTCATGAGGAAAAAAGAAAGTATATTAGTAGTTTCAGAGTTCAGACCTGAATCAAATGCCTGAATCAAATAAAAAACTACTCAAAGCTTTGAGACCTAAGAAAGTCACTTTCTTTTAATACCAATGGACTTGGTATAATTTGTAATGCCTGCAACTCAGAGTTTAGGCGGAGAGTCAGCCACATTGGCTTCACCTGGGGGCTGATTAGAACCACAGATCTCAGGCCATCCTCCACCCCCACCTCCCACGCCCCCACCCCCCCACCCCCATCCCCACCACTGACCTGCTGAATAAGGATCTGAATTTTATCAAGATCTACAGGTGATCTCTGTGCCTATTAGAGTTTAAGAAGTGCTGTAATGTTGCACTCAGCAGCTACTTATCTTGGCGGTGGTGGGAAGCGGGGAGGGAAATCTAACTCCTTCACAGGTGCATCAACTTAGTGCCTAAGACTTCTTGAAGCATTATGGGAAAGCGAGGGTTCTCAAGGTGTGGGCTTCAAACTGGCAGCATCATCAGCACCCGGGAGCTTGTGGCAGTGCAAATTCCCAGACTCCACCTCTGATTCTCTGGATCAGAAACTCTGGGAGTGGGACCCCACAATCTGTGGCTCCATCTTAGCAAGTCTTTCCAGTGCTTCGGATGCATGGCAAAGTAGGAGAATCATGGCTGTAAAGTATCAGTAGTCGTAGAGCAGGAAGATATTTCCCCTGGTTGTACATTTTAGTTTGGAATGCTTGATCTTGTCAAGCGGATCCCCACATTGAATCACATGTTTCATAAGGCAGTAATTTTAACTTTGAAAGAAGTCACGATGCTCTGACTAATTTGAAATTTATTTTTATTTCTGAGGGAGATTTGGACATGGAAAGGAATGGCAAGAAGTGAAGTGGTTGAAAAAATAAAGAGTATGAAATGATCTGGCAATTATTAACCTGGGGAAGTGAAGAGTGAAAGAGGAAGTAATCGAGCCACATGTTATCTCTGTAAATGGTGAAGTGACTCACCCTAGGGCTCACCAGGAACAGGAAGATGTCGTTTCTCTCTTGCCTCCAAGTGGCAAGCAGGGACCGTGTGTCCTTCATTCAGAGCTGCTTGAGAATCAGTTACAATAGATGGGATACCGTGATAGACAATAGGGTTCAGAAATCATCAAGACACAGCCCATGATGCCAAGGAGGCGGCAGCCTAGCTGGAGACGGTGACTAATTGGGAATTATGTATAATGTTCACAAAAAGATTTGTGGATATAGAGCAAGGATCCCCAAGTAAAGGTGGGTGAGAGGGAGTCGTTGAAGTTTTCCTGAAGGTGCAGAGTTTGAGGGAGAGTCCAAGCTGGAAAAGCGCAGGGACATGGGGGTGGCCCACGCATCCCGAAACTGCAGCGATGAGTAACTGGCGGATAAGTCACAGCCCATAAATCTCAGAATTCATCCATTCACTCCACAAATATTTACTCAGTACCTGCTGAGGGCCTGGCACTGTTCTAGGCCGTGAGGATACTTCTGTGAGCAAGACAAACACAAATTCCTGCTGACAAGGCTTCATTTACAGAGGGATATAAGCCCCATATAGATAATATATATGTAAATTGTAAGACAATGTGATGTAATCACACTGGAAAGGTAGAGAAATGGCAACCGGAGGTGTAGGATGGTGTAAGAATCCTGTGATGCCATCTTCTACAATGGGAATTTAGGTCTTTAATGTCTTTTTTTTTTTTTTGAGACGGAGTCTCCCTCTGTTGCCCAGGCTGGAATGCAGTGGCATGATCTCGGCTCACTGCAAGCTCTGCCTCCTGGGTTCACGCCATTCTCCTGCCTCAGCCTCCCAAGTAGCTGGGACTACAGGTGCCCATCACCTCGCCTGGCTAATTTTTTTGTATATTTAGTAGAGACGGGGTTTCACCGTGTTAGCCAGGATGGTCTCGAACTCCTGACCTCGTGATCGGCCCGCCTCGGCATCCCAAAGTGCTGCGATTACAGGCGTGAGCCACCACGCCCGGCGGTCTTTAATGTCTTAAGTTGATAAACCAAGAAATAGCAGTGTAAGCATATTCCTTAGAGATATGCAGGTTAATACCAGAAACAATAGCTAAAAGATTTCAGAGAGAAAGATTCAGGAGTGGGGACACCAGGGGCTGCTATTTTTTACTATGAACCTTGTATAGTATTTGATGTATTCATTCATTCACTCACACATTCATTCATGAATTCACAAGTCTGTGTAAATATCGGTGTGCGCAAGGTTTTGTTGCAGATGCTGGGGATACAGTAGTTAAAAAAACACAAACCTTTCTGCCCTGGTGGAACTTAGATTCAGGGGTGGGAGCTAGAGGTGAAGAGAGTAGGTCAGAGGAGAAAAAGGAAGGGTGGGGAGGGCTGGGGAAGTCGCCCTTGCGTGTAGAGAGATGAGAATGGGCCTCCCTGTGAGAGTGGTATTTGAATGACAGCAGGAAGAAAAGAGCCATATGGCAGCTCAGGTGCAAAGGTCTATAGCAGTTTAGGTGTGAGTGTGGGTGGAGCAGCGGGGACGTGGGGGTGCTCAGGGATGGAAGGGAGAGTGGTGGAAAGGACCTCAGCAATTCGGAGGTGAATGGTGAGGGATGTGGATGCCATCATCCAGCAAGGTCCCTGCCTTTTACTCTGTAATATGAGAAGCCACTGAACTTTGGCCATGGAGTAATTCCCTGTATCTTTAAAAAGAGGCGGCACAAAGACCACACCTCATAAATACTGACATTATATTAACAGAATAGATAATACACCACTTTTTCAAATGTATCTTTTTTTCTTTTAATCGCTGAGAGGGAAAAGTAGTATCAGTGGCAGCACGCACACACACACACACACACGCGGAAGAAATGGAAATAAAAGCTAAAGAACAAACTAGTAATGATTCAGAGTGAGACCCCTAACACCTCTCGAATGGGGGCAAGAAGCTCAGGACTCTGGTAGCCCAGGCAGAGTCTGAATAACTGGTGTTGCCTCTCTTCATGCATCTACCCGATCCACCTGTCCTTCTACCCACCCCTCTGATCCCTAGGAATTCTTAGAGCCTGGTATCACCCAGGTACAAGAAGAAGTCTATTGTTCCCTGCAGGGTAAATGGCAAGAGGTGCAGTTTAGGAGGATTCTCAGTCTGGGAGGAGAAGCTAGCTGAGAGCTTGCCACAGTTGTAAGCAGGAACGCCCGGCTGAAGTGGGAACGAGGCAGAGGCTGGAAGACACAGCAGAGTGCTGTGCAACAGATGCCGCCTGGCAGACATGGTGCTCTCATCACAAGAGACTGTTATTTGGTACTGAAGTAGCCTTCACATTCCATAGAAAAATGTCTTTCTATTTTTTATATTATACTTTAAGTTCTGGGGTACAGGTGCAGAACATGCAGGTTTGTTACATAGGTATAGATGTGCCATGGTGGTTTGCTGCACCCATCAGCCTGTCATCTACATTAGATTTTTGTCCTAATGCTCTCCTCCCACAGCCCTCCACCCGCCAACAGGCCCCAGTGTGTGATGCGCCTCCCAGCCCCCCGTGTCCATGTGTTCTCACTGTTCAACCCCCACTTATGAGAGAGAACATGTGGTGTTTCGTTTTCTGTCCTTGTGTTAGTTTGTTGAGAATGATGCTTTCCAGCATCATCCATGTCCCTGCAAAGGACATGAACTCATCCTTTTTTATGAGTGCATAGTATTCCATGGTGTATCTGCACCACATTTTCTTTACCTGGTCTATCATTGATGGGCAATTGGGTTGGTTCCAAGTCTTTGTTATTGTGAACAGTGCCGCAATAAACATATGTGTGCGTGTGTCTTTATAGCAGAATGATTTATAATCCTTTGAGTATATACCTAGTAATGGGATTGCTGAGTCAAATGGTATTTCTAGTTGTAGATCTTTGAGGAATCGCCACACTGTCTTCCACAATGGTTGAACTAATTTACACTCCCACCAACAGTGTAAAAGTGTTCCTAAGAAAAATGCCTTTCAATCCTTTACCCTTATTCCATGATCACCAATTTTCTGATACCTAATTCGGTGTGCAGGCACATTGATCCCAAGACAGGTGCATGGTACAATGGCAAAACAACAACAAGACAACTTCCATTGTAAATGAACAGGGGCCTCTTTTTCCTTGGGTTTAGCTGGCTCCATTCCCTTAGCTCCTGACCAACGTTGGTAAAATAAAATTTCTGAACCTTGAAGCTTGAGGACTGGACCTTTGCCAACAAATTTGTGTTGAAGAGTGAGCATGGGAGGTGCAGTGAGTGTAGGGGCTCACCTGGAAATACTCTGCTCCTCCTAAGCATTGCTCCAGCGTGGCACCTGCAGCCACAGAAGGAAGCACAGCACAGGAGATCCAGCAGGGTGTCCCATGAAATGCTGCATCCAAACCTGGGCCAAAATATCTAGACCTCAATAAAGAGCTGTAAAGGGGTGTTAGGAGATGCAGCGTCTAACATAGAAAGCACGCTGTCCATGGTTATTAAGTGAATGCATGGATGAACAGGAGGAGTCCAATTTATCTGTTTTAAAGAGGAAGACATTTCTTTGTGTTTTTAATCCTTCTTGTTTTTATGGTGTCTACTACCAATTAAAATGTATTGTGCCATGTTCCTTAATTAAAATAAGAAATTTGATCCATGTTTCTGTCGGTAAATGATCATACAAGAATCATTCATGTCAGCTTTGTTCTGGGAATGAACACAGGATAAGGGGTCAAGATATGTGGGGTAACTCTGTTACCATGACCTTTAAGGAAATAGTATCATTGAATAGAAAATAGAACATTTGGGTTCTGAAGTCTTAAGATTTCATGACTTTTAAAGTGTTTATTTAGCTCTGGCGCCCTCTGCTGGAAGATTGACTGTCTTATTTGCTCCTGTAACGGGTGGATATGCTGTGTGGCTGTAGAGTTCCCTCCCTCCCTCCCTCCCCCCCTCCCTCCCTCCCTCCCTCCCTCCCTCCCTCCCTCCCTTCCTTCCTTCCTTCCTTCCTTCCTTCCTTCCTTCCTTCCTTCCTTCCTTCTTTCCTTCCTCCCTCCCTCCCTCCTTCCTTCCTCCCTCCCTGCTTGCCTTTCTCTCTTTCTTTCTTTCTTTCTTTCTTTCTTTCTTTCTTTCTTTCTTTCTTTCTTTCTTTCTTTCTTTCTTTTCTTTCTTTCTTTCTTTTTTCTTTCTTTCCTTTCTCTCTCTCTCTTTCTTTCTTCTTCCTTGCTCCCTCCCTCTCTGTCTCCCTTCCCTTTTCTTTTTTCTTTCCTTTCCTCTGTTTTCCCTCCTTCCCTCTTTCATTCCTTTCTTTCCATCCCAGTTTTCTTTTCTTTTCTTTTTTTTTTTTTTTTTTGAGACAGAGTCTCACTCTGTCCCCCAGGCTGGAGTGCAGTGGTGCAATCTCGGCTCACTGCAAGCTCCACCTTCCCAGGTTCACCCCATTCTCCTGCCTCAGCCTCCCGAGTAGCTGGGACTACAGGCGCCCGCCACCAGGCCCGGCTAATTTTTTGTATTTTTGGTAGAGACGGGGTTTCACCATGTTAGCCAGGATGGTCTCGATCTCCTGACATCGTGATCTGCCCGCCTCAGCCTCCCAAAGTGCTGGGATTACAGGTGTGAGCCACCATGCCTGGCCTCCATCCCCAGTTTTATATTGAATTATAATTAGATTCAAAAGAAACCTTTCAGCCAGTGGTCCTCATCCTTAAACTGCATATTGGAATCTCCTGGGAGATGTAATGTTTTAGGCTAAGGATATAATTCAGGCTATTACTGAATTATAAAAGCATGCTGTGTTCATATCCTGGAGGATGGAATTGGGTCACAGTGTTTTCAAGTCTGAAAAACCAGAAGCCATAGTTCTTTGTGTTTTTAACCTATAGTCCATTGCCTTAAGTCCTCACGGGCATTTTAAGAAATAGATCAAAGTATTTGATGAGCTCAGGGTATGGGCACCCATACTTTCTCCTCGCTTTATCCTTCAAATTAGTCTACTTAGAATTTGCTTTCAAATTTCTGCCTAATTTTAAAAAGACAATTGTGGGACTGAGTTGCTGTCCTACCCTTTTTCTTTAATTGTTATTTGACTTCAGACTCTTCCTATAACTCACATGTGGGTTTTTTACTTTCATAACTGACATTCCTCCGAAAAATGGGCCAACAGAAGGGCTTATTATTTGGGCCACTGAGGTCATGAAACCCAGGTTCACATTGATTTTATTGCAAAACTTAGATGCATGCACAACTCCACACATTAACTTGCTTAGTATTCTTACCTTTTAAAATGTTTTTGCTCCTCAGACCCTTGCGATTTCAAGTCAGAAGTCCCTGACCTCTTAATGCTTGTTTTTATTTATTTTTTTTTTTTGACAGTCTGCGTCTATCCCAGCCTCAGTCCTCAACTTCCACTGCTCTGTGTAGCATAATCCCCACGCAGTCCCACAGTTACAGTCAACAGGGCCTTTCCACTATTAGCAAACATTCCTGCTCTTAGAGCCTCAGAGAGTGAGGTAATGACAGGATCACGATTTTAACATTTCCCCTTTCCTGAAGCTTCTTTATTGGGGACACTGGTGTTAAAAAGGAAAAAAAAACAGCTTAATTAAAAATTTTTATGTATCATGTGGAGCAGGGTTGCCTGAATGACAAAAAGATACTTGAAATCCCAGCCTCTATTTTCATCAGTCAGAGGAAATCAGAGGAGGCTCAGGAAAACTGTGAGGCTAGAGGGCTGTGTCCTGCGTCCCTAGCCTACAATCCCTGTGTCCATCAGTCTAGGAGGGCTGCGTCTTCACAGCTGCAGGCTCTCCTGCATATCTTTGTCAATTGTCAACCTAATAATTCTATTCAGGTTGCCTTTTGTAGGGGTCAGCAGAGTAGGATCCTGGCAATTTCATATGATTAAAACTTTTTTGAACAAGACCCTTGGCTAGGATCTGTTTCAAACGACGAAGAAAGTTCTTTTTTCATTGTTACAGGAATTGTGTTTAATGAGATGTAGAAGGCTGTAGTGTAAAACGTTTTTTTAAATGGGGTTAGGAGGTTTAAGGGAGATAAAGGAAAACCTGGTTATCTCTTGTTTTAGTAGTGGTTCTTTGCTACTGTACATGAAACACAAACCACTTAAATTTCAAGATGCTACCATCCCTTGGGCATGAATTATGAATGTTTGATATTCCTTGATTCCGTCACAAGACTTGTATGGATATTGATGTTTGTCCAACCCGAACCTTGGATCAGGAAAAAGGGTAAGTTCGGGTTTATGTTGCCCTACAGCCAGCAGGGGGCGCTCGTGCCCTTCCTATTCCAAAAGGCTGCAGCAACCGCTCTCAGGCTCCAGGTGAAACTGGTTTGTGAGTCACCATTACCATCCTTCTCTATTCAAATTGGCATTCTACCAAGAACAGCATTACTTCTTAGTGAGCAACAGTTGACCAATTATCTTGAAAAATATTTGGGAAGCTATACAATTTTAAAAGTAAAAAGCAAAATATATCTTCTATTTTTCACTTTTTCCATAAACATGAATTACCTGGGGGGAAAAGTAGATGCTTTTCAATCTTTTAAATGATTGCACCTATTCTAAACCATCCAGGTGTTTTTGAAATGACCCACAGTCGTCTTTAATAGCATGCGAAGGGGCCAAGGCCCTCTCAACTTTAGATTTAATAGGCTGCCCCCTTCAGTTGTCAGAGATATTGACGGAGATAGGCCTGACTGTTCTGCTGTAATTTCAACTCATTTTCTCCTGCTCTAATATCTATAGTACGGGATGGACTTTTTTTTTTTTTTTTCTGTAGAGGCCAGTTCGTAAATATTTAGGCTGTGTGGGCTGGAGAGCCTGTTGCAACTACTCAACTCTGCTGTCCTTGAGCAAGAGAAGCCGTAGACAATATGCAAACAAACGTTCATGACTGTGTCCTAATAAACTTTATTTATAATTTGGCCACGCCCTATCTTATTGATAGCCCTCCAAAGCAGTCAATACCCTCCATATATCTGTTATTTTATGTTGTTTATAAACTCAAACTCTTTTCCGATTAAGAGGAAAATAATCGAATCTGAAAGTCCCTCAGGTTCAACTCCTTTCCCGTTGCCTGGTCAGCCTTATAACAATCTTGACAAGCATCTTTGCCCACTGCTCGGAACTCGCATGCTTTGTGTCTTCCCTGCAACACAAGCAGTGGCCCCGAAGAGCAGACAGCGTGATACAAATGCACAGAAGTTTTTAAGGAGATAGCACAACAATTCAGAAACTAAGGCTGCTGGAATGGTGAGCTTTTAATCTTTTCATTCATCACAGGGTTTAATCCATATTTGAAAAGAAAGATGCCACAGTATAAAACTGACAGGCACTGACTGGCCTGAAATATCTCAGGAAAATCTGGTTTCAGATTTTTCTAGGAGTTGATCCAAGAACATTTTTCTTTCTGCCTTTTGATCTGTTGAAAGATCCACAAGATACTTGGATGCCTTAAAGACATAAATGCCAATACGGAAATAAACTCTGACAAGTTGTCTTGTAATGGGAGCCAGCTCATAGAGAAGGGATAATTGTAAGGGTAGGAACTGAAACTTTTTTGTTTACTACTTGACCTTCTCAAACCCTTCTTTCCTTTGTACTTTTTCTGTGAACAGATGGTTTCTTCCAGCTTGAAGTGGGTTTAGGGGAGACTGAGAAAACAAGATGTCTGCCTGCAGTTTTAATCTCTGTTTACCCATCTTAAACTTCTTCCCCTCTCCATTTTTGAGAGCGAGAGGTTACATGCTCCTTTTCTTCCTCTAGAAGAAACATTTAGCTGGGGCTGACACAAAGGCGAGGACATGAGAAATGACTGTAGGAGAAGCCCTGGAGGCAGAAGACTAGGTCTTTGCCCCTTTTACAGTGAGATAGTTTTATATAAATATCAGAGGTTACTGGAGGCACCCAAACAAAATTGAGCACAGGAAGCAAATATCTGAGAGGCTCCCAAACCTTGATCTACTGTGGGACCCAAACGAGCACATGAATCCCTCCTAGATATCCTTTGGATCCTTTAAGAGTAGCACAGGCCAGGAGCGGTGTCTCACGGCTGTAATCCCAACACTTTGGGAGGCGGAGGCGGGCAGATCACGGGGTCAAGAGATCGAGACAATCCTGGCCTACATGGTGAAACCCCGTCTCTACTAAAGATACAAAAATTAGCTGGGCATGGTGGCATGTGCCTGTAGTCCCAGCTACTCGGGAGGCTGAGGCAGGAGAATTGCTTGAAACTGGGAGGCAGAGGTTGCAGCGAGCCGAGATTGTGCCACTGCACTCCAGCCTGGCGACAGAGCGAAACTCTGTCTTAAATAAATAAATAGTAGCAGATACCACTTATGAAGTTTTATTATAAAGGATTATTGGAGTTGGCTATGAATTCTCCTCCTTACTCACGTCTGGTGGGGCAAAACAGGGAGGATCAGGTACTATGAAGATAAAGATACTGGAAATAGATCAAAGCCTTGAACTCCTAGCCCCAGACTCTACCCACCGTGATCCCTACCTGCAGGTGTCTGGGGTTCCTCTTGCCCAGCCTGCTCAGTCTCTGAACCCCTAGGATGTGTCTCTGGCTTGCTCAGAGGTGCAGGCTCCCAGCCCCCCTTTGCCAGTCGCCTGAAGACTCAGGGGTTCCTCTCTGAAGGATGTAGTTTTAACCTTTGTTTGCTGTAAAAACATATAGCAGGCAGGGGCTTGTCACAAGGGGACTTATTTCTTCCTTCTGCTTCATGTGATGAGGAGGGGTCTGACTGTGGATATCTGCTGTGCTAAGACAGCCACAGTGTGGTCTGAGACAGAGCCTGGTCTTGGCCACTCTGATATCTGGCTGACTGAGAGACAGTGTGGGTGGGTGGAAGAGAGAAGCCTTGCGTGCTGTCATCTCCTCCCTAGGGCCCTATTGACCTTTGGTGGATCCACACTTGAGGTGTGGACAGAGGAGAGAGACAGAGAATGCCTTGTCTCCTGTAGAAAGGCCTCTTCCGGACACTTCCAAGCACCTAACATTGTAGGAGGAGAATAGGAGACTGAGAGAGAAATATAAAAAGCTATATTCCCACAATAAGATCTCCTACCACTGGCTCAGCTTCCCGTCCATATGGGAATGATGAGAGATGCTACCTCCTTCCTCAGGGCTGCCAACGACAAGTGCACAGCCTCCCCCAACTCTTAGCACCGTAGCCAGGTGTAGTTCTAAATAAACGTTGGGGTGACTTATCCTTGTGTGATGTGTGTAAGTTAGCCCTTTCTCTGATTAACTAAAAATACGTAAGTTAGATATTCCCTGGTTTCCCCAAACACTGGTAGTAGTGAATTTTCTTGGAATGCCCTTCTTTGGTCTGCTGGCTGATTATTATTTTCAGACGACACTAATGACAGCCCAGGCGTGATGTCTACAAAGCCCCACATTAAGGCGCTTGCATAGCAAACCTGCCATTCAGGTAGTGACGGCTGCCCTCTGGAAAAACAAGCTGAGACCACACTGGGGAAGGCCTTGGATACTTGAGAAGGGTGTGAGGCCAGTCACAGGAGTTGACTCGGTGGAACGGGGCATAAGAGTTACAGGTGGCTTTATGAAGCTTTTGTTGAATGTGGGAGGGTGGAAAGAGCTTTACTGAAGACACATGTTTTCTTTCTGTTTCCCAGTTCAAATCAATTTCCTTATCATGATACAAGCAAAGGTAATAATTATTAGGATTACTTACCATGATTATGGGTGACAGGAATTGCAGTTCGGCAAAGGGACTCTTTTGTATATTTTAACTTCCTTCTCTGAAGTTCTAGCTTCCTTATTTTGTCTTCCTAATAGTGACTCACACCACAGTAGGCAGGAAGCGGGTATTTAATGACCACTTCTTCATTGGTTCTTTACTCCAACTCCATTCATTCCAATACAAATTTCTTGAAAACAAAGAATAATGACATCCATAACATAAATGAAAGCAGCCTGTCTAAGCTGATTTAATTTAGTATGGAATAGGATGCAATTTCACAGTTAGAGTTATTGTTGTTTTTTTTCTTAAAACTTCAGCCATCGTTTGGTTCACTGAAGAAAGAAATGGCCCTTGAAGAGAATTTAGAAAGATTTTTATAAGTGAATATTCACTTATACGTAAATATAGAGGTATACTTTTTAGTGCTGGTTAGCTAACACAATAGACAATCCTGGACAAGTGTTTTCTATCCTCTCCTGTGAATCTGATTTGTGAACCTCTCATAGCTTGTGCTATGCACGGAGTCCAGGAAAAATTTGGGACAAAGTGATCGATTTTAATTTCTAGACTTCATTCTGTCTTCTGTTCTTGGTGAGAACCTAAGAAACATCTTCCTTCCAGGCCTGACTTAGTGCTCTTGCAGGTTTAGCTTGCTTGGAGCAAGACTGTGCTAATGGGATTCTAACGATGCCACCTTTCCTGCTGTGTTGTTTATCCTGTTCAGTCGATAGAGGACCTGTTGAGACTGGTTTATAGACACGACACTCACTGTGGGGAATGCATCGAATCGCCAATTGATCAAAATTACCCATAATGTTGCAACTCGTGGATCAGCAGCCTCAGCATCTTCTGGGAGCTTGTTAGATGTCCAAAATCTTGGGCCTCAACCCAGAACAATTAGATCAGAATCTGCATTTTAACAAGATCCCCGTGTGATAAGTATGCACATTAAGATTTCGGAAGTACTGACATATAAGGTTTGGGACTGGGTGGTGACCTGAAACTACTGCTTCCTAGAGTGCTGGGGATGATACATGAACATTTTCACAATATGTTATTTTGTGATGAGTCTCTGGATAAAGTATTTTCAGCTGATGACTGTTGATGGTATTGGGTGTATCTGTGGCCTGTCCATTATTACTATCCTCTCTTTGTCTTTCTTGTTCTATCATATTCTGTGAGTATGTAGGGAAAGAAAATTTTGATAGAAAACAGGAGTGAGTGTGGAGTCTAACTGGACAGGTTGGGGTCTGAGCTCCTCCAGGTTTGGAACTTGCTAAGCTCTCAGGGAAGCAATCACTGTCCCTGATGCTGATTGGTTTTAAGCTAAAACAAGTTAAGAACACACCTCTGTGTGAAAGCAGTGGATGCTTTGAGGTTTGATTAATGAGAAGTTGGCTTTTGGTTATAAAAACCTGTCCTCTGGTCCTGAGTGTCTATTTCTGACTCATGGATCTTGTTCTAGTACCAGGTAAATGATGTCAAACTACCGATTGCCTCCGAAAAATATGAGTTCTGATTTTCAAGTAGAAAATCCAGATTTCTCATCCCTGGGCTCTTACCTTAGATAAAAGCCATCGGCAAGGGCTCATCAAAATGTGTTGCCCATATTCAGATTTGACATAACTCTCTAGCAAGCATTTTTGACTTGGGTGGAACAAAGAGTAAATATACCGGGTACAAATTCTGTTTCCACCATTTTATAGTTGTATGACCACAGGCAAGTTTATGCAGTCCATTTGAGCCTCACTTTCCCCAATCACAAAATAAAGATAATGATATGCCACAGGGTTTTGATAAATGTTAAATGAGATCGTGAATGTAAAGCTCAGTCAAGGATAGCTGTTATTTAAAAAACTTCTGGTACATGTGTATGTATGTCACATGCATACATGCTATGTTGTGTATGCATACCATGGAATTAGCAAAAATTGACTTGTAGTTTCTATTAGATGACTCATAATTTTACTAGATGAATTCCTATTTAAATTTCAAAGCAAAGTTTGGGTAAGCAGGACAACCCATATACTGAAATAGTTACACACACAGACACACACACACACACACAAAGTTCAAGGTAAAACTTCTGAGTATGATTAGATCATCAGATTGTTAGGTATGTGAGAAGCACTGTCTTTTCCTTTTTGCATGATCTCACCTCCAGTATATTTTAGAAACTCTCTAACCCTCTTCAGAGAGATGGTGACACATAGATATTGTAATAGAATAGATGAGATGGGAATGAGTCACACATGGGAATGAAGGTAGGCATGTAGTCATTCGGAAAACTAACGTTGTTACCATAGGGAAATAACCAACAAAATACTTCAGGTGATATGTAAACACCAAAAATCTGAAAAGTATTTACTGATTAAAGGCTGTATAAAAGTACAGCATTTAGAGTATAGCATTGTGAAGAATCATGGCTACAATAAATGAATTATACTCTTAATGACTTTTAAATATTATGACTAGAAGCTACATAATAATTATGATCACCTTAATTTGTAAATGACTTACAGTTTCTTGGTGAAGGAGAACATTGCTTACCTATGTTGAAAAGAGATCACCTTTCAGTGAAACTGTTGGCTTGTGTGATATTGTAGGCATAAATATTTGTAGAGAAATTGTTAATGTCCCTGGAATGAGGAACTAAAAGAGAGAGTCAAAAGGAATTGAAACTCAAAGATAAGAAAAAGAATTTCCTTGGGCATCCCAGCATGCTTAAGTGAGCAGCAGGGGATGCCCTGACTCCAGGTTGGAGCTACCCTGCTTGGTCTCACTTGGGAAGGAGCAGAGAGGAGAGCTGTGAACATCATGTGCAGTGGCTTTACTCTCTACCATCTCTGAAGAGGGTAGACCTTGGCTTTTCTCTTGAAAGTTTTGACACTTCATCTATTGTTGTTAGACCAGGACTTTCATTAGAGGTCCACGTCAGTGTTAAAATGACTAGTATGCTGGTCAAAAGTTTGGTGGGATGCAAATGAACTAGTTCGCCTTAAATCAGCTATTGTCACTGAGCAAATAACAGAGCCTTCTGTTTAAAATACTATTTCATTTGCCTATTGCAGCATGAAAAACGACCCCAAACTTACTGGCTTAAAACAACCACCATTGTATTTGTTCACAATTATTTTGTGGGCCAGAATTTTGGATTCAGAATAGTGGGGATGGCCTGTCTCTGCTCTGTGATGCCTGGGGGCAGCGGCACTGTCTTGAATGGCTGAAAACTGGCTGGAATGGCTTGACTCAGTCATATGCCTGGAGCCTCAGTTACGGCTGTTGCCTGGATTCCTCAGCTTTTCTTGGTGTGGGCTCTCCAAGAGACTCGCTTAGACTTCCTCACAGTATGGTGTCTCAGGGTAATTGAACTTCTCACATGGTAGCTGGCTGCCTATAGGGCATTCCAAGAGGATAACCCCCAATGTGAAAGCATTTAGTAAGCCTCTGCTTGTGTCAAGCTTGTTGATGTTCCATTGGCCAAATCAAGTCTCATGACCAAGCCCAGCATCAATGTGGGAGGCACTAGAGAAAGGCATGACTGCTGGAAGCATGGATTCATTGGGGCCACCAATATCTATAGCATACCCAGAAAATAAAACCATTATTTAAATGAGAAATTTAAATATACATTTATAAACTTTTAAATTTACCATTATAAATAATGGTATTATTTACTATCTGTTTTCTGTTGTGCAAGACCAAATAGGTATATGTGAAAGTATGGTACAAATTGCTTCATGTCCGTGAAAGGTATGGTTAGAAATATGTTATTTTATCCCACAGAAATGGCATGCTATATTATTTCACACAAAGCAAACTATTCAAAATCTCTAAGCTAGGCTGAGTGTGGTGGCTCACGCCTGTAATCCCAGCACTTTGGGAGGCCAAGGTAGGCGGGTCGCTTGAGCCCAGGAGTTCAAGACCAGCCTAGGCAATGTGGCGAAACTCTGTCTCTACAAAAAATACAAAAATTAGCCAGGCATGATGGTGTGTGTCTGTAGTCCTAGCTACTTGGGAGGGTGAGGTGGGAAGATGGCTTGAGCCTGCAAGGTTGAGGCTGCAGTGAGCTGAGATCAGGCCCCTGCCCTCCAGCCTAGGTGACAGAGTGAGGGAGGCCCTGTTTAAAAAAAAAAAAAAAAAAGGAAAAGGAAAAGAAGAAGTCTCTAAGCACTAAGTGTCTAAATGTAGTCTGTGTTAAGTAACCCACTTACAGCTATGTGTAAAGAAAAATCAGATCTTTCGTACATACCTCTGGCTTACTTTTTTCTTATAATTATGGACATTTTTTCATATTGGTTCCAGCTTAGAGAGTGCATAAGTTGTTTTGGCTTTTCAGTAGTTCATACATTTGTAATTGTTATTTTTAATTTGCTATGAATTAAAAAATACAGTATGCTTTCTTCAATTGTGATGTTTTCTTATGTTGAAGATGCTGGAATGGATAGGAATGAGACCTGAGTCCCAGGAGGGCTTGGATAACTTTTCTAGTCTTTTGCTTCCTTATCTCTCAAATAAGAAGCTTCAATCAGTTGATTTCTATGTTTACTTTTAATGCTGATATTTTTTATTTGAAATTACATGTAATGCCCTAATTAACTATTTAGAGAAATATAAAATGTGCATTTGGGAAATATTAAAATAATCTGATATTTCTTTAAGGAAAAAAATTGCTTCTTTGTTCCTTAAATTAATTTTTCAGTCACTTGGCTTAGAGATGTCTTCTTGATGGGTCTCTTATTTGCATACATTACTATTTTACTTTGCTTTGACAAAAATCTAAGAGGTAAAAGAAATGAGGAGTCTAAAATAACACAGCAAATTTCCATAAGAGAAACTTACTACAGGAGCCTAACACTTTGGAAAAATATTTGATTAAGTACCTGGAAGAATTTTGCTAGACTTAGGTGGAAGTATGCTTGCAGAATTTTGTAAAATACTTTTCTGATTTTCTTGTCTTTTTTTTTTTTCCAGACAGATCTTGCTCTGTTGCTCAGCTGAAGTATGGTGTTGTGATCAAAACTCACTGCAGCCTGGAACTCCTGGGCTCAAGGCATCCTCCTGCCTTGGCTCCCGAGTAGCTGGGACCACAGGTGCATGCCTCTGCACTGGTGAATTTTTAAACTTTTTGTATAGACGAAGTCTCATTATATTGCCTAGGCTAGTCTCAAACTCCTGGCCTCAAGTGAACTTCCTGCCTCAGCCTCCCAAAGTGCTGGGACCACAGGTGTGTGCCACTGTGCCTGGCCACTAAAATACTTTTCTAAGTGAAGTATTTGTCTCAATTCTAAGTTTTAATTCAGCTGTATTTCCTGGGAGCAGTTCTCTACAATTCTGTAAAATGAAACTCTAATCACAAGTGCTTGGGAATTATGTCCTTTTTTTTTTATTAGTTGTCATTAATTCCTTTTGGGGGTACTGAAAAATTAGTAATATGGGGAACATACAAACAGATTAAAAAACACTCACCTGAAGGTATTAAAGTAGGTTCATAAACTTGGCTGTACATTATAATTATTTGGGACTCTTTAAAACAAATTGATGGCTGGGTCCCAACCTCCACGAATCCTTTTTTTTTTTTTTTTTTTTTTTTTTTAAATACAGAATCTGGCTCTGTCGCCCAGGCTGGAGTGCAGTGGCACGATCTTGCAATCTCGGCTCACTGCAACCTCTGCCTCCTGGGTTTAAGTGAGTTTCGTGCCTCAGCCTCCTGAGTAGCTGGGATTACAGATGCCCGCCACCACACCGGGTAATTTTTGTATTTTTGGTGGAGATGGGGTTTCATCATATTGGCCAGGCTGATCTCGTGCTCCTGATCTCAAGTGATCCACCCACTTCAGCCTCCCAAAGTGTTGGGATTACAGGCGTGAGCCACCAAGCTCGGCCAAAAGTGTTGATTTAATTATTCTAGAATGTGGCCTGGGCATTAGAATTTTCTCACCCTCTCCAGGTGATCCTGATGTGAGCTAAGTTTGAGAACCCCTGCACTAAAGAAACGTCCTTGGGTCTCCTTCTGTTCCCCACCTTTTGCTGCCAGAATTCAAGTCCTTACTCCCTGCTAGACTTTATGACCTCTTCCCTCCACATACTGTTGCTACATTCCTTAATAATGAATTTTTATGTTTAGTTCCCGATTTGCACATCATCAGCAGGGTAGGTGTGTAAAAATAATAGTGAAGACATGAGTCTATAAAGGCGTGCATTTGATTGGATTAACAATATTAGATGGATCTATCTATCCACTCCACCATTTTATGACACTGTGGGCAAATATGTTAACATAAATCCTAAATTCCAAAGTAATACATTATACTTCTCCGGATTAGCCATCGATTTGTTTGGTTGGATTTTGGGTTGTAGAATGATAATTGCTATTTATTCAAAGTGTTTCTGGAATGAAAACAATAGAACTTATTGCCACCTCCTTTATGTGAGTTGGGTGTATGTTGGTCAAATTCAAATACAAACAAAAATTTCTTCGGTTGGTAATTCACCTGAATGCATAGGCATTAATTGGTTTGTAACGGGCATTTTGAAACATTTTTACGCTGATTTAAGTGTGGGGGAAGATTATTCTGTGTTACCTAGAGCCAAAAATCATGCAATTGTCTCTTTATTCAGGCAAATGGTTTCATTTCTCTCTTCTTTCCTCTCCTTAGTGAAACAGAGGCAATTTATTGATAGGGTGATCAGCCACCCCAGTTTGCCCGGGACTAATGAGTTTCTGGGCACACTGGGATGAGTTGGTTACCTTAATTGATACAGTGAAAATTAATAAGACGTTAAAGATATTTTAGGTCCTTGTATGAAAAATTATTCATATGTTATGATTTACATTACCAAATCATATATAAACTATGATTGTAAATGGAAGGTTTGTGATTGTTTTCTGGATCTGGTATTATAAATTTCTTTTCAGCTTGTCATATTATTTTTAGATATTCCTCAAAAGATTTTTCTAGCAGTATTAAAAAATTCACCTTGAGAAAAATATGTATATTTTATGCACATTTTCTAGATTTCAGGAAAGAGATAATGTCCAAAACAGCAGAATGAGTTGGTGCTAAAATAGAGAAAAAAATCATTTTTAGATCTGCTTGGAGACTACAATATCTAGTAACATAAAGAAGTTCTCTTAGTAAAACAAAAGAGAAAAAGAGAGCCTAATGAAGTCTAAGATGAATCCATTCTTGACCCAAATAACATCAAAAGTCACATATACGGCCAGGTGCGGTGGCTGACGCCTGTAATCCCAGCACTTTGGGAGGCCGAGGTGGGTGGATCACCTGAAGTCAGGAGTGTGAGACCAGCTGACCAACATGGTGAAACCCCGTCTCTACTAAAAAATACAAAAATTAGATGGGCACAGTGGTGGGCGCCTGTAATCTCACCTACTTGGGAGGCTGAGGCCATAGAATCGCTTGAGCCCAGAAGGCAGAGGTTGCAGTGAACTGAGATGGTGCCATTGCACTCCAGCTTGGGCGATAGAGCAAGACTCCGTCTCAAAAAAAAAAAAAGAAAAAAAAAGTCACCACATACAAATGCTGCACAAAGAAAACTTAGTGAAGATGTTTGTGTACTGGTTATTTTTGAGTCTCTTTGAAATGGTAAAGATAAATTACCAATTTTACATCAGAGAGTTAATGTATTTTAGTTAAACCAATAGTACACTTTTGCTAGGGTGTGGTTATTCTGTTTTTATTTTTTTTCTTTTTCCTTTTTCTTTTCTTTTTTTTTTTTTGGGGGGCATTAAAGATCAGAAACACCAATTGTTGCCTTAAAGAGAAGATGAATCTAATTTTAACAGATGCTCAGTTCAGGAAATACCAAAAGCTACCCTTTACAAAGGAGAATTAAACATAGAGACAAAAAAATATGCAGGGCATTGCCAATGTATCAGATGACAATGGGACTAAATCACACCCATTTTTGGTTTAACAGCTGTTAAATGAGTCAAGATACCTGGGTCTAGATCCAGCTGCACCGATCCAGTGAGTGTCTGGGTAAATGCCTTCACTGCTCTGGGCCTCCGTTGATTTGTCTGTAAAATGGGAGATTTTGACTATCGTGTGTCTACAGTCTCTTAAATTGTTAATATCCTATAATTCCATGTGCAGTATTCTGACGATGTCTTAGTGGATATGTGGATTTCCCACTTCCTTTTCTCCAGCAGTGCTCCTCTGAAGCAACCTCAGAAAAGTGGCCCACACTCCTAGAATTTGAGAAAATGGCATCTTCTTCAGAGGACAGAGGTTCATAGTCTCGGTGGTTTACTCACCTGCTACAGCTCAGCATGTGATGTGGTTTTGCTGTGTCCCCACCCAATTGTCATCTTGAATTGCAGCTCCCATAATTCCTATGTGTTGTGGGAGGAACCTGGTGGGAGGTAATTGAATCATGGGGGTGGGTCTTTCCCATGTGCTATTCTCCTGATAGTGAATAAGTCTCACAAGATCTGATGTTTTTTTTTTTTTTGAGACAGAGTCTCACTCTTGTCACCCAGGCTGGAGTGCAGTGGTGCGATCTTGGCTCACTGCAACCTAAGCCTCCTGGGTTCAAGCAATTCTCCTGTCTCAGCCTCCCAAGTAGCTGGCATTACAAACACCCACCACCATCCCCAGCTAATTTTTCTATTTTAGTAGAGACAGGGTTTCACCATATTGGCCAGGCTGGTCTTGAACTCCTGACCTCAGGTGATCTGCCCACCTCAGCCTCCCAAAGTGCTGGGATTACAGGCGTGAGCCACTGTGCCTGGCTAAGATCTGATGGTTTTATAAAGGGGAGTTCCCCGGCACAAGCACTCTTGCCTGCTGCCATGTAAGACGTGTCTTGCTTCCCCTTTGCCCTCCATCATGATTGTGAGGCCTCCCCAGCCATGTCCACATGTGAGTCAATTAAACCTCATTCCTTAATAAATTACCCAGTCTCGGGTATGTCTTTATACCCGAGCATGAGAACAGACTAATATGGCATGATACTCTGGATCCTAATATTTGCAATTTGGATTTTGGACGAGTTACTTCTCCTTTTAGAGCCTAAGTATCTGTCTGTGATGAGAATTTTTTTCCCTTAATCTCCTTTTCTAGCTTAGAGTAGCCTAAAAGAGAGTTACTCTTTTAGGCCTTTCAGGTTTCTTCCTTTTTAAAAGTGAGATAACATACTTTTCGGTCATCTCACACTCCCAGTGAGGCTTTCTGGGCCTCCCTTTCTCTGTTTCCTCCCTTCCCTTCCTACGGGCAGAAGTGTGGATTGTGGAGAGCCTCATGACCCATGACTCATGCCTAGGTTGCCTGGCTACAGGGTGACAATTCTGCCCAGTGTCTGGCTGCTGTGAACATGTCTGATGTCTGGAGATTTCTCTGGATCTTCCATGGACAATGTTCTGAGAACCCCTTGTTAGGATGAAACCCTGAGGTGCTGTCTTGCTTTAAGATATTAAAAAAAGACACGATGCAGCTAGTGTGGAGTTTTATTGGCTAAAAAATAGATGCACAATGATGAGAATCTGAAGGCTGCAGTAGGAAAGTAGAGCTTTACCCTCATAAACTCGCACTTTGATCCGAAAAGTGCAATATATTAAGAGCATTATGAGAAGTCTGGTGAGATTGTTACAGAAAAAAAAGTGAAAGTTTCTGAGTCTGATAACTCCAAGGGTATCTTTTAGAACTCACTCATTGGTGTCTGCACAAGGACTTTCCTTGGGGGAAAATAGATTTTACAACAGGTGGAAACTTTCATTGGTCTCATGCATGCTTTTGGATTTCATTCACTTGACAAAGAACTAATCTTCCGTTGATGGTCTCCTGGGTTATTGCCTTGATCTTTGGAGTTGCAGATGCTGAGAAAAAGAGCACAGAAGATGTCACTGCCATGCTTCTTCCACCATCTGAACTGTACTCATTTTCATTTCTCTGCTGTCAGCCCCTGAAGGCTCTCAGTGCCTTCCAAATGATCACTAAGCAATGTGGCGGGCTCTGCTGCAAGGAAAAGGGATTTCCCAAAGGAGGGATTTTCTCCCACTCTCCAGGAAATGAGGATCTCTGAACAGTGTCACCTTCTGGAGGTGAAGACCTTCATCATAGGTGTGCCTCATATGGAACCTAGTCTCTGACCACAAGCACTTGAGGAGTTCTTTCTCTGCCTGTGGGCTTTGTAGCACTGCACAGATTCCTTGAGGTTACAGAGCACTTAGTGCTATTCAGGGTACCTCATTTTAAAGTCTAGAAAGCATGCCACATGAGGAATGGGTGAGAAGCCACGGATGCTTACCATGGCTGTTTTCAAATATATAACTTATTTGAATAAGTGCCTGTTGAGACATCAATAAACCAATTCTAGACCATAGGGAAGAACTGAAATCATTAATAAATTTACAAGGGAGAATTTTGTTAAACTAAAACCTCTCCATTGGGACCATCCCATCAAGTATGGGTTCCCCATCCTAAGACATGTGTGAAGAGAGGCTCAAAGACCCTTGTCTTATTTTGTAGATGGGTAGCAGTTAGACCAGCTGTTCTGTGATGATTACTCCAACCGATTCTTTGAATCTCCAATGCCTTAGAATAGGTTTATCACAAACTAATCAGAAAGTGCCACTTGTCCCAGACTACGGTCTCCTGTAACTTTTCTGTGAGATATTAAAGGGAATCTGAGAAACCATGTTTCCAGGTCAAAGATGTTTGGGAATACTGGGCTAAACAAAGTTAACTTTGGTTGTTTCTTCCTCTTTCTTGTTCCTTTTCTCCTTAAAAGCAGTACCTGTTCCATCTTTAACATACTGAACTGCAACAGAACTGTTCTAGAAGAGGATCATGGCACACAGTATTTCTTTTTATTTTTTATTTTATTATGATTATACTTTAAGTTTTAGGGTACATGTGCACAATGTGCAGGTTTGTTACATATGTATACATGGGCACACAGTATTTCTAACCTTATCTGGCCATAGAACACAGTGTTCATAATACACTATTCAAATCTCATGGAACATGAGTGTTCAACAGAATCATCTGAGAAATGAAATCATGAAATCATTGCCTCTTAGTTTTCTAGGGGTTTAGTAAACCGACCCCATTACTTAATAGAGACATAATACTATTAATTATCATTTTAATTTTCTTTACTGCTTGCTTTTACATATATTGAGGATGATAATGAGAGCTTACATCATTTTGTATTAGCTAATTTGTTAATTGAAAATTCCTGACCGTTTGGGAGTGAAATAAATTTTGAACCCAGGACATTTGGGAGTACACTAAGGATTATGACTGCTACCAAATGGATAACCATGCTAATTCCTTAAAAACACATTCAAACAATGAAGGAAATTTTTTTACCTTTCATGCGCGACTTTGATTCTTCCCGTGTCCTATAAAAGTGATAAAGGTTAAAGCTCACCTTAGTGTTAGCAACAATCGTAACAACTTCTCAGGATGAACTAACTTCCTTCGCTTGCTTGTAAATCCTCAGCTCTTTAATGAGGATAATTGTCTGAGCTTAGTAGTCTCAAGGTCATGGGTTCATGAGAGAACCCGTCTGGATGTGGAAGGCATTGGGTACTGCCTCCTGCTAACCCTGGGGTCAGGGGAAGTCCACCAACCATCCCCTCCTTTCAGCTGCAAGCTTGGTTTTCTCTAGGATCCCTGCCAGGGTCTGGGTCTCAAGCCTGAGACCCCTGACCTTCTCAGGCTGTTCAAAGTTTGGTCTGGTGATGTTTTATTTATGTATTTTTATAAAACTTCTATCCCTTCCTTTTGGATCATAGAATATATATGCCCTTTATATGGCCAGCTGTTGTTATTTCCTGGGGTGGCCGGAAATATCAGATTGAAAGTCTAGACATCTCTATCTCATATGCATCTTTTTTTTTTGTTTTTTTTTGCTGGTGGACTAACACATTTCCCCTGCCTTCTTTTTTTTGGAGCCAAAATTGTGTACATTCCTACTGGGAAGCACAGTGGCCAAATCCTTTTGAATTGTTTCCTTCTGGAGACTTTAACTCTTCCGACTGCAAATCTTAGTGTCCTGTGAGTATTAGTTGATTAATTATACTTGCTGCTTAGTGAAATACAACTGGCTATAGGTATCTTCTGGAGTAGCTCAACACAACTTTTCTTTTGCTAGAATGACTCTTGCTAACAGAACCCAAAGATGCACACATATACCCACAGGAGCTGGATGCCCCTCGTATGCTCCTCTTGTGCCAGCCTTTGCCTTACCCGTCGCTCTCTCCCTCCAGGAGCCGTCGGTACGTGGTGATTTCCTTCTCCAGGTGGGTTTTGATGCCCAGCAGCACTTGGTATTCGTTGTTCTGCCGCTCCAGGTCGTGGCGCAGCTGCATCAGTTCCTCCTCATAATGGGAGATGATCTCTTGCATGTCCTGGAGCTTGCAGGAGTACCGAGACTGGGTCTCGGATAACATGTTTTCCAAAGCAGATTTCTGAAAGAGGAAATGATCTTTTGTTAATTAACTGATGCTTGATTGAGACAATAATAGGTGATTGTTGAGTACTTAGCAGATGTCGACCAGTTGGCTAGGTGTCTTGGTAGCTGCTGAGGGCACCAAGATGAGAAGTAGGCTGACTTACAGGTTTGGGACTTGGGCAGTCAGGAGTTGAGCAGTGTTAGGACTTTTGAAGTCCATTGCCTTGCTCTGAACTGTTCTTTAACTCCTTTCATTTTATCTTTGACCAGATTGAAAACTCCCAAAGAGCGACAGCAACTGGGACTGCTATCTCTTTGTATCTTCAGAGAAGGGTCTCAATTAGGGATGCCAGATAAAATAGAGAACATCTAGTTAAGTTTGAATTTCAGATGAGTAATGAGTAATTTTTTAGTGTAATTATGTCCAAAGTATTGCTCCAGTATTACATGGGACATGCAAAAAAAATTGCTTTTTATTTGAAATTCCAACTAAACTGAGTGTCCTATATTTTAATTTGGTAAATCTGGCAACCCTAGTCTCAAGCAATGCTTTTTGATTATGATGATGGTAAAAAAAAAAATGTCATTTTTTGAGGAAATTCTAACAGCTGCCAAATGAAGTTTCTGGGCTAGAGTATGGAGGATTGAGTTCATGTCCCAGTTCTGTTTGCATGTAACACCTGCTTTTCTGAAGTGCATAATTTTAACCTTAAAGAGAATCTCGTAACTGTGCTGGATACTCTCCCTTTATCGTGGCTGCTAATTTTCAGGGGGCCGTTCACGCTGCCTGGCGGTTAAAGCACATTTCCCTGGTCAGCCAGTCTCCTACTCTCCCAGGGGGTTATTTTGTTCCCTCTCCTCTGTCCTTGCCATCCTTCCTCGGAGTCCATGGCCTCGCTTCCTAATTTCATTGATGAAATGAAAGCAATCGGGAGAGACCGCCCGCTGCTCCCTACATTGCTCCCAGGCACATACTTGAATCTGCATCCGAGTGCTGGCTTCCCTCTGTTGTTTTGCGTGAGCTGTCTGTGCTCCAGTCATCTCGGCAGTTGCCCACCTTCTTGCATTATCAATGTTCTGTCTGGATTATTCCCACCAGCTTTCAAGGAGAACAATTTCTCCTACCTTAAAATGTATCTTTCTTAAACCTATATCTACCTTCAGCTGTCATCCAATTTCTCTGCTCTCCTTCAGCTACAGCAAAGCTCCTCAAAGAGTTGTCTATGCCTGCTGTTTCCCTTGAGCCCCCTCCAAGGTAGCCTACAAAGCCCTACACTGTCTGGCTCTGTTGGGACCCCGCAGCCTCACCCTCTCTTCCTCCCTCTTCCCCTCCCTTCCCCTCCTCTTCTCTCCTTTCTTCTTCCCTTCATTCACTCACTGTAGCCACATGGACTTCCCTGCTGCTCCTCCAACTCTTCAGACACACTTGTGCCTTGTCGCTTTTGCACTTGCTGTTCCCTCCTCCTGGAACATTTCCCATCGCCACATCAAGCACCTCCTTACCTCTTTGCTCACTGCCACCCTAACAGGAAAATCTTTTCCTGACCACCTTGTTTAAGATAGCAGCTCTTCACCCTGGTGCGTCTGCCCTCCTCCTCCGCTTCATCTCTGTAGCAATTTTCTCCATCTAACATATACTTTGCTGATTTGCACATTTATTATATGTCACTCCTACTAGAATATAAACTCCTTCATTAAAAAATCCTCAGTGCTAAGGATTGGTGTCAGATAGTAGAATGCATGAAAATGGGTATACATGCCTCGCCTCTTTCACAGGGCCATTGTGAAATACTGTATGTTAAAATGTTTTGAAAGTTGCACTCTATTTTTGTACTCATGATCTCTAGAGTGCACATTTGCAGTGTCTGTTCACCATCACGGATGCATAAAACACAGCAGTCCTTTACCCAAGTGCACCTGCAACATCAACATAAATGAACAAATCATTGCCTCTCAAGACTGAGGGTAGAATCGCACTTGGCAATTACATGGTGAATGATTAGAAGACTCAATAGGGTATACTGGGAATCAAATGATAGACCTCCATAAATTTTGAAGGCTTATGACACATGCTAAGCATTTTTCTAAACTGTGAAGATGATAGAAATGACTTGGACATAAGAACTTAGAGTTTTCTGGGTGATAAGACACATACATAAATGAATAGGGCAGTGCTTTGGAGTTAGCCAGGCCTGGATCTGCCACCTACCATGTTGGCACTGGAATTTCTCTACATTGGGGTTTGAGGGGGGTAGCCTGGTTGTAAGTGGAGAGGGCACTGATAGAAATTATGGGAGTCTAGAATCCCCTTTCCTCCAAATAAATCACATGGTTTCATCACCAGTCACTTACTAGCTGTGTGACCTTGGCCAATTTATTTTCCTGTTGGCATTTTGGTTTCCTCATCTCTAAAATGGGGACACTAAGACCTATCTGCAAAGGTTACTGTAAGGATTAATGACATTTAATATCATGAACTACTTAGCACAATGCCTGGCACCATCGGGACACTCAATACATGGTAGCCCTTTATTATGGTTCTCATCATAAACAATTTGGATGGAAAGTGGAAAGTGAGAGGTGTCCCAAGGGAGTTGAGGGTCAGGGCCTGGGAGAGAGGTCTCAGAAGGCTTCATGAAGGAAGTGGTGTGGGACCCAGGTTTTCCTAGCCTTGACTCACTGTGCTGTACTGTGCCTGCAGGTCAATCTCCAGGGCCTGGAACGTGCGCTTCAGCTCGTGGATGTCACCTTGTCTGCTCTGCACAGCAGCTGGACTGGCTGCCTCCTGGGACATGGCTGCAGACTGTGGGACCAAGCAAGGTGAAGGCGTCAGCATTGGGACCTCATGGAAATGCAACCTTTGGGAAGTTTGTGCATCTTTCTTTTACCTGTTCTTTATACCAAGTGTCCAAGTCTCGATGCTTCTTCTTTATTATAAGCTCATATTCTTGTCTCATATCCTCCAGGGCCTTAATCAGATCTTCCCTGGGACCTGTATCCACCTTCACATTGACATTGAAGTCACTTGGCACATGATGCTTCTCCATTTCCTATTTAATAACAGAGAAAGGAAATGAACCGGCTTTGACAATCAGAAGGTTGGATAGCCGTGTTGATTGGCAGTGGTAAATGGATCTTTTAAACATTCCAATTATGTGGTTGCTCCACTGTCACTGGTTTGGTTCCTCAAATATTACTTACTTGTTGATGATAAAACATTGTATGCTTTTTTCTCTAATAATTTTGTGAAATAAAGAATATCTTTGAGACCAACCTGACCAGCATGGAGAAACCCTGTCTCTACTAAAAATACAAAAATTAGCTGGATGTGGTGGTACACACCTGTAATCCCAGCTACTTGGGAGGCTGAGGCAGGAGAATCGTTTGAACCTGGGAGGTGGAGGCTGCAGTGAGCTGAGATTGCACCACTGCACTCCAGCCTGGGTGACAGAGCGAGACCCTGTCTCAAAAAATAATAATAATAATAATAATACCATAAGGCAGGTAATCAAATAGCCTCCATGATTACTGACTTGATCCATGGTTGAAAATATTTCAGAAAGAATTACGCTTCCATAGTGCGCAAAGTCCTGTTCAGCAGACGTGGATTGGTGAAGTGACAACATAGTTAAGCAGCTGAACCTTCCAGGCTATAGGCCAAAGCTTTTGGGAAGCAGTTCAAGAGTCAAACGGCAGACAGAAGGTGTAGAGGCTTTCAAAATCTCGTCAATGCCCTGTGACCCTGTAGGGCTGACGCCCATAAGATTTCATGAAAACCAAACAGCCACAGGAAAGGTTTAATTAACAATCATTGTCTAACCAGCTGTTCAGAAACTGGGTTCTTTGATGTTGAGAAGCAATTTTGTTTTCCTAAAATGGGAACTGTTTTTCTATCATTTTATCAGAGTCTCGAGGACTTGCGATAGATGGTAACTCTAAAAGTCAGTTAAATGCTTCTGGAAATTAGGATTCTTTATTTTTGCCCCACATCTTATCTTGGTTGGTAGCAGACTCTCTTCATTACATTGTCCCCTAATTTGCTGAACATTGGGCCAATGATGGAAGTCCAGTCTCACACATTGATTCTTATAGTAACATTAACAAGCACATCTCGGTAAACATTGTGTGTTAACAAAACTGTTGACCAATTCATCATTAATTATGATTGCATTTTGGTTGTTGTATTTGACATGTGGCTGGCTAACCTTGAAATTAGAAACATTAGATATTTATATGTTTTTCTAATGACTATTTAGGGTGAAGGACAAGGGGATTGGCATCCAGGCGGTGGTTTCTTCTGTAGCTGTCGAATCAGCCTGAGATGAGCAGGCTAAGAGCTGTGCTCATTAGCAGGTGTTCCTGGGGAGTCATACCTGTTCATGGCGCTTCTTCATGAGAATGAGCTCTTTCCTCATTCCCTCCACCTCCTGTTCTAGGTCTGTTGTGACAATGGTCAGGTTGTCTAAGGTCCTTCGGAGGCCCTCGACTTCAATTTCCAAGTCTTTCTTAAAGGAGTGTTCATTTTCATACCTTTGGTGAGAGGGAAGAGAAGAGTGCACTCATTGTTGGAAGGCCGTGGTTTTTGAAAGGATTCATTTTCATTTAGAAGTGAATCTTTTACTTTTTAGGTTTAAAGAGAGCGAATGAATACATATAGGATGTCTTTTGTATGTCAGTTTCATGCTACACTTTTCCATGATGGTGACTCAATGTCAACTTCTAAATTGAGTAGGGAGAATAGGATAATAAACAGTCATATACCCATCACCTATATTTAGCAACCATGAATGTTTTGCCATATTTGCTTCACCTATTTCATTGCTGAAGTATTTTAAAGCAGATTATAGATGTGAAGACATTTTAAGACTAAATACTTCAGGATGCATCTTTTAAGAAAAATATATTTTAAAATAAACAGGCCGGGCACGGTGGCTCACACCTGTAATCCCAGTACTTTGGGAGGCTGAGGCGGGCGGATCATGAGGCCAAGAGATTGAGACCATCCTGGCCAACATGGTGAAACCTTGTCTCTACTAAAAATGCAAAAATTAGCTGGGCATGGTGGTGTGCACCTATAGTCCTAGCTACTTGGGAGGCTGAGGCAGGAGAATTGCTTGAACCTGGAAGGCAGAGGTTGCAGTGAGCCGAGATCAAGCCACTACACTCCAGCCTGGCAACAGAGCGAGACTCCGTCTCAAAAATAAATAAATACATAAATAATTAAATAAATAAATAAAATAAACATAACACTACACCTAAACATTAATAACAACCCTTTAATATCATCTAATTCTTGATTCATATTCAAATTTTCCCATACTATAACATGTGCTTTATATTTGATTTGTTTAAACTAAGGTTCATTCAAGTAACACACAGTGCATTTGCCATTGCTATGCCTTTTCATTATAAGATTTTAGATGAGGGTAATGGCAAGATGAGTTTTCCTTTTTTTTTTTTTTTTTGAGATGGAGTCTCACTCTGTTGCCAGGCTGGAGTGTTAGTGGCGTGATCTTGGCTCACTGCTACCTCCGCCTCCTGGGTTCAAGTGATTCTCCTGCCTCAGCTTCCCGAGTAGCTAGGACTACAGGCGTGTGCCACCATGCCCAGCTAATTTTTGTATTTTTAGTAGAGATGGGGTTTCACTATGTTGACCAGGATGGTCTTGATCTCTTGACCTCGTGATCCGCCCGCCTCGGCTTCCCAAAGTGCTGGGATTACAGGTGTGAGCCACTGCGCCCCGCCGAGTTTTCCTTTTGTAAAGCAAACAAACAAAAACCCAAACAACACTGTGAAGAAGGAACTTACTTGAGGTTGAAGTCATCCACTGCCATCCTGGCATTGTCAATGAGAAGAATAATCTGAGCATTGGTCATCTTACCATCCACTATCTGTAAAACATGCACAAAAGGTTTTCTCACTTGGACACACCCACGCATGACCGCTGCATGTCTGTCCTCTAGCTTCCTGAATATTTGACTTGTTAGTACAGACAACTTCTTGTTCTGGCAGTGGAACAATGAATAACCGAATCAGTAAATGCTCAGTGAGCATGTACTAGATGCAAAGCAGAATGATTTTAAAGTAAGAATATGATCTGCAGTCAGTGTCACTGTCTTTTTTCTTTTTACGCTGAGTTTTGACAGGCTTGGATTGATGTAACTGCTGAAAGAATGATATAGGAAGGGGAAGGACAGTAATTGTTCAAAATGCCTTCTAACTTTTTAGGTTATGGACATGTCATAGCATTTTGCTTAATTAAGCTCATCCACAGCTGAAGATGTTAAAAGGACTTTAGGTTCTGATCCTTTTCTTATTGTATTAGGTTGGTGAAAAAGTGATTTTTGCCATTACTTTTAATTAGTTCAGCCCTCCAAAAATACAAAAATTATTATTTTAGGTGAACATAATTCTTACTTGTGATAGCATTCATGTTTCTAATCAGTGTTACTGAGCAAAGCTAACACTAATATTCAATGTATTTTGTAATAGTCATCACAGAACACATTTTTTTTTTTTGCCTGAAGTGACTATAGCCATACACGTAACTTGTAGGTGTGTTTATGTCATTACAACTTATTCTGTGATGAGAATGTGCTCATTGTAGCTATTAAAATATTAACTGAAATAATTCCTTACCATCTAAAGAAAATGCTTAATAAGCTTTAGTAGTGGTAAAGCCTCCAGTTAGACTTTCACTAGATGTTCGTATAATTTTTTTTTACTTTAAAAAGAAAAATAGTATTGAAACACTTACTCGAGCAATTGTGTATACATTTATGATTTGTAAACACTTGTAGGTATGTTATAGTCAGAGAAATAGCGCACATTTGATGTATGTCACTGTCTTTAGGGTAGAAGATGTCTCGTTGTCAAAAGTGTAACAATGCTTTTACACCAAGTGTGCTGGACTAGAAACTTGGAGCTTTTCTTTGGTTCTGGCTCTGTTCTTGACCATCCACGTGGATGCATCAGGCTGCATCACTCTACTCTCCAGGCCTCAGTTTCATCCATTGTCAAATAAGGAGTCTGTACTAGAGACAGAGGACCTTAGAGGTCTTAGCTCTAAATTTCTGTAATTTAGTTGGAGTCAGAGAATCCTGGGTAATTCCCATTATATTTACATAGCTCATTCCTTTATTTAGAAAGCATTTTCTTAGGACAAAGCTATACTTCAATACAAAGGCATCTTTTAAAAGTCTGGTCCTATTTAAAGCTCCACTGATCCCATGGAATTTGGTATCATGAATGCACAATAGCAGGATTTAGAGATGGCACGAATGCTGGGTCTGGAACTCAAAGAGCAGGGCCTTGGATCCTGTGCCGCACTTACTGGCTGGGTGAGATTGGCTGAGTGAGCTTGGCTGAGTCTCAGTTTATTCATCCATGAAATAGCAATAATAATAGTTACTTCATCAAAGAGTTATGAGAATTAGAAGAGAGTATGTCAAATAATGTCAAATAGCATATTATCAGCATATTATAGACAGTGAAAAATTGGTTGAAACTGAATTAGTTCAGAAAAAAGTAAATAATACACTTTTCTTTTTTAAAATCTAGCACTTTTGTGGAGTCAGTGACTACACTGTGAACATCCCCAGGTTCTATATGCTGAGATGCCTGCTCAGACTTTTGCTGTTCATGGTGGGACATAGCCAGGCTGGCTGCTCCTGCCTCATTCTTTTTCCCCTTGTGGGATTCCAAATGGTAAAATGGCCTCTTCCCTTGCTATAAAAAAGCATACTTTTAGGTATTTCCTTGTCTCCTCTCCACAGTGCTGCTTAGGGGCATTCTTACCAATACTTCTCCCTCCAGACCCCTTATTCTTTGCATTATGTAAGCTCCTGCAAAATGAAAAGTAGCTCTATCCCAAAGAGCCTGGGGAACATTGTGGGGTAACCCTTAGTTACTTGTGCACTGAGGTTTTCTATTTGACACACACTGTGAGGTGTTAATCTACATCCAGAGAATCAGAAAATCAAAAATACTGTCTATGGGCTTATTTAGCTTTTCTGAGTTAAATTGGTAATTTATCCATTGCAAAGTCTTCCTCAAGTGTCTGATTCCCCCAGCTATCATTCTTATAGCACACAAATGTGAATTCTGAAATGTGCTTGATATAGCGCACATTTAAAACTATTTCCCATTATTCAGGCTTGCTTAGTACAGAATTATGATATAACCATCATTTCTGAGACAATCTTCATGGTAATAAGTGGATGAAGATGGGTTGAGAAATGATATATGAGGCATAGGTTTTTTACTGAGTGTTGTAATTAATCACCCAGATTCTCCTGAAGGCTCTCAGTTCATTCTTTTAAAAGCAAGCTGGCATATTCGTGCAGCATTGTTGCTTCAGGATGTTTGATCTCCTACGAGGGAGAGGAAAATGGAATGTTTGACTGTAAACCAAAATGCCAAATATAGTCCGATTGAGAATCATTCAAGGTGTTTTATTTATGATACTCCTATGACTATGTCCAATTCTGGATTTCAAAAGGATTGAATTAATTTTTAAATTTAACCTGTTACCAACTTTTTGAGTGACATTTAATATACCTAAAGTGAGGGTGCGGGAGAGCTGTATCCACTCAGAGCATTTCACCAAGGTCCAGGAAGGATAAGCCCCAGGTAGTTGTGGGACCTCCTTGCACCTCTGTTTTCTCATCTTCAAATGAGGGAGGTTGGGGTAGATAGACAACCTCAACTTTAAAGAGTTGCTTTCTTCAAGTGTAGAGAAAACACAATGTTAGAGGTAAAAATCCAGAAAAGAATGAAATTCAAAGCCAAAGAATTTTCCTATTCAATCTCAGAACCCAGAATTCCAGGTCATCTGAAGGGTGGGCAGTTGCTCCACACACCCCCCATTGCACCTACTCATTTTCTGAATTCTATTCCAAAGGATTTAGACAACGATTAGGTCTCAGTCTCCTTATCTATAAGTTGAGAATACAAATGCCTGCTCCACACAGTTGTGAGGATTAAATGAGACAATGTGTATGAAGTATGTGTTGTGTGGTTAATGATGCAAGTATAATGCATTATCTTTATTCATACTAAGTGTCACTTTTGTATGAGGTGGGCTAGGCAGCACTATACTATAGTGAAATTTATGAGGCTACTGGAAATAGACCTGAGTTAGAATCCCACCTCCGCTTCTTGCTGATGGCTTTGGATGGCTATTTCACTTTTTTCCAAGCTTCCATTTCCTTACAGGGTTCTTGCAGAATCAAATAAAATAATATGGAACATTTCCATCATTGCAGAAAACTCTTGGATGGTGTTGACATGTGTATTAAATATCCAGCAGGATGCCTAGGTACATAATAAGTGCTCAGTAAACATTTCCCTCCCTTTCCTCCCTTTCTTTTTTTTAAATGTCTTCTGCTAGCTCATAAGTTATTTGACCTGTTCTAACCTTGTATTTCTTTTGGGAGTCATGGTCTCCCTTTGCTCTCCATTTGCAAAAACCTTCAATTCCTCCTTTCTACAACCAAAGCAACTTTATTAAGCAAAAAAACATGATGAGGACTGTTGAGTCACCTTGTTTTTTTTTCATAAAGACAACCATGCACTATATAGTTAAGGTAATTACAGTAAGTTATTAGGTTGATTATTCAATAATTAGGGTTCATTACGAGGACAGATTTATATTATCTTGACTGGTCCTTCCTACATTCAAGCAAGGATGACTGAGCGTTGTAAAATAATATGTATAAATATTGGAAACTTGTGATACCCTTTCTAAGGGAGGTTAAATCATGGTCTTACAGGGAATTTTCTGGGACTGCTTTATATAAGAGGGGAGTTAGATAGCTTTAAAAAATAACCCATGAGATGATTGGATTCCTTCTACTTCTAGCTAATGTTATGAGACATCCCAGAAGGTATGTGCTTAGCTTTTTTGAGGTTTGGTTAAAGAGTTAGTTTTTTTTTGAAGAAGGTCTTTATAGCCATCCCAACTCTCAGATTCTAAAAATTATGCTCATTTTATTATTATTGTTTCTAGCTATATGCCATTCTCAGAACTGTGAGCAACTTTACTTCAAGCAACCCACAAACGGAAATATCTAGGGATGTCATGATGACCTATATCCTGGTGTGGTGACAACTTTTAGGCATAATCTTCAAAATAGTATAACAGCCTTTTGTCAATGGATAACCACATTGTTCAAAAAACTTTGATGTGGAGCAGAACTGAGGTAATGAGAAAGTAAACACTCTCTTATGCCTGGTGCACCGAGCATGCAGCATGAATACCAGCCCTTATCATTTCTATGACATCGTTGGGTCATAAGTGACACTAAACAGCAGCTGGTTGCCTCACATTTTAAAGATGTTTTTGGTCTGTGAGAAATCAATAGTCTCATTTTTGAAACAGTCTGTAGCACTTCTATCATTTTTGCTGCTTTCTTTTTCTACATTATCCATGGACAGAAGACTAATTATACAAAACAGACGTTTCCAACTCCAAATTTAAGGTATAATAAGAAAACATCCCCCAAAACCTTTGTGCACAATTACTTCAAGTGCTGTTGCCATTTTCCTGGAAATTGTCTTCTGGACTGATTTTTCCTCCCGAGGGTCCCCCGGCAAAGCAGCCCCATCTGGAGCTCCAGGGTCACCCAGCATCTTACCTGCTCTTGCAGGTGTGTGATGTTTTCCTCATACTGGGAATAATCTTTCTTACTGCCAGGATCTCTCTGCTGGTGCCATTTCAGGATGCGGCTTTCCAGCTTCATGTTGGCCTCCTCCAGGGCGCGAACCTTCTCCAGGTAGGAGGCCAGGCGGTCGTTGAGATTCTGCATAGTGGCCTTCCCATTTCCGCCCAGGAGGGGGCTGCTTCTTCCAGAACCCCTAGACCCTCCAGCGGGTGGGCAGCTCCGCGTGGTGAAGGACAGGGAGACGCGGGCTCCCCCTGCACCGCCATGGACGGTGGGAGCCCGGGGGAAGCTCCTGGGCCGGCCCCAGCCACCTCCGGCACCATGGAAGGAGGCCGAGGGGGTCTGGCTGAAGCTGTGTCCGGAGTTCATGGTCCCATCTGTGTTTGGGACGGGGCTGAGCTCTGCTCCACTCCCTGGCACCGCAGAACTGAGCCGCCCCAGACTGCCCTGGATGGTTTTATGGCCTTTGCTGTGGGAGTTCCCTTCTCTGACAATTGTACCAACAAGATCGTATCACTGTGCAACTTGTGTTTCCTCTTGGTCAATCCCAAAGTGCCCCTGGGCGTTCGTGCACTGTTGTTGTTTAGAGCCACATCAATATGACAGTTTGCTTCCTCCCTTCCCCTGGTAACCCGGAGGTGTGGCCCACGACATCAGGCGGGTATTAGGCTCAGGTATCTTTCTAATCTTGCCATGAAGTTTTTCCATTGTTCATTCACCTGGAAAGGGTTGGGTTAAAGTCCACCCAAAAGAAAGCATATTCGGTGTAGTATAGATTTCCTTAAAAAACAAAAAAACAAAAAAACCCCCCAAAACCAAAACAACAACAACAACAACAAAACCCAGACATTAAACAACAGAGATACACACACCTTTTTCCACCCCCAATAAGCCCCACCTCTAAAGGGAGGGTGAGCGAGCCTTGAGAAGGGAAAGCCAGCTCAGAACAGGATCTCGGGTCCTAGAATAAAGCTCACTGTGCTGAGGCAGCCGAGAAGGTGGTGAATATCTGATGCCTTTGTGGCAGTCACTGTTTGAAGGAAAGTACTTTCAAAGGGCTCGCTCTTAAGAACAAACCCTCAATTATAGATATAATTAATTAATGAATGACCGAACCTTCCACTTCCAGGGTGCCTTTCATCCCAGCACACCTCAAAACCAAACAACCCTGGCCTGCGCTCAGGATTTCCCTGGGCCCTGGGGGAGGAATGCAGCCGTTGTTAGCAGCCCCGGACCCTGGCTGAGCCTGCCACGGCTGGGCTCTGTGTGTCTGTGACCTGCAGAGGGACGATGGGAAACAAGAAACCTGCCATGGGCTGTCAAATGTGGTTGATGAATCTTATATTTCATCTGCCAAGGTAAAGGTTAGGAATGAATAAAGAAGCAGTCTGGGGGCGGGAGCCACGTGCTAGTTACTGGCAGTTAGATTTAAAGGGGACATACAAATAAAATATCAGCGCAGGAAGGGCTTCTGGCCTTTCTGGTTCCAAGCCACTAATTGGACAGATGAGGAAAGCTGAGGCCTATGGTGGTGGGGGAGGTTAGTGGCAGAGCTGGGGCTAGATTCTTTCTCCACGTAGCACTGTTATCTTGGGTTGAATCTTGACAGGTCCTGTATCACACTTCTCTTTCATAATAATAGGACTTGCCAGTTGGTGTAGCTCTTTTATATTCTTTATTGAATCCTCACAACTCTTTATGTATCCAGGCAAGGGTTGTTGTCTTCATTTTGCAGACAAAGAATCAGGGTCTCATAGGGGTGAATGATCCAGAGCTGATTTGCATGTACAGTGTAATTGAGCACATGAATTCATAGGTGACACTGCCTGAGTCTGCGCTGTCCTCCCTGCCTGGAAAGTCACCCACCCCTACCTCCTCTATAGTTCAAGGGCTACCTCCTTCAACAATCATTTTCTGAATTCTCCTGCATGAGTTGGGTGACCCTCTAGGAGGAAACTGCCTCTTCTGGATGCCGAGGTCCTCCAGAGGGGCAGACACCTTGGCATCCCGCCTCATGGTGGAAGCTGGGAGCCCCCAGCCAGGCCCAGCCACCTCCTGTGCCTGGGATGAAGTCCACTCCATTCTTTCACCCCATTATACTGCATTTGTCACACCGCTTTGAGACTGCAGGCTTCTTGAAAGCAGAGTTTATGTCTTCCATTTTTGAGCACCAAAGTCTGGTTTCTTGGTGGTATTTTGCAAATGTGTGTTGACCCAATCATAAACTTTTTAGAGTCAGGATTTTAACGCAGGTCTCCTGATGCCATCACCTTCTGCTCCTTTTAGGACTGTGAGTTATAGAACTAGAAAGTAGGAAAACACCTCTCCTGGGTATAGATTAACCATCCACGAAGGCCAATCCTTTCCAATTACAAATAAAGCCACCCAAAAGCACACCTGCTCTGCTCCTTCCGGTCTTACAACAAAACCTTATCAGGGAAGAGTCTCTGAATATTTTTTATTTCACTGTGCATGAGCTGGAAAAATGAGCCTCCAAGCCTCAGGGAAGCTTGGAGAGTGCTTAGAAAGAGTGCCTACAGTCACTTACATCTCAGATATGAGAAAAAGACAAAAGAGACAAGTGATAAAAATAGAGCAAATGTGGGAACTAGAGAGACTTGTTTGGCAAGTGGTGGCAACCAGTGTTCTGTGGATGTGGACGGTTCCTGGTCATCAAAGTTATGGTCAGCTCTGGTTCCTGTTCACCTGGACCCAGCCTTACCAAGGTAGAAAACATTTACCTTTAGCATGTGCAAGGGCCAAGCTGCACTGCCTTTCTCTAAATTCTCTCACCAGAATCTACAATGGAATTAATGCTTCTCCACTCATTTCAGGCATGTCTGAGTGGCAGTGACTTATCAACCCCATAAATTTGGCCGCCGTCTCATTTTATGTCCGTGTGTAGGAGTTTTGATTTGTAGGAGTTATCCTTGAGCAAAAGATTTCTTGTATCATAGCAGGACCAGGGCCAGGAAAAACTGGTGGTGAGATCTGAGAGCACTGGGGAGAAATAGTCTCTTTCAGTACCGTTATATGACGGTTTCCCATAATTTCCTTTTTTTTTAAATTATACTTATACAACGTGCAGGTTAGTTACATATGTATACATGTGCCAAGTTGGTGTGCTGTACCCATTAACTCGTCATTTAACATTAGGTATATCTCCTAATGCTATCCCTCCTGCCTCCCCTCACCCCACAACGGGCCCCGGTGTGTGATGTTCCCCTTCCTGTGTCCTTGTGTTCTCATTGTTCAATTGTCACCTATGAGTGAGAACATGTGGTGTTTGGTTTTTTGTCCTTGCAATAGTTTGCTGAGAATGTGGTTTCCAGCTTCATCCATGTCCCTAGAAAGGACATGAACTCATCCTTTTTTATGGCTGCATGGTATTCCATGGTGTATATGTGCCACATTTTCTTAATCCAGTCTATCATTGTTGGACATTTGGCTTGGTTCCAAGTCTTTGCTATTGTGAATAATGCCGCAATAAACATACGTGTGCGTGTGTCTTTATAGCAGCATGATTTATAATCCTTTCAGTATATACCCAGTGATGGGATGGCTGGGTCAAATGGTATTTCTAGTTCTAGATCCCTGAGGAATCGCCACACTGACTTCCACAATGGTTGAACTAGTTTACAGTCCCACCAACAGTGTGAAAGTGTTCCTATTTCTCCACATCCTCTCCAGCACCTGTTGTTTCTTGACTTTTTAATGATCACCATTCTAACTGGTGTGAGATGGTATCTCATTGTGGTTTTGATTTGCATTTCTCTGATGGCCAGTGATGATGAGCATTTTTTTCATGTGTCTTTTGGCTGTTTTTTTTTTTTTTTTTTCTCGAGATGGAGTCTTGCTCTGTCACCCAGGCTGGAGTGCAATGGTGCAATCTTGACTCACTGCAACCTCCACCTCCTGGGTTCAAGCAATTCTCCTGCCTCAGCCTCTGGAGTAGCTAGGATTACAGGGGCGCACCACCATGCCCAGCTAATTTTTTGTATTCTTAGTAGAGACGGGATTTCGCCATGTTGGCCAGGCTGGTCTTGAACTCCTGACCTCATGATCTGCCTGCCTCGGCCTCCGATAGTGCTGGGATTACAGGCATGAGCCACCGTGCCCAGCCAATTTTCCATAACTTCTTTTTTTGTTTTTTTTTTGAGACCGAGTCTTGCCCCATCACCCAGGCTGGAGTGCAGTGATGCAATCACGACTCACTGCAACCTCCACCTCCCGGGTTCAAGCGATTCTTCTGCCTCAGCCTCCCGAGTAGCTGGGACCACAGGCGCGTGCCACCACGCTTGGCTAATCTTTGTAGTTTTTAGTAGAGACGGGGTTTTACCATGTTGGCCAGGCTGATCTTGAACTTCTGACTTCGTGATCCACCCACCTCGGCCTCCCAAAGTGCTGGGATTACAGGCGTGAGCCACCACACCCAGCCCCGATTTTCCATAACTTCTAATGTTTAGAGTTCCATTGGATTTTAAAAGAAATCATGCTTTTTTGGGGTAAAAATGATACATGCTTATTATACAAAATCAAGTGATACATGATAGTACAGGAAAAAATATTTAAAAATTCTACCACACACACGCAATCTGTGGTAACATTTGGTGAACCCTTTCAGATACTATGTGTATGCATTGGAAGACAAAAAATGGCTAAAATAATTGGAAAAATGGGCTCATACGACTTATTCCATTTTAGAAAAACTTAAGTCAATTAACACATTTTAACTGGCAAATAAGGAACTAGAATGAATTCACTTTAGTGACATAGTTTTTCTAGAATTTAAAAAAGTTCATCACATTCTTTTAAATTTTACATTTTTAAGAAGGGTAAAATGGCCTGTAAATGCCAGTATTTGTGGAATCGCAGGACTGGAAAGAAGAGCAACACTGAGATACTTGTTGCAGATTTTTGCTTTTAGGGAGGACAACGGCAGAGTGCTGAGCTTGTTTTTGAAGTATTCTTAAAGAACTCGAGGGATGAAGCCTCCAACTGCTTCCTCAGTAAATGGCCAACATTTACTGATCTTTTTGGTTCATAAGCATTTCACTTGCAATATGGTTTCATGATTTCTTTTGGTATTTCTGTAGAGTGCAAATTGTTCAGAATCAAAATCATTTCTCCTTTGCGCGATTTTCTGGCTGAAACATTTGTAGTTTTCACATTTGATTCATGTTTCTGATGAACTCAGTTGTCATCTTGAAAGGGAGTGGGTACTTTGTAAGAGAGCTCAGCTGGTGAGTGAATGCATGGGGTTGCATGTGGGTGTGTTGGGGTCAGAAGGGAGTCCTGTCAGAAGGTAGCTGTCATGAACTGGGTACACAGTCTGTTTGTGTGCCTTTTCAAGACAACCATTCCATTAATGAAGCATTTTATAGGCACCCCTTCTTTATAGTAGAGAAAGATGGCCAAAATGACTCTCGAATACATTTTTACTACACATGACATTTCAGAACAGTTGAGTAGTAGGCCTTCAGGCAAAATTGCTATGCTATTATCCTATAAGTTGGAAGGTTACATAAGAAGATTAGACATTTATAGAAATAAAACATGCCCATTAAAAAGTGGGCAAAGGACATGAACAGACACTATATACAGATACTTACTATTTGTAAGCAACTCTTAAGTTGGCTATTGTTTTCTTCCTCGTTTGAAATAGTGTATTGAAGACTTCGTAACTCACATCATCTCTCTGTTGGCCCCATTTTCCTGGACAAATAGAAATATGAGAAAATGATCTGAGGATCATGCTGTAACAAAGTGTTTTATATCAGCTTTATGGACCATTCATGCTTAAGCCCTTGTAGCATCTTATCCATTGGGAAAATGTTCCCAGCTGAAAACAATCAATCCAGTGCTTCAATTGCAGCTGCAATTTTAAACATGGAATTCAATAGATAGACTTTAAGAAGTTAGTAAAATCTCTAAAACTATATGCAAAAATTTCTCTGCGTGCTTATATGCTTACTTTTCTGAGGAATAGAAGCTTTTATTAACTGTTGTATTTAAAAATTTCAATTAGGCCAGGCGTGGTGGCTCATGCCTGTAATCCCAGCACTTTGGGAGGCCAAAGTGGGTGGATTGATCACCTGAGGGCACGAGTTCAAGACCAACATGGTGAAACCCCATCTCTACTAAAAACACAAAAAATTAGCTGGACGTGGTGGTGTGCACCTGTAATCCCAGCTACTCTGGAAGCTGAGGCAGGAGAATTGCTTGAACCCAGGAGGTGGAGGTTGGAGTGAGCTGAGATCACACCATTGCACTCCAGCCTGGGTGACAAGAGTGAATTTCCATCTCAAAAGAAATTTTTTTAAATTAATTATTATTCGTTGAGATAGGGTGTCACTTTGTTGCCTGAGCTGTGGGCAGTGGTGCAATCATGGCTCACTACAGCCTCAACCTCCTGGCTCAAGTGATCTTCCTGCCTCCACCTCCCCAGTAGCTGGGACTTACAGGCGCACACCACCACACCAGGCAAATTCTTTTTTTAAATGTTTTGTAGAGACGAGGCCTTGCTACATTGCTCAGGCTTGTCTCAAACTCCTGGGCTCATGCAATTCTCCTATCTTAGCATCTCGAAGTGGTAAGATTAAAGGCATGAGCCATTTCACCTGGCCTTATTAACTTTTCAAAGGAGTATATAAGTTTAAAAAAGTCAGAATCCAGTGATGTAAAACTTTAGTTGCCTTCCCTGTTGCCACTGAGCTCCTTCTTCTCCCTTTCTCCTCCCCCTCCTTTTCCTCCTTCTTCTTCCTCTTCCTCCTTCACCTCCTCCTCTTCTTCTCCTTCTCCTTTTCCTCCTTCTCCTCTTCCTCCTCCTTATCCTCCTTCTTTTCTCCTTATCCTTTTCCTTCTTCTCCTTCTCCTCCCCCTCCTCCCCCTCCTCCTTCTCCTCCTTCTCCCCCCTCTTCTCCTCCCCCTCCTCCTTCTCTTCCCCCTCCTCCTTCTTCTCCTCCTCCTCCTTCCTCTTCTTCCTCCTCCGCTTCTTCTCCTTCTCCTTCTCCTTCTTCTTCTTCTCCTTCTTCTTCTTTCTTCCTCTTCCTCTTCTTCTCCTTCCTCCTCTTCTCCTTCTCCCTCCTCCTCCTCCTCCTTCTTCTTCTTCCTTTTTTACTTTGCCATAGAGACAATGCTTTAGGTTCACTAAAATTTTTGCAGTTGTGGGATATTGATTCGAGCACCTGCTCATTTAAAGTGGTTGGCTATATTTAAAATGTTTTTATTGCTTTTTTTCTCATACCTCCAAACTGTGCATTTCATCTCCAATTTCATTATTGGTTGAATTCCACAGCCACAATCATTTGACTTAAAATCTTCTAACTTAGTTATTAATTTTATTGAAGATTTCCTTTAGGGGTACTCTGGTTTTACAAATAGACTAATATGACACAATTCCTACTTAAAAACTATTTAAAATTTTTATTTTAATAGTTTTTGGGAAACAGGTGGTTTTCGATTACATTAATGAATTTTTTTTGTTTGCAGATGATGCAATCTATTTTTTTAAATTATTATTTTTTAAGTTCTGGGGTACATATGCAGGATGTGCAGGTTTGTTACATAGGTAAACATGTGCCATGGTGGTTTGCTGCACCTGTCAACCCATCACCTAGGTATTAAGCCCAGCATGCAATAGCTCTTTTCCCTACTACTCTCCCCACCCACCCTCCCCTGAAAGGCCTCACTGTGTGTTGTTCCCCTCCCTGTGTCCGGGTGTTCTCATGGTTCTGCTCCCACTTATAAGTGATAACATGTGGTGTTTGGTTTTCTGTTTCTGTGTTAGTTTGCTGAAGATAATGGCTTCCAGCTTCATCCATGTCCCTGCAAAGGACATGATGTTGTTCCTTTTTATGGCTATATGGTATTCCATGATGTATATGTACCACATTTTCTTTATCCAGTGTATTATTGATGGGCATTTGGGTTGATTCCATGTCTTTGCTATGGAGTAGTAGTGCTGCAATGACTCACTGTATATATAGCATATATCTTTATAATAGAATGATTTAATACTTTTTTGGCATGCCACCAGGGCTGTTGGGGTGATACCCAGTAGTGGGATTGCTGGGTCAAATGGTCTTTCCAGTTCTAAATCTTTGAGGAATTGCCACACTGTCTACCACAATGGTTGAACTAATTTACATTCCCACCAACAATGTAAAAGCATTCCCATTTCTCCACAACCTCACCAGTATCTGTTGTTTCTTGACTTTTTAATAATCGCCATTCTGACTTGTGTGAGATGGTATCTCATTGTGGTTTTGATTTGCATTTCCCTAATTATCAGTGATGTTGAGCCTTTTTTCTTTTCTTTTTTTTTTTTTTTTTTATTATACTTTAGGGTTTTAGGGTACATGTGCACAATGTGCAGGTTTGTTACATATGTATCTATGTGCCATGTTGATTTCCTGCACCCATTAACTCGTCATTTAGCATTAGGTGTATCTCCTAATGCTGTCCCTCCCCCCTCCCCCCACCCCACAACAGTCCCCGGAGCGTGATGTTCCCCTTCCTGTGTCCATGAGTTCTCATTGTTCAATTCCCACCTATGAGTGAGAACATGCGGTGTTTGGTTTTTTGTCCTTGCGATAGTTTACTGAGAATGATGTTTTCCAGTTTCATCCATGTCCCTACAAAGGACACGAACTCATCATTTTTTATGGCTGCATAGTATTCCATGGTGTATATGTGCCACATTTTCTTAATCCAGTCTATCGTTGTTGGACATTTGGGTTGGTTCCAACTCTTTGCTATTGTGAATAGTGCCGCAATAAACATACGTGTGCATGTGTCTTTATAGCAGCATGATTTATAGTCCTTTGGGTATATACCCAGTAATGGGATGGCTGGGTCAAATGGTATTTCTAGTTCTAGATCCCTGAGGAATCGCCACACCGACTTCCACAATGGTTGAACTAGTTTACAGTCCCACCAACAGTGTAAAAGTGTTCCTATTTCTCCACATCCTCTCCAGTACCTGTTGTTTCCAGATTTTTTAATGATGGCCATTCTAACTGGTGTGAGATGGTATCTCACTGTGCCTTTTTTCATATGATAGGTTCTTTAGTGGTGATTTCTGAGATTTTGGTGCACCCATCACCGGAGCAGTGTACACTGTACCCAATGTGCAATCTTTTATCCCTCACTCACTCCCACTCCTACCTTTAAGGATCCTTCAGCCTCTAGATCCAACAGTTTAGTTTTATTTTGTTTGGCCTTTCAGTATTCTGTCAAATGACACAACCTATTATTTGAGGGTCTGCTCTGGGGTGCTTAGGAGCAGTTACTGATCTTTACCCATTTATACCTGGAATTCAGAGTTGCCAGTGCTCAGGAGACATAGCAATTTAGCACCATCACCAGTAGAGAAAACCTGGTTGTCAAGATCTTTTCACATAGCTGCGATGAAGTCATCATCATCTGAGTGACATACTTATCATTCAGTACCTTGGTATAAGCCTGAGAAGAATGGGTTGGCCTAGCCCATCATACTGGTAGTTGACCCTCATTTATCATTATTACCTTCAGAGAAGGAGGGCACCTCCTCCTCCTTCCAGCTTCCTTCCTTTTCCAGCTGACACCAAACCTTTCTGAGGAGGCAAGTGATGTTTCAGCTAGATAACTTCTTTCAAAGGACTGCCAGAACACTCTGACTTAAGCCTGGTTTTAGAAAGATCCTTAAGTCCTTTTGCACTGCCTCTGTGCAAAAGGCCTGTTGCGGTGATTTCATTCCCTTAACACAAGAGCAGAAAAAACAGATCCCCACTAATGGGTGGGAAGTGCTGCTGCAGAGCTGAAACAATTTCGCTCTTGTTTTTCTCCTTATTATCATCTTAATCTGAGGGACATGATACGTAATCAAATAAATCCTTTACACAAAGACCGTTGTTAATGATCCTGGAATTAACCTGCGCTGTTAGCTTTAGTCCTCACTGGGCGTTACTTTCTTTTGCCTTAGGAGGAGATGTTTTGAGTTAACTGTGGTGTTGGTTGCTGAAACATCATCTCATGCAATTTGCTGAAGTCTTGTCCTTATAGGTTTTACCTTTAGCCCAGTGTGGTTCATGTTGCAGCAGGGCAAGAGTATGCAAGGCTGTTAGAAGGTCCTTGCTCCCAGCATTCTTCCCCACTTGATGGTTGTTGCCACTTGAAACTCAACCATGTATTTGTTTGGTTCACTCAAATATTGCTTCTTCTTCTTCGTTTTCCTTTCTTTTTTTTCTTTTTTTTGAGACAGTCTTGATCTGTTGCCCAGGCTGGAGTGCACTGGCATGACCTCAGCTCACTGCAGTCTCCGCCCCACAGGTTCAAGCCTCCTGAGTAGCTGGGATTACAGGCGCCCACCACCAGGCCCTGCTATTTTTTGTATTTTTAGTAGAGATGGGGTTTCACCATGTTGGCCAGGCTGGTCTCAAACTCCTGACCTCAAATGATTTGCCTGGCTCAGCCTCCCAAAGTGTTGAGATTACAGGCGTGAGCCACCGCATCCGGCCAATGTTGCTTCTTATTCAGAAACAAACCTTAATACATTGTTCACACAAAAAACCCATTGTTTGCCTTTTCATTCACTGAACAAGTATTTAGTGAATGCCTACCCTGAGTGGAGCAGAGAAGGTGAGGAGGAGGGCAGGGTGAGAGGACGCCGGTGACGCACAGGACTCGGGGTCGTTCTGGGCTTTCTCAGCTCTGCTGAGTATTTTGATCTTCAACACAAGAGATGTGGAAAATGAAGATTTTAAGCAGGGGAGTACTGCACTGTGATCTTCAAAAAGATCACCCTAGCTGTCTCATGGAGAATGAATGACGGTGAGAGTGAAGGGGTGGGGATGGCTAGGAAAGGACAGCCCCTGTCCAGAAGAGAGACGATGGAAGTTTGCTTATTAATTTTGATTGATTTAGTAAGATATTCAGGGATATTAGAGTAACAGCACAGCATTAACTACTTTTCTGCTGTGAGAAAGAAGACATAATAAAAGTCAATTTATTATTGACTTTTATGGCACCTGTGGTGTGTATATGCTGCATTTGTTATTTGAGAGGATTGCATAATAGACACGGTGTCTATTATGGTACCTTAAACTGTACTTGTTTGATATGTATCCTATTTAATGTGCTTTTGGACAAGAAGTAGAGTAATCATATGTTTTGCCAAAATATTTTTTTGTTCAAGGCTCTCAACTTGCTTTATGGACAAGTAACTACCATGATGGACTTTTTCTTATGGATGTAAGAACTAAGGCAGTGAAAGGAGGAAGACTTGCCTAAGGTTATGCAGTGAGTTAGTGGCGAAGGTGCCCTAGAGCCCAGTCCCTACGTAGCCACTGGTTCATATTTCACCCATGTGCTTACAGAGACTTTACCCGTGTGTATAGTGTCTTCTCACATTTACTTTTAGGTTTCTCCCTTCTATATGCGTGAATGCTGTTCTCATTACCTATTTTACTGCTTGTAGATTACTAATCACGACTTGATATTTAGTTTGTGATACAGGTTTTTCTTTCCCCTTCCCTCCTTTCTTTTGGCTTGGAATATTTGCTTTTCAAAACTCTATTATTCTAACTAAAACTTTTTTTAAAAAAAATTTTTGAAGATCTTCTTGATGGTGACATTTTCTGCATCTTTGTTGCAGTTTGGACTAGTGGGAAGGATTTTGGGCTAGGGGGTTAAAGTCCATGCTCTGCTGTTAACCCACCCACCTAGCAACATTAACCTCTCTGGTCTCAAAGTTCTTACCATGAAAATGAGACTGCCAATAATTTTCCTTTTAGTTTACAGGGTTGTTGTGGGGAGCACGTGAGTTAATGTACATACATAAGCTTTGTAATCTACATGTAATATATATATTAGCTATGTAATAGGTGTGTACTTTACATACATGAGCCACATAATTGGTATGTAACAAACATACCTGAACTATGTAATTTGCAAGCAATGTACACACATGATACGTGTAATCTGTATGTAATATACATACAGAAGCTATGTAATAGGTCTATAGTGTACGCATACAAGCTTTGTAATCTGTAGACTGCTGTGCAGAGATGAGGGCAGAGGAGGAGAATGATTAAAAAACACCTCTATTCCACCCTGCAGTCAGGATCCCACGAGTCTGGACAGAGGGGAGACCGATGAAGTTGTCAGGAAGTCACAAGGGCTAGATGAAAAAGTCTAGCCTAAAAGCTATAGTTCTGTCCCCAGATGAACTTAAGGAGAAACAGGAACTTCAGGAGTTTACATTTTATGAACTTAGTCCATGTAAAGGTCAGTCTAGATTTATGCTGATGAATACCCTGGTTACCAGCTGTCAGTTCACATCCCAATTCTGCCATTGTTACCCAGTTCTTCGGTCTTTAATTTCCACAGCTGTGAACTGAGATTAATACTCAGCCCTGATTGATGGGGTTATTGTGGAAATGAAAGGAGATAATCTATGCATTATAATTAAAAAGTACTCAGTGGTACTATTATGAAAATGTGTCTGTGTGTGTATGTGTGAGTGTGTTAGAATACTCTATTTTAGCTAGGTGAAATAAACCTATATCTATGCTCTGGTTTTGGATACTTTTGCTGAGAAGTCATATATATTTTTATAGAGTGTTCTAAACTTACAGAATTTATTTTAATATGCTTTGTGGCTTTTAAAATTTCACTTTTCTATATAAATTATATCCTAAACATAATCCCCAATTTTTTGTTTTGCTATATTTTATTCTTACTATTATCATGTTATCTGTTTAAAGTTATTTATATTTTAGGGCGGGCACTCTTTCCACCCTAGCAGTGAACTATGAGTTCACTGCTCCACTCTACCTTAAGCCCCAGTTATTATAACATGATGTGAACAATGTAACATATGGAATGTTCACATTGTGTTATAATAACTGGGGTTTAAGGTAGAGTGGAGCAGTGAACTAATAGTTCTTCCCTAGGAAGGCTTGAGTTTCCAAATACAGGTGAAAGCCATTTCCAAATGCCTTTGGTTAGGTCACACTCTGGTCTTTTCCTTCTATCTCTGTCAATTAGGGAATAAATTATTGCAAAGTGTATATTGGTTAAAAAAAAAAAAAAAAAGGAAGAGGCATTTTTTCATGATGGTTAAAAGTGCAGGATTTGGAGTCCCATGGTCCTGGGTGTGAATCCTGGCTCTGGCACTATCTATGTGACTCTGGCTATGAACCTCTCATGCCTCACTTTCTTCATCTGCAAAATGGGTAGTTGAATAGCAAATGCACATAGAGAACACTTAACACTTTAGCACATTGGAAGCACCCAGTAAATGTTAATTGTTATTATTGTTGCTATAAAAAGATGACCCCACAAGGTTATGGAGTATGTTTACATCTTCAAACTATTAGTTAAGATATGGCCTTAAACATATGCTCTCCTTATGTCAGTGTTCCCTGAGGGTTGAAGTACAACAGGGAAGCTTGATTGGTTCGTGAATTAAAACACTCGTGACTTTATTGCTTACTCCAGTTTTGGTTTTGGGGTTTTAGAGAGATAATACATGGGCTGTCTCTTTTCCCCTCCCTCTCTCTGTTTCCTTTGGTGTGGGAGGCAGAATAATGGTCCCCAAAAGATGCCCAGGTCCTAATACCCAGAGCCTGTGAATAGTTGATGTTACTTGGCAAAAAGGTAATTAAAGTCACAAATAGAATTAAGGTTGCTAATCAGCTGGCCTTATAGGGAGAGTATCCTGAATTATTCAAGTGGGCCCAAGATAATCATAATGTCTTTAAAAGTGGAAGAGGGGCTGGGCACCGTGGCTCACGCCTGTAATCCGAGCACTTTAGGAGGCCGAGGTGGGTGGATCACGAGGTCAAGGGTTCGAGACCAGCCTGACCAAGATGGTGAAACCCCCGTCTCTACTAAACGAACAAACAAACAAAAAACCCCACAAAAATTAGCTGGGCATGGTGGCACACGCCTGCATGCCTGCACACCTGTAATCCCAGCTACTCCGGAGGCTGAGGCAGGAGAATGGCTTGAACCCAGGAGGCGGAGGTTGCAGTGAGCCAAGATCGCATCACTGCGCTCCAGCCTGGGCGACAGAGCGAGACTCCGTCTCAAAAAAAAAAAAAAAAAAGTGGAAGAGGGAAGTAGAAGATTCAGTCGGTGTTGGCGAAGGAGATGTGATGAAGGCAGAGTTAAGGGCGACGAGATCGCTGATGGTGAAGATGGAAGTGGTGGACAAGCCCAGGAATGTGGGCAGCCTCTGAAAGCTGGAAAAGTTTGGCAAGAAAACAAATCCCCCCCAGGACCCCCAACACTTTGATTTTAGTACATTGAGTCCCAAGTCAGATTTCTGAAATAGAGAACAGTAAGATAGTGAAGTCGTGTTATTCTGTGTTATTTTGAGCCATGGAATGCATGTTACTTTGTTACAGTGGCAGTAGAACATTGTAGTGCGTGTGTGTCTGTGGGGGAAACGTCCAATAGGAACTCTGGTGATAGATTTTTGCTGAAGATTTGCCAGGTCTGTCCTGCAGACCCTGGCTGAGCATTGGATGAAGGGAGTACTGACACACAGGCATGCAGTGTAAGAGCAGCTAGTGGTCTGCCGGCACTTAGGGCCAAAGAAGAGAGCAGCCGCGAACAGCTGAAGCTGCTTGCTTTTATTCAGTACAGACATAATGCCGAAAGCCTGGAGCAAACACAGTCTACGGGTAATTAACATTATTGTTCCCCTTTTCAGGGAGCAGTCATGTGCACAGATTATCAAAGGTCGGTTTCTAGACAACCTAAGTAAACAAGCCTGTTTACGATAAATTCCCCTACACTTCCTTGTACCTACTCCTTGCCCTCTGCCTCAGGATCAGAGAACAGCTGCCTTCAGCTTATTCTTCCCTGAAGCTATGCAGAGGCTTCTGAACTTTCAGAAGGTTTGCATCCTTTCCCTATAGTTTCTCCCACCACTCTGACCAATCTCCTACAAGGATTAAATCAAGGTGAATAGAATATCTTTTCCATGTCATTTATAAAACATATTTTCCATACCCATGCTTAGTCTAGATCTTAAATTATTAGCATAACAGCAAAGATGGTTATAGTTACTATATTTCATAAACCCTAAAATGGCAAATTATAGGTGGATTTTTAAATTTTCAAATTAATATATATGATATACCTCAGAAAATTATAGAATTTAAATCACATTTAATTAAACATTTTACAAATAATTTTTATGGAGAAGCATACAATTACATAAAAGGGAGGCTGTTCCTGAAGATCCAGGGCACGTGGGAACCATCATTAGGGCAAATGTGAATATGTCTTTTATTTACAACCAAAGCCTATTTCCCTCCTGATCTCATCCTTTGTCCACAGCTCGTCTTTCATCCCTAATTATTATTTACTACATAGTCTTCGTGTCATTACTACAAAGAGACGGTGCTATAACTGGGACGCTGGACATGGTCCCTGCAATCTTAGTCCCACTGTACATTCTGTTCCATGTAAGTGAGCTCCAAATGACCTCTTGGTTCTTCTTACTCTGCAGCCACAAAAACATATCCATTTTGCTCCCTCCTCTTTCTTATTTTGTCTATTTCTTCCAGTGCCTCTCCTGAATACACCAATATAGCATCTTCTGTTTTTCTCTGAACCCAACCCTTTTGATTTCATTTCTGATTACCATCCCCCTAATTATAATTTGTAGCCTTTCTTAAAAGGGACCCTGTGGGAGTGGGGGGCGGGCGGCGGGTGTGGTTGCTCACACCTGTAATCTCAGCACTTTGGGAGGCCGAGGCAAGTAGATCACCTGAGGTCAGGAGTTTGAGACCAGCCTGACCAACGTGGAGAAACTCTGTCTCTACTAAAAAAAAAATACAAAAATTGTCTTGGCATGGTGATGCATGCCTGTAATTCTAGCTACTTGGGAGGCTGAGGCAGGAGAATCACTTGAACCCAGGAGGTGGAGGTTGCGGTGAGCCGAGATTGTGCCATTGCACTCCAGCCTGGGCAACACGAGCAAAACTCCGTCTCAAAAAAAAAAAAAAAAAAAAAGTGGAATCCTGGGGTTGGACTTTGGATATTTCATCCTATCAGCCTTGTGTCCTGTTACTCTTGGGATGGGTCAAAACCAGGAAGTCCCGTGCAGCTTTGGCAGCCCACAATTGCTGATGAAGCCACACATTGTTGGAAACATGAATATCCGGCATTCATTGTTTTGAGCCTATGCTTGCCGTGAATATGAACTGAGTTAGAAATGAGACCTACACTTTCCTGGTGCTTCTCCATTCAAGACCTCTTGGCTTTATATCTAGTAGAGCAGGGCTATACTGTGCCAATCTTCTAGCAATAAACTTCACACAAATCCAACAACATAATTGTTGTGGTTAGAATGAGAAGAGATGAAGATGCTGTTGAGTTAGGTCATCTGGTCTCTAAAGCAGAACTTCACAAGGTGATACTTTTTTGTGAAGTCACAGTGGTCTATGTCTGTTCTTAGGCTGGTGGGTTATTAGTGCACCAGAACCAAAGGGATTCTCAGGAGCTGACTCAGAGTAACCTGACTTTTAAGTGCCAGATGAAAGAGACAGAATGCAAACTTATTAATTTAACATTGAGAGATGATCCATTTTGCAACCACAGAGTTCCCAACTGCAAATCAATGCACCTTCTTTGTTGTACCTAAGAATTAGAGAAACCAAATTGTAATATGAAGGCTTTCGTCAAAAATGGAACTAGAAGAGGGATGTGGGGTCTTGAGGAATGAGGTTGAAGAACTGCCTCAAGTCCACACATGCTTAGATGGTGTTCATGAGTTCAATGTTGCTCCTTCCTGGATTGGGCTGGACACTGTTGAGTTGTGTTTTTAGGGCTCACTTTCTCTTTTTAAAACATTTTCTTAACCACTTGAACCACCAGGGATATGGCTCACCTTCTTTAGACCTCCAAGACAAGCATTATTTCCTTAATTCTTTATAGCTTTCATTAGGCTACATGTATGACATTGTCAAACTTGAGTAATTATTTGAGTGGGCATTTGGAATAGAGGATTTGAGTTTGTTTAGATTTTGACTTTAACATTTATTAGCTGTGACACTGAGCAAATTACTTAACTTCTGTAAGCCTTAGTTCACTTGTTAGTAATGTGGTAATAACCATAGTATGGTAGGGCCATTGTGAGAATTGAGTGAGATAATTCATGTAAAGCATATAGCACAATGTCTAGAGGCATAATATTTAATCAGTTTTTAATTGAATGAAAGAAGCGTTGCTCTTTCTACTTTTTGGCCCTAGGAGACACTGTGGCTTCTGTGCATCTGTGATTACTTTTATTATGTGTTGGCGGTGGAGAAACCTTCCAGATGTTTTCTCCATTTACACCATAACCTGACTCCAGGAAACATCGGGGCCACAAGAGACAAGGGTAACAGATATTGTACTAGGAGAAGGGCCATCAGTCCTCTCTGAATTGCCCTGTCATTTCAGTTGTCCACAAAAGTGATCCTGTTACAGGGATGACTTCAAACTGTTCTCCCTTCTCCTCCGGGGCTATCTTCTTCCTACTGGCTGCAAAGCTTGTGAAGGTTGATACCTGATGGAGAGGTCCTTTACAACTGAGCTCCCTAACATGCTGGAAAACAGAAGAGTTGGACCTGTATGTGGTTTTTACTTTGGGTCAGGTGTGACTCAGCTTTCTTTTAAAAAGAAAGGTTCTATCCTTAGTATAGCACTTTCATTAGTTATCAGAATGGCTTTGCATGACTACGCCGTTGTCATTTGGCTCAAGTGAAATAATTCATGAGCTCTCATGTGATTGTTTTGCCAACTGAAGTGAGCTTCTCGAAGCAGTATAATGCAATCCTACTAACAAGGTTACTGGGTGCCAGGCATGCTCTAGGAGCTTTGCATGCATTAATTAATGATGTCATCTCAGCCCTATGAAGTAGATGCTATTAATAGCCCCATTTTAAAGATGAGGAAATAGAGAGGTTAAGTAACTTGTCCAAGATCTCATGGTATGTGGCAGGGCTGGGAATCAGAGACCCAGCTGGTCTAGATTCAAGTATGTATTATTAATCAGTACATGATTCTGCTTTTTAAACAAAGATGGCCAAAGTTCTCTTCTAGGTTTTTCTAATACCTTTAAAGGGGTGCTTGTTCTGAGTTTTCATCCTAGTCTCCTTTCCCTGCTGAACTTACAGAGTCCTCTTACATGGGTAGTAATTGTATTTACCTTCCACTGTGAGACTTCTCCCTGCAACTAGAGTCTATGCTGGGAGTGGGGATGGGGATGTTTCTTAGAAAGTGGCAGTGAAGGAAGAGAACACAGTTATTTTTTTCCAGTCAACGGAAAATGAGCTGACAGACATTTATCCTCCACAGAAGTGCAGAGAAGGCCTTTTTACTCTTACATACAGTTGATGGGTAGTTCTTTATGACCAACTACCCAGGTTTAGAGTTGTTCAGCCCAAAGTGTGGTCTCTCTCTAGGTCTTCTGGGTCAGTAGAGTTAGGCAGTTTCTTTAAGGGCCACAGATACCAAATGGGTGGATACAACCCTTTCCAGGTAACTCTTGAGCACTAGCTGGCCCAGTGGCCCTCCATAACGAGCTGTAATATCGGAAATTTTTGCTCCTGGATTAGAAGAAAGGCCTTTTTGATTCTTTTTTGTTTCTGGTTTTTTGTTTTTGGAGAAGGAAAAAGAGAAGGGAGTCCCAAACTTGCTCTCCTCCTGAAAAGAGTAAGAGAACTTACTGTCTGAGATGTTTTCTCCAGGTACGACTAGTATGTCCACCTTGACTATTGGGTTGTTCCAGAGAGAGAGAAGGAAAGAGCGGGGTGGGGCGGGGGGAGAGAGAGAGAGACAAAGAAAGAGAGAGGATCAAGAAAACATATCCAGAAATTTTGCTATTGCGATGCCTTCTTAAGATGTTTAGAAACATTGATATACATATTTTTCCCATGTGCATGTAAGTGGTAGCCTGTGGCTTAAAAGCATCACCTAGGAAAGCTCTCCAAATATGATGTTTAACCTGAAAGGATAATTACAGCAAACCTTTCAATGTTGCCAGACAGGGTTGTTCCTATTTGAACTGGGTGCGTGGGTGGTTCCCATGAAGCTTGTGAATCATTCATGAACACACTGATCAGATATTTCTAGCCAGCCCAATACCCAGAGGATTCATTTCCTATAAAAGACATTTGATCACAGTGTTGAAACAATGTATTTAAGGTTTGCTTGCCCTGAGACTAACCCAAGGCTGTGTCATGGATGCTGATTGCCTCAGCCTAGAAATTCTTCCTAACCTAATATGGACCTATTCTCTTCTCTTTGGGGACCCTTTCCTTTTCTCTTGAATTTTAATGTTTCCCCCCCTTCTCTCATTTAAAGTGGATGTTTGCTTTTAAAATGTCTTTTCATTATAAAAACTTTAATTTTAAATCAAAATGGACAGAAATAGGATAAACTTACTCAGGTAAGGGTCTGTTTCTGTCTAGAGTAAGCTACTTTTCTTCACTGTTTGAAAAATGGAAATTACGGGAATTAATAACAACATAGAGTCATTATCTTCTAAAGAACATGAAGGTATCACTGATACCATCCACTTGCCTTTAAAAGACACTGGCAAGGTGGGGTGGGGGCAGGTTGGAAGAGTTTTTTTGGTGTCAGTTCTTATTTACAGAGGTAGAAAGCTAGACATGATAAGTAATGTCAGAGCTTGTAAGAGAAACTAAGGATATAAGCTTTGAAGGGTCCATGGTGAGTGCCCAGAGTCTAAGCACAGATAAGCCAAATGGTACTTCTGAGAGTTAGAGCCTTAGGTCACTGTCTTGGGGTCCAGTGTTCTTTGCATTAGGCCTCAGTCCACACCTGTCCACTACAGATGTGCCTGGGAATGAAGAGAGCGAGGAGTAGAAGACAGGGAACAAGGAGAGTGAGGAGCAGAAGAAAAGAGCACTGGTCCTCTTGTTGACCACTGAGAACACGTACCATTCTCTCTGTGCCCCAGATTCTCCATCTATGACATTACAAAGGCTATTAGCTGCCATCCAATACATTCCCCATTCAAAAATCCACATATTCTGTGCATTTCTGGATGAGGGGTAAAGACTCCTTGGATGATTCTCACTGGAAGCTGTGATGAGCAAGCTGGAGAAGAGTGCTTTGAAGAGTTGAAAAGCAAGCTGTTGCTACTACAGATTATTTCTATTCTTGTGTCAGGTGCTATTTGACCTTTCTAAGGAAATAAAAGTACTGATAATTCACTCCCATTATTGTGTGGCATGGATGACTCAGTTAAATTTTCTGCCCAGCGGTTTCCTCATCTGTGAAATGGGGCTATTAATAGTATCTACTTCATGGTGGGGTTTTGAGGATTAAATGAGTTGATGGTATTTATTAAGTTATTGGTCATTATTGATTAACTCCATTTTATAAACAGGCGAATAGACATGAAGTGGGGGAATCTTGCATGTGTGGTTGTCCGTCAAGCTATGCCCGAATCTAAAAGCCTCAAATAAGTCATCAAGTCATTCAGATCTTTAAGCCAAAAGCCCCCTGTCAGTGATAAAGCAGTGGCTTTTAATTCAGTGCACACACCTCAGCTGAGACTTTTGTTAAAATTTGGATTCCCAGGTCCCACACCTGGAGATGCAGATGCAGGAGGTCTGGGGTAAGGCCCAGGAATCTGAATGATACAGACTCCCCTATTAATGTGACTGCAGGCGGCTTCTGGGTCACACTGGAGAAATTTTGGTGGGAAGTCAGGTAAGGGGTTACCACTAACTGAACTCTGGAGGAAAAGTTTCTGGGTAGTCTCTTCTGAGCAGCAATTGCTGGAATTGGCTCTGGGAAGTAAGGATGCAGAGGGTGTGGGCTGTGTGCTGGGGGCAGGTGATGGGGGACCGTTAAGGGGTGAGAGGCAAGGAGAAAGGGGGAAGCATGGTTACTTACCTCTGTATTTGGAAGAGTTTAAACTAGCTATGACACGAAGTGGAGTCAACAAGAAGAAAGGAAAAAAATCTAGAAAAAATATATCTAAAATATCTCCCTTTTTAAGAAATATAATTATGGACCCTCAGAGTGAGAAGCAGAGATATAGGATTTGACCTCAGGCTCTGGACACCATGCTGTGTTTCCTGATTCATGGTTGTCTTTCGAACTGTGCTAAAATTACACTTTCCCTCCCCACGAGCCCCTTTCCTGCTCCAGCTGCTGACTTATGCTGAACTGTCATAAAACCTTAAATTTCCTCCTGTGGCTGTGTAGGATACTTATTTAGCCTCCTAGTAAAAATCCAGACTTCTTATTGCCTTTAAAAGGTTTTACCACATGCATACAACCAGCAAATGGTTTTACATTCTCTTATACGAAGAAGACACACACACACAAAAAAACTGCAAGCCTTCAAGTGGCTAACTCCCCTCTTTACTGTGCAGCTTATAATCATGTATGTTTTAAAACCATGAATGGCATAGGGGATATTTTGCTCTCCATAGGAGGAAGGCATCCTACTTCTAGGATAAACTGAAAATGGCACTGCTGCATCAGCTCAATCTTAGCTTGAGTCCAGCGAGATTCCTCAACCCTAATTTTGTAGCTCGGAGCAGATTTTAGTGTGGATGATATATATCAAGGTCCACCTGGGCCCAGCACTGAACCAGAAAGAAAGGAAGAAGGTGTTGATAGAAACAACATGTGTCTAGTTTTCAATATAGGGAATAGGAATGCCCTTCTGCAAAGCACCTTACAGTTTACGAGACCCTTTCACCATCATTATTCCATTTTATCCTTGCAGCCGTGTGGTAGGCAGGGCTTATATTGTTATATCCTATTTACTCGAGGTCATACATGCACAGGCTGGATTGAGACTCCGTCCCAAGGTTTCTGAATCCCAGTTCCATGCTCTTTCCACATTTTCATCCTGCAGCCTGAGATAGTACCCAGTTAACTACTGACTGGAGGTACTCTGCCCGCTCAGATGAGAGAGAAATTATTGATTAAAAAGAGGTCATTCTGGGAGTTCTGCATTCCATTTGCCTAGTGTAAGTTGCTACTTGTCTGGAGGAAGTAAATCATCGAGCTGTAAGTTACACAATGCATGTGTCTTTGATGTGGGCATCAGACATTGACTCATTGATATGTGATACATACCCTAAGAATTGAAAAATGCTTTATTGAGTAGAATTGTGGGCCTGATCACAGGAAATCATGTTTTTTTTTTTCTCCCAAAAGTTAAACACTATTAAAACTCCAAAATCATGACTGGATAACTAAATTCATGAAGAAAGAATTTTAAAATGAGATAATTACAAAAATAGGTCTAGGGCTGTAGCTAAAACCAAAACTTACATAAAAATTACATTGGGTGGTGCTTTTCAGCATTCAAAGCAGTGTCACATAAACAATTTCATTTGATCTTCACAACAACCCTGTGAAGTAGGCATGATCCTCATTTAACAAACACAGAAATTAAATTTGATGAAGTCTAAATGTTTTCCCCAAGGTCACAGCTGGGAAATGCAGGTGTAGGACTTCAGGCCTTTTGACTTCCCATCTGTGTTTGATTTTGAATTATTTCTTAAAACCTCTGGCATGTCCAATGATTATTGTCAGGAATGACTTACATATTCTGAGACTATCCTGTAAGAAGCTGTGATGATGGCTGGTATATAAATGATGCCTTCTCACATTGGGACTGCCTTGCACTTACAAGCAGCAATTATTCACTATTGCTTTTCTGCAAAATGTGTGGAGATTATGTCCATTTATTCTGATGGATAGATTGAAGCAGGAATCTAAGCTATATTTTTTTTTGTCACTCTTCACAGGGAGGGGAAGAAGGGTTATTTCTTGAGAGTTCCAGCTAAATGTTCCTTGTCAAACAATCAGAACAAACTCCCATTCCCTAAAGAACAGAAAGAGAAATAGCAAACGTTTAATGAAAAGACCCATGCTATTTCTTCAAAGTGTTCTAGATTCACTCCCCACAACTTATCTGATTCTCAAATAAAATATTTGGAGAGCCTAATAGGTCACAAAGTTTTGGAGACCATGGACATTTAAAAAAATATCTTTGGAAAGGTAAAGTATGTTAGTATAGATAAATCATAATTAAGACAGCAGAGTTTAAAAGGATCCATTCTTGTGACTATCTACACAAGGGAATTAAATATTAAAGATCTTTTCCCCTATTTATACTGTTCCCATGTATGTTTCTTTCTGTGTCCAAAGAAATTTAGAAGGGAAGGTTGTAGCTTTTCACCTTCAGGTGCCAGTGGCCAAAAACAACCCTAAACTTGTCTGACTGGCTCTAAGGAGGAATGTCAGTAAACAAGGCCTGGGTAAACAAGAGAGAGACCTGCCCATCAATCACCTGTATAGTCAAGCAATGCAGGCCATCTTCCTGGGTGCTTATAAATCAGTTCCCATCCCTCAGATAAATGCAAAATGTCCTTCCAGAGAAATTTAATTTATTATCATGTTAGCAGTGGTGAGTTAGGGAAGGAGCAGAGTAAAAGATATTCTACCTAGCAATGGGGACCCGCTGTAGTAGTAAGAAACTAAGTACCTTAAGGGACTGGGGAGTTTTCTTAAACCTCTCTGGCAGGAGCATGTGTTGGCCTCTGTTTCATAAATGTGGGTCATTTTCATCGCCTTGGGATGTTAGACTTTGGCAGGTCTGATGATGAAACAAGGCTGCACATGCTCATAAGAAGAAATGACCTTCCCATCCTTAATCTCCTTGGTGATGGTGCAAATTTTAACCAGTATCCGGGACAGGGGTCCACAGGCATTGCAGTGCTCCTTTAAGCCACAGCGGGCTGAGGATGTGCAAGCTGGGGCCGTGCTTTCCATGGCTCCGGACTTACAAGATGTCCAAGGGGAAGGCTCACATTTGGTGGCACACGGGTAACAGGGACGCCTAAGGAAAAAAACAGAATTTTAGCTGTGATTGAGGGAAGGCGATGATGGTCATGGAGAAAAATGGTAGTGGCTAATTTTTTTAAACACTTGTTGCTCAAGACAAGTACATACTTCCAAATGCTTATTCATTCATTTCGTACTGTAGTTAGTGGAAGAAAAAGAATCAGATCAAATCCATTGGAAATCAGCATCCTAGGTTTAGAAGTATTCGATTATGTAAGTTTCCATTAGTCAATACCATCACATTGTGGAAAGAATACTGCACTAGCAGTCAAAAGACTGGGGCAGAGACCGGCTCTGTCCTTTACCAGCTGGTGACCTCAGCTAAGTCGTTTAACGCTCTCAAGCTTTAGTTTTTCATCTGCAGAATGGATATAATGGAAACTAAACCCACAGGAGCAACAGTGATAAGGAACAAGTTGAGGGCATTATTATCCAAGGAATGGAAATTAACCAGATATTTTTCTCATTGAGGAGTTAGTCATACTAATAGTGGTGGCCTGAACCCCAGCTATGAAAGAGTCCTCACTGTGTCATCAGGAAGCTTCAAAGTGCCTTCTGGCTGTCTATGCAAAGTTTTTAGAGAACTGAAGTAAAAAGCAGTACATAGTAAACACTCTTTTTATAAACATAATCTTTCTTTGATGATTCGAGGTATTTTGGTATATGATCACGGCTCCTAAAGGTGACAGCATTGATGACCATTGTGCTTATATAATTTGGTCATGCCAATTAAAAGAATGCTGTGAAGAGTTCACTGATTATTTTTGGGAAGTAAGTCTCCTTTGCAACTGTAACTAAGTCTCTGGGGTTTTAGTTTGGACTGAGTTACTTCAAAGAACTCATCCTCTGGATACGTTTACTTATGGGTTGGTTAGCTTGTTATTGCTTACAAAAACTATAACTTTTATTTTTTAAAAATGATGCTAAAACATACATGTGTACATGCTTCTGTTGGCCTCAAGGACTAGTGGCTAGATAGGGTTAGGGGTTTCAGCCTGAGCAGAATTTTCCTCCAAAGGAGCCTGGGTTGTTTTGTACAAGCTCATGAAAATCAGATGTTCATCTCAGTGGGGGAAATATCTGTAATGGTCACCAGGAATATTCATCTATGGGGAAATCATTTTTTCTCTAGTAATTTTTAAAACTTTAAGAAGGTAAGCAACCTATAAGAAATTAACCTGGCCCATGGGCTCTTTAGAACAGCTCAGGTTAGCCAACTCCTCAAATTTGGATGAGGTTACAATTGCAAGTCTTCCTCATGGCACAACTTGAGAGGGTGTGTGGATGCCTCTGTCCAAGCTTCCCGTCACTGGCAAGAAGGTCAAACAAAGCACTTCACCTCTATTGCCAGTGGCAGTACATATACGCGTTCATTTGCACTTCTTTGTCATAGAAGTTGTTGTTATTTTACGTACTTGCCATCCAGGCTCTCCAGAAGGCTGCGGTATGTGGTAATCTCACACTCCAGCCGGGACTTGATGTCCAGCAGGATCTCGTATTCTTGGTTCTGTCTTTCCAGGGCACACCGGATCTCTGCCAGCTGAGCTTCCAGGTTATCGATCAGACTCTGGATCTGGGTCAGCAAGGCTGTGTAGCGAGCCTCTGTCTCCGTTAGGATGCACTCTTGGGAATCTCTCTACCATGGAGAAGGATAGTAGGATTTATAATGATGACTCCTTTAAGCCCAGGTCACGTGTGACCTGTATCATTTTAAAAAAATGGTTTCTTTGTGACACTACTGATAGATCTCCAAGCACTTTATTTATTGTTTCCTAATCAAATTAAATCCAAAACCCAAATGATCAACTATGCTAAAATCTGCTTTCCTTTGTCTCTTCCCTCTTTCTCTCTTTCTCTTTTTTGCTTCTCTGTAAGTATGTATTTCACTTTCTCTTTCTTGACCACCCAATAATCTTGAACCACACTTTCCTACTTAGGAGAGAAAAAAAAATAACTTATTGCAGACCCAGGCATTAAAAAAGCATTACTGGCTGGGCACAGTGGCTTATGCCTATAATCTCAGCACTTTGGGAGGCCAAGGTGGGTGGATCACACGGTCAGGAATTCAAGACCAGCCTGGCCAAGATGGCGAAACCCTGTCTCTATTAAAAATACAAAAAATTAGCTGGATGTGGTGGTGGGCGCCTGTAATCCCAGCTACTCGGGAGGCTGAGGCAGAGAATTGCTTGAACCCGGGAGGTGGAGGTTGTAGTGACCCGAGATTGTGCCACTGCTCTCCAGTCTGGGCGACAGAGCGAGACTCCATCTCAAAAAGAAAAAAAAAAGCATTACCATGGCACTTCATTCAGTGAGTGTTTGTATCTTAAAAAAGGAAGAAAGCAATGTTTAACCATATGCAATTTATCCACCAGATCAATTCCTTTATATGTAAAATATGAAAGTTGAAACTGATGAGTAAATTTCATTCCTGCTCTATCATTCTGTAAGTCTGTGGATAATGATGGGATTTTAGGTTTTAATAGCCTATTATTTGCATGATTATCCCAATTTTTATAGATGAGAAAACTGAGGTTCAAGTGGTTCAATATGTCGTCCAAGGTCGCATGACTAGCTGGTGACAAAACCAGTGTGGGGCAAAGTCTTCCTAAAACCCTTCACATCAGAGCATGTAAGCAATTCTCTACTTCAGAGAGGCATTATCATGAGACAGAATGGTACTGGCTTTGGAATCCAAACTCTGACTCAGACTCTTATTTCTTTTGTGACTTTGGACAAGTTTCTTAATGTCTCAGGATCTCAGTGTCTCTATTTATAAAATAGGTGGGCTGAAACTCACCTTGGATTTGCTTGGGAAAATCACTTTAGCTCTTGGAGCCTCATCTGTAATCATGCCAACCCCCTCCTAGGATTACTTTATAAATCTCACGTGATAGCTTGTAAAAAATGCTTTGCATATAATAAAATGCTCTCCCAGTGTTTCCCAAAGTGTACTTCATGAATCATTAATACACAAGATGTTCTAAAAAAAAAGGGGAGGATCCACAGTCAAATAAGTTTTGGAATGCTGAATACCACATATCCCCTTCTTGGAGATTCATGGTATATATTAGCTTATTAATGGCTCACAGGAAGGCACCCTGTTTAACCTTGGTTTAGTCCAGCATTTCCCAGACTTATTTGGCCACAGAGTTCTTTTTCAGCCATAGACCCTTTAACAAATGAGGAACTATTGTTCTGAGAGACACGGTTTGGGAAATACTGCAACACACAGGTGTAAGGGACTGTTGCCATCTTTGCTGAGCTAGGCTTGGTCAGCTTGCTCAGTACCATTCGATGCTGGGCCTGCAGTTCAACCTCCAGAGTGTTCACAGTGCGTCTCAATTCTATGATCTCCTTTTGGCAGCATTGCTGCTGTTGAGAGCTGGCCACCACTTGTTGATTCAGCTCCTCTATCTGAAACACACAACCAGAGACTGAGAATATTATGGGAGGAAAACATGACTTTGATTAAAGGGCCCTAGAAATGCAGCATCAGCTTATTGTTTTTGACTTTTCTATTTCCCCCACCTGTGTGTTGAACCATTGTTCCACATCTTTGCGGTTTGTCTCCATGATGGACTCATATTGACATCTCATTTCTTGTAGAACCTGGTTTAGGTCAACAGAAGGGGCAGCAGTCACTTCAATGTCAAGTCTCTCCCCAAGCTGACACTGTAAAGAATTGATTTCCTAAGGAAAGAAAAAGAATGTGAAGTCACTTAGTGAACAGATGACCCCCTTGTGTTCTTGTTTCACTCTAACTGTTACGATTTAGCTCAATTGTGTCTAACATATAGCCCACAACAAAGGAATACATGATTTACAGGTGTTATTGAGATGCTCTAAAATGATTTAAGACTATTTCAGGTAGGACTGTGTGTTTAAATATGTGCAAAATTAAAAAAAATGAGTAGCAAGACCAGAGTTCCAAAAAATTTAGATCATTTCCAGGGCTGGATAATGGGTGAAACAGGATAAAGGTGGAATTGATCATGACAGATTATAGTCTCTATGGTGCAAATACGGGATTGTGCCAATATTGATTTGCACCAATATTCACTTGTGCCAATGGGAGGTGGCAGAAGCCTGTGTAGGGATGCCTACAAACATGGGAAGACTGTAAGGACAGAAAAATTGGGTTCCTTCTCATGGAAAAGCTGGAGGGGATGATGGAGGCCTTTCTTCCTCTTATGGCTCCAGATATTGTGTTGGAGCCAGTGGATTTGAAATACTACATTGAACCAGTGCTAGTAGAAGTAGGTATTTTCAGGGCTAAACCAGAGTAGTACATAGCAGTGATATGGTTTGGCTCTGTGTCCCCACCCAAATCTCATCTTGAATTGTAATTCCCATAATTCCCACGTGTCAAGGGAGGGACCTAGTGGGAGGTGATTGGATCATGGGGGTGGTGTCCCCATGCTGTTCTCAGGATAGTGAGTGAGTTCTCACAAGATCTGATAGTTTTATAAAGGGCTCTTCCCCCTTTGGTCTCTCTCTCTCTCTCCTGCTGCCAAGTGAGATGTGCCTGCTTCCCCTTAAGCCATGATTGTAAGTTTCCTGAGGCCTCCCCAGCCATGTGGAACTGTGACTCAATTACACCTCTTTCCTTTATAAATTACCTACTCTCAGGTATTTCTTTGTAGCAGTGTGAGAACGAACTAATACAAGCGGGCACACCCTTTTTCAGGTGCAACTCAAAGGAACTGATGCTACTTTTAGGGCCTTAGCTTGTGATTACTCTCTTGGTCTTTCTCTCACCTCTTTGTGGTTGTTCTTGAGGCAAAGGAGCTCCTCTTTCAGAGACTGGACTTGTGCCTCTAGGTCGGCCTTGCCCAGGGTCAGCACATTCAGGATCTGTTTGAGGCCATTGGCATCTGCCTCTACCAGCTGGCGTAGAGACACCTCAGCTTCATACCTTTAAAAACCAGATGGGAAAACAGAGACATCTGAAAGGAGATGATGCAAACCAAGCCAAGCAGAACTCTCATCTGCATTTTGCTCTGGGCACCTCACTTAGTGTATTTCTATTAGAAGTTTTATTCTCTTTGGAGGTGAAACCATTTGATATAGATCATAACTTAATTATTATTCCCAAATTAGTTTGCTAGGGGGATCTACATTGCTGTCCTTTGAGATATGGGAATTTATTGTCCTTCCTCTGCCCCTAGTGGCAATGCAATGTAAGTCAAGAAAGCACTGGATTAGGGCTCAGAAAACGTGGGTCCAAGTTTCGGTTTTGACTTGTACTAGTTATGCTTACCTTTGGGTGAGTAACAGCTTCACTAAGCCACAGATTTCTCACCTTAAAGAGGGTAACAATATATTAGCCCTGCCTATTTTACTGAACTATTGTGTAGGTAATGAAATGGGTTCACAAGTTAGAAACTATAGGTACTGTATACATGTGAGCAGTTATTAATCTTAATCATTCATTGAAGTTGAAAGTCTGTTCTGGGCTTGTGCCAACATCATCTGGGGCAAGAGGGTTAGTAGACATGGGGACAATTTTGTTGAGGGCATCTCGGTCAGACTCAGGGTGAGCTCTGTCATTGATGATGGTGTTGGGTGGGCTTACTTGGCTCTCAAGTCATCTGCAGTCAGTTTGGTGTTGTCAATTTGCGAGACCAGTCTGGAATTCTCAGCCTTGGTACACAAGATCTAGAATTAAGAGATTGTACACACAAATGAAGCAAACACCAAGATTTCCTTCTTTAAGAACCAAGGGGCTTGTGTGTGTGTCAAGTAACAGGGGAAGGCTGAGTAGACTTTTTATTAATCTTCATAGCTATGCTCACAAAGCTTGGAAAACTTCAGAAAGTCAGATGTCCTGTCATTTTCCTAAAAGATCGGCAAAAAGTACTTAACTAGAAACTTTTAAGTATTTTTTTTTGTTGTTGTTAAAATATAAAATCCAGGCCGAGCGCAGTGGCTCACCCCTGTAATATCAGCACTTGGGAGGCTGAGGGGGGCGGATCACGAGGTCAAGAGATCAAGACCATCCTGGCCAACATGGTGAAACCCTGTCTCTACTAAAAAATACAAACATTGGCCAGGCACGGTGGCTCATGCCTGTAATCCCAGCACTTTAGGAGGCTGAAGCGGGTGCATCACGAGGTCAGGAGATCAAGACCATCCTGGCTAACACGGTGAAACCCCATCTCTACTAAAAATATATATAAAAAAAAAATTAGCTGGGCGTGGTGGCGGGCGCCTATAGTCCCAGCTACTCGGGAGGCTGAGGTGGGAGAATGGCGTGAACCCAGGAGGCGGAGCTTGCAGTGAGCCGAGATCGTGCCACTGCACTCCAGCCTGGGAAACAGAGCGAGACTCCATCTCAAAAAAAAAAAAAAAAAAAAATACAAAAATTATCTGGGTGTGGTGGCGTGTGCCTGTAGACTCAGCTACTTGAGAGCTGAGGAGGGAGAATCGCTTGAACCCGGGAGCTGGAGGTTGCAGTGAGCAGAGATCGTGCCATTGCACTACAGCCTGGTGACAGAGTGAGACTCCATCTCAAAAAAAAAAATAAATAAATATAAAATAAAATAAAATCCATCCTAAATTTATATAAATACCATGATCCACTAGAATGTCAATTCCATGAGGGCAGGGACTTTTTAAAGGTCACCAATATTTTCCCAGAATCTAGAACAATGTTTGGCCCAATGTTGTTGCTGCTCAGTAAACATTTGTTGAATGAATAAAACTGAATAAATCCAGATGTGTAGTAGCAGAATACATCTGTGCATAACAAACTTAGGTTTGGTGTAGAAACAAACCAAGCAATGTGGAGATGATAACATAAGCATAAAAGGAGAAAAAGGTGGTGATGGTTGAAAAATGGATAAAAACTAAATTGTTTAGAACTCAGTGAAGCAAAATTTATTTTCTCTGATCTCTGTCTCCCTATTTTTATTTAAAAAATGGCAACAACTTGCTGTTAACATCTTTTGGTCCTGAGTTATCTAGTTATAATGGTACAATGTATTTCTGGAGAAAGGAAACACCATGAGACTTCTTTTCATTTTTGATTTTTAAAGACAGGGTCTCGCTTTTGTCTGGGCTGGAGTGCAGTGGCAGGATCTTGGCTCATGGCAGCCTCGACCTCTTGGGCTCAAGTGATCCTCCCACCTCAGCCTCCCAAGTAGCTGGGACCACAGGCATGTGCCACCATGCCCATCTAATTTTGTGTGTGTGTGTGTGTAGAGATGGAATTTCATCATTTTGCCCAGGCTGGTCTAGAACTCCTGGGCTCAAGTGATCTGTCTGCCTCAGCCTCCCAAAGTGTTAGGATTATAGATGTGCATCACTGCGCCTGACCAGAAATACTATCAGACTCTGAATGCTGCCTCAAGATGACAATTTCACTCAAGAGATTTTTCTATTCTTCAAAAAATTTTTCAGCATCAACTGAACAAAAAATATTAAAGTTTAGCAAATAACTGTTGCTTGGAAACCATCAATTCACAACACGATTAAACAGGTTCCTAGGAATCTTACCTTCTGCTGGAGCTCCTCAATGGTAGTGTAGTAAGACAGGTAATCAGGACATAGAACAGGGAGCTCTTTGTTACTCTCTTCCTTGATTTTAGATTCCAGTTCAGCATTCTCTCGTTCTAGCATTCGCACCTTTTCCAGGTAGTTAGCAAGGCGCTCGTTCAAGATTTGCATGGTCTCCTTCTCATTACTGTTGATGCCTTCACCACACCAGCTGCAGTCATCCAGAGAGGAACGGGCGTCAAAGTTGTTCATTAGGTAGATGGGCTTGTGACAAAAGCAAGGAGTGGGTTGGCAGCCCTGGTCTCGGGGAGTTCTGAGAATGTAGCCAGCTGGTTGACAGTTGTTGACTTTAAGGCCACCAGGATGGCAGCGGTTGTTAGAAGAGATGGTACTAACATTTGTAATCCTAGAGCAGTTTTGACATGGGGTTGAAGGAGAATTGGTTGTTGTACAGCCCTTGGCATCCATAGTATGTGTCCAGCTTTAGTTTGTTTCCAGGTCTGTGGTCACCAGGATGAAAAGCTCAAGCCACCTCCACGGAGTCTGAATTCCAAGGCTCTTGGTGTTTTCCTCTTTGAACTGCTTATATAGCCTCTCTTCTACGTGGTGTCACACAGGTGGGATGTTTTCCTTTCTCATGTTTATATCAAATCCTGTAGGAACATCTTATTAGTCTGCTTTTTACTTGCTTAAGAAGAGTTATTTGTCTCATAAAAATGTGCATTTAGGCTGTTACTAAGTTATTACCCATCATAACTACTACTTGTCTATTGGACCCAGAGCTTCAACTTATGTCTTCAAAAGGAACTGTCCTAAGCATCCATTATTAAGCAGGTGTGAGTATATTAAGTTCATTACATTCTTGTTGACCTCTCCACTTGGCACTGAGCTTAACCAGGAATGAGTTCATCCTTCTTTTCCTTTCTTCTCTAGAAAAGGGAAACTATTAATGTCTAATAATTATTGGTAAACTTAGAAATCAGAAGTCAGTATTTCAGTTTGTTTTGCCCAAATGGTTTCCCCATTTTCAGCGTCAGGACAATGTGAGTATGAATTAAAATGTTAGTCTTTTAAAAGGCTTGTTTTAAAGATAATGGCTAGATTTATGTTTTAGCTTTCCATAAAATGTAATAACATAAAATAAAATATAAATAAAATATGAAATAAAATAAAAGCTATGGGGAAAAGGTAGGGTTTGATTGGTAATAAGAAATTTCTTGGAAAAGAGACTGGCTATCTTTTGGTTTTCTAAAGTCCACATTTTATAACATTTTTAGTGCTTGGTGTTTGCTTATGGTATTACATTAGATAAAAATGTATCATAGTGTTGGTTTTTACTGGATGTTTAAATAGGATTCATTGAAAGGGGTGTGTTTTCTTTCTGAGGAATACTTACTCAGCATTTTCTTAAGAAAGTTACTTGTTCCTAATCCTTTATGGAGGCTCTAGGGGAACATCATTCTCTTACCTTTTCCAGCTTCTAGAGGCTGTCCACATTCTCAGGTAGTGGCTCCTTTTCATCCTTTTTTTTGTTTCTTGAATTATGAGATTTTTTGTACTTTAAGTTCTGGGATACATGTGCAGAACGTGCAGGTTTGCTACATAGGTATACAAGTGCCATGGTGGTTTGCTGCACCCATCAACCTGTCATCTACATTAGGTATTTCTCCTAATGCTATCCCTCCCCTAGCCCCCAACCCCCTGACAGGCCCCACTGTGTGATGTTCCCTTCCCTGTGTCCATATGTGCTCATTGTTCAGCTCCCACTTATGAGTGAGAACATGCGGTGTTTGGTTTTCTGTTCCTGTGTGAGTTTGCTGAGAATGATGGTTTCCAGCTTTATCCATGTCCCTGCAAAGGACATGAACTAATCCTTTATTATGGCTGTATAGTTTTCCATGCTGTATATGTGCCACATTTTCTTTATCCAGTCTATCATTGATGGGCATTTGGGTTGGTTCCAAGTCTTTGCTATTGTGAATAGTGCTGCAATAAACATACGTGTGCATGTGTCTTTATAGTAGAATGATTTATAATCCTTTGGGTATGTACCAAGTAATAGGATTGCTGGATCAAACTGTATTTATGGTTCTTGATCCTTGAGAAATCGCCACACTGTCTTCCACATTGGCTGAACTAATTTACATTCCCACCAACTGTGTAAAAGTGTTCCTATTTCTCTACATCCTCTCCAGTATCTGTTGTTTCCTGACTTTTTAATGATCACCATTCTAACTGGTGTGAGATGGTATCTCATTGTGGTTTGATTTGCATTTCTCTAATGACCAGTGATGATGAGCTTTTTTCATGTTTGTTGGCCACATAAATGTCTTCTTTTGAGAAGTGTCTTTTTATATCCTTAGCCCATTTTTTGATGGGGTTGTTTGTTTTTTTCTTGTAAATTTGTTTAAGTTCCTTGTAGATTCTGTATATTAGCCCTTTGTCAGGTGGATAGATTGCAAAAATTTTCTCTCATTCAGTAGGAGGCTGAGGCAGAAGAATTACTTGAACCCAGGAGTTCAAGTTCAGGTGGGCAACACAGTGAGATTTCATTTTTAATAAAATAAAATATAAAACAAAAGCCACGGGGAAAAGGTAGACCATTATATGTACTTTGGGGACAATTCTGTATTTCCTTTGGTGTGGGGGCAGGGAATGTTGAAACCATACTTCATCCTTTACAGTGGGACAAGTTACAAGTAGATCAAAGATTCATACATGAAAAATAAATAATAAATATGCCCCAAAGGATAATTATTTTATAAATTTGGAGTCAGAAGACTTTTCCAATGATGATTCAAAATTAAGAAGCCATAAAAAACTGTTAGATTTGACTCCATAAAATAACAGTGTTTGAACTTGTGCTTGGATGAAAAATACAACCTGTAAAACCAGAAGACAAGATGACAGACTGGGAGACAATATTACAATTACACTCTAGACAGTGACTAAAAGGAAAATACAAAAGGCACTTAAAATAAGAAAAAATGCTTAATGTCACTCATGAAAAGGGAAATGTAAATTTAAATTATACTGAGATATTTTAGTTTTCCACCTATCAAACTGAAAAAAATCAAAGTTTGATAACAGATACATTCACTGCCTATAGCACTCTCATTGCTTGTGGCAATGAAATGTAAATTCATTCAAGTTACTATAATGCTACTATAATTAAAACAGTGTGATATTGGCATGAGTGTTGGAAAGTAGATCAATGAGAAAGAATATAGAGTTTAGAAATGGACTCACATATATGTGGTCAATTGATTTCTGACAAAGATCCCAAAGCAAGTCAATGAGAAAAGGAAAGCTTTTTCAATACTGTTTTTCAATACTGTTCAATACTTGTTGCTGAATCAAGTGGATACTTGTATAGCAAAAATGAATACATCTTGATCTCTACCTCACGCTATGTATAAAACTTAATTCAGGTTGGATTAAACACTTAAATGTGAAGATTTCAAGTCTAAAGTTTTTAGAAGAAAACTCAGAAGATTATATTCATAACCTTGTGCCATGCGAATACTTCTAAGCTTATGGAGGGCACTATAATAGATAGATTAGACTTCATCAAAATGAAAACCTTTTGCTGATCAAATAAATAGCTAAGAAAGTGAAAAGGCAAGCCACAGCCTGGGTTAAAATATTCTCTCTCTCTCTCTTCATACACCCACCACCCCCCATACACATTAGAACACATACATACACAACGTCATATCTTTTGTAACAATGGGAATGTATTCTGAGAAATTCACCTTTAGTGATTTTGTTGTTGTGTAAACATCACAGTGGACTTCATGAACCTGGATGGTATAGCCTATAACACACTTAGGCTATATGGTATAGTCTATTGCTCATAGGCTATAAACCTGCACAGCATGTTACTGTACTGAGTACAGTAGCAACTGTAACACAATGGTAAGTGTTATCTGGGAACACATTTAAGCATAGAAAAGGTACAATAAAAATATGACATTATAGTTTTCTGAGACAGCTTTTGTACGTGTGTGTTCCATCATTGTTGACTGAAATGTCATTATGTGGTACATGACTCTATAAATAAATATGTATAAAAATAAATAAACACACATTTATTTATACAGTAACATACTATATATATATATATATATATATATATATATATATATATATATATATATATCTCTGACAAAGGACCTTCCCCAATGACCTAGCAATTTCATGATTAGGTATATGCCCAAGAGAGATGAATGTATATATTTTATACACACAAAAATATTTGCACAAGAATGCTTATAGCAGCTATATTCTTAATAGCACTAAAATAAAAATAACTCAACTGCTCATAAACATGATAATGGATCAACAAACTGTGACATGTCTATGTAATGGAGTAGTACGCAACAACAATAAAGAATGAACTGCTGGTACTCACGACACCGTGGAAAAATCTCAAAAATATATTGAGCTGAAGAAGTCAGGTACAAAACAGTACAAACAGTATGACTACATTTATATTAACTTCAAGAACAGGCAAAACTCATCTTTGACATGGTTAGAGATAAGAATAGTGGTTGTCTCTGTGGGAGAGATGCATTGGCTGGAAAGCAACAAGAAAGAATTTCTAAGGTTGATGTTCTACATTTTGAAATGCTATTCTGTATCTTGATCTGGTTGTTGATTACACAAGTTCATGTGCTTTCAAACTCCATGAAGCTGCCTACTTTTATTTTTATTTTTAGACACAGATTCTCACTCTATTGCCCAGGCTGGAGTTTAGTAGCATGATCATAACTCACTACAGCCTTGAATTACTGGACTCAAGTGGTCTTCCAGCCTCAGCTTCCCAAGTAGCTGGGACTACAGGCACATGCCACCATGCCTGGCTAATTAAAAAAAAATTTTTAGAGATGGGGCCTCATTATGTTGCCCAGGCTGGCATAAACTCCTAACCTCAACTGATCCTCCCATCTTGGCCTCCCAAAGCGCTGGGATTACAAGTGTGAGCCACTGTACCCAGCCTGACCTGTGCACTTTCAATTGATGCATCTTATTGTCTGAAAATTATATCTCAATAAAGTGGAATTAACATAAAAAGTTAAGACTTGATACAACTGTGTAGCTGCATGAATGTTCACTACTTTATCTATATGCTTAAATTACAAATGGATCAAAGATTCAAATGTGAAAAGTGAAAGTCATAAATGTACTGAAAGAAAATATAGGAGAATACTTTTACAAATTCAGATAAGGAAGGCCTTTGTAACAATGACTTGAAATGAAGAACCTGTAAAAAATTCGATAAATTTGACTTCATAAAATAGCAGTGTTTGAAATAGTCCGTTAGTTTGAAAATGTATGAAAAATACTGAAAGTAAATACACCAAGAGGTTAGCAGTGAAATTCTTTGCATTTTGTAGTTATTGATGAATGTTATTTTCTTATTTTTATTCCACAAATTCCACAAATTGAATGTACCCCTTTTAGAATCATTAGAAAAATTGTCCGAAGAACTGTTTCTGCTTCGTTAGTTTCTTAGACTTTTTTTCTGCCTCCATACCTTTCTAATAATTTTTATTCTTTTCCTCTTGTGTCTCACATGCAGAGTTGTTCCTTCCTTCCATGGCTGATTCCCTTTTGATTTCTTCAGGGCCACATTTCATCCATCATGCTCCCTCTTTTCTTGCCTCTTTCATGTCTTCTTTACTACTGGATCATTTTTTCTTTCCCTATAAGCACGTCTGTTAACTGATCCTACAATATGTCTGACCCATAACCATGAGGCACTTCTTCCATGAAGGTGGCTTCTGCCTTCTTTTCATTACCAAACCTTTTGACAGAATAGTGGGTATTTATTATCTTTATTTTTCTACCACTAGGTCATTTGTCAACTTTTGTCAACCTGGCTAGCCTGTAAATTACTTTACTACATACTCCACCTCGGAGATCTTCTTTGTCTACCTTCATATAGCTCTATTGCCGGTGCAGAAATGTTCAACCTTCCTACAGACAGAGCAAGGTTCAAATTCTTGTTTGCCTGGCAACCAAGACCCTCCACAATCTTGACCCAGCTGACTTTACCTCATATTTCAGGACCCCCGACCCACTCTATACATTCTAGCCCAACTGCATCCTTTGCCATCCCCCAAGCTCTTCCTGCCCTGTCCCCCCACTGCACATTTATTGTAGGGGTTCCCTCTACCTTTCCTCATCTGTGTGTTTCAAGGCTGTTCTGGAAGAGACTCTACGGCTCATGCATATCTGGTTCTCCTCTCCTTTTGGGCACATGGGAGGCTTACCCTCTCTTGCCCCTTTGCAGTTAGGCAGGATATTACCAAGGCTTTGTTTTCTGGTTCAAGATCTTTGGGCTGTCTCTTCCCTGCCCCAGGCACGGAGAAGGCAGCTGTTCTAGAAGTGCTTCTCTCTTTTCTGTTCTTTTTTTGAGTGTCATTTTGGAGAATCTCAGCTGTAAAAACTCAAGTCCACACAGTCCTGGAAGATCAAATCTGGAAGTGATAGAAAGTTCTCTTGACAGCTTTGTCTCCTGTCTTTCTGAGAAAGGGGTTGTGCACAGCATAGGAAGAATGGGCACTGGGGCTAGCCTGAGACCAGTAGCTGAGGGATAGGAAGGCCTTATCTGCCTCTGTAGAGCCAGTGAGGAATCCATGAATTGTAAATATTAAATTTACATAGATTAAATATTTAAAATATTAAATCTAAGATTGTAAATATTAGATGCCTGAATCGTGGGCACTTTTTTTTTTTTTTTTTGAGGTGGAGTCTTACTCTGTCGCCCAGGCTGGAGTGCAGTGGCATGATCTCAGCTCACTACAACCTCTGCCTTCAGGGTTCAAGCGATTCTCCTGCCTCAGCCTCCCAAGTAGCTGGGATTACATGCGTGCACCACTATGCCTGGTTAAGTTTTGTATTTTTAGTAGAGACGGGGTTTTACTGTGTTGGCTGGGCTGGTCTTGAACTCCTGACCTCGTGATCTGCCCGCCTCAGCCTCCCAAAGTGCTGTGGTTAGAGGCGTGAGCCACCGCACCCGGCCATATATATGTTTTCTTCACATGGGTGCTGCAATCAAAATACGGAACTATTCAATCACCAGAGAGCTTTCCTTTGTCCTACGCCTAATTTGTTCTCCATTCCTATAATTGTGTCATTTCAAGAATGTTATATACATAGAATTATCAAATATATGGCCCTTTGAATTGACGTTTTTCACTAGGCTCGATAGCCTTGAGATCTTTAGGACATTTCTGTGATCTCTAGTTTTTGGCTATTACAAAAAAGCTGCTATGAACAATTGTGCATCTCTTCAATCCTTTTACTTTCAACCTACCTATATTGTTATATTTGAAGTGAGCTTTTTGCAGAATGTATTGTACAGTTGGATCATGCTTTTTTGTCCACTCTGCCAAGATCTGTCTTTTTTTTGATGTCTTTAGACTCTTTCCATTTGCTGTGATTTTCTATATTTAGCCTGTATTTTATTTATTGTATTCTGTTCGTTCCTTCTGTTTTTTGTTTGTTTCTCTATATTCTTTTTCCTGCCTTTCTGTGGGTTACTTGAATATGCTTTAGAGTTCCATTTTGATTTATCTATAGTGTTTTTGAGTGTACCTATTGGCATAGTTTTAAAAATAGTTGCTCTAGGTATTTCATGCTGTATTCATAACTTACCATAGTCTACTAGTGTTAACATTTTATCAGTTTAAGTGAAGTATGGAAAACTCACCTTTGTTTATATTCCTTTACTCGCCTCCATTTTAATATAATTATCTTAAATATTTTCTACACATATATTGAGAACCACATCAGACAGTGTTATACTTCTTGCCTCAACCATGAAACATAATTTAGAAAACTCAGGAAGAGAAAGAAATTTATTTAAATTAACCATATATTAATTTTTTATTATATTTTTTCCTGTCTGATCTTCCAAGTTTCCTTATTTTATAGTTTCGTTTGTGTTTAGGGAATTTTCTTTAGTCATTGTTTTAGATTGGTTTGCTGGCCACATCTTTTAAGCTTCCTTCATCTGAGAATGTCTTGATTTCTCTTTGATTTTCTGAACGATATTTTTAAAGGTTATGTAAATCTGGGTTGACAGTTTCTTTCCCTTTCTTTCTTTCTTTCTTTCTTTCTTTCTTTCTTTCTTTCTTTCTTTCTTTTTTTCTTTTCTTTCTTTCTTTTATTCTTTCTCTTTCTTCCTTCCTTCCTTTTCTTCTTCTTTTCCTTCTTTCCTTCCTTCCTTCCTCCTTCCTTCCTTCCTCCTTCCTTCCCTCCCCCTCCCTCCCTTCATTCCTTCCTTCCTTCCATCCTTTCCTTCTTCTTTTCCTTCCTTCCTTCTTTCTTTCTTTCTTTCTTTCTCTCTCTCTTTCTTTCTTTTATTCTTTCTCTTTCTTTCTTCCTTCCTTCCTTCCATCCTTTCCTTCTTCTTTTCCTTCCTTCCTTCCTTCCTTCTTTCTTTCTTTCTTTCTTTCTTTCTTTCTTTCTTTCTTTTCTTTCTTTCTTCCTTTTCTCTCTTTCTTTCTCTTTCCTTTCCTTCCCCCCCTCCTTCCTTCTTTCCTTCCTTTTTCTTTTTTGTCTTGCTCTGTCACCCAGGCTGGAGTGCAGTGGCGCAGTCTCTGCTCACTGCAACCTCTGCCTCCTGGGTTCAAGCAATTCTTCTGGCTCAGTCTCCCGAGTAGCTGGGATTACAGGTTCATGCCACCGCGCCCAGCTAATTTTTGTCTTTTTAGTAGAGACGGGGTTTCACCATGTTGGCCAGGATGGTCTCGATCTCTTGACCTTGTGATCTATCCTCCTTGGCCTCCCAAAGTGCTGGGATTACAGCGTGAGTCACCGCGCCTGGCCGACAGTTTTTTTTTTTTCTTTTAGCATTTGAAAACTATTGTACTACTTCATATTGGCTTCCATGGTTTATGGTGACATACTGCCATCAATTAAATTGTTTTCTTCTATTGGTAAGGTGTCATTTCTGTCTCACTGCTTTCATAATTTTTTTGTCTTTAGTTTTCAAAAGTTTTAATATGATATTTCCTGGTGTAGATTTCTTTGGGTTTATCATTTTTGGGGTTTGCTTGGTTTCTGGAATCTGTAGGTTTTTGTCTTTTGCCGTATTTGTAAAATTTTCAGTGTTTATTCCTTCAAATGTTTTTGGCTTCACTTTTTCTCCTCCCTTACAGAACTCCTCTGACATGAATGTTAGATCGTTTGATATAGCCCCAAAGTTCCCTGAGACGCTATCTTTTTAACACTATTTTTTTTTCTGTTTTTCAGGTCGGATGATGTCTATTATTGTATCATCAAATTCCCTGATGTTTTCCTCTCTGGCCTGCATTCTGCTGTTAAGCCCGTCCCCACTGAGGTTTCTCTTTTGGCTCTATGGTATGTTTCAGTTCTGAAATTTCCACTGGAGTCTTTCCATCTTCTTCATTGAGTCTTCTCTATTTTTGCACTTGTTGTAAGAGTTTATTGAAGCGTTGCTTATTGAAGCATTTTTATGATGACTGTTTAAAAATCCTTGTCAATAAGTAAGAGTATAACTGGATGTTTGTAACACCAAAGATACTTGCTTGAGGGGATGGACACCCCATTCTCCATGTGATTATTACACATTGCATGCCTGTGTCAAATCATCTCATGTACCCCATAAATATATACATCTATGTACCCAGAAAAATAAGAAATAAAAAGTTAAAAACCCTTGTCAGTTAATTCTAACGTCTTTTTCCTCTTGATGTTGGAATTTGTTGATTATCTTTTTTCATGTAAGTTGAGATTTTATGATCCTTGGTATAAAGAGCAATTGTTGATTGAAACCTGGACACTGGGGCATTATGTTATGAGATTCAGGATACTATTTAATCTTCTGTTCTAGCAGGTCTCCTCTGACACTGTTTTGGTAGGGGAAGGGGGGGCACTGCTTCATTCCTTCCAGGTGGGAGTAGAAATACAGGTTCTCTCCACTTTGCCCCTATTGACACCCAAGGGGAGAGCCCCCCTCATCACTGCTGGGAGGGAGGATTATAGACTCCTTACCTGGCCTCTGCTGATACCACCCTGGCCAGGAATGGCAGGAATATTTTGTTATTGCTCCCATGCAGCTTCCATTGACACTGCATGGGGGGTGGCCTTGGTACTGCTGGAGGAGGGAAAGAGTTCTGACTGTCCAGTAGGACTCTTGTGACACTAACCCCAGAGGAGAAAAGAAGAGCCTCACTGCAGCCTGTAGAGTTAAGTCCAGGCTTCCCGTGTGGTCTCCACTGACACCATGATGGTGGGACAGGGAGTGCTTCCACGCCTCATAGTAGGAATGAAAGTCCTGGATCTCTCACTTAGCCTTCCCTGACTCCACCCCAGCGGGGAAGTTTGAGTGCCTTGTTACAGCCTGGGAAGGATAGAAGTCTGGGCTCCCCACCTGGCCTTTCCTGGTGTGGATATGGGTGGGTGAAATGATATTTTCTGTGGTGTTTGGCTGAGTTGAGTGGTTAATGTCTAAAGGTTTTCTGCCTTTCTAGGCTGCCTCTTTTCTGGTTCTTTAAGCAGAGCAAGCTCTTTCTGTTTGTTTGTTTGTTCTGTCTGCACCTGTTGGTGTTTCTGGTTGTTGGTTTCTCCAGCTCCCCCTCTGGGATATATGAGATAAAAAGCTAATCCAGGGAGCCCACCACAGTGTCACTCCTGGGGTCTCAACATCTTTAGGTGGTTTGGCTGCTGCTTCTACCTTTCAGAGTCCTCTTATGTTTATTTGATATGTAATTTCCAGGGTTTTTAGGACGAGGAATATGGAAATATACATCATTCTGGAAGTTCTCTACCTTGTTTTTTAAATGTATGAGAATAATTATTCTTATAACCTAAATGTCCAATAACAGATCAATGTACCTTATGGTACATTATGCAACCAGTAAAATGATGGCTACAGGCTGGGTGCAGTGGCTCACACCTGTAAACCCAGCACTTTGGGAGGCTGAAGCTGGTGGATCACAAGGTCAGGAGATCGAGACCATCTGGCTAACATGGTGAAACCCTGTCTCTACTAAAAAAACAAAACAAAACAAAAAATTAGCCTGGTGTGGTGGCACACACCTGTAGTCCCAGCTACTCGGGAGGCTGAGGCAGGAGAATCGCTTGAACCCAGGAGGCAGAGGTTGCAGTGAGCTGAGATAGTGTGACTGCACTCCAGCCTGGGCGACACAGCAAGACTCTGTCTCAAAAAAAAAAAAAAAAAAAAGTGATGGCTACAATACAATCTTATGTTTTTATTAGAATTAAAAATGCTTAGATGACATAAATGAAAGAAAGATTACACAAGTGTGTGCATATGTTAGTATGATTATAGCTGTGTGGAAAAATCTATCATAAGAAAGAAAACTGGAAGAAAGTACCCTAGAATATTGACTATGGCTGTTTGGAAGATAAAATCATAAGTGACCTTTTGCCTTTTAATAAGCCAAATTTAAAAAAAGAGAATCTAGTACTTTTATAATAAAAAAATACATTTTATCATATTTTATTCCTAATTTTTTTTTCTCAGAAAGATACACACAACTATTTTCTAAGATACATGACATTTTGCATGGGTTTATTAATTTATTTGTATTTGAGGAGTTAAAAAATATCTTCAGCCTGGGTTTATGTACATTGAAAGTATGGTTATGGGTTTAGATGATTCCCTTGCCATAAAATGAATATTCTATCAACAGTAATCAGCCATAGAGCTATATTTACCACGCTAAAGGAATAAAACACGTTGTTTTATTTGAAGATGAGCAAGAATGCTTTATGGGCTCCCAGCATACCACAAATAAGCCGGAAGGAGAGGAAATAGTAAAGTAGAAAGACTGAGGATGCCTGGAGGGCAATTCCAGGATATGAGAGCCCCCTGGATTCGTGCTTCCGGTTTGGATGTCCCTGGTTGAAGCCCCATCTCCTTTCTATGACGCTGCTGGCTTTGATTCCTCTACCCTGCTGTCCTTAACATTCACGAACAGCAGTTTTCAACTGTGCAGATGACATAGGCTGAGCATGGCTCACAAGTGTTGCTCGAGGTGCATGTGGTCGAACATGAGTTACAGGAAAGCCTGGGGAAAAATCGATTTTAAACCAAGCTTAACAAGGGAATCTTGATAAAATGGCAACTCAGAAAAACCATGTCAAAATTTGCCCTACAAATTATGTTCTGAAAAAAACTCTGCAAAATAGTATTGATCGAAGCCTGTTTCTTCTCTGCACCCAGAATTGCCACTTCATGTTCACTGTAGCAGTGGCAGTTGAATAGTATTTTATATTTTTTCTTGATTTTGCAAATGTTATCTTAGGCCTATTCCTGATTTTCCTTTAGTGGAAAACAGGAACAAAGGGAGATGCCAGCATGAAATGTTACACTAATAATTAATCTGCCTTTAGAATATTTTTAAAATATCTCTAGTGTCATGTTCTTAACCTCAGCCACTTTTCAGCACTCTTTTAAGAAGATCCCTGAACACACTGGGGAGGTTTGAACTTGTCCAGACCTTGGGGAAACAGGATTCTTTTACATCAGCCTCTTTGTGACTCTGGGGGATTTCATGAGTAACTGTGGAACTTGCCTGCTGTCCTCACTGTCCAGCAGGCCCCGGTATGTGTTGATCTCACCCTCCAGCCGGGCCTTCACGTCCAGGAGCACCTGGTACTTCTGGTTCTGTCGCTCCAGGTCGCAGCGGATCTCGGCCAGCTGGTTCTCCACGTTATCAATCAGACACTGAATCTGGGCCAGCTGGGAGCTGTACTGGGCCTCGGTTTCTGCCACGGTGCATTCCAGAGATTCTGTCTGCAGGAGGAAACATTGTCCAAAGGACTATGAAGTGCAGTCTCTTAGGCCAGAGTGCCTACTTTCAAATTCCTGCTTACCCTTTTCTAGCTATGTGACCACTGGCAAATTATTTAGCTTCTGTGAGTCTCAGTTTTATTCTCTGTATAGTGGGGAATACAAAGTATTTGTTTCATTAGACGGTTGTGAAGATTAAGAGTTAATATGCGGGCTGGGCATAGTGGCTCATGCCTGTAATCCCAGCACTTTGGGAGGCTGAGGCAGGCGGATCACAAGGTCAGGAGATTGAGACCATCCTGGCTAACATGGTGAAACCCCGCCTCTGCTAAAAATACAAAAAATTAGCTGGGCGTGGTGGTGGGCGCCTGTAGTCCCAGCTACTCAGGAGAATGGCATGAACCCGGGGGGCAGAGCTTGCAGTGAGCCGAGATCGTGCCACTGCACTCCAGCCTGGGCGACAGAGCGAGACTCCATCCAAAAAAAAAAAAAAAAGAGTTAATATGCGTAAAGCATTTAGAACAGTGCCAGTCATACTGCCACTGTTCTACGTGTCAACTATCACTACCACCACTATGACTACAGCAATACATGACATATTTGTGAAGCTTAAGGACTATCCACAGCATATGAGAGGGAAGATTGAGTTTGGACTCTTGGCAGGGAGGGGTAGTGTAGTGCTGTTAAGAGAAGAGGCTCTGGATACCAGAGGCTGGGACAGGCATATGTGTGGTAAGGGGATGAAGAGAGGTTGGTTAATGGGTGCAAACATACAGTTAGACAGAAGGAATACATTTTCATGTTGGACAGCAGAGAAGGGTGACTACAGTTAACAACAATACACTGTGCATTTCAAAATAGCTAGAAGAGAGGACTTGAAATGCTCCCAACACATAGAAATGAGAAATACTTGAGGTGATGGATGCTGTAAATATCCTGACTTGATTATTACATATTCTATGCGTGTAACAAAATATCACATCTATGTAAAAAAAATTTACGAATATTATATATCAATAAAAATAAATTTAAAAAGAGAGAGAGAAGAGACTCTGGGATTCAACTGGCTGAACTCAGCTTCCAAGTTTGTCTCTTAGAATTGCATCCTTTGGAAGTTACCTAATCTGAGTCTCAGTTTTCCTTATCTGTGTCATGGAATAAAGGTATCTATCCCATAAAGTTACTGTGAAGCTTAAATGAGCATAGTGCCTCTCACAGGATGAATGCTCAGCTATCGTTCTTCTAGGTATTCTCCGCAGGGCCTAATGACATGCACACAGTGGTGCTTGACCAGAACTGGTTCATGTCATCTTGAGCGCATGGTGTTCTTGTTGCTTGAGTGGGGTGGGGTGCAGTGAAAGATAAGGTTGAAGTGCAGATCCTGGGAAACTGTAGGATGAAATGTTTGAAAATGATTCTTTGTTTTAGATATAACAGTGAGCCTGGAAAACTGGCCTGAATCAAATGAGAATTAAAACCTGCTGGAATGCTTAAGTGACCATGGCCCGGAGGTGTCTCTCTCGCTCTGCTTCTCCCTCCCTGTCTCTGGAGGCTGCCGCAGCATCAGACTCAAGCCCAGGAGCGAAGGTAAGGCATCTTAGAGGGACAATACAAGCTGTGGACCTGTCATTTCTGCTTCTATTAATAGCTGGGTAAACGGCAGTACTCGGGAAAGGCAAGGAAATGTGATCCTTGGATATGGAAGAGGGCTTAACATCTCAGGACCTGACTTATCAGTGACACAATGGGCACTGCCTTTGCCTCACGCACCAGGCTTTGCTGTGCTTGGAGCTCAATTTCCAGAGCATTGGCTGTGCGTTTCAGTTCCAAGATCTCCGTCTGGCAGCCCTGCAGCTGCTCCGCACTGGACAGTTGCTGCTGATTCAGCTCTTCTGTCTGAAACACAGGCACCATTAGAGAATTCAAAAAAGGCAGAAGTCTGTAAGCCTGACATTTTTTCAATCTGGGTGCTGACCTGAACAGCGAACCATTCTTCAGCTTCTCTGCGATTGTTGGCAAGCACCGTTTCATACTGACAGCGCATCTCATCCAGGACCCTGTTGAGGTCAAGGGTGGGGGCAGCGTCCAACTCCACACTGAGGCGGTCGCCAAGCTGTCCACGAAGCAAGCTGACTTCCTGAAAGTGGGATGGTGTAAAGAATGTCACAGAATGGTGGGGAAAAAATCCATTTGACATCCAATGGCATTCTACTTCTGTTTTTTGGAGCAGTGGGTAAAAGTGGGAGATTTTGATTCAGATTGCCTGGGCTGAATCTCTTTTCACCACTTAGAAGGGCCTCAGTTTCTTCGTCTGTAAAATGGACATAATAATTGTACATTTTTCCAGAAGGTTATTGTGAGATCTAGAAGGGTCAATCTACACATAATTAACTTACAAAAATTAATTATGGCACATAGTAAGCTGTCAATAAATGTTAGCTATGATTGTCATCAACAAATGTTCAAAGAGCAAATGTACTTTGTTACATCATTCAGTTTTTCCTTTTCTAGCTTTATCAATATATCAATTGCTTTATATTTTATGATTTTTAGAAGTTTATAAATGCGGAATATTTAAAAACACTGGTCCAGGTAGTGCACGAGTCTTTATCCCTTTTTTGAAATGGACTTCACAGTCTGTTTTTCAGCCTGATATTCATACCCTGTGGATTGGAGCTAGGGGTGGCATAAAGCCTCCAAAGAAGCCATTTGTGAAGTTACCTCCTCCACAAAGGCAAGGGCGGGAGAAGAGTTTGATTCCTTCGTCTGGCACTGTTTAGGGGCTATTTCACACCTTAAATCAGAGACACACTGGAATGATCAGGTTGAATAGTAATAATGCCTCAAGTAGTTTTTTGTTTGTTTGTTTCTTTGTTTTTTGAGATGGAGCCTTGCTCTGTCATCCAGGCTGGAGTGCAGTGGTGAGATCTCAGCTCACTGCAACCTCCGCCTCCTGAGTTCAAGTGATTCTCCTGCCTCAGCCTCCCAAGTAGCTAGGACTACAGGCGCCTGCCACCATGCCCAGCTAATTTTTGTATTTTTAGTAGAGATGGGGTTTCATCATATTGGCCAGGCTGGTCTCGAACTCCTGACCTTGTGATCCTCCTGCCTCGGCCTCCCAAAGTGCTTGGATTACAGGCGTGAGCCACCATGCCTGGCCCTGCCTCAAGTAGTTTTATTCCAGCTTAAACAACATCTGCCCAAATTCGATTTACAAACATCAACAGATCATCTGTCAGTGTAAGTACGTTACTCTCGGAGTCCTTCAGCTGAGTTGCCACTTTCCTTACCTCTTCATGGTTTTTCTTAAGGCAAAGGAGATCTTCCTTCAGAGACTCCACATGGGCCTCCAGATCAGATTTGCACAGGGTCAGTTCATCCAGGATCCCATGCAGGCTGCTGATGTCAGCCTCTAACAGCTGGCGAAGGGACAGTTCACTCTCGTACCTTTCACAGCATAAGAGAAATCCAACGCTTACTTTGCTGAATGCTGTGCAAAGTGTGGGGATACGTGGAGGATCGCTACATGGACTTCAGGAAGCCATGTGCATAATTTCTCTTAATTTCTAAGTAATGATAAATTCAAGCTTTTAAAACATTCTTAACTTTAAAATATTATATAGAGAATATTTGTGTGTGTGTGAGAGAGGGAGAGAGAGATTGAGAGAGAGAGAGAGAGCCATAAATTATTTTCAAATTAAAATTAAGGCCGGGCATGGTGGCTCATGCCTGTAATCCCAGCACTTTGGGAGGCCAAGGCGGGCAGATCACCTGAGGTCAGGGAGTTCGAGACCAGCCTGGCCCACATGGTGAAACCCCATCTCTACTAAAAATATAAAAATTAGCCAGGTGTGGCTGTGCACGCCTGCCTGTAATCCTGGCTACTCGGGAGGCTGAGGCAGGAGAACTGCGTGAACCCAGGAGGCAGAGGTTGCAGCAAGCCGAGATAGCACCATTGCACTCTAGCCTGGGTGACAAGAGTGAAACTCCTTCTCAAAATAAATAAATTAAATTAAATTAAATTAAACTTACTTTGACTTAAAGTCATCAGTGGCCAGTTTGCAGTTGTCAAGCTGTACAGCAAGTCTAGAATTCTCTGCTTTCGTGCATAAGATCTGGGAAGCAAGTCATTATGTGATAAATGATTCTTTGAGAGAAACCTAAATAAACTTCTATCCAACAGCTATGACATTAGTTATCTTTTGAAAGTCTTTATAAGAAAGTATAAAATAACCCTCAGCCTGCTTTCTTTATTAACCGTGTCACTTCATGAAGAAAAAAAGCAGCGCCAATTTAGAAACAAAATAATGAAATAAAAAGGTTTAGTTTTTTAATAACATAAGACATTTTGCAACATTCGCAGGCAGTTGAACACCATTAATGTTTTCTCCATCAGTAGTTTGTATTATGAGTATATCCTCTCCCATAATAATAGAAATTCATGAAGGAGAGAAGAAAATGATTACTAGGTAGTTAAAAAGATGGCATTTCATGATCCGTGTTCAGATAATGTAAAGGTTCAGTGTCACATACAAAAGTGATTTTGGATATAATACAGTTTTTCTGCATTCTATAGATGATGAAGGAAAAGTCTACAGGCAAGTTACTTTATTATCGTCACTCAGTAATCAGGGATAGCTCTGGGGCTGATGCCGAGGTTTTCTGACTTTCAGTCCAGTGCTCTCCCCTATGTATCATTAACTCTTAGAATTCTCCTTTCCCTTGGTTTCCTTCTGTAAAACAGCCCCTTCTAGTAGAAAGATAAAGCAAACCATAGATCGGGAAGGTGGAGCACTAGGGCAACAGGACACAGACCTTCTGTTGGAGATCTTCAATGGTGTTGAAGTAACGCTGATAATTCGGGCACACCATTGGGATATCCTGTTCACACTGTGCTTGGATCCTGGATTCCAGCTCTGCGTTGGTCTCCTCCAGGCTGCGCACCTTCTCCAGATAGTTGGCGAGTCTGTCATTCAGGAACTGCATCGTCTCCTTCTCATTGCTAGTGAAGACCCCATCCTCACACCAGGCACAGTTCCCCACCAAGCAGGAACTATTACAACTCCCAGTAAAGTAGCATGGCAGGAGGCAACCGGTCAGCCCGCGAGACCTGGATAGGAAGCTTGGAGTCTGACATTGGGATGTAGCACAGGCACCGGGGAGACAGGCTCTTTCCATGGAACAGCTTGAGGCAGGTGCACAACCGGAAGCCGTGGTACAGGACTCAGTAGAGCAGTGCGTGGAGGAGCAGTCAGAAGTCATCCTTCCAGAAGCAAAGGCAGAGACTGGCTGCAAAACTTCAGTTTCCTTGACTCCAAAACCCTCCTTCTCTCCTGAGAGTTTTATAACCCCCCAAAATGGGTGTTTACAGACTGCACCGGATGTTTTCTTTATCACTGATGGTGCCAGTTTTCGTACAAACATCTCATTAGAGCTGTTTATTTACTGAGGAAGAGTTTTATGCCTCATAAAAGAGGGATAACTTTAGGTTACCAAAGCAGGACCCACACCATTTCCATGTGCAAGACAAAACACTTATTTCAGAAAATCGTCATAGGAAGCATTGTCCTTTTGACAGAATAAGAAAAGAAAGAGAAAATTTGGCCAATCAATAATTATAGATACAACTCATTACAAATCAGGAAAATAATATGTCCACAGATTTTGATTCTGTGGATTGATTGCTTGTGTCCCCTTTTAAAATTGGTATTACAGCTCATAAAATGACAATTATTTGTTTGTGCCACCACCATAAAAATGGTCAGTGTGATTAGCAATCTTTCAATGCTTTTTGTGATCTCAGAGCATGTGCTGACAAGACTGGAGGAGTGAGCTATATATTGGGTTTAAAGTGTGTGTGTGTACAAACCATGTCTATCTGTGTACAAATGGAAAAGTCACTTTACATAACTGATAGGAATAACTTGGTTTTCTGCAGGCTAAAATATAAATTGGTTAGAGCTGGAATTATGATCTTTGATTTCCTGAAACTTGCCTTCTCCACATTTCTCACTTCTTATTGCTAGATAAGTTATACTATTTTACCTGTATTCCTAATAAGAGTGAAATATAAATTCTAAGTTATAACCTTTCAGTCCCTTGGGAATTCCTTAATGATTATACTTCAGAGTGGGGGCAAGGAACCCACAGGAGTCTTTTCTTCTGAGATGTAGAGCCTGTTTTCTCCTATTTATTTATTTATGAAGGTCTGAATTTCATGAAAATTAAAAATACTGGAACTTGGAAAAAAAATTCTATTTAGGTTCCAAATCAGTAATTCCACTGGATGAAATCTCTGGTGCCAAATCTGACAGACAGGAACTTGAGATGTGTAACTTTTTTGAATTCTCTCTTGGATTTCACTTCCATTATGAAGCATAATCTATTTCACTTTGCTTGGTTTTAATTGTTACATTTATCTCATTTTCAAAGGTGCATAGAGAAAATTGCCTCTAGAATTTTTAAGAACATTACAGGAAAAAAACACATTAATCTGAAAAAGTTAAAAATTTTTTTATCCAGAATAAACTTATTTTTCCCCTATTCTTGAGTGCTACTTCCTAGGTAGCTGATAATAGAAACCAAACCGAACCAAACCAGAAGAACATATGTAAGTGAGTTAAAATAGTCTCTTAGGATTTGTTACTCCCTGGGCAGAGTTGGGTTTGAATTTAGTGATTCTCTTTACACATCAACACTTATGCAAAAAGTTCTTAGAGTGTCTCATGGTATATTGACGCTGCTCTGCAACGAATATGAGTTCCAGGATTCAAAAACACTTCTGAAAAATTACAAATCTCTGAAAGAAAATTATCTTTTCACGGTAACCTAATGAGTCAAAAGAAAAATATCTTTGAAGAAAACCCATGTTTTGGTCGTCCATCACAGGTTCCAGTTAGCTAAAATGCAGTCATGTAAGTGCGAGTAAAATAAGAAATATTTCCTTTGTCTGGAACTAATTTCTAATTGTAAAGTATTGGTTACTGGTTATTGTCCTGCAGGGTAGGACTATTTATTTTGGTCCTGATTAATTAGGTAGTGTTGTATAATGATCTATAGCTATAGTCTCCATCGTAGAATATGGAAATCACCCAGAATTCATTTCTGTGGAGTCCTCCTTAGAGAAAAGAAGTCAGGCTGGCAGGACAAGAGGAAAGCAAAAAAAAAAAAAAAAAAAGAAAAAAAAAAGAAAGCAGGTAAGCTATAAGACTCACCTTCTTCATGGTCCAGGACACATGGCCCTCCTGCACAATATTCCTGCACCCAGCTATCACTAGACCTTCAGCTGATAGAAAAATGCAACTTAGCTCCCTGCAACCTTAGCGTTATCAGTACCGCACAAACCCTTTTCAGCACACAGCACAAGCACCATCCTGTAAAATCTCCAGCACGCCTTTGTCTTCTTGCAGACAGCCCCTTCTCTGCTGTGCTGCCCATTGCTTCCTTGCAACATATTTTCATACGTTCTCTAATACATCTGCCTTTCTTTACCTACAACTATCTTGATAAATTCTTCTTACCCCATGCCACCAGCCCCTGATAGTCGCTAATCACCCGTGAAAATTTTTATAGCATATCATCGTCAGAAGAAAGGAACATTGGGAATAGAGAAAAAGAAATAGACGTCATGAAAGGCCACGATAAAAAAAAAAAAAAAACCAACAACAACACGATAGTTTATTTTGTATAATATTATGCTCTTATCTTACAACATCCACCTAGGCTGCCAGAATCATTTTCCTAAAATACAAACCTGCTTTTCATCGCCCTCCACTTATGGAGTGCAAACTTTCTACCTTGGCAAATATGACCTTCCCTAACCTGGTGCCAATTTACCTTTCTGGGCTCACTTCCTGATGTTCTCTCTCACAAACCCTAAGCTCCGGCCATCCTTCAAGATTTGTAGGTACTATTTTCTTGGTCAAATGCTCTTCTGCTATTCCTTTCCTGGATGAATTTACATGTAAAGACTCAGCTGAAACGTCGTTTAACTGCCTCATGTGGAGATGGGGCTCCTCCCAGAGCACTTTGCACGCATCTCTGCTATAGCAGTTGTCTTGTTGCTTTTAACATTTGTGCGTCAGGTTATAAAAGTTTACACGAGGCTTTAAGAAATTTGGCTCAGGGCCAGAGCTAGTATCCGTGTGCAGCAACATGATTGATTTTCACTGTTTTGGGCAACAATCTAAATAACTTTAACAGTGCCTGGCAAGGCCCGGCTTGGGTTCAAGCTGCAGGGGAAACACACAGCTGGCCAGGCCACAGGGTGGTCAAGGTACTTTGTTTCCCAAGGCAAAGAAGGAAGTGGGGGGGGTGATCTGGGGGACCCTACAATATGATCAATCATATTGAATGACTTGGTCACTCTACATTATCCTTTATATAAATTGCTTTATTCAATTAGTTGATAGGATTAGCAAATGGATTTTTTCCCTCATCTATGTTCATGATAAATATTTCCTGTAAATTTCTTTTCTTCTAATGACCTTATTAGGTTTTGGTATCAAGTTACATACTGGGTTCACAATATGACTTGGCGCTGTGTCCCCACCCAAACTTCATCTCAAATTGTAATCCCCAAATCCCCACATGTTAGGGGAGGGACCTGGTGGGAGGTGATTGGATCATGGGGGCAGTTTCCCCTATGCTGTTCTTGTGATAGTGAGTTTGTTCTTAGGAAATCTAATGGTTTTGTAAGTCTGTGACAGTTCCTCCTTCACACGCTCTCTCTCACCTGCCCCATGTAAGAAGTGCCTGCTTCCCCTTCCACCATTATTGTAAGTTTCCTGAGGCCTCCCCAGCCATGAGGAACTGGAATTCAATTATACCTCCTTCCTTTATAAATTATCTAGTCTCAGATATTTTTTCATAACAGTGTGAGAATGGAGTAATACTGTTCATAAATTAAATTGGGAAATGTTTCCTCTTTATTTCATGAGATTCTATAAGATTAGTGTTATTTCTTCCTTAAATGTTTGATGGAGTCCAGTGAGGTCACCTCTTCCAGGAGTCTCCCATGTGAAAAAGTTGTGTTTTGTTTTTAACTAGGAAAAAAAAGTCTGGGCGTGGTGGCTCAAGCCTGTAATCCCAGCACTTTGGGAGGCCCAGGCAGGCAGATCACTTAAGGGCAGGAGTTTGAGACCAGCCTGGCTAATATGCTGAAGCCTTGTCTCTACTAAAAATACAAAAATTAGTTGGGCATAGTGGCGAACACCTGTAGTCCTAGCTTTTCGGGAGGTTGAGGCATGAGAATTGCTGAAACCTGGAAGGCAGATGTTGCGGTGAGCCAAGATCACACCATTGCACTCCAGCATGGGTGAGAGTGAGACTCCATTTCAAACACACACACACACACACGCACACACATACAAATATATATATATTTGCTGACCTCTACATCAAATATTAAAAAATATCAAATTGCTTACCTCTACATATAGAAACCCCACAATGCTATTCAGTTGTTCTATTTCATTTTGTGTGAAATTGCATTTTTCAAGGAGTTTGTTCACTTCACCTAAGTTGCAAAAATACTGAAATAAAGTTGTTCATAATAATCCTTATCATGAATTTTAGTATCTGTAGTGTCTATAACTTCTCACTATTTAATTTCAGATATTGGTAATTTGTGTTTTATCTCATGCTTCCCCCATTAATCTGGCTTGATGTTCATCAGATTAATACTAATGTATTGTTTATTTCAAAGCTGCTGAAAGAGTAGATTTTTGATGTTCTCACCATGAAACAATGATAAGGTGCTTAGGTGATGGATATGTCCATTAGCTTGATTTATCTTTCCACAATGCATACATAAATCAAAACACCACATTGTACCCCACAAATATACATATACATAATTATTATTTGCCAACTAAAAAATAACTAAATAGAAGTACTTTATGAATCCTTTCAAAGCATCAAATTTTAGCTTCATTAATTTCCTCATTGTTTTCTATTTCATTGATTTCTGACATTATGTTTATTATTTATTTCTTTCTCCTTACTTTGAATTTTAATTGTTCTTTTTCTATTTAGTTGAAATGAAAACTTAAGTGATTGATGAAGATGTAAATGAAGGTGATAAAGATGTAAATCTTATTTTCTAATATAATCATTTGCTATATATTTTCTACTAATCCAATGCTGTGTGTATCCCATAAATTTTTAAAATCTTGTGTTCTCATTATCATTCAGCTCATAATATTTCTTAAGCTGTACTGGTATTTATTATTTGATCCATAGGTTATTAGAACTCTGTTGTTTGATTTTCAAATATTTGGTGATTTTTCTTTTTTTTTTTTTTTTTTTTTGAGACAGAGTCTCGCTGTCGCCCAGGCTGGAGTGCAGTGGCGCGATCTCGGCTCACTGCAGGCTCCGCCCCCCGGGGTTCACGCCATTCTCCTGCCTCAGCGTCCCGAGTAGCTGGGACTACAGGCGCCCGCCATCTCGCCCGGCTAATTTTTTTGTATTTTTAGTAGAGACGGGGTTAACATATTTTGTTAGATTTTGGAATTTATGGAGACAAATTTAATGGCCCAGAATATAGTCTATTTTGGTGAGAGTTCCTTATGCATTTGAAAAGAATGTATATTCTGCAATTGTAGGGGGTAACATTCTGTAAATGTAACTGGGTAAAATTGTTTGATACTATTATTCAAATCTTCTTTATCCTTAGTAATTTTCTTATCTGTTTGTTCTCTCAGATCCTGACAGGGGATATTAAAATCACCAAATGTGATTTTGGATTCATCTGTTTCTCTCTTGACTTCTGTGATTTTTTGCCTTATTTATTTTGAAGCTCTGTTATTGGGTCATATTTTTATGGATTATAGGACCACCTGATGAATTTTCCCTTTTTCATTATGAAATATCACCTTAAAAATTATCTAATATTTAAATGACCAAACTTCTTTCTTATCATTACTATTTGCATGGTATGTCTTTTTTTCAGACTATAGCATTCAATTTTCTTGTGCTTTTGTATTTAAAATGAATCACTTTTATTTTTTATTTTTTTATTATTATTATACTTTAGGTTTTAGGGTACATGTGCACAATGTGCAGGTTTGTTACATATGTATCCATGTGCCATGTTGATTTGCTGCATCCATTAACTCGTCATTTATCATTAGGTATATCTCCTAATGCTATCCCTCCCCCCTCCCCCAACCCCACAACAGTCCCCGGAGTGTGATGTTCCCCTTCCTGCATCCATGAGTTCTCATTGTTCAATTCCCACCTATGAGTGAGAACATGCGGTGTTTGATTTTTTGTCCTTGCGATAGTTTACTGAAAATGATGGTTTCCAGTTTCATCCATGTCCCTACAAAGGACATGAACTCATCATTTTTTATGGCTGCATAGTATTCCATGGTGTATATGTGCCACATTTTCTTAATCCAGTCTATCGTTGTTGGACATTTGGGTTGGTTCCAACTCTTTGCTATTGTGAATAGTAAAATGAATCACTTTTAAACAGCATAGTGTTGGGTTTTCTTTTTAAATCCAGTCTGACATCCTCTGACTTTTTATTGGAGTGCTTACTTTATATTTAATGCAATTATTGATATGGTTGGTTTAAAATCTACCATCTTGCTATTTGTTTTTTATTTCCATGTGTTTTTGCTTCGTTTCCCTTTTGTTCTCATCTTATCTTATGCCAAACATTCTACTTTATTTTCTATACTAACTTTATAAGTATATATATTTTAATGGTTTTTTCTAAAGGGTGGGGTAGTTCTCCCAGGATTATGAAATGCATCTTTACATTATTACAGTCCACTTGGAATTAATACTGTAGCACTTTATGTAAAATGTGAGAACCTTAACACAGTAGAGTTCTTTTTGCTCTTTTCTGTTCTTTGTGCTATTATAGTCAAATTGCTTACTTCTGTATGTAGAAACCCTACAATGCCATTGTTTTTGCTTTAAATAATTGTCTTTTAGAATATTGAGAAAAGGAAAAAGAGAAAGTCTCATATTTTATCCATGTATTTACCATTTTCAATGTTTTTTTTCCTTCCTGAAGGTGTGAGACTTCATTTTGTATAATTACTCTTTTTTTTTTTTTAATTTTTTTTTATTTTTTATTTTTTATTTTTTTTGAGACGGAGTCTTGCTCTGTCACCCAGGCTGGAGTGCAGTGGCGCAATCTCGGCTCACTGCAAGCTCCGCCTCCCGGGTTCACGCCATTCTCCTGCCTCAGCCTCTCCGAGTAGCTGGGACTACAGGCGCCCGCCACCACGCCCGGCTAATTTTTTGTATTTTTAGTAGAGACGGGGTTTCACCGTGGTCTCGATCTCCTGACCTCGTGATCCGCCCGCCTCGGCCTCCCAAAGTGCTGGGATTACAAGCGTGAGCCACCGCGCCCGATTACTCTTAAAATTTTTTTATTGTGGCAAAATACAAGTAACATAAAATGTACTATCTTAGCTATTTTTAAGTGTACAATCCAGTGGTATTAAGTACATTCAAATGTTGTGCGGGCATCACCACCGTCCTTCTCCGTAACCCTTTTCACCTTTTAAAACTGAAACTCTGTTCCCTTTAAACAACTGCCCATTAACTCCGCCCTTGTGTGGTGGCAAACACTGTTCTACTTTTCATCTATGATTTTTTTACTACTTTTAACTACCTCATGTAAGTGAAAGCATATAAGTGAATAGTATCTTTTTGTGACTGGCGTACTTCACTTAGAACAACGTCTTCAAGGTTAATTCATGTTGTGGCATGTGTCAGAAAGTCGTTCCCTTTTAGGGCTGAATAATATTCCATTGTGTGGATGTGCCACATTTTGATTATCCATCCATCTATCAATGAACACTTGTTCGTTTTCATATTTTAGCTATTGCGATTATTGCTGCTATGAACACAAGTATACAAATGTCTTTTAGAGACCCTGCTTTCAATTCTTTTTGGTATATACCCGGAAGTGGAAGTGCAGGATCATAAGGCAATTCTACATTTAATTTTTTGAGGAACTGCTATATTGTTTTTCACAGTCACTGTACAATTTTACCTTCTTACCAGCAATGCTTAAGAGTTCCAATTTCTCCCTCTCTCTCTCTCTATATATATATATATATATATATTTTTGTTTGTTTGTTTGTTTGTTTTGAGACAGAGTCTTGCTCTGTCACCCAGGCTGGAGTACAGTGGCGCCATCTTGGCTCAGTGCAACCTCTGCCTCCTGGGTTCAAGTGATTCTCTTGCTTTAGCCTCCTGAGTAGCTGGGATTACAGGAGCCCACCACCACGCCCGGCTAATTTTTGTATTTTTAGTAGTGACGGGATTTCACCATGTTGGCCGGGCTGGTCTCAAACTCCTGACTTCAAGTGATCCGCCTGCCTTGGCCTCCCAAAGTGTTGGGATTATAGGCATGAGCCACCACACCTGGCCGTTTTGTTTTTTTGTATTTATTTATTTATTTTATGGCAGCCATCCTAATGGGTGGGAGGTAGTATCTCATTGTAGTTTTGATTTGCACTTTGCTAATGATTAGTGATGTGATGCTGAGTACCTTTGCCTGTGCTTATTGGCTATTTGTATATCTTCTTGAAGAAATGTCTATTCAAGTTCTCTGTCCATTTCTGAACTGGTTTGTTTGTTTTTTGTCGTTGAGGTAAAATTACTCTTAAACCAAAAGGACTTCCTTAGTGTTTCTTATAGTGTAGATCTTCAGGCACTTAAAAAAGAAGCCAGCTTTATTCACCTAAAAGTGTTTTTATTTTTCTTTAATTTTGAAGGTGGTTTTTGCAGACTGTAGTGTTCACAATTTTTTTTCCTTTAGGACCTTTTAAATGAGGTTTGATTTTCCTCTGACATCCATTTTATCTGAAAAGAAGTCAGACATCCACTTTTTCTTTGCTGCCTTCTATTTGATTTTTTTTCTTAATTGTTATTCAGCAGTTTGACTATGATATGTGTAGGTGGTGTGTGTGTGTGTGTGTGTGTGTGTGTATTGCAATTATCCTGCTAAGAGTTTGTTGAGATTCTTGAATATGTGGGTTAATAAAATATGTCACCAAATTTTGAAAATTTTTTCTTTTATTCCCTCCCAAATTTTTATTTCCTATTCTTTAACTCCTCTCATTCTGAGACTCCAATTTCATCCTCGTTTCACCACTTGATACCTTCCCACAGGCTTCTTAATTTCTTCAATTTTTTTTCAATCCTTTTTTCTACCTGGCTAGGCTGGAACCTCAAAGTGTGTTAATAGTGAATGACCTCTGGTATCTCCATTCAGCTTCTAATCACCCAGCAGCCACTCTTTGCTATGCCTGATGGAATTTCAGCGAGCATATTTGCAACTGCACCTTCTGTAAGTACTTGAGAACTTTTACACAGTCTTCTTTACTTACCTATGTATATCTTCTTCCTCTCCAGAATAGCTTTCCAAACTCCATTTAGATATAGCTACTCGTGTTGCAAACATGACATGTGTAGAGCAAGAAGAACAGAGTATTTCCATCTTGAATTCTCTCCTCCTTCTCGGCTCCTAGGCTCAACTGGTCACATAACTCCACTGTCTAGTCTGTCTTTGATATTTTCTTTTCCTCCATATCCCTTTGATGACTAGCTGCAGTCAATTCCTCTTTGACTATATCTTTCCCACTTTACCCCCATGACAACAGTCTTCATTGTTCTCAATTTTATGATCCCACAGCACTTTACTAATACTGCTGGTAGAACACATCTTTTTTTATGATAACACAGCAATTGGCATTTGATAGATAATTATTAACTGTAAGAAGAAACAAATGGATGTTGTGTTTGTATTTGCTTCACCTGCCAGATGGTTAGCTTATTTTCAGCAGAGACAATAAAACACAGGACATACAATAGGCATTTAATAAATCTTAGTTGAATAAATAATGACATTATTACAATTTTTTTCATAAATAGATCATGTCATCAGGATTAGTTTATATATATTTTGTCATATTTGGTGTCTGGGTAATGTTCAGTATTTCTCAACCTGTCTGAAACCATTTTTTGGGAGGACAAGTCAGGAAGTCTACTTTCAAATATGCTGATGTACTAGACCATCTTATATGCAAGGATGTTTAATTTTCTTAAAACAGCAAGAACAGCAAAATTAAGAAATATTTGTCCATACTGCCACCATTTTCAGTTTCACTAATATTCCCAGTTTTTCTTAAAATGCCAATGTTCAGAGTTAAGATACACATTTAACGAATGAACAGAAATAAACATAAGTAATTGTAGACATTTGTGCTATGCCAGAGATGTAAAATTTATTAGGATAATCATGAAGAATTTCCTTAATTTCCAGAAAGATACCACCCAAGACTGAAAACAGAATTCCCAAAGCACCCACAGAAAGAGACACTTTAATATGAAGGAATCAAATAGCTTCAGGAAGCTATAGGCATCCACCGATTCAAACTGCAGTTGGTTATAGCTGAATGGTCATTGAAAGTTTCTTGGTCTCTATTTTTTTGCAGGGGGTGATTGTGATAGTACCATCCTTGTTCCAATTTCTAAAGCAGAGTACGTTAGTTGTAGGTACTGAGATAGGTGAACGCTAAAGCTTCTATGTTGACTTTTTCAATCTCAGGCACTGAGCAAAGTAGCCATCCATTAGCAGCCTCTTGGGAGGCAGGGCTCACAGCAGGGCTGAGTGAAGGTGGTGAGGTTGAGGGTCTCCAGGCCTGGAGTTGGCTGGCAGGAGTTGAGCAGGAAGCAGGTGGGCACGCAGGGCTGAGGAATGTAGCAGGGTGGGGGACAGTTGTCACAGCAGGTGGGCTCCAGTAACCAAACTGTGTGTGGGCAGGTGCTGGGCAGGCAGACTCCACAGCGGCAGGATTTGTCGAAGGAGCAGATGGTAGTGGCTGGTCCGGTGGGGACACTGCAGCCGCGAGAAGCACAGCAATCCATGGCTATCGGAGTCTGTGGTATTTATGGGTTTGATTGAAAAGAAGGATAAGGCTTCTGAGGTGTGAATATCTCTCCTTTCTCTGGGCCTCTTATATACCCTCTCCACTGGGAGTTGGTCCAGCCAAGAGGCTTCTTTCCTGGTTCTTGTTTATGTTAGTGTACCCATTATTCTTTAATTTGTTTGACATTTAGACTCTGTAAAGAGTCCCCATTTTCCTAATTAACTTTTATTTGAGTTCATTGCTAAACCTGAACTGATTACCCTTGCTATTTGTCACTGGAACACAAGCTTTATGAGGTATCACCAAAGCCTTCTGTTATTATATTTTCAACACCAGCCCTGCTGGGGAATACTGCATGACAGTGAGTCTGTAATATGTGGGCCTGCTCTCCAGTGCTGCTTTATTTTTAATCTGTCACTTTATCTATACCAATTTGTCTGATAAAGTATTCTTGTTTTAAAGAGTTGAACTTAATTTTACTTTACTTTAGCTGTGAGGCTTTTGAAGATCAAAATTACATTAATGTGGAGAAATATGCCATTGAGAAATATGGAAAAACTTTAAAAAACACTTATTATTCTAGTTTTTTACTATAAAAATTTTGTATACATTTGTTTATCATTACATTACATTACTGGAATCATATTGTGCATAGGTTCTGAAACTTGCCTTTGTGTGTGTATATATAGATATATAATTATCTTATATTTTAAAGGATATTTGATAGTGTTGCTTTTAATACTTCTTAGCATTTATTGTATAATTGCACTTCTATGTTACTTTAAAATGTTATATTATTATGCATTGAGGTTATTTTCAACTTTTCTCTACAATAATTTTGGCAACAGAGCACCTCTGTATATAAATCTTTGTGCATATTTTTGATTATTTCAGAAGCAGAATTAATTATTTGGTAGAATTATAGGGGCAAATGTTAACTTCCAGTATTTTTAACGCCTTTCATATCATTGCCATACTGTTTTTCAGAATGGTTCTATTTACCTATTTTTTTTCAAATTATCTATTTCCACCAGGTGTGTTTGATTAAGAATTCCCATTTCCTATACCTTTGACAGATACTTTATTTTAAAGGTGTTTTCCAATTTTGTGGGTGAAAAACACAATTTTATGATTGTCGTGTCTGTATTTCTTTTATAACCAACTAGGTTGAAATATTCCTTCATATGCATATTGGCCATCTGTCTTCTATTGAGAGTTGGCTTGCTTTGTTTCTTTCACTGCTAATTGTGGGCAAATTAAATTTTTAGCTTCTGTCTATATAGGCTAAATAAAATAATAACTTAAGAATACAAAACTAAAATTCAAGTAAAATTGTTACCAAAGGAAACTTATGAGCCTGAGCTAGATTAATCTGTTGACATTTGATTTCATTTTCTCTCTCTCTTTTTTCTTTTTTACAAGGTATTGCATTTTTTCCTGAAATAAAATGTAGCTGTCTTAGGAAAGACCTGGTTCTAGTACCAGTAGGCTATTTAGACTGCAGGCGTAGTTCAGTGTTTAAGAGGGAGCACAAGGTGGGCTTGTGGCCAATATCATTTACACACCTCAAACCATTCCCGCTCAGCTTGGTCTCATGTGTCCTGCAAGCCATGGTTCTTCTCACATTCTTCCCACCTCCTCCTTTAGGCACACCTGTTGAGTGGTGCATGGTGGTGTGCATGTTTGTATGTTTTGGGAATGGGGACATATAGTCAAGAGGACCACATGAGGAGTCAGAATAGCTCTTGACTGTTCCCGGTGCTGCTGGTTATCTTCCTTGTTATGGTAAGTAATTCACTTTTAGGAGCTTCATCTTTTCTCTCTGTGAAATCAGGGTAATACCATGCATATTCCTCCACTCAGAAGATTATTGTGAGGTTCACATGTGATAAAAAGGGTGAAAGCTCATGGACAACCATATAGTGCTATGCAAAAATAAATTATTATCATGATTGAAGCAAATTACAGATCAAATTCAGGGCAAGGTAAAGATAAAAGAAACATAGTCAAAAGAAAAGAAAAAGAGATGAAGGTAAGTAAGAGAGCAAGCTTATAGGAAAGAGAAAACATTTATATTGGAAGTTTATACAAATAAATAAATAATCGCATCTACGATTAGAGAAAGTGGTTGGCATATAAATTAACAAACTTAAAAATTTGAAAAGCTCTCTATGGCTTTGCTTGAAAGAGAGCATTCATGATATCTTCTGGTTCCTGGACTTTCCCCAGATTTATCTTTGTATGAATACCTGCCAAAGTGCGCACCCTTTTACTTGGGACCAATTAGTATTTCACTTATTATTTAAAAAGTAATTCAACAGACATTTACTGAGCAGTTACTATGTGCCAGTCACTGTGATAAATGTTGGATTTATAGCAATAAACAAAATAGGCACCATCCTTGCCCTCATGAAGTTTATAGTTTGGTGGAAGAATTTTTCATACACGTAACATATGATTATAAGTTGCTGCTATTACACATTATAATAGGAAAGAAAAAGTAAAAGACAAAAAATAAAAGAAAAAATATTTTGAGGGAAACATTACAAAGGAAACATGGCCTGCAGACCCTCAGGATTAGAATTTCATGGCAGAAAGCTATCAGCTTCTTACCTGGGATACAATATTACTTTGAGTTCACCATAAAAGCTTAAAGCAACTATTACGTTTATGCAGCACATTGTGTTTCTCTAATCATAAATAAGACAAGGTTACAGATTACAAACAGTTGTAATGCAACAAGTTTATTATAATAAGCTCTTCTCTTTTATTGACAAGACTTGCAGCACTTCATTAAAATGTATTTTCTCTGCAGTGGTCTAAGAGACCTGAGAATTACTCTCCTTTGTTTATAAATGATGATAGTGATTCATAGAGAGGTGAGATGATTTGCCTTAGATGGTTTGGGAGCTGGTGTGTTAAAAACTAAATATAGGACCTATTGGGATTGAGCTACCTTTTATGTGGTTAGAAATGGAAGTTTAAACTATGTGTCAGAAATACTAAGCATTTTATTTTTAAAAACAAAGGGTATCTTTTTTCTTTACGCGAACGTAGGAAAAACATGGTGGTTCTTGATGAGATGGTAGATTTTCGGGGTGCTAAAAACCTAGACACACACACATACGCACATGCACACGCACACATCCAAGAAGTCCAGTTTTAATTATATCTTTCTATAGTCAATGGAGGGATCTGGGACAGTGAAGACATAAATCAAAGATTAGTAAGGAAAAGAGACAGAAGCAAAACACGATTATATTGGTCTCTTGCTTGAAATCTTTCATTGCTTCAAAGTTTCAGTCCAAACCCCTTTGCTTTGGGGAGCCCCTTGTGTCTGGGTCTTTGTATTTCTGTCTTCTCTGCCTCACCCTCTTCAATGCATTGTTTATCCAGTCATTCCCATCTACCTCCTGTGGCTTAAAAACACCAACCTCTCCACTGCCTCCATGATTTATTAAGCTGCTGTTCTGTCTGGAACAACTGTTCCCTACCTCTCCTGCTGCCTATTCATCTTTTAAAGCTTAGAGTGGATAGCTCAGAGGCTTTCTATAACTATTTCTCACCTTTGACACTAAATCACCAAATCTGGGTTTTAGTCATTCTTTCTGTATGCTTGCATGCCATGCTGCTCACCTCCCAGTCACAGCAGAATCCCACAGCATTGCAATTATTATGATTATAACTTGTCTTTCTCCTTCACCAGATTTGGGAGAGACTTGAGGGCACTTGAGACTTGAGGTAATAGCATTTCTTTTATCTTTCTACTCCTGGCATTACTATGATGCCTGACACAGGGCAAACACTCAGGAAATACAGACAAATGAATGAGTGAATGGACTAAATCTCTTGTTGACAGTATCCTCTGTTGTGTCCCATAGACTCTATGGCTGCTAAGTTCTGTTCAATTAAGGTTGAGCTGTAAAAAGCCTATGGAATCCCGTGAGAAATTTCTCTCTGAAGAGACTAACAGGTACATTGAGGACATTTTAAAACAAGTTTGTTAAAAAGCATTTGCTTCTCCCCTTCGTTGTCCTACTCTTTTTCTTGCATGTATTCTTGTGGTTTTATTTCAATGCATTTTCAGATTTTGACTTGTATCTTTACATATATATATTGTGTATAGATATACACACACATATATTTATATGTGTTACATAAATGTATTGGATGTATTATATATATAATATATGTACTTGTTCTTTCTAGGCTTGGAAAAGAAAAATCTTCATGAGATAAAATTAAGTAGGTTGATAAAATTAAGTAATGAGTTAAAGCATATTTAATCAGAGTTTTAGCTCTCAACCCGAGACACCTGTAAAGTATTGGCATTCTATTGATTACTGTGGTAAAACATCTGTGCTGAGTATGGTGGCAAATAGAGGTATGTTCCTGGTGCCTTGTTACTAGAGTTGACCACTTTGATTTCTCTCTAAGAGAAAATGAAGTTGAAATAGGTACACCTCCAAAATACCCAGATTTTAGAATTGAATACTTGCCAATTTTAATCTATGAACCAATGTACTCTTTTTCCATTATAATCCAATGTAGATTTTATTAAAGAATCTTACATGTTTTATTTCTCTTGCATATTTTGGGTTTATTTCATAACTGCTCATTAAGCTTCTGGCTTCATTAGTATTGAAGGTTCTATGATGTGGTAGGAAAAATTGGGCTTTAGAGTCAGACATACAAGAGGCTGAATTCTGATTTTCTAAGTAATTAACTTTATGACTTTGAGAATGTTGAATAACTCTTAAAACTTCATTTTTTTCTTATCCATTAGTGCTGTTTTAAGGACTAAATGAATGGTTTACTAGTGAGGAGTAGATAAATAAATGTTGGTTCATGCCAAAATTGCATTTGTCTGAGGAAGAAGAGAGAAGAGAAGGCAAACATAAAAGAGAACCTGTTAAAAGTTAGCAAGGCCTGTTAGTAGTAGCAAGAATGTTAGTCATTCTGCCAATAGTCTTTTTTAAAAAATTAAAATAATCATCCTATTTTTACCTTTTTAAAATGGAAGAAATATACTCAAAACTAACAAAAAAATGACACATCTTGCCAGAGAAATATAGTTTATTGGAAAACCCACCAAGAAATTTTCTTCTGTGAAAATACCCAGTACAAGAAACAACAGCCAGGAAGCAATATGATCAAGAACATGTAATCTGAGGTCTTAAAGATTGAAACAGTATTTTGCTAATAAAACACATTCATCTGCCCACAGGAACCAAATGGTTATTCAGCTAAATAAGGATAAAAAATACTTTTCTTTTTTCCCCCATTAAAACCAAAGGTAAGTTCTTCATATCTGGGTCATCTGGTCTACCTTAACATCTGGTAAACTACTGAGGCAAGTGAATACTGAAGAGACAGCTTCTGGATTCTTCGTTGTCGGGCACTGAGCAACGTAGCCATCCATCAGCAGCCTCTTGGGAGGCAGGGCTCACAGCAGGGCTGAGTGAAGGTGGTGAGGTTGAGGGTCTCCAGACCTGGAGTTGGCTGGCAGGAGTTGAGCAGGAAGCAGGTGGGCACGCAGGGCTGAGGAATGTAGCAGGGTGGGGGACAGTTGTCACAGCAGGTGGGCTCCAGTAACCAAACCGTGTGTGGGCAGGTGCTGGGCAGGCAGACTCCACAGCGGCAGGATTTGTCGAAGGAGCAGATGGTGGTGGCAGGCCCGGTGGGGACACTGCAGCCGCGAGAGGCACAGCAATCCATGGCAATGGGCATCTGGTTAGCTTTCAGTTTCTTAGACAGATGAGGATTCTGAGGTACAAATGTCTCCTCTCTTGTTAGGGCTCTTATATAGCCTCCCAAGTGGGCATTGGTCCAACCGGGAGGCTTCTTGTTTTGTTTATGGCACCCTTTTTCACTGAGATTCTCTAATTAGTTTGGCATTTACATGTCCACTAAGAGTTCCCGCTCTTATTAAGTTAATCATATTTTTGACTCATTGACTTGTCATTTTTGTCACAAGATCATCACATTTTGTCTTCACAGGTTTCTGGCATGCCAAACGTTACATGACTTTTATGGGTAATCAATCCAAGTGACAATTCAGCTGTAATTTTGGAGGCCAAACTCTTTTGGTTTTTCCCTCTTAATTTAAAATACTATGGATAATGTGATTTCTAATGACTAATTTCAGAATGAGTAACTCAAATGATGAGCTGGACCATTTTCAACTCAATAAAGTCAACAAGAATATGGCTATTTACAGATGAATGTTTCATGTGACTACAGGCATCTCGGACATGGTTGCATTATTTAGTGATATTATAATTCAGGTTCTATTGAGCAAGCAAAGTGGTAGAATGGTACAGGATGAAACTCCTTTTTATTATTTTTAATAAATCCATAGTGAATTTCTCAAGGTTGTATTATTCTATGGATTGTTTTTTTCTAAAATAGTCTCTATTCTCAAAAAGTTATGGCAATCTTGTGGTGAATCAAAGTATAAATCCATTGGAAGGAAGGATCCACACAGTGGCCATTCTTTGTTGAATATACCATTAAAAGAAAACCACCTCAGCCTTGATTCATTTTCATGTAAATGGTGTACGTACTTTAAAATAAGATGAAATAGGAATTAAAAGGAGAAACCACAAGAGTCACAGAACAATCATGGATTTTGGCAGGGAATCTGACCCAATGCAATTTAGAACTATGGCATTCATAAGAATCACTTTTTCACTGACTTACTCCCTACTTTGCATGTTTATTTGTTTTCATACCTTGGATCTTGAACTAGATTGAAATTCCTTTGAGGTATGCCTTGAACAACATTATTTACTTAAGTCAGCCAGAGATTGAACTAGATAATCTCAAATGTGTAATATTCTAGATTCCAACATCTTCCTACACCTGTCCATGATCAGGACAAATCCTTTCAGATAATATTGTATAATTTAAATTACATACTCATTATTTGGCAATTTGCTGACTAAACAAAAAGCAAAGATTCTGGGTAGGTTGTTTCTGAGGGGACATTACCAAAAACCAGTATGGTCTATTTAAAAGAGAAGAAAGCTGGCTAAAATCAGTGGAAAATATCAAATGTCATTGGTAGGTAAGCCTTATATGTTATATGTTAAAACAACCAGTTTATCTTTTTTTTTAACAACAAAAATATGTGGTACATATACGCCATAGAATACTATGCAGCCATAAAAAATAAGGAGATCCTATCCTTTGAAGAAACATGGATGGAGCTGGAGGCTATCATCTTTAGTAACTAATGCAGAAACAGAAAACCAAATACTGCATGTTCTCACTTATAAGTGGTAGCTAAATGATGAGAACACATGGACACATAGAGGGGAATAACAGACACTGGAACCTATCAGAGGGTGGAAGGTGGGAGGAGGGACAGGATCAGGAAAAATAACTGGTAGGTACTAGGCTTAATACTTGGGTGATGAGATAATCTGTACAACAAACCCCCATGACACCAGTTTACCTATGTAACAAACCTGCACAGGTACCCCTGAACTTAAAAGTTAAAAACAAAAAAACAGAAAACAGCTTTCAAATAATTTTTATTAGCAGGAATTTACAACAAATGCCAAGGGTGTTGAACATCATACTGTTACCAGATGGTGCCATGCAGTTCCAGGCTTTTGGTGTCCCAAACAAAGAATTGGATGAGACACACACAGCAAAACAAAGAAACAAAAGTGTATTAAGCACAGTATTACACTCTAAGAGGGGGACAGCGAACCGACCTCTATGAGATGAGATCAGTCTCCAGCTTGGTGCAGTTTGCGTCTTTTTATGTGTGTGTCCCTTCCCAAGGCTGCCTAATCTCTAGCCAGTGTCTGCCTCTTTGATTGACAGGTGTGTTGCTTAGTTACTTTGGCCCCTGTGTGCTTGCCCACCACCTCCAGCCCATAATTTTAAGTACATACATGATATGCAGTCCATATGCATAAGCCTGAATGAGCTGATTTTCATACAAGGTCATGTTAAGGATACGTTTCCTCTTTAATGCGCATGCTTATCCATGAAGAGTTGCCCCTTACTGGTTTGGTCCTTATCTTGCTGGCCATGGGGGCCTTGCTTTCTTCTCTATCTTACTTTTTGTTTTGGCTGGAGTGCAGTGGCATTCTCTGCTCACTGCAGCCTCCACTTTCTGGGTTCAAGTGATTCTCCTACCTCAGACTCCCAAGTAGCAGCTGGGATTACAGGTGCCCGCCACCACACCCAGCTAAGTTTTGTATTTTTTGTAGAGAGGGGTGTTTCTCCACATTGGCCAGGCTGGTCTCTAACTCCTGATCTCAAGTGATCCACCTGCTTCGGCCTCCCAAAATGCCAGGATTATAGGATGAGCCACTGCGCCTGGTCTAACTTCTGCTTCTTATCTTGCTTCTTGCTTACCTGCCCCTTCACCTTGCTTCTGGTCTCTGCTTTTATTCACTCCACCCTTTATCCAAGTTTTAATTCCCTTTGCTATTCTCCTGCCTCAATACCTACACTTTACCACTGAAGAACAGAGAAGCAAATTCAAGTGGCCATCCCAGTATATTATAAAATTCAAAGTTAATGAACTATTATTGAAATCGTCAAGGAAATGTTTAATGTTTACTTACTCTTGACTTACCAGTCTCTCTCATCTAGAAGCCAGTGGCTTGGCAAGTAGAATATATGAAGAAGACCCTCTCCCATTCTCTGTGTTCTCTCTGACTTCTCTTTTAAAATTGATCTTGAAATATTACATAGATTCAGGAGATCTACTGTACAACATGGTGACTATAGTGAATAACCATACACTATATTTTTGAAAAACACTGAGAGAATGGATTAAGTGTTCTCATCACAAAAATGATAACTATGTGAGTCACGCATACATTAATCATATAGCACATTACATAAAGTGAAGGCGGGAGTCTCCTCGGTACTTTACCCTCTGTGACCTCGTTCATACTGTTTTTTTTTTTTATTATACTTTAGGTTTTAGGGTACATGTGCACAATGTGCAGGTTTGTTACATATGTATGCATGTGCCATGTTGATTTCCTGCGCCCATTAACTCGTTCATACTGTTTCTTTAGCTTAAAGTGACCTTTCCCAATTCTCTACTTTCGAAATCCTGTTGATCCCTCAAGATTCAGCCAAACATCCCCTTCATAAAGAAACTCTAGGTGATTCTTCTAGATGTTTGCATCCTTTTCTCTGCTCTCACAAAATGGGCTGCCTATTCTACCCTTTCAACTTCATTTCTTTCTGCTATATTTTGTAGTTTGTCACTTAAATTCGTTTTCCTCACTCCAATGCAAGGTTCTTGGAAGTGGTAATTGTATGTTAGTTTTATTTGTCTTTTTCAAGCACCTAACAATGCCTGAAACAGGGTAGGCATTTGATAAATATTTGTTGAATTGGATTACATTTCAGATTAGAATTAAAAAGGTATTTATTTATTTTTATAACAGCCTTTTATAACAGTAACACTTTATATAAACAGAGTGATTCATTTTTTTGTGTGAATTGCTTTACAGTTGTCAAAACATTTTTTTTTTTTTGAGATGGAGTTTCGCTCTTGTTTCCCAGACTGGAGTGCAATGGCACGATCTTGGCTCACAGCAACCTCCGCCTCCCGGGTTCAAGCCATTCTCCTGCCTCAGCCTCTGGAATAGATGGGATTACATTCATGTGCTACCATGCCCGGCTAATTTTGTATTTTTAGTAGAGACGGGCTTTCACCATGTTGGTCAGGCTGGTCTCGAACTCCGGACCTCAGGTGATTTGCCCGCCTCAGCCTCCCAAAGTGCTGGGATTAGAGGCGTGAGCCACCATGCCTGGCCAACATTTTTAAATTCAAAGATTTACCTAAATGAGACGGTGAAAAAAATAGGGCTTGGCTCAATCTTTGAGGTCCTTTCTGTGAGCATGTTGATCTCAAATTGCTAGCTTCACTGCCTCTTTAAGGACACATATGAGTTTTTTTAGAGGCAGGGAGAAAATAAAAATCAAAGGTAGATGCTGACTTTGGCATTTAAAACGATTCTAAGCTTAGAGCCTAATGCATTTCACTATCCTCACAGTTTTCTTCAGGTATCTACGTATGCCTATGAGGCCTCTTTTTGGCTATGAAATTTATGTTGATGTCATCAGAAAGTGTAATTCTACTGGATGTATTTATAGGTTCATGATGCATGTGTCAAGAGTCATTGGGTAATTATAGCGTTAAATGTTGAGACAGTATGTGGTTTGGGGAGTAGTGGTGTTTATTTAGTTTTGAAGTAAGGAGATCCATGATAGCATTTTTTTCCCATTTCTCATTTGAAATCATTGTTCAAAACAGGAAAAGAAAAATTCTGTAAAACTGAAGGCACAGTGCTATATTTTCTTCCAAATGGCCTAATTAAAGGCCATTTGCTGAGCAGCCCTTAATGACTACTGAAGGTCCTTAGGGTAATGTGGGCAAGCTCTTTGGCTAGCAGCAAGGTGGTTCACACTCTGGATGCAGGTGGTGACAGAAAGTCCTCCCAGGGTTGGAGCTGGTGGCATTTGTTGAGCAGCCACCAGGATGGCACATAGCAGTCAGGCACACAGCAGGGCAGGGGGCAGGTTCACAGCAGGTGGGCTGAAGGAGGCTGATCTCATGAGGACAGGTGCTGGGCAGGCAGACTTCACATTGACAGCTTATGTCAGAGGGGCAGATAGTGGTGGCCAGGCCAGTGGGGACGCTGCAGCATCCTTGGAGATGGGAATCACAGCAAGACATGGTGACAGTGGACCAGGAAAATGTTTTGTTGCAAAGGAAGGCTTTCTTCTACAAGGTTGTCCTCTATGGGTCTTTTATATCCACCTATCTCAGGGAACACGGCTTCTGTCCATCAGAATGTTGGACGGAACATCCTTGTTGCTGTTTACCTAATTCTGTAAAAATAACTCACTAACTTCTTATGTATCAGACACGGGATGAGCTCTCCTTCAGTTTTATTTAGTTGTGTTGCTGCATTCAAACTTGTTTCCTGTTGTAGTTTCAAAATGGCGTCAGTATAGTTTTACACTTACTCACATGTGGACACATCCATATTGTATTAGTCTGTTCTCATGCTGCTATAGGGACATACCCGAGATTGGGTAATTTATAAAGGAAAGAAGTTTAATGGACTCACAGTAGACCCACCTCGGCCTCCCAAAGTGCTGGGATTACAGGCATGAGACGCTGTGCCTGGCCTCAATAACAATTTGAAGGAAAAATGAAATACCTTGTTTTTTCATTATATTATCAAGGATAAACAATTATTAATGTTAAGGGCAGTTGTTTTACCTTGATTATTGATGCTGAAATTGAACTGAAAATGTGTTTGAGTTGCCAGACATTCTGCATTTCAATTCAAAGTTAATTAATGATTCAGCCAATATTTCTTCTCTGCTGACACTGCTAATCAGTAAAGTCTGACTTTTTAAAAAAGGTTTGTTCTTACCTTAGAAACATGGATACCTTTTTTAATACTCATTGTATACACTCATTTTATTTTAGACTATAATCACCACAGAGAAAGCAGAGCTGCTGTATACAACAAAAGATACAACTGACAGGGATAGTAGAGAATATATTGCCAAGTGTCATATACTTTCTCCTGAATAAAGAGAGCCACCTATAATCCCATTTCTCTTTGACATATTGCTGTCTGTGGGGAAGGTGAGTGCTTTGGTGTAGTGGAAAGAAAAGGGACTTGGGACTTAGTCCAGGGTTTAAGTCCTTCTCTCTCACTTATGATTTATGTAACTTTTGCAAGTAATTTAGTCTTTCTCGGCCTGAGTTTCTGCACCTGTTAGTGGCCTTTCTTCACCTGTTAGTGATGTAGGGCAGGGGAACCCCAAAGTGGGGCTTAGCCTGCAAGGGTTCTTGGCTTTGCCTAGGGAAGAATTCAAGGGCAACCCAGAGGTAGAAAACAGCTTTATTGAAGCAGCAGTGTTACAGCTCCGTGACTGCTCTTGCAGAACAGGGCTACCTTATAGGCAGAGAGTAGCAGCTCAGGGCAGTTTTACATATTTCTACCTACTTTTAATTAGATGTAGATTAAAGAGTGGTTTGTGCAGAAATTTCTAAGGAAGAAGTAGTAAGTTTTAGGTCATTGGGTCATTGCCATGGAAAGGGGTGGTAACTCAGGTGTTGCCATGGCAACGGTAAATTGACATGGCATGCTGGTGGGCATGTCTGATTGGAAAGATGTTTCCGTCTCCATCCTGTTTTAGCTAGCCCTCAATTTGGTCAGTATCTGAGCCCCACCTCTGGAGGAGAGTCCCACCTTCTACCTCATTAGTATGCCCAGTAGATATTCACTTAATGTGAGCTATTCCTAATGAAAGCAGTAAAAGTAATGAGGTAGAATGGGCTTGGTTAGTTGCATGCAGTACTTGTTACTTAGAATGCTTCTGGATGATCTAGACTCATAGAATGTTAAAACGAAAAGCAACCTTAGAGATGGCCTGATCAACCAACCCATTTTACTGCTTTAACACCCGAGACCCCAATAACTTAATTGACTTGCTTAGGGCCACAGAGGCAGCTCAAGGCAGAGCCAGGACTACAACAACACATCTTCTGGTTTCCAGTTGGGGATTTATAACTAGGCCAGGGCCCATGAATGCTAAAGACCATGGTAGTAGTAATAGGAACTTCGAGTTATTTTAGGTATTAAAAACAAACTCTAAATTTTTATCCCTTACTAGTATGTATGAAAACATGAAAGTTCTTTGGTTTTGACTAGAAAAAAGGTAACTTGGCATGGTAACAAAGGTTATTCTATAATAATCCTAAACATTTCATTCATATTTATAAATGTATTTATGAACACAAATGAAGGAATTAATAAACTTTTTTAAGAAAGCCATTTGGGAAAAATACATATTTCAAGAAATAAAAAGATGCCCAACCTAAGTATCCATCATCCAATGAGTGGATAGAGAAACTGTGGTATATATACACCATGGAATACTACTCAGCTGTTAAAGGGAATGAAACAATGTCTTTTGCAGCAAATTGGATGGAGCTGGAGGCCATTATTCTGAGTGAGATGGAGTGGGAAATCACAGGAATGGAAAACAAAAAACCACGTTTTCACTTGTAAGTGGGAGCTAAACTAAGTATGCAGATGCATATGGAGTGATATAATGGACTTTAGAGACTCAAAAGGTGGAGGGTGGGAGGGAGGCCAAGGATAAAACACTACATATTAGCTACCACGTATACTCCTCAGGTACGGGTGCACTAAAATCTCAGAATTCACCACCACTATATAATTCATCCATGTAATCAAAAACCACTTGTACCCCAAAAGCTACTGAAATAAATAAATAAATAAATATTTTTAAAAGATGCCTTTTGGTGAGAAAGTTGAGAACTGCCATATGGCAGTAATGGTGAGAGTCTCTCATGTGTAACAGGTTGATGCTGTGGACACGGTGGTTTCTACACTTCAGGGCATCTGGTCCTCACAATAATCCTGAGACAAAAGCAAGGCAGAGAGTAATAACAAGCTGACTGAGCCTGTAGGAAACCAAGCTATAGGTAGGAAACCACTTTAATAACAGGGAAATTGAGACTGAGAGGGAAACAATTGGCCCAAAGGCCAAAAGCAAATCCAAAAGTACATATATATATATATATATATGTACACACATATATATGTACATATATATTATGTACACACATATATATGTACATATATATTATGTACGCACATATGTATGTATATATATACACACATATACATATATACACATATATATACACACATATATACACATATATATACACACATGTATATATCATGATACCTTTATTTTCTGCAGAGACCTAATTGCACTTAGATTTTTCTAAGATAAATAAGAACATGAATTAGTGGTTATCATAGAAGTTTTGTTCTAATAGAAACTGTGTGTTTTTTCTCTCAGAACTGTGTGACTATTTCTGGTGTGTAGAAAATACCACACTGTGGTCTGATATTTTAAGTATATTTCAATGTCATGATATTATATGTCACTTAGACTAGCAAACTTCTGATCATAGTCATGACTAATGTAAACCAAGTAAGCTCCATTTGAGGGATCAATGAATACTCAATAAATGCTAATATTAATTCAAAATGGATTGTTTTGGAAGACAGCATATATGAAGAAATGGATATATATACTTCTCAAAATTGCTTTGCATTTTGAGCTCAGAATTTCAGATGACTGTGAGGACTAGGATAATCAAATTATTTATACACACCAGCACAGTGATCAATTCATTTAGTCAATTAAGGAAGAAAGAAAAATCGATGTCAGAATCAATGGAAACTGACAATGATTTTTCTTTCTTCCTTAATTAAGAAAATGTGGCATATATACACCATGGAATACTATGCAGCCATAAAAAATGATGAGTTCATGTCCTTTGTAGGGACATGGATGAAGCTGGAAACCATCATTCTCAGTAAACTATCGTGAGGACAAAAAACCAAACACCGCATGTTCTCACTCATAGGTGGGAACTGAACAATGAGAACTCATGGACGCAGGAAGCGGAACATCACACTCCGGGGACTGTTGTGGGGTGGGGGGGGCGGGGAGGGACAGCATTAGGAGATATACCTAATGCTAAATGACGAGTTAATGGGTGCAGCAAAACAACATGGCACATGGATACATATGTAACAAACCTGCACATTGTGCACATGTACCCTAAAACCTAAAGTATAATAATAATTAGAAAAAAAGAATCAATGGAAACTAAAATCAAGTATTTTTAAAACATTCTGTTAATCTCTAGACTCTAGCATAGTGCTTGCACAGTGGATGTCTTCCAATAATATCTATTAAATGAAGATCTGTAAAATAAAAAGATTCTATAAAACGAACTACCACATTTTTTACTTTTTAACCTATCACAAATAACCAGTATTTATTTTTTCGATAAATTCCACTATGAGAGCTCTTATTCTGTTGGGGTAAATCTTGGATAGTGTGATAACCTGCCGTCCAGGTTTAGGTAGGCATTCCACTTTCCCTAATGGGAAACATGAAAATAAATCATCACAAGGTCATATTTGCTAAGCCAGAATAAAGTTTATTAACAAATAGTCAAAACGGTTATTTCTCAAAGAGTGATGAAATAGCCTAAAAGACAGAAAGGAGGTCTCCAACTGTACCCAAAGGAACAAAGAATTAAGAAGATTCATCAAGACTTGGCCCCGGGGATTGGGATGGCCTTAGCCTTGATGTAGGCAATAGTGAGTGCTGAAGCCCAGATGGTGCGGAGGACATTGGGCAGCCACCTCACGGAACCTGTGCAGACTCGGCTTGTTAACAGCAGGGCTCACAGGGACTCTCACAGCCAGGCTGAACATAAGTAGTCAGGTTGATCCCACTCAGTCCAGGAATCTGGTAACAGTTGTTGAGCAGCCAGCAAGTTGGCACATAGGTATCAGGCTTGCAGCAGGGTGGGGGGCAGGTGTCACAGCAGATGGGCTGAAGGAGGCTGATCTCATGTGGGCAGGTGCTGGGTAGGCAGACTCCGCAGCGGCAGCTTTTGTCAAAGGAGCAGAAGGTGGTGGCAGGGCCGGTGGGGACGCTGCAGGAGCGGAGAGCACAGCAATCCATGGCAATGGGAGGTGGGTTTCTGTTGAGTTGAGAGAAGAAATCTGTTGGTGTCTCGATGCTCCTCTCTTCTGCCCTGGCTCTTATATACCCATCTCCCTGGGTGTCAGCCTATTACCGAGGGTTTTTTCCCCATGTTTCAGTTTATAGCTATCTCCATAAAAACCGTCTAATTACTTAAGTGTTTATTACCTAAGATACACTGCTCACCTCATAAAAGAGATTTAGGTTGTTTTGTTGTTAAATTAGGACTCTTCACATTGCCAGTGTGTCACTACACAGAAAGCTTCATTCCAGTCTTCAAAGGTACCAGGCCATTATCTTCTAATCATTATACCCTCACTAATAATGGCTTGGTATGCCAGGCATCTGCAAACCTTTCCCACTTCTTTTGTTTACTTTTCAGATGAAGAGGACAAGTAAGCTTTTTGTTTGCTGTTCTACCAGTGACCAAAGGTTCTATGTGATCCTTTAGGCCCTCGGGCTGAAAAAGTGATAGAACATTTTAGATTTATTATTTGTAGCTCCAATAAACTGAATGAAGATGAATGGTTAGAACCTATAGAGAAATAGATTTTGGTTTTGTGTAAAGAGGCATTTTCTAACAGAGCTGTAACAAATCATTTGTTCTGCATTCTTTTCAAATATGCTCTGAACGATAACTTGGTAAGAACATGCAGATGGGAATGAAGACCTGCATGGGTGACAAAGATGGGCATCCTTTAAGCTCCGTCCAACGGTGTTATAAATGGAGATTATTTATAACCAAAAAGCTAGTTGTATTGGGCCATTCAGAAGCTAAACGGTGCAGCATTTCCCAAACTGAGTTCCATGAACACTGGTTCCAAGGGACTTGAAACAAAGTAAGTTTGGGAAATGCTGAGTTCTTCATTGTTGGGTCTCTCGGAGCCTTTAATGTGCTAAAATGCTCTATGACTTTTCAATACAGAGATATAGCATATATTTTTCTCCAAACTTACTTGATCATGGACTGCTTTTTGTTCGTTTTCAGAGATTAGCTTTATAGGTCAGTGCTTTATGAAACATACTTGGGGAGATTTAACAACATCTTACAGCAAGCTTGTTCAACCTGTGGCCCAGAATGGCATTGAATGCAGCACAACATAAATTCATAAACTTTCTTAAAACATTATGAGATATTTTTGTGATTTTTTTTTCTTTTTTTGCTCATCAGCTGTCATTAGTGTTAGTGTATTTTATGTGTGGCCCAAGACAATTCTTCTTCTTTCAATGTGGCCCAGGGAAGCCAAAACATTGAACAACCCTGTCTTACTTCCAGGCTCTGTGGTCCAGAATAGAGACATTTCCAAGTTTCATCTAAACCACTAAAACGCTAAAAATAAAGTTTTGAAAGTAAATAAAGGTAGAAAATTTGATATGACGATTTAGAATTACTTTAGAATATGAAAAATACTAAACTGGTAAAACCTTTAGAAATAGCTTACTTAGAAAGGCTTAAAAGCATGTACATATTTTCTTGACCCATTTTTTCGGATAAGATAGCTCAAGTTCTAAAGTAGAAAGTTGCACAATGCAGAGGAATCAGGAGACGAATGAGATGCAAATCAACAAGATGTTGGATTAAAAAATGCTTAGCATGAAACTGCTTTCATTTTAGCCATTTTCTTATTGGAATGATTTTGCAGTTTTGGATTCCTATGCTAGAATTTACATCTCTGTTAGATATTTACATATCAAAATTAGAATTTGCATATAAAATGCTCATTGATTGAACACCTGTTGTATGTTGGGCATCATTCAAAAAGTCGCAATAGGCTCCTGCCCTTACAGGGGTCATAGAGAAGAAGACAGACACAGAGAAGTAAACCAGCAAACGATAACAAAGGATTGTACATTTAGATTTTCCAGGTTATGATATGAGAGTTTAAAGGTAGAAGCCATAGACTTTTCCTGGAAAACTTAGGAAGCCCTTCACAAAAAAAGAACATTTGTTTGGATCTTGAAGGGTGAAAAGGAGGTTAGCAGATAGAAATAAATAGGAAGGAGATTTCAGCCATTGAAATAAAATGCCACAGGGCCCCCATGGTTTGACAAAAAGTGTTGCCTGGTTGAAGCATAGGTTCTGAATCTGTTGGAATGAAGATGGAAAGGTGGGTTAGTGCCACAGTATGAAGAATTTGTACTGTGTTTAGTGCCCTACACTTAGGATTTTGAACTTTATCTTGTAGGCAATGGGCATTATGTAAAGGTTGCTGAACAGGTGTGTGACATGACTAGATTTTGGAAAGATACTGTAGTTTTTGAGGGGAGGCTCATCATGGTTATCATTGCCACTTACTAAGTATTAGGTAATGTGCTGAGTGCTTTGCATGCATTATCTCATACAGTTCTTACAACAACCTGATGATGAGAGTTTACCTTTAAACTCTCATATCATAATGATATTATCCTTGCCCTTTGACAGACGAGGAACCTGAGGCATAGAGAGGCTAAGTAGCTAGTGAGTGAGTAGCTGGCATTTGAAGCCAAGCAGTACGGCTTCAGACTCCATGGTCTTAATCACTGTGCCAGATTCCCTCTTGCTTTAGTGGTATTGTCTGACTACACTGCAGAAGACCCTCAAGATTAGTTGAGTGTAAGATTTGTAGGAAGGATGAGGCCAGGTCATTGAAGGTCTTGGGACCACAAGGGGAGTTGAGTTTAGAGCTATTTTCTTAGTCAAAAGACTATGCTGTAGAAAGGAGGTAATTTGAAGACAAGGACAATAATTAGGAAACTATTTGGGTGTTCTAGGGGAGTGAGGAGTGTCTTAGAAGATATCGTAGTTTTGTGGGAATAGAGAAGAGGGACTTACCAGAGATTTCTTATCACATCATTCAGTTTTTAGGGACCACCATCTGTGTGGTACATCAGTTTCCACAATAAAATTAATATTTTTGTTTTTAAGGTAATGGGAACACTAATCCTCTGCTAACACTTTGCATGTATTAGATGTATACCATGTGTCAGGCATGGTGCTAAGTATCATTGTGCATCTTCTTCCTTACATCTTACAACCCTTTAAGATCACTATTGGGTACACTATTACTGTACCCATTTCCCAGACGATGAAACCAAGAGTAAGGATATTAAGTAATGATTCTAATGTCACACTGCTAGTGAATGATGGCTTACCTAATAGCAATAGTTTGCACAAAATCAATATTTTTGTGGAATTAAATTTTATATAATTATAGATTATTCTCATGTACTTTTTAAATTTATTAATGCCCTCAACAAAATGTCTAAGACTATGTTAGGTGCTAAGCATAGAGCAATAAACAGGTCAGATAAGGTCCTTGTTGTCAAGCGGGAGAGACAGACAATAAGAAAACTAACAAATGAATAAATAAGAACTCCAGAGAAGTGCCAGGGAGTGTACTACCTTAGTTAGAGTGGTCAGAGTAGCTGGACTATAGTGAAGAGAAGGAGTGTAATAGGAAATGAGGTTACAGAAGGTGGCAGGTGGCGGGCCGTGTAGGATTTTGAAGGAGTATAATAGGAAATAAGGTTACAGAAGGTGGCAGGTGGCAGGCCGTGTAGGATTTTGAAGGAGTATAATACGAAATAAGGTTACAGAAGGTGGCAGGTGGCAGGCCATGCAGAATTTTTTAGTTGTTCTACACAGTTTAGATTTTACTCTAAGGGTGTTGAAATCCACTGGATGACTTAAAGAAGGGAGTGATAAGATGCGATTTATGTTCAAAGGAAAATGAACTGCAGCAGAGCAAAGTGGAAACTCGCACGACTAGAAAGTGTGAGGATAGACAGTTGATGCTAGTTTTTGATGAACTGTTAAGAAGTGGTAGAGTTTGGAAGCCCTTTTGAAAGTGGAGATGATAGGTCATGCTGATTGAGAGGATGTGTGGAGCCAAGGGTCATGTCTAGGTGTCAGATTTACTCGTAGAAATGGCTGCTGTCTGGGGTGATAGGAAAGGGATTGGAGATGAGTTTAGTTTGGGACCTACAGACAAAGCATCGCGAAGCTGTGAGAGGGAGCAGAGCTGGAAGTGCAGATTTGAGAGGCTCCAACATACAGGAAAAATTTTGCTTACAATGATGTCCCTGGACCGAGAATGAGATAGTCACTTTTATGTGCATTAGTCATGTTCTGCTGTGAGCCACTTTGTGCCTTACCAGTATCCATCTCCCAATAACTCAGTGAATTTCTGGGTGGCTGTTGGGAAACGCCTTCCACAGTGTCACCTGCTGAGTCAGCAGGGATGTTAGGAAGCTTCACACTTTAGTGCCACTCAGTTTTCCTAAAGCCTGTTGGAATTCTTCATCCCTTCACAAAAGCAGGATATAGAAAACTTTAAAGTTTGTCATCCTAATAAAAATGTCTAGTAAGTAAAAACATTGGTCTTCATTTCCTGAACTGCATGATCTTTGAAACTGCCAGTGCATTCCTTTATAGTATAGATTGAAAGAAAGAATGGCTGGTATCAGGGCTGCCATTGACATCAATTCATTCTTTGTTTACTTTGCTATATGCTGAGCATTCACGCAAAGGATTCTGGGCTTGGGTTAAATGGTGAACTTTGGAAGTGTTTTCCAGTTGCATCAGATTTTTTTTTTTTCCAGTTTGTGGTTATAGTCAAGCCTGATATATCTCTTGTCACCTTATTAGCTTGCACTGAAAATTACCCCCAAATTGAATTTCTTTTAAATGGAAGCAGTGGTGTTTTCCACTTGAGGACATCTGATAGTCTCTATAGTTGTCATCTGGCAACATGCAGAGCTGATCTCATAGCTTTCAGTCACGTGGCACATGCAACATTCTTGCCAGTGGTTGCTTAGCCAGCTGGCTGGAAGTGTTACCTAATTTTCCTGGGAACCCTAGGCTTTCAGTTTAATTCTTACGTATTATTGTAGGCTGTGGAGTATACAGATAGTGATAGATAATTCTATATGATTAACTAATATATAAAAATATGTATTAACTAAAATTAACATGTTTGGGAAAATAGACACTCCATAAAATTTGAGTACCTACTATATGCCAGGCACTGGTAAAATAAAATTTTCAGCTGCCTACTATGTGAAATATTGAGATATTTAAACTTACAATATTCTAGTGTAAGCTTTGGAATTTTTGTCTTTGAAATTATTTTATAACAACAGTTGTACTTTATAATTTTATTTTGAATCAGAGACTTTTTTCTCCATTGATTAGATAAATCTGACTACTGTATTGAATTAAATGACCACTGATTTTCCAAAGAACTCCTGTAGTACTTGAAATATTTTGAAATTAAGAGACTTAATTGTTATGTATTTAAATATTAGCTGACACTATGGTTTTAAAATATACTTTGAGTTTTTAGCTTATTTTACTAAACATATAGTTGGCTATATGGTAAGGGCAAATTCTCATACAGAATTTTCTGTGTAACAGATTTTTTTTTAAAGTGCACTACATGTATCATGTCATTTAATTCTTACCACAGCCCTATGAGGTTGGTATTAAAGCTATCCTCTCTTTCATAGCTGAAGGAAACTGAGGCATAGAGCAGTTAAGTAACTTGCTCAAAGTCAATAGCTAGTAAGTGGTGGAATTAAAATCTGAACCAAGGCCACCTGGCTCCAGAGTCTACGTTCTTAGTCACTATACCTTAGTTTATAATTTCTCTATTATTGATTATTACATTTTTCAAGAGAAAATATATAACTTGGTTTATTTCAACCTGTCTCTGTTGAGCACCTGCTATTTGCTTTGTACTGTGCTAGGAGATTTAAGGCATTCAAGGAGAAGCAGGACATGGCGTACTCTTAAATATCTTAGAATTTACTGGGATTCCCAGGGTACACAGGGCTTGAATGCAAGGCAGAGGGCTAGGAAGGCATTCCAGCTGTAGGAAACAGCAGCAGTAAATGCATAGAAGAAGTGGAAAAGAAAAAATGGTTGTTAGGAAGCCATGAATAGTGCACTGTGTCTAGAGAACAATTGTGTGAGATAAAAGCAAGATATAGAATCTTGACCCCAGGATGAGGAGTTTGAACTTGAATTAAGTAGACCCATGGAGAACCACTGGTATATATTTTTCTAAGGCAGGAAAGTTACCTCTTTAACTCCTTCATTTGTAAATATGGCTAATGTTACTATCACATTGATAGGATGTTTAAAGAATAAATTAAAGAAAGCATTAAAATGTGCAATGCAGTGCCTGGAACATAGTAAGTCCTCAATAAATGATTCTAATAGGTATGATTGTTGTTACTAAATAAGAAGACGGAGGCCGGAGCTTATTTTTTCTCTGTCACGTTCAGGTATTCTTTCTCTCCAACAATAGGGAATCTAGGGCTAAATTTGGGAGTTTAGCTTTTAGGTTTCCCATGCCTGGAAAACCTCCTGTTGATAGTCTTCATTATAGTTTTTGTAACCAGTGAAGATCCCGCCTCCACAAAGGAAACTGTGCCCCTCCACCTTGCTTTGCTGGAGCCTGTGAGATCACTGGGAAGCAGCGTGCGCTCCTCATGTTCCCCGTACCACGTTGCCTTTTTCAGGAGGCAGTCATCACAAACGCCTAGCAGGATTTATTACTCAGAGGGGACTGAAGAAATGCTCTATCTGCTTGAGTGTGACTTCTTCCTCATTCTGTCTTTCTCATTACTATCTGTGATTTACATGAAGTGATACAATTTATATTTTGATACAGTTAGAAATTTCCTCTGTAGAATAAGATGTATTGCAACAGCTTGTAACCATAGCCGGTCAGTTTTCCTGAGTGGAAATTTGACATCTGAGTCCATTGGGATGAAACGAGCACAAAGGAGGAAGATAACATGAGAAAAACGTTCCCACTAATATTAAGTGTGTTTTGATTTTCGAGAGTACACCACGCTCAGTGCTGGAGGTGAAGATTTGGAAGGCTCCAACATACAGATGAAAATTGTGCTTACTATGAAGCGCTTGGACTGAGAATGAGATGATCATTTTTATGTGATCCATTTTATTCAAATGGAATACAACATCACCCTGAGCAATGCTCTTCCTATTTTTAAAGCTATTTTCCACACATGACTATCTGGCTCATGCTGTCCTCTCCATAGCCAAAAGGGCTTTCTGCTCCTGAAGACATACACTTGAGTGGAGAAGAGGAATAGAAAATAAAATTTCTTGAGCACCTACTATATGCCAGGCATATTACTATTAATAACCTTATTTGTTATTCACAGCAATACTGTGACATATTAGAACCCCCATTTGATATACAAGACAAAAACTGAGCTTCTGAGATTTGTCTAAGGTCATAGTCAGTTGATGAGTAGATTTGGGATTTTAAACTCAGGTCTTCTGATTCCTTTCTCATTCCACTCTCTGTCCCTTCCTACAGTTAAAAGCACCTTTAGAGTGATCAAAGTGTCAACCTATACTCAAATAAAATGGCAGTCCCCAGTCTTTTTGACACCAGGGACCGCTTTCATGGAGGACAATTTTTCCACGGACTGTGGGTGGGATGAGGGTGGGATGGTTTTGGGATGAAACTGTCCCACCTCAGACAGATTCTCACAAGGAACGTGCAACCTGGATCCCTCGCACGTGCAGTTCACAATAGGCTTTGCGCTTCTATGAGAATCTAATGCTGCCGCCGATCTGCTGATCTGACAGGAGGCGAAGCTCAGGCGGGAATTCTTGCTCCTCGGCTGCTCACCTCCGGCTGTGTGATCCAGTTCCTAACAGGCCAGGGACAGGTATCGCTCTGCAGCCCGGGGCTTGGGGACCCCTGAGAAACAACATAACAAGTTGTTTTGCTTAGTAAATGTTAACACACAAAACAAGTGTTTCGTATGACTTCTGGTCTCAGCTTCTGGTTCCCTCTAACTTCTATCCCTGGCTTTTGTGCAGTTCTCTTTCTATTTGGTCCCTTCTGATCACTAAACCAACAAGCATTGGAGTAAAGGGCAAAAATATTAACCTCAGAGTTTCCTGAATTCTATCTCTAGGATTCTATTGTTTTGTCTCCCTCAACCTCTCCTGAATAGAGAACCTTGAATTTCCTTCTGTTTAGAGTTTTTTGTGGCTGCTGCTGTCAACCTCTGTCATCTCTAACTCTTCTCAAACTTTCTCATGCTTCCTGGCTTCAGTTGCTCTGAAAATCCTGAGTTCTTTCCCTTCTTCCTACTGTAAGGTTATCAGCCCACTAGGATCTTTTTTTCCAGGGTCACAGGTGTCATCTTTTGAACAAGTCAGTACTGTCTTAGAGATAACATAATTGTAGTTCTTTACTCTGGCCCCATTTGGACCAAGATTTCTCTGATCCTTTTGGGAAAATATTTGGTTTGTTTCATTCATGCAACTAAAATAAATAAGATATTAAAAAATTGAGAAAGTAAAAGTCTTGAAATTTTGTATGTTAGGTATTAACCCATTAAAAGCCAGGAATTTTGATTTTCATGTTGCGTACTGTACCAGTCCTGTTTCTCTATCCCATATTTGTAATGCAAGAACAAAGAAGAAAAAAGAGAACGTGCTTAGAAATGAATAGGCCCAACATAGGCTCATAATATTTGGTGCTTTGGATTAGTCTCTCTCAATCTCACAAAACAATTTTACTAAACTCTCAAATCTCCAGTCTTACCCAAGGCTTTCACGCTTTAGTTGATGTGATGATTCAACATTTTCTCCCTTCAACCCTTCAAGTTTCTCAACATCCCTTTGTGCCTTTGAGCTTTTTTTTTTTTTTTTTTTTTTTTTTTTTTTTTTTTTTTGAGACGGAGTCTTGCTCTGTCGCCCAGGCTGGAGTGCAGTGGCGCAATCTCGGCTTACTGCAAGCCCGGCCTCCCGGGTTCACGCCATTCTCCTGCCTCAGCCTCCCGAGTAGCTGGGACTACAGGCGCCCGCCACCACGCCCGGCTAATTTTTTTTGTATTTTTTTAGTAGAGACGGGGTTTCGCCGTGGTCTCGATCTCCTGACCTCGTGATCCGCCCACCTCGGCCTCCCAAAGTGCTGGGATTACAAGCGTGAGCCACCGCGCCCGGCCCCTGTCTAATGGCATTTAACACAATAATCATGATGGAGAATAGGTTTCTTAAGTCAGAGTTACGATTTTGGGGATAAGTCAGTCATTAACAAAGGGCCATCTGCAGTCAGGTCTCCGGGCACATCCCACTTTTCGTGGAAGGCTTTTGATAGAAAAGGTGGAACTTTCTTAACTACAGAGCTTAATGTCGTCGAGTAATCTTTCTAGTTTCTCAATTGGATTCTATCAGGTCTAAAATGCTGTAATTCTCTGACTGCCGTCTCCAAAGCTCAGATATAATTTTTTTCTCATAATCCACTATGGTGGTTAATGAAAGGGAGTAAGTGAACATTCTGTACAAATGGGTCACTAAATAATCTAATTTTTCAAAGGCATTAAGAGTATAACAGTTAGGGTCCCGCAGAAGATGAGAACCAAACCCTTTCTTTTTCTATTGAATAAAATTCATACGAATAATTTTTAAGCTGTTCACTAGATAACTGAAAGGATTAAAAGAGGATCCTAAAATACCACAAATGTGGCAACTGCAGAAAGCCCTAGTTTTCCAGGGAAGCTTTAAAGGCCTAGCTTTAAATGCAAGAGGCAAGGAATTAAACCTTAGAGAGGGAGATGTCCTGTAGAGCTGAAATGGTTGTTTTAAGAGAGGACTGGTTGGTCCTGGTGACCCTGGAAAGGAGACAATGAAGCTGGTTCTACAAGTGTTGAGAAAACTGCAAACTGAATTCGTGTGCTGCCATGGGCAGGATCTGCACCTGCTGGAGTGAGAAGTGTGACTTGGGGCGATTATCCTGGGATCTGCTTAGCATACAGGAAGCCCCAAATGGAGCAGAAGGAAGGAACAAATCCTGCCTTCCTATTCCAGCTTTGCAGTTTTCCTCTGTCACCCCCTAGTGGAAAAGCCTAACAGAACTGCCGTCAAAGCCACAGTGTATTTTGCAGAGTACAGAAGGGGGGCCTTGGAGCCGAGAAATAGGAACGTAATGGGCACAAAGAGGTTCCTCTTTCTCTGACCCCACAGCTGCCCAAAGAGATATCCTTGGATCTACTGAATTTCCCAACACCAACCTTTACTTCCAATTCCGTAACTTCATGGTCTTGTCATGAATTTTGGGGTCAGAGTTAGGTTTGTATTTCTGTTTTTTACTTACGAACAAACTATTGAACTGCCTTTAGATTTGATTTCCTCATCTACAAAGGTAAGATAACAGTATCTATTTTACAGGATTGATGTGAGTATTCAATGAAATTAGGTTCATATGAAGTTTACTAACTTGGGGTATAGCATACGGCAGTGGCCCCCAACCTTTTTGGCATGAGGGACCAGCTTCATGGAAGACAATTTTTCCATGGACCGGGTAGGTGGGTAGGATGGTTCAGGATGATTCAAGTGCATTACATTTATTGTGCACCTTATTTCTATTATTATTATAGTGTAATATATAATGAAATAATTATACAACTCACCATAATGTAGAATCGATGGGAGCCCTGAGCTTGTTTTCCTGCAACTAGATGATCCCATGTGCGAGTGATAGGAGATAGTGACAGATCATCAGGCATTAGAGTCTCATAAGGAGCCCACAACCTAGATCCCTCACATGCGTGGTTCACAATAGGGTTTGTGCTTCTGTGAGAATCTAATGCCACCGCTGATCTGACAGGAGACAAAGCTCAAGCAGTAATGCTTCTGGCCGGTGGCTCACCTCCTGCTGTGCTGCCTGGTTCCTAATAGGCCACAACTGGTACTGGTCCACTGCCCATGGGTTGGGGGCCCCTGCCTTAATAGATTGCTCCTGTGCACATCCAGCCTTATAGTTTGGTGGGTAGATAATACCCAGCTAAGCATGAGAAGCTCAGGTTGCACAGTCATTCCATTTTTTCCAGTTCTTGCCCACTAGCAAGCTGGAAGTAGTTTATCAAAAGGACAGTAGTTATTTTCAGAGGAGGGCATGGATTTTCTCCAAAACCTTGTAAGTCTGACCTGTAATTCTTCTATTGATGCTTGCCAGAGGCTACATACAGTGAGCATGTGTTTTCCATAGACACTTCAAATATGGTTGGATGTGCTGGCTTATAAGGCTCAAATGAAATAGCAGCTTGAATTGTAGCTGGGACTTTTCTTTCTTCTTCTTTTTTTTTTTTTTTTTTTTTTTTTTTAGTGGAGTCTTGCTCTGTCACCCAGGCTGGAGTGCAGTGGCATGATCTGGGCTCACTGCAAGCTCTGCCTCCCAGGTTCAAGCAATTCTCCTGCCTCAGCCTCTCAAGTAGCTGGGATTACAGGTGCGCGCCACCATGCCCATAGCTGGGAATTTTCTTTAGAGCCTTCTCTTGCTCTTGTCCCCCCTAAAACCTAGCAGCATTTTGAGTTATTCATTAAGTGGGTTGAAATAACACACTCAAATATGGTATATGTTGACCTCAAAATACAAAAATGCCCACCAAGAGTTGTGCCTTTTTAGCTGAAGTTAGCTTAAAATACAGCAGTTTTTCGTTCACCTTGGAAAGGATATATCAGTGTGTTCCAGACAATTGGACTCCAAGAAACTTCATTGAGGCGATGAGCTTTTTAATTTTTGTAGAGTTTGTTTCTTGCCCTGGAGTTCATTAATGTTTTACCAAGTCCTCTAAGGTACTTGTTACTTCCTGCTCGTCAAATGTAACCAGCATGATGTCATTGATGTAGTGGACTGTTATGATGTTGTATGGAAAGTCAAGATGATTAATACCATGAGTATATTAGGACAGAGAGCAGGATAGTTGACATAGCCCTGAGGCAATGCTTGGAAGGTTACTGTTGGCCATGCCAGGTCAAAGAAAAGTACTTCTGGTTGCCCTGATACAGAGAAAAATGCATTTTCATGTCAATAGCTGCATATCAGGTGCCAGGGACTGTCTTAATTTGCTCCATTCAAGATACAGCATTTGAAACATCATCTCCAGTTGAGGTCACCACCTGACTTCATTTAAAATACATAGTTGTTCTGTTATACTCCAGGGTTTATCTGCTTTGTCCACGGGATAAACAAGCTCAATGGGGAGATGGTAGGTATCACAACTCATCTTTTTCCAAGTCTCTGATAATGGCACCCATCTTCAAAATTTTCCCATCAATATAGTATTATTTTTTATTTACTATTCTTGTATCAAGGAAACTTCTGGGGGCTTCAACTTGGCCCTTTTTACCAAATGAGCTTTATTCCTCTGTGCCAATGTGGGGATTCTGCCAGTTGTCAAGCATGATTATTCCAATTATACATTCACAAATTGGGGAATTGTTCTGCAGGCCCACTGGGTCCACTGTGATTCAAATGTAGACCAAGATTCTAACTATCATCTGGCCACCAAATGTCACCACTTTTTTTTGGAGGCCCAGTGGCATTTGGGTCTCTAGAAATCAGTGTCAACTTAGTATCTAATAGTTCCTATGATTGGCAGAATTTCAGCCTCCAAGGCCTCTGAGCCCTTGTGTCATGACCACGAATATGTTCTGCTGCATAACAAAGGGACATTTCAAATGTAATTAAGGTTATTAATCAGTTGACTTCAAGATAGTGAGAATATCCTAAATTATCCAGGTGCGTCCAGTGTAATTATATGTGCCCTTAAAAGCAGAACATTTTTTCCCAGCTGAAAGCAGAAGAGGACATTGGAGAGGGAAGTGGGGGTAGGGTAGGAAATCAGAAAGATTCAAAGTATAACATGAACTTGACCTACCACTGCTGGTTTGAAGATGGAGAGGACTATATGAAAACATGAGAAGGAAATGAATCCTGCCAACAAAACAATTCCTGGAAGAAGACTGAGCCTCAGATGAGAACCAGCTGATACTTTGGTTTTACTCCCATAAGACCTAGAGCAAAGAATCTCGCCATGCCCTGCTGTACTCCTGACCCACAGAATCTGTGAGATAATACATTTGTGTTGTTTTAGGTTGCCAATTTTGTGGTAATTTGTTAGAGGAGCAATTGGAAACTAATACAATCCCCCTAACATCTGAGTATAGTTATCAACCAACATTTTAATAGGCTTCCCTTAATTTCATTTCAAGGATACCATAATAAACTAACTACTGACAGATTCCGGTGGGTCAAAGCATTCTGGCTACCACTATATCTCTGTTTCTCTTTACGGTGAATGTACAGTCGTCTCTCAGTGTACTGGGTCGGGGGTATTGGTTCCAGGCCTCCTGCATATACAAAATCTGCACATATTCAAGTCTCACACTCAGCCCTGTGGAGTGTTTATGAAAAGTTGGCCCTCCATATATGCAAGTTTTGCATCTTGAGAATACTGTATTTCAATCAGTGTTTGGTTGAAAAAAATCTGCTTGTAAGTGGACCCACGCAATTCAAACAGGCCAACTGCACTTCCTTTTACTTTGGTAGTCAAGTTTTGTGACTTAGCTTCCAGTGCTCTGAGATCCTATTATCTCTACTGAAATCAAAGAGAGGGAGTATCTCCACCATCATATCTAGGCTATTGCAAGAGTCCCCCACGAATATAAAAGCCTTGAGTGAAGGCAGTTTTCTCTGGGACCTTTGGGAAGTTACTTGGTGATGCATATGTGTGCATTGTCATATGATAAATCTTCTCCAAAATTCCTGTCTCCTTAAGTCTTTGATTCCTTTCCTTTACATTATGTCAAAAAAGTCCTGACATCTGAGCATCAGTAAACAGAGGCCATTGTTGATTTCAGGTTTAAACCAACAAATCAAATAATTCTTTGTACAAAAATTTTACATCCAGAATCTTTAAGTGTAATCACATCATTTAGGCATTCCTTATAAGCAACTTCCCCAAGTGAGATTATTGGAGTGTCATATTCCATCTTCTTTGGTTTACTACCCTAAAAATACACTTACACTTATTCCTCAGGTTTCTGCTAATATGTAATAATACAATAATGCTTTTTCAAAATACACTTTATTTCCAGAGTAGTTTTGAGTTCACAGCAAAATCGAGCACACAGGTTTCCTATATATCCCCTGTTTTCACACATGTGTAGCTTCCCCCATTATCAACATCCCCCACTAGAGTGATACATTTTTTACAATTGATAAATCTACATTGACACATAATCACCCAGAGTCCATAGTTTTCATTTGGGTTCACTTTTGTTGTAGTTCATTTTATGGGTTTGGATAAATACATAATTTGTACCCACCTTATAGTATCATACAGAATAATTTCACTGCCCTAAAATCCTTTTTTGTTGTTCCTATTCCACCCCTTTTACCCCTAGCCCCTGGCAACCACTCATTTTTTTAGTCTCCATAGTTTTACTTTTTTCAGAATGTCATATACTTGGAGTCATACAGTATATAGCCTTTTCAAATTGGCTTCTTTCATTTAGTCATATGCATTTAAATTTCATCTATGTCTTTTCATGGCTTAATAACTCATTTCTTTCCAGCACTAAATAGTATTTCATTGTCTGGATATACCATAGTTTATCCATTCTCCTACTGAAGGGCATCTTGGTTGTTTTCAAGTTTGGGCAATTATGAATAAAGCTACTTTAAACATCCATATGCAGGTTTTTGAGTGGACATATGTTTTCAACTTTTAAAGGTATATACCAAGTTGTATGCTTGCTGGATTGTATGGTAAGAATATGTTTAGTTTTGTAAGAAACCGTCAAACTGTCTTCCAAAGTGGCTGTACCATTTTCCATTCCCACCAGCAATGAATGAGAGTTCCTATTGCTCCATATTCTTGTCAGCATTTTGTGTTGTCAGTATTCTGGATTTTGGTCTATTGCATGCTTTTTCATGTATGAGCTATTTTTCCTGGATCATACATCATATTTTGCCCTATGGAGCACCTGAAATTTGATCAGAAATACAGGACTAGTAGGAAAAAGGTATAGTTATGGTGGCTATTCAGGACAATAGGCATTCCATATAAGTACCTTTCCCAAATGAGGTTATTAGAGGGTTTTCCAGCAGTGGACAGCTGTTCTCATCGGACTCAGGAGGGAAATCTATTTTTACTGGTAAAGGAAGCTCAGAATGACTTGGAGATTGAAGATCCTCAGCCCACTTTGAGTTCAGACAGAAATCCTTATGCCAGGTTTCAATTCTAAAACTTCTTCCTTGCCATTTCGCTAACTTTCACATGACAGTCTTGCTGAAGCTGTGAATTCAACTTATCTTTCAATTATGCAACTCACACGATTAAATTTAGTTAGTATTTAATATGGGGCAGTATCAGTCCTGTGGCTATAACAAACAAGTGATTATTTTAGGGCTGCTACTGAATCTTTTCTGGATCTCTGATTATGACCTGACCTGAGATATTAAGGTCTTGAATTTGCCATTTTTCTTTCTGAAAGCACACAGTACACTCAGAAGACATTCTCCACAACAACGCTTGTAATCATCATGACTGTCTTAAGAGTCAAGAGCAGCAGCAACTTGGGCCCCCAAGCCACTTATTTCAATAGGTACTTTATTTAAACAACCAAAGTAATAATGGTGATGTTATTGCATGCGATGCATTTCATTTTTTATTGGCAAGGAGTTTAACACTGGGTTCAAGCTCAGGGACTTTACCAAAGCAATCCCCAAGTCCCATCTATGAAGGTCTACTTTCCAGGACCACTCCTGGTAACAACTTTTCTATCAGTCAGCATCTAGTGAGGAGACAAAATCCATGCCAATTATTTGAACATGGAAGTAGCAACTACAGGAAGCAGCTACTGACCCTAGGGTTGAAGGAACAAAGGAAGAGTTAGGAGTTATTAAAATGTATATGTTTAGAGGCTGAGTCATGGAGAAGTGACAGTCATATTTTTTCTTGACATGTTCTGATGTCTCTGAACTTGGAAGATAGTCCCAGTGGACCTGACTCAGAATTCTGAGGATGGGGTGCTGGCTGGCTGGAGCAAGGCCTAATATGGAGAGCTGGAAAAGCAACAATGTGGCCTGCAGATTTCATCACTAACATCATAAAGCTGAGTATAGTAGGGAGGATGTGGAGTTCTGAGACCACAACTTAACCAGAAGCACAGAGTAACTTATTCTGAAGCCCACAGTCTCCAAAATAGCCGTCTTTAAATCTTATAAACTTTCCCACACGTTCCTTTATGTCTATTTTCTTAATTTCATTCTCTCCATAAATTTTGGAGTCAGACAGAGTTGCATTTAGATTTCAGTTTTCTTTCTAAACTTATGAGCTATGTGACTGTAAGCAAGCTATTTAACTTCTTGTAGACTTACTTAGCTACAAGCCAGGATCACAATATCTATTTCACAGGATCGGTATAGATGTTATGTGAAGCAAAGTTCGCATGATGTGTACTTGGCACATGCACAGCATATGGTACTAACAAGGCCACGCTGGTTCACCTCCTTTCCCTTCAGGTGTGTCTTCTCCATCACTCTTCCTCCTTTTCTTTCAGCCTCTCGTACCCAGTCTTTTTTACTGTGTCTTCTCTCTGTCTTTTCTCCTATATTTTGTTCTCTTCTCCCCCTTTTCATTCTTGTCTCCATCCTTTAATACCTTAATTCATCTTGCTTCATCCCTTTCATTGTCCACCTACCCTTACATGGCCAATGATCCTCAATAAAAGAAAGGCTCCCACATTTGCTTTGGACTTGGAAATATGTGTCTTTTTACCATTACTTAACTGTTTAGTGCACTTTATGTCTTCTTTGGTGTCATATATAGGAAATTGCCATTTTGAGAGCTTACTGCAGTTTATTGCATAGTGTAATGGAGTGCAGTAGCATGATCTCAGCTCACTGAAACCTCTGCCTCCTGGGTTCAAGCGATTCTCCTGCCTCAGCCTCCCAAGTAGCTGGGACTACAGGCGTGCACCACCACACCCAGCTAATTTTTTTTTTTTTTGTATTTTTAGTAGAGACAGGGTTTCACCATGTTGCCCAGGCTGGTCTCAAACTCATGGGCTCAGGTAATCTGCCCACCTCAGCCTCCCAAATTGCTAGGATTACAGGTGTGAACCACTGCTCTTGGCCTCGAGTAGACATTCTTGAATTATAAGCAGTTAAACCAGGTGATGTACAAGTGAAAACAAAGACAATGGTTTCTTTGCCTAATATATAATATTTATTAAGAAATGACAGAGGACATTGTATCACAGATATAACTGAAATATCCAGCAGGCAAGATCATTATGATCCAAAAACCAAGGGATGGATCAGATGTTAAAATGTAGAAAGTCCAGCCTACTTCTTAGAAGCTGAATGTTGGGTGATGAGCTTCCCATTCTCTCTGGTGACACTTGAGGAATGTCACTTGGCTATAATTTGGTGTCTTTCATGTTGCAAAAAATTTTAGGTAAACAAGATAAAATAGATTATAAAGCATGGAAACATTAGACTTGTGGATAGTTCTCATGGATAAATTCCACAACATGTCAGTAATTTTTAATCCTGCAGAAATATCAGAAATAGTATATCCCAAGCAAATTGATGATCAGCAGGTGGCTTCGTAGCATTACTGTGTCCCCAGTGAAGGGTCAAGGTATTCATTGTAGAATGGAATCAGATAGAATTGTGAGCTCATATACTTAGTAGTCTCCATCACAGGCAATGCAAAGTCTGAGAACTTGTTAGTGGTCCAGGGGTAGTCAAGGGATGAACAGTTTAGAGACACTGTGACCTAGGCAATTGAAAATAAGCAAACTGGCTTTCAGCAAGTGGGCTCATAGCAGCAGACTGGGCGGCAGCAGGACTGTCCACAGTAGGACGGGCGGCAGCAGGAGGCCTGGGCATGGTGCAGTTGACAGCAGGATGGGGGCGTGCAGCTCACCACACAGCAGGGGGGCAGGCAGGTACCCTCCACACGGCAGTCTGGGCGGCACCACCTGATACGGGTGCTCACAGCTCCACTGCTGCCCTCCTGGCCATAGCCGATGCCACCACCAATGCCACAGCCAGTTCCGCAGGAGCTGGTCTGGCAGCAGCTTGGCTGGCAGCAGCTGGTCTCACAGCAGCTTGGCTGGCAGCAGCTGGAGCTGCAGGTCCCACTGGTTGAGAACCTGGGAAATCCGCAGAAGCTGGTCTGGCAGCAGCTTGGCTGGCAGCAGCTGGTCTCACAGCAGCTTGGCTGGCAGCAGCTGGTCTCACAGCAGCTTGGCTGGCAGCAGCTGGTCTCACAGCAGCTTGGCTGGCAGCAGCTGGAGCCGCATGTCCCACTGGTGGAGAAGTTGGGATATCCACAGAAGCTGGTCTGGCAGCAGGTCATGGTGTCGGGAGCTGGGTTGAGAGTTAGGTTGCTGGAGGAGTTTCTGAGTTTTGGTGGTGACTTCCACATTGGCCCTTTTATATCTGAACCAGCTGCTGTTTACAAAATTGTTAACATACTTTCTTTGTTTTTGTTTAAATTTGTTTCTCAGTGGATCTCTGATTGGCTTACGTTGAAATACTTATGACACATTATGAGCAATAGTTTAGAAATTACTCTGTTTTATAGTTTCTTCTGGAGTCTTCATATCAGTCTTTTGCTCTTTGGAATATGTTTGTGGTTTCCCATGTTCAAAGAGTCCTTCCATTTTAGTCCAAATGAATGCTCTCATTTTATATAATAGTTATTCCACGTGACAATCTATCCAGACCTCGAAGGCTAAGAGTAATAATTGTGCTGTTGTATTTAACTATTATTTTTTCCTCCTAGATATATAGACTAAATTCTATTGAATTTTGGATATCTGGATATCTACTGAACTGAAGGAGTACCTTTGGTCATACATAATTCGCAGATTTCACCTTTATTTGTTTTTTGTTTTTTGTTCCAATGTCCTATTGAATTACCGGTTATAGTTCCTTTGATTTCAACCAATTTGGAATGTATGAATATTATTCCTGTTCCAGACCAGAAATCTGTTCTTGGAAACCAAACTGACACAGTATTTAGGAAGGTATCCAGCAGAGTCCTTAGTTTGTAGTAGAACCTTAATAAATGTTTATTGAATCTGATTCAATAAATGTTTATTGATAGGTGGAGTAAAAGGCATGATTCATGGATATCAATACCACTCACACATGATTAAAGAGAACTTTCAAGCTGTGGTACCTCTCATGAAAGAGTCTTGTTATTTGCTGTAAAGAGACTAGGAAATGTGTCTTTGGTTTATTTTATTTTTTGGATTTAGTGGTGGAATCGGGCTCGGGAAAAAATATCTAGGAGTTATGACACTTTGAAGAATGTACTGCCATCTACTTTATTCCTCTTGGAAATTGCATAATTTTGTGTGTAATCCATCATTGCTACCAATTAAATGATACAGGTAAGTTCTGGAAGCTTGTAAATAATGTGGAAAATGTGTTTCTTTCTATATTTGCATCCTATTGTATTTTGTGTATTACACTTTAATGCCTAATGAAGAATTTAAAAATTAAATTGTAAAATATATTTTGTTTTGTTCTAGGTTGTGCTAACTTTTTTTTTTTTTTTTTTGAGACAGAGTCTTGCTCTGTTGCCCAGGTTGGAGTGCAGTGGCATGATCTCAGCTCACTGCAAGCTCCCCCTCCCGGGTTCACACCATTCTCCTGCCTCAGCCTCCTGAGTAGCTGGGACTACAGGTGCCCACCACCATGCCTGGTTAATATTTTTTTTTTTGTATTTTTAGTAAAGACGGGGTTTCACCATGTTAGCCAAGATGGTCTCGATCTCCTGACCTCGTGATCCACCCACCTTGGCCTCCCAAAGTGCCGGGATTACAGGCGTTAGCTACCGCGCCCAGCGTGTTAACTTCTTAAGAGAACATCTTTTAAGTTGGGTTGCAAAGTGCAAAATATAATAGAGCTGTTTCAGATTTCTAACGCATCTGTCTGACAAATGGCAATGGTAGAACTCAGCGGGTGCTCTCTATAGCTGTTTCTTCTGCTATCATTTAGACCAGAAATACACCTTATGCATACCTACATCAAATGAAGGTGAATAGTGGGAATTGAAACTTAGAGAGCAATTCAGGGATCAGTGGGAAGAATGTGAAAGGCTAAGGTGTAGAAATTAAACCTAAATACTCTTGGAAAATAGGTAGTATCTAGTAGATATTTTTAAATCTATTTAGAAGGTAATGCAATTTCTTTAGATTTGGGGGCACAAATGAAGAAGAACATTTAGTATATTAAATGGAAGGAGACAAAAGATGGTAGAATTACATTTAAGTAGAAATGAATAGCATTGATCAACTTTAAAATTTTAGCTAAAGGTCAACCTTTATTGGTCTAGACCTAATCATAATAGATTAGAGCATGTAAATATTTGAATAACTATAAAAATTATTTAATTCATGGAGCATTTTTAAGCTGATGGATTCAAGCATAATTTACTTTGTATTTAATCTTTCTGGTTTAGACTTCATGGTTATGCCTTGGTATTATTATCAAATTTCAAATCCACTCTTGAATACCAGCTACAGGAAGACATGTTTAAAGGTAGAAGAAGGACATAGCTCAGTTTGCTTTGCACCTTAAAACATTTTATTTGAATTAATCGGAGATATTCAAGGAAAAACCAGGTCTGAAGATGCATGGGCATCAAGAGAGAGTTGGGGGAGCAGAGATGTCACTGAAATGATGAACTATTCCATCCTGGTCCTCAGCTCAAGCAAAGCAAGCTATCCAGAACACTGATTGATACATGTTTCAGTGAGTGAATTCGGCACATCCACAGTGTCCTAACTAGGAGCTTCATTATCTCTGAGCAGCTTAACAACATCATGGTACTTAGCATTCAAATAAAATCGAACAGTTCTTCAGAAATCAGCACAATTTTACTGTGCTTCCCTTTTCATTCTTAAGCGATCAGCAACCTGGCTTTAGCAGGTGGGCTCACAGCAGTGGCAGCAGCAGGCTGGGCGGCAGCAGGACTGTCCACAGTAGGATGGGCGGCAGCAGGAGGCCTCGGCGTGGTGCAGCTGGCAGCAGGATGGGGGTGTGCAGCTTACCAGGCAGCAGGGGGGCAGGCAGGTGCCCTCCATGCGGCAATCTGGGCGGCACCACCTGATACGGGTGCTCACAGCTCCACTGCTGCCCTCCTGGCCATAGCCATTGCCACCACCAATGCCACAGCCAGTTTCGCAGGAGCTGGTTTGGCAGCAGCTTGGCTGGCAGCAGCTAGTCTCACAGCAACTTGGCTGGCAGCAGCTGGAGCCACAGGTCCCACTGGTGGAACAGCTGGCCATGGTGTCAAGAGTTGGGTTGAGAGCTGTGTTGTTAAGAGAGGTTTCTGAGTTTGGGCTGCACCTTCTGTATCTGTCCTTTTATATGTTCCCTAGAGCTGCATATTTACCTAACATCTTTTCTTGATGTCAATTGCAGCGTGAGTCTCTGGCTAATACCCGAGGTGTTTAGAAAGTTATAAATAGCATTTCAATAGCCTGCTTTTTCCATTGTTCAATTAAGTCTCATTGTGTTTCTTCTTTGCCCTCTGGACTAAGTGAAGGCTCATCATGGAAGCCAAGCACAGAAGTGCCTCTTTATGCAAGTCACATGACAGACTAGCCTTGAGCCAAGTGTTGCCCTGGCATGCTTTGTCATACTTGTCCTTTGATAACCTTTAGGCAGAATTTATCTTAACTGACCATTTTTCCTTAAATGGTCACTTAACCATGATCATGGTTTTATAAACAATTTGTCCAGACTTGGAAAGACTAACATTAGTGTCATCAAAACATGAACTACAACCTGATGTATCAACTTTCAAACCAAGTATGCCTTTCTATGATCAACTTTTGCAAGTTACAGGATCCTTAGAGCTCTATCTAATATTCTTGCCTTCAGTAGTAGTGAATATACATATTGCTAGCTAAAATGTTTAATGACTTTTGCTTGTAGATTGTTTTCTGACTCTATTAAATCAAACGTGTGCTAGTAATAAATACACATTGTAACATGTCAAAGAGTACAGAGGCATATAAAGAAAAATTAATATCCTTTCTCTTCCCAGAAGATGCACACATCTCTTCCAAAACTAATGCTCTAGAGATAATCAATATTAAGAATTTGGTGCACATTGTTTGACACATTTATCCCTGCTTCTGCAAGTAAAAACCAGCATATATACACATATATATCGTCTATTTCAGGAAAGTTGGGTCTCCTACACATTTATACTTACAAATTTTTAATTGTGGTAAAATACACATACCATAATATTTATGAACCATTTACGTTAACCATCTTAACCATTTGTAAATAGTCTCGTCACCCTTGTTGAAAATCGTTTGACCACATTCACATGCAGAAGAATGAAATTAGACCATTATCTCACATCATATACAAAAACCAACTTAGAATGGATTAAAAGACTGAAATGTAAGAAAGACTCGAAATGATAAAACTATTAGAAGAAAACAGAGGAAACTCCATGACTTTTGCCTGGCCAATATTGTGATATTGTGAACATGAACCCAAAAGCATCAGCAAAAATAGACAAGTGGGATTACATCTAACTGAAAAGCTTCTGCACAGCCAATAAAACACTAAACTGAGTGAAGAAACAAACCACAGAATGGGAGAAAATATTTACAAACCACATATCTGATAAGGGGTTAATACCCAAAATATAGAAGAAACTCAAACAACTCAATACCTGTAGTAAGAAAACAAATAAAATAATTGAAAAGTGGGCAAAGAATCTAAATAGACATTTCTCAAAAAAAAAAAGATCTACAAATGGCAAACAGGTATATGAAAAAATTTTCAAAATCACCAATCATCGGATAATGCAAATTGAAACCGCAACGAGATATCATCTCACATATGTCAGATGGTTATTATCAAAAAGGCAAAAGATAGCAAGTGTTGGAGAGGAAGTGGAGAAAAGAGAACTCTGGCACACTGTTAGTGGAAATGCAAATTAGTACAGCCATTATGGAAAACAATATGAAGGTTCCTCAAAAAATTAAAAACAGAACTGTCATATAATCAAGCAATCCCACTTCTGTGTCTATACCCGAAGGAAAGTAAGTCAGTATTTTGAAGAGACATCTGCATTCCCATGTTCATTGTAGCATTACTCCCAATAGCCAAGATATGGAAGCAACCTAAGTGTCCATGTCCATCATTAAATGAGTGGGTAAAGAAAATGTGATACACACACACACACACACACACACAGTCACATACTCACACACTGGAATATTATTAGTCATAAAAGAAGGAAATCATGCTATTTGGGTCAACACAGATGAAACTTGAGAACATTATACTAAGTTAAATAAGTCAGACAAAGAAAAAGACTAATATTGCACTTTCTGACTTCCAAGTGGAACCTAATATAAATGATGAGTTAATGGGTGCAGCACACCAACATGGCACATGTCTACATATGTATCAAACCTGCACATTGTGCACATGTACCCTAGAACTTAAAGTATAATAAAAACAAAAAAAACTCAAAAAAAAAAGTTGAACTCATAGAAGTAGAAAGTAGAATGGTGGTTACCAGGGGATAGGGTGGTGGTGGAGTGTGTTGGGAAGATGTTGGTCAAAGGATTACAAAATTTCAGTTAGACAAGAGGAATAAATTCAAGAGATCTATTGTACAACATAGAGACTATAGTTCATAACAATATGTTACAGTCCTGAAATTTGCTAAGAGAGTAGATTTTGTGTTTTCACTACAAAAAAATTATGTGACGTAATGCATATGTTAATTAGTTTGATTTAGCCATTGTACAAAGTATACATATTCTAAAACAACGTGTTGTACACAATAAGTACATATAATTTTTGTCAATTCAAATAAATAAATAAATGAACTCATTTAACCATATATGTATTTGAGGGTTTATTTCTAGGCTCTCTGTTTTTTTCCATTGCTTTATATATCTGTCTTTATGTCAGTACCACACTGTTATGATTACTGTAGCTTTGCAGTAAATTTTGAAATAGGAAAATGTGAGACCAACTTTGTTCTTTTTTAAGATTGTTTTGGCTATATAGGACCCCTTCTGATTTCATATGCATTTTAGGATGGATTTTTTTTAAATTTCTGCAAAAACGTCATTGGGATTTTTATAGGGATTGCATTAAATCTGTAGATTCTCTGGGTAGTATTGCCATCTCAACAATGTTAAATCCTACAATCCATGATATCAAGATGTCTTTTCATTTATTTGTATCTTGTTTAATTTCTTTCAGTAACATTTTGTAGTTTCTGGTGTACAAGTCTTTCCCCTCCAAGGTTAAGTTTGTTCCTCAGTATTTTATTCTTTATTATTATTATTATTTGAAATGGAGTCTCACTCTGTCACCCAGGCTGGAGTGCAGTGGCACAATCTTGGCTCACTGTAACCTCCACCTCCTAGGTTCAAGCAATTCTCTTGCCTCAGCCTCCCCAGTAGCTGGGACCATAGGCATCCACGACCATGTCTGGCTAATTTTTGTATTTTTAGTAGAGACAGGGTTTCACTATATTGGCCAGGCTGGACTTGAACTCCTAACCTCAGGTGATCTGCCCGCCTCAGCTTACCAAAGTGCTGGGATTACAGGCATGAGCCACCATGCCTGGCCATAAGTATTTTATTCTTTTGATGTTATTGTAAATGGAATTGTTTTTAAAATTTTCCTTACAGATTTTTCATGGTTAGTATATAGAAGTGCAATTGATTTTTTTAGTAGAGATGGGGTTTCACCATGTTGGCCAAGCTGATCTCAAACTCCCGACCTCGTGATCTGCCCACCTTGGCCTCCCAAAATGCTGGGATTACAGGTGTGAGCCACTGTACCTAGCCAGAGATGTTGATGTCTGTAACTTCCTGGTTGTGAAAGCACTGTGTAAGGTTAAGTTATGGTAACAGAGCCTTTGCCATTTCTGAGGCCCTAAATAACTACATTTACTCTATGTTTTTATGGTCATTAACCTCCACTGGGACCTCTGGATAACAAATTTCCTAATGTGGTATTAGAAGAGAAGGGATATCAAAAGCAGATTAAAATTTTTCATATGACATTCTATGAAATATACATCCTGAGTACACTCAATGAAAAAAAAGATATGTTTGTTGCACCAATAGTTAAAATTTATTAGGTCTTGGTATATTATTCCTCTTTCATAGGAGGTGCAATTTGCAGGACGGTGGAATACAGGAAGTGAGTGTCCTGAGAAGGACAGATGGCTCTTCCATGGTCTCATCGGCGCTGAGACTCAGAGCGTGGGCTTCAATGCTTGTAAAGGCTCAATTTCAAGGTAAATCGGCTTTTTCATTTCTTGGGTCAAATTTGTATTTTGGCGTCCTCAGAGAGAAGAGCAAGTTCTTTCTGGAATTGAAAGGAATCAGATAATTCTGAGGCCGAAATATTTGGTAACCCCCATAACAAAGCCAAAGAAAGTTTCAAGAATTTGTTAGTGGTCCATAAGTGCTTGAAGAAATAATTCGCTCATGAATTGAACTGAAGGTGGAAATTTCAAGTTGAAAATCAGCAAACTGGCTTTTAGCAGGTGGGCTCACAGGAGTAGCAGCAGCAGACTGGGCGGCAGCAGGACTGTCCACAGTAGGACGGGCGGCAGCAGGAGGCCTGGGCATGGTGCAGTTGACAGCAGGATGGGGGCGTGCAGCTCACCACACAGCAGGGGGGCAGGCAGGTACCCTCCACACGGCAGTCTGGGCGGCACCACCTGATACGGGTGCTCACAGCTCCACTGCTGCCCTCCTGGCCATAGCCGATGCCACCACCAATGCCACAGCCAGTTCCGCAGGAGCTGGTCTGGCAGCAGCTTGGCTGGCAGCAGCTGGTCTCACAGCAGCTTGGCTGGCAGCAGCTGGAGCTGCAGGTCCCACTGGTTGAGAACCTGGGAAATCCGCAGAAGCTGGTCTGGCAGCAGCTTGGCTGGCAGCAGCTGGTCTCACAGCAGCTTGGCTGGCAGCAGCTGGTCTCACAGCAGCTTGGCTGGCAGCAGCTCGTCTCACAGCAGCTTGGCTGGCAGCAGCTGGAGCCGCATGTCCCACTGGTGGAGCAGCTGGGATATCCACAGAAGCTGGTCTGGCAGCAGGTCATGGTGTTGGGAGCTGGTCTGAAGTCTGGGTTGCTTGGAGGAGTTTCTGAGTTTTGGTGATGGCTGCCACATTGGGCCTTTTATAAGCCTTAGCCAGCTACTGTTTACATAATTCCTGAAGTCTCTTCCTTATTTGTGCTTGATAATTTGTCTCTGAATGATAATTGGCCTCTCCCTGAATTATTTGTTGAACCTACTGAGAGCCTTTGAAAGTTGATTGCATTTGGTCTGCAATTAGGCTTCTTTACCATGGTCAATTAGTCATTGGCATTAATTAGGAATATGATCCCTAACACCCCATGTTTCTTAAAATTTTCTCATGGTCAAGGAATAATTGACTGATGCCTCACCTTTAAGGATTGTCAATATTACTCAGTGTTGACCCTTACAACTGGGTGATTGGGTCTCACATGACAGTTTAATTCCCTCCAATTTTAACTGCGGCTCCTTCTCTACTTTTCTTATCTTCCCTTTGACTGTGAAGCAAGACTATATTCAGCTGGCCAGAAAGGGATGCTTTCTTGGACCTGGGAGATTTGCATTAATTGCTATTGATAACATTTTTCCATCACTGATTATGTGCCTAAATAGTTCTGAGTACTTTGCATGTGTCAATTTGCTGAATTTTCACAGCAATCTATGGGCTAGGTATCATTGCCACTCCCATATCAACCATGTGAGAAAACTGAGCCACAACAGATTGAAGTAACTTACCTAAGTTCACACTAGTATCTAGTGAATCTGAAATTTGAATCCACAACCTCTGATTCCAGACTAAACTCTTCAAACACTATAGTCAATTCTTTCTCTCTTTCTCTTTCTTTCTCCCTTCCTTCCTCCCTTCCTTCCTTTTCTTTCTTTTTCTTTCTTTCTTTCTTTCTTTCTTTCTTTCTTTCTTTCTTTCTTTCTTTCTTTCTTTCTTTTTTCTTTCTTTCTTTTTTTTTCTTTCTTTCTTTCTTCTTTCTTTCTTTCTTTCTTTTTCTTTCTTTCTCTCTTTTTCTTTCTTCCTTCTTTCTTTCTCTCTCTTCTTTCTTTCTTCTTTCTCTCCCTCTTTCCTTCTTTCTTTCTTTCCTTTCTTCTTTTTTTATATAAGCAGTCGTTCTAAGGAAAATCCAAGGGCGAAAGCAAGCTGTAAAAATTTGCTTTCTTTCTTACAGACTTCTTTGAGAGTAAAAGGAAGGAAGGGAGAGCTTAGGGTAAGTAATAACACTGTTTACTAGAGCCATTCCTAGAGATTTTATTTATTTATTAGCAGCATAATAAGCACACTTCAAGAAAATCTTAAGTGCTAAAAAAGTTAACCTCCTTAACTTGTGACTTTGTCTGATCTTTCATCTTAGGATATTCTACAGATTTAGATTTTTTAACTGCATAAAATTATACTTTTAACATATTAATACTGGAGTATGTGATTTACTACAGCGCGTTAGATCAGCTGTATGCAGTTTATTATAGATATTAGAGACTAATCCAGTGAACTGGAAACTATATAATTTGAATGAGACAGCTGATTATGGTGAAGATAAAAGTTTTGTTTAGATGCAATAAAAGGTGACCAGGCCTCCATGGAGTATGGGCTCATTACAGAGAAATGCAAGTTACAATGCTACTCTTGGATTTTGAACCAGAACACCAAGTGGTAGTTCTGCTTCTCTAGAAATGACAGCTTTGAGTTTACATCATAACTCTTTCTGAGTCAGAATTAAGACATATTTTCAAATCCCACATCAAATTTGGTTTAAAAGATATGATTCTTTGTGAATTCCTTGCTTCTTCTTAAGCAAAGCTACATCGCAGATTCTTTGATTAGCTAATATTTTTTATATTGGATGCTTGAAATATGTGGATGTGTCATGACAACAATCTCAGGAGCTATTTAATTCAGATCTAAATTTAGCAGAATCTTTGATACTAAACAGATGTGTCTCCTTTTGCAAAAAGCTCAGATATCTGAGGACGTGAAATACATTACTGATAAGAGCACTGGAGACAGTGGCGTTGCATATAAGTTCTCCCTTTCTGGGCTTTTCTGCTGTGGCACTGTTTTCAACATCTTCCTCAATGCAAAATTTAAGGTATGACGCTTACTTGAGAATTCGACTCCTGTGCCACAGAATGAAGACTAATCTGAACATTCCCTTACCTCCTCTAAGTAAATTAAGAAAATGAAATTTATTTTATTTCACTTTACATAATATCTTCCAAGTTTAGGCATGTTGTAATATGTGACTGAATTTCCTTCTTTTTATAGACTCAATAGTATTCCATTGTGTGTATATACCACATTTCTTGTTACTGTGCTTATTCCCTCTGGCTTTCATTACTTCATTTAAGTGATGGGCTCCAGACCATTCCAGTACCATAAGAAGAAAGAATATGTTTGTCTGTTATTCTTGAACGTTGGACTTTGGTTTAACACAGATACTAATGTTTGAAATTATTTTTCTTTAAGATATCATGGTTCTGGTTTTCTAGTTACAAATTCTGGGGATTCTCCCAATTTCTTCATCTCCATTTTACTAGTTCTCTAATTCAGTTGTGACTGCCTTACTTAGATTCTCTAGAAATAAAACATGATTGATGTACCAATCAAACGAATACAACATTCCTATGAAGGGCTTCTGTGCTTCTGCTCTGGGCTTCCATCCTAGTGATCTAGACCGGATAACACATAAACTTCAAGGACCTTCTCTTACCACCAACTTTTATCCTAAGCCAAGTCATAAGATCTATCTCTTCCCTCCTGAATGCCAACCAGGCTTTTTTGGGGTGCTGCTGAGCCAAAGTCCTTTTAATTAAAAGGTACATCCAACCTAAACCCTCTCAGAGAAACAGAGCACTAAATGAGGGGAATAAAATGTTGACTACATTGTAGGGCCATTGTGTACAGGTCGCGCCTCGACGTGTGGCTTGTGGCTCTGTCCACTCAGAGGAAGGAACATATTATTTCTTACATCAAGCTGGAGGCTCAACAAACTGTGCACCCCTCTGTCTGTATCTTCTCCAAAGTGGTGCCTTTTCCTAATTCTTTTAAAGTTGTGCTAGCAGAGGTCCTGTTCTTTCGATTTTTTAAAAGGGAGGTGAAATTCACATAACCTACAATTAACCATTTTAAAGTGTATAATTGAGTGACATATTGTGTATTTATAATGTTGTGCAACATCGTCTCTCTGTAGTTTCAAAAACTTTTCCATCATCCCAGAAGAACACCCCCATGACCTTTAAGCAATCACTTCCCATACCCCTCTACCCCCAGGCACTGGCTCACCACTTTGATTTAACGATGAAAGATTTTATCCCTTGGAATGAAAGCCTCACTATGCATCTTTTATTTAATGCTTGCTTCGTCTAGAACGCTCTCTGAAAATTAGAATAAGAACGGTGATAGTATATAGCCAACATCACATTCATTTAAGTCCATCCTTGCAGTGAACATTTATTTTCTGCTTCACAATACATAAGAAGATTGCACAGGTATTATAAAAACATCAGTTGATACTCCCTTTCATCATTTTTCAAAGTATATTTTGAGGAGTATTTGTATTACAGGGTGTTAACAGGTAACATAAAAATAGAGAGTTTTCTGGCTAAGTTAGTTTGGGAGTGATGGTTACAGAGTTTTTTTTTTTTTTTTGAGATGGACTCTCATTCTGTCACCCAGGCTGTAGTGTGGTGGCGCGATCTTGTTTCACTGCAACCTCCACCTCCTGTATTCAAGTGATTCTCCTGCTTCAGCCTGTAAGACCACAGGTGCCCGCCATGACGCCTGGATAATTTTTGTATTTTTAGTAGACACGGGGTTTTGCCATGTTTATCATGCTGGTCTCGAACTTGTGACCTCAGGTGATCCACCTGCCTCAGCCTCCGAAAGTGCTAGGATGACAGGTGTGAGCCACTGAGCCCAGCCACTGGTTGTAGAGCTTTCTTTATTGCAGGGCATCTCAGTTCCTTTAATATTCCAGTGTGGCTTTATAAACTTGCAAGATGGTGTTAATGCATACAACATAATTTGACCACTGTATATTTTTTTCCTCTTTGGGCATCTGAAGCGATTACTGGTCAGTGTGTCACCTGTTTAGGAAATTATCTACTCTCTTATGCCTGGAAGGGATGTTGTCAGTAATGACTCAATTCTCTCATTTTCCAAATTAGAAATAGGTACCCAGGCAAGTGAAGGGACTTGCTCAAGGATTCATGGATAGCTAGTTACAAAGCTGGGACTAGAACTCTGGAGTCTTGATTTAGCTTTTTGTTCTACCCAATAGCATAAGATGTAAAAAATAGCTGTTTTTACATCTTATGCTATTGGGTAGAAGAAAAAAAAACACACTCAAATGTTCTTTCTGTTCTCTCACTCAACAACAATCAACACAGAAGATTTCTGTGGCCAATAAGCAAGGAAATAAATTCTGCAGCAGATACCAGCTGCTTGTTTTCCACTCCAATTCCATTCTAACGCTATTTACCTGATGATAGCATCAGGTTTTACAGGGTGAGGGCTCAGTTCCGTAAGACTGCCCCCTACTTCCAGTGCCAAGCACAAGCTCCAGGTTGTTTTGCCTGTGTTTCCCACCAACCAGCCATAAATTGGGAATTCCATGACACCCTCCTTAAGTTTGATGAATGTGCTAGAGCAGGTCCCGGACTCAGGGAAACATTTAGTTTATTGGTTTATTATGAAGACAATTACAAAAGGTACAGAAGAAGAGATGCATAGGGTGAGGTGTGGGGGAAGGGGTATGAGGAGCTTTCATAACTTCTCTGGGAACAACACATTCCAGGAACCTCCACACATTCAGCTATCTGGAAGCTCCTGAAACTCTGTGGTTTTTTTTTTTTTTTTTTTTGAACATTTTATGGAGACTTCAGTGGATGGGCATGATGGACAACCATTAGAAACGTGATTGGACAAAAAGAGTATGATCTAATATTAGTAGAGTGAGTGGTGAAACCCAGCAAGTCCTGTCTGTTCAGATCCTTCTTGGTCTCTCTATGCAGCCTTCCTTCCTCCAGGGCATGGGGCAGAACCTCTTCTGAAATGGGGAACTTATGACCTACAATCAGACAAGGTAGGTAGGAGAATATCTTGACGGCCAGTGCCAAGAACAGTGGGGGAAGATTATTGCCTTGAGGAGTAAAAGCAGCAGGTGAAAAGAGGGGAGGAGAAGGCCAAAGAGAGAGAGAGAGAGAGCGAGAGAGAGTGAGAGAGAGAGAGAGATTCTGCTTTCTGAGGCCTGCTTCTGAAGTCTAAAGTGCCCTAACATCAATAAAAGGGCTAGGGGAGTTATGAGCCTAGGACCTTGAATGAAATGTGTATATTTGTTATGTGCTATTACTCTATAATCTTGTATTTGTATTCTTTTACAATTTTTTTTATGCTTTTGTATATCTTAGATGATAGAAATAATTGTATACAACCTCATATATGAATGGACGAATGAATAGATTTGGCAAAACCTCAAGAAACTGAATCAATCTGTTGGAATACCTAGCCCACCACTTTGCCCACGTAAGGACCTTAGGAAACAGTCCCTAAATGTTGTCATGTTCCTTTAATCATATGTCTTGGCTGAAAAATATTGGACCATTTAATGATAAAACAAAGGAAAATTGCTTTTAAATATCATCATTAAAAGAGCAAAAATATAGAAAAACCATAGTGCCATGTCATGTTGATATTTTGAAAAATCCCAGTACCCCAATATCCTCAATAAATTCCAAAGCAAAGAAAGTTTGAACAACAACTTCATCACTGAAGAGATGAAAACTTTTATTAAATTTAAGTCCCAATAACTGTTGAAATATTTCGGATGATATTTATAGTAAAATAGTATCTAACTCTTTTCATATTGTAGGTCTTTGGCTGACATCCAGGTCTAGGAAAGATTTTTGGTCTTCCATTGTAAATGAATTTACATCCTAGGGAATTTATGTGGCTGTGTGATGAGAGGTTGCAAGCCCAGTTATAGGTACTGGAGTTTAGAAGATTGTTAGGATTCTAATTTGGCTAGTTCTAAAGTGCCATCTTTTCAGGATCCCCAGCAGAAGGAGGTTTTCAACAAGTGGGCTCAGAGCAGTAGCAGCAGCAGACTGGGCGGCAGCAGGACTGTCCACAGTAGGACGGGCGGCAGCAGGAGGCTTGGGCATGGTGCAGTTGACAGCAGGATGGGGGCGTGCAGCTCACCACACAGCAGGGGGGCAGGCAGGTACCCTCCACACGGCAGTCTGGGCGGCACCACCTGATACGGGTGCTCACAGCTCCACTGCTGCCCTCCTGGCCATAGCCGATGCCACCACCATTGCAGGAGCTGGTCTCACAGCAGCTTGGCTGGCAACAGCTGGTCTCACAGCAGCTTGGCTGGCAACAGCTGGTCTCACAGCAGCTTGGCTGGCAGCAGCTGGAGCTGCAGGTCCCACTGGTTGAGAACCTGGGAAATCCGCAGAAGCTGGTCTGGCAGCAGCTTGGCTGGCAGCAGCTGGTCTCACAGCAGCTTGGCTGGCAGCAGCTGGTCTCACAGCAGCTTGGCTGGCAGCAGCTGGAGCCGCATGTCCCACTGGTGGAGCAGCTGGGAAATCCGCAGAAGCTGGTCTGACAGCAGGCCATAGTGTCAGGAGTTGATCTGAAGGTTGGGTTGCTTGGAGGAGTTTCTGAATTATGGCTGCCTATTCCGCTGCCGGCTTTTTATAAGTCTGGGCCAATTCCTCTATCTGTGGTGAACAACATTTTTATCTTGTTACTCTTTAAACCAGCCTTTCTAGGGCCCTCTGATGGTTCAAATGCTGAATTGTTTTAAATATATCTCAAAATTGATTTTTCCTTATTGCTCAGCTAATACTCACCAAATGTGTTTGCCCTTGGTAAAAATGTTAACATTTTGTTTTCAAACAATGGTATAATTTCCACTTGAGCTTCAGCTTCAGTTTTGCACTTGTGGGTGTATCACCTGACAAGGTGACTCTCACCCATAAGATGATGTGATTTTGGAGATCATATTTACCAAACCTCAAGTCTCCAGAAAAGAATTATTAATCATGATTGTCCTTATGTAAGACTGCTTTGTATTTTTTAGACTAATAAGATTATACTCGCTCGATATAATCTTATTAGTCGGATAGAAACTCCGATAAACTCTATATTCATAGAAATTCATAGATTTTTCCCTGAAATGGAATCTTTCCAATTTCTGTGATAGCTCCTGAACTTCACATTCATATTTTAGGAAAAATTGATCACTCAGGAGGATTTATAAAACAAAACCTGTTCAATTTCAATGTCTCTTAAAAAAGAGGCTAAAATTCATATTCAGTAATTAGAAAAAGATTACAAAATATTTTAATGAAATTTACACTTCTCTATGAAAGACAAAAATCACTGGTATATGGATTATCTGGCATATAATTTTTCAAAGGCAGAATTTATTTTTAATTTATGTCATTTCACATTACTAAACCATGTGTCCTGTGAAAAGATATTAGACCAAAGAGCATGACAACTGAATTTAGGAAGAGGAATCAATCAAACAAAAAGCAAGAGTTAGAAAATACTTTTATCTGCTTTATAAGGCAGGTTAGAAAATGGGTGACCAAATATAGTTCAAGAGGTGTAGTATAATAAATGCAAAGAGATTAAGAAAAATTCCAGCAAAATAAGTTAAAACAATTCCTGGTCATTGCCAGAAGAAAGAATGTGATTTTACACTGGGAGTTTAGGGTTACATAAGATAAATGAAAAAAGGCTGGTCAAAAACATATTATTTCTACTTGGGGTAGGTTTATTTCTCCCTTCCAATCGTGAATAGAAACACATAGTTAGCTTTTTATGAGGTGGTGGCATTTGTTTGTACAGGAATGGGGTTGTATTACAATGTGATTCATGCCAGCTTCAGTAAAGATGTTCACGTCATATGGTAACCATGACTGTAGGTATGAAGTTGAAAATGGTTATATGTAATCACTGAATGTTGGAGATCAAAAATGTAGTAAATTATCTGTTCCACCACTTAATTTTATAGGTGCAGAAACTGACATCATTCTTATTATAAATAGCACATATCTATTAACTTCTACTATGCCCAGAGCACTAAAGGCTTATATAGAAAGCAAGACCCCATCTATTTGTTTCGTATCTTGCTCTAGTATAAAAATCAGTGTAGTAGCAATAGGAGGGATTAATCAAGGAAAAGAGTTGAGTATAGAACCATTTAGTCTCAAAGTTCTAAATGGGAACATTGGTGGTGTGGTATGGAGCACTTTTCATTTTCACTTAACACCGGCTGATGTTAGAATACTCTTGAGTCTTGAAGAGGTTAAGCGACTTGTTCCATTCACACAGTACACAATCAGAAGATCTGGGTATAAAACTCCTATCACTCATTCCTAGACCAGTTCTTTTTATTTTATACCATGCTGCTTTTCAGAATCAATTAAGGCTCTTTGTCTTTGTCTTTTTTTCTAAAAAAAAAGGTATTTTATAATAGCTCAAGAATAGAAATATTAGATGGTAGAGAGATGACACTATGGAGTAGTGATTTTAAATACACAATAAATAAGTATAAATATGTTAAAGTTCTTTTAAGTATCTGGACCAGAGACTTATAATTGGAGTAAGTCACATTTGCTTCCTAGTTGTTTTTTGTTTCCCACATTCAACTGAGTTAATATACTTTCTGGGTTTCTACATCTGCTATACTCATTGTGTCTTCTTTATTCCATGCGTATTATCTTAGTTGAGCTCTTATTATACATCACTTGGACCAAGGCAATATCTTCCTGATTAGTTTCTGTATAGTTCTGTATGACTCATTTCTCTGGCCTTTGACCTCTGTCTTTATAAGGAGCTATCATGAGAATTGTCCCAATACTCAGCTCTTGTTATGCCATTTTCCTGCCCCAAAGCTTTCAATAGCTCCTTACTGCTTATTGCATTAAGGGTGTACTCCGTTGGCTAGTATTCAAAGCATACAAATTTTCCAAATCTTTCTTTCACTATCACTCTATATATATCCAGTGCCCCCAGCCAAACTGTACTCTGAACAACCCTATGGTTCCCCTCCCTCCATACCTTTGCTCATACTATTTCTATTGCTGAGAATGCCATCCCTGTGATCTGGGCACCACAGTCTGAACCCATATAAAATGTTAGCTTCTCTTTTCAATCTCTCTTATTTTCCCCAACCAATAGTGACTTCTGTGTTGACACCACACAGTGTTGTACTTTTATTTTTTCACATTCTACTTTTTAGATGAATTATAGATGAATATGACTCATGCCCCTAGAAGCTTTTTGAAGAGGGGAACATTTTTAATTCAATTTTAATTTCTATTTTATACCATGTAGCCTATGACTTGCATATGGTAGGCAAGCAGCACATTTAGACCCTATTTCTAAACTTACTTAAAAACAACCCAAACTGGATTAAGTACTTAAATATAAGACCACAAATAATAAAACTACTAGAAGAAAACATACAGGAAACATTTTATGGCACTGGTCTGGGCAATGGATTTTTCTTGGGGTGATAAGACCTCAAAGGCACAGGCAACAAAAGTGAAAGTAGACAAAGGGGATTATATAAAACTAAAAACCTTCTGCACAGCAAAGGAAACAATCAAATCAACAGAGTGAAGAGACAACCTAGAGAATGGGAGAAAATATTTTCTTTTTTTTTTGGTACCCTTTTTTTATTATACTTTAAGTTCTAGGGTACATGTGCACAGCGTGCAGTTTTGTTACACATGTATACATGTGCCATGTTGCTGTGCTGCACCCATTAACTCGTCATTTACATTAGGTATATCTCCTAATGCTATCCATCCCTCCTCCCCCCACCCCACGACAGGCCATGGAGTGTGATGTTTCCCTTCTTGTGTCCAAGTGTTCTCATTGTTCAATTCCCACTATGAGTGAGAACATGCAGTGTTTGGTTTTCTGTCCTTGTGATAGTTTGCTGAGAATGATGGTTTCCAGCTTCATCCATGTCCCTACAAAGGACATGAACTCATCATTTTTTATGGCTGCATAGTATTCCATGGTGTATATGTGCCACATTTTCTTAATCGAGTCTATCATTGTTGGACATTTGGCTTGGTTCCAAGTCTTTGCTGTTGTGAATAGTGCTGCAATAAACATATGTGTGCATGTGTCTTTATAGCAGCATGATTTATAATCCTTTGGGTATACACCCAGTAATGGGATGGCTGCATCAAGTGGTGTTTCTGGTTCTAGATCCCTGAGGAATCACCACACTGTCTTCCACAATGGTTGAATTAGCTTATAGTCCCACCAACAGTGTAAAAGTGTTCCTATTTCTCCACATCCTCTCCAGCACCTGTTGTTTCCTGACTTTTTAATGATCACCATTCTAATTGGTGTGAGATGGTATCTCATTGTGGTTTTGATTTGCATTTCTCTGATGGCCAGTGATGATGAGCACTTTTTTTCATGTGTTTGTTGGCTGCATAAAGGTCTTCTTTTGAGAAGTGTCTGTTCATATCCTTTGCCCACTTTTTGATGGCATTGTTTGTTTTTTGTTGTAAATTTGTTTGAGTTCATTGTAGATTCTGGATATTAGCCCTTTGTCAGATGAGTAGATTGCAAAAATTTGGGAGAAAATATTTTCAAACTATGCATCTGACCAGGGGTTAATATCCAGAATATATAAGGAACTTGAACAACTCAACAGTGAATAATAATAATAAATCCAATTAAAAATAGGTAAAAGACCTGAATAGATATTTCACAAAAGAAAACATACAAATTGCCAACACATATATGAAGAAGTGCTCAGCATCACTAATCATCAGGAAGTGCAAATCAAAACCGCAATGAGATACCATATCACCCCAATTAGAATGGCTATTATCAAAAATACAAAAAAAATAACAAATGCTGGTGTGGATGTGGAAAAAGGGAACTCATACAAGGTTGGAGGGAATGTAAAGTAGTATAGCCTTTATGGAAAACAGTATGGAGGGTCCCCTAAAAATTAAAAATAGAACTACCATATGATCCAGGAATCCCACTATGGAGTATATATCCAAAGGAAATGAAATCAGTATGTTGAGGAGATATCTGCACTTCCATGTTTATTGCAGCGCTATTCACAACAGCCAACATGTGAAAACAATCTAAGTGTCCATCAATGGATGAATGGATAAAGAAAATGTGACACACACTCACACACACACACACACACACACAATGAAATACTATCAGCCATGAAAAAGAATGAAATACTATCATGTGCAGCAACATGGATGAACCTGGAGGACGTTATGTTAAGTGAAATTAACCAGGCACGGAAAGACAAATAGCACATTCTCTCACTCCTATGTGAAATCTAAAGAAGTTGATCTCATAGAAGTAGAGAGTAGAATAGTGGCTAGCAGAGGCTGGGGAGGGTGAGAGGAGGGGAGGATAGGCAGAGATTGGTCTACAGGTACAAAGTTACAGGTAGATAGGAGGCATAAGATTTGGTATTCTAATGTACAGTAGGGTGACTATGGTTCGTAATTTCTTATCGTATATTTCAAAATAGCTATCAGAGAAGATTTTAAATGATCTTACCATGAAGAAATGATAAATGTATGAGGTGACAAATATGCTAAACACCCTGACTTGATTATTACAAAATGTATACATGTATGGAAACATCACACTGCACCCCATAAATATGTACAATTATGTGTCAGTTTTTTTAATTAAAAAATTAATTTAATACAAAATATTAGAATGAGTAAATAAAACCAAAGCTTTTTGCAAGGCCAAAGAACAGATATTTATTAGAAAATAAACATGCCACGAAATCTTAGATAGGAAGAAGGAAATTGCTTCTTTTACAAAGACTTCAGAATGGCCCAGGTCTTAATAGATGAGCCCGGTTCTCGGTTCCCAGCTTGGTTGATGTGGGGTCTTGTGGGCTCAGGGCAGGAGGTTTGTTAAGGTAGAGAAATGGGAGTGTGACTTTTTCAGAAGGTGAGTTACGTGTTCCGGGCAGTCAGTGCACTGCTCAGCAGGAGGAGGTCCTGCAGGTGGTGCTGCAGGGGGTCGGCTGGCCGCAGGGGGGCCGGCAGCAGGGGGACTGCACAGACACAGGCTGGCAGCAGGTGGTGGCCCAGCAGCAGGGCCTGCACACCACAGCCGTGCACGACGTGGGGCAGCAGGTGATGGGGCGGCAGCAGCCTTCCTGCAGGCAGCAGGGGTCGCAGCACACCGGGCGGCGGCAGGGCTCGCAGATGGGGCGCGTGCAGCGGGGCACGCATGTGACGGGGCGGCACACGGTGGTCTGGCAGGTCACGGGGCGGCAGCAGCAGGGGTCGCGGCAGCAGCAGGGCTGGCAGCAGCCTCCCCCATAGCTCAGGCAGGAGAAGGTGGAGCCGCAGCAGGAGCCGGTCATGGTAGTGTCTGAGGCTGGTGTGGGTTGGGCTGTTGAGAGGAGCTGGGTGTTCTCGGGTGTGAATGTCCTCGTTCCATTCTGGGCCCTTTATATACCTTGGCCGGGTGCAGGTGACCCTTTTCGTTTACCTTTTGGCCAATTAAGTAGAATTTTGTTTTGACTAATGGTTGCTTGTGACACACTCATTATCTCATTAAAGAGCTCTTGTTGCATCTCTAAGTATGGATGTACTCACACTGGGTGAAAATCTAAGAACTCATCGTCATTTGAGGTGATAGTAGCTCTTGATGCTTATTTTGAGTAGATAGCACTGGATCAAATCTGGACAAAACGGTCTAAAAAAACTTCAGTTTTTTAAAGAAATTAAAAACATAGAGAAGTACATAGAACACTGAGTAGAGCCTATCCTGACCCCAGTAGGGGACTCAAGTCCTTGGAAGCACCTACATGTGAAACGTGAATCACGTGAGTGTTAGACAAGCCCTCATGTGTAGTCTGCTTAGGAATGTGTTTGATTATCACTTGATATAGTGGGATACATAGGCCTTGAATAGGATAGCAGCTCATAGAGTTGTACAGGACACACAAAAATTTTTGCAAACCACTGAGTATTGGAATAAAACCTCCAAGACTGCCTTGCATGTTTTCTTTTCTCTAGTTCAGGTTGTGTGCAACTCTGGTCTTTCTGGTCATAAAATGATGATTTTTATCTCTGAAACATGTCATTTTTTAGCCTTGCCTTTCTTGTGCATGTAATGAAGAATTCTGTAATGGGAAATTTTTCTGAATATACCTTGTTGGCCAGGCGCAGTGGCTCACACCTGTAATCCCAACGCTTGGGGAGGCCAAGGCAGGTGGACCACCTGAGCTTGGGAGTTCAAGACCACCATGGGCAACATGGTGAAACCTCAACTCTAATAAAATACAAAAAATTAGCAGGGTGTGGTGGCAGGTGCCTGTAGTCCCAGCTATGCGGGAGGCTGGGGAATGAGAATCACTTGAGCCCCAGAGGCGGAGGTTGCAGTGAGCCGAGATCATGCCACTGCCCTCCAGCTTGGGCTACAGAGTGAGACTCCATCTCAAAAAAGAAATATGCATATATGCCTTGACATAGGTGCTCTGACTAGCAAGTGACAAGAAAGGGGTTTTCCACCAACATTGCACACATATCCAGAACACTGTTCAGGGGAGACACATTGGGAGGCTGCCCAGTGTTCTGCTGTGGCACTGCTAAAAGTGTGATGGACACGCTTCTTCAGGAAGTGTTGCCAGGGGCAGTTCAGGAACTGCATGGGGGAAACAGTCCCATTACTTTCCAGCTTTACTCCTCCTGTTAGTCACCAGACAGGGTTTTGAATCACTTCAGGATCATTTTCTTTATTTGAAAGAATGTGCCTTGGGCCCAGACATCTAAAGCTCCCCAAATGGAACTTCAAGCATAATTTCAAAACTTTAAAAGGAATGTAAATTGACTGAACCCATAGTCACAATTAGGGAAAAAGAAGAGGGAGACATCAGGCACAATCTCATTGCTAGAGACCTTTGAGTCTCCTGTTTTACATTCTTTTCTTTGTTTATGGACATGGGATTTTTGTTTTTCAAAGTGGTAACCAGAGGTAACTAGGTAAAAAGTTGTATATTCTGCTCTTTTCGAGACATATTATCTCATAATTTATTTTCATGCTGCTGTGGGGTCTTCATGATAATCACATTTTATGCAATGGGAGCCTCTTTGGAAGACTGAAATCATCACGTTAACAAGACTCATTTCTCTACTGCAGAAACTTTGAACCCAAGGTCATTCTAAAGAGATCTGTCTCTCCCCTTTATAAAGATTTGTCTCTCCCCTTTATAAGGATCTGTCTCTCCCCTTTATAAAGATCTGTCTCTCCCCTTTATAAAGATCCAAAAAGATAGTCTATGCATCACTCAGTAAACCTTTCTAGTGTTTATTCACTCTAAGGCACTTATCCACACCCCATAGCCAAACTTCATTTTCAGGCAGAGAAAATATGGGTGATGCTTCAGTTATTCATGCCCCAGAGTTGTGAGAGCACAGACAGCTCTGCAGTTTGACACTGGTGGCAAGTCACATCCTATTTTCTGACCCCACTTATTCTGAAACTGGACAATGCTCATTTAAAGCTCTGCCACTTACTGGCTGTGTGTCCTTGGGCCATAATAATAGTTCATATCAGCATTGTTGTAAGGATTACGTGAGCTAATATTTGTCAAGTGCTAAGAACAAACAGTGTCTGGCACTTAGTGTCTTGTATTTGTTAAATATATATATATTTAAATATATATAGTAAATATATATATATACGCACACATATATAGTAACATGACCTTTTACTATATATAGTAAAATATATGTAATATAGGTATATATACATATATTACATATATAGTAAAATATATGGTATATATACTATACATGTATACAGTATATATACTATACATGTATATACTATATATACTATACGTGTATATAGTATATATATTACATATATAGTAAAATACATAGTATATATATACTATACATGTATATAGTATATATATTACTATATATGGTAATATATATAGTATATATGTATATATACATATTTTATATAGTATATATGTATATATACATATATTATATAGTATATATGTATATATACTATATTATATATTATATATATTTTACTATATATAGTATATATATTTTCTATATGTATGTATATTTTCTATATATGTGACATATATATAGATATATATCTCTCTATATATAGAGAGAGATATGTATCTATATATAGAGAGATATATATCTATATATGTCATATATATAGAAAATATATATACTATATATATTTACTGTATGTATACTATATGTATATATAGTAAAAAGTCGTGTTACATTGGTACTTTCTAAATTCTAAACTTTAAGTTTAGAATGAAGACCAACGTATTTGTTATGGCAAATGGTCAGTTCTCCACTCAGTCACCAAATAACACACATGAGATAACATTGTTCAGTGGTAAGTTCCATTAATAGCATGAAATAAAAGCACCTGGAAGGAAGAAATAGAGCACCTTCTCACTGAGCACTTACTTCTGTTAAGGGAGTCAGGCTATTGTTGAACTGACAGAAGGCACATCTGTCAGGACTGTGTATAACAACAAGACCCCTACTGAGAACCCCACAGCCCATGCAATACAGAATGGGGTCTTAGAGAAGCATCCTTAAAAAAAAAAGCCTTCAATTTGATTTAGACGGATTTCTCGTGGTGATGGACAACAGATTTTGTGTAACATTATAAACAAATTTTTTTTCATTATTTCAACTTTTCCTTTAGATTCATGTGGTATGTTGTGTGATGTGCCAGTTTGTTATGTGGGTATATTGTGTGATGCTGAGGTTTGGGGTATGATTGATCCTGTCACCCAGGACTGAGTGTAGACCCAGTAGTTTTTCAGCCTGTGTCTCCCTCCCTCTCTCCCCGCTCTAGTAGTCCCCAGTGTCTACTGTTGCCATCATTATGTCAATGAGTACCTGATGTTTAACTCCCATTTGTCAGTGAGAACATGCGACATTTGGTTTTCTGTTCCTGGGTTAATTTGCTTAGGATAATGGCTCCCAGCTGCATCCACATTACTGTGAAGGACATGATTTCATTGTTTTTTTATGGCTGAGTAGTATTCCATGGTGTATGTGTACCATATTTTCTCTATCCAGTCCACCACTGACGGGAACCTAGGTCGATTCCATGTCTTTGCTATTGTGAATTGTACTGTGACAAACATGCAAGTGCATGTGTCTTTTTGGTAGAATGAGTTGTTTTCTTTTGGCTACAGACCAAGTAAAGGGATTGCTGGGTCAAATTATAGTTCTACTTTAAGTTGCTGAAAAATCTCCACACTGCTTTCCATGGTGGCTGAACTAATTTACATTCCCATCAACAGCATATAAGCATTCTCTCCTCTCGACAGCCTTGTCAGCATCTGTTGTTTTTTTACTATTTTTTTCTTTATTCTGAAAGTATGGGGCTTCAATTACTGAGCTTTTTAATAATAGCCATTCTGACTGGCGTAAGATGGTATCTCATTGTGGTTTTGATTTTGCATTTCTTTGATGAATAATGATGTTTGTTGGCTGCTTGTATGTCTTGTTTTGAGAAGTGATTGTTCAAGTCCTTTGCCCACTTTTTAATGGGGTTATTTGTTTTTGCTTTTTCAATTGTTTAAGTTCCTTATAGATTCTGGATTTTAGGCCTTTGTTGGATGCACAGTTTGTGAATATTTTCTCTCATTCTGTAGGTTGTCTGTTTACTGTGTTCATAGTTTCATTTACTGTGCAGAAGCTCTTTAGTTTAATTAGGTCCCACTTGTCAATTTTTGTGTTTGTTGCAATTGCTTTTGAGGACTTAGTCATAAATTCTTTCCCAAGGTTGATGTTCAGAATGATGTTTTCCAGATTTTCTCCTAGGGTTTTTATAGTTTGAGGTCTTACATTTAAATCTTTAATCCATCTTGAGTTAATTTTTCTATATGGTGAAAGGTCAGGGTCTAGTTTCAATCATCTACATAGAGCTAGCCAGCTATCCCAGCACCACTTATTGAATAGGGAATCCTATCCTCATTGCTTATTTTTGTTAATGTTATCAAAGATTAGATTGTTGTATGAGCATGGCTTTATTTCTGGGTTCTCTATTCTGTTCCTTTTGTCTATGCCACTTTATATTTTACAACTTTCTGTTTTTGTACCAGTACCATGCTGTTTTGTTTACTGTAGTCTTATAGCATAGTTTGAAGTCAGGTAATGTGATGCCTTCAGTTTTCTTTTTATTTAGGATTGCTTTGGCTATTTGGGCTCTTTTTGGTTCCATATGAATTTCAGAATAGTTTTTTTCTAGTTCTGTGAAAAATGATATTGGTAGCTTGATAGAAATAGCATTGAATCTGTAGATTGCTTTGGGCAGTGTGGTCATTTTAATGATACTGATTCTTCCAGTCCATTGGCATGGGATGTTTTTCCCTTCATTTGTGTCACTTATCATTTCTTTAAGTCATGTTCTGTAGTTTTCTCTGTAGAGATTTTTCACTTCCTTGGTTAGATGTATTCCTAGGGAGTGTGTGTGTGGCTATTGAAGTGTAAAATAAAGTTGTAAAATGTACAACCGTTTTGTGATTAACATGTCTCTCACCATACTAAGAAGTGTTTGACTTGAGGTCTAAATGCAGGAAACTTGTATTCTCCAGGGTCTTTTCTGAACTTTTGGGATTATAATTACATTAGTGAGTAACTTATTTACTCTTACATTACCCATGTTTCTTTAACTTCAAAAACAGAGGTAATTGGCCAGAGTTTGCCTAAGGCTTCTTCCACCTCTAACACCCTGGGCGTTCTATGATGTTCTAACAGGTGTCGGATCAGTAAACACGCTATTAGGCTGGGAATATAAGTTTCAACCCAGATGCAGCCTCCTAGCCTGTTTCTTGTTGCAGAACATTTCTCAGGTGTTCAATGCATGCCTGGAATTCTGGGCACAAGTGACTCTGTACATATGATAAAGACATAGTTGTACCCATCTTCCTGACTCAGCTGTGCTCCATAAATGTCATTTACAATGATTATAAGAAAACTACTCAGACTTAAGTTATGAGAACGATATAAGAGGATTATTCTGCATCTTGCTTTGAGTATCTCTAGATAAAATAGAGAGACAATCTCCCAGAAGGAAATATCACAAAGACCATGACTTCTATGCTAGGAGTATTGAGTTTATTAGAAAGCAGACAACATGATATAGGAGTTAGACTGGAGTCCTAGGAAAAGTATTTTTCATCTGTGTTTGGTCTGAAAAAGTGTCTTCAATGCATAGTGTGAGCTAGTATGAAGAGATCAGAAATGGGCTTCTCAAGGAAACGTGTATTGCTCTGTGGCGAAGCCCTGAGGGGCAGTGGGATGGACCTGGCCATCTTCTGAGGGGCCTTTCGTGATAACGGGCTGCTCAGCAGGAGGAGGTCCTGCAGGTGGTGCTGCAAGGGGTCGGCTGGCCGCAGGGGGGCCGGCAGCAGGGGGACTGCACAGACACAGGCTGGCAGCAGGTGGTGGCCCAGCAGCAGGGCCTGCACACCACAGCCGTGCACGACGTAGGGCAGCAGGTGATGGGGCGGCAGCAGCCTTCCTGCAGGCAGCAGGGGTCGCAGCACACCGGGCGGCGGCAGGGCTCGCAGATGGGGCGCGTGCAGCGGGGCACGCAGGTGACGGGGCGGCACACGGTGGTCTGGCAGGTCACGGGGCGGCAGCAGCAGGGGTCGCAGCAGCAGCAGGGCTGGCAGCAGCCTCTCCCGTAGCTCAGGGAGGAGAAGGTGGAGCCGCAGCAGGAGCCGGTCATGGTGGTGTCTGAGGCTGGTGTGGGTTGGGCTGTTGAGAGGAGCTGGGTGTTCTCAGGTGTGAATGTCCTCCTCCCTCTCTGGGCACTTTATATACGCTGGCTGGGAGCTGATGACCCCCAGGACACGAGGTCATTTCCTTGTTTTCACTTATCCTTCCTGAAATAACACAAGCAGATCAGTAAGTTTTCTAGGCATTGTTTAGATGCTCAGGTACACATAAAAGTCTATTTTCCTTATTTAGTGTAGACCCATTATATTTTGCTATTTATGGTTCAAATATGAATTTAATGACCCTAACTTCAAAGTCTCCAATTATCGTTATAATTCAATGATGCTTTTGCTAGTTGCTGTTTTGATAGCACAAAGTAGCTGTTGTGCTCTGCATGCTCTGAGGGTTATTACTTGCTAGCAGTTGAAGTGAAGTGATCACCTCAAGTTGTTAGCATTCTTTGCCTCTGCTAAGCTTCCTGGGCAAAACAAGTTGAGGATAATACTACAGGGATAGTTTAAAAGTCAGGATTTCTCAGTAAAAGAAGAATTTTCCCGTCCCCTTTTTGGAGGTACAAGAATGTGTTTTAGTAGGTTTCCATCATCCAGTGGTTTTTGTCTTAGAGATATGTTCATTGATTTCTATGGTTGTATCTTTCCAGACCAAGGTAAATTTCACTGTAATCTTCATGATAGCCAGTATCATTAAGTGCTAACTATGCTCCAGGCATCATATTAAAAAATACATGCATTAATCTAATCTTCATAACATTCTTAGGATGTGGATAGTGTTTATTTCTCATTTCACACATACGGAACCAGATAAGTGACTTGCCCAAGGTCATGTACCTAGTAAGTGTTGGAGCCAATACTCATTCCAGAAATATCTGTGGGAGCATTATTTATCAGCCCAAAAAGCTGAAGAACTCACTGTAGCTAAAGAATGGATTGTAGGTACCACATTCCTAGGTATTAAGGAATGTCTATTTTGTTTAGGAGCTTTTACAGTGTATTTACTTTGAAAACAGTTGTTATTTGTGATATGTCTAATTTTTAGAGTCGGTTGAAAGGACTCTATGTCTTACCAATAGCCTCAGGAATGGGAAGAATTACCTTGTATTCAGCCTTCTGAAAATGTCGAAACATACCCTAAGGAGATAGTGTCATAGTTGGGCATAACTGAATGATCATGGGGTATTGTGAACAAAGCCACCAATATGGTGAGGAAGTCAAACAAGTCTATGTAGATGAAGGTTGCAGTCTTGCGGTGTGACAAAACCCTTCAGTAGTGATCCCAGTTGAACGTGTTCTCGGGCATCATCTGGCCCATACCTCAGTGTCTTCAACATCTCCCCGTGTGCTATGCTGGGGCTCATTTCTGCTTATGGAACCAACTGTCATTTTTAATTGTTTCAAACTGTCATGACTTGTAGGCAAAATATGCCACTCAATCACTTTTGAGTCTTTGCCTCTTAATTTACTTTGTCTTGACCTTTTCCTTTACAACTAAGTCTGTTCTATTAGGTTGGTGCAAAAAGTAATTGCGGTTTTTGGCATTACTTTCAATGGCAAAAGCTGCAATTATTTTTGCACCAACCTAATAGATCTGAAGTTGAAGGTTCAAGTGTAAGCCTTCTTATTGATCACACCACTTGCATGGTTTCTTACAGGCTTACCCAGATCTGCACCAGCCACTCCAGCCAACCAGAGAATGGGGTGACTCTGGGAATAAGTGAGATCCAATAATAATGATAGGTTTGGGGGCAAACAAGGCATTGTCCATTTGAGAAAACACTTTTAAATAAGGAAGTCTCTAGAAGGCTAACAAGAAAAACTCTAAGGGGAGAAAAACAGATATACTTAACGAATTTTGAAAACAGTGATCAAGAATATGTAGAAAGAAATTAGGCTTGTGAGCCTATCTATTGGTTAATTATCAAACCGTTTACAAAGATAAGACTCCATTGTGCATGTACTGAAAATGTAAAGGTTTTGAATATAACAGTCTTCTTATTGAGAAACTTTTACCACATTTCCAGAAAAAAGATCTTTCTTCATGATTGGTTTATTGTTTTATTTTAAGAATATGCATATCCAGCATGAGTTGAGAGTTGGGATGGAATGATGATGTCTTTCTCTCTTCTAACCAATCCCCTTAGAACTTATTCATTTATCATTCAACACATCATTTCTGATTATACTCAATGTGCCAAATATTGTGCAGGTCAGTGGGAATCTAGTAGTGAACAAAGTTAGTTGAGGTCCTGGCCCTCAATGTAAATTAGCTCAGCCATTGTGGAAAGCAGTCTGGCAATTTCTGAAAGTATTTAAAATAGAATTACCATTTGATCCAGCAATCCTATTATTGGGTATGGACCCAGAGGGACAGAAATCATTCTACCATAAAGACATATACATGCATATGTTTATTGCAGCACTGTTCAAAGTAGCAAAGATATGGAATCAACCTAAATACCCATCAAGGGTGGACTGGATAAAGAAAATGTGGTACACATACACCATGGAATACTATACAGCCATAAAAAAGGAAATTATGTCCTTTGTAGCAATGTGAATGAAGCTGGAGGCCATTATCCTAAGCAAACTAACACAGATACAGAAAACCAAATACGGCATGTTCTCACTTATAAGTGGTAGCTAAACATTGAGTACATATAGACACAAATAAGGAAACAACAGATACTGAAGCCTACTTGAGGGGAGATGGTGGGAAGAGGGTGAGGATAAAAAAACCACCTATCTGTTACTATGCTTTTGTTTAATTAAATTAATTAATTAATTTTTTGAGACGGAGTCTCACTCTGTCATCCAGGCAGGAGTGCAATGGTGCAATCTTGTCTCACCAAAGCCTCTGTCTCCCAGGCTCAAGCGATTCTCCTGATTCAGCCTCCTGAGTAGCTTGGATTACAGGTGCATGCCACCATGCCCAGCTAATTTTTGTATTTTTAGTAGAGACAGGGTTTCGCCATGTTGGCCAGGCTGGTCTTGAATTCCTGGCCTCAAGTGACCTACCCATCTCAGCCTCCTAAAGTGCTGGGATTACAGGCATGAGCCACTGCACCTGGCCATCTGCTACTATGCTTATTACCTGGGTGATGAAATAATCTGTATACCAAAACCCTGTGACACACAATTTACCTGTATAACAAACCTGCACATGTACCCCTGAACTTGAAATAAATTTAAATTAAAAAGAATAAAGACCCCTGCCCTCACAAAGTTTCCCTTGCCTCATTTCTCTCAATGGGCAGGTAGATATGCCCAGGAATACATGCTGAACAATCAAAGAAACCTCTTTTCTATCACATGCTAGGAACTAAAAAGATATTTCTCAGGGAAACGATAGTGGTTAGCCTTCCTTACCAACCTACAAGTATTTAACAATATCAAAAATATATGCAGTATGGATTAATGTTATCGGCATTTCAACCGCATTGGAGTTGTTTAAATGGTAAGATGTATGCGGAGCTCAAAACTAGGATGATTACAACCAAGGCTTCATCTCTCCCTGTCTTCTCAGCAGCAGCCACTCCACTGGAAGTAGAACTGGCCGTGGTGGTGCTGACGGGAACCATGAAGAAGACGGGATAGGATGGGATAGTGGTTCGTCCAGCATAGGATGTTCAGTGGCTAGGGATTCCCGGGTCCTGTTTGACATCAATTACCGCACAGTTTTCTACATTGGTGAGCAAATAGGGCTATAACTTAACTTAGACTTCCTCCCCCTTATCATGTGTGTGAGTTATTCGTAAGTCAAGTTTATGTTTACAGAGACCTACTGTAGTCTCACCATTTCCTCAGCATCACCATAAAACCTGCGACTCGAAATATGAAGGTGAATCACATGAGATGATCAGATTTATTTGAAATGCTGTTAAAATTATAGACCTTCCACCTGAGTTATTCCTATTCTAAAGCTCAAAAATGGCCCTTAGAAAATCCCTCCTTTCGTTCTTCTGATTCTGCATGCTGTAATGTAAGCTAAATATGAGCTTTTGAAGAGTGATAAACAATAAATAAAAAGAAATGTTTGCTTCCCCAGAAATATAATTTTATTTTTTTACAGTGCAAAAATACAGCATACAAATATTATCCTGGAAGAAAAAATCTCATCTGAGAACCTTGAAATAGTAGAAAAAAGGGTGATGAGTCAGTGGGACAGAGTTCTATTCAAGAGGAGCTTTGATTTTTATTTACTCGGTTTTTTTTTTTCAAGCTGGGAATTCAAATGATGAAAGCTGGAATTTTTCTCAAGATTGTCAGAGAGGGCCAGGATTAGCTGCATAATTATGTGGGGAAATAGATAGGATGTTATTGTTGAATTCGTGCTTGAGGATCAGCTAGGCTGCAAAGGTGGAGTCTCTCATCTGATCCAGAAGGGGTAGAAGAGTCTGCACAAGCTTCTGTGCACCTGGGAATATTTCGTGCCTTGAGGGGAGAGGTGAGGTCTCAGCAGGAGGAGGTCCTGCAGGTGGTGCTGCAAGGGGTCGGCTGGCCGCAGGGGGGCCGGCAGCAGGGGGACTGCACAGACACAGGCTGGCAGCAGGTGGTGGCCCAGCAGCAGGGCCTGCACACCACAGCCATGCACGACGTAGGGCAGCAGGTGATGGGGCGGCAGCAGCCTTCCTGCAGGCAGCAGGGGTCGCAGCACACCGGGCGGCGGCAGGGCTCGCAGATGGGGCGCGTGCAGCGGGGCACGCAGGTGACGGGGCGGCACACGGTGGTCTGGCAGGTCACGGGGCGGCAGCAGCAGGGGTCGCGGCAGCAGCAGGGCTGGCAGCAGCCTCCCCCATAGCTCAGGCAGGAGAAGGTGGAGCCGCAGCAGGAGCCGGTCATGGTGGTGTCTGAGGCTGATGTGGGTTGGGCTGTTGAGAAAAGCTGGGTGTTCTCAGGTGTGAATGTTCTCGTTCCATTCTGGGCCCTTTATATACCCTGGCTGGGTGCTGATGACCCCCAGGACATGAGGTCATTTCCTGGAGTTGTAGCTGCCCGTTGAAATGAGAATTCTGGATTTAACTGCTGAGGCACCGATCCCTAAATAACTAAAGGATGCTTTGTTTTCTATCTGTCTGCCTTTTCCCTAGAACTGAATACCTGGTCATGTATATCATCAGAACAATTGCTCATGTATCAGCTAGTCCTTCCAGGCCATGCAATGTGAGAGTGTGCAAGTTTGAAGAATCCAGCCACCATCACACTATCGTGTTGTTCGCTGCCATCCATGACTTAAGCATGAGACTGGAATGTTCATGAGTCACAGGCCGGGTTTCTGATTGGCATTGAGATCAAGCAAGAATTTCTAAAAAACCAAAATGGCTCATAAGAGCAGATGTGTATTGATTCTGCTATGGAAAGAATGGCCCAGTGTTTAATGACACAGTGCCTAACCTTGTTTATAAGAAAATCATCACCAAAGCTGCTAGACTGATTTTATTTTAGTAATCTGAGTTGGTTTATAACTCATTAACACTTATGAGATGCTTATTATGTAGACGATACTGTACTATTTGGGGGTGGAGAGGGAAAGGAGGGAAAGGAAAGGAAAATAATTTTCAAATAGTTTCCTATCACATAGCAATCACAAATTTTAGTAAGGCAAGACAAAGATAAATCAAGCAATTAAAGGGAAAGAACTTTCCTGGGAACAATAAGGTCAAACTAAATGGGGATTTCATTCATTCTGTGCCTTTCTGAATGCCCTTCCTTGATTATTGTCCCAGAAATAAAATTGAAATTGGGCTATTTCTTACTTTCTTGCTTTGACATATGCACTTTGTATTACATACTTCAAAATCTATGGACAATATCTACAAAGGAATCAATTATCTTTCTGTCACAGCTGCTTTAGTTTGTTGGCTGAGGGTTTTGTTTGCTTATGAGGTGGGAAGGTGGCATTATGAAAAAGACAAGGGGAATTAGTTCAGCTGGTGACCAATAAAATAGCTTTGTCTTTTCCAGCCATAGCGAAGGCGAATAGGAATACAGAAAATAAATTTAGAGTTGGAAGGTAGATTAAAGATAACATTGTCCAAGGAATGCTGATGGTCTTCAGTGCGAATTTACCTCTGAGGTGTGTTTTGTTTTGTTTTCTCTTTTTAAAAATACATGCTTTGGTCTATCATATCCCTGATCTTTGAAGGCCTTTGAGCCTATGATCCATCATAGTCCATCACAGTTTTTGGAAGACCAGATTTACACAATGAGTTCCTCCAAAGTCGTACGGATCGAAGAGTGGCAAATATTTGACAACACCACTGGTCTTCTGTGGAGTAGAAACACTGGTGATGTCTCCTAGTCTTTTTCCAACTCAAGTCACTCAAAATACATAACATGTAGCAGTAGTTATTAAAAAGTTTTATTCTCTTTAGTGAAATAAAATAAGTACTCACTTGATACATGATTTAGCATACCGTTCTTTGTTTTGGAAATGTATACAGAGATGCCAAACTAAAAAGAGAATATGTCTTTAAACCCACTGCTTTTGTTAACAAAAGAACACAGTACTAAGAAATACTGTTTTCTAAAATTATAGGCTGTCAGAACAGAAACCTTGCTCTTCCAAGCCACATCAGTAAGAAGGAAACATTCCACTCTTGCCTAGACAGGACCTAAGTCATTTGGACAGAGAAGCAACCTCAGTACACAACCCAGGTACAGAATTTCAGACAAGTGACTTTCAGACACAACATTCCCCATTTGTCTTAACTATACAGTTTCCAGTGAAAGAGGACCATAAGTCTGTTTCACAGCTCAGGTCTGGTGTTAATTATTTTTTATACACAGCCCTGTTTTTCCTTAAGCCTATGAAAACACTATGTCATGTAATTTTACCCCACCATTCCTCAACATTTTATAATAACATTTCTCCTCCTTTGTTTGGGAGGATGCCCCATGGTCCTCAGCCATGTGGTCTCCCTTGCTGTAGCACATTAATAGTCCTAAGCTATTAGACAAGAGGTGTATCCCTGGTCTTTACCACATGGACTTTTTTAGTCATATTATTCAAGTTCCACACATTCTTCAAGTGCATAATCACCGGATGGAAATAAGTAAATCTGAAGCACAGTGAAAATAACTTGTGAGATTTTTGTAGTTGGATAGATAAAGAACGTAGTGTTGGTGACCCTTTGTGATGGTGGGCCATGCCCTCTTCTTAATAGTTTTATGAATTATATTTTGTTAGGAACTAGTCTGGAAGCCACTAGATGTTAGGAAATTTATTAAAATTCTGAAATTAGAATATACATTGCTTAAGGACTTCGTTCTCAGAAACAATCTTAAAAATATCCTCCAATCATAAGAGTCAGGGATGGGATGGGGAAGATTGACGGGCAAAGGGCAGGAGGAAAATGGAGAAGATAAAGAAGGATTCCAATCCTTTCTCCACCTCTTTGCAGTTGTCTAACTTAGAGTAAATGACTTACCCTTAGCCAGGTTTCCTCATCTGTAAAATGGGCGGAGTCTTCAGTGCCTGGTGTTCTTCAGAGGCTGGCTTATCATAAAATCCATACAAACATGGAAGACAGAGAAAAGTTTATAATTAATTAGATATAATTAGAAAAGAGAAAATAGTTTAGTTGGGAGAGACAGAAAAACTAAATGATCAGGGGACTGGTGGAATTTGTTGCTAGAATTTTTTTTTAAATTTCATCAGTTTTTTAGATATTCATTTGCCTAAAGTCAGGGACGGCAAAGAAATCTTTTGAGGTCTATTACAGCTTTGAGTTGTTTAATTCCCTTGGATGGTTCAATGTGAAAGAGCCTAACCATCAGATACTTACATTTTGCTCAATCCTTCTTTTACCTGATGCTGCACTCCCATTCATAAATCCTGTAATCTAGGACTCATTCCTGTGGACTTGTAGAATGAATTTTTAAAGATCATTTTCATTCTGAGACAGCCTTAATCTGATGCCAAGTTGTTGTGGGTTTTTTTTTTTTGCCTTCTTCATTATATTTATTAGAAAATCTATTCCTGCCAGTAGATGTGGACTATCCTGAAAAAAAAATTACAATTTTTTTGGTTAGTTTGGTTAGTAAAGCCCTCCCCTGAATTTGTTCCCATTCCCAATGAGTTAATATGTAGTAGATAGCACATCTTTGAGCCTCTTCTATAGAGTGATGTTCAAATGCACCACAAGGAGTATAAATGAATGGTACTGGGCATTTAACTATGTGCCAGGCATCTTGCATACATAAAAAGTTATAAAAGTTATTTAACTTCCCCAGCAATCTACATTGGTAAATGTTGCTTTTCCCATTTCGCAGATGAGAAAACTCAAGAGTCAGAGAGATTAAGTTACACTAATGCCAAAATTTTTGCTTTAAATAATACCTTCTAAAATTCTTGTGGTAAAGATAATTTCCTTGTATTTTGACAACTAAACAAACAGAAATTAAGTACCAGCTACGTATTAAACGTTGGGCTCAGCATTGGAAGCCAAAAATAAACTGTGGTCCCCTCCTTGGAGGCAAAAAAAAACATATAATCTCAATACAATGCCTTATGGGGAGGGAGGTAAGCTACTGGAACTTGTTGAGAGCTCCTAACCTTTGTGTATGTGTGTGTGTGTGTGTGTGTGTGTGCGCGCGCGTGCACATGCGCACACAGATGTATATGCATTTGCACATGTGTTTGTGTGATACAGGGGTTGGGACAGGACTACTGGAGAAGACTGAATTGAATCTTGGAAATGAATCAGAGTTAAGTAGGTGATGAAGGTGAAGAGAAAGAGTGTGTGAAAGAAGAGATAAGTGAAAGAACATGAGGAAAAGCAAAACATTTGGAACTGCAAATGTTTAACACCTACAAGGTCAGTGTTGCTTGAAGTGAATCTTAGTGGGGAGCGGTGAGACATGGATCTGTAGAGATGGGCAAAGGACAGGCAGCAGACCACCTGATGTGCACACACTTCCTAGCCAAGTGGGTAATCTGAGGACTAGTCTAGCTCTCCTGTAACATCTTCAAATACTTGTACCAGGAATCCTAGTGCCTGTCTCTTGTCCTCTTCTGTCTTCCTCATCATTTCCATCATCTTCCTCTTCACTCTTCTTCCTATTCATTGCCTTGCCTCCCCTCTTCACTTTTTATTCATCCCTTATCTCTTATTTTTTGTCTCTCTTTTTTGTTGTTGTTGTCATTTTATTCCACCTATGACAAACTCAAGATACTGTTTTTTTGCATGTTCATTTACATTCATTTCTCTGCCAAATTGATTCTTCTGATTACAGTTTAGCAGGTGCTGTTTCATACTTATTATTATATTACCCTTTTTTCTTAACTTCGGGTGTCTTCATTGTGGCTTGTCCTGGTGACTATTCTTGGAAGGCTTCCAGGCCATGCTTGTTAAGCCCTCAAGGAGCTCAAATCCTGGTCTTCCTCTGAAATAATGGTCCTGAAATTCTAATGAATTACATGGAAGTGATAGAAAATAAACAGTCTTAGGCCCCACTCCCAGAGATTTTGATTCATTAGGTTTGGTTTGGGGCCTAAGAATGTGCATTTTAATAGGTAATTGCAAGAGATTCTATTATGTATGATGCATGGGCCACACTTTGAAAAACGCTACTCTAGGAACTGTGGTAAGAAGATGAGATGTGCTGTGCTGGTCAGTGTACTGCTGGTGGTCATTCTGGGCTTAGCATATGCTATTCCCACTTCTACCCCTCTTCATGAACATTGTGGTTCCTTTTGACTATTCCATTAGCCCATAAGCTCCTTGGATACAAGGCATGTAGCTTGTTCATCACTAATCAGGCAGCACCTGTCAACTGGAGGTCCCTTGATAAACAATTCCTGAATGACTGAATGGATGAGATTTCTATGGATAAGGTTTTGCTTAGGTCGAGCTTTGGTTCCCTTGTGCAGTTTCCAAAATCTTGCTTATCTGTGTACACTAATAAACATGCACTAACAAACAAATCAGGGAGCAGGGCAGGTTGCTATGCCAGGAAAAATTAGTTTATTGTCAACAGTGAGCAACACATCGCAAAAGATGATGGTGACAGTTTGAGCAGTAAAAACCATCAGATTGTAGAATGTGTTTTCAAAGTCCATCCCAGGAATTCTTAAAGGTCAGTTTACTATCCATAATGACTAAGGCTGATGTAGACACCTGAAAATGTGGGTGAGGTTGGTAATGGGCGTCTGCTTACACCAGGCTGTATCCAGATGGTAAAAATCACTATTGTCACCTTGTGAAAAAATATCTATTTTTCTTTTAATTTTTTAAAAACACCAGATAGATGTTTAGGCTTCAGTGTATTGCTCTGTGGGGGCAGTGGGGTCTCAGCAGGAGGAGGTCCTGCAGGTGGTGCTGCAAGGGGTAGGTTGGCCGCAGGGTGGCCGGCAGCAGGGGGACTGCACAGACACAGGCTGGCAGCAGGTGGTGGCCCAGCAGCAGGGCCTGCACACCACAGCCATGCACGACGTGGGGCAGCAGGTGATGGGGCGGCAGCAGCCTTCCTGCAGGCAGCAGGGGTCGCAGCACACCGGGCGGCGGCAGGGCTCGCAGATGGGGCGCGTGCAGCGGGGCACGCAGGTGACGGGGCGGCACACGGTGGTCTGGCAGGTCACGGGGCGGCAGCAGCAGGGGTCGCGGCAGCAGCAGGGCTGGCAGCAGCCTCCCCCGTAGCTTAGGGAGGAGAAGGTGGAGCCGCAGCAGGAGCCGGTCATGGTGGTGTCTGAGGCTGGTGTGGGTTGGGCTGTTGAGAGGAGCTGGGTGTTCTCAGGTGTGAATGTCCTCCTCCTGCTCTGGGCCCTTTATATACCCTGGCTGGGAGCTGATGACCCCTCGACACATGATCATTTTCTTGTACATCTTCTGGCCAATTAAGTGAAGATTTAGCATTGACTAATGGTATTTTGGTCACTCTTCACCTCATACATATTCATGTACATACACCACAAATATTCGCTCATTTTCTTGTATTGTTTATCCTTACCAAATTTAGACATTGGATTCACTTCTGATTAATTTTCATTTGAAATATTCTTAACCCATAAGAGAGAAAAGAATGTGTTTTCTAAACTAGTTAGTGTCTAATCGCTCTGCCCTTTGGCGCTAAAATTAGCATGTTATTCCTTGTCTTCAAAGGCTCCCATCGCCAGCACCCAAGCAGTGACTTGCCTTATTAATGCACATGGGCATGATGGTAGCAGGTTAATTGCATCATCCTAGTGCAGACCAGTAGTCATCTGCTTCACAGATAGCTCCTTCCACGACTCACTTAAAGATAGGCTTGTGGTTTTTCATGTGAGCGGGGACCACACGCAATGCGGATCCCTGCCCACTGGTGTGGTCACTCTCCCCTGACTAGGACCTGGGCTTTCCTGCCTTGGTTTTGATGTGTCATCATTCACCTGGAATGCCCTCCTCATCCTTCCAATCCAAACTCAACTTCTACCTTGATTGTAAGACCCTCTTCAATGATCCATTGCAATTATTATATTTGTAATTTGCTTGGAATTAGTCATTGTATCTGTAGAGTCTGGGAAGGGACTGTGGAGAATATGCAGGCCTATGCCCTCACTCTACAGCTGAGGTCCTGAGAGTGTACCAAGGTCACACAATGAGGTCACCATATGAGGTCTGAGGTCCAGGTCTCCTCAATCTTCAGTAAGTAGCCTCTACTATGGGTTTTATGCTCATTGGAGTCAGTAAACCATGGTCTTTAGACAGGAAAGAAAACATATATTAAAGGAGAAGCCCAGACTTCATGCCACTATGCAATATATCCATGTAACAATGCTGCATTTGAAACTCTTACATTTATACATATTAAACACAGATTAAAAAAATAAGTAATGAACTTTCCTTTGAGCAGCAAGGTTAGAAGTGGTACTTGAAGAGAATTAGGGAAATGTTTTGCCCAGATGACACATTGTCATCCTGGACCCCCATTGACTCCAATAAGGATGACAATGTGTCCGAGAGGCTAGAGAAGGGACCCGGAGAAAGCTAACATGACACAGGGTTTATTAGGGGAACTTACATACAAGGGTGGTCCAGTGGCGGTATCTGGACAGGAGAACTGCTATTATTTGTAAAAAGCATGCAGTTCACATAGTATTTTCATTAGAACCCTCCACCTAACAACCTCCATTTAATCCAAAACAAAGGACCTCAATCCCCAGTATGACCTGTGTTCTAATGGATGAGGTGGGGATTCAAACGTCCTTCATAGATAAGGAGTGGATCTCCAGGTTGGCCACTCCCAGATCCTTAGCTCAGAACTCCAAGTGTATATTCTTCTTTGATTGTAGGATCATTCTCAGGGTATGCTTAAGTTAAGTTATTGCTGCCAGGTGTGTCTGCCATACCCTCCACCTCAGCATACCCTTGAATAGCCCTTACATTCTAATCACACCATTCTTCTGAGATTTCCCTGGGGCCAGGGTATGCAGAGGAGCATTGCAACCAGATGTTTCAGAAGCAATGCAAACTACTACAACAAAAAAGAATAATGAATGTAACAAAAATCGTACTGTATAGAAAGTTTTTCCAAGTGCTCAAGAGTTGATTAAACCATGTGGCTATAGGGTCGTAAGATAGAGATTCTATAGCAGAAATATGGGTATCAAGGGCCCGCATGGCCTGTGTTACATTGTGAGAGTAATCAGGGATATATACACAAATTTCAGTTTTAATTAATACACAGATTCTGCCCTGATAAGCGGTTAAGATGTCCTGGGCCATGCAATTTTGCAAAGTAACACACATAATTTGGGCAGTTTCTTCAGTGAGAAGAGTAATATCACGGCAGGTGTCATTAAAGACTGCAGCCCTATGTTAAGCCAGGGCCTCAACTTGCAGCTGTATGTCTATTGTCACCACTTGGGTGGTGAGTGGTGGCGGTGGGGGAAGGGGAGGCGTGTGGCAAAAGTGGCCAACGGGTAAAACCACCGGGATGCATGCCTCCAGCAGAGCCTGGCTTTTACAATTTCCCAGTTAGTAAGAATGGCGTCTAAACTGGGCACGATGTATCCCAGCAAATGAGGATGTCCCCAGGTGCATCTACCAGTACAATTATAGGGTAAGTAAGGCCAACTGTGGATGCCACATGCCCACAGCCATCCTAAGGGGTGTGGTAGCCCCCCACGTGGAGAGTCACTCTGTCATTGCAGTCACGTATCACTGGTTACCTGAAGAGATTGGTTTCATTGCTGTCACATTCCATGTCTATTACCTGAAGAAATAGATTACATTACACTGTGGGGGTAGCCATCCCATATTACCGGTTTTAGCTTGTGGCATGCTATTATCATGTCTTTTAATACATGTGGGTGCACAGCCCACAAGCTGTATCTATACTGCTGTTGTCCACCCCGGCCCATCATCTACAGAATACCCCACAGTGACTTTAACCTGCTCCTATACTAGGTGGAAAATATGTTGTCTCATCTCTGATGGTGGAAAACTTATCACATGGAGTGTGGTTATTGCTAAAGGGAAATGGGTGAGGGTCATTATACTAAGTATAGAAATGGCTCCAGATACTGAGGTTAGCTGCTTGGATGCACCACGGCAGGCTGATGCTGGAGGAGAAGGGCAGCTCCCTGCAGATGCAACAGTCTGTTTTGTTTTGGGGAAAAGTCGCCATTTGCAACCAGTTGGTGAAGAGGTACACCACCTATGGGCGACAGGTAAGATACCTAGTGGTAGAAGAAAGGGCAACTTGGCCAGGCACGGTGGCTCACGCCTATAATCCCAACACTTTTGGAGGCCAAGGCGGGTGGAATACCTGAGGTCTGGAGTTCGAGACCAGCTGACCAACATGGTGAAACCCCATCTCTACTAAAAATATAAAAAATCAGCCGGGTGTGGTGGTGCATGCCTGTAATCCCAGCTACTTGGGAGGCTGAGGTAGGAGAATCACTTGAACCCAGGAGGCAGAGTTAGCAGTGAGCTGAGATCATGCCACTGCACTCTAGCCTGGGCAACAAGAGTGAAACTCCGTCTCAAAAAAAAAAAAAAAAGAAAGAAAGAAAGAAAGGGCAAGTCAGGCCATCTAACAAGACAGGAAGTTGTGTTGTTCTGAGAGAGTACCACCCCAGCAGCAGCCTGTGCCTGGTTTGCAATACCACATGGATTGGCCACTTCTGCAACATGTTGCAGCCAGAGTAAGACAGTGGGGATATTGTAATGTCCCATAATGAGAGGACAGTCACCCCCTTGCACAAGTGGGGATCAGGATTGATTATTTAGAAGTACAAGGAGGAATAGGATGTAAAATAGGTGTGATCTGTATATCATGTTCTATGCCCTTGCCCCATGGAGTGAAAAAAATGTATCATCTGGGTCTAGTTTGTGATTTCCGGGCCCGCGTAATGATGTGCTCTCCAGTGGGTAGGTCCTGTGGCAAGGGCATAGCCCCAGGTTGAGTCCCAGGTTGAGGCAAAGGAGTATGGGACCATCCCTTACCCTGTCAACCTGTATCATGACTGTGGTATGAGGTCCTTGAGCCAGAAAAGTGTGTGCACTGGGGAGATGAGAACACACATGTTAATTCAGGGGTATCTTGGGCCTGCATGGCCTGAGTTACATTGTGAGAGTAATCAGGGATACATATACACAACATTCAGTTTTAATTAATGCAGAAGATCCACACTAAGCGTCCAGGGCATGTGATTTTGCAAAGTGACACATCTAATTTGGGTAGTTTCATTCAGGACGCAGATGGGTGCTGGTAAGCAGTGTGTCCACAGAGCCAGAGAGGGCGTCTCCTGCCAGAGTTGTTTCTTCATGGTTATTTCATCCATTCAATCAGCCCCGCTGCTATAGGGTTGTACAGCAGGTAGAAATGCCAATGGATATCCAGGGTCTCCACCGATTCTTGCACTTTGTATATGGTAAAGTGAGAGCCCTGGGCACTGTTGATATCAGTGGGGACGCCACAGGCCACACACAACTCTTCTTTTTATGGTGGTTTTCTGGGTGACGTACTTGCTGTGATATGCCTACAGTAGCCCCATGCAGGTGTCTGCACAAGTCAAGGCATAGCGGAAGCCATCAGATAGGGGCAAAGGTCCTTGGGATTCTGGGACCTTGGCCTTCATCCTAGTATAAAGGGGCTGGCACCTGCCATTCCTCTGTGGGAGGGCAGGGGGCTGAGCCTGAGGCTCCTTAGTGAAGCACTGTTCCAGCTTGAGCTTCTGCCATAGCCTGACCAAGAAGAGTCCAAGGCCATGACCTTCTCATCAACTCCTTGCTGAGTGCAATTCCATCCATAAGACTGTGGCCTAAATTCAAATACAACTGTGACTTTGTATTCTCAAGAACATGAATCAGGAGTAGGGCTCTGTGAAGTATGGCATAAAGAGCCAAGCTTTTTTACAAGGCGGGAAAGACCAAAGACTTAGTGACTTGAGAGGATATCAGTATTTCTGGTGGAGTTTATGTGGGTCAAAGACCATTCATCTTGTTGCTTGATGAGGGTGGCTATGTCCCTGAACCACATGGAGACACATTGTACGGGAAGAAGTGCCTCCTTCTGCTCATCATCTGCAATTCTCGTCTGATACCATGGTCAGCTTCTGTTGTGGCTCTGTCTGCTCTGAACAGAGCTGTGGCCAAGGCCTCTGCCAGACCTGCTGCTGCCCCAGCTGCTGCCAGACCACCTGCTGCAGAACCACCCACTATCATCCCAGCTGCTGTGTGTCCAGGTGCTGCAGGCCCCAGTGCTGCCAGTCCCTGTGCTGCCAGCCCACCTGCTGCTGCCCCAGCTGTGGCATTTCTAGCTGCTGCCGCCCCAGCTGCCGTGTGGCCAGCTGCTCCAGGCCCAGCTGTTATAAACCCCAGTGCTGCCAGCCTTCCTGCTGCCACCCTTCTGCTGCACTTCTAGCTGCTGCCACCCCGGCTGCTATGTTTCCAGCTGCTACCGTCCAGTCTGCTCCCAGACCACCTGCTGTGGCCCAGTCTCCTATGAATCCTCTTGCTATTGAACTTCATTCCTGACCACCAGCCCTGGTTCAACCACCATGTTGTCAGTGTACCAGTCATTCTCATTCCCCTTCTCCACTGGACCTGGCCTTGCTCTGATCCACCACTACATTTATATAGCTCATTGTTCATTCCATCAAGCAACTATTTTAAAAGCAACAATTTAAATGAATATCTTACAAAACCTCCAACTTCTATGCTTGGTGTGCAGTCAGATGACCAGATATCTCACACTATTTCATTGGAACAGGCTTCTAAGCTTACAATTGCTGAGTGTGGTCTGGACTTTGCAATGAATTACGTCTGGTAGAGTAACTATATCTCAATAAATACTCTCTTGGTATCAAAAACATTTGTGACCTTTCAGTTCTTCTTAGTGTTGATTATTTATTTGGAAAATGGTTTGGGTTCCTATTGTATGGGCAATAACAAAAAAATTGATGTTATATGTATCAGCCAAAGCCTGTATTAGAGAAAATGCCAAATAATTCATTTTTTTTAATCCAAAACAGATTGCTCACTTTACCTGCCATCAAGTTTATTGAGACAAAACAAGAAGTCAATTTTTACTGTAATTAAATTAAGACCCAATTAGCAAGCTGTTGGGCTCTGGGAATTGCATAAAATGAATGAGACCCACTTCTCATCCCTCAGGCAACTCACAATAAAATCGTGGATTTTTTGGGGGGTGGGGGGATGGGGTTTTTGAGATGGGGTTTCTCTCTTCTTTCCCAGGCTGGAGTGCAGTGGCATGATCTCAGCTCATGGCAACCTCTGCCTCCTAGGTTCAAGTGATTCTCTTGCCTCAGCCTCCCAAGTAGCTGGGATTACAGACATGAACCACCATGCCCGGGTAATTTTGTATTTTTAGTAGAGACGGGGTTTCTCCATGTTCATCAGGCTGGTCTCGAACTCCTGACCTGAGGTGATCTGCCTGTCTTGGCCTCCCAAAGTGCTGGTATTATAGGCATGAGCCACCACGCCTGGACTGAAAGTTATTTTTCTTTCCTTTCCCTCTCCACTCAATTAATTCAATTAATCATGGATTTAATTTAAATGCATATGTCAAGGAGAGTATGTTGGTAATATTAGTGAGAAAAAGGACTCTTTTCTATTGGAGAAAAGTAATACATACGGAAGGATTGATTCATAGAAATAAAATGTGTCAATTCTGAAAATTCAGGGTAACATGCACAGGTCTCAAACACATAAGATTATGTGAAAGAGAATCAAATCACAGCAGACTGTTTATATCTTTATGAAGGGTAGTATTATTAAAAAGACATTTAAAAAATTATAGTCCTTTTAAGGAGGAGGGATATGTCAAGATTAATTCATGGTGAGTTCTATGGAAAAATAAGAGGCATAATTTTAGGCTGAAGCCATAGAGTCAGTGGGAAAATCAGCGAGCATGAGTGATGAAACACGTCACTATGGGAAAGAAAGTGATGGAAACCAAATTGGAATTGCAGTTGAGTTCTATTTTTGAGATGCTTCATTGACCCATTAATGATATTCATCCACTCATGCTCCGTTAAAGCTCCAGTTGCAGAGTTTGCATGCAGGTCTAACTATGAGACGTGGAAAGTTTAGGGCTCACTACACATGACCTGGATCAAGTCACCCAGCTGCCTGTGTTTCCTTTATAACTTTGAGATTCCCTTTTGCATTGGGAGTTCAGCTCATATTGTATTTCCTGTGTCTTTTCAAGCCATTTCCTTCCATTTCAAAATGATATCAATCAAAATGATATCAGTAGGCTCAAGAGCTCTAGGCAAAACTTTTAGCTGAAGAGGAAAATAAAAAAGTAAAGCCAGCACAAAACTCAAAACAACATATTCAGAAATTGATATGGTAATGTGACATGAGAATCATATCTTTGGGCTCAGGCATCCTTTTCAATTTATTCCAGGACCATAAATGGTCTATACAAGCTGTTTCTCGTTTCAGTATTGCTTAAGTACCTAGGCCTGAGAAATCTATCAGAGCCTCAAAGTAGTAATGATGCCTATTCTGTCATATCTGTATATTGCAAAACTGTATTTGTTTTGTTCATTTCTATGATCTCTTCTCTGGCACATACACATTTATAAATATGTTATCTTCATTTTTGAATTTTTTAAAAGACAGGATCTGGCTCTGTCACCTAAGCTGGAGTGCAGTGGCACCATGTCAGCTCATTGCAAACTTCAACTCCACGGCTCAAGCCAACCTCCCCTAGCTACTTCAGCCTCCCAAGTAGCTAGGACCACAGGCATGCACCACCATGTCTAGCTAATTTTTGTATTTTTTATAGAGGCAGGGTCTCACTATGTTGCCCAGGTTGGTCTCGAACTCCTGAGCTCAAGCAATCCACCCACCTCGGTCTCCCAAAGTGCTGGGATTACAGGTGCAAGCCACCATGCCCACTTTATTACCAGAAAATATAGGTATTGTTACCCCATTTTTTATTTGCCTACCACTTGTGTATTCTTTGCTATTTTTTATCCCCTACTACTTTTAGAATATATTTGAATCTTTTTGAATTTTATCAGCTTCATCTCTCAGAACCGTTATTTTATGCATGACATCTATACTGTAATGGAATTCTTTATTTTGACTTATATTTCAGTCAATGGGAATATTTCTTAAAGGAATTTTAAAGGGAAGTTATATATCCCGAGTCCTTGAATCTATGAGGAAATCTTTCCATTGCCTTCACACATGACCAATAGCTTGTGTGGATCAAAATAAGAGGATCTGGTTCTGTCACCTAAGCTGGAGTGTGGTGGCACCATTTCAGTTCAACTGCAAGCTCCAACTCCTGGACTGAAGCCGTCCTCCTGCCTCAGCCTCCCAAGTAGCTGGGACCACAGGCATGCCACAGTTTTTTTTGCCCTTCAATGCAGTTTAGGCATGAATAAAATATTGAAAAATAAAATTAACCTTCAGGATTATTTAACATGCTTTGGAAACACAAAGAAAGAATCTCACCAACATCTGGAGCATGGGCACTAGTTTACTTCAGGAACACTTAAGGGGGAATGTATATATGAGATACTAAGTCTAATTTTAACAGTTTAGTAATAGCAGGTCCTTAAAATGTCAGAAAATAAACTTTTATGTCCTCTTATCCTCTTTGAATCCATTATGATGCACCAACTTTTAAAAGGTGTTAAAAAAACAGAAACCCTCATCTTATTTTCTTAGGACAGGAGACAACAGCAGATAAGAAAGTGCAGCAAATCTGGGGCAAGAGCAATGGTGGTCAACTAAAGATAACAAAAGGAGCTACAATGTGAATGCATACAGACAGAGTACCACAGAGTGTAAAGCTGGTTTTCCTTGAATCCTCAGAAAGGCTCAGAACCCGGAGGCACCAGGTAATACTGAAGGCAGGGTAGGCAGTGGGCTGCTTCGACCCCTGGATCCCTATCCCACCCTACAAAGTTGGTCATTAGGCCTCCCCCATTTCCAACCAGGAGAAACAAGGGTTATCTTCCAGAAAATGTAGTGAGAGAGACTCCAGATTTGGGAATACTAGAGTGAACAAAAGTCAAGAATAGAACAGAAAACAGACTCATGCAGTGAAAATCTGAGCACTGTGCTCAGCATCCAGGACTCTGATGGCCATAAGCCTTCCAAGCAGGATATTGGAAGATTCTCCTCTAAAGAAACTAAACATACAAATCTTGACTTCCTTTTGGTGGACGAAGGGGAGGGGAGGTGAAGAGATCAATTAACAAGCCCTGCTGTCCACCCAGAAATTTCAATTGGCTTTTTAGTGCCATGTTAACCAATATACTGCAGACACTTGGAAAATGTCTCCAGCCTGACAATTCACATTAATTTAAAAAGAAAAAAAGAAAAAGGGGGAAAAACAAATTTTACAGGAAGAGAAAATACGGGGAGCAGAATAGAACTAAAAAATTATAAAACAAGAACTACCATAAATAAAATACTCAAGAGAGCTAAGAGAAGAAATTCTCTTTGAAATAAAAACAAGATTCTAACAAACAGGAGCAGTCAGAGAAGTCTAGTGAAACCTTGAGAATTAAAATGTGATAGAAAAAATTAGAAAAAAGTTCAGTAAAATGTTTGGAAGGTAAAGTAGAACAAGAAGTCAAATAATTTGTTCTCCTGTCTTGAAGATATGTAAAAAAAAAAATATAAAAAGAAGTGAAAGAAATGGACATTAAAGAAAATATAATAACAAAGAGGATCAATTCAGGAGATCTACCACTCAATGAAGAAAAATTTTAGAAAGACAAATGAGAAAACATAAGGAGTCAGGTGTAATGGTGGCCTGTGCCTATAATCCCAGTTACTTGGGAGGCTGAGGTGAGAGGGTCCCTTGGGCCCAGGAATTTGAAGCCAGCCTGGGCAACATAGTGAAGTCTTGTCTCAAAAGGAAAAAAGATGGGAAGGGAAGGGAGAAAGAAAGAAAGCAAGAGAGAATGAGAAAGAGAAAGAAAGAGAGAAAGAGAGAAAAGAAAGAAAGGAAAGAAAGAAAGAAAGAAAGAAAGAAAGAAAGAAAGAAAGAAAGAAAAAGAAAGAAAGAAAGAGAAGGAAGGAAGATGGGAAGGAGGGAGGGAGGAAGGAAAGAAGGGAGGGAGGAAGGAAAGGAGAGAAAGAAAGAGAAAGAGGAAGGAAGGAAGGAAAAGAAAGAAAGAAGAGGAAGAAAGAAAGAAAGGAAGGAAGAGAGGAAGAAAAGGAAACAGAGAAAGACGAAGGGAGGGAGGGAGGGAAAAAGGAAGGAAGGAAGGAAGAAAGGAAATACAAGGGAGAAAACTATCAAAGAAATAGTATAAGAAAATTTATTTCAGAAGGGAGCTACAGATTAAAAGACCACCAGTGCTGAGAACAGTGAATGTAAGGCTCACATCAAGATACATCACTGTGAAATCTCAGAATATTAGGGATATGAAAATGGTACTAAAAGCATCCAATGAGGAAAATAATATGTGGTTCCCATACCAAGGTTCAGGAGGCAAAATGGCATCACACTGTTCAACATCAACACCGGAAGACAGAAGACAATGGGAAATGCCTTAAAATTTCTCAGTGGGATGTTTTTTAGCCTAGAATTCCATGCCTGGCCAAACTACCAAATAGAAACAAAGGAATAGTAACGTCTTCAGATATGAAAAGTCCAAAAAAATCCTTTTTGTCCCTGCACCCTTTCTAAAGTAACGTCTGGAGGGTGTGCACCACCAAAATGAAGAAGAAGTTGACAAAGAGGAGAACACAGATTCAGAAAACACGAATTTCAAGTCAGAAAATCAGAATTGCATTCAAGGTGAATCCAAAAATGACAACCGTACAGCAAGCCTAGAAAGCAATCAGTGAAGAGGAGAACAGTAAGATGAGGGTTTTGGAGGAAGAACTCTAGGAAAAAGATACTTCTAAATGGTGTGGTTACACTACTACACTACTACTTCCTGACTTTTAAAGTTTAGATATTATCTATTGGCCCACTGTTACGTGTGATGAGAATTCAGCTCTTACATCCCTCTCTATCCAACAGCCACCATTCTTCCTCTCCCTTTGTGTTCCAACTTCCCAATTGACCTGAGAATTCTAAAGTACTATCCAATGTAGTCTTTGAAAAGGTGCTCAACATCACTAATCATCAGGGAAGTGATAATGAAAACCACAATAAGATATTACCTCACGCCTGTTAGGATGGCTATTATCAAAAAGTCAAAAGATAAGTGTTGGCAAGGATGTGGTGTAAAGGGAACTCTTTCTTTTTTTTTTTTTTGAGGAGGAGTCTCGCTCTGTCACCCAGGCTGGAGTGCAGTGGCGCGATCTCGCCTCACTCTAAGCTCCGCCTCCCGGGTTCACGCCATTCTCCTCCCTCAGCCTCTCCGAGTAGCAGGGACAACAGGCGCCCGCCACCACACCCGGCTAATTTTTTTTTTTTTTTTGTATTTTTAATAGAGACAGGGTTTCACCGTGGTCTTGATCTCCTGACCTCGTGATCCGCCCGCCTCGGCCTCCCAAAGTGCTGGAATTACAAGCGTGAGCCACCGCGCCCGGCCATAAAGGGAACTCTTATACATTGTTGGTGGGAATGTAACTTGATGCAGCCATTATGGAAAACAGTATGGAGGGTCCTCAAAAAATTAAAAATAAAACTCACCTGTGAACCAGCAATTCCACTTCTGGATATATATCCAAAATAAATAAAATCACTATCTTGAAGATATCTGCACTCATATGTGCATTGCAGCGTTATTCACAACTGCTAAGATACAGAAACATCTACGTGCCCATCCACAGATGAGTGAGTGGATAAAGAAAATGTGTATAAATGTCATTATTCACAATGCAATTCAGCCTTTAAAAAGAAGGAAATCCTATCATTTATAACAACATGGATGAACCCAGAGGACATTAAGCTAAGTGAAATAAGCTAGGCACAGAAAGACCAATACTACATGATCTGACTTATATGGTGGTTGCCTGGGGTGGAATGAGGAAGAAATGGGTAGATGTTGGTCAAAGAGTATAAAGTTTCAGCTATCCAAAATGAGTAAGTTCTGGAAATTGAATGTATGGCAATGTGACTATAGTTAACAATACTGTATTGTACACTTGAAGTTTGCTAGAACACAAGTATTTTCACCACAAAAAGAATAACTATGTGAGGTGATTGATATGTTAATTAGTTTGATTGTGGTCATCTATTTCACAATGTATACATATATCAAAGCATTATTTTGTACACCTTGAATATATGCAATTTTTACTTGTCAATTATATCTCCAAAAAGCTTTCAAAAAGCTAAAAATAAATTCAACAATATGAAACACATGAGGAGCATGCTAGCAGGATCTTAGAAGAGGGTAACTTAAGGGAGAGGTGGCTTGGGCAGAGAGCATCAGGAAAGGTTTGCTGGAGGAGGTAATAGCACCTAAGTCTTAAAGAACAAGTAGTATGGAAGTTCCTGCATAGTCTGTAGAACAGAATGAGAGAGGTCTCAACCATTGTTGAATAGATAAGTGAATGATGATCTACAGCTTTATAGGACTCCTAATTTCCGATTATATCAAACCCAACAAAGGCCTTCCAAAAGAACATTTCTGACCAATGCAAAGCTCATCTGCACACATGGACCTGCTACTGTGATCCCAACTGTGAGTCACACAGGGCTCTTCAAGGCCCTAAGCCAATCCTACATAACCCTGTGAATATTCTGAACATTGAAGACTGTGGCATCAGTAATTCACTTTTGCTCTATTCTTCTATTCTATTCTATTCTATTCTATTCTATTCTATTCTATTCTATTCTATTCTATTCCATTGGCATTATGCATTCCTGGGAGTATTGTGTGTTGGGGCAATAATTCATTACTTGACTGACATATTACCTGAAATTCTGATGATCAGGTTACATCATAGAAAAGAATTAGGATAATGTCCTGAATATCTCCTACACTTCTTAAATTTCTTGCTATAATTTATCATCATACAACAAAATCTTATTAATTTGGGACATGTGCAGGCTAATTTTCCCTGGCCTGTACCTAGTGAAAATTGGCATCTTCCAAAAAATTCATGGGCAAATTGGGAAGGTAAATGTAATTATGGAAGATATATTTAACCTAGCATGAATGTACTTTGTGCTAATTGCAAGTGAATCATATTATTCTGTACTTGAGCCTTGAACCTCATCACTTAGAAGCATTCTTTAGCTATGATGCTTAATTATGTTTAAATGTATTGGGAGCAAGCTAAATGACATTATTATTTTATTTTATTTTTTAAGTTTTGAGGTACAAGTGTGACTTTGTTACATGCATAGATTGCATAATTAGCAAGTCAGGGCTTTTAGGCCATCATCACATGAGTAACATAAACTGTACCCATTAAGTAATTTCTCATTGTCAACCCCACTCTCACTCTCTAAGCTTTCTGAGTGTCCGTGGTCTATCATTCTACTCTCTATGTCCATGCGCACACATTATGTAGCCCCCGTGTGTGAGAATATGCGATATTTGTCTTTCTGTGTCTGACTTGTTTCATTTAAGATAATGATCTCCAGTTCCATCCATGTTGCTACAAAATATATGATTTTATTATGATTTTATGGCAGAATAGCATTAAGTGACATTATTTTCTAAAGTCCAAGTCAACCAAATTAGTGTGGCCTGCACTTTGGGGCCATTATTAAGTAAAATGAGGGTTATTTGAAAGCAAGCACTGCATATCCTACAATACTGCAACAGTGAGTCTGGTAACTGAGGTAATTACTGGGGGATTAAAGGGTGGTCATGTATACAGTATGGACACAGGGAGGACATTTGTCCCAGGCAAGACAGAGCAGGATTGGTGATATTTCGTCATACAACTCAGAATGGCATGCAATTTAAAACTTACAAATTGTTTATTTCTGGAATCTTCCATTCACTATATTAGAACCATGGTTGACCATAAGTAACTGAAACTGTGGAAATTAGATCCACAGATAGGGAAGGACTACTGTAATGCTATGAAGAGAGCATTAAGGGTGATTCTGGTCAGGGCTCAGAAGAAAATAATAGCTGTAGGGAAAGTCTGAATCTTCTTATAGATTAGTTAGGTGGTTATGGCCAGAATGCTGAGAGAAATATGGACAATAGAGGCTATTCTGATGAGATCTCAGATGGAAATGAGGAACAAAAATTGGAAACTGGAGTAAAGGCCATCCTTGTTACAAAGTGGCAAAGGACTTGGTTGAATTATGTTCATGTCCAAGGGCTTTACGGAAGGCAGAGTTAAAGAAAGATGAACCAGTATATCGGGGGAAGAAATTTCCAAGAAAAATGTTGAAGGAGCTGCTTGGAGTCTTTGAACTGCGTATAGTAAAATGCAAGAGGAAAGAAATGATTTAAAGGTGGAATTCACAATTAAAACGGAAACAGAAAATATAGATGTAGAAAATGTGCAGCCTGACCATATAAAGAATGAAAAAGCATGCAAGGGTGTGGCCAAGTAATCCTTTGATACAAGGATTGATATGAATAGAAGGAAGCTAGGTGCTGTTCATCAAATCAATGGGAGAATGACTCTGAAGGCATTTCAGAGATTGTTGAAGCTATTCCTCCCATCACAGGCTCCAAATGAGAGAATCTTGAGGTCAGAAAGGGCTTGGTACTCTCCACATTCTAGCACAGTGCCCCTTTGCTGCTCCAGTTGTGGCTCAAGCAGGCTTGGATGAGACTTGTGCTGCTGCTGCAGAGGGGACAAACTATAAGCCTTGGTGGCGTTCATGTAGTACTGACTGTAGATACCCAGACTGCAGGAGTTGTGGGGCCATGGTGGTCCACCTAGGTTTGAAAGGATGTTCCTGACAGCCTGCCATAGGGGTGTAGCCACAGCAGAGAGGTCCTCTTAGAGCCATGCTCAGGAAAACAGGGGGTCAGAGCAGCCACTGAGACCCTAGAACTGTAGAACTATCAGCCTGCAATACTAGCCTGAGAGAGCTGCAGGCAGAGACTCCAATCAGACAGCTGCTGCATGGGCTGAGCCCAGTAAAGCCATGGGGCAGGGCTATCTGAAGGCATTTGGGGCCTAACACTATGTGCCCGTGGCGGGCACATCCAGGAGGCAGCACATGGAGTCAAAGGTTATTCTCCAGTCTTAAGATTTAATGCTGTCTCCCCTGTTGGACTAATCTGGGGCCAGTTACCCTTTTTTTCTTTCCTGTTGCTCCCTTTTGGAATGGGCCTGTCTATCCTATGCCTCTTCCACCATTGGATTTTGGAACTAGATAACTTCTTTAATAGGTTCACATATGGAGGAGAATTTGCCTCAGGATAAGCCCTGTGTTTAGTCTCATTCATATCAGATTTACATGACACTCTTAGATTTACATTTTGACTTTTAATTTGGTGCTGGAACATGACTTTGGGACTATTGGGATAAAATGAATATATTTTGCCTATGAGAAGGACATGGATTTGGGGGGCCTAGGGTGGAATGCAATGGTTTGAATGTGTCCCTCAAAGTTCATGTGTTGGAAACTTGATCCTCAATGCAGCAGTGTTGGGAGGTGGGACCTAACAGGAGATGTTTGAGTCATGGTTACACCACCCTCATGAGTGGATTAGTGCTGTTATCACAAGAGTGGGTTCCTTATGAAAGGATGACTTTGACTCCTTCTTTCTCTGTCTCACCCTCTCTTTTCCCTTCCACAATGGGATGACACGGTATTCCTGGTTATTTATAACCAAGTCTCATTCTATAAATGGAACCCTAACTTCCACAACTTTCCACATATGTTATTTATCAGGAGACATGTTACTTACCACATAAATAAGTGTAGTTTTCCTGAAATGAAACTCTGATCTCCTTGTTTGGAATGTTTTCCTCTCTTTTATCCAGAAGTCAAAAGATATATACATTTTTAAAAGACCTTACATGCTTCTATGTCATCAAAAAGCCTTCATTCACTCAACAAACATTTATTACCAGTCTTCTCTGTGCTGAGTATCATGGTAACAAAAAGAAACATCATAGCCCATGCCTTCAGGATATTTGCATTGCATATGGGGGAATGAAAGAAGTAAATGTCTATGATACAGTAGAATGTATCAAATTATGAGCACAAGGCAGGAAATAATGATAAATGAATGGGGTAGCTTATCAGGAAAGATATTATTGAGTAGGAAATATTTAACTGGGTTTTGACACATGAGTAGGAGCTTGCAGAGTGGACAAAAAAAGATGAAACATTCCAAGAAGATGAATAAGTTTCAGCAAGCTTAGCAAATTGCATTCTTTATCGCTTTCTTGGCTACACTAAGACATATTAGGCTTACTTTCTCTTTAATCTTGGACAAGTATTTTGTCTGTTTGTTTTAGCTTTTTAATGCTTCTTTTGAGTATTCTGCTAAAAGAGTAATAAGAATGTACACTACTTTATAAGGTTGTAATAAAGAGTGAAAATGAAATAAATATAAGATATTTAGCACAATGTCTGGTACATAGTCAATACTTCACGAGTAACATACACACACTGAGGGTGTATGGAGCTTATCCACATACTATACATTTTTATTTTAGTTGTTTAATGAACAGAATTGTAATTCTTTTCATTTTTCCAAATTCTGTTTCTTATGCATGTGTCTTATACAAGTACCTGCAGGAAAAAGAGGAGGGTTTATCTGTTCTATACCCAGAGTACCCAATAGAATGTCTTGGATGAATATTATTGAAGGCTCAATAATTCTAAATATTGTTTACATATAACAAATGATTTTGTCAATGAAAAATCCATCATGCAATTTTGATGATCAAAGATAAATCAAAACTTCCTACTCTTAATGCCTATACTGTAAGACATACAGAAAAATGTGTTTTTACTCCTTAAAGGCAATGAGTCATGGCTAAGTACTTTCACTTGGAGTGGTGGAACGAGATCTGACACAGAGTTTATAACTTCCTTGAGATCTCACCATCTCCCCAACCATTCAAGAAGCATACATGGAATCAGAGTCATCTTCATTATAGACGGGACATCCTTCTCCCAAATGAGTCCTTCCTTCTAATTTCTCTCCAACATTTCATCTGACCAGGACATTCTTTGACAACAAAAGACACATTCACATTATAAAAATTGTCCCCCATGATTTGCTGAGAGTAATCTACAGGTAGGAGGGAGAATCACATTTAGAAATAAAGTGTCAGAGTCATGTGACCAGTGCTTTGTAAAAGACACTGCATAGACCAGGGACAAAGGTGACCCCCACTAAGGAAGAAATATGACAAGTGTTTCCAATAGAAACACAGGAGCACAGCAGGAAAAGGAAATGGGTTATTTTCTCTCATTTGGAGTATTTAACTAGAAACACACAATTATGTAATTACATGATTAAGTTTTCCACGAGGTAAATAATAAGGAAATAATGACGTGGTGGCAATGGGCCTTCAGCAGGGTATAAAGGAGGCTATGGACCCAGAAGACTTCCAAACCCAAGAACTTCACTCTCCTGGAAACCCACCCAGATCCTCCCCGTTCTGACACCATGGTCAACTCCTGTTGTGGCTCCGTGTGCTCTGACCAGGGCTGCGGCCAAGACCTCTGTCAGGAGACTTGCTGCCACCCTAACTGCTGTGAGACCACCTGCTGCAGGACCACCTGCTGCCGCCCCAGCTGCTGTGTATCCAGCTGCTGCAGGCCCCAGTGCTGCCAATCGGTATGCTGCCAACCCACCTGCTGTCGCCCCAGCTGCTGTCAGACCACCTGTTGCAGGACCACCTGCTACCGCCCCAGCTGTTGTGTGTCCAGCTGCTGCAGGCCCCAGTACTGCCAGTCTGTGTGCTGCCAACCCACCTGCTGTCGCCCCAGCTGCTGTCAGACGACCTGCTGCCGTCCCAGGTGCTGCATCTCCAGCTGCTGCCGCCCCAGGTGCTGCATCTCCAGCTGCTGCCGCCCCTGCTGCTGTGTGTCCAGCTGCTGCAAGCCTCAGTGCTGCCAGTCTGTGTGCTGCCAGCCCATCTGCTGCCGCCCCAGCTGCTGCATCTCCAGCTGCTGCCGCCCCTCTTGCTGTGAATCCTGCTGCTGCCGCCCCTGCTGCTGCCTGCGTCCAGTCTGTGGCCGAGTCTCCTGCCACACCACTTGCTATCGCCCAACCTGTGTCATCTCCACCTGCCCCCGCCCCTTGTGCTGTGCCTCCTCTTGCTGCTGAGCCCACTGCCCTGACTCATCTCCCCCTTCACTACTGGCCCACAGATGTAGACCCTTCTACTTTGCTGACTATTAGGACACATGGAGTGGGGTTGATGTCATTCAATAGGATGGACCTCATGTTTCCAATGAGCCCATCACCATTTCACTGACTCTTTGAGAACATTCTGGTTCATTTTAAACTCCCTCTTGCTTTCTTTTTCTTCCAGTGGTGGCACCAAATGTGAATTAATTTGTAATCCACTAGCTAATAAATTATTCCAATCCTCTAACTTCCTCATTTTCTTTATCACTTTGAGGTTCCGATTCTTCTTCTCAGCGAGGTAGACATTATCTGCAGGACCAGTTTTGTCACTGAGGTTGCACCCTCAGATCCAGCCACCCAGTTATATTCTGTGTTTCTCCTAGTGTGAATTTCTTATGCTTTGTTGCATCTCTACTTTCTAATAAACTTTTCTGCACATAAGAATTCATTGGTATCATTCTCTATTGCTTTCATAATTATTTTACTGATTCCTTGGCAATTATATTTTACAGAAAGACACAGGAAGAGCAACCCATGTTGAAATCACTTTGAAGATACATGCTATATTGAATATAGATAATTTAAGGTATTGGAATAGAAGTGCTGTGTGTATATGTGTGTGCGTGTGTGTGTGTGTGCACATGTGTCTTAATATCCTAAATTAAGACAGATTTAATTCATACCTTAGCTCTTGAAACACATTTTATCTTTAACACATTATATCTCATAATACTATCGTCCCTATTTTGAAAAAAAAGATAAAACCAAATTTCTGAAAATTAGACACCAATGAAAGAAGGGAAATCTTCTATAAAGAATTTCATGTACTGAATTCATTTCATCCAATAAACAACATTTTAGAATTTATAATCAAAAAGTGGGCTTTATTTCCCAGTGAGTTCTGCTGAGACAAGCATATTGAGCTGTATTTCATCTGGATAGCGTGGTATATTGCTGACTGTGGTCTCTGCAGGTTTACATTATAATTTAAACAACTCCACACTTAACATTTTAATATATATAAACCCAGAAAGGCTGAAAATTTCAAGGCTCACTTTTCTTTTCAAGAATTATTTTATTGGAATTAGTTCACAGCCTTGAGTAGGTCGCAGCTGGGGTGCATATCCTAATTAGAATGTCCAACAGAGGTGCCTTCATTTGAATCTGAAAGAATATGGCAAATGATTACAACTTGGCATTCTAGTAGGAGCACCTGCTCTTGATGTTTTTACTTTTATTTGACTATTACCAGCTCTGAAGTGGCCCTAAGCTATTGAGCCAATCAAGTTTAAGATGATTTCTTCAGATATCATTGATAAGCTTCACATTTTTTCAGATGCTTTAAGAAAAATGTTGCTCAGATCTTAATCATAGAGTTATGATGCCTTCTTAAACATGAGGCAGGATAAATAAGGTTAGAAGGCTGTGAAAGGAAAATAAATATTGGGGACCCCAAATCACTAAGCTATAGGGAAAAGGCAAACTGGGAACTGCTTAGGACAAGCCTGCCTCTCATTCTATTCAAAGTCACCCCTCTGCTCACTGAGATAAATGCATATCTGATTGCCTCCTTGGGAAAGGCTAATCAGAAACTCAAAAGAAAGCAACTATTTGTCTCTTATATACCTATGATCTGGAAGCCGCCTCCCAGCTTTGAGTTGTCCCGCCTTTCCTTCGAGTTGTCTTGCCTTTTCTGGTCCAAATCCGTGTTCATCTTACATATGTTGATTGATGTCTCATGTCTCCCTAAAATGTATAAAACAAAAGTGTGATCTGACCTCCTTACACACATGTCGTCAGGACTTCCTGAGGCTGTGTTGCTGGAGTATCCTCAACCTTGGCAAAATAAACTTTCTCAATTAACTGAGATCTGTCTCAGATTTTCAAGGTTAACATTTTGGTAATTGTGAAGGGATTCCGAGTGGAGATGCCCCTGACCTTTGACAAATATCCTGTTGGTGCCTGGTAATAACATGAGCTAACTTTATGGCTCAAACCAATAGGACAATTTGCTGAGGTCTGGGAGCACCCTCCCCAAAGAATCCCTGATCTCCCAAAATTTGGTGAAGATCTAAAGTTTATTTTGCTGTACAACTGTCCCACCTATTTTTGTTTTTGGAGTTCTACTTGCTTACTTGCCTTCCTTATGAGGAAGGCAAGATTTACTTTTACTTCCTTTACAAGAAAGGCAATATTTCCTGCTTCCATGATGATGAAAGGCATGTAGAGTTTGAGCTCACCCCCAGCAGGGAAGACTAGTTTGAGTTTTTTTCCTGCTTCTAGGATGGTAGAAGGCAGCCTTCAGCCTGAGAGCCATCCCTAGGTAAGTAGCTGAGCTGGGGCTTTGTCTGGGCTAAAGTTTAACAGCCAGATGGTCTTAATCTCTCCTTATCATTAGAGAGCTTGGTGAGCCTATTGTTGGAATTTTTTGTTGTTTGTTTTGGTCTTTCTCCCAATCAGACTTGACCAACTCTACCTGACTTGGTCAAATCCAAGTGAGAATTCAAAATTAAGTGTAACAAAGCCTGTCTAATTTGGCTAAAATTCCTTGCAGCTGCAAAAGAAGAAAACAAACAAACAAAAAGAACCAAGAAACCATGCACTTTGTTTCTGTGTTTGCTTCCTGTCCCACAAAGGGGTCAGGAAAACATCCTGCTTCCGTTCCATCAAAGCCAATTTAAAAGCTTATGCAAAAAAATTATTACTATGGCTGCGCTGTATACAAATAATCAGGTCAAGTATAATAAAGAAAATCAGCCCTGCCATGATTTGTCTTTAGTAAAAATGGGAAACGGGAGAGAGAAGAATTGTTTCAAAAAATGATAGTACACCTGTTGTTAGATTCTAGTCCTGCCTAATGTTTTTCCATTTTTATTATTTTCTACAGTTTGGACTGAACTCTAATTTTTCTTGGCTACAAGCCTTCAAAAGATTGTTTTCAGTTTTTTTTTCTTCTTCTTTCCCCCATTTTTCCTAATTTGGAGTCACTGAAAACTCATCTGTGCTTTTGTAAAGCCCTGCGAACTGAAGCTAGAGAATTTAAACTTCAGAAGAAAATATCAGGAACCTATTTACATACATAAGCCACTTTCTTACCTGCCTACTGATGTATGCACTTCAGAGTAATGTGGCCCATATTGATTTTCCAGGATTGTTCTTTTGTTTAGTTTTGTTTTTCTCCCTTCCTCCCCCTATTTTCTCTTCATAGGACATGAAACTTCACAGCCTGCTAAAAATGAACTTTCCTAATAACTCAGGAATTATCTGTCTAGGAATAAACAATCCCAACCGTGAGATAACAGATGAAACTTGAGACCAAAGACTGACTTTCTTCTGAAATGCTTTCTCAAAAAGATTTTTAAGAAGAAAAGGGGGGAAATGTAAAAGGAAAATAAACCCTGGGGCCCTGAAATCACTAAGGTAAAGGGGAAAGTCAAGCTGGGAACTGCTTAGGGCAAACCTGCCTCCCATTCTGTTCAAAGTCACTCCTCTGCTCACTAAGTTAAATGCATATCTGATTGCCTCCTTTGGAAAGGCCAATCAGAAACTCTAAAGAAAGCAGCCATTTGTCTCTTACCTACCTATGACCTGGAAGCGCCTCCCTGCTTAGAGTTGTCTCGCCTTTTCTGGACCGAACCAATGTTCATCTTACATATGTTGATTGATGTCTCATGTCTTCCTAAAATGTATAAGACCAAGCTGTGCTCTGACCACTTTGGGCACATGTCTTCAGAACCTCCTGAGGCTGTGTCACAGGTGTACATCCCCAACCTTGGCAAAATAAACTTTCTAAATTAACTGAGACCTGTCTCAGATTTTGGGGGTTCACAAGGCCACACTGACTTGTCCCCTGTGTGAAGCCCAGCAGGAGCCTTTCACAGCAGGCTTGTTTCACTTGCACCTTTGTGCATCAGCACCTAACTCTTTCGCAAGATAAGGGGTCCTACAGAATACCAGCAGACCACCAGAGGGTTACAAGTTCCTGATACCTAGTACAACCTGGGAAAGAGAGCAAAAGCCCTTTATTCCTGATGTAGCTTTCCCAATCTCTAGCCAGTTTGCACTAAAAGCCCAAGAAACTATTAACTACAAATTCCTTCCTGGGGTGGGTGGGTGGGAGGGTGGGCAGGGACTTCGCTGGGGTCCTGCATGCACAGCTAGGCTCAAGGTTCAGCTTATAGTAAACTTTTCCTCATTTTAATAGTAAAAACAACCACAACAAGAAAAGCACCCCTAGGTGGAGATTTCATATGCTGATGATACATGCGATGGGTGTTAGACCCATGTGGATCCTGAGCACATGTGCCAACCGCAGGTCTGCCTTTGCATACTTGACCTCACCAGTATTTTATGATTATGTATGTATAGCTCCCATAAAAGGAATCCCTCTTGCAGCACTAGCTGCTGTCTCTCCCACTGAGCAGCCCACTCTGCCTCTCAATGGGTACTTTTGCTTTGCAACAAACTTCTTCGCTTACTCCTACTTTGGATTGGCCCTCAAATTCTTTTGCACAGCAAATTCAAGAACCTGAACTGGTCCACCAACAACAAAATAACAAAATTCCCGTATATAACATTTGGAGTCTGCCTTAACTGATTTGAATCAAGATGGAATGCAATAGGATGAGATGTGCCTTTTGAATGACACAGAAGAGTGAAGAGTATTATCATTGAGAGGTGACAGCGTGCTGGCAGTCCTCACAGCCCTCGCTGGCTCTCCTCACAGCCCTCCCTGGCTCTCAGCGCCTCCTCTGCCTGGGCTCCCACTTTGGCGGCACTTGAGGAGCACTTCCGCCCACCGCTGCACTGTGGGAGCCCCTTTCTGGGCTGGCCAAGGCAGGAGCCGGCTCCCTCAGCTTGCAGGGAGGTGTAGAGGGAGAGGCGCGAGCGGGAACCGGGGCTGCACGTGGCGCTTGTGGGCCAGCTGGAGTTCTGGGTGGGCGTGGGCTTGGCGGGCCCCGCACTTGGAGCAGCCAGCCGGCCCTGCAGACCCCGGGCAATGAACGACTTAGCACCAGGGCCAGCGGCTGCGGAGGGTGTACTGGGCCCCCCAGCAGTGCCAGCCCACCAGTGCTGTGCTCGATTTCTCACCGGACCTTAGCTGCCTTCCCGCGGGGCAGGGCTCGGGACCTGCAGCCTGCCGTGCCTGAGCCTCCCACCCCCTCCATGGGCTCCTGTGTGGCCCGAGCCTCCCCGACGAGCGCCACCCCCTGCTCCATGGCACCCAGACCCATCGACCACCCAAGGGCTGAGGAGTGCGAGCACACGGCATGGGACTGGCAGGCAGCTCCACCTGCAGCCCCGGTGCAGGATCCACTGGGTGAAGCCAGCTGGGCTCCTGAGTCTGGTGGAGATTTGGAGAACCTTTATGTCTAGCTCAGGGATTGTAAATACACCAATCAGCACCCTATTTCTAGCTCAGGGTCTGTGAATGCCACCAACGGACACTCTGTATCTAGCTGCTCTGGTGGGGCCTTGGAGAACCTTTATGTCTAGCTCAGGGATTGTAAATACACCAATTGGTATTCTGTATCTAGCTCAAGGTTTGTAAACACACCAATCAGCACCCTGTGTCTAGCTCAGGGTTTGTGAATGCACCAATCGACACTCTGTATCTAGCTGCTCTGGCAGGGCCTTGGAGAACCTTTGTGTTGATACTCTGTATCCAACTAATCTGATGGGGACGTGGAGAACCTTTGTGTCTAGCTCAGAGATTGTAAATGCACCGATCAGTACCCTGTCAAAACAGACTACTGGGCTCTACCAATCAGCAGGACTTGGGTGGGGCCAGATAAGAGAATAAAAGCAGGCTGCCCCAGCCAGCAGTGGCAACCCGCTTGGGTCCCCTTCCACACTGTGGAAGCTTTGTTCTTTCGCTCTTTGCAATAAATCTTGCTACTGCTCACTCTTTGGGTCCACACTGCCTTAAGAGCTGTAACACTCACCGAGAAGGTCTGCAGCTTCACTCCTGAGCCAGCGAGACCACGAACCCACCAGAAGGAAGAAACTCTGAACACATGCGAACATCAGAAGGAACAAACTCCAGACGCACCACCTTAAGAGCTGTAACACTCACCGCGAGGGTCTGCAGCTTCATTCTTGAAGTCAGTGAGACCAAGAACCCACCAATTCCGGACACACCATGATATCATAAGTTCTAAAATCATGGATGAACTTATAAACAACAATACTGGGGGCTTTACCTATCCCAAGCCATTCCATATATCACATTGAAACAATCAACAGCTTTTATTTTATTTTAGTTTATGTGTGACATGGGAGCAGTTTGGCACTATTAGTTCATACCTGAAGTCTTACTTTGGAATCATGCTTTGAGAATCCCCTTCTACTGCATTCCCACCCCACCCCCATGAATCAGTAAACTCAGTGAAAATTATCACAAAAAATGCAAAAAACAATAAAAGATTTCTAAATGAAAAGTTTAATACAATATATTTTGTGAACACAATAAAGATAAAGAACTAATAAAATAGAAAAATTCTGACAAATTCGAACAAACAGAGACAGAAAGAGAGAACAGGGAGAAAGCAGGAGAGCTTGGAAGGGGCAGCCTCCTCACTTTACAAGAGAAAAGAATGACTGAAAGGCTGACAGACAAATAATGTTTGAAAGGGAGATAATGTCTACCTCATTGGGAAGGATATTCTGTAGGCTCAAAATGATTTTAAAAATGAGGAATTTAGAGGATTGGAATAATTTCTTAGCTAGTGGATTACAAATTAATTCGTATTTGGTGCCATGACTGGAAGAAAAAGAAAGCAAGGGAGGGAGTTTAAAATGAACCAGAATGTTCCCACAGAGTCAGCGGGATGGTGATGGGCTCATTGGAAACATGAGGTCCACCCTGCTGAATGACATCAATCCCACTCTATGTGTCCTAATAGTCAGCACAGAAGAATCGTCTACATCTGTGGGCTTGCAGTGAAGGGAGAGATGAGCCAGGGTACTCGGCTCAGCAGCAAGAGGAGACACAGCACAAGGGGCGGGGGCAGGTGGAGATGACACAGGTTGGGCGATAGCAAGTGGTGTGGCAGGAGACTCGGCCACAGACTGGACGCAGGCAACAGCAGGGGCGGCAGCAGCTGGATTCACAGCAAGAGGGGCAGCAGCTGCTGGAGATGCAGCAGCTGGGGCGGCAGCAGGTGGGCTGGCAGCACACAGACTGGCAGCACTGGGACCTGCAGCAGCTGGACACACAGCAGCTGGGGCGACAGCAGCTGGAGATGCAGCAGCTGGGGCGGCAGCAGGTGGGCTGGCAGCACACAGACTGGCAGCACTGGGGCCTGCAGCAGCTGGAAACACAGCAGCTGGGGCGACAGCAGCTGGAGATGCAGCAGCTGGGGCGGCAGCAGGTGGGCTGGCAGCACACAGACTGGCAGCACTGGGGCCTGCAGCAGCTGGACACACAGCAGCTGGGGCGACAGCAGCTGGAGATGCAGCATCTGGGGCGGCAGCAGGTGGGCTGGCAGCACACAGACTGGCAGCACTGGGGCCTGCAGCAGCTGGACACACAGCAGCTGGGGCGACAGCAGGTGGTCCTGCAGCAGGTGGTCTCACAGCAGCTGGGGTGGCAGCAGGTCTCCTGGCAGAGGTCTTGGCCACAGCCTTGGTCAGAGCACACGGAGCCACAACAGGAGTTGACCATGGTGTCAGACGGTGAAGGATCTAGTTGGGTTTCTAGGAGAGTGAAGTTCTTGTGTTTGGAAGTCTCCTGGGTCCGTAGCCCCTTTATACCCTCCTGAAGGCCTGTTGCCACCACGTCATTATTTCCTTGTTATTATTTACCTACTGGGAAAATTAATCATGTAATTACATCATTGTGTATTTCTAGCTAAATATTCCAAAACAGAGAAAATAACCTATTTCCTTTTCCTGCTGTGCTCCTGTGTTTCCATTGGAAATGCTTGTCATATTTCTTCATTAGTGGGGGGTCACCTTTGTCCCTGGTCTATGCAGTGTCTTTTACAAAGCACTGGTCACAGGACTCTCTGACATTTTGTTTTTAATTGTGACTCTCCCTCCTACCTGTAGATTGCTGTCTGCAAATCATGGGGGACAAAATTTATAATGTGAATCTATCTTCTGTTGTCAAAGAATGTCCTGGTCAGGTGAAATGTTGTGAAGGAATTAGAAGGAAGCACTCATTTGGGGAAGGATGTCCCATCTGTAATGAGGATGACTCTGATCCCGTGTGTGCATCTCAGATGGTCAGGCAGATGGTCAGATCCCAACAAGTTCTAAACTCTGTCAGATCTTATTCCACAGCCTCCAGCAAAAATACTTACCCATGACTCACTGCCTTTAAAGGGTAAAAACACATTTTGCTGTATGTCTTACAGTATATGCATTATGAGTAGGAAGTTTTGATTTACTTTTTTTTTTTTTTGACAGATTCTCAATCTGTCACCAGGCTGGAGTACAGTGGCATGATCTCGGCTCACTACAACCTTTACCTCCTGGGTTCATGCAATTCTGCCTCAGCCTCTCGAGTAGCTGGGACTACAGATGTGCACCACCACACCCAGCTTACTTTTGTATTTTTAGTAGAGACAGGGTTTCACCACGTTGGCCAAGTTTGTCTCGATTTCTTGATCCCGTGATTCACCTGCCTTGGCTTCCCAAAGTGTTGGGATTGCAGGCATGAGCCACTGCACCCAGCCTGATTAATCTTTGATCATCAAAATTGCATGATTGATTTTTCATTTACAAAAGCATTTGTTATATATGAAGAATATTTAGAATTATTAAGCCTTCAATAACATGCATCCAAGACGTTCTATTGGGTATTCTGGGTACAGAACAGATAAACCCTCATCTTTTTCTTGCAAGTACTGTCATATGACACATGGATAGCAAACAGAGTTCAGCAGAAATGAAAAGAATTACAATTATTTTCATTAAACAACTAAAATAAAAAATGTATAGTATGTGGATAAGTTCCATACACCCTCAGGGTATGTATATTACTTGTGAAGTATTGACTATGTAGCAGGCATTGTACCAAATGTCTTATATTTGTTTCATTTTTGCACTTTAATATAACCTTATGAACTAGTTTATATTCTTATTAGTCTTTTAAGGGAATACTCAAAAGAAACATTAAAAAGTTAAAACAAACAAACAAAAAACTTGTCCAAGGTTAAAGAGAAAGTAAGCCTAATATGTCTTAGTGTAGCCAAGAAAGCGGTAAAGAATAAAATTTGCTAAGCTTGCTGAAACTGCTTCATCTTCTTGGAATGTTTCATCTTTTTTGTCCACTCTGCAAACTCCTACTCATGTGTCAAGACTCAGTTAAAATATTTCCTCCTCAATAATATCTTTCCTGATAAGCTACCCAATTCATGTATCATGATTTCCTGCCTTGTGCTCATAATTTGATACATTCTACTGTATCATAGTCATTTACTTCTGTCATTCCACCATGTGCAATGCAAATACCCTGAAGGCATAGGCTATGGCATTTATTCTTGTTACCATGATACTCAGCACAGAGAACACTGGTGGTAAATGTTTGTTGAGTGAATGAAGGCTTTTTTGATGACATAGGGGCATGTAAGGTCCTTTAAAAAATGTATATATCTTTTGACTTCTGGATAAAAGAGAGGAAAACATTCCAAACAAAGAGATCATAATTTCATTTCAGGAAGCCTAAACTCATTATGTGGTAGGTAACATGTCACCTGATAAATAACATATTTGTTATTTATTGTGGAAATTAAGATTCAATTTATAGAATGAGACCTGTTTATAGATAACCAGGAATACAGTGTTTTACATGCATGCCTATATTCACACAGTAAAAAGACAGGAAGGAAGTAAATGCTAAATGGTAGTACTGGTTCTCCTTCACCTCCTGACTTCCTCATTTTACTCTTGTTTATTGAAATAACTATTATTTCCAGTTTGATATCAGTCAGCCAAAAATGTTTGCTGATCATCTGTTGTCTTAGCTTAAATTCTACCCAATGCAAACCTTGAGAAAAAGACCGGGGTGCACATAATTTATTTGGGGGATGATCCCAGGAAGCACAAGTGAGGAAATGGTGAAAGTAAGACAGGAGAGGTAGAAAATCCCAAGAGTGTGTGTGTTAATGGTAGGGCCCCCACTGTGGGCAGCTGGGGACGAACCCTGGGGAAAAGCCTGAGACTGGAGGCACTTGGCTACCATGATTGCACACCTGTAAAATCCTGGAGAGTCAGCTGGGTATTAGTATGAATCATGAGATCAGATAAAATATGAACTTATACTAATCTATAGACTTTTTATACACTAGCAATAATTCTCTCTAAAATTTAATGGAGAAAAATCACACACTGGATCCTGTCATGGGGTGCAGGGAGGGAGAAGGGATAGCATTAGGAGAAATACCTAATGCAAATGACGAGTTAATGGGTGCAACACACCAACATGGCACATGTATACATATGTAACAAACCTGCACGTTGTGCACAGGTACCCTAGAACTTAAAGTATAATAAAAAAAAAAAGAAGCATGTACTCCCAATTCTCAAGAGTAAATAGAAAAATACATAAATAAATCTGCCAAGCCTATGTGAAAGAAGTGTTAACATTTCCTGAAGGACAAAAAATAATGTTTGAATAAATGTCAGATCAAGAGATGTGCAACGAAAGCCAAGTTTTCGAATAAATACATACATGTGTTACGCATGCATTTAATGAGGATGTATCTCAATTTGTAACATTAGGTATTGAATGGGATTGGCAAAGACCATGATGGGAAACTTACTTTTGGTCACATTGTCACATTCTTCTGTATTGTCTAAATGTTTAAAGAGCATATATTTGTGTATAAATGATCTAAACATCCTTAGAAAATAATAAATGTGATTTATATAAAATTCATAATTTTTTCTACAGATTCTGTTAAATGTATTTTCTGCTATTATGTTTACATTCTTATTTCTTTCAGGAACTAAAATATCAAAAGTACATTTCAGTCAGTCATTTGAGCTCTCAAATTAGCTATCATGAATTTCAAATTGTTTTGGGGGACAGGCTGGGTTCCCCAGGAAGCAGACACTGAGATGGACAGCAACATACAGGAGGTTTATTGAAGCATGCTCTTGGGTTTAACACTGGGGAGGGAAGGGAAGGGGAGGGGAGGGGAGGGGAGGGGAGGGAAAGGGAAAGGGAAGGGGAAGGGGAGGGGAAGGGGAGGGAAAGGGAAGGGGGAGGGGAGGGGAGAGCAGGGAAGGGGAGGGCAGGGCAGGGCAGGGCAGTCAGGGAAGGGAAGGGAAGGGAAGGGAAGGGAAGGGAAGGGAAGGGAAGGGAAGGATCAGGTTTGACACTGGGATAAATCAAACTGCAGGGCAATCTCAGTGGAAGTCTCAGATGAACCTATAGGGAGTTCTGGAGATGAGATGAGCCTTTAGAAGCAACCCTAGTTGGGGAGAAATGTGGGTCTTTATAGTTTCATCCTAAAAAGAGGGGATGACTTTGGACAAAAAGAAAAAAAATCAGTCTCCAGCATACCTATGAGTTTTCACCAGGCCTGCTTCCTTCATTTCCATCACCTGCCTGGCCGTGAACGTGGCCCTCTCTACATGGCAGCATGAACTCCCCATTGAAACTCTGCCAGTCAGAATGAAGCAGATCCAGTGTGTTTGTGCTGAGGATTCATTGCACATGACTCAGTAGAAAATGCATGGACTTTGCTAAACCACCTATTAGCTGCTTTTACTGGCCAAAAAAAAAAATTGAAAGACAGTGTTTTAAAAGATCACGGCTCTGTGCACGATAGTAAAGACATGGAATCAGTCTAGGTGCCCATCAACAGTACATTGGATAAAGAACACGTGACATTTTCACACCGTGGAATACTACACAGCCATAAAAAACAATGAAATTATGTCCTTTGCAGCAACATGGATGTGACTGGAGGACATTATCTTAAGCAAATTATTCCAGGAACAGAAAACCAAATATTGCATGTTTTCACTTACAAATGGGAGCTAAACATTGAGTACACATGGACACAAAGATGAGAATAATTAGGGACTCCAAAAAGGGGGAGAGAGGGAGAGAGGAAGGGCTAAAAATGACCCATTGCTCACTACCTGGTGACGGAATCATTTGTACCCCAAACCTCAGCATCACACAACATGTAGCAAATATGAATATGTACTCTTTGATTATAAAATAAAAGTTGAAATTATTTTTTAAAAGATACTTAGTTGTGTTCAATCTTTCAAAACATTTCCCCTGTTGTTACATTCATGGATATTTCATGACTTCAGCTTCACTCTTTTTGTCTAAAGACTACAAAATGACCAATTGATTTGCCTAAGCCTGAAAAGACTTTTCTAGAAAAAAACTAGGCAGAGATCGATGTCAGTTGACCTCTGTTAGAAGGTCGACTAATCTGTGCTGTCTGCCCTACAGGACAGGTGTAGTTAAATGTAATCACCCAGAACCCAAATATAAAACCCTTTTTAAAAAGAGAATAAGAATCATATTCAATTTTCAGTGCCAATAGAATAGAGGTTTATTTTGGTACATGGAAATAACAAGGTACAAAAATGTTTGCAAAAGACTTAAAGAGACAGACTTCACTGGGCTTCAAGGTCGGAGGCATTAAGATCTGTGGCCCTACAAATGATGGAGGCAATCTTCAAATTCCTTAGGCAGATGAATAAATGTCCTGAGGTCAAAGAGGTGGGGGGATGTTGGAGGGCAATTTGTCAATTTATTAGGAGATTGTCAATGAATTCATTTGGAAGGCAGGGAGTTTGGACAAAAGGTAGAATGCAAACACAGAATTTCTAAAGATGAGGTTTGCTTATGGGACCCAGATCAATTCTCTTGAACAGTCCACATGTTTGAAAAGAAAGCCTTCATCTGTAGGAAAGGAGGTAATAAGGAAGTGATGTGTTCATAGCAGAGATTTAGCAGCAAGAGGAGGCACAGCACAAGGGGCGGGGGCAGGTGGAGATGACACAGGTTGGGCGATAGCAAGTGGTGTGGCAGGAGACTCGGCCACAGACTGGACGCAGGCAGCAGCAGGGGCGGCAGCAGCTGGATTCACAGCAAGAGGGGCGGCAGCTGCTGGAGATGCAGCAGCTGGGGCAGCAGCAGGTGGGCTGGCAGCACACAGACTGGCAGCACTGGGGCCTGCAGCAGCTGGACACACAGCAGCTGGGCCGACAGCAGCTGGAGATGCAGCAGCTGGGGCGGCAGCAGGTGGGCTGGCAGCACACAGACTGGCAGCACTGGGGCCTGCAGCAGCTGGACACACAGCAGCTGGGGCGGCAGCAGGTGGTCCTGCAGCAGGTGGTCTGGCAGCAGCTGGGGCAGCAGCAGTTCTCCAGGCCACAGCCCTGGTCAGAGCACACAGAGCCACAACAGGAGTTGACCATGGTGTCAGAGGGTTGTGGTTCTCAGTGGGTTTCCAGGAGAATGAGTGCTCTGAGTTTGATCTCTCCTTGCTCTCTCTTTTGCTTTTTATACCGTGCTGAGAGCTACTATGGCCGTATGAATAATCTTGTGGTTTGCACATTACTAATAGAGAATCAGTTGTTTTTTAGTAAATTAGATAGTTGTGCTTATCTGGTAAATATTTCTATAAATAGAAAAGGCACCATTTCCTTTTCCTGTCATATTCTGAGCTATCCAATTTGGTTAAGCCAAGTGAATCAGCTCTCATTCTCCTTCCTTCATCTGATGTGTCTTCTGATGTGTAGACCCATTACATGACATTGTTTGATTGGATTTCATAAGTGTTAGCTATTTATTTATTTGACTCCTGGATAATAAGTTGAGAATAGATTTTATGATGACTAACTCTGCTCTCAAAGAGGTTAAAAATAAATTACATAGAATGCTGGTAGGAAAATGGGATGAAAGATTCATCTTTGGGGGGTGATGGGAGGCAACTTGTGTATAATGAGGAACACTGTGATTCCTTTGAATTTTGTGGCTGGTCAGTGACATATAAAAGATCCCACTGAAATTGCTGTTTCATGTTATTGAATCTATTCAGCTTGAAACAGATATAATGCAATGATTCATTGCTTTTAAAAGTAAAAACATATTGGCATGATGGGTCCCTTTGTAAATTATTATTGGCATGTTCTTCAGAGATGTGGATCATATAGAACATTTTTATTCTATTTTGTTGGTAAGTCAAGATACCCAGTGAATGTGTTTAACTAAAGTGTTATTGAAAGTATATTTTCTCATAGTCAAAAGCTGTTTTCTCTCACAATGTATGTTGGAGATATTTTGCTTGATACATGGAGAAAGGAAATAAAGGATCAAGCTTTAATTTCTGTCCTACAGACACTTAAACAAGACAAATAAGAAACATGTATAGGAAAGAGTTTAGCAACTATTTAGAGAATCCTGTGATTAGTGAACAAAATAACAATTATGTATTTAATCTGTACACTTCCAATGAAAGATGAAACAATACTAATAGTTATAATTTGTTGAGTGCTTGCTATGTGTCAGGAATTTTCTGAGTCCTCTGTAATTGTTATCTTGTTTATACTTCACAGGCATTCTATGATGTAGACACAATTTTTCTGAATTCTTTACATCCAAGGTACTTGAGGCCCAGATAGATTGAAGTCACACAGTCTGTAATAGGGAAAGGGCGTCTCTCCTAGAGTGTTCAAGGAACATTTTGCACATTAACATTTTGCAATTAAATCCCTCCTGATATTTAAAAACAATTATTTATAATTAAAAAGATGCAAAGTATGTTCTCATTCCTAAGTGGGAGTTGAACAATGAGATCACATGGACACAGGGAGGGGAACATCACACACCGGAGCCCGTCGGGGGTGAGGGACAAGGGGATGGAGAGTGTTAGGACAAATACCTGATGCATGTCGGGCTTAAAACCCAGATGACGGACTGATAGGTGCAGCAAACCATCATGGCATATGTATAACTGTGTAACAAACCTGCATGTTCTGCACATGTATCCCAAAACTTAAAGTAAAATTTAAAAAAAAGATGCATGGTAAGAAACCATCATAAACAAAGTAAAAACACAAATGACTAAATAATAAAAAAAGACTAGCAATTTATATCACAGACAAAGGGTTAATAGTATATAAAAGACTTCTGAGACTGGACACGGTGGCTCACACCTGTAATCCCAGCACTTTGGGATGCCAAGGTAGGCGGACTGTTTGAGCTTAGGAATTTGAGACCAACTTGGTTAACTTGGCAAAACCCCATCTCTACCAAAAAAAAAACACAAAAAAGCAAAAAAAAAAAAAAATGGCGAGGTGGCATGCATCTGTGGTCCCAGCTACTCAGGAAGCTAAGGTGAGAGGATTGCTTGAGCCCAGGAGGCAGAGGTTGCAGTGAGCCAAGATTGCACCACTGCACTCCAGCCTGGGTGACAGAAGAAGAAGAAAAAAAGACTTCTGGAAATAGATAGAAAACAGACCAACAGCCTAATGGGAAAATAAAATGCAAATATTTTACCACCATATAAATATACTCAACCTCATGCATAATAAGAGAAATGAAATAATACGATATGACACTTCTCACCTGTTAGATTATCAAAAATTCAAAATCTGACAACATTCTCTGGAAGTGAGATGATGTGAAAATAGGCATGCTCGTATTTTTCTTGTGAAGGTTTGGCAGTAACTAGCAGCATTATTTTTTGACTCAGCTATCCCAATTCCATAAAATAGCTCAAAGATACTTGGGTAAATATATGAAAGATATTGCACAAGACGATTCATAACAGTTCTATTTGGGAAAAAAGACTAAAAACTACAACACTGGATACAACCCAGGTGTCCTTCAATAGGGTACTGGTGAATAAACTGTGGTGCCTTCCCATGATGGAGTACTATGCAGCTGTCAAAAGGAATAAGGAATGTCTCTATAGGCTGCTATAAATTAATCTCCAGTAGATATTGTTAGGAGATGATAAAGCAGTGGAGAAAAATGTGTACAATTGTTCTACAACAATGCTTTAAAAATCCAGGATATAAATATCAAAAGTATATTTGCTTACACTTTAAAAAATGACAGAAGAATAGAGAGATTGGAGATGAGAAAACAGGAAAGAGGGACTTCTGTCAAAACATCAAATTGTGCATTTTAAGTATATGCAGTTTATTTATTATATGTCAATTGTAACAATGTAGCTGAAAAACAAAGAAAAAAATAATGGAAGAATCAACCATATTTGGTTTTGTTGTTGTTGTTGTTGTTGTTGTTGTTGTTTGAGATGGAGTCTCACTTTGTCACCCAGGCTGGAGTGCAGTGGCACGATCTTGGCTCACTGCAACCTCCACCTCCTGTGTTCAAGCAATTCTCTGCCTCAGCCTCCTGAGTAACTGGGATTACAGGCGCCCACCACCACACCCGGTAAATTTTTGTATTTTTAATAGATATGGGGTTTCGCTTTCTTGGCCAGGCTGGTCTTGAACACCTGACCTCATGATCCACCTGCCTCAGCCTCGCAAAGTGCTGAGATTACAGGCATGAGCCACCGCACCCAGCCCATGTTTGTTTTTTAAAAATTGACCCATAGAGGATGGAGGGAATAGAATAGAGAAGATAGAAGCAGATACTAGATTATTTTTGAATGTATCTTTTTCTGTAGCTTTGACTTTGCACCCATGTAAATATTTTACATACTTCTAAAAATATTAAATTTTAAAAATCACTAAAACCACCACCACAACAATGGAATCTAACTGTATATCCAGGCATAACTTCAGAGAAAGTAACTATCCCAAGGCCAAAATGTTTTTTTCAAAAACCTGTTAAGTTTGTTTGCAATAACTATACTGTTGTTATTAGTATTGGCAATATTATTCCAAGATTGTTGTGCAAGCATTATGTAACAAAGAAAATGAGTGATTACATCGAGGAACTGTTATTTTTGGCAAGGAAGAAAAGAGATTTAGGAAAAAGATATGAGGTTAAGTAAAAATCCTGTAATTATCAGTAGAAACGCTGATGTACTTTATCTTTTAAGTAAATATTTTCTAGTTGTGGACACTGAAAAAGTCAAGAGAAAATAATCAATTTAGTAGTACGCATCATTTTTACATTTCAATCTTTCGTCCCAAATGCCATATTCACTACAAGGAACAGGGGTTCCTTGGAGAAATGGCTGAATATAAGTGTGGGTAAGGAAATATACAAATGAACCTGGAATATCTTATTATATAAAAAAACAAACAAATCTACTAGATTCACATCAGAAGTAGCCAGAGACCAACTTGAAGTTTGTTATTTGAGCACCAATGGGGATATGAACTGGAGCCCTCATACTGACAGGAGTTAAAAAAATAATTTGGTCAGCTTTGAATGGTGTTCCATTAGCAAGATTAACCAAGAAAATAAGAGAAAAAATCTAAATAACCTCACTAAGAAATGAAATGGGAGCTATTACAACTGACACCACACTAATACAAAAGATGATTCAAGGCCACTATAAACACCTTTATGCACATAAACTAGAAAACCTAGAAGAGATGGATAAATTTCTGGAAAAATACAACCCTCCTAACTTAGATCAGGAAGAATTAGATACCCTGAACAGACCAATAACAACCAGTGAGATTGAATGGTAATTAAAAAATTACCAACAAAAAAAAAAGTCCAGGACTAGACAGATTCACAGCAGAATTCTACTAGACATTCAAAGAAGAATTGATACCAATCCTTTTGACACTATTCCACAAGATGGAGAATTAAGGAATCCTCCCTAACTCATTCTATGAAGCCAGCATCACCCTAATACCAAAACCAGAAAATGACATAACCAAAAAAGAAAACTACAGACCAATATCCTTGATGAATATAGATGCTAAAATCCTTAACAAAATACTAGCTAACTGAATCCAACAACATATCAAAAAGATAATCCACCATAATCAAGTGGGTTTCTTACCAGGGATGCAGGGATGGTTTAACATATGCAAGTCAATAAATGTGATACACCACATAAACAAAATTAAAAACAACAATCACATGATGATCCCAATAGAAGCAGAAAAAGCATTTGACAAAATCCAGCATCCTTTTATTATTAAAACTCTCAGCAAAATCAGCATACAGGGGACATATCTTAATGTAATAAAAGCCACCTATGACAAACCCACTGCCAACATAATACTGAATGGGGAAATGTTGAAAGCATTCCCTCAGAACAGGAACGAGATAAGGATGCCCACTCTCACCACTCTTCTTCAACATAGTACTGGAAGCCCTAGTCAGAGCAATCAGACAAGAGAAAGAAATAAAGGGCATCCAAATCAATAAAGAGGAAGTCAAACTGTCCCTGTTTGCTGACAGTATGGTTGTGTACCTTGAAAACTCGAAGGATTCCTCCAGAAAGCTCCTAGAACTGATGAAAGAATTCAGCAAAATTTCCAGATACAAGATTAATGTACACAAATCACCAGCTCTTCTATACACCAACAGCGACCAAGCAGAGAATCAAATCAAGAACTCAACCCCTTTAACAATAGCTGCAAAAAAAAAAAAAAAAATACTTAGGAATATACTTAACAAAGGAGTCAAAAGACTTTTACAAGGAAAACTACAAAACACTGTTGAAAGAAATCATAGACGACAGAAACAAATGGGAACACATCCAATGCTCATGGATGAGTAGAATCAATATTGTGAAAATGATCATACTGCCAAAAGCAGTCAACAAATTCAATGCCATCCCCATCAAAATACCACCATCATTCTTCACAGAGTTGGAAAAAACAACTCTAAAATTCATATGGAACCAAAAAAGAGCCCACATAACTAAAGCAAGACTAAGCAAAAAGAACAAATCTGGAGGCATCACACTATCTGATTTCAAACTACATTCTAAGGCCGTAGTCACCAAAACAGTGTGGTACTGGTATAAAAATAGGCACATGGATCAATGGAACAGAATAGAGAATCCAGAAATAAACTCAAATACTTACAGCCAACTTATCTTCAAAAAAGCAAACAAAAACATAAAATAATATTCTTATTAATTTTCTCCACAGTTTCTCTCATTAATTCCATAGTGGATTAGAGTATTTGATTATTGGCTTGTCTTATTTTTATTCTTATATTAACTGTAGCTTCTGTATATGAAGTTTTATCTCTATATTTATACGTTGATTATAGCCTTTAGCATAATTCCTTTTCCTACTTTGTCTTCTGCAATGCTTTTTGTGTAAGTCTAACTTGTGGGATATAAGAATTGTGGCCCCTGCTTTCTTCCATTTGCATTTTTGTTATATGTATCTCTGTCTTTACCTTTTCACTTTTAACCTTCTGATGCTTGTAGATTCACTTGTGTCTCTTTATAGACAGCATAATGCTGACTTTTCCTTTTCATAAGCCAATCTGAAAATCTTTTTTTAAAGTGAGTTGAGCCTATTATATATATGGATATAATCAATATGCTTAACTTTAATTATGTCATTTTTATTATACTTATATATAATAGTGATATATAATAAGTTATCTTTATATATTTGTTAAATATTTCTCTCTCGCCTCTCTGTCTCTTTATCTTTCTATCTCTCTGTATTTCACTTTTAAAATTCTAATCTTTCACCTTTTAAATTCTCTCTCTTTCTCAGTATTCCTTTTGGTATTTAGGAATGTTTGTATTTTGTACTAATGGTTACCTTTATATACCTCATGAGCTCTATTTTTTAGCTACAGTCAGTTGATTCTCTGCTTACAGAAATATTGAAATTATCTAGTTACTTCTTTATTCCTCACTCCCTGAGCATGAGATTTGAATTCCTGTTTAATATCTGTAAAGCCATCAGCAAACTTATACTTTATATATTTGCTCTCCTTTTCCTTCCTGCTTTGGTAGTTGTGCTGTATCGACATTGTCAGTACATAGCTGTTATGTATCACACTTCCTCTCTTAGGCTTATCGTTCATTCTTGTTCTTAGTTCCAAAGGATATATATCGATCCAGACCTCATGTAGATGTCCTTCCAGTATCTTTAGTCATTTGATTTTATGAAGTTCACTTGTTAATAAATTCTTCAGGATACACCCATGGGGGAGAATATTCACTGGGTGTTTTCATGCTTATAATAGTTTGTGGCCTTTATACCTGAAGTTCAGTTTGGCTGAATTTAAAATCTTTGCCTCACATTTTCTTTCCTTGAGTGTTACTCTATTATCTTCTGACATTTTCATCAAAATGTGTGAAAACAAGCTAGTTTTATTTCCTTCTAGTTGACATGGACATTTTTTACTGGATGTTCAAATGATTATTTTTCTTTAAATCATTATTATGTTTTTCTTTAAAATTCAAGGCTTTTACAATGTTACGTCTCAATTTTGACCATTATGAGCTTATTTTTCCAGCAAGAGTAGCTATACTTAGAGCAGATAAAACAAACTTAAAATCAACAACAGTAAAAACAGAGAAAGGAGGTCATTATATAATAACAAAGGGATCAATTCAGCAAGGTATAACAATTCTAATATGTATATTAGTAAGAGAGTGAGCTTAGTAAATTTGAAAGTCCCTTTGCTGCCTGTTCTTTTTTGTACTCTGCTGAAGCTGCTGTGACCATGTCCTGGATCATTTCCTACTTTATTTTCTTATGGAGATGTTGTGGCTCAGAAAACAAAACCCCAAAATATGATTCTTTGGTATGTTGATTGGGGAATTGTGGGGAACAGCAGCTATAAGCAAAGGTTTTCTCTAAGCTTCCCATCTCTGCCTGAAGACATCCAGGAAAGATATATAACAGGAAAAAAGGCTAAATGTTGACATCATCCCAGAGAGGCTTTGCATTCTTCTGAGGGGTGCTACCTGAAAGACTTTACCTACATAGCAAGACAGCCTTTGTTCACCATACATTTCTTCCCCTCACCTTCCCATAGCTTGTGGACACCTCCCCTAAGAATCCCCAAGACCCTATTCTGATGCTATAGAAACTTCAATCATTGGCCCTTCTTCAAGTCTTATAGTTTGTGAGGCTCTGCATATGCATGTAATAAATTTGTATGCCTTTTCTCCTGTTGATCTGTCTGCTGTCACTTTTTTTCAGAGATTCATATTCTCAGATCTAGAGAGTAGAGGGAAAGTTTAAAACTCACCTATAGAAATTTAAAACTCATCTGTTCATGAAATTAGATCATTACTTTTTTCTGGTTAAATATTTTAAGATGAAGGAAAATATAATTTCCCTTTCCTAGTGTGTTAAGATTTTCCAATCTGGACTTTCTCACAGAATTATCTTGCCTATTTCTGTGTCTACTGTGTCTTCTCAAGACGGCCCATCACATGGATTCAGTCACTGGTATGTACCTGTGATCTGTGTATCATGCCATGATCCTGTTTGGGCAAATTGTTCTCATGATGCCAAGATCTCTTTTGATGTCAAAGAGAAGCAGAATTAGAGTAGGGAAATAAAAAGAAACAAGCTCATCTTTCTGAGTTAGTTACCTGTGTGCAATGAGGAAGACATATCCTATTTGTGAGTCATAAATGCTCATTAGATAGTGGATTCTCTAGACTTCTTCAAAGTATGCACCAGGTATCATTTCCTTTATTCAATTTGAAACTGTCACCAATGACTTATTGTTTTAAAATATGAATAGGCATTTGGAGCTACTCTGAATAAACTCTCACTGGTTTAATATGGGACTTGAGCACCAAAATGAATATTGGCAGTAATAGATTACAACCCATCAAATAAAATTAAGTCTTGATGAGTCCATATTTGTATGAATTAAATGGAGAAGTTAAAAAAAGGAAGATGAGAAAGTTATCCATGACACTAGAAAGTCAATGAGCAAATGCAGAAGGAATAAAGGAGTTTCAAATCACCATTTACAACCATTATAATAAAACTTGATCAAGTAAATATCATCAATGAATGCTATAACTATTGGGTGGAAGTTTGATGGGGAGCAGGATATTTGCACACTTCAAAATATTTTCCCAATAACTATTTATTATTTTCAAAGGGAAAATGTTAACTTTACTGTGGAGAAACTTGAGAACATACGCTTAATCACGGGATCAAAGTTAGCCGCATTAATAATGGACAAACTAGCATGTGTCTCATGAAGTCACACACTGAAAGGACACATTACTTATGCAATATTTCTGTTAAAATGCAAAACCTGAAAATAAGCATGAGGAAACATCAGATAAACTCAGACTAAGAAATACTTCACATAATGACTGGCCTGCTATCTTCAAAAATATTAGCGCCATCTAATATAAAGACAGTCTGAGCAAGTATTTCAGGTCTAAATAAAGTAAGGAGATATGATAGCTAAATGCAATGTATGAACATGGATAAAAATTGCTCTATAGGGTATTATTGGAAAGATGGCAACACTTGAATATAGCATGTATATTAGGTAATAATATTGCATCAACATTTAGTTTAATTGATATCTTTACTGTGGTTATACATGAAAACGTCCTTAGTCTTAGGACATAAGTCTATCTCTATCCATGTCATCTCTCTAGAGAGAGAGAGAAATCAAATGTGGCCAAATGTTGAATCTAGGTGAAGACTATATGGCATAAGGAATTCTTTACTCTTATAACTATTCTGTAAGTTTGAAATATTTTAAAAAATGAAAAAGTTTAAAAATAAAATGAATTAGGATTGAAAAAGTGTTTTTTCTTTAGCTTGTTAAAAGAAAAATTTAGACAAATTAAATTTAACAGATTTTAATTCATCAAAGAATAATTCATGAATTGGGCAGCTCCCAGACCAGCACAGGTTCAGAGCAACTCCTTGGCTGCCATTTGGTTAAATAACCTTTATGGATAGAAAAAGGAAAGTGATTTGAGTAGTTGCAACTGAGACCATATGACGTTCTATTAAATATCTGAAGATTAAGATGAAGAATTGACTTATGATCACACACCTCAATTATTAAAAGTAGCCCTAATCTAAAAAAAAAAGAAAAAAAAAGGAAAAGGAAAGTGACATACAGAAAACCAAAGTGAGGGACAGAAATAGCTGGGTTGTTTAGAGATCAATGTTTGCTTTAGTTGAGCATGGTTTAAACAGTTGGCCCCTGTGATTGACCAGAACTGGGCTGCTGTGGAGTTGGATACTTGTTGGAAAGGTAGGTTACAGTTTGTTTACGTATCCAGTTAGGTTACATTTTACTATGCATGGAGAAACCTTTATGCCAAATCTAAAATATGTAAAGAGGCAGCTTTAGGCTAAACTTAACAATTGTTAGTATAATAAGAGTGAGGAGTTTGGGTCTTTTGGAGGAAATGCTGAAGTATATAATAAAATTTACTTCATAGGAGCATCTACTATAAAAACCCTTTAAAAATATTTCTAACACAGTAAATCTTTCATCTCCTTGGGTCTCTGAAAATAAAGAACTTCTGGCAATGTAGCTGACTGAGTTGATACTGACAGACCCACTTCCTGTACAAGTCAATATAAATGCTTCAAAAATTTTAAAAAAATTCAATCATGTAGTTAAACTTGAGAAAAGTAGAGAAAAATTCTCATTTGTCAGAAACTAAGAGGAAACTCAAATGGCAAACACTAGCTGATGTCCTGTGGCCTGTGGGAAGGTTTGGCGTCCAGTTAGATGCCCTCAGAATTGGAGGCTCGTGGTTAAAACTCAGGCAGGTACAAGAAATGAGACCTGAACTTATCACCAGGCAGGATCTAGGAAGTAAGACCCTTATATAAAGTTTACATTCTTAAGAATGCTGTTTGGGCAGATTGTTCTCATGATGCCAAGATCCCTTTTGATGTCAAAAGAGAAGAATGTAAACTTAAAGTTTACATTCTGAAAGCATTCTTGTGCGTAAGATGGAGACAAGAAAACCTTAGTCTGCCTACAGGAATTTTATGTGGTAATAAAGTCATGAACAGCTAAACCATGCAATATCACCAAGCTTCCTAATTCACACAATATGCATAGTGGAAGAACCTCAAGGTGAGAAACTGCTGATACTAAATAGTGCGTGTCCTTGAAATAATCAGAAACAAAAGCAAAAGGAATAGCACACAGAAAGAACCCCCCAAAAAGAAAAAAGTATAAAAATAAGAAAGCATTAAGCACAAGGAAAAATAAACCTCTAAGAAACCACACACAGATTGCATGGGATGCCCCACAGGGGTCAATTTCTGCATAAGATAAACGCACAGGCAAATATTACAAAATATGTAAGAAAATAATTTATCATGAGTAGTATAGTAGACATAGGAAAAGGGAATGTAACCCCTGGGAATTGAGATAACTGAAAATTCTGAAGGAGACTGTATATAAACGGGTTTAAAAGGTAAACAAAAAATGGAAATCGGTGGGTGGCGGGCAAGCGGAGGGAGAGCATTAGGACAAATACCTAATGAATGTGGGGCTTAAAACCTAGATGATGGGCCGGGCGCGGTGGCTCATGCCTGTAATCCCAGCACTTTGGGAGGCAGAGACAGGTGGATCATGAGGTCAGGAGATCGAGACCATCCTGGCAAACATGGTGAAACCCCGTCTGTACTAAAAATACAAAAATTATCTGGGTGTGGTGGTGCGCGCCTGTAGTCCCAGCTACTTGGGAGGCTGAAGCGGGAGAATTGCTTGAACCCAGGAAGTGGAGGTTGCAGTGAGCTGAGATCGGGCCTCTGCAGCCTGGTGATGGAGCAATGGAACAAGACTCTGTCTCAAAAAAACAAAACAGAACAAAACAAAACAAAACAAAACACCTAGATGATGGGTCGATGAGTGCAGTAAACCACCATGGCACGTGTATACCTATGTAACAAACCTGCATGTTCTGCACATGTATCTCAGAACTGAAAGTATAATAAATAAAAATTTAAAAATGAAAATCATAATGAAGAAATGGAATATAGAAAATGACTGATTTGGAAAAGAACAATGTAGAATTACCCTTTGTTGGGACCGTCCTTCCTATCGCTTTCCTTTTACTTGAAGCCTTTCTTTTGTTTTTTGTTTTTGTTTTTATTTTTATTTTTTGAAACAGAATCTCGCTCTGTCGCCCAGCCTGGAGTGCAGTAGTGCAATCTCAGCTCACTGTAACCTGTGCCTCCTGGGTTCAAGCAATCCTCCCACCTCAGTCTCCTGAGTAGCTGGGATTACAGGCACCCACCACCATGCCCAGCTAATTTTTGTATTTTTAGTAGAGATGGGGTTTCACCATGTTGGTCAGGCTGGTCTCAAACTCCTGGCCTCAAAGAGATCCACCCACCTCGGCCTCCCAAAGTGCTGGGATTACAGGCGTTAGCCACAGCTCCTGGCCTAGTCTTTTTCTTTTAGCAAAGTTTACTGTTAACCTATTCTCTCATTTTTGTTTTCCTGAAAATAACTTAATTTCATTACCTTTTTTGTTTCTCTGGGCATGTAATTCTCTATCAGCAGTGTTTCCCTTCACAAGATGTCTCTTCATCGTCTTCTTACTTCCATTATTTCAGTTGGGTTTTAGGCTTCCTGTTCTTTTTGGAAAAGCATGTGTTGTTTTTTCCCCTGTTCCTTTTACTTATTTTATTATTTTATTATAAAATTATATATATATAATTTAAGGTGTACAATATAATGTTTTGATATACATTGTAAAACGATTACTAAAATCAAGCTAATCAACATATTCATCGCCTCACATAGTTGCCTTTGTGTGTGTGTGTGTGTGTGTGTGTGTGTGTGTGTGTGTGTGAAAACACTTAATATCTACTCTCCTAGCAAGTTTCAAGCATACAGTACAGTATTATTAACTGTGGTCACCATGCTATACATTAAATTTTTAAAATTTATTCATTCTACATAATTGCAACCTTGTACCCTTTGACAGACATCTTCTAATTTCCTTCACCTTCCTGCCCCTAATAACCACCATTCTACTCTCTGCTTTTGTGAGTTTCACTTTTTCTAAAGTTCCACATATAAGTGACATCATGCAGTACTTTTCCTTCCGTGTTTGCCTTATTTCACTTAGCATAATATCCTCCAGGCTCATCCATGTTGTCACAAATGGCAGAATTTCCTTTTTTAAAGCTGAATAATATTTCTTTATATGTATGCTTTAACGTATATTAATATTATATATTATATATTTTATATATAGTATATAATATATATTATATATTATATATTTTATATATATTATATAGTATATAATATATATTTTATATTTTATATATTATATAGTATATAATATATATTTTATATTTTATATATATTATATAGTATATAATATATATTTTACATTTTATATATATTATATAGTATATAATATATATTTTATATTTTATATATATTATATAGTATATACTATATACTATCTATTATATATTATATAGTATATACTATATAATATATAGTATATACTATATAGTATATATTATATAGTATATATTATATATTATATAGTATATACTATATATTATATAGTATATAGCATATACTATATATTATATAGTATATACTATATAATATATAGTATATATTATATAGCATATACTATATATTATATACTATATATTATATAGTATATATAATATATTTTATATATATTATATAGTATATATAATATATTTTATATATATTATATACTTATTATACAATATATAATATATAATGTATATTTTAATATATATTATATATGATATATATTAATATATATTATATATGATATATATTAATATATATTATATATGATATATATTAATATATATCATATATATTTTAATATTTTATTTTATTCTTAATTTATTATTAATATATAATAATATATTATTAATTTTATTATTTATATATAATAATTTATATATAAGTATTATATTTATAATATATTATATATAATATATTATAAATATAATACTTATAATATATATTTATAATATATAATATATAATATATAATAAATATATAGTATATATTATATAATAAATATATAATATATAATATTAATATATAATATTATATATATTTTATAAATTAAATATATATTGTATATATTTTATATACAAAATATATATTTTATATACAAAATATATAATATATATTTTATATATAAAATTTTATATATAAAATATATAATATTATTTATATTTGTATATATATATATCCATTGATCCTTCAATGGACACATGCTGAATCCATATCCTGGCTATCGAGAATAATGTTGCAGTAAACATGAGAGTGCAGATAACTCGAGGATACTGATTTTTTACCTTCAGATATATACCTAGAAGTGGAATTGCTAGATTTTATATGTAGATCTATTGTAATTTTCAAAGAAATTTCCATACTGCTTTCTATAACAGCTGTACCCATTTCTTGTTATGTTTATGATTTTCTTTTTATCTTTGGTTTTCAACAACTTTCCTTGATGTGCCTACATGTTGTTTTTGTTTTTATTCACTCTGCTTGGGTTCAGAGATGTTCTAGAATCTGTGACTTAGGTCTGTCATCAATTATTTCAAATTGCCCTCCAGTATCTCTTTGTTTATAACTTCTCCATTCTCTCTTCTCTCTTTCTGGGACTCCAATTTACATGTATGTTAGACTTTTCACTATGCTCCAAGTGTGCCTTATGCTATTTTCTCCATTTTAAAACTTTTCTTCTCTCTGCATTCCAATGTGAATATTTTCTACTTCCATTTTGCTGTTCCTATCTTCTGTCTAATCTTCTGTTAAACTTATTTATTGAATTCTTAATTTCAGTTTTTGAGTTTTTTGGTTCTAGAATTTTCACTGAACTTTTTAAAAATAGATTCTACTTCTTTAATAAAATTTACATTTTTAATCTACTATTTCAAACATATTAATTGTAAGTATTCTAAAGTACCTGTATATAGATCATCCTTGGCTCTGTTTCTATTTCCTTTTCTTCTTCTTGATTTTCTCATTTAGTCATTTTTTTCTGGCATGCATGGTAATTTTTTTAATTGAATGCCAGAAATTCAGAAATTACATATGAAAAACTGTAGAGGCTGGAGGTGATCTTGTCTTTCAGCTGAAGGAGTTTAATTTTTTTCTGAGACCATGGTCCCTCAAATATAAGTCAACTCCCAATGCTCATCAACAACTGTTTTCTTAGTTTTGTCTAATTATCAGAGTCATTCCTACTGAGAGGTTGAATCTTCTATCAGATACTTTGTCACAACTGGAAGTAGAATTCTGTCCTTTAATTTTTTTAAATTATACTTTATGTTCTAGGATACATGTGCACAATGTGCAGGCTTGTTACATAGGTATACATGTGCCATGTTGGTTTGCTGCACCCATCAACTCATCATTTACATTAGGTATTTCTCCTAATGCTAGCCCTCCCCCAGCCCCACACCCCCCTACAGGCCCCAGTGTGTGATGTTCCTTGCCCTGTGTCCAAGTGTTCTCAAAGTTCAGTTCTCACCTATGAGTGTCCTTTAATTTGTCAAGTGACCACTCTTTCCTTCATCGGGATTTTGGACCTTGCACTCTGCTAGTTGTTGTCTTACTTCCCTGGTGATGCCTTTCCAGTCTCCTGTGGTTTCTGTTGCTTTGTTTTCAACTTACAAGTGATGGAGTATCCCACAGATCAGGGCATAGATGTCTTATTCTCAGACCCTTATTACCTATGACCAGGAAGCCACATTCAGTCCCATGGCATTCAAAGTCCCATTTCATATACTGAGACCAACTGAAGGTTCATTTAATTTTCACCTACTTTCTCTGACCCATTAGGAGTTGTGTGCTGTAAGTGATGTGGAGGAATAATGCCCCTACACGGTCTAAATTATTGTTTGTTCATGTAGTAGAACCTATGGAAGTTAAAGATTCATGATTCAATACCACTACATTATTACTGGACCTTTAACTCCTAGAATATGTATTTAGTACAGAACTTTCTAAATGTTTCTCCTGCTTTTACTAGCTTGAATTGACGTAAAATTTATTTTCACCATTTTCCCCCTAGGATGGAGTTTATAGGCCATATTCTGGGTTTAGCTAAGAACCAAACTAGTCCGTTAGTTGGTTTCTTCTAAGTCCCCATATTTCTCTATGAAAATTCATTTTTGTAGAATTTATTGACCAAGACCATGTGCCCCAAGACCATGTTGTTAAATACACATCACAGAAAAGTCATTAAGGTAGGAAAAATACTAAAATTTGAGTATTTTACATTTTATGCAATTCCCCAACTTCTCAGAAGATTGATTTTCCCTAAAGGTAATTATTTCGTTGTTAATGGATGGAGATGAAATTAAAGCAACTGAGAGTGTGATAAATTGAATTACATGAGAGATGGATAAACCTTAAAGAGTACCCTCTGGTTTTACAAGAATGGGATAAAAGAGATAAGGGCAGAACAAGATAACAGGATTGGGGAGCATGAGTGGAGGAGGGAAATGGAAGAATAAAGCAAATAAGAGAGGAGTGAGATTGTAGGGAAAGATACACTTTCAAAAATATTTAAGAAAATTTAGCTGTGGGATATAACCCTTCTCCATATTCATAAAAAAATTAACTAAAAATCTTTATTTTTTTCAATACTTTTGGAAACATCCATGTATTGCCATTTTTTTTAAGTCATTACATGTTGGGATTTTCTTGAAGGTGAGAGCAAGAATAGGATTTGTTCAGTTGTGTTTTGGGTGTAATTTCTCAGGAACTAAGGACAATCATTACAAAGCAACACAAAAAGAACATTGTATTTCTATGCGACGAAAGTGGAGTTTTATTCAGAAGCAGCAAAAATAAGATACAGAAACATTGCTGTCAAAGGAAATACAGGGTGAAACAATCAGACTTTCAAATCTGAGAGTGAGACATTCTTGCCCCGAGTTACCCTCCAAGAATTTCCATGTTTTGGACAGAAGAACTTGGTATCCATAAATACAAATATAAGGTATAAAATTTGGTAAATTCTATTAATTTCTTTCTGTAAATAACATCTAATTTCACACTTGGGTCAACATGGGGAACACATATTCTAGACGTATAGCCAGGACATATATTCTAGATATATGTCCAGGATATGGACACACAGTTGGTGGGAATGGCCTCTCCTGAGTTGTCTGTGAGATGTACAAGGTCTGCTTCTGTGATGAGTGAGCTGAAGGGGAGGAGATAGGTTCAGGAAAGGAGCTTAGCAGCAAGAGGAGACACAGCACAAGGGACGTGGGCAGGTGGAAATGACACAGGTTGGGCGATAGCAAGTGGTGTGGCAGGAGACTCGGCCACAGACTGGACGCAGGCAGCAGCAGGGATGGCAGCAGCAGGGATGGCAGCAGCAGGGGCGGCAGCAGCTGGATTCACAGCAAGAGGGGCAGCAGCAGCTAGAGATGCAGCAGCTGGGACGGCAGCAGGTGGGCTGGCAGCACACAGACTGGCAGCACTGGGGCCTGCAGCACCTGGACACACAGCAGCTGGGGCGACAGCAGCTGGAGATGCAGCAGCTGGGGCGGCAGCAGGTGGTCCTGCAGCAGGTGGTCTGGCAGCACTGGGGTCTGCAACAGCTGGATACACAGCAGCTAGGGCGGCAGCAGGTGGTCCTGCAGCAGGTGGTCTGACAGCAGCTGGGACGGCAGCAGGTGGGCTGGCAGCACACAGACTGGCAGCACTGGGGTCTGCAGCAGCTGGACACACAGCAGCTGGGGCGGCAGCAGGTGGTCCTGCAGCAGGTGGTCTGGCAGCAGCTGGGGCGGCAGCAGGTCTCCAGGCCACAGCCCCGGTCAGAGCAGACAGAACCACAATAGGAGCTGACCATGGTGTCAGAGGGTAAACGTTCTGGGTGGGTTTCCAGGAGAGTGAGTTTCGTGAGTTTGGGAGTCTCCTTGTTACATGTCCCCTTTTATACCCAGCTGAAGAGCCTTTGTGATTATGAGAAGATTGTTTCCTTGTTTTTGTTTATATGATGCAAATGCAATTACTAAATTATATTATTGTGTTTTTCTAGTAAAAAATCCCAATATATAGAAAATGATTATTTCCCTTTTCTCACCCTGGTGTTCCCACATGAGTCACCTCTTGTTTTCCTTTCCTTGGTTTCAGTGTCACATGACTTCAGTCTCTGGGTATCATGTGACATGGGAGGGCCACTGTCGCTTGTCTGTTTCTCATCTTGACATTTTGGGAGAGCTTCTGATTGGGCTAAGATCTCTAGTGGAGAAATGCATGTGTCAATCAGCTGGAATGCTGACAGGAAAAAAGAAAGTATGCTCCTGTTTTTGAGTGTTAGAAATGAGGAAGCTTATGATTCATTGTATGTATTCTGGGTGGCCATTGAGCTAACTAAATTCCTAGGTCATTGCAAGCTGTGTTAATTCTCATCACTCTGGTACACCTTGAAACAGTTAGTAATGACTCACTGTTTCTAAGGAACAAAGCATCATCTGGGCTTGAGCTGTGCCTGTCTTCAAAAGTGTCCTACAGGCTGAGGTAGAGTAATGTGGATCATAGTTTTTGATCTGCCTTTTGAAATATCAAATGTGTAATGGTTATGCTTTATTGATATTTTGTTAAAATCTTTTTCATACATTTAGAGCTAAAACATCTAGCAGGGTTTTTTTAGTATCACTTATTTCTAAGGTATTTTTTAGAAGCATTGAGAGGAATATAAAAGGTATATTCTTTAACTTATAGGTACTTATGTAACTGTGGACCTCAATTTTAAAAATTACCCACTTTCTCTTTCTTTCCTCCCCTCTCACCTCTTCATTCCTTCCCTCTCTGCACACTCCCTTCTGGCAATAATATCTAATATCTTATCTAATTATATTCTTGCTTAAGAAATTCCAGAGGCCAATGTTGAAACAAACCAGGCACAGAGCCCTGGGGAATCCTCTCACATAGGGGGAATCTTGAACAATTAGTCCACCACCATTGGGCTGAAGTCAAAATAATGCCTCCCAAACCTCTGGACACCCAAGATAGCCATTGGAACAAAACATGCAGACTCAGCACCCTGCACCACCCCTGCAAGTCTCCTATTGCCAAGTTTCCCTTTCAAAACCCTATGGCAAATTTTAAAATTTAAGATGGCACTTAGGATGCTAGTTCACTAGCTAAAGGATGTCAATGAGATATATCCTGGGGCTAAATGTTTTTATTTCCTTCACTTAGCATTCTTCTAATTATTCGTTACCGGTTAGTTCAAATGCCATTTTTCTCCAATATCTTTCTTGGCCTCACACAAAGCAAGGTTATCTTCTTGGTTTACTGGCTCTCCAACTAGAACTAACTTTCCTTTCACCAGCCCTTGCCTCGTATGTGTTGGCTTTCCAGCAGCAAGCAGCTGAACCTGGGTCCAGTTACATTTACACAGAAATTGCATTCATAACAAGTTTTTATTTGATTTATTTATGTATTTATTTTTTGAGATGGAGTTTCACTCTTGTTGCCCAGGCTGGAGTGCAATGGCACGATCTCAGCTCACTACAACCTCCACTTTCCAAGTTCAAGTAATTCTTCTGCCTCAGCCTCCCAAGTAGCTGGGATTACAGCCATGCGTCACCACGCCTGGCTAATTTTGTATTTTTAGTAGAGATGGGGTTTCACCATGTTGGCCAGGCTGATTTCAAACTCCTGACCTCAGGTGATCCACCCACCTTGGCCTCCCAAAGTGCTGGGATTACAGGAGACAGCCACCATGCCCGGCCCATAAAGAGTTTTTAAACAAAATCCTCACATGATTATGGTTCTAAATAAAGGGTCTTCTTTAGTGCTGTGGACATTCAAGGAAAAGCAATTATTCAAGGAAAGAACAAATTACCTTCATGATATTTTCTCTTCCTGGGAATGAAGGGATGTCTCTTGTGAGCTTATGTGGGGCCTGAGGAACCTGGAGATCTCTGCCCTAGTTTGTGTTCTAGAAGGAGCCGATAGACACATGAATTTCCAATGGAGAATGAGATGATAGAACCCATGTGTAAATAAGGCACCACAGAAGTGCAATGGAGGAATGATTTTCCTCACTGAAAAATCACTGACTTGAGGCAGATTGATTAGTAGGAGAAAAGGCATACACATTTATCTAACAAGTATACCCAAGAGCCTTCAGAATGAAAACTCAACCCCTCAATGAGGTACAGAAGCTTATACATCATCTTGAGGTCACAGAAAGAATGAGGGCTCAGAGCACGGCCAAAAACAGGAAACAGGTTTTAGTGGCAAGGCAGGTAGGTGTATTGGTCCATTCTCATGCTACTATGAAGAAATACCCAAGACTGGGTAATTTACAAAGGAAAGAGGTTTAATTGACTCACAGTTCACCATGGCTGGGGGAGCCTCAGGAAACTTATAATCATGGCAGAAGGGGAGGCAATCACGTCCTTCTTCACACCATAGAAGCAAGGAGAAGTGCAGAGGAGAAGGAAGATAAGCCCCTTATAAAACCATTAAATCTCATGAGAACTCACTATCACATGAAGGTAACCGACCCCATGATTAAATTCCCTCCCCCTTTGTCCTTCCCATGACACGTGGGGATTATGAGAACTACAATTCAAGATGAGATTTGGGTGGGGACACAAAGCCTAACCACATCAACAGGTTATGGGAGGGAGAAAGAAAGAGGCTTGGCTAGCAAAGGGGGTCTTGTTATGTGGATGAAATCTCAGAGGTAGCAACTCTCAGAGAAAACAGATGGTAAATAATTTTTTTCAGAACTCTAAGTGTGTCAGACAGTCAGTTATTCTCTTCTAGATCCAGGAAAGGCCTATAATGAGAAGGCCTGGCTGCATTAATGGAGATTCTCTACAGATGAAAATTTCCTTCACAAAAGACAGCTTTGCAGGGCCACTTTAGTCTGCTGGCCATGTGGCAGCCATCTTAAAATATGTCAAAAAAATATATTTGGGGGTAAAATATTTTTTATTTTCTTAATTTAGCATTCTTCTAGTTGTTTTATACTGTCCAGATGCCATTTTTCTCCAATGTCTTTCTTGTTCTCACATAAAGCAAGGTCCTTCCTCCATTGCACATCTGTTGTGCCTTATATATGCACAGCCTCTACCATCTGATTCTCTATCAGAAATTCATTTGTCTATTGGCTCCTTCTAAAATACAAACTCCATTAGGGCATAGACTATGATCTATTCATCTTTATATAACAGAACCTGAAATAGAATGAGGAAATATATGTTTAATGGATGAAGATTTTGTCAAGGCTTTCAAGGGTCACACTGACCTTTGAGAATACAAACCATTCAAATAGGTGAAGAGAAAGGGGATATAAAAGGAGCACATAATTGAGATCGGGCATGACCCTGGCTTGTGATGGTGAAAGTGATATGCTGAAAGGTGTGTTTTGAGAAGTAATGAGAGAAGTTGGGATTGATAGCATGTGGGAGAAATTGTGGGTACCCTCAAATCCTGGAAGAAATGGTGGGGAGCTATGAAAAGCCTTCAGGAAGGAATGTTAGGTGATATTGTAACTGCCCAGTGGGTTCATTTTGCTTGCTTGGGTTCATTTTGCTTGCTGCCCAGATAGAGCAAACTTACCAAGACAGGGGAATTGCAGTAGAGAAAGAGTTTAATGTGCATAGAGCCAGCTAAAAAGGAGACCAGAGCTTTGTTATTATTCATATCAGCCTCCTTGAAAATTAGGATGCTAGAGTTTTTCAAGGATAGTTTTGTGGGCAAAGGAATTGGTGCTGCTGATTGGTTGTGGATGTAATCATAGGGCTGTGGATCATGGTCCTTGTGAGCTGAGTTTGCTTCAGGCATTGGGGGTCGGTGGGGGCAGGACCAGTTGAGTCAAGAGTCACAGGTACAGGTGGGCCTACTGATTGTCAGAAATGCAAAAACATGAAAAGACATCTCAAAAGTCTAAATTTAGGTTCTACTGTAGTGATGTTATCTGCAGGAGTAATTAGGGAAGTTGCAAATCTTGCGACCTCTGGTATAGTGGCTGGTAATTGCTTATGTCTACACCTTAGCAGAACTCAGGCTCCTCTCATCCTCTTAACCTGGTGAACTTTCATTAGTTTTACAAAGGTGGTTTAGTTTTGTGGAATGGATATTATCATTTAAACTATAAACTAAATTCGTCCCCCAGGTTAGCTTGGCCCAAGCCCAGGGCAATTTGGAGGTTAAAGGCAAGATAGGAGTTGGTTCAGTCAGATCTCTTCCACTGTGATAATTTTCTTGCTGTTATAATTTTGGCAAAAGTGCTTTCAATATATATGCTATGCACAATTTATTTTAATTTTTGATCTGCCTTTAGAAATGACAAAACACTCCTGGATTTCTGGGAAGAGATGCCATTAAAAAATTGAAGTGAGGCTGGACGTGGTGGCTCACACCTGTAATCCCAGCACTTTGGAAGGCCGAAGCAGGTGGATCATGAGGTCAAGAGATCAAGACCATCCTGGGTAACACGGTGAAACCCTGTCTCTATTAAAAATACAAAAAAATTAGCTGGGCATGGTGGCGAGCACCTGTAGTCCCAGCTACTCGGGAGGCTGAAGCAGGAAAATGGCATGAACCCGGGAGGCGGAGCTTGTGGTGAGTGGAGATCACGCCACTGCACCCCAGCCTGGGCAACAGAGTGAGACTCCATCTCAAAAAAAAAAAAAGAAAGAAAACAAAAGAAAAAAGTTGAAGTGAGACAGAGTAAAATTTGAACTCTCAGCATCAGGTGATGGCCATGAGCATAACAAAGATAAATTTTTCTCTTTATTATGAAATAATAAATTTATTTATGAAATAACTAAATTCTTTCTTTGAAAGAATCCTTCGAGACTTAGAACAAATTGAAAATAGAGGTATAAGAAGGGTTCTTCCTAAAAGTTGTAAAAGATATTTCAATTGAACTAATTGTTTACATATTCTATAATTTTCTATATATGTAATTTATACTCCCTACCTACTTAAAGCCAATAATTAAAATCTTTAAAGGATAAATAAATCAGAAAGGATAAGATGTGCCTAAAAAAGAAGAACTTAAAAAGAATAAGCCATTTAGAGATAAGGAAGAAATATTTACATTAAAAGACTAGAATGGAATCGTTGGCACAATTATGCACTAACTACACTTGTTCTTTTCAGAAACTTAAGCAAAATAAAAACCGAATGTGTTACAGAATTCCTGTCCCTCCCTTCCTTCCTTCCTTCCTCCCTTCCTTCCTTCCTTCCTTCTTTCTTTCTTTTCTCTCTTCTCTAAATATTGTATACTGAGAATTTTGCTGGATGCTGGAATAACAAAATAACAAATGACATGTTTTGCAATTGTTCTACTGTTTTACATATATTCACTCAATTACTAGTCCCAACAATCCAGTATGGTAAATTCTATTATAATCCTCCCTTTACAGAAGAGAAACTTAAGGCACAGGTGGGATTCAAGCCAGTAAGCAGGGGAGGTATAATTTTATTTCAGCCAGCCCAGCACCGGGTCCATGTTTTTAATCACTAAACACACTACCTCTCTGCAAAATCAGATATGAAAGGAATTTTCTCTATCCTCATGTTGCTTTTGATGCAGTAAAATTATGAATTTTTTTTCTTTGACAGCTCCTGGGTATGTGTCATATTTTAAAAGGCCTTTCCAGTTATAAATTTACATAAACATTATCCCATAATTTCTGTTAACTTCAAGGTTTCATGTTTTATATTTTAAACTATTTTACCTACTAGGAATTTATACAGATACAAAATATGAGGTTTAAATGTTTTATAATCAGATATGACCAAGGCTCAACATCATTTATTAAACAATACATCTTTCCATTACTAAGTTAAAGTGCCACCTTTTCATATAATAAATTCTTTTATGTACGTTAGTCATTTCTGGACTTGATTTTCAATTCGCTAATGATTTTTCATGCGCTAGTATCACAGTCATCAATGTATAGTATTAACATTCTTTTAATGGTTATCAAGTTCAAGCCTGCCTTAACAGGTTATGGCAATATGCTAGTGAACTCATATATCTGTGTGGCAAAATGGTATATGTATACTGGATTCCTTGCCATGAAAATGTGAATTGCACCTGTCTGGCCTCTGAAACTGGCATTGAAAAGAATACACTAGCTGAGTCTGCAGTGGCATATGAGTCTTACTAGGTTTGTTGAGTTTCCTGTAAAATTCTGACTTAGGTGGTGCAGCTGAAACAATTGTTGGAACCAACTTGTTTAATCACCGAGCCTGTTGATTAACCTCTTCCTTACTTACTGGCCAGATGGGACTGTTATAAGGGAGTTCATGGGAATTAAAACTCTTATTTCAGTTACTTCTTTAATCAAAATAGGCATCTCTTGTTGCCCTTCTGGAGTTCTATCTTGCTTAGTTTTACTAACTAGAAAGGCTTGAACAATTCCAAAGGTATATATTTAGCATGGGCAAATAATACTGAGAGACTTTGAAGTGAATGAAACATCAACTAAGTCCATGTTTCATTCACTTAAAATCCATCTCTACTATACATTTAGATAAAGCTGATGTGACCACAGAATAATAACTGCAGTCACACTTTCCCATTCATAAATTTATATCTACCTTGGGTTTCACCACAATGCCTTCCATATCATCTTTGGACCCTTCAGAGCACCATAACTCTCTCCAAGGCCAATGACTGTACTTGAGTGTCTGTGCATACTTATCCTAAGAAGTTTCACATGCCACCCTTGGGACATTTCACCCAAATTATTGCATAAGCCTTCAGACCCGGGGTACCTGCTCCTTGTTATTGTGAGCCCTAGGTACTGAGCTTTCCCTTGTTGCTTTCCCTGAACTCTAGCTACACCTTTGCAAATAGTCTCATTATTACACAGATACACTGTGTCATCTCATTCCTGCTGTGGCCCAGTTCTTGTGGACACAGGAAATTACAAGCCTCATATACTTTAATACTGAAAAGACCATATAAAACCTATAGTCTTTGATTTCACTCTAGCTAATAAAGCCTAATGTTAAAACCAAAGCCTGCATCTTGTAATGAGCAGTTGTCAAAGAAGAACATATGAGAAGATAAAAGGTTTGTTAATTCTGATGTATGAAATGACAAGTCTGTACTCTGTAGAATAATTTAGAGTGAATGGAAAAGGCTGAAGCTGAAAGTGTCTGCAAGGCATTTTTATGATATGCTAAGACCATAACGCCTAACTTAGGCTGGAGTGACGCCCACGTAATGTTAACTTCTATTCATGTAGTCTCTTGACAACTTAAAACTTCTTTATTTTTACATTTCAGAATTACTAATTGGCTCTTAGTTACATGTCTTTGGAAATATAACACAGCCAATAAATAAAATTCTGATTTGTAGAAATTTTGGATTTAAAGCAGTTTTAATATACTTTGGATTATTAGCCAAAATATAAACACTTATATTTATATAAATAAGATACATTGCACATATTGTGACACATTTTTCATCTACATAGAATAACACTTATTTGAGTTTTGGTGATGAGAAAACTGAGTCTCAAGGAAAAGTCCCACCCATGTTCTCTTAGGACAAAGCAAGGTGATTAAAGCCCAAAACAAAGGAGTAAAACCATCCAGAAAATGAAAAAACCTCAGTAACATTATGGGCTAAAATTATAAAGGAGTTTCAATCTGGAAATACTAAGACTTTGAGCATCTATTAATTAAAAGATGTAAAACTTTTATGAGAAAGCTGCCATGGATGTCATAAAGTTCCCGAAATCTTGACTTAGAAGGTACACTTTGTATTCTGAAAGATCATTTTATGTTAAGAGAGGAAAAAAGGAAGGAAGGAAGGAAGGAGTGAGGGAGAAAGGAAAGTACTTGAGCTAGGGAGAACACTCAAAATTTCCACAACCAATAATGGAACATACTGGAAGTACAAATACAGTCAGACAAAATGTAGATGACTTCATGATGTTCAACTTGCTGGAGTTTTTAAGGGACATTTGAGGCATATACCAAAACTTAATTTTGAGTTGTAGAAGACAGTGCAACAATGATACAAATTTTCTTGCTGTTCTGTCAAAAAGAACATTATGCTAAGCTATTATTCTAGCCCAGGGTAGTGTTTCAATCATAGTAACAGCAGAAATTGTATTTATTTCTTTATTTATTGAGACAGAGTTGCTCTGTCATCCAGGCTGGAGTGCAGTGACATGATCTCGGCTCACTGCAACCTCCTCCTCCTGGGTTCAGGTGATTCACCTGCTTCAGCCTCCCAAGTAGCTGGGACTACAGGTGTGCACCATGACACCCAACCAATTTTTGTACTTTCAGTAGAGAAGGGATTTCACCATGTTGCCCACACTGGTCTCGAATTCCTGGCCTCAAGTGATCCACCCACTCAGCCTCCCAAAGTGCTAGGATTGCAGATGTGAGCCACCACGCTCGGCCAGAAACTGTATCCATTAAGAGTCTATACTGCATTATGTACCAGGCCCTGTGGTGAGTATATTACATGGGTTATGTCTCTGAACATTTAAAGAATGTAATGCATTATCTCTATTCACAGAGAAAGAAAACTGAGGCCTGAGGAGATTAAAAAACTTGACCCATGCCATACAACAAATACCTAAGGGAGTCGTGACTCCAATACAGGTAACATGAATCAAGAGCCCAGGCTCTTAAACATGCTCTCCTGCATTTGAAGAGAGATGGCCCTCGATGTGAACTGACAGGTAAAGACACACACACACACACACACACACACACACAGAGGCACAATGAAATCACTAACAAATCAGAAGATTTCAATATTAGGGAAGTGGCTGTTTATTAATACATGAAAACAATATTATATGAGATCATCACAGTTAGTGTCCCCTTCGAATAAGACACTGCTCATCTAAAAATAACTGCATTGGGGCCTGGCATAACATATTTTAATGAATGTGTTTATGTCTGTCATTTCCTAGAAGAGCTGAATGTCCACTCTGAATGCCACATGAGACAAACTGGCAGGGAAGTGTTCATTTTTCCAGTGACTGGCTGGCTACAGTGAATTTTATATGACTAATGAAGACATTCATAGTATGACAAATATAAGGAGAGATTAGCAGCAAGAGGAGGCACAGCACAAGGGGCGGGGGCAGGTGGAGATGACACAGGTTGGGCGATAGCAAGTGGTGTGGCAGGAGACTCGGCCACAGACTGGACGCAGGCAGCAGCAGGGGCGGCAGCAGCTGGATTCACAGCAAGAGGGGCAGCAGCTCCTGGAGGGGCAGCAGCTGCTGGAGATGCAGCAGCTGGGGCGGCAGCAGGTGGGCTGGCAGCACACAGACTGGCAGCACTGGGGTCTGCAGCAGCTGGACACACAGCAGCTGGGGCGGCAGCAGGTGGTCCTGTAGCAGGTGGTCTGGCAGCAGCTGGGGCGGCAGCAGGTGGGCTGACAGCACACAGACTGGCAACACTGGGGTCTGCAACAGCTGGACACACAGCAGCTGGGGCGGCAGCAGCTGGATTCACAGCAAGAGGGGCGGCAGCAGCTGGAGATGCAGCAGCTAGGGCGGCAGCAGGTGGGCTGGCAGCACACAGACTGGCAGCACTGGGGTCTGCAGCAGCTGGACACACAGCAGCTGGGGCGGCAGCAGGTGGTCCTGCAGCAGGTGGTCTCACAGCAGCTGGGACAGCAGCAGTTCTCCAGGCCACAGCTCTGCTCAGAGCTGACAGAGCCACAACAGGAGCTGACCATGGTGTCAGAGGGTGGAGGTTCTGGGTGGATTTCTAGAAGAATGAGGTTCTCAAGTTTGGAAGTGTCCTTGGGCCACAGCCTCTTATATACTGCCCAGCTGTCCTGTTGTTACTGCATTTTCCTTGTTTTTGTTTACTTAATAACTAAGTGATTATCAGATTTCACAATAATGTTTGCCCATTTAATGGCTTAAACTTGTTGAAAACAAAATTTTCTTGTCCGGATGTAATAAGATCTATCACGTCTGCCTTCTCTCATGATTCACACCTTGGTAGCATCTTCTAGACCACATTGTCTTCCTCTTCCTCCACAGAGGGCTGTTCATGTGATTCCCTGCATTTGGAATTGCATTTCTCACTCTCGCTTCAGGTATCCTCTACCAAAATGGGATTTGGTCAGTCACACTTCCAGTTATGCATTTCCTCTAGTGACTAACAGCAAAGAAAGCCCATCTGCTCAGTGTGGCATTCCTAGTCTGTGGGTCATTATTAAGCAATAAGCAAAGGGACAGCAATGCCTGCATGTGTCCTTGGTGACCTCTACACTATTGAAATGGGTTTCCCTGGATGTTTCGAATTTTGGGTCATGTTCTATAACCTTAAATTTTTATACTTGGTGTTACTGATAGGTCAGTTTCTTAAGTTGATATTTTGTTCTCCTATATTTTGTGTCATGTCTCTCCAGCTAATCTATTAGATTCTGGAAGACATAGTCCCATTTTTATTCCATAACTCATTGTTTTTTTTAAATGCCTCTAACTGTCTGTTAACATAATGCAGGTGTGTGTTTTCACTTTTTAAAAAAGAAATTTGAGATAATTGTAGATTTATACACAGCTGTAACAAACAGTCCCAGGAGAGGCTGTCTGTACTTCACCCAGTCTCCCTAACACTGTGTAACATATGTATAATACTTTTAAGAATCTATCTACCCCCACTACTGTGTCTTGCATGATGTGCTGAATATAGAAAGAGCTCAAGCTCAGTGAAAGTAAAAACAATTAGTTATTTTTCAGATTGACATATAATATTGTATTTACCATGTACAACATAATATTTTGAAGCATATATACATTGTGGAAGGGTTAAATCTAGCTAAGAAATGCATTACCTCTCATACCTATCAATTTTTTTGCAGTGAGAACACTTAATATCCATTCTTAGAATTTTTCAAGAATACAATATGTACAATATATCATCATTAACTATAGTCACCATGCTATACAGTAGACCTCTTGAACTGATTCCTCCTGTCTAGCTACAATTATATATCTTTTGACCAGTATCTCCTCAAGCCCCTGACTCCCCAGCCACCCCCAGCCTCTGGTTATCTTCATTCTCTGCTCTACTTCTATGATATCAACTTTTTTGAGTGCAATCATGTGAGTGAGATCATGTGCTATCTGTCTTTCTATGACTGATTTACTTCACTTAGCATAATTTCCTTGAGATGTATCCATGTTGTCACAAATGACAGAACTTCCTTCTTTTTACAGCCAAATAGTATTGCATTGAGTATATACTGCATTTTCTTTATCCACCTACTCATTGGTGGACACTTGCATTGTGTGCATATCTTGGCAATTGTGAGTGGTGCTGCAATAAATCTGGACATGCAGTTATTTCTTCAACATACTGAGTTCATTTCCTTTAGACACATAAGGTACCCAGAAGTGGATTGTGGGATCATATGGTAATTCCAGTTTTAATTTTTTGAGAAACCTTTATATTGTTTTCCATAATGGCTGAACTAATTTACATTCCCACCAACAGTGTACAAGGGAGTTTTTTTCACATCCTTGCCAATACTTGTCATCTTTTGTCTTTTTGATGATAGCCATTCTAACAGGAGTAAGGTCATATCTCAATGTAGTTTTGATTTGTATTTTCCCAATGATTAGTAATGTTGAGTACTTTTTCACAAACCTGTTAGCCATTTGTATGTCTTTTGAGAAATGTCTAGTCAGGTCTTTTGCCCATTTTTAATCAGGTTTTTGATTTCTTGCTTGTGAGTTGTTTGAGCTCCTTTTATATTTTGGATGTTAACCCCTTATGAGATATGTACTTTATAAATATTTTCTCCCATTCTGTAGGTTATCTCTTGACTCTTTTTGTGGTTTCCTTTGCTGTGCGGAAGCTTTTTAGTTTGATGTAATCTCGGTCATCTAATTTTTCTTTCGTCGCCTGTGCTTTTGAGGTCATATTAAAAAAGTCATTGCCAAGACCAATGTCATGAATCTTTCCCCCATGCTTTCTTCCAAAAATTTCATAGCTTTTGATCTTACATTCAAGCCATTAACCCATTTGAACTGATTTTTGTATACTGTAAGAAATAAGGGACTGATTTCATTCTTCTGCATGCAGATACCCAGTTTTCCTAACACAATTTATTGAAGAAACTGTCCTTCCCCCATTCTTGGCATCTTTGTTGAAAATCAATTGGCTGTAAATGAGTGACTTCATTTCTGGTCTCTCTATTCCATTCCATTGGTCTGTGTGTCTGTTTTTATGTCAGAATGATGGTATTTTGGTTACTGCAGTGTGGTGGTTTATTTTGAAGTCAGGGAGTGTGGTGCTTCTAGCTATATTCTTAGTGTCCAAGATCACTTTGGTTTTTTGTGGTTCTGTACAAATTTTAGAACTTTTTAAAAATATTTCCGTGAAGAATGTCATTGGTATATTTATAGGGATTGCATGAGATCTGTAGATTGCTTTAATAATATTTGGACAATATTCCTTCAGTTCATAAACACAGGATATCATTCCATTTATTTGTGTTTTCGTCAATTTCTTTCATCTGTGTTTTACAGTTTTCAGTGTAGATATCCTCACTTCCTTGGTTAAACTTGTGCCTAAGTATTTTATTTTATTGTAACTATTGTAAATGAAATAGTTTTCTTGATTTCTTTTTCAGATAGTTTGCTATTAGTGTATAGAAAACCTACTGGGTTTTGTATGTTGATTTTATACTCTGCAACCTTACTGAATTTGTTTATTAGTTCTCATAGTTTCTCAGTAGAGTCTTTAGGGTTTTCTACATATAAGATTATGTCATCTGCAAATAGAAACAATTTAACTTCTTCCTTTCCAATTCAGATATTTTAAAAATATTTTATTCGTGTACATGTATAATTTTGTTACATGGATATATTGCATAATGGCCGAGTCAGGACGTTTAGAGTATCCATCACTGAAATAACATGCATTCTACCCGTCAAGTAATTTCTCATCATCCATCCCCCTCCTACACCCCTGCCCTTCAGACTCTCTATTGTCTGTCATTCCACTCTCTACGTCCACGTGTACGTATCATTTGGCCCCACTGTAACTGAGAACATGCAGTATTTGTCTTTCTATGTCTGAGTTGTTTCATTTAAGATAATGGCCTCCGGTTCCATCCATGTTTCTGCAAAAGACATGGTTTCATTATTTTTTATGGCTGAAGAGTATTCCATTGTTTATATATAGCACATTTTCTTTATCCAGTCATCCACTGATGGCCATTTAGGTTGATTCCATACGTTTGCTACTATAAATAGTGGTGCGATAAACATATGTGTGCAGGTGTATTTTTGGTATAATGATTTCTTTTCCTTCAGGTAGACACTCACTCACGGGATTGCTGGATCAAATAGTAGTTCTAGTTTTAGTTCTTTGAGAAATCTCCATACTGTTTTCCATAGAGGTTGCACTAATTTACATTCTCAACAACTGTTTATGGGTTCCCTTTCAGCTTCATCTTCATCAACATTTGTTATTTCTTCTTTTTAATAACAGCCATTCTTACTGGTATAAGATGATCTCTCACGGTGGTTTTAATTGGCATTTGTTTAATGATTAGTGATGATGAGCATTATTTCAAATGCTTATTGGCCATTTGTATGTGTTCTTTTGAAAAATGTCTATTCATGTCCTTTTCCCCTTTTTAATGGATGTTTTTGTTGTTAGAGTTCCTTGTAAATTCTGGGTATTAATCCCCTGTTGGATGGATAGTTTGCAGATATTTTCTCCCATTCTGCAGGTTGCCTGTTCACTCTGTTGATTATGTCTTTTGCTGTGCATGACAGACCAGGAGCACCGTCATCTTGGACAAACACTGCCACTTGAAGTTGCAGCTCCCTTTCTAGCCTCATGCATTTCAAGGAAATCACTTGTCTTCTAACTACAAGCAGCCAGAAACAGCAGACAGTAAAACACAGATAAGATAGCTCAGGCACAGAAGGAAGCAGGGGGAATGTCTCTTGGGTAACTGCCAAACGTCACCCTCGTACAATGGGCCCCAGTAAAAGAGTGGGCCTTAATAAGCACTTTCCTTTCGCCTCATGTGCACTAAAATAGGGAAGTTAAATGCAGACTCAAGGGCTATGCCTGCAAGAGAATAGACACCCAACTCTCCCTCCCAGATAAGCACTACAAAGAGACACAGAAGCAGTCCAAGCCTCTAATAAACTCTCCCACCCTGAATCCTTAAAAACTCTCAGTCTGTAAAAGAGTGTGCCTCCAAGTTAACTCTGCCAAACGCGTCTGTTAGGTTTGTTTTCTCTAAAATAAACCTGTCTTAAATGGCAAGCTGTCTTTTGTGTTTCTTTCCTTTTTCTTTAATTCTTATAGTGCAGAAACTTTTTAGTTTAGATAAATCTTATTTGCCTATTTTCTGTTTTGTTGCCTGTGCTTTAGAGGGCGTAGTCATGAGTTTTTGGCTACACCAATGTCCAGAAGAGTTTTCCCTAGGCTTTCTTCTAGTTTACTTATTTATTTTTCTTTCTTTCTTTCTTTCTTTCTTTCTTTCTTTCTTTCTTTCTTTCTTTCTTTCTTTCCTTTCTTTCTTTCTTTCTTTCTTTCTTTCTTCTTTCTTTCTTTCTTTCTCTCTCTGTCTCTCTCTCTTTCTTTCTTTCTTTCTTTTCTTTTTTTTTTTTTTTTTTTTTTTTTTTTGATGGAGTCTCGCTCTGTCACCCAGCCTGGAGTGCAATGGCTTGATCTCGGCTCACTGCAACCTCTGCCTCCCAGGTTCAAGTGATTTCTCCTGCCTTAGCCTCTGGAGTAGCTGAAATTACAGGCACCCACCACCATGCCTGGCTAATTTTTGTATTTTTAGTAGAGAAGGGGTTTCACCATGTTGGTCAGGCTGGTCCTGAACTCCTGACCTCAAGCAATCCACCTGCCTCAGCCTCCCAAAGTGCTGGGATTACAGGCATGAGCTACCATGCCCGGCCTTTTCTAGTATTTTTTATAGCTTCATGTCTTACACTGAAGCCTTTAATGCACCTTGAGTTGATTTTTGTACATGGTGAGAGATAGGGATCCAGTTTCATTCTTCTGCAAAGGCAATCCAATGTACCCAGCATCGTTTATTTATTGAATAGGATTTCCTTTCCCGTGTATATTCTTATCAACTTTGTCAAAAATCAGTGTGCTGTAAGTACGTGGCTATACTTCTGGGTTCTCTGTTCTGTTCCACTGATCTATGTGTCTATTTTTAACCCCAAACAATGCTGTTTTGGTTACTATAGCCTTTTAATATAATTTGAGAACAGGTAATGTAATGCCTCCAGCTTCCCCCCGCCCCTTCAGATTGCTTTAGCTACTTGGGCTCTTTTTCACTTGCCTATCAATTTTAGGATTTTTTTCCCTAATTCCATTATAAATGACGTTAGTATTTCAGTAGGAATTGCATTGAGTCTGTAGACTGCTTTGGGCAGTATGGTCATTTTGACAGCATTAATTCTTCTGATCCATGCGAATGAGATGTTTGCCATTTGTTTGTGTTATCTACAATTTCTTTTGTCAGTGTTTTGTAGTTTTCCTTGCAGGTATCTTTCACTTCATTTGATAAATACATTCTTAAGTATTTCTGTAACTATTGTAAATGAGATTGTGTTCTTGATTTGGTGTTCAGCTGGATCATTATTGGTGTATATAAATGCTACTGATTTTTGCTTGTTGATTTCATATTCTGAAACTTTACTGAATTCGCTTATCAAATCCAAGAGTTTTTTGGTGGAGCCTTTAGGGTTTTCTAGATATAAGATCATGTCATCTTTTTAGATTAAATAAGTCCCGTCTGCCAATTTTTGCTTTTGTTGCCTGTGCTCTTGAGATCTTAGTCATGAATTCTTTGGCTAGATCAAAATCCAGAAGAGTTTTTCCTAGGTTTTCTTCTGGTATTTTTACAGTTTCATATTTTACATGTAAGTCTTTGATCCATCTTGAGTTGACTTTTATACATGGTGAGAGAAAGTGGTCCAATTTCATTCAGCAAACAAAAATAATTTGACTTTCTGTTTTCAAATTTGAATGCTGTTTATCTCTTTCTCTTGCTTGATTGCTGTGGCTAGGGCTTCCAGTACTACGTTGAATAGGAGTAATGAAAGTTGGCATCCTAGTCTTGTTCCAGCTCTTAGGGAGAATGCTTTCAGTTTTTCCCTATTCAGTGTGATGTCAGCTATGGGTTTGTCATATGTGACCTTTATTATGTTGAGGTACATTCCCTCTATACCTAATTTGCTGTGAGTTTTTTCATAAAATGATTTTGAATTTTGAAAAATGCTTTTTTTGCATCTACTTAAGTGATCATATACTTTTTGTCCTTCATTCTATTAATGTGATGTATCATGTTTATTGATTTACGTGTGTTGACCTAACCTTGCATCCTCTGAGTGAATCCCACTTGATCACGGTGAATGATCTTTTTAATACGTTGTTGAATAAGGTTTCCTGGTATCCTGTTGAGTATTTTGTATTTTTGCATTTATGTTTATAAAGTATATTGGCCTATAATTTTCTTTTCTTGTAGTGTCTTTATCTGGCTTTGGTGAAGAGTAATGCTGTCATTATAAACAGATGTTGGAAGTGTTCCCTCCTCTTCCCTTTTTGTGGAAGAGTTTGATAAGGATTGGCATTAATCCTTCTTCAGATGCTTGGTAGAATTCACATGTGAAGCTATCTGGTATTGGGCTATTCTTTGCTGGGAGGTTTGTTATTGCTACTTTAATCTTCTTATTCATTATTGGACTACTCAGATTTTCTATTCTTCATGATTCAGTCATGGTAGTTATTATGTTTCTAGGAATTCATGCATTCCTTCTAAGTTATCCATACATTTACACACAAACATACACAGACATACACATACGCATACACAAGTGTGTGTAAAACTGATAAAACTAGAACAAGTTCTGTGGATTTTACCAATGTCAGTTTGTGGGGTTTGACATGTACTCTAGTGATGGAATATGTGATGACTGGGGAAAATTGGGTGAAGGGTGCATAGGACTTTGCTGTACTTTTTTTTTCTACTTTCTGTGAATTTATAGTTATTTCTAAATAAAAAGTTAAAAATATATATATGAGGATTATTGGGAAAAAAAGGGGAGCATGCTTTTACTTGCCAATCTCATTGAATATTTATGACATCCTTACTATATTTTGTGGCTATTGTGATCCTTTCTTTAAAGTAAGGCAACCCTAGGCTGAGATAGTTAACATGTACAAGAACATACCTGGTATGTAGTACAGTCAGAATTCAGCCCCAACTCTCTCTAATTCCCAAGTGCACAGGCTATACTGTATATAGACCTTCCCTATCAGTTTAAATCCCTTCCTTTAAATAAGTTTAAATCACTTCATGGGATGCAGTTTATTGAGGACTTTCTATTTCGGTGGCTGTTGCAATTCATAGCTCTTACGTTAGATGTATTAGGTTCAACTATGCCTCCTTTTATACATTTTCCTATTTCTGCTGTGAGACAGAATCCTAGCTTTGATAAAAAAATCTCATTAGAGAATATCAATTTAATTTTTCAATTGTATGATCCCCTGATAACATGTACTCTCCGGTTGTGCAGAAAAAGAGACAGAAATATGCATAGGCCAATTTATTAATAATAAACAGTGAAAGAGAACCATACACACAGATTGTCTCAAGTCTACCTAAATGGTACCTCTTTTATTACACAGAGCAGCTGTATTTTTTTCTTTTATGCACTTTTTTCTCTTTAAACTAATTGTTTTGTTGTCGTTTTAGAAGTTCTTTTTTTTTATGTTTACCTAATTGATACTTCATCTGGAGGATTGGACCATCTATGAATCTTCTTCCTCTCCCATGGGTTGACCCATAGCTAGTGGTAACTGATGTCTGAGTGCAAAATTCCAAACACCTTGCCTCTCAGAAAGATAGGTCTGTGATACTAATCACACTCTAGAGCTTCCTATGGGGTCAGAAGAGAAAATAATTTAATAAAAATCATTTTCTGCCTTAGGTTTTTAAACTCCTCTATTCTGCTTCCAAGTTTCTTACTGATTTCTCCTGAGAGCATTTTCTTATAAATCACTTACCAAGAATCCTTGTTTCTGGCTCTATTTTGAATGAATCCAACTTAGCACACCTCTTAAACACAGTTTCTTTTAGAATAAAAGTTACTAGCCTGGCAATTCTGCCTTATCCTTCAGATATAATAATGTGGAAGAAAAAGAGATTGAAGACCAGGTGTGATGATTCATGCCTGTAATCCCAGCACTTTTGGAGGCTGAGGCAGATGGATCACTTGAGGTCAGGAGTTCGAGGCCAGCCTGGCCAACATGATGAAACCCCGTCTCTACTAAAAATACAAAAATCAGCTGGACGTGGTGGCACATACCTGTAATTCCAGATACTTGAGGGGCTGAGGTGGGAAAATCACTTGAACCTGGGAGGTGGAGGTTGCAGTGAGCTGAGACGGCACCACTGCCCTCCAGCCTGGGTGACAGAACAAGACTGTATCTCAAAAAAAAAAAAAAAAAAGGAGAGAGAGAGAGAGATTAAAGACAACTAGTCCAGAGATAACTGTGCCAAAACTGAGAAGAAGAAGAAGAAGAGGAAGAGGAAGAAGAAGAGGAAGAGGAAGAGGAAGAAGAAGAAAGAAGAAGAAAGAAGAAGAAGAAGAAGAAGAAGAAGAAGAAGAAGAAGAAGAAGAAGAAGAAGAAGAAGAAGAAGAAGAAGAAGAAGAAAGAAGAAGAAGAAGAAGAAGAAGAAGAAGAAGAAGAAGAAGAAGAAGAAGAAGAAGAAGAAGAAAGAAGAAGAAGAGGAAGAAGAAGAAGAAAATTTATTTAGAACATTTACCTATTTACTAGACAGTATACTCAAGAGTTGACCGTGACACCGGGGCAACCACTCATATTGTATAAAAATGATTTAATTATGTTATGTGAAATAGGCCAAGCACAGAAAGACAAATTGCTAATGGAATGGAACTCATGAAGATAAAGAATAGATTGCTGGTTATCAGAGTCAGAGGAGGGTGCCTGTGGGAAATGAAGAGGTGAATTGATGTGTACAAATATAAGTTAGACATAAAAATATGACCTAGTATTCAATATAACTGTAGGATGACTATAGTTAACAACAATCTATTAAACATTTCAAAGTAGCTACAAAGGAATAATTCAGATGTTCCTAGCATAAAGAAAAGATAAATTTTGATGGATAATCCAATTACCCTGATTGGATCTTTACAAATTATATGGATGTATCAAAATTTTACATGTGCATTTGTTATATATCAATAAAAAAGGAAAAATGTTTTGAAGGGCACTAATACTGAGGTTAGGAACACTGGTGTCTTAGATTGGGTACCCACTGGAGCCGACCCAGGAGTATATTTGGGAGGTGGTCCCAAGAAGTGCTGTATGGAACATGAAAAATGCTCCAGGAAAGGGAGGGAAGTGAATACAAGATGAGTTAATGATCAGAATAGCCCTGTAGGCAGCTGGAATTCGGTGTCTCTGAGGACCTCTGACAGGCTGGTACAACATGCTCCCAACTGGAAGAGAAATAACTAAAGCATGTGTTCACCAACCCTCACTCATTTGTTGAATACTCTTCTGAGAGAACTCTACAGCCCAGAGCTTGCTCCTTGGCTAGAGAAACTCTTCAAGAAGAGAGTTCCAGGTGCTTGCTCTGAGAAACCACCATTGTATATTAAAATAAAGCGTGCTGAGGAAATAGAGGTGGTGCCCCTGAAATTACATGCCGTTGTCTTCTCCTCTGCAGAGAAGAACAACAGAAAAATTGACTGGTAATGACCACACTCAAAAAAGAAAAATAATGAGACACAGTATCTGTATATTTCTATGCCTGAAAATTTATTTAAGATTTATTTAGATAAATATTTGTTTAAAATGGAATAGTTCCATATGAGAAATTATGGCAGAGAGCAAATATTTCAATTAAGATAGTTGACAGATTTCAGAGCAAATTACAACTTATGTTCATTTGGTAGAGAGGTAAAATGTGGGGGGAGCATATATTTGGAGGCCAGATTCAATCTAAGAATTGGTTGGAACTGAAGTTTTCCAACTAGCTTCCCATGACTCAGCTCATAGATGAGCTACATCAAGAATGCTGGTTGATGAGAATCGGGTGAGTCCAGATGACAGCCTTGGCAGCAAGAAGCACTAGAGCAGGTTGGGCGGCAGCACGTTGTCTGGCAGCAGTTGGGGCGACAGCAACTGGACACACAGCAGTTGGGTTGAAACACTGGGTTCTGCAGCAGGTGGTCTGGTAGCAGCTGGGGTGGCAGCAACTGGAGATGCAGCAGGAGGGCCTGCGGCAGCTGAAGTCACAGCAGGAGGAGCTACTGCTGCTAGAGATACTGCTGGAAGACTGGTAGCAGCTGGAAATGCAATAGCTGGGGTGGCAGCAGGTGGTCCTGTAGCAGGTGGTTTGCCAGCAGATAGGCTAGTGGCACAGAGACTGGCCACACTGGGGCCAGTAACAGCTGGACACACAGCAGCTGGGGCGGCTGCAGGTGGTCCTGCAGCAGGTGGTCCTGCAGCAGGTGGTCTGGCAGCACTGGGGTCTGCAGCAGCTGGACACACAGTAGCTGGGGTGGCAGCAGGTGGGCTGGCAGCACACAGACTGGCAGCACTGGGGCCTGCAGCAGCTGGGGCGGCAGCAGGTGGTCCTATAGCACGTAGTCTGGCAGCACTGTGGTCTGCAACATGTGGGCTGGCAGCACACAGACTGGCAACACTGGGGTCTGCAGCAGCTGGACACACAGCAGCTGGGGCGGCAGCAGGTTGTCCTGCAGCAGGTGGTCTGGCAGCACTGGGGTCTGCAGCAGGTGGGCCGGCAGCACACAGACTGGCAGCACTGGGGTCTGCAGCAGCTGGACACACAGCAGCTGGGGCGGCAGCAGGTTGTCCTGCAGCAGGTGGTCTGGCAGCACTGGGGTCTGCAGCAGCTGGACACACAGCAGCTGGGGCGGCAGCAGGTGGTCCTGCAGCAGGTGGTCTGGCAGCACTGGGGTCTGCAGCAGCTGGACACACAGCAGCTGGGGCGGCAGCAGGTGGTCCTGCAGCAGGTGGTCTGGCAGCAGCTGGGGCGGCAGCAGTTCTCTAGGCCACAGCCCTGGTCAGAGCACACAGAGCCACAACAGGAGTTGACCATGGTGTCAGAGGGTGGAGGTTTCGGGTGGGTTTCCAGGAAGGAGCGTTTGGAAGGTTTGGAAGTCTCCTTGTCCCAGATCCTCTTTTATACCCTGCTAAGGGCTGATGTCATCAGATGCAGCACTCTTTCCTTATTATTGTTTGTCCTGTTAACTAGGCAATTATCAAATTAGGCAAGTTTGTTTTTCTGCTTAAATTTGTCAACATGGAGAAAAGCATTATTTCCTGCCCCTGGTGTGTTAGGATTCCACAGGTCATCTCTTCTTGAACAATCTGAAAAAAGTAGATCTGAATTTTTGTCACTACAGACACAGAAAAGAATAACTATGTGAGGTGATAAGGTATTAACTAACTTGGTTGTGATAATCATTTCGCAATATATACATATCAAGGCATCACATTGTACACTTGATATATATAAAATTCTAATTGCCAACTACACCTCAATAAAGCCTCTTGCTGTAGCTTCCTCCTTGAACTGCCATGTGACATCTGCCTGTAGGTACCACGTGCTGCAGCCTCATTTTCCTTAATCCATTATGTCTGACCTTGGGTGATTTTAATTCTTCTAGGCCCATAATTTTCTTTTGGTGACTCAGGAGGAGAAAGCTGTGCTTTAATCTCATGGCATGTTTGTTATAGATCAAGTGGGCAATGAAGGTTTGAATGTGAAACAGGTGACTGGCGGCATGAAAACACAAATACTATTAGGATATATTCCTTGCCACCTTCCATACAATGAATCATGACCCATTTTCTAGATGTTCTGATGGGGAAAGCAGAATTGTTTTAAGGTGGACATCTAAGTCATGAATTATTGATGCTTCTTTTTCTTGAGAAACAGCATTCCAAAACTCAGTTTCAAGGCCTTTAGGGGAAATTGGCTATAGAGATCAGCTATACTAAAAGGTTCAGGTCCCTCCGCTCTCTGCTCTGAGGGGCTGATTTTCCTTCTGACTTTTCCTTCCTGTCTCTCTGGCTTTAACAGTCACATTGAGTCATCTCCTCTATTTCTAAGGTTTACTTGCCAATCTAAGGTAAAGGACCCAGTGTCCTTCCTATATATATATACACACACACACACACTATATATATAAATATACACACATATCTACACACACATACACACACATATATATGTTTATATATACATGTATGTATATATATGTTTATATATACATGTATGTATATATATGTTTATATATACACATACACACACATACATACACATTATGTCTCACCTTGGGTGATTTTAATTCTTCTAGGCCCATAATTTTCTTTTGAAAATTACAGGTTTGGGGGAATATATATATTCCCCCAAAGGACCTTAGGAATATATATGTATGTATGTGTGTGTATATATATATATATACATAGAGAGAGAGAGAGAGAGAACTTTATATATAGGTAATATAGGAATATATATATTATATATTTATGAATATATAATATATATAATATATAATACATTATATGTAATACATATTCTTCATATATGTTTGTATTTAATAATATATATATATATAATCTATACAATAACATATTTAGGAATATATATATTTATATATATATAAGTATTTACATTTATCTCCTAAGGCCCTTTACCTTAGGAATATTATACACACACACACACACACACTCTCCCCCAAACCTGGGTGTTAAGGAAACCCAAGGAAGAAGGCAGAAACTTCCTGTCTTCGTGCCATATTCTTCCAATTATGTATCACCCTCCAATTTAGGATGCTCTTGGGTTAGCCATTTCTGTTTGGACTGGTCTCTCTGAGGATACTATGGACACCCCAACTCTGCTGAGGGTCTTTCCATAAAACTTGCTCATCAAATATTTGGGGGCCATGAAGGTAAGAAAAAGTGATATAGGTACCTTTTTGAGTACCTATATGATGCTCAAAGAAAATACCAAATGGCAGAACCATGGTTCCAAAACTACAGAAATACTGTCACAAGGAATCAGACCTAACAAGATGAAATATCAGAACCAATCATAGATCAAATGAGTGGTTATTAATGCAGCATAGCAAAAGAGATTGAGGAGGAGTGAATATATCTAAATTTGTTGGGAGTATTTATTTAACTATGCACACACCGTAAGGTTGTGTCCACTCTTAGCATCCCTTCACCAGACAAAATATTCAGGTTGAGAAAATCTTATCTGAAAATCCAAAATCCGAAATGCTCCAAAACCGAAAACTTTTTGAGTACCTATATGATGCTCAAAGAAAATGCCCAATAGAACATTTAGGATTTCAGGTTTCTGCATTAGGGATGCTCAACAAGTATAATGTGAATATTCCAACTCTGAAAAAACGTGAAATTTGAAACACTTCTGGTGCCAAGCATTTCAGATATGAGGTACTCAACCTGTATCACCACAATGAGCCCTATTACTCCAGGCATGCAGTAGAAAGACAGGTTGAGAATTTCTCGTCCAGAAACAACCACTGTATGTGTATGAGAAGACCTTGAAGCAGTTTATGATGAGGACTACTTAGGTGTTTCACACTCTAGTAACCTCAGTATTAGTTCACACTTACTGCCAACCACTTACTGCCACTAACGCTGTGTTAACTCCTGCATTCAAACTTGAAACATTCATGAAAGTGGAACATTTACTAAGGTAGATGAGGCATTTCTAATCTTCCCAGAGTGTTCAGAACACATCTGGAAAATGCATTTCAATCCAGGCTAGAAGGATAAAGATAAATTGGGGTTTATGAAAAGCAAAGTTGCTGTGAGGGTGGCATTATGATCAATGAGGAACTGGAAACGCTTTGGAAATTTAACCTAAAAAGGAGAAAAGTGGAGCAAAGCAATGGCAGTGCAGCCTGAAGGGGCTCTGTATGAGAATGGACTTCCTCAGATGGCTGCCATGGGCTGATATAGGATAGGGAAGATAGGATGTTCCTAGGGAGAAACAAACTCTGACTCACCATGAGGAAAGTGCTTTATGAAATGAGCTGCCTCTAGAGATAATCAGGGGAGGGGTTTCAGTGTGAGCTGGTGTTGCTGACTGGTAGATGGAGGGAATTGGATGAAATTACTTTGAGCTTCCCTCTCTGCACTCAGGTGCATGTAAGTCTAATAAATGGAATACGATGTTGTTATATTGTTAACCAGTTTCTACTGCTGCCCTGTTCCTGATTTCCAGGATTACACAACGAGGATAACAATCTGGCTCCTGAATGGGCCCCTGCTTCAGCACTGGCTGGCGTTCTGAGCCTGCGCTGGCTCTGATGTACCCAGACACAGCATCGTATTGAGGTCCTGAGCCTTTTTCCTCAGTCAGAGTGAACAGAAGCAGGTTCCAAGCTGTTACGGGGTTAAAACTGTGGTGAGCCCCTTTGTGGTGTATGAGAACAACTCTAAGATTTCCTCGAGACCTTATATTATGGGAAAAGAATCACACCCTTGAGGAACCCTGATGACTGGTGCCTACTGATGACTCAGTGGAGGTCACTTTTATTTACATTAATTGACAATTTTTTTTCTTTGTGAGTGTGTGTTTTTTGCTTAATGTAAGTTTGCATTATGTTTAGAAATCTCTCATGATTTCTTCTAGTACTTTAGCACTTTCATTTTTCCCCAGCTTTATTGAGGTGTAGTTGGCAATTAGAATTTTATATATATCAAGTGTACAATGTGATGCCCTTGATATGTATATATTGTGAGATGATTATCACAACCAAGTTAGTTAATACCTTATCACCTCACATAGTTATTCTTTTCTGTGTGTGTAGTGACAACAATTAAGATCTACTTTTTCAGGAAATTTCAAGTACTCAATACAGTATTTTTAACTGTAATCACCATGCTAGTTACTAGATCCCTAGAACTTAGTACCAATGTCAGACTTTGGGATTCAACATGTACTATGGTCCTATGAGAAGTGACCACTGGGGGAAACTGGTTGAAGGGTACAGGGAAGTTTTTCTTATTCAACTTCATGTTAATCTACAGTTATTTCAAAACAAAAAGTAAAAAAAAATACAACAGAGTCTAATTGGTAGTAAAAGAGAGCATGCTTTCATTTGTCAATCAGGCACCTTTATCTCATTGACATTTTATGATTACCTTCATGTGTTTTTGAGTTATTATGATCCTTTCTTAAGAGAAAAGTAATCCTAGGTTGACAGAGTTTAAATACCATGTCTGAGATCACAGTTGGTATGCAGTACAGTTAGAATTCAGCCTCAACTCTGTATAATTCTCAAGTCCACAGAATATACTCTATACTGAGCTGTTTCTATTTAAATTAGTTTAAATCACATCATGGGATGTAGTTTATTGAAGACAGTTTTTTGTGCTGGCAGTTATATTCCACAGCTTTCATGTTATATGTGTTAGGTTCAAAAATGTCTCTTAAATTCTTCTCCTGTTTCTACTGTGAGACGGAATTCTGGCTTGGATAAATCTAATTGGAGAATGCCAATTGAATGTTTTAATTATGAGGGTGTTTGACAACATGTACTCTTGTGTTGTGCAGAAAATAGACAGAAATATACATATACCATTATATTAATAACAAATGAAAAGAGATGAGCATTTTTGGTGCTTTTGAATACTATGAAGTTTTATTGAGGAACATCAAACAATTCCACGTGAAAATTGATTCCACAGAAAACATTAGGAAGAAACATCTAGAAGGGTACCATTTGAAGATTTATGTGTGTTGAATTAGAATGAAGAATTCTAAAACATGTGATGTGGAATTTGACTGTAAATTCGGATTCAATAGTAATAAAAACTTCTATAAAAGAGAATACATACTAATGAAGTATTTTCCAAATCAGTCCATGCCTCTGTTTTCATGACATCAGGAAGTCCACATGTTCTCTGAATAGATACTCTGTCTGAACTGAAGGATGAGAGCAAGAAGGTGCACAAATCCAGAGCAGGTTCACTCAGCAGCAAGAACTGCCGCAGCAGATGGGGCGGAAGCAGGTTGTTCTACAGCAGGTGGTCTGGCAGCGGGAGGGGCAGCAGCAGCTGGACACACAGCAGCTGGGATGACAGCAGCTAGAAATGCAGCACGCTGGGCGGCAGCAGGAGGGCTGGCAGCACTGGGGCCTGTAGCAGCTAGAGATACAGCAGCTGGGGCGGCAGCAGGTGGTCTGGCAGCAGCTGGGTTTGCAGCAGCTGGAGATACAGCAGGAAGGCCTGCAGCAACTGGAAATGCAGCAGCTGGGGCGGCAGCAGGTGGTCCTGCAGCAGGTGGTCTGGCAGCAGCTGGGTTTGCAGCAACTGGAGATACAGCAGGAAGGCCTGCAGCAACTGGAAATGCAGCAGCTGGGGCGGCAGCAGGTGGTCTTGCAGCAGGTGGTCTGGCAGCAGCTGGGTTTGCAGCAGCTGGAGATACAGCAGGAAGGCCTGCAGCAACTGGAAATGCAGCAGCTGGGGCGGCAGCAGGTGGTCCTGCAGCAGGTGGTCTGGCAGCAGCTGGGTTTGCAGCAGCTGGAGATATAGCAGGAAGGCCTGCAGCAACTGGAAATGCAGCAGCTGGGGCGGCAGCAGGTGGTCCTGCAGCAGGTGGTCTGGCAGCAGCTGGGGTGGCAGCAGCTCTCCTGGCAGAGACCTTGACCACAGCTCTGGTCAGAGCAGACAGAGCCACAACAGGAGCTGACCATGGTGTCAGAGGGTGGAGGTTCTGGGTGGGTTTCCAGGAGAATGAGGTTCTGGAATTTAGAAGTCTCCTTGAGCCTCTTATATACTGCCCCAGTTTCCTGTTGTCACTATATTTTTCTTGTTTTTGTTTATTTAATTGCTAAATAATTATCAGATTACACATTAATGTTTGCCCATTTAATGGTTTAAAATCGTTGGGAAGAAAATATTCTTGTCCAGATGTAATAAGATCTATACCATCTACTTTTCCTTGATTCTCACCTTGATGGCATCTTCTAGACCAAATTATCTTCCTCTTCCTCCACACATGGCTATCAGGTGATACTTTGCATTTGGAATTACATTTCTCACTCTCTTCCTGTACCCAGTACCAGAATGAGATTTAGTTAGTTACATTACCAATTATTCATTTCTTCCAATGACCAAAGGAGAGGAAAGCCCTTCTACTCAGTGTGGCATCTGGCCTGGGACAAGAAGAAAAGGTCCTATTTTGTGTGTCATTTTTGAGCAATGAGGGAAGGGGTAGCTCTTCCTCTATGTGACCTTGGTAGCCTCTACACCACTGGAATGGATTTCCCTGGATGTTTCAAACATGTTCAAACAGGACATTGGGTCCTGTCCTATATCCTTAAATCCTGGTAGGCTACTTATCTGGATAGCTGGTGTTACTAAAAGGTTACAGTTTCTTTAGATCCCACTTTGCTGTCTTACAGATTTGTGTCATGTCTCTCCAGCTGGTCTCTTGGACTCTAGAAGACATAGCCTTATTTTTATTCCTCATCTCACTTTTAATTTTGAATATTTTTCAGTACAGCAAAAATGTTGAATGATCAGAATCTGTGTCTTATCAGAATTGAGTTCCCGTGCTTGGAAATTACAAAACTCATTTTTTTTATCAATCTGAAAGTCAGAAGACTTTGGCAAATTCCAGCTTACTGAATTAAGATTTTGCCTTATCCCCTGGTTAGTAGTGGACAAACTCAGGCATGCCTCAGAGTCATCTGGATGGCATGTCAAAACACAGATTGCGAGGCCTACTCTCACAGTTTCTGATTGCTGGGGAGAGACTTAGTTGTAACAAGTGCCCAGATGATGTAGATGCTGAAGGTTTAATGGCCACAACAGACACCTCCTGCTTTATTCTGTTCATTCAAGCTTTACAGAAGCACCTGGCTCAAGGTCCTGCCTTGTTTATAAAACAGAGGCATTAAATGGATAATCTGAGAGACACAAGTTGCCAGCCATTGGGATTACAAATTTGATGTAGATTATCCTTCAGGGGAGTTCACAGTTTACTAGAAGGAACACACACACACACACATACACACACACACACACACACACAGTATTATACTGTGATAAAGTAACATCAAAGCAGCTCATCATAGATTAATTAAAAGAATCGTACTTAAAACAAATTAGCAAACTTGACAATTTGGTGGATTCATTCATAAATAAATATTTTAATTTTGTTTGTATCTAGTTTTATGATATTGTAAAATTTACATACACTGAAGTGAACAAATCCCAAATGTACTATTTGATGAGTTTTGATAAATGGGTACATCCATGTAACCTCCACACCTATCAAGATAGAGAATGATATCATTTGGCTGTGTCCCCACCCAAATCTCATCTTGAATTATAGCTCCCGTACTCCCCACGTGTCGTGGTGGCGTGGTGTCATGGGAGGGACCCGGTGGGAGGTAATTGAATCAAGGGGGCTGATTTTTCCCATGCTGTTCTCGTAATAGTGAATAAGCCTCATGAGATCTGATGGTTTTATAAAGACCAGTTCCCCTGCACATGCTCTTTTGCCTTCTGCCATGTAAGAGGTGCCTTTGCTCCTCCTTCACCTTCTGCCATGATTGTGAGGCCTCCCCTGCCATGTGGAACTGTGAGTCTTTTTTAGAGACTCACAATTAAACCTCTTTTTCTCTATAAATTACCCAGTCTCTGGTATTTCTTCATGCAGTATGAAAATGGATGAATACAGAGAACATTTTCATTATACTAGAAAGTTCCCAAATGTCACTTCAGTAAACTCATCACTTCACAGAGGCAGCCATATGGGGAAATTATTAGCCATGTTCTAATAATTTTTCCACCATAGGTTAGTTTTGATTTGAACATTCAAACAAATGATATATAGCATAATTGTTTTTTCTGTCTGTCATCTTTGCCTTGGTATGTGGCTGTGAGAGTCACAATGTTGATGCATGCATCGCTAGTTCATTCAGAGCTATATCAATAACTGCCAGGGCTTCATTTTAACTATACCAACCAATGTCAAGGTAGGGTGACCAACTGTTTCTGATTTCCCAGTCTGAGGGCATTCCTGAACTCAGGGCTCTCATTGCTAGAACTAGGAAGCCCGAAGAAGAAAGAGACAGGTTGTTCACTCTATGATAGCATCCTTAAATGTCTTAATTAAGATCATTAAAGACCAAGCACCTTGCAATATTTCTATCACATTAACTTGTTTAGCAAACACTTGACTTACAAGTCTTTACTTTATGGGCTGTGTTTGCAAAGCTGGAGAACATGAAAGATTGAAACAAAATTGTACTGTGAAGCCACACGGCATCCTGAAGAGGGAGGTGTTCATTTGATTTGCTGTATATCAGGGACTGAGGAAAAATTAAAAACATAAAAGAAAAAGGTTTTGATTATGAGGGGAGAGGTTCCTATATAAATTTATGGAGATTAAGAAAACTTTATTGCCACAGCTACAAAGGCAGGTACATTCTGAATGTAGGGAAATGTATGGAGAATCACAACCCCTCATCCAGGGGTTCTACAAGTTGGCTGAATATTAGAGTCACTCGGGGAGTGTTTAAAAACTACTGATGCCTGACTCTTGCTCAGAAAAATTCTGACTTAACTGCTGTGGGTTATGGCCTGGGCACCAGAATTTTTCAAGTTTCTCAGGTAAAGGGCAGCCAAGCTTGAGACCCATCTGCTTAAACTGTCTGTATGACATACATTGTCTAATATTCAATTGGGAACAGAAGCAACTAAAATAATTAAAATACAATTGGTAGTATCTATGTAGTAGAGAAAATGATACTGGATTTTAAACACTGAATTTGGAGTATTGTAAACTAAAACACTGATAATTATCTTTGCTATTCTAGATGACTCTAATACCAAAACTGACAGTCCCACATGGATGATAATGGAGCAATAGGGCATGAACCACCATGGGAAATTCCTATAGACAGCACACTGGATTTTTACAAAATGAGCCTCAAAAGCAGGCGAGATGTCTGTCACTGTATGTATTTGCTGCTAAATTCTACTCACCGTCTGGTGAAGCACACTTGATATTAACTTGAGGACCACACACACAAGTTATGCCAAGTCTATCTAAACTGTCCTTCTTTTATTATATAGACTAGTAGAAGGAGTGTAAGTTTTTCTTTCATATACCTTTTTAAATTTTAAACTAATTTTATGGTTGTCTTTTTAGAGGTTCATGATAAAAGACCTCACATAGGTAAACATCAAAGAAATTAGAATGAAGTGAACCTAACTGATATTTGCAATCAACACTGAAGAACATGTGTTGTGTTTACCCCGCAACCTGGACACATCGCATTAACATACCCTTTAAAGAATGACATGGGAAATGGGTTTCTCTTGTCAGGTGTCACATCTATTATGTTAGTACTCTGACATTTTTGGAATGAAAACCTAGTATGTATTTTGGAGATAAAATGTAATTTCATTAGGTGAATTACTGTGACTTAGTTATAAGACTGTGAAATACATAGAGAGGCCTACAAAAGGCATGTCTAATTGATAGATAAATTACCATATTTCCAATTCAATTAAGTTCCTATTAATAATAAAAATCAAACTGTATTAAAATATTTAAGAATAAGCATTAAACAATGCTACTACTCTTGGTATGAAGTGGTATGTGTAATCAGAGCAATATTTAAAATAATATGAATACTCATATGCCATTCAGTAAATCTCTTTGTTCTAAACTGTCTTCAGTCACTGCTTTATCTTGACTTTTAAAACTTAAATAGGATATTTCAGTTCACCTTGGATTTTAAAAAAACTTTTTAAATGAAAAACACATATATACTAAAAATGTATAACGTATATACATTAAATAATTAATAATTGATGTAACTGATAATTATTAAGCAAGCATGTATGTACCCAAAGCCTTCATCAAGAAATAGAATCTTGTCATCCATAAGAGGTGCTCCTATATGTCTTTTCTTGACTGTATCTCCCTCCCTCCATTCTAGAAGTAATCACTATTCTGATTTTAAATCTTTCTACTGTATTTTTTATAGTTTTTCAACCTAGATATGCATCCCTAATAATACAGTTTATTTTCCCACATTTTAAAATTTAATCTAAATGAAATCATAGTATGTGTATTTTGTGTTTTGATTATCTTGGTCAATATTGTGTAAGAGATGGGGCAGCAGCCTCTAAGTTAGCCCCATTATTTCTGCCTCCTGGTGCTCATGGTCTTAAGTAATTCCAACCCTTTGAGTAACTTACTTCTAACCAACATCATATGATACATTGAATGATTAAGTTATTATACAAAAGATTGTCACTTTCTTCTTGTTGGCCAGCTCTGGTTTGCTCTCACGCTGTCTCTCATTGGGTTTGATGAAGCCAGCTGCTATAAGAGACAGAGATCCACGTGGTAACAACTTGAAGACAGCCCCCATCCTCAGCCCACAAGGAACTGAGGCTCCCTCTAATTGTCCTTGGGAGCTGAATCCTGTCAACAACCATTTAGTGAGCTTGGATGCAGCTGCTTCCTAGTTGAGGCTTTAGATGAGACTCTAGTGACAGTGAACACCTTGATTACAGCCTTGGAAAACACTATGATGCAGATAACACAGGTAAGGCATGCCTGAATTCTTGATCCACAGAAAGTGTGAGATAATGTGTGTTGTTTTAAGCTGTTAAGTTGTGAAGCGATAATATAAGGCAACAGTAGATCACTAGTATAGATTTATCTGATAACGCACAGCCCGTGGAAGAAGAGGAAGGGATCAAAAGGTGCAGAGAAGGGAGGCTGAGGCGGGCGGATCACGTGGTCAGGAGATTGCGACCATCCTGGCTAACATGGTGAAACCCCAACTCTACTAAAAATACAAAAAGTTAGCCAGGCGTGGTGGCATGCGCCTGTAGTCCCAGCTACTCCGGAGGCTGAGGCAGGAGAATTGCTTGAACCCAGGAGGCAGAGATTGCAGTGAGCCGAGATCTCGCCACTGCGCTCCAGCCTGGGAGACAGAGCAAGGCTCCGTCTCAAAAAAAAAAAAAAAAGTACAGAGAAGTGGAAATATTAAAATAGCTCTTGTCTCAAGGCCAAGCAGCTGACTATGTTTCTGGGGTGAGTCTTGGAGATACTCTGTTTACAAAAGCAGTAAGGAATGAGCAGGTAAGAGAGCCACCAACATCAATGAGAAATTTAGTAGTGCCTATTCCATAAAGTCAGCATTTGTGATAAAAAGTTTTGTTATAGAACTAAGCTTCCCAGGAGTAATGGGGATGATAAGATCCCAGAATAGCAAAGCCAGGAGGTAGCATTTAACTTTAAGAATTAGTGTAGGTATAATTATATGATATGCAGCAAGTGAGGAATGGAAAACTAGGCAGAGTGATCTGTGACTTACAGAGATCTGTAGTTATGGACAGTAGAATATAGTGGTCCTCAGAATAGGACATAGGTGGCCAAAAGGGCATAGGAATAACTGTAGACTCTGTGGATCAATATCTATGTCTATATCCATATCTATATCTGTGTCCATAGCTAGCTACATCTATATCTATATAATCTACATCTACAGTTGACCCTTGAACAATGTGGGTTTGAACAACATGGGTTCACTTATACATGGATTTTCTTCTGCCTCTGCCGCTTCTGAGACAGCAACACCAGCCCCTCCTCCCCTTCCTCTTCCTCTCAGCCTAATCAACATGAAGACGACCAAGAAAAAGACCTTATGATGATCCACTTCCACTTAATAAACAGTAAATATATTTTCTCCTTCTTGTGATATTCCTAATAACATTTTCTCTTCTCTAACTTACAGTAATATAAGAATACAGAATACGATACATATAACACATAAAATGTGTGTTGATTGTTTATGTTTTCAGTAAGGCTCTGGTCAACAATAGGCTATTAGTAACTGAGTTTTGGGAAAGTCAAAGTTATTCTTTAATTTCTGGCTGCACAGGGTATTGGCACCACTAATACTTGTCTCATTTGAGGGCCAACTGTATATCTGTATCTCCACTTGTGTATATGTATATTTCAAGAGCTTAAGATTAAACAAGCAAAAAGATAAGTTGCTCCAATGGAAATTCATAATCCTTTACCCAGTTTCCAGATGTGAGTTGATTATTGGACCTAGAATGTATCAACTGAAGGAGAGGCCAGTCCTCCCAAAAACAGGGTCACAGCAAATATTAGCCTCACTAGTCCTTTCCCGTAAATACCCACAGCCATCTTCTCAGGGGAAAGTGGAATCCCCATACATTTGGATCCTGTTCGATACCAGATCTGAGTTGACATTGACAGTTGGAAACCCAAAATGTGAACACAAGCCCCATTAGGATCTCATAATGATGGTCAATAAATGGAGTCTTGATTATGGAAAATAAATGGAGCCTTGATCCGGGTTAGTCTTACAGTAGTTTCACAGGGTGCACAGACCCCTATGTGGTCATTTACCCAGTTCTCCAATGTAGAGTTCACCAATAACATTCCTTGACCTATGGAGTAAGAATTATTACAATTTGTGACATTGCTTGGGACCTCTCACACGTTCTCCACGCAAGCGAGTGGATAGAAGCAAGAAATTAGAGACATATTCAAGACTTACAAACGCAGAAGAGGTGAATACCACCTTCATATGATTCACTAGTTCAGACCCAACAAAAACTACATAGATCATGGCAGATGACAGTGGATGAACACAAACTCTGTCAAATACAAATCTAATTACAGCCAATGTGATTGATGCATGTAGAATCATTTCTGGGACAAATGAACACAGTCTCTAGTATGGGGTGTATGGCAACCAAACTGGCAAATGCATCCTTTTCAATAACCACCAGGAAGCAGCATCAGAAGTGAATCCATTTCACCTGGAACAGACAGTGGTGTTAACACTCTGTGCTGAACCAGGGATATGGTAATTCTCCTGATCTTTGTCACAGTATAGTCTCAAAAGATCTAGGCATTGTGAACATCCTACAATACAGCATACTGATCCACAATATTGATAATGTCATGTGAATCAGACTCGATGAACACAAAACGTGAATACTGTGGAGACCTTGCTAAGATCCATGTGCTCTAGAAGAGAAGAGACAAGGATTCCAGAGGCTGCCACACTGGTAATATTTTTAAGCGTCCTGTCTAGAGCATACCAAGACACCACTGCTGAATATCCAAGCTGCCAGCAAAAGAGTGGCCCTGAGTCCCTTGCAAGGTACCATCCTATGAGGGGATCAGCCAGTTACTTGCTGCTGATGGAATTGACATACAGTCAGGTGATGGGCTTGCATTTTCTGCTTGCAGTGCCTCAGCCAGCACCGTTATATGGGGGCCCAAGAGAACTTGATGTGGCAGTGTGGAATCCTACCTAACTTCACCTTTGACTGATCAACCCCATATGGAGCACAAGGTGTGTGGCAGTGGGCAGGTAACTGTAGATACCCTGTTATGCACAGTATACTTTATGCTGCACCATCCAGAAACAGCTGAACGGATAGTGTGATGCAACCACCTCTTGAAGCCATAATGGAGGTCTCAGCTTGGAGATGACACCCTGTGAGGTGGAGTGCTGTTCTTCAGGATGCAGTAAGAATTATTACACCAATCACCATCACATGGTACTGTGTCCACAACAAGTAAAATACATTAATACAGAAAACCAAAGTGTGGACAGAGGAGTTGCTCACTCACCTTCATGCCTTGTGAGCCACTTGAGGGAATTTGTGCTCCCTCCCAAATAACTGTAAGTTTTGTGGAGAGGTCCTGGCTCCAAGAGGGGAGGAGCCACCTCCAGGGGGCATAGTAAGGATTTGATTGGAATTAAAGCTATGGTTGTCACCTTATCACTTTGGCCGGAGAAAAGCACATAAAGAAAAGAGCTATTCCCACAGGCAACTGGCCTCATCATCATGAGGAAGTAGGACTGCCGCTATGTCAATGGGGACGGGGAGGAATATATTTAGCACTTAAGTGATCCCCTGGGGCATGCTTGGTGCTTCCACTTCCAGCCTTGACTGCAAATGAACAAGTTCAAGGGCTCAAGCCTGATAAGGACACAGTAACCAAGGCTCAGAGCTCTCAGGATGAGGACTCAGGTTACCCTACCAAGCAAGTGACGTAGACCAGAAGTGGGGGTGCCCATGACCCCTCCTATCATACGTTTCTCTAGAAACTGTGACCAACCAGTTGGAGTGAGCCTAAAGAGAGAAATAGCTGGAGCTGAGCAGTGCCAGAGGTGGACTACAGGGCTCCCTATCCTGATCCCATTTGCCAGAAAGATGCCCCCATCCCCAAGCTAGTGTAAGTAGGACAGCCAGCGGCTCCCTGTGTTCACCTGCAGGCTTCTCCAGGTAGTTGTCCTCAGCTTACAGGAGCCACCTCATCTGGAGGATTCTGCCCTCTCTGCATCCTCTTCCTCTCCCACAGGGTGGCCCATAGCTAGTGGTAACTGATGTAGGATTGCAAAGTTCCAATCACCTTACCTCTCAGAAAGATGGGTCTGTAATACCATTCACACTCTAGAGCTTCCTGTGGGGTCACATGACAATAAAATCCCTTTGGGCTTAGCCTCTTCTACAATCCATTCTGTTTCTGACAGTTCCTTGCTGATTTCTCCTGAGAGCATTTTCTTATAAAAATCACTTGTGCAAACATCCCTGTTATAGGTCTTTCTTTGGTGCCTCTAACTTAGCAGCATGGCTCAGGGTGAAACCTTTTTCAATACAGCCTTTTTTAGGATAAGAATCACCGGCCGGGCGCGGTGGCTCACGCTTGTAATCCCAGCACTTTGGGAGGCCGAGGCGGGCGGATCACGAGGTCAGGAGATCGAGACCACGGTGAAACCCCGTCTCTACTAAAAAATACAAAAAATTAGCCGGGCGCGGTGGCGGGCGCCTGTAGTCCCAGCTACTCGGAGGCTGAGGCAGGAGAATGGCGTGAACCCGGGAGGCGGAGCTTGCAGTGAGCCGAGATTGTGCCACTGCACTCCAGCCCGGGCGACAGAGCGAGACTCTGTCTCAAAAAAAAAAAAAAAAAAAAAAAAAAAAGAATCACCAACACGGCGATTGTGTCCTATCCCTCAAATAAAATGATGTGGAAGAAAAAAAAATCGAAGACAACTAGTTTAAAAGCAAATGTGCATATTGAAATAAAAACTTTAAAAATCAAAATGCTTAAGAGAAGACCAGAAAAGTAAATGAACAAATAATAGAAAAAAATTGTAATGTGCAAAAATTGAAAAGAAAAAAAACAGCAAAATGTTCAGAGGTGTTCATTCAGGTGACAATAAACATAAGAGTTGACCAAAATCTATGGTAACCATTCATATTGTACAAAAACATTTTGAAGGACACTGATACTGAGATTAGGAATACTGCTGTTTTAGACTGTGTGCCCTCTAGAGCAAACCCACAAAAGAGGATCTGAGAACATGTGGTATATTTGGACGATTAACCCAAGAGACACTGGAGGAAACTTGAAGAATGACCCTGGGAAGGAGGGAAAGTCATTATAGAGTGAGTTCATGATCAGAATGTTCCTGTAGGCATCTGGAATAAATCCCACTGAGGACCTTTGGAAGACTGGTTTGACATACCCCCCACTGGAGGGAAACAAGCCAGGGCATATATTACCAACTCCCGCTCATTCTCTGAGTGCTGTTCCTGGAGGCTTTAAGTCTCTAGCCCAGAGTTTGCTCCTTTATCCAGAGAAAGTCCTCAGGTAGAGAGTTCCAGGTGCCTGCTCTAAGGAACCATTTTCCTATATTTGAATGGAGAGTGCTGATAGGATAGAGGTGGAGCCCCTGATATCATCTGCTGTGGTCCTCTCCCTCTGCAAGGAAGAACATCAGAAAATTTAACAGGTAAGGATGAGAATTCAAGAAGGAAAAATAATGAGACACAATGCCCATATATTATTTGTATGCCTCAAAAAATAAAATTTATTTAAGATAGAGGAATAGCTCCATGTGATAAATTATGGTAGAGAGCAAATATTTCAATTCAGGGAACATGGGGTTGACATATTTCAGAGAAAATTCAAACTTGTATTCATTTGGTAGAGGGTAGCAACATAATGTTGGGTGAGCATATTTGAAGGCCAAACTCAATCCAAGAATTGGTTGGAACTGAGGTTGTCCAATTGGCCTTGCATGATTCAGTTCACAGGTGGACTATATCAAGAATGCTGGTTAATAAAGGCAGGTGAGTGTAGGTGAGGGCATCAGCAGCAAGAGCCACTAGAGCAGGGTGGGCGGCAGTAGGTGGACACACAGCAGCTGGGGCGGTAGCAGGTGGTCCTGCAGCAGGTGGGCTGGCAGCAGGTGGGCTGGCAGCATACAGACTGGCAGCACTGGGGTCTGCAGCAGCTGGACACACAGCAGCTGGGGCGGCAGCAGGTGGTCTGGCAGCAGCTGGGGCGGCAGCAGGTGGGCTGGCAGCATACAGACTGGCAGCACTGGGGCCTGCAGCAGCTGGACACACAGCAGCTGGGGTGGCAGCAGGTGGTCCTGCAGCAGGTGGTCTGGCAGCAGCTGGGGCGGCAGCAGGTGGGCTGGCAGCATACAGACTGGCAGCACTGGGGTCTGCAGCAGCTGGACACACAGCAGTTGGGGCGGCAGCAGGTGGTCCTGCAGCAGGTGGTCTGACAGCAGCTGGGGCGGCAGCAGGTGGGCTGGCAGCACACAGACTGGCAGCACTGGGGCCTGCAGCAGGTGATCTGGCAGCAGCTGGGGCTGCAGCAGTTCTCCAGGCCACAGCCCTGGTCAGAGCAGACAGAGCCACAACAGGAGCTGACCATGGTGTCAGGGGGTGGAGCTTCTGGGTGGATTTCCAGGAAGGAGGGTTTGGAAGATTTGTTCCAGGAGGGAGGATTTGGAAGGTTCGGAAGTCTCCTTGCCCCAGATCCTCTTTTATACCCTGCTAAGGGCTGATGTCATCAGATGCAGCACTCTCTCCTTGTTGTTGTTTCTCCTAATAAATAGGCAATTATCAAATTAGGCAAGTTTGTTTTTCTGATTAACTTTGTCCACGTGGGTGGGAAACACTATCTCATTTCCCTGATGTGTTAGGATTCCTCATGTCAGCTCTTCCTGAACCACCTCCTGTGTCTCTCTTACTGTAGCTTCCTCCTGGAGCTGCCACATGACATCTGCTTGTAGGTACTATGAGCTGCAGCCTCATTTTCCTTAACACATTATGTCTTCCCTCTAGTCCGTGTGATTCTTACAGGCCCATAACTCTTTTTAGTGACTCAAGAGGATAAAGCTGCTTTTCAGTCTGAGGGCTCATTCAGATGGGCAGTGAAGGCTTGAATGTGAAACAGTTGACCACTGGCGTGAAAACACAAATATGATCAGGACATATTCATTCCCCATGCTTTGTACTTTGAATCCTGACCCATTTTCTATACTTTTTGATGGGAAGCACAGAACTATTTTAAGGTGGAAAACTAAGTCATGAAATTTTGATTTTTCTTTTTCTCCAGAAACAAATTTCCGAGACTCAGTTTTAGAGCATCTTGGGGGACACTGGCTGTGGACATCAGCTGTACTAAAAGGTACAGGTCCCTCATCTGTATGCTCTGTGGGGCTGGTTTTCCTTCTTCAATGGCTAATAGTATTCCATTTTATGTACATGTGTGTGCATATATATATATATATATACACATATTCATTTACGTCAATATGTTTTCTTTATCCATTTTCTTTATCCATTCCTCCAGTGATGGGCTCTTAGATTATTTCACATCGTGGCTATTATGAATAAAGCTACAATCAACACAGGAATAAAATAAATTCCCATGCATCATGAGAATTCCATCTCTTTGAAATACTGATTTAGTTTCCTTTGGATATATACCCAGAATAGGAATTACTGGATCATACGGCAGCTCTATTTTTAATTTTTTGAGAAATATTCCTACTGTTTCCCATAATAGCTATACCAATTTTCATTTCCACCAACACCATGCCAGGGTTCCCTTTTCTTCACATCTTTGCCAGCACTAGTTAACTTTTGACGTTTTGGTAATAGCCATTCTCATAGGTGTGAGGTTGTAACTCACTGTGGATTGGATTTGCATTTCCCTCATGATTAGTGATATTGAGCATTTTTCATGTACCAGGTGGTCATTCTTATGTCTTCTTTGAAAAACTGTGTATTAAAGTTCTATATTCACTTTTAAAAATTATTTCAATAGGTTTTTGAGGAAGAGGTGGCATTTGGTTACATGAACAATTTCTTGAGTGGTGATTTCTGAGAATTTTGGCTCACCCATCACTCAAACAGTGTACACTGTACCCAGTGTTTAGTCTTTTATCCCTCATCCCCTCTCCCACCCTATCTCCCGAGTTCCCAAAGTCCACTGTGTCATTCTTATGCCTTTACATCCTCATAGCTTAGCTCCCACTTATGAGTGAGAACATACGATGTTTGATTTTCCATTCCTGAGTTACTTCACTTAGAATAATGGTCTCCACATCCTAATCAACATGGTGAAATCCTGTCTCTACTAAAAATACAAAAATTAGCCAGGTATGGTGGCATGGGCCTGTAATCCCAGCTAATCAGGAGGCTGAGGCAGGAGAATCACTTGAACCTGGGAGACAGAGGTTGCAGTGAGCCAAGATCGCGCCACTGCACTCCAGCCTGGGAGACAGAGCAAGACACCATCTCAAAAAAGAAAAAAAAAAGGTAATGGTCTCCAGGCCGGGCGCGGTGGCTCACGTCTGTTCATTGGAAAGGCTGTGAGGGACTTGGTCCCCTTCAGCCATGTGCTGTCTCCCTTTATGATCTGTTTTCTACCCCCTCTCTATTTTATTTATTTATTTTTTTTTTGAGATGAAGTCTCGCTCTGTAGCCCAGGCTGGAGTGCAGTGGTGCAATCTCAGCTACCTGCAACCTCCACCTCCCAGTTCCTGGTTCAAGCAATTCTCCCGTCTTAGCCTCCCAAGTAGCTGAGATTACAGGCACACACCACCATGCCCAGCTAATTTTTGTATTTTTGGTAGAGACGGGGTTTCACCATGTTAGCCAGGCTGGTCTTGAACTCCTGACCTTGTGATCCACCTGCCTCGGCCTCCCAAAGTGCTGGGATTACAGGCATGAGCCACTGCGCCCGGCATTTCTTTTTTACTTTTCTTTTCTTTTTTTTCTTTCTTTTTCTTTTTCTTTTGAGACAGAGTCTCGCTCTGTTGCCCAGGCTGGAGTGCAGTGGTGCGATCTTGGCTCACTGCAACCTCCGCCTCCTGCATTCAAGCTATTCTCCTGCCTCAGTCTCCTGAGTAGCTGGGACTACAGGTGTGTGCCACCACACCCAGCTAATTTTTTGTATTTTTAGTAGAGACGGGGTTTCACCGTGTTAGCCAGGATGGTCTTGATCTCCTGACCTCGTGATCCACCTGCCTTTGCATCCCAAAGTACTGGGATTACAGGGGTGAGCCACCATGTCTGGCCTATTATGAACATTTTTAAAGCCTTAAGTATGAAGAATTTTTTAAATACAGTAGAATCTACTAAATCCAAGAATACTAGAAGTAGACAGAATGTTTTGCAACTAAAAAGTGGCAAATTTCACCTGCAAGTGGGAAGCCTCAATACATTTTTCTAAATAAATAAATCTGAACTTGAAACACCTAAGACACCTTTCAATATGGAATACTACTCAGCAATGAAAAGGAATAAACTGTTAATATAACTTGGAGGATCTCAAGAGAATTTTGTTGACGGTAAAATGCCAACAACCAAAGATTACATATTATACAATTCCATATTATATTTTATTCTTAAAATAAAATTATAACAATGGAGAACAGAATAGGGGTTTCCAGGGGTTGTGGATGATGACTTGGAGGAAGAGATGTGGCCTTCTGGAGATGGAACAATTCAGTATCTGATGGTGGTGATGGTTACACAAATCTATACACATGATAAAATTGCATAGAACTGCACGCAGAGACATACACACACACACACACAAGTGCATGTAAAACTGATAAAATCTGAACAAGTTTTGTGGGTTGTACCAAGGTCAATTTCTGGAGTTTGATATGTGCTATGGTTATGTAAGATGTAATCATCAGGGAAACCTGGGTACAGAGTACATGGAACTTTGTTGCTTTTCTTTCCCAAACTTTTGTGAATCTATAGTTATTTTGAAATAAAAAGTTACACAGACACACACAGACATACCTATGAGGCTACTTGGAAGTAAAAGGGAGCATGCTTTCATCTGCCTACCATGAACTTTTATTTATTGAGTTTTTATGAACATCTTTTTTTTTTTTTTATTATTATACTTTAGGGTTTTAGGGTACATGTGCACAATGTGCAGATTTGTTACATATGTATCCATGTGCCATGTTGATTTCCTGCACCCATTAACTCATCATTTAGCATTAGGTGTATCTCCTAATGCTGTCCCTCCCCCCTCCCCCCACCCCACAACAGTCCCCGGAGTGTGATGTTCCCCTTCCTGTGTCCATGAGTTCTCATTGTTCAATTCCCACCTATGAGTGAGAACATGCGGTGTTTGGTTTTTTGTCCTTGCGATAGTTTACTGAGAATGATGTTTTCCAGTTTCATCCATGTCCCTACAAAGGACACGAACTCATCATTTTTTATGGCTGCATAGTATTCCATGGTGTATATGTGCCACATTTTCTTAATCCAGTCTATCGTTGTTGGACATTTGGGTTGGTTCCAACTCTTTGCTATTGTGAATAGTGCCGCAATAAACATACGTGTGCATGTGTCTTTATAGCAGCATGATTTATAGTCCTTTGGGTATATACCCAGTAATGGGATGGCTGGGTCAAATGGTATTTCTAGTTCGAGATCCCTGAGGAATCGCCACACTGACTTCCACAATGGTTGAACTAGTTTACAGTCCCACCAACAGTGTAAAAGTGTTCCTATTTCTCCACATCCTCTCCAGCACCTGTTGTTTCCAGATTTTTTAATGATGGCCATTCTAACTGGTGTGAGATGGTATCTCACTGTGGTTTTGATTTGCATTTCTCTGATGGCCAGTGATGATGAGCATTTCTTCATGTGTTTTTTGGCTGCATAAATGTCTTCTTTTGAGAAGTGTCTGTTCATGTCCTCTGCCCACTTTTTGATGGGGTTGTTTGTTTTTTTCTTGTAAATTTGTTTGAGTTCATTGTAGATTCTGGATATTAGCCCTTTGTCAGATGAGTAGGTTGCAAAAATTTTCTCCCATTCTGTAGGTTGTCTGTTCACTCTGATGATAGTTTCTTTTGCTGTGCAGAAGCTCTTTAGTTTAATGAGATCCCATTTGTCGATTTTGGCTTTTGTTGCCATTGCTTTTGGTGTTTTAGACATGAAGTCCTTGCCCACGCCTATGTCCTGAATGGTATTGCCTAGGTTTTCTTTATGAACATCTTAATAGGTAGGTATTGTGATCCTTTCTCTAGAGAAAAGCAATCCTATTTGAGAGAGTTGAAGAGACATATCCAAGGCCATAGTTGGTGTGCAGTACAGAATTCAGCCAAAACTCTAATTCTGGAGTCCATGGACTATTCTATACATGGAGCTTCCACTATTTAGATTGGTTTAAATCAATTCATGGAGTGTAGTTTATTGAGAACTTTCTCTTTTGGAGGCAATTGCAATTCACAGGTCTCATGTTACATGTGTTATGTTCAATGAAGACTCCCCGTAAACATTTTCCTATTTCTGCTGTGGGACTGAATTCCATTTTGGATTAAAATCTCACTGGTGAATACCAGTTTAATTTTTCTATTGTGTGGTCCCCTAATAACATGTACCCCTGTGTCATGCAGGAAAAGAGATAGAAATATGCACAGACCATTTCATTATTAATAAATAATGAGATGAGCAATTTTGGTGCCTTTGAATGCTAAGAAGTTTTATTGGGGATCATCAGGCAATTCCACATGAAAATGGATTCCACGCAGAAAAGCATTAGGAAGAAAAAAGCTAAAAGGGGAACATGAGAAGACTTCTGTATTTTGAATCAGAATTTGATGCAAAATCTGGCTGTAAATTCTGATTCACTAGCAATAAAGTTTCCTATAAAAAAGAATAAATAATATAGAGCCTAGGGTTTTCTGAATCAGTGCATAGATCTGTTTGTAAGTTCATGACATCAGGAAGTCCACATGTTCTGTGAATAGATGCTCTCTGCCTAGAAGGAAGGATAAAGGCAAGAAGGTTCATGGACCCAGAGCAGGACATTCAGTGATCATAACGGCCACAGCAGATGGGGTTGCAGCAGGTTGTTCTATAGCAGGTGGTCTGGCAGCAGAAAGGGTAGCAGCTGCTTGATACACAGCAGCTAGGGTGACAACAGCCAGACACACAGCAGCTGGGATAGCAGCAAGTCGTCTGCCAACAGCAAGGATGGAAGCAGCTTGAAATACAGCAAGAAGGACAACAGCAGCTGGAGATACAAGAAGAAGGTCTGCAGGAACTAAAAATGCAGCAGCTGGGGCAGTAGCAGGGGAGCTGGCAACACAGGCACTGGCAGCACTGGGGCCTGTGGCAGCTGGGACAGCATCAGGTGGTCCCACATCAGGTGGTCTGGCAATAGCTGGGGTGGTAGCAGCTCTCCTGACAGAGGCCCTGGCCATAGCTCTGGTCAGAGCAAACAGAACCACAACAAGAATTGGTCATGGTGTCAGAGGGAGGAGGTTCTAAGTGGGTTTCCAAAACGGTATATTTTTTAAAATCTGGAAATCTTGCCCTAGGTCCCCTTTTATACCCTGGTGAGGGAGCTCTTCTCTGGTTATCGTTTATTCTAATAACTTAGCAATTGTTAAATTAGGCAATTATGTTTTCCAACTTAAATGAAAAACATTTTTTTCCCAGTGGATTAGAATTTATCACATTGATTCTTCCTGAAGTCCATCTTGCATGTCTTTCTTTGTATGCATCGTCTTGGTTCAGATGCTGACTAAATATTCTAAGCTAAATGTACTGACTCTTACACCATCTGCCCTTTCCTCCTGAACCATCTCATCATCCTTCCTTGTGAGCCTCATCTATGTTTACAGATTTTCCACCTTCTTCCGTAGATCAGGTGTCATGTGAAGCTTGACATGGAGTAGTTCTAAAAGTCATGCTTTCCAATCTGTGAGTCATACCATGCCAAGGATTTTTGTAGCAGCCCTTATTGTAAAATGGTTTAGTCACATATCCACTGCAAATATAATGAAACCTAAAGGGATGGAGGAAGATCTACCAAGCAAATGGAAAACAAAAAAAGGCAGGGGTTGCAATCCCAGTCTCTGATAAAATAGACTTTAAACCAACAAAGATCAAAAGAGACAAAGAAGGCCATTACATAATGGTAAAGGGATCAATTCAACAAGAAGAGCTAACTATCCTAAATATATATGCACCCAACACAAGAGCACCCAGATTCATAAAGCAAGTCCTGAGTGACCTACAAAGGTACTTAAACTCCCACACAATAATAATGGGAGATTTTAACACCCCACTGTCAACATTAGACAGATCAATGAGACAGAAAGTTAACAAGGATATCCAGGAATTGAACTCAGCTCTGCACCAAGCTGACCTAATAGACATCTACAGAACTCTCCACCCCAAATCAACAGAATATACATTTTTTTCAGCAGCACACCACACCTATTCCAAAATTGACCACATAGTTGGAAGTAAAGCTCTCCTCAGCAAATGTAAAAGAACAGAAATTATAACAAACTGTCTCTCAGACCGCAGTGCAATCAAACCAGAACTCAGGATTAAGAAACTCACTCAAAACCGCTCAACTACATGGAAACTGAACAAGCTGCTCCTGAATGACTACTGGGTACATAATGAAATGAAGGCAGAAATAAAGATGTTCTTTGAAACCAACAAGAACAAAGACACAACATACCAGAATCTCTGGGACACATTCAAAGCAGTGTGTAGAGGGAAATTTATAGCACTAAATGCCCACAAGAGAAAGCAGGAAAGATCCAAAATTGACACCCTAACATCACAATTAAAAGAACTAGAAAAGCAAGAGCAAACACATTCAAAAGCTAGCAGAAGGCTAGAAATAACTAAAATCAGAGCAGAACTGAAGGAAATAGAGACACAAAAAACCTTTCAAAAAATTAATGAATCCAGGAGCTGGTTTTTGAAAAGATCAACAAAATTGATAGACCGCTAGCAAGACTAATAAAGAAGAAAAGAGAGAAGAATCAAATAGATGCAATAAAAAATGAAAAAGGGGATATCACCACCCATCCCACAGAAATACAATCTACCATCAGAGAATACTACAAACACCTCTACGGAAATAAACTAGAAAATCTAGAAGAAATGGATAAATTCCTCGACAAATACACCCTCCCAACACTAAACCAGGAAGAAGTTGAATCTCTGAATAGACCAATAACAGGGTCTGAAATTGTGGCAATAATCAATAGCTTACCAACCAAAAAGAGTCCAGGACCTGATGGATTCACAGCCGAATTCTACTAGAGGTACAAGGAGGAACTGGTACCATTCCTTCTGAAACTATTCCAATCCACAGAAAAAGAGAGAATCCTCCCTAACACATTTTATGAGGCCAGCATCGTCCTGATACCAAAGCCTGGCAGAGACATAACCAAAAAAGAGAATTTCAGACCAACATCCTGATGAACATTGATGCAAAAATCCTCAATAAAATACTGGCAAACCAAATCCAGCAGCACATCAAAAAGCTTATACTCCATGATCAAGTGGGCTTCATCCCTGGGATGCAAGGCTGGTTCAACATACGCAAATCAATAAATGTAATCCAGCATATAAACAGAACCAAAGACAAAAACCACATGATTATCTCAATAGATGCAGAAAAGGCCTTTGACAAAATTCAACAACTCTTCATGCTAAAAACTCTCAATAAATTAGGTATTGATGGGACGTATCTCAAAATAATAAGAGCTATCTACGACAAACCCACAGCCAATATCATACTGAATGGGCAAAAACTGGAAGCATTCCCTTTGAAAACTGGCACAAGACAGGGATGCCCTCTCTCACCGCTCCTATTCAACATAGTGCTGGAAGTTCTGGCCAGGGCAATCAGGCAGGAGAAGGACATAAAGGGTATTCAATTAGGAAAAGAGGAAGTCAAATTGTCCCTGTTTGCAGATGACATGATTGTATATCTAGAAAACCCCATTGTCTCAGCCCAAAATCTTCTTAAGCTGATTAGCAACTTCAGCAAAGTCTCAGGATACAAAATCAATGTACAAAAATCACAAGCATTCTTGTACATCAATCACAGACAAACAGAGAGCCAAATCATGAGGGAACTCCCATTCACAATTGCTTCGAAGAGAATAAAATACCTAGGAATCCAACTTACAAGGAATATGAAGGACCTCTTCAAGGAGAACTACAAACCACTGCTCAATGAAATAAAAGAGGATACAAACAAATGGAAGAACATTCCATACTCATGGGTTGGAAGAATCAATATCGTGAAAATGGCCATACTGCCCAGGGTAATTTATAGATTCAATGCCATCCCCATCAAGCTACCAATGACTTTCTTCACAGAATTGGAAAAAACTACTTTAAAGTTCATATGGAACCAAAAAAGAGCCTGCATCGCCAAGTCAATCCTAAGCCAAAAGAACAAAGCTGGAGACATCACGCTACCTGATTCAAACTATACTACAAGGCTACAGTAACCAAAACAGCATGTACTGATACCACCACAGAGACATAGATCAATGGAACAGAACAGAGCCCTCAGAAATAATGCCACATATCTACAACTATCTGATCTTTGACAAACCTGACAAAAACAAGAAATGGGGAAAGGATTCCCTATTTAATAAATGGTGCTGGGAAAACTGGCTAGCCATATGTAGAAAGCTGCAACTGGATCCCTTCCTTACACCTTATACAAAAATTAATTCAAGATGGATTAAAGACTTACATGTTAGACCTAAAACCATAAAAACCCTAGAAGAAAATCTAGGCAATACCATTCAGGACATAGGCATGGGCACGGACTTCATGTCTAAAACAACAAAAGCAATGGCAACAAAAGCCAAAATTGACAAATGGGATCTAATTAAACTAAAGAGCTTCTGCACGGCAAAAGAAACTACCATCAGAGTGAACAGGCAACCTACAGAATGGGAGAAAATTTTTGCAACCTACTCATCTGACAAAAGGCTAATATCCAGAATCTACAATGAACTCAAACAAATTTACAAGAAAAAAACAAACAACCCCATCAAAAAGTGGGCAAAGGACATGAACAGATACTTCTCAAAAGAAGACATTTATGCAGCAAAAAACACATGAAAAAATGCTCATCATCACTGGCCATCAGAGAAATGCAAATCAAAACCACAATGAGATACCATCTCACACCAGTTAGAATGGCCATCTTTAAAAAGTCAGGAAACAACAGGTGCTGGAGAGGATGTGGAGAAATAGGAACACTTTTACACTGTTGGTGGGACTGTAAACTAGTTCAACCATTGTGGAAGTCAGTGTGGTGATTCCTCAGGGATCTAGAGCTAGAAATACCATTTGACCCAGCCATCCCATTACTGGGTATATACACAAAGGACTATAAATCATGCTGCTATAAAGACACATGCACACGTATGTTTATTGCGGCACTATTCACAATAGCAAAGACTTGGAACCAACCCAAATGTCCAACAACGATAGACTGGATTAAGAAAATGTGGCACATATACACCATGGAATACTATGCAGCCATAAAAAATGATGAGTTAATGTCCTTTGTAGGGACATGGATGAAACTGGAAAACATCATTCTCAGTAAACTATCGCAAGGACAAAAAACCAAACACCGTATGTTCTCTCATAGGTAGGAATTGAACAATGAGAACTCATGGACACAGGAAGGGGAACATCACACTCCGGGGACTGTTGTGGAGTGGGGGGAGGGGGGAGGGACAGCATTAGGAGATACACCTAATGCTAAATGATGAGTTAATGGGTGCAACAAAACAACATGGCACATGGATACATATGTAACAAACCTGCACATTGCGCACATGTACCCTAAAACCTAAAGTATAATAAAAAAATAAATAAAATAAAATTCAAAAAAAAAGAAAGAAATATTCACTTTCAAATCCTTATCAGACTAGAATAAATTTGGCTAGCCTCGAAGCCATTCATTCATTTTAAGATGTCTGTGCATAACTTTGCGCTGTTTCTTTTTGTGTAACTTTGAAGTTCCAAGGGCATCTAATCTCTCTTATTTTTCTGTCCAAAGCCATCTCTCTATAGGGCCTAAATAGTGATATTTCTTGCATGTTAGTGTAAACTTTCACTTCATTCATTTCTGCCATAATATTCAAGAACCGATTATGATATTCTGTCATACATGTCTACTTATATTCTCAGGAAACTCAGTGTTTTCTTTCCACTCTCTTCAAAAATCTACATGTAAAACTCAGTGCAGTAGGCCTGTTGTTAGAGAGCTGCATGGGCTCTCATGTTTTATGTGTTTGTTAATCAAGTGATAATCTGATACCACTATATTGTTATTTGTGATCCACCAATCACACTTTCCCCCAGGTTCTCCTCAATGAATTTAAGTGATACCTACATATCCTGATGTAATTTCCTCCTCCTATAATTTGAGTTGCAGATTAAAGACAATTCCTCACTCAAGTTCTCTAGATTAATACAATATTGTTGTAGAAATGACTTAAGTATAGATTTCAGATAATTGGGCTAGACTTCATTGTTTCTGTCAAAGTAGATAAGAAAGACTACAACTGGGCTACAAGTATCTCCTGGGAGTTCCCCCCATGGGGTGTGTGTGTCAGAAAGGGACCCATGGGATAGTCTAGTGCCCCTGTTGAAAAGAGAACTGTTGATCCCCAAGCCCACGCTCTGCAATAGAACTGCTAGACTATTTCATGGGGCATGAAATTGCCTTCAGAAAAACCAATACAGGGGTCACATCAAGGTCAAATTGGGCACAGAAGGGTAGGAATTTTGCTATATTCAGAATTTCTTTACTTAGAGAAGGTAGAGGAAATATATATATATTTCTTTACTTAGAGAAGGTAGAGTAAGAATAGGAGAATATATTTTTGGAATGCAATGATAGTAAATATCCTAAACAAAATACAAGTAAATAAAATCCAGTGGCATATACATATGATCATAACCACATGAATTGTTTTCAGAAATACAAGACTGAGCTAATATTTGAACATTAATCAACTTTTAAAATAACACATTTTGGGAAGCAGAGGCAGGTGGATCACTTGAGGTCAGGAGTTCGCGATCAGCTGGCCAACGTGGTGAAACCCTGTCTCTATTAAAAATACAAAAATTAGCTGGGCATGGTGGTGTGCTCCCGTAGTCCCAACTACTCAGGAGGTTGAGGCAAGAGAATCTCTTAAACCTGGGAGGTGGAGATTGCAGTGAGCCGAGATTGTACCACTGCACTCCAACCTGGGTGACGGAGCAAGACTCTGTCTCAAAAAACATAGAATAAAATAACATTTACTGGAAAAGGCAGAATAATTATAACATTATTTCAGCTTATAAAGAAAAAGCATTTTGTAAATTTCAGTACATTTTCAGTTTTCTATCTCTCAGAAAATAAGGAATAGAACAAGCCCTGTTGCTATGATGAAATGAATCTACAAAAAAGACAGAAAGCATTGTAATTAATTGTGAAATACCGAGAGTTCTCCTTTCTATCCAAAGAATATAAAAAGATATACACTACACCATTCTATTAGACATTGTCCTGGAGGGTCTACCCCTGGACAAGGGCCAAAAAAAAGCAAGATTTAAAATACTCTTATAAAGCGAAGAAAACTATTACTATTTTTTACGAGTCACGACTGCACATGTACAATTTTCTGTCACACCAAAAAAAAAAAATACAAAAAGTATTAGAATTAGCAAGCTTAACAAGCTAGGACCAGAACTCCGCTTAATTTGCCCGAATCTAGAGCACTTACGTCACAGAGAGTCCCATGCTGGTAAACCCTTCAGTCCCAGGCAAATCAGGGTAAACTGCAACACCATCACAGAGACACTTGATGCTTTCTGAATCCCAGTGGACTACTTTTTCTACCCACCTGCTTTGGTCTAGCTCTGCATTTTGGAACACATTGTGCCAAACACCCTTTCCCTAGTGAGTTTAATAGAACTGGAAGACACAGGTGGAATAGGTTGTAGCCAGAAAGATGCTTGTTACTCTTTTTTTTTTTTTTTTTGAGACGGAGTCTCGCTCTGTCACCCAGGCTGGAGTGCAGTGGCGCGATCTCGGCTCACTGCAAGCTCCGCCTCCCGGATTCACGCCATTCTCCTGCCTCAGCCTCTCCGAGTAGCTGGGACTGCAGGCGCCCGCCACCACGCCCGGCTAATTTTTTGTATTTTTAGTAGAGACGGGGTTTCACCGTGGTCTCGATCTCCTGACCTCGTGATCCGCCCGCCTCGGCATCCCAAAGCGCTGGGATTACAAGCGTGAGCCACTGTTACTCTTGAATCAGACTTCTGTGGGTAAATAGGCTTGGTGCCGGGCACAGATTCAATGCGTCACTGTGAACATATCAGCATCACGCGACTGCCCACAGACATTTCCCAGTCTACATACAGTCAACCATGAGGCTGGACAGAGAGAACTATCTGCCTCCCGGATCACCAGGAACTATCATATGACCAGATGATGGTCAGAGCAGGAATGATGCTGATGATGAGACTGCCTTCCTTTTATCTGAAACAAAGTTTTTATGAGTAATTCTCAATTAAAAAACAGATTAAACCCTTACTTTCAAAAGATTCATAAGATTTCAGAAACAACTTCCCCTTTGACAATCGCAAAGGGAGTATGGAAAACAGTGTAAACAGCAACAAGGAAAAGTCCTACTGATTGGTGGAAACTTTGGAGGCCAGGTGTATAAAAGGTCCAGATTGCAAGGGGTCATCAGATTCTGGGAAACTCACCTCTGAACAGAAGTCCACCCTCCACCCCTGACACCATGACCCACTGTTGCTCCCCTTGCTGTCAGCCTACCTGCTGCAGGACCACCTGCTGCAGGACCACCTGCTGGAAGCCCACAACTGTGACCACCTGCAGCAGCACACCCTGCTGCCAGCCCTCCTGCTGTGTGTCCAGCTGTTGCCAGCCTTGCTGCAGCCCAACTTGCTGTCAAAACACCTGCTGCAGGACCACCTGCTGCCAGCCCACCTGTGTGACCAGCTGCTGCCAGCCTTCCTGCTGCAGCACACCCTGCTGCCAGCCCACCTGCTGTGGGTCCAGCTGCTGTGGCCAAACCAGCTGTGGGTCCAGCTGTGACCAGAGCAGCTCCTGTGCACCTGTGTACTGCAGAAGAACCTGCTATTACCCCACGACTGTCTGCCTGCCTGGTTGCCTAAACCAGAACTGTGGCTCCAGCTGCTGCCAGCCCTGCTGCCGCCCAGCCTGCTGTGAGACCACCTGCTGCAGGACCACTTGTTTCCAGCCCACCTGTGTGTCCAGCTGCTGCCAGCCTTCTTGCTGCTGATCAACTCCCAAGAGAACCACTATCCTCACACAACAACTTTCTGCTCAACTGACTTATTTTTGGGGGGACTAATTTAATTTGCTGCTGACAGCCACCATGCTCTCACCCAAATTTTTATGAATTCTCTGCATGTTTAAAATCTTGGGAATCTGCTTGAGGGACAGCAGAAAACTTCATCCTGATTCTGTTTTTCCTTATACCTTGTGGATCATGTGCCAGCTTTGTGTGTTCTCAATTTTGAGTCATGGTCTCAGCTTTGACTCTAAAGTCATGAGCTTCGTTCTCTGCTTCTAAGGAATTTAGGCTTCTGCAACTGATCAATAATCTTTGCAATTTTTTTGTTTGTTTGTTTGTTTTCAATATCCTCCTCATCATTCTTGTATCCTTCCTTCTTCTTTTTATGATAAATTTGGGTTGTGTCCCTGGTAGCTGAGATTCTTACCTATATGTTTCTGAATAAACTCTGAATCATCCTCATTTCATATGGTGTTTTGTTTTATTTGAAAGCATTCCTGATATGGGATTTACACACATATCACATACCATAGGTATTATCCAATTTGATTCTCAAAACAGATGATCATGTATTATTACCTTCATTTTTCACCTGAAAAAATGTAATGTGTGTTGTTATGTAGCTAATAAAGGACAGATTCTGATCCAAGCTGAGGTCTTCCCTTTCTGCCCAAGGACACTTGCATTTAACTCTCAATATAGTGAGATGACATTGGAAGTCAGCACTAGCAAGACATGCACTTGAGTTTATTTAACAATGAGAGGAATAATCTCTCATATTTGCCGATAATATTTTTTTCACACAAAAAATTCCCAAATTATTTTCCCACACCTCAGTGAGCAGCAGCTGCATGACATGGCAGCAGGGACTGCATTTAATGGCTGCCCTGAATGCAGGGATCTTTTTATCTCAGCCTTTGACCAGCCAATCATTCAATTCATCTGCATCAAAAAGATGCTTGAGAATTCATTATATCATCATAAGAGAGAGTCTCATCTGAAGTGACTTATTCTCAGTATGATGTAAATAAAATTCTTACACGGCCTCCCTCTCCTGAATACCTATTGAAAAAGAAAATGAAACTAAGTTATTCCTTGTAAAATACAGACCATACCTTATGCCACATTAAGACAATTTGTCCCCTAATCGAAATGTTATGAGGAAAATTAAGTAAGGAATAAAGCTGGGAATTGAGAAAGTATGCAATGGGTATGTAAGACTTGGCACAATCCATAATCTCTGAACCAAGGAAGGGAATGAAAGAACCTTCTGCATTTTGTAAGACCAATACGAGGCATCTAAAGAAACTAAAAACTGAAACTGTGTTTCCAGGGAACTCAGAAGAACGTAAGAAAGGAGTAAATTAGAACATATGCATTCATAGAAGTCATGATAGACAGAGGTTGGTGCTTTTGGTCCTGAATTGATGCAAGCTAAGCATTCACTCATGGAAGGACTGATCAATACTGGCTCTGAGAGAAATATAAAGTTTGGGGACCTGGGTCACCTTCTTGGGACCTCCTACCAGCTGGGGAGTGGTAGAAATACCTCTGATGAGCTAACAATGTACATTTCCATGACAGATTCCAACTTCTGAGACTGTGAATCTAGAATGGTCTAAAGACTTGGCTGAGGGATGAAGGCCACTTACTGTGATCATCGTTCAGGGATGAAGTAAAGGAGATGAAAACTAAGACATTCTCTTTGACCAGCATCAGTTATGAAAGATGAATAAGTTCAGCATGTCTAATGTACAGTAATATCACTATAGTTATAAACACTTTATCATATACCTGAAATTTGCCAAGAAGTTAGATCTTATATGTTCACACAACAAAAATAAAAAGGAAATGGTAACTACATGTGCTAATAAATATGTTATTCACAATGGATACATATATTAGAGCATCACCTTGTATACCTGAAACAGACACAATTTTTATTTGTCAATTACACCTCAATACTGCTAGGAAAAGTATTTAGTTGATCTAGTTAATTGTTACAAAAATATTCTTATCTTCAACATTAAAGTTAGAAATTTTCTGAACAAAATCACTAATTCCGGGCTGCCTGCTATAGGAGACATATTGGATAAATGCTTTGTGTACATTATTACTAATTCTTTTTTTTTTTTTTGAGACACAGTCTTGCTCTGTCGCCTAGGCTGGGGTGCAGTGGTGTGATCTCGACTCACTGCAAGCTCTGCCTCCCAGGTTCATGCCATTCTCCTGCCTCAGACTCCCGAGTAGCTGGGACTACAGACACTCGCCACCACGCCTGACTAATTCTATGTATTTTTAGTAGAGATGAGGTTTCACCATTTTAGCCAGGATGGTCTCGAACTCCTGACCTTGTGATCCACCCACCTCAGCCTCCCAAAGTGCTTGGATTACAGGCGTGAGCCACTGCACCCGGCTATTATTAATTCTTTAACAAACTTTCAAAATAGATATTAATATTCCCTTTGTGGAGATGAGAAAATCGAGGGTGAGAGAGTTGGGGTATTGTCATAGATTAGTTTCTCCCAGAAGAGACTCTGAGGAAAGCATTCCAGTGAAACTAGTTTACAAGGAAGTGCAGATCACATTGGTAGGGATTGGAGAAGTGATACAGAAAAGGGTACACTATCAAGTCAGTATCACAGTCACCAACTAAAGCTTAAACTAAAGGGAAAACTATCAGAAATGACGAAATACACACAGCTAGAATTATCCTACTTCAGGAATGAGGAAGCTAGAGTCTTTATAAATCAGCTCTCCAGAATCATTGGTTGAGTGTTTTTCTCTGTGTTGCATTCACAGGTGACATGACTTCTTACAGCAGCAATACAAGAGCCCTTAGGCACAGAGATGCAGATTCTAACAGAAGGAAATTAGTCCAAGCACACTAAGATCTAATATATATGGGTGCAGTCATGAAAAGTTATCTACGATATACAATTAGCTCCACTCAAGTAAAACCTTTGCTACTTAAATGTGATGGACAGCCAGAAGCTCTAGAAGAAGGAAGAAGAGAAGGTGAGAAAGAGGAGTAAGAGAAGGGACAGAAGACGAGTGGAGGACAAAAGGAAGGAAGAAAGAAAGAAGAAAAGGAAGGAAGGAAGGAAGGAAGGAAGGAAAGAAAGAGAGAGAGAGAAAGAGAGAGAGAGAGAGAAAGGAAGGAAGGAAGGAGAAAGAAAGAAAGAAAAAGAAAGAGAGAAAGAAAGGAAAAGAAAAGAGAAAAGGAAGGAAGAAAGAAAGGAAGAAGAAGAAAGAAAGGAAGGAAGGAAAAGAAGGAAGAGGAAGGAGAGAGAAGAAGGAAATGAAAAGAAAGGAGAGGAAGTGAGATGTAAAATGAAGGCCAATGAAATAAGCTACACTTACTGCTGCTATAGTACAGTGCACCTGAGATTCACAATCTCCATTAATTACCACCAGTTCTATTCTCCCTTCACCCCTGGCCAGCACTCTTCTTGGTCTGGATAACTGCCTGATAGAGTAGCTCAGAACTTCCTTCCTGAAGGGTCTGAGCCTCTAGTTACTATACCACTGTCCACTGTGATTGCTGTTCTTACTGATTTCTGGTTATCACTGGACATGGACACACTATGAGATTCTCCAGTGTCATGGGTTAATTTTTCTCCCCAAAAACTCATATTCAAATAGAATCATTTAAAGTGTTATGTGATAAGACAAGGTCATATTGGAAACAATTAGGCCTCTGATTAAATATGACGGATGTCTATATAAAAGGGGGAAATTCAGAGACACTATGCATATAACAGAAAAATTATGTCAAACGCACATGGAAATGATAGACATCAACAAGTCAAGGAGAGAGACCTGGAACAGGTACTTCCCTCACAGGCTTCAGATGAAAGTAACATTGCCAACATCTTAATTTCCGAACTGTAAAAAAATAAATTTAAGCCACTTGGTTTACAGTAATTTATTATGGCAGTGCTAGTAAGTTAACATACTTACTAAGTATCCTGAGCTATAGATATATTCTGCTACACTATATAGCTTAAAGATAATTACCCCTCACCAAATAGTAACTCCTTTCTCTGCTGCTCTGCTGACAGGAAGAGTCCAAAATGACTAAGCGATAACGATTCCTTTTGATTATAACAAAGAAATAGAGAAGCAAATACTATAATTTTTATTCACGTGAAAATTTTAAAAATCCAAAAGTCACCTACTGGATTATAACTTGATAGAGTGATTAGCTGTTTGGAAATGAGTAAGCGGATATAACTGGGAGAGAATGGGATTAATTTCTATTTCCTAACCTGGTAATGGGGACATAGATGTATTTACAATGTAATACTATATCAGGTTGGAAATTAATTCTTTGCATTCTTCTCAAATGAATGAGATACCTAGAAAATGTTTTAAACATGTTAGAACTCCACGATGAATCAGGTATCATCTCAACTAATCTAATCCCTTCATTGAAAAGAAATAGAAGAAATGACACTTACTGTGCTAGTAACTAGGTTTAGGGCTAGAGCCACAGCACATGCTGGTTGGCCTGAATCTCAAGCAGTCATGTGATAGAAAGTCCTCCATTCTCATCCTGGCAATCCCCACACTCCCAGACAAGTCAGAATGAATGGTCGCCCTAGGGCATAGATTGCTTGATGCTGTCTAAATCCCAGTGGATTTCTCTGCATCCACCTGTTCTCTATCTGCTCTGCCGCGTGGAACACACTGTGCCAGACACTGTCTTCCCAAGTGACGTTCAAAGAACTGAAAGACACAGATGATGTGGGTGGCACAGAGAGATGCCTGTTAGTCTTGAGTCAGAATTTGGTGGGTGACTAGTCTTGGGCCCAGGCATGGATTCATTTTGTCACTGTAAATATATCAGCATCATGCTTCTCCCCACAGACACTTCCCAGGCTACATACAGCCAACCATGAGGCTGGGCAGAGAGAACTTCCTGAGCCTCCCGGATCAACAGGAACTATCACATGACCAGATGATGGTCAGAGCAGGAATGATGCTGATGACGAGACTGCCTTCCTTTTATCTGAAACAAATTTTCTATGAGTAACTCACAATTAAGAAACAGATTAAACCCTTAGTGTAAAACGTTCATAAGGTTTCAGAAACAACTTCCCCTTTGACAATCCCAAACAGACTGTGGAAAACAATGTAAACAGCAACAAGGAAAAGTCCTGCTGATTAGTGGAAACTTTGGAGGCCAGGTGTATAAAAGGTCCAGATTGCAAGCGGTCATCAGATTCTGGGAAACTCACGTCTGAACAGAAGCCCACCCTCCACCCCTGACACCATGACCTACTGTTGCTCCCCTTGCTGTCAGCCTACCTGCTGCAGGACCACCTGCTGGCAGCCCACCACTGTGACCACCTGCCGCAGCACACCCTGCTGCCAGCCCTCCTGCTGTGTGTCCAGCTGTTGCCAGCCTAGCTGCCTCCCAACTTGCTGTCAAAACACCTGCTGTAGGACCACCTGCTGCCAGCCCACCTGTGTGACCAGCTGCTGCCAGCCTTCCTGCTGCAGCACACCCTGCTGCCAGCCCACCTGCTGTGGGTCCAGCTGTGGCCAGAGCAGTTCCTGTGCACCTGTGTACTGCAGAAGAACCTGCTACTACCCCACGACTGTCTGCCTGCCTGGTTGCCTAAACCAGAACTGTGGCTCCAGCTGCTGCCAGCCCTGCTGCCGCCCAGCCTGCTGTGAGACCACCTGCTGCAGGACCACTTGCCTCCAGCCCACCTGTGTGTCCAGCTGCTGCCAGCCTTCTTGCTGCTGATCAACTCCCAAGAGAACTACCATCCTCACACAACCTTCTGCTCAACTGACTTATCTTTTGAGGGACTAATTTACTTTGCTGCTGACAGCCACCATGCTGTCACCCAAATTTTTATGAATTCTCTGCATGTTTAAAATCTTGGGAATCTGCTTGAGGCATGGCAGAATACTTCATCCTGTTTCCCTTTTTCCTTACACCTTGTGGATCATGTGCCTGCTTCGTCTATTCTCAATTTGGAATCATGATCTCAGCTTTGACTCAAAAATCAAGAGCTTCGTTCTTTGCTTCTAAGGAATTTAGGCTTCTGCAACTGATCAATAATCTTCGCAATTATATTTTTGTTTTCAATATCCTCCTCATGGTTCTTGTATCCTTCTTTCTTCTTTTCATGATGACTTTGGGTTATGTCCCTGGTAGAAGAGTTTCTTACCTATATGTTTCTGAATAAACTCTGAACCATTCTCATCTCATATAGTGTTTCGTTTTATTTGAAAGCATTCCTGATATGGGATTTACACACATATCACATACCATAGATATTATCCAATTTGATTCTCAAAACAGATAGTCATGAATTATTACCTCCATTTTTTTCAGCTGAGAACAATTTAATGTGTGATGTTATGTAGCTAGTAAAGAAAGAGCAGACTCTCGTCAAAGGTGAGGTCCTCTCTTTCTGCCCAAGGACACTTATGTTTAACTCTCAACATAGTGAAATGACACTGGAAGTCAGCATTAGCAAGACATGTACTTGAGTTTATTTAACAATGAGAGGAATAATCTCTCATATTTGCAGATAACGCTTTGGTTCACACACACAAAAAATCCCGAAGTAGTTCCCCACACCTCAGTGAGCAAAGGCTGCATGATATGCATTTAATGGCTGCCCTGAATGCAGGGATTTTTTGTCTCAGCCTCTGACCAGCCATTCATTCAATTCATCTGCATCAAAAAATGTTTGAGAATTTATTGTGGACTCAGAAGACGGAGCCTCGTCTGAAGAAACTTATTCTCAGTGTGATGTAAATAAAATTCTTATACAGCATCAGTCTCCTGGATACCTATTGACAAAGTAAATGAAACTAAGTTATTCCTTGTAAAATACAGACCATACATTATGCCACATTAAGACAATTTGTCCCCTACTTGAAGTGTTATGAGTAAAATTATGTAAGAACAAAGCTGGGAATTGAGCAAGTATGCAATGGGCATGTAAGACTTGGCACAACCCAGAATCTCTGAGCTAAGGAAGGGAATAAAACAACCTTGCACATTTTGTGAGGCCAAGATGAAGCATCTGAAGAAATGAAAAACTTCTGTTTCCAGGGAAATCAGAAGAATGTAAGAAAGGAGCAAAGTAGAACTTGTGCATTCATAGAAGTCATAATAGACAGAAGTTGGTGCTTCGGGTCCTGAACTGATGTAAAATAACCATTCACTCATGAAAGGATTGATTGATGCTGGCTCTGAGAGAAATTGAAAAGTCGGGGACCTGGATCGCCTTCTTGGGGCCTCCTACCAGCAGGGGAGTGGTAGAAATACCTCTGATGAGCTAACAATGTGGATTTCCATGACAGATGCCAATTTCTGAGACTGTGAATCTAGAATGCTCTGAAGACTTGGCTAAGAGACAACAGCCACTGACTGTGATCATCGTTCAGGGATGAAGTAAAGGAGATGAAAACTAGGACATTCTCTTTGACTAGCATCAGTTATGAAAGATTATTAAGTTCAGCATGTCTAATGTACAGTAATATGACTATATTTAAAAACACTTTATCATATACCTGAAATTTACCAAGAAGGTAGATCTTAAATGTTCACACCAGAAAAATAAAAAGGAAATGGTAACTACGTGACCTAATAAATATGTTATTCACAATGAATATATATATCAGAGCATCACCTTGTATACCTGAAACATACACAATTTTTATTTGTCAATTATACCTCAATGCAACTGGAAAAATGTATTCAGTTGATCTAGTAATTGTTACAAAAATATTCTTATCTTCAACATTAAAATTAGGAATTTTCTGAACAAAAACTACTAATTCTGCACTGCCTATAATATGATGGGTATTGGCTAAATGCTTTGTGTACATTATTATTAACAAACTTTCAAAATAGATATTAATGTTCCCTTTGTAGAGATGAGAAATTTGAGGCTGAGAGAGTTAACGTGTTGTCATAGATTAGTTTCTCCCAGAAGAGCCTCTGAGGAAAGCATTCCAGTGAAACTAGTTTATTGGGAAGTGCAGATCACACTGGTAGGGACTGGGGAAGTGATACAGAAGAAGGTACACTATTAAGTCAGTATCACAGTCACCAACTAAAGCTTAAACTAAAGGGAAATCTATGAGAAATGATGAAAAACACACAGCTGGAATCATCCACTTCAGGAATGAGGAAGCTAGAGTCTTTATAAATCAGCTCTCCAGAATCATTGGTTGAGTGTTTTTCTCGGTGTTGCATTCACAGGTGACGCGACTTTCTTTCTAAAGCTGCAATACAAGAGGTCTTAGGCACAGAGATGCAGATTCTGACAGATGGAAATTAGTCCAAGCACACTGACATCCAAGATATATGGGGGCAGTCATGAAAACTTGTCTACGATCTACAGTTAGCTCCAGTCAAGTCGAATCTTTGCTAATTAAATGTGATGGACAGTAATAAGCTCTAGAAGAAGGAAGAAGAAGAGGAAGAAGAGAAAGGACAGAAGATGAGAAGAGGAGGAAAGAGAAAAGAAAGAAAGAAGGAAGGAACGAGGAAGGAAGGAAGGAAGGAAGGAAGGAAGGAAGGAAGGAAGGAAGGGAGGGAGGGAGGGAGGGAGGGAAGAAAAGAAAGAAAGAAAGAAAGAAGGAAAGAAAGAAAGAAAGAAAGAAAGAAAGAAAGAAAGAAAGAAAGAAGAAAGAAAGAAAGAAGAAAAGAAGAGAAGGGGAGAGGAGAGAAAAGAAAAGAATAGAAAGATGGAAGGAAGGAAGAAAGGATAGAAAAGAAAGAGAAAGAAGAAAGAAAGAAAGAAAGAAAGAAAGAAAGAAAGAAAGAAAGAAAGAAAGAAAGAAAGGAAGGAAGAGAAGGAAGGAAGGAAGGAAGGAAGGAAGGAAGGAAGGAAGGAAGGGAGAGAGGGAAGGAGGGAGGGAGGGAAGGAAAAAGAGGAACTGAGATATAAAATGAAGGGGAATGAAATAAGCTACACTTACTGCTGCTATAATACAGTGAACCTGAGATTCATAATCTCCATTAATTACCACCAGTTCTATTCTCCCTTCACCCCTGGCCAGCACTCTTCTTGGTCTGGATAACTGCCTGATAGAGTAGCTCAGAACTTCCTTCCTGAATGGTCTGAGCCTCTAGTTACTATGCCACTGTCCACTGTGATTGCTGTTCTTACTGATTTCTGGTTATCACTGGACATGGACACACTATGAGATTCTCCAGTGTTACGGGTTAATTTGTGTCTCCCAAAATTGATATTCAAATAGAATCATTTAAAATGTTACCTTTTAACACAAGGTCATATGGGAAACAATTAGGTCTCCGATTAAATATGACTGATATCTATATACAAGGGGGAAATTCAGAGACAGTATGCATATAGTAGAAAAATTATGTCAAACACACATGGAAATGATAGACATCTACAAGTCAAGGAGAGAGACCTGGAACAAATACTTCCCTCACAGCCTTCAGATGAAAACAACATTGACAACACCTTAATTTCAGACTAAGTCTTGGGAACTGTGAAAAAAATAAATTTAAGCCAATTGGTTTTCAGTAATTTATCATGGCAGTGCTAGTAAATTAATACACTCACTAAATGTTCTGAGGTGAAGATATATTCTCCTACACTACATGGCGTGAGGATAATTACCCTTCACCAAATAGTAACTCCTTTCTCTGCTCTGCTGACCGGAAGAGTCCAAAATGACTAGGCCATAAGGATTACTTTTGTTTATGCCAGAGAAATAGGGCCGGGCGCGGTGGCTAACGCCTGTAATCCCAGCACTTTGGGGGGCCAAAGCGGGCGGATCACGAGGTCAGGAGATTGAGACCATCCTGGCTAACACGGTGAAACCCCATCTCTACTAAAAATACAAAAAATTAGCCAGGCGTGGTGGCGGGCACCTGTAGTCACAGCTATTCGGGAGGCTGAGGCAGGAGAATGGCATGAACCAGGGAGGCAGAGCTTGCAGTGAGCCGAGATCGTGCCAGTGCACTCCAGCCTGGGCGATAGAGCGAGATTCCGTCTCAAAAAAAAAATAGAGAAGAAAATGCTATAATTTTTATTCACATGAAAACTTTAAAAAGCCAAAAGTTACCTACTGGATTACAACTTCATAGAGTGATTAGCTGTCTTTGGGAATGAGTAAGAAGACATAATTGGGAGAGAATGGGATTAATTTCTATTTCCTAACCTGGTAATGGGGACATAGATGTATTTACAACATAATGCTATATCAGGTTGGAAATTAATTCTTTGCATTCGTCTCAAATGAATGGTATACCTAGAAAATGTTTTAAACGTGTTAGAACTCCACGGTGAATCAGGTATCATCTCAACTCATCTAATACCTTCATTAAAAAGAAATAGAAGAAATGACACTTACTGTGCTAGTAACTAGGTTTAGGGCTAGAGCCACAGCACATGCTGGTTGGCCTGAATCTCAAGCAGTTATGTAATAGAAAGTCCTCCATTATCAACCTGGCAATCCCCACACTCCCAGACAAGTCAGAATGAATGGTCGCCCTAGGGCATAGATTGCTTGATGCTCTCTAAATCCCAGTGGATTTCTCTACATCCACCTGTTCTCTATCTGCTCTGCCGCGTGGAACACACTGTGCCAGACACCATCTTCCCAAGTGACGTTCAAAGAACTGAAAGACACAGATGATGTGGGTGGCACAGAGAGATGCCTGTTAGTCTTGAGTCAGAATTTGGTGGGTGACTAGTCTTGGGCCCAGGCATGAATTAATTTTGTCACCGTAAATATATCAGCATCATGCTTCTCCCCACAGACACTTCCCAGTCTACATACAGCCAAATCTAAGGCTGCCCAGAGAGAACTACGTGAGCCTCCCTGATCAACAGGAACTATCACATGACCAGATGATGGTCAGAGCAGGAATGATGCTGATGATGAGACTGCCTTCCTTTTATCTGAAACAAAGTGTTTATGAGTAATTCACACTTAAGAAAGAGATTAAACGCTTACTTTCAATAGATTCATAACCTTCAAGAAAGAACTTCCCCTTTGACAATCCCAGAAGGACTGTGGAAAACAAGGTAAATGGCAACAAGGAAAAGTCCTGTTCATAGGTGGAAACTTTGGAGGCCAGGTGTATAAAAGGTCCAGATTGCAAGGGGTCATCAGATTCTGGGAAACTCACCTCTGAACAGAAGCCCACCCTCCACCCCTGACACAATGACCTACTGTTGCTCCCCTTGCTGTCAGCCTACCTGCTGCAGGACCACCTGCTGGCAGCCCACCACTGTGACCACCTGCCACAGCACACCCTGCTGCCAGCCCTCCTGCTGTGTGTCCAGCTGCTGCCAGCCTTGCTGTCACCCAACTTGCTGTCAAAACACCTGCTGCCAGCCCACCTGTGTGACCAGCTGCTGCCAGCCCACCTGTGTGACCAGCTGCTGCCAGCCTTCCTGCTGCAGCACACCCTGCTGCCAGCCTACCTGCTGTGGGTCCAGCTGCTGTGGCCAAACCAGCTGTGGGTCCAGTTGTGGCCAAAGCAGCTCCTGTGCACCTGTGTACTGCAGAAGAACCTGCTACCACCCCACGACTGTCTGCCTGCCTGGTTGCCTCAACCAGAACTGTGGCTCCAGCTGCTGCCAGCCCTGCTGCCGCCCAGCCTGCTGTGAGACCACCTGCTGCAGGACCACTTGCTTCCAGCCCACCTGTGTGTCCAGCTGCTGCCAGCCTTCTTGCTGCTGATCAAGTCCCAAGAGAACCACCATCCTCACACAACAACTTTCTGCTCAACTGACTTATCTTTTGCGGGACTAATTTAATTTGCTGCTGACAGCCACCATGCTCTCACCCAAATTTTTATGAATTTTCTGCATGTTTAAAATCTTGGGAATCTGCTTGAGGGATGGCAGAATACTTCATCCTCATTTCCTTTTTCCTTACACCTTGTGGATCATGTGCCAGCTTCGTATGTTCTCAATTTTAAATCATGGTCTCAGCTTTGACTCAAAAGTCAAGAGGTTCATTCTCTGCTTCTAAGGAATTTAGGTTTCTGCAACTGATCAATAATCTTTGCAATCTTTTTTTGTTTTCAATATCCTCCTCATGGTTCTTGTATTCTTCTTCTTTTCACGATAACTTTGGGTTATGTCTCTGGTAGCAGAGATTCTTACCTATATGTTTCTGATAAACTCCAAACCATCCTCATCTCATGTGGTGTTTTGTTTTATTTGAAAGCAGTCCTGATATGGGATTTACACACATATCACATACAATAGGTATTATCCAATTTGATTCTCAAAACAGATGGTCATGTATTACTACCTCCATTTTTTTCAGCTGAGAACAATTTAATGTGTGATGATATGTAGCTAATAAAGGACAGATTATGAACCAAGGTGAGGTCTTCTCTTTCTGCCAACAACACTTACATTTAACTCTCAATATAGTAGAAATGACATTGGAAGTCAGCACTAGCAAGACATGAACTTGAGTTTATTTAACAATGACAGAAATAATCTCTCATATTTACAGATGACATTTTTGTTCACACAAAATGAATTCCGAACTGAGTTTCCCACACCTCAGTGAGCAACAGCTGCATGACATGGCAGCAGGGACTGCATTTAATGGCTGCCCTGAATGCAGGGATCTTTTTATCTCAGCCTCTGACCAGCCATTCATTCAATTCATCTGCATCAAAAAATGCTTGAGAATTTATTGTGTACTCATGAGAGGGAGTCTTATCTGAAGAAACTTATTCTTGGTATCATACAGATAAAATTTTTATATGGCCTCCATCTCATGAATACCCATTGACAAATTAAAGGAAACTAAGTTATTCCTTCTAAAACACAGACCATGCATTATGCCACATTAAGATAACTTGTACCTTACTTAAAATGTTATGAGGTAAATTAAGTAAGAACAAAGCTGAAAATTGAGAAACTACACAGTAAGCATGTAAGACTTGGCACAATCCATAATCTCTGAGCTAAGGAAGGGAATAAAACAACCTTGCACATTTTGTGAGGCCAAGATGAAGCATCTGAAGAAATGAAAAACTTCTGTTTCCAGGGAAATCAGAAGAATGTAAGAAAGGAGCAAAGTAGAACTTGTGCATTCATAGAAGTCATAATAGACAGAAGTTGGTGCTTCGGGTCCTGAACTGATGTAAAATAACCATTCACTCATGAAAGGATTGATTGATGCTGGCTCTGAGAGAAATTGAAAAGTCGGGGACCTGGGTCGCCTTCTTGGGGCCTCCTACCAGCAGGGGAGTGGTAGAAATACCTCTGATGAGCTAACAATGTGGATTTCCATGATAGATGCCAATTTCTGAGACTGTGAATCTAGAATGCTCTGAAGACTTGGCTAAGAGACAACAGCCACTGACTGTGATCATCGTTCAGGGATGAAGTAAAGGAGATGAAAACTAGGACATTCTCTTTGACTAGCATCAGTTATGAAAGATTATTAAGTTCAGCATGTCTAATGTACAGTAATATGACTATATTTAAAAACACTTTATCATATACCTGAAATTTACCAAGAAGGTAGATCTTAAATGTTCACACCAGAAAAATAAAAAGGAAATTGTAATTATGTGACCTAATAAATATGTTATTCACAATGAATATATATATCAGAGCATCACCTTGTATATCTGAAATGTACACAATTTTTATTTGTCAATTATACCTCAATACAGCTAGAAAAAATGTATTTAGTTGATCTAGTTAATTATTACAAAAATGTTCTTATCTTCAACATAAAACTTGGGAATTTTCAGAACAAAAAACACTAATTCTGGGTTGCCTGCTATATGATGGATACTGCATAAATGCTTTGTGTACATTATTATTAACTATTTAACAAGCTTTCAAAATAGGTATTAATGTTCCCCTTGTAGAGATGAGAAATTTGAGGCTGAGTTAACGTATAGTCATAGATGAGTTTCTCCCAGAAGAGACTTTGAAGAAAAGATTCCAGTGAAACTAGTTTACTGGGAAGTGCATATGACACTGGTAGTGATCGGGGAAGTGACACAGAAAAGGGTACACTATGAAGTCAGTATCACCGTCACCAACTAAAGCTTAAACTAAAGGGAAAATTATCAGAAATGATGAAAAACACAGAGCTAGAATTATCCTACTTCATGAATGTGGAAGCTAGAGTCTTTATAAATCAGTTCTCCAGAATCATTGGTTGAGTGTTTTTCTCTGTGTTGCATTCACAGGTTGCATGACTTTCTACAGCTGCAATACAAGAAGGCACAGAGATGCAGATATTGACAGATGGAAATTGATCCAAGCACACTAACATCCAAGATATATGGGCGCAGTCATGAAAACTTGTCTACGATCTACAATCAGCTCCACTCAAGTCAAATATTTGCTACTTACATAAGATGGGCAGCCACAAGCTCTAGGAGAAAGAAGAAGAGGAAGAGAGGAAGCAGGAAGAGAAGGGACAGGAGATGAGAGGAGAAGGAAAGAGAAAAGAAGAAAGAAAAACAGAAAGAGAGAGAAGGAAGGAAGGAAGGAAAGAAGAAAGGAAAGAAGGAAGGAACGAAGGAAGGAAGGAAGGAAGGAAGGATGGGAGGGAAGGAGAGAGGGAAAGAAGGGAGTGGAGAGGAACTGAGGGAGGGAAAGGAAGGAAGGAAGGAAGGAAGGAAGGAAGGAAGGAAGGAAGGAAGGAAAAAGAAAGAAAGAAAGAAAGAAAGAAAGAAAGAAAGAAAGAAAGAAGAAAGAAGGAAGGAAGGAAGGAAGGAAGGAAGAAAGAAAGAAAGAAAGAAAGAAAGAAAGAAAGAAAGAAAGAAAGAAAGAGAGAGAGAAAGGGAAGGGAGGGAGGGAGGGAGGAAAAAAGGAAGGAAGGAAGGAAAAGAATGAAAGAAAGAAAAAAGAAAGAAAGAAAAGAAGGAAAGGAAAAGAAAGGAGAGGAAGTGAGATACAAAATGAAGGCCAATTAAATAATCTACACTTACTTCTGCTATAATACAGTGCACCTAAGTTTCATAAACTCCATTAATTACCACTAGTTCTATTCTGCCTTCACCCCTGGCCAGCACTCTTGTTGTTCTAGATAACTGCTGGTAGAGTGGCTCAGAGCATCCTTCCTGAAGGGTCTGAGCCCCTGGTTACTATACCATTGTCCACTGTGATTGCTGTTTTTACTCATTTGTGGTTATCACTGGGCATGGACACACTATGAGATTATGCAGTGTTAATTTGTATCCCTCAAAATTCATATTCAAATACAATCATTTAAAATGTTATTTGATAAGACAAGGTCATATTGGAAACAATTAGGCCTCTGATTAAATATGACTGTGTCTATCTACAAGGGAGAAATTCAGAGACAGTATGCATATAGTAGAAAAATTATGTCAAACACACTTGGAAATGATAGACTTCGACACATCAGGGAGAGAGACCTGGAACAGATACTTCCCTCGCAGTCTTCAGATGAAAACAACATTGCCAACACCTTAATTTCAGAAGAGAGGCCTTCGGAACTCTGATAAATAAATTTAAGCCACTCTTTTTCAGTAATTCATCAGGGCACTGCTAGTAAATTAATATACTCAGTAAATCTCCTGAGCTATAGATATATTCTGCTACACTATATGGCTTGAGGGTAATTATCCCTCACCAAATAGTAGCTACTTTCTCTGTCTGCTGCTTTGCTTGTATGAAGAGTCCAAAATGACTAGGCGATAAAGATTACTTTTGTTTATGCCAAAGAAATAGAGAAGCAAATACTATACTTTTTATTCACATGAAAACTTTAAAAAGCCAAAATTACCTACTGGATTACAACTTGATAGAGTGATTAGCTGTCTTTGGGAATGAGTAAGAGCATAAAATTGGGAGAGAATGGGATTAATTTCTATTTCCTAACATACATGTAGTGGGACATAGATGTATTTACAATATAATACTATATCAAGTTGAAAATTACTAGTTTGCATTTTTCTCAAATGAATGGTATACCTAGGAAATGTTTTAAACAGGTTATAACTCTGTGATGAATCAGGCATCATCTCAACTCATCTAATTCCTTCATTACAAAGAAATACAGAGAGAAGACATGATGCTCACTGTGCTAGTAACCGGGTTGCAGCTAGAGCCACAGCACATGCTGGTCGGCCTGAATCTCAAGCGGTTATGCCACAGAGAGTTCTACATTCTCGTCCTGGTGATCACCACACTCGCAGACAAGGCAGAATGAATGGTCACTCAGGGCATAGATTGCTTGATGTTGTCTAAATCCCAGTGAATTTCTCTGCATCCACCTGCTCTCAATCTGCTCTGCCACATGGAATACACTGTGACAGACACCCTCTTGTGACGTTCAAAGAACTGAAAGGCACAAGTAATGAGGGTTGCACAGAGAGATGCCTGTTAGTCTTGAGTCAGAATTTGGTGGGTGACTAGTCTAGGGCCCAGGCATGGATTCATTTTGTCACTGTAAATATATCAGCATCATGCTTCTCCCTACAGACACTTCCCAGTCTATATACAGCCAAACATGAGGCTGGGCAGAGAGAACTTCCTGAGCCTCCCAGATCAACAGGAACTATCACATGACTAGATGATGGTCAGAGCAGGAATGATGCTGATGATGAGATGGGCTTCCTTTTATCTGAAACAAAGTTTCTATGAGTAATTCACAATTAAGAGAGAGATTAAACCTTAATCTGCTTAACCTTAAGGAAACAACTACCCTTTGAGAATCACAAACGGACTGGGAAAACAAGATAAATGGCAACAAGGAAAAGTCCTGCTGATTGGTGGAAACTTTGGAGGCCAGGTGTATAAAAGGCCCAGATTGCAAGGGGTCATCAGATTCTGGGAAACTCATCTCTGAACAGAAGCCCACCCTCCACCCGTGACACCATGACCCACTGTTGCTCCCCTTGCTGTCAGCCTACGTGCTGCAGGACCACCTGCTGCAGGACCACCTGCTGGAAGCCCACAACTGTGACCACCTGCAGTAGCACACCCTGCTGCCAGCCCTCCTGCTGTGTGTCCAGCTGCTGCCAGCCTTGCTGTTACCCAACTTGCTGTCAAAACACCTGCTGCAGGACCACCTGCTGCCAGCCCACCTGTGTGACCAGCTGCTGCCAGCCTTCCTGCTGCAGCACACCCTGCTGCCAGCCCACCTGCTGTGGGTCCAGCTGCTGTGGCCAAACCAGCTGTGGGTCCAGCTGTGGCCAGAGCAGCTCCTGTGCACCTGTGTACTGCAGAAGAACCTGCTACTACCCCACGACTGTCTGCCTGCCTGGTTGCCTCAACCAGAACTGTGGCTCCAGCTGCTGCCAGCCCTGCTGCCGCCCAGCCTGCTGTGAGACCACCTGCTGCAGGACCACTTGTTTCCAGCCCACCTGTGTGTCCAGCTGCTGCCAGCCTTCTTGCTGCTGATCAACTCCCAAGAGAACAACCATCCTCACACAACAAATTTCTGCTCAACTGACTTATATTTTAGGAGACTAATTTAATTTGCTGCTGACAGCCACCATGCTCTCACCTAAATTTTTATGAATTTTCTGCACGTTTAAAATATTGTGAATCAGCTTGAGAGAGGGCAGAATACTTCATCAGGATTCTCTTTTTCCTTACACCTTGTGGATCATGTGCCAGCTTCGTCTGTTCTCAATTTGGAATCATGATCTCAGCTTTGACTCAAAAGTCAAGAGATTCATTCTCTGCTTCTAAGGAATATAGGCTTCTGCAACTGATCAATAATTTTTGCAATCATATTTTTGTTTTCAATATCCTCCTCATGGTTCTTGTATCCTTCTTTCTTCTTTTCATGATAACTTTGGTTATGTCCTTGGTAGTAGAGATTCTTACCTATATATTTCTGAATAAACTCTGAATCATCCTCATCTCATATGGTGTTTTGTTTTATTTGAAAGCATTCCTGATATGGGATTTACACACATATCACATACCATAGGTATTATCCAATTTGATTCTTAAAACAGATAGTCATGTATTATCACCTTCATTTTTTTAGCTGAGTACAATTTAATGTGTGATGTTATGTAGCTAATAAAAGACAGACTCTGGTCCAAGCTGGGGTCCTCTCTTTCTGCCCAAGGACACTTACATTTAACTCTCAATACAGTGAGATGACATTGGAAGTCAGCACTAGCAAGATATGCACTTGATTTTATTTAACAACGAGAGGAATGATCTCTTACATTTGCAGATAACATTTTTGTTCACAAAAAGGTTTTCCCAAATAAGTTTCCCACACCTCAGTGAGCAACAGCTGCATGATATGGCAGCAGGGACTGCATTTAATGGCTGCCCTGAAAGCAGGGATCTCTTTTTGTCTCATCCTCTGACCAGCCATTCATTCAATTCATCTGCATCAAAAAATGCTTGAGAATTCATTGTGGACTCATGAGAGAGTCTCATCTGAAGAAACTTATTCTCGACATCATGTAAATAAAATTGTTATATGGCCTCCGTCTCCTGAATACCTATTGACAAAGTAAATGAAACCAAGTTATTCCTTGTAAAATACAGTCTGTACCTTATGCCACATTAAGAAAATTTGTCCCCTAATTGAAATGTTATGAGGAAAATTAAGAACAAAGCTGGGAATTGAGAAAGTATGCCATGGGCATGTAAGACTTGGCACAATCCATTATCTCTGTGAGAAGGAAAGGAATGAAACAACCTTCTGCAGTTTTTGAGGACAATATGAACCATCTAAAGAAACAAAAAACTTGTATTTTCAGGGAAATCAAAATAATGTAAGAAAGGAGCAAAGTAGAACTTCTGCATTCATAGAAGTCATGATAGGGGGCAGTTCCAAGGTGGCCGAATAGGAACAGCTCCAGTCTACAGCTCCCAGCGTGAGCGACACAGAAGATAGGTGATTTCTGCATTTCCAACTGAGGTACCGGGTTCATCTCACTGGGGCTTATTGGACAGTGAGTGCAGGACAGTGGGTGCAGCCCACTGAGCGTGAGCCAAAGCAGGACAAGGCATTGCCTCACCCAGGAAGCGCAAGGAGTCAGGGGAAGCTGTGACAGATGGCACCTGGAAAACTGGGTCACTCCCACCCTAATACTGCCCTTTTCCAATGGTCTTACAAACGGCACACCAGGAGATTATGTCCCACGCCTGGCTCAGAGGGTTCCATGCCCACAGAGCCTCGCTCATTGCCAGCAGAGCAGTCTGAGATCGAACTGCAAGGCGGCAGCGAGGCTGGGGGAGGGGCGCCTGCCATGGCTGAGGCTTGAGTAGATAAAGTGGCCAGGAAGCTCGAACTGGGTGGAGCCCACCACAGCTCAAGGAGGCCTGCCTGCCACTGTAGACTCCACCTCTGGGGCAGGTCATAGCCGAACAAAAGGCAGCAGAAATCTCTGCAGACTTAAATGTCCCTGTCTGACAGCTTTGAAGAGAGTAGTGGTTCTCCCAGCACGGAGTTTGAGATCTGAGAACAGACAGACTGCCTCCTCAAGTGGGTCCCTGACCCCCAAGTAGCCTAACTGGGAGACATCCTCCAGTAGGGGCAGTCTGAGACCTCACATGGCCAGGTACCCCTCTGAGACAAAGCTTCCAGAGGAACGATCAGGCAGCAACATTTACTGTTCAGCAATATTCGCTGTTCTGCAGCCTCCGCTGCTCATACCCAGGCAAACAGGGTCTGGAGTGGACCTCCAGCAAACTCCAACAGACCTGCAGCTGAGGGTCCTGACTGTTAGAAGGAAAACTAACAAACAGAAAGGACATCCACACCAAAACCCCATCTGTATGTCACCATCATCAAAGACCAAAGGTAGATAAAACCACAAAGATGGGGAGAAACAGAGCAGAAAAGCTGAAAATTCTAAAAATCAGAGCACCTCTCTCCTTCCAAAGGAACACAGCTCCTCGCCAGCAATGGAACAAAGCTGGATGGAGAATGACTTTGATGAGTTGAGAGAAGAAGGCTTCAGACGATCAAACTTCTCCAAGCTAAAGGAGGAAGTTCGAACCCACTGCAAAGAAGCTAAAAATCTTGAAAAAAGATTAGACAAACGGCTAACTAAAATAACCAGTGTAGAGAAGTCCTTAAATGACCTGATGGAGCTGAAAACCATGGCATGAGAACTACGTGATGAATGCACAAGCTTCAGTAGCCGATTCAATCAACTGGAAGAAAGGATATCAGTGATTGAAGATTGAATGAATGAAATGAAGCGAAAAGAGAAGTTTAGAGAAAAAAGAGTAAAAAGAAAGGAACAAAGCCTCAAGAAACATGGGACTATGTGAAAAGACCAAATCTACGTCTGATTGGTGTACCTGAAAGTGACGGGGAGAATGAAACAAGTTGGAAAACACTCTGCAGGATATTATCCAGGAGAACTTCCCCAACCTAGAAAGAATGGCGAATATTCAAATTCAGGAAATACAGAGAATGCCACAAAGATACTCCTCGAGAAGAGCAACTCCAAGACACATAATTGTCAGATTCACCAAAGTTGAAATGAAGGAAAAAATGTTAAGGGCAGCCAGAGAGAAAGGTCGGGTTACCCACAAAGGGAAGTCCATCAGACTAACAGCAGATCTCTCGGCAGAAACTCTGCAAGCCAGAAGAGAGTGGGGGCCAATATTCAACATTCTTAAAGAAAAGAATTTTCAACCCAGAATTTCATATCCAGCCAAACTAAGCTTCATAAGTGAAGGAGAAATAAAATGCTTTACAGACAAGCAAATGCTGAGAGATTTTGTCACCACGAGGCCCGCCTTACAAGAGCTCCTGAAGGAAGCACTAAACACAGAAAGGAAAAACCGGTACCAGCCCCTGCAAAAACATGCCAAATTTTAAAGACCATCAATGCTAGGAAGAAACTGCATCAACTAACGAGCAAAATAACCAGCTAACATCATAATGACAGGATCAAATTCACACGTAACAATATTTACCTTAAATGTAAATGGGCTAAATGCTCCAGTTGAAAGACACAGACTGGCAAATTGGATAAAGAGTCAAGACCCATCAGTGTGCTGTATTCAGGAGACCCATCTCACATACAGAGACACACATAGGCTCAAAATAAAGGGATGGAGGAAGATCTACCAAGCAAATGGAAAACAAAAAAAAAGTAAGAGTTGCAATCCTTGTCTCTGATAAAACAGACTTTAAACCAACAAAGATCAAAAGAGACAAAGAAGGCCATTGCATAATGGTAAAGGGATCAATTCAACAAGAATAGCTAACTATCCTAAATATATATGCACCCAATACAGGAGCACCCAGATTCATAAAGCAAGTCCTTAGAGACCTACAAAGAGACTTAGATTCCCACACAATAATAATGGGAGATTTTAACACCCCACTGTCAACATTAGACAGATCAACAAGACAGAAAGTTAACAAGGATATCTAGAAATTGAACTCAGCTCTACACCAAATGGACCTCATAGACATCTACAGAACTCTACCCCAAACCAACAGAATATACATTCTTCTCAGCACCACATCACACTTATTCCAAAATTGACCACATAGTTGGAAGTAAAGCACTCCTCAGCAAATGTAAAAAACAGAAATTATAACAAACTAGAACTCGGGATTAGGAAACTCACTCAAAACCACTCAGCTACATGGAAACTGAACAACCTGCACCTGAATGACTACTGGGTACATAATGAAATGAAGGCAGAAATAAAGATATTCTTTGAAACCAATGAGAACAAAGATACAACATACCACAATCTCTGGGACACATTGAAAGCAGTGTGTAGAGGGAAATTTATAGCACTAAATGCCCACAAGAGAAAGCAGGAAAGATCTAAAATTGACACCCTAACATCACAATTAAAAGAACTAGAGAAGCAAGAGCAATCACATTCAAAAGCTAGCAGAAGGCAAGAAATAACTAAGACCAGAGCAGAACTGAAGGGGATAGAGACACAAAAAGCCCTTCAAGAAATCAATGAATCCAGGAGCTGGTTTTTTGAAAAGATCAACAAAATTGATAGACCGCTAGCAAGACTAATAAAGAAGAAAAGAGAGAAGAATCAAATAGACGCAATAAAAAATGATAAAGGAGATATCACCACCGATCCCACAGAAATACAAACTACCATCAGAGAATACTATAAACACCTCTACGCAAATAAACTAGAAAATCTTGAAGAAATGGGTAAAGACTAAACCAGGAAGAAGTTGAATCCCTGAATAGACCAATAACAGACTCTGAAATTGAGGCAATAATTAATAGCCTACCAACCAAAAAAAGTCCAGGAGCAGATGGATTCACAGCCAAATTCTACCAGAGGTACAAGGAGGAGCTGGTACTATTCCTTCTGAAACTATTATAATCAATAGAAAAAGAGGGAATCCTCCCTAACTCATTTTATGAGGCCAGCATCATCCTGATACCAAAGCCTGGCAGAGACACAACAAAAAAAGAGAATTTTAGACCATTTAGTGAGTGTATTAATTTACTAGCACTGCTAGCTTCCATCTATCATGACTTCCATGAATGAGAAAGTTCTTACACTTTTCCTCCTTCTTAAATTCTTCTGATTTCCCTGGAAACACAGGTTTTTGTTTTCCCTGAGATGCTTCCTATTTGCCTCACAAAACTCAGAAGGTTGTTTTATACCTTTATGGTTTGTGCAGTCATACATGCCCATTGCATAGTCCCTCAATCCCCATATTTTGTTTATGCCAAAGAAATAGAGAAGCAAATACTATACTTTTTATTCACATGAAAACTTTAAAAAGCCAAAAGTTACCTACTGGATTACAACTTGATAGAGTGATTAGCTGTCTTTGGAAATGAGTAAGAGCATAAAATTGGGAGAGAATGGGATTAATTTCTATTTCCTAACATAGATGTAACGGGACATAGTTGTATTTACAATATAATACTATATCAAGTTGAAAATTACTAGTTTGCATTTTTCTCAAATGAATGGTATACCTAGAAAACGTTTTAAACATGTTAGAACTCCGTGATGAATCAGGCATCATCTCAACTCATCTAATTCCTTCATTACAAAGAAATACAGAGAGAAGACATGATGCTCACTGTGCTAGTAACCGGGTTGCGGCTAGAGCCACAGTACATGCTGGTCGGCCTGAATCTCAAGCAGTTATGCCATAGAGAGTTCTACATTCTCGTCCTGGTGATCACCACACTCGCAGACAAGGCAGAATGAATGGTCACTCAGGGCATAGATTGCTTGATGTTGTCTAAATCCCAGTGAATTTCTCTGCATCCACCTGCTCTCAATCTGCTCTGCCACATGGAATACACTGTGACAGCCACCCTCTTGTGACGTTCAAAGAACTGAAAGGCACAGGTAGTGAGGGTTGCACAGAGAGATGCCTGTTAGTCTTGAGTCAGAATTTGGTGGGTGACTAGTCTTGGGCCCAGGCATGGATTCATTTTGTCACTGTAAATATATCAGCATCATGCTTCTCCCCACAGACACTTCCCAGTCTATATACAGCCAAACATGAGGCTGGACAGAGAGAACTTCCTGAGCTTCCCAGATCACCAGGAACTATCACATGACCAGATGATGGTCAGAGCAGGAATGATGCTGATGATGAGACTGCCTTCCTTTTATCTGAAACAAAGTTTCTATGAGTAATTCACAATTAAGAAAGAGATTAAACCTTAATCTGTTTAACCTTAAGGAAACAACTACCCTTTGAGAATCACAAACGGACTGGGAAAACAATGTAAACAGCAACAAGGAAAAGTCCTGCTGATTGGTGGAAACTTTGGAGGCCAGGTGTATAAAAGGCCCAGATTGCAAGGGGTCATCAGATTCTGGGAAACTCATCTCTGAACAGAAGCCCACCCTCCACCCCTGAAACCATGACCTACTGTTGCTCCCCTTGCTGTCAGCCTACATGCTGCAGGACCACCTGCTGCAGGACCACCTGCTGGAAGCCCACCACTGTGACCACCTGCTGCAGCACACCCTGCTGCCAGCCCTCCTGCTGTGTGTCCAGCTGCTGCCAGCCTTGCTGTCACCCAACTTGCTGTCAAAACACCTGCTGCAGGACCACCTGCTGCCAGCCCACCTGTGTGACCAGCTGCTGCCAGCCTTCCTGCTGCAGCACATCCTGCTGCCAGCCCACCTGCTGTGGGTCCAGCTGTGGCCAGAGCAGCTCCTGTGCACCTGTGTACTGCAGAAGAACCTGCTACCACCCCACGACTGTCTGCCTGCCTGGTTGCCTCAACCAGAGCTGTGGCTCCAGCTGCTGCCAGCCCTGCTGCCGCCCAGCCTGCTGTGAGACCACCTGCTGCAGGACCACTTGCTTCCAGCCCACCTGTGTGTCCAGTTGCTGCCAGCCTTCTTGCTGCTGATCACGTCCCAAGAGAACCACCATCCTCACACAACAACTTTCTGCTCAACTGACTTATCTTTTGGGGGACTAATTTAATTTGCTGCTGACAGCCACCATGCTGTCACCCAAATTTTTATGAATTCTCTTCATGTTTAAAATCTTGTGAGTCAGCTTGAGGGATGTCAGAATACTTCATCCTGATTCCCTTTTTCCTTACACTTTGTGGATTATGTGCCAGCTTTGTGTGTTCTCAATTTTGAGTCATGGTCTCAGCTTTGACTCAAAAGTCAAGAGGTTCATTCTCTGCTTCTAAGGAATCTAGGTTTCTGCAACTGATCAATAATCTTTGCAATCATATTTTTGTTTTCAATATCCTCCTCATGGTTCCTGTATCATTCTTTCTTCTTTTCATGATAACTTTGGGTTATATCTCTGCTACCAGCAGAGATTCTTAGCTATATGTTTCTGAATAAACTCTGAACCATCCTCATCTCATATGGTGTTTTGTTTCATTTGAAAGCATTCCTGATATGGGATTTACACACGTATCACATACCATAGGTACTATCCAATTTGATTCTCAAAACAGATGGTCATATGTTATTACCTCCATTTTTTCAACTGAGAACAATTTAATGTGTGATGTTATGTAGCTAGTAAAGGGCAGACTCTTGTCCAAGATGAGGTCCTCTCTTTCTGACCAAGGACACTTATGTTTAACTCTCAATATAGTAGAAATGACTTTGGAAGTAAGCATTAGCAAGACATATACTTGAGTTTTTTTAACAATAAGACAAATAATCTCTTATATTTGCAGATAACGTTTTTGTTTACAAAAAATTCCCAATTTCCCACACCTCAGTGAGCAACAGCTGCATGATATGGCAGCAGGGACTGCATTTAATGGCTACCCTGAATGCAGGGATCTCTTTTTGTCTCAGCCTCTGACCAGCCATTCATTTAATTCATCTGCATCAAAAAGCGCTTGGGAATTTATTGTGGACTCCTGAGAGAGAGTCTCATCTGAAGAAACTTATTGTCAATATCATGTAAATAAAATACTTATACAGCCTTCATCTCCTGAATACCTATTGACAAAGTAAATGAAACTAAATTATTTCTTGTAAGATACAGACCATACACTTTGCCACATTAAGACAATTTGTCCCCGAATTGAAATGTTACAAGGGAAATTATGTAAGAACAAAGCTGAGAATTGAAAAACTACACAGTGGGCATGTAAGACTTGGCACAATCCATAATCTCTGAGCCAAGTAAGGGAATGAAACAGCCTTCTGCATTTTGTGAGGCCAATAGGAAGCATTCAAAGAAATGAAAAACTTGTGTTTCCAGGGAAATCAGAAGAATGTAAGAAAGGAACAAAGTAGAACTTGTGCATCCATTGAAGTCATAATAGACAGAAGTTGGTGCTTCGGGTCCTGAACTGATGTAAGCTAAGCAAGCATTCATCCATGGAAAGATTGATTGATACAGGCTCTGAGAGAAATATAAAGGTTGGGGACCTGGGTCACCTTCTTGGGAGCTCCTACCAGCATTGGAGTGCTAGAAGTACCTCTGATCAGCTAAAAATGTAGATTTCCATGACAGATGCCAACTTCTGAGACTGTGAATCTAGAATGCTCTGAAGACTTGGCTAAGAGACAATGGCCACTTACTGTGATCATCGTTCAGGGATGAAGTAAAGGAGATGAAAACTAGGACATCCTCTTTGACTAGCATCAGTTATGAAAGATGAATAAGTTCAGCATGTCTACTGTGCAGTAATGTGACTATAGTTAATAACACTTTATCATATACCTGAAATTTACCAAGAAGGTAGATCTTAAATGTTCACACCACAACAAAGGAAATGGTAGTTTCATGACCTAATAAACATATTATTCACAAGGAATATATATATCAGAGCATCACCTTGTATACCTGAAATAGACACAATTTTTATTTACCAATTATACCTCAATACAGCTAGGAAAAAAGTATTTAGTTGATCTAGTTAATTATTTTATTTTATTTTTTTTTGAGAGGGAGTCTTGCTCTGTCGCCCAGGCTGGAGTGCAGTGGCGCAGTCTCGGCTCACTGCAAGCTCCACCTCCCAGGTTCAAGCCATTCTCCTGCCTCAGCCTCTCCGAGTAGCTGGAACTACAGGCGCCCGCCACCACGCCCGGCTAATTTTTTGTATTTTTAGTAGAGACGGGGTTTCACTGTGGTCTCGATCTCCTGACCTCGTGATCCGCCCGCCTCGGCCTCCCAAAGTGCTGGGATTACAAGTGTGAGCCACTGCGCCTGGCGGATCTAGTTAATTATTGCAAAAATATTCTTATCTTCAACATTAAAATTGGTAATTTTCTGAACAAGAGACACTAATATGTTCTGGATTGCCTGCTATATGGTGGGTATTTGCTAAACGCTTTGTGTACATTATTATTAACTCTTTAACAAACTTTCAGAAGAGGTATTAATATTCCCAGCATAGAGATAAGAAAATTGGGGCTGAGGGAGTTAACATAATGTCATAGATTAGTTTCTCCCAGAAGAGACTTTGAAGAAAAGATTCCAGTGAAACTAGTTTACTGGGAAGTGCAGATCACACCGGTAGGAATTGGGGAAGTGATACAGAAAAGGGTACACTATCAAGTCAGTATCACAGTCACCAACTAAAGCTTAAACTAAAGGGAAAACGATCAGAAATGATGAAAAACACAGCTAGAATTATTCTACTCCAGGAATGAGGAAGCTAGAGTCTTTATAAATCAGCTCTCCAGAATCATTGGTTGAGTATTTTTCTCTGTGTTGCACTCACAGGAGGCATGACTTTCTACAGTTACAATACAAGAGCCCTTAGCCACAGAGATGCAGACTCTGACAGATGGAAATTAATCCAAGCACACTAACATGCAAGATATATGGGTGCACTTATGAAAACTTGTCTGAGACCTACAATTAGCTCCACTCAAGTCAAATCTTTGCTGTTTAAATGAGATGGACAGCCACAAGCTCTAGAAGAAGGAAGAAGCAGAGGAGAGAAAAAGAAGGAACAGAATATGAGAGGAGGAGGAAAGAGAAAAGAAACAAAAAAGAAGAAGAGAGAGAAGGGAGGAAGGAAGGAAGGAAGGAAAAAGAAAGGGAAGGGAAGGGAAGGGATAAAGGAACCAAAAAAAAACATGAAAGAAGGAAGGAGAAGGGGTGATTGAAGAAAAAGAAAGAAAGAAAAATGAAGAAGGAAACGAAAAGCTGGGGGAGGAAGTGACATATAAAATGAAGGCCAATGAAATAAGCTACACTTACTGCTGCTATAATACAGTGCACCTGAGATTCATAAGCTCCATTAATTACCACCAGTCCTATTCTCCCTTCACCCCTGGCCAGCACTCTTGTTTGTCGAGATAACTGCCTGAGGGAATAGCTCAGAGCATCCTTCCTGAAGGCTCTGAGCCCCTGGTTACTATACCACTGTCCGCTGTGATTACTGTTTTTACTCTTTTGTGGTTATCACTGGGCATGGACACACTATGAGATTCTGCAGTGTTATGGATTAATATATGTCCTCCAAAATTCATATTCAAATAGAATCATTTAAAATGTTATGTGATAAGAAAAGGTCTTAGGCTTCTGATTAAATATGACTGATATCTATACAAGGGGGAAATTCAGAGACAGTATGCATATAGTAGAAAACTTATGTCAAACACACATGGAAATGATAGACATCTACAAGTCAAGGAGAGAGACCTGGAACTGATACTTCCCTCGCAGTCTTCAGATGAAAACAGCATTGCCAACAGCTTAATTTCAGACTAGAGGCCTTCGGAACCGTGAAAAAATAAATTTAAGCTACTTGGTTTGCAGTAATTTATCATGGCACTGCTAGTAAGTTAATATACTCAGTAAATCTCCTGAGCTATAGATATATTCTCCCACACTATATGGCTTGAGGGTAATTACCCCTCACCAAATAGTAACTCCTTTCTCTGTCTGCTGCTCTCCTGACATGAAGAGTCCAAAGTGACTATACAATAACGATTACTTTTGGTTATGCTAAAGAAATAGAGAAGCAAATACTATAATTTTTATTTACATGAATATTTTTTAAAGCCAAAAGTTACCTACAGGATTACAACTTATCAGAGTGATTAGCTGTCTTTGGGAATGAGTAAGAGGATATAATTGGGAGAGAATGGGATTAATTTCTATTTCCTAACATAGATGTAATGGGGACATAGATGTATTTACAATATAATAATGTATCAAGTTGGAAATTAATAATTTGCATTCCTCTGAAATGAATGGTATTCCTAGAAAATCTTTTAAACATGTTAGAACTCTACGATGAATCAGGTGTCATCTCAACTCATCTAATTACTTCATTAAATAGAAGGAGAGGCTGTGGCTGGTGGCTCACACCTGTAATATCAGCACTTTGGGAGGCCGAGGCGGGCAGTCCACAAGGTCAGGAGTTTGAGACCAGCCTCACAAATATGGTGAAACCCCCCCTCTACTAAAAATACAAAAATTAGCTGGGCGTGGTGGCAGGCATCTGTAGTCGCAGCTACTCGGGAGGCTGAGGCAGGAGAATCCCTTGAACCCGGGAATTGGACGTTGTAGTGAGCCGAGATCACGCCACTGCACTCCAGCCTAGGCGAAAGAGCAAGACTCTATCTAAGAAAGAAACAGAAGAAATGACACTGGCTGTGCTAGTAACCAGGGTTATGGCTAGAGCCACAGCTTATGCACACTGGCCTGAATCTCAAGCAGTTGTGTCATAGAAAGTTCTACATTCTCATCCTGGTAATCCCCACACTCACAGACAAGTGAGAATGACTGGTCACCCTGGGCATAGATTGCTTGATACTGTCTAAATCCCGGTGGATTTCTCTGCATCCACCTGCTCTCGATCTGCTCTGCCACATGGAACACACTGTGACAGACACCCTCTTCCCAAGTGACGTTCAAAGAACTGAAAGACACAGGTGGTGAGGATTGCACAGAGAGATACCTGTTAGTCTTGAGTCAGAATTTTGTGGGTGAATTGTCTTGGGCCCAGGCATGGATTCATTTTGTCACCGTAAATATATCAGCATCATGCTTCTCCCCACAGACACTTCCCACTCTACGTACAGCCAACCATGAGGCTGGGCAGAGTGAACTTCCTGAGCCTCCCAGATCACCAAGAACTATCACATGACTAGAAGATGGTCAGAGCAGGAATGATGCTGATGATGAGACTGCCTTCCTTTTATCTGAAACAAAGTGTTTATGAGTAATTCACACTTAAGAAAGAGATTAAACCCTTACTTTCAAAAGATTCATAAGATTTCAGAAACAACTTCCCCTTTGACAATCCCAAAGGGTCTGTGGAAAACGATGTAAATAACAACAAGGAAAAGTCCTGCTGATTGGTGGAAACTTTGGAAGCCAGGTGTATAAAAGGTCCAGATTGCAAGGGTTCATCAGATTCTGGGAAACTCACCTCTGAACAGAAGCCCATCCTCCACCCCGACACCATGACCCACTGTTGCTCCCCTTGCTGTCAGCCTACCTGCTGCAGGACCACCTGCTGCAGGACCACCTGCTGGAAGCCCACAACTGTGACCACCTGCAGTAGCACACCCTGCTGCCAGCCCTCCTGCTGTGTGTCCAGCTGCTGCCAGCCTTGCTGTCACCCAACTTGCTGTCAAAACACCTGCTGCAGGACCACCTGCTGCCAGCCCACCTGTGTGACCAGCTGCTGCCAGCCTTCCTGCTGCAGCACACCCTGCTGCCAGCCCACCTGCTGTGGGTCCAGCTGCTGTGGCCAAACCAGCTGTGGGTCCAGCTGTGACCAGAGCAGCTCCTGTGCACCTGTGTACTGCAGAAGAACCTGCTACTACCCCACGACTGTCTGCCTGCCTGGTTGCCTAAACCAGAACTGTGGCTCCAGCTGCTGCCAGCCCTGCTGCCACCAGCCCTGCTGCCGCCCAGCCTGCTGTGAGACCACCTGCTGCAGGACCACTTGCTTCCAGCCCACCTGTGTGTCCAGCTGCTGCCAGCCTTCTTGCTGCTGATGAAGTCCCAAGAGAACCACCATCTTCACACAACAACCTTCTGCTCAACTGACTTATCTTTTGGAGGACTAATTTACCTTACTGCTGACAGCCACCATGCTCTCACCCAAATTTTTATTAATTCTCTGCATGTTTAAAATCTTGTGAATCAGCTTGAGGGAGGGCAGAGTACTTCATCCTGATTCTCTTTTTCTTATACCTTGTGAATCATGTGCCAGCTTCATGTGTTCTCAATTTTGAGTCATGGTCTCAGCTTTGACTCAAAAGTCAAGAGCTTCATTCTCTTCACTTAAGAAACTTAAGTTTCTGCAAATGATTAAGAATCTTCACAACTATGTTTTCTTTTCAATATACTCATGAATCTTGTATCCTCTTTCCTTCTTTTAACTATCACTCTGGATTATCTCCCTATAACCAAGGATCTTACTTATATATTTCTTTTTTTATTTTTTATTTTTTGAGACAGAATCTCACTTAATAAATAAATTTGGAACTATTATTCATCCCATATGGTGATTTGTTTTATTTGAAAACGTTCGTGATACGGGATTTACACATATATCACATACTATATGTATTATCCAATTTGATTCTCAAAACAGACAGTCATGTATTATTGCCTCCATTTTCCAACTGGGAAAATTTTAATGTGTGATGTTATGTAGCTAATAGTGGACAGACTCTGATGCCAGGTTGCGTCTTCTCTTTCTGTCCAAAGACACTTACATTAAACTCTCAATAAAGTAGAAATGACATTGGGACTCAGCACTAGCAAGTTATGCACTTGAGTTTATTTAACAGTGGAAAGAATAATCTCTAGTATTTGGCAAGAGATAACATTTGGGTTCACAAAAGTCTTCCCAAATTAATTGCCCACCAGTCAGTGCGCAACAGCTACATGATACAGCAGCAGGGTCTGCATTTAGCAGCTGTCATGAATGCAGGGATCCTATTGGCCTATACCAGCCAATCATTCAATTCACGTGCATCAGAGAAATTTTTTAACTTTTTTTAAGGTTCAGGGGTACGTGTGCTGGTTTATTTTATAGTTAAATTGTGTGTTGCAGGGTTTGGTGTACAGATTGGTTTTTTACGTAGGTAATAAGCATAACACCTGATAGGCAGTTTTTGATCCTCATTCTCCTCCCACAGTCCACCCACAGGTAAGTTCCAGTGTCTGTTGTTCCCTTCTTTGTGTTCATATGTATTCAATGTTTGGCCCCCACTCTTATGTGAGAACATGTGGTATTTGGTTTTCTGTTCCTGTGTCAGTTCCCTTGGGATAATGGCCTCCAGCTCCATCTGTGTTGCTGCAAAGGACATCATCTTGTTCTTTTTTTCCTTTTTTTTCTGTATAGTGTTCTATGGTGTATATGTAACACATTTTCTTTATCCAGTCTACTTTTGACGTACGTTTTAGTTGACTCTATGTCTTTGCTATTGTGAGTAGTGCTGCAATGAACATAACGCATGCATGTGTCTTTATGGTAGAACAATTTATATTCATTTGGGTGTATACCCAATAATTGAATTGCTGGGTCACGTATTAATTCTAAGTTCTTTGAGATATCCCAAAACTGCTTTCCATAATGGTTAAACTAATGTACAATTCCACCAACAGTGTATAAGTGTTCCTTTTTCTACACAAACTTGCCAGCATCTTTTATTTTTTGACTTTAATAAGAGCTATTCTGACTTGTGTCAGAGGGCATCTCATTGTGGTTTTAACTTGCATTTCTCTAATGATCAGTGATGTTGATCATTTGTTCATATCCTTTTTGGCCGCTTGAATGTCTTCTTTTGAAAAGTGTCTGTTCATGTCCTTTGACCACTTTCTAATGAGATTGTTTGGTTTTTGCTTGTAAATTTGTGTAACTTCCTTATAGATTCTGGATATTAACTTCCTTATAGATTCTGGATATTAACTTCCTTATAGATTCTGGATATCAGACCTTTGTTGGATAGATAGCTTGCAAATATTCTCTCCCATTCTGTAGGTTGTCTGTTTACTCTGTTGATAGTTTCTTTTGCTGTGCAGAAGCTCTTTAGTTTAATTAGGTCCCATTTCTCAATTTTTTCTCCTTTTGCAATTACTTTTGGTGACTTCATCATAAAATCCTTGCCTGGTCCTCTGTTTAGAATGGTATTGCCTAGGTTGTCTGCCAGGGTTTTTATAGCCTTAGGTTTTACATGTATGTCTTTGATCTATCTTGAGGTGATTTTTGTATACCATGTAAGGAAGGGGTCCAGTTTCAATCTTCTGCAAATGACTAGCCAGTTATCTCAGCACCACTTATTAAATCAGGAGTCTTTTCCCCATTGCCTATTTTCATCAACTTTGCTGAAGATCACATGTTGTAGGTGTGCAACATTATTTCTGGGCTCTGTATTCTGTCCCATTGGTCTATGTGTCTGTTTTTGTACCAGTACCATGCAGTTTTGGTTATTGTAGCCTGTAATGTAGTTTGAAGTCAGATAATGTGATGTCTTCAGCTTTGTTATTTTTGCTTAGGATTGCCTTGGCCATTCAGGCTCTTTTTTGGTTCCACATGAATTGTAAAACATTTTTTTCCTCATTCTGTGAAGGTTGTCATTGGTAGTTTGATAGGAATGACATTGAATCTGTACATTGCTTTAGGGAGTATGGTCATTTTAACAATATTGATTCTTTCTACCCATGAGCATAAAATGTGTTTCAGTTTGCTTGTGTCATCTTTAATTTCTTTGAGCAGTGTTTTGCAATTCTTGTTGTAGAGATCTTTCACCTCCCAGGTGGGCTGCATTCTTAGGTATTTTGTTGTTTTTTGTGGCTATTGTGAAAAGGATTACATTATTGATTTTGCTCTTAACTGGGATGTTGTTGGTGTATAGGAATACTACTGATTTTTGTACAATAATTTAGTATCCTGAAACTTTGCTGAAGTTGCTAATCAGATCAAGGAGCTTTTAGGTAGAGACTATGAGGTTTTCTGGGTGTAAAATCTTATTCACACACAGAGATAGTTTAACTTCCACTTTTCCTATCTAGATACCTTTATTTTATTTCTCTTGCCATATTTCTCTGGCTAGGACTTCCATTACTATTTTGAATAGGAGTGGTGAGATATGGCATGTTTGTCTTGTTCTGGTTTTCAAGAGGATGCATCAAAAACTTTTCAGAATGCATCGTATCCTCATTTAAGGAGACTAATTCCTTCGTATCATATAAATCAAATTCATATCTGGCCTCCTCCTGAAATTTCTTCGAAAGTGCAAAATGGAATTAAGTAATTCCATGTAAAATACAGACCATACCTTATGCAACATTTAGACAATTTGACTTCCTGATAAAAATGTTATCAGGAAAATTAAGTAAGGACAAAGTTTGAGATTGAGACACTATGCAACAGGCACATATGACTTTGCATCCATAATCTCCGAGCTATCTAATGGGTTACAACAATCTTCTATGTTTCATGAGGCCAAAATTAAGCATCTAAAGGAAATAAATGTTTGTGTTTTCAGGGAAATCAGAAGAATGTAAGAAGGACTGAAAGTAGAAAAATGTGTACATTCATAGAAGTCATGGTAGACAGATGGCTGGTGCTTTTGGCCCTGAACTGGTGATGCAACCCAAGCATTCACTAATGGAAGGACTGATTTATACTGGCTCTGAGAGAAATAGAAAAGTCGGGGACCTGGGTTACCTTCGTGGGACCTCCTACCAGCATGGGAGTGCTAGAAATACCTCTGATGAGCTAACAATGTAGACTTCCAGGACAGGTGCCAACTTCTGAGACTGTGTACCTCAAATGCTTTGAAGACTTGGCTAAGAGACAAAATCCATTGACTGTGATTCTTCTTGGGTGACAGGGTAAAGGAGACGAAGACCTAAAACATTTACTTTGGCCAACATCGGTTATGCAAGGTGAATAAGTTCTGCAGACCTAGTGTACGGTAGTGTGGCCATAGCTAAAAATACTTCATTTTATACCTGAAATGGCAAGTATGTGAGCGAATGAATATGTGAATTAGCTTCACTGTGGTGAATACCTCACTATAAATATATATGTCAAAACATCACTTTGTATACCTTAAATATATACAATTTTTATTCAATTATACCTCAATAAAGTTAGTAAAAACCAAATCTAGCAGCACATCAAAAAGCTTATCCACCATGATCAAATTGGCTTCATCCCTGGGATGCAAGGCTGGTTCAACATATGCAAATCAATAAACGTAATCCATCACATAAACAGAACTAATGATAAAAACCACATGATTATCTCAATAGATGCAGAAAAGGCCTTCGATAAAATTCAACATCCTTCATGTTAAAAACTCTCAATAAACTAGATATTGATGGAACATATCTCAAAATAACAAGAGCTATTTTTGACAAACCCATAGCCAATATTATACTGAATGGGCAAAAGCTGGAAGTATTCCCTTTGAAAATGGCACAAGACAAGAATGCCCTCTCTCACCACTCCTATTCAACATAGTATTGGAAGTTCTGGCCAGGGCAATCAGGCAAGAGAAAGAAATAAAAGGCATTCAGATAAGAAGGGAGGAAGTAAAATTGTCTTTGTTTGCATATGATGTGATTCTATATTTAGAAAACCTCAGCGTCTCATCCTAAAAACTCCTTAAGCTGAAAAGCAACTTTAACAAAGTCTCAAGATACAAAATGAATGTGCAAAAATCACAAGCATTCCTATACATCAATAATAGACAAGCAGAGAGCCAAATCATGAATGAACTCCCATTCACAATTGCAACAAAGAGAATAAAATACCTAGGAATACAACTTAAAAATGACTTGAAGGACTTCTTCAAGGAAAACTACAAACCATGCTCAAGGAAATAAGAGGGGACACAAACAAATTGAAAAACATGATCATGGATACAAAGAATCTATATCATGAAAATGGCCATACCGCCTGAAGTAATTTATAGATTCAATGCTATTCCCATCAAGCTATCCTTGACTTTATTCACAAAATTTAAAAAAAAAAACTATTTTAAATTTCATATGGAACCAAAAAAGCCCATATCACCAAGACAATCCTAAACAAAAGAACAAAGCTGGAGGCATCACGCTACCTGACTTCAAACTATACTACAAGGCAACTGTAACCACAATAGCATGGTACTGGTATCAAAACAGATATGTAGACCAGTGGAATAAAACTGAGACCTCAGAAATAACACCACACATCTACAACCATCTGATCTTTGACAAACCTGACAAAAACAAGCAATGGGGAAAAGATTCCCTATTTAATAAACAGGGTTGGGAAAACCGGCTAGCCGTATGCAGAAAACTGAAACTGGACCCCTTCATTACACCTTATACAAAAGTTAACTCAAGATGGATTAAAGACTTAAATGTGAAACCCAAAATCATAAAAACCCTAGAAGAAAACCTAGGCAATAACATTCAGGACATAGACATGGGCAAAGACTTCATGATAAAAATGCCAAAAACCATCACAACAAAAGCCCAAATTGACAAATGAGATCTAATTAAACTAAATAGCTTCTGCACAGCAAAATAAACTGTCATCAGAGAGAACACACAACCTACAGAATGGGAGAGAATTTTTGCAATCTACCCATCTGACACAGGTCTAATATCCAGAATCTACAAGGAACTTAAACAAGTTTACAAGAAAAACAAACAACCCCATCAAAAAGTGGGCAAAGGATATGAACAGACACTTCTCAAAAGAAGACTTTTATGTGGCCAACAAACATATGAAAAAAAGCTCATCATCATTGATCATTAGAGAAATGCAAATCAAAACCACAATGAGCTACCATGTCATGCCAGTCATAATGGTGATTATTAAAAAGTCAGGAAACAATAGATGCTGGTGAGGCTGTGGAAAAATAGGAATGCTTTTACACTGTTGGTGGGATTGTAAATTAGTTCAACCACTGTGTAAGACAGTATGGCAATTCCTCAAGGATCTAAAACCGGAAAAACCATTTGACTCAGCAATCCTATTACTGGGTATATACTCAAAGGAATATAAGTGATTCTACTATAAAAACACATGCACATATATGTTTATTGCAGCAGTATTTACAATAGCAAAGACTTGGAACCAACCCAAATACCCATCAATGATAGACTGGATAAAGAAAATGTGGCACATATACACCATGAAATCCTATGCAGCCATAAAAAAGAATGAGTTCATGTCCTCTGCAGGGACAGGGAAGAAGCTGGAAGCCATCATTCTCAGCAAAGTAACACAGGAGCAGAAAACCAAACACCGCATGATCTCACTCATAAGTGGGAGTTGATCAACGAGAACACACGGACACAGGGAGGGGAACATCACACATCAGGGCCTATTGGGGGGGTCGGGGACAAGGGGAGGGAGAGCATTAGGACAAATACCTAATGCATGCAGGGCTTAAGACCTAGAGGACAGGTTGATAGGTGCAGCAAACAATCATGGCACATGTATACCTACTCAACAAACCTGCACATTCTGCACATGTGTCCTGGAACTTAAAGTAAAAGAAAAAAAAGTTGATCTAATTAATTATTATAAATATACTCTTATCATCAACATTAAAATTAGTTTAGGAATTTTCTGGAGAGAAAAGAAATAATATGTTTTCAGTTGCCTATCATTTGATGGATATTGTGTAAATCCTTTATGTACATTACCATTAATTACTGAAAAAACTTTCAAAGTAGGCATTAGCGTTCTAATTTTAGAGATGAGGAAATTGAGGCTGAGAGATGTAATGTCATAGTTTGGTTTTTCCCAGAAGATACTCTGAGAAAAAGATTCCAATCAATACAGTGTATTAGGGAGGGCAGAACACGCCAGAAGGGATTGTGGCAGCGATACAGAAAAGGGTATACTATTAAGCCATTATCACAGAGATCAACTGAAGCTTAAGCTAAAGGGAAATTTTTCAGAAATGATGAAAAACACACAACTTTGAATTCTCAAACTTCAGGAGTGAAGAAGTTAGAGTCTGTATGAATCCACTCTTTAGAATTTTCAGTTGAATATTTTTCGCCCTGTATCGTGCACAGGTGACATGATTTTCTGTAGTTGCAATACAAGAGCCCTAAGGCACAGAGATGCAGATTCAGGCAGATGGAAATTGGCACGAGCACACTAAGTTCCATGATATACAGGTGTGGTAATGAAGACCTGTCTACAGTAACATTTGCTCCATTCAAGTCCAGTCTTTCCTTCTTAAATGTAGTGGACAGCCATGAGCTCTAGGAGAAAGAGGAGGGGGAGGAAGAGGAGGAACAGAAGGTGAGAGAGGAGGAAAAAACTAGGAAAGATATGGGAAGAACACAATATACACAGACAGGAAGAAAGAAACAGAGGAAGAAAGAGAGCAAGAGAGAGAAGGAAAGAGAGAGTGAAAAGGAAGGAAAGAATGAAGGAAGGAAGGATGGAAAAGGAAAGAAAGAAAGAAAAAAGAAGAAAGAAAGAAAGAAAGAAAGAAAGAAAGAAAGAAAGAAAGAAAGAAAGGAAAGAAAGAAAGAAAGAAAGAAAGAAAAAAAGAAATAAAGGAAGAATCAAGGAAAGAAGGAAGGAAGGAAGGAAGGAAGGAAGGAAGGAAGGAAGGAAAGAAAAAGAAAGAAAGAAGAAAGAGAAAGAAAGAAAAGAAAGAAGAGAAAGAGAGGGGAGGGGAGGGGTGGGGAGGGGAGTGGAAAGGAAGGGAAGGGAAGGGAAGCGAAGGGAAGGGAAGGGAAGGGAAGGGAAGGGAAGGGAAGGGAAGGGAAGGGAAGGGAAGGGAAGGGAAGGGAAGGGAAAGAAAGGGAAGGGAAGGGAAGGGAAGGGAAGGGAAGGGAAGGGAAGGGAAAGAAAGGGAAGGGAAGGGAAGGGAAGGGAAAAGAAACTATTTCTGTAATAGGGTGCTTCTGAGATTCATAATCTCCATCAGTTTCCACCAGTTCTATACTCCCTTCACTACTGGCCAGCACTCCTGTTGGTCTAGATAATTGCCTGATGAGGTAGCTCAGAACTTCCTGCCTGATGGGTCTTACCCTCTAGTTACTTACTATACCATTGTCCAACTGTGGTTGCTTTTGTTACTCATTTGTGTTTATCACTGGGCATGGATACACTACGAGATATTCCAAGGTTATGGGTTGAATTGTGTCCCCAAGAACTCGTATTCAAATAGGGTCATTTAAATGCAATATGGTAAGATAAGATCATATTGGAATAAATTGTGCTTCTGATTCAATATGACTGATGTCTGTATAAAAAGGGGAAATTCAAACAGGATGCATATAGAGGGAAGATGATGTAAGAGACACATGGAGAAGATAGACATCCACAGGTCAAGGAGAGAGACCTGGAATAGATACTTCCCTCACAGCCCTCAGATGAAAACAACATTGCCAACACCTTTATTTTAGCCTTCAGAACTGTAAGAAAATAAATTTCAGCCACTTTATTTGCCATAGTTTTTAATGGCAGTGTAATACTTTAATATATATAGTAAATCTCTTGAGTTTCAGATATATTCTCCCTACACTCTATGGCTTCATGAAAATTATCCCTCATGAAATATTAACTCCTTTATATACCTGCTGGTCTGCTAACATGAAGGATCCAAAATGAAGGACCATGTTATAATTGCTGCTTTTGATTATGCCAAAAATACAGTGAAGCAAATTCTATAATTTTTTTACATAAAAGTCAAAGAAAAAGCCAAAACTGACCTACAGGATTAAAACTTGATAGGGTGACTAGCTACCTTTGGAGATAAGTAAAAAGATATAATTTGGAGGGAATGGAATTAATTTCTATTTTGTAAACTGGTAATGGGGACTTAGATGTATTTACAAAGTAATATTATATCAAGTTGGAAATTCATAATTTGCACTCTTCTGAAATGAATTGTATAATTTAAAAAGTTTTAAACATGGTAGACCTCAAAGAGGAATCAGATATCATCTCAACTCATCTAATTCCCTCATTGAAAACAGAGAGAGAGAGAGAGAGAGACAGAGACAGAGAAATGGCAATGATTGTGCCAGTAACCCGGATTAGGGCTAGAGCCACAGCTCATACTGCTTTGCCTGGACCTAAAGCAGTTATGTCACAGTAATTCCCAGTCCCAGACTCTCATGCTGGTAAGCCCTTCAGTCCCAGGCAAATCAGGATGAATGGTCACCCCAGCAGGTAGATTGCTTGATGCTTTGTGAATTCCAGTGAACTCCTCCTCTTTCTACCTGTTTGCTTTGGCTCTGCTCTGCCACATGGAACACATTATGAGAACACCCTCTTCCCAAGAGGCTTTTATAGAACTGGAAGAGACAGGTAAAGTAGGTTGCACATAGAGAGATGCCTGTCAGTCTTGAATCAGACTTTGGTGGGTGAACAGTCTTGGTCCCAAGCACGGATTCAATTCACCACTGTGAATATATCAACATCATGCTTCTCCCCACAGACACTTCCCAGTCTACGTACAGCCAAAGGATGAGACTGGGCAGAGAGAATTTCCTGAGCCTCCCCAGTCACCAGGAACTATCACATGACGAAATGATGGTCAGAGCAGGAACGAAGCTGATGATGAGACTGCCTTCCTTTTATCTGAAACAAAGTTTCTATGAGTAATTCACAATTAAGAAACAGATTAAACCCTTACTTTCCAAAGATTCATAACATTTAGGAAATGACTTCGATTTTGACAATGCCAAACTGACTATGGAGAACAATTGTAAACAGCAAGAAAGAAAAATCCTGCTGACTTGTGGAAACTTTGGAGGCCACGTGTATAAAGGGTCCAGATTGCAAAGGGTCATCAAATTCTGGGAAACTCACCTCTGACCAGAAGTCCATCCTCCACCCCTGACACCATGACCCACTGTTGTTCCCCTTGCTGTCAGCCTACCTGCTGCAGGACCACCTGCTGCAGGACTACCTGCTGGCAGCCCACCATTGTGACCACCTGCAGCAGCACACCCTGCTGCCAGCCCTCCTGCTGTGTGTCCAGCTGTTGCCAGCCTTGCTGCCACCCAACTTGCTGTCAAAAAACCTGCTGTAGGACCACCTGCTGCCAGCCCACCTGTGTGACCAGCTGCTGCCAGCCTTCCTGCTGCAGCACACCCTGCTACCAGCCCACCTGCTGTGGGTCCAGCTGCTGTGGCCAAACCAGCTGTGGGTCCAGCTGTGGCCATAGCAGCTCCTGTGCACCTGTGTACTGCAGAAGAACCTGCCACCACCCCACAAGTGTCTGCCTGCCTGGTTGCCTAGACCTGAGCTGTGGCTCCAGCTGCTGCCAGCCCTGCTGCCGCCCAGTCTGCTGTGTGTCCAGCTGCTGCCAGCCTTCTTGTTGCTGGGCAGCACCGCAGAGGACCATCATCCTCACACAACAACCTTCTGCTCAACTGACTTTTTTTTTCTTTTGAGACAGAGCCTCGCTGTCACCCAGGCTGGAGTGCAGTAGCACACTCTCGGCTCACTGCAACCTCTGTTTCCTGGATTCAAGCGATTCTCCTGCCTCAGCCTCCTGAGTAGCTGGGATTACATGCCTGTGCCACCATACCTGGCTAATTTTTTGTATTTTTAGTAGAGACAGGGTTTCACCATGTTGATCAGGCTTGTCTGGAACTCCTGACCTCAAGTGATCCACCTCTCTCAGCCTCCCAAAGTGCTGGGATTACAGGTGTGAGCTACCACACCTGGCCCCAACTCACTTATCTTTCAGAAGACAAATTTACTTTCAAACTTTACTGATACACAGTATGCTTTCACCAATGTTTTTTATTTCATCGCATGTTTAAAGTCTTGTGAATCAGCTTGAGAGAGGGCAGAATACTTCATCCTGATTCTTTTTTCCTTACACTTCGTGGATCATGTGCCAGCTTCATATGTTCTCAATGGGGAGTCATGGTCTCCATTTGACTCTAAAGTCAAGAGCTTCATTCTCTCCTTCTAAGAAACTTAGGTTTCTGCAACTGATCAATAATCTTTGCAATTATATTTTTGTTTTCAATTTTGTGCTCATGGGTCTTTTACCCTTCTTTGTTCTTTTCATGGTAACTCTGGTCTATGTCCCTAGTAGCAGGGATTCTTACCTATATGTTTCTGAATAAATTCTGAACCGTCCTTCATCTCATATGGTGTTTTATTTTACATAATTGCTGATAAGGGATTTTCACACATATTGCATGCTATATGTATTATCCAATTTGATTCTGAAAACAGAATTATTATTATGTATTATTACCTCAATTTTTCAGCTGAGAACAATTTAATGTGTGATTTTGTGTAGCTAATAAAGGACAGACTCTGGTCCAAGGTGAGAGCTTCTCTTTCCGCCCAGGAACACTTACATTTAACTCTCAGTAAAGTAGAAATGATATTGAGGCTCAGCAATAGCAAGACATGCACTTGAGTTTATTTAATGTGGGAGGTATAATCTCACATATTTGCAGATAACATTTCTGTTCACAAAGGTCTTCCCAAATTAGTTTTCCACACCTCAGTGAGTAATAGCTACATGGGATGACAACAGGGACTGCATTTAATAGCTGCCCTGAGTGAGGATCCCGTTTTGTCTCAGTCTTTGACCAGCTATTTATTCAATTAATCTGCATCAGAAAATTTAGAGAATGCATTGTGTCCTCATGACAGAGGGTCTCATTTGGGGATTTTTTTCCTGGTATAATGTAAATAATATTCTTATATGGCTTCCTTCACCTGAATACCTGTTGACAAAGCAAAAAGAATTTAAGTTATTCCTTCTAAAATATGGACCATACATTAAGCCACATTAAGTCAAATTGTCCCTCAAATCAAAATGTTATCAGGAAAATTAAGTGAAACAAATATGGGGGTTGAGGGACTATGCAATGGGCATGTATGACTACACAAACCATAAAGGTATAAAACAACCTTCTGAGTTTTGTGAGGCAAATAGGAAGCATCTCAGGAAACCAAAAACCTGTGTTTCCAGGGAAATCAGAAGAATTTAAGAAGGAGGAAAAGTGTAAGAACTTTCTCATTCATGGAAGTCATGATAGATGGAAGATTAGTGCTTTTGTTCCTGAACTGATGATGCAAATGAAGTATTCACTCATGGAGGGATTCACTGATACTGACTCTGAGAGAATTAGAAAAGTTAGGGACCTGGGCCACCTTCTTGGGACCTCCTACCAGCATGGGAGTGGTAGAAATACCTCTGAGGAGCTAACAATGTAGGTTTCCAGGACAGACACCAGCTTCTGAGGCAGTGTATCTAGAATGCTCAGAAGACTCAGCTAAGAGACAAAAGCCACTGACTGTGATAGTTGTTGCATAATGGGGTAAAGAAGCTGAAGAACTATCACATTCTCTTTGACCAACATCAGTTATGCAAGATGAGTCAGTTCTGCAGATCTAGTGTACAGCAACATGACTATAGTTAACAAAAATGCTTTATTTTATACCTGAAATGTGCTAAGAAGGTAGATCTGAAGTGTTCACACCACAAAAATAAAAAGGAAATGGTAACTATGTGAGCTAAGGAATATATGATGATTCACAATAAGTATATATATATATATACATATATATATGTATATATGCATCTCAAAACATCACCTCATACACATTAAATATGCACAATTTTATTTTTACTTATCAATTATGCCTCAGTAAAGCTAGTAAAGAAAGAAGTGAGTTTTAGACATGAAGTCCTTGCCCATGCCTATGTCCTGAATGGTATTGCCTAGGTTTTCTTCTAGGGTTTTTATGGTTTCAGGTCTAACATTTAAATCTTTAATCCATCTTGAATTAATTTTTGTATAAGGTGTAAGAAGGGATCCAGTTTCAGCTTTCTACATATGGCTAGCCAGTTTTCCCAGCACCATTTATTAAATAGGGAATCGTTTCCCCATTTCTTGTTTTTGTCAGGTTTGTCAAAGATCAGATGGTTGTAGATATGTGGCATTATTTCAGAGGGCTCTGTTCTGTTACATTGGTCTATATCTATGTTTTGGTACCAGTACATGCTGTTTTGCTTACTGTAGCCTCATAGTATAGTTTGAAGTCAGGTAGCATGATGCCTCCAGCTTTGTTCTTTTGGCTTAGGATTGACTTGGCAATACGGGCTCTTTTTTGGTTCCATATGAACTTTAAAGTAGGCATGGGCAAGGACTTCATGTCTAAAACACCAAAAGCAATGGTAACAAAAGCCAAAATTGACAAATGGGATCTAATTAAACTAAAGAGCTTCTGCACAACAAAAGAAGCTACCATCAGAGTGAACAGGCAACCTACAGAATGGGAGAAAATTTTTGCAATCTACTCATCTGACAAAGGGCTAATATCCAGAATCTACAATGAACTCAAACAAATTTACAACAAAAAAAACAAATAACCCCATCAAAAAGTGGGTGAAGGACGTGAACAGACACTTCTCAAAAGAAGACATTTATGCAGCCAAAGACACATGAAAAAATGCTCATCATCATTTTTTCTCTGGCCATCAGAGAAATGCAAATCAAAACCACAATGAGATACCATCTCACACCAGTTAGAATGGCCATCATTAAAAAGTCAGGAAACAACAGGTGCTGGAGGGGATGTGGAGAAATAGGAACACATTTGCACTGTTGGTGGGACTGTAAACTAGTTCAACCATTGTGGAAGTCAGTGTGGTGATTCCTCAGGGATCTAGAAATAGAAACACCATTTGACCCAGCAATCCCATTACTGGGTATATACCCAAAGGACTATAAATCATGCTGCTATAAAAACACATGCACACGTATGTTTATTGTGGCACTATTCACAATAGCAAAGACTTGGAACCAACCCAAATGTCCAACAATCATAGACTGGATTAAGAAAATGTGACATATATACACCATGGAATACTATGCAGCCATAAAAAATGATGAGTTCATGTCCTTTGTAGGGACATGGATGAAACTGGAAACCATCATTCTCAGCAAACTATCACAAGGACAAAAAACCAAACACCACATGTTCTCACTCATAGGTGAGAATTGAACAATGAGAACACATGGACACAGGAAGGGGAACATCACACACTGGGGCCTGTCATGGGGTGGGGGCAAGGGGGAGGGATAGCATTAGGAGATATACCTAATGTTAAATGACGAGTTAATGGGTGCAGCACACCAACATGGCACATGTATACATATGTAACTAACCTGCACGTTGTGCACATGTACCCTAAAACTTAAAGTATAATGAAAAAAAAGAGAGAAATAAAAAAGAAGAAATAAGTGAGTTGATCTGGTTAATTATTATTCATGTAGTCTTATCTTCAACATTAAAATTAGAAGTTCTCTGGACAAAAAAAAACTAATATGTCCTAGGTTGCCTACTATTTAATGGGTATTGATTAAATTCTTTATGAACATTATCATTAATTCTTGAAGAAACATTCAAAGTGGTATTAATGTTCCCATTGTGGAGATGAGAAAATTGAGGCTGAGAGAGGAAATGTAATATCAGAATTTGGTTTCCGCATAACAAACTTCTAGAAAAATATTCCAGCGAAAGTAGTTTATCGGAAAATACAGATCACACCAGCAGGTATTGGAGAAGTGATACAGAAAAGGGTAGGCTATTAAACTAGTATCACAGTGACCAATTAAAGCTTAAACCAAACAAAATACTATCAGAAATAATGAAAAACAAACAAATTAGAATTCTTCTACTTCAGAAATGAGGAAGCTAGACTCTTCACAAATCAGCTGTCTGGAATCATTGGTTGAGTGCTTTTCTCTGTGTGGCATGCACAGGCGACATGACTTTCTGCAGTTACAATACAAGAGCCCATAGGCACAGAGATGCAGATTCTGGCAAATGCATATTGGTCTGAGCACACTAAGATCCAAGATATAGGAATGGGATAAGGAAATCCTATCTACAATCTACCATTTGCTCCACACAGACCCAATCTTTGCTTCTTAAATGTGATGGGCAGACACAAACTCTAGAATAAGGAAGAGGAGGAGGAAAGGAAGAGGAGAAAGAGGAAAAACAGAAAATGAGAAGAAGAAGAAATAAAAATGAAAGAAAGAGAAAGAAAGAAGGAAAGAAAGAAAGAAAGAAAGAAAGAAAGAAAGAAAGAAAGAGAAGAAAGGAAGGAAGGAAAGAAGGGGGGAAGGAAGAAAGGAGGGAAGGAGAGAGGGAAGGAAGAAGGAAAGGAGGGATGGAAGGAAGAAAGGAAGGAGGGGAGAAAGAAAGAAAGAGAGAAAGAGGAAGGAAGGAAGGGAGGAAGGAAGGAAGGAAGGAAGGAAGGAAGGAAGGAAGGAAGGAAAGAAAGAAAGGGAGAAAGAAGGAAGGAATTAAGGAAGGAAGGAGAGAGAAAGAAGAAAGAAAAAAAGAAAGAAAGAAAGAAAGAAAGAAAGAAAGAAAGAAAGAAAGAAAGAAAGAAAGAAAGGAGAAAGAGAGAGAGGGAGGAAGGAAGGAAGGAAGGAAGGGAAGGAGGGAGGAGAAATTAAGAAGCAAAGAAAGGAGGGGGAGAGATATGTAAAATGAAGGCCAATGGAACAAGCAACAGTTACTGCTGCTATAATAGGGTGCACCCGACAGTCATAATCTCCATTAATTATCAAAAGTCTATACTTCCTTCACCGCTGTCCAGCACTTTTGCTGCTCTAGATAATTTCCAGAAGGAGTAACCCAGATGTTCCTGCCCAAAGGGTCTGAGCGCTAGTTACTGTGCCATTGTCCGCTGTGATTGCTGTTTTCACTCATTTGTGGTTATCACTGAGCATGGACACGCTATGAGATTCTCCAGTGTTATGGGTTGAATGTACCCCCCAAAATTCATATTCAAATAAGATCATTGAAAATGTAATTAGTTAAGATCAGGTCATATCGGAACAAGATAGACCTCTGATTCAATAGGACTGATGCCTGTATAGAATGGGGCAGTTCAGACGCCATGTGCATTTGGAAGGAAGATCACGTAAGAGACACATAGAGAAGACAGACATTTACAAGTCAAGCAGAGATACCTGGAATAGATGCTTTCCTAACAGTCCTCAGGTAAAAACAACCTTGTCAACACCTTAAATTCAGACTACTAGCTTTCAGAAGTGTGAGAAAATAAATTTCAGCCACTTGGTTTGTAGTGGTTTATCATGGCAGTCCTAGTAAATTAACATATTCAGTAAATCTCCTGAGCTACAGATACATTCTCCTACATTCTATGCCTTCAGGATAATTACCCCTCACCAGCTCTGTTCTCTGCCTTCTAATCTGCTGACATGAAAAGTGCAAAATGACTAGGCAATAATTATTACTTGAGATTATGCAAAAGAAATAGAGAAACAAATATTATAATTTTTATTCACACAGAAGTAAAAAAGGAAAAGCCAAATTGACCTACAGGGTTACAACTTGATAGAGTGATTAGCAGTTTTGGGGGATGAGTAAGGAAATATAACTGAAAGGGAATGGGATTAATTTCTATTTCCTAACCCGGTAATGGGAACACACATGTATTTACAGTTATATCAAGTTGGAAATTAATAATTTGCATTCTTCCAAAATGAATGGGATCCCTAAAAAAGTTTTAATATGTTAGAACTCCAAGACAAATCAGGTATCATCTCAACTCATCTAATTCCTTCATTAAAAAGAAATAGAGAGAGAAGAAATGGCCCTGACTGTGTTAGTACCAGAGTTAGGGCTAGAGCCACAGCTCATGCAGGTTTGCCTGAATCTAAAGCAGTTATGTTACAGAAAGCCCCATATTCTCATCCTGGTAAGCCCGTCACTCCCAGACAAATCAGGATGAATGGTCACCCCAGGGCAAAGATTGCCTGATGTTGTCTAAATCCCACTGGACTTCTGCTTGTACCCACCTGCTTTGGTTCTCTCTGACACGTAAAATACACTGTACCAATCACCCTCTTCCCAAGTGACTTTGATGGAGCTGAAAGACACAGGTGGTGTGGATTGTACAGAGAGCAATGCCTCTTAGTCTTGAATCAGACTTTGGTGGCTGAACAGTCTAGGCCACAGACATGAATTCATTTAGTCATTGTGAACACATCAGCATCACGCTTCCCCCCACAGACACTTCCCAATCTACACACAACCAAAGAAGGCGGCTGGGTAGAGAGAACTTCCTGAGCCTAACCGGTCACCAGGAACTATCACATAATCAGAAGATGGTCACATCAGGAAAGATGCAGATGATGAGATGGGCTTCCTTTTATCGAAAACAAATTTCTGTGAGTAAACTACAATTAAGCAACAGATTAAACCCTTACTTTCAAAAGATTCATAATCTTTAGGAAACAACTTCCCCTTTGACAATCCCAAAATGACTGTGGAAAACAATGTAAACAGCAACAAGGAAAAGTCCTGCTGATTGGTGGAAACTTTGGAGGCCAGGTGTATAAAAGGTCCAGATTGCAAGGGGTCATCAGATTCTGGGAAACTCACCTCTGAACAAAAGCCCACCCTTCACCCCTGTCACAATGACCCACTGCTGCTCCCCTTGCTGTCAGCCTACATGCTGCAGGACCACCTGCTGGCAGCCCACCACAGTGACCACCTGCTGCAGCACACCCTGCTGCCAGCCCTCCTGCTGTGTGTCCAGCTGCTGCCAACCTTGCTGCCACCCAACTTGCTGTCAAAACACCTGCTGTAGGACCACCTGCTGCCAGCCCACCTGCGTGACCAGCTGCTGCCAGCCTTCCTGCTGCAGCACACCCTGCTGCCAGCCCACCTGCTGTGGGTCCAGCTGCTGTGGCCAAATCAGCTGTGGGTCCAGCTGCTGCCAGCCCAGCTCCTGTGCACCCGTCTACTGCAGGAGAACCTGCTACCACCCCACGTGTGTCTGCCTGCCTGGTTGCCTAAACCAGAGCTGTGGCTCCAGCTGCTGCCAGCCCTGCTGCCGCCCAGCCTGCTGTGAGACCACCTGCTGCAGGACCACTTGCTTCCAGCCCACCTGTGTGACCAGCTGCTGCCAGCCTTCTTGCTGCTGACCAACTCTCCAGAGGACCATCATCCTCACACAACAACCTTCTGGCAACCTTCTGTCCTCCTCCTGGAGGACAAATTTTCTCTCAAACTTTGCTGACAACCAGCATGCTCACCCTAGTTTTTATGACTTCTCTGTGTGTTTAACATCTTATGAATCAGCTTGAGGGAGGGCAGAGTACTTCATCCTGATTCTTTTTTTCTTTATACCTTGTAGATCATGTGCCAGCCTCATGTATTTTCAATTTGAAGTCATGGTCTCAGCTTGACTCTAAAGTCAAGAGCTTCATTCTCTTTCTCTAAGAAGCCTAGGTTTTGCAACCTGAAGATTATTGTGATGAATAATCTTCACAACCATGTTTTCATTTTCAATGTCCTCCTCGTGATTCTTGTATCCTTCTTTTCATGATCACTTTGGGTTATCTCCCTAGAAACAGGGATTCTTACCTATATGTTTCTTAATAAACTCAAAACCTTTCTTCATATCACATGGTGTTTTTTTTATTTTACAGCATTCCTGATATGGGATTTACACACATATTGCATACCATATATGTTACCTAATTTGATTATCAAAACAGACAGTCATGTTTTATTATCTCCACTTTCCAGCTGAGAAAATTTTAATGCGTAATATTATTTAGCTAAAAATGGACAGACTCAGATGCAAAGTTAGGTCTTCTCTTTCTGTCCAAGGGCACTTACATTTGACTCTCAATAAAGAAAAAAACTATATTGGGACTCAGCATTAGCAAGATATGGACTTAAGTTGACTTAACAATGGAGGAATAATCTCCTGTATTTGCAGATAACATTTCCATTCTTATACGGCCTCCTTCTTCTTCTCCTGAATACATATTGACAAGGCAAAATGAACTTAAGTTATTCCTTATAAAGTGCAGATGCCATCTTTTGAGACTGTATATCTGGGATGCTGTGAAGATTCCAGAGAGAGAGAAAAGCTGCTGACTGGGATAGTCGTTTGGTGTTGGGGTAAAGGAGATGAAGAGCTAGTACATTCTCTTTGATCAACATCAGTTATATAAGACAAATAAGCTCTGCAGATCTGGTGTACACTAATTTGGATATAGTTTAAAATACTTTATTGTATACCTGAAATTTGCTGAGAAAGTGGATCTTAAATGTTCCCACCACAAAAATAAAAAGGAAATGGTAACTATGTGAGCTAATAAATATGTGATTATTTCACAATGAATATATATATCAAAACATAACCTTTTATACCTTACACATACACAATTTTTACTTGTCAATTATACCTCAAAAAAGCTAGTAAAGAAAGAATTTAGTTGATCTAGTTAGTTATTATACATATATTATCTTCAAAATTAAAATTATTTTTTAAGTTTTCTGGACAAAAAAAGAACTAATATGTTCTGGGTTGACTTCTATTTGTTAGGTAATGACTAAAAAATGCTTTATTTTCATTAATATTTATTCTCAAATAAATGTTCAAAGTAGGTATTAATGTTACCATTGTAGAGAGGAGGAAATTGAGGCTGACAGAGTTAATGTAATGTCATAGTGTGGTTTCTCCCAGAACAGATACCGAGAAAAATATTCCAGTAAAAGCAGTTTATGGGGAAGTGCACATCACGCCGGTAGGGATCAGGAAAGTGATACAGAAAAGGGTACACTATTGAGCTGGTAAGTATCACAGTGACTAACTAAAGCTTAAACCAAAGGAAAAACTATCAGAAATTATGAAAATCACATAAATTAGCATTCTCCAACTTCAGGAATAAAGGAGCTAGGGTTTTTGTAAATCAGCTCTCCAGAATCAATGGCTGAGTGTTTTTCGCTGTGTGGCGTGAAGAAGTGACATGACTTTCTGCAGGTGCAATACAAGAGCCTTTAGACACACAGATGCAGATTCTGGAAGATAGAACTGGCCTGAGCATACTAAGATCCAAAATATATGGATGGGATAATGAAAACGTTATCTATGATCTGCCGTTTGCTCTACTCAGATTTATTCTTTGCTCCTTAACTGTGAGGATAGCCAGAAATTCTAGGAAAAGGAGGGAGAGAAGGAGAGGAAGAAAATGGACAGAAGGGTCTGAGCTGCTAGTTACTGTACCATTGTCCACTGTGATTGCTGTTTTCACTCATTTGTGGTTATCACTGGGCATGGACACACTATGAGATTCTCCAATGTTATGGGTTGACTTGTGTCCCCCAAAATTCATATTCAAATAGGGATATTGAAAATGTAATTACTTAAGATCTGGTCGTATTGGAATCAGGCGTCTGATTCAATATTACTGATGCCTGTATAGAATGGGAAAGTTCAGAGGCAATGTGCATCTAGAAGGAAGGTCATGTTAGAGACACATGGAGAAGACAGACATCCACACGTCAAGGAGACAGACCTAGAACAGTTGCGTTCCTAACAGTCCTCAGGTGAAAACAACCTTGTCAACACCTTAAATTCAGACTGCTAGCCTTCAGAACTGCGAGAATATAAATTTAACCCACTTGGTTTTTAGTGGTTTATCACGGCAGTGCTAGTAAATTAATATGTTCAGTAAATCTCCTGAGCTACAGATACATTCTCCTACATGCCACGAAAACAGGATAATCACCCCTCACCAAACAGGAACTCTTTTCTCTGTCTTCTGATCTGCTGACATGAAGAGTGTAAAATGACTAGGCAATAATTATTACCTCTGGTTATGCAACAGAAATAGAGAAGGAAATATTATAATTTTTATTCACACAGAAGTAAAAAAGGAATAGCCAAATTGACCTACAGGGTTACAACTTGATAGAGTGATTAGTGGTTTTTTGGGATGAGTAAAGGAATATAATTTAAAGGGAATGGGATTAATTTCTATTTCCTAACCTGATAATGGGAGCATAGATGTACTAACAAAATTATATCAAGTTGGAAATTAATAATTGGCATTCTTCCGAAATGAATGGTGTACCTAAAAAATGCTTTAATATGTTAGAACTCCAAGATGAATCAGCTATCATCTCAACTCATCTAATTCCTTCATTAAAAAGAAATGGAGAAAGACATAGAGAAGAAATGGCACTGACTATGCTAGTACGACAGTTAGGGCTAGATCCACAGCTAGTGCTGGTTTGCCTGAATCTAAAGCACTTATGTTACAGAAAGTCCCACATTTTCATTCTGGTAAGCCCCTCACTCCCCGACAAATCAGGATGAATGGTCACCCCAGGGCAAAGATCGCCTGATGTTATCTAAAGCCCACTGGACTTCTCCTTGTACCCACCTGCTTTGGTTCTGCTCTGCCACATAGAACACACTCTACCAATCACCCTTTTCCCAAGTGACTTTGATGGAGCTGAAAGACACAGGTGGTGTGAGTTGTACAGAGAGAGATGCCTGTTAGTCTTGAATCAGATTTTGGTGGTTGAACAGTCTTGAGCATGGGCACGGATTCATTTTGTCTTTGTGAACATATCAGCATCATGATTCTCCCTGCAGACACTTGCCAACTTACATACAACCAAAGAATGAGGCTGGGTAGAAAGAACTTCCTCAGCCTCCCCAGTCACCAGGAAGTATCACATAATCAGAAGATGGTCAGAGCAGGAATGACGCTGATGATGAGACGGGCTTCCTTTTATCTGAAACAAACTTTCTGTGAGTAAACACAATTAAGAAACAGATTAAACTCTTACTTTCAAAAGATTCATAATCTTTAGGAAACTTCCCCTTTGACAATCCCAGACTGACTATAGAAAACAATGTAAACAGCGAGAAGGGTAAGTCCTGCAGATTGGTGGAAACCTTGGAGGCCAGGTGTATAAAAGGTCCAGATTGCAAGGGGTCATCAGATTCTGGGAAACTCACCACTGAACAGAAGTCCACCCTCCACCCCTGACACCATGACCCACTGTTGCTCCCCTTGGTGTCAGCCTACCTGCTGCAGGACCACCTGCTGGCAGCCCACCACTGTGACCATCTGCCGCAGCACACCCTGCTGCCAGCCCTCCTGCTGTGTGTCCAGCTGCTGCCAGCCTTGCTGCCACCCAACTTGCTGTCAAAACACCTGCTGTAGGACCACCTGCTGCCAGCCCACCTGTGTGACCAGCTGCTGCCAGCCTTCCTGCTGCAGCACACCCTGCTGCCAGCCCACCTGCTGTGGGTCCAGCTGCTGTGGCCAAACCAGCTGTGGGTCCAGCTGCTGCCAGCCCAGCTGCTGTGCACCCGTCTACTGTAGGAGAATCTGCTACCACCCCACATGTGTCTGCCTGCCTGGTTGCCTAAACCAGAACTGTGGCTCCAGCTCCTGCCAGCTCTGCTGCTTCCCAGCCTGCTGTGAGACCACGTGCTGCAGGACCACTTGCTTCCAGCCCACCTGTGTGACCAGCTGCTGTCAGCCTGCTTGCTGCTGATCAATTCTGCAGACGACCATCATCCTCACACAATAACCCTCTGGCAACAGATTTATCTTTTGGAGGACAAATTTACTTTCAAACTGTGATGACAACCAACAAAGTGAACTTAGGGTGAACCTTCTCACCCTAATTTTTGTGACTTCTCTGCATGTTTAGCATCTTGTGAATCAGCTTGAGTGAGGGTAGAGTACTTCAACCTGATTCTCTTTTTCTTTACACCTTGCGGATCATGTGCCACCTTGATGTATTTTCAATTTGGAGTCATGGTCTCAGCTTGACTTTAAAGTCAAGAGCTTCATTCTCTTTCTCTAAGCAACAGGTTTTGCAACTGATCAATAATCTTCACAATCACGTTTTCATTTTCAATGTCCTCCTCATGGTTCTTGTATCCTTCTTTTCATGATCATTTTGGGTTATCTCCCTAGAAACAGGGATTCTTACCTATATGTTTCTTAATAAACTCAAAACTGTTCTTCATCTAACATGGTGGGGTTTTTTTATTTTAAGGCATTCCTGATATAGAATTTACACACATATTGCATACCATATATGTTACCTAATTTGATTATCAAAACAGACAGTCCTGTTTTATTACTTTCACTTTCCAGCTGAGAAAATTTTAATCTGTGATGTTATTTAGTTAATAATAGACAGACTCAGATGTAAAGTTGGATCTTCTCTTTCTGTCCAAGGGCACATACATTTAACTCTCAATAAAGAAAAAATTACATTGGGACCCAGCATTAGCAAGACATGGACTTAAGTTGACTTAACAATGGAGGAGTAATCTCCTGTATTTGCAGATAACACTTCCGTTCTTATATGGCCTCCTTCTTCTTCTCCTGAATACATATTGACAAAACAAAATGAACTTAAGTTATTCCTTATAAAATACAGATGTCATCTTTTGAGACTGTATATCTGGAATGCTTTGAAGATTCCAGAGAGAGAGAAAAGCTGCTGATTGGGATAGTCATTGGGTGTTGGGGTAAAGGAGATGAAGAACTAGCACATTCTCTTTGACCAACATCAGTTATATAAGATGAATAAGTTCTGCAGATCTGGTGTACACTAATGTGGATATAGTTTAAAATACTTCACTGTATACCTGAAATTTGCTGAGAAAGTGGATCTTAAATGTTCCCACCACAAAAATAAAAAGGAAATGGTAACGATGTGAGCTAATAAATATGTGATTATTTCACAATGAATATACATCAAAACATAACCTTTTATAACTTACATATACACAATTTTTTTTTTTTTGAGATGGAGTCTCACTCTGTTGCCCAGGCTGGAGTGCAGTGGCGCTATCTCAGCTCACTGCAAGCTCCGCCTTCTGGGTTCACACCATTCTCCTGCCTCAGCATCCCAAGTAGCTGGGACTACAGGTGCCTGCCACCACGCCTGGCTAATTTTTTGTATTTTTAGTAGAGGCGGAGTTTCACCGTGATAGCCAGGATGGTCTCGATCTCCTGACTTCATGATCCGCCTGCCTCGGCCTCCCAAAGTGCTGGGATTACAGGCGTGAGCCACCACAACCTGCCCATATACACAATTTTTATTTGTTAATTATACCTCAATAAAGCTAGTGAAGTAAGAATTTAATCGATCTACTTAGCTATTATAACTATATTCTTATCTTTAATATTAAAATTATTTTTAAAGTTTTCTGGGCAAAAAAAGAACTAATATGTTCTAGGTTGCCTACTATTTGATAGGTAGTGACTAAATGCTTTATTATGTTCGCTAATGTTTATTCTCGAAGAAACATTCAAAGTAAGTATTAATGTTACCATTGTAGGGATGAGGAAATTGAGGCTGAGAGGGTTAATGTAATGTCATAGTGTGGTTTCTCCCAGAACAGATACTTAGAAAAATATTCCAGTGAAAGTAGTTTATTGGGAAGTGCAGATCACACCATTAGGGATCAGGGAAGAGATACAGAAAAGGGTACACTATTGAGCCAGTAAGTATCACAGCGACCAACTAAAGTTTAAACCAAAGGGAAAACTATCAGAAATGACGAAAAACACACAAATTAGAATTCTCCAACTTTGAAATAAAGGAGCTAGGGTCTTTGTAAATCAGCTCTCCAGAATCACTGTTTGAGTGTTTTTCTCTGTGTGGCATGCACAGGTGACATTACTTTCTACAGTGGCAATACAAAAGCCTGTAGGCACAGAGATGCAGATTCTGGCAGATAGAAACTGGCCTGAGCACACTGAGACCTGAGAAACAGGAGCAGGATAATGAAAATGTTATCTATGATCTGCCATTTGCTCCACTTAGATCCAATCTTTGCTTTTTAATGTGATGGATAGCCAGAAATTCTAGGAAAAGGAGGGAGAGGAGGAGAGGAAGAAAAGGAACAAGAGGGTCTGAGCCCCTAGTTACTGTACCATTGTCCACTGTGATTGCTGTTTTCACTCATTTGTGGTTATCACTGGGCATGGACACACTATGAGATTCTCCAGTGTTATAGGTTGACTTGTGTCTCCCAAAATTCGTATTTAAATAGGGTCATTGAAAATGTACTTAGTTAAGATCTGGTCATATGGAAATCAGTTAGGCCTCTGATTCAATAGGACTGATACCTGTATAGAATGGGGAAGTTCAGAGGCAGTGTGCATCTAGAAGGAAGGTCACGTAAGAGACACATAGAGAAGACAGACATCTACACATCAAGGAGAGAGACCTGGAACAGATGGTTTCCTAACAGTCCTCAGGTGAAAACAACCTTGTCAACACCTTAAATTCAGACTGCTAGCCTTCAGAACTATGGGAAAATAAATTTAAGCCACTTGGTTTGTAGTGGTTTATCACGGCAGTGCTAGTAAATTAATATGTTCAGTAAATCTCCTGAGTTACAGATACGTTCTCCTACATTCTAGGACTTCAGGATAATTACCCCTCAACAAACAAGAACTCTGTTCTCTGCTTTCTAATCAGCTGACATAAAGAGTGCAAAATGACTAGGCAATAATTATTACTTTTGATTATGCAAAAGAAATAGAGAAGCAAATATTATAATTTTTATTCACACAGAAGCAGAAAAGGAAAAGCCAGATTGACCTACAGGGTTACAACTTGATAGAGTGATTAGCTGTTTTTTGGGATGAGTAAGGGAATATAATTTAAAGGGAATGGGACCAATTTCTATTTCCTAACCTGGTAATGGGGACATAGCTGTATTTACAAAGTTATAACAAGTTGGAAATTAATAATTTGCATTCTTCTGAAATGAATGATATACCTTAAAAATGTTTTGATATGTTAGAACTCCAAGACGAATCAGCTATCGTTTCAACTCATCTAATTCCTTCATTAAAAAGAAATGGAGAAAGACAGAAGAAATGGCACTGACTATGCTAGTACCAGAGTTAGGGCTAGAGCCACAGCTCGTGCTGGCTTGCCTGAGTCTAAAGCACTTACGTTACACAAAGTCCCACATTTTCATTCTGGTAAGCCCCTCTCTCCCAGACAAATCAGAATGAATGGTCACCCCAGGGCAAAGATTGCCTGATGCTATCTAAATCCCATTGGACTTCTCCTTGTACCCACCTGCTCTGGTTCTGCTCTGCCACATAGAACACACTGTACCAATCACCCTTTTCCCAAGTGACTTTGATGGAGCTGAAAGACACAGGTGGTGTGGGTTGTACAGAGAGAGATGCCTGTTAGTCTTGAATCAGATTTTGATGGGTGAACAGTCTTGAACACAGGCATGGATTCATTTTGTCTTTGTGAAAATATCAGCATCACGCTTCTCCCCACAGACACTTGCCAACCTACATACAGCCAAAGAATAAGGCTGGGTAGAGAGAACTTCCTGAGCCTCCCCGGTCACCAGGAACTATCACATCACCAGAAGATGGTCAGAGCAGGAACGATGCTGATGATGAGATGGGCTTCCTTTTATCTGAAACAAAGTTTCTATGAGTAATTCACAATTAAGAAACAGATTAAACACTTACTTTCAAAAGATTCATAACCTTTAGGAAATGACTTTGCCTTTGACAATACCAAAATGACTGTGGAAAACAATGTAAACAGCAACAAGGAAAAGTGCTACTGATTGGTGGAAACTTTGGAGGCCAGGTGTATAAAAGGTCCAGATTGCAATGGGTCATCAGATTCTCGGAAACTCACCTCTGAACAGAAGCCCACCCTCCACTCCTGACACCATGACCCACTGTTGCTCCCCTTGCTGTCAGCCTACCTGCTGCAGGACCACCTGCTGCAGGACCACCTGCTGGCAGCCCACCACTGTAACCACCTGCCGCAGCACACCCTGCTGCCAGCCCTCCTGCTGTGTGTCCAGCTGCTGCCAGCCTTGCTGTCACCCAACTTGCTGTCAAAACACCTGCTGCCAGCCCACCTGTGTGACCAGCTGCTGCCAGCCTTCCTGCTGCAGCACACCCTGCTGCCAGCCCACCTGCTGTAGGACCACCTGCTGCCAGCCCACCTGTGTGACCAGCTGCTGTCAGCCTTCCTGCTGCAGCACACCCTGCTGCCAGCCCACCTGCTGTGGGTCCAGCTGCTGCCAGCCCAGCTGCTGTGCACCCGTCTACTGCAGGAGAACCTGCTACCACCCCACGTGTGTCTACCTGCCTGGTGGCCTAAACCAGAGCTGTGGCTCCAGCTGCTGCCAGCCCTGCTGCCGCCCAGCCTGCTGTGAGACCACGTGCTGCAGGACCACTTGCTTCCAGCCCACCTGTGTGACCAGCTGCTGTCAGCCTGCTTGCTGCTGATCAATTCCACAGAGGACCATCATCCCCATACAGTAACCCTCTGGCAACAGATTTATCTTTTGGGGGACAAATTTACTTTCAAACTGTGATGACAACCAACAAAGTGAACTTAGGGTGAACTTTGCTCACCCTAATTTTTATGACTTCTCTGCATATTTGACATCTTGTGAATCAGCTTGAGTGAGGGTAGAGTACTTCATCCTGATTCTCTTTTTCTTTACACCTTGCAGATCATGTGCCACCTTCATGTATTTTCAATTTGGAGTCATGGTCTCAACTTGACTCTAAAGTCAACAGCTTCATTCTGTTTCTCTAAGAAACTTAGGTTTTGCAACTGATCAATAATCTTCACAATCATGTTTTCATTTTCAATGTCCTCCTTGTGGTTCTTTTATCCTTATTCCTTTCATGATCATTTTGGGTTATCTCCCTGGAAACAGGGACTCTTACCTATATGTTTCTTAATAAACTCAAAACTGTCCTTCATCTCACATGGTGGTTTTTTTTTATTTTAGGGTATTCCTGATATGGGATTTACACACATATTTCATACCATACATGTTACCTAATTTGATTATAAAAACAGACTGTCATGTTTTATTACCTCCACTTCCCAGCTGAGGAAAATTTTAATGTGTGATGTTATTTAGCTAAAAATGCAGACGCGGATTTAAGGTAGGGTCTTCTCTTTCTGTCCAAGAGCACCTATATTTAACTCTCATTAAAGTAAAAATTACATTGGGACTCTGCATTAGCAAGACATGCACTTAAGTTGACTTAACAATGGAGGAGTAATCTCCTGTATTTGCAGGTAACATTTGCAGATAACATTTCCATTCTTATATGGCTTCCTTCTTCTTCTCCTGAATACATATTGACAAGGCAAAATAAACTTAAGTTATTCCTTATAAAATACAGATACCATCTTTTGAGACTGTATATCTGGAATGCTCTGAAGATTCCAGAAAGAGAGAAAAGCCGCTGACTGAGATAGTTGTTGGGTGATGGGGTAAAGGAGAAGAACTAGCACGTTCTTATAACCAACATCAGTTATATAAGATGAATACATTCTGCAGATCTGGTGCACTCTAATGTGGATATAGTTTAAAATACTTTATTGTATACCTGAAATTTCCTGAGAAAGTGGATCTTAAATGTTCACACCACAAAAATAAAAAGGAAATGGTAACTATGTGAGCTAATAAATATATGATTATTTCACACTGTATATATATATATATATATAAACATAACCTTTTATAACTTACATATACACAATTTTTATTAATTGTACCTCAATAAAACTAGTAAAGAAAGAATTTAGTTGATCTAGTTAGTTATTATAAATATATTCTTATATTCAATATTAAAATTATTTTTTAAGTTTTCTGGACAAAAAAAGAACTAATATGTTCTAGGTTGCCTACTATTTGATAGATAGTGACTAGATGCTTTATGTTTATTAATATTTATTCTCGAGGAAATGTTCAAAGTAGGTATTAATGTTACCATTGTAGAGATGAGGAAATTGAGGCTGAGAGAGTTAATGTAATGTCATAGTGTGGTTTCTCCCAGAACAGACACTGAGAAAAATATTCCAGTGAAAGTAGTTTATTGGGAAGTGCAGGTCACACCATTAGGGATCAGGGAAGAGATACAGAAAAGGGTACACTATTGAGCCAGTAAGTATCACAGCGACCAACTAAAGTTTAAACCAAAGGGAAAACTATCAGAAATGACGAAAAACACATAAATTAGCAATTTCCATCTTCAGGAATAAGGGAGCTAGGGTCTTTGTAAATCAGTTCTCCAGGATCATTGGTTGAGTTGAGTGATATTCCTCTGTGTGGAATGCACAGGTGACATGACTTTCTGCAGTTGCAATACAAGAGCCCTTAGGCACAGAGATGCAGATTCTGCCAAATAGAAACTGGCCCAAGCACACTAAGATCTGAGAAATATGGACAGGATAATGAAAATGTTATCTATTATCTGTCATTCGCTCCACTCAGATCCAATCTTTGCTTCTTAACTGTGATGGACAGCCAGAAATTCTAGGAGAAGGAAGAAGAGGAGGAGGAAAAGAAGAGGGACAGAAGGTTCTGAGCTGCTAGTTACTATACCGTTGTCCACTGTGATTGCTGTTACTCATTTGTGGTTATCACTAGGCATGGACACGCTCTGAGATACTTCCATATTTGGACTGATTTTTTCCCCCAGAAATTCATAGCCAAATAAGGTCATTGAGAATGTAACTAGTTAAATAAGGTCACATTGGAATAAACTGGTCCTCTTATTCAATATGACTGGTGTCTGTATGAAAAGGATGGTAGAATGGAAGTGAGGGAGGGTAAGAGGGAAGGAAGGAAGGAAGAAAGAAGGGAAGGAGAGATATAAAATAAAGGCCAAGTGGAACAAGATACAGTTACTACTGTAATAGGGTTCACCTCACATTCATCTTATCCATTAGTTACCACAAGTTCTATACTCCCTTCACCACTAGCCAGCACTTCTGTTGTCTAGATAATTGCCTGATGGAGTAACCCAGAACCTCCTGCCTGAAGGGTCTGACCCTCTAGTTACTGTGCTATTGCCCACTGTGATGCCTGTTACTCATTTGTGGTTATCATCGGCCATGGACACACTCCGAGATACTTCAATATTTGGATTGATTTGTTTCCCCAGAAATTCATCTCCAAATAGGGTCATTGAGAATGTAACTAGTTAAGGTAAGGTCACATTGGAATAAACTGGGCCTCTGATTCAATGTGACTGGTGTCTGCATGAAAAGTAAAGTTCACCACACACCTACAGTCACCTCATTTTCAACAAAGGTGCCAAGAGCTTACACTGGGAAAAAGACATTCTCTTCAATAAACCATGCTGGGAAAACTAGATATCTCTATGCAGAGGAATGAAACTTGATCCCTCTTTCTCACCACATACAAAAATCAAATCAAATTAGATTGAAGACTTGAATCTAAGACCTCGAACTATGAAACTACTACAAGAAAATATTGGGGAAAATCTCCAGGACATTGGTCTGGGAAAAATTTCTTGAGCAATACCCCACAAGCACAGGCAACCAAAGCAAAAATAAACAAATGGGATGCCATCAAATTAAAAAGCTTCTGCACAACAAATGAAAGAATAACAAAGAGATAACCCACAGAATGGGAGAAAATATTTGCAAAATACCTATGCATTGTTAATGAATTAACAACAAGAATATAAGGAGGTCAAATAATTCTATAGGAAAAAAATATAATAATCTGATCACAAAATGGGCAAAAGATTTTAATTGACATTTCTCAAAAGAAGACATATAAATAAGCATATGAAAAGGTGTTCACTATCATTGATCATCAGAGAAATGCAAATCAAAACTACAATGAGAGATCATCTCACCCCAGTTAAAATGGCTTATATCCAAAAGGCAGGCAATGACAAATGCTGATGCAGATGTGGAGAAAAGAGAAGGCTCGTGCATTCTTGGTGGGAATGTAAATTAGTACAAGCGCTATGGAAAACACTTTGGAGGTTCCTCAAAAAACTAAAAACTGAGCTACCATATTATCCGGCAATCACACTGCTCAGTATATACCCAGAAGAAGGGAAATCTGTATATCAAAGAAACATCTGCACTCCTATATTTGTTGCATCACTGTTTACAATAGCTAAGATTTAGCAGCAATATAAGTGTCCACCAACAGATGAATGGATAAAGAAAATGTGGTACATACACCAAATGAAGTATTATTCAGCCATAAAAAAGAATGAGATCAAGTCATTCGCAACAACATGGATGGAGCTGAAGATCATTATGTTAAGTAAAATAAGCCAGGCACAGAAAGACAAACATCACAGACACATCCAGAGTAGTTTGCACAAAGACAGGTGGGTGCCTGTTATTCTTGAATCAAGCCCTGTAGGTGAACAGCCTTGACCCAGGCATGGGTTCAGTTCATCACTGTGAACCTATCAGCATCATGCTCCTCCCCACAGACACTCCCCGAAGAACAAGCTGGGGAGAAACACCTGCCCTGACCTTCCAAGGCCAGTAGGAACTATCACATGATCACATGACGACCAGAGCAGGAAGGATGTCAATGATGTGACCACCTTCCTTTTATCTGAAACAAAGTTTCTAACACTTATTCTCAATTAAGAAACAGATTAAACCCTTACTCTCAGAAGATCTATAACATTTAGGAAACAACTTCCTCTCTGATAATCCCAAACTGACTGTGGAAAACAATGTAAACAACAAGGAAAAGTCCTGCTGATTGGTGGAAACTTTGGAGGCTCAGTGTATAGAAGGTCCAGATTGGAAGGAGTCATCAGATTCTGGGAAATTTACCACTAAACAAGAGCCCACCCTCCACCCCTGACATCATGACCCACCGTTGCTCCCCTTGCTGCCAGCCTATGTGCTGCAAGACCACCTGCTACAGGACCATCGGCTGTGGGTCCAGCTCCTGCCTGCCTTGCTGTCGCCCAACTTGCTGTGCAATCACCTGCTACAGGACCATCTGTGTGACCACCTGCTGCAGCCCAACCTGCTGCAGCCCATCCTGCTGCCAGCCCACCTGCTGTGAGTCCAGCTGCTACCAGCCTTACCAATGAACTAACTCCCACTCCCCTGACTTTGTTGACAACCAACATACTGTTGCCAAACGTTTGATGTGTTATATTGTTAAATTGTGAGGCTGCTTAGTGAAGTGGAGCTGGCTTCACTTTGATTTTTCTCTTCCTCATTTCCTATATATCAGAGTGCCAGCTGCTAGTTATCTTCATGGATCCTTGACATGAACTCAAGATTTCAGCCAAGGAAAAATTGTCATCCCCTTTTCCCTCTAACAATCTTAAAATATCAAATCCCTAAGACTGTTCTCTTAAGTCTCTGCAACTGATCAATATTGCTGCAAACGCCCAACATCAACCACATTATATCAATGTACTCATTATTCCTGTGTCCTGTTTCTCACCTCCATAATCAGTTAGAATTATGCTCAAGGATCTAGAACTAGAAATACCATTTGACCCAGCAATCCCATTACTGGGTATATACCCAAAGGATTATAAATCATGCTACTATAAAGATGCATGCACACGTATGTTTGCTGCAGCACTATTCACGGTAGCAAAGACTTGGAACCAACCCAGATGTCCAACTATGATAGACTGGATTAAGAAAATGTGGCATATATACACCATGGAATACTATGCAGCCATAAAAAAGGATGAGTTCATGTCCTTTGTAGGGACATGGATGCAACTGGAAACCATCATTCTGAGCAAACTATCACAAGGACAGAAAATCAAACACCACATGTTCTCACTCATAGGTGGGAATTGAACAATGAGAACACTTGGACAAAGGGCAGGGAACACCACACCCCAGGGCCTGTCATGGGGTGGGGGTCGGGGGAGGGATAGCATTAGGAGAAATACCTAATGTAAATGACGAGTTAACGTGTGCAGCAAACAAACATGGCACAGGTATACCTATGTAACAAACCTGCACGTTGTGCACATGTACCCTAGACTTGAAGTATAATTTAAAAATTTTAAAAAAAAAGAATTATCTTCCTAAAGTCTTTCCTGTCATGGACCATACATTGGGGTTTTGTTCTGCACAGCTATTCCTTTAAAAGGCCTTGCATGTGTATTGTATTTCCTATTATCTCTTCTAATCTCACAGTAACCCCACAAGGTGGGCAAAGCAAAGACTATCATTTGCACATTACAAATGAGAAAAATCACTGGCCTCATGTCATACAGTTAGAAATTGATAGAATTAAGTCCAATACCCAGATGTTCCGAATCTTGATCCAGGGCATTATTATTTAAATTTTAATACAAGTAGAAGTAACTCTAGTGCCTGAGTTTTAGGGAAGGTGTATGATTTGAGTTGCTTGTTGAGAAATGAAAATGAAATGTCTTGTACATGTAGGTCACTATTCTACCTAAAAATGCAGAATACTTGAACAAAAAAGACTAAGAAACACCCTGCAATGCACACAAGACACAGTTTCTGTGCTCCAAATGTTCGATCAACCTAGCTTCCCAATCGGAGGATTATAAGGGTAGTGCATATTTACAGAATCCTCAGAATTGAAGTAACTGAGCAATGGGTATATAATGCTTTGATCCAACCAGTGCCTCAATGTTGTGAGGCAAAGTTGAAGCTGAGGAGATTCAACATCAGAGTGTTAGAAAAAGAAAACATAAGGATTTGAGAAAGAAAAGAAAGGAAACTGGTCGCTCTTAAAAAGTATAGTGGATATAATGACAATAGACGCTATTGTAGTCCCCCAAAGTGAGAGCTAGACTTTCCAAAGAACTGAATACCAAAGCGGATATCAAGATATTTCTTGAAAAAAAGAACAGATACTGGATCCAGGAGAGGAAGAATATTCTGTGGCCTGAGCTATCGCATTGTAGTTAGGTCTTGGGAAACCTAAGAGGGTAGAGGGATTTTCCAAAGAGGCTTCCATGTTGTCTGACTTGCTAAGTGCTTGCTCTCCTGATGCATTCAAGGATGAGCTGAGGAACTACCATTTACTGAGTAACTACAGGTATTAGTCTAGATTTTTCTAATTCATAATCCACCAATGTTTTATTTTCCTCATTTCATAGATGAAGAAACAGAGGCTAAGGGAGATGAAGGAACTTGCTCAAAGTTGTACAGTTAACAATTGACCTGGCTTCAAGCACTAAGCTGTCTACACTACACTCACTGTGTGTGCTATGCTCCCTGCCCCTACCAGTCTAGAGACAGAACCGGGTCTATGGAGCCTTGAATATGACAGCAAATTACTTCATACCCTCACACAGTCTCATTTCCTTATTCTACCAATAGTTGGGACTTCAGGAGAGCGAATGAGAATAAAGACTTACCTCTGGATATTAAAACAATCCTTTATTTAAACAAGATTTATTGAGCACTTACTGTGTGTTAAGTACTGTGCCAGGTGCTGTGATTATAGAAGTGAACAAGACATTCAACATCCTCACCTTTATTGTGCTTCTGAAGAAAAACAAGAGACAAAATTTATACAGTAGAAGTAGAAGCAAGGAAGGTGAGCCTATATTATTAATGATATAGGAAGGGTGGTTCTTGACGACTGTCTAGCAGAATTGTATCTTAGCAACAAATCAGAGAGGGAAAGAAATAAAAAACTTCCATTTTGAACCCATGAATCAATTTACCATGTAGAACAACAGGGGTGATACTGAAAGAATTCAGGTACAAAAATTCCCCAAAAATGTAAATGCAGAAACAATAAAACATGGTTGGAATATTTTAAGTACTCAAAGCCTGCAGCTAGTAGGTAGCAGAACAGGCATGATGCAAATACTCATCTATGTGATTTCAATCCTCATGGCCCAGACTTTCCTGCCTTCTTCCACAGTGGAAAACCTGTGCATGAACAAAGAAGGAAAGATGAACACATGAGCTCTCCTTGTGTGGACATACTACAGTCTTCCTGGCCAAACACAGGAAATTGATGATACATTGCAAATGCAGATCACAAAACCAGTACACATGGGAGGAGAAGGGATGAAGGAACATCCAAAAATCTAGCTATTTTGTGGGGACCTCAGAATCACTAAAATTGAGCAGAAGGCTCTTAGGCATCCAGATAAACCACCTTGATCTAGATTTTAACAATGAGAAGGACTTGGTAAGCAAAGGTTAGTGGTGATAAACTTGCTGCAAAAGGACCACCTAAAAATTTTTGATAGCAAGACAAGGAAATGTTTGCTTGGCTGGAACTGCATACTACAGAGCGGGAAGATAATTGTCATATTTACGGGAACATGAATGTGATTTTCCGGCAAAGGACACTGGAATAGAGGATGGAGCTAAAGGGTAGGGAAGCGCTCAGAAAAGCCATTCTGATCGCATAGTCACAGATGCTTCTAATGAGGAAAAAGTTCAGGGGGTCTAGAGTGAGTACAGAAACTCTCTAAAATCTCTTTAAAATATCTTCCTAGGAATGGAACAGACCACCCCGGGTGTATGAATTTCCATTTACTGACACTTAAGCATTGGATCTGGCAACACATGCCAGGAAGTTTATTAGGATTCCTTCCATGCCTGAGATTCTTTGAGGTCCTTAAACACTCTGTCTTGCCCCATCATTATTTGATTAATTAATTGCTAACAGGTTGTTATTCTCTGAACTCCATAAGCATTCACATACATAATGCTTTAAAGAAAGCACACACACTGTCATGATAATTGGCATTCCCTTGGAGATAAAAAAAAATAAGGACTGTCTCCCCAAACGCATGCAAGGTAGAATTCACAACCTTGATAAATGTATCTGGGTCTGGCCTTTAGCCTTGCAGACTCAGAGACCCGATTTTACTTACATTCTAAGGGCTAAGCCACATCTTAGAGCAGACTCCTGTTAGCCAAGCCCAAAAAGCAAGGATGCCTATTTATTAAATTAGAGAAGAATCAAGTAAAAGGAACTTCTGAACCACCACATGAGTAAGGAATCAGACAGGAAGTTATATAAACTAAATGTTGAATGGCATTTGACATGTTCATTTCACAATAGTTCTCACCAGTGGAAATTGAAAATTCATAGTCCCTCTCCTGTGGGCAGTTGCCTGGTGGGGCACTGCCAACATTCGCCCCAGCACTTGCCTTACCCCTAATTTTCCATGGTTCAACAATACTCTAATTTAAGTCTCACATTTTTACATCTTCAATTAGACTTGAATCAATTCCTCAGACTTTGAATACATACATCTTTTTAAGGTGACGCTACATAATTTGGTTTTGATCATTTTGAACATATGTTCCAAGTCTTGGATGATATCTCACTGTATCAATGCATTCTCATTCACACCATTGCATGGTGAGCATCCACGATGAAGTTTATGTTTGGTTTAGTTCATGCCTACCATCATATCTGTTGACTATTTGTAATATTTCTATTGCATGTCAGGATAACTTGGGCTTTGTTTATCTTTCTCTCTTATCTCACAAAGTCTTTAAAAAAAGATTACTGTGTGATACAGAGTTGTCATCATAATGATAAGGTAGAATTGTCATCAGAGTGTTGGGCTGACTCTTATGATTTTATGTGTGTCTTTGTTCATCTGATTATAATCTAACATCACCAACTTGTTATGAGTGACACACCACATATTTCTTCCTTCCTCCCTGCTGTGAGTTATAGTGGTGATTGGACTATAGTGAATTTATTCTTCTTAGAATTTGAATTACACATAAAAGACAATCCCTAGGTTAGGCCCTCTAGTGCAATGTAATATTGTTATGGAAAGAACAGGGATTAATTTCAGAAAAACCAGCCTGTGTTTCCTACATTCAAAGTAGGGAAAACTCGGCTCTTTCATCACTGGAAACCTTCTCCCTGGAACCTCTTCTGACACATGGTTCAGATAACACAGCTTGGGATTTTTCTTGTGAATATGCAGGAAACAAGAATGAATGCTATATTCTAAGATCAAATGCTGGGATAAATTTAATTACATTGTAGGTTTGGAGGTAATTTATGTAGAAAATATAGGATTAAAAATCAGAAATAAAATTAAAATGATTCCCACTTAAATAAACAAATATAGACATAATTCTAGAATATAAATCAAGAAAGCCTAAAATGGAAAGATTGTATAAACTCACTAAGGAGAGAATGCAAGCCTTATCCATCCTTTAATATCACTGTGTTCCACGGTGGTTGTGACCTGTCCCAGACCAGAAAACCTTCAGATCCTCTTTCTAAACAAAAGCATTCCTTATGCAAGATAAGGACGAGGTAAAAACCAGGCTCTTCAGCCCCAGTCAGATTCCTGCTTGGAACAAAGATTAAGACGGAAAGGGTCAAATTTCAATAATCTTCTACCCTTTAAGGTTGATTCCTAGCAAAATCAACCCAGTTCTTTCCAAGCATTCCCCTTTAAGTGCCCAATAGTAATAAATACAGCAAAGCATAAGTATACTTAATATATAAAACAAAGCACTCACTAAGACCAACGTTAAGTCCACTATGAAAGAATCGTTCCTACACAAATAGGTGATGATAAGAATATAAAGGATTTCATTTAAGATCTACTAGTAAAATTATGATGAAGACATAAGAAAAGAGGACTTCTCAATATTATATATTCAAGAATCATATTTGAACAGAATTGTGTAGAAGGACAACTGGAAAGGGGAATAGTGGCCCCAAATGGATGTAAACAGCATAGGAGAGAATTTAGTTTCTTTAAATGAGTTTTAGTTTCCTGACCTCGGACAAATACTTCTCAGATACTGAGACATCTTCCAAGTGAGAACATTGAACATTGAGCTCTTTTTTTTTTTTTTTGAGATAAGTCTCACTCTGTCACCAGGCTGGAGTGCAGTGGTGTGATCTCGGCTCACTGCAACCTCCACCTCCAAGTTTCAAGCAATTCTCCTGCCTCAGCCTCCTGAGTAGCTGGGATTACAGGTGCGTGCCACCATGCCCATGTTTCACCATCTTGGCCAGGATGGTCTCATCTCTTGACCTCATGATCTACCCACATTGGCCTCCCAAAGTGCTGGGATTATGGGTGTGAGCCACTGCACCTGGCCAAGAACATTGAACTCTTACTGGTGATGTCTGAAGAATTGTGGGGAACCTAAAATTTGGGAGACTGGATCTATATCAGCATCAGAGAAAATTTTCATTCAATCTAAACTGATCAAAATAAGGATAGCTCCCTCTCCTTCAGGAAGCATTGAGCATGCCAGCATTTGCAAAATATATACCAGAACTTAAATTGCAAGAGCAGTTTTTTACTTTTTGGCCCTGAAAATAACTTACAACCTCCAAGAAGACTTTAAACAATCTATCTCTTACCTATTGCACAATTTATTATACAATAGGGGGTTTATTGTTATTGTTGTTGTTTGTAATGGTATTTCTAGGGTTTTCTATATTTCAAATGACTGACTCTTAATTCTGTTTAGTGCTGAATCACTGTTTTCCTCTTTCATTTTGCTTTTAACTGGTAAATATTAACTTCCTTCATATAGCTCTGTCCTAAGACAGGTACAGCTAGCTTATTGGTGACAGTCGGACATGCTTGCACTGAATAACCGGTGCTTTCCACTCTTCTTCTTTTCTCCTCTTTCCTAGTAGCTCAGTTTAATAAGGTTAAGCTCTTTTCTGATGGTTTAAGACACATTTAAAATTAACTTCTTATATTTATTTTTCTGGTGAAATAATATGTTATCAGGGAAACAATAGGGATTTGGCTTTTAAAAATTCATCATAGTCTTGTTAAAAAAAATTATTCAATGGCACTTGTGAAAGCCTGGTAAGGGAGACTTTATTCAGGAACATTGCAGCAAACAAAGGAACCACCATAACAGGGTCTTGCAGTGGGAGACAGAGATTGGATTCATCTCCTAATATAGCATGGGCAAGTGAGAATTTACAGCCAAGGAGCAGGGTGGCGGTCAGTGGATGGAAAATTACTGAGAGGAAGCATCACCAGTAGGGAAATTTTGGCTAAACTGACCTAAAAGTGCTCTTGCTGAAGACAGGCGAGGGTGATCAAATATCACTTGGAGAATTGTGGCAGATGAGAGATCTGATCCGCTGTTAAGGGTGATTAGATATCGAGGATGGGGAGTTCTTGCTAAATCTATTTAGCAGGGCTCTTTGCTAAAATTTTACAAAACTGGATTTTACAAGGAAGTGCGCACATGGGCCTATCAGAAGGTTCAGAAGCTCAACTAAACTATGGGCAAGGAAAAAAATCTTCATTGGTCCTTACTGCCTTTTTAAAGAAATATTGGACTTCATGGCCACTAGTGAGGGTTTGGATTTAACTAATGAGTATCACTAGAAATTGGACATGCATGAGATTCACCATCCCTGTCCACCACCTCTGCTGATTGTATTAATAACTGGTTAATTTTGCCACCTCTTAAATATCTTTCCTGCACATTTCTTCATTGTATTTATAATTTGAATTATCTTCTTTGCAACTAAGGCATTTACCAATTTATCACCTAGTAATCTACATTCATCTTGCATATCCTTTCGTGACCTAGATTATGTGTGCAGTATATCCTTCATAAGCTCTTAGATTGAAAGGATATTTTATATTTTACAAAGCTTTTTCCCATTTTGGCCGGGCACAGTGGCTCACGCCTGTAATCCCAGCACTTTGAGAAGCCAAGGGGGGAGGACCATTTGAGGTCAGGAGTTGGAGACCAGCCTGGCCAACATGGCAAAACCCATCTCTACTAAAAATACAAAATTAGCCAGGCTTGGTGGTGTGCACCTGTATTCCCAGCTACTCGGGAGGCTCAGGCACGAAAATCACTTGAACCTGGGAGGCGGAGGTTGCAGTGAGCTGAGATCGTGCCACTGCACTCCAGCCTGGGTGAAAGAGCGAGACTTTGTCTCAAAAATTAATTAATTAATTAATATTTTTTAAAAAACAAAGTTTTTTCACATCTATTCCCATGCCACTAAGTCAAGAGACTAATTTTTAAGACTTTGGGACAGATCTATGGATCCCATCCATGCTGACTTAGAACACAAGCAAATAGTTTATTTAAACAGCAACCCTTTAACCAGGCACAGTGGCTTACACCTGTAATCCTAGCACTTTAGGAGGCCGAGGTAGGTGAATCACTTGAGGTCAGGAGTTCAAAACCAGCCTGATCAATGTGGTGAAACCCCATCTTTATTAAAAATACAAAAAATTAGTGGGGTGTGGTGACACGCACCTGTAATCTCAGCTACTTGGGAGGCTGAGGCAGGAGAATCACTTGAACCCAGGAGGCAAAGGTTGCAGTGAGCCAAAATCAAGCCACTGCACTCCAGCCTGTGTGACAGAGCAAGACTCTGTCTAAAAAGAGCAATACTTTGATTTTGTTTGCAACAGGTCTGGACTATTTATCAGGAAATCACTACCATCAAATATTTTTCCAGTTCCAGCCAGGTTCAGGTGTTGCCAAGAAGTTTCTGATGAAGTGGGCTACAGGAGGGAACTTACTTCTAGATGTTATAGAACTGTTTGTTGTAAGATGAATTTATTTAGGTGGGTAAATTGATGAGACCAACGTGAGTAACACCAAATGCCGTACACCACGCAGATCGGCAAGTTTCATGTTATACTGGGGACTCATGGGCTCATTACTCCCATCTTTTTGGGCCATTTTTATGTCTCAAATATCAGTTTTTATTCTATTGTCCTAACTTATAGCCACTGAGATAACTCCCTACTGATATTTAGTTTCCAAGTTGACCTTTACGAGGCTGCCTTAAATTTGCTCCTTAATATCCTTTATCAAAGCCCATTATACGAATCCCACATTTGAGATTTCCAATATAAGACAATCAATGGATAGTTTTTCCTCAGGAATGGAACTTCTCAGGACAAGTCTGACGTGTACCCTAGTTATTAAATAGATACGGAAACAATCAGGAAAATGACAGGGAAATTTCATTCTAATAGACACTGGGAGACAAGACGGCTTAAGTTGACTTAATTCTTTTTAAAATACTTTACTGTGTGTGATTAGTATCCTAAGGCCTTTTAAAATACTTTTCAGTATACTATAAAGATGCCAGAGGGACTTTTACGGAGCTGTGTACTGGGATTTGATTGAAAAAGGCCAAGTAGGCCAGGCGTGGTGGCTCATGCCTGTAATCCCAGCACTTTGGGAGGGTGAGGCAGGCAGATCACTTGAGGTCAGGAGTTCAAAACCAGCCTGGCCAACATGATGAAACCCCATCTTTACTTAAAAAAAAAAAAAAGGCCAAGTAGAGAATACAAGTTTGAGCCATACGAAATTTCCATTTTTGTAGATCAAAAATAACTGCATATCTACGATTTCAAAAGTTTAGCCTTAGGAAGAAAGATTTGTGAACAAGGCATTAAACAGGGATGGTAGGAGTCCATGAGAAGAATAAAAGAAGCACCAGATGCTTTTTGGTTGGGAAAAAAAAAAAAAAAAACAGCAGAAAACATGGTGGAAATGTGTTTTTTAAGGAAATGGTTGTAAACAGAGTGAGTATGCCATTAAACAGGAAAAGGTCTATTGCTTTGTACTGATAATCTTGTACTGTGCTTGCGATATAGAAATCAACGCTCCTCTTATTTTTCTTTAGTCTTTTTTTTTTTTTTAATAGAGTTTCGCTCCTGTTGCGAAGGCTGGAGTGCAATGATGCAATCTTGGCTCACCTCAACCTCCACCTCCTGGGTTCAAGCAATTCTCCTGCCTTAGCCTCCCAAGTAGCTGGGATTACAGGTGCCCACCATGCCCGGTTTCTTTCTTTCTTTTCTTTCTTTCTTTTTTTTTCTTTCATTTTTAGTAGAGACAGAGTTTCATCACATGGGGCAGGCTGGTCTTGAACTCCTGACCTTAGATGATCCACCCACCTCAGCCTCCCAAAGTGCTGGAATTACAAGCTTGAGCCACTGCGCCCAGCCTTTTCTTTAGTCTTTCTAATGAGAATAGTAACCAACCATCTGTAAAGAGAAAGAGAAAACCAAGATTAGGGCATAATAAGCAGTAATCAATAGTTTGTCCCTGGGGAGGGGGATGTGGATGGGGTGTTTGGAAACTAGGACTTCCCTTTTTTATTTTTCCTACATTGTTTTCCCCCTCAAGCACAGGTTACTTTTATAACAAAAGAAAAATTGAAATGTTTCCTTCTGAACTAAAATGAGAAAACTTACAAGAGTGACAGAGATTTTAATTCCTTTTGATCTGAATGAAGAGAGCTATAAGCACTAAAAAAAGTTTAATATGAAGTAAGCTCCTCAGTGTGATGCTGCATTTTTTTTGTATCATGCATTTGTATCCACCCTTCATCCAATTCACGATCCATGAACTGTAAACATGTCAGTATCTGGCAAGGAAAATGCGGGCTTATAAAAGGAAACTGGCCTCCTTATTTCAGGCTGAGAGCAGGGATTGAGAGATCTGAGATCTCCCAGTGGCGTATGGCACAAAGAAAGTGAAGTTTATGCTAGAAATACTCTTATTTGGTGTCTATTTTTTCAGACAATAGGAAATAATTGAATTGGAAAAATGACTAAACATTGATAAGGACAAATCAATTTTGCAAATGCTTAGATTCCCTAAATAAATTCATGTCACTGCATGCTGCGCACATTAGGTCCCAGAGCAGTTAGAGGCTGGAAATAAACCACATATTGATATTTCAGGAATCTTAGAGAACAAGAGCTACTCAACGTGCTGAGACAAGCAAAGACCATCCCGATTTTTCAAGTTTCTGCAAACCATACACCAATCAGCTTGATCTTATCCTAGAAAAAGACTTTAGAATAAATTGTTCAGATGATCTTTTGTGAATGCCAAAAAATAAAACATGGTACCACTTAGACCAATCCGTGTAAAATAACTTTTTATTTTTGCTAGATTCATTGATAAACGAAATTCAGTACAAAATGAATTTCAGCAGAGCATTTCAAAAGGACTCTCATCATAGCTTATGAAAAGATTGCAGAAATGTGGATTCGATTCAGGGACAATTTGCCAAGACATGTTTTATTCTAATGTCACCGTCTTACTTTTTCCAATAATAATAAGCACTTGATCCTAAATTCAAACTGAGACCCTGGGTAAGAGATGGGCTAGAGGGGGAGATAGGCAGACAGTTTGGGGCAGACTCACTGGACAGTCTTTTCTGCAGATATTCAGAGCATCTGGAGGTTGCTAGGAGGAGACAGTATTGTTAACTTGGACTCAAACTAACAAGCAAGTTGATATTAAACCTGAACCTGAAGAACTCCCTCTTCCAGGCAGTGGCAGTCAGGACATCATTATGGCTGGAGTAGAAATCTGAACTTAGAAACAGGCATTCAAAAGCAGGAATATACCAGGCGCGGGGGTTCACGTCTGTAATCCCAACACTTTGGGAGGCTGAGGTGGGCAGGATCACCTGAGGTCAGGAGTTTGAGACCAGCCTGGCCAACATGGTGAAACCCTGTCTCTACTGCAAATACAAAAATTAGCCGGGCATGGTGGTGGATGCCTATAGTCCCAGCTACCCGGGAGGCTGAGGCAGGAGAATCGCTTGAACCTGGGAGGTGGAAGTTGCAATGAGCCAAGATCGCACCATTGCACTCCAGGCTGGGCAACAAGAGCAAAATTCTGTCAAAAAAAAAAAAAAAAAAAAAAAAGCAGGAACAGAGGATATCAATACAGGGACCAGAAAACCTTTGAGCAGTGGTAGAGGTAGCTCCTACAGGAGGACAAATGCCACCTCACTAAATAGGGACTTAGACATTCAAATACCAGCACATTTCCTCTTCAGGGCGGAGATCTCTAATCCCAGCACTTTGGAGGCTGAGGCGGGCAGATCATGAGTTCAGGAGATCGAGACCATCCTGGCTAACACGGAGAAACCCCGTCTCTACTAAAAATACAAAAAATTAGCCAGCTGTGGTGGCGGGCACCTGTAGTCCCAGCTGCTCGGGAGGCTAAGGCAGGAGAATAGCGTGAACCTGGGAGGCAGAACTTGCAGTAAGCCGAGATCACGCCACTGCACTCCAGCATGGGAGACAGAGCGAGACTCTGTCTCAAAAACAAACAAACAAACAAACAAACAAAAGAATAGTATTTAATTATATCATCAGGCAGACATGACCCGGAAAATATGGACTATGCTCAAAAGAAGAGGATGGCTATTCCCTATCCTGTACTGGTTAACAGATAATTCGATCATGAGTTAGGCTCTGACCATGCCCCTTTTAAAGGAATATTGAATAATTGGAAAGTCTTCCAAGTAGAGCAACTATCCTGAGAATAGGACTGGAATTCAAGTCACATAATGAAAAATGATGGTATCCAGTGATAATTATCCCAGAGAAAAGAAGATCTTTAGGGGAAGGGAAAGACTTAGTGTCTGTAAACATAGCAATACCTGTCTGCAGAAGATGGATTAGATGTGTCCTGTGTGGCCTTATAGGGTCAAGAAACAAGACCACCGATTTAGGCAAAAATAAGTGAAAAGTCATTCCTGGAGCTGACTAGAGAGACACATGCTTTCTTGGGAAGTTGGGTGCCCTATTCTCTGGAGACAGGAAAACACAGACTCAAAAAAGCTAATAGGGATGTCACAGAATGGTTGCGTAAATAAATGGGTAATTTGATCAACTGATATGCAAGATTCCTTAAGTCATTAAGGATTTATGGAGGTGTGTCTCATGCCTGCAATCCCAGCACTTTGGGAGGCTGAGGCGGGCAGACCACTTGAGGTCAGGAGTTTGAGACCAGCCTTGGCCAACATGGTGAAATCCCATCTCTAGTAAAAATACAAAAATTAGCCAGGTGTGGTGGCATGCGCTTGTAATCCCAGCTACTTGGGAGGCTGAGGCTGCGGCTGCAGAATTGCTTGAACCCAGGAGGCGGAGGCTGCAGCAAGCCAAGATTGCACCATTGCACTCCAGCCTGGGTGACAGAGTGAGACTCTGTCTCAAAAGAAAAAAAAAAAAGGACTTATGAAAGCAATGATCATACAAGTTCTAACCATTGTCCTGAATTTTAACCAAGGTACCCGTCAGAGTAGGAAACCTACGTCTCAAAGTGGTTTTGCCACTACCAAAGCCATTCTTGACTTTAGTTGATTTCAAAGTTTACACCATCCGATTTAACTGCCATTATCCTTCCCATTGGCTGTTTTCATCAGTTTCCAGGCAATTCCACGCATTTGTTTGTGGGTCACTGTCTTTCTTTTCTCCTCTAGGCCTGTCTCTTTTTTTTTTTTTTTTTTTAGTGAATTCAACTTCCATGAGGATAATTCATCCAACTTCTTGATCTCTCGTTTCCTTGACCTCTTCTCCAGCCATGAGTTTTCCCCTTCCTCCATCCCAGTCACTCACTACCAGAATAATTTCCTGATCCTCATCATCACAAAAATGGAACCAGATGAGAAACTAACCGGAGTATTTCTTTCCATAAGATTTATTACACTTAGTCAACAACTTCCTGCCAAACCATCCTTCAGAGCTAAAGGGAATACCATATACAGTAATAAGGAAAGGATGTTTCCTTCTCAAAGATAGGAATTGTTGCAAAACTGATATATTTTAAACCCCAGAGGAAAAAAAAATGTATTCTTAGATTTGGGGAAACTTGTCCCTACATAGAAAGCCTCCAGGTGATTCTAGCCCATAGGCATTTGGGTATTTCCAACCGAAGTCCAAGACATCTCAGATTGTAGACAAGCTCTCCCTGCTGTACACTGTCTGAATTCCTGACCAACAGAATCCACGAGCATATTGGAAACTGGAGAGAGGAAAATTCTTGCTATGCAGTGGCAGAAAGTACTCTGTCACCTGCAGTTTTGAGGCAAAAGTAGAAAAGTTCCTGATGAACTGAGTGATCTAACTAAGGAAATTTCCAACTAAAGTCTTGAAGGTGTTCTTTGATTTCTTCTTGCTGATTATAATAAAATGTGAGCAGAGAAAGATAAATTGAGAGAAGGGCTGATTAAAAAAAAAAGGACAGTATTGTTTGTTTTGAAAATTCTCAGCCTCTCCAATGGCAAATAATGCTAAAATTTAAAAATGACTTCTAAGCAAATATCAAATTGAAGACATACCAGATTTCAGATATACCAGAAATCATGCCCTAAAGATAAAGCTAATATGTGACTATAAGATTTTTTGTTAAGATCTGAGAAAGTCAAAAATTAGAAAATAATTTTCATTTCAAGAATGAAAAATTGGGAACAAGTACATACAAAAGCCCCTCTAAAGATATTAAGTGAGGCCGGGCACAGTGGCTCACACCTGTAATCCCAGCACTTTGAGAGGCCGAGGCGGGTGGATCACAAGATCAGGAGATCGAGACCAACCTGGCCAATATGGTGAAATCCCCTCTCTACTAAAAATACAAAAATTAGCCGGGCGTGGTGGTGGGCGCCTGTACCCCCAGCTACTCGGTAGGCTGAGGCAGGAGAATTGCTTGAAACCAGGAGGCGGAGGTTGCAGTGAGCCGAGGTCGCTGCCACTGCACTCCAGCCTGGGTGACAGAGCAAGACTCTGTCTCCAAAAAATAAAAATAAAATAAAGATATTAAGTGAGAACCTCACAGCCTCAGATAAATCAAAGAGGCTTCTAGGAAACTTAAGGGCATTGTCCTCAGCTATTACATCAGGGGTCCAAGTGTTTAGATGATTTGTGGTAGTAACTTTTGTCTAATAGAGTAAACTCCAAGAGATTCACAGGAGAACCACAAATTTTTTCTAAAAATTATATATACAAACAAATTGCCAGCTTGAACAGAGGCATGTCTCACATGGTGGCAGACAAGAGAAGAGAGCTGGTTCAGGGAAACTCCCCTTTTTAAAACCATCAGATCTTGTGAGACTCATTCACTATCACAAGAACAGTGCAGGAAAGACCCACCCCCATAATTCAATCACCTCCCACTGGTTTCCTCCCATGACACATGGGAATTGTGGGAGTTACATTTCAAGATGAGATTTGGGTGAGGACACAGCCAAACCATGTCATAAGGTTAGGCTGTAAAGGGACTATGACTTTTACATATATATATAAAATATATATATATATATATTATATATATAATACTTTAAGTTCTAGGGTACATGTGCACAACAGGCAGGTTTGTTACATATGTATACACGTGCCATGTTGGTGTGCTGCACCCATTAACTCATCATTTACATTAGGTATATCTCCTAACGCTATCCCTCCCCTCTCCCCCCACCCCATGACAGGCCCTGGTGTGTGATGTTCCCCTTCCTGTGTCCAAGGTTCTCATTGTTCAATTCTCACCTTTCTCTTCACTTCCTCTGGGAGAATCCAGATGCTGTGCCATGAGGACAATCAGTCAGAGTATGGAGAAGCCCATGAGGCAATGAACTGATATCTCTGGCTAACAGTTGGTGCGAACCACTGGCCTTCCAGCGTCCACATAAGTGAGCTTGGAAGTGAATCCTTCCCTAGTTGAGCCATGAGATGACCGCAGCCCCAGCCAATACCTCACCAACCATCTCATAAAAGACCCCAAGCTGTAGGTATCTAGCTAAGCCACATCTAGTTTTCTAACCCACAGAAACAATGAGATAATAAACATTTGTTGTTTCGGCCACTAAGTTTTGAGACAATTGTTATGCAACAATAGGTAACTAATATAATGAAACAGGTCCATGTATCAAAATGCATAGTTCTTAAAAGCAATAATGAAATTTAAAAAGTAAATTGCATAATTTTACATCACATATGAAAATTCTTAAATCTGCAACCCTTCATATTAGATCTTGTTTAAATACTTTATAAATATAAGATGTTTATATTTTTATATAAATTAAGTGACTGGGAGAATATACAATAAAATTATGACCCAAGTTATATCCGAGATGAAAAAAGGGAAAATGAGACTCAAGACGGGACTTCAACTTTACAAGTATAATGTTTCATTTCAATTAATTTTTTAAAGATTCAAAGCAGAAGTAAGAAAATGCCAATTTGGGGAGGCAGGTTCTTGTAATATTTTTCTCAAAATTTTCTTGTATTTTTAAAATTGTTCCCCTCCCTGAACATAAGTGTAAAGAAAGATTTAGTTGCATGCTCAGGCTTGGCAGAACATTGCTTATTAGAGGAGATTCAGATGTTTTATGGACAAGATCTAGCAAACTTAAAAGGAGAAAATACATGCTATGTCATTTAAACTGGTGCCAAGCGTGGTTAAAGACACAAAGCTTCCCAACCCATGTTTCACATTTGACATGTTTAGAATGTGAAGTTTGCATGCTGGCAGATGGCCAGTAAACACATTTGCCTATAAGACTGAGAAATCTGTCACTGGAACAACAAAAACTATGAGATAGACTTAGATGGGTCCAAAAAAACTATTATAAAATGAAATTTGAAGTTTCAGGTGTCTCTAGAATCCTGGTATCAATAAATGAATTATTAAAGTTAATATAACTCCTTAAACAATGTCTGCATCCTTTTGTAAGAAACATTGTTGAAAAGTCTATGCAACATGAAATGAGGTGCATCTGCTTCCCAGAGCCATAATCTTCCTCTAGCATGACGGAAATCTCCGTGGAAGATGTGGGAGAGAGAATTTGAACAGGGTGTCCATCAAAATGTCATTTCTGGAAGACATTCTATCCACGGTAATTCCTTTGTGGTGTCAAGTTCCCTCTCTCTCCTTCTTCCTTTTTAAAAAAATTTTCTTTTGGGACCTTAGTTGTAAATAACTGAATTATCATCATCTGTGATTTTTGCATGGTCCCTCTCTTTTTTATTTTTTATGTACTTATAAATCAGTTAATTTACTTCTTCTTCTCCCTTTACTCCCTTCTTTTCCTATAGGCCACTATGCTATTCTGTCTCATGTATGTTCAATACATATTAAATTTATTTAATGGATTTGTATATATCCTTATAAAGTATTATTTAGTACACATATACTTTATGTAAATAGCAATCAGTAATATATCTCATTCTGGTTTGTCATTAAGCAGAATTTTTAAAAATCCATCTATGCTACACTGTGTATATGTAATCTACTGTTACTAATTCCTGCATAATACTCCATGAAGGGGATCACCAAGTTGCCTACCCACTTTCACAGTGGTGGACACCAGCTTTCCTTTGACGTTTTTGCCACCATAGGGATGCTACAGTGAACATCCACATGTACACCTCCCTGAGGACCTGTGCGAGAATTTTCTGGAAATACACACTGAGGTGTAGGATTGCTGGATCACGGAGCATCACTTACATAATTTACATAAATAGTTTCAGATTGTTCTTTAGAGTGGCCAAACAAGCCAACAATCCCATTAGCAATGCAGGAAAATTCCTGTAAATTCCCACTCCCATCAACACTTAGCATTATACAGCACAGGAGTCAGAAAACTATGGCCCATTGATATGGGAGTGGGGCAGGGAAGTGCTGGAAGAAGCGTGGGTCCCTGGCGAGGACTCCACCCCTACTGTGCCCACGGACCTAGGGAACAGGCATTTCTGAATGAATGAGAACAGGCATTTCTGTTTTTGTGCCCAAACGTTGCATTTCCCAAAACCACCCTGGCCCACCACGCCCTCATCCTGTGCCTGGTGGGAAGAGACATAGGCAGCTGGACATCCGAGAGGAACAAATCGGCGGAAGAGCACACCGACAGGCAGCGGCAGATGCCAGCAAGCCGGCGGGCCATCGACAGGGGGAACCATGGAGAGTTTGTGGGGGGCGGGATGAGGGGAGCCTGGCTGAGCAGCCCAACTCCAGGGGAAAACCACCTTCCCACTCCATCCCCCTTCTGGCTCCACCATCTGCTGAGAGCTACTTCCACTCAATAAAACCTTGCACTCATTCTCCGATCCCACGTGTGATCCGATTCTTCCAGTACACCAAGGCAGGAAACCCTGGGATAGAGAAAGCCCTCTGTCCTTGCAATAAGGCAGGAGGGTCTAATTGAGCTAACTAACACAACACATCTATGGACGAAGGCTAAACCGAAAGAGTACCCTGTACACACACCCACTGGGGCTTCAGCTGTAAACACTCACCCCTAGACGCTGCCGTGGGGTCAGAGCCCCAAAGCCTGCCCATCTGCATGCTTCCCCTAGGAGTTTGAGCAGCAGGGCACGGAAGAAGCCAGCCACGCCCCCACTGCATGCCCTGCGAGGAGAACAAGGAAACTTTTCCCGTTTCACCATGAGCCAAATAAAGCCCCAGCCTGTTTTTACAAAGTTTTGTTAGAACCCAGCCACACTCATTTGCTTACATATTGCCTATAAATGTAATGATACAATGCAATGATAAAATGGCAAAATTCAGTAGTTGCAACAGAGTCCATGTGCCCCACAAAGCCTAAATTATGTACTATCTGTCCCTTTACAGAATAAGTTTGCTGGGCTCTGATATAGCACTCTATTTTTTGCAAATCTAATACCTGTAAAGTAATACGTAATTGTTATTTTAATTTTGAAATCTTTGAGAAATAATACTTTTGAGAATTCTTTCACAGGCTTACTTAAGGATTCATCTTCTGTGAAGTTCCATTCATGTCTCAAGAGAGGTTTTTCACAGGGTGTCCACCAAAACGTCATTTCTGGGAGACATTCCAGCCATGGCACTTCCTTTGTGATACCAAGTTCCCTCTCTCCCCCATCCCCTTTTTTGTTTCTAATTTTCTTTTTGAACCTCGGATGCAAATAATTTAGTCAATCACATTTCTTATTTTATGGCATACTAAAAAGATGTCCTTCCAAATCTCTTCCCCATCGGTTCCAGAGGTGCAAGAGGGTTCAGTCTTAATCAGTTTGAGAATATTTAGAACCTCACAGAACACATCAACAAACTCACAAGATCATGTAAATAAATGAGCCCTCAGAGGTAAAATAAACTAACTTCTTTGTGTTATAGATTAGCACACTGGTCTTACATAAGGCCATACGGTAAATAAGTGGCCAGGTTGCAACTCAAGCCTTCTCCTTTGAGCCGTGGTCTAGTGCTTTTTCCTCACCACCACCATAGAAGTCCTCCTCTGAGTTGCATTTCCAAGCAGGTCATAAGGCAAACGCCCATACTCTTGTCCCTCAGTGACCAGTGAGATCACACTGAAAAGTTCCTAACTAGAGATGGAAAGTCCCCTGCACCCTTTGATCAGTGTTTTTCTCAGTGGAAAGTTAGTTGAACCCAACAGGCACCTAGCCAACCTGCAAGTCTTAGTCTCCCTGCAAAGGAATTACCATCAGGGAAGCATCTTTATGGAATGGTGGTTCTCCTCTACCACATTCCTGATCACCCTTCCACAGGATACGCTTTGACTTGAATGCTAATGGTTAATGCACTGATTTTTTTTTTGCATCTATACAAATATACTTTCTAACTAGTGATTTAAAGAGAAAGGCAGGGGGATTGGGTGAGTCCTACATTCCATATAAATAACCAAATAAATAATTTATTTTAATAAAACTCATAACGTTTCATCAAAAACTTCTTCCCTGGGATGGAGTAAAACATCATAAGCAAAAACAAAGAAAAGATCACATTCATTAGTGCAAAAGGCATGGCTTTGGTATGTTGAGGCACCAGAATAGGAAAAGCTACAAGTTTCTGGGGAAGTTATCTCTATACAGAGCCCACCCTCCACGCCTGACATCATGCCCCTCCCTTCCACTCAGGTCCCAGCTCAGCCTATGCACACGTAGTGTGGATCTTAATGTCTCATTATTCCAGGGCTCTTTTGGTTAGTTTTCCTTCATCTATAAGTTTTTTTTTAGAATGTCCCACACATATTTTCAAGACCTATTTAACTACTGAGAACCTCAAATCACAGTGATTGAGAACAAGGGATGCTCAGCTAGTGAGCATCAGATAAGTTTATGAGCAGATCCTAAGGTCCCTTATAAGGGAGAAGGCCTGATCTGGGAGAAAGTCAGGGCACTGGTCATAAAGACATAAGGACAGAAGCCCAACCATTTAAATTGGGACAGGAGTCATCCAAACGGCAAGGGGGAAGAAGAGGGTGATATTAGCTGGACCAGTTAGATGGGGAAGACTAAAATGCTAAAATCAGTCTTTTAGTGCTCTTTACTCAGGTTTGCCTAGGCATGTTTTATAGGCAATTGTAAATTATGGAGCAAATAAATCAACCTTAAGTGCAGCCATACAACTAAGTTGAAATGTGGTGTGTGTCTGTGTGTGAGTGTGTGTGTGCATATGTATGTGTGTGTGCATGTGTGTCTGAGTGTGTGTGTGAGTGTATGTGTATGCATCTATGTGTGTGTGCATATGTGTGGGTAAAAAAGGTACTGAAGGCAATACCCATACATAGTTAGAAATGAAAGGAAAATACCCATCAGAAGACTAGAACAGATCTAGCTACTTGAACTGTTGAAATGATAAGCCCAGCTACATCTAGGGATTCAATGCTTCTTGAATTCAATTCAAGAAGAGATTCAATGCTGACATTAGTCAATTCAACTGCGGGTAGAAATTCTCCACCTACATCCTTCCATGTTCAGGTGCTAGATTTTGTTCTTATGGCAATCCCCCTCTTTTTTTGACCCAGAACCTTCTTTCATGACTACCACGCTTGTGATTCTAAAACTGGGGATAGAACCATTAATTGTCTCTCTACAGATCCAAAGTATACATCAGTGACAGAAAAATGTGAACTATGAAGATTTGTGTGCTATTTACCAAATTATTGCTGCTCACCTACAAGTATACACTTCATTGCCTGCTCTATGATAATACAGAGGGATCCTATGAATATTTCTCCTTAGCCAGCTGACACAGTGTCCCAGGCAGAAGAATCGCTTGAACCCAGGAGGCAGAGGTTGTGGTGGCTGGAGATCACGCTCTTGCACTCCAGCCTGGGCAGCAAGAGTGAAACTCCGTATCAAAAAAAAAAATCTTAAATGAATTAACCCTAAGCTCTTCTCCATGGCCAATAACTCATGTTTGTTTTCATCTGTGGCTTTCCAGAACCATTTTTGTTGTTAGCTTCCTGTCTACTCACTATGGGGAAAGTGAGCCCACTCAGCTCAAAAGGACTCTTGGTGGTGAAAATTTTGGAAGCCAGTGAACTGTTTGCCTTTACTCTCGTCCAGCTGGAGAATCTATAATCCTAGACACCAGCTACCCTTGCAGATCAGTGCAGACCCACTGACTTAGATGACTCAAGCTCATTGTGTTCAAATGTGACCTGAAGGAAATCTTCATAGGGGTGTGCGTAGGAATAAAAGCACTCCAAGATACTTATTTATTATACTTAACCAGTCACATTTTTATTAGCAGCTGGCAGCAAAGGGGTCTTCTGAAAAAGCAGGCAGCATCAAGAAAGAGAAACAAGAGAGGTCTGCTAAAGTGAAATGAATTGACATCATCAGGAAATGCAAGCAGCACTGTGGTAGTCCATGGTTGCTGAAAGGTTATTCTCGGTTAAGAAGGATCTCTTCGTGCCTAGACAAGTTCCCTGGTCAGCACTTGGAGAGAATGTGGAGGTGGGATCAGGGTAAAGTTGGAAAGCAGGCAGCATTTGTACTCGGTGGGAGGCAGGCACCCAGGGATGGCTATGCATTTATAGACAGCCGCAGACCCTAAGAGGAGGTGTGAAGAGTGCTCCATTAACAAAGTGTTGCCTTACAGAAGCTGGACTCACAGCTGGGTTGGCATGAAGTCGGCAAGCAATTGGAGCCACCACTGGGTGATGTGCCTAAACCTGTCACACAGCAAGCTGATTTGCAGCCACTCTGGTTGTGGGAAGTGGGTCCATCACAAGTTGGTTGGCCAGAAATCACAGTGTCACAGGAAGCTGGTTTGCAACAGTTCTTTGCAGAACAAGGGGCCTGGCAGTTAGCCACTGGCTGGTAGATGAAGCATGTGGAAGGAGCTGGTTGGCAGTGAAGTGGCTGGCAATGGGAAGGCACACAGCAAGTAGTATTGCAAGAACTGAACACACAAGTCAATGGCTGGCAGGGAACAGGCATGTAGAGGGCTGATTGGCAAGGCTTGAAAATATAGCAGATGGGTTGATAATAAGTTGATTTACAGGGCTGGCCTTCATCACTGACGGGTTGACATGAACTTCCTTGGCACCAAGTTGGTTGGCATGGACTAGCTGTACAGATGGTTGGTAGGCGAGAAGTTTCCGGACAGGAGGTCACGTCAGAGCAGGATGGCTGGCAGGATCCAGCATTACAGCAGACTGATTGGCCACAAGCTGCCTGACATGATCCAGACATGCAGATAGGTTGCTGGCCGGAGCTTTGCTGGCAGGGACTGGCATCGCAGCACTTTTCTTGACAACAAGTAGATTCCAAGCAGGATGGCTGACATGAGCTAACCAGACAAGGAGACTGACCAGTGCCGGACTGATAGCAGGCTGCGCGGGAGCACATAGGTTGGCAAACAAAACCCACACAAGACGTTGCTGGAAGGCAGGTAGGTTGACACGAAGCAGGATCACAGCCACTTGGGGCACCAGTGGATGGCTGACAGCTTTCTTGGCATGTGACCAGTTGCCACGTTCTGCTGTGGCAGGAACTAGGCAAACAGAGAGCATGTCGAAAGCCACCTTTAATTGGGTATGTGGTGATGGTGGGCACAGCTGGAACGGCTGTGGTGTTTCCAGGACAACAGCTGTCTGCCATGGTGCTGGTGCTGACCTTGCTGGGAAGTCGCAAGCTCAGTATACCTGCATTGGAAAGACATCCGATACAGAGGGGCTTTTATAGTCCTTCACTAGGGGTGTTGGCACGACGTGCAGCATCTTTCCTTGTTATTGTTTTTACTCATTTGCATGCAAACATCTGATTAGCAGGCTTCAGGAGCCTGGGAGATGTTGTTCCAACTTTGAAAACGTGTCTGTTGAGTCGGGAGTTTTCTGCGCTGCATTTGGATTCGTTGACACTGCTCTTGCTCTTGGATGAGCTGTCTCTTTTACAGGTTGCTCCCCAGCCTCACTGAAGCAGGCCTTTCCTGGCACTAACCTTTCATCAGGAGGCCTCTGCCAAGCCAGAGTGGCCCTGCTCTTCCTCCAGGAATGCAGCTTTGCACCATTCAATCAGAAATGAAGCCTTGACCCAGTTTGGGGAGGTGGTGTCAAGATGGGGAATGGAAAATAAGTCCATGGAACCCAGGGACACTTAAGTGCCTCTACCTCTTTTTAAAACCTTCCCATTTAGCATTCCTGAAACTTGTTTACTAGTACTGTTACTAATAATAACAATAGAAATGGCTTTCATTTATTGCATAGTTACTAGATCAAGTCCTTGACTGCATTTTTCATTGAATCCTCACAATGACTTTAGTAAGTATAATTTCATCACTATGTTAGAAGTGGCAAAACTAAAAAAAAAGTAATAAATAAAGAAGAAACCAGGTTTAAAATGAAGTTAAGATTAAAATGTAAAACTTCATTGGCCTTTTTAGGAAGCTGAAAATCTCCCCCAAATTGGTTCCTCTCAAGATTTTTTTAGAACAGAAAAGAAAAAAACAGAAGAAGTGGCAAAACTAACTCTTAGAGTTTAAATCATGTTCCCAAAATTATGCAAATGATAAGGGGTAGAAACAAAATTCAAATCTAGCTTTGTCTGACCGCCAAACCCCTGATCTTAACCACCTATTAGATCCCCTGACTTTGGGGAGGCAGGGAGAAGGCAACGCTGATATAGTGGCTGCAGGCTGACACTCCTATGGCAGCAGGCTGGCTCGTGAGCAGGTTGCCCAGGCCCCATCCTGGGGATCCTCCACCCACTCCAGTGACTGTAATCAGCAGCCAGACCACACTGGTGTGAATACTTACCTCTACTTATCAATACATTCAAACACAGTCTTTTAATTTTGGAAATTTTTAAAACTACCAAATATTTCATCAAGAAGGATCAAACCCACCCTAGGGCATCAACAGCATATGAATTCTATACAAATAAAAACACGCCAGCAGTGATAATAAAAAAATCACTGTAAAGTGGTGTTAATGTTAAACCAATCCCTTCCAAGAAGAATTCATGAGGGACTTTCTTAGCCCTTCTGCTTTTCCTCCGGGCTTGTCCTGGCTCCGCATCACCAACCAGGTCCAGTGTTCTACACCAGCCAACGTCCTGGCCTGGTTCATGCTGGAGGCACATGACGGAGTGGAAAGATCACGGTGTGGGGAGCCAGATGGGGCTGGCCTTGATTTCTGGCTTTGCCACTAACTCAGTCTGTTGGATGTGTTAGATAATTACCTAAGTCTTCAAAGTATGGCGATTTCATCAACTGCGTTGCTGTGTCTCAGGTTAGTTTTTTGTGGGTGTTTGTTTCTTTTGGTTGCTTCACAAATTATTGAAAATACTGAAAATGCTGAAGGGTACTTTGGAAACCCCCAGCTACAAAATGCCTTCTCCTTGGCACCCTCCTCACCCTCATTTTAAAAAGAAGAGAAACATTTTTGATGAGAACAGCGTCTGGAAAACCTTCTCCCCTGCCATTGGAACGCCTTTTTCCCCACAATTGGTTTCTATGTCACACCGTGGATCACTTCTTTTGCCCTCCTTCTTGTCTGTATTCATGTTGGCATCTTTCAATCTGCGTTTTATTGCACTGCGTTTTATTGCTGAATATTTACACCCCAAAACTCTTCATCTTCCCAGAGGAAGTATTTAATACTTTCAGTGTTACCAAATATGTCAATCAAAATGGGAACATGAGTATATTTGAAAAATCACATCAACTTCAGTCCAATATCCTATACCACTTTTATAGTTTTAAAGCAATCCATTCTACATCCATTTTTCCCTAAGTGATTCTGTTCTTGTTTTCTTTTCTCCTAAAGGAAACTATCAATAGCAAGAACACCTGTCTTGCTGTAGTTCAAGGCACTAAAAGCACCTAGTATATCAACAAAGACACCTGTGACCACATTGAGACATATCATGATCCATACAGAACCTAGGCTTTGGAAAGAGCTGGGTTTTAGTCATTTGTGTGCTACTTATTAGCCATGACAATTGTGAATTTTATCACTCCCTTCATATATATATGTGTGTGTGTTTGTGTGTGTGCATATGTGTATAAATGCATGTATACTCATACATATGTGTGTCTGTGGTTTTTGAACAATGCACACATATATGTTTGAGTGTGTGTATATATACATTCATTATATTAATATACATAAATATATACACACACGTATGGTTTTCTGGAGCTTATTTATATCAATCAACATTATGTTAGTAAGATTCACCCATGCTATTTCATGTCACCATTTTCCAGTCATTTTCACAGTATAATATCCTATTGGGTGAATATACCACAATTTACTTTTCCATTGATGGGCACTTGGATTGTTTGTCCTTCAAATTCTTCATCTTATGTATAGGGGAAAAAATAGGAGAGAATACATATTACTTCACAGAATTGCTGTAATCCATATGAAATACTTAGTCCAGTGCTTGGCACGGAGGTTCAAAACCCTAGCCAACTCCTCTCTCTCTCTCTCTCTGTGTGTGTGTGTATGTGTGTGTGTGTGTGTGTGTGTGTGTGTGTGTGTGTGTGTTTAAGACAGAATCTCTCTCTGTCGCCCAGGCTGGAGTGCAGTGGAGTGATCTTGGCTCACTGCAACCTCCTCCTCCCGGGTTCATGCAATTCTCCTGCCACAGCCTCCTAGTAGCTGGGACTACAGGCGTGTGCTACCATGATCAGCTAATTTTTGTAGCTTTAGTAGAGATGGGGTTTCACCATGTTGGCCAGGCTGGTCTCCAACTCCTGACCTCAGGTGATTCACCCACCTCGGTGTCCCAAAGTGCTGGGATTACAGGCTTTAGCCACAGCATCCGGCTGGCCAACTCCCCTCTTGACTCTGGAAACAGACAATGATAAATCTCAATGGCTTGATGAGACAGTAAATCCAACACCAATGTGATAAGTTTTGCTTTTGACTTTCTCCCTCTGCCGTAGTCTGACCCAGTGGTTCTCAAACAGTGGTGATTTTTGCACTCCCAGGCAATGTTTGGCAATGTCTGGCAATGTCTGGAGACATTTGTGATCATCACCCTCAAGGGATGCTACTAGAATCTGGTTCATAGAGGCCAGGGATGCTGCTTAACATCCTACAATTCATAGGACAGCCTTTACAACAAAGAATCACCCAGCCCAAAATGTCAATAATGCCGAAGTTGAGAAGCCCTGGTCAATCCTCACACTGTGCTCATGATGATTCAAGGTGCACCTTGAGCACAAGGAATAGGCCTCCATTCTGTGCACTAAGTGTAGGGAGTGACTGCTTTGAAGAGACTCTGTCCTTGGAGATTGTAAGATATGGAATTTATCTTATGAGTGTCTTGGAGGAGCTAGGAGAACATAAACAAAATTCTCACACAAGAAATCCAAGTTACCCAACCTTCTTTGTTGTAAGTATGATCCCTGATCCCCACTTGTTTTTCTTCCACTGTGGACCCAAAAACAATTGGCTTCCTTCCCTCCCCAGCCTCTCTATATCCAGAACCATGTTCTTCCATTGAGTTCTCCACACCAAGACCAGAGGGATATTCCAAAACCCAGTGCTCTTCCTGTTACCTCCCTGCATGCAGCCCCCTGATGCCTTCATGTCAGCCCTGCATCAAACCCAAACACCTCTGTCTAGCATGCCAGGCTCAACATAGACAGATCACTGTCTACGATCTGACCTCATGGCTCATTCCTTGAAGAACAGCTCTCCCATGCCTCGCCTAATGAACAATTTGCTCTCAAGCCCCGTTCACTTATACATGTCTCCTTTGCCTAGAAAGCTTTTCCTTTCCTGTTTGTAACTAGTTAATTCCTACTCGTACTGAAAGGCTCGATGCCAGTATCACATTCTCCAATAATTCTTTCCTTGTTCCCCCACCACACACTGCTGAGTTCATGGTGCTCTGTGCTTATCTCTGAGTACTTGGCACAAAGGAATGTCATAATTGTCTTGCTGCCCACCAGAGAGTGAGCTTCTTGACAGCAAAGACTGAGACTTCTTATGTTTATTCTTAGAGCTAAACACAGTCCCTGGCACCTAGCTGCTGTCTAATAATGCCTGAGGGATGGGTGGGTGGATGGATGGTTGAATGGAGCTGCTGTTAAAGAAGAAGCAAATCACTGATGAGACTATGGCATTAATGGAAGAGCAAGGAGAACAGCAAGTCGCTTCAGCTTAGCCACCTTTATTGGACAGTTACGTATTTTACCTGATTGGAGAAGTCCCTAAGGAACACAAGCATGCATAGCAAGGGAGCACATACAAGATGACAGAAAAAACCTACATGCAGGAAAGAGACCTGAGATGGTGCGGCAAAGCGGCTCTTCTCAGCTTAATCGCAGCAGAAGACAAGAACATGGAATGTCTCCCTCTCACTGTCCAGAAGGCCTTCACTTAAGTGATCAGGATACTGACATTTCTGATGAGTTCTTTGAGGTGTAAGCAGATGGTGAGTAACAATGCAGAAAGAAAGAGCTCCTAGCTAAGTCATAATGAGCTTTGGGGAGGACACTGCAGTTTTGTCTCTAGCTGGTGGCTTGCTTTGCAAGAATTGAGGGGCTGAAGCCAGTTTAGCAGTTGGCAGGCTTGCTGGCAGCAGGCTGAGCTGCTGCGGCCTCACGGGTGGTTGGACTGATGGGTTTGGCCTCAGTGGGCTGGCAGGGACCCTCTTCTGAGACATCCGTCTTGCAGGGGGTTGAGTCAACACAATCCAGTTGGCTGGAAGTGGATTTTTTGCAATCCCGTTTGCAAGAGTCAGACTCAGTGCAAGATGGGCGGAAGCAGACTGGGCGGTAAGAGTAGGAAGTGACACAGGCTGGGCGGCGCAGGATGGAGTAGCATGGGCGGTAGCAGGCAGGACGGTAGGAGATGGATGTCACGTATGGCTGCCTATAGGTGAGGAGTCCAGAGCAGACTGGGCGGCAGATCGGACGGGAGACCGGGCGGTAGGAAACCATAGCGCTGCAAGGCTGTTTGCTGGAACTGGGTATGTAGAAAGTCCTAGGACAAGTTGGTCGGCAGATGGCAGATGCAGAAGACCCTGCACGGCAGGAAAGAGGTCGGCAGGAAGTAGATGGGCAGGAAACTGGCTCAGGGCAGACAGAATGACAGCGCTTGACTACATAGCAAGTAGGTTGGCATGGACTGGGCACACAGACAGCTGGTGAGCAGGGGCTGGGCTCAGAGCAGATGGGTTGGCAAATACTGGAGACACAACAAGAAGGCTCTTGGCAAGTGTTGGGGACACAAGGTTGCTCGCACGGGCTCTGAACACAGCAGACAGGGTGGAGGCCAACTGGCTCACAGACCAGAGCCACACAGGTAGCTGGCTGGCAGATCCTAGACTCTGAGCAAGATGGCTCACAAGGGCTGGGGTCACAGCAGACAGCCTGGCAGCTACTGGTCACAGAGCAGGTAGGTGTCGGGCACACCGGCTGACAGCAGGCAGGCTCACAGACCACAGGTTGGCAGGAACTAGGCAGGGTGCAGACAGCTGAACAGCAGCTGGGCTCACAGACAACTGGCTGGCAGCAGCTGGATTTGCAGAGGACAGGCTGGCAGGAAGTGGGCACACAGAGGACTGGTTGGCAGGAAGTGGCCTCAGAGCCTACAGGTTGGCAGCAGCTGCTCACGGAGCAAGAAGGCTCACAAACATCAGGCTCACAGCACACAGGTTGGCAGCAGCTGCTCACAGAGCAAGAAGGCTCACAAATAGCAGGCTCACAGCACACAGATTGAGCACAGCTGCTCACGGAGCAAGAAGGCTCACAAATGGTGGCCTCAAAGCACACAGGTTGGCAACAGCTGCTCACAGAGCAAGAGGGCTCACAGGTGGTGGCCTCACAGCACACGGGTTGGCAGCAGCTGTGCACAGAGCAAGAAGGCTCACAGATGACAGGCTCACAGCACAGGGGTTGGGCACAGCTGCTCACAGGACAGGAGGGCTGATAGCACTGTGGCCCACAGCTGGATGATCCACAGCTGTCTTGACAAGTCACCAGCTGCCATGTCTGGCTCTGGCAGGAACTGGGCAGGCAGATGGGGCCTCCACAGCTCACCTCAGTGGAGCAGAGAGAAATGGCTGGCACGGAGAAGCATTTCCTAGAACAGCAACTGCCAGGCATGATGGAGGTGGCCGTGCTTCCTTGTGCTGAGTGCAGAGAGGTCGCTACCTGACTGTGACAGCTCCCTGAGGCCCTCACTTTTATACCCCCTCACTTGTGTGTTCTGTTTGGGACTACTGCATCTTTTCCTCATTGTTGTTTGGGCCAGTTTGCAGAGGAACATCTTATTATACCACCATTTGTTGATCTGGAAGCTGTTTACCTACCCATAAAGAAGCTGTTTATTTATTGATGTGCTAAATTTTGAATCCTCAGAGCTACAGGTAGTCTTGGAAGAAGGATCCTCACCTCCAAACTGGATAATCGGTATTTCTGAGCATTGTGAACAGGGAAAGAAGAATGAAATTTATTATTTATCCACCTTCTAGTCTTCCATACAAGGCCTTGGGCTGGGTTCAGAGGATGCCACAGGAATAAGACCTATTCACCCATTCTCTTGGATCTCGCTGTCTAGTGGGCAGATAAGCATGCAGACAAACTCACTGCAATACAATGATAAGTTCAACAATAGACATACAGAGTTTAATTGAGAGGAGAGATGATGAACTCAGTTGGGAAAAGAACAACTGGGCTGGATTTTAAATGACTGCACCTTACAGCAATGATCTTACTTAAAACCACCAGCAACCCCATGAGGCAGAGATTTTTCTCCACCATTAGAAATGAATAAATGGGCCAGGAACCATGGCTCACGCCTGTAATCCCAGCACTTTGGGAGGCTGAGGCAGGCGGATCACCTAAAGTCAGGAGTTCGAGACCAGATTGGCCAATATGGCAAAAACCCAACTCCACTAAAAATACAAAAATTAGGCAGGCATGGTGGCACACACCTATAATCCCAAATGCTTGGGAGGCTGAGGCAGGAGAATCACTTGAACCTGGGAGGTGGAGGTTGCAGTGAGCCAAGATCAAGCCACTGCACTCCTGCCTGGGTGACAGACGGAGACTCTGTCAAAAAAAAAAAAAAAAAAAAGAAAGAGAGAAAGAGAGAAAGAAAGAAAGAGAAAAGAAAGAAAAAAGAAAGAAAGAAAGAGAAAGAAAGAAAGAAAGAAAGAAAGAAAGAAAGAAAGAAAGAAAGAAAGAAAGGAAAGAAAAGAAAGAAAAGAAAGAAAAAAGAAGAAATGAAGAAATGGGGGCAAAGGGTCAGAAAGTTTCAGTCACTTGCTGAAGATCACACACAACCTGTCCCTGATCTAAGGCTGCTGTCCTTCCTTCTCACCAACCTGTCTAGACCTACCTTTCTCAGAAGTCTTCGTCAAAGTCACTGCCATCCTCCATGCTATCACATGAGCATAGAAAATTGGCGTGACCTGTCCCTGGAAAGTATGTGACCCAGCCTTTCTGCTCCTCCTCAAGCATTCATTAGACCTCCAGGGTCTTCCTTGCTTTTAATGATTTTGACAGTTCCTTTTAAAAAAACAAAAAAGTCTGCAAGACCCAAAGGGTAAAGAGTAAAAACAAGAGACTTCTCAAGTGTGTCTCTCAAAGACTTTGTGAACAAAAGACTCATCTTTGCTACTCTTGAGACAGATGAAAGGAGAAATGAATCCTAGGTTTCTGAATACCAGGATTTAACATCTTGCTCAGTGAAGGGCCTACTTTGCCTTCGCCATATGTTTTCATCAACACAAAAGGCAGGCTCTCGCTTGGAAAAGCTGAGCCATTCTGCCATCCATTGTGCCATCCATTCATCCCTCCCTTCATTTATTAATTCATGCAATCATTGACTCAGTTTCTCTTTTATTTATGCACTCAACTCAGCCAACACTGGGTTCTGTGTGATGGATACAAAAAGAGTGAGTTGCAATTCTGGCCACAAGGAGCCCAAGTTTAGAAAAGAGACACATCTATAAGCAAATATGGTACAGAATGCAAGTGTTGTGAAAGAGGGATGCAGGGGGTGGCTGCAGCAGAGAGAGATCGCTGGCATGGAGAGGCATTTCCTAGAACAGCATCTGCCAGACATGGTAGAGGTGGCCATGCTTCCTGTGAGTGCTGAGGGGTCACTGCCTGACTATGACAGCTCCCCGAGGCCCTCACTTTGGAGGCACCCAGGAGAGATATTGACATGGTTTTTGGAGGCTGGGCATGGTGGCTCACACCTGTAATCCCAACACTTTGGGAGGCTGAGGTGGGTGGATCACTTGAGGTCAGGAGTTCACGACAAGCCTGGCCAACATGGAGAAACCCCATCCCTACTAAAAATACAAAAATTAGCTGGGCATGCTGGCATGTGCCTGTAATTCCAGCTACACTTGGGAGGCTGAGGCAGGAGAATTGCTTGAATCCGGGAGGCAGAGGTTGCAGTGAGCCAAGATGGCACTAAGGGCGACAGAGCGAGACTCTGTCCCAAAGGAAAAGAAAAAAAAAGACATGGTTTTGGGGGAATTAGAGAAGCCTTTTCAAGTAATATGAAGGCTCAAAGAGAGTGGACAAAAAGGGGGTCATAAAGGCAGGAAAAAGATAAGATGTGGAAATCAAAGACATAGAGCACATAACATTTGGGAAGCAGCAAATGGTTCAACACAGCCAGGATGAAAAGCAAAGGGGATAGGAGGAAAAAGCAGTGGGGAAAGAGGGGTTACTAGGCACCCAATAGTGAAAGGTATTGTGGACCATGATTAAGAATTTGTATTTTTTAAATGATAATGAGGGTTTAAGCAGGGGACTAACTTGATCAGGGTAGCCCTTTCAGAAGGATGTGTGCCCTCTCTCTGGATGTGGAGAAGGGAGGGTGAGGGCAAGTCTGAAGGAAAGGAGACCATTAGGGGTCTGTGGCAATTACTCAGAAGTTTCATGGCAACAGCCTGAACTGGGCAGGTTCAGAGACCTGAGAGACGGGTCACGGTGGTTGAAAATGGAAGATTAGGAAGAGGGAGTGCCATTCTTTTAATGTGGCTCTCAAGGAGTGGGCAAAGAAGACTTTGGACAGGCCTGCAGAGGGAAACACAGGGGAGCTGCTGAGACCCTTCTCTTTTCCATTCACTTCTCTTCCTCAGCTAAACCAGCAGAGAATGGAAGTCCGCCCCACAAACAAATTTCTCATAAACTCTCTCAGCCGAGAAACTCATCCATTGTGCTGGAATGTCATCTCTTCGAAGAATCCTTCCTGCTAAATGAAAAGGCAGGTCATTCAACTATGTAGCCCATTTCTACTTTATTCTTTTTTATAGCTCTTTTCACCCCTTGACCTCATATAAGCACCATGAGGGCAAGGACCTTCTCTATTCACAGATGTATACCCAGCACCCAGAGCAGCAGCTGATACATTGGAGGCACACAATTAGCATTTATTGAGTGAATAAATGAGAACCTCTGTAGATAGCTAAGAAGGGCAAGCCTATATCAGTAATTCAAAAATCACTACCTCCACTCATGCATCCAGGAGGCATGACCATGAGCAATAGAATAATCAGCTCTGAATCACAACTATTCAATGCAGACTCACTGGTCTCTGGACAAGTGTGTCCCATTGGCAGCTCCTGCTCTGGCTGTGGCTTTGTCTTGGGGGTTAAAAAGCCAGTTCCTAAGATGCCAGTTCCAGCCAGAGTGAAAATGGCTCAAATAGTAGAGTCTGAAACTGAACCAGGGCAGAGTCAAATCTCAGGTTCTCTCCAAAAGAAGACACTAATAATACTGCTGGGTTCATAAATGAAAGAAAAAAATGAAAACATAATGAGCTACCACTATACACCTGTTGGAATGTATAAAAAGACTGATAATATTAAGTGTTAGCAAGGACATAGACACTGGAACTCTCAGACATTGCTGGTTGGAATACAAAATGCTGTGGCCACTTTGCAAAACAACTCGGCAGTTTCATGTAAGGTTAAGCATTCACTTACCATTTAAACAGCCATCCAATTGCTAGGTATTTATCCAAAATAAAGCATATATTCACCAAAAAAAAAAAATTCTACGAGAATGTTCATAGCAGCTTTATTGATAATAGCCAGAAATGCAAAAGAATCCAAATGCCCATAAGCAGATGAATATATTTTTAATGTAGTTTATCTATACAATGGTATACTATTCAGTAGGAAAAAAATGAATTATTGATACCTGCAACAATGAATACATACAAAACATGATAGGCAAAATGAAAAATAGTTCGTACTGCATGATTTATATGAAATTCTAGACATGGTGAAATCTATAGTAACATAAAGAACAGATTGATGATTGCCAGGGTCTGGGGATGGGGGAGGAACTGACTGCAAGGGCAAACTGGGAATTCTGGGGGTGATGGAAAGTTCCATAAAGATCTTGAGTGCAGTGGTGGTTATATAAGTATACACAAATGTCAGATCACATCATACTGTTCACTAAAAATGGGAACTTTTTATTATATGTAAATTATATTTCAATAAAGTTAACCATAAAAAACGAAACAAAATTTTTTTTTTAAAGAAAAAGGTAAAAGCAACATAATCCCAGTTTTATTCATAAATATGCTTAGAAAAGAGTCTGGAAAGCTTATCAGTAATAAACTGAGTGGTGAGCCTTCAGAATGCTATATTCTTTATATGTTTCTGTATTTTTTCATTTTTTAGAGTTCATTGCTATGCTTATAATCAGAAAAAATTTGTTCTTTGTCAAATGAAACATCGCTTTGTAGGCATAAAAATAAATACTATTTTTCCAGGGCAAGAGCAAAATTAGTTTTACTACACACACAGCTTAAGATCACTTTCAACAAGAGGTTGAATCAACTGTCTTTTGAGTTTTAACCTCCCAGGTGGACCCACATACCTCGGCTGGGCCCTACCTAGCAGAGGTATACTCACTCTCTCCTCCTTAGGACTCAGGCAGAAGAAATGTAGCTGGTTCCAGGTAAGACAACCTAGCACAGAAAAGTGAGACTGGGCCAACCATGAGGCTGAAAGAAGGAACTGTGCTGCACAGAACATCCTCAGAAACTGTGAATTCACTAGCTTTGCCATTAGAAATCCTTTCCATTCAGAACCAATCTTGTTTTACCAAAGCCTCCTCTCCGACTTTGCCAGAAAATTCTGATCAAGCCTGAAGCCCTCCTGCAGAGCCATCCTAGGAGAACTGTAGTGCAGAAGAAAGCCATGCCCCTCAATCGCCATTAAATGTGGCCAGCATCAGCATTCACCCAGGAGCTTTTAAAAATGCAGGTCCCTAGGGACTCTAGGCCCTAGAGCTAATGGGTAAAATCTCCAGTGATAAAACCCAAGGATCTATATTTTTAAAAGCTTTTCAAGTGACTCTCATGCAGCACACGGAAGCTTCCGTCTAGATCTATGGTTCTCAAACTTCAGTGCATAAGAATTATCTAAGGTTCTTGTTAAAAACACAGATTCCCAGGCCACATTTTGGTGGATTCTGATTCTGTATGTCTTAGGGAAGGCCTCAGAATCTCCAGTTTTAACAAGCTCCCAGGTGATTCTGATGCAGGTGATCCACAAACCACATTTCAAAAACCCTAAGGCAGATGCCAGAGTGAATTTTTCTAACCCAGTCCTCAGCAGGAGGTCAAGGAAGAGGCAAGAGAACTAATTAGGTTATGCCAGCATGCTCAAATTTATTAAGGCTCACAAAGAAGGTGGACTTTTTTTGCATCTCAAAAGCAGCAGAAAGCCAGGGCAGAGGATCAGTCCCAAAGACGCCTTGAAGAAGAGGATGTCTTATAGTACAAGACATTGAACTTCACGTGAATAAATAAAGTATTGGGGATTCACCCTTGAGCTTGGGATCACTTTGTTGTGACCGAGTTTCAATGTTTCATCAGAGTATGGCTCTTGTCCTCAGTGCCTTGAAATACCAGAGCAGGCATTGGAGAACAAGCCCTCCTCTACAAATCACAGAAAGACAAGACACTGTCTTGCAGGTATGGAAGGTTCTGGACACGAGGGACTGTCCCCCTGTAGCAGATGGAGGCTTTCGGTGGGACTGCATCAGTGGTGGAGGGAAAGGTCTTCATTTTGTGTCGCATATAGGTGTGGGCTGGCAGCACACAGGCCCACAGCACCCGGAGCCGCAGCAACTGGACCCACAGCAACTGGATCCACAGCAGCCACCCCCGCAGCCTCCGCAGCCAGATCCACAGCAAGACGATCCGCAGCAGCTGCCCCCGCAGCCAGAGCCCCCGCAGCCAGAGCCCCCACAGCCAGAGCCGCCGCAGCCACAGCAGGAGCCGCAGCAGCCACAGCAGCCACAGCAGGCCGGCTGACAGCAGCACTCTTCACAGCAGTTTTGCTCCTGGGTGCAGCAGGTGAAGCAGTCCCCCGGGCAGCACCCCATGGTCCGGGCCCGTCAGCTCGCAGGTCAGTAATGCAGCCAGAGTTCCCCACGACTGACCGTGGCCAGCCAGCTGGATGGTTGCTTTTATATCCCCTCACCCAGGCACAAGGGATGGGATGTTTTCTTTGTTATTATTTATGCAAGTTTCCATAAGACCGGCTCATTAACAGGCTGTTTATTTTCCCGTCCTGAGTACCTCAACTCATAAAAACGCCCCACTCCTGCCAACTGCTGTTTATCCAGAGGGTAAAAATACATCTTCGAAAAGACCTGTCATCATGGCCAGGCATCTGCCAGCTGTCATTAGCCCAGGTTGGAGATGGGAAGGGGAAGCTGGCCACAGCCTCTGGCTCTGGAATGAGGGGCTCACCTCCCACATCTTCACAGGTTGGCGATGGACCCCATCTTCCATGGATGCTAGTCCTGGAAAGGCAGACTGGCAACAGCCGAATGCCCTGTTCCCCCTGACACCAGTGGAGGCTACTGAGAACGCCTGGTCACGTGGCTCCTCCCAGGTGGAAATGGCATCCTCATCCCGGTTCATGTGAGCCAGGCAGATGTTTGTGTCTGTGTGTGGTATGGGGAGTGTGCCACACGTTTAGGCTTGGCCGGTGAGCATCAATCATGAGTAATAACTGCCCTGTGAAACAGAGAGACTCATCGTAAAGCTGCAAGAAGCTGGTAAGGCATGGTCTGTCTCGGCTGCAAGGTGAGCTGAATACTTGCACTTCTCTCTAAATAGGTGGGAAGAACAGAGATCAGAACCGACTACCCACCCCCACTCCAGCCCCAGGCCTTTCCTTGACGGGGGAAGGAAGAGATGCAGGAGGAGGAAGAAGAGGAGAAGGGGAGGAAGAAAGGAAAGAAGAAAAGAAAGAAGAAAGCAGGAAGGAGATCAGTAAATACCCAAAATGCTACATTAAAATGGGAATGTAACGCACTTTTTTTAAAAGAGCTCCAACCTTATAGACCATCTGGCAGAAGGAGAAATTAGAATACAAAATACCCAGAGTGTCATCTCAAGGAATAAAATGCCTTTGCAAGGAGTCTAAAATCTACAGATGGTTCAGGTCCATGTGTAAATTTTGAGATGGGTCAAAATTTCTGTCTCTTTCTTGGGCTTTGGTACCTTGTTCTCCTCTTGGAGTGCCCATGGCAGCCCTGGAGCTGGAATACAACATCTAGTAGGGGTAGAGGACAGAAGATAGGGGTGGGGTGGGAGTGGAAGGAGGGATGGGAGTAAGGATCTGGATCAAGGGATCTAGTCCTTCCCTTTTCATTTCCCTTTCTTTTTAAGATGGGCTAGAAGTAAGACAGCCTCTAAGAAGGGCTAGAGGGATTAAGGACAGGGTGGGGGTCGGGAGGGTAAATGATGAATGAGTTACTTGGATCTGATATGATACTCAATACTTCACAGGATATGGAATTTTAGAGCTGGGAAGAACCCCTGAAACATCATCTGGTCCAGGGTTTTATATCAGAATTGCCTAAAAGGGGGCCTTTAGAAAAATACAGATTCCCAAACTGTATCCCAGTCCTTATGATAAATCAGAATGTATGCTTATGAGAGCTTGAGAAGCTATATATTTTAAACTTTCTCAGGTAACTCGGGTTACATTAGGAAACACTGATATAATCTAATCCTATCATGACCATCACTGCCAAGCACTTGTGTTTTACAGAAGATGATACCAAGGCCCAGAGATGACACATCCGTGGTAGATTGGACCCATGGCCCAGATGTTCTCCCTCCTGGTCCACTGTTTCTTCCACTGTACCACATCCACAGATGGGCACCTCTCAGTGAGCACCCACCTCTCAGCAATGTCTATGGCAGACACGTCCTTTTTTTTGAGATGGAGTCTCACTCTGTTGCCCAGGCTGGAGTGCAGTAGCTTGATCTTGGCTCATGGCACCCTCTGCCTCCCAGGCTCAAACGATTCTCCTGCCTTAGCCTCACAAGTAGCTGGGATTACAGGCATGCACCGACAAGCCCAGCTAATTGTTGTATTTTTAGTAGAGACGGGGTTTTGCCATGTTGGACAGGCTGGTCTGGATCTCCTGACCTCAAGTGATCTGCCCGCCTCGGCCTCCCGAATTGCTGGGATTACAGGCGTGAGCCACCACACCCGGCCGACACGTCCTTTTACATATTTATTTATTTTAATAAGAGGTCAAGCATTCCCAGGATAAAAGGTACAGAAGAGTAGAAAGTCTTCCTCATCTTCCAAAGTCTCACCATTCAGTTCTCCTGCCTCTCACCCACCCCCTCGCTGCTCCCATAATTACTTAACCCCTCTGTACCTGAATTTCTTCATCTATAAAACAGAAATTAGGATAATAATAGTGCCAGTTTCATAGAGCTGTTTTGATTAAATTAGTAAATATAAATGTATACATATTGAACACTTGGTTGTTTGAACAACTTGAAAATACAAATTCTCAAACTTTTATATTTAACAATTCATATACTCATGAGCATTTACTCAGATTAAGTACAACATTCAGTGTGCAACTCAAATTATACACTATGATTTCAATTGTGTAAATGTACATGTCATGATGAGGACTTGAAGTCCTCATCATGGTGGTGTCATTTTTCTTCTGCGATTTCTTTCACTGTTGGTCTGTCCACACAAATTGGGCAGCAGTGGGGACTTTTTATATTTACTGCACCCAGGGTAGGGTTATTACTGTAGAAATGCAGAGAGAATGACTTAGGTCAATGCTTAGCTTATACAATTCAAAGTAGACTTTTGCAATGCAGGGGAGTGGGTGGTCAGATGACCAGGTCCATCTAGCCTCCTGGATGGGGTAATGAGAGGATATAGAATTGGTGGACTAAAGATCAGAGAGAACTCCAATATCTTAGTTGATGCCATGAGAGGGATGATAGGGCCAAGAGTAAGAGAGAACTATGTATATTTCAGCAAATGCCCACCATGAACCTGTTGCCAGCCTCTAGAAGGCTATGAAATTTCCATTGCATTCAAACATAACACCCCTCAAAGCTCGGACACCATCTCCAGATGAAGGTTGGGAGGGAGAAATCCTGAATGATTTCTGTGTTTACATAGAACTGACTTCTATTTTTTTCCCCCATAAGATGGAATGAGGGTTTGAAATAAGTTTAAGCAGTCTCAGAGAAAAATAAAGTTATATATTTTTAACATATCTTAGAACATGAATTTTGAAATTTGTAACTAATATATGTTATTATATATTTATATATGTATATATCTTTATGGATACTTATCTACATTAATATAAATATTTACATGCAGATCTTTGAAAAAACACTAAAAGGAAAACTAAAATATTAGCAGTAAATGTATTTATCGTGGCATGAAAAATGATTTTTATTTTCTTCTCTTTTTTTGTATTTTTTAGAAATTTGCAGTGTGTAGGTATGAAATTTATAATGTGAACATTTTAGTATTATTATTATTTGAACACAGTGTCAAAGGCAAATGAAAACATGGGAACAATACAAGTAACTCATAGACAAAGCTTGCTTTCATTTTCTATTTAACAAAGGATTTCCATCAATCAAAGAGAAAGACCAGCAACCCAATAGAAAAATTGACAATGGAAATGAAAAGATAATTCATGGAAGGGGAATATGAATAGCATTTGAGCATATGAAATATTGCTTAGTTGCATTCACAATAACAGAAAAGCAGATTAAAACTATTCCAAAATCCTATCTGTTACCAGATTTGCAAAGTCATATCTTTTGATAACACATTGTATAACAAGGAATGAAGAGACAGATAGTCTCACACATTGCTGATGAGAGTGTAAATTGGTACAACTTTTATGGCAATATCCATCAAAATTACCAATGCAAAAACTAACTGATCCAATAATTTATATTCTGAGAGTTTATGACAGGGGTATATCAAGATATATATAAAACGATGTAAGTATACAGTATCTGTTGAAACATGGCTACAGAATCAACACTATCAAACTACCAACATCATTTTTAACAGAATTTGAAAAAACTATTCTAAATTTCATGCGGAACCAGAAAAGATTCCAAAGAGCCAATGCAATCTGAAGCAGAAAGAACAAAGTGGAAGGCATCACATTACCCAATTTCAAACTACACTGTAAGGCTACAGTAACCAAAACAGCATGGTACTGGTACAAAAACAGACATATACAATGGAACAGAATAGAAAATCCAGAAATAAAGCTGCTCACCTACAGCCATCTGATCTTTGACAAAGTTAACAAAAATAAGCATTGGGGAAAGGACTCCCTACTCAATAAATGGTGCTGGGATAACTGGCTAGCCATATGCAGAAGAATTAAACAACCTCTATATTTCACCATATAGAAAAATTAAGTCAAGATAGATTAAAGATTTAAATGTAAGGCCTCGAACTATAAGAATCCTAGAAGAAAAACTAGGAAACATCATTCTGAACACTAGTCTTGGGAAAAAATGTATTACTAAGTTCTCAAAAACAAATGCAACAAAAACAAAAATTGACAAGTGGGATCTATTTAAATGAAAGAGCTTCAGCACAGCAAAAGAAACTATCAAGAGAGTAAACAGATAACCTATAGAATGGAAGAAAATATCCACAAACTATGCACCCAACAAAGATCTAATATCCAGAATCTATGAAAAACTTAAACAATTCAACAAGGAAAAAACAAATGACCCCGTTAAAAAATGGGCAAAAGACATGAACAGACACTCTCAAAAGAAGACATGCAAGTGGCCAACAAACGTGAAAAAATGCTCCACATCATTAATTATCAGAGAAATGCAAATCAAAATCACAGTAAGATACCATCTCACACCAGTCAGAATGGCAATTACTAAAAAGTCAAAAAACAACAGATGTTGGTGAGGGTGTAGAGAAAAGGGACCGCTTATGTAAATTAGTTCAGCCACTGTGGAATGCAGTTTAGAGATTTCTAAAAGAACTTCAAATAGAACTACCATTCAACCCAGCAATCTCATTACTGGGTATATTAGTCTGTTCTTGCACTGCTATGAAGAAATGCCTGAGACTGGGTAATTTAGAAAGAAAAGAGGATTAATTGGCTCACAGTTTCATAAGCTATACAGGAAGCATGATGCAGACATCTTCTCAGATTCTTGGGAGGCCTCAGAAAACTTACAATCATGGCAGCAGGCAAAGGGTAGCTGGCACTTCACATGGCCAGAGCGGGAGGAAGAGAAATAGTGGGGAGATGCTATACACTTTTAAATGACCAGATCTCACTCACTATCACAACCAAGGGGGCTGGTGCTAAACCATTCATCAGAAATCACCCCTGTGATCCAATCACCTCCCACCAGGACCCACCTCCAACACTGGGAATTACAACTGAACATGAGATTTGGGCAGGAACACAAATTCAAATCATATCACTGGGTATACATCCAAAAGAAAATAAATCCTTCTACCAAAAATCACACATCCACTTATATGTTCATTGCAGCACTATTCACAATAGCAAAGACATAGAATCAGCCTAAATGCCCATCAGCAGTGGACTATATAAAGAAAATGTGGCACACGTACACCATGGAATACTACCTGGCCATAAAAAAAATCATGTCATTTGCAGCAACATGGATGCAGCTGGAGGCCATTATCCTAAGTGAATTAGTACAAGAACAGAAAGCTAAATACCATGTGTTCTCACTTATAAGTGGGAGCTAAACAGTGGATTCACATGGACGTAAATATGGCAACAACAGACACTGGGGACTATGAGAGGGGAAAGGGAAGGACGGGGGCAAGGGTAGAAAAACTAACTATTGGTTGCTATGCTCACTACCTGGATGATCAATTGTACCACAAACCTCAGCCTATATACCCAGGTAACAAACCTACATATATACCCCCTGAATCCAAAAGAAAAGTTGAAATTATTTTTTTAATTACTCTCCACAAAAATTGTCCTCATTTGTATTCACTTCACAGTGCCTTCGCCAATATTAGTTATTATTTTTAAAATCTCTTTGTCAATTGGGTAGGCCAATTATGAAGTCTCATTATAGTATTTATTTGTACTTAGTAATTGTCATTGCATATTTTTATAGTCCACTGTTATTTTCTTTTTAGAAATTATCTGCTCATTCTAATTAGCTACCCATCTTTCCCACCTTACTTATATGAACTTATTTTATGCCAAGTATATTAACTTTTCGTTGTGTCACTCACACATGTTGCAAAATTTGTTCCAGGTTGTATCACTTTCTTTTAGTTGTGCCTATATTTTTATGCACAGAAATTTCTTTCTACGTAGGGAAATCTTTTTTTCCTAGTGTTTTATGTTTCAAAAGTTCTTCTCCATCCCCAAATCAGATTGCTTTATTTTCATCTATTTTATGGTTGTATTTTTTATACTTAATGCTGCTATCCACCAGGAATTTACTTTGGTTGTGTGGCAGATACTGCTTTACAAAAAAAAATTCTAGTTTTCCTAATTGGGTAACTTGACTGCCTATTAAATGAAGTTTGCTGACAAGATCCTGCCTCTACAAAAAATTAAAAAATAAAAAATTAGCTGGGTGTGGTGGTGCATGCCTGTAGCCCCAGCTACTCAGAAGGCTGAGGCAGGAGGATGGCTTGAGCCTAAGAGCTCAAGGCTGCAGTGGCTGAGCTCAAGGAGCCATGATCAAGCCACTACACTCCAGCCTGGGCAATGGAGCGAGACCCTGTCTCTAATAAATAAAAAAAAAACAGTTTCTGTACAAGAAAGAACAGAATGTAGAGATCAAAAACGCAATCATGTCGTCTATTCTGGCGGCCTCTAGTGTTCATCTCATGATATTACACAAGCAGCTTCTAGTGTTTCCTTTAGAAGCACTCACAAGACAGGCTCTGACACTAGATTCACCAGGAGCAACTCAACGAAAATTTGGTTTGATGAGAGAAGCTTATTATATTTACATGGAACTAATTTAAACCATGCATCCAATTAACGATCTCTTAGCAAAGGAGGCACATTACCAGTCCCTCCCACATGTCAGGCCCTGCTGTGAGCACTTTATACGTGTTTTCTTAGTTAATGCTCAAGATAGCTCAACACAAGTATTACTATCCATATTTTGTACATGAAGAAACTGGAGCTCATGGTGATCAATTACTTTACCCAGATGATGGAGAGGCTTGGATTTGAACCCAGATCTGTCTGTTTCTGAAGCCCATCTTCCCTCCTCTGTGTCTGGCTTTCTGAGAGAAACACAGAAAATTGCAAAGGCCCTGAGGCAGGAGCATGATTGGCATGCTTGAGGCCCAGAGGGGAAGTCTGCATCTGGTCTGGTCTGGTCTGGTGTGAGCAGGGGAGAGCGGCAGACAGCTCAGGGGAAGAAGAAGGCCCAGGTTCAATGACCTGAGACCGTTGCAAGGCTCTAGCTGTCACTCAGAGGAGATGGAGAGCCAGCAGAGGGTCCTGGGTAGAGGAAGGCTCAGCTGTGGCTCAGGTGTTAACCACCCACTGCCCTCTGTCCTCTGCCTTCAACCCTCAACTTTTTGCCTCTCCACTCCACCATGCTGGGTGGGGAGGGCTGAAGTTAGGGAGCACCCATAGATGTTCTGATGCTGGCCCTGGGACCCAGGGGTGAGAGTGATGAGGAACTGGCTGCACACATGAGTAGGGCAGCCGGATCTGGCCAGAGAAGCAACACATGCACCCTTTACCTTGGACTCCTCACCCTGGCTCCCTCTGAGTTGCAGGGATGCTGAGCTGGGCTGCCAGCGGACATGGGGCCTGAGTATGCTGACATCTACAAAGGCACTGATAGCCTTGGGATTCTGCAGTGAATCCTCACCCCCTAAAGCACCAGTCTCAGCTCAAGGATGGGTTTTGCCCTTTGAAAGGCCTTTCTGAGGCAAGATGTGTCTACCTGGCTCCGGCCAACGTCCTTTTCAGGGCCAGAACTCCTCCCTGGCGCCCCTGCAGGTCCAGCCCACAGTCGTTGTTAGGCCAGAGGTGTGTAGCCCATCTAGGGAGAGTGGCTCATCTAGGGAGCGGGTGGGAATGGAGAGAGGGCTAGGTCAGGCCTCTGGGCTCTCAGCAGTTCTGTCTCCAAGTTAGCACAAGAGGAGGGGGGCAGCCTGAGGGTCTGGCCCTGTCCACTTTCTGAGATCCAAGGGTTGTGGCCACAGGGTGAGGGGATGCCTGGTCCAGCCTGGGTGCAGTTGTCTGGCAGGTCTCTGAGGGCCCACCTGCCCATCTTCTTCCCCATTCCCCATGGGGAAGGGCATGGGGAGAATGAGGGCTGTGGCCCTGGGGGAATTGGGGAGAAGATGGGCAGGGCCATGTTCTGGGCATCTCACGATGAGACCAGGGAGGCAGCAGAGCTTGTGGCTAAAGGCCCTGGATCTGGTGCTGGGAAGGAATCTGGGGCCAGGTAGGAGCCCAGCCTGGAGCTGATCCCTCGGGGGTCATAAGATGGAGAAACAGAGGATCCCAGGGGAGGTGGGGTGGGAGTGAGCTCATGGGCTGTGCCACTTCTGAAACGCACCCCAAAGGAGCCGATGGTCTGGTGAGGATGACAGATAGGGTGGGGCCAAAAACACCAACTCACCTGGGACTCATCAGCAGCGTCCCAGCAGAGGGAGCCAGTCAGTCCCCAAGGTTCTGCATGGCTTTCCAGAGACTCTACTTCCAGTTGGCTTGGACAGCACGGTGGGCAGAAAGTGATGGGGGAGACCGACTTGAGGCAGGCAGGACAGTGGGGGAGGACAGTCAGGCGCCCCAATCCCAGCTGCTGCAGTGTCTGGGACCAGGCTGAGGGCTGACAGCCAAGGGCTCCAAGAGCCAGGTGAGGCTGGAGGTGGGGCAGGGATGCCATCCTGGCCATCTGTGGGGTCCTCGGTCACCCACCTCACCCTTGGAATCTCCCCAGCAGCCGTCGGCAGCCCAGTTAAGAGAGCAGACAAGGCAGGCATGTGAGCAGATCTGGGGAGTCTCACTCGAGGGTTCTGACAGGACAAGGATCAAAGAAGGGCCAGGGTGGCTGGGGAAACATTCACTGTCTCTGGGCTGGACAGGATGGCAGAAATTGGGGAGCAAGCAGGGTGGGTGGCTGGGGTGCAGGGAGAGGCGGGTGGACGCCGGGAGGTCAGACCCTGTGAGGGCTTGGGAATGTCGGATGGGATGGGCCCTGGGTGCACCCTGGGTACACCAGGCAGGTCTCAGGCCAGGCTCCCTAAATCCCAGCGGGGTGATGTGGTCACTCCCTGAGGGACTCCTGTCAGGGCCCGGCCACCCACCCTGGGCGGCACCTGTCCCATCTCGGGCTGACTTTTCTCAGCCACCCTGGCCAGGAGATCTCCACTTTCAGTGAAGGTACCTTCCTGTGTCGCCAACTTGTCTGGAGCCTTTAGAATGTCTCTGCTGAGGGCCCCACAGAAGCCCAGGTCTGAACGGATATCCCCAGGGCTACACAGGTACCCCCAGGCCCCGAGTGAGACACCTTTTATCCCCATCAACAGAGGGCATCTTATCCCCCCGTGGCTGCCCTCTGTGTCCTGGAGCCACACCCTCTGGCTCTGATTCTGTGCAGCTGACTGTCCCCTCCCTGAGAGTCCTCCTGCCCTACTGCTGGCCAGGCTCCAGCTGCCCTTGGTGCCCACAGAGGGGTCGATGAAGCCCAGATGGCAGCATCTCCCCTTCCCGTGTCCCCTGGCCCAACCCCACTTCCAGGAGACGACCACAAAACCCAGCACCCACCCAGTTCTTCCCGCCCTCTGTCATAGCCTCAAAGTCAGCCTTGCCCTCCCAGCACCCTGGCCCAGGAGGCCTCCAGGAGCACCTCCAGCCAGGCTCCAGGGGATGTTCCCACCCCTCTTCCCTAGGGCCAAGGCCACATGGTGGGGTCACCAGGTGGGAGGGTGGGAGGCCTGGTGTTCATGGGCCTCTGCAGCTGCCCAGCAATTCCAGCTGACAGCTCCACATCTTGGGAACAGGCTCTGATTTCATGATGGGCTGGGGGCTTCTCAGGATTCCACAGCCCAAATGGCACAAGGGTCCAGGGGCTCCAAGACCACCAGGAGCATGTGGTACCCACATCACACCCCAAGACCATGAGGTACTCAGTGAGTTTATGGTCCCCTCGACTCTTCCCTAGAGGCCCTGCATCCCATGGGGCCAGAGGAGTGGGGGGTGCTGGAGCCCCTCGTGGGGCTGGTGAGAGGCTGAGTCCCAGCCAGGGCCTGACCTGGGACGTGGGGTTCTCCATGCGCTGGGAGTTGGGTTTCCTTTCCTGCCCTGGAGGAGACAGAGGCACAGGGACAGGGGCCCAGCTCCTGCAGAGCAGGGCTGAGAGCAGTGTGTCCACTGGGAATGCAGGAAGGGGGAAGGTGTTGTGGGGAGCCCTGGACACCACCCAGTGTTCTGCACTTGGGGAAGGGTCTTCAGAGGGCCCTAGAAGAGGGAGGTTTTTAAGGCAGGCCAGGGGGCCCTGAGCACCTCTGTTCCTCCTGTCGGGACATGGAAGGGCTATGCCCTCGAGGTTCCTCATTAGCTTGGCTTCTCCAGAGGGTGATCGATGGGGTAAGGAGGCACAGGGAGACCGTGGCTCAGGAACCCTCCTTGCCCTGCAGTGCCCTACTCCCCCAGCCCAAGGGTCTGGTTCACCCCCAACCCACAGGAGGCTCAGGCAGGTCCCTGTAGGACACACAAGCAAGGCCCTCTCCCCAAGAGGGGTCATCCCCCAGCAGAGGCCAGGGCTCAGGCCCAGCCTCATGGACAGACTGACCCAGAACCTAACTTGGGAGGGCTCAGGGAAGCCAGACCCAGCCTCCTGGAGACCCTCATGGGGAGGGTCACTGACTCTGGGGGACTGAAGCCCCAGTGGGCCCAGATCCAGCTGCCAGCCTCCAGCCTGGAAGGGCCAGGGCCTCCCGTGCCTGCTATCCCCACCCTAAGCCTGTGGAGCGTGTATTTGGTAGAGAGGAACAGGTGTTGATGCCGATGGCATGCGCTGCCTTTAAGGTTCAGAGGAGTAAGTCTACGTGTGCCCAGTGGGGCCTGGGAAGCTCTGGGGTCAGACACCGACTGTCCCAAGGGCAGCTTCCTCACACTGTCCCCATGTTTCTCTGCCCCAGCCCAGAAGAAGGTCTGGCCTGGAGGGCAGGGCAGGGCACAGTGACGCTGAGCCCATCCCGCACGTGACCCATATGAAAGTCGGCAGTGTGGCAAGCACCTCCCTGCCCAGGCCTTCCCCAAACCACAGCCTCCTGTGCACATCTGGACCCCCTGGGGTGGTCACAAAAGGATCCGGCACCACCCAGTGGGAGACGACAGAGGTGGCAATGGGGTATGGGCTCTGACCCCTCCCAGGGAACTTTCCTGGCCTGATCCTCACCCTGTCCCTAGAGCACCTCATGAAGGCTTCCAGGTCTGGCCTGTGGGCGCGTTTTCGGGACCAGTTCCCCCAAACCTGGGCCCTGGACGGTGATGCAGTTCTTAGGCACCTTCAGGCCTCTGTGCTCTGCAAGGAAACTACCAGGAAGCATGGGGACCTGCCACCCCCAGGAAGGCTCCAGTACCCGCTCCCCTCACCAAGTCACCTTCTGGGGCAGTCAACAGTGGGGGAGTGCCTGTGACCCCAAACCTGGGCCTTCCTCTTACATCTTTTCTTCCTCCTCTTCCTCCTGGACGCTAAGTAAGTGCAGGAGGCCCACCGGTCCTCAGGGCAGGCGCTCAGTGCGTGTGTACTGGTACTCAGTGCTGTGCACGCAGGAGGGGGATGTGGGCGAGACCCTCCAACAAGCCCCCTCCTGCTTTCCGTTGTCCTGCCCTCCCCCTCGAATGGCCCTCAGGGGCACTGGAAGAGCCAGACCTATTTGGGGGAGCCCCCGCCCCTCCCTGCAAGCACTGACAGACTCAGAGAGTGCCAGAGGACCCTCACTCCTGCACGCCCTTCCAAGGGTGCCAGGAAAACAAGTCTTGAGCCAGGGAGACAAGGGAATTGGTGTCACTGACTCCCAGAGCATTCAGAGAGAGGGCACGGGTGGGACCCCTGGCCCAGAGCCAGAGCCAAGAGTTCAGCCAGATGTGGGAACAGTCAGTCCTGGCATGGACTGGGCAGCCCAGGAGGGCAGAAAGGGCCCCGTGTCCGGGTCCTCTCACCCACTGTGGAGATAGGTCCCCATGTGAGGTGGCAAGGGGGCTGGGTGACAGCCAAGGCCCCTCCCACCTGAGTTCTGACTAGGGACTGTATCCCAGGCCCAACAGCCCTGGGATGAGGGTGGTAAGGCAGGAAGTCCCCAGCCAGCCTGAACCCTGCCTGGGAGGCGGTCCCAGGAGCCACCTGCCATGCCCCTACAGCTTCCGCACCCCAGGCAGCACACACTCCCTCCCTCTGGGATCAGCAGCCTACAAGCATGTCCTGTCAGGTCACGGGGGCCACACAGAGACCTCGAGGACTCTAGAGACCCAGGTAGGTGGGGCCTGACCCCGAAAGATCTGCATGGGCTCACTGGAGATGCTGACCACATCTGTTTTCCTTTCAGCCAAACCTAAGCAAGGGTCCTCAGCACCCAGGCCTGAGCCGGCTTCACCGTGTGGCAGGAAGACCCTCTGCAAGGGGAGTGGGCAGGCCCTTCGAGGCCCACAAGCCCACTTCCAGCAGCACATCTGGTCAGCTTCCCCGCCATGGGTGCCTCCTCCTTTTACACCCTATCCTGTCCTGGTGGGGCTATCCCGGGGTGTGCCCAGCCTAGCCCCAGCTCAGGGAGGACCTCAGGTTTCCTGGAGGTACCTGCAGTGGAACTCCCTACCTCAGCTCCCAACGGACTCGGATGTGGCGAGCCCTTGGTTTCCCCATTATGATTTCCAACAGGGCTGTTGGGCCTGTGTCCCCTCCAAATGTGTCCTGGACAGCCCTGGGACCATGGGACAGACCTAGCCCAGGAAGCCCACGGGGACCTCAACACCAGGCCCCGCCCAGGCCCATCAGGACCGAGAGGGAGATCAGGAGATGCCCCCCACTGCAACATGGGCACCTGTATCTGGAAGGAGCCAGGGTGGCACCCACCAGCTTCCCCGCAGCCCCAGATACCTTGGAAGATTCCATTCAATGGGGAAGCTGGTCCCATCAAGGCCCCAAGAGAGAGACGTGAGCACGGCATCCCCGCAGCCCCGGACAGCCAGCAGTATGGACCTGGGGCACAATTCCCAGGCCAAGAGGGGCCTGGCCTAGACCCCAGCCCTGGGAAGAGAGGGGCACCAGGGCTGTGGTGGGCTCCCAGCTGCAGTCAGCATGACCATGCAGGGGACCCTGGCACTGCAGAGCTCTGCACTGTCACAATTCACCTCACAGAACCGGGGAGAGATCCCGATGCCTTGCAGCCACTGCTGCAGGTGCAGCAGGCACCACCACCACGTGGTACTGCCTTCCAGCTGCCAGTGCAGGCTCTCCTGACAGCAGGGCACCCTGCAGCCCTCGCCTCAGCAGCTCAGACCCTGAAGGTATCTGTTGTTCATGTTCCCAGTGCTCCCACCAAAGAGAATTACTACAGAGAATACCCTTGGTCCTTAGGTGGGCAAAACAGCATGCCCTGTGGATGCAGCCGGCTTCCTTCCCAGCCACCGTGCTTGCTGGGTGGGCCCGCGGAGCCAGTGGCCATGAGACGGGCATGGGGACGGGAGAGGCTCAGCATCCTGCACATGCCCTTGCCAAGGCTCACCAGGCTGACACCACTGCTGAGCGCCCTGTCTGTGGACAACAGACTCACACCCAACCGCTGGGATGGCACCATTTCCCGGGAGGACCAGCTGGCCACCTACTGGCAGGCTGACCACACTGCAGAAGGGGCTGAGACTGGCTTTCACTGCACTGAGCCACAATGTGGACATGCACTTGCCAGCCCTGCAGTGCACACAGCACTGCTTCCGACCAGGGCACCCCATTCACAGCTAGGGACGAGCAGCAGTACGCTCCCACCTCAGGGCCTTGGCTCTGTCATCTCCACTTGGAATGTTCTCCGCTCCCTCCAGGCTTCTAGAAGCATCTGGGCCAGGGCTCATGGCTGGACAAGCACCCGAGGCCCCACAACCCAAACAAGCTTTCCATCCTCGTTTTACTTTTTTGTTAAACTTATGAAAATTTATAAAGAAAGTGCACAGCTCTAAAGACATTAACAGATGGAACACATCAGCCCCCAGATCACAAAGCCAACCCAGTTTCTCCCAGCGCCCCCAGCCCTGCAGCCAGTGTTCTGACTTCTGACGACAGCATGAGCCTGCCTTTTGTACTTCACACTCATGGAAGGATAACCACCTCCGTGTTTTAAAATAAATGTTTACTTTTGAAATGATTTTAGATATACAGAAAAACTGAAAAGGCATTATAGTGTACGCCAACACCTTCCGTCCAGCCGCCCCTAATAATGACATTTTGCATTACCATGGCACAGTTGTCCAAATTAAGAAATTTAGGCCAGGTGTGGTGGCTCACACCTGTAATCACAGCAATTTGAGAGGCCAAGGCAGGAGGTTCAGGTTCATTTGAGTCCAGGAGTTTGAGACCAGCCTGGGCAACATAGGTAGACCCTATCTCTGGAGAAAAGTAAAAAAAAAAAATAAAAGGAGCCGGGCATGGTAGCATGTGCCTATAGTCCCACCTAGTCAGGAGGCTGAGGCAGGAGGATCACTTGAGCCCAAGAGATCCAGGAAGCAGTGAGCTATGATCACACCACTGCTTTCCAGCCTGGGCGACAGAGTGAGATTTTATCTCTTAAAAAAAAAATTAAGGAATTTAACATGGGTGCAATCCTGTTAACTGAATAATAATGTTAACTATTATTTAAGGTTATTAATGCCTTCATTATATTAATATGGTGAAATTCATTCAGATTTCACCTATTTTTGCTTAACTTCTAGTACCTGTCCCAGGATCCCACCTCAGACTCACCTTCTGTCTTTAGGTCATTCCTCCTTAGCTTCCTCCAGAGGCTTCAACCAAACACACACCTTGGCTGAATGGTAGAGCTGATTTCTCCTGGGCTCCAAACCTCTGCAGCATGTTACCATACTGAGTACCATAGGCAATGGTAACACAGTGGTGGCTATTTGTGTATCTAAACACAGAAAGGATCATAAAAATACAGTATAAATGATAAAAAAAAAAAAAAAATTGGTACACCTGGCCAGGTGTAGTGGTTCATGCCTATAATCCCAGCACTTTGGGAGACCATGCTGGGAGGATCACTTGAGCCCAGAAGTTCTAGACTAGTCTGGGCAACATTAAAAGACCCCATCTCTTTTTAGATATCAATTTTTAGAGATGGTACACCTGTATAGGGCAGCTCCGTTATAACCTTATGGGACCACCATTCTATATGCATTCTGGCACGGACTGAAATGTCGCTGTCTGACACATGATTGCATAGGTAAGTAATCTTGAGATGATTTAAAGCATATGGGAAGATGTGCTTAGGTTATATGCAAATACTGTACCATTTTATATCAGGACTGGAGCATCTGTGGATTTTGGTATTTGTGGGAGGTGGTGAAACTGATTCCCGACGTATGCGGAGGGACAACTGTAAACATTTCAGACTCCACAGAAGGCTCAATTGCCTGCCCCCTCACCCTCAGGTAAGCTTTCTAAAGTGTTTGTTTCACTTTACCTGCTCTTCCGTGAGCCAGAGGGCTCCATCAACAGCTTGGGCTGTCTCAGAAAGACCTGGATTCAATCCCATTCAGCCACTTAGTAGCTGTGTCACTTTGGGCAAATCATGTAACTTCTCTGAACCTCAGTGTCCTCATCTGTAAATTAGGCTGATGGTGACCCTTACCTCGCAGGGCCCCCATGAGGACTAAGTGAGATGAAAGCTGACACCCCAAGTGACACCACTTCTCCCTTTCTCAGACTCAACAGGAAGACGCCTTCACTGCCCAGTGCAAAGGTTATGGGGAGGATGCGAGGCTCCAGGGATCCCCTGTCCCAGGGGCACAAACCCTGGATTTTTGCTTCCAGAAATAACCACCTCTAGGATCAGGATGGCTCTCAACTCCCAAAAGCCTGTGAGCCCACCCTAGGTGGCATCTTCAGCAGTGGGGAAGGGGATGCACTGTGCCACCCTCACCCTGGCCACTGTCTGCTCTCATGACTCAGAGCCCAGCTAGGTCCCCAAGCAGAGCAGTGCAGGAACCTGCCTTGGCCCCGGGCTCCAGCCATCCCGGCCACCCCCACCTGCCACCACCCTGTCTCCTCCATCCCTGAGTCCCTGCTTGCCTCCTTCACAGCACAGTGTCCTGACATCTTAGCTCCTTACACAAATCGTCGTCTGTCTCCTCAAGGGGAGTACAGCACAAGGGCAGGAAACTCGGTCAATCTGTGGATGTGTCTCTGCTGTCAGGGAGAGATTAAAAGCTCCATATATACTTGCCCAGTGTCTGCGTGCATTCCAAAGCAGGAGACAGCTTTGGAAATGAGAAGAGACCCTCCTGAGGTGAGAGTCCTTAGTTGGCATTTCCCAAGTATTCTCGGCATGCAAGGCACTGAGCTGGACCCATGGACATGTGAGCTCTGGACCCTGTGGGGTGCTGTCAATCATGTACAGGTGGGTCTGCCTGGCTCTGGTGCAGTCACATAGCTCCCTGATAGCCAAGCTGAAACTGGAACCCATTCAGTTTGGCTCTTGCACTGCTCAATGGCTCCCCAGCTGCTCTGAGTGAGAGCTAAAGCCTTGCAGTGGCCTCAGGTCATTGAACCTGGGCCTTCTCTCCCTGAGCTATCTCCTGTTCTCCCCTAGCTCACACCAGGCCAGATGCAGGCCTCCCCTCTGGGCCTCAGGCATGCCAATCATGCTCCTGCCTCAGGGCCTTTGCACAAGCCATTCCCGCTGCCTGGAATGCTCTCTGCCTAGAAAACTGCTTGGCTGACCCATCACGTCTTACAAACCTTGCTCAAACCTTGCTTCATCAATGAGGACAACCCTAGCCATGCATCTAGAAGGCACCTAGCACAGGGTATGTGCTCAATACACAGATGAAGAAGGAAGGGATGGAGAAGAGGGAGGTGGAGGAAGGGCAAAATGCCCATGGCCATTTTTATTCCAGTGATAACAGGTAGCAATGAATACCTAAGGGCAACGCAGATGGGGCAAAACCAAAGATCACAAAAGGCCAACATGAGCAGGGTGGGAGAGTGCAGCTCTACTCATCTGCCCTGATGCAGATTTGGGGACTCCAGATGTGTTGCCTCTGGGCAATCCCTTCTCGGCCCCCTCCCCACTGAGCTCTTCTTCCACCTCCAAGCCTGGCCCATCCTCCAGGGATCCAGGACAATACAGGAGTCAGCTGTGCATCTCCCAGGACACTGGGAAAAGCTGTGGGTAGGGAAGATGCTCAGTGGCCCTTGAAACTCATCTCAGTTTTGCTCCAGATGTGCAGCCCTGCCACTCCTGTGAACAGGAAGAGTACTGGAATGAGAACCCAGACACTGGGCCCTATTCCTCTTGACATCTGAACATCTTCCCCATCCAGGCATTTCCCAGGGTCCTGGGAGAGGGACAGCTGTCTCACGTATTGTCCTGCTTCATCTGTGTACTGAGCACACACTCTGTGCTGGATGCCTTCTAGATGCATGGCCGGGATTGTAGTCCTCATTGACGAGGCAAGGTTCGAGCAAGGTTTGCCAGGAGGTGGTGGGTCACCCAAGCAGATATCTTGGCAGAGAACATTCCAGGCAGTGGGAATGGCTCATGCAAAGGCCCTGAGGCAGGAGCATGACCGGCATGCCTGAGGCCCAGAGGGGAAGTATGCATCTGGCCTGGTGTGAGCAGAGGCAAGCAGCCGACAGCTCAGGGACAGAAGTCCCAGGTTCAATGGCTGAGGCTGTTGCAAGGCTCTAGCTTCACTCAGAGCAGCCAGGGAGCCAGCAGAGGGTCCTAGCCAGAAGTGGGCTCAGCTGTGGCTTGGGTGTTAACAGGTCACACCACACCAGCGGGGAGGAGAGGGGGGCCAGCTGGCTGGTCCAGGTAAGTAATGAAGGGTGCTCAAACTAGGTGGGAGAAGGCAGGTGGTGAGTAGTGTCACCTCAGGATCATTGTGAAGATGTCACCTGCATGATTTGCTCATGGACTTAACGGGGATGGGGTCTGGAGGGAAAAGGACAGTCCAGTCCACAGGCCCCATGAGCCACATAGGAGCCAGAATGAATGGGTTTTAATTTCAACTCAGCTAGCAGTGAGCTGTGACTGCACAGGAGCCGATGCAAACTGGACAGACAGGGACATCCTCCCTGGACTACTGTCCCATTCATCCATCCGTTCATCCATTGGCCCACCTCTAGTACTGTCCCAACTACAGCCCTAGCAAGCGGAGACAACAAAAAGACCAGTTTTCCAGCTTTGTGGTCTTAGAAGAAGTTGCTACCAGTATGAGGAGAAACAATCAGTTTCCTCCAGGATCCAGAGAGCATATCAGCCAGCCTCAGGGTCAGGAAAGGAGCTCGGCGTCTCCGCCAGCTAGACAGGCCTGCAGTAGGATGGGGCTGGGGCTGGCCATGCAGATCACTTGGGCCTCATGAGGGGAAAGAAAGACCAGTGGGCAGAGGAAGAACATGGGGGCAGCTGGTGGCCTCAGGAGAAGGCACCTCAGAGAAGGGGTCTGTCTTAGTTTGTTTTCACACTGCTATGAAGAAATACCTGAGACTGGGTAATTTATCAAGGAAAGAGGTTAAATTGACTCACAGTACAGAAAACTTACAATCATGGTGGAAGGCAAAGGGGAAGCAGGCACCTTCTTCACAAGGCAGCAGGAGGGAGTGAGTGAGAAAATGAGGAAGTGCCATGCTTTAAAACCATCTGCTCTCCTGAGAACTCACTCACTATCAGGGGAACAGCATGGGGGAACCCAGCCACCTATAATACAATCACCTCCCAAGAGGTTCCTCCCTTGACACATGGGGATTACAGCTCAAGATGAGATTTGGGTGGGGACACAGAGCCAAACCTATCAGGGTCTCACTCTGTCTTGCAGCTCCCACGGGGCTGAAGCTGAGTGCAGATCTGCTGGCCCTGCTCTACAGCTTGCGGAAGCTCTGCCTGTGAGCCCCCATCTGCTGCTTCCTGGGGGTGGGGCCTGCTTCCTCAAAAGGAGGGTGGATCTGTTCTCCTGCCAGCCCCCCACAGGGCCTTGTGGAGCCCTGGCCACGTCCTCCCAAGATGAGGTCATAAAACTGGGCTCCTTGCCCTTCTTGCTGCTTGGGTGACAAGCCTCGGTCATCCCTAGGTCCCGTCACTGCTCCTGCTTCTAAATGGAGAGGGTTTTGCCAAATCTTCCTGGGAGAGGCTGGGGGCTCATCCCTGTTATTTGTTCTATCTTGGTAAAATGAGGTTAAGACATCTAGGAAAGCAGACAATAGAGTGGCACCCAGGAAGGGTGGGTGGCCGGTGCTGGCATTTGGGCTTGCCTGGACCTTGTAGGGTGGGGGAAAGGTTACCAGGAGGCAGCACTGTCAGTCAGGGCTAAAGTCAGGAAGTGGGGGGTGTGGGGACAGAGTGTGGCTGGCTTGTGGGGAGGCATAAGTGAGCGCCAAGATTTGTCAGCATGCAGTGGGTGTGGCTGACACCTGGCCTAGGGGCTGTGGAGCCCAGTGGTTGCTCTTAGTTCCTGGATCCAGGGAGATTTCTGGAGCCTGTGCCTGGGGCTTTCTAGGGGTGGAGATGGTGAGGGGCAGGGAAAGGGTGGCAGAGGAGGCGTTGCATGGCAGGGTGCAGGGCAGGATGCCGGGCAGGGACCAGATTGCAGTGGCAGCTCTCATCCCCACCACTACCCCTACCTCTACCCCAACCCTGGTGCAGGGTGGGGCCTTGGCAGATGTGCTCTGTTTTGGCCTCGGCAGATCACAGGATGGAAGCCAGCAGTCCAATAGGCGTGCCACTCAAGCTAGCAGTGACCTGCAGCTTCTGCTTCCTGGAGAGTGGGGTGCCCACCCAGGAGAGCACAAGCATACCCCACACCCCTGACCTTGAGGGCACTGGGAGGTGGGGGCACTGTGTTGGGACCAAGGCCCTGCAGCCCTGTGCGTGTGTCCTGGAAGGTAGCCTAGGAGTCCTGCGTGCACCTCTCTGCACGGGGGGGTGGGGCAAGAGCCTGAACAGTGGCAGAGAGGGAGAGAAGGAGGGAGAGAGAAATGGAGAAGAAGGAGAGAGAAAGAGACATGGGAAGAAAGGGGTGAGAGAGAGAAAGACGGGGAGAGAGACAGAGGAGGCTGAGAGGGAATGTGGGGAGAGAGATAAGGAGAGAGACATAAAAGGTAGAGAGAGAGACAGGGAGGGACAGGCATGAGCAAAGGTCAGGTCACTCTTGATCTTAGTTTCCAGTGCAAACTGTAGGTCGCCATCACCTGCTCACACATGCACTAAAGAGTTCTGTGCCTGCTGCCCACAGCCCCTGAGAACCCCTTCTCTTCAAGAATAAAGCTTTTGATGGCTGCCATTCCTCATTGGATTTTGGTTGTGTCTTTGATGAACCATGATGTCCCACCTTCCTGGGCTCATGGCTCCACCAAAAGCTGATGCCTCTTTTTGGGAGGCTCTGCAATGCCTTCATCTCACTAGGCTCCCCAAAAAGCTTATGAATTTGGGTTGGACCCTAAGCAGCCGGATACATGCTGGGGCTCTGCTTCTCTCTTTCAGTAAGAGGGAAAGCCAAGAAAGAGATTGAAGCATAGTCTGCAGAGAAGGCACTTGTGCAAACACCAGGAGAACAAGAAGGCTGAGTTGTCTTCATTTCTCTTAAAAACACTCATTCCTTCCCATGCCACGTTAGTGAAGGCATGAAGCACAGCATGTGTGTGTATGTGTGCAGGTATGTGCACATGTATGTATGTATGTATGTATGTGCATGTGTGTGTGTGTTGCAGGGGTGTGCTGTGGACAGGAGGTCCAGGGGGCAGCTCCAACTCAAAGCTGCAAGTCTCTGTGATAGACTGGTCAAGATTCACTGGACCACAGCAAGAGAGTGTTTTCATGTGCATCCAGTTTTATTAGCATTTAAACCCATATTTTTAGTACCATGTAAACCTTGAGTTGCTTATCTATTCTTAGAAGGCTTTACACCAGTGGTCCCCAACCTTTTTGGTACCAGAGACCAGTTTCATGGAAAACAACTTTCCCATGGGCTGAGGAGAAGGAAAGGGATGAATTGGGGCTGATTCAAGCCCGTTACATTTATTGTGCACCTTATTTCTACTATTAATACGTTGTAATATACAATGAAAAAATTATACAACTAACCATAATGTAGGATCAGTGGGAGCCTTGAGCTTGTTTTCCTGCAACTACATGATCCCATCTGGGGATGATGGGAGACAGTGACAGATCATAAGGCATTAGATTCTCGGGAAACTCTCAAGTTTCCCATCAGCAAGAAGCTAGGAGGAGAGAAGCAAGAGGCCCTCTTCCCTCTCTCCTTACTTGAAGGGGAGAGGAAAGAAGCCCTCTCAGCTAGCCCTGAAGGCAAACGTATGCAATGCTTTAGAGTTACTAACGTCAGAGTGGTGTAAGGACTGGAAAAGATGGTCCATGTTGAATCCACACTCCCTCCCATTCCCAGTCTCCTATTTCCAGGAAAAGCTGTCCAGGCCCTTCCCAGGCCTGCGTTTTGTTTGGGGCACACATGCCACCATAAACTCCATCGCCTGCCATCTTGGAACTCTCTCCCCACAAATCCCTTTTTTCTTTCTACTTTTATTTGCAAAATTTCTGACAAAGAAAATATCATTGGAAGATATTCTCAGTAAAAATCAAGGATGTGTATTTGAAAGAGGAAAGTCCATCCTGGGCAACAAAATATCCTAAGACAATGAATCAGCTAGACAGATATCTTAGAGAAATGAACCAACCCAAATGTGGTCCTCATTGGTAACACATGCATATTTTATTGATGCTTCTATGGTTAATAGCATTGCCATGCTCCTCTTGAGACATGGTGCTTCCCAGTCCATCATAGAGGGGGAAATACTCATTGTTTAAACCTTGTATAGTGCTTCCAGGAGAGCTTTAAATTATTGTTACAAAGCAGTTAGATTTTTTTATAAAGTGGCCTTTGACTCACTTAATCTTATCCTTATCATAATAAGTATGAAAATCACAATACCTTTATACAAATACCTTATTGGAGGGGTCTGAACAAATGTCATTGCCATCACTTAGACTTGTGTATACATTCACAAAACCATAAAAGGCTAGAAGGACATACATTTAATATACATTAATGCATACATTTCATATATATGTCCTTCTAGCATTTTATGGTTTTGTAAATGTATATACAAGTCTAAGGTTGTTTTAAATACAAACATAAACATGAACTGGCATTTTTCAATCAACTTCTTTAATTGGATATATGATTTGTGTGAGTTTGACAGAACTTGTTGGTCCAACCAAAGAAGTTCACTATTTTACCAGGTCTTTGCTTGTTATCAGTCACAGCTTAACCTAATGATTATTAAAGGGAAAACAGAAAAAAATTAACTACTTTGTGCCTGGGACCATGGTGTCCTGGGTCAAACACAAGACGTTACAGGTTACTCAGCGTCATAAGTTATCTGATGGAAACTTATGACGTCATAAGCATCATAAGTTTCCATCAGATAAACAGCAATGCCATGAAGACTTCAAGGTTTAACACCCAGGATTACCACAATTATTAGTGGCTGAAATAAAGAGATTAGCCTTTGCTTTTCCATCCAATTCTTTTGCATTTTGTTTTCTTTAAATAGCAATAAAATATTTAAAACAAACATCTAGTCAAAAAAAAGAACAGAGAAAATATATTTTAAAACTTGTGCTTTCCTACCCAGAATCTGTGGCTGTTAATATTTTTTCGTATTTGCTCTAAGTGGGTTTAAAATTAAGAAATACAGCACTGAGAACTTCCTTGACTTTCGTATCCATACTCATTCCAATCTCTTCTTCCCAGAGACAGACACAATTATACATTTGATATGTATGTCCTTCTAGCATTTTATGGTTTTGTAAATGTATTACAAGTCTAAGTTCTTTAAAAATATAAACATAAACCTGAACTGGTATTTTTCAATCAACTCCTCTAATTGGATATATAATTAGTGTGAATTTGAGAGAACTTGTTGGTCCAAACAAGAAGTTCACTTTTTCACCAGGTCTTTACTTGTGATCAGTCACAGCTTAACCTAATGATCACTAAAGGGAAAAGAAAAAGAAAAAATTTAGAAACATCTTTACTTTCTCAATTAGAATCCAAAACTTTCTAGAATGGATGCCTCACATTGTTACATTTGACCACCTTTGATTCAACAGCCCCTGAGCTTTATGTCTAGCAAGAGATGCCCAGAGCTCTATGGAAAAAACGGGCAGCAGACCATACCAAAACTTTGCAGTCTCAGCATATCATGGAGCCACAGGGACGTGAGCATGTCAGGCAACTTTCTGGGTTTACACTTAAGCACCTCTGAGAACTGGAAAAACCCTTGGCACAAATTCAATCTTTGTGTGGGCAAACCACTTTAGTTCTTAGTTTCTGTTTACCGTTGGGCTTCGTTCAAATGTCGCATCCTGTACCCCTGTTCTTGCCACCAAAGTTCTTTCACCATGAACTTTCACGTCTAATCCTATGAATGTCATGGTTGTTAATCTAAGAATAACATACTGCCTTCAAAGAACAGCGTCAAGTTTGAGAAAAGGAAGAATTATTCCCTTCTCATTAGAAAAAAGACAATCATGTACCCACATGTTTCCTGCTCTCAGTTGCCTAAGTGCGTCTTCTGTTGATAAACAAAAACATTTTTTGCTGCATGGCATTGCTCAAGCAACCCCTCTATGCCTCATTTCCTCATCTGCTCTAAATAGGTTATGCATTTCAGGCAGGCAGATTATTAATTATTTGTTGAGCACCTATTGTGTGCCAACTTTGCGTCTGCCATAAAAGTACCACAAGGATCAGTTTAAAAATGAGAAAATTCAGCCAGGCACGGTGGCTCACGCCTGTAATCCCAGCACTTTGGGAGGCAGAGGCGGGTGGATCATGAGGAGATCAAGACCACGGTGAAACCCCGTCTCTACTAAAAATACAAAAAATTAGCCGGGCGTGGTGGCGGGCGCCTGTAGTCCCAGCTACTCCAGAGGCTGAGGCAGGAGAATGGCATGAACCTGGGAGGCGGAGCTTGCAGTGAGCCGAGACTGCGCCACTGCACTCCAGCCTGGGCGACAGAGCGAGACTCTGTCTCAAAAAAAAAAAAAAAGAGAAAATTCTTCAAAATTATTTAAACTGTCTGACTCAAGCTCTAATCTAGCAGGGACAATGGCCGGATGGAGTCCAGGGATGAAGTTTTGGGCTGGCTGCATGGGTTGTTCCAAGGCAGCAATATGCAGGTATGAGCTGTGCCAGGCACAAGAGCACCCAGCTGCAGGGTGGGATGAAGACCAGCTTATGTGCTGCTTGCCAAACCAGGCACCTACAGGCTGCGTTCACCCAGAGAGAGAGACTTTCTCTAAATCATTAATGGTGCACAGGGGTTCCTGCAGACCTGGCTGAGAGGCCAAGAGCAGAAAAAGCTAGAGAGAATGGGGGCACATATCAGGAGGCATCAAAGGCCAGAATTAGGAAAAGCTAGAGAGAATAGGGGCAAATAATGCCCTGGAGGCACCCAAGGCCAGAACCAGAAAAGCTGGATCTACCATTAAATCCAAGGGGTGAACATGGGGCTAGAAATGGAGACAACGGCAAGGTAGTGACAGAAACAGGGCCGCAAACAACGACCAAGCAAAAAAACTGACAATTTACTAAATGCCTAAGACAACTGCAATAGACAGTTTGTTTTTTTCTTCTTCTCCTCCTTTCTTCCTCCCTGCCTTTCTTCCTTCCTTCCTCACTCATTCTCCCTCCTTCCCACTCGTCCTCCTCTTCTTCTCCTTCCCCTTTCTGTTTTAGTAACAATTTCAGGGCACAAGTGTAAAGCCCTCAGTTAAACGGACAGCAGTAAGGCAGACATTGGCTTCTCTAAAATCCTTGACATCCAAATGTGAAACAGAGCTCACTAAAGCTCAGCTGCAAAATTCTAGATGCTCCTCTCTCCATCTCTCACCCATGGAATATTTTCCCTCTCATAGACCCTTGAAGTGTCTATGCACTTCAGTTCATAAAATGCTGCCTTGGGGAACCAATCTAATTAAGCATTTATCAAGAACGGTTGAAACTCTCTCATCTATGTCTTTTCCCTGCCCCCAGGATGCACCCTTCTTAGAGGCACGTCCCTCTGTGCTGGTCATACCGGTGCATTACCATGAATGGCCTGTGGTCACTTCCCGCAGTGACCCTCCCACGTGTCCCCCTGGCTCTTTGACAATGGACCACACAATCTCTGCTCTCAGGGTCTTGGTAACCCTCATATTTCACAGTGGCCAGCAGTCAGCCAGCCTCCACAACCAACCAAGACGAAGTCAGCATGTGCAGGTCTGAAATAATTATTAGCAGGAAATACAAATACGTTAAATTTTACCCAGGCCTTTAATGATATACTTAATTACTGCTTTCCTGTGTAGAAAATAGCCATAAGTGGAAACCAGTTCCCATAAAGTGACTGAAATTCCTATGACTTTGACACTAACAGCTCTGTGCTTTACTTTTATCTTTCCATTTGAAAATTCTGATTGTTATAATCAGCGAAAATACCACCAGTTTCATAATCATAATTAGCCATCTTCCTCCTAACACAGCATGCACACAAACCTGCACTCACACACACAAGCATAGGTGCACAGACCCACACAGATGCATGCAGGCACATCTGAATTCATTTCTCTATGATTCTCAGCCCTCGAGCTCAGATTCTTCAGTTTCTTGCCCCGTCTGGCCTGTCTTCTACAACCCTCAATTTGAGAGAACCTGAAACTAGATTCTCACCTGGGTACTGAAGGACTCAAATGAGCAAAACCTTTGATTCTCAAGTCTGTGGAGACCCTGTCCTGAGCAATAGGAAAGGAGTCAGAATGCAGGGCTGCTAAGGAAGTGAATAGGAACTCCATTTACTGGACACTTACGATGTAACTGGTTGGGTTGAGCATCTTTGCAACATAATCTGATTCTACCTTTACTTAAAAAAAAAAATGAGGTGGTTATTAGTCTCCCATTTTCAGTTTAAGAAACCATGGTTTAAAAAGCCTAGTAATACACTGTAGGCTGAGATACAGACAGAGGTTACAAGACTGGAACCAGATTGAAAACTAAAGCAGTCACTTTCAAATGCATGATTTTTCTGGGGTTTGGTTTCTAGCCTTTCTTTTTTCACCTTTTAACCACTTTTAAAACTTTAAACACATACACTCCCATGTGCCACACCCAAGCTTTAGCTCGTCGGGATCCTCACAGCTTCATTTGTGCCGCTGCAGGAAGTCATCCTGTGTAGATGCCATCACATCCAGGCCGCAGCTGAGCACGTGTTCGAATTTTTTGTAAATACGTCTTTGACTGGGGAGGCTGTAAATCTTCCCTAGGCTTTACTATTACGGGATCTGGCCAGCAGCCTGCAATGCAACAGGGCTATTTCTTTGTTCCCAGGAGGATCAGCAGGTCAAGAAAGAATAGACACACACAAGATAGTGAAAGCTGGGACCAAGGGGTCACCACCTTCTGGTCCTGCAATGCCACCAATGCACTGGATATACCAGCATTTACTATTAAGTTTAGTGAGGGTGGGGGTAGGTTAGTGAGGGATTTAGGGTCATTTGATTATGAGGTGAGTTGGTCACATGGGGATGAAGTAATTCTTTAACATAACATCTGTATGCAGAAGTACAATATACAGAGATAAGAATTTACAATATAGTAGTGCATCAGTAATTTCTAACAGAGCCTTAAAACAGAAACACAGTCTTTCCATAACCTATAATTAGCAAGATATTAATCAGCAGTAACAGTTGCAGCAAAAGTTGGTTACAAACAATCCATAGAAACAGGACATGAAGCTAGACAACGGGTTAGACCAGAAATTCTCAGAAGGGAGTATGCCTTAACCCTAAAGAGGCCTAGAAGAGCCCTGGCAAGATGAGGGCGTTTATAGCCCTATGTTATCCATATGAACAGGTGCCCCTCATGCGTTCATTTATAGGCTCTCCACAAGGGTCACATTCCATTCCCAGAGCTATGAACATCTGCTTTTCTGGGATAGAAATCTTGGTGATGTGAAACCTCCCTGCCTGCACTTCCATTCATAGGCTCTCTGCAGGGAGAATCATATCACGCGCTGTTGGCTTATTCTGGCAGTACAACCTGGCATTGTCTTTACACAATCCTGCATGCAACTTTGTATTTACAATAATCAGGAGCATTTCGTCTTACATTCCATAGCAATAGTTTCAAGGGGTCTCCCTACACTTTACATTTCAGTCCTGTGCTTGTCCCTACATGTTTAAAAAAAAAAAGTGAGAGTGAGAGAACGCTACCTCTGCACACCTGCAGCAGGCTCAGCGAGGAGCTTGGCGGGGCTGGGGCCCACCTGCCTGGCGTGTGACTTCATCAAGTTGTCAGTGTGCATTTTGCAATAATAAGGGACAAGCCATGTCATCCTCCTATCCTTTTATAGTTGGAGCCATTCTTGGGACTTTTGGTGCCTGCTGCCAGACTCTCCTGTTTTTGATGAGAAATGTGAGCAGTTGTTAGATGTCAGTGATTCTTCTTTGAAACATAAAAAAAGACATACCTGACTTGTAACTGTCATCCACTACCCTGAAACATTAAATGTTAGTGTTCAGTAAACCTATTTTCCATTCAGCTGCCAACGCACTCCTTTTAATAAAAATGTCAATCAAATTCATCCTTTTAACTCTCCCAAGGCTTTCCTCTTCCCTTGAAATGAAATCGGATCCTCCACAGAACTGGTGAGCCCCCATGTACCCTGGCCACTGCCCACACATACAGGCTGATTGCTCCTCCCTTACTCATCACTCTAGATGCCCTGGCCTTACTCCCTCCTTCAAAGGCATCTGCCTCACTCCCTTCCTTGATTTGCTGTCCCTCTCTCTGGAAAGCTCTTTCCCTCTGCTGTTTCTTCTCTGTTTTCAGGTCTCAATGCAAATGTCACCTCTCAGGCAAGCTCTCCAAACTGAGACAATAGGAGCTCAGTTCACATCCGTCAAAAATAGGAGCAAACAGGCTTTGTAGGAGGCTGAGTAGAATGTTTTACTGGGACTAGACAATATCAAACTTAGATCCCAAGAGCCCAGGAATTCGTATTCAAGGTCAAAGTGTCAATGACAAGAATACTGAGCCTTACATAGGTACCGTGCTGCACCATTTATAAAGTACTTCCATACACAGGGGATCTTCACAAACCCAAGAGGCTGCCAGGCCAGGTCTCTCGAAAAGAGGACTTTGATGGTCAGGAGAGTCAACAATATATCCAAAACCAGGACCCAAAAATGCTGCCTCCAAAACAAGCCATAATTCTTCTTCTCATCACAGCATCCCACACCATCTCCTAGTGGGTAAGACTCATAGCCCAGTGCCATCATGGTTTATTTCACAGGGAGGGGTGGGGCAGGGATTAGGAGACATTTCCCAGATTCTGGTTTCCTTGCTTCCTTGCTATGGGCCTCTCCCCTCAGAGCACTGTTTTCTGAGAAGGCCTGACTCTAGGGGCTGATGACCTCAGCGACTGCAGACCTGGGAACCTGTGGAAAGGAAAAATTAAGTTTGCACCTGGGAAAGCCCAGGGTTGAATAACAGAACCTCGCCTTTAAGAATTCTTGCTCTTTTTTTTCCTGCCTCTGCATCGTTGCTGAAATATACAAGAGAGAAAGAGAGCATTCTGAACCCATTATTTATCTCCTCCTTCCAAGCAAGCAGCAGACATTCATGATTAATGATGAGGTGACTTTCTACATTGATTTAATTGAAATCTGTATCCTATCCAGGTTATTTTTAAAGTTGATAAAGACCTTTTCTACTGATTCTTCTCTTCCAAACTCAAATAGAAAAATGTTTTGTATACAGGATCTTCCACTAAAAAGGAGCCCAGACTCTCAGATCCTCAGGAACATCTATTCTCCATTCTATAGGATTCTGCTGCTGAAGACAAATGGAGTAGAGAGTGATCAATCTTTGAGACTCAGCGTTCTCTCCATGTTAGCCCTAAAGCAAAAGAGAGGAGTGGTCCACACCTAAGGAGAGAAGGTGGCCACGAGCAAGTGTTGAGGGCTGGTCTCCTTAGCTGTCCTCTGGTATCCACAGCCCTGAATGGAGGGTTTTGGGTATTTTTCCCTGGACATCTCTACCACACCTAAATATATGGTCTGCAAGTTTTGGAGAGAATTTCCAACCCCCACTCTACCTCCTGCCCCTCCCTAACTGTTCTCGTATGTTGATGAAATTCTGATCTCTGTTAAGAGTTCCCATTCTCAAGATCTCTTCATTTCAATCATCGATTTAGAAAAGTAGGAGTAGAGAAGTGAAAAACGAGACTCAATCTCATTTGTGGGCTGGGCCTTGGGTTTCCTTACTTGATTGCTGTTTTTCTTTCTTTAAACATTGCCAAATCTGGATGCCACTGAAGGCAGTAATGTGAGCGAACGATGGTCCCAACTGCAGATAAATAAAAACAGGTGGGACCAAAGCTCAAGGCTCACTAGGACAAAAGAGGCTTTTCTGTCAAATAACCCACTCACAGTTCTCCATCATCTGACGCAGACCCCAGGCAACTGAGCAGAGAACTCCAGCATAGAGTTCCAGGCCCAAATCATAGAACTACAGAAAGTCACAAGGAATCCTTGAGTGCCGAGGCAGGAACAAAGAGAGGAAGGTGAACCAAAGGCACCTCCCCACCATCCTGCCTAGCAGATCCCACACTCCTCCTGTCCACTATATCCCTCTACCCTTTGCTGCTCCTTCCTACTTTCTACCTAAACATTTCAGCACAGCGTGGTTGTGTGTGTGCACACCTGTGCACACCTGTGCGTGTGGTGTACATATGCTTATATGGTATGTGATTATGTATATATGAGAATATATACCATATATTAAGGTGATAGATTTATATTACCTTAGTACAGTTTTTTTTTTTTACTCCAAATGTTTTCGGATCCCTCCACTTAATGTTTCAAAATAAATAGTTCCTGTATCTCTAAAGACACCTTCATATGAATTTGCCATTCTTTTTCCCACCACCTTCTTCCCAAACACTAAATCCAGGTTAATAGTCTTTCATGGAGGCTTTTCCATTGAAGGAAATCATAGACCATATATGGAGTGAATAACCTCTTCATCTGATGGAAAAACACTGTTTTTTTTTAATTTATACAAGACAGCCAATTTTGGAATTAATGAGTGAAACAGACAATTATAACTTTTGAATAAGAGTTTATTAGGAGGTTAACAAAGGATTTCTATTGCATCTCCAAAGACCAAGAGTGACAAGGAAGACTTACTCCAATTATGTTCTGTTTCATAGCATGCCCATCAGCTCTAGCACACTTAATGGAATTTTCTCTAAATTGCATTTAGATAAGTTTTGTTCAATTATAACATGTTATGCAAATGTGTCTTTAGGATGGTAGATATTACTTGATCTTGATTCTGCTGTAGGTCTCTCTATGTGACTCAGAAGACAGATTTTGCAGGCTTATGCTGAAGAATCAAGCCAGAGAATACAGTGGAAGGCTAGAGCTGACCCCTGGAAGCCAGGGCTGATAGAAAGGTTTCTGCCTCTTTCCAAAGTGTGGTCACTGTTGGAGATGTTGGGATGAAGTAGAATTGAGGTGTGACTGATGCCTTTCTTCTCCTCCTGGTCGTGGGGCCTCTAGTACCCAAATGTGTTGCAAGGCCCGCACCGAGCACGTAGGCCACAGGGATTGGAGATACAGGGCCCAGTGGACTTGTCACATGCATTGGTTGTGGCGCAGGGGTTGGAGGGGAGCCTGTGGGCAGAAAATCATTGGAGCAAGTTAGAGTAAAATGAGCTGAAGAGATTGGAAAGTACCAAAAGGGCTTTGTGTAAGAATATTGTTCTTCCTTGGACTTCCTCCAAACAAAAGCTTGAAATTATAAATTCATTTCCATCAAGAAGACTATTCATCTCCACAGCAACCTCACATGCCCCAAGGAAAAGATTACTACCCCCATACTCACTTGCAGTCCTCGCTCTCCAGCAGGCTCCGGTACGTGTTGATCTCACACTCCAGCCGGGCCCGCACGTCCAGCAGCACCTGATACTCCTGGTTCTGCCGCTCCAGGTCACTGCGGATCTCTGCCAACTGGGACTCCACATTGGTGATCAGTCTCTGCACCTGGGACAGCTGGGAGCTGTAGCGGGCCTCGCTCTCCGTCAGCGTGTTTTCCAGAGAGTCTCGCTGTGGTGGGGAAGATCAAGAGTGTCAGAGAGCTGCTCCTTAAAAGGTCCTCCATGGGGTTCCAAAGAACTCACAAGCTCCAAGAGCTAAGGAGAGTGTGTGGCCCCAAGCACATCCCTGGGACTCTGCCTTCCAACTTCCCATCGCTCACCAGCAGGTCTGAACAATACACACCAGGTTGTGCTGGGCCTGTAGCTCTATCTCCAGGGCATTGACCGTGCGTCTCAGCTCGATGATCTCCGCCTGGTAGGACTGCAGCTGCTCTGAGCTGGATACCACCTGCTTGTTCAGCTCCTCGGTCTGAAACACCCAAGTGGGGAAAGGATCAGACCCTGTCTCCAGGGCCCTGGGGCACCTCGGGTCCTGAGTGGCAACGTGCTTAGATGCCCACCTGCGTGGCGAACCATTGCTCCACTTCCCTGCGGTTGGTTTCCACCAGGGCCTCATATTGACTCCTGGTCTCGTTCAGGACCTGGTTCAGATCCACAGCGGGGGCAGCGTCCACCTCCACATTGAGGCGGTCTCCAAGCTGGCAGCGCAGGGTATTAACCTCCTGATGGAGAAAGGGCAAAATTTTAAATTTCCCAAAGGATCTTGGTGCTCTCCTTAAGAGACCGCAATTCAACTTCTGATCATTCTCAAGCTTTCAAGAAATTTTGTTCCCTCTGATCCTGTCATTAACCAGGATCTAGATTCAATGACTAATTTGTATACTCCACTTTTTACAAAGTACTTTCAAGCCCATGACTTCTCTCTGCTCTTTGTATTAAATGCATCACTCCTCATTTAGAGAGATTCAGTGATTTGGTCTCAGGGCTGATACCTGGCAGGCCATTATGTAAACTCTGGTCCCCAAATGCCCAGGTCAGTGTTTTTGCTAGTATACCATGTAGCCTCATATGTTTGACTCTTAAGCATGGATAATAAAAAGAATAGAGTCTAGCTAAAGAGAAAATACAGACCGCTTACTTCAAAATCTGCCATCCTGGCATAGAAGAGACTTAAAGGGTGATTTGTTGATTCCACCAGCATAGATTTTGCTGAAGGCAATAAGTATCTGTTTACTTCCCTGCTAAGCATAGCTTAGTACTTGAGCTTAGGTGGATTTCAGACAAATTTGTATTCAACCTCATCTCTACCACTTAATACATTGCTTCTAGAAGCTTCTTGAAGCCTCGATTTCTTCATCTTAAAATGAGAACTGCCTGCAGAGTTAAAGCACTTAGCACAATGTTTGGCACATACTAAGCACTTGATTAATATTAACTGTCACCATTTACATTGTTCTTGGATTTCAGGTTGCATAAAATACATGTCTTCTTTTTTGTCCAACGGACTTAGCCATAACGGTGAGCATTTTGCTCGAGGCTGTTTCCAAGCAACACTAAACAGCAGAAAGAGCTCTGGACAGGAACGAGGAGAGTTGCATTTTGTTCCAGCTCAGCTTTCTCTGCCTGGTGGGCCTAGGCCATCCTGGCTTCTCCAGCTACAAACGGAGAATTGGAATAGAAGATTGCTGCTGCGTGCACTCTAACTTGGGTGCAGGAGAGGCTGTGGCTGCTGCCTCGTTACTCAGCTTTCCTCACTACTGGGCTTGCCAACTTCCTCACTCTCATTCCTGCCTCTGGCAGAAAAATCCTAATCTCATATCACAGGTTTTTAGATTACTCACTATCTACATATCTATTTTTGTATGCAGAATTACTTCCTCAGCTAATTGAGCCTCTACTGACAGCCTGTCCTGGACCCTGTGGTGGTTGTGAAACAGGTCCTGGCAAGTCTGAGCCCGTCACTCTTCAGGGAAATCACCTGCTCATGGTTCTGCTTGAGGCACAGCAGCTCCTCCTTCAGGGACTCCACCTGGGCCTCCAGGTCAGACCTGCACAGGGTCAGCTCATCCAGGATCCTGCGCAGGCCATTGATGTCCGACTCCACCAGCTGCCGCAGGGACAGCTCGGTCTCGTATCTGTGATCATAGGAGGGTCAGGAACAGGCTGGGCAGGAATAGGCCTGGCCTTGACTCTGCTTTGGTTTGGTTAGTCAGGCAACTAGGAATTAGGGTTTGTAGTTTTTATAGCCATCTCTTTTGTTTAGGTTTTCAGCATCGAGCTGGAAGAAAGTGCACTGGTAATTTTATGTTTAAAGATCCAGTGGATAGACTTCTATATTCCTAGCTACTTGGGAGGCTAAGGCGGGGAGGATTGCTTGAGCCCAGGAATCTGAGGATCTGAGGTTACACTGAGCTATGATTGCACCACTGCCCTCCAGCCTGGGTGACAGAGCAAGGCCTTGTCTCTAAAAAAAGAGAGAAAAGAAAGCCAGTGGATTTAGGATAAAAGCCAATAAACTGTAAGATTTCCAAAATAATATACTTCCACATTCTCCATTCTCATGAACGGGTTCTGTGCATAGGAGAACATCAGGGGCCAACACGTCTACACTGACTCACAGTACGACTAGGGGTGTCACTTCATAGAAGAGAAGAAGGAGGAAAGGAAGTCTAAGGCCTGGGGAAAGGATCTCTGAGCTACGGTGTGTGGTGGCTCTGTGATTCTTGGGGAAAGCAGCTAGAACATAGCTCAGTCAGTGTTTGTTTAACTTGTGTTGACAACAGGCTAAAGGGAAGGATGGCAGCCAGATAAGAGAAATAAACAGCAACACCCCACTTGCCCACTCACTTGGTTCTGAAGTCATCTGAGGCCAGCTTGGCATTGTCGATCTGCACCACAAGCCTGGCATTCTCAGACTTGCTGCACAGGATCTAGAAGGCCCAAAACATTCAAGAATGAGCAAGGACTTGGTAATTTTTCACCAATGGCAGTCCTTCCTAATTCACTTCCTTGGAAGGATCAGGATGTCTATCTTATTAAATGCTTTCTATATACAGCAGGTACTCAATGAATATTTCCAAAATTATATTCAAAAAAAGAACACCAAAATATGTAAAAAGTATAAGTAGATAATCTTTTTTCTATCCTAATGACCAATACTGAGAATCTGATCATAATAGTTGACATTTATGAAAAACACCTACTATGTTTCCGGCATGATACTAGGAGCTGAGGATACAAAAATTGGTAAGTGCTTGATCCTGCACTCAAGAAACTTTCAATCAAGCAGAAAAGACAAATAGGTAAACTAGCAATTGCAGGGGACTGGATCAGGGAAGAAGCCACATGTTCCCAGATGTCCAAGACAACTGGGACTACTTTGTCCTAGGTAATTTCCAATCTTCCCAATTTTGGCCAAACATTTTAGGCTCTCACTGGACACTGTGCACCAGGAGAAGCCCAGAGGCATGAAGGTGAGGACAATGAAATCAGGATAAGTAGGAACCCAGAAGAGAGAGGCAGCCAGCAGTCCAAGGGGCAAAAAGCTCAGATGAGGGAGAAAGAAAATAGCCCAATCTTTACAAAAGATTCCGTTTCCCCGGCTTCCTTTGGACTCAGTCCTTTTCTCTCACCTCAGGGTAATAATTCTGGAGCTTGGCAAGTGCGTGGAAGCATTCAGAGGTAGTTTTTAATTACAGCTCATTTATGCAAAGTGCTGCTACCTCCACATAGACTAACACTATGCAAATATTTAGACCTAACAGTCCCAAGTCTAATATTAGATGGGCCCTCAAGAAAACAAAATGGGAAGGCCAGTTTTAAGCTTTTCATTCACATCAAGAGCTCATGTTGTTTCTCAATCACAGCTCGGATTCTCTCCCGACAACTTCCTCCTGGAGGCACTGTGTCGCCCACTCCTCACCTTCTGCTGGAGCTCCTCAATGGTCTTGAAGTAGGACTGGTAGCTGGCACACACCAAGGGCTCCTGCTGCTGTGACCTCTCCCGAATGAGGTTCTCCAGCTCCGCGTTGTCCCGCTCCAGCTGACGCACCTTCTCCAGGTAGCTGGCCAGGCGGTCGTTCAGGAACTGCATAGTCTCCTTCTCGCTGCCATTGAAGGAGCCCTCACAGAACCAGTTGCAGTTGCTCACATTGGCAGGGATGTTGCAGGCCCCGGGCAGGGTGCAGCCGTGGCAGCTGGGGGGCACGCAGGGCCGGGAGGAGCAGCTGGTGCAGCAGCTCAGGCTGGGCAGGCCACAACTGTAAGACATGGTGCAGGGAGGGAGTGTCCAGCTGAAGACACAGTCCAAAATCTCCAAGTTGTAGAGCGGTGGGTCTCCTTCCTCCAGGGAGCATTTATACCTCGTCCGTGGAGGGTGTGGACATGTAAGACAACCGCCCCCCCTTTTTTTTTTTTTTTTTGCTCATTTGGTGATTGTCAAAAGCCCTTCCCTCCATTTGTTGTGCTTCTTCAGAAGAGTCTCTCCCCTCATAAAAGACTTTACTTGGGCTTCTCGCTAAGTCAGGACTCCTCTGCCATGCTGTGTGTCATGATGTAAGAGCTTCATGGTGTGACTTCAAAGACCTGGACTCATGAAAGCCCTGGCCTTCTTCAGTGGGGTGCAGCAGGTCAAGAGACAGTATTGTTGTTCTGCTTCGTGGCTTGAGGCCCCCAACTCTTTGGCAAGCCTCTGGCTCTCCTTGGTGAAATGGAAAAGCATAGCTCTTGCCCATGTGTCTTTTGCTAGGTCACATTTCCAAGTGCCAAGTTCCAAATTCATGGTTCTCAGAAAGAGGAATAGATCCTTTCTGGGACAGTTCCTGATGGCCATGTTTCCTGATATGATGGGCTTTTTTCATATCCATGATGACATCAATCAACCAAATAATAGATATCCACTACGACAATTTCATCCAGGGCGATGTAATAGACACTGGGAGGGGTGGAAGATAAGACTCAATGCTATGGTCAGAAGAAGTTCTTACTTGTTAAGAACCTGCACAGGCCCAAGGTAGTGTGACCACTTTTCACAAACTAGATCCTTTTTACAAACATGATCCTCAAACATGCAGAACTTCGATGTCCATTATTCCTCACCAGAACTCTTCAAGGTAAACTGTATAATTCCCATTTTATAGATGAGAACAGGCATAGAGGGTGAGGGATAATAAGTTATGGAGCTAGGATTCCAAAGCAGATCACTTTTCTTTTCATCACAACACGTGGCTTAAATATAAATGGCTTACTTCCTTCCCTTCTTCAGACAGGTCGTCCCTTTCTCCTTTCCAAGCTCTCTTTTTACCTTGAGCATGACAGTCATGACTTATGTGCTTGTCTCACTGTCTCTATTTGAGTTCCCTGAAGGCAAAGGCAGGGTCTAGTTTGTCTTTGAATCCCCACCTCTAGGCACCTGGTAGGCACTGTTGAATGGGTGTGGGTAGAGGGATGAAGGGATGAACAGGAAATAATAATCTGAGGCAGAAGTTGACAAGTGATAACTAAGTGGTTTACACACTGGGGAGGGCGAGCAGCTCCAGGATTGGAGGCTCTCAGGAACAGATTTGTGCTGGGATGGGGAGGCTTCTAAGAAGCAGCGGGGAGAAAAGTAGGAAGTGCAGGTGAGGAGAATAATGTGCACACAGGAATGGGGTGGGAAAGCCCAAGGCATGTTTGAAGGATCAGGGTAAGTCTAGGCAGCAGGAAGGGGAGAGTTGTGAAGGGAAGTGCTAGAAATTAAAGCTTTATGGGGGATATTATGGGGACCCTATGGTAGGGGTCTCGATGGTGAAGTGGAGCATCTTGGACTTCCCCAGAAGCTGTAGGGCCAGTATAAGCTTTTGAACCTAAGTGTGATATGACAAAAGGCGTTTTAGGAAATGTTTTAGGAAATATTTATCTGTTTTTGAAAAATGAAGGAAAGATGGGAGGCAAAGAGTTCAGCAAAGAGGCTACTGCAACAGTCCATGCAAGACTAGAATTTATGGCAGGGACGATGATACAGATAAGGTTTAGTACAAGTGAGAGAGTTAGAGAACTGGGCCAAGGGAGAGCATGAAGAGAAGAGCAACAAGGAGCTGAGGACCAAACTTTGGAGAATTTCCCAATCAGAGATCAGGTGAAGGAAAAAGAATCTGTGATAAATGGAGAAATGATGAGAAAAAAATTATAAGAACAAGTTCATGGCATCCCAGAAGGGCAGGAAGGAGGGTGCTTCCAAGAGGAGGTGACGTTAGAAGTGCCAAGTGCAGCAAAGAGGCCGCACATGATCAGGACCATGGAGAGGGTATTGGCTACCTTGACCAGAAAGTTACCAGGACCTTTCCAGAGTCACACAGGTATGTCTGCTGTACGCAGCGCCTGTGCACATTCTTAAAGTAATGCCCACAGTGAAATTCGGTAAACCAAGACTTCAAACACACAGAATTGAGATGTTCATTACTTAGAGAAGTTCTGCTGTAATACATTTATATATCTGATTATAAAGCTTGGAGCTTTGATCTTACCAATACAGACTTTTATACAATAATTGGAGTGGGCTTTAAGCAGATGCCAGACTTGTTTGAACTTGATGATTCATAATAGTTTATTATTTGGGAACAATTATCCAAGAAGCATGAGTAATCTGAACTGCCCATGCATATGACACCACTTCTGTTGTGTCACAAGACATAAGATGAGCCTTATTTTATATCCTAAAGAGGCAATGAGGAAAAAATTCAAGTATGTGCCTGAGGAGGCATACATTGGCCAGAAAGAGGAGGGGCTTCCTATGTCCTTACTAGCAGAGGATGAAGCAGACCACAGATTCCAAGCCTCCCAGCTACAGCTACAGACCAAAAACCAGATGGCTTTGCATTTGGCTCTTCTCTTCCTCCCTCTCACCTCCTAACATAGATCCTAAATATGAAAATGGTTAAAAGAGAGAGGGAAAATCTTGGAACAAGATATTGGGGATCCTAATGGTCAACTCATCCAACCCCTTCGTTTTACAAAGGGGAAACTCAGGCTCAGAATGGAGAAATGGCTTGCCCAGTATCATCTAGCTAGGACCAAAATCTGATTCCCCCTGCATTATCAGCCCCATCACCATTCTACTGAAGTGTTGAAGAATTTCACAACCAATCTGATCTGCTATTACCTAAGGACAGAAATCAAGGGCAGTGAGAAAAACATCTTGTTATCCATAGATATGATGTGTTGAAGGAGAATTATGAGTCAGTGTGTAAATAAAGATAGAATTCAGCAATAGTACAGTTTCTTGTTACCTCTCTGATTTCAATTGTTATTTCTAAGTTGATGATACAATTATATACCAACAATTTGGAGTAATTTAAACATAATTATATCCCATCAGATATAGATTATATCCCATCTGTTTGGAGCAACTTAGAACAATTGGTCAAACAATGGTGACCCTACTCGACAGCAATATGCTTATCCAGACTAAGGTACACAAAAGATAGTCACAACAAAATTAAATTATTATTAAAATGAGGACATTTTGAGAGATTAAAGAAAACACACCACAACGACACTGGATGCTGTTAAACGACAGGATTATGAATGCTTTTTTTCTTCTCTCCAAATTCTTTGAAAATATATGTGTTACTTCTGCACAATAAACAAAATACAATTTACATTTAAAATATCAGAAGGAAATTCTTGCAAATCCTCTAGAGGAACAATGAATTATTAAAAAAAAAAAAAAAGCCTAGGAGGCTCCTGTTCCAATATAATTACTAAATTACACTTGAGCCTGTTCTCCTAGAAATAAAGCCTTTGTTGTGATCAGCATTCATGCCCTTGTGACAACTGCTGACTTTGCCCATTCCAAAGGTGAGCTACTAAAAAGGGATGAAGGGAAATCAAGTTACCTATAGCTCATGAATTGACTGGCATGAGGTCTGAGCGTCTGGTGAAGGAGAAGACAAGGAGGAGTAACCCTTGAAGAAACATTCTGCCATTGACTGCTAGCCCATGGTCCAAGATCGGCTGCTGGAACCACCTCATATTGACCCGCATCCATAGACTATACTTCCCACATACACATAAAGGATAATTAAATTTCTTTTCTGGAAATACTATCTAAGTCAGATAAAGCCTACAGGCTTAGCATGCTGGAGTTACCAAGGACCTAACTGGTCATTTCACTCAACTCTTTCATTTTAAAAATGGGATAACTTTGACCCAAAAGGGGAAGTGACTTGCCCAAACTTGCAGAGAGCTTGTGAAAGTGTCTAAATTGAAAGAGGATAAATTAGACTAAAGAAATAGGATAAGGCTTTTAGTCTTTATGAGAGAGTTCAGGCGGAGACCACTGAACAATGCAAGTCTCTCTAAACACCAAACCCTTAGTAAACAGGTGAACTAGAAAAATAAAGGATGCTTATTGTTAAAGGAAAACTTTAAAAAGCTGAACTATCTCTTAGTGGGCTCTAATTTTAAAATTATAATAGTAAATAATAGTAAATAGTAAAATAGTAAAAAAAAAAAAAAGTAAATAGTAAAAATCTCCTTTGAGATTGTTAAACTAGTGACCTATTTATCATTAAGGTTTGGGGGTTGAATCAATGCTACCCATATGATTCAAGAACCTTCATGCTGACAAATTAACGAAACACCCAAGGAAATAACCCACAATTAGCAAGGAGGAGAAGACACAAGAAACAGAAGGTTAAAGCCAAGAATATTAAATAACTATGTTTAAAGAGCTTATACTACAAGATAAGGAATCAAATCCCTAAAACAAATGGTAGCCACTATGCAAAAAGTATAGGCATGTTTAAAAAAAAAATGTCAAACAACTTCTAAAAGTGAAGAGTATAATTTAGAGTGCAAATTTTAAGTGTAAAATTTCATCACTAGGTCTTTTGTGGCTTCAAAAAGTCAAAATTTTCTTTTGATATCAATAATATTATTCAGGGTGCTAAATTTTCACTCATCTCCTACTGAACTAATGAAATTTTAATTAAAAACAAAGTTTTAGCTCTCATAATTCTATTAGACATTTTTAGATATTTTATACTTCTCCTATTAAGTCACAGCAATTGTTTAATTGTTGCATTTGTTTCGTCAGCTTAATTTTATTAATAATTTTTCCACAGAGCTTCACAGAAATATTTTAACAGAGTTCTAGGAGTCAATAAATTTAATTGTTTTTCTTTTACTTTTTTCATTAAATGACAAATTCATTTTTATAAAATTAAGTTGATTCCTAATAGTTTTTTGTCTGGGGATTGATGTAATTTTGTTAGTTTTTACATGGAATGTTGCATTTATTCATTTCTGTTAAGATATAACATATGCATTTCTGCCTTATTATTCCCTTTACTCAATCACTTTTTATGTATCAAATTGTTGTTAGCTTTAATAACTGAAATATCCCTTCCTTACAAAGCCAAATGAAGTATTGTCATCTCTGTTAGAATTGCATTTATTAAAGCCAATTCTAAAAAAATTAATAATAAAAGAGCCTTTCTTTTCTACAAAAGTAAAATACAATAAATTTTCAAACTCGATTGATAGATTAAACATTAAATTAGACAAAGATGAAAAGAAAATAAGTCAACTGGAAAAGATCTCTAAGGAAATTTACCAGAATATAACACAGAAATATTTAGAGATTGAAAACATGAAAGAGATGACAGACAAGCTAGAATGTGAAGGTCCAAAATCTGTTTGAAGAAGCACAGAAATGGCGGTATGAAGAGCTTGGGGAAGTCTCCCCCCTGGAAAGACATCTATTAAGCTACTCAAAATTAGCAAAGACATCAGTCAAAGGCTCTAGGCATTGATTAAAGGGCTTACAACAAATTGAGAAGCATTTACTCAACAACCACAAAAAAAAAAAAAAAAGGAAACTCGATAAAAACACTGGGGGCTATGATGTTTAAATGAGGGACTCCATTATTTCTCATGGCTCTGCCTTCCAGAAGCACCATGGGCTGGGCAGCTGAGTGGCAGTTCCCAATCCTCCCAGCAGCCAATACACATCAGCAGATCCCATTTTTCATAGCTCACCCATTTCTGACCCCAGTTCACTCTACATGGGGAGGATCCAGGCAGGGTGGCTTGAAGAGTGCGGTCCTTCTTTCCTACACACCTCTGTGTTACAAGAGAGATGTTCCACTGGGCTCCACAGTGAAGATGGCAGCATCACCCAAGTTAATCTAAACTTTCAACAACACCTACCAAAATCCCAGCGAGCTGTTTTATAGAACTTGACATGTTGTCTCTTTTATTCATGTGGAAATGCAAAAGACCAGAATAGCCAAAACAATCTTGAAAAAGAAGAACAAAGTAGGGGGATTAACATTTCATGATTTCAAAACTTACTACAAAGCTGCAGTAACCGAGACAGTATTCTATTGGCATAAAGATAGACATATAGACCAATAGAATAAAATTGAGAGTCTAGAAATAAACCCTCTCATTTATGGTCCATTAATATTCAACATAGGTCCCAATATAATTAATGGGGGAAAATAGTCTTTTCAATAAATAATGCTGGGATAACTAGACATCCACATGCAAAAGAATAAAATGTTTGACCCCTTTCTTATACCACAGACAAAAAAAATGACTCAAAATGGAGCACAGCCTAAATGTAACAGCTAAAACTAGAAAACTTAGGAGAAAAAATGTAGAAGTAAATCTTCACGATCCTAGGTTAGGATCATGCACTTATTCCTCCATAATACATGTTATATGTTACAACATGGATGAACCTTGAAACATACTATGTAAATAAAGCCAGTCAGAAAAACACATATTGTATGACTTCACTCATATAAAATGTCCAGAACAGGCAAATCTAAAGAGACAGCAGTGATTTCCTGGGCCTGGAGGGTTGCAGGGAGAAGAGAGTGACTACTAATGGGTACAAGGTTTCTATTAGAGGTAATAAAATGTTCTAACATGGTTGTAGTAGTTATAACTCTCATTATACTAAAAACCATTTGATTTTATACTTCAGATCCGTAAATTTTATAGTATATGAATTATATACGATACATTAATTATACTTCAGTGAAGCTATTTTTTTAAAAAAAAGGAATTCAGAAGGAGAAAATGGAGTATAAGATATAAGTAATATTCAAAAAAATGTAATGGCTGAGAATTTTCCACAGGTATTGAAATACATGAATCAATCAAGAAGCACATAAGTCCTAAGTAGGAAAGCTAAACCAAAGCCATCCCTAGAAATAACATAGTGAAACTGCACAACACTAAAGACAAACAGATGATCTTAGAAACAGTCAAAGAGAGAAAAAAATAGAAGAATTACCAACAATGGAAATACAGATTAGCAATAGGCTTTTCAGCATCAACAACAGAATCCAGAAGCTAATGGTATAATATTTCCAACACACTGAAGGAAAATAGCTGCCAACCTAGAATTTTATACAAACTAAACCATCATTTAAGAGTGACCACTAAGAAAAGACATTTTCAGAAAATAACAGAAAAGTTATCACTTACAGATTCTTAGTCTGCTGTGTGTTGCTACAGCAGAATTCCACACACTGGGTAATTTATAAAGAAAATAAATGTATTTCTCACAGTTCTAGAGACTGGGAAGACCAATATCAAGATGCTGATATCTGATGGGGGCTTTCATGCTGCATTGTCCCATGGCAGAAGGTGTAAATGCAAGAGAGCATGACAGCCAGAGAGCAAAAGGAGGCCAAACTCGTTTTATAACAAGCCCACTCTCATGATAACTACTCCCCTCCCATGATAAAATGACATTAATCCATTGATGAAGGCAGGGTTCTCATGGCCTAATCACTACTTGACCATTAAGTAGTAGTGAATGGTTTACATAGTATTGAATGGTTGGAGGTGTCATTCAAACCATAGCAAATGCTATAAAAACTACCAAAGAATGTATTTCAGAAAATAGAAAGTTAAAACCAGAAAGGAGGAATAAAGTCCAAGAAACACTGCAGACAAATAAACTGGTAACCATGTAGATAATTCTAAATAATAATAATAATAATGACCAAATTTTGGAGCATAAAAATAATGTAAGTTGAACGTGGTGACTCACATCTATAATCCTAGCACTTTCAGAGGCCAACGTGAGAGAATCGCTTGAGGCCAGGAGTTCAAGACCAGCCTGGGCAACATAGAAAGACCCTCGTCTCTACAAAAAAAAAAAAAAAATTAGCTACACACGGTGGCATATGCCTATAGTCCCATTACTTGGGAGGCTGTGACAGGCAGATAGGTTGAGACCAGGAAGGTGAAGCTGCAGTGAGCTATGATCATGCCACTGCACTCCAGCCTGGGCAACAGATCAAGATCCTGTCAACAAATAAATAAATAATAAAATAAACCAAGGGAAAAAAGTAAAGAACATAAACAAAAATTTCTGACAGGGCACAGTGGCTCACACCTGTAATCCCTACACTTTGGGAGGCCAACACAGAGAATCCCTTGAGCCCAGGATTTCAAGACCAGCCTAAGCAACATAGAGAGACCTTGTCTCTACAAAAATAAAAAGTAAAAAATTAGCCAGATATGGTGGCATGCACGTGTGGTCCCAGCTACTTTGGAGGCTGAGGCAGGAGGATCACTTGAGCCTGGGAGGTTAAGGCTGCAGCAGGCCATTGTATTAGTCCATTCTCACACTGCTGTAAAGAAATACCTTACACTAGGTAATTTACAAAGAAAAGAAGTTTAATTACCTCACAGTTCTGCAGGCTGTATAGGAAGCATAGAGGCTTCTGCTTCTAGGGAAGCCTCAGGAAGCTTCCAATCATGGTGGAAGGCAAAAGTGCAGCGAGGCGTCTCACATGGTGGCAGAAGAAGCAGGGGAATGGGGGAGGTACTACACACCTTTAAACAACCAGATCTTGTGAGAACTCACTCACTATTGTGATGACAGTACCAAGGGGGATGGTATTAAACCATTCATGAGAAACTGCCCCCATGATTCAATCACCTCCCACCCGGCCCCACCTCCAACATTTGGAATTACAATTCAACATGAGACTTGGGCAAGGACAACATCCAAACTGTATCAGCTAAGTACACCACTGCACTCCAGCCTGGGTAACAGAGTTAGATCCTATCTCTTAAAAACAAAAAACAAAAACATCTTCTATGACCTTGTTTTTATGCAAGAAGAAAGATTAAATTAGATAGTGCTAAATCAAGTGTGCACATTTAAAAATTAAGAACACATATTGAAAGGGGGAACAAAGAAAACAAGATCAATCCACAGGTGTCAGGAAGTGAGGAAACAATAAACAACGAAAAAATATCGTGCTTAATGGAAAGGACAAAGTAAGATTTTTAAAATAAGTCCAAAAAGTCAGTAATAAAATTACATGTAAATAGATTAAACCTTATTTCTCCTCATCAGACACAGAGTGCCCTGACCACCTTATCCAAAAGTTTCCGCCTCCTATTCCCTTTCCTTGCTTTATTTTTCCTCTCAGCACTTATTGCTTGACACGGTCATGCTTGTTTGCCTTTTTATTGTCTGTCTTCTTCCACTTGAAAGTAAGCTTCTTAGAGCAGGTCTTTGCTTTGTTCACAGCTCTGCCCAACAGGCACCATTGTAAGCACTCAATGATTATATGTTGAATTGAATTGAATTTATAAAGAAGACACATGAATGACCAATAAAAAGATTTTTTAAATGTTTAATTTCACTAGAAACTTTAAAATTACAAAGTGAGACAAGTTAGATTGTACCCACATTTCATTGGCAACATTGCCTTGTCACGCTAGATGGCCAATTGCAGGTCATCATGATGTCATGGTGAATTTTACAGCCAGTGTATCTTGCCAAGTCAGTAAGCTGAGTAGTGCCAACTGAAAAATCACAAGATTAATAAAGTTGGAAAGGAGAGCTTTATTTCTCATAAAAGGCTGCAGCCTCCAGGCTGGCCATCCTGCAAGCTGGGAAGTGTAGCCTCTAGCAGAAGCCAAGAGTAAGCATTTTAAGGGAGGGAAATGTGAGAAAGGAATGTATGCCGAGTGAGGCGGCCAAATGTACTATTTAATAAGCTACAGGAGGAGTCATGAATATTTGTGAAAGGACAAACATAAGCATGTGCAATTGAGCTTCATGCCTCTTCATGGGTCACATGTTCACAAATGGTGGCATTAGCATGATCCAAGGATGGAGTTTTTGGCCCTCTGATGTTGAAAGGTGAGGCAGAGGGTGTGAAAACCCTCACTGCACATCCTCTGTAGACTGGCTAGACCACTCCATGGTTGGTAGTCTCTTATCAGGAAGGAATGCTGGTCGGTTGCTGTGCTGAAACTGCAAAATGGAGGAGGAAGGAATCCAGTCACAGCTTCAGATGGTGGGCTAAAGGTGATAAAGGAATGATTCATCTGTTTCTTATTTTCCAGAGCTGGTTTCTGCTTGCTCCTTAGGAAAGAATTCTGGTTAAAGGTTAATAAGGAAGGGGCATACTGAGGCATATCTGACCTCCCATCCTGTCATGGTCAGGGACTATTTTTTTTCTTTCTTTCCTTCTTTTTTCTTTTTTTTTTTTTCCTTTTTCTTATTATACTTTAAGTTCTGGAATACATGTGCAGAACGTGCAGGTTTGTTACATAGGTATACATGTACCATGGTGGTTTGCTCCACCCATCAGCCCATCATCTACATTAGGTATTTCTCCTAATGCTATCCCTCCCCTAGCCCCCCACCCCCCAACAGGCCCCAGTGTGTGATGTTCCCCTCCCTGTGTCTATGTGTTCTCATTGTTCAACTCCCACTTATGACTGAGAACATGCAGTGTTTGGTTTTCTGCTCCTGTGTTAGTTTGCTGAGAATGATGGCTTCCAGCTTCATCCTTGTCCCTGCAAAGGACACAGACGCATCCTTTTTCATGGCTGCATAGTATTCCATGGTATATATATGCCACATTTTCTTTACCCAGTCTATCATTATTGGACATTTGGGTTGATTCCAAGTCTTTGCTATTGTGAACAGTGCTGCAATAAACATACATGTGACTCTGTTTTTAAGGTTTCTCTTCGGTCCCCTTGGCCAAGATGGGGTCCATTCAGTCAGCTGGGGGACTTAGGATTTTAGTTTTATTTCTCAGTGGTAACACTGACCCTTCCCAGATACTTCAGAAGAGCAATTTGGCTTTGTCCTGAGAAAAAGTGATCTCCCTGACACTCGTTTCTCTTATCCTCCAAGGAAAGCACCATGGCAGAGATAACAACTAAGGACTGTTTTCCCTAGACCCACGTTTCCCACTGACACAACATCAACCATAGGCACAAGTTTTGCTTAATATTTTATACATTGAACACTAAGAACAAAGTGTATTTACAGTGTTGAGAACTTTGACCTCTCACTCACAAAGCATGCAACAGGGTATTTGGGAGGCACTGTTCCTGGTGAAGGCAGCTGAGAGGTAACTATCAGTGGACAGTAATCCCAGCATGTGTGGAGAACTGCCGGGATAAATTGAACAACGGCGGTTTGCATGAGGCATGAAGGTAGCTCCAGGGAATGAACTCTCCCTAAGGAAAGAGAGGATAGAGTCCACAAACTGGGTCTAGGACATTCTGAGCAGAGCATGGAGTATCACTCAGATGGTCTTCCAAGGTCTCCTGTCTAAGCTGCAGCAACATCAACAACAAAGGAGTAGATATTAAATGAACTAGAATATGACAGCACAAGAATTTAAGACTGGCCAGGTGCACTGGCTCACACTTGTAATCCCAGCAATTTGGGAGGCTGAGGTAGGCAGATCACTTCAGCCCAGGAGTTCAAGACCAGCGTGGATAACCCAGCGAAACCCCGTCTCTACAAATAATACAAAAATTGGCCATGCATGGTGGTGCATGCCTGTAGTCCCGTGTACTCAAGAGGCTAAGGTGGGAGGATAGCCTGAGCCTGGGGAGTTCAAGGCTGCAGTGAGCCGTGATCATGCCGCTGCACTCCAGCTGGGGTGACAGAGTGAGACTCTGTCTCCAAAAAAAAAAAAAACATTTAAGAATTTAAGACTGACATGTGATGATGGAACCAGCATCATCACAGCAGGAGAGATAGTATCAGCTTCATCTCAAGGAGAGAAGACATAACTAGCAGATTGGTTAATCTGGGGACAATCTGCAGACTGAGGGAGTGGCCTTGGCACAAACCACAGCACGCACAGTGATGGGAGCCATTAACCTTGGTTAGACATCAGTGGGCACCAGTAGGAGCCAGGCACCAGTACCGTGGTCACTGTTAGCATTTGCAGACACCTGACTTGTAATATCCTAATTTGATTCCAAATAACTTTGAGGGGGAGGGCCCCAAAATTCATATGTAGTTCCCATGGTTAAACGATTCAGGTGACAAAAGAAACACTTTCAAAATAGGTTGGGTATTGCTCAAATATGGAAGATGGCAAGGTGGTGCTTTTTAGTGTTGAGTTATTCAGTATTTCACAAAGGAGAGTTTCAGAGATGCTTTGAGCACTAATAGCATTGTGTCTCCCCAGGAGGATGTATAAGCTCTGGGTGCTTGCTTGAAATCAGTTTTGTCCTCTCATAATCACACCTCATGTGTAACTGACAAGCACAGAGAGTGAACTCTGGGTTCAGTCCTGCCATTGATCCTTCCTCAATGTGAGGAAGAGAAAAAATTAGTAGCACAATTCCTGGCATTTGGTAGGTGTTCAATAAATATTAACTTCTGTCATCCCTGGTAGGGACTTAAAAGAAAGAATGGAACTGTCTAGAGATGCTCACTGTTGCATTTTACTGAGTAAGGTCCCATGAGAAATATGTTTATCATATTCAGATGAGGCCTCTTGTCCTAGTGATTCCACTTGTTTTATGCTGGCCTAAGTGGATGATGGGACTCACTGTGCTTAATGAATCTTAATGAAGGTGATGAAGACCTTTTAGGACATGATTAACCTATAAAGTTCTCCTTCTGCTTTCAAGTGGCTTTATAAGAAGCACACAGAGAGTCAACACTTTGAAAAGAATGAATACAAATGAGAATCATGTCTGCTTTGCAAGAGGAAAGTTTATTAGGCGATTTGGGGAACTGCAATAAAGGTAGAAGCAGCAGAGAGAACAAAACACCTCATATGCCACTGTCACAGCTCCAACCTTTGACCATCAGAACTCAAACTGACTACAGGAGAGGGACCTGGGGTGAGGAGGATCAAGTCAGCCTAGGCTCAGAGTCAGACCCAAACGCTGGGCATTTGTTCTCCTTCCAGACCATGATTTGTGGTGATGCCTCGGGGTGGGGTCCGGTGGCTGATGGTTGTCAGAGAGGCGGAACTGGCCCGCTGATGGTAATTCTGTCTTCATGCTATACTTCTGCTGGCCCCAGGGTATCTAGTACCCAAAGGTGTTGCAGGGCCCACAGAGGGAACGAGGAACACAAAGATTGGTGACACAGGATCCAATGGGCTTTTCACATGCATTGGTGGTGGCACAGGGGTTGGAGGGCAGCCTGGGATGCAGAAGCATTAGACTGTCAGCATGAGAATGGTGATTCAAACAAGGGAGACTCAACCCAAAGAAACACAGAAACAAGCAGAACCCGCTCTCTGATGTCCTAGGAAGCCATGCCTTGTTTGGATCACTCCTTCTACAGAGTTCTGATACAGTGGCAGAAATGAGCAAAGAACACGTAAGGTGGAATCCTAGCCTTCCTTCTATGACCCTAGACACACAAGAAAGTCACTTCCTCGTTCTAAGCCTCAGCTTTCCCACCTGTAAGGTAGGACTGGTAGTACCAACCACACAGGATTATGAAAATTCCACAAGATTGTGTTCATAAAAATATTATGTTCGCTCGCAACTGCCGTACTGTTAGTTATTGATCATCATCCCTATTGACACTCAAATGCTCATCTCTAAGAAGGTGATAATGATTCCCACTCTGCCTGCCTCAGATGATTCTATCAAGAATTAACGAAACGGTGGATTTGAAAGTTCTGTTTAAATCAGAAAAAGCGATCATTGTTACAGTTTCATTTTCCTTTTTGTGGTGACAAGACAGTCCTGAAGACAGAAAGATTTATTTGCCCATTAGCATCCAAAAAATCTCTACTAGAGGAAGGAGTCAAGTCCCATGACTATCTTTTGTAAAAGAAAATATCTTTAGCCCGGATAATGTTAGCAACAAATAGCCTATACTTCCCATGGCTGTAATATAAAACTCTGGCCTCTACAGACAGATTGGCATCTGAAACTTGATTTTCAAAGTCCCTGTTTTATCCTACAGTAGAACAGTGCCTGTCCCTTGCAGGGGTGCTGCCCGCCAGGTACTCACTTGCAGTCCTCGCTCTCCAGCAGGCTCCGGTACGTGTTGATCTCACACTCCAGCCGGGCACGTACATCCAGCAGCACCTGGTACTCCTGGTTCTGCCGCTCCAGGTCACTGCGGATCTCCGCCAGCTGGGACTCCACGTTCGTGATCAGTCTCTGCACCTGAGACAGCTGGGAGCTGTAGCGGGCCTCGCTCTCTGTCAGCGTGTTTTCCAGAGAGTCTCGCTGTGGTGGGGAAGATCCGGAATGTCAGAGAGCTGCTCCTTATAGGGTTCCTCCATGGGGTTCCAAAAAACTCACAAGCTCCAAGAGCTAAGGAGAGTGTGTGGCCCCAAGCACATCCCCGGGACTTTGCTTCCAACTTCCCATCGCTCACCAGCAGGTCTGAACAATACACACCAGGTTGTGCTGGGCCTGTAGCTCTATCTCCAGGGCATTGACCGTGCGTCTCAGCTCGATGATCTCCGCCTGGCAGGACTGCAGCTGCTCTGAGCTGGACACCACCTGCTTGTTCAGCTCCTCAGTCTGAAACACCCAAGGGGAGAAAGGATCAGACCCTGCCTCCAGGGCCCTGGGGGGCCTCGGGTCCTGAGCGGCCACGTGCTTAAATGCCCACCTGCGTGGCGAACCATTGCTCCACTTCCCTGCGGTTGGTTTCCACCAGGGCCTCATACTGACTCCTGGTCTCATTCAGGACCTGGTTCAGGTCCACAGCGGGGGCAGCGTCCACCTCCACGTTGAGGCGGTCTCCAAGCTGGCAGCGCAAGGTGTTGACTTCCTAATGGAGAAAAGGGAAGAAATAAACCCACAGAAAAAAGTCTATCAATAACCTCTTTGAGGCAGTTCAATATAATGGGAAGAGGATTGCATTGCAGCTTAGGAAACATGAGTTGAAGCCCAGCTGTCACCTCTGGAGATTCTGGCCTCTTCTCTGAATCCCTTCCCTCATCTATATGATAAAGCTGCTGCATTAAATGATTGCTAATATTTCTACCCAATCCAAGATTCTATCATTTCTTTCTTATTTCCCCTTTGCTCAGTGATAAGCCTGGCGTGATAATTGGCTTACAATTGTTGCTACTTAAATATAGAGAAACCAGGTTTCATTCCTCCTATTTATTTCATGGGATACTACTAGAGTATGACACATGTTTTCATCATGAAAACATCTAATGTTTGAGACATGTATCTGATTTCATAGTATTGCATTCAGCCATGAGATCTAAATCAACCATTATTTGAGTTATTTCATTTCTCCCGTTTTTCCCATCCATCAGTTCATCCATCCATCCATCCATTCATCCATCCATCCATTTATCCAGCTTGAGTTCTAGTTATCTAGGTGAAACAGAGTGTAAGAATGTTTTCTATCTCCTTCCAGTCTCAGTCATTAACCTACCTGGCACCTCTTCAGAAGCTAATAGATAGCATCAAACAGTAGACAGTAATTTAAAGATATTTGTGTGACCTTTCAGCCATACATGTCTGGTCCCAAGGGGAAATAGGTCAGCTTACCACACTCCTTTGTGTAAAAAAGGTAAGCTGTCACTCATTCCCCAACAAGCCCCAAAGTACGTTTTGAGCAACCAGCAAAATGTTGTTAGGTCTAGGGTGCTTAGCAAATCAAGTCCTACCTTATCCTATTCAGGGGCATCACAGAGCTCTCAGTATTGGGATATTGGAGGCTGGAACTCTTACCTGCTCATGGTTCTGCTTGAGGGACAGCAGCTCCTCCTTCAGGGACTCCACCTGGGCCTCCAGGTCAGACCTGCACAGGGTCAGCTCATCCAGAATCCTGCGCAGGCTGTTGATGTCAGACTCCACCAGCTGCCGCAGGGACTGCTCCGTCTGGTACCTGCACACACAGCCAGAGGTCAAAAGAAGTCCAGAAAAAAAGTCTTTGTTTCCCGGCCTTTACTTGGCTGACTTAGTCAATTTTATTATATTTTGAAATATTTTGAATTAAAAAAAATTAAGGGAGAAAATACTCCTATACTGAGTGAGAAGGCCTATTTTGTCACTGAGACACACAGAAAAGGTATTGGTGGAATGCCTGTGGATAGTTTAGTCTAACACGAACTAAGTTTGTTCTAAGACGCTCGTTTACAAGTTGCTATCAACTAAGCCCTGCTGTTTTTGCCATCTCAAGTGAATCAGTGCCCTTCGCAAGCCTGCTCCAGGTTGTCCTGCCATCCTTTTCAGCCTTGCCAAGAAGCAATCTAGTGTTGTGGAAAAAACGCTGAATTCAGAGTCAGAGCCAGTCTTGTCATTAAATGACTGTAGATAGATACCTTGATCTCTCTGAGGCTTGATTTCCTCAACTGTAAAATGAAGACAAAACTAACACCTCATAGGGTTGGACTGAAGATGATATATGTAAAATTATATTGTAAAATGTAAGATCCCAGGAAAATGCAAAGGATTCTCATGACTGTAATAATAGTCATACCTAAAAGTATTGATTGATTCTCTGAAAGTCAATGGATTTTGCCTCCTGTTTTTGTGGTTTAATAACTTCTTTTTGGGGGGTTGACAGTGACTAATGTATACAAAGAGACCAACGTGAAAATCACTTTTAAACTTATTCCAGACATTGGGTTGAAAAGGAGTAAGAATGGATGGTGTCTTACAATCAAACTTAAAGCACAGGGCTGCGCACGGTGGCTCACGCCTGTAATCCCAGCACTTTGGGAGGCTGAGGCGGGTGGATCACTTGAGGTCAGGAGTTCAAGACCAGCCTGGCCAACATGGTAAAACCCTGTCTCCACTAAAAATACAAAAATTAGCTGGGCCTGGTGGCACATGCCTGTAATCCCAGCTACAAGGAAGGCTGAGGCAGGAAAATCACTTGAACCCGGGAGATGGAAGTTGCAGTGAGCCAAGATCGCATCACTGCACTCCAGCCTGGATGAGAGAGGGAGACTCCATCTCAAAACAAACAAACAAACAAAAAAGCTTAAAACACAGAATCTGAGCACCTATTGAAGAGGCTTTGACATTTAACCTAATCCTAACCCAATGCAAGAATCCTCCCAATATCATCCAGAAACTTCTGCTTCCACATTCCAGAATAGGGAGCTTATCACTTTGCAATTCAGCCTGCCCATTACTAGACTGCTCTGATGGTCAGGAAAATCTTACTTGGTTCTGAAGTCATCTGCAGCCAGCTTGGCATTGTCGATCTGCACCACCAGCCTGGCATTCTCAGACTTGCTGCACAGGATCTGGGGATAGGATTAATCATGAAATGGGTTATACTAAGAAATGCCTTGTGCCTTAAAGTGAAATGCTATTTTCTTTCAGCCACATTCCTCCCAAACCGCTTTGAGTCCTTTCAGATTTTCAGCTCTGAGATAAAAGGAGGATTTGATCATAAAACTGACCATTTCAAAACCAGGAAAACCAGTGTGAATTCATCATGAATTCTATTCTTATCTGCTTCTGGCTTCCTGCAATAATTGAGGTTACTGAGTGTCCAACCCTTGCGTAAAGTAAACCAACCATCCCAGTTTACTTAGGACTGAGGGGTTCCTGGGATGCTAAAATGGGAAAAATCCCAGGCAAGCCAGAACAAGTTGGTTATCCAACACTCAAACCACCTTTGTTCCACCTGCTGACTTCTCTCCACTCTCCTCCCCTCATATTGCCCTTGTTCATGCCTTTGCAAAAAGCTTCTTGCTCTACCCAGAATGCCCTCACCCACTAGCAAGACCCCTTGTGTAACCTACATACTTAATCAATAACACTTCTTAAGACCTTTGTGTGATCATTTTGTTTCCACATCTATCTCCCCTGTTAGACTGTGAGCTCCTGAAGGAAGGAGACCGTCTTACTCAGTACATTATCCCCCACCCCAGCACTGTGCCTAACACTCTCCAACTCTGGGTAAATAAACGAATGATATTCAAATAGCACAACCCTTTCTGGCATCTACTTTTCCAGGTCTACTGAACAGTGGACAGTCAATTCCGTCACAGAATCAAGGGCTTGTACAATTGGATATAAACTCCCACTCATCCTTCAAACCCCACTCAGATATTGCCTCTTCCAGGATCCCTCCCAAACCTACACCCGGTATTCAGTCCCAATTCTCTGTGGACTCTTTACTTATATCTACTTCTCTTCCAGAATGGATGGCCCCATATTGTCATCTGTATACATGGCTGCTCTAGAGGATGGTCCATGTGTCTGTAGATACTGCTGGAGTCAACAGCTCTCTTGTGTTGCCATAAATGCTATCTTTTGCTATAGCTTTGAAAGGCTTTAAATATTTGAAGATTTGCTTAGGAAATTCTTAGCATAGAAAATAATTCAGGTGCTTTCCAGTTTCATCCATGTCCCTACAAAGGACATGAACTCATTATTTTTTATGGCTGCATAGTATTCCATGGTGTATATGTGCCACATTTTCTTAACCCAGTCTATCATTGTTGGACATTTAGGTTGGTTCCAAGTCTTTGCTATTGTGAATAGTGCCGCTATAAACATACGTGTGCATGTGTCTTTATAGCAGCATGATTTATAATCCTTTGGGTATATACCCAGTAATGGGATGGCTGGGTCAAATGGTATTTCTAGTTCTAGATCCAGCAAACTATCGCAAGGACAAAAAACCAAACACTGCATGTTCTCACTCATAGGTGGGAATTGAACAATGAGAACATATGGACACAGGAAGGGGAACATCACACACTGGGGACTGTTGTGGGGTGGGGGGAGGGGGGAGGGATAGCATTAGGAGATATACCTAATGCTAAATGACAAGTTAATGGGTGCAGCACACCAACATGGCACATGGATACATATGTAACAAACCTGCACGTTGTGCACATGTACCCTAAAACTTAAAGTATAATAATAATAAAATTTAAAAAAAAAAAAAGAAAAGAATTCAGGTGCATACTTTTTGAAAATGCTATAATGCTCTGAAAACAAAACCAGGATATCATAATCAAACCAAAAAAATCAGATATTCTGGTTTGGAGTAAGAAGCCATATGAGATTGCTATGACTGATTTTGGTCTAATGCTTCACTCTAACACCAGCCTGCATCCTTCCCTTGTGGGTCTACAACAGATTTTCTAAGACTACTTGATGTCATACCTAAGCCAGGGATCTATGTCTTTATCATTCTCAGCATTACTGTGAACAGACTTAGATCCATTCACAGTTTAGTATGTTAAATATAGGTAAGTAGTTCATTAAGCTGGCAGTGTGGTGCCCACCTCCTCACCTTCTGCTGGAGCTCCTCAATGGTCTTGAAGTAGGACTGGTAGCTGGGGCACAGCAAGGGCTCCTGCTGCTGGGACCGCTCCCGGATGAGGTTCTCCAGCTCCGCGTTGTCCCGCTCCAGCTGACGCACCTTCTCCAGGTAGCTGGCCAGGCGGTCGTTCAGGAACTGCATAGTCTCCTTCTCGCTGCCATTGAAGGAGCCCTCACAGAACCAGTTGCAGCTGCTCACATTGGCAGGGATGTTGCAGGCCCCGGGCAGGGTGCAGCCGTGGCAGCTGGGGGGCACGCAGGGCCGGGAGGAGCAGCTGGTGCGGCAGCTCAGGCTGGGCAGGCAGAAGTTGTAGGGCATGGTGCAGGGAGGCAGCGGAGCTCTGGAAGTCAGTTTCAAAACCTGATTCCTTTTCCCTGGGATAAGCCTTGATCCTCTCCAAGGCTTTATATTCTGTCAGCAGTGGGTGTGGCAACCATGTCAAACATTCCCCCTTTTTACCTCCCTCGCTGATTTTTCCGTTTGTTATTTAGCCACTTCACCTGAGTCCTATACCTCGTTAAATGTTTTACTCTGGCTTCTTGCTAAGTCAGGACTCCTCACAAAACATGCTGATTGGTTAAGTAAAAGCTTCATGGTTTGGCTTCAAAGTGACCAACCTTGCCTGCAGCAGTGCTTATCCATGGGACATTGAGCTAGAGTGATAGCTGGGCCCTGTCCCCAGAGTAGGGGGCACGTCTGTGCCTCTTTCTCCTAAATGAGGAAAGGCTTGTGTCTCATCCAGTTCATATTCAATTAAGACTCTGTGAGAAAAGCCACGTAAGGAAACCCATCTAGAAACTAGACTATGTGATAGGGAATCCTGGAAGCTGAAATGAGAAAGGACTTACAAGGCCATTGGTTCAGGGCCCGTTTGCAGTTCCATCCAGCCAGATGGAGGCAACTCTACCCTCTTCCTATGGGGCTGCAGGAAGCCACCCACCTCCGTTTCTACTAGTATTCAGTGTTCACAAGAATATTAAGAAAACTAAAATTTTGGGAGCACCTACTCTGCATGAAGCACTATGCTCCATGCCTGTGCACAGCGTGACTCTGTCATTGGTGATGGGTCCTGCTTGCTGAGCCTCCACTGTGCACCAGGCACTGTGCCAGGCACCTCATATGCAGCAGCTCCTTCAGTCCTCTCAAAATGCTGCAAGAGTTTGTAGATAAGGACCCTAAGCCTCTGAGAGGTCTCCCAAGGTCACAAAGCTCCTACATGATGGAGCCAGGATTCCAACACAGATCTCTCTAATTTCAGTGTCCACACTCTCTCTGTCATATTACATGTCTCTCTCTTCCAGTCTTTTCAGTACTGAGATGCAATAATGCAGAAATACAGATTGAGCTCCATTGAGCTCAATCAGTGCTGACAATATCCTAAATTAGAATGGGCCAAAAAAATAACAAGCCTGTTTTTGACTTATTAAAGAACCAAAAGTCACTTCTATGCTGATGGAAGGAAGTTTACTAAGTGAAAATGCATTATACCCACTAGAAGGTTGAAAAAAAAAAAAAAAGGAAACCCTTGGTTGATCTGATGGAGAAATACCCAAGCCTAGTTCTCCAAAGGATATGACCCTGCAAAGCCACCACTATGTCATGTGCCTGAAGTGGCATTTTACGACCATTGGCACATTTTGGCAAGCAGAAGCTCTGCTCTCATGCATTCCAGACGGAGCTATGAAATATGAGGATTTTATGTTTAATCTATCAGTGCTCAAATTCTGAAGGATACTCCTCCAAGTTGTTCCTTTTGGAAGCTACATATTAAGTCTTGCCATACAAGAATTGTTTTATTACAGGTGATCTGCCATTCCTCAGATCACCCTTCCTTCAAACTTGCCCTCACAGCTTGGGACACATTCTTTTGGTTATCCTTATTGAAGGCCAATCTTCATCTTCTATTGGTGTGTTTATTTTTGGAACCAGCCAGATGTCATTTGAAACCACACCTAGTGCATAGGGTGAATAACCAAGCTGCATAGCATCTTTAATGGGTCAGAAACACGTTGTGACTGAAAAATAATAATGTGCGTTTTCTTGGGTGACTCTGGAAGTCATTTCCAAGGAGAAGCTTCAAATATGCTTTTATAAAGGACAGTAGCTTTGGGGCAAACGTGTGGTCTTCCAGGGTGAATGCATTGAAGGTACTGATATCCTCCCCTACAATCACAATCCACAACTTTCCCCCCCTCCTGCCTGAATCTCTACTATTTTTTTTTTTTTTTGAGACGGAGTCTCACTCTATTGCTCTGTTGCCCACGCTAGAGTGCAGTGGTGCAATCTCGGCTTACTGCAACCTCCACCTCCCAGGTTCAAGCGATTCTCCTGTCTCACCCTCCCTAGTAGCTGGGATTACAGGCACGCACCACCTGTGATGTGCCTGGCTAATTTTTGTATTTTTGGTAGAGTCGGGGTACCACTATGTTGGCCAAGCTGGTCTCGATCTCCTGACCTCAGGTGATCCGCCCTCCTCAGCCTCCCAAATTGCTGGGATTACAGGAGTGAGCCACCGCGCCCGGTCTGAATCTCTACCTTTAAAATGATTCCATCGGTGAGATGTGGCATGGGCATATTGGTTTAAAATCAGTCCCATTGGATGAGATCAAATAACATAAAGTCCTATTGGATGAGATCAAATAACATAAAGCAAATAGCTGAATTCATTAGCTTTTCTCTAATTACCTTGTGTTCTTCTCTCCTTCTTCTATGCCCCAAGCTTCAAAGAGAAAAATCTGACAACAGCACTTTTTAAAGAAAAGGAAAGGAATAGTGTGTCACAGACTAGTAAATATGTTCACAGGGATCCCTATAACCATTGCTGTAGCTTCTACCTCAGTCACAGTGGAATAATCCAGAATAAGTATCCTTGTGTCTTTAAAAGTGGAGGTCAGAGTTTAGAAAACACAACTATTCCCACATCTTGAGTAGAAGTAACTATGATTTCTGCACAGCTACTTGGCCATTATATACTAATAGTTGGAAGAACTTGGGTCTATTGAGAAAAGAGCCAAGTTTCAATTAGCTTCTCACAAAGTCTAGAAGGCAATTGCCTTTTATTTACTCCACTTGCTGTGTACTGCGAATTCTTATCTTTACATGGGTGATGCTATCGTCTCTGTTCAATGGCCCTTCCTTAAACATGATGAGCAAATCAAATCCTAACAAACCGAAAGGTTTTATACGTGCCCATGTAATTGCGGCAGATGCTGTGGTTGAGGCTTCTGGTCTTAAGATGTGAGCAAATTGCAGTTAAGGTTTAAGGATGCTATTTATTAGGGAAGCCCAGGCTATTTCCATAGAAGAGATCACATGCCAACCCACCAGTGATGCTTAACCATGGAGTGGACATAGGATGGGTCTTCTGCTGAGGCCACCTTCCTCGTTGTGGGACTTCAAAGGCATTAGGAAGCCTCCCTCCTTCTTCCCAAAGCCATCTTCTCCAATGTCCAGGCTCTGGCGCTTGAAATTCTCACCGTGAGAAATGTAAAATTTATTCTTTTAGAAATACGAAGTAACATTGGGCTACTTGAAAATTAATTATATTTTAATGTGTACAAATGAGAAGGAGAAGCCAGGAGTGGTATCACCGCATGCACACAGAGCAAGAAGATGGACTTTTTGTCAAAGAGGGATCCCAGAGGGGAATTAGAAAAGCAGAAAGGCTGTCCAATACCAACCCCAGCCCGTGGTTTGGGGCCAGCCTGTCAGAGCTTCCTAGAAGAGCAGAAGATAGGGCTTCCACAAACTGTTCCATAAAGGCAACTGTTGTCAATTTATCAATCCTCCAGCCTCAGGACATTGAGAGGAGAAATTGAAAGGGTAATTCAGGAAATAGGCCAACAGGTTTGGCCCTGTTCAACAGGGCTTCTGATAAGGGATAAGCAGGAGAGGGGCTGAAGAATGAGCCAGGTCAGCAGTAAGCTAGGCTGAGCAAAAACAGATACAAACACCTCAGAATGGAACTCAGGAGCTAGTTCTACAAACCCTCTCCAGAGCCACCATTGTTTCTCTTACACTCAGTCCTGGACTCCCAATGGGAATAGAGTTGAGCTGGGACATCCATCTTCTCCTGCCCTCTAACATCAATGCTCCCAGTTCTTGAGCCTTCAGTCTCAAACCAGGACTTACACCATCAGCCTTCCTGATTCTCAGTCCTTTGGGTTTGGATTGGAACTACACCACTGGCTTTCCTGGGCCTCCACCTTGAAGACAGCAGATTATGAGACTTCTCGGCCTCCATAATCATATAAGCTAATTCCTCATAATAAATCTCTTTCTATGTATCTATATATAGCCTACTGTTTCTGTTTCTCTGGATAACCCTAATACAGTGTGTAATCAGTACTAGTTTCCTTCCTTTTCTTTCCATTGTTCCTCTACCTCTACTCAGCTGCCATATTTAAGCCATGCCTCTAAAATCTACCCCTCTTCAGCCTCACTCTCCTCCACTTATCTCAGTCCTTATTGTCTCTCACCTCCTAACTGATCTTCCTTCTATTTCACCCAGCTTCTAGGACTCCTCACAACCCAACCTGTACACAGCTGCTGGATATATCATATGGCAAACTCCCTTACAAGAAAATCTCATGTATAATCATTCAGAGCACTTCCAAATATGGCCATACCTAACTACCTTGCAGTTTCATCTCCTATTACCACACTTACCCTCTGTTCTAGGCTAGGAATTGGGTTGTCAATTTCTAAACACACCTCATAACTCCTCCAGGCAAAGTTCATGCTCAAGAAAACTTTCCCTCTTCTTTTTTTTTTTTTTTTTTTTTTTTGAGACGGAGTCTCACTCTATCACCCAGGCTGGAGTGCAGTGGCACGATCTTGGCTCACTGCAACCTCCACCTCCAGGGTTCAAGCTATTCCCCTGCCTCAGCCTCCTGAGTAGCTGGGACTACAGGTGTGTGCCACCATGCCTGGCTAATTTTTTTTTTTTGTATTTTCAGTAGAGACGAGGTTTCACCATGTTAGCCAGGATGGTCTCAATCTCCTGACCTCGTGATCCACCTGCCTCAGCCTCCCAAAGTGCTGGGATTATAGGCGTGAGCCACCGCACCTGGCCAAAACTTTCCCTCTTCTATGGCCTACACACACTCACCTGACCAGACATTTCCCAGCAAACTTTATTTCAGAATTATGCTAATATCATACAGTAATCGTTGATTGAAGTTGAAACTATGGGAAGTATATAAAGTTTTAATAACCTTCTCATGAATTTTCATTAGTGTTACTCTTCCTTATTTATTCCACTTACAGTAATCCATGGTTTACATCGGCTTTAATTACATGATGATATTGCCTCTGCTGGAGGTCCTGTAGTCAACAAGATAGGCAGACAAAATTTATATCAACAGAACATTTGGGTTTTCAAGGCTTTGATTGAGTGCTCCCTCCTTCTTGGGGCCTCTTCTTTTCATTCTCTCACACGTCTGAAATTCGTAATTCTTTATCTACACCTTTCTTGAGCCACACTGATATTTGTCTATGATGACTGTAGCTTTGTCTCATCCACTCTAAACTGTAAAACATGCTGTGGGCCGAGACTGGGATTCACTTATTTGTGTTTCTCAGTAACGCCCACAGTACCCAGCACACACAATAGATGATTGATCGCAGTTGTGTCAATCAGATAGGATTAAATTAAATGGATAATTGAGACTGTGGCCTATAAAATTGAAAGCTTTAAAAATTCAGAGATGAGGCAAGTGGGCTGTGGAGTAAGATTTAATGTTTTGGGGGAGATGCTTAATGAACATTGGTCTTTCTTGAAATTATAGAAAATGAAATGATAAAGAGGCTATGGAAGAACATTACGGATAAGAGCAAAGATCTAGGGGAAAGAATAAACTTGAAGAGGGGAAAGGTAAGGACTGCATTTAAAGAGTCTATTTGGAGGACAACATGTCAGGTATAACAAGTGGGCGGCGAGATGAACCAGTTTGGGAAAAATACGTTTTAGTCCAATTAAACATGATGTAATGACCTGATACCAAGTGAAACTGTCATATGCGCAACAGAAAACCTAGAAACTGAGCTGAGATGAGAGGGAGATGTGGGAGTCATCAGCACAGAGGAGCTAGTTCTACATGAACAGGGACGTAGAAAGAGAAAGACAGAGAGCTGAGAATATAGGTGTTTCCTTCATTTGGGAAAAAAAGGGGAAGACAGCTAACAAGACAACAGAGGACAGGTAATTAGAGATATTACAAGAAGACCCAGAGTGTGCAGGGTTATGGAAATCAATGAAGGTGTATTTTAAGGGAGGAGTAGGTATATATAATAGCAAGGCAGGAGCAGCAGAGAGGTTGAGAGGAGAGAATCACTGCTTTTGAACAGTTTCTGTAGAAGCGGTTTCTTCAGGCAGTTTAGGAAAAAGGGAAGCAGAACATTCTATTCTGATGAGGGTGAGAGCTGGAGATAGCAGTGAAGTCTGGGGAGGCTTTGCAAAATTGCCAAGGGCCCTGTAGTCAAGGCAAGGCAAGCATGGGTATTCAAGGCCAGGTTTCCTGCATGGCCTACCCTGGGTGGGAGTCTCCCAGAAGGACGTCCTTCCCTGTCTACATCAGTGTTTCTGATGAAGCATAAAGGCTTGGCTCAGTCATTTACTTCATTTTATTCTCCTAATGAAGGGGTATTTTTACGAAACAGCCATGATGAGTAATTTACAATGCATGAATATGAATGAGAAACATTTATTATGCCAGAGAAATGAAGTTTATTGGGAAGTAAATGAAGTCTCCTCCCGGCATTCCAGAGAATGCCAAAGAAGAAAGGAAAACAGGAAATGCAGTAGTACGTTCAGGAAACACCCTAAAGTAGTAACTGGAGCTCAGATTACAGGGAGCTGAACATCTTTAGAAACAAAGAAGCTCGACCCTCAACAGGAAGGAGTTGTCCAGACATTGGAAGTTGATGATGTGTGTCTTTGCTTGGGTCGGGTAAGCTTTTCAGCATTCTAGAAATAACGTAGAGGCAAGATGAGGTTTCTTGATGTCAGCTGAGCTCCAGAGAAGTCAGGACTTGAGGATCCTTCCTGTGGTTGATCTAAATGGTTTTGTACATGTCTTCAAAGAGGATACAAGCTTTTCAATTACAGCAACCCTTTTGAGAGGTGCCACAGGGTCCACAGAAGTTGCCACTAGCATTGGTGGTGGCGCATGGGTTGCAGGGGAGCCTAGGAGGACAAGGAGGTTTAGAATGGCTTTAGGAGGAGGTTTTAATGCACATAATACCTTGGGCTTAATGACACAACCTATGAATTCTCACTGGCTGGAGTTTGTTGGAATCAAGTTCTTTTTGCTTTGTTTTGTTTTTGAGACAGTGTCTTGCTCTGTTGCCTAGGCCAGAGTGCAGTGGTGCGATCTTGGCTCACTGCAAGTGGGAGCCAAGGTTCACTATGCCTCCCAGGTTCAAGCGATTCTCCTGCCTCAGCCTCCCAAGTAGTTAGGATCACAGGCATGCGTCACCATGCCTGGCTAATTTTTTGTATTTTTGGTAGGGATGGGGTTTCACCATGTTGGCCAGGCTGGTCTTGAACTCCTGACCTCAAGCAATCCACCCACCTCAACCTCCCAAAGTGGATTATAGGCATGAGCCATTGCACCCAGCCAGAATCAAGTTCTGATTACTACCAAATGCTTCTCTCTCTCCCAGAATGCCACGTGCAGAGGTGGAAAAATTGTGCTTTTCAAAAATATTATCTCATACTCTTGAGGTCTCCTGGAACTTAATGTGCCTTACACAAATGTTATTCCTATGACTGGCCAGCTCCTACCACCACTCCTCCATTGTTAGCCCCCTGAGGCAGGGGCTGTTCCCTTACCTTTGGCCTCCCTTTGCTTAGCTATCACAGATCACTGGACACACGCTACACAGTTAATGTGTGTTGCCTGACTAGTTGAAAACATGGCCACCATTTGTGTGCCTACAATATCCCACTGTACACATTCTTCCCAGACATTCTTTGCCCCATACTCACTTGCAGTCCTCGCTCTCCAGGAGGCTCCGGTATGTGTTGATCTCACACTCCAGCCGGGCCCGCACGTCCAGCAGCACCTGGTACTCCTGGTTCTGCCGCTCCAGGTCACAGCGGATCTCTGCCAGCTGGGACTCCACGTTGGTGATCAGTCTCTGCACCTGAGACAGCTGGGAGCTGTAGCGGGCCTCGCTCTCCGTCAGCGTGTTTTCCAGAGAGTCTCGCTGTGATGGGGAAGATCAGGAATGTCAGAGAGCTGCTCCGTCAAAGGGTTTCTTCATAGGATTCCAAGGAAGTCACAAGCTCCAAGAACTAAGGAGAGTGTGCGGCCCCAAGCACATCCCTGGGACTCTGCCTCCCAACTTCCCATCGCTCACCAGCAGGTCTGAACAATACACACCAGGTTGTGCTGGGCCTGTAGCTCTATCTCCAGGGCATTGACCGTGCGTCTCAGCTCGATGATCTCCGCCTGGCAGGACTGCAGCTGCTCTGAGCTGGATACCACCTGCTTGTTCAGCTCCTCGGTCTGAAACACGCAATTGGGAAAGGATCAGACCCTGTCTCCAGGGCCCTGGGGCACCTCAGATCCTGAGTGGCCACGTGCTTAGATGCCCACCTGCGTGGCGAACCATTGCTCCACTTCCCTGCGGTTGGTTTCCACCAGAGCCTCATACTGACTCCTGGTCTCGTTCAGGACCTGGTTCAGATCCACAGCAGGGGCAGCGTCCACCTCCACGTTGAGGCGGTCTCCAAGCTGTGAGCGCAGGGTGTTAACCTCCTGATGGAGAAAAGGGAAACAATGAACCTATAGCAATGGATCTGCCATTTTCCTGCTCCAGGAAAATGAGCACAATACTGCCCAAAAAGTACTAAAAGGAATATTCTGATCATTCCCAAAGAGTGACACACACATTTTATAGCAGTAAACTCCTACAGAGATCACATCAATTGTTGTCCCATAGAAGATCTGCCATCTTCCTGCTCTGGGAAAATGAGCTTGATGCTGCCCAAAAAGCACTAAAAGGGGCCGGGTGCGGTGGCTCAAGCCTGTAATCCCAGCACTTTGGGAGGCAGAGGCAAGTGGATCACGAGGTCAGGAGATCAAAACCATCCTAGCCAACATGGTGAAACCCGTCTCTACTAAAAATACAAAAATTAGCTGGGCGTGGTGGCACATGCCTGTAATCCCAGCTACTCGAACCAGGGAGTCAGATGTTACAGTGAGCCTAGATCACGCCACTGCACTCCAGCCTGGTGACAGAGTACGACTCCATCAAAAAAAAAGAAAGCACTAAAAGGAAGACTCTGATAATTCCCAAAGAGTGACACACACATTTTATAGCAATAAACTCCAACAGGGATCACATCAATTGTTGTCCCATAGAAACTGAAACAACCTCACACCTTCTACAAGACTAAGTCTAAACTCCTTGGCATATGCAAGTCCTTCCTCGCTTCCCATCACATCTTCACTTTCATCACACCCTTGGAGGTACTGCATGCCCAGCCGTACCCAGATACACCCTGCCCTGCCACTTCTGTGTCTTTGTTCAACCTCTTCCCTCAGACTGAAACACCCAAGTACTGAAATCCTCCTCTTTGCATCTGAGAAAAGTTCCCTATCTCCTCTTGGGCAGCCTGGATTATTTCTAGAGCATACTGCTTTTACATCTCATATGGTACTTGTTTCACTCTGTCTTGTTTGTATCACTGTGTTTATATGACTGTCTTTCTATACCAGACTGTGAGCTCTTTTAAGAAAAGGGCCATGTCTTATTTCTTTTTTGTCCCTCCATCTCCACCACCAAATTCAAGACCTAGCAGTGATCAGCAGAGAGCAGGGCTCAATGAATGATGTCCCTCCTCAGTAATTCCAACAGTTGCCTAACCCTCACCCAGCCACTGGAGAATGAGCAGCTCACTCCACTCCTTGATATGGATGTAGCACCATCACTCTCTGAGAATACCTTGAGTTCCTTAGAGAAGGGTCCCAGACCAGGGATCCAGACAGTAATCATCTCCTGATTCCCAGTGCTAGTAGCTTAGCTCTGAGGCCTGCTCTTGTGAATTTGTTTCATACCTCCTCATGGTTCTTCTTCAAGCAGATCAGCTCCTCCCTCAGGGACTCCACCTGGGACTCCAGGTCGGACTTGCAGAGGGTCAGCTCATCCAGGATCCTGCGTATGCTGTTGATGTCCGACTCCACCAGCCGCCTCAGGGACTGCTCCGTCTGGTACCTGCACGCGTCAGAGTGGGAGGATAAGTCAGGAAAGAAAACCACCTTCCCCTCTCATGTGTTGTTTGGGTAGAACTGGCCTGAATCTTCTTGAACTTACACAATTTTCTGCCTCTTCTCTTCCATATGCTTCAGTCAAGCTGTCCATGGATAGGCTGAAGAGGTTCCCTGACTCACCCTAACACCACGAGGAGCCCACAGGCATGCATGAGCTGAAGTGTCTCACTGTGCTCTCAGTTTTGTTAGCTAATATACCACCAAATCAATTCCCAAAGAACAATTCATTTCAATCTCTGAATTTGGTGGTTTAAGAAACACTTCCAAAAAGACCAGTATAGACCAAAGAGCAGGCAGCACGTGAGTCTAGTTCTCTATTTGAAACTGATTTTACATAACCAGCCCTAGGAGGAGAAATAGGAAGAAATGGCTTTCTCCTCTCTTCCAGGCAATAGTAGGTCCCTAGGGCCATGAAAGAACCATAGGGACCTTGAAGTTCAACATACTTGCTTCTGAAGTCGTCAGAGGCCAGCTTGGCATTGTCAATGTTCACCACCAGCCTGGCATTCTCAGCCTTGCCACACAGAATCTGAAAAGAAATTTCTCTCATGAGGTACACATGAACTTGAGGATGTCTTACTGTTCAAAGAGAGCCAGCTGATGCTGGCCTCCAACATGGCCGACCCCCTCACCTTCTGCTGGAGCTCCTCAATGGTCTTGAAGTAGGACTGGTAGCTGGGGCACAGCAAGGGCTCCTGCTGCTGGGACCGCTCCTGGATGAGTTTCTCCAGCTCCGCGTTGTCCCGCTCCAGCTGATGCACCTTCTCCAGGTAGCTGGCCAGGCGGTCGTTCAGGAACTGCATAGTCTCCTTCTCGCTGCCATTGAAGGAGCCCTCACAGAACCAGTTGCAGTTGCTCACATTGGCAGGGATGTTGCAGGCCCCGGGCAGGGTGCAGCCGTGGCAGCTGGGGGGCACGCAGGGCCGGGAGGAGCAGCTGGTGCGACAGCCCAGGCTGGGCAGGCAACAACTGTAAGACATGGTGCTGGAACAGGTAATGGAAAAGCAGGTAAGCTGCTGGAGGTGGATGTGGGCAGGTTTGAGTCTCTCCTTCCTCTGTGGTCCTTTTATACCATTAATGGTGGGTGGGGGCTTGGCATACAGCATAGTTTCCTTTCCTAATGCTTCAGCTAATTTTTCTCCAAAATATGCTAGTTAGATGCTTCTAAAGAGTCCCCCTCAACCCATAAAATTATTCCATTCAGCTTATGTCACACCAGGCTCTTCCTGGGTGCTAGTGGTTGGTGAAATCAGAGTTTCATCAGATGGCTTCATAGGAGACAGAATCATCACAGCCCCAAAAGGCTGTCTGCATTACTCAGACGGGAGGACAGCCAGGGACATGGGGTGGAGTTGTTTGGGAATCAGGGATTCCTCACCCAGGAGGTTCTGCCCCTGTTCTTTCTCCCCAGAGAGAGAGCTCTGAGAGAGAGCTTTGAGAGTTACTCTTCCTGGTAACTCTTTCCTCCCACATTCATCCATGTTTCAGCATTCAATTTGTTTTTATAGCAGAAACTCAACCTGTATTCGCTGAAAGGATCCTGAGCCTTACTATTGGTTGAGGTTTAGGGAACTTGCCAACATGGAGAGCCTGAAAACAATGGCATGTTCATGGTTGAGAAATGAGAAAGTAAAATGGAAACCAATGGAATGGATGGGAATATACCTAAAAGGTGGCATCTGCAAACGGCAGCCCACACGTCAAGTTTACCCTGCTGAATTTTTGTAAATAAAGTTTTTGTTTGTTTATTTTTGTTTGTTTGTTTCCTGTTTTTTTGAGACAGAGTCTTGCTCTGTCGCCCAGGCTGGAGTGCAGTGGCACGATCTCGGCTCACTGCAACCTCCACCTCCTGGGTTCAAGCAATTATTTGCCTCAGCCTCCCAAGTAGCTGGGATTACAGGCGCCCGCCACCACGTCCGGCTAATTTTTGTATTTTTAGTAGAAATGGGGTTTCACCATGTTGGCCAGGCTGGTCTTGAACTCCTGACCTCGTGATCCGCCCGCCTCGGCCTCCCAAAGTGCTGGGATTACAGGCGTGAGCCACCTCACCCAGCAATAAATAAAGTTTTAATGGAACACAGCCATGCCCATTTGTTTAGCTATTGTATATGGCTGCTTTTGTGCTACAGTGGCAGAGCTGTGTAGTTGTGACAGAGACTATAGGGTCCACAAAGCCCTAAAATTAAAAAATTTGCCAACTTGTACTAAAGCAACAGCCTCTCTAAAGATGAGCAAGAGTAGAAATATCTAGAAGAAAAAATATGCTGGAAACAGTCTGGAGCAGTGAGGGTTCAGATGGCAGCACTGAAGCATGAATATGAAGCATAATACGGCAGACTCACCAAGAAATGAAAATTGGAACAAGGTGCTCAGAGGTATCTTTGTATCCATGGTGGCTTTTTCTCAAATTCTCTGGAAATTTCTATCATCTTATTTCTAGACTTGCTCCTCTTCCTAGAGTATTAACTCTCCTAGAGGTATGACTATGCCAGCCTGAGATGCTTCCAGGACAAGCCACAGTGCCCATGAGAATGCAGATTTTCTCTGTTGTCCCTACAAGTAGGCACTGTCTCTGATAAGTGTGCTTCTATCACCTCTGGGATCCAGTTACCCTTTGACTCTTGCATAACCTAGGGAACCTCTCTATTGCCCAATAATCACTCTTCACAGAATAGCGTTCCCTACCTCACTTCTTTTCCCTGTCACTCTACCTTTCCTTTGTTCTGCACAGAAACAAAGTCATGTTTCAGAAAGAAGTCCCAAAAGATTATTTGTAGAACACAATAAAAATCATTTAAAGAAGGATGCATCTGAATTTCAAAGGCAGCATGGGAGGAGCAGAAAAGCACATCTTTGATTTTATTTATTTGAGTGTTTCCTCTTTTTTTCTTAGTCTATCTAGAGGTTTGTAAATTTTCTGTATCTTTCAAAAAAACCGTTTCATTTATTTTTTGCTATTGTTTTTCTAGCCTCTATTTTTATTTATTTCTGCTCTAAGTTTTATCATAAGTATCATAATAAAACTTAGAGCAAAAAGTGTTATTATAGCCTTCCTGCTGCTAACTTTGGGCTTAATTTGTTCTTTATCTTTTTTAATTTTTTAATTTTTGTAGGTACATAGTAGGTGTGTGTGTATGTTTAGATATGTTTAGATATATACATATATAAAACTTTCCTCTTAGTACTGTTTTTGCTGCATCCCATGCATTTTGATATGTTGTGTTCCCATTTTCATTTGTCTCAAGATATTTTCTAATTTCCTTTTTGATTTCTTCTTTGACCCACTGATTATTTAAATGTGTTTTTTAATTTCTACATATTTGTGTATCTTTCAGTTTTTTTCCTATTTCCATTCTAGTTTTCTAGTTTCATTCCATTGTGGTAGGAAAAGATACTTAGTATGATTTCAATCCTCTTAAATTCATTAAGACTTGTTTTGTGACCCAACATGTGATCTATCCTGGAGAATGTTCCGTGTGCACTGGAGAAGATGTATTCTGCTACCATTGGATAGAACATTTTATTTGTTAGGCCCATTTGTTCTATAGTATTGCTCAAGTCTGTTATTTCCCTGTTGATTTTCTATCTGAATGTTCTATTCATTATCAAAAGTGAGTTACTGAATTCTTCTATTATTGCATTGTCTATTTCTCCCTTTGGTTCTGTCAATGTTTGTTTTATATATATTAGATGCTCTGATGTTGGGCTCATATTGTGTGTAATTGTTATATCTTCCTGGTGAATTTTTTCATTATTATATAATGTTCTTCTTTGACTTTTGTGACAGTTTTTGACTTAAAGACTATTTTGTCTGATATATAAGTACAGCCATCTTGCTGTCTTTTGGTTACCATTTGTACGAAATATTTTTTTCCCATTCCTTCACTTTCAGCCTACACATTGTCTTTAAATCTAAAGTCAGTCTCTTCTAGATAGTATGTAGATAGAACTTGTTGGTTTTATAAAAATCCATTCAGCTGCTCCATGTCTTTTGATTGGAGAGTTTAATTCATTTACATTTCAATAAATTATTGATAGGGAAAGACCTAATATTGCCATTTTGTTAATTCTTTTGTCTTTCTCAGAGTTCTTTTGTTTCTCTTTTCCTATCTTGCTGTCTTCTTTTGTGTTTCATGGATTTTTGTATTGATATGTTTTTATTCTTTTTTCTTTTGTGTATCTTCTATAGGTATTTTTTTGTGATCATCATAGGGCTTCTATGAAACAACTTATAACTGTCTATTCTTAGCTGATAACTTTCACTGCATACAAAAACTACTCTTTTGCTTCTCCCACACACATCTTTTATGTATTGATGTCATTATTTACATCTTGTTATATTGTGTATGCATTAACCTATTTTTATAGTTATAGTTATTTTTAATACTTTTATCTTTTAAATTTTATAGTAGAGGGCCAAGTGTGGTGGCTCACGCCTATAATCCCAGCACTTTCGGAGGCTGAGGAGGGCAGATCACCTGAGGTCAGGAGTTCGAGACCAGCCTGGCCAACATGGAGAAACCCTGTCTGTACTAAAAATATAAATATTAGCTGGGCATGGTGGCAGACACCTATAATCCCGGCTACTCAGGAGGCTGAGGCAGGAGAATTGCTTGAACCCAGGAGATGGAGGTCTCAGTGAGCCGAGATCACACCACTGCATACCAGCCTGGGTGACAAGAGTGAAACTCTGTCTCTAAAAAATAAATAAATAAATAAATAAATTTTATAGTAGAATTAAAAGAGTGATTTACCTACCACCATTATAGTATTACAGTATTCTATATTTATCAATATATTTACATTTACCAGCAAGTTTTATACTTTCACATGCATTTATATTACTGTTTAACATCCTTTTGTTCCAACTTAAAGAACTTCCTTTAACATTTTTTGTAAGGCAAGTCCAGTAATGATGAACTACCTCAGCTTTTGCTTATCTATAAAAGTCTATCACTCCTTCACTTTTGAAGGATAATTGTGCTGGGAATGATATTCTTGGTTGGCAGTTTGTTTGTTGGTTGGTTTGTTTGTTTTCAGCACTTTAAATATATTATCCCATGTCCTTCTGGCCTGCAAAGTTTCTGCTAAGAAATGTATTAACTGCCTTATGGAGGTTCCCTTGTACATGATGTCACTTTTCTCTTCTGCTTTCAAAATTCCTTCTTTGTCTTTGACTTCTGACAATTCAATTATAATGTGTATCACTTTGATTTCTTTGAGCATCTAATTTGGGATACACTGGGCTTCCTGGATCTGGACGTCAATGTTCTTTCTCAGGTTTCAGGAGTTTTGAGCCATTATTTATTTTAATAAGTTTTCTAAACTTTCTCTCACCCTTCTCCTTCTGGATCTTCCTAATGTGAATGTTGGTCTGCTTGATGATGTCCCATACATCTCTTAAGCTTTCTTTACTCTTTTTTATTCTTTTTTCTTTTTGTTCCTCTGGATAATTTCCAATGGCCTGACTTTGAGTTCACTGATCCTATCTCCTGCTTGATTTAGTGTGCTATTGAATCCCTCTATTGAATTTTTCAATTCAGTTATTGTATTTTTCAGCAGCATGATTTCTGTTTGGTACTTTTTGTATTTTCTGCCTTTTTGTTGAAAATTCTCGCTTTGTGTATTGTTCTTCTGGCCTTGCAGAGCATCTTTAATTATGGTTATTTTTTCTTTTGTTTTGTTTTGTTTTGTTGAGACAGAGTCTCGCTGTGTTGCCCAGGATGGAGTGCAGTGGCATGATTTCTGCTCACTGCAACCCTCACCTCCTGGGTTCAAGCATTTCTCATGCCTCAGCCTCCTGAGTAGCTGGGATTACAGTTGCGCACCACCGCACCCAGCCAATTTTTATATTTTTAGTAGAGACGGGGTTTTGCCCTGTTCGCCAGGCTGGTCTCAAACTCCTGACCTCAAGTGATCTACCCACCTCAGCCTCCCAAAGTGCTGGGATTACAAGCATGAGCCATTATGCCCAGCCTATGATTATATGGTTATTTTGAATTCTCTATTTTGAATATATGGTTATTTCAAATTCTCTTTCAGGTAAATTGTATATCTCTTTCATTGGGGTCAAACTTCAGGAGATTTATCTTCTACCTTTGTTTAGGACATATTTCCCTGTTTCTTCATTATCCTTGAATCTTTGTGCTGGTGTCTGTGCATTAGACAAAACAGCCACCTCTCCCAATCTTCATGGACTGGCCTTGTACTGGAGAAGACCTTCACCAACAGCCCAGCCAGAGATACTGGGGACCTCTCAAATTTTTGTGCTAGTCCAAACCACCATCTTTGCAGCCTCCAGGCATCTTGAGTATGGCTAGTTTCCATCAGCACTCTGGCACAGGTGAGACAGAAGCTCATCCCTGATACTGTCCACAGAAAAGTCAGAATATTGGACGAAGGTCTAACTCTTTCTCTCTCCAGGGAGAGCCTGGGACCCAGGGTTTTTCACTGGCTTGCTCTGAACTTGGCCGGGGAGAGGGCTGTGGTGAATATTCATGTGCTAGTTCAAATTGCCCTCTTTGTTCTCGATGGCTTCTGGATGTCTGGAGTATGCTGGATTCCATCTGCATTCTAAGTCAAGCAAGACAGAAGCTAGTGCATTGGCAGCCCTCAGAAAAATCTGAATGTTGGATGTATGGTCCAGTTCTTTCCTTCTCTCCCTGCAAAGAAGCTGGGAGCTTGGGATTTCCTCCTAACCGTATGACACTATGCTGAGAAAGCAGGGATTATTGTAATAAAGTATCTTAAAATCTTTCTACCAACTTTGATTTGGCTGGTTTTACACTCATCCAGGGTGCAAGAGCCTCTCAAATTATTACTAAATTTCTCACAAATAAAATTTATGTGAGTATTATTATTGAATCAGTGTGTCCATGAGGGTGAGGAGGGTCCAGGGCTGCTTATTCCCTCATCTTGCTGATGTCACTCTCCAAAAAACACAAATTTGAAATTAAATGACCTGGATTTACATCCTTACCTATGATATGAGCTCAGAGAAGTTCTTTCCCTTTTTTGAGTCTTGTTTATCTCATCTCTTGAATTGAAATAATAATGCTGCCTACCTCATAGGGTTTTTTTTGTTTTTTTTTGCAAAAGGTAAGGTATTGTGTGTGAACATGTTTGAGGGAGGGAGTGATGATGTTTATTTCCATAAACTTCATTGTTCCTATTGTTGACCCAGGTGGCTCAGATGAATAATTTTGTGAAAATTCTTCTTTGTTAAGCAGACAAATTACCCATTGCCCATCCCAACCCAGTCATGCTCAAACTTCACGCACTTACCTTGTAAGTACTAGGGGCACAGAACTCTACTCATAAATTAACTATCAAAATGCAAATGTTAGGACGGGGGCGGTGGCTCACGCTTGTAATCCCAGCACTTTGGGAGGCCGAGGCGGGCGGATCACGAGGTCAGGAGATCGAGACCACGGTGAAACCCCGTCTCTACTAAAAAAAAAAAAACACAAAAAAAATTAGCCGGGCGTGGTGGCAGGCACCTGTAGTCCCAGCTACTCGGAGAGGCTGAGGCAGGAGAATGGCATGAACCCGGGAGGCGGAGCTTGCAGTGAGCAGAGATTGCGCCACTGCACTCCAGCATGGACGACAGAGCGAGACTCCGTCTCAAAAAAAAAAAAACAAACAAAATGCAAATGTTAACATTAACTTAGTGGCTGAAATAGGAAGTTGGCAGATAACCATCACCTCTATCTTCTCTGCTAAGTTCCTGATCTTGTGGGTTTGGTTATCTTATTTGGGGTAGTTCTTGAGGAGGACAAGTTCTCCACATGAAATTGTAATATCACCAAAGCCTCTTTTCTGGTACTGGGATTGAAATGTGCTCTAGTTATCCTCTTGGAATCTTCCAGCCTTATAGCTCTGTGCAAGCATTTGTAATAATGATAATAATGGCAGTGTTGTTGTTGATGATGATTCTGCCATTTCATCAAGGCTTATTAGATGCCAAACAAGGCACTAAGCACTTGGGCACATTTCTCATTTGATTCTCCCAACAACTGTATAAGGTTGGCCTATTATTCCCATGTTACAGATAAAGAAACAAACTAGGAAAGGCTCCAAATTTGCTCTAGATACAGGCAATAAATGGTGGAGCAGGGATTTGAACAATTCATGTCTATGACTCCTGATCATGAACACCTAAACACAGTACGAAACCTTTATATTTGGCACAGAAGTTTCTCTGGTTTGTGAGGGAAATATTCATTGCTTCCCATTGACCCTTACTGCGTAGTTTTTCCTTCTGGTCCCCTCTGGGGCCCAGTTCCCCACCCCTTCATACTCCATCATTCCTCCAAAGGCCTCTCTGCCCAAGCCTTCGGGCACCCAGCTAATCTCTATGGTACCTTCCCGAACTAAGGCCAAGTCTTACTCATTTACTTTTCTCCACAGGGAAATAATCGTCCTTTTGCATAATTGATCCAAACTGCAAACCAGATTGTCTTTTCTGAACATCTAAGCAAATGAAAATGCATAATCACATGACCTAAGTGATTTAGAACTTGGAAGAAAGACTACCCTTCTAACCATGAGTTTTAACCCTCTAAAAGTTTATCTCAGAAGTAAATTCAGTTTCCTAGAATCAAAGAATTCTAAAGCTAGAAGGACCTGAATTTATGGAGGAGAAAACCAGTGCCCAGACAGTAAGGTAGTAAGGAAATGAATATCAATCAATCACTTTCTAGTCAGATAGTCTACTAGGTACCTTTGAATATAGTATTTCATCCTCACCCCAGAACCTGAGTGTTCAGGTTCCATTTTCATCACCATGTAGCAGAGATGAAGAACCTGAAATGTTGGGAGGAAATTTAACTCACTCAAAATGACACAAGTAAGCAGGCTCCAGTCGGCCTGACCCATCATATTTATTGTGAGTTAGAGAGATGAGACACTGACCTAGGCCAGACTGTGACAAAACATAACAGCTGGGAGAAAATGCAGAAGAGAGATCATGGATTCCAATACTAGCTATGAGCACACAGACAAGACACACCTAGGCTTCAGCACATCACTTTACTCCTCAGCAAACTGGGAGTTTAAAAGGTAACAAATCCCATCTGGGCACAGTGGCTCATGCCTGTAATCCCAGCACTTTGGAAGGCCAAGGCAGGCAGATCAGGAGGTCAATAGATGGACGCCATCCTGGCCAACATGCTGAAACACTGTCTCTACTAAAATACAAAAAATTAGCTGGGCATGGTGGTGGGCACCTGTAGTCCCAGCTACCTGGGAAGCTGAGGAAAGAGAATTGCTTGAACCTGGGAGGCAGAGGTTGCAGTGAGTTGAGATTGAGCCACTGCACTCCAGCCTGGTGACAGAGCGAGACTCCATCTCGAAAAAAAAAAAAAAAAAAAGTAACAAATCCCACAAGCTTATCATGGCATGGCCTGGCTCCTGGAAGTAACAGGATGTGCTTATATAGAGGAAAATGCTGAGCGCTCCTGGACAGCCTGCTGTTCTTCCTGCAGATGCTGGCAGCAGCCTCAGGTCTCAAAAAACTCAAATGATGGCTTTAACTCCAGATGTAAGGATGGAAAAAAAAAAGTGCCTTAGCTCTATCCCATAGTAAACATAAAATTTGCAAGGAAACAGAAAAGAAAAGAAACAGCAAAAATATCCAGGAGATAAGCATAGGGAAAAGTCAAAGGTCAGAGAGTGGTATATCCTGCCAGCTAAGAGTTTAGACCAAGACAGCTCAGGAGGCAATAAAACAGGTCACCAAAGAGCATCAGACATGCCAAATAGCCCAGACAGACAACTGAAAAAGCAGCTGCCCTCCCACCCATCACAAGAGGGGCCTAGGGCCAAAAAGTATCAAATATGCTGAGCAGCCCATACACTTCTGGTGCACAGCTGGGTTTAAAGAAGAAAGAATTTATGGTGTGAAAGACAATAGGACAATGTGCAAATCCTGCTGTTGAACTTAAATCCAAAAAGAAAAAGAAAATGATGATAATATTTTACCCTTAAGAAGCTTAGCTATACCAGCAATAATAAAAATTATCAATAATCCTAATAAAAATATGTGGTCTACAAAGTGTTTCCATAAACAGTTTTCCATGCTTCCTTTGGCAAGTTTATAAAGTAAGTAGAGAAGACGTGGTTATCTCCACTCTACCTTTGGGGCAACTAAAGCTAGGAGAAGCCACATGTCTTATCCAAAGACACAGAGCTATTAAGGTTGTAAATGTCAGAACTAGAATCCAGGTTCAGGTAAATAAGTCTCAACCTAGCTCATTGGAGGCTCATCACCTGCAGAGCTTCTAAAACTCCCAGTGACCAGGCTGAATCCCAGATCAATTAAATCAGACTCCCTGAGGGCAGACTCAAGCCTCAAAAAATTGTTTAAGTTCCCTGGGTGATTTCAAACACAGCCAAGGTTGAGAACCACTGTCCTGCCGTGTGTCTGATGATGATGACAGAGCACCTGGAAATAATTTGCAAGCCACATGGAAATGTTTAAGGGGAGGTGTAGCTACAATGATTGAGATTTTTATGGTTTAAAAAACATGGCAGAATTTACAGATCCTATAAATTTTGCCTCCAGCCAGAATTTTCCTTTATTCCAGGATGCCGTCTCTAGTCAAAGCATGTTTAGAAATTTCTGTTTTGTTAATGTCTGTATCTTTTTAATATCCAGTTTGCTGATAGCAAACCTTTGTCCTTTGAGGATAGGTTTGACTTTTTTGAAGCTGTTCAAAGAGAAACCTTGTGAGTGACGTAGACAATCAATTTGGATCATTTTTAAAACCACCTCCATAGGACTGTGACTCGTAATTGAATCTAAAGGCAGTTCCTGAAAAGACTTGCCAAAAATTAGTGGGAATCTGTGTATAGGGTTCAACAATGTGGATGTACTTAACGCCCCTGAATTGTACATTAAAAATGGCTAAAATGGTAAATTTTATGTTGTACATATTTTACCGCAATAAAAATAAAATCAGAGGGCTGGCAGGGTTGTGTTTCTCTTTCAAGGATCCAGAGGAGAATCCTTGCTTTTTCCAAGGTCTAGAGATGACCTGCATTCTTTGGCTCATGACCCACTTCCTCCATCTTCAAATCCTGCAAGGACAAGGCAGGTTCTTCTCACATCACGTCACTCTGACCTATGTCCATAGTTTCATCTCCTTCTCACTCTTCTGCCTCCCTCTTCCACTTTTAAGAACCCTGAGTCCACTTGATAATCCGAGATAATCTCCCTATCATAAAGTCAGCTGATTAGCAACTTTAATTCCATCTGCAACTTCGATTTCCTTTTTTATGTAATCTAACATATTCCCAGGTTCCAGGAATTAGAACATGAACATTTTGATGAGGGATGGAAGGGACAATTATTCTGTCTACCACAGGAGCTATTAGCAGTACTTTTGTATTATTGTAAAATAATATACATAAGCAAGATGTGGAATAAAGAAACAAGCAACATGAGAGAGAGCCTCTGGACTGAGCTTGACCTTGGGTTTGGAGGAAATCACAGACACAGGATGAATCATAGTAGAGACAGAGTTCCAGGTCAGAGGCTTCTCACAAGCCAAGCAGCAAAGCAGAAATCCAAATCCATCCTGGAACTTGAGTTTTAAAAAGAAGAATCAAGGGAGAAATTATGGTGGAGAGAATCATTGCTTTATGAAAACAAACAAACAAAATATATATATATATATATATATATATATATATATATAATTCCGATTCACTTGATCATTTGAGGACACAGGACTATGTTTCACCCAAGTGGAGTCTGATACCTGCTGGGAAAGCCTGGTGTGGTGGCAAAAGTCAGAGACCTCTGATCCCTTCAGATCAAAATGGCCCTCTATTGTTTCGGGAAGTCTATGCTTAAACACTTCCATGGGTTTTCATGAGAGTCAAAGAAAGATGCCCTTTCTTGATAAACACCAATGCCATCAGGCACCAGCATTGTCCCTTTTGGTACTTAGAGTTCCTTCTAGCACCCACCAGCTGTTCACAGTGCCAGGGGACTGGGCCTTATAATAGCACTACTTGGAGACTAGTTTTATCCCTTTTAACAAATTGTCAATAAGTTGCGGTCAGGAACTGTGTCTTTCTTCATATGTCTCTCCCCATCCCACCACCCAACGTCTGCACAGAGTAGGTATTCAACAGGTACTGGTTGGATTGAATTGAGAAAGGCCAAAGGATCAAATAAAGAGTTGATGGGGTCTCTAAGACCTGGAGTCAGGGAGAGAAGAGAGAAGCTGGAAGCCCAGGCTGATAATGATCGACCCACACAAGGGAAAGGAGGAATTCCTGGGTATAGCAGGGCAGGTCAGAGGGTCTCTTTGCTGGGAAATGCCTGGATCACCAATAACCCAGAATAATACAGCCCTGAACCCAAAACTCCTGCTGAAAGAACATGAGTTTTCCAGAGCTTCTTTCCAGCCCGCAGCTCCTGCCTCCTCCATTCAGATTTGGATACCAGCAGCTCTGGGAGATGTCCGAGTTAGAAGGGAAATCCAAGAATAGCTAAGGGAAGATAGGGACTGCAGCACTAAGCACCTCCACACTCCTTCCCACAGGCCTGCCTGCCTCGCTCCTGGGTCCAGGGCACCAGATTCACCATCTGCCCCCGAGGCATGAAACTGCTGTGGTATCCAAGAGTCAGGCCATTATACGGCCTGTCTTTCAAGTGGCTTTTTATAGCGTACTCAGGTGATGAGCACGTTGAAACAAATGAATACAAATGAAAAAGGCATCTGCTTTGCCAAGGAAATGATATTTATTAGGAGGTTAAAAGGGAGGGCCACTGGCACATCAGAGAGTTCTCTGGGTGAGCATAGGAAGGAACAGACCCCCAGGAAGGAAAGGGTGAGCAGGACAGTCTGGAGTAGTTGGGGAGGCTGCAGGCTTTGGCTGAGTTTCTTGGCTGCCTTACTGGGGCCACTCCAGCCATGCAAATGATGTTTTCAGGCCCCTTTTGTTGAACCAGAGCCAGGTCACAGCTCTGGAGTCCTGGGCCCTGCATCCTTGCTCCTCCGGCATTCCCTAGGTTCTAGCGCACGAAGGAATTGCAGGGTCCACAGCGGGGGCGTGGGACACAGGGTGTGCAGGGGGCAGGAGGGACGCAAGGGGTACAGGGATTGGAGATACAGGGTCCGATGGGCTTGCTGCACGCGTTGGTCGTGGCACAGGGATTGCTGGGCAGACTGGAGACAAAAGAATGATGTGGAAAGGTGAGTTAAGGGAAATTTTAAAATCATATGCCAGAGATATCCCCAAGGGTAAGAATGCCTCTCAGGACTTGGCCTGGCCTAGAACAGAAAAGGCACAGGTTCCCCTGCTACAAAGATAACTCATATTGTTAATGGTCTCCCTGCCATAGAGCACCAAGGTAGGCAGAAACGCTGAAACTCTGATGTCTACTCTCAAATCCATTCATGCCAAACTGATGACATGGAGTGAGTCATTTACCTTCTCCAAGCCCCAGTTTACTTTCCTATAGAATGGAGGGAATACTGATCCAGCCCACCTGGTTGTAATTAGAAGATCAAATCAGGTAGCCTATGGGAATGTACCCACTAGACAATACGGTATTGTAAAAAGTAAGGCATTGATCACATATCATGCAGTCATGCATATTATCATAGTAGAATGCAAAGACTTGGCAGTGCAATTTCAGTTTGTACATCAAACAACTCTTGCTACCAAACCATTTATGTTTTAAATGATGGCCATATTATGTTGTCTGAGTTCTGTTTGAGCATGTCTAGTGTGAAGGCATAATTTCCTTTCCAAGGTATGCAATCTTTGCATGGTGTCTAACTATGACCGTCACATGTGCATCACTTCATCAAACACATCTGCCCATGTACTCACTTGCAGTCCTCACTCTCCAGCAGGCTCCTGTAAGTGTTGATCTCACACTCCAGCCGGGCACGCACGTCCAGCAGCACCTGGTACTCCTGGTTCTGCCGCTCCAGGTCACTGCGGATCTCTGCCAGCTGGGACTCCACGTTGGTGATCAGTCTCTGCACCTGGGACAGCTGGGAGCTGTAGCGGGCCTCGCTCTCCGTCAGCGTGTTTTCCAGGGAGTCTCGCTGTGGTGGGGAAGATCAGGAATGTCAGAGAGCTGCTCCATCAAAGGGTTTCTTCATAGGATTCCAAGGAAGTCACAAGCTCCAAGAGCTAAGGAGAGTGTGTGGCCCCAAGCACATCCCCGGGACTCTGCCTCCCAACTTCCCATCGCTCACCAGCAGGTCTGAACAATACACACCAGGTTGTGCTGGGCCTGTAGCTCTATCTCCAGGGCATTGACCGTGCGTCTCAGCTCGATGATCTCTGCCTGATAGGACTGCAGCTGCTCCGAGCTGGACACCACCTGCTTGTTCAGCTCCTCGGTCTGAAACGCCCAAGGGGAGAAAGGATCAGACCCTGCCTCTGGGGCCCTAGGATAGGCCTTGGGTCCTGAATGGCCTCGTGCTTAGATGCCCACCTGTGTGGTGAACCATTGCTCCACTTCCCTGCGGTTAGTTTCCACCAGGGCCTCATACTGACTCCTGGTCTCGTTCAGCACCCGGTTCAGGTCCACAGTGGGAGCAGCGTCCACCTCCACATTGAGGCGGTCTCCAAGTTGGCAGCGCAGGGTGTTGACCTCCTATGGATGCAGAAAGTACAAGAGTTACTATGCTCAGCAAAGAATGGACTCTAAGGAATGGCATTGCTTGTTGAAACCCTGTTAGTCTATTTTCTCAGAAAAGAAACTTAGAGTGGAGCAGTTTGTGACAGCTCAAGGCACTCCATGTGGCATAGCCCCCTCCCCACCATCTGCTGTGCCATAGCACTTGGCTTCAGAAAAAAATCCCAAAAGTTTGCTTGGATGCCACTGAAGGATGAACTCATTGATGTTCAACTTTCTCAGTTTACAGTTGGCTGTGAGGACCTCAGAATGCAAAAAAAAATAGGCTGTGCAATTTCAGACCATAAATCAAAAAACTCTTGCTGTCAAGTAAGAGGTAAGAGCATGTCATGGCCCCTCCTGAGAGAGAAGAAGCAGCTCACAAACACTCTTCATCAATACTTTGAAAGAGTAGAGACTCACATTTATAAGATTTGATATTTTTTCTTGGCCTTTGCCAAAAAAAAAAAAAAGACTTTGCAAAGCAATAACACTGCAATGTTAGGACTCATTCTACAACTGTTGATCAATTTCAAGCACATGGAGCTGCTCTGAGCAACTCAAATAATGTGCTAGTTTAAAATGAAAGATGTTTCCTGTCTGGGAACATGAACAGGTATTATCTCTCTCCAATTTTTCTCTTGCTGTGATGTTTTTAAAGGAAACCCTCAGACTTGTTCTCATACTCTGCATTCTGCTGCCCCAAATCACTAAAGCTACCCTGAGCCAGAGGCTGAGACAGGTTTGTGCATTTCTCATTTCTAGTCTCACCTGCTCGTGGTTGCTCTTGAGGCAGAGCAGCTCCTCCTTCAGGGACTCCACCTGGGCCTCCAGGTCAGACTTGCACAGGGTCAGTTCATCCAGGATCCTGCGCAGACCGTTGATGTCCGACTCCACCAGCTGCCGCAGGGACAGCTCGGTCTGGTACCTGCACAAGGACAGGGTCAGAGTACTACCTGGTAGATCTTCAAGACTCACAGGAATGATTTTTGATAACCTCATGTGCCTTATCTTTCCACTTTCTGTAATGAATAGGCCCAGGAGACAGAGGTTTCTGAGGGTTCTATCAATACCCAATATTCATCCCAAAACAAACAGATCGATGTGAGTCCCCATCTATTTTTATATTTCTTTGCTTGGTTCTCCCCAATCCTCTGCAGAATCCTTCACAACAGGTGGGTAGATCTGTTTTCAGTACAGCCATGGAAATCCCTTTTCTTTAAAAATTAAACAGAAGAAATGGACACTAGTGCAAATTCCGAACAACTCACTTGGTTCTGAAATCATCCGCAGCCAGCTTGGCGTTGTCGATCTGCACCACAAGCCTGGCATTCTCAGACTTGGTACACAGGATCTGGGGAGTGAGAGTTGGCTTAGTGAGGACTGAAAATAAACGTGAAATCATCAACTTTTTAAAAATGACTTAAGCCATTTTGAAATAAAAGAGGAAGCAAGAATTATGACAGCACAGAAGCAAGAAACACCCTTCTCTATCACAGATAGAATCACAGCAAACTCTCTTGCTTGGAGATGACAGCAATGCTCCTCACCTTCTGCTGGAGCTCCTCAATGGTCTTGAAGTAGGACTGGTAGCTGGGGCACAGCAAGGGCTCCTGCTGCTGGGACCGCTCCCGGATGAGGTTCTCCAGCTCCGCGTTGTCCCGCTCCAGCTGACGCACCTTCTCCAGGTAGCTGGCCAGGCGGTCGTTCAGGAACTGCATAGTCTCCTTCTCGCTGCCATTGAAGGAGCCCTCACAGAACCAGTTGCAGTTGCTCACATTGGCAGGGATGTTGCAGGCCCCGGGCAGGGTGCAGCCATGGCAGCTGGGGGGCACGCAGGGCCGGGAGGAGCAGCTGGTGCGGCAGCTCAGGCTGGGCAGGCAGAAGTTGTAGGGCATGGTGCAGGGAGGGAGGGAGTGAGTGCCTGGCTGAAGACAGAGTCTAAATTCTCCAAGCCACAGAGCTGTGGATGTCCTTCCTCTAGGGAGCATTTATATCCCACTGCAGAGGGTGTGGACACAGTTTGTAATGTCTTTTTTCTTTTTATTTCTTCACTTCTTTTCAAACGCCCTTTCCTTCAGTCTGTTATTTGCCTTCCTCTGAAGAGTGCCTTCTCCCATAAAATTCTTTACTTGGGCTTCTTGCTAAGTCAGGACTCCTCCGCAGACAGTCCACCCATGAAATCAGAGTTCTGTGGTAGGCCTTCAAAGAGGATACACAGTCCAGCCCAAGTATCTGCCCTCATTAATTGAGGTGCTCATCCATCCAATGACATTCTTTTGTGTCACATAATCCTGCAGGCCGATAAACATACTTATGTCCTGGTCCACCTGCCATTTCTAGGGAGAAACACGGATCGGTTCGAGGAAGAAGTTGCATTAAGATGCCACAGTGGACTGTCTTTCCCTCTGCATTTAGAGAAGAATCTTCAAATGATGGAGCATTCCATGCTTTGGAAGCCTTGAGGTGGATGACTAGAATCAATGGAGGACGTGACTGAAAAGATTAGACAGCAATTTGTGTTTTATGGGTCCGCATAATACTTCCCCCCCACCCCTGCATATTACTTAAGAAAATTGTAGGGGAGAGAATGTTAAAGGTAGAGGCTTTGATAACTAGTTTTAGAATAGAGAAGTTTCTGGGGTAAGAGATCGTTTTGAAAGAAGGCTGAAAAGTGCAAACTGAGAGAGCCATAAAAAACGCATTTAAGGCTGGGCACAGTGGCTCACGCCTGTAATCTCAATACTTTGGGAGGCCAAGGGGGAGGATCACGAGGTCTAGAGATAGAGACCATCCTGGCCAACATAGTAAAACCCATCTCTACTAAAAATACAAAAAAATTAGCTGGGCATGGTGGCACCCACCTGTAGTCCCAGCTACTCGGGAGGCTGAGGCAGGAGAATCACTTGAACCCGGGAGGTGAAGGTTGCAGTGAGCCGAGATGGTGTCACAGCACTCCAGCCTGGAGACAGAGCAAGACTCCATCTCAAAAAAAAAAAAAAAAAACGCATTGAAATGATCTAGGAAAAATATTTAGGGGCAGAGAGAAAGGAATAAGGAGGTCTTTGTCAAACATTTCCTAAGGTTATCCATAGTATCCGAACAGAGTAGATGGATATGTTAGGAAAGTCAGGAGATAGCCCAAAGGGGCCTCCACGGCATGAAATCACTTGTAGTTGATCTTTAAATTTCGTATGAATTGACCCTATATTCCATAATATATCCATGTTAGCTTTAATGTTTATATACACATATATATACATATATATATTTTTTTTTTTTTTGAGATGGAGTCTCACTCTGTTGCCCAGGCTGGAGTGCAGTGCCGCGATCTCGGCTCACTGCAAGCTCCGCCTCCCTAATTCACGCCATGAATTGACCCTATATTCCATAATATAGCCTTGTTAGCTTTAATGTTTTTATTTATATATATATATATATATATTTTTTTTTTTTTTTTTTGAGATGGAGTCTCGCTCTGTCACCCAGGCTGGAGTGCAGTGGCGCAATCTCGGCTCACTGCGAGCTCCGCCTCCCGGATTCATGCCATTCTCCTGCCTCAGCCTCCCAAGTAGCTGGGACTACAGGTGCCCACCACCACACCTGGCTAATTTTTTGTATTTTTAGTAGAGATGGGGTTTCACTGTGTTAGCAAGGATGGTCTCAATCTCCTGACCTCGTGATCTGCCCACCTCAGCCTCCCAAAGTGCTGGGATTACAGGTGTGAGCCACCGCGCCCAGCCGGCTTTAATGTTTTTTAAAAGCCCCTTTTAAATTTCCAGTTAAACTTTCAAATACTTTGCCCAATTCTCTAAGAGAAACGGATACGACAGGAAGATGTACCATATTCTGTCCTGGGCTTCCCATCTCCAGCCTGACTGGAGATGCCACCTGCTTTAGGAACCAAAGGTCTAAAGGTACCAAAGGAGATCTCTGTGGTTGTGTAATTAAATCCAAAGACCTGGGCACTGGGAAAGAAAATGCTGAGCACGGCATGAGCAAGAGGGTTTTGAAAGGCAAGCTAGAGTCATTTGGGGTTGCTTTGGGAGGTGAAGGAAGGCACTAGAAGATCTGAGGAAGAGGTAGCCAAAGTTCTGAATATATAAAAGTTGCATAATTATAGGCACCATCAGGTACCACCTGCATCTCAGGAGGCAGCACCTCCATCTCCACTGTGGCTTTGGCTGCCAGCCAGAGCTGCCGTTTTATTGACAACTTATTGGAGTGCTTCTCCCATTGAGCTTTCATGATGGTACTCATGTCGCACTCTGCTTGAGTCTCAGATAAAAGGTCCTTCATCTACACTCACCAAGACCATTATCACTGCTTATTATAATGCTATTCAGATGAAAAGTCCCACAGCACTACAAAGAAGATCTAGACTTATCATAAAATCAATACTTCTTTGTTTCCTTGCAAGACAATTAAAGGGAGAGAAATAGGCAGGTCTACAGGCTGTTACCCCGAGACTCTCCAGAGGAAGGACGCAAGGCTAGGTGGCAGCTGTCTGTGGGGAGCTTCTGTCTCATTTCATCTGGGCTTGGGATGAATGGAAAGGCTCATGCATCTGATTGATGAGCACTAGCTTGTAGATGACAGCGCAGGCCTTCTGCTTCCTAACTCTTGTCAGCCTGCTCCAAGCACTGGCTTTCCAGCAAGCAGCTATTTCCTCAGCCCTTTCTTCTTCCCCAGCCAGGGAGGCTTTAACCTAAGCCCAAACTAAATGCCAGCAGTATTCTCCAAGCTCTTGGGTCCTATCTACTGATTGGCTAGCATAGCCTCCTGGAGACTGTAGTCAAAGAAGAGTGTTTAGGCTCTAAGTATGAGAAGATTCAAGGATTGGATTGACAAGAAAGCAAACATAGAATTTTTGTACAATGCAGAGGATCAGAGAAATGGAAAGAGATGGAGACAAGGAGAGATAACAAGAAAAAGAAGAGACAGGGAAGAAAGTTGGGAGGAATCCTCAGAATCATGCAGCAAATCAGACAAAGTTAGCCCAGCTTCTAAGGGGCTAACCTGGAAAATGCAAAGCTGAGAAGAAGCCAAGACAAAATAAGCCAATAGACTGAGGAGTGGCCCACCGTGCTGAGTGTCCCGCAAGGCATAAATGGAGTTGACTCATAAAAGATCTATGGACACGGGACTACAGCTTCTGAGGCCTCTGAAAGAAGTGACATTGTTCCAAGGTGTCCAGACCAAAGCATCACCTCTGTGATCCAGCTTGAGATTTGTTTGTGGCTGAGAAATATACTGCCATCTACACACAGGCAGTGTAAAGTCTAAAAGGAGCAACACTGCCTGTTCCTGAAGGAATAAGGAGTGGGAAGAGAAGAAAGGAGAAATGCAGCAGGGAGAGTCAGTCCTGCACTGGCTGCAGGTCATGGCCAGTCAGCAGCCACACAGAAGATGTAGGGGAGAACAAGCAACCCCTGTTATCTTCTGTTTACTCCTAGATATTCCTTTTTCTCCCTGCTGGTTGCCCTGAAGAATGTGAAATGGCACAAGAATTCAGGATGGGGACCACAGACAGACTAGCTGGTGAGTAAACACAATGCTGCCATCTCTTGTGAATCTAGCCTCTTTCTTGCAGTGTTTTCAAGATCTCAATGTGCTTGAGTGAATTTGCTCCTTGAATTAATGGGGAAAATGGGACCCCAGGGTTATAAGGTCCCCATGACCTCACACAGGTGAGGGGTAGAATTCATGTATTCTCTTGGTTTCCTAGTTGGAATACTTGCAAATTTTTTTCATTCAAGGAGAAATTGAGCAGTCAATGGACTATCAAACCCACATTCATTATCTAGTTCAATTTAATTCAGAAAACATTTATTAGATAGCTTTGCTATGCTGAGCATATGACTAAACTAAAATAGAAGAACCATAGTTCTGGTGAAAAAAAAAATGTCTTTTTATGAACAATTCAGGCCAAGATGGGTCCCCAATATATATGAGAAATAGACAGAAGTTAAGGAAAGGAGATATTTAGAAGGTGTAAGATGGACATTTAGAAATATGTTTGTATTCAGTGTAAATAGAAAATGGGTACTGGGTGCAGTAGCTTGCATCTGTAATCTCAGCACTTTGGGAGGCTGAGGTTGGAGAATCACTTGAGCCCATGAGTTCAAGACTAGCCTGGGCAACATAGCACGACCCATGTCTCCAAAAAAATATTAAAAATGAGCTTCAAAATTAGCCGGGCGTGGTGGCACATGCCTACAGGCACTTGGGAGGCTGAGGCAGGAAAATCGCTTGAACCCAGGAGGCAGAGGTTGTGGTGAGCGGAGATCACGCCATTGCACTCCAGCCTGGGCAACAAGAGCGAAACTCCATCTAAAAAAAATAAAATAAAATAAAATTTAAAAATAAGCCAGGCTTGGTGGAGCACACTTTAGTTCCAGATGCTCTGGAGGCTGAGGCAGGAGAATTGCTTGAGCCCAGGAATTTGAGGTTACAGTGAGCCATGATCACACCACGGCACTCCAGCCTGGGCGACAGCAAGACCCCATCTAAAAATTAAAAATAAATAAAAAGAAAACTGTACATGTGATATTATGGGCATTAGTCACTTGTTGAACATCTACTGTGTGCTTGGCACAGTCCCAGGGGCAGGGGACATGGTGGGGAGTGGGGGTATGTCATGTCCCTGCCCCCAGGAACTCTGAGTCCTGCTGAGCAGTCAGGTCCACAGCTAGCATAATGTAATGTGATTGGGCCTTCACCCAAAAATATCTCCTTCCCCTACCCACTCCATTTCTTCCTACATCCACCCCTGACCCAAACCCCATTCAGGGCATTCCAATCCAGCTCATGATTTTCAGCCACACGGCGAGGGGATGAAGCCATTTCAGGTTATGCACTTGATCCCAAAGAGTTGTTTGTGCTTCGCTCTCTAAGTGGCTCATAAGCAGAATTCAGAGAACTGTTCTCATTAGAATCTTGTTCCCTTTAATAATCTAGTCTTCAGCCAGGCAGGGTAATGAATTGTTTTGGCATCTGGTTCTTGTTGCTTTGGGGACCACAGGAGAGGTGGTGGTGATGGCCCATCGCTTCAGCCCTGTGGCATCCCCACAGGATCCATGGGCATCAAGGTAAGTTTCAAAGCAAATGAAAGAGGCTTTTGCCAGGTGCAGTATAAGAAATCATTCCAGGGATGTGGTGTGGGCAGAAAAAGAAAAGCACCCACAGTAAATTAAGCAAATTGACAGAGGAAATAGAAAGGGGAATAAGGCTGGTGGAGGGAAATGGAGGGAGCACGCAGTCCTGCTGGTGAGTGGACACAGTTGTGCCTCCTTGAGACCAGAGAAACCTCCTGAGGGCAGAGGGCCTTGGAGACCAATGTGAATGACTGAGGCAGGTTGTATAGGATGTCCAAGAACCAGGGAGGAAGGAAGGGAAAGGGAGGTTTGGATGCAATAACCAGCATCAAATGGGGGAGCCTCCAGGTGATGGTCAAAGGCCAGAAGCTGAGTCTAAAATGCTGATGGGGGACAGCACCAAGAAGGTAAACTCTAGGGAGATCCCAGACCCTAGGATGCCTTTCCCGTAAAATCCATCCAGGATTTCAGAGTGGTCTGAACGTGAAGTTTTATCCACATGTACCTCCAGCAAGGCCCTCACAGTTGGGAATAGGGAAAGAGCAGGGAAACAGAAATGAGAAGACTTGGGGTTGAGTGCGTGGAACTGCCCCTCACCTGCTGTGAGGTGCGGAGGGGTCATTTCACCTCTCTGCACCTGTACTTCTCCCTCTGCAAGATGGGGATTGTGACGTCTGTTCCCCTCTCTCAAGGTTGTTTGGGGCCTCCATTTGGATACAACACAAAGTACCTTAACAAGTACTTTGTAAATGGTGAAACAATGAACATCTATAGGGATTCTGTTTCCCTCCTCCTCTTTCTCAATAGACAAGGTGGTTTTACAATGGCAGGAGGTGAGTTGAGCTTCCTTGGCAACTCCCAGTTTCTTAAAATTGCCAGTCCTCAAGCTTCAAGATCCTGTGAGATACTAAAGAACTTTTATTCCTTGTACCACCGTTTGTGGCATAAATTCTCAGAAACGTTTCTTCTAACGTAAACATACTCATTTCCTTCAAGGAAAGGAATCAAAACAATGGGGTCATTATGATTCTATCATCCTGTTGACAAAATCTGAGACTTGGCCTCTGTAAAGCACAGTGGTTAAGAGCACAGTTGCTGGAGGCAGGATGCTTGAATCTGAATCCTGGCTTCACCACCTAATAGCTGTGTGACCTTGGGCATGTTACTTAACCTCTCTGAGTCTTGGCTCCTTATCTGCAAAATGAGGAAACAATAGCATTGGCTTTCTAGGATTGTTGTAATGATTAAATGAGTTTACCCATATGACTGTAGCTATAATTTAGACCAGTGCCTGGCTCATAGTAAGAGCTTGATGGATATATGATTCTATGACGATGATGATGATGATGAAGCTATATGATCTGATGATGATGACGATGATGATGATGATGATGATTCTGGTGATGGTGATGGTGATGGTAATGATGACCTGTGTGGTTTCCAGGGCAACTCTTCACACACAGAAACACACAGACGTGCGTGCACACACCCACACACACACATACTGTCTCATCAAAGCTAATCTTTTAATTAGAAATGAGAGAGCACTGGATGTGAACTTAAGAAACACAAGTCAATCACCCTGGGGCCCCACTGACTCACTTTATGTCACCAGCAGAATCCCTCAACCACTGAATGACTCACCTTCTCTCTCTCTCCCTTAAATGGGAAGGACAATGCTTGCCTACGCCGTCATGGTAGAAGAATAAGTGGGTTTATTTTGTCAGACAGCTTTGAACTTGTTGGATGAAAGGAGCTATTTAAGTACAAAGGAGGTGAGGGCAGCTGGGTCAGTACTAAATTAAGACTAATCGAGATGGCTCTTCATTATTGAGAGCTTCTCTTGGGTAGGTGCCCAAGGGGTATGTCACGTGTGCCAAAACAGTTTTACCACTTGAGAAAAAGAACAGAGGAGGGGAGGGTGTGGCAGCCTCTGACCCTTCTTGGGCTTCCTATGCTGGAAATTCCAATGTCTCAAGCAGATCAGTCCTATGTACATGGGCAGTGACCAACAAGTAGGACGCTGGGCTTGAGAGCAGTTGGAAGCAGAGCAACAAGATTCTCACTTAAGCTCCCTCCAGCCTTGGGGCTCGGGACTGTGGTCACTCCAGCACCAGAGCTCTGTATCAGGAAGACCTGGATTAAACCAGAACCAGCTGTACTTGTAAATTTTTCAGCAAACTACAGTGATTCAGAGAATTCACAGAGCAGAAAGGGAAGAGCAAAACCAGCTCCTAGAGTAGGTTTGGTGGTTCCACTTCAGTGCCTGTGGCTTCACTGATCAGTAAGACTTAGCAGGGACGTACAGAGTTGGGGGGGCTAGAAGACCTCCTACAGCCATCTCAACCAGCCCTGTCAGTTCCCTAAGTGTTCCCCTCAACATCCCCATCAGTGATTCTGAAGCCTCTGCTTGTCTCCAAGGATGGGGAACTCATTGCTTCTCTTCTCTGGCCAGCTGTGATGCTGAATTCTGGGGATGTGCTGATTCTCAGCCATGGCTATCAAAATATGGAGCTTTTGATTCATGTTCTACCGTCTGCAAATTCCAAGCTGGACAGTTGCCAGAAGGACTCACCAATGGGGGTTACTGGGGAGATTGGATGGGTCAGCTTGTTTGGGCCTTTCTAGACTGATAGAAATAACCATCAAGTAACATTTTCAGAGTTTTGCAATGTAAAAGAGAAAGGCTCTATTCTGATCTGATGGTATGAGGGATTCCTCACTGGAGGACATATCAGGAGGGCAAGGCCTGCCCTTTCTGTAGAGGGTCTGGCTAGTCAAGGGCTCATTCCTCAAATAAACTTCCTAACCCAGTGTTTCTCAAACTTGAACCAACATCAGAATCACCTGCAAGTCATGCTAAAGCAGACTGCTGGTTCAGAAAGTCAGGGGTGGTGCTCAAGAATGTGCATGTCTAGCAAGTTCTCAGGTAATGCCAGTGCTACCAGCTGGTGGACCACGCTTTAAGAACCACTGTCCTAAACCTTCTCATGTTTAATTTGTTTCCCCCTCAAAGCTTCCAAAGAACAGGCTTTGGATCTGGTTCAAAGAGACTGGGTTTCAAGTCTTGACTCAGCCACGAGCTGAGAATAATAACAGCTGCTGCTTCTTTGCAGAGCTGATGTGGTGCCCTGCGACACAATGTCAGCGAAGCCCCAGCCAGTGCCTTCCTCATAATGGGCATGTCATCCTAAAAGCTCAATTTAAGTAACCTGTTCTGGGGCTTCTGGTTCATGTTCTATTGTCTATGAATTCCAAGCCAGACAGCTGCCAGGACTCACCAGTGGAGCTTACTGGGGAGCTTGGATGGGTCAGGTTGTTTGGGCCTTTCTAGACTGATAGCAATTACCATCACTTAACGTTTTCAGTTTTGCAACCGTCTGTGGTGCCACAGACTTCAGCTCTTCCTTTACACAAGGACCAGGTGGCTTATCCAGATAAAAGGGAGTTTTACTTATCATCTATATTTTAAAAGCTCTATCTGTAAATCTGTCTCCAAATACACTTGGTGAGGTCCAAGGTTGGGTATCTCTCCTCTGTGCCACTTTGCCGCAGTTCCATTTTTAACTCTAGCCTTCACTGGCTTTGCCATCTCCCAGGACCACTCTGGTGAGCCAGCCACAACGCCCGTCTACAGAAGCATGTGGCTCAAGGAGTTCCCAGCAAGGCTGTCAGCATGGGATGGAGATGCTGAGGCCAGACTGCACTGGGCTCATTCTGCTGCAGAAGCGAAGTTTAATAGCAAAATAAAAACAAGGGTGCCTGCCCCATCTCAGAGAAATCAGGAGGCAACAGAAGAGAGAAAATGGAGCACTCGAGACACCTTGAGGGGAAGAAACAAATCCAGCCTTAGGGGTTAAGCTGCTGGACTCAAACACCTATCCACAGAGTGGCACTGTCTCTCTTCAGTCTCCTGCCTGGCTAGTCAGAGAGGCAAGGCCCAGGTAGCAGGCCTGCAGAGCAGAGCCTAACGAGCTGAAGACACCTCCCCTTTCCCAGCACCCCGGGCTGAGGAATGTGTCAGTATCCAGTTGATGAGCAGGGCCCATGGATGGCCCAGGAGCAGGGGGCACAGGCTGCAGGGGCTGGACTAGGAGTGCTGAAGGCTGGGGTCGCGCACGGGTTGCAGGGAAATCTGCATAGAGAGAAAAGGTGTTTGAAACATTGGCATGAGAAGTATGTGAAAGACAAAAGTATATTATAGACACTTTAGAATTAAAGTGCGAGGGCCGGGCGTGGTGGCTCACGCCTGTAATCCCAGCACTTTGGGAGGCCGAGGCGGGTGGATCACGAGGTCAGGAGATCGAGACCATCCTGGCTAACACGGTGAAACCCCGTCTCTACTAAAAATACAAAAAATTAGCCGGGCGTGGTAGCGGGCGCCTGTAGTCTCAGCTACTTGGGAGGCTGAGGCAGGAGAATGGCGTGAACCTGGGAGGCGGAGCTTTCAGTAAGCCAAGATTGCGCCACTGCACTCCAGCCTGGGCAACAGAGCGAGACTCTGTCTCAAAAAAAAAAAAAAAGTGCGAAAGAGGACTTTAGACCTTAGAGGTCCCTCTAAGCCTGAAAGGGGCAATGACGTGCCCATAGTCCACAGTGGAGCTGGGGCCAGAACTCAGTGTACCTGTGTGCCAGGCCAGGGTCACGTCCCATATGGAAGGAACACAGCAGAGAGAAAGGCAGAAAGGCCAGAGGAACAAGAATGGCCCAGATGTCAGCCACTGATTCCATTTAAACACAGCCCCTCATAGTGTTCCTTAGTGCTTAAAGGGGTATATCAGTCCTCTGACCCTTTTCACAGGGCTACTATGGAACTAAAATGAAAGAGTCAGTGCACATGCCCTTAGCAATACTTTAAATGCTATGAGCACAAAGAATACTCGTTATTGGAATACTTCTCCTGGAGAGAATTTAGCAAAACCTGAATGTGCTGGGCATTCAGTATTTTAGCCCTCTATGGGAGTAGCCAGCAACTGGGAGCACAACGTGGTCAGCAAAACAAATGCCATGACCTGAAAACTCCCGTACACCCTCATCTACGTCCAGGCAGGCATTAGCTCACCAGGCGTAGTGGTAGCAAGTTTGTCTCCAAAGATGGGATCTGCAATGCCACCGCCACCTGGCCTCCAGAGCTCCTTTTAGGTCATTCCCAAGAGAAGTTTATCTGGTTTGCACGCAGTGTTGACATAGACAACAACAGGGTACGTACTTGCAGTCCTCGCTCTCCAGCAGGCTCCGGTACGTGTTGATCTCGCCCTCCAGCTGGGCCCGGACGTCCAGCAGCACCTGGTACTCCTGGTTCTGCCGCTCCAGGTCAGCCCGGATCTCAGACAGCTGTTCCTCCACATTGTTGATGAGGCTCTGCATCTGGGCCAGCTCTGTGCCATAGCGGTCCTCGGCTTCACACAGGGAGTTCTGTAGACAGTCCTTCTATAATATCAAAGAAAGGAGGAAGTAAGTTAAAAATCATGGATCTCCAACCTCTTAAGATTGTGACACCCCAAGACAGGGGGTGTCACAGAGAGGCCAGGTCCAGAGAGCAATCTAACTCCCTTTAGCTGTCTTCAGCCAGAATAACTAACACTCTTCATGGTAGACCTTTAAGATCAGAGCCCTCTGACCTGAGTTAATGTTGATTCACTCAGCATCCACATCTACAGGGAAGTGCTTCCAAAAGAGTTGAAACCAAGGTTTAAGCTGAGTCCGTGCTTGGTATTTGAGGCCTGTACTGACCCCAGAGAGCTACTCATGGATAGTGGGAGCCACACTGGGTCTCCCATGCGTGCAGAGGGACTCACCAGCGTGTGCTGAGCCTGAAGCTCCACCTCCAGGGCGTTTACCGAGCGTCTCAACTCCAGGATCTCTGACTGGCAGCACTGCAGCTCCTCTGAGCAGGACATGGCCTGCAGGCTGATGCCTTCAGACTGGAGCACAGATAGACACGGTCACCTGCCTGCCCAGATGGAGGCCAATCCCCGCTGCTTAGCAGTCCCCCTCACCTGGGCTTGGAACCACTGCTCCACATCCTGGCGATTGGTCTCCACCATGGCCTCGTACTGGCCTCGCATCTCCCCCAGAACCCTACTCAGGTCAATGGTGGGCTCAATGTCCAGCTCGATCCGGAGCTTGTCTCCCAGCTGACCCCTCAGAGTGCGGGCTTCCTGTAGGCATCAGAGGAGTATGACCCGCCTGCAGGGCCCCCAACTGCCCTTCGCCCAAACTCTCAACTCTCACTTTCCATCCTCCCCAGTAATTTCCCTGTGCTCCTCTGAAGATAAACCGCTGCCTTCACCAGCCCAGCAGCTTCCAGAAGGTGTGGATGAGAAGCAATCTCCCACCAAAAGCCAGAGCTCACCTGCAAAGCTTCAATCCCAAGCAGAAGGAAGCCTCCGTTTTTTTCCCCTAGATGAGACTGAATTCACCTCCAGAAAGTCTCAATGCATCACGGCAAGGGTCACACACCTGCTCATGGTTCTTCTTGAGGCAAAGCAGCTCTTCCTTCAGGGACTCCAGCTGGGCCTCCAGGTCACACTTGGCGAGGGTGAGGTTGTCCAGCACCCTGCGCAGGCCACAGATGTCAGCCTCCACCAGCTGGTGCAGCGAGCGCTCTGTCTCATACCTGTAACAGGGAAAGTGCAGGAGTTACATTTAGAGAGCAGGAAGGGACACCAGGACATGACTCCCAGCTCGCAGCTGTAAGTCCACTGGCCTGCCCATTGCCATCTAATTGTGAGTTGGCTTATCCTGTGTAGTGTGCTCAAAGCCCAGAAAGCAACAGGATGTTCCTCACTCAGTCAATACTAAGCAACTGAGATGAACCAAGGGGAGCAGCTGGTACTGAGGATACTGTGATGGACACACAGCCAGCACCTGCCTTTATAGACAATGGCCCAAAAGGGAGGTGGCAAAGTAACCAGGCATTTGCAACATGGTACAATCACTGCAGACCCCTCTCTACAAGCCCCATACCCAAAGGGACCCTGGATTCCCTCTTAGAGTAAAAGCCCCATTGCCAGTGTAAGAGGAAGGAAATGGCTTTCTTTAGCTCTAGAAGAGTGAGACTTGAACGCTGCCCTGAAGCAAGAAGATAAAACACAATGCCCTTTCCAGCACCCAGGGTAGACCCTCCTTAGGTGGTGTCAACCCTTTGACTTTCACATGTTTTCGCCTTAGGCTATGGAGCATGATTTCTGCTATGAATTTTCAGCACTCACAAATTAATCAAGCTGCAGCACAGAAACATATCCTTATTAAGGCAACAGTTTCACAGGAAATTGCTTCGAGAAAGGAAAATTTGGTACGAAATTTAAGGCCAAGTCCCAGCTCTGCCACTCAGTACCCACATGGCTTCTGGCAAGTCACACCAGCGCCCCAAGCCTCGGGGTCCCCACCTGTGGAGGAGATGCTATCCCTGCCCACCTGCTTCACAAGTTGCTTACCAGGTGACTGACACATTCTAGCACATGTTGTAAACTGTTAATGCAAAACCACTGGAGAGCGGATAGTTTTTCAGGATCTTGAGCTTAATGCCCTTTGTTTTCTCCTGCTGTAATTACTTGTTTGGGGTCTGGGTCAATGACTTCTGATGCCAAATGAGACAGAAGCAGCCAACTCGGCATTGTCCCATCCCCATCCAACCCCAACTCTCACTTGGCTCCTTCCCATCCCCGTCCAACCCCAACTCACTTGGTCCTGAAGTCATCCGCAGCCAATTTGGCATTGTCTATTTGCACAACCAGCCTATTGTTCTCCGATTTGGTGCACAGAATCTGGGATAAGAAAGTAGGCTCAGTAAGTGACTTACTGATCCCAGAGACACCTATAGCCTCAGGTGAGAGGAAGTTTTTTTGGCTAAAGTTGAACCTACAGCATCCGCCTGAACAACACAAACTCCCAAACATGCAAGAGATGCTTTTGTGGTATGGGAAGGAAGATGTGCAAGAGACTTCTTGGAAAAGGATGAAGACAGAGTCAAAGGAACCAGGAGATGGAAGACAGTAGCAAACTGAACATATAACAAAGACTTGCTTTCATTTTGCCAGATATGATGCTTAGCCCAATATAAATAAGAAGATCTGGCTGGATGCAGTGGCTCATGCCTGTAATCCCAGCACTTTGGGAGGCCAAGGCAGGTGGATCACCTGAGGTCAAGAGTTCAAGACCAGCCTGGCCAACATGGTAAAACACCGTCTCTACTAAAAATATAAAAGTTAGCCAGGAGTGGTGGTGCACACTTGTAATCCCAGCTACTCAGGAAGCTGAGACATGAGAATCACTTGAACCTGGGAGGCAGAGGTTGCAGTGAGCTGAGATCGCACCACTGCACTCCAGCCTGGGTGACAGAGCAAGACTTTGTCTCAAAAAAAAAAAAAAAATCTGGAATCTAGGCCACAGAACAGTGGACTGGCTATGAATGTTTTAGATAAAGTAGGATCTGTTCTAAAGAAGATCTTTCCTCTGGTTGTCCAACCTCCCCACAGGTCTTTTCTGAATCTAGCCAGGTTTCTGTAACCCCTATTTTGACATTCCTTGTCTTCTTGTCTCCAAAACTAAGATGTAGGCTCTTCAGAAGCTTTAACTGGATAATCAAAGGTGACAATAGATATGCGTAAGAGGTTGATGCTGTTGTGTGGATAGACAGTGCTTTGGTAAGGATGTTAGCAAATATTCCTTTTGCCCTGTTTACTGCACCAGAAGTTTCAGTATACTGCAACTTTCATAAACTCAGCACAGTTTTTACATGGTTTTCATGAAAATAGCATGATTTTTGTGACTACAATTTAGGAATTTTGTGTGCTGAAGTTAAGTAAGCATGAACTCAGAATCCTGGAGCGATAAATTCTATATCTCATCCTTTACAAATTCCCATTCACCTTCACTCAAGAGATTCTCTTCCCACATTAAAAAAAAAAAAAATCTACTGCTAACCCAGGGTCAGTAATCTTTTTTTGTAAAGGGTCAGATAGTAAATATTTTAGGCTTTGCAGAGCATACACTCTCCATTACAATGACTGAACTCTGCTACTGTAGTATAAAAGCAGCTGCAAACAACATACAAATGCATGAGCATGGCCATGAACCAATAAAACTTTATTTGCAAAAACAGGTGGTGGGCCGGATTTGGCCAACAGGCAGTAAGTAGATTCCTGACCCCTGATCTGGTGCACCACAAACCTCACCTTCTGCTGGAGCTCCTGGATGGTGCAGAAGTAGGACTGGTAGTTCGGGCACATGCTGGACTCGTGGCACTTGCTCCTCTCGCGGAGTTTGGTCTCCAGTTCTGCATTGTCCCGCTCCAGCTGGCGCACCTTCTCCAGGTAGTTGGCCAGGCGGTCGTTCAGGAACTGCATGGTCTCCTTCTCGTGGCCGTTCAGGGTGTTTTCACCGTAGGCCCCACAGATTCCGATGTTGCCAGGAATGTGGCAGGTCCCTGGCAAGGGACAAGCGGTGTGGCAGGTTGGGGGCAGACAGAGGCTGGGGCGGCCCAGGGGAGTCGACCCCACACGGACTCGGTTGGCATGTGCCACATTACCCAAGAGGCACAGAGAGGCAGCGTTGGCCTCTGAAACCTGCCTGCTGAGGAGGGAACTGCAATGGTCAGAAGTCATGGTGCTAAAAGGCAAGATCCTGCTTTGCCTACAGTTGGATCTGCTTGAAACCAAAATCTTCCTTCTCCTGTAGACCTTATATAAGCCTTAGTGGGTGTTGGTGCAAGAAAACTAGCATATTCCCTCATTAATATTTATGTCAATTGTTATACAATCACTCTATTAGTCAGTGGTTTTTGTTTCCTATAAAGAGTTAATAAGCTCATGAAAGAGGCCCTAACCTCTTTCTTCCCATCACTGCAGGGTCCTGGAAAACAGAGAAAACAAGGTCTTCTTCAAGCAGCCCACTTTCTGTGGCTATGAAATCTTTCCCCTTCTGTCAGCTTATGTCTATGAAATAATCAAGAACTAAAGACTCCTAAAATTTCCTGCAAGTGTCTCTCACTCCCCATTCTTTTCCTACCTCTGAATGTTCCCACTGCAGCAAAACCTAAAATATTAGTCAATCAGGCACATTGAAGAAAGGGAAAAATCATGATTTGTTTGTTTTGATAGATATTTGTAGAATGCCCAGTGCAAAACAAACACATCTAGGCTGTCTTGTAAGAAGGAGATTTTAGATTCTAGTAAGAGAGATAAGAAAGTAAATGATCTTGATATTATGAAGACAGTAAAGGGAGGTATTTTTTTAAAAAGGAAAGCTGCAAAGATTTCAAGGTGGAAGAGAGCTCACTGAGAGACCTGAAAAAGACTTCATGGAGTAGGAGATTTTCCAAATATGTTTTGAATGATATTTTTTATAAAGGGTTGGGGAGTGAGTTTCTCTCATAGAGAACAAAATAAACACAATCAAACATTTGGAAAATGGAAAATAGTCTGGTTGTGTTAGTATTTATAATGGAGACATTATCCCCAAGCCCTGGAAAGTTGCATTGAGTCCAGGTTGTGAAAAGCCTTGAATACCAGGACCATGGTCTTGAGGTAAAGGTGAGTGAAAGGTAGGGATCCGCCTTGGAAGACGACTTTCAAGTATAAGGAAAAATAAATAGCCAGGTTCCTTTTGAAGGAAAGTAACAGAAAAAAGGTGGAAAGTTCCTTTATACAAATTATTAGAAAACTGAAAATGAAACCTAAGTTCCAAATTGATCTTGGTGTTTGAAAACTAGCACACTTTTTAATACTCCTTGGGTTAAATAAGAAATCAAATTTAAAAATTTTTAAGTATTTTGAACTGAATTAAAATCAATACACAACCTATAAAACAGATGTTGGCAATTAAGACTTTCCCTGTGCATACGTGAAACAGATAAGCGTTTTGGGAGTGAGAAAAAAACGGCTCATAATAAAACTGATGGTTTGCAATTTTCAGAAAATAAAATTATGCTTCTGTGTACTGGAGTCTGCAGGCTAATTAAGGCAGGCAGTGATTAACACTTTATGGTGTCTGTTCTCAGGGCCTCACCCACCTTCCCAGGCATCTTTCCTTTCTATTGACCCTTTCACCAGACTGAGTCCCTCATCACCCTTGTTTACAGAAGATACATACTCAAGATCTTTGATCTTTCATCTTTTGAAATATTTTTGCATTTCTTTGAAATGCATCTACCTTGATTATCCATTGCTTGGGAGACTCTAGAACAAAATTTAAATTTCCTTAATCTTCAGACACACTCAGAGCATCAGAAGCTTTATGGCCTCCCCTATTTCTAAAACAAATAAGCCAGTGGCCATTTGTTCAATAAACCCTGGAAAAGGGCAGCTAGCCAGCTTCCAGTCTATGCTAACAAAGATGCTAATTTGACCCCATTCCTAAGATGAATGAATTCACCACGAGGGCCCTTGAAGCAGCAAGTGTGTGTTTCAGCTGGCCCTACAACATAGCATCTCCAGGACGAAAGGGACTTCAGGGTCCTCTAGTCTAGTACCCATTTGCATTAAATCCCTTTGATGACCTTCCTCCAACTAGTCATGCAGTCCACTATTTTCCAGGAGAGCTCACACCATCAGTTCCTGTGGCTTACAAACAGCTTCCCAGGCTTTGTGCAAGACACTGGTATCCAGAAAATTAACAGCAGCTAGCTCAGCCTTAAGGCACTCACATTATAGAGAATTTTTAGAAAGTCTTCACAAATCTACCTTCGTGTTACCTCTCCCTATAGCTTTTGTTGGGTCATTCATTCATTCATTCATTCAACAAATAGCTATGAAGTACCTACTCTGTGCCAACCAGGGACTGAGCTGGAGGCTGGTAATACATTGGCAAGTAAGTCAGAGAGTTGGCCCTTTAGTTCATTTACTCTCCAGTTCTCCCCATGGTGTCCCATACAGGATAAATCTAATCATTCTGCCGTATTCTCAGCTCTTTGTGGTAGATGTGAGATTTCTCACTCCTGGTTCTGCGTTCAGCATGGTTCAAAGTCCCCTTGCCATCCCAGGAATGTTTCTCTGGACATGCTCCATGATATAACAGTTCCTATCACTCTTAAGTGGGGGCTGTACAGTGGGATTTCTGATTAGTTTAGATTGAAAGGCTGCCAGTAGATGGCCAGAAAACCTTCTTGCCCAGGACTTTTGTGTAAACCATGCTGGAGTCACTGGCTGTTCAGCCGTGACAACCAGCCAGCCACCAGTTGGTCCCATATACAGTCAGTGAGACCCATGGGGACCCTTTTCTGTAACTCTATATACAGATGTGGGTGATATTCTCCAAGGCATGGCTTGCCTTGTCCTGATGACTTACTCTAAATGTCTGATATTCCTGAACTCCTGTTACACCAAAGCCCTTCTCAAGGGGATGGGGGATGCAGAGATGAAAAGGAGAAATTCCCACCCTCAAAAAGCTGAGAGCAGTAAAAGAGGTCACGTAACTCTGTGGAGGGAAAAGTGACTGGGCCTTAGAGATATAGAGGGGCCATCAAAGAGACTTTGTCTGGAACTTAAGATTGGGAAGACTTGGATGGGCAGGAAAGAGGGGAGACAGTTTTACAGAAAAAGAGGATGAACAGGCCAGGTGCAGTGGCTCACGCCTGTAATCCTAGCACTTTGGGAAGCCGAGGCAAGTGGATCACGAGATCAAGAGATCGAGACCATCCTGGCCAACATGGTGAAACCCCATCTCTGCTAAAAATACAAAAATTAGCTGGGTGTGGTGGCACACGCCTGTAGTCCCAGATACTTGGGAGGTTGAGGCAGGAGAATTGCTTGAACCCGGGAGGTGGAGGTTGCAGTGAGCTGAGATCACACCATTGCACTCCAGACTGGGTGACAAAAAAAAGAGGATAAACACAAGAAAACACTCAGAAGCAGAAGTGGGCTCAAGAGAACTGGGTACAACTTCAGAAATGCAACAGCCAACAACAGGCCTGTCCCAAGTACTGGACCCCCAAAGAAATGAGTTTGAATGACACAAAACGTCAACCCAAAGAGCCAAATTGCATTTCTAAAGCCTGTAAGACTGAAGTTTGTACTCCTCTATGCTAAAAATATTGTCTGCTTCTATTTTCATAACATCTCCACCAGTGGTTGTCAAACTTTAACCAGCATCAGAGTCACCCAGAAGGCTTGCAAAAAATGCAGATTTTCTGGCCCCACGCCACAGTTTCTGATTCAAGCGGTCTGGGGTCAGGCCAGGGAGTCTGCATTTCTAACAAGTTCCCACGTGACACTGATGCTGCTGGTCTGGGGACCACCCTTAGAAGACAGAACCACTGCTCCATAGAAATAGACAAGTTTTGTGGTGACTTCATCCTGGGTAAATAAAGCACCAGGTCACAAAACAGGACTTGATGAATTCAAGAAGAGCCAGTGTTTGGATAACTGTACTTCAAATCAGTTAGCATGCAGTTTTCTCCAACGTAATAAGCAAGTTCTGTTTGTTTTCCTAGTTCACTCTTCTTTGCTGAGGTTTGTTTTAGGAGAATATCTAGGATGAAGGAGAGAAGACAGACAAGAAGGAAAATATGCACACTGTGTTGCTTATGTCTGTGGGGAAGAGGCCAGTCCACGTGAAAAACAATGTCTGTAAAGGACAGATAAAGGTCACATGAAGTAATATTTATTGACATCTATTATGTGCAGGGAACGAAGCTTGGCACTTGGTATACAATATTTTACTTAATTCTCTCTCACACACTCACAAATCTATATACCCAAATTAGATAGACACCTACTATGTGCCACCTACCATGTTATTATTTGACCACCTACTATGTGCCACCAAGTATTATACCATATGCTTCCCACAAAGTTGTGTCTTTTCATCCTTATAACCACACTACAAAGCAGTTACAAGTATCCCACTGTAGAGTAAAGAAAACAAAGCTCAGAGCAGTTAGGGATGTTGTCCGAACTCACCAAGTTGGAATGAAAGTATGGGCCTTGAAATGTCAGCCCAGGTCTGCCTGACCCTGAAGCCCAAGTTCTTTCTGCTCTGCCCAGTGACCCAGAAAGGGCCAGATAGTGGAGTCTGGACTGAACACCAGGCCAACACTCCTAGATGCCAGCCGTCCAACTGGATTTATTCAACAAATAGCTATGAAGTTCCTGCTCTGGGTCACACAACTTGCCTGAAGAGCTAGAAACAGAACAGAGTCCTCTGGAGGTTTTTGAGCAGACAGAAGACAGAATCAAAGGAGAAATTTTAGAAAATTAATCCAGTGCCTGTCAACCTAAAATAATCAAAAGGCTCAGGATCTGGTTAAAAGAGTTTTTTCAAGCATGGCATGTGAGAGCCGTCTTCTGGGGACACACGAACACCGAAGAATGGCAATCAGTACTCCCAGTGCAGGGGGAAAATGAAGATCGTTTATATAGACAAAAATAGAGGTGCTGAACAGAATTATGACGTTTTCCATACAAAGGCTAATGTACAGATGTAAGATCTGATTGACTGCTATTGATTACACTCTCATGGAGTTGCTTAACATTCTATTGTAAAAAGGTAGCAGTCACAAGGGCCTCCTTCTCCAATGTCATTTACTCTAGGTTTGAATATAGACAAGGGAGTCTTGGTTACCATGCAACATGTCAACACCCAAGTCAGGAAGCAACAGTCTTTGCAGGAGAGAAGAAAAACAGCTATATGGCATGACCCAGTTTCCAAGGCTTGATTTTTCACTTTGGCATAATAAATTTAGAAAGCCCTGACATTTCATTTTCTCTTTTTGTTTGTTTGTTTTGTTGTTGTTGTTGTTGTTGTTGTTTTAGACGGAGTCTCGCTCTGTCACCCAGGCTGGAGTGCAGTGGTGTGTGAGCTCGGCTCACTACAACCTCCGCCTCCCGGGTTCAAGCGATTCTCCTGCCTCAGCCTCCGGCATAGTTGGGATTACAGGCACATGCCACCATGCTCGGCTAATTTTGTATTTTTAGTAGAGACGAGGTTTCACCATGTTGGTCAGGCTGGTCTCGAACTCCTGGCCTCAGGTGATCCACCCGCCTCGGCCTCCCAAAGTGCTAGGATTACATGCGCCCGGCCCCATTTTCTTTTTACATTCCCAGTGTGCACCCTGGAGTGGGAACACTCCATCTCCATTTTGTATGCTCTCTAGCATGTAATACAGTGCCTTGTACATAATATTTACTCAATAAATAGAACACAAAAGAGCGAAGGGCTGGTGGTGTGTGCAGAACAAACCTGGCACAGAAGAGGGCAGGAGGAGGCTCTTACAAGAATCCAGGCAGGATGTGATGGAACCCAAAACCAGCCACCAGCAGTGCTGATGTAAAGGAAGGCACAGAGGACATAAATGCTGCAAAAGGACTCTACAAGACAGGGCGAATTACTGTATATGGGATCAAAGGAGAAAGTGAAACCAAAAGTGGCCCCAAGGTCACCCCCAAGTTCCTAGGACAATTGTGTGCTTCAAGGGAGCTGAGAAGTCAAAGGAAAGAGCTGGCTAGAGCGGGAGAAGCTGCATTCAAGTTTGGAGAGGATGAGTGTGAAATATAGCTACCTGGGACTGGCCACTATCGGGGTCAGAAGCAAAGGCCTGGGGCCAGGGCAGAGCAGCCTGGGTCACTGAGAAACCCTCCTCCTCAGATGCTAAAACGTATTACACCCGGCAGGCAGGTAAAACAGGTAAGCTTAGCCCAGGGGCTCATACTTGAATAAGAACAGTGATTCTAACTGGGAGAGTCTGTGTATCACTCCCAAGCCCCAGCGGAGAGGTGATGTTTGGAATCTCTAAAACAGATGGCAGGGAAGCTATTTTAGTTAGAGGAAGTGTCATTTGAAAACAAGCATAACCTGTATTCGAAATGAGCTGTCTTTTAGTCATGATACGAGTTTGGTATTTACATTTTGAAAGTTAAAACATTAAGTGAGAAGGCAAGGTATCTTTATATTCATTAAGTGGGAAGTCATGGTTATGAAACACTGAATTAGGTAGAAAAAAGATAAATTAAAAATGGTTCACCAAGCTGAGCTCATGAGGATTATAAGTGGCTGTGAGAACAGATGAAATTGATTTGGTTCTTGGTCAGGAAGACAAAGAGAAGATGCTGGGGGGAAGGAGGGGAGGGTGGGGCACACACCATCAGCCTTAGGTATCACGTATCATCATCTACAAAACAACTATCCAAATAAAAAATGCTCCTGTTCAGGAAAGTCCAGAAATTCACTTCAATCTTCTTGGCTTCCCAGTGTAGACAGTGGTGGGAGCAGGAGTGGGCCCTTCCCCAGAGCTCTCTCGGTGACTGCAGTGTCCACCCCAGCAGCCTGTAGCTGTTTACCCTTTCTCCTTTCCACTTTGCTGGAATTTGTGAGAAACGGCATTTGGTGTCAAACAATACATAAGTGCACGGGCCTCATGAGCTGCAACTGGTGTTACCACGCGAAGGCTGGGAAGAAATATCACACATCAGCCCACAGGCAGTGCAGAATTGGTGAACTGAAGAGGGACCGGCTAGGCACTAGGTGCCTCAGAACCAGATGTGGCCCCCCAGCCAAGGGAGCAGAAGCCTCGGGAGAAGGAAAATGAGAGACACCTGCTTGCAATTATTGTGGCCAAAGCAAAGCCTATTGTGCCACATTCAGGACTATATCGATCCAGTCGGTGAGAGTATGTGAGGCAGAGAGGCCAGGGACAGGCACAGAATGTCCAGGCGGGGAATCACTTGCAAGAAAAGATGTCTGGGATTTGGTACCAGAGGGAGCCCTAAGCTCTCAGGCTAGGATAACGAATGTGAGTAAAACCCCAGGGTCCAGATGTCCTGACCGTGCTGGTTACCCACCTGCCAGCCTCTAGCCTTCATTTTCTATGTACCTGAGTGGCACCTCCTGCCACACCTAGCCATGGGACCTCATAGGTAGAGCTTGTTAAGGGTGTGACCTGGCCCAGAAAGGGGGGGACAGGTCGGATCTCCACAACCCCATCACACTGAGGGTCAGGGAGGTCACGGCCACTTCTTAAAACATGACTCTTGTGGGTTCCTCACTAAAAGAGCCCACAAGAGCCCACCAAACAGTCTCGTCCTCTGACAGCCCAATGAATGCTTTTTTTGGATTCAGTTAGGCTACTTGGAGTGAGAAACAGGCCTAATGACAACAGAAGATGGCTTTTATTACTGCGTGTACATGAACAAGGAGTATGGCCAAACTTCCCAGCCACCAATGTAGAAATCTAGGGCCCCTATGCTCAGAGTGGGTTCTGCTATTACCTCTTCAGCTCCTTTTTCTCTCTGAGAGGAAGAGACTGTACCTACTGGTTCCCAGGAAGCCCCAATAAACCAACATCCACTGAACACCTTCTAGATGCCAGGAACATTAGATGCATTACCCCTCAACCACAGTGAGAGGGAAATACAACTATCCTACTTCCACAAACAAGGAATAGGTCTCAAGAGAATGCAGTGACCTGGCCAACTTCACTCAGCAAGGTGGGTTCAAATCCCACTTCAGAGTCGCCAAGGTGGGATTCGAACCCAAGTTTCCCTGACCCTAGAGAAGATCCACCTCCACCACACTATGCCACCATGAAGAAGGACCAGTTGTTCATTGCTCTTTGCACCAGGGCACATGGACAAGCTGAGACTCAAGCGTTTCATTCTTCTGGACACACTTGGTGCTTGCCATAAACTGACTAGCATGGCGTGGGAGGCAGCAGCCTCTCCAGGCTGCTCCTCCACCTGCTTATAACCGCGTCTGGCTGTGAACCACCTTGGCCAGTGCCAGAGCCACATCCAAGAGGCAGGCAGGGACTTGGAGTGCTCTGATTGCAGCAGCAGCTCTCACTGCCAGCACCTCCAAGACAGCAGCAGAATAGACAGCAGAAACATCAGTGGCAGCATCTCTCTAGAGAAAACGAAAGCCTAGAAGTGACCCAGGACCAAGACCCCAGTCTCCAGTGCCCAATCTGGGCCTCTGCATTTGGGAGAGTGGGAGAGAATTCCGTGGCTCTGTGAAAGGGGCCAACTGGAGTGAGAGGAAAAACTTGGCAACTTGGCTCAGGCAATTCTCAACATGACCTTCCTTTGACGAGATTAGAATGCTAAGTGATGTGATTTTGCTCTTGGACAAAATACCAAGAGGCTGAAGATGCCAAAAGCATGGTAGGGACATGTTAGCTCTGAGCTGTTCTGAAAGAATTCAAACTTGGCAACTGGCATCACTTCCTTCCACCAGTCTATAGGGATCCCTGGGAAAGGTGAATACACATCCAATGTCAGGAAAGGACCTTCATCCAGAGGCCCCAGACCACCCCAGGGAGCTCCTGGAAGCAAGATGTCAGAGCCAGTGAGGACACAGGACCTGACGACAAGTACTCTCCAACATCTCACATGCAACTAACACCGGGGGGACAGCATTTGGTGCAGGAAGGAGGTTTATTGACCATTTAATGAAGGGAACCCAGTTACATTTTAGGAGATTCTGAAACACTGGAATAGAACCAAAAGAACTAAGAAGAGACATCGGGAAAAATAATCGCTTTCATGGAAGATAATTACAACACTTTAGAAACAACAAAAAATACAGCTTAGAGGCATAGGCAGGGAGCCACTCCTTGGAAGTGTCTGCTACCGGTTGATTTAGGGAAAATGCCTCAGTGAGTCTGGTCTTGAAGGAAGACTGAGCAAGGTGAGGGCACTCCTGACCCCAGTGCAACCAGCCTCAATCTCCTAACTTGGGCCTTCGGAATCATCTCCCCGTGCTAGCTCCATGGCCAGAGGGAGACCCACCGGTGACAGGGCCACAGCTTGGACAAGAAGTACAGGAGGCAGGCGTGGAGCAGGGATTGCAGGGGAGTCTGCAGGGAGAGAAAGAAGAGTTACATTAAAAAGACATCTCAGTGATTGGTGGACAAGGGTAAGATCAGGGTGAAGGCCGGGCCTGCCACCAACAAGGCACACAGACCAGAGAATCTATACCAACAGTTCTCTCATCTGTGTCTTTCCACATCCAGGAGTCCTTGGGGAAGACTTGGCTTACGGACTTGGCTATCATTTAGAGAACATTTTCTCAATAATCCAGTCTGCACAGACCAGGAGAAGTTAATGAGTCACTGAGCAAGAGAGCACAGGAAGGCTTGTTTGTTAAGATGATATCTTCTGCAAGCACTTCCATTACCTCTGAGGAATTGCCTGACAGTCATGTGTGTGGTTTAGGAATTGCCCAGATCACACGTACTTGCAGTCTTCACTCTCCAGAAGGTTCCGGTACGTGGCAATCTCATTCTCCAACCGGGCCTTCACGTCCAGCAGCACCTGGTACTCCTGGTTCTGCCGCTCCAGGTCGGCCCGGATCTCGGACAGCTGCTCCTCCACGTTGCTGATGAGGCTCTGCATCTGGGCCAGCTCCGTGCCAAAGCGGTCCTCGGCTTCACACAGGGAGTTCTGCAGACAGTCCTTCTGTAGTGGGAAATAATGGCGTAAGAGATCCAGGTGCCCCAAAACTCAGCAGTGAAAATCATGACCAAACTCATCACACATAGGGCAAAATCCAAAATGTCACAGGACATTCTCAGAGCTCTGGAGAAATCACTGTCAACATGACCACGACTTCTCTCTCATACACACAAATCTAACTTAAGGAACTGTCGTGTTCATCCCTGTATCCCCAGTGCTTGACAAAAAGCAGGCACCTCGTAAAATCTTGTGGCATGAGCGCCTGAACTTCCGCACTGTGTTGTAAAGGAAGTGGACTTGATTTTCTGAAGAAACCATTTCCCTGGGTCACACTGAACTTGGCAGCAAGACGCCTCCATCAGGTATAGAGGACCCCAGATCTTGACTTAATGTTGAAGGAACTGATCTGTGAGACTTTAAGAGATGCTAATACCAGGACATGGCATGGGGCATTTGCAGCGCAGTGAGGGTGAAGAACACATACCAAGGTGTGCTGGGCTTGGCGCTCCACCTCCAGGGCATTCACTGTGCATCTCAGCTCCAGGATCTCCGACTGGCAGCACTGCAGCTCCTCAGAGCAGGACATGGCCTGCAGGCTGATGCCTTCAGACTGGAGCACAGAGAAACACGGTCACCTCCCTGCCCAGATAGAGGGCAGGTACTCCCTGGCTCTGTAACCCCCTGCTCACCTGGGCTTGGAACCACTGTTCCACGTCCTGGCGGTTGGTCTCCAACATGGCCTCGTACTGAGCCCGCATCTCCCCCAGCACCCTGTTCAGGTCAATGGTGGGCTCAATGTCCAGCTCGATCCGGAGCTTCTCCCCCAGCTGACTCCTCAGAATCTTTACTTCCTGCAGAAATGAGGAAGGGACAGACAGCCTGCATGAGGAAAGGGCCTTTGATGGAGCAGACAGCACCAGGACCCCATCCCTGGCAAGCAGTAGGAGGGGAGTCCCACACACAAGCAAATGGGAAAGTCTTGCCCAGAGTGCATTCGGGAGAGCCCACCTGGACACCTTCCTCATGCCCAAGGCAAGTCTGCACTTTCCACAGAGGCCCTCTGGACCCTCAGACCCACCTCAGCCCTGCATCCTGATGCCAGCTGAACCCAGGCAATGCTCCGAGAGCCCTGGGGCCAAGGAGCTCCCCTGTCTGCCCAGCGCCCTCCCCAGGAGTCTGAGCAGCCAGGGCCACACCTGCTCGTGGTTGCTCTTGAGGGAGAGCTGCTCCTCCTTCAGGGACTCCTGCTGGGCCTCCAGGTCGGCCTTGGCCAGGGTCGCGTCATCCAGGAGCTTCTGCGTCCCACACTTGTCCGCCTCCACCAGCTGGCGCAGGGAGTGCTCACTCTCCAGCCTTCCGTCACAGGAGGTACAGGGTCAAAAAGAATGCTCCAATAGCCCCTCTCGGCTGCCCTGGCTTCCTACCTCCCACACCACCTTGGATCCTCATTTGTTCACGTGGGCAATATACACTATGCTCAACCCTGCAGCTACACAGTTTGTAGTCAGGACATTATGCCCATTGACCAGATGGAAGACTGAGGCTCAGAAACAAAACATGAGTTGTTCAGAATTCCATGCCCAGTTAATAGTAAATGCATGGACTCATCCTAAGTGTTCTGACTTCAAATGCATCATTTATTCTGCCATAATAGAAGTCATTTGGCCAGGGAAAAGAATGGCTAAAAATAAGCCTCTGGACCTTCAGTTTGCTGCTTTTCCTCTTGGGTTCATTATTTCTCATTGTTTTCCTGCTTTTCTCCTTCATTCAAGCACAACTCTAGCTACCAAGGAGCTTCAATGACAATTCCTCCAGCTGATGGATTTGGCCAAGAGTCAGTGAGTCTGGCAACAACCTATGCATTGACAGTTTATTTTTGTGATGACTCAATTTTACTTCTGATTGAAAAGCAAAATCCTCTTATCTTCTAGATATGGGAGAAAATGATATAGGTTCTAACCAATCTAGACTATAGCCCTTCTTTTTCTTTTAGTGCTTATATTCTCTTTCCTCCTAAATAATGACCATTTCTAGTAATAGGCTAATTTAAGGTGTGGAAAGAAATATTCTTCTAGTCAAAAACTGTTTTTGAACACCTACATTATAGGCTGAGTAATGGGGCGGGCCCTTGGAAATACAGCGGGAGAGAAGTCACACTGAGCCTCCTCAGCCTGACTTACTTGATCCTAAAGTCATCAGCAGCCAGCTTGGCATTGTCAATTTGTACAATCAGCCTGGCATTCTCGGCCTTGCTGCACAGGATCTGAGGAAAACGGAAAGATGGTTCACACACAAAGCACCATACTCTAAGCTCCCACTCCACGTGTGGTATTTACGCTCATGTCCAAGAAAAACCAAGAACCCAAAGCTCTCTGGACCTTATGCAGATTCCTCCTGCGAAGGCTTCTGGCTTCTCAGACCCAGCATGCCCAGGTGATCCCGCATCTCACCTTCTGTTGGAGCTCCTCAATGGTACGGAAGTAGGACTGGTAGTCGGGGCACACAGTGGACTCGTGGCACTTGCTCCTCTCGAGGAGTGTGGCCTCCAGCTCCGCGTTCTCCTGCTCCAGCTGGCGCACCTTCTCCAGGTAGTTGGCCAGGCGGTCATTCAGGAACTGCATGGTCTCCTTCTCATGGCCATTCAGGGTGTTTTTGCCATAGGCCCCACAGATTCCGATGTTGCCAGGAATGTGACAGGTCCCTGGCAAGGGACAAGCCGTGTGACAGGTCGGGGGCAAACAGAGGCTGGGGCGGCCCAGGGGAGTCGACCCCACACGGACTCTGTTGGCATGTGCCACGTTGGCCAAGAGGCACATGGAGGCAGCATTGGCCTCTGCCCCGGGCTGGCACCCAACATCGATAGGAGAGACAGAGGCATTTCTTGCTCCAGGAGCCATGGTGCAACCCAGAGGGCATGAGGAGCTGCTGTAGAAGGAGGTCATGGTGTAGGGCTGAGGCTGCACAGGAGCTTCGGATCAGAAGGCTAAGCCACTGAGACTGAAGCTTCCTCTCCTCCCAACCCTTTTATACCCCATCCTGGGCGGGTGTTGGCTCCAGTGCTTTGACCTCCTGCCTTGATTATCTACCTGCTGTGGTGCCATCATCCTGTTACTCAGCTGCTGAGTTTACCATGAAAAGTTCCTCAGCTCATTAAAGCAATGTTGACAAATCTGAGATGCCTCTTGGCTCTTTGATATCAGGTTGGCTGTTGGTGGGAAGTCAGAGATTCATTGTTTCTGCTCAACAAACACCAGCAGTTGAATCAGGCCCCAGATGCTCTCTCTGGACTATGGTCTCTGTGGATGTGGTCACAATGAAGGCTCAGATATTTCCATCAGTAATTTGTGTAGCAGGAGACACAGAGAATCAATGGGACCCAGTGGCTCTTTCGCCTGGGCAAGACTCAATCTGCCTTTCCTTTGAAGAGAAAATATCGGTTAATAAAACCAATGCATCTACTGATATTTGACGATTGAGAGGCGCCTTTTTTTCTTTCTTCTTTCACATTGCATACTCCCTTGAGAAGCAATAAAACATCCAGAAGCATTGGTGCTAATTAAGTTTTGGTCGACTAGTCAGAATCAGCTATTCATTCATTTGTTCATTCATTCATTGGTTCAGCGTGTTTCCTGAATATCCCCCGTAACTCAGGCAGTGTGCTGGTTCCCGGACAGGCAATGTTTCCTGTTCATCAGAAGTAAACAATGTCTCTGAAATCTCTGGGTGTTCTACACAAACTTGAATGAGAACCATAGATCCACAAGAGTTAGTGAAAGACAGGGGATCTATAGTTCCGGCCAAGGAAGTATCTAGAAAGAAACTACTAACAAAGAAAAATCTTATTTGATCTGGGAAAGGGAGATTGGGCACAGAGCTCAAGCAGTATTCAAACGAAAGTTCCAGAACTAACATTGATTGAGTACTTAGGTGTGCTAGGCATTCTACTGTGTTCTTTCCTATCTAACCCTTACCACCTATGAGGTGGTTACTCATTGTCTCAATGTACAGACGAGAAAACTAGAGTGAAGTACATTTGTACATTTTCTGATTGACAGTTAGTGAACCGGCAAAGGCTCGATTCAGCCTCATGTCTGCTAGGCCCCTTCTCTTTTCACTTCACCATGGCCCACTGTGAGAACAACTCTGTCATTGCCCCGCCAGTGCTGGGCCTAAGGGGAGGGCAAGAAGGGGCTTAGTTACTGGACGAGAAAGTGTGGTGAAAAGAAAATTACTGAAGGTCTTTGTGTTCCAGCAAAGGAAAAGATTTAAGTACTATGGCAGTGAGGACAAGAAAATGCACATTAGAAAGTTAAACTAGGCCAGGCGCAGTGGCTCACGCCTGTAATCCCTAGACTTTGGGAGGCCAAGGCGGGCAGATCACCTGAGGTCAGGAGTTTGAGACCAGCATGACCAACATGGAGAAACCCGGTCTCTACTAAAAATACAAAATTAGCCGGGCATGGTGGCGCATGCCTGTAATCCCAGCTACTTGGGAGGCTGAGGCAGGAGAATTGCTTGAACCCGGCAGGCAGAGGTTTCTGTGAGCCAAGATTGTGCCATTCATTGCACTCCAGCCTGAGCAACAATAGTGAAACTTTGTCTCAAAAAAGAAAAAAAAAGTTACACTAGTTTGTAACATATGCATCATTTAAGACAGGGTGCGTTCTGAGAAATGCATCGTTAGGAGATTTCTTCATTGTGGAAACATTATAGGGTGAACTCACACAAACCTAGATGGTAGAGCCTACTACACACCTAAACTGTATAGTACAGCCTATAGCGCCTGGCTACAAACCAGTACAGAATGTTGCTGTACTGAGTATCATAGGCAACTATTATTAACACGATAGTATTTGTGTATCTAAACATAGAAAAGGTAATACATTGCACTACAGCATTATAACCACTTCCACATCACTAGAGAATAGGAATTTTCAGCATCATTATAATCTTGTGGGACCACCACCCGTATATGTGGTCTGTCGTTGACAGAAACATTCTGGGTGTATATCCCAAATCCCAGAGATTTCCAGTACAGCTGGAGAACAAGTCAACCAATGGGGGTGTGGCCAGGAGTCATCCCTCCCAAGTGGTAGAGGGAAACCAGAAGGACCATGGGACAAGCTCTAAAAGAGTATAAATAACCTCTTAAAAAAAAAAAAAAAAAAAAAAAAAACCCAGTTAGTGGGAAAGTAAATGGCTGATACTAGTAGCAAAACCTTAAGTCTTTGAAATTGACATACTGGAAATGAGCCATCATTAAGATTTTAAATGAAAATAATAGGATTTAGACATAAAATGGGAAGCAAAATACAGTAAACAGAAATAGTGTAGCCAAATATGCATCAAATATGCATTCCCTTCAGCTACACTTTATTCCCCTGAAATACAAGTTTTAGAAAATCTTAGAAGACGGATGGGCGCAGGTCTTAATACTGGGAAGCAAAAACTTTGGGGTTGAATTTATTTGAATGGATTACAAATTGCATTGTTACACAGCTAAAAAAAACTTTAGGTATGAAAAATGATAATAGCCTTACACTGAGTACAAATAATACTTAAAAGCATGTGAAGATGTGAGCATCTGTGATGTTACTTATAAAAAAAAAAGTTTAGGTTTTTTTTCCGTAAGTTCTTGGGGTACAGGTGGTATTTTTTCCATAAGTGGTGGGGCTTTTTTCCGTAAGTATTGGGGTACAGGTGGGTTACATGAGTTAAGTTCTTTGGAGGTGATTTGTGAGATTTTGGTGCGCCCATCAGCCAAGCAGTATACACTGCATCCTATTTGTAGTCTTTTAACCCTCACCTGCTCCCTTCCCCCCAAGTCCCCAAAGTCCATTGTATCATTCTTATGCCTTTGCATCCTCATAGCTTAGCTCCCACATATCACTGAGAATATATGATGCTTGGTTTTCCATTCTTGAGTTACTTCACTTAGAATAATAGTCTCCAATCTCATCCAGGTCACTGCAAATGCCATTAATTCATCCTTTTTATGGCTGAGTAGTATTTCATCATATATGTGTACCACAGTTTCTTTCTTTTTTTTTTTTTTTTTTTTTTTTTTTGAGGTAGAGCTTCACTCTTGTAACCCAGGCTGGAGTGCAGTGGCACCATCTCGGCTCACTGCAACCTCCACCTCCGAGGTTCAAGAGATTCTCCTGCTTCAGCTTCCCGAGTAGCTGGGATTACAGGTGCCACCACCATGCCCGGCTAATTTTTGTATTTTTAGTACAGAAGCGGTTTCACCATGTTGGCCAGGCTGGTCTTGGACTCCTGACCTCAGGTGATCCACCCGCCTTGGCCTCCCAAAGTGCTGGGATTACAGGTGTGAGCCACTGTGTCCGGCCCACAGTTTCTTTATCCGCTCACTGATGGATGGGCATTTGGGTTGGTTCTGCGATTTTGCAATTGTGAATTGTGCTGCTACAAATGTGTGTGTGCAAGTAACTTTTTCGCATAATGACTTCTTTTCCTCTGAGTAGGTACCCAGTAGTGGGATTGCTGGATCAAATGATAGTTCTACTTTTAGTTCTTTAAGTAATCTCCACACTGCTTTCCATAGTGGCTGTACTAGTTTACATTCCCACCAGCAGTGTAGAAGTGTCCCCTGATCACCACATCCATGCCAACATCTATTGTTTTTTGATTTTTTGATTATGGCCATTCTTGCAGGAGTAAGGTCGTATCGCATTGTGATCTTGATTTGCATTTCCCTGATCATTAGTGATGTTGAGCATTTTTTTTAAAGTTTATATACGTATCTTTTGAAATATTGAAAGGAAACTAGTACTTTATATTCTTTATCATAGCATGTTTTGTAATTGTTGAATATGTTCCTGTTTATTTTTCTCTGTCCTGTTGTGTATCCTTAAGAAGTGTTTCAAAAAAAAAAAAAAACAAACATATCTGAATGTATAAAATAAGAGTAAATGCCCTACAAGGTGTGATGCCGCATTACATATAAAACTGTGTGCATATATTTTTAAAGAGCATAAATACATCTTTGCTCTGAGAAAAAGTTGAACAAGCATCCCCATGAAAACCACAAGGGAGTCAGGGGATGATGGTGTTGATGAAACCTGGGCTCTTGGAATTCTCTCAAGGAGAAATAAGGGGTCTGGAATTCTTCCCAAGAGGAAAACCCACTCTGGGTCAGCAGTGGCTCCAGCGGCCCTGAGGTCAGCCATGACTCATTCTCTACTGGGGCAATCCTTAGAGGGCCTCTCCCTGCCAGGCCATCCCTCAGAGGCCTCTGGGTGCAATCTGCATTTTCCATCTTCAAAGACCCCTTTGTTCCTATCTTCCGCCTCAACACATAGCATCACTATAATCCAGAGAATTGAAGCATTAAAATTGCTCCCTTTGATTTGCTAAATAGGAACCCTCTCTTGACCCTATCCTCTGGCAGCATTTTATCCCATTGGCTAAAATCATGGTTCCTTCTGTCTCAGAACATATGACACTTCTTAATTCTTAAGCATCACAGCTGAAGCTTTGCATCCTTTGCATCCTGACATGCCTCTCCAAAGCTTGATTTGTGTCTCTGGCTTGGGCTCTGCATGGTCCATTTTGCATAATGACATAGACACTGCCTAGTCCTTTGTAAAGCGGAGGGCTCTTCTGATTTTCTTTGGTCTCAAAGGAACGGGCAGTAGGTGGAAGGCATGAGACAGGAGTCTGGGATGTACTCAGCTGTGTAGGTGGGAAGGAGCCCATCCTTGACATCACAGATGATCAGATGAGCCTCCTCTTGCTCTTTTTTTTTTTTTTTTGAGACAGAGTCTCGCCCTATCACCCAGGCTGCAGTGCAATGCAATGGCACGATCTCGGCTCACTACAACCTCCACCTCCTGGGTTCAAACGATTCTCCTGCCTCAGCCTCCTTAGTAGCTGGGATTACAGGCACCCGCCACCACACCCAGCGAATTTTTGTATTTTTAGTAGAGAGGGGGTTTCACCATGTTGGCCAGGCTAGTCTCGAACTCCTGACCTCGTGATCCACCCACCTCAGCCTCCCAAAGTGCTGGGATTACAAGCGTGAGCCACCGTGCCCGGCCCTCTTGCTCCTTTTTAAAAAGAGTTCCTGGCCTCTGAAAACAAGCATGTATGCCACGTTGCGTGAAGGGAAGTATCAGAGATGAAGAGAGAAGAGAGGTAGTCCTGCAGCCTGCCTTCCTTCACAGGGGCCTCCTCTTCTTTCTTCAGGAGTGAAAGATTTTGAGCTGTAATCTGTCTTCAGGCAGAGGGGAAACACTGGGTTCAGAAGAGCATCACTTGGTGCCACGGTGCAGACACATCTCTGAGTCTGACCGTTCTGACGCATCTCTGAGTGAGAGAGAAGCCGAGGCACTGGGTGGCCCACAGGGTGTGAGTCTAATCTGCAACTACCTGCTCCAGCTGCAGAGGAAAAATTCTGAAGACACCTAAGGAAACAGGGGCTGCCCACATACCACATCCTGATGTGAATTATGCCGGGAAAACATCTGCAAACCACGACCGGCGGTGTGTCCTGATACCACTGTGCCTGCAAGGCTCTCAGACTTGCTGGGTGAAAACAGAGTCTGAGGAAGGATACCCCGAAACACCTTTATCATTTCAAAAGTCCACCTCAGTAGGCTTTGAAAAAAAAAAAGTCACCATTTTCTTTTCTATTAAATAGGATTTTAAAATCTAGTTACTTGGGAAACTTTGGTTTAATTTTAAGTATTTTTTAAATTATTATTCTGCTTTATTCTTTTTTTTTTTTTTTAGATGGAGTTTTGCTCTTGTTGCCCATGCTGGAGAGCAGTGGTCTGATCTTGGCTCACTGCAACCTCCGCCTCCTGGATTCAAGAGATTCTCCTGCCTCCACCTCCTGAATAGCTGGGATTACAGGCATATGCCACCACACCCGGCTAATTTTTTGTATTTTTAGCAGAGATGGAGTTTCACCATGTTAGCCAGGCTGGTATCCAACTCCTGACCTCAGTTAATCCACCCACCTCGGCCTCCCAAAGTGCTGGGATTACAGGAGTGAGCAACAGTGCCCTGCCTAGTTTGCTTTATTCTTATCCCAGGTCTTAAGGTCATCAGAGACTAAATACTGAAAAAGTGATCTTCATTTCCCCTCCCCTTTGTTCCCTGATCCTAGAGTTTCTTTATATACATGCTAAGGCAGGACATTTCCCCTTATTTACCTCATACCAAGACCTATTACAAAATCCTTTAATGCAGCATAGTAGAGGTTTAAGACAATGAATTTTGGATCCAGCCTGCCTGGGTTCAGATTCTGGTTCTATCATTTATTAGCTGTGTGAATTTGGGCTGGTGACTTGATCTCTCTGTGCCTCAAATTCTGCTTATGCACAATGGAGTGACAATAGCACCTAGCTAATGGATTTAAGTTTTAAAAAAATCATACCTGTAAATCACATAAAATAGTGTCTAGCACAGAGTACATGGTAAGCACTAAATAAGTGTTGTGTTTTTTAATGGATTTTACTGGTGTGTTTACATGCTTACACCATTCATAATTCAAAAATGCTTATTAAATTACTTATTTTTTACTTATTTAAGTTAGCAAAGATTAGAAGTTGAGTCTTACTAAAAAGCTTTTGCACAGCAAAAGAAACAACAGAGTAAAAATACAACCTACTGAGTGGGAGAAAGAGTTGTAAATCATATATCTGATAAAGGGTTAGCCTCCAAAATATATAAAGAAGTCCTACAACTCAACTGTAAAAAATAAAAAAAAATTTTTTTTAATTTAAAAACGGGCTAAGGACTTCTATAGACATTTCTCTAAAGCAGACATACAAATGGCCATCAGGTATATGAAAAAATGCTCGAAGTCACTAGCCATAAGGGAAATGCAAATCAAAGCCATGAGACATCACTTCACACCACTCAGGATGGCTACTATCAAAAAAAAAAAAAAGGCAACAAGTATTGGTGAGGATATAGAGGAGTTGGAACCATTGCACACTGTTGGGAAAATGCAAAATGACGCAGCCACTGTGGAAAACAGTATGAAGATTCCTCAAAGAATTAAAACTAGAATTACCATATGATCCAACAATCCCACTTCTCGGTATTTATCCAAAAGAATTGAAACCGGGATCTCAAAGAGATGTTAACACTCCTGTGGTCATTGCAGCAGGAGTCACAACAGCCAGAATGTGGAAACAACCTAAATGTCCGTTGACAGATAAATAGAAAAAGAAATTGGTATGTGCAAACACTGGAATTCCATTCAGCCTTTAAAAAGGAGGAAATTCTGCAATATGCAACGTGAATAAACCTCGAAGATGTTATGCTAAATGAAATAAGCCAATCACAGAAAGACAAATACTGCATGATTCTGCTTATATGAGGTATCTAAAATAGTCAGATTCAACCCTGAAGACATTATTCTAAATGAAATAAGCCCATCACAGAAAGACAAATACTGCATAATTCTGCTTATACAAGGTATTTAAAATAGGCAAATTCATAGAATCAAAGAGTGGAATGGTGGTTTCCAGAGGCTGTGGGAAAAGGGGAAATGGAAAGTTACTAATCAATGAACATAAAGTTCCAGTCAAGCAAGATGAGTAAGGCCTGGAGATCCACCGTACTGCATTATACCCAGAGTCCACAGTAATTTATTGTACACCTAAAGTTTTATTAAGAGGGTAGCTCTCATGTTAGGTATTCTTTCTATGATAAAGTAAAATAAAACAAAATAGATTAATGTCATGATTGTAGCAAAATATAGAAAACATGCACTTTCATACACTGTTGAGGGGGAGAATGAGTTGTGCAATCTCCTTACAAAATAGTTCAGCAGTATCTGTTAAAATTACAAATGCTTTTTTTTTTTTGAGACGGAATCTCACTCTATTGCCAGGCTAGGGTGCAGTGGTATGATCTTGGCTCACTGCAACCTCCACCTCCCAGGTTCAAGCAATTCTCCTGCCTCAGCCTCCTGAGTAGCTAGGACTGCAGGCACACGCTACCAGGCCCAGCTAATTTTTGTGTTTTTTGTAGAGACGGGGTTTCACCATGTTGGCCTGGATGGTCTCGATCTCCTGACCTCATGATCCACCCGCCTCGGCCTCCCAAAGTGCTGGGATAACAGGCGTGAACCACCATGCCCACTCATACACTATTGACCAATAATTTCCGCCTATAGGAATTTATCCTATAGACATACTTACATAGACAGAAGTATAAGGATAAAAAGTATAAGAGTACCCTATAGAAATCCTTGGGGTGTTAGGCCAGGAACCATCTCTACTGTTTTGTGCCTCCTTCAGCCTATGGATTTCCCCTCAATGTCCCCTCAGTCCATTCCTCTGTGTCTTTCAAGGGACCATTTCCTATGGGTGTTAAGCTGTGGATGATCATGGGGCAAAGGTGCAGTTAATAGAAAGGAGAAAAGCACAATCCTGGGAACTTGAAGAGTGAATGATTTAGGAATTAGGGAAAATATTAAATTCTGAATAAGCCATTGTAGAACTATTTATTTGGCCCACTTCATGAATTATGCGCAGTAAAATAGGGAAATACTGACAACCCTGTTTCATTTTCTTCATTAAAAATACAATAGTATTGTGGCTGGGCCTGGTGGCTCACACTTGTAATGCCAGCAGTTTGGGAGGCTGAGGCAGGCAGATCACCTGTCAGGTGTTCAAGACCAGCCTGGCCAACATGTAGCAGTAGTAGTAGTAGTAGCAAAACCCCATCTCTACTAAAATACAGAAGTTAGCTCAGCATGGTGGCACATGCCTGTAGTCCCAGCTACTCCGAAGGTTGACGTAGGAGAATTGCTGGAACTCGGGAGGTGGAGGTTACAGTGAGCCAAGGTAGCCTTGCTGCACTCCAACCTGGGCAACAGAGAAATACTCCATCTCAAAAAAAAAAAAAATCCGGTAGTATTGAATACTCTGATTTTGAAAGGTTCTGAAGGTCAAGTCTACCCGAGAATTTATATTTCTCAGCTCAGGAGATGCCTTCAAGGGGAAGCTTTCTCCAGCTTCACTGAGCATTCAATCAATTCCTCTTCTCTCTACTCACATTGACCTTTAGTTTACCTTGATGTAACCTTCTTCATTCTGTTGTTAGTGTTCTTGGAAGTTCCTTGGAAGCAGGAATTTTGTCTTACTGCTTTTGTCTTGTTCATCTCTGTAATTCCCAGTACATCACCTGACATAACAAAGCACTCAATCAATAAAAACAGAAGTGACTAAATGAGCTCAGCGCTGGAGCAAATCATACTCAGTATTATCCTTCACAGTATCCGGTACATGGTGATACTCAGTAACTGTGTGCTGAGGGAATGCCTGCATGCGTACATGAATAGACATAGTATAAAGCCAAACCACAGCATGTTGCACCAATGATACAAAGTCCCTGACTTCTAAACTCCATGGTGCTAAATCAAGTCAGAATTAAGGCAAGACTTGTTTTCATTTAAAAATTTATTTATATGAAAAGTCCTACAGAACATTCAAAGGCAGATCACATTTAACTTTGCATTTAACCTATGTCCTTTTATGAAAAGAAGAGAATTATATAAATTGGCTCTCTGGCCGCCTTAAAGCCCACAACTGCTTCATCCCACCACTCGCCCTAGCAATCTCTGGAAAGAGAAGGGCCGGCTCATTTGGTTTTACATCACTGGGAAGAGCTCTTCTGTGATAATGACACACTGTGCCTTCAATAGCCGGTGTTTAACCCTTCTCAGACACTGATATTGACCCTTGAAATGCTCAACACAGACAAAGCCCTTAGCAACAGTTGGGTAGCAATGAGCTCAGGGTAGGGTAGCTGGTTCAGGAAACTGACTTTTATAACTGTCCTTCTATAAGTCTTGTGCTAAACAAACCCACATCTGTCTCCTTTCCAAATCACACTGTGTCGGTGACCCTGAGAAACACAGGCATCCAAGACTCACATTGCAGGATCTCCCTTTAAAAGGCAGCTCAGAGCCACTTGAAGGAACACAGGTGAGATACTCAGGTGATGTGATACAGTAAGAGTTGATTTGCAGCCAGAGCAATCTAGGTCCAAGTCCTGGCTCAAACACTTGCTAAATGCATATCTTCAGTCAAGTTATTTAACCTCTGTGAACTTCATCTCTTAGAAGCGGTTATGATGTCTGCCCTACAAGAGTGCTGTAGTGCGGCACTCTGTTCTCAGAGGGAGGAGATGGCCTTTAACACCAGGCAGGAGGAAACCACTGCTCTATAAAACTCCATTTGAAAACTATGCAGTTACTTTCAAATGTTTATTTTAACAATCAAAGAGAAAGAAAGCAAAAGCAGTCTCCAGGTGATGTAGATGCTGCTTTTCATAGTAAGGCAAGAAATCTTTATACTAGAATTGCGGTCAAATTCCTCACTAAAGTGTGAGAGGAGCAAAAAAAAATAAAATAAAAATAAATCTATCAAGGTACAGTCAGGAGGCTGAGGCTGGCCTGAAGCAGGAGACTCTTCCCTAAAGAGCAGCGTCTCCAAGGGGCACATCAACACAACAGGTCCCACGTTCATTTGCTTCTCTTCTCAGAAAAAGTCACCCCTGTAGAAGGAGCTTTTTAGCTCAGATCATGAAGGAAAGAACAAAAAAAGCCAGTTTCCTGAAAGATTCCTGTTATTGCTTCGTAACATAGGCTAGTCAATTAGCTTCAGACAAAATGGCATGGTAGCATGAAAGGGTCTTCCAGAAAGACAGGCCTTACCACCAGGCCCACATTTAGTACGGCAAGCTGAAGCCCCCAAATGCAATCAGACAGTTCCTTCCCTAGGAAAAGGAGGCTGGCTTGAATCATGCCTTTACTCTGACATCAGCGGTCCATGTCACTTCTCCATTTCCCCGGTTGCCTTTTCTCCGATGAAGCTACAAGATGTGATGAGGAGTGAGGCTAAACTTCGAGCTATTTTTCCAACGAAAAATAGCTGGTAATCACATTCAGAAATCAGGACCACAAATGGGCCTAATCTGCATTCCCCTCAAGTCTCCAAATTGAAGTTCTGCAGGGATCATAATGGCCCTTGGAATTACTGAGTGCCTTACAAGACTGAGGTGTGTTCTCCCATCCCTTTAACCCTGGTGAACCCAAAGGGGAAAAATGGAAACAAGACCACCCATGAAAGTGAGTCCTCTCTCCTTGGATGGACTCAATAGAAAGTAGTTGCTTAGAAGGTTCTGCCCCTCAAAGCAAAGTTTTCTCATTCTTTGGCCTAATGCAAATACTCAAATACAGTTTGCTCTGGGAAGCAAGTTGTTATGTGCACCATTTTGTTTCTGATTAAATTTAGATGCTAGAGGAAATTTATTTACCTGCCCATAAGAAGAAGCCTGAGGTCATGAGTGGCCCTTAAACCTGGCCATGTGGGTCAGTCCCTGCACTCCTTAAACATTATACAATCAATACTGGCTCCGGGTGAGGTTTCTTTGTGTGCTTTCTCTTTTTCAGGGTATTTTTATTTCTGTTATCTTAGAATCCATGACAGATCTGGGATATAAGTATGAACAATAACATTATCCCTATTTTAGCTCAGGAAAAAAAATGCTGAGGCTTAGGCATGTGAAGTGATGATTCGAAACCCCCACAACGAGTCACAGATAAAGTCAGGACAAGACGCGTTCGTTCTTTCAACAGATATTTATTAAGCATCTATTATGTACCAAGCAGTGGGCTAGGCTCTGGGGATGCAGCAATGAACAATTGCTAATCTTGGGTAAGCATTTTGATTGGGAAAACAATAGATACAGAGGCAAGTTCAGCTGTTGGAGGTGCTAATGTGCAGGACAGAGTGCCAGGGTTGTGAGTTCTTTAGGCTGGTGGCCAAGCAGGAGCTCTCAGAGGAAGGAACATTTCCGCTGACCTGAACATTTATAAGGAGGGGGAAGAGCACCCCAGAGAGAAGGAAGAGCAGGGACAGGTCTCCAGGCATGTCCAAGGAACAGAAAGGCCAGTGTGGCTGAATCGTGGTAAGGAAGGTAGAGAGTATGAAGAGAAGAGGTGGAAGCACATCATACTTAGCAAATCTCTACCCATTAAATCAATAGGTTTCAATACTTCAGGAGAAAGTACTAGAAAAAAATGAAGTCATTGTTCAGATTTTAGACTGGCAGAATTAGACAGGGACAGGGGTTATAGCCAGACAAGTCTTGAGAGTCAGAATTTATAGAGAAAAAAAGAGAAATTTCTTAATCTGAAAGTTCCTTTCACGTAGCAAGAAGCTATGGAAGCCATACGTAAGAGGCTGTGTTGCCACAGAAAAGGCAAGCCTGGTCCTTTGTCAAAGCTAGAAACCCTGAAGTAGAGAAAACTCAGGATTTGATACAAGGAAAGTTTCCACTTAATCAGCTTCCAAGGTAGGGAGGCAGGAGCATAGGAGAAGGGAATTAGAAAAGACAGGGTCAGGTACAATTCTGGTTCTATTTCCCTCTCCCTGGGGCCATAATCCAGGCTGCCAGTGTTAGAAACAACCCAAGAAATGTGGGAAATCTCAGACAGTGAAGTCTGTTCTTCACTTCCTTTGTCACAAACTATAAAAACTTCAAGTTAAAGTTGGTGTTCTTGAAGTGCAAGTGCAATTTTAAATCATGCCGTGTTCCTACTCCAAAATGCTTTTCAACCTTATGCCTCTCCAATCCAGATATTCTGAGCCGCCATGGGTGGCTGCAGTCCAGCCACTGAGGGCATAGAGCTCACCTGGGAAAACCAAGAGCAGGAAAGGAAGGATTTCCATCAAGATTCCACTGTCCCTGGTATCTCACAGCCTTTGGACAGGCCTATACATACAGAAAGTTAGAAGCCAGATTTTCTAAAGGTATAACAAGCATCTCTCTTTGGGTATCCCTCGCCTTAGCCAGCCCCTGCGGGTCCACCGGAATTCAGAATCGGCTTCCGGTGACGCTGACTCCACAGGTGGGCCCACAGGTGGTGCAGAGGCCACAGCTTGGGCGAGGAGCACAGGGGGCAGTCACACAGGAGGGAGGCGTGGAGCACGGATTGCAGGGGAGTCTGCAGAGAGACAACAAGGTGAGGGAAGTGAGAGGCAAGAAATGAATGGGGTCTCAGTGCCATGTGGGGACATGAGGAAGGGGTCCCCACTGCAAAACAACAGAACATGGACCCAGCTGGACCCTGTGACCATTAGCACCTAGTGAGCACCTCCAGGGTTAGACTAGACAAGTGGTTTCTAAAATGCCTTCCATGATTAAAGTTATCTATAGAATAAAATTTCCTAGGAAGAATTTAAGAAAAGAAAAGCAAGTCAAAAAATCTGCTGGATCTATAGACATATCTCCTGTTTGAGCAGCGACCCTGTGTCTACTCTCATCAGTCCATGGCTACCCCAAGCAGCCCCCGTGGAGACCTGGTAAATGTCCTCTAAGTGAATGGTCATTCCCTTCACTCTGTCAACCCCATGGAGTGTACAGGACAGGGCAATGACTCACTGAAAAGGAGTGCACAGAGAGCCTCATTCTACGTAGAGACAGCCCTTCTGCTGCCCTGAGGACCTCATCAGAATTGAGTAAATAATTTGGCCAGGAATTGCCCAGATCACACGTACTTGCAATCCTCGCTCTCCAGAAGGTTCCGGTAAGTGGCAATCTCATTCTCCAGCCGGGTCTTCACATCCAGCAGCACCTGGTACTCCTGGTTCTGCCGCTCCAGGTCGGCCCGGATCTCGGACAGCTGCTCCTCCACGTTGCTGATGAGGCTCTGCATCTGGGCCAGCTCCGTGCCAAAGCGGTCCTCGGCTTCACACAGGGAGTTCTGCAGACAGTCCTTCTGTAGTGGGAAATAAGGGGATAAAATATGCAAGGCCCCCAGGGAAACTGCTACATGCCCCAAATTTTGATGGTGATAACAGGTGGGAGAAACCTGGGTAGTGAGACCTCCAAAATAAGATGCTACTTGGCCATGGCACGGGGCATTTGCAGTGCAGTGAGGGTGAAGGACACGTACCAAGGTGTGCTGGGCTTGGCGCTCCACCTCCAGGGCATTCACTGTGCATCTCAGCTCCAGGATCTCCGACTGGCAGCACTGCAGCTCCTCGGAGCAGGACATGTCCTGCAGGCTGATGCCTTCAGACTGGAGCACAGAGAAACACGGTCACCTCCCTGCCCAGATAGAGGCCAAGTACCCCCTTATTCTGTACCCCCCTGCTCACCTGGGCTTGGAACCACTGTTCCACGTCCTGGCGGTTGGTCTCCAACATGGCCTCGTACTGAGCCCGCATCTCCCCCAGCACCCTGTTCAGGTCAATGGTGGGCTCAATGTCCAGCTCGATCCGGAGCTTCTCCCCCAGCTGACTCCTCAGAATCTTTACTTCCTGCAGAAATGAGGAAGGGACAGACAGCCTGCATGAGGAAAGGGCCTTTGATGGAGCAGACAGCACCAGGACCCCATCCCTGGCAAGCAGTAGGAGGGGAGTCCCACACACAAGCAAATGGGAAAGTCTTGCCCAGAGTGCATTCGGGAGAGCCCACCTGGACACCTTTCTCATGCCCAAGGCATGTCTGCACTTTCCACAGAGGCCCTCTGGACCCTCAGACCCACCTCAGCCCTGCATCCTGATGCCAGCTGAACCCAGGCAATGCTCTGAGAGCCCTGGGGCCAGGGAGCTCCCCTGTCTGCCCAGCGCCCTCCCCAGGAGTTTGAGCCAGGGCCACACCTGCTCGTGGTTGCTCTTGAGGGAGAGCTGCTCCTCCTTCAGGGACTCCTGCTGGGCCTCCAGGTCGGCCTTGGCCAGGGTCGCGTCATCCAGGAGCTTCTGCGTCCCACACTTGTCCGCCTCCACCAGCTGGCGCAGGGAGCGCTCACTCTCCAGCCTTCCGTCACAGGAGGTACAGGGTCAAAAAGAATGCTCCCAAGAGCTCCTCTTGGCTGCCCTGGCTTCCTACCTCCCACACCACCTTGGATCCTCATTTATTCACTCTGTTTAGCCCTCTGGCCTCAAAGGTGAATTAGACACAGCCCCTCTTCTCAAAGAGCTCGTGGTCTAATGAAGCAATCACAACACTACATTGTACAATATACATTTTTGCCATTGTATTCTGTGGCAACTGTAGTTCAGGAAGATCAACTGACTTGCCTAAGATCATGCATCTTGGGATCCAGTCCAACCGCTCATGCCATTGCAGGGGCTGTCAGTTACCAAAGATAAGCAATAGCCAGGTGCCTGATCGTGATCTGCGGCTCCTTATCCCTTGCTTTCAGTTGTCTTCCCCTCTCTCATTTTTGCATAGGTACCTTATACCTGGTCCATAATTAAATCTGGACAAAGACTCATCTGTAAGTAACTCCTCTGACTTACATATGAAACCCAATGGCTGTCTTGCTCGGTTCATCCTTGAAATCATCTCATTTTCCTCCTGATTAATGAACTCAGGCTGCCTTATCCTCCATTTTAGGGAAATAAATGAAGGAGGACAAACATATATGCTTGGATTAATGAGGAGTTTTCCCTTCCATCTTCCATCAGCTTTGATTGTAATGAAAATTTTACCGTGGAGAATCTAGCAAGGAAGAAAGGACAATGATTCCCTCACTCAACAAGTATTTGGGCATCGGGATGGAGGATGGGGAAGGAGTCACCCTGGCCCTCCTCCACCTGACTTACTTGATCCTAAAGTCATCGGCAGCCAGCTTGGCATTGTCAATTTGTACAATCAGCCTGGCATTCTCGGCCTTGCTGCACAGGATCTGAGGAGAACAGGAAGACAGTTCACACACAAAGCATCATGCCCTAGGCTTCCTCTCCACGTGTGGTGTCTATGCTCATGTCCAAGAGAAACCAAGAACCCAAAGGTCTTGGAGCCTTAAATGGATTCCTCCTGTCATGCCTTCTGCCATCTCAGACCCAGCACACCCAAGTGATCCCACACATCACCTTCTGTTGGAGCTCCTCAATGGTGCGGAAGTAGGACTGGTAGTCGGGGCACACGGTGGACTCATGGCACTTGCTCCTCTCGAGGAGTGTGGCCTCCAGCTCCGCGTTCTCCTGCTCCAGCTGGCGCACCTTCTCCAGGTAGTTGGCCAGGCGGTCATTCAGGAACTGCATGGTCTCCTTCTCGTGGCCATTCAGGGTGTTTTCGCCATAGGCCCCACAGATTCCTATGTTGCCAGGAATGTGGCAGGTCCCTGGCAAGGGACAAGCAGTGTGGCAGGTAGGGGGCAGACAGAGGCTGGGGCGGCCCAGGGGAGTGGACCCCACACGGACTCGGTTGGCGTGTGCCACATTGGCCAAAAGGCACATGGGGGCAATGTTGGCCTCTGCCCTAGGCTGGCACCCAACGTCAATGGGAGAGACAGAGACATTTCTTGCTCCAGGAGCCATGGTGTATCCCAGAGGGCATGAGGAACTGCTGTAGGAAGAGGTCATGGTGTTGTGCTGAGGCTGCACAGGAGCTTCAGATCAGCTGGGAAGGCTAAGCCACTGAGATTGAAGCCTCCTCTCCTCCCAGCTCTTTTATACCACATCCTGGGTGGGTGTTGGCTCCAATGCTTTGACCTCCTGCCTTGATTATCTACCTGTTGTGGTGCCATCATCCTGTTACTCAGCTGCTGAGTTTACCATGAAAAGTTTCTCAGCTCATTAAAGGAATGTTGACGAATCTGAGATGCCTCTTGGCTCTTTGAAATCAGGTTGGCTGTTGGTGGGAGGTCAGAAGCTTTTTATTATTTTTCAAAGAAGCAAAGTTATAGCCATCACATGCTTAGACCTTGACTGGGTTTGGCCTCTTTATGGATATGTCCACTCTGGAGACACAAACTTTCCTGTTGGTCAGTGGTGTAGCAGGAGGACTAACCCCTGTGATGACAATGGTTCTCACTTGGGTTAAGACTCAACCAGCCTTCCCTATCCAGGGAAGAAACTGAGTCTTCGTACTGGTGGATGTTATGGCCTTGGGTTATCAAGAAGTCCTACATTTCTTCCTTCTTTAGTTGGTTGCCTTTCAGACTCACTTTGAGGAGCAACAAGACTTAGACGAATCCATTCACTCAAAACACATCCCCTGGCTCCGTCCCATATGCCAGGCACCTTGCTGACACTTGACACATAGTTGGTTAAGCACAGAACAGTTCCTGCCATTGGGGAACAACTGTAACTTGGGTAGAGGTGATGTTTCAAACAAGGTATCCGAGAAGCTCATGAAAATGAGGATGACTCCAAAAACCATGGCTTACCTTTACCAAGAAGGGCAAGCTCAAGAAGCCAGAAACAAACAAAAAGAAATGAGCAATAATCTTACTGAACCTCAAATAAGAACTTGGTCATGAAAGTCAAAGGACATTGAGTGATAAGAGCTTCTGTGGGCTCTCTTCATGCCTTGCTTCCTTTATTCTAAAGTCAGTCATGAGCCTTCATCCTATGAACTAGGGGATTGAGCAATGATACCTTTTAATCTTTACTTCCAACCTGGGAGGTGGGTACTCTTAATTTTACAAAATAAATAAATAAGCCATTGAGGACATTTTTCTAAGATCAACCTCACTATAAAGTATAAAGCCTATTCTCAACATCAGCTTCTTTCAACTCCAGAAACTGTTTCTTCACCTTGACCACCACCAAATCCTCCACCCCAAGGATAACTACTGTGTCATTTCTAGAACTAAGAAGGATTCAAAGGCCTAGAAACCGGGCAAGAAGTTGAAATTAAGATGTAAAACAAAAATCTGACGTTGTGTATTCTTCCCTTTGTATCTCAGAAAATACAGATGTGGAGGTTTTAATACAATAAAACAGTTTCTCCAAGGGCTAAATCAGAAGATGCCAGGGGAAAGCCCTGTCCCTAAAATGGTTACATTACACATTCCACATTCAGATAGTTCTTGGTACTAGGGATCCAAGACACATGACTGCTGAGATCCCAAAAGTTTTCTCCCAAAATTTGTGACAGTAGATACATAGACCCCTGAGACTAAAAAAGACCTAATGTGGAACAATCCAAAGTGATTATAACTAGAAGTTCAGGAAAATGAGTTTTTGCCAGTCCCCTGAGCATTGAACAAAACCTAAACATACAACTCTATAGGGATCAGACTTGCACATGTGAAACACAGTCTATTGGAGCTCTATCAAGAAGAAATACAGAATCTGAGAATTCAGTCCAGATTGAGTTTCTCAGGAAAGCCAGTATTGGTGAGCACTGACCTAAGGGTTATTCAGAGCTCACCAATCAATAACCCTTTACAGACAACATCACTGGGAGACATCACCAGGGCAGGCTGTCCCATCCTCCAGAGGCCACTGGGTGCAATCTGCATATGTTACATCTTCAAACACCCTTTTGTTACTCTCCTCCACCTCATCACATAGCAACAAGCTTCTCTATAAATCAGAGAGCCAGGCTTTTAAAGTCATTTCCTTTGATTTGCTAAGTAGCACCCATCTTTTGGCTTTATCCTCTGTCCAGATTCATTCCATGGGCTAAAAGCCATGATTTCGTCCATTCAGAATACATGACTCATCACTGCTGAAGCCCTGTGTGTCTAGATGACACCCCTCTCTGCTAACTGGCTTGGGTCCTGGCTTGGGCTTCTACCTTGTACTGTTTTGCATAATGACACTGATGTTGCACGGCCCTTTGTAAAATCTCTTTGTTCCCCTGATTTGTATTTTCTCAAAGGAGGTGAAGGAGCGGGTGGGGATCCTAAGACTCTCTTCCTTCCCAACCCTTTAAAAAGAGTCCCTGTGGCCCCTGGTGACTGAATACAAGGCCAGGTTCCGTAACAAGAACTGATGAATACAGAGTGTGAGAGATGGGAGCCTGCCGCCCTCCTTCATTCACCTGTGCGCACAACATTGTCTGTGTGGATTCTGACTTTAGACATGCCGATCTCTGAAGGCATGAAGTCTACTGCAAGTGGAGGTGAGGAGCTGTGGTCTTGGAATGCCATTTTCACTAATTTTGATACATAGGGGCATATCTCAACCAGGAGAGAAAGGTGTGGAGCTGTAGGCTAGCACCTGGAGATTGTGCCTAACTCAAAGCTTATCTTTTCTGTGTCATGGCTCCTACTGCTGGAAGATGCAGGGAAGCATCTAGGGAGTTGTGCCCTGTGTGGCAACGTCACCCATCACACATTGCAGTGAATGCAAAGATTTATGACAAGTACTATATGCAGAGCTAGTGCTGCCACATCTCCAGGGTGTTAGAAAATCCAAACAAACCTAGATCAGGAAACCATGAAGACTCTTGAGAGAAGAGGCTGAGCATATAAATGTATTATTCTAGGTATCCAACTCGTGAGGCTTTGATGAATGGAAAAGGTACCCTTCTGTTCAAATTAAATATGATTTTATCTATATATGAATGTATGCTCATTTGTGATTAAGAAATACAAACTAAAGAGATATTGTTTTCTTATCAGGTTTTGCTAAGTTGGATAATAGCACACAGTGTTGGCATGAGTGTGGGAAACAAGTCCTATCCTCTCCTGTGGATGACAATCACGAGCTTCCACCTCTGCACATAGGCACAGAAACCGGGGCCCATGCATTGGGACCTATGAGCCTCACACTTGCCTCTGATGGCATCATTTGCTGCTCCAGGCTTCACTGCAATCGACCCACTTGGAGAGTAGCTCAGGAGGCTCACCCTGCCCTGGTAAGCAATAGTGAGGGAAGAGACTCCAGAAGATGAATTAGAAAGAGTTGGAAAATCTTTGAGAAGCAAGACCCTAAGAAGGGAAGAAAATATAGAATTCTGTTTCAACCAGAGTAAAAACAGATCTTTGGCATAGGTCAAAGATCCTCGTGGTGGAAAATATTGAAAACACTGCTTTCTGTTGCTCATTACAAACCTGTGATTATGAAACATCCTGAGTCTGAAACAGCTCAGTGGTCGTTCTCTGTCACAGATAGATTGAGCTGTGTGGGCTCACTCATGCTCTCTGCAAAGTCTTCTCTGGCTTCCCAGGTAGGCTGCTCTCCCTCTGCTGACACACTCTTCTCACCCTGGGAAACTGTGGCTGTATCAGAGGTGGTAGCTCCCCACCATGGACGTGGGATCTCCAGGATGTCAGGGAGTTTGTCTTATTGCTTTTTCCTCTTTCATCTCCACATCCCCAGACCCCGGCATAGAGCCTGGCTACAGAGTAGGTTCTGAGTCCATGTGTGTTTAATTATGTAATCAGGCAATGAGAAACATAGTAGGACCAAGCACAGATATTTGTATGCTGAACCAATGAAATAAAATCATAGATTCTTCAGCAATGTGGATAAATACACAAACAGAGATATGCCAGCAAATTAGCTCTCTGGGGGGAAAACCCCTCCAGTTTGTAGTGTAGGCCAATTTCTGTGGTGTAAATACTCCCACAATAGCCAACTTCAAGCAAACAATATGATGTCACTGAATGTGGAGTTGGAAAGAGATGTGAAAAATCAGTTCTTGTGAGTTAGTAAGAGTTAGCTCCAGCATACCACTTGATCCCACTTTCTAAAACAAAAATCATGACAGTACATTTCTTACACAGTAATTTTTTATATAAATCCAACAGAGAAACCAAAAGTAGATCACATTTGATGACACAGGCAAGAGACCTGCCCCTGGAAAAGAGGAAGGCAGTATGGCCATGGTGCCACCCACAACCGCTTCACCATCTCACCAGTCACTGAGATGCTGTGGTTTCCCCCCAGAGACCCACGGTCCCAGCTGCAAACTCAGGCAGCCTCTGGAAAGGGCAGAACCAGCTAGCTTGATTGCACATCACTGGGAACAACCCTTCTCTGCAATGCAGGTTGCTTCTCTCAAGTCACCCTTGAGAGAAATGGGTAACTATGTGAGATGATGAATATGTTAATTTGTTTCACTATAATAACCATTTTTCTATATATATGTATCCCATAACATCATGCTGTATAGTTTATTTTTTATTTTTATCTTCACTTTTTTTTTTTAGAGACAGAGTCTCACTCTAGACTCCAAGCTGGAGTGCAGTGGCGCGATCTCGGCTCACTGCAACCTCCACCTCCCAAGTTCAAGCAATTCTTCTGCCTCAGCCTCCCGAGTAACTGGGATTACAGCCATGCACTACCACGCCCAGCTAATTTTTGCATTTTTAGTAGAGACGGGGTTTCACCATGTTGACTAGGCTGGTCTTGAACTTCTGACCTCAGATGATCCACCCGCCTCAGCCTCCCAAAGTGCTGGGATTATAGGCGTGAGCCACCACACCCAGCCGATAAAATTTTTTTTAAAGCATCACACGGGATATTCACCATTGAAATAACATGAAAAAGTAGTCACACTCTCAATAAGCAACTTCATTTAATTCATTGCCCAGGAACCAGAAGATGCAGTTTCCTAAACATTAAAGAAAGAAAGTGGCCCTACTGAGCAAACTCCTTGAAAATCAAAACACAAGTCAAAGTTGTGAGAAGCTGCAGAGCCACAAGGTCCCCGCCTCTTCTCGAAGGTAAGCCATTTACAAGGTGGGCCTCAGCTGCAGGTGAGTCTCTTTCCCTTGCCTCCCTCTCATCTGCAATGACAGGAGGGTTCCAACCCACCCTGTGCGCAGAATCTGCTGCTGCCCTGGCAGCCTCTGGTGGGTATGTAGGGTGAGCTCAAGAAAGTGTTGCTATGTGGGGCTTGGGGGTGCAGGTCATGTGGGCACTCTTGCACTTGACCTCCGGGTGTGGTATATGGATTACATGGCCTCTTGCAGCAGATGCACATGGAGACAGTTCATCCACAGACCCAGCTTTAGTTTATGTCCCTCTCCCCTTACTAACTCTCTGACTGCGGGCAAACTAATTATTCTCTGAGCCCCATATCCTTGTCTGCAATAACAGCATCAGCAATGCCAACCTCACATAGTAAGGACAGTTGTGAAACACACATCAGTCCCTCATCGTTCTACCTGGAGATACTGCAACACTGATAGTCTTCAATGAAGACCCTACTTGACATCACACATACTTGCAGCCTTTGTTGAAGGTTCCTGTACGTAGTGATCTTGCCCTCCAGTTGGGCCCTGATATCCAGCTGCTCCTGGTACTCATGGCTCTGCCACTCTAGGTCAGCCTAACTTTAGGACAGCTGCTCTTCTACAATGCTGATGAGGCTCTGCAGCTGGGCCAGCTCCATACCGTAGTGGTCCTCAACTTCACACAGGGAGTGCTACAGACAGTCCTTCTATAATACCAAGGAAAGGGAGAAGCAAGCTAAAATTCATGGATCTCTGCCCTCAGCCTCTTAAGATCATGACATCCCAAGACAGTGCCAGGACCAGGGAGCAATCTAACTCCCTTTAGCTGTCTTTAGCCAGAAGAACCAATGCTGTGTTACTCCTCTTCACAGTAGACCTTTAAGATCAGAGCCCCCTCACCTGAGTTAATGTTGATTCACTCACCATCCACATCTACAAGAAAGTGCCTCCAAAGGAGATGAAACCAAGGTTTAAGCTGAGTCCCTGGTTGGTATCTAAGTGAGGCCTGTACTGACCCCAAGGAACTGCTCCTGGGCAGTGGGAACCAAGCTGGGGCTCCCACACATGCAGAGGGACTCACTAGCGTGTGCTGAGCCTGAAGCTCCACCTCCAGGGTGTTCACCGAGCATCTCAGCTCCAGGATCTCCAAATGACAGCACTGCAGTTCCTAGAGCAGGACACGGCCTGCAGGCTGATGCCTTCAGACTGGAGCACAAAGAGACACAATTACCTCCCTGCCCAGGTGGACGCCGGGTCCTCCCTACTCTGCAGCCTCCCTTCGTCTGGGCTTGGAACCATTGCTCCACATCCTGGCAGCTGGTCTCCACCATGGCCTCATACTGGCCCCACATCTCCTCTGACTGCTCAGGTCTGCAGTGGACTCAGTCCCCAACTCAATCCGGAGCTTGTTCCCTGCACTCCTCAGAGTGCAGGCTTCCTATGGACACAAAAAGAGCAGACTCTGCATTCATTCAGCCCTCCACCAAATGTCCTGCCCACCTGAAGCACAGCATGGTGACTGCTCAGGCACAGCACCCCAGGGGAGCAGCAGAGCCACCCCAGCAGCCCTCTTGTCAGCATCTCTCCATGTCTGAAATGATCTAATAATTATCTCTATTTTTACTTTATCACAAAGAGTGACACCCGTACAGAGTTGCCTCTGTTTCAATCATTATCTGGGGAAAAAAAAAAAAAAACTTTTTTGAGATATGGCAGCACAAAAGAAAGAACAGAGCATCGGCCAGGCACAGTGGCTGACCCCTGTAATCCCAGAACTTTGGAAGGCCGAGGCAGGTGGATCACCTGAGGTCAGGAGTTCAAGACCAGCCTGGCCAACATAAGTGAAACCCTGTCTCTACTAAAAATACAAAAAAAATTAGCTGGGCATGGTGGCAGGTGCCTGTAATCCCAGCTAGTTCAGAAGGCTGAGGCAGGAGAATTGTTTGAACCTGGGAGGCGAAGGTTGCAGTGAGCCGAGATGGCACCATTGCACTGCAGCCTGGGTGACAAGAACAAAACTCTGTCAAAAAAAAAAAAAGAGAGAGAGAGAGATGAAAGAAAGAAAGAAAGAAAGAAAGAAAGAAAGAAAGAAAGAAAGAAAGAAAGAAAGAAAGAAAGAAAGAAAGGAAGGAAGGAAGGGAAAGACAGGAGGGAGGCAGGGAGGAAGGAAGGAAGAAAAGAAAAGAAAAGAAGAAAACAAAAAAAGGAAAGGAAAGGAAAGGAAAAGAAAAGAAAAGAAAGAGAAAGAAAGAAAAGCACATCAAAGAGACATGAGTTCTAATCCTGGCTCTGCCAATTGGCAGTGTGACTTGGGGCAGTCACTTCCTTTCTCTGAACTTCCACGTCCTCATCTGTAAAATGGCCCCTTCGTGAGTCCAAAAGCCCCTGATGTCTAATCCCTCTCTGAGTCCTTGAATCTATCATCTGAATCATTTCCCACAGATAGCAAGAGACAGGGCTCTAGAATATTTTGTCCACATCTTTTCTGTATCTATTGCAGTTTCTTCTCTCTGAGCCTCAGTTTCTTCATCCCTAAAATGAGAGAGTTGGACTGCAGATCCCTGTGTGGTCTTTGCCAGCCCTGCTTTTCCAAGATTTTGGGACCATGGGTCTTTAATCCAGGGCAGGGGAAAGGTCAGCCAAAGGGGAGAAGACTCTGCCTGGTGGGGAGCAGTGCCCAAGTGCAAACCCAAGGAATGGATCTGTTGCTCTTCCTGATCAACCCCCTGAAATTTGCCTTAGCCATTTCTTAGTTGCTTCACCTGCTCACGGTTCTTTTTCAAACACAGAAACTCCTCCCTTAGGGACTCTTACTGCACCTCCAGCTCTCCCTGGCGCAGACCCACATCACCCAGGGGCCTGTGCAGGCTGCTTATGTTGGTCTCCACTCATTGGCCAGGACCAGTCGACTCTGGCACCTGTCTAAACAGTGGCAGATAAGCATCCAAGCCAGTGGCCTGTCTCTCAGCATGCCTCTCCATTTGTTCTTCTCAGGTCAGAGGCACTTGTACATCAGCTTTGATTGGGGGGGATCTTTCTATACTAAATAAAATATGAAAATACTTATTGATCTTTCACTATCCACCAGATACTTTAGTGCACAATGAAAGACAGCAATTTGACAGAGCAGGAGCATCGCCATCTTGGACAAACACCACCATTTTAAGTTTCCCTTGATTTTAAAAAAAAAATAGCCTAAATCCAGCCCCAAAATATCAGTCTAATGGCTAATGTCAGCATAACCAGAAATATTCCAACCCTAAGATAACCCCCCTCCAACCAGAAACATACCAACCCCCAGATAGCCTCCCCTCTAACCAAAGACATTCCAACCCCACAATAAATTTTCCCTCACATAGAAACATTCCAAACCTACGATAAGCTCCCTGCTTCCTAAACCCTTAAATATCCTTAGTCTGTAAGAGAGAATGCTCCTAACTGAAATTGGCCAGAAGCCCCTCTCAGGTTTATTCTCCAAAATAAACCTGTCTTTGACTGTTGAGCCACTTTTCATGTTTCTTTCCTCTTTCTTTAACTCTTACACAATTAATACCACATGTTTAGGTGGAATGTGGTTTGGGTCTCAATGCCATGCTATGCCAGGTGTACCTTTGAGCAAGTTTCTTTCTCTGAGCCTCAACATCCTCATCTGTAAAATGGGGGTAACAATTCTTAGCTCACGAGGTTGTTGTGAAGATGGAATAAACTACATTCAGCACTTTGGTGCAGTCTGAAACATCGTGAATACTCACGAATGCCACTGTGACTGTTGAGACCCAACCCTGTCCTGCAGGAGCTGACTTAATTCTTGATTAGGGCTTGATCTTAATCAAACACATCTTAAATTACCCCTAAAACTCTTTGAGACTGTATCTTTTTATTAATACTTCTTAGGTCGGTGGAAACATTTCCTTGGAGGGATTCTTTTCAAAGGCTGCCCCTCCTTTGCTTCCTCTACAGAGACCAGTACCTGACACCAAAGAGATAGACAGACAGAGTGCCAGGGAACAGCAGTTCCCAGCTCCTGTCAGACTCTCTCAGTCCTAAAGTCGTCACAGCTATTTTCACATTGTCCACCTGGACAGCCAGCCAAGCATTCCCTGCACTCCTGGGTAAGATCTGAGAATGAGAAACACCATGCTTCACAAGGATGCTCTCCATGGAATTCTCCCCAGGCCCTAAAACGAATGAAAAAAAAATGTGATCTGAGCCACATGGGGACGTTTCCATCTTTCTTTATGGTGGATTTTTAAGCATGAAGTATCCAAGGGTTTGCTCCCATCTGTAACGAAACTGGCTGAGCTCTGGGATACAGATGGTGTTTCACTTCTCACTCCACTGTGGGCTCCATTGGTCAGGTCTGGGCAGCAGTGAGGGGATTGAAGGGATAGCCCCTTGGACTGAAACCCAGCTCTGCACAGCCAAGACATGCTTCTGGTTCACTCACCCTCTCTTTTTCTCCTCATCCACTTCCTCAAAGGCACCAACACAGTGGTTAAGTGGACCTGTGTCACAGCTTGGCAGTTTACCAGCTCTGAGACTTTAGGCATAGTTTCTAACCCCTTGAAGATTAAAATCTTCCCATCTGTAAAATGGAAAACGTGATTCTATCTGCTTCATCAAATCCTTATAAGGATTAAATGCAACCAAGCATATATGTTTAGCAAAGCTTCTGACATCTAGTGAGCTCTTAATAAAGGTGCTCTATTCTTTTTAGATAAAATAGAAATAATAATACCCACCTTAGAGGATTGTTGAAATGGTTCAAAGAAAAAAGGTATGTGAAAATTCCCAGTTCAGGTTTGACATCTAGTAGAATCAAGGATGATTTTGGAAATATTATAACCACTGTTGGCAGCAATCTAAAAGCAGATGTGGAAACGGCCACAGAGACAGACTGCTATATCCCAGCTGAATATCAGCACTTGATGGAAAATACTAAATAAATGTGATTAATTTTTTAAAAATGAAGTTAAGTTGTTCATCCTTTCCACCATCTTGTACAGAACAGGAACCCCAAAACAAATAGAAAGATGAAAATGCCACAAGAGATGTTCAGATATGGGGCTGTGGGTTATTCCATGGAAGCCAAATCCCATCCCAGGGAGATTAGCTTCTAGAGAGGATTCCAGGAGGTGGGGAATATCACCTGGGTTTTGAAGCCCAGCTAGAATTTGGCCATGCAAAGATGAGAAAGAAAGCATTACACATGTGAGCAAACATTTTGTGAGTGACAATGCAGTTTGACAGAGGCATAGGGCGAGTGACAAAGCAGTTTGATAGAAGCACAGGATGTTTGCAGAAGATTAGAGAGAGGTAAGCTACAAAAAAAAGTGAGGCTGAGAACATGGCAGCCTTGAATGCCAGGCTAAAGAGCTGAGGCTTCATCTTGTAGGCAGTGTCTGCTCCCCGGCACCCAGCACAGCAATCACTCATTGCTGGTGCTCAATAGCTAGTGAGTGAATGGTGGCATGTGCTTAAATAAGGCAGGATCTGGATTGTGAAGAAATAAATCCATATCCCACTCACAGTCCTCTCATTGCAGTCATCAGCAATGATGCTTGTTGAATGGAACTGGTTGTGGAACCAAGTGGTTGGGCCCTTGGCATCACAGTTTATTTCTGGCACCTTCAATCCATCTTTATGAATATTCATGGAATGTCATCCCCCCAGGCAACCCCTACAATTCTCCCATCACCAATCCTCAGCCCTCTCTTTCCATGCCACTGATGCCAGAGCTCAAGGTCTCATCTTACTTTTTGTTGAAGCTCCTTAATGGTCTCAAAGTGTGAGCAGTAATTGGAGCACATGTCAGGGCACTGCCATTTGCTCCGCTGCTGGCTCTCAGCACCACCCCCACTTCTCATTCTCCTGCTCCAGCTGCTGCAACTTCTGCAAGCAGTTGGCCAGGCACTCACTTAAGAACGGCATGATCCTCTTCCCACTGCTGCTGAGGATGTCTTCACTGAACCAGCCACAGGTGCCCATGCTGGCAGGGATGTTCCTGGTCCCTGGCAGAGGACAGGCAGAGTGACTGCTGGCAGGGCCAGGCTGGACTGACTATGAGCCACAGGTTCTAAGGAGATGGCTACTAGGTTGGTGACTCTCTTACAGATGGGCCCTAGTCTTAGTGCTGGGATCTACAGACATTGGGTACAGAGTTTCTAGAGTGGCTGCTGGCCACAGCCTGTCTGGAGAAAGGAGGCTTCAAATGGCTCTTGCCAAAGCTTGAGGAGCAGGGATTTCTGCTTTAACTAGAAGCCATGGTCCTAGAAAGTTGAGTTGCAGATTGGTGACAAGGACCAAGTGCTCAGGTGTGAGTGTTTCCTTGCCCAGAGCTGTTATTCACCTGCCAAAGGAGCAGATGTGATACACAAGCTTTCCCCCAATGAATCCTCATTTTTTCTGCCATCAGAACTACCCATCAGCATTTATTCAGTCCTCAGAAGTAGCTCCCCACTTTATGAAAGAAAGGGCTGACTTTGGACTTCTTGTTACCGCCTTCTGTTGTGAAAAGAAATGTTAAATGTTTTCTCTTTAGAGTTGCCCCATTGAAAAGTTAGACTTTGTTCCCTGAGTGACTACCTGGCCTCTCTCTAGGAATGGCATTGGCTCTAAGATGAATCGTCCTCTCCACTGACCTTCAATACCCAAAAAAGTAAAATTCTCTTTTAAGAGCCTCAGAAATCCCTAAAGAGCAATAGAGCAAAGACTGCTAAGTTATTAGAACTAAAGAAAACTTCCAAGTACTAATTCAACCTTTCATGCTTCAGAGACCAGAGAAAGACTGTGAGCTCCCCAGGGATGCCAAGCAAGTCAGATACAGAGCCAGGACTGGTCCCAGGGCCCCTAGCACAGTCTGTTTCCTCTGCACCAAGATAGACAAGCTTTATCTGTTTAAAAGACAGATGCTAAATATTTTAGGCTTTGCAAGTTGTATACTCTCTTTGCACTGCAACTACTTAGCTCTGCCATTGTAGCACAAAGCAGACATAGACAACAGGGAAATGAATGGGCATGGCTATGCTCCAATAAAACTTGATTTACCAAAACAGGTAGCAGCTGGGTTTGACCTGTGAACTGTGGTTGCCATCCCTGCTCCACACAACACAGTGAATGAGGCTTAAAAACTGGATCCCTTAAGCCTGTGGGAGACCTTCAGTCTGCTCTGGAGCCAGAGGGCTGGGCAGAGGGAGGGCACCTGGGAATGGATGGTGAACTCCAGGACTGGACACCGAGCCTCAGACACCAGGGCCTCCACTCTACTAGGGCATTTACGCCAAGATTGGAAGTTCATCCAATGCTCTTAGAGCAAAGCAAAGCTACCCATATGTTGTTGTTGCTGCTGCTGCTGTTGTTGTTTCTGAAACTTGGGCTTCAGAATGTCTCCAAAATATGACTTAGCTGCCATTGTAATTGGGGAAAGTCAGAAGAGAAGGGAAATTCGTTGCCAAAGCATGTTTTCTTTACTCAACATTCATCAGGCACCTACAATATGCCAGGCATCATGACAGGCATTTTTATATGTATTATATCCCAACAACTCTGCAAAAAAGGTAGAATTACTCCCATTTCTAAAGGAGAGAAGACTGAGATGCGTAGAGATTAAGAGTTCTGCCAAAATCACACAGCACATTAGCAGCAGAACTGGGGGTCTAGCCCAGTTTTTCTGAAGCCAAAGGCACTGATCTTCTCCATTAATCCAAGATGCTCATTGGTGACTTTGTTTACATATTATGATTAAGGGACACTGCTATTTAAATATAAATTTGTCTTGATCATTTGGGCAAAAAGACATCAAATGATCTTAGGAACTTTCTGTTTAGCCTAATTGATATCATTGCATTCAAGTGTTATATTTTATGAAATACAGGCCGGGTGCAGTGGCTCACGCCTGTAATCCCAGCAGTTTGGAAGGCCAAGGTGGGTGAATCATCTGAGGTCAAGAGTTCGAGACCAGCCTGGCCAACATGGTGAAATCCCATTTCTACTAAAAATACAAAAATTATCCAGGCGTGGTGGCATGTGCCTGTGGTCCTAGCTACTCAGGAGGCTGAGGCACAAGAATCACTTGAACCCAGGAGGCAGAGGTTGCAGTGAGCCAAGATCATGCCACTGCACTCCAGCCTGGGCTACAAGGCGAGACTCTCTCTCCAAAAAAAAAAAAAATATGAAATACAAAAAGAATATTGTTTTATTATCAATGATTTTCCTGGTTATAGCCTGGAAGAGGCATATTCTTTTTGTTTTTTTTTTTTGTTTTTTTTTTTTTATTATACTTTAGGGTTTTAGGGTACATGTGCATATTCTTTTTTTGATCACACTCTAAAAGGTTTCCTAATATAGTGGTGAGGAAAGATTCATTCAGTGCAATTCAGAGTCCACACACAGCCCCAACTCCCAGATGCCAAACCCAACTCCTGGATCTTTCAGGAAGCTGTCGCCCTCTGGCCAGTCTTCCTTGAATGGCAGTTCTGCCCATGGGCCCTCACTCTCACCCCCAGAAGAGGGTGCTTTGCACTAGGGCAGTGAGCAGCAGGGGTGAGGCCCAGACTCTTGAATAGCCTTGGGGAAAGTGGTCTTTAAAAAGCATACCCTTTTCTTTTCCAGTCCCACTCAGAGCGGATCCCTGATACCTGTGAGGGTTTCTCCAAAACATCAAATATGACAGAGGTTTTATGACCTGACCAGGGTCCTGCCTACATTTCCCTATAAACTCTTCATCTATAAAGAGTTAATTAGATGCAAATGCTTTGATATGAGGAGAGAGTTCCTCTGAGAATCTCCATGAGTGGTACACTGAGTCCAGTTCCCAGGAGATCCCGGTGCTGGTGGGGAATAAATATCTCCCAAAGTCTATGCCCACGGCTTTTTCATCCATCAAATAAGAGACAGGCTAGGCAGGAGGGCAGCTCATGACACCTCTGGCTTGAAGTAGCATCCAGACACAGACGATGATGAGCCTCACTTCCGGCAGAGGAGGGTATTCCTGGCCCTGGGCTGTGGGGCTTGGTTTCATATAAAAAGCTTTAACAGGCATCTTGGGAGTCAGGCAGGTCTTAGCAACTGGGAGGGACACACAGGTGTGGGAATGGGGACCGAGTTGGACTGAAACAATATGCACTGGGGAAACGGAGACTCTGGAAGTCCCCAGGGGGTCCAGGGTCCAGGACTTCTGGTCCACAACTCCTGTGCAATCTTTCCTGCTGACGCTCTGGGCCGCAGCTCAAGGTCTTTGCTCTTACCGAGCCCAGTGCTCAAAGAAGGAGGAGATGCTGAGTTTGGTAGTTGCTAGCGATGCTTTTTAAGAGAACTATATTCCCAGGAAGAAGTTTCAGCTTCTCAGAGAAAATGTCTCCCTTCTTTGGGAAATGAAAGAAAAGGAAAGGGGAAATATGTATTAGCCTGAAATAATAATAAACCTAGGGTGCTTGGAGAAGCATAAAGTGCTTGGGGAGACCTACAAGGCTTGGCGTCAAAAATCTTGGCTTCAATTCCCACCTGTTGGTTGTGTCTGTGAACACATCTGTCCACCTCCCTGGGTCTGAGATGACTCTTCTGTAAAACTGGGAAAGCTGAGCCAGATCATCTGGAAGGCTCCTTCTAGTTCTGACAGTCTAAGACAGCTCTGTCCAGTAGAACTTTCTGCAGTGTTGGAAATAGTCCATGTCTGTGTTGTCTTATTTACTACCACTTAGCCACGTGTGACGAGTGCAACTCAGATGAATGTTTCAGTATATGCAGCCACATGTTGTTATGGGCTACCATATTGGACAGAACAGGTCTAGGATTACAGAACCAAAGGTTTGGTCTGTTCAGCATGTTGTTTATCAAGCTGAGCACATTCCAGAAAAGTTTTGCACCAGGGTTGAAATTAAAGATTGCTGGTTTGCACACAGTTATGAGAAAATCCAATTAGCAAGAAGCCCCTCTCTCTGGGCATTTCAGCTCTTTGAAATTTTACCCACCCATCAACCAGGAACCACAGCTTGCTGAGCAGTATGTTCATCTCCCTGCTGTCAGGCTAATGACCTTGTCTGCCAGGGATGCCTGCAGGATCATGTCTGGAGAGTAGCCTGCAGGCAGCTTCAGGATCCAATCCATTTTTCATCATTTCTTGGCAAGGCCAGAGGGAGGATACTTAATAGAAACATCATCTCAGCTCATTAAGGAAGAACTGTGTGTTTGGAGGGTGAGGTTCAGAAAGGTGTTCAAGATTCCTGTCCCCAACTCTCTCTTTACCTGCCATGGCCAATCCATTGCCAAGTCAGGTCCATCACAGTGTCTCTTAGATTGATTCCTTATTTTTCCATGATCCCTGACATTGTCTTACCTGAGACCCTGTTAGCTTCTTCAACAGCCTATCCCCTCCTCTTAGCTATCCTGTCTGTGTTACTTGGTGAGACTTTCTAAGATGCCACTCAAGTCATGTCATCTTTGGGCTCAAATCCTGCAGCAGCCCTCCCACTGCCTTCAGGATACAGTCCAGAGTCCAGGCTCTTTGTGGGGTACCCAAGGCCTCCCTACTGTCTGATGCCTTTCTACCATTTGAGCTTCATCCCCATCAGCCTTTCACAGGAACTCACTGCTCCAGCCAGCAAGACCCCTCGAGGCCTTCCAAGCATGACCCCTTGCTCTCCTGAAGATCCCCACACACTTACTTGCCTATCTGGCGCCCTGTAGACCTTCTATTCAACCTCCAAGACCTATTACAAATGCCACCAGCTACAAGAAGCCTTTCAGATCCTCTCAGCTTAAGACTCTCTCCCAATCTTGACTAGTGTTTACTCTTTCTGGGTAGGAATTTGGCAGTTAGAATGGTTAAAATAACACTGCTGTGCAGCTAGACTTGGGTTTAAGTCTTTGTCCTTGCATGTAACCTTCAACAACTAACTTTACCACTCTATGCCTCCATTTCCATGTCTAAAATGGATACTGTGTGTGCTTTACAAGGTGGTCATGAAAACTGGGTAAGTTAATTTATGTAATATGCTCCACAGAGTACTCAGTGCATTATAAGTCCTCAAGAATTAGTAACCATTGCCATTATTACTATTATTACTGTTACGATTATATGACCCTTATGAAGAAAGGAGTGGCATCTTATGCACATGGGTCTTAGCTCCTCCTGTAATTACAAGTGTTTGAATGGTGGTGATCACTTGCATTTTTAATACCCCCTGCACCCAGCTGTAGTTTGCAAATAGTGAGGACTGTGAATGTGAATTGGCTGAGCATCTCTAGAGCCCGAAAGCCTCGATTTCAGTCCTGGGTCTGCCACTAACAAGCTGTGTGACTTTGGGCAAGTTTCCTAACTTCTCTGGGCCTCAGTTTCCTCATTTACAAAATGGATTAAATAATGGTATATTTTTCATGGATTGTTGCAAGGATTAAATGAGGCATTACTAACAATGTGTCTGGGAACTCTTCCCTGGATTAGCCAGCCTCTAATGCAGAACCCGCACCCAGTAGCTGCTCAGTGAAGATATTTTGAAAGAATGAATGATCCCATTGTACCAGCTGTAATGAGATTTAGGGGTGGGTTTATTATGGTATGATTCTCAATTACAGTAATTTGGCCTAGGTTTCTGGCATAATTATCTCCCTCCTCTCTTTATTCTTTTATTACTTGGCTCTAGAGTAATTGATTAGTTTTAACTGGTTTATGGCATGCAGGCCTTTTTAGTGAACACCTCTCAAGCCTCTATGGAAGCAGAAGGAGCATAAAAATAAATACAGAATTTGCCCACGTTCCTCTTAAGCCCAATTGAGTAGGATTGGCCTGTGGATGCAGCAGCGTAAGTGACAAACAGAGACAGACATGTTTGCAAGGCCATTGAATGCAGCTCTATTTGCCAGTTAACTAAGAACACACGCTCTTTGAGGCAGCACAGACAACCAGAAACATCACCAAAGAGAACAGTTCACCCATGGAAAAAAGAGGCAGCTTTGAAGTGATGAGGGCTTAAGCACCCCCTGGAGTATCAGAGCTTGTTGCAGGTGATCCACGGTCCTGCTCAGGGTCTTCCTTGCTGGCCGGGGCTGGCCCTGCTCTTTTGGTGGCCGCTGAATACCAGGCTGCCCAGCCCCAGGCCCTCCAGGATCCACCGGCACAAAGGGACTTCAGTAGCGGCCCTGGGGGCAGGGTGAGCAAGGCCCACCAACGGTGCGTGGCACACAGATGGTGCGGGGCACGCATGGGGAGGGCACACAGGGGGTGCAGGAAGGAGTGGAGCACGGGTTACAGGGCAGTCTGCAGGAGAAAGTCACAGAGGGACAGGATTAGTAGAGAAGGCCCACTCGGCCACAGGTCCTGCCAATTCTCCCCTCGGATGCCTCTCAACCCCATCTACCGTGCTTTCTCTGCCCAGCCTCCCTGGTCCCAACCTCCGCCATCTTTGCCTGAGTCACCTCATGGCCTCCTAACTGATCTCCCCAACCCCGCTTGGGCCCCTCCTAACCACTGTCCACTTAGTAGCCAGAGCAATCTTCTACAGTCACAAATCCAATTATGTCCCTCCCCTCCCTAAAACTTTCAGTGGCTTCCATTTGAGCTCAGGATGAAAAGCAGCTTCCTCTGGAAGCCATCATTCTCAGCAAACTAACCCAGGAACAGAAAACCAAACACCGCATGTTCTCACTCATAAGTGGGAGTTGAACAATGAGAACACATGGACACAGGGAGGGGAACATCACATACTGGGGCCTGTCGAGAGGTGAGGGGAGTGGGGAGGGAGAACATTAAAACAAATATCTAATGCATGCGGGGCTTAAAACCTAGATGACGGGTTGATAGGCAACAAACCACCATGGCACATGTACACCTATGTAACAAACCTGCACGTTCTGCACGTGTATCCCAGAAGTTAAAGTAAAATAAAATAAAATAAACAAAAGCAGCTTCCTTAATAGCACCTGCATGATCCTGCTCCCACCTCTTGCCCCAGCCTCACCTGATGGCTCCATTGCTCTGGGAGCTGCAGGTACTCTGATCTTCTTCCAGCTCCTGCAGGGACTGTACTGCTCAGGCCACAGGGCTTGTGCCCTGTGCCGTACATCTCTGGAACCCTCTTCCCTCTCCACTCACCTACATTTCTTCTCTTGTTTAAGAGCTCAACTGTCACGTCCTCCTTGAAGCCTCCCCCACCTCTCTGAGACAAAGCCCCCATGGTACATGTATCTCCTTTCATCGTGAGTAGTTATCATTCTATTATGGTCTGTCTCCCCGGCCAAGCAGTGAGGCCAGCAGCCACGGACCCATGCCCACCCTGCATACCTCACATAGAGTAGGCACCTAATAAGAATATTTGGATCAGACAAAATAATAAATGAATGAAGAATTAATACATGGTGAAAGGAAAGAGGATGATCTCAGAGACTGACAGGCATGGGCTCAAAACCAGGAACAACACACTGGATGCTGGATGGAAACCCAGTACCTCAGAGAACCAACGGGAGGCCTGAGGATCATGTGTAACCCGAAATGTGTTCCATTTGCCTGGCACTATATATTTTCTTTAATTTGTTGAAAATACTTAAGAATCAGGAGAATTTAACATTTTTAAAAATCCACATTCTCAGCTTCCCTGGAACTATTGGAAGATCAGCAATACTGGACCTGCTTCTCATACAGTAGAAGTGGCCCTGAGGGCATGCCACTGCCTGGATTGGACAAAGCAAGAGCTTTCTGCTTTTCCACCACCTCCATATGACCCACGTCATTCATGCATGTTAATGGCCTGGTCCTTGCAAATGTTTGACACAACATTTGCCCTGAAGTTGTAGATTCTGAATGGTGGAGAAGCAAGGCCAAATGAGGAATAAGAAATAGCTACAACAGTCGTCAGCCCACCAGGTGTCCATGGCCCAGAGGTACCCTGCATTCAGACAGCCACCAAGTCCTGCTGATTCTACCTGCACAGTGTCTAGAGCTGATGCCTCTGCTGCCCTAACTCAGGCCCTCCCCATTGCTTACCTAGGCTGTGGCCAGGGCCTCCTGGACAGTTTCCCTGCCTGGTTCCCCTCCCTCTACTCAGTTCTTCCTGCTGCTATCAGGGCCATCTTCCTGAAGAACAGCTTTGAGCTTCAGAGACATTTACTGAGCATCTACTATGTGCCACGTACAGTGAATAAAAAGGTATTATAATGTCTCTGCATTCTAGATGTTTACCATCTAGTGGAGAAGACACACAGTAAATTCTCTGATTTCCTCCTCAAAACAATAGTAAGGCCTTCCACTTGCCTATAAATTAAAGCCCTCCCTTCCCAGCATAACCCGTGTCATTCTCCATAAATGGGCCCCGGCTGATCTTTCCTGTCTTGCTCCCCACCAGGGCTCAATTACACAAGGCTACCTATTGTCCTGCTGACATGCCAAAATCTCTGTTCTGAGAGGAATAGAGCTATGAGGTGAGGCTGGGGTAAGAGGTGGGAGCAGGATTGAGTAGGTACTATTAACAAAGCTGCTTTTCATCCTAAGCTCCGGACAGGCCATGACCTCCAGTCACCTGTCTGCCTATCTCCCTAAACATATGGAAATGACAGGAGGGCAAATGCCCTGTCTTCCTCTATCTTGGTGTCCTCCATAGCACCTGCCCCATGGTGGGCACTTAGAAGGAGCTTGCCAGCTTGGAATGAGATAGAGTGGTCTCCGAGGGGCTTGGTTCAGGATGGCAGCATGAACACCACTGCCTTACTTCCTTCAGAGCATACCAGCTTCTTAATGTCTCCATAGTCAGGACAGGGTTCTAAGCTGATGATCCCTCAAGGGTAGATCCAGTTGCTTCCTATAACCTCCCAGAATCCCTGCCCACGTCTCTCTAAGCCTCAGCTGGGCCTGCATACTTGCAGTCCTCGCTCTCCAGCAGGCTCCGGTACGTGTTGATCTCGCCCTCCAGCCGGGCCCGGACGTCCAGCAGCACCTGGTACTCCTGGTTCTGCCGCTCCAGGTCAGCCCGGATCTCAGCCAGCTGGGCCTCAACATTGGTGATCATGCACTGCATCTGGGCCAGCTGGGAGCTGTAGCGGGCCTCACTCTCCGTCAGCGTGTTTTCCAGGGAGTCCCTCTAAGGCAAAGGAAGAGATAACCATGAGAAGGGGAGCTGTTTACCATGGCCTGCTTCAGAAAGAACCAAGAAGAGCCAAATCTCCCTTTGATGCTGGAAATGAGCCCTCCCTACATCAGTCACTTTAGAAACGGAAGCCCAGAAAGGTCAAATGACTTGTTCAAGGGTAAACAGCTGGTACATTATGGAACCACAGTTTCTATTTGTAAATCTGATCCTAAATCCCTCCTTCCTTCTGCAACCTTTGTCTGGCTTCAGGCTTTGGATCTGAGATTTCCCAAGTACCTCCCTGCTGGCATCATTTAGAACAGTGGTTTTCAAACCTGGCCACAAATTAGCGCCACATGGGAGCCATCAAAAAAATACCCATGACCGGCCAGGTGCAGTGGCTCATACCTGTAATCCCAGCACTTTGGGAGGCCAAGGTGGGTGGATCACCTGAGGTCAGTAGTTCGAGACCAGCCTGGCCAATATGGTGAAACCCCATCTCTACTAAAAATACAAACATTAGCAGGGCATGGCGGTGCATGCCTGTAATCCCAGCTACTTGGGAGGCTGAGGCAGGAGAATCACTTGAACCCAGCAGGGGCAGAGGTTGCAGTGAGCTGAGATCATGCCACTGCACTCCAGCCTGGGCAACAGAGTGAGACTCCATCTCAAAAAAAAAAAAAAATACCCATAATCAGGCCCCATCTCCAGAGACTCTGGTTCAGTTGGTCCAGAGAAGAACCTGGGCATCAGGATGGGTGATATTGAGATCCATAGGTTTGGAAGGGCAGGCTAAGCACAGAACGAGCCTTCTTGTGGAGTTGAGTTTGACAGTGTCCACCTAACCCATGTCTGATTTGAAACATCCCTCTTATCTCTGAGCTGGATCTCCGGAGAAACCTCCCTCCAGGAAAAGTCAACACGATGAGCATCCATGGTGGCTGAAATCTGGGCTTCCTCTTCCTCTTTCCTGGGAACCTGCACCTATGCTCAGTACCGCCTAGGATCCAGAGGGAGGGGTGCCCACCCAGCAGCTCTCACCAGGCTGTGCTGGGCCTGTAGCTCAATCTCCAGCGTGTTGACTGTGCGTCTCAGGTCAATTATGTCTGACTGGTAGTTCTGAAGCTGCTCAGAGCTTGTAGCCACCTGCTGGTTAAGCTCCTCCATCTGCAGTGGGGGGAAGGAGAAGGCTGGAGTCCCTTCCTAGGGACATGGAGGAGGCCACCCCCACCATAAGAGGCCCACCTGCTTATTGAACCATTCTTCCACATCCCTGCGGTTGGCCTCCACCAAGGTCTCGTACTGACACCGCATCTCCTCCAGTACCCTGGTCAGGTCCACCGGGGGTGCAGCGTCCACCTCGATGTTAAGGCGGTCCCCAAGCTGGCATCGAAGGGAACCGACTTCCTGAAAAGGCACAAGAGCTCCAGGCAAGTGTAAGAATCACAGGATCCTGGCTCACTTCCCCAGGGAGACATGAAAAGATGCAACAAAAGTTGCTAAAGATTGAAACATTAGATGGCCCCCAAGGACTGCAGTCCACTCAGCAGCATCCCAGTGCTCTTCAAACTCCAGCTGAATACCCCTGTGATGGGAACCTCACTGCAATACAACACTTCCTATCACTTTGGCAGAAGCCAAGAGTAGCGCCCAGGTTTGATGCATTTGGGCTAAAATGGGAAACCAGTCCCCCTAGTATTCCCAGTCACCCTCCCCGCCTGTTTTCATCCTGGGAGGAGGGTAGCAGGAGCCTGGCTTGACTAGTTAAAGGCCTGAGTTAGGGCAGCTGCCTCCCAGGCTTGGCTGCCAAAGAGGGAAAGTGGTCACTGAGGCTGCCAGGGTGTGCGATAACTTCTCATTAGTGGCTTCTTGGTGCTGTTCCCAGTTCTCTGATTTGAGTGAGATGAGTCAGGAGCCCGAGGGTGCTTGGTGAGTACCTGGTGACTGATTGTTACTTTACACTTAAGCCTGAGGAAACCCAGCCAAGATTCAGAGGCACTTGTTCATTCAAATCCCAAGTCAAGAGGTTGAGAGTCAACCAGGGAGGAGGGAAAAAACACCATGGCTCAGGTGGGCTTTGCAGCACACAGGTGCCCAAAGCAGACGGCTTCCCTTCTGAGAAACTTCAGGAGATAAGGAAAAATCAGAGAGTAAAGGGTTTGCCTATGGCTTCAGCTTGAGCATTTTATATGCAAACAGAAGAGAGGACAAAATAAGGATGGGGACAAAAAGAGGAGACCACTGCAGCTCTACTCCCTCTCAGAAGAGATGGGACTGCTTCTGAGAGTTGAGCCGGGCAGAGATGGACAGGCCATTCAACGTGAGATCTGGAACATAACTCACCCCGGCACCACTGCACCACTCTACCTCTGCTGTGTGGCTCTCGAGAGAAAACAAATGCAGTCGCCACTAGTGAGCGCTTGGCAGCCACACTAGCCCAGGAAATGCAGAAGGGAAGGGGGCTACACTTCTGAGCGTTGACCAAGTGGCAGGTGTTTCATACCCGTGCCTTGGAGATTTCCATGATCCATATCCTATCCATTAAATCCTCACAATAACCCTGCGTGATCGTGTTGTCCCTGTTATACAGATGAGGAGGCTCAGAAAGATTCCATAAATTGGGCAAAGTCACTGAAACAACATGTGGCGGGCTTGGGAATTTTAGCCCATGCCTATCCAACCCCATACCCCACGTTCTTCCCCCTCTGCTTCCCGGGGCCACTTTAGCGGGACTTCCAGCCTCACCTCCTCATGGTTCTTTTTGAGGCACATCAGCTCCTCCTTCAGGGACTCCACCTGGGCCTCCAGGTCAGCCTTGCACAGAGTGAGATCATCCAGGATCCTGCGCAGGCCATTGATGTCAGCCTCCACCAGCTGCCGCATGGCCAGCTCCGCCTCGTACCTGCACAAGGACAGGGTCAGCAACCGAGGGTGAAACAGAATGCAGAACTCAGGGAAGGCCTTAAACTGCCGGCACTTTCCAACCCTCCGTGAAACTAAAGGAAAGTTGCCCCAGAGCCTATGAGGACAGGACCTTCCCAGCTCCAGCCCCCCGGCTGAACTCACTTGGCCCTGAAGTCATCGGCAGCCAGTTTGGCATTATCGATGTTCACGACCATCCTGGCATTCTCTGCCTTGGTACACAGAATCTGCAGGCCAAGGCACATGGAGAGGGTTAGTTCAGGATGAGAAGAAGCAAGAAGAACGCAAATGAAGAAAAGACAGCAGCAAAGGTAGGATCTAGCAGCCCTGCAGCCATCCCTGCAGAAGGTCCTCTTCCCTGGAACTCTGGGAGATATTTAGTGAATCGCTAGTCCTTGGAGAACTTGAGATGTATTTTTTAAGAACCTGGAGCTTTGTAAATTCAAATTCCCCATTTTGGATGTGCCAAGCAATGTGGAGGGAAAGAATCTCATGTCTGAAGTCACTCATGTGACAGTTAGAAGGGTCTTTGACATTTACTGAAAACTCACTGTGGACCAGGAAACTCGGTGTGTTCCAAGCACTTGACCTGCATCATCTCATCAAATCCTTTTGACAACCCCATTAGATAACGACCATTATTATTCCTGTTTTACAGATGAGAAAACTGAGGCCTGGGGAAGGGATGGGACCTCCCAAAGTCATGCAATGAGGCAATGGTAGAACTGAGACTAGATCCCAGATCTCTCCACCTGAAAGCCTCAGGCTGAGTGCTCAAATTATAAAATAACCCTATGCCCTAGGGAAGTTTCTTTGTCCTGAACATAGCTTAATAAGCTAACGAGATTCCAATCTGGAATGCCAGCTAGTCCAGATCCCTTCCCAGAGAGCCTGTTCACCTCACCGCTGCCCTCACCTTCTGCTGGAGCTCCTCAATGGTCCTGAAATGAGACTGGTAGTCAGGAGTCATGGTGAGCACCTGGGAGTGAGAGGCCTCTTGGATCCTGCTCTCCAGCTCCGCATTCTCCTGCTCCAGCTGCCGCACCCTTGTCAGGTAGCTGGCCAGGCGGTCATTCAGGAACTGCATGGTTTCCTTCTCACTGCCATTGAAGGCCCCTTCTCTGTACCAGCTGCCAGGGCCCATGGAGCCGGAGATGCCACTGGCTGTCCGGCGGGAACTGGATAGATAGGTTTTGGAGAGGCAGCTGGCTGGCTGGAAGGTGGTGGGCATGCAGACAGAAGGCAGGCATGCCATGGGCTGGCAGACATAGCCCAGGCACAGCTCAGGCCGGCAGTTCACGCTGCTGGAACAGACCGAGGCAGGCCGGGGGGAGCTCTTGAGAGAGGCTTGCAAGTTGTTGGTGACACAGCAGGAGGATGTCATGTTGGAGAGGCCTTTTCTCCTCAGCCACAGCTGCCTGGATGTCTACAGACCCCATGCCGCCCGGGCCATTTTATGCCCTTGCAGTGAGGGGGCTCACGATAGAAATTCATCATTGGGTGGTGTTGATGTTTACGCCCAGTCCCAGAGGAAGCTGCTAATTAATTTGTAATTTGGTTTCCAATAAGGAGTTCCTTTCCTCATAAAAGAGGCCAAACTTATCATTTGGCTAAAGCAGGAGTCTGAGTTCCTGTCATTGATCACCATGAGAGAGCTTCAGGACACATCTTCAAAGGGTCAGCCGCATGCCTGGGCCCTCATTACTAGGGCGGGCCCTCCAGGAGACTGCCACAACCCAGCCTGTGCCTCCACTGGCTTTGCCCACTGCTCCCCCACCTGCTGTAGTCCTGAGAAGCCTGCAGGTCTGTGCAGCGGTGGCTGCCTCTTTTAATGAAAGCATTCCCCATGGGAAGAGGCTTGGCTATTTAACAAGGAAATGTGTGGGTGGTAGAAACTGCTCCGATATTGGCAGTGGCATAAATCCAGCAGAAAGGAACAGGAACCTCAGAGGCTTCCTAACAGACATCATCTTCCTGCCAAGGAGAAGAAAATAATATCAGTGGGGAGAGAACAAACTCAAGACATAGGCAGCATCACTTCTCAGCCTTTTGGCTAAGATCAAGTGTGGTATCTGTTCTTATCATTTTAATATCTGATACGTCCTCCATCCGAGGACAACATATTAAATGGATTTTGGGAGCAGGGAGATGGAATAAGAGCTTGCTCTATTCATTCTACATGTTGACCTGGTATTGCAGTACCTCCAGGAATGCTGCATCCCTTCAAAAGGCAAAAAAAAAAAACGACCCAAACAGAAGCCTAAGAATCAGGTACATCTTTCCAGTTGGACTCTTCCTCTTGGAAAAGTCCATATCATGAACATCTCCAGGTGGCAGCTGCTCTATCTTGACCCCCTCTGGACCATCCATTCAATTATCACTGCACCATATACACAATTGTCAAGTGCTCAATAATTGTTGAACAGACAGATAGAATAGTTGGAACAGGTTCTACTTTTACTTTCTGTTGTGGCAGATGGGGAAGGCTCACTTCAGGATCTCAGACTATGGAAGCAGTGTGAATCCGCTCCCTTGGGAAAGGTCGTTCTATAGCCCTGGAATGAGCTAAGCCAGGAGATGGGGAGTATATGTGCCCAACTATAGAAGCCCTGGGCATTCACTTAAGAAGGCAACGTGCTAGAGCACTGGTTTTCAGTCCTGGCTGCAAAAGCTGTGAACTTCACATTTAGTATGTGTCTGCTATATAGCCACTTTTTTATTCAGTAATCTTCTTGATATAATTTTGGGGTATAAGTACTTGCCTTATGTTTCACATATTCCCAGAAATGTCAGTACAAAAACGGGAAAGGGAAAATGCCACCCAGCTCACTCATTGCATAAGAAAAGGAGAGCATAGATATGCCGCCTCTGACTTGCCATGTGGCATTGGGAAAGTAATTTTGTCTCTCCAGACCTCAGTTTCCTCATGCCAATTCAGAGGGTCAGATTGAATACTCACAATCTGATTCACTGCAACAACTATAAATTCCACTACCTTGTCTGGATTACCTATTTAAAGAAGATCATAGCATCACATGGAAGGAGGTGTGATGGCAATACCAACTACAAGGGATGAGACTCATCAGGCCACCCTTCATTATCATAGCCGGCACTTGTGGAATGTATACGAATACCAGGCATGGTGCTGAGTGCTTGGCATTAATTTGCCCATTTAATCCTCTCACCCAAAAACTATAATTATTATACTAAGGTGTTATCAGTTGCTCTCAAAGTATACTTCCTAGACCAGCAGCATCAACCTGACTCAGGAACATGTTAGAAATGCGAGTTTTCACCCTAGAAGAAAGCCTAGGCAATACGATTCAGGACATAGGCATGGGCAAAGACTTCATGACTAAAACACCAAAAGCAATTGCAACAAAAGCCAAAGTTGACAAATGGGATCTAATTCAACTAAAGAGCTTCTGCACAGCAAAAGAAACTATTATCAGACTCAGCAGGCAACCTACAGAATTGGAGAAAATTTTTGCAATCTACCCATCTGACAAAGGTCTAATATCCAGAATCTACAAGGAGCTTAAACAAATTTACAAGAAAATAACAAACAACCCCATCAAAAAGTGGGCAAAGGATATGAACAGGCACTTCTCAAAAGAAGACATTTATGCGGCCAGGAAACATATGAAAAAAAGCTCATCATCACTGGTCATTAGAGAAATGCAAATCAAAACCACAATGAAATACCATCTCACGCCAGTTAGAATGGTGATCATTAACAAGTCTGGTAACAACAGATGCTGGCAAGCCTGTGAAGAAATAGGAAAGCTTTTACACTGTTAGTGGGAGTGTAAATTAGTTCAACCATTGTGGAAGACAGCATGGTGATTCCTCAATGATCTAAAACCAGAAATACCATTTGACCCAGCAATCCCATTACTGGGTATATACCCAAAGGATTATAAATCTTTCTACTATAAAGACACATGCACACATATGTTTATTGCAGCACTATTTACAATAGCAAAGACTTGGAACCAACCCAAATGCCCATCAATGATAGACTGGATAAAGAAAATGTGGCACATATACACCATGAAATACTATGCAGTCATAAAAAAGAATGAGTTCGTGTCCTTTGCAGGCACATGGATGAAGCTGGAAACCATCATTCTTAGCAAACTAACACAGGAACAGAAAACCAAACACCACATGTTCTCACTCATAAGTGGGAGTTGAACAATGAGAACACATGGACACAGGGAGGGGAACATCACACACCAGGGCCTGTGGGGGATGGGGGGCAAGGGGAGGGAGAGCATTAGGACAAATACCTAATGCCTGCGGGGCTTAAAACCTAGATGATGGGTTGATAGGTGCAGCAAACCACCATGGCACATGTATACCTATGCAACAAACCTGCACATTCTGCAAATGCATCCCAGAACTTAAAGTAAAATTAAAAAAAAAAAAAAGAAATGCAGTTTTTCAGGCTCATCCCAGACTGGCTGCATCAGAAACTCTGAGGCTGGGGCTGGGATGCAGCAACCTGTGTTTAGCATGTCCTCCAGGTGGTTTGGAGACCCACTGGGATAGAGGAAGATACAGGCATACCTCAGAGATAGTGCAGGTTCAGTTCTAGACCACCACAATAAAGCAAATGTCACCTAAAGTGAGTCATACAAACTTTTTGGTTTTTCTGTGCATGTAAACGTTATATTTACACTATACTATAGTCTATTAAGTGTACAATAGCATTATGTCTAAAAACAATGTATATAACTTAATTTTAAAAATGCCTTATTGCTAAAAATGCTAAGGATCATCTGAGCCTTCAGCAAGTTGTAATCTTTTTGCTGGTGGAATGTCTTGCCTCAATGTTGATGGCTGAGGACTGATCAGGGTGATGACTGCCGAAAGTTAGCGTGGCTGTGGCAATTTCTGAAAATGAGACATCAGTGAAGTTTGCTGCATCAATTGACTCTTCCTTTCACGAAAGATTTCCCTGTAGCATGTGATGCTATTTGACAGCATTTTAACAGTAGAACTTCTTTCAAAACTGGGGTCAGTCCTCTCAAACCCTGTCACTGCCTTATTAAACTAAATTGATGTAGTATTCCAAATCCTTTGTTGCCATTTCAGCGACGTTCACACCATCTTCACCAGGAGTAGTTTCCATCTCAAGAAACCACTTTCTCTGTTCATGAATAAGAAGCAACTCCTCATCCGTTCGTTTTGCTGTAACATGGCAACGATTCAGTCACATCTTCAGGCTCCAATTCTAATTTTAATTCTCTTGCTATTTCCAACACATCTATAGTTACTTCCTCTGCTGAAGTCTTGAGCCCCTCAACATCATACATGAGGGTTGGAATCAACTTCTTCCAAACTCCTGTTCATGTCGATATTTTGACCTCCTCTCTTGAATCACAAATATTGACATATAGAATAGTGAATCCTCTTCAGAAGGTTTTCAATTTACTTTGCCCAGATCCATCAGAGGAATCACTCTCTATGGCAGCTATAGCCTTATGAAATATATTTCTTAGGTAATAAGACTTGAAAGTCAAAATTAGTTTTTGATCCACGGGCTGTGGAATGGATGTCGTGTTGGCAAGCACAAAAACATTAATCTCCTTGGACAGCCCCATCAGGGCTCTTGGGTGATCAGATGCATTGTCAATGAGCAGAAATATTTTGAAAGAAACCTTTTATTCTAAGCAGTAGGTCTCAACAGTGGGCTTAAAATATTCAGTAAACCATGTTATAAACAGATGCACTGTCGTCCAGGCTTTGTCGTTCCATTTGTAGTGCACAGGCAGAATAGATTTAGCATCATTCTTAAGTGCCCTAGGATATTCAGAATGGTAAATGAGCATTGACTTCCCACTTGAAGTCATCAGCTGCATTAGCTCCTAGCAAGAGAGTCAGCCCATCCATTGAAGGCTTTGAAGGCATACTCCTCTTGTCTAGCTATGAAAGATGCCTCCTCCCTAAACTTCATCATTTCTAGCTTTTTATTTAAAGGGAGAGACCTGCAACTTTTCCTTTCACTTGAACTCTTAGAAGCCATGGTAGGGTAATTAATTGGCCTAATTTCAATATTGCTGTGTCTCAGAAAATAGGTAGACCCAAAATAGGGAGAGAGATGGGGGAATGGCCAGTTGGTGGAGCCGTCGGAACGCACGCAACGTTTATCAATTAAGTTCCCCATCTTATCTGGTTATGGTTTGGGGCTTCCCAGAACAATTACAACAGTAACATCAAAGATTACTGATCACAGATCATCATAACACATACAATAATGAAAAAGTTTGGCCAGCCGCAGTGGCTCACACCTGTAATCCCAGCACTTTGGGAGGCTGAGGCAGGAGGATCACTTGAGGTCAGGAGTTCGAGACCAGCCTGGCCAACATGACGAAACCCCATCTCTACTAAAATTACAAAAATTAGCCAGGCACAGCGTGCCTGTAATCCTAGCTACTTGGGAGGCTGAGACACGAGAATCGCTTGAACTCAGTAGACAGAGGTTGCAGTGAGCCGAGATCACGCCACTGCACTCCAGCCTGGGCAGACAGAGCAAGACTCTGTCTCAAAAAAAAAGAAAAAAGAAAAAGAAAAAATTCGTATTGTGAGAATTACCAAAATGTGACACAGAGACACATAAGCACATGCTGTTGGAAAAATTAGCACCAACAGACTTGCTCTAGGCAGAATTGGCACAAAACTTTAATTTGTAAAAAAAAAAAAAAAGAAAAGAAAAGAAAAAACCACGATATCTGGGAAGTACAATAAATTGAAACTCAACAAATCAAAGTGTGCCTGCATATAGTTTAACAGCTGTCACAATTCATCTTGCAGGAAAAAAAAATGTCTTTGCTTGGGAAACTACATTAAGAAGATCTTGGGTTAAAAGGTAGGACCCTAATGCCTTGATTTGGCTGGTAAGACATCAGAGGGAGAAAGGAGAGAAGGATTTGAAGTTCACAGGACAATCCTGGAAGGAAGGAATGAAGAAGAGAGAGACAGGAACCAGGAGCAGGGGCTCCAGGATGATGCTGAGAGGGGTGCGGTCCCAAATGCCAGCATGAGCAGAGTTTTCTGTTGCGAAGGAAAGACCAGGTTTCATATAAGAGCAGATTGAGGCCGGGCGCGGTGGCTCCCACCTATAATCCCAGCACTTTGGGATACCAAGGCGGGTGGATCACGAGGTCAGGAGATCGAGACCATCCTGGCTAACACAGTGAAACCCTATCTCTACTAAAAACACAAAAAAATTAGCTGGGCATGGTGGCGAGCATCTGTAGTCCCAGCTAATTGGGAGGCTGAGGCAGGAGAAAGGCGTGAACCTGGGAGGAAGAGCTTGCAGTGAGCCGAGATCGCGCCACCACACTCCAGCCTGAGCCACAGAGCGAGACTCCATCTCAAAAAAAAAATAAATAAAAAATAAAAAAAAGAGCAGATTGATAAAGGTAGTAGCAACAGCATCCAAAGTCACAGAAGACCACAGTTCCAGGCAATATGCCAGATCTGGGGTATGTCGTGGAGATGGAGAAGTAGGATCTGGGAAATGTAGCCACAGAGAAAGTGGGGCACTGTCAGTTCTCAGGCCCAGGTCTGGCTGATACGAAGACTTTCCACTGTACCCCAACCTCTCTGGGGCCAGAGCAAACTATCAGGAAAATAAGTTTAGGAAGAGAAGAGAAAGGGATGCAAAGAATCCAGGAGGAAGGGCCTGTTTCAACAAAAGCAGATAGGATGTGTGTCACAGCCTGGGCCAGCACTGTCTCTCTCCATTCATTCCCCCACAGAAAACCAGAGGCTCCTTCTTTGGAAAAAAAAAAAAAAAACTCCAGAGAAAAGACTTACAGAAACTGAACTGAGGTGGTTGTACCATGCAAAAAGCCAGTGTGCCAACCTGCCCATCCACATAGCAACTTCTATCAGCTTTTTAGTGTCTCGTCATGAAATATAAACAAAAGGATGACCAGATACTTGAAGGAAGCTTCCAATATTAAAGACAAAGTAAAACAAGCAAACAAACAAAACAGTAAAAAAGGAAATTGAAGAAAACAGAAATAATGCATAATCCCAAACTATATATATATATTTTTTTTTTAATAACCTCAGAGTGGGAGAGATGTATATACAAATAGCAATTATAGCCATGAAACAAGAACTAAATGTTATAAAACAGGAGCAAACAGAGAAGAAAAAAATGACTTTTTGGGGAAAGAAATATAACAAATTTAAAATGTAGTTCAAAAATTTGAAATCGAAAGAGAGAGAAATGGCAGAACTGAGAAAGTCAAAAGCATAATAGGGACCAGACCTGGTGGTGCTAGGGTCGATGTCAGAGCTGCCCTGAGCCCCCTACACTCCCAACTGTGTTGCCAAAAGTTCCTCTACCTGACAAATGACCTCTCAACCCTGGCTTCATGTTCAAATCACCCAGAGAGCTTTCAAAAATCCCAATACCGAGTCATATCCCAGACCAACTAAAGCAGAATTTTTGGGGGTCAGAGCAGGCATCGGTATTTTTTAAAGCCCTCCAGGTCATTCCAACGTACAGGCAAGGCTGAGAACTTGCAGTTGAATGGAAACAGCGTTATAATTAAAAATCACAAGCAAATGAAGTAAATAATAATTAGAAGTAGGATTACACATGATTTAGTTAGCTACATCTTGGAGGAAGCTAGGATGGGTTTGGAAAGGATTTGTGCCACAGAGAACGCCATAAAGAAGAGCGTGACCTACACACAGCAGAGTTAACGGAGCCCGTGTGCTCCAGACAGCATCCACGTGCTGCTGGCCATGAGGCTCCCCGCTGATTTTGCTCAGAGTTAGAATTAGATAATGAAGCATGTAACTGTATATTCACTTTAGCTGGCCTGGTTTACCGAAGGAACGTCAGAAATGAAACCCTGGCCAGGGAAATGTGGATGCCCGGCCTCATAGAAATCCAGTCGTCCAGCTGGAAGGGAGCGTTGGTAGTGACAACCCATCTTCAAATGCCCTGCATATGCTGGGCAAAGCATTCTCGGTCTCACTTCACAGCATAAGTGTCATGTTCTCTGTTTAACTGAGGCTCAGAAAGGGACAATGACCTGCTAAAGCTCCCACATGTAGTTAGTGGTGGGTGGGGATTTGAATCCAGGTCCATCTGACTCCACATTCGGAGCCCACGTTTATTGCACTAATGTCAAGTTCCCCTTCAGCCAGTCTCCTGACACCACTGAGATAGGAAAGAAAAAAAGTGACAAGTGAGCATCCTTCCAGTCCCATCTCAAGGCCCCCGTCCTAGACAGACCAGTCCTCCCCTGGCAGCTAACACACCCCCGGCACAGGGGCGTGCTTTGTAAGGGTTTGTTGAATGAAGTGAATGATCCTGAGGCGACCACCCCTTTCCGGTGCCTAAGCCTCACCAAAATTAGCCAAGGGGTTCCAAAAAGACCAACACGGAGGTGATGCCAGATACCAGGAGCAAGGTGGGGCTGGGAGCAACCAAAGGCCCAGGCCTTCTTTGCAGGGGGCTAGAAAGGAGAGGATTCTGTGTTCAAATCAGAGTGAACAATAGCAGATGTCCTTAAGGAACAAGGGTCTCCGGCTTGCCTTAGTCAGCATCTTCCAGCCACCTGCTCTCCCCCTTGGACATGGCTACAGCTCTCTTAACATCACTGAAGCTCCTTAGCAGGTGCTCTCAGCATCTTATGAGGAGCACATGCCAACTGGGAATGCACATCCTCGTTTTTTGCTCAGAAACTTTGGTCTTAGCCCTTCTCCCTTTCCCACTGGGATTAAGGGAACTTGCTATTTGCCTTGCCTGTTTGGGGAGGACATTCTGGACATAGATGAGAGCCTTTGGGTCAAGCTGCTGGGAACTCTCACACCCATCTGCGGAGGGCTCGTTGTACACCTTTCCAGATGCCAAGAGCACAGGAGGACACGCACGAGCCTCCTAAGGACAAGAGCCTTAGCGTTCGGGATAGAAGGCGAGCGCACTCTCCGTCTCCTGCTTCTGACGGGTTGCCGGTTGTTAAGGGGGTTGCTGAACTTGGAGGGCTGCATGAAAGGGCTGCAATGGAAGGGGGCTTATGTAAATTTACCCCTGAAAGTACCCTGGGAGGGAGACACCCTATCGCCGGTCTTACAAGGACCACAGACAAGAGGCTGATAAAGTGGCCTAAAACCCTCCCTGTTATGCTGATCTCAGTTTCCATCTCAGTTTTGTCCCTCCCACTCTGGGATCCCCAAGTGACCACGTATACTAAGAGGGATTCCAGAGAGGTCTAGAAACACCTGGCACCACACTGGAATCTTGGAGAAAGGTCTTCATTGGGGAAGCCAAGCAAAAGCTCTCACTGTAGGCCTCGACCCACCCCAAACGGGGGCGTAGTGACCCTGTCATCCAAAGGGTCATATTTGGTCACACGTCTCCCATTCGTCTGCCCAACAGTCACCCCCTGGACACAGCAGAGACACAAGCCAACAATACCAGAATGGCGCAAGTTAGGCATAAGGGCCTGAGCAAATGCACTTTATTGTTCTGCCAACAAAAGCCCTCTACTGCATTTCAGAATCCACCGGAACAGCACCCAGAAGGAAAACCTGACCCAGGAGGCAGCCTGAGAACAGAGACCCTGGCACCCACTGAAATGATGAGGAGTTGAGACTTTAAGGGGCAGCCGGCCTTTGTGACAGGTTCTGAGAAACTTTAAGGCATATATTTGCAGTGAGCCTTTTCAGTCAGACCCTGGGCCTGGGCTCTGCACAAAGAGAGGGGATTGGGCTACAAGGATTAAGGTTGGGTAGAGGCCAAGTTCAAGCCCTGGAGAAAATAGCCATGGCCTTCTGGGTCACCCGCTCTCAGAACCGGCCCCCTGGGCAGGGCACACAAATGGGGCGGGGGCTGCAGTTTGTGCGGGCTGCACTAGGACCGCAGGAGGCCGCAGGAAGACAGGGAAGGCATGACTTGGAGGGTGAGTAGTCAGGTGCACATGGGTTACAGGGGAGCCTAGAAGAAAGAAAACAGTCAGATTACTATGATTTTCCAGTTGCTGTTTGCAGTAACTCAAAGTAGATCCTAGACTATGCAAACTAGGAAGCACCTTAAAAATCACCTTGATCCTGCCCCCTTGTTTTACCAAAAGGAAAACAGGCCCTGAGAGGAAGGGGGCTTGCTGGAGTCACGTGATGAGTTTGCAGGAAGACCAGAACTAAGTGACCAGGACTCCGGACCCCGAATGCCAGGCTCTTTCTAGGCACCATGCTGTCTTCCCAGAACTTGGTAGATTGCAGTGAGAAGACAAGAGCACATGCAGTGATACTCACTTGCTGTCCTCACTCTCCAGCAGGCCCCGGTACGTGTTGATCTCACACTCCAGCCGGGCCCGGACGTCCATCAGCACCTGGTACTCCTGGTTCTGCCGCTCCAGGTCAGCCCGGATCTCGGCCAGCTGGGCCTCCACGTTGGTGATCATGCACTGCATTTGGGCCAGCTGCGAGCTGTAACGGGCCTCCGTCTCTGCCAGGGTGGATTCCAAAGCATCTCTCTGTGAGGGCAAGAGTTGTGTAGGGAGGAAAAAGGCTAGAGGTCAGAGAAGGAGCAAGGAAGATTCAGCTGGGTCTCAGTGAGGCCTCAGAATCCAAGAACAGAAGCTCGGAGAATCAGGGTTTGAGCTAGGATGAACCACAATCAGACGTCTCACTTGAGATGAGCTAATTAGCCCCTGTGGCTTCTTTGATCTAGAAAGTATCTCCCTGTTAGTGTCATCTCTGAGTAACTGATAATTACTCAGAAGATGTATTTGCTTACACAAATATAGGACCTACTGTCGGACATGTCAGTTGCTACAGGTCTCTTGTCTTTTACCACTGGCGGATTTGTGACTAGGGCTTGTCCCTCATTCCCTCTTTTCTGCATAGAGAACCCCTGGTGCTCAAGAACATGAACCCCTGGAGTCTGCCTGTGTAGTCAAAGCATGGACGCTGGGGAGCTCGTGTGCTCCTTGGCTTGGTCCAGAGGCAGCTCCACCCTGCCTTGGGGCTCACCGTGCTGTGCTGGGCCTGCAGCTCAATCTCCAGGGCGCTGACTGTGCGTCTCAGCTCGATGATCTCTGCCTGGCAAGACTGCAACTGCTCTGAGCTGGACACCACCTGCTGGTTCAGCTCCTCAGTCTGAAACATACACACAGAGGAGCTGGTCAGCCACACCAGGAACTTGGCTTCAGAGAGCTACAGAGGCCAGTTAGTCATGAGCCAAGAAAGACCTTCCCTATTCCCCAGTCCCACTCATTTATTTTATACTGAAGGGCATTGTTGCTCAGAGGACAGCAACCTGCCCAAGTGGGTCTGTTTTGACCTTGTCACCAAGGTCAATTGAAGTGGGTCTGTCTTGACCTTGTCAGCAAGGTCAATTGAAGTGGGTCTGTTTTGACCTTGTCAGCAAGGTCAATTGAAGTGGGTCTGTTTTGACCTTGTCAGCAAGGTCAATTGAAGTGGGTCTGTTTTGACCTTGTCAGCAAGGTCAATTGAAGTGGGTCTGTCTTGACCTTGTCAGCAAGGTCAATTGAAGTGGGTCTGTTTTGACCTTGTCAGCAAGGTCAAAACAGAGATGGGACTCAAAGTTAGATTTCTTGATTCAGAGCCCCAGGGTCACTTCCATGTGAGCCACCATATACCCCTGTTGCACTGTTTCCAGGTACCTACCTGGGTGTCAAACCAGTCTTCAGCATCCCGGCGGTTATTCTCCACCAGGGTTTCATACTGGCACCTCATCTCATCCAGAACTCGGTTCAGGTCAACAGGTGGGGCAGCGTCCACCTCAACATTGAGCCGGTCACCAAGCTGGCAGCGCAGTGCGTTCACTTCCTATGGCACAGACCAGAGTGAGTACTAATTCCCAGAGGGCTGCCTCCAAGGTTCGCCTCCTCCTAATGTTCACCTCCTCCCCATGCTCACCTCCTCCTCATGCTCACCTCCTCCCCATGCTCACCTCCTCCCCATGCTCACCTCCTCCGCATGCTCACCTGCTCTCTATGCTCACCTGCTCCCCATGCTCACCTCCTCCTCCCTATGCACACCTGCTCCCTCATGTTCACCTCCCCCTATGCTCACCTCACCCCCATGCCCACCTCCTCCCCATGTTCACCTCCTCCCCCATGCTCACCTGCTGTGCCATGTTCACCTCTTCCCCCATGCTCACCTCCTCATGGTTCTTCTTCAGGCAGAGCAGCTCCTCCTTCAGGGACTCCACCTGGGCCTCCAGGTCAGACTTGCACAGGGTCAGGTCATCCAGGATCCTGCGCAGACCGTTGATGTCTGACTCCACCAGCTGCCTCAGGGACACCTCCGTCTCATACCTGCAGGCATAGAACAGGGCACCTGAGTCTGCATTTCCTTTTTGCATCTAAGTCAGGCCTGCCCTCAGACTGTCCAGGTGCTGTAAGTCCTGCTTTTATGCCCCAGCGACAGAGTACAGCCAAAACCCTGAGCCCAGGCATCACCTGTGTCCAGTTCTAGCAGCCCCCCAACCACATGACAAACAGGACAACTCACTTGGTCCTGAAGTCATCTGCAGCCAATTTGGCATTGTCAATCTCCACCACCAGCCTGGCATTCTCAGCCTTGCTGCATAGAGTCTGGAGATATAAAGAAGTTATTTCATTGCAAGAAAGGACATTCCGCTTGTTGGAGCTCTGTAAAGCTGAAAGGGCTGACTCTGGAGGGAGAAAGTCACCCATCCTGGACCTCTGCTACTCCATGTGCATTGGAGGGTTATGGGCAGGCTCTAGGGATCAACTATGGAAAGTCCAGGGTTTCTTCCAGTGCAGTGTATCTGTGACCTGTGACTCAGGTTAGATAGCTGCATGAAAATGCAACAGGAAAGGCCTGGCATGATGAAACGAGGCTTCTTCCAATCTCCCTATCTCCCAGGCCTACTGGGGGCCCAGGGCAGTTCATTGCCAACAACATACCCCAGGATTCTCTGGTCGTAAATGGTCCCTCACAGGAGCCAGCTATAACTTTGAGCCAGGCAAGAAGCGGATATGGGCCCTTGGCAAGAAAGAAACTTCTCTGGCAGGCATTTTCTTCCCTGAGTTACTTATGGGAAGCCTGAACTGCGCTGCACTAAATACATCAAACCCAATCCCCTGACTTTAAATAAAAGAGGGAATGAAGACTCAGAAGACTCAGAGGAGTGGGCAATAGTACCAAAGGTCACAGAGTTCATTCATAGACCTGAAGTTCAAGCGCTGGCTCCAGTAACTGCCATCTGGGTCACTTACCCAGGCTGAACCTCAGTGTTCTCATCTGTATAATGGGCTAATGATACCTCCCTCATAGGGTTATTGGGAGGAGCAAATGAGGCCGTAGAGATGAACATGCTTGGTGACTTCCAACATGCCCTATGGGAACAGAACTACCAATGAATGCTGGTGACACCAAGTTCCTGGGAATCCAAAGCTGCTCTGAACCTCTTACCTTCTTCTGGAGTTCCTCGATGGTCCGGAAGTAGGACTGGTAGTCAGGGCACATGTAGGGGACCTGCTGCTCACACCACTCACGGATGCGGCTCTCCAGGCTGGCGTTCTCCTGCTCCAGCTGACGCACCTTCTCCAGGTAGCTGGCCAGGCGGTCGTTCAGGGATTGCATGGTCTCCTTCTCATTGCCAGTGAGGATGCCCTCCCCAAACCAGCCCCCACCCACACTGTAGCTGGTAGCGAAGCCTCCGGCAGGGAGGCAGAGAGTAGGGAGGCAGCTGGTGGCCCTGTAGCTGCTTCTGCCCAGACCCACTGAGCAGGCAGAGAAACTTCTGGCCACACGGGAGAGACTCGGGAGCTTGCAAGAGCTGCTGGAGTACATTGCAGACACGCGAGTGGAGCCCCCACTGGCCCCTCCTGGGCTCTTGAGAGATCCAGAAGAGAAGCCGGCCTTGAGGCATTTGGAAGCCATGGACCCTGCAACTCAGATGCAATTGATAGGTCTCTGAGACCAGACACCCCAAAGCAGAGAAGCAGCTCCTTACCCCAGATTTATATCTCTGCCCCAGTGGGCGTTGGTTGGCCTTTACAAAGTGTTTTCTCCTCATTAAAGTTAACACCACTTTCTATTAAAACCCCTCATTAACCTGTTATTTAGTTTTCTGTGAAAATTTACCAGTCTCATAAAATAGGAGCCCCGTTGCTATGTTAAGACTCACCTCCACCACCCTACATCACTGGGAAGACCAAGTCCCTGTCAGTTCTTCAAAGGGACCTGTCATTTGAGCCCAGACCTCAGCCTCCGCATTAAGCAAGCATGAGAGTTCAGCCACTGTCTTGACTTCCTCCAACTTCGACTTCTTTTATGGGCTCGAGGGAGTAGAGGAGGTCTCTGGGGTGCTCCCAGAAGATGGAAGGGTAAACTTGGTTGTTGCAGGAAGGCAAGGGTCTTGCGGCCAGGGAGACACAGAAGGCTCTTGAATTGGCCCAGAAAATATGGCTAGGGTGACCAATTTTCTTGGTTTCCCCAGGAATTTTCTGGCTTTAGTTCCGAAAGTTCCATATGCCAGGGAACCCTCAGTCCTGGGCAAAATGGGGCAGCTCATCACCCTAGATACTGCAGAGCCCTGATGGACACTTCCCTACTCTTTCCCTTGCCAGGAAGTCTGTGCAGGTTGTAGAGCCTAAGTTCTAGCCACAATGCCTAGAGGTCAGTTAATTGGACACCTGCCCATGATGACATCTAGAAGGGCGTGTCTTCCCCAGCCCTGGTTGAGAAATGGAGAAGCCCTTCCTTCTGGCTGCCTGAATTGGAGCTCTTTTCACACAGCCCTATCAATAACCTGGCTGATGGTAGCAACCATCGTTCACTGAGCATTTAGTGCCCACTAGCCCCCATGCTGATCTGTCTCTATGCATTCTCTTATTCAGTCCTCACACAGCCTCATGAGATTGGCATCACCAGTAGCCCATTAAATACAGGAGGCTTGGACTGTTTCAGGAGCCTGTCCCAGATCACAGCTTAATAAGCATCTGTACAACTGTTCAAGGCATGCTGTCTTCTTTAAGGCCTCACACACACCCTGCAACACAGTCGTGGATAGAAAGGTGCTGACTCCTACGGAAGGAGACAATGGTCAGAGTGGAAAATGGCTTACCCAAGGTCCACACAGGCTTCCCAGGGAGGCTAAAGCCCAGGCCTTCCAGCTCCAAACCACAGGCCCACCCCACTGCCTCTAAGGGCCCAGTCCTGGCCAGGCCTTCCCCCTGGAGCCTGGCCCCTGCTCCAGCCCTGCTGTGCCCTCCCAGCTCTGAATGCCCAAGGCAGTGGCTGTTGGTGGATTTCTTGGCCTCCCATTAACTGACGTCTTCTGATTGTCTTGTGTTTCAGCCCTATTTTCCCAGGGAGACTGTAAGCATGGGGGCAAGGATTGACCTTGTATTTTTTTTTAAATCTCTGTAGTGTTAAGCACAGTGCAGGGCTTCTAGATGTCTATGAATGAATTAATTAATTTATTAATTAAGTGATTTTTCCCATGGTGAATTGTGTTAAGAATGGAAAGAAAGAATGGAAGGAAACAAAAGAGAGTAGGGAGCGGGGAAAGGAAAACACAGTCAATCTTAACTATTTCTACTTTTTTTTTTTTTTTTTTTGAGACGGAGTCTCACTTTGTTGCCCAGGCTGGAGTGCAGTGGTGCGATCTCAGCTCACTGCAAGCCCCACCTCCAGGGTTTACGCCATTCTCCTGCCTCAGCCTCCTGAGTAGCTGGGACTGTAGGTGCCTACCACCACACCCGGATAATTTTTTTTTTTTTTTTTTTTGTATTTTTAGTAGAGACGGGGTTTCACCGTGTTAGCCAGGATGGTCTCGATCTCCTGACCTCGTGATCTGCCCGCCTCAGCCTCCCAAAGTGCTGGGATTACAGGCATGAGCCACCGCGCCCAGCTTACTATTCCTACTTTTGTAAATGAGGAAATCTAGACTCAGAGATGGAAGGGGATCCGGCATCTCTGTGTGGATGAGCAGCACCTGTCCAGACTTACCAGCCCCTTTGGCCAAGAACAAAGTGTTTTCTGGGCCAAAAGCCATTCTGCCCAAGGGAGATGGATCCCATAAGCCAATTTAGTGCTAAAGGTGTGACTAAAAAATTCTTGATACGATTTTTAGATAACTTTATAAAACATATATGTAATATTTTTCAAGTTGTTTTAAGGTATTTTCTAAGTTGGTCTGATCGATTTCTGTTCCTTTTTAGCATTCTTTTCTTAAGTGAAATAATTATCTAGAACCCCTTATCAGCAAGAACTAACATTGTTTAGCACATTCCTAGTAACTTTCCTTACAGGATCCTTGCACTCTGCTCAGATGCGGCCCAGGCTGTCCCCAGATCATGCCATGGATACACTAAACACGGCCCTAAGATACCCATTGCCCTCCTTCCTCCTTTTTCTGCCCATCAAATCCAAATCTGCCCCAAAGCCTCTCCTGGTCACCACAGCCCTCAGTGATTTCTCCTCTTCCCCAAAACCTGAAACCCTGCCCACACCCACTCCTGCTATCCCAGTGCAGTTGCTGGGAGCGAGGGGGCAAGGTCTCTTCACAGCTGGATGTGAGCTCCTCAGGAACTGTGCCTGTTATCCACTCTTTGTTCCAGCCGCTTCCGCCACCCCTGCTCCTTTCTAGATAGGCCTGAGCCTTAAGATTGGATTGGCTATGTATGCCACGTTCCATCGTTATCTCTTCGTTGATTAATTGATGTGTATATGTGAATGAGATAGTCAGATAGCATATCTGGAAAGTACAAAAAGATCAGAAAAACCAGACCGCCTTGAAATAAAACATCATATTCACTCTGGGGAAATTTTATTGAATGTTTTCTATATCTCTCTCTTGATATCAATGAAATAGGAGCCCAAAGACCTGAGAAGGCTCCTAAGTCAGCCGCCTGTTGTGTGACTTTAGACCAGTCGCCACCTACCCCAACAACATTGTTGAATTCTGGTTTGCACGTCGGTCGGTGATTTCAATTGCAACTCAGTTAAGGATGTGTGTGAGGTTGAGATAGGAGGTGTTTTCTAACTGATACAGACGCTCTGGACAATGTAATTAAAAGCTAGGCAAGCATGCATAAATAAAGAGCTCACAGCCACACAGGGCTGATTGCGTGCATCAGATGAGGCTATGAGCGTGCCCTGTCAACTGGAGAGTGAGCCTAAAAAGGGAATGCACTGTACAACGAAAGGTGCTGATGATATGATTACTTGTCAGGTCACGCCCTGTGTGGTTCATCCACAGTGACAAGGCAGCTCAGCTGTTTCCCGGAGACTAGGTCCATTCCTGGACCCCTGCCTGTTTCCGCACAGAGGTGCCATGCTCTCTGTGCATGCCTGGTCACCCACTGGCCTCAGGCCAGGGTCAGGGGTGCAGACCTCAGGCCCTAGAGCCTGAGTGGAGCAGTGAGAGGGAAGGGGCAGGGCAGGTGAGAGAACCATGCCAACTGCCCCCCTACCCAAAGCCAGGTGCATCCTCTGAGGCTGAGGCCTTTGGGTTCACTGTCCAGCTCCAAGGACACTGCTGGCAGCACAGCCCTCACCATAGCATCCTGCCAGATACAAAGCAAAGCACTTGGCCCATGCAGTGGGGATTCCTGTTCAACACTCTGAAGCCAGGGACTCTGCATTTGTAGTAAGAGCAACACTGATGGCTACCACTTTTTGGAAGATACACACACACTGTCTCATCAGAGCCTCCTGGCAGCCCCATTTCACAGATGAACCTGCTGAGACCAGAGAGGTCTCATGACATAACCGGGCATGTAGCACAGAGTGGCAGAGTCAGGCTCAGTGCAGGATGCTCTGATGCTACCTATGCACGTCTTCTCCCGTGGTCTGATATGTGTTTGCTGCGCCTCTGGCTTGCTCAGCAAGTGATTGAAGAGTCCCATTTAGCAGCAAGTAGCTGATGACATGAGGCAGAGCCAGGTCATGGAGGTCTTGGCCGTGACCCAGAGGAGACCCCAGAGGAGAGTGAGTGCAAGACAGGGGGAGGAGGGAAGAGAGAGAGAGAGAGAGAGACAGAGACAAAGAGAGAGATAGAGAGAGAGAAAAAAACTGTACTGAGAAGAGCTCCAGAGTCAGGGTCAGAATAGCCAGGTGATGGCCAGGTCTCTGCCACTCACTGCTCTGTGGCCTGGAACAAGTCACTGCCCTCTCTGGACCTGTTTTCTCAAGTGAAGACTGGAGCAGGGGCAAAGGAACTGACCGTGAGGCCCTCAGACCTCTCCTAGGCCATGCTTCTCTGATCAGAGGGGTGTCCAGGGCTGGCAGAGTTAGGCCCCACCTGCAGACCTGCCTGACTCGGCCAGTGGAATCCAGGGCTCTGAACTCTGCTCCACAGTGAAGCCTGGCTGTCCTCTCCCCAAACTCCATGTCTGAGCCCCCACCCCCACTCCACTGTCCCTGGTACCCTTCAGTTTGGCCCTATGTGCCTTGTTGGGACATGGATTCACCTGCCCTCCACCTTCACCTCTCTGCTCTCCCTGACTGCCCTCCCCGGCATGGCTGGCTCAGGATGACTGCCTAGAGTTTGGCCTTCTCTGCTTGTTCCTGGGACCCCCTCTCCTGAACCATCCCCAGTATCAGGCAGCAGGGTGACAGGAGCTGGGCAAGGGAGGAGAAGCTGAAAGAAAAAGAGAGATAGGCACCGAATCCCGGTTGGGCTATGGATGAGGACTGGCTCCCGAGCCTTTGCCTCTTCTGGGGCCGTCCTAAGGTGTCTACTCATAGGCAGGGCCAAGCTGAGAGCTATCGCCAGCACCCATCCAGACTGGGTCAAAGTCTGTTCTCATTGGCCAGCCCCTGAGGCATCTTTGTTATTAAATACTTCAAATCACCCTGCCACCGCCTCCTACCCAGAGCCTGAGAAGATAGACCTAAATGCAAACCCCACAACTATACTGCAGCCCCTGATCAGACACTCCCATGAACCACACGAGCACATGAGCGTCAACAGAGTCAGCCAGGGTTGAGTTTGCTATGCCAGGAGAACACACTTTATTGGGTAAATTTCCAGGAAACCTGGTTTTGCATGACGTAAAAGCACAGTTAAGTCCGGAAACACAATACGGGGAGTGTTTTGGTAGAAAAACCTGCTAAGCATAGGGGTACCCCTCTAGAGAAGGGCAGGGTCGTTAAGCCTCCAGGAGCCACAGGGGTGTCCTCCTTCCTGTGGTCAGGGCCCTGCCCTGGTGGACCAAGTGGGCTGTCACAGCGGGCGGGACTGCACGTGCTCCCTGGAGGAGATGACTTTCCCATCTCTGATCTCCTCAGTGATGGTGCGGATCTGAGTGCCAACCTGGGGAGCCGGGGTGCAGGGTACAGTGGGGGCACAGGGCACCGGGGGGACAGAAGGAACTCTAATAGCAGGCTTGCATGCCGTGGCACAAGGTGGGGGAGGAAGCCTGAGGAAACAAAATCATGCAGGGTGCATTTGGCATCGGAGCACTGGGCCGAGATTCGTGTTAAACAGATCTAGAGGATCAAGCGAGACAGGTGGCCCCGGACCATCTCAGTGCCTCTGAATTCCCCAAGGGTGAGAGGAGCGAGCTGCAGCAATGAAGAGCAGAAACTGCCAATCAGAAAAGATGGCGGAAAACACGCGGCTTGTGTTGGGTTGGATTCTCCCGCTGTGCATTACCAAAGCCTGGGACTAGATGGAGAATCTCACGGGGCTTTAGTTTAGTTCCCTTCATCTGGGCGACAACCACTTCTGAGCTTGACGCCCTTCACATGGCACTGAGTGTTCAGTCAAGCCCTACCCCAGCCCAAGGGCCACTCACTTGCAGTCCTCTCCCTCCAGCAGGCGGCGGTAGGTAGCGATCTCGCCCTCCAGCCGGGCCTTGACATCCAGTAGCACCTGGTACTCCTGGTTCTGCCGCTCCAGGTCGCAGCGGATCTCAGACAGCTGGGCCTCCAGGTTGCTGATCAGGCACTGCATCTGGGCCAGCTGGGAGCTGTAGCGGGCCTCGGTTTCCGCCAGGGTGGATTCCAAGGAATTCCGCTGCAATGGGAAAGAGGAAGAGCTGCCTGTTGGGGAGGAAACCCACAGCCCTGGGCATCTGCCTACGGCCTGTGATCACACCCCATGAGAGCCTGCACGCTGAGGCTGGTGCGTCGGGGACCTGACGCAGGCCGTGGCCACTCACCATGCTGTGCTGGGCCTGCAGCTCAATCTCCAGGGCGTTGACCGTGCGTCTCAGCTCGATGATCTCCGTCTGGCAGCACTGCAGCTGCTCCGAGCTAGACACCACCTGCTGGTTCAGCTCCTCGGTCTGAAACACATGCCAGGGCCCAGAGCATGGTCAAACCAAGCTACTTCCAAGGGTAACCCCAGCCCAGGAGCCTGTGGCCCCAGGGCACCCCAGCCCCACCTGGGTGTTGAACCAGGCCTCCACATCTCTGCGGTTATTCTCCACCAGAGCCTCGTACTGGCATCTCATATCCTCCAGGATCTTGTTGAGATCCACTGGGGGAGCAGCGTCCACCTCCACATTCAGTCGGTCCCCAAGTTGGCAACGGAGCACACTGACTTCCTGCAGAGAGGAGGCAAGACAGCATGAGGTTGTGAAAAAGACGCTGGATTGCAGGTTTCACTGACCTAAATTCAAATCCTCTTCCCTCAGTCACCAGCTGCATAGCATTAGACAAGATACTTAAATATCTCTGAGCCTTGGTCTCCTTCTCCGTATATACCTACCTCATTCTGTGGGATATCTGTGAGATGATACAAACCCTAGGCAAATTAAATTGCTGTTATCACGCACTAGAGCCCAAATAGAAATTTAGTGTTAGTAGGCAAAAGTGTAGACCCTCTATGACGTTAGGCAAGCAACTTAACCTCTTTATGCCTAAGTTTTCTCATCTGTAAAATGGAGCTTGTAACAGTTTATAATTCTTGGGATTCTTTTAAGGATGAAATGAAACGAGAATGAAATGCAAGGCCTTTGTATAGTTCCTGCCGCACAGAAAACTCAAAGCCCAGCAGTGGCTTCCTAAGCTGGATGGGAAACACTGGGAAGTCACATGGCACCAGCCTCACCTCCTCATGAGTCTTCTTGAGGCACATCAGTTCCTCCTTCAGGGACTCCACCTGAGCCTCCAGGTCAGCCTTGCACAGGGTCAACTCATCCAGGATCCTATGCAGGCTGTTGATGTCGGCCTCCACTAGCTGCCGCAGAGACAGCTCTGTCTCGTACCTGCACACACGGAACCCTGCCAAGTCTGCAGCAAAGGAAACCACACACCAGCAGGGCCCCCTGCCCTACTGTCCAGCTGCAGTGGCTGACGGGATCAGGAGCATGATACTCCTTTCCCCTAAGGTCCAGGGCTCATGCCACATTTTCCCATCCAGCCTTATTCCCACATCACCAGCTCCCAAAAGGCAGGGGACAGAGGCAAGGGAGTGGCATGGCGAACCTTTCCTGATCAGGCCCACTCACTTGGTCCGGAAGTCGTCAGCGGCCAGCTTGGCATTATCAATCTGCAGGACCAGCCTGGTATTCTCAGACTTAGTCAGCAGGATCTGGGGAACAAGAGGCTTCCCATGAGCTACAGGAGGCCCAGCAGTGTGTGGGGGCAGGTAAGGGGATAGCTCAGCTCACAGAGGCCATGCTACTATGTACCACCAGCACTTTCAGCATTTTCAGCCCTGAGCCACACCCCAGGCGTGGGGGGAACATCCACCCCACAGGGGCATCCCAAGGATGTCAGTGACCGTCAGTCCTGGCACCTGTAGCCTTCAGAGTGGCACAGCAAGATACACCAGGGTGAGGCAGACCTGAGTTCAGGTTCTGCATCTAACACTCAGGCTGTGTGCTCTTGAGCAAGTTGCTGAACCCCTCAAAATTCAACTTCCACATCTGTTAGATGGGTCCAGTAACACCAATCTCTCCAAGATGAAGAATAAATAAGCCAGGGAATAGGAAAGTGTCAGGCACAGTTCTGTATCCAGCAGGGGCTTGGTACATGTTCCTTCCCTTCCTACAGCAAGGGGAGAGGGGTGAGGAATGGCTGGCAACAAGGTACAAGCAAAAGACCAGCAGAGAAGTCTGGGTCCCCCAGGAAACCAAAGCCCTAGAGAGAAAAGTTTGTCCTACCAGGAGAATTCCCTAAAAGCTACCGTCCCATCTGGAAAGGCCCTGGAATGAGACAGACGCCTCCTAAGAGTTGGGCTGCTCAGCTGGAGAGGGGCCAGGTCTCCCTCACCTTCTGCTGGAAATCTTCAATGGTCTTGAAGTAGGGCTGGTAGTCTGGGCAGATGTATGGGATCTGAGACTCGTACCACTCCCGGATGCGGCTCTCCAGCTCCGCGTTCTCCCGCTCCAGCTGACGCACCTTCTCCAGGTAGTTGGCCAGGCGGTCGTTCAGGAACTGCATGGTCTCCTTCTCGCTGCCATTGAAGGAGCCCTCGCAGAACCAGCCCCCGCTCCCCACAAAGCCAGAGGTGTGGCACCCAGAAGACAGGTAAGAGCCAGGCAAGCAGCTCCCAAGGCCAGAGAGGCCCAACCTAGCCGAAGAGATGTACCCCGCAGCACCGGCGAGACTAGGGACCCTGCAGGAGCCCACAGAGCGGATGGAGGACACCTGAGAGATGCCGCCTGCTGTGCCACAGAGGCCCTTGACAGACCCAATGGAGAAGGTCGGGGTGCAGGTCTGGGTGGCCATGGTGCTAGCAGAGGAAGGTTGCAGCTTAGCAAGGAGCTCAGGTTCTGGACTCTCAAGGCCTCTGTGGAGCATTTATATACACTCTCCATGGGGTGTTGGCATGGTACACATCTCTTGCTCTTGGGAAAGCCTGTTCCTATCCTAGAAAGCTAATATTAGAATGTGATTTTTGCTACCCATCCAGAACCCCATGCCTTGTAAAAAAAAAAAAAAAAGAAAAAAGAAAAAAAAATCTATCGTTGAATTTGGTTTGCTAAGTCAGGACTCTCCACTGTTGTCATTTCCTAGCAGAATATGAGTTTTATTGCCTCTTCAAAGAGTCTGTGCACCAGATCCCATAAATTGGGAGTGGCTGCACGAATGACATTTGGTTCCTGCTCTCTCCATCGCCCTTCCCCTGGGGAGTCTCATCTGTCCCTTGTCACCCCATCCACTGCCGCCACCCCTCACAGCTGCTCACCCCTGCCTGGGCTGCTGGGATGGTAAAAGGGAGCAAAGGAACTAAAATTCAGGGAGCACCTGTGATGTACCAGGCTCATCGTTACTTCATTTACACCTCGTAACAATCCTAGAAAGTGGCTGATTTTATCTTCATTTTTACCAGTGTGGAAACTGGGGCTCCAAATGGTTTAATAGCTTGCTCAGGGTGAACAGGAAGTGACTGGTAGAGCTTGGGTCTGAAACCAGGGCTCTCAGACACCAAATCCTACTTCCTTGCCCCACTGCTTCCCCACACAACTGGGGTCAAGTCTGAGTACCCAGAATTTAGGGACAGGAGACCTAGTTCAAATCCTGGCTTTGCTACTAATTTGCCTGTGATACTGAGCACATTACTTCCTCCCTGGGAACCTCAGTGTTCTCACTGGAACAGTAGAGATCATCCTTCTGCCCCGCCTGCTTCACACAGATATGAGGAGGATCGAACAAGAAGTGAAAGTGTTTTGCAAGCCACTGGGTCCTGCAGAAGTGTTGGTTGGTTAGGTTAGGTTAGGTTAGGTTAGGTTAGGTTAGGTTAGGTTGACAGTCTTCGATGATGGTTTATGGCTGTGACCAGCAAAGGTTCGTAAGTGTGAGCACTCACATGGCACTGCTGAGAATGGTCTGTCTGCCCATCAGGCACAGCAGGGCAGCAGTGGGAGAAGGGGGTGCCCCATAGCCAGTCCCTCAGTCAATGAACACATCATCACAGACTCCTGCTATTATGGAATCTGCATGCTTGGATCACTGGGCAGAGCTGGAGGGCAGTTTCCTTTGTGGCCATCAGTTTTTTGAACCTCATGGGTAGAATCAGGACCCTGGAACAACCTGCTCTGACCCTCCTGGTCCCTTAACCGGTCACAGAAATAGCCAATGGCAGATTCTTTGGACAGAGGAGGAATACAAAGAAAAAAGCTAAATACTGCCAGATAGTTAAGCAAGCCGAGAGAGAAGAACCTGAGAATTGGGGACCAAAGATAAACCTGGGTCTTCCGCCTTGAAACATGGACTTTCCCAAGGCTTGGGAAACCTGCTCACTCTGCCCCCACACACGCTTGGTTTGCAGAGCTGGTGTTTATGGAAGCATTTATGTGCTTCTAAGGTAGTAATTTGCCAACCTTTTAAAATGTTTTATAAGCTTCTCTCTGAAATTATCCAGGGAGGATTGGCTGTGGTGAACATGCCTCTCCCAGCAAGGTGGACACCTTGACAAGATGTCCAGGAGCAGCTGGCAGTGGACCCCGTGCAGCCCCTCTGGGAGCAAGAGCACAGCATCAGCCCTCCAGAGCACCAGCTGCCCCACCAATGGCTTCCTCATAGCCACCCAATCTCCCTAGTTCTCCTGGCAGGGCCTAGGATTGGATTGTCATGGGGTTTCCCAACCTCAGCCCTTTGTGCCAGGTCATTCTTTGTTGTTTGGGGCTCTCCTGTGCGTTGTAAAATGTTTGGCAGTGTCCCTGGACTCTACCACCAGATGTCAGTAGCCACCCCCTGCCCCAGTGTTGACAACCAAAACTGTCTACAGACATTGCCAAATGTTCCCCGGGTTAGGGGTCAGGGGACAAAACCACCCCTAGTTGAGAACCACTTGACTATCAGGACCAGGACTGGGGCTCTGACCCAACCTCCCCTAAGCACCCCCCACTTTATTTTCTGTGACAACTAGTGTGGAGTCTGGCTGTCTCTGTTGGGCCCGCTCAGGCAAGTCCTCAATATTCCCATGCCTCGGTTTCCCTTGTTTGTGACACAGCGTGCTTGTCCTGCACAATGGGCCCGAGGGCAGCCCTCACCAAGCCCTTTGCACAGCTCTTCTCTGTTCGGGATCTCTGTCTGGTAGGCATCTGAAGTTAATAACCTCATTTTCTTTTTTGTTTTAACCCCTGTACTGTATGATCCATATCTGAAGCTGATTCTAGGTTTCTCTCAGGACAACTGAATAAGCAAGGAGTCTGCTGATCGGAATGTCTAGATGTCCCCATCATTCTCACCTGAGCATCGGGAGGGCCACTGTGCACCAGAGAGGTGCCTCTAGGGTTGTGGGGAGAGGAATATACCTTCCCTGGAGCAGGTGACCAGCTCATCAAAGGAAAAAGTCTTTCAGCTGCCGTCAGTGTCCTGCCTTTTTCCTTATTGTTGACTGCACAGCCAACCCCCTGACCCAAGGGAAGGGCCCTGAGCCTGGACTCAGCGAGAACTAAGTTCAAGCTGCTCCATCCCTGAGCCTCAGCTTTCACAATAGGTCTGTGGAGGTCATAACACCACAATCATGGGATTGTGAGAACCACATTCAAAGGGGCTTGATAAACAAGAAGTCATTTCACAGATTTAAGAGACTGAAACTGCTCTTGTTACCCATATAGTCAGAACCCCAGTCCAGTGCTGTTTCCAGAGCACAAGCCACTTGCCCTGGTTTAATGGAATACTAATTCAGAGGCCTCACCCAGCTGTCTATGAAAAGACAGCTGCTCAAAGAGGCATGGTCTGGGATTGTGTCCAGAGCTGCAGCAGTCCCCTCAGCTAGGAGTCTCCATCTGGCCTCTGACCCTTATTCTAGAAGCTTCCAAAAGCCCTCACACCACCTGCAGGCTGCAGTGCTGACAGGATGGCCTGTCCACCATGATCCCAGCTTGGGGGCAGGGGGAAGAAGGGGAATGCTGCCATAGGAACAGAAAGCATCCTGGCCTTTCCCCACGCCCATCTTGGAAGGCCGCCAAGTTCAACATCAACTCCTGAGTTTCTGGCCCCTTCTTTGGCAGAAAGAAGTCTGCACACTCAAATGAACTTCCATCTGAAAACCAAGGTTCTCCATGGGCAAAGGCCTGAAATGTGAAGCCCAAGTCTCCTTCTACCCAGCTCTGAACAGTCCCTTCCATGCACAAGACATTGATGTCACAGTGTGCCCAAGGAGGGAGTGAGTTCTTCCAGCAGAGTATCTCTTTTTATGCTTCTCTGGGCTTTGGTCAGAAAATGCTGGTCACCACCACCCAAGAGCCCCAAAGATAGTGAAGCAAACAAACCAGACAGCAGCCTCTGGGGTGGCCAGGCTAACCAGAAATGGGCACCAACAAGAATAAGATCTCTGCAGAAGACCAATGGTTGTCTCTGTTAGAGCAGCCTGTTGGTTTCAGCTCCATCTTTCTGGCTTTCTCCTACTGCCTCTTCCACCCTTGAGGTCCATACACCCAGATGCTAGAGAATTTCCCACCAGAAGAGGCACCTAAGAAAAGTTCATTCCATGTTTTAACCTCTTCAGATCCACCCAGCACCCAGCGGTCACCCAGGACCCTGGGAGACCCACAACTCATTCTCATTTCCTCCACACGACTGAATTTTCCTTGGAACAAAGAATGTGTTCAAGCGACAAAGCACCTGGGAGCCCTGGCCCCTCCCCTGAAAAGCAGGGTTCTATATATTCTGTGTCAAATAACCCCATCAGCAGCTCATGCCAAATCCACTGTCAGCTTAGGTTAGATTCTAGTGCAGACATGCAACAACAGGTATGCAAAGTTGAAGAAAGCCTCACAGAAGGGGGAAACCCTACAATTAAGCCCTTTCTAGCCACCAATGTAATTTTTCCAAAAACTCCAGGAAAACTCTTGTTTATTCAGTTTTTGTTTGTTTGTTTGTTTGTTGTTTTTTGAGACGGAGTCTCGCTCTGTCACCCAGGCTGGAGTGCAGTGGCGAGATCTCGGCTCACAGCAAGCTCCACCTCCGGGGTTCACACCATTCTCCTGCCTCAGCCTCCCGAGTAGCTGGGATTACAGGTGCCCGCCACTACGCCCGTCTAATTTTTTGTATTAGAGAGGAGTTTCACCTTGTTGGCCAGGCTGGTCTCAAACTCCTAACCCATGATCCGCCTGCCTCGGCCTCCCAAAGTGCTGGGATTACAGGCATGAGCCACTGCACCCGGTAGTTTATTCAGTTTTGATGGTAGAAAACTCAGGGCCATTCACAGACCTGATAAAGAGAGGGTTGCCAAATTTAGCAAATTTTTTAAATGTGGTATTAGGAGCATACTTATAGAGTGTGTGTGTGTGTGTGTGTGTGTGTGTGTTGTTGTTGTTGTTGTTGTTGTTGTTTGCCTGCAATTCTGATCTGAGTGTCCTGTGTCTGAAACCCTCAGTAATGAAACATCGCTGGTTGAGAGCCTTGGCCAAACAAATGCAGCTCTTCCTTCCCGCCTTCCCTGGTGGCCTGTCACCATGGCTGGCTGTTCTCAGGGTCAGACATAGAGGGCTTCCCTTGGAGAATCGTACCTTCCTGTCCTCTCACACCCTACTCTCAGTAGCTATCATTCTTGCCCTCCCAAGTCCAAACAGTACTTGGAGATGCAGAAGCTGAAGTATCCTGCCTCCCATCCTGGCCACCTCAGTGACATTCCACCCTGATGGCAGCTGCCTTCAACAGGGTGACTCATACCTTCCTGGACAAGGTTTAGCAAGTCTCTCTCTGCTCCATTTCCCACCCCCCAGCTTGTGCCCCAAATGTCCACCTGCCCCCTGCTATCACCCGGCCTCACCAGGCTCAAGACAATCTGAACATGCACTCAGTGGTGAAGGAGTTCCCCCCGACTGCCTGGCTGCCCCTCCACAGTGTTGGTCCTGGTCCTGAGTGGTGGCTCCTCCTGAGATTCTAGGGCCCTACGAGGAGCATAGGTCCAGCTTCCCAACCTGCTGTTGCTGGCCTGTTGCTGAGCCCCCATCAGGCCTTGACCTTCATCGGGCCTTCAAAGTCCCACTTGACCAGGCCTAGAGTTACTCTAGAAATCTCATCTCCCCCAAAATACAAAAGTATTTTTTCTCCCCCTGGGATGTGGTTTTTGCACTTGCCCAGGACTTCAGGCTTCTGCTCCAAGCTGCTTTTGCCGTGGCAGATGCCCAGAGAGCCACCCTGACCCCAGCCTTGAGCCATACCTCTCTGGTCCTCTTGTGGCCAAGGTCAGCCTTCCACATCTCAGGGCCCACCGCCTTCTCCCCTGGGGCCAGCGCTCCCTGCACAGCTGCACTGGCTGCCATCTCCCATCTGGAAGAGTCCACAGTCTCCTGCTCAGACTCACTGAGTCCCTAACTCCCCCACCCCACTTTTATGGTTGGAGCATTTCAGAGCGTCCTTTCTCTCCCTGGTGTGCTTGAAGAAGTTGTAATTGTGGGAGATGCACAGCCAGGCCCACTGGGAGAAAAGAGCTGGTACCTCAGTGTCTAGCGTCCCCTTGATTCAAGTATCACTTAGCTGAACCATTAAGTGAATTTTCCAAACACCCTGTTTGATTGGACTTGTAGTCTGCATTTACAGGGGCCGGCATGCAATTGATTCGACTCTCTTCCTATGAACAACAGCGTGTCTGCAAACCAGACTGCGGGCTCCGGGCTGTAATTAACCATGCCTGACACTGTGGATTTTACTTTCAAACTGGTCTGAGATCCTTGGATGAAAGAAGCCACAGCCATTATGACTGTTCATAAAAAGGGATACCAGCTCTTGGCCAAGTCCCCCAAATACCCACCCCCAACAGGTGGCTGTGCAAGCCTCAGCAGCACCCGCCACCTGCTTATTTTCTTTCAAACTCTGCAGGAGGATGGAGGGTGTGAAGTGTGCCCAGCTCTTTCGAAGCCCCCAGAGGAGCTGCTCAAAGGGACACAACCCACATATTCCACTCCGCTCCAGCCACCAACAGTCCCAGGGACACCATCCAAAAGAGGGCAGGTCCCTGGGCCACACCTCAGATGCCCTGACCCAGGCAGGGAGGAAGGAAGGGCCCCCACAGCTGGATAAGAAAAGCTGGAAGTGGCCGGGCACAGTGGCTCATGTCTGTAATCCCAGCACTCTGAGAGGCTGAGGCAGGTGGATCCCCTGAGGTCAGGAGTTAGAGACCAGCCTGGCCAACATGGTGAAACCCTGTCTCTACTAAAAATACAAAAATTAGCTGAGTGTGGTGGTGCACGTCTGTAATCCCAGCTACTTGAGAGGCTGAGGGAGAAGAATTGCTTGAACCCAGGAGGCAGAGGTTGCAGTGAGCAGAGATCATGCCACTGCTCTCCAGCCTGGGTGACAGAGCAAGACTCTTTCTCAAAAAAAAAAAAAAAAAAAAAAAGCTGGAAGAGTCCATCACACCCATCGCCCTGCACCCCCTGCTGTGACTTTGCTTCCTAATCTTCCCCAGAGCTTCCCTTGGCTGGGACAGTGAGAGTCCCCTGCCAGGAAGGCCCAGACACCCCATCTCATACTCAGGATCTTCTATGGATCCTCAAAGCTATCACCCAACACAGAGGGGAAACAGGCATCAAGGGGGTCTCAGGCCTGGAATGTGCCTGCAGCCACACCGTGCTTGTCAAGGGCTCAGCTGGGGACCAGACGGGGCCCCATGTTGAGACCAGGCCCAGCCAGGACTGGGTCTAGGGCCCAGCGCCTCCACCGTGTATCCCAGCAGGTGGCCATCAAGGCACTGATCTGCTTTCTGGGGCGAGCCTGCCCCCTGCAGGGCCCGGGCAGGACAGCCACCGCATTGAGGAGGGCAGCAGCCTGGCTCATTCCCCAGGGTGGAGCCCAGAAGAGAGGGAGGTGCCTGTTGCTCGGGGTGAGGAGGAGGTGGCTGAAGCGCCAGGAGTCACAGAACAGTGCCACCCACTGCCCTCCTCCCTCCAGAACCCAACCTGGCTCTGAGGCTCCAAGACACCCCAGGAACATCGCAGGCTTGATTCCTTCATCCCCTAGGCTTTGGGATCTGGGAGAGAGCCTCGCTTCTCCCCCAGATTCCTGGAGCCGGATGCTTGACCCTTGGCAAAGGACCAGCCCCAGTCTTGGAAAGCACATTGGAACCACAGGTCCCAGCTCTCCCACTGGGCAGGTCTTTGACCCCGTCCAGACCTCAGTCTTTCCATGTGTAAAATGGGCACAGCTGTGCCAATTCATGGGATTGCTGTAAAGATGAAATGAAAGAAAGGATGAGAGTAAAGGATGCACTACTGTGTCCCCCTTTCCGTTATCTCTTTCATTCCGGCATCTTTTGTGCTGACATGGCCTCATTCACAAACAGTCATTGGCATGGAGATTAGCCAGGTGCCAATGGAAAGGGGCTGTTTCCTCATAGCCACAGCACTGACAATCAGCAGTGTGAGACTGGCATGGGCATGGCAGCTAGGTCAACCCTGGGAAGGGGAGCATTGGCTCAGCAGGCCTGATAAATCTGCCCTTGCTTGAATGGCCGCCCCACACCTGATAAACAGTTGAGTCCCAGGGAGAATGAGGCAGAATCCCCACCCACTGCCTCTCCCACCCTTCTGACCATACAGCCAGGATGACCACCTGCTACTCCCAACTCAGGAAGGCTCCTGGGGTGGCTTTGGCAGAAACACCTGCTCTTGGCCTGCCCTCTGAGCTTCCCCAGGATTCCTGATGGGGCCACATAGGTCCTCAAATGGGGCCCAGCTTCTCAGTGTCCTCCCTGGGGTCTGGGTGAAAAGCTCCCAGACCAGAGTCCCCACTGGGCCTAGAGTGCAGCTCATTTCACTGCTCCTGTGGGTGACTACCCCCACCCCCCACCAAGTTTTGCAAAACTAGCTCAGAGAATGAGGGGGCTGCCCCTAAATAGCCATGCCCAGGGTCTCAGGAAGAGGGGCTGCTCCAGGCCCCGTAAGCCCTGGGATCTGGACCCCAGGGTGCCTTGGAGCAGCCAAGGTAGCTCAGCTTTGAGACCCCAGGCCCCTCTCTCAGTCTAGGATAAGGGCTCCTGTGCCCTCTGTACAATGCTTACTTACCACTTTCATTTCCCGTAGCTTGTATCTATTTATTCCCTCATTTCTCCATTCAATATATTTATTGAGCCCTTATAACATTCTAGGTATGAGGATGAGATTGACGATGAAACCGGCCCTACCCAGAAGGAACGCATAGCTTAGAAAAGAGAACCAGAAAGATCATGACCAGAGGTATCTTGTTTACTGAGCACTTACTATGCACCCGTGACTATTCTGAGCACTTGACTTTAATTAACCTATGAGGAAGGAAGACTTAGCAGATGAGGAAGTGAGGCCAGGAAGGTTAAGTAACTTGCCCAGGATTGCAAATGCAAATCAGGACCCCGTGGCTCTAGGCTCCACAAACATTGCGCTCCAGTCATTGCTGACAGCACAGGGTCTTGCTGGGATCGGTGGGGAAGACCAGAGAAGACCTAGAGCAAATGACGAAACCTGAGCAGAGTTGTGAAGACTGTGACAGTTCATTGGTGTGGGTGTCTCCTCCTACCTTCCTGTTAACCCATGGACTCCTTGAAGATAGAGCCTTCTTTTCACCTGTCTCTCTTTCTCCAGAACCCCACACGGTGCCTGGTATACAGCGGTCACTCAATAGATAGCTGCTGACCAAATAGGTTATCAAAATCGTTAAAAGGTGCCAGGAGCAAGGGCATGTCCTGTTTCTCTTTAATGCCTTAGCTCCTGGTGCTGTTCCAGGCGCGTGAACTTGAGCAGAGCCCCACCTTGTTCTGTAGGAACAAGTGAGTGGCGGGGTCTGGGGTGGGATTTGGAATGGTGGAGGGTGAACACCTTTCTGCTAGCTTAGCAAGCTAGGCCAGGCCTGTCTGAGCAACCACTGTGTGAATAAGACAACCGCGTGCAGCCCATACCCAGGCTTGAGGTGGGGGAAGAGAAGGAAAACAAGGAAGGGGGAGACCACAGAGGGGAGCAGCAGAGGGGAGGGAAGGGAATATGAGGACGGTGCCAGAGGAAGGAGGCAGATGGCCAGGGTGCTGGAACTCCATCTACCCTCTGCCTTAAGCCCCTTAACAAAAATAAAATGGCACTGGAGGGGGGTTTCCCCAGTTTGTTCATTCACCTCTGCCTTTCATCGGCACTGACAGAGCCCACCTGCACTCTGTTGGATGAGAGACCCCCTCCCCTTTGAGGAAGGCACAGCCCTGCCTTCCTCACTGTCACTTCAGTGACACTGAGGTGACACTGTCAGTGCTAGGACAGGTAGGCACACACATGTAAACACGCAAGTGTGCCCCACCCCAGCCGGGTGCTGCAGAGAGGGAGGCGTCCATCTCAGTCTGAATTTTGAATAAAAAACTGGTAGTCTCCAGTAAAACAAAGACAGGAGTGTGGAGAGAGAGGAGAGAAGAAGGTTGGGTCAGACGGAGGTCTCTCATCGAACAAAATCCCCAGGATGCCCAGCCACCTGCCTGCTTCCTCAAGGGCAGTTTGGGATGGCAGGAATTTGGAGTGAGTGAGGGAGGCTAGTGTAGGAGCCAGAGCCGGGGAGAGGCCAGAAGAAGCTGCACCACCAGGACCTGGAGGCGGGCGAGGAGTCTAGGCTTTCCTCGGTGACCAGCGGGGAGCGACTGGGGTGTCTCTAAGCTGAGAAGAAGACTCAGTTTCCAGTAATCACCCCTGCTGGAGTGTGAAGCATGGAGGCAGGGAGGCCAGTGAGGAGGCTGTGGCCACGTGCCCATAGTTAGGACCAGGAAGGAGTGATGGCTAATGCAGTGTCCACGGGACGCATTGTGAAGGGGGTGAGGGACAGAGGAGGCCAGGATGACTCTTGGGCTCCTGGCTCAGCTTTCCAGGTTCTCAGGGATAAAGGGCAAGGAAGGAGCAGACCTGGGAGGATGATGGGAGCTCTTTTGCATGGGTGGATTGAAGGAGGTGATGTCTGGCTCACAGTTGGCAATGGGAGTCTGAGGCCAGGAGGGATCTCAGTGGAGATTCGAGTTTGGCTGTTATCAGAACATACGGGAAACTGTAACCACGGTTATGTCCTGGATGACCCATGGGGACAGTGAAGAGGAAAAAGAGAAGAACAGCCACACCAGAATCCAGGAGGCGAGTCAATGTGTAAGGAGTGAGCAGAGCAAGAAGAGGCTGCGAATCAGAGCAGGGGCAGCCAGAGGGGCAGGGAGAAAGCGGGAAGCGCAGAGAGAGAAGGGGCCAGTTTAGTGCAGCGGCCAGCCAGGGAGCTGGTCCCAGGAGTGGTTGGGAGTGGCAGGACCTAGGGGTGGGCTGGGGAGGACATTAAGAGTGGATGCCTCAGGCCAACAGGGAGCCATTTGCCTGAGAAGAAACCTCTCTGCAGGAAGCAGGGAGGCAGCAGGTGGGGGCTGGGCCTCCTTCTCCCCAGATCACCCCTTCACTGGCCCCTTGCAGCCTGCCCCAGAGGCATCTGTACTTTTTGCCCATGTTTCACCCTCCCTTGACTCTACTATCAGCTGCCGTTCTCACTGAACATCCTAATCTGCAAGGCTGTTGAACTGGCTCACGTGCCCCGGCCCTGCCTCTGGTGTGTTCCCTCTGTCCATGTCTGCTGGACACCATCATCTGTGAGCTGCCTGTGTCCTCTGTGTTTGCTGTTGTTGTGCCTGTGTGCTCAGAAGGCCCATGCGCCTGCGTCTGTCCTTCCTAGATAGGAAGCTCCCCAGGCTTGTCCTTGTCTGAATTAGCTGCTCCGCCCAGCTGTGTCCCCCTCACCCCCTAAACCAGGCCCCTAGCAGAGGCCACCTCAGAAACCAGGCCAGAACCAAAAATATGTTTGCAGAAAGGCAGGAAACTTTATTGAATAATCTTTTCTTTGGGGTAGAGAAGTTGAGAATCCAAAGAGTATCCTGGTCAGAGAGGAGAGAGATCCAACAGGAAGAGAAGAGCACAGAGGGCCCATCCTCAGGAGAGAGTCAGGACGGGGGGTCCTGAGAGCAGAGGGACTGAACCTTGGGCCCAGCAGCCCCTCCTGTCTCCTGCAGGGAACTGCCAGCTCTCTCCTCCTCTGGGTGCTGAAGACAGAAGGAGGGGACGCCAGGCAGATTTAAGGCCTACGGACATCAGAAGTGCGGCGACTAGAGGCATTAGAGGTGGTGGTAACAGAGGCACTAGAAGTCGTGGTAACAGAGGTGCTACGGGGGCTGACGCTTCCTGGGAAACAGGAGACAAGACACGCTCAGGCTGGAGAAGACCCACCTCAGAACAGGGCAGGGCCCCCCTGGAGGGCTCACAAACTCCTCATTAGTCAGGTGGTACGTGGATGGAGACTCTTTATTGTCCCCAAAGATGGCTCTTGCCAAGACAGCCCAATAGCTCTATGGGGCAGAGCCATCAATTTCAAAAGGAAAATCAATGAGCGAATGACCACTTCCACCCCAGCTCTCCCCGTCCCTACACTGGAGAGCCCAGCACTGGCTCCCTCCCTCCCCGCCAGCTCCCACCCCCATTGGGGCAGTGAACAGGAGCCTAACTCCGCCTCCCCCCACACCATGGGGCTGTTCCCTTACCTGCTGAGGAAGGGAAACCGATCATCCTGGGAGAGAGGAGAGAGGTGGCCATGAGCAGAGGGTAACTGAGGGCAGGTGCTTTCCTGTTCCTCTGGGGGAGTGCCTCAGCTTATCATTTCGAGCTCCTGGGCTGGACTCTAGTGCCTCCTAGCTGTGCCCCCAGCTCAAGGGACAGCAGCATCAGGTGCCCACCAGGACTGTCTGTCTTTCCTGTCTATCTGTCTGTCTGAGAGGTCTCAAGGGGAGATGTTATTAGCCACAAGATTCAGGATGTTTGTCCTCCCTCTGGATTGCCCAAACCCGCACCCCTCCACCTGAGTCCTGAGTCACAGGGGTGGCTTGATCTCTGCAAAGGGTCTAAAGTCAGTTAAAGCACCATAGTAATAGCTTTGTTCAGCTGAGCTGAATCCAAGCTCATATTTTTCCAGTATCAGATGTTCCCTCCACGGTCTCTATTCCCTCCAGTCTAACTCGGAGGCCCGAATTAGAAAGTTTACACGTGTTAACCCTGCAGCCTACCAAGGAAATGTCCCCATAAAGTCAGATAGTGAGGGGTCTCCTCTGTGACTTGTGGGGGTGGATCTCTAAGGCCCTGCCTGCTCTGACACCCACGGGTCCTGCAGTCACTATCCTAAGAGGCTGGAGAGGACCTACTTGGCGTCCTGGCCCTCTAGCAGGCTGCGGTAGGTGGCGATCTCCTGCTCCAGACGTGTCTTGATGTCCAGCAGCATCTTGTACTCTTGGTTCTGGCACTCCATCTCGCTGCGGAGCTCACTCAGCTGGGCCTCGATGCTGCTGATGAGCCCCTGGATCTGCTGCAGCTGCAGGGCGTAGCGGCACTCCGTCTCTGCCACTGTGTTCTCCAGCCCGGCTTTCTGGTGGAGCGACAGAGAAGTTGTTACAGGTGGAGCCAGGCCAGAGGGAAACCTAGAGGTGGTGGCCACTGGACAGGAGGCCACAGGCATACCATGCTCAGCTGGGACTGCAGCTCAATCTCCAGGCCCTGGAGCGTGCGCCTGAGCTCCGTGATCTCTGTCTTGCTGGTCTGAATCATGGCAGTGTTGGTAGACACCTCCTTGTTCAGCTCTGCACTCTGAAATGCAATCAGGAAGAAGGTGGTGGGGAAGCTCAGCTCAAGCAGCCTGACCAAGAGGCTGTGTCCGCCCAGCTCCCCTGGCTATATGGGGTGGGCTATGTGGGGTGGGAGGGCCAGGTACCTTGGCGTGGAACCATTCCTCAGCATCCCGGCGGTTCCTCTCCGCCATGGCCTCGTACTGCTCCCTCATCTCTGCCAGCACGCGGGTCAGGTCAATGCCTGGGGTGGCATCCATCTCCACATTGACCTGGCCGACCACCTGGTTGCTGAATTCCTTCATCTCCTGTGGGGATGGGAAAGGAAGAGGCGTGAGGCTCCTCATCCTCCCTCTCCTTGGCTCTGAGTGCTGGCAGAGTGTTCTGGAAAGTGTTTCCAGGTCCCACAGTGGAGGACTGTGTCCGGCTGCAGGGGAGGGCTCCTCCTTCTCACTGGATGTGGTTCAGCCCAGGGCAGCTGGCAATCCCCGCTCACCTCTTCATGGTTCTTCTTCATGTAGGCCAGCTCCTCATTCAGGCTCTCGATCTGCATCTCCAGGTCAGTCTTAGACAGGGTGAGCTCATCCAGCACCCGGCGCAGGCCGTTGATGTCGGCCTCCACGCTCTGGCGCAAGGCCAGCTCATTCTCATACCTAAAATAGTAAAAAAATGAAATGTTTTTTGAAAAAGCAAGACATAAATGATATGAGACATTCTCCCTACCCCTGCACTAGACTCCAATACTTCCAGACCTTCACTCCTGGGATGCTCCAATGTCATCGGTCAGATGTGCTTTTATCTAAACTAAGAGACTCCTGGGATAGGAGAGGGAGGGGAAAAAAGAAAAACTCACTTGAGCCTGAAGTCGTCCGCAGCCAGCCTGGCATTGTCAATCTCCAGAATGACCCGGTTGTTTTCAATGGTGGCAGTCAGGATCTACAAAATGCAGAAGAAGGTAACCTCTAGGGCACGGGTGTCCAGTCTGTTGGCTTCCCTGGGCCACATTGGAAGAAGACGAATTGTCTTGGGCCACACATAAAATACGCTAACACTAACGATAGCTGATAGGCTAAAAAGAAGTTGGCAAAAAAAAAAAAACTCATAATGTTTTAAGAAAGCTTACAAATTTGTGTTAGGCCTCAATCAAGGCTGTCCTGGGCCACATGCAGCCCACCGGCCACAGGTTAGACAAGCTTGCTCTGGGGGGTCCACGTGCTTGAGGAGGTGACCTGGGAAAACGTGGGCAGGACCTGGTTCCCATGGGGCTCTGCCTCTAAACTGTCCTGTGAGCTGGGACAAGGCATTTCCCTCTGGGCCTCCATTGCTCTTCTGTAAAGTGAGGAGTGGAGCTGCATCCCCTCCAATCGTTTCTATCACTTTAATATTCCATGTCTGAGCACGCTGGGGGGGATGTAGGGAGTGCATTTCTGAGGAACGACCTGCTGAGAACATCTTTGGTTTGTCATGTCTCGGCAGCCTCAGACTAGCACCCTCCCTAGGCCACTGTCTTGAGATCCCTCCCCTGAAAGTCAGGAGGGACTTGGCTTGGTGCCACGTATCTCACAATCACTTTGCTGGAGCCGACCTCCCAGCTGAGTGGAGGGGAAATCCAACAAATATTCCCATCCGTTTGAATTTCTTGTCTAAACGTTTTTATTCCAAAGCACTGAAAGCCTGCTCCACGTGGCCAGGACTCAGCCCAGGCTGGTAGATTTCTGCTCCAACAGGCTGGTATCACAGCCCAACAGACAGGGCTCGACAAAGGGCACCCAGGCTCAGCACTGCCTAAGCCTCTACCTCTCTCTCCGCCAACTTGGCCATTGCCAGTTGAGAATACCAGTTTGAATGGGTCCCCTACAAAGTAAAGAATTATTCCCAGGGCACTGAATGAACACGACTCTCTTTCTTTGTTGATTTCATGCATTCTTAGTGGCTTTTAAACCTGTCACGTTTCCAGATAACTCAGTAGGTTAGGATTATAGAGATCGAGTCATGAAGAACATAAGTGTCTGGAAAGCAGTAAAAAAAACTGACATGAGTAATAACAATCATAAAAATGAATAATGAGAGAAAATGCATTTGGGGAGTTGTGGCACGAGAAAGCCCATCAGAGGTAGAGACTCTTGGTAGTAAAAGAGTAGGCTTTTCCCCTGCAAGAAGTTTGTGAATTCCGTCCACACCTAGTCCCCCACAACACTGTGTTTCTTGGCTTTGGAGGCTCTGCCCTGCATGGAGGACCCCTCCTCAGCTTCCAAGGGCTCACCTTGTCCCGGAGCTCTTCAATGGTCTTGTAGTAGGGGCTGTAGTCCCGCTCAGGGCTAGCTGGGCTCTGCTTCAGGTGCCATTCACGGATCTTCACCTCCAGGTCGGCATTGGCCTCCTCCAGGGCGCGCACCTTCTCCAGGTAGGAAGCCAGGCGGTCGTTGAGGTTCTGCATGGTGATCTTCTCATTGCCGGTGAGGAGGCCGCCATCGCAAGCACCAAAGTCAACAAAGCCACCAGCAAAACCCCCACCAAAGCCACTTCCAAGGCCACCTCCATAGCCACCTCCAAAGCCACTACCAGCCCCTCCACCAAAACCACAGCTCACGCCGCCTCCGTAGCCCCCAGCTGATCCCCCGGAGACAAACCGAGTTGAACAGGTAGAGACACCGCGGCCTCCTCCCAGCTGGCAAGAGCCACCCCCGAAACCACCGCCATAGCTGGCGGAGGAGCTCTGCAGGCGGAGGCTCATGGTGAGAGCAGGATTGAGAGCAGGTGCAGACAGAAGCTTGCTTGGCCTGGGCCGAAGACTGTGGCTCTTCCCCGGAGTGGACACCTTTTATACACCTCCATAGGGGCTGGATGTCTTCTCTCCTCCCTTCCCCACCCTCTGACTTGGTGCCAACTGCACTTCTGTTTCCCACAAGCTTAGTTACCTCTGCTCTCTCCAGGGTGGGTTGTGCCTTTTGGGGGTGGCTTTTTTTTTAATCCTTAACAAAAGGAATGATTCAGAGGGGACAACATTCTGCCTGAGACTGCCCTCTTGACAAGTGAATTCTGTTTCACCTCCACTTAAGAAGTTCACTGTGGAGGCTCTGAGCCCCACCCAGTATTAGGACAGGACCTGAGATGCAGAGGCCTGCCAGGAGCTTCTGTGAGGAAAGTGGTGGCTGCAGAGCGGCTCGGTGCTTTCAAGGTCACCATAGCCCTCGCCCTTCCTTTTTTCTATACCTAAAACTTCTGACTGGGATGTCCTGGATCCTTCTGAGCACTTCATCTACTCCAGGGGCCCCAGCAACTCTGATGACAAACTTCGCTTGGTCCAATAAAATCAACTGCCTTGAAAGTATTTAGACTGAGAAAGAAATAGCTCCAAGGCCATCAGAAAAAGTCACAGTGACAGAGACCTTAAGGAATCGTAGGGACCATCAGACACAGCTGTGGAAACTCAGGCATGGAAAGAGGAGGTGGCCCTGTCCATTACCATAGCGAATATTGTCAGAGCCCTCACCACAGGCAGGAACTGGGTGAAGTTACTTTACACTCATCATCTCATTTAACCTTCACGGCAGCCCCAGGAGGAGGGTCCTACTATTGCCCCCATTTACACATGAGGAAAATGAACCTTAAGGGCAGAATCAGTACTGAAATCCAAGTCTGGTTCTGTCTGACGCTAAGGTGCATTTTTTTAGGTACATTTTTCGTACAGCAAAATGTATAGATCACGTGTCCAGCTTGATGTCATGCACGGATATGCACGACCTGTGTAAACACCACCCAGGACATTCCCAGCGTTCCGTAAAGGTCCTTGTACCTTTTCCCAGTCAATTACCTGACTCCACACCCCTGATGTAACCACTCTTCCAACTTCTGTCTCCACAGACAAGTTCAGAGGTCCTCAGCTAGAGGCTGCTTTGCTCCCCAGGGGACGTTTGACAATGTCTAGGAACATTTTGGTTGTCACAACTTGGGGGTACTACTGATAGCTAAACACCAGGGATGCTGCTAAACATCCTATAAGGTGCAGGACAGTCCCCGCAGCAAAGAATTATCAGACACAAAATATCAATAGTGTTGAGGTTGAGATGCCTGGGTCAGTCTGGTCCTTGGGTTGAATCACTCCATTACACTGACTGCTTTAGGGCACAGCCACATCCAGGAAGATGGCCCTGTAATAAGGTGAGCAGGGTCCTTTCTAGTACGCCAGTCATATGAGGTCTGTCCCAGCCAAGAAGCCACATAAGAGGATGTGTGACACAGGACCCGAGGCCAGGGTCTCTGCTTAGGATCCTGAGATGTGGCTGAGAAACTCAGGGACTGTGTAAGAACCCTGCCAGAGGCAGCTTCCCCATTCAGGCCGGGAGAAAAGGACCTCAGATGGCATCTGTGAGGCCAGGATAGAAGGTCCTCCATTCCAGGGCTGACAACGGAGGGCCCTGAACTCCGACTCCCAGGCCCCACTCACAAGCGGCCAGGGTTGCTGCGATGGCATCTTGGGAGCAGCTTTCTGGCCCGCAGCAGCTGCAAAGGTCTGGATGATACCATGCCAGGGGCTGGGTGGGGTGGCACAGGCATGAGGTTCTCCTGGAACCCCCTTCACTGATTCAGCAAGATCAGAAAGGAGAAATCTGAGTCAGGGCTTTCTGGGCCTTTGTTTTCTGGGGTAGAGAAGTGGGCCTGTGCTTCACACAGGGGTATCAGCAGGGACAGAGCCAGGGCACGTTGCCAGTGTTCTAACAGCCTGGCAACGCCAGGGATTCGGGCTGACCCCTGACCCTGCCCGGCCCTCCTGCCCAAGCTGATGGCTCAGCTCTCTCTCTCTCTGAAAAGGGGTGATTCAGCCCAAAGCAGGAGCTCTTGCTCTCTCGGTAGAGGATCAAAACTGACAAGAAGGTGATTAATGGAACCTGCCAGGCCTGGGGTAACAATGCCCCAAACCTCCCAGGGCTGACAAGCAGGTTCAGGCCAACGCCTCTTAGAGTAACAATGCCGCAGATCTTCCAAAGCCCCAGTAACACAAACACGGAGTGGCCCGTGACATTCCTTCCTTCGCGGGGTCAGGGCACAGCCTCTCCCCGCTTAGCGGGGACTTGTAATGCCTTGACACAGGACTGCCTTCCTCCAACCTGCAGTGAATCCCAGAGCCCTCTGGAAGGAAGCTGGACAGAGATCTAACCAGGGACCCATCTTTTTTCCTATTTCCACCCTGGTCCTAATGGAAGAAGGAGAGAGCGCTGGGGCTGAGGCACTGCTACCTCGTCTTAAGCTTTCCGCTTTGCTTTTTGGCAAAAACAACAACAACAACAACAACAAAAAGAAACCCAATGACTGCGGTCTCCTCCCAAGAACGTTTCAAGGGAAGGAGCAGCAAAACTGCATTCATGAGTACCCCCTGCAAGCAAGGCTGGGCTTAACACACTGTCACCAAGTCTCACAACGGGAGAGGGTTTAAATCAGCCCCATTTTATAGATGAGGCAGCCAAGGTTCAGGGGAGGGAAAGTCACTTATCCAAGGACACCAAGAAAGCAAGATTTAGACCTGGCCTCTGGCCTTCTCTACCCTGATGACATCTCAGCAGCCTTGCTGTGAATTCGGATGTATGATCTCTGAATGTTTTTAAACTCTTGTAATTCCGTGAGTAATAAGGGTGCTAGGAGCATCTTTGTTCTAATATTTAGTCTTTAAGCCCAGTTTCTGACATAGAACTTTTACTACCTTAGAATCTCCTAGTGAAGGGAGCATCTTCTGTTCTAATGAGGTGATTCTTGGTGAGCTCCCAGAGGGAGGCTGGTCACCACAAAGACTTTCAGCCCACCCCATCCCTGGTCCTCCGGGAACGGGAGAGAGGCCGGACACGGAGTTTGTAATTGACTATGGCTACGTGATGAAGCCTCCATACAAATCCTTGAACTATGGGGTTCAGAGAGCTTCCAGGTTGGTGAGCAAGAACACATCCATGTCCCAGGAGGATGGTGCACCCCAACTTCACAAGGACAGACGCTCCCGCTCTCAAGACACCTCTGCACCTCGCCCTGTGTATCTCTTCATCTGGCTGCCCATTTTTATCCTTTAAAATACTGTTTGTCATAAATTGGCAACAATAAGTATACTGCTTTCCTGGGTTCTGTGAGCTGTGCTACCAAATTATTGAACCCAAGAAGGGGGTCATCAACCCCTTGTGGTGATTTGTAGCCAAGTCAGACAGAGGTTGTGGGTCACCTCAGGACCTACTCTTTGCAGTTGGCATCTGAAGTTGGCTGTGGGGGCAGCCTGGTGGGGCTGAGCCCCTAATCTGTGGGGTCCGTGCTAACTACAGTTAGTGCCAGAATAGCATTGACTTCTAGGACACCCAGTTGGTTTCAGAGGATTGTTTGGTGGGAGGACACAGAACTGTTCTATGTTGAGCATGGGTATAGATAGGAAAAAGTAGGGGTTCTTTTCTATATTCACATTCTATATATGTTAAAAGATTATAATAAAAATAACACCAGCTAACATTTATTGAAGCCTGTATTAAACACCACAGATGTAATCTCATTTGGTCCTCAAAGCCACTCTATTGTTTTTATTATACCCTTTTCTCAGGTGAGAAAGCTGAGGCCCAGAGAGGTTAAACACTTCCCAAACTCGAAAGTGCAATTGTGTCCATGGTAAGCCCCTTTCAGGCCAGTGCTGGCACCATCTCCATCCAAGCAAGGGTATCTTCTCTGGCCTTTCCCTTTCTCAGGCCAACCTGTCTCCCCAGGCCGGGCCTGTGGACTGTCCTGCTTCCCGCCCGTGGGAGTGCTCATTCAGCACAAAATTGTTGTAGGAACTTTCTCATCCAACCCCCTCATGTCACCTGTGGGGAATCTGAGGCCCAGAATGCCAAGGCCCAGACTACTGAGGCCCAGGAATAAGGGGAATAAGGGGGGGAAAATGCATGAATTTCCAGCTGTACCACCAGCTCATCATGGGACTTACATTGAAATGATTTCTAAGTTTCCTTCGGCAAGTTCTTTCTGAGTCGCTGATTCTCAAAGATTTGTCCACAGTCATTAGATTGTTTATCTGCAGAGGTGAGGCTTCAACCCTGTCGCTCAGATTCTAATCTGGAATTCCTTGCTTGGATCAGGCACCTCTCTCCCTGGACTCCATGGGACCCAGAATCCAGGACGACCGACCAACCTCAAAAAGGGTCTCAAGGCTCCTCCACAGGGAAGAGGCCTCACCTGAAAGGCAACCCCTCCCCAGAGAGTCACCCCAGGCCCTCTGGGCAGCTCCCACTCCTCAGAGATGCCTGCTTGGCACAGCACCACCCAGAAGTCTTTCAAGGCTAAACCTCAATGCCTTAGGCTCTTGCATTTCTACAGCACCCAACTTTTTAAAATCCCTTTTACACCACCACTGGCTTCTCAGATACCCAGTGAGCTCAGCAAGGGCTTTGGACAAGATAGACCTGAGTTTCAATCCTCCATCCACTACAACTCGCTGTGTAATCTTGGGAAAGTCACTCAACCTCTCAGTGCCTCAGTGGTCACCACTGAAAAATGGGCACTAGATGAGTTAATATTCCAGGCTCCTCAGATACCTGAGACACAGGAGGTGCTGGGCAGGCAGGAGGTTGCTACTGCCTCCCTTTTACAAATGAGGAAATGCAAGCTCAGCATTGCTCAGTGACCTGTCAGAATTCCTCTGAGCCTCCACCCGGCAGGGACGCATTGCTTTGCTTCCCTTCCCTTTCTGGTCTGTACCGCCAGCATGGTGCCCACAGCAAGCAGGCAAATGAGAGGAGGTGAATTTCCTAGTTTATTTCTCCCACTCCATGTCAGGTTCCCTGACGAAGGGATCTTTGCTGAATATACCCCCAAATCCTGCTCCTGGCACAGGAAAGCTCAGGATAAATGCCTGAGATGCTGTTTCAGGGATATTTTGTCCCCTGGCTTTAGGTGAGGATTGGCAAAGGTGAGTGGTGTCCAATGGGGTCACCCCAGCTCCAATTCAGGAGAGCTGCAGGTGGTAATAGGAAAAAAATCTCAGGAGAAAAGCTGTCTGCTCCTTATTTCCCCCTGTGCTGCTAGCTGCCCATGGAGGGACAGGTGGCCAGGTGGCCACCAGGTGGGCACATGCCCAGCATACTGATGAATGTCTAAGACAGGAAAAAGCAAAGGAGAAGCAAGTTCACGCATTAAACAAATATTTATTTAGCACTCGCACTGAGAATTCAGCAGTGAAGGCAGTGAACACAGTCCCTGCTGTCACAGGCTCCCTTCTGAGGTCCCAGGATACAGATTGTCTCATAGAGACCCTCAGGATCATCTTGTCCAGCCAGACTCCCAATTGAAAAGTGGGGAAACTGAAACCCAGAGAGAGGCAGGGGCCAGCCACAGTCCTCAGGGAGATAGCAGCAAGCATGTCTTATGGCTGGTCTAAGAAGCCCAGCCTGAGCAGAGGACACACCCAAGGCCCTAATCTCTGGTCAGAAAGCCGCCCTCTCTCTGTGGGGGGAAGGGAGGGGCATCGCCCACTGCCTGCTTCTCTGATTGGCTGGAAACCAAGCCTGACCTCCACCCAGGGCAGTCAGAAGGTGTACCCTTGCTGCCAAGAGACTACTTAAAGGCTCAGCAGGGCATGAACCATCCCTGGATGCGGGTGTCTCACTCCAGGGCCAGGCTGGGGACAGGATTTGGCAAGTTCCAAGGATTTCTCTGACAGCCCCTCCAGGCATCCCAGGAGAGCAGAAATAGGTACTTCAGGGAGATAGGAGATTTTCCTCCTACCCTTAAGCCAGAGTCTGGCCCGGAGAGAAGGCACGCTGGACGCAGCCCATAGGCGAAGTCATCTTGCCTCTCTGCACCTTTCACAGAGGTTGTTAGTTTTGGAAATCAAAGGCTGAGAAAACCCTTTGCTGGCTGTTTGGAAGGCCTGAGACCTCTTGACAGAGGCCTGAAGGCCAGTGAGGCAGAAGCAGCAGCCAGGCCACCAGCTTCCACCGGCAGGGACTGAAGAGAGGTGGGAAGGAGACTGGCTGTTCCCAGGACGTGGGGGATCTGGCAGCTAGCTAATGGTTTGGATGTCAGGGTGAACTTAAACCACAGCATGAGAGACTAAGGTTAGAAATGAGGACAATCTTTCTGATGTTAATGACTATATGGCATTTGGCATGTTGCCCACAGAGGTTAAAAAATGGGTTTCTGTCAGGCGCAGCGGTTCACTCCTATAATCCCAGCTACTCGGGAGGCTGAGGCAGGAGGATCACTTGAGGCCAGGAGCTGAGACCAGCCTGGGCAACAGAGCGAGACCTGGCCTCTTAAAAAAAAAAAGATGGGTTTTAGATTTTTAGTTAGAATATCTCTTAAGAAAAGTGTTGCAGCTTCTGTCACCTCACGACTTAAAGGGCAAAGCGAGGGTCTGGAATCAGAGCGACCAGTCCCAGACCCAGCTTCACCATTTCCTGGTTTGTGACCTCATTCAGGTTACTAAACTTCTCCAGGCCTCAGTTTCCTCTTCTGAAACTGACGCTGAAGGCTGATACTAACTTAAAGAGCTATTGGAAGAGTTAATGAGATGGCATCCTGGAACGCCCAACCCAGGGGCTGACATATCATAGACACTCACTAAATTCCATTTCCTTCCTCCAGCCCCAGGGAAGTCTCACCTGTGTGTGTTCTCAGGAGACACACTCTTAATTAAATCTCCCCTAGAAAGAGCAGGCACTACTTTATCTTCAACCAGGGGTTTGTGGGGAAGGGGTTTTGCACAACAAGACACATGGCGACCCTCTCAGAGGGCTTGACCCTTCCCCCAAAAGATCAGATTCTCCAAAGAACAGAAGCACCTCCAATCTGCTATTCCCAGTGAGACGAAGAAACCGGTTCTCCCTCCCCACCCCCAATCCTCACCCCAGGGCCTCAGCCAACCCAGCCTCTGCACCCAGAGTTCTCTGCTTCCTCATTTTCTGCCCTCTGTTTGGGATGATAAATCCAAGAGCTCAGAGAAAACAGCCTGAGACCAGAGGCCACAAACAATGTGTGCATGGATGCTACTGCTCTAGCAGGACTCTGGTGGAGATGCCGGGGATGGGGGAGCAGGAGCAGGATTTGGATTAAGGAGGCTAAGAGGGGTTGATGTTGCTTTCAACTTAATCTTGGGAAAATCTAGGAGGGCTTCCTGGAGCTGGTGTCTTTCCCTCTGGGCAATATAAGTACCTTTTGGGAGGAGGCATCAGCTTCAGCGGGGATGGGGGCCAGCTCTGCAGGGGAGTCAAATTGGGAACTGGCTTGGCCACTCTGGAGGTCAGTTATGCCTGGCTAGAAAGGATGGGAGATTAGAGCAGCACATGTGGTGAGGGTCAAAAGCAAGGAGCAGGGTCCTGGCAGCAGGCTGTGAAGAGGGCCCTGGGGTCCTACAGCAAGCCCTGGTCTTGGAGTCCTACGGACATAGGCCCACGCCCAGCCCTGCTACTTATCATCCATCCACAAGGCCCGGGGCAAGTCATTCTCTCTGCCTCCAGTGACCTCATCTCTAAGGTGGGAATAATAAATCCTGACCACCTACAGTGGTGAGGATTAAATGAGCCCCATGGGTGGGCATGCCTGGCATCATGCCAGCCATGGGATGGTGAACCAAGACAATCAACGCAATCAGTCACTTGGTAAGTATTCATAATTATTAGATGTCTTGAGTTCTGTGCTGGGTACACCAAACTCTTCTTAGGGAACCTCCCCACCCTCACTTCCCTGGTCACCCCATGGTGACCCAGAAGAGCAAATTACCTGAGTAGCACTATGTTTGTCCCAGCCACCAGTGCTCTGGGTACCCAAAAGAATTGTGGCCATGCAGGGAAGAGGTCAAAGTAGGGGGAGATGTCACCATGTGGACCCTGGGTCTCCTCAGAGGTCAGAAGCCAACCAAGACCCCATCAAGAAAAACTGGACATACTGCCAAGAGGTATTTGCAAAAGGAAAAGTAATTCTTTATTGCATGAACAGACACTGCACAAATGAGCTTGTTACACAATACAGCTGCACCTCCTTGCTCTAAAGAAGGTGGGGAGAGGCAGACGGGGAACAGAGCGCATGCAAAGCCCTGAAATAAAAGACCGAGGGGCCCTTTTCAGCTCTCTGAAGGCGGGGACTGGAGTTCGCGTGTACAGGCCCTCTGGCCGGTCCTCCACTTGGCCGGATGAGAGTGGGGAGTGGCGAGGGACGTTTCTCCTGCAATGGACACTTAGATTTCTCTCTTGCGGGAAGAAACCACCTTTCCATCCACTGACTCCTCTATGTTGATGCGGAAATTGCTGCTGCTACCGCCACCTCCCGAAGAGGCTAGAGAGAGAAGGAGCAGGCTTTAGAGTGGGGGAACCTCCCCTCTCTCCCAAGGTGGCCAGGACCTTGGCAGGGCTCTGGGAAAACCAGACAGCACCCCTGAGAATGGCCACGGGCCAATCCCTCAAGAGCTGCCAGAGATCTGGTGTTGAATTCCTCATCACAGAGATGGGCAGTGGCGATGGCAGGTATGCCCGGCAGGGAGCAACGATGTCAGGGTTTTTCAAGCTGCACATGAAGGGGGATGAATTGTGGGCATCTTAGCGGAGGTGTATGAAGATAGGGCCTGGGGGAGAGACATGCCCTGAATGAAGCCTACTCAACCCGGAAGTTTCTCAATAAATCACCAGCTGCAATCTCACCTGGGGCTGAGAGAAGGTCCCACGGGGGAAGAGGCATCTAATGGAATGGGAATGTTCCACCTAATGGGATGTTTGGGCTCTTTCTCCTTCCTCCCTATTCTGAAGGGAGTGGTGGCTTCAACATCTCCCCTCCCCACCCCACACCACAAGAGTAAAGCCTTCCTACCTTCCCTGATGCCAATGCCAGCCATCCTGAAAGAAAGAGGGAAGCTGATTTAAGCAAAGGGCACAAGCTCAAGTGTCCCTAAGGGAAGCTCATGTAGATAGCTATGCAGTGTTCTTCAGACACTACACCACCACCACCCACACATCTGACTCCTCTAGGGGTGGGACATCCTGCTAGCCCATCCAGGCCTGCTACCCCCAAGTAGACAAATTCTTTTTTTGTTTTGTTTTGTTTTGTTTTTTGAGATGGAATCTCACTCTGTCACACAGGCTGGAGTACAGTGGCATGATCTCGGCTCACTGAAACCTCCACCTCCCAGGTTCAAGTGATTCTTGTGCCTCAGACTCCCGAGTAGCTGGGATTACAGGCAGCCGCCACCATGCCCAGCTAATTTTTGTATTTTTAGTAGAGACGGGGTTTCACCATATTAGCCATGCTGGTCTCGAACTCCTGACCTCAAGTGATCCACCCGCCTTGGACTCCCAAACTGCTGAGATTACAGGCATGAGCCACTGAGCCCGGTCAAGATTCTGAACTACAAGAATACCCATCTATTTCATGCAGAGAATGGAATGAGCCCTAGATCTTAACTACCACTAGCCTGCCAGCCTCTATCATTTACGGAAGAAGCACGGATCCAGAGAGAGGAAGTGACCCGCCCCAGGTAACAGCCAAGGACCAGAGTGCAGAGTCCAGATCCTCCCTCCCTCGCTCAGTTCTCTTTTCACAGTCCCTCAAGGCTACTTAGGGCCACCCTGCCATTCCCTTAGGATGACCCTGCACCCCAGCCACAAGCAGCCCTCATCACTCCTTCCCCTGTGCCCAGGCGCCTACTTGGCATCCTGGCCCTCGAGCAGGCTGCGGTAGGTGGCGATCTCCTGCTCCAGCCGCGTCTTTATGTCAAGCAGCATCTTGTACTCCTGGTTCTGAGCCTCCATCTCGCATCGGAGCTCACTCAGCTGGGCCTCAAGGCCACCGATGAGCCCCTGGATCTGCTGCAGCTGCGTGGCATAGCGGCACTCTGTCTCGGCCAGTGAGTTCTCCAGCCCAGCTTTCTGGGGGAGTGACAGATGCATAGACACATCAGGCTAGAAAGGAAGCCACTGAGGGCAAGCAGGGAGGGGGCGCTGAATGGAGTTCAGGGAACCACCTCTTGAGGGGGCTTCAGAACTCCAAGGCTTAACTAGCTAGGAAGGGTGGGAGCTTCTACCATCCAAGAGGCTGGGATGGGGCGCGGATGGCCGTACCATGCTGAGCTGGGACTGCAGCTCGATCTCCAGCTCCTGCATCGTGCGTCTCAGGTCTGTGATCTCCGTCTTGCTGGTCTGGATCATTTCTGTGTTGGAGGCCACCTCTTTGTTCAGCTCCTCAGTCTGTAGGTCATGCACAACAGAAGTGAGCCCCGGGGCCTCCTCGGAGACTCAGGGAGCTGGGGCAGGCAGGGCAGGGCGGGGCAGGAGATCAGGCCCACCTTGCTGAAGAACCAGGCCTCCACATCCCGGCGGTTCTTCTCCGCCATGGCCTCATACTGCTCCCTCATCTCTGCCAGCACGCGGGTCAGGTCCACACCCGGTGCTGCGTCCATCTCCACGTTGACCTGGCCGGCCAGCTGGCTGCCAAACTCCTTCATCTCCTGCAGGATGCGAGGGACCCATTTAGAGACGGAGAGCAGAAGAGAGACCTGAGAGTCTGGCCTCACACATGCCAATCCTGGCTCTGCCCCTAACACACCCCAACCGCTGTTCCCCGTTGCACATGAAGAGGTTTGGTCACATGGACCCCTCAGCTCTAAGGAGCTCTCTGCTGCTGTAGGTTCTACCAAGGGAGGCCCCCAAGACTGTAGGGCCCTGATGTGAGCTCACAAAGCCAATCAGGAAGTCAGCCATTCGTACAGGCCACCTGGCCTGGCTGTGGGTCTGGGCTACCAGAGGACACTGCCCCTTCCTCTCCATGAGGACACCTGGTTTTGTGGGGTAGGTGTGCTTCTGAACCACTATGCCCCAGGCCAACTATGAGGAAGTACCAGCAGCCCCACTCTGCCTCCCACTGACTTAATCTCCTGAAAATCTGGGAGGGCTTCCTGGAGCCGCTGTCTTTCCCTCTGGGCAATTTAAGTGAGTTTTGGGAAGAGGTTCCCCACCTCTCTCTGGTTCAGGGGTGATGGGGGCCAGCTCTCACCTCCTCGTGGTTCTTCTTCAGGTAAGCCAGCTCTTCATTCAGGCCCTCGATCTGCATCTCCAGGTCAGTCCTGGCCAGGGTCAGCTCATCCAGGACTCGGCGCAGGCTGTTGATGTCAGCCTCGACGCCCTGGCGCAGGGTCAGCTCATTCTCATACCTGAGGAGAGAGAGGGAGGCCAAAGAAGGAAGTGGGAGGGGTCTTGGCTGCCTGAGTCAGAGCCAGGAGAAGGCCAAGTAAAGTGGGCAATGCAGGAAGAGGAGAGAGACGGGGGAGCGCACTTGAGCCTGAAGTCGTCCGCAGCCAGCCTGGCATTGTCGATCTCCAGGATGACCCGGGAGTTGTCAATGGTGGTGGCCATGATCTGTAGGAGACAGAGTCGGTGTCTAGAGGACTCCTCTCTCGCCCCTGCTGCTCTCTGCTCTTCACCCAAGGCCAGACCCTCACTGAAAATCACCCCTCACTGACAATCACCCCTCTGACACCACCAACAAAAATCTGCACGGCCTCTGGGGTAGGCAAAAGTCCAGCCTCATCTTTCAGTGTCCATTTCTTGTTTTGTCCCATACCAGCCTCCTTGAGACACCTGAGGAGTTGCCTTCCTTGTCTCCAGGGCACGAAAGACCAAGGAGGCAGTATTGCCTATGGGAATTGGTTGCCCAGGAGAGTGGGGGAGTGGGGTGCAGCCAGCTCTGACAATAGCTCTCTCAGAGACACTCCACCAGCCACCCTGTGGACAACTCATGGTCACTGCCTCCTGCACACCTTGGACACAGCCATGGATCTACAGAACATTCCAGCCAGTAGTAACCTGGAGGGCAGCTAAAGAGGGCATTTTACGAATGACGAACCCAGTCTCCGGGAGTAAAAAGGTGAGTGAGTGGGTGGCAGAATGTGTAATGAGTTCCCAGGTCTCCTAAGACCCAACAGTACTTTTGGCACAAAAGACCTCTTTACAGGAAAACACAAGAGCTTCTGGCATCTGGGACTCATGAGGCTACACTCGTATCCCATTCTTGCAAAAGAGGTAAAGGAGTACTTTATGCAGAAGCCTGCAGGGTGTCTGAGGTAGGGAGGGCAAGTTGCTCTTTTTTTAAATTATTTTTATTTAATTAGATACAGGTTCCACTCTGTCACCTAGGCCGGAGTGCAGTGGCACAGTCATAGCTCACTGCAGCCTCTAACTCCTGGACACGAGCAATCCTATCACCTTGGCCCCCCAAAGTACTGGGATTACAGGTGTGAGCTACTGCCTCTGGCTCTTTATAATTGTCCCCACCTGTGCCCCTGTTGGTCCTAACCAGATTCCCAAGACCCCTCCCTCCCTCCCCCAGCACCACCAAGTTGAGAAGATGTGCGCTGGCCTCTGCACCTGGACAGCAGGTGCATTCCAAATTTGCTGAGGTTACACACCAGACAGTCATTGCCTGGGCAGGAAAGGATTTCCTCGAGTCAGCAGTAACACTGACATTAGAGCTGTGTGCAGGGTACCAGCCACCTGCTCCCCTCTCTTTGACATCCGAGGACTCACCTTGTCCCGGAGCTCTTCAATGGTCTTGAAGTATTGGCTGTAGTCGCGTTCCGGGCTGGTCGGGGCCTGCTTCTGGTACCAGTCACGGATCTTCACCTCCAGGTCAGCATTGGCCTCCTCCAGGGCACGTACCTTGTCCAGGTAGGAGGCCAGGCGGTCATTGAGGTTCTGCATGGTAATTTTCTCATTGCCAGAGAGGAGACCACCATCGCCACCATCAAAGCCACCACCAAAACCCCCACCAATGCCCCCTCCAAAGCCTCCACCAAAAACACTACCAGCCCCTCCACCAAAGCCACAGACCCTCATGCCACCCCCATATCCTCCTCCTGACCCCGAAGAGACAAACCTAGCAGAAGAAGCTGAGATACTTCGGCTTCCACCTCCCCCAGAGAGACACCCCCCACCAAAGCCACCTCCCCCAGCCAGAAGGGAACCCCCTCGGGTAGAGCCACCCCCAAAGGTGGAGGAAGAAGTTTGCAGAAATGTGGTGGTCATGGCCAGGTAGCCGGAGCCCCTGAGTTCTCAGCAAACCCAAGAGACGCTGGCAGGAGGTACCAGGCCAGGTTGCACTCTGGGGCTCCTTATATACCCCTCAGAGGGTGTTATGGGACCTCGTCTCCTCCCCCAAAGCAAAGCCAACTCCTTATGCCTTCCTGACAAACACAGCTGCCTGCACACCTTGAGTGGCTCGTGTGAAGTTTTTCTCTTCTATTTTTTTTTTTAATGCAACAAAAGAGATGATTCAGAATTAATAGTGTTTTTCCCCGGGGCACGGTTTTAACACTTGGATTACAGGTTCATCTCTCCATGCCAGAAGAGAGCAGCAGGGAGCAAACTCTCATCACAGCACAGCTACCAAGGCCTCTGCCTGTACAGAGAGCAGCTCAGGCCAACTGTGCCCTCAGCGGGACTTCTCCACTTCCCTGAGCCCTGAGCCTCTCCCCAAGAGGACAGCTCCGTGTTCTCAGTTTGGGAGTCCACTTCCCGATCATTACACTGTGTTATCCAACTCAAAACCCTGTGAGTGAGTGAGTGAGTGAGTGAGTGAGTGAGTGAGTGAGAGACTGCAGGGCTCAGGGAGAGTGGAGGCCCTGGGGATGGCAATGCAGGGCCCCTGGGGGCAGGTGGAGGACAGGAACCAGGGACCTTGAGTAGTGTTCCAGCTGAGGTGACCAGAGAAGCCAGCATCCATCCCTTCCCTGGTGCTGCAGATGGACTACCCTCCTCCCACCTCTACTCCCCTCCTGCCATCCTCCAGCCTGTGTCCCTGGCACCCTCACAAAAGCCCAGCAGGCTCGGGGCTGACAAGGGGATGACTGATGATCCCGACACCTGCCAACTGCACGGTGCTGAACCTTTGCTCGCTTCTGGGATGTGTTGGGGCAAACCTCCGCTGATAAGGCCGGGGCAAGTTCCAGGAAGCCCCTGCCTTCTCCAGGAGAGGCATGTCGCTGCTTAGCAGGACCAGATTAGCCCCCATCTGTCCTGTCAAGTGCTGGCTGGGGAGGGGCCACTGCAGCACTGCAGAAGGCTCTATGTGCCTGCGTGCTGTGGAAGGGAAGAGACGGGAGACTGGCAGGCAGGCTGGAAGACATCAGAGATCTTGAAGACCAAGGCATCACTTCACACAGATGGGGAGTTGAACACTCAGGAGAGCCCTTTTCTCTGCCACCAGCTCAGGGACACCTGACACCTGTGGGCAGTGCCACTTGGAGGTGTGGCTCAGGCCCCTGGACCTAGCTCCAGGGCTTACAGAAACACAGGAAGAGGATTCCTAGCCCAGGTTGCAGCATGGTGAAGTGGACAGGGCTCTGGAGTCCCTCAGGCCCGGGTTTAAACCCTGGCTTTATCAATTATCATGATAAGACTGTGAGGCCTGGGTTCAAATCCTGGCCCTACCAATTACCATGGTAGGACTGTGGACATTTACCTTTTTAAGTCTCTGTTTCCCTGTGGCAAGAGGCACTCTCAACTCTCACTTCCAGGGAAGCCCTGCAGCCCAAGAGCCCCCATCCTGCCCCCTCCTGGATCCCCACCCAGGTGCCAGACATGCAGGGGCCAGGGTGCATGACCAGCACCTGGGCCTGAGTGCCCTCACCAGGAGGGGCTTTGTTGCTGGGCATCAGAACATGCCCTGTGAGCCTGAGCATGTTCTGAGGCTCAATGGCATCGATTTCCGTAGCCAGCTCCTATGGGGCAACGCAGGTTGTTCTTAGGTTCTTATTTTGCTATAATAGCATAATCCTTTACTTCTACCCTGCACTTTGTGATTTACAAAGCACTTTTGCATCCATCGCCTCTTCTCATCCTCACAACAGAGGGTGACCGCCGCCCAAGATTCAGAAGGAATGAAATTGAAACTTGGAGAGGTGAAGCAACTTGTGCCAGGTGGCACCACTGGTAAGGGACAAAGCCAGGACTCAAACAGGTCCTCATACCCTCAACCAAACAGGGCACAGGGAAAGAGTCCTTCCTGCAGACCCCAAATTCCTGCGTCTGAGCTGGGCTGGCAAGGGGAACTGCCAGCCAGCAAGGCTGGGGGTGCGTTCCTTCTCACCCAGCTTCGCAGCGAGCCTGGCCTCCAATGCTGGGCACAGACAGTGTGGTATTGTCTCATGGGTGGGAGGGTATTGTCTTTTCCTCCAAAAGAAAAATAATCAAACTCAGATCATCCAGAGCTCATTAAAAGCCTCTGCAGACATTGTGGCCCCAGCAATTAACACAAGAACAATTACTCGCCCTTCACCCCAGGGTGAGGAAGGGCTGGACCCCAGCCAGATCCCCCTCTGCACCTGACTCTCCTCCAGCAGCCCCTCGAGGTGGCTTTCTCTACACTCACAGGCCCAGGCCAGGGGCGGCAGCTGCCCCCCTCACTGCCCCATGCACAAATCCCTGGTTTCAGTCCAAACCGCTACTGTGAGCTCCAGATCTGGGTGGGGCCCGGAGCCTCCTCATTAGCACCAGGTGGGATGGCCTTGTGAAGATAAAGCTCTGTCTGGCCCCAGTCCAGGCTGTAGCCCCGGGCCCTGACCCAGGCAGCCTGCCCAGGATGCTGTGCCAGTTTCTGACCTTTGCCCACTGCAGCCAGATGGGGCCATCTGTGGAGCCGGCCTTTTCTCCTTGGAATGAGGCAGTGCAGCCCAGTGAAAAGAAACTCAACCTGTCTGAGCCCGGTTCCTGATTTAAACTTGGGCCATTAACACAGACTTCCCTCAGGGCCATAGTGAGCATTTGAGGGCACAAGGAGAAGGAAGTCTCCAACAACCGTAGAACCCTCCCACACCTCTCCTGTTCCCCAGGGAAATGCCAGGGACAGGGGGTGTGACCTGGAGCCCAGAGACTTACCTTTAAACCCCTCTTTTCCCATTTACCAGGTGTGCAGCTTTGGGTAATGCCGCCTCCTCTCTCTGAGCCTTAGTCTACCAATCAGGAAAATGGGAATAACTCCAGCCCAGCCTGACTCTCAGATGGAGCAAGATGACTCGCAGGAAATGCTCAACAGACTGAAGTGGCCGCGATGACCAGCAGGTTGTAAAGGCACTCCCCCCAACTTCCCCACTCCCCTCTCTCTCCTATCCCAGGTCTCCAGGCTGAGACAGAAAAGTGTCCCCAGTCCAGCCGCACCCTGCAGTGTGCACACACAAAGACAGGCTTCATTCCTGACACTCAGGCCTGAGACCTGACAGTCACCTGCCCCACCTGTGTGGGCCCAGACCCCGCCCCGCAGCCACATTCCAGGGGCCCCTGAGGCAGAGGGAAGGTTTCAGCTGTGACAAGGGAGGCTTTCACGGGCAGGGACAAGTGCCTCTGGGCAGTCCCAGCTGGGGGTGCAGCCAGGCCTCTCCCTCCAGCTCCAAGGCTTCCTGAGAAGTTAAGTGGGGGGTGGTGGTTTGTGGGTGCTGGAGGCCAGAACAGGACAGCTGGGTAGGGGATAGAAGCGGGTCCCAGTCCAGGCTACATCAGCGGGGCTCTGGGGTTACATGTTCATAACCAACCTGAGACCCACAGGAAATGGAGGAAACAGCTCCTCCTTCGGGACTGCCATGGCCGTGATGGGGTCTCCGGCCTCCTTAGCAGGGTGCTGAGTACATTTGGCAGCACGCGGGCATGGAACTAGTGTCCCTCACTTGCCCCCATCACTCACAGGGTTGGGCCTGCAGCCCTCACCTCTCCACCAGGAAGAAGTGGGACTTCTTTTGGGGCCTCTTCCTTACCTTGAAGGAAGGTAACTGCCTCAGTTCTTGGCAGCTGAGGTGTAAACCACAGGAGCAGGGCCATACCCACCCAAGGGCAGAGTTGTACCAGGAAGCTGGGACTTCGTTCTTTTGCTGGCCCAGGGCAGGCCCCAGGCAAGCCAAGGTTGGGGGTCTCTGCGGGAGGTCTGGGTCACTGCTGAGTCCCATTCTGGGCTCTGGGCCCAGGTATGGGCTGGTGGGCGTTAAAGGGCTTATGCAGGGCTGCCCCAGAAATGGGTGAATGTGTTAGTGCATGCACACACACAACACATACTGACAGGTGCAGCCTCCCCAGCCTTGCTCCAAGCGAGATGCCTGGCCCCAAACCCCCAGTTTCAGTAAGGTGGAGAAATGTGTCAGGAGGAACTGCCCCTAGGGATCCCCGGCCTGAACCTTCATAGGGAACAAGACTGGAATGTCAGCAAGACCGGCACAAGTGGTGTCAACTCCAGCAGACCACCTGGCTGGGGATGGCACCATGGGCTAAGAATCAGGCAACTTAGGTTCTAGTCCTGGCTCTACCATGTAGTTGCTGTGTGGCCTTGGACAAGTTACGGACCCTCTCTGAGCCTATTTCCTGATCTATAACATGCAGCTCATACTAACTACCTTTTAGGGCTGTTTTTAATTCAATGGCACATAGTAGGTGTTCAATAAACATTAATTTCACACAGATACCTCAACGCCCTGGGGAGTAGAGTAGAAGGAAAACTAAATCTAGAAGCAAAAACAATTTCAAATCCCACCTTTGCCATGCATTAGAGCAGTTACATATAGAACAAACCACTTCACCTCTCTAAGCCTTAGTTTACCTTTGTAAAATGGAAGCAACGCTTATTTCATGAGGTTATTTTAAGGAACGGGTTAAATAAATGAAGACTTCTGCAAACAGGAATTACCATTACAGGCAAAGTATGTGAGCACCCTCCCCTCCCTTTCCTGGGACAGAGTGAACTTTGGTTCAAATAAAACCTAAACAGGGCCAAGGCCTGACCCATCTCTCCATGGGCTGAAATAACAAATCGAACGACCCATTCTCTCCATGGGCTGAAATAATAAACCAAAAGTCCTTCCTCCCTTGGACCATAAAATTTTATTGGCAGCTCAGGAGAAGAGCCGGGGGTAAGGGTCCCTTCCTTCCCATCCCCCTACCCAGGAGACACCCTCCAAAGGACAGCAGAAGCCCCAGAGCCTGCTGCCTCAGAGGACCTTGGAGGCAGACAGGTTGTTGTAGTGATCTTCCTGGCCCTCGAGCAGGCTGCGGTAGGTGGCAATCTCCTGCTCCAGCCGCGACTTGATGTCCATGAGCCGCTGGTACTCCTGATTCTGTCGCTCACTATCAGCTCGCACATCGCCCAGCTGGGCTTCAATACCACTGATCAGCGCCTGGATATGCGCCAGCTGGGCTCCAAAGCGCGCCTCTGTTTCTGCCAGTGTGTCTTCCAAGGCAGCTTTCTGAGGATAGGGAGAGGGGGTTGTGACTCAGCAAAGCCTGGTTCCCAGAGAGGGCATGGGCACAGCCACCGGCCAGGCTGCCCTAGGCTGCAAGGGTATAAGTGTGCATTGCACAGGGAAGCAGGGGGGGGACACATACCATGCTCAGCTGTGACTGCAACTCAATCTCAAGACCCTGAAGGGTGCGCCGCAGGTCAGTAACCTCTGACCTGCTCATCTGGAGCTGCTCCGTGTGGCCAGCGACCTCCCGGTTCAATTCTTCAGTCTGCAGAGAGAGGAGGAAGAGGGAATAAACACTGAGGCAGACCTTCGCGTAGAGAACACCAAGCCCTTCCCTTGCTAACCCCCAAAGGGTGCCTGCTTCCCTCTGCGTACCCGGCTGGTGAACCAGGCTTCAGCATCCTTCCGGTTCTGCTCGGCCATGACCTCATATTGGCTTCGCATGTCACTCAGGATCTTGGCGAGATCGGTGCCTGGAGCCGAATCCACCTCCACACTGACCTGGCCTCCCACTTGGCCCCTCAGCGTACTGATTTCCTGAAAACATACAGCAGAGATGGGCATGTCAGGGCCCAGACCCCGCTGGGCCTGGCCCAGGTCACTTCCCCACCCTTCAGGCCAAAGGGGCTTAGTTTTCAGGTGCAGGCCTAGTAACTAGCACTGGGGGGCAGACTGGGTCATCACTGATTCCTCTTGGAACCCTGGGATCCATGATCCCACACCCAGGGCCATGGTGAGGGTGTGCCAAGTGTTACCATGGTCAGAGAATACAGAATAAAAGAGTCTTCAGCCCTGGGAGGTTAGGGAAGGATGGAAGAAAGGCCCAGCTTGAAACCCACCTCCTCATGGTTCTTCTTCAGGTAGGCCAGCTCTTCCTTCAGGCCTTCGATCTGCATCTCCAGATCGGTCCTGGCCAGGGTCAGCTCATCCAGCACCCTGCGCAGGCCGTTGATGTCGGCCTCCACGCTCATGCGCAGAGCCTGCTCCGTCTCAAACCTTTCAAAGGAAATAGTTGCAGCCATGCAGAGCTTCCTCTGCATCTCTGAAGACTTCCCTACCTCCCCAGAGTTCAGGAGTCCATAGGGGGGTTAGCTTCAGGCCATCTAGGCTAGGTGAGGGCAGATTCCAAACCCCTCAACCCCTACCGCAGTCCTGGCTTCTGCAGCCCCCAGGACAGAGACACTCACTTGGTTCGGAAGTCATCTGCAGCCAGACGGGCATTGTCGATCTGCAGGACAATCCTGGAGTTCTCAATGGTGGCACCAAGAATCTGGAAGGCAGAGACAGTGGTTGGCACCAGTTCAACACACAGGCACTGCCCACTCACTTTCTTCCCAGAAGAGAGAGGGGAGCAAATGAATATACCCCAGCACCCTAGAGACCAAAGCCCTAGCCAACATCTGCCACCCATTGGACCGCTCTCTGGGAGGCCCTGGAAACAGTCCATGCCCGGAAGCTGGGGCAGGAGGAAACACTGGAGCCAGGGGGACTTGGGCGGGGGAGGGCAGGAAGGTAAGCCTGGGGAGGAAATCTCTGAGACCTGTGTGCAATGAAACTCTAAATGGCCTGAAGGGGGTCTATAAACCAGACACAGGGGAGGTTTTGTCTATACCTGCCCCCCCACTGTGCAAAGCACATTTTGCCCCCAGGGAAGAGAATCCCATTTGTTGAGTATCAATTATGTGCCAGGCACTTTGAATCTCATCTTTTATAGCTTCTGGAACCTCACTGCTAGGTCAGTGGGTACTCCTATCTTACAGAGGTGGAAACTAAAGTTTAGGATGATGCCTCATTCAAGTTTACCCCAACCTGAGGTCTTACTGACCTAAGGGGCACATTCACAACAGCCAGCTTATAATTGATTAAGGTAATTGGGTTCTGTTTTTCAAAGAGTAGGTCATCACTCATTAGTCAAGGCACCAGGTGGTGATTGCATAGTTTCGTGTTTTTTTGTTTTGTTTTGAGACGGAGTCTCGCTCTGTTGCCCAGGCTGGAGTGCAGTGGTGCAATCTCGGCTCACTGCAAGCTCCGCCTCCTGGGTTCATGCCATTCTCCTGCCTCAGCCTCCCGAGTAGCTGGGACTACAGGCGCCCGCCACCACACCCGGCTAATTTTTTTGTATTTTTAGTAGAGACAGGGTTTCACCGTGTTAGCCAGGATGGTCTTGATCTCCTGACCTCATGATCCGCCCGCCTCAGCCTCCCAAAGTGCTGGGATTACAGGCATGGGCAACCGCGCCCGGCCGATTGTGTAGTTTTTCAATGCAACAGAATAGGCTACAAAATATCAGAGGGGATTTCTCTTAGTATGGTGAGAATTGTTTCACCCATTTGTGTGTGTGCGTGTGCACACATACACAGAGAGGTGAGGAAAAGAATGCGTAAAATGTACTTATTGTGGCAATTTTTTTTTTTTTTGAGACAGGGTCTCACTCTGTTGCCCCAGGCTGGAGTGCAGTGGCACTGATCACGTACGGCTCACTGCAAGGCACAAGCCACCATGCCAAGCTAATTCCTTTTTTTTCCTTTTTTTTTTTTGAGACGGAGTCTCGCTCTGTGGCCCAGACTGAAGTGCAATGGCGCAATCTCGGCTCGCTGCAGCCTCCGCCTCTTGGGTTCCAGCAATTCTCCTGCCTCAGCCTCCCAGGTAGCTGGAATTACAGGCATGCACCATCACTCCCGGCTAATTTTTGTATTTTTAGTAGAGACAGGATTTTACCATGTTTGCCAGGCTGATCTCGAACTCCTGGGGCTCAAGCAATCCTCCCACCTTGGCCACCCAAAGTGCTGGGGTTACAGGCGTGAGCCACAGTGCCCAGCCCCTGTAGGTCACAATTTTACAAGTGTGTAAAGCACTGTTTTTGTTGGCTGTTGACATCTCTAGCGCTTCCTCCTGGTCTGTGGGTCTGGGTCTATGCCACGAATACAGCACTGGAAAATATTTTGGGTATCTGTGTGTTGGGAGACCCAGCGTGTGCGGCTGTAAATGTTCCATGGCTTCTGATACATTTCTTCACGACCCGATAAATTTCTCCTTCCCCGTGGGTGGAGACCAAGCCCTACCCCTCAGGCCCCTTAGGGTTCCCCTGTAAGAGCCTGTGACGCAGATCCGTTCTTTCCCCGACAGGGAGCTGCCACTGTACCGGGTCCTCCCCAGCAGAGGTTTACCAAGCCTCCCTCCTTTACTCCGCCCAGGGGCCACGACCTGCCCTCCCATTCTTCCTAAACGAATGGGCCCCAGGGCGGGAGAGTGGGAGGAGGCCAAAGCCTGAGAGGGATGAACACCAGACCCTTCCGGCCAGAGAAACGGAATGCAGGAGGCCCCACGCTGCGGTGGCAGAGGGGGCAAGACTGGCCCCGGGTGGACCAGATCACCAAAGCCAAACTCTCGCATCTTCTTGCGGCAGCGCGGCCCCTGGCCTAGACCTCTGGGCACTCTACAGCCAGGTCCCATCTCCTCCCACTCTTCAGGCCTCGCTGACCCGCGTCCCTTCTTCGTCCCGGCGCTCCGACCTTGCCCCCGCCGCCTCCTTGCCCCACCCACTTACCTGCCCTGCCCAGTTCTCCTCCCCTTTCCACCACCCTGGCCTCTACATCCAGCCCCGAGGTCCTGCCACGCACGTCTCCTGTACCCCTTTACTCGGCCCCACCTGTGGACCCTCCCACGTCCTAACGGGCTCCCGCCCGCCGCCCCGCCTGGAACCTCGCCCGGCCCGCGGGGCTGGGTTTCCGCGGCAGGTGCACTGCACTTCCCGCGGCCGGGCCTCCGCCCACCTTGTCCCGCAGGTCCTGGATGGTCGTGTAGTAGTGGCTGTAGTCGCGGGAGGGCCCGGGCCCCTGCTTCTGGTACCAGTCGCGGATCTTCACCTCCAGCTCGCCGTTGGCCGCCTCCAGGGCGCGCACCTTGTCCAGGTAGGAGGCCAGGCGGTCGTTGAGGTTCTGCATGGTGAGCTTCTCGTTGCCCGCCAGCAGCCCGTCGGACGCGGTCAGGACGCCGCCGTAGCCGCCGCCGTAGCCCCCCGAGGAGGACGAGGACACGAAGCGGGCGGAGGACACGGACACGCCGCGGCCGCCGGAGCCCCCGTGTATGCTGGGCGCGCGAAAGGCGACCCCCGGCCCAAAACGCGCGGAGCCGCCGCCCAGGCCTCCGAAGGACGACATGGCCGACGACTGGCGATAGCTGTAGGAAGTCATGGCGAGGCGGAGCACGGACGGAGCCACCCTGGTCTCAGAGGCTGCGATTCGCGGGAGGAGCAGCGAGGCCCTCACCTGGTGCCTTTTATGCCAGGGGCCGGTGGAGGGGGGAAGGGAGGAATGGTGTCAGGGGCGGATATCTGAGCCCTGAGGAATTTGCAGGCTCCTGAGAGCAAATATGGGCGCTCTCCCCATTGGTCAATTCCCTCCCCTCCCAGAGACCAGAGGCCGCTGCCCTCCAGAGCTGCCCCGCCCCGGTCCGCGCAGAAGCTCCGACCCGCACTCCCCCACTCTCGCTCTGCAGACCCTGTTCTGGCCTTTCGCCCATCAGGGACGTACTTAGACACCCCGTCCCTGGAAGGCACATTCTGAGCCTCACTCTTTAAGATCACCCAGAGTTTGACACCACTGGGAATTACAGTCCCTCTGGGGTCATATTCCTACACACCCCTGACCCAGTGATTTTGTTTTTGTTTTTTTGGAGGCAAGTCTCTCTCTGTCGCTCAGGCTGGAGTGCAGTGGTGTGATCTCGGCTCACTGCAGCCTCCACCTCCCGGGTTCAAGCGATTCTCCTGCCTCAGCCTCCCGAGTAGCTGGGGTTACAGGCGCGTGCCACCACACCCAGCTAATTTTCGTATTTTTAGTAGAGACAGGGTTTCACCATGTTGACCAAGCTGGTCTCAAACTCTTGACCTCAAGTGATCCACCCGCCTGGGCCGCCCAAAGTGCTGGGATTACAGGCATGAGCCACTGCGCCCAGCTCCAGTGATTAACCATTGAGAGTGCTCCCTGTTAAGAGCCCCTTACTTGCGATCCTAACCAGCCCGACCCCCACAAAGTGCATTCACAGATTCCTGCACTCCACTGGAGATTACAGCCTCTCAGAACCTGCTTCTTGGGAACACCCACGCCCAACTCCCCTTTTGCCCCCTCTGACAAAGGCGCCGTTTCCCGGATGAGGGCACTTTGAGCTGCACGAACCCAGCCCTCTCAAGACAAAGCTGCCTCACCTGCTGTCGCCATTCAGTGCCCCAGGTGACAATAGTCTCCTGAGAACAGCTGCAGGGAGCGGTTCTGGCAGCTGACACCTTTGCAACACCAAGCTCCAGCCTGATCCCCACTCTGGAACCCTCAAAGCCCACTCGTCCCTGGCCACCAGGATGATCCCCTCCCTTCCATCCCCCAAAGCATGCGTTCATTCAACCACACGAGTATTGGGCTGCTTTAATACTTCCAAGATGAGGAAGCAGAGCCTGGGAGAGGCCAGTAACTTGCCCATGAGGCATTTAGCATCTGCCACTGAAAGGCAAACATAGGATGAATCCCTGCCCTCCTTGTTAGAGGGCTGCTGAATGCATGTCCTCATCCTTGTATAAAGATGAGTGCTTGAATGAGCTGGGCAGAGCGACATAAAGTGCCCGGGCACAAGGTAAGGGTTTTGACAATAGAGGCAGGGCCTTCCTCCCCATGCAGCCCCACCCCTTACTCTGTTCAACAATTCCACCCACCTTTTTGGATCTCTTTGGAGGGCCGTGACGCCTGCCAGGCACTGCAGAGCACTGCAACAGCCTCACCCCAGTTCCTGTCCCCGATGACCCCCTGTCCCCAGAACTGTCCCCATGGTTCCTTCTTGTCCTTATGGCAAAGCATTCACCCAGGCTTGGAACAGAGGCCTTCCTGAGAAGGTGTTAAGGGAGACAGGTCAGTCCCTGCCCATCTCTGGGCCTCAGTTTTCCCTCATGAAAAGAGGGGCAGCCCAGCTCAGCCCTCCTCTCTGTGTATTATCACCTGGGTCACCTGTGACTGGTGGAGACTTGTCTCCAGCCTCGGAAACCTAGGTTCCCAGCAAACTACCTTTTAGCTGCCAACTCATCCTTGAACTGGGGCAGGAAACCCCATAAATACACACCCCTAACCCACCAGGAACCGCTCTGAGCCCTCAGGAAGGCCAGTCTGAGGCTGTTTAACTAGTGAATCAGTTGCAGAAGGACTGAAGGTCTTTGGAGAGCCCAAGAGGGAAAAAGGGGAGTCCAAGACCAGCCATAAAAGCCAGCGCCCTGGGACTGGTCTGCTCTGAGTCATTCCCTTATCTGGCCCTGATGAGGAGGCCTGCTCCTTGTTAGCAGGAAGGGAGATTGGCCAGATAGTTGCCATGCACACCAAGCCCCAATAGGCAGCTCTGTTTTTCTGGCCTGATAGGAGGGTCTGGGGAGGGACTTTGTATTAAAGGGCAAAGAATAGAATCAACAGTTCTATTCGTAAGATTAAGGTGTTCTGAGCTCGCTAACCTTCAGAAGCACTTGGAGTCCCAGGCCCTACTGTAAGACCATAAACAGAAGGACAGTTGACTATAGGGTAGCACAGTTTACAAGGCCTTTTCAGATCTCAATGGATCCTCACAGCAGCCCAGTGGAAAAGGTATTCTTATCTCCATTTTACAGATAAGGAAACAGAGGCTCGGTGAGAGGCAGTAATTTGCTGAAGGTCCACCGCTAGGAGTATCAGATTCCAGCCTCCAGCTTCTTGACCATCAGCCAAGAGTAACGGAGGCCCCGCTCTCCCTTCCAAGGAAGTCTCGGCCCCCAAAACAACTCCTTTGGGTGCCTTTCCTCAAAATCTTATCATGCCAGTGCCAAGGGCAGCCAACCCCAGACTGAACTGTTGGCTAGGCTAGGGAGAATACCTTGTTCCCGCTCTCTGGCCAGAAACAGTGCCTGGCCATGAGGTATGTGGCCTTTGGCACTTTCTGATTCATCAGGAACTCAGGAGAAGAGTCTGTAGAGGCTGCCCTACCCAGAGATGGGGGTCAAGTTGCTCCTCCCATTCAGGAAACAGTGCTCACAACCAGGAGGCTCCTGTCAGCCTCTGGCTTCAGGAGGGCAGAACCTGGTCAGAGGAGAAACCATCCAATGTTCACGTCTCCAGTCTCAGGTCTGGGGGCTGCAGAAGAGGGGTACAGAGAGTCGGAAGTGATGGGTATGGAATGGTAAGCTCAAAGGGATCCCAGGGAGGATCCTGCCCAGCCTTCCCCAACTAGATTCTACAGAACCCCAGCACTATGAGATCCCTGTAGGAAAAGAGATCCCTGTCAAATAAGATCAGCAACTCTGCTCTCTCTGACTCTCTTTTGGAGTTTCACAAGGCACAGTACCAGAAGCCCTGGAAACCTCCGTTCCTCATTTGTCAAATAGAGATGATGCTAATGATGATGAGGAGGAGGATACCTATTTCAGAGGGTTGCTTCAAGTGATAAACATAATGGTGCTTGTAAAAGGGTTATCACAACACCTGGCAAACAGCACTCAAACAGCATTATTATTATTATTATATAATGTTATTGTTATATAGTATTTGTTACTATAATTTTGGCTACAAGTGTTATTGTTTATCTTTCTTTAACCAGTATTTCCCAACTGTACTGGACCATGGAATCTTTAAATATCTATTAATAACCCATGAATTACAGAAAAAGCCAGTCCAGCCCCAGGATGCTCAGAAAGGTAAAGTGACTTTCCTGGGGTCACATGCTGATTCAGCCGACTGAACTGAGGCAGATCTGGGATTCGTTTCTAACTCCTAACACTGAGGCTGAGGCCCTCTCTGCATCTCCACTCAGACATACGCACGAAGCTTCTTACCCTTCAACAGATGCAGGTGGTTCCCAGAGTGGAGAGGTTAAAAGTAGGGGAGTTTTCATCATCCCAGGAGAAACGGGATAGTGATTGGAGACCACAGGAAAGAAGCTGGGGGTGAGAGACCTAGTCTTGGATAGAATGGAATGGTGTGATAATGACAACAAGAATAATGATGACCAAGGTGATAATAATACAGTAGATAATCATAGCCAACATCTACCGGGCCAGGCTCCATGCAAAACACTCTGCATATATTATCTCAATGAATCATGTTAATTAAGTATTATTGTCCCCATTTTACAGTCAAGAAAATTGAGGCTCAAAACGGTTAATACCTTGTATAAGGTCACACAAGTAAGTAGTGGACTGGGTGTTTGAGCCAAAATCTTTCACTCCCTCAAGCCACAGTCCCGATTGCTAATGCTGCCCTCCTCTCATGGGAAAGGGGTCAAGGTGCCTTCTTCTGCTGCCCTGGAGAAAGAGCCACCAAGTTGGGGAAGGCATTGTATCATCTGCCAAGATCCCAACTTGCCCTGCCTGCTCCGATACACAATTATTTGTTTGTTCAGTCAATGGGCCATTCAAGCAAGTTTCCTCCAAGTTGAGCCTAGAAGAGGAGACAGACTCATGTCCATGAGCAAAGCAGAAGGCTCTGTTCATAATGTGGAGGAGAGGAAAGGTAAATGTGTGGGAAACTTCATGAGCTTGCATGTCCTGTCAATTAGTAGCTCCTTACCTGAACGCCCTTCCCTTCCCCAGGGACCACCAGCACGAGGTACTTCCTCACCCGCTCCTCCATTCATTCAGTGAACATGCATCACGCGTGGCTTCTGTGCTACGCCTGCTGCCAGGGGCTGGGGCACAGAAGTAAATACAAACATTTCCTGCCTCTAAGAGGCTGACAATCTGGTAGCGGGGGTATAGAAGTGTATTAGCTTTGGTGAAATGTGGTAGGTTCAATAGCTACATCAATTTTGACTCCTTCCTAAAACCCTGCTATGATATGACAGTTAAGGAGTATTTTAAGAGAATGGAAGAAGAGGTGAGGCACAGTGGCACATGCCTGTAATCCCAGCGCTTTCGAAGGCCGAGGCGAGCAGACTGCTTGAGCTCAGGAGTTTGAGACTGGCCTAGGGAACATGGCAAACTCCCGTGTCTACCCAAAATGCAAAAAATTAGCTGGGCGTGGTTCTGTGCACCTGTAGTACCAGCTACACAGGAGGCTGAGGTGAGAGGATCACTTGAGCTTGGGAAGTGGAGGCTGTAGTGAGCCAAGATTGTGTCACTGCACTCCAGCCTGGGTGACAGAGTGAGACCCAGCTGGAAGGGAGGAAGGAAGGGAGGGAGGGAAGGAAGGAAGGAGGGAGGGCCAAAGATGAGAAATGTCAACAAAAGCTTTAAAGCTCAAAAATGGTAACACAGAAGATGAGAGAAAGCTGAGACCTAGGGTTTGGGGGATTAGGAAGGGGTCAACAGAGGAGACAGCAGGAAGCCCATGAGAGGCAAGCACATTCTCAACAGACTCTAAAGAAGCTCAGGAATTGGGGCACCACAGACTTGGAGAGGAAAATTGGAAGAGGGACCATAAGCAGGGCTGGCTGGAAGTTTCTATCAACAGCACCAGGCCCCCTCCCAGACCCCTACCCAACTAAGGCAGCCAGGGGACCACTTCTCCCCAATTCAGAAGACAGGAGATTTACTTTTCCTGATTAGACTGGCCCACTCACAAAGTTTGATGATGTCAAGTGTAGGGAAGCTATGAGTAAACGAACCTCCTCAAACACATTGGTGGGAGGTGGGTGGTAGTAACTACTTTGCAGGGCGATTTGACAATGTCATCATTTTTTTAACATTCACGCACTTCATGCGCCATCAGTTCCACTCTTCATGTTCACCCGAAAGAAACCCTGGCCGGTGTATTGAGGAAGACAGATAAAAGGATGCCCTGTGCAGCATTGTTTGCTATAGTGCAAAGACACAAACAATCACTAATGGCGGGGAGGCATTCAGTAACTATGTAACATCCTGCTGTGGAGGACTAGAAATTAAATGGAATGAGTAATGACAATGAATAGCAACATTGAAAACCCTAAAGAATTAGTTATTGGGCCAGGCATGGTGGCTCACGCCTGTAATCCCGGCACTTTGGGAGGCCAATGTGGGTGGATCACCTGAGGTCAGGAGTTTGAGACCAGCCTGGCCAACATGGTGAAACCCCGTCTCTAGAAAAAATACAAAAATTAGCCAGGCGTGGCGGTGGGTGCCTGTAATCTCAGCTACTCGGGAGGCTGAGGCAGGAGAATTGCTTGAATCTGGGAGGCAGAGGTTGCAGTGAGCTGAGATAGAGCCATTACACTCCAGCCTGGGTGACAAGAGTGAAACTCCATCTCAAAAGAAAAAAAAAAAAAAAAAAACTCATCCCATCCCGTTGGAGAGCAACATACTTAATATGATAAATTCATGTCAACATACACTCAAAAGATGACTTATTGCTAAGGCTCATATGAATATGTATGAATATATGCATAGGTAAGGAAGAATCTGATTGAAGGATGGTGGCCAATAGGAACCTAAGCTTAATCTCTATGGTTTTAAGTTTTATAAGAATGTATTTGTGTATTTCTTGTTAATTAAAATAAAAATTTCTTAAGTAACACTAAACCATGGACGTTTAGAACTAGCCAAATTTCATATAGTCAATACCCTCTTCCCCTCCCTACACTCACCGCTGACATCACTGTCTCCGCTCATCCACACCAACCCTAGCCTTGAATTGAGAAATTAGAGAGGAAGTTTTGGAAGAGGGAGAACTAGATGTGAGGAGAAGAGAGACCCTGGAAAGGTTTCTATGCTCCTGCCCCCACCCCTGGGTCCGCCAGGCTAGTTTTACTTCTTTATGAAACAAGAAGGCGAAAGAGACAAGACGAACTTCGGAAGAGTGTGAGTACAGGGAGAGCTCCTTGCAGCCGATAACTTAGACCTGAGGAAAGCCCCTCCCACTCTTGCTCTCCAAGGATCCAGGGTCTGGAAGCATCTGAAGTTGGCCCCCCTGGGTGTTCTCACAACAGACAACAAGGCTCTCCCAGGTGGTGGCGTGGACCTGTGGGGCTAAGCTGGTGGCAGAGCAGAGGGTATTCTGTGCAAGACAGCATCCATCTTGTGAGCACATGCGAGGCATTCCCCTGGGGACTTTCTGAAATAACTGGAGGATCTTTAGGGGTGCTGGAGTGGGAGCCACCATGTGGGCCATCAGGCTAGAGCTATTGACCCAGTATTGAGGTATGCCTCAAGCCAATCAATGTGATCAAGTATATAGACGCTGGGAATTATGTCTGCCTGGGGGCATTACAAAGGCATGACCCTTGAGCTAGAAGCTGACAGACCAGTAGGCATTTCTCAGGCAGAAGAGTAAAGAGAATGGGGGCCTGGAAGAGATGAGTAACCGGGCCCAGCTTGGGAGACTACTGGCAATTCAATATGGTTGGGCCATGGCAGGAGGGGAGGGGAGGGGGGCGCTGAGGACAAGGTCAGCTGTTGGGGAGCTGTAAGCAAGACAATGGAAAGTCATTTTCATCAGGGATGGGATGTGGGTTTTGCGTGGCGAATGGGTTGATGTGTCAAGGGAAGCAGGGATGACCAGGGATAAAGAACCCAGTTTAGGGTCTTTTAAAATAGTCCATGCTAGAGACGAGAGGGTCTGAACCTAGCCATAGTGGAGGGCTAGAGAGTAAAGGACAGAGACAAGACCTGCTGTTATGGGAGATGACAAATGGGAGTGATGAAAGAGAGGGACCCTGCACAAAGCACTGCTGTGTGCCAGAGATACTGGCCGAGTGCTGGACAGTCTCAGCTGAGCAAGACCCCCACCACCACCGTCCCCCAGCCCTGGGACCCATGCCATCTCTTGGAGAGCCTTGCTCTCATCCAGATGGGGAAGAATCTTATTCATTGTCTTGAAGAGCCCAGCAGCCAGTACAGGGCAGCGCCGACCACGTCATAAGCAGCCCAAAGCCGCACTCGGGTCAGGAGGCTGATGCTCTCGGGACTTGAGCCTCCCCACAGCCCAGGTCTGGCCATTTCTGCTGCAGCCCATCTCAATGGCTTCCTGAGATGTGGAAACCCAGGAAAGGGGGAGGGCAGGGCAAGTAAGCTAGGTCAGGATGGCCCCTGGTGTTCCTCTCCAAGTCCTCAGGGGAGGAAAAACCAGCCTGACCGGAACCAGGGCAGATGGCGTGGGTGGAGAGGGAGAGCTGAGTCCTGCAAGGAATAGTCCCAGGTCCAGGGGCCAGCTTCCCCAAGGTGCCACATTCCACAGCCTGGGAAGATAAGTGCCTGCCCCCTCCTCACTCCCTCTCCCTGGAGGTGAGTACGTGAGCAGGCTCAGGTTCACTCCACACAGGGAGGCCCCCCCACCGATCTTAGCCAAGGTTGTCTCTCTCAGCTTTTGTCCTGCCCTACTCAATTTGGGCCTCATTTCACCCCTCTGCCCCACTTCAAGCTGTGGCCCATTCCATCTGGACTGGGGCAGGGAGAGTGCCAGACACAGGGCAGAGAGAAGGAAAATGTCCAGGTGCCTGCCCGGATTCCCAGCACCCAGGAGAGGGCACCTGGGTGCTTCCCTGCTCCCTTCTGGCCGACAAACTTCCCTCCCATCGGGATCCTGGTGGGCTGTGGTGGCGATGCTGCCTCCTTCAAGAACAGACTCTGGGCAGTCCCAGTTGAGCAAGACCCCTCCACAGGCAAAATCTTTCCTTTCAAAACCCATCTGATCCCACGACTCCCGAGGGGAAGCTTCAGCTCTGTACTCCCCCTCACCTGAGAAGGTTCCTGTCCAGAAATTCAAATTGTCCTCCTCGGATGCAGGGGTCTTGGACACTGTGAGCACTTTCACTGAACACCTGCTGTGTGCTGGAGGCCACCTCCACCCGGCGTTGGCCAGAGCATCCTCCCTGCCTACCTGCCCCCTTCCTTTACCTGGATGGCAGCCATGCCAGCTCCTCTCAGTTCCACTGGCGTGGCTGTCTTCTCCCTGATATGTCCACCCTGACCCGCTCAGGCTGGGTCAGCATTCCCACCCCCACCCATTGCCCAGCACATACCACAGCTCTGCGTCCTCATCTAGACGTGGAGCTTCTGTATCTAGTCTGCGCCAGGGCTGACTCCAGCACTAGGAAACATTTAATGATTATTTGGCAGAACAGAGCATTCTCCTGAAGCCCTTTTATTTTTTTTTCATTTAACACCAATTATGGTCCACCCTCTATGTGCCAGGCACCTTCTAGACTCTGGGCTTCAAGAGCAGGGCAGCCTAAAGCTGCCTGCCCTCCTGGGGCTTTCATTTGGGGTAGTGGACAGAGTAGCAAAGCCAGGGAGGGGGTCAGCAGGGAAGGCCATTGAGGGGTGGTCAGGGAAGGCCTCTCTGAGGAGGTGACGCATGAACAGAGACCTGAATGAGGCAAAGAAGCCCTCAGATCCCCAGGGAAGATTATTCCAAGCCAAGGGCACAGCAGAGGCAAAATCCCTAAGGAAGAGGGAGCTTGGTCTGTTCAGGCAACACCAAGCAGGCCCAGTGGTTAAGATGGGTGAGCCAGAATGAGAGTGTGCAGGAGATGAGCCCAGGGGAGGCCAGGACAGAGCACTTGGTGTCTGCAGTCTAATGGAGGCGCTGGCTTTTATCCTGAGAGTAATGGTGCTTTGAGCACACAAGCACTGGGACACCTTCCCCACCCCTGGCTGCTCCCTGTGGAATAGACCGTGGGGCCCAGGGAGCTGGAGATCTAATAAGAGGCTCTAACGAGTTCAGGTGAGAGACATTGGGGGCTTGTTCTGGGGAGACATCAGAGGACTTCAGGAACAGTGGCCTGGTGCAAGGGATATCCCGAGGGCAGAGCCAGCAGGTCAGGCTGATGATTCATGGGGAGGACAAGGGAAGGAGAGAATCTTGCATGGCTCCTGGTTGAGGTGTGAGCCTCCCATTTGCACTGAGGTCAGGAAGCTGATCTGGGACGGTGGTTTATCTAATCCGCCTCCAGGAAAGGAATCACACCTGGGGCCCTCCTAGATCTGTGTTGGAAGGCGTCCTGGCAGAATTAGGTTCTACTAACCAAGCAATGACTGTACCCCAATCTCTGCCAGCACTGATGCCCGCTGAGAGACGGGAAGGACAAGGGCTGTGTCCACCTGGGCCCTGCCTTCACAGATGGAGCCCACAGTTAGGGGTTGGTATGAAAGAGGTGACTTTCTTTTTTTTTTTGAGACAGAGTCTTACTCCATCACCCAAGCTGGAATGCAGTGGCGCAGTCTTGGCTCACTGCAACTTCTGCCTCTTGGGTTCAAGTGATTCTCCTGCCTCAGCCTCCTGAATAGCTGGGATTACAGGTGCCTGCCACCACACCTGGCTAATTTTTATATTTTTAGTAGAGGCAGGGTTTCACCATGTTGGCCAGGCTGGTCTCAAACTCCTGACCTCAAGTGATCCACCCACCTCAGCCTTCCAAACTGCTGGGATTACTGGCATGAGCCACCGCGCCCAGCCAAGAGACAGATGATTTCTAATGAAGATCTGTTTTCCACATTTTCAAAAAAGCAGCAGTGAGCATGTCTCACCTCTAGCATGGGTTGAGGGGAGTGCTTATTATTTTCAATTCTGACTCATTCCAGGCTCCACTGGCTTTAGGCTGGCAAGCAGGCCTTGCAGACTTGGGGGAGGGGTGGTCAGGTTAGTGAGTTTCTGAACCAGGTAAGCAAGGGGTTGGGGGAGAATGGGCATTCCTAACAGCAGCTGGAAGGAGCTTCAGAGCTGTTCTGGAGACAGGATGCTGAGGACTTGCTCATCCCGGTTCCAACCGGCTGCAGGATAAACATTCATCAGGCAGAAACCACAGAGAATCGCATAGCGAGATGGGCTGCCAGGAGCTGGGAACACCAGGAATGCCTGGGCCTGGGGACTCAGGGAGAGACGAGGGAGAACAGGGGAGATCCCCTTTGCCCCAAGGAAGAGCAGCTGACGCCTGATCCCATGATAGGGGCCTGGTATCTGAAGGGCTTTTTGAAGTCAGTTGAAAAGGAACACCACCCCACCTCAAAGACACACACACAGAGTATTAACAGAAGACAAAGCCTCACCGGCTCCTTTAGGCCTCTCACGTCCATTCCAGGCAGGAACTACCCAGTGCCAGCATCAGCCCTCAGCAGGCTGCCCAAGCACCGGCCCGAGGCCTACCAGCCATGCCAGCACCAGGGAGGCACGGGGGATGCACCAAGGAACCACAGTGCCAGGAAGCATCTTCTGCCCTCCCCTGGCTCAGTCCTGCCAAGACCCTTCCCCCTCCAGTGGAATGTGCTGGAGTTGGAGAGGAAAGTGCTTCCTCCAAAGTCCTTGCCTGGGATTAGGGCTGGAGCCTGTGGGGATGAGAAGATCCACCAGAGATATCTGTCCTCGCTGGGTAAACATACAATGAGGACCTGGCACACAAAAACCAAACAAACACCTCCCAACAGGGAGATCCGTGTCTGGAGCTTCAGAAGAAAGGGCTGGAGCATGGGGAGAAGAGAGGAGGCTTCACGAACCCCAAGTTTCCCAATCCTGCCATGTCCGTGTTACCTCATCCTTATCCTCACCTTGACTGCTAAGAAACATAGTAAGCATCTTCTTGGCCACGCACAGTGGCTCGCACCTGTAATCCCAGCACTTTGGGAGGCGAAGACAGGTGGATCACCTGAGGTCAGGAGTTCAAGACCAGCCTGACCAACACGGCGAAACCCCATCTCTACTAAAACTACGAAAATTAGCTGGGCATGGTGGTGGGTGCCTGTAATCCCAGTTACTAGGGAGGCTGAGGCAGGAAGAATTGCTTGAGCCTGGGAAGCAGAGGTTGCAGTGAGCTGAGATAGAGCCACTGCACTCCAGCCTGGGCAACAGAGCAAGACTCTGTCTCAAAAAAAAAAAAAGAAAAGAAAAAGAAACATAATAAACATCTAAAAGCCCAGCAAGATGATTTAGACAAAACTCCTACATTTGTAGCATGGGGGCATAGAAATCTTCTAGCCCAGAGATTTTCAAGCCTCACCTGCTGAGCCCTAAGCATAGAGGTGGGAGCTGAGCAGATCTGCTGTGACCACCCACACTCACACACACACACCTCACACAGTATTCACACCTACTCACACATACACACACACGCATACACATGCTCACACATACACTCACACACTCCCAGTCCTTCTCACACATGCACTCACACTGGTTTTATGTACTCGGCTTTCTGTGAGATTTTGCTTCAGCAAAGATTCTCCCTCTTTTAAAGCCCAAACACGTGCTTTAGCCTACCTCCAGCAGTTTATATAGGTCAGAAAACTGAGAGAGAGTGGGGCCTCAGCCTGCCTAAAGTCCCACAGTTGGTGTCCTGCTCAGCAGAAACCAGCAGACAGGTGCCCTGGAGCCAGGATGTCTGTCCCCAGGGGACGACCTGAGCTCCGGGAAGAGAAAGAGGTAAACACTGTAGGCTCCTGACAAAGACAGGAGGCAGGCCAGGGTCAGAGGAGGGACATAGACCCGGGGCTGTTGGAGCTCAGACGGAGGGCACCCTGAGTGAGGGATCAAGGCCTGGGTAAGCAGGGAGGGCGCCCTGGAGGAGGGGGCCCTGCACAGCCCCAGGGTAAGCCACAGTAAATTGTGCCTGGAGTGAGGACATGGAGGTGGCAGATAGTGGGAAGTTCCAGTAAAAAAGAAATCTTATAAAAACAGGCCAAATGTATTGGCCTCTTCCTCTATGCCTAATTCTGTTCGAGTATGTGGCATCCATGAACTTGTTTAAATCATCAAAACTCCCCTATGCTGTGGACACTGTCATCACTCCCATTTTGCCAACCAGGAAACTGAGGGCTACTTGCTTAATCTGAGTTTGGTAAGGCACAGGGCTGGGATTTGAACTCACAAGGTCTGGGCCTGCACCATGCAGTCTAACCACTGTGTCAAAGGAAAACCGGGGAGCAGAGGCTGCAGAGCTGGTTCGAATCAGACAACAAAGGGCCTAGCAGGACAAGCCACCAGATTTGATTTTTTATTTTTTTCCTGCAGAAGCCAACAGTGATTGTCTGAGCCAGGAGGTGACACATGCAAAGTACCAGGTGAGTCAGACAGCAGGTGCAGGAAGCCCTGAGGCTGGAAACACAGGGCTATCGCCCAGCTGGGTCAACAGCCCTGTCCCAGCACCCCCTCACTCCTTACCTCTGCCGCACCCACCATCATCGCCTTATCACCTCAAGACCGAAGGACCACAACCGCCTCCCCTAGAGCTGACCTCCCCCAGCAACTCACCCAACACCAGGCTCATCTGTCTCAAGCCAGCTTTGATCAAATCCCTGCTCACAAATTCTCAGTCAGCCTGTTCTTTACAGCAGCAACTCGCCGTGTGGTCCTTCCACCCTCAGGACAGAACCCATGGAGAGGGGAGCCAGGGTTACTGAATCGAGTCTTTGTGGATGAACCTGAACCTTTAATAAGTCTGAATTTTTAATAAGTTCTCCAGGTGATTCTGAGGCTCACTAAAGTGTGAGAACCCCTAGCCTAAAGCATGAGATCCATGAGATATGGCAGAGGCACAAAGATGGAGGGCACCCTGAGTGAGGGAGCCAGGCCCAGGTAAGCTGAAAGTGGGTAAGCTGAAAGCAAGATAAAGTGGCTGAAAGAAGCCTAGTCATGGGCCATTTACCTGCTAACAGAGGAAGTCCACGTTAGCATAACTAAAAAGTAAGACACCTAGTTTTGCTGCTTTCTGTCTGGGTGACCCTGGGCACAGGTGATCAAAGCCTCACTTGGCATAGCTGCCAAATTGCCGAGAACTGTAAAGGTCTAAAATTTTACTCTTTTTGCAAGTTAAAAAGTTGTCCTGCCACAGTTTTATGGATTCTGGCAGAAGACACGAGACCCTGGGTCAGAGACAAAGACTTCATTACTCATGGCACAGCAAGAAACTTGAGCTTTATGTTTCAAAGAGCTGTAGGTTCAAATCCCAGCTCTGTGCCTTACTAAACTAAGCTTAAGCAAGTAGCCCCCCACCCCAAGTACCATGAGGACAACACAAAGCTTGACTCTAGTGGATGCTATACTACCTATACAATGGGTTTTGTATCACAGCTGAGGAACTCCACACTTTGGGGAACCAAATTTTTTATAATGGGCTGCAAGAAAACCTGTTTGATCTTTGCTCCAGAGAGAGATATTGTTTATTATTATACAGAACAGTAAAAAAAAAAAAAAAAAAAAAAAAGAAAGAAAGAAAGAAAAGAAAAAAAAAAAACTGCCTCTTTTCCAGAGGAAGATGTCATCTCTATCTTCCAAGGAAGTTTACTAACACATCCTTGAAAAGGCAGACCAGAACAGGCCAGGCGCGATGGCTTACGCCTGTAATCCCAGCACTTTGGGAGGCTGAGCCAGTGGATCACGAGGTCAGGAGATCGAGATCATCCTGACTAACACAGTGAAACCCCGTCTCTACTAAAAAAAATACAAAAAATTAGCCGGGCGTGGTGGTGGGCACCTGTAGTCCCAGCTACTCGGGAGGCTGAGGCAGGAGAATGGTGTGAACCCGGGAGGCAGAGCTTGCAGTGAGACGAGATCGTGCCACTGCACTCCAGCCTGGGCGACAGAGTGAGACTCCGTCTCAAAAAAAAAAAAAAGAAAGAAAAGGCAGACCAGAACAAAAGCTGTCAGTGCCTCTGATTGCAAGATGTGCAGAAATATAAGAGATCCACAGACAATTGCCTCCCCAAACAAATGGGTATATCAATATTCATCTCTCATGAAGGTAACAAGTTTTAAATCAGGTAATGTGAGAGAAAGTTCCTGGAAAAATGAGGACAATTACAATATGAGGAGATAAGAAGATTGAGGCAATTAACTAGAGTGAAAGTGGAAAGTAATAAACTGGGAACCTCTTGCAACACAATTTATGGAGATAATAAAGCAGGAGGATATTCAGGGACCCAAGGTTATATCTTTAATATATATAAAGGGCTTCCACAACTAACTAAGTAAGAAACCAAGAACCCTGCAGGAAAAAGGGCAAAGAATATGAGCAAACAGTTCCCAGAAAAGGAGCTACGAGTTGCATTTAGACTTATGAAAACGTTCAACCTTACTTGAGAAGAGAAATGCAAATTTAGAGTACCACGAAATCCCATGATTTACATGTCAGATTGGTAAAGATAAAAAGGTTTGCTGGCCGGGCGCAGTGGCTCACGCCTGTAATCCCAGCACTCTGGGAGACTGAGGCGGGCAGATCAAGAAGTCAGGAGATCGAGACCATCCTGGCTAACACGGTGAAACTCCGTCTCTACTAAAAATACAAAAAATTAGCCGGGCATGGTGGTGGGCGCCTGTAGTCCCAGCTACTTGGGAAGCTGAGGCAGGAGAATGGCAGGAACCCGGGAGGCAGAGCTTACAGTGAGCCGAGATAGTGCCACTGTACTCCAGCCTCGGCGACAGAGCAAGACTCTGTCTCAAAATAAAATAATAAAATAAAATAAAATAAAAAGGTTTGCTAACTTACTATGTGTTGGGAATATGGGGAACTTGTTTGCTAACTTACTATTTGTTGGGAATGTGGGGAACTTGTTTGCTAACTTACTATTTGTTGGGAATATGGGGAACTCGACACGCCACACATTGCTGGTAGTATAAGGTCTATGAACAGTCATTTCCAATATGTATCAAAATCTTAAGCCAGGTATGATAGCATGCACCTGTAGTCCCAGCTACTCAGGAGGCTGAGGTGGGAAGATTGCTTGAGTCCAGGAGTTCAAGGCTGCAGTTAGCTGAGATTGTGCCACTGCACTCCAGCCTGGGAAACAGAGCAAGACCCTGTCTCAAAAAAAAATTTTTTTTAATATAATTCTTTGACCTATCAATTTCTCTCACAGGTGTTTCTCTTTCAGACATATTTCTGCACATGTGCCAAATGACATGAAGTACTAGGAGGCTCACTGCAGTATTATTTATAATAGCAAAAGACCAGAAATGCCTAAATGTTCATTATATGATACATACAATAAATACATATGGTAACTATGCAATAGAATACTGTGCCACCATCAAAAAGAATGAGTCAGTTCTATATAGTATTGATAGGAAAGATGTTCAAAGTATTTTATTAAATGAAATTGTAAGATGGTACAGTAATGTAGACAGTTTGCTATTATTTTTATGTGTGTGCCAGGGAAGAAGATATGCACATCTATGCATTGGGTTTTTTAGAAGGATACATTTAGAAGGTAAATGCATTGGGTTTTTTAGAAGGATACACAAGCAAGTGAGGTAGCAGGGGATGCTTCTGGGAAGGGAGCTAGGAGACTGAATTCAAAGAATGGAGAGACTAATGTTTTGCTGAATATCCTTTGTACTTTTAAAATTTTGTACTGAACTATGTATCTATCACTTCTTCCCAAATATATATATATTTTGTACTGAATTTTGCATGTATTTCTTCTTCCAAAATGTGTATATATATAAAATGCATGTACTACTTCTTCTCAAATATATTTATATATATAATATATTATATATTATGCAGAATTATATATTACATATAATACATAATATATATAACGTAATAATTTTGTATTACACATTATATAATATATATTACATGTATATTGGGAAAGAATTAATACATGCATTATATATATATATTTGGGAAGAAATAATACATGCATAATTTAGTATAAAATTATATATCTGTAAAAAAACTAAACCTAACTTGGGCATTCATATCTGCCAAGAAGTTTGGGGGGGTGCTGGGACCCCAGACCTGGGCCCTGCGGGAGCTCACAGCCTCAGCCTCTCTGGATCTGCTGGCTGCAGATGGCCACTCTGAGCAGTTTCTTGCTTTGCCCAAAGCCATGCCCAGGAAACACCATTCATTCCCTCATTCACTCGTGTGCTGTGCATGGGCTCTGAGTCAGGCCCTATGCCACATGCAGAATTCAGAGACAAAAGAGACTCAGGCCCGGTCCCCAGCAAACTCCCAGAAGATGGGAAAGGGGAGAATGGGGGAGGGAAAGATCTACACAAATAGCGACAAAACAGAGGCCCAGCAGTATAGTGTAGCAGGTAAGATTAATAAGTGACCATGTAGCAAGGCAGTGACAGGCCTGGCCTTTGAAAAGAACCACGCCTTGGGGTGAGAGCCACTCATTAGCCAGGCCTAGGTATTCACCTCCCTAAGCTCCAGTTTCCTCCCCTATAAAACATGGAACATAATCACACCAGTGTGGCATGTGGTTTAGAGCCCGGGCCCTGGAGCCAGGGTGGCCTGGGTTTGATTCACAGAGCCACCATTTTATTTCAAATCCATGTCATGCAATGGCCGTTACCTCACCTGTCAGAACCTCAGTGTCCCCGCCTCTGAAATGAGGCTAATAACACCAACCTCAGAGGGCTTGCGGGGGAATAAATGAAAAATCAGGTGTGAAGCACAGTATCTGGCACTCCATAAAATCAGCAGCTATTATCAGCAACGTGAAGGTTAAATGGGATGTGTCAGTCATCACCGCAGGGCACAACCACTCAGCAGGTGTGGGCTGGGAAGAGCTTTTTGTTCTGTTTTTTGGGTTTTCTGTTTTTGTTTGTTTGTTGAGATGGGGTCTTGCTCTGTCACCCAGGGTAGAGTGCAGTGGCACAATCCTAGCTCATTGCAGCCTCAAACTCCTGGGCTCAAGTGATCCTCTTTCCTCAGCCTCCTCAGTAGCTAGGACTACAAACATGCACTACCATGCCTGGGCCAATTTTTTTTTTTTTAGAGACCTGTTCTTGCCATGTTTCCCAGGCTGGTCTTGAACTCCTGGGCTTAAGCAATCTGCCTGCCTCGGCCTCCCAAAGTGCTGAGGTTACAGGTATGAGCCACCATACCTGGCCAGATGTGGGTTTTTATAAAAGATTTTGTGAGAGGATAGGCACAGTGGCTCACACCTAAAATCTCAGCATTTTGGGAGGCAGGTGGACTGCTTGAGTCCAGGAGTTCAAGATCAGCCTAGGTAACATCTCTACAGAAAACGATCAGGACATGGTGGTGTGTGCCTGTAGTTCCAGCTACTCGGGAGGCTGAGGTGGGAGGATTACCTGAGCCCACGAGGTTGAGGCTGCGGTGAGCCATGATCACACCACTGCACTCCAGCCTGGGTGACAGAGTGAGAGCCTGTCTCAAAAAAAAAACAAAAAAAAAAGATTTTTGTGGGAGTTTCTCACTGCTCCCTGTGCAGTGGGGTGGAGGGAAGGGGAAAGTGTTCTTCCAAAAAGCTGAGACTTGAAGAATGAGGAGCGGGAAGAAAAGGGCTCGGGTGGTGGGTGTTTCTGGCACAGGGAAAGCTGTGGGAAATGGCCTGGCCAGGTGAGACAATGCTGGGAGTTCCGCGAGCAGTTCAGTGTGTTGGAGGCGTTAACACTGGGAGAGTCGGAGGCCTGGAGGCTGGGGAAGGCAGGGGAGGGGACCACTGCTGCCTGCGGGCCGGTTGGCGGTGGGGGTGTGGGTGGATAAGAGACAGGCCAATGGAGGGCCTCATGGAGGGGACAAATGCAAGGGTCTGACTCACCATGCAGGTCCTGAATAAAGCCGTGCTGGGCCTGGAGAAGGGTGGGTCGGGGAGGGATGGACACTGAACAGCAAGGCTCACCTCACATCCAGGAGGCCCCCCGCCAGCCCCACCATGCCACAGGCACTGACAGTTGCCACTCAGCCTCAGAGGCCAACTGCATTTATTTGGAAATGGAGCAAGGCACTGGCCATGTCCAGGCTGGCTTTCCAGCCCTGTCCCCCAAAATCACAGTCTTCCTGCAATTACTCACAGGTGCTGGCCAATAGTGCTTAGGTTCTCAAATGCCTGCCTCTACTCAGGCTATCCTATCCACCTGCAGGGTCCTTCCCCTCGGCCGTCACAGGTTGAAACTCTGCCTCTTCACCATTGCCTGGAGTAGACAGAATAATGGCCCTCCAAAGATGTGCCAATCAGAAACTGTGAGCATGTACCTTCCATGGCAGAAAGAGACTTTGCAGATGTGATTACATTAAGGATCTTGGAATGGGGGCTGGGTTATCCTGGATTATCCATTGAGTCTAAAGTAATCACAAGGGTCCTTGTAAGAGAGAGGCAAGATGGTCAAGGTCACAGAGAGGAGTTGGGACTGTGGAAGCAGAGGTCAAAGTGAGGCACTTTGAAGGAGGAAGATCCCACAAGCCGAGGAAGGCAGGCAGCCCCTGGAGGCTGGAAGAGGCCAGGAGACAGATTGTCCCGCAGAGCCCCTAGAAGGAAAGCATTTCTGATGACACCTTGATTTTAGCCCATAAGGCCCATTACAGACTTCTGACTTCCAGGCCTAGAAGATAGTAAGTTTGTGTTGTTTTAAGCCACTGAGTTTGCCACCACTTGTTACAGCAGCAACGTGGGACTCATACATCGCCTCTTCCTTCAGGCCTTTGTGATCCCTGGCACTCGCTCTTCCTCCTCTGAGCCCCTCTGGTGCTTTACCTGACCCTCTCCCAGGCACTGTCCTCTCCCTATATGGGTGAGAATTCATTGGCTCTTATCCCCTCTACCAGCCAGCAAGCCCCTCGAGGCTGGGGTCTGGCTCATATTTGTGCCCCCTTGCCCAGCCACTGGTTGTGCTGATAATTCTCCCTGGATCCTTAGATCTACTCTCCACCTTCCTCTGCCCTGCTCCGTACCTGGAAGGATGATCCCTGCGTCACTGACTCCCTTCCCTCCAACTGCCCCATTGGAATCAGCCATCCATCCGTAGGCAGCAGCGGAAGATGGAGAACAGGAAGAAAGGGGCCTGTGTATCTATCCCCCCACCTCTCCTTGCCCAGCCATGGTTCTGGCTGCAGCTGCTCGCTCTAAGGCTCCTGCAGGGCAGCCCTCCCCTGGCCACGCACCCCTCAAACTCCCTTTTCGCATCCCTCAGCTTCCCACTGCTCTGCTCTGGGCTGTCTGATCCTGGCTGCTCCTGTCCACACCTCCAGAAATAGTTCCCTCTCTATACACGGTCAACCCTGACAGTCCGTCATATTCTGTGGGGCTCCTGGTGGATGCAGATGTGGCTGATCATCTACGTGGACAGCCAGGTGCAACATGCCTGGCAGATGTGTGGACACTGCTTCGGTCTGTCTGTCTTAGATGGTGGCTGGCTGGGAGGGGCACTCCTCATCCCCAGCAAACAGGCAGGAAGAAAGGCGTTGGCACTGACCAGGAGGGGCCGTGAGCAGGACAAAAAGCAGCCAGACCCTCACCCCGTCTCTTCCCACACAGACCCACACGCTGACAGGTCCCGGGACACATTTCTCCTTCCGCCCACCCTCACCCCTAGGGAGCTCCGGGCAGCGCAGAGGCGGGGCGAGTGGGACTGCAGGGTGCCATGCCTTGGTCCCAGAGGGCTGCCTCCCTTCCTGGTAGGTCTGTGCCTGGTGCTGCCAGGCCCGGCCCAGGCTCCACACTCCTTCCCCTTCACACCACAATCTGAGCTGGTGAGTGACTCATCCCACCGTCCTCCTACGTGCCCCGTCCCTGACCCCACCACTTGGACTCTCTTGGCTCCATCTCTGCACTGGCTCACAGCAGCAAAAGCATGTCCACCCCCACGCCCTGCACCACAGACTAAGGCAGCTCACTGCACCTCAACGAGGAAGAGCCAGGCTCTGGCATTCCCAGCTTGGATCTCCAAGGAGGTGGCTGTACTGACACGTGGACAGGGCCCCATGGCCCCCACATTGACACACTGGATCAGGCAACTCTGCTGTCTCTTGACATCCATGATGTCCACTCCTTACAACAATTGGGATTACTGCCCATTTTACAGATGAGGAAACTGAGGCTCGGGGAGGTTACATGACATGGCAGGTGGTAGTGGAGCTGACTCCAAAGGCTCCTGCCTTCCTCTGTAGCATCTCCCCCTCTACCCTGAGCCAAACGCCGAGGAGCCATGAGTCGTGTAGGAAAGGGCTTGGGCACTGGCTTGGCGGTCCAAAGCCCTGAAGCCAGGCTCCGCTTTTCATCAGCTGGCTGACTTCGGGCAAGCCCTCGGCCTCTCTGAAACTGTTTTCCAGTCCATAACAGGAACAGGGATCCTGCCCTGCCCACCTCACCCGGTATTCAGAGGCTCAGAGAGAAGAAGCAGCGTCTGCAAAGTGAAGTCTGGGGGAGGTGGTTGTGGGGTGCGTCAGCAGCCCGCCACCGGAGCCCGGAGAGAGGCGGTGATGTCCGTTTTGGAGCCAACCTCGGCTCCGGACAGGGCAGGCTGCCGGCCACAAGGTCCTGTCTCTGCAAGCTCCCCAGGCGGGTGCAGCTTCCTTTGTCCTCAGACTGAACATCTCCCTCCGCCACCTGTGCGGGAGGAGCCCAGGGCTTCGCCAACTCGGCGCCACAGCGCCTCCTGGAGGCCGCGCGGGGACTCGCCAACCTGCCTGCAGGCGGGCTCCCTCCTACCGCCTCCCTCTGCACCCCTGACCCTGCTCAATGCTGTGTGAGAGGAACGGTCAGAGGGAGCCTGCCTGGGCAAAGGCAGGCCCCAACACTCCGGGCTGCTCCCTGGCCTCCCTACAGCAACAAAGGGACTTTGGGCTGAGAGCAATACAAGAGAAAGAGCCCCAGGAGGGCTGGAAGTCCAAATGCTTGCATTCTACCTTTGTGGCCCTGGGCATGTGTCTTCCCCTCTCTGGGCCACAAAAGAGTGGAGGAGGCCACCTCTCTAAGGAAAGAGAGCTCCGCTCCCAGCGCTAAAACTGTGGTTTCTCTGACACTCAATTTCCTGGCGTGTAACATGGCCACAAGGGGCCGCTGCAGCCACAGCTGTGAAGGAAACAGTTCACACCTTGCTATATGGTTCATGGATAGTTCATGGGGTTTTATAGGCTCTTGTTCATTTCCACAAAGTCTTCCCTGGACTTGACAAACTTTTCCTCTGAAAATTCCAAAGTGTAACCAAGAAGGGAAGGGAAGAGAAGAGAACCAAGAGAAAGGCAAAGAGGATTTTATTTTGTTCGTGTTTGGACCTAAGAGAAAACCAGAAAGATTTCCCCTGCGGCTGAGGTGAGCCACAATATTGGAGAGAGATAGGAAAGGCCCCTCGGGGAGAAAAAAGCTTGGGGAATGCAGATCTCTCTTTAAGATTGATGACTTTCTGAATCATAAATTAGTAGAGCCAGAGAGTCCTCAGCCCTCGCCCCATTCCTTTATCAGTCACACTTGCGCAAGCACTGGCCTCTGCCTCTCCTTGCAGAAGTGACTTGTTTACGAGTTAGTACAGCTAGTTCCTGCCTGACTGAACCACTGTCATCTGAGAATTGAGGGTCAAAGTTGGATCTTCCCAGCTCAGCGGAGAAGCCTTCTCTAAACACAGGAGGGGTTCAGCTGGGTAGGTTGTTGCAAAGAGAACTCACTTCAGAGCCAAGTCAGCCAGCCCCTGTCACTTAAAAGCTATGTGACCTTGTGCAAGTCATTGAACCTGTCTAAGACTCAGGATACTGAGAGAGCAAGACCTTCCTCGAATTGCCGAGGTGAGAATTAATGAAATAGTCTGTCTAACATGCCTGGGACCTACCAGAAGCTCAGCCAGTGGAGTCATTAAATTTTGTCTTTATTATTAGCAATACAGTTCTCGTAGCACACATTGCAAAGGATCGTGTACCAAGCTCAGGGGCACAAGGTATGTGATCGCGAGGACAGCAGAGAAAACAAGGTGCGATGAACTGGCAGTAGGCATTTGTCGGGACAATGACAGGGCCCTGTCCTGATCAGGGGAAGGATCAGGGGAAAAGGAGATACTGGGGGGCTGGGAGGTGGGGATGGAGGACGGGCACTGTCCCCACGACTCCGCATGCTCAGCTTCTGCAGTCCCAAGTACAGACCCAGCTCTGTTTCTCCTTGTCCCATTCTGCCTAAGGGCTGGAGCTTCTCAGAAACTCTGACAGGACATGTGTCCATCTTCAGTGGGGACCCTCCCCCTCCTAGAAGTCCCCCGTCCAGCTGGGGAGGACAGGTCAGGGTGAAGGCAGCAGCCACCCAGCAGCCTCCATCAGAGATCATCAGCATTTCCCACCATGAATTCAGCAGCGCTTCTCGTGGTCAAATCCATAGGTGATTTCTGGGTTCTGTAGCCTCCTCTTGGAAACTTACCAAGCACTTTAAGCAAACAAAAGCTTTGGCCAGGTGCAGTGACTCATGCCTGTAGTCCCAGCACTTTGGGAGGCCAAGCCCAAAAGCTTTGAGAAGTCCTGCAAAAACAAAAAAAAAAAGGTTTGGTTTGTTTATCTGCATGTTTTCCACTGGATTTGATCACAAGAGTTTTGTCTGGGGTTATTTTATATTAATTAACACCCCAGGGAACATACACTGGAAAATCCAGGGGCCCAAAGAACTCAGGATAGAGCTCCAGTTAAGAACAGTTATGTTCCAGACCAGCCTGACCAACATGGTGAAACCCTATATCTACTAAAAATACAAAAAATTAGCCGTGTGTGGTGGCATGTGCCTGTAATCCCAGCTACTGGATCACCTGAGGTCAGGAGTTCGAGATCAGCCTGGCCAACATAGTGAAACCTCATCTCTACTAAAAATACAAAAAATTAGCCAGGTGTGGTGGTGGGTGCCTGTAATCCCAGCTACTCGGGAGGCTGAGATGGGAGGATCACTTGAACCGGGAGGTCAAGGCTGCAGTGAGCCAAGATCGCACCACTGCACTCTAGCCTGGGTGACGAAGTGAGACTCCACCTAAAGTTTAAAAAAAAAAAAAAAAAGAACTAGTATAAAGGGGATGCTCTCAGCAAGCATCCCCTGCCCCAACTTTTTGTACCTCAAACATGACTATTTGCTGTGGATTCTGAATTTGCTATTTGCTTTGTTTCCTTTGTATTTTGCAGTTTTCTATTAGGGCTAACGGAAGTTCCTTTGGGAAAACCCCAGCATGTGTTAGCTATGCCGAGGGGAATGGAGGGAAGGAACTTGCTTTGTTCTCATTTTGGCCTGAGAGGAGGGAGAACAGTAGGACCCCTGAGGCTTGGGGACTGGCGTGGCCCGAGATGGATGTGAGACCCAGGGGCAGAGAAAATGCTAAGAGTTTTTTGGACCATGGATTTTCCATGACCCAGAAAGTCAGTGGAGCCCGCCCTCCCTGGTGCCCTCATTCCTTCATTGCCACCGCATTTGTTCCACACACTGAGGACTCTGGTGAGGAAACTGAGGCCCAGAGACAAGAAATACCTGGGACAGAGACTCACTGTTCATGGGTAGCTGCTTGCTTTCCAAGAAGACATTTCCAGAGCTTTCCTGCTCGTGGGAGGTGTCTGTAATTGCTTTAGACAGCATGAGGCAAAGAGGGTGGGCATGCAGCTCAAACCCACTCAGATCCTTTGTCAGCTGAGTTATGTCATCTCTCTGAGCCTCAGTTCCCCATCTGGGAAGCTGGTGGTAGTGAGAAATAAGGAAGATGACTTCTGTACAGGCTTGCCACCGTCCCAGGACAGACGAGGCCCAGCTGCCATACAGAGGAGGTAACAGCATGAAGCGGGGTCAGGGGTGCAGAAGGAGGCGCTAGGAGGAAGGGACAAATTAGGATAGAGGCTGTTGTCCACAGAGCACACTCCTTGGGGGGAGGAGGGACCCAACACAGACACAGCTCACTCAGGTCAGGGCAGGAGCCTCTGAGGTGGGTGGGGGGGTGTGAAGGGGTCGTGGGAGCTCGTAAGCAGGGACACGCCCCCGCCCTGGAGGTTACTCAGTGGGGCTGGGAGTTTGGCAGGTGGTGCTCCTCAGTCCAGTGCTGCTTCCGTGGGTTAGGATGAAGACCCGTCTTCTTGCCTGTGTTCTCCTGCACAAGGGGCTTATCCAGAACAAAAGCTGTGGGTAGTTCCTAGCCAACACGTTCTCCTCCCCCACTGCAGGGCTAGAAAAAGGTGAAAACAAAGGGGACACGTGCTTCTCTGTGGCTCTCGGGGTACAGTTCAGTCTCCCCACTATGAGCAAGTCCTCCACAACTGACCCCCTGCTCCCACCAGCACCCCGTTATCCCTCATCAGCCCCTCCTTGCCCTCTGCACAGTAGCCCCAGGAAGTTCAAGTTCCAGCTCCTCCAGTGGGCCACTTTCAGTCACACCTCCAGGCCTTCACTGATGCAGTTCCCCCTGCCCAGAACTGCCCATCCCCAACACACACAAACACACACACACACACATGCACACACACAAACACACACGCACACCACCTCCAGCGAATATCATCACCTCCACCAAATATCAAATATCAAATCCAACATCTTCCTGGTGTGTTGACCCAGCACTTTCTCCAAGGAATGTTCTCTGACTCCCAAGACTGTGTTAGTTGTTTCTGCTGTGTGGCCCAGAGTCCCTGGGCTTCCCCCTAATGGAATGCAGCATACTGTATGGAGGTGGCTGTTACCTGTTGGTCTCCCCGACAAGACTCTATTGGGGCAGACTCCGCCTGGGTCACTGTAGTAGCCCCAGCCACTAGCTCCATGCCTGGCACAGAGCAGGCCCTCGGTGAGTACCCACTGAATGAAGGGGTCAATGACAGGCAGAGTCTCCACTTGGGGCCCCCAGTGAGCAGAGAGCTTGGGGAAGCTAACCTTCCTCCCCACACACCCCCCACCTTTGGATCTCAAGCTTGATTCTTATAGGTTTGGTGTTGATTCACTTCCCTGAGGTTTCCCTCTGTCTTGACAAATGCTCCTTCTGACAACCCCAACATAATTGAGTCATGGTGAGGGCAAGAGATGAAAGGAATCATGTTTGAGAGTTTGACCTGAGTTCAGGTGAGGATGGCATGTCTCTGAGGCTGAGGGTGCTGGTAGCAGCAAAGATAGATTGAGGGATTCCTGGGTGGGAAGAAAGCTCAGGAAGATCAAAGCCGTCAGAAGACACATGAGTGTCACACCCAGCGTGTAGGTGCAGAGCCGTCCTTAGGGACTGGGTTATTCACCCAGGACCGCTCTGCACCCACACTCTCTGGTTCTGACACTCCAACAGCTTTGATCTTCCTGGGGAGAGATCAAGGTATCTTTTGGAGAAAATTGAGGCCACAGCACAATCTTAAAAAGTGTTAAAAATTGTTAGAGGCCAGATAGGTCATGCTAAGAGCAGGAGATAGGGAGCCAGATCAACACTGGTGTGGGTGACTTGGGCAAGGAACTTTTCTTCTCTGAGCCTCAGTTTCCTCATCTGTAAATGGAAGCAACAATAGCAACCTCACACAGTTGTGAGAAATCAACAAAATGACATATGGAAACTCCCTGGCCCATGCCCATCCTAGGAAGCCTCCCCAGCCACCATTGCCAGGTCAGGAGACCCCATCTGAAAGTACAGCCTGTCCGTCTCATCACCAAAGGCACTCACTCAGCACTTGCCCATCTGCCTGTCTGCCTCAGGCACCAGACTGTGAGCCCATGGGGGCAGAGACCTCATCTGTTCTGCTCACAATTCCATCTATTCCCAACCCCTGACACAGAATAGGCACCCAATGAAGATCTGTTGAATGAATGAATGAATGAATGAATGACTTGAAGAGGGGATTAAAATAGACAGGGACTCCAGTAGAGACTCCAGGCCTTACCTTTCCTCACGATCTTTTAACTTCCTGTGGTACTATTTCTCCTGGGTTTTATTTTGTTGTTGTTGCATCATTTCTTGAACTTTCTTTCTGGTTTCACAAGAATTCCCTCAGACAATCCCAGTGGATCTCGGTCTAGTAAGAGGAATAGAGAAAGGAACTGATTTTATTCCTGTTTGGGCCTGAGATGGGGGGCGCTTCAGAGCCTGAAGCCAAGAGGCTGTAGCAGCAGCAGCAGCAGCAGCAGCCTCCACAACCAAGCAGGACACTCCAAGGGGCGGGGACTCGAGATCAAAACTCTAGAGATTTAGGTAGATATTTGCAGAGTGTTAGAATGATATGAAAAATAATAGAGACCTTCCTCTGTCATCCTCATCCCTGCACCGTTTGCTCATTCACCCATTCCTTCCGTTGACAAGAACAGACCCAGGGCCTTACGGGGGGAACTGAGATCCCAGGAAAGAATCTACCTGTGCCAGGTCACTCGTCTTATTCTCAGCTCTTCGTACAGTCATTGCTTCCCACGTAAGCCTTTTTTCTTTCCTTCTTTTTTCTTTTCTTTTTTTTTTTAAATTTAGAGACAGTCTCATTCTGTTGCCCCAGCTGGAGTACAGTGGTATGATCATTGTTCACAGCAGCCTCAAACTTCTGGGCTCAAGTGATCCTCCCACCTCAGCCTCCCAAGTAACCCAATAATTAGAACAGGTGCACGCCACCATGCCTGTCTAATTTTTTTTTCTTTTTTGTTAGATGCAGGGTCTTGCTCTGTTGCCCAGGCTGGTCTCAAATTTCTGGCTTCAAGTGATCCTCCTACCTCAGCCTCTCAAAGTGCTGGGAATACAGACATGAGCCACCATACCCAGCCCACATAAGGTATTTTTGACAAGCCTCTGCTTATGGGATTTGCTAGCCTCTGTATTGCTTTGAGGCTCAATAATTGCTCAAGGCCATAGAGAACAGGAAACAGAGCACCAGCTTTGGAGCCAGGCCAAACTGGAATTATATCTTTGCTTGATCATTTACAAGCTATGCGACCTTGGACAAGTTACTTAACCTCTCTAACTTAGAATTTCCTCATCTATAAAATGGGCTTCATAATCCCAGTGACCTTGGATCAGACTTCCTAGATTCAGTTCCTGTCTCCACTGCTTAGGAGCTGTGCGACCTTTTCAGCAAGTCATTTAATCTCTCTAAACATGTTTCCTCATGTGTAAAATGAAAACAAGGACAGCATCATGAGATCTCTGTGAGGATTAGATAAGGAGTTTATTCCGTTATCTTATATAAAGTGCTTAGCAAAGTGCCTGGAACATTATTAAGTGCGCAGTCAGTGTTAGTCCTTGCTCCTTCCTTGTGGACAATTGTTCTTATACTTAGTCGCCCGGCTCCTTTGAAAAGGAATTCTCCCTCTGGTATCTGTGCCTCCCTGCTACAGAAGCCAGAAATTAGCTTTCCAGCCTCCTTGCAGCTGGAGCACAGACACATGATCGGTCACACACATCACAGAAGCCTGTAAGCTGGGAGCTAATGTCCTAAAAAAGGAGGCATCTGGTGGAATCCATGCTGGAAGGAATAACTGCAGACCTCCAGCTTCTAGAAGCAGCAGTGCCACAAGCTTGGTGATAGCGCCAAGTGGAATGGGCTACTGAATCTGCACCTGCAGATGGTGGCAAGGGTGGGCTTGCTCTGGGCTGTGCTGCCTTCAAGCCTGTTCCCTGCGAGTTCTTCCTGGAGAGTCTATGACTTACCTAACATCCTTTAACAAACTGGCTTCAGGGTGTGGCTTCTGAGCTTTGCAGGCAAAGACCCTGATGGATATAGAATTTAGTAACAAGTGTGGTTACTGGCATGAGACTTCTAAAAGGTCTCTGTTTGGGTATCCAAAAGACAACGTAAATTTAGCATGTCTGAAACTGACTCCATCTGTCATCCCAGCCATCTTCCATCCCACAACTCCTATGATCCAGTTGCTCAAACAAAAGACTCAGATACCTCCTTGACTTCTTTCTTTTACAATATGCAGCCCTTCAAGAACTCCCGGCAGTGCTTTCTTCAGATGATGCTCAGAATCCAGCCACCTCTGACCGTCTTCACTCTGAGTGCCAGGGGCTCTTCACCTCCCTGCAAACTAGGCTCTCTGTTTCTGCTCCTAGCCTCGCAGCCTCTCATCAAGGGGCCTGTCACTCCTCTGATCAAGGCACTGTGTGTTAGCATGACCATCAGCACTAGCTGCTATGCCAGGAGTGGTCCCCACACATGCTTGACTGCCTCCCTCACCCCACCAAGTTGATACAGAAGGGCTGGGCTCCTGGCTAAACCCTACCCTTAAGCCTGGAACCTCCCCCGCTAAAGGACCCCATTTTCCCCAAAGATGTTACCTTTTTGGCCTGCCTGCCCACATACTGTGCCCATAAAAGACTTCAGCTGGCAGAGCAACACAAGCGGCTGAGCATTAAGGATACAAGCGGCTGAGTGGCGAGCAGAAAAGCAACTGAGCATCGGAGACTATGGGTAGATCTGGCTAACTTCAGATGGTGCAGCTTTGGAGAGGGGCCCTGCCGGAGACGGTGGGGCTTCAGGGAAAGATCACCATCCCATCCCCTTTCCATCCTCCCTTTCCACTGAGAGCCACCCAACACTCAGTGAAGTCTTTTACACTCATCACCTTTCAAACAGTTCATGTGACCTGAGTCTTCTTCCTGGACACCAGACAAGAACCTGGGTGCCGAGAAGGCAGGGGCTGCCACCCTGACCCTCCACTGAACTGGTTGGTATTTGGCCATCCCCTGATGGCAGAGCTGAAAGAACATGGACGCTGCTGCAGGGCCCAAACAGAGCCTGCTCCCGCCAGAGAGGAGCAACCGGCCGGTTCCAGCGTTCATTTGCCCCAGTTCCCACTCTCGCTCACACACTCACTCCCACAAGGAGTGGCCAGCAACAGGCTGAGTGAAACAAAGTGCTCCTTAGCTGGGCGTGGTGGTGCGTGTCTGTAATCCCAGCTACTCGGGAGGCTGAGGCAAGAGAATCGTTTGAACCCAGGAGATGGAGGTTGCAGTGACCCAAGATCTCGCCACTGCACTCCAGTCTGGGCAACAGAGCAAGACTCAGTCTCAAAAAAATATATACAAAGTGCTCCAGTTCCCACCCATGAAGGGCGTCAGGGGAACTATTCCATCTCAAAGTCATTGCTTATGTTTTACCTTCTCAGTGAACCCAATCTTGGCCATCCTATTTAGCATTGCTCTCCTCCCCACCCTGCCATAGCACTCCAATCCCCCTTGATATTTCCTACTTCTTTGCACACTTACCACCTTCAAGTATAGTATTATTTATTTCTTTATTACATTTGTTGCTCTCGCCCAACCCTTACCTATAATGCAAGCTCTATAAAAGCAGAAATCTTTGTCTCTTTTGTTCATTGATATATCCCAAGCACCTAGGACAGTGCCTGGCATAAAAGGAGCTTGATACATATTTATCCAATAAAGTTTGTTGAATGAATGACATGAGAATCACTTTAGTTATCTGGCCTAGATGGGCCAGTGAAAATCTGGCTATGATTAACATGAGCTTCTAGAAGCCCACAGCATGTGAATTAAATTGGAGTTGGCTAGTTTCTTCTAACTGTACTGAAGAGCTTAGAGAAGGAGTAATGCACTTGAAGTTCTAAGTTCCTGACTCTGTAGACAGTCAGAGGACCAGGGACTGTCCACAATTATTCTTTAAAAATATCTCATTTCTTGTAGTTACAATGCTGAAGTAGTTAATAAACTCAAAATTGACTTCTCCAAGTTGAAATCACAACCTTGCCAAGTCTCTTATATAAAAGTTAGAGCACTGATCAGGAAAGAGGGACACCCACAGAATTGGAACAGGAAGATATTAGAGAATTTAATTGACTCCAAACTCCAAATTATCTTCACACTCTACCCTACCACCCTTTATTGCTTTCAAAATTATAAATAAGCTGGATGCCAGCATACCTGGGGGAAGAGGCCAATTACAAAGACAAAGCTTAGAGAAAAAGGTTTATACACCAGGAGAATTTCAAGCTGCTGCTAATCTATATGAGCAGAAATGTGAAGACTGGGATTGGGAATGAATTTTTGATCCAGCTTAGTTAATGTGGAAGCATTCACCAGAGATTGGAAGTTCAGCTACTAGCTTAAATATCTGGAAGTGGATCAGAATGGCTGCTCAGTTGGATGACAGAAACTGAACTCAATAATGGCTTATTCGAAATAAAGTTGTTTCTAGAAAATCCTTTTTGTGATAAAAGGAATCTGACTGCCTAGGGAGACAGGAATGTTGGGGTAGAATTATCGTGTGGAATCCATTCACTCATTCAACTATGAGAAGACACTGTGTAGACTCTGGCTTTTAAGAAATACATGGATCAGGGGAACACAGCATCTTTGAAAAGCACAGTAACAGTTATTCTCTGGGGATGTGGATGAAAGATGCTGCAGTTGAATTAGGCCTCCTGATTTGAATGGAGATGACATCTCAGGTACAACACGGCAAAGGTGAAGAGCTGGACTAGGATAAAATCTGTAGGAGTCTGTGATGGTGGGTCTCTAGGACAAAAATACATGAGCAGACCACCAGTCAGGGTTCAGTTTTCTGGTTTTTTGTTTTTGGTTTTGTTTTGTTTTGTTTTTTGTTTTTTGTTTTTGAGATGGAGTCTCACACTGTCGCCCAGGCTGGAGTGCAGGGGTGCAATCTCGGCTCACTGCAACCTCCGCATCCCAGCTTCAAGCGATTCTCCTGCCTCAGCCTCCCGAGTAGCTGGGATTACAGGCTCCCACCACCATGCCCAGCTAATTTTTGTATTTTTAGTAGAGACAGGGTTTCACCATGTTGGCCAGCCTGGTCTCAAACTCCTGACCTCAGGTAATCTGCCCGCCTTGGCCTCCTAAATTGTGGGGATCATGGGCATGAGCCACCATGCCCTGCTAGGGTTCAGTTTTAAGTAACAGAAACCAATCTCACTTTCTTAACAGAAATAAATTTAATACGTGGCATTAGGTGCTTGCAGAATCATTAGAAGGCTGAAGAAACAGACTCTATATTGGGCTTCTGGGCATGGCTTCCATATTAACACCACAGAAGTGGACCCCAAGGGAACTCTTAGTCTGCCACAATCAGAAAACTTGGGAATCAGGAAGCCACTACCAGACATGTTGGCCCCAGGGCCATACAGTATACCTGGCAGACCTACACAAAGAAAAAGCATTTGACTTTTCCCCCTCTACTTCTCTCCCCACTCAACTCATGACTCACAGAGTGCATCTGATTGGAAAAACCTAAGCTATGGCTGTAGGGGAGTCTGGAAAAGGGTAGATTTTAGATTACCAGCCTCTTGAGTATAGGAAAGCTCATTAGAAGGATGTTGAAACAGATAGGAATGAGTCAGTCTTCCATATCTGCCACATTCACTAACCCGCCCCCGCAAAAGAAAACTTTAGGTCAGTAAGAGACCTGTCTTGAGCCCCGTGATTCCAATTCCAAAATCGGAATTGGCTCATAGACCCAGAGAACTTTGAATGAAGGGGAGGCTTTGAGGAAGGGCCCTGCAGTAACATCACAGGCATGCAGTATACGTCCACTGAGAGCCACCCTATGCTCAATAAAATCTTCCGCATTCATCACCTTTCAAACAGTTCATGTGACCTGATTCTTCCTGGACACCAGACAAGAACCTGGGTATCCGGAAGGCAGGGGCTGCCACCCTGACCTTCCCATAGGAATCTGTGGCTATTTACAAGAATAGCTGTCTCCTGAGGGAAGGAAAATATCCAGGCCTTTAGGGATGATTGGACACTGGCTCCAAACCAATTCTAATCTCTGAAAATGCAGAGCAGTACTGTGGTTCCCCAGTAAGAATGGAAGCTCATGTGAGTGTAGGTTGTATCTGTCATCTTGTCACTATTCTTTTCCAGGCAGATCTAAAAACTACATTTACCAGCCTCCCTTGCCACTAAGATGAGCTGAGCAATTTAGGTTCTACTAGTCAGACGCACCCATGTGGGCTTGGTTTAGAAGGGAGCTAGGGTGAGGAAATGAGGTTCACCTGGGACATCCAGCTTACTGGTACGGACAGCAGAAGCAGCGTGGCTCTGCAACTCCAGCTGAGTCCAGAATTAGTGCAGAATGGACTCAGAAGGCTCCATTCTGACTTGGTGGTTTCATGGTCTTGGCAGAGGCAGCAACTCCCTTGGCAGATCCACTCTGCTTTGTCATTTGGGGGATTCTGGAAAAATCACTCTAGATTCTGTTTCTCCAGCCCTCCTAATGATTCTCTGAGGTATCCAGAGCTCTCGAAAATCCCTTACTTGTTAAAATAGCCAGAGTAGTTTCTGGTAGTTGCAATTGAGAATCTAACCAATATAGAGATCAGATGACAAACGGAGTTTTAGCCCAAGTTTGCTTCTCATGAGCCCAGTGGTATCCCAGACCAATCCTATGGTTATTTCCCAGTGTCTGGAGTGGACTAGACATAGTCAGTAAATGGCTCCTGATCCATGGAGTAAGGATTACATGGTTTAGAAAAAGGGCCAACAATACTACATCTCTAAGGAAATGACAGAGATTAGTGCCACATGAAAGATTTGATGGGCCAGGAGTGGTGGCTCACGCCTGTAATCCCTGCACTTTGGAAGGGCAAGATGGGGAGAGAACACAGCAATGAAAGACCAGCCCTGGCAATATAGTGAGATTCCTGTCTCTAGTTTTGTTTTTTTTTAAAAAAAAAAAAAGCTTCCAAAATTAGCCTGGCGTGCTGGCACACACTTGTAGTACCAGCTGCTTGGGAGCCTGAGGTAGGAGGATTGCTTGAGCCTGGGAGGTCAAGGCTTCAGTGAGCTGTGATTGTACCACTGCCCTCTGGCCTGGGCAACAGAGAGAGACCCTGTCTCAAAAAAAAAAAAAAAAAAAAGATAAATTTAGGGTTAACTTGCCTAGTTTTTCTGTGCGGAACATGAACCGATGTTAGAGAATAGCCATGAATTATTTTACAATTTATCACATGGTTGTTCCAACAGTAGTCATTGATCCAGATTGTGTCCCTTTTCTAAAGCAGATCACCGTTGACTCTGGCACCTGCTGTGGGAAATTCTTTTTTCTTTATCCCAATAAACAAAGAGTACCAGAATAAATATGCTTTCACCTACAGAGAAAGCAATATGGTCATTCCCCTTATCCATGGTTTCGCTTTCCACAGCTTCAGTTACTCATCCAAAAATATTAAATGGAAAATTCCAGAAATAAACAATTTGTCAGTGTTAAAGTGTGCTGCCCTGAAGAGCATGATGAAATCTCACACTGCCCCACTCTGTCCAGCCCAAGACAGGAATCGTCCCTTTGTCCAGCTCTCCATGCTGTATGCACCACCCACCCACTAGTCGCTTAGTCTCAGTTGTCAGATCAACTGTCGCAGTATTGCCATGCTTGTGTTCCCTTATTTTACTTAATTATGACCTCAAAGTGCAAGAGCAGTGATGCTGATAATTCAGATTTGCCAAAGGGAAGCCACAAAATGCTTTTTTTTTTCTTAGACGGAGTTTTGCTCTTGTTTCCCAGGCTGGAATGCAATGGCGTGATCTCGGCTCACCTCAACCTCTGCCTCCCGGGTTCAAGCGATTCTCCTGCCTCAGCCTCCCAAGTACCTGAGATTATAGGCATTCGCCACCATGCCTGGCTAATTTTGTATTTTTGGAAGAGACAGAGTTTCTCCATACTGGTCAGGCTGGTCTCAAACTCCCGACCTCAGGTGATCCACCAGCCTTGGCCTCCCAAAGTGCTGGGATCACAGGCATGAGCCACCGTGCCCAGCCAGCAAAATGCTTTCTTTAAGAGAAAAGATGACAGTTCAAAACTTACTACAGAAAGAAAAAAAAATATGCTGAGGTTGCTAAGATCTACAGTATAGTAAGATATTTTGAAAGAGAGAGACCACATTCAAATAATTTTTATTACAGTATATTGTTATAATGATTCTATTTTATTAGTTATTGTTGTTAATCTCTTGGTCTGCCTAATTTATAAAGTAAACTGTACCTTAAGTATGAATGTGTGGGAAAAAGCATAGCGTAGATAGGTCTAGGTACTATCCACAGTTTCGGGCATCCAGTCAGGATCTTTGAATGTATTCCCTGTGAAATAAGGAGCAACTACTGGGCATCTTTTCCAGGATGTGCAGAGAATCAAACTTGGAGGGTATGAAAACAGAAAAATTCCCCAAATCACACTCAAGGATTGCTCTAGGAACACACCACTGCTGTCACTTCTGACCACCAAAATTGAAGCTCAAACTGTGGACAGTGGGCACTGCATGTCTTTGCCAGAGCCGCCGCTATTTCTTCCTCAAAAAATCACATATCTCTGCCCAATCTTGTTCCTGCCATAACAAATTCCACTCAGCACCTCCTTTACATCAAAATCAAAGTCCTTCACTCCAATGGTGTGCCATGGTTTAAAAAAAAAAAAAGTCTTGGTGGGCGCACCTGAGTGGCAGGGCTGTCAGAGGCCCATGCCCTAGATGCAGGTGAGCTTGGAAAAGCAAGTCTCTGGCCTCTCCTTCAGGGAGCTTCAGACTCAAGGTGGAGAATTTCCCAAATTTAGGTAGAGAAAAGATACATAAAATGGGCCAGGCCTTGTGGCTCACACCTGTAATCCCAGCACTTTGGGAGGCCGAGGCAAGTGGATCACCTGAGATCAAGAGTTCAAGACCAGTCTGGCCAACATGGTGAAACTCCCGTCTTTACCAAAAATACAAAAATTAGCTCGGCGTGGTGGCAGGTGCCTGTAGTCCCAGCTACTCAGGAGACTGAGGCAGGAAAATCGCTTGAACCCGGGAGGTAGAGGTTGGATTGAGCTGAGATCGTGCCACTGCACTTCAGCCTGGGCGACAGAGTGAGACTCCGTCTCAAAAAATAATAATAATAATAAAATAAATAAAAAGATATGTAAAATGGTAGATGAGGAAGACAGCAGGTAGCAGAAAAAGAACCAGAGAAGAGTAAACAGTTGCACATTAACAGTGGAGCACTAGAAAAGAGATCACAGACTCTCACTGCTCAGGTGTCTTGCTAGAGCCACCTTTGACCCAGAGACACTGATGACCTGCCTGCTCCCATCTCCACAAATTCCAGGATCTTGAATCCCCCTGGGTTTCTGTGTCACTTCATGCCCTAAGTGTACTCTTACATAACCCCTCTGCCAGTGATTTGAGACAGCCTGTGGCAATTTGTGTTTTCCAAAAATGACCACATCAGTATATCCCATTGCATATGCTGTTCTTCAACGTGACATGGACACACCTCCATCTAGAGACGGGGTCTGTATTTGCTTTCTATTTCTGCTTAACAAATTACTGCAAACTCAGCAGCTTAAAATAGCACCCATCTATTAGCTGACAGTTCCACAGGCGTAACTGGATTCTTTCTGCAGGATATCACAAGGGTGAAATCAAGATGTCAGCCAGGCTGAGTTCTCATCTGAATTCTCATCTGGGGGTAATCTCCTTCCAAACTCTTCTTTGATCTTGGAAAACTTCAGTTCTTTGCAGCTGGAGGACTGCAATCTCCTTTTTCTTGCTGGCTCTCAGCTCCTAGAGCCCATCCACGTTCCTTGTTCCATGACCCCCTTTCATCTTCAACCAGCAACGGCACATTGAAATCTTCCCAGACTTCAAATCTCTGATTTCTGTGACCAGCCAGACAAAACTCTTGCATTTTAAAGGGTTCATGTGATGAAATCAGGTCTGCCAGATAATCTCCCTCTCTTAAGGTCAACACATTTGAGAGCTTAATTACCAAAATCCCTTCACAGTAGCACCTAGGTTAGTGTTTGATCGAATAACCGGGAGAAGATATGCATACAGCAGGGCCAGAAATCTTGGGAAAGCATCTCAGAATTCTGCCTACCACAGGTCTATGCCCTTTCCCTTGAATCTAGGCAGGCCTGTGACTACAGAAGAAGTGACACTGTGTGACATCCCCGTCCAGGTGATAAAGTCAAACAGCCTCTTTCTGGCAGTTTCTCACTTGGGACATGTGTCTTGGGAGCCCTGAGCCAGCATATAAGAAGTCGGGCTACCCTGAAGCTACCGTGCTGGAGGGATCACATCGAGACTTTCCACAGAGATAGAGAGAGATGTCCAAGGAGCCCCAGCGAGGCCAGATATGTAAGTGACTAAGACTTCAAATGACTCCAGCCACCAGCCTGTAAGCCACAATGAAACCAAGAGGAGCAGAGACAAGCAGTTCCCACCAAGCCCTGTCAAAATTGCAGATTCATGAGCAAAATGAATTTTGTCATTTTAAGCCTCTATACTTTGGGGTAGCTAAATAAGCAGCTATAGTATCTGGTACATAGGCTGAGGGGGGCTATTTGTCCCAGTGATAAAAAGTATTTTTGACTATCAGAATCTTTAGAGAATATTGTTGGCTGATATCTTGTGGAATGTCCCTTACTTTGCCTTGAAGGACTTTATTTGTGCCTATATTTTTTACTTGAAATCTTGCAAGCAAAGACCACATCATTTTTGACTTGTTTTCCTCCATAGCTAACACACGACATGCCAATAGACTATGGTAGATCGTTTGCAAAAAATTGCTTCAGTTATTGCCCTCCCTATATCCATGCCCATTGCCATGTGACTTTGCAGTTCCTCCCCTCAAGAGAAGTCTATTTCCCCTGCTCTTGAGTCTGGGCTAGGTTGTGACTTGCTTGGCCAATATAATACAGCCAAAGTGACTTCTCTGAGTCTAAACCTCAAGAGGCCTTGCATGTTTCTGCTCATTACCTTGGAACACTTGCTCAAGCTAGTTGGCTGGAGGATGGGAGTCACAGACCCCATTCATCCTCATCACCGCAACCAGCATCCAATCAACTACCAGAGGAAGAGCCACCTGGCTGACTTGCAGCAAACCATAGACGCGTAAAGGGAAACAGAGCTTCCCAGTCTAAACTGCAAAACTGTAAGCTAAATGAATGGTTGTTATTTTCAGCCACTAAATGTGGGTTCCTTTGTTACAAGCAAAAGTTAACTAATAGAAAAGTGAACCCACACTCTTTATAACAGATTGATTATCCCTTTACTCTGTCACCAAGGATGGAATGCAATGATGCGATCATAGCTCACTGAAGCCTCCAACTCCTGAGCCCAAGCAATCCTCCCACCTCAGTCTCCTGAGTAGATGGGACCACAGGTGCCCACAACCATGCCTGTCTAATTTTTTTTTTTTTTTTTTTTTTTTTTTAGTTTTTTGTAAAGAGAGGTCTCACTTTGTTGCTCAAGCTAGTCTTGAACTCCTGGCCTCAAGTGATCCTCCTGTCTCAGCCTCCCAAAATGCTAGGATTACAAACATGAGCTACTGTGTCCCGCCCACCCTATCCCTTCTTAATCCCAAAGAACAAATGGGTCAAAGTTTGAGTTTGATTTGCAGTAGGAAAGCTTTATTATAGTCAAGATCATGCAGGGTCTGAGAGCACCCCAGGCCAGAGAGAGGAAAGAGGTCTGTCTCCCCAACCCCGAAGGCATCAAAGCCAAGCAGGGTTGGAAGCCAATGGAAAGACAGAGGCACATATGCCAAGTCAGTTCAGTCCCAAATGGGCACAGGAGCTTGTTGCCAGCTATTTCTGATGTCAAGATCCAATAAGCAGGCTTCATCGGGGGTCTGCCCATCCGGGGATGCTCAGCTGGGGCTGGGCAGGAGAAGTTTACAGAGGCTCTAGTATCGCGAAAGGAAGCCTGTGGAGAGATGGAAGGGAGATGAGGGGGAGAAGGGAGGACTGTAAGCAGGAGCAGAGAGGTTGGGACTTGGGGAAAGATGGGGAAACTCGAAGCAAGGACACTAGAGCTCAAAGAGCTGGAGAATCCTGAGGTGGAAGGACCCTGGGGTCTCCCAATCTACTGGTCCCCATCTAATTCCTGAATCTCTGTTGCAGCAAACCTGGCAGATGCACCCCCAAATCTGAGGATGGGGGGCTTATGAGGCAGCCCCCTCCATTCAACAGATTTGTTAGTCAATTATTTGTATATTGAGGCAAAAGATGGCCCCAGCCTCACTCCTAGATGTATATCCATGGCCCTGCAGTGCCACTGGACACACAAAACCACATCAGACACTCTGCAGGGCAGCTCCCAGGCACCTCAAGTCTTCTCTGGCTAAACATTCCCAGTCATATTACCCAGCCTTTTACTATAATTTCACATTACATTTTGATTTCATAAAATTCAATGTGTACATGGGAAAATGTTCCCTGCTCTAGAGACCAACTCACTGTGTGAGTCTTTCTTACATTTAGATTATGTTCATCCTTTTGGCAGTTGCATCATGTAATACTTGTGCAAGCCAACCACTGACTAAAATCCCTGAGTCTCTTTTCCACCTGAACTGTTGCTGATCCAGGTCCCCCATCCTCATGAAGCTTGAAAGTACTGGCTGTGAAGCCCCACAGAGCTGAACCCCTTATTTGTGATCGTATGACTTTGAGCAAATTATTTTCTCTGAACCTCATTTTCCTTAAAATGGGGATTATAATAAAACCTACCTCATAGGGTGTGTCATGACAATGCACAATTTTCAACCCATCTCCTACACTACTGAGACTCAGCCATGTGTAGATTTGGTCCTAGCCTCATCCTAGGCTCTGTCAAAAATAATAATCAATTCAGAACCAAGGGTAGGTCTCTGGCACCTCACTAGGGATTTCCCTAACATCTAGCTCTATTCAGAATCTGTATTCCCCAGAGATTCAAAAATACTCAAAAAAAAATAAAGGTGACAACTTGACTCTCCACCCCACAACCTAGAGTTGTACCTCCCTCCACCCCACAACCTAGGATTGTCCCTTACCTTTTCTCTCATCTTGGTCACCAGATTTTGAGGAAGAAGACTGGGAATGGGAAGATTTTCCGCTTCCTCCTCCATAGCCACCACCACTTCCACTCCCTTCTTCACCGCCTCCGTAACTGCCTCCACTTTCACCTCCAAAACCACTTCCTCCACCATGGCTGCCTCCACTTCCTCCCCTGGACCCACTTCCTCCACCATAGCCACCCCCACTTCCTCCTCCAGAGCCACTTCCTCCTCCATAGTTGCCCCCACTTCCTCCACTATGGCCACCTCCACTTCCTCCGCTATGGCCACCTCCACTTCCTCCACCATAGCCACCTCCACTACCTCCTCCAGAACCACTTCCTCCACCGTAGCTGCCTCCACTTCCTCCCCTGGACCCACTTCCTCCACCATAGCCACCTCCACTTCCTCCTCCACCATAGCTGCCTCCACTTCCTCCCCTAGATCCTCTTCCATAACTGCCTCCACTTCCTCCTCGACCTCCAAGGCCAATTTTTCCAGCTCCGGAGGATTCACTAAGAAAGAAAGAAAACAAGAGAGTTAAAATGAGCGGCACCCACACACATATATGAGGATGGACCTGGACAGAGTCAGGACCCAAACATGAATCTTTCTGTTTTCCTTCCTGGGAGGCAGAGGACAGAGTCTGGGCGGGCACCACAGCTGGGAGGGGAGAGCCTCCAGCTGGGACTGTGGAGCCCTCCCCTCCCTGGAGCAGGGAGGCAGCCCCTTCTCTCAGTGTCACCATCCTCCTTCCCCAAAGCCCAGATGCACTGAGGTCCCTCCGGCCCCCAGGATGAAGAAGTCCTCAACCCATAAGACCCTGGGTATAAGAATTTCCCCCAGCTGCCTCTATCCAGAGGGACAGAAGTAGTATCAGAGGCCTAGGGACACCCAGGGGTTCCACCGAATCCTGGGGCACCTACAAGTCTTCCTGGCCTCCCTCAAGGAGGTTGCGGTAGGTCTCGATTTCCTGCTCCAGCCGCATCTTAATGCTGAGCAGAAGGCTGTATTCCTGATTCTGGCACTCGATCTCTTGCCGGACCTCAGTGATCTGGGCCTCCAAGTTACTGATCTGCTCCTGGATCATCTGCAGCTGGCCACAGTAGCGGTTCTTCGTGTCTTCCAAGCTCTTCTCCAGAGCTGCTTTCTAAGGGTTAGGAGAAGGCTTTAAGAGGGATGCTACATCATAACTCCTCTTCTTCCCACTCCTGGGCTGCAAAGCCTTCCCGTGCCCCACCTTGGCAAAGGGTCTAGAGCCGAACTACCAACCTTGCTGAGCTGAGACTGCAGCTCAATCTCCAACTCCTGGACACCGTGCCGGAGCTGGGTCACCTCCTTGGCACTGGACTGCACCTCCTGACCACTACTGGATACCTCATGCTCGATCTGTGTTATCTGCAAAACCAAAGGCTCAGTGAGCATCAGGCTGGGCCAGGAGCTTCAGTGGGTGAGATTCTGCCCCATTCACCAGGATCTTCACCTCCAGGGTCAAGGCTGATCTGAAGCCAAGGACAAGTCGTTCTGAGTTCTGGGTACCCTCCAGCCATGCAGGGTTGTCCAGTCCTCTCAACATGACATTCCCTCTCAACAAGGTTGCAAGACCCTTCACACTTTGTCTCACAACCATCTTTCTAATCTAACCTTATTCCAAACTTCCCCCACCTTTCAAACATACACACACACACACACACACACACACCACAGATCATGCCTTCATGTATGTGCCAGACTCTGGCTAGGCACTGGAGACTCAAGGAGGAAGGGAACCACCAAAGAGCTCAGTGCAGTATGGGAGACAAACTGTATCCCTCTCCTATAGTCTTATATTACATAGCATTAGATTAAATTGTTCACATTCTGCTTTTGTTCACACACATCTAATAAACTGTGAGCTTCTCAAGGGCAGCAGTCTTGTTTGGCTCATATGAGACATCAATACCTCTGAGACATCAATACTTTACACATAACATGGCACTGAGAAGCTACTTTGTAATGATATTTGTATGCAGTGAATGAAGATGGTTGAATGACTTCCATTGGAAGATGGATAAATGACAGCTGCACTGAGAGATGGAGATAGGAGGATGAAGGAATGGGAGGTGGGAGGGATGGAGATAGGAATAGATGGAGGAGAGGAGATGAATGGGCAGCCCACTCTGCTCACCTGAGTCTCATATTGATTCTCGATGTCCTTTCTGTTCTTAGCAATGAGCTGCTCATACTCCTGACGCATGTCATTGAGGGTCTTGGTGAGATCTTTGCCAGGAGCAACATTTATCTCCACATTGACATCTCCACTGTTCTGCCCAGTCAGCTGACTCATCTCCTGCCAGGGAGGAAGGGGAGATGAGGTCAGGGATAAAGTCCTCTGCACCACCTTTCAGAATTCTCCCTCTGGTCCCCCCAGGGTACAAAAAGGGGACACAGTTGTGAAGCCAAAGCCCACCCACTACCATAGGTGATGCCAAGGAGAAGCTGAAAGTGTCCTCAAGAGCAAAGGAGAGGGTGTCTCCCAGGTAATGTTCCAAAGCTCCCCTGCTGTCTCTGCATTCCTGCTCCTCCCTCTCCCCAGTAAGCCATAAGCCCCAGCACCCTACCTCCTTATGATTCTTCTTGAGGGCCATCAGCTCCTCCTGCAGAGTCTCATACTGCATCTCCAGGTCAGACTTCTCCATGGTCAGATTGTCCAGCACCTGCCGCAGGCCATTGATGTCAGCATCCACTCCTTGCCGCAGGTTTTGCTCCATCTCCAACCTGCAGACCAGCCGGGGGTAGAAAACAATCAAGAGGGAATCAGGCCCTACCAGGACCTCCAGAGCACTGAGGTTCGGGGGTAAGGGCTGATGACAGGAGAGGAAAAGAGGAGCAGGACTCACTTTATCCTGAAGTCATCCAGTGTCATGCGAGTGTTGTCAATGTCCAGGAGAGTTTTGTTGTTGCCCACTGTCAGGTCCACAATCTGAAAAAAAAGGACACAGCCATGAAATCATGCCATGGACCACTGCTGGGAGGGCAAGAGGCCAGGCAAAGCCACAGGAGGTGAGGATTCCATCCAGGAAGATTCTCAAGAGGAATGAGGAACTTCCAACAGCTAAGACATGGCACAGACCCCTTCCAGCCTTCAGCGAAGATGTTTGGTGTGGCCTTCATTCATTCATTCAACAAATATTTGAAGATCTACTCCAAAGGGCATTGTAGGATTTAGAGATTACCGACATCCTGTTCCTCAAGGAGCCCACCATTGACTACAAAGTGAAAAGTGTCCTAAAAGAGTTCAAGGAAAGGAGAGGTGGCTTATGACAATGGGAGATCAAGAAAGACCAGGAAGGAGGTGGCTGGCAATTGAATTGGGCCCTGAAGGATGGCTAAGATGTAACATTAATAAATAAATGGGAGAGGTTTGGAGTAGAAGAAACAGCACATCAGAGACATGCAGGAGTTAAAACAAGAGGAATCACTGAGAATATTGAAGAGCCAGACTATGAGCTCCACCAGAACTAAGTCTAGCACATCACTATGTCTACTCAGAGCAACCCTGAGGGTAGGCACTCACTGAACTGAGTGGCTGAAAAAAATGGATAGATAGATAGATAGACATGTGGGTGGAGGGAGGGAGGGATGGATGGAAGGATGGATGGATAGATAGCTTCCATTCCCAGAGTTCTGGATCCTCTCCATCACTTGAATAACCAACATGTACAACCAGGTCCAAAATACCTTAAAAGATCAAGATACACTCCTAAAGAAGCCCAGGAGAAGTACAAAGGAAGAGAGACTATTGACTTAGACCAGACCTAAAGGAGGTTCCACATCCAGTCCCAGCTCAGCTCACATTAACCCAGGTCTCCTCTCTGCTCTGCCCAAACTCTGAAAGTTGAGGAAGTGGAAGTGAACACTCAGAGCACAGGCCAAAGTCTTATCCTGGGATCCCCAGAAACCAAACACAAGTTTGTTTCTGATGAAAGCGTACATTTCCAAAAGGTAGATTCCCTGGCTATTATCTGAGCTTAGAGTTTAGCATTTTACCTTTTTTGGAAAATAAAGAATGAAAGAGAAAGAGACCGAGACAGAGACAGTTTCCTGTACCTACCTGGTCCTTGAGATCATCAATAGTGTTATAATAAGAGGAGTAGTTCTTCTGGGTAGCAGCAGGTCCCTTCTTGTCATACCAATCCTGGATCTTATTCTCCAGGTCATTGTTGGCCTCCTCTAGAGCCTGCACCTTATCCAAGTAAGAGGCCAGCCGAGAATTGAGGTCCTGCATGGTGCTCTTCTCATTAACAGTCAGAATGCCACCATCACCGCCTCCAGCACCACCTCCAAAGCCCCCAAACCCCCCAAACCCACCCCCATAGCCACCACCAAAGCCACCTCCAGAACCACCACCAAAGCCACCTCCAGAGCCACCACCAAAGCTACCTCCAAAACCCCCAGAACTACTATAGCCTCCTCCAGAAGCACCACCAAAACCTCTGGAACCACCCCCAAAGCCGCCGCCTAAACTACTGGCACTAAAACCACCCCCAGATCCTCCACCATAGCTGTAGCCAAAACTGCCGCCACCTCCCCTCCCACAGACACGAGAGCTTCCCCCACCATAGCCACTAGAAGAGCTGAATCGGCCCCCTCCTCCACCGCCCCCTGAGGAGCTGAAGCGACTGTAGGAAGACCTTATGCTGCCCCCGCTGCCCAGGCCGCCCCCGCCACCCCCGCCGCTGCGGCTCAAGTAGGACGAGGAGAACTGTCTGCAGCTCATGACACAGCTGGTAGCTCACGGGTTGAGAAGCGGTGATAGGAGTGCTACCGGCTCCCAAGTGCAGGGTACAGAGCTGTCCCTGGGGCTGCCTACTTATACCCCCAGCTGAAGGTGGCACGCCTGGGTGTGTGCCTTTGGTCTGTGCCAGCCTCCCCCGACAGACCCGAGGGAGGTCTGGGATACGGAGGCAGCCGGGCTGCCCCAGGCTCAGCGTCCTTTGGTGACTGCCTGGGGGCGGCCCAGCCTCTCTCCATTGTGTAGGATAATTTGATGATATTAGGCTGTCAGGGCCACCATAAATCAGCTCTACTGCCACAGGGGTGACCTAGATCCTGGAGTCTGGTCTCTGGCTGGCCCCAACAGCAGGTCTGAGACCTAGCCCCTTCGGGATAGAAACTCCCAGGAGCAGAGTCACCTCCTCTATTGATGGTCATTACTGTCTGCATCCCTCATCCCTCCTTGCTCCCACCTTGTGCCCACAGTGGGCTGAGCTGGAACCAGGGTACTAAGGAGTTATCATAGAGGAGGGGGAGGCACAGCCCCTGCCCTTGTGGAGCCCCAAATGGATGAAAACCAGTCCTTGCCCTCAGGATCCTCGAGGCTCTCTGCAGAGTCGGAGGCTCTGCCCTTGGGAGACTCCAGTTTGATGAGGAGACAACTGGCATGGCCAAAAGATGGAGAGAGGCACCGAGACCGTGCCCGCCGGCGCTCAAGGACAGCGTGCAGAGTTCACACAAAGGGCTGGAAGAAGAAAGTGGACCAAATAAACAAGGTGGTGCTGACACTAGCTGACCTCTGAGCAGGAATGCAAGTGGCTCGACTGTCCTGCTCCTTTTGCAGGGCCCAGCAGGGAGTGTGGAATTGACCTTGGTTGAGTGCCTACCCCATACAGAGCTCGGGGGGGATACAGAGATGTGTGACTTATCCCTGCTCCTGGCAGAAACTTGGATGTATATTCTGGTCACCAAGGCCAGAAGAGAATGGTGAAGAACACACTGGTCTCCGGTGTGCCTACCTGAGCTCCATCCAGCTCCATGCTCATGAGCTGTGTGACTTTGATAAGTTACCTAACTACTCTGTGCCTCAGTTTCCTCCTCTGAAAAAGGTTGATATGAATAGTTTGTCCATCTCCTAGTAAAAGACTTGTGAGAAAGCTCAAAAAATATTCGTCTGCCTCTGATCATTCAGCCTGCTAACTCCCCGTCAATTCTGCCCTCACCCAGACCTTAGCCATGAGCTTCTAACTGCCCTCCCTGCCTCTCCCATGTTCCTCTGACTCTTCCTGCACAGCAGCCAGAATGATCTTTCTAATCCATGTCTGACAACATCACTTCATCAGTTTCCCTCCACCCTCAAGATAAGGTCCACATTCCTGGCACTTAGGCCCGTCCCCATCTTTCCATTCCTGCCCATCTCCCACCATCCCCTAGACCCCCTAGAAAATCATACAGTGCTCCTCAAACGCCCTTCTTCCCTCCAAGAATACTCGGCACTTGCAGTGACCTCTGATTGAAATGTCCCTCTCCATCTTTTCTACACAGAAAACTACTCATCTTCAGTGATCCCTCTGAGTGCCTCCTCCTCCGTCTTCCTGTACTGTCACCCCCTGGGTTTGTACTGTGCTGTTATAGTGTCTCACACTTATCTCCATGGCTCTATGAAGCACTTCATGAAGAATAAAAGTTCATGTACTGAAAAAATAGAAGAAACCTCTCTCTGCTGGCAGCCAGAGCTCCTCTAAGCCTGTCCCTGCTCATCTTGTACTTGCCCCAGTGCCCAGCGCCACGTCTGGTCCAAGTAGAATCCCAACACATATGAGATGGAGGAAAGTCATTCCGGAAAGATGCTCATTGCTGAAAAGGAGCTAAAGGTAAGGAAATCTCTTTGCCAGGATGGTCAGCAAGGGCCTGAAAGAGGCAATGCCTGCATGTGTAGGCGGCATAGATGACTGGTATTTCTTGAGGGGCTTTTAAGTGATGCTCAACGACTGTTAAATAATATTGAAGTGGCCGGACACGGTGACCCACGCCTGTAATCCCAGCGTTTTGGGAAGCCGAGGTGGGCACATTGCCTGAGGTCAGGAGTTTGAGATCAGCCTGGGCAACATAGCAAAGCCCCGTCTCTACTAAAAATACAAAAAATTAGCCAGGCGTGGTGGTGCATACCTGTAATCCCAGCTACTCAGGAGGTTGAGACATGAGAACCACTTGAGCCCAGGAGGCACAAGTTGCAGTGAGGTGAGATCTGCGCCACTGTGCTCCAGCCTGGGTGACAGAGCAAGACTCCGTCCCAAACAATAATCATCATGACAATCACAACAACACTGAAGCACTTAGAGGGAGATTTCCTTTTTCCATGTTTGTTTGTTTGTTTGTTTGTTTGTTTGTTTTGAGACAGAGTCTCACTCTGTCATCCAAGCTGGAATGCAGTGGCATGATCACAGCTCACTGCAGCCTTGACCTCCTGGGCTCAAGCCATCCTCCAGCCTCGACCTCCCAAGTAGGTGAGACTACAGGCACACACCACCATGCTCAGCTAATTTTTTTTTTCATAAACATGAGATTTCACTATGTTGCCCAGGCTGACCTTGAACTCCTGGACTCAAATGATCCTCCTGTCTCAGCCTCCCAAAGTGCTGGGATTACAGGCATGAGCCACTGCACCTGGCCTCTTTTTCTATTTTTCAATCTTCTGATTAGTCAAGGATGAAATCTCATTTGGACACTATGGACACTCTAACGCCCCACCACACTTGTCAATCACCCTGTTCAAAAAAACAGAGCCAACTTTGGGTTCAGAACCTTTAGAAAGTAACAGCATCTAGTTGGAAGTTAAGTATTTCTGTGTGTCATTTCCTTCTGCTTCTGGCAAGTGATTATGATTTTCCTTTTTTGGTAGTAATCTAAGATTTCCTTTATAAATATATTTATTGAAATGAAAGGTGAGTTAATTTACCAAAACATGTTAAATAAATATTTAAATGGGTGGTACAAAATATGTTACATTAAAAATTAAACAGGTAGTTTAAGTTTTGAAAATTAAAAGAGAATATAATTCTCTTTTATTCAATATTCAGAGAATACTGAAGGCATTTTATGAATAGTTAATAATGGAAGACTCTTAGATCAAGGCTAGTGGGTATAATTGATTCCCTTTCTACTTTCTTAAATGGTTTTAAACCATTCAAGGTCTTTGCCAAGCTCTGCTGAGAAGCCCAGAATCTGCCGCAATGTGTTCCAAGGCCTGGAAAGTTACCCTCTTCCCATGCCCATGCTGATGCCGCCACTCTGGTTGGGATGTAAGCCCCAGGTCCTGGGTCCCTGAGCTGGATGGAGAAGTCAGTGGTGCTGTGGATGGGCCACCCTGGAGAGAGCCAGCAGAATGGCACTTTCAGAACCCTGCTCTGTCATCTGCAAATGTATCTGTGTTGGGGGATCCTAAGAACAGCTGAGACCTGCCTGACTGAGCAGAAGCTCCCAGCTGGGGCACCCCTGGCCAGCTAAGCCTCTTGACAGATGGCCCTGGTTTCCAGCCCTGGTGCCAAACCCCAACCCCTGTCCTCACCCACCTTCTCCACTTCCCACCCTCCAGCCCTGTCTTAAGCCTCACTCAGCCCAAAGCAGCAGCCTTCGTCCCTCAGAATTCCTCCCAGCTGCCAGGGAAAGAGAGCTGTGCATGAGGACCACCATGGGATGGAGAGCACAGTAGCTCCCCAGCCAGGCAGGGCTGGGCCACCTGACAGTTCACCCTCCCTTCCCCTGTGGTCCTCAAAGTTGGCCTCAGTTTCCTCATGAGAAGCCCCTTCGTGCACTGTTGCCAAGGGCCATAAAGACAGAGGGCTTCCGCCTGTAATCCCAGCACTTTGGGAGGCTGAGGTGGGTGGATCACGAGGTCAGGAGATCGAGACCATCCTGGCTAACACGGTGAAACCCTGTCTCTACTAAAAATACAAAAAATTAGCCGGGCGTGGTGGCGGGCGCCTGTAGTCCCAGCTACTTGGGAGGCTGAGGCAGGAGAATGGCGTGAACCCGGGAGGCGGAGCTTGCAGTGCGCAGAGATCGTGCCACTGCACTCCAGCCAGGGTGACAGAGCAAGACTCTGTCTCAAAAAAAAAAAAAAAAGAAAAGAAAAGACAGAGGGCTCCCTAGATGAATGCACAACTGCTGCCCACATGTAGCCCCTGCCACACTGGCCTTCCTCCCCCCACATCTGGCCTTTTTCCAATACAAAGAGGAGCTTGCTGTGATTGCAGCTCCTACGGTCCAGATAGGAGGTTTTGTTCCAGCTGCAGCGGAGCAGCATCTCTTCCCTTCTCTCAAGCTCTCTGCCTGGCATGGGAACCAGATTGGGCAAGATGGGGCCAGGGACGAGGAAGGCCAACAGCTGTGGCCTGAGTGAGTGATTTCTTCTAGGTCACGCGGCATGGCTCACTCTTCCAGCCACTCAGGGATCAGGGTCTGCCCTCTGAGCCCCACCTTCAACATCTCCCATGGGAACCCTCCAAAGAATGAACCAGGAATGGAAACCATGGAGCCCATGGCACCCTGGCACCTTAGGCCCAGCGAGAATCAACACTACCTCTCTACAGCCAGTGTGCAAGGCTGCAAGGCTGCAACCTAGACCCAGTACCAGCATCCCAAATGCAGGCCCTCCCCTTGGGGAGTGGATGGAGTAGGAGAGAAGGGGCTGCAAGGACCCAGAGAGGCAGACAGAGGGACAGAGAGAGAACCAAAGATCCCACTTGCAAGGTGTCCCCAGAGGCAAAGGTATCATCCACTGGGGACATGGGGACCTGGAGGCAGCTCAAGAACAGCTTTGCTCTGGTCGTGGGAGCCCTCTTGCTTGCCTGCAAGCAGCCTCCCACACCCCCAACTTACTCCCCATTGCTGTCTGTCATTGATCCCCAGGTGGGGCCAGGGAGGGACCTGAGTCAGCATGTGGCTGGCTGCTGGGAGACGGAGCACCCGCTGAGTCACGGCTCCTCCCCTGGAGCCTCCATGAGCCATCTAGGCAGGTGTGCACTGCCCACTGGCGCAGGGCTGTGGGTACCTGCACCTGTCTGTCAACACTGATTCTTTCTCATACAACAGGCACTTGCCACCACCCTGCCCAGCCAGACCCTATCAGACAACAGTGAGGGGATGGAGTGGGCCCATATATGTGCCTCCACCTCAGTCTAGGCACCCCAGGCTTGTGTCTGCTGGGACACACCTAGCAGAGAGGCTGAGAGCACCGGCTTCGAAGCCAGGCAGGTCATGGTGTAAAGCCAGATTCTTCCACTTATTTGGGGAAAGTTGCTTCCCCTCTGTGAACCTGTTTCCTCACTGTAAATTCGGATTCATCCTTTATTGAGCACCTACTATGTGCCAGGCATTGGGTTGAGTGCTGGGGATAAACTGATGATCAAGCCTTTATCTTGATGGACAGTTATGGGATAAAACAGACCTGCAAAAATAAACATGTAATTCACAGCTGAGGTGAGCACGGTTGGTGAGGGACTGGAGTGCACATAATAAAGGTGTGGCATGGTCTGGGGCACCAGTGACCTTCTCCCTGAGAAAGAGACACTTGAGTGAAGGGGGAGGAGAAGTGAGCCAGGAGAAGGAAAAAGGGGAGGGGCATACAGCATGTGCAAATGTCCTCAGGTGGGAACAAGCAAAGTGACTGCCAGGGCAGGAGTCCTGTGTGGCTAAAGGGCAGTGGGTTAAGTCAAGCAAAGGATTTCGGTGGGAAAAAAATAAATAGTTCTGACTTTGGCCAGGCACAGTGGCTCACACCTGTCATCCCAGCACTTTGGGAGGCCAAGGCGGTCGGATCTCCTGAGGTCAGGCGTTCAAGACTAGCCTGGCCAACATGGTGAAACCCTGTCTCTACTAAAAATACAAAAATCAGCTGGGCATGGTGGCAGGCATCTGTAATCCCAGCTACTTGAGAGGCTGAGGCAGGAGAATCGCTTGAACCTGGGAGGTTGAGGTTGTAGTGAGCCCAGATCGCACCGCTGCACTCCAGCCTGGGTGACAGAGCGAGACTTGGTCTCAAAAAAAATCTGGCATCATGAGGTTGTTGTGAGGCTTAAAAGTGCTCATACTGTAAAACTGCTGGTGTGGGTCCGGCACATAGTGGGACATCGTCCTGACTGTCGGTGGTACTGTGGCTGCTCCCAACTTCCCCATGGACCGTCTGGGCAACTTGGGTCCTCAGCTCCCTTGTTTATTATTAGCCCATCCCTCTGGCCTATTGAGCCCCCATTAAGATCAAAGACCTGTGCCTGTGAGGCCTGGGGAGGACACCAGATGGTTGGAGGATCATAGTTCCTTCCATCAAGGAACCTCCAGTGTTGCAGGCAAGACCCTCATTGCTTTGCCTGCACTGTCAAATTTAATCTTCACCAACAGTTTTAGGAGGTATGTGTTAATTTTTAAATCATTTTACAGGTAAGGAAATTGAGGCTCAGAGAGGGTATCTTGGCCACAGTCACAAAGCTAAACAAGGCGGAATGGAGCCAGGGCTTGCCCTCCAGTGAGCAGGAGCTACAGTGGACACAGGCTAAGAGATCCTGCCCTCTGTCCCAAGCCCCACACATGCGCTGGGTCCCTCTCTACCTTCTTCCTCATGTTGTCTCTTTTTTTATTCGTCTGTCTCAATTCACCCCTATCTCCCCTACACCTACAGCAGTTAAGTTTCGATAAGTATGTATGAATGAATGAATGAATGAATGAATGCCCCTCCCTGCCTAGTACTGGCTCAGGGCCCTCACTATCCTCTCTTTCCCTGACTCTGTCTCTCTGACTCTCTCCCTCTCCCTCTCTCTCTCTCTCTCTCTCAACTCTATATCCATTTGTTTCTCTCTATTTGTGTGTCTCTTTTTGCCCTCTCTCTCATGCTAAGTCACCCCTAAAGTTCATCAGAGCACCTTAAAGGAAAAAGGCTTCCTTTCCCAGGCCAGGCCTTACAGGTGACAGTGGCACAGAGGGAAGCCCCGTCGGGAAAGCTTGCACTCAGCAAACAGCAATGGAGGAGGAGCTGGTGACTGCCCTGCACCTGCCTGAGGCAGGTCCATCGCCCTGGAAGTCCCTGACATCCCCTTGTCCCCTTTGTGGCAGCCTCCAAGCTCAGTGAGGTGGGCCAGGGAACCTCCTGGGGTCCCACCAGGACATTGGGACCCCTTAGCCCCTGGGGATCAGGCCTCCTTGGGGCTGCCTCCTCTGACATCTTCTGCAGGAATGGTCGCCTACATTACCCAAGCCAGGTTGTCTGTGGCCTTGGAGAAGTGCCATTTGCCTGATTAGGAAGGCACATATGCCAGTTGCTGCCTATAGAGTTCCCTGGACACATTAGAGATCTTTTCACTATTAAAAAAAAAAAAAAAAAAAAAAAGCTCCCAAAAATAAAGGGGATTGAGAATTTCAAGGTCGGTTCCACCCCATAAAAAAAAAAACATGGAGTAAGCTAAGAAAAATGCACACTGATCCCACGGGTCTCTCAGTTTTATCTCATCCCTGAGAAAGAACGGAACAGGAAGCCACCCAGGACGTGGCAAAGCCTGAGCATGGACAGGACTTTGCCACTTTCAGGCTGTAGGACCGGGAGCAAGCCAGTCTCTGAAATCTCCGAACGGTGAAGTTGGAGGAGTCTTCTCGGTGGCTCACCTAGGACTGCCCGGTTCTGAGTGCTGGGAGGGTGGAGAGAGGGTTTACAGAGAGGCGGAGCCAGAGAGGTCACCTGACCAGCCCCAGGACTCAGAAACGCAATCCCACCTGCCTCCACTAGACTGTGCTATCGAGTCACTTTGCTCGTCCATTGTTTAGCTGAGCGGAGGCCAAGGGAAGGCAGTCACCATTGTCGGAGCTGCTGGGCTCACTCATATCTTGAGTTGGATGCTTGTGGCTGCCAGGATCTGTGAACAAGAGCCCTGTTCATCAGCAGGATCCAAACACTGGCCCTACCCTCCCCAGTGAGGTATGGTGGGGAAATCCCGGGAGGAGGGGAGTCCATGTGAGACCCCTGGGGCCACTGCCCTGTCTGCCCTCTTCCTCTGGAGCCCGACAGCACAGGGTGGGACCACCTCCCAGCCTCCCTGCTTGACTTGCTCCTCTCCTGGTTCTCAGCCTGCTTTCAGCCAGGTGGTCCCAGCCGCCATTTTTACCCGCAAGCAAGCCCAGGTCTCCTGTGTATTCCCTTCAAACAGTAACGGCAACCACTCAGAGAGGAGGCTCGCCCCACCTCACCCCAGTCTAAGAGACCTCACATTTCTATATTCCCCTAAAGCAAATCTCCTTTGGGTACAGAGACTTTAATCTGGCTCCACCTCCAAGGTAGAGAGGTGTCTGGGGATTCTTAGGAAGTTGAGGGCGTTCTGGGCTTCAGTCCCCACTGGTGACTCTTGCCATATTTTGCTCTTTGTCCAGGCCCATGTGACCTCTCAAATATGGGCCGTTCCCGAGATTCTTTGCCACACTCAGGCAGGAGGTTCATTGCCCAACTAGGAACCTTAGGAACCAGAATCCAATGCCCCTGGGAGTATCACAAAGCCCCTCCCCACACTAGGGTCCTGTACCCTCTAGGGCCCTCAAACCCACCTCTTCTCATTCTCTGAGGAAGCACCCTCAAACCTTCCTCCTTCCTGAGTTGTCCTCTGTACCCCTGAAACTCTAGTACTTAACCTCCAGGATGGCCCATCCTCACCCAGGGATCACCCAAGGTCAATCCTTTTTGATGACAAAACTTAGGTTAAAAGATATCCCAGTTTCAGAAATACAAAGCAGTCCTCTTTTTCCTGGGGTGGAGGTAGGAACAAAAGAAACCAACATCTCTTCATTCCTTTTCCTAATAACTCACCCCATTACCATTTATAGGGTGCTGACTATGTGCCAAACACAATGCCAAATTCATTGCCTGCATGAGGTCATTCATTTCTGTATCAGCCTTACGCAGTAAGGGTGTTTATTCCCTACCTTGTGAAAGAGGAATGTGGGGTTCAGTACCTTGCCCAAACTCTTCAAGGCTATTCAGCATAGGAGCCAGGACTCCAACCCAAGTAGTCTGATTCAAAAGCTCGGGCTTTTAGATCCCTTGCCCAAATTTAGTCTTTTTTCAGTCTCTCCCCTACCCTTGATTCCCCCTACAAGTTTTCTTCAGGCAGCCAAATGAATGAGCTGTTGAAACTGACACAGGGCTAGTCAACTCTTTCCTAGCTTGGGGCAGTGAGCCCCACCCACCTCTGGAATCTTCACCACTTACCACTTACTAGGGTGAGGCTCCTTCCCTTCCCACTCCTTTTCTAGCCCCCCAAAGAGAAGGAAAGGCATTCCCCACCCAGGGGAGGCTCCTACAGTCCTGGCTCTTAAGGTATAGTCACTCATTGGATTCTTGTATCAACCTCAAGAAGCAGGGCTCAGCATCCTTACCATACAAGTAAAGACACTGAGACTCAGACTTTCCAAGCTCACATCTGTTACAGAACAGAGCCAGGGTTAGAAACCAGTCTATTCCCAAACCCTCTAAAAATGCTCTCATCGTGAATGGATAATCACCATGCCCTAGAGATAGTTTACCCAGTATCACCAGCACAGCCATGCCTTGAGCCAGCACTATGCCAGGCCCTGTGCTGGAGGCCTTAAATGCATTCTTCCAGTGAATTCTCCCAACAAGCCCATGAGGTAGATACTATCATTATGCCCCTTTTACAGAAATGGAAGCTGAGGCTGGGAGATGGTCATCAACTTGCCCTAGGTCAACCAAGTGTAAGAAGGATTAGATCCAGCACCAGAGGCAAGAGCAGGTGGGGTGGAGGGAGACAAGACTGTCAGGAGAGCTTGAGTTCCTACCTTCGGTTCATGGACCTCCAGTAAGGAGCTCTAGGAGACCCGCGAACCCCATGAAATTGTATGCAAATGTATGTATGCTTATTTGAAGGTAGGGGGCAGGAGGAAAGATCTATAGCTTTCAATATTCTCCAAGGAATCCCTGATCACAAAAACATTAGGAATCCTTAACCTAACATAGTGCCTGACATAGAGGCACTCAATATCTGGTGAATGAATGGACACACATGAAAATGAGTGAGTAAATGAATGAATATCCCTCCATACCCTAGGAGACACCACATATGACCTGGTACACACATCTATCTGTGTCTTCTGAGATGGCAAAAGATATCCTGGGACCTGAGCCCAACCCACCCCCAGGACTTTTCTCCCAGTCCCAGGGGCCATAGCCAGGTGCTATGACAAGCTCCAAAGAGATGCTTCTCCCACTTTTTCCCCACCCCCACTCCTAACAATGACCAGACAGAGGCGAGAATTATGCAACTCAGATAATCAAGCTGTATTGATTGCCAGGAGGGGGTGAGGGTGAAGCAGGGTCCAGGTGTGAAGTGCTTAAGGGGCAAGAGAGGGGATCTTCCAGTGGGATCTGTGTCCACACGGGGGGCCTCCTAGGCCTAAGCGGGGCTGGGCAGCCTCAGTTCTTGGTGCGAAGGACCTGCTCGTGGGTGGACACCACTTTGCCATCGTGCACATCCATGACCTTGGTGCGGATTTGGCGACTGGAGGAGGTCACTGGGGAAGAGGCGGGAAGAGGACGTTACCAGAAGTGGACAGACAATGGACTAATCAGGAGGTGAGGAAACTCAAACTGGCTCCCCGTTGCCCTCTCCCCTGATTACTGCTTCACTCCCTGCTGTTGCCCAAGCACTGATACCATCAACACATTTATTTCAGACTAGGGCTCCCAAAGGTCAGAGACAGAGTCTTTGTCCTCAGATTAGAGCTTCCTAAGAGCTCACACCCGGCTGGTTCCGTCCATATTCACCCAATGGAGTTGGTCTCGGTGGGAAGAGCCCTGCAGGGCCCTGTTCATGGTGCTGACCACAACAGCAATAGGATCTGCCACAGACACCAGGTAGAAGCAAGAGGTGGGGACTGCCTCTCCTAGCCCTAAGGAGGGTTTAGAAAATAGCTTCTTCCACCCAAGGAGGTTCACAAGGGAAACTGGGTGACAGCACTAGAGTTCAGCCCCTCACGGAGCCCCTAGCCAATGCCTAGACCTGCTTGGGGTACAGAGGGCGGCCTGGAGCCCAGGCCTGCAGAGGAGGAAGGTCTTACCATCTCTGGATGACTGTGATCCAGAGGAGAACTGGGAGGAGGAGAGGCTGTGAAGATAGAAAAGGGCAGGATCATTAGATACATGGTGGGGCCGTGAAAGTGCCATGGGGGGCGGACTAAGGGGAGGGCCAAGACTCACTGGGCATCCTCGCCCTCCAGCAGGCGGCGGTAGGTGGCGATCTCCTGCTCCAGCCGCGTCTTCACGTCCAGCAGGATCTTGTACTCCTGGTTCTGCTGCTCCATCTCACAGCGGAGCTGGGCCAGCTGCTCCTCCACGCTGCCAATCATCTCCTGGATCTGGGCCAGCTGCATGCAGTAGCGGCCTTTGGTCTCCTCCAGGCTGTTCTCCAGGGATGCTTTCTGTGAGGGAGGGAAAGGGAATCAACGATTAGTGATTGTGGCCATTCTCTCCCTTCCAGTCCTGGGTGCACCACCCTGCCTGACACTATTCCTACCATGCTGAGCTGGGACTGAAGCTCAATCTCCAGGTTCTGCATGGTGCGCCGGAGCTCCGAGATCTCGCTCTTGCCGCTCTGCACCAGCTCGCTGTTGGTGGCCACCTCACGGTTCAGCTCCTCTGTCTGCAAAAAAGAGAACTCCATTCACACCAGAAGGCCCTAGAAGGCAGGTGGTCTGGGTTCCTTCGACCTCAAATGACACCCACCTTGGTGAAGAACCATTCCTCGGCGTCCTTGCGGTTCTTCTCTGCCATCTTCTCATACTGGTCACGCATCTCATTCAGAATGCGGCTCAGATCCACGCCAGGTGCAGCGTCCATCTCCACATTGACATCGCCACCCACCTGGCCTCTCAGGGCATTCATCTCCTGCACAGCCAGAGACAGTCCACAGTCAGGAGTTCCACCATGGCAGCAGACTGGGGTTCCTTAGTCAGGCCTGAATACCTCCCTCCCACCATCACAATTCTATTTTGACTCTCCCTTCTCTCTCTCTCCTTTTTTTTTTTTTTTTTTTTTTTTTGGACAGGGTCTAGCCTTGTTGCCCAGGCTGGACTCAAACTCCTGTGTTCAAGTGATCCTCCCGTCTCAGCCTCCCAAGTAGCTGGGACTATGGGCACGCACCACTGTACCCAGCCTCCCTGCATTTCTTTTAAGCTGGCTTTTCCATATAGTTCTCACCTCCTCGTGGTTCTTCTTCAGGTAGGCCAGCTCCTCCTTCAGGCTCTCAATCTGCATCTCCAGGTCAGCTCTGGCCAGGGTCAGTTCGTCCAGCACCCTGCGCAGGCCATTGATGTCGGCCTCTACGCTCATGCGCAGGTTCAACTCTGTCTCATACCTGGAATGACCCCAGAGAAAAGGAATGAGACACCCATTCTGGTCACAGCGAGGGCTTTGTTCTCTTCTCCCTGCAGCTTCTCCCAGAGCTGGTGCCTTGTGGGTGGTTTAAGAAGCCAGTCTTGAAAATGGCGTGGTTGAACACAGTGCCCATTGATTGCTCAGATATGAACATTCCTGGGGCCTGGGGCCTGGGGACAAGGCAGTTCATCTTGCTGCAGAATTCAGGAGGGGGTTGCGCTTCTAGCTTCAGCCAACAAATAATGCATAAGTCCTCCAGCTATGAGTCCCTCCTATACTTCAAGGGCGGTTGGGGAAGTGGAAAGTGCCTCTCCCTAAAGCAGCGGTTCTGAAACCTGGCTGTGGACCAGAATCACCCAGGTAACCTGCTATAAATAGCTGAATCAAAACTCCAAGGGTGGGGCCCAAGAGTCTTTTTCTTTTATAAGCACCCCAGGGAGTTTTCATGCAGCTATCCTGGCACTGGCTAGTTCTATTTGGGAAACACTTCTCCAAAAATGCCCTACTTTGGGGATACTGGATGTTCTGGCCCACCACTGCAAACTCACTTGGTGCGGAAGTCATCCGCGGCCAGACGGGCATTGTCAATCTGCAGAAGGACGTTGGCATTGTCCACTGTGGCTGTGAGAATCTGCAGGATGGAAAGGGCACAGGTAATTTGTCAAATGGACTTCACAAGCTGGACTGCACTGTAACCTACATTAAGCTCTTGCTTTATGTTTTGCCTGAATTCCCCTTTTCCCCCACATAACTTGACCATAGCAGCCTAAAGGAAAACAGATGCCCCAGGCCTGTCCTAAGACTTTGCTAACTCATGGTCAACAGAGGGGGTAGATGCAGCTCCGGGCTTAGAATCAAAAGTCCAGGAGTTCTGGTCCCAATTCTGCCACTGACTTGCTGCAGAACCTAATGGGTCTTGGGGCTTCAAGTTCCCCACCTCCGGGTAAGGAGAATAATCTGAGGCTCCCTAGCCCTCCTTCCTGAGCTGACCTCTCTTCTGTCTGCATCAGCCAGCCCTGCCAGTGCTCTGCAGAGATGCACATTCCTTTTCAAGCTCACAGGCCATGGGACTTCAGGTGGAACTTTCTCAAGAGATAAAACCTAACTAACACGGGGGATTAGAAAAGAGGACTCAGGGGAAGAATAAGAAGATATATTGGCCTCTGAGTCTGGTTGGAGTTCCCCACCTCATCATTGAATTTCCCTAATCCATGCAAGGCATTAGAGCCCAGCTGACTCCCGCAGGGAGGGCTCCCAGGTGATGTGGGAGCAGGGAGGAGGGGGCTGGAGTCACGGCACAAGCCTGCCAGGCTCTCTCTATGCAGGGCACATCAAGGGGCCACACTGATTGTCTCTGCAGGCTCTCCATGCCCGCCTGGCTGTGGAGAGGGACCAGCCTGTACCAAGGCTTTTGGGCGGCGGCAGCCACAGCCCAGACTAGTGAGCTAATGAGTGGTTTGGATGTCTTGCCTGGTCCCGTTAGAGCCTCGCTCCTCCCCTGTGCTGCAGAACAAGTAGCTGCCTCCTATGCTGGAAGGTAGGGCACAAGGGCCCCAGCCTTGGCTCTGCCATTAATTTGCTATGTGACCTGCAGCTGTTCACAGCACCTCTCAAAGCTTCAACTGCTTCCTCTAAAAAGTGTAAGGACAGGAATCACTGATCTCACATGGTCTGAGGATTTGAGATCAGAAGGGGATGAGAAGGCTGGGGAAGGGAGAGTATCTTCTCACTGATCAGCTGTTAGGGCATCCAAGACCTCAAAAGAAGGGATCTGGGGTGGACTCTGTCCTATAGAGAAATCTTAAGGTGTCAGAGGCCTGGGGCATGTATTGTTCCCAGAAGGAGCTAGCTGGCATGGTACCTTCTGCTGCCCATTCACCCACCTTGTTCCTCAGGTCCTCGATGGTCTTGAAGTAGGGACTGTAGTCTTTGATCTCAGCGGGTCGCTGCCTCTGGTACCAGTCACGGATCTTCACTTCCAGGTCGGCGTTGGCCTCTTCCAGAGCACGCACCTTGTCCAGGTAGGAGGCCAGGCGGTCGTTGAGGTTCTGCATGGTCACCTTCTCACTGCCCACCAGAAGCCCATCACCACCAGCAAAGCCACCACCAAAGCCACCACCCAAGCCAGCACCAAGGCCACCACCATATCCTCCCCCGAAGCCACTACCAAAGCTGCTGCTGCTGCTGAAGCCACCGCCATAGCCGCCCCCCAGCCCGTAGGCTCCCCCAGAGGAGAAGCGGGAGGATGAGACAGACAGGCCGCCCCCGTAGGTGCTGGGGGCGCGGCAGGACCCTCCGGCCAGGACGGAGGAGATGCGGCTGGAGCCGCCCCCGATGCCGCCCCCAATGCCACAGGAGCCCTTCATGGAGCTGGAGGAGGTGAACTGGCGGCTGCAGGTGCTCATGGTGCCGAGGAGGGAGGTGAGCGAGCGAGCAGTTGGCTGAGTGAAGAGAAGGTGCTCAGGTAAATTGGAAAGGGATGCGAGTGCTTTATACTCATGGGTAGGGGGCGGGCCTGGCACTTTCCATTCCCGTTGGCTTTCATCACCCACAGGCTAGCGCCAACTCCCAGCCAGGTCCCTCCTCTCCTCCGCCTCATCATGTCTGTCATATTTTACTGGAAACTCATTGTTTGGGGTGTTTTGGGCTTTCTTGTCCCGCCAGGCGTGATTCACAGGGGGAGGTGTGGGCCTGCAGGCTACACTTTCCCATCGGGCCCTGGGAGTCCCAGCCCTCAGGAACCCGCGCACTGGGCTCAGCCAGGGTGACAGACAGCAGGGCCTCTGCACCTTAAACCTGGTTACCTGCTAGCTCTCCATGAACTGGATGGGCCTTTAACATCCACTTAGAGGAAGCCCGTCGCTGCAGGGGACGGATACCCAGCTGGAAAGCACTGGCATGGCAAGGTCACCTTGGACACAGACAGGCCTCCCTCACCATGACCCTCTATTAGAGACAAGGAGGTCTGGGGGCCCCTCCCAGGCCTGACCTGCCGTGCTGTGCTGAGAAGCCTGTCCCATCCCTGAAATACACCCAGCTAGTCAGGTGTATCGTGATTCCCACCCCAACACCCCCATCAAAGAGAAATCCAGGCAGCTCTCCCCAGCCCTGAGCACAGACCCTAATCTCCTCCCTATGGTGAGGATCTCACATCCACCACACCATAGGGCAGGTGGCCTCACGGAGGCCAGGAAACAGCCTGGAGTCAGGTGGGTCCTGGCTCTGCCATTTACGCCTCTGTGACCCAGGGCTTGACACTTCTGTGAGCCTCAATGTTCTCATCTGCAAAGTGGAAGTCATACCATCTATTCTGCCTACTGCAGTCAGCTCTGAGAAGCCAATGTGACAATGTATGTGAAAGGGTTTTGTAAACTGAGTATGGCAAGAAGCCTGGTTGGCGTCGTTGTAGCCCAGGCTTAGCCCCAGAGTGGTTGGAGCTGCATCCAGGAACAGGCCTATGGGGGGCCTTTTATTCTTCCAGCGCCAGATATCTTCTCAGATCCCCAGAACATCCCTAGTGTGGGCAGCTCAGGCGCCCTCGTTTGAGCCCCTTGTGGAACTGGCCCAGGAGATGTTCTGGGGAGGAGTAGAGGCTGGAGTGGAGCTGGGATGTGCCAAGGGCAAGGCTGAGGTGGACACGAGGGTCCCTGACTCCTGAAGCCCCAAGGGTCGGGGGACATTTCTAGGAGTCTACTTGGTCCTGCTTTGGAGGTGTGTATATCAAAACTTCAGCAATCTCCCAGACGACCTGCCAAAGCAAACCCTTCTGGCCCCACCCCACCCTCCCGTCAGCCCCTCGGCTCCACAGACCCCGGCAGGCATGTTGGGAGGAATGTGGTCGTGTCTGGGGCTGCCTGATGCGTCCTATCTCCTCAGACAGGCCCCAACAGCCCCTGCTGGAGGCTCCAGTGCTCTTCCTGGGATCAACTGCTCCTAGAAGAGAAGCAGGACCCTGTCTCACCCCACTCCCACCTTGACTGTCACCAAAGAAGAAGCCAGAGAGGGGAGTCCCCCACTACTGTGGCCTAGGAGCCTGGAAGACAATGCTGAGACAGACACCTGAGCTGTGGGCTCCCCAAATCTGCCAGCAAAGGACTCTCGAGGATGTGAGTAAGCCAGGGCCCCACCCCGCTCCACCCGCCCCTGACAGACACTCCTAATCTCCCTGCAGAGAATGGTCCCCCCACCCTGGCCCAGCCCTACAATTTCCCCAGAGAGAGGCAACAGGGGTTTTGGCTGAGGGACAGATGCTTTTGTTAGGAGGCATGTTGCTGTTGGCTGTGGGGCAAGGGGAGGCTGTGCTCACTGGAGAAAAATGCTGTGTCCAGAGGGATCTGGGAGCAGGAATGGGGTGCAGAGCCCAATACTGGCTTCCTCTGTGCCCTGCCACCCCCACCCACCACCACCACCACCCTGTCTCCTTCTTCTGCAGGGATCAGGAATAGAAGCTCCAGAGCCCAGGACATAGGAACAGCTCTACTTTCCCTTTCATTTGATTCAATGCAACCCAAAAGAAACTCCTTCCTACCCCTCCTCTGAGGGGAATCCAAAAGATAAAGATGGCAGGGAACCAATGACAGATCAGTCCCTGCACATAATCTTAAAAGGCACTTCTGCAGCCCCACCCGAACCCCACGCACCCACTCCAGAACCCTAGCATGGAATATAAGCCTGATCCCCCACACCCGGTCCTAGAACCGTGGCCCAACCTGGAGCCTGAGGCCAACCTCTCTTCCCCTGCAGACAAGGACTCAGTGACCAAGTTGCTGCAAACGGCCCGGCCAAGCAGGGAGCAGACTTAGAGGACACCACACTCCCCTCCGCTCCCTGCTGCTGAAGAAGCATGATATTCAGACATTTTAAGGGAGGGCATTTTCTGGGGCATCAGGGGTTAAAGGGTTGCCAATCCTGACTGCTGAGGCCCAGAGTACCCCCAACCTCTGGACTTCTAGGCAGGCTTTGTGTGAGCACCATTACCTGACCCTCCCTCCAGCCTGCCCCAAAAGGAGGGGGGTAAAGGAGGAGCCCCGGGCAGGACCTCTTGTGGTTAGTGAGTCTCCCTGCACCACCCTGCATGGGGGAGCCCCGTGCCAATCCAAACAGGTGAAGCAGGCAGGGCCAGGCAGCCCCCCCAGAGCCCACTGTGTGCTGAGGACTGTGCTGGGGACCAGGAGATGGCATCCTAAGGAAGGAGGAGACCTCAGGACGACCCCCGCCCTTGGAGTGCGTGACCTAGTGGAAGAGAGGATCCCTGCCTGTAGGAAGGTCCCAGCATGAAAGAAGCAGGAATGCACATCAACATTACTTAACATACAAACAAACAGAAGAAAAGCACAGACAAGAAAGATTGGTTTCCCAGGGCTGCCATAACAAATTACCACAAATTTGATGGCTTAAAACAACTAGTTGGGCACGGTGGCTCACTCACACCTAAAATCCCAGCAGTTTGGGGGGCCAAGGCAGGTGGATCACCAGAGGTCTGGAGTTCAAGACCAGCCTGGCCAATATGGTGAAACCCCGTCTCTACTAAAAATACAAAAATTGGCCGGGTGTGGTGGCGGGCGCCTGTAGTCCCAACTACTCGAGAGGCTGAGGCAGAAGAATCACTTGAATCCAGGAGGCAGAGGTTGCAGTGAGCCGAGATCGCACCACTGCACTCCAGCATGGGCACCAGAGCAAGACTCCGTCTCAAAAATAACAGCAGAAATGTATTCTCTTTGGAATACATTTCTGGAATACATTTTGGAAACCATAAGCCCTGAATCAAGGTGTTGGCAGGGCCACACTCCCTTTGAAGACTCTGGGGAAGAGCCTTTCTTTGCCTCTTCAGCTTCTGGTGCCTCCCTGAGTTCCTCAGCTTGTGGCAGCATCGCCCTATCTCTGCCTTCATCTTCACGCAGCCTTCATCTGTGTCCCTTTCAATCTCTTGTAGGACACCTATTGGATTTAGCAATCACTCTAATCCAGTAGGATCTCATCTCAAACCTTACCTTACTTACATCTGCAAAACCCCTATTTCCAAATAAGGGCACATTCTGAGGTCCCAGGTGGACCTGATTTGGGGGAACCCTATTTGACCCACTATACCGCATAACAGACTGGGTGCTCGTCACCTTACAAAGCAATAGTAAAAACTGGGAGGCCGGGCGCGGTGGCTCACGCCTGTAATCCCAGCACTTTGGGAGGCCAAGGCGGATGGATCACGAGATCAGGAGATGGAGACCATCCTGGCTAACACGGTGAAACCCCGTCTCTACTAAAAATGCAAAAAATTAGCCGGGCACGGTGGCAGACTCCTGTAGTCCCAGCTACTTGGGAGGCTGAGGCAGGAGAATGGCGTGAACCCGGGAGGTGGAGCTTGCAGTGAGTGGAGATCGCGCCACTTCACTCCAGCCTGGGCGACAGGGCGAGACTCCGTCTCAAAAAAAAAAAAAACTGGGTGGAGAGATGATGGTTGAGATGAGATGTGGGGGCGGCCCAATCTGGAAGACTTCTGGGAACAGCCTTTAGCATGACACATCAAGTTGCCAGGGACTGGATGGCAGGGAGCCACGGAATTCTCAGGTCTTGGGTCCGTACTTGACATCATCCATTTTTTTTTTTTTTTTTATACAGGGTCTCCCTCTGTTGCCCAGATTGGAGTGCAGTGGTGGGATCACAGCTCACTGCAGCCTCAATCTCCTGGGGCCAAGGGATCCTCCCACCTCAGCTTCCCAAGTAGCCAGGACTGCCGCCATGCCCAGCTAGTTTTTACTTTTTTGTAGAGACAAGGTCTCACCATGTTGCCAGGCTGGTCTCAAACTCTTGGGCTCAAATGATTCTCCCACCTCAGCCTCCCAAACTGCTGGCATTACAGGCATGAGCCACCACACCCAGTTTCTTCTTTTATTTTAATTTTTATTTTGAAATAATGTTAGACTTGGCTGGGTACAGTGGCTCACACCTGTAATCCCAGCACTTTGGGAGGCCAAAATGGGCGGATCACTTGAGGCCAGGAGTTTGAGACCAGCCTGGCCAACATGGCAAAACCCCATCTCTACTAAAAAATACAAAAAGTTAGCTGAGCGTCATGGCGAGCACCTGTAATCCCAGCTACTCAGGAAGCTGAGGCAGGAGAATCGATTGAACCCGGGAGGCAGAGATTGCAGTGAGCCAAGATCGCACCACTGCACTCCAGCCTGGGCAACAGAGCAAGACTCTGTCTCCAAAAAAAAAAAAAAAAAATGAAATCATGTTAGCCTTTAAGAAAAAGTTACAAAATAGGACAGAGAGTTCCTGTGTATCTTGTGTATCCTTCACCCAGCTTCCCCTAATGTGAACATACTACATGAGAATCATACAATTTCTGAAACCAATAAATTAACATTGACACAATACTTTTTTTTTCCCCAAGATGGAGTTTTGCTCTTGTTGCCCAGGCTGGAGTGCAGTGGTGCAATCTCAGCTCACTGCAACCTCCGCCTCCCAGGATCAAGCCATGAAGCCCAGGTAATTTTTTGTATTTTTAGTAGAGACGGGGTTTCGCCATGTTGGCCTGGCTGGTCCCGAACTCCTGACCTCAGGTGAGCCACCCGCCTCAGCCTCCCAAAGTGCTGAGATTACAGGCATGAGCCACTGCACCCAGCCGACACAATACTATTAATGAGCTACAGGCTTTATTGGAACTTTCACTAGTTTTTCCACAAATGTTCCATTTCTGCTGCAGAGTCCAATTTCGGTCTCCACATTGCATTTAGCTATCATGTCTCCTTAGTCTCCTCCTATCCATGACAGCTCCTCAGTCTTTTTTTGCCTTTCATGACCTTGACACTTTTGAAGAGTACTGGGGTGATCAATTATTTTGCAGAATATCCCTCAGTTTGGGTTTTTCTGATGTTTTCTCACGATCACATTGAGGTTATGCACTTTGGCAAGAAAACCACAGAAATGAGGTTGCATCCCGTCAGGCATGTTGGACAGATATGTCGTGCGTCTTACCGCTGGCACCATCAGGCATGTTGGACAGATATGCCGTGTGTCTTACCGCTGGCACCGTCAGCTTTGTTCACTTGGCTAAGGTGGTGCTGCTGGATTTCTCTACTGTCATGTTTCTGTTTCTCCCGCTGAAATTAATAAATACCTTGAAGAAGGCACTTAGAGACTATGCAAAAATCCCGTTTCTCCTTAAAATCTGACCCACTGAATTTTGCCTCCGTCAGTGGAGGGAACGAGCTCACATCAACCTGCGTTTAAGAGCCTCATTTGAAGGAACTCCTTGAGGGACCGTGGCTTGTAGGAGAGACTTTGGGAGATCCAAGCCCAGAGAAAGAACTCTTTCCTGCTCTCTTGTCCTCCCACCAAAACCAGACTGGGCCGCCTCAAACCCGAGATCTCTGTGCCCCAAGACAGCAGTCCCCAACCTTTTTGGCACCAAGGACCGGTTTCATGGAAGACCATTTCTCCTTGGATCTAGGGGGTTGGGGGTGGGGATGGTTTCAGGATGAAACTGTTCCTCCTCAGATCAGCAGGCATTAGTTAGATTCTCATGAGGAGCGCACAACCTAGATCCCTCGCATGCACAGTTCACGGTAGGGTTTATGCACCTATGAGAATCTGATGCCGCTGCTGATCTGACAGGAGGCGGAGCTCAGGCCACAGGAGGTGGAGCTCAGGCAGCAATGCTCACTCACCAGCAGCTCATCTCCGGCTGTGCGGGTCCTAACAGGCCACAGCTGGTAGAGTCTGTGGCCCAGGAGTTGGGGACCCCTTCTCTGAGACACTCCCATGCTGGCTTCCCTTCACAATGTATGATTGTGGAGAAATAGCACATATTTCTCTCACGATTGTCAAGAACCTTGCTAGGCCCCCGCCAGCCCTAGGGAAAGAAGGGGGGAATCTGGCTCCTCTCATGTCACAGATGGGAAGTCTTGAGTCCAGAAAGGCCCGGAGTCAAGTAACAAATTGGAGGACCCCTTGTGATTCCCAGGCCCCCGGCACCTGCCCGGGGCTGAGCTTCTCCTTTCCTCCTGGCAGAGTCCTGCGCCCCTCCCTCTCCTCTCAGCCCCTCTGCACCCTCCCCTGGAGTACCCCCCACCTCTGGACTTCTAGGCAGCCTTTGTGTGAGCAACATTACCTGACCTTCCCTCCAGACTGCCCCAGAAGGAGTGAGGTAAAGGAGGAGCCCAGGGCAGGGCCTCTTGTGGTTAGTGAGTCTCCCTGTACTACCCTGCATGGGGGAGCCCCGTGCCAATCCAAACAGGTGAAGCGGGCAGGGCCAGGCAGCCCCCCCAGAGCCCCACCCCCTTCACCTTGCCCATCCCTCTCCCCGCCAAGCCTCAGAAAACTGTGTGGAGAGTGGGTAAAGCTCCCAGAGCCCAGGGCTGTCACTTGCAGAGACAGTGAGCTGGGGAGGGAGCAGCCTCTGCTGCCAGAAGGGCAGGGCTTGCGTGGAGGCCATAAGTCGGCTAGCAGGCAGGATTGCAGCACAAGGGAGCAGAAGCCTAGAACACCTCCCGAGGCCCCGGGGTACCCTTTCCCCCAGAGAGCAGGAGCCTGGAGCACCTCCCGAGGCCCCGGGGTACCCTTTTCCCCAGACAGCTATGCCGCCTGCAGATTTCCCAGGCCAGCCTGCCGATCTGGGCTGACACAAGAGATGGGCTGAGCCAGCATTTCAGTGTCTGTGTCCTTGTCTGAGCCTCCGAGCTGTGCCACAAGGCTGACAACAGACCTTGGCCAGCCCACATTATAGAAGAAGAAAGCTCAGAGGTGGAGGAGTTCCCCCAAGGCCCACAGCAAGCCACCTGCTCAGTCTGGGTTCCACCCCAGCTCAGCTGGCTGCAAGCCTCGCTTTTTAATGACAGGTCCTCTCCTGCTAGAAAGTCCCCAAAAGTCAGAGCCAAAAACAGCCTCTAGACCAGGCTCTTAACTTTACAGATAGAAAATGTGAGTCCCAGACAGCGGAAGGAACATGTCCAAGGTCACACAGCAGAAGTGTCACCCAGGGTTCTGAGCTAGGCAGGGTAAGAATATGCCTGGGGTGAAAAGGGCTGTGCCTGCACCCCAGAATCATGTTCAGGTTATTAAAAATGTAGACAGTCAGGTGGCCAAAGGCAAGGAATAGATCAGTTTACGACCCTGCTGCTAGCTCCCAGTTCAGGCAAAATGCAGCTTAAATGCTCCAGCCCATCACTCATGAGGCCCCACTGTAAACTGGGTCCCCTCCCCAACAGGCCTGTCCCCTTGCTGGTCCCCACATCTCCATTCATTTCCAATCTCTGCCTGAATTCCCACATATGTCCTCTCTTCCTACCCAAACTCCTCACGTTCTTTAAGGCCAAGCCTCAGTTCCACATATGGTTTATGCAGATCCCTGCAGACTGTGTGGCACAAAGTAAGTGCTCAATGAAGGAAGGAAGGACAGAGGGAGGGAGGAGGGAGAGTAAGAGGAGGGAAGAGAGAAGGAGGACAGAGAGAGGTAGGGCAGAGGGAGAGCAGGAGGAAGGGAAAGGGAAGAGGGTAAGGGAATGTAGAAGAGGGATGGATGGATGGATGGATGGATGGACGGACGGACGGACGGATGGATGGATGGATGGATGGATGAATGGACATATAGATGGAGGATGGATGGATGGATGGATGGATGGATGGATATATAGACGGATGGATGGATGGATGGCAGGTGGACAGATGGATAGATGAGTGGAAGGAAGGGAAGAAGGAGGGAAAGTGGAGGAATGAATGGGTGGGGTGTGGTCAGGCAGGGAAGTAGATGAATGGATGAATGGAAGGAAAGAATAATAATGCATGAAAGGATAGAGGATGAACAGGAGGTGGGTGGATGGTGGGTGGGCAGGTGGATGAAGGATGATGGAGCATTGAGAAAGGACAGCCAGCCCAGCTGGGGACAGAGGGAGCCAGCATCCTAGAGGAGCTCTTAACTGATCTGAACCTTGAAGATGAGTAGATGCTGAGCAAGCAGCGGAAGTGAGAATAGACATCCCATTTGCCCAAGGAAGCACCCGGGCGAAGTGCAGACGTGTGAAAGACTGGTCTGATGGAAACTGCAAGCAGTTATGTATTGTTAGTGTTCACAGCTCAAGGCTGGGCCTGCCTGATGAAACTGAGAGCCTTAGGCCAGGTGGTGATAAAGGTGTTGGGAAGCTCAGACTTTATCCTGACGACACTGGAGCCACTGAAGGGTCCTAAGCTGGTGAGTGATGCTGCCGGATGTTTCACAAAGGCCACCCTGGTGTCCATGCACAACATACTTTGCCATGGTGTGGGGGACCAGTAAGGAGAATTTGCCATATCCAGGTAAGGGATGTTGTTGGCTCAGACCTCTCCTGTCCAGGAAGTCCTACCCCATCAGCGCAGGTCACCTGGCTTTCTCCCCATCTCTCAGCCCTCCCACTGCCTCTGTGATCTGTGCCCCCACCCTTGATTATACCTCTCCATAGTGCCTTAGGGGGCCACAAAGTGTTTTTCACATAGTCAGTCCTCAGCGTTACTCTGGTCTGATGGAGGAGACACAATCCTTGCCTGTGGGCTGTCCAGTCTGATGGAGGAGGGTTGCAGAGCCCAGAGTTTTCTCTGTGCCATAGGCTGAGGGGAGCCGGGAGCACAGGAGCCACAAGGTGAGGTGGATTAGCACACAGAAGTTTTCTTGGAAAGGGTGCGCTTTGACTCAGGTTTTGAAAGAAGGAAGAACCCTGGAGGGTGGAGTGGGGAGAGGGTGTGGCTGTGGGAACTCCAGCACAGTGGTGAGTCTCAGGGAGAGTCAGCACCTGGGAGTCGGAATGTCTGTGTCAGGAGTCCTGAGCTCTGGTCGGTAGGACAGAGGGAAAGGGAAAGAGGAAGGGAAGGGGTCGCCGAGTCGTTCTAGCCTCATGGGTAGAAAGAGTCATTTCCCACAGTCAGAGATGTGGGAACAGATTCAGCATCTTGCACCCCACCTCCCTCCCCCAGACGTGATACCGCATGGGATCAAGGAAGGACCAGGGCCTCCTCGATCAGAAAGACCAGCTTTCAAGTCTTGGCTCCATCACTGACGAGCCATGTGACCTTGGACAGGCCGTTGCAGCCATCCAAGCTTTGGTTTTCTATCAAATGGGAATAGCACCAGTTCAGCCTGGCAGGATTATTGAGAGGAGTGGGTAAGTCAGGGCAGGTGGCCAGCGTGGTATTTGGCACAGAGAAAGTGTTTGGTAAAAGTTCACTTAAATTAAGCCCAAGTTAGACCAAAGGGAGTGGGGGGTGCAAATGGAGAACAGGTGTCAAGGTTCAGCCAAAGACCTTGAGGCAGAGAACAGAGAAGAGTCCAGGATGTTACTGGAGCCCCTGTTGCCCGAGCCGGGAGCTGCTGAGGTCAGCCGGCCAGGTGATGGGCTGGTGAGTCTGCAAGGGCCTGGCCAGGGTGGAGGCTGTGGGAATAGGACAGGCCTGGAAACTGATGAGGAAGAGTCAGCGGATGGTTTAGGTGTGAGAGGAGAAGGCCTGGGAGCTTCCAACAGGGCCCACATTCTGTGGCTGGAATGAGGGGATGGGGAAGCAGCCTCTCAGGTTCCAATGAGGCCATCCTGGCTGTCAGTGCAATATCTGCAAAAATAATGACCATTTCTGTCTCCCAGTTCCAAAAGAGGACATGGATGGCTTATGATAAAAGACACCAATTTATAATAAAACTAAAAATACCCAGCAAGGATAGAAGAAAAATAAATCAAGAATTAGGTAACAGGAATTCATTTAACCATCCACCTTCTGAAGGATATCTTGGTTGCTTCCAAGTTTTGCCAATTATGAATAAAGCTTCTATAAACATTAAAAAAAAAAAGAATTAGGTAACAGGATATATTGATGAGCACATTTTGGTTGCAAGCAACGGAAACTCAGCTTGAATTAGCTTCTAAAGGAGGCAATTCAGGGCTGGGCATGGTGGCTCACACCTGTAATTCCAGCGCTTTGGGAGGCTGAGGCAGGAGGATCATTTGAGCCCAGGAGTTCAAGACAAGCCTGGGCAACATAATGAGATACCATCTCTACAAAAAAAAATAAATAAAAGAAAATAATTAGCCAGGCATGGTGGCATACACCAGTAGTCCCAGCAACTCAGGAGACTGAGGTGGGAGGATTGCTTAAGCCCCAGCCAGTCAAGGCTGCAGTGAGCCATGACCGCAGCACTGCACTCCAATCTGAGTGGCAGAGTGAGACCCTATCTTAAAAAAAAAAAAAAAGAGAGACAATCAATAAAACAATAAATCAAGCCCCAATTTATAACGTTTTTTTTTTGTGTGTTGTAAATACCCCCACTGTGGCCAATTTCAAGCAACCAACAGGGAGTCACTTAACACAGGGTTGGGAAGACACGTGCAGTAGCTCACTGCCTTATAGCATGTCCACCATATAGATAAAATGGTCATAAGTACCTCAAGAGCACAGATATTAGTACAATGTAGTAAAATAATTTGAAAGGAATGAGTTTTCAGTATGCATTACCTTTGTTCTCAATATAATTCACTTAATTTTAAGTTCGTATAATTTAATTGTTGATGAGGGCCATATTTAACAATCACCTTGCAAAATTCCTGAAATTTTAATATCCAGCTCTCAAGAGTCAGCGTGAGCCAGCCCCAGCATGCCAATGAGCCTCGAGGTTTAGGCCATAAGCAAGAGACTAGGAGGGACAAAGGGAAAGCTTCTGGATAAAACAAAGTGAAAGAGGGAAAACCAGATTGGGAGAGGATATTGGTGAGGGAAGAGGAAGAAGAGTTGGTGGGCCCTCGTGGTCAGGGAGACAGCCTAGGTGGACAGGAGCAGAGGCAGCATCCAGAGGCTGTCCAGCCTTCACAAGGCAGATCAGGCACCGTCTGCCTCCCAGGGAGCCCCATGGGAGTCCCATGGGGGGATCCAAGTCTGCACTGCCTCATTATCTCAATTATCTCATTAGTATTCTGTTGGTTGTTCTCTCTGTCAGCATCTAGCGAGGACTCTTCTATTGCAGCACTCAGTGTGCATCTGTCCTTTGACTGTCCCAGCTTGAGTGATGTCTGTGTGTCCCAAGACTTTGTTTACTCCCCGTCTAACTTAACCCATATGGACAACACCCCCTTCAAAGAACTAGAGGAGTGTTTGGGGGAAAGGAAGTGATGGTGCTGGGGGTGTTGGAGGTACTGGAGGTAGTGGTGGTGGTGGCGGTGATGGTGGTAATGGAGATGGAGATAGTGGTAATGATGGTGGTGATTGTGGTGGTCATGGTAGGGATGGTGGTAGTGGTAATGGTGGTGATGATGTGGTGGTGGTAGTGGGGGTGGGGGTGGTGATGGCAGTGATGGTGGTAGTGGTAATGGGGGTGGTGATGGTGGTGGTGGTGGTGGTAGTGGTGATGGGGGTGGTGATTTCAGTGGTGGTGATGATGGTGGTGGTGGTGGTGGTGGGGATGATGGTGGTGGGGGTATTGGTGTGGTGCTGGTGATTGTGATGGTGATGGCAAGGATAGTGGTAGTGATAATGTTGGTGATGGTGGTGGTGGGAGTGGTGATTTCAGTGGTGGGGCTGTTGGTGGTGGTGGTGGTGATGGTGGTGGTGATGGTGGTAATTATGGTATTGGTGGTGGCAGTGGTGATTATGGTGGTGATGGTAGGGATGGTGGTAGTGTTAATGGTGGGGGTGATGGTGAGGGGTATTGGTGTGATGGTGGTGATTGTGGTGGTGATGGTAGGGATAATGGTGGTGGTGGTGGTGGTGGCAGTGGTGGTGGTGGTGGTGATGGTGGTGGTGATGGTAGGGATAATGGTGGTGGTGGTGGTGGTGGCAGTGGTGGTGGTGGTGGTGATGGTGGTAATTATGGTACTGGTGGTGTTGTGGTGGTGTTGGTGATTGTGGTGGCGATGGTAGGGATGGTGGTAGTGGTAATGATGGTGATGATGGTGGTGGTGGTAGTAGTGGTGGTGGGGGTGGTGATGGTGGTGGTGATGGTGGTAATAATGGCAGTGATTATGGTGGTGATGGTAGTGGTAATGGTGGTGATGGTAGTGATGGTGGTAGTGATAATTGTGATGGTGGTGATGGTAGTGGTGGGGGTGATAATGGTGGTGGTGGGGGTGTTGGTGGTGGTGGTGGTGATGGTGGTGATGGTGGTGGGGGTGTTGGTGGTGGTGGTGGTGGTAATGATAGTGATTATTATGATGGTGATGGTGGTGGTGGTTATGGTGGTGGGAGTGGTGATGATGAGGGTGGTGATGGTGGTGCTGGTGGTGTTAGAGAAGGTAAATATGACAATGAAACCCCTGAGTCAAGTCTCTTGTTCTGTAGAACAGAACAGAACCAGTTTAAGCAGTCATCCCCTTGAGCTAGCTTAGGGGTAAAACATACCCTCTTACAGTCTCATTCCACCAAAGGCTAACATGTATTGAGGACTTCCCAGGGGCCGGGTCTTAACTTCCTCATGTCTTCTAATCCTCAGAGCAACACTAAGGCAGGTAGGGAGTGGGGCTGGGGTTCAAGCCCAGGCAGATCTGCTCCTGGGGGTGGGTGGGCGGTGGTTATTCTCACTGTAGAGAACTCACTAAGACTGCAATTCTTGTGGCCATGTGGGCAGATAGGGCAAACACCAGGCACTGTTTAAGCCTCTGTAGGTCCACAGCCCAGTCCCCACCCCCTAACCTAGAAGAGGAGGAGAGAGAGAGGAAGCATCAGCCAAGGCCCAGCTATTGAGAAAGAGCTCAGCCAGCAGGGGTACTGCCCATCCCCTCACACATCAAAGGCACCTCTAGGAGAAGGAGGACAAAAAGCACCATTGCTTGTGTAGGTGCTGTAAGTAAGTATCTTATTTAAGGCCAAGGTGGCTCCTGACTTATCACTGAATCCCCACCCTGCCCCCACCCCGAGCCCAGCACAACACCTGGCCCAGAACAGCCTCTAAGTGGACTTGGACTGAATTCACTGGCCTACTGCTAGGCTAGCACCCACCTTCTCTGCAAGCCTGATCAAGTCAAACGAGACCAGGGATCTGCTCACCAGGGAAGATCTATGCAGAGGCGGCACAGGGTTGGGGGTGCAGGGCATTCTGACACCCCACCTACTAGTCACGCACCCTTGAGTAAGTCCCTCAGCCTCCCTGAGCCTCAATTTCCTCACCTGTAAAATGGGATGAGTCAGGTGCGTGGAGATAGCGAGGAGGCCTTGCAGGGAGCATGCAGGGAGGAGGCATTTGCTCCAGCTCAGCTTTAGGAAGCCGAACACAGCTGCCTGTCTGCAGCCTTGCTGCCAGAATCAAATCAGGCAATAAAGGGTTGGGCAACCTTAAAAATTGTCAAACAGGAGAGGGAAGCAAAAAACAATGTTTATTGGGTACACGGTGTGTTTTATCCACCCTTTATCTCCTTTATTCCTCAAATAAACTCCTTCAGATAAATACAAATACCCTAAATGTACAGATGAGGAAACCGAAACTCACAGAGACCGGGGGTGGGTGGAGGATCCCTCCAAGTTCACGCTGGAAGTTCAGCCTCAGGTTAGCCTCTGCCCGCCCCCTAACTATTCGACACTACCTCCTGCAAAGGAGTGTGATCTGACCTTTTTAAAAAAAGTTTTCTTTTGGTTATCAGTTTTAATTTATATAGCTATATTATTATCTAAGCATAAAGTAAATTAAAAATCTATTTTATGATCACATAAAATTGACAGGCCAGAATATTAGTGCATGCAATCTGTTTCTAATTAGGAAGTCGATGTGGTATTCAACAAATTAATTGCTTCTTTGGTTCTTAAATTGTTGTTTAGTTTCTTTATTCAAATATACACACACACAATTTTATGTATAAGTATTAAAATGTGTGTGCACTCTTTTTATTCCTTTCCTGTTTTTCTTGGCTCCCCTTTTCCCCTCAACCACTGCCACCCGCATCAGCCTTCAACCCCACCCCCACGGTAATCTATGTCCATAACTCTGTATGTATCTTTTCATATTGTTGGTGCTTATATAATCTCACAGACACATGTACATGCATTTACATAAATGAGAGATGAAGGGTTGGCTGTTTATTTCACACAAGTGAAATCAATATCCTACATGTACGTTTCTGCATTCCACATTTCTCTCTCCCCAATCCCTGGAGGAATCCCTCCTTGCCATCCAATAAATAGCTCCAATTTATTGACTATAATGGCTGCTTCATACTCCAGGGTAGGAGTGGACCATTATTTATTCCACCTGTCCACTATCAATTTTTAAAAATGTGTTTGCCATCTTCTGTCACTACAAATAAACAGCAGTAAATATCTTTGCACATACGCCTTTTTATACTAGTCTGTTATTTCTATTAATTTAAAATTAAGTGAAGTCCCTTAAATAATTTGAAAATCATCTTTGCTGTATAATCACATATAACAAAGCCGGAAAAGAACCTGGGAGATTAAAAGGTCTGGTGACAGAACAATGGATGAATGTTTTCATCTTCTATGTTTCCTTTTGTTTCGTCACACTATTCGTGTGGTAGATAAAAGCTAGAGACGTATGGGATTTTTTTTGTTGTTTTTTGTTGTTGTTGTTTGAGACAGGGTCTCACTCTGTCACCCAGGCTAGAGTGCAGTGGCACAATCTCGGCTCATAGCAACCTCCACCTTCTGGATTCAAGCGATTCTCCCACCTCAGCCTCCCAAGCAGTGGGGCTACGGGCACGCGCCACCATGCCTGTCTAATTTTTGTATTTTCTGGTAGAGACGGGGTCTCACCATGTTGGCCAGACTGCTCTCAAACGCCTGACCTCAGGTGATCCTCCCTCCTTGGCCTCCCAAAGTGCTGGGATTACAGGCGTGAGCCACCGCACCCGGCCAACACATGTGTTTCATGTGTAACAATCCTATCGTGGTAGGAGAAAGAGGGACCCTTGCAATCAACAGTGTGTTAACAAGGGGTGAGGTCAGAAATGGCATCTTCTGAATAGCTGCCACTATTGCTTTCACACCCCTTGATCTGCTCAAAGCCCTTCAGGGGTCTTGGACTGTTGGGGATTCCAGGATGCAGACAGCACATCAGAGGAGGGGCCAGATGAGGAGCTCCACTGCCTCATGCCTCAGTTCTGTAGATGGGGCTCCATCCCTCCAGGGCTCAAGAAGATATTTGCTTTCACATCCATGCCAGCTTGTCAATACCTACCCCTGGAGACTGCCCTGTGCCAACACAATGAGAAGCACATGGAACCCAAAGAAACCTGCCCTCAAGAAAGTCTCTTCCGAACAAGTTCTGTGGAGTCCTGAAAGAGCAGAGACTTCCAAACCAAACCTCCATGGCCTGACTCCCCAAGTATTTACTGAGTGTCCCTTGTGGGCTGGGTACCATCCAAGGGCTGTTGGTGACTAGCAAAACAAAAGTTTCATTACTGTTTATGTTTTGGGGAGCAGACAGAAGGTCTTAAACAACAAGTTACAGCAGTGAGAAGACAAGCATAAGAAATTGCTTATCTCATACACTAGGAGGGACACTGAGCTTATTACAGCTCTGAGACAATGGACCCAAAGACAGCAGAGCTTTACAAGAATACCACTCATTCATTTACAACAGCAGATGCACTTTATGGGCTGCCATTAACTCTCACTCTAGTCATTGTTTTTGCACCTCATGCAATTATCTAAAACAATATTTCCCAAACTTTGACAGTAAGTCAAGCATAAGGAATCTGAAGGTACCTTCAAATTAGACAGATTTCAAGGAACACTGGGAGTACTCAACCTTCTCAGCTCAGATGCCAGGATCTTAGGAAGTGGGAAAGACCAGGCAAGAGTAAAAGGCAGTCTGATTTGGGACTTGAATCTTAGTCTGAGAAATCCAGGCAGCAAGCCATTTCCAGATGGAAATTCTGGTTCCCTTATTGAAGGGAAAACTCATATTTCTGCACAATATTGTCCTTCTGTTTAAAAGGGGCTCGTGATTTGTTTCTACAAGGTAACAGCAATGAACAAGAGATAAGTGATTCTTTCTCTCCAGGAGTTTTGCTAAGTGACTCTGAGACCCCAAGAAAGTTTTTTTTTTTTCCTTTAACTACTATAAACCTGAATTTCTGCATCTGTCAAGTAGAGGCCTTTCATGATGAGCTTTCCAAGGATCTGCTCCTGGGGGTTAGGCACTCTGAAGATACGGGTACAGACAACTTCTTTAAAATAGCACCCATGCCCAAGCTGGGCGTGGTGGCTTAACGCCTGTAATCCCAGCACCCTGGTAGGCCGAGGCAGGCAGATCACTTGAGGCCAGGAGTTTGAGACCAGCTTGGCCAACATGGTGAAATCCTGTCTCTACTAAAAATACAAAAAAAAAAAAAAAAAAAAATTTAGCTGAGTGTGGTGGCATACACCTGTAGTCCCAGCTACTCGGGAAGCTGAGGCATGAGAATTGCTTGAACCTGGGAGGCAAAGGTTGCAGTGAGCCGAGATCGCACCACTGCATTCCAGCCTGGGTGACGGTGAGACTTTGTCTCAATAAATAAATAAATAAACAGATAGATAGATAAAAAGATAAAATAAAATAAAATAGCACCCCATGCCCAGTTGGAGGGTATTCTTCATCCTCTGTTCTGACATCTCATTAATGAACAACTCATAAACGTGTGTGCCAGCCCAGGACTTGTTTAGTAACCCAGGCCAGGACTATGTCTCTGTGTAAGGGTCCTTCCACAACATCATCTTTAAAAGACTCAGATGAATCAATTTACCAAAGAGGTTTTTAAAGATAATACTCAAAGTTAATGAGCATGTTTTGAAATAGGCACTCCCATTCCCTGTTGGCAAGATATGCAAATTGGCACAATTTCTCTTTAAATCAATTTGCCCATTCAAATCGAGAACCTTAAAACATCTGTATCTTCTCATCCAGTATACATCTGGGAGTCTAGCCTAAGGAAATAATCAAAAATATTTGTGGGAGCTGAGGCAGGAGAATCACTTGAACTCGGGCAGCAGAGGTTGCAGTGAGCCAAGATCATGACATTGCACTCCAGCCTGGGCAACAGAGTGAGACTCTGCCTCAAAAAAGATGCAAAATGGTACAGACATTTAGTGTCAACTGTTGTTGTAATTATAGTTGGTAAGATATGTTTACTTCAGTTGTACATGTATATGTATAAGTACATAAATACATATGCATAAATGTATTTTATTTATACATATATGTATAAATGTATACATATACACAGTCACGGATTACTTAACAACAGGAATACATTCTGAGAAATGCACTATTAAATAATTTTGTCATTGTGTGAACACCATACAGTGTACTTACACAGACTTACATGGTATAACCTACTTCACACCAAGGCTAGATGGTATAGTCTATTGCTCCTAGACTATAAACTTGAACAGCAGGTTACTGTGCTGAATACTATAGGCAATTGTAACTCAGTGGTTGGTATTTGTGTATCTAAACCTATCTAAACACAGAAAAAGTACAGTAAAAATATAGTATTATAATCTTATGGGACCACTCTTGTATATATATATACCATCCATCACTGAAAAACAACATGTTGTTATATGGTGCATGACTGTATATATATATATATATATAGAGAGAGAGAGAGAGAGAAAGAGGGAGAGAGAGAGAAAGTTGTAAAAATACTATCAGTGGTTACCTTTGGTCTCGAGATTTGGGGTTCACTCTGAGTCATAGGCTCACCCTAGGACTTGGGAGACAGGGTGATCAGAAAAAGGGAGACACATTTTGCTGAACAACCAACAATGCCCACAATGATTGTGCATTATAGAGCAATGAATCAGGCTCAGCAGCCTTGAAAGATGAACATGGTTTTGTCATGTAAAGCAGACTTCAGATAAAACTCGGGTTAAACATGCAGTTTATCTTCACCTTCTAAACACTACTAAATTTACTGTAAATAAAATCCATGGGGTCAAAGAGGCCAGGAAAGTAGATTATAGTAATCAAATATTGGAATCTGGAAAACAAAGACAAAGAAAGCCCAGCGCTTGCCCAGAGAGAAGCCAAGAGGCAAAGCGTATTTACACTCTGGAACTTTTTAACTCTGAATTTTTAAGAACTCTGGAAAGTCTCTGGAATAGGGGGCACCAGGTACCTCTGACAGTGAGGAACAAGTGAACTAGAAATGAGAGGGTGAGCTACAGATCTGTATAAAAAGCAGAGAGGCGGCCAGGCGCGGTGGCTCACGCCTGTAATCCCAGCACTTTGGGAGACCGAGGCAGGTGGATCATGAGGTCGGGAGATTGAGACTGTCCTGGCTCACACGGTGAAACCCCGTCTCTACTAAAAATACAAAAAAATAGCCAGGCGTGGTGGCGGGCGCCCGTAGTCCCAGCTACTCAGGAGGCTGAGGCAGGAGAATGGTGTGAACCCGGGAGGCCGAGCTTGCAGTGAGCCGAGATGGTGCTACTGCACTCCAGCCTGGGGGACAGAGTGAGACTCCATCTCGGAAAAAAAAAAAAAAAAAAAAAAAGCAGAGAGGACCCTATAGCTCCTCTCTCCCCTCTTTGTCTGATCCCTAGCACTCCATGATTACTCCAGGAGAAACTAGATGTTTATGCTGGAGAATTTCCCCAGAGGGACTCTGAATCCTGAGACACCAAGAAGGGCCAATAAACTGCAATCAATTAGTAGCAGAGTAGCTGAGACTGAGACCGTCTCTGCCCCCTTCCTGCACTCAGCTTCCAGAAAGCTGGTAGCTTTTACAATCCAGACAGGAAATTAGAGGTATTCCTTCTGAAGAAGACCGTACCCAAGAAAAGTCCTACAGATAACTGTTCCCCAATGAAACAGCTTATTCTCCACCAGATTACTCTATACTGAGACCTACCAGTGGCAAGTTCCCATGCTATCTGCACACATATACACATATTCCAATCAGTTTCTCAGTGACTTACTCTTAAATATGAACGACTACCAAGGACCACTAGACATCTGAGAAAAGCCTCTGGCATGAAAGATGGAGGCAAGACAAACAGCAAGAAAGGAACTGAGGAAAATGAGCCGATGACACAAATAGAAGCATTGCTGGAGCCAGGACTAATAGGCTCAAAGAGATCAGAGAAACTATTACATCTTGAAACAAGAACAAGAGACTGTTGAAAAAACATGCAGAGCTATGAGATATGAAAAATATAAAAGACTGCTATTGTTTTTAAGACAGGATCTCACTCTGTTGCCCAGGCTAGAATGCGATGGTGTGATCTCAGCTCACTGCAGCCTCGACTTCCCAGGCTCAAGTGATCCTCCCACGTCAGTCTCCCTAGCAGCTGGGACTACAGGCACAGGCCACCACATCCAGCTAATTTTTATATATTTGTAGAGACAGGGTCTCACCATGTTGCCTAGGCTGGTCTCGAACTCCTGGGCTCAAGCAATCCACCCACCTTGGCCTCCCAAAGTGCTGGGATTACAGGCATGAGTTGCTGTGCCCGGCCAAATACAGCAGATTTTTTAAAACTCTGAATAATGGAGTCAGAGGTCAAAGTTAAAGAAATTTCTCAGAAAACAGCAGCAAAAAAAAAAAGACAAGATGGAAAATAAAACAGAATACATAGGAAAAAGAGCCATTTCAGAAAGAGAGAAAATGGAGGGAGGAAATCATGAAACACGAAAATTTGCCAGAATTGAACAACATGAGCTCCCACATTAGAAGTTTCTGCTAGTGTCCAGCTGGTGGATGAAGTTACAGCTGCATCAATTCAACACATGGTATTTCAGCCTGCTGGAGAGAAAGAGAAGAACCGAAAAGCTTCTAGGGAGGAGAGTGGGAATAGGATAATAAGAAATGATCTCGAATCAATATGGCATAAGACTTCTCAACAGTAACACAAGAAGCCAAGAAACAGTGAAACTGTACCTTCAGACACTGAGTGCAAATGATTTCCAAGCTAGGATTCCATACCCAGCCAAACTATCAGTCAAGAGTGAGGATAAACTAAAGATCTTTTTGACACAAATGGTCTCAAAAAATTTAACCCTGATAACTCCCTTCCTAGGAAACTACTTGAGAATGTGCTTCACTAAAACAAAGGGAAAAATAAAAACAGGAAGGAGGAAGACATTGGATCCAGAAAACAAGGAATGCAACACAGGAAAAAGAAGGGATTTCAGGATGATGGTGAAGAGAGATTCCAGGATCACAGCTGAGCAGGAGACCCAGACAGCACCCAGAGCAGACAAGAGCAGGACAGAAGGCCCTAGGAGACACATCTTCATGAGTTTGAAATTGGTGGAACACCCAGGGTTCTAAAATATTTAGGAGATTTATACTTCCAGCAGTGAATCAGGAAACAAATTAATGATCAATACATAGAAAGTTTAGGCAAATTGAAAAAGAGATATTTATTCCAAGGAAATTTAATATAGTATAATATATGGTTTGACTATGAATAACATTTAAATAGTCATAATAATGTAAACATTTATCTAACAAAAATATGAATATTTGAGAAGGTGGGAAGAAGATATTTAAAAAAGAAATGAGGAGGGGCAATGTTGTATAACAGATCTACATGCTCATCCTTCACAGCCAGAAGTCAAGCGATTAAAAACTGAAACACAAAAATCAAGCAGTAACAAGGTAAAGTCTGTTATTTAGAAGTAAGGAGACAAATCCCAAAGAAACAGCTGAAGTTGAAAGGGGAAGGCAGGAACAGAGCTGTGGTATCCAGTCTGGGGATGGCTTTTTCATTTAAAAAAAAAAAAAAGTCTTATTCACAATAGCAAAGACTTGGAACCAACCCAAATATCCATCAATGATAGACTGGATTAAGAAAATGTGGCACATATACACCTTGGAATACTATGTAGCCATAAAAAAGGATGAGTTCATGTCCTTTGCAGGGACATGGATGAAGCTGGAAACCATCATTCTAAGCAAACTATCATAAGGACAGAAAACCAAACACCACATGTTCTCACTCATAGGTGGGAGTTGAACAATGAGAACACATGGGCACAGGGCAGGGAACATCACACATCGGGGCCTATCAGGGGGTGGGGGGCTGTGGGAGGGATAGCATTAGGAGAAATATCTAAGGTAAATGACAAGTTGATCAGTGCAGCAAACCAACATGGCACTTGTATACCTATGTAACAAACCTGCATATTGTGCACATGTACCCTAGAACTTAAAAGTATTAAAAAAAAAAAAAGTCTTGGCCGGGTGCCATGGCTCACGCCTGTAATCCCAACACTTTGGGAGGCCAAGACAGGCAGATCACAAGGTCAGGAGATCGAGACTATCCTGGCTAATACGGTGAAACCCCATCTCTACTAAAAATACAAAAAAAAAATTAGCCAAGCGTGGTGGCGGGTGACTGTAGTCCCAGCTACTCAGGAGGCTGAGGCAGGAGAATGGTGTGAACCCGTGAGGTGGAGCTTGCAGTGAACCGAGATCGTGCCACTGCATTCCAGCCTGGGCGACAGAGCAAGACTCCGTCTCCAAAAAAAAAAGTCTTATGATGTTGTACATACATAACATTTTTTTTATTTAAATATTTAAAATATGGAAGGCATCCAGGAAGAAGGAACGGCAACTGAGAGGTATGGGCCATATCTCAGTCAGGTAGGGGTGACTCAGGGGTTTGGAGCTGGGAGGGGCAGAAGGACACCAAGCTGGGTTGAGACTGAAGGGTGAGTGCTGGAGGGGAATGGGATCCATCGCGGGCTGTTAAGCAAGGGAGTCCTGATCTCACTCTTGTTCTTGATCTTGACCACATTCTGGTGGAAATCATTCAGTGGAAATTGAATGTGGATGAGATTGACTCTCAAGGGGACCCAGTTAGGCTGTGCCCAGGTCTAGGGAGAGAGGAAGATCTGAACATGGCAATGGCCATGGGGCAGCAGGTGTTTCCTAGGGTGCTCATCAGCACGCAATTCACCAGCTGAGGGGAATGAGGAAGGAGGGGTTGATGGGGTGTGAGGAGAAGCAGGCTGGGAGAATGAGGATTTCAGGTCTGACGAGGACACCTTTCTCAAGGCAGAAAGCACTCCCTTCCACCCTCCAACGTAGAAACTGTGTGCAGATGTGGGGGAGCCCATGGGTAGAGTTAAGATTCAAGCGTGGGAGTCTTTGGGTTAAAATACCTAAAAAGGTAGAGTGGTGTTAAAAGAAAGGCACGGACTTTGCAGACAGACAGAACTGAGTTTGAGCTCCCGCCGTGCCACTTACTATCTGCATGATTTTATGCAAGTTACTGAAACTCTCTGAATTCTGAGGGTTGTCAATTTCAAAATGGGCCTGACCACACCCATCTCACAGGGTTGCAGGGACAATATCATAAATAACCTCTGTAGAATGCCCCCATGGTGTCAGTCAACACGTGTGGACACTCCCCCATCCTGTGTCCCACCTCCCACTTCCATAAAGCATGGAGGTCTTCCAGGAAGACCCTTCAAGGTCTTCTGAGATTTGTCCCATTTCCCACATCTCTCAGGCTGTGAGGCTCCAGAAGGTTTCTGGAAAGCACCTGCAACTCCCCTCCCATCAGTTCAAGAACAGAGATCACACAGGTTTGCATCAACCAGAAAATCAGCTTTATTAGCCCACCACCAGCAGAGGAGCAGGGGAGATAGCTGGGAACTAAACCAGGAGAGCAGGGTCCTGACCCAGGCCTTCAGGAGGTGAGGCCAGCTGGTGGGCAGGAGGCTGTGGTAGAGGCAGCTCAGTTCTGGGAGCTCTGGCCCTGGCTGAAGCTGGATGAGCTCTGCTCCTTGAGGATGGGCCGGGTCTGACGGCTCGAAGAGGACGAGGAGGAGGTGAAGACTGTGGGAGAGAGAAGAGGAGGTGAGAAGGGGTCTGAGAGCTAAGCAGACTCCAGGGCAGGGCGAAGGGAGGGCTGGGGGCTCAGAGGAGAAGGGTCCGGCCCCCACTCCATAGAAACAGGCAGAGGGGCTGCAGTGCCAGGGAGCCTCAGGAGCCTTACCCTCACGGGAAGAATAGGATTGGCCGGATGCGTGCTGGGAGGAGAGGCTGTGGGAGAGAAAAGGCAGGGCAGTCAGTTGTGCTGACAGCAGCAGCGGGGCTAAAGGGTCTGGGAGGCAGAACTGGGGCCTGGGACTCACTGGGCATCCTCGCCCTCCAGCAGGCGGCGGTAGGTGGCAATCTCCTGCTCCAGCCGCGTCTTCACGTCCAGCAAGATCTGGTACTCCTGGCTCTGCTGCTCCATCTCACAGCGTAGCTGGGCCAGCTGCTCCTCCACGCTGCCAATCAGTCCCTGGATCTGGGACAGCTGCATGCAGTAGCGGCCTTTGGTCTCCTCCAGGCTGTTCTCCAGGGATGCTTTCTGCAAGTGAGAGAGAGAAAAAGAGTCAATGGACGTGGTCACTCCTGTCCCTCCAGGTCTCTGGGCATGTTTTTTGAGAGGTGCCTGGATTTTGATCCCAGTTGGGGTACTGATGGGCCAGACAATATGGAGAAAATCTAGCCCACTATTCTAGGGCTGGTTTCTCTATCTATGTAACGGGTCCCATGAGTCCCCTGGTCCCATCCTGAGAAAAGAAAGGTGGAACTAGATTGTGGCTTGTTGAGGGGGTGGTGGCCATTACTGGTGACTTGGGGGCTGCTGCTGTGCCGGGTCCTTCATACCATGCTGAGCTGGGACTGCAGCTCAATCTCCAGGCCCTGGAACACCCTCCGGAGCTCCGTCACCTCACTGCGGCTGCTCTGCACCAGTTCGCTGTTGGAGGCCACTTCTTTGTTCAGCTCCTCGGTCTGAGGCAGGAAAGCAGAGCGAAAGTTGAGGCTCTCCCAAAGCCCCCGGCTGGGAAATGCTGCAGGCTCCCTGAGGGTCCGAGCCCCACCTTGCTCAGGAACCAGGCCTCAGCGTCTCTGCGGTTCTTCTCTGCCATCTGCTCGTACTGGTCACGCATCTCATTCAGGATGCGGCTCAGGTCCACGCCAGGTGCGGCATCCATCTCCACGTTCACATCTCCGCCGGTCTGACCTCGCAGAGCAAGCATCTCCTGGGAAGGGATGGCAGGAGGTGGTCAGCTCAGCAGACTCCTCTCCTGGCCCTGGGTGCATCTGGCAACCCCACCAAACCAGCCTCCCACCCCGGAAGCCAGCAGCAACCGCACCTCCTCATGGTTCTTCCTCAGGTAGGCCAGCTCCTCCTTCAGGCCTTCGATCTGCATCTCCAGGTCAGTCCTGGCCAGGGTCAGCTCATCCAACACCCGGCGCAGGCCATTGACGTCGGCCTCCACAGTCTGCCGCAGGGCCAGTTCGTGCTCGTACCTGGCAGGACAGAGGTCAGGTCCTCAAGCTGCAGCCCTGAGGATTCGGAGGCTCGGGGTCTGCTGGCCCTGCTGGATGGACAGCCCCACTCTTTGTCCCTTGCCCTCTGCCCCCAGCCCACCATGCTTGCTGCTCACTTGGTCCTGAAGTCATCGGCTGCCAGCCTGGCATTGTCAATCTGCAAAATGGGCTGCGCATTCTCAATGGTGGCCGCAATGATCTGGAGTGGGGATGGAGGACAGGAGCCCTGGTCAGCCATGGACCTTACTACTTGAGCGTGAAAGGCAGAAAGGGGCAAAAGGAACCTCCCCAAATCTGGAAGTCTTCTGGCTGGCAGGGCTGGCATGCCTTCTCCACCAGCTCAGGGTAGGTAGGGATGCACTCCATCCCAGTCACTCCCTTCCTGGGCCCAAGGCAGGGAAGCTGAACTTGCAGCTGAACCCTTGCAGGATATAAGAGGTTCAGGGTAACAGCCCCAGTCCAGGCACAGAGATGCTGAAAAGGGACCCTCTGCCACCACTTCCCTGGGTGATCCTGGCCACTCCCTAAAGGTGCCCTGTTTGAAAAGTGTAATTGCTAAAAAGAGGTATCCCAAGGTCCGCTATAGCCCCAGCCTCTCTCAGTGCTCCATACACCAGTCTCCCTGTTTGAAAAGTGTAATTGCTAAAAAGAGGTATCCCAAGGTCCGCTATAGCCCCAGCCTCTCTCAGTGCTCCATACACCAAAGTCGCCCACCTTGTTCCTCAGGTCCTCAATGGTCTTGAAGTAGGGACTGTAGTCTTTGATCTCACTGGGCCGCTGCCTCTGGTACCAGTCACGGATCTTCACTTCCAGGTCGGCGTTGGCCTCTTCCAGAGCACGCACCTTGTCCAGGTAGGAGGCCAGGCGGTCGTTGAGGTTCTGCATGGTCACCTTCTCACTGCCCACCAGAAGCCCATCACCACCAGCAAAGCCACCACCAAAGCCAGCACCGAAGCCCCCTCCAAAGCCAGCACCAAGGCCACCACCATATCCTCCCCCGAAGCCACTACCAAAGCTGCTGCTGCTGCTGAAGCCACCGCCATAGCCGCCCCCTAGCCCGCAGGCTCCCCCAGAGGAGAAGCGAGAGGAGGAGACAGACAGGCCGCCCCCGTAGGTGCTGGGGGCACGGCAGGACCCTCCGGCAAGGACAGAGGAGATGCGGCTGGAGCCACCCCCAATGCCGCCCCCAATGCCGCAGGAGCCCTTCATGGAGCTGGAGGAGGTGAACTGGCGGCTGCAGGTGCTCATGGTGCCGAGGAGGGAGGTGAGCGAGCGAGCAGTTGGCTGAAAGAAGGGAAGGTGCTCAGAAAGGCTGAGAGCGTGCTGTGGCTGCCTCCAACCCCAGAGACCTTTATATGCACCTGGGGAAGGCGGGGCCCTCCTAACTGCTGACTCCAGGTTCCCCTCCAGATTTCATCACTCCTGTCCTGTCCAACTCCTCACTCTGGATTATTCAGCCCAGGATCAACTCCACTGTGTGCCGGCTCAGAGTTCCCACCCAGATTTGGGGGTGTGGGGCCGAGAGAAAAATACACAAATGTGAGTCGGTGGTGACTCAGGCTAGGCGGCTGGGAATCAGGCTCCCGTTCCTGGAGCCCTCGGGGCCAGTGGGGCCTTGGCACAGGTGGCTTTGTGGCAACTGCGTCCCCAGGCAGTGAGTCAGCCCTTCAGAAGAACTCCCTGCCCCACAGTGACAGCCTTGGCTGAAAGAGACCTCAGTGATGCCATCCTAGGCTGTCTTGGGGAGCAGTTGCGGGGATCCTACATATCCCACTCTGGGCAGGGGCAGAGTTCGTGTCTTCACTCTGCTTGCTGTGTGGCCTGAGGCTCCCCACCTCCCACTCTGGGCCTGTTTCCCCTCAGTGGTGACCAGGCTGGACTGAGTGACTGCAGAGTCCCTTCTGGTTCTAAAAATCCTATGACTCTCTTTCCCCTCTTGGATCTAATTCCAGTTCCGGAGGCTGCCTTGAGCCCCCGGGATCTCCAGAAGTGTGTGCACCATACAAACAGCACTGGCTATGGAGCCAGACAGGCGGCACCAAGTCCCTGCTCTGCCCTTACCAGCTGTACAGCACAGGCTGGTCCTATAGCCCCTTGGTCCTCAGTTTTATCATCTGTAAAAGGGGATGACACACCACTAGCTACAAAGAAACATGCGCGAATGACCCCACCGGCCCTTCCCCAAGGGCCAGCCCTGCCCCTCAGCCTCCCCATCTTGCCCCTCCAGCCACCTGCTCCTCACACTCACCTCTACACGCTGGCACCCTCCCGCACCCTTAAGCGGGGCCCTGCGCCCCCCACACTCCCAGCTGAAGAACACCACAGCCCCACACCTAGCTCCGCCACTCATCTACCGCCCTCTCCTAATCACAGGCACCCCACCTGCAGGCTGGTGGGAGGGAGCCCCGTCCTGCCACTACAGCCAGGTGTGACCTCTGACCCCACCGTGGGCCACAGAGTCCGCCCCTACCCTGTAGAAACAGGACTAGCTGGGGGTCCGTTCCCAGCAGTTCTCTCTCCTGTGTCCACAGATCCCAGGCTGGGCCTGGCAGCTCCATTCATCCAGCTGAGCTGGGGGAGAGCACTGGTCGTGGGCCCACTCGGACATGCATGGAGAGCCTGGTGTGTGCCATACAGTTCTGTGAGCGGGGATGAGGGGGGCGTTATTCCTGCCACCAGTTCTCAGGTGAGAGAGCTGGGATTCAGGGAGGGTAAGTGGGCTTCCCAAGACACCAGTCACTGGAAGCTGAGATGTGAACCTGCCTGCCTGTTCTCCTTTCCCAAGCCTGTTCCATCATCCTGAGCTCTCTCTCTCTGCATCTCAAATTTACATCATTTTCTTGATCAGAGGGGACAGAGGGGGAACCAGAGACAGCTGGAGATTCACTCAAAGTCACTCTGCTTTAAGCTGCAGAGCTGCAACTAGAACTCAGACCTCTGGCCCTCTCCAGGCTCCCACCATGCCTGCAGGTGGGGCCAGTATACCCAACTCTCACCCACCTCCCCACGATCACTGGCATGAGGTCTGCCCACGGTGGGCGTGGCCTTGGCCTGAGAGCCTGGTCCAGCACCGGGGACTGGAGGGAGGATGGAGGGTTCTGGGCACCAAGACGGGGCCTCCTCAGGGTGCTGTGGGGCATCCCTCGGTGCCGGCCACTGGCCTTGCTCTGCAGTGCCTCTGCTGAGGTGAGGAGCCCAGAGACAGCCTGACTCTGCCTGGGCTCCACTGGGGCAGGCAATTCCTCGTCTCAGCAGAACCAGGGTTTTGTCGCTGCTACATCTTCCCTGGTCACTCATCCCAGAGGTAAGAGCAGAACGGATGCACACGCCTTCAGAGCCAAACCTGGGAGAGGGATTACCCTCCCCACCCCTACCCCAAAGAGGGGCAAAGGGGACCCCGGAATCTTGGACAAAAACCTCAGTGTTCAGGTGTCAGGGTGGGCCTGGAGTTCTGGTCCATCCACAGACCCATCACCCTCAGAACTGAAAATGGTCTTCAAGGTCAGCAAAGGCTATCAGTACCCCAACCGGAGAGGGCAAAAGCCTTATCCAGGTTAAGCAGCACAAAAGTGAGAGAGCAGAGACTCGAGCCAGCTCTAACTCCCAAGCCAGGATTCACACAGACGCTCATAGTGGCGTCTCTGAGAACTCTTCACTCTCTGCCCCCATCGTGTGTGCGTGCACACACACCCCTTTCTCATTGGCTCACTGCCCTCCACCAAGTTCCCCATTCCAGGAGGTGTCAGGGCGGGATTATACACAGGCCCAGCACTGCAGACCTGGGGATCTGCATGGGCTGAGAAGCTGCAGGTAGTTGCTGACGAGCGCGCCAAACTGCTCAGCCAACTCCATAGATCACTCACCTGCAGTGTGCACAGCTCTCGGGGCCTGGGGGTGAAGAGGGAGATGACGACGTAGTCTCTGACCTTAGAGGAACTTATCATTTGACCCTGGAGGGAAAACTGATGCTGGAAAATACAGAACCTGGCTAGAAACCCTGGGGTGCTGGGCTTGCCTGCCACGCCCACACCACAGGAGGCAGCTGGGGTGAGCATTGCCCCGCTGAGCCTCAGCAGTAGAGGAGGGGGCTGTCCTCCTGGCCTTGATCCCTGAAAGGGTCCTAGCAGAGGGAGGCACCAGCAGGGCCTCAGAGGATCTGAGTTGACAGAGGAGGAGGAGGAGGCGTTTCCCCTGCACCAGTGATGCACACCTGCCCCAAGGTGGCCAAGAGCCAGGACCACTAAGCCTGGTGAGCACAGAGAAGCCCGGTGGGCATCCTCCAGGCAGAGGATTCCTCCCCGCACACTGCCTCCTTCCTCCTTCCTTCGTCCTGCCCATGTCAAGCACGAAGCATGAGATCATGGAATACCTGAGGCAGCCGGGAAACACCATTGGCCAATGCCACGCCTTGACTTGCAGTGATTCTCCAACCAGACAGAGTCCCCATGAAGATTCGCAGCCCTGCTGCAACTCCCGCATCAGCACCGCTCAGGACAAGCCTGCTGGTGGGGCTGTTTTACAATTTCTCCAGCCAACTCAGGCTGGGAGGGCAGGAGGCAGCTTAGGGGGCTAAGGAGGGGGGCAGAGAAGCTGAGGGGAGAGAGGGGGCTGCTGCAGGGCCCCAGCCTCGGGTGGACAAGCCAGAGCCACAGGCTTCAGGACAGAAGGAAAGAAAAGTAGAGCCCCACTGAGCCAGGATAGAGCAACCTAGAATCAGGGCAAGCAGGGGCGAAAACTTGGGCAGGACGTTCAGCCTCTCTGAGCCTCAGTTTCCTTCTCTGGGAAATGGGAATAACAGCCCTGCCTCACAGGCATATTAGGGGATTCAAGGCCAAATAAATAAAGCACCTGGCAAAGGCTGGTGGCTAGCATTATGTTTATGAGCAGGTGTTTATAAAGCACCTACTATGTGCCTGGCACTGTGCTGGGAACTCAGACTCAAAGAACAAGACAGAGAAGCCCTGGAGACATAGTCTTCTGGGGGAGAAGGTGGTAAAGATAATCCCAATACACTAATGTCAGGCCATGATGGGGTACTGGGGCCCTGCAGAGAAACAGAGGGAACAGGGTCCCTGGGGGAGAACAAATGTCCAGGCCCAGGCTCTGCCCCGTGACGGCTCACGGGATCTGGGGAAATCTGTGAGTGCCAGGCCCACCTTAGGGGGTCCTCTCCCCTCCTGCATGTTTGATGCCCCCTTCCTGAAGGTGGTGCTGTCATAGCCCTTCACAATCCAACCTCAGATCTACAGCTTCTGCCTTGATGATGGGGTGAAACATTCTGTGCAGTGGTCAGGATGGGTGTGGACGAACTGTGAGTCCCTCCATGAATCCCGTAGCTGGGTCCCCAGTCCAGCCCAGGCACATGTCCTCAGCAGCCTGGGCCCACTTGGGGTGCCTGTTCTGCACAAACAAGGAGCCCAGACTCCTGTGTGAGTCGCAGGAAACCCCCAAGAGGGGCTCCCATTGCCCCCACCCCAGGAATGTGAGCAGGAAGCTTGTGCCTCCAGGGAAGGCTGCGGACCCCAGGGGGGTGTGGGAGAAAGAGTGGGCCTCTCTCAGGGATGTTTATTCAAATGGTCACTACAGCTCAGGTTGAGGACGGGCCTCTGTGAAGCCCAGTTATCCCCTCAGCTCTGTGCATGCGGGGAGACCTGCCTGGCTCTGCTCCCTCTGTTCCCCTCATCTCCACAAAACCTGGGTTGCCACAAGAGACCCACACTGCATAAAGGCTGAGGGACTGTTGTCAGTCTCTCAGGTCCCCTCGGGGCAGGCACTGTCTCTCGGGGTCAGGACTGGTGTCTCCTCCTTCCCCTGGCAGAATGTCCTGCAGGGAGACGGATGTAGTGGGGGGACACTCATCTCCCCCTGGACATGTTGCCAGGTCAGACCCTGCAAGGGGAGTCCGGAGGCAGGCTACCACTGGCATGGACCTGGCCTGAGAATCATATGTGTGTGTCCATCACTCAAGACCAGGTGCGGCAGCTCCAAGGGCAACCACAGATCCGCAGCTTCTGCCTTGATGACGGGGTGGAACATTCTGTGCAGTGGGCAGGGAGTGTGTGGACGAACTGTGAGTCCCTCCGTGAGTCCCATAGCTGGGTCCCCAGTCCAGCCCAGGCACATGTCCCCAGCAGCCTGGGCCCACTTGGGGTGCCTGGACAGACAAAGCTGCTCGAGTCTCCCCACCATCCCCTGGCTCAGCTCTCTGAGCACACTGGGGGCTCCCCCATTCTGGCCTCCTGAGCCCCCCACCCACTCACTTTGTGGAGAAGGCTTCTTCCCCAGCAGAGGGGCACAGTCTGGGGCTCTCTCTGGTCCTCCCCACACTCTGACCCCTCCTCACTTGCCCCATCAGTAATTGTGGACCCCAGGATCTACAGGAGGGAGAGAGAGCCCTGCCTGGAGCATGAGGTGGGGCAGGAGGTGGGGCTCGGCTCCTCTTCCCGGCACGGAAGTGGGGCCCACTCCCCTCCCGTGCCCACTGTTGACCCCCTAGGCTCCAGGACAAGGGCCGAGTCACTGCTCCTTGGAGCCTCAGTGTCCCCATCCACACAACGAGGCACCTTCCCCCAGACCCTCCCTGCTTCCTGGGGCTATTCAGATAAATGAAGTCACCCTCCAGAATGAGCCATCTGCAGCCCAGGGCTGGTTCTTCTGGTTGTGGCGGGATGTGTGGCGGGGGCCTGGTGCAAACAGTGCCTCCCTCCTGCCCTCCGTGGCGCCACATTTGCTGCCAGACAACAGGGAGACGTCAGCCTCTGATGGAGCAGAGCCTGCCTTTGCTTTGAGTAGTGCAGATGCCGCTGCAGGTACGAGTCCCCGACTCCGGCAGCCATCTCCCCTGCAGAGAGAAACTGTCTCCCAGGATGTCTTAGCTCTGAGGTCCAGGGAGGGCCTGTGACCAGCCCAAAGTCACCCATACCCCAGTGGTCAGTACCCACCCCTACTCTGGCCTCTGCCAGTCCCAAACCCCCACCAACCCAGGCTCAGAGGGCTCTGGTCACTCCCATTTTCATCAGGCCTGGGCCCCACCCCCAGCCTCCAGGCACCAGGAGAGAGAGGGTGTTTGGGGGCCCTGGTCTGATTCTGCAGCAGCACAGGCACCACAGTTCCAGCAGTGATGAGGTGGAGGCACCCTCCTCCCACTAACCCCCTGCTTAAAGAAAACCAGGAAAGCAGGCCAACCCACCTGGCAGTTTCCGGATTTACTAGAAGGAAGATTTCCAGGTGTCAGGCTCACCTCCCACAGACTGCTCCGCACAGCCACGTTTGCTGCCACCAGCAAGAGCTGGGGCTGGTGCTCAGAGGGTGCCGGGAGTGGCTGGAGCAGGACTGTTCCTTCTCATTTTCCTAGGAGGCAGTTTCTACCCTCCCTCACGCCACCCCTGTCCCTAGCGGGGAACCAAAGAGGACCCAGACTGCCAGGGAGAGTGGCACTGCTCCCTGGGCACAGCCACCCCATCTGCAATGCCCCCCACTCCACTCCGTCCCCATCCTGAGCAACAGCTGACCATGTGAGGAAGCATCCCTGAGAGAGGCCCCACCCTTTCTCCCACACCTGCTGGGGGTCTGTAGCCTTCCCTGAAAACACCAGCCTCCCGCTCACATTCCCAGGGCAGAGGCAACGGGAGCCTCTCTTGGGGATTTCCTGAGACTCACACAGGAGTCTGGGCTCCAACCACCCAGCCTGCCTCCCCCACCCACCCTCCCTTTGTGCTTATCCCAGCCCTTGCCCACCTCCTGCCCCATCTAGGGGGAGGGCACGGCCCACAGGACCGGGAGGAGCAACTGATTGAGTGAGTCATCTCTGAGGATTCAGGCTTCCACACCTGAGATCTTCCCATCCATTTATGGATGAGAAAGCAAGGCTCAGTGAGGGGAAGTGACTGCCTAACTTCTCGAGGTCACAGAGCTACTCACAGGGCAAGCAGTGGCCACCTAGGACCACACCTGATGCACCAACTCCACCCCGGGTCTAGCGCAGCCTGGACCACCCCCTGAAAATCTCCAGCCCTTGGGAGAGGCGAGCACACCCTTCCGAACTCTCCCGAGACTTACTCTTTATGCTGGTCTAAGGTGACCCCTGACCTGCCAGTCAACAACAGTGGGTATCCAAGCACCATCTCCCCTCACCCTCACTCCTTCCCATTTCACCCTTTTGTCCCTAGTGCCCACTTCGGGGACCAGAACAAGGACACATTTCATAGCTGAGTCAACAAGCTTTATTGTCATCAGGCAGGGAAGCATGGGGAAGGGACTGAAGCAGGGGGCTGAGGCTGGAGAGGCCGGAGACTGCGGGGCAGATGGGGCGGCTGCCTCCCTGCCTCCTGGGGGGCTGGCTGGGGGAGCTGAGTCCTCAGCGGGTGGTCTGGTGGACCTGCTCGCGGGAGGAGATGACCTTGCCATCTTGGACCTCTTCCACAATGGTACGCACCTGACGGGTGGTCACCGCTGCAGGAGAAGCAGGCGCTTTAAAGTGGGTAGTGGCCAGGAGACCCTCGCTTGCCCCCTAGCCCTCATAGACAGGAGCCAGCTCTCTCCCTCATCCTCCCCCAGGTGCTATGAGTGCCTCCACTGGCACCTCAACATCACACAGCACACACATCCCTCCTGTCCCTGCCACCACTTCCCTTCCATCCCATCCCTCTGCCGGTGGCCCTGTGTGAGGCTTGCCTCCCAGATGGGTTATTTGATTCTGACCCAGTGTGTCCTGCCAGGGAGGAGCCATGTAGACTCCATGAAATCCATCTCCATTTCTCTGCAGTCTCCAGGACATAGATTTGCTCCCATCTCCCCCATCAGACTGGGATCGCCAAGACAAAAACCAGGCCTCTATCTCCTCCATCAGACTAGGAACCCTAGGGCTAGGATCATATATTCTCCATCAGACTGGAATTTGGAGGACAAGGACCATGTCCCTATCTCCCATCAGGCTAGAGTCCCCAGAGACAGGACTGCTTTTGCTCATCCGAAAGCTGTCAAGAGCAAAGATCATGAGACCATGTTCCTATCTTCCCATCAGATGACAATCTCCAGAGCTGGGACCTGTCTCCTCCATCAGACTAGGATCTCCAAGGTAAGGACCAGTTCCCCGGCCCACCCCCATCAGACCAGACAGCGTCTCTCTCATTTGATCTTTTCCTGAGTATCAATCCTCAGTGCTAATGGGTCACTTCTCCCACCCCTGCTGAGGGACAGCCATCAACTCCTGGAGCTCCTGGGGATGCTGCCCCAGCAATGTGCAGTTGGGCTGCCTGTCCCATGCACCCAATCCCCAGGGCCTCAGCCACCAAGATGCTTACGTTCTTTCTTGTACTGAGTCAGGCTGAAAGAAAAAAAAAAAAACAGAGACGAAATTACATGTGGGTCTGAGAGCCCCACCCCTTGCCAAGAGACCCCCAGCCCTGACCCCAGGCGCCCCCACTCACTGGGCATCCTCGCCCTCCAGCAGGCGGCGGTAGGTGGCGATCTCCTGCTCCAGCCGCGTCTTCACATCCAGCAGGATTTTGTATTCCTGGTTCTGCTGCTCCATCTCGCAGCGAAGCTGGGCCAGCTGCTCCTCCACACTGCCAATCAGCCCCTGGATCTGGGACAGCTGCACGCAGTAGCGGTTCTCTGTCTCTGCCAGGTTGCCCTCCAGGGATGCTTTCTGCAGGAGGGCAGGAAGACCAGGGGTCAGTGAGGGTGGTCAATGCCCTCTTCTGCGCCCACCCCCATGCACAGGACTGTTCCTACCATGCTGAGCTGGGACTGCAGCTCGATCTCCAAGGCCTGCATGGTGCGCCGGAGCTCTGAGATCTCGCTCTTGCCGCTCTGCACCAGCTCACTGTTGGTGGCCACCTCGCGGTTCAGTTCCTCTGTCTGCAGACAGGACATAGGACAGGGCGGTGTGAGCCTGGATCCCTCTCTCAAGTCAGGCCTCCTCCCAAATCTAACTGTGGAGAGAGTGTGCCTTCTCACCAGCTTCCCACATCCCAAAGCCCAGAAACATGCCATTTGAAATGTTAACTTTTTATGGTTAATCCCTGCGTGTGGGAGGCACAGACCGGAAACTTGAGAACAAGCCAGAACATGTAGCCTGGCTCTTGATGCTAGTTCCTGACTTCTTGAGGGAGAGGTGAAGACTCCCAAGGTCTTTACCCTCTGCCTTTATTCTGTGGGGGCTCCCTACCTCCCCACCTACCCCCCAGATCCCAGCTTGAGCTCAGCTCCAGGTCTGTTGATGCAGTGGGTGACCCTGTGGTCCATGCAGCTTGCTGAGGAGGGGGCACCTCCAAGACACCTGGCTGTGGGCTTACTGTCAGTGCTAAGGCCCCTGAGCCCCAGGCCCTAAGAGAACCCTCTAGCCTGCAGCAGCCCCTACCTTGCTGAAGAACCAATCCTCGGCATCCTTGCGGTTCTTCTCTGCCATCTTCTCATACTGGTCACGCATCTCGTTCAGGATGCGGCTCAGGTCCACGCCTGGGGCAGCGTCCATCTCCACATTGATCTCACCACCCACCTGGCCTCGCAGGGTGTTCATCTCCTATGGAAAAAGGGGATGTGGATGTGCACATCTGGACCCATCCTGACCTCTCACTCCCAAGCCTTCCCCGACAAGGAGACCCCACTCCCCAAAAGGACCCCTCCTTTGTTCTCCCTCTGCTCTATCTGACCCTCTAAATGATTTTTATTCATCTGCTCAGTATTGCCTCCACCATCAGACTCTATCTCCCCTATTAGACCAAAGGCTCTCTAAAATAAAATCTGATTATTAGGCCTATGCCCCCAAAATTTCCCCTCTAATTTCCAAGCTTCTATGTAGATGTTCAGCTTTGGGAGTTTGAAATCGGACAAGAAGATTTCCTCACTTATGCCCCACCCTCATGAGGGAGGCCAGGGTAGGTAGACGGAGCCTCTGCGGGCCCCTGGGAGGTTCCTTGGGTACAGAGAAGCAGTGTGGTACAAAGAGGAGTCTGCCCTGCACGCTGGACCCCAAAGATCAGGGCTCTGCAGACAGGGAAGCCCTCTAAGGTGACTAATCCCGGTGTGCCTGCTCTGCTCTCTCCCATGGCCTCAGCCATGGCCCAGCCCCAGGGCTCTGCCACCCACTCCTCAGCATCTTTGACCTTCTGCCCCAGCCACCTCACCTCCTCGTGGTTCTTCTTCAGGTAGGCCAGCTCTTCCTTGAGGTTCTCAATCTGCATCTCCAGGTCGGCTCTGGCCAGGGTCAGCTCATCCAGCACCCTGCGCAGGCCATTGATGTCGGCCTCCACACTCAGGCGCAGGGCCTGCTCTGTCTCAAACCTGCCATGGGAATCAGAGACTTCAGCCCAGGCTGCTTGGACCTGCAGGTCCAGGTCCTGGCTGCTCACCTGCCTTCATTTTGCCAGGACTCTAAGGGGTTGGAAGGGCTGATGAGAGGGTTGAGTGGAAACGAATTCCAGCCCCGGGACCCCGGGACCATCACAGGGCCAGATCACACCCACCAGCTTCCTTACTTCTCTCTGCCTCCCACCTCCCCTCCCTCTCTTCTATTCCCTGCCTAAGCCCAGCAACCTTCAGAACTGGCTGCCTTCACTGCATCCTGGACTAAGGAGTGGGGCTCCAAGGACTGCCCCACCCTGAGCTCCTGGGCCTTGCCACAAGCAACCAAGGAGTCCTGGGGTCAGAAGGGGTACCCCGAGATCCTCCCCCAGCTGGTACAGGCTGCCCAAGGCCACAGCTAGGACTCACTTGGTGCGGAAGTCATCAGCAGCCAGACGGGCATTGTCAATCTGTAGCAGGATGTTGGCATTGTCCACGGTGGCTGTGAGGATCTGAGGAGATGGGAGAGTAGTCAGGTCACTGGATGGGGGTGGCTGAGCCCACACCAGGGTTCTCAGCAGATCTTCCTGCCTCGGGGCCTCTCTTCCCACCCAGCCCCTCCCTTGCCCCGTGCTGTATTATTGGCAGAGGAGAGGCAAGCAGGATTCTGAAGGGCTGAAAGGTGCCTCTTCCTCCCCCGCTACTCAGTACCCTACCAGACCCCCATGCCAGGCTCAGCCTTAAAGGAGAAGAGACAGCTGGCTGGGAGTATGAGGCAACCAGAAAAGAATGGGAAAATGTCCCCAGGGCAGAAGCTGTCCCAGAATTCTAGAACAAGGGAGGGGATGTGGGCAACCCCCTCGTTTTACAGTCATCTAGAGAGTGCCCCTGACAGGCTCCCCCAAAAGGAGGCTAAAGGAGCCTTCACCAAAGAGTGGTTCCAAATCAGAAGTCAGGACACCTCCTAATCCCTAACCCTGGGCTCCAGCCAGCAGCCCCGCCCCCTGGGGTTTGCTGAGCCCGTCTTAAGGGACAGCAGGACGAAAGGAGAAGCCAGAAAAATCCGCAGATAAGGCACATCAGAGGCCTTCCCCACACTGAGGTCCCACCCCCTCCTTTCTGCCTCCTCCTGCAGCAGGTGCTATCAGGGGCTCACTCAGACACCCCCACTCCACATCACCCAAAACCCCCTCCTGTTGACCCCTGCTCGAAATGAGCAAGACACCACGAATCCAGCGGCCCATCGGCCCAGCCCTCCATCTGCATCCTCCTGCCTCATCCTACAACCTCTGCAGGTGGAGGAGCTCCACGAGGGAGAAACTGAGGCTCCAAGGGGCTCCACGAGGCCTGTTTGTCCCTGACTCAGCCTGCTGCCCCCAGAAAAGGGGGATGTGAGCCACACAGGGGCCCCAAGGCAGGTTCCCAGAAGCTAAGCCACAGCCAAACCACTCTTGGCTCCCTGAGACCCTATGGCTGGACTCCAGGCCTTTGGCCAGGGCAGGAGTTGGGGGGAAGAAGTCATGCCCCCCGGAGACCCCTCCCACCAGCAGGCCCTACCTTGTTCTGCAGCTCCTCGATTGTCCTGTAGTACTGGCTGTAGTCACGGGCGGGCCCCGGGGCCTGCCGCTGGTACCAGTCACGGATCTTCACCTCCAGCTCAGTGTTGGCCTCCTCCAGGGCGCGCACCTTGTCCAGGTAGGAGGCCAGGCGGTCATTGAGGTTCTGCATGGTGGCCTTCTCACCTCCGGCCAGCAGCCCATCAACACCCCCAAAGCTGCTGCCATAGCCACCACCAGAGCCAAAGCTGTAGCAGCTGGAGTAGCTGCTACCCCCGAGGGCGCTCCCCAGGCCACCAGCAGATCCCAGCCTGCAGGAGCCGGCACCCAGGCCGCCAGACAGCCGGCAGGATGTGCGGGACGAGCCGCCCCCCAGGCCGGAGGAGCCCTTGATGGAGCTGGAGGAGGTGAACTGGCGGATGGTGGTGGTCATGGTGGCAGCAGCAGGAGGCAGGCACACAGGAGAAGGGCTGGAGAGGAGAGGGGCCCCAAGTTGTGTAGGGCTGCCGGGGTTCACCCGCTTCCTTTATAGGCCACCAAGTGGGCGTAGCGATTACAACAGGCTTGCTCCTCTGTTTCCATTCCCCTGGGCTTTCATCACCACTGGCCACCTGCCAGCTCCCAGGTGGCTGGGGCCCCCTCCCCGCCCATCATCAGGAATTTGCCTCATTTCTCCAAATCCTCGTGCTGGGTGCCGTGCGTGTGTGTGCCTCTGGTCTCAGGCCCGTCACCTGTGATTCAGGCAGGCCCTCCAGCTATGCTTTCCCATGACCTAATACGGAGAAGAGGAGAAGGCAGGACGTCACCGTCCCCAGGCCCTCCCAGGCAGCCACCACCCCAGCCCGGCCCGCCTCAACCCTGTCTGGTGGGGAAATAGGTTGCAGCGTCAGGTGACCCCCCCACCAAAGTTGCTGTCTTTCACCCCACACTGCTCCACCCATGGTGCTGGCCCAGGGCTGGGTGCTGAAGAGAAAGAGGAGACCGAGAGCCAATCCTGCCTTGGAAACTGAGCCCAAACCCACCAGGCCCACCTCACAGCACAGAAATGCCATCAAGCCTCGGAGACCAACCCACATCGCCGATAAAGAAATTGGGGCTCCAGAGGGGTGCAGTGTCCACACTGGCACCTTCTGCAGAGCCTGACACCCAGGGATGCACTCTAGGGGCTACAGTTCCATCCAGTCAGCTTCTGACCCTGCCCCATCCCTGGAAGCCCTTGCTAACCCAGTCTCTTCCTATAAACCTTTCCCCAGGTTTACACCCCAGGCTGGGGTGGGCAAACAGGGGCTCAGCTATAGGATGGGAAAATGGTGGGCTGTGCCAACTGAGAGGGGGATGCCCCCTTCCACTCCCCTCACCCTTCTGTACCCCAAGAGACCTCAGGGTCAGGTGAGGGGCATTTATGTCAGGTCTCAGCCCACAGGAAACCTAAAGGACATTGCCCAAGAGGCTCTTACAGAGACCCCAGCCAGCCCCCTCCCCACTCCAGGCTCCCCAAGATGTGGCTCCTCAGGTGGGCCATGTGCCCCACCCCACAGCCCCACCCTGCCCTACCCACCACCCCAAGCCCGGCCCTGAGTCCCAGGGTCCTGCCAGGCCCGCTGGGTGGAATGTGGTCATGTTTCAGACTGCCGATGGCTTCCACTTCCCAGACAGGCCCAGACGGCCCCGCCAGCAGCCGAGAGAGATTCCTCAATAGCCCAGTGGCTGCCAAGCCACCAAAGCAAACAGGACGCCCCCCACGCGTACAAACACAGCGGCCACCCCGCCCCACACACACCCCGAGCTGGGCAGAGCCGGTCTGGTTTCCTGGGCTGACTGTGTCACTGCCACCCCCTCTCACTCATCAATGCCCTGGACCACTCCTTCAGAAGCCCCTCCCCACCGAGCCCCTCTCCTTCTGCTCTTGAACCTGCCCTGGGCTGAGGCAGAGAGTGCTCCCCAACAGGCGTGGTCCTTGGAAAGTCTGTGTGGCCCTCCCAGGGACCAGCCACAGGTGACAGGGACTCAGGGGCTGATTCTTAGAAACTTTTCCCAATGCAAGGGGCTGTCCCATCCCTCCACCCTTAATCCTTCCGCCTCCTCCCCTCTCATCTTTCCAGGAGCCCCAGACCTGGATGGAGTGGGCAGAACAGATTGGCAGGTGACAAGCCGATACCCAAACACTCAATAAACTCTCCACCTCCCCCAGTCCCTCAGCCCACACTGCCCCAAACCAATGAACAGACCAGATCACACCAGGCATTGAACTTGGAGCAAAGCTTTAATAGCAGACACTGGACAAACCCAGGAGGCCTTGTCAGTGAGGGGCTGCAGAAAGTAGATACAGAAGGACAACAGGTCATGGACCGGGGCCCAGACGTCCACACACGGGGCATGGCAGTAGCATGCTGGGAGCTGAAGCTGATGGCTGTGCCATGGCCCTCGAGGTGGGGCTGTCACAGGCAGAAAGGGGCCTCAGTGGGTGGACCTGCTCACAGAAGGAGACCACCTCTCCAACCTGGACTTCCTCCACGATGGCACACCTGGTGGCTGGTCACTGTGGCTACAGGCGATGGAGGAGGCAGGCACAGGGAACATCAGGCAGGAGCTCTTCCCCCCACCTGCCCCTGAGTCTGTGGTCCCCTCAGTCTCCCACACAGAAGGGTCCTCAGCCTCTCCCCTGCCTTGGGGTCCACACCGCAGGACAGGGCAGCTTCTTACCTTCCCGGGTGGGCTGCGAGGCCAGGGACAAGGAGTACTGAGTGGCCAGCCTGCAGGGAGAGGAGCACCCATCAGCCCAGGGATGCCAGCCAGCCCAGGCCTCTGCAAGCACTGCTGGGGAGAAGCAGGCCCTGGCAGAGGAGGTTCCCCTAAATTGGTGAAAAATCACGGTTGGGAATGCACAGAAATTAGCACCGGCCCAAGAATGAAAGGGCAGGGGTTCAGCACAGCAGGAAGAAGAAAAAGAAACAGCACAGCAGTAGGCCTGGCAGCACTCTGTGGCTACTCACCAGGAATTTACAAGGAGAAGCTGAGCAAGTGGTTTTTCCATATCCCAGGGGGCCCAACAAATAGACCCAATTAAAAGCAGGAGAGACTGTCATTAGACTATAGATGGACTTCACCATTTTCGGGGAGTAAAAAGCTGCAACGTGTGACTAAGCATGGAGACTCCGGGACACTCTCAGCTGAAGGCCTGATCACCCTTCCCAACTGCAAACCCGACCACCACCCACCTTGCTCTTCACAACTCACACAGTCATCAGAACCAGAAAACCAGGGCCATCAATGCCCACTCCTTCGTGTGTTCACCCGACACTTACTGAGTCCTGACTGTGAGCCACGCTTACCCCAAGATCCAGGCATCCAGTCCTGCTGTTTTGAGCTATAACCTCTCTTCTGCATGCACCACCTTCCTTCCCCTGCCCCCCTACCCCCCATCGCACAGGACTTCCCTGGCCAGACTCCCTGCTCCAGCTCCCTGACACATCTCTCTGGCCCCACCCTGACCCCTCTGATCCATTTCTCCCTCTGCAGCCAGAGTGAATGTTCTAAAATATCTTGACGTTCATTTCTCTCTCCTGCTCCAAATCCCTCCATGGCTCCCCATTGCCTACGTGATCTAGTCCAGACGCTTTAACTTGGCATTCAAGGCTCCTCAGCCAGACTCCAGCCTGCATCGTCAGTTTCACCTCCTGCAAACCCCCACAGCTTCCGACATTCACACCTCCTGAACTTCGCTGGTGCTCAGACACCAACTTCTCCCTGGGTGAAGCGGGCCCCCAGCCCACCCCAACAGGCACCCTGGTGCACCATCACTGGGCGTCCTCAACCTCCAGCAAGCGGCGGTAGGTGGCGATCCCCTGCTCCAGCCACGTCTTCACGTCCAGAAGGACCTGGTGCTTGTGGTCCTGGTGCTTCGCGTCACAGCAGAGCTCGCGCAGCTGCTGCTCCATGCTTCTGATGAGCCCCTGCAGCTGGGCCAGCTGGGTCCCGTAACACACCTCCATCTCCATCAGGCTGCCCTCCAGCGATGCTTTCTGTGGGCCAAGAGATAGGTGGTGTGATGAGTTGGACCTGGGACCCTTCCCCGGCAGAGCACTAGAGAGGAGCCCCCCCTGTATGGGGCTGTGGGTGCTGCCGGCACAGTGGGGTGGTAGTGCATCCAGCCACTGAGTGTGAAGGGACAGGCTGAGTGGGGGACTCTGGTTCTCCAAGCAGGGGGTCTACAAGGCTGGGCTCACCCTGGGGTGACAGGTACAGGGTGGAGAGGGGACAGAGGCCCTATCTTGCTGAGCTGGGACGGCTCAGGTTCTGCACAGAGATGTAGAGCTCCATATCTCTATCCTGCCACTCTGCAGGGCCTCTGTGTTGGTGGCCACCTCGCAGTTCAACCCCTCTCTCTGGAAGGCAAAGTGGGCCACAGGGGTTTAAGGAGGCTTTCAGAAATGGGGCACAAGAAAGGGGCTGCTCCTGAACCCTCACTTCCCAGAACCATCCCCTAGCCTCTCCTTGGCCTCTATGGGGCCCCAAAGGCACCTGCACACAGAGACCCTCTGCACCCACATTGGAACTTGTAGGAATTCAGCCTGCTCTGCGGTCATTTGCATTTCTTATTCCTGCCAAACTGCAGCACCTCAAACACAGGCACTAGGTGTTATTCTTTTGCGCCTGTTGCTGTCCCTAGGATACCGGAGACACTCAGTCTGTGCTTGCCAAGGGTAGGCATATGTATTCAAATACGCACATCCTGTAAACAGCTGTGGTGGAAACCCAAGACCAGACTTGTAGAGACCTGGATCTATTTTGCAGGCCACAGTGAAGGGCTGTGTGAGCTTGAGTCCTCTCTGAGCCTCACATTTTACATCTAAAACATGAGGCGCTGGTCCAACTGGTTTCCAAAAGTCCTTCCAACTGGGACAGCCTGTGGATCTGCCAGTGTTCCAGCTGCACCAGCACGCAGCACATGTGCCCACACGTGTGCACACCTGCTTACACACAGCCACCCACCATGCTGAAGAACCAGCCCTCGGCATCCTTGCAGCTCTTCTCCACCAATGTCTTGTCCTGGTCACACATCTCATTCAGGATGCAGCTCAGGTTCACTCCAGGCACAGTGTCCATCTTCACACTGACATCCTCGTCCACCTGACCTCAAAGGACGTTCATTTCCTGGGCAGAGAGGACAGCAGGAGCTCACCAAAGGCCATCCTGGAGAAAGATCCTGGGGCCTGCCTTCTCTCTCTTGGAGAGACAGGTACAGATGACAGACAGACAGACAGACACAGATAGGCCAACAGCTCCTCACCCTGAAGGTGGAAGTGGATGTTGTCATTTCTCAAACATACAGGGCTATGAATATCAGCAACCTCCCCCAACACACACCGTGACGAGGGACTGGAATTCACCCATCCCCAGCAAGTGCTAAGCCCCGAGAGATGACAACCCCCCAGCACGGTGGAGGATGACCACGGCCGACCTCACTCACTGCCCTGACCTTGCCCCCACCACTGCCTTGCCCCCACCACCAACCCCACAGCGCAGGCATGCAGAAAGCAACCCTACGCTGGTGTCACCGCACCAGGCCCCGTTAGCAAATGTTAATCTGCTGGAGGAAAGCAATTGTATAACCAGTCTCAAAGCCCGGGGGAAACACCTTCCGGGTGTCCTGCTTCTCGGGGAGGAGGCTCCCCCAGCTCAGAGCAGCACAGAGCTCGGCTGAGAAGGAAGCCACAGGACAGGGCATGTAAAGCCTCCTGACTGCCCCAGCAGGACCTTGGATCTCTATCCTTGGGTCGAGCCTTGGAGTCCCTGGGACCTAGAGCCTTCTGAAAAGGAGAGGCAGGAGAGGGGCCAGAGAGGTGGGGTGGATATGAGTCCAACAGGCCTGAAGGAGGGTCCCTGTGCAGCCATAGATAAATCCCTTAACCTCTCTGAGCCTCCGTTTCTTCACGGGTCAAAAGGAATAAAGAGTATCTTTCTCCCAGCTGTTGCATCAGCTGAGATAATGGCTGTGAGTCACTTGTAGTGCTGGGCAGAAGTTCCTTGTTTTAATGACTATCACTCTTATAATTAATTATAACAATTAGCATTGTGTGTTCTTACACTGAGTTACTCATTAGTTAGTTAACTGCAGTGAGCTGAGCCTCAAGGGACAAATGAAGTCTATTCGGGACGAGGGGCTCCTCCAGGCCTCACCCAGTGTCCTCTGAGGGTCAGGGCTAGGCATCCATAAAAGATGGGAACTGAACTGAAAGCATGGCCCGGCCCAGGGAGGTTCTGGGCCCCAGCCTCGCTTGCTTCCAGGTGAATTTCCGCTGTGTTCCCTGAGCTGACCTCACCTGCTTGTGGTTCTTCTTCAGGTAGACCAGGTCCTCCCTGAGGTTCTCAATCTGCATCTCCAGGTTGGCCCCGGCCAGGGTCAGCTTGTCCAGCCCCTGGGGCAGCTCCAGAGACCCAGCCTCACTTGGTGCAGAAGTCATCGGCAGCCAGGTGGGCATCATCCACCTGTAGCCAGCGCGAAGCTGCAATTACCCATCATAGCCACCAGGATCTGGAAGAGACGTGGGCTTCATGAGAAAATGCCCTTGGCAGCCTCCAGGAGGCCCTCCAACACCCTTCTTGCAGGCTTTTCGGAAGTGAGCCAGGGTGAGGGTGATGAGAGTCCCCGTGGTCTTCTCTGAGCACCCTCCTGGGAATTTCTGGGAACCAGCCTAGGCCCTCAGGGGGTTAAAGGATGATGGGGGTAGGATGCCCAGGCATGGGTAAACACAGATGCCAGGAGAGAGACCCTTATGCAGCCGTCTCCCACCATGGAGGTCATGGCCTAAGCTGCCTAGGCCTCACTGCCTCTTCCCCAACTAAATTCACCTCTAGGCTCAGCTGCCACCTCCTCCAGAAAGCCCTCTTGGATTACCTTTCTGCGTCTCTTTGCCGGGCCATACCTCCTCCCTTCTCCAGGTTGTGAATTTATACCTATTTCTATGACTTTTTTGGTTATTTCCTCCTCCACTGGACTCTGAACTCCGGGGAGACAAGGCCATGTCTGTTTCATTCTCTTTGGAATCCCCAGCCCTGGGCACAGTGCCCTGGCCCAGAGTTGGCCCCGAGGGTTCGTTAGTTTAATTAAGTGATTCGTTAATTAATTAATGAGGTTATGACTGGCCTCACCTCAAACCCAGGGCAAAGCTTTCTTTTCCCACAAGGTCATTTGGGCGGTTTCAATGCAAACACAGAGGGAGGGGCCCAGAAGGAGCAGAAGGTTGGTTGTGATTACTGCCGCTGTCGTTGGCATGGTAGGAAATGCCCAAGAGGGGTTCCAGTTGAGGCCATGGGCGTGCACCAAAGAGCGAGGCCCCTCCAGCCACCCAGAGGTTGAAGCGCTTGTGAAGGCGGCACATGAGCGTGTAGAATCTGGAATTTGCTGAGGCTCAGGGCTGACTTCACATGACCTCAGAGGGATAAGCCCCAGGACACACTAGTAGCCCCCGCAGGCTCATCCTGTGCACCCCCTCCCAGACCCCACTCGAGGCCCTATGTTCTGTGAAGTGACCCTGGGTCAGGCTGAGCCGAGGGCCAGTTTGTTCCCAGCACCCCCTCCTCTGCCTCAGTGGGCCCATCTGCATCCGGCAGAGACCCACCCAGCCCCCATCTCCTTGTTCAGGAGGATTTGGGGGCACAGCGAGGGTCGGCTGTGAAAACCCGGAGAGAAGGTGTGTAGGGTGACTGGAGGCACAGCCCTGGTGCGTGCTGCGCAGGGGAGGTTGGTGATGAGGCGCTGGCTGATCCCGAAGATCAGGACCACTGACTCACCAGGGCTCCCCTGGGTTCCCCGCTGCCAGAACCAACCCCAATATCTGATCTGGCACTGCCAGTATCTCTGCTTCCAAGGAGAGATTGCAGGAATTCCCGCGTAGTGGAGGTCCCGGGCAGGAGCAGACAAAGCCCCTCGTAGGCAGCACCAGGCCTGGCTCTCCACCCAGGAAAATGAGCAGGCCTAACCACCAGGGCCAGCTGGGCCTAACCTGACTCCCGCCTGGCTCCCTGGCCCCCCTGCCTCCCCTGGCTCCCTGGCCCCCCTGGCCACTGTACTTATCGCTTGCACCCCTCACCTGCCACTGGTGGCTTTGCTCTGTAGGACCCTCCAGGGCAGGGTTTGTGCAGAAGACAAAGTGGCCATGTTTACAGAATGCCAAAGCCATGTTCTTAGAGGTCATGAGAGAGAGAGAGTGTGTGTGTGTGTGTGTGTGTGTGTGTGTGTGTGTGTGTGGTGTGTGGTATGTGATGTGTGTGGTGTTTACATATATGTAGTGTGTGTGTGTGGTGTGTGTGGTGTGTGGTATGCATGTGGTGTGGTGTATATGTGGTGTGTGGTGTGTATGTGTGTGTGAGATCTGTGTGTATTGTGTGTGTGGTGTGTATATGTGTGGTGTGTGTGTGGTGTGTGTGGTGTGTGTGTGATGTGTGTGGTGTGTGTGTGATGTGTGTGGTGTGTGTGTGGTGTGTGTGTGATGTGTGTGGTGTGTGTGTGGTGTTTGTGTGTGTATGTGTGTAATGTGTGTGATGTGTGTGGTGTGTGTGTGGTGTGTGTGTGTGATGTGTGTGATGTGTGTGGTGTGTGTGTGGTGTTTGTGTGTGTGTATGTGTGTGATGTGTGTGATGTGTGTGGTGTGTGTGTGGTGTTTGTGTGTGTATGTGTGTGATGTGTGTGATGTGTGTGGTGTGTGTGCGGTGTTTATGTGTGTGTATGTGTGTGATGTGTGTGATGTATGTGGTGTGTGTGTGGTGTTTGTGTGTGTATGTGTGTAATGTGTGTGATGTGTGTGGTGTGTGTGGTGTTTGTGTGTGTATGTGTGTAATGTGTGTGATGTGTGTGGTGTGTGTGGTGTGTGTGTGTGATGTGTGTGATGTGTGTGGTGTGTGTGTGGTGTTTATGTGTGTGTATGTGTGTGATGTGTGTGATGTGTGTGGTGTGTGTGTGGTGTTTGTGTGTGTATGTGTGTAATGTGTGTGATGTGTGTGGTGTGTGTGTGGTGTGTGTGTGTGATGTGTGTGATGTGTGTGGTGTGTGTGTGGTGTTTGTGTGTGTGATGTGTGTGATGTGTGTGGTGTGTGTGTGGTGTTTGTGTGTGTATGTGTGTAATGTGTGTGATGTGTGTGGTGTGTGTGTGGTGTGTGTGTGATGTGTGTGATGTGTGTGGTGTGTGTGTGGTGTTTGTGTGTGTATGTGTGTAATGTGTGTGATGTGTGTGGTGTGTGTGTGGTGTGTGTGTGTGATGTGTGTGATGTGTGTGGTGTGTGGTGTTTGTGTGTGTATGTGTGTAATGTGTGTGATGTGTGTGGTGTGTGTGTGGTGTGTGTGTGTGTGATGTGTGTGGTGTGTGTGTGGTGTTTGTGTGTGTGTATGTGTGTGATGTGTGTGTGGTCAGTAAGGTTCTGCATGGTCTCCTTTTCACCGCCCCTGCAGCAGGGCATCCGCCACGCCAACGCTGGAGCCAAAGCCCCCACCCAGGTTACAGGTGTAGGCACCGCTGTAGCCTCCCCCCAGTCCCGCCAAGAAGCAGGAGGAGGTGACCAACATGTTGCCACAGCTGCTGTCTCCCAGGAGGCTGGTGGCCCGAAAGGCACCCCCAACACTGACAGATGACATCCAGGAGAAACCCCTGCCAGGTGTCCACAGGCCCTTGACAGAGCCAGAGGTGGAGAACTGGCAGATGCTGGTAGTGGTGACAACCAGGGTGTCCATGGGTCGGGTGAAGGGTCTGGTCTGGATGGAGACCCTGGGTAGCCCGTTACAGCCAGGCTGAAGTGGGGCTGGGACCCCGGCCCCCGAAGTTCAGGCCAAAACCCCAAGAGTGTATTTTGCCTCCTCCCACCAACCCAGGGCCTGGGGCTCAGGCTGGACACATTGAGAGCCTCCCCAGGGACCCCTCCATAGCCAGAGCCCAGCCTGGGCACCAGGGCCTCTTAGCGGTCTGTTCAGACACAAAGGTGGTGGCCAGGCACGGTGGCTCACGCCTGTAATCCCAGCACTTTGAGAGGCAGAGGCAGGTGAATCACCTGAGGTCAGGAGTTCGAGACCAGACTGGCCAACATGGCAAAACCCCATCTCTACTAAAAATACAAAAATTAGCTGGGCGTGGTGTCACACACCTGTAAACCCAGCTACTCAGGAGGCTGAGGCAGGAGAATAGCTTGAACCTGGTAGGTGGAGGTTGCAGTGAGCCAAGATCGTACCATTGCACTCCAATGGGTGACAAGCGCAAAAATCTGTCTCAGAAAAGAAAAAAAGAAAGAAAGAAACAAAGGTGGTGCTGGTCTGTAGCCCTGGGGTAGGGTGACCTTCCATCCTCAGCCACAGTTAGGAGGCTGAGCTTATTCTTGTGGGGAGTCCGGAGAACCCAGCCCTGGGAGCCAGCACGGACACAGGACAAGGCTGCACAGGTCAGGAGCAGGAGGCTGGCCTGGCCCCCCACCCAGCATTCCAGGGCCCCAGGGCGAGGGTGGAGAGATCGGGGCCTGACATCATCCCCCAGTACAACATGGCCCTGGCGGAGACTCCCAGTCCGAGGAGGCAGAATTAGCGTCTGACCTGTGGGAGCCCCACTGTCTTGGGATTCTTCCAAGTCCGTGGGGAGATACAGCCCACAAGTTCAAGGATACCTGTGTCTGAGGGAAATAGACGTGGCTGCTGAACTGAGGGAGCTTTGGATCCAAGCCTTTCAGGAAGTCAATTCTACAGCCTCCGTTCCCTCATTTGTAAAAGGGGGACCAAGTCTTGTCTCCCAAAGTCTTTGAGGGAATCTGGAGAGATAATGACATCAGTAAGGCTCTAACAAAACAGGAAGCAGGGGTGGGGCTGGGAGCAGGGGTCTGAGGCCAAAAGGTTAGGGCAGCCTCCCTGCTCACCCGAACCTGAGCAATGGTAGTCCAGAGCAGTCCTGGAGGAGGGGAGGGCAGCCGGGGGAGGGCAGCCCAGGAAGGCCACGGAGGAGCAGGATCTGTGCAGGAGCCAGCGTCATGCCCCGAGGAACAGCCCCTGCAAAAGAGCAGCATGATCCGCAGGCTGGCGGCTGGCACCACTCCACCCAACAAGGAGATTAGCATCCTAATCTCCGCGGCACTAATGATTTAGGCGCTGCCAGGACACTGGCGTCTGCACCAGGCCTGTCTGAATGTGGAGCTTCCCAGGGCGGCCAGGGCCCGCGGAACAGGAGAGGGGAGAGAAGTGCACGGGTGGCCTGGGCTCTCTGCCCGCACGCGGGGACAGGGAGGGAGATGAGTTTTGCATATGGCCCAGAGCTCCCAGATGAGACCACACTGCTGGAAAGACTTCCTGCTCAGATAGTGGGTGGTCTGTCACGGAAAGTGCCAGCTGGGGACTGTGCCAGCTGGGAACGGCAGGAGCTACCTGGAAGAGAGCGGTTGAGCCCTGATTTTACTGCTCCCGCCAGCCTGTGAAGGTGCTGGGCGGGGATGGGGGAAGGTTCAAAACCAAGGCTAGAGAGCAAGGTCAGACCACCATGAGCACGAGGTTAGACATCAGGAAGGACTTCCTGGCAATCCAGGACTGTCTTCGGGCAGGGGAGAGACCCAGTAAAACCCGTGCTCACCTGAGCCGCCAGTCTTGAGACTGCACCAGCAGGCACTCACACAAGAAGAGACGCGAAACGAAGACCCTTCCCAGGCCCCATCCTCCCCTAGGCCAGCTGGGCTACCCAGGTGGGCCTCACTCTGGGCTCACAAAAGGGACTGCCCCGCCTTCCAGCAGCAAATGTGGGGCAAAGCCAGGGCCCTAGGGAGGCGGCCAGGCCGTGGGGTGCCACCGCCCCTCTGCCTCCCCCTAGAGCCCACACCGCCGGTGCTCACCCTGCCTGGGAACCCCACTTCCCAGAGTACCCAGACCTTAGTCTTGAGGCCCAATTTGAAGGAGCAGAGAGTTTATTAATCTTCTTTCTGCCTCTAAAATCACCAAGGCCTCCAACCCCCAGTACCACCATTTTGCCCCCACAAGCTTCCTCACCCCTGACAGGCTTTCTGCCGCGAGCCTGCTCCTCTTCCTCTCTGGGCCTCAGTTTCCCCATGCCACTGACCCCCCAGGCCCCTTTGCTTCTGCTCGTTAGAGGCTCTACTGCCTGTGAATCCCCCTCTAGCCCCCAACCCAGAGAAGCCTCACATGCTGAGGACAGGCCGGGCCGGCCAGGCAGGAGGGCACAGCTCAGATCTCAGCACAGAGATAGAAGTGGGACCCAGGAAGGCCTCCCTGGCCCTCCAGAACGTGGGGCCACTCCCTGGCCAGGGCTAGGAAAATGCAAACATTCCTCCTGAGACCCTCACAACAGTGACTTGAGGACACCAAGGCGCAGGGTGCTTGAGCAGCAGGCAGTCGGGCAGCCCAATGTTGGCATCAGAGCCTGGCCTGAAGCCAGGGCCTCGGCAGCTCCCACTCTCCCAGCCAGGGAGGAAGGCCTGGCAGGGGCCGGCTGGAGGGCCACACAGAGGTCCTCTGGGCCGTGGCACATCCTGTCTGGGCCTGTCCTCCACCCCCAGCAGGGAGAGGTCCCTGGCACCCCCAAGGGGCAGCCCAGGCCTGCAGCCCCGGCAGCGGCAGCAGCTTGGCCCCCATGGAAGACAAAGGGGTAAAGGAGGAGAGGTCCAATGGCTCTTCCAGCCCCAGAGGCTGCTGGAGTCGAGCACAGGTGGGAGAGGGGGAGGCCCAGGGAGGTGGCTGGGAGAACTCGAAGCTTCCCCCAGTGCCCTGGGTGCCAGCCCCACCTTGACTGCCCCTCAGTCTCCTCTGCAGAGAGTGCAGAAAAGCCAGCATGCTGGAGAGCGCAGCACAGATGGGACCTGCCTGGAATTTGAGCAGAGCTAGGGTTTGGGGACGGTGTCCCCTAATATCACCTTTACTATGTTGTGGGGAGGCAGAGGGTGTAGAATGATCTGGGGCCCTGTGGACAGGAGATGTTCAATAGATGCATTTTTTTTTATTTTAAATAGAGATGGGGTCTCACTATATTACCCGGGCTGGTCTCAAGCTCCTGGGCTCAAGCAATCCTCCTGCCTCTGCCTCCCAAAGTGCTGGGATTATAGGAGTGAGTCACCACACCCAGCCAATAGATGCATATTGATACTGACGAGGTCTGGCCAGGCTCAGTGGCTCACACCTGTAATCCCAACACTTTGGGAGGCCGAGGCGGGCAGATCACTTGAGGTCAGGAATTTGAGACCAGCCTGGCCAACATGGTGAAACCCCGACTCTACTGAAAATACAAAAATAAGCCAGGAGTGGTGGAGGGCGCCTGTAATCCTAGGTAGTCAGGAGGCTGAGGCAGGAGAATCGCTTGAACCCCGGAGGTGGAGGTTGCAGTGAGCTGAGATCGTCCCACTGCCCTCCAACCTGGGTGACAGAGCGAGGCTCCATCTCAAAAAAACAAAAGAAAAAACAAAAAGACAAGGTCATGCCCTGTCTGCCCAGCTGTCCTTGGCTCCTACAGGCCCCCCCAAGCATTAACTGTCAACCCTCAGGATGGTGCCCACCCCACACCCCACACCCCTGCCCAGAACCAGGGCGGGCTGTATGCAGCAGGTGTTCTGTGAGTGCTTGCTGAATTGTTGGCATCATGGAGCCTGGGCAGTGACTGCAGTGGAGACAAGGTCCCAGGAAAGGGACATGGCCACCTACCCTTCCCCCCAAGGAAAAGGGTCAGTATCAGGTGGTCAGGGAAAGTGAGAGGCCCAGGAGCCCAGAACGGGCTCCCAGCTGAGACCTCGGCTTGGCTGATGAGAAGAGAACCCCAGAGACCCTCATTCCACGCCTAGTCCCCTGTCACTAGGACCCACTGGGGTCCTTTCCATTCACCCCTCAGACACAGAGCCCCTGTCACCTGCAGGGCCCTTGGTGCTCACAGATCTCCTGCCCCTCGCTCACCTCCAGGCACTCCCACCCATGGCCCAGCATCGCCTGAGAAGTGCACCCTCACCCAGCCACACCTGCCGCCTCCGCAGGTGGAATCCCGCTTCCTCTATTCTGTTTCCTGCCTCTATCCTGAGGCCTCAGGCGGCCCCACCCAGATCCTCCCACTAATGATTTGTGTCTGGCTGCAAAGGGCCCCGCCCTCCACCTTCCCAGGGCCCTGGGAGATTCGGAACATTGCTGGGTGCACTGAGCCTCTGCCCCAGTTTGAAGAGACGGGGGTAAGGGGATCCCCCAGCACCCCCTGCATACCCAGGGCTTGGCCAGGGGCTCCCCTACCCAGGGGTAAGTGGACCCAGCCTTTCTTCCCCTCTGCACCCCTCAGTCGCCTCTGACTGGTTTCCAGGAACCGTCGGCCTGGGGCGGATCCAAAACGTAGGATGCGGACACCCAGGAACACCCCACCCTTCCAGGCAGCACATCAGCTGTCCAGGGGCCCTTCCCAAAAGAGGGCCTAGAGGACTGAATGCCTCGGATGAGGCCCAGGGCAGGAGGACAGAGCAAAGGAGGGAGGGAAGGCTAGGGACCAGTGGGAATGGGTGGGGAGGACATCACGGACAGGAAACCCAGGCCTCGGGGGTCACCCGTGGGACACCTCACTGCCTCTCACAGGGTGAAGACTCCTGTGAGAGGAGTCTTGACCAGACGGCTTTGTCCCTCTGTCCTTCCCTCTGTCTTTCCCTCCCTCTGCCCTTCCCTCCCTCTTTTTCCTCCCTCTTTTCACTTCCCCCCACCGCTTCCTTGGCCTGAGGGATGCCTAGGGGTGAGTGAGAGGCAGAAACTCCAGTGGGTTCCCCTTTCAGGCCTGGGGTTCACACCCCCTCTCCACTCTGCCCTGCAGCCTGGCTGAGGGCAACCTGAGGGCCTGGGGGAATGGGAGTCAGAGACACCGAGGGGACTCCAGGCTCCTTCCCACCCTGCAGACCCCAAATCCCCAGCTGCACCTCCCTCCCCCACCCACCTATCAGCTCGCTCCTCCCTCCCTGCGCCCTGGGGAGGCTGGTTTCTCCCTGTTGATGAGAGCTCATTCGCACCTGCTCTGCAATGCTCTTGAGTGGCTTTCTCCAGGGGCAGATGAGGCCAGGCTCCCCAAAACAGAGGCTGTGTCTCTCCCCTTAAATTGGATACTTCCTCAAGGTAGCAGCCATGTCTCCCCCTCAGATTGGGAGCTCCCTTGACATAGGGGCTCTTTCTCCCTGATGTGAAGGGGGTCTCTCAACTCCTTGTCCTGGTGTTGACCACCCAGCCCACCACAGTGTGACACACCTGACTGACCAACAAGGGAGGAGAAGCAGGGCAGGGAGGACTGTGGGAGGAGGACGAGGGCAGGGAGGACTGTGGGAGGAGGACGAGGGCAGGGAGGACTGTGGGAGGAGGACGAGGGCAGGGAGGACTGTGGGAGGAGGACGAGGGCAGGGAGGACTGTGGGAGGAGGACGAGGGCAGGGAGGACTGTGGGAGGAGGACGAGGGCAGGGAGGACTGTGGGAGGAGGACGAGGGCAGGGAGGACTGTGGGAGGAGATACAGGGGGTGGAGGGTTAGGTGGGTGGGACCAGCGGAAGGAGGACCGGGGAGGAGGACCAGGGGAAGGGCATGAGGAGAGGGAGGACTAGGGCAGGAAGACCAGGCGAAAGAGGACCAGGGATGGAGGACTGGGGGAGGGAGGATCAGCAGAGGAAGGGCTATGGGAGAAGGACCAAGGGAGAGAGGACTAGGGGAGGGAGGGCCAGGGAACGAGGACCAGAGCAAGTCATCGTCTATCCTTTCCGAGGGCAAAACAGGAGAACAGGGCAGGAGCATTCCTTTGCAGAGGCCTGCGCTCCATGGAGTGCTCTGCCTCAGCCCCAGCCCGCCATCCAGGCCTGCTTCCTCCATCCGTGAAGCTGAGCTGCCCTCCAGCCAGCCAGGAGCAAGCTCCCTCCACTAAACTCCTGCAGCACTGTGGTCCCTGCCATCTCTGCCTCAGAACCCGGGGTCCCTGGGAGCCTTGTTATTGAGCGTTTCTGGTTGACACACTTTTTTCAGCAAAGTTTCATGGGGAGGGACCAGAGTTTCTAATCTTCACAACCACAGGGTCAGGCATTGTGTTAGCTACGATCACATTCTATGATGTCATGCAAAGAGCTCCAAGTCCAAGAACCTGGGGTCAAATCTGGACTCTTGCCCAAGTATGTTCTTGGGCAAGTCATTTTTCTTCTCTTAGCCTCAAACCCTCCTCCTCTGCAGAATGAGAGGACTAGACCTTTTTTTTTTTTTTTTTTTGAGACGGAATTTCACTCTTGTTGCCCAGGCTGGAGTGCAATGGCTCGATCTCGGCTCACTGCAACCTCCGCCTCCCAGGTTCAAGCGACTCTCCTGCCTCATTCTCCAGAGTAGCTGGGATTACAAGTGCCCACCACCGCGCCCAGCTAATTTTTTCTATTTTTAGTAGAGACGGGGTTTCACCATGTTGGCCAGGCTAGTCTCGAACTCCTGACCTCAGGCGATCCGCCCACCTCAGCCTACCAAAGTGCTGGGATTACGGGTGTGAGCCACCAAGACCAGCCAGGACTAGACTTTTGTAACAAACTCTTCATGAGATTAAATGAGTCAATATGTAAAAGTAGCTGTCACAGGCCTTGTAGTAACTAGCGATTCAATAAAGCTTCAGTGACTCCAAAAGCTGGCTGGGCAAAGGCTCCCTGCCATGAGAAGTCATCCTGCCCTGCCTGTGGTAGGCAGAATAATAAACCCCAAATATGCCAGGCACGATGGCTCACGCCTGTAATCTCAGCACTTTGGGAGGCTGAGGTGGGCAGATCATGAGGTCAGGAGATCGAGACCATCCTGGCTAACACGGTGACACCCTGTCTCTACTAAAAATACAAAAAATTAGCCGGGCGTGGTGGCGGGCACCTGTGATCCCATCTACTGGGGAGGCTGAGGCAGGAGAATGGCGTGAACCTGGGAGGCGGAGCTTGCAGTAAGCCAAGATCGTGCCACTGCACTCCAGCCTGGGCAACAGAGTGAGACTCCGTCTCAAAAAATAAAAACTAAAAAATAATAAACCCCAAATATGTCCATATCTGAATCCCCAGAACCTGGAAATATGCACTTTATAGGGCAAAAAGGACTTTGCAGATGTGAGGCTGTGGTTCACAAGGGATCTTACCAGGAAGGAGACAGGAGTCAATGCCCCAGAAGGAGACGTAACCAGAGAAGCAGAGGCCAGACTGATGCACGGCCCTGAACCAAGGAGTGTGGCAGCCTCCAGAAGCCGAAAAAGGCAAGGAACAAGTCTCTCCTGGAGCCCGCAGAAGGAACACAGCCCTGCTGACACCTCAATCTTAGCGCCCTAAGACCCATGTTGGACCTCTGGCTTCAGAACTGTAAGAGGATAAATGTGTGTTGCTTTAAGGCCCAACGTTTTTGATAATTTGTTACAGCAGTAATGGAAAATGAACGCACTCCCCTAGCTCATTCTAGCACCAGAGGTGCTAGCCTCTCACACTCGTGTTAGAATTATTGGGAGGCGGGGCCAGGCGCAGTGGCTCACGCCTGTAATCCCAGCACTTTGGGAGGCTGAGCCGGGTGGATCACCTGAGGTCAGGAGTTCAAGACCAGCCTGGCCAACATGGTGAAACCTCATCTTTACTAAAAATACTAAAATTAGCCAGTTGTGGGCTGGGCGTGGTGGCTCAAGCCTGTAATCCCAGCACTTTGGGAGGCCGAGACGGGTGGATCACGAGGTCAGGAGATCGAGACCATCCTGGCTAACACGGTGAAACCCCATCTCTACTAAAAATACAAAAAAAAATTAGCCGGGCATGGTGGCAGGCACCTGTAGTCCCAGCTACTCTGGAGGCTGAGGCAGGAGAATGGCGTGAACCCGGGAGGCGGAGCTTGCAGTGAGCCGAGATCGCGCCACTGCACTCCAGCCTGGGAGATGGAGTGAGACTCCGTCTCAAAAAAAAAAAAAAAAAAAAATTAGCCAAGTGTGATGGCAAGTGCCTGTAATCCCAGCTACTTGGGAGGCTGAGGCAGGAGAATCACTTGAACCCAGGAGGCAGAGGTTACAGTGAGCTGAGATCATGCCACTGCACTCCAGCCTGGGCAACAGAGCAAAACTCCATCTCAACAGAAAAAAAAAAAAAAAAAAAAAAAGAATTACTGGGAGGCAGATCTGCTCCCCTTCTCAACTGATAATCCTTTATAGCCAAAAGATGGTTTTCTGTTCATCTTTGGACCTACTACAAGGTCTGACTCAGTGGTTTGTACACAGTAGCTGCCCTATTGATGCTTGCTGAATGGACGCAGGCAGTAAGAGCCCAGAGTTGGACTTCATTCAGCACCTAATTGTTGCGTTCATTGTGTGCAGTCACGGGGCTGGGTGCTCGGAATTCAGTATTGAGTCAGCCGAGCCCTGCCCTTAATGAGAGCAGGCAGTGAGTGAGACACACACAAAACAGTTCAGTGCAGCGCAATGTTACTCGTGCAGTGACAAAGGTATGTGTGTACAGGCACCTTGGGAGGCCCAGGGAGGGAGCAACTCATTCAGACCAGGCAGCCGAGGATAGTTTCACAGGGAGGGACAGCAAAGCTGGGTTTCGAAGCCAGGGCAGCACTTTGCCAGGCTGAGAAGATGAGGTGGAAAATCGTCCAGGTAGAGACGGGAATGCACCTGGTGTGTTTGGGGAACACCCAGAGACCCATAGCTGCATCAGCATTTCCAGGGGGATGCAGTGGGAGTGCTATGGAAAATGGATCTTGCAAAGAAACGTGTTTATCTCCTGTTAGTTGAGCACCTACTTTGTATCAGGTACTGTGTCAGTCTCTGGGAATAAACACCACAAACGGCATTTTTGCTCTCATGGAACAGACATTCTAGCAGGAGAAATGGGCAATCAACAAACCAGTGGATGGTCCATTCTCCAAAGAAATACAAAGGGGACTATGAGTGCTTTGAGAGGCTGGGGAAGGCCTCTCCTAGGTGACAGTTAAGGGGGGAACTGAACTATGTAAAGAGCCAGCCACGTGCAGGGAAGGACACTCCAGGCCAAGGTAACAGCTGGTCCAAGGGCCCTGAGGCTGGACCAAGGTATTCCTTTTTGGGGAACAGAAAGAAGGGCCTGTGTGGCTGGGGTGGAGAGGGCAAAGGAGAGAGTCAAGCCACATCAGGTCAGGAAGGGACAGGGCTGACCCTCAGAGCAGAGTTTCTCATCCCTGATGCACAGGGGCCTCTTAAGGCGCCTGTGGTGCTCTTAAGAGTAGAACTGAGAACCATGATCCACAGCCCCGTGGGCCTGGGAGCCTCACGTCTTCAACAGACAGTTTTTGTTTGCTTGTTGCACTTCAAACTTCTCAGAGCTTGGGACAAGCCACTGCACATTGTGACTCTCCATGATGCTGTGTTTCCCAAACTCATATGGACATGGAGCCACTTCCAGGAGAAGCAGGTGGAGCTAGGGTTCCTGGGACACCATTTTGGAAATCTCTGTGCCAATTCATAGGTCATACAAGTGGAAGAAATGACTGGGACAAAGGTTGAAAAGGAAGACCACCATGACAGGGTGCTGAAGAGTTTGGACTTTATCCTGTATTAATAGGGAGTCATCCAAGCATGGTTGTGTGCTGTTTAGTTCTTAATGTGTCTATTTACATAGATTTTAATCAAACAAAAGGGATATTATTGATATCTCCAATGCTTCGGTCTCCCAGTTAATAATCTCTCTTGGAAAGCCACCTCGTTCTTTTTAATCCAGCATGACCGGCAGCTATAATTTATCTACTTCGTCCCTGACAACCACCTCTCTGGTCTCCAAGGCTTTTTGCTTTTCCAAGCAATGGTGTCATAAACCTCCCTGAATGTAAAGCACGGTGAACTTTTGCAAATACATCTTCAGGGGAAAGTTTAGCAGTGGGATGACTGGGTTAAAGGGTAAATCCTTTTATACTTCAAGAGCCATTGCCAAATTTTCTTCCAGAGTAAAATGAAATTATACTTGGAGTTTGCTTTAAAATATTCTTACCTATTCCATAAAAACTGGCAGCGGGAGAGAGAAGAAACCAAAATGGCATCATGTTGACAATTATCAAAACTGGATGATGGGCATATGGGAGCTCATTTTGCTATTCTCTCTACTTTTGTGTACATCTGGAATTTTCCAGTTAAAAAAAGTCACCTTGAAAAGTTCTACAAATTATCACTTGCCCTAAACGTGACTGAGAATATCTTTCCCCTTATATGTCTACTAGCAATGACACCATCAAAGTTTGTTTGTTGTTGTTGTTTTCCTTTTTTTTATCTTTTTTTTTTTTTTTGAGATGGAGTTTTGCTCTTGTCACCCAGGCTGGAGTGCAATGGCATGATCTCGGCTCACTGAAACCTCTGCTTCCTGGATTCAAGTGATTCTCCTGCCTCAGCCTCCCGAGTAGCTGGGATTACAGGCACCCACCACCACACCCTGCTAATTTGTGTATTTTTAGTAGAGATGGGGTTTCACCATGTTGGACAGCTGATCTCGAACTCCTGACTTCAAGTGATCCACCCGCCTCAGCCTCCCAAAGTGCTGGGATTACAGGTGTGAGCCACTGTACCTGGCCTTTCTTTTTTTTTTTTTTTTTTTTTTTTGAGATAGGGTCTCACTCTGTCACCAAGACTGAAGTGCAATGGTGTGGTCACCACTCATAGCTCACTGCAGCCTTGAACTCCTAGGCCCAAGTGATCCTCCCACCTCAGCCTCCCGAGTAGCTAAGACTACACGTGTGTGCCACCATACCTGGCTAATTTTTGTATTTTTTGTAGAGATGAGGTCTCACAGTGTTGCCCAGGCTGGTCTCAAACTGCTGGGCTCAAGCTATCCTCCTGCCCTGACCTCCCAAAGTGCTGGGATTATAGCCATGAGCCACTGTGCCTGGCCCTTTTGTCTTTCTTCATAGTTGAAACAGATCTCTCTGTTGCTTCAGTTTCCGTTCATTTAATTATGAGTAAAATTGAACTTCTGTTGTAGTTTGGATGTATCCCCCAAAGTTCATGTTTTGGAAACGTAATCTCCAATGCAATACTGTTGAGAGATGGGACCTTTAAGAGGAGATTAGGTCACAAAGGCAGAGATTAATGGCCTTAGAGATTAATGCCATTACCAGGGGAGTGGGTTAGTTATTGCAGTTATGGAGGGAGTGGGTTCCTGATAAAAGGATGAGTTTGGCCCCCTTCCTTCTCTGTCTGTCTCTCTCTCTCCCCCTACTCCCCTCTCTACCCTTCCACCTCCTGCCATGGGATGCTGCAGCATGAAGGCCCTCGCCAGATGCAGCCCCTTAACTCTGGACTTCCCAGCCTCCAGAATTGTCAGGAGTAAATCCCTGTACTCTGTTAAATCACCCAGTCTTGAGTGTTCAGTTAGAGCAGCACAGAACAGACAAAGACCACATCCTTCCCTATATTTCGTGGTTGCTTCTTGTTCTTCTTGTTTCTTAGGAACTGGCTGTTCCTATCCTTTGCCTATTCTTGTCTGTGGTCTTGTCCTTCCTGGCTTGTGTGAGCTTTTCATAAACATGGGAAGAGGCCTTGGCACAGGTGTTGTGAATGCATTTTCCCAGTTACTTTTTCATTTTCCGACTTTGTTTTTGGGTCTTTCTCCATACAGACAATTCCCTCAGGCCACATTCCTTCCTTCTTTTTCCTGTGTCTGGGCATGGAGTAGTTTGAAGGAGCTCCCTTTGGTGGCAGTGTGAATGCTGGATAGAGCAGAACTGGCCTCAGGGCTGAAGTGGTGGCCTGGGAGAGAGATGTGAGGTAAGGATGGGACACCATGGGCAACAGGGAGCCAGGCCTGAGCTGGGAACAGCAGGATGACTCTGCATTTTCTGAGCTGAGTAACTGGGTGGATGATGATGTCACTGAGTAGGATGGGGAAGCTAGGACAAGCGGAGTTCACAGAAACACAGCAATTCCCCTCTCTGAGGCACGTCTGACCCTATGTGGTCACACCTGCTTGTACACCTGACTCCCCTTCTAGACATGGGACAGGGACCCTGCCTCCTTCTCTCTCTCCCTGGAAATGACCATAGCAAAGAGTGCCCAATAACTGCAGATATGAATAAATGAATGAACAAATTAATAAATGAATGGCTCCAGCACTTTGGGAGGCCAAGGCGGGCAGATCACTTGAGGCCAGGCGTTAGAGAACAGCCTGGCCAACATGGCGAAACCCTGACTCTACTAAATAAATACAAAAATTAGCCGGGTATGGGGCACATGCCTATAATCCCAGCTACTTGGGAGGCTGAGGCAGGAGAATCGCTTGAACCCAGAAGGTGGAGGTTGCAGCAAGCCAAGATCACACTGCTGCACTCCAGCCTGGGAGACAGAGCGAGACTCTGTCTCAAAAAATAAAATACAGCTGGGTACAGTGGCTCACACCTGTAATTCCAGCACTTTGAGAGGCTGAGGCGGGCAGATCATAAGGTCAGGAGATCAAGACCATCCTGGCCAACATGGTGAAACCCCGTCTCTACTAAAAATACAAAAATTAGCTGGGTGTAGTGGGACGTGCCTGTAATCCCAGCTACTTGTGAGGCTGAGGCACGAGAATCACTTGAACCCAGGAGGTGGAGGTTGCAGTGAGCCGAGATCGCGCCACTGCACTCCAGCCTGGCAACAGAGCAAGACTCCATCTCAAAAATAATAATAGTAAATAAAAATAAAATAAAATAAATTTTGCTGGGCGCAGTGGCTCACACCTGTAATCCCAGCACTTTGGAAGGGCGAGGCGGGTAGATCACCTGAGGTCAGGAGTTCGAGACCAGCCTGACCAACATGGAGAAACCCCGTCTCTAGTAAAAATACAAAAAATTAGCCAGGCGTGGTAGCTTATTCCTGTAATCCCAGCTATTCAGGAGGCTGAGGCAGGAGAATCGCTTGAATCCAGGAGGCAGAGGTTGCGGTGAGCCGAGACCACGCCATTGCACTCCAGCCTGGGCAACAAGAGTGAAACTCTGTCTCAAAAAATAATAATAAAATAAAACAAATTTTAATTTATTTTAAATAATTTAAAATTTATAAATTAAATTTTATAATTTTATATTATAAACAGATTTAATTATTTAAATATAATTACAAATAAATTTATAATTAAAATTTAATAATTTTAAAATAAATTTAATTTAATTTAATTTAAAAATCAATGAGTAAATGGCTTGAGTGTGTGGTCCTTCTGTCCAGGTGGAGATGCTGGGAGGTGGAAGGCAGAATTCACAACTGAAGGGATTTTCTCCTCCCTAATCGCCTCCGCCAGTAGTTGATGGGGGCTGCCACGCCTCAAGCCAAGGAGGGGACCTGGCAGTGTTCACCCGCCAGCTGCGTGAATGCCCATAACTTTTTACGGCAGTAGACCAAGGGTGCGTCTGGTCCTCAGAACTGCAAGGATGCACCGGCAGCGATGGAGAAGCCTCCTTGGATGAGGCAGGGTGAGGAAGGAGACCAGACGAGCAAGTCCTCTTCCCAGAGGCAGGGACAGGAAGCAGGAGTAAGGGGTCACAAGGGAGGCTGTAGGGGCTAGAACCCAGGGAACTTTCTAGAAAGGCTAGCTGGCCCTAAAAGACCCCAGGCCTGGAGGAAGACCTCCAGGGCAGGTTAGGCGGGCCAGTCACATCTCCCGGGGTGCTTTCAAAGGCACCAACTTGGGACAAAAGGATGGAAGCATTGACCAGACAAATGCCTGACCAGGCAGCAGCAGAAAGGGATGCATGGAACCCTGTGGGGTTCCACCTCATGAGGTCGTCTCTCCTCACTCTTGTGCTCGGTGGCTCCCAAGGGGCAGGCCCTAGTGCTCCCCATGGAGACCCCAGTCCCAGCTGCCTTCCAAGGCTCATGCCCTGTTAAACAGAGACACGCGGCCGGGCGCGGTGGCTCACACCCGTAATCCCAGCACTGTGGGAGGTCGAGGTGGGTGGATCACAAGGTCAGGAGTTCGAGAGCAGCCTGGCCAATATGGTAAAACCTCGCCTCTACTAAAATTACAAAAAAATTAGCCGGGCATGGTGGCACATGCCTGTAATCCCAGCTACTTGGGAGGCTGAGGCAGAAGAATTGCTTGAATCCGGGAGGCAGAGGTTGCAGTGAGCCGAGATCACGCCACTGCACTCCAGCCTGGGTGACAGAACGAGATTCTGTCTAAAACACACACACACACACACACACACACACACACACACACACACACACACAAACAGGGACACGCTCCGGCCGCCCGGGATCCCCAAATCTGTAGCAGGAGCGCCCTCTGCTGGCCATCTTGGGTAGCGCCTCTGCGCTGCAGTCGCGAGAGGAGCCCGCGAGGCCGGGGGAGGAATGCAGGGACCCTGGAGACCCATCCTCCACCTGCTCTCTTCAAACCACTCCTTCTCCTCCAGGGTCCTGGATCCTCCTCGCCATCTTCAGCTTCACCGTCTCTAGTCCCTGAGCCGCCAGAGCACCGGGCCCCGGCTGGGCCGTGTGTCCATGCCTCTGCCTCCAGGCGTATGGACACAACATTCCCTTCTGAAGCCGGCCTGCGCTGTTTATCACCCCCTATCCTCCATCCCTCCATCTCAAAAAAGCGCTTCCCTGCCTTTGGCACGTGTCCCTCCCCGACGCCCACCCGCTCAAGTCCCTCTGTTAATAAACTGCTAACCCCAAAACCAGCGTTCCCTCCAGCTTGCCCGGCCCCGAGTCTGAGGGTCCCTGGAGCAGACACGCTTCACCCGCGGGGAACTCTCCCTCCTGTCAACTCCTGAGGAGCGGCAGCGGCTTCTGGGCTTCCCACGCGGGGTGTGACACCAACGGGGGACACAATACAAACGAACGAGGGTAAAGTCCGTGTGCGCACCTGTGAGTGGCCGCATGCGGATGTGCGTCCAGGCATGCCCTGCAGGTGTGTGCGCCCACCCCTCTGTGGGGTCACGCCACGCTGAGCTGGGTGGGCTCCTTCCAACCCAGGCTGGGGCTGAGCAGGAGGAAGCCGCGGCCTCGCCCCCAGAGGGCAGCACTGAGCTATTCTGGCCCGACTGGGGCCAGACTCTACCCGGAGAGGAGGCCTGAGTTTCCCCGTCCAGGACCTGGGGGAAGGACTTCAAATCTGTAAAGGAAAGCAAGGAATCAAATCCCAAATCTAGGCTAGCGGTTACACTGCGGGCAGAGCGCGAGGCGCATATCGAAGCTAAAATGTCTAAAATTGGGCAGTGGATTCACGGATGTTTGTTGTGCTTTCATTGTTTTGTGTTTTTTTTTTTTTTTTTTTTTTTTTGAGGTCGAGTTTCACTCTTGTCGCCCAGGCTGTAGTGAAATGGGGCGATCTCGGCTCACTGCAACCTCCACCTCCTGGGTTCAAGCGATTCTCCTTCCTCAGCCTCCCAAGTAGCTGGGATTACAGGCGCCTGCCACCACGCCCGGCCAATTTTTGTATTTTTAGTAGAGATATGGTTTCACCATGTTGGCCAGGCTGGTCTCGAACTCCTGACCTCAGGTGATCCGCCCGTCTCGGCCTCCCAAAGTGCTGGGATTACTGGCGTGAGCCACCGCGCCCGGCAGTGCCTTCATTCTTAAATCCTACACATATTTTGTAAATATTATTTTGAATCTATTCAGTATTACTCTTTTTAAAATAAAGGCCTCCGAGCTCTCTCTAGAATGTGGAAAGACCACTCATCGCTCAGTGGAGCAAAGTGAGCCTCCAAGCTCCCCAGATCGCCCCCAAAACCCCCAGAATGCAGAGGGCTCTGAGTGTCTCTGGGGTTGCCTGTGGCTTTGGGGAAGGCGAGAGCCTGGACCCAGGCTTCTTTACCGCCCGGAGTCCCAGGTCAGCACTCCTGCAGGATAAGCCACACATCGACACGCAGCTCACACACACACTCACACTCCCAGATTCATACACAGGTGCATGCTTACAGGTTGACACACACACGCTTAAAGACTCATACACACACGTTCACACATAGCTCACATGCACATACACACACACATTGAGACTCTCAGACACACACAGACATACACGCACATTCACACACAGCTCATATGAACATTTACGCTCTCAAATTCACACACAGGCACATGCTCACAGGCTGACACACACACACGCAAAGACTCATATACACACATTCACACGCAGTTCACATGCACACTCACACTCCCAGATTCACACACAGGCGCATGCTCACAGATCAATACATACACACTCAAAGACTCATATACACACATTCACACATAGCTCACAGGCACATCCACACATACACACTGACACTCTCAGACACGTGCACAAAGACTCCCACACATACGTTCACACACAGCTCACACACACTCACACTCCCAGATTCACACACAGGCGCATGCTCACAGATAGATACATATACAAAGACTCATATACACACATTCACACACACATTGACACTCTCAGACACGTGCACACACAAAGACATACACACGTTCACACACAGCTCGTACACACACTCACACTCCCAGATTCACACACAGGCACATGCTCACAGGCTGATACACAAAGACTCATACCCATTCACGTGCAGCTCACATGTACATTCACGCACACACGCTGACACTCCCAGACTCACACACACCAGCACATGCTCACAAACTTCCCCATACTCACACTCACACTCATAGACTCATGTCCACACTGTCACCCACTCATGGACACACTTGTGCAAACTTGCACACTCACACAAACTCTCACGGGCTCACACCTTACACACTCATACAAAGACGCCATTGCCACTCAGGCTTGTTAATCTTACATCCTCACCAGCAGAGAGGAGGGATTTGTATCCTCCCTGATTGCAAGAGAGATGTTCCCAGGAGACCCCAGTCCCAAGGTAGAGGGATATTCCTCCCGGACTGGAGGAGGCAGAGTCGGGGCCAGGACTGGGCCTCAGAGGAACTCCCCCGGCTTCCTGCACCCACTCACTAGCTCATCCTCTCACTCCCCAGCCCATACGTGGGAGGGCCTGGCCTGGGGACATGACAGGGGACACACAGCAGGCCCTGATCTTGGGGAGCTCCCAGACCTCATGAGACACCGTGGAGGCCTGAGCAGGCTGGCCTGTGGGAGTGTCCATGAGGGGTCCCTGACCTGGCCTCAAGGCAGGACAGCTGGGGAAAGGATCTAAGCAGGTCCAGCACAGCAGGAGACACAGGAGACACCGGCCTTCCAGGCAGGGTGATGGGCACATGCCATGGCATGGGGCACCCTCAGGGAAGCATGAGATGTCCTGGGCCAGGGGAGCTGGCTGGAGAGGCAGGTGGTGGGGGCTGGGCCTGGCGAGGTGAACAGGGGCCCAGCTGGGAGGGGCCCACCTGGGAGAGGCCCTGCGTGCCACACGAGGGAGCGGGGCCTTGCTCCTGAAAGCCACAGGGAGCCCTGATTAACTGCACAGGACAGGAGAGGACACAGCTGCTCTGCAGAGGCGCACAGCTTGTACTCAAAACCTGCAGGAGGGCAGGTGGTCCTCAGCCTCCATTCCAGGAGCAGAGCAGGCCCAGGAGCCCACCACTGGTCCAGGGAAACCCCCCACAGGTACAGCCACGTTCTTCCCTGACTCATCAGAACGAGGCCCCTGTAAGTGACAGAGGGTCGGTCTGTGCAGACCCGGAAACACACGGCTCCAAGACCTGGGATCCTGAGGAAGCAATGCCAGCTCCTCCCAGACAGCGCGCCCCAGCTGGCCCGCTGGCTCCAGCCCAGCCAGGAGTGAGGGCAGTGGGGGAGCCCCACAGGAGGGAGCAGGGGCTCAGGAGGCCTGGTGGGGCACAGATGGGACAGCTGGGCAAAGGGGCTGGGTCCTGGCTCCGCGACGAGGGCCCATTCCTGGGTGAGGGAGGGTGGGGCTACTGCAGCCCACACATTCCAGCTGCTGCCGCTCCCGCCAGCCAGTACCAGCCTGTTCTCGCCTGTTCCCATGAGGTCCCAGGCTGCCCTGGGTCCAGCTCCCAGTGCCAGCTCCCAGAATCCTTCAGGGTTCAGACTCTAACTACAGGGACCCCAGTGCGAATGTCCAGAAGACCACCCCACAGAAACAAGTGCCTCCCCCACCAACACACATGCACGCACACACCCCACCAACACACACACACATGCACACACACACTACCACCAACACACATGCACACACACACACACCCTACCAACACACACACCCCACCAACACACACATGCATGCACACACACTACCACCAACCAACACACATGCACACACACACCCCACCAACACACACACATGCATGCACACACACATACACTGCACACACACAACACACATGCACCACGCACACACACACCCCACCAACACACACACCCCAACACACACACATGCACACACACACTACCACCAACCAACACACATGCACACACAAACACACACCCTACCACACACACACCCCACCAACACACACATGCATGCACACACGCTACCACCAACCAACACACATGCACACACATACACAAACACACACCCTACCAACACACATGCACACACACACACCCCACCAACACACACACCCCAACACACACACATGCATGCACACACACACATGCACACACTGCACACACACAACACACATGCACCACGCACACACAAACCCCACCAACACACATGAACGCACACACACATCCCACCAACACATGCCTGCACACATGCACACACACACACACACACACCATCAACCCACATGCACATACACACACACGGAGCCATCCTCAACCACAGGACACAGACACAGAGCAGGGTTTTCAGGAGCTGAGGCACTTCCTTCCACTGCAGGCAGCACCAACAGCCAGGACAAAGTTCTACCCTCTTGCCACAAGGCCCTAGACAGAGAAGCAAGGAAAGCAGCCAAGGTCCCCAGAGAGTCCCTGGAATGGGGCACCCCAGAGCCAGCCCCAGGGCTCAGCCAAAGAAAGCTGGGGAAGTGAGGAGCTGCCCCCAGAAAGAGGAGCCAAGGGGTCTCTGCCCCAGCCTGGGACACCTCGGCCAGACTTGCCCACCACTGCTCTGCTAGGGGCTAAGTGGGGCTAGGGGGCTGCACCTGCTCTGGTCCCTGCCCCCGCAACACAGCTGGCTGGAGCTCAGCCTGCAGCCCTCACCGTGGAGGCTACGCTAGATGCCCAGGACCAGTGTCCCATCTCATCCCTCAGCCTCTGCTCCCACAGCCCTACTGTCACCCTTCCTGACGTCCCTGTAGAACAGAATTCCCACGCCCACCCTGGGCCCAGGGCCAGGAACTGCTGGTTCCCACCAAGGCTTGGGAAGTGATTTCTGCAGACCAAGCCACCCTGGGCCCGCCCTGGGCCCATCACAGGTTCCCAGGAAACAGCTTGGCCCTGCCTGCTGCGAGGCATGACAGAGGGGACCAGCCCTGGGCTGTGCTCAGAAACGCTGAGGCCTCAGAACTGGGCGACAGGGAAGCAAGGAGGTCCCCCATAGGTGGTTGTTGGTGTGACTGAAATGCTGGCTCTACCAGTAGCCCTCCAGGAAGAGGCTGAACTTGAGCAAGGTCCCCAAATCCCAAACTTGAAGTTTCCTTCCCCAGTCACCAGCCAGGGGCCCTGCCAGACTCACAGAGAGTGATGGAGAAGCTACAGCACTAAGTTGGGGGGACCCATGGTGGAGAAGATGCAGGTCCCAGCACAGCTCATCTCAGCTCCCAACACACATCCTCAGTCTCATGGTCACATTCCATCCACCAAGAACCCAGGGACATTCAGCTAGGCTCGGTGGTGCGCACCTGTGATCCCAGCTACTCAGGAGGCTGGAGTGGGAGAATCGCTTGAGCCCAGGAGGTCAAGCCTGCACGAGCTGTGATGGCGTCACTGCACTCCAGCCTGGGTGACAGAGTGAGGCCCTATCTCAAAAATAACAAAAAAAAATTTAATTAAGTAAAAAACAAAAAGAGCCCAGGGACATTGGGAAAGGGAGTTCCGACCCCCCACTTCCCAGGAAAGAAAACAGAGGCCCAAAGAGAAGAAGTGGGTTGAGGGAAGAATTTCACTGCAGGAAGTGGCGAGGACTGACCTTGGCCAACCCCACATAGACCCCTTCCAGACCCAGGTGCCAGTGCAGACAGCCCAGCTGGGGCGTGGGGGACACAGGGCCAAGTGGCAAGGTGTCAGCAGCAGCCCCCAGAGATGGGCACCCCATGGGCACAAGGCCACACTCACAGCCTCTGCCCCAGGGCCCCCTCTGGCACCGAGCTCCAAGCTGCTAAGGACAAAGGCCTCCCTTAGAGGCTGGAGGCAGCAAACAGAACGTGTCCCTCTGCTGCTTCCTGGCCACTGCGGGGCCCTCACCACCACCTCAGCTCTCAGAACATCCTTCATTCTGCCCCCAGCATCTACCGAGCAATGACCAAGACCAAAGCTCCAAACCACAGACTGTCTAGGCCTCGGCCTCCAGCTCTCCAACTGCAGAGGCAAGAGCAGAGTGTGAGGAGGCGGTGAGGAGTGGGCACCCCAATTGCCCTGGCCACTGTGGGAGCTTGGGCTCTAGCAGGCTGACCCCCCCACAGCCTGCACCCCACCCAGCAAGGACATGCAAGCGAAGCAGTTCCCACACCCCGTTCCTGGTGGCTGCCAGAAGCTTCCTTACAAGGCCCCAGCGCTAAGCTGGCTCAGCTGCAGGCGGGGGCCTGGGTGGGGCACAGCACACCTGGCTCAGCCAAGCCCAGACGCACCCCGCAAGTGAGGAATGCGGACGCCGCCCGGTCTGGCCCTGGGAAAGCTGCTGCCCTTGGCTCCTGCCCAGGCCTGACTCAGCCCAGGTGGGCCGGGGAAGCTGCAGCCTCAGCAGAACCGAGTCTCCCACCCCACCCTCCCCGCTGGCCTGCCTGGGATTGAACCAGGGGACAGGTCCTTGGGGGGACTGAGAGTAGAGACAGCACCCCCTGGCCTCAGGACTTGGGGGAACAGCAGGGACTCTGTGGGGCCTGCCCTTCTCCTGCACTATCTGGGGGGTGCCAGCACAGCTCTGTCTGGGGGGGCTGCCCACAGCACATTTTCCCAGATGCCTGAGCCTCAGTTTCCTCATCTGTAAAAGGGGGCTACTGACATTCCTGCCCACAGTGCAGGGCTGCAGTGGTGGAGGAGGTTCCCGGGAAGCATTTGAGAAGCAAACAGACCCTCCAATCCCACCTCTTCCTAAGAAACAGAAGCATCTGCCTAGCCCCGTGAGGCCAGGTGATCCCGTGCTCCATGCAGAAGAAACAGAAGCGTCTGCCCAGCCCCGTGAGGCCGGGTGGTCCCGTGCTCCATGCAGAGCAGGGTGACTCCATCATCCTCTGTCCCTGGCCCCAATACGGCTATTCCAAACTCCCCAGGACAAGGGCTGTGTCTCCCCCTCCGACTAGGCGGTCCCTGAAGGCTCGGGGCATGTCTCCCCTCAGACAAGAGGCTTCCCAGGGACAGAAACTCCATCCTCCTTGCTCCATCACCCCACAGTCCCATGCCCTGCACCGCAGAAACCACAGGCCAGTGAAGGCCAGAAAAACTGCCCATCCCCTCCCGGCACCACCTTACCCCAGCCTCCCTAGGCCCTGACATCCACCTCCTTGCCCACCCAGCCAGCCCCCAAACACGACGCTGGAGTGCCTCATGGTGCCCACCCAGACCCTGGGAATCAGGAGGCAGAGCTCCCCGGGTCTGGCGCTGGTAGAATCTCCCATCCCTCCCTGCCTGCAAAGAAAGGGCCCACAGGCCTCCCTCCCTGAGCCCTCCCACAGCTGGGCTGGCCAGAGAGAACTTTCTCCCTCTGCTCTCTGTTTCTCTGCTGTAGTTCAAGCACAGACCCTCTCACCCCAGCCAGCCCTTCTCCACCTTCCAGGCGCACAGTCTTAGGGGTGGAGCAGAGGCTGAGGTTGGGGGCCTCACAGTCAAAGGTGCTGAGACAACAGCCCTGGCTGCCCTGTGCCCACTCAGAAGCTCTGGGGGAACTGGAGTGGAGGGGAAGGGTCCCCAGGCCCACAGGTTCTGGCTGCCCCTGCCACGTCCCCTCCCCCAGCCAGGCTTCTCCCAACTGCAGCAGGGTGTGTGGGCTCAGGTTGGGGTGCAGCGTTGGCAGGACAAACAGTCTCCAGTGTTGGGTGTTTGCCTTGGTTACCAAGGAGGGAGGTGAGGGACCTGGCTCCCTGCCATGTTTGGGCCCCGGGCTGAAGGCGTGGGTGGCAGGGAAGGTGGAGGATTTGGGGTGGGGAGGCTCACTTCCCGCTCCCAGGGCTCGAGGGCAGGGCGAGCCAGCTGGGACTCCCAGATCCCTGGGCGGATTCAGACCTGCCCCGGCCCTGCCTTTCTGCTGGCGCTGGGAAACTCAGTCAGGCAGGAGGAGACGCTGGGGGCAGGGCAGGCTCCCTTGCTGCTCAAAGCGGGGCTGGGGCCTGGGCACCAACAAGCCAGGTACTGCCGTGGGTGTCCCAACCTTCGGGACTGACAGCACCACGGCCTAACTCAGGCCACCCAGGAGAGAGGCCTAGGACCCCAGCTCTGGGCCCATGAATTTGGACAAGTCACTGCCCCTCTCTGGGCCCCAGTTTCCCCACCTGTATGGTGTCAGGAGCTGGCCTGTGTAGTCCCACAAGGGCCTCCTTCGTTTCGTCCTCCCTGTCATGAGCTGGGCAGTGGATGCTGAGCGGTGGAGGAGTTGGGCACTGAGCCGGGAGTCGTGACCTGGCCTTGGAGCCCTGGCTGGAAGGGCTCGGTACACATCCAGGCGGCCCTACTGCCCTGCCTGGGGCTGGCATGCAGTGAGTGCCCGGCTGAGTGCAGGAGCCCAGGGCTGTGGTCAGGAATGGCCGAGCCCTTTCTCCCTCTCTCAGCAATGATGAGAGCCACAGCCCAAGGAATCCCCTGCTGTCTCCTGCTCCCAGGTCTCCATCACAGCTTCAGCATGACGGGCTCTGAGCTGGAAGCGGGGGAAGCAGGACAGAGGCTGGCCTGGCAGTCAGAGAGTGCACAGCCTGGCTCAGGAGGCTGGCAGGTCATCAGGGGCACAGAGCTGGCCCTCGTTGATGGGGCAGGGATGGCTTGGGGTGGGTGGAGACACTGAGGCTTGAATTGGGGGGTGGGGGCGCAGGTAGGGAAGAAAGGAAGGGGACTAGAGATTGTGGCCAGGCAGTGCCACAAGGAACACAGGAGTGTGGGCCTTCCATGGGGAGGGAGGAAGGTGAGGCCAAGAGATGGCGGGACAGGGGAAGGGACCACTTGCCTTGCAGCCCGGCCAGAGGCAGCGAGAATGAGCAGTTCCCACACCATGAAGACCTTTGCCCTGGCCCTGCTGGTGGCCCTGCTGTGCACAGAGAGGCCCCAGGGTCTATGCTGCCACCAGTGCTTGGTGGCCCCAGCCTCGCACAGGCACGCCTGCCCCGCGGCCACATGCCCCTTCCCTGACAGGGTCTGCATCTCTGGGGATATGAGAGACACAGGGAGTCTGGGTCCCTGTGGCGTCTGGGAAAGTGAGAGTGGGGAACAGGCTCTGCCTCCCTTCCCTCCTGCCCCAAGAATGATACCATCATTTGGAATGTGCAAGTTCTGGACACCTCTATGAATTCCAAGCTTTCTTGTTGCAAGAGAGGCCTCTGTCATGCGGGGGTCCTGGTGGCAGGCAGCACCTGAGCCCTTCCTTGGGACTCCTGCTCAGCCTGGGTCAGTCCCCCTCTGGGCCCTGCTGTGATGGCCTTTCCCTTACCCCATGGCTCCCTCCTCTGTCCCCATGCATAGTGGTCTCCTCAGTTTGGGACCACTTTGGCACTGACCCTCGGGAATTCCAGTGTGGTTTTGCAGCCGCGGGTTGAGGGGAAGGATGTGGTGGGGCAGAGGCAGGGGCTTCCCTGTCAGGGGCCTCTGGCACCGGGCGGGTCCCTGCGGCAGACTTGGAATCCCTGCTTGGACTCATCCTGTTACCTGGGCCCAGGGCTTTCAAACCCACATTCCCTACATCGCCACCTCCTTAAACCGCCCGGCCTCGGAGCCAGGGGCCTTGCCATTTGCTGTTCTGAACCCGGAACCACAGGAAGAACACAGGCCAGGGGCAGGAGTCCAGGGTTCCATCCCACCCAGCCATTAACTCAACACGGAGCCAGGGCCACACCACTCACCATTCCAGACCACCTCTGTTCAAGCAAGCAAGAAACCCGGGGATCTGGAGCCCCACAGGCCTCCCACACAGGGCGAGAGCTCCCCTGTCTCAAGGTCAATAAACACCCCTCTTCTCCCTCAAAAAAAGATGGAGAGAGAGAGAGACAGCAGGGTCCAGCCTCCGAGGGCCTTGCGACCAGGCTGAGACATGGAATGGGGGCCAGTGAAGGGCGAAGGAAAGGACTGAACCCCAGCAGGGGCGACTCAACACCCCACACAGAGACACGGTCTCTGGGCCCTGACCACGGCTCCAGACACCCCCAGGAAATGCCGAGACCTAGATCTCTGCTTTGTGTGCTTCGGATAAGCGCATGAGCTAATGCCAGTCCGATCCAGACCTGCCCTCCGAAGCTGCAAGGTGGCAAAACAGAAGAGGCCTGCCCACACAGGTGCACCAGCCACCAGAGGACTGGGCCTGGGGCTGGGTGGCCAGCAGCTGAGGGTCCTAGGCAGGGCAGCAGGAGGATCGGCCCTGGGGCAGGGAGAACCGAGGCCCCTTCCCCAGCCACTGTGCCACTTGCCACCTGCAAACAGGGAATCCCAGGAGGCCGGATCTTCTCGCTTTGCACCCAGGAAGCTAAAACTCTGGATTTGTATGGGAAGCCTCCTGATGTTTCAAATTTGGAAACTGATTCCAAAATAATAACACCTTGTGCGGGTCAAACAAAGCAAGGCATTCAGCCAGCCTTGGAGCTCATGTGGGCTGAGGGACAATCTCACCCAGGACGCCCTTTACAAAAAAGTAAAGTGAGGCCCAGGAGGGATGGGCTTGCAGCCAGTTAGGAAGGATCAAGTTGGGCCGAAACTCAGGCCCTAACTTTCCTGTGCTCTCCCCAACGAGGTTCCTACCCCCTCACCTACTCCACCGTGCAGACCCCAGCCCAGCTGAAGGGCGCCCTCACGAACCTCACACACACCCAGCAGGCCTTTGCTCTGCACAGGCCTGGGTGCCAAGGTCTCCCACACCCTCTGACTGATCTGACCTGGCAGCTGCCTGAGTTGTTTTCCCCACTTTACAGAAAAGGGAAATTGAGGCCAGAGAGGCAGGCCATTGCCCAGAGTCCTCCTCTGCCAAGTTCCAGATGGTGGGGAGGGGGCCGTGTGCCCGCTTACAGGTCTCTGTAACTCAGGCAGCAGGGAGGCCCCAACTTGCAGGGCAAGGAGGGGCTAGCAGGGATGAGGCAGAGCCAGGCCGGGCAGGCCCAGAGCCGCTCAGCACGCAGGCCCAGTCTAGAGAAGCCAGACCTCTGCCTCCCCCTCCCCAAGCCTGAAGAGGAACTCAGCAGGGACCCAGATGGCCTCAAGGCTGGGGATGAACCACAGACAAGAGGAGGTGCCACCCGGGCTAGAGAGAACCAGGGGAGGGCAGGGCGCTGAGGACCACAGGGTGGCCGTGCCCCACACCCACTCCCACCCAGGGACCCTTGAGTCCCATTTCTAGCCCTGGGCCACAGCAGGGGCATTGTAATGCTGGCCTTTTGTGTGCTTGGGGGTGGCGGTAGTAAGGAGAAATGCCCCCTCCAGGTGGTCAGTGCCCCAGGCCTCCTGGAGCACCCCAGAGATGGTGAGGTTGAACCCATGTGTTCAGCACCTGCCCTGTGCCAGGTCCCATGTCAAGGGACACAAGAATTAACAGGATGTGACACAAGAATGAACAGGACCTGGTTCTGCCCCGGGTGGCTCACAGTCCAGGGGGGAGAGGAGAGTGAATAAATAAAACTCAGTCGAGTTGAAATTGACCAGGGCCTTCACCACAGACGGTGGGCAGGGGGAAGAGAGGCACCCCGGGGCGGGCTCCCAGCTGTGGAACAGGCATGGGACTCTTCCTGGAAGTTAGTCCTGGTCTTTTTCCATTTCTTATGCAGAAAAATGCACATATAATTGCTGTACAACTCAGTGAATTTTCACAGACTGAACCCACCTGTGTAACCAGCACCCAGATCACAAGGTTGTCACAGGGACACAGGGGAAAGGGCGTTCCAGGAAAGGGCCACTGGAGGAGCGAAGGCAGGGAGGTGGGAACTGCCCAGCCCCAGCAGGTACCCAGAGCCAGGAGGATCCAGCAGGCTTCTCTCCTCACCCAAAGAGGATGAGTGCTCAAACTCCAGACCTGCTCCAAGAAAGATATCTGCAGCCCTAAAGCCCCCAACGCCCCCAGCCTGCTGTCCTGTCCACCCTCTCCGCTCCACAATCCAGCCTGCGCCTCCTAGTGCACCAGAGAGATAAGCTAAGCACATGCAAAGGTGTGCAAATGAACACAGACTCCCTGAGTCAACTTGGGCAGCAGCCAGAGTGAGTGAAGAACCAGACCTCCAAACAGGTGACTAGACCAGCCCCTGCCCCTGGCCCCATTCCTCCCACCAGCTCCTGAGCACCACAGCCCCGCACCCCCACACCCTCACCCCAAAGCTCTGACCACCTGCCCTTCCCTTCATCTATTCATTTGATTCTCAGGGGGCCGAGGGCCAGGCCCCAAAGTGAGCACCAGAGAGCTGCCCACCATGAGCTCACAGTGAGCAGGGAAGGGGACGCAGACATGGCCACCACTTCCCAGGAAGAGCCTGCCTCAGGACAGAGCCTCCCAGCCTCAGAACAGCAGGTGCTGACTCAGTAGTGTGGGATCTGGCCCAACATTCTGCATTTCCCACCAGCTCCCAGCGGACACCAAGGCTGCGGGTCCCAGACCACACCCAGATTAGCCAGGAGTAAAGGAGGTGTGAGCAACGTGGCCCTAGAAACACGAAGGGCTGGGGGACAGGCAAGGCAGGAGAGTGGCTAAGAGATGCGCCTGGATTCAGGTCCCAGTTCTGCCTCCTGACCATCGCGGCCGTGTTGCTTCCCATCCCCCAGCCTCAGAGCCCTCAGCCCTAAGGTACCACCTGTAACAACTGCCCCCACGTCACCAGGTCCCAGAGGCTTCAGTGAGACCAACTGGCCTAGGGCCCCTGTGGCACCTGACACCCTGCAAGCACTTGGTAATTGGGAGACTTTTTTTAAGTCAGGGTCGACTGGGAAGGGGCACAAGGGACGTGTTTGGGGTGAAGGGAATATTCTCTGTCTTGATTATGGCGGTGGTTTCTTGAAAGATGTCAAGGACGGGGGATTCACCAGGAGGAGGGACTGCAAGAGCAGAGGCCTGCAAGTGTGGACATGCAGCCAGGCAGAACAGATGACAGCTAACCTTCACTGAGGGCTTTCTACAAAGTGGAAGAGAGCCAGGGGCCACAGTCGGAAGGACAGAGTCCCACCCCCCACCCCCCACCCCCACTCCAGGGGTGGCAGGAGAGTGGAGCCATGGAGCCTGGCTGTGAGCTCCTGGGTAGGCTGGCAATACCTGCCATGAATTGGGCACCTATTATGGGTCAGGCACTGGTGTGAGACTTTACCTAGTCAGAGCCCCCCTGTCTGTCTTGTGTAGCCCCAAGAGCTAAGAATGATTTTCACATTTTTAGGTAGTTCTTTTAAAAATCAAAAGAACAGGCTGTGTGCAGTGGCTCGTGCCTGTAATCTCAACACCTTGAGAGGCCAAGGCGGGAGGATCACTTGAAGCCAGGAGTTTGAGACCAGCCTGGGCAAGAAAGCAAGACCCCATCTGAACAACAACAATAAGAAAATGTTTAATTAGCCAGGCATGGTGGTGTGTGCCTGTAGTCCCACCTACTGTGGAGACTGAAGTGGGAGGATCATTTGAGCCCCTGGAATTTGAAGGTGCAGTGAGCTATGATCGTGCCCCTGCACTCCAGCCTGGGTAATAGAATAGGATCTTGTCTCTAAAATAAATGAAATAAAGAAAGGAAGAAGACAGCCAGGCATGGTGGCTCATGCCTGTAATCCCAGCACTTTGGGAGGCCGAGGTGGGTGGATCACTTGAGGTCAGGAATTCAAGACCAGCCTGACCAAAATGGTGAAACCTCATCTCTACTAAAAGTAGAAAATTAACCGGGTGTGGTGGCGCATGTCTGTAATCCCAGCTACTCGGGAGGCTGAGGCAGGAGAATCACTTGAACCCAGGAGGTGAAGGTTTCGGTGAACGGAGATCACGCCATTGCACTCCAGCCTGGGCAACAAGAGCGAAACTCCGTCTCAAAAAAATAAGTAAATAAAATAAAGAAAGGAAAAAGAACAATACAGTTGATCCTCTGTATCCATGGATTCAACCAACCACAGATGGACAATATTCCAAAAATCAAAATTATTTCTGTACTAAACATGTTCAGACATTTTTCTTGTGGTTATTCCCTAAACAATATAGAATAACAACTATGGCGGCTGGGCACGTGGCTCACACCTGTAATCCCAGCACTTTGGGAGGCCAAGGCAGGCGGATCACTAGGTCAAGAGATCAAGACCATCCTAGCTAACATAGTGAAACACCGTCTCTACTAAAAATACAAAAATTAGCTGGGCATGGTGGTGTGCGCATGTAGTCCTAGCTACTCCAGAGTCTGAGGCAGGAGAATCACTTGAACCTGGGAGGCAGAGGTTGCAGTGAGCCGAGATCACACCACTGCAGTCCAGCCAGGGCGACACAGCGAGACTCCGTCTCAAAAAAAAAAAAAAAATTATCTATACAGCATTTACATCGTATTAGGTCTTCTGAGTAACCCGGAGATAATTTAAAGTATACAGAGTGTATGCGTAGGTTATATGCAACTACTAGTCCATTTTATAGCAGTGACTTGAGCACCTGCAAATTTTAGTATTAAGTAGAAGGTCCTGGAACCAAAGCCCCATGGAACCCGAGGGACAGCTGCGTTTTGTGACATCTGAACAGCCACCCCCACGCACCCACGGGTTGTCCACACCACAAGGGCAGCGTTGAGTGGCTGCGATAGAGACCTTACAGACCTTCACAGTTTTTCTATAAATCCCATGAAGTAGGGGTCAAGTCCCCACTGTACAAAGAAGAGTAAAGGGGCCACCCAGCCTTCCTTCCCTGCTGCTGTTAGGACCTCCTCCTCCACCCACTCCTGGTGGGACACACCCAGCGCCCCTTAGCCCAGCAGGCACACCTGGCCCACCTCTGCTGCGCCCGCTCACCTGGCGGAGCAGTCGCGCCCCCTGCCGGTGGTCCGGGGCTGAGCCGGCGTTCCCTAAGCCCGGACTCTTAGCTTCTGCCACCACCTGGTGGCCATTTCTAGAAGCGCAGCTGGGAGCCCAGATCCTGTGAGCAAAAGCTCACGTGAGTTCCAAGAGAGGCCCTGCTGGTCTAGCCAGGTGTGGCAACGACCAGCGCGCAAAGTATTCCAGGCAGGGCTTGAAGCCTCCAAGCTAGTATCCATTGAAAAAGTTTCACTTTGTCCCTTTTTTTTTTTTTTTTTTAATTTCGGCTCACTGCAACCTCCGCTTCCTGGGTTCAAGCTATTCTCCTGTCTCAGCCTCCAGAGTAGCCGGGATTACAGGCACCCACGACGCCGGCTAATTTTTGTGTTTTTAGTAGAGACGGGGTTTTGCCATATTGACCAGGCTGGTCTCGAACTCCTGACCTCAGATGATCCGCCCGCCTAGGCCTCCCAAAGTGGTGGGATTACAGGCGTGAGCCACCACGCCCAGCCCCTACTTATTATTCGATCTGTGAGAAAACACCTGACAGATCTTAAATGTTTACTAACTGTGGCTGTGAATCTCTAACCCCTAGGGAATTGATCAAAGACCATGAACTATGGCCAAACGATGATGGAGGGGATGTGAAGGTCAGCTGACTTAAGTCCCTTCCCCCATGCATTTGGCCTTGAGTACTTCATCATTCTTTCTTCATCCGTTATTCATTCTTTCAGCAAACTCTTCTTGAGCACTACACAATGTGCGGTGCCAGGTGCCGGAGAAACACCTGAAAACAGGCAAAGCAGTCCTGCCCTCGTGGAAGTGACTAACCAATCATTCACAAGGTGTGATGAGGCATATTTGGAGAGGCAGAGAAGCCACTTGAGCAGCACACATGGGCAGCGACTTGACCTTGTTGGATGTCATGGAAGGCTTCCAGTGGCCTGAGAATGGGTCGTCTAGCTGCCAGGGTGGAAGAACCACATGTGCAAAGTTCCAGAGCTGAGGAGTATACCCAGAAAGTGGCTGAAAGAAGGACTGACTGGCAGGAATGCAGAGGGTGATGGGGAGAGGAGGTGAGGCAGAGCTGGAGAGAGAAGGGGGCTGAGCCAGGCAGATCCTCCAATGCTGGGTGCATCTGCAAAGTTAAAGCATCTGCTCTTGCTCTGGGGCAACAGGGGGCCACTGCCTGTCCTGGGAGGAGACAGCACATTCTGCTCCTTATTGGAGCCCACTCTGTGACTGGGCGGCTCTGCTGGCTGGAAAGTTCATTCTGAGTGAAATTGATGCCTCCCCTGCCCACAGGATCCTGAGGCATACACACAGATGGAGGTGCTTCCCTGCCCCCAGCACAGCCCCTCACCCTGTAACGGCCTCACTGGCTGTTCCCTGGCAGAGGCCCTCATACAGGGTAGGCGGGAGGGCACTCTGGATGTGAATCCCAGCTCAAGCCCTTACCAGCTGTGTTGTCTGTCTCTTAACCTCTCTGAACCTCCATTTTCTCCTCTGTAAAAGATGGATCACTGACTTCAGGGCTGCACATGTAAGAGGGATAGTGTTGGGAAGTGCTTAGCACCCATTAGGTACTCGGTGGTGATAATGACATGGTTTATCCCCAGCTGAGCTTTTCCAGAAAAGCTCCTATCAGTCGGTGTTCTGCATTTTAAAATGTGCCACCAGGGCGGGGCATGGCAGCTTGAGCCTGTAATCCTGGCACTTTGGGAGACTGAGGCTGTAGGATTGCTAGAGTCTAAGAGTTTGAGACCAGCCTGGGCAACATAGGGAGACCCCCCCACACCTTTACAAAACAATGAAAAATTAGCCGGGCATGGTGGCATGCATCTGTAGTCTCAGCTTACTCAGGAGGCTGATGGAGGATCACTTGAGACCAGAAGGTTAAGGCTGCAGTGAACCATGACTGAGCCACTGCAATCCAGCCAGGGCAACAGAGCAAGATGCTATCTCAAAAAAAAAAAAAAATGTGCCACTAAGAGCTGAACTCTGTTCTGGGGGGAGTAGCCTTTCCTTCCCTTCTCTGAGCCTCAGTTTCCCCATATATAAGAGAAAGGAATCAGATAAGATGGCCTGAAAGGCTGCCACCAGTTCTAATTCTCTCAGGTCCTGCTCTCTGACCTACCCAGGACACATGGAACCATCATCACCTCCTTGATCAAGGCACTCTACTCCTCATAATGGAACCAAGATGGTCTTCACTTTATTCTTTTTTCCCATTGTCTCTGTCCTCACTGCCCTCTGAGTTAACTGAGGCTCAGAGGCTCAAGCAGTCTTTGCCACCCTCTCCCCACTGTCCCCCGCCACCACCCCTCACTCTCCCACCAGACTGTCTGCTCTATCCCCATCCCCACTGCTCCCACCTGGACTCCCTGCTGCCCTTGGTTCCTACCCCACCCCTCTGTCCACTCCCCCACTCACATACCTGGCCCTCCTTCCCCATGCAGCCCACCTACCTTCACAGGGAGGCAGCAAGACACCCCTGCCGGCCTAGGAGGGTCGAGATCCTAGGCCTCTACTTTTTCCAGTCCTGGTATTTGCCTACACGCCCCAGCCTCCCACCCCCAGTGCCCCCCACCCCAAACACACACACACATACACACACACACACACACACACACTCACGCAATTATAACCCCCTTAGGGACAGCCGTTGTGTCTGCTGTAGTTTAGCCTTGGATTCATCATGGCTTCGACATCGCCGGCCCTGGGCCACTGTTCGAGAGCGTGGCCCCAAACAGCTCTTGCTCTGTTCAGCTCCCCACATTGCCAAGCTGCGAGCGGGCTCTCTGGGCTTCCTGCCTTCTGTCTGGCTCGCCTGTTCTCTCCAGGTAGGCGGCCCCTCCTCCAAGCTCCCCCAGCCCTGGGCTGACCTCTGTCACCTGGATGGTGGGTGCGGGTTCTCCAGCATGCACCTCGTTCCCCTCTTTACTCCCAGCAGTGGCTGAAACTTGTGGGTGCTTGATCCTGCTAGTTGAATGAATGAATGAATGAATGAACATGTGGTGGTTACAGGCAAACCCACAATGCCATACAGGACACCGACCAACAACCGAAAACGGTGACAGCTCCCCCTACCCGCAGCTCCCCAGCGTAGCCCTCCCCCATCGCAGCCAGGCCAGCTTGCCCACTGCGCAGCAAGGCGGAGCCCCGCACAGCTAAGCCCGGGCGTGGTGCTCGCGGCGCCCTCTGCTGGCCGGGCCCACGGCTTCCTCCTGCGCACGTGCGCCGCGACCCCGGGACCAGACCTACAGGGAGAAGGCGCGATCTGGGGCCCTCCCTCCGCACCCCCTAGCCCCGGGAAGCCCCAAACCCAGGTCTTTGACCTTCATGAACATCCTTTGTCCTTCCTCTCTCCTGCTCCCCCTGTAAACATTTTAGGCATCCCTAAATGAGCACCAGCCCTCGCCTGCTCTTCTTAGCAGGCCTCCAGGTGGGGTTAGAATTGTCAAATGCTGGCACAGGACGAAACCCTAATAATAATAACTATGATGATGACGGCAGCTGCTGCTGACCGGGCACTTTGTGGTTACCTTAGCAACCTTCCACCATCCAGGAAGTGTAGCCCCTTCTTTCACAGGCGGCAGCTGCAGCCAGAGGCGTGCGGGGACTTCCCAAGGTCACGCAGCAAGAATCCTAAGAAACCCGGGGTGTTTCCTCTGCCTACATGGAGCTAACCCTGCCTCCAGAAGCGGGGGCCTTGAGATGGGAGCAGAGCGATCTGGGGCCCCAACCCCCACCCCCCCACCTTGCCCCATGCGCAGCGAACGTGGCTACACTTCGGATCGTTTGTCCAACCCATCATTTTGCCTTTGGGAAAATTGCAGGGGAGGTGGAGGCCAGAGGACAGGGAGACAAACGTTCGTGGGCATTTGCCACGAGCACATTTGCCACGCTTTGTGACAGGCCCTTTCCCGTTACACACCACACCTGCCCAGGACCGCAGCACAGAACCAGGACCCAAACCCGCCAACTCCCTCCCTAGTGCACCTTCCTCCCCTCCCCCTTCCCCCCTCCCCCCTCCCCCCTCCCCCCCCCCCCTCCGCAAGTTCTCTCTTGGAAAAGGGGCCACCGGGAAGGGGAGGAAACGCACTCACTACAGGACTCCAGGTGGGGTCCAGAGGCTCTGCCCCTGGTGCCTCTTCCCCAGCCCTAAAGCCCCCAGCCCTAGAGAGGGGACCCTCCTGCACAACATCTCCAGGGGATCGGGTACTCCATTAGGGCCGAGAAAGTGCTGTGGGTGCAGGAGGCGCGCCTGGGTGTCGAAACCCGGTCTGTGCTGCCATCATGTGGCCATTGCAGGAAGTGTGCCTGTCAGGCCGCTCTGCATTGAACCTGAAATGCCAGGTCACCCTTGGGTTGAGTGAAACTTGGCCCCGTGCTGAGGCTACAAGGGACATAGAAAGGGACAAGACGCAGCCCGTGCCCTGAAAGAGCTTACAGTTCGGTAGGATGGCCTTCAAATGACATGACCCAACACTCAACTCGGCGACAGATACCGCCCAAAATAGAAGATGGTGCAAAAGGTTCCAAAAGGTGGAGACAGCCTGCCCCGAAGCACATCGGGAAGGCCCTCCTGCAGCAAAGCCATGTCGAGACTGGGCCTTACAGGGCAGGCGGGACTGGGGCAAACAGAGATGAAGGAAGGCGCTCCAGGCGGAGGGATCAGCCTGAGCAAAGGCACAGGGCCAGGAAACAGGGATTCTCAGGAATCCAGCTTGTCCCAAGTCTAGGTCAATTGTGAAGGGGAGAGCAGCATGGCCAGGTCCTCCAGTGCCCAGGTAGGAGGTTTCACTTAACGCTTTAGGCCACGCGGCCAACAAAGGTCTTTGAGCAAGCCAGCAGCTTGACCAGAAGTCTGCCCAGGAAAAACGCATGATAGCTGGGGAACGGAGGAGTGGATAGGGCAAATGGGTGAGGTTTCAGAGCAATTAGAAAGGAAGGAGAACAGGAGGAGACATGAGCGACGCGGATGGTGGTGCCACTGGCAAAGCTGGGAAGTCAGGGGCCACGCAGGGGAGACCAGGGCTGGGGTTTAAGTTCCAGGCAGAACATCCCAGTGAAGATGTCCTTCAGGAAGCCAGAAAGAATACATTAATAAAAGAGGAAGTAATAGTTATTGCTCATATGTGTACAGACTTTATAGTAAATAAAGCAGTTTAATCCATACATACATTTGACTCATATTTTATTTATCTGGTTTTTTTTTTTTTGAGACGGATAAACCCCACCCCCTTGCCCACCGTGGTGGTCTGGCCCCTGTGCACTGCTCCGGCCCCTCCCCTTCCCAGTGTCTTATGATGGCCTCTGGGCCTTTCTAGTCAGCTTGGGCCCACGTCTTCCCTTTGCCTGGCTGAGCTTCACTTGCCCTTTGGTCTTAGCTAGTGGTTCCTTTTTCCAGGAATCCTTCCTATACCTTGCAGGTCGGGTTGGGTGCCGTAGCTGTGATGCTCCTGCCCCGTACACCCTTGACATTTGCCCGTCATGGCCTGTATGGTGCGTGATTGTGGTCTGTCTCCCCACCAACTTTACCTCAGTGTGGTGGCTGGGTCTTATTGACCACTCACCCCAGTGGCCTGCTCAGTATCAGTCAATGAACATTTCTTGAATGGAAGACCTGAGTGAGGACTGCAAAGCCCTGCGGGACCTGCTGGCACAGCGCAGCAGCCGAGGGTGGGGCAGACGGAGGCATCTGGGAGGGCCAGAGCTGGTCTCTGAAGGCTGGTCTCGAACTCCTGACCTCAGATGATCCACACACCTCAGCCTCCCAAAGTGCTGGGATTACAGGTGTGAGCCACCGCACCCAGCCTGGAAAGTTTATTTATTCAGGTCTGTTGCAGCCTCACTTCCCAGTCTGTGAGAATAAGAGCTAATTTCTCATCCAGGGAAGGGACCTCCCAGAGAAATCTTTATGGCTTACTGCATACAGGAAAAGACAGGTCAGCTCGCCCTTTCTGAAACTACAATTTCTCCAATACTTTCAGCTCAAAATAATCACTATGCCAATTTGGCATATTTGGGGATGGCACGTCCTTCACTCCATTGGGGGACTTCAGTGAATACGATGTTAGATTGCAGTGAGGGAGACAGATAGTAACTAACAGCCAAAATAAATAAGTAAATTACAGGGTGTAGGAGATGATGTCCTGGAGGGAAATGAGCAGTAATGCAGAAAAAGGGAGTGGAGGAAGACTGTGGGGAGGGGTACAATTCAAAATAGGGAGGTCAAGGCTGGGCACGGGGACTCACACCTGTAATCCCAGCACTTTGGGAGGCCGAGGCAAGTGGATCACCTCAGGTCAGGAGTTTGAGACCAGACTGGCCAACATGGTGAAACCCCATCTCTACCAAAAATACAAAAAATTAGCCGGGGGTGGTGGCACGCACCTGTAGTCCCAGCTACTAGGGAGGCTGAGGCAGGAGAACCACTTGAACTCAGGAGGCAGAGGTTGTGGTGAGCCGAGATCGCGCCACTGCACTCCAGCCTGGGCAACAAGAGGGAAATTCCATCTCAAAAAAAATAAATAAATAAGAGAGGTCAGGAAAGGCCTCATACAAAAGTGCTATGTTAGCAAAACCTTAGACTTTAAGAAAGAAAGTCACGGAGATATCTGGAGGGAAGCTTCCAGACCCCAAGGTGGGAGCATTTCTGACATGCTCTAGGCCCAGCTAGGGGGCTGGTGTGGCTGGAGTGGGGACGGAAGGCCGAGTAGTTGAAATGAGCTGAGCGGAGTCACAGGCACTGGATCACAGGGGGCCTCCTAGAACGTGGTGGAGACTGTGGCTGCTGTGTGGAATGAAGGTGCCAGGGAGCAGGGACAGGAGTGAGACCCACTGGGAGATGAGGAAACTACTGCAATAGTCCAGGCGAGAGAGGATGGTGGCTCAGATCACAGTGGAGCAAAGGAACCCTACACTGAACTGTAGGCTTGAAAATGATGTACAGGTGGCAAGAAGCAACCAGACACTGGAGCTAACATGCAGGGAAAGCCCCCAGACGTCCCAACAAACTGTAGTGGGTGGAGGAGTCAAGAATGCTATTACTGAGAGGATAGAGCTGCCATGAACAATGGGAAGGTTGTGGGCAGGAACTGTTCAGTGCCGGGAGATTAGGGGCTCAGTCTGAGCCATATTGAGTTTGAGATGTTTATTAAACATCGGTGGGGGCCAGGCACGGTGGCTTATGCATGTAATTCCAGAATCTTAGGAGGCCAAGGTGAGCGGATCACCTGAGGTCAGGAGTTCAAGTCCAGCCTGGCCAACATGGCAAAACCCCGTCTCTACTAAAAATACATAAATTAGCCAGGCATGGTGGCATGCACCTGTAGTCCCAGCTACTTGGGAGGCTGAGGCAAGAGAAACACTTGAACCCAGGAGGTGGAGGTTGCAGTGAGCCAAGATGGTGACACTGCACTCCAGCCTAAGCAACAGAGTGAGACCCTGTCTCAAAAAAGAAATAAATAAATACTATTTTTCAATCCTGTGTGTTTTCATGCCCACTTTTACACAGGAAGGAACTGAGAATCAGATGGGTGAAGGGATTTAGCCAGGCGGGAAGTTCCCGAGAGCAAAGCCCTGGCCCAAGGACCCTTGCCCCGGAGATGTTTCTGTGTGTTTTTTTGAGACAGTCTCATTCTGTCACCCAGGCTAGAGTGCAGTGGCATGATCTTGGCTCACTGCAACCTCTGCCTCCTGGGTTCAAGCAATTCTCATGCCTCAGCCTCCCAAGTAGCTGAACCAGAGATGTTTCTGGTTCACTGAGCTGCTGTGATTCTAACACCCTCTCTGAAGAGACATCTGGAAATATAAACCCATGAGAGCTGAATTGAACTAACGTGCAACTTTAGGAATTTTTTTTTTTTTTTTTTTTGAGACAGAGTCTCACTGTGTCGCTAGACTGGAGTGCAGTGGCGCGATCTTGGCTCACTGCAATCTCCGCCTCCCAGTTTCAAGTGATTCTCCTGCCTCAGTCTGCTGGGTAGCTGGGATTACAGGAGCACGCCACCAGGCCCAGCTAATTGTTTTGTATTTTCAGTAGAGACGAGGTTTCACCATGTTGGCCAGGATGGTCTCAATCTCCTGACCTCATGATCCACCTGCCTTAGCCACCCAAAGTGCTGGGATTACAGGTGTGAGCCACCATGCCCAGCAGGAATCTTTATAGAGCTAGTGGGAGACAAGTTTGCTGCAGAAGAAAGGAATGAAAGACCCAAGGGAGCAGGAAACAGAAGTTGGGGACAATGTAGAGAGAGAAGAGGAGCAGCAGAGAAGGCAGAGAAAGAGCTGCCCATTGACACAGCCAGAGGGTAGGAGGCCAGGCCCTGGCACCAGGCAGCTCTCTATGCCAGTCACAGCTTATTAGGAGCTGTGTGTCCTTGGGCTGGTTACTCACACTTTCTTAGCCATTTCTCTATCTCTAAATGGTGATAATAAAAGTACCTGCCTCATTGAGTGATGTGATGAACTAAGATTCATGAAGCATTTCTCAGAGATCTGAGAGAGGATCATAGAAGGCAAGGAAGACAAGAGTTTCAGAAGCGACCAGGTGACAGAGGCAAGGATCTTTCATGGGCTGCTGGAGGGAAGGTGAACCAATTTCCCTCTGCAGGTCAGTGAGGTACATACCTTAAAGATATGCTTATCACCGGGCTCTGTGGCTCATGCCTGTAATCCTAGCACTTTGGGAGGCAGAGGCAGGTGGATCACCTGAGGTCAGGAGTTCAAGACCAACCTGACCAACATGGAGAAATCCGTCTCTACTAAAAATACAAAATTTCCAGGCACGGTGCCTCACGCCTGTAATCCCAGCACTTTGAGAGGCCGAGGTGGGTGGATTATTTGAGGTCAGGAGTTCAAGACCAGCCTGACCAACATGGTGAGACCTTGTTTCTACTAACAATACAAAAATTAGCCAGCATGATGGCAGGCACCTGTAATCCAAGCTACTTGGGATGCTGAAGCAGGAGAATCGCTTGAACCCGGGAAGCGGAGGTTGCAGTGATCCAGGATCACGCCACTACACTCCAGCCTGGGTGACAGAGCAAGACCCTGTCTCAAAAAAAAAAAATTAGCCGAGCGTGGTGGTGCATGCCTGTAATCCCAGCTACTTGGGAGGCTGAGGCAGGAGAATCACTTGAACCGGGGAGGTGAAGGTTACGAGATCACGCCGTTGCACTCCAGCCTGGGCAACAAAAGCAAAACTCCATCTCAAAAAAAAAAAAAAAAAAAAAAAGATATGCTTATCTATTCACCTGGAAACCCCACTTCAAAGACTTTGTCCTAAGAAACACGGAAAGATTTTCATGTTGAATGATCCACAACGATGTTCATCCCAGGGCTGTTGAGAGAACACGGGATTGGAAACAATTTAGATGCCTAACAAAAGGGGACTAGTGGCTGGGCACAGTGGCTCACGCCTGTAATCCCAGCACTTTGGGACGCCAAGGTGGATGGATCACCTGAGGTCAGGAGTTCGAGATCAGCCCGACCAACATGTAGAAACCCCTGGCCGGGCGCGGTGGCTCACGCTTGTAATCCCAGCACTTTGGGAGGCCGAGGCGGGCGGATCACGAGGTCAGGAGATCGAGACCATGGTGAAACCCCGTCTCTACTAAAAATACAAAAAATTAGCCGGGCGTGGTGGCGGGCGCCTGTAGTCCCAGCTACTCGGAGAGGCTGAGGCAGGAGAATGGCGTGAACCCGGGAGGCGGAGCTTGCAGTGAGCCGAGATTGCGCCACTGCACTCCAGCCTGGGCAACAGAGCGAGACTCCGTCTCAAAAAAAAAAAAAAAAAAAAAAAGAAACCCCATCTTTACTATACGTACCTCCTCCATCATGTTTCCTTCCCCCTTGCAATTTATTTGTTGAAGAAACAGATCATTTGTCCTGTAGTTTCCACAGTGTCGAGTTTGCTGATTGCATTCCCCTGGTGTGGTTTCACCTGTTCCTCTGTCCTTTGTATTGCCTGTAAATTGATTGTTAGACCTGAAGCCTTGATCAGATTCAGGATTTCCTGCTCCCCCTTCTCCACAGGGACAATTCCTAGGTGGTGCAGGAAGTATAGAGTTCTCTTTTTGTGACTTTAGCAGCCTTTGATGATAGATGCCTGGATCCTTTCATTCATTCATTAGGGGTTGGGAAAAGACTGACAATCAAATGGCATAATTTCTTATTTTATTTTATTTTTTGGAGACAGAGTCTCACTCTCACCCAAGCTGGAGTGCAGTGAGAGAGCACAATCACAGCTCACTGCAGCCTCGACCTCCCAGGCTCAGGGGATCCTCCCACCTCAGCCTCCCAAGTATCTGGGACCACAGGCATGTGCCACCATGCCCGGTGTATTAGTTCATTCTCATGCTGCTGATAAGGACATACCCTAGACTGAGCAATTTACAAAAGAAAAAGGGTTTTTTTTGTTTTTGTTTTTATGCTTCTTTTTTTTTTTTTTTGGAGACAGAGTCTTGCTCTGTCACCAGGCTGGAGTGCAATGGCGCGATCTCATCTCACTGCAACCTCTGCCTCCCGGGTTCAAGCAATTCTCCTGCCTCAGCCTCCCGAGTAGCTGGGACTACAGGTGCCCGCCACCATGCCCAGCTAATTTTTGTATTTTTAGTAGAGACAGGGTTTCACCATGTTGGCCAGGATGGTCTCGATCTCGACCTCGTGATCCACCTGCCTCGACCTCCCAAAGTGTGGGGATTACACTTGGCGTCCAGCCAAGAAAGAGGTTTAATGAACTTACAGTTCCGCATGGCTGGGGAGGCCTCATAATCATGGCAGAATGAGAAGCAAGTCATGTCTTACATGGATGGTGGCAGGTAAAGAGAGAGAATTTGTCCAGGGAAACTCCTCTTTAAAAAAACATCAGGCAGCCATAAAAAATGATGAGTTCCTGTCCTTTGTAGGGACATGGATGAAGCTGGAAACCATCATTCTCAGCAAACTATCGCAAGGACAAAAAACCAAACACCACATGTTCTCACTCACAGGTGGGAATTGATCAAAGAGAACACATGGACACAGGAAGGGGAACATCACACACCGGGGACTGTTGTGGGTTGGGGGGATGGGGGAGGGAGGGCATTAGGAGATATACCTAATGCTAAATGACAAGTTAATGGGTGCAGCACACCAACATGGCACATGGATACATATGTAACAAACCTGCATGTTGTGCACATGCACCCTAGAACTTAAAGTATAATAATAATAATAATTAAAAAAACATCAGATCTTGTGAGACTTATTCACTATCAAGAGAACAGCATGGGGAAGATTCGCCCCCATCATTCAATTACCTCCCACTGGGTCCCCACCATAACATGTGAGAATTCAAGACGAGATTTAGGGCCAGCACGGTGGCTCATCTTCTTCATTTATTACATGTGTTAAAATAATTGGGAGGCCATTAGACTGAGGCCACTGTAGTGCCCTGGGTTTCTTTTTTTTTTTTTTTTTTTTTTTTGAGACAGAGTTTCACTCTTGTCGCCCAGCCTGGAGTGCAGTGATGCAATCTCAGCTCACTGCAACCTCCACCTCCCAGGTTCAAGCGATTCTCTTGCCTCAGCCTCCCGAGTAGCTGGGATTACAGGCGCCTGCCACCACGCCTGGCTACTTTTTTGTGTTTTTAGTAGAGGTGGAGTTTTTCCGTGTTCGCCAGGCTGGTCTCAAACTCCTGACCTCAGGTGATCCACCCACCTCGGCCTCCCAGAGTGCTGGGATTACAGGCGTGAGCCACCGTGCCCGGCCTTGTGCCCTGGGTTTCTATGTAAGTAAATCAAAACCCATCTCAGTATAGATGGGTTTAACTAATCAGAAACCACCACAAGTTACTACTAGCAAGGGACTTTCCATGGGAATAATCTGCATTTGAACCAATCAAATAGTTTCTTTGCCCTATACAATTTTTCCTTTATGCTCTGAAACACCAGAATCCCCCAGTCTGGGATTCATCCCCCAGTCTACCTGATTCATGAATTGCCGTCTGCTCAAATTAGCACTTTTTTTGTTTTGTTTTGTTTTGTTTTTGAAGAGACGAGGTCTCACTATGTTGTCCAGGCTGGTCTTGAACTGCTGGGTTCAAGTAATCCTCCCACCTCAGCCTCCAAAACTGCTGGGATTGCAGGCATGAGCCACCTCACCTGGCCAGCTCTTTAAAATTCTAATATGCCGGTTTATCTTTTTTTTTTTTTTGAGACAGAGTCTCGCTCTGTCGCTCAGGCTGGAGTGCAGTGGCGTGATCTCAGCTCACCGCAAGCTCCGCCTCCTGGGTTCACGCCATTCTCCTGCCTCAGCCTCCCAAGTAGCTGGGACTACAGGCGCCCGCCACCACGCCCAGCTAATTTTTTGTATTTTTAGTAGAGACCATGTTAGCCAGGATGGTCTCTATCTCCTGATCTCGTGATCCACCCATCTCGGCCTCCCAAAGTGCTGGGATTACAGGCGTGAGCCACCGCACCCAGCGCCAGTTTATCTTTTAACACCTAGAATACTTCTGTTACCAGAAAGGGGTCCTGAGTCCTGATCCAGACCCCAAGAGAGGGTTCTTGGAGCTGCTGCAGCAAGGAATTCAGGGAAGGTCCACGGAGTAAAGTGAAAGCAAGTTTATTAAGAAAGCAAAGAAATTTAAAAATGGCTATTCCAGGCCGGGCACGGTGGCTCACGCTTGTAATCCCAGCACTTTGGGAGGCCGAGGTGGACGGATCACGAGGTCAGGAGATCGAGACCACGGTGAAACCCCGTCTCTACTAAAAATACAAAAAATTAGCCGGGCGTGGTGGCGGGCGCCTGTAGTCCCAGCTACTCGGAGAGGCTGAGGCAAGAGAATGGCGTGAACCCGGGAGGCGGAGCTTGCAGTGAGCCGAGATCGCGCCACTGCACTCCAGCCTGGGTGACAGAGCGAGACTCCGTCTCAAAAAAAAAAAAAAAAAAAAAAAAAAGGCTATTCCATAGGCAGAGCAGCCCCAAGGTCTGCTGGTTGGTTATTTTTATGGATATTTGTTGATCTCATGATAAATATAGAGTAGAATATTTATCAGTTTTCTGGGAAAGGGGCAGGGATTTCCTGGAACTGAAGGTTCTTCTTCCTTTTATACCATATTGGGCAACCTCTGGGCATTGCCATGGCATTTGTAAACTGCCACGGTGCTGGTGGGAGTGTCTTTTAGCATATGCTAATATACTATAATTAGCATATAATGAGCAGTGAGGATGACCAGGGGTCACATTCATTGCCATCTTAGTTTGGGTGGGTTTTGTCTGGCTTCTTTAGTGCATCCTGTTTTATCAGCTGGGTCCTTGTGTAACTACTGTCTTCTGCAAGAATCTATTATTATCTGATATATTATCTTTTTTTTTTTTTTTTGAGACGGAGTCTCGCTCTGTCGCACAGGCACAGGTTGGAGTGCAATTGCTCGATCTCATCTCACTGAAATCTCCACCTCCTGGGTTCAAGCGATTCTCCTGCCTCGGCCTCCCGAGTAGCTGGGACTACAGGCGCCCGCCGCCACATCCGGCTAATTTTTTTGTATTTTTAGTAGAAACGGGGTTTCATCGTGTTAGCCAGGATGGTCTCGATCTCCTGACCTCGTGATCCACCCACCTCGGCATCCCAAAGTGCTAGGATTACAGGCGTGAGCCACTACGCCTGGCCTCTAATATATTATCTTTGTCTTTAAAGCAAAACTCACACTAAGAATGCTCTAAGAATGCTTTTGTTTTTTTTGTTTTTGTTTTTGTTTTTGTTTTTGAGACCGAGTCTGGCTCTGTCACTCAGGCTGGAGTACAGTGGTATGATCTCAGCTCACTGCAACCTCCACCTCCCAAGTTCAAGCAATTCTCCTGCCTCGGTCTCCTGAGTAGCTGAGATTACAGGTGTGTGCCATCACGCCCGGCTAATTTTTTGTATTTTTAGTAGAGACGGGGTTTCACCATGTTGGCCAGGCTGGTCTCAAACTCCTGACCTCAGGTGATCTGCCAGCCTCAGCCTCCCAAAGTGCTGGGATTACAGGTGTGAGCCACTGCGCGCGGCCTTGTTTCTTAAGGTATTGGTACATCAGGACATTTCCTGGGTCTGTTCATTAAACACGATTAACTTGTTTGTTCTCTTAACTGTAAGTTTTTTTGTTAAAAAAAAACAGTTCAAAATAATCCCTATGCTGAAGAAGTATATTTGGGGCAGCATATTCTGGTCTATAGTCATATTTTGGGGTGGCATATTCTGATCTCCTACAGTTTAAATGTATAATTTAAAAATTAAAATAAAAATTTCGGCCGGGCGCAGTGACTAACACCTGTAATCCCTGCACTTTGGGAGGCCAAGGTGGGAGGATCACTTGAGGCCAGGAGTTCAAGACCAGCCTGGCCAACATGGCAAGACCCTGTCTTTACAAAAAATAACAAAATTTAGCCAAGTGTGGTGGTGCACGCCTGTAAACCTAGCTACTCATGAGGCTGAGGCAGGAGAATCACTTGAACCCAGGAGGCAGAGGTTGCAGTAAACCGAGATCACACCACTGCACTCCAGCCTGGGTTACAGACCAAGACTCCATCTCAGAAAAAAAAGAGAGAAAGAAAATTTTGGATGTTTCTAACCCCTCCTGCTCTCTAGAGGTTCTATAAACCTGCAACCCTCTTTTTTTTTTTTTTCTTTCTCCCCAGTACTGAAATAGGTCTTGGCTGTACACATGTGGAGGCAAGCAGGGAGTAGGGATAAACTGACCTGCAAAACCAGAGACAGAAAAGTTGAAGGTCTGCAACTGGGAGGAGATCAAAGGAGGAGATCAAGGAGCCAACAAAACAGGTTCTAGATGGAGAAAGCAACCCCCATAGAGAGGTCAAGAGGGAGCTAAGCAAGTTAAGACTTTTGAGATATGGGGTGGGTGTGTGGGAGGAGGGGTGTAAATGCCCTCCCCCACCTCTTTCAGGGGTCACTGAGTAAAGTTTACCTCACTCACACTGAAGCCGTCCTCATAAGGTTGACAAGAACTCTGGATAGGAATACAGGTATAATTAAGCATTAATCGGGCTGCTCTTTGGCCCAGTTCCTTGTAACCTAAAATCACTTAACACTCAGTACCAAACATCTGCATCTCCATGTTCCTATAGATAGGATCTCCGACATTAGAATCATGAGACTTCTGTTTAAGAATTGCTCAAGATGGCCGGGTGTGTTGGGATCACGTCTGTAATCCCAGCACTCTGGGAGGCCGAGGTGGGTGGATCACCTGAGATCAGGAGTTCGAGACCAGCCTAGCCAACATGGAGAAACCCCATCTCTACAAAAATACAAAAAATAGTGGGGCATGGTGGTGCATGCCTGTAATCCCAGCTACTCAAGAGGCTGAGGCAGGAGAATCGCTGGAACCCAGGAGGTGGAGGTTGCAGTGAGCCCAGATCGCACCATTGCACTCCAGCCTGAGTGACAGGGCAAGAATCTGTCTCAAAAAAAAAAGAATTGCTGAAGATGTTTCTCCAATCCTGAATTCCAATGGAACAGCTGATGCCAACCAGTTTGAAGGCTCCCACAGAGGAATCAAATTAGCATAAGAATGCAGTTTCTTCATTTCCCTGTCTGTGAATTCACCTTGCACCAATCAATGATCAGTTCCCTCCAAAACCCTTAAAATTCCTAGCCCCAAACTCCTCAGGGAGATGGATTTGAGGTTTCCTCTGGTGTCCTCATTCAGCAGCCCTACAATTAAGCCTCTTTCTCTGCTACAACCCAGTGTCTCAGTTACTGACTTCCCATGTGCACATCAAGCAATAACCCTATTACAGTTATAACTTGTGTTTTAAGTGAAAATGAATTCTCTGGGGAGACTGTGAAGAGCTGCCAAGGACTGCATACAGATTGACACAGCACAGAGCAAAGGGAGCCTCAAAGAATTTGGCATCTTCATAAATCTACACATAACCAGATGGAAAGAGGCCAAAATGGGTCCTGGTCATCTCTGGGTGGTGACTGATGTAACAGGTGATTTTTTGGTTGCTTTTTTACTTTTTTAAATTTTTATGCAATAGGCATTGCAATATTGAGATATGATATGAAAAGTAAGTTTGATATTGGTCCCCAGTTCCTGGCACAGAGCCCTGATGTAATATAATAAATTAATATTTGCCTTTTGTCCCCAGCTCCTGAAATATCCCTGGAGCAACAAAAGTTAAAGGAACATCTTTCGTTATCAAAACAAGCCCGTTTCAACCACACAGGAGTTTAAGTTAATGAGTGACTTTTGGAAAGCCCCTAAGGTGGGGGGCTGGATGCCAGGGGAACCACGCATGCGATTAGAGAAGTGGAACTTTCAGCCCCACCTCCTGGCCTCTGGGGAGGGAAGAGAGGCTTGAGATTGAGTTTAATCACCAAGGGCCAATGATGTAATCAACCATGCCTACATAATGGAACCACCATAAAAACCCAAAGGTGGCCGGGCGTGGTGGCTCACGCCTGTAATCCCAGCACTTTGGGAGGCAGAGGCAGGCGGATCACAAGGTCAGGAGATCGAAACCATCCTGGCTAACATGGTGAAAACCCGTCTCTACTAAAAATACAAAAAATTAGCTGGGCGTGGTGGCGGGCCCCTGTAGTCCCAGCTATTCAGGAGGCTGAGGCAGGAGAATGGCGTGAACCTGGGAAGCGGAGCTTGCAGTGAGCCGAGATCGGGTCACTGCACTCCAGCCTGGGTGACAGAGCAAGACTCCATCTCAAAAAAAAAAAAAACCCAAAGGACCCATCAGGTGTTGAGAGGATGGTGCACCCGAAAGCATGTCGAAGCTCCCCACACTTCTCCACACCTCACCCTGTGCGTCTTCTCCATCCTGCCAGGTTTGTTTTTTGTTGTTGTTGTTGTTTGTTTTGTTGTTGTTGTTGTTGAGAAGGAGTCTGGTTCTGTCGCCAGGCTGGAATGCAGTGGCGCAATCTCGGCTCACTGCAACCTCCGCCTCCCGGGTTCAAGCGATTCTCCTGCCTCAGCCTCCCAACTAGCTGGGACTACATACAGGCACCCGCCACCACACCCAGCTAATTTTTGTATTTTTAGTAGAGACAGGGTTTCATCATGTTGGCCAGGATGGCCTTGATCTCCTGACCTTGTGATCCACCCGCCTGAGCTCCGAAAGTGCTGGGATTACAGGCGTGAGCCACCGCGCCCTGCCTGTTTTGGGTTTTGTTTTTTGAGACAGCGTCTCACTCTGTCTCCCAGGCTGGAGTGCAGTGGTGCAATCTCAGCTCAGTGCAACCTCTGCCTCCCAGGTTCAAGCAGTTCTCCTGCCTCAGCCTCCTGAGTTGCTGGGATTTCAGGTGCCCGCCACCACACCTGGCTCATTGTTGTAGTTTTAGTAGAAACAGGGTTTCACCGTTTTGACCAGGTTGGTCTTGAACTCCTGACCTCAAGTGGTCTGCCCGCCTCGGCCTCTCAAAGTGCTGTTGTTACAGCAGTGAGCCACTGCACCCAGCCATCTGCTGTTTTTTAGTTGTATTCTTTTATAATAAGCTGTCGGCCTAGTAACTCAACTATTTTCCTGAGTTCTGTGAGCCATTCTAGCAAAGTATCAAATCCAAGGAGGGGTTGTGGGAACTCCTGATTTGTAACCATCGGCCAGAAGCATGTGAAGCGCGACTTGTGGCTGGCATTGCAGTGGGACGGTCTTAAGGAACTGGAGGCTGCAGTGAGCTATGATCACACCACTGCACTCCAGCCTGGGCAACAGAGCAAGACCCTGTCTCTAGAAGTAGATAGATAGATAGATGATAGATAGATAGATAGATAGATAGATAGATAGATAGATAGATAGATAGATAAAATTTAAAAATGAAGTGGGGTAGCATTGTAGAGCTAAGCCATTAACCTGTGTAGTCTTGCAATAGGAGTTCCACAGGACTGGTTTTGCAAGGTACAGGTCACGAAGACCCCTCTGATAAAACGAGATGTGGTAAAGAAGCCAGCCAAAACCAAGACGATAATGAAAGCGACCTCTGGACCGGGCGCGGTGGCTTACACCTGTAATCCCAATACTTCAGGAGGCTGAGGCGGGCATATCACGAGGTCAGGAGATCATCCTCACTAACACAGTGAAACCCCGTCTCTACTAAAAATACAAAAAATTAGCTGGGCCTGGTGGCTTGCGCCTATAGTCCCAGCTACTCGGGAGGCTGAGGCAGGAGAATCGCTTGAACCTGGGAGGCGGAGGTTGCAGTGAGCTGAGACCGTGCCACTGCACTCCAGCCTGGGCAACGGAGCGAGACTTTGTCTCAAAAAAGAAAAAAAAAACACAAAAAGAAAGCAACCCAACCTCTGGTGTCCTTACTGCTTATTATATGCTAATTATAATGTATCAGCTTCGTGGTCGGCAACCCATTTTTGGGTCCCCTCTCACTGTCGAGAGCTTTTCTGTCCCTCAATAAATTCTATTCTGCCTTACTCACTCTCTGCTGTCCATGTACATTTTTCTCAGTCGTGGGACAAGAACTTGGAACTCATTGAACTACGGGGGTAAAAGAGCTGCAACACTTCTTAGTAATTTTCCACCAATCTCCCTACCCTGTTCCTTGGCTATAAATCCCCAATTTTCCCTATTGTAGAAAAAGTGAAACCCAATCTCTCTCCTCTACTACAAAACCCCAATGTAATAGCTCCCCTTTGAATAAAGTCTTCCTTCATCTTTAACAAGTGTCATGAGTAATTTTTTTCTTTAATGCCACACTGACCTGGGCAGGGCATTCAGCACCTCCCGCAAGCTCTGGGAAGGGAAACTAGCAGTGACTACAAGGATGCCTGTATGGGGCCCTGGACCACACCCAGACAATCTTCCAGGACAGGCACCCCTTCCAGGTCAAGGGCACAGGCTCTGGATCTGAATTCCAGCCACGCAACTTACCGGCTGTGATCTTGCAAAAATGATTCCTCTCTATGATTCAGTATCTTTGTTACCAACAAAGCTGGTCCCCAAAAAATGAAGCCTTTCCCCGTTTGGTGTTACAAAACCAATATGCAAAACTGAAAGTGAATGTCAAGCAGTGCAGGCTTTATTAGACGGTCATGGAATTGAGAAGTGGGAGCTTGGGCTCAGCTCCCGAGAGCCAGGAAGTCACAGATATAGGGCATCTTTAATGAAAGGGCTGGATATTAAAAGCAAGGGGAGGAATATTCATTTCTTTTCTGGGAATAGGTGGAGAACTCCTTGAAACTGGAGTACCGTCTTCCTTTTTGTGCTTTTGTGGTTTCTTCCGGTCCTTGTCATAGTGATTGTTAACGGTCATGGTGCTGGTGGGAGTGTCATTTAGCACAGAAATTAGTTATAACGAAGTTAGAGGTTCGTCAGAGGTCAAGTGAGCTGCCTTGGATCCCACAAGTCTTAGCCAGTTTGGTCAGGAGGGGGAGCTTTTGACCTCAAGCATCCTGTTTCCTAAAGATAAGCAGAATTAAGGCAGGGTAGAAATTCACCTATGTCACGCAGGCATTACACTGGGTAACATCCTCATCTGTAAAAGAAAATAACAATTCTCGCCAGGCACAGTGGCTCACACCTGTAATCCCAGCACTTTAAGAGGCCAAGGGGGGCAGATCACCTGAGGTCAGGAGTTCAAGACCAGCTTGGGCAACATAGCAAAACCCCATCTCTACTAAAAATACAAAACTTAGCCGGGCATCAGCGTGGGTGCCTGTAATCCCAGCTACTCAAGAGGCTGAGGTGAGAGAATTGCTTGAACTCAGGAGGCAGAGGTTGCAGTGAGCCAAGATTGTGCCACTGCACTCCAGCCTGGGTGACAGAATGAGACTCCATCTCAAAAAAAAAAAAAAAGAAAGAAAGAAAGAAAGAGGGAAGGAAGGACAGACAGAAAGAGAGAGGAAAGAAAGAAAAGAAAGAAAAGAAAGAAAGAAAGAGAGAAGAAAAGGAGAAAAGAGAAAAGAAAAGAGAGGGAGAGAAAAGAGGGAGGAAGGAAGGAAGGGAGGGAGGTAGGGAGGGAGGGAATTTGTTTGAATCTTATGTTGTGTGCTGCAATGAGATTGTCCACAGTACCACTGGCCTCCCAGACTCTCTCCAAATATGCACGGCACATCCAAGCTCTGGAGAGAATTGGGGTGCATGCCCCAAATGCTGGCCTCCATCAAGAAAACAGATAACCCTCTATGAGAGCAGAATCATCCCAGAGGTTCCTCGCTCAGGAAACCTGGTTCCTCTTGGGTGACCGGGCAGCCCAGCAAGGAGAGGGCCACCACCGCTACCCTGCCAGGTCTCTGTCTGCAGAAGGACTAATGAGCTTTGTCAGGATTCCGTGGGACAGAGTGTGAAACACTCAGCTAAGCTCGTAGCAAGAGCTCAACCATTGTAAATTTCACAAAAAGAAAAAAAAATGTACCATACAAAATTCCTCTCAGGAAGAGTCTTATCTACGGGAGAGGGACAGCTGCTAAGCTGTTTGGCGCAAAGGATGAAATCAATGACCCCCACTGCCCCAGTGCATGCTCAGGTGACAGTATCTGTCCACTGGCTGACAGACGGTCAGCTTGGGCTAGGCGAGTGAAAAGAGGAGAGAATTTCACCTTGTTGGCCCAGAAAGGGACCCAGTTTGGGTGGGTGAATACTCAATAAGCCACTTGAGCAGGAAAAAGTTCCCTCCACATCCTTGGCCCGACATTGGTAAGTACGACCGTCACCAAGTTGTCTTCTAAACTGGGAGCAGGGAGAGAAATATGCAAGCTCACAGCAGAGCTAAATCACTGGGAACTAGAGATGCTGGAGGCGGGGGCAGGAGACAAGGAAATGAGGCAGGTGGTGGCAGAGAAGGCTGGAAAGAGCAGCCGTTCCTGTGACTAGGGCCTGCCATGTGTGTGCCAGCAGGCTCGCTTCAGCCTAGCATCCTGCTGAGCAGCACTGTCCAGTAGGAATAGAACGCACACCACACATGCAACTAAATAAAATCTCCCAGGAGCCATGTTTCTTTAAAGTAAAAAGAAACAGTGAAATTAACTTAATATTTTATTTAACATAATAGATCCAAAATATTCTTCTTTTAATAAGTAATTCATGGCTGGGCGCGGTGGCTCACGCTTGTAATCCCAGCACTTTGGGAGGCCGAGGCGGGCGGATCACGAGGTCAGGAGATCGAGACCACGGTGAAACTCCGTCTCTACTAAAAATACAAAAAAAATTAGCCGGGCGTGGTGGCGGGCGCCTGTAGTCCCAGCTACTCGGAGAGGCTGAGGCAGGAGAATGGCGTGAACCCGGGAGGCGGAGCTTGCAGTGAGCCGAGATCGCGCCACTGCACTCCAACCTGGGTGACACAGCGAGACTCCGTCTCAAAAAAAAAAAAAAAGTAATTCATATAAAAAGTACTGTGAAGGCTGGGCACAGTGGCTCACACCTGTAATCCCAACAATTTGGGAGGCTGAGGCACGCGAATGGCTTGAGCAGAGGAGTTTGAGACCAGCCTGGCCAACATGCTGAAACCCTGTTTCTACAAAAACATACAAAAATTAGCCGGGCTAATTAGGTAATGTGTGCCTGTGATCTCAGCTACTCAGGAGGCTGAGGCAGCAGCATCGCTTGAACCCAGGAGGCAGGGTTGCAGTGAGCTGAGATTGCGCCATTGCACTCCAGCCTGGGCGACAGAGCAAGACTCCGTCTCAAAAACAAACAACAGCCCAGGTGCGGTGGCTCACGCCTGTAATCCCAGCACTTTGGGAGGCCAAGGCAGGCGGATCACGAGGTCAGAAGTTCGAGACCAGCCAGGCCAACATGGTGAAATGCCGTCTCTACTAAAAATACAAATTAGGTGGGCGTGGTGGTGTACGCCTGTAATCCTAGCTACTCGGGAGGCTGAGGCAGGAGAATCGCTTGAACCCGGGAGGTGGAGGCCACGGTGAACTGAGATCGAGCCATTGCACTCCAGCCTGGGCAACAAGAGCAAAACTCTGACTCAAAATAAATAAATTAATTAATTAATTAATATAATATAAAGCATTGTGAGACTTTACAGTTTCTTTTCATGCTCATTCTTCAGAGCCCTGTGTGTGTTTACACTTACAGTACATCCTCATTCAGACTGGCCCCATTTCCAGGGTTCAGAGGTCACAGGTGGCTTGTGGCTGCTGTGGCCCTTTGAGAGTTAGAATTAATTTGGGGAAGATGGGTGGGTGCAGAAGAGAGGGGAGGCTGCCCAGAAAGGCACCTCCAGGTGACATGTGCTTGGGGCCAGAGCTGCACACTGGGGACAGCTGAGTGTTGGGGGGTGTGCAGAGGTATGGCTGAAAGGGGATGAGCAGGGTGTCCCAACTGGTGAGGGTTGTCACCACACGGCACCAGCCCTCTCTGTGTTTCCTCCTGTCCTCTCACAGTGAAAGTGCAGGACTTGATGAGTCTTGCTGCTCAATTACCGCTGGATGAACTCTTGGGAGACAGCCCTTATATGAGTTACACTAGTTTAAAAAATGAAATGAAATAAAAGGAGGACTAGAGGACCTATGCCTAGGTCCAAGGCAGACGGCTCCACCCAAACACACCTGTGAGCTTGTCCCAAGAAAGTGGCCAGATCTGAACTCATTGCCCTCAAACATGTCTAATGCTCTTCCCTCCATCTGGAACGTCCACCTGCCCTCAGCTAGAGAACACCTCCTTCAGTGCCCGGTCAGAATACAGGACTCCTCTGTGCACCTGTGCCTGGCACCTCCTCCACGCTTCCTGGGCCCCTGGCTCCTTGCAGCGCTGTCTGAACCCTCGCTAGGCTGTGATCTCCTTGAGGCCCGATGCCAGGCCTGGCCTTCTCCCCCTCCCCAGGCTGCACTTTGTATCCTCTCCCACCCACCTCGGCAGTTGAGTCCGCAGTTGGGCCACCTGGATGGCCCTGCCCGGGAGAGAGGAACCAAGGGCTCTGGTCTTTATCTCCCTTCCTAAATGAAGTTTCCCCCCATCTATAGGAGCTCCTGCAGGGCTCCCTGAAAGAGGAGCAAAGAAAGGAGTGGGAAGTAGGATGGGGAAGACAGATGCTCTGCCAGCAAAGAGGCAAAGAGGAACTGAGCCAAGTCCCTGCCGTGGGCTGGCATAAGTGGGTCCCTGGCAAGGGGAGGGAAACTAAAAAGAAGAAGAAAGGCTGGCCGGGTTGGGAGGTGGGGATAAAATATAACCGCCATACACACACAACACACACAACACACACGAGCCATAAGGGTACAGCTCAATAGATTTTTGCCACCTGGATCAAGAGGAAGGTCATTTCCAGCACCCCATAAGTTCCCCCATGTCAGGCCCGGCGTGGCGTGGTGGCTCACGCCTGTAATCCCAACACTTTGGGAGGCCGAGGCAGGCGGATCACTTGAGGTCAGCAGTTCGAGACCAGCCTGAACAACATGGTGAAACCCCATCTCTACTAAAAACACAAAAATTTGCCAGGCGTGGTGGTGGGTGCCTGTAATGCCAGCTACTCGGGCGGCTGAAGCAGGAGAATCACTTGAACCCGGGAGGCGGAGGTTGCAGTGAGCCAAGATCGCACCACTACACTCCAGCCTGGGAGACAGAGCAAGACATCATCTCAAAAAAAAAAAAAAGGCCGGGCGCTGTGGCTCACGCTTGTAATCCCAGCACTTTGGGAGGCCGAGGCGGGCGGATCACGAGGTCAGGAGATCGAGACCACGGTGAAACCCCGTCTCTACTAAAAATACAAAAAATTAGCCGGGCGTGGTGGCGGGCGCCTGTAGTCTCAGCTACTCGGAGAGGCTGAGGCAGGAGAATGGCGTGAACCCGGGAGGTGGAGCTTGCAGTGAGCCGAGATCGTGCCACTGCACTCCAGCCTGGGCGACAGAGCGAGACGCCGTCTCAAAAAAAAAAAAAAAAAAAAAAGATTCCCCCATGTCCCTTCCCAGCATCTACCCTAGGCAGGTTTGAAGAATTGATGTATTGCCAGCAGAACCCCAGCTGATGCCTGACCTGCACATCTCATCATTACCCTGTGCAGGTTACAGATCAAGCTGCAGCAAGCCTGGGTCTCCCTCCTTCTCCAAGTGGTAAGAACAGCAGCCTTCATTCACTGGGACCTTCTATGTGCATGGGAGCGGGGGAGGGGGAACTATTCTAATCACTTACATACGTGGGTGGTAAGTCCCAAATAAGGAATGCAAGAAATATGGCATTAATTGGACTTTCTTTAAATCCAGTGAGATCCTTGCCAATTAACATCCCACTGGGCTGCTCAGAAATCCAGCCTTGGAAATGACAGGGGCTCCAGCCCTCCCCAGGATTCTCTCTCACTCACAGGGTTTCCTAGAGCACCACAGCTACAAGGAGCCCCTGGACCAGATCATCTATCTGCCTTGGTTACCATGGAGATGTCTATTTTCCCAGAGGGTGCAATCCCTTCCTGGAGGGAGATTCTGTTGCTTCCGTGACAAGTTGGTGGCCTTGGAGAATCTTATTGAGGTCGAGAGTCCCAAGGTGTCCCACACAGCCATGCCCTTGTCACATCCCAAGGAGATCACCATGGAGAGGTGCCCACCTCTGTCCCATCCTCATTCGGAGGGGCTCACTCCTGTCCCCTGCTGCTCTTGGAGGCTCTCTCTCCCTTCCCCTCTGGGAAACTGGTATAATCTATATGGTGGTTTCATAACTTTACATTTTTATCCGGCTGTACATAGTCTCCTCTTTAAATCCCCTCAACAGCCTATGAGAAGGGCATTATTGTCTCTGTCGTACAGAGGAGAAAATGCAGGCTGGGAGGGGCTAAGTTGCCCAGGCAACAAGATGGAGATGATATTCAGAGACAGACACTCCAGCCTGTGCTTTGTACCCTGCCCTTGGCTGCCCAGGTGACAGCACCTCAGAGCCAGGAGCACAGTAATAAAGAAGCCAGCATTAACAGCAGGCATGCATATCACTTTCAAACTAATTACTCCTGCCTCCATGATTACTCCTCAGGCTTCTGGGGCTGGGGTAACTTCCCACACTGGAAGGTGGACTTCGGAAGACCCTTCTGGAAATGCTCCCAACTTGGGAAAACAGCGCTTCAGACTTTAGACCCAGGAAGAGATCACCCAGTGCTCCTTTTATGGGGCATACAACTGAAGCCAAGAGGTAAACCAGGTCACCCACAAAGCTGGTGGCAAGTCAAGAACTGAGTCTCAGGCCTGGTGCGGTGGCTCATGCCTGTAATCCCAGCACTTTGGGAGGCCGAGGTAAAGGATTACTTCAGCCTAGGAGTTCAAGACCAGCCTGGGCAACATAGTGAGACCTCATCTCTACCAAAAATTTAAAAAATTAGCTGGCTATGGTAGCGCATGCCTGTAGTCCCAGCTACTCAGGAGGCTGAGGCAGATCACTTGAGCCTAGGAGTTCAAGTCTGCAGTAAGCTGTAATGGCACCATTGCACTCCAGCCTAAGTGACAAAGCCAGACCCTGTCTCAAAAAAAAAAAAAAATTGAGTCTTGGCCGGGTGTGGTGGCTCATGCCTGTAATCCCAGCACTTTGGGAGGCCGAGGCGGGCAGATCACTTGAGGTCAGGAGTTCAAGACCAGCCTGGGCAATGTGGTAAAACCCCTTCTCTACCCAAAATATAAAAATTAGCTGGGCATGGTGGCACCTGCCTGTAATCTCAGTTACTCGGGAGGCTGAGGCAGAAGCATAGCTTGAACTCAGGAGGCAAAAGTTGTGGTGAGCTGAGATCGCACCACTTCACTACAGCCTGGACGACAAAGCAAGATTCTGTCTCAAAAAATATTTTAGTGTGACAAAATATTGCATGCACACTGGGAAGGACAGCTCCAATTCATTCATTCAAACTCTCTCCCCAAACCCTTTCCAGCAGAACCATGTCTGTCAGTGCAAAGTGTTGTGGGAAGTCAGGGACCCCGAACAGAGGGACCAGCTGAAGCCATGGCAGAAGAACATAAATTGTGAAGATTTCATGGATATTTATTAGTTCCCCAAATTAATACTTTTATAATTTCTTACGCCTGTCTTTACTGCAATCTCTGAACATAAATTGTGAAGATTTCATGGACACTTATCACTTCCCCAGTCAATACCTTTGTGATTTCCTATGCCTGTCTTTACTCTAATCTCTTAATCCCATCATCATAAGCTGAGGAGGATGTATGTCGCCTCAGGACCGTGATGATTGCATTAACTGCACAAATTGTTTGTAGAGCATGTGTGTTTGAAAAATATGAAATCTGGGCACCCTGAAAAAAGAACAGGATAACAGCAATGTTCAGGGACCAAAGGAGATAACTTTAAACTCTGACTGCTGGTGAGCCCGGCGGAACAGAGCCATATTTCTCTTCTTTCAAAAGCAAATGGGAGAAATATCACTGAATTCTTTTTCTCAGCAAGGAACATCCCTGAGAAAGAGAATGCATCCCTGAAGGGAGGCCTCTGAAATGGCCACTTTGGGGACAGCTGTCTCTTACGGTTGTCGCTGAGGGATGAAACAAGCCCCCGTCTCCTGTAGCGCTCCCAGGCTTATTAGGACGAGGAAATTTCTGCCTAATAAATTTTGGTCAGACCGGTTGTCTGCTCTCAAACCCTGTCTCCAGATAAGATGTTATCAATGACAATGTGTGCCTGAAACTTCATTAGCAATTTTAATTTTGCCCCGGTCCTGTGGTCCTGTGATCTCGCCCTGCCTCTGTTTGCCTTGTGATATATCTTATTACCTTGTGAAGCATGTGATCTCTGTGACCCACACCCTATTCATAGGCTCCCTCCCCTTTTGAAAATCACTAATAAAAACTTGCTGGTTTTGCGGCTTGGGGGACATCATGGAACCTGCCGACATGTGATGTCTCCCCCGGACACCCAGCTTTAAAATTTCTCTCTTTTGTACTCTGTCCCTTTATTTCTCAGACCAGCCGACACTTAAGGAAAATAGAAAAGAACCTACGTGAAATATCGGGGGTGAATTTCGCCTGATAGTAAAGGTTCCCAAGTTGGCTGACTGGGGCCTTAGCTTCTCAAACGGAGATGACCATGAGACTGGGATGCCCATGACCTAGCCATGGTTCCTCCTTCCTGATGTCAAGGAAACCAAACTATTAATCAAGTTAATTTAGTAAATATAGAATCAAAGCAAAGTATCAGGCCAGGCACACTGGCTCCTGCCTGTAATCCCAGCACTTTGGGAGGCCAAGGCAGGGGGATCGCTTTAAGCAGTTGAGGCTGCAGTAAGCTGTGATCATGCCACTGCATTCCAGCCAGTCTGGGTGACAGAGTGAGACCTTGTCTATATATATATATATATATATATATACACACACATACACACACACATACATATATATATACATATATACACATATACACACACACACACATACACACATATACATACATATATATATACACACACATACACATATATATATCAGGTACACCTAGCATTTCCTCCCCCAGAGTTTTTCCTCTGGCGGGTACATGCCCTGCCCCACAGTGGACTCCTTCCTACCCTCTGTCAGCCGGAATGTTGCCTCCCCAGAGGCCTTCTCTGACCACCCCATCTGAAGGAGCCTGGCCCCGTCATATCACCCTGTTTATCTCCTTTTTGGCACCTCTCACAGTCTGTCATTATCTTTTTTGTTTTTTTGAGATATAGTCTTGCTCTGTCACCCAGGCTGGAGTGCAATGGCGCCATCTCAGCTCACTGCAGTCTCCTCTTCCCGGGTTCAAACAATTATCGTGCCTCAGCCTCCCGAGTAGCTGGGACTACAGGCACACACCACCATGCCCAGTTAACTTTTGTATTTTTAGTAGAGACAGGGTTTCACCATATTGGCCAGGCTGGTGTCGAACTCCTGACCTCGGGTGATCTGCCCACCTCGGCCTCCCAAAGTGCTGGGATTACAGGCATAAGCCACAGCGCCCAGCCTCATTATCTTATTATTTGTTTAGTGGCTCTCTCTCCCGCTGGCATTCAACTCCACAAGGGCAGTGACCCTGACTGTCAGGGACATAAATCAGCGGTCCATGGGCATGCATATTTTTGTTTGGCTTGCAGTGTTTTATCAAAAATTCAATTTATTCCTGTAATCCCAGCACTTTGGGAGGCCGAGCGGGCAGATCACCTGAGGTCACGAGTTCAAGACCAGCCTGGCCAACATGGTGAAAACCTGTCTCTACTAAAAATATTTTTTAAAAACTAGCCAGGCGTGGTGTTGGATGCCTGTAACCCCAGCTACTCGGGAGGCTGAGGCAGGAGAATTGCTTGAACCCAGGAGACGGAGGTTGCAGTGAGCCAACACAGTGCCGCTGCACTCCAGCCTCGGCGACAAAGTGAGACTGTCTCAAAAAAAAAAAAAAAATCAATTTATTGGCAATATTCAAAAATCAAGAGATTTTATGTAAACACCTGGATTTCCTGGCACTCTTGAAAAAGATCTAGCACAATGGGCTGGAGGTGACCGGCCACTGCAGCCTGTAGTTCTTACTCCAGCCCCCAGTCCACCCCATTACATCACACTTGGCTGTTTGCACTCCTTGATCCTACTTACCTGCCTATCCCTGGAGGCCTCTGAGTCTAAAATTCCTGGTCTCTTTTCACCACTCTACTTACCCCTGCCACTGAGTGTTGAAATAAATAAACTGAAAGCAAGAAAGGTTGACTGTTTTGAAGGAAATATTTCATCTAAACTCTAGGAAGGCTCTACTCCACACAAGCTGTGCCACATGAAGGACGCCCTCTGGTGCCAGAATTATTCTCGGCGGGGGGGGCCCAGAACCAGTTACTATCCCTTGAACTCATGCCAATGAGCTGGGCACACTTTTTCCTTAGATGGATTAAACCAATCTAAATGAAAATTTTAGATCAGATTAACCCACTTTAGAATAAATCTAAATGGCAATCTAAATTATGCGGTTACCGTTCTGATTATATTATTGTATGTTGATTAACCAAAGTGCCGCCCTAAATCCCGCTGTGACTCAGTGGGTAGTAGGGTAGGTAGGTAGGTGGGTTTGACACAACGGGGATTTATCGTGTTTGGGAGGCTCAGCATCTAAACCCTCTCTACGGAGTGTTCATCTACCCTATGAAACACCCCCTTTCGAGAAGACAGGGATGCAACAGGGTCAAGAAGGTGGAACGTACCAAAGGACACAGTGCGTAGGCGCGCTTGAAACTTCGGCCAGTATTCTCGGCGCCCAGACACCGTCCACTCGCACTGCGCAGGCGCCGAGACAGATCAAGCTCTCCCTCCCCCTCCCAGCTCTCCTAGAGTCAAGAGGACGCCCTCCTGCCGCAGACTTCCTGCGCAAGCGCCATCCCATGTCCCCGCCCCCAAACCAATTGGAAGCGGCGCACGACGCTGTGGGTGCGGCCGGTACGTGAGGGCAGCGCGCTGGCGTCAGAGGCGCGGCTATATAAGTGAACACAGGCACCGCCCATCTGCCCCAGTCACTGAGCCGCCGCCGAGGACTCAACAGCCTTCCCCCTTGAGCCCCCTCGCTTCCCGACGTTCCGTTTCCCCCCTGCCCGCCTTCTCCCGCCGCCGCCGCCGCCTTCCGCAGGCCGTTTCCACCGAGGAAAAGGAATCGTATCGTATGTCCGCTATCCAGAACCTCCACTCTTTCGGTAAGCTATGGGAAAGGTCGAGGGCCCGGGTGGGGCAGCGGGGCCTTCCGGGCCCGGAGACGTGTTCCGGGAAGCTGCCAAGCGCTCCGGGCCTTCGTAAGCTCGGGCAGGGGAAACTTGTCCAGGGTCGCAGGGCAGCGGGATCAAGGCCTGGGCCCCAGGGTTGTACCCTGAGCGCGACCGGAAGGAGCAGGCGGGAGGTCAGCCCTTGGGCGGGCCCGGCGTCTCGGTGGCGCATTTACTAATGGCTCCTGGGCCTCCTCGGGCCACACCCGTCCCTCCCGTCACCATTGCGTCACGTCCGTCACGTCACCACCCGTTGTCACGGATCCGGAGGGAAAGGCGGTGCCAGCCCTAAGTGGCAAGCGTGTGCACCAATGCGGGTGGGAGGCTTAGCCCCGCCTCGGGAGCTCGGGTTCCGGCGGGTTGCATCAGCCGGGTGGGGCACTGCCTGCCAGCCCGGACTCCCCCGACATGTGATCGGCTTCCCAGGGAGGGCGGGAGGCCCGGGCGTTCCCCGAGCCTGGGGAAGCTGGCCGTCCCGGACTGACCTGCTCGGGGAGAGCCAGCAAAGGACACATTCGGCCTGACCCAAGCCCTGACGATTTCAATGTTGTTGTCTGCACGCGCGAAACACCTGGGGACCGAGGGGATGGCAGTGGCATCCGATCTTTGACAGCTCTGAACTAGCTTAACCTTTCTTTTCAGACCCCTTTGCTGATGCAAGTAAGGGTGATGACCTGCTTCCTGCTGGCACTGAGGATTATATCCATATAAGAATTCAACAGAGAAACGGCAGGAAGACCCTTACTACTGTCCAAGGGATCGCTGATGATTACGATAAAAAGAAACTAGTGAAGGCGTTTAAGAAAGTAGGTCTTCAGTGAGCTTGCGGGAAAATCATAATGGATTTGCCCACAAGGGGGTGCTATCTGTGTTGTATGTATTGTTAGCAGAAGGGATGATAAATGCATTCATGCTCTTGCTAGGCCTAATTTGTTTTGTTTCCTTTGTGCTTGCAGAAGTTTGCCTGCAATGGTACTGTAATTGAGCATCCGGAATATGGAGAAGTAATTCAACTACAGGGTGACCAACGCAAGAACATATGCCAGTTCCTCGTAGAGGTGAGTTCAGTCACTTCTTGATTTGTGCCTCTCTGCTGGCAAATCTCAGATCCTGTCTATTAACTTCTGCTGGGGACATAAAAGTTGGCTTTGTAAGGCTGAGCAAAACCTCAGTTGGGTTTTAAAGTACATAGACTTATTTCTGTTTTATAGGAAAAAGCAGAAGGGACTTGTCTACCTTCGGTTTACTGTTTCTGTGGATCTACTTTACAGATGCAAATTTGAATAGCACATAGATGCATTGTAAAATCAGCCACATGCCGGGTTGTTCCTGTATTTGTAAGGACATGAGTTTTTAAAAATGAATTTCCTGAATATTGATACTAAAATACCGTTATATTATCAGCTCTTGATATAATTGAGTTCCGATACCTGATGAGTCTCATTCTCACACTAATTCAGAATCTTGGAAGGCACTGAGTGTTCAAAAAAGGTAGCTCTTAACTGAGGACCCTCTGTTGAACCATTGTGTGCACCTCTGGCTCTTGGGCAGTGTAGTAGCAGGAAGACAGAGTTGTTGCCATTAGAAATGGAGGCTTTAACTCTCCCTGTCCCACATTTAAAACTTTGCCCTTTTGTCTTTTCAGATTGGACTGGCTAAGGACGATCAGCTGAAGGTTCATGGGTTTTAAGTGCTTGTGGCTCACTGAAGCTTAAGTGAGGATTTCCTTGCAATGAGTAGAATTTCCCTTCTGTCCCTTGTCACAAGTTTAAAAACCTCACAGCTTGTATAATGTAACCATTTGGGGTCCGCTTTTAACTTGGACTAGTGTAACTCCTTCATGCAATAAACTGAAAAGAGCCATGCTGTCTAGTCTTGAAGTCCCTCATTTAAACAGAGGTCAAGCAATAGGCGCCTGGCAGTGTCAAGCCTGAAACCAAGCAGTACCGTCATGTTTCAGCCAAGCCCAGAGCCCTAAGATCACAAACAACTATGGCCGGAACCTCCTCAGCTCTCCCTCTGCAGAGTTCCCTACCCTAAGAGAATGTTACCACCTGAACAGTCCTCGGTGAGTCTGAGAGGAGAGGATGGGGTAAGGCAGAAGCACCAGCTGTACTACTAGAAGGGAGTTTTTGGTGGTAGATCCCCTGGTGTCTCCAACCTGACCAGGTGGACAGAGCTCAGAGAGGCCCTCTTCCTGCTAGCGAGGTGTTAGGACATCTGGCTTGCCACAAAGATCTGTTTGACCAGACATATCCTAGCTAAGGGATGTCCGGACATCAGAATGTGAGGCCAACCTTCTATCAGAGTTAAACTTTTGACAAGGGAACAAATCTCAAACTGATCCATCAGTCATGTAGCTAGCTGTAGAGCTTGCAACTTAATAGCAGCAGCTGCCCAATGCCATGTGAAGTAACAAACTGGTTTTTGATTTTTTCCCCCTTCAGTTTTAATGTTATGTGTAATGTATTTAAACCCTTATTTAAATAAAACTTGTTTTCAGAAATATGTGACTTGCAGATTGTTTATATATAGTCGATCTCGTGCATATAAAGGAACCATAGAAATGGGCAGTGGAGGATTCCTCCACACCCACAGCTTCTCAACGGGCCTGAACTTGCCAAGAAAAACCTTTATGAGCTTGTCCCTCCCTGGTCAGCTGGTTTTTTGTTTGTTTTGAGGTTTGCCCTTGTTGCCCAGGCTGTAGTGCAGTGGCACAGTCTCGGCTCACTGCAACCTCCACCTCAGGTTCAAGCAATTGTCGTGCCTCAGCCTCCCTCGTAGCTGGGATTACAGGCACCATGCCCAGCTAATTTTTGTATTTTTAGTAGAGACAAGGTTTCACCATGTTGGCCAGGCTGGTCTCGAACACCTGGCCTCAAGTGATCTGCCTGTCTCGGCCTCCCAAAGTGCTGGGATTACAGGCATGAGCCACCATGCCCAGCAGGTCAACTGTTTTTGCAAGCATTTAGCCAGAGTTATGCTGTCCTGTTAATCAGTGTCCTGGAGAATGGGTTGCTTGGAAATCGTGGAGCCCCCTCAGTAACAGCCTTGGTTTAAGGGTGCAGAATGGAGAGTAAATGCAGGGGCTGTAACAAGGACAGTCACGCTGTGGGTTAAGATCCACAAATCGCTAGGAATGTGTATACTCTGGGTAGTAAGTTTGTAGTATTAGAAGCTTTAATGACTAAAGTATTTGAAGAGCTGAAGTTAAGTGTTGGGAGGCCGTCCCTCATCAGGGACAACGAATGGCAAGTAAAAGACCAAGTTCTGTTCCTGGGTCCGTTAATTTAGTTAAAAAGGCAAAGTTCTTCCAGCACACATATCTGGATGCAGTCACGTGCTGCCTAAGGATGCTTAATTCAACAATGAGCCTCACAGCCGTGCTACACAGTAAGATTATAATACTGTATTTCTACTGTACCTTTTAACATTGTGTTACAATGGCCTACAGGAAGCTTGTGTGGATGGCTTTGAATGTGGCCCAACACTAACATATTTTGCTAAAACATGAGTTTTGTTTGGTGACTTTTTTTTTTTTTTTAAGCTCATCAGCTATTGTTGCTGTATTTTATGTGTGGCCCAAGACAATTCTTCCAATGTGGCCCAGGGAAGTGAAAAGATAAGACACCCCGGCCTACAATTTCAGCACAGTAACATGCTGTACAGATTTGTAGCCTAGGAGCAACAGGCTGTGTCATATAACCCAGGCATGTAGTAGGCTGTGCCATCCAGGTGTGCGTAAGTACACGATGATGTTCGTAGAAAACACAAAATCGCCTAACAATGCATTTCTCAAAACATGTCCCTGTCATTGAGTAACGCAAAGTTTACTACCAGCCCATTTTGTAGATAAAGGTACAAGTGGTGAGTTAGGTTAGAGCCCAGGTTGGGAAACAGCATAGAACCAGGTGAGTTGTGGAGGAGGGCTGGTGAGAGGTTGAGCCAGTGGCAACTGCCCTAAAACTAGGAGGTGATTGTTTCAGAATACCGCAGACTGAATAATTGGTAGAGATTTATTTGGCTCACAGAAGTCAAAAGGCATGGCACTGGCATCTGGTGAGGGCCTTCTTGCTGCATCACAACATGGTGGAAGGGTTGGACAGCAAATGGGGGCCAAACCTATACTCCTGCTGTGAGCCCACTTCATTCATGAGGTCAGAGGCTCAGGACGTAATATCTTTAAAAACCCCACCTCGGCCAGCCACAGTGGCTCACCTGTAATCCCAGCACTTAGGCGGGTGAATCCTTGAGACCAACCTGGGCAACGTGGCACAACCCTATCTCTACAAATGATATAAAAATTAGCCAGGCATGATGGCACACACCTGTAGTCCCAGCTACTTAGGAGCCTGAGGCAGGAGGAAGGATGATCACTGGTGCCCAGGAAGCCAAGGCTGTAGTGAGCTGTGATCGTGCCACTGCCACTGCACTCCAGCCTGGGTGACAGTCTCCAGAAAAAAAAAAAAGCACCCCACCTCCCAATAACTGTTCAATTGGCAATTAAATTTCAACATGGGTTTTGGTTTGGGTGGGAACATTCAAACCATAGCAATGATTCTAACCCCAGCATCAGGAGCTTGTCGTGTTAAAGGTCCTACAAAACCGAACTGTTTCATGAACACAAAATAATTTAGCACTTGGCCCCAAGGCTCCAAATACAGTGGCATTGTTCAAAATATTTGAGTGACTTTTTTTTTTTTTTTTTTGAGATGGAGTCTTGCTCTGTTGCCCAGACTGGAGTGCAATGGCACGGTCTCGGCTCACTACAATTTCTGCCTCCCAGGTTCAAGAGATTCTCCTGCCTCAGCCTCCCAAGTAGCTGGGACTACAGGCACGTGCCACCACACCCGGCTAATTTTTGTATTTTTAGTAGAGACGGTTTCACCATGTTGGCCAGGATGGTCCCAATCTTCTGACCTTGTGATCCACCTGCCTCAGCCTCCCAGAGTGCTGGCATTACAGGCATAAGCACCATGCCTGGCTAGGTGATACTTTTAAATCAGTAAGATTTGACTGTAATGTAGAAGGTTTTTTCTTGGAGGAAGTTCTACAGCAAGGCTGGAGGCTAAACACACAAAATACTACAATCAGGATGAAACAGCAAGAGAAGAGAATTCCTTATATGCTGTAGGTTGTGAACACGGCCATAGGTTGTGAACACGGCCAGGTTCTGTGCTAGGCTGTTCCATCTCATGCTTTTTAAGGACCTCCAATTCTCCAGGATGGGATTATTCCAAGTTAAACCATCAACATCTATTAAATCAGCTCTATGGAGCCAAGCGAAACAAGTATCTGTGAACATAGAACTGAGGAAGTTGGTGAACACCCTTATCCACCTGATGTAACCTATCTCAGGCTGAATGAAGAAAAGTATGATTAAAAAGTCATGATGGGCCGGGCGCGGTGGCTCACATCTGTAATCCTAGCACTGTGGGAGGCCGAGGCAGGCGGATAGGCTGAGCTCAGGAGTTCAAGACCAGCCTGGGCAACAACGGTGAAACCCTGTCTCTACTAAAATACAAAAAATTAGCCAGGCATGGCGGCATGCACCTGTAGTCCCAGGTGGGACGCTGAGGCAGGAGAATCGCTTGAACCCAGGAGTCAGAGGTTGCAGTGAGCCGAGATCACACCACTGCACTCCAGCCTGGGCAACAGAGCGAGACTCCGTCTCCAAAAAAAAAAAAAAAGAAGGAATGATGGCTGGATATGGTGGCTCATGCCTGTAATCCCAGCACTTTGAGAGGCCAAGGCAGGCAGATTGCTTGAGTCCAGGAGTTTGAGACCAGCCTGGGCAACATGATTAAACCCTGTCTCTACAAAAAATACAAAAATTAGCTAGGCGTGGTGTTGCATGCCTATGGTCCCAGCTACTGGGGAGGCCAAGGTGGGAAAATGGCCTGAGCCCAGGAGGCAGAGGTTGCAGTGAGCCAAGATCACACCACTGCACTCCAGCGTGGGTGACAGAGACAGACACTGTCTCAAAAAAAGAAAACAATGTGATGTGGACATTCCCAAGGTAAGTTGTGGAGCCTCGTCTAGAACCCAGGACTCCCTGTGTACCCCTCCTCCCACCAGCTGGACCTGTACATTCACAATTTATGTAACTCATTTTCCCGGTGGAGTGGGAGCAGAAATAAATAAATAAATGCTCATCTGACAGAGATTGTTGAGTGCTTGGTATCTGTAGTACACTACGGGGCATGTCAGGCAGACCCCCTGCACTCAGGGAGCTGACTGCCTGATAGGTGGATGTAAGACCAGCACACAGCCTTGACACAGGACAGAAAGGGACCCAAAGAACCACAGGATCTCTGAGGACTGCGAAATCTTCCCGACTCCCATCCTCAGCCAAGGGGGCCAGGAAGGCTTCGTGAAGGAGGTGCAGTCTGAAGCCAAGCATTTCGAGCAGAGAAAAAGAGTCACACCCAGAGGTGAAAAGGCACCTGGAAGCCGGCGCAGTGGCTCACGCCTGTAATCCCAGCACTTTGGGAGGCCAAGGCCAGCAGATCACTTGAGGTCAGGAGTTCAAGGCCAGCCTGGCCAACATGGCGAAACCCTATCTCTACTAAAAATACAAAAATTAGCTGGGCGTGGTGGGCGGGCGAGATCGTGCCACTGCACTCCAGCGTGGGCAACAGAGCGAGACTGCGTCTCAAAAACAAAAACAAAAAAAGAAGGATTGATTATGCTGGAAAGGTCCCTCAGCTCTCTGCTCCTTAGTCCCCCTCTCCCACCCCAAACCCCCAGCCCTCCTGCCCTCATCCCCACCCGCTGCAACAGCTACACGCAAGGACAAACTGAGTGTTTCTTAAAATGGTGTTATGAGGACAAAATGAAAACTGGTCAGCTAAAACTGCACAGGAAGCTACAAAACAACTTTAGAACCTATTCCAATTGCTGTCAACTCTACGAATAAGCCAGAAAAACACGTAGCGTATTTGGAGAACTGAACATGACCCCCTTCCTGGTTTGTCAGCCTCGATGGTGCCCCCTTGTGGCAGTAGTGTAAAAACACAGTTTACTGTGCACAAGGCTTTCCAATTTTTCAATTAAGAGCTCCTTGACCAATTTTTAACTTTTTCTTTTTTTTTTTTGAGACAGAGTCTCACTCTGTTGCCCAGGCTGGAGTGCAGTGAGGTCTCCTGCTAGGCACCATGCACCCTCGTTGCCCCCTCCCGCTCAAGCCTCTCATTTCTTCCACTCTAAATGCAAGCGTTCCCAAGGGATTATCCTGACTGTCCTTCGCTCTCCCTTGGTGGTCTCACCCTGTCATGGCTTTGTTTGTCTTCAGTGTTCCCGATCCTAAGGATCTGTGTCCAGCTCGGTGCAGGTGCTGTGCCAGGTGTGGGGGCCCAGTGATGAACAAGAGAAACCACACTCCTCATGGGGTTTGCAGTACTGCAGTCGGAGAGTCAGATGCTAAACCAATCATCGTATAAATACTGAAGAATTTCTTTTTTTTTTTTTTTTTGAGATGGAGTCTCGCTCTGTCGCCCAGGCTGGAGTGCAGTGGCGCAATCTCGGCTCACTGCAAGCTCCGCCTCCCGGGTTCACGCCATTCTCCTGCCTCAGCCTCCTGAGTAGCTGGGACTACAGGCGCCCGCCACCACGCCCGGCTAATTTTTTGTATTTTTAGTAGAGACGGGGTTTCAGCGTGGTCTCGATCTCCTGACCTCGTGATCCGCCCGCCTCGGCCTCCCAAAGTGCTGAGATTACAAGCGTGAGCCACCGCGCCCGGCCGGGAATACTGAAGAATTTAAACTGTGTTTAGAAGGGGCCACATTCGGGTCTGTGACAGGGAGAGGCACAATCTCTCTTCTTCCATTTTTTTCTCCATAGCACAACTATATGACTTATTTATAGGGCAACAATATAATTTATTTGTTTGTTTGATTTTGGCCATCTTCCCCCACTAGAACATAAGTTCCTTGTGGGCAAAAACCTTTGTCCAGGGCTGTATCCCCAGTGCCTCCAAGGGTGTCTGACACATACTAGGTGTTTATTGGATGAACGAATGGGTCAGACTATGAGAAGTTTAAAATCGACAGAGTTACCCTCTATAAATTATGTGACTTGCTAGGGCCAGGCACGGTGGCTCACACCTGTAATCCCAGCACTTTGAGGGCCGAGGCAGGCGGATGACTTGAGGTCAGAGGTTCGAGACCAGCCTAGGCAACATGGCGAAACCCCGTCTCTCCTAAAAAAAAAAAAAAAAAAAAAAAAAAAAAAAAAAAAAAAAAAAAAAGTTATGTGACTTACTACCTCTCCTTTGCGTCCCTAGTTGCTAGAGCCAGAGGGAAAGGCTGGAATTACATCAGTAGTTCTCAGAGTCTGGAGACTATGTTAGTTGCCTGGGGTGGGGGTGGGAGAGAAGAGATGTATACTACTGGTATCCAGTGAGAAGTGGTCAGAGATGCTGCTAAACATCCTGTGACCCACGGAACAGCCTCTTAGCCCCACACAAATAATCATCTGGCCCAGAATATCAACAGTGCTGAGGTTGGGAAACCCTGGGTCACATGTCATAAACCCGGGCAAGCTTTTCAGAGTCACCCACGTGACTGTCTTCTATCCTGTGTCCCTGAGCTGAGAAGCTGCTGTCTCTCTCAGTGAGTCTCAACATTTTTTGAACCCAATAATCCTTTCCCCTGTTATATCAGCAATCTAGAGGACCAACTTGAGAATTTTAGATCTTTTTCATCATATGCCTGGTATATGCTAGGAATTTTATTTTACTTATTTATTTATTTATTTGTTTATTTGAAACAGATAAAGACAGGATCTCACTGTGTTGCCCAGGCTTGTTTCAAACTCTTGGACTCAAGCGACCCTCCTGCCTCTGCCTCCCAAAGTGCTGGGGATTACAGGCTTGAGCCACCACGCCCGGACTATGCTAGGAATTTTAAGTAAAAGATAATTGGTTGGTAAATTACATGATAGTTTCTTCCTTCTCTAAAGTGCATTTAAAGTATAATCTGTGGTAATTATACCAAAGACTATTTTGACTTTCTCCGTTAAAAAAGTGACAAAACACAATGTTTGTTTGTTTGTTTATTTATTTATTTATTTTAGATCTCCCAGGGACTCACTAACAAATATTGTATATATAATTGGGGGAGAAAGCAAGCCTATTGTGGTGGTATGTGCCTGTAGTCCCAGCTACTCAGGAGACTGAGATGGGAGGATCACTTGAGCCTAGGAGTTTGAGGCTGCAGTGAGTTACGATCACGCCACGGCACTCCAGCCTGGATGACAGAGTGAGATCCTGTCTCAAAAAAAAGAAAAGAAAAAGAAAAGTGCCAAACAAACTGAAAAGTGATATTACATTATGTTTGGTTATGAGAACACATATATATTAAAATGCAGATTTAGGCCGGTTATGGTGACTCACATGTGTAATCCTGACACTTTGGGAGGCTGAGGCGGACAGATCACCTGAGGCCAGGAGCTTGAAACCAGCCTGGCCAACATGGTGAAACCCCAACTCTACTAAAAATACAAAACTTAGCCAGGTGTGGTGGTGTGCACCTGTAATCCCATTTACTCAGGAAGCTGAAGCACTAGAATCGCTTGAACCCAGGAGGCAGAGATTACAGTGAGCCAAGATGGTGTCACTGCACTCCAGCCTGGGCGGCAGAGCAAGACTCCATCTCAAAGTAAAATAAAATAAAATGCAGATTTAGATTTCATTATGAGTGTTTTATTAACACTAAGCTCATTAGGGTCCCCTGCTTACACTCACTACATTAAAATTTGAATTTATAACTCATGTATTTTTTTCCTAGAGCATGATATAAGACAGTTTCAGGATACTCATATCCAAGAAGTTTGCAAATAGTATGTGAGAGATGTAGGCTGTCCTTGGTCCCCATAGATGAAAAGCCAAGGCCGGGTGCAGTGGCTCACGCCTGTAATCCCAGCACTTTGGGAGGCCGAGGTGGGCGGATCACGAGGTCAGGAGTTCAAGATCAGCCTGGCCAGCATGGTGAAATCCCATCTCTACTAAAAATACAAAAATTAGCCGGGTGTAGTGGTGCATGCCTGTAATTCCAGCTACTCAGGAGGCTAAGGCAGAAGAATTGCTTGAACCTGGGAAGCTAAAGTTTCAGTGAGCTGAGATGGCATCATTGCACTCCGGCCTGGGCGACAGAGCGAGACTGTATCAGAAAGAAAAAAAAGAAAAGCCAAATCAGATATAACCGTCACTGAATTTTCTCTGTCAGCGTTGTTTGTGACATCCTGGAGCCCTCTTAATCGGTCGACCTGTGAGTCTGGTGAGGCTCAGTGGGAGTGGCTGGGTAGATCACCATCACTTCGCCACCCGCAGCAGTTCTGGCCTGAGACTCTGAGGCCTGAGCCCAGGCTTGGTATCACTGAAGGGCTCCCTGGTTGATTCCCCTGCCAGTCAGATACCCACACCTCTCACTTAATGCAACGATGCTCAATCCATACTCAATTCATAACTGTTGCTTTCTATGTTTCTACTGTCCATTTTTGTGTGCTCCAATGCAGATCTAAAACTGCGATGGAATGTGCACTTATAAAAACTAAACAATGCCACCGTCTCTTTTTAACCAGTGCACAGATCACAATATAAAGTCTGCTAAAGCTGGGCACAGTGACTCATGCCTATAATCTCAGCACTTTGGGAGGCTGAGGTGGGCGGATCACCTGAGGTCAGGAGTTCAAGACCAGCCTAACCAACATGGTAAAAGCTAAAAATACAAAAATTACCTGGGCGTGGTGGCGGGCGCCTGTAATCCCAGCTAATTGGGAGGCTGAGGCAGAAGAATCGCTTGAACCCAGAAGGCAGAGGTTGCAGTGAGCCGAGATCATGCCACTACACTCCAGCCTGGGCGACACAGTGAGACTCCGTCTCAAAAAAATAAATAAATAAAATTTTTTTAAAAAGTCTGCTAATGTTATGGTCTACAGTGCTGCATCTCAAACTTTTTTCTTTTCTTTTTTTTTTTTTTTTTGAGACGGAGTCTCGCTCTGTTGCCAGGCTGGAGTGCAGTGGTGCAATCTTGGCTCACTGCAAGCTCCACCTCCCAGGTTCACACCATTCTCCTGCCTCGGCCTCCGAAGTAGCTGGGACTACAGGTGCCTGCCACCATGCTTGGCTAATTTTTTGTAATTTTAGTAGAGATGGGGTTTCACCTGTGTTAGCCAGGATGGTCTCGGTCTCCTGATCTCGTGATCCACCTGCCTCAGTCTCCCAAAGCTCTGGGATTACAGGCGTGAGCCACCGTGCCTGGCCTTTTCTTTTTTTTTTTTTTTTTTGAGACAGTCTTGCTCTGTCACCCAGGCTGGAGTGCAGTGGCACAATCCCAGCTCACTACAACCTCAGCCTCCTGGATTCAAGTGATTCTTGTGTCTCAGCCTCCCAAGTAGCTGGGATTACAGGCATGCACCACCACGCCCAGCTAATTTTTGTATTTTTAGTAGAGATGGAGTTTCATCATGTTGGCCAGGCTGGTCTCGAACACCTGACCTCAAATGATCCACCCGCCTCAGCCTCCCAAAGTGCTGGGATTACAGGCATGAGACACTGCATCAGGCTATATCAAATTTTTTTTCAAGATAGGGTCTGGCTCTGTTACCCAAGATGGAGTGCAGTGGTGTGATCATGGCTCATTACAACTTCCGCCTTCCAGGCTCAAGTGATCCTCCTGCCTCAGCCTCTAACTGGGACTACAGGTATGCCCCACCATGCCTGGCTAATTTTTGTATTTTTTGTAGAGGTGGGATCTCACTATGTTGCCCAGGCTGGTCTTGAACTCCTGAGCTTAAGTGATCCTCTCACTTTGCCCTCCCAAAGTGCTAGGATTATAGGCGTGAGCCACTGCATCTGGCCTTCAAACTGTTTAAAATGAAGATTGTTAAAATGGAGATTGATTCAGTAGATCTGGGGCAGGGCCTGAAATTCTGCCCATCTATCAAGCTCCCAGGTGATGCTGAGCAGCAAAAATCTTTAGTTCTCTCTCCAAGGTGGGCAAGTCATAATCTCTCTGAACCTTATATTCCCCTTGTGCTTGTTTCCTCCTATATCACAGAAATGGAGCGAGAATTAATAACTAGACATACAAAGGGCGTCATGTTTATGTTCAATGTTCACTTATTTTTCAACCTCTGTGCTCCCTCTGCTTCCTGTTTTTAACCAATTGTCCATTATGGGTATAAATTAACCATAAAGGACTATGATTAAAGACAATTTAAACTGTGCAGTGACCCAGGCTGCTGTGGCTGGGTAACAGCTGGCAAGAGTGACTGTGGATTGAGGGAGCCCGTTTGGACACCTGGGTGCCCTGGGGTCACGGCTGCTGCGTGTGCACCTCCTGTCCAACAAGCACTCTGTTTTAAAGGAGACTTTTTAATTTTACTTTTTTTCTGAGTTGGAGTCTCGCTCTGTCACCTAGACTAGGGTGCAGTGTCACCATCTTAGCTCACTGCAACCTCCTCCTCCTGGGTTCAAGCCATTTTCCTGCCTCAGCCTCCTGAGTAGCTGGGACTACTGGCGCCCACCACCACACCCGGCTAATTTTTGTATTTTTAATAGAGACGGGTTTCACCACGTTGGCCAAGCTGGTCTCAAACCCCTGACCTCAAGTGATCTGCCTGCCTCAGCCTCCCGAAGTGCTGGGATTATAGGCGTGAGGCACCACACCCGGCCAATAAATTTTTATCTCAATTTTTTATACTAAATCCTCTTTTTCATGTCTAACCCCACATGGCTTCTCTTGTTTGAATGATTGCCCTTGCCAGATGCTTCTCTGCTTTATTGGTTTTTCCCTCCCCAAAACTCCAGTCTTCAATTTGTTTTTTCTTGATACAGAGTTTTGTTCTTGTTGCCCAGGCTGGAGTGCAATGGCACGATCTCAGCTCACTGCAACCTCTGCCTCCCGGATTCAAGTGATTCTCCTACCTCAGCCTCCCGAGTAGCTGGGATTACAGGCATGTGCCACCATGCCCGGCTAATTTTGTATTTTTAGTAGAGACGGGGTTTCTCCGTGTTGGTCAGGCTGGTCTTGAACTCCCGACCTCAGGTGATCCCCCCGCCTTAGCATCCCAAAGTGCTGCGATTACAGGTGTGAGCCACTGAGCCAGGCCAATTTTTATTTTTTATTTTTTTAAGACACCGTCTCACTCTGTTGCCCAGGCTGAGTACAGTGATCATGGCTCACTGCAGCCTCCAACTCCTGGTCTCAAAGGATGCTCCCACCTTGGCCTCCCAAAGTGCTGGAATTACAGGCATGAGCCACCACACCCAACCAAAAAATCCATTCTTAATCTTACCAACTCTATCATTTTTTTCTGTTTTTCTCAATCTTTAATCTCTGATTTTATTTTTCTTTCTTCCTTATTTTCCTTGATTTTGTGGCTCTTTTCTAACTTCTTGAGTTTAAAGATTCACACATTTATTTTAATTCCTTTGTTTAATAATGAATGTTTTGTTTTATTTTGTTTGAGATAGGGTCTGGAGTGCACCAGACCCTATCACCCAGGCTGGAGTGCACTAGTGCAATCTGATCATAGCTCACTGCAGCCTCCAACTCCCAGGCTCAAGCAATCCTCTCGCCTCAGCCTCCCAAGTAGCTGGGACTTCAGGTTCACATTGCCACGCCTGGCTTTTTTTTTTTTTTTTTAAGTAGAGACAGGGTCTCACCATGTTGCCCAGGCTGGTCTCAAACTCCTGGGCTCAAGTGATCCTCTTACCTCAGCCTCCCAAAGTGCTGGGATTATTGCCATGATCCACCATGACCGGCCATGAATACTTTTTAATGCTCTAAATTAGATTTGGACCAGGTGCGGTGGTTGACGCCTGTAATCCCAGCACTTTGGGAGGCAAGGCGGGCAGATTGCTTGGGCCTAGGAGTTCGAGGCCAGCCCAGGCAACATGGCAAAATCCTGTCTCTACTAAAAAAAAAATTAGCCAGTGTGGTGGTGTGTGCCTGCAATCCCAGCTGCGCAGGAGACTAACAGGGGAGAATCACTTGAGCCCAGGAAGCCGAGATTGCGCCACTGAACACCAGCCTGGGCAACGGGAGTGAGAGAGAGCCTGTCTCTAAATAAATAAATAAATAAATAAGATTTGGCACCATTTCTTTGTTTTGTTTTGTTTTAGGCAGTCTCACTCTTGTCACCCAGGCCAGACTGCAATGGCGCACTCTCAACTCACTGCAACTTCCACCTCCCCGGTTCAAGCAATTCTTCTGCCTCAGCCTCCCGAGTAGCTGGGATCACAGGCACGCGACACCATATTCAGCTAATTTTTTGTACTATTAGTAGAGACGGGGTTTCACCATGCTGGCCAGGCTGAGGCAGGAGAATCACTTGAACCCGGGAGGCGGAGGTTGCAGTGAGCCAAGACTGTGCCGCTGCACTCTAGCCAGGGCAACAGAGTGAGACACTGTCTCAAAAAAAAAATTAAAAATAAATAAATTAATTAAAATACAAAAATTAGCCGGGTGTGGTGGTGAGCACCTGTAATCCTGGCTACTCGAGAGGCTGAGGCAGGAGAATCGCTTGAACCCTGGAGGCAGAGGTTGCAGTGAGCCGAGATCGCGCCATTGCACTCCAGCCTGGGCAACAAAAACAAAACTCTGTCTCTAAAACAAACAAACAAAAAAAGACCGGGCACGGTGGCTCGCACCTGTAATCCCAGCACTTTGGGAGGCCGAGGCGAGTGGATCGCCTGAGGTCAAGAGTTCGAGACCAGCCTGGCCAAAATAGTGAAACCCCGTCTCTACTAAAAATACAAAAAATTAGCTGGGCGTGGTGGCAGGCGCCTGTAATCCCAGCTACTCGAGAGGCTGAGGCAGGAGAATCGCTTGAACCCAGGAAGCAGAGGTTGCAGTAAGCTGAGATCCTGCCATTGCACTCCAGCCTGGGCAACAGAGCGAGACTCTGTCTCAAAAAAAATGAATGAAGTTCTGATATATACTACAACATGAATGAATCACAAAAGCATCACGTTAAGTAAAATAACCCATACACAAAAGGCCATATATTGTGTGATTCCAGTTAAATGAAAGGTCCAGAATAGGCAAATTCTTGGAGACAGAAAGTAGATTTGTGGTTTCTAGGGAAAAGGGGGAATGAGGAATGACTGCAAATGGGTGTGGGGTGATGAAAGTGTTCTGAATTAGATAATAGTGATAGTTGCACAAATGTGTGAACTAAAAGCCACTGAAGCTGGGCTTGGTGGCTTGCATCTCCAGTCCTAGCTACTTGGGAGGCTTAGATGGGAGGATCATTGAGCCCAGAAGTTTGAGAATAGCCTGTGCAACACAGCAAAAAACCTGTCTTTGGCTGGGCACAGTGGCTCAAGCCTGTAATCCCAGCACTTTGGGAGCCCAATGCAGGAGGATCACCTGAATTCAAGACCAGCCTAGGCAATATAAGAAGATCCCAGCCAGGCGCAGTTACTCACGCCAGTAATCCCAGCATTTTGGGAGGCTGAGGCGGGCAGATCACTTGAGGTCAGGAGTTCGAGACCAGCCTGACCAACATGGCAAAACCCTGTTTCTACTAAAAATACAAAAAATTAGCCAGGTGTGGTGACGGGCGCCTGTAATCCCAGCTACTCGGGAGACTGAGGCAGGAGAATCACTTGAACTCAGGAGGCGGAGGTTGCAGTGAGCCGAGATCATGCCACTGCACTCCAGCCTGGGTGACAGAACAAGACTCCGTCTCAAAAAAAAGAAAAAAAAAAAGAACCCGTCTCAAAAAGAAAGTAAATAAGCCGGGCGCGGTGGCTCACGCCTGTAATCCCAGCACTTTGGGAGGCCGAGGCGGGTGAATCACGAGGTCAGGAGATCGAGACCATCCTGGCTAACACGGTGAAACCCTGTCTCTACTAAAAACACAAAAAAATTAGCCGGGCGTGGTGGCTGGCGCCTGTAGTCCCAGCTACGCAGGAGGCTGAGGCAGGAGAATGGCATGAACCTGGGAGGTGGAACTTGCAGTGAGCCGAGACCGAGCCACTGCACTCCAGCCTGGGCGACAGAGCGAGACTCCGTCTCAAAAAAAAAAAAAAAAAAAAAAAAAAAAGAAAGTAAATAATATAGAAGCCACTGAAGTGTATACTTTCAAAGGGCAAAAGGTATTGTATATAAACAATATCTAAATAAACGGCTTTTTTTTTTTTTTTTTTGGAGACAATCTCACTCTGTCCCCCAGGCTGGAGTGCGGTGGCCTGATCTCGGCTCGCTGCAACCTCCACCCCCCTGGATTCAGGCAATTCTCCTGCCTCATCCTCCTGAGTAGCTGGATTACAGGCACGCGCTACCATATCCGGCTAATTTTTGTATTTTTATTAGAGACGGGGGTTTCACCATGTTGGCCATGCTGGTCTCGAACTCCTGACCTCAAGTGATCCGCCTGCCTCAGCCTCCCAAAGTGCTGGGATTACAGACGTGAGCCACTGCGCCTGGCTAAATGGCTTATTTAAAAAAAAAAAAAAAAAAGAATTGCATCATTTCCAAAGCCGGCTGGGTGGGCACATTATGAGCACGGGTGTTGCCCTTGCCACATGGCAGCATCTCTCTGGCTCGTGGACAGAAATGACCTCTGCCCTCTGCCAGGGATAGTTTGGAATTAGGTGGATTTATATATACAGCAAAACTTCAGTAAAGCTTGAAGAAACGCACTGATCCTTCTACCTTCTCTGAAATAGCGTTCTCTATAGCAAGATCATAGGCATAACCAGCTATGCAAACCTCCCCCATGGCCCTTGAGCCCACCGTGTGTCACTCCAACCCACCCCACTCCGGGGCTCAATAGACAACAAAGAAAAGGGAAGAGAAAGAACAAAGACCCTCTCGATCACCATTGTGTCCCCAGGGTCAGCACAGTGCCTGACACAAAGCAGGCACTTGGAAAATTTGTGTTGAGTAAACAGATGCATGGATGAATGAATGAATGAATGAAAGAGTGAAAGCACACGGTCTCTAGGCAGGCAGGAGGGTCTGGGATGATGGGCCCTGGTGGAGGGGCTGACACTGAATGGGGTGACAGACCCTCCAGTGATGGAGGAAAGGAGAAAAGGACGGAAGAGGGACTTAGGCAGCTGTGTTCACGGTGGGGAAAAGGGGGCTGATGTCAAATGACCTTGGGAATGAAAGAGAAATGATTCACCACAGTTGCCAGTAACAACCAAGATGCAGAATATTAATTTGCAATTGAATCAACTGATCACTTTCGGAACCTTCCTGTCGGTTTTTGCAGGGAGTGGGAGACAGGAGCTGAGGAAGGGGTGGGGGTGGCCTGGCAGGGACCTGGGACCAGCCTGGAAGGTTCAGAAGCAGGACAGGGGCAGCAATCTATGTACATCACACAGAACTGAGATGACAAACCCTGGGAGGGGTAGGCAGGCTGGGAGGAGCCAGACAGTGGAGGAGCCGGAGGTCACAGCTCTGTTAGGCCAGGCATGGTAGCCCATGCCTATAATCCCAGCACTTTGGGAGGCCAGGAGGGAGGATCACTTGAGACCAGGTGATCCAAATACAAAGCCTGGGCTGAGAACCACTGCTTCGAAGGCACAGGTGGGCATCAGAGGAGAAAAGGGAGAGGAGGCTCAGGAGAGAAGCAGAAGCCAGAGTAAGGGGAGCTGTCCCTTACTCTCTGTCCTTGACAGCCCAGCCTGGGCCCAGGGGTGGTGGGCAGCCTCTCCGGCCCAGTCTGCAAGCAGCTTGCAGGCTGCCCTCTTGACCCTGCCATGTCACCACTCTCAGACAGCAGCTGAGGCCAGAACCCAAGAACCCACCTCCCCCTACCTAGCCCCCTACCCCAGGGGGGACCATGGATGCCCTCACTGACGCAAACACCTTCCAGGTGTCACTGTTTGTCCCCAGAACCATCACATCCTCCAAAGCCCTGGTTGCCTGGGCCAGAATGATCGAGTCGTCATCAAGCTCTTCCTTTCCTGCCATCAATAACCAATTAGGAAGCCAAGGCACTGCCTCCCTGACAGCGGTTTGCAGCTCATCAATAGTGATCTGTTTCCCAAAGCCAGCCCTGGCAGGCAGGAGTGTGCCTGGGTCCACTGAAAAGCCTCTCCCTCCTCAGGGAACAGTCTCCTCCACAGAGGACCCTTGTTATTCTGTTACTCTTTTTTTTTTTTTTCTTTTTTGAGACGGAGTCTCACTCTGTCGCCAGGCTGGAGTGCAGTGGCACGATCTTAGCTCACTGCACCCTCTGCCTCCTGGGTTCAAGCAATTCTCCTGCCTCAGCCTCCCAAGTAGCTGGGACTACAGGTACACACCGCCACGCCTGGCTTTTTTTTTTTTTTTTTGTATTTTAGTAGAGACAGGTTTCACCAGACAGGCTGGTCTCGAACTCCTGAGCTCAGGCAATCTGCCCACCTTGGCCTCTCAAAGTACTAGGATTACAGGCGTGAGCCACCACGCCCGGCCGTCAGTTACTCTTTTATGCCCCTAGAATCTAAACTCCATCAAAGCAATGAAAGGGTCTGTCCTGTCATAGTCACTTCTTTTTTTTTTTTTTTTTTTTGAGACAAAGTTTCGCTCTTGTTGCCCAGGCTGGAGTGCAATCGCACAATCTCAGCTCACTGCAAACTCTGCCTCCCATGTTCAAGCGATTCTTCCACCTCAGCCTCCCAAGTAGCCAGGATTACAGATGTGCACTACCATGCCCGGCTAATTTTGTATTTTTTAGTAGAGACAGAGTTTCATCATGTTGGTCAGGCTGGTCTTGAACTCCTAACCTCAAGTGATCCGCCCACCTCTGCCTCCCAAAGTGCTGGGATTACAGGCGTGAGCCACTGCACCCAGCGCTGTCATATTCACCTCTTATCCCCAAGTAGCCTCATCTGTACCCTAGCTCACAGCAGGTGCTCAGTAAATGGAATGAATTTGGAATATTTGGATGGTCAAAATAACTCAAAGAGCATCTCCCTTCATTGTATTTGAAAATTTACATGCAAATTCATGCTGGGCCAGTTTTTAGTAAACAGAAACCTTCACACAGCTGTGATCCCTTGTATCCATTTTTGATTGCTGCCATAATAAATCACCACAATTTAGAAGCTTAAAACGACAGCAATTTATTCTCTCGCGGTTCTGTAGGTCAGAAGTCCTGGCACAGAGTGGCTCACGGGGTCCCCAGTTAGGATCTCCCAAGGCCACAATCAGGAGGGCAGGGCTGCATTTCTTTCCGGAGGCTCCATGGATTAATCCACTCCCAAGCTCATCCAGGTTGTTGGCCAGATTTCATTCTTTGTAGTTGTGGGGCTGACGGTGGAGAACCCCTCAGCTCCTCAAGGCCACTGCATTCCTCGTCCTGTTGCCCTCCCGCCATCTTCAGACCAGCAATTGCTTGTGGAGTCCTCATAACTCCAGCTCTCCGACCTGACCTTCAGCCACATCTCTTCTGCCTCTAGCTGAAGAAAGTTAAGGGCTATGTGATTACACTGGGCCCAGTCAGATAATCCAGCATAAGCTTTTTTTTTTTTTTTTTTTTTTTTTTTTTTTTTTTTTTTTTTCAGAAACAGGGGTCTCACTGTGTTGCCCAGGCTGGTCTCAAACTCCTGGGCTTAAGTGATCCTCCTGCCTCAGCCTCCAGAGTAGCTGGGACTACAGGCATGCACCACTGCACTTGGCATAAGCTCTCTATTTTAAAGCCAGTAACCTTAATCACACCTGCAACGTCTCTTTTGTTATGTAATCACATATTCACAGGTTCCAAGGATTGGGGCAGGAACATCTTTGGGGACATGATTGTTCTGCCTGCCACATTCCTACTGGGAGGACAGAGACCTGAGTTTCAGCCCCACCTCTCCTTTTTGGTGTGTGGACTCAGCATGGGGATTGCTTCACCTGTCTAAGCCTTAGTTTCTGCTTTTTTTTTTTTTTTTTTTTTTTTTTGAGACAGCGTCTCACTCTGTCTCCCAAGTACAGTGGCACAATCATGGCTCACTGCAACCTCTGCCTCCCCGGCTCAAGCAATCCTCCCACCTCAGCCTCCCAAATATCTGAGACCACAGCCACGCACCACCACACCCAGCTAATTTTTGTATTTTTTGTAGAGATGGGGTTTTGCCATGTTGCCCAGGCTGGTCTTCAACTCTTGAAGTTGAAGCTCAAGTAATCTGCCGGCCTCGGCCTCCCCAGGTGCTGGGATTACAGGCGTGAGCCACCGTACCCATCAGTTTCTTCTGAAGAATGGGTTCACACTAGCACTTAGGTCCTAGGATCATGGTGAAGAGTGATTGCATTCATTCATGCGAAGAGCTTATCAGTGCCTGGTACACGGCATTGTCATCGTTGTGATGACAGGGGCAGGGCCCACACACCTGCACCCTGGAGGGGGATGGAGATGGGTCCCAAGGTCTGGGATCTGGTCTTCAATTTGGTAGGCCCTGAAATTGAATTTTCTGCTTACCCAGCTAGTCGGTGTTAGAGCCATGATTCAAACCCTGGCCTCATCAGTTCCAAAACCCCCTGTACACCAGGAGGTCCAGCTTCCACAGACTCTATCCCTGCTGCCTCTTTCAGTGGCAGTTGGGCTAATGTCCCTCTGAGTCACAGCTGGCAGAAGGGAAACCCTTGGATTCACAGAGTGATACGCTTAGGGAATTACCCTCCTTTAAGCCTTGGGGGAGGAGAACTCCCCCAAGTGTATAAAGCATGTGCACAGACCTTGTCACCTCTTCCCTTCACTGCAGCCCTATGAGGTACGAATGAATGACTCCTGTTTCCAAATGTGGTTAACTGAGACCCAGAGAGGATGGGGGAGAAGATGCAAAATTGATTAAATACCTGCGATATTCTCTTTTGTTTGTTTGTTTGAGACAGTCTCACTGTGTCACCCAGGCTGGAGTGCAATGGCACAATCTTGGCTCACTCCATCCTCCACCTCCTGGGTTCAAGCGATTCTCATGCCTCAGCCTCCCAAGTAGCTGGGATTACAGGCATGCGCCACCATGCCCAGCTAATTTTTGTATTTTTAGTAGAAACGGGGCTTCACCATGTTGTTCAGGCTGGTCTCGAACTCCTGACCTCAGGCGATCTGCTTGCCTTGGCCTCCCAAAGTGCTGGGATCACAGGCATGAGCCACCGCGCCCGGCCAAATACCTGCAATGTTTTGAGCACCGTGCAGGGCGCTTTATGTACATCACCTTCACGAGACCCTCTTCCCCAAGTTACTTTCCTCATTTCCTAGAGGAGAAAACAGCTCAGAGAGGGGGAGAAATATGCTCAAAGCTCAACAGCTGGAAAAAGACAGGACCAGGAAACCCTTCCTTTTCTATCAGATGAGGTCCCCTCGTGAGGAGAGGGTGCAGTCCATGACTGGGGAGCTCCTCAGGGTCAAGGATGCTCATCTCTGAATGCAACCCCTCTCCTGCAGACCTGGCAGGGTCTGCAAATAGTGACATTCTATTTTTTTTTTTTTTTTTTTAAGACAGAGTCTCGCTCTGTCGCCAGGCTGGAGTGCAATGGCATGATCTCAGCTCACTGCAACCTCTCTCTGCCTCCCAGGTTCAAGCGATTCTCCTGCCTCAGTCTCCCGAGTAGCTGGGATTACAGGCGCCCGCCACCATGCCCAGCTAATTTTTGTATTTTTAGTAGAGTCAAGGTTTCACCATGTTGGCCAGGATGGTCTCGATCTCTTGACTTCGTGATCCACCCGCCTCAGCCTTCCAAAGTGCTGGGATTACAGGAGTGAGCCACCGCGCCCAGCCAAATAGTGACATTCTAACCATTGCCTGTGGAATAGGAGACATGCTTCTATTTGTTGAAATTGTCATCCCTCATGTAACCAGCCTGGGGACGAACATTCAAGGGGGCATAACCCCCTCCACAGGCACAAACTGAGTCTTGGGCTCTGGTACAACCAGGGTTCTACTGAAAGCTTATCATTTCCCATTAGTGTTACCATAGCAACACGAATGTCTTCATTCATTCCCCTAGTGTATGAACAGAGCTACACCCACCCCACCTGTTCTCCCAAGCCCCCTCAAAGTCCTTTCATCTCTGAGATTCTGTGATTCAATTAATTATCACCAACGCCTGCACTGCTTTTTGTCATTTTCATTTATTCCATCTGCTGAGTCACCGTGTCCTGCTCTAGATTAGAGTGGTTATTCACAACGGTTATTCAGCCGTCGGTTGCCATGGACACCGCAAAGCCTGCTTCCTTCATCATCCATTAATTCTCAGTAAGGCTGGCTGTAAGCGTGGGTACCACTGCCGTTACCCAATACCCAAGGGGGATCAAACTCTCTCAGAAAAGCAGGGGGCCCAATGACGCATGAACAGGAGCAAAATCTCTGCTCTCAACAATGGAAAAATCAAAAACAGCCTACAGCTCATTATATCTGGTCAAACCATGTGGAGGCAGCAGTTTATCAAATAAGTCAACAAGGTACCATTTTGTTTTCTGGTCCATCTTTGGCAAATGCTTTAGTCTGTTTGCTAATCATTTGAAGGTATGTTTTGATACTGAAAAGTTGTTGGCTGAGCACGGTGGCTCACATCTATAATCCCAGAACTTTGGGAGACCGAGCCGGGCCGATCACGAGGTCAGGAGTTCGAGACCAGCCCGCCGAACATGGTGAAATCCCATCTCTACTAAAAATACAAAAAATTAGCCAGGTGTGGGAGCATGCGCCTGTAATCCCAGCTACTAGGGAGGTTGAGGCAGAAGAATCACTTGAACCCAGGAGGCGGAGGTTCCAGTGAGCTGAGATCACACCACTGCACTCCAACCTGGTGACAGAACTAGACTTTGTCTCAAAAAAAAAAAAGTTGTTATGCAGATTACTAGCTCCCCTCGAAAGCAAAATGAAGGAGGCTTGAAAGGCAGGACCCTCCAGGAATTGGTTCTGCATAGGGGGTTTGCAAGTGGTGGTGCATGGGCAGCTGACCTAGGAGACATGGGGCAGCTACAAGCCAAACCCAGCCCAGCACAGAGGGCCTAAGGAGAAGAAGACACCGAGGGTGTTCCATGGTAGGGGGAGGGTGAAAGGACTTCAGAGGTGACCAGGATGTGAGCCACTAGAAGGAGAGAACAGGGCCATCAGCCCACAACCCATTGCTCCTGGTAACATGTTATGTTTGCAGAGTCCAGAGGAGGGGACAGGGAATCAATACATCACCCCACATTCACACACTCACCAAACATCAGTGGATGGTGAAATCCACTTTCCCTGAATCTACGCCCATCAGGTTCACTCCCTCACCTACCACCACCCACAAAGGTCCCTATGTAGTTCGAGAGATGAGTGCCAGGCCTCTGACCCCCAGGATATGGTGGGGAGCATTGCTCTTGACCCAGGGAGCTTGGTTCCTGCCCCTCAGGTAGAGCTGGAGAGCTGCCGCCACCCTGCTCCAGCCCCTCACCATGAAGGTCAACTCCCCTGTCCTTCCCCCACATCCTGGATGACTGACCAACACTAAATGACAAGGCGGGGCAGGGTGATGGGCTGTACCTGTGCCCCACCCCATTCCTCTCGCCTGGACTCATATGGCAGGGTGGGGCGGGGGGGCACGGTTGGGAGGGACCTTGAGGGCTTTATAAGGCAGGCCTGGAGCAGGCAGGCCTGGAGCACCAAGCAGAGCAGAGACCTGAGAGGCACCAGGCCCAGCCGCCGCACCACACACCTCCCAGCTCTGCAGGTGAGAAAACCCAGGAGGAGAGGGCAGAGGCTGGGAAGTGGGTTGACAGGTCCTCTCCCCCATCAAGGTACCAGGCCACTGGCCAGAGTCTGGGAGTCACCCCTTGGGGTCTCCAGAGCTGGGACCCTTTCTTTATCCCAGGATGCAACTAGGTCTTGGCTCCGGTACCTACCCTGGTATTCCCAGCCTTGCCTTCCACCTGCCCTACTGCTGCAGCCGGGACCCTGCCCTTAGCCTCTCCCTTCACACTTTTCCCAGCCCTGGGAGGTGAGGAGGACTGGAGATCTTCTCCTCTCTCTCAGATGAGAAAACTGAGGCCCAGAGGCAAGATGTGACTTGCCCAAAGTCACAGGGATTATTAGGCAGGGCTGGGATAGGAATCCACAGCTCCTGGATCCCACTTCAAGCCCTTTCCTAGACCAGTGCCATCCAAAAGAACGTCCTATGATGCAGGAAATGGTCTTCATCTGCACTGTTCAATATGGTAGCCACTAGCCACGTGTGTGCTTGAAATGGGGTTAGTGTAAGGAAGGTTTTTGTTGTTGTTGTTGTTGTTGTTGTTGTTTTCTTTTTTTTGAGACTGAGTCTTGCTCTGTCGCCCAGGCTGGAGTGCAGTGGCGCCATCTCGGCTCACTGCAAGCTCCGCCTCCCGGGTTCACGCCATTCTCCTGACTCAGCCTCTCCGAGTAGCTGAGACTACAGGCGCCCGCCACCAAGCCCAGCTAATATTTTTTGTGGTTTTAGTAGAGACGGGGTTTCACTGTGGTCTCGATCTCCTGACCTCATGATCCGCCCTCCTCGGCCTCCCAAAGTGCTGGGATTACAAGCATGAGCCACTGCGTCCGGCCTGTTTGTTTTTTATATAGAGTCTCGCTGTGTCACCCAGGCTAGAGTGCAGTGGCGTGCAACCTCTGCCTCCCAGTTTCAAGCAATTCTGCCTCAGCCTGCTGAGTAGCTGGGATTACAGGCGCCTGCCACAACACCCGGCTAATTTTTTATATTTTTGGTAGAGACAGAGTTTCACCATGTTGGCCAGGCTGGTCGCAAACTCCTCACCTCAAGTGATCCGACCCCCTCAGCCTCCCAAAGTGCTGGGATTACAGGTGTGAGCCACTGCACCTGGCAGTAATTTTTTAATTTAATTAATCTAAATATAAAGAGCCACATGTGGCTGGTGGCTACAACACTGAACAACACATGTGGTTAGCATCTGACAGTACAGCTCCAGATCACTGATTTTTCAAACATTTCTTCAGCAGCAGAATTCTTTTCTTCCAAAGAAAACCTAACAGAAAACCTCATTATGAAAAACTTAATGGCCAGGCACTGTGGCTCATGCCTGTGATCACAACACTTTGGGAGGCTGAGGCAAGCAGATTGCTTGAGCTCAGGAGTTCCAGACCAGCCTGGGCAACATAGTGAGAACTCGTCTCTACTAAAAATAAAAACAAAAAAAATTAGCCGGGCATAGTAGTGCACACTTGTAGTCCCAACTACTCAGGAGGCTGAGGTGGGAGGATCTCTTGAGCCCAAGAGTCGAGGCTGCAGTGAGCCAGGATCACGCCAGCCACTGCATTCCAGCCTGGGAGACAGAGCAAGATTCTGTCTCACAAAAAGAAAAAAAAAAGAAAAACTTAAAAGTAGTACAGTATTTTATTAATACAAATGTATTCTGAAAAGAGAAAATTTTTATCATTTTCTTATGATAAGGCCAATCAGAATAGTGAGACAAAAAGAATACAAAAATAGTGAGTCCAGGGAACAGATGACCATTTGAATTTTATGTTTGTTTGAGATTCCAGTTTAGTTCTGTATTATGTTTTCCCCAAACTTGATTCACCCTGATACATAATTGCTAATGGTGACAGCTTAATTTTTTCTTAACTGCTTCATTATAATCACAGGATATTCCTCAGTTAAGCAAAAATGACAGGAGAACCTTTCCTCTCAGGGCTGCACAAAAATCAGTGTGAGCTGGCCAAGGGTTGAATGTGCTGCAGTCTCCAAAGTGGTAACATGCGGTCTGTAACACAGTTGGATGTCTGCGTTCCTTTGGTATTACTATTTAAAAGTTTCACTTTTTGTTTTTATTTTTTTGAGACAGGGTCTCACTCTGTCGCCCAGGCTGGAGTACAGTGGTGCAATCTCGGCTCACTGCAAATTCCACCTCCCCGGCTCAAGCGATCCTCCCACCTCAGCCTCCCAAGTAGCTGGGAATACAGGTACATGCCACCATGCCTGGATAATTTTTGTATTTTTTGTAGAGATGGGGTGTCGGTATGTTGCTGAGGCTGGTCTCAAACTCGTGGGCTCAAGGGATCCATCCTCCTCAGCCTCCCAAAGTGCTGGGATTACCATGCCTGGCCTAAAAAGTTCACTTTAAATAACAAGTCTTGGGCCGAGCACAGTGGCTCACATCTGTAATCGCAGCACTTTGGGAGGCTGAGGCGGGAGGATTGCTTGAGCCCAAGAGTTCAAGACTAGTTTGGGCAACATGGTGAAACGCCGTTTCTACAAAAAATACAAAAAAAATTAGCCGGACATGGTGGTGCAAGCCTGTAGTCCCAGCTCTTCTGGAGGCTGAGGTGGGAGGATCACCTGAGCCCAGGAGGTAGAGGCTACAGTGAGCAGTGATTGCACTACTGCACTGCAGCCTGGATGACAGAGTGAGACCCTGTCTCAATAAATAAATAAATTACATGACTTAAACAGCTACAGAGCCACTAACATGGCCTCAAATTCTGCAGAACAGAACCTAAGGAAACCATTGCCCTAGGATTTGACTTTCTCCAAGAGAAGCAGTGGCTGTAATCTGGGGTAGGCAAAGAGAAAAAACACAAGACTTCGGGGCTGGTGTGGAACTCACAGAAACTGGAGAACTGAACTGAAGAAATAGTTCACAACTCCACACAGAACTGCAGACTCACCCGGGCGCAGTGGCTCACACCTGTAATCCCGGCATTTGGGAGGCCGAGGCGGGTGGATCACCTGAGGTCAGGAGTTCGAGACCAGCTTGGCCAACATGGTGAAACCCCATCTCTACTAAAAATTACAAAAATTAGCCAGGCATGGTGGCATGTGCCTATAGTCCCAGATATTCTGGAGGCTGAGGCAGGAGAATCACCTGAACCCAGGAGGCAGAAGTTACAGTGAGCCGAGATCCCGCCACTGCACTCTAGCCTGGGCAACAAGAGTGAAACTCTGTCTCAAAAAAAAAAGAAAAAAAGAATTGCAGACTCATCAGCAGGTAGAGGCCTGGAGCCACATGGTTCAGTCCCCTGCCTCTGGGCCTGTGTGGGGACAGCCTCACCCTTAAGCTAGTCCCTTCTCCCCTTTGCAGACGAGATGCAGCGACTGTGTGTGTATGCGCTGATCTTTGCACTGGCTCTGGCCGCCTTCTCTGAAGCTTCTTGGAAGCCCCGCTCCCAGCAGCCAGATGCACCCTTAGGTACAGGGGCCAACAGGGACCTGGAGCTACCCTGGCTGGACCAGCAGGGCCCAGCCTCTCACCACCGAAGGCAGCTGGGACCCCAGGGTCCCCCACACCTCGTGGCAGGTAGGAGCTGCTGACTGCCCTGCTTGCCTCACTTAGCCAGGTCTGGCCAAGGTCTCCCCAGACTGGCCCTGACTTCGGTTCCTGGAACGTAGGCATCCTTCCCCCATTCTCGCCTCTCTCACCTCCTCAGACCCGTCCAAGAAGCAGGGACCATGGCTAGAGGAAGAAGAAGAAGCCTATGGATGGATGGACTTCGGTCGCCGCAGTGCTGAGGATGAGAACCAACAACCCTAGAACCAAGCTTCAGAGCCCAGCCACCTCCCGCTCCACCCCAGCCCTGTCCCCTGAAAAACTAATCAAAAATAAACTAGTTTCCAGTGGATCAATGGACTGTGTCAGTGCTGTAGGGCAGAGGAGGGGGACTCATTTGGGGGTGAAGTTGTGGCAGGGAGAAGAGCTGAGTGCCTCTTAGGGGCAGGGACCCTGGCTGATTCTTCTTAGGTCCCCCAGAGCCCCACATTGAACAAGAATCCACAGGTGTGGGCGGGATAATAGACGGTAGGGTTCATAGCCAGAGTAACATTTTTTTATTTTTATTTTATTTTATTTTTGAGACGGAGTTTCGCTCTTGTGGCCCAGGCTGGAGTGCAATAATGAGACCTCGGCTCACTGCAACCTCTGCCTCCTAGGTTCAAGCGATTCTCCTGCCTCAGCCTCCCAAGTAGCTGGGATTACAGGTGCCCACCACCACACTTGGCTAATCTTTTTGTATTTTTAGTGGGGACAGGGTTTCACCATGTCAGCCAGGCTGGTCTTTTTTTTTTTTTGAGACAGAGTCTCGCTGTCGCCCAGGCTGGAGTGCAATGGTGGGATCTCGGCTCACTGCAGGCTCCGCCCCCCGGGGTTCACGCCATTCTTCTGCCTCAGCCTCCCGAGTAGCTGGGACTACAGGCGCACGCCACCTCGCCCGGCTAATTTTTTGTATTTTTTTAGTAGAGACGGGGTTTCACTGTGTTAGCCAGGATGGTCTCGATCTCCTGACCTCGTGATCCGCCCGCCTCGGCCTCCCAAAGTGCTGGGATTACAGGCATGAGCCACCGTGCCCAGCCTCAGAGTAAGCTTTTTAAAAGATAAACCATGTCACTCTCGGTTTTAATCTTGCAATGTTTCCCAATGCACTTAGAATACAACCTGAACTCCCTGCCACAGCCCTGAGAGCTAGCCCCGAGGGTCTCCTCCCACTGTGCGCCACGTGGCTTCCTTCTCTTTGTCCTCTAGGTCCTTTCCCTTACACAGACATGCCATGTTCTCTCTTGCTCAGGGCCTCCGACCTTGTCGTTCCCTGTGCCTGCAACGCTCTTCCCCAGGCACGAATATGGTGGGCTCCCCTTTCCTCCTTAGCTCTTGGGTGAAATGCCTCTTTCTGAGAGACCTACCCTTTCTGCTCCTCACCCTTCACACATAGACCCAGTTATTCTCTACCACAGGGTCAAATAAAAGAGAAAAAAATCAAGCTTTTAAAAGAATGAATGCTAGTTGTATTCAGAAGTCCTACCAAGGACTATAGATTGAAGCCTCCAGCCCAGGAGCAGGCTCTGGCACAATGTTTCAGCCCACTGCTTATATACAGCTGGGGGCTGAAGGCGGAGGTTCCGTATGTGCAAAATCCCATCAGACTTGCTCACAATTACATGACAGCAGAATCACAGCAAGGTTTGGGTCCTAGATCACAGAGGCATCATCACTAACCTCGTCAGATGTCATCTTGGAAATGTTCTATGTCGGAAAAGCCAAGGACTAGGATTGTTTCTCTTTTAAGAAATGTGAAGACTCAAGCCGGGCGCAGTGGCTCACGGCTGTAATCCCAGCACTTTGGGAGGTCAAGGAGGGTGGATCACTTTAGGTCAGGTGTTCGAGACCAGCCTGGCCAACAAGGTGAAACCCCTTCTCTACTAAAAACACAAAAATCAGCCAGGCAAGTGCCTGTAGTCCCAGCTACTCGGGAGGCTGAGGCAGGAGAATTGCCTGAACCCGGAAGGCAGAGGTTGCAGTGAGCTGAGATCGCGCCACGGCACTCCAGCCTGGGCAACAAGAGCAAGACCCTCTCTCAAAGAAAAAAAAAGAAGAAGAAGAAGAAGAAAAGAAACGTAGTGACTTAGCCAAGAGACATGGGGGGGCCTCAGGCTCTCTACTGTGCTGTCTGCAAAGCATCTTTCCAGAGGGCTGCACGTCTGTCTGTAGTCACAGAGTCAGGGGCTTTGTGAAACTATGCCGACAAGCAGAAAGGAGCAAACACGGCTTCTTAATGTTTGTTGCTTTGTCTCACAATAGCAGAATATTTTCTTTAGAACACACTTCACAATCTGTAGTTGTTTTGTTTGCCAGTTTATTGTCTGCCTCTGGCGAAACAGGAAACTGGGAGCGTGACAAGTCCCTCCTCCCTTCTGTATCCCCGGTGGCAAGAATAGGAGGAACCCAATAAATATTTGTAAATAATTGCCCATGAGTGGCTGGTGCAGACATTGCTGGTGTCTCACCCCATTCCATCATTGTTCTTGTGCCTGCTGAAGCCGTTACCTTGAGTTACCCTCCACCTGAGGGCTGTAGGGGAGGGAAAGTGTTTTTTTTAACCCATCTTAGGTCCATGGCTGGGGCTCTGTAATAAAAGACAGATTACAAGAGAAAAGCAAACAAGTTTATTAACATGTGTATCACACATTTAACACACAGTGTACCCAGAGATGAGTAACTCAGAGAGGTAGCTTAGAATTCAGGCTCACACTGTCTACGGCCATACCACCCTGAACGCGCCCTGATCTTGGAAACTAAGCACGGTGGGGCCTGGTTAGTACTCAGATGGGAGAATTCAGGCTCACAGAGCATCTTCAACAAAGAACAATACATTTGTAGGCAAGATAAAGGACAGCAGTTTTAAGACTTCCAAGGGTGGCTAACTGTGTGTGGGAAACAGCTTTCTGCCCATGGGAGCTGAGCCCTGTCCCCTCTCAGGGCTGGGTCTGGTAGCCAGTGGGCCTCCCCCAGCTTCTCCTGCCCCCTGGGCTGCCATGTGACCCACATCCAGCAGTCACAGCTCTTGTGCCAGCTGCAGAACAAGGGCTGGGGTTCCTACCGCCTGTCCCAGAAGAGGGCTGAGGTCCAGGCCCCCAAGCTCCAGCCTAGGTTGGACTTCCAAGGGTGGCTAACCGTGCATGGGAAAGCAGCTATATGGAAAACGAATGGTAAATAAAGGCTAGTGAGTCAAGTTTGTTATGTAGATTGCACTGGTGCCACTCCAGGCTGAAAGGGGTCTAAAGCTGTCTCCGACTTGTTCCAGACATTATGGAAGGAAAACATCCTATGTAAATGAAATTGTCATTCTGTGTCCTCCCACCACAGCAGAAGATGTGTCCTTCCGTTGAGTGAGGGTAACCTTAACGTCCACCAAGGATACTTTGAGAAAGTCTATGAGGAGCAAGCTTCAGTCCCACGGTTTCAGACTATTTATTCTGTGAACACAAGAGTATTGGTTAATTATGTTCTCAGCTCTCCTCGCTGTTGTAAGTGTGCACTTGTTGCAAGTAACTTATATTTTTTTATTTGAATGTATTTTATTTTTTTGAGACAGAGTTTTGCTCTGTCACCCAGGCTGGAGTGCAGTAGTGCCATCTCAGCTCACTGCAACCTCCACCTCCCAGGTTCAAGCGATTCTCCTGCCTTGGCCTCCCAAGTAGCTGGGATTATAGGTGGGCACTACCACGCCAGGCTAACTTTTGTAATTTTTAGTAGAGATGGGATTTCAGCATGTTGGCCAAGCTGGTCTTAAACTCCTGACCCCGTGATCCACCCGCCTCGGCCTCCCAAAGTGCTGGGATTCTGGGTGTGAGCCGCCGCACCCAGGCTGAATGTATTTTAAAGCAGTAGATAGAATAACAAAGGAATATGAAAACCATGGATTGAATGGACCATTTTATGTATTCAAAGAGAGAAGCCACCATCATTGCCAGAAATACCACGTAAAAATTGGCAATTTGGCCAGGCGCGGTGGCTCACGTCTGTAATCCCAGCACTTTGGGAAGCCGAGGCAGGCGGATCACCTGAGGTCGGAGTTCGAGACCAGCCTGACCAATATGGTGAAACCCTGTCTCTACTAAAAATACAAAAATTAACTGGGCATGGTGTTGTGCACCTGTAATCCCAACTACTCAGGAGGCTGAGACAGGAGAATTGATTGAGCCCGGGAGGCAGAGGTTGCAGTGAGCTGAGATCACGCCATTGCACTCCAGCCTGGGAGACAGGGCGAGACTCTGTCTCAAAAAAAAAAAAAAAGGCAATTTGGAGATTGCAGTATTTAGTAAATAAATAAACGATCAACATTGTGCAACCACTACCAAAAAGTGTATTGTAATGCATCAAAAATCAACATTTTATTCACTGAGTATCAATAAAATAAGTCCAAATTATGGAAACCAAAAAAATAATAAAAAATAAAGTTGTCTCCAGATATTTAACTTTTTTTTTTTTTTTTTGAGATGGAGTCTCAATCTGTTGCCCAGGCTGGAGTGCAGTGGCACGATCTTGGCTCACTACAAGCTCTGCCTCCCGGGTTCACGCTATTCTCCTGCCTCAGCATCCCAAATAGCTGGGATTACAGGCGCCCACCACCAAGCCCGGCTAATTTTTTGTATTTTTAGTAAAGGCAGGGTTTCACCGTGTTAGCCAGGATGGTCTCGATCTCCTGACCTCGTGATCCACCCGCCTCGGCCTCCCAAAGTGCTGGGATTACAGGCGTGAGCCACGGCGCCCAGCTTTTTTTTTTTTTTTTTGACACAGAGTTTCGCTCTTGTTGCCCAGGCTGGAGTGCAATGGGGCAATCTCGGCTCACTGCAACCTCCATCTCCCAGGTTCAAGTGATTCTTTTGCCTCAGCCTCCCAAGTAGCTGGGATTACAGGCATGTGCCACCACATCCGGCTAATTTTGTATTTTTAGCAGAGACAGGGTTTCTCCATGTTGCTCAGGCTGGTCTCGAACTCCCGACCTCAGGTGATCTGCCCACCTTGGCCTCCCAAAGTGTTAGGATTACAGGCATGAGCCACCGTGCCCAGCCCAGAGATTTAACTTTCATCCTTCCTGGTAGATGGACACAGTTGAAAATGTATGTCCTGCTTTTATGCAAATAAGAGGGCAGGGAGCTTTTCTTGTATCTGCTTCTTCTCAATTGCCTTCAGCTCAAAACAGTCCCTACGCCAAAGTGGCGTATTTGGAGGTAACACATTCTAGTTTCCCTCAGGGCCAAGTGCAGGGCAGTTAAATGCCTCCAGAAGCATCTCTCAGTGTCAGATGACAGTTAGAGGATAAATACCCCAGCTCCCCCCGCCAAGGGGTGGGATAACTCTGAGATATATTCTTTTTTTTCCTTGAGACAGAGTTTCACTCTTATTGCCCAGGCTGGGGTGCAATGGTGCAATCTTGGCTCACCGCAACCTCCACCTCCTGGGTTCAAGCTATTCTCCTGCCTCAGCCTCCCGAGTAGCTGAGATTACAGGCATGTGTGCCACCACGCCCGGCTAATTTTGTACCTTTAGTAGAGATGGGGGTTTCGTCCATTGGTCAGGCTGGTCTCGAACTCCTGACCTCAGGTGATCCACCTGCCTCACCCTCCCAATGTGCTGGGATTACAGGTGTGAGCCACCTCGCCCAGGCTACTCTGAGATCTATTCTACTGTCCCCCCGAGTTCCCAGCAGGACTGAGACCTGGTTAGCCACAGCAATAGCCTTCTCAATGATATTCTTTTGGCAGGGGGGCCACAAAGTGTGTTTTATTTTTACTATTCATATAAATAATTTTCTATAATAACCTAGAGAAAACCAGAGAATTTGGCAGTCCCATTTGCGGGTCCCCTCAGAGACCCACAGGCCAGTGGCATCAGTGCAAGGTGCCCAGGTTCACAGAGCAGCTTGTGGCTTGCATCCACCTTGCAGGTTGCTTTTCTTCCACATCACCACTGGGGGCTTGAAGATAACAGGGGCAGGGAATCCTCCAGATTTTAGGAAATTTCACTGCTTCTCCTGCTCAGCGGTCTCTGGTCCACAAGGTGTTCTCCTGCATCTTCGTTTCCTTCAAAGCTTTATCAAAGCTGGCAATTTCCCGCATGTCTGGTTTGTCTGTCATTTTCTTTTCTCTTTTTTTGAGACAGGTCTTACTCTGTCACCCAGGTTGGAGCACAGTGGTGCAACCTCAGCTCACTGCAACCTCTGCCTTCCAAGCTCAAGTGATCCTCTCACCTCAGCCTCCCAAGTAGCTGGGATTACAGGGGCCCGCCGCCATGCCCGGCCAATTTTTTTTGTATTTTTAGTAGAGACAGGGTTTCACCATGTTGACCAGGCTGGTCTCGAACTCCTGACCTCAAGTGATCCGCCCACTTCAGCCTCCCAAAGTGCTGGGATTACAGGCATGAGCCACCACGCCTGGCCTCCCCCAGATATTTTCTCGTGTTTTCAGATGGAGTCTCACTCTGTTGTTACCCAGACTGGAGTGCAGTGGCATGATCTCCGCTCACTGCAACCTCTGCCTTCTGGGTTCAAGTGATCCTCCTGCCTCAGCCTCCCAAGTAGCTGGGATTATAGGCGCCCACCACCACGCCCAGCTAATTTTTGTATTTTTAGTAGAAACGGGGTTTCACCATGTTGGCCAGGCTGGTATCAAACTCCTGACCTCAAGTGATCCACCAACCTCGGCCTCCCAAAGTGCTAGGATTACAGGCATGAGCCACTGCACCCAGCCTCCCCCAAATATTTTCTATCTGTGGTTGGTTAAGTCCACGGATGCAAAGCCCGAGGATACAGAGGGCGACTATACTTGTTCCTAAACCCTGTTCCAGGTCTGCTCTGGGGACTTCACCCTAAGACAGTGGGTGACTCTCTTCCATCCTATCTTTCACAGCCAGGCCACTGAGTCAGTCTCTGGGGTGAAAGGATCAGGGAAGCATGAGCTCAAATCCTAGCTCCACACCAGCCATGATCTGCTGGTGAGAGCATCACTTAACCTACTCTGGCCCGAGTTTCTCCATCTGACAGACACTTATCACATCACCCACCGCCCTCCAGGAGCTGCTGCTGTGATTAAACAGTGTATTTAATACGAGTCCTTGGCATATCCTTCAATATTAGCATTCACCCTTTCTCCACAACTTCGCCCTGCCAAGTGCACATGCACATGCCTGCACACACACACTCCCTAGGAGAGACAGCTGGAGGCTGGGCCAGGAGCGCATAGATCCTTTATTTCCTGGACCACACGCACATAGGCTGACAAGCAATAGGAGATTGAGAGGTGCTGTGTGGAGGGGGGCAGGCACCCGCGGGAGGCCTGAGTCCCAGCCCCCAGCTATTGAGGAACAAAGGTGTGGGAGAGGGCGGAACATGGAAGAGGAAGCCAGGGGCAGGAAGGGGGGTCAAGAGGGAGGGGAGAGGGGCTGGGCCATGGGTGGGAGCCTGGACACCCCCAGGCCACTGGCAGAAGAGGGAGGGAGGGAGGGAGGGAGAGGAGACACACCACTGGACAGAGGGGCCCTCACCCACCCACACACAGAGACACTTGTGGTTACAAACAGTAAGTAGGGACTGAGAAGAAAGGATGAAGAACAGGGAAGACGGCCAGGTCCCTCAAGTCAACAAGAACCGGAGTGGCCACTGCTAGCATGGGCGTCAAGGGGTGAGAGGCACATTGTTGGGAGGGCGCTCACAACCTACCAGTGGAAGCTGGGCCCTGTTCCCCACTCAGAGCTGGGTCTGGTAGCCAGTGGGCCTCTCCCGGGCTTCTCCCGCTCCTTGGGCTGCCTTGTGACCCAGGCCTGGCAGCCACAGCTTTTGCACCAACTGCAGAGCGAGGGCCAGGGTTCCTACCGCCTGTCCCTGAAGAGGGTGGAGGCGCGGGTCCCCAAGCTCCAGCCCAGGTCCATGAACACAGAGGGTGGGCTGGTGACAGATACAGGGTCCCATTTCAGAGGATGGGAAGGAGGGTCTGTGGGTGTGGGGCTTGGCCAGGCAGCAGAAGGAGGGGCCTCAAGCTGTCTGTGGGGCCTCTGCAGGCTGCTGGGGAACAGCAAAGCCTAGAAGAGAAGCAGGTGGATGTGAACTGGGGCATTGATGACCACAGGCCTGCCTGGGTGGTGGGCAGGGGTCTGGTCAACTATATCGGAAGGACACGGAAAGTCCTGATAATTATGCAGGTTGCCCCCTGCATGCACCATGAAGGTCATGGTTCAGTTTATAACCTGCACAAGCTTACGTAACAGGCCTGCTGAAGCCAGTGCTATTCCACCCTGCAGTGACCAAAGGGCCATGAGAATGGGGACAGGCTGGGGCGGGTACCAGGACAGAACTAGAGTGGAGGGATGGGCCAGTGAAGGTGCTACAGCACAGGAGTGGACAGGCTCAGATCTACCCCTCGCTGTGTGGCCCCGAACAAGTGTCCTTAGCCCTCTGAGCCTCACCCTCCTCACCTAATCAATGGGGACACATCTCCTGCCATAGGGAGTGAGGCTGATGGGAGCTGACTACATATACATTGCACGTGCAATGGCTGCTGTGCATGAGTGTCATGAGGTCATCTTTCATGTCCCATGACTCCCTAAAGAGGCAGGGCTCACAAGACCGGCAGTCAGCAGGTGCAGCTCCCAGACTTTGGGGTTTCTGGCTGGGGAGAGGAGACCCTGTTCCACCCCCTAGCCCACCTTCCAATTCACCCAGGGGACTGGTCCAACTGTGGCCCTTGCTGGTGGAGGCCTTTGTCCCTGTAGCCTGGGCAGCCCCAGAAGGCCTCTCTTCCTCCCAGGCCGTGGGAGGGTGGCTGGCCCTGCCCTCCAGCCTGGGTCAGCCCCCGGGCTGCTCCACAATTCCCCCCACCCACCCCCTAATTTGTTTTGACTGCTGCTGCCACTGCTGCAGGGTTGGAGAGCCTGGGGGATAGAGGAGGCAGGGGGCAGGGGAAGCAGGTGGGCAGAGATGGGAAGCTGAGGCGCAGTGTGGGGGTACAGTCCCAGCCCTGACCCCCAGCACAGCCCCCAGGAGAAAAGTGGATGGAGATCTGGAATCCTAAGCAAATGCCACATAACTGAGCACTGGCGCTACAGTTCCCACTGAAGGGGATCGGAGGTGCCTATGCAAATGATATGCAAAGTCCGTGCAAATCAGCACACCAGGTAGGGCCAGGCTGGGGAGCTGAGCACTCGGGGAGCTTATCCACCCTCTCTTTTCATTGGCACGACGATCTGCAGCTTGTCCCGCTGGCATCAGGGAGGCCCCCGTGGGGTCACTCACCTTTCTGGAGCATCTTCCACCTCAGCTGCCACCTGTAATGGGCATCCTGCCAGTTGGCCAGCTGCTGGAAGACATACTTCATGTCCAGATGTGAAGGGCCCAAGCTGCTGGCCTCCAGGGCTGACGTCACCACATTCATCCACGTTGCCTCATCCAGCTCCAGTTCCACTTCCTCCCAACCCTCAATCTCCTCCGACACCAGCTCTGCCTCTTCCATCACCCCTTCCTCAGCCGGCACCTTCTCGGCAGCCCCCAGCTCACCTTCGGGCACCAACTCCTCCGCAGGCGTGAAATCTTCCCCCCGCATAATATCCGCTGCCAGCATCAACCCTTCCTCAGCCTCAAACCCTTGCACCTGCTCTCGATCCTCACTGTAGCGAAAATCATACCTGGGCGGGAGATAGCGACATCTTTTGAGGGGCTGGAAAGTCCAATCCCCCAGGCCCATCCCCACCCCTGTCTCCACACAGACCCTGATGGTTCCTCCCGGTTCTGTCCCAGCCAGGGGAGAGGGGAGCTGGGTACCAGCTCCAAGGCTTCAAACACCCAGCCCATCCCCCTGGTAGGAGGGAGGGAAATGGTCACCAACACTGCATAGGCCCCACCTTCCTTTATGTCCCTGACCCTGCACAGAAGACACCAACAGGGCTAACACTCCCTTCTGCCTCCCTCCTGCATGATTTAACCTTCATAGCACCCCCCACAGCTACCTGCCATAGGAACAAATCCATTCTAGACAGGCTCAGACAGGTCAAATGACTTGCCCAAGGACACACGGTCAGGAAAGGGACCACGCTGGGCCTTAGTCCCAGGTGTTCCCAGCTCCTAAGCCAGTGCCTGTCACCTCTCAGCCCCTGGTCAGGTGAAGAGAAAGCTTCAGTCCCCACACAGAGCTGCCTAGAATCAGACAGCCACCCAGGGGGCAAGATTTGAAGGAAAAGGGGGACAGCTCCTTCCCAGAACAGTTCTCAGCTCAGCCAGCGGAGACAGCGGGGCCTTCTCCGGAGTTGCAGGCTGGCAGAACCAGAGGCAGGTGGCTGTCTGGCTACTGAAAGCTGAGGGCAGGTGATGGGGGAGCCCCTGGCAGGCTGACCTTAGGCTGGACGTGTCCCCTCTGGGCATCTCATAATTCCTTCAAAGAGAAAAGGACCTTCATTATGAGACAATGGAAGCCGAAACTGCAGTCCCTGGGGCTCGGTCAAGCTGAAGAACCTTAGGCAGTGGCTCACACCTGTAATCCCAGCACTTTGGGAAGCCGAGGTGGGCAGATCACCTGAGATCAGGAGTTCAAGACCAGCCTAGCCAACATGGTGAAACCCTGTCTCTACTAAAAATACAAAAATTAGCTGGGCTTGGCCAGGTGCAATGGCTCACGCCTGTAATCCCAATACTTTGAGAGGCCCAGGCGGGTGGATCACAAGGTCAGGAGTTCGAGACCAGCCTGGCCAACATCTCTACTGGCCCATATCTACTAAAAATACAAAAATTAGCCAGGCGTGGTGATGGGCACCTGTAGTCCCAGCTACTCAGGAGGCTGAGGCAGGAGAATCGCTTGAACCCAGGAGGCGGAGGCTGCAGTAAGCCGAGATCACGCCAACCTGGACAACAAAACGAGACTCCATCTCAAAAAAAAAAAAAAAATTAGCCAGGCTCGTGCCTGTAGTCCCAACTACTTGGAAGGCTGAGGCAGGAGACTCGCTTGAACCCAGGAGATGGAGGTTGCACTGAGCCACGATCTCGCCATTGCACTCCAGGCCAGGTGACAGAGTGAGACTTGTCTCAAAAAAAAAAAAAAAAAAAAAAAGAACCTCAGGCTGGGCATGGTAGCTCACGCCAGTAATCCCAGCATTTTGGGAGGCTGAGGCGGGCAGATCACTTGAGGTCAGGAGTTCGAGACCAGCCTGACCAACATGGTAAAACCCTGTCTCTACTAAAAATACAAAAAATTAGCCAGGCATAGTGGTGCGCGCCTGTAATCCCAGCTACTCAGGAGGCTGAGGCAGGAGAGTTGCTTGAACCTGGGAGGCAGAGGTTGCAGTGAGCCAAGATCATGCCATTGCACTCCAGCCTGGGTGACAGAGCAAGACTCCGTCTCAAAAAAAAAAAAAAAGTACCTCAGGGGGAAGTGATGGGTCCATATTCATAGAGAAGCAATGAGTGGAGGGGCTGACGCAGTGAACGAGGCGGGTATAGGGAAGCGTGGAAGGTCAGAGTATGAGGGCAAACCTCCTCCCCACTACAGGAAAGGCCATGGCCTACGGGGCAGGGGAGGGCCCCAGCCACGCACCTTTCCATAAAATACACAGGGTCAGAGATCATCCTCCTTAGAGACGTTCTGAGCTCCTCAGCCAGCGTCTCCTGGAAACCAGGAAGAGTCTCCTATGGTGGGGAGAATAGACGTTACCAGAGGACCCCCACAGAACCCCCACCCATAGGCTCAGGCACAGAACGGAACTGGGATCTCAATCAGCCACCAAGGCTGAGACACAGGCACAGACGTAGAAAAGTGGGCAGCCAGGGGAGGGTCCTCACCAAAGGCACGCTGTACGGGTAATGGGTGGCAGACCCAGTGGACACTGGGGGTTGCTGGCGGAGGGTCTTCACCTCCTCCTGCGTCTCAATCAGCATGCCCCCACAATCCATGTACTTCTCCCGCAGGTCCTGCAGCTGGGAACCCACCCACAGGCTCTGCTGGGACCCAGGCACACCCAGTCCAGCACTCCTGCCTATCTGCTCTCAGGCTGAGGCCAGAGGCCCAGGTTCTGGACTCTGAGTGTCATGTGGGGGACCCAGGGCAGGTCCCTGCACTCCACACCACTCAGACCTTGATGGAACTGTCACCTGCTGGGCTGTGCCAGGCATGGAGGGGGTGGAAAGGGACAAGACTCAGTTCCTGCTAGTACTCTCCAGAGTCAGGTAGCTGCCAAGGGACTGGGCTCCCCACTCTGGGCCAGCGGTTCTCCAGGGTAGGGGCAGGAGCCGGCAGGGAGACTCACCTCTTCCTGGAGCTGCATCTGGATTTCCTTCTCTGAAGCCAGCTGCTTCTGCAACTTTTCAGTCTCAGCCCCATACTGGAAGGACCCAAAACCAGTGAACCCCTATCTGAGGCCTACCCACTCGGGGCACCCCCTTCTTCCAGCAAGTCTTCCCAGGCGCATCAGTGAGTCCTTGGCAGTCCATGAAGTGAGAAGTCACACGGAAGGAGGGCAAAGAAGGCAGAGGAGTCACACAGCCTGGTTCCTAGAAGACTCCAGGACCCTCTCTGGGCCTTGGTCTCCTCCTTAAGACAACAAGGGGTCAAGATAAGGGGCTCTCTGAGGTCTCCTCTGACTCTGACACACAAAGGGACCTTGGGCCTGGTGGAGCTAAGTGGAGGCAGGGAGAAGGAAGCTAGGGTCCCATGGGGCCACGACAAGAGGGTTCCACACACACCCGACTCATCGTCCGGCAGCGCTGCTGCAGCTTCAGCACCTGGGCCTGCAGCCGAGCGACCTCCTGCTGCTGCCATTCATAGTTTTCCAGCCTGAGCACCAGCACCTCTGACAGCTCAGCCATCTGCTGGCTGGCCTCCACTGGGGAAGGCAGAGGACAGGTCAAGCCCTGGCTCCCCTGGCCTTCGGGGACCAGCTCTGGCCCTCCCAGATGCCTCTGTCTGCCCCACCCTCGGCTGCTGCGCTGTGCCAGCAGGTCCCACAGGGCTTTGCAGTCCTCACTCTGGTCTTCAAGAAATGTTCATTGACTGATACTGAGCAGGGCACCGGGGTGAGTGGTCAATAAGACCCAGCCGCCACACTGAGGTAAAGTTGGTGGGGAGACAGACCACAATCACGCACCATACAGGCCATGATGGGCCAATGTCAAGGGTGTATGGGGCAGGGGCATCACAGCTACGGCACCCAACCCGACCTGCAAGGTATAGGAAGGATTCCTGGAGAAAGGAACCACTAAGCTAAGACCACAGGGCAAGTGAAGCTCAGCCAGGCAAAGAAGGAAAAACATGGGCCCAGGCTGACTGGAAAGGCCCAGAGGCCATCATAAGACACTGGGAGGGGGAGGGCCCAGAACAGTGCACAGGGGCCAGACCACAATGGTGGGCAAGGGGGTGGGGTTTATTCTTTGGCCAATGGAAAGCTATTTGGGAGTTTTAGGTACAATAATGACGTGGTCAGACTTGGGTTTGTTGGTTTATTTATTTATTTGAGACTGAATCTCTGTCGCCCAGGCAGGAGTACAATGGTGCAATCTTGGCTCACTGTAACTGCCTCCCAAGTTCAAGTGATTATCCTGCCTCAGCCTCCCGAGTAGCTGGGATTACAGGCGTGTGCCACCACTCCCGGTTAATTTTTGTATTTTTAGTAGAGACGGGGTTTCACCATGTTGGCCAGGCTGGTCTCAAACTCCTGACCTCAAGAGATCCACCTGCCTCTGCCTCCCAAAGTGAGCCACCGCACCCAGCTACTTATTTTTTAAGAAACGAGGTCTTGGGCCAGGCACAGTGGCTCACGCCTGTAATCTCAGCACTTTGAGAGGCCGAGGGGGGATGGATCACTTGAGGTCAGGAGTTCAACACCAGCCTGGCCAACATGGTGAAACCCCATCTCTACTAAAAATACAAAACTTGGCCGTGCGTGGTGGCGCATGCCTGTAATCCCAGCTACTCGGGAGGCTGAGGCAGGAGAATCGCTTAAACCCAGGAGGTGGAGGTTGCAGTGAGCAAAGACCACACCACTGCACTCCAGCCTGGGTTACAGAGGGAGCCTCCATCTCAAAAAAAAAAAAAAAAAAGGGAAATGAGGTCTTGGCCAGGCGCAGTGGCTCACATCTGTAATCCTAGCATTGTGGGAGGCCAAGACAGGCGGATCACTTGAAGTCAGGAATTCAAGACCAACCTGGCCAACATGGTGAAACTCCATCTCTACTAAAAATACAAAAATTAGCTGGGCACGGTGGCACGCGCCTGTAATCCTAGCTACTCAGGAGGCTGAGGCAGGAGAATCACTTGAACCTGGGAGGCGGAGGTTGCAGTGAGCCGAGATCACGCCATTGCTCTAGCCTGGGCGACAGTGAGACTCTGTCTCAAAAAAAAAAAAAAATTTTGCCAGGCGTGCGTGATGGCACACACCAGTAGTCCCAGCTACTCAGGAGGCTGAGGCAGGAGAATCACTTGAACCCAGGAGGCAGGGGTTGCAGTGAGCCAAGATGGCACCACTGTACTCCATCAAAAAAAAAAAAAAAAAAGAAAGAAATGAGGTCTTGCCAGGTTCCCAGGCTGGGGCTGGAGTACAGTGGCTATTCATAGGCACGATCCTATTACTGATCAGCATGGGAGTTTTGACCTGCTCTGTTTCTGACCTGAGCCAGTTCACCCCTCCTCGGGCAACCCAGTGGTACTCCACTCCCTGGACCATACTGACCCCATTGGCATAGTGTACTACAGCCCAGAATTCCCAGGCTCAACCAATCCTCCCACCTCAGCCTCCTGAGTAGCTGGGACCACAGGTGGGAGAGCCCCTGCACCTGGCCAGGTTTGGTTTTAGAAAACTCATTGAGGCTGTGTGCAGAAGTTCCTGGTAGGGCACGAGTAGAGGCAGTGCGACCAGTTAAGAGGTATCCTGGGCTAGAGGCAGTCAGACTGGGGAGGGGGAAAAAGACTTAAGCCATTCCTAGGAGGTAAAAGCAACAGAGCTTGGGGACTGGTTCCTACTCCAGTAGCCCGGGGACCAGTGGGGCCATTCAGGGAGTTGCAGAACCCGGCAGGAAGGAAGGAAGGTCAGGTCTGGGGTAAAGGGAACAGCAGGAGTTCAGCTGTTGCCACTTTGCGTCTGCATCTCACCAGCTACACTTGAACTCCTCAGGCACAAACACTGCTCCTCACTCATCTTCATAAACACACATCACCTAGGACAATTCCAGGCACAGCCACTGCCCCGTGCATCACTCTGAACTGTCCCAACCCTGGGTGCCTGGTCTCTGGCAGCTCATGGCTCCCTCTTGCCTGCCCCAAATAAGAGGAGGCAGGCTTGGAGGAGACCCACCACTTTTTTTTTTTTTTTTTTTTTTTGCGATGGAGTCTTGCTCTATCGCCCAGGCTGGGGTGCAGTGGCGCGATCTAGGCTCACTGCAAACTCTGCCTCCCAGGTTCAAGCAATTCTCCCACCTCAACCTCCCAAGGAGCTGGGACTACAGGCTTGTGCCACCGCGTCTGGCTAATTTTTGTATTTTTAGTAGAGACAGGGTTTTTCCATGTTGGCCAGGCTGGTCCCAAACTCCTGACCTCAGGTGATCCGCCCGCCTCAGCCTCCCAAAGTGTTGGGATTACAGGCGTGAGCCACCGTGCCTGGCCTGAGACTCACAAATTCTGTATAGCTCTGTATAGTTTGCACAAAGTACTTCCTCAGCTGTTGACACTCTTAATCTTCATAAACCCTGGAGAGATCAGTGGGGCTGAGAAAAGTAATCCCCATTCTAAAGACAAAGGTTCAGAGAGGTCAAGGAACGTGTCCAAGTTCACACAGCTAGGAGTGCCAGATCTGGGACTTGAACTTGGATCTCCATACTCTGCATCTTGAGTTCTTTTCTCTGCTCCTTGGGACAACCCCTCAACCCCAAGTGACAACATTACATACAAAACTGCTCCACACACTCCAGAATGAGCATCTGTTCCTCATCCTCAAGGGTGTCGAATTGAGAGGCCTGGAGGGAGGCAAAGAGGAAAGGACAGGGAAGTCAACACCCTCCGCTAGCAAGGACACCCTCCTCCCCCCATTCTGACCTCTTCTCTCAGCTGATGATTCTCCTCCTCCAGCAGCCTCAGCTTCTCCTGCAAGGCTTCCAGCTGTGGGCAGTGGTGCTGGTGCAGCAATGCCTCCTGCGAAATCCTAGGGGAGGGAGGAATGGGAGTCAGGGTGCAGGGACTGAGCCTCCCCACCAGGGCTAAGGGCAGTGTTCTCAATTAGTTCCAGCAACCCTGCTGGCAAGCACATCACCTGTGTCCCTCTTAACAAATGAGGAAATTGAGGCGCAGAGAAAGGACTCGCAGGTGCAAAGGCAAGAACTCACAGCTTAGGGGCAACACAGGGATGAGCATGCTGCTGGTCTTCCTCTGCTTCCTCTTCTTCCTGTTCCTCTTCTGCCTCCTCTTCTTCCTCCTCCTCTTCTTCATCCTCATCCTCCTCATCAGAATCTGAGTAGAGCTGGAGGAGGTCATCCCGCAAGTTCACCTGGTGTCTGAGGTGTAAAATCTGGCAGGAAGAGAGAGGAGCCATGGGTTGGGAGTGGGCAGGGACAGGAGAGGGTCCTGGCATGAGGCGGGTGTAGACTGGCCCCCTATCCTCTCCTCCCCACCCAGTTACCTCCTCCTTGGCTGAGCCCAGCAGGGCTTCCAGCTTGCTGTTCTCCTCCATCAAAACACTGTTCTGTTTCACCAGCGACTGGCCGATGCGAGCTGCAGTGTTCAGGTCCCTCTCTCTCTGCAGAAGAACCATCACCCATAGGTAATGCTCTCCCAGACAAGTGGGAGAAGCTGTGGGGGGAGACACAGGGGTCAGAGGGAGGCTAGGCCCCTAAGAGAACTCTCCCCATCCCCTAGTTCTCTAGGGTACCAGACCAGAGTCTGCCATTAACCCACTGTGGAACCTGGCTCAGTTTCCCCTTATGGAAAAAGAAGATCAGATCAGATTGGCTCTGAGAGCTCTTCCAGCCTGAACATCCCACATCGACCTGTCTTCCACAAGAAGGACCCTTACCTGGGTCCCCAGAGAGACTGCCAATCAGGAAATAAACAAGACCCCCACCCCTACAGGACAAAACTAGAATAAGGGCCTGCCTGGATCAGGAAGGCAGTACACACCTCCTCCAGCAAATATAACATCACTTTGACGTCTTCCTGGGTGATCTTTTTGACTGGCGGAGGTAAGTTAGGACACAGTGCTGCAGGAGGCGGCAGGTGGGGAGAAAAGGCCCAGCCACGTCAGGAAAAAGGAGCAGATGCTACCAGCAACCAGCTGTTTCCCGTCCTATCGTCAGTTCTCCAACAAGGGTCATCGGGAGAGAAGACTGGGCTCCCCTCCTGCCCCCCACATCCTCCCCTTACCCCTCAGCACTCAACACTCCCTTCCCTGCTCCCAGGGCCAAGTGGACGGGGTTTTTGGGGTTTTTTGTTTTGGTTTTTTTGGGTTTTTTTTGAGACAAAGTTTTGCTCTTGTCCCCCAGGCTGGAGTGCAATGGCGAGATCTCGGCTCACTGCAACGTCTGCTTCCAGATTCAAGCAATTCTCCTGCCTCAGCCTCCCAAGTAGCTGGGGTTATACATGCCCGCCACCACGCCCAGCTTATTTTTGTATTTTTAGTAGAGACGGGGTTTCACCATGTTGGCCAGGCTGGTCTCGAACTCCTGACCTCCTTATCCGCCCGCCTCGGCCTGCCAAAGTGCTGGCTGGGATTACAGGCGTGAGCCACAGCGCCCGGCCTTTTTTTTTTTTTTTTTTTTTTTTTAACCCCTGGAGGAGCCTGAGGTAAGGGGGTCACAGTCCTCCAGGCTCAGAAACTGGGCTCTGAGGACACCTGGGTCCCTGGCGTCTAGGAGAATGGAGACAGCCAGGGGAAGTACAGCCTCAGACTGGCTCATCACCCCCTACCCAGAAGGCAGTGCAATGGAGTCTCCTGGGTCATACAAACAGACGGAGCCACTCACCCTGCACCTGTTGCGTGTGCAGAGGGCAGGAGGAAGACTTCACCAGATTAGCCTCTAGGCCCAATCCAGAGATCGCTCCCGACCCGCAGGAGGATAGAAGGAGAGAGAACGGGCAGGAGAAGAGCGCGACCTTGCCCCCATACCCGCAACCAAAAAGTGGGCAAAACTTCCCCCTCCGCCCGCCCACCCCTCCATCGCACGCAAGCCCGGTCGGCCAGCGCAGGCTCAGAGAGCGCGGGGCAGCGCCCTCCCGCAGACCCCCGCCCCTCTCCTGGCACTGCGGTAGACCCAGGAGAGGGGCGCTGAGGGGGTGCAGATCTGCCGCAGCAAGAGGCGCATGGAAGTGGGTGGGCGAGCGCGCAGGCCCCAGGACCTGACTCACGGGCACAAACCAGGGGACAAGAGCGGAGGAGGAGATGGAGAAGGGGCGACCAGACAGACGCCGCAGTGACATGGCGGGGGTGGTGGACGGGTGACACTGAGTGCCAGAGGGGGCGGAGCGCCTGGACCCGATGGGGCCACTTCCTCCCTGGAGCTGCCCCAGTCCCCACCCCGTCCAGGACCCCGCGGGCCCGGTTTACCTTCCTCCAGCTCCCGAATAAAGGCGGCGCGCTCAGGGCCGGACACCCCGGGTCGCCGGCCTATGTAGGCGGCTGGCGTCTTCCAGATGCCGGCTGCCTTTCCAGTCCCCAGGCCAGTGGCCGGGGAACCAAACGGCCCTTGGAATACGAAGAGGGTCCACCGAGCGTCCGAATTGTCGGGCATAGACCGGACATCCCTTTGGATGGCCGAGAATGCGGACGGGCGCCGGGCTCCTGCCTTGGCTCCAGCCTTGGAGGCCGGGCGGGCTCCGGTGCGGGCTTCCGAGAGGAACTGGGATCCAGAGGCGGCTCGGGATCCTGCTCTCTGTCCAGTGCCCCGTGCCTGCGGCTGCGCAGAGGGCTCCGGAGCGGGACTGGCTGAGGGTGAAGGTGCACAAGTGAGTGCTGCTGGGTCCCCGGGTCCGAGCCCGGGTCCCGGCCGGCTCCCCGCGCAGCCCTGCCCTGACCCCTTCGGGCGCATCTCGAGTCCACTGTCCGCTGCTGCGGCGGTACCTTTATAACCTGCGCCAACCGCCGGGCCGGACCACGCGTAGGGGTGGGAGCTGCCGAGAAGCAACTAGTGGCAAGCGGGACTCAGAGCCGCGCGGGAGGGGAGCTACTGGTGACGGCACAGAGCACAGTAAGAAAAGGACGGCAAGAAGGGCGAGTGCAGGTTCCGGATGGCTCCGAGTTGGGATGGGAGCGAAAGATTTCTTCTCCCCTCTCCATCTCCGGAGAATGGTTCTGCCCAAAGCCGCGGCTGCCCCAGGACTCGCGGGTCCCTGGCTGGGGGCAGCCCCTCCCCGGCTGCCGCACCGGGGTTCGGGTGCCTTCCCTGGTGTAGAAGCTGCCAACCCAACGTTGTGCATACGGTCTGGGGTGGCCAGTGCATTAGGGCAGCGCTGCGTCTTTCCCGGTTGACTGGAGAGAGACATTCCAAACTCCAGTGCGCTTCCAACGTGCTGCAACCCTGCCTGGTGCTGCAACCCTGCCTGGCGCTGCAACCCTGACCCTCGCGCTCACACCCCAGTGCTCGCGACAGTCGACATCTTCCATTTGATTGGATTAACTGTTCTTCACCTCCAACCCTAATTCGCTTTGTCCTCCTCTTGCCATGCTGGCGAACCCCTGTTCTCCTTGGGAGACGCCGCTTAAAATTCTCCCTGTAGCCGGGCGCAGTGGCTCACGCCTGTAATCCCAGCACTTTGGGAGGCCAGGGCAGGCGAATCACCTGAGGTCAGGAGTTCCAGACAAGCCTGGCCACCTGGTGAAACCCTGTCTCTACTAAAAATACAAAAATTAGCCGGGCATGGTGGCATGTGCCTGTAGTCCCAGCTACTCAAGAGGCTGAGGCAGGAGAATTGCTTGAACCTGGAAGGTAAAGGGTGCAGTGAACAGAGATTGTGCCAATGCATTCCAGCTGGGGCTACAGAGCGAGACTCCCCCTCAAAATAAATAAATAAATAGAATACTTTTTTTTTTTTAAGTATCCTACTGGAAATGTTGGGTAGACAATTAGATGTATAAATCTGAGCGTAGGGGAGAGACTGGGCTGGAGATTTAAATGTAGGAGTCATTGTTCTTTGATGACCATTTAAAGCTATGAGACTGGGTGAGATCCCCGAGAGACTGAGAGAAGACAGATAAGAGCGCCCAGGACTAACCCCCCTAGGATTCAGAGGGCAGAAAGGAGGAGGAGGCATCAAAAGGAAGACTGGAATGAGTGGGGCAGTGAAGTAGAGGAAAACCAGGAAAGTTGGGTCCTAGAAAGTAAAGAAAATGTTTCATGTAGAGAGTGGCCACCTGTGTTGGGTGGTGCTGCTGGGCCAGGCAAAGACTGAGGACAGAGACTCAGCTTGGCAAACTGGGGTCATGGGCAACCTTGGTGAGCCGGGGTCATGGCCTCGGCAACAGCGGTCTTGCAGGGCCAGGCACAGTGGCTCACACCTGTAATCCTAGCACTTTGGGAGGCCAAGGCGGGTGGATCACCTGAGGTCAGGGGTTCGAGACCAACCTGGCCAACATAGTGAAACCCCATCTCTACTAAAATACAAAAATTAGCTCGATGTGGTGGCACAAGCCTGTAAGCCCAGCTACCCGGAAGGCTGAGGCAGGAGAATTGCTTGAACCCAGGAGGCAGAAGTTTCAGTGAGCCGAGATTGCCCCACTGCACTCCGGCCTGGGAAACAGAGCAAGACTGTCTCAAAAGAAAAAGGAGTGGTCTTGGTAGTGGGGGTGAGAGAGACCAAAGAGGAGTGAGGAAATAACGAGAGGTAACAAAATGAAAACAGAAAAAAGGCTAGGCGCTGTGGCTCACACCTATAATCCCAGCACTTTGGGAGGCTTAGGAGGGTGAATTGCTTGAGCCCAGGAATTCCAGGCCAACCTGGGCAACATGGCAAAACCCTTTCGCTACAAAAAAATACAAAAATTGGTCGGATGCAGTGACTCACACCTGTAATCCCAGCACTTTGGGAAGCCTAGGCGGGTGGATCGCCTGAGGTCAAGAGTTTGATACCAGCCTGGGCAACATAGTGAAACCCCATCTCTACTAAAAATACAAAAAATTAGTTGAGCATGGTGGTGGGTGCCTGTAATCCCAGGTACTCGGGAGGCTGAGGCAGGAGAATCGCTTGAACCCAGGAGGCAGAGGTTGCAGTGAGCCGAGATTGTGCCATTGCACTCCAGCCTGGGAAACAAGAGCAAAACTCCGTCTCAAAAAAAAAAAAAAAAAAGCTGGGCATGGTGGTGCATACCTGTACTACTTCAGGGGCTGAGGTGGGAGGATCACCTCAGCACAGGTCGAGGCTGAACTCCAGCCTGGGTGACAGAGCAAGACCCTGTAGGAAGGAAGGAAGGAAGGAAGGAAGGAAGGAAGGAAGGAAGGAAGGAAGGAAGGAAGGAAGGAGGGAGGGAGGGAGGGAGGGAGGGAGGGAGGGAAGGAAGAAGGAAGGAAGGAAGGAAGGAAGGAAGGAAGGAAGGAAGGAAGGAAGGAAGGAAGGAAACAGTATAGAAAACTGTATTGAAGAAATCTGCAACAAAGGAGAGCTGGAAAAGGGCACGGGAGCTGAAGGAGGACATGAGCGCCAGGGAGTGTGTTTTGAAGATGGGAGAGAGGACAATATGTCTACATGCTGATGGGAATGTTCCCTCAGAGAGGAGAAAACAGGTGCAGAAAAGAGAGCCCATCTCCCAGAATAATTCTGGAAATGGAGGAACTTTCATAACATAACCCGTTCTTCTTGTTCAAAGTCTGCATGTTTTCTTTTCTTTTCTTTTCTTTTTTTTTTTTGAGACGGAGTTTTGCTCTTGTTGCCCAGGCTGGAGTGCAATGGCACAATCTCGGCTCACCGCATCCTCCACCTCCCATGTTCAAGCAATTCTCCTGTCTCAGCCTACCCAATAACATGCCACCATGCCCGGCTAATTTTGTCTTTTTAGTAGAGACGGGGTTTCTCCATGTTGGTCAGGCTGGTCTCGAACTCCCGACCTCATGTGATCCACCTCCCCGTTGGTCTCCCAAAGTGCTGGGATTACAGGCGTGAGCCACCGTGCCTGGCCCAAAGTCTGCATGATTTCTTTGTCAGCAGAAAGCTTGAAGGAGACACAACCCCAGGGTTTGCTACGACAGTGAGGTTGAAGAACATGAGGAGGTGGCTGTTCGGGCATCAGCACAGCCAGGCTGCAGCCCTGTAGGCTCTGCCGAGTGGTCCTCCCAGAGCCCAGCTTCCTTGACTGTCTCTCTGTGCCTTGGATATCTCTGCAGCTCCAACCACCAAGCACAGAACAGGGCATACAGAAGAAGCCTATTACACTCCTGCTAAATTAAATTGTTTCTGGCCCATGAGGAAGAAGCCCTGGGAACCCCCTGGAGAGTTTGACGGGGAAGAAGGCAGAGGCAGTGGGATGGAGAAGACAGTGATGAAGTTAGGAGACCCTGAAAGCTCCCCCAGCTGACCACACCCTCTAGGTCAGCGCACTGGCAGCCAGCAACTCTGGCTACGGCCACCAGAGGGCAGTGCCTGCCCGTGTACCTCCCCAAGCGGCTTCCTCACCTACAGGCTGTCGCCCCACAGCAGGTGGAGTAGGGACAGTGACCCCATTTTACAGATGGAGAAACCAGGGCTCGGGCCCGTCATTCTGGAAGTAAGCATTTTGGCCTTTCCATGGCCTAGGGCTGTCCAGGAGACCGGGGGTGGTCTCTGATCCAGGCCTGTCGAGTGGTTTTCCTCTGTCCACCACCCCCTCCCTCTCCTGCTTCTGGTCTAGGGGGAGAAATCAGACACAGCAAAGACCCTCGGCCTCCTGCCCTCCCTCCCAATGTGCACCCATGGACCCTCCTGGATCCGAAAGAGGATAGGAGGGTGCAGAAGTCTTGCCAGGCTGCAAGGTGCCAGGGACCTGGCGGGGGGGGGGGGGTGGCAGGCACCAGGGTTACTTTCTGCAGGGGAGCAGGGTGGAGAGGCACCCTGAACTAGGGACAGGGGAGACCTCCTCACCCCTGCCGCAGTCCTGCTGTCTCCTACAGGCTTTTCGGGGGCCATCCCCCATCTCTGATCCAGGCCTTCCCCTCCAGAACCAGGCAGTGGCCGCCATAGCCCTCACCCCCACCCCAGCACCCAGGTACAGTCCCTCCTCACATCAGCGGAGAATGGGGGGCTTGAGGGCCTAGGCCCTCAGGGGTTCCCCTTTAACTTTTCTGTTTTTTTGAGAGGGAGTCTCACTCTGTCGCCCAGGCTGGAGTTCAGTGGCATGATCTCGGCTCACTGCAGCCTCTGCCTCCTGGGTTCAAGCAATTCTCCTGCCTCAGCCTCCTGAGTAGGTGGGACTACAGGCACATGCCACCATACCCATCTAATTTTTGTATTTTTAGTAGAGACAGGGTTTCACCATGTTGGCCAGGATAGTCTCAATCTCTTGGCCTCATGATCCGCCCGCCTTGGCCTCTCAAAGTGCTGGGATTACAGGTGTGAGCCATCGTGCCCGGCCAGTTTTTTTGTATTTTTAGTAGAGACAGGGTTTCACCATTTTGCCCAGGCTGGCCTCGAACTGCGGACCTCAAGTGATCCACCTAGCCTCGGCCTCCCAAAGTGCTGGGATTATAGGCGTGAGCCACCACGCCTGGCTCCCTTTAACTTTTCTCCTCTTCTTAAAGAGCGCAGCCCAACTCCTGGGCCACTGAGCCCCTCTGGCCTGGAGCAAGGAGGTAACGAGATGCTGGGGGCAGCTGGGGGCACCTGGGGGCCTGAGCCCTCTGCCTGCTGTCTTCCACAGCCCCGCTGCTGGCCAGGACCGAAAGGGAGAGAGGCAAGGAGAGAAAGGACAGAGAGCAAGTGCCAGGGGCGAGGGCAAGGGGCTGAGGTGGCCGGGACCTCAGGTGGAGAGTACTGACCCCCACTCCGAAGTTCTTCCCCACCTGGGGGCTCCTATCCTGGAGGAAGGCCCCGCCTCCCACACAGGCTCACTCCTGCTCTTGGTTCTGATGTCTGACTCCTCCTCCGAGAAGCCCTCCCTGGTGGGGCTCACCTGTGTTAGGTCCCCTGTGCCAGATCGGGCCTCTCTGTGTCCTCCCCTCCCCTGGCATTCTCTCCCGACTCTGCCCGCTCACAGGGTAAGATGATGTCATTGACAAGATGATCTATTTAGTAACAATGAGAGCAGTATCTGTTTTGCTCACTTTTGTATTCTCAGGACTCTAATGAGGCGTCCAATAAATATTTGTTGAATGAACACATCAGTGGATTCTCTGGGTATGGACGGCGGGAGTGGTAATCGCCCTGGGGAAGTGACTTCTGGTAAGGGTGAGATCCTGGACTCTGGACTCCCAGACCAGGGCTCCACATCCCCTGGCACAGGGGAGCCCCACCAGGAACCCTCCAGGGGCACCTGTGGGAGAGAGTGGAGACAGGCCAGGACGTGAGCCACAGATCCCCAGGGAGCGGCCCTCGGCACAGCCGGGTGCCCACTTCTTCCCTAGAGCCCTCAGCCCAGCCCCGCTCCTTTCCCCAGGGACCAGAGCAGGAGGCGTGGGCTGGCCTGATAGGGAGCTGGGTCCAACAGGTCGGCAGTACCCTGACCTGGGAGGCTCCACGGGAAGCAGCTGGGAGTGGGGGGACCACAGCACCCTCTGTGAGGAGGGCAGGACCATCAGCTGCATCCAGCCTGCTGGACAGGCAATGCCAGGTGGTGGCGAGCCTAGAAGGATGTTCTCTGGCCCTTTGGCCTCCCTGAGCTACCTTCAGCCTCAGGGATAACACCAAGGAGCCCTTCGCTCCCTGACCTCTGTCCCCAGAGTCAACAATTCCCTCTCATCCCTGTGTCCATGTCCAGGCTCTGAGCCCTTCCAGGGACAATTTGTGGGTTTGGGGATAGAGACAGAGGGATAAATACACATTCACTGAGACCTGACTAGATGCCGTATGGATTTTGGATATACTTCATTTTATTATCACTGGAAGGAAAAAAATATTACTGTGTTATAGATGAAAAACAGAAGCCCAGAGAGGTCAAGCAACTTATCCAAGGCCACACAGCCAGGAAGTATCAGGGAGGGAAGATCACAAACGCTTGTCTTACCAACAGCCCATGTGCTGTCCACGGCCTCCCAGTTCAGAGAAGAAGCTGGGCGACCCTCCCTCTCCAGTACCCGGGGGCTGCCTGTGCTCACTGGATTTGCTTCCACATAATAGTACTTACGAGCCAACTGTTAGGTCTTATAATTTAGATGCCCACCGTGGGCATCTCCCCCCATGGCCTCTGGAGAAATCCTGCCAGAGGATGGAGATAAAGGAGGGACAAATACCATGTGTTTTGCAGATGCTATGTCCGCTGTTCCTTCTTCAAGCCTCAGCTCAGACGCCACCCAGTCTTGGGAAACTTCCCTGATCTAACCTGGCTGGATCTGGGTCCCTGCCTCCCAGATCCAATGTGCTTCCCTCTAACCCAGCCTTTCACACACTGGGGCAAAAGCAAGAAGGGCTTCTGTGCCCAGCTTTTAGTATCTGAGCCTGCCTTGGCCCATGCTTGATGGGCTCAGAGGGAAACACTTGTACTCTGACATAAATCCAAAATAACAGACTCATCCTGACTGGTTCCAGTCTTCAGAATAAGAAAGACTGAGTTTTCACCACAAACCTGGACTCCTGGCCAGGCGCGGTGGCTCACACCTGTAATCTAGCACTTTAGGAGGCCAAGGCAGGCAGATTGCTTGAGCCCAGGAGTTGGAGACCGGCCTAGGCAACATGGTGAAACCCTGTCTCTACAAAAAATACATAAATTAGATGGACGTGATTGTGCACGCCTGTAGTCCCAGCTACTTGCGGGGGCTGAGGCAGGAGGATTGCTTGAGCCCAGGAGGTCAAGGCTGCAGTTAGCCGTGTTCCCGCCACTGCACTCCAGCCTGGATGACAGAGTGAGACCTTGTCATAAATAAATAAAGAAACAAACAAATAAATCTGAACTCCCTAACAAAAAATAAGCCTATTCCTAAAGCTAAGTCATGACCTTTGTGATAAGGTAGTAAAATCATTGTGGTTCCCATGGCAGAACAGATAATGTCAGGCTTTCCTTTACATCCTTGCCGTGTTTTGTATCTGCCCCATCCAGGCCTTCTGAAAAGGAACCCTCTTTACTCCTCATAAGTAAATGTTCTTTTCCTCTATGTGTCTGTCTCTTTCTTTGACCTGGGCTATAAACACTGATTTCTCACCTGTGGGCCCCACTCAAGGCAGGGGTTGGCAGTCTTTATCTGTGCATTCCACAGCCTGGTGCAGGCTAGCAAGCTTGAGTGCTCAATAAATACTTATGGATAACTTAGCAAACAAGGAGAGCAGGCTACACCCTGACCCCAGGCACTTCCTCAAGGCCCAGCTCTCCCCAAACCCTCCTCCAGGAAGCCCAGAGCATCCTTTGCCTTCTCCAACCACATCACGCCCATTGGGCTACAGGAGGGCCTTGGGCTGCCCCGCAGGTGGCTATTTACACTCTCCTGTGTGTAGAGGTGTCAGCTTGACCAAAAGCTACAGCATCAAGAACAGAGACAGCTCCTCACATGCTTGTGGTCACCCCACCTAGGCACCTCGTACCTAGCAGGGGCTCCAGCAATGTGCGCTGATTCCTTAGTCTGGAGGGCAGGCTCTCATGGTGTAGGTGGGGCAAAGTGGCACCAGGGATGCCCTCAGGGCCTGGCTGGGCCGGTCACTGCTACAAGTGGTCTCCAAAGTGGAAGATGTTCACTGCTGCCCTGACCTCTCAACCTCTCAGCTCTCACTCAACGGTAGACATCACAGAGAGTCTTTGCAGAGGTTTTTTTTCTTCTTTTTTTTTTTAGACGGAGTCTCAGTCTATTGCCCAGGCTGGGGTGCAATGGCATGATCTCGGCTCACCGCAACCTCCGCCTCCCGGGTTCAAGTGATTCTCCTGCCTCAGCCTCCCGAGTAGCTAGGATTACAGGCACACACCACCATGCCCAGCTAATTTTTTGTATTTTTAGTAGAGATGGGGTTTCTTTCTTTCTTTCTTTCTTTTTTTTTTGAGACGGAGTCTCGCTCTGTCGCCCAGACTGGAGTGCAGTGGCGCAATCTCGGCTCACTGCAAGCTCCGCCTCCTGGGTTCACACCATTCTCTTGCCTCAGCTTCTTGAGTAGCTGGAACTACAGGCGCCTGCCACCACACCTGGCTAATTTTTTTGTATTTTTTAGTAGAGATGGGATTTCACCGTGTCAGCCAGAATGGTCTTGATCTCCTGACCTCGTGATCCGCCCGCCTCGGCCTCCCAAAGTGCTGGGATTACAAGCGTGAGCCACCATGCCCGGCATAGAGATGGGGTTTCATCATGTTAACCAGGCTGGTCTCGAACTCCTGACCTCAAGTGATCTGCCTACCTCGGCCTCCCAAAGTGCTGGGATTACAGGCATGAGCCACTTTGCCGGCCCCTTGGCAGAGATTTTTTTTTCTTTTTTCTTTTCTTTTTTTTTTTTTTTTTTGAGACGGAGTTTCGCTTTTCTTGCCCAAACGGGAGTGCGATGGCACGATCTCAACTCACTGCAACCTCTGTCTCCTGGGTTCAAGCGATTCTCCTGCCTCAGCCTCCTGAGTAGCTAGGATTACAGATGTGCGCCATCAGGACCGGCTAATTTTTTGTATTTTTAGTAGAAATGGGTTTCACATGTTAGCCAGGCTGGTCTCAAACCCTTGACCTCAAGTCATCTGCCCGCCTCGGCCTCCCAGAGTGCTGGGATTACAGTAGGCATGAGCCACCACGCCTGGCCAGAGATTTTTATAAGACCTCCCTGGCTTTCAGTTTCCCTCATCTGTAAAATGGGGATAACGAATCCTAAGTCCTGCTTAGTAGAGACTTCCTATTAAGTGGGATAAGGAAAGTAAGGCACTTAGCAGCCACATAGCAGGTGCTCAGCAAGGGCTTCCCCTTTGACTCCCCAGCTGGCTCTTGGAGGGGAAAGGAATCCTCACCCCCTTCTCTCCACAGTGGAGGGCAGAGTGGGCAAAGCCGGGCAGAGGTAGGGCAGGGCCGAGCAGGCAGAGCCTAGAGGTCCCTTCCATCCCAGGGCATCAGAGTGCCATGGCAGACCCAGGAACAGAGAGGCAGGAGGAGCCAGGACAGGATGTGATGGGGACCAGGCGTTCTCCACTACCCTCCAATCCTTAGCTCCCTGAGGACCAACTGGAGTTGGGCCTAACAGGAAGCCCAGGGACATACCTGGGCTCAAAGTCCACCTGCCCCCTGCCCTGTAGCTTTAACTCCAGCAGGCAGCTCCGTCTTACTGCAGTCGGCTTCTCCACATGTGAAATGGGGATAAGACCGCCTATATCACAGGGTTCATTCGAGAACGAATGAGACCACACACGCCAAGTTGCACTCCAAGAGCTCCCTCAACAGTGGTGGCTGTTGGCCAGGTGCGGTGGCTTACACCTGGAATCCCAGCACTTTGGGAGGCTGAGGAAGAAGGATCGCTTGAAGCCAGGAGTTCAAGACCAGCCTGGGCAACATAATGAGATCCTGTCTCTATTAAAAAAAAAACTTTTTTTTTTTTTGAGACAGAGTCTCGCTCTGTCGCCAGGCTAGAGCGCAATAGCGCGTTCTCAGCTCACGGCAATGCAACCTCCGCCTCCCGGGTTCAAGTGATTCTCCTGCCTCAGCCTCTCAAGTAGCTGGGACTGCAGGTACACACCACCACGCCCAGCTAATTTTTGTATTTTTTGTAGAGGCAGGGTTTCACCATGGTGGCTAGGATGGTCTCAATCTCTTGACCTTGTGATCCGCCCGCCTTGGCCTCCCAAAGTGCTGGGATTACAGGCATGAGCCACCGCGCCCAGTAGTTGTTGTTTTTTTTGAGACGGAGTTTCACTCTGTCACCCAGGCTGGAGTGCAGTGGCACAATCTCAGCTCATGGTAACCTCCACCTCCGGGTTCCAGCAATTCCCTGCCTCAGCCCCCTGAGTAGCTGGAATTACAGGCACGTGCCACCATGCCTGGCTAATTTTTGTATTTTTAGTAGAGATGGAGTTTCACCATGTTGACCAGGCTGGTCTCGAATTCCTGACCTCAGGTGGTCCACCTGCCTCAGCCTCCCAAATCCCAGTGCTAGGATTACGGGCATGAGCCACCGCACCCAGCCTAATTTATTTTTTCTTTTTTGAGAGAGAGTCTCGCTCTGTGGCCCAGCCTGGAGTGAAGTGGCGCAATCTCTGTTCACTGCAACCTCAGCCTCCCAGGTTCAAGCAATTCTCCTGCCTCAGCCTCCCAAGTAGCTGGGACTACAGGCATGCATCACCACGCCCGGCTAATTTTTGTATTTTTAGTAGAGACGGGGTTTCGCCATGTTGGCCAGGATGGTCTCCATCTCCTGACGTTGTGATCCGCCCACCTCGGCCTCCCAAAGTGCTGGGATTACAGGTGTAAGCCACCGCCCCCGGCCTAATTTTTGTATTTTTAATAGAGATGGAATTTTGCCATGTTGGCCAGGCTAGTCTTTTTTTTTTTTTTTGAAACGGGGTCTCGCTCTTTCGCCCAGCCCGGAGTACAGTGGCGCAATCTCGGCTCACTGCAAGCTCCGCCTCCCAGGTTCACTCCATTCTTCTGCCTCAGCGCCCCCCCGAGTAGCTGGGACTACAGGCGCCCGCCACTGCGCCCGGCTAATTTTTTGTATTTTTAGTAGAGACGGGGTTTCACCGTGTTAACCAGGATGGTCTCGATCTCCTGACCTTGTGATCCGCCCACCTCGGCCTCCCAAAGTGCCAGGATTACAGGCGTGAGCCACCGCGCCCGACCTGGCCAGGCTAGTCTTGAACTTCTGACCTCAGGTGATGCCTCTGCCTCGGCTTCCCAAAGTGTTGGGATTACAGGCGTGAGCTACCGTGCCCGACCCTGCTTCTTGTATAATTGACCTTCATATTGCACAGCTGGCAGGGCTGTGGCACTTGAGATTATGCAGTAAAGCACCCAATGAGGGCTCAACAAATGGTAACAGTTATTGTTAATATGATTATTAAAAACAATAGAGTTGGCCAGGTGCAGTGGCTTATGCCTGTAATCCCAGCACTTTGGGACACCAAAGCAAGTAGATAGCTTGAACCCAGGAGTTCGAGACCAGCCTGGCCAACATAGCAAAATCCCATCTCTACAAACAAAAAACCCCACAAAAATTAGCCAGGCGTGGTGGCACATGCCTGTAGTCCCAGCTACTCAGGAAGCTGAGGTGGGAGGAACACTTGAGCCCAGGAGACAGAGGTTGCAGTGAGCCGTGATTTCGGCACGCCAGCCTGGGTGACAGAATGAGACCTTGTCTCACAAAATAAAAGTCGGGGTTGGGGGCTGGGGGCAGTGGCTTACGTCTAATCCCAGCACTTGGGAGCCAGAGGCAGATGGACTGCCTGAGTCCAGGAGCTTGAAACCAGTCTCGACAACATAGAAAGACCTCCATCTCTATTAAAAAAACAAAACAAACAAAAAAAAACAGAAAGAAGAAGTCAATAGGGTCACTAGGCATGTCGCTCAAACTTCTTTGGCCTCCAAAGTGAAATAAAGGAGAAACATCTCCAACCTTAAGATTGTTAGAAGGAAGGTACTTACTTAGCACAGGGCCCAGCACAAAGAAAGCTTAGTCTATGATGGGCATGATCAGTAAGTGTCACCAGTCCCTGGCTCTCCAAGAATGACCCAGGACAGAACCTCACCTTCCAGGACAGGTCACAGCTACCTTGCAGTTAAAACCAATCAGGGGAATCAGGGGTTCCCACCCCCATCTTCTTTTTTTTGAGACAGAGTCTAGCTCTTATCGCCCAGGCTGGAGTGCAATGGCGCGATGGTGCTTCACCGCAACCTCCTCCTCCCAGGTTCAAGTGATTCTCCTGCCTCAGCCTCCCGAGTAGCTAGGATTACAGGCATGTGCCACCACGCCTGGCTAATTTTGTATTTTTAGTGGAGACGGGGTTTCACCATGTTGGTCAGGCTGGTCTCAAACCTCTGACCTCAGGTGATCAGCCCACCTCGGTCTCCCAAAGTGCTGGGATTACAGGCGTGAGCCACTGTGCCTGGCCTCCCACCCCCATCTTCTGCAGAACCAAATTCACAGACCTTGGTCTGACAGACAAAGGCCTCCCCATCTGACTTTTGCTTTACTTTCCAGCCTTGTTTCTGGCTGTCTTACCAGTTCCTCTCCCAGGCTGGTCACGTCAACCCACTGTCACTTCTCACACCCTCCCACCAGGTAGGTCTGATCTCCATGTCTTCAGTGCTCCAGCTGCCAGGAATGCCAATGCCTTCCCTGGGGCCCAGCGAACACCTCCTCCTCAAATCTCACTCACTCCTTCTTCCTTCATTGGAATGACCCTCTTGCCTCCAGCTCCCAGACTCTTAAGCGCAATGCTCTCTCCCACAATTTTCTGTGGATTCTCATTGGAAGACAAGAAGGTTGGGCATCTCTATTCCTAGGACTTTGAACCAAGGCTGGCAAAGAGCAGCCCTTAGGACACATTTAGTGAAAGAATGAATGAATGACCAATGAATGCAATGAATGTAGCCAATGCAGTGCTCATTGCTTTCCTTGGGAGATACTACACTTCTCTTTTTTTTGAGACAGTTTTGCTTCTGTTGCCCAGGCTGGAGTGCAATGGCGCGATCTCGGCTCACCACAACCTCCGCCTCCCAGGTTCAAACGATTCTCCTGCCTCAGCCTCCCGAGTAGCTGGGACTACAGGCATGCACCACCACGCCCAGCTAATTTTATATTTTTAATAGAGATGGAGTTTCTCCATGTTGGTCAGGCTGGTCTTGAACTCCTGACCTCAGGTGATCTGCCTGCCTCGGCCTCCCAAAGTGCTGGGATTGCAGGCATGAGCCACTGCACCTGGATGGGAGACATTATACATCTATCAATACGAAGTAAGTGCCATGGTTAATTTTATGTGTCAACTTGACTGGCACGGGGTGCCCAGATTAAACATTATTTCTGGCCAGGGGCAGTGATTCACGCCTGTAATCCTAGCACTTTGGGAGACCGACGAGGGCAGATCACTTGAGGAGTTTGAGACCAGCCTGGCCAACATGGTGAAACCCTGTTTCTTTTTTTTTTTTTTTTCTTTTTTTTTTGAGACGGAGTCATGCTCTGTCGCCCAGGCTGGAGTGCAGTGGCGCGATCTCCACTCACTGCAAGCTCTGCCTCCGGGGTTCACACCATTCTCCTGCCTCAGCCTCCCAAGTAGCTGGGACTACAGGTGCCCGCCGCCACGCCCGGCTAAATTTTTGTATTTTTAGTAGAGACAGGGTTTCACCGTGTTAGCCAGGATTGTCTTGATCTCCTGATCTCGTGATCCACCCGCCTCAGCCTCCCAAAGTGCTGTGATTACAAGTATGAGCTATTGCACCCGGCCGAAACCCTGTTTCTACTAAAAATATAAAAATTAGCCAGGCATGGTACCATACACCTGTAATTCCAGCTACTCAGGAGACTGAGGCACGAGAATCACTTGAAACCAGGAGGCAGAGGTTGCAGTGAGCTGAGATTGTGCCACTGCACTCTAGCCTGGGTGATGCAGTGAGACTCTGTCTCAAAACAAACAAGCAAACAAACAAAAAAACCCCACATTATTTCGGCTGGGTGCGGTGACTCATGCCTGTAATCCCAGCACTTTGGGAGGCCAAGGCAGGCAGCTCACCTGAGGTCAGGAGTTCAAGACCAGCTTGTCCAACATGGCGAAACCCCATCTCTACTAAAAAATACAAAAATTAACCCGGCGTGGTGGTGGGGGCCTGTAATCCCAGCTACTAGGGAGGATGAGGCAGGGAGAATTGCTTGAACCCGGAAGGTAGAGGTTGCCGTGAGCCAAGATCATGCCACTGTACTCCAGCTTGGTCGACAGAGCGAGACTCCCCCCAAAAAGAAAAAGGGGGGCCGGGCACGGTAGCTCACGCCTATAATCCCAGCACTTTGGGAGGCCAAGACGGGCAGATAACCTGAGGTCAGGAGTTCGAGACCAGCCTGACCAACATGGAGAAACCCCGTCTTTACTAAAAATACAAAAAAATTAGCCAGATGTGGTGGCACATGCCTATAATCCCAGTTCCTCAGGAGGCTGAGGCAGGAGAATCACTTGAACCCGGGAGGCAGGCGGAGGTTGCAGTGAGCCAAGATCGCGCCATTGTACTCCAGCCTGGGCAACAAGAGCGAAATTCCATCTCAAAAAAAAAATTATTTCATGCAGGTGTTTCAGGATGAGATGAAAGCATTTAAATTGGTAGACAGGCCAGGCACAGTGGCTCATGCCTGTAATCCCAGCACTTTGGGAGGCCGAGGCGGGCGGATCACAAGGTCAGGAGTTCAAGACCAGCCTGGCCAAGATGGTGAAACCACGTCTCTACTAAAACTACAAAAATTAGCCAGGCGTGGTGGCAGGCGCCTGTAATCCCAGCTACTCAGGAGGCTGAGGCAGGAGAATCGCTTGAACCCAGGTAACAGAGGTTGCAGCAAGCCGAGATCACGCCACTGCACTCCAGCCTGGGCAACAGAGAGAGACTCTGTCTCAAAAATAAATAAATAAATAAGTCAGTAGACAGCAAAGTAGATTGCTCTGGCCAGTGTGAGTGGGTGTCCTTCAGTATGTTGAGGGCCTGAAGAGAACAAAAGAAATTGTCCCCTTTCTTCTGGCTTCACCACTTGAGCTGAGACATTTCATCTCATCTCCTGGGATTTACATCATCGGCTCCTCCAGTTCCCAGGCCTTTGGACTTAGATTGAATGGCGCCCCCAGCTTGCCCATCTCTCTAGCTTATCATGGGGCTTCTCAGTCTCCATAATCAATTCCTCATAATAAATCCACTGGGCTGGGCATGGTGGCTCACGCCTGTAATCCCAGCACTTTGGGAGGCCGAGGCAGATCACTTGAGGTCAGGAGTTCGAGACCAGACTGGACAACATGGCAAAACCCTGTCTCTACTAAAAATACAAAAATTAGCCGGGTGTGGTGGCACGTGCCTGTAGTCCCAGCTACTCGAGAGGCTGAGGCAGGAGAATCACTTGAACCCAGGAGGCAGAGGTTGCAGTGAGCTAAGATCACACCACTGCACTCCAGCCTGGGCGACACAGCAAGACTCCGTCTAAAAAAAAAAAAAAAACACTGAGTCCTCATAATAAATCTCCATATATACGTGTGTGTGTGAGTGTGTGTGTGTGTGTATAAGTCTCACTATGTTTCCCAGGCTTGTCTCATATTCCTGGCTCAAGTGATCCTCCCACCTCAGCCTCCGAATTAGCTGCGACTATAGCCCCATATATATATATACACACACACATATACATGCACACACACGTATATATACACATGCACACATATACACACACCGACATACACACACAAACATATATATGTCCTATTGGTTCTGTTGTCTGAAAACCCTAATACACTGGACTGCATTTTTAGCTATTTTCCATTATATATAATCATTGTATTAGTAATTTATTGTGAACTTGAGAGTCAACTGAGTTTCTCAAATCTGTCCCTCATGTCCTGGGTATAGCAGAATTTCCCCATACTTTCTATATGGGCATAGATGTTATTTATTTATTTATTTATTTATTTATTTATTTTTGAGATGGCGTTTCACTCTTGTTGCCCAGGCAATGGCATGATCTTGGCTCACTGCAACCTCTGCCTCCCGGCTTCAAGTGATCCTCCTGCCTCAGCCTCCCAAGTAGCTGGGATTACAGGCATGCACCACCACGCCTGGCTAATTTTGTATTTTTGGTAGAGACAGGGCTTCTCCATGTTGGTCAGGCTGGTCTCGAACCCCCAACCTCAGGTGACCTGCCCACCTCAGCCTCCCAAAGTGCTGGGATTACAGGCGTGATCCACCACGCCCGGCCTAAATAAAATAAATAAAATTTATTTATTTATTTATTTATTTATTTATTTATTTTTGAGACAGAGTCTCGCTCTGTCGCCCAGGCTGGAGTGCAGTGGCGCAATCTTGGCTCACTGCAAGCTCCGCCTCCCGGGTTCACGCCATTCTCCTGCCTCAGCATCTCCGAGTAGCTGGGACTACAGGCGCCCGCCACCACGCCCGGCTAATTTTTTGTATTTTTTTTACTAGAGACGGGGTTTCACTGTGGTCTCGATCTCCTGACCTCATGATCCGCCTGCCTCGGCCTCCCAAAGTGCTGGGATTACAAGCGTGAGCCACCGCACCCGGCCAATTTATTTTATTTTATTTATTTTATTTATTTATTTTGAGATGGAATCTCACTCTGTCACCTAGTGGAGTGCAGTAGCATGATCTCGGCTCCCTGCAACCTCCACCTCCCGGGTTCAAGCGATTCTCCTGCCTCAGCCTCCTGAGTAGCTGGGATTACAGATGTGTGCCACCATGCCCGGCCAATTGTTTGTATTTTCAGTAGAGACGGGATTTCACCATGCTGGCCAGGCTGGTCTCGAACTCCTGACCTTGTGATCCACCTGCCTCGGCCTCCCAAAGTGCTGGGAGTACAGGTGTGAGCCACTGAGCCCGGACTTGGGCACAGATGTTTTAAGATTTCCTACCTAGTTGTTATTGTTATTATTATTATTATTTTGAGACATGGTCTTGCTCTGTGAGTCACCCAGGCTGGAGAGCAGAACGATCAAAGCTCACTACATGTCATTCACAGCTTCTCAAAGAATGAAAAAAACCAAAACCAAACCAAACCAAAACAAAAAAGCTCACTACATCCTTGACCTCCTTGGCTCCAGCAATCCTCCCACATCAGGCTCCGCGTAGCTGGGACCATAGGTGCCATCCGTGCTGGGCTAATTTTTTTTGTTGTTGTTTAATTTTTTTGTAGAGACAAGGTCTCACTATATTGCTTAGGCTGGTATTTTTTTTTTCTGTCCTGCAGTGGCCTCTGTCCTGTGCCTCTGTCCTGCAGTGGCACAATCTCTGCTCACCGCAACCTCCGCCTCCTGGGTTCAAGTGATTCTCCTGTCTCAGCCTCCCGAGTAGCTGGGACTACAGGTGCGTGCCACCATGCTGGCTAATTTTTGTATTTTTAGTAAAGACGGGGTTTTACCATGTTAGGCAGGCTAGTCTCAAACTCCTGACCTCAGGTAATCTGCCCACCTCAGCCTCCCAAAGTGCTTGGATTACAGGTGTGAGCCACTGTACCTGCCGACTGTCCTCTTTTGAGCCCAGTGACAGACTTTCTGGGATGAGATTGTGTACATGTTTTACATTTTTTTGGTATGACTTTAATGACATTTATTTTTGAGCAACTGTTTTAAAAATGACACTTTTTTTTTTCTTTTTGAGACAAGGTCCCACTATGTTTCCCAGGCTGGTCTCAAATTCTTGGGCTCAAGTGATCCTCCTGCCTCAGCCTCCCAAGTAGCTGGGACTATAGAGCCGTGCCACCACACCTGGATTAACAAAATTTTTAAGAGCAGTTTTAGTTTCACAGCTGATACATTATTTTTAAGACTTGTTTTAATAACTTGTCATTCAGTATGGCACCTGCCTTTTTGATAGGTCTATCTCTGTCTCCACTGGTTCTGTAGATTCTGACATAGAAATGTTGGCCTTGGCAGATGGCAGATAGAGAGCTTCCTCCAGATGGACAGGACCACGTCTGCTACTCCCTGGGGATGGCTGCTCCACCAAGCCCGCTCACATCACTGAAGCCTGCATTTGCCTTCTGGTCTTGCTGAAACCCGGACACTCAGAGCTCTCCTGCCATCTCCCTGACCAAGCCTACCCAAGAAGAGGCAAGGTTAGTCTGGGGAGACTTGTTCCTAGCTGTGGCAGTCCCCTGTGGTGATGTACCCAATGCCTTACCCATCTTTTTCTTTCCTACTGTCAGAACCCTGAGTTTTATACCAGGTGCAGTGGCTCACACCTGTAATCCCAGAACCTTAGGAGGCCAAGGTGGAAGGATTGCTAGAGACCATGAGTTCAAGGCCAGCCTGGCCAACATAGCCAGACTTATCTTTACAAATCATTTACAAAAAAAAAAAAAATAGCCAGGCATTGTGGTGTGTACCTGTAGTCTGTAATCCCAATTACGCATGAGGCTGAGGCAGGAGGATCACTTGAACCCAGGAGTTTGAGGCTGCAGTGAGCTGTGATCATGCCACTGAGCTCCAGCCTGGGCAACAGAGCAAGACCCTGTCTATTAAAAATAAAACAAACAAAAAACCCTGATTCTTATCAAGGGGGCATGTGTGCAGCTAAAATAGTCTCCATTTCCCAGCTTTCCTTGCAGCAAAAGATGGGCAAGTGACATAGCTCAGGCCAAGGTCCAGATAAGTCCCCAGGGTAGATGTCCCTTCTGAAAATCAAAAAGGCAAAACCTTTCCGGGAGATGGCCCATTGCCCTTCCCCCCTTCTGCCTACCTGGAATCCCTGCGCTTTCTCATTTCATCCTCACATTAGGTACATGAAGAAGGGATCATCCTCATTTTACATGTGAGGAAACTGACGTTCAGAGAAGCGAACTGACTCTCTCAAGGTTGCAAGGCTCAGCTAGCTCTTCCATGAAAACTGAAGTGGCCAACTCACTGCATTGAAATTAACTGGCCTGGCCGCGCGCGGTGGCTCACACCTGCAATCCCAGCACTTTGGCAGGCCGAGGCAGGCAGATCACCTGAGGTTGGGAGTTTGAGACCAGTCTGATCAACATAGAGAAACCCTGTCTCTACTAAAAATACAAAATTAGCCGGGCATGGTGGTGCATGCCTGTAATCCCAGCTACTCAGGAGGCTGAAGCAGGAGGATCTCTTGAACCCAGGAGGCGGAGGTTGCAGTGAACTGAGATTGCGCCACTGCACTCCAGCCTGGGCAACAAGAGCGAAACTCTGTCTCGAAAAAAAGAAAGAAAAAAATTAATTGGCCTTAAGTTTCCCATTTTGGCCAGGCTGCCAGGAAGCTGAGGGCATACTGTGAAGCTCCAATCTAGCACTGCCCCTTAGCATGGGGACTTAGCTATCTCCTTTCCCTTGTCCTCAGCACCTGTCATGAGGCTTGAGAGCAGTCCTTTTCTGTGGGGTGCCTCCGGCACTCTTTTGGAAAGCTGGGGTGGGGAAATGGCATTAATGTGTCAGTTATCTATCTTCATTGGCTTCTCCAGACCTTTTCTCCACTCTGCGCTGGGTGGTGGGAGATGACACAAATGGACATGAATGGGCTCTCGTTTCTGCTTGGGCTGGGCCAGTAGGGAGCTCTGGTAGGAGGGAGCACGGTCACAGCCTCCCCTTTTCAGGAAGCCTCATCCACAGGGTCTTGTCCCAGGGAGCACCCCCTCCTCCCAGTATCAGGCCAGAGGTGATGTCATTATAAATAGCCCGGCGCCCTGTCCTATCCCTTGCTCTTTCCTATACATGCCCACACCTTTGTAAACTGTCCCCTTACCACAGTCTCAAATCACCCAATTCGAGTGTTTCCTGCCAGGGTCCTGAACACAGAGCACATATAAAGGGCATTGTTGGCTGGGGACGGTGGCTCACGCCTGTAATCCCAGTACTTTGAGAGGCTGAGGTGGGCAGAGAACCTGAGGTCAGGAGTTCGAGACCAGCCTGGCCAACATGGATAAACCCCATCTCTACTAAAAACACAGAAATTAGCTGGCCGGGCAGTGGCTCACACGTATAATCCCAGCACTTTGGGAGGCCGAGGTGGGCGGATCACGAGGTCAGGAGATCAAGACCATCCTGGCTAACACGGTGAAACCCTGTAGATCCAGCTACTCGGGAGGCTGAGGCAGGAGAATGGCGTGAACCTGGGAGGCGGAGGTTGCAGTGAGCCGAGATCGTGCCACTGCACTCCAGCGTGGGCGACAGAGCAAGACCCTGTCTAAAAAATAAATAAATAAAAAATTAGCCAGGTGTGGTGATGCACGCCTGTAGTCCCAGCTATTGGGGAGCCTGAGGCAGGATAATCACTTGAACCCAAGAGGTGGAGGTTGTAGTGGGCCGCGATGGTGCCACTGTACTCCAGCCTGGGAGATAAGAGTGAAACTCCTCTCAAAAAAAAAAAAAAACATGGGGCATTGTTAAAAGATTTTCAGATCTTCCGGAGCTCTGAAAACTCCGTCCCCTCCCTGCTGCCCCGACTCTAGTCGGCAGAGCTCAGCTCTGTGTCTCATCCCCTCGTGTCTGGACCTTACAGCCAGCCCCAATATCTCCAGCCCCAGCCCCAGCCCCATATCCCACCAATCCTCTGTGAAGGAGGCCATGGCCTCTCTCCACTGCCCTGAGCTCCAAGTGGAATAGAAAGAAGGCATCGGGCCCTGGGCAGGCACACAGGCACCACAGGTTCTCAGATTTGCTGGGTGCATTGTAACTAGCACCCCCTCAGAAAGGAGAATTTGGGGTTGTGGGCGGGGGAACTGTCACATGAGCTAAAGGACAGACCAACGTGATGGGTGAAATGACAGTTGTGCACGGGGCACCGTGGAGCACAGCAGGAGGGGCACCTGCTCATCCCTGCTGGGGGTGGAGGTCATGGAGCAAGCGTTCCTGGAGTCAGGTCTGAGCCAATCCCGGCAGGTGAACAGTGGAGGTACCCAGACAGTGGGAACAGCATGGACAAAGAACAGGAGGGGGCTGCTGGCTGTCACAGGCATGGCTGAGAGCAGAGTAGGTGGTGGGGGGAAGGAAAAGGGGAGGTGGGCAGGAGCTGGGTTGGGCCCACAGCTGACCAACAAGGGGCCTGGACTCAAAGCCATAAGCCTCGGGGAGCATTAGGCACAGGGACATCTGCCATATTCACTTTAAAGTCTGGACGGGAGGAGAGCCAGCCAAGAGCTTGCCTGTTTGAGAGAGAAACAAGGCCTGGCCTCCCGAAGTGAGGGACTCACCCCCATTCACCTCCTTCCCCGTCCTCGCCCTACAAGCGCATATTGGGTTAAATCCACTCCGGCTTCCCCAACACTCCTGGCTCCCCAGCTTGTCTCTTCTAGTCCTTCCCACATGCAAGGCAGCCCTGAGGACCCGCAGGACCCAGCCAAAGAGGGCGCCAGGCCGCTAGGGAAACACCTCAACTTTCCCACCCCACTCCCCTAAACAGCCTCCAATGCATCTGTGTTTTTATTTTCTTTGCTTTGGTCTATACAAAAAAAACCAATAACCAAAAACATAAAGCGATAATAATAAAACACTCTGCTGGGACCTCACCCAGTCCCCCACACCATGTGCGGGAGATGGGGGGGGTCTGAAACAGGAAGGGGAAGAGAAAGCCCCTCACCACACACCAGAGGGGTCAGCCAAGAGCACTTCTCGGGGTCAGCTAGGGCAGCTGTGTGGGTGGGACAGGGGTGTGAGGGAGCTGTCCCCAGAGCTCCCTGGGGAGTGAGGGGTGGGCAAAGCCAACTAAGCACCCTGGAGAGAGAAGCTGGCATCTTCTGGAGCGGGTGACTCACTCCATATCTCCTCCCCATCTCCCCTGGACGGTCCCTGAACTTTTCAAGAGAAGCTTTGGATTTTGGGGGTTTGGGTCTTGAACGTGGGCCCTGGAGATGCTGGGGGCTTAGGACAGTTGGTCAGTGGAGTTCAGTGAGAAAATCAGACCCAGAGAAGGAACCAAAGCCCTTCCGGGCCCAGGCAGCTGGAGACAGGAAGGCTGGAGGTTTGGGGGGGGTTGCTGGGGGAAAACAGAATGGGTGCTTGAGTCTGAAGCTTTAGTGGCCAGGGCCACAGGGGCAGGGAGGGGGTGTCAGGCCCTGGACCCATGCCCAGGACAGAAAAGCAGGAGCAGAACACTATCCCAAGAAAGACCCTACGGAGGACCTCTGGAGGCGCGGGGTGCAGCAGGAAGTTGCGCCCCAGCTTCCCCAGCTCAGGCACTTTTCTGTCTTGCCCCATCGCCTGCACGGAGAGCCTCTCAGATGAGGAACCGCACCTGTTAGGGGAGCGGGGACAGACAGGGGTCAGGGGCTCGGTGGACCTGCATCCCCAGAAGCTCAAGCCACTCCGTGTCACCTGCCCACCACCCCCAGAAGGGGACAGCAGGAATAGGCCTCCCCATCCCCACCAAAGACACAAGAAGAAGGCAGGCCAGGGCACACCGTGCTTGGGGAAGCTCAGCAGCAAAGGATCCCCCCAAAAAGGAGCGCAGATTTCAGCGGGGAGATGGGAGGGCCTCCAACAGAAGGACGTTCTAGAGAGGAGGAAAAGCCGGCAAAGAGGGGGCCGTACTGGGGCCAGGCCGTCTAGGCCAGCATGTGGTCTGCAGTGGGGTACGGGGGCCTGAGGCCGTCGCTGTAGGTGTCGATGGGGTAGTCTCCGTCCATGTCCATGTGCATCTCCAGCGGGTCAAGGGGCACATCGCTGGAGTACATGGGGCGGTAGGTGGCATCCATGTCTGGGGATGAAAAGTGGGGCTCAGTCCTAGGGTCTGCAAGCTACCCTGCAGGGGGCAGTTTGCACAGCCTTCAGCCACCTCCTCTACCCATGCCCACCCCTGGTGGGCCTGACCCCCTCCCCAGACCCCACACTAGGGCATCTAGACTGGGGTACATGTGGATGCCACACAGCAGTTGCCACTGGTCCTCTGGCCGCAGAGACATAATATTGCCCCCTCACATACACCCACACAGCCGCCCAGGATCTCCAGAGTCCTGAAGAGCCCGCACACACTTACCATCTCCGTAGGGCTCATTGATGGGAATCATGCTCTGGGCCTGAAAAAGGAGAGAGAAACATGGAGGAGAGGTTTGAAAATGCAGGCTCCGAGCTGGATCTCAGTTGGGGGGCAGGGAGAGATGCTTCTAAAAGAGGGGGCCAGGCTGGGTGCCATGGCTCACGCCTGTAATCCCAGCACTCTGGGAGACCGAGGCAGGCGGATCACTTGAGGTCAGGAGTTCCAGACCAGCCTGGCCAACATGGTGAAACCCTGTCTCTACTAAAAATACAAAAAAAATTAGCTGGGCGTGGTGGTGCATGCCTGTAATCCCAGCTACTTGGGAGGCTGAGGCAGGAGAATTGCTTGAACGGGGAGGCAGAGGATGCAGTGAGCCGAGATTACACCATTGCACTCCAGCCTGGGCGACAAGAGTGAGACTCTGTCTTGAAAAAAATAAAAAATAGGCCGGGCGCAGTGGCTCACGCCTGTAATCCCAGCACTTTGGGAGGCCAAGGCGGGCAGATCACAAGGTCAGGAGATCGAGACCATCCTGGCCAACATGGTGAAACCCCGTCTCTACCAAAAATACAAAAATTAGCTGGGTGTGGTAGTGTGCACCTGTAGTCCCAGTTACTCAGAAGGCTGAGGCAGGAGAATTGCTTGAAACCGGGAGGCGGAGGTTGCAGTGAGCCAAGATCATGCCACTGCACTCCAGCGTAGCGACAGAGCAAGACTCCATCTCAAAAATAAAAATAAAAATAAATAAATAAATAAATAAATAAAAGAGGGGGCCGGAGAAAAGCAAAGAGGCCTTGGAGGAATAGAGGATGATGAAATGGGGTCACCCAGTGCCCTGATGTACTCATGTCCTCGGTACTCCCCAGGGAGGAGGGTTCCCCATTCATGAAGCAGGGACTCCTGCCCAATTAGAGCAGCTCAGGGGAGGAGGCAGAGGACTCAAGAATGGGTGCAGGGCACTGCCCCACCCTGGAAAAGACCGCCCGTAGCCTATCCAGCACCTCCACGCAAATTAGGAAAAGGTACCCCCTCCTCAAACACTGTATACTCATTTGGGCAAAATAAAAATTGGCATTTTGTGGATATATGGTTCAACCCACTACTTCCATCTGCTAGGAATTGTTATAAATGATCCAATTACAAAATAAAAATCTGTAAAGTTGACAGTAGTAGGAGACCCCCAAAAGTGTTGCCCTTGGGCAGTGCACAACTTGTGTATCCAACTACTGCAGTCCAACCTAGGATACTCACAGCCTCCCAGGCAGCCGGGTCATGCTTGAAGAGGGAGTTGGTGAGCTCCACAGACACACGCTTCCGGTAATCTGGGTTCTTGTCCTCGGAGATGCGGAACAGGACAGCAGCAGCGTAGGTGGCTGGGCAGAGAGGAGAGGAAAAGCCAGGTTAAACGTCGGCCAGCCTCCATCATGGCTGGGGGAGTGGGACCCAGCCTCCTGCCCTCCCCCAGCTCACCAGTGCCCTCGTTGCGGGAGTGCAGCAACTCCATGAGTGGGGCCGAGGCCCCCTCTGCATCAATGGCATCAGCCGCCTCCTTGTCCTGGGCCAGCTCACACAGCACCCCGGCAGCCACGCGCTGGATGTTCTCCACCGACGAGTACAGGAGCTGGGGAGAGGGGACATGGGAAGCAGGGGAGAGGTGGAAAGGGGTGAGGCAGGCCGGACAACACACCCCACAGCCCTGCCCACCTCCACCCTGTAGCAATTCCATAGTGGAAAATGGGCCATCACTAGGGAGTAAGTGTTACTGCTTTAAACTGGGCTGAGCGTTGTTGATGAGCTACCTTGAAATTACCTGTGACTCTGCTTCATCTAACCATTGGAATCTAGTGTTAACGAGCTCACTGATATGAAAGATGTTAGACTCTTGTCTGTTATGGTACTTGCACATATTCTCCCAGTTTGCTGATTTTTTAAAAATGCTTTTTAAAGGTTCTTTCTGAAATACAGATGGTTTTCATGTTTATATGGTTGAATCTCAAGTTTTTTGTTTTGTTTTTTTTCCACTTGTGATCTCTTTCCTTGCTTTGAAGCTTAGAAAGCCATGCCCATGCAGGGGGTTGCTAAGTAGTCAATCTGGAGTGGCAACTTTCCTCCAAACTCCTCCAAAGACCTCTTGATGCCTGGTCCAGGCCTCCCAAATCTGGGACTCCTAACCTTGCCCTCTAAGCAGTGGTCGGGGGACCTCTCCTGCCCACCTGCCCCAGACTCACCTGCACAAATAGGGGAATGGTGTTGAGCCGGAAGATCTCCATGCGGTTCATGGGGTCCCGGGCGAGGATGTGCAGGGCTCCGGTGCAGCCCTCCACAATCTCCTCCATCCTCACACCATCCTGCGTGAGACGAGGCAGGGGGCATGGGACAGGTGCCTTGGACATGGCCACAAGTCCTCCCCATGACAGCCGAATGAACTTCACAGGCTCTTGGAATTGGCATCAGTTGCAACTGACCTCCCATTCACACACACACCCACAGAGGACACCCTGACCCCCCAGGAAGGCTGTCACAGGCACCACCAGCTCACATACCGTGTAGGGCTGCTGTGTGCCTGCAGCTACATGGCGCTGGGCATCCTGGTGGGCCTTGACCAGCAGTTGGACGAGGCGGGGGATGACCGCTGCCTCCTGCAGTGGGGCATGGTTGGCTGGGCACAGGGCCAGATTCCTGATCAAGCCGATGGTTGCCTGGCAAAAAAAGGGGCAGTGATCAGGGGCACTTCTTGGACATCTGAAGGATCCCAGCTTCCCAGCTTCAGGTATCCCCTCCCTCCTTCACTTCTTCTGTCCCCGAGGCCAGACATAGACATACTGGAAAATATCCAGAGAAGGAGACCATCCCAGCCTTGTCACTTAATCCACAGGATCTGGGGGTGCTCATGGCTAATTCTTTTTTTTTTGTTTGTTTTTGAGACAGAGTTTCGCTCTTGTCACCCAGGCTGGAGTGCAGTGGTACAATCTCACCTCACTACAACCTCCACCTCCTGGGTTCAAGTGATTCTCCTGCCTCAGCCTCTTGAGTAGCTGCGATTACAGGTGCCCGCCACCATGCCCAGCTAATTTTTTGTATTTTTAGAGAGACAGGGTTTCGCCATGTTGGGCAGGCTGGTCTCGAACTCCTGACCTCAGGTGATCTGCCTGCCTCAGCCTTCTAAAGTGCTGGGATTACAGGTGTGGGCTACCGCGCCCAGCTGCTCATGGCTAATTCTAATAGCCCTTGCTAAAATGACACCCCATTCCAGAACATCCTGCCAGCCCCATGCCTGGACCCTCACCCTGTCCCCTCTTTCTTAACCACCCCCCTACAGACATCATCATGCTTGCTTTTCTGATAGTTCCCCAAGCCTGATTCTCAGGAAGTCTTTGCTCTAGGTGGCCCCAAAGCCTCCTGCTGGGTGGTGCTCACATTGTCATTAATCCCCAGCAGGGCAGCTCTGGAAAGAGGTGTCCTGAGATCTCCTCCCCAGGGTCCTTGACTCACAGGAGCCCCTCTGGCCTCCCAGAGCCTCTCAAGGTGTCATCTACTTCATCCTCAAAACAAGACGCCAGGAGGGCAGGGATGAAAATCATGTGAGATGGGGACGTGAGCACAGGGCAAATGACTTGCCAAAGTCACTTGCCACTTAGCTGCTGGGTTAGGATGCAAAGTCCCACCTCAGGTTTGCAGCAGGGACCAAGCATCAAGGAGGGGTCACAATGATATTTTTTTTCTAAACATGGATTTTCTTTTTTTAATTCAATGTATAGGCCGGGTACAGTGGCTCACATCTGTAATCCTAGCACTTTGGGAGGCCAAGGCAGGCAGATCACTTTAGGTCAGGAGTTCGAGACCAGCCTGGCCAACATGGTGAAATCACGTCTTTACTAAAAATATAGAAATTAGCCAGAAATTGCTTGAACCTGGGAGGCAGAGGTTGCAGTGAGCTGAGATCATGCCACTGCACTCCAGCCTCGGCAACAGAGCAAGAATCCGTCTCAAAAATAATAATAATAAATAATAATAATTCAATGTATAGAATCACTTAGAGTCATTCTTATCTGCACTTTTTTTTTTTTTTTGAGATGGAGTCTCGCTCTGTCGCCCAGACAGGAGTACACTGGCGTGATCTTGGCTCACTGCAAGCTCCGCCTCCCGGGTTCACACCATTCTCCTGCCTCAGCCTCCCGAGTAGCTGGGACCACAGGCACCCGCCACCACGCCCAGCTAATTTCTTTTTTTTTTTTTTTTTTTCTTTTTTTTTTTGAGACGGAGTCTTTCTCTGTCCCCCAGGCTGGAGTGCAGTGGCGCGATCTCGGCTCACCACAACCTCCACCTCCTGGGTTCACGCCATTCTCCCGCCTCAGCCTCCCGAGTAGCTGGGACCACAGGCGCCCGCCAACACGCCCGGCTAATTTTTTGTATTTTTTAGTAGAGACGGGGTTTCACCGTGTTAGCCAGGATGGTCTCGATCTCCTGACCTCGTGATCCACCCGCCTCGGCCTCCCAAAGTGCTGGGATTACAGGCTTGAGCCACCGCGCCTGGCTATGTTTTTTGTTTTTGTTTTCCAAGACAGAGTCTCTCTCTGTCACCCAGGCTGGAGGGCAATGAGCAATCTCAGCTCACTGCAACCTCTGCCTTCCGGGTTCAAGTAATTCTTCTGCCTCAGCCTTCTGAGTAGCTGAGATTACAGGCATGCCACCATGGCCAGCTAATTTTTGTGGAGGTGGGGACTTACCATGTTGGCCAGGCTGGTCTCGAACTCCTGACTTCAGGTAATCCTCCCGCCTTGGCCTCCCAAAGTGCTGGGATTACAGGCGTGAGCCACTGCGCCTAGCTTGTCTGTACTATTAAATTGTCTTAAATGTAGCTAGCAGATGCCCCTGCCAGCTGGCTCCTGTGCCCATTGACAAGACCCTCATCTATCGTAGCTTCCTCACTCTCTGGCATAAGATGCCACCTTGCCTTTGGCTGCCTTCCTTGTCTCTACACATAGATATATACACACACAAACGCCTTCCTCCATAACTCTGTCCCTTGGGTCTGCCCACCCCCTGACCCACTCTCACTTCCTCCACCTGACAGGGAAGTGACACACATCTCTCTTCCACCTGGGTAGCCTCAAGAAGACCCCACTCCTTCACACACCCAACTCCCTATGGGAGAGGCTAAGCGTCCCCCAGAATCCTCTCTGCCTTGTGTCTCTGTAGTGGCTCTCCTGATTTTCAGCAGGACACACGGCCATCTGGCTGGTGATCACATTTCCTAACCTCCTTGCACCTTGATGTGGCCAAATGACCAAGTTCTGGGGTGTGAGCAGGAGTGATGTGTGCCACGTTCTGGTGGCCGCTAGCCATCCCCAGTTCTCAGGGCTAGAACGCATCCACGGGGATGATACAGTCCACTCATTCGTGTGAGGACAACCCTCTCGTCTACACCCAGTGGCATAAGAAATGTGCTCCATGGCCAGGCACGGTGGCTCACGCCTGTAATCCCAGCACTTTGGGAGGCCGAGGCGGGCGGATCACGAGGTCAGGAGATCGAGACCATCCTGGCTAACACAGTGAAACCCCGTCTCTACTAAAAATACAAAAAATTAGGCCGGGCACGGTGGCTCACGCTTGTAATCCCAGCACTTTGGGAGGCCGAGGCGGGTGGATCATGAGGCCAGGAGATCGAGACTACGGTGAAACCCCGTCTCTACTAAAAATACAAAAAATTAGCCAGGCGTGGTGGCGGGCGCCTGTAGTCCCAGCTACTCGGAGAGGCTGAGGCAGGAGAATGGCGTGAACCCGGGAGGCGGAGCTTGCAGTGAGCCGAGATTGTGCCACTGCACTCCAGCCTGGGCGACAGAGCGAGACTTTGTCTCAAAAAAAAAAAAAAAAAAAAAAAAAAATGAAATGTGCTCCATGGACCAGTAGCAGCAACTGCGAGCTTGTTAGAAATACAGAATTGGGCTGGGCGCAGTGGCTCATGCCTGTAATCCTAGCACTTTGGGAGGCCAAGGTGGGTGGATCACCTGAAGTCAGGAGTTCGAGACCAGCCTAACCAACATAGAGAAATCTCGTCTCTACTAAAAAATACAAAATTAGCCAGGCATGGTGGCGCATGCCTGTAGTCCCAGCTACTTGGGAGGCTGAAGCAGGAGAATCGCTTGAACCCGGGAGGTAGAGGTTGCGGTGAGCCGAGATCGCGGCATTGCACTCCAGCCTGGGCAATAAGAGCAAAACTCCGTCTCAAAAAAAAAAAAAAAAAAGAGTAATACAGAAGCGGCCGGGCCCGGTGTCTCACACCTGTAATCCCCGCACTTTGGGACGACGAGGCTGGTGGATCACTTGAGTTCAGGAGTTCAAGACCAGTCTGAGCAACATGGCGAAATCCCATCTCTACTAAAAACACAAAAATTATCCGGATGTGGTGGCGTGTACCTGTAATTCCAACTACTCAGGAGGCCAAGGCAGGAGAATCACTTGAACCCAGGAAGCAGAGGTTTTAAGACACGGGTTCTTGCTCTGTCACCCAGGCTGGAGTGCACTGATGCGATCATAGCTCACTGTAACCTCCAACTCCTGTGCTCAAGCGATCCTCCCACCTAAGCCTCCCCTCTCCAGTAGCTGGGACTACAGGCGTGCACCACCACACCTGGCTAATTTTTGTTGTTGTTGTCGAGACAGGTCTTGCTATGTTGTCCAGGCTGGTCTCAAATTCCTGGCCTCAAGCAATCCTCCTACCTTGGCCTCCCAAAGTGTTGGGATTACAGGCACGAGCCACCATGCCTGGCCCTGGAACCTGCAGTTTAATGAAATCGCCCAGGATACTCGTGTGCATTTTGAACTCTGAGCTCTGCCCTAGGGGCTGGTGGAGCTACAAGATAGAAATCCCAGTTCTGGAATTTTGGAGCAGAGCCATTGTTGAGGTCTAAACTATTACACAAGAGAGAAATACATTTCTGTCTTATTCGAGCCACTGTATTTAGGGCTTCTTTGCTACAGCAGCTTTGCCTATACCAATACAGCACCTAAGCCTGCTGCAGGGAGCTCCTTCCCCTCGCCTAACAGCAATACCTTGACCAGTGGCCACTGGTTGGGCTGGTTGAGCAGCTTCACGATGGCCGGGATGCCATAGTTCAGACGCACAGAGTTCTGGGCCATCTCAGCCTCAGGGTGGCGGCTAGTGAGGTGGCGCAGGGTGCAGACAGCAGGCTCCGTGATGTCGTCCTTGTCACCAGCACGCAGGATGGCATGGATGAGAGCCTCCACACCGCTGTTCTGTGTCACCAGCGTCTTGTTCTTGCTGTTGTTGCATGTCAGGTTAGAGAGTGTGCCTGTGGCACAGGTGAGAACGTTGACGTCATCCACGCTCAGCTGGTTCACCAGAATCTTCAGCACACTCTCCAGGCCCTCCTGGAGGGTAAGGAAGGGATGGGGGAGTCAGGGAGCAGCCAACTCCAAGGAGCCTTCTGGAATATGCCCAAGGGGAGTGGGATGACCTAAAGGGGTCAGCCCTGCCTGTGTGTGCCTGGGAACTTTCATCCCCATGACCCGCCACACCCTGTGAGAGGGCTTTACTATCCTGTGGTGCAAGTGAGGCAATGAGGCTCAGAGAGGTTGGGGAACTTGCCAACAGAAACACAGCTAGTGGCTGGATCTGAACCCAGGCTTGGCTCTAAGCCCCACATCTCTTCCCTCCAAACCATTAGCCTCTCCCTGGGGCCCTCAGACCCAGGCAGAATCCTCCTCAGGCCAAAGTACGGTGGCCAAGGGAGGCCTCGAGACCAGGAGGCAATTGTTGAGGGGGCCGCATGCTTCAGTGGCCCAGCTGAGCCACGTCTACTCGCTTGTCACCTTTCTGGGCCTTCACTGCTACCCACCACCCTGGGGCCCTGAGCCAAATCCACTTCCAGTAAAATCACTAACTCAGACATCTATCTATCTCACTTCTCCCAGGGAGACACGTGGGCCTTGTGGTGGGACAGAAAAACCCCAGCTTTGGGGACGGACAGTCCTGGGTTCAAATCCCAGTTCTGCCATTTACTACCTGTGACCATGGCCATTAGCTCCCCGAGCCTCAGTGTCTTCATCTAACCCACAGGGTCCCACACTCTAACCCCAGGTTGAACAAGCTAATGTCCACAAATGCCACGCAGAGGGCCAGCACAGGGTGGGCACTTGATAAACAGCATATTGCTGGGGGAGGCCTGGGGAGTGGTTGTTGGAAGGAGGCACAGGGCACTTGCCCTGGAGCTGCATTTTTCCTTAAATTGTATTTTCAGTCATAGGGGCCTGTCTCTTGGTACACTATTGCTCCAGCCCAGGGCCCAGGTCAAAACTGTTCTTTTGCTGGATGTGGTGGTTCACGCCTGTAATCCCAGCACTTTGGGAGGCCAAGGCGGGTGGATCACCTGAGGTCAGGAGTTCAAGACCAGCCTGCCCAACATGGTGAAACCCTGTCTCTAAATAAAAATACAAAAATTAGCCAGACATGATGGCAGGTGCCTGTAGTCCCACCTACTCGGGAGGCTGAGGCAGGAGAATTGCTTGAGCCCAGGAGGCGGAGCTTGCAGTGAGCCGAGATTGCACCACTGCACTCCAGCCTAGGTAACAGAGTGAGACTCCGTCAAAAAAAAAACAAAAGAGAGAAATGAGGGTCTTCAAGGCATTTCCAGCCTCAGCCACAAGGAAGAGAGATTTAGAGCCCCCAGTCCTCCCACAGTACCTAAGGTCAGATGCCCAGACAGGAGGCTGGATGGGGCAGCTGAAGAGGTCAACCCCAGGCCCAGACACCTCCCTCACCTGCTTGGTGGCCACGTCCGAGAGGTTGCGCAGGGTCCACAGGCAGTTCTGCACCAGGCGGGGGCTGTTGCTGGTCAGGTGCTTGCCCAGGGCCTGCATCCCACCTGGGGCAGGGATAGGGGTGCCATCAGCCACGGGGAGCATGGCTGACTGAGCCTGGCAGCTGGGCAGAGCTCCCACCCCAGTCGCCCTCAAGGCCATCATACTCACCAGCCTCCACAATGGCAGGCTTATTGCTGGGACACACGGACAGCACCTTGAGCACACGACTGGTGGTCCAGAGCAGCTTCTCATAACTGTAGTTACGCATGATCTGCACGAGGGCCTGGGGCCCACCATTGGCCAGGATGATCAGCTATGGGTAAAGAGGGAATGAATGTGAGACGGACGGGGAATATGACAGGAACAAGGAAGCACGGGGCAGGAGACAACTGTCATTACTAAGCTTCAGCTAAAGCACTAATTGTTTGTTTGTTTTTTTTAATGTATTTTTTTCTTTTTATAAAGATAGGGGTCTCGCTATGCTGCCCAGGCTGGTCTTGAACTCCTGGCCTCAAGTGATCCTCACACCTCAGCCTCCCAAAGTGCTGGGATTACAGATGTGAGCCACCACACCCAGCCAAACACCCCAATAAGTTTTTTTTTTTTTTTTTTTTTTTTTTTTGAGATAGAGTCTCGCTCTGTCACCCAGGCTGGAGTGCAGTGGCACGATCTCAGGTCACTACAACCTCTGCCTCCCGGGTTCAAGCAATTCTCATGCCTCAGCCTCTCAAGTAGCTGGGATTACAGGCGTGTGCCATCACGCCCGGCTAATTTCTGTATTTTTTGGTAGAGACAGGGTTTCACTATGTTGGCCAGGCTGGTTTCAAACTCCTGACCTCAGGCAATTCACCCGCCTCTGCCTCCCAAAGTGCTGGGATTACAGGCGTGAGCCACCACACCCCAGCCCACCCCAATAGTTTCATGACTGTTATGTAAGCCAAAATTTTGAAAAAAGGGTAGTACCCAGTGCTGACAAGTATGTGACAAAACTGTATGCACACCCATTACCAGTTATGGCACTGGAAATTAATCCAATCCTTCCGGAAATCAATCTGGCCATTTGGGTAAAAGCTTAGAAGTGTTAAAAATTGATGAGAATTTTTTCTGCTCTTTGACAAAGGCTAGACATTCGTTACAGCATTGTTTATAAAGATGGAATAGGAGCAATCTAAATACCCTCCCTCAGAATAAAGCCTAAGGTCTCCACTTAATGAAATGCTATCTATAGGCTGGGTATGGTGGCTCATGACTTTAATCCCAGCATTTCAGAGGCTGAGGCAGGAGGATTCCTTGAGGGTAGCCTGGGCAACAGAGCAAGACCCCATCCCCACAAAAAATTTAAAACTTAGCCCGGGTGGGCCAGGCGCGGTGGCTCACGCCTGTAATCCCAGCACTTTGGGAGGCCGAGGCGGGCGGATCACGAGGTCAGGAGATCGAGACTATCCTGGTGAACACAGTGAAACTGTCTCTACTAAAAATACAAAAAATTAGCCAGGCGTGGTGGCAGGCGCCTGTAGTCCCAGCTACTCGGGAGGCTGAGGCAGGAGAATGGCGTGAACCCAGGAGGCGGAGCTTGCAGTGAGCCAAGATCGCGCCACTGCACTCCAGCCTGGGCGACAGAGCGAGACTCCATCTCAAAAAAAAAAAAAAAAAAAAAAGAAACTTAGCCGGGGTGCTAATTAGCTCAGTGGTACGTTCCCATAGTCCTAGCTATCAGGAAGGCTAAGGTGGGAGGAATGCTTGAGCTCAGGAGTCTGAGGTTGCAGTGAGCTAGGATCACGCCACTGCACTCTAGCCTGGGTAACACAGTGAGACCCTGTCTCAAAAAAGAAAGAAAAGGAAGGAATGGGAAGGAAGCAAGAAAGAGAGGAAGAGAGGGAAAGGAAAAGGAAAAGGGAAAGGGGAAAGGAAAGGCAATCTGTCATTATTAGAGGGTGGTTTTGAGGACAATATCGCAAAAAAAAATTTTTTTTAAACATCATACAGGCCAGGCACAGTGGCTCACACCTGTAATCCTGACAATTTGGGAGGCCAAGGCAGGCAGATCACTTGAGGCCCAGGAGTTTGAGACCAGCCTGGGCAACACGGAGAAATCCCATCTCTATAAAAAATCAGTTGGGGGTGGGGCATGGTGTCTCATGCCTGTAATCCCAGCACTTTGTGAGGCCGAGGCAGATGGATCACCTAAGGTCAGGAGTTCGAGACCAGCCTGGCCAACCTGGTGAAACCTTGTCTCTACTAAAAATTTAAAAATTAGCTGGGTGTGGTGGCAGGCACCTGTAATCCCAGCTACTTGGGAGGCTGAGGCAGGAGAAATCACTTGAACCCGGGAGGTGGAGGTTGCAGTGAGCCGAGATCGCACCATTGCGCTCCAGCCTGGCGGACAAAGTGAGACTCCATCTCAAAAAAAAAGAAAGAAAGAAAAGAAAAGAAAAAAGAAAAAAAAAATTAGTCAGGTGTGGTGGCACACGCCTGAAGTCCCAGCTACTCTGGAGGCTGAGGTGGGACGATCATCTGAGCCCAGGAAGTCAAGGCTGCAGTAAGCCCTGATTACACCACTGCACTCCAGCCTGGGTGACAGACTGAGACCCTGTCTCCAAAAAAAAAAAAAAAATCAGGCCGAAAACAGATGTTGCAGATTGTTATGATGACAAGGATGTGTACATATCTGTAATCCACCCACAGAACAGCTCTTAAGGAAGCACATCGAAATGACAATAGTGGCTATATGAGGATGAGTGATTTTTTTTCCTTGTCCTCAAAATAATAATTCTGGGCAATTCAGTCGCATGATGATGCATGTATATCTGCACCTATATCTCATCTAAAAGGAGTAAGGGGGCAGCGGCGTGAGGCTATGCAGGATAGAAGGTGGCGCAAGGGTGGGCTTCAGGCCTCGGGAGGGTTGGGGAGGGCTCACCTTGCTCTCCTGGTTGCCGTAGGCCAGGAGCTGCAGGCAGTCGGTGGTGATGGCCAGGAACTTGGGGTTGTTCTTGTTGAGCAGGGGCACCATCTTTTGCAGCCCGTCGGCCAGGCGCACGGCCATCTTGGCGCCCTCCTGGTACAGGAGCAGGTTGTGCAGCGTGGTGATGGCGTAGAACAGGACCGACTCCACAGGGGAGCTGGGGGCGGTGGGCAGGGGTTAGTACGCTGAGGTCCCAGAGGCCTGGCATACATGTGAGCCTGGCATGGGTTCCCACCTCCCCCAGGAAGCCTCCCCCCTACTGACGCCCCTCTGGAAATATCCCTTTGCTAAAACCTCATCACTCCTTGAGCCTGCCCTGCTCTTAAGCATGAAGCAAACAGCACCTCTCTTCTCCCAACTGGGACAATGACTCCTCCTGCTTGAGCCCCCAGCCCTGTGCTGAGCGCACAGTAGGTCCCCTAGACACTGATCCCTACTAAGTAACTACCATGTGGAAGGCCACATATTAGAGAGGCCTTGCAAGGCGTTCAGAGGGGAGTGAAATCAGTGTCTCCCCTTCAGGGAGCTCCCAGCCTGGTACAGGGATGAGAAATGAGGCCAGGAGCAGTGGCTCACGTCTGTAATCTCAGCACTTTGGGAGGCCGAGGCAGGTGGATCACCCTGAGGTTAGGAGTTCGAGACCAGCCTGGCCAACGTGGCGAAACCCCGTCTCTACTAAAAATATAAAATTGAGCTGGGCATGGTGGCAGACGCCTATAATCCCAGCACTTTGGGAGGCCAAGGGGGGCAGATCACCTGAGATCAGGAGTTCAAGACTAGCCTGGCCAACATAGTGAAACCCCATTTTTACTAAAAATACAAAAATTAGCCAGGCATGCTGGCGGGTGCCTGTAATCCCTGCTACTTGGGAGGCTGAGGCAGGAGAATTGCTTGAACCTGGGAGGCAGAGGTTGCAGTAAGCCGAGACTGTGCCATTGCACTCTAGCCTGGGCAACAAGAGGAAAACGCCGTCTCAAAAAAAAAAAAAAAAATTAGCTGGGCATGGTGGCAGATGCTTGTAATCCCAGCTACTCAGGAGACTGAGGCAGGAGAATCATTCGAACCCAGGAGGTGGAGGCTGCAGTGAGCTGAGATCACACCACTGCACTCCAGCTTGGGCGACAGAGCAAGGCCTCATCTCAAAAAAAAAAAAATAAAGAAATGAGGCCAATCAACGTTTTGTAGGAGGCCAGGAAACAGAAAGTTTGCAAGGGACTTTGCATTTGCTGTTCCCTCTGCCTGGGACACTCTTCCTTTCCTCTACACTAGCCAAACTCCACTCATCTGTCAATCCCCTGCCATTAAGCGATTCCACCTTTGAGCAATCTCAGTGCTCTTCTGCCACAGCCTGTGTCCTATCCTGTTTACATGCCTGTGTTCCCTGCTGGGCTGTGAGCCACTGAGCACCCGGATGGGGTGTGCTTCTGCCTGGCACATAGTAGGTGCTCACTGGGTATTTATGGAAGCCCAGGGAAGGGAGGGGAGAGGCCCAAGTGAGAGGGGGTCCTGGGCTCCTGCAATGAGCAGGGGTGGGTACCTGAGCATGCGGACCAGAGCAGGGATGCCACCCGACTTGAAGATGGCGAGCAGCCCCTCCCGGTGGTGGGAGAGGTTGTGTAGGATGCTGGTGGTGCAGCGGGCCGTGTCCAGGTCGCTGGTATTCTGCATGGTGCGCACGACAGCGGCCACCAGCTGGGGCGAGCCCATCAGGGCCCGCCGCGATGCCTCCTTCTTCGACAGCTGATTCACAATCATGGCCGCCTTGGTCACCACCACCTGGACGGCAAAGGCAGGTGCGGGGACGTGAGCACTAAGGAGGGGCCGGGATACCCTTCCACAGAGCTGAGGAGGGCCCCAGTCAGACTCGTCACACACGGGGGAGTCCGTGTCATAACCTCCCTCCACCCCTACAATGTCCCTCCCCTGAGGACATCTGCTCTCTCCCCTCCCTGCCCGGCCCCCACCCTAGCAGGGACTCTCACAGACCGGGTCCTCGTCGTTGAGCAGTTTGGTGAGCTCGGGCAGGGCGCGAGTGGCCAGCTCGGCATCGTCCTGGTAGTTGATGAGATGCACGATGGCTGACTTGAGCAGCTGGGACGGCTCGGCCAGTCGCTGCAGGTTGGTGGCCTGCCCCTCTACCTGGGTGGCCAGCAGGAGCGAGCTGTCCTCGCCTGACACACCAGGGCACATGGCCTCCCGCACCCGTTTGGCCCTGGCTGTTGTGGACATCTGGTACTCCAGGTCACCTGGGGGCCGTGGGGACAGGGACTGAGTGCAGGCAGTGGGCTGGGCAGACACTGGGGAGCAGGGCAGGCTGCAGACAACCCCACCTAGGTCCTCTGAGCTACCTCTCGCCCTGCCCAAAGCCCCAGTGCATGACTGGCCATTCTACCTCTCACCAGGGACCTTGGGGAAGTCACCATCACCTCAGTAATCTCATCTGTAAAATGGGCCCCACATGTTCTGTCCATCACGGGAATTTTTTTTTTTTTTTTTTGCACACTTACTGTGTGCCTGGCAGTGAATTCAGTGCCCTGCTTATATTTTCTCATATAACCTGACAACGACCCTGCAAGGTAAGTACTATCACTGGCTCCACTTTACAGATGGGAAAACTGGGCACAGAGGAGTTATAAGGCGGCCTGACTCAGGGGCCCAAACCCCTACTCTATTCTCCTCCCTTACCCATCAGGTCTGTTTTCAACCCTGAAATCTCAGGAGTCTAATTACACCCTCATCATCCCCAATGGTAGCAATCCTCCCACTATACAGGCAGGCAAACAGAGGCCCAGAGAACCACCAACATCACATCTCACAGCAGATGAGAGGAAAGTCAGGGCTGTGGGTTCAGAGGGCAGGAGCTGGGTCCTCAGCTGAGACGTCAGGTTCCTCTCTAGCTTCCATCCCCTGGGTGGGTCTGGGCGTCCCACAGGTAGGTGCCCAAGCAGCCACACCCTGGCAACTGTCCTGATGCCCCCAGGGAGAGGGACGCAGAGGTTCCACCCTCTAATTAGTCGGGAAGGAGGAGACAGCTGCATGGCTTTCCCACCTGGATGCTGTACTTTTTGCTACCAACACAGTGCCTGGCCCTGCCCAGCCAAAAGGCCCCCTGCTACCCCTACCAGCCGTCAGGGAGGAGACGCGTGTGAGGGCTGAGCTCTGTAGAGCCCCACCAGCCGCAGTCCACCCACACTACTCCCAGCGCCCACAGCCCATCCCCTGGCATGTTCAGGGTCCTGGAGGCACCTGTGGCCAACAGTTCTAGGGCCTGGCTACTCCTCTCCCCCAGAGGGGCAGGGGAGGCTTGGGCTGGCGGGGCATCCCCATCCCAGACTAAGTCCCAGAGCTGAGTCAGTCACTCATCCCACAGCCTCGGCCTATCTGCATGTCAGCAGCAGAGGCCTGGTATCCCTCCAACCCCAATGAGGGGCCCTCAGGCTTGACACCTACACCCCTCTACCCAAAGGGGAATCCCTGGGGGGTTCCTGGGGGCTACGGCCCTGGCTCTCCCATCAAACGTGAGGCTCCTGCAGCCAAAGGGCTGTGTCCTCCCTGCCATCCATGGGCTCCCTGAGAGCCACAGTAATACCTCCTCATCACATTCTTTTTTTTACTATTTTTTGAGACGGAGTCTCACTCTGTTGCCCAGGCTGGAGTGCAGTGGTGCAATCTCAGCTCACTCCAACCTCTGCCTCCTGGGTTCAAGCAATTCTACTGCCTCAGCCTCCCGAGTAGCTGGGACTACAGGTGCATGCGCCACCACACCCGGCTAATTTTTGTATTTTTAGTAGAGACGGGGTTTCACCACGTTGGCCAGGCTGGTCTCGAACTCCTGACCTCAAGTGATCTGCCCACCTCAGCCTCCCAAAGTGCTGGGATTACAGGCGTGAGCCACCACGCCCAACGTCTTCATCAGATTCTTATGTTCACAGAAGGCAAGGACTGTGGCTCTTCCTTCAGACTGGAGGCACCCTAAGGGCAGGGACTATGCCTTCCCTCCCCTCCCTACTGATGGTTCACAGAAGAGGATTCTGTGACCCTCCCAGATGCAGCACCCTGAAGTAGCTGCACCTCCTCCTTCAGACTGGGTGGGCCCCTAGTTAGGATGAGCTGTGCCTCCTCCCTCAGACCAGAGACCCCCTACAATCTGCCTCCTTTCACTCTGACCTCTCTCCAGGACCCAGGCAGGTTTTCTGCCCCATGCAATAGTCCCCAGGGGTCCTGACCTTGGCTGGGGGGCACCCCCTGAGTGTAGGTGGTGGTTTTCTTGAGCGTGTACTGGCGCCCACAGGCCTCATCCTCCTCCATGATGCCCTTGCTGCTGACAGAGGGCACGCAGGTGTTGGCGCCCGAGTGGATACCCGAGTCGTAGGTGTATGTCTGCTGCCACTCAGTCACCTTGATAGGCTGCTCCATCAGGTTCATCACCTCCATCGTGGCTACTGGGGGCACGAAGGAGGAAGTCAGGAAGCAGGAAGTCACCTGGCCCAGCCCCCAGCTTCAGCCCATCTCCAAGTCCTGCCTGTCTTCCCACATCATCACCATGGCCCCAGGGGTTTCAATGAGGATGCAGGCTGGGGATGGGGGGAGTGCCCAGAAGGGCACCAGGCCCAGGGAGGGGCTGCCCATGATGAGATACCCTGGGAGCAGTGAGCCCCAGGGGTGGAGCCGTGTGTGTCCTGGGCTTGCATCTCTGACCTCTCAGGGGGATGAGCCCCAGGGGGCAGGACAGTAAAGGGCCAGCTGCTGCCAGAAGCCCCTGCTCACTCACCTTGCTGCCCTGACCCAACTCTCCCAGGGGCAAGAGAAGGCACTCAGGGCCTCTAGCAGCTTCTGAGGTCCCCTGGGCCCACCCTCAACCACTGGGGTTCCCTGGGAAAGGCTGCAGGGAGGAGGCACCCCAGCCATTGGGCAGGAAACTGGGTGGGGCAGGGAAGCGGTCTGACAGGTTTCTCTGGAGCGCCCCAGGCTCCCTCAGAAACTCCAGGATCTGGCTTTCCTACAGGTTGGGCAGGATCACACATGGCCCTGAGGTCCAGGCCCTAAGGCCCCCTCTTTCCCAGCCCTCCCAGCCCCTAGAAGCCTCTTTGAGTCCCACAGAGCAATTCAAATCTCAGCTACTCACTACTGGGGCAGTTCCCCTCCCCACAGAACCTCAGTGTCCTCATCTGTAAAGCGGGGTCACGCCACCTCCCTCAGAAGTGGTTGCAAGGACCTGGTGCATAGCAGGTGCTCAGAGGCCATGGCCATAATCATCAGCACAGCCTCTCCTCCAGAGGTGCTTCCTCACCTCCTGGTCTCCTCGAGCCCAGGCTAGGGATGTGGAGTGGGGCAGGCCTATGGGTGGTCACTGCTGTTAGGAACCCCTCTCTCTGCAGAGGTTTAGTCGCACCTGAAGGTTAATGAGTAGCAGGGCTGTACTTTGTACCAGGGAGGTGAACTTCCCGCTTGGCCTGTGTTTGGCTCCACTGTCCTGGGAACTGACCTGCAGAGGTCAGAGGCTGCGGGGAGAATGGACGCCATGATCCCATGAGGGCCTACTACGAGCCAGACCTCTCACAGACACCGTCATGCTCATAGGCGGGTTTCAAAGCACATGCACTGTTCCCCCGCGTATAGATGCAGAAACTGAGGTTAGAAATGGCAGAGCTGGGACTGGGACCCAGTACAGGTGTGAGGGCACTGAGGTCTGTGGTCTTTGCACATCCTCGTGCAGCCTCAGCGAGTAAGCAGAACTCACGCTGGTCCACCCATGAAGCCAGGCAGCACCCAGGTTGTCTCACTGTGATGGGGACCAGGTGAGGGTGGGGTGGCTGGGGCAACCTTGCCCCACCCCAGGAACAAAGATCACCAAGGATAAGGCTTCCCTGTGACAGCCCCAATGCCGCCCTCCAGGAGGATGACGAATGGTCCTACAGGTCTCCCAGCCTTTTATGGCAGGCAGCCGTGAGCATACCTGGAACAGGCAGAGGCAGGGGCCAGGCCGGCTCCCAGCTGCCTCCTTCCTCTCCTCCCGCCATCCCTAGTGACTCAGAGTTTCAGGGTGATTAAACAGAAGCAATCCCACAATCCCAGACGGCAGACCCCAGACGACAGGCTTGGGCTGCCAGATGTGCACAGCTGCTTCCCAGGCATTCGTAAGTGTAGCTATTTCAGGAGGAGCCCCCCCACCAGCCCCCTTTCCACACACACCCCTTCCCCAGCAGCAGAGGGGAATGGCCACTGGCAGGAAACGGGGCGACCGTGGGTGGCGGTGGGGGCAGGGTGCGAAAATCCTGAGCTCTTCGTGCTGTGCCGCCTTCCCCAACCATTTCCCTGCCCCAAGGGCGAGTCCCAAGAGAGAGTAGAGGAGAATTTGGAAGAGAAGCTGCCCCTGGGAGAGGAGGAAGGTGTAAGTGTACCAGTAAACATGGTGGCAATAACCCGCTGAATGCCGCTCTGCTGGGCTCAAGGCTGAACAACATCTGGACGCTGCTGGACATCTGCAGCTCTGGTCAATAAACACTCTGCATCCCAGCCAGAGGGCCCTCCTCCATAGACAGCGCCTAACCTGGGGGCTTCTCAGCTAAGGGAGAGGGAAGCGGACCTCACTCCAAACAAGGGTCACTCCTTGCCAGCCTCACGTCTAAAGGGACCACCACAGTCAAGCCGAGGAACTTCCTCAGCAGGCCCCTCACCACCCCCACCAGCCTAGGTCGACCGCCAGGAGACTGCTGAGGGCTGGACAGCTACCCAGGGAGAGACAGAAGCCACAGGATGCCATGGGGGGTGGGGGAAGCCCAGTGGCCTTTATTAGGTGAATCTTATCCTTCCCTCAAAGCAACCCTGGCAGATGTTTTATTATTCCCAATTTCTTTCTTTATGTTTTTGTTTTTGTTTTTGTTTTTTTGAGACAGAATCCCTCTCTGTAGCCCAAGTTGGAGTGCAGTGGCACGATCTTGGCTCACTACAACCTCCACCTCCTGGGTTCCAGCGATTCTCCTGCCTCAGCCTCCCAAGTAGCTGGGACTACAGGCGTGCACCACCACGCCTGGCTAATTTTTGTATTTTTAGTAGAGACGGGGTTTCCCCACGTTGGCCAGGCTGGTCTTGAACTCCTGACCTCAGGTGATCCGCCCACCTCAGCCTCCCAAAGTGCTGGGATTATAGGCTTGGCCCACTGTGCCTGGCTTTATTCCCAATTTCTAGGTGAAGAAGCTGTGCCTGCACACTGAGAAAATGGCAGTACTTGTGGTAGGAACAGCATCCAGTCCACTAGACAAGCCTGAGTGGAGCTGAGCCCTCTTGCCAAGGGGAGGAGGGGACCAAGGTGCTTGCAGATGGAAGCAGAGCACCCGGCTGCAAATCAAGTGTCCCAGGTTCAGGCCAGGAGCGGTGGCTCACACCTGTAATCCCAGCACTTTGGGAGGCCGAGGCAGGCAGATCACGAGGTCAGGAGTTCAAGACCATCCTGGTCAACATGGTGAAATCCTGTCTCTACTAAAAAGTACAAAAATTAGCCAGGCATGGTGGTGCACACCTGTAATCCCAGCTACTTGGGAGGCTGGGGCGGGAGAATTGCTTGAACCAGGGAGGTGGAGGTTGCAGTGAGCCGAGACCGCGCCACTGCACTCCAGCCTGGCTGACAACAGAGCAAGACCCTGTCTCGAAAAAAAAAAAAAAAAGAGTCCCAGGTTCTAGTCCCAGCTCTGCCACAAACTTGCTGAGTGCCCTTGTGTCCCTGGATCTCAAAGGAATGTTGATGTCTAAGATTCTAGGAATAAAAAACCAGGATTCCCATGACAGACAGAAGACGGCTGGGGATGGGCAACGTCAGAGTTGGGAACCAGTTCAGAGAGACGACACACTCCAGAACTCCTCCTGAGGAAGGCGTCATGGGAGCTATTCCTGCAACAGGAAGGCCGAAAGTCAGACCTCAGGCAGGACTGTCAACCAGCCCCACCCTTCCCCTTACCTACTGCCCAAGAGAACAAGGGAACTTGTCTCACAAGAAACAAAAGTGCTGGTTTTACAGTTCCCAGGGTGAAGGGGGCCACACCCAGTTCAGTCTTGTCCCTCTCCATCCTGGACCTGGAGTCAGACCTCCCGCAATGCACCTGGACAGAGCCAGGGTGGAAGAGAAAGAGACAGATGTGGGCCCTGCCCATTCACCCCAGCCAGAGACGGCAGGGACAGAGACAGGGCAGGTTTCTGAGTTGAATGGGGGGCCTTTGTTTAAAGCGTGCTCTATTGTTAGCAGCACGGGAGGAAGAAGCCAGATCAGAGACTGTAGGGACAGCCCAAGGACAGGAAGAAGGAAGACGGGCCCTGGAGAGGGGGTGCAGAGGACCCTTCCCCACGGGGCCCACACCAGGTAAGTGTGAGCAAGTAATAAGGCTAGACTGGGTGCACCCCTACCCTTCATTCCTGCCTCCTCCTCTGCGCAGCCAACCCAGAGGGCTGGCACCAGGCACCCTAAATCCAAGACTGACCTGGCAGAGTGTGGCCCAGCCCTGACATTAAAAATAGCCCCACCAGAGCTACACCAGGCTCCTTCCCCAGCCAGCACCTGCCGAGGATAGTCAGCAAGGGGCACATCTAGGCTGGGTTGCAGGGCACCAAGTGCCAAGACACCTGGAAATAAGGACAGGAATGGGTTACTCCAGAGGCCGTGCTGGAAGCAGGCTCAGAAGCATTGCATTTAGGGACAGAGGAGCAGGGCAGAGCAGGGCAGGGCTGGGTCCCCCAGAGGTTCCTTAGGCTAGAGGCCAGGACTCTGTGCAGACACAGGTCCCCAGGCTCAGACAGTGACAGGGTGAGCACAGGATTCTGAGTGAGGAGAGGGGCTCAATTTCCTTAAGCCTCATTTTCTCATCTGTAAAATGGAGATGATCAAGTGACTTCTTTTGTCACTGTGACTCTGGAAGCCCTCTGTCCACAGGAAAGGCATGCATTCTCATACTAGAAGAACAAAGAGATGGCAGAGGAGGCGGAAGCCAGCTGGCGCAGTGGCTCATGCCTATAATCCCAGCATTTTGGAAGGCGGAGGTGGGAGGGTCGTTTGAGCCCAGGAGTTCGAGACCAGCCTGGGCAACATAGTAAGACCCCATCTCTACAAAAAATAAAAATAAATTAGCCAGGCATGGTGGCACGCACCTGCAGTCCCAGCTACTCTGGAAGCTGAAGCATCACTTGAGCCCGGGTGATTGAGGCTGCAGTGAGCCAGGATCACGCCACTCCAGCCTAAGCAACAGAGCGAGACCCTGTCTCAAAAAAAAAAGGTGAGGCCGGGCGCGGTGGCTCACGCTTGTAATCCCAGCACTTTGGGAGGCCGAGGCGGGAGGATCATGAGGTCAGGAGATCGAGACCACGGTGAAACCCCGTCTCTACTAAAAATACAAAAAAAATTAGCCGGGCGTGGTTGCGGGCGCCTGTAGTCCCAGCTACTTGGGAGGCTGAGGCAGGCGAATCACTCGAACCCGGGAGGCAGAGGTTGCAGTGAGCCGAGATCGCACCAACTGCACTCCAGCCAGGGCTACAGTGCGAGACTCCGTCTCAAAAAAGAAGAAAAATAATAAAAATTTAAAAAGGCGAGGGCCGGCACAGAGACCTGTCGGGCAAGGTGGCTGGCAGTCTGTCTGGGGGAACCCTGGCTGCTTTCTCTGACCCCTGAGATGGGGACTAGGTAAGGAGCTGCCTCCCAGGCCCTGGGGAGGTGAAATGAACATGGCTGAGGAGAAGGGAAGTGGAACTTCGCTCAGGCCAGGTGGAGACACTGGCTGCCCCATGCCCAGTCCATGCTGCTTCCTGCAGCCAGGGGCAGCTGCACAGCCAGGCGTGAACATTCCCCACATAGCAGTCCCGGGGGAAGCTGGGCTCAGCAGGGTCTCTAGCCCCCACCTTCCCCACTCTGTCCCTGGCTCCTGCTGAGGTCTGGCCAGCAGTTCCAAGCACAGACACAGACTCTAGAAAGTGCAGAGAGACGGACATGACGGCTTCCCTTGAGGGCCTGTCTCCCTCTCAGGCTGGGGCTGCCCAAGGAGGCCTCTCCCCTCTGGCTGGCAGCTCCAGGACGGAACCTCCTGCACACTAGAGGTTCTCTGGCAGACACTGTGGTCTCCATCAGCAAGCTGGTCCATTCCAAGAGGGCAGAACTAAAGCAGGAGCTATCAGAGAAGCTGGTCTTAGGCTTCCGGAGGAAAACCCTCACTTCCAGTCTGGAGGGCAGCCCGGGCTGTGGCCTGAGGATGAGCTGGGGCCTGGGGGAGGCTCAGGCCTGCCGACCCAGCTGCTGTTTATTTTCCTCCTTCTGGGCTCCTTCCCAAAGCAAACAAACCCGGGTGGGAAAATGAAGGGGATTTGTAGGAGAGGGAAATGCCACGGCCAAGTGGCTCGACCCAGGGACCTCTATGCTCCCCTGGAGAGGGCTCCAGCTGGAGCTCCGTTCCCTGCTGGTGACCCCAGTGGGCAGATTCCCAAACTGGCAGACGACCCCAAACCGGGACTCCTGGGAATGGAAAAACACTTCACCCCACACCAGGAAACAACAACAAAAGGATGACGTGTGTTGGTGACGCAAAATACACAAGTACTCTCATTCCACTGCCTCCAACCACCACCAGTGGGGCTTGGGCAGCCTGGGGTCCAGGGGCGGCCCACTTCTCAATAACAGCAGCTCTGACCCCAGCTGACTGAGGCCCACTCCCTGGGGTGTGATTCTGCAAGGATCCCTACATATAACCCTCTCCTGGGAAGATCCATCTGTTTATTGTACAACACATGACGGAAAACCAGGATTGGAATAAAGGTTTGGCTAAAATCTGTTACTGTAGGCAGGGTGCAGTGGCTCACCCCTGTAATCCCAGCACTTTAGGAGGCCAAGGCAGGTGAATCCCCTTGAGCTCAGGAGTTCCAGACCAGTCTGGGCAACATGGCGAAACCCTGTCTCTACAAAAAAATGCAAAAATTAGCTGGGTGTGGTGGCGTGTGCCTGTAGTCCCAGCTACTTGGGAGGCTGAGGTAGGAGGATCGCTTGAGCCCAGAAAGAAGAGGTTGCAGTGAGCCAAGATCTGCACTCCAGCCTGGGCAACACAGTGAGACCCCGTCTAAAAAAAAAAAAAAAGTTACTATATACAGAGGATGAGCTCATCAAGATCAAAGCTAAAGAACAAAAGGATGTTGCCGAGCGCGGTAGCTCACGCCTGTAATCCCAGCACTTTGGGAGGCCGAGGCGGGCGGATCATGAGGTCAGGAGATCAAGACCTGGCTAATACGGTGAAACCCCGTCTCTACTAAAAATACAAAAAATTAGCCGGGCATGTTGGCGGGTGCCTGTAGTCCCAGCTACTCAGGAGGCTGAGGCAGGAGAATGGCGTGAACCCGGGAGGCGGAGCTTGCAGTGAGCTGAGATCGCACCACTGCACTCCAGTCTGGGGGAGAGTGAGACTCCGTCTCAAAAAAAAAAACAGAACAAAAGGATGCTAAGAAAAGAGGAAGAGAGACTTGGCTGGGTGTGTTGGCTCATGCCTGTAATCCCAGGACTTTGGGAGGCCGAGGCGAGTGGATCACAAGGTCTGGAGTTTGAAACCAGCCTGGCCAACATGGTGAAACCCCGTCTCTACTAAAAATACAAAAAACTAGCCAGGCGTGGTGGCAGGTGCCTGTAATCCCAGCTACTCAGGAGGCTGAGGCAGGAGAATCGCTTGAAACCAGAAGGCAGAGGTTGCAGTGAGCTGAGGTTGTGCCACTGTACTCCAACCTGGGCAACAAGAGCAAAACTCCGTCTTAAAAAAAAAAAAAAAAAAAGAGGAAGAGACCTTAATGAAAGTTGCCTTTTAGGATTATGGGCGATTTTTTTCTTTTCTCTTAAACTTTTCTAAACTTCTCAATTTTTTTTTTTTTTTTTCAATCAGAGTCTCGCTCTGTCGCCCAGGCTGAAGTGCAGTGGCGCAATCTTGGCTCACTGCAAGCCCCGCCTCCCGGGTTCAAGCCATTCTCCTGCCTCAGCCTCCAGAGTAGCTGGAACTACAGGCGCCCACCACCACGCCCAGCTAATTTTTTGTATTTTTAGTAGAGACGGGGTTTCACCATGTTAGCCAGGATGGTCTCGATCTCCTAACCTCGTGATCCGCCCGCCTCGGCCTCCCAAAATGCTGGGATTACAGGCATGAGCCACCGCGGCCGGCCCCCAATTTTTTTTTTTTTACAATGATCAGATATTACTTTTTTTATTATCTTTCTCTTTTTTGAGACAAGGTCTCGCTCTGTTGCCCAAGCTGGAGTATAATGGCACAATCATCGCTCACTGCAGCCTTGAACTCCTGGGCTCAAGCAATCCTTCTGCCTCAGCCCCCAGACTAGCTAGGACCACGTGCACATGCCACCATGCTTGGCTAATTTTTTTTTTTTTTAGAGATGGGGTCTTGCTATATTGCACAGGCTGGCAGGCTGGTCTCAAAGTCCCGGCCTCAAGCAACCCTCCTTGCCTCAACCTTCAGAGTGGTTGGGATTACAGGTGTAAGCCACTGCCCCAGCCAGATATTACTTTCTCAATCAAGGAAGAGGAGGAGTCTTCCCTAAATAAGCAGCTTATTGATTGCCAAGCCCCTGTCCCAACTTTGCTCTGGTCCCTGCTACTGTCTCCACAGTAGGGAAAGACAGAAAGCTGAGCTTCAGCTGGGCATGGTGGCTCATGCCCATAATCCCAGCACTTTGGGAGGCTGAGATGGGACAAATGCTCGAGCTCAGGAGTCCAAGACCAGCCTGGGCAACATAGCAAGACCCTGTCTCTACACAAAACTTTAAAAATGAGCTGGGCATGGTGGTGCACACCTGTGGACCCAGCTACTTGGGAGGCTGCACAGGAGGATTGCTTGAGCCCAGTAGTTCAAGGATGCAGTGAGCTGTGATCATGCCACTGCACTCTAGCCTAAGGGACAGAGAGAGTACTTACCTCAAAAAAAGGAAAGAAGGCCGGGCGCAGTGGCTCACGCCTATAATCCCAGCACTTTGGGAGGCTGAGGAGGGTGGATCACTTGAGGTCAGGAATTCAAGACCAGCCTGGCCAACATGGTGAAACCCCCATCTCTACTAAAAATACAAAAATTAGCTGGGCATGGTGGCGCATGCCTGTAGTCCCAGCTACTTAGGAGGATAAGGCAGGAGAATTGCTTGAACCCGGGAGGCAGAGGTTGCAGTGAGCCGAGACTGCACCACTGCACTCCAGCCTGGGCAACAGAGCAAGACTCCATCTCAAAAAACAAACCAAAAAAAAAAAAAAAAAAAGGAAAGAAAAGAGAAGAGGAGAAGGGAGGAGGAAAGAAAGCTGAGTGCCAAAAGTGGTGGCTCATGCTTGTAAACCCAGCATTTCGGGAGGCCAAGGTGAGTGGATCACCTGAGGTCAGGAGTTCAAGACCAGCCCGACCAATATGGTGAAACCCCATCTCTACTAAAAATACAAAAATTAGGCCAGGCACAGTGGCTCACGCCTGTAATCCCAGCACTTTGGGAGGCTGAGGCAGGCGGATCACGAGGTCAGGAAATTGAGACCATCCTGGCAAACACGGTGAAACCCTGTCTCTACTAAAAACACAAAAAATTAGTGGGCGTGGTGGTGGGCACCTGTAGTCCCAGCTACTCGGGAGGCTAAGGCAGAATGGTGTGAACCCAGGGGGTGGAGCTTGCAGTGAGCGGAGATCGCACCACTGCACTCCAGCCTGGGCGACAGAATTAGACTCCGTCTCAAAAAAAAAAAATTAGCTGGGCGTACTGGCAGGCGCTTGTAGTCCTAGCTACACGGGAGGCTGAGACAGGAGAATAACCTGAACCCGGGAGGTGGAGGTTGCAGTGAGCCAAGATTGTGCCACTACACTCCAGTCTGGGTGACAGAGTGAGAGACTCGGTCTCAAAAAAAAAAAAAAAGAAAGAAAAAAAGAAAGTTGAGCTTCCTGCCCTGCTGGCCCCTGGCCAAGATGCCAGGAGGCTGAGCAAAGGGGAGTGGTCCACGAGCTTTCCCTTCAGGCCTGGCAGAGGAAGTCGCTTCACAATGAGGTATTCCATGTCCCCAGACTCAACCATGTCCCAGGAGAGGCCGCTCAGTGTCACTTGCAGGAACACAAGCCCTGGTGACCTGCCCAGCCACACGGCTTGCTTTTCCTCTTCACAGGGGTCACAGGGCCAGCTCACAGATGCCTTTCCCTCTCACTGCCAGGTCGCTCTTCTCCCAAAATGTACAAATGAGGAGTCTCCCAAAGGGCAGCAATTCCTGCCTGGCCTCCCTGCCGGACAGGACGGCCCTCATCAAAGAGTCAGTGCTCAGTCTCCACTTCTCCCTCTTACTTCTCAACTCAAGATTTCATCTTTAGCAGGCAGAGAGCCCTTCCTCCTGTCTAGACTGCGTCCCTTCAGTAAGTGCATCGGGCCTGTAGCTCTCATGTCCTCGGGGGAGATGCAAAACTGCAACCTCATGCCCTCTTTGTAGTAGTCAGTGGGACGGGGTTCATTCTGTTTTCTTCTCTGTCTCAAGTCCCATTAGCCTTCTCCACGATCAATAATCCCCTTGCCTGGGGTCCCCGCCTGCCCTCAGGGAATCCAGAAGCATGGTAGTGACAGGCTCAGTACTCAGCTGCACCATCACATAAAGAGAACCCACTTCCCAGACCCCAAATCCAGGCCCATTCTGGTGTCAGATGTCCAGTCGGCAGAGACACCAGAACCAGGCAGGTCTGGAGAACAATCTGACACCAGCTCATCCCTAGAGGGCCAAGGCTGTGGCTGACAGGCAGCACACATGACAGTGTGTTGGAGGTGGGGACCTCCATCACCAGAAAGGCCCTCCCAGCAGCTGCCTATCTCAGGTCTCTTGGGCTTCAGAGCAGAGGACAGCCAGTTCCCCATCAAGAGCAGCCTGGCAGCACTGCCTGGTCCACTCCAGCAGGACACTAGCCCAGGCCTAAATTGGACTCTTGTTTCTCGCCACTCCCCACAGGGCAGCACCCCTTTATCTTGGCATAGCCCCAGCCCCCAGCAAAACAGGCAACTCCCACTTCCTACACATGAACAAGCCTAGAACAGCCATGGTTCTACCTAACCCAAGCTAGGAGGCAGCACAGCTTTGACCCCTGCCTCCTCTTTCCCTCTCAACCTCCCCCCAACACTCACCACAGCCCTGGCCTTGGGGAGAAGCCTCTTCCACTGGAAACTAAAAATCAAGCACTGGGGAGATTTAAGTGGGCTGGTGGCCAGGACAGGTATCACCCCCACCTACCAAACCTGCCCTACATTCACCACTCACACATGCCTTCATGGGCCATTCTAAATTCTCTTCTCCCCAGTCAGGCAGAGGCTCTCAAAAAGGGGTGCAGAAAAATACTTTCCACTCACATCTGTAATCCCAGCACTTTGAGAGGCTGAGGCGGGCGGATGTCCTGAAGGTCAGGAGTTCGAGACCATCCTGGCCAACATGGTGAAACCCCATCTCTACTAAAAATACAAAAATTAGCCTAGTGTGGTGGTGCATGCCTGTAATCCCAGCTACTTGGGAGGCTGAGACAGGAGAATCGCTTGAACCCAGGAGATAGAGGTTACAGTGAGCTGAGATCGCACCACTGCACTCCAGCCTGGGTGGCAGAGCGTGACTCCGTCTCAAAAAAAAAAAAAAAAAATCCTTTCCAGAGCTGCATGGGGCAATACAGCAGGATGGGTTCTGGGGTTGGAATCAGAGGACCAAAACATCAGTCTTGGTGCTGCTTGGGTCTCGCTGTACAACCTTGGGGAAATTACTTAAGTTCTTTGACTTTCAATTTCCTCATCTGTAGAATGGGGATAATGATACGCGCTTTTTTTTTTTTTTTTTTTTTTTTTTGAGTCAGGGACTCACTCTGTTGCCCAGGCTGGAATACAGTGACACAGCTCACTGCAGCCTTGACCCCTCTGGGCTCAGGTAATCCTCCCACCTCAACATTCCCAGTAGCTGAAACCACAGGCATGCACCACCACGCCCGGCTAATTTTTCTATTTTTTTGTAGAGACGGGGTTTCTCCATGTTGCCCAGGCTGGTCTGGAACTCCTGGGCTCAATCAAGCAGTCTACCCTTCTGGGCCTCCTAACGTGCTGGGATTACAGGTTTGAGCCATCCAGCCTGGCCAGCCATAAGGATTAAGTAAAAATAGTTAATGAAAGTGCTTGGTTTGGGCCAGGTGAGGTGGCTCATGCTTGTAATCCCAGCACTTTGGGAGGCCGGGGCCGGCGAATCACAAGGTCAGGAAATCAAGACCAGCCTGCGCAACATGGTGAAACCCCGTCTCTACTAAAAATACAAAAATCAGCCGGGCGTGGTGGCACGTGCCTGTAATCCCGGCTACTCAGGAGGCTGAGACAGGAGAATCGCTTGAACCCATGAGGCGGAGGTTGCAGTGAGCCTGGGTGACAGAGCGAGACTCCATCTCAAAAAAAAAGAAAGTGCTTGGTTTCTGTAAAGTCTTACCTTGATCTTGAGTTACCGTTTGTCAAGTACTTACTGGGTAGATAGGTATTAGGTATTAGTATTCCCATTTTGCCAAAGAGGTCACTGAGGCTCAGGTAATGAGAGACAGAGCTGCATCTCAAACCCAGCTCAGTTCAAGCCCAAAGCCCTGTGCTCAGAACTGCCCCACTGTCCCATCTCTCCAAATAAACAGTCCTGTAGACTAGTCAATTGACCCATCTCACTCTAAGGTGGCTCCAAGACGGGAAAAAGGTTGGCAGCCCTAGCCCGACCTTTTTCGTTCCTATGCACTGCATTCTCAAAGCCTCTGCCCTGGCAGCCCAAACAGAGGCTCCAGAGGGAATGGGGTAGAGCCAGGGTGCAAGGGAGGGGTGGAGTGGGGGTGGGAGGGCTCAAGTCACCCAAGCTGGGGCTTGATCTAGCAAGAAATTACTAATTGGGTCCTACCTTCTCCTCCTCCCCCTCGTCCCCCAGTCCAGTCAGTGGCCAGTTTTCACCAGGCACCTCCTAGCAGTACTTCCTCAGTATTATCTTTTCATCACAGCCACAAACCAGATTAGCTAAACTAATCATTTAGCCAACATAATTACAATGCCCTCCCCTCCTCCACCTTGGCACAGAGAAGAGGGAAAGCAGGTTATTTTTGCCCAAACTCCGTGCTCCTGTTGCTCCCCAGGGGTGCACAGCCCCCATCCCCCAGCAGAAAAGGATCTGAGTTCCCACACTGACTTCCCCCTAACACAGGGCTGAGCGTGATCCCCACCCAGGATAAAGGGTCTGAGGCTGGGCCCCCAGCCTCACTGCCCCATCTACAACAAAGGAAGAGGTGGTAGACTCTTCCCCTCCAAGCACTTTCGATCCCCGCCCCTCACAATCTTTCTCCCACCCCCAGGACTGAGAGAGAACCTAACTGTTGTATTCTCTCTCTGTTCCCCAAGGAGGCTGGGCTCCAAATCCTGCAAAAAGACCACACTTCAGATTTTTTTTTAAACCAGGGTACAAAGCCTGATCAAGATCCCCAATTCTGGAGGGGGGCGTCTCAGGAAATTGGGAGCAGGGAAGGCAGGGGGCCCAATGCAGCTCTGCCCGAGAGAGTCTAGCATTGAAGAAACCTTCCCCCAAAAAGCCTTCCTGCGGTCTCACTTTCCCCGTCAAATTCTTTCAGGAAAGCGGGTGGGAAAAGTCTGTGCAGGCCTCCAGAAAGCATGCACCTTCATAATTCAGAAATCAAATGGAAGGCAAGTCCCACAGCCTCATGCTCTTCTGCCTCAATAACCAGCCACCTAAGTAATGTGGGGGATGGGGTAGAGGAAAAAAAAAAAAAAGACAAGAACAACCACTCCCCCGACCTTCCTCAGTTTGGCCCAGCCTTGCCCCACCCCCATTCCTGGGGAGAGGGCAGAGCTTGAGAGAGAACCACTTACGCAGGCCTTGTCTGAGGGGGTGTGGTGGTCCCCGGAGGCAGGAAGAGAAGGAAGAAGCTGCTTCCCCTCTCAGCACTTTCCATCCCCCACCCCGGCCCCTACCTCAGGCCCCTGGGGCCCAGCGAACAGGATGAATGTGGGGGCAGGGAAGACAGGGTCTGAGCGCAGGCACCGGCCCAGGTTCAGCCAGGGGCCGGCTGGGGGAAGGGGCTTTGCACCAGGAAGGACCCCCTAAGCCTAAAGGAAGTTTTGGGCAAGGAGACGGGAAAACCCCCAGATAAAGCTGCTGTGAATACTTCCTCCTGCAAAGTTTGTTTTGGGTGATTTTTTCCAACAATAAGAGGTTAGAGAAGACGGGTCCTGTTCCCCTACCAACACTCTGGCAGCTACAGCTACTGGAAACTGGGCCAGGTGACCCTGAATTCTTCATCGGTGCACATACCCCGCCCCCCAGACCCCAGGGCGAGCCACGGGTGCCAGACACCAGCTGGACACTGAGCCGAGCCCTGCACCCCCCCACTGTCACTCCATCCCACCTCCGCTGAAGAAGCCAGAGCCGGGCTCCCACCGGCGTGGAGGGAGGCGCCGCAGGTAGTATCGACGAGGCTCTGGGAGCTGGAGGGCAGGGCCTCTGGACTCCGTGCGCTCACCTGCTCGGCAGGTGGGGCCAGCGTCGCTGGGAAAATGTGCGCTCGGCCCCCACAGTTGGGCAAGCTGGGCGCAAACAATAGGGCCCCACCCAGGCCTGGGGGAGTAGGGAGGGAGGGAAAGCGAAGATGACGCGTGGGGTGGGGTGAGGGTGGCCCCAAAGAGACCAGCGGCAGCAAGTTTCCCAAACGGTAAATTCCTGACTGCAGCGTGAGCCCTGGGACGCAGTCAAAGCAGGGCAAAGTCTCCCCCGCCAGCTCAGGGCGAGAGTCAGGGGACGCGGCGTCAGGCGAGTTGCGCGGGCCCCGGGGGAGGCGCGACCCCGGAGGCACCTGTCCGGATCCCTCCCGCCTTGCTCAGATCTCTGGTTCGCGGAGCTCCGAGGCGCGCTCGGCCCGAACAGCGCGACCCACAAGTCGCCGCGCCCAGGACCCCAGCGCGCCTCCTGCCGCCGGTGCAGGGTGGCGCTCAATGGCACCCGCCCTCACCTGCCCAGGGACGGCTGGGACCGGCCCTGCGGCCGCTCGCCACCCCTTCTCTCCCCAACGATACCTGCCCCCGATCGCCCGCACCTGAGTATGGGGCCTGGCCGGGCCGGGTCGGGGTCGGGCCGGGGTAGGAGCCGGCGCGGACAGCGAACTGAGCTCGGCGCGGTCGGGCGGCGGCTGCTCCGGACTCTGGCCAAGGCAGCAACTCAGTATCCGAACAAAAGGCGAAGAGACCTGACAGCCAAGCCACGCCCCTCGCCACCTCGAAGCTCCGCCCCTGGGGGAGACGCCCACCCTCTGGTGCGAGCTCACTGGCTGTCTCTCCTGACTGTCCCGTGGAGGGGTGGAGCCTCGCCTCCAGTCCTCTTCCACGGCCTCCTCTGTTTATCCGCTTGCCATTGGCCCCAGGGACTGCCAGTCGGCTCTAAGGATGGACTCTAACTTGAGGTCTCATCCTAACACTGCATCTATTGGCAGATAGAAAGTTACTTCCTCCTGATTGGACAAGGGGCTGTCAGTAAGACTAAGGAAAAAACCAATGGAAGGGATGGGGTGTGTCTTGCCCCACCCTTGCTCTGAGCAGGTGAGACTCATTACTCTCCCCTTCCCCCTACCTGTCCAACAGGTAAGTCTGGGGGATACCAAGGGAAGGGACAGACACCTTCACCGGTCAGCCAACTCAGCGTCAGGCATGATGCTTCTTTGGGCTTATTCATCTTTGCCCCAAAGTAGTAATCACATATTTGTATAACATTTCATAGGCTTTGTGCTGGGTTGGGATTTTTTTCCCCAAAGATGGAGTACTCCTGGGATTTAGAATTAGAAGGCCAGGGTTTGTGTTCTCCCACTTAGAATGATCTTAGGCAAGTTACTTCACCCTGTTTCTCCTCATCTGTAAACTGGATACATTAGCCATATCTACCTCACTGGAGTATGTGGGGATTAAATGACGTCAGGTTTGTGAAAGCACTCAGAAACTGCTAAAGGTTAGAATTTAAATTAATGGTATTTTTTTTTTTAATTATTGTGACAGCTCTGAAAAATAGTTAGGATGAGAAAACGACCCTCATTGTAAAGATGAAGAAACCGAAGTTCAGAGAAGTCACAAAACTACAAAGCGGCACACCCCAAGCTAGAACCTCCTTCCTCTCATTTGAAGGACCACCAAACCAGCTGTTCCCCTCATGGAAGAAGAGCATAGACATAAAATGTCAAGGCAATGGGGAAGGGGCAGAGAAAAGGCACAAACACTTGGAGGAGAGACAGAACAATTAATTGGCACAAAAATACAGTATTGGTGTCAGGAGGCTTTGGTGGGCTTGGAAACATCAAGCAGCAGATCTGAAGGAAATCCAGCCCTGGCATCAAAGAAATGGGGCAGGCCAGGCGCAGTGGCTCACTCCTGTAATCTCAGCATTTTGGGAGGCCAAGGCGGGTGGATCACCTGAGATCGGGAGTTCAACACCAGCCTGGCCAATATGATGAAGCCCCATCTCTACAAAAAATACAAAAAGTTAGCCGAGCGTGGTGTCGGGCAACTATAATCCCAGCTGCTTGGGAGACTGAGGCAGGAGAATTGCTTGAACCCGGGAGGCGGAGGTTGCAGTGAGCCGAGATCATGTCACTGCACTCCAGCCTGGGCGTGACAGAGCTAGGCTCCATCTCAAAAAAAAAAAAAAAAGAAAAGAAAAAAATAAAAATAAACCGGGCAGCACACCCCTCCGTGATAGGAGAGCCTGGGGTAGAGATGAAAAAGAACTTCTTGGCCGGGCGTGGTGGCTCATGCCTGTAATCCCAGCAATTTGGGAGGCCAAGGTGGGCAGATCACTTGAGGTCAGGAGTTCGAGACCAGCCTGGCCAACATGGTGAAACCCCGTCTCTACTAAAACTACAGAAATTAGCCGGGCATGGCAGTGGACACCCGTAATCCCAACTATTCGGGAGGCTGAGGCAGGAAAATGGCGTGAACCCAGGAGGTGGAGGTTGCCTCATCATGCCATTGCACTCCAGCCTGGGTGACAGAGTGAGACTCTGTCTCAAAAAAATAAAAAGAACTTCTCACAGGCAGCTTAAGAAGACAAGGGCACTTCCTTTCTGTGCTTGATGACATGAATGCTGCTCGTGGCTGTATGGTGTGCCAAGGGCCCTACAAACATTCCTTCATTCAACACTTGAGTATTCAGTGTCAACTGTATGTTAGGCACTGGTGAAGACAGAAAATAAAACCTGGTGACATAGAAAATAAAAATGATCCCAACCTTCAAAGAGCTCATAGAAGGATAAGCAGAAGCAGCCTGTGTGGGTGGGTGTTGGGGGAGTGGTGGTTTAGAAAGCAGTCCCCCATCAACAAAGCTCTACAGCCCCAAAGCTAGCACACAGGATGGGCTGGATGAAGGTACCTTAGCAGCATCCTTGACCACTCTCCCCACTGGAGAAAAGAATGGTAGCTGAATATTCTCCGTTCTGAAGTTGCGCCATCCAAAAGCAGGGCCAGGGAGATACGGACATCCCTGAACTAGTGGCCGTCCCATAACCAGGGCCACTGCCCTTTGCCTGTTTCCTCAACTCCCCATCCTCCAGCTTACCTCCCTATATCCCTGCCTTACCCCTGCCCCATCCACCTGCTTTTCACCCTGTCACATAGAGCTGTAGCCAGGCCACAGCTGGGGAAGGAATGGGCTCACAATCCTGGACTGCTGCAGCTGCCAGGGTTTCATTTCTTCCCCCTTCTGCCCTCCTCCCACCTCCACACATGCACACATACATACGTCCCAGCCCCAAGCCTGGCCTAACTCCTTCCTATTTCTCCTGACCTCAGCAAACAGGCAGGGTAGGGCTGGTTGACTGCAGAGAGGGGTGGAGGAGCCCATGTGGGTGGAGGAGCAGAAATAAGGTTTCAAAATAAACCGTGTGTGTGTGTGTGTGTGTCTCCCCAGAATGCCCCCTGCGTGTCTTAGCATGGAACATGTTGCATCACACCAGCCCCAGAGCTAAACACACAGGCTGGGACTGGTGGAAGCACCACCGCAGCAGCGGCAAAGACTGGGATTAGAGCTGAGTCTCTCCTCCCTGATCAAGGGATTCTCTTTTTTTTTTTTTTTTTTTTTTTTTTTTTGAGACGGAGTCTTGCTCTGTCGCCCAAGCTGGAGTGCAGTGGCGCAGTCTCGGCTCACTGCAAGCTCCACCTCCCGGGTTCACGCCATTCTCCTGCCTCAGCCTCTCCGAGTAGCTGGGACTACAGGCGCCCGCCACCGCGCCCGGCTTATTTTTTTTTTTTTTTATACATTTAGTAGAGACAGGGTTTCACCATGGTCTCGATCTCCTGACCTCGTGATCCGCCCGCCTCGGCCTCCCAAAGTGCTGGGATTACAAGCGTGAGCCACCGCGCCCGGCCAAGGGATTCTCTTTAAGCACCTACTGTGTGCCTGGCAGGCACTGAGGATTCATCTGTATCTGAGAATACAGAAAAGAATCAGAAATGATGTTTCCTAGACTCAGCTGTCTGCACAGGCAATTTGGTCTCTTGTGAAAGGAGGTATGTAGGGATAGGATTGGGGGTTGCTGTGACCACAGTCTCCCCTGTAGCTTGAACTTGAAGAAAAGGCCGCAAGATCATCTTATCCAGTCCCCTGCCTGCAAACCTTTAAAGGCAAGAATTCTCTGACAAATGTCCGGGAAAGAAGATCCTGCAGTCTCCCTTATGGTGAATGCCCCTGTCTCCTTGTTCTAATGTCCAGCCTCGATTCCTATTCCTGCAGTTTCAATTCCTTCCTCTTGCCCAGGGCTCAGTGGAAGCAGAGTCCGTGGGCTGCCAAAAATACATATGGGTAACTCAACCTTGCAGCTTGCTAGTGCTTCAGAGTAGAGAATATAAGGGTACCACATGGCCCATCTCAAGCTGCTGCAGAGACAGAAGTAACTGGCACAGAGGGGTTCAGTGAGGGGCTGGTGGGAGGGAGGCTGTTTTCTAGGGGAGGGTGCACACCATCAGCCAGCGTCCAGGACCACCAGGCCACCCTCCTCTCCTTATCTCACAACCTCCCTCATCTTCCACAAGGCCTCTGAGCCATACAAGGAGATGGAAGAGTTTCTGTTCTCTATTCAAACATAGTCCTTAGGGCCGGGCACAGTGGCTCATGCCTGTAATCCCAGCACTTTGGGAGACCGAGGCGGGTGGATCACCTGAGGTCGGAAGTTCGAGACCAGCCTGACCAACACGGAGAAACCCCATCTCTACTAAAAATACAAAAAATTAGCTGGGCGTGGTGGCACATGCCTGTAATCCCAGCTACTCAGGAGGCTGAGGCAGGAGAATCACTTGAACCCGGGAGGCAGAGGTTGCGATGAGCAGAGATTGTGCCATTGCACTCCAGCCTGGGCAACAAGTGCAAAACTCCGGCTCAAAAAAAAAAAAGAAAAAAGAAAAAAAACCCATAGTCTTTATTCTTTTTTTTTTTTTTTTTTTTGAGACGGAGTCTTGCTCTGTCACCCAGGCTGGAGTGCAGTGGCGCAATCTCGGCTCACTGCAAGCTCCGCCTCCCGGGTTCACGCCATTCTCCTGCCTCAGCCTCTCCGAGTAGCTGGGACTACAGGCGCCCGCCACCACGCCCGGCTAATTTTTTTGTATTTTAGTAGAGACGGGGTTTCACCGTGGTCTCGATCTCCTGACCTCGTGATCCACCCGCCTCAGCCTCCCAAAGTGCTGGGATTACAGGCGTGAGCCACCGCGCCCGGCTCATAGTCTTTATTCTATGGGGGCCCTTTCCCCAGAGACAGGTAGAAATTTAGATCTACACAAGCCCCCCCCTCCCCCCCCACACACACAACCTTCTGTGCTCACACCTCAGGGATATACACTTGCGGGTGCAGATTCAGATACACAAACACCAGCTTTCTCTAATACAGACACCCAGACACACACACACACACACACACACACACACACCCTTCTTCCTGCCTCTTCAGCCTCAGGTAGCCTAAGACATAACCACTTCTATAAAGGGGAGCCCAGGGTGAACAGCTGGGTTGCCAAACTTCAGGCTGATGATGGTACCTTTTCATCACCCAGTAGCCTCTTCCCCACGCTTTGCAGCAGCAGAAAAGGAAATCACACAACGGGAGGTTCTTCCCAGATGGCAGACTTGAAAGAAAGGCAAAGTGGAAAGCTAGAGGCACCTTGGGTATGAGCCATCTCTCAGCCCAGGGACAAAGCCAGCCTTTTTTTTTTTTTCTTAGAGACAGGATCTCACTCTGCTGCCAAAACTGGAGTGCAATGGTGAAATCACAGCTCACTGCAGCCTCAACCTCCTGGGCTCAAGGGATCCCCCAGCCTCAGCCTCCTGAGTAGCTGACCACGGGCGCTACCACACCCAGCTAATTTTTTTTCTTTTTTTTTTTTCTGGGAGAGATAAGGTCTCACCATGTTGCCCAGGTTGATCTGGAGCTCCTGGCTTCAAGTGATCCTCCCACCTCGGCCTCCCAAAGTGTGGGGATTACAGGTGTGAGCCACCATACCTGGCCAGAGCCATCTTTACACCCAGTTTCTCTCCAGGTCCTGGCCTTTTTTTTTTTTTTTTTTGGAGTCTCGCTCCATCACCCAGGCTGTAGTGCAGTGATGTGATCTCGGCTCACTGCAACCTCCACCTCCCGGGTTCAAGTGATTCTTCTGCCTCAGCCTCCTGAGTAGCCAGGCACGTGCCACTATGCCTGGCTAATTTTTTGTATTTTTTTTTTTAGTAGAGATGGGGTTTCACCATGTTAGCCAGGATGGTCTCGATCTCCTGACCTCGTCATCCGCCCCTCTCGGCCTCCCAAAGTGCTGAGATTACAGGCCTGAACCACCATGCCTGGCCGATCCTGGCCTTTAAAAGGCCTCCACTCTGGCCCTCCTGGGGTTGCCCCCTCCACACAGGGGCAAAGGGACAGAGGAGCCTACATGGACTTCACATCCCTTCTAGACCACACTCCAGGGACCAGCACCACAAACTCTGGAATTCCTGCCCAGCACTGACCCTACTTTCTAGGCCTGCAGGTCGCTGACTCTGGTCCTTCTCCCCAGGAGCAGCGGCACCAGTGCTACTGTGCATGGACACACTTGGGCCAAACTAGGGACGTGACAAGGGGCAGTTATTGCTGGGGTGGGGAGATAGAGGCAGCATGGACACGCAGGCTAGGGAATCTCCGTGCACGGGCTGGAGGACCTTGTGGCGCAGGCAGAACCAGAGGTGCTAAGGAAGGGGAAATGGTCCAGGCCCTAGCTGGGGGCCAGGGAGGAGCCGTTCTCCATGGGGCTGCCATGCCCTGACACAGTGAGAACTTGGGGCTCCATCATGGACTTTCAGGTCATCGCGGGGGTGCACCTGTCAAGATATATCTGACCTAGCAGTTTGGGACCATGCTCCATTTTTTGTTTTTTTGGGTTTTTGTTGAGACAGAGTCTTGCTCTGTTGCCCAGGCTGGAGTGCAGTGGTGCAATCTTGGCTCACTGCAACCTCCGCCTCCCAGGTTCAAGTGATTATCATGCCTCAGCCTCCCAAGTAACTGGGAATACAGGCACGCGCCACCATGCCAGGCCATTTTTTGTATTTTTAGTAGAGATGGGGTTTCACCATGTTGGCCAGGCTGGTCTTGAACTCCTGACCCCAAGTGATCCACCCACCTCGGCCTCCCAAAGTGCTGGGATTACAGGCATGAGTCACCACAACCGGCCTGGGAGTGTGCTCTGTCACTTACCTAGATCTATGGCATGTGGGCCTCATTTGTGCTCCTGCCCCTGCCCACTGGCTCTGGGGGTGGGGGCTTACTCAGAAGGCCCCCTTCAGGGCTGGGGGAGGACACAGCTGCAGAAGAGCCTGCAGCTCCCAAACTCTGCTGGCTAGAGTGGGCCCAAGCATGGCCAGAAGCTGGGAAGGGAGCAGGAGGGTGCAGGGCCCTGGAGGGAGGCTGTGGGGAGATGGACTCCTGCCTTTTTTCCTGCCTTGTGTCCAGGGGAGGGGCCTTGAGGCCAGAGGCTGCCCACAGCCTGGTTCTGTGGGCGTGTCTTTTAATTACAGATGTAGCTCCAGCGACACTTCACTGCAAGGCGTGTGGGTGGGGATGGAATGTCAGAAGGAAAACAGGAGACAAGAAAACAGAGATAGGACGGGCCAGAAATAGTACAGGCCAGGGTGAGATAGCAGCGGCCAGTGGTGGTGTAGGGAGAGGCTGGAGGAGGGTCTGTCGAAACCTCTCCAGAGAATGCCTGTCCCAGGCTGCCCCTCCTTATTCACCCCAAGCCCCCCAAATTGAAACTCCAGGACTTCCGGCATCTAGATCGGGCTCCGGAGCTGGTTCACCAACTCTCTAAGCAACACCCTCCTTCTGAGTGGGGAGGGGGTAGCCGAGCCTTTGTCACCTGAGTCACCCGCTTCCTGCTCCTGGTCTGGGCAACTCCACTCACAGGCTGACACAGCTGGGGCCCCACCTGCCAGCCTGCCCCGCTCCTCCCTCTTTCCACAAGCCAGGAAAGATGCCTGCCCTGACAAGGCATGCTTCCCACGGAGAAGCCATCCCTCTCACGCGCACACACGGCTGGAGGCAGCCATTTCTCCCTGACCCATGGAGAGCCTTGGGAAGAGGAAGAAGGCATAGTCTAAGCGGAGCCCTCTTTTCCCTGCATCTATGAAGAAACTGAGGCTGGAGCCAAGAGAGGGACTTCCCTAAGATCACACAAGAAAATTCCTGGCAGGGCTGGGACTTGAACCTTGGTCTTCTGCCAGCCAGTTCACCTCCCCCACCAATGTAGGTCTCTTTCCACCCCAAGGAAGGCAAAGACAGGCTGCAGTCAGGGAGGAGACGAGAACCGATTTTGCCAGCTTGATTTTGTCAGCCCGAGGTGTGACTCCAGGAAAACCTTGGAGTTAGAGAGCCAGGGCTGGGGGAGGGGTGGGTGGCTCTGGGTGGTCCATGACCCAGGCCTTACTTCCCCTAAGCCAACCAGCGGATGGCACCACCCAGAGCCTCTAGCCGTTGATTATGCAAAGAGACCCTTCCCCACCCCCGCCTCTCGCCCTCCTGCCCTCTGCTTCCCAGGTCTCTGAGCGCTGGACTCCACCTGGCTGAGAACTGGGACAGGACTCAGCAGCCCCTGGCCTTGTACTTTCATCCTGTCTTTCCCAGTCCCATCCCTCGGCCCCCGAGGAATTTGAGAGTTGAGATCTTTGAATATTTCATCAGCACTTCAGCCTCCAGTGGAAACAGCAGCCAACTTACAGCTCCTGGAGCATTTATGGTCCCAACAGAGAACCTATAAGTAGCCAGGGGGAGCGGCGGGCGCATGGGGGAGGGTGAAGCTTGGGCCAGGCTGCCAATAAGGGTTGATGGAGAAGAAGGCTGCCGGGTCCAAAGTGTGTATGAGCTGGGGGAAAGGGGCTCCAAAGCCGGGGACATTTCCATGTTTGAGGATACAGATGTATTTTAAAATAAAGAAACAAAATGGCGTTATCAAAACAATTATGCTCAAGGTTAAAGTCATATGACAGGGTTTTCTGACTTCAGTCCTGCCCCTGTCTCTGTGACTGGGTTTATAACCTCATCCGGAGATAATGTAAAAAATTTTAATGGGAGCTTTTTTTTTAGGGCTGTGAGGCCCTCAAATGACCCCCTACTGCCTGGGGCCAGGGAGGAAAGGCCAAATTATCCAGTTACATTGGCTGAACCTTGCCCCTTCCCAGCCTCCTCCTCCAGGAAGGTCAGAAGAATTTAGCCCGGTAGTCGAGGGAAAATAAAGTAATTTGGCTTAGCTACCCCTTATTTCACCCCAGAAACACAATATCACACTTTTCTTCTGAAAAGAAAGGTGAAAAGGGTGACCCCGAGTGGAAAATGTCAAGTTCTCTTGGCCTCTTCTTTGCACATGACCTCACTTAGTAAGTTCTTCTGGAGAGCAAAAGGATCAAGGCTGGGCGAGGTGGCTCACGGCTATAATCCCAGCACTTTGGGAGGCCAACATGGGCAGATCACCTGAGGTCGAGAGTTCGAGACTAGCCTGACCAACACGGAGAAACCCCGTCTCTACTAAAAATACAAAATTAGCTGGGCATGGTGGCGGGCGCCTGTAATCCCAGCTACTCAGGAGGCTGAGGCAGGAGAATCGCTTGAACCCAGGAGGTAGAGGTTGTGGTGAGCCAAGATCACACCATTGCACTCCAGCCTGGGCAACAAGAGCGAAACTCTGTCTCAAAAAAAAAAAAAAAAGAAAAGAAAAGAAAAGAAAAAAGAGCCAGGTGGGTGGCTCACGCTTGTAATCCCAGCACTTTGGGAGGCTGAGGCGGGCAGATCACGAGGTCAGGAGATCGAGACTACGGTGAAACCCCGTCTCTACTAAAAAATACAAAAAATTAGCCGGGCGTGGTGGCAGCCGCCTGTAGTCCCAGCTACTCGGAGAGGCTGAGGCAGGAGAATGGCGTGAACCTGGGAGGCAAAGCTTGCAGTGAGCCGAGATTGCGTCACTGCACTCCAGCCTGGGCGACAGAGCGAGACAACGTCTCAAAAAAAAAAAAAAAAAAAAAAAAAGAAAAGAAAAGAAAAAAGAAAGGATCAAGTGCAGATGCTCCTCAGCTTCAGAGGGGGTTATGTCCTCATAGACATTGTAAGTTGAAATGCAATATAGGAAGACCCCCATCTGTACAAAACGTTAAAAAATGAGCTGAGCATGGTGGCACATGCCTGTAGTCTCAGGTGCTCAGAAGGTTGGGGGTTACAGTAACCCGAGATCGTGCCACTGCACTCTAGCCTGGGCGACAGTTCGAGACCCTATCTCCAAAAAAAAAAAGAGGAAGAAGAAGATTGTGAGAGGAGACAAGGGGAAAACATTAAAATTAAAAATTAAAAAAAAGAAGAAAATGTACTTAATACACCTAACCTACATCATGGCTTAGTTTAGCCTACCTCAGATGGGCTCAGAACACTTCAGCCTACAGTGGGGCAAAATCGCCTAACATGAAGCCTATTTTATGAGAATTTGTTGAATATTTTGGCTGGGCGTGGTGGCTCATGCCTGTAATCCCAGCACTTTGGGAGGCCAAAGCAGGTGGATCACTTGAGGTCAGGAATTCAAGACCAGCCCGAGCAACATGGTGAAATCCCATCTCTACTAAAAATACAAAAAATTAGCCCGACACGGTGGCGTGCGCCTGTAATCCCAGCTACCCGGGAGGCCGAGGCAGGAGAATTGCTTGAACCCGGGAGGCGGAGGTTGCATTGAGCGGAGATTGCACTACTGCACTCCAGCCTGGGCAACAACAGTGAGACTCTGTCTCAAAAAATAAAAAGAAGAACTTGTTGACTATCTCATGTAATGTACTGAATACTATACTGAAAGTGAAAAAATAGCATGGTTGTTTGGGTGCTTGAAGTACAGTTGCTACTGAATGCTTATCACTTTTATGCCATCCTAAAGTCGAAAAATCCTAAGTTGAATCATTGTAAGCTGGGAACTGTCTGTACAGTGTATGCATGTTGAGGGAAGGGTAAACAACCTTATCCTCCAAGTTATCTGTTTCGCCACCTGAGTCACAGGCATGAGGTATTCCCATCCCAAGGGCTGTTTGCGGGACAGAAGAGATGCTATCCAGGAACCCTGGCGCCAGCTGGGACCCCGGCAGGCAGTGATTATGCAGTGATGTGTCCATAGGTCAGACCTGGGGTTTGGGATGGGGCTGGTACCAGGGGGCTGTCCCCAGCCCTCAGCACACTCCCATCTAATTCCCAAGTCATCTTGGAACTTGTGAAGGGAGCTGGGCAGGGCTGCGCCAGCCTAGCTTAGAGTGAGCCTCAGCCCTGGGGGCCCAACCCAGACTCTCTGCGCCTCAGTTTCCCCATCCACAAAATGGAAGCCATCTATCTGCCAGGGTTGTCCTTAGAGATAAGATACAAGAGAAGGCCTGGAGCAAGGCCCCAGAATGGGGAAACTGTCTAAGAGTTGAGTCCTGTGGCTGCCAGAACCTCCCCAGTCATGTTGAGCTATTGGCTCCAGCGACAGCTGGCCACAGCCTTCTGACAAGGGGAAGGGGCCACTCTTTGTTCCCAAGGGAGTTTCTATTCTCCTAGAGACAGAGAACCAGGTTGAGACTTCAAGAACTACTTTTCTTTTTTCTTTTTCTTTGTTTCTTTTTTGTTGTTGTTGTTTTGTTTTTTTTTTTTTGAGACGGAGTCTTGCTCTGTCACCCAGGCTAGAGTGCAGTGGCGCAATCTCCACTCACTGCAAACTCCACCTCCTGGGTTCATGTCATTCTCTTGCCTCAGCCTCTGGAGTAGCTGGGACTACAGGCGCCCACCACTACGCCTGGCTAATTTTTTGTATTTTTAGTAGAGATGGGGTTTCACCGTGTTAGCCAGGACGGTCTCGATCTCCTGACCTTGTGATTCGCCCGCCTCGGCCTCCCAAAGTGCTGGGATTACAGGCAAGAGCCACTGCGCCCGGCCTTTTTTTTTTTTTTTTTTTTAGTTGTGACGGAGTCTCGCAGTGGCCCGATCCTGGCTCACTGCAACCTCCACTTCCCGGGTTCAAGCGATTCTCCTGCCTCAGCCTACCAAGTAGCTGGGATTACAGGAGCCCACCACCATGCCCAGCTTATTTTTTATATTTTTAGTAGAGACGGAGTTTCACCATGTTGACCAGCCTGGTCTCAAACACCTGACCTCAGGTGATCCACCTGCCTCAGCCTCCCAAAGTGCTGGAATTACAGACATGAGCTGCGCCTGGCAAGAACTACTTTTCAAATCCAAGAGTGGAATTTCTTCTGCTGGAATGTACTGAATTTGCGGGGAGCCCAAGGGACTCCCTCCCACCTCCCCGATCATGACTCTCAGGATTCAGGAAGTTGTTAGTCTAAGTGATTCCAGCAACTCGGTCCCCAGGCCCCCCTGCCTCCCTCCCTTCATTTCTTCCTTCTTTGCTCCCTTCCTCCTCCTTTCTTCCTTTCATTTGTTTCTTTCCCCCTCCGTTCCCACTCCTTGCCTCCTTCAGCGAGAGCTGAGGTATGGCATTGCAGGGGACTTTTTTTTGAGACTCACTCTGTCACCCAGGCTCCAGGCTGAAGTGCAGTGGCCTGATCTTGGCTCACTGCAACCTCCGCCTCCCAGGCTCAAGTGATCCTCCTACATCAGCCTCCTGAGTAGCTGGGATTACAGGCATGTTCCACCACACCCAGCTAATTTTCTTTTTTTTTTTTCTTTTGAGACAGAGTTTTGTTCTTGTTGCCCAGGCTGGAGTGCAATGGCTCACTGCAACCTCCACCTCCCAGGTTCAAGAGATTTTCCTGCCTCAGCCTCCCAAGTAGCTGGGATTACAGGCATGTGCCACCATGCCTGGCTAATTTTGTATGTTTAGTAGAGACGGGGTTTCACCATGTTGGCCAGGCTGGTCTCGAACTCCTAATCTCAGGTGATCTGCCCGCTTCGGCCTCCCAAAGTGCTGGGATTACAGGCGTGAGCCACCATGCCTGGCCTAATTTTTGTATTTTTTGGTAGAGACAGGGTTTCACCATGTTGACCAGGCTGGTGTTGAAATCCTGGGCTCTAGTGATCCACCCGCCTTGCTTGGCCTCCAAAAGTGCTGGGATAACAGGTGTTAGCCACAGCGCAGGGCCCTGTAGGGGATTTATCTCCACATCCTGCAGCCCACCCTCTCCTCTCCCTGGCCCCAGCTGACAGCCTAACAAAACCAGGCTGGCCAGGTGGGGTGGCTCACGCCTGTAATCCTAGTACTTTGGGAAGCTGAGGCAGGCGGATCACGAGGTCAGGAGATCAAGACCATCCTGGCCAACATGGTGTGTCTCTACTAAAAATAAATTAGCCGAGCGTAGTGGCGTGTGCCTGTAATCCTAGCTACTTGGAAGGCTGAGGCAGGAGAACCGCTTGAACCAGGGAGTTGGAGGTTGCAGTGAGCCGAGATCACGCCACTGCACTCCAGCCTGGGCTGGAGTGAGACTATGTCTCAAAAACGAACAAACAAACACACACCAGGCCAGCCCCTGCGACCAGGGCATTCTCTCTCTTCTCTGAGCAGCACCGATTTAGTGAGAAAAGATCCAAACCCAGCTCAGTCACCAACCACCTCAAGGAACCCTGGACAAATTGCTTCTCACTCCTCAGCCCCACCTGGAGCAGAGGGGAACTGACATGTACATCTGAGGACTGTTTTGAGGGTTATCAATAATTTGTCAAGAGGCCTGGTGGTGGCTCATGCCTATAATCCCAGCACTTTGGGAGGCCAAGGCAGGAGGATCACTTGAGCCCAGGAGTTTGAGACCAGCCTAGGCAACAGAGCAAGACCCTGTCTCTACCAAAAATCAAAAAAATTAGCTGGGTGTGCTGGCACGTGCCTGTGGTCACCGCTACTCGGGAGGCTGAGGTGGGAGTATGGCTTGAGCCTGGAAGGTTGAGGCTGCAGTGAGCCGTGATTGTCACTGCACTCCAGCCTGGGTGACAGAGCAAGATCCTGTCTCAAAAAATAAGCTCCCAAGTGCCTGGCACACAGTGAGCACTTAGTACATCGTAGTAGCTCTGATTTCCTTAGGATGGGGTCTTCCTGCGGCATCTGAGTCTGGTCCTGCTGCATGAGGCCAGCCTCCTCAGAGCCCTTTCGGTCATCCCTAACCTCCTACCCATTATTCCAAGATTCTAGGACTGGTGAGGTGCTGGGTGGGGTGTGAGGGCGGGTGGGGAGGTGGCCACCTGAGACGGAGGTGTGGAGGAGGTGAAGCTGTCTGGATGGGTGGAGTCAGGAGAATGAGCTGGAGGGCCCCAGAGGGCCCACACTGGGACTGGCTGGGAGTAGGTTTCACCGGTTTGCAGAGCTGGCTGGGCTATGGGGAGATGCTGGCATCAGGGGAGGCGGGAGGGGCTGGCGGCTCTCCTGGGAAAGGGGAGCTGAGTAAGGCAAGGCTGGGCCAGTGGCCTGGGCTAAAGGGCTGCACAAGAGTGGTGCCTAGAGAGGGCGGGCCTGCTCCCTAATACATACGCTGCTTCACCACACACTCGGAGACGCCATGCTCAGATGCGCACTTGCACAGCTACCAACACACCTCAACTACAACCCCTCAGCTCTCAGATCCTTTTCCCACCTCCGTATATGCCATACCTATCTAATTCATACGTTCTGACATTTATTGTTTTCTGCCTGCCTCCCTGCTGGAATGTAAACCCATGTGGGCCCGGTGTTTGGCCTGATTTGTTCATTAATCTGCGCCCAGCACCTCAGCATGCCTGGCACATAGTAGGTGCTCAATAAATATGTGCTGATTGAGTGAATGAATCCCTCTAAAAACACGTTTATTCCCAGCACTTCGGGAGGCCGAGGTGGGTGGATCACCTGAGGTCAGGAGTTTGAGACCAGCCTGGCCAACATAGTGAAACCCTGTCTCTACTAAAAATACAAAAATTAGCCAGGCACAGTGGCGCATGCCTGTAATCCCAGCTATTCGGGAGGCTGAAGCAGGAGAATTGCTTGAATCTGGGAGGCGGAGGCTGCAGTGAGCCAAGTGCCACTGCACTCCAGCCTGGGCAACAGAGTGAGACACTGTCTCAAAACAAAAACAAAACAAAACAAAAAACCCCACAAAAATTAGCCAGGTGTGGTGGCAGGTGCCTGTAATCCCAGCTACTTGGGAGGCTGAGGCAGACAACTGCTTGAACCCAGGAGGCAGAGGTTGTAGTGAGCTGAGATCACGCTGCTGCACTCCAGCCTGGGCGACAGAGCAAGACTCTGTCTCAAAAAAAAAAAGAAAAAAAGAAAAAAAAACACATTCATGCATGCACGCAGGCAGGCACACATTCACACCCAGACCCGCACATTCACGCAACACACAAGCACACAAGCACACGGGCACTTTCAGACCCACACCCAGCCGTCCAGATTCCAAAGCTTGTGCTCATGGCAGGTTCACCTCTGCGCAGACAGGCCACAGCACATCCTGCTCCCCACCCTCTGAAGGGCCAACCCCTCCCAGAAACAGGGGCTGGGCCTTCGTGGACCTGACAACACTGCAGCTTGAAAGAGGTAGGGTGGGGCGGGGCCACCCTGCACCTGGAGGCGGTCAGGAAACGCTACCACTGCAGATGTGTTTCCCTGGAAGACCCACCTATGGGAGGAAGGAGTGAGGTCACTGAGCCCCCAGCCTTGACCCAGCCCTTTTTCCAGACTCAGACTCTGCCCTTTTAGCTCTCATCCCGATCAAAGGCCTAGGGGAGGGGCTTGGGGTGGGACAAGGAATCCTCCTGGAAACCAAGGTGGACAGGGCCCAGGCCAGATCACCTGGCACATCTGGAGAGAAGGTAGGGGTGGGGCAGTGAGAACTTGGCTTCCCAGCCTTGACTCCACCTTCGAGTGGGAAGACAACTCTGCCACCCTGCCCCCAGGAGGCTGGAAATATGGGGCAGAACTGTCACCCGCTGGCCTTGGCCCTGGGTTCCTCCCAGAGAGACCCCCTTTGCCCCCACCTCCCTGCTGTGGAATAGGGGTTAGGGTTTAGCGGTGAGTCCCAGGCTAGGAGGCAGCCACCAGGCACCATCGTCACCTGCACACCCTGCACACCGGGACCCGCTGCCCTGGGAGCCCATGTAAAATTGGTCAGGAGGGATCTGGCTGTCCCACTGCACCCCAAGAAGCCCAAAGTAATCAAACCACATCCCTGGGACTCCTCTGGCTGCTAAGTTGGGGCCCCAACCCAGCTCTGGAATGGGGGAATAGAGGGCAGCGGCAGGGCCAGCTCCCTCTGACTCTAAGGAAACTGGGTCAGTAAATGCCCACAAAGTAAACACTAGGAGCAAATGTCCTTGGCCCCCTCCCACACTTGCCACATTCCCCGAGGGAAGTGATCCTGAACTAGGAAAATACAGGACTTCCCATCTTAGAAATCTGAAACCATCGTCTTCCCAAGCCTGGGGAGGACTGTGTTCTCCTGCCCCCTGGCGGTAGATCTGCACACTGCGTCCTCTCTCACACAAGCTTCAGCCCCAGGTGCAGAGGACCAGCCAGGGCCCAGACGGTGCCCCTCCGCCCCACATTTTACAGATGAGGGGACACAGGTGCGGAGAGAGGGAGGGAAGGACCTGTACCCTTACAACTGAGCTCCGGGGAGACGACCACGGGTACTATGACTCATTCAACAACAAACATTTATTGAGCACCTACTGGTCAGGGCCCTGGAACCACTAGACTCTTAGTCCAGTGCTCTTCAGGACCCTGGAGGACCCTCTGCAATTTGGCCTGAGACTCCAGCCAGCAGCTGGAAACTCCTCGTCCAGGAGACTGTCCAGGTGAGGAGCTCAGCAGTGAGGAGGGCGGACCCCATCAGCCCACTAGCCGACCTGCAATGCCACCACCATCCTGTGGTCCAGAGACACAGAAGTGGCAGGATGGGTCTGGGGTGGGGCAGGATGGGGGCCCAGTCAGCTGTGTCCATCTTCCATCTTAAGTTGTTTTTTTGTTTGTTTTTTTTTTTTTGAGATGGAGTCTCACTCTCGCCCAGGCTGGAGTGCAGTGGCACGATCTTGGCTCACTGCAAGCTCCGCCTCCTGGGTTCAGGCGATTCTCCTGCCTCAGCTACGATCATAGGTGTGCACCACCACGCCCGGCTAATTTTTGTATTTTTTAGTAGAGATGGGGTTTCACCATGTTGGCCAGGCTGGTCTTGAACTCCTGACCTCAAGTGATCAGCCTCCCAAAGTGCTGAGATTACAGGCGTGAGCCACCGTGCCCAGCCCGTCTTGTTTTTTTTTTTTTTTTTTTTTTTAAAGATGGAGTCTCGCTCTGTCACCCAGGCTGGAGTGCGGTGGCGCAATCTCAGTTCACTGCAACCTTTGCCTCCCAGGTTCAAGCGATTCTCCTGCCTCAGCCTCCTGAGTAGCTGGGATTACAGGTGCCTGCCACCATACCCAGCTAATTTATGTATTTTAGTAGAGATGAGGGTCTCATCATGTTGGCCAGGCTGGTCTTGAACTTCTGGCCTCAAGTAATTCACCCACCTTGGCCTCCCAAAATGCTGGGATTACAGGTGTGAGCCACCACACCTGGCCCATCTTAAGTTTTTAATAAATAGTTCTTGCTGCTGCCCAGGCTGGTGAGGGTGGGGCCATCGGGACCAGGCTTCCCAAGCTTGAGAGGTGTGGGGTGTCCCCTTCTCATGCCAGTTCAGGCTCTGGCTCTGAAAAGGAAAGGAGAAAGCACTGGGGTTGGTCCCCCACCCACTCCCAATGGGTGTCCAGGTGCTGTCCTGATGGGAGGTGGGGTGAGGCTCCCCAGGACAGGTCTCAGCTGGTCCCAGCTCCAGGGGAGATGCTGCACCACCACCCCCAAGCAGGACAGGGGTTGCCAACAGGCTGGAGGCCCCTGGAGGATGGGCCCCGGCACCCACACACACCCTGGGCTCTGGAGCCCAGTGGGTGAATCCATCTGTCCCCAACCTCCATCCCAGGCTGCATCCCCACCCCCCAAGGACTCGTGTCACTGACCAGCCTCGGCCTCATCACCCTTGGCATCCGGCTCCTGCCACCAGTCAGCATACATGCCCTCCTCGTAGTCACCCTCCCCCTCAAACTCGGCGTCAGATAGGGCATCCTCGGGCTCCAGGGGCGGTTCTGTCTCCTCCAGCTCCATCTAGAGTAGCGCCACGGTTGTGGGAGAAACCGGGTCACAGTAGGCCCAAACCCATATGGGCTCCCTTCCTGGCCAATGGGACTTCCCATCCCATCTCTCGGTCCCCAAAGCCACTCCCCTTCCCCAGTCTCAACATCTAATGAGACAGTCCTGAGGATTTTTCCCAAACTGCCCCTCCCTGAGTGGCTGCATAGGGCACCACCAGTAGAATTTGGTGTCAGCATAAACATCGCCCCTGCACAGCGCCACCTTTTAAGCATAAAGACCCTGGCAAGAATATTGCTAGTCCATGCATAATGGTTGCTCATACTGTTTCCCTGCCAGGAACTACTGCTGTCCGCTATGCCTGCGTAGCCTGCACTAATCCCTCCAAAGCCAGGCATCAGTTCCAGGCTGAGCCCTTGCTGGTGACTCTGGCTGGGCTGGAGACCTCCCCTGGTGCCATGTGCTGCCCTCTCCAGCAGCAGTTTGTGTTTCCCCCACTAGACTGTGAGCTGCACGTGAAAGGGACCATGACTTCCTTTTTTTTTTGAGACGGAGCTTCGCTCTGTTGCCCAGGCTGGAGTGCAGTGGCATGATCTCGGCTCACTGCAAGCTCTGCCTCCCGGGTTCATGCCATTCTCCTGCCTCAGCCTCCCCAGCAGCTGGGAATACAGGCGCATGCCACCACACCTGGCTAATTTTTTGCATTTTTAGTAGAGACGGGGTTTCACTGTGTTAGCCAGGATGGTCTCGATCTTCTGACCTCGTGATCAGCCCACCTCGGCCTCCCAAAGTGCTGGGATTACAGGCGTGAGCCACCGCGCCCCGCCGGGACCATGACTTTCACTAACTTACTCCAGCCCCTTGTCTGGTGTCTGGCAAACCACAAGAAATAAGAGACAGCCGTCAAAATGGCTGCCATACTCCAGGCGCGGTGGCTCACACCTGTAATCCCAGCACTTTGGGAGGCTGAGGTGGGTGGATCATTTGAGGTCAGGAGTTCAAGACCAGCCTGGTCAACATGGTGAAACCCCATGTCTCTACTAAAAATACAAAAATTAGCTGGGTATGGTGGCACATGCCTGTAATCCCAGCTACTCAGGAGGCTGAGGCAGGAGAATCGCTTGAACCCAGGAGGCGGAGGTTGTAGTGAGCCCAGATTGTGCCACTGCACTCCAGCCTGGGTGACAGAGCGAGACTCGGCTGCCATTCACTGTGCACCTACCAGGTGCTGGCTCTTTATCAAGTGCTTTACATACTTGATCTCAGCCAGGCACGGTGGCTCATGCCTATAATCCTAGCACTTTGGGAGGCCGAGGCAGGCGGATCACTTGAGGTCAGGAGTTTGAGACCAGCCTGACCAATGTGGTGAAACCCTGTCTCTACTACAAATACAAAATAAAATCGGCTGGACATGGTGGCACACGCCTGTAATCCCAGCTACTCGGAGGCTGAGACAGGAGGATCTCTTGAACCCAAGAGGTGGAGGTTGCAGTGAGCAGAGATCACACCACTGCACTCCAGCCTGGCTGACAGAGTGAGATTCTGTCTCCAAGGAAAAAAAAAAAAAATACATACTTGAGGCCGGGCGTGGTGGCTCATGCCTGTAATCCCAGCACTCTGGGAGGCCAAGGCGGGCGGATCACGAGGTCAGGAGATCGAGACCATCCTGGCTAACACAGTGAAACCCCGTCTCTACTAAACATACAAAAAAAAATTAGCCAGGCATGGTGTGGTGGCAGGCGCCTGTGGTCCCAGCTACTTGGGAGGCTGAGGCAGGAGAATGGCGTGAACCTGGGAGGCGGAGCTTGCAGTGAGCCGAGATTGCACCACTGCACTCCAGCCTGGGCGACAGAGCGAGACTCCATCTCAAAAAAAAAAAAAAAAAATACATACTTGATCTCACTTAATTCTTTTTCAAGACAAGAGTCTCAATCTGTCACCTAGGCTGGAGTGCAGTGGCGCAATCTCGGTTGACTGCAACCTCTGCCTCCAGATCAAGCGATTCTCCTGCCTCAGCCTCCCCAGTAGCTGGGATTACAGGTGCCCACCACCACACCTGAGTAATTTTTGTATTTTTAGTAGAGACAGGGTTTCACTATGTTGGCCAGGCTGGTCTTGAACTCCTGATCTCAGGTGATCCCTCTGCCTCGGCCTCCCAAATTGCTGGGATTACAGGCATGAGCTACCACACCTGGCCAGATCTTGTATTATTCTCACCACAACAATGTGAGATGGGCATGATTCTCCCCATTCAATGGATGAAGAAACAGAAGCTTGAGAGGTTGCCTGACACTTGTTTGGAGGCCACCCAACTGGTAAGTAATGGAGCCAGGTCTGGCTAGTCCCTCATCCTGGGTGCTGACAGTGTAGATTCTGCCCTCCTCCCCCCGGAGTTGGATGGGTGGGGGCATGGGGGCATGAACAAAGGAGAGGATACATAAATGAGCACTGAGCAGCAACACCTCAGAGAAACTAAGGCTGTCAAACCCTCACTTGAAATTAATGTTAATAGGGTCGGGCGTGGCTGCTCACGCCTGTAATCCCAGCACTTTGGGAGGCCAAGGCAGGCGGATCATGAGGTCACCAGTTCGAGACCAGCCTGACCAACATGGTGAAACACTGTCTCTACTAAAAATACAAACATTAGCCAGGAGTGGTGGTGCACGCCTGTAATCCCAGCTACTCAGGAGGCTGAGGCAGGAGCATTGCATGAACCTGGGAGGCAGAGGTTTCAGTGAGCTGAGATGACACCACTGCACTCCAGCCTGGGTGGCAGAGTGAGACTCCATCTCAAATAAATAAATAAATAAATAAATAAATAAATAAATAAATAAATAAAAATAAATAAAATAAAATAAATCAATGTAATACAATACGGTCCTTCTGTCCTGAGGTCCTGCATTCATTCATTCACTGGTTCATTCAAACTCAGTTTCTGAGCCCAAGCTCTATGCAGGATATGGGAGAACAGGGAAGAACGTGGCCCTATGTCCTGCAGTGCGGTTCTCCTGGAGACTGGCTGGAGAAGGGGGCCAGGGCTGAGATGGACCAGGGCTGCAATCACCCAGGTCCAGGCTACAGGTGGCCAGGGAGGCACACAGGTCAGAGTGGGCACTGCTAGCCCAGAACAAAGAGCCACGGCATGCAGCAAGGGCTTCCTGGAGGAGGCACCATGTGAGCTGGGCCTGGGAGGAACAGGATTGAGACATGTACAGAAGGGGGACATGAGAATACTAAGGCTGGGGAAGGAACGGACAGTCTAGACAAGGAACAGGCAAACCTCTCCGCTTCATGACAGTTGACCGCCAGGGGCTGGGGCTGAATTCTGGCACACTGGTGGCCCCAGGAAAATGTCCAAGGTGTCCCCATCACAGCCCAATCCTGGAAAGCAGGAGGCACTCACCTCATCATCTGACTGCAGGTACATGTGGGTGAACTCCAGCATCTCCCGCAGCTCAGCGGTCTGGTTGTGGTAGAGCACGGCCTCCTGGAAGGAGGGAAGGACGGGGTGGGGGTGAGCCATACCCTGTTGCCAGATGGCAAGAAGCCAGGGCTCCTAGGATCTGGGTCCACTGGCCCTCTTCTAGCTCAAGGATCAGAGAATATGTATCAGCTCACAAGCTAATCAGATCATCGTGGCTGCTTGGAACACTGGGTTAAGAAGGATTCTGAAAAAAAAAAAGAAGGATTCTGAGGGTTTGGTGAGAAAGAGTCCCTCAATCGTTTAGCAATGTCTGCCACTGACAAGGAAGGCAGGAGTGGCACCATGTGCCCCATATTTGCCAGCCTGGCCCTCAACTCCAACAGGTTTCCTCCGTTGGTTACCTAGGGTGTTCCTGGGGAAGAGGGACAAAGGTCAGCAGTGAGGGTAATGAAGGTAGGGAGGGGAGCAGGCAGGAGTGGATGTGTACCTTCATACCTCCCTCGTCTGGACACTGCTGGTGAGGTGGCAGTACCACTGCCATTTTGCAGGTGAGGCAATAGATTAGGAAAGGGCCATGGTCTTCCCAGGACCACACAGCAGTGGGGCTGGGCTCTGAACCCAGGACTCTAACCTCAACTCATATTCTTTCTTTCCATTTCCCATCCTGCCTTCCACGGAAGCCAGGAGTTTATTTTTTTATTATTTATTTATTTATTTTTCTTTTGAGACGGAGTCTCGCTCTGTCACCCAGACTGGAGTGCAGTGGCGCGATCTCTGCTCACTGCAAGCTCTGCCTCCCGGGTTCATGCCATTCTCCTGCCTCAGCCTCCCGAGTAACTGGTACTACAGGCGCCCGCCACCACGCCTGGCTAATTTTTTTGTCTTTTCAGTAGAGACGGGGTTTCACCGTGTTAGCCAGGATGGTCTTGATCTCCTGACTCGTGATCCACCTGCCTCAGCCTCCCAAAGTGCTGGGATTACAGGTATGAGCCACCACGCCCGGCCACCAGGAGTTTATTTTTTACAAAGTGCATGTCCAGCAAGTGCCCCAGAAAGCAGTGCCCACCTCCCGGGGCTGGAAGTCCTCCTCTTCCAGGCCCCAGCGAGCCCGGTGGAACCGGTAATACACCAGGTTCTGCTGCATGATGCTGTCCTTGGGGTCGAAGAGCATGTAGCTGGCGGCGCTGCGGGCAGCCTGGCGCACATCATTCACTGCAACAGGACAGGGGTGAGGAATTGCTCTGGCACTTCCCCTTCAGAGTCAACCCCATCTCCCAGTTCAGTCCAGCACCCCTGCTACCCAGCCACCTCCCAGAATACCTAATGGGCTCCTTATCTCACCCAAGCATAATGCCGGCTAGCATGTAGTGGGCACTTACCCTATGCCAGGCCCTGACTAACTCATCTAAACCTCACTCTTATTGTCTTTTTATTGTTTTTGAAACAGGGTCTCACTCTATCACCCTGGCTAGAGTGCAGTGGCGCAATTATGGTCACCTCAGGCTTGATCTCCCAGGCTTAGGTGATCCTCTCATCTCAGCCTCCTGAGTAGCTGGGACTACAGGCAGGCACCACCACACCCATCTAATTTTTTGTATGTTTTTGTTTGTTTTGAGACAGGGTCTTGTTCTGTCACCCAGGCTGGAGTGCAGTGGTGTGATCTCGGCTCACTACAGCCTCTGCCTCCTGGGCTCAAGCAATCCTCCCACCTCAGTCTCCCCAGTAGCTGGGACTACAGGCACGCGCCACTATGCCTGGCTAACTTTTTGTGTTTTTTGTAGACACTGGGTCTTGCCATATTGCCCAGGTTGGTCTCGAACTCCTGGGCTCAAGCCATCTGCCTGCCTGGGCCTCCCAAAGTGCTGAGATTACAAGTGTGAACCACCATGCCAGGCCATGCCTATTACCGTCATCCCCATTTTACAGTCAAGAAATCTGAGTCACAGAGAGGTTAGATAAATTGCTCAAGCTCACACAGCTGGAGAACGATGGCTCTAGGGAATTAGAGGCCCTTAGCCTCTCTGCTATCTGTACCCAGGAAGGGTCTCCTGGCCCCTGGGTTCTCAGCCCCTCTGCTCTGACTCCCGGCTCTGTCTGAATCTTGGCATCTCCGAGATTCAGGAACACTGGAGGCTGTCCATTCCAGCCCCAGTGGATGCCAGGATCTCTCCAGTGAGGAGAGCCACAAGTCCTGGTGCCACTTTTTATTAGTCATGAGACTAACAGCCCTTTACCCTATAAGCCTCAGTTTCCCCATCTGAAAAATCTGTCCAGTAATGCCAGCTGCATGGTGTTGGTGAAAGGACCACATAAGATAAAGTGACTTATAAACTCTCAAGTGTTGGCTGGACGCGGTGGCTCACACCTATAATCCCAGCACTTTGGGAGGTTGAGGCAGTGGATCACCTGAGGTCAGAAGTTCAAGACCAGCCTGGCCAACGTGGTGAAGCCCCATCTCTACTAAAAATACAAAAATTAGCTGGGCATGGTGGCAGGCACCTATAATCCCAGCTACTCAGGAGGCTAAGAGAATCACTTGAACCCGGGAGGCAGAGGTTGCAGTGAGCCGAGATCGTGCCCCTGCACTCTAGCCTGGGCAACAGAGTGAAACTCCGTTTCAAAAATAAAAATAAACTGTCGAGTGCTCTGCAGTTGTTGATTGTCTAGTCATTTGCCCAAAAGACCCTCCTCTTCTCCCTGAGGCTGCTGTCTGTTCCCACTCAGAAGCCTCTCACCTGCCCCAGACTTCCAGGGTGCCGTCCCCATATTTCCACCACCCCTAGCCTTTCCTCTTATCACCCAGGGTCCTCAATACTGAAGGAAAGCTCCCCACAACTCTGGGAGGCTCCCATGCAGTCCTCTCCCTTATCACCTCGTCCCCTGCCCAAGCCCACCCAGGGGGCTCACACTTATAGTAGGCAAACTGCAGGTAGTGGTACATGGTGGCCACGAACTTGTCCACGAAGTAGCCGCCCACATTGGGGGTCAAATTGGCCTCACAGTCCACCTTGCACTGCAGGGACTCTGCAAAGAGATCTGAGGGTGGGAGGCAGCAGTGAGAGGCTGGCGTTGCGATGAACATCTCCGTCCCCCCAGTGGAGAAGACTCCAAATCCAAGCTCTGCCGACTAAGCCAAGCTGCTTGTCCAGAAAATGTGCTGCTGTTGCAATCACAGGAGAGAATGTGTGTAAAGTGCTTGGCATACTATATGACAAGTGATGGTGGGCTGGGCTGACTCACCACCCCCGCCACTCAACCACCACCCCAAGCCAGAGGGAGCCAGGGCATTCTGGGAGAACAGCAGGTGAGGTCCAGAAGTGGGGCAGAAGTCCAAACAGAGAAGCTAAAAGACAGTCTTTTTTTTTTTTTTTGAGACAGAGTCTTGCTCTGTCGACCAGGCTGGAGTGCAGTGGCACGATCTCGGCTCAATGCAACCTCCGCCTCCCAGGTTCAAGCAATTCTCCTGCCTCAGCCTCCCGAGTAGCTGGGATTACAGGTGCCTGCCACCAAGACCAACTAATTTTTGTATTTTTAGTAGAGACGGGGTTTCACCATGTTGGTCAGGCTGGTCTTGAACTCCTGACCTCGTGATCTGCCTGCCTCGGCCTGCCAAAGTGCTGAGATTACAGGTGTGAGCCACCACACCTGGCCAAGAACAGTCCTTTCTGCCCCTGCTCGAGGGACCCCAGGGTTAGAGATCCCAAGACTAGGTGTGATTTCTGGTTACCACCTGCTTTCTGCATACACCTGCTGGGCTACTTCTTACCGCTGCACCTTTGCATCTGCACTGCCCTCTGCCTGGAAGGCCTATGAACCCAAGCTTCCCAAACCCTTTAGGGATGTCACTGCCTCTCCTCACTGATCCAGCCCCTTGGACACTCCCACCTGGGGCCCCTGCACCCAGCGTCTTTCTCAACAGACAAGGCCTTCCTCCTGGCTGGCTCCTCCGCATTCGCAGTGCTCCACGTGCAGGGAGGGGACATCTGCCTTACCGGGCCTGTGGGTGAGAGGACCGCCCACCGTGGTCTGGGTGGCGGATACCTGCTATGGCTGGGTAGAAGTCCTTGAAGTCCACCTGCTCATGGGCCCCTTCACAGCCGGCCAGGCACCGGGCAAAAACTGCCAGGTACTCTGCCAAGGCCCGCTCCATGTCCTCCGTGCTGCTGCGGAAATCCCCGCTGTTGTAGAGCTTCACAGCCCGGAGGAACACAGCCTGGAAGGGGAGTGGCAGGGGGAGTCAGGGCGCCCCCAACATCTCCCCTCCTCTACAAGCCTCCTCCTGCCCCTCCACCCCACCTCGTAGGGCTGGGCCTCTAGGTCCGTGAGGGACTCGTCGGCGACGTCCAGCATCCCCCGATAGTAGTTGAGATACTTGGCGGTCAGCTCGTGCTTCGGGTTCCTCTGGAGGAAGGTGTAGGCCGCCGCCACCGCCTTCTCCAGCCGGTTAGCCTGGTCAGGGGGTAGGGGGTGGGGGAGCGGGTCAGCAAGACCGGAGCTCGCGTCCCCGAGCGCACGGCGGGCTTCGTGCCTCGGGAAAGGCAACGCTCCTTCGACCGATCGGTGGGGAGCCACGACGCCCAGCCCGAGACGGGTCCCCGGGTGGGGGCGGGCTCCCACCTTGAACAGCGCGTAGTGCAGGTACTGGTAGGGCAGGCGGCTCTGGAAGTCACGCAGCAGCTGCCGCGGCGGGTAGGGCACCTGGAAGGCCGGCAGCGTCCGCTTGCAGCGCCGCAGGCAAGCGGCTCGCTCCAGGACGCGGCCGAAGAGCCGCAGCTCGCGGGCCCACTCGTCGGCGCGGCCGCCGTCGGGGTCGGGCTTGGGCGCGGGCGCGGGGCTGCTGCAGTTGGCGTGGCAGAAGGCCTCGCTGTCGCGCAGTAGCCGGTGCAGCCGCAGCGCCGCCTCCAGGTAGCGCGCGCTCTCGCGCCAGCTCTCTCCCTCGTACTGCTCCAACGCGTGCCCGTAGGCCGCGGCCAGCGGCATCAGGTCCTCGGGCGGGAAGCCCCGGAAGCTGTACTTCTCGTACTGCGCCCCGGCGCTGCCCAGCAGCAACCACAGCAGCCCCCACGCCACCCGAGCCATGCCCGCCGCGCCGCCGGCTCTCCGGAGCTGAGCTGGCGGCCCCGCGGACGGAAGGGGACAGGGCTGGGCCCCGGGCGGGCGGCGCGCCCGCTGGGTCTTAGCGCCGGGCACGAGGGCGGCAAGACGGGGCGGGGCCTGGGTCACGACTTCTCTCCTCTTTTCCCAGAGGGTTCGATAGTGTCCTAAGTCCTCTCCGTCGGCCCGGGCTCCTGCCTTGGGGGTGTCCCCTACGTAGAGAATGAGTCGGGGAGCGCTTCCCGCCAGAGATGGGAAGCCCAGGAAGCCCTTCCCACACAAACAGTGCCCCCGCCTGAGATCAGGACACTGAGTGAGGGCCGCCTCCTCTGCGCTGCCCATACAAGAGGGAAGCCCTGGAGCCGGGCCTTCCGTCGTTGCGCCCTCCTGCACCCTCCGAGTGTCTCCCCCGCCCACGTCGGAGGTACACACCTGCTGTCACCTGCACACCTTGCGCTGCCACCACCCCCCACTCCATCTCCGTGCCCGTCACATCCCAAGTCACAAAGTCCTTCTTGCAGTCCAGCTTTTGCGGGACCAAGCTGCTCTTCCCTGGAGATGCCTTCCCTTGGAGCACAGCTGGGGTCACGGATGAGCATGGAGATGCCTCTCACACTCCGCGGCTTCACCACCCACCTGGAGGGGACTAGAATTGGAGGTGCCCGCAAAAGAAGCAAGGGGCATCTCCGCCCGGCTTTAGGACCCGGGGGCTCCGGAAAAAGACATTGAACTTTTTTTTTTTTCCTTTGGTGTCCACTCAGAGTTCTCATCTTTCCCGAGCCTCTCTCCCTGGCCAGGCCCCAGGTCTCGCAGCCAGGGATGAAGATGGGGGGAGGGGGAACCTGGAGTTCTTTGTAGTGCCTCCCTCCGACTCTAACACACTCAGCCTGGCCCCCTCCTCCTATTGCACCCCCCTCCCGCGCTCCTCCAGGCCAGGCCAGCTCAGTCTTCCCAGCCCCCATTCCACGTGGACCAGCCAGGGCGGGGGTAGGGAAAGAGGACAGGAAGGGGGGGAGCCAGTTCTGGGAGGCGGGGGGAAGGAGGTTGGCGGCGGCTCCCTCGCTCGCCCTCACTGCCGGCGGTCCCAACTCCAGGCACCATGTTCCCCGCGGGTCCCCCCAGCCACAGCCTCCTCCGGCTCCCCCTGCTGCAGTTGCTGCTACTGGTGGTGCAGGCCGTGGGGAGGGGGCTGGGCCGCGCCAGCCCGGCCGGGGGCCCCCTGGAAGATGTGGTCATCGAGAGGTACCACATCCCCAGGGCCTGTCCCCGGGAAGTGCAGATGGGGGATTTTGTGCGCTACCACTACAACGGCACTTTTGAAGATGGCAAGAAGTTTGATTCAAGGTAACCCCGGTTGGGCGCCCCGGGATTCACCACTCCGTCCCCTGAACCCGGGGTCCTGTTTCCTTGCTGCCTCTTTTAAGCTCTGCATCCCAATACTGTAACCCTAGACAGCACCCTTGGGGCCTCCCAGACACCCCCCCTGGGGCCTCCCAGACACCCAGCTCCCCAAAGATACCCTCCTGCCCCCACTTCCAAACCCTCACTTCTCAAAGGATCCCTTTTCTTTCTCACAAGCTCTCCACATCCCGGAAAGGACTCGATAATGAAGGTGAACTGCCGTGTGTAGTTACCAGGGCTGTATTTAATGACCTGATGGAGAGGGGTGTTCTGGTCTACAGTGTTGGGGGGAAGGGGGTGGTCCCTGCTGCTTAAGAACCCTGGGATGGTCTATCAGCCTGGACCCCGTGACCTTTCCACCCACCCTGACTCCCCTTCTGGTTCCACTGTTTTCAGTGCCTTTGTGGTCACAGAAGAGGGAATAGAACTTTCTTTTGGAGCGGGTGGGAGTTTTCAGTGGCCTGGTGGGCGGGGAAAAAGGCTGGTGGGCATTATAAGAAGACAGCCGACTGGACCTGGGGGTAGGGCATGGCTCCCTGCGGAGGCCCTGTCTGTCTACGTGTCACACAGTTGGACATGCCACCCTGGGCTCCTTGGAGGAATTTCATTCCTCCCTCTCTGGTTCTCCTGGAACCCTCATCTCTCTCCATTTTAGGTACACCAGGCCAGAGGTGCAGGCCGCCCATTTTTGCCAGCCTTGGGGTTTGTAAGGTGGCTTCCTGGTCTGATCCAGGCCTTTGGTCTGCTCCAGCAAGTCCACTTTTGTTAGCAGGGACAGGGCAGGGCTGTGTGCCAGCCTCGGGGGTAAACCTAGGGTCCCAGTTACACACAGACCCCACAGCACACTGAAAGAAGTCAGTGTTTCTTAGACTCTCCTCTGAAACACACAACTCAGCCCACAGGAAATTAGTGGCCATGACTTTAGAGGCAGGCATATATTGGGGTAAGCCTACAAACTCCAAGAGTCCCAAGACCCTGGTTCAAATCCAGTCTATGACCATGGACAGAGAATTTTGTCTCTTTAAGCATCACTTTCCTTATCTGAAAAGTGGAGGCAAAAACAGGACCTACTTGCTAAGGCTGATGTTAGGACTCCAAGGACACGGATGAATGAACGTAGGCTTCTCGCAGGGCCTGGCAGTCCTCCAGCCACTTCAGCACACATTAACGTTGACCCTGAGGAAAACCGTATGACCTGATGCTGTTGAACTTGTAGAAACTTCATACAGAGCTTAAGCCTTCATAACAACACTGAGAAGGAAACAGTCCAGACTTAAAACCTGTCTGCTTGGTGGGCAAATTCAGATCTAGGGTAGTAGCCAGAAGCACAGCCCTGAGCCCTTGACTGCTAGGAGTGAGGCAGGGGTTGGGATTTAGGGGTTGTCATCCCTGATGGGGACTCTGGGAGCCCAGCTCATGAGTGTTGAGCTTGGAAAACTTTTTTTTTTTTAGTTGTAGTCTCACTCTGTTGCCCAGGCTGGAGTGCAGTGGCGCGATCTCAGCTCACTGCAACCTCCGCCTCCTGGGTTCAAGCAATTCTCCTGCTTCAGCCTCCCAGGTAGCTGTGATTATAGGCGCGTGCCACCATGCCCGGCTGATTTTTGTTTGTTTGTTTTTGTTTTTTGAGACAGAGTCTCACACTGTTGCCTGGGCTGGAGTGCGATAGAGTGATCTCAGCTCACTGCAACCTCTGCCTCCGCCTCCCAGGTTCACGCTATTCTCCTGCCTCAGCCTCCCGAGTAGCTGGGATTACAGGTGCACACCACCACACCTGGCTAATTTTTTTGTATTTTTAGTAGAGAAGGGTTTCACTATGTTGGCCAGACTGGTCTCGAAAAAGGCGGGTGGGCATTTTAAGAAAACAGCCAGCTGGACCTGGGGGTAGGGCATGGCTCCCTGCAGAGGCCCTGTCTGTCTACGTGTCACACAGTTGGACATGCCACCCTGGCCTTGTGATCCGCCTGCCTCAGCCTCCCAAAGTGCTGGGATTACAGGCGTAAGCCACGGCGCCTAGCCTTAATTTTTTGTATTTTAGTAGAGATGGCGTTTCACCACATTGCTCAGGCTGGTCACAAACTCCTGAGCTCAGGCAATCCACCCTCCTCAGCCTCCCAAAGTTCTAGAATTACAGGCGTGAGCCCCTGCGCCCACACAACTTAGAAAACTTTTTTTTTTTTGAGACGGAGTCTTGCTCTGTTGCCCAGGCTGGAGTGCAGTAGCGCGATCCCCACTCACTGCAAGCTCCGCCTCCCGGGTTCACGCCATTCTCCTGCCTCAGCCTCCAGATTAGCTGGGACTACAGGCGCCACCACAATTTTTTTTTTGTATTTTTAGTAGAGACGGGCTTTCACCATGTTAGCCAGGATGGTCTCCATTTCCTGACCTCATGATCCACCCGCCTCGGCCTCCCAAAGTGCTGGGATTACAGGCGTGAGCCACTGCGCTCAGCCAGAAAACTTTCTTAACCCATGGCCCCTTCAATTAAAAAAAGAAAAAACAAAACAAAAAACTCCCATCCTCACTTTACTTTTGAAAACTTAAAATAAATTAAAAGTGTATATAATTGGCTGGGCGCACTGGCTCACTCCTGTAATCCCAGCACTTTGGGGGGCCCAGGCAGGCAGATCACTTGAGGCCAAGAGTGACCAGCCTGGGCAACATGGCGAAAGCCCTCTCTACTAAAAATACAAAAATTAGCCAGATATAGTGGTGCATGCCTGTAATCCCAGCTACTACTTGGTAGGCTGAGGCAGGAGAATCGCTTAAACCCGGGAGGTGGAGGTTGCAGTCAGCCAAGATTGCACCACTGCAGTCCAGCCTGGGTGACAGAGCTGAGACTCCATCTCCAAAAATACATATGTATAAGTAAAAATAAATACATTAATTAAAAGTGTATTTAACTAAAAACAAACAAAAGCCATGGCATTTTTAGAATAGGCTTTTTTTTTTTTTTTTTTGAGAGGGAGTCTCACTCTGTCGCCAGGCTGGACTCCAGTGGCGTGATTTCGGCTCACTGCAACCTCCGCCTCCCGGGTTCATGCCATTCTCCTGCCTCAGCCTCCTGAGTAACTGGGACTACAGGCGCCTGCCACCACGCGTGGCTAATGTTTTGTATTTTTAGTAGAGATGGGGTTTCACTGTGTTAGCCAGGATTGTAGAATAGGCCTTTTCAAAATGTGAAACCAATTCCCACCCCACCTCTGCTCTCCCGTCTTTTCCTTGGAGAGCCAATAGTATAATGGCAAATTTTGAACTCAGCTGACTGCATATTAGCTGTGTGACCTTGGGCAAGGCACTGGGTCTCTCAAGTCTCCATTTCTCTCATAAGAAAAATGAGAACAAGAATGCCCACCTCACAGGGGAGAGAAAGAAGATACGGAATGTAAAATGCCAAGCATTTAATCCCATATAGTAATGCTCCTCTGCCCCTCCGTGCTGTACCTACCACTCCCCACTTGCTGTCAGCAAATGGTAGCAGCCATCAGGCCCATGCATCCCACCCAACCCCATCCCAGGGCAATAGCAGCCCTTGTCCTCCTCAGGGACTTGCCTTTCACAACAGTCCGTTCTCTTAAGGTGGGCGTCACGGCCGACCTAGGAGGGGGACTTGAAAAGGAGGTGAGAAGTGTGTGTGCGTATCCACACCTGGGTATAGGGAGGGGGGATTGTGTGCGTGTGTGCAGGCACACCTGTGCACCTATGCCACCATGGGCAGTGTGTGTGTGTCTGAGGTCACTGTATCCCATCTGTCCCTCCCCCCCAGCTATGATCGCAACACCCTGGTGGCCATCGTGGTGGGTGTGGGGCGCCTCATCACTGGCATGGACCGAGGCCTCATGGGCATGTGTGTCAACGAGCGGCGACGCCTCATTGTGCCTCCCCACCTGGGCTATGGGAGCATCGGCCTGGGTGAGAAGGGCTGGGGCACAGACCGGGGGTGGAGGAGACCAGGAGGCAGAATCAGGGATCCTGGGGTGAGAAAACTGAAGTGCCAAGATGAGGAGTGGCTTGCCCAATGTCACACTGTGCACTCAGTATGAAGAGTGGCAGCTCTGGCTGGGGCAGTGGCTGACATATATGGTCCCAGAGTTTTGGGAGGCCGAGGTGGGAGGATTGCTTGAACCCAGGAGTTCCAGACCAGCCTAGGCAACATAGTGAGACCTCGTCTCTACAAAAAATAAAATAAATTATCCAGGTGTGGTGGTGTGTGCCTGTAGTCCCAACTACTCCGAAGGCTCAGATGGGAGGATTGCTTGACCCCGGGAGGCTGCAGTGAGCCATGATCATGCCACTGAATTCCACCGTGTGACAGAGCAAAACCCCATCTTTTTTTTTTTTTTTTTTTTTTTTTTTTTTTTTGAGACAGCATCTCACTCTGTTGCACAGGCTGGAGTTTAGTGGTGCGATCTCGGCTCACTGCAACCTCAGCCTCCTGGGCTCAAGCAATCCTCCCTCTCAGCCTCCCAAATAGCTGGGACTACAGGTGCACACCACCACACGTGGCTAATTTTTTGTATTTTTAGTAGAGATGGGGTTTCGCCGTGTTGCGCAGGCTGGTCTTGAACTCCTGGGCTCCAACCATCCACCTGCCTTGGCCTCCCACAGTGCTGGGATAACAGGCATGAGCCACTGTGCCCGGCCCCCTATCTCTTAAAAAAAAAAAACAAAAATAGTGGCAGCTCTGTGCCTGGTTTGGGTCTCTTGGTGCTGGGATGAGAGGAAGGGGAATAACGGGGCCCTGGCTGGGATCGTGGTTGGCAGAGCAGAACTCTGAGATCTCCACGCTGCTGTGCCCTCACAGCGGGGCTCATTCCACCGGATGCCACCCTCTACTTCGATGTGGTTCTGCTGGATGTGTGGAACAAGGAAGACACCGTGCAGGTGAGCACATTGCTGCGCCCGCCCCACTGCCCCCGCATGGTCCAGGATGGCGACTTTGTCCGCTACCACTACAATGGCACCCTGCTGGACGGCACCTCCTTCGACACCAGGTAAGGGGCTGGAGGGGAACCCTGAGGCACTGGGGACTGTGGCATGGGGAGCAGGAATCCGGGGCTCAGCCTGCCTCTCCCACCTCCACCTCATTTTCTGCAGCTACAGTAGGGGCGGCACTTATGACACCTACGTCGGCTCTGGTTGGCTGATCAAGGGCATGGACCAGGGGCTGCTGGGCATGTGTCCTGGAGAGAGAAGGAAGATTATCATCCCTCCATTCCTGGCCTATGGCGAGAAAGGCTATGGTGAGGGTGGGCAAGGACACAAGGGGAAATTCTGCAGAAGAGGGAAAAATCAGGCCTCCACATATAGTTGCACGAGGGCATCCAACCAAGGACTCAAGGCGGGATGAAATCTACCCTTGGTGCTACCTCATTAAGAAGGGGTGCTTTATTCTGATTCACACGAAGGCTCAGTATGAGCCGGTGGTGGCCCTGGGGAAAACCCAGCTGAGGCCTTACTGGAGGAGCAAGAAGCAGGGCTGCTGATGGGCGGGAAAGGGCTCTGGAGAGTGGGGCTAGTGTCTTCTTGCATGGTGCCCACTGGGTCTTCCTGACTCAAGAAGGAGCCTCGGCTTGCTCCCCAACTGTATGGTTCAAGCCCTATCCCTTCCCCAGGGACAGTGATCCCCCCACAGGCCTCACTGGTCTTTCACGTCCTCCTGATTGATGTGCACAACCCGAAGGACACTGTCCAGCTAGAGACGCTGGAGCTCCCCCCCGGCTGTGTCCGCAGAGCCGGGGCCGGGGACTTCATGCGCTACCACTACAATGGCTCCTTGATGGACGGCACCCTCTTCGATTCCAGGTCAGGAGGGTCTTGAGGTGGGAGGGCGGGGGCTGGGTGAAATGTGGACGAAGCTGGGGGTCACTCTGAGCTGTCTGGAAGGGGAGGGCCCCTTTGACTCCCTTCCTGGCCCTCCCGCCTTGTATTGCAGCTACTCCCGCAACCACACCTACAATACCTATATCGGGCAGGGTTACATCATCCCCGGGATGGACCAGGGGCTGCAGGGTGCCTGCATGGGGGAACGCCGGAGAATTACCATCCCCCCGCACCTCGCCTACGGGGAGAATGGAACTGGTAGGGGCGTTCCCCAGCCACCACCTCAGCTCCTCCTCCGAACTGCCCATTGTGGCTAGGCTGCCCCCTCCCACAGTGGGATTCCAGCCACCGCTCGGCCCCTCTCATCACAAAAACATGCATGCAGCTTACATCTGGTCACCCCATCTGATTCCTGCCACACAGACTCCATCGGTTTCCTCCAGGGCAGCGCCTCACTTCTCCCCTTCTGCAGTGGAGAAGGGCAGCCAACTCCTGAGTTTGGGGAGGGAGGGTGGTTATGGAAAAACAGAACCAGCATACCCCCAGGACCCAGCTGTGCTGGGAGCCTCAGTGTCCTCACCTGTAAAATGGGCAAGCCATGCTGATCCGCGGGTAAGTTACTGGGAGTTTGCAAGACGGTGAGTGGAAAAGGGCTTTCTTACTGGAAAGCCGCCTTCCCTTGCCCCCTGCCCCAGTGAGAGTTTGTTAGAATTGACTCTGGACAAACATCCCGTCCCATCCTCCTTTGGATCCTGAGGGTCGGGAAGGGGTATCAGGTCTGGGGACCTCCATGGAGAGACCTCAAGGAACCTCTCCTAGTGCTCTGAGCTGACCACACTCCCCCATTCTGGCCTCAGGAGACAAGATCCCTGGCTCTGCCGTGCTGATCTTCAACGTCCATGTCATTGACTTCCACAACCCTGCGGATGTGGTGGAAATCAGGACACTGTCCCGGCCATCTGAGACCTGCAATGAGACCACCAAGCTTGGGGACTTTGTTCGATACCATTACAACTGTTCTTTGCTGGACGGCACCCAGCTGTTCACCTCGTGGGTCCGGGGTGGGGCCGGGACTGGGCAGGTGGGTGAGCACAGGCATGGGGAGTCCTCCTCAGCGCACCCCTGATGCCTGCTCCTCCCTCTTGGTCCTCGAGCGCCAGGGGAGCATTCAGCCTCTTGCTGCTTCTGTAAGTCCCCATCTTGGAGTATGTCGGGGAGCCATGAGGAGATGAAATTCTCTGCTTCGCAGGGGAAGGGAAGGGGAAGCCAACAGTTGGGGGAGAACAGCTTTTTCCATTTCACAGAGGGGAAACTGACGCAGGGAGCCATGAGCCCTCGAGGCCACACTTTAGGGGGCAGAGGCAAGATGAGAAGGGAACCCCACGTCTGCACCGCTGGGCCCCTGCACTCTGCTGCATGGCCGAAGTCACCAGTGGGAGTAACTCCGGAACTAAGGGCTTGTTCTGGGCCCACCTCAGAGAGAGTGGGGTGTGCCCTGGCAGGGGACAGGATGGCTGCTGACCTGGGCATCTGCTCTCCCCTAGGCATGACTACGGGGCACCCCAGGAGGCGACTCTAGGGGCCAACAAGGTGATCGAAGGCCTGGACACGGGCCTGCAGGGCATGTGTGTGGGAGAGAGGCGGCAGCTCATCGTGCCCCCGCACCTGGCCCACGGGGAGAGTGGAGGTGAGGGGCTGAGACCATAATCTTTTTTTTTTTTTTTTTTTTTGAGATGGAGTCTGACTCTGTTACCCAGACTGGAGTGCAGTGGTGTGATCTCAGCTCACTGCAACCTCCACTTCCCAGGTTCAAGCGATTCTCCTGCCTCAGCCTCCTGAGTAGCTGGGATTACAGGCACCTGCCACCCTGCCCAGCTAATTTTTGTATTTTTAGTAGAGACAGGGTTTTGCCATGTTGGTCAGGCTGGTCTTGAACTCCTGACCTCAGGTGATCCACCCACTTTGGCCTCCCAAACTGCTAGGATTACAATCGTGAGCCACTGAGCCTGGCCCGAGACCGTAATCTGACTGGCATCTGTCCCTTTTGCTCCCGTCCATTGTGGGTCTGATGGCTGGTGGGAGGAGTCAGGAATGCCTTCAGGATGGCTCCTTAAACATCCCATGCCCCACTCTCCAGCCCAGCCCCAGGAGGGGAAACTGGCTTGTGGGCTGGGAAACAGTGAAGCCAGGCCCAGACCCTGGCCTGACTAGGACCCCTCCCTTCTCTCCTGCCCTCCCTCCAGCCCGGGGAGTCCCAGGCAGTGCTGTGCTGCTGTTTGAGGTGGAGCTGGTGTCCCGGGAGGATGGGCTGCCCACAGGCTACCTGTTTGTGTGGCACGAGGACCCTCCTGCCAACCTGTTTGAAGACATGGACCTCAACAAGGATGGCGAGGTCCCTCCAGAGGAGGTGAGTGAAGGTTCAGTCCTAATAGCCATGCCCACGCAATCCCCACACCCAGGAAGCATCGAGGAAGAAGACGTCCCCTGTCTGGATTGCCCACCTGCCCTGGTGCTCCTGCCTGCGCTGAGTCCCGTGCCTCAGGTTCCTCGTCCCTGCTTTTTCCTGGGCACATATGCAGGCTGTTCCCTACCTGAGACCAGTCACAGAATATCCCCCATGCCACGCCTCCACCCCAGCCCCCACCAGGACCCCAGCACCAGTGCCTTTCCCAGCCCTTCCTGAGTTACAGGGTGCGGGGGAGCCTGGGAAAAAAGAAGAAAAAGAAAGCACTCACTGGCCTCCACCCAAGGTTATGACCCTCACTGCCCACTCCCTCGCTCTCCCCTCCCCCAGTTCTCCACCTTCATCAAGGCTCAAGTGAGTGAGGGCAAAGGACGCCTCATGCCTGGGCAGGACCCTGAGAAAACCATAGGAGACATGTTCCAGAACCAGGACCGCAACCAGGATGGCAAGATCACAGTCGAGGAGCTCAAGCTGAAGTCAGATGAGGACCAGGAGCTGGTCCACGAGGAGCTCTGAGGGGCAGGGAGCCTGGCCGGGCCTGAGACACAGAGGCCCACTGCGAGGGGGACAGTGGCGGTGGGACTGACCTGCTGACAGTCACCCTCCCTCTGCTGGGATGAGGTCCAGGAGCCAACTAAAATGATGGCAGAGGAGACATCTCTGGTGTTCCCACCACCCTAGATGAAAATCCACAGCACAGACCTCTACCCCGTTTCTCTTTCATCCCTAAACCCCTTCCTTAAAATGTTTGGATTTGCAAAGCCAATTTGGGGCCGGTGGAGCCTGGGGTTGGATAGGGCCATGGCTGGTCCCCCACCATACCTCCCCTCCACATCACTGATACAGCTGAGCTTGTTATTCATCTCCCCACTTTCTCTTTATTTGTACTTCTTGTCATCCCCACTCCCAGCCCCTATTCCTCTGTGTGACAGCTCCCTAGGACCCCTCCGCCTTCCTCCCCAATCCTGACTGGCTCCTAGGGAAGGGGACAGCTCCTGGAGGGCAGCCCTACCTCTCCCATGCCCTTTGCCCTACCTCGCCTCCAGTGGAGGCTGAGCTGACCCCTGGGCTGCTGGAGGCCGGACTGGGCTGTAGTTAGCTTTTCATCCCTAAAGAAGGCTCCTTTCCCTAAGGAACCATAGAAGAGGAAGAAAACAAACGGCATGTGTGAGGGAAGCTGCTTGGGTGGGTGTTAGGGCTATGAAATCTTGGATTTGGGGCTGAGGGGTGGGAGGGAGGGCAGAGCTCTGCACACTCAAAGGCTAAACTGGTGTCAGTCCTTTTTTCCTTTGTTCCAAATAAAAGATTAAACCAATGGCCTTAGGGTGTCTTTTGGAACAGGTTGAGGGGCAGGGGGATGAAGTGGGGGTTGTGGGAGGCCTTTAGATCCAGAGATTGGGGAAAAAGTTAAACCAGGCTGTTTCCATGGTCTTGTTAGCTCCAGGCAGTGTGTCCCCAGATCAGGGGCTCCCCATCTGGAGGTTTCCTGCCTGCCCTGGGCCTAACCTGGGGGCTTCGCTGTGGGAAGGAGCCCTGGTCTGTGGAGGGGGTGAATGTGTAAAGGGGGGAGGCCTCCAGCAGGGTGTGGAGAGATGATCCTCATCCTCCAATTGTCCCCATTGAATGGGAAAGACAAGGTCCCTGACCTCAAACACAACCTACAAAGTTCAAGGATTAAATTAAACCACACAAGTCAGATGATCCTTTTCCGTAGATCATTTCCAATACTATGATATTCCCATCTCTCCCTGCTCCTGGCCACCACCTGTTACCACCTGCCCACCCTTCTCCCTCTTGCTAGGGGAAAGGTAATGGTTCAGATCTCCACAGTGTCTTGCAGGAGGACTTCAGCCGCCAAACAAGCCATCTGTCCTCGCTTGCCTGATATGACCCAAGCATTCTGAGGACGGGGTGGGGACTTAGGAAAGAAAATGACAGGACTGGACTCATACAGCAAACTGCCCCCATCAGCACTTCTTGCCCAGGGTCCCTTTAGAGATGTGACTGCTCCCCACGGGCAATGAACGACATTCTCTGGCCCCGAAGCATCCAGAAAGCTCCTTGATTGAAGTCTTTTTTTTTTTTTTTTTTGAGACAGGGTCTCGCTCTGTCACCACAGCGCAGTGGTATGATCTCAGCTCACTGCAACCTCCGCCTGCCAGGTTCAAGTGATTCTCCTGCTTCAGCCACCTGAGTAGCTGGGATTACAGGCACGGGCCACCAAGCCCGGCTAATTTTTGTATTTTTAGTAGAGACCTCAGGGTCTTACCATGTTGACCACACTAGTCTCAAACTCCTGACCTCAAGTGATCTGCCACCCTGGCCTCCCAGAGTGCTGGGATTACAGGCATGAGCCACTGCGCCGGCCAAGAAAGCTCCTTGATTAAAGTCTGGAAGTGGTTACTAACCCAGCCTCAGGTGGTGGCCACTCCCTCCTCCCAAAACTGAATGGAACAGGCCTGAAGCAGAGAAATGCAGCAAAAGGCATGGGCTTTGGTCAGAAACATTCAAATCCTGGCTCCAGCTCCCAGCTGTGGAGTTTGGGCAAGTTACCCGTCCTGCCTGAGCCATCTGGAAGCAGGAGGAGCTGCAACTACTCGTGGGGTCATTGTGAGGGTGAACTGGCAGGCACCCAAGTGCCCAGAGTGGCACCTGGCACACCGCAGGCCTTCAGTAACATCTCTATTACTTCCCGCTTCACATCTGCAGAATAATAGAACTTTCCAACGGCTAGCCGAACACTGCAGGAAGGGTGCTGGTGATTTCCTCTAAGGCTAAGTAAGACAATGCTAACTGGCTCTTCAGGGTCGGCCCAATAATGCAAGACCACAGTGCACACATCACTTGTTTCACCTTGGCACAGTCTCCCTCAGGTCCCTGCTCTAAATTCCCCTTTTCAGGTCATCCACTTTAGTGGCCCTGACCCATAAGAGGAGGGGAAAGGAGATCCTAGGGCATAGGGGGACAGCCACACACGAATGCATCCCCTCAGTGATCCCTAAAGAGGGGGCCCTCACACAGCGTTGCCTCAACCCCACCGATCTCAAATGAATTTCAAGTTTGATGGCTGAATCAGAATAAAGTCAAACCACTGTAGGCTAGAACATATCCTTTCAGCCCCACACTGAACCAGACAGACACAATCAGGCTGTGCTCGGATGGGGTCTCAGGCCAATTTGTGGTGGTTCTCAAACTGTGTTCCTAGAAGCATCGCATGTGCCCCCAGGACCAAGATGTCCAGGTTCTACCCCCACCCACATCCCCTGAATCAGAACAGCTGTTTTTTCATTTTAAAAATGTTGACTGTTTCACACATTATATTTGCTTGAAGAACAACTTCCCATGTTTAAAAATTTTGAAAAAAATCCCTGGAATAGACAATCCCTAGAGCACTGACATGCTGTGGTCCAAGGTTCACCAAGAACAGTGCTTGTGCCCTGCCACATGGCGGGGTTCCTTCAAGCCTCTGGTGATGAAGGTGCTCAGGGAAAGGAGGACGGAGGGGCATGGAAGGACCCAGCCACTGCTGGCCACCCTGGCCTCTGCTCTGTGTTCATGGGGGAGCAGACTCTGGGGAGGCGCCCCTCCTCACCACGGCCTGCAGGCCGGGCTGGAGCCTGCGCCTTCAGGGGCCTTGCATCTCCAGCTGGACCCCCTGGCACAGGATGTGCTGCAGTAGCCCGTTGACCACATCCAGAGTCTCATCCTTCTCCAGCACGATGTCATAGGAGTCCATGTAGCGCTCCCGCCGCTCCTCCACCTGCCCGGAATGAGAGGAAGAAGCCAGAGGGTCCCCAAATGCCCTGCCCTCCATAGCTCACTCTCAAAGCCCCTGGGGCTGGGGAGGAGAGCATTCAAGAAGCAACTCCCAGCTCCTTTTTGAGAGCCAAAGGAGTTCAAGGTTACCAGACCTACCCTTTGGAGACAGACAAGGGATGGGCATGGGCTATCACAATTAACCCTTGGGCCAATACCAAAGGACAGTAACAAGGAATAAAAACAAAAAACCAGATGTTGCCACTTTGGGAGGCTGAGGCAGAAGGATCATCTGAGCCCAAGAATTTGAGACCAGCCCAGGCAACATGGCAAAACCCCATCTCTACAAAAATTGGCCGGGCATGGGGGTGCGTGCCTGTAGTCCCAGCTACTCGGGAGGCTGAGGCAGAAAGGATCACTTGAGCCCAGGAAATGAAGGCTACAGGGAGCCAAGATTGAGCCATGATACTCCAGCCTAGGTGACAGAGTGAGGCCCTGTCTCAAAAAAAAAAAAAAACAAACAACCAAAACAGATATTGCCTCTAATCCATCCGGACTGAATTAATTTCTTTCTTTCTTTCTTTCTTTCTTTCTTTCTTTCTTTCTTTCTTTCTTTCTTTCTTTCTCTCTTTCTTTTCTTTCTTTCTTTCTTCTTTCTCTTTCTTCCTTCCTTCTTTCTTTCTTTCTCTCTCTCTCTTTCCTTTCTTTCTTTCTCCTTCCTTCCTTCCTTCCTTTTTCTTTCTTTCTTGAGATAGGATCTCACTCTGCTGCATAGGCTGAAGTGCAGTGGCATAATCTTGGCTCACTGCAGCTTCGACCTCCTGGACTCAAGTCATCTTCCTGCCTCAGCCTCCTGAGTAACTAGAACTACAGGCATGCTAACCACACCCAGCTGATTGTTGTTGTTGTTGTTGAGACAGGGTCTCACTATGTTGCCCAGGCTGGTCTCAAACTCCTGGCCTCAAGTGATCCCCCTGCCCTGGCCTCCCCAAAGTGGGGGGGTTACAGGCATGAGCCACCACACCTGACCACAACCCTTTTTTTTTTTTTTTTTGAGATGGAGCCTTGCTCTGTCACCCAGACTGGAGTGCAGTGGCGCAATCTCAGCTCACTGCAACCTCCACCTCTGGGTTCGATTCTCCTGCCTCAGGCTCCCGAGCAGCTGGGACTACAGGCATGCACCACCACACCTGGTTCATTTTGTATTTTTAGTAGAGACGGGGTTTCTCCATGTTGGTCAGGCTGGTCTCGAACTCCTGACCTCAGGTGATCCACCTGCCTCAGCCTCCCAAAGTGCTGGGATTACAGGCGTGAGTCACCACACCCAACAGGACCCAGTTTTACACGGCTTAAGCATCCTGGTGGGCTCCAGTGCCTGCAGGCTGTGGGGAAGCACCCTGGCAGCTGCCTAGCTTCACCCCATATTTGGGCCCCTTTATGACAATGCTGCTTTCACCCCTCTCAGTCCCTGATCTGTTCTTGTTATTTTTCTTCCCTGAATTATAAACCAATGTCCTCACTACCAACATCTCCCACCTCAATCATGCCTTCCAGTAGGCTTTAGGGCTGGTAATCAGCCCCACTGTTTCCTGAACTCTATCATCTTAGGCAAGTTACTTAACCCCAGGCCTCAGTTTCCTTATCTGTAAAATGAGGATAACACTCACTACCTTAAGGAGTTATCATAAAAATCAAATGAATTAATATCCATGAAATGCTGAGAAGAGTGACAGTGCGGTGCACAATCAGTAAACTGAGGCTAGGATCTCATGCCCGGCCTGATCTTCTCTCTGAACGCCTATCAGGTCATGTGGTAAGACAAAGCTGTAATCACTGGGTTTCTGTTTCCTATGAGATTATGAGCTCCAAGACAATACAGCTTCCTTCTGTGCCCATAATACTTTACCTAGTGTCTAGCATACAGAAGGTGTTCAAAGGTGGCTGGGCACAGTGGCTCACGTATGTAATCCCAGCACTTTGGGAGGCGAAGGTGGGCGAATCACTTGAGGTCAGGAGTTCAAGACCAGCCTGGCCAACATGGTGAAATCCCATTTCTAGTAAAAATACAAAAATAAGCCAGGCATGGTGGCACGCACCTATAGTCTCAGCTACTCAGGAGGCTGAGGCAGAAGAATCACTTGAACCTGGGAGGTGGAACTTGCAGTGAGCCAGGATCGCGCCACTGCACTCTAGCCTGGGCGACAAGAGTGAGACTCTATCTCAAAAAAAAAAAAAAAAAAAAAAGCTGGGTGCAGTGGCTCATGCCTGTAATCCCAGCACTTTGGGAGGCCAAGGCAGGTGGATCACAAGGTCAGGAGATTGAGACCATCCTGGCTAACACGGTGAAACCCCGTCTCTACTAAAAATACAAAAAATTAGCTGGGAGTGGTGGCGGGCGCCTGTGGTCCCAGCTACTTGGGAGCCTGAGGCTCCCGTGAACCCAGGAGGCAGAGCTTGCAGTGAGCCGAGACAGCGCCACTGCACTCCAGCCTGGGCAACAGAGTGAGACTCCGTCTCAAAAAAAATAAATAAATAAAATAAAATAAAAATAAAAATAAAAATAAAAAAGAAGAATATGTTCAAAGGCATTTCTTAATGGGCATTCAAAGAGAAGAAAGCCATGAAGAGAAGCAGCCCTGGTCCTCTACCCACCTTGTCATTCAGGAAGCCAATCTTGAGAATGTTCTGCACACCAGGAACCCCATCGGCCATGGTGAGGTCCCCAATGGAGTCTCCCAGCAGGATGACATTGGTTTTGCCCTCAAGTTGCTGGAAGTAACCAGAGTTCTCACACACAGAGCTGTTCTTGTTGTATGTGTGTATGAGCTGGCCCTTAAATCCCTGGAGAAAACCCTAAATAATGAAGACAAGAGACAGATGGAAGGGCTGCAGGGACCCATGCGGCACCAGCTCTCCACTGTCTCTGTCACAGAGAAAAGGGAATCCCAAAAGTGACAGATAATGCCAAAACTTCACTGTAGCCTAAACTAGGGCTCATGGGCCAGACTTGGCCTGCTTTTGTAAATAAAGTTGTATTGGGATACAGCCAAACTCATTTGTTTACATGATGCCTATGGCTGCTTTTTTATGCTATAAAGGCAAAGTTGGGCCGTTGCAACAATGATGCCACGGCCCACAAAGCCTAAATATTGACGACAGGGCCTTTTACAGCATAAGTTTGTAACTCCTAGTTTAAATGAACAGGAGCCACCCAATATTGCAGATCATCTGTTCTGGTGGACGTACAAAGCTGTGATACAAATGCCGCTCAGGTTACACATGTACTAATGCTCAGCTGAGGGCCACATCCTCACTGTAGGTCAACATGATGAAAATTCCAACCATCAGTTTCATGGAGAAAAAAGTCAGAACGTGGATGAGTTGGAGCAGCCCACCTCTGGCTTGGGAAAAACAAATCAAACCCCAAACCCTTTAGGACCCAGAATGGCACATAATAATATGACAGTGACATGGGGCAGGGCAGGCTCATAAATTAGGTACCCCAGGGCAGAGAGTTGACTGTCAGGCAAACACCAAAGAGAGAGGATCCTTTGAAAGTTTTTTTGTTTTTGTTTTTTTCTGAAGACAGAGTCTTACTCTGTCGCCCAGGATGGAGTGCAGTGGTGTGATCTTGGCTCACTGCAACCTCTGCCTTCTGGGTTCAGGCGATTCTCCTGCCTCAGCCTCCCAAGTAGCTGAGATTACAGCCATACACCACCACGCCCGGCTTATTTCTGTATTTTTAGTAGAGATGGAGTTTCACCATGTTGGCCAGGCTGGTCTCGAACTCCTGACCTCAAGTGATCCGCCCGCCTCGGCCTCCCAAAGTGCTGGGATTACAGGTCTGAGCCACCGCGCCTGGCCAAAAAGTAACCCATAAACAACTGCCTGAGGGTGAAGAAGCCAGCATGGCTTCCCTCCCCTTCTTCCCCAGGTTAGGGTTCATGCAGAGTTAACTGCCCTGGCTGGTGGTCCCCACCCCTCGTCCTTTCCCAGCCCAAACAGGATTTGGCTCACATCTTCATTAAAATCCATGTAGTTAGACACGATGTGGATGTTGGGGTGGAACACTTTCATCTGTCGGATAATTTCTTCCAGGATATCACCAATGCCCGCAGAAAAGATGAAAAGGGGAATGTTGTTATGGTAGAGTGTGTTGAAGAAGGCCTTGTATCCCTCCCTGAAAAGAGATAGAGGAATTCTGAAATGGCACTGCCTCTACTGCTGTTCTTTGTTTCCTATTTGGGTTACTTGTTTTTTTGGGTTTTTTGTGAGACAGGGTCTTGCTCTGTTGCCCAGGCCGGAGTGCACTGGCACAATCACAGTTCACTGCGACCTCGACTTCCCGGGTTCAAGTGATCCACCCGCCTCAACCTCCCAAGTAGCTGAGACCACAGGTGCACACCACCACACCTGGCTAATTTTTTTATGTTTTGTAAAGATGGGGTTTTCCTATGTTGCCCAGGCTGGTCTCGAACTCCTAGGCTCAAGCAACTCACCCACCCTGGCCTCCCAAAGTGCTGGGATTACAGGTATGAGGTGAGATCGCACCACTGCACTCCAGCCTGGACAAGAGAACGAGACTCCATCTCAAAAAATAAATAAATAAAATAGAGCATACGATATATTCAATAAGCGGTCAAAGTGTGCTAATCCTAAGTGTTCAGCTCAGTTGATTTTGACATACGTACACACCCATGTAACTAATTAGCTTGAGGCTCCCTCACGATCTCTCCCAGTCAATATCATCCCTCCCACTGATTAGCTTTGCCTGTCCTTGGACTTCATATAAATAGACTCATACACATGTACTCTTTTGTGCCTGGCTTATTTTGTTCAATATAATGCTATGTAGTTTATCTATATTTTGCATGTAATGAGTTTATTCTTTGTCACTGCTATGCAGCATTATTCCACCATATAAACATGCCACAATTTATCTACCCAGCTTCTCCTTGATAGACAGTTGAGAGATTTTCAGATTTCAGCTGTTACGGATACAGCTGCCATGAATACCCTGTGCATGTCTTATAGGGGCTACATGCCCTCACTCCTCTGGGGTACATACCTGGGAGAGATGCTGTTATGGCGGAAGGTAGGCATATGTTTTCTGTTGCTGTCCATACAACCAGGAAGCTAATCTGTAACCTGGGCACCTTCACTAGGGTACACGAACTCCCACCCTGGCACTTACTGGGTCAGCACACGTCTCCACTGTCTTGACTTTTCAGGAGCTAGCCAATCTCCCCAATTAGGATGCACAACCCTTGAGGGCAGGCACCCATGTCACTCCTTCCTTTATGAGGATTTCTTTCCTCCAGGAAAGAAATCTCCGGCAGAGACAGCTGTTCAGTGAAGGCCGCCAATGATCAAGCGTCCCAGCCTAGCCATCTCCCAGTCGCCGTGAAGAACACCAGTCACCAGAGAGACCCCAAAAGTCTTTTACCATTGTGAAAAATGAGCTAGACTTGGCTGGGCGCGGTGGCTCACGCCTGTAATCCCAGCACTTTGGAAGGCCGAGGTGGGCAGATCACAAGGTCAAGAGATTGAGACCATCTGGCCAACATAGTGAAACCCTGTCTCTACTAAAAATACAAAAATTAGCTAGGCGTGGTGGCGGGCACCTGTAATCCCAGCTACTCGGGAGGCTGAGGCAGGAGTATTGCTTGAATCCAGGAGGTGGAGGTTGCAGTGAGCCGAGATCGCACCACTGCACTCCAGCCTGGCGACAGAGCGAGATTCCGTCTCGAGAAGAGAAGAGAAGAGTAGAGAAGAGAAGAGAAGAGAAGAGAAGAGAAGAGAAGAGAAGAGAAGAGAAGAGAAGAGAAGAGAAGAGAAGAGAAGAGGAGGGAAGAGAAGGAGAGAGAAAGAAAGAGCTAGACTTGGTTTGTTCTCAGAGATAGTGCCCTGGCCATTTTGTACTACACCCACTACCTGCTGAATGTTTCCTAGCAAGGGTAAGAAATGCTTTAGCTGTATCACATCAGTTGTTCATAGTGCCATGTCCCTTCCGGTCCTTTAAGCAACTAACTCCTCTCTACTCTTCCCCCACCTCCTTTTTTTGAACAAAACAGTTCTTAATAGTCTGATAGAAATGTTTTCCAGAGCAAGACGCTTACCTGAGCATTGCATTGGACTCTCTAACCACCTGGGCTATCTGAAACTTCTGAATCTTCTGCTGACATAGGAGATTGTGCGCTTTGGTCCACCTGGAAACAGACACCCCAGAAAACCCCAAATTCAAATCACTGAAGTAAATAACTCATCCTTTCCCTTTACGGAGCCAAGTACTCTCTGACAGCATTGCCGACAGAGGCCTCATCCTTACGTTAGCTGCCCTTAAAAGGAAACGGGTGGCAGGGCACAGTGGTTCATGTCTATAATCCCAGCACTTTGGGAAGTCAAGGCGGGTGGATCACCTGAGATCAGGAGTTTGAGACCAGCCTGGCCAACAAGGTGAAACCCCGTCTCTACTAAAAAATACAGAAATAAGCTGGGCATGGTGGCAGCTACTGTAATCCCAGCTACTCGGGAGGCTGAGGCAAGAGAATCACTTGAACCCAGGAGGGGGAGGTTGCAGTGAGCCAAGATCGGGCCACTGCACTCCAGCCTGGGTGACAGAGCAAGACTCCATCTCAAAAAAAAAAAAAAAAAAAAAAAGGAAGAGGATGAGAAAAGCAACCCAACAGATACAAGTGCTGGGCAAGCTGACCGGTGAAGTCGGCACTCTTCTGAATCCCTTCCTCCGTGAACCCTTTATCTGGAGAACTGGAGCTCTGTCCAGTGATGACGGTTGCTGTGGTTTGAATGTGTTGGAGACTTGATCCCCAATGTGGAGGTGTTGAGAGATGGGGCCTAATGGGAGGTGTCATGGGGCATCGTCCTCATGAATGGATTAATGTCATTATCACAGATTCCTTATAAAAACAACTCCTCTCTTTCTCTTTCTCTCTCCCCCACTCTCTTTGCCCTTCCACAAGGAGATAACGCAGCAAGAAGGCCCTTGCCAAATGCCAGCCAGTCCTTCGATGTTGGACTTCCCTGCTTCCAGAACTGTGTGCCAATAAATTGCTATTCATTATAAATTACCCAGTCTAGGCTGGGTGCAGTGGCTCATGCCTGTAACCCCAGGACTTTGGGAGACCAAAGTGGGAGGATTGCTTGAGCTCAGGAGTTGAAAATAGCCTGGGTAACATGGTGAGACCCCATTTCTACAAAAAATAGAAAAAATGAGCCGGGCACGGTGGCACGTGCCTGTAGTAGCAGCTACTTGGGAAGCTGAGGTGGGAGAACCTCTTCAGCCCAGGCAGTCGAGGCTGCAGGGAGCCATGATCACGCCATTGGACTCCAGCCTGGGCAACAGAGCAAGACCCTGTCTCAAAAAATAGAAAAAATAAATAAATAAATTAGTCTGTTATTTTGTGACAGCAGCACAAAACAGACTAAGAGTCACTTCCGTAAAGCACTTATCCCCCGACACCAAGCGTCTTTAACTTATTCCAAGGATTCTCTGAGGGTCTCCACTCCAGCAGCAGCCACAAAAAAGCCCTGGGTTCATCTGAAAAGTTTGTTCCAATAGCTGGACTGATAGCATTAAATTAAGCCCTCAGTGAAGTAAGGCAGCCTGTCATCTCATCAAGGGTCTGGAAAAATAGGCCCCTCTCAGCCTACTCCATCTCAAGGGCCCAGAAGCTTTTCTCCACCACCATCACTCACCATTCTACCATATGAGGTAGCTTCTCCTTGACGGTCCGGTGTGGGTCGATCTCAATTGGGTAATAGTGGTGAAGTAGTGCTGTGAGCTGGGATATTCAAATGGGGAGAAAGGCCATTAGTCTATATCAAGTTCTTCCCAGCAACGTTCTACAGCTTAGTATGAGAAAAAAGTCACCTAGAAGAGGCAACTTCATGGCCAGGGGCGGTGGCTCACACCTGAAATCCCAGTGCTTTAGGAGGCTGAGGCAGGTGGATCACTTGAGGTCAGGAGTTCGAGTCCAGCCTGGCCAACATGGCGAAACCCTGTCTCTACTAAAAAATACAAAAATTAGCGGGTGTAGTGGCACATGCCTTTAATCCCAGCTACTCAGGAGGCTGAAGAATGAGAATCGTTTGAACCCAGGAGGCGGAGGTTGCAGTGAGCCAAGACGGGATCACACCACTGCACTCGACCCTGGACCACAGAGTAAAACTGTGTCTCAAATAAAAAGAAGATGCAACTTCATCTAAGAGTGTTACATGAAATTTTCTTCAAGTTTTCCTTTGGGGACATGTCATTTATAAGACCTAAGTTTCTCTTCTCTTATTATCTTCCAACATAATCGCTCAATACACTCACATTTTTACCTATTTGGTGAAGTCCAGGGAGCACCTGGATCCACAGAGCTGGTCATTCCTTTGCACTCACCTTGAGAGTGAGGTCTAAAAGTCAGCAATATCAGATTTTACTATGAGAGAAGAAGGGTACTAAGATTTTTTTGCTGTTATTAATTAGCTCAATTGTCAGAGCTTAACCAATAAGAACTTACTTAATGCTGTGTTTCCCAGAATGTGGTCCACTTTCTCAGGTGATAGGTAACTTTAGGGAATTCATGGAGAAGCGCTTTTCAACTCAGTAGTTTTGGATTCATTTTCATGTACAATTTTTTTTTTTTTTTTTTTTTTTTTTTTTGAGATGAAGTCTCACTCTGTAGCCCAGGCTGGAGTGCAGTGGCGCAATCTCGGCTCACTGCAACCTCCGCCTCCCAGGTTCGAGCAATTCTTCTGCCTCAGCCTCCCGAGTAGCTGGGATTACAAGCATGCACCACTACGCCCAGCTAATTTTTTGTATTTTTAGTAGAGACGGGGTTTCGCCATGTTGCCTAGGCTTGTCTCAATCTCCTGACCTCAACCGATCTGCCCACCTCGGCCTCCCAGAAATGCTGGGATTACAGGCGTGAACCACCACACCCGGCCTGTTTCTTTATAGTTAATTACAATTTTTAAAAGCAGGCCAATTTAGAGAAAGATTTAGTAAAGATGATATACAGATATGGCAAAAAAAAATGAAATATAACTAGAAGACTGTACTTTGGGACACGGCATGTTGGTGGACAATTCCGTCAAAAGTGTCAATATCACGTGAATGCACAGCATCTACGTGTGTTTCCTCTAAGGTTTCCTTCTATGTGTCAGGACTTTGACACTCTAAAGGGGCTGTTCCAGGGATCATGTGACACACAGAGCCAGTCCGTAACAGTGCCTAGTAAAAATGACCAAGTAACGAATTTTAATACATGCATGATTCTCAGGAACATTACAAGGTAAAATGGAATCCCTGTCCATCTGTTCAAAAGAAGATTAAATGCAAAGATGACATAGTAACAAAGGCAGAAAACTTCTGAAATGTGTTAAGATTCTCAATGTGTGTGTCTTTTTTGGAGTGAGAACATTTCTCTAAAAATCAGGCTGGGCGAGATGGCTCACACCTGCAATCCCAGCACTTTGGGAGGCCAAGGCGGGCGGATCACCTGAGGTTGGGAGTTCGAGATCAGCCTGACCAACATGGAGAAACCTCGTCTCTACTAAAAATACAAAAATTAGCCGGGCGTGGTGATGCATGCCGGTAATCCCAGCTACTCGAGAGGCTGAGGCATGAGAATTGCTTGAACCCAAGTTGCAGTGAGCTGAGATTATGCCACTCCAGTCTGGGCGATAGAGCAAGACTCTGTCTCAAAAAAAAAAAAAATACACACACACACACACACACACACACACACACACTAGAACCCAACAGAAGAATATAAATTTTCTTTTAAAAAGGCCAGGTGTGGTAGCTCATGCTTATAAGCCCAGCACTTTGGGGAAGCTGAGGCAGAGGGTTGCTTGAGCTCAGGAGTTCGAGACCAACCTAGGCAACATAGTGAGACCCCATCTCTACAAACATTTTTTAAAATTAGCTAGGTGTAATGTCACATGGCTGTAGTTCCAGCTACTCAGTAGGGCTGAGGCAGGAGGATCGCTTGAGCCTAGGAGGTCAAGGCTGCAGTGAGCAATGATCAAGCCACTGCACTCCAGCCTGGGTGATAGAGTGAGACCCTGTCTCAAAACAAACAAACAAACAAGCTCTGCCATTTGGCTGTATGACCCTGGGTAAGTTGCTGAACCTCCAGAATGTTCAAATCTCTTGTAAACTCTATAGCCAACAGTAAGTATAACGTCCAGTTCCAACCATTAATCATCATATGTCCTGGCCAGTAAGGAAAAGCTGTCTTAATGTATTAAAACTAGATCCTCCTTAGCAAAACAACAAGTTTTTAAAAATTAATTTTCTAAGGTCTCTATACTGGAATCTTTGGTTCCAATCAGGAACCATTTGAAGTAGCAAATGACAACCATTTCTGAATAAAGGACAGGAGCAACCCACCTCTTTCCGACACTCCTCACTGATGATCTTGCTATTATCCAGAATATCTGGAAAAAGAGAAAACTCCTTTTACTTGTCTCTTAGAACCCATCGTCTTGTCAAGCTCAAGGGAAGCTAGAATGTGACTTACTGTAAGAAGAAGGGCATCTCTTTCCATTATATGCAAATCTGCTCAAGGTCATGTCAAAATCAGAAATCACCTAAAAGGCAAAAGAGAGATGATGCCTAAATAGGCACCAGAATTCTAGTGTGGCCCTGCCTCAGCCTGGGGGATGATTATGGAAATCAATACAGCTCAGTGGCCAGGATGTAGGCAAAGCCCTAGGGGAGTTACCGAGTGACACAGAGGGATAGAGGGGAAGTGATCCTAATTAGTACCCGTTAACCCTGAGGAAAACGCAGTCTCCTAGTGTAGGGGCGAGGGTGAATACTCAGGACCCCTCTGACTCCTTCAATATCAGGTCCTTCCTAAGAGATCTCTACCATTACGGCCCATCTGGACATCTTCAACTTACTGGGGAGCCGCTGGCTTGGGGAGGATAAGGCCCTAGGTACTGGTGTGGGCGCCTTCTGTCCAATTAGAGGAAGCAGCATGACCACATTGAGAAATCTGAAATCTGGGTTTTAGGACAGGCGAACCAACCCGCTCTCCTTCAAGCTCCCGGCCATTTCTTGGGGCAGAGAGCTAGGAGGGGTCCGCGGCCGAGCAAAGCGGGAAGGCCCAACGGCCAGGAAGCCTCTCCAGCCGCCCCCAGCCTGGCCGGCCCCCGCACGCCCCAGAGGTACCTGTAACCGGTCTCCGCCGCCCTTGCGGAGGGCGCCCACGATCTCCTGCACCCGCCCAGGCTGCCGCATCAGGACCGTGGCCTTCATCAGGGTGCTCACCTGTCCCGAGACCCGAGAGAACCACTGACCCCTGCGCCGCGCTGGGCCCGAGGGGAGCCCGGGGCTCGCTCGGGCGCGCGTGTAAGGCGGGGCCGGGGTGCGCGAGGGGGCGGCTACTGGCCTGGGTGGAGCGGCGGTGCCTCGGTGACCCGCTGGGGGGCTCGAAGCGCCCCGGGGGTCGGAGTCCGGGCCCGCCCCACTCCGGACGCTTCCTCCCTCCTCACCTCCTCTGCCATCCCGTTCGAGGCCCGGTCGGCGGCTCGGGGGACAACGACGGCCCCCCGCGACCGCACTGCGCAGGCGTCGCCTCCCGCCGGGTGCCCGGGCAGGGGGGCGGGGCCGGGGCGGGGGCGGGGGAGTGGGCGGGGCCGAGAATCGAGTGGTCCGGGAGATGGCCGCGATCCGGGTGGGCTTGCCGGGTGCGCTAGGCAAACTGGAGGAGGGTTCTATTTATTGTGAAGAGCAGGGTGAAGGTCCCAAGGTGTTGGGGTTACGTGGGTAGGTAGGGTTCTGCCACTCTTTGTGGAGGAAAAGCCTTGCCAAGCGTGGTCATTTCCAGGCTGAAAGTTTGTGTGACAAAAACATGACTGGGGCTGGGCGCGGTGGCTCATGCCTGTAATCCCAGGACTTTGGGAGGCTGAGGCAGGAGGATCGCTTGAGCCGAAGAGTTCGAGACCAGCCTGGGCAACATGACGAAACCCTGTCTCTACAAAAAATACAAAAATTAGCCGGGCATGGTGGCACGCAACTGTAGTCCCAGCTACTTGGGAGGCTGAGGCAGGTGGATCACTTGAGCCCGGAAGGTCCAGGCTCCGGTGGGCCAAGATCACACCACTGCACTCCAGCCTGGGTGACAGATGACACCCTGTCTCAGAAACAAAAACAGAAAAACCACACGGCTGGATGGGAGGAGAGATGAAGGAGCCATAAACTGAATTCTGTTAATCACCCAGAAGGGGCTCTGTTAACTAGGCCATTCCTCATTCCAGAAGAAACTGAGTGACTAACCCATCCAGGGGGGCTGGGAGACCCGGGACAGCTTTCTGAAATGTAATCAGCGTTGGCTGGGCACGGTGCAGAGCACCTGCAATCCCAGCTATTCAGGAGGCTGAGGTGGGAGGATCACTTGAGCCCAGGAGGTTGAGGCTGTAGTGAGTTATATCACACCACCGCACTCCAGCCTGGGTGAGAGAGCGAAACCCGTCCCTAGAAAAAGAAAGATTTTTTTTTTTTTTTTTTTGAGATGGAGTCTCACTCTGTCGCCAGGCTGGAGTGTAGTGGTGCAATCTTGGCTCACTGCAACCTCCATCTCCCGGGTTCAAGCGATTCTCCTGCCTCAGCCTCCCGAGTAGCTGGGACTACAGGCATGTGCCACCACGTCCAGCTAATTTTTGTATTTTTAGTAGAGACGAGGTTTCACCATGTTGGCCAGGATGGCCTTGATCTCTTGACCTCGTGATCCATCCACCTCGTGCTGGGATTACAGGTGTGAGCCATTGCGCCCGGCCTAAGAAAGAAATTTAATCAGCTTTACTTCTCCCTTCAGCCTCAACTGACTTGGATTTCCTGGAGTTCGGTGTCTAGGGAGCCAAGTGTTGGGCTGTGGAAGGTAGATGGATGCTCCAGGGATAGAGACCTGTATCAGGTGAGTAACAGGAGCTGGAATCAATAAACACTCAGATGGTGCTAGTGGTCATGGTCCTGTTCTGGGTTTGAGGACACAGAAGGAGGCGTGAGGTGGTTTTCAGCCTAAGTGGGGTGGTAAGGAGGGGAGAAGGAAGAGGACAAGTCCAGGAGGCAGTTCCAGAACCTGAGAGAACAATCCTGTGATCTCACTGCAGGGCCAGGATTCTGGAACTTGGGTTGCCTGATAGACCCTATAGGAAAAATGTAGTAGGGAAAAGGAGCGACAGCTGGCTAAAGGGGCCCCCCACAACCCTCCCCGAAACCCTAGGAAAGCAGCTTCTCTCCACTGTCCCAGGGTGCCATGGAGATGGAGAGCGCGGCGGCCTCCACACGTTTCCACCAGCCTCACATGGAAAGGAAGATGAGTGCGATGGCCTGTGAGATCTTCAATGAGCTTAGACTAGAGGGCAAGCTCTGCGACGTGGTCATCAAGGTCAATGGTTTTGAGTTCAGTGCCCATAAGAACATCCTCTGTAGCTGCAGTTCCTACTTTAGGTATAACAGGGTTGCCAAATTAAGCCAAAGGGGTAATTGGGCTCATTTTGAGACACTTTGATCCATTTTCTGGTTCCCACCCCACCACGTTAACTTTAGGGAGACTGTCAAAGCTCTGGGCTCCTTAAAAATTAAAAAAAAAAATTTTTTTTTTAGAGATAAGCTCTCATTCTTTCACCCAGGCTGGAGTGTAGTGATGCAATCATAGCTCACTGCAGCCTTGAACTGCTGTGCTCAAACAATCCACTTACTCCAGCCTCCCAAGTAGCTAGGTCTACAGGCACATGCCACTACGTCCGGCTACTTTTGAAATGTTCTGTAGAGAGGGAGTCTCGCTATGTTGCCCAGGCTGGTCTTGAACTCCTGGCCCAAAGTGATCCTCCTGCCTTAGTCTCCCAAAGTGCTGGGATTACCACCGTGCCTGGCCAACTCTGGTCCAGGCAGGAGCTCCTGCCTGGCTCCTTTGGCTTCTGAAGAGGCATGACTAGGGTCAGGGCCTTTTTTCTCTCTTTTTTTTTTTGTTTGTTTGTTTTGTTTTTTTCCTTTTGCTCTTGAGAGATCTGATTTTTGTCTTTTTTTTTTTTTTTTTTTTTTTTTGAGATGAGTCTCACTCTGTTACCCAGGCTAGAGTGCAATGGCGCCATCTCGGCTCACTGCAACCTCTGCCTCCCCAGTTCAATCCATTCTCCCACCTCAGCCTCTCGAGCAGCTGGGATTACAGGCGCCTGACACCATGCCTGGCTAATTTTTGTATTTTTAGTAGAGACAGGGTTTTGCCACGTTGCTCAGGCTGGTCTCAAACTCCTGACCTCAGGTGATCTGCCCGTCTTGACCTCCCAAAGTGCTAGGATTACAGGCATTAGCCACCGCGCCTGGCAAGATCTGATTTTTCTTTTTTTGAGATGGAGTCTCGCTTTGTCCCCCAGGCTGGAATGCAGTGGCGTGATCTCAGCTCGCTGCAACCTCTGCCTCCCAGGCTCAAGCGATTCTTCTGCCTCAGCCTCCCGAGTAGCTGGAATTACAGGCTCCCGCCACCATGCCTAGCTAATTTTTGTATTTTTAGTAGAGACGGGGTTTCACCACGTTGGTCAGGCTGGTCTCGAACACCTGACTTCGTGATCCACCCTCCTTGGCCTCCCAAAGTGCTGGGATTACAGGCATGAGCCACTGCATCTGGCCTTTAAGATCTGATTTTTCAACTGGATTTCAACCAACTATTGATGGGCCAGGTGCTTTCATCTTTGATTCTCATCCAACCAACCTTTGGGAAGGTTGGACATCCCTACTGGATCTCAGATGACAATGCCACTTCAGGGACCCCCCTGTACCCCCATCCCAATAGAGACCATTTCAAACAGGGTGATAAATTAACAAAGATTAAGGGGATGGGAAGGGGGATGAGGGGGAAATACCCGGGAAATATCAGAAGAAAAAGGGAGTTTGGGCTAAAACCATTGTAACCCAGGAGGTAGAAGGGCTATTTTGTTCATGAGCTGAAAATGTTTGAGTAATCAATTCCAATGAAGATATGATCAATGTGTCCTACCTGTTGCTAAAACTTCTCATTCATGTAGACCACAGAGCAGAGTCCACAATTTATTTTTTATTTTTATTTTTTTGAAATGGAGTCTTGCTCTGTCACCCAGGCTGGAGTGCAGTGGCACAATCTCGGCCCACTGCAACCTCCACCTCTCGGGTTCAAGTGATTCTCCTGCCTCAGCCTCCCGAGTATCTGGGATTATAGCTGTGTGCCACCACATCTGGCTAATTTTTCTTTCTTTTTTTTTTTTTTTTTTTGAGATGGAGTTTTGTTCTTGTCATCCAGGCTGGAGTGCAATGGCACGATCTCTGCTCACTGCAACCTCCGCCTCCCAAGTTCAGGCAATTCTCCTGCCTCAGCCTCCCGAGTAGCTGGGGTTACAGGTGCCTGCCACCATGCCCAGCTAATTTTTTTGTATTTATAGTAGAGACGAGGTTTCACCATGTTGGCCAGGCTGGTCTTGAACTCCTGACTTCAGGTGATCCGCCTGCCTCAGCCTCGCAGAGTGCTGGGATTACAGGCGTGAGCCAACGCGCTCAGCTGAGTCCAGAAATAGACCAAATAGAAATTGTTTTAGGTTTTTGCAGGCCACACAGTCTGTTGCAACTACTCAACTCTGTTTTTATACCGCAAAAGCAGCCATAGACAATACTAAATGAATGGGTGTGGCTGTGTTCCAATAAGATTATTTATGGACACTGAAATTTGAATGTATTATAATTTTCAGGTGTCACAGAATATTCTTTTTATTTTCTCCCCCAACCTGCCGGGCGCAGTGGCTCACGCCTGGAATCCCAGCAATTTGGGAGGCTGAGGTGGGTGGATCATGAGGTCGGGAATTCAAGACCAGCCTGGCTAAGATGGTGAAATCCCTTCTCTACTAAAAATACAAAAAGCCGGGTATGGTGGTGGGCGCCTATAATCCCAGCTACTTGGGAGGCTGAGGCAGAGAATTGCTTGAACCTGGGAGGTAGAGGTTGCACTGAGCCAAGATCAAGACACTGCACTCCAGCCTGGGAGACAGAGCGAGACTCCATCTCAAAAAAAAAAAAAAAAAAAAGATTTTTTCCTCCAGCCATTTAAAATGTAAAAATTATTCTTAATTTGTGGGCAGCATGAAAACAAGACGTGGGCCAAATTTGGACAGAGTCTGTAGGTTTGCAGACCCCTGCTCTAGAGGAAGAATTTGATTTCTAAGACCACATTTCCTTAAACCTCTTAGAAAAAGGAAGCAAAGGCCGGGCATGGTGGCTCACCTGTGTAATCCCAGCACTTTGGGAGGCTGAGGCGGGCAGATCACCTGAGGTCAGGAGTGCGAGTCAAGCCTGACCAATATGATGACACCAGCCTGGCCAACATGGTGAAATCGCATCTCTACTAAAAAATACAAAAATCAGTTGAGCGTGGTGGCACACGCCTATAATCCCAGCTACTCAAGAGGCTGAGGCAGGAAAATTGCTTGCACTCAGGAGTTGGAGGTTGCAGTGAGCCAAGATCGTGCCATTGCACTCTACCCTGGGTGACAGAGCAAGACCCTGTTTCCAAAATAAAAAAGAAAAGAAAACAATGAATAAAAAGAGAAGCATTCCTGTTCTCATGAAGTTTACCCTCTGGATGGGGAAATAGGCATTAAATGAGTAAAATGCATATCAAATCATCATAAATGCCTGGGAAAATAAGAAAAGGAAGGAAGATAAAAAGCAGTGAGTGGCCATTTTATTTTTATTTTATTTTTATTTTTTGAGACAGAGTCTCGCTGTTTCCCCCAGGCTGGAGTGCAGTGGTGTGATCTTGGCTCTCACTGCAACCTCCACCTCCCAGGTTCAAGTGATTCTCAGCCTCCCAAGTAGCTGGTATTACAGACATGCACCACCATGCCTGGCTAATTTTTGTATTTTTTGTAGAGATAGGGTTTTGAGATGTTGGCCAGGCTGGGCTCGAACTCCTAGCCTCATATGATCTGCCTGCCTCGGCCTCCCAAAGTGCTGGAATTACAGGTGTGAGCCAGTGCACCCTGCCCCATTGTTAGGATTGTTAGAGAAGGTCTTGCTGACACAGTAACATTTGAACAAAGACTTCAAGGGGACGAAGGAGGAAGAAATATGCGGATGTGGGGGAGCCTTCCAGGCAGAGGGCACAGCAAGTACAAAGGACCAAAGGTGGAAGCAGCTCTGGTGTGCTTAAGGAACAGCAAGGAGGCCGGTAGGGCTGGAGACAGAGTGAAGGGAAGGTGGAAGAAGACAGGGTCAGAGAGGTATTAGTGGTCCAGACCTCAGAGGCCTAAGCATTCCCTGGGTAAGGACTTTGTATTTTACCCTGAGTAAGAAGGGAATTCAGTGGAAGATTTCAAGTAGCAAAGAAACATAAACTCATAAGAATCACTGTGGCTGCTGGGATAAGACTATATAAACTCTAGGCTGAATGCAGTGGCTCACACCTATAATCCCAGCACTTTGGGAGGCTGAGGCGGGAGCATCATTTGAGCCCAGGAGTTCGAGACCAGCCTGGGCAATATAGGGAGACCCCCCCACAACCCCAATCTCATATTTTATATGAAAAAAAATTTTTTTTTTGAGGTGGAGTCGCACTCTGTCACCAGGCTGGAGTGTAGTGGCGTGATCTTGGCTCACTGCAACCTCCGCCTCCCAGGTTTAAGCGATTCTCCTGCCTCAGCCTCCCAAGTAGCTGGGACTACAGGCAAGTGCCACCACGCCCAGCTAATTTTTGTATTTTTAGTAGAGACGGGGTTTCCCCACGTTGGCCAGGCTGGTCTTGAACTCCTGACCTCATGATCCACCCACTTCAGCCTCCCAAAGTGCTGGGATTATAGGCTTGAGCCACTACGCCTGGCCCAAGAGACCTGGGTCTAACTCTCAGTTCTAGATCTTAATTTCTCCATCCACAAGGTAAGAGTGACCAAAGTCAGAGTTCTTGGAAAGGTGTTCTTCTTGTCCACTGTATATAGCACATGCCTGCACCCCACTTTCTCAGGCCATTTCCAATGTACTCACCTAACAGGAGAGAAATGTTTCTGTGGCTGCTAGTTTCTTTTTTTTTTTTCCAGAGCTTTGTTTACAAGTGGCTGGAACAACACTGAAAAGAAGGTATACAACATCCCTGGCATTTCTCCTGACATGATGAAGCTAATCATTGAGTATGCATACACCCGGACCGTGCCTATCACACCGGACAATGTGGAGAAACTGCTTGCCGCTGCAGACCAGTTTAACATCATGGGTATCGTCAGGGGTTGCTGCAAGTTCCTCAAGTCGGAGCTGTGCTTGGATAATTGTATCGGCATCTGTAAGTTCACGGACTACTACTACTGTCCTGAGCTGAGGCAGAAGGCCTACATGTTCATACTGCACAACTTCGAGGAGATGGTGAAAGTCTCGGAGGAATTTTTAGAGCTCTCGGTCACCGAACTTAAGGATATCATCGAGAAAGATGAGCTCAATGTCAAACAGGAAGATGCTGTATTTGAGGCCATTTTAAAGTGGATTTCTCATGACCCCCAAAATAGAAAGCAGCACATTTCAATTTTGCTTCCTAAGGTCAGTGTTCACTCTTGATTCATTTATCACAGAGAGATTGTCCTAAAAGCAAAATTCAGACATATGACAGATCCCAAGGCTGTATTTACATGTCCTTAGATAGAAGGCATCTACTATTCTCTGGAATTTTGCAACTGTCTTTTCCCTTGGCATTACTAGTTCTTTTTACCTAAGTTACATTCTTTGACCAAAATCCTTCCTGGTGGTAGGGGAAGAAGAGAGCCTTCAAAATAATTCTAGGTGGGGTGTGGTGGCTCACTTTGGGAGGCCAAGGTGGGAGAATCACTTGAGCCCAGAGTTTGAGGCCAGCCTGGGCAACATAGGTTATAAAATTTAAAAATTATAAAATTTGGCCAAGTGCAGTGGCTCACGCCTGTAATCCCAGCACTTTGGCCGAGGTGGGCAGATCACCTGAGGTCAGGAGTTCGAGACCAGCCTGGCCAACATGGTGAAACTCCATCACTGCTAAAAATACAAAAATTAGCTGGGCATGGTAGTGGGCGCCTGTAATCCCAGCTACTCAAGAGGCTGAGGGAGAACAATCGCTTGAACCTGGGAGGCGGAGGTTGCAGTGAGCTGAGATCATGCCACTGCACTCAAGCCTGGGTGACAGAACAAGACTCCGTCTCAAAAAAAAAGAAAAAAAATTATAAAATTTAAAAATTAACCAGGCTTGGTGGTGCATGCCTGCAGTTCCACCTACTAGGTGGGAGGCTGAAATGGGAGGACTGCTTGAGCCTGGGAGGTCAAGGCTGCAGTGTGCTGTGATCACCTCACTGCAATCCAGCCTGGGCAATAGAGCGAGACCCTGTCTCAAAAAAAAAAAAAAATTCTAAAGGCTGACATTCCTTTCAGCTTTTTTCCTTTCTATGAATTTCTCCATACCCAAGGTAGAAGTTGAATTAGAAATCATGGCTGGCACAGTGGCTCATGTCTAATCCTGGCACTTTGGGAGGCGGAGGTGGGTGGATCACCTGAGGTCAGGAGTTCAAGACCAGCCTCGCCAACATAGCAGAACACTGTCTCTACTGAAAATACAAAAATTAGCTGGGTATGGTGGTGCATGCCTGTAATCCCAGCTACTCGGGAAGCTGAGGCAGGAGAGTAACTTGAACCCGGGAGGCGGAGGCTGCAGTGAGTCGAGATCACACCACTGCACTCCAGCTGGGTGACAGAGAGAGACTTGGTCTCAAATTAACAAAAAAACAAAACAAACAAACAAACAAAATCGTAAGTATTGCACTCGATTGTTGTCAGTTGGTGCTAATAAGCATTATTTTACATATACAGACATGCTCAATTACTGAACAATTACCATGGTTTTTCCTGGTCTAATAGTACTGACCATTGGCCAAGGAATGGGATTGCTCTCTGGCCACTTGAGGTGCCTTCTATCTCACTCATTCTCAGCTTCCAAATGTATATACCACCTCCCCATAAATAAATAAATAAAAAATAAATAAATATTTATTTTATTTATTTTTTTTGAGAAGGAGTCTCACTGTCGCCCAGGCTGGAGTGCAGTGACGCGATCTTGGCTCACTGCAACCTCTGCCTCCCGGGTTCATGCCATTCTCCTGCCTCAGCCTCCCCAGTAGCTGGGATGACAGGCACCCGCCACCACGCCTGGCTAACTTTTTGTATTTTTAGTAGAGATGGGGTTTCACCGTATTAGCCAGGATGGTCTTGATCTCCTGACCTCGTGATCCGCCCACCTCAGCCTCCCAAAGTGCTGGGATTACAGGCGTGAGCCACTGCGCCCGGCTGACGAGTATTTATTTGAGTCAAGTGTCACTCTGTCACCCAGGCTGGAGTGCTGTGGTGTGATCACAGCTCACTGCAACCTCCGCCTCCTGGGTTCAAGCAATTCTCACGCCTTAGCCTCCAGAGTAGCTGGGACTACAGGCATGCGGCACCATGCCTGGCTAATTTTTTTTTCTTTTTTTTTGAGATGGAGTCTAGCTCGGTTGCCCAGGCTGGAGTGTCGTAGTGCGATCTCAGCTCACTGCAACCTCCACCTCCCCAGTTCAAGCGAGTCTCCTGCCTCAGCCTCCTGAGTAGCTGGGATTATAGGCACCTGCCACCACGCCCAGCTAATTTTTGTATTTTTAGTAGAGATGGGGGTTTCACCATGTTGGCCAGGCTGGTGTCAAATGCCTGACCTCAAGTGATCTGCCCACCTCGGCCTCCCAAAGTGCTGGGATTACAGGCGTGAGCCACTGCATTCAGCCTGATTTTTGTATTTTTTTTTTTTTTTTTTTTTGAGACGGAGTCTCGCTCTGTGGCCCAGGCTGGAGTGCAGTAGGGCGATCTCGGCTCACTGCAACCTCTGCCTCCCTGGCTCAAGCAATTCTCTTGCCTTAGCTTCCTGAGTAGTTGGGATTACAGGTGCGTGCCACCACACTCAGCTAATTTTTGTATTTTTAGTAGAGATGGTGTTTTGCCATGTTGGCTAGCCTGGTCTAGAACTCCTGACCTCAGGTGATCCGCCCGTCTCGGCCTCCCAAAGTGCTGGGATTACGGCCGTGAGCCACCTCGCCTGGCCCCAACTTTTGTATTTTTAGTAGAGACAGGGTCTCTACTATGTTGCCAGGCTGGTCTCAAACTCCTGGCCTCAAGTGATCCGCCTGCCTCGGCCTCCCAAAGTGCTGGGATTATGGTGTGAACCTCAAAATCGACTATTTAAACTGTGACTTATACATTTCAAAAACAAACCAAAATATTTCCAGCAATTCAAAGGCAGATTGTAAAATGGGAGTTAAGGATGTGGGATTTCCTGGCACCCTCAGGTCACCTGAATGACTTTCTGCGTTTGCTTCTTAGGTTCGCCTGGCCCTAATGCATGCTGAGTACTTCATGAACAATGTTAAGATGAATGACTATGTCAAAGACAGTGAGGAATGCAAACCAGTCATCATTAATGCCCTAAAGGCCATGTATGACCTCAACATGAATGGACCCTCTAATTCTGATTTCACCAACCCACTCACCAGACCCCGCTTGCCCTATGCCATCCTCTTTGCAATTGGTGGCTGGAGTGGTGGGAGCCCCACCAATGCCATTGAGGCGTATGACGCTCGGGCAGACAGATGGGTGAATGTTACTTGTGAGGAAGAGAGTCCCCGTGCCTACCATGGGGCAGCCTATTTGAAAGGCTATGTGTATATCATTGGGGGGTTTGATAGTGTAGACTATTTCAATAGTGTTAAGCGTTTTGACCCAGTCAAGAAAACTTGGCATCAGGTGGCCCCGATGCACTCCAGACGTTGCTATGTCAGTGTGACAGTCCTCAGCAATTTTATTTATGCCATGGGAGGATTTGATGGCTACGTGCGTCTAAACACTGCTGAACGTTATGAGCCAGAGACCAATCAATGGACACTCATCGCCCCCATGCACGAACAGAGGAGTGATGCAAGCGCCACAACACTCTATGGGAAGGTAAAGGACCAGGGTGGGAAGGGAAGAGATGGATGCAAAGTACAAGCCCAGAAATGATACTGCTCTTTTTTGGGGTGGTTGGAAGATGCAGTGGCAGTATTCACTTTGGAGCACTCATTCTTTCTTCAATTGACAAGGTGACTAGTTGCAACTGCCTTTTATTTTGCTTATTAAAAAGTAATGCAAGGCCGGGCGCGGTGCCCCAAGCCTGTAATCCCAGCACTTTGGGAGGCCGAGGCGAGCGGATCACTAGGTCAGGAGTTCAAGACCAGCCTGGCCAACATAGTGAAACCCTGTCTCTACTAAAAATACAAAAAATTAGCCAGGCCTGGTGGCAGGCGCCTGTAATCCCACCTACTCGGGAGGCTGAGGCAGGAGAATCGCTTGAACCCAGGAGGCAGAGGATTTCAGTGAGCCAAGATGGTGCCACTGCACTCCAGCCTGGGCAACAGTGCAAGACTCCATCTCAAAAGAAAAAAGAAAAAAAAAGTAATGCAGGCTGGGCTGGGTGGCTCACGCCTGTAATCCCAGCACTTTGGCAAGCCGAGGCAGGAGGATCACGAGATCAGGAGATCGAGACCATCCTGGCTAACATGGTGAAACTCTGTCTCTACTAAAAATACAAAAAATTAGCCGGGCGTGGTGGGGGGCGCCTGTAGTCCCAAGAGGCTGAGGTGGAGAATCACTTGAATCCGGGAGGCGGAGGCTGCAGTGGGCGGAGGTTGCAGTGCTCCAAGATTGCGCCACTGCACTGCAGCCTAGATGACAGAGCAAGACTCCGTCTCAAAAAAAAAAAAAAAATGTGGCAGGGCCCAGTGTCTTGTGTTTGTAATCTCAGCACTTTGGGAGGCCAAGGTGGGCGGATCACTTGAGGTCAGGAGTTTGAGACCAGCCTGGCCAACATGGTGAAACCCAGTCTCTACTAAAAATACAAACATTAGCCAGGCACAGTGGTGCACACCTGTAATTCCAGCTACTCAGGAGGTGGAGGTTGTAGTGAGCCGGGATAGCTCCACTGCACTCCAGCCCAGGCAACAGAGCGAGACTCCATCTCAAAAAATAAAAATAAATAGGCTGGGCCGGGCGCGGTGGCTCACGCTTGTAATCCCAGCACTTTGGGAGGCCGAGGCGGGCGGATCACAAGGTCAGGAGATCGAGACCACGGTGAAACCCCGTCTCTACTAAAAATACAAAAAAAAAAAAAAAAATTAGCCGGGCGTGGTGGCGGGCGCCTGTAGTCCCAGCTACTCGGAGAGGCTGAGACAGGAGAATGGCGTGAACCCGGGAGGCGGAGCTTGCAGTGAGCCGAGACTGCGCCACTGCACTCCAGCCTGGGTGACAGAGCGAGACTCCGTCTCCAAAAAAAAATAAATAAATAAATAAATAAATAAATAGGCTGGGCACAGTGTATCATGCCTGTAATCCTAGCACTTTGGGAGGCCGAGGGGGATGGATTGCCTTAACTCAGGAGTTCGAGACCAGCCTGGACAACACGGTGAAACCTTGTCTGTACTAAAATACAAAAAATTAGCAGGGCGTGGCAGTGTGTGCCTGTAGTCTTAGCTACTCCGGATGCTGAGGCAGGAGAATTGTTAGATCCCGGGAGGTGGAGTGAGCAGAGATGGCGCAACTGGACTCCAGCCTGGGTGACAAAGTGAGACTCTGTCTCTAAAAAATAAATAAAAAGCAATGCATGCACATATGAAAAAAAGAAATTCAGACTGTACAGACTGGAATTAAGTGCCCACTACCACTACACACATATCCTTTCTTTCTACTCCCTAGAGTGGGAATTTTAATAATCTTGGAACTCTTCACACAGGTCTACATATGTGGTGGGTTTAATGGAAACGAGTGCCTGTTTACAGCAGAAGTATACAACACTGAAAGTAATCAGTGGACAGTCATAGCACCCATGAGAAGCAGGAGGAGTGGAATAGGCGTGATTGCTTATGGAGAACATGTATATGCGGTAAGTTTATCTAGTACTACAAAAAAAAAAAGAAAACATTACCCCTAGATTTTGTATTAGTAAATGGGTTTATGCTACTATTGGTAAGTATTTGAAAAGCTTTTTTTTTTTTTTTTTTTTTTTTTGAGACAGAGTCTCGCTCTGTTGCCCAGGCTGTACTGCAGTGGCAGGATCTCGGCTCACTGCAAGCTCTGCCCCCTGGGTTCATACCATTCTCCTGCTTCAGCCTCCCGAGTAGCTGGGACTACAGGCACCCGCCACCATGCCCAGCTAATTTTTTGTATTTTTAGTAGAGACAGGGTTTCACCGTGTTAGCCCGGATGGTCTCCATCTCCTGACCCCATGATCCACCCACCTCGGCCTCCCAGAGTGCTGGGATTACAGGCATGAGCCACTGTACCCGGCTGAAAAGCTTTTTTTCATGGAAGATAATGGAAGAGGGAGTTATGAAATCACTGGTACCACCAACAAGGGCTTCCTCAGTGAACAGAATCAATGGTTAGCAGTCAACTGTGTTTCTTTTGCTATCCACAGGTAGGTGGCTTTGATGGAGCTAATCGACTCAGGAGTGCCGAAGCCTACAGCCCTGTGGCTAACACTTGGCGCACAATTCCCACTATGTTTAATCCTCGTAGCAATTTTGGCATCGAGGTGGTGGACGACCTCTTGTTTGTGGTGGGTGGCTTTAATGGTTTTACCACCACCTTTAATGTTGAGTGCTATGATGAAAAGACCGATGAGTGGTATGATGCTCATGACATGAATATATACCGCAGTGCTCTGAGCTGCTGTGTAGTACCAGAGCTGGCCAATGTTGAGGAATATGCAGCTAGACGGGACAACTTCCCAGGATTAGCACTGCGAGATGAAGTAAAATATTCTGCTTCGACAAGTACCCTACCTGTATGAGCCTCTTCATTTAGCTAATAAAAAGTCTAAGCAATAAGAATTAATTCTTTTTTTTTTAAATGCAGTGTTTAAACTTTGAAGAGTACTGGAAAATGTTCAACTTAAGAGAGCCAATGGCTGGATAAATGAGGGAGCAGGAGGGATGGAAGAAGGCAATTATATCCGACAGTGCATAAAGAAGAAAAAAAAAGTCACACAGTACAAACCAGCTTTAAAGAAATATGTTTATTTAAAACTTACACTGAGACAATTAGTAGCTTTAACAGAGAACAAGATAGCTTCAGGAACATAAAACAAGCTATTTTACAATGTCATGTCTCAAGGTGTTCTAAATACTACATCTCCTCTGACTTAAGGGGAGATAGTGAAGATTGTATTTTCAGTAGAGTAGGGACCTGGATACTACTAGCCCAAAAAACTTACTGCATCAACTCAAACTAAATGTTTATTTTACAAATAACTCAACGAGCCCAAGCACACGGATCATAAAATCTTCAAACACCTAGCAAGCACTACTTTTCACGAGTGCATTATGCAGGAGGACTAAGTTAACAAGTGCTCTGCAATCTGTGCTTCAATGTAAGACATTCGTAGTGATGGTCACTGAGTAAGACAAAAAGCCCTACAAATGTAATAAACAAACAGCAGTGATTTTGCTATCTAATTAAATTATTTGAAGCAAAATGACTACTAGGTTATATTACTGCTATTATATTACATCACTCAACTATGAGCTGTTCTGTTTCCAATGACCAGAACATACGGTATAATAACAAAAACAAAAAATGGACTATTCTCAAGAAAGTAATAAACTGGAGCGATCAACTGTGCCAAAATGTTTGAGAGACTGAATTGTTTCTCAAATATTGTACAGTTAAAGCACCCTCTGCTGTAGACAGAGTACTTGGTTTACAGTAATGTACAACACTTTCAAAGACATGAAATGTGGCCAGTATACTATATTTAAACTTAATTTGAGAAAAGTATCAAAAAAGAAGTCCCTTTAGTTATGCTTGATTAGACCAAATAACTAAAATATACAAATCAACTCTCCTGTCTACATACAGTATAGTGTTGACATTAGAATTACAAAGCAGAAAGTGAAATATTTTAAACATACCACATGCTACACTAGTCAAGAGGTAAGGAGGAAAAGTGAGCCCTAGAAACTGCCTTACCAGCAGCCTGACGGGTTTAAAAAACACAAAAGCACATAAATCTTCCATAAACGCTATCTTTCCAGCTTCAAACCTCTGTTCTATATTAAAAAGGTATATTTAAATTTTTTGGTCCCAGAAATACTATATAAAACCAGGTGATCAAAACAAAACTTATGTCATGAATTTTAAGAGTTTTTAGCAAAAAAGTTGTTTTTGAACTGGCACAGCAAAAGCAAAGTTGAACATCATGATACACAAGACTAATCATGCAAACAACTGTAAGTGGGATGTGTTACTTAAACACTAAGCTCATGACTGACATTCTCAATATATACCACTGATTTTTTTAAGCCATGGTGGGGTATAGTTCAAGGATACCCATTCTAAGATATAAGTAGCCTCACTCAAAGTTATATATACTATTACTTTTTGGTATAATGACCTCCTCTCTTTTCTACAAACAAAAGCAAAAGCAACAAAACAAAGGTTTGCTTGAATACACATTAAGCTGTCTTTCTAAAGTCATGTTTTTAACTGCATACATTACCAAAAACAGTATTTTAAGTTTTCTCATCAAAAAGGAAATTTCTTTCCCAAGAAGCTATTTTAGGCCTGATCCTTGTAATTAGAACCTTTCCAAATACTCTGGGAAGTTATTTCCAGTTTAGAATTTCAGAATGTCAGCCTTGAACAGATTTAAGCAAATCTGGTTTTTTCCTTATTAACAAGTTAGTTAGGATATTTCAGAAACACAAGTTATTGATGTGAAATTACACATGTGAATTCAAATATACAAATTAGAAAATCAGGAAAACCTGCACACATCATCATGCAATGAAGGACTTACCCCTTCTTTTCAGCCATGGCCTAGGCTGCCTGCTAAGTTAAAAAACAACAGTTTCAATCAAGGTTTTAAAACCAGATTATGCCTAAATCTTATGAGTTATAATTTCTGTCACGTCATGTGAAAAAAACACAACCCCACAAATGACTTGGTAATGATTATCTCAGAAGACAACTCTGAGAACAAAAAACAAAAAACACATCACACCCTCCCCGTGAAAAACGATTATCGTAGTGAGACACTAAATTATTTAAACACAATCAAGAAAACGAAGTTTGCTAGCATAGTCTACTGGAGAGAAATGAGAACTTCATTTAGTGAGCTTCATTTAATGATTCTGTCTTACTTGCATAGATCTCTCACAACTAAGAATTAGTGCTTCTCAGAATCCAAACGGCTTTTATTAAAATAACTACAAAGAAATAGAAATTGAGAAAAAGGTAGTAGTGGGATAGGATAATATATCCTTATATGTAGAAATAGACTTGCAGTTTCTCACGCCCACTCCAATCGAAATTAAATGGATTTAAAGTTGATTTTCAACATATTTATTAAGAACTTTTCACCTAGGCAGGGATACTAATTTAAAAATTTCAAGTTCTTAGTATAGAGCCCCAGACCTACAACTATTAGTCTTGCAGCAAATAGCCAAAATTTCTGGTTGTGCTTTTCTCTTTTGGTATTTGATCACTAACAAGATTAACTATAATGGACTAGGGGAAAAAAAAATCACTGCACTGGGAATTTGACTTCTAGAATGGTATGCCAAAATGTCTAAGAAGGTAAAGACAGTCCTTAAGAAACAGGATAAATCACTGGACAGGTGGCTCTTTGGGAGGTCAAGGTGGGAGGATTGCTTGAGGAAAGGAGCTTGAGACCAGCCTGGCCAATAAGGTGAGACCTCATATCTTAAAAAACCAAAACAACAACAAAAACAAGAAAACCACATTGTAAACTGTTAGGAATCCTTTATACTAACTGAGCATTAAGAGTAAATTTGAGGGCCGGGCATGGTGGCTCATACCTGTAATCCCAGCGCTTTGGGAGGCTGAGGTGGGCGGATCACGAGGTCAGGAGTTCGAGACCAGCCTAACCAACATGATGAAACCCCATCTCTATTAAAAATAGAAAAATTAGCTGGGCGTGGTGGCACACACCTGCAATCCCAGCTACTCAGGAGGCTGAGGCAGGAGAATTGCATGAACCTGGGAGGTGGAGGGTGCAGTGAGCTGAGACTGCGCAACTGCACTCCAGCCAGGGCGACAAAGCGTGACTGTTTCAAAAAAAAAAAGTTAATTTGAGGCTGGGCGTGGTGGCTCACACCTAATCCTAGCACCTTGAGAGGCTGACACGGGTGGATCTCCTGAGCCCAGGAGTTGGAGACCAGCCTGGGCAACATGGAGAAACCCCGCCTCTACCAAAAATACAAAAAAAAAAATTAGCTGGGCGTGGTGGCGCGTGCCTGTAGTCCCAGCTACTCAGTAGGCTGAAGTGGCAGGATGGCTTGCATCCGGGAGGTGGAGGTTGTAGTGAGCCGAGAGCGTACCACTGCACCCCAACCTGGGTGACAAACTGAGACCCCATCCCCTGACCCCCCCAAAAAAAAGGTCAATTTGAGTGCTAACTTTTATAAAGCTCAGGAGACAGAATTCGAACAATGCATAAGATTAAAGATAGCTTCAGTGATCTTTTTAATTTTTATTTGAGACACCGTCTCTCTGTCACCCAGGGCAGAGTGGCATGATCACGGCTCATTTCAGCCTCAACCTCCCCAGGCTCTGGTGATCCTCCCACCTTGGCCTCAAGCAGGAAGGACTACAGGCACGTGCCAGCTACCACACTCAGCTAATTTGTGTACTTTTTGTAGAGACAGGGTCTTGCTATGTTTCCCAGGCTGGTCTTGAACTCTTGGGCTCAAAATCTGCCCACCTCAGCCTCCTCCAAAGTGCTGGGATTACAGTCATGAGCCACCGTGCCCAGCCCATAAACCTTTAAAAGCCAAAATTATGTACCCAAATTTGGTATCCTAGGATCAGGCAAAGTTTAAAAGTGTAGGGCAACTGGATAAAATATAACAATCAGAAATAATAAGGCTTCTCTTTAGCAACATTTCTCTAAATTGTGACTTCCTTCCCATTTTGGAAAAAAACAGTTTCTTGTAGAAAAGAATAATGGACTGGGCGCGGTGGCTCATGCCTGTAATCCCAGCACTTTGGGAGGCTGAGGCGGGCGGATCACCTGAGGTCAGGAGTTCAAGACCAGCCTGGCCAACATGGTGAAACCCTGTCTCTACTAAAAGCACAAAAATTAGCCAGGCATGATGGCGGGTACCTGTAATCCCAGCTACTCGGGATGCTGAGGCAAGAGAATCACTCGAACCTGGCAGGCAGAGGTTGCAGTGAGCCGAGATTGCACCACTGCACTCCAGCCTGGGCAACAAGAGCAAAAAAAAAAAAAAAAAGAAAAGGAATAATGAAGATTCTATATAATATGCATTAGAGCAAAAATTAAAGTGGAAGGCATTGAGTGTCGATTGTCATAGGCATTATTTACACTCATTAACATATCCTCAAATAATCCTGCAACTCCTGAAAAAAATGTTGAAAAAATTTTAAATGCCTTTTATTTCTCAGTCTACACTAATACTTTTCTTCTTAGAGAAACAAAGTTCACACATGTAACTTGCTCTGTATTTAGTCAATTAGCTAAAGATCTATACTTTTGCCAACTACCCTCACCTCAGATTGAAGGCTTAAAGTCTATAAACAGCTGCTAATGAAAAATATTCAAAAAATGCATGAGCCAATAAAAAATTTCTCATCAGTCACATCTTCTAGGAAAGAAAGTGGCATTTCTAGATAAACATAAGAAAATATAAATGCGAACATTCTCAAATTATCTTGCTGAAATATTGAGTGTTTTCATCCAAATTTCGGTCTGACTATTGCACATGCCTCCTGCAGATGAGGGCTCAATGCAGAAGTCAGATCTTGCCAAAATCAATCATTTAATAAAAAATGAAAAAGAATATCAAAGTAAATGTGCAAATAAAATTGGTGCTTAAAGCATGTTCAAAACATAAGTCCCCAAGATAAAGGAGTTATAACTCGTTGGCAGGAAAACAGCTAAGCAACTACACCTGATTTTTCCACTTGTCCTTAATAAGATCTTATGTAGCTAGCACAAACAAACCAAAGACAAAAATTGCAAGCTAACAAAATGACCATGTATTGAACTGAGTCTCCCATTCTTTAGTTTTTAACTCTATTTCCTTTATATGGGGTAATAATCAGTTCATGTAGAAAGTAAGTTATCGACATACTTTTTCAAGTAACAGCCTGGATATCTTCAGCTTCACGAAATGGTTTAACAGTTTTAATCGGCATGCTTGAGAGAACCTAGCATTCAATCTGAGAGCTTGGCACTCGCCTCATGTTCAGGGCGTGACGATGTATCTCTTGCATCTGTCTGATGCGGTCCTTCTGCCACATCAGGTTTTGAGGCATAGGGTATCTCTGTGTGCCATGCAAGTACCGGTATGGGATCCTCACGTGACAAGCAGTGGCTCTACAACGAGGTTGTGGCATAGGAGGAAGAAGCATCCACCTCTTCCTCTCCGCACAATATCGGTAGGCTTCTTTCCGATACTGTTTATCAATATCATCACTGTTTTTCCAGCCTCCTATAATAAAGACATCATCTTTGTAATAGCAAATGGCTGCTCCTTCGATGCTTAGGACTTCTGGAGGCAAGCTTTCAAGGATCTCATCAGACACTTGGCTGGCAATTTTTCTTACTGCCTCTTCGTTTTCTAAACAATAACTCTTGGGACAACATGATGCTGTCTGATAAAAGTTTGAATTGACCACAGACATTTGGAAAAAGCAGTAATTGTCAATAAGCGGCAAAGATTCCACATCTTGCCACTGTCGAGTCTCTGTATCATAGCAAGTAATTACAGCCTTTAATCCATCTTCAGTGTCCCGGTCTACAGGAGTGCGGGCGGCAATGTATACAAACCGGTCTTCAATGGCTAGTGCTTTGACATCTCGAAGAATCTTTGGTGCCGATTCCAAGTTGTGCCATTTATCAAGCTCAGGATTATAAACAGTCACATCTTTAAAACCAGGACTAAAGTTGCCATGTCCTCCAATGCTATAGAGCTTCCCTTTGACTTCTGTTAGTCCAAAAGAATGCTTTCTTGTCATCAGACTACAAACATGTTCCCATGTATTCAAATTTGGGTTATACCTTTCTACAGTTTTAGCAAACCCTGGCTCCATTGATCCAGCAACATACACGTAGGATTCTGTTACTGCAACAGCATGTCCATCGAGGTGATTATGAATATGTGGCAGATTTACCCATCTGTCCTCATCAACAAAATATCCCACACATTCACTTAAATAGTCCCCTCCTTCTGACACACCTCCAATAACCATGATCACATCCATGTTTTGCCCATAACGAGGCAATAGTGAGACATGAGAAGTGGGGTGCTGGCATGTGCCAGATTGTATATTCTCAGCTCTCAGAGCATGTCTCTCCACTGCGTCAGCGACCAACTTGACACAAACTTCATTATTGGCTACCAGCCTCTCTGGTTTGACATGTCGAGTAAGGTAGGTAGGTTTCATCTGGGACAACCTGAGCAATTTAAAAAGTTCTTCAAAGTATCTCTCTCTCTCTTCAGCATTTCTCTGAACCCATTTCAAAACGGTTTCAAAGAGAACCTCTTCAGAATCAACCGTAATTTCCAAATCTGAAAGCCAGTCTCTAATGAGATGGAAAGGTAACGTATAAAATTCTTCATCCTGAATCACTTTGTGGAAATTTCTCCGTATCATATCAGCAGCCTTCAGAGCAAGTTGGCTCAGGGTGTACATGTGTGCTAAGCTATGAATTGCCACACAATTTGAGAGATGAAGTTTTTTCTTGAGAAATTCTCCACAAAATTCTTTTAAACGAATGAGTAGGAACCTAAAATCAAGAAAAAGAGAAAAGATTAATTTTAAGAATGTGCATATTTTATGTGGTTACTTTTTTCTTTTTTTTGAGACAGGGTCCCACTCTGCCACCCAGGCTGGAGTGCAGTGGCGTGATCTCAGCTCACTGCAACCTCTACCTCCTGTGTTCCAGCGATTCTCCTGCCTCAGCTTCCTAAGTAGTTGGGGCATGCTACCACGTCCAGCTAATTTTTGTATTCTTAGTAGAGACAGGGTTTCACCATATTGGCTAGGCTGGTCTAAAACTCCTGACCTCAAAGTGATCTGCCCACCTCGGCCTCCCAAAGTGCTGGGATTACAGGTGTGAGCTGCTGTGCCCGGCCTACATTTTTTTTTTTTTTTTTTGAGACAGAGTCTCACTTTATCGGCCAGGCTGGTGTGCAGTGGCACAATCTTGGCTCATGGCAACCTCCATCTCCCAGGCTCATGCAATTCTCTTGCCTCAGCCTCCCGAGTAGCTGGGATTACAGGCGTGTGCCACCACGCCCGGCTAATTTTTGTATTTTTAGTAGAGACAGGGTTTCACCATATTGGCCAGGCTGGTCTCGAACTCTTGACCTCGAAGTGATCCACCTGCCTCGGCCTCCCGAAGTGCTGGGATTACAGGTGTGAGCTGCCATGCCCGGCCTACACTATCTCAAAAAAAAAAAAAAAAAAACCCCAAAAAACAGAGTCTCACTTTATCTGCTAGGCTGGTGTGCAGTGGCACAATCTTGGCTCACGGCGACCCCCTTCTCCCAGGCTCATACAATTCTCCTGCCTCAGCCTCCCGAGTAGCTGGGATTACAGGCGTGTGCCACCACACCCAGCTAATTTTTGTATTTTTAGTAGAGACGGGGTTTCACCATGTTGGCCAGGCTGGTCTCGAACTCCTGATCTCAAGCGTCCACCCACCTCGGCCTCTCAAAGTGCAGAGATTATAGGCGTGGGCCACCGTGCCTGGCCATGGCCTACATTAAAAAAAATTATTATTTTTTTGTAGAGCCGGGGTCTCACTATATTGTCTACACTGGTCTTGAACTCCTTGCTTTAAGCAATCCTCCTGCCTCTGCTTCCCAAAGTGTTTGGGATTACAGGTGTGAGCCACCACACCCAGCCTATGGTCACATTTTGAGAGCATCTAAATTATACATATTGAAATAGTTAGATTAATCTCACTTTATACACAAAATCTGAAAAAAACAAAACAAAAAACCACCACCAAAGTAGAAAATATTGTGCTGGCAAAGTATGTTTAAAAGCACATATAGGCTGGGCATGGGGGCTCACACCTATAATCCCAGCACTTTGGGAAGCTGAGGGTTGCTTGAGCCAGGAGTTCAAGACCAGCCTCGGAAACATGGCAAAACCAAGTCTCTTTAAAAAAAGGCACATGGCTGGGCGCAGTGGCTCACACCTGTAATCCCAGCACTTTGGGAGGCTGAGGCAGGCAGATCACTTGAAGGCAGGAGTTTGAGACCAGGCTGGCCATCAACATGGCGAAACCCTGTCTCTAATAAAAATACAAAAATTAGCTGGGCATGGTGGTGGGCACCTGTAATCCTAGCTACTCAGGAGACGGGGGCAGGAGAATCACTTGAATCTGGGAGGCAGAGGTTGTAGGGAGCTGAGATTGCACCACTGCACTCCAGGTTGGGTGACAGAGTGAGATTCTGTCTCAAAAAAAATAAAAATAAAAATAAAAAGCACATATAGAGCTGGGCGGGGAGATGCATGCCTGTAGTCTCAACTACTCAGGAGGCTTAGGCAAGAGGATTGGCTGAGGTCAGGAGTTCAAGGCTGCAGTAAGCTATAATCGTGCCTGTGAATAGCCACTGCACTCCAGCCAGGGCTACATAGCAAGACTGTCTCTTTAAAAAAAAGCGTGTATAGGCCGGGCGCAGTGGCTCACGCCTGTAATCCCAGCACGCTGGGAGGCCAAGGCGGGTGGCTCATGAGGTCAGGAGTTCGAAAGCAGCCTGGCCAACATGGTGAAACCTCGTCTCTACTAAAAATACAAAAAAATTAGCCGGGCGTGGTGGCGGGCAACTGTAATCCCAGCTACTCCAGAGGCTGAGGCAGGAGAATGGCTTGAACCCGGGAGGCAGCGGTTGCAGTGAGCCGGGATCGAGCCACTGTACTCCAGCCTAGGCAACACAGCAAGACTCTGTCTCAAGAAAAAAAAAAAGCATATATAAAAATCTTATTTATATATACAATATAAAGTATTATTTATATTATATAGTTTAATTACCTATCATATATGTGAAATACATACATATATACACACATATACATATATAAAAACACAAAATAGAGTTTTTTTTTTTTTTGAGACGGAGTCTCGCTCTCTCACCCAGGCTGGAGTGCAGTGGTGCGATCTCGGCTGGCTGCAAACTCCGCCTCCTGGGTTCACGCCATTCTCCTGCCTCAGCCTCTCCAAGTAGCTGGGACTACAGGTGCCCGCCACCACGCCCGGCTAATTTTTTGTATTTTTAGTAGAGACAGGGTTTCACCGTGGTCTCGATCTGCTGACCTGGTGATCCGCCCACCTCGGCCTCCCAAAGTGCTGGGATTACAAGTATGAGCCACCGCGCCCGGCCCAAAATAGAGTTTTTATTTTAAGAGACAGGGTTTTGGTATGTTGCAGTGGCTATTCACAGGTGAGATCACAGTGCGCTACAGCCCCAAACTCCTGGGCTCAAGCAATCCTTCTGCCTCGGCTTCCAGAGTAGCAGGGACTACAGGCACATGCCACTGTGTCTGGCTGGAGGTTTTTTTTCCGTTTTTTTTTTTTTTCTTTGAGACAGTGTTTCACTCTTGTTGCCCAAGCTGGAGTGCAATGGCGTGATCTCGGCTCACTGCAACCTTTGCCTCCTGGGTTCAAGCGATTCTCCTGCCTCAGCTTCCCAAGTAGCTGGGATTACAGGTGCGTGCCACCACATCTGGCTAATTTCTTGTATTTTTAGTAGAAACAGGGTTTCACCATGTTAGCGAGGCTGGTCTCAAACTCCTGACCTCAGGTTACCCACTTGCCTTGCCCTCCCAAAGTGCTGGGATTACAGGCGTGAGCCACCACGCCCGGCCAAACACTTTATTTTCACTTTAATTTGTCCTTGGCAAAGGCAAATCCCTATCCAAACTTCTTTGCCTCCTTTCCTAATTCCTTGCTAGTCACCAGCCTCTTTTTTTTTTTTTTGAGACAGATCAGATTATCACTGTTACCCAGGCTGGAGTGCAGTGGTGCAATCATGGCTCACTGCAGCCTCGACCTCCAGGGCTCAAGTGATTCTCCCACCTTAACTTCCCAAGTTGCTGGGACTACAGGAACATGCCACCAAACCCATATTTTGTTTTTGTTTTTGTTTTTGCCCCCCGAGATGGAGTTTCGCTCTTATTGCCCAGGCTGGTGTGCAATGGCACAATCTTGGCTCACTGTAACCTCTGCCTCCTGGGTTCAAGCGATTCTCCTGCCTCAGCCTCCCGAGTAGCTAGGATTATAGGCAACTGCCACCACGCCCAGCTAACTTTTTGTATTTTTAGTAGAGACAGGGTTTCATCATGTTAGCCAGGCTGGTCTCGAACTCTTGACCTCAGGTGATCCACCCACCTCGGCCACCCAAAGTGCTGGGATTACAGGCATGAGCCACCGTGCCTGGCCACCCAGATAACTTTTTTTTTTTGTAATTTTTTGTAGAGACAAGGTTTTGCCATGTTGGCCAGACTGGTCTCAAACTCCTGAGCTCAAGCAATCTGCCCACTTTAGTGCTGAGATTACAGGTGTGAGCAACCACGCCCAGCCCACCAGCCTCCTCTTAAATGAAACAGCGTCTCAGTGAAGGGACTTTATGGTATAAAGTAACAGCCAGGCAGGAACTTCTTTGGGGGCCTGTTTGGTCAGATATCAGAAGGAACGGCCACCCTTACTCAGATCTAGGCTTTCTGCTAGAGGTTTTATTTCATTTTTAAATTTTTCTCCAGGATCATAGATTCAAGTTGCCCTGAATATATACTCCCTGTGTCAGAGGTTTTAATCTCATCACCAGAGCTTTTTCTTTGGGCAGCCAGAGGGGATGGGGTACTGAGAAGATTTGTCCTTTACTGGGTTCTCATCAAAGCAGGGATGCAAAGCAAACTCAAACATCTGAAGAAGCAGAAAACAAAACAAAAACACAACAAAAAAAAAATGTGTAGGGTTGGGCGCAGTGGCTCAGGCCTATAATCCCAACACTTTGGGAGGCTGAGGTGGGTGGATCACCTGAGGTCAGGAGTTCGAGACCAGCCTGGCCAACATGATGAAACTCCATCTCTACTAAAAATACAAAAAATTAGCTGGGCGTGGTGGCAGGTGCCTATAATCCTAGCTACTCAGGAGGCTGAGGCAGAAGAATCGCTTGAACCCGGGAGGTGGAGGTTGCAGTAAGCCGAGATCGCGCCACTGCACTCCAGCGACAGAATGAGATGCTATCTCAAACAACGACAACAACAACAACAACAACAACAACAACAACAACAACAACAACAATTAGCTGGGCATGGTGGCGAGCATCTGTTATTCCAGCTACTCAGGAGCCTGAGGCACAAGAATTGCCTGAACCTGGGGTCAGAGGTTGCAGTGAGCTGAGATCACGCCACTGCACTCCATCCTGGGCGACACAGTACAAAACATGCGTAGGTTAAAAAAAGAAAGTGATTTGGCATGCAGCTGACTAGATATTGTCTGCTCACCTAAATACATTTAAAGTTTAATTAAAAAAAAAAAACAACATTGTTTCAGACAAATTCATAAATCTGGCAGCAATCAGCCTGAGGACAGCCAATTTGAGACCACTGCTTTAAAAAGACTAAGTCCTCAGAACCAAGAAGAACCTTAAACAAGATTAAGAATCATTTCATCAATTCAAGCCTTTCCCAATTCAGTAACCATTTGTTATTAGTGACTGTGCTTAGTAACTGTCTTAACTATGATATGAAAATCAATAAGGCAGGCTCCCTTCACCCTTTTAAGAGAACATGTCATTTTAGAGATAAAGCAAAGACAAGTAGAGTGGTAAGGGATATAGTGGCTCCCAGACATGTCTGGGTGCCAGTGTCACCTGATTCCCAGGCTGCCCTGGGCTCCTAGTTTTAGCGGGCACGCCAGGTAATTCGGAGACAAATTCCCTTAGGTGTCTGGAAGCAATACTCTATGAAAATAGCTGTCATACACTAGGCATCTGTCATGTGAGGGGCATTGTGCACATCCTATTATTATATTTCTGATCCTTACAAATGCCCAGTGAGGCAGGCATGATCATCAACAGACATATGTATTTAGGGGTTTGGGGGGGGCGGGTCCTGCCTCAGAGCTGATGGGAAGATTAAATGTGATGGCTGCAGGGCACTTTGAACAGTGCCTGACAAAAGCCATTGGCTTAGCTGCTGACAGATGGAGAGGAGTAGTTAAGAGTTTTTAGTAAAATGCCCCGGAGTATCCTCTCCTCTCCTCTAACTCCCCAACAGAGCAGGAACAAATCTGACAAACTCAAGATGATATGACAGAATCAAACATAGCTTCCAGTGAGTGCAATGACCCTTTTCCACTCATTTTCATGCAACAAACCTCTCTCCCTCAGAGCTATGCCCATCCCACTTCACTTTCTCATTGATGACCCAGCCTCTTGAGAAAACAATCAAGCAGGAACTTCATCTTCCCACCACCCAATCCACCAGCAGTTGTACCCTATACTTTGCAGTACAACCGTTCCAATTTTAATATGGATTCTACACTGAATAACCAGAATATTTCACCCCAAAATATACTCATTTGACATATTCAGAGGGGCCGAAAACACAGGAATAGCTTTGAAGAGCTGTCTTTTGTGGGGGCGATTTGCATCTGTAGAGAAAATCTACATTAATGAGGTAAACAGCAAGGAAAACAGGGATGCAAACAGGCTTTCTCTGAGGCCTCGCCTAACTCAGATCGAGGAAAGATGCACTCACAGGAAAAACTAAGGAGGCTAAGGTCTGACACTTTAAAGATCTGACAGAAACTTTTCCCACAGGCTACATCCATTTTTTCTGACAGCTGCTGCCCATGAGGTTTCACCTGCCTAACAGGACAGCCTGTGCTTGCCAAGCTTTCCTCTCCTGGCTCTCCCATAACCTGTCTTGATGCATTCCAAGCCCCTATTCTTTCTTTTTTTTTTTTTTTTTTTTTTTGAGACGGAGTCTTTCTCTCTCCCCCAGGCTGGAGTGCGGTGGCGCGATCTCGGCTCACCGCAACCTCCACCTCCTGGGTTCACGCCATTCTCCTGCCTCAGCCTCCTGAGTAGCTGGGACCACAGGCGCCCGCCAACACGCCCGGCTAATTTTTTTGTATTTTTTAGTAGAGACGGGGTTTCACCGTGTTAGCCAGGATGGTCTCGATCTCCTGACCTCGTGATCCACCCGCCTCGGCTTCCCAAAGTGCTGGGATTACAGGCTTGAGCCACCGCGCCCGGCCCCAAGCCCCTATTCTTTCTATAACCACAGGATGGTATAAAAACTTCAGTCACCCTTAGTTTTCATATTTTGTAAGACTCTCAAGCACAAATATGCCTGTAATAATCTGCTATGCTTTTCTCTGTCCTATATAACCTGTCTTTTATTATAAGAATGTCAGCTGTGGCCGGGTGCGGTGGCTCATGCCTGTAATCCCAGCACTTTGGGAGGCCACAGCGGGTCAGGAGTTCGAGACCAGCCTGGCCAACACAGTGAAACCCCGTCTCTACTAAAAATACAAAAATTAGCCGGGCGTGGTGGCAGATGCCTGTAATCTCAGCTACTTGGGAGGCTGAGGCAGGAGAATCGCTTGAACCTGGGAAACAGAGGTTGCAGTGAGCCGAGATTGCACCATTGCACTCCAGCCTGGGAAACAGAGCTAGACTCTTGTCTCAAAAAAAAAAAAAAAAAAGAATGTCAGCTGTGACCCCTTTATGAGGGAGAGGAAAGGGATCACCCCTCTTCCATCCCGACAGTTCCCTTCTTGGTTGCAAGGACTTTACTCCTGCAATTATTCCCCTGCTCCTGTAACACCAATTACTCATCTTCTACTGAATCATTTTCAGCAGCACACAGACATGCTCTAGTATCTTTTACCTTGGTGGGATTGTCCCCCAAAACATTTACACGTTTCTGATCCTCTTTATAAAGCAAGGCTTAACTAGCTCTTGTCAATGGCATCTCTGACCTGCAACTATCACTTATGGGTTGACAGAGTTGACACGATTGGCTACTCTCTCCTTGATATCCTTTCTTTCTACGTTTCCATAAGATCAATCTCCTCTTTAAGATTCTTTTTTTTTTGAGACCGAGTCTCTCACTCTGTTGCCCAGGCTGGGGTGCAGTGGCGCGATCTCAGCTCACTGCAACCTCCACCTCCCGGGTTCAAGCAATTCTCCTGCCTCAGCCTCCTGAGTAGTTGGGATTACAGGCACCTTCCACCACGCCCTGCTAATTTTTGTATTATTATTATTTTTTTTGAGATGGAGTCTCACTCTATTGCCTAGGCTGGAGTGCAGTAGCACAATCTCAGCTCACTGCAACCTCCGCCTCCTGGGTTCACGCTATTCTCCTGCCTCAGCCTCCCGAGTAGCTGGGACTACAGGCACCCGCCACCACGCCTGGCTAATTTTTTTTTTTTTTTTTTTTGGTATTTTTATAAGAGACTGGGTTTCACCATGTTAGCCAGGATGGTCTCGATCTCCTGACCTCGTGATCCGCCCGCCTCGGCCTCCCAAAGTGCTAGGATTACAGGCGTGAGCCACCGCGCCCGGCCTAATTTTTGTATTTTTAGTAGAGATGGGGTTTCGTCATGTTGGCCAGGCTGGTCAAGTGATCCATCTGCATCGGCCTCCCAAAGTGCTGGGATTACAGGCGTGAGCCACTTCGCCCAGCCGGCTATTTTACATTCTAGAGAACCCCAGGGCTCAGTCTTGCCTACCCTCTCCCCGCTGCCCCTTTTCTATGTATACTCCTTAAGTAATACCATCCAGCGCCAAGGCTTTAGTTACCATTTATACGGTAATTTTCCCCAATCTGTATCTCTAGCTCCCATGCACTTCCCAGAGATCTCCTTAACCAAATCCAAAAACTCCTGATCTTACTCCCAAACCTGCTCTTCTGCAATCTTCCACATCTTAATAATTCCACCCTTCCCATTGCTTGGGTCAAAAAGGTAGCAGTCTTTTCCCTTATACCCCACATCAAATCCATCAGCAAATTCATCTCATCCACCTTCGAAATATATCTGGAACAAGAGCAGTTCTCATCACCTTTCCTTCTCCCTCCTCAATCGAAGCCTCCACCACCACTGCCACAACCTCCTATACTAGTCTCTCTGCGTCTGCCCTTGTTGCCCCCTCCTCCCCAACGCCACATCCTTTGTTCTTTTTTTTTTTTTTTTTTTTTTTTGAGACAGTCTTGCTCTGTCAGCCAGGCTGGAGTGCAGTGGCGCAATCTCAGCTTACTGCAACCTCAGCCTCCTGCCTCCCAGGCTCAAGCGATTCTTGTGTCTCAGTCTCCCCAACAGCTGGGATTACAGGCACGCCACCACGCCTGGCTAATTTTTGTACGTTTAGCAGAGACAGGGGTTTCACCATGTTGGCCAGGCTGGTCTCGAACTCCTGACCTCAAGCATCCACCCACCTCGGCCTCTCAAAGTGCTCAGATTACAGGCGTGGGCCACCGCGCCCGGCCGCCACATCCTTTTTCAACACAGCACTATTCATCAAATCAGACTGCATCATTCCTCTGCCCCAAACCTTCCCATTTCAATCAGAGTAAAAGCTCATGTCCTTCTACAGGCCATCAAGGCCCTACGGGATCTGGATCCATGCCCATCACCACCCTGGGGCTTCTCCTGTTCCTCTCACCCTGCATCCCTTTGATACAGCCACACTGGCTCCCCGCTGTTCTCTAACATACAAGCTCCACCTCAGAGCCTCTGTACCTGTGTCCCCTACCTGACACAGTCTACCTTACCTCCTTCGGTTCTTAGCAAAACGTCTTCTTCATAGGGCATTCTCTATCCACCCAATTTGAAAAACACTTCCTCTCCCTCAGCACTTTCTATGTACTCCCCCCATGCTTTATTTTTCATCAGTGATAACAATCATCCAGCAGGCTATACATTTTACCTATTTACCGTCCATCTACCAACCTAAGTGCGATAAGGAAAAGGACTTTTGCCTGTTTTGATCACTGCTGAAACCCTAGCACCTTAGAATCCCGCATCTGAGCTGATGCGCAGTAGGCGCTCAATAGGCATTTTTGTTAACGTATCTGTAAGACGATAATTGCCAAAATAAACGCCTCTCCATCTCTATAAACGGTATTACCTGCCTTCTAACCAGTCTCTGGAGCATTCCTGCTCCCTACAATCCGTTTACCACAGTGGCAGAATAATATTAAAATATTTAAATCAGATAATTTCTTTACCCAGCTTCCTATCACACTTAGTGAAATCCGAACTCCTTATTCCAGCGCATCTCACGCATCCTTCTCCCCTTCATCCACTAGATCCAGCCTCACTGGACTGTATTTTAATTCTCTTCTCTAAGCCAAACTGGATCCTGCCTGAGGGCCTTTGCGCTGTCTGCAATATTCATTCCCCATCTTTGCACGGTCAGTTATTTTTTGACATTCAGAGATCGATCTAAACTTCACCTCCTCAGAAATCTTTATTCAATCCCTAGCCTTTCACTCCTTTTGAACGTCAGCACAACAGTTACCACATACTGACTTTCCTTTTCATCACTTTTGTCCCACCACCTAGTATCTGAGCTCCTTGGGCGCGGGGCGCCCCCGCCGGACCTGATGGTACATCCTCCTCGCCCACCGCGGTGGCTGCCCCCCAGCAGGCGCGCAGCGAGTGTGAAACCAATGCGTTCACTCAGGACTCGCGAGCTGCCGTGGCAGGCACTGCCCTCCCCTCCGCCGGCGAGCATCTCCCCCTCTCCGCGCCCGCCGCCCTCCGCGCTCCCGCCTCCCTCGCCTACCTGTCGGCCAACTCCAGCACCTCGTGCACGCTGCCCGTGCTAACGCGGATGCGCCCGGTGTACATGTACTCGATAACGGCTTCCACCGTGTCGGGTTCGGGCCCCGGCTCGGAGCTCCACTTGCGCATCTCCACCCGTCCCGAGCGGGACTCGGAAAACTGGCCCGAGAGCAGGGGCGTGAAGTACTCGGTGGCGGCAGCCAGTACCGAGCGGTGGGCCCGGAACTCGCGGCCTCCAGCCCCGCCGAAGCACAGGGTAATGTCGCAGAAGAGGCCCTGGCGCCGCTGCTCGTTCTGCCGCCAGGACAGCTCTGAGCAGTGAGAGCTGCACTCGAAATCCTCGGCTTCTGGGCCCGGATCGCCCCCGCTCGCCTCCATTGCAGAGATCCCCGGCCCAGGCCCGAAGTCCACCGTGCCGCTGCCTCGGACCTCGGCGGCCAGTCCTGCCGAGCCGGCGGCGGCCGTCTCCATGCTCTCCATCTCCAGTACCTGAAGAGATGCAGCCGCGGCCGCCGCCGCCGCCGCCGCCACTGCCGCAGCCGCCATCTTGACGCCGCTGCGCCCGGCCTCCGCAGCCTCGGAACGATGCGGCCGTTTGGTGCGACAGAGAGGGATTCTGGGATTAAATACTGCGCGCGGGGCGGGGCCAGGTCGCCCGCCCGCCGCGCTTGCGCCGCCTCGCCTCCAGCAGCCCTGCCAGCCTTGGTGAGGTCCGGCAGTAACAGTCGACCAGTCCAGACGACTTCGCCCCAGGCCTACCCCCAGGACGTCGGTGCGAGGATGGCTCGCTCCCTTTCCTTAGGGGGTAGCATGCTTTCTGCAGTCATTTTGTCGAGTAAAAGCCACCTTAGACTATACCTGTTGTTAAAGCCTTGAGTGGCAATACAGGATTTTTATAAGATCTAGCCCCAGCTAAGTGGATGAGGGATGAATGAGTTACTTGTTATCCGTTTTTTTTGGCTTTTTGAGACGGAGTCTTGCTCTGTCGCCCAGGCTAGAGTGCAGTGGTGCGCTCTCGGCTCACCGCAAGCTCCGCCGCCCGGGTTCAAGCGATTCTCGTGCCTCAGCTTCCCGAGTAGCTGGGAATACAGGCGCCCGCCACCACTCCAGGCTATTTTTTTTTTTTTTTTTTTTTTGAGACGGAGTCTCGCTCTGTAGCCCAGGCTGGAGTGCAGTGGCGCGGTCTCGGCTCACTGCAACCTCCGCCTCCCGGGTTCACGCCATTCTCCTGCCTCAGCCTCCCGAGTAGCTGGGACTACAGGCGCCCGCTACCATGCCCGGCTAAGTTTTTGTATTTTTAATAGAGACGGGGTTTCACCGTGTTATCCAGGATGGTCTCGATCTCCTGACCTCATGATCCGCCCGCCTCGGCCTCTCAAAGTGCTGGGATTACAGGCATGAGCCACCGCGCCTGACGGTGGATGAGCATTTTTAAAACCATATGTACTGAAACTATTAGTACAGTTCAGGCCGGGCACAGTGGCTCACACCCGTAACAGCACTTTGAGAGGCCAAGGAGGATGGATTGCTTGAGTCCATGAGTTCCAGACCAGCTTGGGAAATACAGCAAAACCTTATATAACTCTACAAAAAATACAAAAGTTAGCCTGGAGTGGTGGTACGCTCCTGTAGTCCCAGCTACTTGGGAGGCTGGAGTGGGAGGATTGCTTGAGCCCCTGAGATGAAGGCTGCAGTGAGCTGCGATGGTGCCACTGTACTCCAGCCCTGGGGCGACAGAGTGAGACCCTGTCTGGAAAAAAGTACAGTTACAAAGGAATACAGATCAAAGGATATGGATGCCAGGAGCCAGCAGTATGCCTTCATTGTTACTATATAGTTTATTTAAACCAGACTATGATAATACAGAGAAGAGACTGAGGTGGCAGCTGTCCGGAATCTTTGTGGATTACAGATGCAAAGTAGTTAGGAGTCCTTGGACCCACATTTCAGTTACAGACAGACAAGTCAGCTGCATAAATACAGAGAACATAAGACACAAGACATTTCACAGCTTTCTGCATTTCCATTTTAAATGTATGTACGTTACAACTTTACATATTAAGTTACTACTCCACATATTTTGTGACAATGGCTAAGGATGCAATGGCCCCATCCCCCTGACATAAGCAGACTCTGGTCTGCAACACAGAACATTTTAGTGGGATACCAAACAAGCCCTTGACACATAACATACAAAAAGATCTTTAAAAATCAGATTAATACAATGTTCTTCATGTTATATATGGAAGAAGAAAGGGAAGTAAAAAAAAAAAGAGACATTGGGGTACTTTAAATGTATAGTATCTTGAGGCCTTAAATTTTTCATTCCCTTCCTCCAAGGGAGAAAAAAATGTTTAACTAATGGAAAAAGAAAGCAACATCCTAACGTCCTGCAATGAGGAAGACCCCATCCTGACAGTACTTAGATGCTTCCATATAATAAATACAGCAGGTAGCAGAGCAAAGTCACAAATATTGGCTTGGTTTTTATTTCTATGCTTATAAAAAAAATATGAAGCTTCTTTGTGTGGACTGAAGGGGTGTTAGCCTGTGGATGTTGGTCTTCGGTGTGTGTACCCCAGTGGCTGTTTACATTCCAGGCCCTGCTAAATAAAGCAGGCTCCACTGCCAGCTGTCTGTACACTTTTTCCTGGGGGAGGAGTTCTTGTCTTCAGTTTACTGCAGTAGGGTTCCTGGCTCTGTTACATGCTCATGTGTTCTGGAAGAACATATGAAATATCATCCCACGGATGACGATACAGCCCTTGTTTCAGCCTCTTCTGATCAAGATAGTGTCCTAAAATGAAGCAAACACATCTTTTTTATTAGAGCTTCATAAGCCTGGTGAGAGGAAGAGGCTAAGGAAGGGAAATCTTTCTAATACACAAAAAAAGTAGACACAAAGCAGTGGGAAGTTTAGTCCAAATCCATTGCATAGGTAGATGAGGCAGACTTTGTACAAGGGAGCTGTTGGATCTGATTCTATTTTCCTTTAAATTAAAACAAAATTTTAAAGGGAAAAAATAAAATAAAATAAATAATAAAAATAGGCCGGGCACGGTGGCTCTTGCCTGTAATCCCAGCACTTTGGGAGGCCGAGGTGAGCGGATCACGAGGTTGGGAGATCGTGACCATCCTGGCTAACACAGTGAAACCCCGTCTCTACTAAAAATACAAAAAATTAGCCAGGCATGGTGGCATGCGCCTGTAGTCTCAGCTACTTGGGAGGCTGAGGCAGGAGAATCGCTTGAACCCAGGAGGCGGAGGTTGCAGTGAGCCAAGACTGCGCCACTGCACTCCAGCCCAGGCGACAGAGCAAGACTCAGTCTCAAAAAAAAAAAAAAATTTTTTTCCAGGGCTAGCAATCATTTCTAAGAACAAAGGAACAATGATAAAGATAAGGGGAAAGGTTAAAGTAAGAAAGGAAAGATTAAGAACAATGATTAAGAGGATATGACATTTCTTCTGTAGAAACTGAACCACAAAAAGAGAATTAAAAAAGAAAAAAAAAAAAGAAAGAAACTCAACCCCATGGGTAAGTGGTGTAGCTGAACCGTAGGGGTTTAAAAAAAAAAAAACTTGAAACAACAACAAATGGACTCACCAATGAAGCCCATACTCCTTCCCAGCACAAAGATGCCATTGAGGGCTCCAATGTCAATATATTCATCAGCTTCCTCCCTGTAACACACAATCAACTTGTAGTTTTAAAAGGCTCACGTGACTGCCCTCCTCCCCACAGACAGTACTACTACTGCCCAGGAATGAGGAGAAAAGGGGTGCTCTGGGTGGTAGCATTACAGGCAATTTTTGTTTTCTTCTTTATACCTCTCCTTATTTTTCAAATATTCTATTATGAGTATGCATTACTTTTATAGTTTGGAGGAAACAACAAAAATCAACAAACGTAATGAAGAAGAAAACAGCTGCATCGCTTCTCGGCCTTTTGGCTAAGATCAAGTGTAGAAGAAAACAGCTGCAATGCTCACCGAGTAAAGGACCCACAGTTTCTAAGCATGTCTACAAATGCGACTCCGATGAGACCATCTACATTCAGGATAAGATTTGGCTTCTGGGAAGGCAAAAAATTCAAAGCATTTATCATTATTTCTCATTTTTTCTTCATAATTTTCCACTGTTACTACTATTACTACGAATTGTGACCATCATTTAAAAACCTTCTACCAGCCCCACTGATTGACACTGTGTCTGACTCAGTTCAATTCCCAGCATCTAGCAAAGTACCCAACACCTAGTTGACATTTAGTGCATGTCTGTTAAATTTAGTTATGAAACAAAAATAACATTTCCAGAAAACTAGGTTTGCTTTTAGCTGCATAATCAAAATGTAACCTGGCTCCTATTTCCTCCAATAATGTGTCCAACGTAATATTAGGGAATTAGGAAGCTTTTTCTTTGTTACCTTCGAGGTGGTAATCTTCTCTACTTCCAGTGCATAATCGAGCAGAGGAGTGGCAGGGAAGTGCTGCCTGACGTAATCTTTGAGGATCTGCACTCGCATGTCTGGGTTGTTTATCTAGAAATGAATCCAACAGTACAGAGGAACACTCACACACTGCTGGGATGTGTTTGTTCATACTTGTGTTACAGGTGGGTAGAACTGGACATATCCCAGAGGTGATTCAGGAACCTGACCCACGTGTACAATTCCATGTGGCACCAACTGTGCTAATGTCATGAGGCTGGCTTTTGAAGTCCTCTCATATCTCAATTGGGACACAAAACAACCTTGGTAGGTTCTCACTTTTAAGTTGCAAAGAAGACACTGAGCCCTGAGATGTTCAGGGAACTGGCCAGGTCCTACAGTGTTGAGCAGCAGAGGTGTGAAAGTTAACCACTCTCCAACTCAAGAGTCTTAGGTTCCAGCCTCCAGCCATGCCCCCACCAGCTCTGTGCCTACTCAAGCTGTGACAAAGTTCAACACTAAACAAACACGTGTTGAGTGTGGGGGGGCAAAGTGTTCCCAAAATTTTAGGAAAAACTCTAGACCTGCCGTGAATGAAATTAACCACCTGTCAGTGGGGGAGGAAGATGATCTAGGGACATACCAAATCGAATACCAAAGCAACTTCCGCCCTCAGCAAAAGAGATAGCTGGGTCAGTACATCCTCTAGAAAGCGGGGAGCTCAAAGAGTGAATGAGTGAGTGTGGAGTGTAAGTCTAGCATTATCTTAGGAAGAGGCTCTGTACTGTAGATGGGCAAAGTATTATATGCTCAGGAGCTGGGGCTGGCTGAGCAAAGTCCAGCAAGTCCTGGATGGAATGTCCCTCAGAGCCACCCACCTTCCCTGCTTGGTTCTGAGCTGGTCCTTGCTCATCAAGCAACCTCTGGGTAGCACCTGAGATGGCCAAGTGTTTGGCTGCCTAGAAGGTGGTGTCCTGAATCACATGCATGACCTTCGTATTAATACTCCCCACCAAGGCCAGTGGAGTGACCAAATAAATGAGGTTTCTGGAGCTACAGAGCCAAGGAGCCCAGGGTAAAGGGATCTACTAAGGAGCTGTCCCCATAAGGCCCTGAGCAGCTGCCAGTGACCTCATCTCTTGCTCTTCGGTTTCTAACCACAGCACACTATAAGGACATAGAAATGACCGGCCCTATGTGAGACCATATAAACTGTTTCAAATATTTACTGTCCTTTCCCACTGGTCTCTCCCAATCAGATATGCCTTGATATTATCACTCTTCCTGCCCCAGTGAGGTCACAAATAACCACCTGACTTGCGGTGGCCAATGAAATGTGAGTGAAGGTGAATCACGTAAGGCTTTAAGAGCCTGCACGTGGTCCTGCCATTGCTGTTATCCTGCTGACGTGAGGCCAGCACATCCCAGACAAGGGCTGTTCCTTCAGCACAGATGGCAGAGAACAGGCACAGCAAACCCTCAGTGGATGTAGTGTGAATGAGACATAAACCTTTGCTGTGGTAAGCCACTGAGATTTTTGGAGTTGTCTGTTACTGCGGAACGAGGTATTATCTAGCCTAAGGTGACCAATATGTCCCCTCAACCTGACCTTGGTCCTTTTTCCCATAAGGTTCATTTGGGAAACCAAAGTTACCAAGTTTTCCATCTCATTTCAACTGCTATTTCCATACTGCAAGCGAACAACAGAAAAACTGTTAAGGGCAATCTGTATTATAACATGGAAAAAATAGCTGCTTTGTATTTGGCATCTGTCAACGCATCCAAAACTTTGTATTTTGGGAGTTGAAAGCTTAGGTATTCTCCCAAATAAATTAATGCCCCCACTATCACAACCCACCCAGTAGATCCATCCCACTTTTTTTTTTTTGAGATGAGTTTCACTCTTGTTGCCCAGGCTGGAGTGCAATGGCGCAATCTTGGCTCACCACAACCTCCACTTCCAGGTTTCAAGCGATTCTCCTACCTCAGCCTTCCAAGTAGCTGGGATTACAGGCATGCACCACCATGCCTGGCTAATTTTTTTTGTATTTTTAGTAGAGACGGGGTTTCTCCATGTTGGTCAGGCTGGTCTCCAACTCCCGACCTCAGGTGATCCACCTGCCTTGGCCTCCCAAAGCACTGGGATTACAGGCATGAGCCACCACGCCTGGCTTCCATCCCACTTTTTTAGGAGAGTAACAACTCACCGACTTCACTCGGTGACCAATGCCCATTATCAGCTTCCCTTCCTTCTTCATCTTGTTCACAAACTCCATGGGGATAATGCCACTGTCAAAGGCTTTACTGAACATCTTGGCTGCTGCATCCAAGGCACCCCCAAACCGATCCCCCTGGAGGAGAAACAAGTGCATGTTGCCTTGAGCTTTAAGAGTTTCCTTCAGCTGGGCAAACCAACCCAGTGTGTCCCAAACGGCCCTGAGCACTGGGTTTTACACTCAGGGGCTCCTTCTAGGGCCCTGCTGTGGCAAAGCAGCATGAGGACAAGGCCCAGTGTCCCCACTGTTCACCTCCCATGATGACAGTACTTACGATGGTGAGCAGCCCCGAGGTGAGGCTGGAGACCAGGTCTTTCCCAGCTCGCGCACAAATGATGGTGTTGTGGGCTCCAGAGACGGCTGGCCCGTGATCAGCTGTCACCATCAGACACATCTCAATGAACTGGCAAGAGTACTTAGGCAACCTGGAGCGGGAAGAACAAAGGCCAGGAGATGGTCAACAAGGCCATGCTCGTACTTTCTATCTCCCTAAACAAGTCATTCAAATCCAAGAAGGGTAACTACCAATCCAAGTCTAATACTACCACACAACTCTAAGGCAAAACCTCCTGATTCTTTCCTTTAGACAGAGTCTCATTCTGTCGCCCACGCTGGAGTGCAGTAGTGTGATCTTGGCTCACTGCAACCTCCACCTCCTAGGTTCAAGCAATTTGCCTGCCTCAACCTCCCAAGTAGCTGGGACTACAGGTACGCACCACCACGCCAGGCTAATTTTTGTATTTTTAGTGGAAACGAGATTTTGCTATGTTGGCCAGGCTATCTAGAACTCCTGGCCTCAAGTGATCTGCCCACCTCGGCCTCCCAAAGTGCTGGGATTACATACAGGCATGAGCCACTGCGCCCGGCCCCAAATACTGTTTGTAAAATAGAGTTTGATACCAGAGTTTTGAATCTATTCTTTGGTCAGTGATTTTCAGCATGAGTTGCCTGCACCAGGATTTGACCTGTATTTGTGGCTATGCTCCATGTGCCAGACAGACAGGAGGTGAGAACCCTGTCCCTTCACAGTGTAAGAGGCCCCATGCCTCGTTCCTGTAGTATTCAACCTCCCAACTAAGAATCAGGAACAAAGTATGGAGAGGTGGGAGGCAGGAGCAGACAGAGAGAGACCTGCTCAGGTGTTATAACCCATGAACTTTTCCCAGGAAGGATCCAAAGCAGGACCAAGACCCATCTCTCTGCAGGTGAGGGCATGACACAACCAAAGACATTGACCTGGCCTTCTGCCTAGCACCACATTAAGCCCAGGGCTCTGTGAATCACATACTCCCTGGCTTCCCTGCCCAGCCGTCAGTCTCATGGGAGGGCTAAGATTGGGAGTTGCAGAGAAAACCAATTTTTTCTAACATTCAAGCTGATGGGAGAAACAAATTTGCAAAGTGAACACAACATAAGGTACTTTCTTTTTTTTCCTTTTTTGTTTCTTTTTTTTTTTTTTTTGAGACAGAGTATTTTTGCTCTTGTTGCTCAGGCTGGAGTGCAATGGTGCAATCTTGGCTCACTGCAACCTCCACCTCCCAGGTTCAAGTGATTCTCCTGCCTCAGCCTCCTGAGTAGCTGAGATTACAGGCACGCACCACTATGCCTGGCTAATTTTTTGGATTTTTAGTAGAGATGGGGTTTCACCATGTTGGCCAGGCTGGTCTTGAATTCCTGACCTCAGGTGATCCACTCACCTCGGCCTCCCAAAGTGCTGGGATGACAGGCGTGAGCCACCGCGCCTGGCCCATAAGGTACTTTCTATCTGTTCAGCAGCTCCACTAGGCCCACACTCCTTAGGCCACCACATCTTCCCAGTTCTCTCCTGCCTAACCTCTATCTTGCTGTCAAGAGATCTGCATTTGGCCGGGTGCGGTGGCTCATGTGACTGGACTTTCTGTCCTTGGAAGACTTAGGAATAGCTTATGTGTCCTTCCTCTGGCCGTTCAATTGACCTGTGGCCCCAAAGATTGACCTTGGACACACTCCCCAGGCCTGTCCACTCCTACCCCTTTGTTGGGGAAAATCATTAACTCCGAGCTGCAGGGCCCTGTCATCTTCTGCCCTCCATGCTCACCTTTTCTGGAACCAGAGGAGGCCGAGGACCCCGCCAATGCCCATCTCTTCCTTGAAGACCTCAGTGATGGGCATGCCTGCGTAGATGAGCTCCTGTCCTCGCTCATCGCAGATGCTGGTCATGAACGAGGCAGGTTTGCGGATCAAACCAAGCTCCTGGGCAGAGATGGGGCAGAGGGAAGCAGGGCTCTGGTGACCACCACAGATTTTTCCAGGACTGCCCCGCTGTGTGTACTCTCAGAACCAAAGCACCCCAAGAATGTCTTAAACTCTGGCAGCCAAGTAACAACTCTCAGACAAAGTTTTCCCAAGGAAGAAGTGCAAAAGCCCTTTCATTAGATCATTTTGGACATAGAAAACAGGAGGACCCATGATACCACTTGGCATCAGCACTATCAGCTCTATTTCTATCCTTCCCTGAGCACTTGCTGGGCTAGGAAATAGCCTAAGCAGTTTACATCCATTGCTTCATTTCTGGAGGGGGACCAGAGTCTCTCTGTTGCCCAGGCTGGAGTACACTGGTGAGACCACAGCTCACTTCAGCCTCCAACTCCTAGCTAGGATCAGCGATCCGCCCAGCTATGCCTCCCAGTAGCTGGGGCAACTAGGCACACACCGCCACGCCTGGCTAATTTTAAAATTTTTTTGTAGAGACAGGGTCTTGCTATGCTGTCCAGGCTGGTCTTAAACTCTTGGGCTCAAGCAATTCTCCCACCTCAGCCTCCCCAAGTGCTGGGATTACAGGTGTGCGACCCAATCCATTGCTTCTTTTTTTTTTTTTTTGAGACGGAGTCTCGCTCTGTCGCCCAGGCTGGAGTGCAGTGGTGCGATCTCGGCTCACTGCAAGCTCTGCCTCCCGGGTTCACGCCATTCTCCTGCCTCAGCCTCCCAAGTAGCTGGGACTACAGGCACCTGCCACCACGCCCAGCTAATTTTTTGTAATTTTAGTAGAGATGAGGTTTCACCGTTTTAGCCAGGATGGTCTCAATCTCCTGACCTCGTGATCCGCCCACCTCAGCCTCCCAAAGTGCTGGGATTACAGGCGTGAGCCACTGCACCCAGCCCATTGCTTCATTTTAACCTCACAAAGGAGAAGCATTCCTTGTGTTATAGCACAAAAAAAAAAAAAAAAAATGAGGCTTAGAGAGGCTCAGTAACCAGCCCAAGGTCACCTGGGTAAGAAATGGTAAAATGAATCCAAAGGGAAAATCTTACATACACTTCAGATACAGCTGCCAACCCTAACAATAATGTAATGGGGCAGGGCACGGTGGCTTATGCCTGTAATCCCAGCACTTTGGGAGACCGAGGCGGGCGGATCACTTGAGGTCAAGAGTTCGAGACCAGCCTGGCCAACATGGTGAAACCCCGTATCAAAACTACAAAAATTAGCGGGGCGTGGTGGCATGCGTCTGTAACCCCAGTTACTCGGGAGGCTAAGGCAGGGGAATTGCTTGAATCTGGGAGGCGGAGGTTGCAGCGAGCAGAGATCGCACCATTGCATTCCAGCTTCAGCAACAAAAGTGAAACTCTATCTCAAAAAAAAAAAAGTGGGGGGGAGGAGATACGTGGCTACAGAAATAGGGGAGCCCTTCAATATGTCTTTTACCCAGGGGACGGGGACTGAACTCCTGAATTTCCCATTTCCAGAGTTGAGGCAAATCAGCCAATTTAGTCCAATCCTATTTCTCCAATTATCCTCTATGAATTTTCAAAATGCTTTACAGTTACATTTTTATTACAAAAACAACATGAATATGCTCTCTCTCTCTCTCTCTCCTCTTTTTTTTTTTGAGACGGAGTTTCGCTCTTGTTGCCCAGGCTGGAGTGCAATGGCGCGATCTTGGCTCACTGCAACCTCCGCCTCCCGGGTTCAAGCGATTCTCCTGCCTCAGCCTCCCGAGTAGCTGGGATTACAGGAGCACACCACTGCACCTGGCTAATTTTTGTATTTTTTCAGTAGAGATGGGGTTTCACCATGTTGGCCAGCCTGGTCTCGAACTTTTGACCTCAGGTGATCTGCCCACCCCGGCCTCCCAAAGTGCTGGGATTACAGGCATGAGCCACCAGGCCCAGCACTTTTTTTTTTTTTTTTTTAAATTAGAGACAGGGTCTCACTCTGTCACCCAGGCTGGAGTGCAGTGGCACAGTCATGGCTAACTTCAGCCTTCAACTCCTGGTCTCAAGCAATCCTCCCACCTTGACCTCCAAAAGTGTCAACTTGACTGGATTGAGGGATACAAAGTATTAATCCTGGGTGTGTCTGTGTGGGTGTTGCCAAAAGAGATTAACGTTTGAGTCAGTGGGCTGGGGAAGGCAGATCCACCCTTAGCGTAGTGAGCACAATCTAATCAGCTTCCAGTGAATATAAAGCAGGCAGAAAAATGTGAAGAGAGATAGGCCTGGCCTCCCAGCCTACATCTTTCTCCCGTGCTGGATGCTTCCTGCCCTCAAACATCGGACTCCAAGTTCTTCAGTTTTGGGACTCGAACTAGCTCTCCCTGCTCCTCAGCTTATAGACAGCCTATTGTGGTACCTTGTGATCATGTAAGTTAATACTTAATAAACTCTCATATATATATATATATATATATATATATATATATATATATATATATCCTATTAGTTCTGTCCCTCTAAGAGATCCCCGACTAATACAGAAAGCCTGGTCTCCAAGAGTTCAAGGCAAATCAACGCAAAACCCACCACCATAGACCCACAGATCTCCCTTGCTCACACTGTTAGCGACATTCAAGGCACCTACCCTGGCCCAGGAGTAGTCCATGGGCACGGTTGGGGGTGGCACCTCCTGGGCAGGTACAATGACTCCGTTGGCCACGAGATCTTCGTATACAGACCTGGGAGGCAGGAAAAAAAAGACATCCACGTGGGTTTTCTTATTTTGGGCTCCTGTAAGTCATCCCAAGAATGCTCTATCTAACCCAAACAGTGTAGGTTTCTTAGTTTACTCTTACCTGCTGAATTCTGAGAACTAAATGAAAACAAGTTCTAGCCAAGACTGCACCTGCCCGTCTGCTCCCTACTACCTCACGTCCCAATCTCTGGATGGCAAGGAAGGACACAGCCGGGAGTCCAGGCAGGTTTAAGAGGTAGAAATGGGAAGAGATCACAGGATATCTAATAACTCTCTATCAGTCATAGGTAACACTCTCTAAATATTTTCATGCAGAGCTCTCATCTCTGGCTGCCACCTCCCAGCCAAATAGGTAGGCTCAGAAACTCAACACGTTTTAACACCAGCCTAGACCTACTGCTTCCACAAACTAAATAAAACAAAAGGAAAGCCAAAGAGAAAGAGGATTTTGAACCATCCACACAGCTGCGCTAGACACCGAGAGGGACCAGGAATACGGAATGTCCCTGTATGGGAGAGGCTGCTGTCTCAGGAGGGATTTGGCAAGGAGGGAGAGGCCGGCATCCTCCCCAGGGTCCACTTACTGGATGATCTCTCCAAGCTCATCAAAGCTCCGGGGCACAAACACTCCTGCTTCCTTCAAAGCCTGGTTCTTGGCTACTGCAGTTTCAGAAGCCTGGTTGGCACAAGCTCCAGCATGGCCAAACTGGACCTGGAAAGCAAAGGAAAGTAGCTTTACTGCTAATTCCCCAAGAGTGAACATAGAATCCCCAGGGAAATGCCAACACTGATCATAGGCTGGCACTGTGCTAAACACTTTACATGAATCACTTCATTTAAGCCTCAAGCAAGCTCACTGAATAGGTACAATAGATGATTTCCATTTTACAGACAAGGAAACCAAAGCACAGAGAAGTTCAGGAGCTTCCTCAGGGTCACGCAGCTAATGTGCATGGAAGTCAGGATACAAAGACTGGCAGCCCAACTCCAGAATCACCTTCCTTTTTTTTTTCCCTTACCTTCTTTTTTTTTTTTTTTTTTTTTTTTTTTTAAGACATCTTGCTCTTGTCACCCAGGCTGGAGTGCAACAGCGTGATTTCAGCTCACTGCAACCTCTGCCTCCTGGGTTCCAGCGATTCTCCTGCCTCAGCCACCCGAGCAGCTGGGATTACAGGCGCCTGCCACCATGCCCAGCTAATTTTTGTATTTTTAGTAGAGATGCAGTTTCACTATGTTGGCCAGGCTGGTCTCGAACTCCTAACCTCAGGTGATCCACCAGCCTCGGCCTCCCAAAGTGCTGGGATTACAGGTGTGAGCCACCACGCCTGACCCCCTGCCTTTTTTTTTTTTTTTTTTTTTAAAGTGACAGGGTCTCACTCTGTCACCCAGGCAGGAGTAAGGTGATGCAGTCATGGTTCACTGGCACCTTGGCCTCCTTGGGCTCAGGTAATCCTCCCACCTCAATCTCCTCAATAGCTGGGACTATAGATATGTGCCCAGGAGGCTGAGGTTGCAGTGAGCCAAGATTGTGCCACTGCACTCCAGCCAGGGTGATAAGAGCAAGACTCCGTCTCAAAAAAAAAAAAAAAAAAAAAAAAAAAGCGCTAAATGGTGGCTGTATCTTTTCTTTCTTTCTTTCTTTTTTTTTTTTTTTGAGACAGGGTCTCCCTCCAGTTCCCCAGGCTGGAATGCAGTGGCGCTATCTTGGCTCACTGCAGCCTCAACCTCCCGGGCTCGGGTGATTCTCCCACCTCCTCCCGTGTAGCTGGGACTACAGGCATATGCCACCACAGGCGCATGCCTGGCTAAAAGTTTTTTGTAGTTTCAGTAGAGATGGGGTTTCGCCATGTTGTCCAGGCTGGTCTCCAACTCCTGGACTCAAGCAACCCACCCACCTCAGCCTCTCAAGCTGCTGGATTACAGGCATGAGCCAGAGTGCCCAGTGTGACTGTGTCTTTAATCAAGCGATGGAGGATATTAACCCACAAGACATCTGATGCAAAGCCTTGTCTTAGGATGGAGTGCAGAGAGTAATCATAGTACTATCTAACCTGTTTACATAACATTATGTTCAGGCACTTTTCTAAGAGTTTTACTCATTCAATCTCAGTAGCTATGATCGTTTCCTATAAAAAAGGAAATGGGAGCACAGATGGGTAGAGTGATTTATCCTAGGTCACACAGGTAGTATGTGGTAGCACTTGAACCTAGGCAATCTGGCCTCAGCCTGTGCTCTTCACCATGCAAACAGAACAAAAAGGTTAAAAGGTTAGGAACTGCTGCTCTGTAAGCAAAGGTTGAAAGACACCTTAAAGCGTGAGTTCCCAATGCGTTCTTTGTAGGATTTAATCTGCATCCGCAGATGGGTGGGAAGAAGAGAGTCTATATTCAGAAACCCTAGGTTTAAAGAAGTTAAGTTTCTTTAACTCTGGATTTCTCAAAACTAAAAACAAAATTTCTAAAGGGGAGATGAATTATTTAAAAAAACAAAACTAAAGGGCTGGGCGCAGTGGTTCACACCTGTAATCCCAGCACTTTGGGAGGCCGAGACGGGTGGATCATGAGGTCAGGAGATTGAGACCATCCTAGCTAACAGTGAAACCCCATCTCTACTAAAAGAATACAAAAAAAATTAGCCGAGCGTGGTGTTGAGCATCTGTAATCCCAACTACTCGGGAGGCTGAAACAGCAGAATGGCGTGAACCCTGGAGGCGGAGCTTGCAGTGAGCCGAGATTGCACCACTGCACTCCAGCCTGGGCAACAGAGCGAGACTCTGTCTCAAAAAAAAAAAAAAAAAAAAAAAAAAAAGGCCGGGCACGGTGGCTCACACCTGTAATCCCAGCACTTTGGGAGGCTGAGGTGGGCGGATCATGAGGTCAGGAGATCGAGACCATCCTGGCTAACACAGTGAAACTCCGTCTCTACTAAAAATACAAAAAATTAGCCGGGCGAGGTGGCGGGTGCCTGTGGTCCTAGCTACTGGGGAGGGTGAGGCAGGAGAATGGCGTGAGCCCCAGGGGGCGGAGCCTGCAGTGAGCCGAGATCGTGCCACTGCACTCCAGCCTGGGCAACAGCGAGACTCTGTCTCAAAAAAAAAAAAAAAAAAAAAAAAAAACCTAAAATAATTCAAGGACCCACCCTACCCATGGGGCGATGAGTGCCGCCAGATACTGAAATGCAAGGTGCTCACCCTCTTAGAAGTGTCCCGATCATGGTGGGGATGGGGAGGTGGGGTGGAAAGGTGGAGGGGCTGGTAATGCAAAGCAACAGGAGAAACAATGGAGGAGGGTGACTGATTTTTGGCTGTTGGGTGAGTACGGACTCGGGGGAGAGCACTCAAGAAGAAAGAGAACCGGCTGGGCGCGGTAACTCACGGCTGTAATCCCAGCACTTTGGGAGGCCGAGGCAGGTGGATCACCTGAAGTCAGGACTTCGAGACCAGCCTGGCCAACATGGTGAAACTCTGTCTCTACTAAAAATACAAAAATTAGCCGGGCGTGGTGGCTGTAATCCCAGCTACTTGGGAGACTGAAGTAGGAGAATTGTTTAAACCAGGGAGGCAGAGGTTGCGGTGAGCCGAGATCGCACCACTGCACTCCAGCCTAGGCGACAGAGTGAGACTCCGTCTCAAAAAAAAAAAAAAAGAGAATCAGGAACAGCTTCATGGAATAAGTGGACTGACAAGGCATGGAATGGAATAGTTTCTAAGACCTATGCACGCCAGACCTTTACAATTACTTCCTCATTTAAGTCATACAACAAACTTGCAGCATCCTCATTTTACAGCTCAGAAAACAGTTACCAAGAGGCTAAATGACTTGCCCAGGTCTATCAAGATCTGATTTTAAAGATCTAATCTCAGCTTACTGCATCCTCTGCCTCCCGGGTTCAATCAATTCTCCTGCCTCAGCCTCCCGAGTAGCTGGCATTATATGCACTTGCCACCACGTCTGGCTACACAGATCTACCAAGGTCTGATTTTAAAGCCTGTGCAAGCAGAGCTCATCCTGGAGGGAGGGGCAGGATTCTGGACCTCTCCTCCCCTTTTACTTACATGGAATAAAAACAAAAACAAAAAAAACCCCACACATACACACTTTACACAAAATGGATATTATAAGCATTTACTGAACTCTGCCCTTTCTTACAGGTAATGTATCTTAAACTCTTTCTGTATCAACATATCAAGTTCCTCCTTCTTTGCATGCCTCCCCCGTTTTCCATTAGTTTGTGGATATGCCATGCTGACAGTCCCCTCCTGATAAGCATGTAAGTTGTTTCCAGGCCGGGCACGGTGGCTCACGCCTGTAATCCCAGCACTTTGGGAGGACAAGGCAGGCAGATCACAAGGTCAGGAACTCGAGACCAGCCTGACCCACATGGTAAAACTCCATCTCTACTAAAAATACAAAAATTAGCTGGGTGTGGTGGCACGCACCTGTAATCCCAGCTACCCAGGAGGCTGAGGCAGGAGAATCATTTGAACCAGGGAGGCGGAGTGGTTGCAGTGAGCCGAGATCACACCATTGCACTCCAGCCTGGGCGACAGAGTGAGACTCCGTCTCAAAAAAAAAAAAAAAAAAAAAAAAAAAGTTGTTTCCAGTTTTTGTTGTTATGATACTGCAGAGAATTCTTGTACACATACTTTGAAACACTTCTGCATGCATACCCATGGGGTAAATCTGCAAAAGTGGAACTACTCGTTCAAAGGATATGCACTTGACAACTGGACAAATATTGCCACTTTGAGGTGGGCAGGAATCTGAAGGCAAAAGGCATGCATTCTAGGCAGAGAGTGACAGTATCTTACTGGTAGGAAAACTTTAGGGTTAAAGCTTAAGGATTCTCATGATTGCAGGAAGCCTTGAAGGCTTTACCTTTTTATATACGCAGCACTAAGAGAAGGCCCTACACTAACAGGGTGCTAACAACTACTGATAAACTAATTGGGTGATGAGTGGTTGTTTCTTTCTTTTTTTTTTTTGAGATGGAGTTTCACTCTTGTTGCCCGGGCTGGAGTGCAATGGCATGATCTCAGCTCACTGCAACCTCCACCTCCCGGGTTCAAGCGATTCTCTTGCCTCAGCCTGAGTAGCTGGGATTACAGGCATGTGCCACCATGCCCAGCTAATTTTGAATTTTTAGTAGAGACGAGGATTCTCCATGTTGGTCAGGCTGGTCTTGAACTCCCAACCTCAGGGGATCCACTCGCCTCGGCCTCCCAAAGTGCTGGGATTAAAGGCGTGAACCACCGCGCCTGGCTTTTCCTTCAATTTCATCATCATCATGTGAGCCACCTTCAAGGTGGTAAAGGGTTCTCTAAGCCGAAGCACAGGGGCTGAAGTCTGGTGTATGATCCCCCAGCAGAAGACAGATAGCTCAGAAGCTCAGCAGACAGCAGAAGCCCAAGGAGTGTTTATATTCAACACCATCAGGTGCGCCAGGCACTTTCACATACATTTTATCATTTTAACACATCAAGAACAAATCTTTCCTTCTACCACCTCTCCCCACACAAAACATCTCACCAAGCCCCACCCAGCTGAGCCCAGGCTGTGTCCTTCTCCCTCCTCGGCCTCCCTTTCATCAGCAAAGCCCTTCTCATCCCCTAAACTAACAGTTCAAACATCACCTTCTCAGGGAAGCCGTCTCAACTTCTCCAGACAGCTGGTTGCTACCTACGCCAAGCAGGGACTCAGAGCCTGACTGTGGCTCTAATCTGCTTATAAGTTGGTCTCCTCCAACTGGATATAAGCTCCCAGAGAGCAGGGCCCTGGCTGGACTTTGTAGTAACCAAGCAAGTAACAAACGTTTCTTGAAGCAACTAGCTGCTTAATAAGATGATTACATGGTTCGCCTCAAATGCCCCCTCTTGCAATCCCCATTCCCAGCCCAGAAGTGACCCATCTCAGCCATACCTCAGAGGAGAACATGGTGGCACAGGTCCCAATGCACCAGCAGACGATGGGCTTAGTGAGGCGGCCCTCCTTGATGCCCCGGCAAATCTTATATTCCTCAGTGCCCCCAATCTGCCAGGGAATGGGGAATGAGAAAAAGCCAAGTTAGTGCAGCCCATCCTGACGTAAAAACTGGATAGAAAATGGAGTGACATGGGCTTTGGCCAAATAAAACGAGTTTAGTTTCAGCCTGGATACAAGGAGGATTTCTAAAGGAACAAACAGCAGGTCTCCTAAAGGAATCTCTGGTACTCCTGCTTCCTAATCTAGAGATATAACATGATTTAGGATTAGACCTGCCTTCAGAGGTGCAAACAAGGGATGGGGTTATGGGACTCCCAAATTTTTTAGTATTTAGAAAAAATTTTTAACTGTTCTATCCAGAAGTCATCACATTTTTTTTTTTTTTTTTTTTTTTTTTGAGACGGAGTCTCGCTCTGTTACCCAGGCTGGAGTGCAGTGGCGCGATCTCGGCTCACTGCAAGCTCCGCCTCCTGGATTCACGCCATTCTCCTGCCTCAGCCTCTCCGAGTAGCTGGGACTACAGGTGCCCGCCACCACGCCCGGCTAATTTTTTTTTTGTATTTTTAGTAGAGACGGGGTTTCACCGTGGTCTCGATCTCCTGACCTGGTGATCCGCCCGCCTCGGCCTCCCAAAGTGCTGGGATTACAAGCGTGAGCCACCGCGCCCGGCCACATTTTTTAAAAAGTGCTTTTTTTTTGCTTTTTTTTGAGACGGAGTCTTGATCTGTCTCTCAGGCTGGAGGGCAGTGGTGCAATCTCTGTTCACTGCAACCTCTGCCTCCTGGGTTCAAGTGATTCTCCCACCTCAGCCTCCCGAGTGGCTGGGAATACAAGTGTGCACCACCATGCCCGGCTAATTTTTATATTTTTAGTAGAGATGGGGTTTCGCCATGTAGGCCAGGATGGTCTAGAACTCCTGATCTCAAGTGACCCACTTGCCTCAGCCTCCCAAAGTGCTGGGAGGATTACAGGTGTGAGCCATCATACCTGGCCAAAAAAATGCACTTTTTACTCCAGCTTTCCACTGCCCACCAGGTAGAGACCATGGCCAGCCAGAGCAGAGCTTTTCTCTTATTGGCACTGAAGTTTGGGACACTGGGAGATTAAGAACTCCTTTCTCTGAAACATAAATGGCAGTACTAATAGTGACAACCTCGAGGCCCCAGTATCTAGGGGATGGGATTACCAGGGACTGTCCCTTTAAGTTACATGTAACCAAAATGTTTTAATTTTTTGAAAACTGAGATCATGCATTACAGTTTTAAAATCATAATTTTTTTTTTTTTAAAGTAACTCACCTCTCCAAGAACCACAATCATTTTGACTCCTGGAGTGTCCTGATAGCGTAACACATGATCCATGAATGTGGAGCCCGGGTACCTGTTGAGAGCAGGGAGTATCAAGATACAGGATTAGGAGGAGGCCTGGGGAAGTGTGTACAGGATTAGGAAGCACACTTGTACTGGGAACACTGGATTTTGGGGGGATGTGGATGGCCGGTATAGGTCCAGAGATGCCCCAGCAATAATGGACAGGGGAAGGTAGCAAATGGAACAGAAGAGAAGAAAGAGGAGGGAGGGAGTTGGAGCTATTTAACTTGCAAAGGAAAGGACTGGGCACAAAATAAGCCCAGAGAGGTTCGCTCAGCAGTAAGAGATGACCTAGAAAGTACGCCCTGGTGCAGTTGTTTTAAACTATATCCACAAATTCCGGCCAGGTGCAGTGGCTCACACCTGTAATCCCAGCACTTTGGGAGACCCAGGATGGTGGATCACCTGAGGTCAGGAGTTCCAGACCAGCCTGGACAACATGGTGAAACCCCGTCTCTACTAAAAATACAAAAATCAGCCAGGTGTGGTGGTGGGCGCCTGTACAGTCCTAGCTACTCAGGAGGCTGAGGCGGGAGGATGGCTTAAATTTTTTGATCGTCTCAAAAAAAAAAAAAAAACAAACCCACAAAAACCTAAGAACACACACATATTTTCTTTCTTTTTGAGATGAAGTCTTGCTCTTTCACCCAGGCTTGAGTGTAGTGGTGTGATGTTGGTGCACTGCAACCTCTGCCTCCCGGGTTCAAGCGATCCTCCTGCCTCAGCCTCCAAAGTAGCTGGCACTACTGGCACACGCCACCACATCTGGCTAATTTTTTTTTAGTAGAGATGGGGGTCTCTACCAAATTTGAGACTGTGTTGCCTCAGCTAGTCTCGAATTTCTGGGCTGAAATAATCCTCCTCCCTCAGCCTCCCAAAGTGCTGGGATTATAGGCATAAGCTACTGTTCTTGGCCTCTTCATGTCTTTTGATATGATCATTATAAATCTAAGAAGACAATCTAAACAAGCAGCATTTCCTAGACTTATTCCCTGAGACTTCGGTCAGGTAGTACCCAAGGACTGGGGATTCCCAGGCCACACCCCTAAAGACCTTGGTGAGAGTTCTTCCCCACCCAGGCATCCTATTGGAAATCATGTGGCAGAGCTAGGGAGACGAACAAGGTGACTCTATCTCAACAGCTTTTGCTTTCTAAGCCTGACAGCAGTAGTAATAGTAGGAATAATAAACAATAATGGCTAACATTTATTATGAACTAAGTGCCAGACGTTACTCTAAGATATAATACTGTATTCATGACCTACTGATCAGTGTTCCCACTAACAAAAATAATGAAGATACTATTATTAACTACAATAAAAACTCACTGAGCACCTGCTGAGGGCAGGCCCTGGCTCAGACACTTATATGTATTACACCTCATTTATTCCTCCAGTGGCCCCATGAGGTGGGGGTATTATTTACCCAATTGATGTGTAAAAATGATGGAGGTCTAGGGAGGTTAAGTAACTGGCCCAGGATGACCTCTGCCACCCACCCCCTACTAAAGAGGGAAAATGGGATTTGAACCTCTTTAGTCCAATTTCAGAACTGACCCTCCTGACCACTGCACTCTGCTGCCTCCCTATGGCCAATCACAACAAACAGAATTATCCCCAAAGCCCAGTCACCTCCCCTGCACGTTGTTGCCCTGTTCTGTGTTTTCCAATTTCATGCTCTGTCAGTCCTAAGACAAGAGCAGTGATGCCCCATTGTTTAGACTTCAGCAGCATTTCTGCGGGCCTGGAAATCAGGGGCAGCAAGCAGCCTGCAGGACACAGCATCGTCTCCTAGCCCACTGCTCTCAATGCAGGAAGCCCCTCCTTGGCTTCCCAGCTGATTACCTGTCCCCACCAATGGCCACGCCCTCATAGACGCCATCCGTGGTCCGAGAGATGATATTGTTGAGCTCGTTGGACATGCCTCCGGAACGTGAGACATAGGCCACACTGCCTGGGCGGTACAGTTTGGAGGCCAGGATGTTGTCCAGCATCCCACCCGTGTTCCCAATCTTAAAGCACCCAGGCTTGATGCCTCCAACCTGTGGGGGCAGAAACCACAATCAGGGAGGAAGGTGACTTCCAGATTCACCACAAAGAATCACAAAGCCCCTGCATTACTGCCCAGCCCCCTCTGGCCAGGCTGGGGAGAGAATGACCAAGAGAAATCACACTTGCCCATTGGGTTTCCTGCTTAGGAAAGTCTTCTCTCTCTCTCAAGAGACATTATACAGAACAAAAGAGAGCCTTATTTGTAAAACATGGCTCACTCATTCAGGTTCAGATACGTATACTCGGCCAGGCACAGTGGCTCCGGTCTGTAATCTCAGCTCTTTGGAAATAAATACTAGCTTCAATTTTTTAATACAGTAAGAAGTAAAAATAAGCCAGGTGTGGAGGAACACTTCTGTAATCCCAGCTACTCAGGAGGCTGAGGCAGGGAGATTGCTCAAGCTTAGGAGTTCGGGGCTGCTGAAGTGTGTTATAACTGCACCTGTGAAAAGCCACTGCACTCCAGCAACACAGCGAGACCCTGCTTCTTCTTTTTTTTGAGACGGAGTCTCACTCTGTCGCCCAGGCTGGAGTGCAGTGGCGCGATCTCGGCTCACTGCAAGCTCCGCCTCCCGGGTTCACGCCATTCTCCTGCCTCAGCCTCTCCGAGTAGCTGGGACTACAGGCGCCCGCCACCACACCCGGCTAATTTTTTGTATTTTTAGTAGAGACGGGGTTTCACCGTGTTAGCCAGGATGGTCTCGATTCCTGACCTCGTGATCCGCCCGCCTCGGCCTCCCAAAGTGCTGGGATTACAAGCGTGAGCCACTGCGCCCGGCCGAGACCCTGCTTCTTAAAAAAAAAAACAAAAAATAATTCAAAGAATAATTTCAGCCAGGCATGGTGGCTCACGCCTGTAATCCCAACACTTTTGGAGGCTGTAGGGGGCAGATTACCTGAGGTTGGGAGTTTGAGACCAGCCTGGCTAACATGGTGAAACCCTGTCTCTACTAAAAATACAAAAATTAGCCAGGCATGGTGGTTCACACCTATAGTCCCAGCTCCTCGGGAGGCTGAGGCAGGAGAATTGCTTGAACCAAGGAGGCAGAGGCTGCAGTGAGCCAAGATCGTGCCACTGCACTCCAGCCTAGGTAACAGGGCAAGACTCCGTCTCAAAGAAAAAAAAAAAGGCCAAACATGGTGGCTCACACCTGTAACTCCAGGACTTTGGGAGGCAGAAGTGGGTGGGGTGGATCATTTGAGGTCAGGAGTTCGAGACCAGCCTGGCCAACATGGTAAAACCCCGCTTCCACTACAAATACAAAAATTAGCCAGGCATGGTGGCAGGCGCCTGTAGTCCCAGCTACTCAGGAGGCTGAGGTAGGGGAATTGCTTAAACCCAGGAGGTAGAAGTTGCAGTGAGCCAAGATCGCACCACTGCACTCTAGCATGGGCAACAGAGTGAGACTCTGTCCCCGCCCCCACCAAAAAAGAATAATTTCTTCTTATACGAAGACTTTTGGCCACCAGGCAGCTTATTCTTTGGTTTAGCAAAGACTATGCTATGGTTTTATGAAGGTAGACAAATACTAAAAAAATTACTCATTAGCTCCTTGAAACCATAAAGGTGATATGTACTAGGGAGACAGCCTTTAAAAAAATAACTCTGCCCAGGAGGCAGAGGTTGCAGTGAGCCAAGATCGCGCCACTGCACTCTAGCCTGGGCAACAGAGCAAGACTCCATCTCAAAAACAACAACAACAGTAACAAAAACTAAAAATGGGCCGGGCGCAGTGGCTCACACCTGTAATCCCAGCACTTTGGGAGGCTAACGTCAGGAGTTTGAGACTAGCCTGACCAACATGGTGAAACCCCGTTGGGGGTAAAAATACAAAAATTAGCCAGACATGGTGGCGGGTGCCTATAATCCCAGCTACTTGGGAGGCTGAGGCAGAAGAATCACTTGAACCCAGAAGCGGAGGTTGCAGTGAGCCAAGATCGCGCCATTGCACTCCAGCCTAGGCATTGCAGTGAGACTCTGTCTCAAAAAAAAAGCTAAAAATGGACAGACTGATTTTCAACACGTACTTCCTGAATCTTCTCAACCTAGGAGGGAGATAGAGGAGTCAAAACGTAAACTTCCTAAGGGCATTGAACTTCATAAGATAGCATCGAACATAAAAAGCTTTCCGGAGGGGAAGCTCACAGTGGCAGGTCCGATGATGGTCACTCCCTTCTGGTCCGCCTTCTTGATCAGCTTTCTTGTGAGGGCCTCAGGGATGCCTTCAGCTATGATGGCGATGGTCCGGATCTAGAGGATGACAAGAGTCCCTTCCCGTTAACTTTCTGCCTCAGGGCAACAAGACAGCACCGTTTAAGGGCCCACCTCCCACTCCGCATGTCCCCTTCCAGGGTCCAAGAACAAAGTAATGCTAACAATATGCATATCAGCCGGGCACAGTGGCTCATGCTTGTAATCCCAGCACTTTGGGAGGCCGAGGAGGGTGGATCTTCTAAGGTCAGGAGTTCGAGACCAGCCTGGCCAACATGGCAAAACCCCGTCTCTACTAAAAATACAAAAATTAGCTGGGCATGGTGGTGCGTGCCTATAATCCCAGCTACTAGGGAGAATGAGGCAGAATTGCTTGAGCGAGGGAGGTGGAGGTTGCAGTCAGCTGAGATGGCACCACTGCACTCCAGCCTGGGCAACAGAGCGAGACTCCATCTCAAAAACAAAAACAAAACAAAATGAAAAAACAAAACCAATACGCATCTCATTCTTCCCACAGGCCTCTGCTCCTAATCACTCTAACCATCTCCTGAAAACACAAGTGGTGGATAGCCGAAACTGATCTCCAATAGCTAATGCCGCAGTGATCCACCCAACAGAGGTAGGTACTTCGGAAGCCCTGCTACAGTCATAGCAGCTATGTTCACTCTCACCCAAAAGCTCACACCCTTCTGTTGTCTACCTGTTCCTGTGCCTGCTCATAAAGCAGCTATCTAAGGCTTTTCTCCATGGTACCCTCCGAGTCTTGTCACCATCCCCACAGGACAGGGTCAGCGTTTAAGAGAAATGAGCTGCTTCTACACTCAGCCCAGAGACGGGGTGGGAGGGGCATGGGACAGATCCAGGAATCACTTCTCTTTGGCTCTAAACCAGGGCCAGCAAACTTCTATAAAGGGTCAAGATAGTATTGTAGGGGCCAGGTGGAGTGGCTCATGCCTGTAATCCCAGCACTTTGGGAGTCTAAGGCAGGTGGATCCCTTGAGCCCAAGAGTTCAAGGCCAGCCTGGGCAACACAGGGAGACCCCGTAGGAGGATCAACTGAACCCAGGAGGTTGAGGCTGCAGTGAGTTGCATGATTGCATCACTGCACTCCAGCCTGGGCTACAGAGCAGTATGTCTGTCTCTTTAAAACCAAACAAAAACCCCTGGCTGTGCGCGGTGGCTCACGTCTGTAATCCCAGCAATCTGCGAGGCCAAGGTGGGCAGATCATTTGAGGTTGGGAGTTTGAGACCAGCCTGACCAACATGGAGAAAACCCATCTCTCCTAAAAATACAAAATTAGCCAGACGTAGTGGTGCGTGCCTGTAATCCCAGCTACTTGGGAGGCTGAGGCAGGAGAATCACTTGAACCTGGGAGGTGGAGGTTGCGGTGAGCCGAGATCGCACCACTGCACTACAGCCTGGGCAACAAGAGCAAAACTCTTGTCTCAAAAAACAAAAAACAAAAACAAACAACAAAAAAACAGCCTTAAAACTAGGTGATGTGCTAGGTTTTGCCTTGGGCCATAGTTTGCCAACCTCTGCCCTAGACTAAAGAAGTAGCAGCCGGACGTGGTGGCTCACGCCTGTAATCCCAGCACTTTGGGAGGCCGAGGTGGTTGGATCACCTGAGGCCTGAAGTTTGAGACCAGCCTGACCAAAAAGGTAAAACCCCATCTCTACTGAAAATACAAAAATTAGCTGGGCGTGGTGGCAGGCGCCTGTAGTCCCAGCTACTCGGGAGGCTGAGACAGGAGAATTGCTTGAACCTGGGAGGTGGAAGTTGCAGTGAACTGAGATCACGCCACTGTACTCACTCTAGCTTGGGTAACGGAGAGAGGCTCCATTTCAAAAAAAAAAAAAGGTAGCTCATTTTCGGCAAATGTATTTTTTCACTTCCTCTAGATATCAAGACAATTTTATGTTCTCCAGTCATAAACTGAAATAAGCCAGTCTGGGATCAGATGATAATTTTCAACAAAATAATCAACATCCTAATTTTATTTTTTTTGAGTTGGAGTCTCTTGTCGCCCAGGCTGGAGTACAATAGCATGACCCTGGCTCACTACAACTTCCACCTCCTGGATTCAAGTGATTCTCCTGCCTCAGCCTCCCAAGTAGCTGGCACTACAGGTGCCCACCACCATACCCAGCTATTTTTTTTATTTTTAGTAGGGGCGGTGCCAGGCTGGTCTCAAACTCCTGACCTCAAATGACCCACCCACCTTGGCCTCCCAAAGTCCTGGGATTCCAGGTGTGAGCCACCGCACCCAGCCTCAAACCTGCACCTTCTGATGCAGTAGTTCAACTTCTAGAAATTTATGCTTAGGGAATAATTAAGGATATAGGCAAATGTTAATCTGAGATTGCCCATCACAAGATGTGCAAAAGCAAAAGTGATGCTGCCGGTAAGTGCTTACTGATGTGGAAAGAGCAACTGAAGAAAGCAGATTATATGAGTGGCATACAGTATTATTCCCTTTGTTCAAATCTAGAAAAGGGAGTAGATAAGGACATACTCTCATAGCAGCAGTCATGTTTTTCTGAAATGGGACCTCAAGTATTTATTTTCAACAAAACAATATCAGTATTTTGAAACTGTTCTATAATAAATATGTAATATTTTTAATCATGAAATGTTGGAGTCTCTCTGAGCCTCCTCTGGCTTGGGAAGCTGACCGATTAAAAAAATTTTTTAATTAAAATAGGCCAGGTGCAGTAGCTCACTCCTGTAATCCCAGCACTTTGGGAGGCCAAGGTGAGTGGATCACTTGAGGCCAGGAGTTCGAGACCAGTCTGGCCAACATGGTGAAACCCCATCTCTACAAAAAAAAAAAAAAAAAAAAAAAAAAGTCAGGTGTGGTGGCATGTGCCTGTAATCCCAGCTACTCAGTAGGCTGAGGCACGAGAATCACTTGAGCCTGGGAAGCGGAGGCTGTGTGACAGAGTGAGGCTCTGTCTCAATAAATAAATAAATACATACATACATACATAAAATAAAGTGCTTAAATCCTGATTTTTTTGTTTGTTTGTTTATTTTTGAGACAGGATCTGGGTCTTACTCTGCTGCCCAGGCTGGAGTGCAATGGCATGATCACAGCACACTGCAGCCTCAACCTCCTGAGCTCAAGCGATCCTCCTACCTTAGCCTCCCTAGTAGCTGGGACTAGTGAGTGCCACCATGCCTGGCTAATCCATTTTTAAGTAGAGACAAGGTCTTGCTGTGTTGTTCAAGTTGGTCTTGAACCCTTAGCCTCAAACAATCGCCCCACCTCTGCCTCCTAACAAACACAAGCCACGGCATCCAGCCAATCCTGGTTTTCAAGCCAGTTATGGATAGCACAGAGAGGATATAGTGGGGGTGGGGTGGAGCCTGAGCCACCTCCTTTATTTATTTAACATTTATTTATTTATCTATTTATTTATTTAGAGAGAGTCTCACTCTGTTGCCTAGGCTGAAGTGCAGTGGTGTGATCACAACTCACTGTAGCCTTGACCTCCCAGGCTCAAGTGATCGATCATCCTACCTCAGCCAGCACATGCCACCATGTCCAGCTAATTTTTTTTTTTTTTTAATTTTTTTGTAGGGACAGGGTCTTGCTTTGTTGGTCTCAAACTCCTGGGCTCAAGCAATCTTCTTGCCTTGACCTCCCAAAAGTGCTGGAATAACAGGCATAAGCCACCATGCCCAGCGTATATTTTATTTTACTTTATTTAATTTTTTAAAGACAGGGTCTTGCTCTGCCACCCAGGCTGGAGTGCCATGGAATGATCATAGCTAACTGCAGCCTTGAACTCCTGGGTGATCAATCGATCCTCCTGCCTCAGCTTCCTGAGTAGCTGGGACTACAGGTGTGAGTCACCATGCCTGGCTTGACTAATTTTTAAACTTTTTGTAGAGAATGGGTCTCGCTTTATTGCTTAGGCTGGTCTTGAACTCTTGGCTTCAAGCAATCTTCCTGCCTCTGCCTTCCAAAGTCCTAGGATTGCAAGCATGAGTCACTGTCCCAGCCTGAGCAGCCTCTTTGTAAGCCCAGATAAGCAGCCTCTGCCCAGACTGACCTGCCCGGAGTCACTATCCTGACTTCTGAAGATCGCATGTCTCCAACCATTTCCACCCAAACCACTGGCTACTCCCAAATCCCCAGCCCTTTGTCCCAGGCAGCAGTGACAGGACATCAATCAGGAGGCGTTCTTGCTTCCCCACCCTCCGCCCCCTAGAGCCCAGTGATCTACCTGTGCCTAGTTCGTGGTCCCCACCCCCCACCCTCCAGAGCCCAGTGATCTACCTGGGAATAGTTCATGGTCCCCACCCCCCACCCTCCAGAGCCCAGTGATCTACCTGTGCATAGTTCATGGTCCCCACCCCCCACCCTCCAGAGCCCAGTGATCTACCTGGGAATAGTTCATGGTCTCCATGGTGCTGTCATAGGCAGAGCGGAGAGAGGCAAAGTTGATGAGCACATCTACTTCTGGGTGCTTCCTCATGGCATCAGCCATGTTCTTGAAGACAGGGATCAGGATCTCCTTGTGCCCCCAGTAAAACTTCTGCTTGTGGTCCCCACTGTGAGAAAGTAAAAGAAGAATTAGGACATCCTCAACCTGTCAGGACTGGGGAAGGGGAAGCTGAGGGGAGGAATTTCACCTAGAAGGTAGAAAAGGCATGGTCTGTGCCCTCAAAGAATTTTCATCTAAGGGACAAAGATCCCCCAGGAATACTGACCGCCTCTGTCTCTAGGATGGGCAAAGCGTTCCCCAGCAAAGGGAACGAGCTCGCTGACTCCCCAAGCCTTGCCTTTTTTTTTCTTTCTTTTGAGACAGGGTCTTGCTCTGTCACCCAGGCTGGAGTGCAGTGACATAATTATAGAGTTCACTGCAGCCTCAACCTCCAAGGCTCAGGCAATCCTTCTGCCTCACCCTCCCAAGTAGCTGGGACTACAGGTGCACACCACCACACCCAGCTAATTTTTAAATTATCTGTAGAGATGGGGGTCTCCCTATGTTGCCCAGGGCTGGTCTCAAACTCCTGGGCTCAAGCAATTCTCCCACTTTGACCTCCCAAAGTGCTAGGATTACAGGCATGAGCCCCTGTGCCCAGCCCCAAGCTTTGTCTTAGCAGAGGAAGGAGATACTTTCCGCCATGGGGTAACTCACGTGAAAGGGTAGACCATGGCAGCCACTGAGGGCTCGTCTCGGGAGCAGACATAGTCAAAGTCCAGCATGCCTTGCACGGCCCGGGTCTGCATGCCCCACACAATGGCCTTGGTGTGGCGGCTGAAGAGAGTGGTGCTCTTTCCTGGTGGGCAAAGACACAGAGAGTGCACCCAGAACACATACCCCCGGGAGACCTGCAGGGGCCAGGGCTGCCTGCCAGACCCCTCCACACCCCATGTCCACAGGGTGATGCCTCATGACAACCGTAAAGGAATGTCAAGAGGACAGAATTCTGAGAACTTAGGGAGGAGGGGCCTCGATTTTTCTGGAAGAAGGTGGCAGAAAGAGCAAATCAAGCTAAGAGGGCCTGCTAGCTAGTAAGTAGCTCTGTAAAGAACAGAGAAAGAAGGGCCCCACAGTCAAAGATGCCCAGGATAATTCCTATAGGACCTGCTTCATTTCCCAAGCAAGGCGTGTCATCAGGTTATATGCAAATGAGGTCTTGACAAATTATTTTTAAAGTCATTGGAAAAAAATGTTTAGCTCTCCCAATTTTGGTGGGCTCAGGACTTATGTCCCAACAATGCTTATTACCCTGTAAATCTGGACATAAAACCAGCTCCAGTCAGGGTTTGAATCAGCATGAATTCTAGGTCAGTGTAGGTCCAATGAAGAGGTTTGTGCAGCCGGGGCTGAGGACACAGCAACCTTATCGCTAACTGCAGTTCCGGCCAGGGCTCTGCACAAGGCAGGAGCAGCAAGCTAGTTACACAGGGCCAGTGCCCTCAACTTGCTCTCCTGTTTTTCCTCTCCTTCTCCCTTCTACCAGGTGGCTCTTTACTGCTCAGGACAGTGCTCTGGGACAGACCCTTCAGTGGGCACTTAAGAGGTAAGGCGCAGGTCAGGTGTGGTGGCTCACGCCTGTAATCCCAGCACTTTGGGAGGCTGAGACCGGTGGATCACTTGAGCTCAAGAGTTCAAGACCAGCCTGGCCAACACGGTGAAATGCTGTCTCTAATAAAAATACAAAAATTAGCTGGGTGTGGTGGTGGGCGCCTGTAATCCCAGCTACTCAGGAGGCTGAGGCAGGAGAATCGCTTGAACCCGGGAGGCAGAGGTTGCAGTGAGCCAAGATCACGCCACTGCACTCCAGCCCAGGTGACAGAGCAGGACTCCATCTCAAAAAAAAAAAAAAAAAATTAGAGTGGTGGCATCCCAGCTTCTTGGGAAACCAACACACAATCACTTGAACCAAGGAGGCGGAGGTTGCGGCGAGCCAAGATCGCACCACTGCACTCCAGCTTGGGCCACAGAGTGAGACCCTGCCTCCAAAAAAAAAAAAAAGGTAAGGGAACAAAAGGAGCTGGTAGAAGTGCAGTTCTCTAGGTGGGCATAGTGGTGCATGCTTGAGTCCTAGCTACTTAGGAGACTGAGGTGGGAGGATCACTTGAGCCCAGGAATTCGAAACCAGCCACCGCAGCATAGTGAGACCCCACCTCAAAAAACAAAACAAAACAAAAAAACCTTCCATGATGCGATTATTACGCGTTGCACACCTGTACCAAAATAGCTCATGCACCCCTACTATGTACCCACAAAAATTTTAAAAAGAAAATTTTAATGCAGCAAGTATATTTAAAAAAAAAAAAGTGCAGTCCTTAGCCTAAAGGAAAAGGACTTTTACCATGCTTCAGGCAGTTGACCTTCCCCTCTGGGTCCCTGCAAGTCCAAGAGGAGGAAAGCAGCCCTCAGGGAGGTTCTGAGCTCCCCTAGGGAGAATGATGCATCTAGCCCAGTGGCATCTGGTATTAATTAACCTACTGTACTAGAGCAGGCTTGGCTAACCAAGTTCATGGTCTCATTAAATCCCTGTACAGGCCTGCCTCTTCCATCACAGCCTTAAGCTTCTCATGGCAGAAGGTTCCTGATGTTGCAAATACCTGAGATTTACTGTCACCTAGACCCACCTGGGTTCTGCTGAGACATGAGATCACAGAACAAGGGAAGCCACCTAATCCAGTTCTCCCACTTCCCAGTCCTAGGAAACTGAAGCCCAGAGATGCCAAATGACTGAGGTCCGAGGTCATCCAGCATCAGAGCCAGGATTACATAATCACTTAAAATGCAGCTCAACTGTGAAAGTGAGGAGGGAGAATATAAGTGTGAGTTCATGACCCGCCATCCTCAGGGGAAGCCTGCATCATGTCACCCCCAACAGGTGACGCACGTGCACATGCCTCTGATCTATCTACCCTGCCAGCTACAGAAATCAAGACAAAGCCTGGAATCTACAAACCTACCAGCATCTCCAGCAGGAAAGGGTGGAGGTAAAGTGGCCCTTCCTCAAGCACAGAGAAACCAAAGCTGAAGGGTGTATCCTCAGCCCACCAGCAGCAGAGAGACCCCAGAGAGAACCTCTGTGCCAGGGGCTATGCCCCCTACACCAGGCCTCCTCTGGCCTCGCTGAGGGGAGGGCTCGCTCAGCCATAATCTGTTCTCCCTCCTTGACACACCCTCCTTTTATTTCTCTCACTCCAGAAAGTAACAAGGATAACCTCCCTCCTCATAACCCTCCTCCCCTTCAGAGCACAGAGAGCTCCTGGAGAACCAGGGCTGGTCCCTGTTCTTTCCACACTGGGTTTACCCTGCTCTTAACTTTTTCCAGAGGCAAAAACATCAGGATTAAAGCCAGGTGGCCAAAGGGCTGCATTCCAGGCCTTTCCAGCTGGTTATCGACCCTGCCAATTACTCCTTCCCCTCCCCTTAGCAAGGGGACAACAAAGACTTCCCTGCCTCCACGGCTGTGAATGTCAAAGTTAAATGGAAGCTCTGATGCTATGAACCAATTAATCTACTCAGCTAGGCTAGTGGGTGAATGCGCATGCACAGAAGTGTCCACTGTAAAATGTGACCTCACATGCCAGACAAAGCTCATACCCCTTCCAATTACCCAGTCTCTAGATCCGCTGCACACCCTTCAGCGCTTCCGTCTACCTCCTTCTTCACCTCTCTTGTTCCTCCACCACAACCCCAGAAAAAGATAAACTGGTCCCTGGAGCTTGAGGATGAAGCTGGCAGTGGTGAAGTCCAGGCAGGAAAGGTGAGAAAATGACATCAGGAGATGTAAATGAGAAGCAGGGGTGACTTGTGGCTCCCCTTGTGCACCCCAGCAGTGACAGACACCCACAACTCTCTGCCACTCGCCATTCAGTTGGATGGCTCCCTCCTTCCCAGGCGACACTCTCTCCTTGACACCACTACACTCTCCAGGGCCATGGGTCTGGCTCTTGCTCCTTCCAAAATCTCTACCCCCTCCCAAGCTTGGAGCCAGGAACAGCCACACAGTGAGGAGAGCGCTGAGTGAGGCGCGTACTGAGCAGGGATAGGAGTGGAGGAAGAGCGAAGACTTAGGACTTGGGGTCAGGCCACATCAAGGCAGGGACAGAAAATAGACCAGACGACACTGCAACCCACCAGGGGAGGGGGAAACAGAGCACACGATAAAACTGTCACCCGCTAACAAAGCCACACGCGGAGTGGGGGCAGGGTGGGGGCATCCTACCTTGCAGGGATCTTGGACTTGGGACTGAATCTGTCAAAGAAAATGACCAAGGCAACTGAGTGACCCACTGATGGCTGGAGGCTTTGGAGGGAGAGGGTGGGAACAGGGAAGGGTCCCATGGACAAGGCTTTCAGGGCTAAAGCCCTCACCATCCCTCTCCTGTTCTGCAATGGACAATGGAGTAAGGCCAGCAGAAGAGGTGAAAGCACCGATGAGCAGAATGGAAGCAAGAAAGAGCAAAGACCAAATGGGCAGAGAGGGGGCAAGAGGAGGACGAAGGCTGGGCAGATGTGCTCAACACCAGTGCCTCCCCCAGGCCCTCTGCAGGGACAGCTGGATGACTTGAACTCTGGGCTCTCTAGCTGGCACAGTCCCACCCTCTTAATGCCAATCCCTTTTTGTCTCCATGAAACACTATGAGATGATTGGCCAGCATGGGGTTGACCCGTGCTATGGACAAAGATGCTGATTTGGGACAGTGTCACTATTTCCCAAAATGCCGTAAGCAAAGTGTGTCCCAGGAAGAGGCTGCACAGGCATACCAGCCCAGGGGTAACTAACACCACTTTTGTAGAGCTGGCTGCAAGGGCTGGCCAGCAGGAATCACATCTACATGGAGAGAAAAATTAGGTGAAATACAGATGGGCTGACAGGCGGGGGCTTTTCTTGCTGGGGATTCAGAGGAGGGAATGTCTGTTAGGGCCCCAAGATGGTGGGGGTGGCCTGGGAACTGCTGTCGTAGGAGCTGGCTCTGCCGTCCTGGGGTCCCGGCATCTGCCCTCCACTCAGGAGAAGAGTCCCAGAGAACTTTCCACTTCCTGGAATTTCTGTAACCCTATCTCCTCCACAGCCTCCCTGCCCAGTTCACAGCCCCATAAGAAGAACAGGGGTAGAAGAGAATAGGGGGAATTGAGGCGACCAGGCACGGCGTGCGTCCTCTGCCTCAGGAGCGCCCACAGGGAAGGCTCAAGTCATACCATCCTTGTGTCCCAGGTGCACTCCCATTGCAAAACCCAAACCACTTTTCATCCGCCTCTGCCAGCCCAGGAGGGAAAGGAAAAGGGGAGAGAGATACAGAGGGTACCGAAAGGCCACTCCCTGCAACGTGCCTGAAGCCTCAGGGAGTTACCTTGTGGCATGGCAGGCTTGGCCTTCTTTGCAGGCGCCACCTCATCAGCCCTGGACTCAGAAAAAGATGCTGTCCTGCTGGGGGCTGGCGTCTGGGGTGAGATAAGGAGAGAGTGTAAGAGGTAAGAGTCACAGCTGGGAAAAAAAGCCACTGGTCCTTAAAGGCCCCAAAGAAAACTGGTAATAAAAATTATGCACAACAATGCTCTTTATAAGCTACTTCCAAAAGTACTAACAATCCTCTAAGATACGAATTAATATTATCCCATGTTACAGATGAGCAAACTGAGGCCCCTGGGTGGACAAGACACTGGCTAAGGTTGCTCTCCCAGCAAAAAGTAAGAGTAACGATTTTTAAGTTTTTCTTTTCTTTTCTTTTTGAGACGAATTCTCACTCTGTTGCTCAGAGTTGGAGTGCAATGGTGCCATCACAGCTCACTGCAACCTCTGCCTCCCGGGTTCAAGTGATTCTCATGCCTGAGCCTCCCGAGTAGCTGGGATTACAGACATGCACCACCATGTCCGGCTAATTTTTGTATTTTTAGTAGAGACACGGTTTCACCACGTTGGCCAGGCTGGTCTCGAACTCCTGACCTCAGGTGATCCACCAGCCTCGGCCTCCCAAAGTGCTGGGATTACAGGTGTAAGCCACCATGCCCGGCCACAATGTGAACTTGGATCCAATTTTAAAATCCTTGATCCTTCCATTATACTACTTTGATCAGGACAGGAAAAAAATTGGCAGAGATCCAGAAACCAACCATGCACTAACTCCTGCTGTATTTCCTCTATGCCCCCAGGGAACAGAGAAGGAGGACTGTATCCTAGTGGAAAAGATGAGATGGTTCCTTCCTGTAAGGTTGGGGGAGGCCGGCACCTACCGATGTGCTCCCACTGGCATTGAGGAGGAAGTTTGCAGTGTGGGCCGCTGTGGGTGGCTGGTTGGGAATGGGCCGGTGGCCCAGGGCCATACCCACAATGGCCGTCATGTGAGTCTCCGTGCCAAAGACATGGATGGGGATCCCAGTGGTCTTCCCTGTAAGGGAAGGAAAAAAAATCCATAATTCAAGTCTGCAGATAAGTGCCCAAGTCCATGTGACCCTGCAAAGGGCCTTTTACAGCCATGATCAGTGTTTGGCACATTCAGTGCAAGACCAATATCCAGGACAAACCAGCTGTCATATAATTTCACCACCAGACAAATCTTTCTAAAGGCCACTTGCTGATAACAAGAACAAGAAACAGGCCAGGTGCAGTGGCTCACACCTGTAATCCCAGCATTTTGGGAGGCCGAGGCGGGCAGATCACTTGAGGTCAGGAGTTTCAGACCAGCCTGGCCAACGTGGTGAAACCCTGTCTCTACTAAAAACACAAAAAATTAGCCAGGTGTGGTGGCATGCACCTGTAATCCCAGCTACCCAGGAGGCTCAGGCAGGAGGGCCCCTTGAAACTGGGAGGCAGAGGTTGCAAAGTAAGCTGAGATTGCACCACTGCACTCCAGCCTGGGCGACAGAGTGAGACTCGTCACCAAAAAAAAAAAAAAAGACACGCAAGAACAAGAAACATATTTACTGGCAAGATTCAAGTAACCAAATTACCAGAGCCCGTATTCCTCCTGTTCGCAGTCTGGACCCCAGCTCTCCAGCTTTCCTTAGCCCTCATCACATGCATCCACCAGTGCTTGGTCTCTGTTCCTAAACACCCTGAGCCCATTCCCCCAGGGCTCTGGCCCTGCTCCTCCCTCTGCATGGAGCTCTCCATGGAGCTTCACCTGGCTGCTCTCTGGTCTCCCAGCCCAACCCAAGCGCTACCTCTGGAGAAAGGTCCCCTCTGACCTTGACGGTCACTCTCCCATGCCACGCTCCCCTCCTCCTTGTACAGACAGACCCCTAGCATCTTCTCCTACTGTTTATTTGTGGAATGTTCTAATTTAAGAGCATGATTTGGTAACTTCACTGTGCTGTCCCCAGGCTTGCCCCACTGCACATAGCAGATCCTCAGCTTTGAACCAGCTCTATTAAAAAGAAAACAAAAGGCTAACACCTGTAATCCCAACACTTTGGGAGGCCTAGGCAGGGGGATTGCTTGAGTCCAAGAGTTCGAGACCAGCCTGGGCAACATGGCAAAAGTTCGTCTACAAAAAAATTAGCCAAGTGTGTGCTAATTTTTTGTACAAAAATTGGGTATTTATTGTGGTGTGCATCTGTAGTCCCAGCTACTCAGGAGGTTGAGGTGGGAGGATCCCTTGAGTCTGGGAGGCAGAGGATGCAGTGAGCTGTGATCACACCACTGCACTCCAGCCTGGGTGACAGAGTGAGACCCTGTCTCCAAAAAAAAAAAAAATTGCCTGTAATCTCAGCACTTTGGGAGGCCGAGGCAGGCAGATTACAAGGTCAAGAGACTGAGACCATCCTGGCTAACACGGTGAATCCCCATCTCTACTAAAAATACAAAAAAAATTAGACGGGCGTGGTGGCGGATGCCTGGAGTCCCAGCTACTCGGGAGGCTGAGGCGGGAGAATGCCGTGGACCCGGGAGGCGGAGCTTGTAGTGAGCCGAGATCGCACCACTGCACTCCAGCCTGGGTGACAGAGCAAGACTCCGTCTCAAAATTAAAAAAAGAAAAAGAAATTAACCCTATTCAATTCAAACCTAAGTCAAATTGTGTCACTTGGCTGGTTGTAGTGGCTCACATCTATAATCCTAGCACTTTGGGAGGCAAAGGCAAGAGGATCACTTGAGGCCAGGAGTTTGAGATCAGCTTGGGCAACACAGTGAGACACTATCTCACAACAAAATTTTTTTTTTAATTAGCCAGGCGTGGTGGTGCGCACCCGTGGTCCCCAATACTTGGGAGGCTGAGGAGGGAGGATCACTTGAGCCCACAAGATGGAGGCTGCAATGAGCTATGATGGTACCGCTGCACTCCAGCCTGGGTGACAAAGCAAGGCATTGTCTCAAAAAAAAAAAAAATAATAAATATGTGGTTCCTCTGCTTAAACACCTCTTGTGCCTGCTATCTCACAGTAATAGCCAAGTCCTCCTGTAGTGTCTCGCTGCCACTCTCTCAGCCCCAGCCCCTTACCACTGCAGGGCATTGGAATTTGCCCTTCCCTCTCCAAGAGTCACCATGGCGCTGCCCCCTCATTCCAGGTCTTTGCTCAAATGTCAGTTTTCTTTTCTTTCTTCTTGTTTTTTTTGATACAGGGTCTCACTCTGTCACCCAGGCTGGAGTGCAGTGGCAAGATCATGGCTCACTGCAGCCTCAACCTCCCAGGTTCAGGTGATCTTCCCACCTCAGCCTCCCAAGTACCTGGGACTACAGGTGTGTACCACCAAGACTGGCTAATTTTTCTATTTTTTTTTGTAGAGGCGGGGTCTCGCCATGTTGCCCAGGCTGGTCTTGAACTCCTGAGCTCAAGGGATCCTCCTGATTCAGCCTCCCAAAGTACGTGAGCCACCTGTGCCCAGCCTTGATCAAGTTTGATCAAGCATTTTCTGATCTCCCTGTTGAAGGCTGCCCCGGCCCCTCCCACATACATTCTCCCTTTCCCTGCTTTGTTTTCCTTCCTGGCACTTGGCACCCTCTGACATCACAGTTTGTGCCCTCCGTTCCATGAAGGCTTGCTGTCTGTCTCCGTTGCGTGAAGGCTTGCTTTTGTGGCTGTAACCCTCATCGCCAGCACAAAGCCCAGCACAGAGTGAGTGATCTTTAATAAATATCTGTTAAGTGTAGAGCTGAATGAAAATGCTTTCCTGACCACTCCAAAGTTTAGGACAGCACTGTGTGTTGGGACAGGGAATGGAAACCCAAACTGCACACCCAGGAAGGGGAGTGGAGAGCAAAAGAGCCCAAGATTGATGCTCAGGAATCCCAAAGAGGAAGGCCACACTCAGGGTAAGGGGGAGAGAAAAGGTCCTCATCTTACCGACTTCTCCCATCACCCGTAAGCCCTCCTGATAGTTGGGGCCACCTCTTCGGACAAAGATTGTGACTTCGTGCTCCTTCAGGGGGCCCTGGTAATCTCGAATTGCTCTCACGATGCCCTGGAAGCCCAAAGGGACATGTGACTAAGAACAAGGCAGCCACAAGTCAATGATTTATAACCATGATAAACAAACGTACCCGGTGTATGTGACAAGGGCTGCTCCTCAGGAAGCATGGGACTACGCATAAGCAGCCACGGCCTGGGATATGATCACTCAGAATGTTGCTGAGGTGGGAACGTGGGGTACCCGGGATTGACACCCCTTAATGTCATGGTGCTCCAGGCCTCCATCGTCAGCAAGGCCTTGCTGGTCTCTCTTTTGCCCCTTCTGCAATCATTACTGCCTCTTACAACATTTTTGTTTTTGGTGGGGATATCTACGTTGGGCTCTATGCAAGGGTTCTCAGAGGTACTAAGACATAGTCAATGTCCTACAAAAGCTTCTTAAGTGATGTGCGGGAACAGTTCTTTTTTTTGAGACAAATTCTCGCTCTGTCACCCGGGCTGGGGTGTAGTGGTGCGAGCTCGGCTCACTGCAACCTCTGCCTCCCGGGTTCAAGCGATTCTCCTGTCTCATCCTCCCAAGTAGCTGGGACTACAGATGCCTGCCACCACACCCGGCTAATTTTTTTATTTTTAGTAGAGATGAGGTTTTACCATATTGGTTAGGCTAATCTCAAACTCCTGACCTCAGGTGATCCACTCACCTCGGCCTCGCAAAGTGCTGGGATTACAAGCGTGAGCCACTGCGCCCAGCGCGGTGTAAGAACAGTTCTTACAATGGATATCCACTTTGGAAAAATCAGAGGGTGGAAAGGTGTGTCCTAGTTCTGTTTCTCAAGACAGAGGCTGGATTTTGAGCCTGGAGTCTGACTTCTGTCACCCAAGGCATTTTACACAAGGCTCCATGTACAGTACCTGCTCCAAACCAAGTGCCCTAACCAAGAGTCAGTACAGGGCTGCTCAGAAGTTAAATAAAAGCTGCTGAGGCTCCCCTGTCCCAGATTTGTCTGTTAAATCAGGTCCAGTTATGGACACCCTGTTTTGGGCAGGACTGATGGGGTCTGGTCCCACATTTTATTTATTTTTTGAGACAGGGTCTCATTGTCACCCAGGCTGAAGCACAGTGGCATGATCACGGCTCACTGCAGCCTTGACCTCCTGGGCTCAAGCAATCCTCCTAGCTCAACCCACTAATTTTTTTTGAATTTTAGTAGAGGTGAGATCTCATTATGTTGCCCAGCCTTGTCTTGAACTTCTGAGCTCAAGTGATCTACCTGCCTCAGCCTCTCAAAGTGCTAGAATTATAGTTATGAGCCACAACGCCCAGCCCCTCACTTCTTGAGATCTCAGACTTTCAAGTTTGACACTTATCTAGTCATTATTCTCAAAACTCACATGGATCCACCAGATGTGGCACATACTCTTTTGAATACACTCACTGAGCATCTGACAGTATGGAATATTAATAAATGGCCTCCTTGGGTGGCTATCTTGAAAGTGATGACTCTTGAGACACGTTAGCTCTGTCTTCCTTGTTGACAGCAGTCATATGTGCTTTAAAGCATGTGCACACACAGCCCTGACCGGTGAACAGGCACCCAGGTTGAGAAGACCCTGGTAGGATGAGAGGAGCCCCGGATCATCAAAGCACTTTCTTCATTCTGATCTTTTGGAAAAAGAGCTCATGACTGAGAGATGTAAGACCAGGATGGCCGGGCACAGTGGCTCAAGTCTGTAATCCCAGCACTTTGGGAGGCCGAGGCGGGCAGATCATGAGGTCAGGAGGTCGAGACCATCCTGGCTAACACAGTGAAACCCTGTCTCTACTAAAAATACAAAAAAGATTAGCCGGGTGTGGTGGCGGGCGCCTGTAGTCCCTGCTACTTGGAGGGCTGAGGCAGGAGAATGGCATGAATCCGGGAGGCGGAGGTTGCAGTGAGCCGAGATTGCGTCACTGCACTCCAGCCTGGGCAACAGAGCGAGACTCCGTCTCAAAAAAACAAAAAAAACAAAAAAAACCCAAGGAGATGCAGAGAACCCAGAGTCTCACAAGAGTGTTGAAAGTAAGGAGGATCAGTTGGGCATGGTGGTTCACACCTGTAATACCAGCACTTTGGGAGGCTAAGGTGGGTGGATCACCTGAGGTCAGTTCGAGACTAGCCTAGCCAACATGGTGAAACCCCCGCTCCACTAAAAATACAAAAATTAGCTGGGCATGGTGGTGGGTGTCTGTAATCCCAGGTACTCAGGAGGCTGAGGCAGGAGAATCACTTGAACCCAGGAGGCAGAGGTTGTAGTGAGCTGAGATCGTGCCATTGCACTCCAGCCTCGACAACAAGAGTGAAACTCCATGGAAGGAAGAAAGGAAGGGAGGGAGGGAGGAAGGGAGGGGAGGAAGAAAGGAAAGGGAGGGGGGAAGGAAAGGGAGGGAGGAAGGAAAGGGAAGAAGGAAGGGAAGGGAAGGGAAAGGAAGGGAAAAGAAGGAAAGAAAGGAAAGAAAGAAAGGATCGATTGAGCCAGTGCTCCAAGCACTGGTCCTGAGAAGGAAGAAAGCAGAAATTCGCCTCCTATGCTTCAGGTGGGAGAGTTATGGTTCAGCATGGCAGCTGCTTGCCCAGAGACACACAGCGCAGATGGGCAGCTCCTGTCCCAATGTCTTCTCCACCCCTTTAAGAGACCCTGGGGCAAGAGCTCCCTACCTGACCTGGGAACTCATGGTAACTTGGCTCTGGCTCAAACTCTGCTTTCAAGGCCCCTTCCCTGCTTTCCCCAAACCACTTTCCCCAGAAACTGCACCACTGCTGCAGCTGTTACCTTGAATGTGGCAGCCACGTTGGTGAAGTTTGCGATGCTGCCTCCAATGATGAGGATCTTGCCTGGATTTGGAGTAAGAGAAAAATCAAAAACAGTTACATAGGTAGACTTGAGCATCTTCCCAGCAATCCAACTGAGGAAGTTCTTGTTCCCCTGAATGAGGGTCCCCCATCTGCCAGGAGGTACTGGGGAGTGAGCAGGACAGTCTCTCCAGACATTCCACTCTATCAGCTCAACTCTCCATTACCTATGCCACCAGACAGGGGTCAGAACAAACCCACAGGAGCACTACCTAACTCCTAACCGACATCCAAAAATCCAGGTTGGTTTCTAGATATCTCTGGAGGGAATCTCTCTCTCTCTCTGGCTCAAGGGAAGAAGAACTGGTATGCAGAGCCCCAAAACACAGGTGGTAAAGGGGCACTGAGCCTCACAGAGGCCAGGTAATATAAGAGGGTAACTGAGTTTATTGCAATCAGAGTTTATCGCAATCGGATAAACTGAGTTTACTGCAATTGTAGCAGGAGCATGCCACAGCCACCTCCTCCCCTGCACTTGTTTGAAGGGCTTTATGACACATCGCCTCTTGCCCTCTCAGTCCCCTCCCACTGATAGATGTGGTCCCTGCCCTCTGTGCAGTCAGAGAAACCGAGAGCCAAAGTTCAATGATTAGCCTCAAGCTGCAAAGGACCACACACAGCCTTGGTGACTCCTCGGATAAAGCTGTCCCACTGCAGCCTGCTGGGCTGTCCTGGGGAAGGGGGGACAGGTGTGTGTGTGTGCACATATCTCACCATCTGGGTGCTTCTCTCGGGTCATGAGGGAGAGGATAGTCTTGGCATAGTCATAGGTCTGCTGCTCGCTGGGGGCGCCTGAGTACTCCCCATAGTTTGCCAGCTCGTTGACACCCCCTAGATCACAGATGGTATCGCTGCCAAGGAGACACGGAAGTCAGTGATGGCTCTCACACTTGGGGCAGGGGGTGGCAGCCTGGTGCCTGGGAGAACACACGGATCCCTCAAAACACTGGAGTTAGTCTGTGGAACCGGCTCTTGGACCTCCAGCCCCCAACTCCCATGCAAGTCTGGCCTGCAGGTTAATGGTGCTACATCAGACTCTTCTGGGTGGCACTCTGCCAGCCCTAGGGCACTAGGGAGCCCTGGACAATGGCAGGTAAAATGAACAATGAGCACCTCCCTAACACAAAGACAAGAAAAATCACACACTGCAGGAATCCGTGACGGGCTGCCCAAGAGAAGGTGTGCTGCAGCCAGAGGAAATAGTGCCAGTCACACACAGAAGGGAATGACAGATTGCACATCTAGAAATGAGCAGGTGTCTACCATGCTTAAAGTGAAAAAACTGCTAATTATTGTAAAGGGTGTAGAATATGATCCTAATATTCTATAAAGCAAAGAGTATAAATATTTATATATGCTTGACAGGACATACAGTAACTTGCTAACTGGGGTGACCTGGTCAGAGAGAGGATGGGGAAATGTCCAGGCAGCTTTCACTTTCTAGCTCATTTTCTGTATTTGCTGTACCTTTGTATGGAGTACATAATTTTCAGAATTAAAACTTATAAAACAGCTTCATTTTGACACAAACAAGAAGGTTATAGAAGACACTGTGTGCAGGACATGCCCTCGCCAATGTCCCTTGAAGCCCTCTGGGATGCCACTGGTTTCCTCTGCCCCAAATTCCCACATCAAAGTGGCAGGACCCCACCCACCCATGCCACACACATGTAGATGCTGGGTAGACTGGGCTGGCATCCCTTCAGCAACCCCCTTCAGTCACCTGTACACGACAGAGGCGCCACCCCCGGCCACCATGGTCCAGATCCTTCCTTTGGGGTTTAGCAAGGTCAGCTTCAGGCTTGCCCCACTTTTGGCATCTAGGTCTGCAATGTAGGCTTCCTGGGGACCAGACAGCAACAGGTAGGCCCTTGGGGTGCCCCCTTTACCAGGTCCCAGATCCTAGGACCTCTCCCCGCTTTCCCTGGAGGCACATGAAGAGGTTACTAATCACCTTAGTGGGGTGGGAAGAAGGGGCTATGCAGGGCCCCACATGCCTTGAAGACACTTGATGGTGTCTCCAAGTACCAAAACCATCCATAGTCACAGTCACTGCCTGGGGACAAACTTCCCATCTCCCTTCTCTGACGTCAAGTCCTTGGCCCTCTGCCTAAGTCCTGAGCCACACCATGTCCCTCTGCTCAACCATGCCCTCACCCCAGCATCTGCCTGCCCGGCCCATCATACGTCCCCCCCACCCCAGGCCTCCCCAGGCCAGACCGTCTCCCAGCCCAGCCTCTTCCCTGGGCCTGGGGTACTTCCCAGAAAGCCCAACTCTGCTGCGAGGACTTCTCAGAGGACAGAGTAGGAAAGAGCAATTAAAATTCTCAGTGAGACGCCAAGAGAATGACCTTCCATCAGGATTAGGGCGAGCCACTTGGAATCATGGAGAGGCAACAAATCAAGTGAAGAGTCGAGGGAGGCTGATTGAGAGAGAAATCTAAAAGGATTTCTGGCTGGGATTCAGAGGCTTGGCTCACTCCCACCCCCACCCCATTGGGGTTTTAAGAAAATTAAATGCTTCTCGGTCTTCCTTTCCCTGCCAAATAAACAGCTCATGAAGGGGGGCCAAATGCACATCAGAGATGAGTCACCTCCCGACCGCCCTACCCCCAGTCCCTATCTCCTCTCTAAACCAGCCTTACCTCTGGATATGCCTCCCGCCCAAAAGGGGGAGGGAACTCGATGTCACCCCACTTCACTTTGCAGATGTAGTCGGCAGTGGCGTCCACCTTGGCAGCCAAGTCAAGGACATAGACTCCATCTTTGGTCACTACTTCAAGGGGAGCAGAGGCAATCATCAGACACCGGCTCTGGGTAGAGACAACCACCAACCTCCAACCCCTCCACAAACACCGCTCCCACGGTGGCCCACTCAGGCCTCAGAACTCTCTAAGCTCAATAAGAAACCAGAGAGGCCCTCATGGAGACAGAGCTTTTCCCCATTAAAGGCAAAACAAATTCTACAAGGCCATTCCCCTCTCCCTGACCTATAGGTAATGGGACATGGAGGTCTATATTAGTTGCCATGGCAATTTTCAAACATCTTTACAAAACGCTACACTCCCTGCTTTGAGTATCTAACCATGCGCAAACCCATGGTCCGGCCACTTTTAAAAAGTGTTTAAAGGTACATGTTGCTGACAGAAGACCCCCCATCGGTATGCACATCTATGTCTCCCAGGGTCTCGCTAGGGGGAAGCCTCAGTGTCAGGTGGAGCAGGGGCCACAGGGTGCACTGGACTGCCAGTCAGCAGGATTTGTTTATACCACTTCACTGGACACCCATCTTCCTCCTCCCCCAGGACCAATTAGCTGATTGAGTTAGCACAAGGCCATCTGGTCCATTAGAGGGGCTGCATCCTCAGCTGGAATGATTTGATTTCTCGCCTTCCTAGACTTTGCCCTGAGAAGTCCTGGCCAGAGCCATCCCACGCCACTCTCCCTCAACACCACCTGCGTCCTTCACAGCCCCAGAGACAGACCAAGCTCTTCCCAGCATCAAGGGTTAATGATTGACCAACTCCCACAGAGGGAGGCAAGTGTGAGGCCTCTGAGTGCACCAGGAGGAATGAAGGGCCAAACGGTGAGAGCAGTGCAGAGGCTGCCCACCTCCTGCTGTCAGACAGCCTGACCTGGCGGGAGGAGCAGAAGCACACAGTCAGATCAAAACCAGGACTTCTGGCCAGGCGTGGTGGCTCACGCCTGTAATCTCAGCACTTTGGGAGGCCGAGGCGGACAGATTACCTGAGGTCAGGAGTTGGAGACCAGCCCGGTCAACATGGTGAAACCCCTGTCTCTACTAAAAATACAAAAATTAGCCCGGCGTGGTGGCGGGCACCTGTAATCCCAGCTACTCGGAAGGCTGAGGCAGAAAAATTGCTTGAGCCCAGGAGGCGGAGGTTGCAGTGAGCCGAGATTGTGCCACTGTACTCCAGCCTAGGTGACAAGGCAAGACTGTCTCTAAGACCAAAGAGAGAGGTTGGAGTTGACTAAGAGAAGAACTACAGTTTTCTGAGAGCTCAGAAACAGGAACTGGCACTAAATGTGCATGGGGACCCCTCTGCTTGTGCACATCTGTCTTGTGTTACCCTCTGGCAAGCGGGAGTCTGGTTCTCTGAATGCCAAGGCCAGGGCTGTCATAAGCAGTGGGACCCTTGCCCCCTCCCAGCCAAGCACACCCAGTTACCAAGGGGATTGATCTCAAGGTAGGTGAAGTACAGGTCCTCGTAGAAATTGAAGAGGCCGGAGATAAAACTGGCCAGAATTCTAGAGGTGGGAGGGAGAGAGGGACAGTTCATCCATCAAGGAGCAGCTCGGCAGCACCCCAGGCGCCCCGCAGCAATCTCTCACTGCCACCAACAGCTCCATTTCCCGAAACGCACCCCGCCAGCCCTTCCATCTCCTCTGCAACCCCTGCTCCCTGGACATCGCTCTTCAGCCACTGAGGCGGAAAGGAGCTGTCAGGCGAGAAGCTGGAGGCAGAGGCGTCAGACAGACAGGGGCAAGGAGGTGAGGGACGCTGGCGGCATATTTCAGTCTGGTTCCGAGCCAGTCCCCGCCCTGCACCTAGCTGTCTTCCTCAGGACAGGGCCATGTCTACCACCTGGCTCCCAGAGAGGAGACCGCTCCACTCTCCCTGGTCTGTGCCCAGAGCCTGTCAGCCTTCTCATCCCAACTGCCACCTCCCTACCATCCCTCTCACTCAACTCTTTCTTGTCTTCAGGGGCGTGGACCAAAAGATGTTTTTTGATGTCTTCAGGATTTAGTTTCTCATCCACGCCAACAAGTAGCTTCTGGGCCTTGGCATCCACATCACCCACGTCCACACCCCCCTCGTGGTGGAACAGGACGTAGTCCCCTTCTCGGGTGGCATAGATGCAGACATAGAACTCCTCCGCCTTGCAGGTGAAGAGACAGGACAGTGGGATTGGGGTTGAGGGTCGAAGCTGGTGAGGGGCACTGAACTGGGGAAGATGGGGGGGTCTACCATGTACTGGGAGAGGAAACCAATCCCCACGGTCTTATTTTCTAAAACCCAGTAAAAACCATATATCCAGAGACTTGTCCACCATCATTTCCCCGAGGACAAGAGGAAGAAGCCTCTACCCCACTGGCTGGCGGTCCAGACTGAATCAGTGTGACCGACCCCAGCTGAGGGGTGGGGCCTGCCTGCAGGTCGTTCTCATCCCTGCAGTGGGAAGTCCCCTTTGTTACCAGTCCTAACTCCTCTCTGCTGCAGACCAAGCCCTTTCCTTCCCCTCTGGACTCCCGAGTCCGCAGCACCCTCAGATCCTCAGTGCAGCTTCAGGGACCCCGGTCCCTCTGACTGTCCTCATCAGCTTGACTTCTTTCATCATGTTACGGTGGACAAACCCAAGGTTCCAGGAGGGAGAAGACCCAGCCTGGAGCCGCCTCACACATACCTGACTGTGGGGGACGAAGGGCTCGATCAGAAAGTTCTTGAGGAAGCCTGTGGCCTTGCCAACCTACAGAAAAATTGAGGGAGATGAAACTCAGAGGGACAGCACATCTTGCCCCCAGGGCAGAAGGAGGGACTACACAGGGGTGGTGCCCAAGCACTCCCACCACCACACCCAGCAAAGAGAGATTTTTCCAGAAAAAATGGGGTCACAGATCCCTAGCTCAGTAAGTCCTCATGAGACGCCCTTTCACCCCTTGCTCTGGTGCGGGCTGTGCCTGAACAGGCACCGACCTTGCCCACTCTTGGCATCCTCTGGAGGGTGACACAGGACCTGTGCAAGTGAAAGGGCTCCAACAAGTCACGGCTGTGGCAGAGCTTGACAGGGAGGGGAAACTGGGTAGGAGGGAGGTAACCATTCTGCTTCATGGGCCTTGAGGAAGGCACAGTGACTCAGCCTCAGGACATGGGTCCAGGCGTGGGGAATGGGTGGAGAAGTGGGGAGCCAGGGCTTAATCAGGGAAACTTCTCCACACAGACTCTCCTGGCTGAGGACCACAGGCCTGCAGAGCTAATCAGTTTGAGTGATTCCCTGGAGGCGGCTGTGGCGAGACAGCCCTCATCCTAGTAAGTCCTAAACCCCCCACCCGGCCTGTGCGTCACTGCTGAGTCAGGGACCAGACAGCAATCCATCAGAGGTAATGAGCCACTCCTGCTGGCCCAACGCTGCCGCCAGCTCAGATGTCTGATGTCCCCCACCTTCCCCTCCCAGAGGCCAGCAGAAGGAAGCAGGACGTGCTCCCTGGGGACATGCTCAGCATCCCTCCCTCCAATCCCACCATCTTCTCTCCAAAGGCCTGGGAACTCAAGGGACAGGTTGCTTCATGCCTGGGTCCATGTGCAACTTCAAGGATCCCTCTTTACCAACGAGAGCCAGAAACTGGGAAATTAACATTTAAGGGCTACTCTGAGGAAGACCAATAAGGGAGGAAGACATCTCCATCACCACCTTCATTACTATTCCCGAGGTAGCCAAGGAAGAGAACAGCTCATCCCTGGTACAGTTTCACCCCAGACAAGCACCACGCCCTTCAGACCCACATGCTCTACAGAGCCAGGTGTGGATGGCACATTCTTCCCAGGCTAGGCCAAGCCTCAGCTCCACTCCCTCCCTTAGTCCTCCAGCTCCCTTGGGGAGTGAGAAGAAACACAATTTTATTTCCAGCATCTCTGAGCCTTCCTAAACCATGTTTCACTTTAACTCTCTCATCTACATGGTTGAAATTCATCACCAAGCTAGGAGAAGTTAATAATTGAATTTGGGCTTGGTGGCACACATCTGTGGTCCCAGCTACATGGGCGGCTGAGGCAGGAGGATTACCCGAGGCCAGGAGTTTGAGACCAGCCTGGGTAACATTCGAGACCCTATCTCTACAAAAAATTTTTAAAAAGCAGCCTGGCATGGTGGCATGTACCCATAGTCCCGGATACTCAGGAAGCTGAGATGGGAGGATAACTTGAACCTGGGAAGTGGAGGCTATAGTGAGACATGAACATGCCACTGCACTACAGCCTTGAGTGACAGTGTGAGACCCTGTCTTAAAAAAAATAAAGTAGGCCGGGCACAGAGGCTCATGCCTGTAATCCCAGCACTTTGGGAGGCCGAGGCAGGCAGATTACCTGAGGTCAGGAGTTCGAGACCAGCCTGGCCAACATGGAGAAAATTCGTCTCTACTAAAAGTACAAAATTAGCCAAGTATGGTGGTGCATGCCTGTTAATATCAGCTACTCAGAAGGCAGAGGCTAGAAAATCACTTGAACCCGGGAGGCGGAGGCTGCAATGAGCCGAGATCCAGCCATTGCACTCCAGCTGGGGCAACAAGAGTGAAACTCCATCTCAAAAAAAAAAAAAAATCAAAAAAATTAGCCAGGTGTGGTAGCATTGTAGCCCCAGCTAATCAGGAGGCTGAGGTGGGAGGAATGCTTGAGCCCAAGACATCGAGGCTGCAGTCTAGCCTGGGCAACAGAGCGAGACCTGTCTCAAAAATAAATAAATAAAAATTTAAAAAAGAACTGAATTTACCCTTCAACGTTATTAACTATCACATCCTAGGTTCTTGACCCAGTACGTCCTCCTGCCTAAATGACTATGCATCTCCCTTTTTCATATTTTTAACCCACCCCTTAGGTACACATGCTATCACAAGCTACCATAACCCTTCCTTTTTGGAAACTGGAAAGAAAGGAGTTTCTAGAATGGGGCTGGGAGTGGTGGCTCACGCCTGTTAATCCCAGCACTTTGGGAGGCCTGAGGTCGGGAGTTTGAGACCAGCCTGACCAGCATGGAGAAACCTCGTCTCTACTAAAAATACAAAATCAGCCAGGCATAGTGGTACATGCCTGTAATCCCAGCTAGTCGGGAGGCTGAGGCAGGAGAATCTCTTGAACCTGGGTGGCAGAGGTTGTGGTGAGCTGAGATCACGCCACTGCACTCCAGCTTGGGGAACAAGAGTGAAACTCCGCCTCAAAAAAAAAAAAAAAAAAAAAAAATCAGACCAGGCCAGGCACGGTGGCTCACACCTGTAATCCCAGCATTTTGGGAGGTTGAGGCAGGCAGATCACAAGGTCAGGAGTTTGAGACCAGCCTAGCCAATATGGTGAAACCCCATCTCTACTAAAATTACAAAAATTAGCCTGCCATGGTGGGAAGTGTCTGTAGTCCCAGCTACTCAGGAGGCTGGGGCAGGAAAATCACTTGAACTGGGAGGCCGAGGTTGCAGTGAGCCAAGATCATGCCACACTCCAGCCTGGGCTACAGAGCAAGACCCTGTCTCAAAAAAAAAAAAAAAAAAAAAAAAAAAAAAAAAGATTCAGACCATTTCCACCTGGCTCTTGAATTATATTGAGGTTACCTCTGCAGCACATCTTGCCCAAACCAATAAAACAAAGAAGTCTGGATGATGAGGGAGCTGGGAATGGGCACCAAGACTGAGCCTACTGCTGGCAGCCACCTGAGTGGGTCAGCGACACAGGACCCCTGCCTTCCCTGAGCTACAATGAGACTGGCTGTGGGGGTGATCCACAGAGCTGCTAACCTGGAGGTGACCATATTTGCTTCTGTTACCACACAAGTTCACCCTGACCCCATGCCCACTCACTGTGGCTTCCTGTCCCAGCCGTGGCTTCAGCCAGGACTTGACCCCATCCAGAGTGAGGTTGACCCCAACGAGACCAAGTTTTCCACGACGTTTGATCAGCTGGTCTGGCTTGACTACCAAGTTCTGGAATGAAAGCGGTTTGTATTTAGAGTGAGGAAGAATTAGATAAACATTAGTATTTTGGGGATCCAAATAGAGGACAGCAGGGACTGACTTCCCATTCACTCTGCTCCAAAGCCAGCCCCATCCATCCTTCAGAGTCAACTCCTGGATGCTTCCCCCACCTACCCTAGGCAATATCTTGCTTTTGACAACCAGGTATCTAGAGGCATTTGTGCCCAGATGGAGCCTGGCACAGAGGAGGCGCTCAGCAAATACCTGCTGAGTGAATAAGTGATTCCCTACCCTCCCTATGTGATACATTAGCTTCTTCATTCAACAGTAAGCCCCTCAGAATATGGACCAGAACCCATGTTCCAAAGAGGAAAACAGAGAGACAGAGCCTTGAGGCAGCAAGGAACCTCAGAGGTCATCTGGTCAACCCCATCCCTGTGCTTGAACCCTGTCTACAACAGGCCCAACAAGCAGCCCCTAACCACTGCTCATACATCTCCAGGGCCAGGAAACTCTCTCCATCCCTTTGTGGTTGAGCTGCCTTCTAGTGGGAAGAAACACCACCACTAGTCCTAGGCTTGCTCTCTGAGCCCTGACAAGGAAATCTAAGAGCTTTCTAACAACGGTCCTGCAGAGATCTCAAGAACGGAGCCTCTATTCCAGGCTGATCCTCCAGGGTCAGGGCCATTCTTCACAAAGTACAATGTCACACTTCCTAATTGCCTTGATACACTCCTGATATACTCCACTTAGGGGAGGAGAGGGAATATCCCTACTTTTTACTGAGCATCTACCATGTGCCAGGCACCAAGCATGCTAAATGTTTCTTGCTAATCCTTACAGCTCAAAGTATTATCCCATTGGAGAGATGGGGAATCTAAAACTCAAAAGAGGTGAAATGGCTTGCCCCAGGCCACATGGTTAATAAACACAGCTGTGATTTGGACACCATTTTATCCAGTTTCAAGCCCATGGCAGGGTATACCATGCTGGGGTACCTCAACATGCAGGGCTCAGCATGAACACAAACCCTGCTCAGCCCACGGCATGCTTCCCACAGCTGCTGCTGGCAGCCTCCAACCCTGTGACTCTATCGGCATCACCAACAAACCAACGGCTTTCTCTTCCTCAGACCCCAGGCCTGGAAGAACAGCCCCGAGTGGAGGCAGGGCTCACCTGGCTGAGCAGCCAGGGGTGGTCCTGCAGCAAGCGGGCCCAGTCTGTGTCAGGAGTGACCCGAGCATACTTGAACCGATTCTGGATGGCTGAGGTGGTGCAGATGAACTTGTAAAGGAGTTCTTTGCCCGTCTGCTCTGAAATTGCCTTGGCCGACATGGCTGCAGAGAGACCTGCTCTACCTGTCTGGGAGAGAGGAGCTGGTCAGAAGGGGGCAGGCGTGTGGAGGCACTATCTTCCCCAGCAGGGCAGACCCGCTCCCAGTTGCCCCCAGACAATAAAACCAGATCTCAGCTTTTCTCAAGAGGAAGGAAAAAATGCTGTCCCAGAGGGAAGGATGGAAGAGAGATACCAAGCAGCACTTTTGCCAACAGAGGAAGAAGATCCAGAGATAATGGGTGAGGGAGGATAGAGAAAAACAAAGGTGCCATTTGCCCTGGGACTCTTGCCTCACCCTGCCCCATTCCCTCTAGGCAAACTAGCTGACCCACAACCACACTCATCCTGGAGCAAAAGGCAGCTGGCTAGGCGGCCAGGAAAACCGGTGCTTTGACCCAAATCTGAGTGCTGGTCCCATCTGAGGTGGGCAGAGACTCTGAAACACCTTTCTGTTCTCTGACCAGTGCAGAGTACGGCTGAAATTGCAAAAGGCTAGGCTTTCTCTCCCTACAGGTTTCATCTCCCCCACACCCAGATTTACCCCTACACATACCCTTACACACCACCGGGCCAATGGCCAAGCCAGCAAGTTTACTTAGCCTCAAAAAGGGTCACACCCCCAGGTCCTGGTTAGAAGGGGAGTAGGGGAGGGGGGAGGATCATCGCAAAGCTCTTTTCTCCTCATTTCTCCCGGACACTAGCCTCCCAACCCTGAGTATGGAGCAGACACAGGGCAGGGAAACTGAGCTTTAGTACATTCCATCCGCCCCACTGAGTCATCCAGCTGCTAATTTAGAGCAAAACTCACTAAGCAAAACAGATGCCTCTCTGGGGACCACCCTGTAGTGGTCACTTCTAACTGGGGCAGACTGAGAGGAGAAGGAGGAAGAGGCAGAAACCATCCTTCATCACATGTATAAGAAAACTCATCCTGGAGTTCGGGGCTACAGTGAGCTGTGATTGCACTGCTGCACTGTAGCCTGGGTGTCAGAGCAAGACCTTGTGTCTAAAAAAAGACAAAAAGAAACTCATCTCATATGAGCTCTGGGAGCTACACTGAGATTTATAACTCCGTTTCTTAGATGAGGAATAAAATCTCAGAGGCGTTAGGATAACTTGCCCAAGAAGCCCACCTAATAATAAGCAAGGTTGTGACCCAAGACTCGAACCCAAACCCTCTTACACCTAGGTCCCCAGAAAAATCCACACTAGCCCGAGAAAAGACCATTTTTCCAAAAGCCAGGCCCGTGTGTCCTTTTCACTTCAAAGAGTCTATGATAAGAATTTCATCATCTCCCCTCCCCACCACTCTGTCCTGATACACCCATTCTCCTGTGGGTAACTCCGAGTGAGCTGGGGAGGGGAATGGGGGGAGATGGGCATGGGAATTCAGGCCAAGAGCTTGGCCGGATCAGGAAAAGTCACTCCTGTCTCTCCTGCCAAGGCCCAGAAGCAAAGCTGTTGAATTTGCTGTGGGAGAAAAAAGTCAAGTACAAATAAAGGAGGGCAGAGTGAAGGAGCCGGCTTGTTTACATGTGGTGGAAGCTGGGTCTCCATTCCCAGTTCAGAGAAGGCCAACATTCCAGGGGCTATGTTGTGCCCCCTCCCAGTCGGCCAGGCTGGTGGGGCTTCAGGTTCTCATCCTGGCTTAGCTGCCTCTGTTGGCCTCCCAGCTAGTATCCAGCATGGCACAATGGGTGTATTCAGCCTGTTGTCTGCCTAAAGTGGGGTAGCTGGGAAGGGGCTCAGAGATGTTCCCTTTTCTGGCCTTCCCCTGGAATGACTTGAGATTCCTTCTCAGTATGAGTTTCCAGAGACGTCCCAACCAGCCCCACTGCCCCACGGTCCTCCACCCGCCACCCGCCACCCGCCACCCACTGCTCCATTTCCCAATCTTTTTGACTCAGACCAGAAAAACCGGTCCTGAAATTGAATGGATACACCCCCTACCCCTCTTCCAAAGAGAGTGCAGCCCAGGGCAGATCAAGGCACACTCAGAGAGGAGGGGGCAGTGGCTGACCATCCTCAGCAATTCAGACTCCTTCCATAACTCCAGGGGAAAGGAAGTCCCTGGGCTATGCCTCTCTAGGAGAAAGAAGTCTGAGACTTCCAGTAAAACAGTCCCCTGAACCTGGCACCTCCAAAACAGACACAAGACCCAACTTTGGAAAGGACAAGGGAAAGAAAACGGACCCCTGCAGCTGAGAAATCACAGTTTTCTTGAGACCCAGATCAAATTTCAGGTCCAAGAGCCCACCTCCATAGGGTCTTTGGAAGAGGGATAGGAGAGAAGACACAATGGGATGATACAGGATAGAAAACAAGATTTGCCAGTTTACCAAAACAAGAGATTTGCCACTAGAGCATTTTGGTTTAGAGAGGGGAGGTTGAGACAAGGAATGTATACAACATAATAAAAAAAAAGGTCTCTGCAAATTCACCAATACAGAGAAGGCAAATGGCTCACAAACCCAGGGAGTGGAGTCAGTAGAGATAAATCGCAACTTTAATGGTTCACTGAGGTCTTCTTTTTTTTTTTTTCTTTTTTTTTTTTTTTTTTTGAGAAGGACTCTTGCTCTGTCGCCCAGGCTGGAGTGATCTTGGCTCACTGCAGCCTCAGCCTCCCAGGTTCAAGTGATTCTCCTGCCTCTGCCTCCTGAGTAGCTGGGATTACAGACGCATGCCACCACGCCCATCTAATTTTTTTGTATTTTTAGTAGAGACGGGTTTCATCATGTTGGTCAGGCTGGTCTCGAACTCCTGACCTCGTGATCCACCCGCCTCAGCCTCCCAAAGTGCTGGGATTACAGGCATGAGCCACTGCGCCCGGCCTTCAGTGAGGTCTTAAAGTCTCTCTAAGGCAGTGGCTCTTAACCTCTTTGAGGTCTCAGACTCTTCTGAGACTGAAGAAAATCCCAGAAAAAGGTACACAAATCCAATTGTGCATATTGTTTCAAGGTGCTCACCTGTGACAATGATCCGATGGCCCACAGACTGACCACCAGTTAAGAACATTTGCGGCCGGGCGCGGCGTCTCGCGCCTGTAATCCCAGCACTTCGGGAGGCCAAGGAGGGCGAATCACAAGGTCAGGAGTTTGAGACCAGCCTGGCCAATATGATGAAACCCTGTTTCTACTAAAAATACAAAAATTAGCCTGGCGTGGTGGTGCACACCTGTAGTCCCAGCTACTAGGGAGGCTGAGGCAGGAGAATTGCTTGAACCCAGGAGGCGGAGGTTGCAGTGAGCCGAGATCCACCACTGCACTCCAGCCTGGCGACAGAGCAAGACTCTGTCTCAAAAAAAAAAAAAAAGAAAGAAAATATTTGCTCTAGTGGAATCAGCAAATACCTACAAATACCTATCTGGGTTTGGGATCTCTCCCTGCAACGTCTTAGTCTGCCTCCTCAGTAGCTGAATGTGCTGTCAAACAAGTGACAGATGATTGGGCTGAGCTTGGACTCCAGGAACTGTTACTTGGTAACAGCTAAATGTGTAAACCATTTGGGGGAAATCATGCCAAGGAACCTGAAAACACACACATACACACATTCTCTAAGGGAGGGGCCTTATGAGCTGAATGGAGTCTTTTCTGCAGACGGGTGAGTGACCCAGGATTGAGTTCACTTTTAGCAGACACTGAGAGAAGCAGCCCACACAAGAGGCTGAATGAAAGAAGCCTGTTCCCCAGGACACACTCTGGGACACAGCCAGTGGAAGGGAATCACTGGGGATGCTACTTTGGGTGCCTCTGGGAAAGACAAAAACACTCATTTGAAGGTTAGTCTCTGCATGATTGGGATTTATGTATGTATGTATGTATGTATGTATGTATTTATTTTTTTAGAAGACAGGCAATCCCTGGAGTAAATTCTAGAGAGGCAGAATTCTGTGAGTGCCCCCTACTGCGGCAGGCATAGTGTCAGAACGGGGATGGAGCCATCAGCTGCCCAGTGTCTGAGGGCTCTTCCCACTACCGCCCCCCAAGCTGTTTAGGAAGGTTTCTAAGAGGTGAAAATCACCCATTTGGGCAACTGGGACCTACCAGCTGTCCCTCACCCCACATTTTAGTTCAGCTGAGCCAGTTGAAAACACAGAGCAAAGTTAAGGGTGGAGAGGAGTAGGCTAGCTGGCCAAACTGTGCTGTGCACTTTTCCTTATCTCTTCCAAAATCCTCTTCCCAGGAAGACCTCCAGAGACCCCGTAACGGCAGAACTCGGCGCTGCACGGTATCTGCCAAGGTTGGAGACGGCGGCAGGCGCTGGGACTGGCCCATTGCCAGGCTCGACAGGAGGGCGGCGGCAGCATCCTCCAGCCCCTTGAAGACCTTTCCCCGGCCAGACTTGGCGTCAGCTCAGGGGTGGGGTGGCACCCCGGCCATCTGTCGCTTAGGGGTTTGGACTCGACGGTACCTCCAGTGCGAGGAGGGTCCTTGCTGCGAGATTCCAGCCCTCGCGGCGAGACGAGGCAAGGCCTCGGGCACCCTGGGGCAGCCTGGCCCCGCGTGGCCCGCCCCGGAGGCGCGCATAGCTCGTTCTCTCCACTTGGGCGTGGAGCTCAATTTTGTCCCCACAAAACCAAGGGAAGGGCCTGAGCCCGGCCAGTGAGGAATCGGAGTGGGACAAGTCGCAACCGCTTTCTCTACTTCCTGTCCCGGCATCCGATGGGGGAACCCGGATGGAGCCAAAAGGCGGCCCGATGAGCCCGAGGAGCTCGATAGCTGTGCCCGGGAGGGATGAGGCGCGCCAGGAGGAGGCCCATGCAATGTGGCAGAGGCAGGAGAGGCAAGGACGGCGGCAAGCCCCATGCAAACTCCCAGGAACTGGAATGTGTGTGTCGCGCGGGGGGAGGGGAGGGGCGTCGACAAGCGGCCACCAGCCGGGACCCCGGGCGAAGGCTAACCTAAAGCTAAGACCCTCAAAACTTCCAAGCAGGTGCAGGGAGAGCGCGTGGGCACCGAGCCCGCGTCGGGGAAGGCGGTTCCGGGTTAGTGGAGGGAGGCAGGAAGCTCCTAGGGCGAGCGGGCTCCAGCCAGCGAAAACAGCCTCTCGTGCTCACCTCTGCCGAAGTCCGTGCGCGGCGCTTCCTCCACAGGCCTGACGAACCCCGCAAAATCCGGAGCGCTCCAGCAGCCGGTAGCTTCCCGGGATCCGGCTTTTGTCCCGGCCCAGCCGGGCTTCTCCCCGCCCCCATCAGCTCGCGGCGAGAACGGCCCCGCGATTGGCCACACGCGTTCCCTAGCCTGAGCGCCAGAGCTCCTCCCAATTCGCTGCCGCCTTGGCCCCGCCCCACGAGGGCGGGCCCGGGGGCCTGCTGGGATTTGTAGTCCCACTGGCCCGTCCACCGCCTCTTAGGAGCCGGCGGGGCCGGGGCGGGGCCCCGAGTGGGGAGATGGGCCGGGCTAGGCTGGGAGGAGAACGTGTGGTGCTGGGGGCTGTGGCCTGATCGCTTGAGGGGCTGGACAGATTGCCACTCGGGGAGTTGGGGAAGGGGAGGATGGGATTAGCCCAACTGGCTGCAACGCAGCTTTGGGACCTGGAGTACCTTTGCTCCCTCCCTTGGGAGAAACGGAAGTCTGCATCTGGGCCGCACCGAACCCGATTGCTTAGACAGTCTCCTTAAGCAGCAGTGGCTGGCAGGCCGCTTTCTATTAGCACGTGGCGCCTGTCCCCTCCCTGGACTCTCCCCACTGGGCCGATGGGGCAAGGCTGAGCCGAGGCTAACAGAGCATACTTCCCAGTGTGGGATAGGGCAGGGGCCGCGGTAAGCAAGTGGGGCTAGGAGGGTGCAGGCACAGCGCTGTCCGTCCCACTCACCTGCTCGCTTCAGCACGGATCAGGGCGGAGCTAGGAATTCAATGCGAGATTCCAGCGCAGGGCTGGAGCCATCCCAGACAGTCTCTTGCTCCCACCAACCCCAGGCTTAGACACTGGAATGAATGAATTGGTGTCTCCCGCTTCTCCATTACCTGAGACAGATCGAATTTTCCAAACCAAAAACTGGGACATCCAGTCTGACAGGTGCTGGTGAACTTGTGGGGCAGAATATGTGAAATCAGTCCTGGAAAGCAGGACATGTATTTACCACTCGGACATGCTGCAGCCTCCCTCCCTACCTGCACCCCAACCCTGTAGGTCCGGAGCTGCTCCCTAAGCCTAACAGCTGTCTAGCTCCAGGAAGGAGGCCAGAAGCATCCACTAACCGGCTCAGGCGAAGAGGTCAGCCCAGAATGCAGGGAAGCAGCAGGCCTGTGCCCCTGCCAAGGGGCATACTCACACTGCAACAGTGTTGCGACACTTGCAGACAAAATCTTCTCCAAGACTCCCTCCCCCGATCCTGTTGCTGCCAGGAGTAAGGTAACTGAACTTGCTACTCATGCCTGAATCACGTGTTCCCTGATGATGTCACTTTCTGGTCCCTTCCCTCCCATTCATCTTTCTGAAATAGCAGTTTCTTATCACCTCTCTTCTCTTGTCCTAAAATGGGGGTGGCCAGGCGTGGTGGCGCACACCTGTAATCCCAGCACTTTGGAAGGCCAAGGTGGGGGATTACTTGAGGTCAGGAGTTCAAGACCAATAAGGCAAAACCCCATCTCTACAAAAAATACAAAAATTAGCCAGGCATGGTGGCACACGCCTATAAATCCCAGCTACTCTTGAGGTTGAGGCACGAGAATCGCTTAAACCCGGGAGGTGGAGGTTGTAGTGAGGCGAGATTGCATCACTGCACTCCAACCTGGGCAACAGAGAGATATTCTATCTCAAAAAAAAAAAAAAAAAAAAAAGATACACTCCAGGCAAGGCATGCTGTCTCATGCCTATAATCCCAGAATTTTGGAAGGCCAAGTCAGGCAGATTGCTAGAGCCCAGAAGTTCAAGTACAGCCTGGGTAACATGGTAAGAGCCCCCACCACCACCACCAAATCTCTACAAAAAATAAAAAGACCGGGCTTGGTGATTCACACGCCTGTAATCCCAGCACTTTGGGAGGTCTAGGTGGGCAGATCACCTGAGTTCGAGGTCAGGAGTTCGAGACCAGCCTGGCCAACCTGGTGAAACCCTGTTTCTACTAAAAATAGAAAAAATTAGCTGGGCGTGGTGGCGGGTGCCTGTAATCCCAGCTACCCAGGAGGCTGAGGCAGGAGAATCACTTGAACCCAGGAGGCGGAGGTTGCAGTGAGCCGAGATCGCACCAGTGCACTCCAGCGGAGGCAACAAGACCAAAACTCCATCTCAAGGCAAAAAAAAAAAAAAAAAAATTAGCTGGGTGCTGTGGCAGGTGCCTGTAATCTCAGCTACTTGGGAGGCTGAGGCAGGAGAATTGCTTGAACCCAGGAGGCAGAGGTTGCAGTGAGCAGAGATCGTGCCATTGCACTCCAGCCTGGGCCACAGAGTGAGACTCCGTCTCAAAACAAAACAAAACAAACAAACAAAAATAAACAAAAATTAGCAGGGCATGGTGTTGCACACCTGTAGGCCCAGCTACTTGGGAGACCGAGGTGGAAGGATCACTTGAGTCCAGGAGATCAAGGCTGCAGTGAGCTGAGATTGTGCACTCCAGCCTGGGCGACAGGGTGTGACCCTGTCTCAGAAAAAAAAAAAAAAAAGAAAAAAGAAGAAAAAGAAAAGAAAAGAAAGAAGGAAAGAAGGAAATACTCCTGGGAGGCCAGGTGCATAGGCTCAGGCCTGTAATCCCATCACTTTGAGAGGCCAAGGAGGGCTTGAGCCCAGGAGTTCCAACCCAGCCTGGGCAATACAGTGAGTCTACGTCACTACAAAAAATAAAGAATTAGCTGGGCAGCCGGGCATGCTGGCTTACGCCTATAATCCTAGCACTTTGGCAGGCCAAGGTGGGAGAATCACTTGCGTCCAGGAGTTCAAAACCAGCCTGGGCAACATAGTGAGTCACTGTCTCAAAAAAAAAAAAAAAAAAAATTAGGCATGGTGTCACACACCTGTAGTCCAAGCTACTCAGGAGGCAGAGGTGAGAGAGTCACTTGAGCCCAGGAGGTCAAAGATGCAGTGAACTGGGTGGGCGCAGTGGCTCAAGCCTGTAATCCCAGCACTTTGGGAGGCTGAGGCAGGCGGATCACTTGAGGCCAGGAGTTCGAGACCAGCCTGGCCAACATGGCGAAACCCATCTCTACTAAAAATACAAAAAATTAGCTGGATGTGGTGACACATGCCTGTAATCCCAGTTACTCGGGAGGTTGGCTGGGTGCAGTGGCTCACGCCTATAATCCCAACACTTGGGGAGGCCGAGGCGGGCGGATCACAAGGTCAGGAGATTGAGAACATCCTGACTAACAAAGTGAAACCCGATCTCTACGAGAAATACAAAAAAAATAGCCGGGCATGGTGGCACGTGCCTGTAGTCCCAGCTACTCAGGAGGCTGAGGCAGGAGAATCGTTTGAACCCGGGAGGCAGAGGTTGCAGTGAGCCGAGATTACGCCACTGCACTCCAGCCTGAGTGACAGAGCGAGACAAAAAAAAAAAAAGGATGCAGTCAGCCGTGACTGCACCACTGAACACCAGCCTGGGTGACAGAGTGAGACCCTGTCTGAGAAAAAAAAAAAGACAGATACACTCCTGGGGAAATGGTCATCCAGGAGGGACATAAAATATAATAAACTCTTTGAAGGTCAATTTGGTAATATCAATAAACATTTTAAATTCACTTGCCCTTTGGTCCAGTAATTCCATTTCTAATAATTTATCCTTCAGATATATTTGCATATGTGCATGTGAAGATAGGGATCTTTGTCTACTTTCTTCATTGCTGTATTTCTAGCAGTTTAAATAGGGACTGGTTACATAGTAAGTACTCAATAAATGTTTGCTGAATGATTGTCCTCCATTTAGGTGTTGCTAGGCCTAAGTTTGGCTATTCCTGGGCAGGAACAACAAAAAATAACTGTCCAGGGAGTGAGGGAGGAGAGGTGCTGGCCAGAGGGCCCATGAGCCAGCCACTGAGGTTTTCCAGTTCACTCAGTGGTCTCACACCAGGTCTCTGCCCCCAACCCCCAGCCTCCTCAAGTAAGACTCTCTCGTTACCCCACCACACACCCACAGAGGTTCATCTGCCTTGAATTAATCAATCTAGAACCCATCTTCTCATCATTCTATTTTCTAACTTAAAAGCTCTAAACCAGGCTGGGTGCAGTGGCTCACGCCTGTAATCCCAACACTTTGGGAGGCCAAGGCGGGTGGACTGCCTGAGCTCAGGAGTTCAAAACCAGTCTGGCTAACGTGGCAAAACCCCCATCTCTACAAAAAATAAAATAAAAGCTCTAAACTCTTTTGATTTTCCCATTTGAATCACCTCCCTCCTTTTCTAGACTGGACTAGAGGACAGGTCCCTATCAGAATACAGAGGGTTATAGGCACCGTCTCCACACCCAGGTTTTGGGCATTCTACCTGGGTTCCAGAAGCCTAAAACTGGCTAAGGACTTCCTCCTAGATTTGGACCAATTTTAGTTAATATTTATTGAGCACCTACTATGTGAAAGGCGTACTACTCACAGCAGCCACTTGAGCTAACTGTTTTCATCATTTTGCCTATGATCAACTGACCTAATGATCTTCAGATTCCAAGTCCTTGGGCCTGTACCCTGCAACCTGCTGCAGGTGAGTAAGAGGGAAAGATCCTATCCAGTGGGTCTCCTTCATCTGACTGTAAGCAACCCAAGGCCTAGGAGAGTGCCTTGTTCATTTTGGCATCCCCAGTGCCTGGCATGGGACTGGGCACATATTAAGCATTCACTGTAAACATGACTAAAAAAAGGCTCTTTGGCCAGGCGCGGTGGCTCATGCTTGTAATCCCAGCACTTTGGGAGGCCGAGGCGGGCGGATCACGAGGTCAGGAGATCGAGACCACGGTGAAACCCCGTCTCTACTAAAAATACAAAAAATTAGCCGGGCATGGTGGCGGGCGCCTGTAGTCCCCAGCTACTCGGAGAGGCTGAGGCAGGAGAATGGCGTGAACCCGGGAGGCGGAGCTTGCAGTGAGCCAAGATCGCGCCACTGCACTCCAACCTGGGTGACAAAGCGAGACTCTGTCTCAAAAAAAAAAAAAAAAAAAAAAAGGCTCTTATAATATGTGAATGAAAGAAAGCAATTGTAGGGGAAGGGTAGGGAGAGGAGGGAGGAGATGCAGCCTGGAGAAGGGTCTACCTAAGTGTCCAGTTCTCCTATTTTTTTTTTTTTTTTTGAGATGGAGTCTCACCCCATCGCCCAGGCTGGAGTGCAATGGCGTGATCTTGGCTTACTTCAACCTCCACCTCCCGGGTTCAAACGATTCTCCTGCCTCAGCCTCCTGAGTAGTGGGATTACAGGTGCCTGTCACCCTGCCCAGCTAATTTTTCTATTTTTAATAGAGACGAGATTTCGCCACGTTGGCCAGGCTGGTCTTTAACTCCAGACCTCATGATCCGCCTGCCTCGTCCTCCCAAAGTGCTGGGATTACAGGCGTGAGCCACCACGCCCGGCCCAGTTCTACTATTTTTTTCTTTCTTTCTATTTATTTATCTATTTATTTATTTATTGAGACTGAGTCTCGCTCTGTCACCCAAGCTAGAGTGCAGTGGAGTGATCTCGGCTCACTACAACCTCCGCCTCCTGGGTTCAAGCGATTCTCCTGTCTCGCCCTCCTGAGTAGCTGGGACTACAGGCACGTGCCACCACACCCGGCTGATTTTTTTTTTTTATTTTTAGTAGAGACGGGGTTTCACCATGTTAGCCAGGATGGTCTCGATCTCCTGACCTCATGATCCGCCTGCCTCAGCCTCCCAAAGTGCTAGGATTACAGTCGTGAGCCACCGTGCCCGGCTACTATTTTTTTCAAATGCATTTTCTGTTTATGTAGAGTATCCGGTTCTAAACCAACCTCTCTCCTTGTAACAGCCCAAGACAGGAGCTTCCAGCAAAGCCCCATCATCATCCACCCTGTGAAGAGCCAAGGATTCTAACTTCCGCACCACTCACTTTTGCCCAGTACTGACCAACCTTTCATGAGAGCTAAGGGCCTGTGTGTCCTGGGGAAGGCTCTCCAGGGAGATGCAGCCAGGGCCCCTCTCTGTAACCTGACAGAGGCTGCCTGCCACCAGGGAAGCTGGAGGGATGGCCAGTTCCACTCCTGGGCAGCAGTTATCTCTCTGGGGATGCAGCATCTGTGCTCAGGGAATAAAGTTTCTCCATGCAGCCTAAACAGGTCCAGGCTGGCCCCTTCCCAGAGTCACCCCTACTCCATTCTGACTCCTCTCAAAAACTGCCACTGCCTCCTCCCCACCAGGTATGTTCCTATAAAATTCCCTCCTCTTTCAGGAAGAACCTGTGCAGCCTCTCCCACACGCATAAATCACTTACCTTTGACTTTTACATATGACACGTTTGACCTTATCTCTGAATGAGTTTACTATTATTATTATTATTTTGAGATGGAGTTTCGCTCTTTTGCCCAGGCTGGAGTGAAGTGGTGCAATCTCCACTCACTGCAACCTCTGCCTTCCGGGTTCAAGCGATTCTCCTGCCTCAGCCTCCCGAGCAGCTAGGATTACAGGCACCTGCCACCACGCGGGGTGGTGGAGGTTCAGTGAGCTGAGATCCTGCAACTGCACTCCACCCTGGGCGACAGAGCGAAACTCTGTCTCAAAATAAATAAATAAATAAAAGGAGTCTTCTGGCCGGGCATGATGGTTCATGCCTGTAATCCCAGCATTTTGGGAAGCCAAGGCAGGAGGACTGCCTGAGCTCAAGAGTTCAAGACCAGCCTGGGAAACATTGCAAAACACCTTCTCTACCAAAAAAAAAAAAAAAAAAACACCCCAAAATTAGCAGGGTGTGATGGCATACACCTGTAGTTCCAGCTACTGGGGAGGCTGAGGAGGGAGGATTGCTTGAGTCCAGGAGGGCAGAGGTTGCAGTGAGCCGAGATTGTGCCACTGCACTCCAGCCTTTATTTAGACACCCTGTCTAAATAAATAAATAAATAATAAATAAATAAATAAAAGTAATCTTCTGACTGTTGTGTTGAGAAGGAAGTGGGGGAGGGGAGGCCAAGGAGACCCACTTAGAAGGATGTTGAAGTAATCCAGGAGAGAGATGATGAGGGCTCACAGTGAAGGCAGTAGTTACCTGGAGAGGGAGCTGTGAGTGGGGAGGGGCCTCTCACAGGACCCCCTGCTAGCAATATGCTTCTTGATTTACCTGTGTGATGACTACATGGGTGTACTTTTTTTTTTTGAGAGAGACAGTATTGTTCTGTCGCCCAGGCTGGAGTGCAGTGGCGTGATAATGGCTCACTGCAACCTCTGCCTCTCGGGTTCAAGTGATTCTCCTGCCTCGGCCTCTGGTACAGCTGGGATTACAGGTGTGTGCCACCACACCAGGCTACTTTTTGTATTTTTGGTAGAGATGGGGCTTCACCATGTTGGCCAGCCTGGTCTTAAACTCCCGACTCGAGGTGATCTGCCTGCCTTGGCCTCCCAAAGTGCTGGGATTACAGGAGTGAGCCACCACGCCCGGCCAGACATGTATGTTTATTTACTTATGTTCTATTTCACAATAAAAGAAGAAATAAAGCAATAACATGAGGAACACAGCTATAAATGGCTGGGACACACTGGAATCCAATTCTAGCACTCTTTATCCTGCTAATCGAACCCAAGGAATAGGCCCCAACCCAGCTCACTTATATCCTTGTGCTGTAGCCTGGAGCAAACCTTGTCATTTCTCTCAGCCTCAGAGTTTCTCATCTGTGAAACCAGGAAACTACTGACTGGCTCTTTACTTCACTAAGGTGTTGTCAAGCTCACAGTGCTTTATAAACTGCCGAAAAGCACACATTATGATTGGTATTTTATTGGTTTTTGTTTTGTTTTGTTTTTTCGAGACGAAATCTCATTCTTGTCCCCCAGGCTGAAGTGCAATGGCACAATCTTGGCTCACTGCAACCTCCACCTCCCGGGTTCAAGCGATTCTCGTGCCTCAGCCTCCCGAGTAGCTGGGATTACAGGTGCCTGCCACCACATCCGGCTAATTTTTGTATTTTTAGTAGAGACAGGGTTTCACCACGTTGTCCAGGCTGGTCTTGAACTCCTGACCTCAGGTGATCCACCCGCCTCGGCCTCCCAAAGTGCTGGGATTACAGGTGTAAGCCACCACGACGGGCCTTATTGTGTTTTTAAAACAGCTTTCTTAATATATAATGAATGTACAATAAACTGCACATAAAGTGTACAATTTGATGAGGTTTTTGGTTTTTTTTTGAGACGGAGTTTCACTGTTGTTGCCCAGGCTGGAGTGCAATGGCGCGATCTTGGCTCATTACAACCCGCCTCCCGGGTTCAAGTGATTCTCCTGCCTCAGCCTCCCGAGTAACTGGGATTCCAGGCATGTGCCATCACGCCCAGCTAATTTTGTATTTTTAGTAGAGACGGGGTTTCTCCATGTTGGTCAGGTTGGTCTTGAACTCCCGACCTCAGGTGATCCGCCCACCTCAGCCTCCCAAAGTGCTAGGATTACAGGCTTGAGCCACCACGTCTGGCCAATTTGATGAGTTTTAATACATGTATATACCTGTGAAACAATTACCACAACCAAGATAATGAACATATTCCTCATCTCCATGAGTTTCCCTGTACTCCTTTGTAATCTACCCCCCACTTCCCTACTGCCATGTTCCTGGCAGTTAGTCTGCATTTTCTAGAATTTTATTTTATTTGAGATGTGATCTCACTATGTTGCTCAGGCTGGAGTGCAGTGGCCTGATCATAGCTCAACCATGTTAGCCAGGATGGTCTTGATCTGCCCGCCTCGGCCTTCCAAAGTGCTGGGATTACAGGTGTGAGCTACCGCACCCGGCCACATTTAAATATTTCAAGTTAATTTTTGTATATGGTATGAGGTAAGGGTCAAGGTTTAAGGGTCAAGGTTTAGACTAGGTGCAGTGGCTCATGCCTGTAATCACAGCACTTTGGGAGGCTAAGGTGGGTGGATTACCTGAGGTCAGAAGTTCGAGATTAGCCTGGCTAACACGGTGAAACCCTGTCTCTACCAAAAATATGAAAATTAGCCGGGCATGGTGGCGCACACCTGTAGTCCCTGCTGCTTGGGAGGCTGAGGCAGAAGAATCACTTGAACCTGGGAGGCAGAGGTGGCAGTGAGCTGAGATCACGCCACTGCACTCCAGCCTGGGTGAAAGAGTGAGACTCCATCTCAAAAAAAAAAACTCAATATTTATATTTGGACAGGCATAGTGGCTCACATCCATAATCCTGGCACTTTGAGAGGCCGAAATGGGAGGATTGCTTGAGTTCAGGAGTTCAAAACCAGCCTGGGCAACATGGCAAAACCCCGTCTCTACCAAAACAACACAAAAATTAGCTGGGTGTGGTGGTGCACGTCTGTAGCCCCAGCTACTCAGGAGGCTGAGGTGGGAGGGTGGCCTGAGCCCAGAAAGCAGAGGTTGCAGTGAGTCAAGATCTCACTACTGCACTCCAGCCTGGGGGACAAGGCCAACTCTCTCTCAAAAAATAAAAATAAAAATTAATTAAATAAATATTTACATTAAAATATTTCCAGTTGATTTTTGTACATAGTGTGAGGTAAGGATCAAAGTTTTTTATTTTGGGTTTTGTTTTTCCATATAGCTATCCAATTGCTTCAGCACACATTTGTGGAAAAGATTATCCTTTCTCCATTGAATCTCTTTGGCAACTTCATTTAAAATCAATTGATCATATATGTGTGGATCTATTTCTGTTCCATTAATCCATATATATTTATATATTTATGCTAATACCATTACCGTAGCTTTAAAATAAGTCTTGAAATCATAGAATGTAAGTTCTCTTTTGTTCTTCTTTTTCAAAATGGTTTTGGCTATTTTAGGTCTTTTGCATTTCCACATAAATTTTAAAATCAGATTGTTAATTACTGAAAAAAAAAGGCTGCTGGGGCCGGGCACAGTGGCTCACGCCTGTAATCCCAGCACTTTGAAAAGAGGCTAAGGCGGGCAGATCACCTGAGGTCAGGAGTTCGAGACCAGCCTGGCCAACATGGTGAAACCTCATCTCTACTAAAAATACAAAAAATTAGCTGGGCATGGTGGTGTGCACCTGTAATCCCAGCTACTCAGGAGGCTAAGGCAGGAGAATAGCTTGAAACCGGGAGGCGGAGATTGCAGTGAGCCGAGATCACATCACCGCACTCCAGCCTGGGTGACAGAGCGAGACTCCACCTTAAAAAAAAAAAAAAAAAAGCTGCTGGAATTCTGATTGGGACTGCACTGAATCTATAGATCTCTTCCTTGCAGGAGGTTTTTTTTCTGATTAATCCTAGTTGCTCCAGCAACAGTCCTCAACTCATCAATGAGCCCACCTTAACCTAGAACAGGACCAGTTTCACTGCAGGTCCTTAAACCTGTTGCTGCTCCTTAAACACCCTGTGAATGTACACACCTCCAGCCTTTGCACATGTTATTTCCTTTTTTTTTTTTTTTTTTTTTGAGACAGGGTCTTGCTTTGTTACACAGGCTACAATGCAGTGGCCCAAACATGGCTCACTGCAGCCTCGACATCCCAGGCTCAAGCGATCCTCCTGCCTCAGCTTCCTGAGTAGCTGGGACTACAGGCACACACCACCACACCCAGCTCACTTTCGTATTTGTGGTAGAGACAGGGCTTCGCCATGTTGCCCAGACTGGTCTCGAACGCCTGAGCTCAAGCGATCCTCCCACCTCAGTCTCCAAAGTACTGGGATTACAGGCATGAGCCACCACACCTAGCTCTCATTCTCCACTTACGTCTACTGGGCTCCACCCTACTCACCCTCAGCTCAAATGTTACCCCTCTATGAAGATGTCTCTAACTCATCCCAGACCCTGGCTGAATCATTCATTTGCCTGGGTTTCACACCACTTTGTCCTCATCTCCCTCACAGGCGCACAGAACTTTTAATTACTAGTTAATATCACTTTAAGTGGCCATTACTTGTTTATACATCTTTCTCCCCTATTAGATAGAACTCCTTCAAGCAGGGACCATATTATTTCTTATCTTTTGAATTAAACCTTTTGAGATAATCATAGGTTCATATGCAGTTCATAAGAAATAAATACAAAAGAGATCCCATGTACCCTTTTCCCAGTCTCTCCCAATGGTAACATCTTTAAAAACTTTAGTACAATAACACAACCAGAAAATTGACACTGATACAATCCACTGATCTTACTCAAATATCCCCAGTTTTACATGTATGCCGTGTGTGTGTGTGTGTGTGTGTGTGTGTGCATTTGTAGTTAAGGACATACTTTTTACTATTTGAACAATGACATTAGGACGTTTTGGAAGTAACGCAGTAAAGGCAGTTAAGCAAGCTACTTAGGGTATCGTTGGAGCCCAGAAGCACCTAGTCCACTTTTGGAGGAGTGGTGATGGTGAGGGAATGGGGAAGGACGTCAGAATATGCTTTGGTCAAGGCCCGCTACTAGTAGCTGCTCAAATAACTGCGTTAAATTATGTTGAACCCAACGCTATTTTCCATGTTTTCTTATGTAAATCCTCGCATCCCTGAGTGTTCCATTATTTTCATATTTATTTGGCAGGTGGAACATTCGAGGCTGGGAGCCCTTACATGCCCCGCGAGAGGTCACGCAGTTAGGAAGTGACAGGAGTGAAGTCAGCCCAAGTCCGCTGTCTCCAAGCCCAGTGCTCTCTCCCCCTAATGGCGGTACGCGGGGCACATATCCGTACCACGTATGCCTTATCCCTATTCGGAACTTTGCCTCCAACCCTCTTCCTGTTTTCTTGGCTGTCTTACAAGGGAGCCTTTTCAGGCAGCAACTCCAGAGAGAACCGACGGAGCGTGCAACAGCAAACACTAACTAGACCAGCCGACAGCCACGCGTTCATCACTCCCTGGCCCAGTGCGCGGCAGAACTGGCGCAAGCGCACGCCGGCAGGTTGTACTCAGAATCCGGGCCCTTGCCAGACAGGGGCGGAACCGGAAGTCGCTGTACATCTCATGGTTGCTAAGAAACGGAGCTTCCACAAACCGGATAGAGGTTCTCCAGCTTTTCTTCGATTGTCTCTGCTTTAGCGTCTCTAAATCCAGTCACCATGTCGGACCCCGAAGGCGAGACCTTACGAAGCACCTTTCCCTCTTATATGGCCGAAGGCGAGCGGCTCTACCTGTGCGGGGAATTTTCTAAAGCCGCGCAGAGCTTCAGCAACGTGAGTCGAGCTCTGAACCTATCCATCACCCCATCACCTGTCACTTTTTTTTTTTTTTTTGAGACGGAGTTTCGCTCTTGTTGCCTAGGCTGGAGTGCAATGGCACGATCTCGGCTCGCCGCAACCTCCGCCTCCCGAGTTCAAGCGATTCTCCTGCCTCCACCTCCCAACTAGCTGGGACTACAGGCGCGCGCCACCATGCCCGGCTAATTATTTTGTCTTTTTAGTAGAGATGGGAGTTTCACTGTGTTGGCCAGGCTGGTCTCGAACTCCTGACCTGGTGATCCACCCGCTTCGGCCTCCCAAAGTGTTGGGATTACAGGCGTGAGCCACTGCGCCTGCCCCCTGCCCTCATCTTTTGATTGCAGATAACACTGAGGTCTTGATGATGCCTGGAGGACCCTGTTGTTTCTATTATTCACTGATTTTTGATGGACACACTGCTGTCACAGATAAGCCCTGTGCTTGGCCATTTTCTACCAATTCCCACTTGCGACCTCCATTCTCTGCGTTAACAGTGACCTTTTCCTCTACTTTTACTTAAATGTTTCATGATTAACCGGCCTCCTTCCACAGAGCACCCTTACCTTCCCATCATTTGCTGGCAGATTGGATGGGAGGTTGCATGCAGAAGCCGCAATGTCTCCAGCACACCGTTGCTTATAAAAGGTGGCCAGTAAGCAACATATGATTATTATTATCAATTTTGAGATGAAATTTTGCTATGTCGCCCAGGCTGGAGTGCAGTGGCGAGATCTCAGCTCACTGCAACCTCTGCCTCCCCAGGTTCAAGCGATTTTCCTGCCTCAGCCTAGGGAGTAGTTGGGATTACAGGCATGTGCCACCACGCCTGGCTAATTTTTGTATTCTTAGTAGAGACAGGGTTTCACCATGTTGGCCAGGCTGGTGTCGAACTCCTGACCTCAAGTGATACGCCTGCCTTGGCCCCTCAAAGTGCTGGGCTTACAGAGGTGAGCTGCCGCACCAACCAGCAACATTATTATAGTAACCCTAGTATAAATTGCATCATCTCACCCTAGGGGGATTTGGTGCTGGTTTTTGTTGTTGTTGTTGTTGTTTTGGAGACGTAGTCTTGCTCTGTCTCCAGGCTGGAGTGCAATGGTGTGATCTTGGCTCACTGCAACCTCCACCTCCTGGATTCAAGTGAGTCTCCTGCCTCAGCCCCAGGCACATTGCTAAGCATACTGGATTTTTGTTGTTGTTAAGATGGAGTTTTGCTCTTCTTGTCCACGCTGGAGTGCAGTGGCACAATCTCGGCTCACCCCAACCTCCACCTCCCAGGTTCAAGCGATTCTCCTGCCTCAGCCTTCCGAGTAGCTGGGATTCCAGGCATGCGCCACCATGCTCGGCTAATTTTGTATTTTTAGTAGAGACGGGGTTTTTCCATGTTGGTCAGGCTGGTCTTGAACTCCCCACCTCAGGTGATCCCCCCCACCTCAGCCTCCCAAAGTGCTGGGATTACGGGTGTGAACCACCCCGCCCAGTGCATACTCAATTTTATAGATTAGGAAATATACAGAAGTTGAGCAACATGCCCAAGGTCACTGAACTAGCAAGTGGTAGAGGAAGGATTCAAAGCCGGGCTCAGACTCCAATGCTGACGTGCTAACCACCAGACTACACATCTGACATCTGCATAAGAGAACTGTTTTTTTTTTTTGTTTTGTTTTTGTTTTTTCAGAGACAGGATCTTGTTCTATCTCCCAAGCTGGAATGTGGTGGCACAATCACAGCTCAATACAGCTTCAAACTCCTGAGCTCAAGTGATCCTCCCACCGTAGTGTTCCAAGTAGCTGGAGCTACAGGCTTACACCACCATGCCTGGCTAATTTTTTCTTTTCTTTTTTTTTTTTTTTTTTTGTAGAGATAGGTGTTTTGCTATGTTGCCCTGATTGGTATTGAACACTTGAGCTCAAGTAATACTCCCGCTTTGGCCTCACAAAGTGCTAGAATTACAGGTATGAGCTACAGTGCCCTAAAAAGATGTTTTTATGACCATTTCTTTTGCTCCAAATTGCCCACTTCTTATTCTAGATGGAGTGGTAGGATAACCCTGTAGTCTCGAGACTTCCTGTAAGATCAAGCTTCTCAATAGCTCCCCAGAGTCGTTTGTCCCATTCAGTCACCAACCATACCCTAAAACCAGAAATGATGACCAGATAAGTGAACAGTTGAGGTCGGGAGCCCTGTCCCCACTTATTCTCCTCCTGCTGGATCATGTCCCATCCTGAAGTACCCCCCAGCAGTGAAAAAAGAACACCCTGAGGGAAGGGTAGCCTTGGATGAGAAGCAGTCACTTTCCAGAAAGACAGTAGCTACTTCCCCTTCTTAGAAAAGTAGGAAGGTCCTAGAAAGGGGTGGGTACCAGGAGACAGAGGGTTGCAGTGAGCCAAGATCGTGCCATTGCACTCTAGCCTGGGCAACAAGAGTGAAACTCCGTCTAACAAAAAAAAAAAAAAAAAAAAAAAGACCAGGCCAGGTGGCTCATGCCTGTAATCCCAGCACTTTGGGAGGCCAAGGCAGGTGGATCACCTGAGGTCAGGTGTTCGAGACCAGCCTGGCTAACATGGTGAAACCCCATTTCTACTAAAAATACAAAAAATCTACTGGACGTGGTGGCGAGTGCCTGTGATCCCAGCTACTCCGGAGGCTGAGGCAGGAGAATCGCTTGAACCCGGGAGGCGGAGGTTGCAGTGAGCCGAGATCATGCCATTGCACTCCAGCTTTGGTAACAAGAGCAAAACGCCATCTCAACAAAAAAAAATTAGCCAGGTGTGGTGGCGGGCGCCTGTAGTCCCAGGTACTCAGGAGGCTGAAGCAGGAGAATTGCTTCAACCCGGGACTCGGAGGTTGCAGTGAGCAGAGATTGTGCCACTGCACTCCAGCCTGGGTGACAGAGTGAGACTCTATCTCAAAAAAGAAAAAGGGAGGTGGGTACAGTTAGATGCCTCAGGAAGGACAGTACCACCACAGACTATGGTAATCATCTCACACAGAAGAGAGGGCACTGGGAGTGGGGATATTGCCCTCAACCCCACTTTAGGATCAAAATCACAGTTTCATTTTCCTGGCATTATCTTTTTTTTCTTTCTATTTTTTTCATTTTTCTCCTTCCTTCCTTCCTTCCTTCCTTCCTTCCTTCCTTCCTTCTTTCTTTCTTCTTTCTTTCTTTTCTTTTTTTTTTTTTTTGAGACAGGGTCTCACTCCATCACCCAGGCTGGAGTGCAGTGGCATGATCTCAGCTCACTGCAACCTCTGCCTCCCAGGTTCAAGCGATTCTCTTGCCTCAGACTCCCAAGTAGCTGGGATTACAGGTGCTCACCACCATGTCTGGCTAATTTTTGTATTTTTAGTAGAAATGGGTTTCACCACGTTGGCCAGGCTGGTCTCAAACTCCTGACTTCAAGTGACCCATCCACCTTGGCCTCCCAAAGTTCTGGGATTACAGGTGTGAGCCACTGCACCTGGCCTCTTTTTGTTTTGTTTTGTTTTCTGAGACAGAGTCTCATTCTGTCACCCAGGCTGAAGTGCAGCAGTGTGGTCATGGCTTACTGCAGCCTCGACCTCTCCAGGTTCAAGCAATCCTCCCATCTCAGCCTCCTGAGTAGCTGGGACTACAATCATGGACCACCATGCCCAGCAAATTTTTTTGCATTTTGTAGAGACAGGGTTTTGCCATGTTGCCCAGGCTGGTCTCAAACTCTTGGGCTCAAGCGTTCCGCCCACCTCGACCTGCCAAAGTGCTGGGATTACAGGTGTGAGCCACCACTCCCAGCCTTTTCCTGGTATTTTCTTTTTTTTTTTTTTTTTTTTTTTTTGAGACGGAGTCTTGCTCTGTCTCCCAGGCGGGAGTGCAATGGCGCGATCTCGGCTCACTGCAAGCTCCGCCTCCCGGGTTCATGCCATTCTTCTGCCTCAGCCTCCCGAGTAGCTGGGACTACAGGCACCTGCCAACACGTCCAGCTAATTTTTTGTATTTTTAGTAAAGATGGGGTTTCACTGTGTTAGCCAGGATGGTCTCGATCTCCTGACCTCGTGATCCGCCCACCTCGGCCTCCCAAAGTGCTGGGATTACAGGCTTGAGCCACCGCGCCCGGCCGGTATTTTCATCTTAATCCCTGGATATAGTGATTAGTTCTTGATTAGCTACATAAAAAGAGAAGGCTACTGGAGTGGTTAACCCACGTGGCAGATTGTCCTCAAGTCCACTTCAGAATGCTTAGCCTTTGAAATTTGCTTTGAGTATGATGTGTTGCCATTTCAGGTTTGTAGTTGAGTTTGGTGTGCACAAAATACCCTATAGTTCTATTGCCTGAGGGGACTGGGGGGCTCTCAGACATTGGTGGAAAGTCAGCGTATCCACAGAGTAACATATTCCTACTCTTCAGCCAGTGGCTTCCACAATAGCCATGATTTGACCTTGTTCAAGGTGAGCCGTATGCAGATAATCAAGTTGACTGAGCGCAGATTGGAGTTGTTCTACTTAGGAGCCAGAGGCCTATGTGCTGGCCTGAAGAATCCCCTTGAACCTCTGCAGGAGGGTTTGGGCTGCCCTTCCCACTCCAGCTTCTACCTTGCTCTTCATGCTGGCTGTCAACCTGACTGGTTTCTTTGTTAGGCTCTTTACCTTCAGGATGGAGACAAGAATTGCCTGGTTGCTCGCTCAAAGTGCTTCCTGAAGATGGGAGACTTGGAGAGATCCCTGAAGGATGCTGAGGCTTCGCTCCAGAGTGACCCAGCTTTCTGTAAGGTGACTGCATGGGCGGGAGGACTCGATCCTGCCATTGCCTATAGCAACTTCTGGTTGCAAGTAGTTGTAACAAGTAGTTGTAACAAGTAGTTGTTACAAGTAGAACCAGCCAGACTGCCTAGTGTTTGATGCCATTTTCTCTTCCTAGGTCATTGCCTAAGTCCCTGCCCCCTGTATTCCAACCTTGACCTTCAACCCAGGACCCTTCTGTTCCACCACATGTGAGTCCTATGAGGCCTTATCTTTTCACATTGATTTGATTTCCTCCCATTCCAGGGGATTTTACAAAAGGCTGAGACACTGTACACCATGGGAGACTTTGAGTTTGCCTTGGTATTCTATCATCGAGGCTACAAGCTGAGGCCTGATCGGGAATTCAAAGTTGGCATTCAGAAAGCCCAGGAAGCCATCAACAACTCAGTGGGAAGTGAGTGACCACAGGGCCTATGCCCTTATCCAGGAAGGTCCTTGGAATCCTTAGGTTTAGAGGAAGGCTGAGGTACAGCAGATGAGCAGCCACCACCAGGCCCGCAGGGAGTCCTACACCTGGATTTGGCTGCTGCAGTGTTGTTGAGGATTAGCTGGGCGTGGTGGCGGGTGCCACCTGTCTGCTGGGAGGACCATTCCCTGACGCACACACTGATCTCTGAGCGCTGCAGCCTTGGGTTTTTCTAAAGGTCAGATTAGAAAGGCTGTTTCACTATATCCAGGGATTAAGATGAAAATACCAGGAAAAGGCTGGGAGTGGTGGCTCACACCTGTAATCCCAGCACTTCGGCAGGTCGAGGTGGGCGGAACACTTAAGCCCAAGAGTTTGAGACCAGCCTGGGCAACATGGCAAAACCCTGTCTCTGAAACAGATTATACTGTTTCAGAGTAGGCCTGTCTTTAGCCCGGTGTCAAAAGCTATAATGCGGTCCTGAGCCCAGCCTTCTGTAGTCCCTGGCTTCCTCCCTCACCAGACGCATACCAAGGGCTGGCCTTAGCCATCAGCATTATGGCAGGGCAAGAAGGGAAGCAAGTGAGAGCAAGTGAGAGCTTGCTCTCTCGGTGGCGGGGCCTGGAAATGGACAGTTTCCCCTGCATCCTTGGCCTCCCTTTGTTTGGAAATCTGGCTGCCATAGCCTTGGGCTAGCGGGGGCTGTTAGCTCCTAGGAGTTACACCAAACAGCCTGCACCATTTGCCTGCTAGGCTGTCTTAGGGCCAGCTTTGCCACAGCCTCCACCATCCCTCTGCCAAAGGCAGCCATTTCCACATAAAAATATGTGATAGGTCATGCCTGGGGGGCCTGGCCGACCTGAGCTCCAGCTTCTTTCCTTGCAGGTCCTTCTTCCATTAAACTGGAGAACAAAGGGGACCTCTCCTTCTTAAGCAAGCAGGCTGAGGTAAGGGCCCTGGTTCTGTGGTTGTATCCCTCCAAGGGAAGAGGCTGTGTGTGCCTGAGAAGGGGTCTTGGGAGCCTAGCTGCAACCCGACCAGTCATACTCCATGACTCTTGGCCCACAGAAAGGTCCTGGAGTTGGAGGAATCTAGGATCACAGACCCTAGGGCCATGGCTGGGTACACTCTGCTCCTTGCTGAAGCTCTGTTGGGTGTTGCTCCATTTTCTCAGAATATAAAAGCCCAGCAGAAGCCTCAGCCCATGAAACACCTCTTACACCCCACCAAGGGAGAGCCCAAGCGGAAGGGCTCACTGAAGAGTGAGAAGACTGTCCGCCAGCTTCTGGGGGAGCTCTACGTGGACAAAAAGTATTTGGAGAAGCTCCTATTGGATGAAGGTTTCGGACACTTTGTTGGCACGGGGCCTTGGGGGAAAGGAAATCTGGGTGGATGCTTCCTGCATGAGCTGAAGGCAGAACCTGTCATATAATATTAGCTGACATGTACCTATGGACAGGTTTTATTAGCATTCTCATTTTACAGATGAGGAAACTGAGGCACAGACCAACGGAAACTAAGGTCACATATAGGTAGGCAATGACATGGCTTATATTAGAATCCAGGAAGTCCAATTTTAGAGCAATGCTCCTAAGTGCTATGGTACCCTGGGAGGGAACAACAGAGATTTGGTCTCCTTTACCACCATAGTCCCTGAAGGGACATCCCCTTTGCCTTCAATCTTTACAATGGGCAAAGGAATCCAGCGGACAGGTGCTTAAACCCGAGGTTATTAGTTCTAGAATGCTCTGAAACATCATCTGGTCCAAGTTCTCCTTTCATAGATAAGGAAATAGAGACCCTGATTGGGAAAGAACTTTTATAAGTTGACAAACAAGTTCATGGTGGAGTCAACATCAGAACGCAGGCCTCTGACCTCCAGTCCAGTGCTCTTTCTTTTAAAGACAGAGTCTTGCTCTGTTGCCCAGGCTGGAGTGCAGTGAAGCAAACTCGGCTCACTGCTACCTCCACCTCCTGGGTTAAAGCGATTCTCCTGCCTCAGCCTCCCTAGTAGCTAGGACTATAGGTGCCCACCACCACATCCGGCTAATTTTTTGTATTTTTAGTAGAGATGGGGTTTCACCATGTTGGCCAGGCTGGTTTCGAACTCCTGACCTCAGGTGATCTGCCCACCTCGGCCTCCCAAAGTGCTGGGATTACAGGTGTGAGCCACTACACCTGGCCAGTCCAGTGCTCTTTCCACCACACTGCTGCCAGTGACAGGATGAAGGACAGAGGCCTGAGATGAACGTCTCACATCAACATGGGGATGGGAGTATTGCCATTAGATGATAAGCCTGAGCAGGGTCACCTGTGAATCAAATGCCTCTTCTCCAGAATTGGCTTCCCAAGGTCATATGTAGGGTTCCCTGTTCCGTGACACAGGAACAGCTTCACTGCTGGCACATCTCCTTAGCAACAGGCCTGAATGCCTCCTATTCTCCAGAGGACCTGCTGCGGAGGGAAGGGGTGGCTTGAATATTACCTCAAGTGACCTTGTAGCTTTGCTTCTGGCTGTAACCTCTGGCCAGGACTTGGGCACCCCCCTTCCAGCTCCCAGTGTGCACAGGCCCACTGGGCACCTGGGAAATCACTGGGCACTGGCAGCCTGGGCCAGATCGTGCATTTAGACTCAGTGTTATCTGAGGACACAGCTTGAACTGGGGAAGCCCCGAGGCTTCTCAGCGAGCCATCCACCAGCTGCCCCTTCTGGCCAGCTCCTCATGTCTTGCCATAAGGGGCCCATACCATGGAACTCCTGAAAGTGGGGCTCTGGCTGCATCCTGGCCTGGATAAACCCACTCTGCCACCATACGCACTCACATTCCTCTCTGTTTCAACAACTCCAAGCAGAGCTCTTCACAGAGGGCCCTGCAGCAGCTACCGGGAGGAAACAGGAGGCAAATCCCTTAGAGGCTTGTTCTCCTTGGCGCCTCCTCACACCCCTTCCCCACAGACCTGATCAAAGGCACCATGAAGGGTGGCCTGACTGTGGAGGACCTCATCATGACGGGCATCAACTACCTGGATACTCACAGCAACTTCTGGAGGCAGCAGAAGCCAATCTACGCCAGGGAGCGGGACCGGAAGCTGATGCAAGAGAAATGGCTGCGGGACCACAAACGCCGTCCCTCACAGACAGCCCATTACATCCTCAAGAGCCTGGAGGACATTGATATGTGTAGGTGTTGTTCTCAGAGGGTGGGGCAGGTGCCTCCAGTGCCGTATCAGGTGGGGAAGGAGCAACCAGGTGTCTGAGCCCCTGGTCTCTCTGACCTGCAGATGGTGTCTGCAGGAAGAGGAGTTACCCTGTCAGCTAAGAGGAGGCTGCCCTGGCCTCCACAGCACCCCTTTCCTTTCCCAGTGCTCACAAGTGGCAGTGCTGAAGGGAGTCTTCAGAAAGCTGAGAAAGTGCTGAAGAAGGTACTGGAATGGAACAAGGAAGAGGTACCCAACAAGGATGAACTGGTTGGAAACTTGTATAGCTGCATAGGGAATGCCCAGATTGAGCTGGGGCAGATGGAGGCAGCCCTGCAGAGCCACAGAAAGGACCTGGAGATCGCCAAGGAATAGTGAGTGCCCCAGGGGAGGCCACTGGCGTGAGCCTACAGAGGAGGACACCTGGGGCTATCTGAGGCCCTTGCCAGGGCTGCTGGTGGCTTGACTCCCATTTTCTGCTCTGCATGCCCGAGGTGGATTCTCCCGGCGGTGGGGACCACCTGCCCAGGACTGAGGGTGGGGGAACCTAGACTGTTAGCTTTTTTGCCACCAAAAGCGTAGTGGCTCAAAATTCCAAAAAGCTACCCAATGATCTGGCTCTTGGGGATGTTTATATTCTTACATCATCTTAACAAGCATGCATGAAGCCTCAGACATGCCAGATGCTGCTAGTGTGGGAACACAGTAATAACCAGACACAAGGGCCATTTCCCTGCAGATGTCAAGCAAAAAGGGACATAGCTAATTAATTGCAATTGTGATAAGTGCCACGAAAGAAAAGTATAGGATCCAGTGTGGTGAGAAATACATTCCAGGAGGACTTGATGACATTGGGGAACACACAGGGCCTATGGAAAGGCCCTGAGACAGGAGGGTACTTAAGCCTGGAGAGCACAGCATATTGCCAGGGAGAGTGGCCAAGAGGAGGCTGAAGGAAGTGGGCAGGGGATGGATCAAGCAGGGTCTTGTAAAACCAGTGCTGACCAAGAGCACGGGCTGTGGAGTCAGGCAGACCTAGGCTGTGGAACTTGCGCCACCCAGCCATGGGACCTGAGATAAGCCACTTTAGCTCCCTCAGCCTCAGGGTCTCCTCCTCTGTTAGCTGGGCACCCTGTAGGATGGAAGGGAGGATGAAATGCAGAAGTACCTGTGCAGACCTTAGGACAGTGCCTGGTATCCACAATAGTAGTAACACCAGCTCTCCAGAAATGAGCTCTTCTCAAGACTTGCTGGCTTCCACCCAGAGGTTCCATCACTTTGTCAGCATCCTGGTTCTACCCTTTGGAGTCATTCTTGACTCTTGGATCCAACCATCTCCCATGCACAAATGAGTTAGGAATCTTTACTTCTCGCTAGACCTCTCTCCTGAGCCTCAGACCTGTGTGTCCAGCAGATTCTAAGACATTTCCACCTGGATGTCCCACAGGAATCCTAAACTTAACATGTCCAAATCGGAATCCCTTATCTTCCTCCCAAACTTACTTCTTGAGGGTTCCCCATCCCCGAAGATAGCACTGTTGGCCACTCAGTCCCCAAGCCAGCCCGGAGGCTTCCCAGATACCTCCCTCCCCTCTCTGTTTTTGCCATATTGCTCAGGTTGGTCTGGATGACAGGCGTGAGCCACTGCGCTTGGCTCCCTCACTGTTCATGCCCAGCACCGGCCATGTCTTGTCCTGTCCATACTTTCTCTGTTTCCCTCCCACAGCTCAGTCCAGACCATCCTTACTTCTTGCCTGTTTCCTCTGACCTGGGCTTCCTACAGCTCAGCTGGCCTTTCTCTGAAAAACAACTCCTGTGGTTGGGATGAAGTTTCAATGCCCTGCTCAACACAGGTTGCCCTTCTTCATTTGACTTCTCCTGGCCTCTCTTGACCTGGCTTTCTCCAGGCCCCCAGGCATTCTGGGCCCCAGCCAGTGCAGAGCTCTGTGCATATCCTCCAGCCCCAGGAATGCTTTCCCTTTCCCCAGCACCTGCTTTATCAAGCTGCTGCCACCCATTCTTCAACATTTCAATAAAAGTTGAAAAGCCTGCCTTCTAGGCCGGCACGGTGGCTTATGCCCATAATCCCAGCACTTTGGGAGGCCAAGGTGGGTGGATCACGAGGTCAGGAGATTGAGACCATCCTGGCTAACATGGTGAAACCCCATCTCTACCAAAAATACAAAAAAAATTAGCCGGGCGTAGTGTTAGCCGAGTGTGGTGGCGTGCACCTGTAGTCCCAGCTACTTGGAAGGCTGAGGCAGGAGAATGGCGTGAACCTGGGAGGTGGAGCTTGCAGTGAGCCGAGATCATGACTGGGTGACAGAGCAAGACTCGTCTCAAAAAAAAAGAAAAGCCTGCCTCCTGCCCCAGGGGGTACAAATCCCTCCCCTGGGCTCCCTCTCCACAGGTAGCCTGTCTGTCCTGTTAGACTTTGGACTTTGGAAGGTGCTATTCCCAGCATCTGCCACACAGTGGGCGTGTAATGAATGTGTGCTAAGCGACTGAATAATTTGAGATGGAGTTTCACTCTTCTTGCCCAGGCTGGAGTGCAATGGAGTGATCTTGGCTCACTGCAACCTGCAACCTCCTTCTCCCTGGTTCAAGTGATTCTTCTGCCTCAGCCTCCCAAGTAGCTAGGATTATTGGCAGCCCGGCTAATTTTGTGTTTTTAGTAGAGATGGGGTTTCACCATGTTGGCCAGGCTAGTCTCTAACTCCTGACCTCAGGTGATCCGCCCACCTCAGCCTCCCAAAGTGCTAGGATTACAGGTGTGAGCCACCGTGCCCAGCCTATTAGTTTTTAACATCCACGAATGGGCCTCACCCAGGCTTACTCCAGTCTTCCTTGTGAGTCCCATGTGCTCCAGGAGCTCCCTCATTCTAATCAGCCACTTGCTAGATTAGCCATTTACTAGTCTAAGTGGTTTATTCAGTGCCCACGGCACTCATTTATTTCTCTGAATTATCTATAAATTATTTGATCACATGCTTTATTTTTGCTATTATGATTTTTAGTACATATTGTTATGAAAAATGAACATATTACAGCTTATTCACTCATTCAACTCGCCAGAACAGAGCACCCACTCTAGAAGAGGGGATCCATTCCGACGGGCTGTGACAGCAGCAGGTGCACAGTGTGGCGCAGGGGCCAAGGAGACAGGCAGGTGGGAGCTTGGCAGGGGCCTCAGGGAAGGCAGCAGGGTCAGCAAGGTGGGCAAGGGGGAGGGAGAAGGGGACCTTGGGCAGGGCAGAAAGATGTGGCAGGGATGGAGGACTTGGAGAACCACAGGTAGGTAGGTGTGGCAGGGCTAGGGACCAGGGCCTGCAGGCAGTGGGAGGTCTGGATGCCATGCCTCGAAACCGGTTCAGCCCCCAGGCACTGAGGCCCAGTGTTTTTGTGTGTGTGTGTTTTGTTTTGTTTTGTTTTGTTTTTTTAGCAACAGGGTATTGCTCTGCTGCCCAGGCTGCAGTGTAGTGGTGCAATCATATTTCACCGCAGACTCCAACTCCTAGGCTCAAGCAATCTTCCTGCCTCACCCTCCTGAGTAGCTGGGTCTACTGGCATGAGCCATTGTGCCCGTGTTTTGTTTTTACACAAGTACTATAATGTCAGGCTTGCAGGCTTGAACCAGAACTGGGTGGTACTGAGAGCAAAACCTGAAAGTTGTCCCCGCAACCCATTTCCCGTCACTTCCCAGGATGATCTTGTTGGAATGTGTCCTCTGGCCCCTTTTCAATGTATTTACCTACATACTCATGTACATATGTAGGATTTTTAAAACCAAAGCAGTTCCTTGCTATTTTTTTATTTTTTAAAAAAGAATGTGTCTTCCTCTCAAAAATAACCACAGGCCAGGCACAGTGGCTCATGCCTGTAATCCCAGCACTTTGGGATGTCACACGTGTCCATGTGAAGAGACCACCAAACAGGCTTTGTGTGAGCAACAAGGCTGTTTATTTCACCTGGGTGCAGGCGGGCTGAGTCCGAAAAGAGAGTCAGCAAAGGGTGGTGGGATTATCATTAGTTCTTATAGGTTTGGGATAGGTGTACAAAATACACTCTTAAGGGCGGGGGAGAATATTACAAAGTACCTTCTTAAGGGTGAGGGAGAATATATAGTATCAGTTAGGGTGGGGCAGGAACAAATCACAATGGTGGAATGTCATCAGTTAAGGCTATTTTCACTTATTTTGTGATTCTTCAGTTACTTCAGGCCATCTGGATGTATGCGTGCAGGTCACAGGGAATATGATGGCTTAGCTTGGGCTCAGAGGCCTGACGTGGGATGCTTAGGCAGGAGGATTGCCTGAGACCAGGAGTTTGAGAACAGCCTGGGCAAATTAGCCAGATGTGGTTTCTTGAGCATGTAGACCTAGTTACTCAGGAGGCTGAGTCAGGAGGATCCATTGAGCCCAAGAGTTTAAGGCTGCAGGGAACTAGGGAGGCCAGGGGTTTGAGATCAGCCTAGGAAACTTGGCAAAACCGCATCTCTATTAAAAGTACAAAAATTGTTGGGAGGCCGAGGTGGGCGAATCACGAGGACAGGAGTTCGAGACCAGCCTGGCCAACATGAAGAAACCCTGTCTCTACTAAAAATACAAAATTAGCCAGGCGTGGTAGCACGACTGTAATCTTAGTTACTCAGGGAGCTGAGGCAGGAGAATTACTTGAATCCTGGAGGTGGAGGTTGCAGTGAGCTGAGATCGCGCTATTGCACTCCAGCCTGGGCCAAAGAGTGAAACTCCATCTCAAAAAAAAAAAAAAAAAAAAAAAAATTAGCTGGGCGTGGTGGCATGTGCCTGGAGTCCCTGCTACTCAGTGGCTGAGGCATGAGAGTCACTTGAACCCCAGAGGCGGAGGTTGCAGTGAGCCAAGATTGTGCCACTGCACTCCGACCTGGGTGACACAGCGAGACTCTGTCTCAAAAAAAAAAAACCGCCGGGCGCGGTGGCTCTAGCCTGTAATCCCAGCACTTTGGGAGGCCGAGGCGGGCGGATCACGAGGTCAGGAGATCGAGACCATCCTGGCTAACACGGTGAAACCCCGTCTCTACTAAAAATACAAAAAATTAGCCAGGCGTGTTGGTGGGCGCCTGTAGTCCCAGCTACTCGGGAGGCTGAGGCAGGAGAATGGCATGAACCCGGGAGGCGGAGCTTGCAGTGAGCCGAGATTGCGCCACTGCACTCCAGCCTGGGGGACAGAGCAAGACTCCGTCTCAAAAAAAAAAACAAACAAAAAGGCCGAGCGCGGTGGCTCACGCTTGTAATCCCAGCACTTTGGGAGGCCGAGGCGGGCGGATCACGAGGTCAGGAGATCGAGACCACGGTGAAACCCCGTCTCTACTAAAAATACAAAAAATTAGCCAGGCGTGGTGGCGGGCGCCTGTAGTCCCAGCTACTCGGAGAGGCTGAGGCAGGAGAATGGCGTGAACCCGGGAGGCGGAGCTTGCAGTGAGCCGAGATTGCGCCACTGCACTCCAGCCTGGGCGACAGAGCGAGACTCCGTCTCAAAAAAAAAAAAAAAAAAAAAAAAACAAAACAAAAAAAACACAAAAAAACCCCAAACACGCATACACACACACACACACACACACCCCGCATACACACAAATTGCCTTTCTTATAGCACTGATAACATTTAGATTATATTTTTTGGCCAGGTGCAGTGGCTCACATCTGTAATCCCAGCACTTCGGGAGGCTGAGGTGGGTAGATCACCTGAGATCAGGAGTTTGAGACCAGCCTTTCTGACATGGCGGAAAGCTCGTCTCTACTAAAAATACAAAAATTAGCTGGGTGTGGTGGCGGGCGCCTGTAATCCCAGCAACTCAGGGGCTGAGGCAGGAGAATTGCTTGAACCCGGGAGGTGGAGTTGCAGTGAGCCAAGGTCATGGCACTGCCCTCCAGCCTGGGCAACAAAGTGAGACTCTGTCTCAAAAAAAAAGTAATTATTTTTAATGCTTATTACTATAAACTGTGCTTTAATGACTGTTCTTGTCACATAATCTTTTTGAGGTAGTTTCCTAGAAAGGCAATTGCTGGTTCAAAGGGACGTCTTTGCAAGCTGTTGACTGATTACTCTCCAGAAAAGTCCTGATAATGTTCATTCTTGGCCCCAGGGCACAGGATGTGCCACATCCTTGCCAGGCTGGACATTGTTCGTCCAACTGAAACCCTGAGTTTCTGAGGCCAGGGCTCCTGTCTTTGCCTTCTTTCCTATTTCCACAGTGCCTAGAACAGCCGATTTCTAGTGAATGGCTTGTTTTGCTTCTTCCTCACAGTGACCTTCCTGATGCAAAATCGAGAGCCCTTGACAACATTGGCAGAGTTTTTGTCAGAGTTGGGAAATTCCAGCAAGCCATTGACACGTGAGTGACCAAGAATTGCCTCTTCCCCACCTCCACGGTTAGAACTTCTCACCATAACATGAAAATTTGTTTCCGGTGGTAAGAATCCAGCCTGGGCAACATAGAAGACTCCCTCTCTACAAAAAAAAAAAAAAAAAATTAGCCGGGCATACTGTCCTGTGCCTGTGGTCCCAGCTACTTGAGAGGCTGAGGTGGGAGGATTACATGAACCTGGGAGGTTGAGGCTTCAGTGAGACATCATCACACTACTGCACTCCAGCCTAGACAATATGTTACCAGTGGAAGGTATCCAAGTTATTGGTGGTGAATCTGTACAGGTCTGCAGCAACCTCAATTCTTGCCTCCTCAGAAGAAATAATTTGAATGAGGAATGGGAATTTATTAAAAAGCTAGGCCGGGCACAGTGGCTTATGCCTGTAATCCCAGCACTTTGGGAGGCCGAGGTGGGCAGATTACTTGAGGTCAGGAGTTCAAGACCAGCCTGGCCAACATGGCAAAACCCTATCTCTACTGAAAAAATACAAAAATTAGCCAGACACGTTGGCACGTGCCTGTAGTCCCAGCTGCTCGGGAGGCTGAGGCAGGAGAATCGCTTGAACCTGGAAGGCGGAGGTTGCAGTGAGCTGAGATTGTGCCGCTGTACTCCAGCCTGGGCGACAGAGCGAGATTCAGTCTCAAAAAAAACCTTTAGGGCAGGAAAGAAAGGAACGTACACTTGGAAGAGACCCAAGTGGGCACTGAGAAGGACAAATGCAGTGTTGGTGTTTAACCTTGATCCTAGGACTTTACAAACTGGCCCCTTTCCCCTGATTCTTTCCTTAGGGTTGGCTGCCCATATGTGCAGTGCCCTCCTTACCCTTGGGAGGTGAGCACGCACAGTGTGTTTAGGAAGTGGCACGCATGCCTATCTGAGGCTTTCTTCCTCTCACCAGTGGAGTGCCCCCCAAAGGTCACGCTCCACCATTTTGTCTCTTAATGTGCATGCCTGGGAAGTTGCTTCTCCCTGGCACCTACATTCAATTAACACTTTAGTGCGACAGGTGTGGAAATGCCCTCTCCATGACACTGGCTGCCAATTTATCACTTTTTGTTTGTTTGTTTGTTTTGAGATGGAGTCTCGCTCTGTCACCCAGGCTGGAGTGCAATGGCGCAATCTCAGCTCACTGCAACCTCTGCCTCTAGGTTCAGGCAATTCTCCTGTCTCAGCCTCCCGAGTAGCTGGCACTACAGGCGCCTGCCACCACGCCCAGCTAATTTTTGTATTTTTAGTAGAGACGAGGTTTCACCATATTGGTCAGGCTGGTCTCAAACTCCTGACCTCAGGTGATTCACCCGCCATAGTGTCCCAAAGTGCTGGGATTACAGGCGTGAGCCACCGCGCCTGGCTCAATTTATCACTATTTTATTTTATGTTATTTTATGTTATGTTATGTTATTTTTATTTTTATTTTATGTTATTTTATTTTTGAGAAGGAGTCTCACTCTGTCACCCAGGCTGGAGTGCAGAGTCATGATCTCAGCTCACTGCAACTTCCACCTTCCAGGTTCAAGCGATTCTCCTGCCTCAGCCTCCCAAGTAGCTGGGACTACAATTGTGTGCCACCATGCCCGGCTAATTTTTCTTTTTTTATTTTTATTTTTTTTTGAGACGGAGTCTCACTCTGTCCCCCAGGCTGGAGCGCAGTGGCGCGATCTCGGCTCACTGCAAGCTCCACCTCCCGGGTTCACGCCATTCTCCTGCCTCAGCCTCCCGAGTAGCTGGGACTACAGGCGCCCGCCACCACGCCCGGCTAATTTTGTATTTTTAGTAGAGAGACAGGGTTTTGTCATGTTGGCTAGGCTGGTCTCAAACTCCTGACCTCAGGTGATCTGCCCACTTCAGCCTCCCAAAGTGCTAGAGACATGAGCCACCAAGCCAGCCTCAACTGTTGTATTAAATTCCACATTCCATAGATGTTACCAAAATAGTCTCAGTAGTCTTAAAATATCTTTATGCTTATGAACTCCACCCTTGTATCTAAAAGAACTGGTAGTTGGAGAACAAGTTTTATTCCGCCACCCAGCAGGAAGCCTTGGCATCCTGTGGCCCAGTGCATGGTTTTGGGGGATGAAGCTGACCCTGGTTCTTCATGTCCCCAGGTGGGAAGAAAAGATCCCTCTGGCAAAAACCATCCTGGAGAAGACCTGGCTGTTCCACGAGATCGGCCGCTGCTACTTGGAGCTGGACCAGGCCTGGCAGGCCCAGAATTATGGTGAGAAGTCCCAGCAGTGTGCCGAGGAGGAAGGGGACATTGAGTGGCAACTGAACGCCAGTGTTCTGGTGGCCCAGGCACAAGGTATGGGCTCAGAGATGACCACCCTACCTTTTCCAGCCTTCAGGCCCAGCTCACACCACGGCTAGGAGTCCTGTGGACTGAGTTTACCATCCCAGTGTTTCTCCTTCCCAGATTATTCTGAGAGTGGGGATAAGCCACTCCATTTTGACCAGCACGTGGTAAGTGCCTACATTAAGCAAAGCTTGGTTAGAGCTTGGCGTACCTTGAGCCTACCTCTGCCCTTGAGGAGCTCAGCTGCAGACCCACACAGCATCGTGTCATCCTCACAACAGTGCCCATGTATTGAGCCACTTTCCTTCTGCCTTGGTACTTTTTTTTGTTTTGTTTTGTTTCATTTTGTTTTTGAGACGGAGTTTCGCTTTTGTTGCCCAGGCTGGAGTGCAGTGGTGCGATCTCAGCTCACTGCAACCTCTGCCTCCCAGGTTCAAGTGATTCTTCTGCCTCAGGCTCCCGAGTAGCTGGGATTACAGGCGTCTGCCACCACACCTGGCTAATTTTTTGTGTTTTTAATAGAGACAGGGTTTCGCCATGTTGGCTAGGCTGGTCTCAAATTCCTGACCTCAGGTGATCCAACTGCCTCGGCCTCCCAAAGTGCTAGGATTACAGGCGTGAGCCACCGTGCCCGGCCCTGTTTTGTTTTTTGAGACGAAGTCTCACTATGTTACCCATGCTAGAGTGCAGTGGCACAATCTCAGCTCACTGCAACTTTGGCCTCCCGGGTTCAAGCAATTCCCCTGTTTCAGCCTCCAGAGTAGCTGGGATTACAGGCGCACACCACCACGCCCGGCTAATTTTTGTATTTTTAGTAGAGACGGGGTTTCACCATGTTGGCCAGGCTGTTCTTGAACTCCTGACCTCAGGTGATCTACCCGCCTCAGCTTCCCAAAGTGCTGGGATTATAGGCATGAGCCACCACACCCAGCCAGCATTCTTGTATTGAATCATTATGATGTAGGCATTATCATCCTCATTTTAGAGATAGGGAAACTGAGGCACAGAGAGGTTCAGTAGACTCCCCAAGTCCTATGAGGGAAACTTTTTTTTTTTTTTTTGAGATGGAGACTCACTCTGTCGCCCAGGCTGGAGTGCAGTGACATGATCTCAGCTCACTGCAACCTCTGCCTCGTGGGTTCAAGTGATTCTTGTGCCTCAGCTTCCTGAGTAGCTGAGATTATATGTGTGCACCATAATACCCAGCTAATTTTTTGTATTTTTAGAGATGCAGTTTCACTATGTTGGCTGGTTTCAAACTCCTGGCCTCAAGTGATCTGCCCCCCTCAGCCTACCAAAGTGCTGGGATTACAGGTGTGAGCCACTGCGCCTGGCTGAAGAAACCTTTTATTTTTTAATTTTTTTTGAGACGGAGTCTCACTGTGTCGCCCAGGCTGGAGCGCAGTGGTGCGATCTCGGCTCACTGCAAGCTCCGCCTCCCAGGTTCACGCCGTTCTCCTGCCTCAGCCTCCTGAGTAGCTGGGACTACAGGCGCCCGCCACCGCGCCTGGCTAATTTTTTTTGTGTAGTTTTAGTAGAGATGGGGTTTCACCGTGGTCTCAATCTCCTGACCTCGTGATCCGCCCGCCTCAGCCTCCCAAAGTGCTGGGATTACAGACTTGAGCCACCGCGCCTGGCGTATTTTATTTATTTATTTTTATTTTTTGAGATGGAGTCTTGCTCTGTCACCCAGGCTGGAGTGCAGTGACACAATCTCGGCTCACTGCAACCTCTGCCACCTGGGTTCAAGCGATTCTGCTGTCTCAGCCTCCTGAGTAGCTGGGATTACAGGCGTGTGCCACCACTCCCGGCTAATTTTTTTGTATTTTTGTAGAGATGGGTTTTCACCATGTTGGTCAGGCTGGTCTCGAACTTCTGACCTCAAGTGATCTGCCCGCCTTGGCCTCCCAAAGTGCTGGGATTATAGGCATGAGCCACTGCACCCGGCCTCCAAGGGGACCTTTTAGAGTGATGGAAATGTTCTAAAATGGGATTGTGGTGGCCATTGTACAATTCTATAAATTTTCTTCTTCTTTTTTTTTGTTTTGAGATGGAGTCTCGCTGTGTCACCCAGGCTGGAGTGCAGTGGCGCAATCTCGGCTCACTGCAAGCTCTGCCTCCCGGGTTCACGCCATTCTCCTGCCTCAGCCTCTCCGAGTAGCTGGGACTACAGGCGCCCGCCACCACGCCTGGCTAATTTTTTGTATTTTTAGTAGAGACGGGGTTTCACCGTGGTCTCGATCTCCTGACCTCGTGATCCGCCCGCCTCGGCCTCCCAAAGTGCCGGGATTACAAGCGTGAGCCACTGCGCCAGGCCTTTTTTTTTTTTTTTGAGATGGAGTCTTGCTCTGTCACCTAGGTTGGAGTGTAGTGGCACAATCTTGGCTCACTGCAACCTCCGCCTCCCAGGTTCAAGCTATTCTCCTGCCTCAGCCTCCTGAGTAGCTGGGATTACAGGCGTGCACCACCACACCCGGCTAATTTTTGTATTTTCAGTAGAGACAGGATTTCACCAAGTTGGTCAGGCTGGTCTCGAACTCCTGACCTCGTGATCCACCTGCTTCAGCCTCCCAAAGTGCTGGGATTACAGGTGTGAGCCACTGTGCCCGGCCTCAACTCTGTAAATTTTCTAAAAATCATTGAACTTTATCCTTACAAGCTGGTGAACTTTATTTATTTTTTTGAGAAGGAGTCTCACTCTGTTGCCCAGTCTGGAATGCAGTGGCATGATCTTGGCTCACTGCAACCTCCGCCTCCCAGGGTCAAATGATTTTCCTGTCACATTTAAATTACATACTCAGTTAAAAATTAGGCTGGGGCCAGGCACGGTGGCTCACGCATGTAATCCCAGCACTTTGGGAGGCCGAGGCAGGTGGATCACCTGAGGTCAGAAGTTTGGTACCAGCCTGACCAACAAGGTGAAACCTCGTCCCTACTAAAAATACAAAAATTAGCAGGGTGTGGTGGCACACACCTGTAGTCCCAGCTACTCGGGAGGCTGAGGCAGGAGAACTGCTTGAATCCAGGAGGCGGAGGTTGCAGTGAGCCCAGATTGCGTCACTGCGCTCCAGTCTGGGTGAAAGAACGAGACTCTGTCTCAAAAAAATATATATATATTAGCCTGGGCATAGTGGCTCACACTTATAATCCTGGCACTTTGGGAAGCCAAGGTGGGAGGATCAGTTGAGCCCAGGAGTTTGATACGAGCCTGGGCAATATAGGGAGATCTCATCTTTACAAAAAATAAGGCAACATAAGGAGACCTCATCTCTACAAAAAATAAAAAATTAGGGCCGGGCACAATGGCTCATGCCTGTAATCCCAGCACTTTGGGAGGCCAAGGTGGGCAGATCACAAGGTCAGGAGTTCAAGACCAGCCTGGCCAACATAGTGAAACCCCATCTCTACTAAAAATCCAAAAAATTAGCTGGGCATGGTGGTGCATGCTTGTAATCTGAGCTGCTTGGGAGGCTGAGGCAGGAGAGTTGCTTGAACCTGGGAGGCGGAGGTTGCAGTGAGCTGAGATCGTGTCACTGCACTCCAGTCCAGGCGACTGTGAGACTCTGTCTCAAAAAAAAAAAAAAAAAAAAAATTAGCTGAGTGTGGTGGCAGGCACCTGTGATCCCAAATATTTGGGAGGCTGAGGTAGAAGGATCACCTGAGCCCAGGTTGAGACTGCAATGAGCCATGATCATGCCACTGCATTCCAGCCTGGGATACAGAGTGAGGCCCTGACCCTCACTCCAGAAAAAAAAAAAAAAAAAACAAAGAGAAAGAATGAAAGAATAATCCCGAATGATTTACTCTCTTGAATAAACATGTGACTCCTCTGCAGACCTTTAATGTCAGAGTCCCACTGGTCTTGGAAGGAATACTGCGACTCCACATATTTTCAGAATTACATTTAAATTTCCTTTCAAGTATAATAGCCTTTTTTTTTCTTTTTTGAGATAGAGTCTTGCTTTATCACCCAGACTTTAGTGCAGTGTCACATCCCTGCATTCATGGCTCACTGCAGCCTCAACCTCCCAGGCTCCGGTGATTCTCCCTCCTCAGCCTCCCGAGTTGCTGGGACCACAGGTGCATGCCACCATGCCCAGCAAATTTTTTTTTTTGGTAGAGATGGGGTCTCCCCATGTTGTCCAGGGTGTTCTGGAACTCCTGGGCTCAAGCAATGCTCCCACCTCAGCCTCCCAAAGTGCTGGGATTACAGGCATGAGCCACTGTGTCTGGGCAAGTGTAATGGCCTTTTATTTTATTTTGTTTATTTTTGAGACGGAGTTTCGCTGTTTCACCCAGGCTGGAGTGCAGTGGTGCAATCTCAGCTCAGTGCAACCTCTGCCTTCTGATTTCAAGTGATTCTTCTGCCTCAGCCTCCCAAGTAGCTGGGATTACATGCGTCCACCACCATGCCTGGCTAATTTTTGTATTTTTAGTAGAGACGGGGTTTCACCATGTTGGCCACGCTGATCTCTATCTCCTGACCTTGCGATCCGCCTGTCTTGGCCTCCCAAATTGTTGGGATTACAGGCGTGAGCCACCGCAACTGGCTGTAATGACCTTTTAAAGTCTGACTTATAAACACAAGGGCTTATTTTCCCCATGGGTCTCAAAGCAGTGCCTGGGAGGAGGATAGATCTTGGATATACTCAATTGTAAAAGAAAGCAATGGTTTGTGAAGACCTTGGCTGGTAAGCACTTTCTCCTTTATGAAGCTCTTGGCCAGGAGGGGTGGTTCATGCCTGTAATCCCAGCACTTTGGGAGGCCAAGGTGGAGGATTGCTTGAGGCCAGGAGTTTGAGACCAGGCTGGGCAACATGGTGAGACCCTTTCTCTATTAATTTAATTTTATATATATATATATATATATTGAGACAGGGTCTCACTCTGTCACCCAGACTGGAGTGCAGCAGTGCAATCTGGGCTCACTGCAACATTGACCTTCTGGGATCAAAGGATCCTCCCATCTCAGCCTCCCGAGTAGCTGGGACTACATGCATGCGGCCCCACACCCAGCTAATTTTGTATTTTTGGTAGAGATGGGGTCTCACTATGTTGCCCAGGCTGGTCTTGAACTCCTGGTTCAAGTGATCTGCCTGCCTTAGCCTCCCAAAGTGCTGGGATTACAGGTATGAGCCACCGCACCTAGCCTATGTATGTATGTATTTATTTTTAATTAATTAATTTTTTTGAGACAGTCTTGCTCTGTCACACAGGCTGGAGTGCAGTGGCGCGATCTTGGCTCACTGTAACCTCTGCCTCCCGAGTTCAAGCAATTCTTCTACCTCAGCCTCCCGAGTAGCTGGGTTTACAGTTGCCCATCACCATGCCTGGCTAATTTTTGTATTTTTAGTACAGACGGGGTGTCACCATGTTGGCCAGGCTGGTCTCGAACTCCTGACCTCAAGCAATCCACCCACCTTGGCCTCCCAAAGTGCTGGGATTACAGACGTGAGCCACCACGCCTGGCCTGACCTATGTATTTAATTTTTTAAAATGAAATTAAGCTCTGAGGGCTCAAATCAATCTCTCAATCAATCTGCTAATCATTTCAGTCCCAGCTCCAGCACTAATTGGCATGGAGAGCCCAGATGAGCCGCTTTTTCTGTGGGTTCAGATTATACCTGAGTGGGGCCTGGGCTCGAGACAGCTGAGGTCCCAGCAGCTGGCCCATGGATTGCATCCAGCCCTCCGTGCTTTGGTCTGCATATCATTTTTGAAAAAAATGAATGACCATTTAAAAAATATGAATTTCTGGCCGAGCAGTGGCTCACACCTGCAATCCCAGCACTGTGGGAGGCTGAGGCAGGCGGATCACCTGAGGTCAGGGTTTAAGACCAGCCTGACCAACATGACGAAACCCCGTCTCTACTGAAAAACAAAATTAGCCAGGTGTGGTGGCACGTGCCTGTAATCCCAGCTACTCGGGAGGCTGAGGCAGGAGAATCGCTTGAACCTGGGAGGCAGAGGTTGCAGTGAGCCGAGATTGCCCCATTGCACTCCAGCCTGGGCAACAAGAGTGAAACTCTGTCTCAAAAAAAAAAAAAAAAAGAATTTCCTCTTCCGGAACAATCTAAAGACGGAGCAGGATGCGGTTTTCTCCTCCACTCTAGAGACATATGATATGTGCACTAGACTGCACCACAGTCCCCTTCTTTCACCAACGCCTTTGAATGAGGCCCAGGTTCCTCAGTCCTGGTTCTCGATGGTGACATAGCCCAGGAACACGGTGGAAGGGATGGTGCTGAGCAGCTCAGTGATGCTTCCCTGGGGCCTGGGACCGACTACAGCTCACACAAGCTTCTGATGGGCCCTGGCAGTGCTCAAGTAGCCAGAGGCTCCATCATGCACCACACATTGTCACACTCTACCTGTGTTGTGCCTTCTCCCCTTGCTCTCCAGTGAAGCTGAGAGACTTCGAGTCAGCCGTGAACAATTTTGAGAAGGCCCTGGAGAGAGCAAAGCTTGTGCATAACAACGAGGCGCAGCGGGCCATCATCAGTGTGAGCCTTTCCACCCACTGGGCTTCGGGTGTCGGGAGTGAGGTCGGGTGGTCAGGCCTTCAGTTCCCCCTCAGCCTGCTTGGGCAGGCATTCCACAGCCATTTTTGTTTGTTTGTTTGTTTGTTTTGAGACAGAGTCTTGCTCTGTCGCCCAGGCTGGAGTGCAATGGTGTGATCTCGGCTCACTGCGAGCTCCGCCTCCCGGGTTCACACCATTCTTCTGCCTCAGCCTCCCAAGTAGCTGGGACTACAGGCGCCCCCCACCACGTCTGGCTAATTTTTTGTATTTTTAGTAGAGACGGGGTTTCACTGTGTTAGCCAGGATGGTCTCGATCTCCTGACCTCGTGATCCGCCCGCCTTGGCCTCTCAAAATGCTGGGATTACAGGCATGAGCCACTGCGCCCAGCCCAGAAACAAAAATTTTACAAAATATATTTACCTCTGCTATGTACTCTGCATGCTGATATTTCCTATTGCGTTCTGTTTTCTTATTTTTATTTATTTATTGAGACAGGGTCTCACTCCCATTGGCCAGGTCAGAATGCAGTGGCACTGTTATGGCTCATTGCAGCCTCGACCTCCTGGGCTCAGGTTATCCTCCTGCCTCATTTTTAAATTTTTTTGTAGAGATGAGGTCTCACTATGTCTTGAACTCCTGAGCTCAGGCAATCCACCCTCCTCAGCCTCCCAATGTGCTGGGATTACAGGTGTAAACTGTGCTTGGCTTTTTTCTTTTTTGTTGTTTTTTTGTTTTTGTTTTTTGAGACTGAGTCTCACTTGTCACCCAGGCTGGAGTGCAATGGTGTGATCTTGGCTCACTGCAACCTCCGCCTCCCGGGTTCAAACAATTCACCTGCCTCAGCCTCCCGAGTAGCTGGGATTACAGGCGCCCCCACACCGCGCCCAGCTAATTTTTGTATTTTTAGTAGAGATGGGGTTTCACCATGTTGGCCAGGCTGTTTTGGAACTCCTGACCTCAAACGATCTGTCCACCTCGGCCTCCCAAAGTGCTGGGATTATAGGTGTGAGCCACCGCGCCTGGCCATAATTTTTGTATTTTTAATAGAGATGGGATTTAGCCATGTTGGCCAGGCTGGTCTCGAACTCCTGACCTTAGGTGATCTGCCCGCCTCGGCCTTCCAAGGTGATGGTATTACTGGTATGAGCCACCATGCCTGGCCTTTTTTTTTTTTTTTTTTTCTTTTTTTAAATAGAGACGGGGCCAGGCATGGTGGGACCTAGCCTGGGACCCAACGTGTTGCTGGGACTCGGCAACATGGCGAAACCCTATCTCTAAAAAATAAAAAAAATTAGCCAGGCGTGGTGACTCACTCCAGCCACTTGGAAGGCTGAGGTGGGAGGACCACTTAAGCCTGAGAAGTGGAGGCTGTAACAAGGAGTGATCTCACCCCTGCACTCCAGCCTGGGTGACAGAGCGAGACCCTGTCTCTAAATAAATAAGTAGAGACGGAGTCTCAGTATGTTGGCCAGGCTAGTCTCAAACTTTTGGCCTCAAATGATTCTCCTGCCTTGGCCTGCCAAAGTGCTGGGATTACAGGCATGGGCCACTGTACCTAACTTTATTTTCTTATTTTCTTTTTACTTTTTATTTATTTTTAGAGAGTGTCTCTCTGCCACACAGGCTTAGTACAGTGGTGAGATCATAGCTTACTGTAGCCTTGACCTCCTGGGCTCAGGCAATCCTCACACCTTAGCCTCCCATCTAGATGGGACTGCAGATGCTTGTCACCATGCTGGGGGCTAATTTTTTATTTTTTGTAGACTCAGGGTCTTATTCTGTTACCCAGGCTGGTATCAAACTCCTGGACTCAAGTGATCCTCCTGCCTTGGGCTTCCAAAGTGCTGGGACTGAGCCACTGTACCCAGCCCTCATTTTCTTTTATCAGCAGTCCCCAAGCTTTTTGGCACCAGGCTCCAGTTTTGTGGAAGACAATTTTTCCATGGACTGATGGTGGGGGAAATGGTTTTGGGATGAAACTGTTCCACTTCACATCATCAGACATTAGATTCTCATGAGGCGCGTGCAACGTAGATCCCTCACATGTGCCGTTCACAATAGGGTTCTCCCTCCTATGAGAATCTAATGCCACCACTGATCTGACAGCCTAATGCTCAATTGCCCACCCTCCGCTCACCTCCTGCTGTGTGGCCCGGTTCCTAACAGGCCATGGACCAGTCAGTGGCCCAGGGTCTAAATTGACGTTAGGACTTGCAGTTTGAAAAATACTACCTCCAGGATACAAGAAATCTAGTGTGATTTCCTCATTCTCTTGCCTAAACCTTTTATTGCTTCCCGGATGTCTCTGTTCCTGACTTTTTCCCACAGGGGTAGGAAGGCATTGGGTAAGCTCTCCCCTGTGGGCCTCTCCAGCCTTCCTGCTGGTCAGTCCCCAGCCCCCATCACCTTGCATTCCAGCTCCAGCCAATACCAACTTCCTGTCTTCCTAAACAGGCTTTCTTTTTTCTTTTCTTTTTCTTTTTTTTTTGAGACAAGGTCTTGCTCTGTCACCCAGGCTAGAGTGCAGTGGTGTGACTACAGCTCACTGCAGCCTTGATCTCTGGGCTCAAGAGATAAGTATCTGGGACAACAGGTACGGGCCACCATGCCTGGCTGATATTTTTAATTTTTATTTTTTTGTAGAGATGAGGTCTCACTATATTGCCCAGGCTGGTCTTGAGCTCCTGCACTCAAGCGATCCTCCTGTCTCAGCCTTTTAAAGTGTTGGGATTGGCCGGGCGCGGTGGCTCACGCTTGTAATCCCAGCACTTTGGGAGGCCGAGGCGGGCGGATCACGAGGTCAGGAGATCGAGACCACGGTGAAACCCTGTCTCTACTAAAAATACAAAAAATTAGCCGGGCGTGGTGGCGGGCGCCTGTAGTCCCAGCTACTCGGAGAGGCTGAGGCAGAAGAATGGCGTGAACCCGGGAGGCGGAGCTTGCAGTGAGCCGAGATCGCGCCACTGCACTCCAGCCTGGGCGACAGAGCGAGACTCCGTCTCAAAAAATAAAAATAAAAAAAAAATAAAGTGTTGGGATTACAGGTGTGAGCCACCACACCTGGCCTAAACAGCTTTCTTATGCCTCATAACATATGCTGTTATCTCTGCCTGGAATATTCTAAACCTTCCCTTCCCACCTCCTTCACCTGGCTAACTCCCACTCAACCTTTAGGTTTCAGCTTAGATGTCCCCTCTTTGAGGCTGCCTTCTCTGACCCCTCAGTCTGGGTGAGGAGCCCTCACATCTGGCTTTCACAGCCTTGATATGTCCCCCATCAAAGTCCACATTGTGCACTTGTAATTACCTAGACTTCCATTGCTCAAGGAGCAGCTGTGGCTAACGTTAATTAAAACTAGGCTGGGTGTGGTGGCTCATGCCTGTAATCCCAGCAATTTAGGAGACCGAGGTGCATGGATCACTTGAGGTCAGGAGTTTGAGACCAGCCTGGCCAACATGGTGAAACCCCATCTCTATTAAAAATACAAAAAATTAGCTGGGTATAGTGGCACACACCTGTAGTCCCAGCTACTTGGGAGGCTGAGGCAGGACAATCACTTGAACCTGGGAGGTAGAGGTTGCATGAGCCAAGATCATGCCATTGTACTCCAGCCTAGGCAACAGAGCGAGACTCCGTCTCAAAAAAAAAAAAAAAAGTAAATAAAATGTAAAATTATCAGTCACACTAGCCACATTTCAAGTCATTAATAGCCACATGTGAGACCGGGTGCAGTGGCTCACACCTGTAATCCGAACACTTTGGGAGGCCGAGGCAGGTGGATCACAAGGTCAGGAGATTGAGACCATCCTGGCCAACAATGTCTCTGCTAAAAATACAAAAAATTAGCCAGGTGTGATGGCACACTCCTGTAGTCCCAGCTACTTGGGAGGCTGAAGCAGGAGAATCGCTTGAACCTGAGAGATGGAGGTTGCAGTGAGCCAAGATCACGCCACCGCACTCCAGCCTGGGTGACAGAGCGAGACTCCGTCTCAAAAAAAAAAAAAAAACAAAAGCTACATGTGACCTATGGGTGTACATAATACAGACCTAGAATATTCCCATTGTCACAGAAATTTCTGTTGAATAGTGCTGGCCTAGACTGTGTCAGGAGGCAGAGACCAGGGGAGAAACTTGGAGGTGCTCTGGGCTCCGCCACCCCACCCACTCCCAGTGCATCCAGGTGGACGCACAAGCTCAGTAAAGTCTGCACACCAACCTCACAGGTGCGCACTCACCCAGGCCTCTTCCTCCCGCTTCTGACCAGACAGCTTCCCTAAGCCCTTCCCACAGCCAAATTCCAGAGCACCACTGGCACGCAGCTGGACCCCAGGAAGTATCTCTTGGAGTGAAGTAAATGGGGCCCCTGTCCTTGGGGAGCTTGTGCCATCATTGAAAGAAGCCAGATTGCATAACTTGTGGGCAGCAAAGGGGCATGGTGTCAGGGACCAGCCTGGGGTCTGCAGGCACTGGGCAAAGAGAGCAGGGACCCTGAGAAGTGAAGGCTCAGGACACTCCCAGTGGGAGGAAGACCTCATGCTGTGCTCTGAAGGACAAGGATAGCAGAGCTGGCCAGGCCGAGGAGGGGCAAGTGCACTGAAGATGTGAGAGGCGGGCGCTGAGGGCCGGTGGCCGGCAGAAGAGAGATCCTGGCCTGGGTCCCAGAGCTGGCGGGTTCCTGATGGCGGGGGATGGTGGTGACGGAGCCCCAGACAGTCGGCACACCAGCCTGGACTTGAAGGGCTGTGGACAGCAGAGAAGTGACCTGATCCCCTCTGTTTTTTGGGAGGCAGGTTCATGGTGAGCTGTTTGTGAGGACTGTGGTGAGGCTAACGCTGCCCTTTCATGGCAGAGAAATCATACCCAAAAGACCCCAGCAGGCGCAGTCTATCCTCTGCCACCACATGGCCCAGGGAAGCCCAGGCCTAGCATGTTGTCGTCCTCGTCATATACACCGTGTCCCCAGCTCTGGCTTCTAGGCGAAGAGCACCCACCTCACTGCAGCCCTGCCAGATGTACTATGCGCCACATACTTCCATGTGATCGCCCTGCAGACAGAGAGCATGGTCGTTCAGTTCAGGAAATATTCCCCGAGTGTAGATTGGCTCCAGGCTGCCAAGCCCAAATGTGTGCGGCCATTGTCTTGGCCCACAAGAAGATTACAATGAAAGGCTAGACACAGTGGCTCACACCTGTCATCCCAGCACTTTGGGAGGCTGAGGGCAGGGGAGGATCACTTGGGTCCAAGAGTTCTAGACCAGCCTGGGCATCATAGCAAGACCCTGTCTCTTAAAAAGAAAAAACAAAAAAACAGTTACTCGGGAGGCTGAGGCAGGAGAATGGCGTGAACCCGGGAGGCGGAGCTTGCAGTAAGCCGAGATCGTGCCACTGCACTCCAGCCTGTGTGATAGAGCGAGACTGTGTCTCAAAAAAAAAAAAAAAAAAAAAAATACAAAGCACAAACCCTGGTTCATGACCAGCGCCATAGGGGACTAGGGGAATTCAGAGTGAGAGAGCCCCAGCTGGGAGGCAGAGCTGGAGGCTTTCCAACAAGGAGGATTTGAGGTCACCTTGAAGGCTGGGCAGTAGTTTGAAGGGTTAGGGGCAGAGAGAAGGTGCCTGTGACCCTCACTGACTCCTCATGGGACCAGGCCCCTGACCCCTCACCCTCCTGGATTGGCAACTCCAGGTAGGAAGGCTCATAGTGGGAGGGGGTGGGCAGACCAATACCACAAGAGAGTGCATCCAGGCCCCGGAGCTGCTCGGTAGACACTACCACGTGTAGCTGGTGTTCTGTCAGTGCCAGCCACGGGCCTGCTATGAGCAAGAAGGCAAGACCTGCCCTCCAGAGGCTCACAGGCTGAGCTCCAGGCCCCTATGGATCGTGCACTCGAGTTGGGGAAACTGCAAACATCCTGGAAGGCCCTTCTGAAGGCAGGCCAGCCCCCAGCCTGTCCCCTTGGTGTGTTTCTGGGTCTCTTCAGTGCTGCCTTGCTGAGTGCTTGCGGGTTTGGATTGTCTTTTTGCATTGACTGAAGCCAAAAGCAGCTTTAGGTAGTTCATCTAAAGGTAGAAATGAGTAGATAGACACAACTCCCAATACATGCCTAAGCCCAAGAGAAATGCGTTTGACTGACTCGCAGTCATGTATCTCTCAGACACAATTTGGTGTGGATCATTCTGAGTCAGTAAGTGTAGATTAACCTGAGGGTAGGGGTCATTGGAGGGGCCAGAGGGAAACCGAGGGTGGCAGGTTCCCACCAGAGCCCTGCCTTCTGGGATTGCTCTGGGTGGGGAAAATTAATGGTGTAGGTGCCAAACACAGGGGCTAAGCTCCCTCTACCATCCACAGGCCTTGGACGATGCCAACAAGGGTATCATCGGAGAATTGAGGAAAACCAACTACATGGAGAATCTCAAAGAAAAAAGCGAGGGAGGTGAGTTCCTGAAACTCTGAAAAGGCAACTTCAGCATTCTCCCTCTGCTTTCTTTTCCTCTAGTCCGAGACACATGCGACAGCAGCTCCCCAATCTGGGGGCTTGGCGTTGCCCACCACGCATTCTAATTTCAGTGCCACCAGCAGCCCTAGCCTATCTCTGGGGCAGTAGAGGGCGAGGATTCAGCCCACCATGGGCTGGACTGTCTGGCCTCAGAGCGCACTCATTTCTCTCTTCCATTGATTCATCAAGTATATGGTGAGCACTTGTCATGTACCTGGAAGGTGTTAGATTCTGGGGAGACAGAGGCCCATCCCTGCCCTGGAGGAGCCCATGGCCCTTTGGGCAAGGCTGACCAGTGGAGTTGTCAGCTGCTGGGATCCTGCATGCAGGTGCTACACCGAGGTGGAGGTGTGCTGCCATGAGGGTGCATGCAACAGGGCATGGGCTCCTCTGGGGAGGCAGAGGAGGCTTCGACAAGGAAGAATCATCTACCTCCAACTCCAAAAGATGCCCAGGAGTTTTCCAGGAGAGAAGTGGGAGAAGAAAGGCATTTTCCAGCAGGGAACAGCAGGGCCAAAGGCACAGAGACAGAATAACAGTAGCTACACTTTGGGGGCTCTTACTGCGTGCCAGGCACTGGGTTAAGCACCAGACAGGAGTGATCTTGTTGGGTCTTTACCCCGCTAGGAGGTGTAGGTGCTGTGGGGGGAAAGGGAGGCTGAGTGAAGTGAGTGCTCTGCCAGAGTCATGTAGCTAGGGCAGGGTGACTCGGGGCCCCACTCTCCCCACCTGCGGCACTGCTCTCGGGCCAGCAGTGTGATGGGCAGGTGCAGAGGGGCATGACGTGCAGAGGCGGCCTGACAGTTGTGCCTTACCACATTCTTTCTCACAAGGTCTCCAGGGAGTAAAGAGGCCCTTGGCCCCCTGCCTTTGGGCTCTCCTTTCCTGCAGGGAGGGAGTGAGGGAAGGAGAAGCAGAAGATGGCTGAGCAGCCCTACCCCACTGGAGAGGGGCCTAGAGGAGCAGGGGTGTTAAGCATAGTAGCTGACCCCCATTCCTGCTTCCCGCAGGCCAGGCATTCTTTCAAAGACTTTGTGTGCACAGACTCATCCTATCTGTATCCGTTCAGGAACACTATGAAGGAAGTATTATTAGCTTGACTTTATGGAGGACATGGAGGCAGAGGGGTTAGAGGCTACGGTGGTTTTCAGTCTTGGGCAGTCTGCTCTAGAACCCATGCGTCGGCCCGTGCCACACTGTTTCTAGTGACACAGACAGCCTTTTCCTGCCCCAGTCTGTGGAGCTCTCACTCCAGCCAGACTGCAGTGAACAGAGCTGGGGCTGGAGGTCCGGGAGGACACAGCCCAATGCACATTCTTGGCTGCAGCCCTCCAGGTTGCAAGGCTGAAATCCTTTCTGGTCCAGGCAGGGCAGCGGGAGGTTTCTGGGCACCTGAGTAGCCAGATGACAGCCCTTTATTATCCAGCATCTGCTCTGTGGTGGCTGGACCCCCTCAGAGGGGCTCTGTCTCCGCCCCCACATGCCCTTTGAGCTGCTCTGAGAAGCCACGGGAGCAACAGCTGTGGAGAGAGACTCTGTGGGGAAGCAGCCAACACCCCAGTCTCCCTACCCTGGCCTGCGTCCTTGTGCCTGGAGAACTGCCGGGCCCGTCCCTCTCAGAACAGCAGGTGGCAGCATTGCATCTGTTTTTCACCTCCAAAGGGCTGTGACCCCTGAGACCCGAGACCCTCTGCAGATACCTCAGTAACTAGTGGTTTCCAGGAGGAGAATGTAAGGGAGATGCAGAAGGGGATGTAACTTTTCTCCATAACTGATTAAAAAAAAAAAAAACATTTAGGAGCAAGGATCCCTTTGCTTGTAAAATAACTCTTCAGCTGAACTTTTTGTTAGCAGCATATATCTTTATAGGAAACCTATCTTTTTCCTTATGTTTTTCCTATATTTTCATAGGAAACCTCCCAACAAATAATGAATGTGCTTCCCAGGGACAAAGAGAAAGTGTCAGAATGAAGATGCTGGAGAAAACGCTTCTGTCGTTTTCCAGCACCTATGCTATTTCTTGTAGGGAAAAGAGAAGGTGCTCTGGGGTCAGACTGTCCTGGGTTCAAATTCTGTCTCACTTGCAACACTTGCAGTGTGACCATTGTGTGATTTCTTTTCTTTCTTTCTTTTTTTTTTTTTTGAAATGGAGTCTTGTTCTGTCATCCAGGCTGGGGTGCAGTGGTGCAATCTCGGCTCACTGCAACCTCCATCTCAGCCTCCCAAAGTGCTGGGATTACAGGCGTGAGCCACTGTGCCTTTTTTTTTTTTTTTGAAATGGAGTCTCCCTCTGTTACCCAGTCTGGAGTGCAGTGGCGTGATCTCGGCTCACTACAACCTCTGCCTCCTAGGTTCAAGTGATTCTCCTGCCTCAGCCTCCTGAGTAGCTGGGATTACAGGCTTGTGCCACCACTCCCGGCTAATTTTTTTTTTTTTGAGATGCAGTTTTGCTCTTGTTGCCCAGGCTGGAGTACAATGGCACAATCTTGGCTCACTGCAACCTCCGCCTCCTGGGTTCAAGTGATTCTCCTGCCTCAGCCTCCCGAGTAGCTGGGATTACAGGCGCCTGCCACCATGCCCAGCTTATTTTTGTATTTTTAGTAGAGACGGGGTTTCACCTTGTTGGCCAGGCTGGTCTCAAACTCCTGACCTCAGGTGATCCACCTGCCTCGGCCTCCCAAAGTGCTGGAATGACAGGCGTGAGCCATGCCGCCCGGCCGTGTGATTTCTTTTCTATCGGTCTCAGGTCCCTTGACTGCAAACTCAAATCAACAGCAGTGCGCATTTTCACGATGTCTGGATGGGATAAGCTATACAGCCCTCATGTGATGCGCAGGATGGAGCTGGGCTCAGTCAATGATGGTTCCCTTTCTCTACTTTTGGAAAGGTGTGCTGTCAACACCAATTTAAAGAGCTGGCAAAAACGGTCATTCTCAGGGCCTTTCTCTCATCTGCCTCTCAAAAGCACAGGCCTCCACAGAGATGAACAGTTTCTTTCTTTCTTTTTTGGAGACGGGTCTTGCTCTGTCACCCAGGCTGGAGTGCAGTGGCTCAATTTTGGCTCATCGCAGCCCCAACCTCCTGGGCTCAAGCGATTCTTCTGCCTCAGCCTCCGGGTAGCTGGGACTACAGGTGCCAACCACCACGCCTGGCTAATTTTTGTATTTTTAGTACAGACAGGGTCTCACTGTGTCGCCCAGGCTGGTCTGGAACTCCTGGCCTCAAGGGATCTGCCTGCCTCAGCCTCCCCAAGTGCTGAGATTACAGGCGTGAGCCACTGCACCCAGCCTGACATGAACAAACTTTTATCTTTCTTCCCGCTTTTCTCTTATTTTTCAGAAGCTTCACTGTATGAAGATAGAATAATAACAACAGAGAAGGACATGAGGAGAGTGAGAGATGAGCCTGAGAAGGTGGTGAAGCAGTGGGACCATATTGAGGATGAGAAAGAGACAGATGAGGACGATGAGACTTTTGGGGAAGCTCTGCAGAGCACAGCAAGTGGAAAGCAGAGTGTGGAAGCAGGAAAAGCTAGAAGCGATTTGGGAGCAGTTGCCAAGGGCCTGTCAGGAGAATTAGGCACAAGATCAGGAGAAACAAGCGGGAAGCTACTAGAAGCTGGCAGAAGAGAGTCAAGAGAAATTTATAGGAGGCCTTCGGGAGAATTAGACCAAAGACTCTCAAGAGAATTCAGCAGACAGGAACCAGAAGAACTAAAGAAACTTTCAGAAGTGGGCAGAAGAGAGCCAGAAGAACTGGGAAAAACACAATTTGGAGAAATAGGAGAAATGAAAAAAACAGGAAATGAGATGGAAAAGGAGTATGAATGAAGCCATTGGTAGAGATGAGGATCAGGAAGCTGGTGTTCAGAGGGATCATGGGATCTTATTAAACTGGATTTTCAAGCGATTTATCTGTTATAGGAAAAATGAAAGTTTTACTTCTGCTGCTTTCCATCACTATTTTGCCATTAAATAGGTGTCTTTTACTCTTGCAAACCCTGAGTCTGTCACTTTGCCTCCTCACCCCTGCCCATTCTTGGAAGAGCCTCGTGGAAGAAATGAGAAAGGTGCCAAGAAGAAAGGGTTTCAGGAGGGTGAAGATACGGGCGCTTCAGGGAACAAGAAGTCACAGGGAGGAGGAGAGGTGCTTCCCACACACCGAGGACTCAGTCAGTCCCTGGTGCGCAGGACACCGGGGAGGCTTTACGGATGGAACAATGGTGGGGCGGCCCCAGCTATCACAGGTAGGAGAATGCCGCAAGCCAGAACCAAGCGAATGGGAGTGAGGCCAAAGATAGGGGAGTGGCCTGGGAGTCAGGAGGGCAGACAGACTCCGCCTCTGACACCTCTGGGTGGCACAATCAGGTAAATCAGGCTCTCCAGGCTGGCTTCTCCTCTGAACAATGGGATACCTGCCTCGGGTTGCTGCGAGGACTGAGTGCTTAGCACAGCACTTGGTACAGGAAACTCAAAAATCCAACGGAGATCTCAGTGGTTTCACAGAGGAGGTGGCAGCTGAGCATGTGGCCTCAGAGGATGTTAGGATTTCACTCCGTTACTCATCTGTCCCTTTGGCCATTGCCATCCTGGTCTGTCTCCACAGCTCCTAGAAGGAAAGGTCGGGGCTGAGACTGACTTTCGGCTGGCACAGGGCCTGGACGAATGAGGCCAGTGAGGCATTTCAGATGCAAAGTTTACCGGAATGCCAGCAAATTGCATGATAATATTTTAATCCAATGTAGTAAAAAAAAAAAAAGTTTTTAATTAATGCAAAAGTCCATGATGAATAAAATATCAAAAATTAAAGACAAGATCCGACTTTGCACGACCCTGCCTCACTCACTTCCTGCTAATCCACGGGACTGGGGAGGGTGACTGAGTTACCCCTCAACACGCAGAAGAAGCTAGCAGCCGCTCAGCTCGCAGGCGCAGTGGGTGAGTGCGCGTGGGGAGCGGGCGCGCGCAGGGGGCGGGGCCGGCCCGGGGTTCCCGCGCTCGGCGAGAGTTTCGGGTTTTGGTTCGCGGCGCCTGCGCGCAGAGGGGACGGCCCGCCCCCAGCCCGCCCGGGTGCCCGCTCCGCCCCCGGGCTATGTAAAGCGGTAGGGCTTGGGTCGTGCCACCGCTGGACTCCCGTGTCCCTCCGCGCAGGCGGGCGGCCCCGGAGCGCTGGTGCCGGCAGAGGCGGCGACGGCGGCGCCCCTCCTCATCATGGTGAGAGGCCGGGCGGGGCCGGGCACGGGGTAGCACCGGGGCGGGAAACGAGTGTCGGGGCCCCTAGGGAGGAAGCGTCTTGCAAACGAGGACCCGGGGCTCCGGGTTCGACTTCCAGTTTTCTTGGTACTCAGGGCAGCCCTGAGGTCTGGGAGAAGCGGGGGGGTTTCGGGGTGCCGGAGAGGCCGCTGGAGAGGGAAACGGTGGCGTTTCTCAGGAGGGGACTCGGGACCGCAGAAGCTGCTGCGCCCCTGGGAGCCCCAGCTGGAGGGTGGGCCTGGGCCGGGAGCCCGGCAGCTGCTCCCGACGCCACGCAGGCCCGCGCTGGGGCAGCCGTTTCGGCGCCCCCTCCCCGGGCCCAGTCTCATCACGCGGGACCGCTGCCCCGCGCCTGAGTGCGCGCGGGAGGTGGAGCCAGTTCAGAGGAGGGGACCCTTTACGGTAAAAGCTGCCGTCACTTGTGGCTTCTAGAAGATAGGAAAACAAGTGGCTCCGAGAGGCGCTTCTGACACACAGCACAGCGGCGGGTAGAGCTGGATCCTAATTGCAGGTGCCCTGTGCTGCCCTGTTCTGGACAGGCACAAAGACCACGACTTTGTGGGGGCCGGGAGAGGGTAGAGGAGGAGGTGGCAGGCTCGGTGAAAGAGGGCCTTTGTCCAGTGCTCTCCTGCCCTGCCCCCCACCAGCCCTTCTGTGGGACCATTGTCCCCGCATGCCAGACAAGAGAGTATTATCTGTTGCGGCCATTGTTGGGGGAAGGGAGGCAGTCTTGGGGTAACCCTTCTGCACTCCCCACCCTTCTCTCTGCACTCAGCCGTGGCAGCTGTGGCTTGGCCCAGACTCAGAGACCCCCACCTCCAAAGAGGACGTCCTTAGGTGCCAAGCATATAAGAGTGAGGCCAGTCCCAGAACCGCAGGCTCCTGGCACGCCTTGCATGCCTCCAGCACGTTTCCCTTTCCGAGGTGGCAGCAATGGGGAAAGCGCACGCTTAGGAGAGCTTCAGACAAGCTTCCCTCTTCCTCCTCCACGACCAGAAGCGGGAAGGTGCTCCCGGACCGAAAGGGACAGAAGGTCCAGCACTGCCCCGCTTGGGAAGGCACCCACAACCAGTCTAGGGACTAGGGGTAAGGCTGGCGGGGAGCCCGCGAATGACCTGGGCTGACATCTCTTCCCCTCCTTACACAGAACAGAGGCTTCTCCCGAAAAAGCCACACATTCCTGCCCAAGATCTTCTTCCGCAAGATGTCATCCTCAGGGGCCAAGGACAAGCCGGAGCTGCAGTTTCCCTTCCTTCAGGATGAGGACACAGTGGCCACGCTGCAAGAGTGCAAGACGCTCTTCATCCTGCGCGGCCTGCCAGGAAGCGGCAAGTCCACGCTGGCACGGGTCATCGTGGACAAGTACCGTGATGGCACCAAGATGGTGTCGGCTGACGCTTACAAGATCACCCCTGGCGCTCGAGGAGCCTTCTCCGAGGAGTACAAGCGGCTCGATGAGGACCTGGCTGCCTACTGCCGCCGCCGGGACATCAGAATTCTTGTGCTTGATGACACCAACCACGAACGGGAACGGCTGGAGCAGCTCTTTGAAATGGCTGACCAGTACCAGTACCAGGTGGTGCTGGTGGAGCCCAAGACGGCGTGGCGGCTGGACTGTGCCCAGCTCAAGGAGAAGAACCAGTGGCAGCTGTCGGCTGATGACCTGAAGAAGCTGAAGCCTGGGCTGGAGAAGGACTTCCTGCCGCTCTACTTCGGCTGGTTCCTGACCAAGAAGAGCTCTGAGACCCTCCGCAAAGCTGGCCAGGTCTTCCTGGAAGAGCTGGGGAACCACAAGGCCTTCAAGAAGGAGCTGCGACAATGTAGGTGGCAGGGTGGGGCCTTATTCATAAGCCCACCTTGCTGGGCACAGGGTGCTGCAGGCATAGGACCATCATTGTACTCAAAGGATGGGGCACGAAGCAGCAGGAGGCAGAGAGAGGCTCACCTCAGCGGGGGCAGGGGCAAGTGGTGCATCCCAGTGGTAGCCTTGGGGAGTTGGCAGCACACTGGGAACACGGGGGCTTCCAAGAGCGCCTTTCCTCCCACCACACCTTTCCTTCTAGCCCTCTTCTCTCCGACACCCTTTTCCCAGCCTGAATGTAGACCACTGTCCCGTCTTGGAGGTGGGAAAAACAAATTACTGTAGTAACAGGAAATATGTCCTCTTCTAATGTAACCTTAGAGGGGGAATCAAGCCCAGTGTTTTCCAACGCATTTTTAGCAGCAGAATCATGTTCCAAAAAATAATAATAATAATGACATGAAATTGTAAGCTGCAAAAAAATTAAAACTAGGACTATTGTGACTTCACTGGGGATGGTTCTCAGGCCTCGGGCTACTCGATTTACTCATGGGTTTGTGGCATCTTACAGCTCCAGAAGACACGAGTCTCACACTTAGGCCGAAACCCGTTTTCAGATGGAAAAACACGGACCCAGGAGGGATGTGGGGTTTACGGGCTGGAACCTTGGACTCTTGACACTCTAGCAGGGTTCTCTCTTGGCATGGGCTTTTTGCTCCAATGATAGGTTTGGGATAAAGAAGGGTCCTGGTGGCTCTCCTGGAGTGACCTGTTGGAGAAGTGTCACCCACTAATCCATCTATATGCCTTTAGGCCATTTCTGGTTGCCCCCAATTTAATTAATTTATTTATTTTGACAAGAGTCTCCCTCTGTCGCCCAGGCTGGAGTGCAGTGCTGCTATCCCAGCTCACTGCAACCTCTGCCTCCCAGGTTCAAGCAATTCTCCTGCCTCAGCCTCCCGAGTAGCTAGGACTACAGGTGTGTGCCATCATGTCCAGCTAATTTTTGTATTTTTAGTAGAGACGGGGTTTCACAATGTTGGCCAGTCTGGTCTCGAATTCCTGATCTCAGGTGATCCACTTGCCTCGGCCTCCCAAAGTGCTGGGATTACAGGTGTGAGCCACTGCACCCAGCCGCCCCCAATTTTAGATGATCTTCATACCTGAAATAGCCCCACTTCGGTTTGTTGACATTGTGTATATTGCACAGAGGCAGGGAATTTGTGCCTGTATGGATTCTCAGAGAGCTTTTTTTTCAGCTCCTAAACTTGAACTCTGCAGTGAACTGTGGTGCTTGCAGTGACACTGGCCAGGAGCAAGCCCTGCACCTGTGAGCTGGTGGCTCTGCCCTGGACTATGGCTCAAAGTTGCTTTTAATATTTATTTATGAGACGGAGTCTTGCTCTGTCGCCCAGGCTGGAGTGCAGTGGCATGATCTCGGCTCACTGCAACCTCTGCCTCCTGGGTTCAAGGAATTCTCTGCCTCAGCTTCCCAAGTAGCTGGGAATACAGGCGCCTGCTACCATGCCCGGCTAATTTTTTTTTTTTTTGTATTTTTAGTAGAGACAGGGTTTCACCATCTTGACCAGGCTGGTCGGTATCACAAAAGAAAGGAGGGGCCCTTGGCCCAAGATGGGAGGAATCAAGCTTGACAGGATGATTGCCAGATCTTTTTTTTTTTTTTTGAGACGGAGTCTTGCTCTGTTGCCCAGGCTGGAGTGCAGTGGGGCAATTCGGCTTACTGCAACCTCCATCTCCCGGGTTCAAGCAATTCTCCTGCCTCAGCCACCCAAGTAGCTGGGATTACAGGCACCCGCCACCATGCCTGGCTAATTTATAAATTTTTAGTAGAGACAGGGTTTCACCATGTTGGCCAGGCTGGTCTCAAATGCCTGACCTCAAGTGATCCACCTGCCTCAGCCTCCCAAGTTGCCGGGATTACAGGCGCGAGCCACCATGCCCAGCCTGTTTTATTTGTAAAGGAAAACTGGAATCTTTTTCTGCCCAGGGTTACAGCAGGAGAAATGTAATGGGCCAGCAAGGCTGCTCTCAGGAGAGGCCTTCCTCCCCTGTGGAGGGCGAGACATCTTCACGGGGACTCAATTCAGAATGTAACAGGAAAAAGCGAGTGACTCCAAAGACAGCCACAGGTGTGGAGTCTGGAAATCAGAATCACAGATACTCCACTCCTCTTTGTGTCTTCCAGCCCCATAATGTCACCCCATTATAGCCCAAGACCCTTCCTTTACCAGGAGGCCCCCCATAGGCTCTCATCCCCCAAACCGGCCTGCAAGGTGTGTATTAAACTGATAGTGACGTTGTGACTGCTTGTCCAGATGGGCCCCTGAGTGAAATGGGGCACTACTGATAGTTCCCTGGTGGTCCTGGGAACACTGGGGTATGGTCACCCTAACTGTTGTGCTGGATTGATAAGATAGGGTCGGTCACTTGCCCCAGGCCGATGGCTGGTACGCGGCAGAGCTGAGGTATTCACTGTGTTCTGGCTGTTTCCACCGTACCACATTGTTCCCAGCCCTCTGTTTTCTTTCCACCCCACTTCCCATGACTTGCTTCCCCTTTGAGACGTGGTTCTAGTAAATCTTGGAGTCCCTTGGCCTGTACTGCCTGCCTCTGTTACAAATGCCTTAGAGTTTGGGGAAGAGATGGAAAGATCTATACAATGTAAAGCCAGAGAATTTAAATTTTTTTTTTTTGAGACGGAGTCTCGCTCTGTTGCCTAGGCTGGAGTGCAGTGGCGCGATCTCAGCTTGCTGTATCCTCTGCCTCCTGGGTTCAAGCAATTCTCTACCTCAGCCTCCCAAGTAGCTGGGATTACAGGCGCCTGCCACCATGCCCGGCTAATTTCTTTGTGTTTTTAGTAGAGATGGGGTTTCACCATCTTGGCCAGGCTGGTCTTGAATTCTGACCTTGTGATCCACCTACCTCGGCCTCCCAAAGTGCTGGGATTACAGGTGTGAATCACCGCACCTGGCCTGAGAATTTTAACTGTTTATTGCTCTAAAGTTGCCATTAGTTTGACCAACTAACCAATGAATGAGCTGTAGTGGGTTGCTGGAGAGGTGATGCTTAGTGTCCGAGTGTTTTGCGCTGGGCCTCTGTGGTCCCGGTGGCGGGTGTTGGTATGCCCCTGCTCCCCTGCCCTGACTGCACCCTTTTTCTCCCGGCAGTTGTCCCTGGGGATGAGCCCAGGGAGAAGATGGACTTGGTCACCTACTTTGGAAAGAGACCCCCAGGCGTGCTGCATTGCACAACCAAGTTTTGTGACTACGGGAAGGCTCCCGGGGCAGAGGAGTATGCTCAACAAGATGTGAGTCTTCCCCAGGGACACATGGGGGAGGTGGGAGGTTGGGGGAGAAGGGGCTGCAGCATCTTCTGGAGATAGGTACCAGTGCCAGGCAGGGACCAAAAACCAGATGGCAGCTCAAGAAAAATGGCATCTCCTCCTCCTAGCTCCCCTGTCCCCAGGCGTAGTTGCACAGACCTCAGCCGCAGGTTCTAAGGAGCCTGCCCCGGCAGTACCGCCAGCCTGTGCATTCGCCTGCCCCCAAGCACCTTTGCCTTGTGCAGATTCATGGAGAATGGTCCTGGTCCACAGTGGGCTCCTGCTCTGGCCTCTCTGAGCCTGTTTTACCTTCAAAAGACTAGGAGTTCCTCACCCCCAGGGAGCCTGGTGCACTGAGGTCCCCGTCCCTGTCCCCAGGTCTGAGGTCTGGCCTGGCCCCAGAGTGAGGGAGTTTCATACGATAGTGAAGCTTATTGGCTAACGCGTATGAGACCTTTCTGTACCACACAGCTGGCACCTTACACCCACAGCCACTGACAGTGATCCTTGAATGCTAGGCATTGTCGCCTAGATCCACACAGTCTCCAACCTCCAAGTGTCCACCCCCAAGCCCACTCTCCCACTTCTCTGCCTAGGTTAGCACAATCATTTGTTTGTTCACTAGAGTGCCTCCCAAATGGAAGCTCCCCTGAGGGTGAGTTTTTAAGTTTCGTTGACCCCTGTGGTTCCAGCACCCTAGCATAGTGGAATGAATATGTAACACCTGAGCTACCATCCCTAACCATGCCTTCATTTAGCATTTATTAACTATCCATTTCATGCCAGACACTGTTGGGACAAGGGATCGTGAGCAAAAATAGAAAAGCATTTATGCTGAGATGGGATGGGCTGTCTCAAAGAATCAGATACAAGCAGACATATCATTAGATGGGAACCAAGGTGTAAGAGCAGGTTTCCATCAAGGGCAAGTCTGACCTCAGTCTGACCTCACCCTGCCCTCCAGGGCGCTGCCTGGGTCCCAGGGGAAGCTGAGCGGTGCCAACAGTAGCAGCTGTTGAGTGCGCGGACACCCTTGTGGGCTCTTTACCTAGATACTCCCATAACCACATGAACTCTGAGGTAGGCTCTGGTTCTCCCTGTTTTATGGGTGACGAAGCCAAGGCACCGAGAGGTCAGCCAGCCTGCTGAGGCCGGAAGCAAGTGTGCAGGGAGCTGGGCTCCCTCAGGAAGTCCGGCTCTCCCTTTGTGGCCCTGTCTGAGCACCTTTGCGTTTCTCACTTGAGCCTGCAGCGCCCATGGAAGGTGCGTGCCGCAGTTGTTAGTGGATGCTGGGTCTATACCCAACCCTTGCTCAGCTGTGCTCACTTCTGTTAGACTTCCCCTTCTCTCCTCCAGGAGGGACCCTCCGTGGGTCAGCTGTTCCCCAAGAGCCCACCATCTCTAGCTTGGGCCCCTCTTTCTCACTCTCCCCAGGTGTTAAAGAAATCTTACTCCAAGGCCTTCACACTGACCATCTCTGCCCTCTTTGTGACACCCAAGACGACTGGGGCCCGGGTGGAGTTGAGCGAGCAGCAACTGCAGTTGTGGCCGAGTGATGTGGACAAGCTGTCACCCACTGACAACCTGCCACGGGGGAGCCGCGCCCACATCACCCTCGGCTGCGCAGCTGACGTAGAGGCTGTGCAGACGGGCCTTGACCTCTTAGAGATTCTGCGGCAGGAGAAGGGGGGCAGCCGAGGCGAGGAGGTGGGCGAGCTAAGCCGGGGCAAGCTCTATTCCTTGGGCAATGGGCGCTGGATGCTGAACCTGGCCAAGAACATGGAGGTCAGGGCCATCTTCACGGGGTACTACGGGAAAGGCAAACCGGTGCCCACGCAAGGCAGCCGGAAGGGGGGCGCCTTGCAGTCCTGCACCATCATATGAGTGTTCTCACCACCATGTACGCCCCTAGAAGGGAAGGGGAGGAGAGGGAAATGTGCCCTCTGCTTGATCCTTGTTTTGTGACTTTTTTTTTTTTTTTTTACTCAAAGTTAACCTACCTATAACTTTTTAAAAACTTGTAAAATAACTGACCCTCCCTTCCTGTCCGTCCTCTTCCCCTCTAATGCTCACACTCCCAACACAAGGTGGGCAGGGAGGCACCATTCAGGAACCTGGACCAAAGCTAACGAGGCTGGGCCAAGCCAGGCATGGGGCCACAGCCAGAACCCCGAGCCCTACTTCCAGGTTCTGGTTTGCTCAGCCCCAGCCCAGCCCAGCCCAGCCCAGCTGCTCTGCCCAGAGCTGGGTGAGTGGGGAGACACCTCAGGGCCCCTCAAAACCCACTGACCAGAGACAAAAGGCAGTGGGGCAGGGGGTAGTTTTCCATGGTCACAGAGAACTAGTGGTGGCTCTGAGAAGGGGAGGACCTCTGGGCTTTGATTCCATCTCCTTGTCTTTTTTCTTTCTTTGTTTTTAGAGACAGGGTCCTGCTATTTCCCAAGCTGGAGTGTAGTGGTGTGATCATGGCTCACTGCAGCCTCGAACTCCTGGGCTCAAGCAATCCTCCTGAGTGATCCCATTTCTTAATCAGTGTAGCCCCAAGAAGGCTGGGGCTATTTACCAGGGTAGAAAAAAGAGCTTACCTCCCACCTTGGGTCCTAAGTCCCTGCCCCCTCCCCTTCACACCATAACTAGGTAACAGTTTGATAACTAGGGAAGAAAGCAGAACAGTTAAGCAGCCGCCACATCCCCGCTGCCTGGGGGCCTCACTCCAGGAAGGGGCTGACTGGCCGTCCTTTCCAGTGGCGTGGCTCCGCTGTGTGGATGGGGAGATCGGGGCCAGAGGCAGCACCCTGGTGAGGAAGTTCCAGTCCTGCTCTCTACCCAGCCCATCTTGCCTCCATGGTGCCTCTGGAGGCCTCTGGGCCTCCTCTAACGGGGGCTGGTGGGCACCAAGAGCCAATGGAGTAGACCCCTGGCTGGTAAGGGCCAAGTCCCACCGGTTGCTTCTGAGAAGGGGTTTCTAACACTGGTCTGTGTGCTGTGGTTCCTGGGGTGCCCTCCACTGCCCTCTGTTCAGTAACAGGGCCTTGCTAATTGGGTTGTCACTCAACAAAAGTGCTTTGGATTTAAGTTACTATCCTGGCTTTGCCCAACCTCAGCAACTTGTAAGACTGATAATGAAATAAATCATGTTAATCCTAGCTGTGTGCAGTCTCTCTTACCCTTCTGTGCCCAGCTCAGTCTTCCCTAGGGCTGGGTATATTAGGACTGGCTTTGTCCCACAGCTTGGGGCCATCGGTCCTGTCTCCCCTCTGCTGGCCGGGCACAGCTGTGGTGAGGTTGGGCAGCTGAACAGTGTTGGCTTTCATGAGGAGGCAGAAAGCAGAGGCTGGCCTCAGACTCATACAGAAGGTGGGGGTTGGCTGGGTACGAGGGACGTGGCGCACAAAAGCCTCTCATCTTCCATTAACCAGGGCACCAGGCCCACAGGTGTCCCCAGCCCACTGGATCAGAAAGAGCTCAGTAAGACCCAAAGCTCCTGGTATGGGTTTCTCCCAGTTCTCTAGGGAAGGCCACCTGCAGGTCACTGCAACTTCAAGCACCAGGGAAGACCTAACATTTGAGTCCCTTCCAGGCCATCAGAGGCCTAGTCAGCCACATGGGAAACTTCCCAGGCCTGACTCAGGCATCATTTCACCATGACTAAGGCACCAGCCGGGGAAGACTTGAAAGAAAGGGGCAGGAGCTCGGATGAAGAGAAATCCTAAGTTACCTTTCTAGTCAAGGCCTTTCCCTGGCCATCTCTGAACTTTAGCTAGAGCTTCAAGTCTCTGCCTAGAGCTCCTGGGAAGGCTACTCACCTTGAACACCACACTTGACAGGACAGCATGGTGCATGCCGCTGCATCCGTGAGCAGCGTGTCTCCTGCATGCAGAAAGGGAGCAGAGAAGGCCCGGGGCTTTTGCGAAAAATAGTGAGTGGCCAGACCAGAGCTCTGGAGCCACCTGTCCCACCTCAAACGGGTCTGGGGGTCAGGAGGCAGGGTTTTATCTCTGTCTACCATCTCCCTCAAACCCACACTGCAACAGGAACTGTGAGAGTCTTTGTAAGTAAACTGCCCTGTCTAGGTCAGTACCCACCTGAGCTTTGGACGCACACAGCTTCTAGTACCCACCTGAGCTTTGGACACACACAGCTTCTAGTGATTTCTGGGGCCCCACTGTAAAGTGGGCATGCGTTCTGAACTCGCTTCTCCGTGACTGATGTTAGGCTGGGCCCAGAGGCACAGCCAGGGCCTGCCTAGCACTCACATGCTGGACAGGTCTGGGAGAGGCAGAGTACCCCACCCGCCACTAGGCTTGGTGCCCACAGCCCGCATGCGGCAGCTTGCTGCACCCCAAGTCCAGGTCGGGCTCAGCTCTGGCTCACAGACTCTGGAGACAAAGCAGATGCCAGAGCAAAGGGCCAGAAAGGGTCAAAACATTTTATTCTCTTCTTTTTTTCTTCTTTTTTAATAAAGTTAAACAGTAAAACAAAAATTCACAAGCTGCCTCCCTGTCCACGCCCGCCTCCCTCCCCTGCCCGCAGTCTTCGGCACTGGTTCCCTTTGCTCCACCCCACTCACAGAGACACAGGGCATCCAACTGAGAAAACGAAACTGCTCTAAGTACATAGAGACGTGATGAAGGGAGGAGGTGAACTGTTTCCACATTCAAGATTAAACTGAGTGAATCTGCATTTTCTGGGTTCTGGATGGTTGCCCTTCATTAGCCAAATTGAAAAAAGAAATTCCCTGGACCAGATGCTGAAAGAGAAAAGAGGGGTTGGTAGTTGGCTATGGATTTTCTAGGGAAGATCACTTTGCTCTGATTATGGAAAAGTCTTCAAGGGCTGCTTCAAACTCAAACAGAGAGAAACTCTATGGGTATCAAACAGCTCAGGCTGTTTTTGGGTTCAAGAGGGAGCATGTGACTATATTATACATGGGTAGCTTCTGACCTCAGCATTATCTATATAGTACCTTTGCTCTTGCAGAGAAGCCTTGGTACTAGGCAGTCAGAGATGTCTCCCTGACCCTGCAGAGATGCAGTGGCTAAAGGTCCCAAGGCAAGGGGTGCCTGGGAACCTTCCTGTCTTCATCCTTAGCAACAGCCAAGTGGATAGATGCCCTGCTAGATGAGAATTCAGCTGCCCCCACTCATGGGCCCCTCTGACTCCCAAAGAGCTGCCTAAGAGGCAGTGAGTGTGTTGGCTCGTGATCTGGGAATTCCCAAGAACAGCAGGCCCACCTACCTTCAAAGCTGAAGCCGCCAGGACCGCCGAAGAATGCCTTGAAGATATTGTTTGGATCAAAATCTGTAGAGGAGGGCAAGTAACATGGAAGGGAAGAAAAGGTGAAAAATTAGAAATGTTTGAAGAGAACTGATGACACTGAGAACAGATCTCCAAAGCTTTCCTGGAGAGTCTCACTCCCCTCCTTTCCCAACACTTCAGATTGCAGGTGAGCAAACCTGCCCCATCCCGTGCAAAACATGCTACCTGATCCCACGCCTAGGACATGTTCCCTTCTCCTTCCAACTGCTGCCTCAAAGGAAGCTTTCTCTGCTTCAGCTTGCTTCGTTGGGCTGTTTTCTCAACAAATAGAATGCCATGTGCACTTACACAAGACGTTCCCCATACTCTGTCTCCCTATAATGCTGGAGCGGCTACTAAAAAGGATAAAATGTATCACTTAAATATTACCAAAAATAAATATAAGAGCAAGATCTAGGATTTACTGTATTTGATTCCATGTCTTTTACTCCGTAGACTCTAGGCTAGAAAAAAAGCTATGGTTTATTAGCTGGGCGTGGTGGCTCACACCTATAATCCCAGTGCTTTGGGAGTCTGAGGTGGGAGGATCACTTGGGCCCAAGAGTTCAAGGCTGCAGTAAGCTATGATCACAACACTGCACCCCAGCCTGGGTGACAGAGCAAGATCCTGTCTCAATAACAACAACAAACCAACAAAAACACCTACTAGGTGCAAAGTACTAGGTACTTTGCATACATTACATTACTTAATCCTAGTAATGATTTGTCTGGGTAAGTATCATTCCCAATTAATACTCAACAAAACATATGTAGGTGGTTCAAGTAACTTGCCCACGATCACATGGCAGCGAAAGCAGCAGAACCGGAAAATCCAACTCCTGCCTGACTGGCTCTGTGCACTTTTTCGAGGCCACAGCATGTCTGGCGGCCCCATCCCTGACTGACTTCCTAAGCTTCACAGAAGGACTGATCCCCACCAGGTGATCCCACAGCCACCTCGTGCCCAGAGTGAGTTTCTCTGCTTGCATCTGTGTGTCTTCCTGGGCTCCTGGCTTAGTGAATGACCCCAAGAGTCAGCTCTGCCTGTCACTCTCCCCAACACATCTGAATAGCAACCAACTCCTGCTGAGTCTACCACTAACTCCCTGACTCTGCCCTCCAATCCTTTCCTACCTTTTGTGTCTTCCTTCCATCTCCATCCTCCTTACTCCCTCCAACCCCCACCTCCTCACCTCTATCACAAGTATATTTCTAGAGCCAAAATCTGGTCCACAGTGCCCCTACTTAAAACTTCACGGCCGGGCGCGGTGGCTCACGCCTGTAATCCCAGCACTTTGGGAGGCCAAGGTGGGTGGATCACGAGGTCAGGAGATCGAGATCATCCTGGCTAACAAAGTGAAACCCCGTCTCTACTAAAAAAAAAAAAAAAACAAACAACAACAAAAAAAAACACACAAAAAATTAGCTGGGCGTGGTGGCGGGCGCCTGTAGTCCCAGCTACTCATGAGGCTAAGGCAGGAGAATGGCGTGAACCCAGGAGGCGGAGCTTGCAGTGAGCAGAGATCACACCACTGCACTCCAGCCTGGGCAACAGAGTAAGACTCCATCTCAAAACAAAACAAAACAAAACCTCTTCACTAGTTTTTGACTGCTTATAGATCTTCTTAACTGGGCAGAGGAACATGTTTATTATGGTGAACCTAGGTTTATTAAATACAAATACCCCCACACTGAACTGGAGAGGACTCAGCATTATCTATATAGTACCATCATTCTTATTTTAAATTCCGGCTGGGTGCGGTGGCTCATGCCTGTCATCTCAACACTTTGGGAGGCCAAGATGGGCGGATCACATGAAGTCAGGAGTTTGAGACCAGCCTGGCCAATGTGGTGAAACCCCGTCTCTACTAAAAATATAAAAATTAGCTGGGTGTGGCGGCAGGTGCCTGTAATCCCAGCTACTCAGGAGGCTGAGGCAGGAGAATTTCTTGAACCTGGGAGGTGGAGGTTGCCATGAGCTCAGATTGCACCACTGCACACCAGCCTGGGTGACAGAGTAAGACCCTGTCTCAAAAACGTAAAATAAATAAATAAATAAATAAATAAATAAATAAATAAATTGCAATGGAAGGCCAGGCACAGTGACTCACACCTGTAATCCCAGCACTTTGGGAGGCCAAGGCCAGTAGATCACTTGCAGTCAGGAGTTCAAGACCAGCCTGGCCAACATGGTGAAACCCCATCTCTACTGAAAATACAAAAATTAGCTAGACATGGGGGTGGGTGTCTGTAATCCCAGATACTGAGGAGGCTGAGGCAGGAGAATCACTTTAACTTGGGAGGCAGAGGTTGCAGTGAGCCAAGATGGCGCCACTGCACCCAGACTGGGCTCAGTCTTTAAAAAAAAAAAAAAAAAAGGCCGGGTACGGTGGCTCACGCCTGTGATCCCAGCCCTTTGGGAGGCCGAGGTGGGCGGATCACGAGGTCAGGAGTTCCAGACCTGCCTGGCCAATATGGTAAAACCCCATCTCTACTTAAAATACAAAAATTAGCTGGGCGTGATGGTGCACACCTGTAGTCACAGCTACTTGGGAGGCTGAGGCAAAAGAATCACTTGAACCCTGGAGGCGGAGGTTGCAGTGAGTCGAGATGGCGCCACTGCACTCCAGCCTCGGTGACAGAGCAAGACTCCATCTCAAAAAGCAAAACAAAACAAAAAACAAAATCCCAGTAGATTTTCTTAGTGGAAGAGATGGTAGGTCTGTGCACTGTTCACAGGTCAGGTCCTCTTTTTTTTTTTTTTTTTTTTTTTTTTTGAGATGAGTCTTGCTCTGTCGCCAGGCTAGAGTGCAGTGGCGCGATCTCAGCTCATTGTAACCTCCGCCTCCCAGTTCAAGCGGTTCTCCTGCCTCAGCCTCCCGGGTTCAAGTGATTCTCCTGCCTCAGCCTCCCAAGTAGCTGGGACTATAGGCGTGTGCCACCATGCCCAGCTAATTTTTGTATTTTTAATAGAGATGGGGTTTCACCATGTTGGGCAGGATGGTCTTGATTTCTTGACTTGTGGCTCGCCCACCTTGTTCTCCCAAAGTGCTGGGATTACAGGCGTAAGCCACCATGCCCAGCAAATTTTTTGGCAGACAACTTAGACTGAAGACTGACTGACTGAATTAATTAATTAATTTTTGAGATGGAGTCTCACTCTGTAGCCCAAGCTGGAGTACAGTGGTGTAATCTCAGCTCACTGCAACCTCTGCCTTCCGGGCTCAAGAGTTTTTTGTGCCTCAGTCTCCTGAGTAGCTTGGACCACAGGCATGCGCCACCATGCTCAGCTAATTTTTTTGTATTTTAGTAGAGAGTACAATTTTTTTTGGTATTTTGTATGTTGCCAGGGTGGTCTTGAACTCCTGAGCTCAGGTGATCTGCCCGCCTTGGCTTCCCAAAGTGCTGGGATTACAGGCGTGAGACACCGCACCCAGCTCACAGGTCAGGGCCTCTTATCTCTGAGAGCCCACAATGAGCAACAATATTGACAATAGGTGTGCTTTATATCATGCTAAGTCTTTTTGGGAAATTAAAATCTGTGAGTGTGTATAGGAATGTATGACACACATAAATGTCAGCATACACTTTGCAGTGGGTAAAAAAGAATAGAAAAATGCCCATATTCCTTACCACATACAGCCCTTATGGCCTCTGAGCTCTGATCCAGCTACTTGCCGGCCTTCCACCACCACCTGCCTCTAGCACCCTGGCCCTTTATCTTCCCTAGACTGAGCCCCCTGCAGATCCCCAAAGGGGCCATGTTTTGCTTTTTTTGGGGGGAGGGATGGCGTCTTGCTCTGTTGCCCAGGCTGGAGTGCAGTGGCGCCATCTTGGCTCACTGCAACCTCCACCTCCCGGGTTCAAGTAGCTGGGATTACAGGTGTGCACCACACCTGGCTAATTTTTCTTTTTTCTTTTTTTTTTTTTTCAATTGAGACAAAGTCTTGCTCTGTCGCCCAGGCTGCAGTGCAGTGGCACAATCTCGGCTAACTGCAACCTTCGCCTCCCAAGTGCAAGCGATTCTCATGCCTCGGCCTCCCGAGTAGCTGGGATTACAGGTGTCCACCACCACACCCAGCTAATTTCTGTATTTTAGTAGAGACGAGGTTTCACCATGTTGGCCAGGCTGGTCTCAAACTCCCGACCTCTGGTGATCAACCTGCTTTGACCTCCCAAAGTGGTGGGATTACAGGCATGAGCCACCGCACCCGGCCTAATTTTTGTATTTTTAGTAGAGACAGGATTTCACCATGTTGGCCAGGCTGGTCTCAAACTCCAGACCTCAAGTGATCCGCTCGCCTCGGCCTCCCAAAGTGCTGGGATTACAGGCATGAGTCATGGGGCCATGCTTTTCTGCACTTCCAAGCCTTCCCTTGCTAGTGCTCGCCGCCTCAGAGCTCACTGCACACTGTGAACCTGCCACACTTGACTGCATTTGTTTGACTCCATGGCTATTACTGTTTGGACCAGGGATCAGATTTGGCCCAAACAGACTCTCCCTCTGGAGCATCTTTGGAAAAAATTCTAACATTCTACAGCTGTTAAATTCATCCCAGGCTGCCCCAGCCAACTCACCACCCATGTTCATGCCCTCCTCATCTAGGTCCTGTCCACTGTCATAGCGAGTCTTTTTCTTGGGATCAGAAAGGATAGTAAAGGCCTCTCCAACTTCCTTGAACTTCTTCTCCTCCTCCTTCTGAACCTCAGCACTGGCTCCACTATGCCGATCTAAAGTGGGGAGTAAAAGAACAACTCAGTGGAAATCAAAGTTTCAAGAAAACGAAGTTTAAGAGAAAAACTTTATGTCTAATTTTGGAATTTGGCATTTCCCAAAATTTGAAGGGTCCACAAGTCTGCAACACCTTATTCTCAGCTGAAGAACCTCTCCAAGGGGTCCCCTCTGGACTGAGTCTGGCAGTTGGCCTGCCCTGTGGGTTCTTCCCACTGAGCCCACTCCCCACACCTACTCTACCTGGATGGTGCATCAAGGCCCGTTTCCGATAAGCTTTCTTGATCTCATCCTCAGAGGCATTCTTGTCCACTCCTAGAATCTTGTAGTAATCTTTCCTCTTACTTTTCTTCAGTTCCAGCTGCGCATTTTTTAGGAGCTGTTTGTGTTCTACAGGAAGACATCTGGCATCAGTGGACAAATCTGACTCTGGTTTTTTCCTCACCAGGTCTCAGCCCAGCTGCCTGGGAGTTAGAGGCTTTGTTAACCATGCCAGAGACTTTTACGGTGCTTTCTTCTGGAGATTAGAAAAAAAATCTACTCGGCCAGGCACGGTGGCTCATGCCTGTAATCCCAGCACTTTGGGAGGCCTGCATCAATGAGAGATGCAGGTAAATGAGACAGAAAAGAGAACTCTAAACACAAGTTTGCTTCTATTTTGGTAGCACAAAAGAAAGGAGGGGCCCTTGGCCCAAGATGGGAGGAATCACACCTGACAGGATGGATCACCCGAGGTCAGGAGTTCAGGACTAGCCTGTCCAACATGGTGAAACCCCATCCCTACTAAAAATACAAAAAAATTAGCCAGGCGTGGTACCATGTGCCTGTAATCCCAGTTATTCGGGAGGCTGAGGCAGGAGAATTGTTTGAACCTGGGAGGCAAAGGTTGTAGTGAGCTATGATCATGCCATTGCACTCCAGCCTGGGTGACAGAGCAGGACTCCATCTTAAAAAAAAAAAAAAAAAAGAAAAAAGAAAATCTACCCAGACTTAGGTTCCTCACTTTAGCCTCACCACACAAAAAATGAAATGAAAACGACAGGGAGGATCTGGAACCAGAAAATAGGTGCCTCGTGCCCCAACTCAAGATCTCTGTTCACTTTTTTTTTTCTTTTTTTCTTTTTTTTTTGTTTTTGAGATGAAGTCTCGCTCCGTCGCCCAGGCTGGAGTATAGACGTGCAATCTTAGCTCACTGCAACCTCTGCCTCCCGGGTTCAAGGAATTATCGTGCCCCAGCCTCCTGAGTGGCTGGGATTACAGGCGTATACCACCATACCCGCTATTTTTTGTATTTTCAGTAGAGACGGGGTTTCGCCATGTTGGCCAGGCTGGTCTCGAACTCCTGATCTCAGGTGATCTGCCTGCCTCAGCCTCCCAAAGTGCCGGGGATTACAGGCGTGAGCCACCACGCCCAGCCTTTGTTCACTTCTTTCTGGCTGGTGATCAAATAAGTTCTAGGTACATCCCTGATCCCTGAATCAAACTACCTTGTGTACAGATTTATGGCCTACGAAGAAGTCCACACAGTTCCCTGAAAAACAAATGCATTTAAACTTACCTTTTGTTTTCTCTGTCTGATACACTTTTTCATAGTCTCGTACTGCTTCTTCATACTGTTCTGTGTCCATGTAACTGAGAAGGAAATACAAGGCAATACAGCACTCAGACATACATAGCAATGGTTCTCAGGATCACTCTAGGGCAAGAGGCATGGCTCAAGCAAGAGACACACACTTCTGGTAAGATGCTTCAGAAACAGGAGCCCTTAATCTAGCAGTGAGAGAAAATTGGCTATCAAATCCTCGAGGAAATAAAAAGAGAGGCCGCATGGCACTTGCATCCAACCAGCAAAGTGATGTTCAGCTTTGAACGGAAAGTAATCAAGAGAAAAAAGTTCCTTCTGACACAGAGCCACCTAAGAGGTACTGGACTGCCTTAGAAAAGGCAATGTGAAGGGATCTACTTGATTACTTTGGGTTGAAACACACGAGAGAAAAATTATCAAGTCAATAAATGGATATGAAAGAGCTTTGAAACCTATAGTGCCATAAACATGCAGGACTAGCTACAATCCAGAATAGAAGTGGGATTAGTGAGCCACTAAAAGGATCAAGTTCAAAGTGGCAGCTGCTGGCAAATCCCTCCACTAAGACCAATCAATGAGAGATGCAGGTAAATGAGACAGAAAAGGGAACTCTAAACACAGGTTTGCTTCTATTTCAGTAGCACAAAAGAAAGGGGGGGCCCTTGGCCCAAGATGGGAGGAATCAAGCTTGACAGGATGATTGCCAGATCTTTTTTTTTTTTTTTGAGACGGGGTCTCGCTCTGTCACCCAGGCTGGAGTGCAGTGGCGCAATCTCGGATCACTGCAAGCTCCGCCTCCCAGGTTCACGCCATTCTCCTGCCTCAGCCTCCAGAGTAGCTGGGACTACAGGCGCCCGCCACCTCACCCAGCTAATTTTTTGTATTTTTTTTAGTAGAGACGGGGTTTCACCGTGTTAGCCAGGATGGTCTCCATCTCCTGACCTCGTGATCTCCCTGCCTTGACCTCCCAGAGTGTTGGGATTATAGGCGTGAGCAACCACGCCCGGCCAACTGCCAGATCTTTTAAGTGTCTCTTCCACAGAAGCAAGTGGCATTTTCCATGCCCAGATAAAATCACTGGCACCAAGGCTGGCCTACCAATTAAAGACTGTGGTAGGAGTTCCAGAGACAGCCACTGTCAGCTGGGGAATGGGAAGTGATCATGCAGTACAGCTAGCTGCTGTACAACAGAGATTCAATTTCTTACCTGCTACCACACAAGCCCATTTTCTTTCTCTTTTTTTTTTTTTTTTTGAGACGGAGTCTCACTCTGTCGCCCAGGCTGGAGTGCAATGGCACTATCTCTGCTCACTGCAACCTCCGCCTCCCGGGTTTCAAGTGATTCTCCTGCCTCAGACTCCTGAGTAGCTGGGATTACAGGCGTGTGCCACCACGCCCGGCTAATTTTTTGTGTTTTTAGTAGAGATGGGGTTTCACCATGTTGGCCAGGCTGGTCTTGATCTCCTGACCTGAACCGATCTGCCCGCCTCAGCCTCCCAAAGTGCTGGGATTACAGGCGTGAGCCACTGCGCCTGGCATAAGCCCATTTTCACAAACATCACAGATCCCCACCAGCTTGGAGGCCAGGACAGGAGAGTGCTACCAATGTGGCTGGCAAACGAAAAACCCAACATCTTTGGCATCTTTGATTTATGACTTTGATTTGTGGCATCATTTTGATTTATGACTTTAAAAAAACCAATGGCCTGCAAACACAGGACATAAATATTACATTAGGAGTTCAGAATCAATTTACAGAATAAAATGTAATATAATTTGAAGTAAGAGAAAAATGATACTTTGATACTGCACTCCAGCCTGGGTGACACAGCTGGATCCTGAATTAAAAAAAAAAAAAAAAAAAAAAGAAAATTGATAGCTGATAGCCCTGGGTATAGAATGATGTGACAAATGATTAACCCTGATGAACTTTCTTTAGGTCTATATGTAACATATTAAACAAACTATACTAATTTGCATTTTTACTTCATGCTTTTTAAAATTCAGGGATATCCTCACATTTTAATTTTGTTTTAAAGTTGAAGTAGAAAAGTCAATAGGGCTTTAGGGAGAAAGGGTGAACTCTAGCTCATGATGGCATGTGTAGCAAAGATGTGGGTGGGTGGCATCTCCCCAACTTTAGGGTTAAGTTGAGGCAGATTGCAGCAGTAGTCAGGCCAGATGTAAGGATTTGGCCCGGGCTAATCTCCAGTACTTCTTGTCAATTCCAGCTGATTCAGGAGATTGTTGCCAAATACTCAGCCAGCTGAACAGGGCATGCTGTCTCCCCTGTAGTGATCTCAGAGGCAGAGCCACTCCAAGAAGGGCAGTTCTGTTTCTACTACAAAGATAAGAAGTTGTCCGATCAAAGCAATTCCTTATTTTCATTTCTTGCACATAAACAAAGAAGAAAATAATCCTTCATCCAATTATCCTCTGAGCAAATCGAGAATTTTCTATGGTGCTGGGGGCTTGCTTAAAAAAAAAAAAAAAAAAGGCCGGGCACGGTGGCTCACGCCTGCTTGTAATTCCAGAAAACTTTGGGAGGCCAAGACAGGCAGATCACTTGTAATCAGGAGTTTGAGAACAGCCTGGCCAACATGATGAAACCCCGTCTGCACTAAAAATACAAAAATTAGCTGGGTGTGGTGGCGTGTGCCGGTAATCTCAGCTACTTCGGAGGCTGAAGCAGGAAATTTGCTTGAACTCAGGAGGTGGAGGTTGCAGTGAGCCAAGACGGCTCCACTGCACTCCAGCCTGAGCAACATAGTGAGACTCCATCCCAAAAAACAAAACAAAACGATTTTTCTCTTCTCTTCCCATCCCCTGGCATTCCATATACAGAGCATTCCATTAAGTTCATGCAGTATCAAGTATCTAGCCACCCCCTTCCTACTGGACATGTAGGTGATTCTCCCCCCGCCTTTTTTTTTTTGCTATTATAGATAAAATTGCAGCAAACACCTTCATGTATATAGCATTTTGCGTCTGTTAAAGCCAGTCTTTGGCTGAATCAAAGGGTGCTTTTTTTGTCTTCCAAAGCTTCTGCTTCTGTGTGCCAGTGGTTTGCAAAGATGGAATGACTGACAGTAGGTCTCACAGAAGTTATAATTCCCTGTATGTTTCTGTTGGACAGACTTAGTCATCAACTTAGAAATTCACTTTTAAAAAAAGCAACACACACAGCAGCAGTTTTCCTATTTTAAGTGAGATAATTTTGAGAAAACTAAGTGGGAGGCAGTCCATGAGATATTCTGTACCACTGATGAGACAAGGAAGCTTAAACTACTGGCTCATCAGGCATCAGTGACAGCATCTGTTCTTTGGATATGACATTTTATAATAAGGAGTGGAGCAGGTGCTGGAGGATTAGTATACAACAAATACATCTTCTTTAAGAACTTTAAAGACGGGAAGTTCTTCTCCGCCTAGAGAATAATCTGAAATCGGAAGAAGTGGATTTCTGAGAAAGGTTTCTCCTAGCCCTGTTCCTATCTGAAGAAAATCAGCTGGTGGGCCTAAGAGTAAGAGGAGCAACTATGCCAGGGAGCACCCTGACTCTGGGGCAAATGTGAGCATTAGAGGTAGGCACATCCTGGCTCATAATCACCCTGTCAGACACAGAGTGCCCTCCACTCAAAACACTCAAGCAGAGAGTAGCCATCTAGGGTATTTCAAAAGGAAGTTCCTTTATCCTGGGAGGCTGAGCCGGATTACATCTCTTCCAACTCTAAGATTGTCTTCCCTCACCCAAAACAAACAGGATGAAATACAACTCTCAACTGTCTCTAAGAGTTGCTTTCTCTTCCAAGCACCATACATTCATTCAACAAAACATTTATTCAGTGAGCACCTATGTGTCAAGCACTGTGCCAAGTTAGAGCATAAGTGTACAACACAAAATAAAATCTCCAAAGGAAATGGATTTAAACTTTAACAAAAGGAATTTGGGTCAGGCATCAGAGGAAACTTACTGACCGTGAGGGGCGTTAGACACAGGCATGGGAGACTGAGGGAGCTTGTGCAATCTCCTCCGCTGGAGGTCTATAAAGATAGTCTAGGGCTGGAACAATCCCACCTAGAGGCAGGGGGAAGGACCAAATGACCTCACAACATCTCTGGGTCTGCTTCGTCATCCGCAAGGCAATTCCCCTGAGGCCAGCAGCAACTCCCTCTTCCCCCCACCCACCAGAGGCACTTACCACTGAGCTCTTCTCAAGTAGGCTTTTATGTAAGTGTCATCAAGCTTCACTGCATTTGTGCAGTCTTCTATTGCATCATCTAGTTTCCTAAGCTTCAGGAGAGAGAGAGCAATCATACTTCACATCTTTGGTGACTGAGGGAGCCCAGAAGCTGTGAGCATGGCTTCAAAACTCTAAGAGGATCAGTCATGCTGGCCCCCTAAATGTCATATTAAGTTCTAGTTCTTTGTCACCAGGGCTATGAACAGCAACTTCAAAATTGATTTCTCTTGTATATGATACAAGCTAGGCACATCTGTCTTCAAGGATAAACTACCTTTACCATTCCATGTTAGTGCCCAATGAAAACATGAAAATAGTAAGGCTGGTTCCTGCCCTCCTTTTTTCCAGAGGTCACCTAGAGGGATCAGAAATCACTCTGATTTTTAACTGCTAGAATTCTGCAAGGGCAAGGAGTCTACTTTTTGTTTCTGATGTTGTGTAGGGCCACAAAAGCACTCAGGCCATTTTCAACCATGCATGGTGACCATCAATTACACTGGAGAAAAACAACAAACTTGCCTCATACTCTTCCTCCAAATCACTCCTAAAAAATAAATGATCACTTGCATAAGCAAAACAACAAAAAAGCAACAGTAGCTGCTTAAGATTATCCCACAGCCCCTAGCCATTGTCTTACTGGAGGAAAGGGACCTTAATGAACAGGTGAGAATATCCTTGCAAATTGTCCAACTGCCCTCAAATTCCATAGAGATGACAAAAGCTTGCCTCTTGGAAGGGAGTTCCTAACAAGCTATTAACCATAACAACTTTCCCTCTTTCATCTTGCTTACCCTCACTGGGCAGATTTCCCAAGACCCTTTGATGTCCCTTAAAAATATCTCTGTAGGCCCCAAGATCTAGATCAAGAGCTTACCTTGGAATTAACCGTACCCCGATTACAGTAGAGTTTAGCATTTGTTTTTATATTGTTGGGGTCTATCCCCAGGGCTTCTGTGTACAGTTCATATGCTAGTTTGTAATTTCCTTCCTTAAATGCTTTATTCCCATCTTCTTTCTTTGCTTTGAGTGCTTTGGCATTCTACAGAAAAAAGCAAGGGGAGGATCAGTTCATATCCACAAAGCCTCAGACCATTGCACAGAGAGGCCAGAGTCTATTTTCAAGTTCTTTGCTTCCGGCAGTTTAGCATCACAGGGCCCCACCAACCCCCAATCTGGGTTATCTGTTGCTCATTCAAGCTTCCTACAGAGTGGACAGGAAAGAGTTACCAAAAATACCAATGAGACCTATGTTACTGGATCTGCCTCCACTTCCCAGGGGAAGTATTATTATCGATCTTCACTGAGGGGTAAAACAAAACAAAAAAAAACCCTCTTAGGTATTAAAGGCATCCGATCACATCTACCTTTAGATAAATAAAAGTAGTCCTGAAACCATCTCTAACAAAGACCAAGCATCCTTGCAAAGCAGGAGGAAAAGCTATCGCATTCCTTGTGATTCTAAAACCTATCACTCTAGCCATCTTAAAGGTCCCAAAAGGAAGCTCTTTCCCAGTTAGGTCTGGTGACTAGAACTTACTCTGCAGGCAATGCAGGCCTTCTCGTGGTCAGGAGCCATCCTGAGAGCCTGTACGAAAAACTGAACTGCCTTCTCAATACAATCTTCGTAATAAAGGCAAAGACCTCGTACATACAGAGCATCTGCATTGGTGGAATCCATTCGTAGAATGTCACTGCAATAGTCAGAAAAGGGCACATTGAGCTGTGCTTTAGAACGTCCCCACCATTACTACCATTTGTGGCCAGTTTTCTTCCTTGACCATGTGTCTAGCATTCAAAATATGCAAAGGTAGACAGATTCCCAAGAACTATTCCCAAACTTTCCCCAAATAAACCACCTATAATTATCTTTAATACACATCTTGTGTCTTACAATCCTTATTAAACTAGAACAGGGTTTGGCAAACTACAGCCCACAGGGCCAAATCCTTTCTGCCACTGGTTTTTGTAAATAAAACACTATTCAAACAGCCACACCCATTGGTTCATCCATTACCTAGGGCAAACTTTGCACTGCAATGGCAGAGTTGAGTTGGTTCAACAGAGACCCTGTGGCCTGCAAAGGCTAAAATCTGGCCCTTTGCAGAAAATGTGCCAACCAGTGGAGCAGAAGGAAAAGGACTACCTTACAAATAAAAACCACAAAAACACAATCTGTTCTTTTACATATAGCTCAAGTACCTGCTATATTACTATACTCCTGTATACCCTACGGGTTTTTAAAGCTGGTCTAATCTTTGACTTTAAGTCCCAAGAGGGTCTGATCAGCCCTAGCTGGCCTACTCTGGGGACCATATCCTGTGGTGAAGCTGCCAGACACCATCAGTCCAACGGTATCTGGCATTTTAATGTCCAACTGGCCTGACTGCATACCTAGCCACAGACTGTGCTTCTGGATAACGACCCAGCATTGCTAAACATTCTGCCTTGAGGATTTTGAAGCGATGGCAGGCAGGGGCAAATTCTAGGGCACGGTCCATGCAGAAAACAACCTGTAGGGAAGAAGAAAACAAATAAGGCTCTTCATCAGGGACTCCAGAAACATCTTCACTTTAGTTTAGTCACAGGCAACAGACTCAAAGCTCAATGAAGTCTTTGGGTCCACTGTTAAGTAATATCAAAGTTTAAAAATATACCTAATTCATTAAATGAAAGCACTGAAATGAGGACAGCAAAGATTCCTGATGATAATGAAGACAGTTAACATTTACTGGGTACTTTCATATATGAACCCATTTAATCCTCACAACAATTTTATGAAATAGGCAATATTATCACTTTTTTTTTTTTTTTTTTTGAGACGGAGTCTCACTCTGTCGCCCAGGCTGGAGTGCAGTGGCACGATCTCGGCTCACTGCAACCTCTGCCTCCTGGGTTTACGCCATTCTCCTGCCTCAGCCTCCCAAGTAGGTGGGACTACAGGCACCCACCACCACGCCCAGCTAATATTTTTTGTATTTTTAGTAAAGACAGGGTTTCACCATGTTATCCATGATGGTCTTGATCTCCTGACCTCGTGATCTGCCCTCCTCAGCCTCCCGAAGTGCTAGGATTACAGGCGTGAGCCACCACACCCAGCCTTAAAATAGTTATTTTAAATGGCTCTAAATAGGCTACATCATCAGATTACTATTCCCAACATGCCACTATACAAACCACAAGCCAAGGAGCTCTCACACACACAAAAAGGTGGGGATTAATTTACTCTTTCAGCCTCATAAAGCATCTCCATATATTCTGTTTTTCTCTTTTTACTAGTTTGTCCTCTGAGCTTTCAGTTTTGGTTTAGCTGCTATTTACTCCTGGGAGAGCCTTGCTGAATCACATTCATGCCAAGAATAAATGAACCAAAGGACAAATCTGGAGTTAAGGGACACCTATTCCCTCTAAGAATTTGGCCATGGGGATCAGGAAGAGATAAACTCTGAAAACTTACAAACGGAAAAATTCAAATTCCATCAACAGGAGACTGGTTAGATAACGTGGACATTCATATAATGGAATACTATGTAGTTCTAAAATAGAATGAAGAAGCTCTTCATGTACTAATATGGAAAGACTTCCAAGAGCTATTCAGTGATTTTTTTTAAAGGTGCAGAACTGCCATAAAGCATACTACCTTTCATGCTAAATAAAGGGAGAAAATCAAGGCTCTTTATTTTATATATATATATATACAACACAACTAAAGAAAAAAATAGAAGACATAAGAACAGTGGTTAGCTTAGGGGAGTGAGAACTGGGTGGAGAGAGGACAAGTTTGAGGGGACGACTCATCACTGAATATTTTTCATACTTTCTAACTTTGTTTGTTTTTGGGATGGGGTCTTGCTCTGCTGTTGAGGCTAGAGTATTAGTGGCACAACCATGGCTCACTGCAGCCTCAACCTCCCAGACTCCAGTGATTCTCCTGCCCAAGCCTCATGAGTAGTTGGGACTGCAGGCACACGTCACCACACTCAGCTAAAATTTTAAATTATCTGTAGAGACAGGGTCTCAATAAGTTGCCCAGGTTGGTCTCGAACTCCTGGCCTCAAGCGATCCTCCTGCCTTGGCCTCCCAAAGTGCTGGGATTACAAGCATGAGCCACTGCACCTGGCAACACTTTCTAGTTTTTGAACCATGAATAGCACCTGTTCCAAAACTGAAATTAAAAATATGAGCAAGTCAGTAAACACTACCAGCTTACCAGCTGTTTCACTGAGAAGATTTTCTGCAGTGTCACACAGCAGTGACAGGAATGCCTCTCCTTCAGTGGCACAGGTTTACTGTCCTGAAAGTTTTCTGTTTTTTTTTTTTTTTTTTTGAGATGGAGTTTCGTTCTTGTTGCCCAGGCTGCAGTGCAATGGCATGATCTTGGCTCACTACAACCTCTGCCTCCTGGGTTCAAGCAATTCTCCTGCCTTTGCCCCCTGAGTAGCTGGGATTACAGACATGCGCCACTACGCCTGGCTAATTTTTTGTATTTTTAGTAAAGACAGGGTTTCCCCATGTTGGTCAGGCTGATCTCGAACTCCCGGCCTCAGGTGATCCACCTGCCTCGGCCTCCCAAAGTGCTGGGATTACAGCCGTGAGCCACAGCGCTCAGCATGTCCTGAAAGTTCTAAGGACAATATGAAAACTTAAGCATTAGGTAGGTAGAGTTGTGCTAACTGTCCTGTCCCCTTCAGATGGAAAAGGAAAGAAGGGGCAGGAAGAAGTCAGTCAAAATGTCAGCAGCCACACCCTGTTGCCTTCACAAGGACCCCGTTTTATGCAGAGCTGGTTCTGCTAATCATGGGGACCGTCAGTGCTTCATTTCCCACCCCCCATCTCCCCATGACTAGGGACAGCTGCAGGCAAAGAAGATCTTTTGTTTCTTCCAAGTTCATCTGCTTCCCCTGCCAGGATCATAATTCTTCATTTGTGACATCACCATGAGCTACAGTGGGGGGGCTGGGATGTCACAAACAGAGGATTCTGTCACAAACTCAGGATTCTGGCTCCAGAGTAGGCAAGAGAGAAAAGAAACCCAAAAGACTGCCTCTCAAGACAAAGCTTTTGCCTATGTAAACCTCAGAAAACTGACAGTAGGCAGAACTGCTTTCCAAACACACACATGCCAAACAAAACAAACTTATGAATTACACTACAAAGACAACTGTGGTTATTAAAACCAATGGACAGAAGAGGGATGCTAATAAGTTACTGCCGGGACTCTGCATAAGTTAATCAGATATATACATTACCAAATAAAAGACCATCAGTGAATGTGAATGATTCTTAATGTATCCTCTTATCAAAACATTTACTGAGGCCGGGCGCGGTGGCTCACGCTTGTAATCCCAGCACTTTGGGAGGCCGAGGCGGGCGGATCATGAGGTCAGGAGATCGAGACCATCCTGGCTAACACGGTGAAACCCCATCTCTACTAAAAATACAAAAAATTAGCCGGGCGTGGTGGTGGGCGCCTGTAGTCCCAGCTACTCAGGAGGCTGAGGCAGGAGAATGGCGTGAACCCGGGAGGCGGAGCTTGCAGTGAGCCAAGATCGCGCCACTGTACTCCAGCCTGGGTGACAGAGCGAAACTTCACCTCAAAAAACAAACAATAACAATAGAAAAAAACAAAAACAAAAAACAAAACTACAAAAATTAGCCAGGTGTGGTGGCATGTGCCTGTAATCCCAGGGTGGCTGAGGCAGGAGAATCGCTTGAACCTGGGAGGTGGAGGTTGCAGTTAGCCACTGTGCTCCAGCCTGGGCGACAGAGTGAGACTAGGCCTCAAAAAAAAAAAAAAAAAAAAAAGGATTATCCAAACCTAATATTTAATTCCAGCTGGCTTTCCCTTTATTAAGAAGTACACTATTAGGCCAGTGCTTTACATCAACAATAGAAACAAACTCAAGTGGCACACTCATTTTACCTTTTATCATAGGGCCAAATATAATTAAGAAAATAAGTACCTTAGCACAAAACATTTTTAAGACGAAAAGTCAGAAGCCTAATTTAAGTGATAATTTACTATTCTAGATCTTTTGTGCCATACTACTCCTCTTAATGATCACACACACACACGAATGGGAATTTTGTGACAAAGGGCAGATGAGATTATCTCATGGTTGTACTGTACCTTCCGAAAATCTCGCTTCTCAAAATCTGTTTCTGCTATTTTCTCATATTCCATGACTGCATTAGCATTCTTGAACTACACCGGAAAATCAGACATAGGAAAGTTTTAATGAAGCTGTAGATTAAACAACCACAAAAAAATTAACAAGGCCTTGATGAATTTGAATCGAGTAAATATACCACACTGCCTCTTTTGATAGAGACAGGGTCGAACGCATACCTCCTGTTGTGAATGGCCATTTTTATGATCCAGTTTTAGGGCTCTCTGGCAACTGCGACAGGCTGCCATGGCATTCCCTAAAGAGAGGTGGTACTCGACCTCTCATAGAGGTCCCAAGGAGATTTTCTTTCAAGAAAATCAGAACCACAGACATTTCACAAATCAAATTGATGAAGATACAGTCAAGACTCCTTAACAGAAGGGCTAGACTCAATCTTCACCCTCAGTTTGAACTTCAAGTAAGGAACCCAAGTGTTATGCTTGATATACATGAAATAAAGGCAATGCATTGCCAGGGATTGAGCATATGTTTTGAGATTCTCACTGAAATGCATCTAGGGTAAACTGTATATACACTCATACACTCTGGTCAACACTGAACTGTATATTGGCAGTGCTCCTGTAAGATTATAATACCGTATTTTTACTGTACCTTTTCTGTTTAGATACACAAATACTTACCACTGTGTTATAGCTGCCTACAATATTCAGGACAGTAACACGCTATACAGGTTTTAGTCCAGAAGCCACTGCCATATAGCCTAGGTGTGTAGAAGGCTATGCCACCCAGGTTTGTGTAAGTATACTTTATGATTCTGCACAATGACAAAATCACCTAACAAAATGTATGCCTGTCATTAAGCGACACATACTATATATGGAGATGGAACTAAAACATGTTTTAGCTGCTACCAATTTAATCAAGGCTTGAATTTACTCAAATTCTTTTTTATTTTTATTTTTTTGAGACAGGTTCTTGCTCTGTTGCCCAGGCTACAGTGCAGTGGTGCGATCACGGCTCAGCCTCAACCTCCTGAGCACAAGCAATCCTCCCATCTGAGCCTCCTGAGTGGCTGGGAGCACAGGTGCATGGCACCAGGCCTGGCTAATTAAAAAAATTTTTTTGTGGAGACAGGGTCTCACTCAGTCCCAAACTCTTTAAGTCCCAAACTCTTAAATTCTTTAACCTCACTCAAATCAGTCCCTGGAAGCATGTGCCTATTCCCCAGCCATTTCAGAAACGCTTCAATTTTCACAGATTTTTTAAAGCTGTCAATCATATTCAAAACTCATTTTACAGATTAGGAAGCTGAGGCTTAGAGAGGCTATGAAACTCGCCTAAAGTCACCCAGGTGTGCTGATGGCAGAAGTGAGACGAGACCTCAGTTCCGACTTTCAAGTAGCCACTCCTCCCAAATATACCATACTGACTCTTTTGATAGAAACACGATCAGACCCGTACCTCTTGTTGTGCCTGAGCATTTTTATGATCCAGTTCTAGGGCTCTCTGGAAGCTGCGACATGCTGCCATGGCATTCCCTAGAGAGAGGTGGCACTTGCCCTCTCGTAGATGTCCCTAAAAGAACACCAAGAGGGAAGAAAAGAAGCATGATTGGCCAAGTGGAAAGAAATCAACAGCAGCAACAGACACCCACACAAAACCAACACAGAGGCCAGGCGCGGTGACTCACACCTGTAATTCCAGCACTTTGGGAAGCTGAGGCAGGTGGATCACTCACTTGGGGTCAGGAGTTTGAGACTAGCCTGGCCAACATGATGAAACCCCATCTCTATTAAAAATACAAAAATTAGCCGGGTGTGGTGGCATATGCCTGTGGTCCCAGCTACTCTGGAGGCTGAGGCAGAATTGCTTGAACCCAGGAGGCTGAAGTAGTAGTGAGCCGAGATTGCGCCACTGCACTCCAGCCTGGGCGACAGAGCTAGACTCCATCTCCAAAACAAAAACAAACAAACAAACAAAACTAACACAAAATGAAAATGACTACAGCAGTAGTTCTCAACCTGGGCAGTGTGCCCTCCAGGGGACATTTAGCAATGTTAAGAGACATTTTTGGTTGTTACAATTGGGCAGAGGGGGTGCTACTCATACTCGGTGATTAAAAGTCAGAGATGCCGCTAAACAACCCACAGTGCACAGTAAAGTCCCCCATAACAAAGAATAATCTGGTCCCAAATGTCAGTAGTGTCAAGGTTGAGAAACACGGGGCTACAGAAATTCAACTGTAGCAACCCAGCCTTCCCCAAACAGCCCCATTACATACATACCCGGACAAAACTGTCATCCAACCTCACTGACTGTTGTGCATCTCCAAGAGCTTCCCGGAACCTTCCAAGCATCATCAAGGTGGCTGCTCGATTACCATAATAGCTAGCATTTTTAGGACACATATCTATAGGAAAGGCAGAAGAACATAAAACAAAGTTTAGAACAGGTCCCTGCTTTGAAAACTTAGAGGGGGCTGGGCGCAGTGGCTCATGCCCATAATCCCAGCACTTTGGGAGGCCGAGAAGGGCGGATCACTTGAGGTCAGGAGTTAGAGACCAGCCTAGTCAACATGGCACAACCCCATCTCTACTAAAATACAAAAAAAAAAAAAAAAAAATAGCTGGGCGTGGTGGCGGGCCCCTGTAATTCCAGCTACTCAGGAGGCTGAAGCATAAGAATTGCTTGAATCTGGGAGGCGGAGGTTGCAGTGACCCAAGAGCACATCACTGCACTCCAGCCTGGGCGACAGAAGAAGACCCTGTCTCAAAACACAAACAAACAAACAAAAAACTTAGAGGGCATCTTCCTCCAAACAATGTTAAGGGAATCTATCTGTAACGCTTATAAACTCTATTTTCTTCGTGGAGACAGAGTCTCACTCTGTTGCACAGGCTACAGTGCCATGGTGCTATCTCGGCTCACTGTAACCTCTGCCTCCTGGGTTCAAGTGATTCTCGTGCCTTAGCCTCCCAAGCAGCCAAGCAGCTGGGATTACAGGCATGCGCCACCACGCCTGGCTAACTTCTGTATTTTTATTTATTTATTTATTTATTTGAGGCACAGTCTGGCTCTACTGCCCACGCTGGAGTGCAGTGGCATGATCTCTGCTCACTGCATCCTCCGTCTCCTGGGCTCAAAACATCTTCCTACCTCAGCCTCCTCAGTGGCTGGGACCACAGGCACACGCCACCACATCCAGCTAATTTTTGTATTTTTTGTTGAGATGGGGTTTTGCCACGTTGGCCAGGCTGGTCTTGAACTCCTGGCCTCAAGTGATCCATCTGCCTCAGCCTCCAAAAGTGTTGGGATTATAAGAGTGAGCCACTGCACCCAGCCCTGACACACTCTCTTTAGAACACCACAGCCAGCACGGTAGCTCACACCTATAATCTCAGCACTTTGGGAGGCCGAGGTGGGCAGATCACTTGAGGCCAGGAGTTTGAGACCAGCCTGACCAACATGGCAAAACGTTGTCTCTGCTAAAATACAAAAAAATTACCCAAGCATAGTGGCATACACCTGTAATCCCAGCTACTCAGGTGGCTAAGGCATGAAAATCGCTTGATACTAGGAGGTGAAGGTTGCAATGAGCCAAGATTGTGCCACTACACTCCAGCCTGGGTGACAGTGACACTGTCTCAAAAATAAATAAATAGGCTGCATCCAAATTTCTGACTGCTTGTGCAAATGGACAGCAGCAAGGATACAATCAGTTTTAAAACAAAACAAGGTACAGCTTTAAAGTGCAGTGATTATCTTTTGAGGAGAGAGGCAGCTTATTAATCTTAATGAACTATGTTTTGTATAATGAGACATTAAAATGAAATGTGCATGTTGAGTTGGGGTAAGCAAATTAGGTGAGAAGAATGCTGACACGGGATTAAAATATGCTGGCAAATTAAGCATGGAGATAACTAAGACTTCTTTTATGTACAAAGGCCATTTTCTAAGGTAGTAAATGAATTGGCAATGACTGAAACGTATTTAGGTGGGTTTTGCCATAACATTCAGTATTTCTGGAATTGCCTTTAATTTATCAAAAGAAAAACTACCCACCCCAGTTAGAAGAAGTTATCACAGCTGGGCATGGTGGCTCATCCCCATAATTCTAGCACTTTGGGAGGCCAAGGCAGGAGGATCGCTTGAGCCCAGGAGTTTGAGACCAGCCGAGGCAACATGGTAAGACCTTGTCTCTATTTTAAAAAATTTAAAGAGTTAAAAAAAAAAAAAGAAAAGAAAAAGAAAAAAGTTATCATTCATGAGATTTTTTTTTTTTTTTTGAGACGGAGATTCACGCTTGTTGCCCAGGCTGGAGTGCAGCAGCGTGATCTCGGCTCACTACAACCTCTGCCTCCCAGGTTCAAGCAATTCTCCTGCCTCAGCCTCCTGAGTAGCTGGGATTACAAGCGCCCACCACACCTGGCTAATTTTTGTATCTTTAGAGACAGGGTTTCACCATGTTGGCCAGGCTGAAATGAAATGTGCATGTTGAGTTGGGGTAAGCAAATTAGGGGAGAAGAACTCCTGACCTCAGGTGATCCGCCTGCCTCGGCCTCCCAAAATGCTGGGATTACAGGCATGAGTCACCACACCTGGCCTTCATGAGATCATTAAGCCTGAAGGAGTTCATACAGTAACAGTATCAACCCATTAGGCAAAAGGCTACTTCTCAGAGAGAAGCTACTTTTTTTTATGTTTTAATTTAATTTTTGAGATGGAGTTCTTTGGTCGTCCCCCAGGCTGGAGTGCCAATGGCAGGATCTCAGCTCACTGCAACTTCCACCTCCTGGGTTCAAGCAATTCTCCTGCCTCAGCCTCCCTAGTAGCTGGGATTACAGGCACGCACCACCACGCCCAGCAAATTTTTGTATTTTGTAGAGATGGAGTTTCACCATGTTAGCCAGGCTGGTCTCAAACTCTTGACTTTAGGTGATCTGCCTGCCTCGGCCTTCCAAAGTGCTGGGATTATAAGCGTGAGCCACTGTGCCTGGCCTATTTTTTTTATCTTTTTGAGATGAAGTCTTGCTTTGTTGCCCAGGTTGGAGTGCAGTGGCACAATCTTGGCTCACTGCAACCTCCACCTCCCGAGTTCAGGCAATTCTCCTGCCTCGGCCTCCCAAGTAGCTGGGATTACAGGTGCCAGCCACCAGGCCCAGCTGATTTTTGTATTTTTAGTAGAGACAGGGTTTCGTCATGTTGGCCAGACTGGTCTGAAACCCTGGATCTAAAGTGATCCGCCTGCTTTGGCCTCCCAAAGTGCTGGGATTACAGGTGTGAGCCACCAAGACTGGCACCTACTTTTAATAATATTTGGCAAGTAAATGTTTTCTAGCGTAAGTATCAGTTCTTTCTCACCTATGGCTTTTGTATAATAATTATAAGCTTCATTGTAATCTTTCTTGGCATAGTATGCATTTCCTTGTTCCTTGAAAGTCTCTGCTTCCCTGAAAATGAAAGAGAAAGAGAATCATGTTACTGTACAAAGGGAATAACCTCTGTAATCTTACAGGAGCAATCTTTGGTCTAGAGCCCGCAGCACACTGAGCTAAAAGTTAGTGTGATACTTGAAGGAAATTATAGATTTGTTGAATAGGCCAATGGACCAAAAGGAGGTGCTAATGAAAGAATCCAAGTTCTTCAGATGCTCCTTTTTGTCACTTAGATACATTCAAACTAAATCAAGCAAACCCCTCTCATGTTCCTGCCTCACCTCACTATTTCTGCCTGTAGTCATCCTCCCGCAGGACAAATTTAGACATTCCCTCATGGCAAGGAATTTTTCTATCTCCTTCCACAGTGTCACAACTGCTGCCTCTTTTGCAAACTTACAGGAAAAATGGTTACTCCATTCAGGGCAACTTATTTCTCAATGTGAAATAGGTCACATCCTCAAGAGTTTTAATAATTTCATCTCCTGAAAAGTGGCTTATGCATTTGTCACTGGAAGAACAAGCAGAGCAAAGGCAGGTGGCAAAAGAATTATAAGCATAGCATGTTGGTGTTTAAGACAGGAATGGAGTTGAGTGACAGCAGAGACTAAGACCGTGGATGACAGGGACATATGTGGTACAGGCTGCCAGTGCCATACTATTAAGGAGCACCCATCCACTGGTGTTCCCTCTTCCCATCACATCTATGTAGGTGCTTGCTGCCCCCTTTGTACTCCCTCCAGTACCTTATATATTCAGCAACTGGGTGCAGCAGAATTTTTTCCCTATCTCTAAGATCTATTTTTTGAAACTGTGCCATTAGACAAAGTATACTTTCCTAAAGGAACAATGTTACATAATTGGGAATTAGATTCCTGAGCAAGTACCTAGAATCAAATCAGACATGACCAACAGTATTTTAAAAGAACTAGTAACCTCTACCAAGATACTCAAAATCATTCCACTGCTCAAATGATAAAGATAATTCTTTACTGAAATGATTACTGCAACATTAACTAAGTACCTGATCATTTTTGTTATGAGAAACATCTTTCTTCTCCTGTTGTTCACATGCAAAAAAGAACCTAGTTCGGGGTTGTCTGAAGTGGGGGCAAAAGTCCTAGTTCTTAAACCTTGGTGATGGTATAGCAATTTACAGCTTGAGTCTACGGATATCTGCATTAGGGAGATTTGTGATTTACTTACGTATTTTAAACTACAAACTAGCAAAGCTGCCCTCCTTTTATTGAGGTGATCCTCCCTCTCCATTCTTCTCCATCACTGTCCTGGCAAGCCCTACTAATATGAAAAGGCCGCTAGAAGGAGAAGGCAAATGGGAATGACCTACGAATGCTGACAGCTGTGAAATGTGATGGATATAAATCTGCTTGAGTAACTGTCTATACCAACTATCACAATGCTGAAAAGAAGATTTTAGAAAGATCCCTCAATTGCAAGATTTAAAGAACCAACTGAAATCCTACTACACGGTATTCACCATCCTGTAACTCTAAATTAAGCAAAGTGCTTATAAAAACTCTCAGGAGCCTATCCTTTAAGAGCAGACATGCCAAGGGATTTGAACAAAGGACTTCCCCAAAACTGGATTTCGATTAGTCAAACTGCTGTGAAGAAATGGAGTAGCAAATTCCAAAGTAAGACATTAGGCCCAAACTCTATCAGAGAAGATCTAGCTTCTTCAGTTGGCTAGTGGCTAAGAATATACAAATCTTTGAGGAAAATGAAGACATCTAGGTACCTGGGGAGACACTGTGTCAGCAGTATAAAGCTTGTTAGTCGAAAGTGAAAGAATGTACAGGGCTGCTGAAAGGTGCCCCTAGCCTCCTCCTTTCTAAGATACTACCCCTATGGAGGTCGGGGAGTTCAGGACTGGCTTCTAGAAAAAATGCAAAGGATGATTTTGGTGGCCAGTTACCAGTAACTACTGAGGCCAGGTACTTTCCATACAGTATCCTCTATAAAACACAGTCTGGTGAACTTCATTATTCCCATTTTTCAAAGGAGGAAATAAGGTCTGGGGGTTAAATAACTTGCCTGAGGTCAGGATGTTACCCACATTTGTCAGAATACAAAGCTTGTGCACTTTCTACTATGCCAAGCTTTCTCTCTAATGCTTGCCTCCAATTACTGCTAACTATTTTGAAAATTAATCTGTACTACGAGGAATAAGACATAGACAATATATGTAAGACATGGACAATACGTATAAATTTGTTTAAACTAAGACACACAGTACCCCCCGCATATAATATTCAACCCCAGAACCAAAATCAGTATTTAAATAAGCTAAATGACATTCCTAACAATTAGTCATAGAGGAAACAGGGCTCCTTTCTCTTTAAGATGCAAGACCTAGTGAACTGGACTCTGCCTCCCCAAAGAAATGCATTTCATTTTAGTAAATGGTGAGTAGATTCCATTCTAGAGCAAACAAAGCAAGTAATGTAGAGTCAGCCCACAGCAAAAAGAACAAGAAGAATTGTGTTGTGACAAGTTGCCATGTTTTTAACCTCACACTGCACAGCATCAGGCCAGAATTAGCTATTCCCACACAACTGCCTCATGAAAAGGACTTATTTTCATAGAAACGTGGCTGATTAACAGCTGCCTAAACAATGGGCACTTAGTGCTTTTAGACTGAACGCTTATTTTTTGCCTCCAGGTCCAATGCCCAAAGTGGACTGGAGTCCCTCCTTCATTTTGAACCTCCCCACCAAATACACAACAAGCTTTAACCAATGGGCCTGACCCTGCGAGACCAGTCGAGGAAAGAGTGGATCTTTGGAATCCAGCATGGCAGCAGCAAGAACTGAACAAGGCTGCATCAGGAACAATTCCAGGGTCAAATCCATTCAAGTCCTGCCCTGGAAGTCTGAGAAAGGGCTGAAGCTTGTTCAAGTTGCCATTACAGCAAAGGGACTGAAGGATGAGATGTCAAAGGCGTGGGACTGGAAAAGAAGGAGAAGAGCTGGTTAACACTGGAATTGAAGGCAATCTGGTGGTGGCATCTGTCACTCACTCACTGCCAGGGTCAATTCATCTGATAGCCAAGTGAGGTTGTAACATGCACCTACTGAAACACACCAGTACTGAGAAAAGAAGAATTAGGATTAATTGGCTTCACCTAGATAATTAAAAAAAAAAAAAAAAGGATTCCCAATGCACTAAATTAAACTAGATTATTTTCTGTGGCTACAAAATTAAATTCAGATTAAACTCTTAAATATAATACCACAGCAAAATATAGACTTGGCCATAACTGACCTGATGGTACTATTAACAACTACAATATATTTCTAGTGTTGTTTCAGATTTTCAAAGCATTTCCAAAGAAGATTTTCAATTTTTTTTTTTTTTTTAGATGGAGTCTCACTCTTTTGCCCAGGCTGGAGTGCAGTGGCATGAATTCGGTTCACTGCAGCCTCCGCCTCCTGGGGTTCAAGTGTTCTCTCGCCTTAGCCTCCCGAGTAGCTGGGATTATAGGCATGTGCCACCATGCCCAGCTAATTTTTGTATTTTTAGTAGAGACGGGGTTTCATCACGTTGGCCAGACTGGTCTCAAACTCCTGACTGCAAATGATACGCCTGCCTAGACCTCTCAAAGTGCTAGGATTAAAGGTGTCAGCCACCACGCCTGGCCAAGATTTTCAAATGGCCTTCTGAGGTGGTTATGGCAATAATTTCACCTATCTTCCAACAGAGGAAGAGCTAGTGAGGCACCCAAGATGGCTGCACAGGTCTCCTAAGTCCTAGAAGTTTATTTTTTCCCCTATATCCTGTTAATGTCAAGGCTTTTAGATTAAAACTAATTTATCCAGTTCTCCCACCAAATCCTTGGGTCAACTTCTAAGCAGAATAAGCTTCACAGCTCTGATTCACCAAGAGATGCTGGGAATGACTCCACCTCCACCAATCCAGTCTTTTCATTTTAACTGACAGTAATAAAGTTGTATGAAAACAGCTACTGAAAGGTTTTCCAAAAAATCTGTCCTCTCTGGATGCATGGAGGATCTCTCACAACAGGATCAGCACACTGGAAGCCCTGGCCTTCAGAGAAGACATTCCATTCGTGGTCTCCTTTGCTATTTTAAAATGTATTTCTTTGTTTTTCAAAAATAACCTTGCTGGGCACAATGTCTCACGCCTGTAATCCCAGCGCTTTAGGAGACAGAGACAAGAAGAGTGCTCGAGCGCAGGAGTTTGAGAACAGCCTGGAAAACACAGGGAGACTCTGTCTCTACAAAAATTTAAAAATTAGTTGGGCATGGTGGTGCATGTCTGTAGTCCCAACTACTTGGGAGGCTAAGATGGGAGGATCGCTTGGGCCCAGGAGGTTGAGGCTGTAATGAGCTGTGATTGTACCACTGCACTCTAGCCTGAGTGACAGAGCAAGACTGTCTCAAAAAAAACAAAATCACCCACCAGTAAGAAAACTGCAGCTTTGAAAACTTGCTCTTCTACAATAAATGTTCGTTAAAATCTGTATATCCTTTAGACATGTAGTTATATTATCTCTCTGAATTCAGCATTCATTCATGCTGACACTAACTAATTACTCCAACAAACACTGCTAAGGGAATCATTTGGTATCACACAGGTCTCAGCAGGGCTCAGCATCATGTGATTAAATCAGACAACTTGGGCTTATGATTGCTAGCCAACTTTGCACATTTACAGCTCAACTAAATTAAAAACACCTTAAAACATCATAGCTGACATTGCAACATGCCCCAAATTAGATGCCCTATAAAAATTTCCATTTTCTCTCTAAATACTTCCAAGTTGAACACTTAAGCAAGATCTCTGCGTTGGGTCAACTAGTCTAACTTTTAGCAATTAAAGCATCAATCAGAAACTTTAGTCAGCCTCCACTAATGCAGAATTAATTGTGTGGTAGTTTTAAAAATGTCATTAACATGGCTGGGTTCTCTCTGGAATTGCTTGATATATCACGTATTTGCAGATTATTAAAACGGATGAGATTCTTCATCATTTTAAAATTTATTCCACCTCACTGCATGAAAAAGACTAGCATGGTTTCATTATTCTGCAACATTTGTAACCTAGGAAATGTGGATCCGAATTTTATAGGACAAAAAGCACACCACACTGTGGTTTGATTTTGTTTTTTCTTTTTTCTTTCTTTTTTTTTTTTGAGAGGAAGTCTCGCTCTGTCACCCAGGCTGGAGTGCAGTGGCAATTCTCCCACCTCAGCCTCCGAGTAGCTGGGATTACAGGCACACGCCACCATGCCTGGCCAATTTGTTTTTTTGAGAAAAGAGCTTTATTTATTTATTTATTTATTTATTTTTTTTTTTTTTTTTTTTTGAGACAGTCTGACTGTCACCCAGGCTAGAGTGCAGTGGCGCGATCTCAGCTCACTGCAAGCTCCACCTCCCGGGTTCACACCATTCTCCTGCCTCAGCCTCCCGAGTAGCTGGGACTACAGGTGCCCACAACCACGCCTGGCTGATTTTTTTGTATTTTTAGTACAGACGGGGTTTCATCGTGTTAGCCAGGATGGTCTCGATCTCCTGACCTCTGTCACCCCTGTCAGCTCTGTTACCCAGGCTGGAGTGCAGTGGTGCAATCTCGGCTCACTGCAACCCCCACCTCCTGGGTTCAAGCAATTCTCCCACCTCAGCCTCCCAAGTAGCTGGGATTACAGGCACACGCCACCATGCCTGGCCAATTTTTTTTTTTTTTTTTTGAGAAAAGAGCTTTATTTATTTATTTAATTTTTGGGAAATTACAGGCTCATACCTATAATCCCAGGCTGAGGCAGAAGGGCTGCTTGAGCCCAGGAGGTTGAGGCTGCAGCAAACCATGTTCCTGCAGCCTAGGTGACAGAGTGAGATCCTGCCTTTAAAAAAAACAAAACCAGGCTGGGCACGGTGGCTCACACCTGTAATCCCAGCACTTTGGGAGGCCGAGGTAGGCAGATCATGAGGTCAGGAGTTCGAGACCAGCCTCATCAATATGGTGAAACCCCATCACTACTAAAAATACAAAAATTAGCCGGGCGTGGTGGCATGCACCTGTAATCCCAGCTACCCGGGACGCTGAGGCAGGAGAATCCCTTGAACCCAGGAGATGGAGGTTGTGATGAGCCAAGGTTGCACCACTGCACTCCAGCCTGGGCAACAGAGCGAGACTCCGTCTCAAAAAAAAAAAAAAAAGAAAGTCCAGGTGCGGTGGCTCACGCCTATAATCCCAGCACTTTGGGAGGCTGAGGCAGGCAGATCACAAGGTCAGGAGATCGAGACCATCCTGGCTAACACGGTGAAACCCCATCTCTACTAAAAGTACAAAAAAAAATTAGCCGGGTGTGGTGGCAGGCGCCTGTAATCCCAGCTACTCAGGCGGCTGTGGAAGGAGAATGGCGTGAACCTGGGAGGTGGAGCTTGTAGTGAGCTGAGATCACGCCACTGCACTCCAGGCTGGGCAACAGAGTGAGATTCTGTCTCAAAAAAGAAGAAAAAGAAAAAAAGATGCCTTTCTTTTCCTTTAGGCTATTAATAATACTACTTTATACTGCCAATGAGTCAATATCCCTTATGCATTCCTCTTATATTTACTACTCCCCAAATGTTGCCTTACTCTATGATTGTTGTGCCCCATTTATTTTATTCAGTCAAACTTACTAGTTGCCTGTTGATCTAGAAATGCCCTCCACCCTTCAGAATCCACGGGATCTTGGCCAGTCAGAGTAGAAATTCTTTCCTCCTTCCCACGGTCCGAGACCTCTTGTCCCCAATGGCATGTCACAGGGCCTGTTTCATGTTGCACTCTCCCTGACCTTCATGACAGAATAAAGTAAAAGGAGCCCAGGAGCCTAACCTCTATTCCATCTTACCAAAAGCAAGTCATTTAGTTTCTTTTTTAAGAAAAAAATTTCTTTTTTTTTTGGAGACAGTCTCATTCTATTGCCCAGGCCGGAGTGCAGTGGTGGGATCTCGGCTCACTGCAATCTTCACCTCCCAGGTTCAAGCGATTCTCGTGCCTCAGCCTCCCTAGTAGCTAGGACTACAGGCATGCACCACCGTGCCCGGCTAAATTTTTGTATTTTAGTAGAGACGGGGTTTCACTATGTTGCCCAGGCTGGTCTCAAACTCTTGAGCTCAGGCAATCCACCGCCTCAGCCTCCCAAAGTGCTAAGATTACAGGCATGAGCCACCACACCTGGCCAGAAAAAACTGCTTTTTTTTTTTTTTTTTTGAGACGGAATTTTGCTCTCGTTGCCCAGGCTGGAGTGCAATGGCTTGATCTCAGCTCACCGCAACCTCCGCCTCCCGGGTTCAAGTGATTCTCCTGCCTCAGCCTCCCAAGTAGCTGGGATCACAGGCATGTGCCCGGCAAGAAGTTTCTTTTTTTAAAAAAAAAAATCTAGACTGGGCAAGGTGGCTCATGTCTATAATCCCAGCACTTTGGGAGGCCAAGGAGGGTGGATCACCTGAGGTCAGAAGTTCCAAGACCAGCCTGGGCAACATGGTGAAACCCCATCTCTACAAAAACACAAAAATTAGCCGGGCATGATGGAGGGTGCCTGTAATCCCACCTATTCGGGAGGCTGAGGCGGGAGAATTATTTGAACCCAGGAGGCGGAGGTTGCAGTGAGTCGAGACAGTGCCATTGCACTCCAGCCTGGGCAAGAGTGAGACTCCTTCTCAAAAAAAAAAAAAAAAAAATTACTATTCTAGGAGTGAAATGTCAATATTAAGTTTCACATAGATAAGTGGAAGTCACAGGTATAGATATATATATAGATACAGATTTTTTTTTTTTGAGGCAAAGTCTCGCTATGTCACCCAGGTTGGAGTGTAGTGGTGCAATCTCGGCTCACTGCAAGCTCCACCTCCCAGGTTCATGCCATTCTCCTGCCTCAGCCTCCCAAGTAGCTGTGACTACAGGCGCCTGCCACCACGCCCAGCTAATTTTTTTGTATTTTTAGTAGAGACGGGGTTTCACCATGTTAGCCACGATGGTCTCAATCTCCTGACCTCATGATCCGCCCGCCTCAGCCTCCCAAAGTGCGGGGATTATAGGCGTGAGCCACCGCGCCGGGCCAGATATATATTTTTTGAGATAGACTCTCATTCTTGTTGCCCAGGCTGGAGTGCAGTGGTGTGATCTCAGTTCACTGCAACCTCTGCCTCCCAGGTTCAAGTGATTCTCCTGCCTCAGCCTCCTGAGTAGCTGAGATTACAGGGCCCCACCACCATGCCTGGCTAATTTTTGTTTATTTTAGTCTTGCCATGTTGGCCAGGCTGGTCTTCAAACTCCTGACCTCAAGTGATCTGCCCATCTCTGCCTTCCAAAGTGTAGGGATTAAAGGCGTGAGCCATCGCGCCCGGCCATAGATATATGACTTGGAATAATTCTATAAATATGGCAAGGTACTTATGCTGAGTGCTTCATCCAGAAAAAAATAGAAGGTGAGCGCTATCCAACTGCTATCTTTTAGCAAAGCTATCTGCTACTCAGCTTTCTTTACCCAATTTCCTACAGAATAGATAGTTTTCACTTTAAAGCACAACTGGAACAACCCTCCACACATCTCCGCTAATAAAGAGAAGGTAGAAGATGAAGAAAATTCCTTAACATACCCGTTCAAGTTGTCCTCTGGGTGGACATTCAAGGGGAAGCCTTAACATGGGCAGAGTCAGAAGGGACCCAAAATGCACCAGAGGAGTCACAGACTGTCTACACAAAGCAGCAGCACTCCCTACTGTTCAGGCAGGGACGGACACCAGCCAGCAAGCTGTGCCTGGCTGTGCAGCTGGCTATGCCTTATTCAGTAAGGAAGAAAAAGCAAGCAACCAATTCAATCCCTACAGAAATCCCATCACTGCAGGCAGAAACATATTCACTTGGAAATACTTGTCTCAACGGTGAGTTTGAAATTTATTTTAGGTCCTTAAATGAGAGGTGTCACAATCTATTACATCTACCTAACCTTCACTTATCCCTGGAGAGAGGAGACCCAACAATGAAGCTACTTCTGAGAAACATGCTTCTCTGAAACCATTCTGAGGATACAAGTCACTGGCTTTTCAGCATTAGCCAGAGGCTTGTTTTCATAACATATCCCCAAATCCACCATTTTCCATCCCTTGGTTCCCTATTCTGTGACATCTCCCACTATAGGGACAGCAGCACCCGTCAAAAATTTAAAACTGAGGAACTACAATTAAGGAAAAGGCTGCTTTGGCCAGGCGCAGTGGCTCACGCCTGTAATCCCACCACTTTGGGAGGCCGAGGCGGGCAGATCCTGAGGTCATGAGATCAAGACCATCCTGGCCAACATGGTGAAACCTGTTCTACTAAAAATATAAAAAATTAGCTGGGCGTGGTGGCGTGCAACTATAGTCCCAGCTACTCAGGAGGCTGAGGCAGGAGGATAGCCTGAACCCAGGAAGCGGAGATTGCAGTGAGCCAAGATCGTGCCATTGCACACTCCAGCCTGGCGACACAGCAAGACTCCATCACAAAGAAAGAAAGAGAGAGAGAGAGAGAGAGAGAGAAAGAAAGAGGATACTTCCTACGCTGGGTGCAGTGGCTCAAGCCTGTAATCCCAGCACTTTGGGAGGCCAAGGTGGGCGGATCACCTGAGGTCGGGAGTTCGAGAACAGACTGACCAACATGGAGAAACCCTGTCTCTACCAAAAAAGAAAAAAAAAAAAAATACAAAATTAGCCGGGCACGGTGGTGCATGCCTATAATCCCAGCTACTCGGGAAGCTGACTCAGGAGAAATGCTTGAATCTGGGAGGCGGAGGCTGCAGTGAGCCGAGATTGCGCCATTGCACTCCAGCCTGGGCAACAAGAATGAAACTCTGTTTTGAAAATATATATATATAAAGGCTGCTTCCTGAGTTTTTCTGGGTAGAGTGGGGTGGCGTGGAGATGGGAACTAGAGTGGGGAGGAGCCTGGATTGTCAATGGTATTTTACTTCTCAAAGTTGTCTTGGTTCCTTAGTTCAACAGGTGGTTAACTGTCTCAGGGCAAACCGTCCAAGGAAGAACTCTCAGGACAGAAACTCCAAAAACAAGAGAGGGTCCTGCTTGCCCCTCACACTCTCTCCAGAAGTAATATTAGAATCAAGAGAGATGGTTAACACTGCTTATCTGACAATGTGGCCTCCCCACACAAATTGTAAGTCACATGCCAATAGAATTTCAGGTCTCAGAATAAGACCTGAGAGTCATATATTCCTCCTATTACCATTCTCAAAAGCCTCAACCACTCATATTGTTACCAATGGTGAGGGTGAAACATAGGAATTGCCATTTTGATCCGAATGGGAGAAGAAAAAACAGTGTCACTCCAATAAAATGAACAGCCTGTTGGGATAACTGCACTTTGAATTTTGTTCTTACCTCTGAAAGTTTAAAGAATGCCTGGAACGACCTCTGAGTAACTTCCACATCACTCAGCACTGGAGAAAGGGGACCAAAGACTAGTGCAGTAAGGGAGAAATGGGCTCTCAGAGGGACTCTGCATCAGGCCACAAAGCAACTAGGCAACTGCTGACCATTGTTCTCCAATCTTCTAAAGTCCTGAAGAACGAAAAAGCAAGTGCCCAGTACTCAGCTTTTCAAAACCTTTAAAATACAAACTTCAATGACTAAACTAATCCCTGATTGGCTGGAATGTACAATAAGGCTTGGCTTTCAACCAATCAGAGTTCTGGTTGTTGGGAGTGGACTGGACTCTAAGCAAACTGCCACTCACTTGGCCCTGTATTTTCTCAATATTCTTGTTTCTCTGGCACTAGTTAACATGTGGATCTGAACTAAAGCACTAAGAGAGAACCTTTCTGTGTACTCTACCTTTGCTCCAGTTATGACGATCTACTTTGCCATCTGTTAGTATCAGGGTTCAATTAATTTGCCAGTATTGAGAATTCTGTATTCCTAGGTTTATCCCTTCCTTAACCATGACTCATTTCTCCTCCCATCTCCCATTTCTTCACATCTGACTACACTTAGTGCATAGCAAAAGGAAAATAGTGTTTCTCACTGATTTGGGTTCCAGGTCAAAGACAAATTCCCACTCAGTTTGGAGGCTTACTGAAATGTCTAGGTGCTTGCTCTGAAACTTCAAGAGGAAGATTAGGACGACACATTCCTAAGAATTTAAAACTGGGTAAGGAAGAAAGCGGGGGAGGCATGCCCACAAGCTCTTCAGTTAAGTAAGGCCACAAACTCAAAAACATCATGCAAAGCTGCAGCAAACGAACAGCAACTACAGCAAACCTGGGACATGAATTCAGAGTTCAGTTGTTCCCATTAACAATCTGAATAGAGAAATAAAAGGCAAAATCCTAATCGCAAAGGGTTTACAATAACTAGGTAGTAAGGGCCTAATAAGAATTGCTCTTATTTGTATCCATCAGGAAAACATACAAAGAAGTTAAGTTTATCAGCTCTAGGAATCAGGTAAGGATGTCCTGACTCTTCAAGTCTATGGATCCCTTGATTCTTTTAGATCTTGTTGTCCAGTCACACTAGGTATATGCTGAGACACCTAAGTGTTTTCTCTTTGAAAAACAATTTGAGGTTGGGTGCAGTGGCCCACACCTGTAATCCCAGCACTTTGGGAGGCCAAGGCGGGTGGATCATGAGGTTAAGATATCAAGACCAGCCTGGCCAACATGGTAAAACTCTGTCTCTACTAAAAATACAAAAATTAGCTGGGTGTGGTGGCACGCGCCTATAGTCCCAGCTACTCGGGAGGCTGAGGCAGGAGAATCATTTGAACCCAGGAGGCGGAGTTTGTAGTGAGCTGAGATCACACCACTGCACTCCAGCCTGGTGACAGAGCGAGACTCCGTCAAAAAGAAAAGAAAACAGTTTGAGATCCCTCAAGTTTACTATAAGAAAGACTCCCTATAGAGATGAAGCTGTTTCCCAGCCCAGGAGATATAACTAGAGATCCTTAACTCAAGACAGGTATTCCCATATCAGGTAAAGCAGTCAGCAACTTCCCAGGAAAACATAAAGCCTTAAGTTAGTTGAAATGTGAAACATCTGAAGTTTAACCCTCTGGCTCATAAATAGCTTTGCCTGCTTTGGTGAGCAAAGAGAAATAATCTTCATGCATAGAATCCTGATCTATTTTGGAGTGCCAACTAATACATCTTTTATTTTAGCCCCAACCCTTTTTTTTTTTAGAGTTTCACTCTATCACCCAGGATGCAGTGCACTGGTGTGATCACAGCTCACTGCAGCCTTGACCTCCCCCAGCTCAGGTGATACTTTCACCTCAGCCTCCCAAGTAGCAGGGCCTACAGGTATGCACCATCACACCCTGCTAATTTTTTTTTTTTTTTTTACAGAGATGGGGGGTGGGTTTCACCATGTTGTCCAGGTTGGTCTCGAACTCCTGGCCTCAATCCACTGGCCTCAGCCTCCCAAGGTGCTGGAATTACAGGCGTGAGCCACCACACCCAGCCTTAAATGTTTTTATAGAGACTAAGTCTCACTACGTTGCCCAGGCTGGTCTCAAACTACTGGGCTCAAGCGATCCTCTCATCTTGGCCTCACAAAGTGCTAGGATTACAGGCGTGAGCCACTAAGCCTAGCCTTATTTTAGCTTCTTGGCTGCTGTAAGGGAAACAGAACTTTGTCAGAGTGACATGCAAAAAAAATTGAAATCCATCTCTTCTCTCTATAGAAACACTAAAGCTAAGGAAATAAAACATGTAGCCATTTAAAATGCTGCAATCATGAAGTCCAACATCTTAAAAGCTCCTCTCATTTTGCCCCCCTGTGGGACTGTGACAACTTAGCAGCAGCAGGACATGTCTTAAGCCAAGAAGTAAGGTCCTTGCTGGACCTCACAAAAACAACCCGAGAGACCCATTAACTCTTGATCCCTAAATGAACTGGTAGGAGGACTGTAACAACAGAGGCAGGAACTTGGCCAAAGAACATTAACAAAGCCAGACAGTAAAACGGCATTTGTAAGGGGTGCCCCTATCACTGCCCTCTGCTATGGCCACACAAGAGGAATCCAGGACACATGAAAAACATAAAACCACTTCCCTCCAAAGCTTCTAAATCTCCATCCCATTTTCAGCACTGGAAAAATCATACATAAACAAAGCTCTTTCATACTAACAGAGCCTAATGTTTATTCTTTTTTTTTGAGACAGAGTTTCGCTCTTGTCGCCCAGGTTGGAGTGCAATGGGGCGATGTCGGCTCACCGCAACCTCCACCTACCGAATTCAAGTGATTCTCCTGCCTCAGCCTCCGAGTAGCTGGGGCTACAGGCATGCGCCACCACGCCTGGCTAATTTTTTTTTTCTATTTTTAGTAGAGATGAGGTTTCTCCATGTTGGTCAGGCTGGTCTTGAACTCCCGACCTCAGGTGATCAGTCCGCTTCAGCCTCCCAAAGTGCTGGGATTACAGGCGTAAGCCACTGCACCCGGCCAATGCTTATTCTCCTAAGATGTCTGATACGGCAAAAAGTTAAACTGATTTTTTTGTTTATTTCACTTATTTTCCTTTTTTTTTTTTTTTTTTTTGAGATGGAGTCTCACCATGTCGCCCAGGCTGGAGTGCAATGGTGTGACCTTGGCTCACTGCAACCTCTGCCTCCCGGATTCAAGCAACTATCCTGCCTCAGACTCCCGAGTAGCTGGGATTACAGGCGCCCACCACCACACCCAGCTATTTTTTGTATTTTTAGTAGAGATGGGGTTTCGCCATGTTGGCCAGGCTGGTCTCGAACTCCTGACCTCGTGATCCGCCCACCTCAGCCTCCCAAAATGATGGGATTACAGGAGTGAGCCACTGCACCCAGCCTATTTTCCTTTTGATTTGTGCACAAAAGTGGTATATAATAAATAACTATGTTTAATTCTGTCGAAAAGAGTGCTATATATGAGAAACATAAGTCTGATAAGAATGCATTTTTTTTTTTTTAATTGATTTTTTTTTTTTTGAGACGGAGTTTTGTCTTGTTGCCCAGGCTGGAGTGCAATGGCATACCCACCACAACCTCTGCTTCTGGGTTCAATCAATTCTCCCACCTCAGCCTCCTGACTAGCTGGCATTACAGCGTCACCACGCCTGGCTAATTTTTGTATTTTTAGTAGACGGGGCTTCACCATGTTAGGCTGGTTTCGAACTCCTGACCTCAGGTAATCCACTCGCCTTGGCCTCCCAAACTGCTGGGATTATAGGTGTGAGCCACCACGCCCAGTCTTTTTTCTTTTTTTAATTAATTTTTTTCTCTCACTATTTGAACTACAGGAATAATGCATGTTGTCATGTTTAATTTACAGTTATATTTTCTTAGTGACAGATAAAATAATTTGCATTCTGTAATCAATGACTTTTTTTGAGATGGAATCTCACTTTGTCACCCAGGCTGGAGTGCAATGGCCTGATCTCAGCTCACTGCAACCTCCACCTCCTGAGTACAAGCGATTCTCCTGCCTCAGCCTCCCACGTAACTGGGATTAGATGTGCGTGCCACCATACCCCGCTAATTTTTGTATTTTTAGTAGGGACAGGGTTCTGCCATGTTGGCCATGCTGGTTTCAAACTCCTGACCTCAGCTGACCCACCTGCCTCAGCCTCCCAAAGCGCTGGGACTACAGGCGTGAGCTACTGTGCCCGGCCTAATGACACTTAAATTCCATGAAATAAGGTAGTTTACCTTATTTTGTTGTACTGCTATCAAATACCATGTTTTGTGTGATGTGGTCACATTACAGCATAACCTATTTTATTATATGTCTTCAGGTCATTTACTCCAATTTTATGATAGAATATCCTCTAAGGCTGTGTGATTGAAGAAATGTATTTGCTCAAGATAGTAAGCTTTGAAATGAAGTCCAAAATAGGGACACTCTACATCAGAGATTTACAATGAGTAGGATGAGTTTTTAAAATTACCTATGGCTGGCCAGGCACGGTGGCTCACGCCTGTAATCCCAGCACTTTGGGAGGCCGAGGTGGGCGGATCACGAGGTCAGGAGATCGAGACCATCGTGGCTAACAGGGTGAAACCCCATCTCTACTAAAAATACAAAAAAAAAAAAAACAAAAAAACAGCCGGATGTGGTGGCGGGCACCTGTAGTCCCAGCAACTGGTGAGGCTGAGGCAGAATGGTGTGAACCCGGGAGGCGGAGCTTGCAGTGAGCTGAGGTCGTGCCACTGCACTCCAGCCTGGGCGACAGAGCGAGATTCCGTCTCAAAAATAAAAAAATAAAAATAAAAATAAATAAATAAATTACCTATGGCCAAATCCCTATTTACAATATAAAGAACCACTGAACTCTTTCCAAATACACGTAAATCTCTGCAATTAACTTAAGCTCTGTCTGCACTGGGAGAAATTTTGTTTCCCATTGTGCAGCTCTTTAATGATGTATAAGGGTTGATGATGCCTAGCTTTAAATATCTAGAAAGAAGTAGGAACAACATGAAAGCTCAAAATTAAGAACAGAGACTGGACTCTGGTGTACTGCCTTCTCTGATATCCCAGGGGCCTATTATACTTTGTCAGGCCCCTCAGCTCCCAACAGATCAGGAACTTGAGACACTGGCTGTGGTAACCACCCTCAAGCTTGATAACTATTCATTGCGTCCGAGTACTTCTTATATTTCGAACTCATCAGATAGTAAAAATCTCAGAATCCTGATTTCAGATCTCATGAACTAATTCTACATCACCACCTCAAATTACCCAGCCTGAAGACACAACGGGCTTGGTATGAAGATATAAAGTATGTTGCAAAGAGACTGAGGGCACTGTAGACATCTTCAACAAAAGGGTCAGATTAACCCACAGCTGATAAGGAAAGGGCTCCGAACTTCTAGAACCTTCTTGTCAATTCTGCTTTAGGATTAGAACAAGTATGACTACCCACAACTCTGTTCCAACCCCACTTCCAATAATCTGGCCTAACTGTTGCCAGAATCTAGAGCGTTCTCGAAAACCACTCACTCAGCAGCTCCCTTGGCTAGTCCGACTGGCAATCTCGAACCACGGCGGCTGCTTCGGAGTGCCAACAGCGCCCAAGCAGTTGCCCTCTTCCTTGGTGCTTAACTTAAGAAAGAACAGTGCTGGGAAGGATAAAGATCACCCAGGAAGGACAGGGGAAGAGGAGTCTGACGTAGAGAACACGAGACAAGCCCCTCGCTCTTCCTTTTTTTCTCTATCATCTTTGGCTTTTGGGATAACCGGGGGCAACCAGGTCAATTATGGAGACACACAATCACCTCGAACCCAGACTAGTGATCGCTGGGGTATAATTACAAGGGAAAACGAGGTGAGGAGGGCAAAGGTTTTGGAGACGGAAAGTGCAGACAGGCAACAATGCACAGAAGTTAACAAGAGAAGGCGGGGGTCGGGGGCGATGTAAGGAAGTCGTCATCGACGCCGCGCCGCCTCCCCCACCTCGCACCAGACCTCTGAAATTGCCCTCGGAGACTCGGCCTCTCCTATAAGGACGGTCGTTCTCTCAGCTGGAGAACAAGGCCATGCCTCAGCTCCTACGCCAGGCGGAAGCGGGAGAGGAAGGCCGACCCCCAAGAGCGCCCCTTCAGGGGGTCCATCCGGCCTTGATCTCAGATGAGGGGGGGTGTTTGCGGAGGGCGGGGCATCGCCTCAACAGCTGGGGGCTGCATCATGGCAGGAACGGGTTTCCCTGAGCCACGGAGCTGCAGGTCGCCTCCTCTACTACCCTGCTACCCGGTTACCTCTTCGCCTCTTGGTCGTCGAGCAGTTCTGGCTCGGTCGCCGCCATTACCACATCGCACTCCGCGGCAGCCGCCATCTTACCGCCGGGACCAGAGAGCTGGGTGGGAGGCCGGCGGTGAAGAGCACTTCCGGTTGGAGCATAGAGCAGCTCAGCGGCGCCGCGCCCAGAAGGGCTCCCTCGGGCTCGTCTACCAGAGAGAGGCTCCACTTGGGGCCAGAGCGGCCTCCCGTCCCCGGATGTCCACGGTGGTCTCCGCGCCGGGGCGGGAGCCCAGGGACTGTGCCTGTGCGTAGGCGGCGCCACTTTACCCGTGGGTGGTAAGGCGGGGTGTACGGGTGGTAGCCTCTCTAGGGCTTGGCTGTTTTCAGTATTCCAAGAGCCTCGTTGCCATAGCAACTTCCAATCCTAGAGAGTCTTCCTGAAAGGCTCCGTGGAGTCTGGGTTGGGTGGGGACCAGGTGACCCAAAACTCTGTAGGGAAAGAGTCCCCACTGCTACTTTTCTGACCTTGGAGTGTGTCCACAGCTTCTTCCCGGGAAAGTCAAGAGACACTTTGAGCCCAGTTCCCCCAGCTTTCATCGTTCTCTGGAAGCCCTGCCCAACCAAGCCGGGGGAACGCAGGGCGTCTTCACCCTGCGCCTTTCATCCACTCCGGATCTCCAAACACCAGCTGGTTCATCACCCCAATGACGCTGACCCTTTTACAAGGCTTCTTTCATGTCAGCCACCTGGGAATGCCATCTCAGCATTAAGCCTAGGAAAGCTGACACACGGCGCCCCAGACCCTGCCCTGGAGTTTATAAGGAAACTCGCGGGGTGAGGTCCCTGCTCTTGTGTCCCCAGTACTCCCACCTCTTATATAAACTCTCTACTCATCACGCTTGCCTTGCCGAATGCGGTCTGGATTGAGAACTCATAGGGGACAAGGGCACAGTTTAACTGTCTTTGTTGTTATTCCCTCACCCAAACCACTATTTGTGGAGCTGAATTAAATTGGAGCTTTCTGGGGTTAAATTGGAGGCGTATGAGGAGTAGCTTTACAATGTAAAGCTAAGAGTAAAATAAGAAAAGGGCAAAGGAATTTTAAAAGGATTTACCTGTTTGTTCCAGGAAAACAGCATGTGTCAGTGCTCCTACTCTGCCTATCCCAGTGTGGAGGGAGCTGAAACCACAGCGACCATTGAGTGGGGAGGAATAGGACAAGCTCACTAGGTTGGAAAGGAGGGGTCATTCGTTGAGCCAATCACTCAATAGCCCTTTCCAAAACGCCTACTCTGTGCTAGGTTGTGAGGGCACGAGACTTACAGACCACCTGCCCTGCCTGCCAGTGGCTCATAGTCCAGTCTAATGCTAGCCAACCTGTCTCACCATCTTTCCACTTTATGTTCTATCTAAGGCAACTCATTTATTCCCACAGCTTTACTTCCATCTGTTGATGACTCTCAACTCTTCATATCTCCAACCTAGACCTTTCTTCAGCTTCCACAGCTGTATATCCAACTATCTACTGGACATCTCTTGTATGTTTCACAAATCCCCAAGGCTTACCATATTTAAATTTAACTTTTCATTGTCTACCCACACCTCAACAACAGAAAAAACAAATGCTGGATGTAATTATTATCTTTCCTAAATTCCGTATCTTGTTAAATGGATTAAACCATTCTCACTCTTGGCTTCCAATTTGTTGCCAAGTTTTGTTGATTCTCCTACCAAATATTTCCCAAATCTATCTCCACCTTTCTATCCCGATTCAGGCGCTCATCATGTTTTTAAATATTGGAATAGTCTGGGTGTGGTGGCATGCATCTGTAGTCCCAGCAACTTGGGAGGCTGAGGCAAGAGGATCACTTGAGCCCAGGAGTTAGAGGCTGCAGTGAGCTATGATCACACCAATGTACTCCAGCACGGAGAAAAGAGCAAGACCCTGTCTCTAAAAACAAAAACGGCAACAACAACAACAAAACAACAGAAAAAAAAAAACTTGGAATACAGTAATAGTCTCCTAATCGGTCCCTAATTTCATCTCTGTTCAGTCTTCCCTCTTCTGCCAGGGTAACCTTCCTCAGGGACTGATCATGTCTCTTCATTGGCAATGGCTTTCCATTGCCGTTAATTTGATCTCTTTGGCCTACCACACAAAGCCTTTCATTATCTTGGCCGGGCGCGGTGGCTCACGTTTGTAATCCCAGCACTTTGGGAGGCCGAGGCGGGCGGATCACGAGGTCAGGAGATCGAGACCACAGTGAAACCCCGTCTCTACTAAAAATACAAAAAATTAGCCAGGCGTGGTGGCGGGCGCCTGTAGTCCCAGCTACTCGGAGAGGCTGAGGCAGGAGAATGGCGTGAACCCGGGAGGCGGGGAGCTTGCAGTGAGCCGAGATCGCGCCACTGCACTCCAGCCTGGGTGAAAGAGCGAGACTCCGTCTCAAAAAAAAAAAAAAAAAAAAAAAAAGCCTTTGATTATCTGTTTCTTTTTTTTAATAATTTAATTTGAGTACCAACATTTAGGTTCTTTCTACCACCAATATTGAACCTAAGTTCTCATAGTTCCAGAAAATGCCATGACTTGTAGCCATGTTTCCTCCACCCTAGAACACTCTTTCCCCCAAGCCTTTCAGTGTCCGCTGACTCAAAGTTAAATGCCCTTTTGCTGTGCCCCACAGCACCTCAGTAATTGTTAGACATCTAGCTTCTCTAGACCGTGAGTTCTGCTGGGCAGCCACCATGTCTAACTCGTCCACTTTCTCTCAGTGTATGGCCCTGCACCTGGCACAGACAGAGATGATGCCCAGAAAACATTTGACGAATAAATGATTGAGTAAACGAAGAGTTACTATACTCTGATCGCCTTTACAGAGAGAACATCTGGGCCTCAGAGACACCAGAACACCCAGCGGCCCACGTCCAGGGAGTCCAGAACCTTGGGCTCCCGCGCACACCCAGGCCAGGTCCTGGGCGTCATTCCCCCGCCGGCCTCTGGGGGTGCTGCGCGGTCCGCGCCCGCTCTCCGCTGCCGGAATTCGTCTTGCCTGACGGAAGCTGGGGAGTGGGCAGGCGGCGGGGGCGGGGCCCGGCGGAGCCTACACCGACCCTGGAGGGAGACTGGAGCCTTTGCGGCGGCGCTGCCCCTCCCCTGGTCCCCGCGAGCTCCGAGGGCCCGATTGGTGTTGCGGGGACCCCGGGAGGTACGGAGCTGGGAGGCGAGGCTCGTCCGGCGCTAGGATCGGCCTCCGCCTCTGGGCCGCTTTAGGTGACTGGTCTCTGCCTCTCATTCCCTCTGGGGGCTCCCCCGTGGGAAAATCTGTGGCGGAGGCCCCTCTGGCCCACTCTTATGGTGTCCTTTATGGTGGGGCTCGCTATATGGAGAGGGAGTCTGTGTCAGGAGCTTCCCCTGGAGAGGTTTCTGTTTGGGACCGCCTTTGGGAGTGATCTATCTCTGCTCTCTGGGGGGGGGATCTTTGTCTGGAGCTTTTGGGGGGCTTGTGTTTGGAAGTTTGCCTTCGGAGAGATATCTGTCTGGGACCTCTTAGGGTTTCTGTGTCTGAGCTTTCTCTTTTCTGTCTGTCAGTCCAAGGGCAGCAAAAAGTATCTCCTTTCTGAAGCCTTTTTTTCCGTAGGTTTCTTCACTCTTTTCTCTCTTGTCTTACGTTCATTTTAGCCATAGAGTTGACTGGGGCTTAGAGGGAATTGATTGTTGTCCAGATGAGTCATACAGGAAAGCAGATTGTCTTTTTTTGAGACGGAGTCTTGCTCTGTCACCCAGGCTGGAGTGCAGTGGCATATCCTTGGCTCACTGCAATCTCCGCCTCCTGGGTTCAAGCAATTCTCCTGCCTCAGCCTCTCAAGTAGCTGGGATTACAGGCACCCGTCACCACGCCTGGCTAATTTTTTGTATTTTTAGTAGAGGCGAGGTTTCACTATGTTGGCCAGTCTGGTCTCGAACTCCTGACTTTGTGATCCGCCCACCTCGGCCTCCCGAAGTGCTGAGATTACAGGCGTGAGCCACCGTGCCCTGCCTGCCCCAGATTATCCTTTTTATTTGCTCAGTACCCCCAGGGAGCAGATGGCTTCAGACAGCCACACAAAATACTGTTCCTGCTTAATTCTTCATGGGGTCATGGTTAAAGAGAGGAAGCTGGGCTGAGCTCCCTTCACTAATTGGTCCTCTACATCTTGCGCACAGAAGGGAACCTGGCCCAGTGGCCAGTGACTCTCCTCTCCCTTTATGGCAGCATTTCCAAGCACCTGCCCTGTGACAGATACTGGCTAGGTACTGGGGATAACAAAGACGAATCAAATAACAGCTTACTGTCCAGTAGTAGACATAGAGACATCAGTTTCCTCTGACTAGCATTGGGATGGTGCTGAAACCCTGGAACTATACATTCAGTTTAGAACTTGGGCTCTCAGTTGTGGATATTCTGCCTTCTGTTTTTTTGGTTTTTGTTTTTGTCCACCAGAAGACATCTGCTAGTAACTGCCCTCTGTGTTGATGCTTTCTTTCCTCACCTCACCCAGCGTACTTCTGTTCTTCAAGGTTGAAAACTAAGCATGGGGAAGAGCTGCAAGGTGGTCGTGTGTGGCCAGGCGTCTGTGGGCAAAACTTCAATCCTGGAGCAGCTTCTGTATGGGAACCATGTAGTGGGTGAGTGTTGTTGGAGGGGGAGGAACAGTGGAAGAAGGTGAAAAATAAGGAATAGGACTTGATCACAACACACACAGGCTAAAAGCTGCTCCTGGTGATTTTTGCCCCTGGAATAATTAAGCTTACATTGTAACAGATCAACTCTACAACACTGAACAAATCCGGAGGGAGAAAGCCCTATGTCCAAGATAGGAAAGAGAAGCTGTCATGTCACACTTGTGCTTAGCATGGAATTAGCATAAAATTAATGTCCATTGGCCGGGTGCGGTGGATCACGCCTGTAATCCCAGCACTTTGGGAGGCTGAGGCGGGCGGATCACCTCAGGTCAGGAGTTTGAGACCAGCCTGACCAACTTGGAGAAACCCTGTCTCTACTAAAAATACAAAATTAGCCGGGCGTGGTGACACATGCCTGTAATCCCAGCTATTCGGGAGGCTGAGGCAGGAGAATCACTTGAACCCGGGAGGTGGAGGTTGTGGTGAGCCGAGATCGCGCCATTGCACTCCAGCCTGGGCAACAAGAGCAAAACGCCGTCTCAAAAAAAGAAAGAAATTAATGTTCGTTCCCCTAAACCCAAATCATTTCAGTCCTGCCAGGCTGTCAATTCTCTGGCCTCCTCAGCCCCCCACATTCCTTTCTCCCCGTCTGGTCAGCCTTAAGATGCTCTCATCACTCACATTTCCCATCTCTCTCCACTTCAGACAGTTTTCTCATTTTATACCAGGTTCGGAGATGATCGAGACACAGGAGGATATCTACGTGGGCTCCATTGAGACAGACCGGGGGGTGCGAGAGCAGGTGCGTTTCTATGACACCCGGGGGCTCCGAGATGGGGCCGAACTGCCCCGACACTGCTTCTCTTGCACTGATGGCTACGTCCTGGTCTACAGCACAGATAGCAGAGAGTCTTTTCAGCGTGTAGAGCTGCTCAAGAAGGAGATTGACAAATCCAAGGACAAGAAGGAGGTGTGTGGCATAGGCTTCTGGTGGGAGCCTCAGTGGTCAGAGAGTTTGGGCAGAGGGCTGGTTTGGGAAGCCTGGCATGGCTCCATTCTTCACTCCAAAGTGAGTTAGGAGCCAGAGGTGGGGTGGAGGCCACTGAGGGTATTTTACCCTCAGGAGTGGCTGCATTTTGAGTCTGCTCAACCAAAGAGGCCTCTTTGTGGTTTAAGGGGTCCCTGACCTAATGTATGAAGCCCCCACTTAGTTGTTGAAGGGGTCCTTGACCTAATGTATGAAGCCCCTACTTAGTTGTATGAAGCTCCTGCATAGTTGTTCTTCCTGATGGTTCCATGCTTTTAGCTATGAAAACCCTTTTTTTTTTGTTTGTCTGAGACTGGGTCTCACTCTGCCACCCAGGCAGGAGTGCAGTGACATGATCACAGCTCACTGCAGCCTCAACCTCCCAAGGCTTAGGTGGTCCTCCTGCCTCAGCCCCCTGCTAAGACTACAGGTGCACGCCACCACACCTGGCTAAGTTTTGTATTTTTAGTAGAGATGGAGTTTCGTCATGTTGCTCAGGCTGGTCTCAAACTCCTGGACTCAAGCAGTCCACCTGCCTCAGCCTCCCAAAGTGTTGGGATTACAGGCGTGAGCCACTGCATCTGGCCACGAAGGCCCTTCTGTTCTCCAGAATCCCACTGTAAGCTGAAGGGTTCTGGGAGCGCTTCCTCACCTGTTGTTGAGCCAGAAACTGACTGCTAGTAATGAGCATGTATGGGCAATACAGAGCTGGTGATAGAACTCCTAAAAGGAGGGCTAGATGGAGGCCAGAATTTGAACAGAGGAAAGAGAAAAAAAGCAACCATCTCCTTCCCCACAATGAGTGGTATGGAATCTAGAAAGCGATATCAGCCATTGAGCTTTCCTCTCATAGAACTCCTAGGTGGTTGCCAGCCCCCATGTCCATTTCTGGTTCTATGGTACATTCACAGGCCTATGCTCTGTCCCTCTTCCCCAGGTCACTATCGTGGTCCTTGGCAACAAGTGTGACTTACAGGAGCAGCGGCGTGTAGACCCAGATGTGGCTCAGCATTGGGCAAAGTCAGAGAAGGTGAAGCTGTGGGAGGTGTCAGTGGCGGACCGGCGCTCCCTCCTGGAGCCCTTTGTCTACCTGGCCAGCAAGATGACGCAACCCCAGAGCAAGTCTGCCTTCCCCCTCAGCCGGAAGAACAAGGGCAGTGGCTCCTTGGATGGCTGAAGAGCTGCCGTTCCTCCTTCACGATCCCAGCCCCATTTCAGTGTCTGGGGCTCTGGTAGATGTGTTGAGGGCAAAGTAGAGGGCAAGCTGTCTTTCCCAGTCAGCCAGGGAGCTCCCCGCCAGGCCAGGCCCCAGCCACTTTGCTCTGTCTCACCTCTAGGAAATGCAAATACTCTTGGTTGACATCCCCTTCCTCAGCCCTCCCAGCCTACTCCCCACCCCAGCTTTTATAGGATCTGCTCCACTGTCTCCTGGGGCAGTTGTGGGTCACTGTCCCTTCCAGCTGCCCCAGACAGGAAGCAGAATTACCACGCAGCAGTGTCCATTCTTGGGTCTGAGTTCCTATTATAGGTAGGGGCCCCACCCTCTGGGCTTCCCGTCAGCAACACACACACTTATGGCACCAGCCTGGACTCCAGAAAAAGGGTGTCCAGGTATTGTGTGTATGCATTTAGTTGTGCACACGTGTGTGTGCACGCGCACACACATAAATATGCTCCTATACTGGCGTTAGGCGTCTCCTCATCCCTCACCCTGACCTTTCTCCTGTCCTTTTCTTGGCTGGAAGAAGTTAGCCTCCTGGGAGTGTAGTTTTCTGTTTTAAGTCCCCCACCCCTGGCCGGGCTCGGTGGCTCACACCTGTAATCCCAGCACTTTGGGAGGCCAAGGCGGGTCGATTACTTGTGGTCAGGAGTTCACGACCACCCTGGCCAACATTGTGAAACCCCATCTCTGCCAAAAATACAAAAGTTAGCCGGGCATGGTGGCACATGCCTGTAATCTCAGCTACCCAGGGAGGCTGAGGCAGGAGAATTGCTTGAACTCAGAAGGCAGAGGCTGCAGTGAGCTGAGATCGCACCACTGCACTCTAGCCTGGTCAACAGAGCAAGACTCCATCTCACAAAAAAAAAAAGAAAAAAATTCCCCACCCCCACCAATTGTTTTACTTCCTCTTCCTGCTCAGGGAGCAGATGGGCCTCACTGGTTGAGATGGAATAGAATAACTGGGCTATGAGTCGCCAGCCCACTTTGTGACCCAGCAAGACCTTTCCCCTCTCTGGGCGTCAGTTTCTCATCTGTAAGATGACCAGAGTTGCTTAGATGATCTCCTAGATCCTTTCCAGTTCTCTGATTTTGTAAAGCCAATGGCTTCTCCCTCTTTAAGGTGCTATGCCGACCAGCCCTGGAGGCTGGGATCTGCTGCTCCCTCCAGCCACCAGGGGGCAGGAGTGCACTACCTGCTGTCAGTCACCAGAGTGGCCGCTCGGTGCCCAGTCCGCCAGCCTTGCCCTTGGAGGCTGCTCTTCATCCTGCCTGTGGTTTTCAGCTCAGAGCTGGACTTCTATTTATAAGTTACCTGTATTTATATTTATATGCCCGCTGCCATGGTGAAGGCTGGACAAGGTGCTCCTCTGGCCCCTCCTTCTTACCTCAGATGCCTGAACAGAACAAGGCAAACCCATAGCAGCCTCTCAGGAGCTGACAGGTCCTCTTTCGGGGCTCAGGAGGGTGGGCATACACCCAGCGGCCTGCAGAGTGAGCTTATTACCCACAACTGTGCCCGCTTTGTGCTTCTGAGGTGCACACCTAGCCTAGGTGAGACACTGCAGCCAGGCAACCACCGACACACGCCCCTTCTCAAAGCCAGAGGTGAGTGGGGCAGGTGCCCGGGGCTGGGTAATTGGAATTAGGACACACACGGGCTTGGGCTTCAAGTTCATTTATTGATGCATTGATTGGACACAATAAAACCACAATTGTTATCAAAAAGTTTCCCTCCCCTCCCCCCTTTTTCTGGTTCTCCCATTGGAAATGTCTTTAAAAAAAAAAAAGATACAAGGGGATACTGGCAAGGTCCCATATTGTAGGGTGGGGAGGGGGCAGTGCTGCAGTGGAAGGGAGTTTGTGATGTTGACATTGACAGCATGAAAATGGGTCTTGGAAGTGCATGTGAGACTGCCTCCCAACACAGCTTCACAGTGGCAGGGGCTGGTTGGGAGAAGGGAAAGCTGAGTTTAGTGCTAGGACCAGTTTGGAGTGGGAAGCTGTAGGGGAAAGCTCTTCCTTTGGGAGCCCTGGGGGGATTCGGTGTTAGCTGAGTCCATAGTCTGAGGGAGACCCACACCCGCCCTCCAAGAGTTGGGGTTCAGAAAGTCAGAGAAAGGCTAAGAAGAGAGCTTCTGAGGGATCAGTTACTCCCTCAATATTAAGACTGGGCTCATCAGCAAGTATCACTTGAACCAGGGAGGCAGAGGCTGCAGTGAGCCAAGATTGCACCACTGCACTCTAACCCGGGCAACAGAATGATACTCTCAAAAAGAAAAAAAGACTGGGCCCATGAATGCCCAGAAGACTAAGATTAAAACAAACAAAACCCTGGGCCCAACCAGAACATTACCTCCTCTCTTAGTCCCACCCCTTCAGAGCAGATGAAGCCCCCAAAAACTTTCAGAACCAGCCCCACTACCTCCTTGGCTCTGCTCCACCTTAGCACTGCCGATCAAAGGACTTCTGGGTCCCCCTTTCTCCTCCATGGTCCTCTGCCACACTCCCATGGTCACCTTGTCCTGACAGCCTTGAGCCTGCTGCAGCTAGAGACCCCATCCCTATCTCCAGTGAAGCCCCAGAGCCTAGGAATAGAGGTCAGAGAGTCGTCCCCTGGCTAGGAGAGGATGGCTTGTAGAAGCTAAGATTCCTGGAGTCTGGCCATGTGGGTCTTGGGTGGAGGAAAGTGAGAGCACCACGTGGCTGGGGCTGAGATTTTGCATAGATCTTTGGGGTCTGTCAGGGTGGGAAATGCAGGCAAGCCCAGGATTAACCCTGGAAGGCCTGGGAAAGGACGGTGGGGACAGTCCTTGGAAGGGAGCTGCCCTTAAAATTAGCCCAGCTTTTTCTGAATCGGGCAGGACCCCTGAAGCTGTTCACAGTCCCTGTGGCATGTAGGAAACCAAGGTGTCTCAGGACAGGAGGAGACAAGGAGTGGCTATTGGGAAATCAGCTCTGGCCTCCCCATGAGGGCTAATAAGGGGCAAGGACGATAGGTCCTGTGGCAGGGCGGACAGCTCCTGCTGGGGTGCGAAACAGAGCTGGGCCCAGGATGGGAGCCGGGAAGAGGGTAGTGGCTGCTGTAGGGGCAGGGCGGAGGGCCAGGGGTCCTGGCAGAGCACAGATGGCAGTGGCTGCGGTGGGGAGCGGGCTGGGCAGGAAGCGGGCTGCCAGTGTCTTGGTGAGTTGCTTCTGCAAGGCCAGTTTAGACTACACAGAAAAGAAAGGAATGGACACAGTCTTCACCCCAGAAAACCCCACTCCCTCCCTGGGGCCCATCCTCAAGCTTTTTGCTGCAGGGAAAACGTGCCTTTTAGAGTTCCAAACCTAAATCCTCCTCCCTTCCCACCCCCAAACATTCATTCCGAAGGGCTTTCTCCACCACCTATCTTCCTGTCCAGAGGGAGGAAAGTCTCAGCATGGGAGAAGGGAGGAGGATTGACCGGATAGAGATGGTCTCTAGCAGATGCACGCCCACCCCTCACTCTTGCACCTAAGATGACTACCCCAGCCCACCTCCCCGGAAATTCCTCTGGGCAGATCCCAGTTTCCAGGCCTAGCTCTCTCACTGCCCAGCAGCCTCATTGCAGGGTAGCCTCTTTTCCTGCCCCACCGCAGCCCCCCATCTGGCCCTCCCAGCCCACCCTCTCCCCTCCTGACCCAGTCCCAGCTCTGTTGCCTGGAGACAGATACCTTGAGGATACTCACAGCCAGCGCTGCGTGCTTCTGCAGCTTGCTGTGCTGGCTGGAGGGCTTGGGGGGCTTCCCGGCCAGGCGGTCTTTGTGCCTCCTGCTGCTCATGTGCTAATGGACAGACAGACAGACTGGGAACAAGATGACAAAGCCCAAGGACCCCAAGACCATCATCCTCGACTCTCTTCCCCTTCCTCTACCCACAGCTCACACATCCAAAGCACACAGACTGGGTCCTCACCCTGGGGTAGGCCCTGGGAAGGGGAGGTGAGTCTTGGCCTTTGCCCTCAGTTGGCCCACTGGCTTGCTGGCCTCACTCCTCCAGCCTGCTCTGCTGTGCCCTGCCTGCCCTCTTTAGGGTCCCTCCCTCTCCTGCCCTGCCCCCAAACCCCCTCCCCTGGCTCCAACCCCAGTCACAGCCTCACTTCTCCCACCTGCTTCAGTTGGGTCTCTGAATTGACCTGGAGCTGACAGAGAGCACAGTGGAAAGCAGGGCTGGGCCCCTGCCGGCCGCCCCGGCCCCCTGTCACTCTCCTGGCCTTGTGTCCGGCACCTCCCCTGGACACCGGGCGGCCCCGGCTCCTCCGGGGAGCCCCTCGCTGACCTTCCATCATCCACCGGTGCTTGGCTCCTGGAGAGGGAAGAAGGCAGTCTCTCAGCAGCAGGAAGGGGTTGCAGGGGCCACAGAGACCCCCTCCACACTCAACGCAATTTGGCTCCCCCCGTAAGCCTCACGGCTGCTCTGTGCACACATCGCCCTCCAGCCACACATGGTTTCCCCTCCCAGCTTCTGTCCTTTCATGCCAGCCCCTCCCATGGAAGGCCTTCCTGCACTACAAATAGCTGGCTTCCCCTTTGCTTTGATCTCAGTCCCTTCCTTCTGGGTGTAATCTAAGGAGAGAGGCAGATGTCTCCTGTCTCCTGTGGAGTGACCCTTCAGAGATTTAGCGACCTTCAGTTCTTGCTGCCTCAGACTTCTCTTCCCAATTCTCCTTCTCCAAGGAGTAATGGGAGGACCCAGAAACGTCCGCTCAGTAACACACAAGCACAAAGCCTCCGCCACCCAACCGTTGAGTGAAGCACCCAGGAACTCAAGCCTGCCCTCATCTGGTGAGGCTTAGCTTCTGCCCCACCCTTTCCCCGGACTCCAGCTCCTGGGGATTACTGACCTGTGTTGTGAGCCTGAAGCTGGGAAGCCGAGTTCACTGTCACCTTACACGTGGGGCAGTAGAGGTGCCCCTTCTCGCTCCTGCCTTCCCCACTCACACTGCTTCCCATGGCAGCTGCCACCGGCTCAGGCCCCGGTGCCTCTCTCCCAGGCTCTGGGGAGCAAGGTGGGCAGGAGGAAGAAGAGGATGAGGAGGCAGCATCCAAGAGCTCTGAGTGGGCTGGCTCCCTGGATGTAGGGTCCGGAGTTGGTGGTGGCTGGAGTGGAGGCCCAAGAGGAGGGACTGCAGGAACTGCTGCAGAGATGGAAGGCATGGGGGCAGAGTGTGAGACCCAAGATGATGCTGGAGATCACGATCTTCAGCTCTGACCATGGAGGTGGCCTGGAGGGCCTCTGGTGGATGACCAGCACTGAATTCCAGGCCTCACTTTTCTACCAACTCACTGGGCAGACTTGGGCCTCAGTTTCCCCATCTGAAATCATTAAGTTGGACACAGTGGTCTCAGAAAGCCCTCACAGCCCTCGTATTGTTATTTGCTAACTTAAATAAACAGAGATCACCAAAAAAGATGTACTAGAATGTTCAGAGAACACTTCGTAATACCATAAAACTGAAACTACCCACGTGTCCACCAACAGGAGAGCAGATTTTTAAAAAATAGTGGTACAGGCTGAATACGGTGGCTCATGTCTGTATGGGAGGCTGAGGCAGGTGGATCACCTAAGGTCAGGAGTTCGAGACTGGCCTGGCCAACATGGTGAAACCCTATCTCTACTAAAAATACAGAATTAGGCATGGTGGCACATGCCTATATAATCCCAGTTACTCAGGAGGCTGAGGCAGGAGAATTGCTTGAACCTGGAAGGCGGAGGTTACGGTGAGCCGAGATCACGCCACTGCACTCCAGCCTGGGCAACAGAGTGAAACTCCATCTCAAAAAAACAAAAAACAAAACAAAACAAAACAAAACAAACAAACAAAAAAACAGTGGTATGGGCCAGATGCAGTGACTCACGCCTGTGATCCCAACATTTTGGGAGGCCAAGGTTAGCAGATCGCTTGAGTCCAGGAGTTCAAGACCAGCCTGGGTGACACAGTGAAACACCATCTGTACTAAAAATACAAAAATTAGCCAGGCATGGTGGCACATGCCTATAGTTCCAACTACTTGGGAGGCTGAGGCGGGAGGATCACTTGAGAGCCAGGGAGGTGGATGAGCCTAGGTCACACCACTGCACTCCAGCCTGGGTGACAGAGCCAGACCCTGTCTAAAAAAAAAGTTTTTAAAAATTTAAATTAAAAAAAAAATAGTGGTATGATCCGCAATGGAGTACTACACAGCAATGAAAAAGAACAAACTACAGCTACACGCAAAAACATGGATGAATCTTACAGATATAATGAATGTTGATGAATGTTTGTGAGAGATGAATAAAAACTAGATACAGGCCAGGTGGGGTGGCTCACGCCTGTAATCCCAGCACTTTGGGAGGCCGAGGTGGGTGGATCACAAGGTCAGGAGTTCGAGACCAGCCTGGCCAATATGGCGAAACCCCGTCTCTACTAAAAATACAAAAATTAGCTGGACGTGGTGGCAGGTGCCTGTAGTCCCAGCTACTTGGAAGGCTGAGACAGGAGAATGGCTTGAACCCAGGAAGCAGAGGTTACAGTGAGCCAAGATTGCACCGCTGTGCTCCAGCCTGGGAAGACAGAGTGAGACTCTGTCTCAAAAAACAAAACAACAACAAAAACACAAAAGAAAACAGATACAAAAAAAACCCCTACACACTCTATGTTTCACCAAAAATAGGTAAAACTGATCTATGCTGAGAAAAGTCAGGATCGTATTTACCATCAGAGGGGTTGTAGTTGGTTGAATAGTGTCTCCCCCAAAATTCATGTCTATCTGGGACCTCAGAATGTGACCTTAATTGGAAACAGAGTCTTCGCAGATAAAATTAGTTAAGATGAAGTCATGCTGGGTTCGGGTGGGATTAATCTAGTGACTGGTACCCTTATTAAAAGAGCTTGTGGAAACACAGGGACACACAAGGGAGAATGTGGAGATGGAGGTGGAGATTGGAGTGATGCGTCTATAAGCCAAGGAGTGCCAAGGAATACCGGCAACCACCAAAGGCCAGAAGAGAAGCACAGGACCCTTTCTCTAAGCCCCCAAGAGGGAACCAACGCTGTCAGCGCCTTGATTTCAGACTTCTGGCCTCTAGAGCTGTGTGAAAATAAATTTTTGTTGTTTTCAGCCACCCAGGTTGTAGTCTCTTTTTTTGGGGGGGGGGGGTGGGCGGGAGAGGTTAGAGACAAGGTTTTGCTCTGTCACCCAGGCTAGAGTGCAGTGGCACGACCATAGCTCACTGCAGCCTCGACCTCCTGGGCTTAAGCAGATCCTCCTGCTTCCGCCTCCTGAGTAGCTGGGACTACAGGTGTGCATCATCATGCCTGGCAAATAAATTTTTTGTAGAGACAGGGTCACACCGTGTTGTCCAGACTGGTCTCAAACTCCAGGCTTAAAGCAATCCTCCCGCCTCAGCCTCCCAAAGTATTAACCATCACAAGGTGTGAGCCACCATTCCTAGCTTCACAAATGAAGTCATTTGTGAAGGCAGCCCTTGGAAATGAATACTTCAAGGTAATGACCAGGAGGAGGCGCAAGACAAGCTTCTGAGGTGTTGGTAACGTGTTTCCTGATCTGGGTGTGTTCAGCTTAGGAAAATTCATGGAGTGGTACACTCGTGTGCCTTTGCCTGTCTGTATGGAATACTCCAACACAAGCAAAAAGAATAAACAGAAATCTCTCAACCCCTTGTCGGAAACCAGATTTGGAGTGGAGACGTGGGAAAGAGAAGAGCTCAGGACTGACCTTTACTCTGTGGCTCTCCAGGGGCTCCACTGGCCAGCGTTGGGATTGGGGACACTACAGCCCCATCCTGAGCCTGGGTGTGTGGCCTCTGCTTGCTCTTGGCAGCCTCGACAGCCTTGAGTTTTCTGGCGTGTTTGTGGCCTTTATAATGTGCCTCGGCCTGGTTCTGGGGAGGGGAGGGCAAGAGGTCACCATTCACTGGCTGAGTCCACATGCCCCATCCGTGAACTGGAGCCCAGCAGGGGGACAGGTCAAAGGGAGGCAGGGCTCGGGCCACACAAAGGGCAAGTCCTTGTCCTTGTCGTCATCATCACCATAGCACATGTGGCTCTGAGGTTTACAGAATGTGTTCTCGCACATGAACTCCAAGGCAGGCAGCCTCTGGCTTCAGATCTGACTCAGCCACTTACTAACTACATCTTTTTGTTGTTGTTGTTGTTGTTGTTGTTTTTTGTTTTTTGAGATGGAGTCTTGCTCTGTCGCCCAGGCTGGAGTACAGTGGCGCCATCTCGGCTCACTGCAACCTCCGCCTCCCGGGTTCAAGGGATTCTCCTGCCTCAGCCGCCAGGGTAGCTGGGACTACAGGTGCATGTCACCGCGCTCAGCTAATTTTTTGTATTTTTAGTAGAGACGGGGTTTCACCGTATTAGCCAGGATGGTCTCAATCTCCTGACCTCGTGATCCACCTGCCTCAGCCTCCCACAGTGCTGGGATTACAGGCGTGAGCCACCACGCCTGGCCACTAACTACATCTTTAGGCAAGTAACATCATCTCTCTGAGCCTGAGTCTCCTCACCCATAAACTCTGTGATGATAATACTGACCTCATGGGGTTGTCAGTATTACATGGGAACATGAATTACAAGGGCTGAGTACATAGAGTAGGTGCTCAATGAATGTTAGTTATCAAGTGTATCAATGCATAAATGCAGAAAGCAGAGCAATCCCCATACTTTGGGGCATATGTACCCCAGAACATTCATCCCTTTGTTCATTTGTTCAACAAGTCATTACTGAGCATTTGCTATTTGCCAAGCACTGTGCCCGGGGTCCGGCAGGAAGAAGCCATGGTTCCTCCCTCACTCCCTCAGAACGAATTCTCTCCTCCATCTTTTTTTTTTTTGAGACGGAATCTCGCTTTGTCACCCAGGCCCCAGGCTGGAGTGCAATGGGAGCAATCTCAGCTCACTGCAACCTCCGCCTCCTGGGGTCAAGCGATTCTCCTGCCTCAGCCTCCCGAGTAGCTGGGATTACAGGCGCCTGCCACCACAACTGGCTGTTTTTTTTCTTTTTTCTTCTGTATTTTAGTAGAGATGGAGTTTCACCATGTTGGCCAGACTGGTCTCTTAACTCCTGACCTCAAGTGATCCACCCACCTTGGCCTCCCAAAGTGCTGGGATTACAGGCGTGAGCTACCACGCCCAGCCTCTCCTCCATCTCTTGCAGGACTCATGGAACCAGAAGGCCTGAAGGGAATCCTCAAGTCTGATCTGTCAATGTCCTCCCTCCAAGGGTCCTCACTTGCTGCTCTCCAGCCCACCTCCTTGAAACGTGGGAAAGACAGGCCCCCACGGCCCCTCCCTGGATGCTACACCACAGCAGTTCTGCTGATATCCAGCCAAAACCCCAGATTGCCTAACAGGAGGTAGACCTTTACTGGGAGGCCAGAATGAGGTTCCTCCTCTACCTAGTGGTAAGATGTAGTAGAAAGGGGTAGGCTGTAGTAGAAAGTCACAGACCTTGGGGTCATCCAGGCCTGGATTCATATCCCAGCTTTGCTACTTACCAGCTGTGTGGTCTTAGGCAAGTCACTTAACCTCTCTAAGGCTCACTTTCCTCATCTGAAAATCGGGGATTATAATAGCGCCTCTAGGCCAGGCGCGGTGGCTCACACCTGTAATCCCAGCATGTTGAGAGGTGGAGGTGGGTGGATCACTTGAGCCCAGGAGTTTGAGACCAGCCTGGGCAACATGGTGAAACCCTGTATCTGCCAAAAATACAAAAAAATTAGCCAGGCGTGGTAGCACATGCCTGTAATCCCAGCTACTAGGGAAGCTGAGGCACAAGAATCACTTGAACCCTAGAGGTGGATCCAGGCTGCAGTGAGCCAAGATTGCGCCACTGCACTCCCGCCTGGGTGACAGAGTGAGACCTTGTCTAAAAAACAAAACAAAACAAAAAAATCCCGCCTCTACCCGTCTCACAGATGTATCATGAAAACTATTATTTAAGGGGATGGGCATGATCACATTCTGTAAACTCTCAGGTGCCTTAAGAGCTCAGCTCCAGACTAGGGGCTGATGAGATGGGCCCCGGGGACCCAGAGTGGAGGAAGGGCAGTCTTCTCTCTTGCAGAAGGATCCAGAACACAGGAGAGAGGCCTGGGGGGAAGGAAATGGCATCCCACTGGGCTACAGCTGGGCAGAAGGGGAAGGGGCAGAAGAATCTAGAGAGAGGAGAGGATGCGATGGTTAAAGGACCAAGAGTGCCTCTTCTGCAGCCAGGGGTGGAAAATACAGACCACAGCCCCTTTGCCACTGGTATTCCTCCCAGAAGGACTCTGAAAGCCCAGCCTCCAGCCCTCTCCCTGCCCAGCCCCCTCCCCAGACCTGCTTTCACTACTTTGTCTCACCGCTGAGTTGAACCTCAGGTGGCAGATGTTACAGGAAATGAACAGCTTCTTCTTCAGAGGGGAGGGGACCCCAAACGTGTGGCTGATGACAGCTTTCTGGACCGGGTCCATCTGTGAAGGGAGTGGGAGGGCATAATAACTCTGGGGTTGGCTTGGGAAGCAGGGGTCGGGGGCAGCACAAAATGCCCAGAACTAAAGATGACTGAAGAGGGCCTTGGTCAGCTTCTAGGAAGAACTTTCCCATCCTGTGGATGTTGGAAAGAGAAACAGCTAGGCCAGGCGTGGTGGCTCACACCTGTAATCCCAGCACTTTGGGAGCCCGAGGCAGGCATATTACCTCAGGTTGGGAGTTCGAGACCAGCCTGACCAACATGGAGAAACCCCGTCTCTACTAAAAAAAAATACAAAATTAGCCAGGTGTGATGGCACATGCCTGTAACCTCAGCTACTCGGGAGGCTGAGGCAGGAGAATTGCTTGAACCGGGGAGACAGAGGTTGCGGTGAACCGAAAGCACACCATTACACTCCAGCCTGGGCAACAAGAGCAAAACTTCATCTCAAAAAAAAAAGAAAAAGAAAAGGAAAGAAAGAAGAAACAGCTGCCTGGGTGCAGTGGCTCACGCCTGTAATCCCAGCACTTTGGGAGGCCAAGATGGGTGAATCACCTGAGGTCAGGAGTTCGAGACCAGCCTGGCCAAGCGAAACTCCTTCTCTACTAAAAATACGAAAATTAGCCAGGCGTGGTGGCACGTGCCTGTAGTCTCAGCTACTCAGGAGGCCGAGGCAGGAGGCCTGAACCTGAGAGGCAGAGGTTGCAGTGAGCTGAGATTGCGCCACTGCACTCCAGCCTGGGCAACAAAGTGTGACTCCATCTCAAAAAAAAAAAAAAAAAAAAAAAAAAAAGAGAGAGAAGAGAAAATAAAAGAAAGGAAAAGAAAAATACACAAGCCTCTCCCCTGGCTGTCTTTATTTGTCAGCCTGGGCTTCTGCTTGGAAGCAGGGTAATGGCCAGAGTGCCCTGCATGATTCTGGGACATAGAACTATGTCCTGGTGATCACCTTGGCATCTCTTGGTGCCCCTTAGGTCATTATTTTTGTTTTTTTTTTCTCCTTTGCAATAATTACAACTATTGGGACAAAGAGTTGGAAACAAGGAGAGGCAGGGAAGAGACAAAGAATCCTTCTGTTGGAATTTCCTCTCCCATCACCCAGGCTTCATGCATGGCCCTGTGGGCTGGGGGAAGATAAGTCCTATCTCATCAGCTGTGCCACTGTCACAGGGCCTGAGGCTGCTGATGACCTTTTTTTTTTTTTTCCTAAGATGGAGTACTGCTCTGTCGCCCAGGCTGGCGTGCAGTGGCATGATCTCAGCTCACTGCAACTTCTACCTCTCAGGTTCAAGTGATTCTCCTGCCTCAGCCTCCTGAGTAGCTGGGATTACAGGCACCCACCACTATGTCTGGCTAATTTTTGTATTTTTAGTAGAGACAGGGTTTCACCATGTTGGCCGGGCTGGTCTTGAACTCCTGCCCTCAAAATGACCCGCCTGTCTTGGCCTCCCAATGTGCTGGAATTACAGGTGTGAGCCACCATGCCCAGCCATGACGACCTCTCTTGAGAGAGTGAGAGCCACAGCCAGGGGAGGTGGGGGGCCAGTGGGGGGTAGGGAGCAGCAAGTGGAGGCCTAAGGTTCCCTAAGGAGTAGGATCGTTTCTTTGGAATATTAATTTGGATTTTTTTTCTTTTCTTTATTATTTTTTTGAGATGGAGTCTCCCTCTTGTTGCCCAGGCTGGAGTGCAATGGCGGAGCCAAAATCTTGCAACCTCCGCCTCCTGGGCTCAAGCGATCCTCCTGCCTCAGCCTCCCGAGTAGCTGGGATTACAGGTGCCCGCCACCATGCTCGGCTAATTTTTGTATTTTTAGAAGAGATGGGGTTTCACCATCTCTGTTGGCCAGGCTAGTCTCAAACTCCTGACCTCAGGTGATCAGCCCACCTCAGCCTCCCAAAGTGCTGGGATGACAGGCGTGAGCCACCGCACCTAGCTTCTTTTCCTTATTTTAAATCATTTTTTTCTTCTAGAAAATTAAGGCTTTATGTTCCCGTTTCTCAGGAAGTTGGGCCAAATGCAGTTGTCTGAAGTTGTCAAGAACTTTCCAGGCCAGGCGTGGTGGCTCACACCTGTAGTCCCAGCACTTTGGGAAGCCGAGGTGGGAGGATCCCTTGAGCTCAAAAGTTTGAGACTAGCGTGGGTAATATAGTGAGACCTCATCTCTGCTTATATAAAAATAAAATAAAATAAAAAAGGAACTTTCCAAACCTTCCCAAGAAAACAGAGCTTAGAGAGAAGCACATGGGTGTAGAAACTTCCTTGAGAACAGAAAGAGGTTCAAATTTTCACAGCACCCAGGGCCAGCAAGGGGCTCAGGGGACAGGACCTCAGAAGAGAATGGCCTGCATGGGCCCCCTGCAATTGGAACCACGCCTTTCAACAGTGAGCCTGTCAGCAAGCGACAGCGAGGACTCAAGACCAGAGGACCACCCCCGAAATGCCTCAGACTCCTCAGGACCTCTGTCTAACTCTGGAGGGTGGGAGGGAAGGGATTCCTAAGTGTGACGGAGGTGGAGTTTGCCACCATCTGCTCAGGATGGGGCACGCCACACCCATGATTTCATTTGAGTTTTCAAAATTTAAAAAAACGGAGATGGTTGCTGATCCCTCATATAGTGAATTAAAATTCATACAGTTGTTATGCACACACATGTACAAGGAAATGTACAGACTAGGACACACACACAGCACAGAAGCTTCAGGCAGTTACAAATGCTCAGACAAGCAGAACAATTCACACTCATGCACACAAAGGGCACATGACCACAGGTAAACTCACAATCACCCAAACCACACAAAAACATACATGCTCAGAGGGCAGATACACGCCAAACGCACACTTAAAAGACACAAGGACACAATAAACCCTCAGATTGCACAGGCACATACCTTAATTACATAAAATTACCCACGCACAAAGAGTTGTTTACAAACACGCTGGACACCAAAACACAAACTCACATCCACATATAACATACAAAGCCTATAGAAACTACAACAAAAAGGCAAAGGTTACACACACACACACACACACACGTCATCCACAGGAGCGCCTACACAGAAGCTTAAGTGGAATGCACAGACTACAGGCCCTTGCAGGCCCAGCAGCTGTGATGGTGGGGGTGGGGAGAGGGCTGACACCATCTTGTTCCCCAGCCTAAGAGAGAGCGAGGCCCTCTCTTAGGATCCCAAATAGGGGTCCCTATTTGGGGAGCACCTATCCCCTCTGGGGGATGTTGGAGAAAAAGCTCCTGGTTAGACCCAGCTGCTGAGAGCTGGCCCCTCTGAACCCACCTTCTGTGCCCACCCACAAGCTTGTGTGCATGCCCCCACCCGCCAGCCCAGCCCATACCGTGCTGAAGTTGGGGAAGAGACTGAGCGGGGCGGCGCCATTGAAGTGGAAGGCGAGCAAGTGCTTGAAGTCCAGCGGGGGCTGCAGAGGCCGGGTGGGCAGGGGCAGGGAGGCCAGCAGGGGGCTGGGGGCGCCGGAGGCCGGGCCTGCTGCAGGAGGAAGAAGGGCAGGGTCTGAAATGGGCTCTGTCCTACCCCCGTGGCCAGAACAAGAGGCGGGTGGGCTTCTTGGGTGTGGAGCTGGGCAGAAACCTGTCTCTCTCTTCACAGAGTGGCACCAGCCAGACCCAGGGTGATTATAGCCCCCTTCTCTGTGCCTTCCTCCCCACAGCTGGGGAAGCAGAGGCAGGGAGTCCACAGCCGGAGGCTCCCAGCCCAGAGGGATGACCCTCCTGCCCCTACTGAGGAGGCATACTGAACCCCAGGGCAGTCCAGCCAAGAGAGGGACAGAGGGGTCTGGGCAGGCCCCTGACACACACACCACCATGGAGACTGCATGATATGCTGGGATTCCATTTTATTGCAAATTAAACTCAAACCCAGGGGTATTAGGAAAAGGCCAGCCCTCGCCCCTCTCACTCTCTAACTATCCTCCCTCCCTCCAGATCCCCAGGCTTTCACAGCCAGGGCTGACAGGAGGGAATGGGAACCCCATGGGCTCTGAAGGGATGTGCTCCCCAGCTCTGATGAGCCCTAAACTGCTTCCCCCAGGAGGCAAATAAGCCAACGTCCCTGGGTTGGGCCTCGAGGCCAGTCGTTGGAGGCAGCAGGTACAGCACTGTGGTTCTGCAGTCTTAGGTCTTAAAGATCTGAGGCAAAGGCAGGGGAGGGGTAGGAACTTGGAGAGCAGCTGGACTTTGAGGCAGAAAATATTAGAAAAGAAAAAAAAAATCCAACCCATCTGGGGCTTTTTTCGACCCTGTCATTGCAAAACCAAAAGTAGTCCTTTTAGATGTTTGTGTGGTAACACTATGAAAGATAGCATAGATTTATTTCACATTTGTAGGTTTTATGTCTATATTCACAGTTATACACAGAAAAGGCCTGAGGCCGCCTATTGGTGAGGAGGGAAGGAAGGGAACCACTATCTCCCTGGAACCATTGGCCCTTGAACCACCAGCTTGTGTACAGAGAGGACACTGTGCTGTGTGTCAGAAACAAGCACGGTCATCTACTCCCCAGTCATAGCTGAAGAGAAGAGACACTGCCAGGAGTGGGGCTAAGAAACAGCCAAGGACCGGACGCAGTGGCTCATGCCTGTAATCCCAGCATTTTGGGAGGCTAAGGCAGGTGGATCACTTGAGGTCAGGAGTTCGAGACCAGCCTGGCCAACATGGTGAAACCCCGTCTCTACTAAAAATACGTAAGTTAGCCAGGCGTGGTGGCAGGCGCCTGTAATCCCAGCTACTCAGGAGGCTGAGGCAGGAGAATTGCTTGAACCCAGGGGGCAGAGGTTGCAGTGAGCCAAGATCATACCACTGCACTCCAGCCTGGGCGACAGAGCAAGACTCCATCTCAAAAAAAAAAGAAAAGAAAAGAAAAAGAAAGAAGCAGCCAAGGACCAAGGACCAAGGACCAGTGTCCGTTCCCTCAGCCACTCAATTTCCAAGACCTAGTCTTCCTTCCCCAAGCCAAAAACTCCCATCTTTAGGGGGGCCCAAATTTGCGCCGAGTCCAGAAGGGAAAAGGGTGAGCTACTCCTCATCTAACTGTGTAAAGGCCAGGAATGATTTAGGGTAACCCAGATCCTAGCATCTCTGCCTACCCGCCCAGGCCCCTCTTGAGCCAGTCCCTTCCTCCACAGCCCACAGGGTGGGGGTTGGTGGGAAGCTCCAGAAGGGTGGGTGGGTGGCCTCAGGCCCCTGGGAGGCTACAGTCAGCAGATCATCTTGGGTGCAGCATGGTCAAGTCTAGGTTGGCCCTTAGAGTGCCCAGGGTCCCAGGCTGGATGGGCCGAGGGAAGGAGGCCACCCTCAGGTGAGCTGCGACCCCAGGAAGCCCTCTCCCCACCCACTCTCTAAGAACTCCACAGCCAACCCGAAGTCAAACTGGTGCAGCGGGGGCCCATCCACTGCGATCTTCACCATGTGGCCCCCCCGGCCTTCCCCGGCCCCGCTCTGCCCCCACCACCGCAGCTCCCGGCTGCGGCCGACCTTGTCCAGCAGGCCAGCGCCCGCGGGCAGCGCCAAAGCCAAGGCAGCTAGGGCGGCGAAGTCGGGGAAGAGCTCGTGCAGCTCCGAGTGCGCGCACGCCAGCTGGGTGCACAGGGCCCGCGGACCGAGCCGCCCAAGGCTGAATACCACGCGCTTAAACAGCGCGAAGTCGCCCAGCGCCCGCTGGCGCACCACGGCAGGCGCAAAGCCGCGCAGCAGCACCCGCAGCGCCCCCTCGCCATGCGTGCCCAGCTCCTCTGGCGCCTGCGGGTAGTGGCGGGGGTCGAAGATCGCTGCGAAGGCGGCCACGGCGTCCAGCGAAGGCCCGGGGTAGGAGTCCTGTAGGCCCTTCCGCATGGAGTCCAGGAAGGACCCCCGGAGCCACTCCAAGCCCCGGACCGCAGCCTCTGAGTAACCGAGCAGCTCCACGCCGCGGTAGGTGCAGCGTCCGCTGCTAGTGTCGGGGTCCATGGATGCCAGTTCCTGCAGGAAGCCCTGGAGGCGGGCCCCACCTGAGCCGCGCTGAGCTTGGAGGGAGGCCGCAGCCGCCATCACCAGGGGCTGCAGCAAGGCCAAGTCCGGCTCTTCTGCCTGCAGGACAAGGGAGAGCTTCTGCACAGAGGGCAGGGCATCCAGCAGCAGGTGGGTGAAGGCCACAAAGGTGAACTGGCGCAGGGCCAGGGCCAGTGACCCCGCCACAGGTGAGGCAAGGGCTGCAGCCTCCAGGGTGGGCACCAGGCCGGGCCAGGCCTCTGCCACTGCTTCCACGACAGGCAGCAGGGAGGCCCAGGGCACTGGCCGAGGCCCTGCCAAGTCAATAGCTGCAAGGTCCAGTGCTGCCCGGAGCTCAGGGACCAAGTGGGAACTTGGGCCACCATGGAGGCGGAATAGGGCATCCAATATGCTCTCATATTGACCCAAGTAGGCGGGGGGCTCAGGATCTGTCCGGCCAGGGAGGCAGTGCAGCTCTGCCAGCAGTGGGCAAGTGGCCCGGAGCTGTGGGCCCACACTCCCCAGGCGCTCACTGGGGAGGCTTGAGCTGAGCCAGGCCAGCTTGGGTGCAGATACGCCGAAAGCCTGCAGGATGTCCAAGAGCTGGCCAGCAGTGGCCTCGCCCTCCTGTAGCTCCACACTGCCCAGGAAGGTGGTGGCGGGCTGGCCATCACAGGGGGACACCGAAGTGGCAAACAGGGCCAGGCTGTGTGACTCCGGCCAGTCTCTGGTCTCGTCCAACACCAGCCCCACATATGGGGATGCCTTCAGGCGCTGGCAGGCCTCTGTGTGCAAGACACTGGCAATGGCCACCTGGGACAGCCAGGAAAAGAAAGGGAGGGAGGACTGAGTTAGGCTTGTCCTGAGAGGTGGAGGCAGGCAGTGCAGGTGGTGGAAAGAGCCCAGGCCTTGAGGTCAGACAGACTTAAGGACTAATCCTGGCTTTGCCACTTACTGGCTGTGCTACCTTCGGCCAGTCACTTCACCTCTCTGAGCCTCAGTTTTCTCACCTCTACAGCTCCTGGCCTCTCTAAGAATAGTCCTTCCACCCCGGCCTCCCACCACAGCCGGTCTAGTTTTCTTAGCTCTTATACCTGCTGTCAGCTAATACCAGCCCTAAATCTTCTCAAAGTGTTGTTGTGAACTATAAATGTCAACTTTTGTTGCGGTAAAAGCACTTTATGAATCATAAAGAGCTCTAGGAAAGCTAGTTTTTTCACTGTGTTTTTCTATAGCATCATCCTAGTCTGCTCTATTCCTGGGGGTCTCCCTCCACTGTCCAGCTCAGCGATTAACTGATAGGCACACTCACTCCCAACTCCCAACCAGTTACCCTGGGTCCCAGCTGTGTGCTATTTCTCTATTTGTCATCCTTGTAGGATGAAATCCAACTCCCCCACCTCCAACCCAGCCCATAGGACTTACACAGTTAGTATCTAGGACAGAGCTGCAATTTGCATGCTTCCAGGGGCCATGTGAGTGATATTGAGCTTGGAGAGGGCCAGGGATAAGCTAGAGGGAACGCCCTGCTCTCCAACTCCAGCACATCCTGCTCTGAGAGCATGGGGACCTTGCTTTTCAACACAAGTCACAAATCTAGATTTTTATATGTAATCTCCTGAGTTTTTTAAAAGTTGAAACAAATTCGAGTTTTTCAAAAACACTATGAAAACCAAATTAAACAGGCTCAGCACAGAAAACAGCCCCAAAAGAAAACTAAGTCAAAAGTCATTTCCATTTCCATTCCAGCACTTTGGGGGGCCAAGACAGGAGGATTGCTTGAGGCCAGGAGCCCAAGACCAGCCTGGGCAACATAATGAGACTCCATCTCTATGCTTAAAAAAAAAAAAAAAAAAAAAGAGGCCAGGTGCGGTTGCTCATACCTATAATACCAGCACTTTGGGAGGCCGAGGTGGGCAGATCACCTGAGGTCAGCAGTTCGAAACTGGCCTGGCCAACACGGTGATACCCCGTCTCTACTAAAAATACAAAAATTAGCTGAGCGTGGTGGCACGCACCTGTAATCCTAGCTAATAGGGAGGCTGAGGCAGGAGAATCACTTGAGCCAGGAAGGCAGAGGTTGCAGTGAGCTGAGATCGTGCCACTGCTCTCCAGCCTGGGCGACAGAGTGAGATTCCTCAGGGAAAAAAAAAAAAAAATTAAATACATCTGTGGGTCAATCAAGCCTCCAGGCCACCAGTTTGCAACGTCTGATTTAGGTAGTGAGAAGAGTGCCCCTGTGCCCGCTAAGAGGCCTGGTCTGGCCTCTTTTTTTTTTTTTTTTTTTTTCCGAGACGGAGTCTCGCTCTGTCGCCCAGGCTGGAGTGCAGTGGTGCAATCTCGGCTCACTGCAAGCTCCGCCTCCCAGGTTCAAGCCATTCTCCTGCCTCAGCCTCCCGAGTAGCTGGGACTACAGGCGCCCACCACGCCCGGCTAATTTTTTGTATTTTTAGTAGAGACGGGGTTTCACTGTGTTAGCCAGGATGGTCTCGATCTCCTGACCTCGAGATCCGCCCGCCTTGGCCTCCCAAAGTGCTGGGATTACAGGCGTGAGCCACTGCACCCGGCCTCTGGCCTCTTCACTGTTGCAGCTGGCCCAGCATCAGGCACACAGGCTCTCAAGGAAGGTTCTGAAGGGTGAAGATATGAATGAAATGCCCTAGCTGCTCCCCAAGGACCTGGCATGCTGGGGCTGTTCCCAGGTGGCTCAGTGTCCTCCCTTCCCAAGCCCTTCCCCCATACTTCTGGCTGTCACCCACCTGCATGTCCCTCACCCTCCTGGGACTGTAGTAATCGCCATGCTGTGTGCCCAGCAGTGCCTGGCACAGGTTGAACCTCTGCAGCTCGAGCAGGGCAGAGCAGCGGTCGTCGGGCACATCCTCCTTTGCCATGCAGTACACAGTAGTCAGCACAGCCACTTTGGCCGGGTCTACCTCCACCTTGACGCCCCTGGAGGCAGGGGTCGTAGCCAGGCCTGGGCAGGCCCCTCCACCTTCAGCCTGGCCCTCAAAAGGGGGCTGGCCCTGGTTGACAGCCAGAGCCTGGCGGTGGGCTCCTGAGGTCACGTGGCGCAGCAGGGCGTGGCGCTGGAAGTTGTCGGTGCCCACAGTGAAGGCGTTTTCGGCTTTGCCATGCTTGTTCCGTACCAGGGCCTGGCGGCACTCGAGGCAGAACATCAGCTTCCGCTCATAGTCAAAGTCCAGCCAGGTAAACTCCTCTTTCCAGTGCTCGTTGAAGTAACGCTTACACTTCTTGTTGGAGTTGGAGGCCTCTCCCGCTGGTTTCTTCCCTGGGGGCACCATTCTTGCTCTCTGAGCAAGGAACCCCCAACCCCCACCTGAATGCTCTTGCCCCCCTGCCTCCCCCACACACAGAGGCACCTCCCTTGACAAGGAGAGTTGATGGGGAGGCAGGCTGGGGGCAGCCCACCAGGCTAACAGGGCCCATCCATCTAAGCCTGGAGAGTTTATTCCTGCTCCGCCGGTGGGAGACTGGAGATGAAAGAGACGGGGAGAGGTGTTAGGGGTCTGTCATGGTAGGGGCGGTTTAGAGTGGAGTGGTAGGCTTCATGCTGCCCACAGAGTTCTCCCAGCTGAGGGATGGAGGGGCTGAATGGGGCAGGGGCTCTGGGCAGTGGGTGGAGTCATGCAAAGGGCCCTAGAGCATTATCCAAAGCAGGGGAGGTATGGGGACCCCAGCCCCCTCCCAGGGTCTCTTTCCACCCAGGACAAGGCACTAATTCACTTTGACTGATGAAGCATCTCAGAACTGGAAAGGCTGGCATCACCTAGGCAACTGCATTTTATAAGGGGGAAACTGAGTCTGGAGACAGGTAGTGGTTCTCAGGACCCATGAGGAATTCATAGTGAACCAGGACTAAAACTCAGAACTCTCAACTCCTAGCCCAAAAGATGACTGTGCCCTTCAGCCCACAGTCATCTATTTCATCAGAAGGAAATCAGGCCACATGGTGACTCACTCCTATAATCCCAGCACTTTGGGAGGTGGCTCACTTGAGCCCAGGAGTTCAAGACCAGCCTGGGCAACGTGGCAAAACCCCATCTCTAAAAAAAAAAAAAAAAAAAAAAAAAAATTAGCCAGGCATGGTGGCGCATGCCTATAGTCCCAGCTCCCAGCTGCTGGGGAGGTTGAGGCAGGATTGCTTGAGCCTGGGAGGCAAGGTTGCAGTGAGCCATGATGGCGCCACTGCACTCCAGACTGGGTAATAGAGCTAGACCCTGTCTCAAAAAAAAAAAAAAAAAAGACGGCTGGGTGCGGGTGGCTCATGCCTGTAATCCCAGCACTTTGGGTGGCCAAGGCAGGCAGGTCACCTGAGGTCAGGAGTCCAAGACCAGCCTGACCAACATGGAGAAACCCCGTCTCTACTAAAAATACAAAATTAGCTGGCGTGGTGGCACATGCCTGTAATCCCAGCTACTGGGGAGGCTGAGGCAGGAGAATCGCTTGAACCCAGGAGGCGGAGGTTGCAGTGAGCCGAGATCATGCTATTGCACTCCAGCCTGGGCAACAAGAGCAAAACTCTGTCTCAAAAAAAAAAAAAAAAAAAAAAATCAGCAGCAGAAAGCTGATTCTTTCCAAGCCACAGGAAGATTTGCTTTCTGTAAAGCTCCCTTCCTTACACACACAGGTGAACACACACTCACACTCATACCCATCGGTACTGTGGTTCTGGGACGGGTAGCCCAGACCTGGGGCCCCAGACTGAAGGCAGCTAGCTGGTTGCCTCTACCTCCCTCACTCTGCCACCTCCCCAGGCACGAGGCCAGGATGAGCAGTTCAGGACTGAAAAGCCATGTCCAGCCATTGGCCAAAACCTGCCAACTCTACCTTTTTTTTTTTTTTTTTGAGACAGAATCTCGCTCTGTGGCCCAGGCTGGAGTGCAGTGGCACGATCTTGGCTCACTGCAAGCTCCGCCTCCTGGGTTCACGCCATTCTTCTGCCTCAGCCTCCCAAGTAGCTGGAACTACAGGCACCCATCACCACGCCTGGCTAATTTTTTGTATTTCTAGTGGAGATGGGGTTTCACTGTGTTAGCCACGATGGTCTTGATCTCTTGACCTTGTGATCTGCCTGCCTCGGCCTCCCAAAGTGCTGGGATTACAGGCGTGAACCACCGTGCCCAGCCAATTTTTTGTATTTTTAGTAGAGACGGGGTTTCACTGTGTTAGCCAGGATGGTCTCAATCTCCTGACCTTGTGATCCGCCCGCCTCGGGCTCCCAAAGTGCTGGGATTACATTGGGATTACAGGCGTAAGCCACCACGCCCGGCCTTAATTCTACCTTTTAATTATCTCTCCAACCTGTGTCCTCCTCTTCATGCCTAACTGTAACTACCATTTCTGGAATGTGAACTGAGGCCCTGTGCTAAGTGCTTTAAATGATCCAGGGCAGACCTGGATGACTCTCTGTGGCTGAGATATTATCCTTTCGGAGAGGACAAAACTGAGGTCAGTGGCTTTAACTGGCTTGCTCCAGGTTTCACAAGCAGTTAAGTAGCTGAGGCTCAATCAGAACCCACGTCCTCCTGACCCCAAAGACTGTACTGAGACCCTGGTCTGTACCGTCTCTCTCCCTCCAGCTGCCTAGCCTTGGCCCAGTTCAGGCCCTCACGGTATCACCTGGATCACTGCAGCTGCCTCAGTCTCTGCATGGTCATTTCCCCCAGACTCATCCCTCACCCAGCAGCCAGAGACAGCAAGCTCACACGTAGATCCAACTGTGTCACTCCTCGGCTTCCACCTCTTTACTGATACCCACTGCCTAAGTCTACACACCTAACCACAAGCCAACGAGGCCCTCCCCAGCCTCTGAATACTTCTGTTAATAGAGCCTCCTGCCACTCCTGTCTGCCCAATCAATCCTGAAGGCTTGCATTCCCAGTAGACACCAAGCTGTTACTTTGTCCCTGCCTTCATCCTCTGAGCCTAGAATTCCCTCACCCTCCTCTTTCCTAATTCCCACTCATTGCCTGAGAGCAGCTCAGGTATCCCTTCTGCCACGCTGATCCCCACAACCTGGGCTGGTAGCCATCCTCTAGTTCCCCGCAGCTCCCTACGCATGAGTCTTCATGACACAATATGGTGAATACAGGGATTCTGTACATATCTCCGCACTGAGTTCCCAGAAGACAAGACCATGTTTGCTCATTTTCATATCTCTAAGTCCCTGTCTGGGGCTGGGCACACAGATACCTCTCAGTAAAAGTTAGTTGTTTAAAAGAATGAAAGGGCCAGGCATGGTGGCTCACACCTGTAATCCCAGCACTTTGGGAAGCTGAGGTGGGAGGATCTCTTGAGCCCAGGAGTTCCAGACCAGCCTGGGCAACATAAGCAGACCCTGTCTTTACAAATAAAATGTTTTTAAAAAATTAGCCCGGCATGGTGGTGTATGCCTGTAGTCCCAGCTACTCAGGAGGCTGAGGTGGGAAGATCCCTTGAGCCCAGGAGTTCAAGGCTATAGTGAGCTATGATCATGCCACTGCAGTCCAGCCTGGGCAACATTGTGAGACCCTGTCTCAAAATAAATAAATAGATAAAATTTTAAACTAAAAATAAAAATATGGGAGGCCAAGGCAGGAGGATCACTTGAGCTCAGGAGTTCAAGACTAGCCTGGGCAACACAGCAATACCCCGTCTCCAAAAGATAAATAAATAAAATTTAAAAATAAAATAAAAATAGAAAACAATGTCAACACATTAAAAAAGAAATGAATGGATTCATTTCGGCCACATGAAAGAACTCTTGTTTCTGAGACTGTCAATTAGATGATCTTTTTTTTCTTTATTTGAGACAGAGTTTCACTCTGTCGCCCAGGCTAGAGTGCAGTGGTGCGATCTCGGGTTCAAGCGATTCTCCTGCCTCGGCCTCCCAAATACTGGGATTACAGGCACATGCTGCCATACCCGGCTAATTTTTTTTTTTTTTTCTTGAGATGGAGTCTCACTCTGTCGCCCAGGCTGGAGTGCAGTGGCACGATCTCGGCTCACTGCAAACCCCGCCTCCTGGGTTCATGCCATTCTCCTGCCTCAGCCTTCCGAGTAGCTGGGACTATAGGGGCCCGCCACCATGCCTGGCTAATTTTTCGTATTTTTAGTAGAGACGGGGTTTCACCGTGTTAGCAAGGATGGTCTTGATCTCCTGACCTCATGATCCCCCTGCTTCAGCCTCCCAAAGTGCTGGGATTATAGGAATGAGCCACTGCGCCTGGCCCCGGCTAATTTTTTTGAATTTTTAGTAGACACGGGGTTTCACTGTGTTGGCCAGGCTGGTCTCGAACTCCCGACCTCAGATGATCTGCCCATCTCAGCCTCCCAAAGTGCTGGGATTACAGGCGCCTGGCCCAATTAGACGATCTGAAGCTCTGAGGCTGCGGTAACTGTCTTGTCCACTTGACATGTATACCAGTGCCCTGTGTGGAACATAGTAGGTGGGTAAAACAAGGGCAGATGAGGAGAGTTCCAGGGCCGGCTGGTTTGGTGTAAGGAAAGGCTGCCAGATGGAAGTGTAACTTCTTGGCCCTCTTCCTTGGGACTTTTTTTTTTTTTCTCGAGACAGAGTCTCGCTCTGTTGCCCAGTCTGGAGTGTAGTGGCGCGATCTCGGCTCACTGCAACCTCTGCCTCCTGGGTTCAAGCGATTCTCCTGCCTCAGCCTCCTGAGTAGCTGGGATTACAGGCGCGTGCCCCCATGCCCAGCTAATTTTTTGTATTTTTAGTAGAGACAGAGTTTCACCATGTTGGTCTCGAACTCCTGACCTCGTGATCTGCCCGCCTCGGCCTCCCAAAGTGCTGGGATTACAGGTGTGAGCCACTGTGCCTGGCCCTTGGGACTCTTGAGTGGCACTTGGTGATGCTCACCACACCCTCCTAGGAATCCTCTTTTCTCTTGGCTTCTAGGATCCCATGTCCCTTGGTTTTCGTTCCTCTGTCCATCACTCCTTGGCCTCTGGAGGTCATCTCCTCCTGCCCTTCCCAACTTCAAATTGTCTAACATTTCAGAACCATCTCTGCAGACCACTGGGAAATACACAAACCCAGCCTGGCCACCACACCACTCCATCCACTGCCTTCCTGGCCTGTCTAGACAGAACTGTTGATCTATCCTTACAAATATGCCACTCTTGGCTGGATGTGGTGGCTCACACCTGTAATCCTAGCATTTTTGGGAGGCTGAGGTGGGAGGACTGCTTGAGCCCATGAGTTTGAGACCAGCCTGGGCAACATAGGGAGAACCTGTCTTTACCAAAAAAAAAAAAAAAAAAAAAATTAGCTGGGCATGGTGGCATATGCCTGTAGTCCCAGCTACTCAGGAAGCTGAGGCAGGAGGATCACTTGAGCCCAAGAGTTTGAGACTGCAGTGAACTGTGATCACATCACTGTACTCCAGCCACCCTGGGTGACACAGTGAGACCCTGTCTCTAAAAACAAAAACAAAAGCAAATATGCCCCTCTCCCAGTCATCCCTGTCTCAGGAAATGAAATCCATCCTTCTTCCTAGGTGCCCTGGCCAGAAACCTGCCCTTCAATCCCTGTTCTCTTCCACATCCAGAACCTGCTCCATCCATAGGTCTTGTTGATTCTCCCTCCAAAATCCACTTCTAACTTGTCCCTTCTCTCCACACCACTGCCTGGCGGCCTTGTCCAGGCCACCTTTATCTTTTGCCTGGACGAGAGCTGTTGCTTCCTGACTGAATGCTGGGTTTCCATTCTTAACCTCTCTTAACCAGAGGGGGGCTTTTAAAAATATACCGCTTTAGTGAGCCGAGATCATGCCACTGAACTCCAGCCTGGGAGACAGAGCAAGACTCCATCTCAAAAAAAAAAAAACCAAAAATATTGCTTTAGACCCCTCCACAACCACCCACTCCTCTAAGGCCAGTGCCAGAATTCTTTTGAGGTCTGCCAAATGCCCAGGGTTACTGACCTCTCTGGTGGCCACTTGTGTCTCCCTCCCTTCCTAGTAACACCACCCTTCTCTCTGGGTTCCTCCAGAGTGCCAGGTTCCCATCCCCCGGGTCCTTTGCCCGTGCTATCCCTTCTTCCAGAATGTTCCCAGCTGCCCTCCCAATGTTTACCTGGCCTGTTTCATTTCCCCTTTGGCCTTAGCTTAACCATCCATTCCCAGGAAGTCCCTTCTTTTCTGTCATTGCTCCCTGTTTGTTCTCTCCATTGCATGCTCCACAGATTACAAATCTCTGCTTCTATCTGTGTAGTTCTCTTGCCTCATCCTCTCTCCACCCCCCTTCTCATGCATGTTCCCTGAGGGCAGGAAAGGTAACTAACTCATGTCTGAATCCCAGAGACGGGTACAGTGCCTGACACCCAGCAAGTGCACCACACAATTGGTCAGTGAATAAGAAAGAGCAGGTGCCCAGGCAGAGAGGGCAGTGGAGCCAGCCCTTGGGCGCCTGTTAGGTGATTAAAACAGCTGCCTTTGACATCCTTTCCTCCCAAGATCCTGTGATTCTATGACCTTGCCCAGCCCACTATGCACAGGATCTTAGAATGGGGGCAGAGGGGTGCAAGAGCAAGGTGATGCCCTTCTGGAAGTTTGTCAGATCCTTTCCATGTACATCGAAGCTGCCTATCCTGGCCATTCTGCAGAACAAAAGGGTAGGTAGGTAGAGCCCGGGAAGGTGGAGATTCTAAAACGGCTCTGTCCAACACAGCAGCCAGTGGGCACTGCAGCTATTGTAAATGCAGCTGTTTAAATTACTTAGAATTAAATAAAACATTAGCATTCAGCTCACACTAGGCACTTTTCAAGTGCTTAGTAGCCAATGTGGCTAGTGGCTATTGCATTGGACAGCACATTTACATCATCCCAGAAAGTTCTATCGGACAGAGCTGCTCTAAACAGGTCAAATTCCATTGACGTTCTCCCCACCTCAACCTCAAGAAACCCAGGCTGGGTGGAGTGAGGTGTAAACAAAACTCCATGGGTCCAGTTGTGACCAAGGCTGAGCAGGAGGGCACACTTGTTGCAGACCCAGGTCTCCTCTCATCTCTCTCCACACCCTGACCAGCCGGATGGGAGCAGGAACAACTTGACAAAGACCGCAAGGCATGTAAGCCTCAAACAGTATTCATGTGGCCCCAGGATGTGGGTCCCGAGCCTCCTCCCCGGGCTCCTGGGGGCCCCTTGCTTTGGGACCCCACTAAGAGGAGTCCAGCTCTCAGCAGATAGGGCCGGGCGACCCTGCTCTGGCAGCCCTGGTGAGAAGGGGCTCCCCTGCACCCCTTCTCACCCATCCTCCCGGGGGCTGGGACGGGGAGGGCTGGGGAACTTCCTCTGGGGGGCGCGCGGTGACAGAGCCCTCGGTGGGTCCCGCAGAGGCATTAAGCCTCCGCCCGCCCGTCCCGCCCGCTCCGGGAGGGGGCGCCCAGCCCGGCCCGGCGCCCCCGCCCCGTCCGCTCGCACTCACGGAGACACAGGAGCCACCATCTTGGGCGGTGGACGCTCTGGCCGCGGTCTCCTTGGGCTCCACGGAGCGACAGCAGCCACTAGCGGCAACGGGGGCGAAGAGGGGCCAGCAGCCGGCGCCTGCCGGGGTCGCGGGCAGGGCGGGCGGCGCCCCCGAGGCTTACCTGGCCGCGCCTACTTGCCGCGCCTCCCGCCGAGCGCGCTCAGCCTGGCCCCGGCCCCACCCCCCCAGCCCCTGCCGCCGCACGCGCCGCAGCAGGAGCCACTGAGGCTAGACCGCAGGCAGCGCGGTGCCGGGGTTCATTCGGTCCGCGCATGTATCCGGGGTTCCTCGAGGGGCTCACAGCCTAAGACACAGACAGGTAGAGCGCGGTAGAGGCTGCAAAGTGTTCTGAGAGTTTGGAAGCAAGTGCTTTGAGATCACGAAGGAGCGGGCAACCAGCTGAAGGTCTGCAAGGCGGGTCAATTAGGGTTCGCAGCATTCTGGGTAAGTGAACTTTTACTAGGGGAAGGGCACTCCAGGCCGTGGGATGGCAGAGCAAGGATCCCTCTGGGAGCTGACAGGTCGCTGCAGGTTCATGAAGAATTGGGGTGGGTGGGGGCAGTGCCTGATGCTGGATGGCTGTAGGGGAATGCTGGGGATTTTGACCTTCCCACCTGGTGGGCAGCCTCCTCCAGAGGAGTTGGAACTGGGAAGCTCATTGTTTTAGCCTAGTGAGTTATTTGCAGTGGGGTTGACAGAGTGGGGAAGAGGGAGGGAGGTTGGCGTGACCTTTTTCTAGAACTCTGATACACAGCCGACCCTCATCCCGGTCTGCGTTACCCTGAGAGGTGAATTGAGGAGGTTCCCTGCAGGAGGAATGTGCAGACGTGGAGGTGTGGAGTCCAGAGGCCTGGGATGGAGCTCCAGTTATATTTAACTCTGAGGCCTTGGACTGGACACTTAGCTATGAGCCTGTTTCCTCATCTGTAAAGTGGGAATTACAACTCGGGGAGGAGGCTAGGGCAGGACAGAAATGGGTCTGAAGACCAAATGAATTGCTAGGTGTGGAGGCCATTCAGAGAGGGAGCTGGCCTGCTGCTGTGGATCAAGGGAATGTCAAGACAATGACCCAGTCTCCCCTTCCAGACAGCACAAAGTCACCCAGAAATGCCTTCCAGTCCCCTCACAATTGGGTACACTGCTCTTCTGCAAAAGGCCTAGGGTGCATGTTGATTTGAGGTCCCAGCCCCACCAATGGCTGCTGGGAACTCCTCTGCCCCAGCATCCTCCATGCAGCACTGCTCTGTGCCACCCACCGTCTGCCTCTGACATTCACTGTGAACCCCAGCCCCAGAGCTGCTGGGATGGAGCACGAATCACATGCACACACACGTGTGGCCGCCTGACTCCTGGCTACACTCAAATGAAGGGAGATGTCACAGCCCCCACAGCTGCCCCCGAATGGCACCACACAGCCCTCAGGTCTAGAATTCTGCACCCCGAAAGGGTCAGATTGGGGGTAGGTCTTCTTGGATGGCATTTTGCTGCAGAACAGCCACCGTAAGTGTCTTGGAGCAGCCATGGCTCATTAGCCAACTGCCTTAAGAGGGTGGGGTGTGGTCAGAGGTATGAGCAAGCCAGACCCGTACAGAAGAAGAGGCTGCCCCCAAAGGTCCAGCCGAGGCTGGGGCAGGGCACAGAGCAGAAATCTCATGAAATAACATCACCCTGGCTGCCACCAAGGGAGAAGATCTGGGAGAACCACATCCTGCTATTTTGCCATAATGGGAAAAGACAGACACACACACACACACACACACGAGCACAGAGACACACAACCCGAGGCCCATATCACCCATGGATAGTGGCAGGTATAGACATCAAGGCACATACATACGTACCTCCCCCCACAGTTAGACCATGTATTCTATCTACACACAAGACGCATATACATATGGAGGTGGTACTGATGCCAGGATACACAGATACTCATGCTGGCCGGGAGGCAAAGGCAGGTACACTGGCCACACAAGAGCATGCATGCATACACAGATGGGCACGAGCAACAAAGACACACTTGTGTATACATATACCCAGAGAGACAGACGCACATGAATGTGCAGACCCCTACAAATGCAGATACAGACCATGGACAGCAATGGGCACACAGTGGCACACACCTTCACAAAGATAGATGCATGTACACAAAGAGCCATATGCAGATGCAGAGACCAGTGTGCACACACACTCCCCTTACAAAGTTAAATGCATCGGACTTACAAGAGCATATCTCCAAACAGAGCCTCTCTCCCACTCTTTCCCCAGCCCCATACCCCCAAGTCATGCCTCTCTCCCACTCTTTCCCCAGCCCCCTACCCCCAAGTCACGGGGCAGATGATAGGGTCCTCCCAGAGGCACATGCCTGCACACAACACATCTCAAATAATGACACTGCCATTTCTATCATGGATAAAACCCAAACTCTGCGAAGAATATGGGAGTCCAGGGGAGAGAGAGCCAAAGTGGGGAGTGAGAGGTTGAGCCAAGACCCACTGTGTGCCCACTCCCACCGCAGCCAGGGGGTTCCTCCCCACATTCTCCAGAGCCCCCAAGCCACTTCTGGGTCATCTAGCACTCAGGATGTGCAGACTCCCCCCAAGCTGGAGGAAGACTCCAAAGCCCAGTCACAACATAAACTCTGCCCCCAGTCGCACTGCCTCCAGGCCTTTGCCCCCAAGGAAAGGGTTCCCCCAAATAGCCTTTGATGGGTGATGGCTGTCTCCCTGAAAAAAGGCCAGGCAACCATCTGTGTAGAGAGGTGAGCTGGGAGACCACAGATAAAGAGGGGGAGGGGAACACTGATGTGGACCCCAGTGCAGTGGCCGGATCTCAGGGAGGAGGCACCCTGATTTCTGTCCCCCTCTGTCTGCTTCTCTCTCTCTCTGCTGCAGTAACAGCTCTCTTTCGCTCCCCTCGGACGTCTCCCCCTCCCCTGGCCCCTCAGAGGCAGTTAAAGGTGAGGTCTGATACAAGGAACCTTTGACATGGGCTCCCTGGACAGGCATCTGCCCAGATGTCCAGCACCCCTGTTTCCCGCAGGGTGGACCTCCAGCTCCCCACCATTCCTGCCTTTCCTTTCACCTTTGTTCTCGGCCAAAGTAGGGGCTTCCCTGCCCAGCCCTGGACCTGGGAAAAGGGTTGAGAGTAACTGGCTACTGGTGTCTCTGACAGACAACTTTTGGGGGCCAACTATAGCAGGAAAGGATTGGGCTGGGGAGAGGGGAGAGGACCACCCTCACCTAAGCCCTCTCCCCACTTCCCAGCCCAGGCTCATCAGCACTCACCCAAGAGCATTCTCTGCCTTTGGAGGCACCGCGGAGCGCAGAACGAGGAGCAAATGAAACCCAGCCAGAGTGACAGAGGGAAGGGGGGGATGTGAGGGACAGGAGGGGAGGGCGCGAGGGAGGGACTCCTGGTTCTGCCTGGAAAGCAGAGTCGTTCCTGGGCCCTGTCTCTCTTTGCCAGGAAGGAGCTGCCCATTCTCTGGTTTCCCCCATCCCAACCGCAGGTGGAAAGAACAGGGCATGTTCTTCCCCCAGGGGAGAAGTGTGGGGGCAAATGTGCAGACCAAGAACTGGGGGAGGGTATCGGGGAGCATCCCTCACCCCCCACTCACAGAGGATTCCCTTGCCTGGGGCCTCTTACACTGAAGCGAAGGGTTGGAAGGACTGACTTTGTCCACAGGGACCTCCAGGGAAGGAGGAGCTGCTGGTCCTGCTCTGCCTGCTGGATGGCTCTTGCCGCCCTCTTGCCTCAGGACTTGCTGCTGCAGGAGCCCGTTTTCCTGGCCAGCCTCACTCATCCTTTCCTCACCATCCCCTTATGTTTCACTGCTGTTGCTGAAGAGGAAACTGAGCTTCAGAGAGGTGTTGCCACTTTATCGAAGAGCATTGGCCATGTGGGGTTTGGGGAGCAGGGATCCGGGTGTCTTGCCACTGTTAGTCTAGCACCTGGACCCTTGGATCTGCTATCTGGGCAATGCCAGGAGGGAGAGGAGGGAGTTTATCTGATCCACTAGAACTTCTTTTTTTTTTTTTTTTTGAAACAGTGTTTCGCTCTGTCACCCAGCCTGGAGTGCAGTGGCAAGATCTCGGCTCACTGCAACCTCTGCCTCCCGGGTTCAAGCGATTCTCCTGCCTCAGCCTCCAGAGTAGCTGGGATTACAGGTGCTTGCCACCATGCCCAGCTAATTTTTGTATTTTTAGTAGAGAGGAGGTTTCACCATGTTGGCTAGGGTGATCTTGAACTCCTGACCTCAAATGATCCACCTGCCTTGGCCTCCCAAAGTGTTAGGATTACAGGTGTGAGCCACAGCACCCGGCCTGATCCACTACAACTCCTGACACCCCTCCCATGCCCATCCGAGATCCCCCAGCCCCATTCTTCTCCCCTCCATTCACTCCTTCCTCTCCCTCTTCTTCCTAAAAGCTGGCTCTTTACTGACCTGAGCACCTGGTGGCTGGGAGGGGGTGGAGTGGGGGAAGGAGGCAGCCAGCCCACAGCTGGATCCAGTCCTACATTCCAAGCCCAGGTCCCGATGCTAGCCCCCCACCCCCTCAGCATCCTGTCTCCACCAGACAATAACCTGTAATCTCTGGAGCAGCCAACACTCACAAAGAAGATCTGGGAGGGGTTGGCAGCAGCAGCTCCTGAAAACAGGTTTGTTAGGAAGGGGCTTTGGGGGAGGAGTTGTTTGTGTGGGGAGAGGAAGGAAACTCAAGCCCAGAGCTAATTAACCCACCCAGAGACACAGACAGAATCTTTGTCTTCTTCCAGGGCAGGGATCTGAGCTAAGCCCCCTAATTCTCTACCCAGACAGCCTTGCTTTTCCTGGTGGTCCTGGGGGAGGGGGATGCCAATGGTCAGGGTCACACCTGGGGGAGGGGGATGTGATGACATTCAGGAAGAGCGTGGGGCACTTCTGTCACCTGCCACCAAGGGAGAATAGCAGCAGGAGGCAGAGGCAGGTCAGACTGCAAGAAGAACTTCTCAGTGGCCTTGGGGGAGCACAGTTTCTTTGCCGCATGCACCCAAAGGCCTCAGTATGTGTGTGGGAAGCGGTGACTGGGGAGGAAACGGCAACCCAGGGAGATACTGAAGGATGGGAGGCAGGCTGGAGGGCTTCCGGGGCCTCCCGATAGGACTGAAATTAATCCATCTGCAGGGAGTGGGGTTGAGAAGCTCATCAAGCCAGTGACTCAGGCGTGACTTGAGCTCAAGGTCTTTGATCTCTGGGGCCCAGGATGCAGCCAGAGGCTTCTGCAATCAAAGACTTGGAGAGGAGATGGAGGGACCGATTCAAACAGGAGCTAGGGGAGGTCTGAGGATGCAGAGTAGGGGAGCCTAGCTTTGGCCTGCCACTCTGACCACTGCCCCTCTCCTGCTGGAAGGCACAGGGACATGTAGTGTAGCTGCAGCCTTCTTGGCCCTGAAATCCACTATAGTCTGACTCGATCTCTGCTATCCTGTCCCCCGTACTGTCTACCTTGCACTCCCTGACTAAGGTTCTTCAGGCCATTTCAGCAAGCCAGAGCTTAAGTCATTTCAGAAATGCCCTCCTCTCCCCTCTTGTGTCATGTTGCAATGGATGCCATGGGGCAGGCCCACTCTGAATTGGATGACTGGGTTCTTTCTACCAAGAGACAAGGGAGGGACTGGTTGACTTTAAGAAGCTAGTCTCCCCATCCCTAGCCAGATGGCTGGCATCTCCCCATTTTTCAGTTGAGCACACCAAGGCACAGGGCAGAGGAGTGGCCATAGGTCCCGAGCATTTGTGGAATCATCTGTTGGGACAGCCTGCCCTCTCTGGGCCATACTCCTCCCCATTCTCAAACCTGGCTCAGTTGCTCCTAATATATGCTGTTCTCCTCAGCAGGGCATTGGAGAGGAGTGTGAGATAGAATTTAGAGCCAGAAACCTGGGGCTGGGTGCAAGGGCTCACGCCTCTCATTCCAGCACTTTGGGAGGCTGAGGTGGGAGGATTGCTTGGGGCCAAGAGTTTGAGACCAGCCTGGGCAGCATAGTGAGATCTTGTGATATGGTTTGGCTTTGTCCCCATCCAAATCTTATCTTGAATTGTAGCTCCCATAATTCCCTCATGTTGTGGGAGGGATCCAGTGGGAGATGATTGAATCATGGGGGCAGTTTCTCCCATACAGTTCTCGTGGTAGTGAATAAGTCTCACGAGATCTGATGGGTTTAGGAGGGGAAACCCCTTTCACTTGGCTGTCATTCTTTTGTCTGCCACCATGTGAGACGTGCCTTTCACCTTCCATCATGACTGTGAGGCCTCCCCAGCCATGTGGAACTGTGAGTCCATTAAACCTCTTTCTTTTGTAAACTGCCCGGTCTCTGGTATGTCTTTATCAGCAGCGTGAAAATGGACTAATACACCCTATCTCTACAAAAATTTTTAAAAATAAAAAAAAATTTAGCCAGGCATGATGGTACATGCCTGTAGTCACAGCCACTTAGAAGGCCAAGGGAGGAGGACTGCTTGAGCCCAGGAGGCGAAAGATGCAGTGAGCTATGATTGTGCCAGGTACTCCAGCCTGGGCAACAGAACAAGACGTTGTCTCAATAAACAAAACAAAACAAAATAGAGTCAGAAACCTAGGACCCAAACCCAGCTGTGTGGCCTTGGGTGTTACCTAATCTCCCTGAGCCCCACTCTCCCAGTTTATAAAGTGAGACTGAATGTCATCATCCGTGCCTAGGATGGCTGGGTGAGAAGGGAATGCCATGCTGCAGGTGCAAGTGCTTTGTTCAGCTCCTAAGCAGATCCTCCGTGTGGGGCTGGGGGTAGGTCATTGCCCCTTGCCCAGCTGTCCCCTGATGCCCTGTGCTGGCTCAACATCTGCATCAGAGGTTAGTGCAAGGGGACAGCAAACCTCTGTCTCTTTGCAGATGTCAGAGAATCACTTAAAGTTATTTAGGGGTGTGTGTGTGTGTGTGTGTGTGTGTGTGTGTGTGTGTGTGTGTGTGTGTGATGGTCCATAGGGTCATGGAGTTCAGCCTTCTTCTGGGGAAGGTCCCTGTGCCACACCCCCATTGGGAGGAGAGGCAAGGGGGTGAAAGAAGGCTCAAGATGCATTCCTGAAGAATGAAAGAGGCCAGGCGCAGTGGCTTACGCCTATAATCCCAGCACTTTGGGAGGCTGAGGCAGGCGGATCACCTGAGGTCAGGAGTTTGAGACCAGCCTGGCTAATATGGTGAAACTCCGTCTCTACTAAAAATACAATATTAGCCGGGCATGGTGGCAGATGCCTGTAATCCCAGCTACTAGAGAGGCTGAGGCAGGAGAATCGCTTGAACCTGGGAAGTGGAGGTTGCAATGAGTTAGGATCACACCACTGCACGACAGTGGGCGACAGCCTGGGCGACAGCATGAGACTGTGTCTCAAAAAAAAGAAAAAAGAATGAAAGAGCCTCCTGGGTAGGAGACAGATGGGGGGTGGGCAGGGTAAGTCGGGGCAGTGCTTGGAGGAGGGAGACGAAGTGTGGGTTCCTGATGCTTCCTCCTCCTGTGCCCCTCCAAGGTATTCCAGGGCTCACTCAGCGCTGGGAGTGAGAATTCCAGGAGCCAGATACTGCTGAGGAAGGAGGTCTCTGACTGAGATCTTGGCGAGGAGGCTCAGAGAGGGGAGAACCACCCCCTAGTCTCCCTCCCACAGACGGCCTCTGGGGACGTAAGCAGGAGAGGGTCCCTGCCTTACTGCCTGTGACCGCCTGTCACTGTGGAAGCCTCCAGCCCTGCAGGCCCCTAATCAAAGCGACAGCTCCCACGGAAAAGTGCCCCTCCTGGCTGCCACAGGCCCGAGACCTCGTGTCTCAATCTGGCATGGTGCCCTGGACACTGGGTGCCTAGGACCAATGCAGCGCAGTCAAGGCTGCCCACACTTAGCCTCAGCCTCCCTGGAATGGCTGTGGCTCTCTGCATTTTCCCCAGGGAGCCTCCACCGGGGAGCTCCACCCTAAGGGCTCTCTGCTTTGTGGAGAGGGGCACACCGGCCTAGTCCCCACCTGGGCAGAGCTGGAAGAGGCATCCAGGGCGGCTGAGGGTCCCAGCGTGCTTCCCCTCGCCCTGCTCCCCACCTCAGGGGCAGTTGCTGGCATCTTTTTTTATTTTTATTTTTTGAGATGGAGTCTCTATCGCCCAGGCTAGAGTGCAGTGGCGTGATCTCAGCTCACTGCAACGTCTACCTCCCGGGTTCAAGTGATTCTCCTGCTACAGCCTCCCGAGTAGCTGGGACTACAGGTACCCAACAACCACGCCTGGCTAATTTTTGTGTTTTTAGTAGAGATGGGGTTTTGCCATGTTGTCCAGGCTGGTCTCGAATTCTTGACCTCAAGTGATCCACGTGCCTCAGCCTCCCAAAGTGTTGGGATGACAGGTGTGAGCCACCGCGCCCGACCAAGTTGCTAGCATCTTCTTGCTGGGGGCCGCCCTCCAACCCCAGCTCTCAGATAACTGAGGAGACAGGAGAAAGCCAGGGGAGGGGGGTGGGTGTTGGGAGGGTCATGGCCCAGTGCAGGCCCAGAGTTCACCAGGCCAATGGAGAAGGCAGCTTCTCTAGCTGGAGCCCCAGAATTCCAGGGCTCCTGGAAATCTAAGGACCTGTCCCCACTGCCTTAGGCACAGCTGTCACTCCCCCCACCACCCCACTCCCACGGTGCTGGTCACTCCTCCTAGGTTGGGTGGCTGAAAAGGTCTGGTTCCATGTCTGCCTCCCCTTCTAGACTGTGAGTGCCCAGAGGCAGGTACCAGGCACTGCTCAGTGGTACTGCCCAGCATCCTGCCTGAGCCCAGCACAGGGCTGGAGGGAGAAGTGATGGATGACACACAACAGTTGGCCAGTGACTTCACAGGTCCGATTTAACAATCTGGACTGGAGTATCAGGCCTCACATCTCCTGATGACCCCTAAGATGGTGCCCACATGCCCCTGTTCTGACCCAGTACTGAGGGGCATGGGGACTGTGGGAAGAGGGAAACCAGGTAGAGGGGGAGTCCGCAGCCATCTGGGCAGCCTGTCTCTAGCTGGGACTCTCTTCTGGAGCTGTGACCTTTTTTTGTTGTTGTTGTTTGTTTGTTTGTTTAAGACAGAGTCTCATTCTGTCACCCAGGCTGGAGTGCAGTGGTGCGATCTCAGCTCACTGCAACCTCCGCCTCCCGGGTTCAAGTGATTCTTGTGACTCAGCCTCGCCAGTAACTGGGATTACAGGCATGTGCTACCATGCCCGGCTAATTTTTGTATTTTTAGTAGAGATGGGGTTTCACCATATTGGCCAGGCTGGTCTCAAACTCCTGACCTCAAGTTATCCTCCTGCCTCGGCCTCCTAAAGTGTTGGGATTACAGGCGTGAGCCTCCGCACCTGGCCCTGGAGCGGTGGTCTTTTCTCCTCTCCCTGCACCTGCTCCCTTCATCTTGGTACGGTGGGATTGGGGAGGGAGGAGCTTTTACCACAGGGACCGTTGCCCAGGAAGTAAGGCCTGAAGAGGCTGTGTTACAAGAAGAACAAAGACCAGATAACATCCTCAGCCACAGGACTGGCCGTCCCCACTCAGTGCCAGCCCTCCATTTCTGTCTCCCTCTCAGCCCCCCCTTTCTGATAACTGACCTGCCCTCCGTGGCACTGCCTAAGCTAGAGCTGTCCGTGGCACCCTCCACACACCCCACATCCCATTGGTCACCAAGTCTTGACAGTTCTGCTAAAGAAAAGGCTCCAGAGTCTATTTCTCCATTTCACCTCACTTTCCTTCTTATGTACCCTCGAGCCAGAGACACCTAAAAACACTAACTGCTCCTGCTCAAACCGCTTCTGCGATGCCCATCACCTTCAGAACAAAGGTCAAAGCCCAGCCTGGTGGCAAGGCTGTCGCAGGTGGCTCCTGCTGTCCTCTCCACACCCCGCACACTCCCTGCACACACCCAGCACACTGATGGCCAGTGACTTCACAGGTCTGATTTAACAATCTTGACTGGAGTACCAGGCCTCATGTCTCCTGATGACCCCTAAGATGGTGCCCCCACCGCCCCCCCCGAAGAGCCATGGGCTTGCAGGCCTCAATGCCATTGATCCAGCCGCTTCCCTGCCTGGGATCCTCTCTTTGTCTCCAGTATCCACCATCAATGTCACTTCCCATGTCAGTTTGCCTCTCCCTCCTCTGACTTCTTTTTTTATTTTTATTTTATTTTTTTTGAGACAGGGTCTCCCTCTGTTGCCCAGGCTGGAGTGCAATGGTGTGATCTCAGCTCACTGCAGCCTCCACCTCCTGGGCTCAAGCAATTCTCGTGCCTCAGCCTCCCAAGTAGCGGGGACTACAGGTGCCCACCACCACACCAGGCTAATATTTTGTTTTTTTAGTAGATGAGGTTTTGCCATGTTGCCCAGGCTGGTCTCGAACTCCTGAGCTCAGGCAATCTGCCCGCTTTGGGGTCCCAAAATGTTGGGATTACAGGTGTGAGCCTGGCCCCTCCTCTGACTTCTTGAGGCACCCTGAATCCACCTCTAGGAAGCCTGTTATTATCTTGAAACAAACTCATCTGCATGTGTAGTTATTTAGATAGCTTTTTCCTGACAGGCAGATATGATGTCTTTTAAAAACGTGAATCTCCCAAAAGCAGCTTACACCTAGTAGGTGGTCAATAAATATTTGGTGAATTAATGAGTTACTTTTTTTTTTTTTTTTGAGACAGGGTCTCGCTGTGTCGCCCAGGCTGGAGTGCAATGGCACAATCTCGCCTCACTGCAACCTCCACCTCCTGGGTTCAAGTGATTCGTCTACCTCAGCCTCCTGAGTAGCTGGGACTACAGGTGTGTGCCACCATACCCGGCTAATTTTTGCATTTTTAGTAGAAATGGGGTTTTGCCATGTTGGCCAGGCTGGTCTCAAACTCCTGGCCTTAAGTGACCCACCTGCCTCAGCCTCCCAAAGTGCTAGGATTACAGGCATGAGCCACCATGCCCAGCCAATGAGTGACTTTTGAATCCAGACAGACACATACGCTCCAGAAACGCCCATCAGTCAGATACTGTCTTGCTCAGAGTCACGCTTTTGGTGTCCAGCCTGAAATAATTGGGTGGGGAGAAGCTGGTCCCAGTCATCAGAGCATGCTGGCCTTTGCTTATGCTGTGACCTCTGCCTGTAATGCCCCTACTCCCCTCATCCATGTTCCGAGGCTCAGCCCTTTCTTCCTTCAGGAGACTTTCCTGGTGCCCCCAGGGACTGCAGCTTTGCCTTTGTGCCCTGAGGGTATGTCCCATGAGGCAACCACAACCCTTATCTCTTTTCACATCTGTCTCCACCCAAAAGACCCACTCAATCTTGGGGAGGGTGGTAAGCAGAGAGATTGGATCTTACTTGTCTCCGGCCTACAGGATTGTGTGTGTGGAGCGGGGGACACAGTGGGTGCCCCATGAATGTCACCAAAAGAGAAGACAGCCCTCAAGAAGGTGTCTGAGGTCAGAGCGTAGCCTCCGGCAAAACTGCCAACCACGGCTGCAAGGTAGGTTTCTGTTGGCCTCCCCCAGGAGCCAGGGGTAAGTTCCCGCCTTTCCCACCTCCCCACACTGGGCCTGAATGTGAATCTGTTTGCTCTGCCAACAGCAGCCTGGGCGGTTCTTACTTTCCCTATGGCCCCTGTGCACCTGTCAGCTAGAATCACCCTCATGGAGGCATTCACCCATTTCCCCCAGAAACCTGCCTTGCAGCCAGCTGCCCCTTCCAAGCTCATAGCCAAACCTCTGCAAAGTCACCCCAGCTAGGGAGAAGCAGAAATCCTGGCCGGGAGTCCAAAGGAAGAGGGACCTCCCCCTTGTCCCTGGGTTGGAGTGCTGTGTACCTTGCTGACCTTGGCCTTCAGAGACCACAGACCTGAGCTGGAGCCTGGGACCCCCACCCCACAGATGAGGCCCTTGTCTGAAAGCCTGTGGCTACCAGGAGGCTCCAGGCTGGAGAAGTGCTGCTTAGGAGTCCTGATCCCAAAAGATCCCACAGGGAGAGTCCCTAGAAACAAACACCCAAGAGGCGGCCTAAGGACCCACAGATTGCGAGAGGTCCTAGAGAAGGGTTGTCCAGATGCAGAATAAAACTTGCATCAGAGGGGGCTTCAGACCCTAAGACCCCATTGAGGGCACCCCAGACGCAAAGACCCCCATGGAGGGAGGCCACAGACCCAGAGCCCCTCAGAGGGGCCCAGACAGAGATACTCCCCAAGCCAAATTTGTGGGAGCAGCGTCCCCTCCACACTGACCTGGCCCTGAGGGGCTCTCCCCCAAGCTGAGCTGCCGAAGCCGCCTCTGGTGGGCCCGCCCCCCACAGTGCACCTGGGCCTGGGCCGCCGAGTTCAGCTGGATGTTGCAGACATCACAGAGCGTGTACGATGGCCGCTTTCTTTCTCGCTTGGGCTTAGGTGGTTCTGGGGGCCGAGGGTGGCACTCAGCAGCTCCAGATATGGGGGGCTCCTTCTCAGCCGGTGGGGGTGGGCTCAGTGGCCGCTTCATATCTGAGTGGATAGAGAGGGAGACAAATGAACGCCAAATGGTTGTGAATGCTTAGAGAGAGCAGGAGGGGCTCAAGAAGGGGAGACATGGAGCTCTGTATCCTCTTATCCCCCTGAAACGCCCCAGCCCGAGGATGGTGGAAGGGCGCATAATGGGGTCTATTTCAAGCAAAGCAGCATTAAAACTTGGGACTCTTGGTGGCTCACGCCTGTAATCCCAGCACTTTGGGAGGCCGAGGCAGGCAGGTCACCTGAGGTCAGGAGTTTGAGACCAGCCTGACCAACATGGTGAAACCCCGTCTCTACTAAAAATACATAATTTGCTGGGCATGGTGGCGCATGCCTGTAATCCCAGCTACTCAGGAGGCTGATGCAGGAGAATCGCTTGAACCCGGGAGGCGGAGGTTGCAGTGATCCGAGATCGGGCATCATTGCACTCCAGCTTGCACAAGAGCGAAACTCCATTTCAGAAAGAAAAACCAACAAAAAACAAAAACAAAAAAACTTGGGACTTTCTGGAAGGGTGTCCGACATGTCTACACATGGGGAGGCCAAGACACCTGGGGACTCGGAGGGCCGCAGAACATATCTCAGAGAGGGGGACTGGGGTCTTGGAGGAAATGTGGTCACTGAAGGAGAGGCAGCGGCAAGGCCAGCTGAGTCACATTTGAGGAAGCAAGAGTCCTGTTCTCAGCTCCGCAGCAAGCGCTGGCAATCCTGTGACAGCCAGGCATGTGGCGCTTACTGGAGACGCAGCAGCCGCCAGCCAAAAACACAACCTTCCTGTGCCCTGCACCCAGCAGGGTGACATTCACAAATGGTGACAGTGTGTGAAGCCATCCCAACCCCTGCTTCACGTGGCTCCAGATGCCCCCTGCTGTTTTGGCCACCGAGGCCGAGGCAATGGTTGGTGGTTTCGGTAGAGACCTGAGCCTTGCTGCCTGGGTTGGCTGAACACAGCCCCGTCCCCCAACGCACCTGAGGTCAGGAAGTCGAGACCAGCCTGGACAACATGGCGAAACCCTGTCTCTACTAAAAATACAAAAATTAGCTGGGTGTGGTGGTGGTCGGTAGAGACCTGAGCCTTGCTGCCTGGGTTGGCTGAACACAGCGCCCCTGCCCCCGCCCCGTCCCCCAACGCGCGCACGCGCGCATACACACACACACACACACACACACACACACACACACACACACTTTCTGTCTCTCCTGGACCCTTAAGTGGCCCCTCCAGGCCCCCATCTCCCATAGACAGTCTTTCCTTTCCAAGTCACTGCTCTGAAACTTGCCCTGCCTGACTTGTCTGCCTCTAACCATTTCTATTCTGGGGCTGCTCAGTGAATTTTGCCTTCTCTTGGAAATCTGCGCGCATGCTTCCTGCTTCTGCTTCAGACAGGGGCTTCCTGAGAGCAAGATCTGTGTCCCTCCCTCAGGCTGGGGCAACCCCAAGGCTAGGGTCTGGGTGAGTCATTACTGAGCCCATCTCTCCTGTTATGGACTGAAGTGTGTCCCCTCAAAATGCATATGTTGAAGTAATAACCCCCAGTACCTTAGAAAGTAACTCTATTTGGAGATGGGGTCTTCAAAGAGGTAATTAAGTTAATGAGGTCATACTGGTGGGCCCTAATTCATATGATGGGTGTCTTTATTTTTTTCAAGATGGAGTCTTGCTCTGTCACCCAGGATGTAGTGCAGTGGCGTGACCTCGGCTCACTGCAACCTCCACCTCCTGGGTTCAAGTGATTCTCCTGCCTCAGCCTCCCGAGTAGCTGGGACCACAGGTGTCCACCACCACACCCAGCTAATTTTTGTATTTTTAGTAGAGACAGGGTTTCGCCATGTTGTCCAGGCTGGTCTCGACTTCCTGACCTCAGGTGATCCTCCCACCTTGGCCTCCCAAAGTGCTGGGATTACAGCCATGAGCCACTGCACCCAGTGGGAGACAGAGTCTTACTCTGTTACCCAGGCTGGAGTGCAGTGGCACAATCTCAGCTCACCGCAACCTCTGCCTCCCGGATTCAAGCAATTCTCCTGCCTCAGCCTCCTGAGTAGCTGGGATTACAAGCATCCGCCACCACACCCAGCTGATTTTTGTATTTTTTTTGTAGAGATGGGGTAGTGCCATGTTGGCCAGGCTGGTCTCGGACTCCTGGCCTCAAGTGATCTGCTCACCTTGGCCTCCCAAAGTGCTGGGATTTCAGGTGTGAGCCACCACGCTGGGTCTCATATGACTGGTGTCTTTATAAGAAGAGGAAATTTGGACACAGATAGTTATAGAGGGAAGATCATCTTCAAGCCAAGGAGAGAAGCCTTTGAAGAAATGAACCCTCCTGACACCTTGATCTTGGACTTCTAGCCTCCAGAACTGTGAGAAATTATATCTCCACTGTCGAAGCCACTGAGTCTGTGGTACTTTGTTATGGCAACCTGAGCAGACAAGCTCATCTCCCCAGAGGGCGTTTCCTGTGTTCTGAGGCCCATGCTTACTTTGCAGATCAGACCAGTCCAGTGATGCCACAATGTCTTCACAAGCCCACACATCCAACAGTGGAGCCCCCATCTGAACGAGGAAAATTAATTTTACAAGCCCATGGCCAAAAACCTGCCTGTAGTCCCCAGATGCCACCCCCATTCTCAGTAAGCTGCTTGTCCTTTTTGTGAGCAGTGATCCCACATAACATGTCTGTTGTGACAAGTGTGGGGACTGTGTGTGGAAGGAACAGAGGAGCACAGAGATAAGGGCAGGAGCTCTTTGAAATTTTATGTATGTTTAAAATTTCAATAGAGACAGGGTCTCACTACGTTGCCCAGGCTGGTCTCGAACTTCTATGCTCACGTGGTCTGCCCGCCTCTGCATCCCTAAGTGCTGGGGTTACAGGCATGAGCCACCATGCCCAGCCAAGAGCAGGAGCTCCATGCTGATTCACACCTGGGTTCAAATCTCAGCTCTGTCACTCATTGGCTGTGTGACCTGAGCTCCGTTCCTTCATCTGTACGTCTGTAGAATGGGAGTGATCAATAACAGTTCCTAAGTCATACACACATTGTGGGGATTAGATGAGCTGATCTATAATCTATGTAATACGCTTCTCGGTGCCCTACAAAATCAGCTGTTTTTTTGTTTGTTTGTTTTGTTTTGTTTTGTTTTGTTTTGTTTGAGACAGGGTCTCACACTGTCGCCCAGGCTGGAATGCAGTGGTGCTATTTCAGCTCACTGCAACCTCTGCCTCCCGGGTGCAAGTGATTCTCCTGCCTCAGCCTCCTGAGTAGGTGGGACTACAGGCGTGTGCCACCACTCCCAGCTAATTTTTGTATTTTTAGTAGAGACAGAGTTTCACAATGTTGGCCATGATGGTCTCGATCCCTTGACTTCGTGATCCGCCCACCTCGGCCTCCCAAAGTGCTGGGATTACAAGCATGAGCCATTGGTGCCCGGCCAATCAGCTGTTATTAATACATAGTGTGTCTGTCTCTTGCAGCTTGTGAGTGAAGTCTGTCACCCTGTGTGTCTGTCATGATGTACCTGGGTCACTGCAAATGTCTCTGTTACCCCCTCGTTTGTTGAGGTGAATCTGTGTCACTCACTCTGTGTGCATGTCACAGTGTAGCTGTGCCATGGTGTGGGTGTCGTTGTGCCCAGACTATGAAATGAGACTGTCACTGAACATCTGAGACTCACTATGTGATATCGGTTGAATTGTGTCCCCCAAAATTCAATATATTGACATCCTAATCCCCAGCAGTTTCAGAATACGACCTTATTTGGAAATAGGGTCGTTGCAGATGCTATTAAGATAAGGCCAGACTGGTATAGGGTGGGCCCCTAATCCAATATACATGACTGGTGTCCTTATAAAAAGGTGAAATTGACTGGGCACAGTGGCTCACGCCTGTAATCCCAGCACTTTGGGAGGCCAAGGCGGGTGGATCACGAGGTCAGGAGTTCAAGACCAGCCTGGCCAACATGGTGAAACCCTGTCTCCACTAAAAATACAAAAAAATTAGCTGGGCGCAGTGGTGGGCGCCTGTAATCCCAGGTACTCAGGAGGCTGAGGCAAGAGAATTGCTTGAACCTGGGAGGCGGAGGTTGCAGTAAGTTGAGATCGTGCCACTGTACTCAAGCCTGGGTAACAGAGCAAGACTCCATCTCAGGAAAAAAAAAAAAAGAGAGAGAGAGAGAGACAGGGTCTTGCTCTGTTGCCCAGGCTGAAGTGGAGCAGTGTGATCATAGCTCACTGTAACCTCAAACACTTGGGCTCAATAGATCCTCCAGCCTTGGGCTCCCAAAGTGCTGGGATCACGGTTATGAGCCACTGCACCCAGCCTTGCTGACACATATTGATCTTGGACTTTTGGGATCCAGAACTGAGACAATAAACTTCTATTGTTTAAATGCCACCCAGCCTGTGGCACTTTGTTATGGGAGCCCTAGCAAATTAACGCGCCATAGATCTGACCCTGGTGTGGTCATAAGTGCTTGGTGATTTGATGGTCCAAACTTTCTGCTAGGGTTTGGATGTTGTGTCTGGGCGGCAGTTCCACAGATAGCCCCCAGGTGGCGCAGCAAACATCCAGTGGGAAGGTAGGTGAAGACTCGGTACCCCCTGGGCATGACAGACCCCAGTCCCCACACTCAAGGGGCAACGCAGCTGTCTCCTGGAGCCACACCGTGGGTCCAGGGTATAGCTCTTCCCACAGAGGGCACACTGGAGGTCGCTGCCATTGTGAGAAGGCCCCCATTGCTGCATGGAGCCCCCCACCAATATTTTGCACCTTCTTACCTCTAGATGGAGGTCATCACAGCGACTCCCCTGCCTCTCAATGTCCTCCCCAACCATCCCAGCAGGAGGAGGCAGGAAGAAGCTCTTAGGTGCAAGTGTTGGTGGGGGGAAAGGTCCAATTCCCTGGGTGGAGGCTTCAGAGGAATGAGATTTTCCTGGCCATGCCAAGGAGAGCTGCCTGCCCCGCCAGCATGGGGACAGGGGTATTTTGAAATCTCAGTGCAGTTTATGACAGGCAGGCCGGGGACATGGCCCAAGAGAGCAAATATCTGCCACGCAGCTGATTAAACCTCTGTGATATATAGCCTCTGGGCTCACGGGGCCGCCTGGATTCCGGGCTAATTGTGTTCCCCCCAGCCAGGCTGCTGGGCCTGCCGCAGCCTGCCCTGCCTGACCCAGCCTTCCCAGCTGTCCCCTTAGGAGCCACACTGCCCCAGCTAAGCTAGGGGAGCCCAGTCAGAAAGTGTGGAGGGGTGGGCAGTGACGGGAGCACACAGGTCTGTCTAACCCTGCCCTGAGCATCGGCAGCTCGGCATCCCCAACCCTGGCCCCTACTCAGAGCCAGCATGACCCACCCTAGCAGGACCTACACTTGGACAGGACCTAGTCCACATGCTGCCTTAAGCAGATGGGGAAACTGAGTCCCAGAGCAGGGCAGTGGACTTGCTTCAAAGCAAATGGAAAGACGATGCACAAGCTGATTATAGAGGCTTCCCTGTCTTTCTTTTCACCCCCCAGCTGCTTACATCACGTCTTCTTCATGAAATAAAAACCCCATTTATTGAGGGCTTACTGTGGGCCAGGTGCTTGACAAAAAGGGTCTTTTTTCTTTTTTGTGGGGGATGGGGTTTGACTGTTTCCCAGGCTCCAGGCTGGTCTCAAACTCGTAGGGCTCAAGTGAACCTCCTGCCCCAGCCTCCCAAGTAGCTGGGATTACCGGCATGTGCCACCATGCCCAGACAGGATATCTCTTAAACTTCACAATTCCATGAGATGAGCACCATTATTAACCTGTTATCCCACTGCACAAATTAGAGAACAGGCTTTGGGAGGTTCTGTGGCTGGACCTGGACCTATGCTTGTCTGACTCAAAGCCCAAGTCCTTACCCACTGCCCCATCCCATCTCTCCTTAAAGCCTGCCAAGCCCTGACCTGAACTGATGGGTGGGGAGGGGGCCACAGATTCAGAGAAGGGCTCCGCGGAGGGGCAGGGTTGTGCAGCCCCTTCAGGGCCAGTGCCTGGCAGAGAGGGGCTACACCCTGGATAGAAAGAGGTGGGGCCAGAGCCAAAGAGGTGGGGAGGAAGGACAAGGGGAAAGCAGAGAAAAAGAGCGTGTATGTACCCATCCGTCTGTCTGTCTGTCTGTCTGTCTGGGATTTCTACAGGAAGCTGGTTAAATCTCCCTCTGTTCCCTGTCTTCCCTGAGAGATGGGCTGAGGCTGCTTTAGAGAGGGCAGGGGTTGGGCCCTGGGAGGGAGCTACCCACTTGGAGGCAGGCTCACACCACCTGCGCTGGAGAGCTGTGTAGCCCAGGTTCTGTCTGCCTGTCTGCCTGTGTGTCTGTCAATGTGGAGCTGGGGGGTGGGGTGGGGGGAGCACTCAGGCAGGGCTCTGGGGTCCCATCTCCACCACTTCTGGCTGGGTGACAAATGCACATGAGGTCCCTGGGTTTCCATGGGGTCCTTGGCCACCGTGAGGTGATGAGATTCCCTGCCTGTCCATCCAGAGAGGGCTGAATGGAGGGGACTGTGGAGGCCAGAAAACAGGCAGCAGATGGTTGTTTCTGCTGCAGCCTGGGAAAGGAGTCCTCCAGAAAAGGCTGCTTCTCCTAAGGAGATAACCGGAGAGGAAGGTTCGAGGCCTGTCCCCAGCCTTTGGCAGAGCATGAAGGGTTCCCTCCTCAAACCCTTAACAAGCCCAGTTACCCTCTGGCATTTTCCTCCATGTCAGCCAACAGCCACCCTCCCGCCTCCCCAGCCTACTTCCCAGACCGGGCCAGGCTGGCTGGCCGGCCAAACTTGGGCCAGACCCTGCCTCGCTGGGCTTTGGTTTCCTGTCTTTAAAGAGAGGGGGCCAGGCGCGGTGGCTCATGCCTGTAATCCCAGCATTTTGGGAGGCCAAGGCAGGTGGATCACCTGAGGTTGGGAGTTTGAGACCAGCCTGGCCAACATGGTGAAACCCCGTCTCTACTAAAGATAAAAAAATTAGCCAACATGGTAGTGAGTGCCTGTAATCCCAACTACTCGGGAGGCTGAGGCAGGAGAATTGCTTGAACCTGGGAGGCGGAGGTTGCAGTGAGCTGAGATTGCATCACTGCACTCCAGCCCCAGAGACAGTGAGACTCCGTCTCAAAAAAATAAATAAGTAAAAAATAGCCGGGCACGGTGGCTCACGCCTGTAATCCCGGCACTTTGGGAGGCCGAGGAGGGCGGATCATGAGGTCAGGAGATCGAGACCATCCTGGCTAACACGATGAAACCCCGTCTCTACCAAAAATACAAAAAATTAGCTGGGCATGGTGGTGGGTGCCTGTAGTCCCACTACTCAGGAGGCTGAGGCAGGAGAATGGCGTGAACCTGGGAGGTGGAGCTTGCAGTGAGCCGAGATCGCACCACTGTACTCCAGCCTGGGCGACAGAGCGAGACTCCGTCTCAAAATAAATAAATAAATAAATAAATAAATAATAATAGGCTGGACGCGGTGGCTCATGCCTGTAATCCCAGCACTTTGGGAGGCCGAGGCAGGTGGATTACCTGAGGCCAGGAGTTTGAGACCAGCCTGGCAAACATAGCAAAACCCCATCTCTACTAAAACTACAAAAATTAGCTGGGTGTGGTGGCAGGTGCCTGTGATCCTAGCTACTGGCGGATGCTTGTAATCCCAGCTACTCAGGAGGCTGAGGCAGGAGAATCGCTTGAACCCGGGAGGCGGAGGTTGCAGTGAGCCGAGATTGTGCCACTGCACTCCAGCCTGTGCGACAGAGCAAGACTCCATCTCAAAAAAATAAAAAATAAAATAAGTAAGAGAGGGGATTGGGCTCCTAGGTCCTTTGCAGGCTGAATTGCAGTGGCCACACAGAGCAGCTACTGCTAAGGTGGAAGATAGTGGAGACCAAGGTATATGATTCTGCCTTAGCCTGGGAGAAAAGCAGGGTGGGTGCGCCTGGTGGCAAGTGCCTGTAACCCCCGGAGCACAACAGAAACATCGCCTCCATGAATCCTCAGAACAATCCTGCGAGGCTTGACGCATGAGGCAACTGAGGCTCAGCGTCACAAAGAGGGGCAAGTAGGTAGGGCCAGGTCTCCTCCATTCTATGAGGCAAGGGCAGGGGTTGAGGACCCTGGCAGCCCCTATCCCAGTCATTCACGGGGTCACAGGCAGGAGTGTGGGATCCTGGCCCTCCCTACCAGCCCATCTGCAGAGAGAAGCACCTGGAAGAAGAGAAGCCTCATCTGTTCCTGTCCTAGCAGAGTGCAAGCCTTCCTGGGCCTGGGTACCCGCTAAGTATCCCGGAGGGGCCGTCAATGAGCATTTTGGCTTCTCCACTCTGCCACCTCGCCACTGCCCTCTCCCAGCACCGACACCTCCCCAGGGCGAGGAAGGGGAAACAGCCTTCTTTAGTGGTGTGGCCACCATAGAGTGGCACCCATCCCAGCTATTCCATGGGCCCAGGGAGCTGGGGTCACCCAGGGCCACACCCTGAGATCCCCTCAGAGGATCCAGAGGAGTCGAGTCACCTGCGCCAGCCCCCAGCACATACACCCCCGCTTTGCCAGAACAGGAGGCTCGGGGGCTAGGCAACAGCTGGTCCAGGTGCCAGGTGAGGGGTTCCACTGGACACACCCAAGGTGGCCATGTCTGTCTTCCCATCTGAAGTGGTGACAGAGGAAGCCTGTCACCTTCCCCTGGGGCCTTCTGGGTGCTGGGGATTTCAGGAGTGAGCTGCTGAAAGCCAACACTCCAGCTCCAAGGGAGCGAGAGAGGGCACAGGAGGTGAAGGAGCAGGACGGTCCAGAGGTGAGGTCACTGTCCCCCACCGCCTCCCCTCCCTGGTCTGCTCTGTCCTCATCCCCAGTTGTCTGCATCCTCCAGAGGGCCTCAGTCCCTCCTGACACCCCCAAAGACAGGGGCTGGCTCTGCTGGCCACTGAGACTCCCCTAAAGACCCCTCCCCTCAGGAAGGAAGTCCTTCTTGCTGTCTAACCTGCATCTCTCCTTGCAGGGTCCACAGTGGCAACACAGAACAGCTGCCTGTAAGGTGGGGTGGTTGTCTCCATACCCCCTATCCTTGTCTCTGCTGCCAGGCAAAGCCCAGGAAATCTGACCTGTTGCCCTGATCACACTCAGGAGGCAGAGAAGACCCGCCTGCCCCATGCCCCCTCCTAGGAGCACCAGGGCTCAGGATCCTGGTACAGCCCGGGTTTATCTCCTGCCTGCTCTCCCTGCCCAATCCCATAAGACCCAGAAGGGGAGCTCCCTCAAACCCCACTCCCTGCCTTCCACTAGTCACCACGTCCAAGTCAGGGCAGGGGCCTAAGTCCTGGAAGCCAGAAGGAGGAGGGTTGGGAGCTCCTGGGACTGTTCCTGAGTTGTGGGTGGGGGCAGAGTGCTCTGGCCAGGGGCCCCCCCATGCCCCTTGCTGAAGCTGAGACATTCTGCACGTTGGAGGTACGAAGGGGCGGGACAGGAAGTCCTCCAATGACTGTGAATGAGGTGGAGGGTGGGGGAGCAGGAGTACTCTTTGCACCCCCCAAAAGATAATTGTTGCTCTTCCCTCCCCCACCCCTTCCCTTCTATTCCATCTCAGTGTTGATAGGGGTGGATCAACTTCTGGATTCTCTAAACTTCTTAAGAAAAGACGGTGGGTTATTTGGTCGCGCCCCCTATCTCCTGGAGAATGGTCCCTTCCTTAGGGTGGGTGGGAGTACAGGGGGCGTCTCACCCTCTACTCCCTCTCTCCCCCTAATGGGAGCTGGAAGTCCTTCTTGCCATCACCCTTGCTGTCCTCCTCGCGACCTCAGTTTCCGGTTAAGTGGCGGTTCTTTCCCGGTCACCAAGCGAGAAGGGTCTCCACCGCTGCCCCCAGCCCTACAGAGCCACCTAAGCGCTGAGCACGCGGCGGGCCCCCTCCCGCCGGCTCTGCCCCCGCGGCGCGTGGGTCCGGGATGGGCAGCGGGGAGTGCGGGCCCGAGTCTGGCGCCCGCGCCTACCTGGAGAGCGCTCCGGACAAACCCGGCTGCGTCCAGCCGCTCGCGGCCACCCGGGGCGGTCCTGAGTCACAGCTCCCGGCCCCTCGCCTCCCAGGACAGCCGCCGCGTCTCCGAGCCCGCCCCCGGGCGGCCCGACGGGAGCAGGTGCCAGGAGCCGCGCCATCCCGGCCGGCCCAGGAGAGCCTTGGCGGGAGAGGGGCTCAGCGGTGGAGCTCCCCGGGTGGGAGGAAGAGAGGGGAGACTCGGAGGCTCTCCTGGCTGAAGAGCTGGGCGCACGGGTGAGTATCCCGCCTACCCCGGCTGACCAGGCCCAGCGTACCTGAAGGCTCCCCAGGGGTCCCAGAGCTCAGGGAAGGGGACCCCAAACTGGCTGCCTTCCCCCACCCCCTGTCAGCACCCCCTTCCGCCCCTGGCTGCTACATCTGGCAAGCAGGCCCCTCTTTTGGGAGGAAACTCAGGGAGTGGGAGGAAGTTGACATTCATGGACCACCTGCTGGGTGCCAGGGGGATCACACTGAAACCTCAGAACCACTCTGCCTAGAGCGGTGCAGTTCCCCATTTTACAGACCAGGAAACGAAAGACTGGGGACTTAGGTGGGTGCGGTGGCTCACGCCTGTAATCCCAGCACTTTGGGAGGTCGAGGCGGGCGGATCACTTGAGGTCAGGAGTTCGAGACCAGCATGGCCAACATGGTGAAACCCTGTCTCTACTAAAAATACAAAAATTAGGCGGGGGTAGTGGCACGCCTGTAATCCCAGCTACTCAGGAGGCTGAGGTGGGAGAATCGCTTGAACCTGGGAAGAGGAGGTTGCAATGAGCCAAAATCACCCCATTGCACTACTCCAGCCTGGGTAAGAAAAGTGAAACTTCATCTCAAAAAAAAAAAGATTGTGGACCTTAAGTAACTGGTCCAAAGTCACACAGGAAGTGGACACCAAATGGGAGACTCCAGGCTGCTCCTAGGCACCATCTCTGGAGATCAGGGGGCACAGCCAGAGTCTGCTGGGGAGACTTCACCGGTGTGTGTGTGGCTGAGAGTCCTTTCTGATTCCTCCCAGGGGATCAAAGCACAGGGTCCAGCACACAGTGGGCACACACAGGGGCACGGAGCCAACCAGGGAGAGCAGGAGGCAGGGGCTGGTGGCACGACCTCCTAAGAGCACTGTCACCATTCTGTTGTTGGAGAAGCAATAACGGGGTAAGAGAGCAAGAAAGAGCCAAGGAAAGTGGACACAGAGGGCTCTTGCAGCCAAAGAAGAAGTGGCGGTGCCATTCACCTGCCTGGCACTGGGGCAGGCCTACTGGGGACCAGGCCACGCAGAGAGGAAGCCCCATGGTGGGGAGCCTCAGGGACACCTCACCCACGGTACCACCAAGTCTCCTAACACTTCCTGGTCCACCCATCCACCAACTCACCCCTGCCTTGGGCCTTGCCCCTGCTCTCCCCTCAGTCTGGAACATCCTCCCGACATTCACAGAGATACCTCCTCGTCACACTCAGGCCCCAGCTCAAATGTTACCTCCCCAGGACCCCCTTTCCCCAGCTTCATCACTCTTTGTCTCAGACTCAGTTTACCACCCTCTTAGGGTATCTCTCAGGTTGTAATTCTTTTGTTTGGACACTGACCTGTCTCCGCCATGAGGGCAGGGCCCTTATTTCCCAGCTATCCACAACACCAGTGCAAAGCTTACTGCATACTTAATAGATGCTCAATAAATAGTTGTTGAATGAATAATAAATGCATTTCCACTTTTAAGATAAATCCACATTAAATTGTACATTTTAAATGGGGGAATTGTATGGTATGCAATTATATTTCAATAAAGCAGTTACTAAAGATTTTTTTTTTTTTTTTGAGATGGAGTCTCACTCTGTCTCCCAGGCTGGAGTGCAATGGCACAACCTCGGCTCACTGCAACCTCCATCTCCCAGGTTCAAGTGATTCTCCTGCCTCAGCCTCCCGAGTAGTTGGGACTACAGGCACCTGCCATCATGTCTGGCTAATTTTTGTATTTTTATTAGAGACAAGATTTCACCATGTTGGGCAGGATGGTCTCGACACCTGACCTCATGTTCCACCCGCCTCAGCCTCCCAAAGTGCTGGGATTACAGGCGTGAGCCACCGCGCCTGGCCAAAGATGTTTTAAAAAAATAAATCCAGGGTGAGGAGGACGGTCATGGTACACTATATGTACCTCACTATCCCACAGCACACGCATCCTCTTAACTTAATCCGGTCACACTGCTCTCCATCACAGTCCACATCCTGTGGCTGTCCATGGAGAATTGCAGTTGTTCAGACTTGGAAGGGATCTTAGAGGCCATCCTGTCCCTTTTGTAGCAGCTTTGACAAAGTATCCTCTGGCCTCTGCCTGAACATGCCAATGATGGGGAGATCACTACCTAACAAGATGGCCCATTCCACTATGCTAATGTTAATTAAAATGCAGGGTTGGAACCTTGCTTGCGTACTCGTCCTAGATCTGCTGCCTGGTAACACAGAAAACGTGCACTCCACTTTCCACAGCCAGAGAAACACAGCAGGCAGCTTCTTCCTAAAGGGACTCTTCTCCCAGCTAAAGAGACCCATTTGCCTCAGCTATTCTTCCCCTGACATGGTCACCTCCTCCAGGAAGCCTTTGAAGATGTGCCTCCCCCTTGTATGTGCTCCCGGGGCACCTTGTATGAGACCCTAATACTGGCCTTATCACACTGTATTAATTAAACTGTCTCTCCCAAACCCTGCTTTGGTTACCCGACTATACTGAGGGCTCCTCCCCCAGGGTAGTTCTGGGCCTTCATTCATTTCCTTTGCCTGGTACCTTGCATGGTGACCAACTGACCTGATCTAAACCACTTAATTTAAAATGTGTTGAATAAATGGTTTCTGGGTGTTGGATTATCCCAGTTACATTCCTTTAAACTCCTTTTTTTTTTTTTTGATGGAGTCTTGCACTGTCGCCCGGGCTGGAGTGCAGTAGCACGATCTCAGCTCACTGCAAGCTCTGCCCGCCGCGTTCACACCATTCTCCTGCCTCAGCCTCCCGAGTAGCTGGGACTACAGGCACCCACCACCACGCCCGGCTAATTTTTTGTATTTTTAGTAGAGACACGGTTTCACCGTGTTAGCCAGGATGGTCTCAATCTCCTGACCTCATGATCCACCTGCCTCGGCCTCTCAAAGTGCTGGGATTACAGGCGTGAGCCACCGCGCCCGGCACATTCCTCTAAACTCTTTTAGGGTTTTGGTATCCTCCATAGAACAGAAAACGGGACAGCGCAATGTCCCCCCATCTCTACCCTCCTCTGTGAATGCTGCCCATCCCTCAGCTTTTCTTCAGGCTTGAACTAGCTCTACGTAGAGCTGAGCGTCCTTGAAACCCCCAGGTCTATTTTCATGTGATGCACTGGTGAGTTCAGTCTCCCTATCCCAGCCCCCGAGTGAGTGGTAGTTTCCTGCACTGGGAGGCCCAGACTGTATGTTTGGGCTTGCTGGCTCTCCCATTCTGCTCAGCCTGTTGAAATCATTCAGCAGGACCACAGTTGCCAGCTTAGTGCCACCCACAAAGACGTGGCTTCACCTAGATACCTAGGAATAACACACTGCTAAACTCCAACTCTGCACGCAGGCAAAACACTGCCGTCTATTGTGGGCCTTCTCTGTGCCAGATCCTTCCCATGCCCTTTCCCACTCATTTCGTCCCCTACTAATCCTGAAAGGTTGCTACTACTCTCCTGATTTTGAAGATAAAGAGGGGGAGGCTCTGGCCGGACGCAGTGGCTCACACCTGTAATCCCAGCACTTTGGGAGGCCAAGGCAGGCGGATCACGAGGTCAGGAGATCCAGACCATCCTGGCTAACACAGTGAAACCCCGTCTCTACTAAAAATACAAAAAAATTGGCTGGGCGTGGTGGCGGGCGCCTGTAGTCCCAGCTACTCGGGAGGCTGAGGCAGGAGAATGGTGTGAACCCAGGGGGCAGAGCTGGCAGTGAGCGGAGATCCTGCCACTGCACTCCAGCCTGGGCGACAAAGCGAGACTCTGTCTCAAACAAACAAACAAAAAAAAACAAAGAGGGGGAGGCTCTGAGAAGTTAACTTACCTGCCCAAGGTCACACAGCTAGAAAGGGGCAGAGTGGGGATTTGAACCCCATTGGATGACTCCAAAGTCTAGGCTGTCTCTTTCTTTTATACCATGGTGCATCTAAAGGCCTTATCCCAATATGCCCAGTAACTTTTTTCCTACAAAGGTGGGGTGAAGAGGAAGAGCAAATGGAAAAGCTCTTCCCGGTAATGGAGACCTGGGGTGCGAGGTGGTGCTAGCCCTCCCTGGTCCACCTTCCACTTGCCCAGTGAGGGATTCAGGCCCCTTAAATATTGCCCGCCCCACTCCAGAAAATGACGCTTAGTCTAAATAAAGCCTCTGAGTCTCCAGTTTGACCATTCCAGCTTTCACTACTGGCCAGTCTCATCCACTGTCTCCTCTTCCTGTTTTGTCTATGGATGACTCGTCAGCCCTAGAACAGTGCCTGGCACACAGAAAGTAACAAAGACGTATTGCTGGATTTGAGGAATGAACTAACTCTCACTGTGGGTGCAAAGAGAAATGGATCAGGCACCTTGCTCTGACTGTGTGAGTTTAGGCAAGTTACTTCCCCTATCTGAACTTCAGTTTCCTTATCTCTAAAACAGGGCAATTAACAGGTAACAGTGTAGAGGATGGTGTGACATCATGCCTGCAAAGTACCCCATATAATATGTGCCCAACTAATAGTAGGGGCATCATTAATTAGGTGTTGCTGGTCCCGGCTTTAGAGAGAGGGACATTGAGGTTCAGAAAGGTGAAGGAACTTGCGCAACCCTCAACATTACACAGCTTGGAAGAGGCCCATACAGAACAGCAGCTGATGGGCCTGGATTTAAGGCTGTGCCCTTTTTCTTGCTCCTGGGGCCTTTCCCAAATGTTTGATAAGTAACATTTCTACTACAAAGATAAGAGGTGGTTAAAAGAATTGTTCATAATAATAACACTAAGGGCCCCAGCTGAAGCAAAGCCTGTAGCAAAGGGACTCAGGCAAGGAGCAGAGACCCCGGCCCAGCCAGCAGCTTCCCTGCTCGGCCCACAGCCCAGACTGGGGCTAGGATGGGTGGCGTCATTCTGGACTCCTGGGCTCTAGGAGGGTGGGAGAGGCCCCAACAATGGGTAGGCCTGTCCCACCCCACCCATCATGGGTTCTTTCTGCTCCCACTGAAAGGGCAGACTCTCTAGTGGCTTGAACAAGTCCACTGTGACCCCTCCCCCCACGTTTTGCCTCCTAAAATAGCCCAGAGCCACCATGTGCCCAGGGCGGCTCCCCACTGGTTGCAAATCCTCCTGAAATCAAATCCCCATCCTGTCCCAAGGAGGACGGCACCACCTCCTGCCACCACTGGGCTCCAGCGCCAGCCAGGCTCCCCCAGTGGAAACCGGGACAGTTGTCCTTCACAGTGACCGGGACATAAATCCCCAAATAATGAGACAGGCGCTGGGAACACAGAACCAGACACGGTGCTAATTGGTTTGCTTCTGGGAGAGATGAGGTGGAGACAACAGTAACAGGCCTCAGTTTCCCTGGCGGTGTATTGGGGTGGGGGAATGCAAGGGCCAGGGATCCCTGGCTGGGCTGGTTTTCTACGCCTTCTGACTGGCCTCACAACCTACTAACCAGCCGCACTTTTTAGGATATTAAATTCCCAGATGTAAAAGGAAAGGGCTGGGGTCTCCTGGTCCAGATCCTGAGGTAGGAAGCCTAGAATCTCTACCATGATCCAGAAACACCTTCTTTCCATTAAGAAAAAGAAAAAAAATTCAACCAAGACTCAGATCCTTCCCAGTATGCATGGGGACTGGCGGAGTGGGGAGGCAGGGAACCCAGCGCAACCTCCCTGCTCCTCATGTGAGGTTGGTAATGGATTCTTGGACAAGCCCAAGGTCCTCAGTTTGCAGTAATCAGGATGAGATTATCACATTAAACTTTCAAAGTCTTTGCTCAAAAAGCAGCAGCAGCAGCTGACATCCTTGACTCCCCCGACTTTCCCACTGTCACCTTCTCCTGGACCATGACCAGATGAGCTCCAGATACAGGCCACATGGAGTCTCCACTGCGCTGGGGCAGAGGCAGCGGCATGGACAGGTTGATCTCCCTGGGGGTGGCCTCAGGGTTGTGGTAAGATGGAAGGGGGGAGGAGGTGGGGGAGAGAGGTGAGCAAGTGTGTCTGCGGGTGTAATTTGGAGGGACTGCGGGGAACTGGAGTAACTTGAAGTCAGGCAAACGTGTTTACATTACAACTTCGCCACTAACCATGTGACTGGGAACTTGTCCTTTCTCTTCACATCTTAGTTTCCTTGTCTGTAAAATGGAGATAATGGTAACAATGCCTAATAATAACTCCTCTGACTCAAGGCTGATGTCTGAGAAGATTAAATAAGATAACATAGAATATACTAGCCAGGCACAGTGGCTCATGCCTGTAATCTTGGCACCTTGGAAGGATGGAAGGACCAGGTGGGTAGATTGCTTGAGCCCAGGAGTTTGAGACCAGCCTGAGAAACATGACAAAACCCTGTCTCGCCAAAAAAAAAAAAAAAAACACAAAAAAACGCAAAACAAAAAATATACATATATGAACAAAAATTAGCTGGGCACGGTGGTGCACACCTGTAATCCCAACTACTGGGGAGACTGAGATGGGAGATTGAGGCTGCAGTGAGCCATGATCATACCACTGCACTCCAGCCTGGGTGACAGTGAGACTCTGTCTCAAAAAAAAAAAAAAAAAAAAATACTGACCAGGCACAGTGGCTCACGCCTGTAATCCCAGCACTTTGGGAAGCTGAGGCAGGAGGATCACTTGAGGCCAGGAGTTTGAGACTCTATCTTTACAAAAAAAAAAAAAAAATTAGTTGACCATGGTGGTGTGTGTCTGTAGTCCCAGCTACTCAGGAGGCTGGGGCAGGAGGATCATTTGGGCCCAGGAGTTGAAGACCACAGTGAGCTATTATTGTGATACTGCACTCCAGCCTGGGTGAAAGAGCAAGACTGTCTTCCCCCATCACCCCCCAAAAAAAGAAAGAAGGAAAATGCCCTAGAAACTGTAAAAGCCCACTGCGATGTGAGGGATGATGTCATTAGTTACAGCAGAAGGGATGGTGATAAGACCATAGGAAGAACTTCCTCACAGCTGTGCATTGGAAACTAATGGAGCAAAAAAAAAAGAAAGAAGACAAACAGGCTTGGGTAGAATGCCAAAGATCTCATCAATGATCCACTCTCCCAACCCAGGGTGCCCATCCCCATGTCCAGGCTCCCCTCCTGCCCATCATCTTGCCTCCCAAGGCTGCCAGGCAGCCGTCAATTTTTCCCAACCCAGAGCTCTATTCAGCTTTTATTTGTTGCCAACACAACGGAAATTATTTCAACCTCCTCATGCAGCTTGGCAGAGCTACCTGGGGTGTGTAGGAGAGGCCAGAGCTGGAAGAAAGGAGGCTGGAAATTGGGGTGTCCAACAGCGGGGTGGCCCTCTCTCCAGAATATTAGCTGCAATCGCAGCATTCTAGAAGGCAGTCACCTTCCTGAGAGGACAGCCTTATACTGCCCTGTGGAAGGGAAGGGAAAGCCTGAGGATCCAGGGGTCCTCCCGGGGACCTTGGCCACCTTTCCTCTTACTTAAAGAGCTGCATTCAGAAGGTGTTGGGAAGGAAAGGCCCTGACTACCAGCCAGGTTCAACCCTGCGGAAATTAAGATCTGTAAGTCTCCCTGACCCTCCCTTCATTTCCTGAAGCTTTTATTTAGTTTGTCCAGCAGGATCCTCCCATCCCAGCCCACTGATTCAGGCCTTGGGGTCCTCTCCTCCTCCTCAATATGAGAAACTAATCCTAACCCATCCTAACCTCACAAGGATGGAGGCAGATTGAGGATGACTCCAAGATTCCAGGGTCACCTGGGGTGGGGAAGGGAGAGCCTCTAAGTCCATTGGCTGAGGGAGACGGTGGGGTATCCGTGGTCCACCTTGCTAGCCAGGGAGCAGCTGCTGACCACATCAAAGTCCTCCTCTCAAATCAGTCCAGTGGGTGGAGGCACACAGCCGTTGCAGGCCATGAAGAAGGAGGCCTTTCAAAACCAGCTGAGAGGTTCCAAGAAACGCCCTGAGGACAGGCTGTGTCAACATGTCCTGTGCCCCCCAGGCCGGCTGGTGCAGCTTCCAAGCAGCTTCCCACAGCAGGGCCACTCAGAAGCCTTGGCTGGAAGGCAGGACAGGGTGGAGGACAGAGCCTGAGCTCCAGGAGCCATCAGACCTTGGGCGAAGTCCTTACCTCTCTGATCTATAAAATGGACTCAGTAGTATATACCTCATGGGGTTGTTGGGAGAACCAAGAGGTGATATAGGGATAGTGTCTCCCTTTGTGCCTGGCACAGAGTAGGGGGTCGATAAATTCACTCAATAAACATTTATTGAACACCTACTATATGCCAGTCCATCCACTCTATACCCTGGGATCTAGCAGTGAACGGAATTCCAAAGGGCCCTCATGGAACTTGCAAATCTGGGTTAGGGGAAGAAGGATGGGCGCAGACAATAAGCAGATAAACACGTGAATCAGGATGGACGAGGGCTTGCAGAAGACTAGCACTCAGGAGGGGTCCCTCTGGAGGAGCTCTGTCAGACCTGGCTGACCTGAGGGACAGGCCTGCCTGAGGGTTTTTGGCCACAACCACTCACGGGAATCACCTGAGCAGCCTTGGAAGATTCTGATGTCCAAGCTCCTCCCCAGGGATTTTATTTTTTTGAGACAGAGTCTGACTCTGTCACCCAGGCTGGAATCCAGTGGTGCAATCTCTCCTCACTGAAACCTTCACCTCCTGGGTTCAAGTCATTCTCCTGCCTCAGCTGGGATTACAGGTGCCTGCCACCATGCCCAGTTAATTTTTATATTTTTTAGTAGAGTCGGGGTTTCACCACGTTGACCAGGCTGGTCTAGAACTCCTGACCTCAGCGACCTGCTCGCCTCAGCCTTCCAAAGTGCTGAGATTACAGGCGTGAGCCACCATGCCCAACCTCTTCCCAGAGATTCTGATGGGCTTAGTCTGGGTGCAGCCTGAGACGGTAAAATTCTGCCCAGGTGATTGGCATGCAGCCAACGGTGAAAGCCTCATGCCCAGCAGGCTTCCCAAGTACCTGGCTACAGGAGCACCACCTGGGGAGCTTGTCCAGCATCCTGGGCTGGGCTCCACCCCAAGGGGTTCAGATTCAGGAGCCTGGGGTGAGGCCCAGCATCAACAGGCGCCCAGATTCTGAAGAGTTTCTAGGAGAGCAAGGGCGAGCTCCAGAGACTGGCTCGCAGAGCCTTCCTCACGCTGAGCCCGGCCACACTGCATGGGACCACCTGCTGTTCCCATGAGCACTGTCCCACTGCCTTGCCCCCAGTCTAGCAAGTCCCCCGCCTTCCTCCAGGCAAGTCCTGCTCCTGCTCCTAGGCTTACCATGAAGCCTAAAGCTTCCCACCACCTCAGCCCCTTGGCTGAAGCCCCTATGCCATCCTGTTCCATGGCGTGCTTCATGTCTGGCTGAATCCTGGGCTCCTAGAGGTAGGGCCAACTCATCCATGGCACATGGCACCAAGCCCAGCACCTCACAGGGTATGACTCGTGACCTCAGTGATCCGCTCGCCTCAGCCTTCCAAAGTGCTGGGATTACAGGCGTGAGCCACCATGCCGGACCTCTTCCCAGAGATTCTGTTGGAATACCAACCTTCTGTTGAAGGAATACCAAATCTCTTCTAGCCTCCCCTGCTCCCACAACTGGGCCAAAGGTGGCAGTGTGGTGACTGGCTCCTCTAGATCCCTGCTCCACCCCCTGACCTGAGTCTCTGGTCCCAGGATTCCTCTTGTGGCATTTGGCTTCTCTCCCACCCACTGCACTCTTGGCCTTGCCCTAAGGGCCAGCCCTGGGACGGCAGACAGTGTACAATTATGTTCCCCCAGGCAAAGGTGCTCCAGGACGCCCTCTCCATCCCCGCTAAAGAACCAGGTATCAGCCAGTGTGGCTGTTCATGCCTGTAATCCCAGCACTTCGGGAGGCTGAGGTAGGAGGATTGGTTGAGCCTAGGAGTTTGAGACCAGCCTGGGCAACATAATGAGACCCTGTCTCTACAAAAAAATACAAAAATTAGCCAGGTGAGGCCAGGCGCAGTGGCTTACACCTGTAATCCCAGCACTTTGGGAGGCCAAAGCTGGTGGATCACCTGAGGTCAAGAGTTCGAGACTAGCCTGTTCAACATGGTGAAGCCCCGTCTCTACTAAAAATACAAAATTTAGCCGGGATGGTGGTGCACGCCTGTAATCCCAGGTATTTGGGAGGCTGAGGCAGGAGAATCACTTGAATCTGGGAGGTGGAGGTTGCAGTGAGCCAAATTGCATCATTGCACTCCAGCATGGGCAATAGAATGAAACTCCTCAAAAAAAACAAAACAACAAAAAACGGTACCTCTTGAGAGACAAAGTGACAAATGTAAGAAGCCATGTCTGTTCATTTTTGCTTGCCAGCATAATTTCACAAAGCTCCTGACTCATAACACAATGTTTTATTGTTTGTTTGTTTTTTTGAGATGGAGTCTCTCGCTGTCACCCCAGCTGGAGTGCAGTGGCGCAATCTCGGCTCACTGCAAGCTCTGCCCCCCGGGTTCATGCCATTCTCCTGCCTCAGCCTCCCGAGTAGCTGGGACTACAGGCACCCACCAACACGCCCCGCTAATTTTTTGTAGTTTTGGTAGAGACGGGGTTTCATCATGTTAGCCAGGATGGTCTCAATCTCCTGACCTCATGATCCACCCACCTTGGCCTCCCAAAGTGTTGGGATTACAGGCATGAGCCACCGCACCTGGCCATAACAAAATGTTTTAAAAACCAATCACACTACAAGAGGTCTTTGTTTTCTGGTAACTGGCCCAAAAAACAAAGATTTTACATTTTACCAAGAAAATCCTGTGTTGTCTTTATTAAGTTTTTGATTACTTAAAAAAACTAAACTTTAAAAGAATTAAAGTTTTTACATCCATGTAACTTTCTATATAAGTCTTTTTTTTTTTTTTTGAGACAGAGTCTCACTCTGTCGCCCAGGCTGGAGTGCAATGGTGCGATCTCAGATCACTGCAACCTCTGCCTCCCAGGTTCAAGCAATTCTCCTGCCTCAGCTTCCCAAGTAGCTGGGATTACAGGCGTCCACCAATACGCCAGGCTAATTTTTATATTTTTAGTAGAGATGGCATTTTGCCATGTTGACCAGGCTGTTCTTGAACTCCTGACCTCAGGTGAACAACCTGCCTTGGCCTCCCAAAGTGCTGAGATGACAGGCATGAGCCACCATACCCAGCCACTTTTAAAGCCATTTATCACTCTGGTTAAATAAATATTATTTGGCTGAATGCAGTGGCTCACACCTATAATCCCACCGTTTTAGGAGGCTGAGATGGGAGGTTTGCTTGGGGCCAGGAGTCCCAGACTAGTCTGGGCTGAACATATCAAGACCTCATATCTGGACCAGGCGCGGTGGCTCACGCCTGTAATCCTAGCACTTTGGGAGGCCGAGGTGGGCGGATCATGAGGTCAGGAGATGGAGACCATCCTGGCTAACACAGTGAAACCGCGTTTCTACTAAATGTACAAAAAAATGAGCTGGGCGTGATGGTGGGCGCCTGTAGTCCCAGCTACTCAGGAGGCTGAGGCAGGAGAATGGCCTGAACCCGGGAGGCGGAGCTTGCAGTGAGCCGAGATTGCGCCACTGTACTCCAGCCTGGGCTACAGAGCAAGACTCCAACTCAAAAAAAAAAAAAAAGACCTCATATCTGAAAAAAAAAAAAAAAAAGCTAGGCATGGTGGCACATGAATGTAGTCCAACTTATGAGGGCAGGTTGCTTGAGCCCAGAAGTTCCAGGCTGCGGTGAGCTATTATCACACCACTACACTCTAGCCTGGGCGACAGAGCTTGTCTCAAAAAAAAAAAAAAAAAACACACAAAACCAAAACCAAACAAAAAACTATTATTTTAGAATGACCTATGATTCTGTTTTGATGAAGTGTTTTAAACATTTTGACATCTTTGTCAGGTTTCTCCAAGATCAAAATCCTAAATTAAGCCTTTTTAAACTAAATAGACATATAAAAGACATTGTCAAATAATAAATAATAATAGATATTTCAGTTATATTTATGAGTGTTATTAATATCAATGTTTCACAATTATATTTGTTCATAAAAATCTAATATATTATCAATCATAATTTTATTTTATTTTTTCTTGGAGACAGGGTCTCACTCTGTTGCCCAGGCTAGAGTACAGTGGTATGATCACAGCTCACTGCAGCCTCCACCTCCTGGGCTGAAACAATCCTCCTGCCTCAACCTCCCAAGTAGCTTTGACTACAGGCATACACCACCATGCGCAGCTAATTTAAAAAAAAATTTTTTTTTAGAGATGGAGTCTTGCTATGTTTCCCAGGCTGATCTTGAACACCTGAGCTCAAGCCAACCTCCCACCTCGGCCTCCCAGAGTGCTGGGGTTACAGGTGTGAGCCACCATGGCTGGCCAGTCATAATTTTAATTACGTTAAATCTTTTCTATATTTTATATAGATATGTTATTTATATAACTTTAAACACTATTTAAAATTTATAAAGATCTGGGCCGGGTGCGGTAGCTCACACCTGTAATCCCAGCATTTTAGGAAGCCGAGACAGGCGGATCACCTGAGGCCAGGTGTTCAAGACCAGCCTGACCAACATGGTGAAACTTCATCTCTACTAAAAATACAAAAATTAGCCGGGCATGGTGGCGTGCATCTGTAATCCCGGCACTTTGTGAAGCCAAGGCAGAAGGATTGCTTGAGTCCAGGAGTTCAAGATCAGCCTGGGCAACATAGGGAGACCCTGTCTGCAAAACATTTTTTTTAAATTTGAGACAGAGTCTCCCTCTGTCACCCAGGCTGGAGTGCAGTGGCACAATGTCGGCTCACTGCAACCTCCACCTCCCAGGTTCAAGCGATTCTTGTGGCTCAGCCTCCTGAGTAGCTGGGACTACAAGTGTGCACCACCACGTCCAGCTAATTTTTTTCTTTTTTTTTTTTTTGTATTTTTAGTAGAGACAGGGTTTCGCTATGTTGCCCAGGTTGGTCTCAAATGCCTGAGTTCAGGCAATCTGCCCACCTCAGCCTCCCAAAGTGCTAGGATTACAGGCATGAGCCACCGTGCTGGGCCTCTGCAAAACTTTTTTTTTTTTTTGAGACAGAGTCTCACTTTGTTGCCCAGGCTGGTGTGCAGTGGCGCGATCTCGGCTCACTGCAACCTCCGCCCTCTGAGTTCAAGCGATTCTCCTGCCTCAGCCTCTCGAGTAGCTGGGATTACAGGCGTCTGCCACTGCGCCTGGCTAATTTTTTGTGTTTTTAGTAGAGATGGGGTTTCACCATCTTGGCCAGGCTGGTCTTGAACTCCTGACCTCATGATCCACCCGCCTCAGCCTCCCAAAGTACTGGGATTACAGGCGTGAGCCACCACACCCGGCCTCTGCAAAACATTTTTAAAAAATTAGCCAGGCATGGTGGCACACGCATGTGGTCCCGGTCACTTGGGAAGTTGAGGTGGGAGGATTGTTTGAGCCAGGGAGGTTGAGGCTGCAGTGAGCCATGATTGTGCCATTGAACTCCAGCCTGGGCAGCAGAGCAAGATCTTATCTCGAAAAATAATAATAACAATACATTTAAATTTAAATTTAAAAAACCGGCTGGGTGCAGTGGCTCACGCCTGTAATCCCAGCACTTTGGGAGGCCAAGGTGGGCAGATCATCTGAGGTCAGGGGTTCGAGACCAGCCTGTGCAACATGGTGAAACCCCGTCTCTACTAAAAATACAAAAATTAGCTGGGTGTGATGGTGCACCCCTGTAAGCCTAGCTACTTGGGAGGCCGAGGCACGAGAATCGCTTGAACCAGGCAGGCAGAAGTTGTAGTGAGCTGAGATCGCTCCAGCCTGGGCAACAGAGTGAGACTTTGTCTTAAATAAATAAATAAATTAATTAAAAAAAAAACAACTCTAAGGCCAGGCGCAGTGGCTCACGCCTGTAATCCTAGCACTTTGGAAGGCCGAGGCAGGCGGATCACCTGAGGTAGGGAGTTCGAGACCAGCCTGGCCAACATGGAGAAACCCTGTCTCTACTAAAAATACAAAAATTAGCTGGGCATGGTGGTGTGAGCCTGTCATTCCAGCTACTCTCTACTTTTAGTAGAGACGAGGATTTCTCCACACTGGTCAGGCTGGTCTTGAACTCCCGACCTCAGGTGATCCGCCCACCTCAGCCTCCCAAACTGCTGGGATTACAGGCATGAGGCACCGTGCCCAGCCTTAATACTATTAAGCATATACTGCTATGTATGATCTATAATATCCTTGTAATAGCCCTATTAAAGTGTTAAGTACAAAAAAAGACAATGTTGATGAAAACCTAGATCATGCTAATTAAAAAATAAATGCAATTCAAAGTGTGTTTTCCAATAAGTAGGCATATACGCACGCTGGGACTAGTGCTCATTGCTTAAAACTACAACTGAAAACAATCAATCTTCCTGAGAAAAGAGGCTTCCTAGTTACCTGACACAATCAGCACTTGTCTTTTAAATACAACCAGGCAGCTGATTTATGACCAAAAGAAAAAACTTGTGACACAAAGTAACAAACATCAGAGGCCATTTGCTCATTTCTGCTTACCAGAATAATTTCACAAAGTCCCTGACTCTGTGCTTATATGCAGCTCTCTGAAAAGAGTTTTAAAGACAAAACAAGATAAAACACAGCACCTGCCACCGCCCCACGTCTTGCCTGAATCACTATATTCCTTAGAAGATCAATGGCCCCAGTCCTAGCCAGGCACAGTGGCTCACGCCTGTAAATCCCAGCACTTTGGGAATCCGAGGCAGGACGTTCACTTGAGGCCAGGAGCTTAAGACCGGCCAGGGGAACATAGCAAGACCCCTGTCTCCATAAAAATAAAATAACCATAGTCCTTGCCTTTTGTTGCACATAAAATAATATCTGACAGAGTTAGTGATTATACCTCCGTAATCTATAACCAATATACTCTTACAGCGAAATTTTGATGTCATTTTGCACATACTGAACCCCCACTACCTATGTATAAACTATAAGCTAAAACATTGATTTAAAACAGTCTGACAAAACTGTTTTAGGGCTGTAGGCCTTGCTCTATAGTCCTCTGTAAGACTTCTGAATAAAACTAACTTTAGTTCTTTAAATGGTTAATTTTTTTTAATCGACACTCTTAGAGGGTCGTTATGAGGATTACCTGAGTCAATATTTACAAAGTGTTTAGCAACCAGGCACGTGGTAATCATTACATATGTTTGCTAAATAACACAAGTGTAGTCAATCAACAAGGTCGGTCCTGCTGATGTCGGGTCTGGGAGGTTGGGACTGAGATTTCCACTTTACAGGTGAGGAGACTGAGGATCCAGAGAGGAAGAGACTTGCCCAGATGGCACTCAAACCTGAGGTCTGTCTCCCTTCAACCTTCTCTTTCCAGCACCCCCAGGTCACCTCCCTCCCTCCTCAGGCGCCTGGCCCAGCCCGGGTGGGCGCAGTGCCCCACACTGACAGAGGCCCCTTTGTCCCCCTGCCCAGTGTCACACCCAGAGGGCGGAGCACGGCCGGACAAGCGCCCTGTGTCTGGGTCTGTTTCACCGCCAGGTCCGTGGCCGCCTGGGCGGCTCCAGCCACGGGACTCGAGGTAGGTGGATCCCAGGGCCATTCCCATCCCTTCCATCCCCCACCCCAACCTCAGCAGGGCATCCCCGACTCTCCCTCAGTGCAAAGAAGGAGAAACCTCCAAGGGAAACACCCCAGTTCTGGTCTCGACTCTGTGCAAACTCCAAGTGGCCAGAGCCTGGGTGTTGGGGGGAAGGGCTCCAAGCTGCCTCAAATACCAGGAGCAGGGAGCTAAGGGTGTGGGAACGGCAGCAAGGGCGTTCTGCATGTTGGGGGAGGGCAGCGGTGGGATCCTGGGGAGTGGGACAGAGATTACCCTGCCCTTTTTTACCCCATACTGTATCTGTAACCTGTCGCCCAGGCTGGAGTGCAGTGGTGCGATCACAGCTCACTGCACCCTCGACCTCCTGGCCTCAAGCGATCCTCCCGCCTTGGCCTCTCAACACACTGGGACTACAGGCACGCACATCACCATGCCTGGCCCAGTTCACTTCTCTTTACCACCTGGACTGGCAGAACAGCCTCCTCACTGGTCTCCCTGCCTCTACTTCCCCACTTCCTCTCCCTCCCAGTCCCATCTTCACACAGCCAGAGGGAGACTATTAAAAGGGCAACTCTCCAGCCTGGGCAACTCCATCTCTACAAAAAATACAAAAATTAGCCAGGTGTGGTGGCGCATGCCTATAGTCCCAGCTACTCAGGAGGCTGAGGTGGGAGGATCGCTTGAACCTGGGAGGTCAAGGCTGCAGTGAGCCGTGATCACACCACCACACTCCAGTCTGGGGGACAGAATAAGACCCTGTCTCTAAATAAATAAATACATAAAAATAAAGGCAAATCTGAGCACATCATGCTCTGGGATAAAAGCTCTAAAGGCTTCACCCTTTGCTTTAGGAGAATGCTTACCCCAGCCTGGAAGATCCCGGCCTTTCCCCTCCCGCAAGCCCTTCTCTCCCAGTCCACCCCTTCCACCTGATTCCTCCCACAGATTAACTGAGATATAAATACAACTCTCCACCTAAAAATATTACGGGTAGAAGTAACACTAAGGATGGTTAGAACTGGATATAAGAAAACTCATTATTGACTAAAATGCACAAAAGAATCAAATCTTGACCATAAATCTTTTTTTTGGTTTCAACTTAAATCTTCCAAAATGGGATGGGGTTACTCAGTCAATCACACAATGGCAGAAACTTGTGTCAAGAGCCTGCAGCCCCTACACTGATGGATGCCTCCAATCTCAGCTGCAAAATGTGTACGGAATCAATGCTGATGAAAACAGTTTCAGTAAAATTACAAAAGAATGAAAAACATGGACATTTGTTTAACTGTACTACAGGGGAAAAACGAAAATCTGATCAAAGAATTAAGTTGGATGAATAGAGTTCAAGCTGGAGAACACCTTAAAACATTTTCAGTGTTGGTATGTTTTGGTTTAAAATGTTTGCATTCAAAACATCCTTAGGGTCAAAATATCCGTAGTGGTTAAAATATCCTGTGCCCCTCTGATCTGTTTCCTATATCTCCCCACCTTCCAGCCACACTGGGCTCTTTCTGTCCCTGGAGCACAGCGAGTTTCCCCTTACTTGGGAGCTTTCTCAAAGCCTGTTCTCTCTGCCTTGAGTGCTCTTTTCCTTCTGACCCCTCCCTCCCCCTTCTCATGGCTGATATTTAACTATCACCTCTGAAAGACGCCTTCCTGCATTGCTTTCTCTAGGGTAGATTTCCTTCCTTCCCATTTCCTCTTATTCCCTTTTTTTTGAGATGGAGTCTCGTTCTGTCGCCCAGGCTGGAGTGCAATTGCGCGATCTCGGCTCACTGCAATTTCCGCCTCCCGGGTTCAAGCGATTCTCCTGCTTCAGCCTCCTGAGTAGCTGGGATTACAGGCATGCGCCACCACGCACTAATTTTTGTATTTTTAGTTAGTGATGGGGTTTCACCATGTTAGCCAGGCTGGTCTCGAACTCCTGACCCCAAGTGATCCGCCCACCTTGGTCTCCCAAAGTGCTGGGATTACAGATGTGAACCACCACATCCGGCCTCTTATTCCCTCTTGAGAACCTATCTTGTTCCCTCCTGGAACCCTGTCTTGTTCCTCCTTGAATTCCCAGGGCAGAGGCCAGCAAGTATAACACATAGTAGGTGCTCAATAAATATTGGTTAAGTGAATGAGTAAATCAGTGTCACTGGGGTGAGAGCTAGGACAGTAGGCTGGGGCTTGGGGGTAGGGGCTGGGACAGGATAGAGACACACCCACTTATGACATCAAGTTCCAGGGAAGCCCATTTCAGTGGGAGAACAAAGAGAAGACTGGCTGCACATGGTGGCATTACAGGCATGAGCCTGTAATCCTAGCACTTTGGGAGGCTGAGGCAGAAGAGATTGAAACCAGTCTGGGCAACAGAGGGAGACCCCTGTCTCTACAGAAAATGTAACAAAATTACCCAGGTGTGTGCCTGTAGTCCCAGCTATTCGTGAGGCTCTGGACTGAGGGCTGGGGCGGGAGGATTGCTTGGGCCTGGGAGGCGGAGGCTGCAGTGAGCTGTTAACACGCCACTTTACTCCAGCCTGGGTGGCAGAGCGAGACTTCATCTCAAACAAAAAAGAAAAGAGGAAACAAAACCAGTCCTGCTCCTGAGTTTTGCCCTATGCCCAGCTTCCCAAGGGTCAGGCCCATGTGCCAACTGGACAGCTCCCCCTCCACCCCTTCATCTGGGCCACCTCCTTGGGGCTTGGCTCCCACATGTGGCTTCAGGCCAGGCTATTTGGGGAAACTTCCTGATCCCCCCCTCTGGCCTCTCCACCCCCACACCTCATCTTGCAGACCCAGAATAGCTGTCCCCAGTCTCAACCTAGGGAGAGTCTCATTCCCAATTAGCACCCAGAGGGTTGAAACCATCTCTAAAAGCTTCTTGTGTCCCTCACCCCTCAAGAAGCTGCTAACTAGGACAGCACATTTCAGAATAAGGTCACAAGAATGCTACCTGCCCCTATATTCACCTCCCAGCCAGAGACTCGGGCCAGGAGTCTTGGTGTGTGAAGGTAGAGGAGATCTGGGTGAGGGGAGATTTAGGGAGAGCCAGGGGTGACTGCAGCCTGTGACTCTTTTAGTCGAAGGAGCAGCTCCAGCATGGTCCGGCGAGGAGCCCTGGCTGTGAGGGGTGAGGAGACCCAGGTTCCAGTCCAAGTTCCGCTAGAAGATTGACTCTGTGAAAGTTCCTTTGCTCTCTGAGCTTTCATCATCTACAAAAAGAACTTTGATCTTGGCCAGGCACAGAGGCTCATGCCGGTAATCTTAGCACTTTGGGAGGCCCAGGTGGGTGGATCACCTGAGCTCAGGAGTTCGAAACCAGCCTGGACAACATGGTGAAACCCTGTCTCTACTAAAAATACAAAAAATTAGCTGGGCATGGTGACATGTGCCTGTAATCCCAGCTACTCAGGAGGCTGAGGCATGAGAATCTTGTGAACCTGGGAGGGGGAGGTTGCAGTGAGCTGAGATTGCACCACTGCACTCCAGCTTGGGCAACAGAGCAAGCGAGATTCGTGTCAAAAAAAAAAAAAAAGAATTTTGATCTCCGCAGGTGTTCATAGGATGGGATGAGGCAGTTCTGTATACTGCAAAGTTCTGTACAAAATCAGGGGATAGGAGGCCCTTCGGGGTCCTAGGGAGATTGTTCTGGAGATGGATTCTTGCAGGGGCCCCGAGGCCATTAGAGAATTATTCATCTGCTAAAGTCTCACTGGAGGACTGGCTCAAGCCTCCACCAAAAGGGAGAGTGGGCAGGCTTCTCCCGCATTCCAAAGACCACACCCCATGTGTCCCTCTTTAGGAACCCCTAGAAAACCCAAGGGTTCCTGTTCCCAATGCCTTTTCCTGGCATTTCCTCTCCTCTCAGCAAGGGGATGGGGAGTGTCCCATTCCCATCCTGCCCTCCAGGGCCAGAGCACTCAACTTTGGGGCCGGGGAGGGGGTCAGCTGGCATCAGATGTGGGACTGAACAGAGCTGAGATCAGAAGGGTAGAGAAGTCTGGGGCTTGGGATGTAGGAGAGACGTCGGGGAGTGGGGGGTCCCGGGAAGGCTGGACAGGGCAGGGGGCAACGCCGAAGCTGGGTCTGGCCTCTTGCCTGGGCATCTAAAGTGAGAAGAAGGACCTGTGGAGTCAGTCCTTGCCCCACCCAAGGAAATCTTAATCAAATAAACAAACAGCCAACACAGCGGCTCCTGTGCAAGCAGCCGTGGGAGCGATGGGGAGGCCACAGAGGTGGGGAGGCCAGGAGAGGGCAGGGAGGCTGTTTAAACAGGCCCCTCGGCCGGGGGCAGTTGGCAGAAATATTTGGAACAGGGTGGGGAGCACAGCCGTGGTTTGGAGCAGGAAGCTGGGGCCTGGGGTGGGTGGGCTGAGCTTGGCTGCTTCCAGGAGAAAGAAAAGCGTCGATTCAGCCCCACTCTGGTCAACGCCTCTTCTGAGGGAGACTCCAAGTCCCAACACCCTTCCCTCAGTTCAAGGTCAATCAGGTCAACCAGACAGACAAGGGGCTCTAGCCCTTATCTCCCAGAGTGATGACTCTGGACCCCCAGCCCTGCTCCCAGGCCTATGACCCCGGGCCTCATCACTGAAGAATGTTTCAGAGTTCGGAGCCAAAACCCCGGAGTTCTCAACAGAGGAGTTGGAGGAGATGAGCCATCAGCTCTTTTTTTTCTTTTTTTTTACTTTATTTATGTATTTATTTTGAGAGAGGGTCTCACTCTGCCATCCAGGCTGGAGCGCAGTGGCACGGTGTTGGCTCACTGCAACCTGCACCTCCCAGGCTCAGGCAATTCTCCCGCTTCAGCCTCCCGAGTACCTGGGATTAAAGGTACCCACCACCAAACCAGGCTAATTTTTTGTACTTTTTTAGCAGAGATGAGGTTTCACCATGTTGGCCAGGCTGATCTCTAACTCCTGACCTCAAGCAATCCACCCACCTTGGCCTCCCAAAGTGCTGGGATTACAGGTGTGAGCCACTGCGGCTCGGCCCATCCACTCTCCCTAGGATATGATATTCCCTTCCCTGCCTCCTTGCCTGGCAGTGGAGGGGCCCGGAAGTGATCGTGGCCCCCTGGGAGGCATTATCATCTTTTTTTTTTTGAGAGATAGAGTTTCACATTTGTTGCCCAGGCTGGAGTGCAATGGCGCAATCTTGGCTTGCTGCAACCTCTGCCTCCCAGGTACAAACGATTCTCCCACCTCAACCTCCCAAGTAGCTAAGATTACAGGCATGCGCCACCGCGCCCGGCTAATTTTGTATTTTTAGTAGAGACGGGGGGTTCACCATGTTGGCCAGGCTGGTTTCGAACTTCTGACCTCAGGTGATCCGCCCGCCTCAGCCTCCCAAAGTGCTGGTATTACAGGCATGAGCCACTGTGCCTGGCTGTCACCTTCTTTCAGGACTCTTGGCTGTCCTTTTCCCGAGACTCCTCAAGAGACTAAGGCAGAGAGTCAGAGGGATCCATGTCCAGACTGACAGGCAGATATAGAGAGAGGTGAAGATACAGAAAGACCCACCCAGAGAGATAGCCACGCAGTCAGACACTGAGAGTGGGAGTGTGAGAGAGAGGGACAGAGAGAGAAGGGGTAGACAGAGGAGGCAGAGAAAAAGGAAGAAGAAAAGACAAAGAAAGACTCACAGAAAAAAGAGCTAGACGGGTGGAGAGGAGAGACAGAGATAGCAAAGGACAGGGTCAGGAGAGGGGAAAGGACAGATGGGGAGCACACAGGAGGCGCGGGGCCAGACACACAGGCCGAAGCAGAAAGAGGCTCACGAGAACTACACAAGGACAGACGGCCTCAGGACCCGGAGACACTCTCCTGGGAGACGTGGGGAAGCCAAAGTGCTTGGGGGTCGAGCCCCACTGGGGGTGGCCTCACCAGGGCAATGCTGCTGCCTCCTGTCCCCAAAGCTTAACCAACCGCTGCTGGCATCTAGCCCCCAGCCACCCTCTAGTAAGCCAGCCCTTGGCCACTGGAGCCGGCGGGTCACCCAAGGTGAATGAAAAGTCACCAATAAGGGACAGTGAGAGTGTGACTGGGGTGAAGGTATGGGCATCACAAGCCATGTGTGTCAGGGTGGGTCTGACCTGGGGTGGGGTTTAGGAGCGCACAACCCTATACACAGACCTCTGGGGGTTAGTGCAGGCGGGCATGCATACCTGAGTAGTTTGTGAGTGTGTGTGCATGTGTGTGGATCCAGTTCCATCAAGAGCCTCACAATGCTAATGAGGCCAGCGTGGCAGGCTGTTCCTCAAATAGCCCAATCAGAAACAATGAGTGAGCAGAGACAGCCACAAAAAAGGTTTCATGCCTCTTCTGAACAGACGGTGTGTCCAGGTGCCACAGGGCACTTGACTACAGTCAACACCAGCGTGCCATTCTTTCCCGCTGGGGATGACCCCCGCCGCCTAGCCAGCTGACCCCACAGTCTCCCCTGTCCCAAGCCCAAACTCTAAACTCACGGGAGAACCCACATGATAGACACATGGCCCCTCCCGGGCTGCAAGGCGCAGCTCCCTCTGAGAAGGGCAGCCGGAGGGATGGTGGGGTCCAACCCTGGCTTTCCCCCAGGCTAGCTTCCATCCCACCTGCTGCTGCGGCCCCATTTAGCTCCCTCCTTGCTCCTGGGGTCCAGTGACCCACACCCTCACCACACACAGGAGAGAAGTAACCTCTCCTCCCCAGCCCTTCCCTCTCAAGCATCACAGGACATTTAAAAAAAAAATTGTCCCAGTTTTGTGGTGGATAATGAGGTCAGGAGGCCCACAGGGGAACTACTTGTTGGTGACAACTGACAATCTTCATTTCACCTTGAAACTCCTTCCTGGTCCAGGTAAGCATGTTCTAAGCCCAGTTTTATGGGGGTGCTACTCTACTGGGGGACAAGGAAAGTGGGGAAGGAATTAACCAAATGGCAGCTGAAGTCACAGGCCCAGCCAGGCCCACCTGGAACACTCACAGGGCCTGGGGCAAGGGGACAACTGGCGGCCCACAGACATATATCTAAATATTTAAAAGTTATAAATCAAGCCAGCAAACTGTGAAATATGTTCTAACCTCTCACCCTGACAAATACACCTTCACTAACGACCTGGAGGACCAGATACAAATTTGGATTTGTCTGCCTCCTGAGCTTTACACATCAGAACGACTCTGTGCAGAGGAGACAGCTTCACTCGCACCCTGGCCACCCCCTTCCTGCTGCCGGGTCCTGTCTGCACCACAAGGGACTCTTGTGCATGTATAAGGACACCCAGCCTCATGTCCTTGCTCCATCCACAGCCCCTGCAAATAGCTGTCCCTTCACTGTCCCGAGGGGTGCACACACTATTGGCATAACCTGTCCTGAGGCGGACAGGCCTAGAGAAGAGGCTGGCATGGGCCGGGAGCCAGATGGTGACCATCTGGGCATGGACATCCAGAGTCACAGGTATGGAGAATGCGGTCTTGGAGGGGACTCACAGTCTCATCCCCTCGGCCCTGCTGATGCCTCATCCCACAGGGAGAGGACTGGCAGCAGGAGGGCCAGAGTGGAGCCTTTGAAAGCCCCCAGCTTAAGGCATGGGCACTCCCTCCCTTGCCCAGGTTTAAGGGTGCTACTGAACTCAGCCTTCCCTGGCAGCCTAGAGATCAGGCCAGGGCCTGAAGCTATCCTTTCATTGGAGGACAGCTTGGACAATCCCCAAACAGGACTTTCAGTCACTTGTATTATTTATCTTCCTGGAAAAATGTAGTGCGGCTTGATCCCAACTCCTGGAGGTGGGGAGGGCAGAGCAGTGATGACAAGAGGGCGTTTTTTTCAGGTTGGGTCTCCAAGCCAGAGCTTGTTCCACTGAGGCACAGCCCCAAGTGAGCTCCTGCTGGTACTGGTCCCTGTCTTGGGCGGGGCAGGGGGACTCTCTCCCTTCTACAGAGACAAAAGGCAACACAAACAAGATGACTAAAAGGGGAGAAGGTGAGGGGCCCTGGGCAGACCAGACAGGTCCAGAGATCCAGGAACCAGCAGGGGGCAGGGGCTGGTGGGGGGCGGTGTGCAGTGAAGGGCACTCTTTCTAGCCAAGCTTAGCTAAAAAAAAACAAAAAAAAACCCCTTCCACTCCCCCCTCCCCTGCTCACTCTCACCCCCTGCAGATCAGCTTTGCTGTCCCACACATGAGGGGACACTTATACTTTCTGAGCCCTCGCCAGGCTCCAGGCACTGTGCTAAGCGCTCTACATGTGTACCCTCATTTAACCCTTGCAGCCCCCCTATGAGGTGGGTTCTATTATTATCCCCATTTTACAGGTGATTAAATGAATTCAAAGAGGTTAAGAAACTTGTTCAAGGTCACGCAGTAGGTAGCGGTGTCAGAACTCAGCTCTAACTGACCCCAAAGCCCCCACTCTTTCCACTAGAGCACATGGCCTGCCAGAAGTAAGAAGCTGGCACAGACCCAGAAGGCATGAAGGTCAGATAAGAGAACGAACTTCTGCCTCTGATGGTTTGTGTGGTGGAATGAGGCAATGGAATGGGGAATCTAGACAGACAAGGAAGCCCCCCTCCCCTCATTGTCACCCGTGTCTGTCCAAAGGCTTGTGATGATCTCAGGAAGGTCCCTGGGGTCCCAGCTGGACCCAGACAGCAATGTCCTGACTTCCCTTTGTTCTATAATCCAGGGTCCTCTGCTCTACTTCAACCCAGCACCGTGACCCAAAGGCTGCCTCTCCTTAGGGGCTCAGAGCTCTGAGCATCACATTCAAGCTGTTAGCCCAGGTCCTCCTCTTCCAGGAAGCCTTCCTCGAGGTCCTGGGAGGCAGAACCCCTTTCCTACAGCCCAAATCCCAACACTGAGGGTGCAAATGCTCCCCTGTCTACAATAAGGCCACATCTGTGATCATCTTCCCCAGCCGGCTCTGTGACACAGACACAGAAAAGATCTACTGAGTTCCCAGACTTTCTGGGTTCCCTAGGCCATCGGGGTAATCCCCTGCTCACCCCCCTGTACCCAGATGTAAATAAATGATGCAGGTGCCCTGGGGCTCATTAGAAAACCCAGGCCCCAGCTCAGCTATGCGGCGGCTCTTACCTCATTAGCCCACGGAACAGAAGCCGTTTGGGTCAAGCCATCACCCTCTAGGGTGGGGAAGAGGCTGCCCTTGGATGAGGCATGGCGCACTCTCAGTCAATGAGGTTCCTTACTCCGGAGCCCCGTCGTCACCATCCCCAACCTGCCCCACTCCAGAAAGCTGTGTGTCTAATGCCCGGCTCTTTCTTTTCCATCCTTTGGAGCCCGCCTGGCATCAGGGATAACCAGCCAGGACCCTCTAACTGCCCCAGAGTTTAGTCCCCCCCAGCAGATGCCCAACGTCCGCGCGCAGAGCTGAGATAGGGATATCCTCACTGTCCCTTGGGGTCCCCCAATTTTGAGGCGAGAGGACCGGACAGGTGGAAGGGGCTGCCTCGTTCTCCCGCGCTGCCCTCGAGGTCCTCGGCGTGGACTAGCCCGCGTCGCCGTCTTACCTGCGGGGCAGAGACGGAGCCCGCCGCGGCCACCTGCTCTCGCCTAGCTGGGAACGCTGCGTGTCGGGCTGGCTGGGAGGGGCGGGGCCCGGCGGGGCAGGGGCGGGGCTGGGAGGGGGAGCCGGGCCGGCCCCTCCTCGAGGCCCCGCCGGTGGGGTGCGCGGGCTCATTCAGGTGGGAAGTCCCGGGAGAGCATCTGGGCCACAGGGAGGGCCCGGAGCTCGAGTTCTGAAGGCTGGGAAGTTAGGACTCCGGGGGGTGCGGGGGGCGGGTGGAAATCCCCCGCTTCAGACAGCCTTGCCCAGATGCCCTGGAGCCGGTGACTTCATATAAAGACCCCTCACGCAAAGAAGAAAGCTCAGAAACCTCTCCTGGCCTGAGTCCCCTTCCATCTGAGCTCTTCGGGCCTGGCAGGGTGGGTGTGAGACGGGACACTCCTCTAAAGGTAGGGTGCCCTCTCCAGGGCTCAGCTGTGTGGGGGCTTAGGCCGCTGAGGGGGCCATTGGGCGCCCAGACCATCTTTATCCTCAGCCCATCTCTCTCCCTGCCACACAGCCCCTCCTCCGCCCCCAGCGCCAGCCCAGGTCCCCCAGCTGTCACTGTTTAGCCCTGGAATGACAGGCGTCCTGACTCCGTGAGTCTAGCCACATTCAAGGCCTTTGAGCTTAGCACCCCTGAGCCCCTGCCCCCTCCCTCTGCCCCCAGTCGCTAATTTTATTGACCTGTAAAAGGCACGTTGCTGGCAGGCGGTATACTAACTGAAGGCAAAGTGGGGAGCGGATGGGCAACTCTCCCCCCCGGGAAGGCAGCTGGAGATGGGACAGGAGGGAGGAGGAAGGAGACTCCTGGATCCAGGGCCAAGGACACTTGGAGGGGAGGAGGAAGGGGGCCTTGAGAAAGAGGGGTACACTCTCTATGGGAGATGGTAGCCAAAAAGGCGGGAGCGAGAATTTCAGCCCTCAATCAGACAAGAGGCCTACAGAAAAAAGAAAATGCTGGGAGAAGAGAAGGTGCATTTCTCATCTACCTAGGGACAGAACCAAGAATGTAGCAGGAGGGAAGGGGGTTGGATGGCAGGAAGGACTGCCATCCTGCTCTCAAATCTCTGCCCTAGCCCCCTCCCTTCCTCTTGAAGGTGTCTCCTGCCTGCTGGGCCTTGTACTACAGAAATAGCCCTTTCCCTGATGAAGCAACCTAGATCTTGCCTTTCTTTTTCTTTCTTGTTAAAATGAGAACAGAAAATTTAGGCCTTTGTAATTTTCCCCACCCCCATGCCTACCTGAGCCCACCCCTCAAACCCTGGATCTCAGCATTTCCCCAGCCTAGGGGAGATGACCTGAGGGTTAAGGGAAGGTAGAGAGGGGAACATCGGGGTTGGAAGCTATTATGGGGTAGGGGGAGCAGGAAGCCCTCACACTCTTGATGGGCCTCAAGTTCAGACTGTTGATATCCTTTATGAATAAGGCTTAAGAGAGCTATTAAAGAGGAATGTTTAAAACTTCCTTTTTTTTTTTTTTGAGACGGAGTCTTACTGTGTTGTCCAGGCTGCAGTGCAGTGGCATGATCTCGGCTCACTGCAAACTCCATCTCCTAGGTTCAAGCAAGTCTCCTGCCTCAGCCTCCTGAGTAGCTGGAATTACAGGAGCCTGCCACTACGCGAGGCTAATTTTTGTAATTTTTAGTAGAGATGGGGTTTCACCGAAATGGCCAGGCTTGTCTCCAACCCCTGACTCCGGGTGATCTGCCCACCTCGGCCTCCCAAAGTGCTGGGATTACAACCGTGAGAAAACACGCCGGGCCTAAAACTTTTAACACTAGGTCAGGCACAGTGGCCCATGCCTGTGATCCCAGCACTTTGGGAGGATTACCTGAGCCCAGGAGTTGGAGATCAGCCTAGGCAACATAGTGAGACCTTGTCTGTACACTGCCTCTCTACCCCCCAAAAATTAGGTGTGGTGGTGTACATCTGTAGTCCCAGGTACCAGGGAGGTTGAGGTGGGGGGATTGCTTGAGCCTGGGAGGTCGAGGCTGAAGTGAGCCACGATTGTACTACGGTACTCTAGCTTGGGCGACAGAGCGAGTCCCTGTCTCAAAAACAAAATAAGAACAAAAACAAAAAAAAACAAGGCCGGGCCCAGTGGCTCATGCATGTGATCCCAGCACTTTAAGAGGCCAAGGTGGGTGGATCACCTGAGCTCAGGCGTTTGAGACCAGCCTGTTGGGCAACATGGCGAAACCCTGTCTCTACCAAAAATACAAAAATTAGCCGGGCATGGTGGCAGGCACCTGTAATCCCAGCTACTTGGGAGGCTGAGGCAGGAGGATCACTTGAGCCCTGAAGGCAGAGGTTGCAGTGAGCTGAGATCGCGCCATTGCACTCCAGCCTGGGCAACAGAGCGAGACTCTGTCTCAAAAAAACCAAACGCTTTTAACACTAAAAATTACAAAGCAGGTCATTGGATGGGGAAGGGTGAGAGGTATGGATTGCAATGGGGAACCAGGAAACTTTTGTTGTTCTTTGAAAATTCCACTGGAAGTAACAGGACATTTTGAGGATGATGGCTATGTTCATAATCTTGATCGTGGAGGATATGCATGTTAAAACGTATCCAGGCCGGGGACGGTGGCTCACGCTTGTAATCTCAGCACTTTGGGAGGCTGAGGCAGGCAGATCGCCTGAGGTCAGGAGTTTGAGAACAACCTGGCCAACATGGTGAAACCCCGTCTCTACTAAAAATACAAGCAATTAGCTGGGCATGGTGGCGGGCACCTGTAATCCCAGCTACTTGGGAGGCTGAGGCAGGAGAATCGCTTGAACTCAGGAGGTGGAGGTTGCAGTGAGCCAAGATCGTGCGACTGTACTCCAGCCTGGGCAACAAGAGTGAAACTTCGTCTCAACAAATAAAAAAATTAAAAAAAAGTACCCAATTGCACAGTATACAAGCAGTTTATTTTCTACTAATTATATTCCAACAAAATTAAGACATCACACATTTTCTATCCCATTTTTTCATTTATTTTTATGAGGAGCCTCAAAAAATAGAAGTGGCCTTGGTAGGGAAGGAATGTCATGATTCCGAGTACAGTATGGCAAATTATTTTGCCTCAGTTTCTCTAACTCCATCCAGTGCATATGAAAGTGTCTATGTGTGTACAAGGTAGGTCTGGGCTGAGCTCTGGCCCTCCAGTTGTTTCCCCGTTGCGGGAGCCTAAGCCAGGGTGGTCAAGACTCCTCTGTGGCTGGTGGGCCTGATGCCCACAGCTGATGATTCAGGAAGGAGGGGCTTTGACTCTGCTGCAGACTCTCCCGCCCCCTATAGCCCAAACCGGGCACTGCAGCAATGAGGTGGTCAGTCCAGGGAGAGGTCCGACAGGTTCTGGGCACAATGCTGCAGGAAGTCAAAGTCAGGCACGGAGAAGGGCACGCGGGACCACTTTTTGGCCTGGATCCGCCCCTGAGGGGTCTCCAGGAGCATGCTGCGGACTTTGAGGGCTGGCAGCTTCACTGACTTGTAGATCATCTGCAGACCCCAGACCTGGAGGTGAGACAGAGAGGGTAGGGTCTGGGTCTCTGGCCTCAGACTGGGCTTCTCTCCTCAAGTTGGAATTCCCTCACTACAGGGCCTTTTCCTCCCACCTGAGATGTCACAGACTGTGGGCTCCCTTAGGGAGGGGCTGGACCTCCTTCTTCAGACTGGAGGCCATGGGGTGGGACTGTCTCCCGTGTCCTAGTGAGGGCTCCCTGAGGGCCTCCGAAGACTGGGGCTGAGGACTCTGGTGCCTGGGACACGGCCTAAGCTCTTACCTCCCCACAGTTCCTGCAGCTGATGACACCCCCAGGCTTCCAGTCCTTGAAGACTTTGTTGATGACCACAGGATCCCTGGAGACATTATAGTAGATCCTGGAGAGGAAGAGGGGTGGCCACAGCCCTCATTGACCCTCCTCAGCCCCGGATCTCATGCCCTCCTGCAGGCCAAGCCTCTGCCTGGACCTTGGGCCTTCCTGCTGGTCAAGAGGCACAGACTTCCCAGGCCAGGAAATCCAATCTTCGGTGAGTTCTACCTGGGTGGCCTCCATCGCATGTTCCCTTGTGCCCAGGTTCAAGCCTCAGCATTGGTTACCTGGTCTTCACAGTCTCCTAACGGGTCTCTTTGCCTCCATTTTTACTCCCAATCCCAAGCCATCCTTCCACCAACTGCTAGAGTGATCTAAAAATATAAATCTGCCCTGACATTCTGTTCCTTAAAATCTATCCAAGATTCCTAAGAGGAACCTCCTGGATAAAGCCTACACTTTCACACCTGACCTTTCAAATCTTCCACGGGCTAGTCTGTCTTTTTCTAAATCTCATTATTTGGGGGGAGGGATAGCATTAGGAGATATACCTAATGCTAAATGAGGAGTTAATGGGTGCAGCACACCAACATGGCACATGTATACATATGTAACAAACCTGCACATTGTGCACATGTACCCTAAAACTTAAAGTATAATAATAATAATAAATAAATAAATCTCATTATTCACAGTCCCTTCCACTCAGGTCAACTGGTGTCGCTTTTTTTTTTTAAAGGCAGAGTCTCGCTCTATTGCCCAGGCTGGAGTGCAGTGGTGTGATCTTGGCTTGCCTCCCGGGTTCAAGTGATTCTCCTGCCTCAGCCATCCAAGTAGCTGGGATTACAAGCATGGGCCACCACGCCCTGCTAATTTTTGTAGTTTTTTTAGGAGAGAAGGGGTTTCACCATGTTGGCCAGAATGGTCTTAAACTCCTAACCTCAAGTGATCTACCCACCTCAGCCTCCCAAAGTGTTGGAATTACAGGTATGAGCCACTGCGCCCGGCCCTCCATGGTTACCTTCTCATTCGCTTACATTCAAACCAGACCCATTGAGACCTAGCTGAAATGCAACCTCCTCAATTGAGAAAACCCGTGTGAAGATCCTTGGCACAGTGGCCTGGAACACAGAGGTTGACATAATGAATGGATGGAGGATGGGGGAAGTTTACTTTCTAGGAGATAGCGGATGGGGGATGGCTCAGGGATGGCCAAGCTCTCTTGATATCCTCGGAGTACGTAGGACCAGAGGGTCAATGTGTGGTCTTTTGACACTTAGTATCCTGAATTCCAGTTCTTGCTCAACCAGATAGTGGCTGTGGGAACTTGGGCAAGTCACATAGCCTCTCTGAGCCTCTATTTCCTTGCCTATAAAATGGAGACAGGGATAAAACCTGTCTAACCAGATTATTGTGAAAATGCAGAGTAAGTACTTGCTACAATGCTCTTTAGCTTCCCAAAGCTTCAAAGCACTGTCTGGATGGGAAGGATTCCTAGGCCCCCATCCCATGCCCCCATCCTGATAGCCCCTTCCACAGGTCTCACGAGAAGGTGGGGTTCACGTTGACATGGTGGGTGCCCTCCACCTTCCGCAGGTCGCTGCCGTGGCCCACGGCCACCATGCAGTTGATGCAGAGTAGCTGCACGTGCTCCACTGGGAACTGCCGCCGCTGTTTCTCCCGCTGGGCTGCCTGGGCCGCCCGCTTGGTCAGGGCTGCCTGCTGCAGATCCCGGATCTGGGGTGGGAGGAGACACCAGGCATGGCTGGGGCCTAAGAGAACGTTCCTTGGGGGACAAAAGGTTCCCAAAGACCTAAGATCATTTGTACCTGGAAGAGACTTTCCTTAACCCTCCCTGCAGAACGTGCAGAAGATAAGCCCAGAACTAGGACTTATATCATCAGTTCCCCTGAGGCAGGGCCACCACCATCCTGCCTTGTCCAGGGTGCTCCCTGTTATCCCAGCGTAATTGTTAATGATGCCCCATGACAGATTCACAGAAGCAGCTTTGCCTAAAATCCTTCAAGACTGAGCAGGAAAGCTTGCCCCCCCACTGTTGTCCCCCACTACTCATACTGTTTTTCTCCACAGCTGTTTTGTTTTTTTTTTCCTGAGATGGAGTCTTGCTCTGTCACCCAGGCTGGAGTGCAGTGGCACAATCTCCGCCTCCTGGGCTTAAAAGAAGCTCTATTACTGTGATGATGCAGTAATTCATGCCTGTAATCCCAGCATTTTGGGAGGCCAAGGCAGGTGGATCACAAGGTCAGGAGTTCAAGACCAGCCTGGGCAACATGGTGAAACCCCATCTGTACTAAAAATACAAAATTATCCGGGCATGGTGGCGCACGCCTGTAATCCCAGCTACTCAGGAGACTGAGGCAAGAGAACTGCTTGAGCTCAGGAGGTGGAGATTGCGCCACTGCACTCCAGCCTGGGTGACCGAGCGAGACTCCGTCTCAGGAAAAAAAAAAAAAAAAAAAAAAAAAAAAAAAAAACAGCTGTGGAGAAAAACAGTATGAGTAGTGGGGGACAACAGTGGGAGGAGTAAGCTTTCCTGCTCAATCTTGAAGGATTTTAGGCAAAGCTGCTTCTGTATCTGTCATGGGGCATCATTAACAATTATGCTGGGATAACAGGGAGCACCCTGGACAAGGCGGGATGGTGGTGGCCCTGCCTCAGGGGAACTGATGATATAAGTCCTAGTTCTGGGCTTATCTTCTGCACGTGGGCTTATCTTATCCCCTCTGCCTGGTTCCAGAAAGGCTGTAATGCAGCTCTTCCAGATACATAAAGTATCTCATGGCAAGGATAAATAAAGAGCCTTGGACAAGGCCTGTTCCTATGGCCTTCTGGAGTCCAGGTACTGCCTTCCCTGGCAGCCCCACCCCGGCCTCTATCTAAACCTTCCCTAGGTGGGCAAAGTTAGCCCCGAGATGTAGAGGGGACAGGCGGACGTATGTGTGCAGTCAGAAACCTGCCAGGGAGGGGCTCCCTCCTCCCCATCCCTCCCACAGGGCGTGCAGGCTGCCTGCAGACCTTGGCCTGGTACTCGGCCTGGTCCATTTTCTGCACAGCAGCCACTGCCTGCTCCATCAGCGTCTCCAGCGCCTCGTTGATCAGCTCCCGCTTCAGCTCCCGGCTACCCTCAGTTGCTACAAACGAGTACACACTCTGATCGGCCCGGGCACGGCCCCTGGCCTGGGAAGGGAGACAAGGGGTGTCCTGAGTCGGGCTGGGGCCCCACACAGGATCCTATAAGGGCGGCCGAGTGGAGGAGGATGTGAGTACCTGGACCATGGAGATTTCATTGGTCAGGAGCCCATAACGCACCACCACATTGCAATGTGGAATGTCCAGCCCCTCCTCCGCCACACTCGTGGCCACCAGAAGGTTCAGAGTTCCATTTCGGAACTTCCAGATCACTTCCTGCTGGTCCCTCTGCAGGCGGAGGGCAGGGAGGAGAAAGAGGCTGGTACATGAGGTGGCTCAGGCTGACTCCACCTGCCAGAGTAGCCTCTCCTGGTTCGGCCCTCACTCCCAATCTTGGTCCATCTCCCTAGAGTACTTGAATCCCATCTTTATCCCCAGGTACCCCCAGGATCTTGCCCATCTTCCCAGGTAACTGTCCAACCCCCATCTTCCCTAGGGACTCCTAAGGGCCCCTGCCCCTCTAGTCTAGGAGCAACTCTCAAACCATAGTCTTCTCCTGCAAGGGACCCCAGACCTGAGCCTCTGCCCTGAGGAACTGCATCACCCACCTCTTTCCCTACAGATCCCCATGCCCAACCTTCTGCCCCCAAGGACCCCCAGACTGGGAGAGGCTTCAGCACTGGGGAGGTCAGTGTCCGCCCCTCTCCCCTAGAGCTCCTTGCCCCTCTGCCTGGGGATAGTCAACTTTCTTTTTCCCCAGGGTCTCCCTGCCCCCACCTCTCTGTGCTGAAGACCGTTCCCCGCACTTCTCTCCTATAGAATCCCTCCCAGCGCCAGCATCTTTCCCCGAAGCCCACACCTGGGTCATGTGGGTGCTCTGGCTGCTGTTCCCAGCCCCAATCAGTAGCTGGGCCCGAATGTCTAGGGCCTTCAGGCCCGGCTGCTGCTGGAGCCAGAGCAGGAGGGAGTGTGTGCTCTGGCGGGTGCGGGTGAAGATGATACCCCGAGGGCTGTCAGAGCTCCTGAACTGCCTTTGCAGGATCTTTTCCAGCATCTCCAGTTTTGGATTCTCCGGGCCATGAGTTGCCAAGTGGGCCAGCACATTCTTGTGGTCTGTCGAAAACCCCAAAAAGTTAGCTGGGTGTAGTGGCACATGTCTGTAGTCCCAGATACTTGGGAGGCTGAGGACAGAAGGATCGCTTGAGCCTAGGAGGTCAAGGCTGAAGAGAGCTATGACTGCACCACTGCACTCCAGGCTGTGTAACAGAGTGAGACTCTGTCTGGAAAAAAAAAAAAAAAAAAAAGCAAGAAAGAAAGAGAGAGAAGGAAAGAAAGGGAGGGAGGGAGGGAGGGAAAGAAAGAAAGAAAAAAGAAAGAAAGAAAGAAAGAAAGAAAGAAAGAAAGAAAGAAAGAAAGAAAGAGAAAGAAAGAAAAGAAAGAAAGAAGAGAGAGAGAGAAGGAAAGAGAGAAGGAAAGAAAGGAAGGGAGGGAAGGAGGGAGGGAAAGAAAGGAAGGAAGGGAAGGAGGGAGGGAGGAAAAGAAAGAAAGAAAGAGAAAGAAAGAAAAGCCCCAGAGGCAGAGGATTACAGATCTTGGAGTGGGGAGGGCACTGGCGGAGGAGGTTCTCGCAGGAATAGGACTGCAGGAGTGCAGAAGGTGGGGCGTGGGGGAAGGATGGAACTCCTGCTCAACTCCCCCACAGCAGCACCAAGAACACATTTAAGGATGCCCTGGCCAGGTGCATTGGCTCACGCCTGTAATCCCAGCACTTTGGGAGGGTGAGGTGAGCGAATCACCTGAGGTCAGGAGTTCGAGACCAGCCTGACCAAAATGGTGAAACCCCATCTCTATTAAAAATACAAAAAAATTAGCTGGGCGTGGTGATGCACACTTGTAGTCCCAGCTACTCGGGAGGCTGAGGCAGGAGAATCGCTTGAACCTGGGAGGGGGAGTTGTAGTGAGCTGGGATCGTGCCATTGTACTCCAGCCTGGGCGACAGAGCGAGACTCCCTCTCAAAAAAACAAAAACAAAAAAGGATGCCTCCTACCGAGCCCACTCTCAAGGCCAGCCTCGCACCAGGGTTATACAATACAGAACCTCAGACCAGAACCCTCTTCTCCCCAGTGACCAGGATGACCCTTGAGCTTTTAACTCTGACCTCTGCTACCCAGATCTCTTGAGCCCCAGCCTGTGCTGAGATTTGCAACCTTAAACTTCACCCTCTGACTTTCAGCCTCACTCTCCCAGTCTAAAGGAACCACTCCTAGCTAATCTTTTTAAAAAATCTGGGCGGGGCACAGTGGCTCACACCTGTAATCCCAGCACATTGGGAGGCAGAGGCAGGAGGATCACTTGAGCCCAGGAGTTAGAGACTAGCCTGGGCAACAAAGCGAGACTCCGCCTCTTCAAAAAAATTTTTTTTTAATTAGCTGGGAGTGGTGGTGCCCACCTGTAGTCCCAGCTACTTGGGAGGCTGAAGGGTGAGAATTACTTGAGCCCATTAGGTCGAGGTTGCAGTGAGCTATGATTGCACAACTGTCCTCCAGCCTGGGCGACAGAGCAAGACCCCGACTGTTAAAAAAAAAAAAAAAAAAGTCAGGCCGGGCGCGGTGGCTCACGCTTGTAATCCCAGCAATTTGGGAGGCTGAGGCGGGCGGATCACGAGGTCAGGAAATCGAGACCACGGTGAAACCCCGTCTCTACTAAAAATATAAAAAAAATTAGCCGGGCGCGGTGGCGGGCGCCTGTAGTCCCAGCTACTCGGAGAGGCTGAGGCAGGAGAATGGCGAGAACCCAGGAGGCGGAGCTTGCAGTGAGCCGAGATCGCGCCACTGTACTCCAGCCTGGGTGACAGAGCGAGACTCCGTCTCAAAAAAAAAAAAAAAAAAAGTCAACAATGTGAATTAATTTTAACAACTATGCAAAAACCTTCACAAATGAGGAAATAAATCAGTCCTACCCATGGCCTTGGATTTTGGTTAGAAAAATAGGATCTCCACCAGTATCCTCAAAGGCACCTTCCCATCCGACCTTGGCGACTGTGCCCTGGCCTCTGACCTCGCACCCAGGTCCCATCATCCCCGGCCCCGAAGCCCCCTCCCGCCCGTCACCATCGAACAGGGCCAGCAGCCGGCGCTCAGCACACAGGATCTGGGTTTTAGTGACGTGCTCCCTGTGATAGAAATCCTGCAGCGCAGCCAAGGCATCCACGGCGCGGACGGTGTCATGGATGAGCAGCGCGTCGTTGTAGCGCCTCAGGTGAAGCGCATACACCCGTTGCTCCTGGAGCCCGGCCAAAGCCGCTGAGGGCAGAGAGCGCAGGGTCTGAGCGGCCCACAGCCCCGCCCCCTGTCCTGCCCCATAGGGCCGTCCCACTCGACTCCGCCCCTGGAGTGGATAGGCCCCGCCCCGAAGGCCTCCACCCAGTCAGGCCCCGCCCCAAAGGTCTCTGCCGCGGCAGGCCCCGCCCCTGACCACTCCCACATCCTCGCCTCCGCCTGAAGGGCTGCCCCTCTCACCAGCCTCACTCAACTTCACCACCTGCTGCTCATACATCTGCGTCCCAAAGTTCCGACTCAACTCAGGCATCTCCAGGTGGTCGTGGATTTGGTCCATGAGCTTCTTCAGCAAGTCCCCAAACGGATCCTGAGCAAGAGGAGAGTTGGAGGGGATTCCCCTACACATTGGAAGATGGGCACCCAGTAGCACACCGCGACTGCCTCACCCATCTGTCTTAGCTGTGGTGTGAGCTCCAGAGGGAGGCCGGCTAGGGTGTGGGGGAGTCTTGCCCTGTCTCACCCGCGATGTGCTCTTACCCTTTGGCCTGGGAACGGTGATGCCTACTGTAAGGTACATGGACGTGCTTTGCTCAAGGAATAGGCCGAGGCGGACATCCGGGCCAGCGTGACTCAGCGAGTTCAGGGGGCAGGCACATACTCCACTTGCTATATAACCTGTTTGTGTAAGTTCATACTGGACTCTACTGTCAGTAGAAGGTATAACTGCCCTGCTGACGCTGTGCACGGGGCTTGGTTCAGCTTGGCACGGCAGGGCACGCTGGCGTGCCCAGAGAGAGAATAACGCTACTAACCCCTGTAAGGGAGAGCCGGTCGCCTTGAAGGCGGGCAGTGGGGAGCCAGGAACCGGCTTGTGCCCAGACGGAAAGAGTTAAGCTGCTGACCCTGACAGAGCTAGCCTTGCAGGCCAGGGAGAGCAGCTGCAGGCGTGGGGGCAGCAGGAGCCACAGAACTGGAGCAGACAGCCCAGATAAAGGTGGACAGTTTGAGAGAGCCGCTGCTGAGAGAGCTGCTGAATAAAACTACATTTCACCTGCCTATGGCCCCCCAAGGGTTCTTTCAGCTATCTGCTAACTCCCTCCCTCCCTCCAGACCACAGCATGGGCTCAAACCTGACCCCGAGTGTAACATTTGGTGTAGTTATGGACCTGACACCTAGTCCTTGTCCAGTCCAGTCATGGCAGACACCAGGCCGTGTCCACACTAGAGAGGGCTCAGTAGAGCCTCAGCACAAAGTATCCCTGCTGTCTGGTTTGTAGGGCACTCCCCAGCATGTCAGTGCTGTGACAGACACGGGTGGTGCCTTCTGAGTCAATCCAAAGAGCGGGCTGCGGGCATGGGTTGTATCTGCCCCATTTCACAGAAAGGAGAAATTGAGGCTTGGATACATAGCAAGTGACCTGAAGTCACAGAGCTAGTGAGGGCGGAGTCAGGGCCCAAGCCTAGGTGTCCTAACTTCACACCAGCTCCCGATCTCCGCGTCCCTGCCCCCACGTACCTGGCTGCGCCTGTGGCAGAGGTTGTACTGTTTGCAAGGCTGTTGGCTGTGCTCCTGCAGCTGGGGGCAGTAGTTCTGGGGTGACATGATGCACCACGTGTCCAAGTTGGCACAGAGCTGGGGGCAACAGAGAGGACTTTACTGGAAAGGGAGGGTTGATGGGGACAATGGACAAAGATTTGGGGCAGGATGGATCCCAGCTGAGGACAGGAGAGTGTGGGCATTCGTCTACTCAAATATTGCTTGCCCTCTCTGTGCCAGTCTTGTTCTAGGCATTGGGGATACAAAGGAACTCAGATTGGAGTTGGAGAGACAGATAATGAACCAGTAAAAGAATAATAGAACCGGCCAGGCGTGGTGGCTCACACCTGTAATCCCAGCACTTTGGGAGGCTAAGGCGGGTGGATCACCTGAGGTCAGGAGTTTGAGACAGCCTGGCCAACGTGGTGAAACCCCATCTCTACTAAATACAAAAATTAGCCAGTCCTGGTGGTACACGCCTGTAGTCCCAGTTCGTGCCACTGCACTCCAGCCTGGGTGACAGAGTGAGACTCCGTCTCAAAAAAAAAAAAAAAAAAAGAGGCTGGGCACAGTGGCTCACGCCTGTAATCCCAGCACTTTGGGAGGCCAAGGCAGGTGAATCACGAGGTCAGGAGTTCGAGATCAGCCTGGCCAACATGGTGAAACCCCGTCTCTACTAAAAATACAAAAAATTAGCTGGGCGTAGTGGTGGGCCCCTGTAATCCCAGCTACTCGGGAGGCTGAGGCAGGAGAATCACTTGAACCTGGGAGGCGGAGGTTGCAGGGAGCTGAGACCATGCCACTGCCCTCCAGCCTGGGCGATAGAGCGAGACTCCATCTCAAAAAAAAAAAGAAAAATAGAAAATAATAAAACCTTGCAGAGCGCATTAACAAGCTCTGAAGAGGATAGCACTGGATGATATGACAGAGAGCAGAGGGAGTGATCAGGGAGGACTTTCAAGAGGTGGCATTAAGCTGTTCAATAAATGACAAGGAGGAGGCAGCAGGTAAAGTTCAAAGGGCATTCTAGGCAAAATAAATGGTAAATGCAAAGGTCCCCAAGATGGGAACAAGCCCTGCATGTTCAAGATGCAGAAGGCAGGCCAGTGTAGCTGTAGGATGAGCTACAACAGGGAGGGCGCAGGAAATGAGGTGGAGAGGTAGATCACGTGGAACTTTGTAAACCACAGTAGAGTCGGGAGTTAATTCTTTGTGCCATAAGAAACCATTGGAGGCTGGATCTTAGGTGAGGAAGGGGCCAGACCCTGCCATGGAGAGCCTGGTAGGGCTGGTGGGGATGGGGTAGTGGCAGGGCAGGCAGGGAGGGAGGGAAGGAGGGAAGCCTCTGGTGGGTCTGGCAGTGGGAGGCCCACAGGGGCCAGGCTGACCTGCAGGATGTGGTTGATGGCCCCATTGAGCTTGGAGGCCCCGCCAGTGCCTGGGGAGGCTGTGAGACCCAGCACCTGGGGTAGCGGCTGTGCCCTCTGGAATTTAAGTTCTAGGTACTGGCTCATGATGACGTTGTAGACGGTGTCCTTGTGTGTGTGGTGGCACTCATCCACCACGATCAGGGAGAAGGCTGAGGGCACAGGGGGGAAGGCTGTGACCTGTGTTTGCAAAGCCCTTCCTCCCATCAGCTTTCAGGTAGTCCCCACAATGATGTAAGAATTCCTTCTTCCCTTTACAACCTGCAGCTGGTCCCAGGATGAGGAGCCAGGCAGGGATGATTTCTCTCCATTTCATAGATTAGTAAACCGAGGCTCAGCTGGGGAAGGGACTGGCCCAAGATCCTACACTATAGCCCGGCCTGTTTCTACTAGAGTGCCTGCAGGGGTTTTGTGAACAGGCAACCCCTCACTCCCACAAAAACTCCCAACACCTCGACTCCGGGAGGTGACCTGGGGTTGGCGGGAGGAGGCACCCCAGATGCATATCTTTTTCCTCCCGGCCATGGCCCTCACCAGTGAGCTCCACGTGCTCCTCCTCCTCAGGGCTGCTCAGTGCCGTCTGCAGAAGCTCTGCTGTGCAGATGAGCAGGTCATGGCACCGGGCCAGGTGGCCAAAGCCAGCACGTGGCCCCATGTCCCCACTCAGGGTTGTCATGGTCCAGCGTCCATCCAGCATGCGCCTGAACTCTTCACCATGCTGGGTCACCAGGTGCACCTGGGGGTGGAGAATGAGCTGGGAAAAGAGAGCTGAATCTGGGGCCAGGGGAGTAAGGAGGAGGTAAGGTGACCCGCAGGACATGGCTGGGTACTGAGCCAGGGTGGAAAGACAGGTGAGCTTAGCGATGGCCACAGCAGCTTTGGAGTTCTGGTGGGGACTGAGAGATGCCTGAAGAGCTGAGACCCTGCTTGGTGGCAGGGGAGTGGGATAGGGACAGACAACTCACCCTGTTGACCAATACAACCACCTTGGCTCCATCCACAGTCTCTAGGTGCCGCTTGGCCACAAAAGCAGCCGCCCGGGTCTTCCCAGCACCCGTGGGCAGCCAGATGATGATATTCTTGCCCTCCAGGGCAGGCATGATCACCTCCCTCTGGTAGGGCCGCAGCTCCATTCTGGGAATGGCAGGGGACTCAGACCCACTGTCCCCTCCACCCCTCCCAACTCCTGGCCAGACCAGTTCATGCAGAGACCTCCCTTTGCCCAGGACTCCACCCCACTTGAGGGAGGTGGGGCAGGACTCCCTCAGAACCCATCAGGACCCTGCTCTGCCCAAAAAGGGGAGGTGGGAGTAACACAGGCTACACCTGCCCCCTGCCCAGCCGGGTCTCATCTGCTCTAGTAGGTAGGTCTGCCCAGGGCAGTCCCACTTAACTCGGCCTGGTGCCACTGTGCTCAGCTCAGAGACCCAAAATGGAAACTGAAACTGAGGGAAGGAGCCAGCTGAGCCGACTTAGGAATCTCCTATCCCTGCCCCAGGAAAAAGAACCAAGAAAAAAGAACCGCTTGTGCTAACGGTCATCGCCAACTGCCGCGGAGTACAAACTCCGGGAAGGTACTGCTGCCGCGCCAGCGCCCTGGCAGGCAGGATCACCTCCCATTGGTAGGGCCACAGCTCCATTCTGGGAATGGCAGGAGACTCAGACCCACTGGCCCCTCCACTCATCCCAACTCCTGGCCAGACCGGTCGGTACAGAGACCTCCCTTTGCCCAGGACTCCACCCCACTTGAGGGAGGTGGGGGAGGACACCCTCAAAACCCATCAGGAGCCTGCTCTGGCCAAAAGGTGGGGGTGGGAGTAACACAGGCTACACCTGCGCCTTGCCCAGGCTGGGTCTCACCTGCACCACCAGGTAGGCCTGCCCAGGGCGGCCCTGCTTAGCTCAGCCTGGTGCCACTGTGCTCAGCGCAGACAGCAGAAATCCGAAATGGAAACTGAAACTGAGGGGAGGAGCCAGCTGAGCTGACTTAAGATTCTCCCATCCCTGCCCCGAGAAAAAGAACCACGTGTGCTAACAGGGAAGCACTCTTTCAGTGCTACGGGATCCTCTACGTTCTGGCCCTTTTGCAGTCAGTTGTAACCACGTCCACCCAGGTTAAAGTTAAGGCAAGAGGTTCTGACCCCTGCTGCCCTGGCATCTGGATCAGGAGCAGCCTGGAGGAGGGAGAGGTGGGGGGCTGCAGCCAGGTAGGACCCATCACCCCAGGAGCACAGGACCAGGCCTGAGGCTTGCTGGGGAGAGCAGCCTCCAGTTTGCAAGAGGTCCCTGGGGGCCAAGGTGAGCCTGCTAAGGCTGGGACTATACCAAAGAAACAATCACACAGAGACATAAAAAGCTTTATTATTCCCTCTAAGGGATTAATGCCAGGGAATGAATGGTCCCCATACCCCCCACCCCTGGGGGAGACTGACAGAACAGTGCTGGACAAGGCATGGCCCCCTCCAGTTTGGGCTGAACTTCCAACCCCTGAAGCCATCACTCAAGCTAAAATGAGCAGTCCTGGTCCTCAGGCAAACAGCCACCTGGGCCAGGCCCAGGAATCCAAGCCTCCAAAGCTCTTGGGGACCAGGTCTGGGGGCCACCACGGCTGGGCAAGGTTCATCCCTGGCCACCAGCCACTCTAGAGGGGCTGGGCCCCAACCCAGGAGACCTCTCACACACAGTGAAGGCTGGGACAGAGCTGCACGCTTGGGGGTGCCTGAAGGTCCAGAAAGAGCTGCAGGATCAGGGGCCGGAGGACCCTTGGCTGGAGTGTCTCAAGCTGAGTCGGGTCCGTGGGGCCAGGGCACCCCCTAAGGATCAGATCAGAATCCGAGGTGGAGACATTCCAGGTCAGGGCTGTGGCCCAAAGATGGGCCTACTTGTCAATGAGCCCTCCCTCCTTGAGCTTGAAGTAGAAGAACTTCTCCAGGGCGCTGGCGCAGCGGCAATATTCGCTGTCCGGGGGGTTGTACTCGCGACAGTTGGCGATGACCCGCTGCAGGTCGGCCACAAAGAGTTTCCGGGTCACGTAGTAGCGGCTTCGCAGCCGCTCAGTCATGGTCTTCAGGTCTGCGGCAGCGGGAGACGGAGCACAGCTTTAAGAGGCTGAGGACCACGGCAGGGCTGTCCACCGGGGTGGGCCCCATGGGGCTGCAGGGCGCAGTGAGGGCAGGAGCAGGTGTGGGGACAGAAGAGGAGGGGAGGGGATGGAATGGAAGGTCCTCACCAATGGGGAAGCGGATGACCTCGTAGTAGTCAGGGGCCTCCGACTTCTTCACAGGCTCCATGAAGGGCCAGGCACTGGGGTGCGACTGGAGAGAAGAGCCGAGCTGGGGACAGCCCTGCTGCGCCCGCGCCAGCCCGAGACCACCACCCACCCCACACTGTATCAAGAGGCCACAGCCATTGGTGCGGGGGCCCTGGAAAGGAAACCTGGTCTCCCCACCTTGATTTGGGCCAGCAGGTTTTTGAGGGTTGTGTAGAGCTGGTCGGGGTCCTTCAGCTCCTTCCTGGGGCGAGAGACACCAAGTCTGAGGCTCCAAGTCCCTCTGCCCCACCCCCAACCCAGCTCTTTGAAAAACACTCACCCCTTCTCCTTCCCCAATGGCTTCCAGCCCGTCTCTCCTGCAAAGTGGGAAGTGGGAGAATGTCTCTAAGAATGCTGGTCCACACCTCAAGCAGCTTGCCCCCACTACCCTGCAACTGAGACCCCTGCTTACGAATGCCGGGAACGCTCTCCACAGGGATCTGCCTCACGCCCTCCTTGAAGCAGCTGAGCCCTGGGTAGACCTTGCGGATCTGGGCCTGTTTGCGCTCAATCAGCTTCTTGATGATCTGAGGGAAGGAAGGGACTGAGGGGCCAACTCCAGCCCCAGCAACAACCCCTCCCAGGGCCACAGTCAGAGCCACCGGCTGCACCCACCCAGCTGCAACACCACCTAATCCAGCACCTCCCCTCGTAACTTCCCCAAGGGAGCAGAACAAGAACCAAGATCCTGGCCTGTCCCCTCCTCACTCACACACATACACGCAGGTACATGTAGAACAGGTCTACACACGTGTGCTCGCCCTCTGCATGCCCATTCATGAAAAATCCCACAGATGCGCACGTGCGCACACCACCTCTTTCTGCTTCTTGATGATGTGGGACAGCTCCGTGTAGGGGATGCGGGGATTCAGCTCACACTCCATCAGCGTCGCTCCCTCGTAGTCCTTGATGTAGCCCAGGTAGCGGCTCTTGGGCACCTTGATGTCCTTGGAGAAACCCTGGGGGGTGGATGGTCATGACCCAGTCCATCCATAAGTATTTCCCAACTTCTGTAGTCCCTCCCCTGGGAGCACCAGAAGGGTGGCACGTGCCATGTGCCACCTCCTGCTCCTGAACCTCTTCCTGGGGCACTGTGAGGGTTCAAACTGTCCCTGGAAAGGTCCCAGGTCAGCTGCCCACTCCTGACTCATCCCGAAGAGCCCCCCAGTTCCTCCAGCCTGCTCTACTGGCCCCCCAGTTCCTCTGGCCTGCTCTACTGGCCCCACAGGCCCCCATTCTCCGCTGGGGCAGTGGCAGCAGAGGAAAGAAGATAGGCATGGAGACTTTCCTGGCAGGTGTCAGGTGAAGTAGGGGACGCAAAGGGACTCCTACTCCACCCACAGAGGGGCTGGACAGAATGACCCCAGGCTCCAGGCAAAGGACCGGTGTGGGACAAGGCTACGGGTCACCTGCTTTTTGAAGTAGCCGATGGCGTACTCGTCGGCGTAGGTGAGGAAGTAGAGAATGTTGTGCTTGATGTGATACTCCTTCAGGTGGTTCATCAGGTGGGTCCCATAACCCTGTGGGGGAGGGGAGCAGGACTCACCAGGAGCTGAGGATGGGCCTGGTGCTGGAGAGGTCTCAGAGACCAGAGCGGAGCGGGTAGATTGGAAAGGAGGTAGGGAGAGCGAGAGCATCGAGGCAAAGAGGAAGAAAGGCAGCTGACAGAAGAAGGGGAGCTTATGGGGAGAAAGTGAAGGGTCCGGGCTTTCTAAGCTCACTCTGGGCCAGGTGCAGTGCTTCCTGTTTTACAGACCTATTCTCAAATTAACCCCAGAGGTGAGTATTACCACCTTTATTTTACAGAAGAGAAAACCGAAACTCAGCTACATTAGGAAATGTGTTCAAGGTCAGGCTGCCAGCCGTGGCAGGGCCGGGTCCAAACCCAACACAGGCCACTGATTCCCAGTCCCTGGGCCTCAGAGTTGGGAGAAGAGGGAGAGGGAGTCACCAGAGGCCTGAGCAGCAGGAGCAATGCCTCCCACACATCAGGCCAAGATGCACCACGCACATCTGAGGTATGCGACACACAGAGCCAGAGACCCTACGAGTGGGTCTGTTTTAACAAAAGACAGAAGCCAAGACTATCAGCATAGGGCTGCTGTAATAATGATTAGTTCGGCTGGGCACGGTGGCTCATGCCTGTAATCCCAGCACTTTGGGAGGCCAAGGTGGGTGAATCACTTGAGGTCAGGAGTTGGAGACCAGCCTGGGTGAAACCCTGCAACATGGTGAAACCGTCTCTACTAAAATACAAAAGTTAGCCAGATGTAGTGGTGCGTGCCTGTGGTCCCAGCTACTTGGGAGGCCGAGGCAGGAGTATCACTTGAACCTGGGAGGTCGAGGCTGCAGTGAACCCTGATCATGCCTCTGCACTGCAGCCTGGGTGAGAGAGACCCTGTTTCAAAAAAATAAATAAAAAATAAAAAGTAAAGTAATTAATTCCCCCATGTATGTAAATGTTCTTGTGATGAAGAAAACCCAAGTCCACAGGTCCACCAAAGTGTGGCTGCTGCTTGGGCTCAGTCTGTCAACAGGTGGTTTCCTAATCCACAGTTATCAAAGTACGGCTGCCACCTTGTGGGGATGTGAGGAACGGGCCACTAACTAAGAGAAGAGCAAGGGGCTGCTGCATCCCACACATCCCGCTGCTCCGAACTGGCCCAAACTCAGGAGTGAGCCGTGGGCTGGGGCTGGGGCTGGGGAGCTGCGCTCACCTTGACCTGCTCATTCGAGGTGACAGCACAGAAGACAATCTCCGTGAAGCCCTGGGTGGGAAACATGCGGAAGCAGATGCCACCGATGACCCGCCCGTCCTTGATCAAGGCCAGAGTCTTGTGCTTCCTAAGAGAGAGGGGGGCATGTCACAGCCCCTGACTGTCCCCTTCAAGTCCCCAGAGCCCTGGAAGTCTGAGCTGTAGTCAGGGTTGGGCAGTGAGAAGTAAGAATGCTCAAAGGTTGAACCTCAGAAGTGGGGAGCAGGGGATCCCCAATTTTGAGGAGTGAAGAGGCCGAGGAGGAAGGGACCTGGGTGTGCTGCCCTGGGGGAGGGGCTCTCTGGGGGACGCACGGGTCAAAGACGAGGCGGGCGATATACTCCTTAGGCATGCGTGGCAGCTGGTGGGAAAAGACATTCTGCAGCCCCACGAGCCACAGCAACACCCGCCGGTTGGCCTTGGGCGTCAGCGAGTTGCCGATGACATGGAACTCGATGATGCCGCGGCGCTCCTCCAGGCGGGCTGTCTCATCCCGGGCCGCATTGGCCGAAAGCAGGCTCGTCTGGGCACAGAAGAGGGGTGGTGAGCCGGGGTCTCGGGTTGGCGGGGGTCCCCAACTGGTCAGCAGGTCGGGCTGCCCACCTCAGGCCCCAGCATGGCAGCAGGGTCAGTGATGGTCAGCATGACCTCATTGACCAGCTCCATGGGGATGTCACCCATCACACGGAGCCGCTTGGCATCCTCCAGGGTCAGGTTCTCCGGGAGCTTCCTCTTCTCGCCTATTGGGGAGGCAGGCAAGGTTGCACAGGATCAGTAAAAAAGGTTTGGGAAGGAGTGAATGAGGGTCAGAGGTCAGGGGTCAAGTATCCACCTGGCATAGGCTCGGCCCCTGCAGAATCCAGACTCAGGGAGCTGTTGCTGCCCCCACCCATGCTGGGGCTGAAGATGGGGGTGCTGGGAACAACCGCTGCACTGACTGAAGCTGAGGAGAGAGAGAGAGAAGTCAGGGACTGGGGGCTGAAGCCGGTGGCAGGTCTCTCAGTGGGATCCAGGGCCTCCAGCCCAGCTGAGCTCTCTTCCACCCAGGAGGCTTAGCTCAGCCAGGCAGGCCAGACACCCTACAGAGCGTACCATGGCACATACCTGGCCGGGGCACCAGCTGTGTCCCCTCTGAGGGTGGCATGGTGAAGCCTGACTCCCAGATTGGAGAGTTTGCCCCATAGATCTCCTCCTCCAGCATGGACAGGAATCTGTAGGAAGGACACAGTCTGTCCCACAACTCTGTTCTCCAGGGTGCAGCCTGGGCCAGGCAACAGAGGGACTGGAGGCTGGTCAGAGACAGACCCTGCTCTTAGGGAACTGGGGACCTGAAAGAAGGGACAGCCCCTGTCTTCTGGGAGCCTCCAATTGAAGGTAAGAGGACAGGACACATCCAGGACAGAGATCAAAGAGGCTCAGTTTCACCATGCTGTGTGGCACAGGGAGACAGGTCTGAGCTGATGTCATCCTGTGCTGTGTGGCCAGGCAGGGCACCTTGTCACCCCGAGTCCCCTCACTGCCCTCAGTATCAAAATGGGCTCAGACTCCACCCCATCTTGCCATTTCTTGTTCCCACCTGATGGCAGGGGGCACTAGAGAGCCAGAATTAGTCAGTGAGGGTTTTTTGAACAGGGGAGTTATGACCCATATTTTAAAAGGTGTGGCCGAACAGAAGAAAATGGTACAGAAAAGACCAGGAGTAGAAACTGGTTTCACTTCAAGCATAAGCTCTGGTTTCTTGGAGAGCTGTGCAGGGAAGGAGCTGAGGCTGTGTCCAGGCCCCCATGGGAAACAATTAGTAACATCTACTGGGGCGGAGGGTGGGGTGGGGGCAGCGTTAGCTTGGGCTATGTACCTGCCATCCCCAGACTAGTACTAGCAAGTTGCTTCTGGGCCATGGGCAAGTCTGCCAGGTAGACGCCCAGATCCCAGAAGGCCCATGGAGGGAGAGGAGGGACCAATCCAGGAAGCCTTCCTGGAAAAAAGGGGACAACAGGGAGGATGTGAACTTGGGGCCAAATCCTGATAGGCCAGAAGGAGCCTTACTTGGGGAAGTGAGTGAGGATGAGGGTCCTCTTCTCGGGCACCAATTTGTCCTTCTCCACTCGGAACTTTTCCAGCAGCTGCCGGCGGGTAACGGTGAAAATGGACCGGAGAAGGCTTCGCCCAAAGACATGAGTGGTTTCGTAGCGGGGGAGGCTATCACAGCTCTGGGGCACGTGGCAGTAACAGAGCCATCTGGAGTAGGGGGTCGAGGGGGAGACAGGTGAGGGCGGAACCCACTGAACCCAGGCTGGGCCTGCAAGCATCCCCCGAAGCTGCCCCTGGCTGGGCCTACCTGGTGTAATTGACCTTGTAGGTAGCCACGTCCTCAGCCTGAGACCTCTGCCGAAACTGGGCAGGTGTCTCAAGCTTCCAGTAGTTAAGGCAGAGCAAGAACATCTTTGAGAGCTCGAACATTGTCTGCCGCTCCCGGGGAGCCAGGTGACTAAACTTGTACTGCACAAAGTTCAGCACACCCTGAGATGGGGTGGGTGGGGAATAAAACCAGGAATGAGGTGTGAGCAGCCCGCAGGGCCTTTTTAGACAAAGGAAGATGCTCCCTGAGGCCAGGGACAAGGTTCTCCTTCTCCTCTCTCTCTCCCGTGCTCTCTATAGAAAAGCTCTGCTCCCTCCCTACCACCATGCCCACCCTGAGGTTAGCACAAAACACCCTCCCTTCTCTGAACCTCCCCGCTGTTCTCAGCTTGAGGAGGATGGAGAACACAGGCTCCCCACCCCCCCAAGCTGTCCCCAATTCTCCTATCCGCTATCTCCAATTCCCCTATCTCACCTGCTCAATATTAGGTTTCTCAAATGGAGGGCTGCCCAGGGACCCCTCCACCACAGGCCGGGTCATCTGCAGGATGCATTTCCGCAGTAGCTAGAGAGAAGAGGAAGGGGGCATAGAGGGGAGCGGGGTAGAGCTGCAGACAACCCCTCAAGGCCCCACCTCCTTCACTCACACCCTCCTTTAGTGGAAGCTCACCTTGAAGAGGTAGAAATAGACCTGTTTGGTGTCTGTGTCCTCCTCCTTGTGAACAGACATGAAGAGATTCTCCACGTCCACAACCATCCCCAGCAGTCGGTTTATCTCATCCTCTGACACATTCTCCAAGTGGGATACGTGGTCAGCTGCAAGACAGATGGCAGAGTTAGGAAAAACTGATAGAAGAAATCAACAAGGCTTCTTGACCCTCTTCACAGCCAACCAAGATACACACTCTGTCCCTCCAACCAGTGTGACCAACAGTGAGACTGACTGCTCCGATATCAACCGTTCGGTTGCCTAGGCCTGTTCTGGGCTGAGAGATTTCCTTTCTCCTCCCTTGGTGTATACACACTCCCCAACCCAATCCCTCCTTCGAGGCATCTTTGATTTTTTCAGAGATGAAGCTTTGTGGCACTTGTCACCCTGTCCAAGCAGGACCCAGCACCTGCCCCCAGCTCCAAGGGCGCTGCCTGCCTTACCCAAGGGGTGCTCACAACTGCGGCACAGCTCACTCAGGTTGGCAGCTGGCTGCTGCAGATCCATGCGGGGTGCAGTGGGGGGCTTGGGGTTTTTCCAGCCATTACACTTACAGGTTTCATTGGCCTAGAGGCGGAAGGATCAGTCAATGACCTATACCTCTGGGGTAAGGGCCGCTCCGCAGCCAGAGCTTTGACCCCATTCCCACCCGAGCCCTGGGATGCCCCAAGCCCCGCCCCTTCACCCCAGGCCCCGCCCCCACCTTGCAAGCCGAGAAGACCCCTAGCTTCTCAAGCTTCTTGGCGCGCGGCAGCCCCCGGACTTGCGCCTTCCTCTGGCTGGCGCGCTGCTGCTGGCTCAGGCCAGGTCGAGCCGGATCCCCCCCGCTCCCGGCCCCCCCACTTCCTACCCCGGGCCCCCCAGTCCCTGTGCTGCTGGCTGGGGCTGCAGCTGGGGCAGGGGCTGGTGCCGGGGTGGGAGTCGGAGTCGAGGCTGAAGCCGGGCTGGGTGCAGGAGTCGGAGTTGGGGCAGGGGCTGGGGACTGAAGGGGCCGGGGCTGCGCAGCCGGGGCCGGGGTCGGGGCCTGGGAAGGTTCCGCCATGGCCTCCCCCGCAGCGGAGAGCGGCGCCGCGCTCCCAGCCCTAGGGCCGCATGGGCAACCGGCGCTCAGTGCGCAGGCGTTGCTGCGCGGCGCATGACGGGAGTTGTAGTCTTCCCGCGCCTTCCCCCCCCCGCCCCACCGCACCACTGCCTCCAGCTTCCAGACTTTTCTGTCCTGTCTCTTGGCCCCTGACAGCCAAATGAGGCTTGAGTGAAGGGCCCACCCCTCTTCACTTGTAATCTCTTTTAATGGAGGCCGGGAGAGTCACGATGGCTGTCCTCTTGGGGACAAGGAGTCTTGGGGAGAATCGTGGGGTCTGCCTCTTTCCCGCGCCTCTCTCTCACTTAACCTCCTCCCCCAACTCCCGCACAGGCCCTGCCCCACGCGGCTCCGGACACCGAATTGCAGCTGCGGTAGAGATGAGACGTAGCAACAGTTCTGCAGTAGTGTGGTGGTGACCTGGGTGTATTCTCCTCCTGACATTCACCTGCACCTTTTTGTGTGCTTTTCAGTATGTATGTATTTAATAGTATCACTCAACAAAAAGGAGTTTATCAGGCCGGGTGGCTGGCTCACGCGGGAGGATCGCTTGAGCCCAGGAGTTCGAGACCAGGCTGGGCAACATAGGGAGACCCCCCCCATCTTTACAAAAAAATAAAAAATAAAGTTTATAGGCCGGGCGAGGTGGCTCACGCCTGTAATCCCAGCACTTTGGGAGGCCGAGATGGGAGGATCGCTTGAGCCCAGGAGTTCGAGATTAACCTGGGCAACATAATGATACCGTCTCTTAAAAAAAAAATTATCAAATAACAGCACCAGAGGCATAGCTGTGGTTATGATGGTCACCAAGAAGGCTACTGACGTGGAGGGTGAGGCAGAGGAGGGCTAGGCCTTTCTCTGTGCACTGGGAGCCACTCTCCTGAAGCCCCAACTGCGACTTCATCTTTGTGGCCTCAGAGCCCAGACCACAGCCTGCAGCACAGGAGGCCCGGGGGGGAATTAATGCAGCCGGAGTGACCAGCCCACTTCCTCGTGTCGCGTGTCCGCGTGGGGTTGTGGATGGTCAGGGAGAGGTAGGGTGGATGACCCAGGAAGGCCGCCCTCCCCTGGCTCTGTCTGGGAACAATCCTTGCCCCAGGCGTGGTCCTTAGAAGGCAAGACAGCCCCCTTCCAGCTGGGGGATCAATTTGCTGTTGGCTGCGCCAGGGTCTGGCTCCCTCGGGTCTGGCCTGGTCGTGGATCCAGTTCCTTCACAGCTGCGGCCTCCCGGGGTCCATTAACGAAGGTGGGGAAGGGCGGAGAAAGGGTCAGAGTCTGGGATGAGAGCAGCTGCGGGCGCGCCAGGGCGCTGACAGTCTGGCTCTTGGAGGTAAGATGGGCGTGGCTGATCCCGAACTCCGCCTGCGTTTGCAGAAGTGAAGGGAACCGAGCGAGCGGAGCTGAGCTCGGCTAGGCCGCGCGAGGTCCCTCCTCTCCGGGCGTCCGTGCGCCTAGCTCTGCGCTCGGAGCCTCGCGCCCTTTGACAGCAGTTAGTTGCTGACTCGGATGCAGAGGGTCGGTAACACCTTCTCCAACGAGAGCCAGGTGGCATCCCGGTGTCTCAGCGTAGGCCTTGCTGAACTGAACCAGGTGGCCACAATGCCGGTGCGGCTGCTCAGGGATAGTCCAGCAGCTCAGGAGGACAATGACCATGCCAGAAACGGTTTCCAAATGAAGATGGATGCCCACGGCTTCGCCCCGGAGGAGCTGGTGGTGCAGGAGGATGGCCAATGGCTGATGGTGACCGGACAGCAGCAACTGGACGTCAGGGACCTGGAAAGGGTCAGTTACCGCATGTCACAGAAGGTGCACCGGAAAACGCTCCCGTCCAACCTGAATCCTACCGCCATGACCTGCTGCCTGACCCCCTCCGGGCAGCTGTGTGTCAGAGGCCAGTGTGTGGCGCTGGCTCTCCCTGAAGCCCAAACAGGACCGTCCCCGAGACTCAGGAGCCTCGGCTCTAAGGCTTCCAACCTGACCCAGTAAACAAACGATGCGATGTGCAGCAGCCTTGGTGTCCATTGTCTTTTCTGGGGATGGGAGTCAGAGTTAGAGGGACTGGAGGCACAGGGGGAAGGAAAGGCACCCTCAAGGTGGTGGTCCACCAAGAATCAGGCCTCTGCGGGCAGATCACTTGAGGCCAAGAGTTCGAGAGCAGCCTGGCCAACATGGTGAAACCCCATCTCTACTAAAAACACAAAAATTAGGCGTGGTGTTGTGCGCCTGTAATCCCAGCTACTCCGGAGGCTGAGCAAGAGAATCGTTTGAACCTGGGAGGTGGAGGGAGGTTGCAGTGAGCCAAGATCCTGCCACTGCACTCCAGCCTGAGCCACAGAGTGAGACTCTGTCTCAAAAAAAAAAAGGCTGGGTGCGGTGGCTCACGCCTGTAATCCCAGCACTTTGGGAGGCCAAGGCGGGTGGATCACTTGAGGTCAGGAGTTCTAGACAAGCCTGGCCAACATGGTGAAACCCTGTCTCTACTAAAAATACAAAAATTAGCAGGGCGTGGTGGCGGGTGCCTGTAATCCCAGCTACTTGGGAGGCTAAGGCAGAAGAATCGCTTGAACCCAGGAGGTGGAGGCTGCAGTGAGTTGAGATCGCACCACTGCACTCCAGCCTGGGTAACAGACATTCCGTCTAAAAAAAAAAAAAAAAAAAAAAAAAGGGAATCAGGCCTCTGTGGCCCTGGGAGAAATTGGAGAAGAGTGTGGCCCTAGCTGAGCAGCACCTCCAACAGGTAGCAGCAGAGAGCTGAGTGCCCAGACTTGATTCCAGAACCAGTAGAGAGCTGGACTGGGGCAACTTTGATGTGGTGTTGGGGGGTGATGTGGACAGAGGTGGTGAGGAAAGCCAGGGGCTACAGTCTTGGCCTTAAGACCAGTCCAGCGTTCCAGGGGCTGTTGGGATTCCTTCCTCTTCAGGAAGAGAGAGAGGATCCAGACCCTCTCACTAGTAAAGACCAACCAAAAAAACCCAGAGAGGTTGTTTCTGGTGTTTCAGAGACTAATGATCATCAAATACACACTGCATGTCACCCCAGTATGATCCAGTAGGTGGGGGAGGGGAAGGGAGGTGGAGAAGTGAACACGGGCCCTGAAACTTCAAACTTGGTCAGCCCAGGTCAGCTACCTCATCGGAGCTGCTAACAGTAACAGCCTCTTTCTCTTGGTTACCATGACCACCAGCATCCCCTCATATTAGAGGGGAAGATTTTGTTTAACAAGATTCAGTGGTTCATTTTAAATCAACTTCAACTACAGAGGGCATTGTCTGATAAACTGCCAGAGAAAGACAAGGAAGACAATTGTGAGGTCGATCGATCGGCTGACTATATTGACAAGATACTGATTGGTTACATGTTGAAGAAAACATACAATACAAAATACAGAAAAAGTTGGTTCCGTCCCCTCCCACTCCCCCCCTTACCCACCCACCCCCAAATACTCATCATCATGATTTGGTCAGAACAGGGCTCAGAGCCAGAGGTCGGGGTGACCAAGGGTGGAGGGGTTGTGGGCAATGGGTTTGTGGCTGTCACAATAATGCTGTGATAATGCTGTGGTTTCCCAGCAGGGAGTTGGGGGCGGGGAGGGGGCTGCAGCCTGATGAGAGCCAGCTGAAGGAAGAGCTGCCTCTCCCTTCCTAAGCCCCTTCCCAAGGTCTGCCCCACCGCCCAAACCCAAGACCACTCCGAACAAGGTGAGGATGTGGATGCTCTTGCTGGGTCCGCTGTTCCGCAGAAGGGAAAGAAAGGGTAGCTGCACTGACCCCACTGTCCCCATATACAAGGGTGGGGGGACAAGAGCATGTGGCTACTCCCAGCAAGGGAAAATGGGAGAGCAGTAGAAAGGGGACGAAGTGGGAAGAGCAGAAGATCATATATATTAAAAAAGTGACTTAAGACTTAAAATTGAATTAGTATTTGTACAGAAAGGTGCAGGTGGAATGACTCACTCCGGCCTATGATCAAAATTATATGGAGAAATCATGGTGGACCCCTCCCCCTGCCCCCCCAAGTGGTGGCCCGAGTCGTTAAGTGCGATTGGTTAGCGTGGATTCCAGTCGGGTCCTTCAGGCGGAGGAGGCGGGGGCAGCGGGCAGGCAAGGGGGGCTCAGTTGCTGCAGCACTGGCTCCGGCTGGCTGGGTTGTTCTCCTGGAGGTCCACACCTCGGTTTCGGCCTGGAGCACCAGTTGCATTCTGGGGCTCATTCTTGGGAAGCTTCTTAGCTGTTTGGGAGGCAGAAAAGTGCATTTGTTGAGAGTACCCCAATAACTCTCCCAGTTCCACTGGAGCAGATTCTGGCTTTTACACCCAGTCAGTGATAACTCACATATTGAGGGCTTCTATGTGTCAGGTGCATTCTGAGTGTTTTCAGGAAACTGCAGCAAAGAAAGGTTAAATAACTTGCCCAAGACTACAGAGCTAATGAGTGGTAGAGCCAGGATCTGTAACCCAGGAAGGAAGATTCCAGAGCCAAATGAACTAAAAACTCCTAGGCAGTGGGTAGGGGTAGTGATGGCAGGCTCTGAAATGGGTGGCAGGCTACAGGCTCAGAGACTGAAACGTTGAGACTCTGGCCCAGGCTTCAGGAACTTCTCGGGTGAACAACCAACATCTACACCTGGGAGTCAGGTGACGATGAAAACAATTTTATCAGAAGGTTAAAAGTGGTGAAGGGGGCTGGGCACAGTGGCTCACGCTCGTAATCCCAGCACTTTGGGAGGCCGAGGCAGGTGGATCACGAGGTCAGGAGATCGAGACCATCCTGGCTAACACCATGAAACCCCGTCTCTACTAAAAATACAAAAAATTAGCTGGGCGTGGTGGTGGGCGCCTGTAGTCCCAGCTGCTCGAGAGGCTGAGGCAGGAGAATGGCGTGAACCCGGGGGGCGGAGCTTGCAGTGAGTCGAGATTGCGCCACTGAACTCCAGCCTGGGTGACAGAGCGAGACTCCATCTCAAAAAAAAAAAAAAAAGTGGTGAAGGGACCCCACAGGCCCACTCTAGACCAGCAGACAGGTGATATGCCCTTGCTGTGGCGGAGAGAGGAGGGGAGGAGAAGCAACTAACCTATTGCCATGAAGATTTCGTTCACGTTCATTGCAGTCTTTGCTGATGTCTCCATGAACAGCAAACTGTTGTCGTCTGCATAGGCTTGTGCTTCCTGGTTTGGATGGAGGTGAGAGAAGGTGAGAGGGAAATGTTGGCAGGGGTCGGGGCCCAGGATACAAACCTTCCTTGTTCGAGCGCCTTATCATAATAGAGATCAGGGGACACACACAGGGGTTTTCAGGCCTAAGGCTGCCCTGATCTGGGTTTCCCCGTTCATGTATAGCACCTCTCGGCTCACAATCACTGGCAGATGTCTTACCCGGGTTTCCCTAGGTCCACCCTGCCTTCTTGCTCTTCAAAATCACTAGGCTAGGAAATACTTGTAGAAAGTTAACCTACAAATACACTTACATGTTTGCACAAAAGCACAAAAGTATGTGGATGTCTACTGCAGCACTGTTTTCAGTCTTTTGCTATTATTAGGGATTGGTAAAAAATTATCATATACAGTATGTATAGCACACTGCCATCAATGTAAAGAAAGGGATTAAAAAACACGTGCATATTTCCGGAAGGACAAGAAACTGGGGAAATTAGAAGAAGAGAAGTTGAGTTTCTAGGGTTAGCAGAGACTTAAGTATTTTTTTTTCAATAAGTTTAATTAAAAAGTCCACTTACAAGAAAAGATAAGCAGAAGGCTAGTGATCCATACATACACACACCCCTACCGCCAAAGAAAGAGAATCAGGGAAAGACAGGTGACAGGCAATTCCTTTTAGGCCCATGTTTTATTCTTTTCTTTTTTTTTTTTTTTTTTGAGACAGGATCTTACTGTGTTGCCCAGGCTGGAGTGCAGTGGCACGATCACTGCTCACCGCAGCCTCAATCTCCTGGCCTCTAGTGATCCTCCCGCCTCAGCCTGCAGAGTATTGGGATTATAGGCGTGTGCCACCACACCTGGTTTTTTTTTTTGTTTGTTTGTTTTTTTAAAAGAGATGGGGCCTCACTCTTGCCCAGGCTGGAGTGCAGTGGCACAATCACTGCAGTCTTAAACTCCTGGGCTCAAGCAATCCTCCTGCCTCAGCCTCCTGAGCAGCTGAGACTACAGGTGCGTGCCACCAAGCCCAGCTAATTTTTAAATCTTTTGTAGAGACAGAGTCTTACTGTGTCGCCTAGGCTGGTCTCGAACTCCTGGCCTCAAGTGATCCTCCCACTCCAGCCTCCCAAGGCACTGGGATTACAGACAGGGGCCATGTTAGGCCCATGCCTGAGGCACGAGAGGACAGCAGATGGAAGCTTCCCTGTTGCCTCCTAGCATAGTCCTTCCCAAAGCCCCTGAGCAACCCAGGTGAGGCCGGTGGGAGCTGCTTACTCCACTCCTTCCCCCAAGTCTGTCATCTCCCCACCTGGAATTCCACGGCTCTCTTGCTGGCCAGGTCTGCCTTGTTACCCGCGAGTGCAATGACGATGTTGGGGCTGGCCTGCCTCTGTAGCTCCTTCACCCAGTTCTTGGCCCGTGCAAATGTATCCTGAGGAGACAGGGACAGAATGTCGAAGGGATAGAGAAGGCATTCTGCCCAGGGCCACCCATTAGAGACTCTCAAGCTGGCACAGCCAAATTATCTAAGACATTGCCACCTAAAGATTATGATGCAATGTCCCCAAACAAGAAATCTGCCCACCCCCCACCCAGGAACAGAGGGTTAAGCGGCCTAAAATCGGGGCTCTGATAACCCAATCCCTGGGGCTTTGAGAAGATGAAGGGCAGAGGAAGAGGCAAGGGGCAATCTTTACTGTGTTGGTGATGTCATAGACCACGATGGCAGCCTGGGCCCCCCGATAGTACATGGGGGCCAGGCTGTGATACCGCTCCTGTCCAGCTGTATCCCAGATCTCAAACTTGACTGTTGTGTCATCCAGGCAGACAGTCTGTGTGAGGAAGGCCGCTGTAAGAGAGAAGGAGCGTCCATGGGCAAGAGCGAGTCGGAAGCCACCCCACATAATCCCACTGTTGCTTCTAGGCTCTGGCACTCAGAAGCCCACCACAGAGATGGGCACAGAGAACCCTCAACCCAGGAGCCAAAGCAGGCCTGAGTGGGGGGTGGAGTTTGGATTTTTATGTATGTGTCTGGGGTACAGGGTCTGCACAGGCTTTACAGACCCAGCCCAGGCAAGGGCAGGAGAAGGGATGCCTGCATGCACTGAGCCATCTCAGGACCACTCTCTGAAGAGGAACGCAGCAGGGGCAGGAGAGGGAAAGCCTAGGGGAAGCCTGACTCCAAGCACAGAAGGGTGAGCGCCCTCAGACCTCCTCCTCCCGCCACTCAGAGAACAGACCAGCTGGGGACCTCTCTACCCCTCAGTTTGCTCCAGCCCAGGGGTGTCACTGACCTTGGGTTTCCTGAGGACATTCTCACACACTTAGCTATGCTGGGGAAGTACACACTGTTCCACCACCAGGCTGAGGCTGGGTGGCCGGCTTCCCAACCACCCCTACCACCTCCAGGCACTCCAGCTAGCCACTGCCCCTAGCTCTGACCCAGACCCGTTCCTGTATGGCCACCCTATGACCCGATCTTCAGTCACTAAGAGGTGACTCCTTAGACAGGGGAACGCAGGGTGCCTGTACACATGCTTCAAAGGAGGAGTCCAGAGCTGGGACAGACAGCAAAAGGCCCCTTTGCCCCTGGACCCAGCAGAGAACCCGGGACAGCCATGTGTAGAAGCCTGCTTTCCTGGTCTGCCCTCCCCCAGCTCACTGAGGGACCTGGGGCACTGCCTCACTTCCCCTCTCCAGCTCCTGACCCAAATGCTGAGGAGGCAGCAGGGAGACTGCTGACACGGCCCATTTTGTTTCCAGCTGCCTGGAAACCTCCTACCAACCAAGAGAGTAGAGAAAGGATGACTCAAGGCCAAGGCCAGCATTGGCCCCTGCCTCTTGATGTCTGTGTTAGCCATGGAGACAAGAGGCCGAGGCCAGACCCTCACTCACATCCTAAATGCTGACCACTGTAGAATCAACAGGCTGTGAGCTCCAGAAAGGGTAAAGCCAGCTTCAGAAACACCCACCTATCACCCAGCTCCGACTCACCAGGCTGTTCCTTCTTCTGGAAGTGGGAAAGGCCAGGGCACATGGACCACCCGTTATAGTAAGAAGGGGCCTCAAGATCCAGAGTCAGCCTCTCCCTCCATGAAGCCAGGGCAGTGAAAGGGCCTTAGCCAAGGCCACACAAATCAAGAAGGGGCAGAAACAGGATGGGAAGCTAGCTTTCCACTCCCAGTGAATGCTTACTAGCAATGCCTGAGGGGACTCTGGCATGGAGATCGGTTGCTGGGCTCGATTCCAGGGCCCAGGTGAGGAAGTGGGGCTGCCACCACAGATGCATTTAGTCTCTAATGCAGGCAGGCAGCTTCCCATCTCCTCAAGGTCAAAGCATTTCTTTGGCAACCTTTAGGCCCCTCCCCGACTCCCTCATGCCCACTCACCTCCGATTGTGCTCTCCTGGTACTCGTGAAACTGTCCCTTGACAAAGCGGAGGACGAGGCTGGATTTGCCTACTGCAGACTCCCCCAGCAGAACCAGCTTAAATTGACAGATCTTGTTCCCAGCAGCTGGTCCATTGGGTCGTGCTGCGCCTCCCCGACCCGCCATTGCCCGTCCAGCTGTAGTGGTCCAGAGAGCGTGCGGGTGGGGACTGGTGCTATGCAAAGAGGCACTTAGTGGGGAGGGGGACCTCCAACTGTAAGGGAGAAATGAGAAGTCCTGGGTTAGTTCAGAGGCCGTCACCCGCTGTGTCCTTCTTAAATTACAGATCTTTCCCTCTGGCCTCGCTGAAGACCTAGCCGACTGCTTCCCCTCACCTCACCTCCCTGCCCTCCCCACTAGAGGTCAGGAGGCCTCACTGGGCTACACTAGACGTCTACTGGCTCTACCACCATCTGAGCCGTAAACAGGAGAATGGTCTCCCAACTTCAGGCTCATGGTTCTGAGCAAACACATTGACTTCTGGATCCCAAATATGTACATCCACCTACAAATAAACACACACAGGTGATGAATCAACGTGTGACAGCCTGGTGACAGTTAACTCAACAGGCTCTTGGGGCAAAATTAAAAAAAAAAAAAGCTCAGGAAGATACTAGGATTTAGATTAACAATGAAGTTCCAGTCTGGTAGCCAGGACCACAGTGGTGAGGCAGACGGGGGCCCAGGAGGTCCTGGTAGAAAGCTCCTCGGAGAAGGTGCTTGGCCAACCTCGTGGGCATTCAGGGACCAGGGCCTGGCCAGTACAAGTTGTTATTAACATAGCCATTTTTCTCCTGCCACCTTCAGAAGGACTGACTGACTTTCAGTCTAGGGCTGGATTGTGTGCCTCTGTGCACCAGAATCAAAGTAATGTTTCACTCTCTCATCCTGAGCCTTCTTCCCTAGTTCTCTCATTTTTGATGGGCCAAAATCTCCCACCCATTAAAAAACAAAACACACACAGAAACAAACACATAGCGAAACACACAGCGAAACACACACCAATACACAAACACACACACACCGAAACAAATACACACTGAAACACACACACAAACACATGCCAAAACACACACAGAAATACACACCAAAACAGACACCAAGACACACACCGAAACAAACACACACAGAAACACAAACCAAAGTCAGAGCTCTGCCGCAGTCAGCACAGCTACCAACTTTCCCCTTTTCAATAGAGACCTCAGTTCCATTCTCTACTGGCAGAGATGGGGTGATGGACAGAAGAGGCAGGAGATGTGGGAAGGCAGAGACCAAGTCCTGCACCCCCAACAGCTGGTGTTCCAGCCCCGACATCTGAATCAATTGGTTAGTGACAGCTTCAGAGGCTCAACTTTTTGTTTTTGGTAAGTTTTGGAATTGCAGACACATAAGGAGCCTATCTCTAGAAGCCTCTAGAAGACATAAGTGGATGTCTTCATCAGACATATACATCTGATGTCAACAGACATCAGGATATATACAGAATGTTTTACAAACAGGTCCTGTGAGTAGGTAGTAAGTACTGAACACTGTTCAGTGTTTGAACCTGGGTTGGAAAGAAAAGGTTTTTATTAGGCTGCCCTTTGCATAATGGAGTCTAAGATCCCAGGGAAAGCCCTGATCTGCCCCTGAGCAAGGGAAGTACATTCCCTCATGGTCAAGGGACAGCAATGTGGATGAACAGGAGGTGTCTGTGGGAAGCAAATGGTCCACACTCATGCAAGAAGCTGACAGCAAAGGGTTGTTTTGTTCAACCTCAAATCGTTTTCCACATCCAAGTTCTCCCAGCAACTCATTTAAAAAGTGAGCTTCAGGAAGAATGATTCACTAGCCAGAAACAACAGTTTCCTTTCTGGACAGAACCAAAGGAAAAGAGGTTTGAAATGGGGCCCACCTCTTCCCTAAAAGTACAAGAAAGGAAGTACGGGGTGGTGGGTCTCAATCAGCAACCAGAAATACCATGTAAATATTTCAAAGTTATGCCATTTCAATATTTCATAGTTTAAGACGCTTTCTCATTTCACCCCAGTCAATGAAGAGACAAGGTCTGTGCTTTCTGCTTCTTAGAGATGCCTTCCTCACAGTGCCTATGTGCATACTAGGAACTCAGAGTGCTGACTGAAGGAAATAATTTTTTTTTTTTTAAAGAAACAAGGTCTCACTGTGTTGCCCAGGCTGCAGTGCAGTGGTGTGATCACAGCTCACTGCAGCTTCCAAGACCCTACTGCCTCAGCCTCCCAGCAGGTATACACCACCACACCCAGCTAATTAAAATTTTCTTTCTTTCTTTTTTTTTTTTTTTTTTTTTTTTTTTTTTTTTTTTTGCAGAGATGGAGTCTCACTGTGTTGCCCAGGCTGGTCTTCAACTCCTGGCCTCAAGCAACCCTCCCGCCTCAGCTTCCCAATTGCACAACCATTATCTCCTTCAAGCTTTACGACAACCTCCATTTTTCAGATAGATAATTTAACATGCATATATTAAATGTCCTGCTCATGGTCACCCAGCTTACAGGTGACAGAACCCCCCCAGACCCACCATGGACACGATGCCATCCTCCCTGCTGTGGAAGAACAACGGAGGCAGTGCCTGCCCTATGTTTGGTTTAGGGCTGCTAGGTGAATGAAACTCTTTTTTGTGGCAGCAACTTTGCTGGTCCAGGAAGGTCTAGCTCTAGCTGGCTCTAGCAACAGTCACAGTAATCTTGCAGTTTCTGAGTGCCCTCAACAGTTGGAGGAGCCGCCCAGAGTCAGGCAGGGCGACAGCAACAGAGGGAAAACCACAGTGGAATTACAAGTTGGTTATTACCATGAATCCACGTGACACAGAGTCTTGGCTGAGCAACAGTCTGTGGCTGGGGCACCGGAGGAGAAGGTATGAATGGACTGGGAGATGGTAATAGAAAACCAAGTCTCTGATTCCAAAAAAACCAAAGCAGCTGGTGCTTAGGGTACCGGGCTGGGGAGTAACCAGCACCTACAGGTCGAGAAAAATACAGGTAACAGATCTAAGTCTTGTCACTACCAAACCACAGGGTTAGAGGGACAGAATGTGATTTTTAAAAACAAGCCAGAGGGGAGACAAATAACTCTCCTGCAGTGGTTCTCAACGGTGTCTGTACATTGAAGTCATCTGTGCAGCCAGCCCCTCGAGATTCCCATGAAGGTTTGGTGCAGAGCCCAGCATCTGCAGGTGCCACTGAAGCACAGCCAGGGCTACAGCATCTGGCAGAAGAGTGAGCACAGGCATTGGCTTTCGGCACCACAGATATGACTGTCTCCTGCCACTTCTGAATCACTTTGTAGAAGCCACCTGAGCTGAGCCTCAGTGTTCTCATCACTAATATGGGGCACACCAGGGTTAATGGCAATGTTTGCCAGCTGTCTCACACACATCATGTTGAGTAAACAGTAGCTAAGAGTACTGACACGGTTATTTGTAACACTTTCTCCAAGACTATTGGTGAACAGACTCTGGCCATCCCAATGAACTAAGACAGGCTCTCCCTGGCATAAACTAGCTGGTGACATGTTCTGCCTGGTCACTGATCCTGCCTTCCAGAGATACCTGAGCAGGCACACCCAGCACTTTTTATGGTCTGTTGCCTCGTGGTTTTCCTGGCCCTGCTTGGTGATCAAATGAGCAGTGGTGTCCAACCTTTGCAGTCAATAAAGCCCAAGGAAGCCAATTTTGCTGGGAAGGGCGCACGGAGGTATGAGGGTGTCTAAGCCAGGGGAAGGCCAGACTGAGAGCCCCAGGAAACATTATACCCTCTCCTCCCAAGCCTGGGAAACTGAAGACATGGTAGGTAGTAAAGGTGAATGCATTCACTGAGCTGTCCTGCTTCCCAGGAATGGGTGTCTTACTGGCAATCTTTCCTTTTGAACCCCTGGCAAAAATTATCCACTTGTGCAGTCCAGGTGATGGAATTATAACCAAAACTGACATGGTTTTCAAAGTCGTCTTGGAGACAAAAATCAAATTCTCCATAAGAGCTAAAGTTACAGTCAAAGTTGATTTTTTTTAATTAGCCAAGGCGGTAATACACACCTGTAATCCCAGCTACTTGGGAGGCTGAGGCACAAGAATTGCCTGAACCCAGGAAGCAGAGATTGCAGTGAGCTGAGATCGCGCCATTGCACTCCAGCTTGGGGCAAAAGAGTGAGACTCTGTCTCAAAAAAAAAAAAAAAAGTTGGCTTTTTTTCACGAGTACAATGGCAGTGCTGGAGCTTCAGATCTAGGGAGAAAGATTCTCCTTGCCATGGACCCACCATCCAAATCAGAACCCTGGCTTGTTCAGAGGCCACTAAGAACAAGCACCAGTCCCAACCTCATGTCTTCCACAGGAAAGGGGAGAGAATGTATAAGGACTTGGAGTCACACTATTTTCCTATTAATACAATGCACATGAAAGGGCAGAAGGGATCTAAGCTCCTAAACACCCCGGCCCTGTGCACAGGCACTTCTGGGCCAAGGATGGGAGAGACAGAGAAAGAAAAATGGGACACTGTTCTTCCCTGCTCCGGGGTTCCCTGTGCTCTGGACACTACAGGTCAGTGGGTCTCGAATTCTTTTTTTTTTTTTTTTTTTTTTGAGACAGAATCTCGCTCTGTCACCCAGGCTGGAGTGCAGTGGCACGATCTCTGCTCACTGCAACCTCTGCCACCCAGGCTCAAGCGATTCTAATGCCTCAGCTTCTAGGAGTAGCTGGAACTATAGGTATACGTCATTATACCTGGCTAAATTTTTGTGTATTTTTTGTAGCGACAGGGTTTCACCACGTTGGCCAGGCTGGTATCAAACTCCTGGCCTCAAGTGATCCATCTGCCTCAACCTCCAAAAGTGCTGGGATTACAGGTGTGAGCCACCTGTAATTGTTTTTTTTTTTTTTTTTTTGAGATAGAGTCTCACTGTTGCCCAGGCTAAAGCAGTGGTGCAATCACGGTTCACTGCAGCCTTGACCTCCCAGGCTCAAGCGATCCTTCTATTTCAGCCTCCAGTCAAACTCTTTTTCACCAGAATCACCCAGGGCCTTTAGAAAATACCCTGACCAACTGAATTAGAATCTCTAGAGGTGGAGTCCAGAAATCAGTATTTTAAAAATAAGTTCCCAGTGATTTTAAGCAGTTGATCGAAGCACAAGAGCTACGGTTGATATAGGAAGGAGGGAGAAATCTAAGAGACAGAAAGGCACCCCCGATCAGTGCTGTGCACAACTCATAAGTGTGCACGTGTAAGTCCATGAATGTGGGAGGGGTCTTCAGCTTCACTCAGCAACTGGAGCCTTCCCCAAGACACTAGATGCTGCTGCAATTCCTCCCCCTAACCTCCCTTCGAAAGTTTCACCTTTCTCTCCTCTAAACCACGAAGTCACCCACTTCATATGTTTTGTCCTTCCTAGTAAAAGGATGAGCAATTCCAGCTGATGAGTGTCTCTTGTGCTTCCTGTTTGCTTTAGAGACTTCCTCTAGCTGAGAGTCCTGGCACAGCCTGGAGAGCAAGCTGATTAGGGAAACCAATCAGACTGTTGACTGGGGGGGGGGGGGGGGGGGGGGTGTAGAGACTAGCTCACTCAAGGTTAGCCGGGTGGCCTGAGAACCAAGTGACCCCGCCCAGGGTCCCCTGGAGGTGCTTCTGACCAGTGACTCTTCAGCTACATTTTACCCCGGAAAAAGGCATTCCTGAATATTTAAACAAGAGTCCAACAAAACAAAACAAAACAAAACAAAACAAAACAAAACAAAACCAAAAAAACAACGGCAGAAAGGAGTTGTTAAAGAAAAGGGAGCAAGGGACACAGGAGGAGGTAACTCGGTTCAAAGGCTAAAGTGGAAGACATTTGATTTAAAAGCCAACTGGAGCCAGGGCTTTGCAAATGCTTCCGAGGCTCCGATTAGTTGGGGAGATGATTTACCCATAGGCTCAATAACACAGCTCTTCCTCAAAAGGGAAAACCACTGCCAGCACACAGAAACAGAGGACAGACTCACAGCAGGACTATCCAGGCTTCTAGCTGGTTGCAGACCCAGAGGAAAGAAGAATCTGAAGCAACGCCAGCCACGATCCACATGAGGTACCCACACACCTTCCCCAGCGTAGCTAGCAGGTTAGGACTTGGGAGGCTGAGCCGGGTTTGGTTCAAGCTCCACTCCACCGTTTATTAGCCGTGTGACCTTGGCCAAGTCACACAAGTGATCATTATCAGCTTCAGTTCCTTATCTAAAAATGGGCATTCTTTAATACTAATTGCATGGGGTAGTTCAGATCAAGTGAAACAATTCACCACAGTATCAGGTTGAAGGTGAGCTTTCAACAAGTGGCAGGTTTATTACTCTAGAGGCTAGAATTGGCAGTCAGAGCCCAAAAGGGCCTTAAAGACCCCATCCTACTGTTGACAATTAAAGAAAAAAAATGAAGGTGAGGGGAAGTGACCTGCCTAGGGTCACACAGCCAGCTGGTGGCAGAGCCCAAGCCTGCCCAAGACTCATAACTCAAGCAAGGCTCTCCTATTAGAGATAGAAAGAAAAACCCCAGAATATTAACAATCTCATTACCATAACCCCTGTTACTAAAAATAACAGGGACTGCGACCTTCTATGCATGTTTTTAAAAAATGTAGCTTTTAGCTAGGGAAAAATGAGTTTCTATCAAACTGAAAAAAGCACACTGCTGCCAGGCGAGGTGGCTCATGCCTGTAATCCCAGCACTTTGGGAGGCCGAGGTGGGTGGATCACCAGAGGTCAGGAGTTGGAGACCAGCCTGTCCAACCTGGTGAAACCCCGACTCTACTAAAAATACAAAAATTAGCTGGGCGTGGTGGCTGGCACCTGTAATCCCAGCTACTTGGGAGGCTGAGGCAGGAGAATCACTTGATCCAAGAGGCAGAGGTTGTGGTGAGCCAAGATCGCACCATTGCACTCCAGCCTGGACAACAGAGCGAGACACCGCCTCAAAAAAAAAAAAAAAAAAAAAAAAAAAAAAGCACACTGCTGGATGGAAGAGTTTTATATCTTGATTTGAGAGGTAAATATATGAGTGTATAATCATATAAAAACCCATCGAGCTGTATTTACAATTTGTAAACTATTAAAGTCACATGTCAATAAAAAGGTAAAAAAATGCTGCTGGTATAGAATTTTGCATATAATCATGAAAAATTAAAGCTTGAAAACGATATGAATGCAATCTAGCTCCTCTGTATATAAAATATTTTCTGCCTCTTTAGTATGAAGAAAATAATATTAAAGACAATCAAGGGCTGGGCACGGTGGCTCACGCCTATAATCCCAGCGCTTTGGGAGGCTGAGGTGGGTGGATCATGAGGTCAAGAGATCGAGACCATCCCGGCCAACATGGTGAAACCCCGTCTCTACTAAAAATACAAAAATTAGCTGGGCGTGGTGGCGCCTACCTGTAGTCCCAGCTATTCGGGAGGCTGAGGCAGGAGAATTGCCTGAACCCGGGAGGCGGAGGTTGCAGTGAGTCGAGATCGTGCCACTGCACTCCAGCCTGGTGACTGAGCGAGACTCTGTCTCAAAAAAAAGGACAATAAAAAACATGATACCTGAATCGGAAAAGACCAAAGGAGAACAAAGATACCCAAATGTTAAACACAAATAAGGTGCAAGACAATGGGATTCCTCATAAAAAATAAGATTCCTGCATATATATTAAGGATGTATTTAGTGTTTGGGCTTAACTGTGGGCTAAAGGATTTTCAACTGGTTTAAAGCTTCACAATAATAAAGAGAAACTGATATTTATGTCTTTTCGATGGGGAGAAAGAGGTTATAACAGTATGATATTCTGCACTCCCCAGCTAGTCCAGAGTATATCTGCAGAAGAAAGGGGGGTTTAGGGGTTGGGGGACGGAATCAAAGAGAAGGGTGTCCTCTGTGTGACCAGGACTATGGAACTGCTTCACACAGGGCCCGTGTCTTACCTAAGAGTCTAACAGGGGAAGCTTGGCCCTGGCCCTGGAAGCCAGAAGCTTAAGAGCCCAGGGTGAGATCTAGCCGAATCCCAATGGGGGGTGTTGGAACAGGGTGGGCTCCACCTCCCACCTTCAGGAGGTCCAGCTCTTAAACCTAGACTTGGGGGAGGCAGCAGTAGGGAGGAAGGTGCTGCCTTTCCACAGCCACAGGAAGATGACCCTTTTTCCAGGGGAAAGGGAAGTAAATCATCCCAGAGGGGCACTCAAGGTGAGCTGGGTCCCCTACCACGGGGAAAGCACCCCCCCAGCTCCCTTAACTGGGATTGGTTTCATTTCATTCTTTTCTCAATAAGATTTCTGAGGCTTAGTGCCTAGACTTCCACACCACAATCAGGCCCTCATGGGATCCACCAGAGCCCCAAGTGCAGCCACCAGCTCCACCAATACCTGCAAAAGGGGCCAGCGTGCAGGGGCGTCAAGAGGCTTAAAGCCTGGATACGCATTACCAAGTGATCTTTAATAAACACTGTGCAGACTGAGCCTGGGACTTTGCCGAAGTCAGCCAGGACAGAGCACAACTGGCTCTTGCAGCCCTTTCCCTTGTGTGGGAAGTCTTGTATCACTCAGGACAGATGCCAAGCTCACTCAGGTGGAAGACACCCCTGAGGGACAGACCCTTAGCTTTCCAGGACTCTACCCCAGCAGAACACCATGAAATCCTTCCCTGATCCCTGAGCTGTCTTCCCAGCTCTCAATGACAGATGGGTTCTCTGGAGAGGCTCAGAGAGGAGCAGTCAGGGCTGGATGGAAACCTCCAGCATCCACTCCGTCTTTCTGCAACCACAGGGAGGAAGACTACTGGGGTGGGAGGACATCTCCATGGATCTGCTGGCACAGCTTGGCCAGTGTGGTCGGCCAGTGCTGTCCACAGAAGGGCCCCAGGCTTCATGGGCAGCTCAACAATTCTCAGTCATTGGCCCTACTGGCCAACAGAGGAGACAGGTAGCAAGGAAGGCCCACAGACAAGGCACTGCCTGCAGCTGCACCAGGCAAGGCTCTCGGCCAGCCTACCGATTCCAAAAGGCACCAGGGGGGCCAGGCCCTAACGCTGACATTCCTGAGAGACTGTTCTCCCTAAGAGGGCCCAGTGTCTAACAGCACACCTCAGTCAGCAAGGTTGTGGCAGATTATTATTATTTTTTTTTTTTTTTGAGACGGAGTCTCGCTCTGTTACCCAGGCTGGAGTGCAGTGGCGCGATCTCAGCTCACTGCAACCTCCAGCTCCCAGGTTCAAGCAATTCTGCCTCAGCCTCCCGAGTAGCTAGGACTACATACGCGTGCCACCACATCTGGCTAATTTTTTGTATTTTTTAGTAGAGGTGAGGTTTCACCATGTTAGCCAGGATGGTCTCGATTTCCTGACCTTGTGATCCAGGCTGTGCCAGATTCTCTACTCCTGTCTAGGGCTGCTCTCTCAAGCCTCAAGCAAAAGCTCAACTTAGAATCTTTCTGCAGCCCAGAACCACACACATGTCCCAGCCACAGGGCTTGGTAGGGATGATAACATGGCTGTATGGTGGCTCACACGCCATCAGTCAGTTCTTCACCTGCCAATGCCAGGTGGGATGCTAGGAAGAGTGCCATCCAAGGCAAAGGTTCTTCTGGCTCCAGCCTGCCCTGCCGCTGTCCTGGAATAGGGCATGAGTCAAATGGAAGCCAGTCAGGACAGACAGATGCAGGATTCCTGTTGATCCACAATCCTCACAACTATCCTGTATTTCATTTGCTCAGGCAGTTACTATTTAGCTAGGACATTTCTCACTGGAATCTCATCAATGCAGGGCCCATCTTCCCGCCATATCAAAAGGGGCTCTGCAGGGGTCAGAAGCACCAGCCGGGACAGCTGCCACTTCTGCTGCTGCCCTAGGCCCAGAAAGACTCCAAAAACCTCTGTTGAAAGTCAGGATCAGAAGCAGCACCTGTTCATCCAGCCACTCACACCAGTGGACACCTCTCCAAAACCCTTCCCGCCCTTACAAATAACAGAAAACAAAAGAAAGCCAGTTTAAATCACTGCCCCCTTGTTTTGCCTTCAGCTCCTAAACAGAGAGCAGAGGTCATGTTTGAGAGGAAAGTGGGGGAAAAGAGAACCAGCAAGCCAAATGCCTCCTGTTCAGACACCACACACACCGTGGTCAGAGGCTATGCAACCAACAAGAAAAAAGTCACAGTTCTCGGTGGGAGACCTGAGGGATGATGGCTATTCTCAGAAGCCTGGGCACCAAAGAACAATATTTTAGAATATATATATATATATATTTTTTTTTTTTTTTTTTCTCTGAGATGGAGTCTTGCTCTGTCGCCCAGGCTGGAGTGCAGTGGCACAATCTGGGCTCACTACAACCTCCGCCTCCTGGGTTCAAGCGATTCTCCTGCTTCAGCCTCCTGAGTAGCTGGGATTCCAGGTGTGTACCACCATACCCGGCTTGTATTTTTGTATTTTTAGTAGAGATGAGGTTTCACCATGTTGGCCAGGCTGGTCTCGAACTCCTAACCTCAAGTGATCTGCTTGCTTCAGCCTCCCAAAGTGTTGGGATTACAGGCATGAGCCACTGCACCCAGCTCTTTTTCTATATATATTTTTGAGACAGGGTCTTGTTCTGCTCCCCAGGTTGGAGTGCAGTGACACAATCATAGCTTACTGCTACCTTGACTTCCTGGGCTCAAGCAATCCTCCTACCTCAGCCTCCCGAGTAGCTAGGACTACAGGCGCATGCCACCATGCCCAGCTAATTTTTCTATTTTTTGTAGAGATGGGGTTTCGCCATGTTGCCCAGGCTGGTCTCAGACTCCTGGGCTCAAGTGATCCACCTGCTTCAGCCTCCCAAAGTGCTGCGATTACAGGCATGAGCCACTGTGTCTGGCATCTTTCTTAATTTTTGCTGAACAAACTGTAGAGTGGTGCCCAGTGAAGAAATCAAGCAATGAATAGGTCTAAACAAGATTCAATGAGTGAATCACACTTCTGCTTCCATGGCCCCAAATGTTCGTAAGACTAGTGTAGGTGGCAAGGGGTTGGAGAACTTGGGGGACTGAGGGTTGTGAGTGAGAAAGCAAGAGAAATTAAAGGCACTGTTGCAGATGAAAACAACCACATTACAAAATTCTCAAAGGCTGGACAATGGGTTTCCTTTGTGTTAACAGCACATAACAGCAAGCCTGACCCATAGTAGGTGGGCACAGATACGGTGAACTGCACATAGGAGAGGTACTGCCTGCTTACACGTGGCAAGTGAACGGGAGAAGTTGAGGGCTTAAATCCGCATTCATCTGCCAGACGGCTCAGGTCCCCTAACAGAGCCACAGAGCAGCTGAGGAGCTGCCTCACTTCCCTAGGGAGGACTTCCTCCATCCCTACTGCACAGGGCTTAAGAGCACAAGTGCTGGAGTCAGACAACTTGAACTTCAGTTCAAGTTCTGGAGGCACCACTTACTAGGGTGGCCTGGTGTTGTCACTGAACCCATTTCCTCACATGTAAAATGGAGAGACCAGTACCACCTGTCTCCAGGACTGCCAGGAAGATGATGCATGTGAGACTGTCAGCAAAGGGCCTGGCATGGGGAAGCATTCAGTACATGTTCTGCAGCAGGGAAGCCCCTGCGCCTTCACTTCCCTGTGAAGGAGGCGGACTCCTCACTTCATCTTTCAGACAACATTCACACGTTCCTCTTACCTCCAGTTTCCCGGGACTCCATTCTTCAGCATCTCTCATTTGGAGAGAATGTTGAAGAGGACGTCTTTCCCCAGTTTCCTAGAAGATACTCAGTGTCCTGTCAACAACCCCAATCTTTTTTTTTTTTTTTTTTTGAGCCGGAGTCTTGCTCTGTCACCCAGGCTGGAGTGCAGTGGCACGATCTCGGCTCACTGCAACCTCTGCCTCCCGGGTTCACGCCATTCTCCTGCCTCAGCCTCTCCGAGTAGCTGGGACTACAGGCGCCTGCCACCACGCCCGGCTAATTTTTTGTATTTTTAGTAGAGACGGGGTTTCACCATGGTCTCGATCTCCTGACCTCGTGATCCGCCCGCCTCGGCCTCCCAAAGTGCTGGGATTACAAGCGTGAGCCACCGCGCCCGGCCAACAACCCCAATCTTGTATCCTCTGGAGACTAGCTCCCAAAACCACAAAAATGGAGGGGAGAAACCATCACCATCCAATAAATCTGCATGGGGTGAAGGCCCCAACCATGCAAACCATAACCTCTTAAAAAAAAAAAAAAAGCCCCATTAACACAAAGCATCTTGGTTTTTTTTGGTAGAGATGGGGTTTCATCATGTTGCCCAGGCTGATCTCAAACTCCTGCGCTCAAGCAATGCCCCCGCCTTGGCCTCCCAAAGTACTGAGATTACAGGCATGAGCCACCGCGCCCAGCCCACAAAGCATCTTCAAGCCCAAATGCTCTTCCTTCCATCTCAAAGCCTCTTTCAGGAAAGGGAAGAAGCAGTTCAGTTGTGGAGAGGGGGAGGGGACAGGAATAGAGCAGCTGACAAAGAAAGCAGAGTTCCTTTTAAAAACCAGGCTGTAAATGCTAGAGGTTTGGAAACTGGCGTCATTAATCACCATGCTGTCGAGCAGCTCAGAGAGCAATCTGATGTCTAGGAGAGCAGCCAGGGTTAGGGAGGCCACCCACACCCTCCTCCACGCCTGGGATGCCTCTGACAGCCACCTGAAGGGGACATACATGGAGCTATGAATAGAAGGCAAGAGGCTTGTAAACCAACTCCTGTTAAGATCCCAAGTTAGTGTTTCCAGCAGGGCTCAAGTTACACATTTTCAGAGAGATGACAGTACAACGGAAGGATTTCAGCTGTTCAATGATTCAGGATCATTGCACAAAGTGACAGCCTACCCTGAGCCCACCAACAGCCACAAACTGTCCCATGGGGGCAGTCCATTTTGGAAGGGCAGCAAAAGACACTGACTGGCCCGGACCATGTGGAATCTCTTACAAGACCCAGAGTCCAGGAAGGTTTAGCTGGAGAACTTAGCACCTGAAATAGAGAACGATTATATACACATACCTCATCTTCCCAACTCCATAGGTAAATTCCAAAGGAAAGACCAAAGCAGACCATTTTTTGGATCAGTCATAGCAACAGGCAGGGGTAAGAGCAGTATGAATGCGTGAGTAGAAGAACAACAGCCAGCTACTGGGATTAACTCCCAGGACTGCAGTTGATTCTCGCGGGGTAGATTTCCCAGGTCCACCTCTACCTTTCCCAACTCCAGGGTCTTCAGTAACTATGACTAAACATCAAGAGAAGAAATAACTCAAGGCATCCACATCACTCTATGTCAACATAGCTGAGAGAAAACATTTGCTAAAAAGGCAGTGGCCTTGGAGAGCCAGCTGAATCTACGACTCCAGCACGAAATACACAAAGTAAGCCTGGGGCCGGGCGCGGTGGCTCATGCCTGTAACCCCAGCACTTTGGAAGGCCGAGGCAAGTGGATCACTTGAGGTCAGGAGTTCAAAACCAGCCTGGCCAACATGGGGAAACCTCGTCTCTACTAAAAATACAAAAATTAGCCAGAAATGGTAGCGTGCACCTGTAATCCCAGCTACTCAGGAGGTTGAGGACAAGAATTGCATGAATCTGGGAGGCAGAGGCTGCAGTGAGCCGAGATCGTGAGGCTGCACTCCAGCCTGGGGGACAGAGTCTGTCTCCAAAAATCTGGCAGTGCCAAAAAGTAAAGAAGTAACCAAAAAATAAAAACAAAAATCCTCACAATGACTGAGCAGGTCAAAGGAGGCTAAAAGAGCAACCAATGGGCAAAGCTGAAACATTTTGGGCAATAAAACAAAGTAACATTGGATTATTTATGTATTTATTTTTGAGACAAAGTCTCACTCTGTTGCCTAGGCTGGGGTGCAGTGGCAGGATCTCCGCTCACTGCAACCTCCACCTCCCTGCTTCAAACCATTCTCCTGCCTCAGGTACCAGAGTAGCTAGGATTATAAGCATGCACTATCATACCCAGCTAATTTTTGTATTTTTAGTAGAGATAGGGTTTCACCATGTTGGCTAGGCTGGTCTCAAACTCTTGGCCTCAGGTGATACGCCCATCTTGGCTTCCCCAAGTGCTGGGAATACAAACGTGAGCCACTGTGCCCAGCCTTATCGCTGGATTATAAACCAAAGTGTAAAATAAATATCCTGGAGTCCATACTGATATAAATAATTGAACAAATAAATGGGGGAGAATAGGCCGGGCGCAGTGGCTCACGCCTGTAATCCCAGCACTTTGGGAGGCTGAGGCAGGTAGATCACCTGAGGCCTGGAGCTCAAGACCAACCTGGCCAACATGGTGAAACCCCGTCTCTACTAATAATACAAAACTTAGCCGGGCATGGTGGCATGTGCCTGTAATCCCAGCTACTCGGGAGGCTGAGGCAGGAGAATCACTTGAACCCAGGAGGTGGAGGTTGCAGTGAGCCAAGATTGCGCCATTGCGCTCTAGCCTGGGCGACAAGAGCAAAACTCATCTCCAAAAAATAAATAAATAAAAATAAATGGGGGGAAAATAGATAAGTCTCTTGTATAGAAGAATTTAATAATTCAGCAGGGCGCGGTGGCTCACGCCTGTAACCCCAGCACTTTGGGAGGCTGAGACGGGTGGATCACGAGGTCAGGAACTTGAGACCATCCTGGCTAACATGGTAAAACCCCATCTCAGGGCAGGCATGGTGGCTCACACCTGTAATCCCAGCACTTTGGGTGGCCGAGGTGGGTGGATCATGAGGTCAGGAGATCGAGATCATCCTGCCTAACAAGGTGAAACCCCGTCTCTACTAAAAATACAAAAATTAGCCGGGCGTGGTGGCAAGCGCCTGTAGTCCCAGCTGTGCAGGAGGCTGAGGCAGGAGAATGGCGTGAACCCAGGAGGCAGAGCTTGCAGTGAGCCGAGATTGCACCACTGCACTCCAGCCTGGGCGACAGCACCAGACTCCGTCTCAAAAAAAAATAAATAAGAAACCCCATCTCTACTAAAAAAAATACAAAAAAATTAGCTGGGTGTGGTGGCGTGCGCCTATAGTCCCAGCTACTCGGGAGGCTGATGCAGGAGAATGGCGTGAACCTGGGAGGTGGAGCTTGCAGTGAGCCGAGATTGCGCCACTGCACTCCAGCCTGGGCGAGTGAGACTCCGTCTCAAAAAAAACAAAAAAACAAAACAACAACAAGAAAAAAAGAAAAAATAATTTAGTAACTCATGTAGCTACTCTGCCCTCAACAAGGGGAACGTGAACATAAGTCCCTGTTCCTTAGGTGTAGGCTACACATAGTGACTTTCTTCCAAAGGGTGCATGCAGCATGGAAAGGGGAAGGGGAGAACAACTTTACAGAGAAGCCTCACACACATCACCTCAGCCAAGTGATCATGGTTGACATCAGTCATGGAAAGGCTTGTGGATTGTATGTACCCTTGACATGATGTGATGAAATAGCACTTTACCTCTCTGGTCCTCCTTCCCAAAATTCGGCACAGTCTAATTATGAAAAAAGAAAATACTGGACATAGCCAGGTGTGGTAGCTCATGCATGTAATCCCACCACTTTGGGAAGCCGAGGTGAGCAGATCGCTTGAGCTCAGGAGTTTGAGACCAGCCTGGACATCACGGTGAAACCTTGTCTCTACAAAAATTAGCCAGGCGTGGTGGTGCATTTCTGTAGTCCCAGCTACTTGGGAGGCTGAGGAGAATGGCTTGAGCCGAAATTGCACCACTGCACTCCAGCCTGGGTGACAGAGCAAGACTGTCAAAAAGAGAAAAATACTGCACAAATCCCAGTTGAGAAGAGATTCTTTTTATTTTTTATTATTTTTTTTGAGACAGAGTCTCATTCTGTCCCCAGCCCAGGCTGGAGCACAGTGACACGATGTTGGCTCACTGCAACCTCCGCCTCCTGGTTCAAGCGATTCTCGTGCCTCAGCCTCCTGAGTAGCTGAGATTACAGGTGCGTACCACCATGCCTGGCTAATTTTTGTATTTTTAATAGAGATGAGGCTTCACCATGTTGGCCAGGCTGGTCTCGAACTCCAGACTTCAAGTGATCCACCCACCTCGGCCTTCCAAAGTGCTGGGATTACAGGCGTGAGTCACTGCGCCTGGCCGAGATCCTCTTTAGATGCTTGCCCAGCACTCCTCAAAACTGTCAAGGTCATCAAAAACAAGAAAAGTCTGAGAAACCGGCACAGCCAAGAGGAGCCTAAGGAGACAATGAATATAGGTAACATGGGATCCTGGAACAGCAAAAGGACATCAGGTAAAAATCTAAGGAAATCTGAATAAAGGATGGACTTTAATGTAAAATACATACTAACATAAGATGTTAACAGGGAAAACTACGTGTGGGGGATTGTGAGAAAACTCTGCACTATCTTCATAACTTTTCTAAAGTATTCTGAAAGAATAAGTTTATTAAGCCTCGGCAACATAGGGAGACCCCATCTCTACAAAAAAATTAAAAATTGGCCAGGCACAGTGGCTCACGCCTGTAATCCCAGCACTTTGAGAGGCCAAGGCAGGCACACCACAAGGTCAAGAGATCAAGACCATCCTGGTCAACATGGTGAAACCCCGTCTCTACTAAAAATATAAAAATTAGCTGGGCATGGTGGCGTGCGCCTGTAGTCCCAGCTACTCGGGAGGCTGAGGCAGGAGAATCACTTGAATCCAGGAGATGGAGGTTGCAGTGAGCCAAGATGGCATCACTGCACTCCAGCCTGGGCAAGAGAGCAAGACTCCGTCTCAAAAGAAAAAAAAAAAAGGGAGGCCGAGGCGGGCGGATCACGAGGTCAGGAGATCAAGACCATCCTGGTTAACATGGTGAAACTCTGCCTCTACTAAAAGTACAAAAAATTAGCTGGGCATGGTGGCGGGAGCCTGTAGTCCCAGCTACTCGAGAAGCTGAGGCAGGAGAATAGCGTGAACCCAGGAGCTTGCAGTGAGCCGAGACTGCGCCACTGCACTCCAGCCTGGGCAACAAGGCAAGACTCCGTCTCAAATAAAATAAAAAAAGAAAGAAAGAAAAAAAGACCAGCCTCAAGGTGAGTAGAGGATATCCAAGTACTGCAGGCACAGGACCAGGCAATGTTAAAGACCCCATCTGTGGAATACACGTGAGGGCTGCTCGTACCACTGGTCTGAACAGCTGCTGCCACCACTTTCTTAAGCCACCTTCACTCAGGAACGAGCCTTGTTCAGACATGCAGAACAGCATCCACAGGCAGAGTGAAATTTGCTTCCACTGATCCTTGCTAAGTACTGGTCCGGGGTTGGTGCTGCCTTACCACACACAACTGCAGAAGCACGGTCGTTCTGTCCTGCCATCAGATACACACACGGCAGAAGCCGGCCAGCTGGACTGTGGCTAGTCAGGGCCACGCCCTCATTGTCCCATTAAACCCTTCACCAGAAATGGAGATTTGGAGAGTCTTAACTTCTGGCAACTGAGTTTGTGACCTGCTTCCCATCATCTGTACTGTAACATTTATTCTCTTGACCTGTTTGCTCTCCCATTTGTCTGTGAGCAACTTTCTAGGGGATGGACCAAAGATATGGCTCAAGCTGTGGGATCAGATGGATTTAAGTTTGAATCACAGGTTCATGACATCCAAAGTGTGTGAAGAAAGGAAGTGTGTGTTAAAAGAAGTGGGCGAGGGCCAGGCATGGTGGCTCACCCTGTAATCCCAGCACTTTGGAAGGCCGAGGCGGGTGGATCACCTGAGTTCGGGAGTTCAAGACCAGCCTGACCAACATGGAGAAACCCCATCTCTACTAAAAATACAAAAAAATTAGCCAGCCTTGGTGGCACATGCCTGTAATCACAGCTACTCCGGAGGCTGAGGCAGGACAATCTCTTTAACTTGGGAGGCAGAGGTTGTGGTGAGCTGAGATTGCGCCATTGCACTCTAGCCTGGGCAACAAGAGCAAAACTCTGTCCCAAAAAAAAAAAAAAAAAAAAAGAAGTGGGCGAGGCTGGGCACAGTGGCTCATGCCTGTAATCCCAGCACTGGGAGGCCGAGGCAGGCAGATCATGAGGTCAGGAGTTTGAGATCAGCCTGGCCAACATGGTGAAACCCGTCTCTACTAAAAATACAAAACTAGATGGGCGTGGTGGTGCACACCTGTAATCCCAGCTACTAGGGAGGCTGAAGCAGGAGAATCACTTGAACCCAGGAGGCAGAGGTTACAGTGAGCAAGATCGTACCATTGCACTCCAGCCTGGGTGAGAGGGCAAAACTCCATCTCAAAAAAAAAAGAAGTGGGCAGGTGTTTGGTGTTTGCTTTAAGGGCAGGTTTGAATGTCTGCCCTCTCCTTTAACAACTTCAGTAGGGGCCTACTATGCTGAGTACCATGCCAGGTCCTAAACACACAAAGATCAAACAGGACCCGATCTGTGCCCCTAAAGGGCTCACCCACCAGAGAACGAGGCAAATAAGGAACAATGAGATAGCAGTTGAGAAGACAGCCCATGTAGGAGACAAGCCCTCAGCCCATTTGGGGCAAGGGAAGGCTACACAGAGGAAGTGGCATTCAAACTGAGCTTTGAGAGAAAAGTAGGGAGATGCAGTTTCCAGGCATGTGAGGTGGAGAAGAGCCTTCTAGGCAAAGTGAACAGTAGGCATTTAGCCCAGAGATGGGTCAAGGAGAGGCTGCATTGAATAGCGATAAGAGCACACCCCTTCTCTGCCATTACTACATAGCCCCCCACTCTAACATGGGGATTAAACACGGAACCTACCTCCTAGGGTTGTCGGAGGATTAAAGGAGTCACACACATAGGGCTCACAAGAGTGCCTGGCACATGGCAAAAGTAAAAGTTTAGCTTTTATTTGTATTACTATTCTTATACATAGAGAATGGGGCTATTTAATTGGAAAAGTAATCTCTTACAATACCAAGCTATTAATGCAGAGGACGCCAAAAATATTCCAATTCTCCTCTGCCAAGGTTGTTGAAAGCATGATTACCTGGATTTTGGCACGTCCTAGTTTATAAATTCTACCTAAAAAAGTGCTTCTCAAACAGCCCCAACATATGTACCCTTCACTCAAGTCAGGGGAGAGGAAACTCCCAGAAATCTGGGAGTTGAACCCAAAGCAGCTGGCTACAACCAAAATACTGTCTTTGGCCAGGTGCAGTGGCTCACGCCTATAATCCTAGCACTTTGGGAGGCCGAAGTAGGAGGATCACTTGAGCCCAGGAGTTCTGAGACCAGCCTGGGCAACATGGCAAAACTCTGTCTCTCCTAAAAATACAAAAACTAGCCGGGCATGGTGGTACATGCCTATAGTCCCAGCTACTCAGGAGGCTGAGGTGGGAGGATCACCTGGGTCCAGGAGGTCAAGGCCGAAGTAAGCCGTGATCGTACCACCACACTCCAGCCTGGGTGAGAGAGGCCCTGTCTCAAAAATAAATAAATAAATTAATTAATTAATTAAAGTTTCCTGTGTTAGCTTCAATTCATGCAAACTTTGCATTCTAATCTATAATAGTTACAGGACTGTTTTAATATTAAAACGCTTACAACTGAGTAAAACTGAAGTGGCACAGCATTCTCTTCTGTAAAATGGGAATACAACCCACATCAATTCTGTTCAATGTCTACGAAATGAGACAATTTGTGAAACCATCAAGCAATGTGCATCCCAGCAGACATTTTGTTTTTGTTTTAGACATGGGGTCTCATTATGTTGCCCAGGCTGGTTTTTTTTTTTTTTTTGAGATAGAGTCTTGGTCTGTTGCCCAGGCTGGAGAGCAGTGGTGCAATCTCGGCTCACTGCAACGTCCACCTCCCAGGTTGAAGTGCCTCCCAGGTTCCTGCCTCAGCCTCCCAAGTAGCTGGGATTACAGGCATGTGCCACCATGCCTGACTAATTTTGGTATTTTTAGTGGAGGTGGGGTTTCACCATGTTGGCCAGGCTGATCTCGAACTCCTGACTTCAGGTGATCTGCCAGCCTCAGCCTTCCAAAGTGCTAGGATTACAGGCGTGATCCACCATACCTGGCCCAAAAGCTGGTCTTGAACTCCTGGGATCAAGTGATCCTCCCGAAGTGCTGGGATTATAGGCATGAGCCACTGTGCCCAGCCCCAGCATATGTTTGGTACACATGTTGAATCAGAATCAGTGTTGAGGCCGGGCACAATTACCTGAGGTCAGGAGATCAAGACCAGCCTGGCCAACATGGAGAAATCCTGTCTCTACTAAAAATACAAAAATTAGCTGGGCATGGTGGCACACACCTGTAATCCCAGCTACTCAGGAGGCTGAGGCAGGAGAATCGCTTGAGCCCGGGAGACAGAGGTTGCAGTGAGCCAAGATCACGCCATTGCACTCCAGCCTAGGAGACAAGAGTGAAACTCCATCTCAAAAAAAAAAAAAAAAAAAAAAAAAAAATCAGCTGGACATGGTGGCTCATGCTTGTAATCCCAGCACTTTGGGAAGCCGATGAGGCAGGCAGATCACCTCACCTGAGGTCAGGAGTTTGAGACCAGCCTGGCCAACACGGTCAAACCCCGTCTCTACAAAAATACAAAAAAAAAATTAGCCGGGCATGATGGTGGGTGCCTATAATCCCAGCTACTCAGGAGGCTGAGGCAGGAGAATCACTTGAACCCGGGAGGCGGAGGTTGCAGTGAGCCTGGGCAACAGAATGAGAATGAGACTGTCTCAAAAAAAAAAAAAAAAAAAAAAAAAAGAACCTTCAAACCCCTACCTACCCATCAGAGGCAACTGCTATTTTGTGGGCATCCAGTCTGCCTGCACTGGACTAGCTCCTTTCTTTGTTTCTAATTCTGCAAGGTATTTCGCATCCCCATTTTAACCAGAAGAAACACAGGCTCAGCGAAGTCAAGTAATAAGCCCAGGGTCACACAACTGGTAAGTGGGGGAATCAGGATGAGAACTCAGGTCCAACTGCCTTGGAAGTTCTAGTGCCTTCCACCCGACCACACTGCCTGTTTACTGGGCAAGGGTTAGAAGTAGAAGGTCTGGCCAGGCGCAGTGGTTCACGCCTGTAATCCCAGCACTTTGGGAGGCCAAGGCAGGCGGATCACGAGGTCAGGAGATTGAGACCATCCTGGCTAACACGGCAGAACCCCGTCTCTACTAAAAATACAAAAAAATTAGCCAGACATGGTGGCGGGCACCTGTAGTCCCAACTACTCTGGAGGCTGAAGTAGGAGAATGGCATGAACCCGGGAGGTGGAGCTTGCAGTGAGCCGAGATCACACCACTGCACTCCAGCCTGGGCGACAGAGCGAGACTCCGAATCAAAAAAAAAAAAAAAAAAAAAAAAAAGAACTAAGAAGTACTTGCTTGGTGGGGCTGAATTTAAATATATGATCTTGCTCTGTTTCCATGTAAATTCTAGTGACAGGAGCTCCTAGTGGCAAGCCACATTCTTCCCACTTGCAAGCAGCAGGCAGCACCACAGGGGAAACAGAGGACTAACCAGAGGCCCGCTCTGCTGCTTCCCCCTTTACCCTGCCCAGTGGGACCCCTGAGTTCACTCACTTTAACTTTCATTTTCTAGCCATTAGGACTTTCAGGTTCCCAAAAAAATTAATGACATGTATATGTCAGCAAACGCTCAGGCCCTGAAGAGTACTGACTTGGGCTCCTAACTGTCTTGGTCCTCAGAGGCAGAGGTGCAAGGGGTCAAGAGAGAAGACAGGAGGTAGGGTAGACGCAGGGGAAGAAAACAAAAACAGAGCAGCACCAGTGATGAGGAGGGCTAAAGAGTTAAGAGTCTGCCCTTGTGCCGAGGCGCGCTCACCCTGCATGTTCATTCATTTAACAAACAAACCAGGCCGAAGGAGGACCCACTGTTAGAAGATCAGGTCACATCTGACCCCAAATCCAAGCCCCAGCTCTACCACTTTCTAAATGTATGATCTTGGGCAAACTACTTAAGTTCCTTCTGCATCCCTTCTAAAGCAGGGACACATACTTGCCTTATCTTACTCAAAAAAAAAAAAAAAAAAGGAATAATAAAAATTAAAAACAAAGTGGGGAAACAAGCCCCACTATTTCCCAGGGCACCTATGAGGAATAGAAAATAATTTTGCAACCTTAAAATTTTTAAAAATTAGTGTTACTGCCCCTCTACAGTTTAACAGCTAATTGTGAGAGGCAAGAGGGCAGGAGAGGAACAGCATCAGAAAGGAGGGGTTCTGTCGCACACGGAGCCATCGCTCTTTCTGCCAGGCAGAGTCAGACCTCTGCTTGGACTCTATAATTTCTGGGTGCCAGAAGTGGCTGCATAACGACCCAAAGCACTGGGGCCTTCCTCGTCTCTCTAAATGGCAGAGCTTCCCCTTCAAAGTTGTTTCAGGTTGGGTGCAGTGGCTCATGCCTGTAATCCTAGCACTTTGGGAGGCTGAGGTGGGTGGATCACCTGAGGTCAGGAGTTCGAGACCAGCCTGGCCAACATGGTGAAACCCCGTCTCTACTAAAAATACAAAAATTAGCTGGGCATGGTGGCGCTTGCCTGTAATCTCAGCTACTCAGGAGGCTGAGGCAGGAGAATCCCTTGATCTCAGGAGGCGGAGGCTGCAGTGAGCCAAGATTGCACCACCACTGCACTCCAGCCTGGGTGACAAAACAAGGCTCCGTCTCAAAAAAAAAAAAAAAAAAGTCTTCAGAGTCAGAGCTGGGAGAGCATGTCCAGACAAAGAAATGAAGGTCTCCTCAGAAGGCTGGTTGGCCTCATCCCAGCACTCCTGAAGAGTGACAAACTGCGGTCTACTCCTGAAGACGTTAAGTCTGGTCAGAGACCAATGGCCAATGAGCAGTCAGGCCTCTCTGGCCCTGCCCCTCAGATGCCCAGGCTGACCAGATCAGAGAAACTAGGTTGGCTGAAGAAGTCTCCAATGAGCCCCAAAGGAACCCACACAGATACAGAGCCTGTGATCCAGCTGTTGACCCTAATAAGGAAGGCTTCTTCTGTTGTCCGATAAAAAGTGAAATAAGTAGGCCGGGCACGGTGGCACACGCCTGTAATCCCAACACTTTGGGAGGCTGAGGCGGGTGGATCACCTGAAGTCAGGAGTTCGAGACCAGCCTGGCCAACATGATGAAACCCTGTCTCTACTAAAAATACAAAAATTAGCCGGGTGTGGTGGCAGGCGCCTGTTAATCCCAGCTACTCGGGAGGCTGAGGCAGGAGAACTGCTTGAACCCAGGAGGCAGAGGTTGCAGTGAGCCGAGATCACACCACTGCACTCCAGCCTGGGCGACAGAGCAAGACTCCATCTCAAAAAACAAAAAAGTGAAGTAAGTACATCCTAGGTCTACCCAAAAGACTGTAGGAATCAGATACTAGCCACTGCCCAGAAGCACTCAAACACACCTCAAGGCCACAAAAAACAGCACTTTTAAGTGGCACGCGAGGGTGGTACAGGTAGCCCAGAACACTGAAGAGCTACAGAAGTTCCCACAAACTGCACAGCTTTCCGTCCCTTCCTCCACTGTAGATAGCAAGGGTCAGTCATGGCCGCAGAGCCAGGCTACTCTTCGTTAAGGTACAGTCTCCGGCCTGTACTTTGGCCACATAACAATGCTTGGTGTGAGACAGCAGCTATTTCACACACCTAAGCCCCAAGCAACAGACAAGGATCATAGTCAATATGGTTGAGGGAACCTGCACTTTCTGGCATGTATGGGAATTCCTTGGGCTACAATTAAAAATCCAGAACTGCCATTGTGATCTTGACTTAGTCCTCAGTAATAAGTCCAAGCCCAGAAGGGACTGTAGACAGACCCTGGCATGGTGTGGACCTGTTGCTCAGGGAGGTGTATGTGTGTGTGTTTGGGAGTGGGAAAGAGATGGCCCTTCAATTCCAGACTCCTCATTTTGGGTGTTATTCTCCTCCCTATAGACACACGGACAGCAGTCCCAAGAAAAGCAGTCCCTTTGAGGCGGCTCGGAAACCACTCACGTGCTCTGGGAGGACAGAGCTGAGCCTGGAGCAAGGGGGGAGGGGAAAGAAGATAATGAATGGGCACATCCATCCAGATCTGTGATCTGTAGCGAGGATTGAGCAAACCTCAGCTAAATTCTTCAGAGGCAGGAAGAGAGAGACACTCAGAGAACAACATAACTAGAGGACAGGGCTGGGAGACAGAAGGGGCAAAGCAAGAAAACAGCTCATTGCTAGTAAGTGACCCAGACTTTAAACTCTGCTGAGGTCCTGGTTGGTTCTCTGGCTTGAGGAAAGAGAGGAAGTAAGGAGTTGCGGGAGCGCAAACACACTTCTGTGCGTGTGGAACGGTCTCACCCAGACGACCCCCCTCCCCCAGAGGAAATCGAGATATTCCTCTAGGGCTAGAGGGGACAACTGGTTTTGTGGGACAGGAGGAAGGAAAACGGCGACAGACAGCACTCCCTGTCACTTCTAAAAGAGAAGAGAGACAGGTTCCTTCACACCTAGCAAAGATCCTCCGATTCTGGAAGCAGGGGGAGCGGAACTTAGGGTACCTCTCTCCCACAACTGGAATGGACAGGCCAGAGGACAGTCATAGCGGTTTCCTTAAGGCTCACGAAAGGCAGGTAACCTAAAGAAAGAAGCTCCCCACCTCCTATGGCCCGACGCCTGGGGAACCCCTCAAGAGGGGGCTACGGGTCGGGGGAGGGGTCAGTATCCCCCTAAACTGGGGCTGGGCGGGAGGAAGGGCTACCCTGGAGATGCTTCAACGCAGGCGAGACACCAGGTCCTGCGACAAGCATACTCACGGCGGCTCCGGGACGGCGGCGTTACTTGGGGCCGGGGCTCGGACGGGATCCGCTTCTCTCCCCCCCGGCGGTGTCCCAGGCTCGGGCCTCCACTTCCGCCTTTCAGCCGCTCCGGATCCGGATCTCCACCTCCGCCCCGCCCCTCAATACTCCCAGGTGATTGACAGGGCAGACAGACCAATGGGAGACACTCTTGGCCGACCTACCCAGCGGCGCCGGTAGGAACGCGGGAGTGGCGGTAGGGAGCGCGCGAGGGATGGCGGGACTTGTAGTTCGCAGAGCTGGGAGGAGTCAGTGGCTGCCTGGGACTTGGGCTTAGGGTGGAGCCGGCTGACTGCGAGGCGGAGCCCGGCCGGAACTTTTTTTTTTTTGAGACGGAGTCTCACTCTGTAGCCCAGGCTGGAGTGTAGTGGTGCGATCTCGGCTCGCTGCAATCTCCGCCTCCCGGGTTCAAGCGATTCTCCTGCCTCAGCCTCCCGAGGAGCTGGGATTATAGGCACACACCACCACGCCCGACTAATTTTTGTATTTTTTAGTAGAGACGAGGTTTCGCCATGTTGGCCAGGCTGGTCTCGAACTCCTGACCTCAGGTGATCCGCCATCTTCGGCCTCTCAAAGTGCTGAGATTACAGGCCTGAGCCACCGCGCCCAGCCTACGGCCGGGAACTTTTTAAGGCTAAGCCTGTCATCCGCGTCACCGCCGGTTCCGGACGCCCCGAGGGAAGGCGGGTGGTGGAGCGTTGGAAGAGGGCAGAGGATTGTGTGTGCAGAATTGGGAAAGAAAAAATGTGGTGCGAATGAATATGCACGCGAGGCCTCAGTCCTGTGAACTCGCTGATCTGGAGAAGCCCCTGTCTGCACTTTCCGCCCGATTGCCAGGGGCGTCTGTGATGAGGAAGGTGAGGAAAGCGCTGCAGGAAGGGTTCTCTGCAGGATGCTGGGTGAGATCAAAGGGAGAGCTTCTGCCACCACCTCCTACTTGGTGTGTGCGGGGGGGCCGGCACAAAGACCATGTCTGCCTCTGCCTTCCCCTGCTCCTAGCCAGGGTCAGCTCTTATCTCTGACGCGGAATACAGAGCTGGACAACCTCTGCCTCGGCCCTCTCCATCCCTAAATAAAGACTAGAACCACCCCCACTCTGCACTCTCCCCACCTATGGATCAGGAATATTTGTTTCTTCTGCTCCTCTCAATATGGATTGGGCCCGCTCCTGATTCCTCCCACCCTTACCTCTCAACACAGACCAGTACCTCCTCTTCTTTTGCATCTCACCCTCCAGGGACACTACTGAAAACCTGTGTGGAATCAAAGCTCACCTGAGACAGCTGTGGCCATTGTGCCTATAACGCCAACACCAGGCATATCCTGGAGCCTCAGTTGGAGAATTTACCTGTCTTGGACAACCTGCTACAAAACTGTGCCCACATCTAGTTCCATCTGGTCACCAGGGCGTCTCTCTTTCTTACATCCGTAACACACAATCCCCCCTTCCGCGCCAGTGATCATGAGAAGTGAAAAGGAAGAGGGAAGAGAGGGCTTGTTGGGAGGACAGAGGGGATGGGGCAGAGTGGGATTCCTAGCAGGTTCTGGCTGGTGACAAGCTCTTCCCCCAGCCCCCTTGCCATACCCAGCTCTGGAACAGTTCCTTATACAGGAGGGATGGGTAGTCCCCTAGGCCCACCTTTCCAAGGCTGGAGGTGGGCCAAAGCCAGGACTCTGTCCTTCCCACATACTGTGTGCGTATATGGCTGTGACTGGGGTGCAGGGGAGAGAAGGGGGTATAATAGGCCCATAGTGACTAATTAAGTTTCTTCCTCATCCCTGAGGCCCCTGGTGGTGTGAATGTGGTGCCAGGTAGATTGGCTGGTGCCTCTGCCCTTCCTAGAGATAGCAGCTTGGCCCTGGGGTACAGCAAAGGTGAGGGTGGGGAGTGATTGCTGTGTTGGTCTTTCAAAGCCCTGGGGCTCTCAAGAGTAACCCCCAGAAACACCCAGAGCCAATAACTACAAAAATAAAGAGTTTATTTCCTATCCAAAAGTGAGCCCAGGGTGTTGGGTGGTAGAGGAAAGCTGGAGACCTGGGCGAGTTTTGGAGCAGTCCAGGCCCTGAGTGAGACCATGTTGTAATGGGGGAGAACAGGCTTGGCAGCGGTCTGGGGTCAGGGAAAGGATAGGGAGTGCTGTGGGGATTTTTGAGTTGCTAGCAGCAGAAGAGACCACCTTGAGAGACAGCCTGCAGAGAGACAGAAACAGAGATGTTGACAGACCCACGCCTAGGAGTAGAAGCAGACATTACTGGGCCCAAAAAGCACCTGTTGGGCACAGGGACCTGGGAACACACTGTTAGGTAGGGCAGGGGTTGCAAACCCAAACCCTGGGCTCCACCCCGGACATTCCAAATTGGGTGAGGTCCAGGAATCTGCTTTTTTATTTTTTTATTTTTTTGAGCCTCCGGGCCTGGCAGAATCTGCATTTTAATAGGATCTCAGGTAGTTCTGATGGACACTCAAGTTTTGAGAAGTCAAATACCCACAGAGACCGGACAAAAATTTCAAACAAGGGAAGCTAGCTGGGTGTCGGGAGATGATCAAGAAAGGTGGTGACTGCGAAGTAGAGTGCAGAGCAGATCCCATCTAAAGAGGACAGTGGCCACCCAGCCCAGCTGATTGCCAATTACTGCCAGATGGAATGTTAGCCCACGGTAGCCTGATGTCCTGAGGTTGTTTTTGTTTTGTTTTTTTGTTTTGTTTTGTTTGAGCAAGGTCTCACTCTGTCACCCAGGCTGGAGTGCAGTGAGTGGTGTGATCACCGCTCACTGCAGCCTCAACCTCCTGGGCTCAAGAGATCCTCCCACTTCAGCTTCCAGAGTAGCTGGAACCACAGGCACACACCACTACACCTGGCTAATTTTATAATTTTTATAGAGATGGACAGGGGGGTGTCTTGCTATGTTGCCCAGGCTGGTCTTGAACTCCTGGGTTCAAGTCATCCTTCCACCTCAGCTTCTGGAGTAGCTGGAACCACAGGCACTCACCACTACACCTGGCTAATTTTTATTTATTTATTTATTTATTTATTTTTGAGGCGGAGTTTCACTCTTATTGCCCAGACTTGAGTGCAATGGCACGATCTTGGCTCACTGCAACCTCCACCTCCCAGGTTCAAGCGATTCTCCTGCCTCAGCCTCCCGAGTAGCTGGGATTACAGGCATGCACCACCATGCCCAGCTAATTTTTGTATTTTTAGTAGAGATGGGGTTTCTCCGTGTTGGTCAGGCTGGTCTTGAACTCCGGACCTCAGGTGATCCACCCTCCTCGGCCTCCCAAAGTGCTGGGATTACAGGCGTGAGCCACCATGCCCAGCCTACACCTGGCTAGTTTTAAAAATATTTTTATAGGCTGGGTGCGGTGGCTCACACTTGTAATCCCAGCACTTTGGGAGGATGAGGCAGGCGGATCACGAGGTCAGGAGATCGAGACCATCCTGGCTAACATGGTGAAACCTCGTCTCTACTAAAAATACAAAAAATTAGCTGCGTGTGGTGGCGGGCACCTGTAGTCCCAGCTACTTGGGAGGCTGAGGCAGGAGAATGGCAAGAACCCGGGAGGCGGAGCTTGCAGTGAGATGAGATTGTACCACTGCACTCCAGGCTGGGCGACAGAGATAGATAGGGTCTCGCTATGTTGCTCAGGCGGATCTCAAACTCATGGGCTCAAGCAATCCTCCCACCTCAGCCTCCCAAAGGGCTGGGATTACAGGCATGAACCACTGTGCCCAGTGCCACATTTTGTAGAGAAACTGGATTCCTATATAACCATATAACCTGGCTCTCTTTTTTTTTTTTTTTTTGAGACAGAGTCTCACTCTGTCGCCCAGGCTGGAGCGCAGTGGTGCGATCTTGGCTCATTGCAACCTCCTCCTCCCGGGTTCAAGCGATTCTCCTGCCTCAGCCTCCCAAGTAGCTGCGATTACAGTCATGTGCCACCACGCCCGGCTAATTTTGTATTTTTAGTAGAGACGAAGTTTCTGCATGTTGGTCAGGCTGGTCTCGAACTCCTCAGGTGATCCGCCTGCCTTGGCCTCCCAAAGTGCTAGGATTACAGGCGTGAGCCACCGCACCTGGCCCTGTCTCATTTTTAATATTGGAACTAACTCATATTTTGAAAATAATGCTGTGAGAGCCAAAGAGTACATATCTGGAGCCATCCATTTGTTTCCTGTGTGGGCTGTGGGATGAGGTGAGTCTCTCCAGCCTGGGCTCATGGTGGGCAGCCTAAGAATCATGGGTTGCTCAAATTCCAAGCAACATCTCAAACCTACCCCTCTCTAGGTAACATTGCTCTTAAGGTCTTCAGCAGAGACCCAGGGGCTGAGGCAGAAGACCTCACAATACCACTAAGCTATCTTCAAGCAAAATCCTACAACCTGTCTCTCTTGCTATAGACGCTAAGATCCTGCCTGGTCTTGCCTTCATGTCCTAGGCTGGAGCTGGGTCCCTTGCCCATCCCCTCTGCTCCCCCATCTCTACCTGCCTCCAGGTCCTGGGGAGAAAGTAGGATCTCATCTGCCCAGCCCAATGGGCACTGCGGTTCATCTCATGCCTGCTGGGTTCCACAGCCCTCAGGTGGCTCCCCTCACAGAGGGGGAGGTTGGGGAAGGCTTGGAAAAGGGAATAGCGTCAGAGGTAACCACGCTTGGTTAAAAAGTCCAGAAATCCAGAGCCAACCAGGCCAGCTGGTGGCTGCTGACCCCAAGGCAGGAAGCCAAGGGGCCCAGGTCCTCCCTGAGTGGTGAGCGGCAACGCCCACCCCAGACAGGCCTGGGCCCTGGGCCAGGGTCAGTGGAACGTGTCTGACCTGGACTGGAAACTGTGCCTCAAGAGGCTTGGGGTTGGGGGTGAGGCCTCTGGCATTGGAGAGGGTCCCAGAGGGTCAGGCTCTGAGGGGTAGGGGGGCAATATGGAAGGTCTCAAGTCCAGGAGCGCAGTCCCTGTCTCCATGGTCCCCACACTGGCTGGGCAGTGAACTTCAGCAAGCGTAGTATCCTGGAGGCTGGGTGGTGGTCTGGACGCACAAGGAGAGAGGCATGGTGGCCTCAGCTGTGGACAAGGAGGGTCTGGGGTCCAAGCGGAGCCTGCTGGGTGGCCTGGGGGACCCAGCCTGGCCTGCAGCAGGCCCATGATGTGCCGCAGCTCCCGGCTAAGCTGAGACACCTCCTGATTGAGACGAGAGATCTGTTGAAAACACATCGAGTTGTTTCACAGGTGCCACAGTAATAACAAGGTGCACCCCCCCCTCTCCAGTTTACAAAGCTCTTTCGCAGCCACTTTCTGCTCATGGCCACCCCGGGAAAAAGGCAGGATGAAGGTTATTTTTGCCTAGATGGAAAATGCCCCAGTCTCTTTCCAGAAAGGATTGGGACAGCAGATATTGCTATTCCTCCCCTACACACACACACACTTGCGAGCTTTCCCAAGATGTCAAAAAATGTGCTCAAAGAGGCCACACATCTGTGAAGTGACAGCCTTATTCTCAGCTGATCCCATCGCACAAGCTCAAGGGTCTCTATCAGTGCTTTTCACACTTCAGCGACTATAGAATCAACTGAGAAACTTTTGAAAAGGCACATTTCTGGGCTCCGCCCCAGACATTCCCAATCCTAAGAGGCCGAGAAATCTGCACTTAATAGGTTGTCAGGTAGTTCTTTTTCTTTTTTCTTTTCTTTTGTTTTTGAGATGGAGTCTCACTCTGTCACCAGGCTGGAGTGCAATGCGCGATGGCTCACTGTAAGCTCTGCCTCCTGGGTTCACGCGATTCTCCTGCCTCAGCCTCCCGAGTAGCCGAGACTATAGGCGTGTGCCACCACGCCCGGCTAATTTTTTTTGTATTTTTAGTAGAGACAGGGTTTCACCATGTTAGCCAGGGTGGTCTCCATCTCCTGACCTCGTGATCCACCCACCTTAGCCTCCCAAAGTGCTGGGATTACAGGTGTGAGCCACCACGCCCGGCCTGTCAGGTAGTTCTGACAGATACTTGTTTGGGAACCACTGGCCTAGAACTGAGGGATGCCTGAGGCCTTGAGCGGACTTGCCCTCAAGCTTGCCGAACAAGCGCCAGCCCCGCCCAGGCCCCAGGGCCTGAAACAGCCCAGGCACCACCCCTCTGGGATGCCCGATGTTTATCAGAACACAGGGAAGGCCGGATCCCAGGGGCTGGGCCTGGTTGCTCTGTGGTGACAACTCTGAGATCCCTTGGAGAGGAGGCAGAGGCTGCGCCTCAGCATATAGAATCTAGGTTCTTCCTGGACAGAGTTCAGACATCTGGATCCAGGTGCCCCAGGCCTAAAGGCCTCTCAGCCTCCCTGTCCCCTGCCCCCGCATCTGCTTAGCACTCATTATCCCTGGCTGGGGTAAGGGAAAGAGGTGGGGCCTATGCAGGAAAGAGTCCTACAGTGGTGGAGGGAGAAGGGATCCTCCTATCAGGCTGGGAAACTTGAGCCAGTCGGGGAGGAAGGGAACCAACTGGTACTGAGTGCCTACGACATGCCAGGGACTGGACCAGGCACATATGCACCCTCATTTCATCCTTAAAACTCTGGGAAGCACATTTTAGATGAGGAAGTTTAAGTTCAGAGCGGTTGTGGGACTTGCCCAAGGTTTAAGTTCAGAGTGGTTGTGGGACTTGCCCAAGGTCATCTAGCTAGCGTGAATATCTCTTCTTTTTTTTTTTTTTTTTTTCTGGGACAGAGTCTTGCCCTGTCGCCCAGGCTGGAGTGCAATGGCGCGATTTCGTCTCACTGCAACCTCTGCCTCCCAGGTTCAAGCGATTCTCCTGCCTCAGACTCCCGAGTAGCTGGGACTACAAGTGCCTGGCTAATTTTTGTATTTTTTAGTAGAGATGGGGTTTCGTCCTGTTGGCCAGGCTGGTCCCAAACTCCTGACCTCAAGTGAGCCACTGTGTCGGATCTGAAATGCTGTTATATCAGGCGCATCTCTGAGCCAGCCCCAACCCACCTCCTGGTTCAGCCGGCAAACCTTTTCCTTCACCTCCTCAGCCTCGCTGGCCAATTCTGGGCTGGGCCTGGTCCCTGCAGGGTGAAGGGATGCAGGTGAGTTCATGGAGCATTAATACCTGAGCCTATAACTTGGGCTGCAGTCCTCCTGTCATTGGGCAGGCAAAGAGCAGGGGGAGACAAAGCTCTAGGGTCTGTGAGATGGGAAACCTAAACTCCTCAGCCTGGTTTTGAGCCCCTGTATAACTCTCCAGCCTCATCCTGCCCCTTACCCCATCTTGGTACGGAGCTTCTCTTTGGTGTCTGAACACAACATCCCTCTGGTTTTCATGCCTTTCAACAACCGTTTTTTTGTTTGTTTGTTTGTTTGTTTGTTTTTGAGATGGGGTCTCACTCTGTTGCCCAGGGTGGAGTGCAGTGGTGTGCTCTCAGCTCACTGCAACCTCTGTCTGCCAGGTTCAAGCAATTCTCCTGCCTCAGCCTTCCGAGTAACTGGGATTACAGGTGTGCACCACCACGCCTGGCTAATTTTTGTATTTTTAGTAGAGATGGGGCTTTGCCATATTGGCCAGGCTGGTCTCAAACTCCTGACCTCAGATGATCCACCCTCATCAGCCTCCCAAAGTGTTTGGGATTACAGGCATGAGCTACCATGCCCAGCTCAATAACTGTTTTGCTCCACTATTCAAGATCCCACCCACCCTTTAAGAAGCAACCCAAGCATCCCCTCCTCTAGAAGGAAGTCGAGTGGGCACCTTCCTCTACTACCACAGAGTCCTGTTCTTGTCTGTCATGGTATTTAGCATCTGGAATTGTTTATCTGTGTACAGAGGTGTCTCTCTGCTAGACTCACTCCAAGAGCGTGGGCCAGGTCTGTTTTATCTGTGTATTCCCAGGATGGCACCTGGCACATGGTAGGCCCCTACTGCATATGGGATGGATGGACAGGTGGATGGGCAGATGGATGACAGGGTTGAAGTCCACTGTTGGCCCTTACCTGTAGGGGGCGCCTGGGAGCGCGGCCTTGGCAGCTCAGGCCTCCTGCTGAACCGGAATGAAGGGGCCTCAGCTGTGCTGCCAGAGTCCTCAATGCCATCCACTATCCTGGGGACAGGGCAGTGCTCATCAGCACTATGGGGTGAAGGTAAGGGCCAGAGCAGAGCAGACAGAGGGGGACTGGGGGCAGCAGTGCCAGGGGGCGGAGCAAGAGCGGCAGTCAAAGTGGGTTGGGGTTGCAAGCTGTGGTTGGAAGGGTGCGGTGGGCACACGGGCAGAGACGGGATGGAGCACTGTTTGGAACGCCGGGGATAGAGCCCAGAGAAGGTTCTGGAAGCCAGTAGGGGTTTTGGGAAAGCAGGGGAGGCTGGCGTCTCACCGGGGACTGAGGTCCGGAGGTCCAAAGGTTCCCAGTGGGGGAATGAGAAGCTGAGGGGGCTTCCAGGCAGCAGAGCACCTGGGGGGGCCGTGAGGGGAGGCGCTGTGGCCCTGGCCAGCCAGGGCAGGGGACAGGGATGGGGATAAGGAAGGAGAGGAGACAAGGGCTGAGAATGGGGGCAGCTCCTCGCCCAAAAGGCTGACCAGGGAGCCCCGAGGCCGTGCTGGGCTGAGGTTGGGCAGCAGGAGGGGCCGTCGGGGCCTGGGACCACCCCCAGTCTCCGTGCCACTCTCGGCCTCTGTGATGGATGGCAGCGTCTTGTCTGAGGAGGAGCCGAGGCTTTCTGAGCGGGGCTGCGGGCAGAGGGAGCAGCTGATGTCGCAGGACAGTGAACAACAGACCCCTTCATTAAGTAAGAGCCTTCGCCAGCGGATGTAGCTCCCCATCCGTGGAAAGGGGGATGCTGCTACCCATCTCACCCTCTCCCCAGGGCAATTCAATCCCACCCAGGAAGTGGGTGTTACCTGGGAGAGGCGAGGGGATCGGGAAAAGCGGCTGAGGCCCTGTGGGGACATAGGAGAGTTCAAGCCGACTCCTGCCTTCCGGTGGCCATAGCGCAGCCCCTACCTGTCCCACCCAACAGTGTTATGGGGTTGAGAATGTGGAGTCTTTTGTGGAGCTGAGTCAGAAACTACATCTCTAACTCAAACAAACACTGCATAGCAAAGTGAGACTGAAAAGCAGCAAAAGACCAAGGCCCAAGGTGTAATGTACAGGCCCGGCCCAGAGCCTAAAACAAAGTGGACTCAGGAGACGTTTGGTGAGAGAAGAAGAGGAAGCCCCAGGGCATGATGACCCGTCCAGAGAGGGGCTTGAAAGAGGAACACATGAGGGGGTTGTTTCTAAAGGGAGGAGCCTGGCTGGGCACAGTGGCTCACGCCTGTAATCCCAGCACTTTGGGAGGCTGAGGCGGGTGGATCACCTGAGGTCAGGAGTTCGAGACAAGCCTGGCCAACATGGCAAAACCCCATCTCTACTAAAAATACAAAAATTAGCCAGGCATGGCATGCACACCTGTCATCCCAGCTACTTGGGAGGCTGAGGCAGGAGAATCACTTGAACCCCGGAGGTGGAGGCTGCAGTGAGCTGAGATCGCGCCACTACACTCCAGGCTGGGTGACAGAGCCAGACTGTCTCAAAAAAACAAAAACAAAGGGAGGGTCCTTTGAAGGAGTCAGGAGTCTCAAGTGGGGCTGAGGGGTGGTCAGCAGGAGATAGGGCAGTAGAGTTGGGAGTAGAAGGTGATGAGAGACGGCCAGGGGCCTGGGTGATGGCCAGTGTAGTGTCAGCGGGGTTGGAAGGTATGAGGCACGTAAGGGGCAATGGAGGAGGGTGCCTGGGCTTCAGGCATGATGTTTTTAGGGTGGAGGGAGGTTCATGGGACTCTCAGGCTGGGGAGGTCTGCTTTGGAGGAAGGCACTCTGGAAGGATGGCAGCCATCGGGGGTGTACATACACTGGTGTCAGAGCCCTGGCGCAGGTTGAAGGTGAGGTCCCGGGGCAGGCCAGCCCGGAAGGCAGCCCCATACTCAGGATAGAGCCTCAGGACCTCAGCCAGCCCTGGGCTGCTCAGCTGCTGCAGGCCACAGTAGGTCAGAGCTTTCACATCAGCGCTGGTCTTCAGCACGAAGCTTGGGTCTGCTCCCAACCCAGGCTCCTGCCCCGGCTCAGGGATATCTGCTCCAATCAGGTCCCCTTTCCCTGTAGGTAAGGGATGGGGACAGTCAGCTGGGGCAGTGAGAATGAAAGGATATCAGCTGGAGATGCTCAGTGGATTTGAGGGGTGGTCAGTGTGTTTGAAGGATGGTTGAAGGTGAGCCAGTCAATGGGATTGGTGGAAATAACCAATGGAATTGGGAAAAGGTCAGTGGAGAATGACTGGTAAGGTTGGGAGACAGTCAGTGGGAGTGAGTAGGGCCAGAGGAATGATCAATGGAATTGGGTGATAAAAATCACAATGGCCAGAGGGGTCAGGTCAGTTAGAGGGTAAAGGTGAATGGAGTTTAGGGTCACTGGGGAAAGGTCAATGGGGTTGGGAAATGGAGCAATAAGAAAGGATCAATTGAGCTGGGGGACAGTCGCAGGGAAAGGTTGATGGGTTGAGGGATGCCCAAGGGGATTAGGGGAGAATCAGAGGGGAATTGTCAAAAGGGGATGGTTGCAGGGCGGAGGGACCGAGAGAGTACTCCTCAGCAGGAACTATAGGTATCCGTGAGGGGTATCCCATTTCCTAGAATCCTGGCCATTCCCAAGTCCTCGGCCGGGGGAGCGGGGGGTGGTTCCGGGGTAGGTAGTAGCGGGTAACGGTGTCCTTACCCAGGATGGCCAGCACCATGTTGTCTCGGAGCACCTCAAGTGAGCCGGAGCAGACATAGTAGTGTGCCTGCAGGGCATCCCCACGGCGCAACAGGTACTCGCCCGGAGCGCAGAACGAGGTCTTGATGTGCAGCGATAGGGCCCGCAGGCAGCCCCTGCTCGCTGCCCCGAAGAGCGGCAGCTGCAGGATCTCCCGATTCAGGTGCATAGCAATGTCAGCTCTCAGCTCGTCTGGGAAGTCACGCAGTAACTGCATAAGGGGCATAGGTCATTCTGGCCATCCCCCTGCAGCTACTACTTGAGTCTACAAATGTGCTGAGCTGTCTTCAAAGAGAGAATTCCTCTTGCCCTTGCTTTGAAGTCACTCATTCCAGACCTTCAGTACAACCTCCGTGTCTAACCTCAATTTTGCTTGCTGCGTGAACCTCACAGCCCAATTTCAGGGGCAGAGACCAGGTCTTCTCCCATCAGTTCCCTGCCTGTGGCTACATGCTGGTCACTTAACCTCATCATTCAGAAGCCATCCCTTGGGGGTCAGCCTTCAACTGGGAGTCAGGAGTCAGCTCAGCTCCTAAGTCCCTGTGGACCTTGGGCAACCCATTTCCGCTCACTGGGCCTCAGTATCCCAGTCTGTATCTCAGTCTGTAAAATGCAGAGTTGTTATTAGACCATGGGCACTACCAATGACCTCTTATGGCCACATTCCATGTTCACATCCTCACATGGAGCCCCTTGGCCACCCTGGCTTATTGAACTCTCCCCTTGGCCCCCCTGGGCTCCTGTGAGGGGTTTCCTCCTAGTTCCTCCCACCTCTCCCACTGCTCACTTCCTCATTTCCTCCCAGGCTCCTCCTCCTCGGCCAATACCCTGGACTCTCACTTTCCACACTCTCCCTGCATCATGGCAACTGGCCCCATGACTTCCCCACCGAGTGCCCTGAGCCCTAACTCTGGGTCCAGATCTGATCTCTTTTTTCTTTTTTTTTTTTTGAGGCAGAGTCTCGCTCTGTTACCCAAGCTGGAGTTCAGTGGCACGATCTCAGCTCACTGCAACCTCCGCCTCCCAGGTTCAAGTGATTCTCCTGCCTCAGCCTCCCGAGTAGGTGGGATTACAAGCACGCACCAACACGCCCAGCTAATTTTGTATTTTTAGTAGAGACGGGGTTTCACCATGTTGGCCAGGATGGTCTCAAACTCCCAACCTCAGGTGCTCTGCCCGCCTCTGCCTCCCAAAGTGCTGGGATTACAGGCATGAGCCACCGCACCCAGCCAAGAGCTGATTCCCATCTGCCTACTGGGCAACCTCCCTCTGGACCTCCCCCAGGCACCTTACTCTCCTCTTGGTCTGACCCGGGACTCTCACCTTCATCCCAAAGCCCTTCTTCCCCCTGTTACGCCTCCATCCCCACCCTTGGCCTAAGCCAGAAAACTGGGAGTCACTCTGAGTTCCTCTCCTGCAACCAGCAGGAGATCACCACGTTCCACAGATCCCATCCTCAGAGATACCTCACCGATCCATTCCCTCCAAGATCCCCACACCACTCCCCAGCCTAAATATTATGCAGGATAAAATCTAAATTCTAGGCCATCCCTGAGCTGGGCCTGCTGCCTCCCAGCCCATGTCGTGCCCTCCTGCCCTGCCTTCTCCCTCCGCAGCACTCACATGCCTGTTCCTGCAGGCTTACTGAGCCGCTTTCAGTTCCCTAAAGCGCTCACTCTACTTTTTTGTGCCATCACTTCTGGCCTGTGTCCCTAAGGCCATTTCTACCTGGGATTGCCACCTTCCTTGACTCCTCCTCACTCAGGCACAATGAGGACCCAAAGGCAGAAGGCACTGACATCCCTCCTTTACAGCCCCATTCACCGCTGCACTCTCTGTTCATCTTTCTGCCTCCCTCGCCATTCTGGGTCTCCCTGAGGGCCAGGGCCTTGTGTCATCATCTCTAAGCTCTGTGTGCCCAGCACCAAGGCTGGCCCAAAGCAGGCACTCAGGAAATGTTGGCAGAAGGGAGAGTCGCATCAGCTGGGCCCTGAGCTCTTTCATTCCCATATTCAAGTGCAAAGAAACAAGAATTTGGCCAGCTGTGGTGGTGCACGCCTGTAATCCCAGCAAATTGGGAGGCTGAAGCAGGTGTATCACGATGTCAAGAGTTCAAGACAAGCCTGACCAACGTGGTGAAACCCCGTCTCTACTAAGAATACAAAAGTCAGCCAAGCATGGTGGCAGGTGCCTGTAATGCCAGATACTCAGGAAGCTGAGGCAGGAGAATTCCTTGAACCTGGGAGGCAGAGGTTGCAGTGAGCCAAGGGCATGCCACTGCACTCTAGCATGGGGGACAGAGCAAGACTCCTTCTCGAAAAAAGAAAAAAAAAAAAAAGAAACAAGAATTTGTATTTTGGGTGAACGTGTGCCCTTGTGAACAATACCTCACCCCCCTGGGCCCTGTTTGCCTCCCTTTTATTTTATTTATTTATTTATTTTATTTTTATTTTTATTTATTTATTTATTTTTTTTTTTTTTGAGACGGAGTCCAGCTCTGTCACCCAGGCTGGAGTGCAGTGGCATGATCTTGGCTCACTGCAGCCTCTGCCTCCCTGGTTCAAGTGATTCTCGTGCCTCAGTCTCCCTAGTAGCTGGGATTACAGGCGTGCACCACCACAGCTGGCTAATTTTCATATTTTTAGCAGAGACAGGGTTTCACCATGTCACCCAGGCTGGTCTTCAACTCCTGACCTCAAGTAACCTGCCCGCTTTAGCCTTCTAAACTGCTGGGATTACAGGTGTGAGCCGCTGCACTCAGCCTGCCTCCGTTTTAAGCCACGGGGGCAGCGACCCCTTCTCCACCCCACTGCAGGGCCACGCGGAGGGCGAGGGCAAGATGGGAGACCCTGCACGCTACCTCGTTGGCGTCGATGCCGCTGTTGACGGCCCACGTGGTCTGGAAGTATTCGAGCATGCGCTGCTTGAGCGGCCGCGGCAGGCGGTGCACACTGATGAAGTCTTTGAGGTCCTTCATGCGGCTGTGGTAGAGCGAGCGGCGCGAGTACATGCGCTGAATGATGGCTGTCACGTTCCCGAACACCACCGCGTGCATCAGGGCTGCAGCAGCAGCAGCGGGCCTGTCAGGGGCGGCCACCCCTCTGGCCACCTCCCCAGCTCCCAAACCCACCCTGTCCTGGACCAAGAGCCAGCGGGCTCCTGTGTGCCTACTGGGTGCCAGGCACTAGACTAAGGGTGGGGAATAGGGAGTGGTCCAGAGATGGGTAACACCCCATGCTCCTCTCAGGCCTCCCCACCATTAGGTCATGAACCTGGGTTTCCTATCCCCTTTGCAAGAGGCCACGCCTGTTTGTGGCATCCCCAGGGCCAGCACATAGTGGGCACTCAGGAAACGTCCATGAATGAATGCGTGACTGTCTGGACTTGGGTAGACACCTCGGGCAGATGTCTTGCCCTCTCTGGGCCTCAGTTTCCCCGTGCACGCTGGGCTTCGCAGGGCCCCACTGAGGTGTGGCAGGTCTGGCCTCACCGCCTATGAGCATCGTGCAGATGGAGAAGATCTTCTCGGCGTCGGTGTTGGCACACACGTTGCCAAAGCCCACGCTGGTGAGGCTGCTTAGAGTGAAATACAGTGCCGCGATGTAGGCACTGCGCCGCGATGGGCCGCCCACCGAGCCATTGACATAGGGCACCTCCAGACGCTTGCCCAGTTCATGCAACCAGCCTGCAGGGTGGACGGATGCAGGGAACCCTGGCTGTGCCAGCGGTGGAGAACCAGGGTTCCCTGAGCCACCTACGCTTGACCTTCGGCAAGTATTTATACACAGGTTGGCACAGGAAATGTAGGGAGTGGCCTGGGCCTGTGTCTCCCCATGGTGCATTGGTTACAGTTGCATTCCAAGGCTGCCAACTCACTACACTGCTGAGTGTTCAAAGGCTCCTGAAACTTTCTAATAGTTTATTGCGCACCTGCTGTATACAAAGTGTTGGGGAATTGACCCAGCCAAACACACCCTGCCCTGGTGGAACCTATAGCCTGGAGGGGAAAGAGACGTGACATAAATCATTACAGGTGGGAGGTGAGCTCCTGGAAGGAAAGTATTGTATAGGGTGTGTTAAGAATCCTAACAGGTTAGGGAAAGCCAACCCATTGGCAGTTGGGGGTTCTGGACATGGTGCCTGGAAGGCACGCTCCTTAGGACAGGACATTTTGGTTGAGACACATGGAACTGAAGGAACATTGGTTCTAAGTGAGGCAGGGAACAGAAAATCCGTCTAGGTGGAGAGGGAAGACAAAAGAGGGAGGATTCCAGAGAGGAAAACAACATGTTCCAGGCCCAGCGTGAGAAAGCAGTACGTCCTGGGTCCAGGAGAGAGGCTGGTGTGGCTGCAGTGCAGGGAGCACGGGAGAACGGGAAGGCAGGTGGGGAGAGAGGGGGCACAGGGCTGCCCAGGGTGTGCAGTGAGTGTGGACTTCATTTGGAGGGCAGTGGGAAGCCACTGAAGGAATCTCAGAAGGAGTGTGGCAGGTCAACGTTGAATCCTGGAACACTCATTTGGCTGTGGTGAGGAGGGTGGTTGTGGGGGGGATGAGAAGGGGGTTGGGAGATCAGTAGGGAGGCTATTGCACAGGCCTGGGTGAGAAAGGGAGGTGGAGTGGACTGGGAAGGGGCAGAGAGGATGGAGAGAAAAGGCCAGATTCACGGGACATTTGAGAGGTGGTATTGATATGGTGGGCTAGGTGTGGGGTAAAGGAAAGGGAGGTGCCAGGACCATGCCTGGCATCTGACAGGCCTTTCAGAGGGAGTCCAAGGGCCTGGGACTGTCTCCTGGCACATGGCCATGAAGCTTGGAGAAAGAGGGATTGATGGGGGCAGAGATGCCAAGCTCTTTCTGGGACTTTTCACGCTCTGCTCTTTCTGCCTGAAACACACCCCTCTACCCTCAGAGTGTTTCCTGCGTTGTACTTTGTTCACTGTCACTGGTCTTGCTCCCCCGCTAGGCTGTGAGTTTCCCCCAACCTGCCCCCCAAAACAGAGCCCTTGTCTGCAAATCAATATTCCCATGCTTGATCCAGAAAGAGCTCAACGCATGTCTGTTGGATGGATAGAGGAATATGGGATGAGGGGTGTGGGTACTGGTGGAGGCATCAGCTTGGGGATGGTACAGGTGGACAGGTGGTCTGTGAAAGTTTGGGGTCGGTGGCTCACCAATGTCCCAGAGCAGCGGGTCATTGGCCTCCATCTCCCGGCGCCCGATGACATACCAGATGCAGGCCATCCAGTGGGCAAGGAGCGCAAAGACTGACATGAGCAGCGTGAGCACCACAGCACTGCACTGAGAGTACCGCTCCAGCTTCTGCAGCAGCCGCAGCAGCCGCAGCAGCCGCACTGTCTTCAGCAGGTGCACCAGCGAGGTCTGCAGGAAGGTGGCGGGGGAGGCTGTCAGCAGGCACACCTCCTCCGAGCCCTCAGAGTCCCCTCCCAGGGCCTTCCCACCAGACACCCTGGAGCCAGGGGAGGCTGCAACAGGAAAGACATCCTTGCTGTCCTGAGAAAGTAGCCAGGGAATGCAGCAGGAAGGGAATAATAACAATAAAACAAACAGTGGCTAACACTTTGTAATTACTTTTTTTTTTTTTGAGACAGAGTCTTGCTCTGTAGCCAGGCTGGAGTGCAGTGGCGCGATCTTGGCTCACTGCAACCTCTGCCTCCCAGGTTCAAGCGATTCAAGGCTGCCTCAGCCTCCCTCCCCAGCTAATTTTTGTATTTTTAGTACAGACAGGGTTTCACTATGTTGGCCAGGATGGTCTCGATCTCCTGACCCCGTGATCCACCTGCCTCAGCCTCCCAAAATGCTGGGATTACAAGTGTGAGCCACTGCACCCAGCCTTAGTAAGTACGTTCTATGTGCTTAGCCAGGCACTGTGCTAAGCATTTGTAATCCTTATTTAACCACACACACACACACACACACACACACACTCTTATACCTTTAGTTCAATTCTCATCATCATTCCCAATTTGCAGATGAATGAACTAAGGCTCAGAGAGGCTAATGACTTGTTCAAGGTCACAGACCAAGGACATGATAGAGCTGGAACTCAGGGTGGGCATCTGGGCTAACTGACACCACAGTCCACCTTGTGCTCTACGGCCATTAAGCACTGGGAGATGGTAGGGGAGCCAGCCCTGGTCAGAGTCAGGGGATAGGCAACGGTCTCTGCAGAGCCCCAGTAGCGATGGCAGCATTTGTGATGGGGGCCCCCCTTCAAGACATGGAGAAGCATAGTGGAGTGGGGACAGGCAAGGACTTGAGGGCTGGGGGAGGTTTATGGACACTTCCTCTTGTGGATCGGCTGTAGATGAAGAGTCGAGCAGAAGAGTTGAGGGGGCAGCAGAGCAGGGACTGAGGGAGCCTGGGCTGTGCTAGGGGTTGACGGAGATAATGGTACCTAGTAAGTGTCCCATATTCACTAATATTACCCCAAGTACCATCTGCATTGTGGTTATCAATATTGATTAGCCCTTCAATCTTGGAGATGGGCAGGGCTTATCTTCTGGGTGTGAGCAGCCTGGCAGCTAGGACTGGAGGCTCTGGGGCAGTGCCTGGGGAACTTGGTATGAAAGCCCCTCACTGCCCCTCCAGGAACATTCCCCACAGCCCTGGCCCTACACTGCTCCTGGACCACCTCGTGCAATTTTTCTCTAATTTTACGTGAAGGAACTGGAAAGGAGGTGGCTCTGATTCCTCCACATGGACCCTCGCCAGGGTTTAATGCCTGCCCCCAGCTCCCAGAGCCCTTGACTGCAAGCTTGAGTTCTTCAGGGCTTCCCTCAGTCAGCTGCCCTTGGGCCCCACTCTCTTAGGGATACTCCTGTCATTCTCCTTGGACTAGAATATCCAGGCCTGGCTCCTTCAAGTCTGCAGCTCTGCCAGTGCCTGCTCATCTTCTGTCTCTGCTCTACCTCTCTCTGGCCCCCAGTGGTATTCCTCATCTCACCAGACCATCCACTCAGGGGCCCTGGTTACCTGGGAAGCAGGGTGCTTTGTTGGAAAAAATACTAGACTGGAAGTTTAGAGATCCGGTTCTTTTTTTTTTTTTTTTTGAGACGGAGTCTCTGTCGCCCAGGCTGGAGTGCAGTGGCTCAATCTCGGCTCACTGCAAGCTCTGCCTCCCGGGTTCATGCCATTCTCCTGTCTCAGCCTCTCCGAGTAGCTGGGACTACAGGCACCTGCCACCATGCCTGGCTAACTTTTTTGTATTTTTAGTAGAGACGGGGTTTCACCATGTTAGCCAGGATGGTCTGGATCTCCTGACCTCGTGATCCGCCTGCCTGGGCCTCTCAAAGTGCTGGGATTACAGGGTGATCCACTGCGCCCGGCCAAGCTGGAGTGCAGTGGAGCGATCTTGGCTCACTGCAACCTCCACCTCTGGGACTCAAGCGATTCTTGTGCCTCAGCCTCCGGAGTAGCTGGGACTACAGGCATGCGCCAGCACAGCCGGCTAATTTTTTGTGTTTTAGTAGAGATGGGGTTTCACCTGTTGCCCAGGGTGGAGAGACCTGGTTCTAATCTCCTGCCTGCCCCTGCTAGCTATGTGACCTTCAGCAAGTCACTGAACCTCTCTGAGCCTCTGTACCTATCTCTGAAAAAGGATAAGGATCTGCCCTGAAGGGTCCCCGTGGGGCTCCCATGTGCTGACGAGTGTGAAAGAACGTAGGGAACTGTAACGTGCTCCCAAAGGGACCTGAGAGGAGGGGCAGGGGGCTCTCTGCAGTCTCCCACTCCCCAGCTGATGGTGCCTGGTGGGCATAGAGGGGTGGGCACACTCCTGGGGAGGGGTAGGGAGATCTGCTCAGAATGCTCAGAGCCTCGAGGCAGACGTACACACATGCACGTGTGTGGGAGCATGCACACACGTGTGCACAGCCAGGAGAGGAGGCCCACAGCCCGTTGGCGGCTAGTTAAATTCGGCTGCGTGTAGGTGGTTTCCTGCTATAGCTGAGTGCAGGGAGAGAGCACACAAGGAAACTGCTCCCCACTTCCCCACCCCACACCCAAGGGGGCCTGGGGACATGGGGTAGCACTGCCCCACCCTGGACTTGAGAAGACCTACTATCTGCTGGCTGGGGCCACAGATGACCACTCAGGGCACCTCCAGAGTGTCCCCAGGGATCTGTGAGGACTCAGGTCCTGGCATTCTTTGCCTCTGAATTCACCCCACAGCCTCTAACTTCTTGTCTAGGTTTACTATGCTCCCCCAAATGCTTGCTGTCCTCATCTCCTACCAGCTAAATCCTACTCGCCCTTTAAGGTCTAGCTATACTCCCGCCTCCCTCAGGAAACCTTCCCAGACCCCTCCAGCCTCTGCCCAACAAGGGCGCTTTTGCTTCCCAGGTGCTGGCCAGACTTCAGATCATTTTTACACACACTCATGTTCCAGCCTGGAACTCCAAGGTCAGCCCAGCCCCTCTGTAGCATACCCGGGCCCCATCTTCCACCCCCATTCACCTCTTCTGTCACTGATGTGCTCTGCAGCATTCCTGCCCCCTCACCAGTTTAGCTGTTTAGAGGCTGAATCCTTGTTCCTTTTCCCCACAGTGGCCATGCCCCACACAGTGCTTTGCAGACAGCTAAATGCTCATCAGTTGTTTGTTAAATAAAAATGTGAAAAGTACCACTCATTTGGCATCAGACCAATGCCGCCTTGGTAGCCACAGTTAGCTTTTCATTTGTCTCAGCTTCCCTCAGAGATTGTGAGCTGAGCTCCCCAGGATCACAGACCCTCCGGGATCCTCCCAGTACCTAGCACAGGGCTAAGCCCAGAGCAGGTGCCTGATAAATATCTGCAGATGGATTGATGGAAAGGGGCATATCTGGGTTTGGGGTCAATCCCTTCCTGGAAGATGCTGTGCTGAAGTTGGGAGGTTGGGCTGGATTGTGGGATGGAGGTCACTCACCACAGTGATGTTGAAGACGTAAAGCAGGTCAAAGGGCAGAGCAGCAATAAGGTCGACGAAGAACCAGGTGGCCAGGTAGTGGAGGCCAATGGAACGAGGAGCAGAGATTACCTGGCCGGACTGGGACACATAGGTGGTGCGGAAGTTCAGGATGATATCTGGGGGTGCAAGAGGCTATTACTCGGGGGCCTTGGCCAAGGGGTCAAGAAACCGAGAAAGCTGGGAACAAGCTTTGGAGACCCAGACTGGAGGAGGAGGCAGGCATGGAGCGATAGATTGGGCTTCTGGCTGGTCCTTAGGGAGGACAGGTCACAAGGCTGAAGGCTGCGGGGAGCAGGACACATGGGCCATTGGGACTTAAAGATGCAGAAAGGGAGGGGCTCTGAATGCCTGGGTCATGTGGGCCCCAGGAGTGGGTGAGGCTTGGCCAAGTGGATCCCCCCAGCCGACCCGCCAGGGTGGGTGAGGCAGAGGGTCTGACCCAGGATGAAGAGCATCTCCACGGCGATGTCGCTGACAAGGGTGTGTCGCGAAGTGATGGGGGTGTCATCGTCACCCGAGAAACAGACGTTGTAGGGGACGGTGACCGCAACGTAGAAGGTGGCAAGGAGGATAAGGCCGTCCCAGATGGCCTTGGGGACGCTGTAGTGGAGGAGGAGGCAGCGAGACCCCCCCACGGAGGCCACCTTGTACTCGGGCACTGATGGCTTTGGCTCAAACACGTTCTAAGGGGAGAGGGGTGGCGGTTGGGGACACTTGAGGGAAAGAGGAGCCAAGATGGGGGGTGGGAAAGGCAGGGGATGGGGAAAGGGAGCAGGTGGGCACTGCAAGGGCACTTTCGACCGTGAATGAAAGGAGATAGAAGGCCAGGAGAGGGGCACAGAGGCTGACACCTGACATTTTCTTCTCCTGCCAAGTACTTCCCAGGCCTCCTCTTTTTTTTTTTTTTTTTTTTTTGAGACAGGGTCTTGCTCTTTGCCCAGGCTGGAGTGCAATGGCGAGATCTTAGCTCACTGCAACCTCCGCCTCCTGGGTTCAAGTGATTCTCCTGCCACAGCCTCCCAAATAGCTGGGACTACAGGAACATGCCACCACACCTGACTAATTTTTGTATTCTTAGTAGAGACGGGGTTTCGCCATGTTGGCCAGGCTGGTCTCGAACTCCTGACCTCAGGTGATCCACTCACCTCAGCCTCCCAAAGTACTAGGATTACAGGCGTGAGCCATGTGCCCGGCCCCAGGCCCCTGTTTGAACCAATCATGTCTTGTCAAGGATACTTATAAGGCTTGACACTCACCCAACTTAATTTTTACATTTTTAAGTTTAGAGACAAGGTCTCTGTGCCCAGGCTGGAGTGCAGTGGCACCATCATAACTCACTGCAGCCTTAAACTCCTGGGCTAAAGCTATCCTCCTGCCTCAGGCTCCAGAGTAGCTGGGACCATAGGCATGCACCACCATACCCAGATAATTTTTTTTTTTTTTGAGAGTTTCACTCTTGTCGCCCAGGCTGGAGTGCAATGGCGCGATCTCGGCTCACCGCAACCTCCAGCTCCCGGGTTCAAGTGATTCTCCTGCCTTATCCCTCTGAGTAGCTGGGATTACAGGCATGTGCCATCATGCCCATCTAACTTTGTATTTTTAGTAGAGATGGGGTTTCTCCATGTTGGTCAGGCTGGTCTTGAACTCCCAACCTCAGGTTATCCACCTGCCTCGGCCTCCCAAAGTGCTGGGATTACAGGCATCAGCCACTGAGCTGGCCTCCAGATAATTTTTAATTTTTTTTTTTTTTTTGGAGAAGGGGTCTCACTATGTTGCCCGGGCTGGTCTAGAACTCCTGGCCTCAAGCAATCCTCCTGCCGTGGCCTCCCAAAGTGCTGGGATTACAGGCATGAGCCACTGTGCCTGGCCCAACACTCATCCTACTTGAGAAGAAGACTATGACAAATCCGCACATGCCCTAGCTTGAGGGGTCACTAACTTCTCCCTTAAGTTCCTCTTGGGTTCTGGGGGCCCAGTGGGGGCTGGGTATATCCCAGCAGGGAGCAGAGGCTGGCATAGCTCACTGCATTCCCTGTATCCCTAACAGAGGGTTGGGGACTCAATCCCCTGGCTTGGTCAGGATCCTAGGAGGTGGTACACAGGTCTAGATGCCAGGCCTGCAATGAGGGCTTTCTCCCTAGAACTATAGCAGCTTGCAATTTCACCACCCATGGTATAACCCTATCACCCCCGCGCAGGTGAGGTCATTGCTGCTAGAGCAATGTGACATCATTGGAGCAAAGTAATGTCAATCACCTAAGGGAATGAGGGAGATAGGGATAGAAGGGTGTTGGGGGAGGATATAGGATGGAGCAGAGAGTAGTATATGGGAAATGGGTGGGCAGAGGAGCAAGCCAAGGAGGGACACCAGACAGACAGGGAAGCGGGGAGACAGTGGCAGGGGTGCCTCAGAATCAAGGCTGGAGGACTTGGGAGATGTTGGGTTGGGGATGGGACTCACATTATTGGCCTTCATGCCTCCCTGGCCCCTGCGGCCAAAGTGGCCGGTCAGTCGGCGTAGGACAGTACGGCTCCGTCTTCTGGCAGACCGAAATTTCCAGGTGGCTCCCCTTCTACCAAGAGAGTTTTCTGTTGGGAAGAAAGGTGCAGAGATACGTTGGGGCACATCCCTTGCGGCTGGTTAGGCGAGGGCTTCTGACCATTCACACGGCCCATCCGGACTTGCTGTTACCGGGATTACTGTCCACGCGGCCTCCTTGGGGGCCAAGTCCTGGGCTTCCACTCTGAGTGATATCCTTGAAGGAAAAGAGGAACAGCACGACCTCCCCCATCTCATTCTTGATGGGCATCATGTCCAGGAGGCACCAAAAGGCCGAGCCTGTAGGCATAGAGAGAGGGAAGGGAGGAGCATGGGCATCCCCGTGGCATGCCTTTCTTCTCATCCCCCTCATCCTCCTAGACATAGTTAAGAGCTTGGCAAAGCAAGAACCAAAAGGAACTTCAGAGATTCTGTCAGCCGATTCCTTCATCTTTCAAATGGGAGAACCCAGGACCAGAGAGGTCAGGGATACGCTCCATCACAGTCAGCTTGTGGCAGTGTGGGGACAAGCACTCAGACTCCTACTGTGCCCAGTGCCCTCTGGATAAGGCTAGGGGTCTAGGCAGAGCTGCAGGGTGGGGTGGGCCCCCTCACCATCCTTGCGGTAGAAGCAGATTTCAGCGCGGTGCTCCTGGTGGCCCTCCAGGGCTTTGTGCAGACGCTGCAGGGCTGGCTCACTGGTCTCTGGGCCGTAGAGGAAACGGCAGCTGCAGGTCTTCTGCATGACCTCGGTGCGACCGTAGCCTGTGAGCTCGCAGAAGCCGTCGGAGCAGTAGACGATGGGAAAGCCCCGTGTGCCCTGTGCGTTGGCCAGCAGGAAGTTGCTGTCTGTGGGAAGAAGAGGTCAAGGTCAGGTCAAGGCTGGTAGGCGAGCTAGCTTCCAGGTGGGCAGCACTTCCTCTAAGTTGGGATTAGAAGTCACAGAGCCAGAAGCTTCCCAGGTTTCCATGTTGCTCCTGGCCCCACTTTGGGATATTCTGAATTGAGAATAGGAGAAGATGGAGCAAAGAGACAAGAACTTAAGACAGGACTTAAGCAGGGTCTAACGGGGAGTTGGAGAAGGACCCCAGAAGGTCATGCCATCCATCCCCCCCGCCTTCCAGCTGGTGAGCTGTCACTGTAGAAGATGGTGAGTAAGAGCCTGGGCTCCTGCAACCCTCCACTGCCACTTACTAACTGTGTGACCTTGAGCAAGTTGATGACCTCTTCTGTGCCTGAGCTTTCCTTATTTGCAAAGTAGGGCATAATAGGCCTTCCTCACGTGATCGTTGTGAGAGTTACATGAGTTAACTTGGGGAGAACAAGTCCTAGCACGTGGTTAAGTGCTACTCTGAGAAGGTGAAATTTTTCCCCCACATTCACTTGGCTTTCTTCCTGTTACAGAGTAAGCAGGGCAGAGATTCTGATGACACCACACCCATTTATTGATAGGAAACCAAAAGGCAGAGATTATCCAAACTCACAGATCTTCTTAGTGTGGAGGCAGACAGTGATGAGTGCTGTCCTCCTTCCCTGCCTTCCGGGGAAGGTCCACTTTTTAGCATTCTTGTAGCTGCTTTCAGGGGATCTGCCCCAGTGCTCAAAGTCTAACGGGAGAGGGCATTGAGCGTATAGCTCCAGCACCCCCCAGCAGCAGAACCCGAGCTGTCTCCCTCCAGCTCCAATAGGTGGGAGGCCAGGGGGACTCCTGTGGGCCATCCAGAGACAGAGACTCAGCTAACAGATGGGGCCTGTGACACAACCAGTCCTGGTGCTCTAGGAGGGATGACTGTCTGGGGGCAGGGAGGCTGATGGGGACACTGAAGGTGCCTGGGAGGCACGGGGCTCTGGGCACAGCCTCCTTCTTCCATCCCAAGGCCTGTTGCCCCGGTGATGGGCGCTATGGAAACAAGGGGGGCGGGGAAGAGGGTAGGGCCCCGCGGCTCAGTTTCCGCCCTCGGGTACCGCTCCCCCACCATCCAGATCCCGGCCAGGGTTCCCGAGGGAATGGCGGGGTTGGGGGAGGTGAGGGCGGGGAATCTCTGGGTTCCAGAGTGGGAAGAGGGAATGGCGGGAGAAGAGGCGGGGAAGGAGTGATGTGGCTGTCCAAGGTCCTGAACCTGAAACCCAAGCTGCGTTGGGCGAGCTGGGAGTTCCCACCGTCGCACAGACCGCTCCCCTCCTCCTGCCTCACCCACCTTAGACACTGACGCCCCACGATTTGGGGGCGCGCGACCTCAATCCAAACTAGGTCCTGCTGAAGTCTGATCTTTTCTCCTTTTTTTCTGGAGGTAGTGGGAGCTGGAGTCTGGGAGTAGACCCCAGAATGCCCGGCCACTTTGCCCCACTTCTGTGCCTCGGATACCCCCATACACGCCCCCAGCACAGCTCTGCCCGTGAGTGGGCGGCTCCAAAGGCCCCTCCTCCGCTCTGCCGCACAAAGAGCCTCTTCTGCCTCGAGTCACACTCCCTAACCTTGGCACCCGTGCTCTCGGCCCCTTCCCCTCCTCCCCTCGCAGGGCACTCCTCGCCCTGTTCCTGCACCGCGGCTTTGGGAGTTCCTAGAACCGCACCTCCATTCTCCCCCCTCGCCTCGGGTCTCACCATGTCCAGGAGACCCGAGACGGCCCCGAGGAGACTTGGCCCCCAGCTCGAACCTCAAGCCCCGACCTCTGTCCCACTCACGCGTTCCGTCAAAACGGGTGGCGATGGTGTCCAGGAAGGTGTTTTGTGGGGCTAGCAACCCCTTCATGACCGGCATGGCCCCGGGGCGTGGGTTCAAGGCGCGGCGCTGGGGAGCTTTCAGCGCGGCGGGGCCGGAGGGGGCGCGCTGTCGGAGGGGCCGGGGCGCCCCATGCGCCCGCCTGCCTCGTCCCCTCCCTCTTACTGCCGCTGCCGCTGCCGCCGCCTCTGCTCCGAACCCCGTAGCTCTCGGCTCGGCTCAGCGCCGTTTCGGTCCCCCCCCACCTCCCCACGGGCCAGGTTCTTCCCCTCGGGCTCGGCCCGCACTCGCCACGTGGCGCCACACGGGGAGGGGCCGCTAGCGACACCCGCACCCCTCTGGGCAGCCCTCCTCCCAGAGGGGAGCGGCCCACGCGTGTCTCTCGGGGAGAGAATTCGGGGCACGCCCACCGGGAGGGGAGGCCTGAAATGATGGGCGGGGCTTGAATAACAGACCCGCCCTCTTCCAGGGTGGCCACGCCCCCACACGTGGTTCCCTGGCTGCTCCTTGTGGCTCCACCTCGCGGGTTTTCCCGCGCGCCGTCCACGCTGGGCTGGTGTCTGGTTCACAGTGCCGCCTGCTGGAGTTGAGATATTTCGCAGCACCCCCAGGCCAGTAGCTCCAGTGTGAGATAGCAAGAGTTAAGAGGCTAGTTTGCTGGTAGAGAATGGGCAATGAGAAGGCTTGAAACCCCAACTCTAGAAAGCACCACTCTTACCTCCTGTCTCAGTTTTCCCAAGACACCCTGGCGAACTCTGCCTACTGAGCACACAGCATGGTGGAATGAAAAGAGCTTTGGAGTCCACCAGGTAGAGTCCCAGCTCTAGACACGAATCGTGTGATAGCCTCTCCAAGCCCACTTTCCTCATCTGTAAAATGGAGCTGATAATTCTTACCTGATGCAGTCACCGTGAGAATGTAATACCATAATGCATGTCTTTGGTACAAAATAAGTGTCTTGGAGGGCAGTTGCCTCCCTGTTTTCCCTCTTCCTACTGTCTTAATCCTCCTCTCTGCTGCCCTTCAAGTGGAAGGGAGGCTGGAGGCAAGTTTGGGAGAAACTACCTCTGAAAAAGATAGTTTGCAGGTGGGCAGAGTCATGGCTTGCAAATCTCCAAGGATGCACACGTGAGCTTTGATCTCTAACTTCTCCAAGATGGAACCAGTACAGCAGCAAGAGGGACCAAAGTGAGACTAGATACAGGACTTTCTCACTACCTATGCAGAAAATTGAGGCAGCTGAGTTCTGTGGCTGAGGGTGGCTGCTTCCCACGACAAAACAGCTGAAGCCAGTGAAAGTGGGAACGCTAATGGGCAAGGAAGGCAGGCTAAATTCTCCCCACCCTCTGAGCTAGGTATTATCTGGGATGTTAGATTGCTAAGCAGTGCCACATTTTTCTGTGTCTCTACTTTTGTTGTTGTTGTTGTTATTGTTGTTGTTCTTGTTCTTGTTGTTTTTGAGACAGAGTCTTGCTCTGTTGCCCAGGCTGGAGTGCAGTGGCGCGATCTCAGCTCACTGCAACCTCTACCTCCTGGGTTCAAGCAATTCTCCTGCCTCAGCCACCCTAGTAGCTGGGATCACAAGTGTGCATTACAATGTCTGGCTAATTTTTGTATTTGTAGTAGAGATGGGGTTTCGCCATGTTTGCCAGGCTGGTCTTGAACTCCTGACCTCAAGTGATCCTCCCGCCTCAGCCTCCCAAAGTGCTGGGATTACAGGCATGAGCCACGGAGCCCAGCCAGTGTCTCTACTTTTGGATGTTATATTAGTTTCCTAGGACTGCCATAAGAAAGTACCACAAAGTGGGTGGCTCAAACAACAGAAACCTATTGTCTCACAGTTCTGGATGCTAGAAGTCCAAGCAAGGTCAGGTGAAGGCAGCGTTGGTTGCTTCTGAAGGCTGTGAGGAAGAATCTGTTGCATGCCTCTCCCCTATCTTCTGGGAGTGGGGGTGCTGGCAATCTTTGGTGTTCCTTGGCTTGTAGGAGCCAATCTCTACCTTCATGTTCACATTGGCAGGCCCACCCTGCTCTAGTATGACCTCATCTTAGCTAATTGCATCTGGAAGGACCTTATTTCCAAATACAGCCACATTCTGAAGTGCCACGGGTAAGGACTTCAACATATGGATTTTGGGAACACCAGTAACGGTGTCTGGCTGGAGTTGCAGTAAAATCTTGTCCTGCCCCTGCTTAAGAATGTCCCATGACTCTGTTACCTGCAAGATAAAGTGCAAAGCCTGATGATTTGTGAGAGCCTTTGCGAGCTGGGCTGCACTGACTGTAACCGTGTCCCTTCCTGAGCCTCTCCACTCCCCACACCCTATACCCCATGATGCAGCCATTCTGGATGATTCATTGTTGAAGTTCATATCCCCTGCCTTTTCAGCAGGATTGACTCCCACCCCTTCCTAGCTGGATTCTGCTCCTCTGTGCAGCTTGCCTGCCTTCCATCCATCCTTCCTTCCTTCCTTCCTTCCTTTCCTTTCTTTTCTTTTCTTTTTTTTTTTTTTTTTTTTTTTTTGACAGTGCCTCCTTCTGTTGCCCAGGCTGGAGTGCAGTGGCCCAATTATGGCTCAAACTCAAACTCCTGGGCTCAAGCGATCCTCTCGCCCACCATACCCCGCTAATTAAAAAAACTTTTTGGAGAAATGTCTCACTCACTGTGTTGCCTAGGCTCGTCTCGAACTCCTTGCTTCAAGGGATCCTCCTGCTTTGGCCTCCCAAAATGCTGGAATTACAGGCGTGAGCACCAGGCCCGACCGGTGCAACCTTTCTTGCTTTCCTTCCCCTTCCGCGTCTCTGGGTAAAGTCCCCACTACAGAATGCCTAGTAGAGCATCGTAGGAGTCCCGCATGCCCCGATCCAAGCATGCACCTGTGCAGTTCTCTCTGTGCCCCAGGGCCTTGCACTGGGTACTCCTCAACCAAGAGTGTTTCCGATTCAACCACGCAAAAGCTAAGGCTGGTGCCCCACAGCCGGGCTTCCAGGCCCAGCCGTCCTCAAGACGCTCTGCCACCCCGGAAGGGCAGGACGCGACCGCACAGGAACAGAGACCAGTCACACGAACGGAGACTCGTCTTTATTGCCTTTGTTCTGGGGGCTGACGCTGGGTGGGCAGAGGGCAGAGGCCTGGGCCAGGACAGGGCCCGAAGAACGACTCAGATCCCGGACTGTCCCCCGGGCGCGACGGAGGCGGCGGCCGGGGCGGGACAGCGGCGTCCGAGGCAGGGGCGCGGCGCTGGCTCTGCGCCTGCGCGGCGGCCCATGGTCAGGATGCCCGCGGCGTGGTTGCCGCTGGCCTGCAGGAGGCGCTGCAGCCGACCCTGGAGGCCCGGGGGCCCGGACCGCCGCTTGCCCAGCGTGAGGATGCCGGCCGCGTGATTGCCCGCGCCGTGCAGCAGCTCGTAGAGGCGGCAAGAACAAGTCTTTTGACGACAGCAGTCGGGCAGGGGCTGTGCAGCCGCCCCGGGCGACAACAGCGCGGGCGGCAGCAGCAGCAGCAGCAGCAGTAGCGTCACGGCGGCCCAGGAGACCTAGGGAGACGGAGACAGGGCGCTGGGGGGTCTTCCCACGGCGCCCGCCACCCGCTCCCACGCCTAGGACCTGCCCCTCTGGCTCCGCGCCCCCTCCAGGCCTGCACTCCTTTCTGGCTGTCACTTAGTTCTCCTTGCTTTGCGCCCTTGCTGATATCGGGCTACTTTCCCTGCTCCTCCTTCAAGACCCAGCAGAGCATCTCCTCCAGGAAGCCTTTTGAGACCCCCTGGGCAGAGTGAATCCCCCTCTCCTCTGAAGATTTAGGCCACTGTGCCACCACTAGGGCACTTACCACTCCACCTGAAAACAGGAGTGTCTGTCTGCAGCAGAAGTTGTAAACTTGGGAAAAACCCGGGCCCTACTGAGTCCCCCCAACCTCTTCTCCACAGCAGGGAAACACGTGGAAATCAGGAACTAGCAAGACTCCAGAATGCTCTCTCATCTGCCTGCCCCCTTGCAGGAGGGACTGAACTCCGTGGCTTTGAACCAGTTTCCTGCCCTTTCAGAGGGCACAGCTCCCTTACCTGTAAACTGGGTATACTAGAAATAATTTCTACTCTGCAAGGCTGTTGGGAGGATGAAAAGAGATGACAGGTGCAAACGGAGCACCTGACACATAGAGCTCAGCAAACACAGGCTCTTAGCAAAACAGCACCCAACCCAATGTGAGCCAAGGCAGGTGCTCCTGCCTCAGAGCACACCCAGGAAAAGACCAAGAGTGGAGACACCTTCGGCCTTTCTTCCAGCCCTCTGAGCAAGCGCTCTTTTTGCTTCTCTGGGATGGTGAGTCACCCTTCCGTCCCTGGATCTTTACCTTTGTGGAAGGAAGGTTCATGGTGCCTGGCGCTCAGGGTGGGGTAGCCGGGAAAGGAGATGTCTGTGGTGGTTCAAAAAGCCAGGAACCTTGAGGCTGTCAATTGTGACCCACTCCCAGGGGTCTGGGGTTTATAGTGCTCTGAGGTGGCGGGGAGTTGACAGGCACTTGCGTCCACACCCGGGCCAGACAAAGGCAAGTCTAAGATTAGCCTGCTGCAGGGGGGCCGTCTCCAGGCTGGGCCCAAGGAATGGCCGCTGCAGCGTTCAGAGGCCAGGGTTGGATCACTGTGCCCCTGATCACCCCCTTGTCTGTCTGTCTGCTCCCTGGAGATGGGGCTGTCTCCGGGCACTAATGAGGCCACCTTGCACCGAGGAATCTAGGAGCACAAAAGAGGCGCTGGCCTGGGTCAATATGGAGGGAGGCAGCTGCTAATTAGGGGCGGGAGAGAGGCAGATGCGAGACCCCACATTATGTGTGTTGGGGGTGGAGCAGCCAGCAGCAGTCGTCTCCCTCCCCTGCTTCTTGTCGCTGCCCCTGGGGACTCTCAGGCTCCAGGACCTTCTTCCTTCATGGAAAGGTTCCTTAGCTGCCCCCCTCCCCCTAGCTTTTTTTCTCCCTTCTGCCCTTTCCACTAGCCTCTGAGATGGAAAACCTTGAAAACTCAGCCTAGGCAGTGGGAGGTAAGAAGCCAAAACCAAGCCCAATTTCTCTTTCTTTCCTCTGTGTGTGTGTGTGTGTGTGTGTGTGTGTGTGTGACTAAATTTTGGTCTTGTTGCTCAGGCTGGAGTACAGTGGTATGATCATCTTGGCTCACTGCAACCTCCGCCTTGGGTTCAAGCCATTCTCCTGCCTCAGCCTCCTGAATAGCTAGAATTATAGGCGCACGCCACCAAAACCAGCTAATTTTTGTATTTTTAATAGAGACGGGGTTTCACCATGTTAGCCAGGGTGGTCTCAAACTCCTGACCTCAAGTGATCCACCCACCTCGGTCTCCCAAAGTGTTGGGATTACAGGTGTGAGCCACCGCACCGGGCTCCCCCCTTTTTTTCTTCCTTCCTTCCTTCCTTCCTTCCTTCCTACATTTCTTTCTTTCTCTCTCTCACTGTCTCCCTCTTTCTTTCTTTTCTTCGTCTTCTTTTTTTTTTTTTTTGAGATGGAGTTTCGCTCTTGTTGCCCAGGCTGGAGTGCAATGGCGCAATCTTGGCTCACTGCAACCTCCACCTCCAGGGTTCAAGCAATTCTCCTGCCTCTGCCTCCTGAGTAGCTGGGATTACAGGCATGCGCCACCATGCCTGGCTAATTTTGTATTTTTAGTAGAGACAGGGTTTCTCCATGTTGGTCAGGCTGGTCTTGAACTCCTGACCTCAGGTGGTCCGCCCGCCTCAGCCACCCAAAATGCTGGGATTACAGGCATGAGCCACTATGCCTGGCCTTCTCTCTTTATTATTATTATTTTTTTTTTTTGAGACGGAGTCTCGCTCTGTCGCCCAGGCTGGAGTGCAGTGGTGTGATCTCAGCTCACTGCAAGCTCCGCCTCCCGGGTTCACACCATTCTCCTGCCTCAGCCTCCTGAGCAGCTGGGACTACAGGCGCCTGCCACCATGCCCGGCTAATTTTTTGTATTTTTAGTAGAGACGGGGTTTCACCATGTTAGCCAGGATGTTCTCGATCTCCTGACCTCGTGATCCGCCCGCCTCGGCCTCCCAAAGTGCTGGGATTACAGGCGTGAGCCACCGCGCCCGGCCCTCTTTATTTTCTTTCTTGAGAAGGTTTCACTCTGTCACCCAGGCTGGAGCGCAGTGGGACAATCATAGCTCACTGCAGCATCGAATGCCAGGGCTCAAGCAATGCATTCACCTCAGCCACCCCAGTAGCTGGGACCACAGATGCGTGCCACCATCCCTGGCTAATATTTAAATTTGTTTGTAGAGACTGGGTCTCCCAGGCTGGTCTCAAATCCCTGGCTCAAGCCATCCTCCCCCTTAGGCTTCCCAAAGTGCTGGGATTACAGGTGTGAGCTACTGTGCCTGACCAAACTCAGTTTCTACGAGATGCTGATAGAAAGCTTCTACCTCCCCAGCTTTCTACCTGGCTCAGGCTACCTAGAGGGGAGGAATGTAGTCCCACTCTACAGTCAACACGGAGTGAGCCACCATGCAGTGAACAACATGTGTCATCTCCAGGCCCAAGCTTCTTATTCACAACCTCTTTTTTTTTCGGAGATAGAGTTTCGCTCTTGTTGCCCAAGCTAGAGTGCAAAGGCACGATATTGGCTCACTGCAACCTCTGCCTCCTGGGTTCAAGCGATTCTCTGCCTCAGCCTCCCAAGTAGCTGGGATTACAGGTGTGCGCCACCATGCCCAGCTAATTTTTTGTATTTTTAGTAGAAACAGGGTTTCACCATGTTGGCCAGGCCAGCCTTAAACTCCTGACCTCAGGTGATCTGACTGCCTCGGCCTCCCAAAGTGCTGGGATTACAGGCATGAGCCACGGCACCTGGCCTACAACCTCTTTATTGAGCTCTTGCTGTGTGCCACACCAGGCACTGGGCATGGGGGCAATTGTGCACAGGATCTAGCCCAATTTCCAAGGAGCTCATCATTCCAGGTGGGAGGCAGTTCAGGCATGATGATAGTTCAGTGAAGGAGAGGACTACTGCCCACGTGAGCAAAGCTGAGCCAGTCACTCTGCCCGGGGTGGGCCTGGTAGGGGGTCCTCAAAGGCCTTGCACGAAAGCTAGTTTACATCGGGGCAGCGGGATGGAGGGCATTACATAGAAGGGACAACTTGAGCAAACTCCTGGAGTTGACAGTGCTTAACAACCCTTAGATGGGAGGTGAGGCATGGTCCTTAGTCCAGGCCTTCTTTCAAGCAAGGGGAGAGAGGTAGCTGGACACATAGGTGAGGGCCAAGGTCAAAGGGTCTAATAGGCCAAGTTGATTGGTCTTAATCCTGTGGGCGATGGGGGCCACCATGGGAGGTTTGTTTTTTTTTTTTCCCGAGATGGTCTCACTGTGTTGCCCAGGCTGGTCTTGAACTCCTGGGCATGTGCCATCCTTCCACCTCAGCCTCTTGAGTAGCTGGGACTACAGGCCCATGCCACTGTGCCCAGCTTCATGGGAGGATTTTAACAGGATGGAGTGACAGGCAGAGGCGGGGGCCGGGTGGGTGTGCAGCCAGGGCCTGGATGTGGGACATGGAATGGAGAAGCTATTCAGAGGCATCTGGAACCAGTGCTGCCTCTACTGAGGAGGAGCTGCGGGGTCTTGGTCTGCCCCTCCCATCAGCCTCCAAGATGGAAAACCTTAAAACCCCATCCCAGGCAGTGGGAGAGAAAGAAGCCAAAATCTAGCCCAGTTTCTTTCTTTCTTATTTTAGCCTCTATAACCTTGTGGAGGCTGCGTTTCCTCATTAGCATGGAACAGTGAACCCAGATGGTCTCCAGAGTTGCTTCCTGCTGCGATGCCTTATGATGTGAAGTAATAGCTCTCCCTTCCCCACCGCAGAAGTGGTGTGTGGGTGCTGGCCTAGGATGTGCTACGAGTCCTCAAAGGCTCCTGTGTGCACATGCAGCCTCGCCAGGCCCAGACCAGAATGTTGGGGGAAAGTCCTGGAGCTCAGTGGGGGAATGGCTGGGCCGGGGTCCACTCCCATTTCCCCAAAGAAGACAGACCCTGAGGCAAGAATCTGGGTGCAAGAGGTTTATTTGGGAGCCATCCCAGGAAGCCCAAGGGGGGGGAGTGGGGAAGAGAGGGAAGGGAGGAGCCCCCCACAGGAAGTACATGAATGAGTGGGTTACTGCTGCAGGCAACTGGGACTCCATCCTGCTGGGCATCCTCTGAGAGTTTATGTAGAATACCCTTCAGAATTGTCCTGCTCAAGGACAGTGAAGCTGAGGTCCTGCTCCTTATTGACTCAGGATTGCTCCTGGGGACATTAACCCCCCAACACTTCCAGCTTGCCCAGTGCACTGACTGAGCACACAGCTGTGGCCACCAGAGAACCTGCTTGGGCTGTGATACAGGAAACCACTGGTGTGCATGGTAACTCTCTAGCAGTGTCCTTCATGCCCAGACACGGGGACACCGGCAGGCACTGCTGGCGTCTGCTAACCCCAGAGGCCCATACTTCAGAACTGGTCAGCTGGGCCAAGGCCTCTCTAAGGCCCAGCGGCTCTCATGGGCAAATGTCAGGTGACACAGAGTCAGAGACTCTGGCCAAGGACTCCCCACCCGGAGAGGTCCCAGAGGGAGGAGCAAGGTGGCCTCTGGGGGGAGCTGGGCGGTGGGGCAGGCCTTGACTCAGGACACCACCCTCTCCTGCAGGCACTGGGCCAGGTGCCTGTGCCGAAGGACCCGGGGCATCGCAGGGGGGAAGGGGGAGGAGGGGCAGGCAGCGAGGGCTGCCCGGAGTGCTCGGAAGGCTCCCTGCCTCACCAGGTGGACTCTGGCAGGGCCCACGCTGCCCCAGAACCGCAGGGACTTGTAGCGGGGAGAGGCTTCCTGAAGGCAGTGGTCCAGCTGGGAACAGAACGGCCTGAGTGAGCTGGTGTGTGACCGTGAGTGTGCACATGAGGTGTGCGTGGCTGTGCCCAGGCTACATGTGTTTAGAAGTTTTGTGTGGACAGGTGCGTGTCTGTGGGACTCAGCCCTCCCCTCCCAGAGCCCCAGGGAGCTTCTCCTCCGCCACCCCTCTCCTTCCCATCAGCCCTGGTCTCCATGGCACCCTGGGAGTGTGCAGAGTGAAGGGGTCTACAGTCAGACCCTGTCCTCATCTCCTTTACCTTGTCTCGATTTTCCTCCGACAGATTCCTCAGCCCCCTCAGCGCCACAAACACCTCGTAGTGGGGAGCAGAGCCCGCAGAGGAATCTGTGAATAGACCCCATGTGCACACATACTTCCGGTGAATGGGCAGCTGCCAAGTCTAGTGTCTTCTGCCCTATCTGTTCTTCCCACTCTGAGGTTCATAGGGAAAAAAGAGTTTCTTGGTGGGGAGTGGGGTAAATGGAGAGGAACCTAGAGCTTGATCCTAAATAGGAGACAGATCAGGAAAGAAAATGGCTAGAGACTGCAGCAGGATGGATGAGAGTTAGATGCAGAGAAGGACTTTTGTAGGAGTGATAAAGGAGGCTGAGTCTTATCTCTTTCCTAGCAGTCCCCTGGCAGGGGAGGTAGGGGTTGAAGGGTAGCTCAAGGATGGTAGGCAGGAGCCGGTGGGGAAGCTCACCCAGAATGCTGCTCTCCACACAGCCATGGTCCAGCAGCTTGGCCCCCGCCCACTGCCCCACTGCCCGGCTCAGGGCCTCAGAGAACAGGTCCTCGCCAATATCTTCCCCTCGCACACTCAGGGTCTGGTCCAGCCTGAAGAGGAGGAAGGGAGAGGCAGTGGAGCCCAGGACACAAGGATGGCCCTTCAGCTCCCCGGGTCACCTACCGGCAGATGAACCTGACGACTGGACACTGATTGTAGGCACCAACCACTCGCACCACATCACCCAGGCGGCACCTGATGGGGTGCAAGTGGGAGTGAGGTCGGGCCCAAGGGCTTCTGAGCTCATGCCCTGGGCCCGCAGCATGGTCCCATAGGGCCCCAGGTAGCAGGGGCTGTGCAGCTGATCACCTGGTGAGGCTGGCGCGGTCCGTCAGCACCAGCTCATACTCCTTGCCCTGCTGGGCCTCGGCCAAAAGGAGGGTGGAGGCAGCTTCCTCCTGGGCGCCTTCCTTGACTGGGAGCAGCTCGATAAAGGGGGCCCCAGGGGACAGAAGGTAGAGCCCATGGGGCTGCTCTGGCTGTAGGTTTAGGCCCAGCACCCCTGTGGAAGCAAAGCAGCTTCCTCAGCGTCTGCTGGTGCCATTGCTTTCTGCCAGGCAATAGCCCCTCCTGGACCCCAGGCCTGATCCTCTGAGCACCTGATCCTCCTGCTGCCCTCCCACCGCATCCTTCCTGGCTCCCCCAGGCTCAGCGGGCTGCCTCTTAGGCCCTCACTGGAAAGAGGCAGAGTGCTGTGGTCCTGGAGGGGCAGACCTGGGAGTGAATCCTGGTGCCACATGAATTTGTGCAAGACTCTTTTTTTTTTTTTTTTTTTTTGAGACGGAGTCTCGCTCTGTCACCCAGGCTGGAGTGCAGTGGTGCGATCTCGGCTCAGTGATTCAGTCATTCCTGGGTTCAAGTGATTCTCCTGCCTGAGCCTCCTGAGTAGCTGAGATTACAGGCGCCTGCCACCACACCTGGCTAATTTTTGTATTTTTAGTAGAGACAGGGTTTCACCACACTGGCCAGGCTGGTCTTGAACTCCTAACTTCAGGTGATCCACCTGCCTCGGCCTCTCCCAAAGTGCTGGGATTACACGCGTGAGCCACTGCCCCGGCCTTTTTTTTTTTTTTTTTTCTTTTTGAGACAGAGTCTTGCTCTGTCACCCAGGCTGGAGTGCAATGGCGCGATCTCGGCTCACTACAACTTCTGCCTCCCAGGTTCAAGCAATCCTCCTGCCTCAGCCTCCCAGGTAGCTGGGATTATAGGCGTGCACCACCACACCCCGCTAGTTTTTGTATTTTTAGTAGAGATGGGGTTTCACCATGTTGGCCAGGCTGGTCTTGAACTCCTGACCTCAGCGATCCATCCGCCTTGGCCTCCCAAAGTGCCGGGATTACAGTTGTGAGCCACTGCACCCAGCTACAAGACTCTTAACCTAGATGAGCCTGAATTTCTTCACTTGTAAAAGAAGGCTGCTGTCCCTAGCATGCAGCTTGTTGGGGAGGATTAAATAAGATGATTTTGTAGGGCCCAATGCATGGCTGCTTGCCATTTGACCTCTGACCGTTGCCCCAACCTCACTGCCCTTGAGTCCCACTGACCTCCCGAGGCAGCATAAGCAGGAGAGAAGAAGGCTAGTCCTTGGCACCACAAGGCCCCGAGGGCAGCCACAGCCTCGGCCTGGCCTCCTGCATCCAGAGTCACCACCACCTGCAGCTTTGGCCAGAGCCGAAGGGCCAGTCCCCGTGGCCCCTGCTCTAGGGCCTCCCGCAGCTCAGCTGCCCGTTCACGGAGAGGCGCTCCAGGGTTCCCGGCAGCTATTGCCCCAGCTAGCTCTTCACCATCAGTCTCCAGGCCCAAGAAAACATCCAGGAGTTCGACCGCCGTCCCAGCCTCCAGGGCCCTCAGCCCTGGGGACCTCAGTGCATCCAGCAGCAGGGCCCTAGGGTTCTTGGTTCCAGGGGTGCCCACCTGGCCCAGGGTATTCCCAGGCCAAGGCAGGGGTCGGGGCCAAGGGGATGTAAGGGTCACACGGGCAGTGCCTCCCTGAGCCAGCACTTCTGGGTAGGCCTTGTTTAGGGCTACCAGACCCAGCAAGGTGGCCTGGAGGAGGGAAGAGAGAGTGTTGGTCTGGTGTCAGAGCCAGACCCAGAGCCCCCATTTGAGGGTTCTTTGCCCACCATGATGGGAGGGTTTGGCTGCAAGTCAGAGGTCTCTGGTGGGACTGGGCTGTGGCCGGGGCTGGGCTCTGGCCATCCTAAATTACCTGCAGAGAGGCCTCCCCCAGGTCCTGGTTTGAGGTCGGGGGCAGTGGCTGCTCTCCACTCTCTTCCTCCTGGGTCTGGCTGGCCTTGGTCAGAGGGAGATGATTCCGGAAGGTGCTTATGTCTATAGCCCCAATGACAACAGAAACGCCTCAGGAAGCCAGTTTCCCAAGAGTTTCAGGCAAGACTGGTGAGACCCTTGAGGGAGGAACTGAGAATAGGCCTGGGGTAGAGGGGATGTAAAGACCCAGCATGGGAAATTCAGCTTGGACAAGAGAGCCAGTCCTGGGTCTCTGGGTCAGGCCACTCCGTTGGCAGTGGAGGAGGCAAGGGAGCCATCAGGCTCTGGAATCTGACGGTCCTTTGGGGTTTCTTTCTCTTTGGGTCACCGCCCCAGACCCTGGGAAACACACCTGTGCTCCTTCTGAGGGAACAGTGGGGGCGCTGGGCTCCCTGCAGACACCACCTCAGGGCCTGCTGCTGGCTCTGGTGCACGTGGAGCGTGCTCTGCTCCAGCCTCCGCCGCTGCCAGGTGGCTGCCCAGACCAGGGCCCCCCATGCCACTCGGTGCTGGAGGCCATAAAGCCAGGACGGCCTGGCATCCTGGGACCGCTGCTGCCTGAGCAGGGCCAATGTTGGCAGCAGCAGCATCAGCAGCAGCAGGAGTGGCCACAGCAGCATCTCCAAGCAGCTCCTGGGAGGAGGAAGGAACCCAGATATGGGGGCATGCAGCAATTATCCATTTCTCCTCCCACGCTCTACTGCATACAGGAAAACCAAGGAAAAATGAAGTTGGGAAGAAGGCAGGACCCTGTGGGACAGGTGATGCAAAGGAGAGACTATCAAAGCTTTGGAGTCCCACTGACCTGAGTGCAGATCCTGCCTCTGCCGCTTGTTAGTTGTAGGGCCCTGAGCAATCTAGTGGGCTGCACTGAGCTCTGTTTCCTGATCTGCAAAATGGGAATAAGAATAAGAAAGCCTCTTTCAGAAGGTAGGGGTGGGCCGGGCGAGGTGGCTAACACCTGTAATCCCAGCACTTTGGGAGGCCGAGTCAGGAGAATCACTTGAGCCCAGGAGTTTGCAATCAGCCTGAGCAACATAGGGAGACTCCATCTCTACAAAAAATTGAAAAACTAGCCCAGTGTGGTGTCACACCCATAGTCGCAGCTACTTGGGAGGCTGAGATGGGAGCATCCCTTGAGCCCAGGAGGTCAAGGCTACAGTGAGCCAAGATTGTGCCACTGCACTCCAGCTTGGGCAACAGAGTGAGACCCTGTCAAAAAAAAAAAAAAAAGGAAAAGAAAAAGAAAAAAAAAAAAAGAAAAAAAGAAGGCAGAGGAAGGGAAGGTACAGGGAGGGTTTGGGACAGGGTCGGTCGGGCACACAGCAGCTGCGTAACGATATCTCTTGCCCACTCCCGAGTGGCTTTGCTTTCTCTCGGGATCCACCCTGTCCCAGCTCCTTGTCCCTCCTGAGCCCCAGGCTGTGGGGTCCATGCCCACATGCACCTGTCGCGGCCCACTTCTGCCTACTCCCGGCACGTGACGGAGACCCCTGGGTGACTCTGGGTCTCAGCACACATCCAGCCAGAAAGAAGGAGCAATGGCTTTAAAGGGCTGGGCCCCAACTGGGAAATCCGGCCACCAGGCCTGAGGGAGGAGCTGAAGGAGGGGGGTGCTCTTAAAGGGGCAGGTCGCCTACAGGACTTCATGTTGGGTGCTAGCCCAGGCTGGCAGTTGGGGGAGTTAGGGCCAGACTAGCATGGTCCTCAAACTTGCGCAGGTGAAGGAACAGAAAGGCGTGTGTGGGAAAGAGCACCATGAAGCCACTTGAGCTGGGAGAGGGGCAAGCTTAAGAACTCTTAAAACCCCAACTCGGCTGGGCGCGGTGGCTCACGCCTGTAATCCCAACACTTTGGGAGGCTGAGGCGGGTGGATCATCTGAGGTCAGGAGTTTGACACCAGCCTGACCAACATGGTGAAACCCCATCTCTATTAAAAATACAAAATTAGCCAGATGTGGTGGCACATGCCTGTAATCGCAGCTGCTTGGGAGGCTGAGGCAGAAGAATCACTTGAACTTGGGAGACAGAGGTTGCAGTGAGCTGAGATTGCGCCATTGTACTCCAGCCTGGGCAACGAGTGAAACTCCATCTCAAAAACAAACAAAACAACAACAACAAAAACACCATCCTCTCCCTCAAGGTAGTTGAGAAAGAAAACAATTTTATTATTGAATAAGCATTCAACCAGAATGTGATGTACATGACAGGTGATCTGCTAAGAGCTTGAAAAGAAGGGAGGAAATCTTACTTTTTTGTATAGCCAAGCACGTACAACCCATTACATACACGTTTTCAAGATAAACAATAACCAGTCCTCAAGTAAGAGGACTTGTCACATATAGTTTTCTTTTTTTTTTGGTTTATCTGTTTCTTTTTTTTTTTTTGAGACAGAGTCTTGCTCTGTCGCCCAGGCTGGAGTGCAGTGGCACAATCTCAGCTCACTGCAACCTCCACTTCCCAGGTTCAAGCAATTCTCCTGCCCCAGCCTCCCAAGCAGCTGGGATTACAGGTGTGTGCCACCACGCCCAGCTAATTTTTGTATTTTTAGTAGAGACGGGGTTTCACCATGTTGGCCAGGCTGGTCTCAAACTCTTGACCCCAAGTGATCTACCCTCCTCGGCCTCCCAAAGTGCTGGGATTACAGGTGTGAGTCACTATGCCCAGCCAGTCACATAGTTTATCTTAACTGTACGTGGTTATTGGGTGAACATCTGTGTTAGCTTGCTGGCCTTATCCCAAGGAAAATTACAAACTTCTTTTTTTTGGTGGTTTTTTTTTTTTTTTGGCAGAGTTCTACTCTTGTTGCCCAGGCTGGAGTGCAATGGCACGATCTTAGCTCACTGCAACCTCTGCCTCCCAGATTCAAGTAATTCTCCTGCCTCAGCCTCCCGAGTAGCTGGGATTATAGGTGTGCATTACCACACCCAGCTAATTTTTTGTATTTTTAGTAGAGACAGGGTTTCACCTTGTCACCATGTTGGCCAGGCTGGTCTCAAACTCCTGACCTCAAGTGATCCACCTGCCTCGGCCTCCCAAAGTGCTGGGATTACAGGCCTGAGCCACTGCACCCAGCCAGTCACATATAGTTTATCTTAACTTTACCTGGTTACTGGGTGGCCATCTGTGTTAGCCTATTGCCTTTATCCCAAGGAAAATTACAAACTTCTTTTTTGTTTGTTTGTTTTTTGTTTTTGAGACAGGGTCTTGCTCTATTGCCCAGGCTGGAGTGCAGTGGTGCGATCATAGCTCACTGCAACCTCAACCTCCTGGGCTCAAGAGATCCTCCTGTCTCAGCCTCCCGAGGGGCTGGAACTACAGGTACGCACCACTACGCTCAACTAATTTTATTTTTTGTAGAGACAAGACCTCCCTATGTTGCCCAGGCTGGTGTGTTCTTGACCTAGGCTCTCAAAACACTAAAACCACTCCCTTTCTCCCCTCACTTGCCTCTGGATACCTTTGAGAAGAGAGCTACTACTCGCTGAGTACGTCTCTTCCCTTCACAGCTGAGCTTCTTTCAACAGGTCTGTTCTCACTCTGGCTAACTCACCTCACTTTCACGTTTTTTCTTGCTGAGATCTTGCATTTGCTTTTATTATTTATTTAGAGACGGGGTCTTGCTCTGTTGTCCAGGCTGGAGTTCAGTGGCCTGGTCACAGCTCATTGCAACCTTGAACTCTGGGGATCAAGAGATCCTCCTACCCTAGCCTCTGGGTGGCTAGGACTATAGGCATGTGCCACCACATCCAGCTAATTAAATACTTTTTTTTTTTTTTTTTTTTAGAGACAGGGGGTCTCACTATGTTACCCAGACTGGTCTGGAATTCCCGGTCTCAGCGATCCTCCTACCTTGGCCTTCCAAAGTGCTGGAATTACAGGTGTGAGCCGCTAGGCCTGGCCCAATAACAGCTTTATTAGATATAATTCACACACCATACAAATCACCCATTTAGTGTACAATTCAAGATCTAGTATATCCAGAGATATGTGCAACCAATACCACAGACAATTTTATAACATTTTCATTACCTCAAAAACAAACCCTGCAGAGTCTCTCTGAGCCTACTGTGCCTCAGGAGACTGCCCAATTCGTTAAATAAAATAAAATAAAATAACCCCAAACTCGGGCTGGGCGTGGTGGCTCATACCTATAATCCCAGCACTTCGGGAGGCTGAGGCAGGCGGATCACCTGAAGTCAGGAGTTCAAGACCAGCCTGGCCAACATGGCAAAACTCTGTCTCTACTAAAAATACAAAAATTAGCAGGGTGTGGTGGCCAGCGCCTATAATCCCAGCTACTTGGGAGGCTGAGGCAGGAGAATCGCTTGAAACTGGGAGGCAGAGGTTGTAGTGAGCCGAGATGGCACCACTGCACTCCAGCCTGGGTGACAGAGTGAGACTCTGTCTCAAAAACAAACAAACAAACAAAAACAAAAAAAACCCCAAACCCTGTATCCTTTCACTATTACCTCCAAACTCCTTCTCAGCCTCTAGGCAACCTCAAATTTACTTTCTGTCTCCATAGATTTGCCTATCCTAGACATTTCTTATAAATGGCATCATATAATATGTGGTCTTTTGTACTTGGCTTTTCTTTTTCCTCGCTCTGTCACCCAGGCTGGAGTGCAGTAGCATGATCACAGCTCAAGTGATCCTCCCACCTCAGCCTCCTGAGTAGGTGGGACTACAGGGGTGCATCACCACGTCCAGCCAATTTTTGTATTTTTTTGTGGAGATGGGGTTTCACCGTGTTGTCCAAGCTGGTCTTCAACTACTGCACTCAAGTGATCCCTCGCCTCAGCCTCCCAAAGTGCTGGAATCCCAGGCGTGAGCCACCGTGCCCGGCCTGGCTTCTTTCATCTAGCATGATATTGTCAAGGTTCATCCGTGACAACATCATGTCCTGTGTGTCAGCACTTCATTCCTTTTTATTGCTGTATATTCCATTGTACAGATATACCATAATACATTTTGTTTATTCATCAGTTGATGGACATTTGGGTTGTTTCTGCCCTTTGGCTATTATGCATAATGCTGTTATGAACATTTGTCACAAGTGTTTCTGTACATGTATGTTCTCATTGTTCTTATGTAGATACCTACAAGTGGAATGGCTGGGTTATTTTTTATTTATTTTTTTTGAGACAGTCTTGTTCTGTTGCCCAGGTTGGAATGCGATGGCGTGATCTCGGCTCACTGCAATCTCTGCCTCCCAGGTTCAAGTGATTCTCCTGCCTCAGCCTCCCAAGTAGCTGGGATTACAGGCACGTGCCACCACGCCCAGCTAATTTTTGCATTTTTAGTAGAGACGGGGTTTCACCATGTTGGCCAGGCTGGTCTGGAACTCCCCACCTCAGGTGACCCACCTGCCTTGGCCTCCCAAAATGCTGGGATTACAGGCGGGAGCCACCATCCCTGGCCCTATTTGTTCCTTATAAGGGAGTCAGCTCCAGGCTGGGCATGGTGGTTCACGCCTGTAATCCCAGCATTTTGGGAGGCCAAGGCAGGTGGATCACCCGAGGTGGGGAGTTCCAGACCAGCCTGGCCAACATGGTGAAACCCCGTCTCTACTAAAAATGCAAAAATTAGCTGGGAGTGGTGTAATCCCAGCTACTCAATTAAAAAAAAAAAAAAAAAAAAAAAAGCTTAGAGTTGCTCAGTGGCCTTCCTGCATGTTCTTTTGCAAAATGACTTTGGGATGCCTTGATTGCAGCAGGAAGCGATATCCTAGCATAATCAGTTGTGGTAGCTGCCTTTCTCCAACTGTGAGCCTCTGTGGGGAAGGCACCATTTCTCATCCCACACACAATGCTGAACTCAGGGTCAGGTACTTTAAATGTGCTGAATCTTAAGGACAAGCTTTCAGCCAGGCGCAGTGGCTCACGCCTGTAATCCCAGCACTTTGGGAGGCTGAGGTGGGCAGATCATGAGGTCAGGAGATCAAGACCATCCTGGCTAACATGGTGAAATCCCGTCTCTACTAAAAAATACAAAAAAATTAGCCGGGCATGGTGGCGGGCGCCTGTAGTCCCAGCTACTCAAGAGGCCGGGGCAGGAGAATGGCGTGAACCCGGGAGGCAGAGCTTGCAGTGAGCTGAGATCGCACTCCAGCCTGGGGGACAGAGCCAGGCTCTGTCTCAAAGAAAAAAAAAGAAAAAACGACAAGCTTTCTGGAGTCAGGAGGCTAGGAGCCCATCATTCTTATTTTCAAAACATCACATGAGCAGGAAGGTATGAAAGACCCCATCTGCCATCAGAGCTAATGACGTGCCCTCTGAGGCAGCCAACTCCCAACCACCCAACCAGTTCCCTTTTTCAGGGTCACGCTGATGACTTGAAACTTTTCCCTGTGTTCAAGCTGCCCTCCCTTGGCATGTGACAGAAAAAAGTAAAAACAGGACTCAACATCATCCCTTCAGAGGAAGCCTTTATTGTAACATAAAATACACAACTTTGTGACTGCCCCAAATCGTACACAATACTTTTTTTTGGTGGCTAAATAACTAATCTGCCTTGACACTAAAATATGTATCTGAAATAATTTCACCAAGTTTTAAAAAGAAAAATTATAAAAAGTATACTTTCATTTTAAGTTATATGCTATTTTAGTCTCCCCCTACCCCCTAGAAAAAACCTGCACATCCCACACACAGAGCTGAAACTTTTGAGGACTTGTGTGTGTCTGGGAGTGGGTGAGAGGCTGATGGGGTCGAGACACGCCACTACCTTTTCTTGTGGTTTGCAGGAACAGGGAGGAGAGAGAAGACAGAACGCAGAGAGCGAGCACACCTTTAATCAAAAATCTCCACTCTCTAGGCACAGCCTCGGTAACACTGAGGGCAGCTCACAACTGCACAAGCAGGGGAGCCCCAGCTCAGGGAAGCCACACTCATCAGCTCTCTTCCTCCCCAACCCAGCGCCAACTGCAAAGTGAGCCAGGACGGCCTGGCTGCTCTGTCCTCAGCAGGCCCTGGGGTGGGTCCACTCCCAACCTTAAAGTGTATCAAGTCTGACCCCCTCCCAACCAGGGTTGCTGGAACAGAGAGTGAGGTCTCAGAGGCAGGTGCCGGTGAAGCATCTCTGGGTGACAGGCAGGGAGCGACTCTATGAGCCTGGGTCCCTGAGCAGGCAGGCTCTCCTTCTCACCCTTCCCCGATGCAACCATCCTCATGGTTGGAATTTTCATCAAATCTTGAGGAGTAGGGAGGGGCTGAGTGGGATGCGGGTAGCCTGCTCCTCAGAGGCAGAGAGACTCTACTGCCTGGCATAGAAAAATAAATCAGTGTATGAAACCAAGCCAAGGCAAACGGCAGCTTTAAAAAAGTCATCTTCCAATAAATAATTTACTATAGAGGAATATTTTTAACAGCAAAACACTGATAAATTCAGAAGTTATTTTTGTAAAAAAAATATCTATTTACTCTCATGTATAAAAATAAGGTTTTGGGGGCCATCCTCTCCTGGGGGTGCTCATGCCCTTCCTTTGGAGAGGGGGCCGAGGGGTGACCTTTTAGGCCTTACCCGTAAGCTATTTTAATACACCTGCTCACTCCCCTCTTCCTCCAATGCCTGCTGTAGCCCATTCCTTCCTTCTGGTGTAAAGCTACAGAAGAAGTCGTGGAACAAAATTATACCGAGGCTTTTTTTGTTTTGTTTTATACTTTTATCAAACTCCCCAGCAAACTTGCTGACTGCATTTCCACACATTACCAACACCTGCCAGGACTTCACAGCAGGGTGACCCACTGAGCAAGCTGGCCTAGGTTCAGCCCACACTGCTGCCACCTACTCTTCAAGACATTAGGTGTGAACAGAGAAGGGGAACGAGGTGACCTGGGTTTGAATGACCCAGGGCCCAATGCACAAGAGAGAATTTTGATGTCAAATTAGGGTGGGAAGGAGAAAACAAAAAAGATCCAACTTAGAACCATGATTCAACATTTGCAAAAAGCATTATCAATAAACCTGAAGAACGCCACGGACTGTGCATCTGCTGGCTCAGAGAAAGGCTGGGCAGCCGGAACAGCAGCTTCCTGCGTAACCAGGCAACAGTCTCAGTGCCCGGGAGTCAGGGCTGCGCGCTCCACTCTGGCCAGAACACAAACGGCATTGGCACTGTAAGCTCTCAGTTACGTGGCCCTCTTTTCTCTCCTCTATTTCTCCAAACACGTGTGTACACCCAGAGGAACTGAGTGGCAATTCCAGGGTGCGGGTGGGCAGGAGGGGAGAGAGGACAAAGAGAGAATAAGATGAGCTAAATGTTTTGTGAAAAGCCACCGCCCATCCGAAAACCTGTGACTTCCCTTGCCCCAACAATCTTTGTAGGTTGCCCCTTTTCCCATTCCTACCCAAGAACACAGGGGTGGGGGAGAGGGAAGGCTCTCTTTGTCAAAAAGCAGTTATCTACATTTCAGAAGAAAGGCAGAGACAATCACGGTTATATATCAATTGCTTGGCAGACAGAGTGACGAAGACTCACTGGAACACATGTGCTTTCTCCTCCCTTTGTCCTTCTCTTACTCAAACAGCCACATGTCAAAGTCCAGCCACTCTTAAGACACATGGCCAACTTCCAGGCTTCACAAAACTCATTGCCTTTTTGCACAAAGTAAAAACCACCACAGCCTCTGTCTGTGGCCCCTCTGCTACAACTAAACTCTCAGACAGTGAGAGGGAGAAACACCACAACGTGCAAACACACACACATACAAACGCACACACACACACACATACTCGCACTCCCTTCGCTGGTGCCACCATGCACAGGAACACTAAGGTCACAACTAGTATTAACACTTCACATTATGAGTATTGTTTCAAAAGAGAAGCGATTCATGGAATTAAAACATCCACAAGAGTGATTCCTCTGGTAAGGATGAAGAAGCTGAACACGGAGAGGTCGCGGGGTCACGACTGTGCGTGCGGGATCCACTGACTGTCCATTGGCCGGCCCAGGAGCTCCTCCACACGCCGTGCTACGTCCATTGTGTCCTCCAGATCGAAGTCCCCATCAGTGTCAAGGACTGAGTCAGGGCTTGGGAGGGAAAGAAGAGGGATGAAGGGAAGGGGAAAGGCTGTCAGAGACCACCCCAAGCCCCACAGGCCACCAGGGGAGCAGTCTGAGCCAGCCTATGCCCTCAGCTAGGGCTTCATGGGAAAAGAACAACCATTCAAACAGCTGGCTGTACAGCAACTCGGACTGAAATACCCTCCCCTGTTACCTCTCACACCGGCTGTCCAGACACATCACAACTCCACTCAGTCCTTAGAGCAAGAAAAATCTCCATTTTGAGAGAGGGGAACAGATGACATTTGCCCAACCCGACTCTAAACCACCAATCACTTCTGGTCAAATCTCTCCCTCCCAAAGGCCAGAGCCCGAGCCAGAGCTGTGTGGTCTCAGACCTAGAGGAGCTCTGGATTCCTTTGCCCACCAGCCCTCCAGGGGTCCAGCCTGGGGCCGAGCCCCCAGTTCCTCCCCTGTGGACCCCCACGAGAACGCCACCTACTTCTGTGGGTACATGTTATAATGAGCCTGGGGGCACACAGCTGGGGAGGGGGCCTGGTCCATGTACGTGGCGCTGCCGCCCCCGGCATCTGCAGATGCGTTCACAAACCTGCAGAAGGAAGAGAACAGAGCTTCAGCTGCCAGGGAGGCCGGGGCAGCTGACTTGGGGAGGAGACCAAGGGGTATCTTTGTCTTTCTCAGGGTGTTGAAGGACAAAGTGCCCCACTCGGCCCTGGGGCTCCAGCTACAGGAGTGGGGCCTCAGGTACTGGCATAGCATGACCAAGCCCAGGTCCCTCCCCAGGGCTGAGACAGGTTTCCTGGGGGAGTGGAAAGCTGGGCCAGGATAAGGATGGGAGGCAGGGTCTGGGGGAGGAGGAAAGAGGCGGGAGGAGGAAAGAGGCAGAAGGAGAGCCAGAGCCACCTGGACACTTACTCAGGGACCACTTGCTTGATCTGTGGCTTCACGTATCCATCAACAGCTTTAGCTGCCAAGGGAAGAACGTGGTCAAAGTTCTCAAGTGAAACAAAAATGTGATCTTCCTTATGAATCACATCTTTTCTTAGGACAGAACACAACCACCTGACTTATCTAAGGATATGACATAAGCACTTAATATTTTTTTGTTTTTTGAAACAGTCTCACTCTCTCATCCAGACTGGAGTACAGTGGTGCAATCTCGGCTCACTGCAGCCTCTGCCTCCCAGGTTCAAATGATTCCGATGCCTCAGCCTCCTGAGTAGCTGGATTACAGGTGCACCACCACACTTTGGCTAATTTTTGTATTTTTAGTAGAGACGGGGTTTCACCATGTTGCCCAGGCTGCTTTCTAACTCCTGACCTCAAGTTATCCGCCCACCTCGGCCCCCCAAAGTGCTGGGATTACAGGCGTAAGCCACCGCACTTGGCCAAGCATTTAATATTTCAATCTGTTAGGAAGACCTGGTAGAGGAGAAGGTCAGCACTAAAGCTGAAATTCAAGATATCTTCCAAATTGGCTTGGATGTTTCAATAAATTCTTCAAACCATGGAAACTATGTACTTCAATACAAATCTAAGTCAAGCACTAATTGCATACTAATTAAAAAAAAAAAAACACTTTGAAAAGCTTAAAGTCCAAGGTGCAGCAGAAAGACAGGATTTGTTCTACCTGACCCAGGGGATAAAATCAGGACCAAGAGGGGCAGGTCATAAGAGGACAAATGTTCAGTCATGTAGGGAAGAATGTTGTAAGTAGAACTGCCCAGAAAAGAAATGATTTATCTTAGGAAAGACTGATTTCCTTGTCACTGGAGGTTTTCATTTTTTTCTTTTTTTGACAGAGTCTCACTCTGTTGCCCACACTGGAGTGCAGTGGTGCGATCTCAGCTCACTGCAACCTCCGCCTTCTGGGTTCAAGCGATTCTCATGCTTCAGCCTCCCGAGTAGCTGGGATTACAGGTGTGCACCACCATGCCCAGCTAATTTTTGTATTTTTGGTAGAGATGGGGTTTCTCCATGTTGGTCAGGCTGGTCTCGAACCCCTGACCTCAAGTGATCCACCCACCTTGGCCTCCCAAAGTGCTGGGATTACAGGTGTGAGCCATGGTGCCTGGTCATCACTGGAGGTTTTCAAGCAGAAGGTGCATACACGTCAGGGATCTTACGGAAAGGCCTAGGCACTGGAGAGCCACTGATCTGATCTGATGATGTCTGAGGTTCCTCTAACTCTGAGTGTCTAGTCTTTCAGGAAAGGGAAGGCTACTTTTCCCAGCACCTGCACGCTCCTTCACGCCTGATGTTTCTGCATTTGGGGTACTTTGATGTCACTAGTCCCAGTGAGCGCTGTTGGTGCCAAGAATGCGATGTGTCCTTTGCTTCCCACAGAATCCCCACTGGGCTGGTGGGGATTCTGTGGGAAGATGAGCAGATAAATCTGCATGTGATCTGGTCGACCACAGTTACCTTTTCAGAAGGCTGACCATGGAAATCCAGGTAGGCATGTGGTGAGAATGTGATGATCTGACGTGGGAGAATGAAGTCTTGTTTCTGGGTATGTGAATATGGGAATCAGTGCAACGTTAATTATACTAGGCAAGGACGATCACACTATGATTACAGGACAAAGAGCCTGTCATTTAAGTAGCCCAAGAGGGTAAAATGCTGCAGGGTTCACCAACTGCTTATTACCCTAAGCTTCTTCTAGGGCTTCAAGTGTCAGGAGCGACCGTTTCATAACATGTTTTTTTGTGCTTTACAGTGTACAGAGAATTTTATAGATTGGCTAAGAAGTTAAAAACTGAAGAAATGCTGCCAGAAATAGGAATTTTTTTTTTTTCTGAGACAGGGTCTTACTCTGTTACATAGGCTACAGTGCAATGGCACAATCATAGCTCACTGCAGCCTCAAATTCCTGGGCTCAACCAATCTTCCAGCCTCTGCCTTCTGAGTAGCTGGGACTACAGGCATGTGCCACCAAGCGCAGCTAACTTTTTATTTTTTGTAGAGATGGAGTCTCACTATGTTGCCTAGGCTGGTCTGAAACTCCTAGGCTCAAGCAATCCTCCCTCCTTGGCCTTCTAAAGTGTTGGAATTACAGGCATGAGCCACTGTGCCCAGGCCCAAATTATAAGTATCTTAAATGACCAACATGTAACTCACCCTACAATGAGATTGTATGCAATCATCAAAATGATGTTGGAAGATTACATTTACTGAGCTGTAACTCTGCATAGGATATATTTCTTTTTTTTTTTTTTTTGAGGCAGAGTCTCACTCTATTGCCCAGGCTGGAGTGCAGTGGTGTGATCTTGGCTCACTGCAACCTCCACCTCCTGGGTTCAAGTGATTCTCTTGCCTCAGCCTCCTGAGTAGGTGAGATTACAGGTGCCTGCCACCACACCCGGCTAATTTTTGTATTTTTTTAGTAGAGATGGGGTTTCACCATGTTGGCCAGGCTGGTCTCAAACTCCTGACCTCAAGTGATCCACCTGCCTTGGCCTCCCAAAGTGTTGGGATTACAGGCATGAGCCACCATGCCCAGCTACCTAGGATATATTTCCAAGTGGAAAAAAAAAAGTCACAAAAAATTACATATGGTATGGTCCAAACCCCAACCTTTCACCCTGAACTCCAAGGCTGGAGTGCCCTGACCTCAGTTCCTACCACTTATCTTCCCTGCTCAACAGACTCCAGCCTCTCTGGTCCTCCTGAGGCTTTCCAGACATGCCCATTCTCAACCCAGGATTTTTGTACTTGTTCTCTTGGCATACTGTTTTTCTCTAGATCTTTGTATGGCTAGCTTCCTCACTTCATTCAGGTCTTTTCAAACATCACATCCTGGCTGGGTACAGTGGCTCACGCCTATAATCCCAGAACCTTGGGGGACTGAGGAAGGAACATTGCTTGAGCCCAGGAATTTGAGACCAGTCTGGGAAACAGAGCAAGACCCCAAATCTATAAAAATAAAATAATTAACCAGAATTGGTGGTGCATGCCTGCTGTCCCAACTATGTGGGAGGCTAAGGTGGGAGGATCCCTTGAGTCTAGCAGTTTGAGACTGCAGTGAGCAATGTACTCCAGCCTGGGCAACAAAGTGAGACCCCATCTCAAACAAACAAACAACAAAAAAAGCAAACATGTCCTCAGAGAAACCCTCTTTGACCACTCTAGTAAAGTAACAGCTCCACTCTCCTCCCTGCCACTTCTCTATCCCTCTGTCTTGCTTTGTCTTCAAAGCGCCCATCACTAAATGAATATATTTGTGTTTTGTTTTTTTTTTTTTGAGACAGAGTCTCGCTCTGTCACCCAGGCTGGAGTGCAGTGGCGCAATCTCGGCTCACTGCAAGCTCTGCCTCCCAGGTTCACGCCATTCTCCTGCCTCAGCCTCTCCGAGTAGCTGGGACTACAGGCGCCCGCCACTACGCCCGGCTAATTTTTTTGTATTTTTAGTAGAGACGGGGTTTCACCGTGGTCTCAATCTCCTGACCTCGTGATCCGCCCGCCTTGGCCTCCCAAAGCGCTGGGATTACAAGCGTGAGCCACCGCGCCCGGCCCTGTTTTGTTTGTTTTTGAGATGGAGTCTCGCTGTCGCCAGACTGGAATGCGGTGGCACAGTCTCGGCTCACTGCAACTTCTGCCTCCCTGGTTCAAGCGATTCTCCTGCCTCAGCCTCCCAAGTAGCTGGAATTACAGGCACCCACCACCACACCTGACTACTTTTTGTATTTTTAGTAGAGATGGGGTTTCACCATGTTGGCCAGGCTGGTTTCAAACTCCTGAAACTCCTGACCTCAGGTGATCTGCCTGCCTCAGCCTCCCAAAAGTCTGGGATTATAGGCATGAGCCACCGCGCCCGGCCTGAATATATGTTTCCTCGTTTATGGTCTTCGTTCTGCTGCTAGATAACCTCCACACAGGAAGTTCAAGCATCGGGTGATGCAATGTATAATACATATCTATGTATAGAGTGCAAGTATAGTCACTAAATCATCCATAGAGGTTAATCTCTAGATGAGAGATGTTGTGTGGTATCTGTTTTTTGTTTTGTTTTGTTTTTGAGACAGAGTTTCACTCTTGTTGGGCAGGCTGGAGTGCAATGGCACGATCTCAGCTCACCACAACTTCCACCTCCCGGGTTCAAGCAATTCTCCTGCCTCAGCCTTCCCGAGTAGCAGGGATTACAGGCATGCGCCACCACGCCAGGCTAATTTTGTATTTTCAGTAGAGATGGGGTTTCTCCACGTTGGCCAGTCTGGTCTTGAACTCCCGACCTCAGGTGATCCGCCTGTCTCAGCCTCCCAAAGTGCTGGGATTACAGGCGTGAGCCACCATACCTGACCTTTTTTTTTTTTTGAGACTGAGTCTCACCCTATTGCCCAGGCTGGAGTGCGGTGGCGTGGTCTCAGCTCACTGTAATCTCCACCTCCTGGGTTCAAGTGATTCTCATGCCTCAGCCTCCCGAGTAGCTGTGATTACAAGTGCCCGCCACCACACCTAATTTTTGTATTTTTTGTAGAGATGGGGTTTCACCATGTTGGCCAGGCTGGTCTCAAACTCCTGACCTCAAACGATCCGCCTGCTTTGGCCTCCCAAAGTGCCGGGATTACAGGCATGACCCACCGTACCCGGCCTGTTTTCTTTTTTATGCCTTTGTGTGTCTTCTGAAAATTTTATAATAAATATGTAATACTTCTAAACTCAGAAAGCAATAAAACCACCTCTGTCATGAAAAACAAAATTTTACCTAATTTTGTTTGATCTAAGCTTGTCCTAAAAAGAATTTGTTTTCTTCAATTTGATATTTGTGATTAGTGGCAGATGTGTTTTCTGTATGACTGAAGAATCCAGCCCAAGGTTTACACCTGCCCTGGAAAATGCTCAAACTGCTCTCACTGAATGGTAATTGTGTGGGTTTTCATGCAAGAGAGAGAACACACGCAGGCATGCACACACACACACACACACACACAAACACAAACAAAATCAAATCAGAATGCGAACATTGTTACCAGTAGCAGACTCGCAGGGAACTGGTGTGTAGTATTTGGAGTATACTTCATCTTTTGGCCGATCAGGAAACACATAGATAAGGTAATTCAAGTCTCCCAAGCGGTCGGCTAGGGACCGAATGGAGAAGTCTCTGGTGGTAAAAGGCATCAGATTCCAAAACATTCTTTCCTCTAGATCAATAAACAGAATAATCACATTCTAAACATGATTTCTGAATTAGGAAATCTTAAAACCCAAATATACTATAAATTCAAGCTTGCCATTATAATGGCTCCAATAGAAATCTCCATTTAAAAATAACCATGGGTTAGAGATACTTTTATTTATTTATTTACTTACTTACTTATTTTGAGGCAGAGTCTCACTCTGTTACCAGGCTGGAATGCAGTGGTGCGATCTTGGCTCACTGCAACCTCCGACTCCCTGGTTCAGGCGATTCTCCTGCCTCAGCCTCCCAAGTAGGTGGGATTATAGGCACGTGCCACCACACCTGGCTAATTTTGTATTTTTAGTAGAGATGAGGTTTCACTATGTCAGCCAGGATGGTCTTGATCTCCTGACCTCATGATCCACCCATCTGGGCCTCCCAAAGTGCTGGGATTACAGGCATGAGCCACCACGCCTTTTTTTTGTTGTTGTTGTTTTTAAGAGACAGGGTCTTACTCTGTTGCCCAGGCTGGAGTACAGTGATGTGATCATGACTCACTGTAACCTTGAACTCCTGGGGTCAAGTGATCATCTCGCCTCACCCTCCAGAGTAGTTGGGACTACAGGCGCACACCATGAGCACCACCACACCCAGCTAATTAACTTATTTATTTATTTATTTACTTAAAGACAGGGTCTTGCTATGTTGCCCAGGCTGGTCTTGAACTCCTGGCCTCAAGAGATCCTCCTGCCTGAGGCTCCCAAAGTGCTGGGATTACAGGCATGAACCACTGCACCCAGCCAAAAGTTATTAAAAACTTTAATTCACAGAAAATGAACTAGCAAGCTACCCTTATTGTGAGGGTCAGAGGAGAGAACTAACATTCCTGATGCCCTGGTGCAGTGGCTCAAGCCCATAATCCCAATACTTTGGGAGGCCAAAGCAGGGGATTGTTTGAGCCCAGGAGTTCGAGACCAGCCTGGGCAACATACAAAAAATTTAAAAATTAGATGGGTGTGGTGGTGCACGTCTGTGGTCCCAGCTAATCAGGAGGCTAAGGCAGGAGGACTGCTTGAAGCCAGGAGGTCGAGGCTGCAGTGAGCCATGTTTGTGCCGCTGCACTCCAGCCCAGGCAAAAGAGTGAGACCCTGTTTCAAAAAAAGAAAAGAACTAACATCTTGGGTAGAAATGGTTGATGGCAATATCTGTATGTTAATTAGGATAAAGGAATATTTTTACTACTGTAAGAACTCCAAATCATCAAAGTAATTCTTCACTGAAATAAGCTTTATGCAGAGTAATACAGAAAGGCAAACATTTTAAGAGGGAAGCAACTGAGATTCTACACAGACTCTTGTATCATAGGTAGCCATGTCATGGTTAAACGTTCATGTGTAACCATGTTGCCACATACTTTCATGTATAACCAAATTAGTAATTGTGTTTCCCATAATAGTATTTTTCATAGGCTGCCTTATTATGAGTAAGTATGTCATGGCTATACATTTGTGTTTCCCATAATTAGTACTGACCCCAACAAATAGTAAGTACCCAATAAATTATTTGTTAAAATAATTTTGTACTGAAAGCAGCTAACTTTGGACATAAGAAGGGAGGGGCACTCACGAGAATCAAACTTCCAAGCAATGGTGATGCCGCCAATTTCTGAGTCACTGAATCTCAGCAGGAAGGTCCCATCTGGCTTGTTAATGAGTAGGTCATGGGCCTGTTGCTTGTTTACAAACCCCAAAATGGCCCTGGATCACCAAGGACAAAGGACAGAAGCAGAGTGTGACTTGTGATGCCAGAAAGAAGACCTTCAGACTCTGTCGGTGCCTTAAGAAATAATGATTCTCACCCATCATTCCAATGAGGCTTGAGATGTTTTTTTAACACTTCCATCACACCGTCAAACCATTGCCAGAAAGTGTAATTCCGTCCTGGTAAATTCTCCTGGTTGGAGATACAACAGTGAACACAAGAAAACAAGAGTAACACTTGGAATATTATACACATATTTACTTGGAAAAATTAAATGGGAAACAAACATCTACCCTTGTCAGAGGCATACAAATATCCCCGCCTACCTGAGTTTTACCTAATGGTCCCATGGAAAGGAAAAGAGGGAAGAAGGGAAAAATACTAAACTGCAGTTACCAGCACCCAGTGGGCTCCTGCCACAGACACTTTCACCTGGGGCTGGACTGACCCATCCCTTGCTAGTTTCGATGTGTGGTCTGTGACCAGCAGCATCAGGGTCACCTGGGAGCTTCTGAGAAATGCACATTGTTAGGCTCCAAATTAAGGACATTTAAAACACCTTGGGGGTGGAGGGTGTAGGAAAAGAAACAAAAATTAAATTAAAATCAAAGTGACAGCCGGGCGTGGTGGCTCACGTCTGTAATCTCAGCACTTTGGGAGGCTGAGGTAGGCAGATCACTTGAGGTCAGGAGTTTGAGACCATCCTGGCCAACATGGTGAAACCCTGTCTCTACTAAAAATACAAAAATTAGCTGGACATGGTGGCGGGCGCCTGTAATCCCAGCTACTCAGGAGGCTGAGGCAGGAGAATCACTTGAATCTGGGAGACGGAGGTTGCAGTGAGTCCAGAATGCACCACTGCACTCCTTGTGACAGAGCGAGACACCATCTCAAAAATAAATAAACAAAAATAAATAGGGTGGGCACAGTGACTCACGCCTGTAATCCCAGCACTTTGGAAGGCCGAGGCAGGCAGATCACCTGAGGCCAGGAGTTCGAGACCAGCCTGATCAACATGGAGAAACCCCGTCTCTACTAAAAATACAAAATTAGCCGGGCATGGTGGTGCATGCCTGTAATCCCAGCTACTTGGGAGGCTGAGGCAGGAGAATCTCTTGAAACCGGGAGGCGGCGGTTGCGGTGAGCCAAGATCGTGCTGTTGCAGTCCAGCCTGGGCAACAAGAGCGAAACTCTGTCTCAAAAAAAATAAATAAATAAAAATAAAATCAAAGTGACGTCTGAATTAGCAGATGCTAGAGGAGAAGTTTCTTTCATTGGCATCCCTTTGTGTGGGTTGAGGGTCCCATAGGAGCCTGATCTGGCATTACACATGGGGAACATAAGAGAGTGAAGGGGAGAGAGGCCCAGAGTTCGCATCCCCTCAAAAGCTTTGCTTCTCATGAGCTATGTTAACATCTGCTTTGCTCTATTTCCTTTACAAAGGAAGAAAATGCATTAACTGTAGACAAAGGTCTTATTTAAAATACGCAAAGATGTAATTTTCTATATGTGACCTGGGTAACTCTCAAGTTGTCCATCTATTCAGAAGCTTCTATTACTTTTGGTACATTTTATTAGAGACATGAAGAATAAGGGCCCAAGGCAGGGAGACTCCTGAGAGCGTCTGGTCAGGAAGGACTGATCTAACAGCGGCTGGCGGCCGGGCCCCTCACCCTGTTGAACTGGGACCAGGACACTGACAGGCCGCTGTAATCCTCCAGGTGGCTGCTGCTGTTGTTGAACAGTTTCTGCGCCAGGAACACGAGGTTCTCCTTGGTCAGGCCCCGGTTGCTCTGCACTTCGGCCTTGAATTTCATGTTGAGCGCCTCACACAGCTGTGGCCACAGCACTTTGTCAGGCACGGCAAATGGCACCCTGCCCTGAGAGGGAGAGAGGCCAGAATCTGATGAGAAAACAGTTGCATGATTTATTCCCTCAAGCCACAAAAGAAAAACACTGATGGCTGGGAGTGGTTATGCATATTTGTCTTGCAGGGCCTGAGGATAAATTCGGACTCTGCTGGGGTACACAGTTCTGTGAAATTCAGAAGGTTCCGTTTCACCTTCTTTACACACAACTAGAAGGTAACCCATGCTATCCATGCTGTTTTGTAAATGAGCTGCTGAACTAATAGTCAAATCCTATGTTCTAACGGCCACAAACCAAAACATAACCAAGGTCTGGCTCTTACATTGTAAACACCTTGGGAATTTAGAAATCTGAAAGACTGGTCCTCTAGATACAAACAGAGAGAGTGTGCGTATGTGCGTACACGTGTCAGCATGTGTGTACACACGTGGAATCCTTGCCCTCGACTCCTTCTGCCAAGAATTCTAGCTCAAAGTAAAACAACTTGGTATGGAAGAGTGGAAATTTTGAGTTGGATGGCTTTATTGAGAAATAGGTTAGAACATTAACTTTTAATAAACTGCTTTTCAACCCGTTCAGCCACAGTACTCCATTTTATTTTGTTACAAACATTTTTTTCAATAGGTGATTTTCACAAGATTTAAAATTCAAAAAGCATAGACGGCTAAATAGTAAAGTCACTCCCTATCCCTGTCTCCCAGCAACCCAGTTCTTTTCTTTAAAGGCACCTAACACAGTTTCTTGTGTATCCCACCAAAGATATTCTATGCATGCCAGCAATGACATATACCTTTTCCTTTTCTTCATAAATGACAGCACAAAATCCACATGTTCTGCATCTTCCTCTTTTCACTTAATCCTCTATCTGGGAGACCTCCTATCAGCACATAAAGAAATTTCACCAGATCCCCATAGATGGGCATCAGTGTTACAGCCTCATCTTTAGCTATTACTAACAATGCTGCAATGTTCTTATGTTATTTGACCCATAGGACACATAGGCAAATATATCTGGAGAATAAATTTCCACAAGTATTTTATTTTTTAGGTAAGGTATCGCTCTATTATCTAGGCTGGAGTGCAGTGGCCCAATCTTGGCTCATTGCAACTTCTGCCTCCTCGGCTCAAGCAATTTTCCCACCTCAGCCTCCCAAACAGCTGGGACTACAGGCGTGCACCACCATGCCTGGCTAATTTTTGTGTTTTTTGTAGAGACAGGGTTTTGCCATGTTGACAAGGCTGGCGTCGAATTCCTGGGCTCGAGAGATCCGTTTGCCTTGGTCTCCCAAAGTGCCGGGATTGCAGGCATAAACTACTGTGCCTGGCCACAAGTCTTTATTTTTTATTTTTTAGTTTTTTGAGACAGAGTCTCACTGTGTTGCCCAGGCTGCAGTGCAGTGGCATCATCTCGGGTCACTACAACCTCTGCCTCCCAGGTTCAAGCAATTCTCCTGCCTCAGCCTCCCGAGTAGCTGGGATTACAGGCACATACCACCACACCCAGCTAATTTTTGTATTTTTAGTAGAGATGAGAGTCTCACCATGTTGGCCAAGCTGGTCTCAAATTCCTGACCTCAAATGATCCACCCGCCTTGGCCTCCCAAAGTGCTGGGATTACAGGTGTGAGCCACCGTGCCCAGCCAAAAGTCTTTATTTTAACATAGCATAAGGTCGGCTGGTTGCAGTGGCTCACACCTGTAATCCCAGCACTTTGGGAGGCCGAGGTGGGTGGATCACTTGAGGTCAAGAATTCGAGACCAGCCTGGCCAACATGGTGAGACCTGGTCTCTACTAAAAATATAAAAAATTAACTGGGCGTGGTGGCATGCACCTGTAATCCCAGCTTCTTGGGAGGCTGAGGCAGGAGAATCGCTTGAACCCAGAAGGCAGAAGCTGCAGTGAGCCGAGATAATGCCACTGTACTCCAGCCTGGGTGACAGAGCAAGACTCTGTCTCAAAAAAATAAAAAAATAAAATAGCATAAGATGTAAGTAGTCATTAACATAGCTGAGAATGTTAAAAATGCTTATTTATTTAGACAAGATACTTGAGTAATTACATGGTGCAAGAGATGCCAAAGGTACACAGAGAGTGAGATCTGTGGACAGGCAGGGAAGGAAACAAGAGATGTGGCAATCTCATCCAGGAGGCTTATCAGGACAAGAGGCAGGCAGACAGTTTCAAAAAGGAGCTTCTAATTCAGAGTTTGTACGTGAAACATGGTAGAATCTCTTTTAAAAATCTCACCTTTGCAGTAAAATACTTTTTCTCTAACGAGGACTGTTGGGAAACGTTAAGCCTTCCACATGAGCCAGAAGGTTCCATTTCACCTTCTTTACACACAACTGGAAGGTAACCCATGCTGTCCATGCTGTTTTGTAAATGAGCTGCTGAACTAACAGTCAAATCCTATATTCTAACAGCCACAAAACAAAACATAATCAAGGTTTGTTGGATATACTTAGAGAAGGACATACTCTTATGTCCCAAATGATAACCCTTTTATCATGCTTTTATGGGCTAATCTCTATTGGAAATATGTAACAAATGACTTTGTCTACTAAAAAAATTTTTTCTTTGAGACAGGGTGTCGCTTTGTCACCCAGGCTGGAGTACAGTGGCACAATCTTGGCTCACTGCAGCCTGGACCTCCTGGGCTCAAGCGATCCTCCCGCCTCAGCCCCCCAAGTAGCTCGGACTACAGGCTGGTGTACCATGCCTGGCTAATTTTTTGTTATTTTTTGTAGAGACAGGATTTTGATATGTTGCCTAGGCTAGCCTGGAGCTCAAGGGATCTGCCCGCCTTGGCCTCCTGGAGTGCTAGGATTACAGGCGTGAGCCACCGCACCCAGCCTATGAGATCTTTAAAATGCTCATTGAGCAGCATGCTAGTGGGATTCAGATAGCATTTGGGTGCATAAATCCACCAAACTATATCTTCCTTGAGGCAAAGTATCTCATTCTTCATGAGATCTGGAATGAATCACAGAAACTAAAATTTGGAAAAGACATTTAACAGCATCTTCATTTATCAAAAGGAAGAGGGTATGAAGCAACTTCTATGCTAAAGTAAGCCTCTCGAGAGATCTAACCTGTGGAGTGAACGTGGGAGTCCCAAATCCCATTCATAGTTTCACCCAAGGATTCAAAATAATATTTACTGAGTACTGACTGTGTGGCAGGCATTTTTCTATGTTATCTAATTTAATCTTCCTAACAATGCTGCAGAGCAAGAGTATCCCTGTGCTGCAGACACTTGCTGGAAACTCAGGCTCAGAGAGGTAAAGTGAACTGCCCGTGTGGTCATGGAGTGAGGAAATGGTGGAGTCTCAGTTCAAACCCTGGCCTGATGTCAAGCCCATGTTCTTTCCACTTTCCACATTCTTTCTATTCTGCCTCCCACTAAAGAAAACGTCTTTTTTCCTATGCTTTTTTTTTTATTATTGAGATGGAGTCTCACTCTGTCACCCAGGCTGGAGTGCAGTGTTGCGATCTCGGCTCCCTGCAAGCTCTGTGACTCGGGTTCAAGTGATTGTCGTGCCTCAGCCTCCCAAGTAGCTGGGACTACAGGCGTGTGCCACCACGCCCAGCTAATTTTTTGGTATTTTGTAATAGAAACAGGATTTTGCCATGTTGGCCAGGCTGGTCTCGAACTCCTGACCTCAGGTGATCCAACCACCTCAGCCTCCCAAAGTGCTGGGATTACAAGTGTGAGTCACTGCACCCGGCCTTTTCCTGTGCTTTTTAAAGGCATGATACATGAATGAGATTCATGACACTGGCATTGATTTTGGGACCCACACGCCCGAGGAATCCACTCACAGGCTCTGCAAAAGCATTGTCCCAGAGAACGGTGGCCGTCGCATTGTTGTCCTGGCTGCCATGAACGATCACCACCACTGGCAGGGACAGGGTCTAAAAAGACACAAGAGAAGTCTGAGCACCCACGAGCCTCAAGGTCTTCTCCTTCTCTCTTTTTTTTTCTTATTATCACAACACTTTTATTTTCCAAGTTTCAGTTAATGTTCCTCTCAGACACAGAATCTAAATGGCCCCAGGAATAATATGACTTTTCATACTGGCACACTCTTAGAAATTTTAAATATTTTACAAGTAATGTTGCTTAGATATTTCTGAAGGATCAAGTTTCTCAAAGTTACATGGAGAACAGGAGAGAGAAAAGACTATTGGAGACATTTGTGGGAAAAAAATACAAATAACAAATTTAAAACTTACCACAACCTTTACTCAAATTCATCCTGAGTAATGTTTCTCATGTCCATTTTGTAGTCTACCTCTCCAGCTAGTTCAGTTCATTATTGTTTGTTCATGTTTTATTTTTAATTTTTAATTTTAATTTTTGTTGTTCTTGTTGTTGAGACCGGGTCTATGTTGCCCAGGCTGGTCTGGAACTCCTGAACTCAAGCAATCCTCCTGCCTTGGCCTCCAAAAGTGTTAGGATTACAGATGTGAGCCACTGCACTGGGCCTTGTTTGTTCATGTCTTTTTTTTTCTTTTTTCTGAGACAGGGTCTCACTCTTTCGCCCAGGCTGGAGTGCAGTGGCACAATCTCGGTTCATTGCAACCTCAGCCTCCCAGGTTCAAGTGATTCTCCTGAGTAGGTGGGATTACAGGCACGTGCCACCACGCCTGGCTAATTTTTATACTTTTTAGTAGAGATGGGGTTTCACTGTGTTAGCCAGGCTGGTCTTGAACTCTTGACCTCAAGTGACCTGCCTGCCTCAGCCTACCAAAGTGCTGGGATTACAGGCATGAGCCACTGTGCTTGGCCTTTGTTCATGTCTTAAGAGAATCTATGTGAAACAGTTCTCAGGGTGAGGTCAGTCCATTTTCAGTTTACCAATAGTCAAAAAGAAGAAGATGCTGCACTTTGGGAGGCCGAGGCGGGCAGATCACGAGGTCAGGAGATCGAGACCATGTTGAAAACCCGTCTCTACTAAAAATACAAAAAAATTAGCCGGGCGTGGTGGCGGGCACCTGTAGTCCCAGCTACTCAGACAGGCTGAGGCAGGAGAATGGCGTGAACCCGGGAGGCGGAGCTTGCTGTGAGCCGAGATTGCACCACTGCACTCCAGCCTGGGCGACAGAGCGAGACTCCGTCTCAAAAAAAAAAAAAAAAAGAAGAAGATGCTATGTGATTAAAAAAATTATTTTGTCACATAAAGTACACCACACACACACACACACACACACACATGCACACGCACATGCAGAGCTGAGGGAAGGCTTTACCTTGACTTGAAAAACCAGCTCATTGCCACCAACACTGAACTGGGATTCAAACAGGATTGTAAATTTTTCTTCTGTCACCGACTCTGCCCCACGACGGTCTGACCTCTTAATTCGTTTCAGGGACTGCAAAGGAGAAATATAAGATGAAACGTAAGATGTAAGTTGTTCCCCTCAAAGACCAGGGAAAAATTCATTCTTCCTCTTCTTCCACCCTCACCATATTCCTGAAGTGGGCACTAAGGGTGCCTGTGGCTTGGTGGTACTCCATGACGCAGCAGTTGTTCAAGATCTCGCCACTGTAATCACTGCAAATCAGAGAGAGACCAGCTCCAAACCCATGCCAGGGTCTCAGGACATGCGGAGTAAATAATATAATTTGGGGTAGCAGGAAATAGAGAGGTTTGCTAAAAATGTACATCATTTAGAGGAAATGTTAGCTACATAACACATACATGTAATCTTCTCGGACGTATCTCTACAAAATGAAACAAGATCAAACTATCTTCACAGAAAACAGATCCTAGGAGAACTTTTTTTGTGTGTGTGACAGAGTTTTGCTCTTGTTGCCCAGGCTGGAGTGCAGTGGCGTGATCTCGGCTCACTGCAATCTCTGCCTCCCGGGTTCAAGGGATTCTCCTGCCTCAGGCTCTCAAGTAGCTGGGATTACAGGTGCCTGCCACCACACCCGGCTAATTTTTTGTATTTTTAGTAGAGACGGGGTTTCACCATGTTGGCCAGGCTGGTCTTGAACTCCTGACCTCAGGTGATCTGCCCATCTCGGCTTCCTAAAGTGCGGGGATTACAGGTATGAGCCACCGCGCCAGGCCCAAGAACTTCCTTATATTCCTTTGCTGATGCCCAGAAGAGGCCAGAAGGGCAAACAGGGATCTGACACAGGAGGCGGAATTCTTTTTTTCCTGTTGCCAGGACGTGAGACAAGTAGCAGGGAACGAGAAGAAGCTGCACAATTACTTGCGGGTGTTCTCGTTCTTGAGCAGAGACTTGGCCTGCTGCTCACTGATGATGGTGGCCTTCACCTGGGGGGGGTTCATGTGCACGTTCAGCTTCCCGCCCACCAGCAGGCGCACGGTGGCTGCAAACTTGGTCTGGGTCTTCAGGACCTGAGGAGGCTGCTTCTCAATGATGAATGTGCTGCAGGAGACACAGGGACAGACGCACGATGAGGGGCTGGCGCAGGGGAAAGGGCTCTCAGTCCCTCTGTGGTGGGGGTGGGGCTGCCTCCCGAGGGGCTCAGGAGGTGAAGAGCTCGGGCACAGCCTCTGTTCCTGGGGAAGCTGTGAGAGTCCAGGGAGAGGATGGAGAGGGGAGTGAGATAACACAGCAGGTGGCATGGGCTGCGGCCCAAGGGCATCTCTTGCAGTGTCCACAGGAGAAACTGGGCAAGGGCGGCACCCAGCAGCCACAGCAACTGGAGATGGAGTGGGGAGGGATGAGAGGCAGGAAGCGGATCTGTTGGTCTGGAAGGCACCTGCGGCCCCCCACACGCAGGTAGGAGCTGCCCCAAGCTCCTGGGCATGGCCAACAGGCAGCAGTCACCTGGTCACCAGGGCTGAGATGATGTCCGTGATGGTGGCGTTGACCTCGGCCAGCATCTCTTCCACTGGGCCGGGGATGGGCAGCTGCTGGCAGAGGTGCTCGGCCCTGCGGATCTGCTGCCGGTTCTGCCAGATGATCTCAGCCAACTTCTCACACCTGCACGAGAGCCCCAAGGCCAACAGGAGGACAATGGCTTCTCTGCACAGACGCCAGGCCCCAAGACACAGCTCCCGCTCCCCCAGGAAGGCTCTGTGCTTTTGCCACACTTCCCACCCATGGGAAGAGCAGAGCTCCCTGCCTCCCAGAATTAGAGACGTACACAGGAGGGGCGACCCTGACTAGGCCCAAACAGCCCGAGCATCACCCCACACACCCAAGCCCTGTCCCATCCCCAGGACAGCAGCCCCCTTCCTGAGGGAGGTGCACAGGATGGGGGACCAAAGTCTGATTCAGGAACCAGGCCGCCTGGAGAAACAAGAGCTGTCCCAGGATGGAGGGGGCCTGCTGCAGGAGCCAGCACAGGAGGTAGAAGCAGCCGGGTCCCCACCAGCCCCTCCTGCCCTGCCTGCTGGCCACCCCACACCATTACCAGGACTGTAGCACGTCCAGGCTGCCCTCGGGGGGCCCCCCGTTCCCGGCCAGCTGCTGCCGCCGCTTCCACTGGATCAGCTCGTCATCCAGGATGATGGTCTGCTGCTTCCGCAGCAGCTGCAGGGTCTTCTGGTGCTTCTCGGCCAGCTCCTGAGGGAAGGGAGGAGAGCAGCCCCTTCTGGGCTCCCAGAGAACACCGCAGGGCCTCGCTGGGAAATGGCAGGACAGGGCCCAGGCCGTTCCCTCTCCCCGAGCTGCTCTGCCTCGCAAGGCCCCCAGGAAAAAAGGCCTCCTGCCCTCCCAGGTTCTGCTCTCATCCTGGTCCCAGCCCTCCCCCAGGTCCCCAAAGACTGACTTCATGGCACCTATGCCCAGGAGAGGCCCAGGACCCCACTCACCACGCGGTACTGCTGCAGTGTCTGTGCCTCACGCTGCAACCAGGCCTCCAGAGACACCTGCTTCTGCTGGAGGGCCGTCTCCCGGCTCAGACGCTCCTGGGGGCTCAGCTGGGCCAGCGGGCCAAACTGAGCTACAGAAGGGGAGAGGAAACCATGACCATCACCTGCCAGTGTCCAACAGGAGGCCCAGAGAAGCCCATTCACCTGTTCTGGAGTGAGACCCTCCCAGGCTCAGATACTGCATCAAGAGCAAGTTGGGGTTCCTGACAGCCAGGGGGGCCAAGATGAATGGGCGCCTCAGGAGGTGCCTCTGGGCCCTGCTCACCAGCCTCCTGACTCTGAGCATCCCCTCTGGGGGCACACGGGTGCTGGGGCAGCTGGGGAGGAGGCCTGCCTGTCTCCTGCCCGCCTGCCCCACAGGGCTGCTAGCCCTTTTCTCGAGGCCTGGCGTGGGTCCAGGCTGTCTGGGGTACAAGTGTGCCCATGCCCTTGACTGCAGGTGAACCTGGGCAAATCGCTTTCCTGTGCCTCGACTTCCCCACGTGTAAAATGGGAGATTCTTGGTACCTGCCTCAGTGGGGTGCTTGAAGATTAAATACATGAGGACATGGAAGATGCCAGAAAGCTGCCTGGCATGGGTGAGCTCTGTGTGAGGTTCGTCCTTCTTGGTTAACGGGAAACAGGACAGAGAGAAGAGGTGACAGAGACAAGCAGCTGCTCGGCCCCATCCCTCCCGCAGCAATGCCTTCCTCAGAGACCCCCGGCCCCAGCGGCTCTGTCTCATCCCTGAGCACAGCAGTCCCTCCTCAGGGGAGGATGAGATTCTTGAGGGGCTGGAAGGGGCCCAGCATGTTTGTCCAGGTGAGCTCACTGTGAGCCCAGTCAACCAACCAGGGGAGACAGACAGACAGACAGACAGACAGCAAAGGGAGAGCATGTCCAGGACCACTGGGGATGCAGAGCCACCAAGATTCTCTCAGGAAAGGGAGGCCGGAGGGAGGCGGCTTCCCTCCACACCATCTGTGAGGAGTCTCATCAACGGCGGGACAGGGAGTAAGTTAGGCCTCACTAACTTTTAAAAATTATTATGAAATAGGTAAGACACAGGGAACGTGGAACACAGGAGCACCTGTGTATCAATAACCCAGTCTAAGAAAGTAAACATGTCCACAGTTACAGCCACCACCGCAGGCCCACCCCACCCTCCCAACGACAGCCCCTCTCCACCACGCTGGGACTATTAATCCCTTCCCGTCACCTTCTCAACAGCCCAGCGTCCTTGCTTGAGCTGAGTCAGAAGATGCGCGCATCAGCATGTCTCAGTCGAGCTCCTGGCTGGCCCCTGAGGGCCATGTCACCCTGACCCCAGCCCTGCCCCATGGGATGCACAAGCTGGGACAGACAAAAGGAACTCTATGTAGCCAGGAACAGCCCACAGCTAGAACTCAGAAATATGGCTCCAATCTCACTGCAGGTATGGAGCAGGAAGAGGATCATCCAGGCACGGACAGATCCGAGGCATCTGCACGGCTACCTCGGGAATCCTGCCCAGCCACAGGGAGGGTGGTGGTGATCCCAACACCTGGGCCCAGCCTTCCTATGCAAGGGACCCACTTAGGGCTCTCCTGCAAATTTGCAGAAGCTTTTGGGAAGGAGGCCAGAGAGACGGGAAGCAATTTCCCTACTCCACTGGAGGCAGCTGAGCATTCCCTGGCAAAAGCAGATCAATAGTCTGTGTTTCTGCTGAGTGAACTTGACAAATGGGACTGAGAAGACACTGCATGATAGATCCAAACCCGACCTGAATCCAAACCTAATCCGCCACCATGCACAGCAAACAGAAAAGCCAGGCACGGGATCAGAAATACTGTCGACAGTCTAAGGACTTGGGTAGGAGTAACAGCCTGAAATCTTCCGTTTCCATTCTCAGAAGGAGCTGCCCTTCTTCTAGGGTCAGTCTAAGATGGATTCAGATAAAAAAGGAAGACAGGCTAGAATCATCCTGTCAACCTTTACTCAATAACTATTATGTTTCAGGCATTGTGCTGTCCTCAGGGTACAGAGATAAAAGATACAGTCCCTTCTCAAAGATTTATATTCCAGTGGAGAAGATAAAGAGTAAATAAATAGTATCACTATAGACATAAAATGGAACCTACATACATGGAATTAGAGCAGCTTGTGCTGTGTGTGTGTGTGCTGTGTGTGTGGTGTGTGGTGTGTGTGTGCTGTGTGTGTGGTATGTGTGTGGTGTGTGTGTGTGTGCTATGTGTCTGTGTGTGTGTTGTGTGTGGTGTGTCTGTGCTGTGTGCTGTGTGTGCGCTGTGTGTCTCTGTGTGCTGTGTGGGGGGTGTGTGTGTGCTGTGGGGTGTGTGTGTGTGCTGTGGGGGGTGTGTGTGTGCTGTGGGGGGGTGTGTGGTGTGTGTGTGATGTGTGTGGTGTGTGTGTGTGTGCTGTGTGTGTGTGTTTGGAGGGGCTGGGTGGTTGAGCCAAGGCTTCTCTGAGACTGAGCTGGGCATGGAAGCAGAGAGAGGAAACTATTAAAGCTCAAACTGCCAAAATGCTATAGGGTCAAGAGGGGGCGCTGGTGGGGCTCCACAGCCTCACCACAGACTGAAGCTCTCTGGGCCCCAAGTACTAAGCAGGATTTATACCAGGCTGGGGGAGCTCTGTCCATAAGGGCTACCTAAGGGGCGTAAGTGTACTCTGTTCCAGGAAGACCTCTGTGAATAACTGCACAGAACATTAGAAATCAGTTACTACAAATACAGGTCCTTAGTACTTACACGTCCCTGTTTAGAAAGGTTTCTTTTCCCCCTTAGAGATAGGGTCTTACTATGTTGCCTAAGCTAGTCTGAAGCTACTGGCCCCAAGTGATCCTCCTGCCCTGGCCTCCCAAAGCACCAGGATTACAGGTGTGCAAAACCACTCCCAGCTTAGATTTTTTTTTTTTTGAGACAGAATTTTGCTCTTTTTGCCAGGCTGGAGTGCAATGGTGAGATCTCGGCTCCCTGCAACCTCCGCCTCCCGGGTTCAAGAGATTGTCCTGCCTCAGCCTCCCAAGTAGCTGGGATTACATGCATGCGCCACCGGGATGCCCAGCTGATTTTGTATTTTTAGTAGAGATGGGGTTTCACCATGTTGGCCAGGCTGGTCTCGAACGCCTGACCTCAGGTGATCCGCCAGCCTCAGCCTCCCAAAATGCTGGGATTACAGGCGTGAGCCACCATGCCCAGCCAGAAAAATTTTTAAACATGTAATTATATAATTTCCTATTTATCGTTTCAGTAAAGCTCCACTTATAATATGCCTACTATATACAAAAGTATTGTCTGCTAGTATTTATTTAGACTGTGAGCTCCTTCTCAAAAGAGGAAATGTCTTCCCTGGCAGCTCAGAAGCTCCCTGGATATGGGGACCTGAAAGAGACATGCACTCAAGGGCAGGCATCTTGTCATCTCCCCTTCCTAAATCTCATCCTCTCAGCACTGTCTTCAATGCAAATAAGTCCCTGCTACTCAGAGAAAGGTCGCTGCCTCCGAATGGAAAACGGGCTTTCTCCCAACCCCACCGGAGCTGCTTTCCAGTCCCCATGCCCAATCCTCAGGAGGCACACTGTGCCTCCACCGCGCCTCACCTTGGATCCTCAGGCTTTCCTGGTACTGGATGATGAAGTACTCCTGAGTCTGCTGCAGCTTTTTTAACTCATTCTCTGTGTCCTGCGTGACCAGTCGCAGCTCCTCAAACGTCTGGTTGATCTGGAGGTGTTTCTGGGACATGGCATCAGCAAGGCTTCCAGCTGGAGAGCTACCCTGGGAACAGATGGGGGGCAGTGCAAGGCAGTGGGAATGGGAGGAAGCCTGAGGCCTTAATCCCCAGGAAAAGCCTATGCCAGCTCCTACAACCAGGGTAAGACCCCAAAAGGTAAATTTTGAGTCAGGAGGAATAGCAAACGTCATCAAGAGACACGGGTTGGAGTGGGAAAAGTGAGAAACAGGTGAGCGGACACATCACGGCTCAGATCACAAAGCATGGGAGAATCTTCCATTTCAGATCTGACCTCCACCAGAGTATTCCAAAGGAGGTCCATTGAATTACCTTTGGAGAGACTAGAACGTAACCTGTTCCAGTGTCACCTGGGTTTTCCTACTAATGAGGAGGTGGTGATTCCTCTTCCACTCACTGACCCAATGCAAGGACGGCATTAAGCATTAGGGAGGCCATGGGGAGCAGGACCGTGTGAACACACATCATCTGTGTCCTCACTCAAGATATTCTCGTGATAGAATCATTTGCTTCCACCATGGAAGAGGCGAAACCTCTCACAGGCATCCTGGAGACCCCAGGGTGAAGTGATGGGGGAGGAATAAACAAGGTCTCTGTGGACCCAGCCCTGTAAGTGACCTGATCAGACCACTCCTTCCACACCTGATTCAGGGGCTAGGGAAAAGTCTTTCCTAAGTATTCTCACCTGAATATGAGCATGCCTTTACTAAAAAATTATTCAGCTGAGGTTAAACTACTTTGCACTTGTTCACATTGTTTTGTGGTTGCAATCTCATCAAGGTTATAAATCACTTAAGATCAGAGACCACATCTTCTATTTCATTTTTTTTTTTTTTGAGACAGGGTCTCACTCCACCACCCATGAGTGCAGGGGTGCGATCATGGCTCACTGCAGCCTCTACCTCCTGGGCTCAAGGGATCTTCCCACCTCAGCTTTTCGAACAGCCAGGACTACAGGCATGTGCCACCATGCCCAGCTAATTTTTTTGTATTTTTGGTAGAGACCAGGTTTCATCATGTTGCCCAGGGTGCTCTCGAACTCCTGGGCTCAGGCAATCTGCCTGCCTCAGCCTCCCAAAGTGCTAGGCTGCACTCAGTCAAGTCTCCTATTTCTTTTGTGCCCCTTAGGACAAAGCTCTCTTTAAAGAGACACCAATAGTGCACCCTGAGTCACCTTGACAAAGGTGGGTCCAGAGGGAAGTGGGTAAGAAAAGACTTCCTGACTGCCCTCCCCATCCCTACAGGACACTCACATTGTTGGCTTCTCGGACCAACCTCTGTTCATTGTACAATATATGGCGGATGCAGCGGACCAGCTCCATGGGGCAGCGGTCATACGTGTTCTGAAAGAATCCAACAGCAGACATCACTTTGTGCCACTCCACACTATGGGCCCTAACCATGCCTCAGGATGGGGAGCCTCCTGAGGGACCTCCTGAATCACAGGAGACACTGTTCCCCCAATACCAACAGGAACAAGAAGGCACATCATGGAAATCCAATTACAGTGAAAAGGTAAGATTGTTTTACTTCTTTTTTCTTTTTTTTTGAGACTGAGTCTCACTCTGTTGCCCAGGCTGGAGTGCAGTGGCACAATCTCGGGCCACTGCAACCTCTGCCTCCTGGGTTCAAGTAATTCTCCTGCCTTAGCCCCCCGAGTAGCTGGGATTACAGGGGCCTGCCACCATGCCTGGCTAATTTTTGTCTTTTTAGTAGAGATGGAGTTCCACCATGTTGGCCAGGCTGGTCTCAAACTTCTGACCTCAGGTGATCCACCTGCCTTGGCCTCCCAAAGTGCTGTTTTACTTTTTGCATCTTAATTTGTCTAAAGTATCCGGGGAACATTCTTAAAAATGGAATAAATAAGTTTTAAAAGCCTCGCCAGAGGAGAAACTGGATGCCACTCTCAACTGGGCAATCAAAACTACTACCACCAATGGGGCGACGAGAGACACTGCCCGTCTCTGGATGTGATACCCGAGAAGGACACAACGTCACCTACAGTTGTCCCTTGGTATCTGTGGGGGCTGGTTCCAGGACCCCCTTGGATACCAAAATCTGCAGATGCTCAAGTTCCTTATATAAAATGGCATCGTTTTGCATAGAACCCATACAATCCTCCCATACACTTCAAACCACCTATAGATTGCTTATACTATCTAATACAAAGGAAATGCTATGTAAATAGCTGTTCTGTCATATCTTTATTTGTATTTTTTGTTACTTTTTTTCTTTTCCTGAATATTTCTGAGCTGCGGTTGGTGGAAACAGAGGATGCAGAACCCACGGACGTGGATAGCCAACTATATTTAGAAGTCTGCTCGGAGATGTGCAATGTTAATGTAATCATGAGGAAACATCAGACAAACCCCAAATGAGGAACATTTTATCTTTAAAAAGCAGGGGGTACATGAATTATTATTATTTTTTGAGATGGAATTTCACTCTTGTCACCCAGGCTGGAGTGCAATGGCACGGTCTCGGCTCACTGCAACCTCTGCCTCCCAGGTTTAAGTGATTCTCCTGCCTCAGCCTCCCAAGTAGCTGGGATTACAGATGTCCACTGCCACACCCAGTTAATTTCTGTATTTTTAGTGGAGACGGGGTTTCACCATGTTGGCCAGGCTGGTCTTGAACTCCTGACCTCAGATGATTCGCCTGCCTCGGCCTCCCAAAGTGCTGGGATTACTGGTGTGAGCCACTGCACCCAGCCTACATTAATTATTTTAAAATGCCAATGTAATGAAAGACAAAGTAAGGTTGCAAAATGGTTCCAGATTAAAGGAGATTAAAGAGACATGATGACTAGATGCAATATGCGATCTTGGACTGGATTCTGGACTGCAGCGGGGAAAAATACCCTAAAGCACATGTTTGAATTAGTTGACAAAATGGAAATCCAGAAGAGTACCTAAAAGTATTATATCAATGCTAAATTTAGTGAAAGTTGATCAGTGTATTATAACCATGCAAGACAAGGTTCATTCTTAGAAAATGCACAAGAGGGGCTGGGTGCAGTGGCTCATGCCTGTAATCCCAGCACTTTGGGAGGCCAAGGAGGGCAGATCACCTGAGGTCGGGAGTTCGAAACCAGCCTGACCAACATGGAGAAACCCCATCTCTACTAAAAATACAAAAATTAGGCGGGTGTGGTGGCATGCACCTGTAGTCCCAGCTACTTGGGAGGCTGAGGCAGGAGAATCACTTGAACCCAGGAGGTGGAGGTTGCGGTGAGCCGAGACCACGTCACTACACTCCAGCCTGGGCAACAAGAGTGAAACTCCATCTCAAAAAAAAAAAAAAAAAAAAAAAAAAGACAATACACAGAGGGATCAGGTGTGGTGGCTCATGCCTATAATTTCAACACTTTGGGAGGCTGAGGTGGGCGGATCACCTGAGGTTGGGAGTTCAAGACCATAGTGGCCAACATGGCAAAACCCTGTCTCTACTAAAAATACAAAAAAAAAAAAAAATTGCCAGGCATGGTGGCGGGGGCCTGTAATCCCAGCTACTTGGGAGGCTGAGGCAGAAGAATCGCTTGAACCCGGGAGGCGGAGGTTGCAGTGAGCTGAGATTGCTCCACTGCGGTCCAGCCTGGGCAACAGAGCAAGACTCTGTCTCAAAAATAAATACATGAATAAATAAAAATAAAAAAAAAAAGAAAATGCACAGAGGTACTTACTGGTGCAGGGACACAAGGTATGCAACTTACTCTCCAGTGACTGAAAAACGTGTGTGTAGAGAGACAGCGAGGAGTATATGACAACATAATAGTCAACAACAGATGAGTATGGGCATATGTAGGGAATCTTTGTATGATTCTCGTAACTTTCTGGAAGTTTGAAATTATTCTCAAATAAAAAGTAAAAAAAAAAGACCGAAACCAAACAACAAGAACCTTATGCATGTACATATAACTCAACAATACTGGACTGAAGGAGAGAAAGAAAGTCTCTACAGGAAGAAGACCTCCAAGGGAAGATAATTAAGTGTGACCCCAGAGCCCACACCCACCTGGAGCTGCGTGGCGTAGTGCCCCAGCTTGATCTTCAGTAAAAACCCATCTTCCCCCACCTGGTGCTCCGCCTTCTTCTGCAGCTCCTGCACCAGGCCCTCCAGGAGCTGGGTGGCCTTAATGTTCTCCTGTGGATTATCAAGATCTATTGAGTCCCTAGGGGAAAAAAATTACATAATCTGTATACATACATGCACATGAGCCTGTATAAATGCAGCCTCAACACATCCTACTTTTTCTTCAAGTGATGTTTTTAATCCTCACTGCAAATTTTAAGAAACAGCCCAATAGAAATGGACTCAATGCCTATGTTAATCTATTTGTAATTTACTAAATAGTTGGATTATACAGTAGATTTCATTCTTTTTTTAAAAAAAATTTTTTAACAACGTGCTGCCCTTCCTCCTTTCTCTCAATGATGTGCTTGGTGCTTATGCTATTTGCTCCGAGAAATGCAAGGAAAAGGAAAGGGTTCTGTGTACTCTGAAGGAAATAAGGACTTGGATAATTTCCTATTTATAGTTACCCCTCATGGGTGTAAAGGAGGCACAAGGCCAAGACTCTTCTACATGTCCTTTCCAGCATCTAGGAGTTTGGTATCTGTGGGTTTCTTAGGTAGAGACAGGTGAAACAAGTTATTGCTATTTCTAAGAAGCCCTGGAAATGAGACATTCAGGCAGAGGGTGCCTACAAGAATTTATACGAGTCAGACATTCATATCACTAGTTGCAGACCCAGGACCTGAAGGCAATGCCAACTTTTCCAGTAAACAAGGGAAACCACGCTACAGACTTTGCATTGATTTCAAGCTACTGAACTGGTGACAGGGGGTCGGATGGTCTCCGTCCCTCCTTTCTTTCTTTCCTTTTTTCTTTCTTTCTTTCTACAACTTAGGCAACAATTGACACTGGGAAGTACTAAATTACTTAGTCACTGAAGAAACCAAACAGCTGTCAGACTGAAATAACATTCAATAACTGCTGACTGGGTCTGGAGCCAAACAAGATAGTAGTAGCTAAAAGGCTCTACCATCCCTAAATCCCTGAAGATAGCAACTAATTTCAAAAAAGAGGCACCAACAGGTGTATCGAAACAGTGATACCGGCTGGGTGCGGTGGCTCATGCCTGCGATCCTAGCACTTTGGGAGGCCGAGGCGGGCGGATTACCTGAGCTCAGGAGTTGGAGACCAGCCTGGGCAACACGGTGAAACCCCGTCTCTACTAAAATACAAAAGAAATTATCCGGGCGTGGCAGCATGTGCCTGTAGTCCTAGCTACTTGGGAGGCTGAGGCAGGAGAACTGCTTGAACCCAGGAGGTGGAGGTTGCAGTGAGCCAAGATCGTGCCATTGCACTCCAGCCTGGGTGACAGAGCAAGACTCTGTCTCTACAAAAACAAAACAAAACAAAAGAAGCAGTGATATCGTACTCCATCAAACAGTACACCCCAATCTGCGCCTTGAGAAGGCAGTTAAAGCAAGTCAGATTCTAAATATGTGTGCCCTATGTATTAAATAGAATATGTATTAAATGAAAGGCTGGAAGGAATGAGGGCAGCCCTGCACCTCTGTTTCAACTGGCAACAATGCCCTTGGTCTGGAAACCCACTCTTTTTCTTTGAGACGAAGTCTCACTCTGTCGCCCAGGCTGGGATGCAGTAGCACGATCTTAGCTCACTGCAACCTCTGCCTCCCGGGTTCAAGTGATTCTCCTGCCTCAGCCTCCCAAGTAGCTGGAATTACAGGCGTGCACCACCACGCCTGGCTAATTTCTGTATTTTTAATAGAGACGGGGTTTCACCACGTTGGCCAGGCTGGTTTCAAACTCCTGATCTCAAGTGATCCACCCGCCTCAGCCTCCCAAAGTGCTGGGATTACAGGCGTGAGCCACCGCGCCTGGCCAGGAGTCCACTCTTGAGAAGATCCAGTGTCTGGGCAAAACTCACAGAAGTCAGGTATTGGTTCTTTACTTGAAACCTTCTCTGTTAAAAAAAAAAAAAAAAAAAAAAGACTTGCTTAGATGGCTTAAACATAAAGAACTGAAGATTTGGCTGGGCCTGGTGGCTCAAGCTTTTAATCCCAGCACTTTGGGAGGCCGAAATGGGCGGATCACAAGGTCAGGAGTTAGAGACCAGCCTGGCCAATATGATGAAACCCCGTCTCTATTAAAAATACAAAAATTAGCTCGGTGTGGTGGCGGGTGCCTGTAGTCTCAGCTACTCGGGAAGCTGAGGCAGGAAAATTGCTTGAACCTGGGAGGCGGAGATTGTAGTGAGCCGAGATCATGCCACTGTAGCCTGGTGACAGAGTGAGACTCCGTCTCAAAAAAAAAAAAAAAAAGAATTGAAGATTCTTCATTAAAATCTTTATATTGTGAAGAAAAGCAAAGCTAAAAAATTTTCAGGTTTTCCTTAATATCAACACAAGCCTTTTAGTTCATTCAGTGAGAACACCAAATGAGAACTCTGCTAAGTGAAATCTGAAATTAACAGCAACTTCCTACTCATGTTTTTCTAAATCCTCCAAATCAGGAAAACAGGAGACAAAATGAAAAGGGAGTGGAAAGCACTAAACGAGGTACAGCTGACATTCTCATATTTAGCTCATTTTTTTCTCACTTAATTACATGAAGCTGAGATTTTTTTAATCGCCTAGAAAATTGCCTTTCTTTGGTGATCTTTATTTTCTGAACAGAAATTTGCTACTAACAAGCATTGCGATTATTCTAAAGCAACATTACAGACAGGTATATGGCCCTTTGCAAATAGCAGCATCAAAGCTGGTTCTCTCAGGGACTGTCAAAGAGGACCCATGGCTAAGACGGTGAGGCTTGAAGTATCAAATGAATATGTCAGATCGACTGACAGACTGTAACCAACCAGCAAGCTCTCAGACGCTGAGCAGAGCAGTGTACATCCTGCTGCCTGGTGTGTAATAATGATACCAATTAAAACCTGCGCTGTTAGTCGACTGCACTGTACTAATTCTAAAATAAATTTAAAACAACTCTCCCCTCCCCCAAGTATGTAATCAGTAATCTGGAAAATAAAGAAAAATTAAAATGCTTATCAAATCTACCACCAGAATGTAATTAGTGTTAACATTTGGGTATATTTTCGTTTAGTTTTTTTTTTTTTTTTTTAAAGGCAGTCTCACTCTGTTGCCCAGGCTGGAGTACAGTAGTGCTCACTGCAACCTCTGCCTCCCGAGTTCAAGCGATTCTCGTGCTTTAGCCTCCGGAGTAGCTAGGATTACAGGCGCCCATCACCACGCCCAGCTAATTTTTTGTATTTTCAGTAGAGATGGGATTTTGCCGTGTTGGCCAGGCTTGTCCCAGAACTCCTGGCCTCAAGTGATCTGCCTGCCTTGGCCTCCCAAAGTGCTGGGATTACAGGCATGAGCCACAACACCCACCCAATTTTCTTTTAGTCTTTATGTGTATATATAAAATACATATAAATTAAAAACACCAGTGTCTCCACTGTTAAATTATTAATTTTTAATTTTGTTAGATGTAAACTTATTAAGAAATGTAAAATAATTTATATTTAACAAACTATAAGAAATAAATTATATGCATATTCACACCTATCTGCCCCATTAAACACTAAATTATTATTATTTTTTTGACATAGGATCTTGCTATGTTGCCTAGGCTGGCCTCAAACTGCTAGGGTCAAGCAATCCTCCCACCTCAGCATCCTGGGTAGCTGCGATTATAGGTGTGCACCACCATGTCCAGTGAAACACTGAATTATTTGGAGATGAGGGCTTTAATTTTGTTTGTTTGTTTGTTTGTTTTGAGACAGGGTCTCATTCTGTTGCTTAGGCTGGAGTGCAGTGGTGTGATCATGGGTTACAGCAACCTCTGCCTCCCAGGCTCAAGTGATCCTCCCACCTCAGCCTCCCAAGTAGCTGGTACTACAGGTGCACACTACCACACCTGGCTAATTTTTCTATTTTGTACAGAGACAGGGTTTTGCTATGTTGCTCAGGCCTTCCTTGAACTCCTGGGCTCAAGCAATACACCCGCCTTGGCCTCCCAAAGTGTTGGGATTACAACACAATGTTGGGCTTTAACTTTTTTCATATAAATTCTACTACTTAGGACACTGCTAGGCATCCTATGGGCACTCGAAACATATTTGTTGGCTGCTCTTTCTTAGCAGTAATATTCTAATGCTTTTAGACAGTATTTACTGTTAAAGGGAACAAATACTGTTTTAAAAATCTCAAGTTATTCCATCCTCTCAATCTAAGATGGGGTTAAATGCCTTTCACCTATAAAAAGAAAAAATTTTTTAAATACTTTTTTATGGATCACATTTAAAAATGTTTAAAAATACAACTTTGAAAGTTGCCATCATGACATCTTTCTAACCAAACTCCAATATTCTTGTGTTTCACAAAATATGATGCAAACATCCTTGTTCACCTACCATGCTTGGCTTTCAATCCACTGGGATAAATAATGCCGCACCTCAATGGGAAAATGCTGGCCATATAACGCTTGCATCTGATGAAGGGCTTCTCCTTGGAGCTGCTGAGCTTGTATCCACACAGCCATGGTTTACAATCTGTTGAACAAACAGTCAGTGCTTTGGGTGTTTTTTCTTTATTTTCCCCTTACATCCACCAGAGTAAATATTCACATAGTTACCAAGGTAAATGTTTTTATTTTATTATTTATTTTTATTTTTATTTTTTTGAGACAGAGTCTTGCTCTGCCACCCAAGCTGGAGTGCAGTGGCACAATCTTGGCTCACTACAACCTCCGCCTCCCCGGTTCAAATGATTCTCCTGTCTCAGCCTCCTGAAGGGCTGGGGTTACAGGTGTGAGCCACTGTGCCCAGCTGAGAGATTTTTTTTTTAAAAAATCACTTGTTTTAGATTTGGTATTTTGACTTCAGAAATATAATAAACATATGCCATTTTGAAAAAGCCCAGTAAAAGAAAAGTGAAAATATCTAAAGCGTTGATTGAACCCTATGCGTTATCACTAGTTACCTAAGCAGCAATGCTTTGCACACAAAGAGCACAGATTTATCTGGAAAAATGCCCCAAGGTTCACCTCCTGAGTTACTGCTAAGGAATTTATGAAGCAATATGCTGTTAAGTTATAGCATTTACAAATCTTTCAAACACAAAAACAATACATTCCACCTAAGAGTTGGCAATATGAACCATTATACTCCAATAGCAGGTAGTTTCTTTTTTTTCTTTTTTTTTTTTTTTGAGACGTAGTCTTGCTGTGTCGCCCAGGCTGGAGTGCAGTGGTGCGATCTCGGCTCACTGCTAGCCCTGCCTCCCGGGTTCACGCCATTCTCCTGCCTCAGCCACCCGAGTAGCTGGGACTACAGGCGCCCACCACCATGCCCACCTAATTTTTTGTATTTTTAGTAGAGACGGGGTTTCACCGTGTTAGCCAGGATGGTCTCGATCTCCTGACCTCGTGATCCGCCCACCTCAGCCTCCCAAAGTGCTGGAATTACAGGTGTGAGCCACTGTGCCCAGCCAGTAGTTTCTTTTTTTGACACGCTCTTGATTTTTTTAAAAAACAGCTTTATAAAACTACCATGATGCCCCTCAGACTCACCTGACAATTTTTAACTCATTTGGCAGATGCTCTTTGAGTTTAACCAGATTAGGGCAGAAACATTTGGGTAGACTGGGAAGGGACTTCAAGTAACTCTAAGGACTGAAAATGAATCTTGCTCTAACACTATTTTCCACAATGTAGAGTTTGGTATAAGGCAGGGTTATCTTGAATTCCATCCCACATGATTTGGCTACTGATTTGCACAATTCTTCTACGAACCAGGTTACAGTTAGGGGCCGGTGACTTGGACTTGGATTTTGTTTACTACCAGAGACTGCACAAGTGTGTTAGGAAACAAAAATCTCTTCTGTTAGTTGTAGTTGTCTGATCACATAACACTGAGCTATTTATGGGACAAGTCAGTTAGCCAACAATGAGGTGTAGGAGAGTGCCAGTTATCTATTTTAGACTTGTGCAATGCTATAGAACACTTAAGAAGTGTGTAATTTTATTTAGGGCTTTTAGGCATTAAGGCTGGGACCACTGTAAGACCCAATTTGACCCAAGACATCAAATTTCAGTGGCTGTGAGTTCACCAAAACACTTAGATAAAAGAGCTCTCTCCAGAAGCAATTCCACTTTATAATCAAACACTGGAAGTCACTTAACTGCACAATATATTTTTTAATCAAATAAATCATATCGCAAGATTTTGGAAAACCAGAACAGATACCAAATCATGATTTTTGGATGAAGGATAAGGAATGGATGGCCAGGCATGGTGGCTCACGCTTGTAATCCCAGCACTTTGGGAGGCTGAGGTGGGCGGATCACCTAAGGTCAGGAGTTCGGGACTAGCCTGGCCAACATGACGAAACCCCGTCTCTACTAAAAATACAAAACAATTAGCCAGGTGTGTTGGCATGCGTCTGTAATTCCAGCTACTTGGGAGGCTGAGGCAGGAGAATCGCTTGAACCTGGGAGGCAGAGGTGGCAGTGAGCCGAGATTACGTCACTGCACTCCAGCCTGGGCAACAGAGCCAGATTTTGTCTCAAGAAAAGAAATCACATTAGAGATGGATGAATGAAGGTGCTTAGGCACTTAAGTATATGGAAGGGTGATAAAAGAATAAAGAGAAGAATTCAGGTGTTAGTATTCCTAAGTAGTAAAGAATAAGAAGTAGGACCACACCATAGCTCTCAATGAATATGTGAGTGATACTAACAGATACAAAAATTCTCTTGCATCTGCATTCATTAGGTGAACTGACTCAAGAGACAAAAGAAGGAAAGCTATGAAAACTTTTATCTCCCCAGAGACTCCTTCCCAGACCACTCAAATAAAATGGTATTCTGGTCACTCTCTATCCTCTTAATCTGCTTTATTTTTCTTCTTATCATTTATCAATTCCTGATATTGATCATATATTTGCTTACTGACTTCCCACGAGGGTGAAATCACCATGAACACAATGACTTTGTTTTGTTCACCGTGCTTTCTCCTGGGTCTAGAATGGTACCTGGCACATAAGCATCATAATTTTTTTGTTGCATAAATAAATGTATACACACAATTTGACTGATTCTATCGGCTCTTCTCAAAGTTATAATTGAACAATATATCAGTATGAAATACCAAGGCATGAAAACGGAACAGATTTCCATTTAAATAATCAATTACAATTTTTTTTTTTTTTTGAGACGGAGTCTCGCTCTGTCGCCCAGACTGGAGTGCAGAGATCTCAGCTCACTGCAGCCTTTGCCTCCCAGGTTCAAGCAATTCTCCTGCCTCAGCCTCCCGAGTAGCTGGGACTACAGGCACATACCGCCACGCCCAGCTAAGTTTTGTATTTTTAGTAGAGATGGGGTTTCACCATGTTGGCCAGGATGGTCTTTGTCTCCTGACCTCGTGATCTGCCCTCCTCGGCCTCCCAAAGTGCTGGGATTACAGGCGTGAGCCACCACGCTCGGCCAGGAGCACATCTTATTCATGACTGTGTCCCCAGTGTCTAGTACGGTGGCTTGCCCATGGAAAGTGGTCAAAAAATACTTGCGGAGCAAATAAATACACAAACAAATATTTAACATGCCCTGCTGGTCAAGCATATTTAGGAGCCTATTACTGTTTTAGGAAAGAAATACTGTGGTGATATACCATGCATGTAGGGGTATTAAAAAATGTCACTCTATTTTGCCTTAAATTTTAGATTATTTCTTAGTTTTCATCAGAGTAGAATGCTGAGCTCTTAGAATTTGTAGAATATTTTTATGATTCTAGTTATGAACATGCCATAATAATTATTTTCTAAAATAGCATCCCATTTGAAGGATAATAGCTGGTAAATACCAAGTGGCAATCACCTTGTTTTGATAAATACGATATAGTTTCACTATATGTAAGTGCTTTGATAGAGCTGGAGAGTAGATTCTGCTCACTGCTATTCAAAAGCGTAAAATAAAAGTACACTAACTAGTACAGAGTCATTTTTATTTTACTGTTAAACTGAAAATTATCTATATGTGAAATATGAGATGACTTACTGAGATTATCATTATAAAATTCTAAATACCCAGTTTAGGAAAAAACCAACTGTTTTCCCAGTTATGTGAATAACACCGAGAAGCTATGTAGTGGTTTTTTGTTTGTTTGTTTTTTGAGACGGAGTCTCACTGTGTCATCTAGGCTGGAGTGCAGTGGCATGATCTCGGCTTACTGCAGCCTCCGCCTCCCGAGTTCAAACGATTGTCCTGCCTCAGCCTCCCGAGTAGCTGGGACTACAGGCACTCACCACCACGCCTGGCTAATTTTTTTTAGTAGAGATGGGGTTTCACCATGTTGGCCAGGTTGGTCTTGAACTACTGACCTCAGGTGACCTGCCCGCCTCAGCCTCCCAAAGTGCTGGGATTACAGGCGTGAGCCAGCGTGCCTGGCAGCTAAGTAGTATTTTTCTTCATACATGTCAGAACTCTTCACCCCATTATCAGGCTATGTCCACATGCCTGATATGAGTAGCATTCATCTAACCGGCATTCATTCTTCTAACTGGCATTCATCCAGCCATCGAACGCTACTCTGCATCCACAAAGACTGTATCTCTGTCCCCAGTACCCGTTCTCTTCTGCTTATTTACGGGCAGCTCCAATTTCAGTGTGTGATGCTCAGACAAGGGAAGTGGTTTGTTCTTTGGTAAATCATCACAGGGGATTCTCTAAAGACTGGGAAATGGATTCACAATCTTATTTTTAGGCCAAAGATGAGAACTATTCGAGCTCGGCTGAGTTGCACTCTGTGTTCACAAGCATTTCAGAACAACTTAAGCAGCCCTGGATGCAGAACACTGTACTTTCTGAAGGCATAAAGCACCTACCTCAACCTTATATATCTGGATATACCCATGGGCTTGGAAAGCCAAATAAATAGTCGGGCCCTCAGGCACTTGTTAATAAAAGTTTCAAAGTCTAACAGCTCATAATGTTACAGGCTTACTGAAAACCATAAAAATGAATGTCCACCACATAAATAAATGATGTAAGTGAGTGGGATTTGGAATAATTTTGTCTCAGTCATAAATATCTTTTCTCAGATGCTTTTCCTTTCTAAAAGTAAAATATAAACTATAACAAAGAAAAACATTACTCTCTCTGAGGACTTGTAGAACACTGTGACCAAGGTCTTGCCCTAGCTAAACTGCAGTGGAGAGTAGTGTCTGACATTAGAAGGCCCACTGTGTATCTGCCAACTCAGTGAATGAATTCTAGCGTGGGGTGGGAGTAGGGGGTTAATATGAATAATATTATGAATAATGTGAATATCATATGAATAATATGAATCCAGTAGATTTGGTCTGCTGGATTCATGTGTATAATTTAAAGCATTTTGTAATTCCGATTCTCCATCCTACCCCTCCATCCCAGGGCCAAAGTCTCTAAACTGGGGTTAAACTTTTAGAGATGACGCTGAACTCACCTAAATATGGTTCTGCTAAAGACAGCCCGTTAAGCCTCTCTCTGCCTCAGTTTTCTTATTTGTACAATGAGAATAATACTTATGCCCCTTAGGGGGCTGCTGTAAGAATGAATTCGTTTTATGTACATACCTAAAAGAGTGTCTGGCTAAGAGCAGGTGCTCTGTAAGTACTCACTACTGTTCTTACCGTTACCTTAAACTTACAAAACCGGCTTCTTTCTCCCATCTCTAATTTTAACTCAATTTAATGAACTTTCCAAAAATCAATCCTCTGCAAATAGCTCTTGCTATCCTTTTCCTTAACCAATATCCTCCAGTGTAAACTTTTCCATCCATCCATCCGTCCGTCCGTCCGTCCGTCCATCCATCCAAGACAGGGTCTTACTCCATCACTCAGGCTGGAGTGCAGTGGTGTGATCATGGTTCACTGCAGCCTCAAACTCCTGGGCTTGAGGGATACTCCTACCTCAGCCACCCAAGCAGCTGGGACTGTGGGCACATGCCATCACACCTGGCTAATTAAAGAAAAAAACTTTTTTTTTTTTTTTGTAGAGACAAGGTCTTACTATGTTGCCCAGGCTGGTCTCAAACTCCTCACCTCAAGTGACCCTCCCCCAGAGTGCTGGGATTACAGGCACGAGCCATTGTGCCTGGCCTTTTTTTTTTTTTTTTTTTTTTTTTTAGGCAGAATCTCGTTTTGTCACCCAGGCTGGAGGGCAGTGGCGTGACCTGGGCTCACTGCAACCTCCGCCTCCCGGGTTTAAGCAATTATCTGCCTCAGCCTCCCAAGTAGCTGGGATTACAGCCACCCGCCATCATGCCCGGCTAATTTCGTATTTTTAGTAGACACGGGGGTTTCACCATCTTGGCCAGGCTGGTCTTGAACTCCTGACCTTGTGATCCACCCACCTCGGCCTCCTAAAGTGCTGGGATTACAGGCTGTGCTGGGCCCTTTTAAAAGATGGTATTCCTATTTCTTAATCAATTTCACTGGCACAAGGACTTCTACAGACAGGAACTCTTGGGAGGTGGTGGAAAGGCACTGTGAAGTCTGTTCTCTTTGAATGAAAAAACGGAGAATTGTGAAGGGTGAGGGTGGTACAGTAATAGCAAGGCTTTGATTTTGCCCTATGCATACTAAACTCTTAAAAAAAAAAAAAGAAGAGGCCGGGTGCGGTGGCTCATGTCTGTAATCCCAGCACTCTGGGAGGCCGAGGTGGGTGGATCACGAGGTCAAGAGATCAAGACCATCCTGGCCAATATGTTGAAAACCCATCTCTACTAAAAATACAAAAATTAGCTGGGCATGGTGCCATGCTCCTGTAGTCCCAGCTACTCAGGAGGCTGAGGCAGAAGAACTGCTTGAACCCGGGAGGCAGAGGTTGCAGTGAGCCAAGATCATGCCACTGCACTCCAGGCTGGCGACAGAGCGAGACTCTGTCTCAAAAAAAAAAAAAAAAAAAGGTGAAGAAAACTACCCATTCCATTCCTTCCAATATGTTGTTGAACAGAGAAGACTAAGCCAGCAGGGAGCCATGGCTTTACCTATTCCTTCCAAGGACATATCTGACTTTTAATAATTAAAGTACAAAAAACAACTAATGAAATTTGAAGTTTTCATTTATTATACTGCTTTAGAATTATTAGCAACAAATATTTCAATTCATCTAATAAATAAAAATAAACTTCAGAAATAGGATGAGAAATAAATAACATTTATCAGTGTTATTATTATCCCCCATCCAGATTTAAGAGCTAGCTAAGCACTTACTATATTACTTATAACAAGTGCTTTTATGAATCTACTCTTAATCCTAAATCCCTCAGACATAGGCACTATTATTATCCCCATGTTATAGATGAGGAAATTGAGGGTCTTCAAGATTAAGTAGAATTGTAACGTGGTGAAAGAGTTTTGGAAAACTATCTGGCAATTCTACAAAAGGGTAAACATAGAGTTACTACATTATCCCGTAGTTCCACTCCTGGGTATATGCCTAACAGAAGTGAAAACATGGTCCCCAGAAAGTGGGTACACAGGCCAGGTACAGTGGCTCACGCCTGTAATCCCAGCACTTTGGGAGGCTGAGGCGGGTGGGTCACCTGAGGTCAGGAGTTCAAGACCAGCCTGGACAACATGGCGAAACCCCATCTCTACTAAAAATTAAAAAAAAAAAAAAATGAGCTGGGCATGGTGGCGGGTGCCTGTAATCCCAGCTATTTGGGAGGCTGAGGCAGGGGAATTACTTGAATCTGGGAGGCGGAGGTTGCAGTGAGCCGAGATCTGTGCCACTGCACTCCAGCCTGGATGACAGGGCAAGCACAGTAAGACTCTGTCTCAAAAACAAAACAGAACAAAAAACAGGTACACAAATGTTCACAGCTGCATTATTCATAATCACCTCATAATCGCCCCAGAGTGGAAACAACTTAAATGTCCACCAAAGGATAAACAGATAAATATGGATAGGAATGGATAAATACAATGAATAAAATGGAATATTATGCAGATGTTAAAAAGGAATGAAGTACTAACGCATGCTACAGTGTGGATGACCTTGAAATCATTATGTAAAGTGAAAGGCATGCAAGGGAACATACTATAAATTCCATTTTTATGAAATATCCGGAATAGGCAAATCCATAGAGACAGAAAATAGATTGGTGGTTGCCAAGGGCTGAGGGAAGGGAGAAATGGGGAATGATTGCTAAAAGGTATGGGCTTTTTGAGGGGATGATGAAAATGTTCTGGAATTAGATAGTGGTGATAATTGTATAACTCTGAGAATATACTTCAAAGGGTGAATTTTATAGTGCGTGATTATATCTCAGTAAAGCTATTTTTAAAAAGAGAAAGAGGTGAAACACTTGCTCCAGGGTTGGTCCCATACTACTAAGGGGTACTATCTGGGCTGGACCTACCTGAGAACCTGCACTTACTTGCACCACTGCACCAGGCTGCATGCATGTTGAGGACTTAAGGTGGTTTGCCATTTTCTATGTACTTTTCGGCCTGTTTGTTATATTTCATAATTTAAAGAGAGCAAAGAATGAAAAATTAAAGTAAGAAACCTAATACTGAGGGGCTCTGATTTTGGCAAAGGCTAGGGCTGGGTGACAGATGAAAGAGATGATGTATAAACATTGCTTCTGATCTGAAAAGTACAAGGCAAGGAGCCAGGGTTCAAAACTGTTAAACCTATCAGCTCCAGTGAATGACTAAGGATTCTGTACAGAATATAAAGAGCAAGTTCCAGCCAGGCGTGGTGGCTCATGCTTGTAATTCCAGTACTTTGTGAGGCAGAGATGGGCGGATCACCTCAGGTTGGGAGTTCAAGACCAGCCTGACCAACATGGAGAAACCCTGTCTCTACTAAAAATACAAAAAATTAGCCAGGCGTGGTGGTGCATGCCTGTAATCCCAGCTACTTGGGATGCTGAGGCAGGAGAATCGCTTGAACCTGGGAGGTGGAAGTTGTGGTGAGCTGAGATCGCACCATTGCACTCCAGCATTGGCAACAAGAGTGAAACTCCATCTCAAAAAAAAAAAAGAGCAAATTCCATAGTTACGTTTACTGCTTTACTGTTGATACCAACATTATTAAATACATTAAATGATGGTGGTCACCTAGTACAGGGATTTTTTTTGTTTTTTTTTTGAGACAGAATCTCGCTCTGTCACCCAGGCTGGAGTGCAGTGGCATGATCTCGGCTCACTGCAACCTCTGCCTCCCGGGTTCAAGCGATTCTCCTGCCTCAGCCTCCTAAGTAGCTGGAATTACAGGCATGTGCCACTGTGTCTGGCTAATTTTTGGATTTTTAGTAGAGGCAGGGTTTTACCATGTTGGCCAGGCTGGTCTTGAACTCCTGACCTCAAGTGATCCACCCACCTCGGCCTCCCAAAGTGTTGGGATTACAGGCGTGAGCCACCATGCCTAGCCTAGTATAGGGATTTTGAGGGACAGAAAAATATTCAATAGCAGCAATAAAGGATTAAGACTTCATTCATATTAAAATTGGACTAACATCAAGTAAAGAAGGCTATCACATCTAGAAGTAGGTCAATACCAGAGCCATCTGCTCTTTAATTTTTTTTTTCTAAATACTACCTTATATGCAATCAGGAAGCCAATTCTCTTTTTAAAAAATCACATTATTAAACAGATGGGAAGAGAACAGAAAGAATAAAAGCATTTGGCTCACAAAGAAGCAAACAAGGAAAAATGTGCCCAGGCAACATAGAGATGATAATATTCTGGGAAGACAATCAGTCATTAATCTTTATGTCACAGCCAAATCATTGCATATTACAATGGGAAGAACAGAGAATGGAGGAGGGGAAAGGGTAAGGGAGGGAATAAAGGAGAAGGTAGAGAAAGGACCCACTTACTAAATATAAAAATCAAGTTTCAATCAGCAGGTTACTACATATTTAAAACTCTCATCTAAATATAGGATATAAAGTCTTGGCCAAAAATGCACAATCTCAAAAATAAGGAGAGTAGACTCAGACAAGGATCATCACAGCTGCTAAAACCATTAGGTGACAGTTGTTGGGGAACAGCATTTAGTCTCAAAGTACTACTCACATATTACTTATTATTCACAAAGGGGAAAGGTGCATTTCCGTGGATAAATCTGGCAGACAATGCCTTAACCGAGTGATCAAACATCCCCAATCATGGGATAAACTGACATTATGTGCCTCCAGATATGATTTGCTGAAAAGAATACACAAACTAAATCATCAAGAAACGATCAGACAAATCCAAACTGTGAGACTCTAATCAATGATCCCACCCCCACCCAAAACAGGTGGAACTGTTCTAGGTTAAAGGAGGCTGAAGAGACACAACCACCAAGAGCGTAATTCAAAAACAAAAACACGACTGGGTGCGGTGGCTCATGCCTGTAATCCCAGCACTTTGGGAGGCCAAGCCCGGAGGATCACTCAAGGTCAAGCATTTGAGACCAGCCTGGCCAACATGGTGAAACCCTGTCTCTACTAAAAATACAAAAATTAGTTGGGTGTGGTGGCACACGCCTGTAGTTGCAGCTACTCGGAAGGCTGAGGCACAAGAATCTCTTGAACCCGGGAGGCAGAGGTTGTAGTGAGCTGAGATTGCGCCACTTGCACTCCAGGCTGGGCAACTGAGTGAGACTCTGTCTCAAAACAAACAAAAACACCCACAGCTCTAAAGGCCATTATATCATTATATATTAGATATTATTTTATCACTGCTAAATTTCTTGAGAGTGACAATGGCATTCAGGTTGTGTAGAAGAATGCCCTTGCTCGGAGTAGATACACTGTCAAGTATTTGTTAATGGCCATGACGTCCGCATCTTACTTTGGGAGAAGAAACAGAAGAGTGACAGTGGTGGGGAGTGTGGGAAAGTAAATCTAACAGCTGTGAACACTGGCTCAACCTAGGTGAAGTATATGCGAGTACTCATTGTTCTATTCTTTACACTTTTTAGTCATTTACATTTTTTTCAAAATCAAAATTAAGGGCACACATTCCAAAAAAGAAAAACAAAGCAATGAGAGCAGAGGTTTGACTCTCACTTTGAAACTGTCCCTGGTGGTCAATAAAAATCTGGACTTCGTAGGTGTTGTGCTGCAGCTTGTAGGCCACCAGCATGCAAGTTGGGCTCTCTCATGCCATGGTGGCCCACAGTGTATGTGTGTTATCATTATCTCCATGTCCAAATCCAGCCAGCAACTTCAGCGATCCCTTTGGGAAGAAGCTACATCTGTATCACTTTCCAGATGACTAAAAGCACTTGCTGTAGCCCAAAAATAATGACCATCTGCATTATGGAAAAATAAGAAATGATTTGAAGCTGCCATGTAGTCCTACCTTAGCTTCAGAATTTTTTTCTTTCTTCTCCTTTTTTTTTTTTTTTTTTTTGAGACAGGGTCTCACTCTGTCACTCAGGCTGGAGTGCTATGGCGTAATCACTGCCCACTGCAGTCTCAACCTCCTGGGTTCAGGTGATCCTCCTCCCTTAGCCTCCTGAGTAGCTGGGACCACAGGTGCGTGCCACCATGCCCGGCTAATTTTTTTTTTTTTTTAGAGATAGGGGTCTTGCTGTGTTGCCCAGGCTGGTCATGAACTCCTGGGCTCAAGTGATCCTCTTACCTTGGCCTCCCAAAGTGCTGGGATGACAAGTGTGAGCCACCACACCTAGACAGCCTCAGAATTTCTAGTGAAGGTTTATATTTGTACTGTAATTCAAGATCAACTCATCTTAGAATGTGTCTCTTGGACAATTCAAATCTTTTAGTTCAGGAAAAAAACTCCTCAGCTACTACAATACCCTGTTTCTATACTACTTAAATAAAATATAATCCCTTTCCTCTTGTTTGAAAGTTAAAAACAAACAAAACAGGCAATTTATTAATAAATCTACACGTTACCAATATTTTCCCTATTAAAGTTCATGGCCTCCCTCTTACCATGGAGAATTACAGTATTTAGTTTCTACCTAGCAAAATTTTCTTTGACGAGTGCCTTGATTTAGGCCAATTCCCAGGGATACATACCATCAGGAGAAACCGGAAATAACCAAAATATCCAAAATAGGGGGATGATTAGACTATAACGTATTAATCTAATGGGATATGGTGCAACCAGTTAAATATAAAATCTATGTTGAAATATAAAAACCATGTAGATGCATTTTTAAATTTTGATTCTATTTTATTTATTTTTTTGAGACAGAGTCTTGCTCTTTCAACCGGGTTAAAGTGCAGTGGCACGATTTTGGCTCACTGCAACCCCCACCTCTCGTGTTCAAGCAATTCTCTTGCCTCAGCCTCTTGAGCTGCTGGGACCATAGGCATCTGTCATCAATGCCTGGCTAATTTTTTTTTTTTTTTTTTGAGATGGAGTCTCACTCTGTCGCCCAGGCTGGAGTGCAGTGGAGCAATCTCAGTTTACTGCAACCTCCGCCTCCCAGGTTCAAGCAATTCTCCTGCCTCAGCCTCCCGAATAGCTGAGACTACAGGCACGCGCCACCATGCCCAGCTAATTTTTGTATTTTTAGTAGAGACAGGGTTTCACCATGTTGGCCAAGATGGTCTCGATCTCATGACCTCGTGATCTGCCTACCTCGGCCTCCCAAAGTGCTGGAATTACAGGTGTGAGCTACCGCGCCAGGCCGAGTCTTGCTCTTTCAACCGGGTTAAAGTGCAGTGGCATGATCTTGGCTCACTGCAACCCCCACCTCTCGCGTTCAAGCAATTCTCTTGTCTCAGCCTCCTGAGCAGCTGGGACCATAGGCATCTGCCACCAATGCCCGGCTAATTTTTTATTTTTATTTTTTTGAGACGGAGTTTTGCTCTTATTGCCCAGGCTGGAGTGCAATGGCGCGATCTTGGCTCACTGCAACTTCTGCCCCCCAGGTTCAAGCAATTCTCCTGCCTCAGCCTCCCGAGTAGCTGGGATTACAGGTGCCCACCACCATGCCCAGCTAATTTTTTGTATTTTTAATAGAGACGGGTTTTCACCGTGTTGGCCAGGCTGGTTTCGAACTCCTGACCTCAGGTGATCTGCCCACCTCAGCCTCCCAAAGTGCTGGAATTACAGGCGTGAGCCACCCCACCCAGCCCTAATTTTTGTATTTTTAGTAGAGATGGGGTTTCACCATGCTGGCCAGGCTGGTCTCCAACTCTTGGCCTTGTGATCCTCCCACCTCGGCCTCCCAAACTGCTGGGATTACAGATGTGAGCCATCACACCTGGCCCGTAGACACATTTTTTTAGAGTAGAAATAAAAGAATGTTAAATGAAAAGTCTATACAACACGTATGCAAGAGGGCAAATAGAGAAAAGTCAAAGAGAAGTGTAAACAGTTGTTACATTTAGGTGAAGGGGTTTTTTGGTACAATTTTTGAAAAGTTTTTGATTAAATTGTGTTTAAAATGTAAAACTTGAGATATAAATTTAATAATCAATGGGGAATTGGTACTACTGACTATCCCACAGGAACCAAGTTTAAAGATACATAAAACACAGGAAGAAATATTTCCTAACATGATAATATCCAGGTTATGACACTGTCTTACCCGGGCAGCCTTGATTTAAGTAGAACATTCAGAATTATAAAGTAAAAATTCAGAATTATAAAAAATTTTTTAAAGAAATGCAATTCTTTCACTTTCAAATATATAGTGCCTTAAATGTGTTTTCAAGTAGTGATTTAAGACTGTTAATAACATTAATTTGTAATTCTGACATATATTTATATATATTAGTGGCCCTCTTTCATCTTTGATAGGACTAAGTAAACTTGTACCAACTGTAAATAGAATGAAATACACAGAAAGCCACTCACAATGGTACCAGAATTTCTTTAAAATAAAAAACTTTCTAGCTGGGCATGGTGACTCACTTCTGCAGTCCAAGCTACTCAGGAGGCTGAGATGGGAGCGCTCCCAGGAGGTCAAGGCTGCAGTGAGCTATGATCACGCCGCTGTGCTCAAGCCTGAGCCACAAAGCGAGACCCCATTTCTAAACACAAACAAACATATCTCTTACCTCTAATCACATACCTGAACACAACTGGCTTACGTGAAGGCCGTTGACAGTTCAAGAGTAACAATTCAAGGTGTCTAGAAAGCTATCATTACAAGAGCAGATCACAGGAAACCTCAGCTGTTGGTTCCTAACTTCGCTCCTACTCAAAGGCCAACAGAACTGGGGAGAAATCTTCCTGTTTTGTTGATATCAATTTATTCTGTGCCAAGAACCTATACCTAAAACCAACGCAGGGTTTGTATTCCCCCTGGATTCTTCATTACCCCAGGAAAGTGGAACAGATCAGACCAGTTTCCAAGAACAGAAGCACTGCAGGGCAATCTTGCTAAGGAGGCCCTGAGATGTTTCTCTCTGTACTAATCTCTATGTCTTCTATGTACATCAACACAAACCTTCACCCAACCATCTGTGCCATCAACAGCAAATCTAGGGAAGAGACCAATAATATCTTAGAAAAGCACACCTATCCACCAAACCAAAACTAAACGCAGAAGGATATGGCAGTTCGCCCCGTTTTCCAGGTAGCTATGTTCTCTTAATTTGCCATGAATTAAAATGTTTCATTTTTACTTAGACATAACTTGAATATGTCATTTCAAATAACAAAATAAAAACTGAACTGAATATGTTTTAGTTAAAACAATACAAAACTGAAATCTCCTCTTTTAAGAGACAAATGCCTCATCAGCTGGTTAGTTCCCTTGTTTGCTTACTGGGTGATATGAAACCCAACTACAGCTTTCCGAAAATAATCCCAAGTTGTGGGGTGTCCTACTACCTGTGTTTAAGTAAAACAAGTCCTGCAGAAACAGTGGATCCAACAAGTAGCAGGTTTGTTAAGAAGCTAAATCTTGGCCAGGTGTAGTGGCTCACACCTGTAATCTCAGCACTTTGGGAGGCCGAGGCAGGAGGATCACCTGAGCTCAGGAGTTCAAGACTAGCTTGGGCAACATATCAAGGCTCTGTCTTTACAAAGAAAGCAAAACAAAAAGTAGTAGCATGTGGTGGCGCACACCTGTAGTCTTAGTTACTTGGGAGGATGAGGTGGGAGAATCACTTGAGCCCAGGAGTTAGCAGCTGCAGTGAACTCTGATTGCACCACTGCATGCCAGATGGACGACAGAGCCAGACTCATTCTCTAAAAAAAAAAAAAAAAAAAAAAAAGTATGAAAAAAAGAAGAAGCTAATTCTGGGCCAGGCACAGTGGCTCATGCCTGTAAACCCAGCACTCTGGGAGGCCGAGATGGGAAGATTGATTAGGCCAGGAGTTTGAGACAAGCCTAGGCAACATAGTGAGACTCCATCTCTACAAAAAATTTAAAAATTAGCCCAGTGTGGTAGCGCATGCCTGTAGTTCTAGCTACTCAGGAGACAGGCAGAATAATTGCTTAAGCCCAGGAGTTTGAGGCTGCTGTGAGCCATGATTGTGTCGCTGAACTCCAGCCTGGGTGACATTGTGAGATCTTGTCCAAAAAAAAAAAAAAAAGAAGAAGCTTATTCTAATTCTGAGAAGAAATGACATTTAATAAGAGCTCATGTCTTGAAAATCAAAATGTTTGTCCTGCTGGGAAAAAAAAAACAGTTATCCAGGTATAAAAAGCAATTACCAGGACATTTAACATTAAGATGAACTAAAATTGTGCACAAAATACTTGTCCACATTTACTACAGCACTCATAGTGGGAGTAAATAAAAGGCAATTACTTTTGCTAAAGCAACCTACTTTTTCTGGTAACAGACTGTCTCTCACTATACCTCTAATAGTATATCTACACACAACTTAGCATGGTGAAGGAACTTGAGTGCATGCTCCTACAGCACACAACAGATGCACTGAAAGGCTCCCACCTCTTAACTAACAGCTTATGCTGCAAGGCATCAGCCAGGATAACGGCAGAAGCCTTCTGTGTGTGTGTTCTTTCACAGGCGGCACTGTTACCGGAAGAAGCAAAGAGCAGCGATTTCCTTCCAAAAGGTCAGCTGCCTCAGACAGACCAAACAGAAAGCAGCAAATTCTTGCCAACTTCCCCTCCTGCTTCTGCAGCTAGTACGCAATAGCATTTAGTTTCCAGTAAAGCTCCAGATAAAAACAAAGCAAATGTGAGACCCAGAATCTATGCAATGTCAGTGTCTTGCTTGACTGAATGAAGGGCAGTAAGATCATATGGAGCTACACTTTTTCAACAGTGGTGGAAGTGTTAGGAAGGTGAGATAAAACATGAAGAAAAGGTCAGGACTGGAACCATCTAGATTTTATACCAATGTCCAGAAGTCTCCATCTAAAAATAAGATGGTAGGCTGGGTGCGGTGGCTCAGGCCTGTAATCCCAGCACTTTGGGAGACCAAGGCCAGTGGATCACTTGAGGTCAGGAGTTTGAGACCAGTCTGGCTAGCACGGTGAAACCCCGTCTCTACCAAAAATATACAAAATTAGCTGGGTGTGGTGGCGCGTGACTGTAATCCCAGCTACTCGGGAGGCTGAGGCACGAGAACTACTTGAACCTGGGAGGCGGAGGTAGCAGTGAGCCAAGATTGTACCACTGCACTCCAGCCTGGGCAACAGAGTGAGACTCTATCTCAAAAAAAAAGAAAAAGAAAAAGAAGATGGTATTTTAGAGATAATAAATGCAACAACAGATAAGGTCCCTAGTCAACTGATAAAAAAAGAATAAATTTTGAACTTTCTTATTCTCAAAATAAAGTCAAGTCAGTCATTGTACAACATGCTAGGGCACAGGCAGGGCTCAATGCTGACAACCAGTAGGTATATATACAATGAATATATAAGTTTCTTAGATTAGACATGGAGAAAAGACTGTAAAACACATAACAAAAAGGGGAAGAGGATAGAAAACATAATTTTTTTTTTTTTTGAGATGGGGTCTCACCCTGTCACCCATGCTGGAGTGCAGTGGCGTGATCTCAGCTCACTGCAACCTCCGCCTCCCAGGCTCTAGCAATCCTCTTGTCTCAGTCTCCTGAGTAGCTGGGACCACAGGTGTGTGCCACTATGCCTGGCTAATTTTTTATATTTTTGGTAGAAATGGGGCTTCATTATGTTGCCCAGGCTGGTCTCGAACTCTTGAACTCAAGCGCTCCACCCACCTCGGCCTTCCAAAGTGCTGGGATGACAGGCACGAGCCACTGCGCCAAACCCAGACTTCTTTAAATTAAGAGAGTGTTAAACTACATGAAAGCCTACGCATTCAATCTTCCTAGAGGAGCAAAATTAGACCCTTTTGAGTATAAAAGTGAAGGAGAAGGAAGGGAAAATGATGATTTTAAACGTTTTCTCAACCAGATCAGTTCCCGGCTTAACTATCTACACAAAACTTGCGAGAAAATGTTATGGGCTCCTACCCCATGTCGTCGGCTCTATGTGGTTTCTAACTCGTTAGTTTCAGGTTGTGGTGGCAACAGAGACACCAGGCTTTTTGTGAGACAAGCTCTTGTTCTAAAAAGTCTGGGCTTTGATGATGGAGAGTATTTTAACCCCACTCTGAGAATACCTCGTTTGAAATGAAGATAGCATGGAGTTCAAGGAAAAACGTATTAGTTTGTTATGTCAAATTAAGCTACCCACACACCCACACTAGAAACTGTTTTGTGTTGGAAACAAAATAAATGACTCCATTTCCAAGCCCTTCCTATACTTCACCACCAAACCTTAAATAATAGCAAAGGAATAAGCATGGGAAATGAGAAAAATAAAGTACTAGCAGCAGTAGTAATAGAATTATAATAACAGTAGTAGTAATAAATATTCAAGGAGTTTCGTCCACCTTCGGAGCTCAGGCTGTGAACCACAGTGCTTTTATTGAAAATCATCACCAGGCCGGGCGCAGTGGCTCATGCCTGTAATCCCAGCACTTTAGGAGGCCGAGGTGGGCGGATCATGAGGTCAGGAGATCAAGACCATCCTGGCTAGCATGGTGAAACCCCACCTCTACTAAAAATACAAAAAATTGGCCAGGCTTGGTGGCAAGCACCTGTAGTCCCAGCTACTCTGGAGGCTGAGGCAGGAGAATCACTTGAACCCGGGAGGCGGCGGTTGCAGTGAGCGGAGATCGCGCCACTGCACTCTAGTCTGGGTGACAGAGCGAAATTCTGTCTCAAAAAAAAAAAAAAAAAAAAATCATCAGCTAGTCAAATGAGTTTTTCCTGACAGTGATACCTGCAGTTTAAGACTCCTTTATAACATGAGCCACAAAATGAATTATCACAAAATGCAATTCACAAATGGATACAAAAAGATTATTTGACAATCCAAAAAAAAGGCTTTAAATAAGACTCCCTTCCCTGAGGGTTAGCACTAAGAAGACAAACTTTCAAACACAACCAAAGGACACCATATTTGGGGAGTGGGGGTTCACCTTCATTCTTTTAAATCAATCAGAAATTAGCCAAAAGCTTTAGATTGTAAAAGTGAGTGAGAGGAGAATAACGAGAACTGTCCTGGGCTTGGGTAACTTTCCCATAAGGCCAAAACCTAGATCCTGACCACTTGTGGTCAGAATTAGCAATGCAACATTTCCTATAAGAAGCTGAGTTGTTAACTCTGTTAAACTTGTTTGCAAATTCCTTAAGGGGTTTCCATTAGTTACATTATTATCCATCACCAATATTTATCATAGAACATCTGAAACTCAGGCTTTCTAATGGCACAAAACATTTTACATACAGGGGGCAATATCATTAATAGAAATGAGAAAGCAACTTGTAAAACACTCCAGTGTGTAAGACGGGATAACAAAGGATACTGAAGTTAGCTGCCATCTGGATACCTGTTCACATGATACCAATAACTAAACAGCAACTTACCTGATGCTACTGTGCATTGGGTTGGAGACAAGGTATACATGATAAATTCCTACTATAATTAATAAATGTTCAAATGAAAAATATACAAATAGATTGGGTGCAGTGGCTCACACCTGTAATCCCAGCACTTTGGGAGGCCAAGGTAGGCGAATCACAAGGTCAGGAGCTCAAGACCAGCCTGGCCAACATGGTGAAACCCTGTCTCTACTAAAAATACAAAAAATTAGCTGGCCGTGGTGATGCGTTCCTGTAATCCCAGCTACTGGGGAGGCTGAGGCAGGAGAATGGCTTGAACCCAGGAGGTGGAGGTTGCAGTGAGCCGAGATCGTGCCACTGCACTCCAGCCTGGGTGACAGAGCAAGGCTCTGTCTCAAAAAAAAAAAGAAAAAAGAAAAAAAAGAAAAGAAAATATACAAATAACTATGTTACTGTCGATGTATATTAAATATGAGTTGAATGCTAGGAGATCATCTGGGTTCTCCAAGCTATGCCATCAAGAAATAGACACTCTGATACGGAAGGCAACTTCTGAATTTAACAGTGCTGTGCGATATATCAAGGGGAAATTTGGGACAAAGACGCCTGGCAGTTCCACAAGCCTAGGAAAGGTGCCTCAAACAATCTTTAACACCTTTAGCTAGAAATAGAATCAATACAATATTTGTATCCAATGTCTTTGATCATTTTGATCACCCTATTTTTAAAAGATGGGATGTTTTCCTCCTCTAGAATTAGAATTTACCCTACACTCTGGGCATAAGAACCAAAGCAACTAAGTTATCTGCTGGCCGACTAATAGACTGTAAGCCATCCTGGAGCGAGGACCATGTCTCTCCGATTCATTTTGATTTCCCTAATATAGTACTTGATACACATGGTTGGTATTCAGTAGTTGTGTATTGAATACAATTTTTATAGACCTCCATGTTACAAAAAGGACCTAAATTGGGGGAAATGGATGGTAGGTCAGTTATTTCCTTCAGGATATTTTTAACACTGTGGAGGTCATTAACTTGAATCCCTATTACAGGAATAATGGGAGTGAATCACACTTTATAGAAACCATGACGGAGGTTTTGACTCATCATTGGTGCTAATCAAGGTAAACATAATAGCAAGTTGTGCCACCCTCATAAACATCGTGACAAGTTTGTAAAATAGAGCTAACACTTTATTGCAGCAATTTCAAAGAGAAGAATTACATGAAATATGATGATGCTAAGATGAGCTAAAATTCCAAAGAAAGCATCTTCTCTAAGCAAACTAACCTTTCTTTTAATTATATCTCAAGAAAGAAGCTGAGTATAAACGAAAAGCACATTTGTCAACAACTCACTCATTCAGTTACCATGTATGCCACTAACTACAATCCAGAAAGATTTATGATTGTGCCAAAACAAGATGATGAGGTTCTATACCCAGAATGTAGATTAATGTTAGAAGGATGACTCAGGACTTATGGCATCAGTCTGATAGACATTGAACCTCTTTCTTTCTTTTTTTTTTTTTTTTCATCTCTGTGAGTTCTTCAACTACAGGACAGAATGCCAACTCAGGAAGATAATTCAGTAAACACAGCCACCTTTGACTACAGACTATTTTTTATTCAAGACGTATTTCCATGTAGCAAAGTAAATTTAGCAAATGAAAATATAGTCTTGACTTGCTATGGATGTCCCCTATCTCTGCCAAAAATGACAAGCTGCTTGCTCAAAAGCTGTCACTAATTAGCAGCTGCGGCTGTAAAGAAAACCAAAGTAAGTGCCAATAAAAGCATATTGAACTCAAAGAGGGCCCTGTGACAAGAAATGGGAAATGCAAGAATCTATTTGTGACTAGCAAACCTACATAAATACTAACAATCTAACTTTGGGAGAAGTAGGGGCAGGGAAATAATGGCAATACATGTCCATTCATATTTAAACAGGAAGGACTGAAAGAGTCTCCTAACATCCTAAAAGTCATAAATATCAAGGTATTGGTGTTGCTGAATTCCATCACAACCATTTCCACCTTTCCAATAGGAGCCAGTCTTGGTTTTGGATGATGATGATTATTTTTGGAGACAGGGTCTTGTTCTGTGGCCCAGACTGGAGAGCAGTGGCATGAACACAACTCATTGCAGCCTCTGATTCCTGGCCTCAAGTGATCTTGCCACCTTTGCCTTCCAAAGTGCTGGGATTACAGGCGTGAGTCACAGCGCCTGGCCTGGTTTTGGATAATTTCTCATTGTCAATACTTCTGTCTCTGGCATTTTAACACCTGCATTTGTAGACACTGTAAAAATAAATTTTAAAAATAACTTTCATATTCTATGGGCTTCGGCCTAAACTCTGATGGTTCCGAATCTACCTGTTGACCCTTCATGTTATAGGTTGAAACTATGAAGTCAAGCAGAAGTGATCTGCCCAATGTAAATGAGCACAGATACAGTAGTGGAAAATCACTTTACTAGCCCTATTTCAAGAGGCTCTAAAGGAGTCCACAACATCCCAGCACTTTGGGATGCTGAGGCAGGAGGATCACTCGAGGCCAGGAGTTCAAGACCAGCCTGGGCAACACAGCAAGACTTCATCTCTACAAAATAAAAATTAAAAAATTAGCCAGGTGTGGTGGTATGTACTTGTAATCCTAGCTACTCAGAAGGCTGAGGTAGGAGGATGGCTTGAGCCCAGGAGTTTGAGGCTACAGTGAGCCATGATTGCACCACTGCACTCTGTCTCTTAAAAAATAATAATAATAAAGTAGTCTACAGCCCAAGATCCTGCTTTAAAGCTAAATTCCATAGATTACTTTTCAAATCATTCTTCGAAGCTCTCCTCTTTCTCTTTGTTCCTACCCAGTCAGAATTCCCAGTATATTTCTCTTTTTCCTCAAAAGTTAGTTTCTGTCCTTAAAAAAAAAACTAAGAATATTTTCCCTTCATTTTGGTTCTCTTACTCTCTTTTTCTCTCTCCCTTCAGGTGAACTGCTAGAGAGCTATGATTGTTTCACCTATATTTGGACCCCTAGGGTCAGGCTGTGTCTTTAGCAACTACTCAGAAAAATGAGAATGAAAAAGAAAGAAGAAAGGAAGAAAGAGAGAGAGGGAGGGACAAACTGGAAGGGAAGGGAAGGAAAAGTAGGGAGAAAGGAAGATGTAATGAGAATAGAAAATTTTTAAAAATGAAAAAAAAAAAAAAAGCAAGGCCGGTGCGGTGGCTCATGCCTGTAATCCCAGCACTTTGGGAGGCCTAGGCAGGCGGATCACGAGGTCAGGAGATTGAGACCATCCTGGCCAACATGGTGAAACCCCGTCTCTACAAAAAATACAAAAATTAGCTGGGCGTGGTGGCATGCGCCTGTAGTCCCAGCTACTCGGGAGGCTGAGGCAGGAGAATCGCTTGAACCCAGGGGCAGAGGTTGCAGGGAGCCGAGATCGTGCCACTGCACTCCAGCCTGGAAACGGAGCGAGATTCTGTCTAAAAAAAAAAAAAGTTTCTTAACTGTCATTTCTTAATGACACGCAATCAGAACCTCCCCTGCAGCTGAGGTCCCCTGTGGAGAGTATGTCTCATTGTCTGTATAAACAATTACAACAATGTACCTGTAATTTTCCAGTTCATAATCAGGCTGTAAGAATGAGAACAATTTGTTTTATGAGACATGGAGAAAGACTAATCTTTGCTATTACTGTCAGTGCAGGTTTATCAGCAAGACTTGGAGTAGATAAGCCACAGGCATACAGATGAGGAATCACATTTTCAAAGCTTTAATAACTCCCTAGTGGTATGCAACAAGCTGCTGAATTAACTTGTCTTTGCATACTCATTGCATATGCATCACTGGCCAGGTCTAGGTACAAAGCAAAAACTAAACAATCAAAGGAAAGAAAAACTGTGAAGTCTCCAACCAAAAGAATCATGTTGAAAAAAAGGAATAAACACAAAGGGGCAGATAGTGTATGATTCCACTGATATGAGATGCCTGGAGTAGTCAAACTCATAGAGACAGAAAGAATGAACGGCGGGTTGTCAGAGCCTGCGGGGAGGGGCAAATGGAGAGTTTTATTCTCATTACTGTTTAATGAATACAGGATTTTAGTTTAGGATGAAAAAATTCTGGAGATGGACCAGGTGCTGATGGTCACACAACAATGTGAATGTGCTTAATGCCACTGAACTGTACTTTAAAATAGTGAAAATGGCAGGGCACGGTGGCTCGCGCCTGTAATCCCAGCACTCTGGGAGGCCGAGGGCGGTTCACCTAAGGTCAGGAGTTCCAGACCACCCTGGTCAACATGGTGAAACCCCACCTCTACTAAAAATACCAAAATTAGCCAGGCATGGTGGCGTGCACCTGTAATCTCAGCTACTCAGAAGGCTGAGGCAGGAGAATCGCTTGAATCCAGGAGGTGGAGGTTGCAATGAGCTAATGCCACTGCACTCCAGCCTGGGTGACACAGGAGACTCCATCTCAAAATAAAAGGTTAAAAATGATAAATTTTATGATATACATATATAACTCCACAATCTTTAAAATGGGGTTAAAAAAAGTTTTTGCCTAATAAACTCACATTTTTTCCATCTTTAATGCTGAAATCCAAAGGAAACAAAGAGATATTTGCTGTCTCCTCTCTCTTCTCCCCAATCCCCCCAACTTTTTTTGAGACAGCGTCTCACTCTGTGGCCCAAGCTGGTCTCTAACTCATGGGCTCAAGTGATCCTCCTGGCTCAGCCTCCCATAGTACTGGGATTATAGGCATGAGCCACTGCACCCAGCCCCCTCTCTTTTCTTTCTTCCACAGTAAAAGGCACACTTTCAGTCCTTCTGAGAGTTGAAGCTCTCTGGATACACCTGCTATATCGAGATTAAAGGGGAATACAGTAGTCTTTCCTTATCTGAGATTTTGTTTTCTATGGTTTCTGTTACCCACAGTACAGCATAGTAAGATACAGTATTTTAAGATAGACTACATTCGGCCAGGCGCGATGGCTCACACCTGTAATCCCAGGATTTTGGGAGGCCGAGGTGGGCAGATCATGAGGTTAGGAGATTGAGACCATTCTGGCTAACATGGTGAAACCCCGTCTCTACTAAACAAAATACAAAAAATTAGCCAGGTGTGGTGGCAGGCGCCTGTAGTCCCAGCTACTGGGGAGGCTGAGGCAGGAGAATGGCGTGAACCCAGGAAGCAGAGCTTGCAGTGAGCGGAGATTGCACCACTGCATTCCAGCCTGGGCAACAGAGCGAGACTCTGTCTCAAAAAAAAAAAAAAAGACTACATACTTGTTCTATTTTATTATCATTGTTCTTAATCTCTTACTGTGCCTAATTTATAAATTGAACTTTATCATAATTATATATGCATAGGAAAAAACAATATATATATATATATAGGGTTCAGTATTACCTGAGGTTTCAGGCATCCCTTGGGGATAAGGCAGGACTACTATACTTATTTAACAGATACTTACTGAGTAACTATTACATGTCGGGCTCTATTCTAGGTACTAAGAATGTGGCAGTGAACAAAACAGACATGCTTTATGGAACTTAGATTCTGGTATGTAATATTAAATACTTTAAAGTTTAAATAAATAATTGTGCCCCTGCTATACTTTCTAGTTTTTGTTTTTATTCTTCTTCTCTTTATTTCTGTTGGGAGAAAACAGATACCACCTGACAATTGAATCTTACAGGTCAATGACAAAGTCTGTGCATTCAAACCAGTATCTGGAAAAAAGTTTTAAAAGCATCTCCACAACATCAGACTAACAGGGGGATTACTGGCTTTTGTGAATTCTTGGTGATGCAAAAGCAATTTCTGATAAAATCAGAACATCTGCTCATCTCTCCTGAAAGCCGATCATCTTTATGGAGCTATTGTATGTGCAAAACAAATTGGGTCCAATCAAGGATTCCACAGTTAAGATCATTTTAGTGTGGCATTATTCCAGCTTTGGTCCAGGACATACAGTTTTATTTAGAGGATAACTTTCATGATTGCCACAATCAAATCAAATCCTTTATCTTTCAAAGATGATTTGCAGATTCAATCTTCACAAAGCTCTAAAAATATAGAGCATGGAGTTAAAAATTCACAATGGGACCACACACAAATAGCAGTACAGGGTGGTAGATGGCTAGCCAATGTTGACTTTCTTCTTTTTCCCATAGAATAAAATATAGGTCAAATTCTACTAAAACAACAAATACCATCACAGTAAAAACCTAGGTATAACAAAAATATTTTGAAACACTTAAAAATGCCCATGTGTTTCTTAATTCAACACAATATACTTTTATAGAATCAATATAATGAATTTTATGAGAGCACTGAATCCTAACCACTAGACAACCAGGGAATTATAATGAATTTTAAATCAAAAGAATGACTCCTTAGAGCATAAGAACTTTGTGTCCGCTCTTTAATTTTCATCTTTAGGGACATATTTTAAATATTTCAAAATAGGCTGTCACAGTATATTTGGAAGAAAGGAATTTGTTTCCCTTTATGGAAATTATCCTCAAATTTATTGAGGAATAATTTTACATTCAATAAATTACATCAGGATGTTTTCAATGTTATAATGAACCTACTTTTGACAACATAGTAAAATAAAGGGGTCCCTAAAGCCCGCCCATTAGTAAAAGTTATTGAATATTTTATTTAACATTAAAAGGTCAACTAATTTGGCTTAGATGTCAGGCAATATCCGAAGAAACACAGACGTTCTAGCCATTTCTTCAAAGGTTCCTTCTGAAATCAGGTATCCTTTAAAAAGACCATTAAGGCTGGGCGTGGTAGCTCATGCCTGTAATCCCAGCACTTTGGGAGGCTGAGGCAGAAGGATCACCTGAGGTCAGGAGTTTGAGACCAGCCTGACGAACATGGTGAAACCCCGTCGCTACTAAAAATACAAAAATTAGCTGGGCGTGGTGGAACGTGCCTGTAATCCCAGCTATTTGGGAGGCTGAGACATGAGAATCACTTGAACCCGGGAGATGGAGGTTGCAGTGATCCGAGATCAGGCCATTGCACTCCAGCCTGGGTGACAGAGCGAGACTCCGTCTCAAAAAAAAAAAAAAAACCAATAAGATAAACTAAGTAGGAAGTGGCATTACCTAGATTCCAGAATCTCTCTACAAGTCTCCCTTCTGAAGCTCCGTTTGTTCAGTATTCCTCACACAGTGGTGTTACCAGTCATGGTGGGAACTTGGCAGTTTAGGGAGGCTACTGCCTCACCTAGGGGGAACTAAAAATGATTCCTCTCCCTTAAGTATCTCCTGAGACTACAGCAACACTGGGGGGAACTCTCTTTCGAAAGGAAAAATTTCATCTGTAACCAGATCCCCAATTTTAACCATCAACTTCATGTATTTCATAAAAATGAAGAGTAGCTAAGACCAAAAGGTGAATATGATTCTTTTCTAGACAAATTCAGTTTCAAAAATAAAGTTAAACAACACTCTGAAACAAAACAAAAATAACAAAACACTCTGCCTAAAAGTGATTTGACAGTTGAGGTATACCTAAAACAGGGTGGGCTGTTTATTTTTATTCAGAATTTTGTTTTCAGAGATGGAACCTCACTGTGTTGCCCAGGCTGACTTGAAACTCTTGGGCTCAAGTGATCCTCCCACCTTGGCCTCCCAAAGTGTTGGGATTACAGGCATGAGCCACTGCACCTGGCCAGAGAGGGCTTTTCTACTCCCAAGAAATGAGAGGTCCTCTGAAAGCAGGAGCTTCAAGGACGTGGGTAATGCTTCAGCCATGCAAGGATGCAGCAGTTTTCAAACAAGAGGGTGCATTTGTGGATGTCTGCGTGTGTCTTGGGGGTGCGGGTCTGGTAGGAAGCTTTAAGGGCATCACTTTCTTTGGGTAAGAGACACTTTTGTGCTGGGCGCAGTGGCTCACGCCTGTAATCCTAGCAGTTTGGAAGGCCGAGGTGGGTGGATCACCTGAGGTCAGGAGTTTGAGACCAGCCTGGCCAACACAGCGAAACCCCATATCTACTAAAAATACAAAAATTAGCCGGGCGTGGGTGGCAGGTGCCTGTAATCCCAGCTACTTGGAAGACTGAGGCAGGAGAATTGCTTGAACCTGTCGGGGGAGGCTGCAGTGAGCCAAGATCATGCCACTTCACTCGGCAAAATAGCGATTCTGTCTCAAAAAAAAAAACAAAAAAGACACTTCTGTTCCCTACAGAGCAGTGGCTTCAGTTCCCACAGAGCAAGAGACCCTATTTGTTTTGTTTTATTTTAAGTTCCAGGATACATGTGCAGGATGTGCAGATTTGTTACACAGGTAAACATGTGCCATGGTGGTTGCTGCACCAAGCGACCCTATTTGTATTTGTTGATTGTAAGCCAGATGTTGTAAAGGAGGAGACAGCCTATATTTCATTTCCCTTCGTTAGAAGACCTATAACCACACTGTCTATTATGGTAGCCTCTAGCAGCATGTGCTACCTAAGCACTTGAAACGTAGCTAGTGCAACTGGGGAACTGAATTGCAAATTTTATCTCAGTTTAATTAACTTAAATGTAAACCTGGAAACTGGTGTTCAATTTAATACTTGGAAAACCTTTCAGTACGTTTGGAACACCTTGAGTATGTGAATCGACTTTATCAACTGAAAGTTTTATGAAATCTGAACACAGTTCACGCATTTCTGGTGAAAATTTGATGGCTAAATTGAGAGATTTTATAACTGTAAGATACACACCAGATTTTGAAGCATTCGTACAAAAAAAGGAATGTAAAATATCTCAGTGTTTTTGTGGGTTTTGGGGTTGGTTGGTTGGTTTTTTTTTTTTGAGACAGGGTCTCACTCTGTTGCCCAGGCTGGAATGCAGTGGCATGAACACGACTCACTGCAGCCTTAACCTCCTCATGAACACGACTCACTGCAGCCTTAACCTCCTCGGCTCAAGTGATCCTCCCACCTTGGCCTCCCAAGTAGCTGGGACTACAGGTGCACATCACCATGCCCAGCTAATTTTTTTTTTTTGCCAGAGACTGGGTCTCACTATGTTGCCCAGGCTAGTCTCGAACTCCTGGACTCAAGTGATCCTCCTGCTTTGGCTCCCCAAACTGGCCCAAGATACCTCACATTAATCAATAATTTTTATATTGATCACATGTTGAAATAATTTGTATATACTAAAGTATATTGTTAATTTAATGTTTATTTTTACTTTTTATTGTGATACAGACTAAGAAAATTACAATTGGAGCTCACATTATATTTGTATTGAACAGTGCTGGTCTATAACATAAATATTTCACATACTGTACACAATTATTGCTTAGTTTCCTAGTTTATATGTCTTACCTTTTTTTTTTTTTTTCTTGAGATGGAGTCTCATTTTGTCGCCGAGGCTGAAGTGCAGTGGTGCAATCTCAGCTCACTGCAACATCTGCCTCCTGTGTTCAAGTGATTCTCCTGCCTCAGCCTCCTGAGACTACAGACATGCGCCACCACGCCTGGCTAATTTTTGTATTTTTAGTAGAGACAGGGTCTCACCAAGTGGGCCAGGCTGGTCTCAACCTCCTGACTCAAGTGGTCCACCCACCTCGGCCTCCCAAAGTGCTAGGATTACAGGCATAACCCACCATGTATGGCCAGAAAACATAATTTTGAATTAAACGAGATTATCACGTTTTTAGGAAGCAGAGGAGGTAAGAGGTGATAAGCAAAAAAGGACCAAAAAGAAGAGAATGATTTATTTATGTAGGCATATTGAACAATGTATGTTTATAGTTTTATCTTTAATACAGAAAAACACTTATTTACTTCATGCATTTTAATTAACTACTTTATGGATTTAAGTTTTAAAAGCACTAAAAAGTACTACGTGATTTTTAAAAATGTTTCGATATTCCCCAAACTGGCTTAAAATAAAATTCTGTTATAGCAATTTCACTATAATAAATTACAATGCACAATCCAACTTAAGATAGATTTTTTATTTTACATTTTATTTATTTATTTATTTTTGAGACAGGGTCTCACTCTGTCACCCAGGCTGGAGTGCAGTGGTGCAATCTCAGCTCACTGTAACCTCTGCCTCCTGGGCTCAAGCCATTCTCCCACCTCAGGCTCCCAAGTAGCTGGGACTACAGGCACGCACCACCACGTCTAGATAATTTTTGTATTTTTATAGAGATGAGGTTTCACCATGTTGCCCAGGCTACTTTTGAACCCCTGGGCTCAAGCGATGAGCCCACCTCAGCCTTCCAAAGTGCTGGGATTAAAGGCATGGGCCACCATGCCCAGCCAGATTTTTTTTTTAGTATAAAAATAAAGATGGGATTTCATTATGTTGTCCAGGCTAGTCTTGAACTCCCGGCCTCAAGCAATCCTTCCCCCTCGGCCTCCCAAAGTGCTAGGATTACAGGTGTGAGCCATCTCACCTGGCCTAAAATATATTTTTACTTAATTAAATTTTACATGAAATAAGTAAGTCTACTGGGCTCAAAAATGTCTATTTTCAAGGTTGTAATTTTATTTAAATTCTCTTAAAATATCAACTCATAATTTAATTTCATTCCTCTTCTTTAAACTCTGTCAAGTGTTAAAATTCTTTTATTTTTATTTTGAGACAGGGTCTTTATCTGTCACCCAGGCTAGAGTACAGTGGAGCAATCACAGCTCACTGTAGCCTCCACCTCCCAGGCCCAAGCAATCCTCCAACCTCAGCCTCCTGAGTAGCTGGACTATAGGCGTACACCAGCACCCCGTGCTAATATTTTTATTTTTTGTAGAGATGGGGTCTTGCTATGTTGTCCATGCAGGAAAATTCTTTTAAACACTAATTCTAGTTACAAAGAAACTATTTAATGTAAATTTAATTAAGGCAGAACATAAATCTCTGGTATTAGCAATGACTTATACCCAAGAGAAAATATCTTTCACTAGAGATTTCCTTTACCAGATATTCCCAAATGAGTACCATAATAAACATTTAGAGAAGTCATTAAGTGTGACTAATGGAATTATAAGAAAAAGAAACCCATAGCCTAGCAGCCTTCATAGGTATCACCATGAAGGAGAAAAACCAATGCAGAAAATATATTGAAATAATACAAAGCTCAGGGTTAAAACAAACTCGACCTTTTTTTTAAAACATCTTCAATATGAAATGAATAACTTAGCAGAGCACATATATATATATATAAAACTAAAAACAACAATTTTTTTTTTTTTTTTTTTTAAAGAGAGACAGGGTCTCTCTCTATTGCCCAGGCTTGGGAGTGCAATGGCACCATTATAGCTCACTGCAGCCTCCACTTCCCAGGTTCAAGCAATCCTTTCGCCTCTGTCTCCCTAATAATTTATTATATTATATAACAATACAATTCTCCATAAGCTTCTGTGTAAAAATACACAGGCTACCACCAAGCATAGGAAATAACACAGTCCTGAAGTTCAAATTATTTAAACTCTAAAAATGTTAAATGAAATTATGATGATTTTAACATAGTTCGACAAAAGATGTCAAAAAACAGGATACTATACCAAATAATTAACAAAAACATCACAAACTCCTTTTTCTGCTTCTAAAAAGAAAACACTGAAAACAAAAAACAAATTCTACATTCTAAGACAAATCAATACACACAGCCATTTTAAAGATAACTTTTTTTCCTGATTACAAAAGGATTCCCTGTATTATCATCTGTTTTTTTGTTTGTTTTTATTTGTTGTTTTTGAGACAAGGTCTCACTCTGTCACCCAGGATGAATGCAGTGGCTCAATCACAGCTCATTGCAGCCTCGAACTCCCAGGCTCAAGTGATCCTCCTACCTCATCTTCCCAAGTAGCTGAGACCACAGGCATGTGCCACCAGGCTCAGCTATTTTTTAAATTTTTTGTAGAGATGGGGTCTTGCTATGTTGCCCAGGCTGATCTTGAACTCTTGGACTCAAGTGATCCTCCCACCTCAGCCTCCCAAAGTGCTGGAAATATAGGCATGAGCCACTGTGCCCAGCCATAATCTGTTTATTATAGAAAAATGGAAAGATACTAGAAAGCATGTGCGCACGCACACACGCGCACGCACACACACACACACACACACACACACACAGAACTCCACGACCCAGAAGAAATCTTTTTTCAGCGCCCGTTCTTTTTTCCAGGCACAATTGTATATGATTGTTTGTAATTTCATTTTTCATTTAGTAATATATAGCGAATTTTGTGTAGGTCATTAAATATTGTTTTATAACATAATTTAAATAGCTGGACAGTATTCCATTGGACAGCTATACACAGGTGTAATAAATAATTTAGTTTATTAAACCTCTAATGGAAACACCAAGACTTTTCCAATTTATTGCTATTTTAAGTAACACTCCTTTTGTACAAATCTTTAAACATATTTCAGATGTCCTAGAATGAAATTCATCTAAATGAAACTGCTAAGTCAAAGGGTATGTACTCTTCTTTTTTTTTTTTTTTTTGAGATGAAGTCTCGCTCTGTCAGCAGGCTGGAGTGCAGTGGTGTGATCTCGGCTCACGGCAACCTCTGACTCCCTGCCTCAGCCTCCCAAGTAGCTGGGATTACAGGCATGTGCCACCATGCCCAGCTAATTTTTGTATTTTTAGTAGAGACAGGGTTTCACCATGTTGGCCAGGATGGTCTTGAACTCCTGACCTCGTGATCCGCCTGCCTAAGCTTCCCAAAGTGCTGGGATTACAGGCATGAGCTCCCATGCCCAGCTTGAGTATGTACTCTTTTAAGGCTCTCAATATATGTATCAAACTGCCATCCAAAAAAAGCACCCATTTACATTTCAACCAATGAGTATGAAAGTGCCAGTTCCCCACATTCCCAAGCAACACTCCTCTTATTTTTCAATATTTTTAGTCTTCGTAAATCTGTTAACTGAAAAAACTTGTCATTTTTATCTGCATTTCTTGATTTCCAGTATGGGTGAACACTGTTTCATATGATTATTGGCTATTTGTAGTTCTTCTTTTGTTCATTTTCTATTATGGGAATCATCTTTTTCTTACTACTTATATAGATTACTTATATATTATGAATATTTACCCATAATCCTTTGTCATATATGTTAGAAATATTTTTCTTATTTTGTCACTTAGCTTTGGTTTCTGGCATTTTTTGGCATAAAGAAGTTTTAAATATTTATGTATATATATAAAAAGATGTATGTATATCTATAAGAAGATGTATCTTCTTTTATTAGTTATTTATTAAAGCCACTTATATCCTGTTCAAATTTACCAATAAAACTGGAATGTAATGTTAAGTTCTGTGCAAACTAGACCTCTTCACATTTGGGTAATAAAAATTCAAAACTAGCCAGGCTCAGTGGCTCACACCTGCAGTCCCATCTACTCTGGAGGCTGAGGTGGGAGGATCATTTGAGCTCAGGACTTTGAGACCAGCCTGGGCAACATACTGAGACCCCACTCTTTAAAAAATAATAATAATAAATTAAAATAATTAATAAAATTCAAAACCATAAATTTTGAGAATATCATATTTTTGGACAAAATTTTAAATGTGTGTCTAAAGTAATAAGTTTTCTTACTTAAGGACCCATTCCTGGCACACTTCACTCATCCTGGGCAACAGAGAAAGACCCTGTCTCAAAAAATAAAAAATAAAAAATAACTAATTCCCTTAAAATTATATGCTTTTTGGCCCGGTGCAGGGACTCAATCCTGTAATCCCAATACTGTGGGAGGTTGAGGTGGGAGGTGTGGAGGTGGAGGTGGGAGAGATCGCCTGGAGACATAGCAAGACCCCTGTCTCTATTTTTTTTAACTATATGCATTTTTCTGGTATTGCAAAGTCAAGGGATCTTGCTTCATCACCAACTCAGCATGTGAATTGTAGCCATGCCACTCAGGAAACCAAATATTTTCTATTTTGTTTTGATACCTTCAACATGAGGAGAAAGGCCAATCTCTTCATACATTACAATGAAATTAGTATTTTTACTTGATATTTAAACTCACTGCAAGATAAACTCATTTGTAAAACATGACTACATTCAGGGTTTCCATATATGTAGTCAGGCACCACATAATGACGTTTCAGTCAATGACAGACCACATATATGACTGTGGTCCCATAAGATAATAAAACGTAGCTGAAAAATTCCTATCCTCTAGTGACGCTGTAGCCATCATAATGTTGTAATGCAATGCATGACTCACATGTTTGTGGCAATGCTGGTGTAAACAAACCCACTGCACTGCCAGTCATGTGAAAGTCTGCACATACAATTGCGTGCAGTACATAATACTTGATAATGATAATAAATGCCTGTGTTACTGGTTTATGTATTTACCATACTTTTTATCGTTATTTTAGAGTGTACTCCTTCTACTTATAAAAAAAGTTAACTGTAAAACAGCCTCAGGCAGGTCCTTCAGGAGGCATTGTTATCATAGGAGATGACAGCTCCATATGTGTTACTGCCCCTGAAGACCTTTCAGTGGAACAAGATGTGGAGGTGCAAGACAGTGATACTGATGACCCTGACCCTGTGTAGGCCTAGGCTAATGTGTGTGTTTATGTCTTCACTTTCAAGAAAAAGTTTTAAAGTTTTGAAAAATTAAAAATTTTTTAAAAAGAGAAAAAGTAAAAGAAGAAAAACATAAAGAAAATATTGTTGTACAGCTGTACATGTTTATGCATTAAGCTAAGTGTTATTACAAAAGAGTTTAAAAGTGTAAAAAAGTAAACAGTTGGCCGGGCACGGTGGCTCACACCTATAATCCGAGCACTCTGGGAGGTCGAGGTGGGTGGATCACCTGAGGTCAGAAGTTTGAGACCAGCCTGGCCAACATGGTGAAACCCCGTCTCTACTAAAAATACAAAAATTAGCCAGGCGTGGTGGCACACGCCTGTAATCCCAGCTATTCGGGAGGCTTAGGAAGGAGAATCGCTTGAACCACGAGGTAGAGGTTGCAGTGATCCGAGATCACGCCACTGCACTCCAGCCTGTGCGACAGGAGCAAGACTCCATCTTAAAAAAAAAAAAAAAAAAAGTAAAAAGTTTACAAAATAAAAGTACTACAGTAGGCTAAGATTAATTTATTATTGAAGAAAGAAACAATTTTCAAAATTTAGTGTAGCCTAACCAGACAGTATTTTTAAAATCTATAGTAATGTCCTAGGCCTTCACATTCACTCACCATTCACCCACTGAGTTGCCCAGAGCAACTTCCAGTCTTGCAAGCTCCATTCCTGCTAAGTACCCTATACAGATGTACCATTTTTTATCCTTTATGCCATGTTTTTACTGTAACTTTTCTATATTTAGATATGTTTAGATACACAAATACTTACCCTTGTGTTACAATTGCCTACAGTACTCAATACAGTAACATGTTATACAGGTTTGTAGTCTAGGAGCAATAGGCTTTATCATACAGCCTAGGTGTGCAGTAGGGCTTACCATCTACGTCTGTGTAAGTACACTCTATGATGGTACCACAATGACAAAATCGCCTAATGCATTTCTTAGAACTTTGTCACCATGTATCAAGTGACACACGACTATAGTTACATAACAATAACCAAAGAAAAATACAAAAAGAGGGAATATTTACATTGTATCCTTACATATTAAACCTTCCATACCTTTGGGGTAAGAATCTAGTATCCAGTTCTCACTATACATAGCTTTCCCTCACTTTCTATCAGAAATGAGATAGGAGTCCCACCTTCCTGGCATCAGAAACAGATCACCAATCCTGCAAACAAATTCACAGGGTGAACTGTTTCATTTTTAAAGAGCTGTAGATTTCTGTAGATGTCTAATTTGCTACTTTTCCTAAACCTAAATAAAAGATGACCAAAAGATTTTTAGAAACATTAAACAAAAAAACAGAATTAGCATTATTTCTAACAGAACATTTTACCTATTTAAATATACTGTAGAATGAATGCTATATTTCAAAGCTGATGAATTCCAATTTTCAGTACTTTAAGAGATTAAATGCTCAAGTTTCTTTTTATATAGGCTACAATGACATGTATGAATGTAGCTTAACATTTAGCCCAGGTCAGATTTTTTAAAATCCCACTCCTCCAAAAACAGTGACTTGCCACCAGCTATAGGCACTGAATTTATTTAATTAATTTATTTTTTTGAGATGGAGTCTCGCTCTGTCTCCCAGGCTGGAGCACAGTAGCGCGATCTTGGCTCACTATAACCTCTGCCTCCCGGGTTCAAGCGATTCTTCTGCCTCAGCCTCCCAAGTAGCTGGGATTACAGGTGTGCACCACCACACCCAGCTAATTTTTGTATTTTCAGTAGAGACAGGGTTTCGTCATGTTGGCCAGGCTGGTCTTCAACTCCTGACCTCACGTGATCCGCCTGCCTTGGCCTCCCAAAGTGTTAGGATTATAGGCGTGAGCCACTGGGCCCGACCTAGGCTCTGAATTTTAGACAACAAAAAATAGTTTTTCACAAACTTTTTAACTTACTCTCACCTAAAGGCTGGAAAGCCCCAGTGAAGGCTTTTAAAACTCACCAGACATAGAAAAAAAGAAACAGCTTTAATTGTAGGATCTCACTGACACAAACATAAGGAAATTCTGAGTTATAGATACCTCACATTAAGCTTTTTCCACTGACATTGTAACTTCTGTCAACATTCAAAGAAAATTCAACCCTGGTCAAAGGTGACAGTTGACAATCCTGGAAGCTAACATCCTCTGTTTATTTGAACAAGTTTATACTCTGCACAGGGAACTGAAGTTCTTCTTGTCTGTGACTTGATCTCCCAAAGTTAAAGCACTATGATTTAGGGTTGTGAATTCTGTTTCTAAGACTTAACTTCACAATCCACTCCCAAAGAAAAGTGCTGAGGGAAAGTAAGCATCATAAATGAAAAAAAAAAAAAAATCTGAGACGATTTTCTAATGGCCTTTGCAGGGCTCTAGACATACAATAGTTCGGTTGCCTTAAAAATTCGCCCAAATAGGCCTGGCGCAGTGGCTTATGCCTGTAATCCCAGCACTTCAGAAGGCCAAGGCGGGAGGATCACCTGAGGTCAGGAGTTCGAGACCAGTCTGGCCAACATGGCGAAACCCTGTCTCTACTAAAAATACAAAAATTAGCCAGGCGTGGTGGCACATGCCTGTAGTCCTAGCTACTCGGGAGGCTGAGGCAGGAGAATCTCTTGAACCCAGGAGACGGAGGTTGCAGTGAGCCAAGATCGCGCCACTGCATTCCAGCCTGGGTGACAGAGCAAGGCTGTCTCAAAAAATAATAATAATAAATTAGCCCAAATAAGTAAAATTCTTAAATCTGTCTCAGAAATCATGACTAATGCTCTAAAAAGCTTTAATGCAACAAGAATAGGACCAGAAATCCCCTCAAAATAAAGTTGTAAATAAAATGAGTGGGACCGTTGAGTTCTCAGTACAGACGTGCATGTCAACACAAACCCACTACACTGGCACAAATGATCCCTTTGTTTGTAAACAGAGGCCAAGGAGACAGCTTACAGCTCTTCTTCTATGATGTATACGGTAATGCTAGGGGAAGAAGAACGAAAGACAACTTATAATAAAAATTAAGACTTTCTCTGCTTTAATATAATTTCCACCAGAAGTACATACTTTAATTGGAAAAATATTTATCACCATCTCCATCAACATTTAAAAAAATCCTAAACATATAAAAATATTTTCTATTCAAAAGCCAACAAGACTCCATTTGGGAACACAAAGAAGTACAAGTCTCAAAGAAACAAAATGTCTTATAACAAAGTGGCAGTGGCCGGTTCGCTTTTGCTGTACACTAGTTAGAGATGCAGCCTCTGGAATCAGCCCCGCCAAGAACAGTAATGTGACCTTGGACAAATTACTTAACTTCTCTGTGGCCATTTCTTCATCTTCCATCTGGGAATAATACCCACTCCCCTGAGAATCACGAGTTAACACAAGGCCAGAGCTGAAAACAATGTCTGCCCAGCACACTGTCAGTGAACAGTAAGCATTAGGTAATATTTTTATTATCTTCATACTTGAAGGCATTGGAACATTTTCTCAAACTCTGGGTTTTGAACATAATTTGAAGGACTTGTTAATTGTCTGCTCACCTCTTGAAAGGTGGCATCATAATGATTAGATACATAATCAGAATATCTTCCCAGGTGAGCCGAGGTAAGCAGAGCTCTAGCCCAGAATGATGAATAGTTATTTTTAATACAAATCATGGATGTGGCTGTTACTGGCAACTTCGGCCTGATTTCCCAAATGCAAAGAAATCCCCTAACAGGGGAAAACAAGCAATGTTAGAAACCTGTTGGGTTTGTCCTGTTATCATTACAGGGTAAAGCCAAATTCACATTTAGTAGCCCGATGGGCATTAAAAATATTAGTCACCAAATTAATCCCAACAAATAACAATAATTGATTGGCTCATTGATGTATTTCCCCTTGTCTTCCCCAACCTTTCTCTAACTAGTCAGAAAGGAAAGTTTTCATATTTTCTGAGAATCTCATTACTGCTCTCAAACCGTGCTCTATATCTTAGTATAATTTAAAAAATGAGTCAGCACAAGCACCTCAAAAAACTAGCATAGAATATGAAGCTATTTCTCTTCATAATAGAAAAGTGCAAAAATTTTTAAAAAGGTTATTCAGGGTACCAAAGGTAATAGAAGAATACATGAAGAGTGAATGTTGCAGTAGATTTTGCAAGCTGGCTTCCAAAAGTGGGTAGAAAAAGATAAATGTTCTTCATCAATCAATCAATACAGGTATTCATCATCTCAATGGTGTCATCCACGTGAAAATAGACATAGTTATTAAGAATAAACCTAAAGAAGAAACTATCTTGTATGTGACAAATTATAACTTCTCCTTTCTTGAATATTGGGGCAGCAGGGGAATAGGAAGTCAAGATACTCCAAGAATTAATTTCACTTGCAAATTGAATTGTACATAATTGTGCACCATGCTAATGCAATATTGCTTTTAGTAATGGGATCCAAATGAAAATTTAGAAGAGGTAAACTCCCCCTAAACTGCAAACACATCTGAATGTCAATTCAATTAGGAGTCTATTTAGTTATTACACTTCTTAGAATAAAGCGAGTTAAAGGCCAGGAAAAGAACACTTGCTTTAATCACTGAAACAATCTACACATATTTCTCAAGGCTCCACTTAACTCATCCTGCAACATTTATATTAAAAGTGACCTATCACTTAAGTGACCCAGGAGAGTAAAGGAAGAATTTTAAGGCTGAAGGTGATTCCTCCTGAGCTCTAATACCATACCCTAAATTTCACCTCGTTCTTAACTCTTTTCCATGACACTGTGTATGGCTTTTAAGCGAGTCCAGAAAAACGGCTATCATTACTACTTAATATAAACCATGGGGTTCTGTGTCATATAAACCCAGAGCAACTTCTCTTTGAAGCACCGACATTCAAGGCTCTACATAATGTTTCAACTCTATCTTAGTGCTGTACATTTTCCAAGTACCTGCGAGGAAACAGATAGCAGCACCTCCATTTTTCTGTTAATTGTGCTTTTGTTGCTGTTCTAAGACTCCTTCCAAGGCTGTTAAACTTTGAAAAGAGTTGGGAAAAGACAAGAACATCTTGCCTTCCCGATTGGGTATTCAGGCTTCACTCAGTAAAGCTGTCATGAAGTAGCGCAAAGGGTCAGAGACAAACCACATGGCATCTGATGTTTGTCTGTATAAGTTTAAAATAAAAATCTGACACTACAAGAAGGTTAACATTTGGACCTAATTTTGAAAATACAAACAGGAAGCACCCCCACCCCAATATTACCATTTAAAAAAAAAAGGAAACCAAACCTCAAAGATACCTTCCAAGGAAGTGATGGGTGTGACCCAAACTAACAAAAGTAATAAAACATCATTTCAACTCTGAAACCATCAAAAGTGAGGGTCTCATTCAACCAACTAAAAATCTAACACCTGTAAATTACTCTTCTCTTTTGATTAGTAAAAACAGCATAGATTTAGATGTGCAAAATCTTCTCCAAACTGACATAGGCTTTTCAGTAACAGAGGATCATCATTAATAAAACACCCAATGTCAAGATTTTACTTCAAATAAGGCCACTATAATTAAGAGTGAATACAATTTTAAAAAATATTTATCACTCTGATGCTTCGAATTTAAATTTAAGTACAAAAACTGTCTGATCAATGGAAACTAGATCGTTATGTTTGACTTTCTTATTCCCAGAAATAAGCATAAAACTGTTGTGTTTCCAACACTGCAGGGGAAAAAAAAAAACTTCTGATTTTAGAAGAGTTCTATTCACAAAGCTCAGAATTAAAAACATTTTCTTCCTTTAAATACCACACGTTTGAGGACAGCGATAGTGTAGAGCTAACTTTGAAGCATTATTTTTATTAAGTTGCACAGTTAAAGTATTTTGATACTTTGATACTTTATAGTATCAAAATAAAAGGATATTCTTCCGAAGAGTCCAGTAACCTGGAATTGCCAGATAGCTTTTTAAAAGAATAAGTTTCAAATTATCAGAAAAATCATACAAACTAGGGTTATTTTGCTTCCCTTTGTAGGAATAATGCAGTAATCTACACTCTTAACAGAAAGGGAAAAAATGTGTCACAGATAGAATGTCCAGAAATCTGTGAATAACTTTATGAGATACAGACATGTTTGTAGGGCACGAAAATAGTTAGGCTTCCTTTGATTCCACCTGTAACCTGCATCTAATCTTGAGCATGTTATTTACCTATCTATAACGTCTTCCTTTTACAGTAAGACTACCTGTGTCACCTACCGACATAACAAGTCAAATAAACCACAACAAATGGATTCATAATATATAAGCCTAACAAAAATTAGACAATTTGAATACTAACAATACTATGATTTGAAAAAACTCGACTTAAGTATCAAAAAGTAATAAATGGCAACTTTAGTCTTGATGTGGCTTTTACATATGTAAATGACATAAAAACAATCAAGAGAGGAAGAAAATGGAGATGAGATGAAAAGTCAGAGCAGGATAGGAAGTGTTGACCAAAATATTTATGTTGTAACACTCCAAACGATGATAGCACATTTTTCTCCTACTATCATACATATTATGAAGTACACACCTTAAATTTCTTAACACAATCCATATTAATATCCCGTGGGCAAAAAACACAAGCACTGAAAAGGTGAGAACTGATGAGAAGGTGGGATAGTTTACTTAGTTGGGTATACAGCAAAGATTTTGTGCAGAGTTTAGCTTCAAGTTATGCAATAACCAAACTGCTGGTGATAGAAATCAACTTTTTTTTTTCTGATGGTTTGCTTTACAAAAAAAAAAAAAAAAAAAAAAAAACTCTCCATTCCTTCCCTGTGTCTCAATCTGGAGCTTGAAATTTCATCTTCCAGAGGCTACAGTAGCAAACAAGTCATCTCCTAGATAACGCACTTACCTGACCCAAGGTGTGGTGTTGTTTGAATTAAACGTAACAGATTCCATAAATTGTCACATAGGAAGTTTTTCTTAAAATCAGCAGCCCCTTCTCTTATTTAGCCATGTCCATTCTAAGAACTGTGATCTTCCATTAGATGGAAACTGGTACCCAAATGAATAAACAAAACAACCCAAAGCCTTAAAATAAAATCAATCAATAAGATTCTCCCCATTTGAAGTGATCAAAACCACTCCAATATTTAGTGTTACAAAATGAAATTTTAAAACATGAAAGGCACACTCAATAAAATACATCCTCATCTAGGAACTGACAGGCAATGAACATAACGCAGTATAACATAAGCAAATGGACAATAACAGAATGTTGGGGAGAGACGCACAGTTCTATTATCTTAACTGAACGATAACAAAATTATTTGAAATAATGTAGACCCAACAGCTGAAAGCTTATTATGGCCCAGGCGGCTATCCAACAACTTTGGAAACCTAAGATCCAAGCAGACCATAAACACCACTTGAAGACTGAAAAAAATGACATAAGCCCAAGTATGATATTCGGTGTCACGCTGGCCCTTTCAAAGGGCATTCCCTGAGGACACTGCAGAGAAAATGTGTGGAATTGTATCTAGGCAAAGATCTATCTACTGCATGGTGCTTTGGGAAGAGCACGAATCTCAGAGTCCTTGAAGTTTCAATCCCTGGATACTCAACAAACAGCCATGTCACCTGAGCAGGCCACTTACTCCACCTATCTGGGCCTCAGTTTCCTCATTTGTACAGTAAAAGAATGTGGCATCATCGCTGGGTTCCTTTCCAGCTCTAACATTCTTTGACCCACTTCTGGCACTATTTATTTGATACAAGGTATGGCGGGATCACAGGGACCAAGACGAAAAGAACTGACTCTGGCTCTTTGGCAAAGAGAGAATCGGTATCTCTTTCAGCCTTTAAAATTCTTGTGGTTTTCAATAATCCCGTCTTTCTAAAAGCTGGCACTTGTTTTTCTTCTTTGCCTTTTCCATCACTGCTGGCTACAAGTGTTTGCAACCGCCTCTTGCTCCGTGTGAGTTCTTTCCTCTTTGATCACCCCGACCATCTTGCCAGATTCCTTTAGCCTCAGACCAGCTTTTGTGATACAACTCCCCTTCCGACTCTCCATATCTACCCCCGACACCAGGAGCACTTTTAACCCTTTATCCCTGACTAGAAAGAAAAAGCACACTGCATCCCACGGCCACACGCACGAGCCCAGGCCTGGCGGGTCCTGATGTGGGATCCCGCCCCCCAGAGTCTTATCGAAACGTTCGTATTTGTTGTCTTGACTCCTTCTAAGGCCCTGTTTCTTGAAGCTTTGCTAATACCCCCCACCGCACCAGGCACCCCCTCAGGCTCATCCCATCCCCGGAGTCCCGGGCACCTCTTTTGAAAGAAAGAAGTTAAAGCAAGGAAGACGGCTGGGGCTATTCGGAATTGCAACGTGAAGGTGTGAGGCGGCTGACAGCAGCCCCCTGAGCTCCTAGGGGGTCAGCGCGGGGTCCCCACACACCCACTCGGCACACGCGCACGCAGCCTTTAAAGCGCACGCCCCCCGCGGCGCCGCGGCGTTCGCAAGTCACCCTCGCGCGCCCCGCATTGCCCTCAGCCTCCCCGGCAGCCCGCCCGGACCCCCTCTCCCCGCGCGCGCCCCTCGCCCAGCTCCCAGCCACCGCGGCCCCGGAGCGATGGCGGCGGCGCGGCCCTGACGGGCGGCTGAGCGGCTGGAGCGCGGGCCCCGCCCGGGCTGGCTCCCCGGCCTGGCTCCCCCGGCCCCGGGCCCAGGGCTCGCCCCGCAGCTCCTACCTCGCTCGGTCCCTCGGGCGCCCGCGGCTGCTCCGGCCCCGCTGTCTGGCTTGCCCACCCGCCCGCCCGCTCTCTCCCTCGGCCGGGCCGCCGCGCGGAGTCGCCTGCTTTGGGTCCCCGCCCGGGGTGACGGCTCCGGCCGCCGACTCTCCTCCCGCCGGGGCCCGCGGGGGCGCGCGCGCCGCTCACGCGCGGAGGCCCAGGGACGCGCGCCGCTGGCAGCCCGGAGCGCGCCCCGCTTCCTGGTTCCGCCCGGCGCGCGCTCGCCAGCCCTCAGTCCCTCGCGCCCTCTCCGCGGCCGCCCCTGGAGGACCCGGACCCCCTCGGCGCACCCGAGGTGGCGGCGCGCTCGGCGGGGCTCGTGCCGGCGACGCGCGCACCCTCTTTCTGCGGCGGTGGGGTGTCTTCCCGGCTCGGCTCCCTAGCCGACCCCCGCACCGCAAGCACATGCTGCTTTGTTTGGGTTGGGTCGACCACCACTAGCAGGGCTAGGGCGCACTGTCGTGGTCGTTTTGGTTGGCCCCCTCCGCGGCCCGCCCACCTCCCTCCCTGGGAGCCCAGGCCCGCGTTCCGGGTCCTCTCCCTCCGAGGCCGAGGTCAGAAGTCCACAGCGGCCCCGATCAATAATTATCCTGGGTTTGCCCCCGGGAGGGCGTCTCAGCCAGGGCTCCTGCCGCCTGCATGGGCACAGCAGTTCACATTCGCCCAGGCCGAATTCACCTGTCCGTGTTACAGGGTGAACCTACGGGGGACGGGGCGCCTGGGGCCGGTTCCCTTCCTGGGAAAATCTGGCTGGCTCCCACCAGTCAGAGCTGCGGGAGGGACTGCTCTCTCCAGAGAAGAAAGAATAAACAGGGTCATCTGTAGGATCCAGGGGAAGGGGGTCCCCCAGATCCTTTCCACGTGCTGGGGAGGGGGTTGCGGTGTGTGGGAAGCTAGCCTGAGTCACCCACTCTCCTTTCCTCTGCTACGTCTCTCTCCTGGAGCTGGCCAGCGGTTTCCCTGGCAACCCTCCAAGGGCTAGCACTAAAGCAAGACATAGGAAAGCTCCAGAAGCCAAGCTGCAGGGGCCAAAAGAGAGAGAAGGACCCCTCCTGGCCCCACTCAGACACACAGAGCTCCCCTGTGTGTATGCAAAACGTTCACGTCCAGAGATGGCCCAGAGCTGCAAGTTCGCCCATAGTCCTCACTGGGCAGCTCTTTCCAGCGGCCTTCTCTTCACCTCCAGAATGACACCAGCCACAAAAGTCTCCAGCTGGTCAAAAAACCCTTCTCCCCTACCCAGGCCACTGCTCCAGTCCCACACTCTGGGCCAACACCTGGCACAGTGCTTTGCACAGAGTAGATTCAGGGAGCTTGGAGGCCGGAGAAGGAAGCAGGAAGCAGGATGGATGCGCCAACCAACCCCGAGCTCTCTGGCAACCTCCCTGACAGTCACTGCCCATGATGTTTTGACACTCAGGTGCTCCATGTTCTCCATATTTCTCTTTTTTTCTTTTCTTTTTTTTTTTTTTTTTTTTTTTTTTGAGACGGAGTCTCTCTCTGTTGCCCAGGCTGGAGTGCAATGGTGCGGTCTCAGTTCACGGCAACCTCCACCTCCTAGGTTCAAGTGATTCTCCTTCCTCAGCCTCCTGAGTAGCTGGAATTACAGGTGCACGCCACCACATCCGGCTAATTTTTGTATTTTTTTAGTAGAGACGGGGTTTCACCATGTTGGCCAGGCTGGTCTCAAACTCCTGACCTCGTGATCTGCCCGCCTCAGCCTCCCAAAGTGCTGGGATTACGGGCATCAGCCACTGCACCTGACCCATGTTTCTCTTTCTTGTGAGCTTTCATCCCTGCACACATGCTGTTCCCTCTGCCTGGAATGTCCTGCCTTCTTGATGCCTGCCCTTCGGTGACATTTGCTTCAGGCAGCATGACCTCCCTCCTTGTTTCCCACCGCGTTGTTCATGCCTCTATTAAAGCACTTCTTGTGTTGAAGGACAATTTCATGTTTTCATGTTTCTGTCTTCTATCCCCAAGGGCAGACACAATATCCTATTCACTTTTAAATCCCCCTACTTGTGTTCAAGCCCAGAACAGACACTCAATAAATATTTTTGGAACAAATCCTATGCTCTAGGAATGGAAATGGAGGTTACAAGGACTATGCAGTCATTAAGAGTACAGGGTCCAGCCTGGTGTGGTGACACACACCTGTGGTCCCAGCTACTGAGGAGGCTAAGGTGGGAGGTTCACTTGAGCCTGGGAGGTCAAGGGTGTGATTTTTTTTTTTTTTTTTTTTGGAGACAGAGTCTCACAAAAAAAGGTCTCATGGTGTGATGGCACAATCACAGCTCAAGGCAACCTCCTGGGCTCAAGCAATCCTCCTACCTCAGCCTCATGAGTAGCTGGGACCACAGACATGCACCACTACTCCCAGATAATTTTTTAAAATTATTTGTAGGCCGGGCACAGTGGCTTACGCCTGTAGTCCCAGCACTTTGGGAAGCCAAGGTGGGCGGATCATGAGGTCAGGTGTTCCAGACCAGCCTGGCCAATATGGTGAAACCCTGTCTCTACTAAAAATACAAAAATTAGCTGGACATGGTGGCACGTGCCTGTAGTCCCAGCTACTTGGGAGGCTGAGGCAGGAGAATTGCTTGAACCCGAAAGGCGGAGGTTGCAGTGAGCCGAGATCACGAAACTGCACTCCAGCCTGGGGAGACAGAGTGAAACTCCATCTCAGAAAAAAAAAAAAAAAATTATTTTTAAAGACAGGGTCTCACTATATTGCCTGGGCTGTTCAAGAACTTATGGCTCAAGCAACCCTCCCCGCTCAGCCTCCCAAAGTGCTGGAATTACATTTGTGAGCCGCTGTGCCCAGCCTGAAGCTGTAGTGAGCCATGATTGTGCCACTGCTCTCTAGCCTGGGCGACAGACAGAGTGAGACCTGTCTCAAAAAAAAAAAAGTGCAGGTTCTCAAACCAGACTCTGTCAATTCCTTGAGCCGGGTAATCATGAGTGTGTTTTCCTCTATCTTCTCGTTTGTAATGTGGTGATAGAGACAGTACCTACCTCATCGGGTTGCGGGAAGTAAGTGTTTACTACATGTAAAGTGCTTCACTGGAAAGCACTATATAGTGGTTAACTATTGCTGTGGTGTTTAGCAGCAGCTAAGGTGAATACTCCTCTTCCCAAGACCAGCCAAGGTCTAGGACTCAAGCCAGCTGGTTTGTGGCAGCCACAGGGCGCTAGTTTAAATGTCCTGAAGGGGGCCAGGCGCGGTGGCTCACGCCTGTAATCCTAGCACTTTAGGAGGCCGAGGCGGGTGGATCACCTGAGATCGGGAGTTCGAGACCAGCCTAACCAACATGGAGAAACCCCGTCTCTACTAAAAATGCAAAATTAGCTGGGCATGGTGGCACCATTAGAGGATTACATGCCTGTAATCTCAGCTACTTGGGTGCCTGAGGCAGGAGAATCACTTGAAACTGGGAGGCGGAGGTTTCGGTGAGCCAAGATCACACCATTGCACTCCAGCCTGGGCAACAAGAGCGAAACTCCATCTCAGAAAAAAAAAAAAATGTCCTGAAGGGTGGGTGGGAATGCCTCTTGATTCTTGCAGCTCTAGGCACATCTCTGACTGATGGTCACCAGGCACCAAGCTAGACCTGGCTGGCTGTGTACACAGATGCCGAAGACAGAATGTTCTGGGTGACTACCTCAGCAAAACAGAATGTTGTCATCCTGGGATGGGAAGGCCTGACACCTGCTTCTCTGCTTGACAGTTCTGATGGGTGAGACCCTCTTCTTCTAGGCCTCGGGGACATATTCCCTTAAATTGAGGGGACACCAGACTTAAGACATGACAGAAAGAAAGAAACTGAACAGGAAGCTAGGATCCTGAAAGACCCCACAGTCCAACCCAGAAGGAATGACCCAAGAAGGTACCTGGAGATGCAGCAATGTCGACTGGAGGGTCTCATCCCTTAGTGCACTGGCCTGACCCAGGAGAGAGGCTTGGGGGAAGAACCTGGGGGTCTAGTCCACAGCCCTTGTCCATGCATGCCCCTGCTCCCATCCTACAGCCTCCTCCCCTCTCTCTCTCATAGATGAACACATGGCTCTCAGAGGGGGCAGCTTCCCTGCTTCACATCCTCCCTCACTCTTGCCCCAGAGATCATGAGGCCATTTTCTGGGAACGTCATTGAAGCCACAACCACGATCCCCTCTGGCCAGAAACCAGAGACCTTCGTTATTGTGGCTTCCCTCCTGCATCCCAGGAGTCAGGCTGATCCTGGGCGACCACCGGCCACACATTTGCTAATAAAAGGCACTGTGGGAATGTCCCTTTTTCCCTGTGGGGATGAATCCTTCCGTAGGGAGATAGGTCAGTACAGGACCCTGGAGCCATGTGAAGAAGGTATAGGATGCTCAACAGAAAAGAAGGGGGACCCCAGATCTCCAAGGCCTCAGAATGGCGTGGCCTCGGTTTGGAATGGGCTCTGCAGTTTCGGAGGGCTCTGTCAGGGCCCCTGCTTACTTCTGCCAGATCATTGGTGGTGAAAAGTTAGATATGGTTCTAAATCCCAGCTCTGCTAACTTACTAGCTGTTGGCCGGGCACGGTGGCTCATGCGTGTATTCCCAGCACTTTGGGAGGCCGAGGTGGGCTGATCAGGAGGTCAGGAGATTGAGACCATCCTGGCTAACACGGCAAAACCCTGACTCTACTAAAAATACTAAAAATTAGCCGGGCATGGTGGCAGGCGCCTGTAGTCCCAGCTACTCGGGAGGCTGAGGCAGGAGAATGGTGTGAACCTGGGAGGCTGAGGTTGCAGTGAGCCGAAATCGCACCACTGCACTTCAGCCTGGGCGACAGAGCGAGACTCCGTCTCAAAAAAAAAAAAAAAACAAAAACTAGCTGTGTGACTTTGGTCTGGGTACTTAATGTCTCTGAGGACCTCAATTTCCCATCATGTGTAAGTCACAGTTAGGAGGTAAAGTGTAATATATGTTTTAAATCCACAGAATCCTTCTGTGCATTTAAACGCACAAAAGACCCTAGCAACTGTTGTTGCCCCTCCAGAAGGGCCCTGGGGGACAGGAAGACAGGAAAGGGCAGAGACTAACTTTTCACCACATACCCTTTTGAATCTTTTGTTGCAAAATACGTATACCATGTGCAGGTGCTCCCTATTAAAACATTAGGGACAGTTTTTTTAAAGGAAAAAAGAGAGTATTTGTGAAGGCAACTAAGCACTGTGCCTGGCACTTGATAAAAAAGCATTTTCTCTCTTTCTTTCCCTCAGCCCAATCCCAGCCAGTGTGCTGGCCAGGAGAGAACTGGTGCTTTGTCACATGGAGGGGAGGGGAGAGGACGGGAGCGATGGATGTGCAGGTGCATGGAGGACTCAGCACCTGGAGAGTCTCACACACCCGCTCTCAGTCTTGCTCCTGTGTGCCTCGCCAATCTGGGCTCCCTTCCAGCCAGAGCTAAAGGCTAAAGGGTGGGCTCTCTGGAAAGGCCAAGGATCCCCCGACCCCGCCTCTTGGGACAGGGTCACTGGGCTCTCTCTACCCAGAGTCCTGGGAGATGCAGCATTATCCAGGGAGGGTGGGGCAGATGCAGAGGAGGGAGCAGAGTGCCACTGCAGCCAGTATCTTGCTGGCTTGCCGGGCAGGTTAAGAACTCAAAATTCAGCCCAGCACCAGGCAAAGATGAGGCTGCTGCCGCCACTGTGCGTGGAAAAGCAGCTCAGTGGGACCAGAGCAGGCAGAGGCCAGGGCAGCAGGGGGAGAGCCTTCTGGGAACCATGGTGGGGGTGGTCAGTGAACAGGGGGCTGCCCTGAACTGTCAAAGCTCCGGAAGTTCTGTGCTGTTTTAGGGGCCTTCATTAATCCAACAAATATTTATGAAGCCTCTATTGTGGACAAGCAGTGGGACATAGCCCTTTAGGCAATGTGTTAGGGCCATAAGAAGGGGCCTGTAATACAGATGGGATTGAAGGGTAGAGGAAAAAACACCCAGCTCTACTGGCCAAGGCTTCTGAGCACCTACAATGCACCAGTCACTGTGACTGAGTCTTTTTTTTTAGACAGAGTCTCACTCTGTCACCCAGGCTGGAGTGCAGTGGTGCGATCTCAGCTCACTGCCACCTCCACCTCCCAGGTTCAAGTGATTCTCCTGCCTCATCCTCCCAAATAGCTGGGATTACAGGCATCTGCCACCACACCTGGCTAATTTTTTTTTATTTTTAATAGAGACAAGGTTTCACCATGCAGAGTCTGTGCTGGCTTGTTCAGGCTGGCCTCAAACTCCTGACCTCAGGTGATCCACCCGCCTCAGCCTCCCAAAGTGCTAGGATTACAGGCATGAGCCACCGCACCGGGCCTGTGACTGGGTCTTAACAGAAATCCCAGCAGTGGGTCTTGCTATTTCTTTACAAGTGAGGACGCTTAGATCCAAGAGGCAGACTCACTCATTCAAGATCCTACAGCAGAGCCAGGGTCTGCACCAGGACCTTATGACTCCAAAGCCTTTGTGTTTTCCTCTAGGCCACACTAACCCTAGGAAAGATGAGGCCAATTTCACCAGGTGGCCAAGGGAGGAATGACATTCTAGGTAGATGGAATGAAAGGGGCTAGTGCTTGGAGTTAAGAGGCCAGTGCAAGGGGAAAGGCCTGGCCGAAGCACTTTTTTGAGGCTTGGAGCAAGGAAGATGTGGGTAGATCTGAGACTTAAGATACGAAGAAACAATGAGAAACAGATTCTACAGAAAGGAACCCCCTCCAGTCATAACAAAGGAAAGTGGCAGAGTACTGGGAGGTGTCGTGGAAGATGCTCAGCCCCCTCGCACACAACCCCCAGAGGGCTTGAGGTCAGGTACTGGGCTAGGCCAAGGCACAAAAGATTTCTTGTTGGGCTGGAAGGAGGAGAAACTAGCTCAGCGGGAAGAGAGGCCTGATAGTCATCATGGATGAGGATGAGAAGCCAGGCTTGACCCAGGGCCGCCCAGGACAGTGCCAATTCCACTCAGCTGCCTGGCTCTGTGTGCCCTCTCTCCTCTCTCCAGGCTCCTGGGCCTGGCCCTGCAATGAGGGGGCTGCAAAGGGTGGTCTCCTCCTGCCCACCTGACTGGCTGGGAAATGTGAACCTGGCACAGACTCTGCATCCTCTTCTCTTCATCCAGAAAGAAACAGGCCTACAAGCCTCTCCCCTAGGGCAGGCGGGCTGGGCAGCTGGGCAGAGGAGGCAGGACTCCCCTCCTACCCACCCTGTCCAGCCCCACACCCTTCCCCTCACGCTATTCCCAGAAACAGAGGACAGTCACTACGCCTCAGGCAGGATGGCCTTGTGTTCTCTTGGTGACTTCACTGTAAAGTGACTTCCCTGAAGAGTGGTGGATAGGGGACAGCGGCAGGAATGGGCTTCACCCAAGCTCCAGCAGCTCCTTCCCTTCCCCCAGATTTGCCCAGAATTCCGCACCCTGTGCATATAAACACACACCCTCCCTAGGTCCTGCTCTGTCTTCTTGGACAAGAATGGGGGTGGCATTTCTACAGGGAGGTACCAGGGCCTGGCCTCAGAGGCGGGATGTGCTCTGAGCATGGGCCCATGGCCCCATTTCTAGAAGCCTTCTCTGGTGGGGGCTGGAGTGCAGGTAGACTGTCCAAGCAGAGGCAAGGTGGGGGTGAAACAGGATGTTTAAGTGCTCCAGGGCTTCTCCCCTTTGCCACAGGGCGAAAAGATACTTCCTAGAAAGCCTCCAGCTTTCTTGGGAAGGCCCTTCACCCTACCCCACCTCCCCTCTGGCTCCCGTGTAACAGGAACTCTCCTCGAAGAAGGGACTTGGAGCACAGGAAACAAAGGCATCTCTGTACCATCTCCCTCCACCCCCCAAGGAAGGTCAGGTCAAGGTGACCTCAATCTGTTCTCCCCAGGGTAGGGGCATGGGCAGATCTGATCACCAAGGGCAAGGCAGAAAGGGGACCTAGGATAATTCTTTCTCTTTTTTTTTTTTTTTTATCTTTTTGAGACGGAGTTTCGCTTTTGTTGCCCAGGCTGGAGTGCAATGGCGTGATTTCAGCTAACTGCAACCTCCACCTCCCTGGTTCAAGCGATTCTCCTGCCTCAGCCTCCTGAGTAGCTGGGATTACAGGCATGCGCCACCACGCCCAGCTAATTTTTGGATTTTTAGTAGAGACGGGGTTTCACTATGTTGGCCAGGCTGGTCTCGAACTCCTGACCTCAGGTGATGCACCCGCCTCGCCCTCCCAAAGTGCTGGGACTACAGGTGTGAGCCACCGTGCCTGGCCCTTTGGGATAATTCTCTTAATCCATAAACTCAAACCCACCTTCATGTAAGTGTGCACAGAGCACACTGTCCCATTCAATAGAGCAGGGGTGTAGGCTGGGTGAGAATAGAGGTGCCATGCTCTGCACCGCAGAAAAATGGTGAGCTAGCCCAGCCCAGGGAGGCCTCTTCACTCTGCTGGTGTGTGCTGGGCTTGGGGAACCTTAGAAAGGTTATACTGAGACCCTGCCCACAAGGCCCAGCAACGTGGATCCTGGTGCCGTCTGTGTACTTACTGGCCAGACAGCTTTGGGCAGGTTTCTTTCATGGACTAATCAAAGGGTGTGATTCTGGCCCTGACTGCCTTCAAGGTTATTGAAAGGATCCGTTGAGTTGAAGAGCACAACCATGTTTGTACACAAATGTGCCTTGATGTAGTTCAGGATACGAATATAGTGTGCCAACTGAAGCCTAGGCTGCAGACTATTATTATTCCTAACAAAATATAGGAGGTCTTCTTTTGGAGAATATATTTCTTTTTTTTTCTTTTCTTTTTTTTTGAGACAGAGTCTCACTCTGTTGCCCAGGCTGGAGTGCAGCGGTATGATCTCGGCTCACTGCAACCTCCGCCTCCTGTGTTCAAGAGATTCTTGTGCCTCAGCCTCCCGAGTAGCTGGGATTACAGGTACGTGACAGCATGCCCGGCTAACTGTTTTGTATTTTTAGTAGAGACGAGGTTTCACCATGTTGGTCAGACTGGTCTCAAACTCCTGGCCTCAAGTGATCCTCCCACCTCAGCCTCCCAAAGTGCTGGGATTACAGGTGTGAGCCACTGCACCTAGCCTAGGGAATGTATTTCTGTAAGATTTCTAAAATCCTTCCTCATTCCCCGTCTAATGCTGTGACTTGGATTTGGGGGTGAAGAGCAGTTAGGGGCAAGGAGGCCAGCCTCGGACCGCAGCTCAGTCAGAACCTTGACAGTTTCTGATCTTCCTGAACCCCCATCCTGTGGCCTCAGTTTTCTCCCCCACAGACTGGTTCCCCAAAATCACCAGGGCGCTTTGTGGTGGGAAATCGCAGAGGCCAAACCAGGGGACTGAAAGCAAAAAGAAACCCCAAATTTGACATGTCCAGGTAGTTGTGTTATCTGGAGCCATGACTACAGTCACCTCTTCCCAACCCAACACTGACACCCTTCCCTCTACTCCCCTGGGTGCCCTTTGCCCATCCTGGGAAAGTTCCATAGCTCCTCCTCCTCCCCACTGCATCTCAAAGGGAGAACAGGCACAAAGAAATGGAGAGAAACCCACACAGAATCAGAGAACCAGATGGAGACCTAATGAGACAAGGAAGAGACACAGAGAGAATAAAAGCCAGAGTGGGAGCCGGGCATGGTAGCTGATGCCTGTAATCCCAGCACTTTGGGAGGCTGAGGTGGGTGGATCACCTGAGGTCAGGAGTTCGAGACCAGCCTGACCAACATGGAGAAACCCCGCCTCTACTAAAAATACAAAATTAAAAATACAAAATTAGCCAGGAGTGGTGGCACATGCCTGTAATCCCAGCTACTCGGGAGGCTGAGGCAGGAGAATTGCTTGAACCTTGGAGGTGGAGGTTGCTGTGAGCCAAGATCGCGCCATTGAGCTATCTCGTTGCTCCAGCCTGGGCAACAAGAGCGAAATCCATCTCAAAAACAAAACAAAACAAAACAAAAAACAAAAAACCCAGAAGGGGAAATGTGCAATGAAAGACACAGATATTCGGGGCCTTACAGTCAGAGACCAAATGAGGAGATGGTCAACCAAGGGCATAGCCACTTGGCACAGACCCGGCACAGGGTCAGGGTGGGAGGCACGGGAGGGCTCTGAAAACACGGCCACACACACACCCTTTTAGGCCTATCCTTCCCATTCTGTTCTCTAGCACCTCAGTGCTAGCTTTTTAGGACTTAGGACTACCCACACTAAAGCCAAGCCCAGCCCAACCAAGAAAGATGTTTGGTGGGTGGGGCTGCCTGCTGGAACAACAGGCCTCTGCTGGCCCTGGAGGAGGAGTCTAGAGAGGTGGCTGCCTGGAAGAGAGCAGGCAGGACCCCCTCTCCATCAGGTGTCCAGATGTCAGTGCATGGCAAGGGTGGCCCTCTGCCCTCCAGACCTGGGTGAGAGGACTTGAAAACCTGAGGAATCTGCTCCCATCAACTGACTTCCACACCTGCCTGAAGGGAACTGCTGGAGGGCACAGGTGCCAAGTGGGACCCACCCAAATGTGGCAATGGGTTTGTATCCAGCCACCGACAGGCTGCATGACAGTGGCGAAGTCACTTCCCCTCTCTGGCCTTTGTTTTTCCACTTGTAAAATCATCTTTATGGTCACTTCCAGCTGTGGCACTTGGCTTTCATTCCAGGTGACACCCTAGCTCTGTGCCTGACCCTCCCCTGCCAAATCCATTGCTCAGAGTGGGAAAGGAGAGGAGAGGAGCTATACTTCCTCCTCCCTGGGGCCCCCTGCAGAGCATCTGGGAAGCAAGGCTTCCCTACATCCTCCATGCACCCCCTTAGAGTTTTCAATTCCTTCCCTTGTGATCCTGCCAACTAAGACACTGTGACCACACAGGGAAGGTGGGGAGAACCCAGACATTTTGGCTTCTGTAGCTTTGAAGTTCTTTTTTTTTTTTTCCTCTGAAGTTAAAAGAATGAAACTGGGAGAGGTAGTAAGGGGCAAGAAGGGAGAGTGGGAATGGAGAGAAAAGGGCAGCTCTGAGAAGCAGCTGGGGAGGGAGGCAGATGAGAATGCACACCCCCCCCCACCAGGACATGCAGTCTTGGCCCAGCTGTGCTGTGAGTGGGCAGCTGGGCTGGCCCCTCCTCTGGTGCTGCCAACCCGCTGCCAGGCAGAGGGGAGGCCCAGAGGAGAGGGAAGCTGGGCAAAGGGGATGGAAGGCGTCCAGCCCGACCTTACCAAACCCCTTGGGCCTCGTGGGAAGGGGCCTCTTGGAGAGGGGGACTGAGGCTCTAGACAGGATGTTCACTGCTGTGGCAAGGCCTGTAGGCAGTTTCGAAGTTGGGAGGACTCAAGACGGTCCCTCCCTGGACTTTTCTGAAGGTAGAACCAGCCTCATAAGTAACTAGGCTGGGTGAACGGGGGCGCTGGCTAGTTTATGGATCACAGTCGGGGTGAGGCCACGTGCCCACTGTGTGGCCCTGGGTGGCCCCGGGCAAGCCCCTTTCCCTCTCAGGACTTCCATTTCTTACCTGCAAAATTGTGGAGAGGGGGAGGGCTGAAACACATGACTGCCAAGGTTCTTTCCAGTTCCTCCGTCAGGGTTGAGTTTAGATGGCGGGAGTAAAAGAAGGAGGGAGGTGCTGCGGTGGTGGGGGTGACCTTGGCTTCACTAGAATCCCCAGTCCTTCCCCTCCCTACAGTTTTGCCTCTGAGGTCACAAAACCTATGGCCCCCAAGACACACATGCGCACACACGCGCGTGCACACACACACCCCACACATTTATTTTTTAATCTAGGGGCTCAAAAGATGACAGGCGCCAGAGCTGGAAGGCGTTGCCAATTGACCCACCCTTCCCTCCTCCCTTTTTGCGGATGAGAAAACTGAGGCCCAGGTTTGGGATTTCCAGAGCCCGGGATTTCCCGGCACCCCCCGACAACCACATTCCCCCGGCTATTCTGACCCGCCCTGGTTCCGGGACGCTCCCTCGGAGCCGCAGCCGAGGGCCGGCTGGGACTCCCGGGGGACCCCGCCGTCGGGGCAGCCCCCACGCCCGGCGCCGCCCCGCCTTGCCGCCCGCCGGGAACGGCCGCCGCTGTTGCGCACTCGCAGGGGAGCCGGCGACTGAGGGCGGAGGCAGGGAGGGAGCAAGCGGGGCTGGGAGGGGTGCTGGCGCGGGCTCGCGCGCTGTGTATGGTCTATCGCAGGCAGCTGACCTTTGAGGAGGAAATCGCTGCTCTCCGCTCCTTCCTGTAGTAACAGCCGCCGCTGCCGCCGCCGCCAGGAGCCCCGGCCGGGAGCGAGAGCCGCGGGGCGCAGAGCCGGCCCGGCTGCCGGACGGCGCGGCCCCACCAGGTGGGTGGCCCGGTGGCGCGTCCTCGGCGGCGCGCGGAGAGGGGACACTGTACAGCCACCCCGGCACCTCCGGCACCCGGAGCTCGACGGCCGGGCGCAGCGCGGGGTTCAGTCCCCAGCACTGCGAGGGAGTTGGCGCAGCGCAGACGAGGGACGGGGGGACGTGGGGACAGGGGTCGGGGATGAAAGGCAGAGGCCAGGGAGGGCGCCATCCTGGCACGCCTTGGAGAGGAAGCACTGTCGGGCTGGACCCGGGGAGACACTAGTGCACAGCTGAGGGAGCAGCCGAAGAGGGGAGCAGCCGAAGAGGGGAGCGCCCAAGTCCTCAGCCCTGTCTCCTGAACAGCCCCAGCCATGTGCCCGAAAAGCCCTAGCCGTCGAGTGGGAGCCGTCGCGGCGCTGGCCTAACTTCGGGTTGGAATATCTCCCCTTCCCAGAAACCCGGCCCGAGGCGGGCTGGGGGGATCTTTGCAGCCCTCTCCAGAGGGCCTGTGGGCCTCCTGCCGTCAAGTTTCTCTTTCAGTTTCTAGCTGTCCCCCCCACTGGAGAAGCCCCGGTGGGGCAAGGGGAGAGGAAGACGGGGAGGGCACCTGCCTCTACAGAGCACCTTCCCCTCCCCTTCAGCGGGTTCCTTGTTGCAGGGGATGGGCCGCCCTCCACTCCTCACCATCTCTGTTCCCGCCCAGGAAAGCTATCTGTGGGAGGGGAGGGGCCTGGCCTGACCGCGGTCCAGGGATAGGTAGGCATGGCAGGGCCGGGGGCAGGCCTGGTTCCTTGGCCTCTGCAGAGGAGAGCGCTTCAGCGCTTGGCTCGCCCTAGGTGAACGGCCATGGCGGGCTGGATCCAGGCCCAGCAGCTGCAGGGAGACGCGCTGCGCCAGATGCAGGTGCTGTACGGCCAGCACTTCCCCATCGAGGTCCGGCACTACTTGGCCCAGTGGATTGAGAGCCAACCATGGTAGGCACGTCCCGCCCTGCCCCTCCTCAGAGGGTCCCTACCATCCAGGCCCTTTGGCCTCTAGTTCTACTCATGGTGGTTTGGTGTGACTCTGGTCCTGCCTGTCCTTCTCTGTGCGGAAGGGGTGGTGTCCCTGGGAAAGGGGAAGCCTGGGAGGACAGAGAATGTTTTTAGACTCGGATGTCTGTGGAGCTGCTAGGAACAAGTCTTGTGGGCCCTGGAGTGCCCTCGGTCATGAGCCTGGGGTTTCCACTTTATTCCGGGTCCCTGACCTCCTTGCCCAAGGAGGTGCCACAGTAGGTTTTTCTCTCCTGCCCCGCCCCAAGGGATGCCATTGACTTGGACAATCCCCAGGACAGAGCCCAAGCCACCCAGCTCCTGGAGGGCCTGGTGCAGGAGCTGCAGAAGAAGGCGGAGCACCAGGTGGGGGAAGATGGGTTTTTACTGAAGATCAAGCTGGGGCACTACGCCACGCAGCTCCAGGTGGGTGTAGGCTCTGGGCCACCTACGGGGAGGCAGCATCATCTTGTTCCAGCATCAGAACCCCTGGGTTTTTTCCTGGCCTGGCCACTGACTCACCATGTGACCACGAACTTATTGGGAACTTTTCTTCGATTTCCCCCACCCCCTCTTTCTAAATTCGACCTGTCAGATTTCTTTAGCATATTGCAAAGCAAGGGTGGGAGGTGTTTGTTGCCAACAGAGGGAGATGGGTGAACTGGCCTTATGGAAGCAGCAGAAGGGATGGAGGGAGACTGAGTCAGGATTCCTATGTTGGAGAAGGGAAGACCAGCAGACTCTAGAAATTAGGCCACCAGACCTCCCTCCTGGGGTCTTTTAAAGGTGAGAGAGGAGCCATCCCAGAGACAAGAGCTGGACACAAGGGCTTTGAATTGAGAGTTTAGAAATAAGATGTAGCTTCTTCTTTACTTGAGAGGAGGGGGTATGGAGGAAGAGAGGGAGTTTTTGTGGAGGCAGGAAAGGGGTGTGGGTAGTGATTACAGTCAAGCACTTATTGGAACTCACTTATGTTTCCTAGAGAGCCCTTCAATACAGACAGCAGGGTGCCAGGGAAATACAAGTCCATCCCAGAAGAGGGGGAAAACAGGAGAAGCCTGAGGGGAAGCAATATAGGAGGCCAGGGGCGGGATGGTGGGAAGTACCTTGACCCTGGCGTCAGATGCCCTGAGTCTGGAGTCATCTGCTCTCTCACTTGGTTGCATCTGGACAAGTACATAGTGTCTCTGAGCATCAGTTTTCTCATCTGTGAAATGGGGATTATAGTTTCTGCTTATGTCCTAGGGTTTCCATGCTGTTAGTGCAGTGGTCCCCCACCACTTTTTGGCACCAGGGACTGGTTTCATGGAAGACAATTTTTCCACGGACCGGGATTGGGCAGGGAGGTGGTTTCTGGATGATTCAAGAGCATCACATTTATTGTGCACTTTATTTCTATTATTATTACATTGTACTATGTAATGAAATGATTATACAACTCACCACAAGGTAGGATCAGTGGGAGCCCTGAGCTTGTTTTCCTGCAACTAGACAGTCCCATCTGGGGGTAATGGGAGACAGTGACAGATCATCAGGCATTAGATTCTCTTAAGTGCATAACCTAGATCCCTCGCATGTGCAGTTCACAATAGGGTTAGCATTCCTATGGGAATCCAGTGCCACTGCTGATCTGACAGGAAGCAGAGTTCAGGCTGTAATGCGAGCAATAGACAGCAGCTGTAAATACAGATGAAGCGTCACTTGCTTGCTCACCGGGCGCTCACCTCCTGCTGTGTGGTCCAGTTCCTAACAGGCCATGGACCTGTACCATTTCATGGCCCAGGGGTTGGGGACCCCTGTGTTAGAGTCAAAAGATATGGTAGATTGAAAGTGCTTCCTAAGACTGGGCGTGGTGGCTCACACGTGTAATCACAGCACTTTGGGAGGCCGAGGTGGGTGGATCACCTGAGGTCGGGAGTTCGAGACCAGCCTGACCAACATGGAGAAACCCCGCCTCTACTAAAAATACAAAATTAGCCGGGCATGATGGCACATGCCTGTAATCCCAGCTACTCGGGAGGCTGAGGCAGGAGAATCACTTGAACCTGGGAGGCGGAGGTTGTAGTGAGCTGAGATCATGCCATTGCACCTTTAGCCTGGGCAACAAGAGCAAAACTCCATCTCAAAAAAAAAAAAAAAAAGAGAAAGTGCTTCATAAACTGTGGGTTTTTAATTCGCTTCAAACCAGATATGAAGACCTTGGAGGGGAAGATGAGGATGAGGAACAGAGATATAGAGGTGTCTGGGGATAGTTCCCGAGGCTCCCTGGGAAAAGCTGAGGCAGAGGCTGAAGGAGAGGAAGGGCTGGGCATGGCATGGGGCTGGCGTGGCTGGAGCAGAGGGTGGCGCTGGAGGCTGCTGTTGGATTCTTTCAGAAAACGTATGACCGCTGCCCCATGGAGCTGGTCCGCTGCATTCGGCACATTCTGTACAATGAACAGAGGCTGGTCAGAGAAGCCAACAATGTGAGTGTCCCTTGGGGATGGGGAGGGTTGTTGAGAAGTCCTTCCATATGCCTTTCTCTCCAGAAACAACTGTGTTTATATAAAACAGCAGCACGAGGAGAGCAACAAGAAGATGAGGGATGTGGGCAAGTGTAAGAGGTGGCAGCATTGCACGCCGGGGTGGAGTGACCCCCTGGGTCCAGTTCCTGGCTCTACCACTTACTAGCTGTGACTTGAGCAAGTTGCTTAATCTCTCTGAGCCTCTGTTCCTACTGTTTTTTTTTTTCTTTTTTCTTTTTTTTTGAGACAGAGTCTTGCTCTGTCACCCAGGCTGGAGTGCAGTGGCACGATCTCGGCTCACTGCAAGCTCCGCCTTCCAGGTTCACACCATTCTCCTGCCTCAGCCTCCCGAGTAGCTGGGGCTACAGGCGCCACCACCATGCCCGGTTAATTTTTTGTATTTTTAGCAGAGACGGGGTTTCACTGTGTTAGCCAGGATGGTCTCGACCTGACCTCGTGATCCGCCTGCCTTGGCCTCCCAAAGTACTGGGATTACAGGCATGAGCCACCTCGCCCGGCCCCTACTGTTTTTTTTTTTCCCCTGAGACACAGTCTTGCTCTGTTGCCCAGGCTGGAGTGCAGTGACGCGATCTCTGCTCACTGCAACCTCTGCTTCCTAGGTTCAAGCAATTCTCTTGCCTCAGCCTCCCGAGTAGCTCAGATTGGGGCTGGCTGGCGGGATCATCCTGAGGACAGGCATGTCTGAACTACAGTGGAGAAAGGCAGGAGAGGAGGGATGAATTTTCTAGTGAAAAGACAGCAGCTGCGAGAGCAGGAGAGCATGAATCTTCTTATCATGTTGGAAGACTTGTAAGTGGTCAGTGTAACTGGGGAGAAGGAACCAAGTGGGGAGTTGCCATGGATAAAAAACACCAGGCCTTTATGTGTTTCTCTGATGATAGCTCAGCATCAGACACACAGTAAGACTTCAATAAATGTCTACTGAGTAAATCCTGAAATCCGTGTCCACAACAATAAATAAATAATAGGCTGAGCGTGGTGGCTCATGCCTGTAATCCCAGCACTTCGGGAGGCCGAGGCAGGTGGATCACTTGAAGTCAGGAATTCGAGAACAGCCTGGCCAACAGGGTGAAACCCTGTCTCTACTAAAAATACAAAAATTAGCTGGGCATGGTGGTGGGCCCTTGTAATCCTAGCTACTCGGAAGGCTGAGGCAGGAGAATCTCTTGAACCCAAGGGGCGGAGGTTGCAGTGAGCCAAGATCACGCCACTGCACTCCAGCCTGAATGACAGAGTGAGACTCAGTCTCAAAAATAAATAAATAAACAAATAAATAATAAATATGACCTGTGCTCCGGTCACTGTTCTAAGATTTCTAACTGTTATGTCATGTTGTGAAATTCATTTTGCTCTATTGCAGATAGTAGAGCACTGTGTCATTGTCCATGCAGATGCCCAGTGCCTTTATTATTTCAGAACCGGGGAGATGTGTCCCCGTTACCCCTCCCTGGGCCTTACTTCTCTGAGCCTGCCTGTGTTAGTTCTTCTGACACAGATAGGTATGATTGCTATCTCCATTTTACAAGAGTAGGAACAGGCCGGGCACGGTGGCTCACGCCTGTAATCCCAACACTTTGGGAGGCCAAGGTGGGTGGATCACCTGAGGTCAGAAGTTCGAGACCAGCCTGGCCAACATCGTGAAACCCGGTCTCTACTAAAAAATACAAAAATTAGCTAGGCATGGTGGCGGGCGCCTGTAATCCCAGCTACTTGGGAGGCTGAGGTAGGAGAATCGCTTGAACCCAGGAGGGGGACGTTGCAGTGAGCCGAGATTGCACCACTGCACTCTAGCCTGGGCAACAGAGTGAGACTCTGTATATAAAAAAAAAAAAAAAAAAGAGGGGTTAGAAACCAGGTCACAAAGGGTCTTCCAGCACAGCCCCTGTGTCCCTGACTTGTTGCCATCACAGAGGTATCTGCAAACCTAAAAATGACTTCAGCCTCATTGACAAATCCATGTCCATGGTGCTGGTGCTGTCATGGTCTGGGAGCTCATTCCTTCCTCCAGCCATAAAGCTGTTCCTGAACACCACTGGCATTCTAGGGCTTGGGGATTCTGTAGTACACAGGAAAGGCAAGGTCCTAGCCCTTGGGAACCTCACATCCTTGTTCAGGGAGACAGACAGAAACGTGTAAGCAAATACAAGAACAACACACTTTTAGATAGAAGCAGCACTACTGTGAATTGGCTCGTCAGAGATGACCCCTCTGCAACGGTGCTTTGCCTCAGGAGGATCTGATGCCAGAATGTTCCAGACTGTTGGAACAATAAGTGCAAGGGCCCCAGGGCAGGAACATGCGTGTGTGTTCAAGGAACAGAAACAGAAAGCACACATTCCCAGTGAGCTGGGGCTGGAGGTAGGCAGGGCTATGGCCAGCAGACACCATGGGAAGGGGTTTGGATTTTATTCTGAGAACAGTTCATTGGAAAGGCTCCTTCAGCCATGTGCTCCCTCTCTTTGTGACCTGGTTTCTACCCCCTCTCTCTCTTTTTTTTTTTTTTTTTTTTTTTGAAATGGAGTCTCGCTGTGTTGCCGAGGCTGGAGTGCAGTGGTGCAATCTCGGCTCACTGCAACATCCCCCTCTTGGGTTCAAGCGATTTGCCTGAATGTGCTGAAGGAATGGCTGGATCCCAGGAGAGCTTTTGGATGCCTCCCCCCTAACTTCATTTCGGGGTCTCCAGGATGCCTGTGAGAGGTTCAGCCTCTTCCCTCTTCCTTCAATCACAAGGGGGTCTTAAGTGAGATGATGTGTGTTCACACAGCCCTGTTCCTCCCTATGTCCCTAGGATCTACTGCAGTCCACGGCATTGAGTCAGCAAATAAATGTAGAGCAAGGGGTCATCATCATTAGTGGGAAAACCCAGGTGACACCTGGGACATGTTGAGTTGTAGTCCCTGGGAGGGAAATTAGATGGACCCTGTTTGGAATACTCTAGTGGAGGTCAGCTCTGACATAGACATTTGCACTTTGAAGGTGCCATTATCTGCCGTTATCTGCCGGGTCATCTGTTTCTTCTTTCTCTTTCCCTTTTCTATCCCAATTCTGGCAAATGACTCCTTCTGAGGCAAATGACCCTCCCTTCTTGCCCTAGTTTCCCTTCTTATCCTAGTTTGGGGTTTGGGGTTTGGGGTCTGTAGTACTGGTGTTTCCTAATGCCTGTGGTCTTCTCCCATCCTCTCTTCCCCGAGTTATTTCCACTCCATCTGTCTCCAGTGCAGCTCTCCGGCTGGGATCCTGGTTGACGCCATGTCCCAGAAACACCTTCAGATCAACCAGACATTTGAGGAGCTGCGACTGGTCACGCAGGACACAGAGAATGAGCTGAAGAAGCTGCAGCAGACTCAGGAGTACTTCATCATCCAGTACCAGGAGAGCCTGAGGATCCAAGGTGAGGCACGGTGGAGGCACAGGGTGCATCCTGAGGATGGGAGTGAGGAACATTCTATGGACTCCTAGAGGGTAGAGCTGGGTCAGTGTCCATCTCCTCAGCACTTTGCCCAAAGCCTGGTAGAAGCAATGGCTCCCGGTGATTGAGTCCCTGCTGTAGGTCACACTTGGCACACATTATTTAATTCAACCCTCTCAACAAGCCTATGAAGTGAACAGTTGTGTTATCCCCCCTTTTGCAGATGGTAAAAGTGAGGTTCAAAGTAGCTTGGCCTAGGTTGCCTGTAAGTTACAGAACTGGATCTCAACGAGAGATATATCATAAAATTCCTGTACTTTATTAGCCAGTATTCTCTCCTTAATGGTGTATATTCTGTAAATATCTACACAAATAGGTAAATATGAACAGTGCTCCCTAACCAGAGGGAGGACTTGGATTGGAAGTCTTCTGGTTGAACCAGGCTGGGAGAGGTGGAACTTCCAAAGTGGGCCTTCTTGAGCCTCACAGATAGGACGTGGGCCTGGGGGAAGGGGTGACAGTAGAAAATTCTCCTGTATCCTAGGTCTGTAGTTCACCAATGGCTCCCATGATAAAGATGTGGGGAAATAAAAAAATAAAATTAGCTTGAAAGGAATTAACCCCAGGTACAATTTGAGGAGTCATGGGACATGGCCCATCTATTAATATGTCCCATTCCAGACTGACCCCAGAAATGTAACATCCCATCTTAGTGAGAACAAGGGGTGTCAAAATACTTTTTCCTTTACTCTTTTTAATCTGGTTTCTTAAGGTAGACCTTAGGTCATTGATTTTAAGCCTTTCTTCTTTTCTTTTCTTTCTTTTTCTTTCTTTTTTTTTTTTTTTTTTTTTTTTTGAGACAATCTTGCCCTGTCGCCCAGGCTGGAGCACAGTGGCATGATTTCGGCTCACTGCAGCCTCTGCTTCCCAGCTTCAAGAAATTCTCGTGCCTCAGTCTCCTGCATAGCTGGGACTACAGGTGCAGGCCACCACGCCCGGCTAATTTTTTTAGAATTCTATTGTAGCTGTGTAAGCTGTCTTCCTAACCCTGCGCTGTCAGTGCTTTGTGTACACTGAGACCAACACAATGCCTGAATATTGCAGCTATTATGTAAATACTTGCAGGATAATTCTAAATGTTTGTTTGTTTGCTTATTTATTTATTTATTTATTTATTTATTTTTTATTGCCCAGGCGGGAGTGCAGTGGCACGATCTCGGCTCACTGTGACCTCTGCCTCTCAGGTTCAAACTATTCTCATGCCTCAGCCTCCTGAGTAGCTGGGACTACAGACATGCACCACCACGCCTGGCTAATTTTTTTTTTTTTTTGTAGTTTTAGTAGATACGAGGTTTTGCCATGTTGGCCAGGCTGGTTGCAACTTCTGGCCTCGAGTGATCTGCCTGCCTTGGCCTCCCAAAGTGCTAGGATTATAGGCGTGAGCCACTGTGCCCAGCCAATACTGACAGGATAATTCTAAGAGAACTTCCCCTCATCTGAATCTGTCCCAGACTGGCCCTAGAAGAAGGGCAGCTCCTTCTGAGAATAGAAACGGAAGATTTCAGGCTGTTACTCCTACCCAAGTCCTTAGACTGTCGACAGTATTTCTGATCCCGTGCCTGGCTTTTCTGTTTGCTGTGCATGGTGGCGGATTAGGTTTGGATTCAGGTCGGGTTTGGATCTATCATGCAGTGTCTTCTCAGTCCCATTTGTCAAGTTCACTCAGCAGAAACACAGACTATTGATCTGCTTTTGCCAGGGAATGCTCAGCTGCCTCCAGTGGAGTAGGGAAGTTGCTTCCCGTCTCTCTGGCCTCCTTCCCAAAAGCTTCTGCAAATTTGCAGGAGAGCCCTAAGTGGGTCCCTTGCATAGGAAGGCTGGGCCCAGGTGTTGGGATCACCACCACCCTCCCTGTGGCTGGGCAGGATTCCCGAGGTAGCCGTGCAGATGCCTCGGATCTGTCCGTGCCTGGATGATCCTCTTCCTGCTCCATACCTGCAGTGAGATTGGAGCCATATTTCTGAGTTCTAGCTGTGGGCTGTTCCTGGCTACATAGAGTTCCTTTTGTCTGTCCCAGCTTGTGCATCCCATGGGGCAGGGCTGGGGTCAGGGTGACATGGCCCTCAGGGGCCAGCCAGGAGCTCGACCGAGACATGCTGATGCGCGCATCTTCTGACTCAGCTCAAGCAAGGACGCTGGGCTGTTGAGAAGGTGACGGGAAGGGATTAATAGTCCCAGCGTGGTGGAGAGGGGCTGTCGTTGGGAGGGTGGGGTGGGCCTGCGGTGGTGGCTGTAACAGTGGGCATATTTAGTTTCTCAGGCTGGGTTATTGATACACAGGCGCCCTTGTGTTCCATGTCCCCTATGTCTTACGTATTTCATAATGGATACTTTTTTTTTTTTTTTTTTTTTTTGAGGTGGAGTCTTGCTTGTAGCCTTGGCTGGAGTGCAGTGGTGCTCTCGGCTCACTGCAACCTTCACCCCCTGGATTCAAGCAATCCTCCTGCCTCAGCCTCCTAAATAGCTGGGATTACAGGCATGCGCCACTATGCCCAGCTAATTTTTGTGTTTTTAGTAGAGACAGGGTCTCGCCATGTTGGCCAGGCTGGTCTTGAACTCTTGACCTCAAGTGATCTGCCTGTCTCAGCCTCCCAAAGTGCTGGGATTACAGGCGTAAGCCACCGTGCCTGGCACATGATGGATACTTTTTTTTTTTTTTTTGAGACAGAGTCTAGCTCTGTCGCCCAGGCTGGAGTACAGTGGCCTGATCTCGGCTCACTGCAAGCTCCACCTCCTGGGTTCATGCCATTCTCCTGCCTCAGCCTCCCTAGTAGCTGGGACTATAGGCACCCGCCACCATGCCCGGCTAATTTTTTGTATTTTTAGTAGAGACGGGGTTTCACCGCTTTAGCCAGGATGGTATCCCAAAGTGCTGGGATTACAGGCGTGAGCCACTGCACCCAGCCCCATGATGGATACTTTTTAAAAGGTAGTGAGGCCTGACTTACTCCCTGTCCTGCCATCAGTGAGACTCCTCACAGATGGTGTGGAGGGAAGCCGCCTCCCTCCGGCCTCCCTTTCCTAAGAGAATCTTGGTGGCTCTGCATCCCCAGTGGCCCTGGACATGCTCTCCCTCTGCTGTCTGTCTGCCTCCCCTGGTTGGTCGGCTGGGCTCACAGTGAGCTCACCTGGACAAACATGCTGGGCCCCTTCCAGCCCCTCAAGAATCTCATCCTCCCCTGAGGAGGGACTGCTGTGCTCAGGGACGAGACAGAGCCGCTGGGGCCGGGGGTCTCTGAGGAAGGCATTGCTGCGGGAGGGATGGGGCCGAGCAGCTGCTTGTCTCTGTCACCTCTTCTCTCTCTCCTGTTCCCCGTTAACCAAGAAGGACAAACCTCACACAGAGCTCACCCATGCCAGGCAGCTTTCTGGCATCTTCCATGTCCTCATGTATTTAATCTTCAAGCACCCCACTGAGGCAGGTGCTGAGAATCTCCCATTTTACACGTGGGGAAGCCGAGGCACAGGAAAGCGATTTGCCCGGGTTCACCTGCAGTCAAGGGCATGGGCACACTTGTACCCCAGACAGCCTGGACCCACGCCAGGCCTCGAGAAAAGGGCTAGCAGCCCTGTGGGGCAGGCGGGCAGGAGACAGGCAGGCCTCCTCCCCAGCTGCCCCAGCACCCGTGTGCCCCCAGAGGGGATGCTCAGAGTCAGGAGGCTGGCGAGCAGGGCCCAGAGGCACCTCCTGAGGCGCCCATTCATCTTGGCCCCCCTGGCTGTGAGGAACCCCAACTTGCTCTTGATGCAATATCTGAGCCTGGGAGGGTCTCACTCCAGAACAGGTGAGTGGGCTTCTCTGGGCCTCCTGTTGGACACTGGCAGGTGATGGTCATGGTTTCCTACCCCTTCTTGTAGCTCAGTTTGCCCAGCTGGCCCAGCTGAGCCCCCAGGAGCGTCTGAGCCGGGAGACGGCCCTCCAGCAGAAGCAGGTGTCTCTGGAGGCCTGGTTGCAGCGTGAGGCACAGACACTGCAGCAGTACCGCGTGGTGAGTGGGGTCCTGGGCCTCTCCTGGGCATAGGTGCCATGAAGTCAGTCTTTGGGGACCTGGGGGAGGGCTGGGACCAGGATGAGAGCAGAACCTGGGAGGGCAGGAGGCCTTTTTTCCTGGGGGCCTTGCAAGGCAGAGCAGCTCGGGGAGAGGGAACGGCCTGGGCCCTGCCCTGCCATTTCCCAGCGAGGCCCTGCGGTGTTCTCTGGGAGCCCAGAAGGGGCTGCTCTCCTCCCTTCCCTCAGGAGCTGGCCGAGAAGCACCAGAAGACCCTGCAGCTGCTGCGGAAGCAGCAGACCATCATCCTGGATGACGAGCTGATCCAGTGGAAGCGGCGGCAGCAGCTGGCCGGGAACGGGGGGCCCCCCGAGGGCAGCCTGGACGTGCTACAGTCCTGGTAATAGTGTGGGGTGGCCAGCAGGCAGGGCAGGAGGGGCTGGTGGGGACCCGGCTGCTTCTACCTCCTGTGCTGGCTCCTGCAGCAGGCCCCCTCCATCCTGGGACAGCTCTTGTTTCTCCAGGCGGCCTGGTTCCTGAATCAGACTTTGGTCCCCCATCCTGTGCACCTCCCTCAGGAAGGGGGCTGCTGTCCTGGGGATGGGACAGGGCTTGGGTGTGTGGGGTGATGCTCGGGCTGTTTGGGCCTAGTCAGGGTCGCCCCTCCTGTGTACGTCTCTAATTCTGGGAGGCAGGGAGCTCTGCTCTTCCCATGGGTGGGAAGTGTGGCAAAAGCACAGAGCCTTCCTGGGGGAGCGGGAGCTGTGTCTTGGGGCCTGGCGTCTGTGCAGAGAAGCCATTGTCCTCCTGTTGGCCTTGGGGCTCTCGTGCAGGTGTGAGAAGTTGGCTGAGATCATCTGGCAGAACCGGCAGCAGATCCGCAGGGCCGAGCACCTCTGCCAGCAGCTGCCCATCCCCGGCCCAGTGGAAGAGATGCTGGCCGAGGTCAACGCCACCATCACGGACATCATCTCAGCCCTGGTGACCAGGTGACTGCTGCCTGTTGGCCATGCCCAGGAGCTTGGGGCAGCTCCTACCTGCGTGTGGGGGGCCGCAGGTGCCTTCCAGACCAACAGATCCGCTTCCTGCCTCTCATCCCTCCCCACTCCATCTCCAGTTGCTGTGGCTGCTGGGTGCCGCCCTTGCCCAGTTTCTCCTGTGGACACTGCAAGAGATGCCCTTGGGCCGCAGCCCATGCCACCTGCTGTGTTATCTCACTCCCCTCTCCATCCTCTCCCTGGACTCTCACGGCTTCCCCAGGAACAGAGGCTGTGCCCGAGCTCTTCACCTCCTGAGCCCCTCGGGAGGCAGCCCCACCCCCACCACAGAGGGACTGAGAGCCCTTTCCCCTGCGCCAGCCCCTCATCGTGCGTCTGTCCCTGTGTCTCCTGCAGCACATTCATCATTGAGAAGCAGCCTCCTCAGGTCCTGAAGACCCAGACCAAGTTTGCAGCCACCGTGCGCCTGCTGGTGGGCGGGAAGCTGAACGTGCACATGAACCCCCCCCAGGTGAAGGCCACCATCATCAGTGAGCAGCAGGCCAAGTCTCTGCTCAAGAACGAGAACACCCGCAAGTAATTGTGCCTCTCCCTTCCCCTGCCCATGCTTAGGTATGGGGGACCTGCACCCCCTCTCTTTGTCCTTGCATCCAGCTATGTCTTGTCCCCTAGTTCACCGTGTTGCCCAGGCTGGTCTCGAACTCCTGGACTCATGCAGTCTTCCCACCTCAGCCTCCCAAAGTGCTGAGTTGACAGGCGTGAGCCACCACGCCCAGCTGAGTATCCATTCTTTACCCTGGGGATGGTGTGGCTACCGGAGAGCTGAGGCTCACTGCCACTGCCCAGCATTGTGAGAGACTATCACACCACTTTCTCCTGAAAGTGTATTGCTTCACACCATTGTAAATTCAAACAATCATGTCAAACCATCATTAAATCTGGGACAGATGGTGCACTGCCCTCCCCCTACTCAGAGGCCTTCCCTGTCCCTGCAACAAGCATGGTGCTAGGCTAGATGCAGTGGCTTACCCCTGTAACCCCAGCACTTTGGGAGGCCACGGTGGGAAGATCACATGAGCCCAAAAGTTTGAGTTGGACAATATAGGGAGACCCTCATCTCTACAAAAAATTTTAAAATTAGCTGGGCATGGTGGTGCACGCACCTGTAGTCCCAGCTACTCGGGAAGCTGACGTGGTAGGATTGTTTGAGCCTAGGAGTTTGATACTACAGTGAGGTATGATTGCGCCATGGCACTCTACCCTGGGCAACAGAGTGAGACCCTGTTTCCAAAAAAATCACACAAAGTATGGTGTTGCAGCTGTGTTCTAGAACCTGTGCTACACACTGAGGACGAAACTGTGATCCCAGCAGAACTGGGCTGTCTCCTCGCCCAGCCCCTTGACCAGCAGAGCAGGCAGCAGATGCTGGGAAATGCCTGAGATGGTGTAGCCATGTGGCAGGGGGACGTGTAGGGCACGGAGAAAGGGGGTCTTGATGCAAAGAAATGACAGTCTTGGGTTCCTGGTGGAATTGGAGGTAGCTAGTGATAGGGAGGGAAGTAGCAGAGAGGGAGGACTTTCAGGCAGAGCCTATGTGCCACATCCTGAGGGAAGAGTACAGAGACTGTGTGTGTCAGAGAGTGGAGAGGTAGTGTCCAGTGTCAGGGCAGGCCACCCACAGCGTATGCAGGGGCTGAATGAATGAGTGAATGAGTGATGTGGAAGACATGGCCCCATCCCTTGTCATCCAATGAAAAATGTTTACTGAGGCTGGGTGAGGTGGCTCACGCCTGTAATCCCAGCACTTTGGGAGGTAGAGGCGGGCAGATCACTTGAGGCCAGGAGTTCGAGACCAGCGTGGCTAACATGGTGAAACCCTGTCTCTACTAAAAATACAAAAATTAGCCGGGCTTGGTGATGTACACCTGTAGCTCCAGCTACTTGGACCTCTAGTCCCAATTACCAACTACTCTGAGGCAAGAAAATCACTTGAACCCGGGAGGTGGACGTGGCAGTGAGCCAAGATTGTGCCACTGCACTCCAGCCTGAGTGACAGAGCAAGACTGTTTCAAAAAAAAAAAAGGCCAGGCGCAGTGGCTCATGCCTGTAATTCCAGCACTTTGGGAGGCCGAAGCGGGTGGATCATGAGGTCAGGAGTTCGAGACCAGCCTGGCCAACATGGTGAAACCCCATCTCTACTAAAAATACAAAAATTAGCCGGGCGTGGTGGCGGACGCCTGTAATCCCAGCTACTCGGGAGGCTGAGGCAGGAGAATTGCTCGAACCCAGGAGGTGGAGGTTGCAGTGAGCCGAGATCATGCCATTGCACTCCAGCCTGGGCAACAAGAGCAAGACTCTGTCTCCAAAAAAAAAAAAAAAAAGTTTACTGATTTCCTACCATGTGATCTGGGGTGAAGATGAAGACAAATGATATTCTCACTGCCTTTGAGCTTGCATTGCAGCTGGGGAGACTGATGATAATACACTTTAAAAGATCAGGCAGGGCCAAGCGGTGATAGACACTGGAAAAGAAGTTAAGACAGAGCAATCTAGGCTGGGCGCGGTGGCTCACGCCTGTAATCCCAGCACTTTGGGAGGCTGAGGTGGGAGGGTCGTTTGAGATCAGGAGTTCGAAACCAGCCTGGGTAACATGGCAAAATCCAATCTCTACTAAAAATACAAAAATCAGCCAGGTATGGTTGCGTGCGTCTGTAGTCCCAGCTACTTGGGAGGCTGAGGCAGTGGAATCACTTGAACCCGGGAGGTGGAGGTTGCAGTGAGCCGAGATTGCACTATTGCACTCCAGCCTGGGCAAAAAGAGCAAAGTTCTGTCTCAAAAAAAAGAAAAAAGAGCAATCTGCTAGTGTTGGAGATGTGTTTAAGGCGGGGGTGAGGAAAGGTCAGCCTGGTAAGCTTCACCAGATAAGTGGTCCAGGAAGGCCTTTCTGGGGAGCTATCTGGGCTGAGACCTGAAGGAGGAGAAGGCTAAGAGTGTTTGGGGTGACAGGAAGAGCAAGGGCCAATGTCCAAGCCTGGCGTGTTCAGCAGACAGCCAGGGCCAGTGGGGCTTGCCTGTCCTGAGTGAGGGGAGAGGAATTCAGTGAGGCAAGGGAGGTGGGTAGGTGTTGACCATAGGGATCCTCAGAAACTGTGGTTGTGGTTTTTATCTTAAGTGCATTAGAAGCTACTAGAAGTCCCCAAAGCCCCTCACATCAATCTTGGTATCGAGGAATTTCTAATGATAGATCCAGACCTCACCATTGGACACCTCGCCTTGGGTGCTGGGCACCAGGTTGACGGAGAAGTCAGTAACCCAGAAAGACGCCAAGAAACACTCTTAGGGGATGGGGGGCAGGGGCTGCTGGCAGGGCTGACCTGAGCGAAGACCCCAGCCCAAGGTGTGGACAGGACCATACTCCTGGCCTGGGGCCCGTGTGGAGCTGGGACCCCCCTCTTCTTTGCAGCGAGTGCAGTGGTGAGATCCTGAACAACTGCTGCGTGATGGAGTACCACCAAGCCACAGGCACCCTCAGTGCCCACTTCAGGAACATGGTGAGGACAGGGCCCACCCTTGGAAGGCAGGTCTGCCCAGAGCCGAGTCCTTGTAAGCAGCCGCCGTCTCCCTGTTCCCCTGTCACCTCCCTCCCTGCAGTCACTGAAGAGGATCAAGCGTGCTGACCGGCGGGGTGCAGAGTCCGTGACAGAGGAGAAGTTCACTGTCCTGTTTGAGTCCCAGTTCAGTGTTGGCAGCAATGAGCTTGTGTTCCAGGTGAAGGTGAGGCCCCCAGCCCTCCTGCCCCAACTGCTTCAGGTCACCCAAGAGGTGGAGGAGCCTGCCTCGGGACTCCTGGCAGCAATGCCATCGGACAGCCTGCTTTGACTCTGTAGGCACCTGTTTTGTAGGTTATAATCTGGGACTAACCCAGACAATTTAGGCAATGGGCTAAGAAAAAATTGGTTGTAGTTTTGTTTGTTTGCTTGTGCCTATGTTTTGTTGGGAGGGGCTTGTGTTTGGAACTGTGGGTGAGGAAAGTGGGTTGGAACCAGGTGTGGTGCCTCTCACCTGTAATTCCAGCATTTTGGGAGGCAGAAGAGGGAGGATTGCTTGAGTCCAGGAGTTCAAGACTAGCCTGGGCAGCATAGTGAGAACCTGTGTCTACAAAAAAAAAAAAAAGAGTTGGGCATGGTGGCACACACCTGTAGTCCCAGCTATTCTGGAGGCTGAGGCAGGAGGATCACTTGAGCCCAGGAGGTCAAGGCTGCAGTGAGCTGTGATTGCACCACTGCCCTCCAGTCTGGGCGACAGAACGAGACCCTGTCTCGAAAAAAATAAAGCAGATTGAGGCCATGCGTGGTGGCTCATGCCTGTAATCCCAGCACCTTGGGAGGCCAAGGAGGGTGGATCACCTGAGGTCGGGGGTTCGAGACCAGCCTGACCAACATGGATAAACCCCATCTCTACTAAAAATACAAAATTAGCCAGGTGTGGTGACACATGCCTGTAATCCCAGCTACTTGGGAAGCTGAGGCAGGAGAATCGCTTGAACCCGGGAGGCAGAGGTTGTGGTGAGCTCAGATTGCACCATTGCACTCCAGCCTGGGCAACAAGAGTGAAACTCCATATAAAAAAAAAAATACATTAAAAAAAAAGAGCAGATTGGGCACGTTGCCTAAGCAGAGGGCACGTGGTGGTCACGCCCCATCAACTTGGGTTCCTTTGACTCCTGTAGACTCTGTCCCTACCTGTGGTTGTCATCGTCCACGGCAGCCAGGACCACAATGCCACGGCCACCGTGCTGTGGGACAACGCCTTTGCTGAGCCGGTGAGTCCCCGTGGGAGCCCTACCCCAGCATCCCCAGGCCCTAGGACTCACCTGGGGTCAGCCCCACCCCTTGGGCCCCTGCTGAGTGGTCCTTCCTCACCCCAGGGCCAGCCCAGAGGTGAGGTGAGGCGAGGCCAGAAGGGCTGGGGTGCTGGGCGCCTGCCTTCTGCCATGGCCTTGGCACTCTGTCTGGGTTCCAGGTTCCTGGACTGGGGTCTGTGAGGTCTGTGAGCTTGGTCTTTGGATCCTGGTCTGGGATCCTCCTTTGGCAGATGGCTTGGGTCCTTGCTCTCTGTTTTCTGTTCCCTGGTCTGCGTCTCTGTCCCTGCATGCCCCCACCCCCTGCATCGGTTTTCTTCCCTGCAGGCTGGGAAAAAAAGCGCAAGCTAGTATATAAAAGCTGCCACATTTCCTGCCCTTGCATTTGTGTCACCTTTCTGGATCTGTCTCAGTCTCCCCTGTCTCTGGGTGTCGTGTGTCTTGTGTGTGTGTGAATATTCCAACTCCCTCAATCTACCTTTTCCCCTCTCTTGTCTCCCTCTCAGGGCAGGGTGCCATTTGCTGTACCTGACAAAGTGCTGTGGCCGCAGCTGTGTGAGGCACTCAACACAAAATTCAAGGCCGAAGTGCAGAGCAATCGGGGCCTGACCAAGGAGAACCTCGTGTTCCTGGCGCAGAAACTGTTCAACAACAGCAGCAGCCACCTGGAGGATTACAGCGGCCTATCCGTGTCCTGGTCCCAGTTCAACAGGGTGAGGGGCCCGGCTGCCAGCCACCCACCAGGGCCCACCAGGGTCTGTCGCTCCTCCGCCTCACAGACAGGTTACTGCCTGGGGCTAGCACCCCACTCTCCACCCCCAGCCACCCTCTCCTACAACCAGGAGAGATGGGGGCCCCTAGCCTCAAGAAATGCAGGCAGGGGCTGTAGGAGTTGTGCTCAGTTGTGAAGCCAAGAGCGAGATGATGGAGGGCCCCAGGGCTGGGAGTCAGGATCCTTGGGTTCTGGGCCTAGATGTGTTTGCTAATTTTCTTTCTTTCTTTCTTTCTTTTTTTTTTTTTTTAAAGACAGAGTCTCACTCTGTCACCCAGGCTGGAGTGCAGTGGCGTGATTTCAGCTTACTGTAACCTCTGCCTCCCGGGTTCAAGTGATTCTCGTGCCTCAGCCTCCTGAGTAGCTGGAATTATAGGTGCCCGCCACCATGCTGGGCTAATTTTTGTATTTTTAGTAGAGATGGGGTTTCACCATGTTGGTCAGGCTGGTCTCGAACTCCTGACCTCAGGTGATCCGCCCACCTCAGCCTCCCAAAGTGCTGGGATTACAGGCATGAGCCACCGCACCTGTGGCTGTGGCTCTCCTTCTGCCTCTCTCCTCGCTAATTTTTGAAGACCCATCCATTCTCTGTGCCTCAGTTTCCCCACCTGTAAAATGAGGGGATGACTTTGGAGGCCCCATCGAGCCTGGATTATTCTCTACACCTTTTATTCCCACCCATGGGCTGGTCTTGGACCCCTGTGTCTTAGAAGTAAGTTTCCTCTCTGGATCCCTAGGGTACAAGTTGGGGGCTGTGTCACTTTATGGTCTGCTGGACTGTGGTGGCAAGCAGGGGTGAAGAACTGGGAGAAGACTGGGTGGGGGCAGGAGGGCCCTGACTTTCCTGGGCCACCTGTGACCTGGGGCAGCAGCCCTGACTTGGGGGTTCCTGGGTCCTCAGGAGAACTTGCCGGGCTGGAACTACACCTTCTGGCAGTGGTTTGATGGGGTGATGGAGGTGTTGAAGAAGCACCACAAGCCCCACTGGAATGATGGGTAAGGAACGTGGGCCGCAGGGTCAGGGGCCAGCTGTGGGCGCAGAGGGACTGTGGCTGTGGCCCAGTGGTGACGCCCAATGCTCCATGCACCCAGGGCCATCCTAGGTTTTGTGAATAAGCAACAGGCCCACGACCTGCTCATCAACAAGCCCGACGGGACCTTCTTGTTGCGCTTTAGTGACTCAGAAATTGGGGGCATCACCATCGCCTGGAAGTTTGACTCCCGTGAGTGCCCGTTTTGCCCACACTCCAGCCCCAAGGCCCGGTCTCCTGTTCCCTTGCCCCCCTTCCCCCACCCTCCATCGGGCCTGTGTCCTTAAAAGGTACCCAGCGGGAAGCTTAGTATGAGAGGGCTGTGGCTTGGAAATGCATTCTCTTTCTATCATTTTCCATTTTGGAGAACCTGAAGTCCTCAGCCCCATAGACTCCAGGACGGCTGGGTGAGTCCTCCTGCAGTTTCACGCTCTCCCCTCTCTGCCACGACCCAGCCTTGTTGGTATCTGCTCACCTGGTTTGCTGAGTAGAACATCCCGCATCGGCTTTCTTCCCTACAGGCTGGGGTTGCAGCACAAGCTACTATATAAAAGCCCAGATTTCTCTTGCAAGCCTGCCCTAAAGCCCCAAAACCTTGGTCCTCCTGCTGCTGGTGGATTATGGGAATGAGGCTGTTCTTTTCACAGCGGAACGCAACCTGTGGAACCTGAAACCATTCACCACGCGGGATTTCTCCATCAGGTCCCTGGCTGACCGGCTGGGGGACCTGAGCTATCTCATCTATGTGTTTCCTGACCGCCCCAAGGATGAGGTCTTCTCCAAGTACTACACTCCTGTGCTGGGTGGGTACTGCCCCAGGACCCTGCCGGCTGACTCCCCCAGGCTCTTCCCCAGCCCATAGACAAAGCTTTGGGCTGCGCCGTGGGGACTTCCCCAGGAGGAGCCCAGGGGCCATGTCCCCTGTGGGTTTTGGCCCATGGGGTGATGGAGAGGATTTCAGGGCTCACAAATGAGGAGACGGAACGAGAAACTCGTCCCAGCTCTCTTCTCTGCAAAGTGAAAGCTGCATGGATTCTCACTTCGGCACCCTTGGAGGAAGGGGTGGCAGCACTGTAGGGAGTGGCCGGGATCATTCGAGCCCACAGATAGTGCTCCGCTCCCCACCTCACCAGCTGCTCTCTCCACACCCTGCTCACAAACCTTCCCCCGAGTGGAGTGCAGGCAGCAAAAGGGAGAAGTCTCTCTTCTTCCCAATCCATTGGTTGGGTTTGCTTGTTGATTCTCATTCTTTGACAGGGGTGGGAGCAGGGAGAGGGAAAGCAAATGGCCAGAAAAAGAACCAGGAGAAGGAATGGAATTCAAGCCAGGGGTCTCAGTGACCCTCAGGCAGGATTCATCAGCTGGTGTTTATTGGGGGTCCTTGGGAAATCTCATCCCAGCTGAGATCACAAGGTGATGTGAGCAGGAGGGAGACTGCATGGGGCGTGGGCTTCCACCCCACTTGGGAATTCCCAGAGACTTTGGTTCTCACCACTGTTCTCCCCTTGGCAGCTAAAGCTGTTGATGGATATGTGAAGCCACAGATCAAGCAAGTGGTCCCTGAGTAAGTGTCCAGGTGGCTCTGGCTCTCCTTCTGCCTCTTTCCTCCTCCCCCAGACCCTGCCTCCCATCCTTATCCTGGCCCAGCTTTCCGCTCCCCCAGGAAACCTGTCTCAGCCCTGGGGAGGGAGTCCCCACTCCTATAGCTGGAGCCCCAGGGCCGAGTGGGGCACTTTGTCCTTCTACACCCCGAGAAAGACAAACATGCCCTTTGGTCCCCTCCCCAAGTCAGCTGCCCCGGCCTCCCTGGCAGCTGAAGCTTTGTTTTCTTCCTTCTGCAGGTTTGTGAACGCGTCTGCAGATGCCGGGGGTGGCAGCGCCACGTACATGGACCAGGCCCCCTCCCCAGCTGTGTGCCCCCAGGCTCACTATAACATGTACCCACAGAAGTAGGTGGTGTTCTCATGGGGGTCCGCCGGGGAAGGACTGGGGACTTGGCCCCAGGCTGGACCCCTGGAGGGCTGGTGGGCAAAGGAATCCAGAGCTCTGGTTAGGCCCAGGTCCAGGAGGAGTGAGATCAGCCAGAAAAACAGCATTTTGAAGCTAGACATAGCAGGGTCCAGTCCTCACTCTAGTACTAACTGTGCAATCTTGGGAAAATGATTGAGCCTCTCTGATGCTCAAGTTTCCTTACGTGTAAAACAGAGGCAAGAATGCTTGCCTCATGAGAACGGGATGAGCATTAAAATGAGACAGTGTGGGTGAAGCATTTCCACAGAGAGGGGCTTGGAAGGGCTTGTTACAGGGTAGCTATGAATGGGGTGGTTGTTCTTGAGTCTGGTGGGAACAAGGTAGAGAATTAATTCCCTTCCTCACTGTGGATAGCCAGGGCTGGATGTCTGGGAGGTACCACCTTCCAGTGGGACCACTGAAGATCCCAGGTTCCAATCCGGACTCCACCACCTCCCAGCCAGGTGGCCCAGAGCAAGCTTCCTGACATGGCCTTGGTTTTCTCGTCTATAAAACGGGGTCAATACCCACTCTCCAGGTGGCTGTAAAAATTGGAGTCATGTGCTCAATAGGCTCAGCTGTTCTAGGTGCTCAGTGAAACGATTCAGCCGTTCTAGGTGCTCAGTGAACCGGGCGGTGCCTACCATGCAGCTGAGCATCATTGCAGGTGGGCAGAGCCCACTGTGTCAGCCACCTGGTTTTAAGAAGAGGATAGTAGAGGGGAAATGAATTCCCTAAGATTATTCAGTGAGTTAGCAAGAGATGTGAATAGAGTGGGGGTCTGCAGAAGCCAGTGGGCTGACTGCTACCCAGCTTGGGGTGGGGTGGGGGCATCCAGCCAGAACTGGTCCTGTTCTCATGAGACGGGGGTTTGAGTGGAGAGCAGGCTGGAGGCTGTCCCCAGGGGGCCTGAGGCTGTGAGACATGCCAGCTCCCTCTGACATCTCCCTGTCTTCACCAGCCCTGACCATGTCCTCGATCAGGATGGAGAATTCGACCTGGATGAGACCATGGATGTGGCCAGGCACGTGGAGGAACTCTTACGCCGACCAATGGACAGTCTTGACTCCCGCCTCTCGCCCCCTGCCGGTCTTTTCACCTCTGCCAGAGGCTCCCTCTCATGAATGTTTGAATCCCACACTTCTCTTTGGAAACAATATTCAATGTGAAGCGTTCGTGTTGTGAGTTTAGTAAGGCTGTGTACACTGACACCTTTGCAGGCATGAGTGTTCGTGTGTGTGTGTGTGTCCTTGTGCATGAGCTACGCCTGCCTCCCCTGTGCAGTCCTGGGATGTGGCTGCAGCAGCGGTGGCCTCTTTTCAGATCATGGCATCCAAGAGCGCGCCGAGTCTATCTCTGTCGTGGTAGAGACAGAGCCTCTGTCACTGCAGGCACTCAGTGCAGCCAGACCTATTCCTCCTGTGCCCTTCATCTGCTCAGCAGCTATTTGAATGAGATAATTGAGAAGGGGAGGGGAGACGGGTAACGTCTCTAAGCTGAAGTTTCACTCCGGAGTGAGAAGCTTTGCCGTCCTAAGAGAGACAGAGAGAGAGAGAGAGAATGTGTGTGGGTCTGTGTAAACGCATCTGTCCTCGTGTGTTGATGTAACCGATTCATCTCTCAGAAGGGAGGCTGAGGTTCATTTTCGAGTAGTATTTTATACTTTAGTGAATGTGGACTCCAGACTGTGAACCCTCTGAGAGCGTGTCTGGGCCTGGCCATGTCGTTAGCACAGCGGGGCCACCGGTTTGAGTGAGGGTTTCTGAGCTGCTCTGAATTAGTCCTTGCTTGGCTGCTTGGCCTTGGGCTTCATTCAAGTCTATGATGCTGTTGCCCACATTCCCCGGGACATATATTCTCTCCCCTCCGTCGGGCCCCAGCCTTCTTTCCTTGCCTCTCTGTTTGTAACCTTGTCGACAAAGAGGAAGAAAAGATTGGGTCTAGGATATGGTGGGTGGACAGGGGCCCCAGGACTTGGAGGGTTGGTCCTCTTGCCTCCTGGAAAAAAAAAAAAAAAAAAAAAACTGCAGTGAAAGACAAGCTGCAAATCAGCCATGTGCTGCGTGCCTGTGGAATCTGGAGTCAGGGGTAAAAGCTCTTGGAGTCAGGGGTAAAAGCTGATCTGGTTTGGCTCCGCTGGGAGGTGGGGCCTGGAGCAGGCCTTGCGCTGTTGCGTAACTGGCTGTGGTCTGGGAAGGCCTTGCTCCCAACCCCACACGCTCCTCCCTCTGAGGCTGTAGGACTCGCAGTCAGGTGCAGCTGACCGTGGAAGATTGGGAGCCCAAGGTTTAAACATCTCTGAAGGGAGGTGGGGATGAGAGGAGGGATTTTTTTGTACTTTGTACAAAGACCACACATTTGTGTAAACAGTGTTTTGGAATAAAATATTTTTTTCGTAAAGTTGCTGCTATGGCTCCTGGTTGGGGCGTTGGTGGCCTCCCTGGGTGATGGGAACCCCTGGAGCTGGTTGTTCTGTTCCTTCCCCCGTGCATGCCTGATGCTGTCATTTTTAGTCTTAAATTTTAACTCTGCCCGCTTTGCTATGGTTTTCAGGGTGCTGGCCACCCCTGGAATACTGTCAATGCTTCTCAGAAGGCTAAGGAGCCAGTTTAGGGGGCACAGATTCCCTAAAAAGCAGGGGACACGAGGTTTGGGGAAAAGATGGAGATGGGCGCGGGTGGGCAGAACTCTGACCCAGGCTTCTCCTTAGCAGCTGCTGCTCCCAGCAGCCTCGAAGCTGGCGGCTGAGGGCCCAGCGCCAAGATGCTTCTCAACCCTCGGGGCCAGGGGCAGTCCCAGAGCCACAACAACCGTCCCATCCTCCTCCTTCCCAGAGACCAGCAGGTGGCACCACGCGGCTGCGCTGTTTTCAGCTGGCTGCCGGCGACTGTGCGAGGCGGAGGTGCAGCAAGGGGGACCGGCTCGCCCCGGCTGGACCCCCGCACCGCCGGCTGCAGCCAGTCCCTGCTGTCGCTGGGGCCCTTGGGCTCAGGAACGCGCGCTCCCTGGGCGGGGCTGGGAGCCGGGTTTGCGGGCAGGTTCCTTCTGAGCTCAGAGCTCAAGGGAGGGAGAGGGGCGGCTCGTGGGCCCCAGGAGGGAGGCGCAGGGGGCCCAGAGCAGGGGGCAGGCGGGGGTGGGAGAAGAGAGGAGGGGAGGGGACGGGCAGGTGCCACCGCCCCACGGGGCTAATCTGCTCCATCTCTCTCTGCGAGGGAAGGTGCTGGCTGGTAGCTCCCAGGCGCGGTCTCCAGGGCGCTGGGGCACGTGCAGGGGTGGAGAGAAGCCCTGTGGGCGCCTGTGTAGCTGAGGTCGGGGCGCCTTTCCCTGAATTATCACCACTGGCTGCCGGGGGCCCTGCAGCCACCACCGGGTGTCTGCGTGTTGTCCCCGCTGGGTGAACTGAAGGGAAAGTGATAAAGGAGCCAACTGTGGAAGGGGAGGCCTTGGTGAGGTGGGAGTATCTACCCCTCACCCCGCTTAGGTGGCTTATCTGACCCCAGGCAGGACGAGGCTGCTCTGGGGGGTAGGAGGGGGCCGGGGAGGGAGGCCTCCACTCTGACACCTTTCTGCCGTTGGACTATTGACCTCCTGCTCCTCCAGGCACCCCTTACCTCCGGGCTGGTGGCTAACATAAGGGGGTTGGTTGGGGGGACTAAGGCAACCACCTCCTCTCAAGACCCTTTCCGGCCCCTATCCCAGGCCCCACCTGTGTGTGAGGCCCCCTCAGAACTTATACAGGGGAAAAGGAAGCCTCCACCAGCCAAACAGAGCTGCCATGCTATCAGACGGTTCCTATATAACGTTTATTTCTGGAAGTTAAAGTAGATACAGCAATATACCAAAAAAAAAAAAAAAAAAAGACAAAAAACCTCACAATAATATAAATTTTTACACTATGAAGTACACATTGGAATTTGAATGCAGTGGCCAGGACAGCAGCTTATAAACCACCTTATAGGTAGGTAAGCAACCCACGGGATTCCTTCGGCTGGGCTGGGGACGGGGAAGGGGCAGTGGACAGGAAGCAGGCAGGGCCTGAGGACCCTGTTCTTTAAGGGGCCAGAACAAGGCTCAGCTCCTCTCAGAACTTTTGCTACAATCAGAGTTAAGACCAGATATACATGTTACCTAAGGCCATGAACTTGACAATATCTGCTCCAGAGAAGCCCGAATCCTCGCCGTAGGTCCCTATGATTTAAACCCAATGGTAAGCCCAAGTCTCACCTTTCTAAATATTCTCTCTGTTTATCAGTTAAGCTTATTATGTACTGAAGAGTATTGCTGGAGAAGCAAGAGCTCTGCATGACACATCAACTGTCTCCAGGCAGGAGGACTGGGGCGAACCTGTTCATCTTAGAGAAGGTCCTCTCCCCCTTAATTCAGAGACCAGCTAATTTGATCTAACAAACAGAATTCTACAGAAACTCTGATCAGCTGAGGCAAGGTGGTTTTCAGTCGCCAAATCCGGCCATGCCTCTGGGTCAGAGGCAGCCCACCCAGCATGTGCTAGGTGTTCCCATACACACAGGAGAGGCGAGCTAGCTGGCCAAGGCGGGCAGGTGGGGAGGCCCTCTAGCTGTTCTGCCTCACCTGTGGGGCCCCAGCAGGGAGGAGTCACCAGCCTTGGAGGCCAGGTATACACCCTCATACGAGGGCAGACTCAAGTTTATCAGTAAGCCTTTGCCCTGCATGAACTGAATGGAGACTCCATTACAAGTGCTGCTGGATATCACCAAGAAACTGGCTAAGAACCATATTCCCTGAGCTCAACCAGACACGTCGCTGGGGCCCCATAGTCTGCATCATGTCCAACCCGTAAGTCTCTCCCCCTCTTCTTCCGTGAGGTCCTGAGACCAGGATTCCTAAAACAAACAGGACGAGGGACCTTTAGACACGCGAGGAGACATGCCACTAGCAGAGTCAGGGGGACTGGGGTCGGGAGGGCGGGGCAGGAAGGAAGCCAGAATCAGAAGTATCCCAGCCCTGATAAGGCACCCACAGAAACAACCTAGCCTCTGAAACAGCAGATCAAGTCCAGGCAGAAAGGGAGTCAAGGTTGCAGGCACCCTCTGCCCAGCCTCACCCACTAAAAGGCCAACACATTACAAAGGAAAATAAGTCTATTTATAAAAAAAAGTCTAAAATGCTTAGATTCTCCTTAAACCTTCCTATTTCAACACCAAAGGCCAGGCTGCAGCTTCAGATGTCTTAAGGGTTTGACCTGAAGCCCGTTTCAGGGATTATATAAATTACCAGCCTGAAGGAAGCTGAATGCTTAAAGCACCAAGGAGGCTGTTAACTGAAGTTTCTTTTTTTGTTTTGTTTTGGTTTTTTGTTTGTTTGTTTTTGAGACAGAGAGTCTCACACTGTCACCTGGGCTGGAGTGCAGTGGTGCGATTTTGGCTCACTGCAACCTCCGCCTCTCGGGTTCAAGCGATTCTCCTGCCTCAGCCTCCCGAGTAGCTGGGACTACAGGCGCCCGCCACCACACCCGGCTAATTTTTTGTACTTTTAGTAGAGACGGGGTTTCACCGTGTTAGCCAGGCTGGTCTCGATCTCCTGACCTCGTGATCCACCTGCCTCGGCCTCCCAAAGTGCTGGGATTACAGGCGTGAGCCACCGCGCCTGGCTGCTGAAGTTTCTTAAACACAGAAAGGCTATGCTGATACAGTGTTTTTGGCCCTTTAATTGTTATTATTTCTTAATTTAAAAAGAAACCTAGGGCTTAGATAGTCCTATCTTCTATCTGGATGTCAGCAAGGTTAAAAAGTGCAATGCCAGGAGTATGTAGCTACAGGTGGCCTGTGGCATTTGCTTGCAGAAACAGGCAGAAGGATGCTGCAGGCACCAGGAGGCACTTGTCTAAGAACAACAACAACAATAACAAAAAGCTGCTGAGAAAGGAGGGCAGGGGAACAAAACAACACAAGACATTTCCTTTTTCTCCCTCTAGCCACCCCCCGCCACATCCCCTGATCATGGGTCTCAGAGAACACATCCTTATTTGCATTTAGATAAAAGCAGATCACCCACATTCACTCATTTCTCTATTTTTAAAAGTGCCCAGATTGCTCAAAGATACCAGAAGTAGGAGATTAAAAAAAAAATCTGGAACCACAAAGTTAGTAGTTTCAGATGATCTGGGGTTTGGCTGTGTGAGGGGTGGCGGAACGCAGGTAGGCGCCTCAGTCGTATCTTTCTGCAGCTTCCGTTCTCAGCTCCTCACATGGGGGAGGTAGCGCACTCCGAGGTCAACTCCATGTCAAAGGTGAGGGACTCTGGAGGGACAGACAGGGAAAACTAGTTCAGTTGTCCACCCTCTGCAACTGGCAGGCCACGCCCCCAGCCCTTCAGAGGACAAGGCCCAGGCTACCACTGCTATCCAATCTCCTGCCCCTTAAGGCCCAGGGATGGTCAGAAAAGCCAGATTTACTCTCCTCCCTAGAGGACCCTGCCTCTGGAAGGGTCCTTTCTCCTTCCCACCTTAACTGATTCCCAGATCTCCATGTTTACAGAAGATCTAAGGCTGTCCTTCGATCTTCTGCCCTTGATCTACTGTTTAATTCAGGAGCCCCAAGACACACGTGGCCACCAAGCATTTGAGATTTGGTTTGTCCAAACTGAGCTGTGCTGTGGCTGTCAAAAGCCCACTGGATTTTAAAGGCTTAGTATGAAAAAAAAGAATAAAAAAAGGTCTCAACTTTCTATTTTCTTTTAGTTTAGTTTTGTTTATTTGAGACGGAGTCTCACTCTGTCGCCCAGGCTGGAGTGCAGTGGCACGATCTCTGCTCACTGCAACCTCCACCTCCCAGGCTCAAGCGACCCTCCCACCTCAGCTTCCTGAGCAGCTGGGTTTACAGGCATGCACCACCATGCCCAGCTAATTTTTATATTTTAGAGATTTTGGTCAGGCTGGTCTCGAACTCCTGACCTCAAGTGATCCACCCACCTCGGCCTCCCAAAGTGCTGGGATTACAGGCATGAGCCACCCACCCAGCCTCAACTTTTTCTGAAATGTTAAATTGAGAGGATGTTGGATTTAGTGGGTTAAATAAAATATATTGTAAAAATTAACTTCGTCTATTTCCAGTGTGGCCGCTAGATTTATACTCACACATGTGGCATTCATACCATTTCTGTTGGAGAGCAAACCTCTAGAACCTCCTACCATTCCGAGTGACCAGCTCTCGGTGTGTACATGTGAGAGCATCACACAAAGAGGACCAACTTCCCTTATAGGGACAAAGTCTGTCAACCAAATACTCACCAAACTGCCCTCCTGCTGAGGGTTCAGCACCTTCACCATTATTTCCAAACTGCATCAATGAATCTAAAGTGCGGGGGGACATCGGCAGGTCAATGGTATTGCTGCAGGTCGTTCTGTAGGAAATGGGGGGCAGCAGGAGGGGAAACGGGGGGTTGACAAGACACAATGGAAAAAAAAAAAGAACAAAACACACACACACAAGCCATCAAACTCTGGTTTCCAACAGAAAAATAAAAGCTCAAGCTTTTGAAACACACAAGGTCACTTTGAGTACTAAACATAGCCCAGGGGCTTCCAACCCTTGGCAGATTAACTCTCACCCAGTGTCCTATTCCCAGGGATAACTGAGGGTATTAGAAATGAAGGCAAAATCGGGAAAGGAAGCCACTTACGGTGTCACACAGATAAACTTGGTCTTCAGGTATGGGGCAGCGCCTGGGAAGAAGAAAACCAGTTTTCTTACTGACTGTGACTTCGCTTTCAGTAAGCAGAGCCGGAGGAAGCCATCTGCCTCGGCAGGACTGATTTGAAACTCACTCCATCCTCATGCCAAGATTGTCTGGAAAGCTCCATCTGCCCCTCAGCGTTGTCCGCCCTCACCTATACTATTTGATCTCCTAGGCACTAGCAGCTTTGAACTTCAGTTCTTCGCACAAAGCTGTCCTGAGCTGCAGAGAGACTTTTCAGCATAACCTTTTCCCACCTGAGCCTAGACTAATGCCAACCTTGTGTCCCTTCTTTCCCTAGATTATGTAAAAGCTTAACAGCCTCCACGTGGTCTGAGGATTCTATTCCGGCCTGGTCATATCTCTTAGATAACTTCTCTGCATGCAGGAACCGAGCCTGTGTAGTCTTTGCATGGTGTCCAGCCTAAATACCAACATCACCGAGTCTTTAAAGAACATGGAGACTGCTAATGCTTGTGGTTCCAAAGCCAAAGGTTATATCTCTTATTCCTACCAGCACTAATCTGGCCTCTACCACATTTTAGGATGAGGGCATGAGTAACTTTCTAGCTGGATAAATACATCAATCAAAAAGCACCAAAGAGAATGTGACTTTGTACGGCAGTACAATTGCTTCAACTAGAAGACCGGAGACCTGGGTCCAGGTACATCTTCAATAGCTAAGGGACCTGGAGCAAGGCACGGTCTCTCTCTTCTGTTGCTATCGTTGTTGTTGTTGTCTTGAGACAGAGTCTCACTCTGTTGCCCAGGCTCAAGTGCAGTGGCACAATCTCGGCTCACCACAACCTCCTGCTCCCGGGTCAAAACGATTCTCCTGCCTTAGGCTCCCAAGCAGCTGGGACTACAGGCGGCACCACCATGCCTGGCTAATTTTTGTCTTTTTTTTTTCTTTTGAGATGGAGTCTTGCTCTCATGCCGAGGCTGGAGTGCAGTAGCGCCATCTTGGCTCTCTACAACCTCTGCCTCCAGGGTTCAAGTGATTCTCCTTCATCAGCCTCCTGAGTAGCTGGGATTACAGGCATCTGCCACCATGCCTAGCTAATTTTTTTTTTTTGTAATTTTAGTAGAGACGAGGTTTCACCATGTTGGCCAGGCTGGTCTTGAACTCCTGACCTCAGGTGATCCGTCTGCCTCACCCTCCCAAAGTGCTGGGATTACAAGTATGAGCTATCATGCCCAGCCTTGGCCACAATGCCCAGCCCATGTTCTCTTTTATGTATAAAATAAGAGGGAGGGGGAAGACAAGGTGCCAATTTTCTATGAGCTTTGTCGTTTATAATTCTTGTTCTACGGTTAGAAATGCGATGACGGGAATAAAATGAATTTTAGATGTTGAATGCTTACACCAAGAGGTCAAGGAACCTTGGGGATACTGGCATGAAATCTGGGGAATTCAGGTGAACAAACCATTGAGAAGGCATGGGGCAGAGTGGGGTGGGCTGAGAACAGCACGGTCATAAAACATGAGGCTTAGACAGAACCTGAGGGATCAGAGAGCATGATGACCATGTGAAAAAGGCACTGCAGAGTGGCTCTTGGCCCGCCATCTGAGTTTACTTTGGGCCAAGAAACTGATCAATTCAGTGCAGAATTCAAAGGAGCTACTGAGGCAGGGCTCCAGTGTCTTATAAATCCAACCGTTTTGGCCCAGCCCTTAAGGAGCTGACACCCTAGACAGAAAAGGATTTAATTATCCAGCAATCAAGATAGCTGAGGGCAGGCACAGTGGCTCATGCCTGTAATCTCTGCACTTTGGGAGGCTGAAGCAGGTGGATCACTTGAGGCCAGGAGTTCAAGACCAGCCTCACCAACATGGGGAAACCCTGTCTTTAATGAAAATACAAAAATAGCTGGGAATGGTGGCACGCCTGTAATCCCAGCTACTCAGGAGGCTGAGGCAGGAGAATCACTTGAACCTGGGAGGCAGAGGCTGCAGTGAGGTGAGATCGCACCACTGCACTCTAGCCTGGGCAACAGAGTGACAGACTGTCAAAACAAAACAGAAGCAAGGCCGGGCACTGTGGCTCACGCCTATAATCCCAGCACTTTGGGAGGCCCAGGCGGGAAGATCACTTGAGGTCAGGAGTTCGAGAACAGCCTGGCCAACAGGGTGAAACCCGGTCTCTACTAAAAATCCAAAAATTAGCCGGGCATAGTGGCACATGTCTGTAATCCCAGCTACACAGGAGGCTGAGGTATGAGAATCTCTTGAACCCGGCAGGCAGAGGTTTCAGTGAAGCAAGATCGCGCCGCTGCACTCCAACCTGGGCGATAGAGTGAGACTCAGTCTCAAAAAAAAAAAAAAAAAAAAAAAAAAATGTGTGGCTTTGTACAAGATTGTAAACGTACTTTATCTAATTTGTAACTAGCTCCGAACCTCTCCCTCAAGCCATAAGGAAATGCTATGTGGGCTTCCAGTAGAGAAGGAAGAGAGAAGAGTCTTGGGAGGATAATCTAACCCTTAGAGCCTCATACCATAATACTGTTGTGATGGAAATAGAGAGGAAATGGTCACATGCTCATCGTCCTGAAGGCACCAATTTTATAATAACACAGGGACACCCCCATACCCTTCATTACATGGAGTCCCTTAGGGCACACTCCTCTCAGCAAGGCAAGGCAAATTACTCAAGTAATTAGTTCCTTTATCCTGATGAGTGCCTGGCCCCTGAGGAAACGCTGACATCGCTGGGCAGGAAAAGACCTGGCCTCCCAGCCCACAGGAAGGGTGATGGTAATGGAGGATGCAGCCTCAGACTGGGAGGTGGGACCTTGAAAGCAAAATGAGTCAAAAGGACCAGCCGTGGGACCCCAACGTCCTCTGCAGAAGGAACAAAGAGCCGTGTGGCAGGGGCTGATAAACAGATCTCCCAACTGAAGCACACGTGCAAAGAGAGATAGGTGGCAGACAGGAAGTGAGTAACTCTTACAGCGGGAACAAGACTCAGGACCCCAACAAAGGAGAAAGGCAACAGTCAGTTAGCTCCAGCTCCCTCTTCCAAGCTCCATTCTGCCCCATCCCAAGAAATCCCTCAAAAGGAATTCCTAGGAAAAAGTGGGAGGGAAGTTGGTAGGTTTCTGTGTGTGTGCTATTTGGACAAAAACAGTTTTTCAACAGCAACTGGGGCAAGGCGCCAACCCTAAAGGATCACATTAAAGAGCACATCATTAGGCCAGGCACAGTGGTTCACGCCTGTAATCCCAGCACTTTGGGAGGCTGAAGTGGGCGGATCACCCGAGGTCAGGAGTTCGAGGCCAGCTTGGCCAACATGGCGAAACCCTTTCTCTACAAAAAATACAAAAATCAGCTGGGATGGTGGCGCAAGCCTATAATCCCAGCTACTTGGGAGGCTGAGGCAGGAGAATTGCTTGAACCGGGAGGTGGAGGTTGCAGTGAGCCGAGATGGCGCCACTGCACTCCAGCTTGGGTGATAGAGCAAGACTCAGTCTCAAAAAAAAAAAAAAAAAAAAAAAAAAGCCCATCATTGGCTTTATGATTACAGAAAGTTAAATAAAACAAAGAATGGCAAATCAGAGACTCCCCATCAAGGCCTGCACAGAGAACCCAGAGAGTCAGAACAGCAAGTGCTGAATGGGAACAGACAGGGCCGCCCCCTCCCCACTGAGGACAGCTCCAGAGATTACAGTTTTGTTTCGTTTTTTTCTTTCTTTTCTTTGTGTGTGTGTGTGTGTGTGTGTGTGTGTAGTGGGGTCTTGCTATGTTGCCAGGCTGGTCTTGAGCTCCTGGCCTCAAGTGATCCTCCTGCTTCAGCCTCCCAAAGTGCTAGGACTGCAGGTGTGAATCCCCATGCCCAGCTGAGATTACAGTATTTTTAATTTCTCTTTTTTTTGTGTGTGTGAGACAAGGTCTTGCTCTGTCACCCAGGCTGGAGTGCAGTGGTACAATCGTGGCTCACTGCAGCCTCAACCTCCTGGGCTCAAGCAATCCTCCCACCTCAGCCTCCCAAGTAGCTAGGATGACAGGCACAAACCACCACACCTGGCTAATTTAAAAAAAATTTTTTTTGTATAAACAGGGTCTCACTATGTTGTCTAGGCTGGTCTCAAACTCCCAGGCTCAAGTGATCCTCCCGCCTGGGCCTCCCAAAGTGCTAGGACTACAGGCATGAGCCACTGCGCCCAGCTAAAATAATTTATACATAACATATAAGTACATATCCTCTTACACATTAAAATATACCTTATTTTCAATAGTTGCACATTCTAAATACCAATCCCTTGCCCCTCCACCCAGTCACTGTCTTCCCCTTCAAACATGATGCTCCCAGCTCTTCTGCTCTGGTGTAAACCATACTCCCATGCAGCTAATACTAATTTCCACCAGAAACCCTTTCTTCAGACCATCTAGCACGCTGACATGGTTCAGTTACAGGCAAAAAGCCATATGCTGGGCTGAAATCTGGGCCTCAAACCTAGCATCTAGTAAGAAGCACTGTGCCAGCAGGGCATCCTGTTAACTGCCCTCACTTTCCCTTCTTGTGTTTTAGGCATGTTTTGGGGGACGTATGTGTATTAATCCCCTCTTTATTTTTATTTTTTGACACAGTGTCTCACTCTATCAGCCAGGCTGGAGTGCGGTGGTACGATCACCACTCACTACAGCCTTGAACTCCTTGGCTCAGGTGATCCTCCCACCTCAGCCTCCCAAGTAGCTACGACTACAAATGCGTGCCACCACATCGGGTAATTTTTTTGTATTTTTTGTAGAGATGAGGTTTCACCATATTGCCCAGGCTGTATCCCCTCTTTAGACTCATGCACTCTCTGTGGAGCAGGAACTGCACTACTCTAAGTGATTCTGATTCTCCTCACAGATCCCATTGGTCACCCCAACAAAAGCACTCACTACAATTCTTTCCCATAAGGAGAAATAATGATCCCCCAGGTTATTCAGGCATTTGCCTATCTATCCTCCAAGGATCCCAAAATTTCCAACTTTTCCCAAAAATTAAATGCCAGGAACATGGAAAATCAACAACTACCTGGGTCAGCTTCAGGATGCTCCTGGCTCTCTGGCCGACAATACTTTCCGAATGCCTCCTCCTTGGGAATGTCAGGGTAGAGATAGACCAGCGGAGACACCAGGATATTGGTAGCATCCATGATCTTATAGCCCATGATGATTTCAGCAAATGACATGTTGTTCAGCTGCTGCTTGGTGTATGGTTCCACGGACTGGATCTGGGTCTTACCTGTCACAGGACATGGGAAGGAAAGATCATGGAACCTACAGCTAGGTCATCTCAGAGAAAACTGCCCATTTTTTCTTTCCTCGAAGGGGAAAAGACTTAAGCCACCCTAGTGTTGAGACCCTGAACACCCTGTTCAGTGGCCTGGCACTGTGGAAATATTCAGGCTGGCTTCTAATTAAGAAGAGGCTACCAGTTGGGTCATAGAAAATAAACTTGAATATAACTACTTGCGTAAGATTTACTAACAGGGTTAAGTAGAAAAAGAGATGAAGAATACAATTTAAGTTGCAAAATCCTCAACAAATAGTCACTGGAGCAAGCAAAACAAAGGCAAACCAATCCTTCTGCTGGAAGGATTTAGAAGTCACCCAAATGTGTTTTGCGAGTCTGCGTGAGACAGGGAATCGAGGCCATCTCCACCCACCAGGGGGCAGTAGGTGCTTGGAACTAGAAGCCGTGATGAGGCCTCAGCAGCCGCCAGGAGGTGGGGTAGGTCGGAGCCTCGCTTACCACTGATGTCCTTCTCCACCCAAGTGAAAGTGACGCCGCCTTCTTTGCTGCTTTCACTGAATCTTAGCAGGAAGGTGCCTGGAGGCTTAGTGCTCAAGATGGCCCGCTCCCGCTCCTTACTGATAAAGCCCATGATGTACCTGGAGCCAAGGAGGAGGAACAATGTTGTTATTGCTAACAGGGCATCCATCCCCTGCCACTGGCTTGCTGAGAGCAGGGGACTTGGTTACATCTGTGCACACTCTGTCTAACCTACCCTTCGTTCCAAAGGGCCAGGATGTACTTTTTCACAAGGTCAATGATATTGTCCAGCCAGACCCAGAAGGAGAAGCCTTTGCCAGCCATGTTTTCCTGGAGAAAAGAGTAATGGGAAAGTCAAGTCTACTGCCATCCCAGCCTTTCCCTTCCTAGGGGTGCAGTGCATCACCCAAATCCTCAGGCCCGTCTACCCTCAGGCAGGTCCAACTGGCCACTGGACCAAGAGTTCAGGGCCTTCAAGCCAGAGCCCTCAACGGCAGCCGTGCAGGTGAGCATTCCCATTCCCAAAAGAATTTAACAAGATTGCTTACTTTGCAAAATTTAGCCCATGTGATCTGACACCCTGAATAATTCACACCAGGGCCTGAAGGAAAAGAAAAAGAGTCAAGTAGTACATTTTCAGCTTGGGATCAAGAGGTTATTTCTTAAAACAGAACACACACACATTCGTCCCACAATGGGCCACAAAATAATTGGCTTTCACATCTTTGAAGGTGGCCACTGTTGGGTGTGTGTGCGCATGAGGACAAACACTACCCCATCATTTGACTCACTTTTGTTGCCGGGTAGCCCAGCAAGGATGGAGGGTGACGTAACAAGTTCCCCTGCTCTTCCCAATCTCAGGTGGCGGGCTGGGAACCAACAGCAGCACTCACTAACAAGCTGACATCGGGTGTCAGACAAGTGTATTTGGTGGCAACAGCTTTATTAGGACAAAGCTACTTCTAGCCCAGGTAGCACATAAAATATTCCACTAATTCTTTTTAAAAAACTAGCCTAGGCTGGGCACAGTGGCTTACGCGTGTAATCCCAGCACTTTGGGAGGCCGAGGTGGGCGGATCACGAGGTGAAGAGACGGAGACCAACCTGGCCAACATGGTAAAACCCTGTCTCTACTAAAAATACAAAAATTAGCTGGGCGTGGTGGTGGGCACCTGTAGTCTCAGCTACTCTAGAGGCCGAGGCAGGAGAATTGCTTGAACCCAGGAGGCGGAGGTTTCAGTAAGCCGAAATCACACTACTGCACTCCAGCCTGGGCAACAGAGCAAGACTCATCTCAAAAAAAAAATAAAAATAAAAATAAATAAATAAATAAATAAATAAATAAATAAAACAAAAAAAACAACTAGCCTATAGTTTATTTTAAAAAAATGGACAGGGAATGTCAAGCCTTTAGCGCCACCTTCCAACACACACTTAAAAGATCTTCTGGCCGGGCGCAGTGGCTCATGCTTGTAATCCCAGCACTTTGGGAGGCCGAGGCGGGTGGATCACGAGGTCACGAGATCAAGACCAGCCTGACCAACATGGTGAAACCCCCGTCTCTACTAAAAATAGAAAAATTAGCTGGGCGTGGTGGCACGAGCCTGTAATCCCAGCTACTCGGGAGGCTGAGGCAGGAGAATTGCTTGAACCTGGGAATCAGAGGTTGCAGTGAGCCAAGATCACGCCACTGCACTCCAGCCTGGTGACAGAGCGAGACTCCATCTCAAAAAAAAAAAAAAGATCTTCTAAGGTTAGATAGAGTGGGTGAATGAGACAGCAACCAGGAGAAAAGAAATCTACCTCCCACCTCAAAAATGATCACCTCGACTGAAAACTGCAAACTGTCTGTGCACCCGAACTCCCCAACTTGATGAAGCCCCTGTTTCCTGGCCTTGCTCAGCGCCTTGCTCAGGAAAGAAACATGGCCTAATGCTCAGTAGACATGGCCCAAATGAACAGCCCTATGGGCCGGATCCCTTTTCTGGGCGGGCGGGAGGGAGAAGGGGTGAAATGCGGACCCAAGAGTTTCTCTGCCAGTGTAGTCAGCTGCTCGATGCTCAGTCCTCGCTTGGTGGTGGAGGAGAATTGCCAGCTCAGGACCTCGGCCACCTGATCCCAGGTTCCAATTGGGGGCTTGGTAAAAAAGTTTACGTTCTATTGGAAAGAACACATTTGCTTGTTTAGATGAGGGATGGTACTCATTGTCTATACTGGGTACCCCTAAGTCGCAAGAGATCCCGGGGCACCAACTAAAAGGAGGGGGCACTAACCTTGGGATTGTTGGTCAGCATGTTGTACCACAGGATGGACGCCCAGGCATTTGGCATCTGACAGATGTTGGAGATCACCACAACTGGCAAGGAGTGGGTCTGCGGAGGAAGTGGGGACTGAGCTGGGGAGGCAGAGGGGCTCTCACAGCCTCCGAAACCTCTTCACCTGCATCTCATGGGGCTCAGAATGAAAGGACATGCCATAAACCACGCCCGCTGCCAACTCTAGGCGAGGAGTGTGAGTCAGCTCAGTCGGCCCTCAGAGTGGAAAGAATGCCCAGCGTGACCACACAACTCGGGCTGCTGTCGGAACACATCGGTCCCTTGTAAAACCTGACTTTGCTCAGAGCTTGACTCACAGTCCACAGATTCCCCATTTTTAAGACCTTGGAGGCATTCTCCAAGACTTGAAGCTGTATCTTCACATGAAACAGGGAGGTCTCAGGAATCAAAGACCAGCATTCCTGCTTTTCTAGGTGTATCTTTTTTTTTTTTTTTTTTTTTTTTTTGAGACGGAGTCTCGCTTTGTCGCCCAGGCTGGAGTGCAGTGGTGCGATCTCGGCTCACTGCAAGCTCTGCCTCCCGGGTTCACGCCATTCTCCTGCCTCAGCCTCTCCAAGTAGCTGGGACTACAGGCGCCCACCACCACGCCCGGCTAATTTTTTTGTATTTTTAGTAGAGACGGGGTTTCACCGTGGTCTCGATCTCCTGACCTCGTGATCCGCCCGCCTCGGCCTCCCAAAGTGCTAGGATTACAAGCGTGAGCCACCGCGCCCGGCCTTTTCTAGGTATATCTTAATTTAAAAATCAAGAAAGTTGGGAAAGGAGAATGTCATTGCCATGATTTTCTGTATACTAAACACACTGGCTGCTAAGACTCTTATGCCCAAACTTTATAAAGTCAGTTCTAATTTCTTTCTTTTTTTTTTTTTTTTTTTTTGAGTTGGAGTCTCACTCTGTCACCCAGGCTGGAATGCAATGGCACAATCTCAGCTCACTGCAACCTCTGCCTCCCGGGTTCAAGTGATTCTCCTGCCTCAGCCTCCCAAGTAGCTGGGATTATAGGTGCCCGCCACCACGCCCAGCTAATTTTTGTATTTTTAGTAGAGACGGGGTTTCGTCATGTTGGCCAGGCTGGTCTGGAACTCCTGACCTCGTGATCCACCCGCCTCAGCCTCCCAAAGTGCTGGGATTACAGGCATGAGCCACCGTGCCCGGCCAATCAATTTCTAAATAGAGATTTTCATATCAAGTTTGCTGAAAGCTGAATATACACACATCTTCTAAGCACTCAAGCAAGACTTTATTGCCAGATGGGATGCCAAGGATTTTTTTGGAGAAAATTAAGCAAAAATAAACACAGTGTTACGCAAACAGTAATCATTCCACCTTCTCTTGTAAAAATCCCAGTGGAAGTTTTTGTCCTGAGTCACCCCTGCATGTAGCCTCTCACCAATTCTGCTGCAGAACTTACCTCTAGGTCAATCTTGAGGCCTTGGTGATACACCTCGGTCTCAAAGGTGATCAGGTGCAGCTCCTCAGTCACAATCAGGGAAGCCTACAGTAACGAGAAGGACACTCTTAGGCCAGGTGTGGTGGCTCATGCCTGTAATCCCAGTACTTTGGGAGGCCAAGGCAGGAGGATTGCCTGAGCCCAGGAGTTCGAGACCAGCCTAAGCAGCACAGCAAAATTCCATCTCTGCAAAAAATACAAAAATTAGCTGGGTGTGGTGGTGCACACCTATAGCCCCAGCTACTCAAGAGGCTGAGGTGGGGGGATGGCTTGAGCCTAGGAGATGGAGGCTGCAGTGAGCTATGATTGTGCCACTGCACTCTAGCTGGGGTGACAGAGTGAGACTCTGTGTTAAAAAAAATTTTTTTTAAATTAAAAGGCTGAGCGTGATGGCTCACACCTACAATCCCAGCACTTTGGGAGGCCGAGGCAGATGGATCACATGGTCAGGAGTTTGAGACCAGCCTGGCCAATAATTTGGTGAAACCCCATTTCTACTAAAAATACAAAAATTAGCTGGGCGTGGTAGTGGGCACCTGTAGTCCCAGCTACTCAGGAGGCTGAGGCAGGAGAATCGCCTGAACCCAGGAGGCAGAGGTTGCAGTGAGCCGAGATCGCGCCACTACACTCCAGCCTGGGCGACAGAGTGAGACTCTGTCTCAATCAATCAATAAAAAAGAGAAGGACGCTTTTCCTCAGAGAGAATGACATTCAGTACTAACAGCCACAGCCAAGGAAAGTGACATGCCAAGCCTCACCACACCAAGAAGGGTAAACCACCAGGTGGTCACAGACAAACTGCCAGGGACACCACTTGCCTGTCACTTACTCTCTTCAACACCAAGAACCTCCAATGCTATGATCCTCAACCTAATCCTTTACTCAGTTTGTATTATAATATTACATAGATCCCATCGGTTATTTGCAAAATACGTAAGGCACAAAGAATAACAAAACAATGTGAACCCACTATTCAATTTAAGGAAAAGTCCATCACTCATGAAATTCTCTGGGTGCCCTTCGCCAACCCCATCGCTTTCCCTCCTCCCTCAGAAATAACTGCTATTTTGTCTTTTGGGGTTATCATTTCCTGGCCTTTTTTTTTTTTATAGTTTTACCATATTTGTTTAAGCAATGTAGGTATTGTTTAGTTTGGTACGTTTGTGAAACTTACACATATGGACTCCAATGAATTATTTTGTGATTCACTTTTCACTTGATGTGAAATGAATCCACATGGTTATGTGTATCTGCAGTGTATTCCTTTTCACAGCTGTGTAGTATTCCATTGTGTCTATACCACAAATCATGTATTCATTCTAATGTTGATGGGTATTTATTTGGGTTGCATTTAGAGCTTACAATCAGGCTGTTGTCCACTTTATACATGTTTCCTGGGACATATATGCAAAGATTTCTCTGCTATTAAATCCTGGGAATGGCACCGTTGGTTTACAGGTATGTTCATTTTTATACTGCCAAATTGTTTTCCAAACTGACTATAACAATGTCTCACATCAGTATAGCAATCTTATTTTAAATAAGAGTTGTCAATGAATTCTCAGAAATTGAATTCTAGGCCGGGCACAGTGGCTCATGCCTGTAATCCCAGCACTTTCAGAGGCCGAGATGGGTGGATCACGAGGTCAGGAGTTCAAGACCAGCCTGACCAATATGGTGAAACCCTGTCTCTACTAAAAATGCAAAAATTAGCTAGGCGTGGTGGCGTGCACCTATCGTCCCAGCTACTTGGGAGGCTGAGGCAGGAGAATCGCTTGAACCCAGGAGCAGAGGTTGCAGTGAGCTGAGATCGCACCACTGCACTCTGATAGAACGAGACTCCGACTCAAAAAAAAAAAGAAAAAAGAAATTGAATTCTAATTCATTTTTAATACTCTTTTTCTGATTATAAAAGTAATATATTCAGAGTTTAAAATGCAAATATCACAGAGACAGTCTAGAATAGCCATGGATACCAACAGCAGCACTAATACACATAGCACTGCTGGTATATTCCTCCAGAATTTCTTAATATATATATGAATACACATAAGAGTGTAGTGTATTTTTAAAACACATATACTAATATACTATTCAAATTATTTTACATTTTGCTTTTTCTAAATATGTCATGTACATTTTCCCATATCATTGCATACAAGCTACTTCACTCTACTGTCAAGTAAAATTCCACGTTTTTTAAAAGGACTGCTACATTTTATTTTATTTTATTTTATTTATTTTTTTGAGACAGAGTTTCACTCTGTTGCCCAGGCTAGAGTGCAGTGGCAAAATCTCGGCTCACTGCAAGCTCCACCTCTCAGGTTCAAGGGATTCTCATGCCTCAGCCTCCCCAGTAGCTGGGACTACAGGCGTGCACCACCATACGCAGCTAAGTTTTGTATCTTTAGTAGAGACGAGCTTTCACCATGTTGGCCAGGCTGGTCTTGAACTCCTGACCTCAAGTGACCAGCCTGCCTTGGCATCCCAAGGTGCTGGGTGTGAGCCAGCACGCCCAGCTAGGACTGCTACATTTTAAAGAGGAAGAACTGTTCGGGGGACAAACGTGAGAAAAAGAACAGGGCATCACAATTTTTAAAAATGACTAAAAACTAGCTTTCGGTCACATGTACCTTTTTTTGTTTGTTTGTTTAAAGTTTATTCTTGACAATAAGAATCCAATAATCTGTATCAATGAAAAGCAGAAAATAAGGGGGATAAAGAACAAGATGGGTTGTTGTTTGTTCGTTTTATTTACTCTTTTCCTAAGCAAGCTAACACAAGGTGGTCATTTATTTTAAAGTTTAACTCAGATCTGTTGCTTTTACACCCTCTATCCCACCTCAGTGGGAGAGAAAAACAGGGCACTAAAAATGGAGCCAAGCAGCGTCAGCCGCAGGAGCTGGATGGGGAATTTGGAAAGCCCCAGGCAAGGTGGAAAGCTGCTTTATACCACATGGGTGTGGAGAACCACTCACCAAGGGACTTTCCACTGCTCCTTAAGGAGGAGCCAACTCCCAGATATTCACGGAAATGTTCCAAGCCAGAGAGTTCCATGGCACATGGAACTTCTGTTCATGTCACTTTGGCCTGAAGTGACTTTTTGGAATAACTACAGCTGAAAGAACAGGTTGATGTTTCTAATTCTGGGGATTAAGAAGGATCTTTACCCCTCTCTCCCTCAAGGAAAACACCCCAGTTGTCTTTCATCCCCAAGAAAACTTACATCACAATTGGCTCGGCCCCCATTCCCACATCTCTGCTCCCTCAGGGTCTGTAAGAAAAGAAAAAGGCAGGTGTCCTGTGAGGCTCTCCCCAGCCCTCTCCCTCAGCCAGAGGCCCTTTGTGAAGGGGAACTCCTCCCACATACCAAGTGTTTGAATTCTGCAGAGAGGCTGCCGTTGTTGGATTCTTCCATGTTCATCACTTTTGTGTTTGTGCCCAGAATGTTAAATTTCCGGGATCTGAATCACAGGGGAACAATCAACTATGTAGGTGACTGAGTAGCCGGAGGATGAAGTTAGGTTACACAGAACAAAAGGAAGCCTCTAGGCTGAACTTACCCTCTGAGAGCTGCAACGTCCCCAGAGTCTCTGTAAGAACACAGACCGTTGTTAATAAAATACGCTCTGTGTTTCTTCAAAAAGCCTACTTTGACCACCTGCTATTTACTCTCATGAAAAAACCTCTGTGTTCCTGGGCATTTCTTTAAACTATTCAGTTACAGGTGATGAGCACAACATAACACCTTTGCGTAGCAGGCACAGTTGATTGCCTACCACCTTCATCAACTCCCTTATTTCATTATTTTCCAGTGCATTCTCATGAAATTTCCACATAATTACATCAACTAAAAATAAGTATGCATTTTATCTTTTCTTTTTTTTTTTGAGACAGAGTTTCACTCTTGTTGCTTAGGCTGGAGTGCAATGGTGCGATCTCGGCTCACCACAACCTCCACCTCCTGAGTTCAAGTGATTCTCCTGCCTCAGCTTCCCGTGTAGCTGGGATTACAGGCATGCGCCAACACACCTGACTAATTTTGTATTTTTAGTAGAGACGAGGTTTCTCCATGTTGGTCAGGCTGGTTTCAAACTCTCGACCTCAGGTCATCTGCCTGCCTCAGCCTCCCAAAGTGCTGAGATTACAGGCGTGAGCCACTGCGCCCAGCCACATTTTCTCTTTTATTTTTTGAGACGGAGTCTCTGTCGCCCAGGCTGGAGTGCAGTGGTGTGATCTCGGCTCACTGCAAACTCCACCTCCCGGGTTCATGCCATTCTCCTGCCTCTCCTGAGTAGCTGGGACTACAGGTGACCGCCACCACGCCCAGCTAGTTTTTTTGTATTTTTAGTAGAGACGGGGTTTCACCGTGTTAGCCAGGATGGTCTCGATCTCATGACCTCGTGATCTGCCCGCCTCGGCCTCCCAAAGTGCTGGGATTACAGGCGTGAGCCACCGCGCCCGGCCCACATTTTCTCTTTTCTAATGTCGTCAAAGGGCATATGTATTTTACATCCTGAAAGGTATTATGAAATTTTGAGTATTCCATTATATGGTAAAGTGCGGAACAATTAAAAAAAAGAGATCTATTCTTTCCACATGCTATGTATGGAAAGAATATATAACAACGTTTCGGTCAACAACAAACTGCATATATGAAGGTGGTCCCATAAGATTATAATGGAGCTGAAAAATTCCTACTTCATTGAGATGTGTTACAATTGCCTACGGTATTCAGCACAGTAACATACTCTACAGGTTTACAGCCTACCACCAGTAGGCTCTGCCACATAGCGTAGGTGTGCGGTAGGTTCTGCCACCCAGGTTTGTGTAAGGACTATATACTCCACAATGTTTGCACAACAAAATTGCCTAATGATACATTTTGCAGAATGTATCCCAGTCATTAATTAACACATGATCTCAGTCTTATATATAATATGCATGAATGACATGTACAAGTAAAAAACTAAACAAAGAAAAAGAGGGACTGGTTGTCACAATAGCAACCACAAATCAAATCTGTGCCCCCAGCTTTGTGGCTTTGTTCAGACATGTAAATGACAATGCACCCCAAGCCTTTTGAAAACTTTTGTCCACAAAATAAGATCTCTGAATAAAGACAGAGTCTCTAGTTCAAATGATGTCTGTCAAAGTTCTCATTTTTCTATTCCTCACTGGAAAAAAAGAGCTAAGATAGGAGTACTTACTTGTCAATGCACACTTTAATTTTAAGCTGATAATTCAACTCAGGGAATTTGACCAGCAACCTATTTAAAAAGAAAAAATCCAAGGAAAAAAAGTCAGTAAACTCTCCCATAACCTTTTCTTGAAGAAATGTAAAATTCATAATTCTTCATTTCCAACAGGTAAATAGGCCAAGCTGTCTATAATTATAGGCTCACATCTATAATCTCAGCATTGTGGGAGGCCAAGCTGGGAGGATCACTTGAGCCCAGGAGTTCCATAACAGTCTGGGCAACAAAGTGAGAGCCCACATCTATAAAAAATTTAAAAATTAGTGGGGTGTGGTAGCATGTACCTGTAGTCGCAGTTACTCAGGAGGCTGAGGCAAGAGGATCACTTGTGCCCAGGAGTTCAAGGCTACAGTGACCTATGATCATGCCACTGCACTCTAGCCTAGGTGACAGAGTGAGATCCTATCTCTCTCCCTTTCTCTCTTTTTTTTTTTGAGACAGAGTTTCGCTCTTGTTACCTGGGCTGGAGTGCAATGGCGCGATCTCCGTTCACTGCAACCTCCGCCTCCTGGGTTCAAGTGATTCTCCTGCCTCAGCCTCTCAAGTAGCTGGGATTACAGGCGTGCGCCACCACGCCCAGCTAATTTTGTATTTTTAGTAGAGACGGAGTTTCTCCATGTTGGTCAGGATGGTCTTGAACTCCCGACCTCAGGTGATCCACCCACCTTGGCCTCCCAAAGTGCTGGGATTACAGGCAAGAGCCACTGTGCCCGGCCCCTATCTCTCTCTTTAAAAAAATTAAAATAGGGCCAGGCGCGGTGACTCACGCCTGTAATCCCAGCACTTTGGGAGGCCGAGGCAGGTGGATCACGAGGTCAGGAGTTCGAGACCAGCCTGGCCAAGATGGTGAAACCCCATCTCTACTAAAAATACAAAAATCAGCCAGGCGTGGTGGCAGGCGCCTGTAATCCCAGCTACTTGGGAGGCTGAGGCAGGAGAATCACTTGAACCCAGGAGGCGGAGGCTGCAGTGATCCGAGATCACATCTCAGCACTCTAGCCTGGGTGATCGAGAAAGACTCCATCTCAAAAAAAAAAAAAAAAAAAAAAAAAATAGGCTGAGCACAGTGGCTCACACCTGTAATCCCAGCACTTTTGGAGGCCGGGGTGGGTGGATCACCGAGGTCAGGAGTTTGAGACCAGCCTGGCCAACGTGGAGAAACCCTGTCTCTACTAAAAATACAAAAATTAGCCGGGCATGGTGGAGTGTGCCGGTCTAGCTACTCAGGGAGGCTGAGGCAGAAGAATCGCTTGAACCTAGGAGGTGGAGGTTGCAGTGAGTCGAGATCGCACCACTGCACTCCGGCCTGGCCGAAAGAGTGAGACTCTGTCTCAAAAAAAAAACAAAACAAACAAACTAAAAAAAACAAATTAGCTGGGTGTGGTGGTGCGCACCTCTAGTCTCAGCTACTCAGGAGGCTGAGGCACAAGAATCACTTGAACCCGGGAGGCGGAGGTTGCAGTGAGCTGAGATCATGCCACTGCACACCAGCCTGGGTGAGAGTGAGACCCTGTCTCAAACAAAAACAAAAGATGAGTATCACCCCTTCAAGCCAGAGGTACTGAGAAAACATCTAAGAACTAACAACTTGAAGTTGTGAGAGATTCACAAAAGGATAATCAAAGCCATATAATGAAAAATATTACAGGAACACATGCTGTGCAGCTGGCATTTTGTTCTATTAATCCTGAAACCCAACACCATACTAAGTTTCTGAGGGAAATTTCACTGCAGAAGGTCAAAACGCCAGCACACCTGTTCTGACTTGAGTGTGAAAGTAACACCTCACCCTACAGGCCCACCACCCACCTGCCCTGGGGCCTCTCAGCTTCCCCATCACTAAGCCTTACTCTTTCCCTTAAAATCCACAGGGAAGAGTAGCCTCAAAGAACAGAAAATAGACGACATTATTTTGTCCCTTGGGCAGAAGGAGAAGCTGTGGCCTGAGACTCCAGGTCTACAATCATAGGAATATGCCCAGGTACCTTCAAAAAGATGATTGCTCTTTTGCTTTTGGCATCAGAATCAGAAAGCAAGCAGATAGTATGGCAACAAATGTCATCCCCGCAACAGTGTACTGCCTGTGACACCACACCTGGAAAGAACGACCCTGGCCACCAACTCTACCCTCGCCTTAACAGTGTCCCTCAGTAAAATCTCTACTGAAAACGGAAGTGGCGTGGCCTACCTGACTTTGGTAGTGAACTGAACGCCAGTTTTGATGACGAGGGGCCGGTCAGGATGCATGGGCATGCAGGGCTGCCGCTCCACCACAAAGGCACTGAGGAAAGAGAAGATGGGCTCACGCGCCACGGCCGCAACCAGAAGTCAGCCTGCCTCTCACTCTACCACATGAGTCTTTAGGTATTTTTTAGATGAGGGAAAGGGACAAGGATGCTAAGTTACCTTTTCATTAAGTTTCTAAACAGCTCCACGATTCTCTCCTCCAGCATCGGCCGGTGCTGTACAATGGGGTCCCCTTTGTAGGAAACTTTTTGCTGCAACTCCTCCAGTTTCTTAATTTGTTGACGGGTCTGAAGTTGAGATTCTGCTAATGACGTTATCCTGCCAATAAATTAAGAAAGGTGCTAATTACCAAAGTGAATGTATACAGGTGAGATGGAGAAGGGGAAGGAAATACTGAAGACATGGAGACCACTACAATAAGAACAAGGAATTTTTTTATTGTGGTGAAATATACATAGCATGAAATTTACAATTTTTCATCTTAAGTTTACAGTTCAGTGACATTAAGAAAAGAGGAATTTTTCACCATGTTCGGTGGATGCTGAAAAAATAAATTAAAAAAGAAGATAATTTATTATTTACTTATTTACGTTTTGAGCTGGAGTGCAGTGGTGCAATCTCGGCTCACTGCAACCTCCATTTCCCAGGTTCAAGTGATTCTCCTGCCTGAGCCTCCTGAGGGATTACAGGTGTAAGCCACTGCGCCTGGCCTAGTTATTTATTTTTTTTTGAGATAGAGTCACACTCTGTTGCCCAGGCTGGAGTGCAGGGGCACAATCTCAGCTCACTGCAACCTCCACCTCCCAGGTTCAAGTGATTCTCCTGCCTCAGCCTCCCAAGTAGCTGGGATTACAGGCACCCACCACCACTCCTGGATAATTTTTGTATTTTTAGTAGAGATGGGATTTTGCCTTGTTGGCCAGGCTGGTCTTGAACTCCTGACCTCAGGTGATCCATCCACCTCGACCTCCCGAAGTACTGGGATTACAGGTGTGAGCCACCGTGCCTGGCCAGAAAATAATTTATTTTACCTTTTATTACGAGTCCCTTCCTAAAATCTCAAATTTCTAAGAGGGAGCCGGGCATACAAGAAGTATTAAAATTTATACCACTAGGAGGCATTGATGTAGTTATCACTGGAAAATGACAAGCATCTGAGCCCAGATATGCAGAACATGAAATATGGAATTTAGCACTTACTTTACTCATCCTAACTTGTCTATGAACATAAAGACTCAGAAAAAGAGATTAGACAGCTCCCAAAGATGGGTTTGAGCCAGCTCTGTCACACACTATCTGTGCAAGCTTTGCCAGGCCCTTCACCATCATGGGCCTTAGCATCCCCTTGCATGAAGAGAAGGGATTGAACTACATGAGACCTTTCTTTTCTTTCTTTTTTTTTTGAGACAGGGTCCCCACCCTGTGGCCTAGTGCAGTGCAACGGCATGATCATAGCTCACTGCCTCCTCCAACTCCTGGACACAAGTGATCCTCCCACTTCAGCTTCCTGAGTAGCTAGAACTACAGGTGTGTGCCACCATGCCTGTTTAGTTTAGTTTAGTTTTTTGAGATGGAGTCTCACTCTGTTACCCAGGCTGAAGTGTAATGGCACATGTCTAGTTTTTTAAATTTTTGTAGGGATGGGATCTCACTTTGTTGCCCAGGCTGGTCTCAAACTCCTGGGTTCAAGTGATCCTCCTGACTCTGCCTCCCAAAGCATTGGGATTTACAGGCCTGAGCCATGACACCCAATCCCCATAAGCCTTTTCAATGTCAGCCTTCAACTGATCAAAGGACATGACATTATGTTTCAAAATATTGATAACATGCACAAGGAATAAGTGAATAGAAAGGGAGAAAAAGCTCATTAAATCTATCTCCAGGAATAGAGAATATTAGGCCAGGTGCAGTGGCTCACACCTGTAATCCCAAAAATTTGAGAGGCCGAGGCAGGTGGATCTACTAAAATACAAAAAAATAGCCAGGCATGGTGGCATGGGCCTGTAATCCCAGCTACTTGGAAGGTTGTGACTGAGAATTGCTTGAACCTGGGAGGAGGAGGTTGCAGTAAGCCAAGATCATGCCACTGCACTCTACTGGGTGACAGAGTGAGACTCTGTCTCAAAAAAAAAAAAAAAAATAGAGAAGTTTAGCATCATTCCATCATTCTTTGATGGTTTATCACTAGTGTAACAAAGACCAAAAGACCAGAAAGACAGAAAGTGAAAGGAGAGGGAGGGGGACTGCTGCAGGGATTTCTGAACTCCCCAACTCTTTTCTGGCACTTCTATCCTCCCATTCCCAGAACTTAAGCTTCTTCGTTCCCTGGTCAGGAAGCATTTAAAACTGCTTTCAGTAAATTAACAACACTCGGGGTTAGTGAGGATATGAATAGACAGGCATTCTCATGTAGAGTTACCCTAAATTTCCAGCGTAGGCTCTGTACCTCAAGTTTCTCCTAAGGCAAGCTGGTGCAACATGCTCACTACAGGGCCTTGCACATGAAGGGTGTGCAGTAAGATTTGCTGGATGAAGGTAAAAGTGCAGATTACAGAAAAGCATATAAAGAAAGATCCTGGGCTGGGCACGGCAGCTCACATCTATAATTCCAGAGCTTTTGAGAGGCCGAAGTGGGATGATCCCTTGAGCCCAGGAGTTTGAGACCAGCCCAGGCAACAAAGTAAGACCCTGTCTCTATAAAAAATTTAAAAATTAGCCAGGTATGGTGGTGCATGCCTGTAGTCCCAGCTACTGAGAAGGCTAAGGTGGGAAGACTGCCTGAGCCCAGGAGGTCAAGGCTCCAGTGAGCCATGATTGCATAACTGTACTCTAGACTGGGTAACACAGTGAGACCTTGACTCCAAAAAAAGAAAAAAAAAAATGATCTTGCTAATATAAACTGTATAAATTTCTATCTTTATGTGTATATACATAATGTGTATATACATGACAGATGTCTAGATTGAGCGTCAACTAAAATTTTAACTACTAGTACTGCTGATGATTTGATTTAAAAATGTTTTCTTCTCTTGATTAATTTTCTGTATTTGAATTTTTTCCCTTAAAAAGGGCATGTGTCGTTTTAGATTACTAAAATAACTAAAATTAAAAGATTTGTCTATCTGTTAAATAGTTAAATCAAAAGCCTTGAATTATTAAGTAAAATATACTTAAAATACAATAATAAAAATACATTTTTTAAAACGAAGTTTCTCCAAATAAAGTAAAAACTTTATTTTATTTTTATTTTTTTGAGATGGAGTCTCACTCTGTCGCCCAGGCTGGTTGGTGTGCGGTAGTAAGATCTCGGCTCACTGCAACCTCCGTATCCCAGGTTCAAGTGATTCTCCTGCCTCAGCCGCCCAGAGTAGCTGGGACTACAGGTGCGCACCACCATGCCTGGCTAATTTTTATGTTTTTAGTAGAGATGTGTTTTCACCATGTTGGCCAGGCTGGTCTCAAACTCCTGACCTCAAGTGATCCGCCCATCTTGGCCTCCCAAAGTTCTGGGATTACAGGTGTGAGCCACAGCGCTTGGCCAAAATAAAGTAAAAACTTTAATTCTTGGGCTAAATTTGAATATGGAAAAGTCCCCACATTGGAGATATAGTACCAATTCTGTGGGCCTGCAGTTAAGATCAGAATTCACTCTAGCTTTCGAGAAAGAAAGGAAAAGCTTCTTTCATCCTTTACCAGTTTTCTAGCCGATCTAGGCAGATGTTGGGCGGGCCTCCAATGCAGGCAATCTGTTGCCGCCTCTTCCAGTCAGCCAGCTCCTCGTCCGTGAGAGTTTTCTGCACGTACTCCATCGCTGACAAAAGCCCCGCCAGCTCACTCACGATGCTCTGGTTGGAAACCAAAACAAAGTCAGAAAACATTTCCTCAGACCGTCTCTAACCACATTCTTTAGTCAACTCCAGAGCAGGAACTTCTTAGAAACCAAGCAAGTTCTGCCACAAGACGCTGAAATCCCGCAAGTGAGCGAGACACATGGGGGACGTGGTCCGACCGATGCCCTTACTCTCCGCATCTGGTCCAGTGCAGTGAGCATCTGTTCCAGCTGCTGCATCTTCTGCCTGGTCACTGACTGGTTGTTTCCATTCAGATCTTGCATGTCTGCGAAGGAAGAAAAAACTCCTTGACCTGCGGGAATACTCCTGTCCTTAATGACCAGGCTCCTTTGAGCACCCGTAACTCCCTTGCATCCCGCCCGCCTTAAGATCTAAACAGAGTTAAGACAGATGAGTCTTTCAACTCAACAACACAAACTCACTTTCTAGAGATTTTAACATCTCTAATATTCACTTGCCTCCTTGACTCTTGAGGGTTTTATAGTTGAAATCAAAGTCATCCTGGAGATTCTCCACCACTTTCATTTTCTGTTCTAGATCCTGTTTAAAATAAGCAAACAAAAAAACAGAAGTAAAAAAAGATTTCCTTGGGAACAGAAAAAATAAAGTTTCTGAGGAGAATTCAAATGAAGCCAAAACCTCAAAAAAGATACATGCAGGACCTGCAGGCAGTATCCCCAAGAGAAGGCTCCCTGGTGGCCAAGCGCAGTGGCTCACACCTGTAATCCCAGCACTTTGAGAGGCTGAGTTGGGAGGATCACTTGAGCCCAGGAGTTCGAGATCAGCCTGGGCAACACAGGGAGACCCCCATCTCTACAAATTTTTTTTTTTAATTGGCTGGGCGTGGTGGTGCACGCCTGTGGTCCCGGCTACTTGGGAGGATGAGGTGGGAGGATGGCTTGGGCCTGAGAGGTCGAGGCTGCAGTGAGCTGTGATCATGCCACTGCAGCCCAGCATGAGTGGCAGAGCAAGACCCTGTCTCAAAAAAAAAAAAAAAAAAAAAAAATTAATAAAAGCTCCCTGCCCGAGGCTTGTAACTTGCATCACCTGCACTCTCTTCCGGACATCCTGAAGGTGCTGTTCCAGCATCTGCTGCTTCTCCGTCACCACAGCTGCTGTGGGGTGGTTGGCCTGGCCCCCTTGCTGCCAAAAAGGAGGTCAATGCACATGTGAACACAGAAATATGGGGAGAGGAATACCTCTATCCAGCTTCCATCCCACCCTAATTACCCTTCTTGTTTGGCTTGAGAAGCTGCTGCCATCACGAGAGGAAGGGAAACAGAGGCAGTGGTGCTGTCACTACACAGGTGACACTACACAGGTCATACCATAAATCCCCTCTATGGCACTAAGAGACCACATGTTCAGCTAAGACATGGTATATGCCTTCGAAAAGCTCATGGGCAAGTATGTCAAAAAATTCAAAACAATTTATGACAGCAGATGTTGGATGTCTACTTAAACGTGGTGTCCAGTATATTTCTGAGGTATAATAAAAAAAGGTCCTGCCCTAGGGATGAAATTCCATATCAAAAGATATTATCTCAGGGAGAAGGGGAGGCTGGTACCTTGGAAAAGGTCAAATAGCACATGGAAAAAGAAAAAGAAGAAAGAAGGCTGGATGTAGCAGCTCACACCTATAATCTCAGCACTTGGGAAGGCTGAAGTGGGAGGACTGCTTGAGGCCAGGAGTTCAAAACTAGCCTAGTCAACATAGTGAGGCCCCATCTCGAATGAATAAGTGAATGAATGAATGAAAGAAATAACAAAAAATAAATAGCATATGAAATAAAAATTACAGGTTTGTGCCAGGCACGGTGGCTCATGCCTGTAATCCCAGCATTTTGGGAGGCTAAGGCGGGCAGATTACCTGAGGTCAGGAGTTTGAGACCAGCCTGACCGACACGGAGAAACCCCACCTCTACTAAAAATACAAAGTTAGCTGAGCTTGGTGGTGCATGCCTGTAATCCCAGCTACTCAGGAGGCTAAGGCAGGAGAATCACCTGAACCTGGGAGGCGGAGGTTGTGGTGAGCCAAGACTGCACCACTGCACTCCAGCCTGAGCAACAAGAGTGAAACTCCATCTAAAAAAAAAAAAAAAAAAATTACAGGCTTGGGCTGGGCATGGTAGCTCCCACCTATAATCCTAGCACTTTGGGAAACCAAGGCAGGAGGATCACTTGAGGCTGGGAGTTTGAGACCGGCCCAGGGAACATAGAGAGAGACCTCATCTTAACCAAAAAAAAAAAAAAAAAAATTTTTTTTTTAACTAGCTGGGCGTGGTGGCATATACCTGTAGTTCTAGCTACTTGGGAGGCTGAGGTGGGAGGATCATTTAAGTCCTGAAGTTTGAGGCTATACTACAGCCAGTTTTATGGGCAACCATTCTCTTCCTTTCCCATGGTCCCTATCCAAGCCCACAGAATACAAACTTCTTAGAAGTTTTGGGAAGGTGACCGATGCCCCTACTTCTTCTTCCCACAGTGACAGTGACTCATCTGATTGGTAAGATGGAGAGAAAGACTCTATGCACACATAGATCTTCAAAGAACCCAGCACCTAAGCTGGTGCCTCCCTCTTCTCACTCTTGCCTTCCTAGAGCCCACCACAAGCAAGAGCAGCAGCCTGGTTTCTAGAAGCAGGTCTAGAGAGCTATCCCTCTGCCTTCAGTGAGTGTTGGTCTATGGTGGCTGAAGCTCCATATGGATGGTGGGGGTGGGGTGGGGGTGCTGCTCTGCACACCCAGTCTCTCCACCCCAAGATCTAACTCAGGGCACAGGCATTGGAAAGCCCCTATGGTTACCAGCTCAAGCCACACTTTCCATTCTAGTTTTACCAACAATACAGCTGATGTTTTAACCTTCATTCCACTCTCATGTCTATTTCTCAAGTAGGACTACACTTAAAGGGGGAAAACATGTGATTAATGATCACCCACAGAAACCCATCTCTAATACCTTCGTAAAAAACTTTATTGGCTCCCCACTGCTTCCAGCTATAAACATCTCAGGCCAACACAGAAAGCTTTCACACAATTGATTACTTAAACTTTCCCTTCCTGTGCCTCGGTCGCCCCAAACTCCCCACTCTTCCCTGGGAGGTGGAGGTTGTGGTGAGACCCCACACCCTAACTACCCTTCTTGTTTGGCTTGCGACGCTGCTGCCATCACGAGAGGAAGGGAAACAGAGGCAGTGGTGCTGTCACTACACAGGTGACAACATTGCATGCAGTGTGTTTCCACACTCCCTCTCCACCCGCTATCCACTCAGCCTGGCCTGGGCTTCAGCCCAAACAGATCTGAACTCATTCACCTTCAAATTCAGTTCAAATGTTTCTTTTCCTGCGAAATCTTATTCAACTTCCTTAGACAAAATGACACACATCCTCTTCTGTGTTTTTCTCACTTTGAGTGTTTGTGTACTTATAATCCCAACTAGCCTGACAGCCCCTGGTAGCAGGGATTACATCCATTCTTCTATCTTTAACCCATTCTAGACACTTAAGAGCACGCCAGGTAATTTAAACAGAAAAAATAGCAGTGAGGCCTGGGTTGAGGCCACAAATATCCAACTTATAGCTTTATATCAGGGGTTGCAAACTTTTTCTCTAAGGGACAGAGGGTAAATATTTTTGGCTTCCTGGGTCATACAGTCCCTGCCACAAATAGCCCTGCCAGTGCAGCACAAAAGCAGCCACAGATAATGCATAAATAAATGAGTGTGGCTGGGTTCCGAAAAAACCTCATTTACAAAAACAAGCAGCAGGCTGGATTTGGGCCACGCTCACAGTTTGCAGACCCCTAATCCATATGATTGAAAACATCCTTGGGATACCTTTGGCTTTCCTACCTCCCATGGTAAGTTGGAGCCTCTATCCAAATTGACTTAAACCACTTATTTTTATCTTGTGGAGCAGGATAAAATACAAAGGTTTTCCGCAACAGAAAATCCTAGTGCTGCCTGGGCAAGTGCCTGTGTGCTAACCTCTTGGGCTGCAGGGCAATGCACAGTAAGTGTTATCTACCACCTCACTCACACCTGAGCATATCAGTTTTCTGCTTAAAATTCCTTACTGGGGCCGGGCACAGTGGCTCATGCCTGTAATCCCAGCACTTTGGGAGGCCGAGGAGGCCGGATCACCTGAGGTCAGGAGTTCGAGACCAGCCTGGCCAACATGGTGAAACCCCGTCTCTACTAAAAATACAAAAAATTAGCCCAGTGTGGTGGCTAATGCCTGTAATCCCAGCTACTTGGGAAGCCGAGACATGAGAATCGCTTGAACCTGGGAGGCAGAGGTTGCAGTGAGCCGAAATCGCGCCACTGCACTCCAGCCTGCGTAACAGAGTGAGACTCTGTCTCAAAAGAAAAAAAAAATTATTCACTGGGTCCCCATTTCCTACAGTAATGGTGATGATAGTGATGTCAGCAGCAGCAGAAAGCAGTTAAATTATTTCGCATTTATGTGTCAGATACTGTTCTAAGGATTTTACATGTATGAATTAATTCCATGAAGAAGGTATTATTATCACTCCCATTGGAGGAACAGAGAGTAAAAATTGTTTACTTAAGGTTACAGAGCAAGGGGCAGGGCTGTGGGTTCAAATCGAAGCAGTTGGCCCCTTGTGGTAAACTGCTCTTCCAGGGCCCCACTGTTAGGCATGACTAATTAAAACATCATATGGCCTTGACTAGCTCATCTTCCCCGACCCAATCAGATGCTGAACTTTCTACACTTCTCCCAAGAAGACACATGTTTCTGTTTCTCTCTTTGAACGTGATCTTCTTTCTGCCTGGAGAGCTCTTTCTCATCAGTTGATGAGCCCAGGAGTTCAACACCAGCCTGGGAAACATGGCAAGAGCCCATCTCTACCAAAAAAAAAAAAATTAGCTGGGCATGGTGGCAAGTGCCTATAGTCCCAGCTACTCATAAGGCTGAGGCAGGAAGATCACTAGGGCCCAGGTGGTTGACGCTGCAGTGAGCTGTGATCACACCACTGCACTCCAGCCTAGGTGACAGAGTGAGACTGTCTCAAAAAAAAAAAAACAAAAGGTTACAATGGTAAATTTGAAATGTTATGTGGATTTCACCACAATTTTTTAAAAAGCAGGGGGTCAGGGAGAAAAAGAAAAAATGTCCCTGATTATAGGATATTAAAGAAGGTAAAACCCCTCACAGAAAGTAAAAAAGTCTCCTATGACCAACTACTTTAATGATTTAGTATATATGTTTCCAGATATTTTCCCATACATGCCAATAGTATATGCAAATTGCATACATTTAGTTTTACTACTATGAATCAGATCTTTACTTTCTTTTTTTTTTTTTTTTTTTCAGACAGAGTCTCACTCAGTCGCCCAGGCTGGAGTGCAGTGGTGCGATCTTGGTTCACTGCAACCTCCGCCTTCCAGGTTCAAGCGATTCTCCTGCCTCAGCTTCCCAAGTAGCTGGGACTACAGGCGCACACCACCATGCCCAGCTAATTTTTGTATTTTTTGTAGAGATGGGGTTTCATCATGTTGGCCAGGATGGTCTCAATCTCTTGACCTCGTGATCCGCCCACCTCGGCCTCCCAAAGTGCTGGGATTACAGGCGTGAGACATCGTGCCTGGCCCAGATCTTTACTTTCATTACATCTTCTAACAGGTTACTGCTGCTACTGAATAGGGGAACCGCAGATTCTAAAAATATTTATCTTGTATACAATGGCCTTCCTAAACCTTGCTAGTTCCAATTGTCATTGTTAGTTTTGTTTCTCTTGGATCTTCGAGGAAGACCTATCTATCTGTAAATAATAAGAGTTCTGTCCCTTGCTTTCCAATATTTGTACCCTCATTTCTTTTTCTTTTTGCATAGGCTGGATCCCGCAGAAAAGTATCAATGGTAAAAGACATCCTTATCGTTTGCTGTTTTTACTGAGAATACTTTAGTGTTTCACCACTGTGCATCATGCTCCCTTTGGTTTCTGATAAATATTCTTTCTTTTGTTTAGAAAGATCCTTAATTAAGCCGGGTGCGGTTGCTCACGCCTGTAATCCCAGCACTTTGGGAGGCCGAGGCGGGCAGATCACGAGGTCAAGAGATCGAGACCATCCTGGCTAACACGGTGAAACCCCATCTCTACTAAAAATACAAAAAATTAGCTGGGTGTGGGGATGCGCGCCTGTAGTCCCAGCTACTTGGGAGGCTGGGGCAGGGGAATCGCTTGAACCTCGGAGGCAGAAGTTGCAGTGAGCCGAGATCACACCACTGCACTCCAGCCTGGCAACAGAGCAAGACTCCGTCTCAAAAAAAAAAAAAAAAAGGAAAAAAGGCCGGGCATGGTGGCTCATGCCTATAATCCCAGCACTTTGGGAGGCTGTGGCGGGTGGATCATCCTGCCTAACAAGGTGAAACCCCATCTCTACTTAAAAAAAATGCCAAAAATTAGCCGGGCATGGTGGCACACACCTGTAGTCCCAGCTACTCAGGAGGCTGAGGCAAGAGAATCACTTGAACCTGGGAGTCGGAGGTTGCAGTGAGCCAAGATGGCGCCACTGCACTCCAGCCTGGACGACAGAGAGAGACTCTGTCTCAAAAAAAAAAAAAAAAGAGATGAGGTCTCGCTATGTTGCCCCAGCTGGTCTCAAACTCCTGAGGCTCAGACAATCTGCCCGTCTCAGCCCCCCAAGGTACTGGGATTACAGGCGTGAGCCACTACACCTGGCTGTTTCTTAGGTTTTGATATGAGGATTTTTCCAGCCTCATAAAATAAGCTGAAAACATCTCCTGTTTTCCTATACTTTGGAAAAGTTTGAATGATATCATACAGAATAATCTGTACTATGAAAGTTTGTCAGAACAGGCCGGGCACGGTGGCTCACGCCTGTAATCCCAGCACTTTGGGAGGCCGAGGCAGGTGGATCACCTGAGGTCAAGGAGTTCAAGACCAGCCTGACCAACATGAAGAAACCCCGTCTCTACTAAAAATACAAAATTAGCTGGGAGTGGTGGCACACGCCTATAATCCCAGCTACTCGTGAGGCTGAGGCAGAAGAATCACTTGAACCCTGGAGGTGGAGGTTGCAGTGAGCCAAGATTGTGCCATTGCACTCTAGCCTGGGTAACAAGAGCAAAACTCTGTCTCAAAAAAAAAAAAAAAAAAAAAAAAAAGAAAGAAAGTTTGTCAGAACAAAACTTTTAAACTATTAGGTCTGTTGGATTTTTTTGGTGGAACTTTCTTTTTTTTAGAGTTTTTCAATGTATTTTGGGGGGTGGAACTTTCTTTTTTTTAGAGTTTTTCAATGTATTTTTATGATTATTGATCTATTTAATTTCTTTTCCTTCTTTTTTAGTAGATCTAATAATTTATCTTATTATAAAGTTGTTTGATTTTCCATTCCTCCCAGACCAGGGATTTGTTTTGTCTCAGGTCTCACCTGGGCCGCAGTGGCTGCAGTCTGTAGGAGGCGTGATTCTTCCCACAGGCACCGGGCCACAATCCGGGCAATCTCCATTGGCTTCTCAAGATACCTGCTCTATAAGTAGGAGAGAAAGAGAGTGAAAATCAGCAGCAGACCATGGAGATGTGGACTGAACTGTGGCACCTTAAAACTAATGTATTCATCAAGGAAAGCATTTACTCTAGGAAACAACGGAACAAAGGCTTCAGAGCCTGGGTGAAGGCTCTCTGTCGCGGCGTCGAACGAGAGGTCGTTACTATTTCTGTAACAGAAGGTACATTAGCCTGAGTCTTTTTTTTTTTGGAGACTGGCTCTCGCTCTGTCCGCTAGGCTGGAGTGCAGTGGCGCAATCACGGCTTATTGCAGCTTTGACCTCCCTGGCTCAAGCAATTTTCTCACCTCAGCCTTCTGAGTAGCTGGGACTACAGGTGCATGCCACCACAGCCAGCTAGTTTTTTAAAAAATTTCTGTAGAGATGGTGTCTTGTTATGCTGCCCAAGCTGGTCTCAAAACTCCCAGGCTCAAGCAATCCTCCCACCTCAACCTCCTAAGGTGTTGGGATTACAGGCGTGAGCCACCATGCCTGGCCTTGTCTGAGTCTTTACACAGTATGCTATCCTGGTCTTGCAGGGAAGCTACTGACTTAGTCAAGCAGTATCCCATTATGGTCAAACCTTTAACATGTAACAGTGAGAATCATCTTCCTATCAGTGGACCGGGTTAACATGGTAACGTGTATGATTAACATACAATCACTTTATTACTTCAACTATGACGAGAGAAGTGATTCTCAGGTAATGATGCTCACGGGTAAGCATACAGAGCTTTGAGAAAGGGCTAATTACTTCTCCTGTGATTGAAAATACAAGATAGATTCTCATTACTTAGCCAAATGAGAAAAGAAATGCTTCCGGGAAAGAATGCTAACACCCGACTCTACGGGTCCTGTTTCTCCTTGTCCTCAGTTTCTCATCATACCTGAAGAAACTGCTTGATTCTTCGTAGATTGTGCTGATAGAGAACATTCGACTCTTGCAGGAAGCGGCTATACTGCTGGTCAATCTCTCCCAGGAGATTATGAAACACCAAAGTGGCATGTGATTCTTTGCTGGCCGCATATGCCCTAGGAAAAGGAAGAATGATAAAGAATGGCTCTGAAGCCGACGCATACACACAAACACAGAAATCACCATCAAGAAACAGGAAAAAAAAAAAAAAACAAAGCAAACCTGATGCTATAACCCATTCATCATTTTAGATTCTTCTTGCTCAGCAATAAAATGCCATCAATTTAATAATTATTAATGATTATTCCAGGCCAGGCACGGTGGCTTACGCCTGTAATCCCAGCACTTTGGGAGGCCGAGGCGGGTGGATCACCTGAGATCAGGAGGTCCAAACCAAACTGGCCAACGTGGTGAAACTCTGTCTCTACTAAAAACAAAAAATTAGCCGGGTGTGGTGGTGGGCACCTGTAATCCCAGCTACTCAGGAGGCTGAGGCAGGAGAATCGCTTGAACCCAAGAGGCAGAGATGCAGTGAGCCGAGATCGCACCACTGCACTCCAGCCTGAGCTACAGCCAGACTCCGTTTCAAAAAAAAAAAACCCACAAAACAAAAACAAATTATTCCAGATATTATTACCCACTCTCATAATCTGTTGTATTTGTAAAATATTTGAACAAAGTAGACAGATACACTGTTTTGCTTTAAACTCTCAATTAACTCTGGTCAGATTTATTAGTACAAATAAGTAATCCCAGGCTGGGATGGCCTATCTCCAACATCTGTGAATCACCTTCTGGCCCTTCACCAAATCAGAGTACGCATTCTGGAAAAACCAGGTCATAGCCGGGCGCGGTGGCTCACGCCTGTAATCCCAGCACTTTGGGAGGCCGAGGCGGGCGGATCACGAGGTCAGGAGATCGAGACCATCCTGGCTAACACGGTGAAACCCCGTCTCTACTAAAAATACAAAAAACTGGCCGGGCGAGGTGGCAGGCGCCTGTAGTCCCAGCTACAAGGGAGGCTGAGGCAGGAGAATGGCGTGAACCCCGGGGGGCGGAGCCTGCAGTGAGCTGAGATCGCGCCACTGCACTCCAGCCTGGGTGAAAGAGCAAGACTCCGTCTCCAAAAAAAAAAAAAAAAAAACCAGGTCATATTAACACTGGCCTGAATTAAACCAAAATCAGTAGGTGAGCCTGAGCATATTAAAGTGAAGGAAATAGTTGCTGGACGTCTGTGCCATTATCTCCTCTATGAATGGAATCTATTTCCCTTATCCTGTGATCTAGTTTGGATCTACATCTCTGCCCAAATCTCATACTGAAATGTAACCCCCACTGTTGGAGGTGGGTCCTGGTGGAAGGTGACTGGATCATGGCGGTGAGTTTCTCATGAATGGTTTAACACCATCCCTGTTGATACTGTCCTCGAGACAGTGAGTTCTTGTCAGATCTGACCTTTTAAAAGTGTGTGGCGCCTCCCTCTTACTCTCTTGCTCTTGCTCTGGCCATGTGACCTGCCTGCTCCCCCTCTGCCTTCCGCCATGATTGGAAGCTTGCTGAGGCCTCCCCGGCAGCGGATGCTGCTATGCTTCCTAAACAGCCTGCAGAACTATGAGCCGATTAAACCTCTTTTCTTATAAATTACCCAGTCTCTGGCCGGGCGCGGTGGCTCAAGCCTGTAATCCCAGCACTTTGGGAGGCCGAGGCGGGCGGATCACGAGGTCAGGAGATCGAGACCATCCTGGCTAACACGGTGAAACCCTGTCTCTACTAAAAATACAAAAAATTAGCCGGGCGTGTTGGCGGGCGCCTGTAGTCCCAGCTCCTCAGGAGGCTGAGGCAGGAGAATGGCCTGAACCCGGGAGGCGGAGCTTGCAGTGAGCCGAGATCGCGGCACTGCACTCCAGCCTGGGTGACACAGCAAGACTCCGTCTCAAAAAAAAAAAAAAAAGACTATAAATTACCCAGTCTCAGGTATTTCTTTATAGCAAATCGAGAACAGACTAATACACCCCTGTGTCTCCTTCCTTTAACTAAAGGGGAATTACAAGTATCAACCCAAAGTTCTAGCTAAGACAGAATTCATATTCAGAGAAAAAATATGTCTACCCGCATCGCTGGATTATCAGAATATATAGAGGATCTGCCCAAGTAAATGAGGTCCAAATCAACCTTCAAGACATCCACCACCATACAGGCGGTTTCAATGTGTCAAAGACAGTTGCCCACATGCCCTTCTAATATAAAAAAGGCTTTACAAGACCAAAGGGTGCCACTTTATCTCCTGATCTCATTTTCCCCATCACCTGTACCCATACATTTTTTAATGAAACAGCAAAGCATGACATTAAGAGTTCATGTCTCTTGACTCAAATCGAAACCTAACAATTTGGAGAGTCTCTTAAGAAGGACTTACCAATCTTGACTCTCAATCCAAGGGGCCAGAAACTGCCGCAGCTCCATTGGGAAGCTGTCACTGTAGAGCTGATGGAGCTGCTCCAAGTACCGTGTGTCAAGCTGCTGTAGCTGATTCCATTGGGCCATCCTGCTAAAATCAGGGGTCCCAACTGTAAACCAAAGTGTGCATATGGTCACCACAAGTCCCAGTAGGGGTAAACAATCTAGAAGTAGCCATTGCCCAACACAGGTGTCAGGTCCGTGACTAGGGATAAAGATGCTCTGGGGAGGACCCTACTTCTTTCTCCTAGTTTATTTTATTTTTAAAAAATAGAGATGGGGTCTCTATTTTTTGCCTGTTGCCCAGGGTGGCCTTGAACTCCTGGACTCAAGTGATCCTCCCACCTTGGCCTCCCAAAGTGCTGAGATTACAGGCATTAAGCCAACACACCCAGCCTGTTTCTCCCAGTTTAGAACAATACAAACACATTCACAATCCCCACCTTGGGATAATCACAGCTCTTTTATTTTTATTATTTTTTAAAGACAGAGTCTTGCTCTGTGGCCCAGGCTAGAGTGCAATGGCATGATCATGGGCTCAAGAGATCCTCCCACCTCAGCCTCCCGAGGAGCTGGGACTATAGGCACACTCATTTTTCAAAAAATGTTTTGTAAGACAAACAAAACATGCCCAGGCTGGTCTTGAACTCCTGGGCTCAAGTCATCCTCCTGCCTCAGCTACCCAAAGTGCTGGGATTACATATGTGAGCCACCCCATCTGGCCACACATCTCTTTTACACTGGGATGACAAGTGGCTATTATGCCAGGTTCTAGAATCCATTATCTACCAGAGGTGTGTGAAATTAAAAAATTACTTAACTCCCAGATTTCTATTCCCTTATCTATAAAATAGAGATAATAATTCCCACTCCTCAGGGGTATTGAGATATTCCTATAGCATCCAGTTCAGTGCATGGCACATGACAGATGCCCAACAAATGTCAGTTCCTTTCTTTCTACTCCACAGCCCTTTTAGTTATACACAGTAAACCTGTACTGTGACCAAAATGTAGAAATTGGATGTTTGGGGTGGGGGAACAGAGAGCTAATTCCAAGACTACAGGTTTAAAATTATAAATGAGGATCCAGGAAGATCTGCCTGAGATTCTCCTACTCAACAAATAGTAACTATTTTAAAAATTGCTTAGTGTGGGACAACAGAGGAGGAAAGAAAAATGCCAGGCATAAAAGTTGTCCCAGGTTCAGGGATATCCCAGTGAAAAGCTCTGGTATGAGAAACCCAGCCAGCTAATTACCTGTAATCCTCTTTCTGAATAGTATGGGTCATGGAAATACCAATAGAGGCCAAGTCGTTTTAAGAAGTTCTAAAATTAGGCCAGGCGCAGTGGCTTACGCCTGTAATCCCAGCACTTTGGGAGGCCAAGGCGGGCAGATCACCTGAGGTTGGGAGTTCGAGACCAGCCTGACCAACTTGGAGAAACCCTGTCTCTACTAAAAACACAAAATTAGCCAGGCGTGGTGGCGCATGCCTGTAATTACAGATACTCAAGAGGTTGAGGCAGGAGAATTGCTTGAACCCGGAAGGCGGAGGTTGAGGTGAGCTGAGATCGCGCCACTGCATTCCAGTCTGGGCCACAAGAGCAAAACTCTGTCTCAAAAAATTTAAAAAAATAAAATAAAATAAGGAGAAGTTCTAAAAAATAATTACAAGTCAGAGCCAAAGATGAAGGTATGTACAGACCAAGGTCCAATGAGATGGTTCTCTGGGATAGTGAGAACATTTAATGAGAGACTGAACACACGCAAACATACTAGAGTTCTTGATTTTCAGAGAAGGCACGAAGAAGCACCTAGTTAGCACTGGCTCTTTCATAAAAATGACTGAGCAAACTGGCAATAAAACCAGCAGGTCTTCTGTTCTCAAGGCAGCAAATGTAATGGAATGAAAGGTGTGATCATGGAACCTCTAACTCCTGCAACCTCTAACTGCTGGGCTCAGGCAATCCTCCTACCTCAGCCTCCCAAGCAGCTGGGAGTACAGGCAGCATTGCTGCACCTGGCTAATTTTTTTTTTTAATTTTTTGTAGAGACAGGGTCTCACTGTGTTGCCCAGGCTGGTCTCGAACTCCTGGGCTTAAGCAATCCCCCTGCCTCAACCTCCCAAAGTGCTGGGATTACAGGCGTGAGCCACCACGCCTGGCCTGGGATCAGGTTTTCTGACAGAACCTGAGAGGGCTGCACTTCTCCCTTCCTCTTCGGGAGACAGACTCAGAATACCCCTCTTGCTACTGTGAAGATGGCTGGTGGAGCTCTCAAGCATATATTCAGGGAAGTGCAGGTAGTACCTCCCATCAGTCTTTACATTGAATAATCAATAATCTAAGGTAGCAGCATCCAACAGAAATAGAATACAAGCCACATATGCATTTTAAATTTTCTGGTAGCCATACTTAAAAAGTTGAAAGAGGCTGGGTGTAGTGGTTCATGCCTGTAATCCCAGCACTTTGGGAGGCCAAGGCGGGCGGATCATGAGGTCAGGAGATCGAGACCATCCTGGCCAATATGGTGAAATCCCGTCTCTAATAAAAATACAAAAATCAGACGGGTGTGGTGGCGCATGCCTTTAATCCCAGCTACTAGGGAGGCTGAGGCAGGAGAATCGCTTGAACCCGAGAGGTGGAGGTTGCGATGAGCCAAGATCGTGCCACTGCACTCCAGCCTGATGACATAGCGAGACTCCGTCTCAAAAAAAAAATAAAAGAAACAGGTGAAATTAATTTTAATGTATTTTATTTAATATATCCAAAACGTTATTTCAACATATGATCATACAAAACATATTATTTATTTATTTATTTATTTATTTATTTTTTGGAGACAGGCACTCTGTCACCCAGGCTGGAGTGCAGTGGCTCAATCACAGCTCACTGTAGCCTCAACTTCCCGGCTCAAACGATCCTCTCACCTCAGCCTCCACTAAGTTCTAACTACATTACTTCATATCTACAGATGCACACCACATTTGGCTACTTATTTTTGTAGAGACGGGGTCCCACTATGTTGCCCAGGCTGGTCTCGAACTCCTAGACTCATGCATCTCAGCCTCCCAATGTGCTGAGAGTATAGGCTTGAGCCACCATGTCCAGCCCACAAAAATTATTAATGAGATACTTTACACTGTTTTTTTTGCTACCAAGTTTTCTAATCTCCTGTGTACTTTACACGTGCAGCACAGCTCCAAGGTATTTTCCCTCCTCATGTATCAAGGGCTTAAATTCCACTGGTGAAAAAGCTCAGTAAAGCAAATAGAGAGAATGTCAGAATAAGGTATTTGCCCCAATTAGGCCAATATGCTTCTATAAATTAACTAAATATTCCAACAATGTTACTTTTTTGTTGTTGTTTTTGAGATGGAGTTGCCTAGGCTGGAGTGCAGTGGTGCAATCTCAACTCACTGCAACCTCCGTCTCCCGGGTTCAAGTGATTTTCCTGCCTCAGCCTCCCAAGTAGCTGGGATTATAGGCATGCACCACCACACCCAGCTAATTTTTTTTTTTGTATTTTTAGTAAAGACAGGGTTTCACCATGTTGCCTAGGCTGGTCTCGAACTCTTATCAGTTCGAGACCAGTCTGGCCAACACAGTGAGATCCTGCTTATAATTAATTAATTTAAAAATGTAGGCTGGACACGGTGGCGCACATCTGTAATCCCAGAACTTTGGGAAGCCGAGGCAGGTGGATCACGAGGTCAGGAGTTCAAGACCAGCGTGGCCAACATAGCGAAACCACGTCTCTACTAAAAATACAAAAATTAGCCGGGCATGGTGGTGGCCACCTGTAATCCCAGCTACTTGGGAGGCTGAGGCAGGAGAATTACTTGAACCCGGGAGGCAGAGGTTGTAGTGGGCTGAGATCGCACCACTGCACTCCAGCCTGGGCAATAGAGCAAGACTCCGTCTCAAAAAAAAAAAAAAAAAAAGCAATATTACTTGCCACCTTCCACCCTAAGATTCACCTGCCACAGGACAGATGCTGCCTCGGCAGTGGTACAGGTACACTAAGAACTAGCCGGAGTAAAAGCAGTGGCTGACGTGCATGCTATATGCTGAAGCATTGCAACCATGGCATGTACTGATTGCCCTCCATAAGAAGTCAAAGGCCATTAGATCTCTCTTACAATATTTGCATTAGGGCCAAGTTAAAATCTGCCTCACATGGAGGTTGCAGTGAGCCAAGATTGTGCCTCTGCACTCCAGCCTGGGTGACAGAGTGAGACTCCGTCTCAAAAAAAAAAAAAAAATCTACCTTATAGACTAATAAAAGCATCATGACTTGACTTATGCTATGCAAGAACTGACGTGCATACAAAGAAATCTGCATAATGTGCCAATTTATGTAGATTCTATTGCATACAAATTTACTGAAACTCTAAACCTACACAGTCCACTATGGAGTCACTAGCCACATGTGGCTACTGAGCACTTGAAATGTGGCTGCTTCAAACTGAAATATGCTATCAATATAAAATACACACTGGATTTTGAGGACTTAGTGAAAAACAAAAGAATGTAAAGTATCTTGTTCATGTTGAAATGATAATATTTTAGATATATTGGGTTAAATAAAATATATTATTAAAATTAACTTCACCCATTTCTTTTCACTTCTTTTAATATGGCTACTAGAAAACTTAACACTGGTAGGGCATGGTGGCTCATGCCTATAATCCCAGCACTTAGGGAGGCCGAGGCATGAGGATCACCCGAGGTCAGGAGTTTGAGACCAGACTGGCCAACGTGGCAAAGCTCCATCTCTACTAAAAATACAAAAATTAGCTGGGTGTGGTGACACATGCCTGTAGTCCCAGCTACTCAGGAGGCTGAGGCAGGAGAATTGCTTGAACCCGGGAGGCAGAGGTTGCAGTGGGCCGAGATTGTGCCATTGCACTCCAGCCTGGGCAACAGAGTGAGACTCTGTCTCAAAAAAAAAAAAGAAAAGGCACCAGGGCACCAAGAATGACTGATTTTATGTTTTACTTCTTAGTCTAATCACCATAGGTAATATTTTAATAGCTATTCTACGTGGGAAAAAAAAAGTATAACTTAAAGCCAAAGACCAGGTAGTATTTTCAAGGAGATAATATGCAAATACTTCCATAGTCTTATCCTTATAGGCTGCTTAACTACAAACCATATTTAATTAACAGCAGTCACAGGAGATGACTAGCCAGAGTGTCTAGGAAAAGCACTGCCAAGCAGCTTTACTGTAACTGTTTTACTGGGAAAGACCTCAAAGAGCCCATGTTATTTCACAATTTCAATTTTGGTTTTTCAAATTACAAGTTAATCTAAAGAACTCCACTAAGTTCTAACTACATTACTTCATATCTACGGAATAATTCTAAGCCTGTGGGTTTTTAAAAAAATTTTATTAGATGTTCTAGAATTGGGCAACACTTCATTCAATGCCATAGAGTGAATGTTCTCCCCCAAGCCTGTGATTTAATAACTACTTCACTGAGCCCCAGAACACACAAAGTTATCTGAGGAACAACTTGAGTGCCAAGTACCATTCTGGGTGCACAAGAGAGAAGACAATTCATTACTCCATATAGGCTGCCTTAGGACATTATATAGGGCTCAATTCAAAGGATTTACTCGGGTTAAGTCAGCAGATAGTAGATGCTACTGTACAAAGGCAAGGTGGGTGTAATCCTGTTTTCTATAACTGAAGAGAAAAGAAAAAAATGAAACAGCAAGTCATCAAAGACTTTTTGGACTTTTCAAAACAGGAATTTCTCAGCCCCTTGGGGATAACCTACCAATAGCAAGTCATAAAACAAACAACTATTGTCTAATGGGGAACTTATTACTGTAAAGATGACTGAAAAAGTCTGTCCAAAGTTACAGTTCTCATTTATATACTTGAATCTAATGAAACCAAAAGATAATGCAGTCAAGACCACTTACAAAAGGGATTTACTACACAGCTTCATAAAACTTTTTAAAATTAAGACTTGTACTTCACATCCATGCACTAGCGGATTTACAACGAGGGTGAGGGAAGGTGGAAAGAGAGATGAAAATCTGGCTCATACAATAATCCAGAACAGAAAGTGATCTAAAGATAATTTCTGTTCCACTTTGCAATGTGTCATGACATTTTCCTTTGGGTACCACCTATACTTTTATTATAAATACATACATTTTAAATAGAGCATACCTGTGTTTTATCTGCTGCCTACACTAACCTCTTCTTTGCCGTCAGGAAAGGCCCAGTGATCAAGCCAACCAAAGTACAAAGTAACACAGAAGATTTCTTGCACTGAATTCTATAGGAACCAGTCCTTTTAAGAGATATGTTCGAAAGATTATAAAATAATGTTCACTGTGGAAAATTTAGAAAAATATAAAAAAGAAAATAAAAGATAAAAACATCCATATCCCACCGTCCCACTATCCAGAACAAAAACTGACATGTTGCCAGGTGTAGTGGCCTGTGACCCCAGCACTTTGGGAGGCTGAGAGGGGAGGATTACTTGAGGCCAGGAAGTCAAGGCTGCAGTGAGCTGTGATTGCACCACTGTACTCCAGCTTGGGTGACACAGCGAGATCCTGTCTCTGAAAAAAAAAAATTGACATGTTGATGTAATTCCTTTAAATCTATTTCAGAATGTGTGTGTGTGTGTGTATATATATATATTTTTTTTACATTAGAGTCATAGCATTAATACAGCTGCATATTCTTTTAAAGTTTATTGTGTAGTAAACATTTTTCTATGAAAAGAGTATTGTGTTTGTTTGTTTGTTTGTAAATAGAGCGGAGGTCTCGTTATGCTGCCCAAGCTGGTCTCAAACTCCTGGTCTCAAGCAACCCTCCTGTTTTGGCCTCCCAAAGTGCTGGGATTACAGGCATGAGCCACAGTACCTGGCCTGAAAGGAGATATTTTGTTGTTGTTGTTGTCATTGTTTGAGACAGAATCTCACTCTGTTGCCCAGGCTAGAGTGCAGTGGCACCATCTCAGCTCACTGCAACCTCCATCTCCTGAGTTCAAGTGATTCTCATGCCTCAGCCTCTGGAGTAGCTGGGATTAGAGGCGTGCACCACCATATCTGGCTAATTTTTGTATTTTTAGTAGAGACGGCGCTTCACCATGTTGGCCAGGCTTCTCTCAAACTCCTGACCTCAGGTGATCTGCCTGCCTCAGCCTCCCAAAGTGCTGGGATTACAGGTTTGAGCCACTGCACCTGGCCTGAAAAGAAACTTTTATTTAAAGCACACAAAAGAACTATTTTGTTTCTATTAGTGTTTTCAATACAACCCTGCTAATCCCACTGAGGGCCACATAATTTATTTAGATTTGCAAACCCCAATTTATTTGTTCTCACCATACCACGTTCTAAAAATAATCTGAAGCATCTGCAAGTAGATTAGGAAGGAAAAAAAAATGAGAAAAGTAAGAGAAAGCAATTCATGCTAGAGAAAAACATTCAATCTTCATAAAATTTTCACCATAGGATAAACAGCATAATGGATGACAGAGAGTCCACATTAAAATACTGTAGGCCAGGTGCGGTGGCTCACGATTGTAATCCTTGGGAGGCTGAGGAGGGTAGGTCAGGAGTTCGAGACCAGCCAGGCCAACATGGCGAAAGCCTGTCTCTACTAAAAATACAAAAATTAGCCAGGCATGGTGAAATACACCTGTAATCCCAGCTACTTGGGAGGCTGAGGCAGCAGAATCACTTGAACCCGCAAGGCAGAGGTTGCAGTGAACCGAGATGGTGCCACTACACTCCAGCCTGGGCAACAAGAGCGAAACTCCATCTCAAAAAATAAATTAATTAAATAAATTAATAAATACTGTAGCTTTAAACTATTAGAGTCATTCATAATTTAACCATTCATAATTACTCTAGACATTAAGAATGTAATTTCAAGTTTAAAAGATAACTCAAAATAAGTACACTTACATAGTAAGCACACAATTTCATAGTTTTAAGTCCAAATAGTACCTTTATAAGATTTAAGACTAGATACTTGCAATAAGAAGTCTATATATAAATCTAGTTTTGATTTCCTAAAGAGACAAAATATTAACACTTGAGTACCCAGTCTGAAACAAATTACTATAATTACTGTAATGTTCAATTACATATAACAGGATTTGCTTTAAAGTTAAAAACCAATGATCAAGCTTGTAAAAATGAACATCAAGCTATAAGAAAACTTGAATTATAGTTCCCTACTAATACAACAAAATTTGAATATATGAAAGAAGTAAAGGCCAGGCATGGTGGCTCATGCCTATAATCCTAGCACTTTGAGAGGCCAAGGTGGAAGAGGGATCGCTTGAGCTCAGGAGTTCAAGACTGGCTTGGATAACACAGTAAGACCTTGCCTCTACAAAAAATTTTTTTAAAAATTAGCCTGGCATTGTGGCGCATGCTTGCAGTCCCAGCAGTCTCATGGAGGCTGAGGCGGGAGGATCACTTGAGCAGATTGAGGCTGCAGTCAGCTGTGATCATACCACTGTACTCCAACCTGGGTGACAGAGCTAGACCCCATCTCTAAAGAAGGAGCAAGAGCTTAACAAACCTAATTCCCTCTAAATTCAAAGTAACAAACATGATTTGTCAATTACTGAGTGCACAGTTGATTGTTAAAGCTGCCTAAGAACAGGTCTGAGCCCTACAAAAACTAAAACTAAAACAAGAAAACCCACAAAACAGACCAAATTTGTGCATCAGATGACTTCCCCACTTGGGAACACTTCCACTTCCCCAACCAGACACATTCCTCTGTATCAGTGTGGTGTAAGGGAAAGGACAGTAGAGACGGGAGCTGGATGGGCCTGGGTGCAAAACCCTGCCTGACATTTATTAGCTATTTGTCTTTGGGAATGGTATTTGATCACCGAATGGGCTTTCTCTTTAGTAAAACAGGGAACTCTCTCTCCTTTGAAGAACTGTTGTAAAGTTAAAATCAATAGTGGTTGTATAGCATCGCTCCGTGCTGGTGCTGCTAGTGCCAGATCCTCAGAGCTGCAGTTATTGTTCCTTTCCCCCAGGGTCTCCCTTTCATGGACATTTCTTACCTTTTTTTTTTTTTTTTGAGATGGAGTCTCGCTCTGTTGCCCAGGCTGGAATGCAGCGGCGCAATCTCAGCTCACTGCAAGCTCTGCCCTCTGCCTTCCGGGTTCACGCCATTCTCCTGCCTCAGCCTCCCGAGTAGCTGGGACTCCAGGCGCCCGCCACCACGCCCGGCTAATTTTTTGTATTTTTAGTAGAGACAGGGTTTCACCGTGTTAGCCAGGATGGTCTCAATCACCTGACCTCGTGATCTGCCCGCCTCAGCCTCTCAACGTGCTAGGATTACAGGCGTGAGCCACCGCGCCCAGCCAGACATTTCTTATCTTAAACCCATTTCCTTAGTGCCCTGGAAAGCAGGTTAATCCGTCAGATTCACTAGGGGTTAAGTGTGATAATCACCAATCAGCTTTCCCTGCTAAGTAAAATACATGCATTTCAATGCACACTCTTATCATATCTGGAGGGAAGGAGTTAGTGATGCTGTGATTTGGCATGTTAATTTAAGGAGAGAAGGGAGGTCAGGAGAGCTGGGTGGTGACCTGATCAAATATCTCCATACATATTTCACCTAGGATGGCTCTAGGTCCTAAAAGGAGTAAAAGGTGAAAACACTAAGTGATATTCAAAACAAAAGAAAAAGATGAAAAATAAGAACCTTGGTTAAAGAGCAGTCGAAATAAGTAATGATTACAGCTAAAATTTATATAGCACTTTTTATGAGAGGCCAGACGCTGTTTTAAACACTTGATATATTTATTTGCTCACTTCATAATTATAACAAGCCTATCAGATAGGTACTATTTTTATCCCACTTTACAGAGGAGAAACTGAGGCACAGAATTTTAAGTGATTTGGCCAGACGCGGTGGCTCATGCCTGTAATCCCAACACTTTGAGAGGCCAAGGCGGGTGGATCACGAGGACAGGAGATCCAGACCATCCTGGCTAACATGGTGAAACCCCGTCTCTACTAAAAATACAAAAAATTAGCCGGGCGTGGTGGCGGGCGCCTGTAGTCCCAGCTACTCGGGAGGCTGAGGCAGGAGAATGGTGTGAACTCAGGAGGCAGAGCTTGCAGTGAGCCAAGATCACGCCACTGCACTCCAGCCTGGGTGGCAAAACAAGACTCCGTCTCAAAAAAAAAAAAAAAAAAAAAAAAAAGATTTTTAAGTGATTTATCCAAAGTCACGGTCACAACACAGGTAGTAAAGGCATGGAACTGGAATCATAACGCACAGTCTGTTTTCAGAATGTCTGTTCTTCACACTATAGTAGTCTTGTTTTTTCTTTTTTTTAAACTAGAGATGGCGTCTGGCCATCTTGCCCAGGCTGGTCTCAAACTCCTAGGCTCAAGCGATCCTCCAGCCTCAGCCTCTGAAAGTGCTGGGATTACAGATGTGAGCCACCGTACCCAGCTACTACAAGAGTATTAGAAAGTGGGAATTTTGGCCAGGCTCAGTGGCTCACGCCTGTAATCCCAGCACTTTGGGAGGCTGAGGCAGGCGGATCATCTGAGGTCGGGAGTTCGAGACCAGCCTGACCAACATGGAAAAACCCCATCTCTACTAAAAATACAAAATTAGCCAGCCATGGTGGCACATGCATGCAATCCGAGCTACTCAGGAAGCTATGGCAGGAGAATCACTTGAACCTGGGAGGCAGAGGTTGCAGTGAGCCGAGACTGCATCATTGCATTCCAGCCTAGGCAACAAGAGCAAAACTCCATCTCAAAAAAAAAAAAAAAAGGAATTTTAGTTGATTTTTAAGTAACCCACAAACCAATCATTGTAACTAGCCAATGTGATCTTACGGTATTTTAATAGACATACTAGTACTTGGATTTTGAAGGATCTAGTAGTCTAGCTGTAACAGACCCACATCTGGATGCTATTCTAATTCTGTGTATCAAAATTGAAATGGAACACTAAAAAAACCAAACACATCCAGGGAGGGACAACCAGGGTGTGAGGAGTTGAAGACCTTGAACATTTTGCCCAGCAAGAAGATGCAGGCAACAGGAGTGAGGTTAGGAGAGAAAAACGTGAATTACAGAAGAGTGGCCCCTCAAATACCTGGAAATCTGTACAAGAAAGGATAAATCACTCCAGGACTAGAACCTGTCTCCTCATAACATCTTCTCCCAAATTCTTCCCCATGAAGTAATACAGAGGTCTCCACCCTGGCTGATACTAAAAAATATATACAGCAAGAAAGATGCTTGGGAACGAAACCAGTGCCAAATTGGAACCTCTGAGACTGGGACCAGGTTTCAAATTTCAGAAGCTACGGCTGGGCACTGTGGCTCACGCCCAGCACTCTGGGAGGCCTAGGCGGGTGGATCAGCTGAACGTCAGGAGTTCAAGACTAGCCTGGCCAACATGGTGAAACCCCATCTCTACTAAAAAATACAAAAAAATTGGCCGGACGCGGTGGCTCACGCTTGTAATCCCAGCACTTTGGGAGGCTGAGGCGGGCGGATCACGAGGTCAGGAGATCGAGACCATGGTGAAACCCCGTCTCTACTAAAAATACCAAAAAAAAAAATTAGCCGGGCGTGTTGGCGGGCGCCTGTAGTCCCAGCTACTCGGAGAGGCTGAGGCAGGAGAATGGCGTGAACCCGGGAGGCGGAGTTTGCAGTGAGCCAAGACTGCGCCACTGCACTCCAGTCTGGGTGACGGAGCGAGACTCTGTCTCAAAAAAAAAAAAAAAAACAAAAAAATTAGCCAGGCATGATGGTGGATGCCTGTAATTCCAGCTACTTTGGAGGCTGAGGCAGGAGAATCTCTTGAACCCGGGAAGCAGAGGTTGCAGTGAGCTGAGATCACGCCATTGCACTCCAGCCTGGGCAACAAGAGCAAAACTCTGTCAAAAAAAAAAAAAAAAAAAAAAAACAAAAACACCACTCCTCAGATGATGCTAATATGAGGCCAAAGAATAATAATAAATTTATTCATGATCATAAATAAATATAACAAGAACCTCGAAATCAGAGCAGAGATCTGGGCTCAACTCTGAATACGCCTCAGAATCACCTGAGGAGCTCTACAAAGCCAGATGCCAGTTCTTAGCCCAGAACTAGCAAATAGTAATCTCCAGGGTTCTAATGAAGCGGTACACTGTAGACTGTACAAGGACACCACGGCAGAAGAGGAGGCTGGAGAAGGCTCTCCTGTCAAGATATCTGAACTTTCTTCCAAGGGCAATGGGGTAAGTCTTTGAAAAGCTTTAAACAGACAAGTGATAGTTTGATTTACATTTCAAAAAGATCCCTCAGGCTGCAATAATCCTGGTGGGAGGCGGTGGTGGCTCATTTAGGTAGCAGCATTATAAGTGTTTTGAGGCGGACATCCATCTTCTGTGACATTAAAGAGCTACATGTGATGGGACTTGGTGGCTGATTGAAGGGCAAAGGTGACTCAGAGAAAGGGAGGAGTAAGTGACAACCTCCCAGGTTCCCGTGGCATTTGGTGTTCAGATGGAGGTCACATGCTCAGCATGGTAAATGTCATGGCAGGAGTGCCAACATTGAGAGGGCAATTGGGCCACATGGTCTCTAAACACTGTTTGTTCTATAAATTACTGTCAGGCTTGATTCCCTCAAGACATTACAGCTGCAGCAACTCAAAATAATGCTGTAGGAAAAGAAAGTAGATATTTAACCAAAAAGGGTTCAGGGCTTGTACTCCTGACTGGTAAAACCTGCCATCCCCTCAGGAAAAGAGAGAGAGGCAAGAGAAAAATCAGGCAGAAACATCAGAGCCAAAATGCCTAGGGGGCCATGGCAAGAGCTGTTAACTGTCCCAAAATCTGTGTGCTTGCCTCCAGGCCATTTTCCACACTGTGGGTAGAGAGACCTTTTCAAGACACAAACTTGATCTTGCCACTCCCCTACTTAAAACCCTCCTGATGACTGCTCTGTTCTTAGGCTAAAAAACAAGATTTGTTATCTTAAGGCAGAATAGCATGGATTTGAATCCTGGTTCCACCACTTAGATCACTTAGCGTGTAGCTAGTGCCAGTTATTTATCCTCTTTGTGCCTTAATTTCCTCATCTATAGAAAGGGGAGAAAACAGTGCTTACCTCACAGGGTTGCTGTACAGATTCATCGAGCTAATGAACACGTAGCACTCAGGAGCCCAAAAGCGTACAGCATGTAAGTGTTTGTACTCATTACTAGCATGACCGACATCCTGGCTGGCTCTGCCCCTCTCATATGGCTGGTACCGCTGGTGGCTAAGTTCCTGGCCCTCACTCTGCTCCTTCTTCAGGTCCTCAAAAACACCAGGCTCCTGCCTGCCACTGGCCCTCACACATGCCTTCCTTCTATCACCATCACCATGACTTGCACCCAAGTACTGTGACTCCATAACTTGGACTCATAACCACTATGCCGGACTGAAAGCCCCATGAAGACAAGAAGAGTCTTGGCTTTTGCTCACTATCATGTCCTACCCTGAACCCTGGCATCCAGCATAGTATCTGGCTCATAATAGGTGCTGAAAAAATAGGTATTGAATGAATGAACCACTGGAGTGGATTACAACTAAACTGTGTAGCCAGGTTCTCCCAAGTGAGGACAATGCACCCAATTAGAAAATATTCTGAGGAATAGGCCAACTCTTCCAGTTTTGCTGTTCGAAAAATTCAAGAATGATCAAGAATTACTGATTCAAGAATAATCCTTCAGTGACTCTTCAATAAGGGTAAAATCACAGCACTCCCCAGCTCAAAAACACACACTAACATCTCATTGTCCAGTGCAAAATCTTTACCCTTATCTCAGGCTCTCTAACTACTCAGCCAACTTTAGCCCCTTCCAGTTCCTCTCTCCAGCCTACAGATGACTTTCTTTTTTTGAGACAGGGTCTTGCTCTGTTACCCAGGCTGGAGTGCAATAGTACCATCACAGCTCACTGCAGCCTCAACCTCCTGGGCTCAAGCAATCCTCCCACCTCAGCCTCCTGAGTAACTGGGATTACAGGCACATGCCACCATGTCTGGATAATTTTCTTTTTTTCTTTTTTTTTTGGTAGAGACTCAGTCTCACCATGTTGCCCAGGATGGTCTCAAACTCCTGGGTTCAAGTTGTCCTCCTACCTCGGCCTCCCAAAGTGCTGAGATTATAGGCATGAGCCATGGCACCCAGCCTCCAGTTGACTTTCATAAGTGTTGTCTTCCTTCAAGTCAACTTATCTCCTCCTTGCCCCCCACCCACAGACTTTGTTCCTTTTTCACATTTGTTCTTGCCTAAAATGCTTTTTTCTCTGGGTGGCATTATCCGTCCCTTTCCTGTGTCTGTCAGACAGGTTCTCCCTAACCTCACCCCTAGTCCAATGACTGCTTTCACTCTGAATCCCCACAGTATATATATAAGCATCTGAGGCCCTTTCCTATTGGCTTTGATTCTACCTCCTTCACTTGAGGAGCAGCTCTCTGCTGGCAACCACGTACCATCCTGATTTAGAACTTCCCACAGGCTAACTTAAGACACCAAATAAACACTTGCACACACATGTAAACACCACCTCCCATTACAGAAGTACACCTCCCCTACTGAACAGATGATGGCCACGATACTGAAAAGCATGGCATCAACATGACAACTGCATCCTGAAAGATCAGCTCTAGCCTATAGGTTTGGTTATCTTGAATTTCGAGTTTGGAGAGAAGCAAAGTATTTTTCTAATAAACTGTGAATGCTGAGGAATTCACCTTCATAGGAGTCAGAAACAGGCTGCCAAACTTTTCAAAAGAAAAACAGTGGTAGGTTGAGCAAGCACATTGTCATGTCAGATTTTCCAGGCTCAAGGGCCACTGAAGGGAGAAGGGCAAGTAGCTGGAAAAAACCTGTGGGTACTGTTATCTTTGGCCAAAGCTCAACTAAAAGAATCACAAAAACATCCACTGATCTAAAATGCTATGTAAGTCATTAATATTCATCTAAGAGAGGCAACTGAAATAAAGCCGATAAAGAGAACTTAAGCCATTCTCCTACCTCAGCCTCCCAAGTAGCTGGGATTACAGGTGCCCGCCACCACACCTGGCTAATTTTTGTATTTTTTTGTAGAGATGGGGTTTCACCATTTTGGCCAGGTTGGTCTCAAACTCCTGACCTCAAGTGATCTGCCTGCCTTGGCCTCCCAAAGTGTTGGGATTAAAGGCGTGAGCCACTGTGCCTGGCCAAGAATTTAAATTTCTGAGTCTCAAAGTCATAAACCTATAATACGGCTCAATGCTTACCGCAGTGCTTACTGGAGAGAAGGAAGATTCTTTTCTCAAATTTATTCAGGTCACTTTCCCTATACGAGATACTAAGGTAGTCCTGGTCACTTACATGGAACAATATACCTGGGGCTGACGATGCTTGGATATATAGAAGTCCTTCAGTAAAAGAAACTATGAACTTTTGAGGCAGAACCTCAAATTCAGAAGGCATTTGTGGTGGTTGGATAACATGGCCCTAAATTCTCTCATTATGCTCCACTCTCTGAGAGGAGGGGGTCTTTGTTCCCTTCCTTTGAATCTAGCTAAGTCCATAACTGCTCCAACCAACAGAGTATGCTGAAAGTGGCGAGATGTCATTTCCACCTGATTTCATTGGAAGGCTTGTTCTCCAGAACCAGCCACATTCTGTGAGAAACCCAAGGCAGAAGGGGAGGCCACAAGTAGGCACGTGGTCTACAGTCTCAGCTGAAATCAGCCTTTGAATCATCGCAGCCCAGACATCAGATACAGGAGTAAAGAAAATTCCAGATGATTATTGCCCCCAGCCGCTTGAGTCTTCTCAGTGAGACCTCAGACATCGCAGAGCAAAGACAAGCCATCCCTGCTGTTATCTAAATTCCATCTTTGAACATAGTCAAATGATTGCTGCTTTAGGCCACTAAGTCTGAGCTGGTTTATTGCATTCGGCGACTAGAACAACATTTTTACTAACATAGTGATTGAATGTAGACTTAATAATGAAAGAGTCCAACTTCCATAAGAAAAAAATTCATAATTTTAAAGGAAAAGGCTTTGCTGTTAAAGTTTTTTTTTTTTTTTTTGAGACGGAGTCTGGCTCTGTCGCCCAGGCTGGAGTGCAGTGGCATGATCTTGGCTCACTGCAAACTCCACCTCCCGGGTTGAAGTGATTCTCCTGCCTCAACCTCCCAAGTAGCTGGGACTACAGGCACCCGCTATAACACCTGGCTAATTTTTGTATTTTTAGTAGAGATGGGGTTTCACCATATTGGCCAGGCTGGTCTCGAACTCCTGACCTTTTGATCTGCCCACCTCAGCCTCCCAAAGTGCTGGGATTACAGGCATGAGCCACTGCGCCCGGCCTGTTAAAGCTATTTTAATAGTATATTTATTTTCTCCATGCACTCCTTTCTAAATTATTCAGCCCCACTTTCTTTCAAAACAACGTTTATACACTGACAATTCTCAAATTTATGTCTCTAGCCCCATCCGCTAATATGAACATCAGACACCTATAGCCAACTGCCTCTTCAATATCTCCACCTGGATGTCTAAAATGCATGTCAAACTTAATGCATCCAAAGCCAATCCCTTCATTAAAAACTTCTTGCAGCCGGCTTCTCCTCCAGTCTCCCCCATTCTAGCAAGTGACATCTCCATTCCTGCACATGCTTAGGCTAAAAACCTTGAAATGAGCCTTAACTTCAACTCCAGTCTCTCTCTCTCTTCCTCCCCCTCCTCCTTCCCTTCCTCCTGCCACACCTATTCCATTAACAAATCCTGTTGGCTCTATCTTCAAAATATATCTGGAGGTGACCGGGCACAATGGCTCAGGCCTATAATCCCAGCACTTTAGGAGGCTGAGGCGGGTGGATCACTTGAGCTCAGGAGTTTGAGACCAGCCTAGGCAACATGGCAAAACCCTGTCTCTACGAAATATACAAAAATTAGCTGTGTATAGTGGCGCAAGCCTGTGATCCCAGCTACTTGGGAGGCTGAGGTGGGGGTATTGCTTGAGCCCAGGAGGCGGAGGTTGCAGTAAGCTGAGATTGCACCACTGCACTCCAGCCTGGGCGACAGAGTGAGATCCTGTCTCAAAAAAAAAAAAAGGAAGGTGAGCCCTTCTCACAACCTCCCACTGACGCAGCCTTAATCCAGGCCACCAGCATCTCTTACCTAGACAGCTGGACTAGGCTAACTGGCCTGGATGCTTTCATCCTTGTCCCTCTACCTTCTATTCTCCACATTACAGATCCTTTCAAAATAAGAGTCCTGGCTGGCACGGTGGCTCAAACCTGTCATCCCAGCACTTTGGGAGGCTGAGGCGGGCAGATGAATTGAGGTCGGGGTTCGAGACCAGCCTGGCCAACAAGATGAAATCCCGTTTCTACTAAAAATATAAAAATTAGCCAGGTGTAGTGGCGGGCACCTGTAATCTCAGCTACTCGGGAGGCTGAGGCAGGAGAAGTCGCTTGAACTGAGGAGGTGGAGGTTGCAGTGAGCTGAGATCGCGCCACTGCACTCCAGCCTGGGTGACACAGCGAGACTCCGTCTCAAAAAACATAAAAATAAAAATAAATAAAAAATAAAATAAAAATAAAAACAAAAATTCGCCGGCACGGTGGCCCAAGCCTGTAATCCCAGCTACTAGGGAGGCTGAGGCAGGAGCATAGCTTGAACTCAGGAAGTAGATGTTGCAATGAGCCGAGATTGCACCACTGCACTTCAGCCTCGGCAACAGAGCAAGATTTTGTCTCAAAAAAAAACAAAAAACCAGAGTCAGATCATTTCATTCCCCTGCTCAAAACCCACTCAGGAAAAAATCCAAAGTCCTACCACGGCCTATGGGTCAATCCATTTTGCCCAGATGTCCCTCTTTGCCTTCTACCCTACAGCTCTCCCCTTGCTCACAGCTGTCCCCTCTCTGCTCCTGGAACACACCTTGCCCATTTCTGCCCTAGGACTCTTCTCTCCACCTGATAGGCTCTTTCCCTAGATATCTCCATGGCTTGCTCCCTCACTTCGTTCAGGTCTCTGCACAATGTCCCTTGACACCCCTCTATCTAAAACAGCAACATCTCCCCTGCTGAATTCTCCTTTACAGTACTCTTCACCCTCCATTGTTCATATATATTTTTTTCATATATCTCCTTCCAATATGACCAACTAGGAACTTAAGCCCCATAAGAACAAAGACATTCTTCAGTTCACTGCTATTTCCCCAGCAACTACAGAATGCTCAAATATTTGAATAAATGAATGAAAATTAAATAAGTTTTTCAAAAATCTGGAACACACTTTTAGCATAGAGAAAACTGAAGTACCGGCCGGGCGCGATGGCTCACGCTTGTAATCCCAGCACTTTGGGAGGCCGAGGCGGGCGGATCACGACGTCAGGAGATCGAGACCACGGTGAAACCCCGTCTCTACTAAAAATACAAAAAAATTAGCCGGGCGTGGTGGCGGGTGCCTGTAGTCCCAGCTACTCGGAGAGGCTGAGGCAGGAGAATGGCGTGAACCCGGGAGGCGGAGCTTGCAGTGAGCCAAGATTAAGCCACTGCACTCTAGCCTGGGTGAAAAAGCGAGACTCCGTCTCAAAAAAAAAAAAAAAAAAAAAAAAAGAGAAAACTGAAGTATCATAGGAGGCTAATTCACTTCATATAGCAGCATAAACTGCCCTTCCTTAAGTAGGAGACAATAGGTACAATAATGCATGCAAATGTAAGTGGTAAAGCAAACATACAAAGTTTCCCAATAGAAGAGTTTAAATTAAAATCTAAACTTCCAGCCAGGAGCAGTAGTGGACGTCTGTAGTCCCAGCTACTCAGGAGGCTGAAGCAGGAAGATCACTTGAGCCCAGGAATTCGAGGCCAGCCTGGGTAACATAGGAAGACCCTATATCTAAAAACATAAAAATAAAAATCTAAGCCTCAAAAGAAAAAAAAATAAACAAAAGGCATTTCCTATAAAGTTAAACTGTTACAGAATTGTTTTTCTTAAACTGTAATAATGAGACTTTAGCACTCTCTTGTCCTCTAAAAGACATTATTTCATGACATGTGCCCATTGGTAGTATTTGAGAATCTAAGAAAGTAGATCACACTAAATATTGATATGCAGACACTAAAATCATACAACCACTTGGATGACTAGATTTGAGATATTCCCAAAGTGACAGGTTTTTGTTTTGTTTTGTTTTTTGAGACAAGGTCTCGCCCTATCGCCCAGGCTGGAATGCAGTGGTGCAATCTCAGCTCACTGCAACCTCTGCCTCCTGAGTTCAAGCAATTCTTCTGCCTCAGCCTCCCTGGTAGCTGGGACTGCAGGCATGCACCACCACACCTGGCTAATTTTTGAAATTTTAGTAGAGACAGGGTTTCTCCACGTTAGCCAAGCTTGTCTCGAATTCCTGGCCTCAAGTGCTCTGCCTGCCTCAGGCTCCCATTGCAACCAGCCTTTTTTTTTTTTTTTTAAACTTTTATTTTAAGTTTGGGGTTACACGTGCAGGTTTGTTATATAGGTAAACACGTGTCAGAGGGGTTTGTTGTACAGCTTATTTTCATAAAATATTAAGTATTAAGCCCAATACCCAATAGTTATCTTTTCTGTTCCTCTCCCTCCTCCCACTCTCCACCCTCAAGTAAAGCCCAGTATCTGTGGTTTGTAAGTCCTTATCATTTAGCTCCCACTTATAAGTGAGAACATGTGGTCTTCGGTTTTCTGTTCCTGCATTACTTTGCTAAGGATAATAGCCTCCAGCTCTATCCATGTTCCTGCAAAAACATGATCTCAGCCGGGCGCAGTGGCTCACACCAGTAATCCCAGCACTTTGGGAGGCCGAGGTGGGAGGATCACGAGGTCAGGAGTTCAAGAACAGCCTGCCCAACACGGTGAAACCCCATCTCTACTAAAAATACAAAAATTAGCCAGGCATGGTGGAGGGCACCTGTAATCCCAGCTACTTGGGAGGCGGAGGCAGAGAACTGCTTGAACCCGGGAGGCGGAGGTTGCAGTGAGCCGAGATCGTGCCACCTGCATTCCAGCTTGGGCAATAGAGCAAGACTCTGTCTCAAAAACAAACAAAAACATGATCTCATTGCTTTTTATAGCTGCATAATATTCCACAGTGTATGTACCACATTTTCTTTATCCAATTTGTCACTGATGGGAATTTAGGTTGATTCCATGTCTTTGCTATTGTGAATAGTGCTGCAAGTAAATCTCTTTAAATAGCAAATCTACTGCCTGCTTTTCAATGCTTTACCCTCAAGAAACTTGGGCTACAACTCAATAACAAAAAGCAGCATTTTTGTTGTTATTGTTTTTAATTCAGTTTTGTTTTGTTTTGTTTCTAAGAGACAAGGTCTCACTCTGTGGCCCAGGCTGGAGTGCAGTGGCAGGATCATAGCTCACTATAACCTCGAACGATCAAACTCCTGGGCCTAAGTGATCCTCCCACCTCAGCCTCCTGAGTAGCTAGGACTACAGGTACATGCTGCCAAACCCAGCTAATTAAAAAAAAACTTTTTTTTAGTGATGAGGTCTATGTTGCCCAGGCTGGTCTCAAATTCCTGGACTCAAGCGATCCTCCTGCCTCAGCCTCCCAAAACACTGGGATTATACAGATGTAAGTCACTGCACCTTGGCCATGTGCTGACTTGTTGTTGTTGTTTTTTTTTTTTTTTTGAGAACGAGTCTTGCTGTCTCCCAGACTAGAGTGTGGTGGTGCAATCTCGGCTCACTGTAACCTCCACCTCCTGGTTCAAGCGATTCTCCTGCCTCAGCCTCCTGAGTAGCTGGGATTATAGGCGCCCACCACCATGCCCAGCTAACTTTAGTATTTTTAGTAGAGATGGGGTTTTGCCATGTTCACCTGGCCTCAAGTGATCCGCCCACCTTGGCCTCCCAAAGTGCTGGGATTACAGGCATGAGCCACCACACCCGGCCTTTTTTTTTTTTTTGAGACAGAGTCTTGCTGTCGCCCAGGCTAGAGTACAGTGGCATGATCTCGGCTCACTGCAACCTCCGCCTCCCAGGTTCAAGCGGTTCTCCTGCCTCAGCCTCCCGAGTAGCTGGGATTACAGGCGCCTGCCACCACACCTAGCTAATTTTTGTATTTTTAGCAGAGACGGGGTTTTACCATATTGGCCAGGCTGGTCTCGAATTCCTGACCTCGGTTGACCTGCCCGCCTCGGCCTCCCAAAGTGCTGGGATTACAGGCGTGAGCCACCGCACCCAGCCATCTTCTCATTTCTTTGGTGAGATTATGTTTGGTTTTTGCTTCTGAAGATTTCCCTGTTTTTCTTTTTTTTGGTTTTTTTTGAGAGACAGAATCTTGCTCTGTCGCCCAGGCTGGAGTGCAGTGGTGCAATCTCAGCTTACTGCAACCTCCGCCTCCCAAGTTCAAGCATGCACCACCTACAGGTGTGCACCACCACACCCAGCTAATTTTTTTTATTTTTTATTTTTTAGTAGAGGCAGGGTTTCACTGTGTATTGGCCAGGCTGGTCTCGAACTCTTGACCTCAGGTGATCTGCCCACCTCGGCCTCCCAAAGTTCTGGGATTACAGGCGTGAGCCACTGCACCAGGCCTCCCTGTTAAGCCCAGTTTATCCAGTATTTCTAGGTGTTTTGTACAAAAGAGTTTTCAGGGCATCTAGCCTAACATAGAGCAGAAACAGAAGTCAGGATGAGTCAAGTAACAGTATTTGAGAAAACTTTAGAGGTAGAACCAACAAGATTTGCTAATGCTTTGAATGAAAGCAGAGATAAGACAGAACAGGGAATTTAAGAATGATTCCTAGATTTCTGGCTTGCACAAAGGAGTAGGTGGTGGTCTACCATTTATTTAGATGGGGAAGTCAGACAGGGAGAGAGGCACAAACTTGTGAAGAGAAAAGTTTAAGAGTTATATTTCGGGCAAGATAGACAGGAGGCAACTACAAGTTACCTGAGGGAAGATGTCAAGTCTGCAGCAGGATGCAGGAGCTGGGAGCCCAGTGACTGGGTGGAGGGCCACACTTGGTAGTCATCACAGTGGCTAATGCATCTTCACAGTAAAAGCCAAAATAGGCAGGGCACAGTGGCTCACGCCTGTAATCCCAGCACTTTGGGAGGCTGAGGCGGGCGGATCATCTGAGGTTGAGAGTTCGAGACCAACCTGACCAACATGGAGAAACCCCTTCTCTATTAAAAACACACAATTAGCCAAGCATGGTGGCGCATGCTTGTAATCCCAGCTACTCGGGAGGCTGAGGCAGGAGAATCACTTGAACCTGGGAGGTGGAGGTTGTGGTGAGCCGAGATTGTGCCATTGCACTCCACTCTGGGCAGCAAGAGTGAAATTCCGTCTCAAAAAAAAAAAAAAAAAAAAAAAGCCAAAATAATGGATTAGATAACCCACAGAGAGAATACAGAAAGAAAAGAGAGCCCCAGACAGAGGCCTAGAGCACATCAACGTTCAAGTTCAAGTAGAGAGGTTTGACCAGGAAAGTTAACTTGGGAGGACCAGTAAGACTGATGGAAAACCTGGGGAATTTGTTGTCACAGAAGCCAAGGACTGTGTTTCGAGAAAAAAACAGTTCAACTATGTCTAATACCACTGAAAGGTGGAGCAGCATAGCAACAGAGCAGTGTCCATTCAATTTGGTAATACAGAGTTCACCCTTGACACATCCCACCCCTTCCTTCAATTAGGTTAATGCTTCTGAACTCCAAGACAAATCCACCAAGAAGTGCAGGATGGCACTCAAGCCACTCTCATTACTTTTATTCTTAGGACTGACTGCCTTAATGTCTCCCATTACCCCCTTGGGAGATTATCTTCTCAATTTTGTCCTTTAATCTGATCCCCTCCCCTGCCGCAAAAAAAGTAATTGAAAAGAGTCCAAGAAGAATGACCTCTACAAACAGTGATTCTCCTCCCTCAAAATATTATTTCTCCACTGTTTTAATTCCGCCTAGGTTCAGAAATGTTCAGATCTTAAGGAGGAATCAGAACATAATGTATATATTACTCTCTCCAGAATACAATGTATAAGGGCAGGGAGATTACTCTAAACATAAAGATCAGTATCAGTATCCGTGAGCCCAAGAGTTGGAAACCAGCCTGGGCAACATAGTGGGACCCCATCTCTACAAAAAATAGAAATAATTAGCCAGGTGTGGTGGCACGTGCTTGTAGTCCCAGCTACTCAGGAGGCTGAGGGCAGGAGGACTGCTTGAGCCTGGGACGTCAAGGCTGCAGTGAGCCATGATCGTACCACTGCACTCCAGCCTAGACAACAGAGCAAGACCCTGTCCAAAAAGAAAAGAAAGATCAGTATCTGTCTTCCACACCGTGGACCAATGGCCAGTCTTATGTAGACACCAGGGAATCCGAAATTACAGAGGAGGGGACTGGGAGGAGGAATGCGAGTACTTCATATCCTTGTCTCCATTACACATGGGCTTGAATTCTACAAGAAAAATTTTATGCTAGCTAAAAAGCTTTAAAGGGGAGAAATTAAATATATCCAAAATATACAAAGAACTCTTAAAACTCTCAACAATTTGGCCGGGTGCGGTGGCTTACGCTTGTAATCCCAGCACTTTGGGAGGCTGAGGTGGGCGGATCACGAGGTCAGGAGATCGAGACCACGGTGAAACCCCGTCTCTACTAAAAATACAAAAAATTAGCCAGGCGTGGTGGCGGGCGCCTGTAGTCCCAGCACTTGGAGAGGCTGAGGCAGGAGAATGGCGTGAACCCGGGAGGCGGAGCTTGCAGTGAGCCGAGATTGTGCCACTGCACTCCAGCCTGGGTGACAGAGCAAGACTCCGTCTCAAAAAAAAAAAAAACTCTCAACAATTAGAGAACAACCCAATTCAAAAACTGGGCAAGGATCCTTTTGTAGTTCATAAACACCTAGTTCATAAGCGTCCACACTCACACGTGAGATCTCCCCCCTTCAAACTTTGTTATGACATTGGAACGTTACTATCTGATGTGAAAAAAAATAATTTTTTTTTTTTAATTGAGGCTGGGCCAGGCACAGTGGCTCACGCCTGCAATCCCAGCACTTTGGGAGGCTGAGGCGGGTGGATCACCTGAGGACAGGGAGTTCGAGACCAGCATGACCAACATGGAGAAACCTCGTCTCTAATTAAAAAAAAAAAAAAAAAAAAATTAGCCGGGCGTGCTGGCTATAATCCCAGCTATTTGGGAGGCTGTGGCAGGAGAATCGCTTGAACTCGGGAGGTGGAGGTTGCAGTGAGCTGAGATTGTGCCACTGCACTCCAGCCTGGTCAACAGGAGCAAAACTCTGCCTCAAAAAAAAAAAAAAAAAAAATTGAGGCCAGGCGTGGTGGCTCACGCCTGTAATCCTAACACTTTGGGAGGCTGAGGCAGGTGGATTGCCTGAGCTCAGGAGTTCAAGACCAGCCTGGGTGACACGGTGAAACCCCATCTCTACTAAAATACAAAAAAATTAGCAGAACATGGCGGCATGCGCCTGTAATCCCAGCTACTTGGGAGGCTGAGACAGGAGAATCACTTGAACCTGGGAGGCGGAGGCTGCAGTGAGCTGAGATCGCACCATTGCACTCCAGCCAGGGCAACAAGAGTGAAACTGCGAAACTCCGTCTCCAAAAAAAAAACAATTTTAATAGGTTACCACTATACACCCATTAAAATGGCTAAAATCCAAAACACTGACACCACTAAATGCTGGTGAAGATGTGGAGTAACAAGAACTCTCACTCACTGCTGATGGGAATGTAAAATGGTACAGTCGTTTTGAATATAGTTTGATAGTTTCTTACAAAACTAAACATACTCTCACCATATGATCTAGCAATTGCACTCCTTGATATTTATCCAGAGGAGGTGAAAAGTCCTGCACTGGAATGTTTATAGCAGCTTTATTCATAACTGCTCAAACTTGGAAGCAACCAAGATGTCTATCCTTCAGGTGAATGTTTGATAAACAACATGTGGTATATCCATACAATAGAGTATTACCAATGAAAAGAAACAACCTATCAAGCCACAAAAAGACATGAAGAAACCTGAAATGCATATCATTTAGTGAAAGAAGCCAATCTGAAAAGGCTACATACTGTACATCCAACTATATGACATTCTGGAAAAGACAAAACTATGGAGATAGTATAAAAGATCAGTGGTTGCCAGTGGTTCAGCAGAGGAATGAACAGGTGGAGCACAGGGGGTTTCTAGGGCAGTGAAACTATTTTATATAATTGTATATTGGCAAATATACATCATCACACATTTGTCAAAAGCCATAGAATGCTCAACAGAGTGAAATGTAATGTAAACTACGGACTTTAGGCCGGACAGAGTGGCTCACACCTGTAATTGCAACACTTTGGGAGACTGAGGCAGGAGGATTGCTTGAGCCCAGGAGTTTCAGGCTATAGCAAGCTACGATGATGCCACCGCATCCCGGCCTGGGCAACACAGTGAGACCCTACCTCTAAAAAATAATAATAATAAAATAAAAATAGAAATAAAATAAACTCAGGAATTTGGTTAGTAATAATGTATCAAGTTGGTTCATCAGTTGTAAGGGACGTACTATACTAATGCAAGATGTTAATAATAGAAGTTGTGAGAGAAAGTAAGGTGTATATGGAAACTCTCTGTACTTTCCACATAATTTTTCTGTAAAACTAACACTGCTCTAAAAAATAAAGTCTAGACTGGGCGTGGTGGCTCACGCCTGTAATCCCAGCACTTTGGGAGGCCGAGGCAGGCGGATCACAAGGTCAAGAGATCAAGACCATCCTGGCTAACAGAGTGAAACCCTGTCTCTATTAAAAATACAAAAAATTAGCCAGGCCTGGTGGCAGGCAACTGTAATCTCAGCTACTTGGGAGGCTGAGGCAGCAGAATCATTGAACCCAGGAGGCAGAGGTTGCAGTGAGCCGAGATCCTGCCATTGCACCCCAGCCTGGGCAAAAAGAGTGAAACTCCATCTCAAAAAAAAAAAAAAAGGAAAAGAAAAGAAACCCCATCTCTACTAAAAACACAAAAACTAGCCGGGTATGGTGGCAGGTGCCTGTAATCCCAGCTACTTGGGAGGCTGAGGCAGGAGAATCACTTGAACCCGGGAGGTGGAGTTTGCAGTGAGCCAAGATCACTCCACTGCACTCAGCCTGAGTGACAGCGAGACTCTGCCTCAAAAGTAAAATAAAATAAAAATAATAAAGTCTATTAATTTTTAAAATACATTAATTGAGCTTTATGGTTAAGTTTTTAAAAAGATAAATCTGACCCATGAAGTTTAAATAATAGTCAAGATGGAAGATGAGTGATCTCCCTAAGGAGACAAGCTTTTCTATGAAAATCTTATCAAAATGTACAATGTACTTAGAAAACTAAGTGACCTCATTACGCATCATAGTTTTGCATGATGTAACCACTCTTCAGAGAATATCTCATTTTGTCCATTAGCTCCCACACAAGAGAAGGTTAAGGAAATTCCACTACACATGAAACTATAGTCCCACAATGTAAGTGAAGTGGTGGCCATGCCTGGGAAAGAAAGAGAATACACGCTTAGAGAGAATCTAGAAAGAAACACTACCCAGTTTGTTGGGGATAGCTCATGATCTAAATTCTAAAAAGCAAACCCATATAGAAACTAGTCTGGGCTGGGCACGGTGGCTCATGCCTGTAATCCCAGCACTTTGGGAGGCTGAGGCGGGTGGATCACCTGAGGTCAGGAGTTCGAAACCAGCCTGACCAACATAGTGAAACCCCCGTCTCTACTAAAAATACAAAAAAATTAGCCAGGCGTGGCGGTGCATGCCTGTAATCCCAGCTACTCGGGAGCCTGAGGCAGGAGAATTGCTTGAACCTGGGAGGCAGAGGTTGCAGTGGGCTGAGATCGTGCCATTGCACTCCAGCCTGGGCAATAAGAGTGAAACTGCATCTCAAAAAAAAAAAAAAAGAACCCAGTCTGAAGCATGAATTCACATTACGTTTTCCAGTCAATCACTCAGCCAAAGAGAACCCTGAGGTGGCCAAGATAATTTAACAACCCTATCAAGTAGATGTTATTCCCATTTACAGATAAGGACAGAAATGTTAAGTGACTACACATGGATGCAAACTTGGAGCCTTCAAACTCCCAGGCTAGTAGCCAAATTACCTGTTTTTAAATCTCATCTCTGCTATCTGATCTCTGCCAAGCAAATTTCCCTTTGAATTTGTTATGCAAACAATTACGAGAATAAAGGAAAATGAGAGCTTTATATACGTTACATGTAATAACTGGAAGTTAACTTTACTAAGACATCTGAAATAAATCAACACTTATAAAACTTAAAGGCTATTCTTTACCAGAATCGTCTGTAGAAATTAACACGAGCAGTCAGAAAGTACCTTAAAACAAAACCAACATTAATCTGGTAATGTCATGACTTCATAAAATATCCTTAATATTCAGGTACATGCATACCAAGAAGAGTAAACAGAATAAAAAGAAAACTCTAAAGCATTTTTCATTCACTACATGTCTACTCTTCCACTTACCTTTATCTCTAAAACAAAAACATTTTCTAAACCCTGTGGATATGACTTCACTAATCCAAAGAAGACTTTATATTCTATGGTCCTTGTAAAGCCACGTTTCTCAAACTAAGGACCAAGGACCATCTGAATCAGAATATCTGCTATGCCTGAGAGGATGACCCCAGATAAACTAAATCAGACTTTCTTGGGCAGATCCATAGATTCTTTCTTCTTTTTAAGCAAATAACCCAGGGATTCTTATGTTAAAATCTTTGGACCAACCTTTCTCAAACTCTGCTCTCATGGCCCCTTTATTTATTATTTTTTAAGTTTAGAAGAAATAATAAGCAAGCCAGGTCAGGTGGCTCACACCTGTAATCCCAGCACTTTGGGAGGCCGAGGCAGGCAGATCACCTGAGGTTGGGAGTTCGAGACCAGCCTGACCAACATGGAGAAACCCCTGTCTCTACTAAAAATACAAAACTAGACGGGCGTGGTGGCACATGCCTGTAATCCTAGCTACTCGGGAGGCTGAGGCAAGAGAATCACTTGAACTCGGGAGGCGGGGGTTGTGGTGAGCCAAGATCACACCATTGCACTCCAGCCCGGGCAACAAGAGCGAAACTCCATCTCAAAAAAAAAAAAAAAGAAAGAAACAAAAAGAAAAGAAAAGAAATAATAGAGCCGGGTGCAATGGCTCACACCTGTAATCCCAGCACTTTGGGAGGCCGAGGTTGGCAGATCACAAGGTCAGGAGTTCAAGATCAGCCTGGCCAACATGGTAAAACCCTGTCTCTACTAAAAATGCAAAAATTAGCCAGGTGTGGTGGCTAGCCCCTGTAATCCCAGCTACTCAGGAGGCTGAGGCAGGAGAATTGCTGGAACCTGGGAGGTGGAGGTTACAGTGAGCCGAGATCATGCCACTGCACTCCAGCCTGGGTGACAGAGTGAGACTCTGTCTCAAAAAAAAAAAAAGAATGACTGAAAAACCAACTGAGATATTGGCAGATATTTTCTCAAAAATGAAAGAAGGGAAGCTGTCTGTTCAGGGAAAGCAACTGACAATATTTGTTGCCAATGATAAAATTTGAGCTTTAGAGTAAAAATCAGAATTTGAGAAAGTTTGTATCCACCATTGTGAGTCTGACAGTTTTCTAATATTAATGAATATTAATGAAACCCCATCTCTACTAAAATTACAAAAATTAGCTGTGCATGGTGGCGCACACCTGTAGCCATCCCAGCTACTCGGGAGGCTGAGGCAGGAGAATCACTTGAACCCGGGAGGCGGAGGTTGCAGTGAGCGGAGATCGCGCCATTGCACTCCAGCCTGGCGACAGAGCAAGACTCCATCTCAAAAAACAAAAAAAAACAAAACAAAAAAAAAAACAGGCCAGGCGTGGTGGCTCACACCTATAATTCCAGCACTTTGGGAGGCCAAGTCGGGCAGATCACAAGGTCAGGAGATCGAGACCATCCTGGCTAACACAGTAAAACCCTGCCTCTACTAAAAATACAAAAAATTAGCCGGGCGTTGTGATGCCTGTAGTCCCAGCTACTTGGGAGGCTGAGGCAGGAGAATGGCATGAACCCGGGAGGCTGAGCTTACAGTGAGCCCAGATCGCACCACTGCACTCCAGCCTGGGCGACAGAGTGAGACTCCATCTCAAAAAAAAAAATCAGGGGGTTGTGGATTTGTGGGGGGTACAATTCCTGCCTGTCCAAGTGACAGACTCATTTAATTATCCCCAAGTTAATGTTTAAGTGCAATGGGGTAAAACATGCACTCTGTTAACTAAAAAGCCACATTTCCAAATAGTATACATATTATGATTAAAACATTAAAAATATACGTGTACAGATTTATTCACAGAAGCCCAAAAACAAATGTCAGAATATTCATTGCAGCAATGTTTCTGTCTTTGGAACTTGACTCAAGGTTCCTCCTGTTGGCTTCTTCCTGAGACACAGCCAATGCTAATTTGCTGCCCAGGCAAATCATCTATGCCTATCATTAGGAAATCAAATTTATGATATGCATAGCCTACAATACTACTATGTAGTTTTTTTGTTTTTTTGAGACAGAATCTTGCTCTGTCGCCCAGGCTGGAGTGCAGTGGTGTGATCTCAGGGTTCAAGTGATTCTCCCACCACAGCCTCTCGAGTAGCTGGGATTACAGGCACACACTACCATGCCTGGCTAATTTTACTATGTAGATTTTTTAAACATGAGGCATATACACATGTATTTGCATTAAGTGTTCTCTAAGATAAAGTGACAAAAAGCAAAATACAGAGTTTGGTGTATTTGCTGCGATCTACAGAAGGAAAAACACCCAAAGAATAACATGTTTGCATGCATACACATGAAGTAACTCAGGAGAGATAAATAGTAGGTAACTAGCTGTCCCTGGGAAAGAGTCCCAAGGATAAGGTGCAGACTAACTTTCCACTTACTACATATCTTTTGTACTGATTCATTTCAAAATTTACTCTAAAATATTGGTATTACAATAAAGAAAACTGGAGTCTAGAACTGAATGACAAAACTGATAACATTCTTACTACAAATCTGTGGTTAAGATTAACATTAATCTTTCCTAGGCAAAGGGGAAAAAGTTTAACCCAAAGACTGTATGGATCTTCTCTACCCTCCGTCTCCAGTCTCATTCCCATTACTCAGAAAATATTCTCGCTCTTTTGCGGTTAGTGCGGCGGGAGAAGCCATGAGCAGCAAAGTCTCTCGCGACACCCCGTACGAGGCGGTGCGGGAAGTCCTGCACGGGAACCAGCGCAAGCGCCGCAAGTTCCTGGAGACTGTGGAGTTGCAGATCAGCTTGAAGAACTATGACCCCCAGAAGGACAAGCGCTTCTCAGGCTTAAGTCCACTCCCCGCCCCAAGTTCTCTGTGTGTGTCCTGGGGGACCAGCAGCACTGTGACGAGGCTAAGGCCGTGGATATCCCCCACATGGACATCGAGGCGCTGAAAAAACTCAACAAGAATGAAAAACTGGTCAAGAAGCTGGCCAAGAAGTATGATGCGTTTTTGGCCTCAGAGTCTCTGATCAAGCAGATTCCACGAATCCTCGGCCCAGGTCTAAATAAGGCAGGAAAGTTCCCTTCCCTGCTCACACACAACGAAAACATGGTGGCCAAAGTGGATGAGGTGAAGTCCACAATCAAGTTCCAAATGAAGAAGCTGTTATGTCTGGCTGTAGCTGTTGGTCACGTGAAGATGACAGACGATGAGCTTGTGTACAACATTCACCTGGCTGTCAACTTCTTGGTGTCATTGCTCAAGAAAAACTGGCAGAATGTCCCGGCCTTATATATCAAGAGCACCATGGGCAAGCCCCAGCGCCTATATTAAGGCACATTTGAATAAATTCTATTACCAGTTCAAAAAAAAAAAAAGAAAATATACTCACTGGGTATAGAGGTATGTACTCCCATTGGAAAACTTAGGGTAAACGTCCATGGAATCTATGGGGCACTGCTGACCCAGGACACCTGGGATATTTCTGCAGAAACAGGATTTTTTTTTTTTTTTTTTGAGATGGAGTCTTGCTCTATAGCCCAGGCTGGAGTGCAGTGGCGCGATCTCGGCTCACTGCAACCTCCACCTCCCAGGTTCAAGCAATTCTGCTGCCTCAGCCTCCAGAGTAGCTGGGATTACAGGCGTGTGCCACCACACCCGGCTAATTTTTGTATTTTTAGTAGAGATGGGTTTTCACCATGTTGGCCAGGCTGGTTTTGAACTCCTGACCTCACTCACGTGATCTGCCCGCCTCAGGCCTCCCAAAGTGCTGGGATTACAGGCGTGAGCCACCATGCCCAGCCAGAAATGTGTTTTTTTTTATTAATAAAGTTTCTTTCTTTTTTTTTTTTTCTGAGATGGAGTCTCGCTCTGTCTCCCAAGCTGGAGTGCAGTGGCACGATCTCGGTTCACTGCCAAGCTCCGCCACCCGGGTTCACACCATTCTCCTGCCTCAGCCTCCCGAGTAGCTGGGACTACAGGCACCCACCACAACGCCCAGCTAATTTTTTGTATTTTTAGTAGAGACGGGGTTTCACCGTGTTAGCTGGATGGCCTCCATCTCCTGATCTCGTGATCCGCCCGCCTTGGCCTCCCAAAGTGCTGGGATTACAGGCATGAGCCACCATGCCCGGACAATAAACTTTCCTTCTTAGAGCAGTTTTAGGTCCACAGCAAAATTGAGTAGAAAGTACAGAGATTCCCATACACCCCCTGTAGCCATCACACACACAACCTCCCCCACTATCAAAATCCTGCACCACATTTGAGAAACAGAAATTTTAGATGGTTCTATGAACCTAGGACTCTTCAATACAGTAATTAGGACTCTCAAGTGTCTCATATGCTTTTAGTTATACGCAGTCTACTCATTTATTCATTGGAATAGAAAGGGAAAATAACACATGGGATTAAGAATGAGTATTAATTATTCCTTTTTTTTTTTTTTTTGAGACGGAGTTTCACTCATTTCCCAGGCCGGAGTGCAATGACAAGATCTCCGCTTACTGCAACCTCCGCCTCCCGGGTTCAAGTGATTCTCCTGCCTCGGCCTCCCAAGTAGCTGGGATTACAGGCACCTGCCACCACACCTGGCTAATTTTTGTATTTTTAGTAGAAATGGGGTTTCACTAGGTTGGTCAGGCTGGTCTCGAACTCCTGACCAGGTGATCGACCCGCCTCGGCCTCCCAAAGTACTGGGATTACAGGCATGAGCCACCGCACCCGGCCAGATTATTCTTAATCAATTGATTATTTCTGGCTCCAGAATGCTTCAATTATTCCACCTGCCCCTATGTATAAGCGTTACCACCCTAATTATGCTTGTTTTTGTTTTTTGGTTGTTTGAGATGGAGTCTCTGTTGCCCAGGCTGGAGTACAGTGGCACAATCTCGACTCACTGCAACCTCTGCCTCCCAGGTTCAAGCGATTCTTGTGCTTTAGCCTCCAGAGTAGCTGGGATTACAGGCACGCATTACCACGCCCAGCTAGTTTTTTGTATTTTCAGTAGAGACAGGATTTCGCCATGTTGGCAGGGCTGGTCTTGAACTCCTGACCTCAAGCGATCCACATGCCTTGGTCTCCCAAAGTGCTGGGATTACAGGCATGAGCCATCGCTCCCGGCCTCCTAATTATGTTTCATTTTGGTTAATGTTTCAATAAATGTGCTTTCCCTAAACATACTGATGAAAAGAGGCCCAAATGCAAAACTGATTTGTCAGAGAAAGTCAGTCTGAGATGAAATATTTATTATGTCTAAACCACAAGTAGAAAAAAATCCAAAGGCCGACTATTTTAATGCTAACTCAATGCAATATTGCACTTTGTTTGGTTTATGGGAGAGATAATTACACGGCTAACATCTGGGTTTTCAAGATTACATTGTGGGGAGAGAAGGGGGAAACAAGAAAAGTCTAATGCTTTTAGATTCTGTCAGAAAAAGTGTTTGCTAAAAATCAAAACAAAATGAACATGAGAAAAAATGTGAAAAAAAACTTGCATTTTAGGAAGCTTTCACTGAAGCAGGTGCTCAAGTTCAGACTCAAATCTTCCAACTCTCGTAATAAGAATGAGAGGTCAGAATACCACAAACTAATCAAATCAATCAAAGAAAGCGGGAAACAGGTGGCTGACACCAGACTGGGCAGGGTTTTCCTAAATTGGGCTTACCTTCACTAATCCAAATCAGTTTTCAGAAATGGCTTCTACAAAAACTACCCAAACATCCCCCTAATAATTTGCACTCCTCCTCCACAATAGGGAAGCCAAGCCGTTTATTTCCCAGAAGGTTTACTTTCTCTTTCAAGCTCTGCTGGCTTCTTCCTGCCCTGCATACGGCCAGGAAAAAAGAAAAGCACTGCCTTTTCTTTCCTGCCTTCTCTAAAACTGGGGAGATGGGGTGAGAGAGTCTGTTTCATGGACAAGCTGGGTGGTTCTTAACTGCAACACTATTCTGAATACAGATTATTTTGCAAAGGAAAGTTACAGGACAGGAAAATAAAGGTCTACCCCTCCAACTAATTCATACACATGTACATTTGCATGTACGCACGCACACAGATGTGAGGGCACATTTAATTCAGCTGAGTGATGTGAGGGCACATTTAATTCAGCTGAGTAATGTGCAGCAATCAGCTCCCAGCTTCATACCTGGCCACTGGGATGCCTCCTCACTCCCACCTTCTTTACCTGACTCAAAATAAGGTTCCTCCTGTTGGCTTCTTCCTGAGACACAACCAACTCTAATCACTCCTCTTCCCCTCAAACCTTCAACACTACCTGCACTTTCTGGGTCAGAAGCAATTCCTTGGGTGGTAATCCAATTTTAATGTGTTAAATATTACTTAAAATAAGTGAGAGGTAATCATGGACTGTGGGCAATGCAGAGATTTATCAGAAGGGCATTTGTATAAACAGGAATTTACAGCTTGCCTTACCTATTCCTTTTATTTTTTTTTTTTTTTTTTTTTTTTTTTTTGAGTCGGAGTCTTGCTCTGTCACCCAGGCTGGAGTGCAGTGGCGCAGTCTCGGCTCACTGCAAACTCCGCCTCCCGGGTTCACGCCATTCTCCTGCCTCAGCCTCTCTGAGTAGCTGGGACTATAGGCGCCCGCCACCACGCCTGGCTAATTTTTTGTATTTTTAGTAGAGACGGGGTTTCACTGTGGTCTCGATCTCCTGACCTCGTGATCCACCCGCCTCGGCCTCCCAAAGTGCTGGGATTACAAGCGTGAGCCACCGCGCCCGGCCTACCTATTCCTTTTATATGACAGCCTTAATTTCCTCTAACAGAATGTAAATCCCCCATCCCTATTCATTTAGTTTTTTTTCCCATTAGGTTAGAATCTGCTAATTATTCTTTCTCTCCTTTGGGTCATTAGTGGCTGCCATGAATCATAATTTGCCTGACTTTGTAATATCTAACAGATATTACCATTTTAGTTTAGTTTTTGATATGACAGTTTTTTGGTTTTTGTTTTTTGTTTTTGAGACGGAGTCTTGCTCTGTCTCCCAGGCTGGAGTGCAGCGGCGCGATCTCAGCTCACTGCCACCCCCACCTCCTGGGTTCAAAAGCGATTCTCCTGCCTCAGCCTCCCTGGTAGCTGGGACTACAGGCACCCACCACCACAACCGGCTAAATTTTATATTTTTAGTAGAGACGGGGTCTCACTATGTTGGGCAGGCTAGTCTTGAACTCCTGACCTCAGGTGATCCACCCTCCTCGGCCTCCCAAAGTGCTGGAATTACAGGCGTGAGCCACCGTGCCCGACCTCCTAATTACGTTTTATTCCACCTGCCCCTATGTATAAGCGTTACTACCCTAATTATGCTTTTTGTTTTTTGTTTTTTTTTGAGACAGAGTCTCACCCTCTCACCCAGGCTGGAGTGCAGTGGCACGATCTCGGCTCACTGCAACCTCTGCCTCCCGGGTTCAAGCGATTATCCTGCCTCAGCCTCCCGAGTAGCTGGGATTACACGTGCCCACCACCACAACTGGCTAATTTTTATATTTTTAGTAGAGATGGGGGGGTCTCACTCTGTTGGGCAGGCTGGTCTTGAACTCCTGACCTCAGGTGATCCACCTGCCTAGGCCTCCCAAAGTGCTGGGATTACAGGCGTGAGCCACCGCACCCGGCCTGATATTACAGTTTTTAATAAGAGTAATTCAGCCTGGGCAACATGACGAGATCCTGACTCAAAAAAATTAAAAAATTAGCTGAGGGTGGTAGCACACACCTGTAGCCCCAGCTACCCCAAAGGCTGAGGCAGGAGGATCACTTGAGCCTGGGAGGTCAAGGCTGCCATGAGCTGTGATCTCGCGGCTGCACTCCAGCCAAGGTGACAGAGTGAGAACCTGTCTGAAAAAATAAATAGTAATAATAGTAATTTTTTTTTTTTTTTTTTTTTGAGACAGAGTCTCGCTCTGTCGCCCAGGCTGGAGTGCAGTGGCGCGATCTCGGCTCACTGCAAGCTCCGCCACCACGCCCGGCTAATATTTTTGTATTTTTAGTAGAGATGGGGTTTCACCATGTTAGCCAGGATGGTCTCGATCTCCTGACCTCGTGATCTGCCCTCGGCCTCCCAAAGTGCTGGGATTACAGGCGTGAGCCACCGCGCCTGGCCTACTAATAGTAATTATTAGAACTTGAATGTTACCTGTCTGCCCAGCACTATGCAAAGTACTTGATATGCATCATCTTGCTTCATCCTCTAAACTACCTATAAGTGGACCTCGTTTCCACAATTGTGGACAGAGAAACTGAAACCCAGAGAAGTGAAAGCAACAGGCCCAAGGTCTAAGAGAAGGCAGAACTGGGTGGGATTAAAGCCCAAGAGGTCTGACCTGATAGTCCACTCTTTTAACTGCTGTAGTAACTTTGGACCATGAAACCCTCAAACATACCAACCAAGTGTTTCAAAACTACAATAGCAATCACCTTAGGAAGACTCAAAATATAAGTTCTTTGGCTGACACAGTTAAAAATTCAAAGGTCAGGTAAAATTTCAGTGATGAGCAAGGTCATTTATTCTTATGGCTGGGGGTAGCAGGAAGGAAAGCCGGATCGTCCAAACATTATTTTCTTGTAGGGGCAGATTTACCTTCCTTATTATTCTTTTGCTAGGCTGTTAGAAGGAATTTGGAAGGCCGGGCGCGGTGGCTCACGCCTGTAATCCCAGCACTTTGGGAGGCCGAGGCAGGCGGATCACAAAGTCAAGAGATTGAGACTGTCCTGGCTAACATGGTGAAACCCTGTCTCTACTAAAAATAAAAAAAAAAAAAAAAAAAAAAAATAGCCGGGCGTGGTGGCAGGCGCCTGTAGTCCCAGCTACTAGGGAGGCTGAGGCAGGAGAATGGCGTGAACCTTGGAGGCGGAGCTTGCAATGATCTGAGATCGCGCCACTGCACTCTAGCATGGGTGACAGAGCGAGACTCCATCTCAAAAAAAAAAAAAGGAATTGGAATAAATATGTCCAAGATAACCTGGTAAACAGAAAGGGCTGCAAAAAATCTGGAGAATAAAACCAAGTCAATTAACAGGATACATGTAAAACACACATCTTATATTTCTACAAGTCTTTATTTTTTTATAATAGCATGTTACTACTCTTCTAAAAAGGACAAAATAACTTATTTTAATGACATTTAAACCCAATTATTAACAGAAAAGGATAAGAACTGTGGTTCCTTGGCCTCCTTTCCCCTTGGTTTAGTTCTCCTAAATTAAGAACTTCTACTTATAGCTCCCTGAACACACAAGGCTGTTTTAAGCCTTTGCACACTCATGTTCTTTAAGCCTCGAATGCAACTGTTTATAACGCAACTTTGTGGAAAGAATTCCTATTCATCCTACAAAACCCTATTCAGGTGTTCCCATCTGATAAAGCCCCTCAATAATGATGACTTTCTCTCGCTCCTGTAGAGAATTATTCTCTTTTCTTGGATATTTAATAAGAACTTAGATTTACAGAGCTCTTACTATGTGCCAGGCACTATGCTAAGCATTTTATCCACATTATCTTATTGAATTGTCAACGGTACCTACAAGATAAGTACTGTTATCATCTTCTTTTACAGATAAGAAAACAGAGGCTCAGATTCTGACTAGGAAGTGGCAGATTCAGGATTCAGTCCCAGATCTGTTTGACTTCAGAGCCTGAGTCTTGAACCACTCACTGCCCTGTCGTCTCCCCTGTCCTACTTCCATACTGGCATGGCACACACCTTGGTCCCTACAACATCTCCAGTTTCATGAAAACGGACAATATTTCATTATCCTTGGATCCTGCCTGACGCAATACCTGGCTCTCAATATGTTTGCTGATTTGAATTAAAGAGTTGCGGTAATCCTTTTTTTTTTTCTTTTTTTTTGAGACGGAGTCTCGCTCTGTTGCCCAGGCTGGAGTGCAGTGGCGCGATCTTGGCTCACTGCAAGCTCCGCCTCTCAGATTCATGCCATTCTCCTGCCTCAGCCTCCTGAGTAGCTGGGACTACAGGCGCCTGCCACCACGCCCAGCTAATTTTTTGTATTTTTAGTAGAGGCGGGGTTTCACCGTGTTAGCCAGGATGGTCTCGATCTCCTGACCTCATGATCCGCCCACCTCAGCCTCCCAAAGTGCTGGAATTACAGGCATGAGCCACCGCACCCAGCCAGGGAAGAGTTGCAGTAATCCTAACATGACAAATGAGAACTGACCATAATAGAAATTCATTCTTCCATATGTTATTCCCAGGCCTCATAACCTCTCCTTCCTCTGAAGACATGTAGCATTCAGGGTAGCACTGTCAGAATGTCTCACTCTGTCCCCCAGGCTGGAGTGCAGTGGCAGGATCTCGACTCACTGCAGCCTCCACCTCCCAGGTTCAAGCAATTCTCCTGGCTCAGCCTCCAGAGTAGCTGGAACTACAGGCGTATGCCACCACACCTGGCTAATTTTTGTATTTTTAGTAGAGACGGGGTTTCACCATGTTGGCCAGGCTGGTCTCAAACTCCTGACCTCAAGTCATCCGCTCACCTCTGCCTCACAAAGCGCTGAGATTACAGGCATCAGCCACCATGCCCAGTCTGTTTTTGCCTTTTTTTTTTTTTTTTAAGAAACAAAGTGGTCTCACTATGTTGCCCAGGCTGGTCTTGAACTCCTGGGCTCAAGCAATCCTCTTGCCTTCCAAAGTGCTGGGATTATAGGCATGAACCACTGCTCCTGGCCCGACATGCCATTCCTTTTAAAAACTGGAGGCATCTCAAACAATTTACCACCAAAGGACCATGTGGCCATACTGACTAAAGTGCACTACACTTTACGCTTACATCTTGTAAGCCAAGGTGTCTAACAAAGAGTATATAACCACCATATTAATTCTTTACACCATAATCAATAAGGACTGGGCCAGCCCAGCAATGTCATCCTCCTGGATCTCACTGAGGCTGCTCCAGAACACCGGAAGTTCTTCAGGATTCGGGGATGTCCCTCAAGTACTCTTTCAGTGGTTTTTATAAATGACTCAAAAGTTATGGTGAAATTTTTAAGTGCGAAAGACATAAAATATGAGTGGTGGTTTGTATTCAATCAAAAATCCTCAAAAAACACTTCTGCATTTAAGCACACTATGCTTTTTTCACCCAAAGTACCAAATCAAATTAGTCAGGATACCTACCTTTGTACAATGTCAGACTCCAGTTAATAACTCCACTAGGGCAGAGGGCATATGCACTGATTTACTTTGTACAAATTAACCAGCATCAGGCAATCAGGCCTGTGCGTAACACATAGTAGGCACTCTATGATTAAACAAGTGCTTCGCCTCCAAAGTTTTATTTATTTATTTATTTTTTTTTTTTTTGAGACAGAGTCTCACTCTGTCGCCCAGGCTGGAGTGCAGTGGTGCAATCTCGGCTCACTGCAAGCTCCGCCTCCTGGGTTCCCGCTATTATCCTGCCTCAGCCTCCCGAGTAGCTAGGACTACAGGCGCCCGCCACAATGCCCTGCTAATTTTTTTGTATTTTTAGTAGAGACGGGGTTTCACCGTGTTAGCCAGGATGGTCTCGATCTCCTGACCTCGTGATCCGCCCGCCTGGGCCTCCCAAAGTGCTGGGATTACAGGCGTGAGCCACCGCGCCTGGCCGCCCCCAAAGTTTTAAAAGCTTCCCCTACAAAAGAACAGAACTGAAATTCCTTGGTCTTGTATTCAATGTCTTGTGTAAGTAATCACTTCTCCCCTACTTACCCTCCTAGTCTACCGGGCTACCAGGAATTTTTTTTTTTGGAGACAAGTTCTCACTCTGTCACCCAGGCTGGAGTGCGGTGGTGGGATCACGGCTCACTGCAGCCTCAACCCCCTGGGCTCGGGTGATCCTCCCACCTTAGTCTCACCGGTAGCTGGAACTACAGGCCCATGCCACCAGGCCTGGCTAATTTTTTTTTATTTTTAGGGGAGAGGGGGTTTCACCATGTTCCCCAAGCTGGTCTCAAACTCCTGGGCTCAAGCAATCCTCCTGCCTCAGCCTCCCAAAGTGCTGGGATTACAGGCATAAGCCACCGCAAATTCTTTACACTATCAAATTCCACCCATTATTTGGGACACAGGTGAAATCCCTCTTTGGCAAAAAGACTTTCTAGACAACTCCAGGCCTCATAACCTCTCCTTTCTCTGAAGATCTGCAGCATACAGCGTAGCACTGTCCAATAGAACGTTCTATGATAACAGAAATGTTCTACATCTGTACTGTATGTTCTTTTATGTAGAACAGCTACCTTGTTAGCACAAGTATAAAGTCTCACCATCTCTTTGATGACAGCATGTTACACTGGATGGTTAAAACATTTATCAGCTTCCCCAGTAGACTGCAATTTCTGTGAACAAGATACAACTTACTCTTCATAGCAACTCTGACAAAGTTGCAAAAGGTATGTATTTGTTGGCCAGGCAAGGTGGCTCACGCCTGTAATCCCAGCACTTTGGGAGGCTGAGGTGGGCAGATCTCTTGAGGTCAGGAAATGAGACCAGCCTGGTCAACATAGAAACCCCATCTCTACTAAAAATACAAAAATTAGCCGGGCGTAGTGGCGGGCACCTGTAATCCCAGCTACTCATGAGGCTGAGGTGCGAGAATCACTTGAACCCGGGAGGAGGAGGTTGCAGTGAGCCAAGATCGCGCCACTGCACTCCAGCCTGGGTGACAAAGTGCAACTCCAACTCAAAAAAAAAAAAAAAAGTATGTATTTGTTGATTTGCACATCACATAAGATAACCATAAGCTAAAAAGGTGTGGACTCAGGTGTCTGGAAAGTTGGTCACCACCTCTACCCCATCTCACATCTGAATGTCAAGAGACACGTAGAGGCAGGGAAGTTAAAGCAACTTTCTAGAGACAGAAATGACCACTGATCAAGCCACAATGCACTCTGGTTTAAATGACATTTAGGTCATGACTGTCCTTAATCTAAAACAAACCTAGATTAGTATTTCATTAGTAAATAGCTAAATTTTGATGGCAAATTATGCTGACCAAAAACAGTTCCTCACTTCCCAAGTTAGACATAGCAATTAAATAGAAAAATAATCTAAGCAAGCTCCATTTGTATTTCTTTTTTCACCTGTTTATTGAATATTTACCTCCCATGAAGTCTTTCAGCCTATTGGTGGTATTTTACTGTTCAGATATATGTTAGAATTTCACTGATACTGGGCGCAGTGGCTCACACCTGTAATCCCAGCACTTTGGGAGATAGAGGTGGGCAGATCATGAGGTCAGGAGTTCAAGACCAGCCTGGCCAATATGGTAAAACCCCAGCCTCTACTAAAAATACAAAAACTAGCCAGGCGTGGTGGCACGTGCCTGTAGTCCCAGCTACTTGGGAGGCTGAGGCAGGAGAATTGCTTGAACCCAGGAGGCAGAGGTTGCAGTGAGCCAAGCTCGCGCCACTGCACTCTATCTAGCTTGGGCAACAGAGCAAGACTCCGACTCAAAAAAAAAAAAAAGAATTTCACTGATACTTTTCACAAAATATACAGAAGGAGGCACAAATTCCACCACTATGGCACTCTGCTGCCTTGGCCAAGTGTCTTGATCCTTTGGCTTCAATTTTCTTATCTACGATATTAGGGAAATTGTTATGTGAACTACCGACCTCACAAGTCCTTTGTGGGTCAACTCATAACTGTGCTGTGGGTATTTCTTTTTTTTTCTTTCTTCCTCCTTTCCTTTCTTTCTTTCTTAAAGATGGGTTCTCATTATGGTGCTTAGACTAGACTCTAGACCCAATTCCTGGCCTCTCACCATGTTGCCCAGACCAGACTCAACTCCTGGACTCAAGGAATCCTCCCGCCTCAGCCTTCAAGTAGCTGGGATGAGAGGTGTGCACCACCATGCCTGGCGCTGTGGATATTTCTAAGTGATTATTCTTCCCAAATGAACTACATAAAAAACAAAAGATTCATGAATTTACTAATGGTTCTTTGTGATGGATGTGCTAATATAGAGACTAAAATCAAGGCTCCAACCTCTAAAACATTTTTTTTTTTTAATTCCAGACTTGTTTCCCCATCCCGCTGTGCAAACTGAACAAAAACTGGGCTAGCACTCCTGTCTGGAACATGTAATAAGGAAATAAATGTGCTGACTCAGAGAACACAGACATATTTAATATAAAATAAAATAGAAAACTGGCTGAACCAAGTCATAACAGTCTAAATAAATCCACATATAAAAGATTGAGATGATTTTCTGCTTTGCTTTATTCAAGCCCAATGCTTTATCAGCACAGCCAGCCAAAAATTTACAACCCATACACAGACTACGTAAACCTTTAGTTGCACATACAGTAAGACCAGCAGGTACACACTATACACATTTTTAATTAAAAAAAATGACTAACCAGTGATTTTGTCACCACACTTAACAATGACCTGATATGGCAGAGAGTGATGTGTACCAAACATGGAAATACCAACTTGGGTGACGGTTTGAATCTTGTTAACTTCAGTGCAACCACACCCCCCAAATGCAGGTAAAGTTTGCACATGGTTTTTTCAAGGCCAGCCTTTGTTTCCCTCTCCTCTGCATTTACCCAAGATCTTGGCTCTGAGACAGAAAACTCCCACTCTCGATTGGTTCATTCTGTCCTATGCAATTAAGCAACACCACAATCCAGTAAACGCAATGGCTCAATTATTTATCTTCTGGCCGACTTTACCAGGTATTTGGAAAAGGACAATGTCAAGAGGTTTATTTCTCTCTCTAGAGCTGGCTTGACGGGTTGATGGGGATTTTATTTTGTCTTTTTTTCTCTCTCTTTTTTACAAGGCGGGGACGTGGGGGGAGTTTAACCTAGAAAAAGATGGGAGGGAATTTAGAAAGAGTACCGGTCTATCAATTTCCCTACAGGAAACTTGATTCTTATGCAATAAAGCCTACCCACGACCAGCCAGCCCGTAAGGCTGCAGGGGACAGACACACCTATTCCTGCCTCCAGAAGGGCACAGCTGGCTCCTGAAGGAGCGGGAACAGGGCAAGCGGAGGAAGTGGCTCAGCGGGAGCCGCCGGCCGGGCGGGGAGGAGGCGCTTTCCGACCCCCCACTCGCGCCGGTGATCCCCGTCGGCGTGACAGTCGCTCCGGTGGCCGGAACGTCCCCAGGGCCCCAGGGAGCAGGAAATCGGGGGACTGTCCCTCACTCCTGCCGCCGCAACCGAGTGCGCCCTCGCCCCATGGTGCCCCCTCGAGCGCGTTCTCACTGTTTCTCCGAATAACGAAACTTCCCTCCGGTGCCCCGAGTCCCTTCCGAGGCCCGCTCCTGTCATCCCGAAGAGTCTTCCCTCAGGGCGACCCTCCGCGTCTCTTCATCTCTCCCCGCCCCACCGCAGCGTCCATCACAACATCCCCAAGGTTCCAGAGGCCCCCTGCCGCTGCGGAGCCCCCGGGTTCCCAGGCCTCCCCGACGGCCCCACCCTGCACCCCCTTCACCTGTTTCTCCGGCAGAGGCCGAGAGGCCGGGGCTGCGCGTGCGCCGGGGACGGGCGGCGGGGCTCCCTCAGGCCGAAGGGCCTCTCCGAGCCGAGGGGGAGAGACAGCGCCGAGCCGGGGTGCCTGCCCAGGATCCGGTTGGGGCTTGTTCCCTCGGCTGCGACGTCGGAACCCCCGGCTCCCCCTCCCAGTCTACGCCGCCGCAGCTCCGGAAACCGCTGAATTACAGACCCTTCAGCCAATCCTCGCCCAGCCCCAGCCTGGCCGAGGCACGCCGTCATGCATAATTCATGAAAGGCCAGCTCACTCGGCCACCCAGAGGTCCCAGTGCGTGTGCGGTACAGCCGAAGCCCCGCCCACTGACCAATGAGGAGAGCAGCTAGGAGAAAGGGCGGAGCCAAGAGGAGACTGATACGCCCCTGTGCTGGCTGTTCCGACAGTTCGGTGCTCCTCCCTCCGCCACAGCGAGGGAAGAGCCGAGGACTTGGGCACAGAAGCCCGGGGGGAGGGAGGGAAGATGACCGGAATGTCCTGCTGAAAACTCAGCTGAGTTCCTGGCAGTGCGTGACGTCAAGGCACTTTAAATGCCCCTGATAGAGCTCCCTCCTGCCTGCTCTCCCTTTTCCCGGCCCTTGGCCCCACGTGGTGAAGAGGTTGAGAGCCTCTTACCACGTGGGAATCAGCTAGTTAGACAGTCCCCAGGTATCTCCAGATCCTCTGGGGACCCAACTCCTGAATTGGGTTCTGGGGACAACAAAAAGAACATGGGTGACTCCGCCTGCTTTGAACTTCAGTTTCTGCGTGAGCAGGGACACACACACCCGGAAACATGACGTGGAAATAGAGTAATTACTAGAGTGCGTGGGGAGAGGGTAGTGGATTTAACCCCGTACTCCGTTCCATCACTTCAAGCATTGGCCGGTACACCCATTGGCCGGTACAGGCGAATGCAGAAGACGGTGTATACGAAAGCTGATACGTGTAGGGCTTGACATTTTTATGCGTCTGAATTGAAATACATGAACTGTTCTGCCTTTTTCTTTTCCACCTTGCCTACTTGGTATGCAAGTTTTACTGAATTGAAGCCAGTGGTTCCTAGGAAATGTAGACATTTTGCCTTTCATGATAGAGGATGAACTTTGCATACTGGAGTGATTTCTGTGTATGTGCTGATACTATCAGGGTTTTTAATTTTTTTGGGGGGGTCTTTAAAAATATGTTATTAATATTTGTGTTTGTTTAATACGAACCGCTATAAAGACAAAAATCTAAAAAGGACCCATTATCTCACTGCTCAGATAACCCCTGACATATTTTTTTTCAATGAAACTAATACATGTTCCTGTTTAGAAAATGCAGACCTTACAGAAAGGTCAAAAATATTAAATGAAAATCTTTCCCTACCCCCATCATTCCTTCTCCCCAAGGATAGCTGTTCTTATTAATTTCTAGTGAGAAAAATCAATGACTCTTAACCTTTGAAGGGAGCCACAGATCCTTCTGAGTGTTTGAAGGAGACTAGATTCTAGCCCCAGAAACAATACAAGCTTTTACTCACATGGTTCCCCAGATACCTGAAGCCTGTCTAAAGTCTACAGATTCAGACCGCTCGTACCACCTCATATCCAATGAGGGACAGAGGCAACTACAGGGCAATTCATAGGGTCACTGGTGGTGGGAATTGAGAACCTCCTATTGCCCTCTGGTAGACACAGCTCAGTGTGGAAATTGCTGTATTTACCTGTAGAGTATGTGTGTATTGATTAGACTGTTTATCTACACCGCAGGACAGATATCCTCCATCTCCGCCTATATTCTCTTGTAACTGTGCTATCCCATGCAGCGACCTGCCTCCCTGATAACATAGGGTCTAGGATTTGTTTAGTGATTTACTGCTTACAAAGCACTTACACACCTTATACACTCCCTGCCTCGTTTCTTTCTCACAATCATGAGTAGCAGATAGGAGAGGCCGTATTATCCGCTGATAGGAAACTAAAGACAACATAATATGACATTTTCAAGATCACAGAGATACTCAGAAATATACCAGGTTCAGAGTCAGGTTTTGGGGCTTTACGATCCATAGCTTTGTTCCATTCATTCAAACCCTGCCCTGCTTCTGACTTCTCCAGAGCTGGCCTCTGTTTCCCTCATTGGCCTCCCCACCAGTAGCACATAAAATCTACCTCTGAGACTATCGGTTTGACCTGCAAAAATTCTCTTCAGCCCAGACACTGGCCTTTCTCCACTCCACGTCCCCGCCAAATTCCTCTTGGCTAAATGCTGCAGTTTCTGTCCCTTGGGCCACTGCCTTAACCACCTGATTATTCTCTCCTTACTCTATCCTATTCTTCCACTGGCTGCCAGGGACATCATCCTAAAAATTAAATAAATAAACATTCAGGCCAAGGTGGGTGGATCACAAGGTCAGGAGTTCAAGACCAGCCTGGCCAACACAGTGAAACTCTGTCTCTACTAAAAATACAAAAATCAGGCTGGGCACTGTGGCTCATACCTGTAATCCCAGCACTTTAGGAGGCTGAGGTGGGCAGATCACCTGAGGTCAGGAGTTCGAGACCAGCCTGACCAATATGATGAAACCCTGTCTCTACTAAAAGTACAAAAATCAGCCAGTCATGGTGGCTTGCACCTGTAATCCCTGCTACTCGGGAGGCTGAGGCAAGAGAATCGCTTGAACCCGGGAGGTGAAGGTTACAGTGAGCCAAGATCACGCCATTGCATTCTAGCCTGGACAACAAGAGTGAAACTCCATCTCAAAACAAAAGTAAAAATTAGCCAGCCATGGTGGCACGTGCCTGTAGTCCCAGATACTCAGGAAGCTAAGGCAGGAGAATTGCTTGAACCCAGGAGGTGGAGGTTGCAGTGAGCCCAGATCCCTCCACTGCACTCCAGCCTAGGCGATAGAGCAAGACTCTGGCTCAAGAAAAAAAAAAAAAAAAAATTCAATCATGTCACAGTTGGCTTAAAAATCTCTATGGTTCCCTATTACTGGCAAGATAAAATCCAAGTTAATTTTTTTTTTTTTTTTGAGACAGAGTTTCCTCTTGTCACCTAGGCTGGAATGCAATGGTATGATCTCGGGTCACTGCAACCTCTGCCTCCCAGGTTCAAGCAATTCTCCTGCCTCAGCTTCCCAAGTAGCTGGGACTACAGGTGCCCACCACCATGCCCAGCTAATTTTTGCATTTTTAGTAGAGACGGGGTTTTATTATGTTGGCCAGGCTGGTCTTGAACTCCTGACCTCAAGTGATCCACCCACCTCAGCCTCCCAAAGTGCTGGGAGCCACCGTGTCCGGCCAATTCAAGTTAAATTTTAAAAATGCTGGCCAGGCACAGTGGCTCATGCCTGTAATCCTAAAGCTTTGGGAGACTGAGGCAGGAGGATCATTTGAGGCCGGGAGTTCAAGATCAGCCTGGGCAACACGGCAAAACACCAACTTTACAAAAAATTAGCCAGGCGTGGTGGTGGCATGCCTATAGTCCCAGCTATTCTGGAGGCTGAGGCAGGAGGATCACTTGAACTTAGAAAGAAGTTCGAAGTTACAGTGAGCTATGATTGTTCTACTGTACTCTAGTCTGAGCAACAGAACAAGACCAACCTTGTCTCAAAAACAAACAATAAAAAAAAGCTGACCATTTAATTCAGTGCCATGGCTGGGCGCGGTGGCTCGCGCCTGTAATCCCAGCACTTTGGGAGGCTGAGGCGGGCGAATTCTGAGGTCAGGAGTTCGAGACCAGCCTGGCCGACATGATGAAACCCCATCTCTACTAAAAATACAAAAAAATTAGCTGGGCATAGTGGCGGGTGCCTGTAATCCCAGCTACTTGGGAGGCTGAGGCAGGAGAATCGTTTGAACCCAGGAGGCAGAGGTTGCAGTGAGCCGAGATCATGCCACTGCACTCCAGCCCAGACAACAAAGTGAGGCTCTGTCTCAAAAAAAAAAAAAAATAGAAAGAAAAAAACACCATAATTCAGTGCCATGTTGGCCGGGCGCGGTGGCTCACGCTTGTAATCCCAGCACTTTGGGAGGCCGAGGCGGGAGGATCACGAGGTCAGGAGATCGAGACCACGGTGATAACCCCGTCTCTACTAAAAATACAAAAAAAAAATTAGCCGGGCGTGGTGGCGGGCGCCTGTAGTCCCAGCTACTTGGAGAGGCTGAGGCAGGAGAATGGCGTGAACCCGGGAGGCGGAGCTTGCAGTGAGCCGAGATTGCGCCACTGCACTCCAGCCTGGGCGACAGAGCGAGACTCCATCTCAAAAAAAAAAAAAAAATTCAGTGCCATGCATGTGGTAGGAGCTCAATTGATGTTCCTTCTTTCTCCCTCTTGATTTCAATCATAAAATCCTACAGGCCCGGCACAGTGGCTCATGCCTGTAATCTCAGCACTTTGAGAGGCCGAAGCAGGTGGATCACCTGAGGTCAGGAGTTCAAGACCAGCCTGACCAACATGGTGAAAGTCTGTCTCTACTAAAAATACAAAAATTAGCCAAGCGTGGTGGCGGGCACCTGTAATCCCAGGTACTCGGGAGGCTAAGGCAGAAGAATTGCTTGAACCCAGGAGACAGAGGTTGCAGTGAGCTAAGATTGCGCCATTGCAATCCAGCCTGGGTAATACAGTGAGACTCTGTCTCAAAAAAAAATAAATTCCACAAAGGCTGACCTGAATCCCCCCTTTTCTAACCTAGTCCCACAAACCCTACTAAATGTGTTACCTTCCTCCAAACATATGTACACCTTCTGCAACTTCATGCCTCTGTGGATAGTCTTACTTCTACCTGGAATCTCTTCCCTTTCCTCAGTCCCTACCTGAGAACTCTTACTCATTCTTCAAAGCCCTGTTGCAACATCACCTCCTCTAGGCTTCCTTCTATTCTTACTGGCAAAGTTAATCTCCTACCAGACTCCTTCAGCAGGTTGTTTCCCCATCTAGAATACATTCTCTACCTTGAACTCTAATAAATCCACGCATTGGCCTACTTCCTGAAAAAAAAACAATAATTAACATTGATTAAGTAATTACTACTATGTTCCAGGAACTATGCTAAGCATGTTACGTAGATTATCTCATTTGATCCTCACCAGAACCCAGTGATGTGGGTAATATTATAATTCTTATTTTACAACTGAGGAAACAGACTGGGAAAGTGAAAGACTGGCTCAAGACTGGTCTCACAGCTAGAAACTAGGCGGAAACTCAGAATGAAAATCAGGTCTGGCTGACTCTCTGGCCACGTGCTAACAAACATCTTCCCCTAAACTGTGGGTTCCGGGAAACTTGAACCCCTTAAGGCCTGTCTTCATAATCTCAGCATCTATCATCTAGCCTAGAGCTCACCTAAGACTGAATTAATTAACTATTAATAAATAAGTCTTGAGGCCCGACGTGGTGGCTCATCCTGTAATCCTAGCACTTTGGGAGGCTGAGGCAGGCGGATCACTTGAGGTCAGGAGTTTGAAACCAGCCTGGCCAACATGGTGAAACCTTGTCTCTACTAAAAATACAAAAATTAGCTGGGCATGGTGGCGGGTGCCTGTAATCCCAGCTACTTGGGAGTCTGAGGCAGGAGAATCGCTTGAACCTGGGAGGTGGAGGTTGCAGTGAGCCGAGGTCCCACCACTGCACTGCAGCCTGGGCGACAGAGCGAGACTGTGTCTCCAAAAAAAGTCTTGAATAATGATATCAGCATTAACAAACACAGAGTGTTGACTATGTACTAGCCACTGTTCTAAGCATGCAATTCATGTAACACGTCTGTGAACTCATTTAATCCTTACAATAACCCCATGAGGCAAATACTGTGACTTTATAGACGCAGAAAATGAGACTTACCTAAGGCTAAGTCACTTCCCCAAGAACATACAGCTGGTAAATGGCAGAGCCAGGATTCAAATTCAAGCACAGTTTGTCTAATTTGAGAGCTTGAATATCTACTTTTCCTTAATTATAACTATATTTGTGTCCAAAATTCTCGTTAACCCCGTGAGAACTGCTTCACCTCTTCCCAGAAGGGATTAGCAGTAAAACCCAAAGTCAAGAGGAAAACATAGCAAGAAAGAGAACCTTGGGGACGGCAAGTGGGTGGCAAGTCACTGCAGTGACCAAAGGGAGTAAGGCGCAACTTGTGAGGGTGATGAGATCTTCATGGGGTTCAGCAACAGAAAGGCTCACCCAGGGTTGCCCAAAACCCCCTCACTAATATCACAGTGAAGAGCAGGTCTGCACAACACAAACTCCTCGGGCCTTCTCTCTGCCAAAACACCTCAGGCGTTGTTATGCAGATATGTCTCTTTCCTTCAGTCTGAACAGTCCTCCCCGCTCAATATTTTCTTTTTTTTTCCTTTTTTGTTTTTTGTTTGTTTGTTCGTTTGTTTTGAGAAGGGGTCTCGCTCTGTTGCCCAGGCTGGAGTGCAGTGGCGCAATCTGGGATCACTGCAAGCTCCGCCTGCCAGGTTCACGCCATTCTCCTGCTTCAGCCTCCGGAGTAGCTGGGACTACAGGCGCCCGCCACCACGCCCAGCTAATTTTTTGTATGTTTTTTTAGTAGAGATGGGGTTTCACCGTGTTAGCCAGGATGGTCTCAATCTCTTGACTTTGTGATTCACCCACCTTGGCCTCCTAAAGTGCTGGCATTACAGGCGTGAGCCACCGCTCCCGGCCTTTTTTGTTTTTTGAGACCGAGTCTCGCCCTGTCGCCCAGGCTGGAGTGCAATGGCACGATCTCGGCTCACTGCAACCTCCGCCTCCCAGGTTCAAACGATTCTCCTGCCTCAGCCTCCCAAGTAGCTGGGATTACAGGCCCGCACCACCATGCCCGGCTAATTTTTTGTATCTTTAGTAGAGACAGGGTTTCACCATGTTGGGCAGGCTGGTCTCAGACTCCTGACCTTGTGATCCACCCACCTTGGCCTCCCAAAATTCTGGGATTACAGGCGTGAGCCACCACGCCTGGCCCCCAGCTCAATATTTTCAAGGCTATGATTTTTTTTCCTGTATCACTTAACACATCATTCATACCATGTCTTTCTGTTCTTCCAGTCAGTTCTCATGGGGCTTTGGATACAGTTCTTCTTTATCTCATCTCCTTCAAGGCCCTGCCTACCCCACCTACGTCTCTGCTGCCCACTAAATTCCAGCCAGTCCACTTCCCAGCTCAGGACCTTTGCATATGCTGTTCCTTTTCCTTCCCTGGCTTTGGCGTGGCTGTTTCCCTGTTACTCCAACAGGCCTTGTCTAACCACTCCTATCTAAAGTTATTCACAGCCTGTTAATCCCTATTTCCATATCCTGTTTCCTGTGGAATTCATCACAGTTCTTTTTTATTTATTTACTTTTTTTTTTTTTGATACAGAGTCTCGCCCTGTAACCCAGGTTAGAGTGCAGTGGCAAGATCTTGGCTCACTGCAATCTCCGTCTCCCGGGTTCAAGCAATTCTTCTGCATCAGCCTCCCGAGTAGCTGGGATTACAGGTGCCCACCACCACATCCAACTAATTTTTGTGTTTTTAGTAGAGACGGAGTTTCACCATGCTGGCCAGGCTGGTCTTGAACTCCTGACCTCAGGTGATCTGCCTGTCTTGGCCTCCCAAAGTGCTGAGATTATAGGCATGAGCCATCGCGCCCAGACTTATTTTATTTTATTTTTTGAGATGGAGTCTCGCTCTGTTGCCCAGGCTGGAGTGTGGTGGCACGATCTCGAGTACGGTGGCACAATCTCAGCTCACTGCAATCTCTGCCTCCCAGTTTCAAGCAATTCTCCTGCCTCAGCCTCCCGAGTAGCTAGGATTACAGGCGAACACCATCATGCCCGTCTAATTCTGTATTTTTAGTAGAGACGGGATTTCACCATGTTAGTCAGGCTGGTCTCCAACTCCCGATCTCAGATGATCCGCCCACCTCGGCCTCCCAAAGTGCTGAGATTACAGGCGTGAGCCACCGCGCCCGGCCTTATTTTATTATTATTTTTTTTCGAGACAGGATCTCACTCTGTCACCCAGGCTGGAGTGCAGTGGCATGATCTCAGCTCACTGCAACCTCTTCCTACCAGGCTTAAGCTATCCTTCCACCTCAACCTCCTGAATAGCTGGGACTACAGGTGCGCACCATCACCCCTGGCTAATTTTTCTATTTTTAGTAAGGACAGGATTTGGCACCTCTCTCTATCACCCAGGCAAGAGTGCAGTGCTGTGGTCATAGCTCACTGCAGCTTTGAACCCCTGGGCTCAAGGCATCCGCCAGCCTCACCCTCCCTACTAGCTGGGATTACAGGTGTGTGCCACCACACCCAGCTCTGTTTACAGGGTTTCTCATCTATCTCTCTCTTTATACTGTTAGTTCCAGGAAGAGGTGTCTTCTGTGTTCCAGGCTCGTTTGACTCCCCAGTCAACATGCTCACGTAATAGATGCTCAATAAATAATGAATGCATGGAAGTGCTCTTGATCCCACCTCTCCCCTCTTTGAGTGTTCTCAATTCTCTTCTCCTTCCTGACCTTCTCCACTTGTTCTCTTCTTTCTGACTTGAAGATCCTTCCTGTCTCCTATATTGACCTTGCTATTTCCTCAATTTACCCCCATCACTTCACATTCATTGCCCCATGTCCTCATCCCCACTTGCTCCATCAAAGTGGTTTCTGCCCTGTCTTATTCATAGGACAGAGCTCTTGAAGGCTACCAGGGACCTCCTCATCAACGTTGATATCTTTTTTTTTGAGACGGAGTCTCGCTCTGTTGCCCAGGTTGGAGTGCAGTGGGGCGATCTCTGCTCATTGCAAGCTCCGCCTCCCAGGTTCATGCCATTCTCCTGTCTCAGCCTCCCAAGTAGCTGGGACTACAGGCACCTGCCACCATGCCCGGCTAGGTTTTTGTTTGTTTGTTTGTTTGTTTGTTTTTTGTTCTGTATTTTTAGTAGAGACGGGATTTCGCCGTATTAGCCAGGATGGTCTCAATCTCCTGACCTCATGATCCGCCTGCCTCAGCCTCCCAAAGGTCGATATCTTATTAGTCATTTTACTTAACTTCGCGTTATCTAGAGCTGTTATCCTCCTCTTCCCTCCTACACATTCTCTCCTCCCTTGACCATCACAGCAGTTGATAGAAGCAATTGCATTAAATTGAGAGCTGAGGGGAGCTGAGGCAAGACATCCTGGCTCTGACACAGAAGAAGCTGTGCAACCTTGGGCTAGCCCCTTAACCTCTCTGAACCTCAGCATCCTCATCTGCAAATAGAGAACATAATTCTAACTTTAGTGAATTTGCATTAAAGTGTTTTTTGTTGGAAGATACTCTCCAGCTGACCATGCAGCATAGCAGATAAGAGTCAGGTCCTAAGCCAGGTGCAGTGGCTCACACCTGTAATCCCAGCACTTTAGGAGGCCGAGGCGGGCGAATCACCTGAGGTCGGGAGTTCGAAACCAGCCTGACCAACGTGGAGAAACCCTGTCTTTACTAAAAACACAAAATTAGCTGGGTGTGGTGGCGCATGCCTGTAATCCCAGCACTTTGGAAGGCCAAGGCAGGCTGATCAACCTGAAGTCAGGAGTTCAAGATCAGCCTGGCCAACATGGTGAAACCCTGTCTCTATTAAAAATACAAAAAATTAGCCTAGCGTGGTGGCGGGCGCCTGTAATCTCAGCTACTCGGGAGGCCGAGGCAGGAGAATGGCTTGAACCTGGGAGGCAGAGGTTGCCGTGAGCCGAGATCGCGCCCTTGCACTCCAGCCTGGGCAACAAGAGCGAAACGCTGTCAAAAAAAAAAAAAAAAAAAGACAATATGGAAGAGCCTACCTCATAGGTAGTTGTGAAGATTAAATGAGACAACCTGCTAAGCATTTAATATAGCATCTGGCATATTGCATCTCCTCAATATATGTTAGGCATTATTATCTTATACAAAAAGCAAAGGGAGAGGCAGGACTTGTTGGAGAGAAACTGAGACCTCTCATTAATTCCAGTAGGCTTGAACAACCACACCTCGGGAACAGCAGTTCCAGGAACCTCAGCAGAGGGAGTTTGTGGAAAAGTTCTGCTTTTCCCCTGTCATGACTTGACTTGACGCTGCTGCTGAAAATGTTCAGTCTCTGTGTATGTGTCTGTTGGCTTGCAATTCTAAATTCCAGCCACAGAAAATTTCATTGGCTCAGACAGGACCAGATCTTTTTTTCTTTTCTTTTCTTTTTTTTTTTTTTTTTTTTGAGACGGAGTTTCACTGTTGTTGCCCAGGCTGGAGTGCAATGGCACGATCTTGGCTCACCACAACCTCCACCTCCTGGGTTCAAGCGATTCTCCTGCCTCAGCCTCCCAAGTAGCTGTGATTACAGGCATGTGCCACCACGCCCGGCTAATTTTGTATTTTTAGTAGAGATGGGGTTTCTCCATGTTGGTCAGGCTGGTCTTGAACCCCCAACCTCAGGTGATCCGCCTGCCTTGGCCTCCCAAAGTGCTGGGATTACAGGCTTGAACTACCACGCCCAGCCTCACACCGTAATTCTATAATTATTAATCAAGCCTTCAGCCCCTATGCCTTTCTGCTTTCACACTGTTCGTTTTGACTGAAGAACCTCCCTGCCCTGTATCACTGCTTGCATTTCATTCACATGGATTATGTACCTGCCTAGCTCACAGGTCCTCTTTTCCTGGGAGATTCCCCTCCTCCCTGCAATCAGACACTGAAATGGGTCCCTTCAACCACATCTGTATTATATGATTCTGGCCTTTGATTATTTATTTTTTGATTATTTATTTATTTATTTTGAGACAGAGTCTCATTCTGCCAGGCTGGAGTGCAGTGGTGCCATCTCAGCTCACTGCAACCTCTGCCTCCGGGGTTCAAGCAATTCTCTGCTTCCACCTCCCGAGTAGCTGGGATTACAGGTGCTCACCACCACGCCCGGCTAATTTTTGTATTTTTAGTAGAGATGGGGGTTTCACCATCTTGGCCAGGCTGGTCTTGAACTCCTGACCTCGTGATCCACCCGCCTCGGCCGCCCAAAGTGCTGGGATTACAGGCATAAGCCACCGTGCCTGGCAGACATTATTAAACTCAGGGCAAACACTAGTGTGAACTAGCTTACTCAGAGTCTCTCTGTCAGGAATTTGGAATGTTGAAATAGAGAGGCACAGAGCTTGAGAGCCCTTAGAGCTGAGTTCCATTAATATCAGCACTTTAGGGAGCACTCCCTCTGCAGAAGTCCCTGGAAATCCCCTGATTCCTACTCTTTCTCCTCTTCCACTAAGTAACATAAACCACTATAATTGTGTTTGAGACACTTTGAAGCTCTGGTGACACAAATATCAAGTAAAATGCTGTCTCTGGCCTCCAACAGTATCTATTGAAATCCTACCCATGTTTAGAATCACAACTTAAAAGCCCCCTTCTTCCTTTAAGTTTTCTCATATTCCCCAAGCAGGATTAACCCCTCTCCAGGGTATTGTCACTGTGCTTTGCTTTACTTCTGTTACCTTAAGTCATGTCTTTGAGCTTGTATTTACTTATGATGTATTTGTTTGTTTGATGCCTTGAAGATCTTTCTGGATATTACTGTGTTGGTGCAAAGGTAATTGCGGTTTTTGTCAATGGCAAAACCCACAATTACTTTTGCACCAACCTAATAATATTTATTTATTTAAACATTTTTGTAGAGATGGGGTCTTGCAGTGTTGCCCACAGTCACCTCAAACTCGTGGACTCAAACAATCCTCCCTCCTCAGCCTCCCACAGTGCTGGGATTACAGGTGTGAGCCACCGTGCCAGGCCACTTTGAACTATTTTGAACAGCTGCCTCTCCCACTAATTGCAAACCCTTTAAAATCAAGGACTAGATCTGGCTGTCTTTTTAAGTCTCTCAGCTCCTGGCACAGAATCACAAACAGATCATTTGGAAAGACCATCTGTTGTTTTGTCTGCCCATCTTTCTCTCTCTTTTTTCCCCCTCCTTAAAAAATAAATGAATAAATAGTACAGGCACAGTGGCTCATGCCTGTAATTCCAGCACTTTGGGAGGCCCAGGTGGGTGGATTATTTGAGGTCAAGGGTTGGAGATCAGCCTGGCCAACATGGAGAAACCCCATTTCTACTAAAAATACAAAAATTATCTGGAAATGGTGGTGGGCACCTGTAATCCCAGCTACTTGGGAGGCTGAGGCAGGAGAATCCCTTGAACCCGGGAGATGGAGGTTGCAGTGAGTCAAGACTGTGATGCTGCACCAGCCTGGGTGAGAGTAAGGCTCTGTCTAAAATAAAATAATAAAAAAATACAGACAGGGTGTTGCTTTGTCACCCAGACTGGAGTGCAATGGTTCAGGTCATAGCTCCCTGCAGCCTGGAACTTCTGGGCTCAAGCAATCCTCCCACCTCAGCCTCCTGAATAGCTGGGACTACGGGCACACAACATCCTGCCTGGCTAATTTTTGTATTTTTTGTGGAGAAAGGGTCTTATTATATTGCCCAAGCTGGTCTTGAAGTCATGGGCTCAAGCTATCCTCTTCCCACAGCCTCCAAAAGTGCTGGGATTACAGGCAGGCGCCACTGCACCCAGCCTCCCTTTTCTATTGGTAACTACATCTCTATTTTCCTTTGAGAAAACAGCCCTCCTTCACTTGTGATTGTTAAGTTTAGGTGTCAATTTGACTAGATTAAGGAAGACTTATGAGGTGTTTCCAGAAGAGATTAGCATGTGAGTGTGAAAGGAGGAAGTAGGGAACATCTGCCCTCAATGTGGGCAGGCACCACCCAGTCAGCTCCCTGTAACCCACCATAGAACAAAAAACAGAGAAATAGCTGAGTTGGTCCCTCTCCTGGAGCTGAGATACTCTCCTCTTCTCCTGCCATGGACATCAGAACTCCAGCCTCTCTGGCCTTTGGACTCCAGCACTTATTCCAGTGGCCTCCTGAGTTCTCAGGCCTTTGGCCTCGGGCTAAGAGTTACACCATCAGCTTCCCTGATTCTGAGGCTTTCAGAGTTAGACTGAGCAAGCTATGGCATCCCAGGGTCTCCAGCTTGCAGACGGCTCGCTGTGGGACTTCTTAGCCTACATAATCAAATGAGCCAATTCTCCCAATAAATTCCCTCTCTTCTATCTACCTGTCCATCCATCCTATTGGTTCTGTCTCTCTGAAGAGCCCTGATTAATACCACTCTTAATTCCACATTTCAGGTGGGGGTCTACAAGTGATCACATGACCTGTGTTTGGTCAGAGCCATAGTGATTTGGATATGTGACCTATCAGGGTATGACAGCTGAGATTCTGGCTGGACAAATCTGGAAAGAACCTCTTTTCACTGGGGTTGCTCACCTGTTAGTCCGTAAGCCTGCTATTTATGGTCACTTTTGCCACCACGTGGGAAGAATTTGATTATTATTATTATTATTTTGAGATGGAGTCTCACTTTGTCACCCAGGCTGGAATGCAATGGCGTGATCTCAGCTCACTGCAACCTCCCCCTCCTGGGTTCAAGCTATTCTCTCACCTCAGCCTCCTGAGTAGTTGGGATTACAGGCACCTGCCACCATGCCCGGCTAATTGTTTTATTTTTAGTACAGACGGAGTTTCACTGTGTTGGCCAAGCTGGTCTTGAACTCCTGACCTCAGGTGATTCACCTGCCTCGGCCTCCCAGAGTGCTGGGATTACAGGCACGAGCCACCTTGCCCGGCCCTCTTCCTCATCTTATAAAGTCACTGGTCCCATCATGGGAGCCCCACCCTGGTGATCTTATCTAATGCTAATTACCTTGAAAAGGCCCTACTTCCGATTCTCCTCAACATATGAATGTGGGGTTTCCAACATATGAAATTTGCGCCGGGTGTGGTGGCTCACACCTGTAATCCCAGCACTTTGGGAGGCCAAGGGAGGCAAATCACTTGAGGTCAGGGGTTCAAGACCAGCCTGCCCAACACGATGAAACCCCATCTCTACTAAAAATACAAAAATTAGCTGGGTGCAGTGGCACGTGCCTGTAATCCTAGCTAATTGGGAGGCTGAGGCGGGAGAATCACTTGAACCCAAGAGGCAGAGGTTGCAGAGAGCAGAGATTGCGCCACTGCACTCCAGCCTGGGTGACAGAACAAGACTCTGTCAGAAAGAAAGAAAAGAAAGAAAGAAAGAAGAAAGAAAAAAAAAAGAAAGAAGAAAGAAAGAAAGAAAGAAAGAAAGAAAGAAAGAAAGAAAGAAAGAAAGAAAGAAAGAGGGAGTTATATATTTAAACCATAGCAGTGCCCATCACAGGGCTGTGGGGAGATTGAAATATGCTGTGTGGATACAACTGGGATATGTCATGCACTTTCTTTACCAATATTCAGCCCTCTGATTTTTCTTTCCCCTAGGCTTCCTCCTCCAGGCCTATGATTCCAAAGGGTATGTGTGTGGGAAGCTCAGGCTGAGTACAGTAACTGGGTGTGTCTGGAGGGCTAATGCCCTGACTGCAGGGAAGTGGATCCAGGGGGCACAGGGTTACAGACCCTGTACAGACACAGGGTCATAACCATGAAACAGACTGTACAACCCGGTACAGACACAGGGTTATAACCATGAAACAGATTGAGGATCCAGGTGCCTTTGAATCCCAGCTCCACTGCTTCCCAGCTATGGCACCTTAGACAAGTCACTGTTTCCTCATATCTAGACTGGGAATGACAATGATAGGCTCTGCCTAGTGGGGCTGTTATGAGATTAAATAAGCAATTGCATACCAAAGTGCTTAGAACAGTTCCTGGCAGAGAGTAAGGGCTCAATAAATTGGCAATTATTGTTATCTCCCTGGCCTTCCCCCACCCCAGGCGCGTGAGACAAGTTTATACCAACAGTTCTCCCTCCTTCTCTTTCTCCCTCCTTCCCACCTGCCCTCTGTAACCCTACGTAACTGCCTTCACAGAATACAATCGAACACAGATCCTTTTAGAAAAGCAGGTTTATTGGTCGGGCTGCTCACCAGGACACAGCAACGTGAGAGGTTCCCCAAGCCCACAGAAAACTGCATCTGCCCACAGCTCAGGCCCCTTTAGGCCATCAGCACCAAGGGACCTTGTCCCACAATCCCCAATCTCCCTTAGCAGAGGGGCCTTCAACCATTCAGAGGAGAGAAGAGAACCAAGAAAGGGAAAAGGAAGGAAAAAAAAAAAAAAGCAAAGCTTTGTATTGTATAAAACGTTTGTGTCCCCAGGCTCCCTCCCCCAATCCCTTAAAACAATGAGCTGCAGTTCTAAACAGCAGGGCAGAGAAGGTAAGGAGCCGGTCGGGGGAAGGAGGAAGCTCTCGGGGCCTCCCTTCAGGCTGTGACTGGGGAGACGGGCTGTTCTTGCTTCTAACAAACCTCCTTTAGTGGGGAGGAACAAGGGGACTCGTGTCTTGAGAACCTGATCTGAACAGAATCAGGCCTCTGGACTGGGAGCAACACTCCCTTCACCCCCAAAGATTCAGGAAAGGCACCCCAAGGACAAGGAAACCAATGAGGTCTTGGCTAGCTCTGCAGCTTTAGGATACTAGCTCTAGGGAAGGATTTTTTCTTTTTTAAACAGCGTCTCCCTTGTTGCCTAGGATGGAGCACAGAGGCACGATCATAGCTCACTGCAGCCTCAAACTCCTGGGCTCTGACGATCCTCCCGCCTCAGCCTCCGGAGTAGCTGAGACCACAGGTACGTGCCACCAAGCCCGGCTAGGGAAGGAGCTTAAGAAACTGCCAGGAGTGAACCAGGGCTGGCTGCTCTGTGATGTGCTCTCCCCACCTCCCCTCCAGCTCTCAACTTGGTGGCAGGGCCAGCACCCTGCTCTCCCTCCTAACTCCCAGCCTGCTACTGCCCCCTTCTGGGACCCTAATTTTCTGGACTTTGAGAAATGGGCTGCCCCTGGGGGTGCCTCTGAGAGCCCATTTGAATGGTCCGGTAGGGCTGACCTCTCTGTCCTCTTTGGATCATTGCCTTCTCACACTGTCCTCCCTATTGATTCTGAAAAATGGTCCTGCTGCCCATGGAGAACCACAGTAAGATAGATTTCTCATGCAGCTAGTGAGGGGACTTCTCTCTTCACCCATTTCCACCTTCTCCTATTTTCCTTCTGTTGAGATGGAGTCTCACTCTGTCACCCAAGCTGGAGTGCAGTGTCACGATCTTGGCTCACTGCAACCTCCACCTCCCAGGTTCAAGCAATTCTCCCCACCTCAGCCTCCAAAGTAGCTGGGATTACAGGCATGCGCCACCACACCCGGCTAATTTTTGTAATTTTAGTAGAGATGGGTTTTCGCTTAGTAGAGATGGGGTGTTGGCCAGGCTGGTCTCGAACTCCTGTCAGGTGATCTGCCCACCTCGGCCTCCCAAAGTGCTGGGGTTACAGGCATAAGCCACCAAGCCCGGCCGACCTTCTTCTATTTTCCCATTCTCCTTTCCAAAGCCATGGCCATGCGCTTCTGTGTACAGGTGCATAAACACATCAGCGTACCATCCCCTACATGCATGTCGTTCCCCACCCCTCCTTCCCAGGGCTTCTCTTGGCTCCAGTGTTCCTTTGGGACCCTCTGCAGATACAGCCTGTGCTGGACCCCCAGCCAGGGTGGGGGCTCATTCTGCTCTGTCTTCCCCACTGCCTCAGTTTCCCCCAAAAGCTGCTTTCACGTCCCTCTAGTAGGGGGCCTCCCATGGGGGCAAGGATCCCCTTTAGGATTCAATCTTTCCTCTTTGGGCAGTTTTGGCTTTGAGTCCCCCAGGGGTCAGGGTGAGAATGAAGAAGAGCTCAGCGAGCGGAATGACAGCAGCTGGGTGGGTGGTGTGGGGAGAGGCTGAGGGGAAGGCAGCCCCCCTAGGGGGGCCTAACCGTGGAATCACTGCAATTTCGTCTGAGATCCCGACTTGGACAACCAGGACAGGGATTGACCATTCCCTTCCCATTCCACCAGGACTGTGTCCAAGCGGGGGCTGTCCACTGCGGGGGCTGCCTCCCCATCGGGTCCTAACAGCTCTAAGACTGGGAGGGGAGTTCCTGGAGGCGTGGGGGAGGGGCGTGTTTTCAATTTAGAAAAATCTCAGCCAGTTCGGGCCGAGAGAGAATGCGAAAGAGGAAGTTCGGAAGGAGCGAGGAATGGGGTGGGTGGCGGCGGGGGCGGCTCAGTCGCTGTCGCTCTTGTCCACCAGCACGGCGTCCGACTCCTCGGTGATCTCCAGCAGCGCATGCACGTCGGGGCTGCTCCCGCGCCGCAGGTCGCCGGCCTCCCCGCGCTCCGCGCCGCCTTCGTCGTCGTCGGCGCCCACCTCCACCATCTCCGTGGCCTTGAGCACTTCCACCTGGCCCTCGCGGATCTTCTTGACGTGGAAGGTGAAGGGCGGCACCTTGTAGACCGCGGTCTTGGAGCGCGCGTACACCACGTGGTCGGGCGTGAAGGATTTCCGCAACTTGTCCCGCGACGTCTTCAGCTTCTCGCGCCGCTCGGCGGGCACCAGGCGCGTGCCCAGCTTGTTCATGCGCTTCTCCAGAGTGTGCCGCGTCTTCTCCAGGTTTTCCTTGGTCTTGAGGCGCGTCTTCTCCAGGTTCTCGCGGGTGCGCACCTTGGTCTTCTCCATCTTCTCCTTGGAGAAGGCCTTCTTGAAGTCGTCCACGCGCCGCAGGCCGCTGCGCTTGATACGCTCTGCGCGGGACTCCTCAATAACCTCCTCAACTTCCACCGCCTCGTCCGACGACAGCTCCAGCGCCGCTGCGTCCTCCTCGGGCCGCTCGCCCTCGCCCAGCTCCTCGCCCTCCTTCTCTGGCAGCACCTCCGACTCTTTCAGCGATTTGCTGATGCTCAGTTTGGCCGGCAGCTTCACTTCATCCTAAGGGAAGAGGAGAAGGGACATGAGAGGGGTCGGAGGAGGGGGACGTGGGCGAGCCTGAGTCAGGGCGGTGACGATCCTGGAGAGAGGGGAGCACGGGACGCTCGTGGTCCCCAGGAAACTGGCGGGCGCTCAATAAATGTGTGTAGGCTCACGCCTGTAGTATTAGCGCTCTGGGAGACCGAGGCAGGAGGATGGCTTGAGTCCAGGAGTTTGAGACAAGCCTGGGCAACATAGCCCCCATCTCCGGTCCCCTAGCCCCGCGTCGCCATTCTCTCTCTCTTTTTTTTTTTTTTAAACGGAGTCTCGCTCTGTTGCCCAGGCTGGAGTGCAGTGGGCGCGATCTTGGCTCACCGCAACCTCTGCCTCCCGGGTTCAAGCAATTCTCCTGCCTCAGCCTCCCGAGTAGCTGGGATTACAGGTGCCCGCCACCACGCCCGGCTAAATTTTGTATCTTTAGTAGAGACGGTGTTTCTCCATATTGGTCAGGCTGGTCTCCCAATTGGTCAGGCTGGAACTCCCGACCTCAGGTGATCCGCCCACCTCGGCCTCCCAAAATTCTGAGATTACAGGCGTGAGCCACCGCGCCCGGCCTCGCGCCGCCATTCTCTAAAAAAATACATGAGTGTTGAACGAATGGTGACTAAACAGACCGCGCGAGCAGGGGACCAAGCTTCGGGTCGGAGATGGGGCTGCGTAATAATTGCACTTGGGCTAAAATCTCTGTGGTGGTCCAACACTGTCCTGCGCCCTGTCCACCCGCAGATGATATTAAACCACTGCGGCCCTCGGGAGACACAGCTCCACTTTGGAAATGGGCGGAGCGCCCTCTGGTGCCGCAAATCGCACACTGCCCGAGCCAGGCCGAAAAGCAAGTGGTGGGAGTGTCTGTTTAGGCTGAAAGCGGTTAGGGATTTGAGCCCACAGCTACACCTACCCACCCAAGCAGGTAAAGTAAAGGGAGTGCATTTCCCAGACTCAAGCTATTTCATTTTTTTTTTTTTTTAGATGGAGTCTCGCTTTGTCGCCCAGGCTGCAGTGCAGTGACACGATCTCTGCTCACTGCAACCTCCGCCTCCCAGGTTCAAGCAATTCTCCTGCCTCAGCCTCCTGAGTAGCTGGGACTGCAGGCACGCACCACCACACCTGGCTAATTTTTTTGTATTTTTAGTAGACTCGGGGTTTCACCATGTTGGTCAGATTGGTCTCGAACCCCTGACCTCAAATGATCCACCCACCTTGGCCTCCCAAAGTGCTGGGATTACAGGCATGAGCTACTGCTCCCGGCCTCAAGCTATTTCAGAACCAGCCTTAGAGATGGAGAACTGTGGTCCACCCTCCTCCACCTCCACCTTCCTTGACTCCTTCATACTGTTTGGCTCTACCAGTGGTCATTCTCCCCCTCCCCCACATTTAAAAATTGATGTTGGAAAGAGGAAGAAGCTGGCTGGGAGCCACGGACATGTTTTCTCCCCAGTCTGGATATTTCTTCTGGTTGCGACTTCCCTACCTTGGGATAGAAGAGAGATTACTTTTCAATTCTTGCTTTCCCTACCCTTTGTGCCCGGCACAAAGCCTGAGTTCAGGGGTCTAGGGGTAGGATGGGTGGTCTCAGATTCCCCATGACCCTGGAGCTCAGAGCCAGTTCTTTGCTTTTCTGTCTTCTCCTTGGAGGACTTAGCACCAGAACTACTTTCCATTCCAGGAAGATTTTCCAAGATCTTGACTCTAGCCAACATTTCAGAATCTCTGGATCACTCCCTCCCCCCACCTCCACCCCCATCAGAAAGCAAGGGAGGCTGAGCACAGAAAGGGAAAGGGCAGACCAAGATCATCAATAGGATCTCCTCTTTGGCCCAGACTCCCTTTAGGGACTTCAAATGAAGGAATGAGAGATAGTCGCTTTTCTAAAGAGTTTTCTGAAGACCATTTCCCAGAATTGTAAGAAAAATCCTGTCCCCTAAGAAAATGAGGCAACATAAACTGAGTCCTCTCACAGACACACACACACACACACACACACACACCCCTATACATAGGCCGCTCGGTATCTCTGAACCACCTGCTACAGAAATTCCTTCCACAGCCCCCAACCTCTTTCCTCTTCCCTCCCATCAACATCCCCCCAGAGTTTCCTGGTTTACACTGAAAACTAGGAACACCCTCTCCCAACTTCCTTCCCTTCTTGTCAATAGCATTAGCAGGGACAAAGAGGGAATGCTGGCTCCACCTCTTCTCTCATCTGGGCATCAGCTCTGCTGGGCACCACGCCACCTCCAGCTCTCTGTTACTCAACTACACCTCCCAGCAGGCAAGGTGACCTGGGCACAGGGCATGCTGGGACTTGTAGTCTCCACCTGCCATAGGCAGCTTAGTGCAGATCATGGGCATCCTAGGGCATTTTGTTTATCCCTCTGCCTCTTATCATTCACTGAAATTGAAGGGTATTTTCCTTGTTCTGAGTGTAGGAGGGTCTCAACTTCTCTTTGCATTCCCTCTGATTTCCAGTCATTCACTTTGGGCTCCTACAATCACCCTTACCCTGTCTGCTACTGGAGTGAGTATCAGTTAAGACTTATACATCATTGTAGGATCTAAACCCTCTTCATCCATCTCCACCCAGAATTTACCTGCAGGCCCAGTATATATATATTTAAAAAAATTCAGCTCTGATCTTTCCTTCATAACCTACCAGACTAAAAACCCACCCACGCCCCACCAAACGGTGGAGAGAGCCCCTCCTTTCACTAAACTCAGACAATGTGAATAGGCTAGGGAGGGATTAAGGGTGACAGGCAGGGAATAGTCAGGAACAGCCCCAGCTGCTGGAAAACAAATCCACTTTGTTTCTCTGCCCTACCCCCAGCATCCCCCGCTTCTCCCCTACCCCTGCTGCCTGCTCCACCCCTACCCCTAAAGGCTGAGCTGGCTGGTTTTCCTGGCCTCTGGCTTCCTAGATAAAGGTCTTTGGCAGCTGAACTTGGAAGTGAATGGGACTGGGGAGAGAGCTACAGACTTCTTATAGCCAATGCCATCTTCCTAGTGCCTCATGAAAGCTCTCAAACTACAACATAAGGGAGCAATCCTAGGGAGAGGAGGTTTTTGTTTTTCGGTTTTTTTTTTTTTTTTGAGATGGAGTTTTGCTCTTGTTCCCCAAGCTGGAGTGCAATGGCACGATCTCGGCTCACCGCAACCTCCACCTCCTGGGTTCAAGCGTTTCTCCTGCCTGGGCCTCCCAAATAGCTGAGATTACAGGCACGTGCCACCACACCTAGCTAATTTTGTATTTTTAGTAGAGATGGGGTTTCTCCATGTTGGTCAGGCTGGTCTTGAACTCCCAGCCTCATGTGATCCACCCTCCTCAGCCTCCCAAAGTGCTGGGATTACAGGTGTGAGCCACCGTGCCCGGCCTTTTTTTTTTTTTTTTTTTTTTTTTTGAGACATGGTCTCACTCTGTCACCCAGGTGGGAGTGCAGTGGCGCGATCTCGGCTCACTGCAACCTCTGCCTCCTGGGTTCAAGCGGTTCTCCTGCCTCAGCCTCCCAAGTAGCTGGGATTACAGGCATGTGCCACCACACCCAGCTAGTTTTTGTATTTTTTGGTAGAGACAGGGTTTCACCATGTTGGCCAGGCTGATCTTGAACTCCTGACCTCAAGTGATCCTCCCACCTTGGCCTCCCGAAGTGCTGGGATTACAGGCATGAGCCACCGCATCTGGCCATTTGTGTGTTTTTGTTTGTTTGTTTTGAGATGGGATCTTGTTCTGTCAACCAGGCTGAAGTGCAGTGGCATGATTACAGGTCACTACAGCCTCAACCTCCTGGGCTCTAGTGATCCTCCCACCTCAGCCTCCTAAGTAGCTGGAACTACAGGCGCATGCCACCATGCCCAGCTAATTTTTGTAGTTTTTGTACAGGCAGAGTCTCACCATGTTGCCCAGGCTGGTCTCAAACTCCTGGGCTCAAGTGATCCCCTTGCCTCGGCCTCCCAAAGTGCTGAGATTTCTGGCATGAGCCACTGTGTCTGGCCAAGGGGAGGTTTATTCCTGGATTTAGAAATCTCTCCAGACCAGTAAGGGATCTGGGGGCTCTAACCTCATTCATCGTAGGCTTCCCCTGGAGTGACGGCTTACACCATAGAAGCTGCCTTCTTGGTGGAAGGTCAGGGGACAGGAGACAAAAACAACTTGAGCTGAATCCTGGGATAATGTCCAATAGGCTGGCTCTGGAGAGGGTATTCCACCATCAGCTTTTCCTCTCCACTCCAGGCCAGGTTTCCCCCATGACTCACAGCCTTGGAGTGCTGTCTTGGTTCCACCCATCTGCCTGCTGGTACAACCACCACAAACACAACCCAAAATCATCTCCCTCCACCCTGGGCACATAGGCCAGGCACCCTTGTCCCACCCCTACTTCCCTGGCAGAGCTCCTAAGCCAAAGGAAGGACCTCAGGGGATGGCAAGGAGGGACGGCTCTGCTCGTTCTGTTTCCCGTTTTTATTAAACAAAACCACCACTCCCAACAGGCTTGGTTTCCAGTTACCTTTAATGACCAGGTCTGAACAAAAGCATGTACAGCTCCCCCTGCCCTTTGCCAAGCACATACAGCTCCTCAATCCTCGATGGATGTAGAGGAGCCACAGGGATGCTCCCAGCTTCTTCCACTCCACCCCCAACCCTGCTGTCTAAACTTGAGATCTGGCTTAGGAAGATTTTTATAAGATTATAATGTCATTGAGCACCTATTACGAATCTGGCCCTTGGCCAGGCACTCCACATTTGTTAGGGAGAAGGGACAGACGCCACATGGGTCTGGGTAGGAGGCTCTCTTGACTTAGGGCTGACCAGCTCTAGGTCCCCAACCACTGCCTGGGAATGGCTGGAGGAGACTGGAGTGGTAATTCAGAGACCCAGGATCTGCTTAGGGTGTATGTTAGAAGAGAAGAGGGTGCAGAGGAGGGGAGAGGTGAAGGGGGGAGAACGTCTTTAAAACTCAGGACCTCTGCTAGAGGTTGCTAAGACAAGGAGATGAGAGACCCCAAGGGCAGAAGTGTCCCTCCCTTCTGCTCTAGCATGCATTCTTGGCAGGGGTGAAATTGCATCCGAAAGGATGAAAATTGATTCTTGGAGATTGGGAGGGGACTTAGATATCACAATGATTTGTGCCACTCCCAAGAGCCACAGTACATAAACGGATATACAGTTTATCTATTGTTTTAACATTTCATGAGGGAGATGAACAGCTTGGTTACAACTATCTAAAAGGGGCCAGATGTGGTGGCTCACGCCTGTAATCCCAGCACTTTGGGAGGCCGAGGTGGGCAGATTATGAGGTCAGGAGATCGAGACCATTCTGGCCAACATGGTGAAACCCCGTCTCTACTAAAAATACAAAAATTAGCTGGGTGTGGTGGCACAAGCCTGTAATCCCAGCTACTCGGGAGGCTGAACCAGGGAGGTGGAGATTGCAGTGAGCCGAGATTGTGCCACTATACTCCAGCCTGGCGACAAAGCGAGACTCTGTCTCAAAAAAAAAAAAAAAAAAAAATCTGAAAGGGCCAGGGGCGGTGGCTCACACCTGTAATCCCAGCACTTTGGGAGGCCAACGCGGGCAGATCACCTGAGGTCAGGGGTTAGAAACCCCATCTCTACCAAAAAATACAAAAACTAGCTGGGTGTGGTGGCACATGCCTGTAATCCCAGCTACTCGGGAGGCTGAGGCAGGAGAATCACTTGAAGAGAGGAGGCCGAGGTTGTAGTGAGCAGAGATCACTCCACTGCACTCCAGCCTGGGTGACGGAGTAGGACTATGTCTCAAAAAAAACTAAAATGTCTCTACATGGGAGTGATTATGAAAACAACAACAACAAAAACTGGCTGGGTGAGGTGGCTCACACCTGTAACCCCAGCACTTTGGGAAGCTGAGGCGGGAGGATCACTTGAGCCCAGGAGTTCAGAACCAGCCTGGGCTGGGTAAGACCCCATCTCTAAAAAAAATTTTTTTTTAAATATTTTTTTTAAGTTGAGAAACACTCTGCTATAGGAAGGCCAGAGGTCCTGAGCCAGAGCCAGCTAGAATGTCCCCCTCCTGGCCTCTGTGAGTTGGCAGCTTTTGGGCACCCCACCCAAGGCAGGATCTGGCGAACATAAGCGACCTCTTTGCAAAGCATTTTCTAAAAGAAACTGGAAAAAATACGTGTAAATGTTTTCCTCAGCTGCAGGGAGTGGGTGGAGAGGGCACAGAACAGACCCCAGGCCTGGGCCTCATGATGGCCCTCTCCAAAGAGGCTTTGAGCCAAACTGGGTTGTCCCTGAGGAGGAGGCAGCAGGGGGAAGGGCAGAACCAGAAGCCATGCGCCTTCATGCTGGGCAGCCTTCGGGTGCAGCTTAAGTGTGGGGGAGCATTTACTATTAAAAACAGAAACCAAGAAGTGGGGAGGCCCCTTCCATTCCCCTCCCACCCCCACTGTATACACCCCATTCTCCTGAACTCTGCATAACGCCAGTGTTCTCACAGTACCCGGCACCCGTCCACAGTGGGCAGTGGCTGGGGATGGTGGCCCTCCTGGCAGTGATCGCCACCAGGCTGTGGGCTGACAGTGGACTGGAGAGATACCCTACACCCACAGAACGGGATCCGGGAGAACCTAAACACTCCCACCGGCTGTCGGCTCCTCTGGGGTGGGCCGGGGCCCAGGCTCTGGGTAATACGGCAGTGCCCTAGGCGTCTGGTCAAAGGGTGGGAGCTCAGGCACTGTCTCAGGCTTCAGGTCAAAGGGCTCAGTCTCAGGCAGGTCAAAAGGCACGATCTTGGGTGTGGCCAGGTCAGAGGGTGCATTCGGCTTCTTCTTGGGCTAAGATGAGGAAAAGGGGTTTAAATGGGGCTTGGAGTGGGTGCGAAAGGAGTTGAGAAAAAGGGGCTTGGTGGCATGCGGAGTAGGGGCTGGTGAGTAGGGAGGGGAGCACAATGTATTAGGATGGAAATAAAATAAACCACTTTTTTTTTTTTTTTTTTTAGAAATGGGGTCTTGCTCTGTTGCCCAGGCTGGAGTGCAGTGCACAATCATAGCTCACTGCAGCCTCCAACTCCTGGGCTCAAGCAACCTTCTTACCTCGGCCTCCCAAATATCTAGGACTACAGGTGTGTACCATCAAACCCGGCTAATTTTGTTTTTGTTTTTGTTTTTTGTTTTTTGTTTTTTTTGGTAGAGACAAGGTCTCGCTATGTTGCCCAGGCTAGAAACTATTTTATTTTATTTTTTTGAGACAAAGTCTCACTCTGTTGCCCAGGCTGGAGTGCAGTGGCACGATCTTGGCTCACTGCAACCTCCACCTCCCAGGCAAGTAATTCTCCTGCCTCAGCCTCCCGAACAGCTGGGATTACAGGTGCATGCTACCACGCCCAGCTAATTTTGTATTTTTAGTAGAGAACAGTTTTCACTGTGTTGGCCAGGCTGGTCTCGATCTCTTGACCTCAAGTGATTCTCTTGTCTTGGTCTCCCAAAGTGCTGGGATTACAGGCGGGAACCACTGCGCCTGGCCTATTTTTTTTTTTTTTTTTTTGAGATGGAGTCTCTCTCTATCACCCAGGCTGCTAAACTGTAGTGCAGTGGCATGATCTCTGATCTCAGTTCACTGCAACCTCCGCCTCCTAGGTTCAAGCGATTCTCCTGCCTCGGCCTCCCAAGTAGCTGGGATTACAGGTGCATGCCACCGTGCCCAGCTAATACTTTGAATTTTTAGCAGAGATGGGGTTTCACCATATTGGCCAGGCTGGTCTTGAACTCCTGACCTCAAGTGATCTGCCCTCCTTGGGCTCCCAAAGTGCTGGGATTACAGGCATGAGCCACCACAATGCTTGGCCTAGAAACTCATTTTAAATGCTTCATCAAGAGGGCCCTGGGAGCTGGGCACAGTGGCTCATGCCTGTAATCTCTGTAATCCCAGCACTTTGGAGGCCAAGGTGGGTGGATCCCTTGAGCCCAGGAGTTCAAGACCAGCCTCAGCAACATGGCCCAGATCTCTGCAAAAAATACTGTTAGTGGGGCCTGTTGGCACATGCCTGTAATCTCAGCTACTAGGGAGGCTGAGGCAGGAGAATTGCTTGAACCCGGGAGGTGAAGGTTGCAGTGAGCTGAGGTCCAGCCGCTTCACTCTATCCTGGGCGACAGAGCAAGACTCTGTCTCAAAAAGAAAAAAAAAAAGAGGTCCCTGGGGCCAAAAGGGGTGAGGCAAACTCAAGCCCATGAATTAATAAACACAGCTTCAATTGAATCCCTCCCTTCCTCCCTCTACAACATTCCCCAGTCCCATTCTTGGGCTTCCACCTCCAACCCTTCCCCAGCCATAATCATAGGAAGACTACGGAGGCTGCTAGGCGTGGATAAGGAGTTTTCTAAGGGGCCAGTTGTTGGATTATAACTGGGGAGGCTCAGATGAGTAAATACAAAGGCACACAACTTCACTGTCTTCAGAGTCAGACTCTGCCAATCCCAGTTTTGTTGTTGTTGTTGTTTTTTAGACGGAGTCTTGCTCTGTCACCCAGGCTGTGGAGTACAGTGGCATGATCTTGGCTCACTGCAATCTCTGCCTCCTGAGTTCAAGTGATTCTCCTGCCTCAGCCTCCCTAGTAGCTGGGATTACAGGTGTGTGCCACCATGCCCAGCTAATTTTTTTTGTATTTTTGGTAGAGACGGAGTTTCGCCATGTTGGCCAGGCTGGTCTTGAACTCCTGACCTCAAGTGGTCCACCCACCTCAGCCTCCCAAAGTGCTGGGATTACAGGCATGAGCCAGTGTGCCCAGATTAATCTGTTTTCATTCTTCCCTGGAGTAGGGTGGACACAGGATGCTACCCCAAATGAGAGGGATAGGCATGGAAGAGGGACATCCTGGCAATTTCCCTTTGGCCATGTCCCCACCTTCTGTCTCCCTCACCACCCCTCCCTCTCGCTACCACTTAAGATATCATACACTAAAATGCACAGAGAAATCAGGATCCAAAACCAAGCTCTATTTTTTTTTTTAAGATAGGGTCTGTCTATGCTGCCCAACCTGGCCTCAAACTCCTAGTCTCAAGCAATCCTCCTGCCTCAACTTATTGAGTAGCTGGGACTACAGGCACACATCACTGTGCCTGGCAAAACCAAGCTATTTTTATGACAGGTGAGTCTATGTCCCGGGACCTCTGGACCTCTGCGGCAGCCCCCAACTCTCTCTCCTGAGGGGCTGAGTTGCCGAAGACAATAGGCTTCTTTCTTTGAGCAATCAGGAGAGAGGGACACTTGGGGGCACTATTGGACTCAGGCAATAGCAGTATTTGATAAAGCCTGTAGTCTCAAAAAAACAAAGCAGCAGGTCCCAACCTGCCCTGCAGGGTACAAGGAGGAGGTGGGAGTGGCAGAGAGCCTGAAGAGAAAGGGAAACAACATGTCCCTCTCCTAGGCATGTGTGGAGTCCCTGCCAGGGCACACCACGGCTGACCAGGAGCTCCACTCCTCCCCTATGCCCCTCCCCTCCCCTACACCCCTCCTCTCCCCCACTCTCCTCTCCTACACCCCTCCCCTCCCCTACACCTCTCCCCTCCCACTGTCACCAGGCCAGGTGACCACACATTGCCTCTACTTCAGCACTCACAAGGCTAAGCAGCTAATGGCCACCAATGCTGGCCACTCATAGCCAACACTGCACACACACACACCCAAACACACACAAAGCAGCCCCAGGGCCAGGAATGTGCAAACTCCCTGAGCAAGTGGCAGAGCCACAGCTAACCCTAGGTTAGTCAGGGCTAGTCTTCACCCAGCTTTCTGCTGCAGAGCCCAGAACGGAAGGAGGGGGTGGGGAGCAGTGAGTGTAGCGGAAGGGTACACCTGGGTTCTGGCTCCAGTTTGACTCCCAATCACTTGAGTGACAATAGGCTAGTGACTTCCCCTCTCTGGGCCTCAGCTTCCTAAACCACAAAATGAAGGAGATGAAGTTGATTATTTGCAAAGTGTCTTCTAGCTCAAGAAGTGTATAATGAGGCCGGGTGCGGTGGCTCACGCCTGTAATCCCAGCACTTTGGGAGGCCGAGGCAGACGGATTGCTTGAACTCAGGAATTGGAGACCCTGGGCAATGTGGAGAAACCCCATCTCTACCAAAAAATACAAAAATTAGCTGGATGTGGTGGTGCGTGTCTGTAGTCCTAGTTACTTGGGGGCCTGAGGCAGGAGGAATGCTTGAGCCCGGACGGCAAGGGCTGCAGTGAGCCGTGATAGCTACCACTACATTCCAGCCTGGGCAACAGAGCGAGACCCTGTCTCAGAAAAACAAAACAAAACAAAAAACAAAACAAAAAAAAAAAAGAAAAGAAAAATTTTAAAAATGATAATGACAGAATGATAAAATATTCACAATGTTGTATTTCCCAAAAAAATGGCCCAAGCCACTCCTACTTCTGAGGTTAGTTCCTTAGCAATAATATCCCCTCCCCTCTTGCTATCAGTTGCCCACTCTTTGTTGTCTCCTCATGCTTTTGACTTCGATCTTTACAATATGAAAAATAAAAATAAAAAGGCCGGGTGGCTCACGCCTGTAACCCCAGCACTTTGGGCGGCCAAGGCAGGAGTATCACTTAGGCCCAGGAATTCGAGACAAGCCTGAGCAACAGTGGGGACCCTCCAGAAAAAAAATTTAGGCTGGGCACAGTGGCTCACACCTGTAATTCCAGCACTTTGGGAGGCTGAGGCAGGTGGATCACCTGAGGTCAGGAGTTCGAGACCAGCCTAGCCAACATGGTGAAACCCCTGTCTCTGCTAAAAATACAAAAATTAGGCAGGTGTGGTGCCGTATGCCTGTAATCCCAGCTACTCAGGACGGTGAGGCATGAAAATTGCTTGAATCCGGGAGATGGAGGTTGCAGTGAGCTGAGATCACGCTACTGCACTCCAGGCTGGGTGACAGAGCAAGACTCTGTCAAAGAAAGAAGAAAAGAAAGAAACAAAGACAGAAAGAAGGAAGGAAAGGAAGGAAGGAAGGAAGGAAGGGAGAGAGGACAGAGAGAAAGAAAGAAAGAAAGAAAGAAAAAGAAAGAAAGAAAGAAAGAAAGAAAGAAAGAAAGAAAGAAAGAAAGAAAAGAAAGAAAGAAAAAGAAAGAGAGAAAGAAAAGAAGGAAAGAAGAAGGAAAGAAGGAAGGAAAGAATTTAAAAATTAGCTGGGCATGGTGGCTTCTGCCTGTAGTACCAGCTACTTGGGAGGCTGAGATTGTGAGATGGGAAGATTGCTTGAGCCTAGGAGTTTGAGGCTGCAGTGAGCTATGATCACACCACTCCAGCCTGGGCTGCAGGGCCAAGACCCTTTTTCAAAAAGAAAAAAAAAAAAAGGGAGGGAGGAGCCCAGGGATAGTATGATTTCGTTTCGTCTTGGGAATACCCCTAAAAATACCCTCCCTGCTTTGGACCCAGTGACCGGGAAAAACAACCCAAACTCAGTTTGGGAGGAAGGATGTACTGTGCATACTCTCCATGGCCGCTGGGTTTTAGGGATGAAAGGGACCAGAGCCCTGGGTTGAGAATATTTTTGGACAACGGTTTGGGGTTCTTCTGGAGCAATGTAGCCCTAATTTGCGTTGAATCCAGGAAAGAGGTACAGGTTGGGTTGCGATTTGGGGAGCAGAAGCCATCAGGCTCTTGTTCCAGCCCTGGTGCCCTACCCTTTAATGCCCATGAGACACCTAATCCCTTAAATGCTTCCTGGCCCTTATCCCCAAGCACTTGGAGCAGGTCTGATGGGCCTTTGCTGCTGGTCCATATGTAGGTCACTGACTTTGCCTCATCAAAACTGCTCCAGAACACATTTTTAGTCACGAGCCGCATGACGACGTTTCAGTCAACGGATGGCATACACAACCATGGTCCCATAAGATTGTAATGGAGGCTGGTTGTGGTGGCTCATGCCTGTAATCTCAGCACTTTGGAAGGCCAAGGCAGGTGGATTGCTTGAGGCCAGGAGTTCGAGACCAGCCTGGTCAACATGGTGAAACCCTGTCTCTATTAAAAATACAAAAATATTGAGGCCGGGCGCGGTGGCTCAAGCCTGTAATCCCAGCACTTTGGGAGGCCGAGGCGGGCGGATCACGAGGTCAGGAGATCGAGACCCTCCTGGCTAACACGGTGAAACCCCGTCTCTACTAAAAATACAAAAAATTAGCCGGGCGTGTTGGCGGGCGCCTGTAGTCCCAGCTACTTGGGAGGCTGAGGCGGGAGAATGGCGTGAACCCGGGAGGCGGAGCTTGCAGTGAGCCGAGATCGCGCCACTGCACTCCAGCCTGGGGGACAAAGAAAGACTCCGTCTCAAAAAAAAAAAAAAAAAAAAAAAAAATACAAAAATATTAGCCAGGCATGGTGGCTCACACCTGTAAATCCCAGCTACTCGGAAGGCTGAAGAAGAACAATTGTTTGAACCTGGGAGGCAGAGGGGTTGCAGTGAGCCAAGATCATGCCACTGCACTCTAGCCTGAGCAACAGAGCGAAAACTTGTCTCCAAAATAAAAAAAAAAACGATTGTAGTGGAGATAAAAAATTCCTATCACCTAATGACATTGTAGCCATCATAATGTGTTGGTGAAATGAATTACTCAAGTGTTTATGGTGATTGCTGGTGTAAACAAACCTGCTGCACTACCAGTTGTATAAAAGTCTAGCCCATACAATTATATACAGTACATAATACTTGATATTGATAATACATGACTGTGTTACTGGTTATGTATTTACTATACTATACTATTTTTTTGAGACAGAGTCTTGCTCTCTTGTCCAGGTGCAACCTCCGTCTCCCAGGTTCAAACGATTCCCCTGCCTCAGCCTCCCAAGTAGCTAGGATTATAGGCACCCACCACCACACCCACCTAATTTTTGTATTTTTAATTAGAGATGGGGTTTCACCATGTTGGCCAGGCTAGTCTCTAACTTCTGACCTCAAGTGATCTACCTGCTTCGGCCTCCCAAAGTGCTGGGATTACAGGTATGAGCTACCATGCCAGGGCTATTGCACCTTTTCTATGTTTAGACACATTTAGATACACAAATACTTACCATTGTGTTATAGTTGCCTACGGTATTCAGTACATTAACATGCTGTATAGGTTTGTAGCCTAGGAGCAATAGGCTATATCATACAGCCTAGGTGTGCAGTAGGCTATACTGTTTAGGTTTATGTAAAGTTACTCTATGATGTTCATACAGTGAGGAAGTGGCCTAACACTGCATTTCTCTGAACATATCCCAGTCATTAAGCAATGCATGACTGTATTTCCTTTTTTTTTTTTTTTTTTTTCTTTTGAGACCGAGTTTTGCTATTGTTGCCCAGGCTGGAGTGCAATGGCGCGATCTCGGCTCACCGCAACTTCTGCCTCCCGGGTTCAAGTGATTCCCCTGCCTCAGCCTCCTGAGTAGCTGGGATTACAGGCATGCACCATCACGCCTGGCTAATTTTGTATTTTTAGTAGAGACAGGGTTTCTCCATGTTGGTCAGGCTGGTCTCAAACTCCCCACCTCAGGTGATCCGCCTGCCTCGGCCTCCCAAAGTGTTGGGATTACAGGTGTGAGCCACCGCGCCCAGCCCTGTATTTCCATTTTATCCCCGCTTTCTGGATCTAAAAGAGCTCTACTCTCCAAATTGTTGCCTGGAGGGATGGTTAATGGGTACAAAAATACAGTTAGATAGAAAGAATAAGATCTAATGTTCAGTAGCACAATAGGGTGATAGAGTTAACAGAAATTATTGCATATTTCAAAATAATTAAAGGAGTGGAGGTGGGATGTTCCTAACACAAAGAAATGATAAATGCTTGATATGATGGATACTCTAATTACCCTGATTTGATCATTATACATTGCATACTTGTCTCGAAATATCACACGTACTCCAAAAATATGTACAACTATTATGTATCCATAGTAATTAAAAATAAAGCCTTTTTAAGTTTAAAAATAAACAAACTGGATGCACGTGGTAGCTCATGCCTGTAGTCTCAGCACTTTGAGAGGCCCAGGCAGGAGAACTGTTTGAACCCAGGAGTTTGAGATCAGCCTGGGCAACTAAGTGAGACCCCGGACCCTACAAATATGAAAAAAAAAAAAACCAATTTGCCAGGCATGGTGGTGGGCACCTGTAGTCCTAGCTACTCGGGAGGCTGAACCAGGAGGATCACTTGAGCCCAAGAGTTCAAGACTGCAGTAAGATATGACTGTGTCACTGCACTCCAGCTTGGGCAACAGAGTGAGACCTTGTCTGAAAAACAAAACCAAAAAACCCCAAAAAACAAATTGTTGCCTGGAAGAATTGGCTCTTTAATGATCATAGCTCCACTCATCTTTATGGTATTTTATTTTATTTACTTATTGTTATTATTATTATTATTTTTGAGATGGAGTCTCACTCTGTCACCCAGGCTGGAGTGCAGTAACACAATCTCGGCTCACTGCAACCTCCGCCTCCCAGGTTCAAGCCATTCTTCTGCCTCAGCCTCCCGAGTAACCAGGATTACAGGCGCTCACCACCATGCCTGGCTAATTTTTGTATTTTTAGTAGAGAGGGGTTTCACCATGTTGGCCAGGCTGGTCTCGAACTACTGACCTCAAGTGATCCACCTGCCTCGGCCTCCCAAAGTGGTGGGATTACAGGCATGAGCCACCTAGCCCGGCCTCTGCATGGTATTTTAGAGCAACTGCCTCTATATTCACAATCTGGACTGATCGTCCTGCAGCCCTCAGTCCAATAACTCCTATATCTAGTAGAATTAACTTCTCTCATTCACTAGCTGTTGCTAGCTAAGTGTCACCTGATAGGATGTGATGTCAAACTGCTAGGTTTTGTTTGGGAGACAGGGAAGGAAATGCCAGAGAAGGGCAGTAATGACTCAGAAGTGAGTTTAAGATGAGGGCTGTGATATCTTGGGGTGGGAGGTGCTGAATTTTGTGTGTGTGTGTTTGTGTGTGTGTGTGTGTGTGTGTTCAAATGCAAACTTAAACTGTGAAATCATTAAGTCTAGAAGTTCCCTGAATATGGGATGGGGCCCTACAAGGGATTCCCTCCTTTTCTCCCCAAAAATAGGGTATGGAAGGCCAGATGTCTCCATCCCACAACGGGGGCCTTCCCATCCCTTGGTGTTCTCCTCTGCCCCGCCCCCACTGCCACATCATCACCTCCCACCCCTGTAGTGGGGAATACAGCATCCCTTCCCCTATGGCCCCTCCAGAGAATTCACACCATCCCAGGAAACTTTCTCCAAATCTCTGTCTCTTTGCCTGGCCACCCAAGCATCCTCCCCCTTCAGCCGGACTTTACCATAAATGCTGCTGCCCCCAATCTTCCCTAATAGGCCTGCCAAGGCACACAGCTATTTTTACCTCCTTCCCTTCTCAGGCCTGCAGACCTCGGGGAGGAGCAGGAGCAGCCTCTGCTTTCCTCCAGCAGCCGGGTCCTCACCCCATCGTCCCCACCTGGAACATCTGTTCTACAGCTCAGAGAAGTTCTGCTTTCCCAAATCCTCACCCCATTTGCTGGAATCTTTTCCTTATGTCTGAAGTCCTCCCCAGGTTGGGACCATTTTAGTTCTTAGTTATTCCCTCTGTGGGTTTGGAACTCCATTTGAGCTACTCTTACTACCTCAACTCTCTGTCCCCCACTGGCCTTGGTTTAGTGCAGGTGCATTTGAAGCCACCTGTGATTAGAACACATTCCCTCCCACCCCCTAAAATATAGACATATCCCTGCAGATTGCTGGAGAGGGCGGAACAGAGGGATGCCAGTAGCCTCTGCAGAGAAGTCTTTCTCGCTCCATACCTTTCCTTCTTCTCTCAGAATCTCCATCTTTGGAATAGGGAAGTTTACTTCGAGGCCAAGACTTTTCCCAGGTTCTGTGGTCTGGGACAGTTAGAGTGAGAAGGGTCACCCCTCGAGCTCTTCATGGTGGCCCTTGGCCACACCAGGCTCTGGAGGAAATATAGAGCTGGCTTTTTGTCCCAGACCCCTGTCTTGTTCTGCTCCTCTCAATGTCCCCAGTACTAAGCAGGTCTCTTAAAAAACGTCAAAAGCCCCCCTCTCATCCCACGTCCTCCAAGCAGTTAGACTAAGTGGAAATAGCTCTGGACAAATATTTTCTATCCAAATAGTGCTTAAGTAGGGGAAGTAAAGCTTTTTAAAAGCCACGTATATGCCTCCTGGGAGGAGTCTGTCATCCGTGGGTAAGGGTGGGGAGGGGGACAAGTGCCATTTCTGCCTCTGTCCCACCACCTCAGATACGTACCAGCTGACCCACATTTCTGTCTCTACTCTTCCCAGATATTGTCCTAATTTGCATCTATCTTAACTCCTCCTGGGGAAACCAAGCCAAGGACCCCCTCACCTCACCCCAGATGGTCACTCAGAACCCGGCTCGACCAGGCCCCAGAGCAGTCAGCAGAGCCACAACTCCCGGAAAGGGGTCTTCTAACTTGGAGGGTGTGGGAAATCCAGCCTTCCCTTTCTTTCCATTCCCTTCAGCAGGGAGAGGAAGGGGAGAGGGGAGCATAGACTAACCCCCCTGCCCCACATGATCCCGCCTCCCTGGGGTTAGGAGCATCAGCAGGCCTTTGGGAGGCAGGGAGGAGCCAGGCTGGAACACTTCCCGCCCAGCCCAAAATCTCATCCCCGATGGCACTGCGGAGGCGGCGTGGAGAGGAACAGCATAGAAACCCGAGACTCCCAGGTTTATTGCGGGTTATGATCCAAAAGCTACATTTTTATCCAAGTGGGAGGAATGGGCAGAGGTGCAAAGAAAGCAACAAGTGGCCCCGGGCGGAGCCGGGGTGGGGTGGGTGGGGGAGCCAGCCTCCTCCCGCCAGCTGCGCTGCTGCGCCGGGCCCCCGCCCCCGCAGGCATGCGGGGTGTCTCACCTAGCCCAGACTGCGCCCAGGCCGCCAGACCCCCGCAGGGGCTGTCCACCCACTCCACCAGCCCCTCTTGCACTCCTGACGCCCACTCTTCCCCGCCCAGCCCCGCCCGCTTCCAGGAGGCCCAGGGTGCCCGCGCGCCGCGGGTGAGGGTGTCCTCAAGGGCCTGAAAATGCCAGGTGGCCAGGAGCAGAGAGCAGCGAGGGGACAGGGGTGGGCCGCCGAGGCCGATGCGGGGGCGCAGGGGCGCAGGGTCGGGGGAGAAGGTTGGCGGTCGCGTTCCCAGCTTGGCACAGCCCCCGCTGGTGCGTGCCTGAGTCCTGAATCACCCGCTATATCAGGCCCGCAGGCGCGGAGGCCCCAGGCCCGGGCCCCGCAGCCAGTGTCCGCTTACAGCGGACCCCAGCGATCGCCAGGGACCCCTGACTTTCCTGGAAACTTCCCCCAAGTAGGAAGAAGTTTGACAGAGCCAATTAGGGAGGGAGCGGTCTGCGAGGGGCAGCGTCCTCGAGTCCACCCGCTAATTAAGTTCTGCTACAAGTTTGGGACCGGAGAGAAGGATCTGAGTGGGGAGGTGCGAGGTGTTGAGCGCGCCCCTCTACGCGCCCCAGGAGTCCGCCGCTCCCTCCACCCCATCCCACCCCACCCAACCCCACCCCAGCCGCGCTCGCCGGAAGGAGGGTGGATCTCCCGGGCGCTCGGGCCAGGCTGGGAGGGGAGCAGCGCCACGGGCAGGTCTCCCCACCCCAACTCCCAGGCGGGGGACGCGGGCCGGGCGCGGGAGCTCTGGGCGCCTTCCGCCCCGTGGGCTCACCTGGTAGATCATGACTTTAAAGTTGCGGCGCCGCAGCAGCTCGGCCTCGTTGACCTCCAGCTTCTTGATCTGCCCCGCCTGGCGCTCCAGGCTGCCGCGCACGGTCTTCACGTTGACGCTGACCTTGCGCACCTTCTCCAGCAGCTTGCTCACCGTATTGCTCGTGGTGGCGTGCGCCTTGCCCAGCTTGCTCAGCTCGCCCTGGATGCTCTGCACTGCGCCCTCCATCTCCGCCTGCCGCTCCTCCAGCTGTGCTTGGGTCAGCTGGATCTGGTCTACGGCCCCGATGATTTTGTCCAGGAGGCTCAGCACCAGCACGCCGTTCACCTGGTCCGACTTGATCAGCTCCTCTGAGCCGGCCCCCGACGGCTCCTCCGCCGCCTGAGCCCCAGCGGAGGAAGGCTCCGGGGCCTCGGCGTCGGGGTACCCGGGAAGCGGCCGCTCGACAATATAGAGCGTGGGGTCCTCCATGGCTACCCGGAGCCGTGCGGGGCCGGCCGGGTGGAGCTGGAGCCGGAGCGGGAGACCGGGAGAGAAGCAGGAGCGGAAGGGTGGAGAGCGAGCGGGCGAGAGCGGAGAGCAGAGGAAACTCGAGCCACGTCCGTGCGCACCGGGACAGCGGCCAGAACTGCTGGGCGGGGGATCGGTGAGGTCCCCCGCTCCCCGGCCAAACTCCGGAGTCTGATCGCTGATTGGCTGGCCCCACCCCAGAAAGGGAGGGACCGGGGCAGAAGGGGAGATCGACGAGGCGGGGCGGCGGAGGGGGACCCAGGAGCCGAGCGCCCCACCCTTCCCGGGATGGTTGGAATAGTTGGAGCGGGAGACTAGGGCCTCCGCTGGCGGCGGGAGCGGGACGGGCGGAGGAATGCGAGCTGAGGAACAGAATCAGGTTCTAAGAGTGTTGCTCTCTGTTCCCCTCTCACTTGAATTGCTCATCCGAAAATCCTCAAGATCTGGGAGTCGGGTGGACCAGGAGATTCTGAAATTATAGGCAAAATCTTGTATTTGCCTTTACTTAGTTTTTGAGCGCAAAAGGACCCTTGCCCTTGACAGTATTTTCTAAGAGGCCTCTCGGATTTCCTCATCACCAACCCCAACCAGGTTACTAACCCAGGGGTAAGCTTAGGGGGTTGTTTGTTGGGGGGAAGAAAGAGAACGTACTTGGGGTCACGGTGGTGGTGAAGGGCTGTGAAGGTCCTCTAAGTTCCTTTTAGAATTGCCCTAACAGAGTAGAATTAAGATGGGCAATCAAACGGAAAATAAAGCCCACCTCCCAACCCCCCTTTTTGAGAGAGGGTGTCACTCTGTCACCCAGGCTGGAGTGCAGCGGTCCGATCACAGTTCACTGCAGCCTCGACCTACTGGGCTCAAGCAATCCTCTCACTTCAGCCTCCTGAGTAGATGAAACTATAGGCGCTTGCCACCACGCCCAGCTAATTTTTTTCAGTTTTTATTTTTTTCAATTTTTATTTTTTTAGAAACAGGGTCTACACTATTTTGACCAGGCTGGTCTCGAACTCCTGAGCTCAAGTGATCTGCTGGTTTCAGCCTCCCAAAGTGCTGGGAGCCACCGCGCCTGGTGTAAAGCCCTTTTTAAAAGCCCACCTCTCTTAGGCCAGGCGCGGTGGCTCATGCCTGTAATCCCGGCACTTTGGGAGGCCCAGGCGGGTGGATCACAAGGTCAGGAGTTCAAGAACAGCCTGGCCAAGATGGTGAAACCCCGTCTCTATTACAAATACAAAAATTAGGCCGGGCGCGGTGGCTCATGCCTGTAATCCCTGCATTTTGGGAGGCCGAGGTGGGTGGATCACCTGAGGTCGGGAGTTCGACCTCAGCCTGACCAACATGGAGAAACCCCATCTCTACTAAAAATACAAAATTAGCCAGGTGTGGTGGCGCATACCTGTAATCCCAGCTATTCAGGAGGCTGAGGCAGGAGAATCACTTGAAACCGGGGGGCAGAGGTTGCAATGAGCCGAGATTCGTGCCATTGCACTCCAGCCTGAGTGCAGACAGAGCGAGACTCTGTCTCAAAAAACAAAAAACAAAAAAAAAAACCCACCTCTCACCTCTCTCTAAAACTCACCTTTCCCTGTGTTCCCCCTCCCACCGCCCCCTCAGAGGCAGCTGACACCAATCTCAGTGAGCAGGATCTAGGAGTCCGTTTCTCTTTCAAGATTCCAGGGACTAACAGTAAGCCATCGGAGAGACCATCAAATCCCACCCCCTCATTTAACAGACAGGAAAAGGAAAGCCTGCAGAAGACAGGTGGCTTGCCAGAGACAACTCGCAGGTTAGTGTTGGCATTGGCACTTGAACCCAGGTCTGGACTCCTGCTTTCATGCTCTTTCCACCTTCTGCTCTAAGCCTTCTACTGGGGCAGGGAGACAGGCACCCACGGCCATTCCCCAACCCCTATGTGCCGTTTCAGAAGATTAACCAAAGCATATTTTCATCCATGCTGGGTAAAAGGGAGCAGGCAATTCTGAGCAGGCCCAAGGAGGGTCCTTAGTGCAGAAAGTCCAGAAATAGGGAGGCTGCCCATCCTCCCCCATTTTGCTGTCTAGCACAGCACTGGTGCTGTGAGTCTCTGGAGTGGCGCCAGCTCCCTTTCCCACAGAAAAGCGGCAACCCTTTTCCCTGCTTAGGAAACCACACTTGGGTTTCCCCAGCTGGCTGGATGATGGTCCTGGCAAAAGGTCACTTCTAGTCTGGTATCCATTATCATTAGGAAGAGTGAAAAACTGGTCTATGGGGACCCAGGGCCTCCTCAATCCAGGTGGAGAACCCACCAACTCAGAAAGGAGACCGACAGTGCAGGGACTGGGTTAGTGCCCTAACAACGTTGTAGGGCTTTTTAAGGGTTTACAACACCATATTTGTTAGCTGAAATTCTCATAGAAAATGGAGCCATCAACTAGGGCTGTTTATCAGGTTATCCTGAAGTACTGTTTCTACTAGAAAGGCAAGATACGGCCGGGCGCGGTGGCTCAAGCCTGTAATCCCAGCACTTTGGGAGGCCGAGGCGGGCGGATCACGAGGTCAGGAGATCGAGACCATCCTGGCTAACAGGGTGAAACCCCGTCTCTACTAAAAATACAAAAAATCAGCCGGGCGTGTTGGCGGGCGCCTGTAGTCCCAGCTGCTTGGGAGGCTGAGGCAAGAAGAATGGCGTGAACCCTGGAGGCGGAGCTTGCAGTGAGCCGAGATCGTGCCACTGCACTCCAGCCTGGGCGACAGAGCGAGACTCCGTCTCAAAAAAGAAAAAAAAAAGGCAAGATACATGGTTACTGGTAACCTCTTTTCCCCCCCGCTTTTTTTTTTTTTTTTTTTTTTTGAGATAGAGTCTTACTCTCTCGCCAGGCTGTAGTGTAGTGGTGCAATGTCGGCTCACTGCACCCTCCGCTTTCTGGATTCAAGGGATTCTTCTGCCTCAGCCTCCCTAGTAGCTGGGACTACAGGCACGCACCACCACACCCAGCTAACTTTTTTTTTTGTATTTTTAGTAGACACAGGGTTTCACCATGTTGGGCAGGATGGTCTCAATCTCTTGAGCTCGTGATCCACCCACCTTGGTGTCCCAAAGTGCTGGGATTACAGGTGTGAGCCACCGTGCCCTGCCTTTTTTTCTTTTTTTTTTTTTTTTTAAGACCGAGTCTCACTCTGTTGACCCTGCAGGCTCGAACTCCCGGGTTCAGGTGATCCTCGCACCTCAGCCTCCCGAATAGCTGTGACTATAAGCGCACACCACCACACCCGGCTAATTTTTGTATTTTTTGTAGAAATGGGGTTTCACCATGTTGCCCACGCTGGTCTCAAGGGATCCACCTGCCTTGGCCTCTCAAAATGCTAGGAATACAGGCGTGAGCCACTTTGGCTTTCTGTTTTTTCCAACATTTTTTTTTTTTTTTTTGAGACAAGGTCTTGCTCTGTCATGCAGGCTGAGTACAGTGGCACAATCACAGCTCACTGCAGTCTTGACCTCCTGGACTCAAGTGATCCCCCCACCTCACCCTCTCAAGTAGCTTGGACTACAGGTGTGCCACCACACCGGGTACCCTAACACTTCAATAACTGTTTTCTCACTAACAAATGGCTTTCTCATTTGAGGCTCAAGTAGAATTAAGCTAGCATATAAGATGATATATACACATATAACTGCTAGAACTGGCAGATTATCAACTTATTTTAGAATTTAGGAGAAATGTATTAAAGTAATTTAAATTCCTTCTACTAAGGATTGAAAAAGCTTTTGGAAAAAAGAGGAGTGACAGTAGAGAACCTTACAGGACCTTCATTTCTTAAATGTCCCATAAGATCCTTAGATGATGATGATGATGATAATGATCATTTTTTTTTTTTTGAGATGGAGTCTCTCTCTGTCACCTAGGCTTGAGTGCAATGGCACAATCTCGGCTCACTGCAACCTCCACCTCCCGGGTTCAAGCGATTCTCCTGCCTCAGCCTCCCAAGTAGCTGGGATTACAGGAGTGTGCCCCCATGCCCAGCTAATTTTTTTTTTTTTTTTTGAGATGAAGTCTTGCTCTGTTGCCCAGGCTGGCGTGCAATGGCATGATCTCGGCTCACTGCAAGCTCCGCCTCCCGGGTTCACACCATTCAACTGCCTCAGCCTCCCAAGTAGCTGGGACTACAGGTGCCTGCCACCATGCCTGGCTAATGTTTTGTACTTTTAGTAGAGATGGGGTTTCACCGTGTTAGCCAGGATGGTCTCGATCTTCTGATCTCGTGATCCGCCCACCTCGGCCTCCCAAAGTGCTGAGATTACAGGTGTGAGCCACCATGCCCGGCCTATTATTACTATTCTTTTGTGGAATCTTCTATAGACTATTTCTGCATATATGATCATATATATATATATATATCATATATACACACATATATATATATTTCAGCACTTTCCTGTTTTCAGTTATTAATATGTTTTATGGATAGTTCCATATCAGTACATGTAGAACTGCCTTGTTTTCCAATGTATACGTCTACTATATTTGTTTAACCAGTTCCCTATCAATGGACATTTACAGATTACAATTTAAATCTCATGGGGGAGGAGTTGCTGAAGACAAGTGGGATTTTTTTGTCTTTGTTTTTTGCTTTTGAGGCAGGATCTCGTTCTGTTGCCTAGGCTGGACTGCAGTCGCTCAATCAGGGCTTACTGCAGCCTCGAACTCCTGGGCTCAAGCAATCCTCCCAACTCAGCCTCCAGAGTAGCTAGGACCACAGGTACACACCACCACACCTGGCTAGTTTTTAAATTTCTTGTAGAGACAGTCCCAGCCATGGGGTTTTGCCATGTTGCCTAGGCTAGTCTTGAACTCCTGGGCTCAAGTGATCCTCCCGTCTTGGCCTCCTGAAGTGCTGGGATTACAGGAATGGGCCACTGTGCCCAGCCTCATCAGGAAAGTATTTCTATACCACTTCTTCAAACAGAAATGTCAGAATTTGTGGATGAGTCAAGTTATGTCCCAGGGGTAGTCCAGTGAATACATCTCTGACTCATTTAATGCCTCCTTAATGGATGATTTCTGTAAAAGGGCCCTACCCCTGCATGCCTATGTTGGAGAAAAATCTGCATCAACAAGTTTCTCTCACATTCCTTTTCTTACTAAATGCCAGCTAAGTCCAACAGGGGGCATGCTGAGGCTCAGTGTACTAGCTCTACCAGCACAGATGCCGCAAACTGGAGCAGAGCAGTCCTTTCCAGAGCATTTCACTCCATTCCAGTGAAAATAAGCAGTTTCTCTTCGTCTGTAACTGCATTCAGCATGCCATTGCCTGCGTTCAGGGTTGTTGGTTTGCATTTTCCATTGCTCACTCTATTTGCTTGCTGAAAGGCACACTGTTCCATTGTGTGCTTTTAGCCACTGAGACAGAATCCATAAAAGGGATAGTGAGGTCAAAGCAAACAACCCCTTTGGCCCAGAAAAAGGACACCAGGATGCAACATGTCAGCAGCTAGAATCTCACAGGGTGCTCTGTCGTATTCTTCCATCCATCCGCTTGTTCAATAAAACATGACTACTTAACACCAGCCAGTTACTGGGCTAGGGACTTTAATGAGGATATCTCAAGTCTAGTCCTTTTTTTTTTTTTTTTGAGATGGAGTCTCACTGTTGCCCAGGCTGTAGTACAGTGGCGCCATCTCAGCTCACTGCAACCTCTGCCTCCCAATTCTCCTCCCTCAGCTTCCCAAGTACCTGGGATCACAGGCACCCGCCACCACATCTGGCTAATTTTTGTAGAGTTGGGGTTTCGCCATGCTGGCCATGGCTGGTCTTGAAATCCTGATCTCAGGTGATCCGCCTGCTTCGGCCTCCCAAAGTGTTGGGATTATAGGTGTGAGCCACTGCACCCAGCCTTTTTTTTTTTTTTTTTTTTTTTTTTTGAGACGGAGTCTCGCTCTGTTGCCAGGCTGGAGTGCAGTGGCTCGATCTCACTGCAACCTCCGCCTCCCGGGTTCAAGTGATTCTCCTGCCTCAGCCTCCTGAGTAGCTGGGATTACAGGCACACAGCACCATGACCAGCTAATTTTTGTATTTTGAGTAGAGATGGGGTTTTACCATGTTGGCCAGGCTGGTCTCAAACACCTGATCTCAGGTGATCCACCCGCCTTGGCCTCCCAAAGTGCTGGGATTATAGGCATGAGCCACCACGCCTGGCCACCCCCAGCATTTTTTTTTTTTTTTTAAAAAGCAAGGTCACATTCTGTTGCCCAGGCTTGAGTGCAGTGGTGCGATCTCGGCTTGTTGCAGCCTCGACTTCCTGAGCTCAGGTGAGCCTCCTATCAGCCTCCCATGTAGTTGGGACTACAGCCGTATGCCACTACACCTGGCTAAATTTTTTTTTTTTTTTTTTTGTAGAGATGGGGTTTTGCCATATTTCCCAGGCCACTCTTGAACTCCTGGGCTCAAGTGATCTGTTCACCTTGGCCTCCCAAAGTGCTGGGATTACAGGTCTGAACCACTGCACCCGGCCAGATGCATAGTGTCTGACACAGCTGAAAGCTCCCCGCCAGCATAGGGAAAGCAGTCACTACTCTCAGGAGGAGTGGGGAAGGGTTCACAGGTGAGGGTAGGTACAAAGGAGGGGGAAAGGACCCCCTCCCAAAACCAGTATCATGCGGTGTGAAAGGGCACTGGGGAATAGCCAAGCACTGCTCATCTCCTCTTATCATGGTTCTGCCATAAGTCTTACCAGTTTACATTTAGGGAGATCCAGCAAAGGGTGTAATATGTAATATGTTCTGTTCAGTTTTGGATCTGTGCTGGGAGAGATCCCAGGGAGACTGTGTGTTTTGTTAATAATAAACAGTTGGGACGAATGATGTGTCTTCACACTGGGGCAACCGTCTCGCATGGGAGGCTAGCCCTCGGCAGCTGGCTCACAGCTGCCACAAACAACAGTGATTTTTTTTTTGTGCCAGTTTTATAGGCACTATTCTTGTCTTTCTAATACACATATATGAAAAATGCCTATAATATTTGTATATTTCTCTTGCTCAAAATCCCTTCCTTTCTTTGCCTTCAAATATTAATATATAGGGTAACTTCCCTGAACCAGAAAACAGTCAAAATTATTTATTAAGTGCTAATTTATGCATAGTTTGGTGCTAGACACCATCCGAAGGACACAACCAGCACTTTTGCTGTGGAGTGGGAATTTTAGCTTCAGAGAAGCAGTGATTCAGGCTAACAAACAGAAAATACAAAAAAAACAGGAGAAGGGTACTGCAGAAAATAAAGCAAAATACATATGGTTTCACCAGCCTGGGCAAAGTGGTAAAACCCCGTCTCTACTAAAAATACAAAAATTAGCCAGGCATGGCAGCGTGTGCCTGTGGTCCCAGCAACTGGGGAGGCTGAGGTGGGAGGATTGCTTGAGCCCAGTGGGCAGAGGCTGCAGCGAGCCAAGACTGCACCACTGCACTCCAGCCTAGGTGACAGAGTGAGAACCTGTCTCAAAAAAAAAGCGAAACTAAGAAACCCTAGATTCCACCAATTGTTTCTCCTTTTCTTTTCTTTCTTTCTTTCTTTTTTTTTTATGTTGTTGCCCAGGCTGGTCTCAAACTCCTAAGCTCTTGCCTTTGCCTCCAAACTGTTGGGATTACAGGCATGAGCCACCACACCCAGCCTCCTTTTCTAATTTTATTTGAACTCTGATTTAGCACTGCTGACCAATTTATCTTTGAGATTCTTCCCTCTTAGCCTTGGACACTGTACTATTTTTATTTACTTCTTGTCCCATTTGCTAGCTTATTTTTTCTTCCTTTCATTTTCTTTTTTTTAAAATAGCTTTATTTATTTATTTATTTATTTATTTATTTATATTGAAACAGGGTCTTGTTCTGTTGCCCAGGCTGGAGTGCAGTGGCATGATCACAACTTACTGCAGCCTCAACCTCCCAGGCTTAAGCAATCCTCCTACCTCAGCCTCCCAAGTAGCTGGGACTACAGGCATGCACCACCACACCTGACTTACTTTTGTATTTTTGTAGAGACAAGGTCTCACTATGTTCTCCAGGCTGGTCTCGAACTCCTGAGCTCAAGCAATCCGCCCGCCTCAGCCTTCCAAAGTGCTGGGGTTACAGGCATGAGCCACTGTACCCAGCTAATTCTTAAATTGTTGTAGAGATGGGATCTCGCTGTTTCCTAGGCTGGTTTCAAACTCCTAGGCTCGGCTTCCCAAAGTGTTGGGATTACAAGCATAAACTGGCACATTTGGACCAAAAAAAAAGCTTTTAATACTGCTTTAAAAGGTTAAACAATATAACTTTACTGAGGTAGAATTCACATACCACGCAATTCACCTAAAGCATACAATTGAATAGATTTTACCATATTCACAAAGTTGTGCAAGAATCAACTTTCATCAGCCCCCAAAGAGCCCCCAACAAAGAAAACACACTAAAGGAAGACTTTATTCTAAAGAATGTTTGCAAGGAGGGGAAAAAGACTGTTGCAATACGGGGAGGGAGTCTATTGCAATAGGGAGAAGGATCTGCCCATAAGGTCTGCAAATGTCTTAAGGGCCAGACCTGCCTGTAAGGTCTGCAAATGTCTTAAGGGCCAGACCTTTTTCCTTTTATAGAGAGGAGTAAACAAAGCTAGAAAGAACCAGGTGTAGAGAATAGGAGGAAAGTGGCCTGATGAGAGAATAGATCAGAGAATGTTTTACCCTGAGGTCAGGCTATCCTCAGGAGGGATTGTGTGCTGGCTCAGGCCCGGTGAGGGTGGGCCAGAGTTCAGGGCCTGGAGGAAGAAGAAAAGCTTAAACAAAATGTGTTATTTTTATTTTTATTTTTTGAAATGGAGTTTCGCTCTTGTTGCCCAGGTTGGAGTGCACTGGTGCTATCTTGGTTCACAGCAACCTCCGCCTCCCAGGTTTAAGAGATTCTCCTGCCTCAGCCTCCCGAGTAGCTGGGATTACAGGCATGCGCCACCATGCCCGGCTAATTTTTTGTATTTTTAGTAGAGACAGGGTTTCTCCATGTTTGTCAGTCTGGTCTCGAAGTCCCAACTTCAGATTACAGGCTTAAGCCACTGAGCCCAGCCTTTTTTTTTTTTTTTTTTTTTGAGATGGAGTCTCGCTCTGTCACCCAGGCTGGAGTACAATGGCGTGATCTCGGCTCACTGCAACCTCTGCCTCCCGGGTTCAAGTGATTCTCCCACCTCAGCCTCCTGAATAGCTGGGATTACAGACACACGCCATCACGCCCGGCTAATTTTTGTATTTTTGTAGAAACGGGTTTCACCATGTTGGCCAGGCTGGCCTTGAACTCTTGACCTCAGGTAATCTGCCCACCTTGGCCTCCCAAAGTGCTGAGATTACAGGTGTGAGCCACCACGCTGAACCAACAAAATTTCTTTAATGAGCATTTTGTTCATTGTGATCGGTGTTGGGAAAACTAGTTTAGCTGGTCATTCATGAGGCAGAGAATAAGAATTTGAAGTTCTGTGTCTGTTCCTGTCATAGGTAAACAATGGGGGGCATCTGTGAGTCACGTGAGGAAGGGTGGTTCTTGGCAGTAAACAAAAACATGAGGGATTCCTTTAACCTTGGATGTTTTCCAAGAGCACAGGGCTCAGGTGAAATTCATCACTGTTACCCCATACCCATTAGCTGTCACTCCCCACTCCTCTCTTCCCCTGTCCCCTAGCAACCAGTAAGTTTTAAGTCTCTATAGATTTTCCTGTTCTGAACACTTCATATGAATGGAATCATACAATTTGTAGCCTTTTGTGTCTGGCTTCTTTTACTTAGCATGTTTTCAAGGTTGATCTATGTTGTAGCATGTATCAATACTTCATTCCTCTTTATGGCTATATTCCATTGTATAAATATGCCCTATGGTGTTTATCCGTTCATCAGCTGATGGGCGTTTGAGTTGTTTCCATTTTTTTGGTTTTTTTTGAGACAGTCTCCCTGTTGCCCAAGCTGGTGTGCAGTGGCACAATCATGGCTCACTGCAACCTCAAACTACTGGTCTCTAGCCATCCTCCTTCCTCAGCCTCCCAAGTAGCTTGGACTACTGGTCACAACTGGCTAATTTTTTTTTTTTTTTTTTTTTTTAGATGGAGTCTTGCTCTGTCACCCAGGCTGGAGTACAGTGGCACAATCTCGGCTCACTGCAACCTCTGCCCCTGGGTTCAAGCAATTCTCCTGCTTAAGCCTCCTGAGTAGCTGGGATTACAGGCGCGCATGACCACGTCCGGCTAATTTTTGTATTTTTAGTAGAGACGGGGTTTCACCATGTTGGTTAGGCTGGTCTCAAACTCCTGACCTCATAATCCACCCACCTCAGCCTCCCAAAGTGCTGGGATTACAGGCGTGAGCCACTGTGCCCAGCCTAAACCAAATATCTTTCCTTAAAAACTAGAATGCTTCTTGGCTTATTTCTGTTGATGGTGGGACCGTCCTTTCAATCACCAGAGACTCCAACCTTATATTTATCTCCTCTCTTTCTCTCATCTACTAAAGCAAATGAAATCCCAAGTCCTGCCTTCCTTCCTTCATTATCACTCCCCTGTAGTTCCCATTCCTGTGACTGTCTCTCTGATCCTGTTGTTACCAGCTGATGGCTGCATTGTTACTGTACTTTCCTAGTTTGTCTGTCTGTCTCCAACCTTTTCCTTCCAATTCATAATGCATTTTAGAATGAAAATTGATTTGAAAAACTGTAAATGATAGTTTGGAAGGGGCTGGGACTAGAAAAAAGGAGATCTAACAGGAGACTACTGCAATAGTCCCAGCAGGGGAAGATGATCATTTGAACTACAGCAATACGGGGCACAGAGAGAGGACTGATGGGTGAGCGCTATAGCATGAAAACCATTAGGGCTTGATGAATGAGTACATGTAGACACTGAAGGAGAAGGAGGAGTCTAAAATATTACAATTTTGGCTGGGCGCAGTGGCTCACACCTGTAATCCCAGCACTTTGGGAGGCCGAGGCAGGCGGATCATTTGAGGTCAGGAGTTCGAGATCAGCCTGGCCAACATGGTGAAACCCTGTCTCTACCAAAAAATACAAAAACTGGCCGGGCGCGGTGGCTCATGCTTGTAATCCCAGCACTTTGGGAGGCCGAGGCGGGCGGGTCACGAGGTCAGGAGATCGAGACCACGGTGAAACCCCATCTCTACTAAAAAAAAAAAAAAAAAAATTAGCCGGGCATGGTGGAGGGTGCCTGCAGTCTCAGCTACTCGGAGAGGCTGAGGCAGGAGAATGGCATGAACCCAGGAGGCGGAGCTTGCAGTGAGTCGAGATTGCGCCACTGCACTCCAGCCTGGGCGACAGAGCAAGACTCTGTCTCGAAAAAAAAAAAAAAAATACAAAAACTAGCCGGGTGTGATGGTGCATGCCTGTAGTCCCAGCTACTCGGGAGGCTGAGGCAGGAGAATCACTTGAACCCGGGAGGTAGAGGTTGCAGTGAGCTGAGATCACGCCAAAGCACTCCAGCCTGGGCAACAAAGTGAGACCCTGTCTCAAACAAACAAACAAATTGGCAAATAAAGGGAATCAATGAAGCATTAATCCTACCTTTTCTGGCCGGGTGAAGTAGCTCACACCTGTAATCCTAACACTTTGGGAGGCCGAGGCAAGTGGATCACTCGAGGTCAGGAGTTCAAGATCAGCCTGGCCAACATAGTGAAACCTCATGTCTACTAAAAATACCAAAATTAGCCTGGCGTGCTTGTACACACCTGTAATCCCAGCTATTCGGGAGACTGAGGCAGGAGAATCACTTGAGCCCAGGAGGCAGAGGTTGCGGTAAGCCGAGATCGCTCCATTGCACTCTAGCCTTGTGGACAACAGTGAAACTCTGTTCCAAAACAACAAAAAAAAAATCTTACCTTTTCTGTTTGGATTGTACCTCTGTGTAACTAAATAGCGGCTGGGTGAAGGAAAGCGCTTATTTATAAAATAATTTCAGCTCATAAATAAAGAAGGAATAGGCAGGGCGCGGTGGCTCATGCTTGTAATCCCAGCACTTTGGGAGGCCGAGGCGGGCGGATCACGAGGTCAGGAGATCGAGACCACAGTGAAACCCCGTCTCTACTAAAAATACAAAAAAATTAGCCGGGCGGGGTGGCGGACGCCTGTAGTCCCAGCTACTCGGAGAGGCTGAGGCAGGAGAATGGCGTGAACCCGGGAGGCGGAGCTTGCAGTGAGCGGAGATCGCACCACTGTACTCCAGCCTGGGTGAAAGAGCGAGACTCCGTCTCAAAAAAAAAAAAATAAATAAAGAAGGAATGATGGATTTAGAATGTCACTATTTTGTAGCCTCTAGTGAAAAAATAAGCTAATGATCATTAATGCCAGCTAAAACTATTAGGCAGAAAATTGATGGGGAACTCTATAATTATTATATCAAAGTAACAACTCAACCCACTCATTAATCTTTGTCTTTATTTATTTATTTATTTTGAGGCGGGAGAATGGCTTGAGCCTGGGAGGTCGAGGCTGCAATGAGCTGGGCTTGTGCCACTGCACTCCAGGCTAAGCAACAGAGTGAGACCCTATTTCAAAAAAAAAAAAAAAAAAAAATTAAGTATGATAGCAGCATTGTGGTTATGTTTTTAAAAAATTCGTATATTTTTGAGATATATACTGAAGTATTTACAGATGATATGATATCACATCTAAGATTTGATTCACAATAATTCTGGCGGAAGTAGATGGGATATAAATGAGACAAGCTGGACTATTTGTTGATTATGGTTGAAGTTGGGTGATATGTACATAGGGATTCATTATCCCGTCTCTGCCTTCTGTATCCTTAGGTTCCACACCCATGGATTCAACCAACTGTGGATAGAAATTATTAGGAAAAAAATTCCACAAAATTCCAAAAAGCAAAATATGAATTTGCCAAGTACTGTGTTGAATCCACAAAAATGAAGTGATGTGTGGGCATTGTATTAGGCCTAAATAAGCTAGAGATGATTTAAAGTATATGAGAGGATGTGCATTAGGTTATATGCTAATACTACACCATTTATTGTATTGTATTGTATTGTATTGTACTGTACTGTACTGTACTGTACTGTACTGTACTGTATTGTATATTTTTTGAGACAGGGTCTTGCTCTGTCTCCCAGGCTGGAGTGCAGTGGCACGATCCCGGCTCACTGCAACCTCCGACACCTGGGTTCAAGCGATTCTCCTGCCACAGCCTCCCGAGTAGCTAGGATTACAGGCGCCGACCACCACGCCCGGCTTATTTTTGTATTTTTATTAGAGACAGGGTTTCACCATGTTGGCCAGGCTGGTCTCCAACTCCTTACCTCTAGTGATCTGCCTGCCTCATCCTCCCAAAGTGCTGGGATTACAGACGTGAGCCACCAAGCCCCGCCTGAAGTTTCCCATAATAAAACATACTGAGGTTGTTTTAAGGATGAAATGTGTTCACATCTGTAAAGGGACATATCAAAATGTTTGATACACAATGTGTGGCAAATAATGTGCGTGACCCTTTTCCCTTTCTCTCACTTGAACCAATTGAGAACTGGTGTTCAAAGAGACTGTTTCTGTTAAACCCATTTTGTTGCACAAGAGAAGAGCCCCTTCCTTTCAACTTTCCAGCTAGAACCAAGACCAGACCTTTCAAACAAGCCACTCTCAGTAAACGCAGTAGCAGCTGTGCATATTAAAGCAAAACCATTTCATTTGTGGAATCTGGCCCTTTTCCCAGGAAACGGTGTTTCCATTTCACAACCTAACAGAACAGGAAGAGTGTAAACTCTTGTTCAGATACAGATTCCTTGTGCTTCACTTAGATTTCCACATTTCTATTGTGCTCTGAGTGTGAGAGTCCAGCTGTGCGTTGGTGGAGTGACTCATTTTTCCATCGAGACATGTATTCCTATGAATCCCAGGGGCCTCTGATTGGTATGAAAGACCAATCAGCACAGATGTAGTCCACAGATCCATCATATGACCTAAGAGAGATGATTTAAACGGTTTTTCCATGGGCTTAAATTGAAAGAGGCAACTGAGCTGTTCAGATTATTCATATGCTCCAAACCCTTTAGTGTTTACAAGTGGCTAAGAGTGGCTACTTGAGACCACAAAGAAATATTAATACAAGAGAAACAAAAGCATAATCTGTATTCTTTGGGTGTTTAAAAATCTCAATGAGGGCCGCGCGCGGTAGCTCATGCCTGTAATCCCAGCACTTTGGGAGGCTGAGGCAGGCAGATCATTTGAGGTCAGGAGTTTGAGACCAGCCTGGGCAACATGGTGAAATCCCGTCTTTACTAAAAATACAAAAATTAGCTGGGCATGGTGGAGCGCGCCTGTAATCCCAGCTACTCGGGAGGCTGAGGCAGGAAAAGGTTGCTTGAACCTGGGAAGCAGAGGTTGCAGTAAGCCAAGATCATGCCACTGCACTCCAGCCTGAGTGACAGAGTGAGACTCCGTCTCAAAAAATAGGCCAGGCGTGGTGACTCACCCCTGTAATCCCAGCACTCTGGGAGGCTGAGGCAGGTGGATTGCTTGAGGTCAGGAGTTCGAGACCAGCCTGGCCAACATGATGAACCCCTATCTCTACTAAAAACACAAAAATTAGCCAGGTGTGGTGGTACACGCCTGTAATCCCAGCTACTTGGGAGGCTGAGGCAGGACAATCGCTTGAACCTGTGAGACGGCAGTTGCAGTGGCCAAGATCACGCCACTGCACTCCAGCCTGGGCGACAGAGGGAGACTCCGTCTCAAAAAAAAAAAAAAAAAAAATCTCATTGAGGAAATAAATGTTAAGAAGTAGAAGAAGAATTCCCAAACAAGCAAATTATATCCAATACAAATGGATATAAAATATATCAATCAATGTTTAGCAGCTCCAGGATAAGAGTAATCAAAATTGAAGTGGCTATCTGGAAAAAAAATTCATTTTTATTTCTTTATTTTATTTTTTGAGACGGAGTTTTGCTCTTTCGCCCAGGCTGGAGTGAAGTGGCACAATCTCGGCTTAATGCAACCTCCACCTCCTGGGTTCAAGCAATTCTCCTGCCTCAGCCTCCCAAGTAGCTGGGATTATAGGCGCCTGCCACCACGCCCAGCTACTTTTTGTATTTTTAGTAGGGATAGGGTTTTGTCATGTTGGCTAGGCTGGTCTCGAACTCCTGACCTCAGGTGATCTGCCCACCTCGGCCTCCCAAAGTGCTAGTATTATAGGCACGAGCCACTGCACCCAGCCAAAAAATTCACTTTTAAAATGTTTAAATTATTTTAAATTTACAGAGTTTTTTGTTTTTTTTTTTTTTTTTTTTTTGAGATGATGTCTTGCTCTGTTGCCCAGGCTGGAGTGCAGTGATCTTGGCTCACTGCAACCTCCGCCTCCCGGGTTCAAGCAATTCTCCTGCCTCAGCTTCCTGAGTAGATGGGATTACAGGTGCATGCTGCCACATCTGGCTAATTTTTTTGTATTTTAGTAGACACGGGGTTTCACCGTGTTGCTCAGGCAATCCGCCCGCCTCAGCCTCCCAAAGTGCTGGGATTACAGGTGTGAGCCACTGCTCCTGGCTCAGAATTGTTTTTTAAAGTACAAAAGTATTATTTCTTCATGAACTATTTGCAAGTAAGTTGACAACCTGACAAGTTTTATCACCCCCAAATATTTTAGTGTGTATTTTCTCCAAACACACATACATAACCACATAGACAACATACATTTTGTAACCATAATACAATAATCAATATCAGGAAATTAATCTTCAGCAGCTGATAAAATTTCACCATTTATCCCAATAATGTCTTTTATGCATAAATGATCCAATTAGATGTAATGCTTAGCAGTTACTGCATCACTTTAGTCTCCTTCAGTCAGGGAAATATTCTTTCTTTGGCTTTCATAACCTTGACACTTTTGATGATCATAGGACAGTTAATCTGCAAAATGTTGCTCAATTTGGTCTTGTCTGATGTTTCCTCATGATTAGATTTAGGATATGTATTATCTTTAGCAGGAATAGCATGAAAGTGACGCTGTGTTCTCGTTGCATCCTGTCAGGTGGTACACAATTTTGATTTCCCCATTACTAGTGATGTTAGCCTTGATCATTGGGTTAAGGTGGTATCTGCCAGACTTTTCCAGTGTCAGGCTATCTTTTTTTTTTTTTTGAGATGGAGTCTCGGTTTGTTGCACAGGCTAAAGTGTAGAGGCATGATCTCGGCTCACTGCAACCTCCACATCCTAGTTTCAAGTGATTCTCCCACCTTGGTCTCCCAAGTAGCTGGGACTATAGGCAGGCGCCACCACCTCTGGCTAAATATATATATATATGTATATATATACATGGAGAGAGAGAGAGACGAGGTTTTGCTATGTTGCTTAGGCTGCTCTAGAACCTCTGGGCTCAGGCCGGGTGCTGTGGCTGAAGCCTGTAATCCCAGCATTTTGGGAGGCTGAGGTGGGCAGATCACTTAAGGCCAGGAGAGACCAGCTTGGGCAATACTGGCGAAACCCCATCTCTACTAAAAATACAAATACTAGCCAAGTGTGGCAGTGCACACCTGCAGTCCCAGCTACTCAGGAGGCTGAGGGAACAGAATCACTTGAGCCTGGGAGGCAAAGGTTGTAGTGAGCCTAGATGGCGCCACTGCACTCCAGCCTGGGCAACAGAGGAGACTCCATGGCAAAAATAAATTAATTAAATTAAATTAAATTAAAACAATAAATAAAACCCCTGGGCCCAAGTGATCCTCCTGCCTCGGCCTCCCAAAGTGCTGGGATTACAGAAGTGAACCACCTCACCTGGCCTTATTTATTTATTTGAGATGGAGTCTCGCTCTGTCCCCCAGGCCGGAGTGCAGTGGCACAATCTCGAGTGACTGCAACCTCTGCCTCCCGGGTTCAAGCAATTCTCCTGCCTCAGCCATCTGAGTAGCTGGGATTACAGGTGCACACCACCATGCCCAGCTAATTTTTGTATTTTTAGTAGAGATGGGGTTTCACCATGTTGGTCAGGCTGGTCTCAAACTCCTGACCTCAAGCGATCTGCCCTCCTTGGCTTCCCAAAGTGCTGGGATTACAGCCACTGTGCCCAGCCCTTATTTATTTTTTTGAGACAAAGTCTCACTCTGTCGCCCAGGCTGGAATGCTGTGCCGTGAACATGGCTCACTGCAGCCTGAACCTCCTGGGCTCAGCAATCTTCCCACCTCAGCCTCCCAATTAGCTAGGACTATAAGTACATGCCACCTTACCTGACTAATTTTTTTGCGGTTTTTTTTTTTTTTTTTTTTTGGTAGAGACAGGATTTTTTTTCTTTTTTTTTTTTTGTAGAGACAGGATCTCCCAGGCTGGTCTCAAATTCCTGGGCTCAAGCAATCCTCCTGCCTTGGCTTCCCCAACTGTTGGGATAACAAGTGTGAGCCACTATGCCCAGACTATTTAAAAAAAATTTTGGGGGCGTTTTCTGGTAAAAACTGGAAAACCTGCTAGACAGATTCTAAAAGAGCTGTAATACTTGATTTCTTTGACATTTTAATTTTTAGTCTGAAATTTTCATTTCCAAATTTTCAATTTCTATTCACAAAATTCTTTTTCTTTTTTTTTTTTTTTTACAGTTTTTCCTCCTCTGCTGAGGTTTCTTTTCTTTTCTTTTTTTTTTTTTTTTTTTTTGAGATGGAGTCCCACTCCGTCACCTAGGCTGGAGGGCTAGAGTGCAATGGCGTGATCTCGGCTCACTACAACCTCCACCTCTCCGGTTCAAGCGATTCTCCTGCCTCAGCCTCCCGAGTAGGTAGGATTACAGGCACCCGCCATCATGCCCGGCTAATTTTTGTATTTTTGTAGAGATGGGGTTTCACCATGTTTGCCAGGCTGGTCTTGAACTCCTGATCTCAGCTGATCTGCCCAAGTTGGCCTCCCAAAGTTCTGGGATTACAGGCATGAGCCACTGGCCCAAGTGGAAAGTTCTAAAATTAATTGTGGCTATGGTTGCACAATTCTGTGAGTATTAAAAATTGTTGACTTGTATGCTTTAAATGGGTGAGTTGTATGGTATATGAATTATATCTCAATAAAGCTATTACAACAAAAGATTCAGCAGTTTTGAAAACAGAACATATATATACATTTTTTTCTTTTCTTTTTTTTTCTTTTGCAGAAACAGGAACTATGTGTCCCAGGCTGGTCTCAAAATCTTGAGCTCAAGTGATCTTCCTGACCCAGCCTCCCAAATCGCTGGGATTACAGGTGTGAGCCACCATGCCTGGCCTGAAAATAGAATATTTGGAAATAAAATGATAAATTCAATAAAGGAAATCCCCAAGATTGGAGGAGACCCTAAACTGAATGAAAACAGAAATTAACTCATGTTACAAATGAACAACAAAACTGTACTGAAGGAGAAGTGGTATGGGAATAGCAATTATGAAATTATATTGTGCATATTATAGAATTAAGCAAATGACATATAAAAGAAGGTGGAAGCTAGAGTTCTCACTGTAGGAAAAAAGTAGATTTAAATACGAATTAGGGAATACAAAGGAATCTTAGATGGGTGGAACTAGAGTTAGAGGCATCAGTATAAACCCATAATTTCATATACATCTGTAGAGATAGAGCTAGAGGTTTGGCCTCTGTGCGTTGAAGGCTTTGAAGCAATAACACAATGTAACAATGAGCAGGCTTGGTACCAAGATCTTGGTTTCTAAATATTATTCCTCACAACAAAGAAACAGCTTCTTAGAGAAATGGATGACTTTAGGGCTGGAACAGGGAAAGTATAAGCTAAGCTTAAAATACCCTGTTGTGATAGAAATGAAGTCCCCTGCCACCCCCAACACCCCAGCAAAATGATGGGAATATGTCAAAAAACACAGGAGGAAGTTCCATTTCCAATTATGGCTGAGTAATTCCCATCACACCAAGTCTTCTGTAAATAAGAACGATATACTCAGAGCAAAATATTAAAGAACAAACAAACAAAAAATACCTGAAGGCATTAGCAAACAACAGGAGGAATATACTGCACAGAGGTGGATACCTGGAAGAGAAGAGGACTGAATGGGTTTTCTGTGTTTTACAGCTTTTAGTCTAAGGGAAGTCCAAAGTCTGCAAAGTGAGTGGTTAAAACAAAGCTGGGGGTAGTGGTGTGCGCCTATAGTCCCACTGACTCAGAAGGCTGACGTGGGAGGAAACTCTGAGCCCAGGAGTTCAAGGCTGTAGAGCACTAAGATTGTGCCTGTGAATACCCACTGTATTCCAACCTAGGCAACACAGTAAGACCTCATCTCTTTTTTTTTTTTTTTTTTTTTTTTTTTTTGAGACAGAGTTTCACTCTGTTGCTCAGGCTGGAGTACAGTGGCACGATCTCAGCTCACAGCAACCTCTGCCTCCCAGCAACCTCTGCCTCCCTGGCTCAAGTGATTCTCCTGCCTCAGTCTCCCGAGTAGCTGGGACTACAGGCACCTGCCACCATGCCCAGCTAATTTTTTTGTATTTTTAGTAGAAACAGGGTTTCACCATGTTGCCCAGGCTGGTCTTGAACTCCTGACCTCAGGTGATCCGCCCGTTTCAGCCTCCCAAAGTGCTGGGATTACAGGCGTGAGCCTCTGTGCCCGAGATCTTATCTCTTAAAACAACAACAACAACAATAAAAACAAAACAACAAAAACCCAAACCCCACAGTCTTACTAGCTTGAATTGTTCAGGGCAACCCCAGCAGGTGGAAATAATGGGAGGAAATCCTATCAAAATAAGAGCCACAGAGAGGGAGGCTCAAATTCTGTGCATAAACTATGGTCCCAGCTACTCGGGAGTCCCAGTACCTGTAGTCCCAGCTACTTGGGAGGTTGAGGTGGGAGGCTCGCTTAAGCCCAGGAAGTCAAGGCTGTAGTGAGCTGTGATGATGCCACTGCACGCCAGCCTGGGTGACAGAGTGAGACCCTGCCTCAAAAAAAAAAAAAAAAAAATTCAGAACTTTAAAAAAATCACCCTGAAAAGAAACCCCATGCCCTTTTATTATTTTTTCACTTTTTTGACTTTCTTATTTTCTCTTTTAAACAATATTTATTCTTTTTTGTTGAGACTGGGTGTCACTACGTTGCCCAGACTAGTCTTGAACTCCTGGGCTCAAGCCATCCTCCTGCCTCAGCCTCCCAAAATGCTGAGATTACAGGTGTGAGCCACTGTGTCTGGCCAAGAAACCCCATGCCCTTTAGCCATCACGTTCCATTCTCCCCATCACCCCAGCCCTAGGCGTTAATAATCCACTTTTTGCCGCTATAGATTTGTCTACTCTAGACATATCATATATGTGGTCTTTTTTGACTGACTTCTTTCACTTAGTATGTTTTCAAGGTTTATGTTGTAACATGTATCATTACTTCATCCCTTTTTATTGCTGAATAACATCTCATGTATGGCTATACTACATTTTATTTATCCATTCATCCATTGTTGAACATCTGGGTTGTTTCCAATTTTGGGCTATTGTGTATAATGCTGTTATGAACATTTGTGTACACGTTTTTCTGTGTGAACATTTGGTTTTTATTTCTCTTAGGTGTATACCTAGGAGTGGAATTGTTGGATTATATGGTAACCGTATGATAAGCCTTTCAAGAAATTGCCAGACTATTTTCCAAAGTAGTTGCCCCATTTTACATCTTCACCAGTAGTGAATGGGGGTTCCGATTGCTCCTCACCATGAATCTTTTTAAGAAAACAGATTATTGACCAGAGGTCAAGCATTCGAGGCCAGCCTGGCCAACATGGTGAAATCCCTCCTCTAATAAAAATACGAGTATTATTGGCCGGGCATGGTGGCTCATGCCTGTAATCCCAACACTTTGGGAGGCCGAGGCGGGCAGATCACGAGGTCAGGAGATTGAGACAATCCTGGCTAACACGGTGAAGCCCTGTCTCCACTAAAAATACAAAAAAATTAGCCAGGTGTGGTGGTGGGCGCCTATAGTGCCAGCTACTTGGGAGGCTGAAGCAGGAGAATGGCGTGAACACAGGAGGCGGAGGTTGTAGTGAGCTAAGATCACGCCACTGCACTCCTGCATGGGTGACAGAGTGAGACTCCATCTCAAAAACAAAACAAAACAAAATAAAAAACAAATATTAGCGGGCCATGGTGGTGCATGCCTATAATCTCAGCTACTCAGGAGGCTGAGGCAAGAGTATTGCTTGAACCGGGGAGGCAGAGGTTGCAGTGAGCTGAGATCGTGCCACTGCACTCCAGCCTGGGCAACAGAGCAAGACTCTCTCAAAAACAGAACAAAACAAAACAGATTATTGATATATAATTCATATACCACACAATTCACTCAAAGAGTGCAATTCAATGGTTTTGGTATATCATGTTAATTTTTAAAATTGTGGTAAAATATAAAAGTTGCCATTTTAATCATTATATATATAAGTGAGTGTGTGTGTGTGTGTGTGTGTGTGTGTATATATATATTTTTTTGAGACGGAGTCTTGGTCTATTGCCAGGCTGGAGTGCAGTGGCGCGATCTCGGCTCACTGCAACCTCTGCCTCCCGAGTTCAAGCAATTCTCCTCTCTCAGCCTCCCAAGTAGCTGGGACTATAGACACACACCACCATGCCCAGCTAATTTTTTAATTTTTACATTCTTACTCCTTCTAGGTCTCTGATGACATAATTTTCTTTCTTTCTTTCTTTCCTTTTTTTTTTTTTTTTTTTTTTTTTTGAGACGGAGTCTCGCTCTGTTTGCCCAGGCTGGAGTGCAGTGGCGCGATCTCGGCTCACTGCAAGCTCCGCCTCCCGGGTTCACGCCATTCTCCTGCCTCAGCCTCTCCGAGTAGCTGGGACTACAGGCGCCCGCCACCGCGCCCGGCTTATTTTTTTTTTTATACATTTAGTAGAGACAGGGTTTCACCATGGTCTCGATCTCCTGACCTCGTGATCCGCCCGCCTCGGCCTCCCAAAGTGCTGGGATTACAAGCGTGAGCCACCGCGCCCGGCCTCTTTCCTTTTTTTTTTGAGGCAGAGTCTTGCTCTGCTGCCATGTTTCACTACGTTGGCCAGGATGATCTTCTTGATCTCTTGACCTCGTAATCCGCCCACCTTCACCTCCCAAAATGCTGGGATTACAGGCGTGAGCCACCGTGCCCAGCCATATATATATATATTTTTTTTTTTTTTTTTTTTTGTAATATAGAGACGGGGCTTTGCTATGTTGCTCAGGCTACTCTTGAACTCCAGGCCTCAATCTATTCTCCCGCCTCAGCCTCCTAAAGTTCTGGGATTGTAGAAATGAGCCACTGTGCCTGGTCCCCATTTTAACCTTTTTTTTTTTTTTTTGAGATGGAGTCTTGCTCTGTTGCCCAGGCTGGAGTGTAGTGGTATGATCTCGGCTCACTGCAACCTCCGCCTCTTGGGTTCAAGCAATTCTTCTGCCTCAGCCTCCCGAGTAGCTAGGATTACAGGCACTCGCCATCACATCCATCTAATTTTTGTATTTTTAGTAGAGATGGAGTTTCACCATGTTGGCCAGGTAGTGCTCAAGCTCCTGATCTAAGGTGATCCACCTGCCTTAGCCTCCCAAAGTGCTGGGATTACAGGCGTGAGACACCGTGTCCAGACTTAACCATTTTTTAATGTACAATTCAGTGGCATTAATTACACTGACAATGTGTGTAACTATCACCACTATTTATTTCCAAAATAAAAGAGAAATTCTGTTCCCATTAAACAACAATTCTCCATTCCCCGCTTCTCCTAGCCCCTGGTTATCTGTAAACTACTTTCTGTCTCTGTAAGTTGCCTAGTCTAGTCTAGATATTTCACTTAAGTGGAATCATACAATATTTGTCCTTTTACAATCTGGCTTATTTCACTTAGCATGTTTTCAAGTTTCATCCATGTTGTAGCATGTGTCATACTTTCATTCCTTTTTATGAAATTTAATTTTAATATTAAAGAATATTTCAGTCCAGGTGCAGTGGCTCATGCCTATAATCCCAGCACTTTGGGAGGCTGAGGTGGTCAGATTGCTTTGAGCTTAGGAGTTCGAGACCAGCCTAGGTAACATGGACAAACCCTGTCTCTACTAAAATACAAAAATTAGACGGGCATGATGGCGGGCGCCTGTAATCTCAGCTACTCGGGAGGCTGAGGCAAGAGAATCGCTTGACCCCGGGAGGCAGAAGGCAGAGGTTGCAGTGAGCTGAGATTGTGCCACTGCACTCCAGCCTGGGCAGCAGAGCGAGACTCTGCCTCAAAAAAAAAAAAAGAAAGAAAGGGGGGGGAGAGAGAGAGAGAGAGAGAGGAAGAGAGAGAGAGAGAGAAAATTATGTCATCAGAGTCCTAGAAGGAGTAAGAATGTAAGACCGAAAACTTATTCAAAGAAATAATGGGCTGAGTGCGGTGATTCACGCCTGTAATCCCAGCACTTTGGGAGGCCAAGGCAGGAGGATCATGAGGTCAAGAGATCGAGACCATCCTGGCCAACACTGTGAAACTCCGTCTCTACTAAAAATACAAAAAAAAAAAAAAAATTATCCAGTGTGGTGACGGGCGCTTGTAGTCCCAGATACTCGGGAGGCTGGGGCAGGAGAATGGCGTGAACCCAGGAGGCGGAGCTTGCAGTGAGCCGAGATTGTGCCACTGCACTCCAACCTGGGCGACAGAGCGAGAGACTGTCTCAAAAAAAAAAAAAAAGAAGAAATAATGGCAGAAAATTCCTCCTCAAATTTGACAAGAGACCTAGAACTACAAGTTCAAGAAGCTGAGAAAACCACAAACATGATAAACTCAAAGAAATCTATGCCAAGACACGTAATAATCTAACTCCTGAAAACTAATAACAAAGAAAAAATCTTGACAGCAGTAAGAGAAAAACATCTTTCTCACAAGGGAAAAATAGATTGAACCACAATAGATTTCTCATCAGAAACCAAAAAAGGCCAGAAGAAAGTGGCACAACTTTTTTCAAATGCTAGAAGAAAAAAACTATTAAAAATGAAAGAGAAATCAACACATTTTCAGATGAAGAAAAACTAAGAGAATTTGTCATTTGTAGATCTACCCTTTAAAAAAATGGCTAAAAGGGGGCCGGGTGCAGTGGCTCACGCCTGTAATCCCATCACTTTGGGAAACCAAGGCAGGCGGATCACTTGAGGCCAGGAGTTTGAGACCAGCCTGGCCAACGTGGCAAAACCCAGTCTCTACTAAAAATACAAAAATTAGCCAGGCATGGTGGCACATGCCTGTCGTCCCAGCTACTCTGGAGGCTGAGGCAGGAAAATCGTTTGAACTTGGGAGGTGGAGGTTGCAGTGAGCGGAGATCACACCACTGCAATCCAGTCTTGGTGACAGGGCAAGACTCCATCTCAAAAAAACAAAAACAAAAACAAAAACAAAAGCTAAAGGAAGTTCTTGAAAAGAAAGGGAAATGATAAAAGAAAGGACCTTGGAACATCAAGGATGAAAAAAGAACATGGAGTGGCTCACGCTTGTAATCCCAGCACTTTGGGAGGCCGAGGCGGGCGGATCACGAGGTCAGGAGATCGAGACCACGGTGAAACCCCGTCTCTACTAAAAATATAAAAAATTAGCCGGGCGTGGTGGCGGACGCCTGTAATCCCGGCTACTTGGAGAGGCTGAGGCAGGAGAATGGCGTGAACCGGGGAGGCGGAGCTTGCAGTGAGCCGAGATTGCGCCACTGCACTCCAGCCTGGGTGACAGAGCCAGACTGTCTCAAAAAAAAAAAAAAAAAGAAAAAAGAACGTGGAAAGCAAATATATGAGTAATTACAATATACTTTCCTTCTTGTATTAGTCACCCAGGGCTTCCGTAACAAAATATCGCAGACTGGGTAACTTAACCAACAGAATTTATTTTCTCACAGTTCTGGAGGCTGGAAGTCTAAGACCAAAGTGTTGATAGGTTTGGTTTTTCCTGAGGCCTCTTTTCTTGGCCTGTAGATGGCCACCTTCTTGCTGTGTCCTCCTGTGGCCTTTTGTCTGTGTGTGACCACTCCTGGTGCCTTTTCCTCCTCTGAAAAGGACACTGGGCCGGGCATGGTGGCTCACCCCTGTAATCCCAGCACTTTGGGAGGCCAAGGCAGGCGGATCACCTGAGGTCGGGAGTTCGAGACAAGCCAACATGGAGAAATCCCGTCTCTACTGAAAAAACAAAATTAGCCGGGCGTGGTGGCACATGCCTGTAATCCCAGCTACTCGGGAGACTGAGACAGGAGAATTGCTTGAACCCAGGAGACAGAGGTTGCCATGAGCCGAGATTACGCCATTGTACTCTAGCCCGGGCAACAAGAGTAAAACTCCGTCTCAAAAAAAAAAAAAAAAGAAAAGAAAAGGAAAAAAAGGGACACCAGCGGGGCTTGGTGGCTCACATCTGTAATCCCAGCACTTTGGGAGGCCGAGGTGGGAGGATCACTTGAGGTCAGGAGTTTGAGACCAGCTTGGCCAACATGTTGAAACCCCCGTCCTACTAAAAAAAAAAAAAAAAAAAAATTGGCTGGGTGTGGTGGCACATGCCTATAATCTCAGCTACTCGGGAGGCTGAAACAGGAGAATCACTTGAACCTGGGAGGTGGAGGGTGCAGTGAGCTGAGATTGTGCCACTGCACTCCAGCCTGGGCAACAGAGCGAGACTCCGCCCCCCCAACAAAAAAGGACACCAGTCCTGTAGGATTAGCATTCCACACTTATGGCCTCATTTAGTCTTCATTTATTTATTTATTTTTGAGACGTTCAAACAATTGTCCTGCCTCAGCCTCTCGAGTAGCTGGGATTACAGGTGTGTGCCACCACTTTTGGCTAATTTTTTTGTGTTTTTAGTGGAGACAGAGTTTCGCCATGTTGGTCAGGCTGGTCTCAAACTCCTGAACTCAAATGATCTGCCCATCGTGGCCTCCCAAAGTGCTGGGATTACAGGCGTGAGCCACTGTGCCCAACCCTCATTTAATCTTAATTACATCTTTAAAGGCCCTGTCTCAAATGTACAATCACAGTAGGGGTTAGGGGTTCAACATATGAATTTGGGAAGACACAATTCAGTCTATAACACTTCTCCTCTTGAGTTTTCTCAATTATGTTTGATGGTTGAAGCAGACTGTATAACATTGTCCAATGTGGTTTGCAAAGTATGTTGAGGAAATATTTAAGGCAATTGTGTTGTAAATGGGGAAGTAAAAAGACTGAAACGGAGGTAAGAGTTTTATACTTCACTCAAGCTGATAAAAATATTGACATCAGTTGGCCAGGCACAGTGGCTCACGCCTGTAATCCCAGCACTTTGGGAGGCCGAGGCAGGTGGATCACCTGAGGTCGGGAGTTCAAGACCAGCCTGGTCAATATGGTGAAACCCTGTCTCTACTAAAAATACAAAAAATTAGCCAGGCGTGGTGGCGCATGCCTGTAATCCCAGCTACTCAGGAGGCTGAGGCAGAAGAATTGCTTGAATCTGGGAAGCAGAGGTTGCAGTGAGCCAAGATTGCACCACTGCACTCCAGTCTGGGCGATAGAGAGAGACTCTGTCTTAAAAAAAAAAAAAAAGAAAAAAGAAAAAATATTGACACCAGTTGACCGTGATAATTTATATATATATAATATGAAACCCATTACAACGACTTAAAAAATCTACACAAAGAGATACACTCGGGCCAGGTGCGGTGGCTCACGCCTGTAATCCCAGCAGTTTGGGAGGCCGAAGCTGGCGGATCATGAGGTCAGGAGATTGAGACCATCCTGGCTAACGCGGTAAAACCCCGTCTCTACTAAAAATACAAAAAATTAGCCAGGCGTGGTGGCGGGCGCCTGTAGTCCCAGCTACGCGGGAGGCTGAGGCAGGAGAATGGCATGAACCTGGGAGGCGGAGCTTGCAGTGAGCCGAGATCACACCACTGCACTCCAGCCTGGGCGACACAGCGAGACTGCGTCTCAAAAAAAAAAAAAAACAAAGAGATGCACTCAAAAACACTATAGGAAAATTAAAATGGGATAAAAAAAAAAAGGAACAAGTAGCCCACAATAAGCCAGAAAAAATAAAACACAGAGACAACAAGAGGAACAAGCAGAAAACAAAAAATAAAACGGCAGACTTAAACCTTTTATTTACATACTTTTTTTTAGCAATGGAGTCTTGCTCCAAGGCTAGAGAGCAGTAGCATGATCGTAGCTCACTACAGCTTCGGACTCCTGGGCTTAAGTAATCCTCCCACCTCAACTTCCCAAGTAATTGGAACTACAGGCGCACATGCCACCACTCCTGGCTAGTTAAAAAAAAATTTTTTTTTGTAGAGATGAGGTCTTGCTATGTTGCCCAGACTGGTCTCAAAGTCCTGGGCTCGAGTGATCATTCTGCCTCAGCCTCTCAAATTGCTGGGGTTACAGGCATGAGCTACCACACCTGGCCTTTAAGCCTTAACATATCAATAATTACATTAAATGTAAACAAAGTGCATCAATTAAAAAGCAGACTTTGGCCTGGCACGGTGGCTCACACCTGTAATCCGAGCACTTTGGGAGGCCAAGGCAGGCGGATTACTTGAGGTCAAGAGTTTGAGACCAGCCTGGCCAACATGGTGAAACCCAGTCTCTACTAAAAATACAAAAAAATTAGCTGGGTGTGGTGGTGGATGACTGTAATCCCAGCTATTCAGGAGGCTGAGGCAGGAGAATCCCTTGAACCCAAGAGGCAGAGGTTGTGGTGCGCTGGGATGGTGCCACTGCACTCCAACCTGGGCAACAGAGCGAGACTCAATCTCAAAAAATACAAAAATAGGCCAAGAGCAGTGGCTCACGCCTGTAATCCCAGCACTTTGGGAGGCCTAGGTGAGTGGATCATCTGAGGTCGGGAGTTCGAGACCAGCCTGACCAACATGGTGAAACCCTGTCTCTACTAAAAATACAAAATTAGCCGGGCGTGGTGGCTCATGCCTGTAATCCAAGCTACTTGGGGGCTGAGGCAGAAGAATTGCTTGAACCCAGGAGGCAGAGGTTATGGTGAGCCGAGATTGCACCATTGCACTCCAGCCTGGGCAACAAGAGCGAAACTCTGTCTCAAAAAAATTAATTAATTAATTAAAATTAAAGCAGACATTGACAGTGGATTAAAAATATGACACAACAATATGTTTTCTTTTCTTTTTTCTTTTTCTTTTTTTTTTTTTTTTTTTTGAGACAGAGCCTTGCTCTGTTGCCCAGGCTAGAATGCAGTGGCACTATCTCGGCTCATTGCAACCTCCACCTCCCAGGTTCAAGGGATCCTCCTGCCTCAGCCCCCCTAGTAGCTGAGATTACATGCACGCATCACCATGCCTGGCTAATTTTTGTATTTTTAGTAGAGATGGGATTTCGCCATGTTGGCTAGGCTGGTCTCAAACTCCTGACCTCAGGTGATCCACCTGCCTTGGCCTCCCAAAGTGTTGAGATTACAGGCATGAGCCACCGTGCCCAGACAACAATATGCTGTCTTCAAGAATCTCATTTCAGGCCAGGTCCAGTGGATCACATCTATAATCTCAGCACTTCAAGGGGCTGAGTAGGGAGGATCATTTGAGTCCAGGTGTTTGGGTGCAGCCTGTGCAACATAGTGAGACATTGTCTCCACAAAGAATCAAAAAATTAGTCTGGTTTGGTGGTATGTGACTGTGGTCCCAGCTACTTAGGAAACTGAGGTGGGAGGACTGCTTCAGCCTGGAAGTTGAAGGCTGCAGGGAGTCATGATTGCACCATTGCACTCCAGCCTGGGCAACATAGCAAGAGAGTCTTTTTAGAAGAAAAGAAATGGGTCGGGCGCCGTGGCTCATGCCTGTAATCCCAGCACTTTGGGAGGCAGAGGCAGGCAAATCGCCTGAGGTCAGGAGTTTGAGACCAGCCTGACCAACATGGTGAAACCCTGTCTCTACTGAAAATACAAAAATTAGTCAGGTGTAGTGGTGTGCACCTGTAATCCCAGCTACTCGGGAGGTGGAGGTTATGGTGAGCCAAGATCGCACCCCTGCACTCCAGCCTGGGTGACAGAGCAAGACCCCATATCTTAAAAGAAGAAAAGTTGGCCGGGCGCGGTGGCTCACGCTTATAATCCCAGCACTTTGGGAGGCCGAGGCAGGCGGATCACAAGGTCAGGAGATCGAGACCACGGTGAAACCCTGTCTCTACTAAAAATACAAAAAATTAGCCGGGTGTGGTGGCGGGCGCCTGTAGTCCCAGCTACTCGGAGAGGCTGAGGCAGGAGAATGGCGTGAACCTGGGAGGCGGAGCTTGCAGTGAGCCGAGATCGCGCCACTGCACTCCAGCCTGGGCGACAGAGCGAGACTCCGCCTCAAAAAAAAAAAAAAAAAAAAAAGAAGAAAAGTTTACTAAGTATATACTGAATACCAGGTACCAAAATAGGCAGTGAGAATATAATAAGTGAGATACGCAGGGTCCCTTCTCTTGGAGCTTTATGTTCTACTGAAAGTTAGATCTCTCCTTTGAACATTGAATCAACTAGATCTTTTCTATTAGAATTTTCCGATGTATTCATTCCACGTCTCCCTTTCTTTCTTGAAGTCACTAGAAACCCAATATACAAACATTTGCCAGATTTTCCACTTCAGAAATCTCGAACTAGTTTCTCACTTTCCTGGACAAATATTTCAGATCTAGTGTCACAGATGTTTTTCGGCCTTGTGTCACTCAGCCCTTTCCCTCGTTCCCATCCCAAGATTTCTCATGTTTTCCAAATTTCATTTCCTTAAAAAGCCTCTTTGTATAGCATTCTTAACTTCCACAAGAGGCTCACTGCCTCATGTGTCTGTCACAGGAGTCATGAGGGTTGCATAAAATAAAATGTCACATGCCTTAGGCTCATTTATATCTCCTTGTCCATGCAATCATTAGCAGAGCTTCAGAGGAAGCCTCAAAATCTATTAGGTTTTTACTTTTTACCAAAAGGCCTTTATCTTAAACACTCACAGGTTTGAAAGTAAAAGCAGAAGTATTTTAAGGGACTCAGAGTGAAGTTGTAAAAGGGACTACTTCTATGGAAACCAACTGCTAATCAACAGGTCACCTAAAGGTTGTAGTAGTAGAATTGTCTCAATGAACACTCATATCAGATTCTTGGTAGAACAGTTTAAGAATCAGAATTCATTTTCACATAAAAAGAAAACTTTTTTTTTTTTTTTTTTTTTTGAGACGGAGTCTCGCTCTGTCGCCCAGGCTGGAGTGCAGTGGCGCAATGTCGGCTCACTGCAAGCTCCTCCTCCTGGGTTCACGCCATTCTCCTGCCTCAGCCTCTCTGAGTAGCTGGGACTACAGGCGCCCGCCACCACGCCCGGCTAATTTTTTTTTTTTGTATTTTTAGTAGAGACGGGGTTTCACCGCGGTCTCGATCTCTTGACCTCGTGATCCACCCGCCTCGGCCTCCCAAAGTGCTGGGATTACAAGCGTGAGCCACCGCGTCCGGCCAAAAGAAAACTTTTAAAAATGGAATTCTGGTTGCAAAAAGGAAAATATAGGCCAGGTGTGGTGGCTTACACTTGTAATCCCAGGACTTTGGGAGGCAGAGGAGGGCAAATCACTTGAGGACAGGCGTTAAGAGACCAGCCTGGCCAACATGGTGAAACCCTGTCTCTACTAAAAATACAAAAAAATTAGCCGGGCGTGGTGGGAGGCCCTGTAATCCCAGCTACTTGGGAGGTTGAGGCAGGACAAATGCCTGAACCTAGGAGGCAGAGATTGTAGTGAGACGAGATTGCGCCACTGCACTCCAGTCTGGATGACAGAGTGAGACTCCGTCACAAAAAAAAAAAAGAAAAAGAAAAAAAGAAAAAAAATTCATGTATAACGGGGAACCTGTGAAGGTGGCCTCATTTGGAAATAGGATATTTGCAGATTTAATTAGGTTAAGATGGGATCATACTGGATTAAGTGGTGCCCTAATCTAATGGCTGGTGCCCCTATAAGAAGAGGAGAATTTGCCTACAGACAGAGACACATAGAGGAGGCTGGGTGCAGTGGCTCACTCCTGTAATCCCAGCACTTTGGGAGGCTGAGGCAGGTGGATCACTTGAGGCCAGGAGTTCGAGACCAGCCTGAGCAGTATGGCGAACCCCTGTCTCTACTGAAAATACAAAAATTAGCTGGGCGTGGTGGTGCACACCTGTAATCCCAGCTACTCAGGAGGCTGAGGCAGGAGAATTGCTTGAACCTGGGAGGTGGAGGTTGCAGTGAGCTGAGATTGCGCCACTGCATTCGTCTGGGCGACAGAGCAAGACTCTATCTCAAAAAAAAAAAAGACATATAGAAGAAAGAATACCATGTGACGATGGAGGCAACAATTGAAATGATGCATCTATAAGCCAAGGAACACCAAGGATTTCTGGCAATCACCAGAAGCCAGGAAGAGGGAAGAAAGGATTCTTTCCCAGAGCCTTTGGAGATATCATGCTCTGCAGACACCTTAATTTCAGACTTCTAGCCTCCACTGTGAGAGAATAAATTTCTGTGTTTTTGTTTTTTTGAGACAGGGTCTCGCTGTGTCACTCAGGCTGAAACGCAGTGGCTCAATCACAGCTCCCTGCAGCAGCATCAACCTCCCTGGCTCAGGCTCAAGCCATCCTCCCACTTCAGCCTCCTGGGTATCTGGGTCTACAGGCACGTGCCACCACGTTTACAGACGTGGGTCTTGCTGTGTTGTCCAGGCTTGTCTCAAACTCCTGGGCTCAAGCCATCCTTCTGCCTTGGCCTCCCAAAGTGCTAGGATAACAGGAGTGAGACACCGCGCATGGCCAATTTCTGTTGGTTTTTGTTTTTTTGAGACAGGGTTTTGCTTTTTCGTCCAAACTGGAGTGAAGTGGTGCAATCTTGGATCACTGTAGCCTCTGCCCCCTGGGTTCAAGTGATTCTCCTGCCTCAGCCTCCCAAGTAGCTGAGACTACAGGCGCCCACCACCATGTCCTGCTAATTTTTGTATTTTTAGTAGAGATAGGGTTTCCCCATGTTGGCCAAGCTAGTCTCGAACTCCTGACCTCAGGTGATAGGCTCGCCTCGGTCTCCCAAAGTGCTAGGATTACAGGCGTGAGCCACTGTGGCTGACCTGATTTCTTGTTGTTTCAAACGCTACCCAGGTTGTGGTTACTTGTATGGCAGCCTTAGGGAAACGAATACTGGAAGCCTGTGGAGAAGACACTGGAGCAGATATGTATTTCAAAACACTGGGCTTAACGTTAAAACTCTCCTCTATGCCCCATCTAGGAATCTAAGTGGGATAAGCTAACATGAGCTAGCTGATTCTTCACTGGTGGAAATTTGGACAATTGACACGCATTCATTCAAACCAAAAATTAAAGATAAAAAAACCACATTTAATCATTTCACTATAGTGACAATTCTCGTAACTTTTTGAGACTCTATCAGTTAGATCCCTACCTCTGTTCTAGCCTTTTTGTGGTAGTAAAGAACTAATCTTTATAACTGTTTTTTTTCCCAGACTCGGTTTTGCTCTTATTGCCCAGGTTGGAGGGCAATGGCGCGATCTTGGCCACTGCAACCTCCGCCTCCTGGGTTCAAGTGGTTCTCCTGCCTTAGCCTCCTGAGTAGCTGGGATTACAGGCATGCACCACCATGCCCATGCCCAGCTAATTTTTTGTATTTTTAGTAGAGACGAGTTTTCATCATGTTGGCCAGGCTGGTCTCAAACTCCCGACCTCAGGTAATCCACCCTCCTCAGCCTTCCAAAGTGCTGGGATTACAGGTGTGAGCCACCACACCTGGCTTTAATTGTTTTTTAGCCATTTTCACAAATACTAGGGAATAGCTCGGTTTAGATACTCAGAACTGTGTCACCGGCCAAGCCTCATATGGAATTGCTCATGTCTTCTAGGGCTGTAGGTGTGGTCAACAGCATTTTAAATTTGATCTTATTGGACATATGCCTCAGTTTTACCATATCATCTGTTAAATGGGGATAATAATAGTAACTGCCTCCTAGTGTCGTTGTGAGGATTACATGAGTTTGTATTTACCAAGCATGTAGAAAAGTGCCTGGCACATAGTATTAATCACTGGACTCCTCTCTCTCTTGCCATTTGGGAAATTTATTTCTCACTGAACCATGAGCTCTCCAAGGAAAAGAAGCATGTCTGTTTCATTTTCTATCCCCAGCACCTAGTACCCCTCTCTGGCACACAGTAGGCCCTCAGCAAGCATCTGCTGCCTAAAAGGCACTATCCAGCAGGCAGTGTGAAATTCCATTTCTCAGTCTTGAAGAAGGAAGTCAGGTGGAAAAACAGATATGAGTCCTACACATAAACGTTTAAGCTTGACAACAGGCAAGACCATCAAGGAAGACAGCACGGAGGGAAAATAAATAGAACACTGAGGAAAGATGGATGGCAGGAGATGGAAGCAAACAGAAAAGGAGTTCTGAAACAATATTCTTTCAAAGAAGCTGTGAAAAGAGTTCAAGGGAATTGAAGAAAGTCCAGAGGAAAAGCTGCTTTAAAAGTGGAGTATGAAAAATTTGTGGTTAGCAAGCAGCTGACTGAGGTTAATTTTTTTTTAAGTCTCAGAGGAAGGAAATGACATTGTGTAATAGTTTTCTCTAACTTGGCAGGCTTTCAAATGTGGGTCCCTATCTGTCTTGCCAGAAGGGTTGAGAGGTAGGGAGCAGGGAGAAGGAGGGTATGGGTCTCTCCAAGACTCTGTGTCTTAAGAAGATTGTATCGAAGTCAAGTTATATCTTCACTCACAATATGAGACAATAAATTCAAATAAAACGTCCATTTTTGCCCCCTTGTTATTTTGTTTAGGCTGGTAAAGCAGGTTTGATGATGTTTTTGTCAGGCTGACAAAATTACCAGCAACAAGTTTTTATCTGGAATATCTCCCTCATTACACTTGAATTTCAACAGGGTTCTACCACCCAGGGAGACAGAATAACCGGTTTTCTGAGTTTTTCCTGATACGATTCTGGTTATCACAAACGACCTGAGATCCCTACTCCTCTTTAAAACGCAAGAAGGCCGGGCGCGGTGGCTCACGCTTGTAATCCCAGCACTTTGGGAGGCCGAGGCGGGCGGATCACGAGGTCAGGAGATCGAGACCACAGTGAAACCCCATCTCTACTAAAAAAAAAAAATACAAAAAATTAGCCGGGCATGGTGGCAGGCGCCTGTAGTCCCAGCTACTCGGAGAGGCTGAGGCAGGAGAATGGCGTGAACCCGGGAGGCGGAGCTTGCAGTGAGCCGAGATTGCGCCACTGCACTCCAGCCTGGGCAGCAGAGCGAGACTCCGCCTCAAAAAAAAAAAATAAATAAAAAATAAATAAATAAATAAAAAATAAAACGGCAAGAAAAGGGAATCAATATCAATATTTGATAATGGCATTTAAAAAATAATAGGCATCACTTTTGCGTTTAAAAATCTTTTCCAATATTTAATTTACAAGTTGAGTACAAGCCATAAAAAATGTTTTTAAAATAAATTTGAGGAATTGAAAACTCCTAAATGGTCAATTGAGCCCACATGAATCTACCAAACAAGACTGAAACGTACTTTCACAACATATGGTCTGATGAGGTTTTTCCTGTTAAATAGAGAAAAATAGACCCGGGGAAGTTGCTGGAAGGCACGAACCATGTACCATTTAAAGAGAGGTTTTCCATACTTATGCGAATGAGACCCCATTAAAGACTCTACTACAGGATCTAAAGCTAGCCGCTTCCCAGCCTGGGGCTCAAATGTTCTCATCTGTCAAATAAGGGAAAAGAGAAAGGGTGGTATGTGTGTGTGTGTGTATTAATTATTTGGGTGGGTGTGTGAATTCTTTGGACATGAAAATAAAGAGAGAAGACATTAATTATTTGGGTGTGTATGTGTGAATTAATTCTTTGGATATGAAAATAAAAAGAGGGCCGGGCGCGGTGGCTCACACCTGTAATCCCAGCACTTTGGGAGGCCGAAGGGGGTGGAGGCCAGGAGTTCGAGTCCAGTCTGGGCAGCATGGCAAAACCCCATCTCTACTAAAAATACAAAAATAGCCGGGTGGCGTGGCGCGCGACTGTAATCTCGGCTACTAGGGAGGCTGAGGCAGGAGAATCGCCTGAACCCGGGAGGCGGAGGCTGCAGTGAGCCGAGAACGCGTCACTGCATTCCCACCTGGGAAACAGACCATCTAAAAAAAAAAAAAAAAAAAAGGGGGGCCGGGCGTGGTGGCTCACGCTTGTAATCCCAACACTTTGGGAGGCCGAGGCGGGTGGATCACGACGAGGTCAGGAGTTCGAGACTCAGCCTGGCCAACATAGTGAAACCCCGTCTCTACTAACAAAAAAATACAAAGATTAGCCGGGCATGGTGGTGCGTGCTTGTATGCCCAGCTACTTGGAAGGCTGAGGCAGGAGAATCGCTTGAACCCGGGAGGTGGAGGGTGCAGTGGGCCGAGATCACGCCACTGCACTCCAGCTTGGGCATCAGAATGAGACTTCATCAAAAAAAAAAGAAAGAAAGAGAAAAGACAACCTACCCCAGTATAAGGGGTAAGGAAAAAGGATTCAGGAACTTAAGGCCTCGAGAACCTGCACCTCCAGCCCCAGCCGCTAACCCTCCCCAGCCTGGAGACACAGAACAGGGGCCAAGATGGCGTCAACACGCTGGATCTCGCCTGCGACCCCCGTGACTCCGCACTGCTGCAGCCCAGGCGAGGCCGCGCCCCATTGGCCAACTGCAATGAGGTCATTGCGGGGGCGGGGGCCGGCGGCGGCGCAGGGGCGGGGCTTTGCGGACGCACGCACGTCGAAGCGCTGCTCCCGGAGCCGCGGAGGCTGCGGGTTTGGCTGCGGCGGTTGCTGTGGCGGAGGTTGGAGGTGAGCGCGGGCTGTAGGTTTAGCGCAACAGGGAGCGGCCCTCGATGGACGTAGGAAATCCTTCTAAGAGCCCCCGTGATTGTCGTAGGAATTAGCAGGGATCTTAAGTCTTCGAGATAAAATGGGGGTTCGCCCCCTCCTTGGGCACCCCTCCTCTGTCCTGAGGAACCGGAGGCTCACTGACCTTTGGAAGCCTCGAATCTCTTCCCTGCTTTAAGGGGTAGGCGGAGGAACCGGAGGTTATTGGATAGGCAGAAGAATTTAGGGGGCTTCTTAAAAGGTTTCTCAGTTTAGGGGTTTTCCTCACCTTTTTTCCCATCTCAAGGTAGATGTGCCTGAGTGCAGAGAATTCCTGCTTATTGAGTAGACAGGAAATGAAGCAGGTGAATACCGTGGGAGGTGGCGAGGACCGGATGACAGGAGTGAGATTCTTCGAGGCAAGGCGCGGGGGCGCTGTAGTTGGACTCATCTTTTGCAGAATTGCTGTTTCTTCATATTTTGTTTTGTGATCGTCCAGAACTACTTTGGCCTAATTAGTTTTCTGTTAGCCTCCATTGCTATAGAGATATTCTTGGGAGACCTGTAATCATTAAAGAGCAGGAGGAGGGAGGCGATTCGTTGGAGGCTTATCATTATCCACAGCTCCTGAACTATGCTGATCAGGCCTAATTTTATGTGTTGAGAGGTTGTAGAATCTCTCTTTATTGAAGGGTGGTGCCGGTAACAGCTGATTTGGTTGATTCAGATGTACAGAATCTTAAAGTCAATCTGCATATTCTCTTGAGAAGTCCTTGCTTATGTCTGAGCGTGTGTTACTGTCTTGAACATCACATGCTCAAAGGTTTGTTCGTTCAGATTTCTCAAAATGTCTCCCAGCCTTCTAGAAGAGTAAATCTTCCTTTGATGTCAGATTCATCTATCAGTACTCAATATAGATGTCCTTACGACACTAAAAATACTGTACATTTTTCTGAGTTTGGATACTGGACATGCTGTGCCTTACATTAGCTGATCGAGAATAAATAATTGCAGTTTCAGGACCACTGATAGCGCCAGTTGTCTCATACCCGGCAATAGTAAGACAGCCCTAAAACGAAACCTTTATTGGCTCATGAGATTTGACAGATGGAAGAATGTAATTAATCTTGAAGGTAGGGGTGAGAAACAGAAAGCTGCAGAGGTGGAAGGCTTATTCTCTGTGGCTTGATAAAACTGCTTTGTCATTATCAATGTGTTCCTGTCATGCTTGATTTGAAATTGAGCTTAACATGCAAGCTGGTTGCTTTTTCCAGATGATGGTTATTTGTTTGAATTCCTAAGGGGGGATATATTGTTTTCTGAGGAATCTGGAAGATTAAACCGTTTAGTGTAGCCATAGCTTTAGGGCAGTGCCAGAACTTTGGGCTTTTAGAAATGCGCATTGTCAGAAGAAGGGAGAAGGATAGTTACAAGGCAGACATCTTTATGAGAGGGTAATCAAGGCCTCTTCTGTTTGTTTCCTGCACTAGCAAAAACAGATTGAGCAGTGTGAAAGTCACTGCCTCAATATTGTGTCCTGGGTATTTAAAGAGTTGTTTGAGGTTCCCAGTTCCTGTCTTTAATCTGGATACATTCTTATCTGTTGAGTTGCCCAAAATAATTGTCATTTGATCCTGATGTTGACTGGAATGGAAGTGACTTTTCATCTGGCACTCTGTGGGACAGAATTCAGGAACTGCCTTTGCAATTTCTCCTTTCCATCTTTCTAGACAGGGTGTCAAAAACAGTTGTTGACCTGTCCTCATGGGGTGTTAGAAATGTAAATACAAGAACCGTAGTGGGGTGTAATTTGCTCTTAGCCCTCGTGGTAATTTCCAAAGTTATGTCATTTTCTCTTTGCTTCAGGTTGGAGAGAAATCCAGGTACTCACTTGACTGGTACCTTCTGCCACCATGGGGGAGCTTTTCCGGAGTGAAGAAATGACACTGGCCCAGCTTTTTCTACAGTCAGAAGCTGCTTATTGTTGTGTCAGTGAATTAGGAGAACTTGGAAAGGTTCAGTTTCGTGACGTAAGTAGTTGTGGGGCTGCGACTTGATGACTGCGGAACTCTATTGCTATCGTGGTCAGATGCCTTATGATGAATGTCTTGTTTTTTTATTTGCAAAAATAACATTATAGCACTGGCTTCCTATTGGCAGAATGCACATTTTGAGTTGTCTTTCTAAAGGTGAGAATGTTTTGTGCCAATCTTTCCATGCTTTTGCTAGCTCCCACTTTCGGAACAGTTCTAAGCATTCTCCAGGTAATTGTTTGGGATGCAGGGAGAGGTTACCAAACTAACCTGATCAAGGCTTTCACTTGCTAAATAGCAAGGTATTTAAAAAAATATATTGCAGTTTTTCCATATAGTAGGACATTTTAAAAAAGTAAAATTTGAGGTATCCAGTCATAGTTATGTAGTATATAAATAAGCATATACTGAATATTCAGTATTTTGGAATATTATACTGGGCACTTGGAGAAGCTATCTAAAGAATATGGACAATCTAGGCTGGGTACAGTGGCTCACACCTATAATTCTAGCACTTTGGGAGGCTGAGGCGGGTGGATCGTGAGGTCAGGAGTTTGAGATCAGTCTGGCCAACATGGTGAAACCCCGACTGTTCTAAAAATACAAAAAAATTAGCATGGTGGCGCAGGCCTGTAATCCCAGCTACTCGGGAGGCTGAGGCAGGAGAGTCACCTGAACCTGGGAGGCGGAGGTTGCAGTAAGCTGAGATTGCGTCATTGCACTCCAGCCTGGGCGACAGAGCGAGACTCCGTCTCAAACAACAACAACAAAAAACTTGTCATCCTTAATTTGCAGTTCTTCATCTGGTCCTATGTTGTCCCCCTGCTTAACATCTGTTGACTCTATTCAACCTTCTTTTCTTTTACTTAGGCTGTACTTCAGTCATACAAAAAAAGAGATAGGGGCCAGGTGCAATGGCTCACACCTGAAATGCCAGTACTTTGAGAGCCAAGGCAGGAGGATCGCTTGAGCCCAGGAGTTGGAGCCCAGTCTGGGCAACATAGGGAGATCCTGTCTCTGCCAAAAAAAAAAAAAAAATTAGCCAGGTGTGGTGGCACATGCCTATGGTCACAGCTACTTGGGAGGCTAAGGTGGGAGGATCGCTGAAGCCCATGAGGTCGAGGCTGTAGTGAGCTGTGATTATGCCACTGCACTCCAGCCTGGGTGACAGAGCATGACACTGTCTCAAAACCAAAAAAAAAAAAAAAAAAAAAAAAAGGTAGGGGGAATATTATAATGACCACCTGTTTCTACTGTCTACTTAAGAGGGAAACATTCCATATATAATTGAAACTCTGTGTCTCTTTCCTCCATGCCAGTCCTTTCTTCCACACCTGAGGTAACCCATACAGTGATTTGTTTTGCTTTTATTTCTCATATATGTGGTTTTTGTTGTTGTTGTTGTTGCTTTTCTTTTTGAGACAGACTCCACTCTGTCGCCCAGGCTGGAGTGCAGTGGTGCGATCTCAGCTCATTGCAACTTCCGCCTCCTGGGTTCAAGCAATTCTCCTGCCTCAGCCTCCTGAGTAGCTGGGACTAAAGGCATGCACCACCATGCCCAGCTAATTTTTGTATTTTTAGTAGAGATGGAGTTTCACCACGTTGGCCAGGCTGGTCTCGAACTTCTGACCTCAGGTGATCCACCTGCCTCAGCCCCCCAAAGTGCTGGGATTACAGGCATGAGCCACCACACCTGGCCAACAGATATTTCAGTTTCTTCTAGTTCTGTTAATTTTTTTTTAATAATAAAATTTATAACATTAAGAAAAAAATAGAGATGGCGGTCTCGCCATGTTACCCAGGTTGGTCTTGAACTCCTGGACTCAAGTGGTCCTCCCGCTTCGGCCTCCCAAAGTGCTAGGATTACCGGTGTGAGCCACTGTGCCTAGCTGAAATGTACACATCTTAAGAGTACAGTTTGCTGAATTGATAACTTTATACACCTCTGTAACCAGCACCCCAATCAGGATATGGAACATATTTATTTTTTTTTTTTTTTTGGAGACAGAATCTTGCTCTGTCGCCCAGGCTGGAGTGTAGTGGTGTGATCTTGGCTCACTGCAACCTCTGCCTCCTGGGTTCAAGCAATCCTGCCTCAGCCTCCTGAGTAGCTGGGACTACAGGCGCACGCTACCGAGCCCGGCTAATTTTTTTTTTTATTTTAGTAGAGATGGGGTTTCACCATGTTGCCCAGGCTGGTCTCGAACTCCTGACCTCAGGTGATCCACTGCCTACCCCCCCAGCCTCCTAAAGTGCTAGGATTACAGATGTGAGCCACCAGGCCCAGCCTGAACAGTCCAGAAAAGTATCTGTGTCTACTGCTAGTCAGTTGCTACCCTTCATAGGTAACTTCTGTTTTGATTGCTGGTCATCATAGAGTTTTCCCTGTTCTTGAATTATATGTAAATGACTCATACATTGCAAACTCTTATGTCTGACTTCTTTCACTCAACCTCTGTTTCTTGCATGTATCTGTAGTTCATTTTTAAAAATTGCTGAACGGTAAGTAGTTCATTGTATGATTACACCATGATGTTTTCATCCTTTCTTTTGTCATTACTCTTTTGGGGCTATTATGATTAAAGCTGAAGTAAACATTATTGTAAAAGTCTTTTTTTAAATTTATAAGTTTTGATTTTTCTTAAGCAAATACAGTTGATCCTTGAAAATGCAGGGGTTATGGCCGGGCGCGGTGGCTCACACCCGTAATCCCAGCACTTTGGGAGGCCGAGGCGGGCGGATCACGAGGTCAGGAGATTGAGACCATCCTGGCTAACACGGTGAAACCCCGTCTCTACTAAAAAAATACAAAAAATTACCCGGGCGCGGTGGCGGGTGCCTGTAGTCGCAGCTACTCGGGAGGCTGAGGCAGGAAAATGGCTTGAACCTGGGAGGCAGAGCTTGCAGTGAGCCGAGATAGCACCACTGCACTCCGGCCTGGGCAAAAGAGTGAGATTCTGTCTCAAAAAAAAAAAAAAGAAAATGCAGGGGTTAGGGGTGCCGATCTCCCCATGCAGTCAAAAATCTGCATACAATTTTGACTCCTCTAAAACTTAACTATTGATAGCCTGCTTTTGACCAGAAGCCCTACCAATTTCATAAACAGTCGATTAATACATATTTTGTATATGTATTGTACACTGTATTCTTACAATAAAGTAAGCTAGAGAAAAGAAAATACTGTTAAGAAAATCATACGGAAGATAAACTGTATTTACTGGAAGTGGATCATCATGAAGGTCTTCATCCTTATTGTCTTTATTTTTTTATTTTTTTTTTATTTTTTGAGACTGAGTCTTGCTCTGTCACCCAGGCTGGAGTGCAGTGGTGCAATCTCGGCTCACTGCAAGCTCCGCCTCCCGGGTTCACGCCATTCTCCTGCCTCAGCCTCCTGAGTAGTTGTGACTACAGGTGCCCGGCAGCATGCCCGGCTAATTTATTTATTTATTTTTTTTTTTGTATTTTTAGTAGAGATGGGGTTTCACTGTGTTAGTCAGGATGGTCTCCATCTCCTGACCTCGTGATCCGCCCGCCTCGGCCTCCCAAAGTGCTGGGATTACAGGCGTGAGCCACCGCGCCCGGCCTCTTATTGTCTTTATGTTGAGGAGGCTGAGGAGGAGGAAGGGAAGGGGTTGGTCTTCCTGTCTCAGGCTGGCCGCGGTGGAGGAAAATCTGTGTGTTAGTGGACCAGCAGAGTTCAAACCCACATTGTTCAAAGGTCAACGGTAACTGAGTAGTGGAATGCTCAGTCATGAGTTGGGCAGGTGTATGTTTAACTTTGTAAGAAACTGCCAACAGTTTTCCACATCTTTTACTTTTTAGTAGCATTTATCACAACAAACTGTAATAATTGGTTTGTGTCCGTCTCTTCTGTAGAGCTGAAGACTGGGACATAGCTTATTATTAATCTTAATTGCTAATAAAAATTTTTGCCTTAGATTCCTCTAATATTAATATATTGAGTTCTTGAAGAGAGAACTGTTGAATATATGGGTATGTATGTGTGTGTTTGTATTTTTTTTTCTTTTTTTTGGGACTGAGTCTAGCTCTGTCACCCAGGCTGGGGTGCAGTAGCATGATCTCAGCTTATTGTAACCTCCGCCTCCCGGGTTCAAGCAATTCTTCTGCCTCAGCCTTCCGAGTAGCTGGGATTACAGGTGCCCACCGCCACACCTGGCTAATTTTTTTGTATTTTCAGTAGAGACGGGGTTTCACTGTGTTGGCCGGGCTGGTCTCGAACTCCTGACCTCATAAGCTGCCTGCCTCGGTCTCCCAAAGTGCTGGGATTACAAGCGTGAGCCACCGCGCCTGGCCAATGTGTTTGTATGTTTCTATGTGTATATGCGTGTAATATATATACACACATACATGATTAAGCTAATTGTGTCGTTCAACTTTTCAAAGCTAGGACATAGCTTATTCTTTGTATTTTCCCTAGTGCCTAGTTCAGTATCTGACACCTATTTGGTGCTTCATAAATGTTGAGTAAATATAGTTCTTTATTTGTGTCACTTTTATGGAATTTATCACATACTATTTTATTGGTTGGGTTCATCTTCTCTATTAGATTGCAAGCTTTTTATTTAATTAAATTAATTTATTGGTTTTTTTTTTGAGACAGAGTCTCGCTCTGTTGCCCAGACTGGAGTGCAATGGCACAATCTTGGCTCACTGCAACCTCTCCCTCCCAGGTTCAATTGATTCTTGTGCCTCAGCCTCCTGAGTAGCTGGGATTACAGGCATGTACCGTCATGCCTGACTAATTTTTTGTATTTTTAGTTGAGGCAGGGTTTCGTCATGTTGCCCAGGCTGGTCTCAAACTCCTGAGCTCAGATAATCCTCCCGCCTCAGCCTCCCAAAGTGCTAGCATTATAGGCGTGAGCTACTGCATCAGGCCTATTTATTTTTTTGAGACAAGAGTCTCACTCTTGTCACCCAGGCTGGAGTGCAGTGGCATGATTTTGGCTCACTGCAACCTCAGCCTCCCGGGTTCAAGTGATTCTCCTGCCTTGGCCTCCCGAGTAGCCGGGATTACAGATGTACGCTACCACGCCCGGCTAATTTTGTATTTTTAGTAGAGATGGAGTTTCGCCATGTTGGCCAGGCTGGTCTAGAACTCCTGACCTCAGGTGATCCGCCCACCTTGGCCTCCCAAAATGCTGGGATTACAAGCATGAGCCACTGTGACTGGCCAGATTGCTAGCTTTTTAGTGAGTAGTTACTTGTTTTGTTTTTATTTGTATATTCCAGAACATCTGTCATATTGCTTTGAAAATTACTTATGGTGCCAGATGTGGTGGCTCATGCCTACAATCCCAGCACTTTGGGAGGCCAAGGCGGGTGGATCACCTGAGGTCAGGAGTTCGAGACCATCCTGGCCAACATGGTGAAACCCTGTCTCTACCAAAAATGCAAGAAAATTAGCTGGGCATGGTGGTGCGCACCTGTAATCCCAGCTACTCAGGAGGCTGAGGCAGGAGAATCGCTTGAACCTGGGAGGCAGAAGTTGCAGTGAGCTGAGATCACGCCACTGCACTCCAGCCTGGCTTCAGAGCAAGACTCTCTCAAAAAAAAAAAAAAAAAAAAAAAATTACCTGTGGTGTATGAATGAATAAACTAAAGCCTGTCACTGAGAAGGTGAAGGCCTTGGGACAGAAAAACAAGAGAAGTTCCTCTTCTGCTTGGAAAGAAAGAGAAGGAAAACCAGAGAGAGCTTCTGTGATGTTCATTGCCCAAATTTTAGGTGGTGGGAAGGAAGCTCACTGAGACTTTTGGCCTAGGAAGAACATTTTGTACCGTTGTGTTTTACCTAATTTGCTTCTATTCCAGTAATGTTGCAGCAACAAGGGAGGAAGTTTTTTTTTTTTTTTCTATTTTTTTAATTTTTTTTCACACAAAACAATAAACATTTTCTAAAAATACATACAAACAAAAAGATGCATATCAAACATATTAGGAAGGTTGCACATGGGAAGACGGGGAATAGAAATGGGGAGTGGGAATTAAAGAAAATAAATGAGAGAGGGACTTTGTATGGATCAATGATAATAACTCAATCCTCTATTTGACAAAGAAGAAGGAGAAGGAAGAGGAAGAAAAAGAAAGTGGGATAAAGGATCAGAAAGGGAGGAAAATAGAAAAAATTAGAGTATGACTCCGGGGTAGACCTGTTTTGTTGTTGCTGGGTTGGTTGGTTGGTTTGTCTGTTGTATTTTTCATATGTTTCGCCATGTTGGCCAGGCTGGTCTCGAACTCCTAGCCTCAAGTGATCAACCCGCCTCGGCCTCCCAGAGTGCTGGGACTACAGGCGTGAGCCACCACGTCCAGCCCCCACATTGCTTCTGGCCTCCGTGGTAGACCTCCCAGACGGGGCGGCCGGGCAGAGGTGCTCCCCACATCCCAGACGGGGCGGCCAGGCAGAGGCGCTCCTCACTTCCTAGACAGGGTGGTGGCCAGGCAGAGGCGCTCCTCACATCCCATACAATGGGCGGCCGGGCAGAGGAGCTCCTCACTTCCCAGACGGGGCGGCCGGGCAGAGGCGCTCCTCACTTCCCAGACGGGGCGGCCAGGCAGAGGCGCTCCTCACTTCTTCCCAGATGGGGCAGCCTGACAGAGGCGCTCCTCACTTCCCAGACGATGGGCGGCCGGGCAGAGGTGCTCCTCACTTCCCAGACGATGGGCGGCCGGGCAGAGGCGCTCCTCACTTCCCAGACGATGGGCGGCCGGGCAGAGGCGCTCCTCACTTCTTCCCAGACGGGGCGGCCGGGCAGAGGCGCTCCTCACTTCCCAGACGATGGGCGGCCGGGCAGAGGCGCTCCTCACTTCTTCCCAGACGGGGCGGCCGGGCAGAGGCGCTCCTCACTTCCTCCCAGACGGGGCGGCCGGGCAGAGGCGCTCCTCACTTCTTCCCAGACGGGGTGGCCGGGCAGAGGTGCTCCTACTTCTTCCCAGACGGGGCGGCCGGGTAGAGGCGCTCCTCACTTCTTCCCAGACGGGGCGGCCGGGCAGAGGCGCTCCTCACTTCTTCCTAGACGGGGCGGCCGGGCAGAGGCGCTCCTCACTTCCCAGACGATGGGTGGCCGGGCAGAGGCGCTCCTCACTTCCCAGACGGGGCGGCCGGGCAGAGGCGCTCCTCACTTCCCAGACGGGGCGGCCGGGCAGAGGCGCTCCTCACTTCTTCCCAGACGGGGCGGCCGGGCAGAGGCGCTCCTCACTTCCAAGACGGGGCGGCCGGGCAGAGGCACTCCTCACTTCCCAGACGATGGGTGGCCGGGCAGAGGCATTCCTCACTTCCCAGACGGGGCGGCCGGGCAGAGAGGGAGGAAGTTTTTATCCTTAGCTGGTGTGACTTGGCCATAAAGCAGTTTTTTTGGATCAGTAGACAATTTTGATTAGTGTTGCATCATGCATTGACACAAAATTAGTTTTTCACTTTGCAGAATGTGTTGCTTGAGAAACAGAAGCAATAGATAGAATATTTCAATGTTTGGTATTGTGTTTTTATTTTTCAGTTAAATCCAGATGTGAATGTTTTCCAACGGAAATTTGTGAATGAAGTTAGAAGATGTGAAGAAATGGATCGAAAGCTTCGTATGTGCACTTTGGTCTTGTGTAATATTCCTTTAATGAATCATTTGTCTTAGATTAGTGACATTAGTCCTCTTAATTGAGGAAGAAAATGCTGTAAGAGAAAAGGGAAAAATCTTACAGTTAACATGCTAAGGTGAATTTCTCGTATACGAGTAGATTTTGTGGTCTTTGGGCTAAGTAGTGCTTAATGGAAACCTCATTTGAAATAACATGCTGCAAACTGAAAACTGGTTATTTTTTGGTGAGATTTTAATAACAAAACTACATTATAGAATTTTGAGAAATAGGACCCAGCACACCATCAGTTTTTGTCAGCAGAGCCACCTTTTAATTTGAGCTATTTAAGAGGGAGGAAACTGGCCGGGCCCAGTGGCTCACACCTGTAATCCCAGCACTTTGGGAGGCCGAGGCGGGTGGATCACGAGGTCAGGAGATGGAGACCATCCTAGCTAACATGGTGAAACCCTGTCTCTACTAAAAATACAAAAAAATAGCTGGGCGTGGTTGTGGGCGCCTGTAATCCCAGCTACTCGGGAGGCTGAGGCAGGAGAATGGCATGGACCCGGGAGGCAGAGCTTGCAGTGAGCCGAGATCGCGCCACTGCACTCCAGCCTGGGCAACGGAGCGAGACTTCGTCTCAAAAAAAAAAGGGGGGGGGAGGAAACTAACATTTATCTAAGTTCTCTTGAGGGCTAGGTTGCTCATATACGTTACTTTATTAATTCCCCACAACATTCCTTCAAGATGGGTATTATCTTATTTAATAATTGAGGAACTAAAGATCAGAGAGGCTTAGTGACTTGCCCTTGATCATAAACAGTTATGATGGAATCAGTATTTGAAGCCAGGTTGCTCTCTCTGGCTCAAAAATCCATGATCTTGCCACTCTACTAAGCTAGCTTATGGTTAGCTGATAAGTGAATTTGGTCCCCACTCTAAAAAACAGTTGTAGTGGGCCGGGCGCGGTGGCTCACGCTTGTAATCCCAGCACTTTGGGAGGCCGAGGCGGGCGGATCACGAGTTCAGGAGATCGAGACCACGGTGAAACCCCATCTCTACTAAAAATACAAAAAAATTAGCCGGGCGTAGTGGCGGGCGCCTGTAGTCCCAGCTCCTCGGAGAGGCTGAGGCAGGAGAATGGCATGAACCCGGGAGGCGGAGCTTGCAGTGAGCCGAGAGCGCGCCACTGCACTCCAGCCTGGGCGACAGAGCGAGACTCCGTCTCAAAAAAAAAAAAAAAAAAAAAAAAAAAAACAGTTGTAGTTGTTACCTGAAACACTTTTCTCTTCTGGTATTTTGGGTCCTTATTACCTGTTCTGCTTTTTCATTTTTATTTTTTATGCTTAAAACTGACCTGATTGTTTTCAAATTTAATGAACCCCTTTAGATCTGGAGTTGTCTCACTAGTGTGTTAAGTGTCAAATATTCTATTGCATTATACTCTTCTTCCATAACTCTGCTTTGCCAATAATATCTATAAGCAGAACTGTCATACTTTGGAGTGGCATTCGCCTAGGGAGGAGAGGTGTGGCCTTGAAGGCCAGTGTTAAGACCTGAAGAAGGAAAGAAGGCAGTTGTGGGATGACCACCCTTTGGAGTAGCTTTAGAGAATGTGAGGAAGGAAAAAGAGGGATGTGGAGAAAAAAGGTGCTTCTTTTATATTAAAAGATATCTTTTATATATATATATATATATATATATATATATATATATATATATATATAAAGTATCTTTTTTGAATAAAACTTTCTGTAGCCAGGTCTTAGATGTTAATTCTTTTCCTTAAATAATGGCAATTTCGAGCATGTGCAGTTAGACATGAATGTTTTGATTCTGTCATTTTAGGATTCGTTGAGAAAGAGATAAGAAAAGCTAACATTCCGATTATGGACACCGGTGAAAACCCAGAGGTTCCCTTCCCCCGGGACATGATTGACTTGGAGGTAAACACTTCTGGGAAAACCAGAAAAGTTTCTTTCTACTTGAATGCAGAAATTACTTTCCTGAGCAGATAGAGAGTAAAGTAATTCTTGCTAACTTTGTCAGCATTATCTACTGATTGTAAGTTTCTTGTAGGTGGGATTGAAGTGAATTTCCCCTCCTCTTTTTTATTGATAGATAATATTTGTACACATTTATAGTATACATGTGATATTTTGGTATATACATAGAATGTGTAATGATCAAGTCAGGGTATTTGGTGTATCCATCACCTTGAGTATTTACCATTTCTATGTGTTGGGAACATTTCAATTCTTCTCTTCTAGCTATTTTGAAGTATATACAGTACATTGCTGTTAACTATAGGCACCCTAGTCTGCTATTGAGCATTAGAACTTATGCCTTCTATCTAACTGTATGTTTGTCCACATTAACCAACCTCTCCTCATCCCCCCACAAACCCACACACCCTTCATAGCCTCTGGTATCTATCATTCCATTCTCTACCTCTATGAGATCAACTTTTTTAGCTCCCACATGTGAGTGAAAACTTGTATTATTTGTCTGTGCCCTGCTTATTTTGCTTAACATAATGACCTCCAGGTCTATCCATGTTGCTGCAAATGACATGATTTTATTCTTTTTTTATGGCCAGACCATATGAATCCCCTCTTTTATGGTGACAAACAGCATTATATGCCACTAAGTAAATGTTTATTGGTTTATTGAAACCTTATTGGAGTAAGTTAATTTATCTACTATTTTATTTTATTTTATTTTATTTTAATTTTGAGACATAGCTGTCACCTAGGCTGGAGTACAGTGACCCCATCTTGGCTGACTGCAATCCCTGCCTCCCAGGCTCGAGCAGTTCTAGTACCTCAGCCTCCAGAGTAGCTGAGACGATAGCTGTGTGCCAACATGCCTGGCTAATGTTTTTGTGTTTTTTGTAGAGATGGGGTTTTCCCATGTTGGCCAGCTTGATCTCGAACTCCTAACCTCAAGCAATCCGCCTGCCTCAGCCTCCCAAAGTACTGGGATTACAGGTGTGAGCTACCACACCTGGCCTATCTACTAGTTGGTTAATCTTGCAGACTAAATGGGCAGCCAGTAGACTTCTCAGTAATTATTTTATCCATCTGAAATCCCCTGAGAAAGTTACCAAGTATACAATAGAATGTGTAAGCAAAGAAAGACTATTTTTTTGACTTCCACAATGACTTAGAAAGGAAAGACTATTTTTTTTTTTTTTCAGACGGAGTCTTGCTCTCTCACCCAGCCTGGAGTGCAGTGTTGCGATCTTGGCTCACCGCAACCTCCGCCTCCCGGGTTCAAGCCATTCTCCTGCCTCAGCCTCCCAAGTAGCTGGGATTACAGGCATGCACCACTGCACTCGGCTAATTTTTTTTTGTATTTTTAGTAGAGACGGGGTTTCACCATGTTTGGCCAGGCTGGTCTTGAACTCCTGACCTCGGATGAGCCACCCACCTCAGACTCCCTAAGTGCTGGGATTACAGGAGTGAGCCACCATGCCCGGCCAGGAAAGATTATTTATTTATTTATTTATGAGACAGAGTTTTGCTCTTGTTGCCCAAGCTGAAGTACAATGGTGTGATCTTGGCTTACTGCAACCTCCACCTCCGGGGTTCAAGTGATTCTCCTGCTTCAGCCTCCCAAGTAGCTGGGACTACAGTCATGCGCCAACACGCCCAGCTAATTTTGTATTTTTAGTAGAGACATGGTTTCATCATTTTGGTCAGGCTGGTCTCGAACTCCTGACCTCAAGTGATCCACCCGCCTCAGCCCAGGAAAGATTATTTTAAGCAAAAAAATTTCCATAAAGAAAATTGCTCTAGTAAAATCACAGTATTTGCTAGGCAAGTCCAAGATCTCTTTTTTTTTCTTTTTGAGACGGAGTCTTGCTCTGTCGCCCAGGCTGGAGTGCAGTGGCACAATCTCAGCTCACTGCAAGCTCCGCCTCCTGGGTTCACGCCATTCTCCTGCCTCAGCCTCTCCGAGTAGCTGGGACTACAGGCGCCCGCCACCATGCCCGGCTAATTTTTTGTATTTTTAGTAGAGACGGGGTTTCACCGTGGTCTCGATCTCCTGACCTCGTGATCCGCCCGCCTCGGCCTCCCAAAGTGCTAGGATTACAAGCGTGAGCCACCGCGCCCGGCCCAAGATCTCTTTGAACTATCGGCTTGGCAACAGTTCTGTGGGATGAATTCATTTAATGTCTTTCAGAGCAAACATATTGAGCTTAGCTTAATATATTTTCTTTTTTCCTCTAGGCCAATTTTGAGAAGATTGAAAATGAACTGAAGGAAATCAACACAAACCAGGAAGCTCTGAAGAGAAACTTCCTGGAACTGACTGAATTAAAATTTATACTTCGCAAAACTCAGCAATTTTTTGATGAGGTCAGACTATTGTTTCTTTTAGTATTTGAGCAGCTGATATTACACTCACACAAGTGGGCCATATTTTTATTCCAGTAATTATTTTAATTTGCTAGTTTGGAAGCAATGCCATTTTTGCACCCTGTTTTAGTTAAAGAAATGTGAGATTATGTTCCATTTTTCATGCAGTACACAACCAGCCATGGTTTTGCATTTTTTCACATTTTCTTCAATTTTTCATCTCAAGATGAGGAAAGGAACCCTGAAGTAGTTGTATAAACATAGTTAGTATAAATTTTTACATTATATTTATACTTATAAGGTAAGTATATGCTTAAGGTCAAAGCTGAAGAAACAAACATTTGGTTATAGACAAAATTATAACAAAGGTTTAATCACCAAACCTTTTGTCATCAAATTTTTATTTCATTCTCTGTTTGCCTATAAACCTTTGAGCACATTTTTCAGTACTTCAGATAGCACACATCACACTAATTTTTCAAGAGTTTTTCATTGTATTTATTGCATGGAAAATATTGGTAGGATGCTTGTTTGAAACTTCTGGATTATCACATAAACCTAGATGCATTACCTTAGAGGGAAAAATGTTAATAAGTTACTAGGTTAAATATGTAGGTGAGGTCAGGCATGGTGGCTCATGCCTGTGGTCCCTGCACTTTGGGAGGCCGAGGCAGGTGGATCACCTGAGGTCAGGAGTTCAAGATCAGCCTGGCCAACATGATGAAACCCGGTCTCTACTAAAAATACAAAAACTAGCTGGGTGAGGTGGTGGGTGCCTGTAATCCCAGCTACTCGAGAGGCTGAGGCAGGAAAATCATTTGAACCTGGGAGGTGGATGTTGCAGTGAGCTGAGATCACTCCACTGCACTCCAGCCTGGGCGACAAAGTGAGACTCTATCTCAAAAAAAAAAAATGTAGGCCGGGCGCGGTGGCTCACGCCTGTAATCCCAGCACTTTGGGAGGCCGAGGTGGGCAGATCACGAGGTCAAGAGATTGAGACCATCCTGGCTAACACGGTGAAACCCCGTCTCTACCAAAAAAATACAAAAAATTAGCTGGGCATGGTGGTGGGCGCCTGTAGTCCCAGCTAATCAGGAGGCTGAGGCAGAAGAATGGCGTGAACCCGGGAGGCGGAGCTTACAGTGAGCCGAGATTGTGCCACTGCACTCCAGCCTGGGCGACAGAGCAAGACTCTGTCTCAAAAAAAAAAAAAAAAATGTAGGTGACTTGGTTGGGCATGGTGGCTCACACCTGTAATCCCAGTACTTTGGAAGGGTGAAGTGGGCAGACACTTGAGCCCAGGAGTTCGAGATCAGCCTGGGCAACATGGTGAAACCCCGTCTCTACAAAAAATACAAAAATTAGTCAGGCATCGTGGTGCACACCTGTAGTTCCAGCTACTTGGGAGGCTGAGGTGAGGGGATTGCTTGAGCCCAGGAGGCAGAGGTTGCAGTGAGCAGAGATTAAGACACTTTACTCCAGCCTGGGGGACAGAGCAAGACTGTCTCAAAAAAAATGTAGGTGACTTGGTCCAGGTGACAATGTACTGAGGTGACTCCATGGAAAGGATCAAGAGCAAGGCTTGCAGAAGGCTCCCTTCTCCTAACTCAGCCTGGGGAGGATTCTTAGCTTTCAACTTGGATGTGGTTTTTCTGATGGCCTAAAGTACAGTAACTGTCTTCTTGACAGGTGTCTTTGCCACCAGATTGACAATATTAGACACTTTAGGGATTGTTACAGTCACTGTTCAATGTGCCTTCCCATGAAGTTCTTTAATTCCTTTGCTCCACAGGAAAACTTGGCAAAGCTTTTAAATATAGAGGCCCATTTGTTTTTTTTTTTTTGAGACAAAGTCTCACTGTGTTGCCCAGGCTGGAGTGCAGTGGAGTGATCTCAGCTCACTGCAACCTCCACCTCCCAAGCTCAAGCAATTCTCCTGCCTCAGCCTCCCGAGGAGCTGGGATTACAGGTGCTCACCAACACCCCCAGCTAATTTTTGTATTTTCAGTAGAGACACGGTTTCACCATGTTGGCCAGGCTGGTCTCGAACCCCTAGCCTCAAGTGATCCATCCACCTCTGTCTACCAAAGTGCTGGGATTACAGGTGTGAGCCACTGCGCCTGGTAGAGGCCCATTTTAGTTAGCATCTGCTGTGTTCTCAGTTGTACTTTAAATTTATATGTATAGTTTTTATTTTTTTTAATTGTTTTTAGGCCAGGCGCGGTGGCTCACGCCTATAATTCCAGCACTTTGGGAGGCCGAGGCAGGGGGATCACGAGGTCAGGAGTTCCAAGACCAGCCTGACCAACATGGTGAAACCCCGTCTCTACTAAAAATACAAAACTTAGCCAGGCATGGTGGCGGGTGCCTATAATCCCAGCTACTCATGAGGCTGAGGCAGGAGAATCGCTTGAACCCGGGAGGCGGAGGTTATAGTGAGCTGAGATCGCGCCACTGCACTCTAGCCTGGGTGAAAGAGCAAGATTCCATCTCAAAAAAAAAAAATTGCTTTTAACTGACTCATCTCAGACATTTTTGTCTTTTGAGGGGAGATCAAATATCCATAATTCTCTAGACTGGAGCAGGGGTTTTTCAAACAACAGCAGCAGACTCACCTGTAATCTTGTCAGAAGTATGAATTATCAGTCTCCACCCTAGACCTGCTGAATCAGACACTGTGGGAGTTAGGCCTAGCAGTCTGTATTTACCAGGTGATCCTGAGGCATGCTAGTTTAAAAACTGCTGGGCTAGGGAAAGTCGGCTGAGGATGTGATACATTCCTCACTAATTTAAGGATTTGACTCAGAGAAGCCATTTAATTAAAAGGATCTGCTGGGGCAAGGGAAAGGGGAAAAACTCCTATGAATTTAATTGCCTGGTCCTTTCAAGAATCAGAAGGTACAAATATTTATTTAGCTTGCTCATGGAGTCGAGAATTTTGAGACTAGTGGTAACTTCTTTCGCCAGTCCCTAATGACATCACGTTAGACGGTGTGGGACAGTGTGATTAACTCTTAAGTGTTTAAGGTCTTTTGCAATAGGCATCGCCACTTAAGCCGTATGTTTTTAATGAACCTGGAATTCCAGCATGCTCACTGCCCAGACATTATTGTATTTTTGTTCACTAATTCGCTGAGCATATAATGAGCACCTACTCATTGTGAGACACAAGATGAGTAAGACATGGTCCCTGTGTTCAGGGAATGTATCATTCAGTCATAAGAAATACCCCAGAACATGACGCTTTCATATGCTCACAGATGTGTGCTTTTCTAAACATGTCCAAGCTGCTACCCACAGATCTGATGTAAATCTGGCCTTGTAGTCAGAGCTCAGCTACCTTTTAGCATTATTTGGAGCTTAATTCTTTTACCCTCCCTGTCCCCATTTTTTTCCCTTTTGATATACTCTTTAGTTTACTCCTGAGATATTGCTATCTCATATGAAAATGTCTTTCAAGACCTCGTAAGTTTAAGAATGAGAGCCAGCTTCCTATTATGGTTCATTTTTGGAGAAATTCCAAATAAAGACTGATAGATGGATTCCCTTAAGGGAAATAATTATTTAAACTATTAATTTTCTAATGAAAAGAACTTAGTAAAAATGAAAATAAGAGGAACCACTTGGAAAAATGATATTTTAAAAGCATAATTTATGGATTTAGGAATTTTATTTTGTGAATAATAAGTCTAAACACTAAATGCCTATTATGAAAAGACAGACTCTAAGTCTTCATGATCTTTGTGCCCTATTCCTGCTGCGTTGTTTTCCCCCTCCTATTTTTTTTTTTTTTTTTTTTGAGACAGAGTCTCGCTTTGTCATCCAGGCTGGAGTGCAGTGGTGCGATCTTGGCTCACTGCAACCCCCGCCTCCTGGGTTCAAGCGATTCTCCTGCCTCAGCTTCCCGAACAGCTGTGACTATAGGTGTGCACCACTATGCCCAGCTAATTTTTGTAGTTTTAGTAGAGACGGGGTTTTCACCATATTGGCCAGGCTGGTCTCGAACTCTGATCTCGTGGTCCAACTGCCTCAGCCTCCCAAAGTGCTGGGATTACAGGTGTGAGCCACCGCACCCAGCCTCCCCCTCCTATTTTATTCAAAACTTTTTTTTTTTTTTTCAATCTCTGGAAGTACTTAGAGCACAAGGCCGTGGCTATGAGAGGTTCTCACGCTGCTTTTGTCATCAATTCCCCTTCCATTCCCATCAGTCTCACTGCATTGCAAGAAGTCTCCTGGCAAGAACCTCTCTGCCTTGCCTGTTCTTGCGCTAGCTCACAGCCTCAGCCAGGTTCCTTTCCATAGACCTTGCCCTGCTGCTGCCTAGCAGCAGGCTCAGGTGTCACTGCCACAACTTTGCATCTGCACATGCGAGTGCACTTCAAATAATGCAAAAGATAGGACACTTGGGACCCTCAAATGTTGGAAACTTAGGATTTTTGATGAGATTTTCTTCTATGTCTGAAATTATAATATTTGCAAAGGGCCTAAAACACTACCAGTTTTAAACCCTTATTTTGTATAATTTGGTGACTATAATAAATAATTCACAGTAATGAGTTAGCAGAAATGGCTATATCAGAAAATGATTCTATATGTAGGCATAGGAGTTATGATTGGCAGGGTGTGTATAAGGTGAAAAATACATATTGAATAGTCTTATGATTAAAGATGATTACAAATTTGACTTAGTCATTTCTTATCTAGGGCATTTAAAATGACTTGTTAATGATTATCCTTTTCTCAGTCTTCTTGCTTATGAAGAACTGTAAGAGCTGGAGAGATTTCTCTGCATCTTTTACCATAAACACCATAACATATGAGAACGTAAAGAAGACTGGAAAAGTAATGGTTAATGGCATGCAGATCCCTGCTTTCCTTTCCTTCTCAGTTTTCCATCCATCTGCTTTCTTTATTTCTTCCCATCTGCCATTTCCTTTGGGACCTGGGTGAATACCTTAAGTAATGAAATATAATTTTTTTCTTGATGTAGATGGCAGTAATTGTTTGTTCTTGGTAATTGACATAGCTTGAACTGGATGTGCTATTTATACTTAATTGCTGTAGAAACAGAACTGAAGTTCTTCTACTTCCTTTTTGTAAGGCATGGTTTTCAGTATCTGAATGGAGAAACCAGAGGGCATAGCAAGTAATGTAGAGGAATATTCACAATGTTGTTATTAGAGAACCCAGATACCCTTAAGACAAGCTTGTCCAGCCCGTGGCCCTCAGGCCTCATGTGGCCCAGGACAGCTTTGAATGTGGCCCAACACAAATTCGTAAACTTTCTCAAAACATTATGAGATTTTTTTTGCAATTTTTTTTTTTAGCTCATTAGTTATCATTATAGTGTATTTTGTGTGTGGCCCAAGACAGTTCTTCTTCTTCCAGTGTGGCCCAGGGAAGCCAAAAGATCAGACACCCCTGCTCTAAGATTTACATACTCTCAACCACATGGTTTTAGATACTGTTTTAAAGGCCTGGCCAGGCGCGGTGGCCCACGCTTGTAATCCCAGCACTTTGGGAGGCCGAGGCGGGCGGATCACGAGGTCAGGAGATCCAGACCACGGTGAAACCCCGTCTCTACTAAAAATACAAAAAATTAGTCGGGTGTGGTGGCGGGCGCCTGTAGTCCCAGCTACTCGGAGAGGCTGAGGCAGGAGAATGGCGTGAACCCGGGAGGCGGAGCTTGCAGTGAGCCGAGATTTGCGCCACTGCACTCCAGCCTGGGTGACAGAGCGAGACTCCTTCTCAAAAAAAAAAAAAAAAAAAAAAATGCCTTCAGTTAGTGAGTGGTTTTAGTCATCCTAGTTTCTCACAGGAGAATGGCGTGAACCCGGGAGGCAGAGCTTGCAGTGAGCCGAGATCGCGCCACTGCACTCCAGCCTGGGTGACAGAGCGAGACTCCGTCTCAAAAAAAAAAAAAAATGTGTAACTTTTCTCTCTAAGATAGAATTCTTAAGTATGAAGTGGTGAAATTAGCAATTCAAATATTATTGCAAGTTTCTGTTGACTTTTAATTTTGTTGTTTTTTATTCTCAGAGAGTCCTAGAGTCTTTGAAGTAGTCTGGTTGCTAAGTACTGTTTGCTTTTCCATCAGTTGTCCACTTTAGAGCACATGTGTTTGCATTGAGTCTGATATTTAGGGTTGACTTAAACCATGTCTTGTGAGACATGCAGGCAAGTAGGATGGAGTCTTGTGAGTAGCAGTCAGGCTCACTGGTTTTTGCCAAGGGATAACCCAAGAACAAGTTGAAATGCTGTAATCATCGGGATCCTGAAAACAAGTTGCTTGCAGTCAGCTGATTTGATTGCAAGTAGAAACCGAAAGACCTCCTCAACTTCCATGTAACAGCAAGTGGTAACCAGTGTCTCCATGATCTCATCTTAAACTTTTCCCATCTCATGACAGTATTTCTCTGTGCTTCTGGTGTTGATCCTTACTTCTCAAAACGATTGCTTTCTATTTTTTAGGCCTTCAGACTTATCATCTGGTTTATACACAGTTTTTCCCCCTTTTTGCTATGTTTATGATCCCATGACTTTATCAAGTTATGGTCCCTGTGCCACTTTTTAAGAGTGTGGCTGACAGGGGTAGAATCAAATTGAAATTTGGAATGAAAATGATAGAGAAAAACTCTTCTGACTTTTTGTCTTATTGTGCTTTTGAAGAGGATGATTGTTCTGGTTTACTCCTAGTTTTTGGTCAAACAAGTATTGCCTGGATATTAGAGTTGGGGAGGTGAGGCAATGGAGAAGTTGATTGGACTGGTTTTTGTTTTGTTTTTTGGAGCAGCTTCTCCTTTATGATGGGAGTAAAGGGTGGTAGGATGAGTTGGGTAGAGGCTAGGAAATGTAGACCCACGTGTGGGAAGATCCTTCTTCATTTCATTGTATAAACTGTCATGGTGGAAGTCATTTTAAATCTTACCAATTAAACCAGCCCATGAGCTCTAGTTTGGTTTATTATCTGTTTTTTTTTCCTTCACTTTACTTGATTCTCGAGCTGTGTTCTCAAGAATCCTACAACTGTAAAGCCTATGTAAACTTATTTAGAAGATTCCTACTCAGAAAATGGGACATTCAGATATGTTTTTACAGGCCTGCCCAGCTATTGTGCTTCTTATCCTTTTGAAGACATAAATACTCTTTAAATCCCATGGCTTGGAGCATTCTATAAATGGCCATGCTGAAAGTTCTCATGTTCTGAATTTTAAAGGGGCTGGAAACGTAGATATCTGGAGCTGCCCCTTCTGTCTTTCTCCAGGCTTCACAGCATTCAAAGACAGTGGCAGTGCCTTGCTTCTTCCTTGGAAAGAGAGCCTCTGTATTTCACATTCTCACATAGGGAAAGTTCTAGTTTGTAGCTGCCTAGAAATTAAATGTTGAGAGTATCTGCAGAGCCTCTTCATTATTGCACCGAAGGAAGAGATATTTTAGCTTCCTATCTACATGCAGAGGTATTTCCTGGCACTTTCATCATTCATTCAGGGAAACGTAGGAGAGAAGATGGCTTCCACCAAGTAACAGATTTATACATGTCACCATCACTTAATTTTTTTTCCTTTTGCTCCTTATTTCTAAAACCATTTCCCCAGATGCTTTACTGGGGCAATTATGCTTTCTTTACCTCAAATTTATTTTCTTTGTTTTCGTCCCCTATTCTTCTTGTCTTTTTATGGGTATATCTTGTCTTTTGGTGGTTTGTTTTCTTTTTCATCCTTATTTTCTGAACCTGTCTCCTGGTTCCTCGTTCCCTGCATGCCACTAACTATTTTCATTAGATATTAATTGATTTGTGAATTCAGGCTGAATTGCATCATCAGCAGATGGCGGATCCAGACTTGTTGGAAGAGTCCTCATCCCTCCTGGAGCCAAGTGAGATGGGAAGAGGCACGCCTTTAAGACTTGGGTAAGTGCCATGTCAACTTTTCTGTATTCAGTGGGGCCATGTTCATCTCTGCTGTTCAGAAGAGCAGTGAGACTGGGGATTCACTTGCTACCAGGATATGCCCTCTTAGTCCTACAACTCTGGATTCATGCCTGAGTTGCTCTGTCAGCTCTCTGCTGGGTCCATAAGTGAAGCTGGGAATAAGACTTGTATTAAACCAACCCAAATGTCCATCAGTGATAGACTGGATTAAGAAAGTATGGCACATATACACCATGGAATACTATGCAGCCATAAAAAATGATGAGTTCCTGTCCTTTGTAGGGACATGGATGAACCTGGAAACCATCATTCTCAGCAAACTATCACAAGGACAAAAAACCAAACACCGCATGTTCTCACTCATAGCTGGAAATTGAACAATGAGAACACTTGGACACAGGAAGGGGAACATCACACACCGGGGCCTGTTGTGGGGTGGGGGGAGAGGGGAGGGAGGGCATTAGGAGATATACCTAATGTAAATGATGAGTTAATGGGTGCAGCACACCAACATGGCACATGTATACATGTGTAACAAACCTGCACGTTGTGCACATATACCCTAGAACTTAAAGTATAATAAAATAAAAAAAATATATAGATAGATATAGATATAAAAAAGACTTGTATTAAAACCTTCCATCCCATGACGTGGAATAGAGTTTCCAATCTGCCTCATCTCCCCACAGCTTCGTGGCTGGTGTCATTAACCGGGAGCGCATCCCTACTTTTGAGCGCATGCTTTGGCGGGTATGCCGGGGAAATGTGTTCCTGCGACAGGCTGAAATCGAGAACCCGCTGGAGGATCCTGTGACTGTAAGACAAGGAGATTGCATCCTGTGGAGTAGGTCTTGTAAAGGGAGCCCAGAGCAGTAACATAGCATGGGGCCACCTGAATCCAGCGCTTCCACAGAGGAGCCATTATCTTTATCTCTGCTCTAATTGGAGAATTTGAAGTACTTCCTCTAAGTTAATTCCTGTCATATATACATATGGATGTATAATGTATACATGACATATACATATTTTCAAGTTCACCCGTGTGGATGTTATTCTGATTGGAAATTTTTATTTTCACTCATTTGCGTTTTATGAAAATTAAAGCAAGACATCTGGTTCCAAATTTGGTAATTTTTTTTTTTTGAGGTGGAGTCTCACTCTGTTGTCCAGGCTGGAGTGCAGTGGTGCGATCTCAGCTCACCACAACCTCCGCTTCCTGGGTTCAAGTGATTCTCCTGCCTCAGCCTCCCGAGTAGCTGGGGATTACAGGCGTGCGCCATGATGCCCGGCTAATTTTTTTCTGTATTTTCAGTACAGACAGTGTTTTACCATGTTGCCCAGGCTGATCTTGAACTTCTGATCTCAAGTGATCTGCCTGCCTCAGCCTCCCAAAGTGTTGGGATTATAGGCGTGAGCCACAATGCCCAGCCCCAAGTTTGGTAATATTCATGTATAAAAAGAGAAGGAGAGATTTCCTAGACTGTGATCTTAATAAGCTGATGAAATTTTACTTGGTAGAGTTTTTTTGTTTGTTTGTTGGAAGGATTAGAAACTTAGTTTAAGAATAGATATCGCACAAAATAGGATGATCTTCCCCACCCAGTACTTCAGGAAGTAGAAACAGTTTAACATCTTGGCATTTGCCATAATGGGACAGAGTTTATTGTCTAAATCTGCATTTAGTTGTGGTGAGTCCTGATTTCAGGGAGCACAAGTAAAGATAAATGTACTGCAAAAATTTTACTTTGCTTTTGTACTAGTATTATTTAGAAACCTAAAGTTAGTTTTTCTGTTCTAAATTATCTTGTGAATTTCTTAAATTAGTGTTCTTTACCTAAAAAGAGAGATTGAATTGTGAGATTTCTCAGATTGGGTGGGCTGTGCAGCTGCAGGGCTTTCATCCCCCATGCCGTGGAGGAGTGTGGTGACACTTCAGGTGAACCCCCTGCGTAGGGGTGTAGTTTCACAATCTTGCCAAAGGCCATCGGGTTGTGGAAACACTGTAATTTGCAATCACATTAATGAGGAGCTTTTCTCAGGAATGTTCAGTCAAGTGTCCTCTTGGCAACAGAAAGGTTATTTTATCAACAAATCCAGAAATGGGGACCCTGGATATCTGTAACAGAGCAGGCTGCACAAAGAATGGGTTCTAGTTTAGCCTACAGAATTTAGGGATTTCAGACCCTTGAGCCTAATTTTCTTCACTCCTCATCTCCTTTTATCCTTCTAAAGTTTTGTTTGTTATCATAAAAGCTCTACATGCTGTGTATGACTATGAGAAAATACAGGCAACCGGAGACAATCCTGGTTAACACGCCATATACCTTTTTTTCTGATCTTTCCTTCCAGTCCTTGCATCATACTTCAGGTATAAATTTGGTATTTGGAATGGATTACCTTCCTCCCTGCCCCATAAAGTCCAGATTACCTTGAATTGTGAGATTCTATATCAGCATTCTTTCCAGGGACTCAGTTCCTTGTAGTTATTCAGCCCCTTTTATCTAAGAATTTCTAAGTCCCAGGACAGAAATGGCGTCCTTCTCTTTTCTCTCCTATACTTTTATCATTCAGGCAATATAAGATTTAAAGTTGAATTGGTAAATAAGTCTAAACAGTGCTAAGAGGAGCATCATCTTAGCTTCAAGCTCCTGGTTGAGTCAAAAAAAAAAAAACAAATAGAGAAAGATTTTTGTGAATTAGAGATTATAGGACAGACGTTCTTGGTAGTGAAGCTTAGGAAATGGAGTGAGGGCAGTGGTTAAAGTGCAGGATTGCCATGTCCTTAAAGGATGCCTGTTGTTCTTACATCATCAAAAGAGTTGGTTATTTAAGAGGTTTTCATCCAGATGCAGAAGTCTGAAGTCTTGTTTTTTTATTCTGGGGCCTAGGGTGACTACGTGCACAAGTCTGTGTTTATCATTTTCTTCCAAGGCGATCAGCTGAAAAACAGAGTCAAGAAAATCTGTGAAGGGTAAGAGAGGCATGCCTCTACCAGGAGTGCACAGCCATGCTGCCCAACTGTTGAGTCTTAAAGTTCAGAATAGTGAAATACAAATCCTTTTTAGTCTACCTCAACACAGTTAATTTTAATAATGCTAGGGGCTGTTTTAATCAAGAAGAAATAGCCTGAATTCATTTTTATTTTTATTTTTGTTGTTCAGACGGGGGATCTCACTGTCGCCCAAGCTGGAGTGCAGTGGCATGATCATGGCTCACTGCAGCCTTGACTGCCTGGGCTCAGGGGATTCTCCTGCCTCAGCCTCTAGGGTAGCTGGGATTACAGGCGTGCACCACCATAACTGGCTAATTTTTTGTATTCTTTGTAGAGATGGGGTTTTGCCATGTTGCCCAGGCTGGCCTGGAACTCCTGGACTCAAGGGATCTGCCCATCTCAACCTCCCAAAGTGCTGGGATTAGAGGCGTGAGCCACTAAATTCTTTTTCTCTTTTTTTTTTTTTCTGACCGAGTCTCACTCCACGCCCAGGCTGGAGTACAATGGTGCGATCTTGGAGCACTGCCACTTCTGCCTCCCAGGTTCAAGTGATTCTCCAGCCACCTGAGTAGTTGGGATTATAGGTACCTGCCACCACACCCGGCTAATTTTTTTTTGTATTTTTAGTAGAGATGGGGTTTCGCCATGTTGGCCAGGCTGGTCTCGAACTCCTGACCTCAGGTGATCCACCCACCTCCGCTTCCCAAAGTGCTGAGATTACAGGTATGAACCACTGTGCCTGGCCCTAAATTCATTTTAAAAAATACCATCAGAACCACAGTTGTGGCCAGATACAATGGCTCATGCCTGTAATCTCAACACTTTGGGAGGCTGAGGCAGGAGGATTGCTTGACCCCAGGATTTGAAGACCAGCCTGGCCAACTTAGTGAGACCCCATGTCTATAAAAAACTAAAAACTGAAAAAAAAGGACCATAATTTCCTTAACTTGGGGAAAAATAACTCTTAAGGACTCATGGTTTATAAATGCCATATTATTCTGGGACAGTGAGTCTCCATACTTAGCATAGATGCTATGTCCTTAAATTTTCTGAAATTCTGCCTTAGGGACAGATTTTTTTTTTTTTAGACAGAGTCTTGCGCTGCCACCCAGGCTGGAGTGCAGTGGCACAATCACAGCTCACTGCAATCTTCACCTCCAGGGTTCAAGCGATTCTCCTGCCTCAGCCTCCCGAGTAGCTGGGACTACAGATGCATGCCACCTCGCCCGGCTAATTTTTGTATTTTTAGTAGAGATGGGGTTTTGCCATGTTGGCCAGGCTGATCTCGAACTCCTAATCTCAAGCGATCTGCCCGCCTCAGCTCTCAAAGTACTGGTATTACAGGCGTAAGCCACTGTGCCCGGCCTTTTTTTTTTTTTTTTTTTGAGGCAGTGTCTCACTCTATTGCCCAGGCTAAAGTGCAGTGGCAGGATCACAGCTCACTGCAGCCTTGACTTCCTGAGCTCAGTCGATTCTCCCACCTCAGCCTCATGAGTAGCTGGGACTACATGCATGTGCCACCATGCCCGACTAATTTTTGTATTTTTTGTGGAGACGAGGTTTCACCATGTTGCTCAGGCTGGTCTTAAACTCCTAGACTCAAGCAATCCACCTGCCTCAGCCTCCCAAAGTGCTGGGATTACAGGTGTGAGCCACCGCGCCTGGTCTAGGGACAGAATTTTTTCCATGTCATCTTACTCCATTAATTTACAATATAATTTGCTTTACTTTTTTTTTTTTAATCTCAAGGAATTTCATAGCTACAGAGAATGTCAAGATAGTTCGGATGCTATAATTGCTCCGTCTGCAGGTCATTTCACGTAATTGTTGACTTAGGCCGGGCATGGTGGCTCATGTCTGTAATCCCAGCACTTTGGAAGGCCGAGGTGGGTGGATCGCCTAAGGTCAGGAGTTCGAGATCAGCCTGGCCAACATGGTGAAACCCTGTCTCCAGTAAAAACACAAAAATTAGCCAGGTGTGGTAGCAGGCGCCTATAATCCCAGGTACTTGGGAGGCTGAGGCAGGAGAATCACTTGAACCCAGGGGCAGAGGTTGCAGTGAGCTGAGATCGTGCCATTTCACTCCAGCCTGGGTGACAGAGCGAAACTCTGTCTCAAAAAAAAAAAAAAAAAATAGTGTTGACTTAATACATCGGTCTGACCTAATCATGTTTTGGTCCTTCTGGTACATTTGGATTACTTTCTGAGATGATTTAAATTAGATAAGTTAAGAAACTTGGATGTTCTTACATTCCAGGTTCCGAGCCTCACTCTATCCCTGTCCTGAGACACCACAGGAGAGGAAGGAAATGGCTTCTGGAGTGAATACCAGGATTGATGATCTCCAAATGGTATGCAGAAGGCTGGAGGGAATTTGTTTTTGTGAAATACTGGAATATGAGACCATTCTCCTTCCTTGAAACGCTGATATTCTATAAGGCACCTGTAGCAAACCAGGATACCAAAAAAAGAAATGTCCATGGGTAATATGTCCTTCTGGGAGCTGAGAAAGTATCAGGGAATGATGGTTAAAAATAGCATTAGCTATCCTCAAACGAGACAGGAATGCAAAGCATCTAGAATCGTTGTTGCCTAGCATATTCAATTCCTCTCCACTTCATGGGTCTGAGATTTTTTTTTTTTTTTTTTTGAGACAGAGTCTCACTCTGTCACCCAGGCTGGAGTGCCGTGGCACTATATCAGCTCACTGCAACCTCCGCCTCCTAGGCTCAAGTGATCCTTCTGCCTCAGCCTCCTGAGTAGCTGGGCTTACAGGCATTTGCCACCATGTCCGACTAATTTTTGTATTTTTATTTATTTTTTTGAGACAGAGTCTCGCTCTTTGGCCCAGGCTGGAGTGCAGTGGTGTGATCTTGGCTCACTGCAACCTCTGCCTCTCAGGTTCAAGCGATTCTCCTGCCTCATCCTCCCAAGTAGCTGGGATTACAAGCATGTGCCACTAAGCCTGGCTGATTTTTGTATTTTTAGTAGAGATGGGGTTTCACCATGTTGCCCAGGCTGGTCTCAAACTCCTGACCTCAAGTGATCCTCCCGCCTCGGCCTCCCAAAGTGCTGGGATTACAAGTGTGAATCACTGTGCCTGGCCTAATTTTTGTATTTTTAGTAGAGATGGGGTTTTACCATATTGGCCAGGCTGGTCTTGAACTCCTGACCTCAAGTGATCCACCTGCCTCAGCCTCCCAAGGTGCTGGGATTATAGGTGTGAGCCACTGCGTCCAGCCAAGTCTGAGATAGTGTTTTTGTTTTTTGTTTTGTTTGTTTGTTTTTGAGACGGAGTCTCACTCTGTCGCCCAGGCTGGAGTGCAGTGGCGTGATCTCGGCTCACTGCAAGCTCCGCCTCCCGGGTTCACGCCATTCTCCTGCCTCAGCCTCCTGAGTAGCTGGGACTACAGGGGCCCGCCACATGCCCAGCTAATTTTTTGTATTTTTTAGTAGAGATGGGGTTTCACCATGTTAGCCAGGATGATCTCGATCTCCTGACCGTGTGATCTGCCTGCTTGGCCTCCCAAAGTGCTGGGATTACAGGTGTGAGCCACTGCGCCCAGCTGATAGTTTTTATAATAATAATTTTTTAAAAGTATTCTTAGTTAAGAAAAATATATATCAAGCAATCTAAAAAGACGTGAGAAGTCAGTTCTGCCCTCTCCCACACACCCTCCTGAGGCAGCCAGTCCCAATAGCTCGGCATGCATCCTTGCGGTCACCTTTGATCTTAACCACACAGACTAGCCAAAAAGCTCTGGTGTGACTTTTGTACCCAAGAAGAGACTGTGTTGGAGTTTTGCCAAATTGCAGTAAGTGTGGTTTATGCACACCACGGTTATCACAGGGCTCTGAGGGAGGAGTTGTGAACTATGCGTACATGGAAGGAAAGGCTGGTGAGGGGGGCTTTGTTCCCTTTGAAAGAATAAAAGTGATGATTGCCCCCTTAGAATATTAATAAACATACTTAATCCCAAAGGCAGTTCCTTTTGGCAGTGGCAGAATTGTCAGAGATATGTTGTAACTTCCATTTCTTTTTTTCTTTTTTTTTTTTTTTTGAGATGGAGTCTGTAGTGCAGTGGCACGATCTTGGCTCACTGCAAGCTCCGCCTCCCGGGTTCACGCCATTCTCCTGCCTCAGCCTCCCAAGTATCTGGGAATACAGGCGCCTGCCACCACGCCCAGTTAATTTTTTGTATTTTTAGTAGAGATGGGGTTTCACCATGTTAGCCAGGATGGTCTCAATCTCCTGACCTCGTGATCCGCCGTCCTTGGCCTCCCAAAGTGCTGGGATTACAGGCGTGAGCCACCGTGCATGGCCTTTTTTTTTTTTTTTTTTTTGGAGACAGTCTTGCTCTGTCTCCCAGGCTAGAGTGCAGTGGCGTGATCTCGGCTCACTGCAACCTCTGCCTCCCAGGTTCAAGCAATTCTCCTGCCTCAGCCTCCCGAGTAGCTGTGATTACAGGCGCCTGCCACCATACCTGGCTAATTTTTGTGTTTTTAGTAGAGTCGGGGTTTTGCCATGTTGGCCAGGCTGGTCTTGAACTCCTGACCTCAGATGATCTGCCTGCCTCGGCCTCCCAAAGTCCTGGGATTACAGGTATGAGTCACTGTGCCCAGCCTGTAATTTCCATTTCAACTCTCAGCGACCTCCCTCATATATGACCCACCAACCTGACCTATTGCTGGCTCCTTTGAGATACACTTAACCTGTTTAACCAGAGAGAGAGAGTTTTAGAACTGCTGGTGAGTGATAGGCTATATTAGTACATTCTGGGTTCTAAGGCTGTCTTAATCTCCTTCCAAACCTATGGGTAGATTTAAAGAGCATGTGCGGTAGTCATTATAACTGACCAGAATTTGATTTTTTAAAAATCTAGCTGTAGGAACTGAAAGTTTAAAAAGGGATTGAATACCAAGGAATGGGATGAGGAAAGAGAATGGCAAATAGAACATTGCTTGCTAGTTTCTTTAGCATCCTTCTAGAAGAAAGGTTTTTTTGTGTTTTGTTTGTTTGTTTTGTTTTAAAGACAGATCTCACTCTGTCACCCAGGCTGGAATGCAGTGGCACAATTTTGGCTCACTGCAGCCTTGACCGACTAGGCTCAAACAATCTGTCTCAGCCTCCCAAGTAGCTGGGACTACAGGTGCCTCCTGCCATGCCCAGCTAATTATTTTTTGGTATGTTTTTGTAGAGATAGGGTCTCACTATGTTGCCCAAACTGGTCTGGAACTCCTGACCTCAAGCAGTCCTCCTGCCTTGGCCTCCCAAAGTGCTGGGATTACAGGAGTGAGTAATAGTAATTGTGAAATAGTCCACAACCAGAAGGAAAGAAAGTAGCTATCTTCAAGTGATGTGTTTCCCTAGCATGCCATGGCTTTGCTTTTAAAAACAAAGCAAAACAAAACAAAGGAAGTCACCTTCCTCTGCCCAAGACAATTTTTCAGGGAGTAGTTACTGCTTTGTTCTGAACTAACTTGAAGAATTGTCTATGATGGAGACTTGTGCTTTGGGTTACTTGCCTAATTTCTTCCAGTTGGAAGCAACAGGCTTAGCCACACCTGCTATTAAAAACTTAAATATGGGCCGGACACGTTGGCTCATGCCTGTAATCCCAACACTTTGGGAGGCCGAGGCAGGTGGATCACGATGTCAGGAGTTCGAGACCAGCTTGACCAACATGGTGAAACCCCGTCTCTACTAAAAATACAAAAATTAGCCGTGCATGGTGGTGCGCACCTGTAATCCCAGCTACTCAGGAGGCTGAGGCGGGAGAATCGTTTGAACCCGGGAGGCGGAGGTTGTGGTGAGCTGAGACCACGCCACTGCACTCCAGCCTGGGCCACAGAGCGAGACTCCATCTCAAAAAAAAAAAACTTAAATACTTGGTACTAAGCCAATGGAATGTAAAATATTCCTGTCCCTTCCTCCCACCCTAGTCTTGGCACTGTAATTCCTCTGAGGGAAATCTGTACTGATTTCAAAAGGATCAACACTGAACCATTTTTCCTCTGAGAAGCCTGACATAAAGGTAACACCTTAGCTGCCCTCATGATGGCAGTGGTATGTGGCAGTCCAAGCCCCCCGTAAAGATCGCAGGTGCTCCTGGTCCCGTGGCGTCTCCTGGCCCATGTTCCCAGTGTAGGCAGATGGTGGTATTCAGCACTGCCTCTTTCCACCCTCTCCTGATGCTGGCCCATGTGCAAGGGATTCTGTGTGGATTTGTTCATTTGTCAGCTCCTGGGCTTGTGATGCCTACTGAGTTACATTCCCCACATAGAAAGTTGTTGCTCTTTAATAAGCCAAGTTAAAGGCAGTGACCTACATTTGTTGTGCCTTGGATTGGTGGTAAGATTGAACATATATAGAAAATCTAAAAAACTATTTTCTCAGGTTTCTTTTCAGGTTGAAGCTAAATGAAAGTGAATGTTAGTAACTAGAACTCTAATTTCTTGTAATTTGGAAAAAAGAAACCATTCTAGCCAGACGAAGAAAAAGACAATTCCCTGGCAACTCTTTTCAGAAAGCTATGCCTCTTTGCCATTCATATCCTGAGATCTAAAACTGGTGTTAAAAGGATCCCTCCCTTGTTCCTTTTCTCCCTAAAGGTTCTGAATCAAACGGAGGATCACCGCCAGAGGGTTCTGCAGGCAGCTGCTAAGAACATCCGTGTCTGGTTCATCAAAGTGCGGAAGATGAAGGCCATCTATCACACCCTGAACCTGTGCAACATAGATGTGACTCAGAAATGCTTGATTGCAGAGGTCTGGTGCCCTGTCACCGACCTTGACTCCATCCAGTTTGCACTCAGAAGGGGCACGGTGAGTCCCCAAAGCTAGCAATGCAGCTCGTGGCCAGGAAGAGAGGTTCCCATCAATAGTAACATTAATGTCATTTTTGGCCAGGCGTGGTGGCTCACGCCTGTAATCCCAGAACTTTGGGAGGCCGAGGCGGGCAGATCATGAGGTCAAGAGATCGAGACCATCCTGGCTAACACGGTGAAACCCCATCTCTACTGAAAAATACAAAAAATTAGCCGGGCGTGGTGGCAGGCGCCTGTAGTCCCAGCTACTCTGGAGATTGAGGCAGAAGAATCGAGTGAACCTGGAAGGCAGAGCTTGCGGTGAGCCGAGATTGCGCCACTGCACTCCAGCCTGGGCAACAGAGCGAGACTCTGTCTCAAAAAAAATAAAAAAATAAAAAATAAATAGTAACATTAATGTCACTTTTATGGCATTTCACCTTCGGAGTTCTTTAATATATTTATTTGTCTTTTAACTTGACAGCACATTTCATACATAGCCTGGCATATAATATATATATCATAGCATAGCATAGCATATCTTTATTTTGCATATGTGGAGACTGCAGTTCAGAGAGCTGAAATAATTTGGTCATATGCCCATGATTCTTCAGGGTTGCTCACGGCCAGGGCATCAGTTTCCTGATGCCCTCTCTGTATATGACTGTTTCTGTTTAGTAGTTAATTAGAACAACTACTCTGTCCACAGAACTGCTGTAAGTGCCTGGAGGAGTACAGAGATGTACAAAACATGCCCTCGAGTATCTTACAGTTAATTAGGAGAGTTCCAACTATGGAGTTGGAAAAAGCTTTAAGCAGGTGGCATTTGATCAGGTCTTTGAAGAATGGTAAGTTGTTGGTAAGACTGCTGAATGAAGAGAAGAAAACAAAGTCAGGAAGTATGGTTAGACCACATATGTTTGGACAAGAACAGGATTTACAATTGGTTAGCTGAAGAGAAGTACCTGTCTGCATCAGGTAGTTTGGAACTTAATTGTGAAAGGTTCTTAAATAATAGCTTAGAAGATTTAAATTTTATTCCAGAGGGAGTTGAGAGACATTGGAAGTTCTTTAGGGGTGAAGGAACATGATCAAAGCAGTTTGGGTCGTTTTTTACATTTTTTATTTTGTTTCTGAGACAAGATCTTGCTTTTTTACCCAGGCTGAAGTGCAGTGGTGCCATCTCAGCTCACTGTAGCTTCCAACTCCTGGGCTTAAGCAATCCTCCCACTTCAGACTCCCGGTAGCTGGGACTACAGGTGCCCACCATCATGCCTGGCTAATTTTTTTGTATTTTTTGTAGAGACAGCGTTTTTCCTTGTTGCCCAGGCTGATCTCAAATTCCTGGGCTCAAGTGATCTGCCTTCCTTGGCCTTCCAAAGTGTTGGGGCCAGGCGTGGTGACTCACTTCTGTAATCCTAGCACTTTGGGAGGTTGAGGCGGGTGCATCACTTGAGGTCAGGAGTTTGAGACCAGCCTGGCCAACATGGCAAAACCCCGTCTCTACTACAAATACAAAAAAGTTAGCCAGGTATGGTGGTGGGTGCCTGTGATCCCAGCTACTCAGGAGGCTGAGGCAGGAGAACCACTTGAACCCAGGAGGCAGAGGTTGCAGTGAGCTGAGATCATGCCACTGTACTCCAGCCTGGACAACAGAGTGAGACTCTGTCTCAAAAAAAAAAAAAAAAAGTGGGTCACCACGCCTGGTGGATCAAAGCAGTTTTTTTTTTTTTTTTTTTTTTTTTTTTTTTTTTTGAGATGGAGTTTTGCTCTTGTTGCCCAAGCTGGAGTGCAGTGGCACGATCTTGGCTCACTGCAACCTCCACCCTCCACCTCCCTGGTTCAAGTGATTCTCCTGTCTCAGCCTCCTGAGTAGCTGGGATTACAGGCGTGCGCCACCACACCCAGCTAATTTTTTGTATTTTTAGTGGAGACGGGGTTTCATCATGTTGGCCAGGCTGGTGTCGTACTCCTGACCTCAGGTGATCCACCCGCCTCAACCTCCCCAAGTGCAGGGATTACAGGTGTGAGCCACTTCTCCTGGCTCAAATCAGTTTTAAAAGAGTAATCTGATAGTATCTAGGTTGGATTGAGGAGGGAAGAGGTTCTGTAGGTAGGGGTTCAGTTAGAAGGTTATTGCAGACATAGAGTAGTAAATGATAAGGATCCCCAGGTAGGACTTGACAATGGGGAAAAAAATGATGAATTGTGAGATGTTCTGCAGGAAAAATCAATAGGGCTACCTGGTTCCTAGCAAGGTGCAGGAGAAATACAAGGAGAAAGATTTAAACATGTTTTTGAGGCATCAAAGCTGACTGGCCAGGAGAATTAGGGTTCCAATGATGGAAGTAAATGTTCAGCAAGAGAAGCTTATTGATTGGGGAGGGATGGTAAGTTCAGTTCCAGTCACATTGAGGTCCATGTGGAAATGTCAAGCAGACAAGGGGACAAAGCTAAGGAAATGGGAGTCATGAGAGTGGAAGGGAATGAGACCTCCAAGAGGGAGGTCATAGAAAAAAGAGGTTGGGGTCGTGCAATGCTATGAGATAGGCAGAGCAGAAACAACCAGCAAAGATAGAAAAGGAATGGTCAGCGAGCAGGAGGAGAACTCCTAAGGAAGAAAGATTTTCACCAAAGATCTCTAATGTCAGGGGCGTGCATGGGGGAGAGAAGCTCTTTGGTCAGGAGCCAGTCACTTTGCGTAAGCATGCTCAGCCAGACTACAAGGGATCAGGAAGTTAAGAGAAGGTAGTGAAGAAGGAGAGCCAGAGAACATACTTTGCTTTCTCCATGAAAGGGGAAGAACAACTTTCATAAAAAGGCAGATATGGAGGCAGTTCCACAGTTTCTTTGGTGATATATTTTAAAGTTAAATTTTTTTTCACATTAAGGATGTATTTCACAGGATCTAATATAAATCTTCCATTATAAATGTTATACCTTGTCCCAGTTTTCCCAAAAGCTGGGAAAGATAATCTAGTTTTATTTTTATTTTTTCATTAGTTTTATTGAGATATAATTTACATGAAAGAAAATACATACATTTTATGTGTACCATTTGATGAGTTTCAAGAAATGTACACCTGTGTAACCACCACCACAGTTAGGAGGATAACCTAAGTTTGATAAATGTGCTAATGTTTTTCAGGAACACAGTGGTTCCACTGTACCTTCCATTTTGAACAGGATGCAGACAAACCAGACTCCCCCAACCTATAACAAAACCAACAAGTTTACCTATGGCTTTCAGAACATAGTAGATGCTTATGGAATTGGAACTTACCGAGAGATAAATCCAGGTAAAAAAAAAAGCTTGTTATCTTTTTCCTCTAGAGTTTTTTTGTTTGTTTAGTTGGTTTGATTTGTTTTGAGAGAGAGTCTCCCTCTGTCACCCAGGCTGGAGTGCAGCAGCATGATTGTAGTTCACTGCAGCCTCAAACTCCTGGCCTCAAGAGATCCTCCCAACTCAGCCTCCTGCATAGCTAGGACCACAGGCACACACCACGACACGTGGCTAATTTTTTATTTTATGATTTTTTTTTGAGACTGGGTCTCATTCTGTTGCCCAGGCTGTAGTGCAGTGGTGAAATCACGGCTCACAGCAGTCTCAACCTCACGGGCTCAAGTGATTCTCCTGCCTGAACCTCTGGAGTAGCTGGGACTACAGGCATGTGTCACCATGCCTGGCTAATTTTTAAAATTTTTTTAGAGATAGGTTTTGCTATGTTGCCCAGGCTGATAATTTTTAATTTTTTTTTAGAGACGGGGTCTTGTTATGTTGCCCAAGCTAGTCTTGGACTCCTGGGCTCAAGCAAGCCTCCTGCTTCAGCCTCCCAAAGTGCTGGGATTACAGGTGTGACCCACTATGCCTGGCCTTTTTGTTCATTATTTCTTCTTTTTTTTTTTTTTTCTGAGACGGCGTCTCACTCTGTCGCCCAGGCTGGAGTGCAGTGGCGCAATCTCGGCTCACTGCAAGCTCCACCTCCCGGGTTCACACCATTCTCCTGCCTCAGCCTCTCCGAGTAGCTGGGACTACAGGCGCCCGCCACCACGCCCGGCTAATTTTTTGTATTTTTAGTAGAGACGGGGTTTCACCGTGGTCTCGATCTCCTGACCTTGTGATCCGCCCGCCTCGGCCTCCCAAAGTACTGGGATTACAAGCGTGAGCCACCGTGCCCAGCCTGTTCATTGTTTCTTCTAATGCCTCACTTTAAATGCTGTTGAACAACTGAATTAAAGATGTTAATCCTAGCACTGTTTTTTTTAATTTTTATTTTATTTTTTATTTTTTTTCAGATGGAGTCTCTCTCTGTCGCCCAGGCTGGAGTGCAGTGGCGCAATCTCAGCTCACTGCAAGCTCTGCCTCCCAGGTTCACGCCATTCTCCTGCCTCAGCCTCCTGAGTAGCTGGGACTACAGGCACCCGCCACCATGCCCAGCTAATTTTTTTTTTTTTTTTTTTTTTTTTTTTTTTTGTGGTGAGACAGAGATTTACTCCCGTTGCCCAGGCTGGAATGCTATGGCACGATCTCAGCTCACCACATCCTCTGCCTCCCAGGTTCAAGTGATTCTCCTGCCTCAGCCTCCCGAGTAGCTGGGATTATAGGCATGTGCCACCACGCCCGGCTAATTTTGTATTTTTAGTTGAGATGGGGTTTCACCGTGTTGCCCAGGCTGATCTCTAACTCCTGACTTGAGGTGATCTGCCTGCCTCTGCCTCCCAAAATGCTGGGATTACAGACGTGAGCCGCTGTGCCTGGCCATTTTTTTGTATTTTTAGTAGAGACAGGGTTTCACTGTGTTAGCCAGGATGGTCTCGATCTCCTGACCTCATGATCCGCCCGCCTTGGCCTCCCAAAGTGCTGGGATTACAAAGTGCTGGGTGGCGTGAGCCACTGCGCCCGGCCAATCCTAGCACTTTTAGAGGCCGAGGTAGGAGGATTGCTTGAGCCCAGGATTTCAAGATCAGCCTGGGCAACATAGTGAGACCCCATCTCTATTAAAAAATAAACAAACATGTTGACACCTCAGATCTTGTGTACTTCCTATGAAGAGGTGCTCATTCTGGCAGGGCATGGTGGCTCACGCCTGTAATCCCAGCACTTTGGGAGGCTGAGGCATGTGGATCACATGAGGTCAGGAGTTCAAGACCAGCCTGGCCAACATGGTGAAACCCTGCCTCTACTAAAAATACAAAAATTAGCCAGATGTGGTGGCACGCACCTGTAGTCCCAGCTACTTGGGAGGCTAAGGCCTGAGAATCACTTGAACCCAGGAGGCGAAGGTTGCAGTGAACCGACATCATGCCGCTGCACTCCAGCTTGGGCAACAGAGCAAGACAGTCTCAAAAAAAAAAAAGGATGCCCATTTAATGTAAGGAGCAGGTTTACTGTCACGTATCGTTCCTTTAAGAGTTCATTGGCTGGGCCAGGCGTGGTGGCTCACGCCTGTAATCCCAGCACTTTGGGAGGCTGAGGTGGGTGGATCACCTGAGGTCGGGAGTTCGAGACCAGCCTCACCAACATGGAGAAACCCCGTCTCTACTAAAAATACGAAATCAGTCAGGCATGGTGGCTCATGCCTGTAATCTCAGCAACTCGGGAGGCTGAGGCAGGAGAATCGCTTGAACCTGGGAGGCGGAGGTTGCTGTGAGCCCCGATATTGCATTATTGCACTCTAACCTGGGCAATAAGAGTGAAACTCCGTCTCAAAAAAAAAAAAAAGAGTTCATCGGCTGGGCACGGTGGTTCATGCCTGTAATCCCAGCACTTTGGAAGGACAAGGTGGGAGGATCACTTAAGGTCAGGAGTTCAAGACCAGCCTGACCAACATGGTGAAACCCTATCTCTATTAAAAATACAAAAAAATTGCCAAGCCCGGTGGCTCACGCTTGTAATCCCAGCACTTTGGGAGGCCGAGGCGGGCGGATCACGAGGTCAGGAGATCGAGATCACGGTGAAACCCCGTCTCTACTAAAAATACAAAAAATTAGCCGGGCGTGGTGGCAGGCGCCTGTAGTCCCAGCTACTCGGAGAGGCTGAGGCAGGAGAATGGCGTGAACCCGGGAGGCGGAGCTTGCAGTGAGCCGAGATCGCGCCACTGCACTCCAGCCTGGGCGACAGAGCGAGACTCCGTCTCAAAAAAAAAAAAAAAAAAAAAAAAACAAAAAAATTATTCAGACCTGGTGGTGCATGCCTGTAATCCCAGCTACTCAGGAGGCTGAGACAGGAGAATTGCTTGAACCCAGGAGACAGAAGTTATAGTGAGCCTAAATTGTGCCACTGCACTCCAGCCTGAGTGACAGAGCAAGACTCTGTCTCAAAAAAAAAAAAAGTTCGTGAGACTGGATTCTTTCATGTGCCCTCACAGCCCTGAAACACCTGGACTTCTCTAGCAAATCGTTTGCGGGAACTGCTTTAAGCAAAATGTTTCTTCTAAGATGTCTGATATTTTTAAATGGCTTTTTTCTTGGCTTCCCTATTCCAAGGTTAGACAGAAAAAAATGTAGCAAGTATTGGCCACTTTAGGCACAACACAGATTTCTCATATATTTGGAGAGTTAATTATTAAATCAAGAGTGTGAGTATTCATTTTCAGTTGGAGCCGTATGCAAGAACTGCTTTGCTCTGGGCTCTCTCCATCTGTACATTATCTGATATTTAGCTTTATACCACTGGGACATGGTTGCTGCATAAAGAGAAGACAGCTGGCCTGCCCTGGGAGCAGAGTCCCACGAGTTACAAGAGAGTCAAAGAATAAACCAATGTTGTCAGGGTTACACCTTCGTTTCCGCTCTTCTTGGTTTAAAATGTTGTCAGAGCTGCCAGGCACAGTGCCTCATGCCTGTAATCTCGGATACTCAGGAGGCTGAGGTGGGAGGATTGCTCAAGGCCAGGAATTCAGGACTAGCTTGGGCAAAATAGTGAGATTCCATCTAAAAAAAATTATTTAAGTTATCAGTAATTTAAAAGAAAATTAACTGGGCATGGTGGCACATGCTTGTAGTTCCAACTGTTTGGGAGACTGAGGTGGGAGGTTAACTTGAGTCCAGGGGTTGCCGGCTGCAGTGAGCTGTGATGAAACCACTGCACTCCAGCCTGGGTGGCAGAGCAAGACCCCATCTCTCTTTTAAAAAAGGTTATCAGTAGCTCAAATTTCATTAGCTACTTTGTGAAGGTGTGTTGATTCTGCCATGAAAGATTTTCTCTGAGAGTCCTATCTGTCTGGCAGCTGGGGAGTAAGTCACCTTATATTGATCTTAAGAGTATGGAAGGCTGGGCACGGTGGCTCGCGCCTGTAATCCCAGCACTTTGGGAGGCCAAGGCAGGTGGATCACTTGAGGTCAGAGTTGGAGACCAGCCTGGGCAACATGGTGAAACCCTGTCTCTACTAAAAATACAAAACTTAGCTGGGCATAGTGGTGGGCACCTGTAATCCCAGCTACTCAAGAGGCTGAGGCAGGAGAATCACTTGGACCCGGGAGGTGGAGGTTGCAGTGAGCCAAGATTGAGACATTGCTGGTTGACAGAGCAAGACTTCGTCTCAAAAAAAAAAAAAAAAGGGTATGGAAAAGAATGTGATATTTGTGGAATTGCTATGGTTTAATGTACTTTGTATTTTTCTTTTTTTGGTTTCTTCATAGCTCCATATACTATTATCACGTTCCCTTTTCTATTTGCTGTGATGTTTGGAGACTTTGGTCATGGCATTTTAATGACGCTTTTTGCTGTGTGGATGGTACTGAGGGAGAGCCGGATCCTTTCCCAGAAGAATGAGAATGAGGTAATGTTTAAGTTGCCTCTGCATTGAACTGAAATTTTATAATTTCCCAAGCATTCATTATGAAAATTATGATATGGAAGTCTTTTATCCATGAATTTATCAAAAGGAAGTAGAGAAGTTATGTTCATTTTAACACCAAAGAGGGCATGTGCTAGCTGGAAGTGGTAGTGTGTGCCTGTAGTCCCGGCTACTTGGATGCTGAGGCGGGAGAATCACTTGAGCCCAGGAATTCAAGACCAGCATAGGCAACATAGTGAGACTCCATCTCTAAAAAAATAAAAATTATTTAGGTTGGTGCAAAAGTTATTGCGGTTTTGGCCGCCAAAAGAAATGGCCAAAACTGCAATAACTTTTGTGCCAATGTGATAAAAAAATAGAGGCCGCATCCTGTGAAAGTGACTGTCTCATTAGCATTGTATTTTGGTTTTTACTTCAGGCTCTCTGAATCAGGATGGGGTAAAGTAGTGCTGGAGAAAGGGGCAGGTATATTCTGAGTAACATTGTCACAATATAAGCTGCAGTGAGTACATTCTCATTACTTCTTTCTTCTGGTTCCCAGATGTTTAGCACTGTGTTCAGTGGTCGATACATTATTTTATTGATGGGTGTGTTCTCCATGTACACTGGCCTCATCTACAATGATTGCTTTTCCAAGTCTCTTAATATCTTTGGGTCATCCTGGAGTGTACGGCCGATGTTTACTTTTAATTGGACGTAAGTTGCAGAAGAAGCTAAAATTCAAAGCTTATTCCTTTCATGTTCAGTCCTGATTTTTAAGACAAGTGGTAAACTGACACTTCTTTAGGAAGTGGTGACAGTGTCTCCTCATTCATGCTCCACACTGTGAGTTGCTTTGTGATTTGTTCAGCAAGTATCCAGGAACTAAGATTAGAAATGATTTTTTTTTTTGGAAACTAAAAGCCGATTCCCCAGTTCCCTACTTGATCGTGTGTTTGTGTGTTTAATTTTTCTTTTTGTCATTTTGGATCCCTCAATCTCAGCTGCTAGTCTCTCCTCTTTATTTTTTCCCCTCCCATTTTATTGAAGAGACAAGATAGCTATAGTAATTTATTTTGGGGTCAGTTTCTGGACACTTGTTGTTTCCCTCTCTTGTTCAAAAATAATGTGACTTTTTCCCTGTCATGGTAGTGAAGAGACGCTTCGGGGGAACCCTGTTCTACAGCTGAACCCAGCCCTCCCTGGGGTGTTCGGTGGACCATACCCTTTTGGCATTGATCCAGTAAGAGGACTTCTTTCCTATATGCTAACCGCAAGTTTTTTAACACTAACCCTGAAGCAAGAGAATTAAAGTGAAGAGAAATAGTTATGTGGGCTTTCACTGGGCATGGTTGCTCATGCCTGTAATCCCAGCACTTTGGGAGGCTGAGGAGGTGGGATCACCTGAGGTCAGGAGTTCGAGACCAGCCTCGCCAACATGGTGAAACCCTATCTTTACTAAAAATACAAATATTAGCCGGGCATGGTGGTGCATGCCTGTAATCCCAGCTACCCGGGAGACTGAGGCAGGAGAATTGCTTGAACCTGGAAGGCGGAGGTTGCAGTGAGCAAGCTGCACTCTAGCCTGTGTGACAGAGCAAGACTCTGTCTCAAAAAAACAAACAAACAAAAATAGTTATGTGGGTTTTTGTTGACATATTTTTGGGAAACCTTGATGTATTTATTCAGAGGACTTCTAAGCCATAAGAGACCCAAGTCCCTTGAGGAGCCACATACTTTTCCCTGCACTGCTTATTTCTGAGGTGGTTAATAATATCGACTCTGGGAAAATTGATTTTCAAGACTCCTTCCCGTTTCTTAATTTATTTCTGCTTACTTAGTTTGGTTTTTTATTTTTAGCAGATATTTTAACAAAGCAGAAATATATTTTTCCTGTGGATTTTAGACTTGCATTCTTATATTTACAAACTTACAAAACCTTATCCCAGAATTAATTTTTTTTTCAAATGCTTAGGCAAATTAAGTATGATCAAATCTTCTTGTGTGCTGTAAAAATGGAGTGGCGACAAGAATGTAATACAGGGCATCTGACTGCTGAGGAAAAGAAAAAAATAATACAGGCTGGGCGAGGTGGCTCATGCCTGTAATCCCAGCACTTTGAGACACAGGGTCAGGCGGATCACTTGAGGTCAGGAGTTTGAGACCAGCCTGGTCAACATGGTGAAACCCCATCTCTACTAAAAATACAGCAATTAGCTGGGCACAGTGGCATGCGCCTGTAGTCCCAGCTACAGGAGGCTGAGGAAGGAGAATTGCCTGCACCCGGGAGGAGGAGGTTGCAGTGAGCCCAGATCGTGCCACTGCACTCCAGCCTGGGGGACATAGCAAGACTCCATCTCAAAAAAATAGATGGAATGATAGCACCACAGGGCTACAATCAGCAAAACATAGACTGTGGGAAAATATGTAAGATAAACAACCCAATTTCTTCAGAAGATATTTCGTAATGAATGAAAAAGGAAAGATGGAAGGAGAACCTATAGTTTAGAGACTCAAGAGATATATCTACAATCATAATGTATAAGCCGGGCGCGTTGGCTCACGCCTGTAATCCCAGCACTTTGGGAGGCCGAGGCAGGCAGATGACTTGTGGTCAGGAATTCCAGACCAGCCGAGGCAACATAGTGAAACCCCATCTCTACTAAAAGTATAAAAATTGGCCGGGTGTGGTGGTGCACACCTGTAGTCCTAGCCACTCGGGAGGCTGAGGCAGGAGAATGGCTTGAACCTGGGAGGCAGAGGTTGCAGTGAGCCAAGATCACGCCACCGCACTCCGGCCTGGGTGACAGAGTGAAGACCCTGTCTCAAAAAAAAAAAAAAAAAAAAAAAAGATTTGGACAGAGATCAGAGAAATTTGAATAAATATTGACTATATATTTTATGATATTAAAGAATCGTTGGCCAGGCGCTGTGGCTCACGCTTGTAATCCCAGCACTTTGGGAGGCCGAGGCGGGTGGATCATGAGGTCAGGAGATCGAGACCACGGTGAAACCCCGTCTCTACTAAAAATACAAAAAATTAGCCGGGCGTGGTGGCGGGCGCCTGTAGTCCCAGCTACTCGGAGAGGCTGAGGCAGGAGAATGGCGTGAACCCGGGAGGCGGAGCTTGCAGTGAGCTGAGATCGCGCCACTGCACTCCAGCCTGGGTGACAGAGCGAGACTCCTTCTCAAAAAAAAAAAAAAAAAAAAAAAAGGAATCGTTAGCTGGGCGCGGTGGCTCACGCCTGTAATCCCAGCACTTTGGGAGGCCGAGGCGGGTGGATCACGAGGTCAGGAGTTCAAGACCTGCCTGGCCAAGATGGTGAAACCCCGTCTCTACTAAAAATACAAAAAAAATTAGCCGGGCATGGTGGCAAGCGCCTGTAATTCCAGCTACTCGGGAAGTTGAGGCAGAGAATTGCTTGAACCCAGGTGGTAGAGGTTATAGCGAGCCGAGATCATGCCACTGCACTCCAGCCTGGGCGACAGAGTAAGACTCCATCTAAAAGAAAAAAAAAAAAAGAAATCATTGTTAATGCATTTAGGTGTGATGACAATATTGTGGTCATGTTTTAAAAATAAGTCCTGGCCGGGCGTGGTGGCTCACGCCTGTAATCCCAGCAATTTGGGAGGCCAAGGCAGGCGGATCATGAGGGCGGGAGATCAAGACCTTCCTGGCTAACACGGTGAAAACCCCACCTCGCAATAGGCCGAGATTTCGCCACTGCACTCCAGCCTGGGCGACAGAGCAAGAGTTCATCTCAAAAAAAAAAAAAAAAAGCCTTACTGGCCAGGCGCGGTGACTCAAGCCTGTAATCCAAGCAGTTTGGGAGGCTGAGGCAGGCCTCAGGCCAGACCTGAGGTCAGGAGTTCAAGACCAGCCTGGCCAACATGGTGAAGCCCCATCTCTACTAAAAATACAAAATTAGCTGGGTGTCGTGGCCTGTGCCCGTAATCCCAGCTACCTGGGAGGCTGAGGCAAGGCGAGAGGTAGAAGTTGCAGTCAGCGAGATCATGAACACTGCACTCCATCCTGGGCAAAAAGAGCGAAATTCCATCTTAATAAATAAATAAGTCTTTTCCTTTTAGACATCCACACTGAAATATTTACCGGTAAAATGACATGATATCTGGACTTCACTTTGTAGTAATGTGGAGATGAGTGAGTGGCAGTAATCTTGTTTCACGAGTCCATAAGGTGATATTAATTTTTGAAGCATTCTCCTCAAAAGCAAGATTAAAAAAAAAATTTTGTCGAAGCAGAGTGATAGGTGCATGGGGGTTTGTTATACCATCCTGTCTGCTTAAGTATCTGTTTAGAACTTCCATAATAAATAATATTGATTAATAAATAAAAATTGTTGGCCAGGCGCGGTGGCTCACACCTGTAATCCCAGCACTTTGGGAGGCTAAGGCGGGCAGATCACGAGGTCAGGAATCGAGACCATCCTGGCTAACACGGTGAAACCCTGTCTCTACTAAAAATACAAAAAAATAGCTGGGCGTGGTGGTGGGCGCCTGTAGTCCCAGCTCCTCGGGAGGCTGAGGTAGGAGAATGGCGTGAACCCGGAAGGCGGAGCTTGCAGTGAGCCGAGATCACGCCACTGCACTCCAGCCTGGGCGACAGAGCGAGACTTTTCTGTAAATAAATAAATAAATAAATAAATAAATAAATAAATAAAAATTGTTTTTTAAACGGAGGAATATTTTTCCCTTTGAGAATTCTTTATAATACCTAATTTGTTTTCTCGGGTTTGACAGATTTGGAACATTGCTACCAATAAACTGACCTTCCTGAACTCCTTTAAGATGAAGATGTCTGTTATCCTTGGTATCATCCATATGCTGTTTGGAGTCAGCCTGAGTCTGTTCAACCATATGTGAGTTGTTCCATTTCTGTCATAAGAATGTGCGTAGTTTAGAGAATGCTTTTGCGTAAAGAAATCATGACATCTTTGGGGAGGGATTAATAACTCAGAACCTCATTCTACATTATAGAAGTGCTTTTCTAAAAATTTAATTGTGTGGCCAGGCACGGTGGATCATGCTTGTAATCCTAGTACTTCGGGAGGCCAAGGTGGGTGGATCACCTGAGGTCAGGAGTTTGAAACCAGCCTGGCCAACACAATGAAACCCTGTCTCTACTAAAAATACAAAAATCAGCCAGGTGTGGTGGCACGCAGCTACTCGGGAGGCTGAGGCGGGAGAATCGCTTGAACCTGGGAGGCAGAGGTTGCAGTGAGACAAGATGGCACCACTGCACTCCAGCCTGAGCGACAGAGCGAGACTCTGCCTCAAAAAAAAAAAAAAAAAAAAAAAATTTCATGGTCTGGCTGGGTGCAGTGGCTTACACTTGTAATCCCAGCACTTTGGGAAGATGAGGCGGGCAGATCACTTGAGGTCAGGAGTTCAAGACCAGCCTGGCCCACATGGTGAAACTCCGTCTCTACTAAAAATACAAAAAATTAGCCGGGTGTAGTGGCACGCGCCTGTAATCCCAGCTACTCTGGTGGCTGAGGCTGGAGAATTGCTTGAACCCAGGAGGCAGAGGTTGCAGTAAACCAAGATAACACCACTGCACTCCAGCCGGGGTGACAGAGCGAGACTCCATCTCAAAAAAAAAAAAAAAAAGTTCACGGTCTTAAATGAGGCTTAGTATTAGTCCTTTAACAATTTACTGTTCCAGTAAAGATCCTTGAAAAAAACTTGAGCAATTTTCTTCAAAATAAGTGAGGTCTCTTTTTTTCCTTGATGTGCAACTCACATAAAATTATTAGCTGTGGACTGGGTGTGGTGGCTCACACTTGTAATGCCAGCACTTTGGGAGGCCAAGGCAGGCGGGTCACTTGAGCCCAGGAGTTCAAGACAAGCCTGGGTAACACGGCAAGAGACCCCATCTCTACAAAAAAAAAAAAAAAAAGTTACGAACTGTGGTCTCAAAGTGTACTAGATTTTTCCGTTCTCTTTCTCATGGAGAGAATGGTGGGGATGGTATTGGAGCCGTTCAAGGTTCAAAAGTTTGAGGCCTGGCACAATGGCTCACATCTGCCATCCTGCACTTTGGGAGGCCAAGGCGGGCAGATCACCTGAGGTCAGGAGTTCAAGACCAGTCTGGGAAACATGGCAAAACCCCATCTCTACAAAAAATGTAAAAATTAGCTGGGTGTGGTGGTGCATGCCTGTAGTCCCAGCTACCCGAGAGGCTGAGGTAAGAGGATCGCCTAAGCCCAGGGAGGTTAAGACTGCAGTGAGCCAAGATTGCACCACTGTACTCCAGGCTGGGTGGCAGATGAGACCCTGTCTCAAAAAAGAAAAAAAAGCAACAGCAAAACAAAACCAAGGTTCAAAAGTTTGACCGTGATAGTTAATCCTGCATTGTCTCTGTTGCCTCCAGCTTCTGGTTGCTGCTGCTTAAAGTGATAAAGACGGAATTGAAGGGGTATTAAGTAGAAAAATCTAGTAAATACTCCATTCAGTGTAGGAGTGGCCCTAGGCCCATTTACCCTTAACGTTTTTTTCTCTCTCCTTTTTAGCTATTTCAAGAAGCCCCTGAATATCTACTTTGGATTTATTCCTGAAATAATCTTCATGACCTCTTTGTTTGGCTATTTGGTTATCCTTATTTTTTACAAGTGGACGGCCTATGATGCTCATACATCTGAGAATGCACCAAGCCTTCTGATCCATTTCATAAACATGTTCCTCTTCTCCTACCCAGAGTCTGGTTATTCAATGTTGTATTCTGGACAGGTACGTAAACCCAGAGGCGGGCTGTCTGAGATGATTATCCTTGATCAGGAAGCCAGATGTTTCTCTGACCCTAAAAAATGTATAACTGCCCTTCTATGGGACAATTCTAGGGCTTTGCCACAAAATGTGATAATCATTTTGAGAAATTGGATAGTGTTATTCATAGATTAGTAAGAAAGTACTGTTGGAGGAAATTTGTGCCAGATTTGGAAACTGCGTATGTGATCAGTAGACTTTTATATGATGTACCTTGTCCTTCTTCTTACTCTGCAGAAAGGAATTCAGTGTTTCCTGGTAGTGGTTGCACTACTGTGTGTACCTTGGATGCTGCTGTTTAAACCACTGGTCCTTCGCCGTCAGTATTTGAGGAGAAAGCATTTAGTAGGTGTATTTCTATTGCTAAAAGTTGCTAGACTTTTCTTTTGTTCAAGATCAAGGCAATTCCCCCGTGGATATAATTAATTGTGCACAAATCTATATACTCTTTTTCTTTTTTTTTTTGAGATGGAGTCTCGCTCTGTCCCCCAGGCTGGGGCGCAGTGGTACGATCTCGGCTCACTGCAACCTCCACCTCCCAGGTTCAAGCAATTCTCTTGCCTCAGCCTCCTGTGTTGCTGGGATTATAGGTGTATGCCACCATACCTGGCTTATTCTTGTATTTTTAGTAGAGACGGGGTTTCACCATGTTAGCCAGGCTGGTTTCGAACTCCTGACCTTGTGATCCGTCCACCTCGGCCTCCCAAAGTGCTGGGATTACAGGCGTGAGCCACCATGCCCAGCCACAAATCTGTATACTATTAAAACGCATTTGTGAGGCCGGGCGCGGTGGCTCACGCTTGTAATCCCAGCACTTTGGGAGGCCGAGGCGGGCGGATCACGAGGTCAGGAGATCGAGACCACAGTGAAACCCCGTCTCTACTAAAAATACAAAAAATTAGCTGGGCGTAGTGGCGGGCGCCTGTAATCCCAGCTACTCTGAGAGGCTGAGGCAGGAGAATGGCGTGAACCCGGGAGGCGGAGCTCGCAGTGAGCCGAGATCGCGCCACTGCACTCCAGCCTGGGCGACAGAGCGAGACTCCGTCTCAAAAAAAAAAAAAAAAAAAAAAAAAAAAAAAAAAAAAAAAAAAACGCATTTGTGGCCGGGCGCAGTGCCTCACTGCTGTAATCCCAGCACTTTAGCACTTTGAGAGGCCGAGGTGGGTGGATCACTTGAGATCAGGAGTTTGAGACCAGCCTGGCCAACATGGTGAAACCCCATCTTTACCAAAAATACAGAAAATTAGCCAAGCATGTTGGCACGTGCCTGTAGTCCCAGCTACCTGGGAGGCTGAGGTGGAAGGATCGCTTGAATCTGGGAGGCGGAGGTTGCAGTCAGCCAAGATTGTGCCACTGTACTCCAGCATGGGGACAGAGTGAGACTGTCTCAAAAACAAAAAACCAAACAAACAAAACACATTTGTGTTATGTAGCACGAGCACTGGGCCTGCCAAGTCAGAGAAACATATCTGCTGCTCAGGACATCTGGATTCAGCTTTGAGTAGTTGGAGGAGAGAAAAGTCACAAATTTTTACCTTTCCTGGTCATGTTTTGCTCACGCTGCGCTCAGGAAAATGTAGGCCTATACCTGCCTAGATGTAGCATCAGCCAAAGCCAAGCAAGGCTGCAAGAGCTGCAGACGGGTGAACTCACTCATGTGGTTTGCCTGGGCAACCACAGGACTGACATTAAGACATTTTCCTTTCAAATGAGACTGTGATACTTTCACTGACCAAAACATCTGGGAAAAAGATTTGGTTTAAAGCACGTTGATTTTTTTTCTTTTTAAAAAGCAGCATACGTATATATGTTTACTTAATGTCTGTGTGTATATGAATTCTGCACACACACACACACACACAAACACACAGAGTTAAATTTGCTAGATGTTCAGTATCATGCATAATTTCTGGGTATCCAATAACACTTACTTTACACTGCCTGAGAGAACCCAAATGATCTTGTTGCATGACTCTTAAATGGCTGTTAGATGATGACTCCTGTTGGAGAGCAGCTGAGTTACAAGACCCTCCTTCTCCCTTTTCTGACCATCTTCATCCTTCCATGTACCCTCCATTCGTCTCCCCACTTCACTCCCTCCCTCTTTTGTTTTCTTTCCCCTTCCTCTTTTCTTCCATTCACTATCAGGAAGGGCAACCTGTGGAGGCCCCAGTCAGCCCAAACCCGAGCCAACAGGGACTAGAGGCAGCAGCGGCTGCAACAGTGAGTGAATTAAAATGAACAAACCATCACATTTCGTTTAAAGAGGTGGCAAACAGTGCAGCAGAATTCTTTTTAATTAAATTGAGAGCATGGGACGTGTGCTCTTGGGAAATATGTCCTTGTTACTCACTGAGACGATGACAGAAGTTCTACCTCTTAAGAATAGATTCTGGCATCATCTTTAGCATTGGTCTACTAAGTTTCTATTCAAATATGTAAGTACAGGCATGTCCATGGTAACAAAGTGGCTGTTGTACCCTCACTGAGTCCCATCATCTTAATCCAAGATGGCAGCTCTTGGACTCACCCACTTTCATGTCTGTATTTTGTGACCATGTATTGGATGATTTTTCAGCATGGAAGCGAGAATATCTCTGTGATTCTTGAATTGATTTCCCTGCACTTTAGAGTTCTACTTTAGAGTGATGCTTAGACATTGGATCTTTTTTAGTAGTAACTTACCTTCTTTTTTAAAGGTGAAAGTTTATACATGTTTAGTTTTTTGTGAGAAACTCAGACCTCACATGTCCTCAGCTGTTCTAGTGAGACCTCTGCTCTCCGATGTGTCATGTGTACTGTCATCTGGTGTCATAACCAAAGTGATCTGTCTTGATCCTTCCCTCTTCTGATACTAATTCAAGATTCAGTAACAGCACTTTGAATATTTGTCCTTAAAAACATCTTTTAAACAAAATCTTACAATGCACAAATATATTAGCCCAATATATTCTAAGTTATGAATGAATCTATAAGATTGTGAAAGTCTCACCAGTAGTGATTACCCATTACTTCTATGTGCTCGAAGCATATACTTCTTTAAATAAAATGAAAGATTTAGATGGATAACCATTTCCTTCATTAAGTGTTTCTGATGATTTTAAACTTGGAAAACTTCTTATGGTCATCCTTCTGGAACTAGTCTAAAAGGACTGACATTTTGAGTCAGAAAAAATTTTAATCTTGCTGCTTAAAATACAGTTTCAAGTAGGGACTTCCCTGTGAGACATTTAACAAGCCTTTAGAACACATACTACCTATTGTTGATGTCCTTAACACATACTCTTCTTTCTGCTAGTCTTAGCATATATAAGATGTGCTTCTGACAAGATCTTAATGCATTTAAGTCTGGCAACCTCTTCTGTGATAAATTCTAAGTTAAAAGTCCCCCTTTTGGAAACCTGCACATTCATAGGGTCTTCTTACCCCACTGGTTCTTTAGCCAAACATCTATTCCTGGAGAGCAGCCTGAAGGCATCAGGATGATCATTCTACAAGAAAGTCTCTGGATTTTTGACCCCAGAGGGCTGAGGATATGAATAGTGATCTGGTTTTGTTCTGTTCTTTGTCCCCTTGGTTGTCTGTGAGTGATATATCACAGTTTAATTTTTCTTTTCTTTTTTCTGCTGACATGTGTCTCTCATCCCCCTTCCTGTAACTCTCATTCCTGTGTTCTGAAGAGATCCTTGTTAGTGTCTGGCTGGGAGATTTAGCCTATCTGCTCCTCAGTTTATCTGCTAGTTGGAGAAAGCTTCAGAAATGGCCTTCTACTTTGGGAGCCTTGAACCTTGAAGCCTTCCTCCTGTATCCTATAACCCAGCCCAGGATATGCAGGAGTCCCCTCCTGTGCCCTTCATTGCATTTTCAGTCCACCTTCTGAGGGTTGCTAGGTGGAATATGTGCATGACCTGGAGGTGTCCAGGCTCTGGTGGCCCACAAGTCTGACTGCACATCACAGTCACCTGGTAGACTTTGAATTTGTTTCTTAGGGTATTAAAACAAATAAGTGGAAGAAGAAATAGAAGTGGCCCATAATTTCATGGTCCTGACAGTCCCCTACTGACATAAAAAAAAAAAAGCAATAGGTGCACTTGGCTAGAGAATGCATATAGTGCTAACTAAGAAGAAAACCCACCTGCCCCCACTACAGTCCTCCTCTTCAGGGGGCATTGTTAACAGGTGGGGGCCTTGCCTCTGACGGATATCTGCCTGTCTTCTACTGATAGGTGTGTGTGTGCTCTATGCATGTAGAAAAAGACACATGAGGAATTGTGTTTTAAACTGTGGCACTCTTCTGCCTCTTGATTTATTACGTTTTTTAAAAGTTAGTGTATCTTGAAGATTGTTTCATAGTGATAATCACTTTTTTTTTTTTTTTTTTTTTCTGAGATGAAGTCTCGCTCTGTCACCCAGCTGTAGCGCAGTGGCACGATCTCAGCTCACTGCAACCTCCACCTCCTGGGTTCAAGCAATTCTCCTGCCTCAGCCTCCTGAGTAGCTAGGATTATGGGCATGCACCACCATGCCCGGCTAATTTTTGTTTTGTTTTGTTTTTTTGAGATAGAGTCTTGCCCTGTCGCCCAGGCTAGAGTGCAGTGGCATGATCTCGGCTCACTACAACCTCCGCCTCCCCAGTTGAAGCAATTCTCCTGCCTCAGCTTCCTGAGTAGCTGGGATTACAGGCGCCCACCACCTCGCCCGGCTAATTTTTGTATTTTTAGTAGAGACAGGGTCTCACCATGTTGGCCAGGCTGGTCTTGAACTCCTGACCTCGTGATCCACCTGCCTCAGGCTCCCAAAGTGCTGGGATTACAGGCGTGAGCCACTGCGCCTGGACTAATTTTTGGATTTTTAGTAGAGACGGGGTTTCACCATGTTGGCCAGGCTGGTCTCGAACTCCTGACCTTGTGATCTGCCCGCCGTGGCCTCCCAAAGTGCTGGGATTACAGGTGTGAGCCACCGTGCCCAGCTATCACTCTTTTTTATGGTTGCCTAGCATTCCATAGGATATTCCACTGGACATGCTAAAGTCATTATCTCTTTGATGGATGTGTTGGTTGTTCCCAATTCTTTGCTATCACAAACAGCAATGCAGGGAACATCCTTGTCCATATGTCTTTTTCTTTTCTTTTCTTGAGACAGAGTCTCGCTCTGTTGCCCAAGATGGAATGCAGTGACGCAATCTCAGTTCACTGCAACCATCACCTCCCGTTTCAGCAATTGTCCTGCCTCAGCCTCCAGAGTAGCTGGGATTACAGGCGCTCACCTCCACGCCCAACTAATTTTTGTATTTTTAGTAGAGACGGGGTTTCGCCATGTTGGCCAGGCTGGTCACGAACTTTTGACCTCAGATGATCTGCCTGACTCAGCCTCCCAAAATGCTAGGATCACAGGCATGAGCCACCGCACCCAGCCCCTTATCCGTATACCTTGCCAAAGTTTTGCAAGCCTAGATGTTCCAGCAGTGGGACTGCTGAATCTCAAAGGGTTCATGCATTTAAAATTTTGATAAACCCTTCACAATGATTATACAATTTGTACTTGGGAACATATTTTTAAAATACAGATTTATTGGGCCCCACCCCAGAACTACTAAATTTACCATTTCTGGGAGTAATATTTGAGAATTTCTATTTAAAATGCAGCTTTTGGGGTAATTCTAACGCAACTAGTTGTCTGACCAGCATGTTAAGGACCACTGCTAGAGTAGGAGGGAGGATTTGTGCAAACACCTAGGTCTGAGCTGGGCATTAAACTGTGATGAGAGCTATGGCAAAAAATGGCACACCAGGAGGTGGAGCTGAGGATGAGGAGCGCAGGGCAGCCGCGCAGGCCTCCTGCACACTGCTCATGCTGCTGCCCGAAGGCCAGGTTGCAGGAGAGCTGCCCTTGAGCTCTTGCCTTGTTTGGCCCCCTGGACAGAAACCATATGAAGTGATTCTGGGGGCTGCTGTTTAAATTCCTTTTCGCGCTGTTGCAGGTTAGCACTAATTGGGATCTGTGAGACTTAACTCATTTCTGCCTGGTTTTTTTTCCCCAAAGAGTCTTTTTTTACTTTGGGTTTGGAAAAACTCAAGTTTTTTCAAATCAAGTTGACTTTAAAATTCTACTTTTGGAGACCCTACCAAAGACTGTGCCTGTGAACTCAGAAGAAACAAATGCCCCGTCAGCGTCTGCCCACGTGCCTGTGGAAGAATTGTTCTAACATTCCAGAGCATCCGCTGAAGAAAAGGAGCCCCTCCTCATCTTTTTAAGCTCAGCACTGTCTAGCCACAAGTGAATGTACATTAAGCTTTTTTTTCCTTCTCTGACCTTGGAAGTTCTTTGTTCCTGGGCAGAGACATGGTACATTTCTGGAAGAAGTTGCTGGAATTCTTGGGCTCCTGTTAAAAGCTTTTCAGACTAGGGTACAATCACCATGTCATTTGGCCCCCCTTCCTCTTATAAAGTCTAATCATTAGTGTCAGAAAAGCTTAGGCCCTTGCAGGCTTTACAGATAGAGCTGTACTTGTTATGAGAATCTGTTCGTATTAAGGTTTTCATTCAAGCAGGATTCTCAATTAGTGTTGACCCAGGTGAGGCTGATGCCTCTTGGCACAGCAGACAGAACTGCATATTTCCTCTGAAGCAGGGTAAGGTGGTAATTGTAGGTTGGGCTGGGGCTGGGGAGGCAGTGGTTGGGGTGGAACAGTTGTTTGATTTTACTTAGCCGTTCAGTCAGTGGGTTTTGTTTTTGTTGTTAGACATATGCTTTTCTGAGGTTTGTGTTACTAACCATCGCCCTTCCCACTTCACAGAATGTTATGTTAAAGCCCAGGCAAATTCTACTCTTTCTGTTCATCTGTGTAGGGAACTCTCAACTTTGGTGGGATCAGGGTGGGCAACGGACCGACAGAGGAGGATGCTGAGATTATTCAGCATGACCAGCTCTCCACCCACTCAGAGGACGCAGACGAGGTAAGATCCCGTGGTGTGGGCTTCCTCTCCTTCCACCTCGGGTCAGCCCTAGTCTTGTTTACCTAAGAGGCCTCACTCCAGTCTTCTCCTTGAAAAATAAAAATACTAATTAATACTCAGCCTGCCTTCTGGACCTCTTAGGGCACCACAGCTTTTTCCAGTGGGCCCTGCCCTAAGCTCCAACTGTTGCCCCCAGAGTCTGCAGCAGTTCTGCTCCTGTCTTGAATTCCAGATTTTGCCTGCAGTGCTTTGCACGCAGGTCTCCATTACTGACTGCTCTGTCACCTGAGGCAGAGCAGGCCTCAGCATCCCAGCTCTTCTGACCTGAAACACAGGCCACTAAGCACAGCTTCTTCATCCATTGACCCTTCCAAGGATCGTTCCAATTACATTACTGACCAGCTATAATCACTGGTACTTTTGAAGTCCTATACCACTGATGTATTCTTGCTGCAGATATTTTGTTTGAGCCTTTTTGGTGTCATTTGCCTACTTTTTTCAGGGAGAGAGAGAATTAGGCCAAACTAGACTTTTCCTTAAGATACCACCTCCAAGCCCACTCTCCTAGCCTGACCCCTTGTAACACAAAGCCTCTGAACTGAACTATTAAATCTCATCTACTCATTATGTTCTTTTTAAAGCAAATAAAATAGGAGTTGAGGACCCAAGTTGGACTTTTCAGTCTGTCTGACCACTTTCACTATATATGATTTTTTAAAAAAGAAATCACAAGGGTTGGGGATGCCTTTAGAAAATACGTATCTTAATGCTGTAAATTCCTGCTGATTTCGCTTTGTGTGTATGCTGAGGAGGCCTGCCTCCAACGTGCTAGCCCATTTAACATGGACAGTCCTCCCCAAGAAGCATTCAGTAGCCTTGTGCTCCTAACTTGTGACCTTGTGTGTGGCGTTGCTACCCACTAAGTGTAAATTTGTGTTTTCAAGCCTACCGAGGACGAAGTGGTAAGATGAAAGCTGGCGTTGTCTTCCTGTTTATCTGGGCTTCTCTCTTCCCATCTTTGTGATCACTCTGCTGACCCTACCACACCCTGGGGCCATACACATGACTCCTGTGCATCTGCATCTCACTGGCCATTTCAAACCAGTTCGTGAACCTGTGTTCTAAAAAGCTCATCTCCATTAACTGCATCTCATGTCGGTCACCTCTGTCTTTGTTTCATTGACTTTGCTGATCTAATACCTCTGAGAATGGCTTTGAAAGGAGCTACAAGTAATGTCTGCACTGGCATTCTTGAAGTGACTCCTCTTGGAGGTTAAGTCCCATTGGCCTCTGCCTTCCTCTCCTGTGATGTTGTGGTTGCTCTACTCCCAGCCACCAGGAGTAGCCGTTTCCTCCCTGCTCCTCCAAGTGCTTGTGAGCAAAGCTTACCCTTCCTCCCTGTCTGAGCCAGCCTCTTCCTGCTGCCCCCCTCAGTTTGATGATGCTTCAACTTAGAAGTGGTGGACCCTTCTCAGGGTCAGCTCTATCTCCATGTGACCCAGGTGAGAGGGAGACAGCTTTCAAAAGGAGGCTTTGCCTTCCAGATGCATCCCAAAGGAAATAATCCATCTGTGTGAAAGGAGTTCATATTATATCAGCCACACATAGAGAATAACGGAGACTGGAAGGCAAATTGGCTAACTGTTCAGGCCACATCTCGAGTAGAAGGCCCTCTGGCTCAGCAGTAATTCACTTAGCAACATACACTCTTTAAATTGGGTTTTTAAAAGGCCTTGCTGCACTGTTTGCATCTTCCCCCAGCACTTCTCTCTAAAATGCCTAGACCCACACACTGTACCCTTCCCTTCCTGACTCTCTGGTCCTCTTTAGGAGGGCAGTGGGATAGGAATGGGAAAGCCTTTGCTGTTCTATGTAAACACAGGTAGGGCCTGGTCTTCCTGAAGCCTAGAGAGGCTCCTTTGCTGGCATCAAAGAGTGTCTGTGTTCCTGGACTGCTCATCTATGCAGTCCCTCGCTGAGCTACCTGGCAGGGATGGGTGGGGCTTGCTCCATGTTAGTGAGGAGCCCAACCCTTTCCCAGGCTCACTGTCTCCAACAACACTGCTTTTTAAATGTCTTCCTAGCCGAGCACCCACATTGTCAGAATGGTCTGACCAACTATTGTGTACCAGTGTTCTCGTTTGTAGCCATGTCCCAGGAGGTTGGACATCCAACAAAATAGACTCTAATTCAGCCTCCCCCGTCTCTGGCCACCCAGCTCACTCAGGGATTCAGCTACCCTTGGCTACCCAAGTAGTCTAAACATTTTATCTTTATCAGGTACATACACAGTCTGGTTCTCTGCAGCCAAATTTAGATACCCGTGACATTTATCTAATGATTTCAAACCAAACAGGTTCCTAAAAAAAAGTTCAGCTACTTCTAGAACTTCCCCATTTTGCTTGGCTGTGAAAATGTATTTGTCCCATGCAGGCCCTTGCTCCAGCCCAGTGGAAGCATTAGTACCTCTCCCTAGCGGGAACTCAGTCCAGCTGCACACCAGAGCCAGGCCACTTGGTTGTCTGGGAAATCTTCAAAGGCCGTGACCACTCAGCAAGGGTCAGTGGCACCTCTCCCCAGGTGCATTCATCCCACTCATCCATGCATTCACTCACCCTCCGTGTGTCCAGCACTATGTATAGTGCTGCAGAAAAAGAGAAGAAGAATATAGTGCTTGCCTTCAAAGACCTCCCAAAGTGGGGAGATAGTCTGGATGACAGGTGCTATAATAGAAGTGTGCCCTGGATGCTATGGGAGCACCGAAAGAGGGCAGCTGATGAACACTGGGGCGAGGGTGGAAGAGGAGACCCTGGAAGACTCCCTAAGGAAGTTATCTTACTCTGGTCAAGCAGGAGGCCCTGTAGAGGGAGTGGTGCAGACCCACCAGCATATACAGCTTCACAGGGGCAAAAGGCCTGCAGGTCCATCACGTGTTGGGGACTAGCAAGTATTCAGCTTGGCTGGAGCAGAGGCAGGAGTGGGGAACTGGGGACAGGTAAGACTAGAGGTTGGCAGAAACCAGCCATAGTAGTTTTTGCCTTATTTGGACAACAAGGAGCCATCCAAGAGAGGGTGGTGAAGCTGGTAGTGACACAGCCATGGCACATTGAGGAAATACCCCCAGTGACCATGTTGTAGGGTATATTGGGTTGGAGAGGGACAAGGTCAGGAGGTGTGGACTCCACATCATCTGATGTGATTCAGGACAGAATGGTGAGCCTGAAGTGAAGTAAAGTGTTTGTAGGACAAGTTGGAAAGGAAGGAACCAATATGAGATATTAAAGAAGTGAAAGCTATAGGTCCCAGTGCCTTAATAAAGGTAAGGAGGAAGAGAAGATTCGAGACTGACTCCCGGACTGTCCAGTCTGCTGGACATGGGAGATGGAATAGAAGTTGATCTCGGTGGGGACAGAGGAGAGCAGTTACTGTGTTGAGCATGGAGAGCCTGTGGTTCCCCAGGAGAAGTACAGCTGGCTGGAAATAGGCAAGGCAGAGATGGAGAGATCCACCTTGGAGTCATTCCTAGGGGCGACCCTTGAAGCCCTGAGTAGCAATCCCACCAGAAAGATGCAAGGGCTGAGGCTGAAACTTCAGAGAACATTGGCATTTAAGGAAGAACCTTGGCTGGGCGTGGTGGCTCACACCTATAATCCCAGCACTTTGGGAGGCCGAGGCAGGCGGATTGCATGAGCCCAGGAGTTTGAGATCAGCTGGCCAACATGGTGAAACCCCATCTCTAGTAAAAATACATAAATTAGCTGGACGGTAGTGGCATGTGCCTGTAATCCCAGCTACTCGGGAGGCTGAGAGAGGAGAATCACTTGATTCTCCTGGGAGGGAGAGGTTGCGGTGAGCTGAGATCGTGCCACTGTACTCCTGTCTCAAAAAAAGAAAAAAAAAAAAAAAAAAAAAGGAAGAACCTCGATGGAGACTAAAAAGAACTGTCCAGAGAGGTAGGAGGAAAACCAAGGGGAGGCAGGTATTTCAAGAAGGAGGAAGAGGCCATAGTGACAGACACTGCAGGAGCATGGACAAGGGCACAGAACATCTGTTAACTTTAACAACTGGGCCAGACGTGGGGGTTCACACCTGTAATCCCCAGCACTTTGGGAGGCCAAGGTGGGTGGATCACCTGAAGTTGAGAGTTCGAGACCAGCCTGGCCAACATGGTGAAACCGCATCTCTACTAGAAGTACAAAAATTAGCCGGGTGTGGTGGTGTGCACCTGTAATCCCAGCTACTGAGGAGGCTGAGGCAGGAGAATTGCTTGAACCCAGGAGGCAGAGGTTGCAGTGAGCTGAGATCGCACCACTGCACTCCAGCCTGGGTGACGAGTGAAACTCCGTCTCAAAAAAAAAAAAAAAAAAAAAGATGTAACAACTGCGAGGTCAGGGTGACCTCCTTGCTAAGTAGAGGCATTTTGTGGAGGAGTGAAGGTGGAAGCCAGGGTGCAGTAGGGTGAGGACTGGCTGGGCAGAGAGGAAACTGAGGCAGAAGATGTGGACAGGGACTCTGCAGTGATTCATGGTCGGTCATGGCCAATTGATACTGGGCGTGTGCTGAGTGGCAGACTCATAAGTGCTGGGCTGGATTTCTCACCCAGTCCTTGCCTCTCCTGAGAACACCTGCAGGAAGCTGGGAATGAAGGAGAGAAGGCAAGGGTAGGGCCTGGAAGCAAGGCTTCTCTCCTGTCCCGCAGTTCATTCGGTGGGAGAAACTTGAGGTGGAATGAAAACACTGAAGGGATTGGCTGTAAGGGAGCCCAGTGGTCACTGCCCTTCCGGCCCATAGGAGTAGAGATCAGCACTCCTGGGAGCCATGGACTTCTTCCTCTCAATGCGGGCCCTGGGGCGGCAGCCAGCAGTGGTAGAAAAGAGCTCTTAACCACGACGTTGGGATTTAGGGAAGTCAGGGAACTAGGATTACCCTAGTTTTCGGGGTAAGTAAGGAAGCTTGAAGAGCCTGTTCTGGAAGAAAAGCCCAGAAATAGGCTAGGTGTCTTTAGAGGTGAGGGAGAAGCAGACTTTTGCCCAGAGATGGCATGGTGGAGCCAGCCCCCTCCAGGCTGGCTGCACCCCTGTGGCCTGGGCTGTTGTGGCTTTACCAGCCGAGCCACTTTCTCCCATCCCCATGTTCTCAGTGATTTCCCAAGGCATTTCTGGTGTCCTTTGGGAGTGGAATCACGTGGGTTTTGAAAGGAACTGCGGTGAAAAATAGACCCTGACCTGAGGGCAGGGGCCGATGGGGAGGCCACTGAGCCCTCAGGAGTGTCTGAAAGCTCAGAGGATTCTGGTCTGGGCTCTGTGGGGGAAGCCCCATAAGGGAGCACCTCCTGGTCTTTGGTCAGCTTGACAGAGTGAGAGGCCCAGGGAAAGTACCTGGGGCTTCCAGAATATACCAAATTCAGAAGCCCGCATTCACCCCTGACTGTGCTTGGAGCAATCCTGAAAGTGCACTCCCAAGAGCTTGTTCCAGCCCATTCCTTTATTCTGGAAATAATTCTTGGTATTGAAAGGAAAACTGGGACAAAGGGAGCTTGAGGAAAACGAAAACAAACAAGAAACTGGAGATGTGCTATTTGGCCTTAACCCAAACAGATACGCTGTTTGGCCTTAACCCATGTGGAAATTTGTAAACTTTGTCAGGATTTCCCTGTGCATGGTGGTGAAATCATGTAGGGAAAAAAAAATTCACCGTGTAATCTCTTTAGAAGTCACAAAAGAAAAAGAAGGTTATCTTGCTCCCAAAAAGCTGTAAAAATAAGTAAAGTGTGGCCGGGCGCGGTGGCTCAAGCCTGTAATCCCAGCACTTTGGGAGGCCGAGGCGGGCGGATCACGAGGTCAGGAGATCGAGACCATCCTGGCTAACACGGTGAAACCCCGTCTCTACTAAAAATACAAAAAAATTAGCCGGGCGTGTTGGCGGGCGCCTGTAGTCCCAGCTACTCGGGAGGCTGAGGCAGGAGAATGGCGTGAACCCGGGAGGCGGAGCTTGCAGTGAGCCGAGATGCGCCACTGCACTCCAGCCTGGGGGACAGAGCAAGACTCCGTCTCAAAAAAATAAATAAATAAATAAAATAAAATAAAATAAAAAATAAGTAAAGTGGCTGTATAGGCCTAGTCTTCTCAGGACAGTGTCCGGGTTGAGAGCCCGTCTCCTGAAGCGCACTCTGGGGAAAATCCCTTCCTGCCCTCCTGCAGGTCCTTAGAGTCCCAGACCCAGACAGTCACTTTCCCAACAGAGTGCCGTCAACTCAGCACACACTCCTCTCTTGAGCACAGAGCCCCAGAGGGAGAAGAACAAATGTGTTGAAAAGAATCTTATTAAGATATAGTTAATTTAAAATGTAGTGTATTGAGGAGAATGGAGGTGTCCCAGGTGAGGGCTAAGCCAGGCAGGATTTCTGGGGAAGGCATTGCCAAAATCACCACCTGAGCTCAACACTGGGTGCTTCTGGCCCCTCCAAAGTTGAGGTGCCAGCCATGGGAAGTGCAGTCCCCTGCCTTGGCCCAGGTTCAAAGCACCAAGTAGCCACAACTCAGAATGCCTGCACATTCCCCTCCTAGCCTTATATCTTCTCTTTGGTTTCCTCCCACGACAGTTTGACTTTGGGGACACCATGGTCCACCAGGCCATCCACACCATCGAGTACTGCCTGGGCTGCATCTCCAACACTGCCTCCTACTTGCGGCTCTGGGCCCTTAGCCTCGCTCATGCGCGTGAGTACCTCTCTCCGGGCTCCAGAACTCTAGTTTGCCCCTCTGTGGGCGCACTCTCAGTTGGGGGGCTTAAGTCGAATGGAAATTACATGAAGGTTCTGGAATTATTCAGGTTCCTGAACCCAAGGAGAATGAGTACAGACAGGAGGCTCGGCACTTGTGCCAGGTTAGCTCTGCATGGTGGTCCCACTAAGGCAGTGGGAGGCCAGGATCCAGGGAACCCTAGAGCGGGGGGGATGGCAGAGCAAAATTCATGGCCTACAGCTGCCTCTTGCCAAACTGCACTGGATTTTGTGTCTCCCATTCCCCAGAGCTGTCTGAGGTGCTTTGGACCATGGTGATCCACATCGGCCTGAGTGTGAAGAGCTTGGCGGGAGGTTTGGTGCTGTTCTTCTTCTTCACTGCCTTTGCCACCCTGACCGTGGCCATCCTCCTGATCATGGAGGGCCTCTCGGCCTTTCTCCACGCACTGCGCTTACACTGGTGAGGGGCAGTGGGGCAGGGCGGGCATGGGGGTGGATGTGTCCTCAGCTGCGGTGAGAGGGCAGCTTTTCTCCCACACACAGCCCTGCAGCTTTGTGCAGGAAAGATGAGCTGGCCCTGCACTAGCTTCACCTCAGGACACCCCAGCACTGGCTTTGCCACTGGGTTTCAGAAAATGGTCATAGAAAAGCACAGCTCAGCCTTCCCTAGACTCTGGGGAGAGGTCCCTGGTGAGTGGTGTCAGATCCCACTCCCTGCCTTTAGCTGTCCCCAGTGCTCCTGATTTTGGCTCAGAGGGGCTGCTGGGGTCTTAGGGTTCCTGGTTTTCTCTCTGATGTGTAACTCTTCTGTCTTCAGAACAGTGGAAGCAGTTCTGGAATGGATATTAAGTGCAGGAAAGGCTAGAGCACACTGCACCCCAGCTTTGTCCTCTTTGTTCTGTCATTGTGCCAGGGGTCTTTGAGTTGGACCCCTGGCAGCTCCATTGTGGGCCAGAGGGATTCCTGGCTCTATAGGGTGGAGGTCTGTACACTCACGCAGCTTCTTCAGATGGACAGGTTTGGGGTGGTTCTGTTTGTTTTCTTTAATGAAGCTTGTGACTCTTAATGGCTCTGTGTGGAGAGAGCATGAGTTCAGCCTCTGGGACTGGGAGAGCAGGGGTGTGATCTGGGCTGTGACCACCTCAAACCAGCATTGCCAGATTTAGCACATAAAAGTACAGTGTGGCTGGGCGTGGTGGCTCACGCCTGTAATCCTAGCACTTTGGGAGGCTGAGGCAGGTGAATCACCTGAGGTCAGGAATTCGAGACCAGCCTGGCCAACATGGTAAAACCCCGTCTCTACTAAAAATACAAAAATTAGCCAGGTGTGGTGGCACGTGCCTGTAATCCCAGCTACTCGGGAGGCTGAGGCAGGAAAGAATCTCTTAAACCCAGGAGGCAGGGGTTGCGGTGAGCTGAGATTGTGTCACAGCACTCCAGCCTGGGCAACAGAGCAAGACTGTCTCAAAAAAAAAAAGTGGGGGGTGGTGGTTGGGGGCCAGGTGCGGTGGTTCACTCCTGTAATCCCAGCACTTTGGGAGGCCGAGGCGGGTGGATCACCTGAGGTCGGGAATTCGAGACCAGTCTGACCAACATGGAGAAACCCTGTTTCTACTAAAAATACAAAAAAATTAGCCAGGCATGGTGGTGCATGCCTGGAATCTCAGCTACTTGGGAGGCTGAGGCAGGAGAATCGCTTGAACCCAGGAAGCAGAGGTTACATTGAGCCAAGATCGCGCCATTGCACTCCAGCCTGGGCAACAAGAGCGAAACTCAGTCTCAAAAAAAAATAAAAATAAAAAAATAAAAATACAGGGTGTATTTCACATAAACAACAAATAATGTTTTTAGTGTGAGTATTTCCCAAACGTGCATGGGATATGCTTATACTAAAAACTGGGGCAGTCTGTATTTTCCGTGGCTGTTCCACCTCAGACTCCACTTCTTTGGGTCTCTATTTCCTCCTTTATGTTGTGATTCTCTTTTTGGGGGTCTCAAAACCCCAATGTCTCTGGAAGTTCTGGCCCCTCTCCCCAGAGGAGCACTCACACACTCCTCCTGTTTTACAAGCATAGGGGTCTGACTCACTGGTGTGCCTTAGAGGCCCCTGGATGGGATGCTCTGTAGTGTTCATGATCTCAAGGCCAGAAGAGGACTATGAATGTCTCTCTTCGTTCTCAAAACCTGAAGAAAATTCAGCATCTGAACCTGAGAAACTCCTTCCCCACTCCCCTTTATCTTTGATTTTTCTCATGGCTCGGTGACCCCTGAGCCTCCTCAAAGATTCAGCTGTGGGTTTTTCTGAATGATAGGCAGAGTGAGGCATGGAAGGGCAAGACGTGGCTAGGGTGCACTCTTCTTCAAAAGCCCTGCTGCGTCAGTAGACGTGGCTTCCTCTGGCCTGGCTCTCTCCCTCCTGGCCTCCCTCCTCCCCACCCAGCTCATCTGGCTGGCCCCCCTGTTCTAAGCTTATCAGCTGACACCCCAAGCACACTTCCTCAGCCCTCCTCAGTGCATGAGAACCTCTGAGGACTCACTTTTTCTTGCCCCTTGGCCTCCTTTCTTTTCTTTTCACTCCTGTCCCTTGAGCCCTGGGTTTGAGGGAACAGTGACCACCTCACCTTGATTCCAGCCCACATAGGTAGCCAGTCATCTCCTCCCTGGGCAGGGCGGAAGCAAGGCATTGTTGCAGAGCAAGGTCACCTGGGCTTGAGCCTCGTTTTGTTGCCAGAAGATTGCTTCCTCCTCAGGCTCACCTGTGACTTCCCTGTGTCTTTCCATGTCCCCCTGAACTGAAGTGATGAGTGGCAGGACAGCAGGCTTCCGAATCGGGCGACCTGGGTTGGAATTCCAGCTCTGTCACACCAGGCAGGGGACCTGAGCAGAACATTCACTGCCACGGTTACTGTGAGCAAGCAGGAAGTAATGCACACACCAAGTGCTGCCACAGCAAAAGCAGGTGCCCTAGGATGGGTCGTGGCTGCTCTGCTTAAAAATGGGATGCCCTTACTGGGTGCGGTGGCTCACACCTATAATCCCAGCATTTTGGGAGGCCAAGGCAGGTGGATCACCTGAGGTCAGGAGTTCGAGACCAGCCTGGACAACATGGTGAAACCCCATCTCTACTAAAAATGCAAACATTAGCTGGGCGTGGTGGTGGGCGCCTGTAACCCCAGCTGCTCAGGAGGCTGAGGCAGGAGAATCGCCTGAACCCAGGAGATGGAGGTTGCAGTGAGCCGAGATCGCACCACTGCACTCCAGCCTGGGCAACAGACCGAGACTCCATCCCAAAAAACAAAACAAAACAAAACAAAAAAACTGGGATGCCCTAGAGAGAGGGTGTCTGCCTGGGGTCCCCCATAAAGAAACTGCTTTTAGCCTGTCTAGAGTGAGAGGAGACCCCAAAGGAGGCAGAGGATACCATCAGAATGCCCTCAGGTGCTGTTTGCAAGGAACAGCCTCCCCGTATATGTCGTATTTATTTTGGCAATAGGAGTATTGGGTAGGAGAGGAAAAAGCAGTGCAAACCTCCTTTGTGCAAGTTTCAGAATCTCGTCTTTGGAGGGCTGTCCCTGTGACACGAGTGGGGCGCCTCCCCCACCACTAAAACAGGAGTGAATGAAATTGGTGCTTGTGCGCCCCCTCCTGTCAAAATGCGGCTGTGCATCCAGAATGCCTGGATCTTCCCTGTGGCCCAGGACTGCAGGAGGCGGCGTTCTGAGCTGTGGCCCTCTTACGAGGGGTGGAGCCTCTGGGGCTGCTGAACCAGCTGTAGGGATGGTGCTGCTGTTCTTCCTGGCATCCAGCCTAGGCATCTTCATACCTCCCACTTTATCCCTGCTGTTTCCTGATTCAAGGGCTGCCCCATTATACAAGTTCTGGTCTCTTCAGTGGGGACAATAAGAAAAACATTTGATTTGATAACATATAAACCACTAGTGTGAGATTCATGCAGCATCATAGGAAGGGGGGGTGATGTGTTTGAAAACAGTGAGCAGGTTAATGTATTAATCTGCTAATTCTGTCTCCTGAGTTTTCTCTCTCTCTTTTCCTCCCTCCTGCCACATGAAGTATGCTTAGCTTCTTACCTACCATAATTAGACATCTTTTCTTCCTCAGAGAAGGCATGAGACAGGGATTTGATTGTAGTTATCACTGTAAACATCAAGCTGATTTTTATGCAGAACTGTTGCCCCAGGGCCTACCTTCCAAGGAACCTGGTCTCTCCTTACCTAGCGAATTCCACATACACATAGATGTACACCCACTTGTACACTCACAGATTGGGTGGTGATTAAAGGGACAGAATCGGGGACCAGCTTCTTGTTAGGAATGCAGTGTTGCCACGGCATGACAGCATGGAGCAGTTGAGGGAATGGCTGCCCAGGAGAACTCAGAACTCTTGAAATGTAGTTCCAGGCTGCCATCATTGCCCTGATATTCAGGCCATCAGACGATGTGCGTTCTAGGCCCTGAACTGCACAGAGAGTGGCAGAATGGGCTACATAAACAGCTCAGCCCAGAATTGTCTTTCCAGACTGCCTGCCGTCAGTCACAACCCCCACCAGGAAAGGGAAGTGGCCCCAAGACTCCTTCCTCCTTCCTACTTCACTCACTCGAGGAAACAAGAGTTCCTGTTACGTGGTACGAATGATATATTTTGGCCCCAGTTAATCCCTCTGAGTCACCAGGTGGCCTTTGCCAAGTGCTGGAGCTGGAAGAGATGATAGAGACACTCATCTGGCTTCCTGAAGCTCTCCTCACAGCTGTTGAATTCTAGAGGTGCATTTCAGTGGCTTGGGGCATGGCGAGACCTTGGAGGCTCCCTGAGCAGATCAGTGGAGAGGCCCAAAAAGAAGGAAGAACCTAGGATGGCAGATGGGGAACTTCATGTTTGTACTTTCTCAGGAAGTACACATTTCCCCAGTTCAGCGGGAGAGAGTGGGGAGACTAGCAGGGAAATTGCTTTCCAGCTTTGTGCTGCGTGGTTGGGGTGAGGGTGGCCAAGGAAGAAGGTGAAATCAGGCTGACCTCAAGATAGACCCAAGATGTCCCAGTTCTGGCCGCTCTTAAGTCTCTAAAGCAGCAGCTGGTGGGAGGGGCAGTATCGGGCAGTATGTCAGGGAGGCCACCTCTCTGCTCACACAGTACAATTGATGTGCCCCTTCCAGGCATATATCCCTCTTCCTCCTTGCTGGGCCCCATGGATAGATAAGGTGACGGGAGGGGTGCCAAGAAAAGGGCGGTGCCCCCACAGGCATCTGAAAACAAAGCTGCTGCTCCATTTGCCCAGTTTGAAGATTAGAATGGTTTTGTGATTAGCCAGGAGGGGGTGGGGGTCAGAGTTCTGGACACCTCACTGGATTTGGGGGTCAGCATACCCCACCAAGGCTGACATTCACTCCTAGGTAATGGCCTGGGACCCTCAGGTGACTTGTCTACTCTCTGGCTATATATTGTTGAATGAAAAGGGGACACGTAAATCTCTTTTCAGCTGTTCTGAAAGAACCCTTGCCACATGGGAACACAGTCTATTCAACATGAAGAATTCAAACCTAACACAAGTGGGTGAGAAACAGGAACCCACCGCTAGGCCCCGCCGCATTCCCTCAGAGGTGGTCTCAGTAGCTGGAACTTGGAGAAGTAGTTTTGGTGGGGTGTCGGGATGTGGGTGAATCCAGGTCCTGGTTTGGATTGTTCTGACAGGAACCCTCAGCTAACGTCAGTTGGAAGCTCTGTGTCCTCCCCCTCCTGAGTCCTGTTTTTCCTGGAGGACCTTGGCCCACCCCTGTGGAATGTGGGGATGTGGGGAAGAAAGCTGACTGCTTTTACTCCCACTCAGAAAATTCTGTTGTGCTCTTCTCCAAGGGGGTGCTCCTCAGCCTGCACCCCAGTGAAGGGGCCCCTGAGGAACTCCCAATGCCACTAGCAAACAGTCTGTAACCTTTGGGCCCCAGCCACCTCCCAGCCCCTGTTCTCTTTAACTCCTGCCTTCTTGGCTTAGAGGGAGGAATCTCCATTTGTAAAAGCTGAGTGAGGGAACTAGAGGGTTCCTGAAGCTTTAAAGCTCCTCAAAGCCCTCACTCTGCACGTGGCCTGTCACCTGGAGCCTGCCCCAGCCCCCACCCCTGCCTGTTCTTACAGGGGCTCCGGTGCCTCCAGGGTCACACAGCACCATGTGGAAACTATTCCTCAGGGCAGCTCTCGTTGGCCTTTTCATCCTCTGAATCATGCATTTTTCTGCCCTTATTTGGTGTGGTTTGGTTGCTGGGCAGCTGTCCAGGGTGAGTTTGCGGGAGGAAGCACAGCCAAGCAGCCTCGCTCTGCTTATGGGACAGTCTTCCTCCCGCCTTCCCTGAGAGTGAAAGAGCCCCGCAGAGACCATCAGGCGTGGATGCTGAACTGCTGGGAAGGGAGCTCAGGCTTTTTCCTTTTAGTCCCCAAGAGAATTCTTTCTCAGATGTTTTTGTGGTTGGAGATTATTTTTGCCATTGCTTTGAGAAGACTTCCCCTCCTAACTCCCCCTCTTTCCTTGGAATTTCCTTCCTTAAATGGAAAGCCTTCAACATTCACTCCAAGCTCGCCCTTCTAGCTCCCCCCAGGAAAAATAACAAGCAAACAGAGGTGCTTGCCCAGGGTCCCTGGAGGGGCTTCCCTTAGAGTTGGGCTGTGTGATCCCCTGCCAGGAGGGGGCGTTGGGGGCCACTTGCTCATTAACAATGTTAGGCTCAAGCTAACTGAACTTTTTTTGCACATGCCTCTCTACAGAGAGTTGTGCATAAACACACTGCTCGGCAGGACAGAGCAAGATTGGGAACTGAGGGCAAATCCCTTCCTCCATACGTCAAACTGTTGCTGAGGCGAGTCCCAGGCCTTAAAAGTGGGATCTCTGCACTCTGGGCTTTCTCCAGCTCCCCCAGGGAAGGGAGGCTCGGGACGAGGTGGGTACGGGGCATCTTTCTGGCCCAACTGTGAAGTCCCAGAAAGTTTCACAAAGTTTCTATTGAATGACAGCTTTCTTCTCTTTCTCCAGGGTTGAGTTCCAGAATAAATTCTACAGCGGGACCGGTTTCAAGTTCTTACCCTTCTCCTTCGAGCATATTCGGGAAGGGAAGTTTGAAGAGTGAGTCCCTGTGAGGGCCGTGTGCCCCATGCTGCCCTCCCGCCTCCCCCCACAGTGATCAGCTATGCTTCTCTGCCCGTTGGTTGTGATCTGTGGGCACCAGTTCATTCGTGTTACCCCGTCTGTGAGTCATTTAGACAGAATAGTCCTCCGTGGGTCTCCCACCACCCCTAGCTTTGTGTGTAGTGTAGTGATTTTCTGGCTGTCACTCATACCCACTGGGCACCAGCCTTGCCCTCTTAGCCTCCATCCATCCAGACAGCCCTTCCCACCTCCTAGTGGTGAGCCAGTCTGCATTCCCACGCCATCCCAAAGCCCTTTCATCTTCCCCGTGCATTGTAGATGGAAGGAGCACCCATGCCATTCACATCTAGACTTTGAGTTCCCTGCATCTGCCACCGTAGTTTCTAGCAGGAGTAGTGGGGGGAGCAATACAGGTTCTCCCCTAGAAGGGGACACTGGTAACACGTCCCACTCTTGGATTAGCAGGGGTGGGTCCAGAAAGATGATATTTGCGTCTTTTGCCCACCCCCCACTCGTGCTTGTTAATCAGGCATTCAGCTGGACCCAACTAGGCCATCATGAGTGGCTTCTCCCTGTCACTCCCAGGGATCATAGGATATCTACACCGCCTTTCTGACCCCACCTTGCACTCCCATCCTCTCCTCTCTCCCCATTCATGCCCTACACTACATAGCACAGCCGGGAGTGCTTGGAACAGAGGTCTTGGCTGCTCCGCAGTGCACAGGGCTTCCCTTTCCCGGGGTGGCTTCTTCCTAGGCCTTGCATGGGCCCTGCCCACAAGCACACCCTCGGGCCGAGGGTACAGACTGATACTTTTCCCTGGTGGAGACCCTGAGATCTTCCCCACCCCCAATCATGATGTCTTCAATGTGGGACTGGGGTCCTCTTGGTTCTGCCTACAGCCTGCCTGGCTCTGCCCCCAGTGCCCCCTCCTCACCACACTGGCCCCAGGTCTCAGGAGGGGTGTCCTGGGCAGGGAAGGTGAGTGTCACTGATGGTTTGCTGTTTGGAAGCCATTGGCAGGGCTGCCGTGCATGTGGCTGTGAGGGCTGCACAGTCCTGCCAAGGGGCTTCCTCCCCGTCACCCCGAACCTTGTAATCATGTGCTGGCGTGGCAGCCCTGGCTAAGTTAATCCCCACCGCTTTCAGTGATAGAAAGAATTCCCTGAGTAGGCCAGGCTGGTGCCCTCCGCCCACCCTGGCTTTTCTGAATGAGCTGCCTGGAGCCTTCATCCCATCTTCCAGGCTGGGCTGGCCTTGGGCAGGGCCACTGTGTGCTGGCCCACTGTGACCTGACCCGACCTTGTGCAGCCCCCTTGCCCTGGTGTCCCGGGTTTTTGTGATGATTTTTGCTCTGTTTCCAGTGGGGTTTGAAGCAGAGTTCAGGGAACCCTGCCCAAGGCCCTCCTGTTCAGACATTCCTATGTTGAATAAAGTATGTTTGACTCCCCCAGAAAGGCTGCCTGTCACTGTGCCCACAGCCCCTGTGTCGCTCCAGGCTCAGCCGTCTTGAGCCCCTCTGGACCCCTGACCTTCGCCTCCCTCCTCCAGCATTGCTGCTTTTCCTTCTGTCAAAGGCCACAGCTTCAGTAGGCCTGGCTGGGCAGTTGGTTTGGGAAATTCTCACCTTGTCCCAAGTTTCCCAGGCGCCTTCCCACTCAAAGGATCCAAGTCAGCTCTGCAGACACTACCTGTGGGAAGAGGGGACTGGGCGGCCCATCTTCGTCTCCCCTTCACTCATTGCACATCCAGACAGCATGGGGGCAGAGGGGCACCGGGTATCTCCCCACCCGCCTCTCCCTCTTCTCCAAGTGTGCCCTCCAGGGCCCAGTGGCCTGGCTATGTTGAGCCCTGATACCCCTGGCCTTAGTGTAAGTGGAGGCTCCACACAGGTTCCTCAGGGCAGCTGGGGAATGTGAGGTGCTGGGATTGGCAGGCGGCAGGGCGGAGAGCAGGCAGACCGTCCAGGGTGGCAGGCTGGGCAGGAGGCCCCCTCCCCACTGCCTAGTGAGGCACTGCATTCTCGGTGCCCTCCCTCCTCACTCCTCCCTCCAGGGGCCTCCAGGGCAGGGGCTGCACAGGAATATGACCTGGGCAGGCTGACCACCATTGCCCCCAGACAGGTGAAGGGGCCACAACCCCTTGTTCATTCCATGTTCCAGCCTAGCCTAAAGCCCTTCCTCCTCCCTAACAGTGCCACCTGTCCCTGGAGTTGGCCCTGAGGGGCCCACCCCACCCAGCTCCTCAAAGATAAGGTCCCGAGTGGAAACTCTGGTCATTGAGCTCTTAGCTTCTGCTCAGTGGGAAGGGAAGACCTCATAAGAATAGATATTTGGAATCACTGGATTCGAATTGAGAGTCCAGGAATAAATCCTATCATTTATGGTCACTTGATTTTTGATAAAGCAGTCAAGATAATTCAATGAGGAAAGATCTCCCTTTTTCAACAAATGACACTGGTACAATGGGGTTTCCACATGCAGAGAAACAAATTTGGGCCACTATCTGGATGCAAAAATTAACTCAAAGTGGATTCCAGACCTAAAATGTAAATGAAAACTATAAAACTCTTAGGGGAAACCATAGGAGTACATCTTCCTAACCTTGAGTTAGCCAGTGATTTCTAGATATGACACTCAAAGCACAAGTGATAAAAAATTTAAAAAAACACATAGATAAGTTAGGCTTCAGCAAAATTAAAAGCTTTTGTGCTTCGCCGGGCACGGTGGCTCACACCTGTAATCCCAGCACTTTGGGAGGCCAAGGCAGGGGGATCACCTGAGGTCAGGAGTTGGAGACCAGCCTGGCCAACATGGAGAAACCCTGTCTCTACTAAAAATACAAACAATTAGCCGAGTGTGGTGGCACATGCCTGTAATTGCAGCAACTTGGGAGGCTGAGGCAGGAGAATCACTTGAACCCGGGAGGCAGAGGTTGCAGTGAACCGAGGTCATGCCACTGTACTCCAGCCTGGGCGACAAGAGTGAAACTCCATCTCAAAAGAAAAAAAAAGCGTTTGTGCTTCAAAGATCAGAATCTAGAAACTGAAAAGACAACCCTCATAGAAGAAAATATTTGTAGATCATATATCTGATAAGGGACTTGTATCTAGAATATCTAAGTAACTCTTACACCCAATAATAAAAACAACTCAGTTTTTTTAAATGGGCAAAGGGTTTGAATAGGCATTTCTCCAAGTAAGCAATATGAATGGCCAATAAAGCCATGAAAAGATGATCAACACCATTAGTCATTACAGAAATGCAAATGAAAACCACAATGAGATACCACATCACACCCACTAAAAAGGCAATAAGAAAATTACAAGTGTTGAGCCGGGCGAGGTGGCTCACACCTGTAATCCCAGCACTTTGGGAGGCCGAGGCGGGTGGATCACGAGGTCAGGAGATCGAGACCATCCTGGCTAACACGGTGAAACCCCGTCTCTACTAAAAATACAAAAAATTAGCTGGCCGTGGTGGCGGGTGCCTATAGTCCCAGCTACTCGGGAGGCTGAGGCAGGAGAATGGCGTGAACCTGGGAGGAGGAGCTTGCAGTGAGCCAAGATTGTGCCACTGCACTCCAGCCTGGGCGACAGAGCAAGACTCCATCTCAAAAAAAATAAAGAAAAAAAATTACAAGTGTTGGCAAGGAGAAATTGGAACCCCAATTCACTGCTGGTGGGAATGTAAAATGGTACAGCTGCTTTGGAAAGCAGTCTGGCAGTTCCTCAAAATATTAAACAGAATTGGCTGGGCACAGTGGCTTATGCCTGTAATCCCAGCACTTTGGGAAGCCGAGGCGGGTGGATCATGAGGTCAGGAGTTCAAGGCCAGCCTGGCCAAGATGGTGAAACCCCGTCTCTACTAAAAATATGAAAATTAGCCGGGCGCAGTGGCAGGTTCCTGTAATCCCAGCTAGTCAGGAGGCTGAGGCAGGAGAATCTCTTGAACCCTGGCGGCAGAGGTTGCAGTGAGCTGAAATCGCACCACTGCACTTCAGCCTGGGTGACAGAGTGAGACTCTGTCTCAAAAAAAAATATTAAACAGAATTAACCTAAGACCCAGCAATTCCACTTTCTTATCTACCCCAAGAAAAATGAAATCATACCCACAAAAACTTGCACACAAATGTTCATGGCAGCATTATTCATAATAGCCTCAAAATGGAAACAGCCCAATGTCCACCAGCTGATAAATGGATCAATAAAAGGTGGGATGGGCATGATGGATATTATTCTACAATTAACAAGAATGAGGTACTGATACATGCTACATCATGAATGGACCTCAAAAACCAGCCACAGAAGACCAACAATTTATGATTCCGTGTATCTGGAATGTCTAGAATAGACAAACCCATAGACACAGATTTGGTGGATACCAGGAGCTGGGTGCCGGATGGAGCTGGGTGCCAGATGGAGCTGGGTGCCAGATGGGGCTGGGGAGAGAGTTACAGTGGGGAGTGACTCCTAAGGAGTATGGAGTTTCTTTTTGAATGATGAAAATGTAAAGTTAGGCTGCTGATGGCTGCACAATTATGTGAATATACTAAAACCCATTGAATTGTACACTTTACATTGGTAAATTTTTTTTTGAAATGGAGTCTTGCTCTGTTGCCCAGGCTGGAGTACAGTGGCACAATCTTGGCTCACTGCAACCTCCGCCTCCCGGGTTCAAAGGATTCTCCCACCTGAGCCTCCTGAGTAGCCGGGATTACAGGCACGCACCACCACACCCGGCTAATTTTTTTTTTTTTTCCTGAGATGGAGTTTCACTTTTGTTGCCCAGGCTGGAGTGCAATGGCACGATCTTCACTCACTGCAACCTCCGCCTCCTCAAGTTCAAGCGATTCTCCTGCCTCAGCCTCCTGAGTAGCTGGGATTATTGGCATGCGGCACCACACCCTAATTTTTGTATTTTTAGTAGAGACAGGGTTTGGCCATGTTGCCCAGGCTGGTCTCGAACTCCTGACCTCACGTGATCTGCCCGCCTCGGCCTTCCAAAGTGCTGGGATTACAGGCGTGAGCCACCACGCCCAGCCTTACATTAGTAAATTTTATGGCATATAATCTGAATAAAGTGGGAGTGGCCTAGGACTTCCTTGGGAAGAAATTCCTCCCATGTCTCTCTGATGAACTGGGAGGAAGCAGGGCCACTGAGTCCTTGGCTAGACTGAGTTCTCAGAATCTTGTGGCCTTGGGCTGCTTCCAGCTAAAGATGGGCTGACCAAGACTGAGCTGTGGAGTGTGCAGGAAGTCCCAGAGCCCTGTGGTAGGGGGTGGGGAACAGGATGGCTGCATCCATTTGTTCCTGGGGTTTTTTTTGTTTGTTTTTGTTTTGTTTTGTTTTGTTTGAGACGGAGTTTTGCTCTTGTTGCCCAGGCTGGAGTCCAACAGTGCGATCTTGGCTGACTGCAACCTCTGCCTTCCAGGTTCAAGCGATTCTCTTGCCTCAGCCTCCCAAGTTGCTGGGACTACAGGTGCCTGCCACCACGCCTGGCTAATTTCTTGTATTTTTAGTAGAGATGGGATTTCACCATATTGGCCAGGCTGGTCTGTAACTCCTGACCTCAAGTGATTCACCCACCTCAGCCTCCCAAGTGCTGGGATTACAGGCGTGAGCCACCACACCTGGCCATTTGCTTCTGTTTTTTTTTTTTTTTTTTTTGAGATGGAGTCTTGCTCTGCCACCCAGGCTGGAGGGCAGTGGTGCAATCTCGGCTCACTGCAAGCTCTGCCTCCCGGGTTCATGCCATTCTCCTGCCTCAGCCTCCCGAGTAGCTGGGACTACAGGCGCCCGCTACCACGCCTAGCTAATTTTTTGTATTTTTAGTAGAGACGGGGTTTCACCATGGTCTCGATCTCCTGACCTCGTGATCCACCCGCCTCGGCCTCCCAAAGTGCTGGGATTACAAGCGTGAGCCACCGCGCCCAGCTGCTTCTGTTTTTTTTGTTTGTCTGTTTTTTGTTTTTTTGAGACAGAGTCTCGCTCTGACACCCAGGCTGGAGTGCAGTGGCGCAATATCGGCTCACTGCAAGCTCCGCCTCCTAGGTTCATGCCATTCTCCTGCCTCAGCTTCCCGAATAGCTGGGACTACAGGCGCCCGCCACCACGCCCGGCTAATTTTTTGTATTTTTAGTAGAGACGGGGTTTCACCATGTTGGCCAGGATGGTCTCGATCTCCTGACCTCGTGATCTGCCCGCCTTGGCCTCCCAAAGTGCTGGGATTACAGGCATGAGCCACTGCGCCCAGCCGCTCCTGTTTTTAAGAGATGTGCCCTTTACCCTGATCCCCCTCTTGTGGAACCCCAGGACCCCAGACATCTGTCTGATGAATCTGTGCCCCGGTCCAGGAAATGCCCCTCATCTTGAGGTCCTAGAACCAGTGTGGGAGAGGGTGGCCTTGGCATCCTTGGCCTGGGGAGTCCCAAGCTTTGTAGAGATAGGGGACAAGTCTATCACCACCTTCACTGGATGGGACTGTACTTCTTTCTGCCCCAGGCACCTTGGGTAGAGGGGGCATTGGACCTCAAAGCCAGCTGGCAACCTCAGCATTTCAGATCAAAGTGACCTGCCTCCTCAAGCCTCAGCCTACCCAAGGCATGTCCTAGGTGTGGGCTGCTCTCTGGTGGCCAGATCGGGAAGGACTCATTCATCCTTTGGCAGGGTGGGCTGGGATCTGAGCTGGGCTGTGTGATAGGCAGGCAACTGGATTAGACGGGCAGAGGCGAAGCAATCCTGGAGTATTCTGGAGCGCATGAGCAGATGGGCTGGAGAGCACGCAGAGAGCCCAGCCAACTTGCTTCACACACACTACTGGAAAAGTAATGAGTTGTGTCACAACTCAGGCTGGGCAGTGGCTCATGCCTATAATACCAGCACTTTGGGAGGCCGAGGCGGGTGGATCACCTGAGTTCAGGAGTTCAAGACCAGCCTGGCGAAACTCCGTCTCTACTAAAAATACAAAAATTAGCCAGCCAATGCATGACAGTAGTCCCAGCTACTGTCATTAGCTGACGGAAGGCTGAGACAGGAGATGGCGCCACTGTACTCCAGCCATGGGGAACAGAGCCAGACTCCATCTCACAAAAAAAAGACGATCAAACAGTACTAAAGGCCCTGTTACCAAATAAATAAATAAATAAATAAAGGCTTTCACTCAACAGTGTGAATCTCCCCCTCCCTCCCACAACCACTGTTTACAGAGCCTTAAAAAAAAAAGCAAACAGATGATAATGTGTTACCTTGCTCCGTAGCTCTGTTGCCTGGCCTGGAGTGCTGTGGTGCCATTTGGGCTCACTGCAGCCTCAACCTCCCAGGCTCAAGCGATCCTCCCCTCTCAATCTCCCTAGTAGCCGAAGACCACAGGTGCATGCCACCATGCCAAGCTAATCTTTGTTTTTTTTTTTTTTTGAGACGGAGTCTTTCTCTGTCCCCCAGGCTGGAGTGCAGTGGCGCGATCTCGGCTCACCACAACCTCCACCTCCTGGGTTCACGCCATTCTCCTGCCTCAGCCTCCCAAGTAGCTGGGACCACAGGCGCCCGCCAACACGCCCGGCTAATTTTTTTTGTATTTTTTAGTAGAGACGGGGTTTCACTGTGTTAGCCAGGATGGTCTCGATCTCCTGACCTCGTGATCCACCCGCCTCGGCCTCCCAAAGTGCTGGGATTACAGGCTTGAGCCACCGCGCCCGGCTAATCTTTGTATTTTTTTGTAGAGAAGGGGTTTTGCCATGTTGCCTAAGCTGGTCTTGGACTCCTAGACTCAAGTGATCCGCCTGCTCAACCTCCTAGGATCGGGGCCACCGCAATGGGCTAGACTTTTTTTTTTTTTTTTTAAGTCAGGGTCTTGCTTTGTTGCTGCCGAGACCAGCTCGGTCGGAGAGGCCCTAACCCAGCGGCGCTAGAGGAATTAAAGACCCACACACAGAAATATAGAGGTGTGAAGTGGGAAATCAGGGGTCTCACAGCCTTCAGAGCTGAGAGCCCCAAACAGAGATTTACCCACATATTTAATAACAGCAAGCCAGTCATTAGCATTGTTTCTATAGATATTAAATTAACTAAAAGTATCCCTTATGAGAAACTAAGGGATGGGCCGAGTTAAAGGAATAGGTTGGGCTAGTTAACTGCAGCAGGAGCATGTCCTTAAGGCACAGATTGTTCATGCTATTGTTTGTGGCTTAAGAATGCCTTTAAGCGGTTTTCCACCCTGGGCAGGCCAGGTGTTCCTTGCCCTCATTCCGGTAAACCCACAACCTTCCAGCGTGGACATTATGTCCATCATGAACATGTCACAGTGCTGCAGAGATTTTGTTTATGGCCACTTTTGGGGCCAGTTTATGGCCAGATTTTGGGGGGCTTGTTCCCAACAGTTGCCTTGCTTGGAGTGCAGTGGTGTGATCATGGCTCACTGCAGCCTCAAACCCCTGGGCTCAAGCCATCCTCCCACCTCAGCCTACTGAGGAGCTAGCTGGGACCACAAACACAGGCCTCTGTGCCCAGATGATTTTTGTAGAGACAGAGTTTTTCCATGTTACCCAGGCTGGTCTCGAACTCCTGGACTCAAGTGTTCCACCTGCCTCAGCCTCCCTAAGTGCTGTGACTACAGGTGTGAGCCACCACATCTAGCACACCTAGTGCAGTCCTTCTAGAGAGTCGGCCACTCCCAGCCCTGGAGCAGCCTTACTTAAGCCTCCCCGATCAGATAGGCAGCCTGACAAGTTGCATTTCCTGGGGAAGAGCAGCAAGAACCCTGCTCTGGGAGTCAGGACTTCCTGATTCTAGCCCGGAGGTGCTTTCCTTACTAGTTATTGATCTTGCCCAACTCACTTCCTGTCTCTGGCTCTGTCTCCCAATCTGTAAAATTGTTACTGGAAAGGGGTCCCAATCCAGACCCAAAGAAAGGTGAGGAGAGCAAAAATCACCCCCCCAAGACAAAAAGTTCTTATCTGAGCAATTTAGATAAACAGCAATCCCAGCACTTTGGGAGGCCGAGGCGGGTGGATCACTAGGTCAGGAGATCGAGACCATCCTGGCTAACATGGTGAAACCTCGTCTCTACTAAAAATACAAAAAATTAGCTGGGCATGGTGGCAGGCTCCTGTAGTCCCAGCTACTTGGGAGGCTGAGGCAGGAGAATGGCGTGAACCCGGGAGGCGGAGCTTGCAGTGAGCAGAGATCGAACCACTGCACTCCAGCCTGGGTGACAGAGCAAAACTCCATCTCAAAAAGAAAAAAAAAAGAGCAATCCAAAGAGCAAAGACCACCTGTTGACCATCAAACAGGCCATCTGGAGGCAAAACTCCTTGCCTGGGGAATTTAGAAGTAATCAAGGCCAGGCGTAGTGGCTCACACACACCTGTAATCCCAGCACTTTGGGAGGCCAAGGCAGGTGGATCACTTGAGGTCAACAGTTAAGAGACCAGCCTGGCCAACATGATGAAACACCCTCCCTACAAAAATTAGCCAGGCATGATGGTGCACGCCTGTAATCCCAGCTACTCAGGAGACTAAGACAGGAGAATTGCTTGAACCAGCAGGCAGAGGTTGCAGTGAGCTGAGATCAGGCCACTGCACTGCAGCTTGGGTGACAGAGGGAGACTCTGTCTCAAAAGAAAAACAAACAAAAAAAACTTCCCTAGTATTTAAAGTCGGCATCTGATTCCAAGCCTTTTTCAACTTTTATAAGTAATTAAAATGTCTATACATTCTTTTTTTTTTAAATATACAACAAACACTTATTTCTCACACTTCTGGAAGCTAGGAAGTCCAAGATCAAGGTGCTTATAGATTCAGTGTCTGGTGAGGGCTCACTTCCTGCTTAATAAGCTGTGCCTTCTCACTGTGGTTTCACATGGTAGAAGGGGGTAGGGCTTTCTCTCTGGCCTCCCTTACAAAGGCACCAATCCCATTCCTGAGGGCTCTGCCCTCACAACCTAAAATTTCTGTACATTCTATGTCATGCTGAAGCTCATTTTACAACCCTAAGCTCTCACCTTAAGGTGCATACATGCCCCTAAGGAAAATCCACCACAGCGCACTCAGTCCTCCCGCGGAGGCACCTGCCGCACTCTGCTGCAGTGTTCTTCCTTTCTAATAAACTTTCCTTTTCCAAACCTATGCTGTTGTCAGTAAGTTCTTTCTTTTTTGAGACCCCTCCCCCCACCCCAAGACATGCCAGTAGTCCCCGCTAGTTGGGATGCTGAGACAGGAGATGGCGCCACTGCACTCCAGCCTGGGCAACAGAGCGAGACTCCATCTCAAAAAAAAAAAAAAAAAGGATCAAACAGTATTAAAGACCCTATTATAAAAATCTTTCACTCACAGTGTCCCTGAATCTCCCCCTCCCTCCCACAACCACTGTTTACAGAACCTTAAATAAACAAACAGACGATAATGTGTTACCCTGCTCAGTCCCTGGCCTGGAGTGCTGTGGTGCCATCTGGACTCACTGCAGCCTCAACCTCCTAGACTCAAGTGAGCCTACCCTCTCAACCTCCCGAGTAGCTGGGACCACAGGTGCATGCCACCATGCTGGGCTAATGTTTGTATTTTTTGTAGAGAAGGGGTTTTGCCAAGTTGCCCAGGCTGGTCTTGGACTCCTAGACTCAAGTTATCCACCTGCCTCAACCTCCTAGGATCAGGGGCTACTGCAATGGGCCAGACATTTTTTTTTTTTGAGTCAGGGTCTGGCTCTGTTGCCTGGCCTGGAGTGCAGTGGTGTGATCATGTCTCACTGCAGCCTCAAACCCCTGGGTTCAAGCCATCCTCCTGTCTCAGCCTCCTGAGGAGCTAGCTGGGACCACAAACACAGGCCACTGTGCCCAGATGATTTTTGTAGAGACAGGGTTTCTCCATGTTACCCAGGCTGGTCTCGAACTCCTGGACTTAAGCGCTCCACCTGTCTCAGCCTCCTTAAGTGCTGTGACTACAGGTGTAGCCACCACATCTAGCACACCTAGTGCAGTCCTTCTAGAGAGTCGGCCATTCCCAGCCCCGGAGCAACCTTACTCAAGCCCTCCCTGATCAGATAGGCAGCCTGACAAGTTGCACTGCCTGGGGAAGAGCAGCAAGAACCCTGCTCTGGGAGTCAGAAGTTCCCGGTTCTAGCCCGGAGCTGCTTTCCTTACTGGTTATTGATCTTGCCCAAGTCATTTCCTGTCTCTGGCTCTGTTTCCCAATCTGTAAAATTATTACTGGAAAGGGGTACCAATCTAGACCCTAAGAAAGGTGAGAGAGCGAACAGGCCCCGGAGACAAAAAGTTCTTATCTGAGCAATTTAGATAAGGAGCAATCTAAGGAGCAAAGAGCACCTGTTGACCATCAAACAGGCCATCTGGAGGCAAAACTTGTCTGGAGAATTTAGAAGTAATCCCAGCACTTTGGAAGGCTGAGGTAGATGGATCACTTAAGGTCAAGGGTTCGCGGGAGCGGCAGCGGCGGCCGGGCACGGCAGCGGCGGCAGCGGGGGCAGCGGCGGCAGCAGGAGACGCAGTGGCGGCCCCAGCAGCAGCAAAACTGACTCGTGGAGAGGCGCCGCCGCCGCCGCCGGCCTGGTGTCGCGCTCCGAGGCTCGGGGGGGAGTCGTCGCAGCCGCCTCCACCGCTACCGCAGCCGCCTCCACCGCTACCGCAGCCGCCGCCGCCCAGGTGACTGAAGAGAGCGGCACCTCCTCGCTCCCGCCGCCGCCGGACTTCAATGCCCAGTCCCCAGCTCGCCAGCGTTTTTCGTTGGAATATACGTTGCACATTTATGGCGATTCTGAATGTGAGAGCAGATTTCTGCCAGGCTCAGCACAGCGTTTTCGCTGACAAGTGAGCTTGGAGGTTCTATGTGGCATAATTAACATTGCCTTGAAGACTCCTAGACACCGAGACTGGCCTCAGAAATAGTTGGCTATTTATTTATTTATTTATTTATTTTGAGACGGCGTCTCGCTCTGTCGCCCAGGCTGGAGTGCAGTGGTGCGATCTCAGCTCACTGCAACCTCCGCCTCCCGGGTTCACGCCATTCTCCTGCCTCAGCCTCCTGAGCAGCTGGGACCACAGGCGCCCGCCACTACGCCCGGCTAATTTTTTGTATTTTTAGTAGAGACGGGGTTTCATCGTGTTAGCCAGGATGGTCTCCGTCTCCTGACCTCGTTATCCACCCTCCTTGGCCTCCCAAAGTGCTGGGATTACAGGCATAAACCACCGCACCCCGGCGGCTTTTTTTTTCTTTTCTTTTTTTCTTTCTTTTTTTTTTTTTTTTGAGACAGAGTTTCCCTCTGTCACCCAGGCTGGAGTGCAGTGGCACAATCTCGGCTCACTGCAAGCTCTGCCTCCCGGGTTCAGGCCATTCTCCTGCCTCAGCCTCCGGAGTCGCTGGGACTACAGACGCCCGCCACTGCGGCCGGCTAATTTTTTGTGTTTTTAGTAGAGACGGGGTTTCACCGTGTTAGCCAGGATGGTCTCGATTTCCTGACCTCGTGATCCACCCTCCTCGGCCTCCCAAAGTGCTGGGATTACAGGCGTGAGCCACCGGGCCGGCCGGCTTTTTTTTTTTTTTGAAAGCATATGTTAATGACTCCAGTAAAATTAAGAATCAAGTAAACAAGTGGAAAGTGACCTACACTTTTAACTTGTCTCACTAGTGCCTAAATGTAATAAAGGCTGCTTCAGTTTTGTATGTAGTTGAGTTTTTTGGAGTCCGAAGGTATCTATCTGCAGAAATTGAGGCCCAAATTGAATTTGGATTCAAGTGGATTCTAAATACTTTGCTTATCTTGAAGAGAGAAGCTTCATAAGGAATAAACAAGTTGAATACAGAAAACACTGATTGATAATAGGCATTTTAATGGTCTTTTTAATGTTTTCTGTTGTGAAACATTTCAAGATGTATTGATTTTTTTTCACTTTCCCCATCACACTCACACGCACGCTCACACATTTTATTCGCCATAATTAACCGTCTAGCCCCTGTGGAGATCTCCTATGAGAACATGCGTTTTCTGATAACTCACAACCCTACCAATGCTACTCTCAACAAGTTCACAGAGGAACTTAAGAAGTATGGAGTGACGACTTTGGTTTGAGTTTGTGATGCTACATATGATAAAGCTTCAATTGAAAAAGAAGGAATCCACGTTCTAGATTAGCCATTTGATGATGGAGCTCCATCCCCTAATCAGATAGTAGATGATTGGTTAAACCTGTTAAAAACCAAATTTCATGAAGAGCCAGGTTTCTGTGTTGCAGTGCATTGTGTTGCGGAATTGGGAAGGGCACCTGTGATGGTTGCACTTGCTTTGATTGAATGTGGAATGAAGTACGAAGATGCAGTTCAGTTTATAAGACAAAAAGGAAGGGGAGCGTTAAATTCCAAACAGCTGCTTTACTTAAGATGCGATTACACTTCAGAGATACCAATGGGCATTGCTGTGTTCAGCAGAAAGAAATGTAAATGAAGGCTGACTTGATTGTGGCATTTAGAGGGAACTCTTGGTACCTGGAAATGTGAATCTGGACTCTTACCTGTGTCATCAAAGTAGTGATGGATTCAGTACTCCTCAACCACTCTCCTAATGATCAGAACAAAAGCAAAAAAGAAATCTCTCTATAAAATGAATAAAATGTTTAAGAAAAAAAAAAAGACGGCCGGGCGCGGTGGCTCACGCTTGTAATCCCAGCACTTTGGGAGGCCGAGGCGGGCGGATCACGAGGTCAGGAGATCGAGACCACGGTGAAACCCCGTCTCTACTAAAAAATACAAAAAATTAGCCGGGCGCGGTGGCGGGCGCCTGTAGTCCCAGCTACTCGGAGGCTGAGGCAGGAGAATGGCGTGAACCCGGGAGGCGGAGCTTGCAGTGAGCCGAGATTGCGCCACTGCACTCCAGCCCGGGCGACAGAGCGAGACTCTGTCTCAAAAAAAAAAAAAAAAAAAAAAAAAAAGAGTTCGAGACCAGCCTGGACAACATGGTGAAACCCCATCCCTACAAAGGTTAGCCGGGCTTGGTGGCACGTGCCTGTAATCCCAGCTACTCAGGAGACTGAGACAGGAGAATGGCTTGAACCTGGGTGGCTGAGGTTCCCGTGAGCTGAGATTAAAAAAAAAAAAATACTTCCCTAGTATCTAAAGTTGGCATCTGATTCCAGGCCTCTTTCAACATTTTTTTTTTTTTTTTTTTTGAGATGGAGTCTTGCTCTGTCATCCAGGCTGGAATGCAAATAGCACGATCTTGGCTCACTGCAACTTCCACCTCCAGCGTTCAAGTGATTCTCCTGCCTCAGCTTCCCAAGTAGCTGGGACTACAGGCATGCGCCACCATGCCTGGCTAACTTTTTATTTTTTTTTTTTTTGAGATGGAGTCTTGCTCTGTCCCCCAAGCTGGAGTGCAGTGGCATGATCTCGGCTCACTGCAACCTCCGCCTCCCAGGTTCACGCCATTCTCCTGCCTCAGCCTCCCGAGTAGCTGGGACTACAGGCGCCCGCCAACACGGCCGGCTAATTTTTTGTATTTTTAGTAGAGACGGGGTTTCACCGTGTTAGCCAGGAGGGTCTCGATCTCCTGACCTCGTGATCTACCCGTCTCGTCCTCCCAAAGTGCTGGGATTACAGGTGTGAGCCACCGCGCCCGGCACCTGGCTAGCTTTTGTATTTTTTAGTACAGACGGGCTTTCACTATATGTTGGCCAGGCTGGTCTCAAACCCCTGACTTCAGGTGATCTGCAAGCCTCAGCCTCCCAGAGTGCTGGGATTACAGGCGTAAGCCACCGCTCCTGGCCTAAGGTTGGCTATTTTTATGGTTGTTTTTTGATTATATGATAAACAAGGGGTGGGTTAGTAATGAGTTTTTCAGAAAAGGGGTGGGGATCCCCCCCCTTCGCTGCCCCGGCAACTGAGGGTTCTTCCACTATTTAGACCATATAGGGTAACTTCTGGACGTTGCCATGGCATTTGTAAACTGCCTGGCGCTGCTGGGAGTGTCTTTAGCATGCTAATGCATTATAATTAGCGTATAATGAGCAGTGAGGACGCCCAGAGGTCACCTTCCTGTCTTGGTTTTGGCAGGTTTTGACCAGTTTCTTTTTTTTTTTTTTTTTGAGACGGAGTCTTGCTCTGTCACCCAGGCTGGAGTGCAGTGGCGCGATCTCGGCTCACTGCAACCTCTGCCTCCCAGGTTCATGCCATTCTCCTGCCTCAGCCTCCCGAGCAGCTGGGACTACAGGCGCCCACCACCACGCCCAGCTACTTTTTTGTATTTTTAGAAGAGATGGGGTTTCACCGTGTTGGCCAGGATGGTCTCGATCTCCTGACCTCGTGATCCACCCGCCTCGGCCTCCCAACGTGCTGGGATTACAGGCGTGAGCCGCCGCGCCCGGCCGACCAGTTTCTTTGCTGCATTCTGTTTTATCAGCGGGGTCTTGTGACCTTTTACCTTGTGCTGACCTCCTGTCTCATCCTGTGACGAAGAAGGCCTAACCTCCTGGGAATTCAGCCCAGCAGGTCTCTGCCTCATTTTACCCAGCCCCTGTTCAAGATGGAGTCGCTCTGGTTGGAAACTCCTGACAAAATGATAGCTCCTGTCATGTTGCTGCTGCTGCTGCCAATGGACAGCCTTTAACGTGACCGCCAGCCCTGCTCCACCGCCGGCCTGGGCTCACACGGCCCCATCCCTCCTCGAACCTCCTAGCCTGTTAGTTCCTCAAATCTGCAAGTTCTCTGCCTTCTCAGGGCCTTCAATAAATGCATTTCTTCTGTCTGGAAGGCTCTTCCTTTCCCTCTTCTAGCCAATTCCCATTCATCCCTGAGTTTCAGATTAAAAGTCACTTCTTTTGGAAACCTTACCCTTGCACTACTTCGCAGCATCACAACTATGATGGAAATCCTTATTTACGTTAAGTATCTGGTTTCTAGGTCACCCCCTGACGGGGACGGTAGGGATCGTCTTCTCGTTCATCAGCAGGGCAGTAGCTATGGCAGTGCCTGATACAAAATAAACTCCAAATGTCTATTTATTAGATGGTTGGATGGAAGTTACTTGCGTGTGAAAGCGCGTTTTACCTGAAGGCGCTCTGTGAGGGCCAGCGGGTCCCCTTCGGCCCTGGAGCCGGGGTCACACGCTCCCCACCGCGTGCGGTCACGAGACGCCCCCAAGGGAGTAACCTGGGACCCGGAAGCCGGGACTCCTGGCCCTGAGCCCGGGCTTGGCCTTCGGGTCCACGTGGCCGGAGGCCGGCAGCTGATTGGACGCGGGCCGCCCCGCCCCCTGGCAGTCGCGGGACCCGCAGGGCTGAGGCCATGGAGGCGGTGGCGGTGGCCGCGGCGGTGGGGGTCCTTCTCCTGGCCGGGGCCGGGGGCGCGGCAGGCGACGAGGCCCGGGAGGCGGCGGCCGTGCAGGCGCTCGTGGCCCGGCTGCTGGGGCCAGGCCCCGCGGCCGACTTCTCCGTGTCGGTGGAGCGCGCCCTGGCTGCCAAGCCGGGCTTGGACACCTACAGCCTGGGCGGCGGCGGCGCGGCGCGCGTTCGGGTGCGCGGCTCCACGGGCGTGGCGGCCGCTGCGGGGCTGCACCGCTACCTGCGCGACTTCTGCGGCTGCCACGTGGCCTGGTCCGGCTCTCAGCTGCGCCTACCGCGGCCACTGCCCGCCGTGCCAGGGGAGCTGACCGAGGCCACGCCCAACAGGTACCGCCCCGAAGCTTCCCCGCGTCCGCCCGAGGCGCTTACCCCCTCCCTGAGCCGCTGCCACCCAAATCGGGAGGCTGAGCGGGGAGCGCTGGCCGGAAGTCCCAGCTGCGCCGCCTCCAGCAGCTGTGTGGCCTTGAGCCAGCCACTCTACCTTTCAGAGCCTCGGCTGGCCCACCTGAAAAACGGAAAGAAGACGCCTACCGTGCAGTGTTATTGTGAGGATTTGCACGATGATGGGCATAGAATTTGTGGTGCACAATTGGTGATGAGTGAATTTTCTTCCCTTCCTCCCCCACCTTCTCTTTGAACTTGCGGACTGAGGAAGGACGCCCCCATCCCCCCACACAGGCCTGTGTTCCAGCGCCTGCCACACTATGGAGTGATGTGTTCACACAGCTGTCCTCCCCTGCCCATCTGTTAGATTGTGGGGGCAGGGATTCCCCGTTCCAGTAAAACGCCGTGCAGAGGAGGGGCTCTGGCAGGGTGGCATGAAAGTGGAATATGCCACCCAAATACCCGCCAGGCTAGAGGGCCCTGGGGGAGTGCTGGGGACGAGTGCCTCAGAAGCCCAGCCCGGGTACCTGGTCCCATCTCCACCTGGGGTGGCTCCCAGTGTGAAGCAGAAGGGCCGAGCTTGGAGCCCCTCCCTTCTTCTCTAGGTGGGGGATGGGGGATTTGTTCCAGGGCCGTGAACCCTCCAGGGTGGGATGCGCCCCTGCTCATGACACTGCCCGCAGGTACCGCTATTACCAGAATGTGTGCACGCAAAGCTACTCCTTCGTGTGGTGGGACTGGGCCCGCTGGGAGCGAGAGATAGACTGGATGGCGCTGAATGGCATCAACCTGGCACTGGCCTGGAGCGGCCAGGAGGCCATCTGGCAGCGGGTGCGTGCCCACTGTCCCCTCCCCACCCTCCTGCCTATGGCGGGAGCCACCCTAGGTGTTTTCACCCGCCCCCCAGCATGGGCGCAGTGTCTCTCTCCAGAAGTGCTTTCAGCGTGCGCAGTGGCTTGGGCCTCCTAAAAACTGAGGCTTCCGGCCGGGCGCGGTGGCTCACGCCTGTAATCCCAGCACTTTGGGAGGCCGAGGCGGGCGGATCACGAGGTCAGGAGATTGAGACCATCCTAGCCAATATGGTGAAACCCCGTCTCTACTAAAATACAAAAAATTAGCTGGGTGTGGTGGCGCGCCTGTAGTCCTAACTACTTGGGAGCCTGAGGCCAGAGACTTGCTTGAACCCTAGAGGTGGAGGTCGCAGTGAGCCGAGATCGTGCCACTGTACTCCAGCCTGGGCAACAGAGCGAGACTCTGTCTGAAAAAAAACAAAAAACAAAAAACTGAGGCATCCAGTTTGAGGAATGGGGCTCCTTCCCCCATCTCCCCTATGCAGCCAATCACCTGGTCCCTTGGATTCAACTCATAGGCAGCTCTAGATCTGCCTCCCTGGAAGCCTCTGTGCTGCAACGGCTGCTCCAGGCGCTGCTTGAGCTCTTCACACAGCTGCCCTGCCCTTCCATCTGGCACCCTTGCTTCATGAAGCCTTCTAAGGCCTTCCTCTTGGGGGAAAGCTCCTTTGTGCCCCATCTCCTCACCCATGTGACAAAGGCGACACAGTGAACTCACCTACTCACAGGTCTCTGTCCTCTGGGCTGTGGGCTCCTTGATGGCAGGATTCGGATTTTGTCTCAGTAGCCCTAGCGCCCAGCACAAAGAAGCAATGAGTGAATGGTTGTTGAATGAATGAATGAATGAATGAATGGAGATGAATATATTTCTATGTGTGGGCCCTTCTTCCTCAGGTGTACCTGGCCTTGGGCCTGACCCAGGCAGAGATCAATGAGTTCTTTACTGGTCCTGCCTTCCTGGCCTGGGGGCGAATGGGCAACCTGCACACCTGGGATGGCCCCCTGCCCCCCTCCTGGCACATCAAGCAGCTTTACCTGCAGGTAAAAGGATGGAAAAGGGAAGGGGCAGAATCGGTGATAGATGGTCATGGGCCCAGGAAGGGTGGTATTGGGCCGGCCCCGGGGCTCTTAACTGAGGCGGGGACTCTGTGTGTCCGGGGAGATGAGGGCCTCCTCATAGGACAGCAGTGGCCATGCTCACCATCCTTCCTTCTGTTCCTCCAGCACCGGGTCCTGGACCGGATGCGCTCCTTCGGGATGACCCCAGTGCTACCTGCATTCGCGGGGCATGTTCCTGAGGCTGTCACCAGGTGAGGTTCCGCTCACCGCCTCCACTTAGCTCAGAGAATTTTATTCCCTTCTAGAACATGACTTAAAAACTGAAGCTCTGGGCCAGGCGCAGTGGCCACGCCTATAATCCCAGCACTTTGGGAGGCCAAGTTGGGGGATCACCTGAGGTCAGGAGTTCGAGACCAGCCTGGCCAACATGGTGAAACCCTGTCTCTACTAAAAATATAAAAATTAGCTGGGCATGGTGGCACATGCCTGTAATCCCATCTACTTAGGAGGCTGAGACAGGAGAACTGCTTAAACCCGGGAGGCAGACGTTGCAGTGAGTCGAGATCACGTCATTGCACTCCAGCCTGGGTGACAAGAGTGAAACTCTGTCTCAAACAAACAAACAAACAAGCTCTGGACGTAGGCCTGGGTTTGATTTTTGACTCTGCTACTAATTAGCTGTGTGACTTCAGGCAGATGACATGACTGCTCTGTGCCTCAGTTTCCTTACTTGTAAAATGGGATCTCTACCCACTTTGCTGTAGGGTTTGTAATTATCTCTCGATCTATCTGTGACTTTGCACAGAGTGCTAGCAAATGGCAGCCCCTTTGAGTGGCAGCAGGGGTGCTCCAGTGTCCCTTGTTCCTCTGTGCTTCCCAGCCATCCTCTCACATGTGGTTGGGAAAAGTCTTTAAGGCCCACCTGAGACCTCCCCTCCTTCAGGAAGTCTTGCTAGTGCCCCCCATGACCTCCTTTGCACCTGCTAGTGTCTGGCTCTCATACTCTCATAGGACTTAATGCATGCCAGTGGCCTCCCTGCCTGCCTCTTGCCCCCATCACCAGGTGGCAGGAAACCCACTCATTCATTCAATAAACTTGGTCCAGCTGTCTGGGACTGCCAGAACTGGCTGTGCTGGGTCCTGGGAGGCGGCAAGAAAGGTGCCCAAGGGCTTACCACTGATAGGGGAGATATGTTGGCTGAAGGATACAATGTGGGGACAAGGACAGGAATATATGTGGGTTCCGCTCTCCTCTGCCGGGAGAGAGGGGCAGGAAGGGCTCAGGGCAGAGCCCAGCCTTGAAAAATGAGTGTTGCTTGGACGGACGCTGTGGCTAATGCCTGTAATCCTAGCGTTTTGGGAGGCTGAGGCAGGTGGATCACCTGAGGTCAGGAGTTAAAGACCAGCCTGGCCAACATGGCGAAACCCCATCTCTACTAAAAGTACAACAGTTAGCCAGGCGTGGTGGCGGGCTCCTGTAATCCCAGCTACTCAGTAGGCTGAGGCAGGAGAATCTCTTGAAGCCAGGGGCCAGAGACTGCAGTGAGCCGAGATCACACCACTTCACTCCAGCCTGGGTGACAGAAGTGAGACTCCATCTCAAAAAAAAAAAAAAAAAAAGGAAAGAATATTAAACACCTCACGTTCTCACTCATAGTGGGAGTTGAACAATGAGAACGCACGGACAGGGAGGGGAACATCACACACCAGGGCCTTTCGAGGTGTGGGGGTCAATGGGAGGGATAGCATTGGGACAAATACTTAATGCATGCGGGGCTGAAAACCTAGATGACGGGTTGATGGGTGCAGCAAACCACCATGGCACATGTATACCTATGCAACAAACCTGCATGTTCTGCACAGAACTGAACTGAAAGTATAATTAAAAAAAAAAAAAAAGGCTGGGTGCGGTGGCCCACGCCTGTAATCCCAGCACTTTGGGAGGCCGAGACGGGTGGATCACGAGGTCAGCAGATCGAGACCATCCTGGCTAACACAGTGAAACCCCATCTCTACTAAAAATACAAAGAATTAGCCGGGTGTGGTGGTGGGCGTCTGTAGTCCCAGCTACTAGGGAGGCTGAGGCAGGAGAATGGCGTGAACCCGGGACGCAGAGCTTGCAGTGAGCTGAGAATGCGCCACTGCACTCCAGCCTGGGCGACAGAGCGAGACTGTGTCTCAAAAAAAAAAAAAAAGAAAGAAAGGAAAGAAAAAGGAGTGTTGCTTATTTCAGGCCACAGGAAGGGGAGAGATAGTGAAAGTTTTTCAGAGAAGGTGGCCAGGGAAGGAGAAGAAAGGACTCTAGGCAGAGAGCATAGCCTGTACAAAGCCATAGAGGCGAGAGAAACCAGGATGTGCCCCGGGAGCTGTAGAGAAGTTGGCGAGGCTGGTGAACACTATGATGAACACTATGGCGGCTTCCATGAAATGTCTGAGCTTTTGCTCCCCACTAGGGTATTCCCTCGGGTCAATGTCACGAAGATGGGCAGTTGGGGACACTTTAACTGTTCCTACTCCTGCTCCTTCCTTCTGGCTCCAGAAGACCCCATATTCCCCATCATCGGGAGCCTCTTCCTGCGAGAGCTGATCAAAGAGTTTGGCACAGACCACATCTATGGGGCTGACACGTTCAACGAGATGCAGCCACCCTCCTCAGAGCCCTCCTACCTTGCCGCAGCCACCACTGCCGTCTATGAGGCCATGATTGCAGGTACAGTGCCTGGGTGGGGTGGGAGAGCCCCCCAGACCCTCAAAAGGAAGGGAGTAGCAGATGCCAATAGGGGTAGGCAGAGGGACTGGAATAATGCCTCACCATAACACACAGTACTTTATAGTTTACCAAGCACTTGTACACACACGTTGTCTCAGTGAATCCCACTGTGGTTGAGAGGTGAGCTCTGGAAGCTGAGAACCTGGGTCACACCTGGCGCTCCTGTTTCCTGGCCGTGTGACTTATGACTCATGACCTCCTTCCCAGTGTCTCGTTTGCTTTTCCTGTAAACTGGGACTACCTCATAGGTAGAATAACGCCTGGCCTAGAGCGAAGGCCACTAAGAGCTAGCTATGAACAAGGATTTTGTTTCATCTCTGCGTGGTTGCTGAAGTAGGCACTGCAGGCAGGAAGTAAGTGGATGTGCCTAAAGCTGCTAAGTGCGCATCCTGCTACAAAACCGTGAAGGCAGGGCTCCTTCCTGCCACTTAAAGGAGGAGTGGAGGGGAGGGCGCCCAAGTCAGGAATGACTTAGTGGAGAGGCGTCTGTGTTGGCCAGGAAGGGAACAGATCAGCTCAGCCTTTCTTGAGCAGCACTGCTCCAAGTGTGACCCAAAACCAGCAGCAGCAGCAGCCGGAGCTGTGAGATGGCAAATTCTCAGGCCATACCCAAGACCTGAAGCAGAAGCTACATTTTTTTTTTTTTTTTTTTTTTGAGACAGAGTCTCACTCTTGCTCAGGCTGGAGTGCAGTGGCACAATCTCATCTCACTGCAACCTTTGTCTCCTAGGTTCAAGCGATTCTTCTGCCTCAGCCTCCCGAGTAGCTGGGACTACAGGCATGCACCACCACGCCTGGCAATTTTTGTTTGTTTGTTTTGAGACGGAGTCTCACTCTGTTGCCCAGGCTGGAGTGCAGTGGCACGATCTCAGTTCACTGCAACCTCTGCCTCCTGAGTTCAAGCGATTCTCCTGCCTCAGCCTCCTGAGTAGCTGGGATTACAAGTGCCCCCCCACCACACTCAGCTAATTTTTGTATTTTTAGTAGAGACAGGGTTTCACTATGTAGGTCAAGGTGGTCTCGAACTCCTGACCTCAAATGATCCGCCCACTTCAGCCTCCCACAGTGCTGGGATTACAGGTGTGAGCCACCTCGCCTGGCCAATTTTTGTATTTTTAGTAGAAACAGGGTTTCACCATGGTGGCCAGACTGGTCTCAAACTCCTGACCTCAGGTGATCCACCCTCTTCGGCCTTCCAAAGTGCTGGTATTACAGGCGTGATCCACTGCGACTGGCCTTGATTTTGTTTTTGAGACAGAGTCTTAGTCTGTCGCCCAGACTGGAGTGCAGTGGCACAATCTCAGCTCACTGCACCTTCTGCCTCATGGGTTCAAGTGATTCTTGTGCCTCTGCCTCCCGAGTAGCCGGGATTACAGGCGCCTGCCATTACGCTAGGCTAATTTTTGTATTTTTAGTATAGACAGGGTTTCCCCACATTGGCCGGGCTGGTCTGGAACTCCCGGGCTCAAGTGATCCACCCGCTTCAGCCCCTCAGAGTGCTGGGATTATAGGTGTGGGCCACCGCGCCCATTCAGAAACCTCCATGTTTTAAGGAGCCCTCTGGGTAACTGTGATGTTCACCCAAGCTGCTGAACCCTGAGTTTTCAGGGGGACGCGTATGTGCCAAGAGCATCCCGCTGGTGGGGGTCATGGGAAGCCATGACCTGGGATAGACAGAGTCGTCCGTAGAGTGGGGTGAACATTCCCTGGCCCTCTGTCTCATCACTCCTCTTCTCTGTTCCCCCTACCTCCTGTCCACAGTGGATACTGAGGCTGTGTGGCTGCTCCAAGGCTGGCTCTTCCAGCACCAGCCCCAGTTCTGGGGGCCCGCCCAGATAGGGGCTGTGCTGGGGGCTGTGCCCCGTGGCCGCCTCCTGGTTCTGGACCTGTTTGCTGAGAGCCAGCCTGTGTACACCCGCACCGCCTCCTTCCAGGGCCAGCCCTTCATCTGGTGCATGCTGCACAACTTTGGGGGAAACCATGGTCTTTTTGGAGCCCTGGAGGCAGTGAACGGAGGCCCAGAAGCTGCCCGCCTCTTCCCCAACTCCACCATGGTAGGCACGGGCATGGCCCCCGAGGGCATCAGCCAGAACGAAGTGGTCTATTCCCTCATGGCTGAGCTGGGCTGGCGAAAGGACCCAGTGCCAGATTTGGCAGCCTGGGTGACCAGCTTTGCTGCTCAGCGGTATGGGGTCTCCCACCCGGACGCAGGGGCAGCGTGGAGGCTACTGCTCCGGAGTGTGTACAACTGCTCCGGGGAGGCCTGCCGGGGCCACAATCGTAGCCCACTGGTCAGGCGGCCGTCCCTACAGATGAATACCAGCATCTGGTACAACCGATCCGATGTGTTTGAGGCCTGGCGGCTGCTGCTCACATCTGCTCCCTCCCTGGCCGCCAGCCCCGCCTTCCGCTACGACCTGCTGGACCTCACTCGGCAGGCAGTGCAGGAGCTGGTCAGCTTGTACTATGAGGAGGCAAGGAGCGCCTACCTGCGCAAGGAGCTGGCTTCCCTGTTGAGGGCTGGAGGCGTCCTGGCCTATGAGCTGCTGCCGGCACTGGACGAGGCGCTGGCTAGTGACAGCCGCTTCTTGCTGGGCAGCTGGCTGGAGCTGGCCCGAGCAGCGGCGGTGAGTGAGGCCGAGGCCGATTTCTACGAGCAGAACAGCCGCTACCAGCTGACCCTGTGGGGGCCAGAAGGCAACATCCTGGACTATGCCAACAAGCAGCTGGCGGGGTTGGTGGCCAACTACTACACCCCTCGCTGGCGGCTCTTCCTGGAGGCGCTGGCTGACAGTGTGGCCCAGGGCATCCCTTTCCAACAGCACCAGTTTGACAAAAATGTCTTCCAACTGGAGCAGGCCTTCGTCCTCAGCAAGCAGAGGTACCCCAGCCAGCCGCGAGGAGACACTGTGGACCTGGCCAAGAAGATCTTCCTCAAATATTACCCCCGCTGGGTGGCCGGCTCTTGGTGATAGATTCGCCACCACTGGGCCTTGTTTTCCCGCTAATTCCAGGCCGGGGCAGATTCCAGGGCCCAGAGCTGGACAGATATCACAGGATAACCCAGGCCTGGGAGGAGGCCCCATGGCCTGCTGGTGGAGTCTGGCCTGGGGGGATTGGAGGGAAATGACCTGCCGTCCACCACCACCCAAAGTGTGGGATTAAAGTACTGTTTTCTTTCCACTTAAACTGATGAGTCCCCTGGGTCTGTCAGAATGAGAAGGTCACTGCTGCCACGCTTGGGAGGACTCAGGGCTATAGCATGGCCCTGGGGTGGGACCTGTTCTCCCATCCCTTGCCTCACGTCCCTGTTTCTGTTTGTTTGTGACGGAGCCTTGCTCTGTTGCCCAGGCTTGAGTACAATGTCACAGTCTCGGCTCACTGCAACCTCTGCCTCCTGGGTTCAAGCAGTTCTTGTGCCTCAGCCACCCGGGTAGCTGGGACTACAGGCATGCACCACCACACCAGGCTAATTTTTTTTTTTCCAAGCTAGAGTCTTGCTCTGTCACCCAGGTTGGAGTTTAGTGGCACCATCTTGGTTTACTGCAACCTCCGCCTCCCGGGTTCAAGCAGTTCTCCTGCCTCAGTCTACCGGGGCATTAGGACTACAGGCCTATGCCATCACGCCCAGCTAATTTTTGTATTTTTCATAGAGATGAGGTTTCACCATGTTGGCCAGGCTGGTCTTTAACTCCTGACCTCAAGTGATCCACCTGCCTCGGCCTTCCAAAGTGCTGGGATTACAGAAGTGAGCCACCATGCCCGGCCACGTCCCTCTTTTTAATACTAACCCCTGACCTTTGAATGGAGAATGCCCTTCTGTTGCAGGAAAACCTCTTTTCAAACCGTGTTTGTCCTTTGCTGGCATGCCACAGCAACAGTCACCAACACAGAAGACTTCTGTGACCAAATATTTGGAGGATTTTCCCCACACACCAAGCAGCAGACATCAGCTGGTGTCCTCTAATTCAGTTCCAATGTAATCAACCAGAGACAGCATCAGATCCCACAGGGTTAGGGTGCAGACCCATGAGACCACCCCCTCCTTCCCACTGGTTACAAGTCCTTATCCCTGGAACTTCTGACTGACTGGCTTCAAGTTGGAGTTCCCGTGACCCCCTTCCCCTCTTTGGAGTCAACTCATTTGCTACAGCGACCCATGAAACACAGGGAAACCCTTATTATGTTTACTGCATTATTACAGAGGAAAAAATTTTTTTTCTTTCTTTCTTTTTTGAGACAGGGTCTCACTCTGTCATCCAGAATGAGTGCAGTGGCAGGATCTGGCTCCGTCACCCAGGCTGGAGTGCAGTGGCATGATCTCGGCTCACTACAGCCTCCATACCCCCAAACCCCCCGCCTTAGCGCCCCACCCCGCAAGTGGGGCTAATTTTTTTGTAGTTTTTGCAAAGACGGGGTCTCATTCTGTTGCCCTGGCTGGTCTTGAACTCCTGGGCTCCAGCAATCCCCTTGCCTTGGCCTCCCAAAGTGCTGAGATTACAGGCATGAGCCACCGTGCCCAGCCTCAAAGGGTATTTTAAAGAATAGAAATAAACAGCCACATGAAGAGATACAGACGGGGCGGTCTGGAAGGGCCCAGAGCAGGGGCTTCTATCTCCGTAGAGTTGGGGTTACGTCACCCTCTGGGCACATGGATGAGTTCTTCACCTTCTGTCAGCCTCCAGATGTTCAGCTCTCAAGCTTCCAGAACCCTGTCCTTTGGGCCTTTTATGGAGAACTCCATTGGCTGTCCATGGCTGAAGCATGGACAACTGTGATAATGTGATTGGGCAAAAAGGGTCTGATCTAAGCCCAGCAAGGCCAGTCCAGATTCTTTGGGCCTTTGTGCAGCATTCCTTTCTCCAGGGTATGGGGCAAGGACCCACTCTGGAATGAGGATTCTACAACCCACAATCAGATTAGAGTCCTGCCTTGGGCAGCTGAAAAGAGGACAGGAGAAGGTCAGAGAGAGGAGAGGCTGTTTTTTGAGGCCTGAGGCGCCCCAACATGACAACGAAAGACTGTAACCATGGTCGTGTGAGTTATGAGCTAGGAACCCTGGACGAAACCAACACATATACAATCATCTCCCACGTCCCAACGCCTTTACTTTCACAGCCTCTGCAGCAAACTGCGGTCACTATAATCGCTTCTGTGGCCCAGAGGCAAACCCAGGGGAATCTGCCCAGGGGGCCACTCTGTGCCCACATGAGAACCCACACCTGCTTGTAAAGCCTCCCCTCCCTCTGACCAGCAACCAGGACAGTTTGTTGTTCCAAGCAGTGGGCTCACGTCTGTTTTGGCTCAGAACAGGGTGGGGAGAGCGGGCCAGGGACCCGCAGGAAGGCTTATCCTTGAGATTGCGTGGGAGACACAACAAGGGGTGGGGGCCCGCAGGCGGGGCGGGGCGAAGCAGGTGATATCCAGCCCAGAGCCCCAGCCTCTGCCCACAGTCTCACCATGGCCCGCACCGTGGTGCTCATCACCGGCTGTTCCTCGGGCATTGGCCTGCACTTGGCCATACGTCTGGCTTCAGACCCATCCCAGAGCTTCAAAGGTATAGACAGGGAGGGAGAGAAGGGAGGAGCCCTTGGAGGCCAGAGGGAAGTCAGATCTTCCTCGTCTCCCAAAACCTCCAGTGTATGCCACGTTAAGGGACCTGAAAACACAGGGCCGGCTGTGGGAGGCGGCCCGGGCCCTGGCGTGCCCTCCGGGATCCCTGGAGACATTGCAGCTGGATGTAAGGGACTCAAAATCCGTGGCCGCTGCCCGGGAACGCGTGACCGAGGGCCGTGTGGACGTGCTGGGTGAGCCTCCTGGAAACATATGGGCTCCTAGGAGCCTTCTCCGCCCTGCATTGAAACCAACATGTCCCCAGGCCCAGGGAGCACGAGGGGACAGGCCATGCTGAGGGTGATGCTGAGGCGGGCTGGTCGGGCCTCTGTCCCCGCAGTGTGTAACGCAGGCCTGGGCCTGCTGGGGCCGCTGGAGGCGCTGGGGGAGGACGCTGTGGCCTCTGTGCTGGACGTGAACGTGGTGGGGACTGTGCGGGTGCTGCAGGCCTTCCTGCCAGACATGAAGAGGCGTGGTTCGGGACGCGTGTTGGTGACCGGGAGCGTGGGAGGATTGATGGGTGAGTGGTAGGATTGATGGGTGAGTGGTAGGGAGTGGGCTCCGCAGCTCCAGATTCTTTGTGTGCGGAGCTGATCCTGGAAGGCAGGTTCCGCGTGGGGGTAGGGGCGGTCGGGGGGGGTGCCGTCAGCTTGGAGGGGCACCGTCTGCCCGGGGATGACCCCCTGGCCGCTGCGCCTCATGAACCTCGTCTCCCCACCTAAGGGCTGCCCTTCAATGACGTTTACTGCGCCAGCAAGTTCGCGCTCGAAGGCTTATGCGAGAGTCTGGCGGTTCTGCTGCTGCCCTTTGGGGTCCAGTGAGTCAACACCCCCGTTCCCCGAACCTTCTGAACTCTGACCTAGAGACCCCGAGCACCCCGTCCTGCGGGAGCCGCTCTGGGGCGATCTCCCTGGCCCTCCCTGCCCGGCTCACATTAGCTGTGTGCCAGGCTGAGCGCATGGCACGCATTTTGCCACCTGCTGACCTGGCTGCTGAAGTGTTGGTATTGTTATAGGGAAGCTCCAGCCCAGAGAGGTTAGGTGACTGGCCCAAGGTCACACAGCGGCCAGGGACCCCGCCAGATTCGAATCCTAACACCAGTGCTCCCTCGTAGCCTCAAGATGGATTTGGGAGGGCTGCTCCGGCAGGAACCCGCGTTTCAAATGTTCTGGTTATCCCCAGCGCCCTTTCCGTCTCACTTCCCAGCGCAGCGGTGCTGCTCGCGGTCGGAGCCCGGGACGTGGTTGGGGCTGGGACTAGGGTTGGGGCTGGGACTGGGGCCTGGCTCGCGTCTGCCCCCTCCCACTTGTTGCTCTCGGGCCGGCAGCTTGAGCCTGATCGAGTGCGGCCCAGTGCACACCGCCTTCATGGAGAAGGTGTTGGGCAGCCCAGACGAGGTGCTGGACCGCACGGACATCCACACCTTCCACCGCTTCTACCAATACCTCGCCCACAGCAAGCAGGTCTTTCGCGAGGCGGCGCAGAACCCTGAGGAGGTGGCGGAGGTGAGCGCCGGGCTGGACTCCAGGAGCGGGGGCGGTGCGTCCTCCGGCGCGCGGCGGGGCCCACAGCTCTCCTCCCGCCGCCGCAGGTCTTCCTCACCGCTTTGCGCGCCCCGAAGCCGACCCTGCGCTACTTCACCACCGAGCGCTTCCTGCCCCTGCTGCGGATGCGCCTGGACGACCCCAGCGGCTCCAACTACGTCACCGCCATGCACCGGGAAGTGTTCGGCGACTGTCCGGCAAACGCTGAGGCTGGGGCCGGGGCTGGGGGCGGGGCCGGGCCTGGGGCAGGTGCCGAGGCCGGGGCCAGTGGGGTGGGGGACCCTGAGCTCGGCAATCCTCCGGCCGCCCCGCAGTAAAGGCTTTCTCAGCCGCTGTCTCCCGCGCCCTTCTTTGTCCCCTGGGTCTGTGTGGTCCCTGGGGATGAGGCGGCGGTAGCAGCTGTGGGTGGCTAATTAAGATAGATTGCGTTAGCCAGTTTTACCAGCGCAGCTAGGCGCGATGGCTGTCGCCTGTAATGCCAGCGCTTTGGGAGGCGGAGGCAGGAGTATCGCTCAAGCCCCGGAGTTGGAGACCAGCCAGAGCAACATAGTGAGACCCCCCCCCATCTCTACAAAAATAAAGAAAATTTAAAAATCAGCACAGTGGCACCATTCCTTGAGCCCAGGAGTTGGAGGGTGCAGTGAGCATGATGGGGCCACTGCACTCCAGCCTGGGTGACAGAGTGAGACCCTGTCAATTAATCAAATCAACCAACCAACCGAAAAACTCAGAAACCAAGGTCCAGAAAGAAAGAAGCCAGCCCAGGATCACACCTCAAGTCCATATTAAAGCCCAGACACAGTCTCTGGATATCCAAGGGGCATCTGCAGGAGGAGTTAGGTGGGAATTGGCTTGGGGTAGAGTCAGGTTGTGACTTAGACCCCATTAGCCATGAGACCTCAGGCAAGTTCCTTGCTTTCTCTGAGTCTTTCTTTTCTTTCTTTTTTTTTTTTTCTGAGACAGAGTTTTGCTCTTGTTGCCCAGGCTGGAGTGCAATGGGGCAATCTTGGCTCACCACAATCTCCGCTTCCCAGATTCAAGTGATTCTCCTGCCTCAGCCTCCCAAGTAGCTGGGATACCGGCTAATTTTGTATGTTCAGTAGAGACGGGGTTTCTCCATGTTGGTCAGGCTGGTCTCAAACTCTCGACCTTAAGTGATCTGCCCACCTCGGCCTCTCAGATTGCTGGGCATACAGGCCTGAGCCACCGCGTCCAGCCCTCTGAGTCTTTCTTATCTGTAAAATGGGTATAATAATACCTATCTAATGGGTTTTAGTAATGGTGGAGATAATGCCTGAAAGTGCTAGTATAGAGGTTTAATAGCCAGCAAAGACTATTAGAACAAATAGTAATATGACTACTGTCATATTTTGCAAATGTGTAATGAAGAAAGAGGGCTAAGTGAATCAAAGGGAGACAGCCCCACTCACCCTGTTCTGCCCCAGAGGACTGAGAGATCCCCACCATCTGCGAAGCTGCCTCACCAGGAGGTCCAGCTGGGGCTACAGGACTGGCTACTTTGCTACAATGGCCTGTCTTTCCTGAGCCCAGTGGAGGGTCCCGGGGGGCAGGAGTCATTGATAGGGGCCAGTAGGGTTGTAGAGCCACTGTCTGAACTTCTGTGGAGGTCTGGTGCAGGGGAGGTGTGAACAGATAAGAGGCCAGGTGAGGATGCAGCAGAGGAAGGGGGCAGGAGTGCCCCAGGAGGGGGCGGTAAGGAGGCAGGGATTCAGCTGGGTCTGAGAGGGAGGGAAGGCTGAGGGGGATGGCCCTTTGGAGTGGGCAGGGACATGACCACAGAAAGCCTGGGAAGTGGAAGCAGACAGGAGCCTGCTGGAGTTCTTCGAGCTTTGTGTGGGGCACTGGGGGAAGGAGGCAGGCACTCCACCCTGACCTGCCCCTATCTCCGGATGAGGGTCTTCTCTGCCTGTTGGATGATGTGCTGCCCCTGCTCTTGGAGGAAGAGGCCTCCCAGCCACCCCCTCCTGCCAGTCTCCTTGCCCTGCTGACCCAGACAGATCTGCTATCCCTACAGCATCCAGGAAGGCCACACAGGGGCCCAGGTGGCATGGGTTTCTGAGGCTTGGGATCTGCTCTCAGTCCCGCTCTCGCCAACCCCCTTTGCCCCTGTGTGACAGTGTGTGTACATGTGCGTGCATGTGTGTACCTGTGTGGTGTGGCTCACAAGGTCACCCCTGGGGGTGGGATAATAAGAGGTAAAGTGTGACCCCCTCTCTTCCATACGTTCATACTTGTTTTCAGGCTTGTGAATATTCACAGTGTTAATAATCTTCTGCAGTCCCATGACTTCGAATAGCACTTAGATGCCGATGACCCCCCCACCAAAGAAACCCCACTGTCTCCCACAGACTCCAGGTCTGTATCTCCAACTGCCTACTCAATACAACACCTCCACCTGATGCAATGAACTTACTGTCTAAACCCCAATTCCACATTTCCAGTCCTCCTACCGGCTCCTCCCCCAGTCTTCTCTACTTTACTGTATGATAACTCCATTTTTCCCAATAGTGGTTTTAAAAACCCTGGAGTAGTCGTTGACTCCAGTCTCTCTCACCTTTCAACCAACTCAGCAGCAAATACTGACAGCTCTACCTTTGCTCATCAAAGCATATTCCAAAATCACCCTATTCCGGAGTGCACACTGTCATCTCTCCCTTCAATTACAGCAGTAGCCTCCTAACTAGTTTTCTTGATTCCACCCTTGCCCATCAGCAGTAAAATTACCACAGTGCATTTAAAATGATCTTTTAAAAATGACAGGGCCGGGCGTGATGGCTCATGCCTATAATTGCAGCACTTTGTGAGGCTGAGGCGGACGTTATTGCTTGAGGTCAGGAGTTTGAGACCAACCTGGCCAATATGGTGAAACCCTGTGTCTACTAAAAATATAAAAATTAGCCAGGCATGGTGGTGGCTGCCTGTAATCCCAGGTGCTCCGGAGGCTGACAAAGGAGAATTGCTTGAACCAGGGAGGTGGAGGCTGCAGTGAGCCAAGATTGGGACACTGCACTCCAGCCTGGGCAGCAGAGACTTTGTCTCAAAAAAATAAAAATTGGCCAGGTGTGGTGGCTCACGCCTGTAATCCCAGCACTTTGGGAGGCTGAGGCGGGTGGATCACCTGAGGTCAGGAGTTCAAGACCAGCCTGGCCAACAGGGTGAAACCTTGTCTCTACTAAAAACCCAAAAATTAACCAGGTGTGGTGGCACGTGCCTGTAATCCCAGCTACTCAGGCGGCTGAGGCAGGAGAATTGCTTGAACCCGGGAGGCGTATGCTGCAGTGAGGGGAGATTGCGCCATTGTACTCTAGCCTGGGCAACAAGAGTGAAACTCCATCTCAAAATAATAATAATAAAATTTTAAAAAATTAAAATAAAAAAGAGAGCCTGGGCAACAAAGTGTGACCCCGTCTCTACAAAAAAATTAAAAATTAGTTGGATGTGGTTGCACACATCTGTAGTCCCAGCTTCTTGAGAGGCTGACGTGGGAAGACTGTTTGAGCCCAGGAGGTTGAGGCCACAATAAGCTGTGGGCACACCACTGCACTCCAGCCTGGGCAAGAGAGGGAGACCCTGTCTCAAAAAAGAAAGAAAGAGGCCAAGTGTGGTGGCTACGCCTGTAATCCCAGCACTTTGGGAGCCCAAGGCCGGTGAATCACTTGAGATGAGGAGTTCGAGACCAGCCTGGCCAACATGGTGAAACCCTGTCTCTACTAAAAATACAAAAATTAGCTGGGCGTGGTAGTTTGTGCCTGTAATCCCAGCTACTCGGGAGGCTGAGGCAGGAGAATTGCTTGAACCCGGGAGACAGAGGTTGCAGTGAGCTGAGATTTCTCCACTGCACTCCAGCCTGGGTAAAAAAGAGTGAGACTCGGCTGGGTGAGGTGGCTCATGCCTGTAATCCCAGCACTTTGGGAGGCCGAGGCAGGTGGATCACGAGGTCAGGAGATCGAGACCATCTTGGCTAACATGGTGAAACCCCATCTCTACTAAAAACACAAAAAATTAGCCGGGTGTGGTGGCAGGCACCTGTAGTCCCAGCTACTCGGGAGGCTGAGGCAGGAGAATGGTGTGAACCTGGGAGGTGGAGCTTGCAGTAAGCTGAGATCGCGCCACTGCACTCCACCCTGGGCAACAGAGTGAGACTCTGTCTCAATAAATTAAAAAAAAAAAAAAAAAAAAAAGGAAAGAAAAGAAAAAGAAAAAAGGAAGAAAGAAAAAAAAAGTAAAAAAGTCTGTTCCTGTGTTTGTTCCGAACACCTTTTATGGCTTCCCATTGCCGTAAAATCCAAGTGTCTTAGCCCGTTTTGTGCTGGCTAAATCAGAAAACCACAGACTGGATAATTTGTAAAGAATCAAAGTTTAGGCCGGGCGAGGTGGCTCACGCCTGTAATCCCAGCACTTTGGGAGGCCGAGGCGGGTGGATCACCTGAGGTCAGGAGTTCAAGACCAGCCAACCTGGCGAAAGCTAGTCTCTACTAAAATACAAAAATTAGCTGGGCGTGGTGGTGGGTGCCTGTAATCCCAGCTACTCAGGAGGCTGAGGCAGGAGACTCACTTGAACCTGGGAGGCAGAGGTTGCAGTGAGCCGAGATCACGCTGTTGCATTCCAGCCTGGGTGACAGTGAGACTCCGTCTTAAAAAAAAAAAAAAGAACCAAAGTTTATTTTGCTCACAGCTTCACAGTTTTAGGGGCTGGAAAGTGCAAGAACTTCATGCAGTATCTGGCAAAGGGCTGTCCCAGGATGGAAGGGCAGAAGGTGGAAGCAAACGAGAGACAGGAAATTGGGCCAAATGTCATCCATCCATCAGGAGCCACTCCCATGATAACAGTATTAATCTATTCAAGAGGGCAGAGCCCTCATGATCCAATTATCTTTTTTTTTTTCTCCTGCCTCAGCCTCTTGAGAAGCTGGGATTTTAGGCGCATGCCACCACATCTCGCTAATTTTTGTACTTTTAGTAGAGACGGGGTTTCACCACGTTGGTCAGGCTGGTCTCAAACTCCTCATCTCAGGTGATCCACCTACCTCGGCTTCCCAAAGTTCTGAGATTACAGGAGTGAGCCACCTCGCCCAGGTGACCTAATTACCTCTTAAAGGCCCCACTCTGCCCAGTGCAGTGGCTCAGGCCTGTAATCCCAACACTTTGGGAGGCTGAAGTGGGAGGACTGCTTGAGCTCAGGAGTTGGAAACCAGCCCAGGCAACACAGCAAGACCCTGTCTCTATGAAAAAAAAAAATTTTTTTTTTTTTTTAATTTGCCAGGCGTGGTGCACACATCCGTAGTTCCAGCTGCTCAGGAGGCCAAGGCAGAGGACTGCTTGAGCCCAGGCAGTTGAGGCTGCTGTGAGCCATGATCAACCCACTGCACTCCAGCCTGGGGGACAAGAGTGAGACCCTGTCTCAAAGAGAAAAAAAGCCCCATCTTTTAAGACAGTAGCAATTGAATTTTTTTTTTTTTTTTTTTTTTTTAGACGGAGTCTCGCTCTTTCACCCAGGCTGGAGTGCAGTGGCGCGATCTCGGCTCACTGCAGGCTCCGCCCCCCGGGGTTCACGCCATTCTCCTGCCTCAGCCTCCCGCGTAGCTGGGACTACAGGCGCCTGCCACCTCGCCCGGCTAATTTTTGTATTTTTAGTAGAGATGGGGTTTCACCTTGTTAGCCAGGATGGTCTCGATCTCCTGACCTCGTGATCCGCCCGCCTCGGCCTCCCAAAGTGCTGGGATTACAGGCGTGAGCCACTGCGCCCGGCCAGCAATTGAATTTTTTATTTCAATATGAGTTGTGGCAGGGACATTCGAACCATAGCACCAAGGTTCTCCCCAAAGAGACCTTCTTTGATCTCCCCTCCAAGACCTTCTTTGATCTGGCTCCTGCTCCCTTTCTGATCTCATCTCCCACCAATCTCCATCTCCATCACCCAGTTCAGCCCTCCTGCCTCAGGGCCTTTGCACTTGGCCCCCTCTGGGTCACATTCCCTGATCTCTGATCCTATGTCTTCCTTCAGATTTTTGCTGTTTTCCTGAACCACCTTATCTAAAATAGTCTCTCCTCTTCTCCACTACAGCTCCCTTACTCTGCTTTACTTTTCTTCATATCCTTTATCACCAGTAGATATATTATAGATTTGGGTTTTATTTAATTTTTATTTTTTTTTGGAGACGGAGTCTCTCTGTCACCCAGGCTGGAGTGCAGTGGTGTGATCTCAGCTCATTGCAACCTCTGCCTCCCAGGTTCAAGCGATTCTCCTGCCTCAGCCTCCTGAGTAGCTGGAATCACAAGTACCGCCACCACACCCGGCTAATTTTTTGTATTTTTAGTAGAGATGGGGTTTCACTATGTTGGCCAGACTAGTCTTGAACTCCTGACCTCAGGTGATCTGTCTGCCTCAGCTTCCCAAAGTGCTGGGATTACAGGCATGAGCCACTGCGCCTAGCCATGTATTATAGATTTATTTACGGTGGCATGATTCCGGTCTGCAACCCCAAGACACACAGTACTCTATACCCCAGGATGGCAGGGACATTGTTTTGTTCACTGGTCCATCCCTGTGGGAGGCACTAAAATACACATTTACTGAATAAAAGTGACTCTGTATGTGGTGTGTCAGACTGTGTGTCCAGATGTCTTGGGACATTCCCTGGCAGCCTTTGCTGTTTGCGTCTTCAAATCAGACCCTATCTTTAAATCTAACTTATGTCTCCTATGAGAAGCCTGGTCCCTTAACACCTTTGTGGCTCTACAACTTTTCCCTCCTTGACTCTATCTCTTCCTCCAGGTCTTTGCTGTTTTCCTGAATCACCTTATCTAAAATAGCATCTCCTCTTCTCCATTATAAGCCCAGGTTTTGTGGGGCTGGGGGCTTATTTGCTTTTGGAGACCCTCTTCAAGAATACAAAAGATAAACACAAAATTACATATAAAAGTGAGTTTTTTTTTTTTTTTTTTAAGTTCCGGAAAATAAACCATGGCACGTTACTGGAATCTTGGAGATTGGTTTCTCTGCCTTTTGATCTTCATGGACAACTTACCTGAGATGTATTCTAATAGCCACCTGGCTTCCCCTCCACACTCAGCCTTTCGAGCGCCCATTAGCTTCGCAGTAAATCTCCACACTAGGTATCCAGCCCTTGCCTTTTTCTTTTTTCTTTTTTTTTTTTTCCCAGAGCTCACTGCAAGCTCTTCCCCCCGGGTTCACGCCATTCTCCTGCCTCAGCCTCCCGAGTAGCTGGGATTACAGGCGCCTGCCACCATGCCCGGCTAATTTTTTTTTGCATTTTTAGTAGAGACGGGGTTTCACCGTGTTAGCCAGGATGGTCTCGATCTCTTGACCTCGTGATCCGCCCGCCTCGGCCTCCCAAAGTGCTGGGATTACAGGCGTGAGCCACCGCGCCCGGCCGGGAGTTTCGCTCTTGTTGCCCAGGCTGGAGTGCAATGGCACAATCTCGGCTCATCGCGACCTCTGCCCACGGGTTCAGGCGATTCTCCTGCCTCAGCCTTCTGAGTAGCTGGGATTACAGCCATGCGCCACCACACCCGTCTAATTTTGTATTTTTAGCAGATACGAGGTTTCTCCATGTTGGTCAGGTTGGTCTCGAACTCGCGACCTCAGATGATGATGATCTGCCCGCCTCGGCATCCCAAAGTGCTGGGATTACAGGCGTGAGCCACCGCGCCCAATCAGCCTTTGCCTTTTTCTCCTGTCCACAGAGACCCCGCAAACAAGCGCATCAGAGGATCTGGGTGGTGCGAGAGCCTCCTACAGCAGCCAGGTACACACAAGGCCTCAGTTTTTCCATCTGTGAAATGGGTACGTGGACAGACCTGTCCAGTAGCCTCCCACGTCAGGATCCTCGGACTGAGATGGTACTAGGAGGGCTAATACAGCGCAGCCCTGTGATCCCCACCTCCGTCCCTGGAATGAAGGAAATCTGGTTAGTTCTGGCTTTGCCGATGCCTCTTGGGTGGCCTGGCTGAAACTAATCTCTCCTCATTAGGCCAGAAGGGAATCTGTGAAATGGGCTTTGAAACCTGCCTTGCCTCTCTCCGCCCGGTCCCAGCGGGGGTCCGATCCGGACCAAGGCTTCACCCACTCCCAGAGCCTTCGGGATCAGCCCCGCCCCATTAGCAGGACGCAGCACTTGCCACTGGAAATCTCGCGAGAATCCTGCGCTGAAGCGAAGTCGAGACGTTTGATCTTCCTCCGTTTCCGTAGTTCCGAGTTGCGGTTTCTCCGTTAGTGCTTCCGGGTTGCCCCCAGGGAAGCCTCCGCGGTGGTGCAAGTGGACCCAAGCCTTGAGGTTTCAGTGAGTAGGGGACCGACGTGAGCTTGAGCGTCCCCCTTTAGCCACCTTCTTCGATTCCTTGAAGACCCTGGTGCAGCTTAGCAAGAGGGCCCAGGATTTTTGGATCCCCAGCCCTTTGACAAGGGTTCCTGTCCAGTTCCCCCTTCCCAGGATTTCGACTCAGTTCAGCGAAGTCACCGCCCCGTCTGAGAAATGAGGACACCAAGGCTTAGAACACAGCCCTGAGGCGCCGTCTACCAGGCCCCGTCCCCTCCCCCGGCTCCTGTCGATCAGCACTGAAACCCCGTCCCTGCTCCAGGTCTCCTTCTCTGGGGTCCAAGTCCCGGTACAGGCCTCTGCCTCGGCCGCAGGCCCTTCAGTCACCGTCGCCTCGTCGCCCTGACTGTCCGCAGGCCTGGGCAGCATGGCCGTATTCCGGTCGGGTCTCCTGGTGCTGACGACGCCGCTGGCCTCCCTGGCCCCTCGTCTGGCCCCCATCCTGACCTCGGCGGCCCGGCTGGTGAATCACACACTCTATGTACACCTGCAGCCGGGCATGAGCCTGGAGGGCCCGGCTCAGCCCCAGTCCAGCCCCGTGCAGGCCACGTTTGAGGTTCTTGATTTCATCACGCACCTCTATGCTGGCGCCGACGTCCACAGGCACCTGGATGTCAGAATCCTACTAACCAATATCCGAACCAAGAGCACCTTTCTCCCTCCCCTGCCCACCTCAGTCCAGAATCTCGCCCACCCGCCAGAAGTCGTGTTGACAGACTTCCAGACCCTGGATGGAAGCCAGTACAACCCAGTCAAACAGCAGCTAGTGCGTTACGCCACCAGCTGTTACAGCTGTTGCCCGCGACTGGCCTCGGTGCTGCTATACCCCGATTATGGGATAGGAGAAGTGCCCGTGGAGCCCCTGGATGTCCCCTTACCCTCCACGATCAGGCCAGCTTCCCCCGTGGCCAGGTCTCCAAAGCAGCCGGTGCGTGGCTACTACCGTGGCGCTGTCGGTGGCACGTTTGACCGCCTGCACAACGCCCACAAGGTGTTGCTCAGTGTCGCGTGCATCCTGGCCCAGGAGCAGCTTGTGGTGGGAGTAGCAGACAAAGATCTGTTGAAGAGTGAGTGAGAGGGACCCTGGACTAGGGCGGAGGATCCCCAAATCTCCCCACCCCCGACCTTAATGTCGAGATCAAGGAAGGGTAGGGCCATTCATTACTTCCCACCCTTCCCAAATGTCACAGTGGTTGACACTCAGTTGGTGCTAAGGACATTTTGTCAAATGAACAGCTTTCTCGGCATGTGGTCCAGTCACCACTCAATCAGAATACCCCAAATGTGAAGCAAGGGGATCTGCACTTTAGCAAGTTTTCCAGGTGATACACCCTAATGAGACACTGGGAATGAATGGGTGAGTGAGCTGCAGGTAGCAGTGCCACAGACAGGAGGAGGAAACTCAAGCATGGCATGGATCTTGGAATTTTCCATCTGCCTCTGATGCCCTCTGGCACTGCTCGTTCTCTGGAGTGGTTTCCTGGTGGCTTATTCTCTGGACACATGCCAGCCCTTGGAGTGACTATCGTGCTTGCCTGTTTCTTCACCTTCATGCTCCCCTCACCATCACCATAGGCCTTACCAGTTGAACCCTTTCTGCCACCCCCCTCTGGGGATACTGTACTTAGGGACACTTTTTCCCAAACTGGCCCATACTCTCCTCCCCAATAAAAAGCTCTCACTGTTCTTCTGGACTCTTTCCCCAGGCAAGTTGCTCCCTGAGCTGCTCCAACCTTATACAGAACGTGTGGAACATCTGAGTGAGTTCCTGGTGGACATCAAGCCCTCCTTGACTTTTGATGTCATCCCCCTGCTGGACCCCTATGGGCCTGCTGGCTCTGACCCCTCCCTGGAGTTCCTGGTGGTCAGCGAGGAGACCTATCGTGGGGGGATGGCCGTCAACCGCTTCCGCCTTGAGAATGTAACCCCTGAGGGAGACTGGCAGAGGGAGTGGATGGGGGACGGGGAAGGCCATTTTGAGGGGGCTGTTGGAAGTACCATGGCCCCAGAGAAGAGAAGTAGGGGCTCAGCGTGGTGGGAAGAAGCAAAGAGGAACTGGTGCTCAGTTTGCCCGCTGAGTTGGAGGAGGAGCCTGGGTAGGAAGGGGAGGATAGGGGGGCAGGTTGGATATTAGGGTCTTCCTCTCACTCCGTCCTTCCCTCTTTTCACCCTTTCCTCTTTACCCCAGGACCTGGAGGAGCTTGCCTTGTACCAGATCCAGCTGCTGAAGGACCTCAGACATACAGAGAATGAAGAGGACAAAGTCAGCTCCTCCAGCTTCCGCCAGCGAATGTTGGGAAACCTGCTTCGGCCTCCATATGTAAGCTCCTCTCCCTCCTTCCCTCCTGCTTGGGTGTCCTGGCAATGCTGGAGAGTAGAAGCTGACGGGCTCAGCCCCAGGCATGAGGCTGAGGGCCCCAGTAACTGTGGGTTCCCTTTCACCTACCCCCAGGAAAGGCCAGAGCTCCCCACGTGTCTCTATGTAATTGGGCTGACTGGCATCAGTGGCTCTGGGAAGAGCTCAATAGCTCAGCGACTGAAGGGCCTGGGGGCGTTTGTCATTGACAGTGACCACCTGGGTCATCGGGCCTATGCCCCAGGTGGCCCTGCCTACCAGCCTGTGGTGGAGGCCTTTGGAACAGGTAATAATTGGGGAAGGCTGAAAGTGGCCTGGAGTTAGGAGCTAGCCAGGCCTCTGTGCTCAGTTGTCTGTCTCTGTTGTCCAGATATTCTCCATAAAGATGGCATCATCAACAGGAAGGTCCTAGGCAGCCGGGTGTTTGGGAATAAGGTAAACAATAGCTTCCTAAGGGCTCCTAAGCCGCTACTGGACCCAGGGGTCAGGGTCCGGTGGACCTCTCTGGTCTGGCCCAGAATGCCAATTCCATTGATCTGTTCCCAGCACCACCTTGCTCGGGCTGACTGCTGCTTCTAGAGAAGGTAACCGCTGCCCTCTGTTCCTCTCCCCAGAAGCAGCTGAAGATACTCACGGACATTATGTGGCCAATTATCGCAAAGCTGGCCCGAGAGGAGATGGATCGGGCTGTGACTGAGGGTGAGTGGGAGGGAGGATGGGAGCAGCCAAGGGGACAGTTAAGCTGATTCTTCCCCTGGGAGCTTCCCTGCCCCACGTGGGACTGTCTGCTCACCCTGGAACTGTGTTTCGTGCGCTCTGCCTGGGAGAGCGTCGGCACTGTTGGCAGTGATGGGTCTCCCCACAGGAAAGCGTGTGTGCGTGATTGATGCCGCTGTGCTTCTTGAAGCCGGCTGGCAGAACCTGGTCCATGAGGTGTGGACTGTTGTCATCCCTGAGACTGAGGTATCTCGCCCCACACCCCCCCGCCATCCATACTGCAGATCCTATCCTGTGAGCCGGAATTCTTCCTGACAAATGTCTCGTCTGTGCTCAGGCTGTAAGACGCATTGTGGAGAGGGATGGCCTGAGTGAAGCCGCGGCTCAAAGCCGGCTGCAGAGCCAGATGAGCGGGCAGCAGCTTGTGGAACAGAGCCACGTGGTGCTCAGCACCTTGTGGGAGCCGCATATCACCCAGCGCCAGGTTGGTGCCCAGGGCAAGGCCAGGTTGTGGGGAAGGAGTCTCCAGTGGGTACTGCCTGACCCTGCCCCATCTTCCTCCCAACATCCTGGCCTGTCTGAAGGTGGAGAAAGCCTGGGCCCTCCTGCAGAAGCGCATTCCCAAGACTCATCAGGCCCTCGACTGAAAAGTTCTCAGTGGGGCCAGACTGGCCCCTGGAGCTGACAAGCGACCCCGTGGTGAGGAGAAATGGGGGCCTTGATGCTCACCCTGGTTCAGGCCCAGAGGTCCAAGCTATGCTGTGCAGGACATGACCAGGCCTGGTGGACACAGGAAGCCTACCCAACACACTGGTATTTGGCCAACACTGAGGATGTGGTTCATGGAGGAGCAGGCCCCTCCCCACTCTTGCCCATGGGTGACTCTTACCCACAGCTGACTAGGGCCAGCACAAATACTTGAACCTGTAACAGAATTAAAGGTGAATGTTCCCAGGTGTTGCCTGTATGGTGTCTGCTTCCTGCTCCAATGCTCCTAAGTGTCTTTGGGATCCTTAAGCCACAAGTGCAGGGCCCAGGCCTGAGCTGGAAGCCTGGGCAATGCAGTGGTTAAGAGGATGGCCTTTGAGGCTAGCCACAGGTGGGCTTTGGCCCTCCCACTGACCAGCTGTGTGCTTCTGAGTAAGGTGTAGACTTTCTAGATACTGCCGTGTTTTTTTCTTTTTGTTTTGTTTTTAATATGAGAGGCCGCATGACCTAGCTAGCAGGTTCTTTGCAAGGGTTCATTCTCCACATGCATCCTGCCAGACACTGGGTTGGGTGTTGGAAGATCAGCCTTCCACGCGCCAGGCGGGGCCTCTGCCGTCACAGAGCTTGCAGCCTGGTGGGGTCGGACGATGTGGCTGGGGGCTTCTCTGCCCGGCTCCTGACACACCTGCCAGCAGTGCAGGTCCGGTGAGCGCGGGGAGGCCCCCCGCAGGGTAGCGTGGGGAGCCGGCCGGCCGGACAGTGCGCGTGCACACACTACCTGCGGCGGTGTGCTGACAAGCCAATTGAGGGGACTCCATCTTACAAAACGCGCTTCATGTCGCCGCCATTCCAGTGCCTAACCCGGGGAGGGCAGGCACGGCGGTGAGCAGTTCCGAAGGAGGCTGGCGCCAGGCCAAGCTCCGGGCTTTGACGGCTGGAACCGTGGAGAAAAAGTCTTTGGGCTGCGCATGCGCGATGCTCTCGCCCTGCCCCACCTCTCGGTCGCGGATTGGCGGGCGCGGGTCACGTGGGCACACCACCCGCTTGCTCGCCGCAGGGGGCCCGCCCGCTGGCTCGTTTCCGGTCCGGTGGGTACAAGATGACGGAGCCGGGCGCCTCTCCCGAGGACCCTTGGGTCAAGGCAAGCCCCGTGGGCGCGCACGCCGGCGAGGGGAGGGCGGGTCGCGCTCGTGCACGTAGGGGGGCCGGAAGACGAGGGGCTTCCCTCCTGTTCCCAAAGTACCCCACGCTCTCCGGGCCCCGGGGCTGCAGAGAAGACAGCTCTCACCCCGCGTGTGCCAAGGTGGGGAGACAAACGAGGCGTGTGCGCGCGAGTCGGGGGAACGGGGGACTGGGGTGGAGTAGGGGCCGAAAGGATCATACACAGGGGAGGCGCTCGCAGGGCCTAGCCTGTGCCAGTCTCGGGGGACTCATTAAGCTGCCCGCGCACCCCGGGCTGTGTGTGCGCGCGCGCGCAGGGTGACAGACGCGCCTTCCCGGAATGGGGGGCGCGCTGTGCGTGACTGCAGTGGAAGGGGCGCCTCCCCCCAGGGGCGGAGGTCTGACAGGCTCTTCCCGTGCTCTGTGCCGCAGGTGGAGTATGCCTACAGCGACAACAGCCTCGACCCCGGTGAGTAGCTGCCCCATCTTAAGCTCTAGAGGGACACTCCCGCCCAGGCTCTCTAGATTCTTGTGGCGTTGCCAACCACGCCTGAGCACAGTCCACTGTCCCTGAGCAGAGTTCCTGGCTTGAGACAGTAGGAGCTGAAGGACAAGGGCAGAAAACAACTGAGGGTGACACCTAGTTCCCTTTGCTCTGGAACAGGGAAGTGGCGGAACTAGTGGCAGCTGATCACTCACACCCTCATCACGGCCAGATGCCCGTTTGTGAGCCAGGGGGTATCATGCAGCCTATGGAGCAGTGTAGACACTAGGGAGCAGAGCACTTCAGCGTGGTCTGGCAGGAAGTGGGGGACCAAGTATGGTTGGCTTTGGGTTGAAGGGAAGAGGTCAGCATTTAAGAAAGCCATTGTGTGGCCGGGCGCGGTGGCTCACGCCTGTAATCCCAGCACTTGAGGAGGCCGAGGCAGGCGGATCACGAGGTCAGGAGACGGAGACCATCCTGGCTAACACGGTGAAACCCCGTCTCCACTAAAAAACACAAAAAAATTAGCCAGGCGTGGTGGCGGCCGCCTGTAGTCCCAGTTACTCTGGAGGCTGAGGCAGGAGGATGGTGTGAACCTGGGAGGCGGAGCTTGCAGTGAGCCGAGATCGCGCCACTGCACTCCAGCCTGGGTGACAGAGTGAGACTCCGTCTCAAAAAAAATAAATAAATATAAGCCATTGTGTCCTACAGGTGTCTGAGGATCTGGCAGTGTTCCCCACCCCACCCCTTAGTGATTGGGGCCTCTCTTTTCCAGGGCTTTTTGTAGAAAGCACCCGCAAGGGGAGTGTAGTGTCCAGAGCTAATAGCATCGGTTCCACCAGTGCCTCTTCTGTCCCCAACACAGGTAGGCAGTAACCTCCCCCCCACCTCGGGGGGCTCAGATATGTCATAATTGTAGTACCTTTCCTACACAGGGAAGCCCCAGCCATCCACACAGGGGTGCTGGAGCCAAAGTATCAGACACAGGGTCTCACCATCTTTCACCTCATCTGGAACATTAGGTTCTTCTGTCTATCTGCCTTCTCTGGACACCAGGTTCTTCCCAGCTGGGGAAAGGTGGGCTAGTTGGACCCCACTGGGCCCCAAGATGACCTCTCCCTGCCCCCATCTCTGAGCGTAGATGACGAGGACAGTGATTACCACCAAGAGGCCTACAAGGAGTCCTACAAAGACCGGCGGCGGCGCGCACACACTCAGGCTGAGCAGAAGAGGAGGGACGCCATCAAGGTGACCAGGGAGGCCTGCGCCTCAGCCAGTGCAGGAGGGCCCTGCATAGTTCAGCTTCCCTGTGCCCTGACCCTCTCAGACAGTCCCAGGCACCCTAGGGGGTGGGCAGGTAGTATAGTCCCAGGCACAAACACCTCCCTTGCAGCCTTCCCACCCCGTTGAGTTTGTGAGCATAGAACTTGGTGTCATGGAGGAACTTTGTGCCATTTTGCTTTAATCTCTCAGGGTTAAAGAACCCATTTCCCCTGCTGTCTCCACAGAGAGGCTATGATGACCTTCAGACCATCGTCCCCACTTGCCAGCAGCAGGACTTCTCCATTGGCTCCCAAAAGCTCAGCAAAGCCATCGTTCTACAAAAGAGTACGGCTAGGGAAAGCACTGGGGGGCTGGAGCCAAGAGGGGCTGTGAAGAGGCCGGCGCCTCCTACCCACCCATGGCTCGGCCTTGGTGTGGTGATTGCCGTGGGATAGTTGGGGTCTGGGGGAAGGGGAACAGAGTCAGCCTTATCTTCTTGGTTGAGAATACTTCTGTACCTGTCCTCTTTTCTTGCCCCCACCCTAGCCATTGACTACATTCAGTTTTTGCACAAGGAGAAGAAAAAGCAGGAGGAGGAGGTGTCCACGTTACGCAAGGATGTCACGGCCCTAAAGATCATGAAAGTGTAAGAGGGGTGCTGAATGGGGGGAGCCAGAGCTTCTGAGGCAACTTCATTGCACACCCTCCCTTGTTCAAAGGCCACATCAGTTACTACAGTGCAGATAATACTCAGTTCCTGAGCTAGCCAGTAGAAGGACTGTGTATCCCTAACTGTCCTTACACATGGCAGACACTCAGGAAATGCCTGTTGGATTAATGTAAGGAAGGTTGGAGAGAGAGGTCCACCATTCCTGGCCTGGAAGCAGTATCTCCCTGATACTGAACCCCACCCAGAAGCTCTCTGGGGCTGCCATTCCTGGGAGTACACAGGATAGTCCTGTCATTCTTCTTGGGTGGGTGGAGCTGCTGCAGCACCTCAGCCCTGGCCTGCATGCTTTTAGGAACTATGAGCAGATTGTGAAGGCACACCAGGACAACCCCCATGAAGGGGAGGACCAGGTCTCTGACCAGGTCAAGTTCAACGTGTTTCAAGGCATCATGGATTCCCTGTTCCAGTCCTTCAATGCCTCCATCTCAGTGGCCAGCTTCCAGGAGCTGTCAGCCTGTGTCTTCAGCTGGATTGAGGAGCACTGTAAGCCTCAGGTATGGGGCAACAATAGGCACAGGTTCTGCAGTTTTCTCTACCGTCAAGCAAAGTAGCCCAAGCAATCAGCTGTTGGGAAAAGCATGGCAGTTGCTTTTAGATCTTAAGGGCATTTCTACAGCTTTCAGGGCCCTGGTATTTTCCCTTTTCTTTGCTGTCTAACCCACATCTTCATGTTATGGTTTCATTCTGCAAGTGTGATGTGAGCTCAATGTCAAGTCCAGCTCTTGGCTTTTGTCTAGCCCATGTTAGCGCTGCTCCAGTATGGAAGCCCCAGGCATCTGCAGCCGAATTGGAAACGCACTACCTTCAGGCCCACTAAAGTAGTTGCCCCAAAAGCTTTTTAAAAATTTATTTACAATGGAGATGTGCTAATGGTATTGCACTGAGTCTTCTAATTGAAGTCTGGTTGCTTTTTCTGAGGCTTTAAACTTGTGTCTGAGATTTCTTGTTGGTTTCTCAACTTTTTTTTTTTTTTTTTGAGACGGGAGTCTCGTTCTGTCACCCAGGCTGGAGTGCAGTGGCGCGATCTCGGCTCACTGCAACCTCCATCTCCTGGGTTCACGCCATTCTCCTGCCTCAGCCTCCTGAGTAGCTGGGACTACAGGCGTGTGCCACCACACCTGGCCAATTTTTTGTATTTTTTAGTAAGACGGGGTTTCACCGTGTTAGCCAGGATGGTTTTGATCTCCTGACCTTGTGATCCACCGGCCTCAGCCTCCCAAAGTGCTGGGATTACAGGCATAAGCCACCGTGCCCGGCCTCGTTTCCCAACATTTTTATTGTGAAACACATTAAACATATTGCGATGTTGAGAGGAGTTCACAGTGAACACTCGTATACCCACTCCCTAAATTTTACTGAAACATTTTATTGTATTTCCGTCTCTCCATCCTGCTTCAGGAGCACCTCAAATTAAACTGCAGACATCAGTACTTCCTGGGGGCTTTTTTTTTTTTTTTTTTTTTTTTTTGAGACGGAGTCTGTCACCGAGGCTGGAGTGCAGTGGTGTGATCTCAGCTTACTGCAACCTCCACCTCCTGGGTTCAGGCGATTCTCGTACCTCAGCCTCCTGCGTAGCTGGGATTACAGGCATGCGCCACCACACCTAATTTTTGTATTTTTAATAGAGACGGGGTTTCACTATGTTGGCCAGGCTGGTCTTGAAACTCAGGTAATCCACTCGCCTTGGCCTCCCAAAGTGCTGGGATTATCAGCGTTAACCACCACACCTGGCCCCCCGGGGGGCTATTTTTAAAGCACTTTTCTAAAGTACATGGCTGATCTAGGCAGGCATCTTGGAAACTACTCTGCGCTGACCTGGGCATTGTCTATTTCTTCCTCTGCTGCCCTTGCCAGACCCTGCGGGAGATTGTGATTGGCGTCCTGCACCAATTGAAAAACCAGCTTTACTGACCGGTTCTTGGAAACCTGCAGAACAGCCAGCAAGAGGCCCTTGAATCTCTACTTGGCCACTGAACTGCTGGGCCCGGGTGATTGGACTACAACACCTCACGCTGGTCAGCTGGTTTCTACTTGGTGTTTGGTTTTCCCAGCCCCATTTTATCTTCAGCGGAGCTGCAGTGTTTGTTTTGTGAAAGCTTCTGATTAATTTATTATATTGACGATAAAACTCAAACCTACCCAGCCTTCCCCCCACTCCATGGAAGTCCTTGGGATGGGAGTCTGCTCTGGACACCCCAAAGAGCTCCTGCCCTCTCAGCCCTTTCTTCAAGCCTCAGATTTCTGCTCATGATCTACATAGATTTGGAAACTGTTTTCCTCTGTTTTGGTCTCTTGGGCAACATTTGGCCCAAGTTTAGGCATTTTGGCAGTAGCTGTATGGGAGAAAAAGAGTAAGAGGAAATATTCCCACAGCCATGAAGGGTGAAAGGGCACCTTGTGCCTAGACTGGGGCTGCCTGGTCAGTCCCAGGTGAGGCCAAGGGCTTTCTGGCCGTCTCAGGGAGGGGCCACCAGGTTCCTCCCCTCACCCCATATTCCATCACCTTCCTCCTCTGCTCTGGGTGGTAAGGGAAGCCCTCCTGGTTTCCACAGGCTGTGATGCTGCACGGCAGAGGCAGGTATAACACAGCACTACATATTGGAATTTTTTATTTTTCTAAATACCAATGCAGTTTTGCTACGGTTACAATTTTGAAATAGTAACTGGGCCTCAAAATCACCCTTTCTGTCAAGCATATCTTGGCCTCTCCCATGTCTCAGTGTTGCCTGCATTTCTCCCAGGACTTGGGGGGTGGGGTGAAAAGCATACAAAAGATACTCAAAAGGGCTCCTGGGGTATACAAGCCCAGCAGGTCCTGAGTGAAGCTGTGGGCCCTCCAAATGCTCGTTTTATAGAAACCTCTCTCTACCCTAGTTCTCCAAGTTCACTTCTGCCTTCCTCAGGTTTGGTATCTGGCAGGTTTGACTATCCAGAGGAAATTAAATATTTTTATATCAAATTAAATTATAATAAATATTGCCAAATGCTTTCCTTTAGCACTGTTCCAAATCTAAATGTTAACCTCAAGCTGCTGCAATTTAGACAATGAAATGGGCTGGGTCTACCCCCAGCCAGCAGCCCTCATCCTCCACCCAGTGCTCTGGTTTATGCCTGTCTCCTGACTGCTCTGCTTAAAGGTGAAAAGTAGCAGGAACAACAACAAAAGCCAACCAAAAACAAGGTAGCCAGTCCAAGACATCTCACTCTTCTGATATCCTGCAGTCCCCACCAGTCCCGACCGTGGGCCCCTCAGGGGTCTGGGAGTGTGACGTTATAATCTTCATCCGTCTCTATCCCAACCTCCTCCTGTGGGACAGGGAGACAAGTGAATGAGCTGTCACCAGGATAAGACCACAGGGAAGCAAAGAAGGAAGAGAGTACCACTTACAAAGAACTGCTTCTTGCTCTTGGGGTATCCTTCAAGTATTGCATCAGACAGCTCTGTAGCCTGACAAGAAAAACCACTCATTTTCAGATGGGCAGCACTGGGCACTGCCTGTCAGACAGTTTATGATATTGTGTAGCGGTTGATCTGGTGCCTGCCATTTTCAAAAGCACCTCCAGGGCCTGTCTCAGAGTTCCCACACTTACCATCCTCTTCCTCTTCCTCCACTCCTTACAGTACTTCTGCCTCTCTCTGTATACCTAGAAGGAAAAAGCAAGTTCCTCTAACTCCTCAGGACCACAGCAGCCTTCTGGGGCTCAGCCCTGATGTTCACTCTGGACCTGCACAGCGGTCCTCCAGCCTTCCAGCTCACCTGCTCTTTCTCTTCTGGAGTCACATGATTGGTAGCTGCTTTAATGTTCTTCAATCTCTCTCTGTAGCCAGCGCATTCCTTCTTTAACTCCTGGATTTCTTTCTGCATCTCTGGTGTGGTCAGGGCACTAGATAATTCCTTGAGCTCTGAAACCACATTCCCCTGGGGTCACTTGCTACCCCTGAGGAAGGAGTTATGTCTTTCCCAGTGGGTGCTCCCTGAGGTGTTCCACCTTGCTCCGGATCTATCATCTCACATGGAAATGCTCAGGAAACTTAAGCCTTACAGGATTATTTATTATTCTAATTTTCTTTCCTCCTCCATCTACAAGTAGCGTGGGTATGAGGTTGAACACTTAGGCGTAGCCAGTTAAAGAAGCAGGAATAAAGGGAAATGTGGGGACAGTGTACTGATAATCGTGGCGGGGAGAACAAATGTGTATCTTGTCCATTTGTTGGTACACAAAAGCCATTAGTTATCCTACATTTCTCTTTTTATGCCTAAGGGAGCCCAGCAAAGGGGTCTTAGCTGCAACAAGATGCCGCAGTCATTGAACCATTCATTTAGTAATTCCTGACCTCGAGAATGAACCCTAAGCCTATGGGCACTTTTGAGGGGCTACCCAGTCCTACCAGCCTCCATGTAGCGGCAGCTCTGCTGCAAGCTCTGCACCTTAGCAGTGAGGGCCACGATTTTGCCATCTAGGCCTTGAAGGTCAGCATCACTCACCATGTCAAACTGGTCCTGCCAGACAAAGAGGGAAAATGCAAGTGAACTGTTGTGAGGCACAAAGACGGCAACACACACCTAGGAAGGCAGCATTTAGATACGCTCAGGAACCAGCTGCACCCCAAACTCTCCAGAGGGTCTGCAGAAATAGTGGGAGAGTACTTTTGAGAAATAGTTTTCAGTTAAGGAGCGGCCCCACTAAAAAGGTAGGAAAGAAAAGCTGAAATCTAATGCCTGTCCTTAAGCAGCTGCTAGGTTGACAGGATACTGATTAGGACAGAAATGTTCCCATTTATTGATAAAACCACTACCTGAGCTGAAGCAGTTAAGTAACATTGTTCCCACGGTGGGGAAACCTAGATCATGGGTTTCCATAATAGACAGAAACTGGACAGGTGAAGAAGCATGATGGATGGGATGGACGGACTTCTTTTCTTCTTCCTTCCTGTCCTTCCTTCCCATCCTTCTTTCCACCTTCCTCTCTCCCTCCTTTCCTTCCTTTCTCCTCCCTCCCTCCCTCCTTTCCCCTCCCTTTCCCTCTCTCTCTCTTTCTCCCTTCCTTCCCTCTTTTCTTTCTTTCTCTGTCGCCCAGGCCAGAGTGCAGTGGTGCACTCTTGGCTGACTGCAACCTCCACCTCCTGGCTTCAAGCAATTCTCATGCCTCTGTCTCCTGAGTAGCTGGGATTACAGGCACGCACCACCAAGCGCAGCTAATTTTTGTATTTTTAGTAGAGAAGGGATTTCACCATGTTGCCCAGGCTGGTCTCAAACTCCTGGGCTCAAGTGATCCATCCACCTCAGCCTCCCAAAGTGCTGGGATTACATGCATGAGCCACTATGCCAGGCCTTGGGATCCATGTAGATAAGGGATTCCAGTAAGTCTGACGAGCTTCTCTCATGAGGGGCCACTGATAGAAAAGAACTGCACTGGGGATCAGTGCGGGGGTGGGGGACGTCACATCAGTTGGTGATGGGGAGCAGGTTGAAAAAGTATGCCAACCAGTGCAGTCTGGACTCTACACTTGGGCAAGGTGAACCTATAGGGCAGAGGCCAGCAAACTATGGCCAGCAAGCCAAATCCTGCCAGATGCATGTTTTTGAAAACAAAATTTTATTGAAATAGCCCCACCCATTCATTTACATAGTCTACAGCTGCTTCTGTTCTACAGTGGCAGAGGTGAGTAGTTGTGGCAGTTGTACAGCCAGCCATGACAAGAGATACATGTGGCCCACAAAGCCTAAAAATACTGTCTGGCCATTTGCAGAAAAAGTTTGCCAAACCCTCCTTTAGAGAATTATCTTTAGATGAGTAACACAATGCAGCCTGTTTTAGGAAAGTTAGCCTTGAAAGTGGTTTGGTTCAGTTTAACAAGTAATATCTGCTGGATGTTAGATACTGCAGAGGTGCTGATCAGATAAAAATGAATTGAGAAATGGGGTCTGCCCTAGAGGAACTTCAATTGAATAAAGGAGACAAGTAAAAATAATTGTAATGGCCGGGCGCGGTGGCTCACGCTTGTAATCCCAGCACTTTGGGAGGCCGAGGCGGGCGGATCACAAGGTCAGGAGATCCAGACCACGGTGAAACCTCGTCTCTACCAAAAATACAAAAAAGTTAGCCGGGCATGGTGGCGGGCACCTGTAGTCCCAGCTACTCGGAGAGGCTGAGGCAGGAGAATGCCGTGAACCCGGGAGGCGGAGCTAGCAGTGAGCCGAGATTGCTCCACTGCACTCCAGCCTGGGCGACAGAGCGAGACTCCGTCTCAAAAAAAAAAAAAAAATAATAATAATAATTGTAATACAGCATGCCTTAAAAGAGGTAAGGGCCAGGGCCGGGCGCGGTGGCTCCCGCCTGTAATCCCAGCACTTTGGGAGGCCGAGGCGGGTGGATCACGAGGTCAGGAGATCGAGACCATCCTGGTTAACACAATGAAACCCCATCTCTACTAAAAATACCAAAAAAAAAAAAAAAAAATTAGGCTTGGTGGCAGGCGCCTGTAGTCCCAGCTACTCGGGAGGCTAAGGCAGGGGAATGGCGTGAACACGGGAGTGGAGCTTGTAGTGAGCTGAGATTGTGCCACTGCACTCCAGCCTGGGTGACAGAGCGAGACTCCGTCTCAACAACAACAACAATAACAAAAAGAGGTAAGGGCCTGAAAAAGAAACAATTAGCTCGGGGCATTCAAGGAAGATTTCTGGAGAAGGTGATGTCTAAGTGAAATCCTAAAGGAAAGAAAGAACTGGCCAGGAAGAGAAGCAGGTACAGGGAAGACAACATGCAAAGGACAGAGCAGTAAAACACATCAGAATTGTCTAGTGTTCATGGATAGAAAAATAATGAGGATTGGTGAGGCCAGAGGCTGGCTGGGGCGTCTTCTGGTGCCTTTTACATGTTTTTTGCAGCACTAGAGAGCCATTGAAGAGTTTTAAATAGGGAAGGTGCATGACCAGATCTATTTAGACAGATCATTCTGACTGCAATGTTTAAGATATGTTTGAAGAGCCAAGATCTGTTAGGAGGATACTGCAACAGATGAAGAGGGCGTGAACTAGAGCAACCATGGCAGATGGAGAGTGGATTCACGAATGGAAAAATCAGCCAGGCTCTGTGGTTCACGCCTGTCCTCCCAGCACTTTGGGAGGCCAAGACAGGAGGATCACTTGCGCCTAGGAGTTCGGACCAACCTGGGCAGCATAGTAAGACCCATCTCTATAAAAATAAAAAACACAAACAAAAAACGGAAAAATCAGCTGGACTTGATGGTTGACTAGTAAAGGAAGTCAAGAATTGCTCCCAAGTTTCTGGTTTTGGTGAAGAGTAATTCCATTAGGGGAGAAGAACTTTAGAAAGAAACTAGGCCGGGGTGGGGGGAAGATGAGGCATTCTACTGTGGCATTTTTGACTCTGATATTAATGCCTGACAGATTCCAGCTGGAGTTCTGGGCTGGAGAATATAAATTTGATATGTGTGTTTAGAGAATCGGATGGAGGCAGGAGGAACATCATTTGGCGGAGGGTGTTGCTAATCTAGAGGATAAGGAATAAGAGCTTTCGAGCGGAAATGGATCTTGGTAGCAACAATACAGGATTTTCTGTCATTCATCATATTGTAAATCTGGAAACCTCGTGAAGTTGGGATCCTAACAAGAGGAGTACACACCTTGATTTAAGGATGGTGGCCTAAGACAGGTGAGTTTTCCATGGGGGGCCTTGTCCCCAAAAGAGTTCACACTAGGAATAGATTCACCTGTTGTCGGGCTCTCATGGGTGACAATCGGCGCAGGTTCTCCTCACCTGATCCGCAAAATAGATCTTCTGCTTGCCGTACATCTTCTCTTTGATCTTGCCTTGTTGCGCCAGCTGCTCCAGCGTCTTCACCACCAGCTGGCAGAGGAGAGAGAAGGGGCAATCAGAGGAGTCTGGGCCTGGGTCTGGGGAAATCCAGCCAGTGATGTGGAAAACGTCCAAGGCTCCAAAGGGCACGACCCCAGCCTGAATCCAGGGAGTCCGATGGAGAGGGAATCCCGGGAGAGGGTTCTCACCGCCTTGCCCAGTCCGTGTTCCCGCTGCAGGTTCCCGAACACATCCTGGGCGCTGTAGGGCCGGTTCTGCTCCTGCAGGTACCTCAGGAGGATCCCGGCGGCTACGGAGAGAAAGGCAGGGGAGGGGGCCACTCAACCGACCTCCTCACCCACTACCCTCCCAGGTCTTCCCCGCGCCCACGCCGCCGTTACCTCCCGCCGCAGCTTCTGCCCGGCCTTTACTCATCGCCTTTCCCGCCACCCAAGTCAGAAAGCCGGACGTTGTAGTTGCTCGGGGCGACGGCTCCTTCCGGCGACGGGGTCGAGCCGCGAACGGTGATTGGCTGAAGGGGAAGCCTTCCGGAGGAGCAAGGCGACCCCTCCCGGACCGCGTAGTTCATTTCAGGTCGGAACTTGAGCATCCGGGCAGGACCTCAAGCCCTGGTCCTCTGCGAAGGCGCCGGCGTGCCCACGGCTAAGAAACTTCCTCTTTCTGCCCCCGGGAGCGAAGGCTGTAGCAGAGAAGGCCTTCAAGTTTCGAAACCCAGTTCCAGCCGCAGCTGAGCACTGGTGACCCTGAGTTAGGTCGAGTGTTGGGACTGGAAGACGCTTCAGACATCTGCTGCCACCCTGGGCAAGCGACCAGCTCAAGGTTACCCCACAGGGACGTGCTCTGGTCCCACGGTCCAGTGCTCTTTTGTCAGTTAGTTGTGTCATTTGTAAAATAAGAACAGTAGATAGTGGTAGGAAAGTGGTTGTGACAAGAACAGAAAGCTAAGCCCCTTGGTCGGGCGCAGTGACATGTCACGCCTGCAATCCTATCACTTTGGGAGGCTGAGGCGGGCGGATCGTTTGAGCCCAGGAATTCGAGACCAGTCTGGGCAACATGAAACCCCATCTCTGCAAATAAAGTACAAAAAATTAGGCGTGGTGGCGCGCTTCTGTGGTCCCACCTACTCTGGAGGCTGAGGTGGGAGGGTCACCAGAGCCCCGGAGATCGAGGCTGCAGTGAGCCACTATGAGCGTGCCACTGCACCCCATCCTGGCGACAAAGCAAGACGCAGTCTCGAACAAAAAAAAAGTGGGAAGAGGGGACAGCTAAGCGCCTTGGAGAGCAACCACCCTTATTTGCCTAATACCGAGCTTCGCACCCAGGGGGCACTCGACACCTGCTGTAGTTTGGACGCCAAGGAAAGATTAGGGTTAGGAGGGGGCTACTGTTCAACCACAAAGCTTGTGGAAAAGTTTGTTAGCCCAGTCAATCTCAGGGCAACACCTGGCAGGTGCTTTCCACCCCTGACCACAGTGGCCAATGGGACAGAGCCTGAAATAAATATTTCTAGTTTCTGAGGTCAGCTGAAGGCCAAAGAGCAGCTGTCCCTGCAGCTCAAACCATCCAGTGGAGGAGTAAGGTGCTACTTTTTAAAGCCTTCTGCTACCTACAACCTCCTTAGCCTTTAAAACGTGTGCTTGTCTCTGCACGTTTAGGAGACAATATTAAGAATTAATAGAAAGAACAAGAAATGAAGGGGCCGAGCGCGGTGGCTCACGCCTGTAATCCCAGCACTTTGGGAGGCCAAGGCGGGTCACGAGGTCAGGAGATCGAGACCATCCTGGCTAACACTGTGAAACCCCGTCTCTACTAAAAATACAAAAAATTAGCCGGGCGTAGTGGCGGGCGCCTGTAGTCCCAGCTACTCGGGAGGCTGAGGCAGGAGAATGGCGTGAACTCGGGAGGCGGTGCTTGCAGTGAGAGGAGATGGCACCACTGCACTCCAGCCTTGGTGACAGACCGAGAGTCCGTCTCAAAAAAAAAAAAAAAAAAAGAAAAAGAAAAAAAGAATTAGAAATGAAGGAAATACAGGCTAAATACTAGCGAAGAGTGCCAGTTATGCTGATGGTGGGGCTCTCACAAGAAGGAAAGTAGCCTCATACTATGGTGATGTTCTGGCCATCACGAAGGAAAAATAGGGGTGGGCTGGTGGGTCCCTCATACCTGGGCTTCCTCTTTTAAGGCTATCACTTCAAATTAATCAGAACTCAGATTTACAAGAGAAGACCTATCAAGGGTAGGACACCATTCAGCATCAGTCTCTTAAAGATTGTTCTCATACAAGATTTATTCCCCAGCACACCCCTCCCCTCCCCTCAGTTCACAGTGGAGACTATGGAGATTCAGAGCAGGATCCCCCAGGTACAAGAAACACCTTCCGAAGATGTGGCTCTCCTTCCTTCCCTCCCTCTTGCCAACTCCCAAGGCCTGAAGCGCACACTCATGCAAACACACGAAATCCCCCTCCTTCCCCACACCTCCTGTCTTTCCACATCAGAGCTCACCTGTAAGACATCTGAACTTGAGAAGAGAGGTGTCCAAAGTGTTTGAGAAGCCTAAAGTGGGGAGATGCCATTACCCTGACCACCCCACTATGAGTGACTATGAGACACCGAATTCTTCCCCCTTCTCACTGTCAACCATTTTCACTCCCTGGCCTCTGTACCTTCTCCATCAACCAAGAGCAAACATGTCAGCACACCCCCACCTGCAGTACATGAAAACAAGCTCTGTCCAACATCCCTCACCCAAGTACAGGGGTGTTGGGGGAGTGGCCCCTGAGGATCAGCAAAGGGTTAATGCAGAAGGAAAGAGGACAGAAGAGTTTGGCTTGAGCTCTGATTGGGGAGACAGAGGCTATAGACTGGCACAGGTTTAGAATCAATTACCACGTTTAGGTTTCTGTCTCACATGATTTTACTAGGGGCTGCAGAACAGATACCCCTCAGAGGGGTCTCTGCTGATTACAGCCACATTCTTACTATTGCCTCATCCTTAAAGGAGGCCCCACCAAGTTGGGAAGCAGTTGAAAATAAAAACTGTAAAGGAGCTGAACAGGAAGTAAGAATAGGTGGTACAAGAGATTACGGCCCCTGGGATGAATGACATGGAGCCATTTGTAAAGTGCTACTGTATCATCCCCCACGGAATTATTGCTTCTCCAAAGGAGAAGCAGAGGAAGGAACAGGAACATATAAATTAGTATGGTATTGCTTTGCTCACTGCTGAGGCTGATGGCCAGATGGACCCAGGGGTTATCAGAAACCGAAGATTAACTACACAGCTCCAGAAGACTCAGACCTCAAAATACAGAGGTGCTCACTAATCCTCCCAGCCAGCTAATACCCCTGGGCCAAGGTAATGTAGAAGAGGCCCATCCCCACATCATATTCACATTTTTTAAATTTCACAAGTAATACTTTGGAGCACTGGGGTTCAGGCCCCAAGAAATGATGGGCTAGAGGAGAGAGCAGGCCTGTTCTGCAAAACCAAAGGACAACTTTGCTTTAAAAAAAAAAAAAAAATCACACTGGGCACAGTGGCTCACACCTGTAATCCCAACACTTTGGGTGGCTGAGGTGGGCTGATCATTTGCGGTCAGGAGTTGTAGACCAGCCTGGCCAACATGGTGAAACCCCATCTCTAATAAAAACACAAACAAATTAGCCGGGCATGGTGGTGCATGCCTGTAATCTCAGCTACTGAGGAGGCTGAGGTAGGAGAATCGCTTGACCCAGCAGGCGGAGGTTGCAGTGAGCTGAGATTGTGCCACTGCACTCCAGCCTGGACAAAAGAGCAAGACTCTGTCTCAAAAAAAAAAAAAAAAAAAAAAAAAAAAAAAAAAAGAAATCAAATCCTGGTTTAACAAAAGATGACGACTAATCTCAGCACTCTGGGAGGCCAAGGCAGGTGGATCACTTGAGGTCAGGAGTTTGAGACCAGCCTGGCCAACATGGTGAAACCCCATTTCTACTAAAAATACCAAAAGAAAAATTAGCCAGGCATAGTGGCGGGCACCTATAATCCCACTACTCAGGAGGCTGAGGCAGGAGAACCTACCTCTTCAACCTGGGAGGCAGAGGTTGCAGTAAGCCAAGATCACACCACTGCACTCCAGCCTGGGCAACAGAGCGAAACTGTCTCAAAAAAAAGATGATGACAATGTAACTACTCCAGCTGCTGCCTGACTTTGGGGGCTCTAGAGAGGCGATGAAAGGAGGAAGGCAGGCATGGGCTCTTTCAGTGAGGGCCCGAGCACTCATACCTAAAAGCAAACAGCAGCACCTCCTCAAAGGGGAACCAATATCCCTGACTATTTTGTTCCCCCAAAGTACCATCCTGATGGAGAGAAGCCTCCCTTGGGGGAGCACACTCTCACTTCAGTGACTGAGCTCAGAAATGGGCATCCAGCTGGTGGGAGGGGAGTAAGTGTCCTCTCTAAGCAGGTCTCTGAGCATCAGCCAGGCCACCCAGCATACAAATATAATTCAGGGGAGGGGAGCCGAGTTCTTCCCTTGCCCCATCACCTTAAGTGGGATGGGGAGGAAAAAACCTAAGCCACAGTGACTCCTAAAAGGAGTCTCTGCCTCAGTGGCTCCTAGAACTGGCAGGGTCCAGCTGATTCAGCTCCGACTGGTCCAGAAGTTCAAAGTCATCCCCCTCAGCATCAGTGTCCAGGTCTGAACTGGGGGACCGCAGGAAGCCTCTCGTTGCTCTCTGGGCAGGTGCTCCAGAAGGGCCTGGTTGGGAGGCCCCTGACAAGGCCAGCTGAATCATACCCTGGGAGACCAGGCTGGCAAGGTTGCTGGTGAGGTTGGATCCTACAGGGAGAGCACCAAGCAGGAGCTCCGGCAGCGCAGCCTCGTCCCGGCTGGCAGGTGGGGCCTGGGGCTCCTCAGCCCCTGGCGGGGAATGGTACATCAAGCTGGGCATGCCAATGCTAGTGTCGTCCTCGTCATCCAGGCCAGCAGGATCCACATTAATGGAAGGGAAGTCTGGAAGGTCTCTGGCAAAGGATTCCTCTGGATCACTGTGACCATCTAGGTCTGGTAGAATACAGAAGTGTCTGAGTCATGGCACCTACCTGGCTCTCCTGTGCCCCAGCCCCCCACATGACCAGATTTTTCCCACCCTGGCTTTCTCAGGGTGAAATAAACCCATGGGACTGATGCAACTTTCCCCTCCACTTATAGATGGCTGTTATCTCTACACAATTCCCCCTCTCTTCTTCTATGTCCCCTGTGAGGCTAGTGCCTGAGGCTACTAAGGGACTAAAGTCTTCAAGAAGGGCAGCAGTGCCATCCTGGCTGTAGCCACAGCCCTCAGGCTGCTCTGCCACCTGATCCACAGCTCAGAAAACAGGAGAGGAGCAAGCACCAGTATCCCCTCTGTTCAGGGAAGCTAAGAGGCAACAGTCAGAGCCATTATTAACTGAGGTCAAAGGCTGCCCTCACCTTCAGAGCCTTCCGTTAGAGGTGTTTGGCCCCTTGAAAGATTGAATGTGCCATTGTCTGTACAGGAGACTTCAGCGTCTGAGTGCTCAGAGTCTGTGATGGCCAATTCCCTGGCAACAGTAGAATCGTCCAGCTTAGGAAAAGAAAAGACCAACAAACGTGAGATAATGCCATCAGGAACCAGGTGTAGTCACCAGGTACAGCTTTACTGATCAGCTAGCATTAGTTATCCGAAGACCATCAATGTAATCAGGGATAGATGGTAACTTCACGTTGAAAACTCCCCCTCCCCCGCCTTTTTTTTAATCAATACATGTGAAAGTAACAACAACAAAAAAATCTTGACCCGTTTTAGGCTGCTCTCCCAAAGAAAACACTCATTCATAACCTCTTAAGCACAGGAAGAAAAGCAGTCTTGGGGGAGTCAATTACCCACTTACTTTAAGGCAAATAATTGACCCAGAGATAACTTTTCAAAGTGGTAGGAGGATACACATACTGCACAGACCCAAGGGTGAACTGGGCTATTTAAAAGATGATTGTACCAGCTCCAGAAGTTCTTCCATAATGGTAGGTAAAAAGAGATATGGAAGAGCGGTGCTGGGCATCAGGCTCTAATTGAGATCTAGGTTGATTAGACGAATGATATGATAAAAAAAAAATTGAGATCTAGGAACAAAGTCTCACTTCTCTCCTTGTTACTGGTCTTGGGAACAAGGGGAGTCTAAGGCCTCAAACCTGGTTATGGCCTAAGTGTGAGCTGTCAGATGGTTAAAAAGGAGCTAAAGAAAACTGGACAGTGAAGCAGCTCCCACACTCAAGATACCTGAGGACAGAAGGCAGCAAGCTCCTCTTCGCTGTCACTGTGGTTGTCCATGGCTCGTTCTGGGTGGAGAGCTCTGCGGCGTACTGTGGGAAGAGCACAAAGCCTTGCTTGATACCTTCCCACCAGCGTAAAATCCCCTTTGGACTTTAAAGGCATAAAATCAGAACACAAAACAAAGAGCCTCTCTGAATCTGGCTCTAAGCCTACATAATAATAACAGAAGGCTGAGCTGCTGAGCCTAAATGCAAGGTGAGTTGATAACACAGGAGAAAATATCTCAGCTTCCAACATCCTCTCCACCAGGCCCTACATATTTCTTTTTTCTTTTTTTTTTTTTTTTTGAGATGGAGTTTTGCTCTTGTTGCCCAGGCTGGAGTGCAATGGCGTGATCTAGGCTCACTGCAACCTTTGCCTCTTGGATTCAAGCGATTCTCCTGTCTCAGCCTCCTGAGTAGCTGGGATTACAGGTGCTCACCACCACACCCCGCTAATATTTGTATTTTTAGTAGAGACGGGGTTTCGTCATATTGGTCAAGCTGGTCTCGAACTCCTGACCTAAGGTGATCCACCCACCTCAGCCTCCAAAAGTGCTGGGATTACAAGCGTGAGCCACTGCGCCCAGCCTGGCACACATTTCTATTCTGGTCAGATGATCAAATACCAGGCTTTGTCAACAACTCTCTGGATGGCTAAAGGCAGACCTAACGTCAAGGTGTTAAGTGGACATGATCAGAGAGAGGGCAAAAGGAGATGCACACCTTGTTAAATCAGACTTTTGAGGACTGGTATTATTCAACTGGCTGCCCCAAGGGGTCTTGGACCTTGATGACCAAGTGCAGGGCTCTTTGAAGGCCAGGCCTCCATAAAACACAAAACCTGACAAGACCACACAAGGGAGGGAAAAGTTTGTACTAACATCATTAATGTGTTGCACGGATCTCAGGCTAGTACACTTACAACCTCTAAGGTAGCAGTTTTTAATCACCTTTGGGAGGCAGCTTTTACTAGTGAAGAGAGACCAGGCTTAGGAGTCGAAAGGATCTGCTGTGGGCTCAGCGTGGTGGCTCACATCTGTAATCCCAACACTTTGGAATGCCAAGGCAGGAGGATCGCTTGAGCCCAGGAGTTCAGGATCAGCCTGGGCAACATGAGACCCCATCTCTACAAAAAAATTTAAAAATCAGCCAGATGTGGTGACACATGCCTATAGTCCCAGCTACTGAAGGGTTTGGCGGGGCTGAGGTAGAACGATCACTTGAGCCTGGAGGTCGAGGCTGCAGTGAGCCATGATCATGCCACTGCACTCCAGCCTGGGCAACAGAATGAGACCCTGTCTCAAAAAAAAAAAAAAAAAAAAAAAAAAAAAAAAAAAAAAAAAAAAGAACAAATACTAGGAATTTATCTTCACTGTCTAGCTTTTATCCAACTTGAAAGAGCTTTTATCAGATAGGTTTAAAACGGGAGCCTAGGATTCCAAATGATAAAAACTGGCAAGCCTGCACAGGTTTCCCTAGAACAGAGTATCATTTTTACCTACCAATCCTCACCCCCACCAACTACCCCCCACTTCCACTTTTGAGGACCCACCCAGTAGTATGTCAGACCTATGGGCTTCTCCTTTTCGCCCCAAATTGCCTAAGTGGAAGGAATGACACCATGACACTTACATTGTCTCTCTCTCTGCTTGGACATCATGTAGCCACGGACACTGAAGTCCAGCCGCTGCAGAGCTGGCTTCAGCCGCACATATGCTCGATCCCACAGTCGGTGGTACACAGCAAGGGGCCACATCATGACAGTGACAACTGTGAGGAGGCATGGGAAACAGTGACAAAATGGAGAAGGGGCTGCAAAAAACATTCCTAACTGTAGCGCTGCTATTGGTCCTTAGGGCTTGGACACAAAGTGTGGAACAGATCTGCCCAAGTCTGCCGGTCATCTTCACCAGTCTCCCCTTCACATGAAGGAGTTTTTGAGGGCAGGGACTTCTATAGCCACCCACAGAGCCTAGTGCAGGGCTGTGCACAGCACAGTATACTGCTGACAGGCCAAGGGCAGAACCTGGCAATGAGTGTCACTGAGCCATAAATGGTAAGAAGGCCTAAAAATTACACAAATCATGCGAGGTTTTGATATACAAAAGCCACAGGCATAAGTACTTAGTTCTTCCAGCCCCAAGCAAGCAGAGTACATGCCAACAGGAAGTAACTAAATTTACAAAACTATGCTCCAAGTGGGAAAAAAGTACTCTGGCATAAATAGAACTGAGTAGAGAAACCCCTAAGAGTTATGTTCTGCTGACAATAGCCTGGCTCTAAAAATTCCTCCTTAAACAGGGACAGGCAGTCCTTTATAGTTGGTAATACAAACAATATATGTTAGTGGACCCTCATCAATTTCTGACTTGGTAAGAAATGAACTGTGTATGTGGAGAGCCTGCTAAAGTTAAGAAGGATATTTTCATGACACTAAACAGGTCATGAAAATATGCAAAGGTCATATCCTAGAGAACTGAAATATCAAAGTCCTCTCCCCAGACCTAGAATTAGCCATAGTTGGAAAGCTATGAGCAGGGTACACTTCGTAGGGGAGGTATATGTCATACTTACGCATCAAGTAGGACAGCAGAAGCCCAGGGACGTAGCGGCCCAAGACAGCCAAAAAGGTCAGTATCCCACAGCTCAGCAAGCAGAACTGGGGAATCAAGAAAGAGTATTAAGTTTCTGCCACATGGCAGGGGACTGGGGTGGGTGTGGAGGGTTAGGGTAGAGATATGATCGAAAGACTCTGTAAGTCAAGCATGGACGTGTAGCCACTGTTGCATCCAATGGTGATTCTGTTTGGGAAGAAAAGGAGCATGTCCCCTTCTATTCAAACTCCTTTTATATGGCTAACCCCATAGGGCTGCACCTTTCATGCCAAGAAATTGGTTTGAATAGGACTTAGCCAAAAATTCTCTCTGAAATCAATGTTGGTGGTGGTTTTTTAAGTCAACAGAAACACACACACAAAACCCAAAAAACACAACAACCTATCACATATTTAATATGACACGGAACGTACACAAGAAAGCTTTCTTTCCCATCTTGAAGCAAGAAAACGGCCTCATCTAAGTGGCAACCACACCAAATGAGCAGTCACCAAGCTCCTGTCTTAGTCCTAATGGCTGGTCAGAAGGCCTTTCCTATAGCTTCCTTTTGTCTCTATAAACATCATAGTCTTTACTTTCTTGAATGAAGATATGTAGTAAAGGAGCTGTTTCAGTTTAGCATGAACTGAACTGAGAGGCCAGAGATGAAAGTGAAAAAGGGAAGAGTCTTACCTTGCCTGGGTTTTGCTTTTTGAAAAGCAAAACATTCCTTACGAAAATGGTCCCACTAACCCAGACTTCAGCTACATGGTGGCAGAGCTCGGGCACGCTGAGCAACCGAGGGTGCACAAAGCCCCAGCTATGGGAGAGAGAAGGGGGAGCTGTGAAAGGAGGATGTTGAGGGTCCCCCCATCTTGCTGTACAGGCAGCCAGTGCTTCCGGTTTTAAATGGGGTTTGGGGAGTGACTAGGCCCAGGTGCTTTGGAGGTGAAGCATGACTTTCTTCTTGGCTCACCAGGTTGAAACCTGAATTTAGGTACAAGGAGGACAAACTCGTTCTGACAACTCCACCCTATGAGCAAGCAGCCCAATCCACGTGTGTAAACCTGCCCCCAGCTTCAAGGCCCTTTGTGCTTAGAAATGTTTTCTTCCTTGCACTCAGACCATTGCAATTCCCTGTGATTGCAATCTAGGGATAAAAGTGAGCAGTCTGACTGACACCACTGCTGCTAAGGGGGAGGAAATGGTGGATGTGCCCCTCAGAGAGAAAATAAATAAAGCAAAACCAAAATAAACCATAGCAGAGAAAATTCCTTGGATCAAACAAATGGAGTGGATGAACTGAGAAATGAAAGCAGGAGCTGTAAGACACAAGAAGAATCTTTGGCTTTGACTTGCTGATGCCAGGAACCAATGTGTTTTCTGACCGGGAATTTTAAATAGCCAGAGGTCACAGAAAACACTAAATGACCTCGTATAAAAGCCAGGAGACAAATGAAGTTAGCTGCCTTTAAGTTTTCTCACTGGGACTGAATAATGCAGCTGATTCCCTGGCATGTCAGGTTATGGGGCACTGTAATGCTTCTTTTTCAGAAACTTCTCTTGTAAAGATCAGAGGACACAGGCCATCTCAACATATTGCTGCCTGAACTTTAGGATGTGTTAAAATGATCATTTGGAAGAGCCTAGGTTCTCAGCTTACACTGTGTGTCCAGAACATGGGGTTAACAACATGTAACCAGAATATTACAAGAGAATGAATCAGAGCAACAAAAAGGGATTTAATTAGTGTTCCATACCTCTCATTGTCTAATGCGTCGGGTCTTGGCACTACAATATTAAAACAAACACCAGCATTAGTTGGTAGGGAAAACTAAACATGAAAATGTTAGGCTGTTGGTCTGACAGCTCAAGTTTTAATAGGTTGGGGAAAAGAAAACAGTAATAGCCGATAAAAAAGGAGACACTGTGTTATACTGCCAGTTAGGGAGCTGCAGACAAAGGAATAATCACTTATGCCTACTCATTTTTCGAGGGGAAGGAAGGAAGGTCCAAATGGACTATTTGAGCCCCTTTCTAATGACCTCAGCTGAAAGCCAAGGTGTACAAGAAAAATGGTCCCTCTCACCCCTTGAGTGTGTCTGGGATGCCCATACACATCAATCTGTGCCAGGCTACACAAGGTACGTTGTAACAACTCCAACCCTAGAAATCCACCTGTTCTTTTATTTTTTTTTGAGACAGAGTCTCGCTCTGTCGCCCAGCCTGGAGTGCAGTGGCACGATCTTGGCTCACTGCAAGCTCCGTCTCCCATTCTTCTGCCTCAGCCTCCTGAGTAGCTGGGACTACAGGTGCCCGCCACAATGCCTGGCTAATTTTTTTTTTTTTTTTTTTTTTGGAGACAGGGTCTTGCTCTGTAGCCCAGGCTGGAGTGCAGTGGCGTGATGTCAGCTCACTCAGCCTCCCAAGTAACTGGGACTACAGGCGCATGCCACCACACCTGGCTAATTTTTGTATTTTTATTAGAGATGGGGTTTCACCATGTTGGCCAGGCTGCTCTCGAACTCCTCCACCTCCCAAAGTGCTGGGATCACAGGCGTGAGCTACCACACCCAGCCGAAATCTGCCTGTTCTCTTTATTTTTCTGAGACAGACTCTCACTCTGTCACCCAGGCTGGAGTGCAGTAGCATGATCTTGGCTCAATACAACCTCCACCTCTGGTGTTCAAGCAATTCTCCTGCCTCAGCCTCCCAAGTAGCTGGGATTACAGGCACCCGCCACCACGCCCGGCTATTTTTGGATTTTTAGTAGAGACAGGTTTTTGCTCTGTTGGCCAGGCTGGTCTTGAACTCCTGACTTCAGGTGATCCACCCGCCACAGCCTCCCAAAAGTGCTGGAATTACAGGTGTGAGCCACCACACCCAGCCTGCCTGTTCTCTTTAAAAAGAGACCCAGAGCTAGGTGTAGTCATGCTCACTTATAGTTCTGTCTTCTTGGGGGGCTGAGGCAGGAGGATCACTTGAGCCCAGGAGTTCAAGTCCATCCTGGGCAACACAGTGAGACCCTGTCTCTAATCAAAAAAAAAAAAAAAAAAAAAAAATGGGGAGACCCATTATCTACCTGAATGATGTATAAGTCTTTTGATATTCACCAGCCATTAGCTAGGCAGATGAACTACACGATTCCTTGAAGTCTCTATAAAATATGATGGGCATGTATTTAAAACCTGTATACTCTCGTTTGAATATCTTGCCAACACTTCAAAATTAACATGTCTAAAATCTACATCAGTTTTCCTCTCTCACCCCTTCAAACCAACTTTCCTGTCTGCCTTTGCCTGCTAAGAGTAATGCCATTCTGCCACTCTCTTAGCTTTAACCCCCATCCACTTATGTCTTTTATTATACATATATAATAATAATTATTTTTTGAGACAGGTGTCGCCCTGTTGTCTTGGCTGGAGTACAGTGGTGCAATCACGGCTCACTGCAGCCTCAACCTCCAGGGCTCAAGGGATCTTCCCACTTCAGCCTCCCAAGTAGCTGGGGACCACGGGTGCACACCACCATACCTGGCTAATTTTTTTATTTTTTGTAGAGCCAAGGTTTCACCATGTTGTCCAGGCTGGTCTCAAACTCCTTGGCTCAAGCAATTCTCCTGCCCTGGCCTCCCAAAGTGCTGAGATCACAGGCATGATCCACTGCACCTGGCCCCAACTATTTATGTCTTGATCTTCCTTCTTCACAGCTCTCCAAGCCATCCATCATTTGTATTCACTGAGGTCTCTCTGACTACTTCTCACAAAGACACTGCCACAGTCTCCTAACAGGTCACCCTGTTCCACTTTTCCTCCTTCCATGTGGTCCTAAAAATGCTACTAAATTAATCTTTATTATCGGCTGGGCGTGCTGGCCCACGCCTGTAATCCCAACACTTTGGAAGGCCAAAGCAGGTGATCACTTGGGGTCAGGAGTCCGAGACCAGCCCGGCCAACATGACGAAACCCCATTTCAACTAAAAATACCAAAAAAATTAGCTGGGCATAGTGGTGCACGCCTGTCGTCCCAGCTACTCAGGAGACTGAGGCAGGAGAATCATCTGAACCTGGGAGGCAGAGGTTGCGGGGAGCCAAGATCGCGCCACTGCACTCCAGCCCGAGCAACAAAGCGAGACTCTCTCAAAAAAAATTTTTTTTTACTTAGCTGGGTGTGGTGGTATGCACCTGTAGTCCCAGCTAATTGGGAGACTGAGGTGGGAGGATCACTTAAGCCCAGGGATTTGAGGTTGCAGTGAGCTATGATCACGCCACTGTACTCCAAAACCTGGACAACACAGTGAGACCTAGTTTGTTAAAAAATAAGAATAGGGCTGGGCACGGTGGCTCACGTCTGTAATCCCAGTACTTTGGGAAGCAGAGGCAGGCAGATCATCTGAGGTTGGGAGTTCAAGACCAGCCTGACCAACATGGAGAAACCCCAACTCTATTAAAAATACAAAATTAGTCGGGCGTGGTGATGCATGCCTGTAATCACACCTACTCGGGAGGCTGAGGCAGGAGAATTGCTTGAACCCAGGAAGTGGAGGTTGTGGTGAGCTGAGATTGTGCCATTGCATTCCAGCCCGGGCAACAAGAGCGAAACTCCGTCTCAAAAATAAAAAATAAACCAAAAATAAAAATAAAAAAGTCGGCTGGGTGCAGTGGCTCACACCTGTAATCCAGCACTTTGGGAGGCTGAGGTGAGTGAATCACTTGAGTCCAGGAGTTTGAGACCAGCCTGGGCAACATGGCAAAACCCCGTCTATAGAAAAAATACAAAAATTAGCTGGACATGGTGGCAAGTGCCTATAGTCCCAGCTGCTCAGGTGGCTAAGGTGGGAGAATTGCTTGAGCCCGGAAGGTTGAGGCTACAGTGAGCCATGATTGCACCACTGCACTCCAGCCTAGGTGACAGACCAAGACTCTGTCTCAAAAAAAAGAATGGGCCAGGCACGGTGCCTCATGCCTGTGATCCCAGTGCTTTGGGAGGCCGAGGCGGGTGGATCACCTGAGGTCAGAAGTTCAAGACCAGCCTGGCCAACATGGTGAAACCCCGTCTCTACCAAAAATACAAAAATTAGCCAGGCATGGTGGCGCATGCCTGTAATCCCAGCTACTAGCAGGGCTGAGGCAGGAGGATCACTTGAACCTGGGAGGCAGAGGTTGCAGTGAGCCAAGATCATGCCACTGCACTCCAGCCTGGCCAACAGAGTGAGACTCCGTCTCAAAAGAAAAGAAAAGAAAAGAAAAGAAAAGAAAAGAAAAGAAAAGAAAAGAAAAACAAAAAACCTAATACCAACATACTTTCAGTTTTATTTCCTAGCACTCCCTTTAATGAACCTTCATCCTGGCCACATGGTCAATTCTCTGATGTCAGGAAATGCTTTGCAACTTCTGGTTCCTCAGACTAATCAAGCCACTGGACTCTCCAGAAACAGACTTTTTTCTCGATCTGTTCAAATCTTTTGCTTTGTTCCACTCTCAGGCTAGGGAAAAAATATATGGTAAGTATACCAATCACATACTGCACTGTGACATCTGTGGTACTGGTCTATAATTGTCACTTAATTTTTCATTTGTTTGTGTATGCATTAGCTTTTTAAAAAGACACCACATGTCATGGTACTTTCTTTCTTTTTTTTTTTTTTTTGAGACTGAGTTTTGCTCTTGTCACCGAGGCTGGAGTGCAGTGGCACGATCTCGGCTCACTGCAACCTCCGCCTCCTGGGTTCAAGTGATTCTCCTGCCTCAGCCTCCTTAGTAGCTGAGATTACAGGTGTGCGCCACCATGCCCAGCTAATTTTTTGTATTTTTAGTAGACGGGGTTTCATCATGTTGGCCAGGCTGGGCTCAAACTCCTGACCTCAGGTGATCCACCCGCCTCGGACTCCCAAAGTGCAGGGATTACAGGCGTTAGCCCTGTGCCCGGCCATCATGGTACTTTCTATAAGTCACAATTGCCTAGCCTAGTGTTTTGCAAATGAGCAATTTAAAAGAAATTCCTGAGAGGTAAATTAGTACTGCCTCAATAAAGATGCAGTGTCCAATAATGATAATTATTATTTTTCATTTGAGGACTACTTATTCCTCAGGCCATTATGTTGGCAAAAATAGCTCAGGTGGTGAGTACAGATTTCCTGTGCTTAGTAACAATGGAAAGGGCAGAACCCAGCTCTAAGGAACCATAATTGGGGCACAAGCCCTTCAAGTGCCTCCTAAAGCAAATGATTCAGACTTCGAAAGACAGTCCCCAGCTCCATATACCTCCTCATAAACCCCTAATACTAAAGGTACAAATTATAGGAAAGGCCATCTTCAGTTCAGATTGTTCTAAATGCTACCAAACTCACCTTTTATTTCAGGCCAGATTTTGTTCTTCCATTGATCAATACACACAATGATCATCAAGCCAAATGCAAGTAAAAACACAAGACGAAGGGATGTCAGGGCAAAAAACCTACAGAGGAAGAAAAACAGAAGAAAGATCACTTACCTAGTTATCCTAATTTCAGAAAAGGCCACATGTGTACGATGGGCTCTGTGGTAAACAGACCTGAGGTCTAGCTTTTTTTGTTCTGACACTTAACTAGTTATACACCTTGGGTAAATCATTTAAACCTTCTGGACCTTAACTACTCTACCTATGGGGCAGAGAGAATAATTTGCTGCTGTAAAGGCAGAGGACTAAATCAAATAACCTCCTAAAGCTCCTTCAGCTTTCCAGTCTATACCTGTATTAATTTCACGGAGAAATTCATCCATGATAACAAGTTGTTATAATGAAAGCAAACATCTTTCTACCAAATTAGACCCTAGTGTAGGGCAACAAACTGATAGAGATGCACTCAAGAGCATTTAATTCAATTACATATCTTTTTACAGATACAGGAACTGAGGCCTGAAAAATATTTGATTAAGATCACACAGAAAGTTGGCACGAAAGCTATATTTAAAAGCAAGTTCTGGCCAGGCACAGTGGCTCAAGCCTGTAATCTCAGCACTTTGGGAGGCTGAGACAGGTGGATCACCTGAGGTCGGGAGTTCGAGGCTAGCGTGGCCAACATGGTGAAACTCCATATCTACTAAAAATACAAAAATTAGCCGGGTGTGGTGGTGTGTGCCTGTAATCCCAGCTACCTGGGAGGCTGAGGCATGCCTGTAATCCCAACTACCTGGGAGGCTGAAGCACGAGAATTGCTAGAACCCAGGAGGCGGAGGTTACAGTGAGCCAAGATCATGCCACTGCACTCCAGCCTGGGCAACAGAGTGAGACTCTGTCTCAAAATAAGTAAATAAATAAAAGCAAGTTCTCCAGAACTAACACAAATGCTTCTCAAACTCTTCCAAAAAAAAAAACAAAAAAAAACACTTCTTGATTTATTTTGTGAGGCCAGCATTATCCTGATACCAAAGCCAAAGACACAATAAAACTGTAGAACAATATTCCTTATGAATATAGATGTAAAAATCTTCAATAAAATGCTAGCAAGTTAAATTCAGCAGCATATTAAAAGTATTGTACACCATGACCAAATGAGATTTATCCCAAGACTGCAAGGGTGGTTTAACATACAAAAAAATCAATAAGTGTAAGGCATCACATCAATAACGTAAAGGAAAAGCTAGTTCTTATTTGAAGGAATCCACCATAAAAAAATTTTGAGGCCAGGCATGGTGGTTCACGCCTGTAATCCCAGCACTTTGGGAGGCAGAGGCGGGCGGATCACGAGGTCAGAAGATCGAGACCATCCTGGTTAACATGGTGAAACCCCATCTCTACTAAAAATACAAAAAAATTAGGTGGGCGTGGTGGTGGGGGCCTGTAGTCCCGGCTGCTCGGGAAGCTGAGACAGGAGAATGGCGAGAACCCGGGAGGCGGAGCTTGCAGTGAGCCAAGATCGTGCCCCTGCACTCCAGCCTGGGTGAAAGAGCAAGACTCCGTCTCAAAAAAAAAAAAATTTTGAACAATCTGAGAAATCTGACATTGAGAACACATCTAATGATACTAAGGAATTTTTTTTTTAGATGTTAAGGTAGTTTTTTTTTTCAGATCCATTTTGGTTTAATATTAAATGAGGAAATTCAGAAACACAGATTAGTACGGATAGCATAACTGCTACACTCTGGGTCTTCATTTTTTCCCTTTTTTCCCCCTAAGTAACATGTGATGTGAACATGAACTGTAGAGCCCTGGCCAGGTGCAGTGGCTCATGCCTGTAATCCTAGCACTTTGGGAGGCTGAGGCAGGCAGATTGCTTGAGCTCAGGAGTTCGAGACGAGCCTCGGCAACATGGCGAAACACCATCTCTAAAAACATACAAAAAATGAGCTGAGCATGGTGGCGCACTTGCGGTCCCAGTTACCTGGGGGACTGAGACACAAGAATTGCTAGCCTGGGAGGTGGAGGTTGCAGTGAGCGGAGATCGCGCCACTGCACTCCAGCCTGGGTAACAGAGTGAGATTCCGGTCTCAAAAAAACAAATATTGAAGCCAATATGAAAATTATATATAGATTAGAACAGAATATAAATAGCATTTCATAGTATTCCGAAAAGACTAGGCACGGTGGCTGAAGCCTGTAATTCCAACACTTTGGGAGGCCCAGGTGGGCAGATCACCTGAGGTTAGGAGTTCGAGACCAGCCTGGACAACATGGCGAAAACCTGTCTCTACTAAAAATACAAAAATTAGCCAGGTGCGGTGGCGTGCCTGTAGTCCCAACTACTCGGGAGGCTGAGGCAGGAGAATCACTTGAACCTGGGAGGTGGAGGTTGCAGTGAGCCGAGATCACGCCACTGCACTCCAAACTGGGAGACAAAGCAAGACTCCATTTCAAAATAAAGGCCGGGCGCGGTGGCTCACGCCTGTAATCCCAGCACTTTGAGAGGCCAAGGCGGGCAGATCACGAGGTCAGGAGATCGAGACCATCCTGGCTAACACGGTGAAACCCCGTCTCTACTAAAAATACAAAAAATAAAAAAATTAGCCGGGCATGGTGGCGAGTGTCTGTAGTCCCAGCTACTCGGGAGGCTGAAGCAGGAGAATGGCGTGAACCTGGGAGGCGGAGCTTGCAGTGAGCCAAGATCGCGCTACTGCACTCCAGGCTGGGCGACAGAGTGAGACTCCGTCTCAAAATAAATAAATAAATAAATACATACATACATACACACATACGTTTATCCAGCTGTATATTTGAATATACATACATACACGGGGGACTGGCTGAGGAACTTTACATTTTGTCTGTAGATTTTTTTTTTTTGAGACGGAGTTTCACTCTTGTTGCCCAGGCTGGAGTGCAATGGCACGATCTCGGCTCACTGCAACCTCCACCTTCTGGTTTGAAGCGATTCTCCTGCCTCAGCCTCCCGAGTAGCTGGGACTACAGGCATGCACCACCATGCCCAGCTAATTTTTTTTGTATTTTTAGTAGAGACGGGGTTTCACCATGTTGGCCAGGATGGTCTCGATCTCTTGACCTCGTGATCTGCCTGCCTCAGCCTCCCAAAGTGCTGGGATTACAGGTGTGAGCCACTGCGCCTGGCCTTTTGTACTTTTTTTTTTGAGATGGAATTTTTTGAGACACCATATTGGCTAGGCTGGTCTTGAACTCCCTGACCTCGTGATCCTACCTTGGCCTCCGAAAGTGCTGGGATTACAGGCATGAGCCACCGCACCCTGGCCCTTTTTTTTTTTCTTCAGACAGAGTCTTGCTCTTGTGACCCAGGCTGGAGTGCAGTGGCACGATCTCAGCTCACTGCAACCTCTGCCTCCCAGGTTCAAGCGATTCTCCTGCCTCAGCCTCCCAAGTAGCTGGGATTACAGGTGTGAGGCATGACACCTGGCCATAATTTTTAAAAATAACATTTTAAAACCATACAAAGAATGAGGGATGGAAGGGAACAAAAACTCAGAAATCCAGTCACCAATGACAACCCTCTTTCTTTTTTTTTTTTTTTTTTTTTTTTGAGACGGAGTCTCTCTCTTGGTTGCCCAGGCTGAAGTGCAATGGCGCGATCTCCGCTCACTGAAACTTCCACCTCCCGGGTTCAACAGATTGATTCTCCCTGTCTCAGCGCACTGAGGCAGGAGGATTGTTTGGTTAAGTCCAGGAGGTTGAGGCTGCAGTGAACGTGTTCACGCCACTGCACCCCAGCCTGGGCAACAGGGTAAGGCCCTAAGAAAAAAAAAAAATCATTAAGAAAAAATAGATTGTGAGCCTACAGTAGGTAGGAGTAACAGGCTATCACAGTCCCCAAACTGAACAATTCATGTGTGAATTTCCAGAGTTGACTGTATCTGCAGTTGTTTTTGCCAAGTTGCAAAGTTCTCATGCTCATTATCGTTGCCGAAAAATGTTTTCAGCTGGGTGCAATGGCTTACACCTATAATCCCAACACTTTGGGAGGCTGAGTTGGGAGGATGGCTTGAGCCCAGGAGTTCGAGACCAGCCTGGACAATATAGTGAGACCTTGTCTCTATTTAAAAAAAAAAAAAAAAATTAGCCAGGCATGGTGATGCAAACCTGTAGTCCCAGCTACCCGGGAGGCTTGCTTGAGCCTGAGAGGTTGAGGCCCCAGTGAGCCGTGGTTGTGCCACTGCACTCCAGCCTGGTTGACAAATTTGAGACCCTTTCTCAAAAAAAAAAAAAAAAAAAGAAATAAAAATGTTTTACTTTTTTTCTTATTACACTGTTATATCTGCTTGTGAGTTTTTTGGCCCGCATGAATAGACACTGCAGGACTAAACGAATACAGAGGAATCCTCCCTTTTTTTCCTCCATTCCTTACCCATACCATCTCTAAAGTACTTCATCTTCAATTACATCTTGTCCATCCACATAGTTGCAAAGCTTGTTTTACCGCTTGACTTCTAGGTTACCTCTCTAAAATGACAAGTATGATGTGACCTTATTATATATAAAATACATCAATCTGATGTTGATACTCCCTTTTATTTAGGAATTTTGTATTGAGGGCTGGAATGAAAGGAGAAGCACACACTTATCTATATCATTTTATATTTGATAAACCTGTAAGAGAACATTAATATTAATTACCTGGTTACCTTGGAGGGGTCAACTCTAGTTCTTTGAGGTGATCTGTCTATTAAGTTTTGCTGTTTGGAAGAATTTTTTTTTTTTTTTTTTTTTTTGAGATAGAGTCTGGCTTTGTCACTCAGGCTGAAGTGCAATGGCGCGATCTTGGCTCACTGCAACCTCTGCCTCCTGGGTTCAAGCAATTCTCCTGTCCCAGTCTCCCGAGTAGCTGGGATTACAGGTGCCCTCACCATGCCCAGCTAATTTTTAAATTTTTTTAATAGAGACAAGGTTTCACCATGTTGGCTAGGCTGGTCTCAAACTCCTGACCTGAAGGGATCCGCCCGCCTCGGCCTCCCAAAGTACTGGGATTAGAGGTGTGAGCCGCTGTACCTGGCCAGAAGAATCTATTTTTTCTTTTTTTTTGAGACGGAGTCTTAGCTCTGTCGCCAGGCTAGAGTGCAGTGGCGTGATCTTGGCTCACTGCAACCTCTGCCTCCCAGGTTCAAGCAATTCTCCTGCCTCAGCCTCCTGAGTAGCTGGGATTACAGGCATGCACCGCCACGCCCAGCTAATTTTTGTATTTTTAGTAGAGACGGGGTTTTACCCTGTTAGCCAGGATGATCTCGATCTCCTGACATTGTGATCCACCCACCTGGGCGTCCCAAAGTGCTGGGATTACAGACATGAGCCACCGCGCCCGGCCAGAATTTACTTTTTCTCTCTCTCTATATATATACTTTTTTTTTTTTTTTTTTTTTTGAGACGGAGTCTCACTCTGTCACCCAGGGTTCAAGCAATACTCCTGCCTCAGCCTCCTGAGTAGCTGGGGTTACAGGTGTGCGCCACTGCGCCCAGCTAGTTTTTGTATTTTTTTATTTTTTTTTGAGACAGAGTCTTGCTCTGTCACCCAGGCCGGAGTGCAGTGGCGCGATCTCAGCTCACTGCAAGCTCCGCCTCCCAGGTTCACGCCATTCTCCTGCCTCAGCCTCCCGCGTAGCTGGGACTACAGGCGCCCGCCATCACGCCCGGCTAATTTTTTGTATTTTTAGTAGAGACGAGGTTTCACCGTGTTAGCCAGGATGGTCTCGATCTCCTGACCTCGTGATCCACCTGCCTCGGCCTCCCAAAGTGCTGGGATTACAGGCTTGAGCCACTGCGCCCGGCCTTAATTTTTGTATTTTTAGTAGAGACGGAGTTTCGTCATGTTGGCCAGGCTGGTCTCGAATCCCCGATCTCAACTGATCAGCTCGCCTCAGCCTCCCAAAACGTTGGGATTACAGGCATGAGCCACCGCGCCTGGCCAAGAAATGTTATTTTATACCACAAAGAAAAACTCTTCTTCCTCTTTAGTTTTTTTTTTTTTTTTTGAGACGGAGTCTCGCTCTGTTGCCCAGGCTGGAGTACAGTGGTGCGATCTCAGCTCACTGCAAACTCTGTCTCTCTGGTTCACGCCATTCTCCTGCCTCAGCCTCCCGAGTAGCTGGAACTACAGGCGCCCGCCACCATGCCTGGCTAATTTTTTGTATTTTTAGTAGAGACGGGGTTTTACCATGTTAGCCAGGATGGTCTCGATCTCCTGACCTCGTGATCCACCCGCCTCGGCCTCCCAAAGTGCTGGGATTACCAACGTGAGCCACCATGCCTGGCCTCTTCCTCTGAAGTTCTTATTGTGGCTTGTTCCAAAAAAAGATAAATCTGGGACTAAAATTGATTTATGGACAAGGATTAATCTTGTTATGGAAGATGCTCACAATTTTAGCCTTCAAGACCCAGAAAATATATCCTTTATGAAACTATTGGCTTATCTTCATCTGCAGGATGAAATCCTATTACCCCCTATCATAAAAGGGCCTTCATGATCTGGATCCTGCCTCTCTCCCCACACTGATTCCCTCATTTTTTATATTTCAGTTTCATCAAACTACTTGCAATTCCTTACGTATCTTACTAGATTGGCGTTCTCCCTATCTGAATGTCTTCTCTCTCTTACCACGCCTTTCGGCCCCATTTCCTTAACATTTATCTTGCAAATCACAGCTTAGATATCTTCCTGTTTGTTATTATTACCTGTCATGTTACATCGTGAACACAAACACACACGAATTTACTTGAGAGTAAAGTTTGTGTCTTATTTTTTTCTGTAACTGGGCTTACCACAAGGCCTTGGCACATAACAGGTACTCAAAGGTATGTTGAATTGAGGTGAAGTATAGCTCATAAGAATGGAAGGTAAGGGCTGTAACAAGCTATTTAAGTAGTCCAGGTCTTAGAGAAAGTCTTTTTTTTTTTAAATGTTTACCAGTTTATTATAAGGGATATGTTTTTATTGCCATCATCTCTGGAAAACCAACCTTCTTAGGAGAGCTTAATATCCTTTCCCTACCCTAGTTTCTATTTGTGTTAGTAATCGTGCTCTGGGAAGGGGAAATTGCCCACAGTCTGGCAAGCCTCCCTAGAGAGCCCTTTCAAGTACTCTGGAGAAAACAGCAATGCCATGTGCTGCTGCTGGGGAAGGGAAGCAGCAGCACTGGGGAGCAAGAAACCCTAGAGCTCTTCTCCTTGGCCTTGTTAAATGTGCTTGTTTGTTGGGATGATGCACTGGCTTTAGAGAGATCAATGGCCTGAGGCAAATCTAGAGGCTTATTTCTGTTAAGCTGCTTTTATTCTTTAATCTTACATATAGTCACAGTATCCTTTAGGTGGTAGGGTGGAAAAAGTGAAATAGGGTTGTTGGCTGGGCACAGTGGCTCATGCCTATAATCCCAGTACTTTGGGAGGCTTCGGTGGGTGGATGACCTGAGATCGGGAGTTTGAGACCAGCCTAGCCAACATGGAGAAACCCCATGTCTATTAAAAATACAAAATTAGCCGGGCGTGGTGGCGTATGCCTGTAATCCCAGCTACTCAGGAGGCTGAGGCAAGAGAATCACTTGAACCCAGGAGGCAGAGGTTGCGGTGAGCTGAGATTGTGCCATTGCATTCCAGCCTGGGTGACAGAGCAAAGCTCCGTCTCAAAAAAAAAAAAAAAAAAAAAAAAAAAAAATTATACAACATGAATTCATGTTTATCGAAAAAGAAGTACAGGCATGGTGGCTCATGTCTGTAATCCCAGCACTTTGGGAAGCCAAGGCAGGTGGGTCACCTGAGGTCAGGAGTTTGAGACAAGCCTGGCCAACATGGCAAAACCCCATCTCTACTAAAAATACAAAAATTAGCTGGGCATAGTGGCAGGCACCTGTAATCCCAGCTACTCAGCAGGCTGAGGTGGGATGATAGCTTGAGTCTGGGAAACCGAGGTTGCAGTGAGCCGTTATCGTGCCACTGTACCCCAGCCTGGGTGACAGAGCAAGACCCTATTTCGAAAAACAAAAAAGCAAAACACAAGAAACAACCTAAACACTAATGAATTGGTTTATGGGGTAAAAAAAAAGTTTAAAAAAACCCAACAAAACCACACACGACAGGCCAGGTGTGGTACCTAAGGCCTGTAATCCCAATACTTCGGGAGGCTGAGGCAGGAGGATCACTTGAGTCGAAGAGTTTGAGACCAGCTTAGGCAACACAGCAAGACCTCATCTCTACTGAAAAGAAAAACATTAGCTAGGTGTGGTGGTGCACGCTTGTAGTCCTAGTTACTTGGGAAGCCGAGGTGGGAGGATTGCTAGAGCCAGAAGGTTGAGGTGGCAGTGAGCTCTGATGGTGACACTGCACACCAGCTTGGGAGACAGAGCAAGACCCTGTCTCAAAAAGAAAAAAAAAAAGTTATCATTTATGACATTTATAAGAAAATTGGAAACGTGAACACTGACTAGAATCATTAATTTTTTACATGCAATAATGATGGCAGATGTTTCTTAAAGTCTCTTTTTCAGAAAAATATACTGAAATACCTAAATTAAATGATATGACACATCAATAATTTGTCTCAGACAATAAGGAAGACATAGAAAAGAACCGGGGTATGGAAGACACAAAATTGGCCAGGAATTGAAAAAAATAATATTATGTACATGGTGGCACACAATATTATTCTGTCTACTTACAGGTTTTAAGCTTTCCATAATAAAACATTTTTAAAATGATCCATTATCCACATATGTACTCTAAAAAATGTGAAGACAGGCTATTCTCTTCATTAAAAAATTCACATATAAAAACACTATGGTTTTAAAACTTTTTCACATAATACATAGACAATTAGCCTGGTGTGGTGATGAACTCCGGCGGTGTCAGCCATGAGGTGGAATGATTGCTTGAGCTCAGGAGTTCCAGGGTACAGTGAGCCATGATCACACCACTGCAATCTAGCCTGGGTGACAGAGTGAAACCTTGTCTCAGAAAAAACAATGAATGGGCCAGGCGCAGTGGCTCAAACCTGTAATTCCAGCACTTTGGGAGGCTGAAGCAGGTAGATCACTTGACATCAGGAGTTCAAGACCAGCCTGGCCAACATGGTGAAACCCCATCTCTACCTAAAAATACAAAAATTAGCTAGGCATGGTGGCGGGTGCCTGTAATCCCAGCTACTCGGGAAGCTGAGGCAGGAGAATCGCTTGAACCCAGGAGGTGGAGGTTGCAGTGAGCTGAGATTGTGCCACTGCACTCCAGCCTGGGCAACACAGGAAGACTTCATCTCAAATAAAATAAAACAAACTAAGACGGTGGCTCAAGCCTGTAATCCCAACACTTTGGGAGGCCGAGGCAGGCAGATCACGAGGTCAGGAGATCGAGACCATCCTGGCTAACACGGTGAAACCCTGGCTCTACTAGAAATACAAAAAATTAGCCGGGAGTGGTGCTAGGTGCCTGTAGTCCCAGCTACTCAAGAGGCTGAACGGTGTGAACCCAAGAGGCGGAGCTTGCAGTGAGCCGAGATCGCGCCACTGCACTCCAGCCTGGGCAACAGACAGAGCAAGGCACTGTCTCAAAAAAAAAAAAAAAAAAAAAAAAGAAAGAAAGAAAAGAAAAGAAAAATAAACGAAAAATAAACTAAGAAGTTTCCAATTTTTTTTTTTTTTTTTGAGACGGAGTCTTGCTCTTGTTGCCCAGGCTGGAGTGCAGTGGCGCGATCTCAGGTCACCACAACCTCCGCCTCCCAGGTTCAAGCGATTCTCCTGCCTCAGCCTCCCAAGGTAGCTGGGATTACAGGTATGCGCCACCATGCCCGGCTAATTTTGCATTTTTAGTAGAGATGGGGTTTCTCCATGTTGGTCAGGCTGGTCTTGAATTCCCAACCTTGGGTGACCTGCCTGCCTTGGCCTCCCAAAGTGCTGAGATTACAGGCATGAGCCACTGTGCCCAGCCAAAAGTTTCCAATTTTTGATGTAATAAAGAAAAGCTGAACTATACATCACTGAGCATGTTACTGGGTCAAAGGTATTAACTATTTTAAACAAATAGCTTTATTGGTCGGGCACGGTAGCTCACACCTGTAATTCCAGCCTTTGGGAGGCCGAGGCAGGTGGGTCACTTGAGGTCAAGAGTTCAAGACCACCTTGGCCAACATGGTGAAATTCCATCTCTACTAAAAATACAAAAATCAGCCAAGGCATGGTGGTGCACGCCGGTAGTCCCAGCTACTTGGGAGGCTGAGGCAGGAGAACTGCTTGAATCTGGGAGGCAGAGGTTGCAGTGAACTGAGATCATGCCACTGCACTCCATTCTGGGCCACGGAGTAAGACTCCATTAAAAAAAAAAAAAAAAAGTAAGAAAATAGCTTTATTGAGATAATGGGTTGTATATGATAAAATTCCCTTTCAATTCATCTGCCAGCAGCAGAGATGAAAAAAAAAATCACAATGCTGTACGACTAATAGCCTTATGTAATTTTAGAACATTTTCATCACTCCAAAAGAAACCCATACACATTAGTATTCCTTCTCCATTTCCCCCAGCCCTGGAAAAGCTTCTTAAGTGGCTTAAAATATGTTACCAAACTACTTGCTAGAAAGGCTGTCCAATTTATGTTCCTATCAGCCATATGCCCATTTTTCCATATTTTCCCCAGAATTAATTATGATCATTAAAAATACTTAAAGCCAGGTGTGGCGGCTCACATCTGTAATCCCAGCACTTTGGGAGGCCAAGGTGGGTGGACTGCTGGAGCCCAGGAGTTCAAGACCAGCCTGGGCAACATGGCGAAACTCTGTCTCTAAGAAAAATACAGAACAATTAGCTAGGTGTGGTGACACACACCTGTAGTCCCTACTACCTGAGAGACTGAGGTGGGAGGATGGCTTGAGCCCAGGAGGTTGAGGCTGCAGTGAGCCATGATCACACCACTGCTCTCGAGCCTGGGCGACAGTGAGATCCTGTCCCCCGCCAAAAAAAAAAACTTAAGATAGAAATTAATAATTGCCATTTACATATATTTGAATTCTTTTCTTATTTGTGAGAGTGAAATTTTACGTATCCATTGATTTTTCTTTCCCCTTTTGTGAACTGTCCCTCCACTTTGTCAGGGACTAAAATCCAATTAAATGATCAGTCTAAATAAAATATCCCTGGAATAGCAATTGGTGTCCAGAAACATTGTGAGAAATTCCAGAACCAAACATAAACTTTTGTGGTTAACTACACCATGGAGCCTCACTATTAGTACCAGTAAATTAAAGTTTGCTATAATCATAAATAATGACCACATGTCTATTTTCAAAGACACGATTTCTAGGTTCCTTTTTTATTATAGATTAAGATTGTCTCAAAGGCACTTCAAAACAAAGCATCCCATTCTACAGAGACAGAAAGCCTGTTACTGTACAGCACTTGTGACCGCCTGGTTAATGAGCCCAAGTCACCAGTAAATTCAAAGGAAAAATTAACCCAACCTATATCATGCAGTGACAGTTGTTGCTTGCAAAAAAACCAGAAATGAAATCAGCCAGCTGCTAACAGTGGAGAGAAAGCACTCAACCTTACAATTAGGGCAGATAAAAACTAAAGGTAAAGAGAGGCGAAGTAAACCAAGGCATCCTTGGGAGTCTTCTCGGCTCACAAAGACAAGAACCCTGCAAAGACTATCATCAGGAACATTCGCTCAACAGATTTCATTAGAAATCTGATGTGTAGCCGGGCGCAGTGGCTCACGCCTGTAATCCCAGCACTTTGGAAGGCCGAGGCGGGTGGATCACGAGGTCAGGAGATTGAGACCATTCTGGCTAAAACGGTGAAACCCCATCTCTACTAAAAATACAAAAAATTAGGTGGGCGTGGTGGCGGGCGCCTGTAGTCCCAGCTACTCGGGAGGCTGAGGCAGGAGAAATGGCATGAACCCAGGAGGCGAAGCTTGCAGTGAGCCGAGATCGCGCCATGCACTCCAGCTTGGGTGACAGAGTGAGACTACGTCTCAAAAAAAAAAAAAAGAAAGAAAGAAAAGAAATCTGATGTGTAGATTTTTTTTTCACAGAACAAATATCTCTACTTAAATGGGCTCCTTCCCCATCTTCCATTTCTTGTTTCTATTATTTTTTACTCAAATCCTAACCTTCTAACTCAGAATTGCTGTATATCCTTAATCACTTTTTTGAGTCATTTTTATTTATTTTTTTTTTGGGGGGGAGAAGGATACAATTTTTACATTTCATTTGTGAAATAACAAATTCTATAATAACCTCCTAGAAATATAGTATGGTTAACTGAGACCAGTGACTGCAAAAAACAGATCCCAACAGAGATCTCTACTTGGGACTCAGCTTGTGGACTGCTCTAAAACAATATTCCTAATTCAAAGACTATGTAGATTCACAAATTGTTAAAAACCACAAAGTAGTCAAGGTGCAGTGGGTCATGCCTGTAAGCCTAGCACTTTAGGAGACTAAGCCGGGAGGGGCTGTTAGAGCTGAGGAGTTTGAGATCGGCCTGGGCAACATATTGAGATTCTGTCTCTACAAAAGTTTTTCAAATAGGCTGGGCCCAGTGGCATGTGCCTCTAGTCTCAGCTACTTGGAAGACTGAGGCAGGAGGACTGCTGGAGCCCAGGTGGTAGAGGCTGCAGTGAGTTATGATTATGTCACTGCACTCCAGCCTGGGCAACAGAGGGAGACCCTGTCCCCCCTACAACCCCCGATTCCCCAGCAAGAAAAAAAAAAAAAAACTGAAAGAGCTCAGCAGTTGTGTAGGCCTCCTTGAACTATCTCTTCATGTTAGGTGTGAGAGGGAGCTTGGAGTTCACACATTTCCAGGGTTCATTTACCCTCCTCTGATCTCAGAGTACAAGTCAAACCAAAAAGTTACCCAAACCTGTTCTTTTCTGATCCTGTCTGGATACATGCTTGTTGACTCTCATATTCTTCCCCCAAATCACTCATTCACAGATGAGGTGGAGGCTAATGAAAACACAAGCTATTGGAAGGAACGGCCTGACATTTCTATTATTATCCTAGAGACAATCACAGATCAGTGACCAGAAGTAATCTAGGCTGGAAGACCTCTGATATGGCCACCATAAATTCTCTGGTACCTGAAAAAAAAAAGTGTGAAAACCTTGGAATACTATAGTGACAAGGTATCTACATCTATCTCCATCTTTTTTTTTTTTTAAAGATGTAAGAGGGCATATTCACAGGTACAGCAAAATATGACTGAGGATACAAAACACTGAAAATTAAGAACTACCTACCTGAATTCTGATGGTTTTTTTTTTGTACTCCTATCCAATCTTCTAATACCTCAAAATGCATAAAAATCTCGGTTAATGCCGGGCGCGGTGGCTCACGCTTGTAATCCCAGCACTTTGGGAGGCCGAGGCGGGCGGATCACGAGGTCAGGAGATCGAGACCACGGTGAAACCCCGTCTCTACTAAAAAAATACAAAAAATTAGCCGGGCGTGGTGGCGGGCGCCTGTAGTCCCAGCTACTCGGAGAGGCTGAGGCAGGAGAATGGCGTGAACCCGGGAGGCGGAGCTTGCAGTGAGCCGAGATCGCGCCACTGCACTCCAGCCTGGGCGAAAGAGCAAGACTCCGTCTCAAAAAAAAAAAAAAAAAAAAAAAAAATCTCGGTTAATGATACGCCATTTTTGTCCCATTATTCAATACAAATAATAAAAGAGAAACTAAATATTTCAGATTTGATTTTTCTGACTTGAGCTAATGATCCTCCTCCCTTTCTTAAACATTTAAAATGTTTGTTAACTGAACAGTCACTCTTCGACATTCCTAAGCGAAATGTCAACACTCATACTCAATATGACACTATTAGAATGTGAAGCCCAAATTTCATTTTAAATCTCTAATTACCTACCAAGGAAGCTCATTTCCCCAAACAATTCTGTGAACTCCAATGCCAGACTATCCAAGTTTCTGGGGACTTAACAGTATCTGTGCCTTTCACAGGTAGGAGTCTTCTCCAGAAATGGCATACCCAACTGTTCTTTTAGTCTCAAGAGTCACACTGTCGGCCAGGCACAGTGGCTCACCCCTGTAATCCCAGCACTTTGGGAGACCGAGATGGGTGGACCACCTGAGGTCAGGAGTTCAAGACCAGCCTGGCCAACATGGTGCAACTGCGTCTCTACAAAAATACAAAAATTAGCCAGACGTGATGGTGGGTGCCTGTAATCCCAGCTACTCGGGAGGCTGGGGTGGGAGAACCGCTTGAACTTAGGAGGTGGAAGTTGCAGTGAGCCAAGATCATGCCACTGCACCCTGGCCTGGGTGACAGAGCGAGACTCCATCTCAAAAAAACAAAACAAAAAAAAAGTCACATCCTCATTTTGTTGTCTCTCTCCTGCACCTTCTTAAAATGTGATGGGACTGTAACAAGAGTAACTGTGTTCTGGATACACAGCAGACAAGCCACTAGGAAATGCCAAAGATAAAGACCAATCACAGCAATGCTTTAAGAGACCCAGAGTACAAAAAGGGTTCTAAGTGAGCCTCTAAACATAGCATATTAATAAGCTTAAGTAAACACTGGTAGAGGCCAGCAAATTAAAGCTAGCTGTAACATCTAAAGATATGTCCCAGTCACAGCAGCTCCTTATGTGCATACCTCAACCTCACATTCTGCTTCAGAAACCTCTCTCAGACAAGGGGCAGATGAAAGATCCCCTCCTCGCACATCACGAGGTCAGGAGATTGAGACCATCCTGGCTAACACGGTGAAACCCCGTCTCTACTAAAAAAAATACAAAAAATTAGCCGGGCGTGGTGGCGGGTGCCTGTAATCCCAGATACTCGGGAGGCTGAGTCAGGAGAATGGCGTGAACCCAGGAGGTGGAGCTTGCAGTGAGCCGAGATCACACCACTGCACTCCAGCCTGGGCGACAGAGCGAGACTCCGTCTCAAAAAACAAAAATTAATTAAAAAAAAAAAAAAAAAAAGAAAGGTCCTCTCCTCAAAAAGAACAGCATACATGCTACTAATTCATTTGCATTAATAAATCTTTGGTTTAAAAATCCATTTAAGGCCTGGTACAGTGCAGTGGCTCACACCTGTAATCCCAGCACATTGGGAGGCTGAGGCAGGTGGATTGCTTTGAGCTCAGGAGTTTGAGACGAGCCTGGGCAACCTGGCAAAACTCTGTCTCTATAAAAAAATACAAAAATTAGCCGGGCATTGGTGGTTCATGCCTGTAATCCCAGCTGCTTGGGAGGGTGGGGCAGGATAATCGCTTGAACCTGGGAGGCAGAGGTTGCAGTGAGCTGAGATCATGCCATTGCACTCCAGCCTGGGCAACAAGAGCCAAACTGTCTCAAAACAAGAATAAGTAAACCCTGATAAAGTGGTTTTTTCCATCAGGCAGTCATACCTCGATACAAATTGGTTTAATGAGGCCCAGCCTTCTTGCTAGAGATAACAAAACCACTGTGGGAAATGTTTTGACTGGATAAAACACTCTTCAGTGAGGTGCTATAGTGAAAATTTCTACAGAGAGCAATGGGAATCAGTACCTAGGGGTCAAGAAAGAAGCACTTGGCTGGGCACGGTGGCTCATGCCTATAATCCCAGCACTCTGGGAGGCCAAGGCGGGAGGATCACCAGAGCCTAGGAGTTCGACACCAGCCTGGGCAATATAGTGAGACCCTGCCTCTACAAAAAATTTAAAAAATTAGCCAAGCATGATGATGTGCACCTCTGGTCCCAGCTACTGTGGAGGCTGAGGTGGGAGGATTGCTTGAGCCCAGGAAGTGGAAGTTGCAATGAGCCGAGATCATACCACCGCACTTCAGCCTAGGTGATAGAGCAAGACCTTGTCTCAAAAAAAAAAAAAAAAAAAAAGGCCGGGCGCAGTGGCTCACGCCTGTAACCCCAGCACTTCGGGAGGCCGAGGCAGGCAGATCACCTGACGTCGGGAGTTCGAGACCACCTGACCAACATGGAGAAACCCCATCTCTACTAAAAAAATACAAAATTAGCCCCTTGTGGTGGCTCATGCCTGTAATCCCAGCTACCTGGGGGGCTGAGGCAGGAGAAATGCTTGAATCTGGGAGGCAGAGGTTATGGTGAGCCGAGATCACGCCATTGCACTCCAGCCTGGGCAATAAGAATGAAACTCTTAAAAAAAAAAAAAAAAAAAGGGAAAAAGCAGTACCAAAAATAAACGAAGAACGTGGTAGGAAAAGTTTACCATCGAGTTTGCTAAAGGCTCTGGAAGCCACAAATGCCAGACTACTGTGACACCTTTAACTGGGTCTCTTTCAAACTGGGAGAGGATTAGCTTAATAGCTGAACACGGTTTTCGGGTCAATGAACTTGGAATTATTTGTTCTGCTTCTGCTCACTGAAAATCTTTCAGATAAAGGATAATAAATGTTTTGATTTTAAAACCAATTTTAAGGGGAAAGCTATTTTTAGCAAAAACACATTTAAAAAACACACATATTTTGTTGTTTCAGGCTTATCCAGAATAGTCTTAATCCATTCAGCTGCAGAAGGCCCCCTATAAGTCAGTTCCCTTGGAACCTCCTCCATTACGAATAAATCCAAAATTATGGTTGGTAGATCCTATGAAGTCCTAGGTCCACTTTAGGTGATGACAACTGAGAGAAGCAGCAGTTCCATTTTCACAGAGCATGACACACAAATAAAGCATATTTACAGTGCTACTTTTCCAGGTCAGGAAAACTCACACACCGTATTAGACATCAATTTCCTTGCCTATAAACCATGGCTAAGGATGCCTCTCTAATTCCTTGGAACAGGGAGGAGTTACAATCACAGGTGGCTTTGAAACGGGTGAAATCTCCGACATCATTTCCTAACTGTTCTTTAAAAGCTTGTAATTTTCAGCTTTGGGGGCTCACACTGACACTCAGACTTCATAAACTTCCTTCCTAGATATATAACATGCTAATTCATGCGAATCGCTCAAGCTTGTTTTATAATCACACCTATGGATACCTTTGCAAGACTTCACGCCTCTACTCCAACAATAACTACTAAAACCCCTGGAAACAATCTAGAACTTGCACTTGAGCAAACAAGAGAGAGGAAGTGATGGCTTTAAAGGGACGCAGCTTTGCCGGGCTCAAAAGAGGCGCTCTCGCTCACTCTTGAGCGGCTCAAGATGTTACCAAAGCTCCCGCCAGATGCGCGGGGCGAGGGTGCGGGGACAGGTAAGGCAGAGAAGATGGGTGGACGGCACTAGGAAGAACTGGGGTGCCGAAGCCTGCAGGCGGGATGGAGTGGAAGGAGGTGAGGCAAAATTAGGCAAGTACAGGAAGGAGCCAGTGCAGCGAAGAAAACAGGGCAGGCGAGAAGTAGAGCCCTAGAGGAACCGACGAATTCGGGACTCGGAGGGTTTCCGAGGGTCCAGTTCTCTCACCAGAAAGCCACGTTCAGCCCCAGGCACCACAGGGCGCTCCTGGCTGGCCGCTCCCACACCAGGGCTGCCTGCACCCGACTCAGCAGAGGCTCGTAAGGCCCCAGCACCTCCACCAGGGCCCGCTGCGCCGCCTCAACCTGCTGGTCCCGCTCCCAGGAGCCTGACACATCTCGGCGACCCCTGAAAGTCGACCCCGAAGCCGGGCCTGGGGTCGTGGCCACCCCTTCGGCCTCCGCCATCTCCCCCCGGCAGCCACAACATCCGGGGCCGTGGCCCGACAGTCACAATAACAGCAACTGCGCAGATGCGCGATTCGCCGGGGGAGGTGGCTTCGCACCACAGAGCGCTTGCGCGCAGGCCCAAGCAGGCGTCCACCCAGAGGGGGGAGGACGCCGTACCCCGCCAGCGCTGAGGCGCGGAGCCGGATCCGGAGGCGCCGAGCCGGATCCGGAGCCGCGCACGCGCAATCTGCATGAATGAAGGCCAGTGCTTAAAGACGTGCCATTCATTGCCAGAACTCGGTTCTCATTGGAGCGGAGGAAGTTCGTGGGTGGAGCTGGTTGTTTGGCGCCTGCGTCTTGCGGCGAGCGGGCTGGCGTGCGGCGGCGTTGCGGGCGGGAGCGGCTGCAACGCCGGTGCCTGAGCAGCGATGCCGAGGGAAATCATCACCCTACAGTTGGGCCAGTGCGGCAATCAGAGTGAGCGAAATTCCGGCCCCTCAGCTAGCCAGGTTCCTTAGGGTCAATGGGATCTCGCTGTGGGATCCTGGACTCCATCTGTCCTTGCCAGAATCGTAGTTCTCTGAAAGGCGAGACATCCCTGACCCAGTGTCCACTTGCCCAACCCCGAGGGGCCCTCCCCTGCCCAGTCCCTGGCGTACAGTCCTTTTCTCAGACACGGGAGAGTCCTGCGGCTTGACTTCTTATCCCTGGACGCAGGCGCCCAGTCCCCCGGCTCCTGATTAGAACCTGCCTGGACCTAGATATCTTCTTTCTCCCCTGCCCGCCCCTTCCCCCCAGTTGGGTTCGAGTTCTGGAAACAGCTGTGCGCCGAGCATGGTATCAGCCCCGAGGGCATCGTGGAGGAGTTCGCCACCGAGGGCACTGACCGCAAGGACGTCTTTTTCTACCAGGTGCCCCCAGCGACTTGGCCGGGGGCGGCAGTGGCCCGAGGGGGCGGAAGGGAAGGGAGTGGCCTGGTACTGGGAACCCCGCTGGGCAGTGGGGCCTGGCGGCTGGCTTGAGGAGGGGGGCCGGAGGGAGCCAGAGTTGGGAGGACTTCGGACTTGGGCCGCCCTAGCTGATTGGGCCCCCTCCTGGACTCCCCTTGACAGGCAGACGATGAGCACTACATCCCCCGGGCCGTGCTGCTGGACCTGGAACCCCGGGTGATCCACTCCATCCTCAACTCCCCCTATGCCAAGCTCTACAATCCAGAGAACATCTACCTGTCGGAACATGGAGGAGGAGCTGGCAACAACTGGGCCAGCGGATTCTCCCAGGTCGTTTCCTATTCCCTGGCAGGGCCCACAACTCGCTGGGTAGGGACAGGCTCTATGACGTCCCGGAGAGAGAGGAAACCAGATCAGGGATGTATGAATGCTGGAGAGAAAGACATGGCAGCAGGGAGTGGACTATGTAATATTGTCAAGCGCCTACACTAGCTAATGCAGTGTGCCAGGCCATTCTAAGTGCTTTGCATATATTAATTTTTCGAAATCTCCCAACAACCCTAGAAGTAAGTACTACAGGTCCACAGTCCCTTATCTGCCTTTCCAGGATCCAGAAAGCCATGAAACCAAAGGACATTTCATAACTAGTTTATCAGCAAGAACAAATTTCAATGAAGACAGGCTGTTTTATAGTTTGTTTATTTTTATTTTTATTTATTTATTTTTTTTGAGACGGAGTCTCACTCTGTCGCCCAGACTGGAGTGCAGTGGCGCGCTCTCAGCTGCACCTCTGCTGCCCAGGTTCAAGCGATTCTCCTGCCTCAGCCTCCCGAGTAGCTGAGATTACAGGTGCTTGCCATCACGCCTGGCTAATTTTTGTATTTTTAGTAGAGACGGGGTTTCACTGTGTTAGCCAGGATGGTCTTGATCTCCTGACCTCGTGATCCGCCTGCCTCGGCCTCCCAAAGTGCTGGGATTACAGGCGTGAACCACCATGCCCGGCCCTATAGTTTCTATCCAACTTATTGTCATTACTGATGCCTTTTTATTACAGAAATACTAATATATTTGATTAACGTGCTTCTGACTCCCACTGGAATTTTATTTAACATATATTATATATACCATAATACCTTTCTAAAATCTGAGATATTTTGAATTCCAAAACATAACTGACCCCAACACTGTTAGATAAGGGTATATGGACCTGTATTAATTACCTTCATTGGACAGATGAGGAAACTGAGGTGTAGAGCAATTAAATAAGCTGCCCAGAGCTACATAGAAGTAGAGTTAATAGGCCGGGCACGGTGGCTCACGCCTGTAATCCCAGCACTTTGGGAGGCCAAGGCGGGCAGATCACCTGAGGTCAGGAGTTCAAGACCAGCCTAGCCAACATGGTGAAACTGATTCTACTAAAAATACAAAAAATAGCTGGGCATGGTGGCATGCGCCTATAATCCCAGCTACTGGGGAGGCTGAGGCAGGAGAATCGTTTGAACCCGGGAGACGGAGGTTGCCATGAGCCAAGATCGCGCCACTGCACTCCAGCCTGGGAGAAAGAGAGAGACTCCGTCTCAAAAAAATAAAATAAAATAAAAAAATAGAGCTAATGTATGAATCCAGGTAGTCTGGGTGTAGAGTGCTTTCTTGTAACCACTGCACCGTACTGCCTCTCAATGTAGATAAAAGCAGGCAGCTATGCTCCGTAAAAGGACTTCTGGGTGCTATAAGGAGAATTGAGGGTGGCTTTTCGGAGGTCAGAGTCCTCCCATGGTTCTGTCCCACTCTGACCCTCCCCTATGTCTGTACAGGGAGAAAAGATCCATGAGGACATTTTTGACATCATAGACCGGGAGGCAGATGGTAGTGACAGTCTAGAGGTAAGTGTCCCAGGAATGCTGGTAGGAGCTGACATAGGCAAGGCTTGGCAGCACACTCTAGAAGTGACCTGTTAGGAACAAGACCCACTCATGTACCCTTTGCACTGGACAGAAGCTATCAGGCCTTGCTGGAAACAAGGCAGTTGCCTGAGCTGTATAAGTGAGGTGACTGGAGGGGAAGCAAAGGCTTGGGAAAATGGGAGTCCTAAAAAACTATGAGATGAGTCCAGTTTGACATCCTGCCACTAATTACCTGTACACTGACTGCCCCTTCCCCATGCAGGGCTTTGTGCTGTGTCACTCCATTGCTGGGGGGACAGGCTCTGGACTGGGTTCCTACCTCTTAGAACGGCTGAATGACAGGTAAGTTTGTGTTTGGGGATTAGGAAAGGTCTCCAACTTGGCTTCCTAAATGACTAGGGGACCCAGCAGATATAACTCCATATTTGCTGGAACAGGAAAGAGTTCTTATATTCCCTCCTATAGAGAGGAAAATGAAGTTACAATGACTGAGAACCCCATCTCACTCCCAGTAGTGGCAACTGGAGCCTAGAACCTGAGCCCTGGAGGAAAGTCGAGGGAGTGTGGCCAGGTGTCCATTTGGAAGCCCAGAGTCTAAGATGTTTCTGCCCTTCCCCCTGTAGGGTTACAGACTTCCAAAAGTCAAGGCTCCCTTCTTTACTGATCTGACCCCACCCCAGTTTCGCCATCAAGATTTAGCTGCTTCTGGACACTTGTTAGGGAGCGCCGTGTTCACCAGGCCTTCAGCCTGTTGCCCTGATCCTTTCCCCAACCCCCACCAGGTATCCTAAGAAGCTGGTGCAGACATACTCAGTGTTTCCCAACCAGGACGAGATGAGCGATGTGGTGGTCCAGCCTTACAATTCACTCCTCACACTCAAGAGGCTGACGCAGAATGCAGACTGTGTGGTGAGTCCTGGATTCTACCTCTCCCAACTCTCAACACCCCATACCCACTTGAGTCTATTAAATTATTGTCATGTATTTAAAAAAAATCCATTTTAGCCAGGTACAGTGGCTAATGGCTGTAATGCCAGCACTTTGAGAGGCCAAGATCGTTGGATCGCTTGAGTCTAGGAGTTCGAGACCAGCCTGGGCAACATGGCAAAACCCCATCTCTACTAAAAATAAAAAAAATTAGTCGGGAGTGGTGATAATGTGCAGAAGGATCACTTGAGCCTCAGAGGCAGAGGCTGCAGTGAGCTGAGATCATGTCACTGACTGCACTCCAGCCTGGGTGACAAAGCGAAACCCTGTCTCAAAAAAAAACAACTGTTTAAATAATTAAGATGAAAAGAAAAATTTAAAAATCCATTTTGAGCCCTCCTTTACCCTAGGTCAGTGCAAATCCCTTTCCAGTGAGTCTTCTGGCCATAAAGCTCAAGGGAAATTAAGCTTCAGAGCCTAGGGTCAGGCAGAGCTCCTGTTTTTCCTATCCCCATTGATCTGTGACCCTCTTCTGTCCCCCGAGGTGGTGCTGGACAACACAGCCCTGAATCGGATTGCCACAGACCGCCTGCACATCCAGAACCCATCCTTCTCCCAGATCAACCAGCTGGTGGGCCCCCCTCCCGGACTCCTTTGGAATGGAAGCCCTCCTTGTTGGAGGGTCATCTGGGGAAGGAAGGTCCTACCCAGGCTGAGGCCCATAACATGGCACGCCTGTCCCCAGGTGTCCACCATCATGTCGGCCAGCACCACCACCCTGCGCTACCCCGGCTACATGAACAATGACCTCATCGGCCTCATCGCCTCGCTCATTCCCACCCCACGGCTCCACTTCCTCATGACCGGCTACACCCCACTCACTACGGACCAGTCAGTAAGAGCAGCCTTCAGTGTGCCAGGCCAGGCCGGCCCTGGGCCCAACAGGCCCTGCCCTAGCCTTTCTCTCTTCCCCACTGCCCCAGGAGCTGCCCTTTGCGGGCCCCAAGGCACTGCCCTCAGGGACTGGCACAGAGTGGGCGACTTTCTTGCTGACTTGCCCTCCACCCTCCCTCTGCCTTTGGCTTCTGCCAAAGAGAAGCCAAAGGGGGACTGTGCCCTGAGCGCTGGCCGGGTCCCTGTCTCACTGTCGCATCAGGTGGCCAGCGTGAGGAAGACTACGGTCCTGGATGTCATGAGGCGGCTGCTGCAGCCCAAGAACGTGATGGTGTCCACAGGCCGAGACCGCCAGACCAACCACTGCTACATCGCCATCCTCAACATCATCCAGGGAGAGGTGGACCCCACCCAGGTAGGGGAGGCCCCTTCATCCCGTGCCCTGGACCCACAGGGGTAGAGGAGAGGCCACCTCCACTGCTCCTATGCCCACCCCAGGTCCACAAGAGCCTGCAGAGGATCCGGGAACGGAAGTTGGCCAACTTCATCCCATGGGGCCCCGCCAGCATCCAGGTGGCCCTGTCGAGGAAGTCTCCCTACCTGCCCTCGGCCCACCGGGTCAGCGGGCTCATGATGGCCAATCACACCAGCATCTCCTCGGTGAGTCCCACAGTTTGCACCTTTTTTCCCTGAATCAGTTTCCTGACTATACCTCACCTCTCTGCATCTGCTGGCCCTGCTTCTAGCTTTTTTGCTGTGGGCATAGCCCAGCCTTGGTTCCCCAGCTTTCTGGGCCATATTATTCTTCGAAGTTCTTTGTAACCCCTGTTTTCTGCACACCCCAAGCTCTTCGAAAGAACCTGTCGCCAGTATGACAAGCTGCGGAAGCGGGAGGCCTTCCTGGAGCAGTTCCGCAAGGAGGACATGTTCAAGGACAACTTTGATGAGATGGACACATCCAGGGAGATTGTGCAGCAGCTTATCGATGAGTACCATGCGGCCACACGGCCAGACTACATCTCCTGGGGCACCCAGGAGCAGTGAGTCCCCCAGGACAGGGACCCTCATCTGCCTTACTGGTTGGCCCAGGCCCTGCCTGACTGACCACCCCCTCAGAGCACAGATCAGGGACCTCACGCATCTCTTTCTCATATACATGCACTCTCTGTTGGCCTGCAAACACATTTACTTCTCCTCTTATGAGACTATTTATCTTTAATAAAGCACTGGATATAAATCAAGTCACTGGTCCCTTTAAAGCCTTTGGGTTCTGGAGATGCGGTGGGGATGCCTGTTCTTTCTCCATCACTCTGACAGGGTCCTCACCCACTTCCAGCATCTTCAATTCTGAACCAACAGCTTCCCCTAGGTTTTTCCTCTGCCTAGGTTTGGAGAATGCTGGTGGGGTTTGACCCACCTGAAATTCCTTTCCAGGGTAAAAAGGCCCACAGATATTACTTTGTTCTCTGTCTGACCCTTTCTGGGTCCCCGTTCCCTCCCACCCTCACTGTATCAGGTGAATATTCCACCAGCCTCATGTTTCCACATCAGAGTGTCTGATTAATCACAACCTGAGGCCCAAGGCCACCACCCCTGCCACTAGGCCATGAACAAGCAATGGAGTCCAACCCAATACCTTTAAGCTTCTAGCAAGCAGTCCAGGAGAGCCACTCGTTTCAGGCAGTTGGAGTCTAGCAGCATCAAGTCAACAGACCAAATCTAAAGCCTAGACTGTAAGCAGGATCATAAGTGGTTCCATAGCTAAGGCACCATGATTCTCTTCTCAAGTGGTCGCCAGTAATTTTAATGGCCAGTGCCTTCTACTTCTGGTGGAAGATTGCAGGGAGGTAGTAAATACCTAGGGGCCTAAGTCTTCAGGATTGTTTTTTTTTTTTTTTTTTTTTTTGACATAGGGTCTTGCTCTGTCACTTTGTCACCCAGGCTGGAATGCAGTGGCATAATCACAGTCCACTGCAGCCTCGACCTCCCTGGCTCAGGCGATCCTCCTGTCTCAGCCTCTTAAGTAGCTGGGATCACAGGCACACACCACCTAAATCTTCAGGATAAAAAGAGCAAAGCAGGTTCTTAGAGCATGGTGGATTGTCAGGGCCCCATTAGGCTCTTATACACCATAAAGGTACACAGTAGTGACAGCTAACATGCACACATATGCTGTGAGAAGTACATTATTTTGTTGAATCCTCACAACAACCGTATGAAGTGGTAGATACTACTTTTTTTTTTTAAACGGAGTCTCGCTCTGGCCCACAGTGGCACGATCTCGGCTCACTGCAAGCTCCGCCTCCCAGGTTCAAGCAGTTCTCCTGCCTCAGCCTCCCGAGTAGCTGGGACTACAGGCGCCCGCCACTGCGCCTGGCTAATTTTTTTGTATTTTTAGTAGAGACGAGGTTTCACCATGTTAGCCAGGATGGTCTCGATCTCCTGACCTCATGATCCGCCCGCCTCAGCCTCCCAAAGTGCTGGGATTACAGGCATGAGCCACCGCGCCTGGCCGGTAGATACTAATTTTTAAAATACAATAACAAGGCCTAGTGCAGTGGTTCATACCTGTAATCCCAGCACTTTGGGAGGCCGAGGCAGGTAGATCACCTGAGGTCAGGAGACCAGCCTGGCCAATATGGTGAAACCCCATCTCTACTAAAAATACAACAAATTAGCCGGGCATGGTGGTACATGCCTGTAATCCCAGCTACTCAGGAGGCTGAGGCAGGAGAATCACTTGAACCTGGGAGGCGAAGGTTGCAGTGAGCTGAGATCGTGCCACTGCACTCCAGCCTGGGTGGCAGAGCAAGACTCTGTCTCAAAAAAAGAAATAAAAATAAAACAATAAGGCCAGGCGCAGTGGCTCACGCCTGTAATCCCAGCACTTTGGGAGGCCAAGATGGGTATATCACAAGGTCAGATCGAGACCATCCTGGCTAACACGGTGAAACCCTGTCTCTACTAAAAATACAAAAAAACAAATGAGCCAGGCATGGTGGCAGGCGCCTATAGTCCCAGCTACTCGGGAGGCTGAGGCAGGAGAATGGTGTGAACCCAGAAGGCGGAGCTTGCAGTGAGCCAAGATCGCGCCACTGCACTCCAGCCTGGGCAACAGAGCGAGACTCTGTCTCAAAAAAATAAAAAATAAAAATAATAATAAAAGTACTAATAAAAACCAATACAATATAACAATGATTTACAAGCATTTACCTTGTATTAGTTACTACAAGTAATCTAGAGATGATTTAAAGTACCATACAGGAGGATGTGCATAGGTTATGTGTAAATTCTACACCATTTTCTTCTTTCTGTTTTTTTTTTTGAGACAGTCTCACTCTGTTGCCCAGTGCAGTGCAGTGGGCCCAGTGCAGTGCAGTGGGCCCAGTGCAGTGCAGTGGCGCCATCTCAGTTCACTGCAACCTCTTCCTCCCAGGTTCAAGCAATTCTTGTGCCTCAGCCTCACTAGTAGCTGGGACACACACGTGCGCCGCCATACCCAGCTAATTTTTGTATTTTTGGTAGATATGGGGTTTCTCTATGTTGGCCAGGCTGGTCTCGAACTCTTGGCTTCATGTGATCCGTCCACCTCGGCCTCCCAAAGTGCTGGGATTGCAAGCATGAGCCATGGCCATATTTTATTTTTTCTAAACCATTTTATTTAATTAAGCATCTGCAGATTTTGGCATCCTTGGGTGTCCTGGAACCAATGCCCTGTGGGTCCAAGAGACAACTGTACTTGCTCACTATTGGCCTAGGAATATACTTTTCCTTCTATGAACCTGTTTATCTTTCATGGTTATCCTCCCTTTGCCAGGTAAGTATGAACCTGTTTATCTTTCATAAAGTTCTACATGTGAACAGAGAGAACAATATACAGGCCAGACCCCTGTGAACAGAGGGGACCCTTTCAGGACTGATGGGCAGAGAACAGGCCATCAGAAGCCAGGCCCTAGGCTGACTGAGGGGTGGCAGAGAGGCCACGAGCCTTTTATCATCACAGCCAAGACAACCAGCCTCTCACTATCAGTTGCCAGTGTCTTCAGGGGGCTGACTCAGGGAGAGCCAGCCTGGTTGGTGTGAACCAGCTGCCTGTTCTCCCAAAAGGAAGGAAGATGACTTCAGTGAAAACCAGTGTGCACCTGGTCCCTTCTCAGCTCCTCCTCCTACTTCTGTACCACTAGGTTCCTTGCCTCAGTCCTTTCCTTCCCCTGCCCTTGAAGACCAACCTTGCATTAGTTGCTCCAGGCATCTGCACGAGTGCTGGTGCTGAGTGGGGGATCACAAGCTGGCACAAGGAGCGAGGCTGCTGTATGTGAGTGGTCAGCTGGCCCACCTCCAGGCCATAAGCAACCCCCAGGCCCTCCTTTGGAGGATCCAGTTAAGTAGCATGTAAAGCCCTGAGCAGGAGAAAACACCAGGTAGTCCAGAATAAAAGTTATGTCTGTTTAGTACTACAGCCACCAACCCAGAGGGGTGAATACATGCCCTGGGGGGAAAAATGGAGCTGCAAAGACACCTCCTTTTCCTGATGGCTAAGTATCAGGCATTATAAGCATAGACAAAGCCTTCGGTGCTAACTTCAGAACCAGATCCCTCCCCCAGGGCTATTTCCAGATCACCCATCACCCCAAACCAGGGCAGCCCCTCCCTGTTCTTGGCCAGCCTGCAAACCCCAAAGTGTGTCAACTAGAGGGCAGCTCAGAGGCCAGGTGGAAAGGGAGGGAGGCCTCTGGGAATCAGGACAGCAGGTGGTGCTGGTAGTGAAAAGTCCCTGTGGTTTGAGAGACTGTAAGCCACAGAAGAGACTGTCCCCGCTGAGAGACAAGGACTGCTGCAGAAACAGAGAGAAAGCCTGGAGGCGGGCCAGTGCTCAAGCCTGGAACAGGAACTTCTCTGCAACTAAATAAGAGAAAATTAGCTGTTTAAAGCTAATGTTCCTAGACTTCAGTGTGATGTGACCCCAGGGACCCTCAAACATGCATGACACGGAGATCTATATCAGGAAGCTCATAGGCAAAAATAGAGCTGTGTAAATGAATCTGAAACTTAGAAGCTGTAACTTTGGAAAGTGAGACGTGAAGAGGTGGCGAGCACACGCGGTGGGTGGGGAGCACGTGGTGAGCAGAGATACTGGACAAAGAGTTGGTGGATCAGTCCATTAAGCCTTATCCTGGTCTCTACCAGTTGCAAGCATTCTAGATCTCCCTAGAAAATGGGCTCCTCAGCGGAGAGTCCATTGAAATCCAACATATAACCCGCCCCCAAGTAATGCCCGCCTCCAGCACTTACTCCCTTTCCATTCCTTCTCAGGTATCTCAAGCAGGGAAGGGGCTGCCCTAGGAAAGTAACAGAAATATTTGAAATTGACATTCTGAACTACTAATACATCACTTATAAAATTTAATTAAATTTGGCCAGGTGCGGTGGCTCACATCTGTAATCCCAGCACTTTGAGAGGCTGAGGCGGGTGAATCACTTGAGGTCAGGAGTTTGAGACCAGCCTGACCAACATGGTGAAACCCTGTCTCTATGAAAAATACAAAAATTAGCCAGGTGTGGTGGCAGGCCTGTAATCCCAGCTACTCGGGAGGCTGAAGCAGGAGGATTGCTTGAACCCAGGAGGCAGAGGCTGCAGCGAGCCGAGATTGTGCCACTGCACTCCAGCCTGGGTGACACAGCGAGACTCCATCTCAAAAACAGAAAATGTTTTAAAATTAGCCAGGCATGGTGCATACCTGTGGTCCCTGCTACTCCACAAGCTGAGGTGGGAGGATCACTTGACCTGGGAGGTCAAGGACAGTGAGCTGTGATCATGCTACTGTTCTCCAGCCTGGGCAAGAGAGTGAGACCCTGGCCACTCGAAAAAAAAAAAAACAAAAAACATTCCATGATGGGGACAAAAAATTAAATAAATAAAATAAGAACAACACCCCCCCGCCCCCGCAGAAATCCCCACATTCCCTTAGTCCTAGGAAAACCGGGACAATTGGTCACCCTAAATTGAAGACCACCAGGGAGAATGATTAGAAAATCGCAAAGCAGTACATGTAAATAATCAGGGCTGAATTAAGGCTTGGTAGATATTTGTTCATGAATTAAGCAAGCATTTATTAAGAACAGAGATTGAGTTGCTCAGCACTAAGCTTCACAATGGACCCTACCTAAAGGGGTTGCCACTTTTACTAGAGGGGTGATATAGCATTGTTACCATTTGGATAGCGTTTTACCCTGCACGATGCACTTGCACATGCATTCATTATCTGGGTTTTCTGAGGGAGATTTTTTTCGTCATTTATCATCATAGGGAAATCGGTTCAGAGAGGTTAAGTAATTTGTCCAACATCACACAGCTGATACATAAAAGACACACTAGACCTCATGTCCTCTGGCACAAAATCAATACACTCTTTCCTCCACACCCACTAAGAAGTGCTCAGAGGTGATGCAACCTGAATTGCAGTTGTTGGTTTGGGGAGTTTTATTTATTTATTTATTTATTTGACACAGAGTCTCGCTCTGTCACCCAGGCTGGACTGCAGTGGCGCGATCTCATTTCACTGCAACCTCCGCCTCCCAGGTTCAAGCAATTCTCCTGTCTCAGCCTCCCAAGTATCTGGGACTGCAGGCGCATGCTACCGCACACAGCTAATTTTTGTATCTTCAGTAGAGACAGGGTTTCACCATATTTGTCAGGCTGGTCTTGAACTCCTGACCTCAGGTGATCCACCTGCCTTGGCCTCCCAAAGTGCTGGGATTACAGGCATGAGCCACTGTGCCCGGCCTTTTGTGTTTTATTTTTGAGACAGGGTCTCCCTCTGTTGCCCAGGCTGGAGTATGGGTGGCACAATCATGGCTCACTTCAGCCTTGGCTGAAGCTATCTTCCTGCCTCCACCTGCCAAGTAGCTGGGACCACTGGTGCGCGCCACCATGCCTGGCTAATTTTTAAAATTATTTGTAGAGACAAGGTCTCCCTATGTTACCCAGGCTGGTCTCAAACTTTTGGCCTCAAGAGATCCTCTTGCCCCAGCTTCCCAAAGTGCTGGCATTACAGGCATAAGCCTCTGGGCCTGGCCTCAGTTGCAGGTTCTTAAGTGAGAAGGGACATGATGAAATCTGCGTTTTAGGGCCGGTGCGGTGGCTCACACCTGTAATCCCAGCACTTTGGGAGGCTGAGGCAGTGAAATTGCTTGAGCCCAGGAGTTTGAGAATAGCCCGGACAACATAGCAAAACCCCATCTCTAGAAAATATACAAAAATTAGCAGGGCATGGTGGTGTGCACCTGTGGTTCCAGCTACTTGGGGGGCTCAGGTGGGAGGATCACTTGAGCCCAGGAGGCAGAGGTTGCAGTGAGCCGAGATCACACCACTGTACTCCAGCCTGAGTGACAGAGCAAGACCTTGTTTCAAAAAAAAATAAAAATCTGTGTTTTAGCATACTTTGTCTGAAGCTGGCTTAAAATGTAAATCAGCAAATTGGCACTTTTTTAAATGAAAAAACATTCAGTGGTTTTTGGGGGTGTTGTTGTTGTTGTTTAGAGACAGTCTTGCTCTGTCACTCGGGCTGGAGTACAGTGGCACAATCATAGTTCATGGTAACCTTGAACTCCTGTGTTCAAGCAATCCTCCCGCCTCAGTGTGCCAAGTACCTGGGACTACAGGTGGTGCCACCATACCTGGCTAATTTTAAATTTTTTTTTTTTTTTTTTTTTAGAGATGGGGTCTCACTATATTGCCCAGATTGGTCTCAAACTCCTGGCCTCAAGTGATCCACTTGCTTTGGCCTCACAAATTGCTGGGATTAAGGCATGAGCCACTGCACCTGGCCTTTCTTTTTGTTTTCTGTATTTTCCAAATGGTCTATAATTAATATGTATTACTTTTATAATCAGAAAGAAGTATATTTTAAGTGTAAATAAGTAGAAGAGTAAACAGGAAAAGAAGCTAGAGGTACAGTGGCCACAGATGGTAAATGACAATAAGGTAGATATGAAAAACAGAGATGATGATAACAGAACAGAAGGAGAGGCCGGGCATGGTGGCTCACGCTTGTAATCCCAGCACTTTGGGAGGCCGAGGCGGGCAGATCACGAGGTCAGGAGATTGAGACCATCCTGGCTAACACGGTGAAACCCCGTCTCTACTAAAAATACAAAAAAAAAAAAATTAGCCGGGCGCAGTGGCAGGCGCCTGTAGTCCCAGCTACTCGGGAGGCTGAGGCAGGAGAATGGCATGAACCCGGGAGGCGGAGCTTGCAGTGAGCCGAGATCTCGCCACTGCACTCCAGCCTGGGCGACAGAGCGAGACTCTGTCTCAAAAAAAAAAAAAAAAAACAGAAGGAGAAATCTAACTGCTTGGTGGTGGAGATCAATACATTCTTATTTCAGACAGATTTTTACTCTCTTTCTGAAAACTATGGGAGACATGAGGGTTTAGGTTTCTTTCAAAAAACAAGTGGAGGCTGGGTACTCATGCCTGTAATCCCAGCACTTTGGGAGGCCAAGTCGGGAGGATCACTTGAGGCCAGGAGTTTGAGACCAGCCTGGGCAACATAGCGAGACCCTGTCTCCACAAAAATAAGCCAGGGCTGGTGGCAGGTGCCTGTATTCTTAGCTACTCAGGAGGCTGGAGTGAGGAGGATTGCTTGAACCCAGAAGTTCAAGGCTGCAGTGAACTATGATTGTGCCACTGCACTCCAGCCTGGGCAACAGAGGCAGATCCTATCTCAAAAAAAAAAAAGGTGGATGTACTTTATTCAAGTTTAGAACTACAAAAGAATAGCAAGCAAAGAAACAAGCTCAATATTTTTCATACCATGGCCAACAAGAAAAGTTAACATTCTAAATGAACTTTCTATAATATATTAATTAGTGTACAAGTATTATAAAATATACATTCATAATATACAATTGTATACGTTAATATGCAATACAAGTGGATATAAAGTATCTCAACAAAAGTCTTTTTTTGTTGTTTTTATGTTTGTTTGTTTTGTTTGTTTATTTTTAGGAGACAAGGTCTCACACTGTCACCCAGGCTGGAGTACAGTGGCATGATCATAGCTCAGTGCAGCCTCAAATTCCTGGGCTCAGCCTGTAATCCCAGCACTTTGGGAAGCCAGGGTGGGCAGATCACCTGACTTCAGGAGTTCGAGACCAGCTTGGCCAACATGGTGAAACCCTGTCTCTACTAAACTTTGGGAAGTCGAGGTGGGCAGATCACCTGACTTCAGGAGTTCGAGACCAGCTTGGCCAACATGGTGAAACTCTGTCTCTACTAAAAACACAAAAATTAGCCAGGCATGGTGGTGAGCACCTGTAATCCCAGCTATTTGGGAGGCTGAGGCAGGAGAATCACTTGAACCCAGGAGGCAGAGGTTGCGGTGAGCCAAGATCGCTCCATTGCACTCCAGGCTGGGCCACAAGGGTGAGACTTCGTCTCAAAAAAAAAATGCCTAGGCTCAAGTAATCCTCCTGCCTCAGCCTCCCAAGTAGCTAGGACTACAGGTGTCTACCTGGCCTCAATGAAACTCTTAAAGTGATGAATAAATGCTCAAAATGCAAGGGATGGACTGCTGAACATAAATATAATTTTTGCATATAATCATATGCTTTGGTTTGTTTTTTCAAATTCAAAATAAAATGTTGCAAAATATAAGTTGTCCAGCTAGGCACAGTGGCTCACACCTGTAATCCCAGCACTTTCAGAGGCCGACGCCGTGGGATTGCTTGAGCCCAGGAGTTTGAGAACAGCCTCGGCAACATGGTGAAACCCTGTCTCTACAAAAAATACAAAACTTAGCTGGGTGTGGTGGCACACGCCTGTACCCAGTTACTTGGGGGGCTGAGGTGGGACAGTGTCTTATGGGATAGGACAGTGTCTTTATCTCTATTTCCCTGTTATCTACTACAGGCCCTGCACAATGTAGCTGTTCAAAAAACATTTGTTGAACAAATGAAAAAATGATGTCAAGGCCATAACTTTTACTCTTCCTCTTTCGTTAACAAGAAGACATTAAGAGACTTGCCACATAATCAAATAAAAGCACACCCCAGGACAAATTAATGTGTTGACCACATTGGATCAGGAATATTGAGACTTTAATCCTAGACTGTTTTCAGAGAGGAGTTGGAAAATGGGGAAAAAAGATGTAATTTCTCCAACTAGAAATTCACTTATTAAAATTCATGCATAACATAAGATATCCCAAGATTCCTTCTTTTTTTTTTTTTTTTTTTTTTTGACACAGGGTCTTGCTTTGTCACCCAGGCTGGAGTGCAGTGGCACGATCACGACTCACTGTAGCCTTGACCTTCTGGGCTCAAGCAATTCCCTGCCTCAGCCTTCCAAGTAGCTGGGACTACAGGCGTGCACCACCACACCTGGCTAATTTTTTTGGTATTTTTTGTAGAGACAGGGTTTCGCCATGTGGCCCAGGCTGGTCTTGAACTCCTGAGTTCAAGTGATCTGCCTGTCTCAGCCTCCCAAAGCACCAGGATTACAGGTGTGAGCCACCAGGCCTGGCCTATTCCAAGATCCTTACACCAAATAGCTTATAGTAACAGAAACCAAATGGCTTGATGTAGCTGAATTTCTGATATTTAATACTTTGGAAATTTTCCCAATGGACACATTATACAAGATGCCATTAGCACCTGAATGGAAACAAACTGGTGACTACAAGTATTCTACATCCTGCCAGATCAAATAATAGTCATGAGTCATGAACTGGATCTGCAGACAGCTGCGTAAAACAGATTATCAGCGGAAGGTATGGCAGTTCCAAGGCCTGACCTGCAAAGTCAGTCGGGAAAAGGGTGCGGTCAGAACCAGCACAGCTGGAAGGTCACCCACAGAATAAAAGTTGCCAACTGGATGTGTTCCTCTAAGACAACTTTACAGTGACACAGGAGCACAGCCATGGTCAAGAGACGGCCAGAAGGAGGTGGTGAGGAGCTGAGAGAGGTCCTTGGTGATCCTCAACCTACAGCTGGGCTAATGAGGCAAACACTGGACCAAACAGCCCTAAATCTCACCCAAAGACTTGAAGGTTGTCCATCTTCATTCCCCTGACACACAGTACTCCCTGAGAATTCCCATTCCCTCTATGTCCCATCCTTTTTCAGGATTTCTGAACCTAGAGAAGTTTGCTCCCTGAAACTTTCTGTGGTGCCCACATAGATTTCAAGTTCTGGAAATGGCTCTATAAGGAATACCCAGCTGAGCGCAGTGGCTCACGCCTGTAATCCCAGCACTTTGGGAGGCCGAGGTGGGTAGATCACTTGAGGTCAGGAGTTCAAGACCAGCCTGGCCAACGTGGCGAAGCCCAGTCTCTACTAAGAATACAAAAATTAGCTGGGCATGGTGGTATGCGCCTGTAATTCCAGCTACTCGGGAGGCTGAGGCAGGAAAATTGCTCGGACCCAGGAGGTGGAGGTTGTAGTGAGCCGAGATCGTGCCACTGCACTCCAGCCTGGGCAACAACAGAGCAAGACTCAGTCTCAAAAAAAAAGAGTACCCCATCAGCCTGGCCCCAAGGATGAAAGTGAATCACAGATAACACTGGCCACAGGGATGGTATAGAAAGGTACTAGATCCTCAGGGTACCCGGAAAGGATGAAGTAGAGATGAACAGAATGGAGTTTAGGTGAAGGAGCTAAAGAAGGCCAGGTTACTACTTCTGCTTCTCAGACACAACCATAGGCAATACGGCTCAAGAGGATCACCTACCCCGAGCCAGGAGACAACCTTAAACTGAAGTCTAGTGTGGTTCCTTGGAAATCCTTGTGACTTGGCCCTCTTGTGAGGCATAAATTAAATCTGGCCTGAGAATAACCTAATACTCTGTTTCCTCTGACAACAACTTGTGTTTAGTGACCTCCCAATAGTGACTGCTCTATTCCTACTGGCTATGTTCCATTGGATGCATAGTATTTATGTGCATAGTATTTTTTTTTTGAGACAGGGTCTCACTCTGTTGCCCAGGCTGGAGTGCAGTGGCGTGATCACTGCTCACTTCAACCTCCGCCTCCTCGTTTTTGTTTTTGTTTTTGTTTTTGTTTTTGAGACGGAGTCTCACTCTGTCGCCCAGGCTGGAGTACAGTGGCGCGATCTTGGCTCACTGCAAGCTCCGCCTCCCGGGTTCAGGCCGTTCTCCTGCCTCAGCCTCCCGAGTAGCTGGGACTAGAGGCGCCCGCCACTATGCCAGGCTAATTTTTTGTATTTTTTAGTGGAGACAGGGTTTCACCGTGTTAGCCAGGATGGTCTTGATCTCCTGACCTCGTGATGCCCGCCTCAGCCTCCTACAGTGCTGGGATTACAAGCGTGAGGCACCGCGCCCGGCCGCTTCCCCGTCTTAAGCCATCCTCCCACCTCAGCCTCCCGAGTAGCTGAGACTACAGGCACATGCCAACATGCCTGGCTAATTTTTAATTTAATTTAATTTAATTTAATTTATTTGTTTTATTTTATTTTATTTATTTATTTTGAGACAGAGTCTCGCTGTGTCATCCAGGCTGGAGTGCAGTGGTGTGATCTTGGCTAACTGTAACCTCCACTTCCCAGATACAAGTAATTTTCCTGCCTCAACCTCCTGAGTATCTGGGATTATAGGCACCTGCCACCATGCCTGGCTAATTTTGGATTTTTAGTAGAGACAGGGTTTCATCATGCTGCCCAGGCAGGTCTTGAACTCTGAAACTCAAGTGATCTTCCCGCTTCTGCCTCCCAAAGTGCTGGGATTACAGGTGTGAGCCACTGTGCCTGGCCTACACAGTATTGATTTCTCTGACTGCATTACAGTTGCCACCAGCTCACTCAGCAGGTTCCAGACTACTATCTCCAGCCCACAGAGATACATGTAACTACTGTCATCTGGTGATGTAGCAGCTGTTAATCCATAGGCCCTAGGCCATCAAAATGAGCATGACTACACTGCCAGACTCCATTCACTGGTGTTCCTGCTATGTGAACCACAACACCGCTATAAATGCTCATGTTCCTTCTCTTTTTCCCTACACCAAAAGTTCTTAACTTTTGTTCACTCATAGATCTGTTTGAGAATCTGCTATGGACATTTCCCAGAAAGAAATGGACACATAGATTTGCAAACAATTTCAAGATGTTCTCCACACATAAAGCCCATCCTTGGGATCCCAACTTAATGCTCACAATTTCTGATGGTAAGAAATGAAGACACTTCGGCCAGGCATGGTGGCTCATACCTGTAATCCCAGCATTTTGGGAGGCCAAGGCAGGTGGATCACCTGAGGTCAGGAGTTCGAGACCAGCCTGACCAACATGGCAAAATCCCGTCTCTACTAAAAATACAAAAATTAGCTGAGTGTGGTGGCGCGCACCTGTAATCCCAGCTACTCAGGAGGCTGAGGCAGGAGAATCTCTTGAACCTGGGAGGTGGAGGTTGCAGTGAGCCAAGATCACGCCACTGCACTCCAGCCTGGGCACAGAGTGAGACTGTCTCAAAAAAAGAGAAAAGAAAGAAAGAGAGAAAGAGAGAGAGAGAAAGAGAAAAAGAAAGAGAGAGAGAAAAAAGAGAGAGAGAGAGGGAGTCCAGCCAGTTGCTGTTGTCACCTGTCCACCTAGCTCAGGCAGCAGGCTCATTATGACCAGTCAAGGCAGAGCTCCTCTCTGAGACTGACACAGGCCCCTCCCCTCGCTCACACCCAAACACTCCCACTTATGGGTCTAGGGCAGACCTTACATACCTTTCCCTATGGCCATCTAGGTGACACTAGTGCTCACTTTGACATCTTGGAACAGCGGATGAAAAGGACTTCCCGCTGGGCGCAGTGGCTCACACCTGTAATCCAAGCACTTTGGGAGGCCAAGGCTGGTGGTTCACTTGAAGTCAGGAGTTCAAAGCCAGTCTGGCCAACATGGTGAAACTCTGTCTCTACTAAAAATACAAAAATTAGCCGGGCATGGTGGCAGGCGCCTGTAATCCCAGCTAGAGAGGCGGAGGTTGCCGTGAGCTGAGATGGCACCACTGCACTCTAGCCTGGGCAACAGAGCAAGACTCCATCTCAAAAAAAAAGCTGGGCATGGTGGTGTGCGCTTGTAATCCCAGCTACTTGGGAGGCTGAGGTGAGAGGATCGCTTGAACCCAGGAGAGGGAGGTTGCAGTGAGCTGAGATCAAGCCACTACACTCCAGCCTGGGCGACAGAGCATGACTCTCAAACAAACAAAAGAACTTCCCCTAGGTCTGCTAGGCCACATCTTTTCTGTGTTCTTCCTTCTCCCTTCTTGTCTTTTTTTCTCTCTCTCTCTCACACACACACACGTGCACACACACACACACACACACACCAGTTGTCAGTAGAAGAGCTAGAGTCAGCATCTTGAGGCCTCCTGGAGCAGAGATTTTCTGGAAAGTCTTCAGGGAAGACTCTGCTGAGCTCAGTGACAATTGCCACCCGGCCACTGGCCAGATTACATTCCCTGGGTCACTTTGACCTTCTCAAAGGCCGCAGCCACTATTGAGCTGGTATTCACTCATGCTGACATCCTACTCCAGCCCTCTCTGCCTCATCAAACAAAAACAGCCTTGATTTTGGTACAAGCCTAAATGCTCATCATATGCACACATATGCTGGGGTTACCACCAGCCTTCCCCAACCTATGCCAAAAATGATTCTATATATCTCACAAAGATTCATCATGAACACAATTGAAGGCCTATGGATCCCCGGGATAGGGAAAGATCTCCCTGCCCTTCCATAGAATGGGGACTTCTTGTGTTCTAGCCTTTCCCAGCTATGAGAAAAACAACCAAGGTGGCTTCTCTAGTCTACAAACATGGACCCACCATTCCTAAGGTACAGCATTAGCAAGAAAAACAAAACTAAGGAATTGAAAAAATAATAAATATAATAAATAATAAAAAAAAAATCTTCAGAATAAAACTCTGAAGATAGACGAAAGAGTCAACTCTTTTTTTTTTTTTTTTGAGATGGAGTCTTGCTCTATCACCCAGGCTGGAGTGCAGTGGCGTGATCTCTGCTCACTGTAACCTCCGCCTCCCAGGTTTGAGTGATTTTCCTGCCTCAGCCTCCCTAGTAGCTGAGATTATAGATGTGCATCACCATGCCCAGCTATTTTTGTATTTTTAGTAGATGAAGTTTCACCATGCTGGCCAGGCTGGTCATGAATTCCTGACCTCAGGTGATCCACCTGCCTCGGCCTCACAAACTGCTGGGATTACAGGCATGAGCCACTGTGCCCGGCCGACAGAGTCAACTCTTGATGCTGTGAATTGTCACGTGAATTTCTCCTTTGTTTTTTGAGACAAGGTCTCACTCTGTCATCCAGGCTGGAAGGCAGTAGCAGGATCATGGCTTACTGCAGCCTCAACCTCCCAGACTCAAGCAATCCTCCCACCTTAGCCTCCCAAGTAACTGGGACTACAGGTGCACACCACCACGCCTGTCTAATTTTTTTATTTTTTGTAGACAGGGTCTCACTATGTTACCCAAACTGGTCTGAAACTCCTGGGTTCAAGCAATTCTCCTTCCTTGGCCTCCCAAAGTACTGGAATTACAGGTGTGAGCCACTGTGCCCAGCCATGAATTTTAATTCTGTCAATAACCTGTGATCAAAATTTTATTCCAAGATCCAGCTCTGTTCTGGCCTCTTACTATGTGCTTCCAAGCATTGTAATGTAATTAACATGTTATCATAACCTGTCTCTCAGAATGTTGTTACTACATTTGTGATCTTGGGCAGGTCACTTCCTGTCCCTGGGCCTCAGTTTCATCATTCTGTTGCTCAACAAATATTTATTGAATAGCTAGTAAGTTCCAGGCATTGTGCTAAGTGCTGAAGACAACAAAGATGAGCAAGATATAGTATGGCTGAAGAATTGCTCATTCCATTGTTTGTGTGTTAATGTAAATAACTCATCATGTAACTGTGTGATTAGGGCTATAAGGGAGGTTGGACAAAGTAGGAGAGAAAAACTGGAAGGGGAACACCTGTATCTGATGGGGGTTAGGGGTTTGTAAAATAAGCGGTTCGGCTTCTAGAGGAGTCTGTTATTCTAAGATTGTGATACATTCAAAAGGACACAGAGTCCATTTAGATACTCTGTTTCAGGGAAATGTGTACAATACCAGCCCTCTGCTAGTGCAGATAAGGAGTTTACCATTGGCACCAATACCTCTTTTTCAAGTTGAATAGAAGCCAGATTCCTATTATCAGTCTTTTGCATTACTCAATTCTAACAATCACTTGGGAACATAAATAATACTTGGTAAAATTAATTATTTTCCAATACAAATGAAAGAAACATATCACATATACTTGTGCCACACATACACTTAACCAACAAACACATCATCTGGGGGAGAAAAAGCAAACCCAGACACATATAAAATGAAATCATCGTAAGGTTTCCTTTTATTTATTTATTATTATTTTTTTTGAGACAGAGTTTCGTTCTTGTTGTCCAGGCTGGAGTGCAGTGGTGCCATCTCAGGTCACTGCAACCTCCACCTCCCAGGTTCAAGTGATTCTCCTGTCTCAGCCTCCCGAGTAGCTGGGATTACAGGCATGCGCCACCATGCTCAGCTAATTTTGTATTTTTAGTAGAGACGGGGTTTCACCATGTTGGTCAGGCTGGTCTCGAACTCCTGATCTCAGGTGATCCACCTGCCTTGGCCTCTCAAAGTGCTGGGATTACAGGTGTGAGCCACTGCGCTTGGCCTAAGGTTTCCTTTTAAAATACAATTTTTTTAATAACATAGAGACGGGGTTTAACGATGGTGCCCAGGCTGGTCTCGAACTCCTAGATTCAAGCAGTTCACCCACTTTGGCCTCCCAAAATGCTGGGATTACAGGCATAAGCCACTGTGCCTGGCCCATCATAAGGTTTTCTTTCAAACAAAATCAGAAATAAAATGTTATTGATCTGTTACTGCCAGGAACTCAATATGCACCCTGAGATGCTATTGAACTAAAGTCTGCTAACTGTGGCTTACAAATAATTGAAGCACCAGCTAATACTATTTAAATCCTTAACTAGTGAAATAAACAGAGTTATGAATTCCTAAAAGGCCAATATTTATTTTTTTGTAGAGACAGGGTCTTGCTATGTTGCCCAGTCTGGTCGAGAACTCCTGGCCTCAAGTGTTCCTCCTGCCTTGGCCTCACAAATATTGGGATTACAGCCATGAGCCACCATGACCGGCCCTCATTCCATTAGGCTTATATAAATGTAATGATTCGTGTTAAACATTTTGTGTTTAGGCTGGGCACAGTGGCTCACACCTACAATCCCAGTACTTTGGAAAGCTGAGGCAGGAGGATCACTTGACCCCAGGAGTTGGAGACCAACTGGGCAACATAGCAAGACCCTGTCTCTAAAAAAATAAATACAAAAATTAGCCACATGGCCCAGCGCGGTGGCTCACACCTGTAATCCCAGCACTTTGGGAGGCTGAGGCAGGCAGATCACTTGAGGTCAGGAGTTCAAGACAAGCCTGGCCAACATGGTGAAATGCTGTCTCTACTAAAAATACAAAAATTAGCTGGGCATGTTGGTGCATGCCTGTAATCCCAGCTACTTGGGAGGGTGAGGCAGGAGAATCGCTTGAACCTGGAAGGTGGAGGTTGCAGCACTGCACTCCAGCCTGGGCAACAGAGTGAGACTCTGTCCAAAAAAAAAAAAAAAATTAGCCAGGTATGGTGGCATATGCCTGTAGTTCCAGCTACTTGGGAGGCTGAGGTGGGAGGATCGCTTGAGTCCAGGAGGTCAAGGCTGCAGTGAGTTATAATTGCACCATAGCACTCCAGCTGAGACCCTGTTCCTCCACCAGAAAAAAAAGGAAAGAAAGATTTTTAAAAATTTAAAAATTGTGCTTAAGAAGACATCTCAATGGTTGCACAATCTTAATGTATTTAATACTACTTAACTGTATGTTTAAAAATAGTTAAAATCTGTAATCCCAGTGCTTTGAGAGGCTGAGGCAGAAGGATTACTTGAGCCCGGGAGTTCCAGACCAGCCTGGAAAACATGGCAAAAACCCATATCTGGAGAAAACAAAACAAAACAAAACAACCCATGGCGAGAACAAAAAAAATATAAAAATTAACCAGGTATGGTGGCACACAACTGTGGTCCTAGCTACTTGGGAGGCTGAGGCAGGAGGATTGCCTGAGTCCAGGAGATTGAGGCTACAGTGAGCCATGATTGTGCCACTACACTCCAGCCTGGGCAACAGAGCAAGACCCTGCCTCGAAATAAATAAATAAATAAATTGGTTAAAATCGACTAGCTTGGGAAACATGGAAAAACTGTTTCTACAAAAAAACAAAAACAAACAAAAAGAAAAACCACTCACACACACACACACACACACAATTAACAGGGCGTGGTGGCACACATCTATAATTCCAGCTAACCAGGAGGCTGAGGTGCGAAGATCACCTGAGCCCAAGGCTCCTGTGATCACACTACTACTGCACTTCAGCCTGGGCAGCAGAGAGAGATCGTGTCTCAAAAAAAAAAAAAAAAAAAAGTTAAAAAGGTTAAATAGTAAATTTTATGTTATATGTACTTTATAAGTTTTTTTAAAAAACAAACAATTTTTAATTAAAAAATGTGCCCCGTCCGGGAAGAAGTGAGGAGCGCCTCTGCCCGGCCACCCATCGTCTGGGAAGTGAGGAGCGCCTCTGCCCGGCCACCTATCGTCTGGGAAGAAGTGAGGAGCGTCTCTGCCTGGCCGCCCCGTCTGGGAAGTGAGGAGCTCCTCTGCCCGGCCGCCCCGTGTCTGGGTAGAAGTGAGGAGCTCCTCTGCCTGGCCGCTCCGTCTGGGAGGTCTACCACGGAGGCCAGAAGCAATGTGGGGGCTGGACGTGGTGGCTCACGCCTGTGGTCCCGGCACTCTGGGGGGCGAGGCGGGTTGATCACTTCAGGCTAGGAGTTCAAGACCAGTCTGGCCAACTTGGCGAAACATGAAGAATACAACAGACAAACCAACCAACCAACTCAGTGACAACAAAACAGGTCTACCCTGGAGTCATACTCTAATTTTTTATATTTTCCTCCCTTTCTGATCCTTTATCCCACTTTCTTTTTCTTCCTCTTCCTTCTCCCTCTTCTTTGTCAAATAGAGGATTGAGTTATTATCACTGATCCATATAAAGTCCCTCTCTCATTTATTTTAACTCCCACCCCCCATAAAAAAAAAAAAAAAAAAAATGTAACTGATGGCCGGGCGCGGTGGTTCACGCCTGTAATCCCAGCACTTTGGGAGGCCGACTCGGGCAGATCACGAGTTAGGAGATCAAGACCATCCTGGCTAACACGGTGAAACCCCGTCTCTACCAGAAATACAAAAAATTAGCTGGGCGTGGTGGCGGGCGCCTGTAGTCCCAGCTACTTGGGAGGCTGAGGCAGGAGAATCGCTTGAACCCAGGAGACAGAGGTGGCAGTGAGCAGAGATCGCGCCACTGCACTCCAGCCTGGGTGACAGAGCAAGACTCTGTCTAAAAAAAAAAAAAAAAGCAACTGACTTATTTATATGGACTATGTATCCCATAACCTTTTAGTTCTATAGCTTTTTTTTTTTGGTACATTCCTTAGGATTTTCTATGTACAATTATGTCTTCTGTAAATAATAGTTTTATTTCTTCCTTTCAAAAATAAAAATAGAAAGACATCTCTACATTAACAAAGGTACCAGAATATACATTTTCTTTTTCTGTATCCTCAATAGCTTCTAGATAGGCCATGAAGGAGAAACAGTGCTACACAGAGGTCAATTCAGATTAGGAAAGATAAGATTAAAATCACTTTGATTCAAACACATGAGAACAGTTTAGGAATGACTATGCTTCAACATGTGATTAACAGCCATATATCACTCCTGAGATGGGGAGGAACTATAGCAATGGGAAGCAGGGAAGTGCACACAAGTTTGTTTCCTTGGTTTATCAGCTCCTTATCTGAGCACAGAGTGATTCAACCAGCGAGCACTGCTTCAACCTGTTTGGTCTTGGTCTATCTAGAAAACTCACTGGCAGACTTGTTTCTATCGCTAACTTGCAGTTGGGCTTGAAGCAAGCAAGGGAAGAGTTCTCAGAATAGTCACGGACTGGCCCAGACAGCCAGGGACTGTCTGAGACCTGCTGGGCCCTAGGGACAATCACCGAAGTCGGGAGAGGTAAGAAGCCAGAGGGGACCGGGCGTGGTGGCTCACGCCTGTAATCTCAGCACTTTGGGAGGCTGAGGTGGGAGGATCACTTGAGGCCAGGTGTTCGAGACCAGCCTGGCCAACTTGGCGAAACCCTGTCTCTACTAAAAAAACAAAAATCAGCAGGGCGTGGTGGCAGGTGCCTGTAATCCTAGCTACTCGGGAGGCTGAGGCAGGAGAATCACTTGAATCCAGGAAGCCAAGGTTGCAGTGAGCCAAGATCGCGCCACTGCACTCCAGTCTGGGCGACAGAGTGAGACCCCGTCTTAAAAAAGAAAAAAAAGAAGCCAGAGAGGCAGGCCAGCCAGGGCTCAGAAAACAAGAGCTCCAAAACTAGCAAACGAAACACTTTTCATTAGTGCAAAGTGTTAAGGACTTAAAATATCCTTAAAAAGCTATATTTTCTCTCTTTTTTTTCCATTTCTTTTTAGAGATTGGGCCTCACTCTGTCACCCAAGCTAGAGTGCAGTGGCATGATCATAGCCCACAGCAGCCTCGAACTCCTGGAAATATTTGGAACCACAGGCAGTGGCCACCATGCGTGTGTTTTTGGGCTTTTTTTTTTTTTTTTTTGGTAGAGACAGGGTCTTCCTATGTTGCCCAGGCTGGTTTCAAACTCCTGGCCCCAAGGGATCCTGCCACCTTGGCCTCCCAAAGTCCTGGGATTATACGCATGTGCCATTGTGCCCAGCCTCCTGTCTTCAACTAGAGTGTGAAATTACTATTCTGAGAACTTTACAGTGTTGATTTTTTTTTTTTTTTTTTTTTTTTTTTTTTTTTTTGAGGCAGTCTCGCTCTGTCGCCCAGGCTGGAGTGCAGTGGCGCGATCTTGGCTCACTGCAAGCTCTGCCTCCCCGGTTCACGCCATTCTCCTGCCTCAGCCTCCCGAGTAGCTGGGACTACAGGCGCCCACAACTACGCCCGGCTAGTTTTTTGTATTTTTAGTAGAGACGGGGTTTCACGGTGTTAGCCAGGATGGTCTCGATCTTCTGGCCTCATGATCCGCCTGCCTCGGCCTCCAAAAGTGCTGGGATTACAGGCGCGAGCCACCGCGCCTGGCCTACAGTGTTGATTTAACAAACCAAATGATAGTAGGAAACTAAAATCATGTCAAATGTTAATGCTTAATAACAATATCCTACATAGTTTTTAATTTAAAAATTTGCCTGGCACTGTGTTACTAACCTGCAGTCCTACCTACTACTAGGAGGCTGAGGCAAGAGAATTGCTTCAGCCCCAGGAGTTCAAGGTTGCAGTGAGCTATGATCATGCCACTACACTCCAGTCTGGGCAACAGAGAGACTCTGTTTCTACAAAAATAAATAAATAAGTAATAAATGTCAATTAAATCAAAATGGACTAAAATTCTCAACATACATATAAAAATAATGGAAGCAGGCTGGGCGTAGTGGCTCACACCTGTAATCCCAGCACTTTGGGAGGCCAAAATGGGCGGATCACCTGAGGTCAGGAGTTCAAGACCAGCCTGGCCAACTTGGCAAAACGCTGTCTCTACTAAAAATACAAAAATTATCTAGATGTGGTGGCAGGTGCCTGTAATCCCACCTACTCTGGAGGCTGAGGCAGGAGAATCGCTTGAACCTGGGAGGTGGAGGTTGCAGTGAGCTGAGATTGCACCATTGCACTCCAGCCTGGGTGACAAGAGCAAGACTCCATCTCAAAAAATAATAATAATAAAATAAATAATGGAAGCTGTAGGAATAAAGGAATAATAACTTAATCCCAGATACTTAAAAAAATCAATTTACAAAATATAATAACATATTAAAACTTTATGTAAGAAATATATTTTACCATATTAGAAAATATTTCAGGCTGGGGACAGTGGCTCATGCCTGTAATCCCAGCACTTTGGGAGGCCAACATAGGAGGATCGCTTGAGGCTAGGCATTCAAGACCAGCCTGGGCAACATATCAAGACCCCGACTCTATTAAATTTTTTAAAAATATTTTAAGTTTTGATCAGGCACGGTGTCTCAAGTCTGTAATCCCAGCACTTTGGGGGGCTGAGGCGGGTGGATTACCTGAGGTCAGGAGTTCGAGACCAGCCTGGCCAACATGGTGAAACCCCCATCTCTACTAAAAAAACAAAAATTAGCCGGGCGTAGTTGTAGGCGCCTGTAATCTCAGTTACTCAGGAGGCTGGAGCAGGAGAATTGCTTGAACCCAGGAGGTGGAGGCTGCAGTGAGCCGAGATCACGCCATTGCACTCCAGCCTGGGTGACAAGAGCAAAACTCCATCTCAAAAGAAGACAAAAAAAAGTATTTGTGAAAGCATAGAAGCACAAATGGCTGGAACAGCAGGATCTTTTCTTTTCTTTCTTTCTTTTTTTTTTTTTTTGAGATAGGGTCTCGCTCTGTCACCCAGGCTGGAGTGCAGCAGCAAGATCTTAGCTCACTGCAACCTATGCCTCCTGAGTCCAAGCGATCCATCCACTTCAGCCTCCCGAGTAGCTAAGACTACAGGCACATGACACCATGCCCGGCTAATTTTTGTGCTTTATGTAGAAACGGGATTTCGCCGTTGCCCAGGCTAGTTTCGAACGCCTGGACTCAAGTGATCTGCCCACCTCAGCCTCCCAAAATGCTGGGATTATAGGCGTAAGCCACTGCGCCAGCCCAACAGCAGGATCTTAGAAAGGATCTCAGAAAGGATCTCTGACAAAAGGCCCAACATAAATGTATCATTGGTTAAACAGAAATCATGTTTAAGAAGGAAAAAATATATATATGTAATTTTCTTAATAAAAGGAAAATACAGACCATGCACATAATACTAATACTATTATTTGTAAATGATTCAAATACATTTTTGAAAAAGAAAAGGGTCTGAGTTTCCTCATTCACGATATGGTGAGTTAAAATAGACTTGTGTGCCTATAATGGGCCATAGGTGTGCTGGATCGGGACCCTTCAGCTCTGGCTGGAGCCTGCAGGCAGCCTATCCTGCAGCAAACTGTTTCTTCCCTTCCCTTTTCTTGGAGTGTTGGATAACATCTTCATTTTCTATGTGAACCCTGTGCAGGAAAGCCTGGGAAACCTACTTAAGAAACAAGCTCCAGGTCCTGCTTAGGTCTAGCATGTGTCACTGTACCTCTAATAAATCAACATCATGATGCACTGTAGCAACAAGACAAACAGACAGAACCTCCATGTTGCACAAAAGGTAATGAAAATGACAGAAATGGCCGGGCGCGGTGGCTCACGCCTGTAATCCCAGCACTTTGGGAGGCTGAGGCAGGGAGATCACAAGGTCAAGAAATCAAGACCATCCTGGCCAACATGGTAGAACCCCACCTCTACTAAAAATACAAAAATTAGCTGGGCATGGTGGCGGGTGCCTGTAGTCCCAGCTACTTGGGAGGCTGAGGTAGGAGAAATGCCTGAACCCGGGAGGCGGAGGTTGCAGTGAGCTGAGATGGTGCCACTGCACTCCAGCCTGGTGACAGAGCAAGACTCCATCTTAAAAAAAAAAAAAATGACAGAAATACCCCTATTCTTCTAATAGCTACATTTCTGTAAGTTAAATACTTCAAAACGGTTAGAGCTGGGAGCAGTGGCTCACACCTGTAATCCTAGGACTTTGGGAGGCTGAGGCAGGCGGATCACGAGGTCGAGAGATCGAGACCATCCTGGCTAACACGGTGAAACCCCGTCTCTACTAAAAATACAAAAAATTAGCTGGGCACGGTGGCAGACGCCTGTAGTCCCAGCTATTCAGGAGGCTGAGGCAGGAGAATGGCGTGAACCCGGGAGGCGGAGCTTGCAGTGAGCCGAGATCGCACCACTACACTCCAGCCTGGGCAACAGAGCGAGACTCCGTCTCAAAAAAAAAAAAAAAGTTAGATGGGGTCTTGCTATGTTGCCCAGGCTTGAGTGCCCAGTCTGGCACTTTTCTTTCTTTCCTTTTTTTTTTTTTGAGACAGAGTCTCACTCTGTCGTCCAGGCTGGAGCACAGTGGCGCAACCTTGGCCCACTGCAACCTCTGCCTCCCAGGATCACATAATTCTCATGCCTCAGCCTCCCTAGGATTAGAGGGGTGCACCACTATCCCCAGCTAATTTTTGTGTTTTTAATAGAGACAGGATTTCACCATGTTGGCCAAGCTGGTCTCGAACTACTGGTCTCAAGTAATCTTCCCACCTCAGCCTCCTCAAATGCTGGGATTACAGGTGTGAGCCACCTTGCCCGGCCTCAAATTTATGTTTGGAATAAGTTTTCCATTTGAAAGCAATTGTGGGCTGGGCGCGGTAGTTCATGGCTGTAATCCCAGCACTTTGGGAGGCCGAGGTCAGCGGATCACCTGAGGTCAGGAGTTTGAGACCAGCCTGGCCAACATGGTGAAACTTCATCTCTACTAAAATACAAAAATTATCTGGGTGTGGTGGTGCGCACCTGTAATCCCAGCTACTTGGGAGGCTGAGGCAGGAGAATCGCTTGAACCCGGGAGGCATAGCTGAATCCTGAACATGCAACTTTAATCTGATCAGTTATGTATCTTTTCAGTGCTCTTCAATAAAAGAAAGAAAAGGACTCAATTAAGCATATTGTAGAGCAGTGCTTCTTAAACTTGAATATGTGTACAAACAACCCAGGAACCTCCTAAAAAATGTAGATTTCGATTCAGTAGGTCTGCATGTAGTGGGACGTGAGATGGTATGTTTTTGTTTTCCTTTTTTAGAAAATAGAGACAGGATCTCTGTCACCCAGGCTGGGGTACAGTGGCTCCATCTTGGCTCACCGCAACCTCCACCTCCCGGGCTCAAGTGATCCTCCCGCCTCAGCCTCCCCAGTAGCTGGGACCACAGGCGTGCACCACCGTATCCAGCTAATTTTTGCATTTTTTGTATTTTTATATTTTTTGTAGGGTTTCTCCATGTTGCCCAGGCTGGTCTTGAACTCCTGGGCTCAAGCGATCAGACTTGGTCTCCCAAAGTGCTGGGATTACAGGCTTGAGCCACTGCACCTGGCCTTGCTTTTCCTTTTTTTGAGACAGGGTCTGGCTCTGTCCCCCAGGCTAGAGTGCAGTGACGCTATCATGGCTCACTGCAGTCTCAGCCTCCTAGGTTCAAGAGGTCCTTCCACCTCAGCCTCTGAGTAGCTGGGACTACAGACGTGCACCAACACACCTGGCTGATTTTTTTTTTTTTTTTTGGTAGAGATGGGGGTCTCCCCATATTACCCAGGCTGGTCTCAAACTCCTGGGCTCAAGAGATCCACTCACCTCAGCCTCCCAAAGTGCTGGGATTACAGGTGTGAGTCATTGCACCCGGCTGAAATGGTATATTTTAAGCAAGCTCCCAGGTTGTCCAGAGCCACACAGTGAAGAGCATGGCTACAGAACGGTGGTTCTCACACTTTCGGTGCATGAGAATCACTGGGAGGGCTTGTTAAACCAGATCGTTGGGCCCACCCCCAGGGTTTCTGACTTAGAAGCTCTGGGGTGGCATATGATATTCTGCATTTCTAACAAGTTTCTCTGTGATACTGATGTTGCCTGTCTGGGGACCACACTTGGAGATCCACTGCTGCCAAGGAAAGCATATTAGATTGTGAGAGTCAAAACCTGGGTTACTAACTGGCCCGATGACTCTATCAGGTAGAAATGCATTCAACAGAACAACCAATTAACAGTAGCTTAAACAAATAATAGTTTGTTTTTCTCATTTGTTAAATCCAGAGGTGGGCAGTCCAGGTCTGGGGCGCTTCTTAGAAAGTCAGCAAGAACACGTGGTCTTTCTTTCTTTCTGCTCCACCATCACTAACATGTGGCTTTTGTGTTCATAGGCACAAGATGGCTGTGGAACCAAGTTCCGAGCAGAAAGAAAGGAGCAGAGACTGGGCATGGTGGCTCACACCTGGAATCCCAGCAGTTTGGGAGACTGAGGGGAGATAATTACTTGAGCCCAGGAGTTTGAGACCAGCCTGGGCAATGTGGTGAAACCCGGTCTGTACAGCAAAAAACACAAAAATTAGCTGGGAGGCATGCACCTGTAGTCCCAGCTACTTGGGAGGCTGAGGTGGGAGGATCACCTGAGCCTGGGTTGAGGTTGAGGCTGCAATGAGCCGAGATCATGCCACTGCACTCCAGCCTGGGTGACGGAGTGAGACCCCGTTAAAAAAAAAAAAAAAAAAAAAAAGGAAGGAGGGAGGGAGGGAAAGAGAGAAAGAGAGAGGAAGAAGGGAGGGAGGAAGGAAGGAAGGAAGGAAGGAAGGAAGGAAGGAAGGAAGGAAGGAAGGAAGGAAGGAGCAGAGCCAACGGGGAAGGAGCATCCAGCTTCACTTGCCCTTTTGAGAAAGTTTACCCAGGAGCCCTGCTCCACGACTTCTGCTTACATCTCATTGGCCTGAACTGTGGCAAACACAGACCAATCATTGGGCGGTAACTAGGGTGAAAGGGTGAGACTTGCTGCTCGACACTGTCTGCCACAGGGACCTCAGATATAGACACAAAATCTTAAGCCATGCGTAGTAGCATACATTCGTAGTCCCAGCTGCTTGGAAGACTGAGGCAGGAAGATTGTGTGAGTCCAAGAATTGGAGGCCAGCCTGGGCAACAGAGCGAGACCCCCTCTCTCTCTGTCTCTCTCTCTCTCTTTGAAACAGAGTCTTGTTTTGTCACCCAGGCTGGTGTGCAGTGGTGCAAAGACTGCAGCCTCGACCTCTTGGCCTCAAGCGATCCTCCCACTTAGGCCTCCCAAAGTGCTGGGATTAGAGGTGTGAGCCACCATGCCCAAGACAAGGTCTTGCTCTGTTGCCCAGGCTGCAGTGTGGTGGGATGATCTCATCTCACTGCAGTGACCCTATCTCTTAAAAAGAAATCTTAATACAATTTCAACGCTACAGAAGCTCCCAAAAGTAGGCACATACCTCAGCTCTGTGAGCCTCAGTCTGCTTATCCATAAAATGTATGAGATGCATGACTGGCATTTTGCGTAGGACAATTCATCAGTGTGTGGAGCTCTCCTGTGCATCACAGAGTGTTTAGCCTCTCTAATCTCTAGATACCAAATGCCAGTATCACCCACCCACAGCATTGTGATAAAACCAAAGGCCTCTGTGGGTTTGCAAATACCTTCTGGTTGGGGTGGGGTATGGGAGGGGACCACCTTTCTGGGCTGGAAACCACCATACTTTTTTTTTTTTCTGTCACCCAGGCTGGAGTGCAATAGTGTGATCGTAGTTCACTGCAGCCTCAAACTCCTGGGCTCAAGCAATCCTCCCACCTCAGCCTTTGGAGCAGCTAGAAGTACAGGCACACAACACCATGCTCATTTAATTTTTAGGTTTTTTTAAGAGATGGGGGTTTCATTGTGTTGCCCAGGCTGTAGCCTCTTTTATAAAGGTTAGAGGTTTTTTGGGGTTTTGGTGTTTTTTTAGCTTTCTTTCTCTGTTGCCAGGCTGAAGTGCAATGGCGCAATCCTGGCTCACTGCAACCTCCACCTCCCAGGTTCAAGCGATTCTCCTGCCTCAGCCTCCCAAGTAGCCGGGATTACAGGTGCATGCCACCACATCCATCTGATTTTTGTATTTTTAGTAGAAACAGGATTTTGTTATGTTGGTTAGGCTGGTCTCAAACCCCTGACCTCAAGTGATCCTCCTGTCTCAGCCTCCCAAAGTGCTGGGATTACAGCCATGAGCCACCGCACCTGGCCTCTATCTACTATTGTTCCAATGATCTAACGACTTCAAAATCACTCCTCCATATTCCCAGAAGATCTTCCTCTCCACATTGGGGGGGGCGGGGGGGGCAGCTCACTCTCATCCCAGGTGATTTTTATTAGGTTGGTGCAAAAGTAGTTGCAGTTTTTGCCATTACCTTTATTTTATTTTATTTATTTATTTTTTGAGATGAAGTCTCGCACTGTTGCCCGGGCTAGAGTGCAGTGGCGTGATCTCGGTTCACTGCAACCTCTGCCTCCTAGGTTCAAGCAATTCTCCCGCCTCAGCCTCTGGAGTAGCTGGGATTATAGGCACCTGCCACCACGCCCGGCTAATTTTTTGTATTTTTAGTAGAGACAGGGTTTCACTATGTTGGCCAGGCTGGTCTCCAGTGCCTGACCTCATGATCCGCCTGGGATCATGCTGGGATTACAGGCATGAGCCACCGCACCCAGCCTACTTTTTTATTTTTTATTTATTTATTTTTTGAGACAGAGTCTCACTCTGCTACCTAGGCTAGAGTGCTATGGCTCCATCTTGGCTCACTGCAACCTCTGCCTCCCAGGTTCAGGTGATTCTCCTGCCTAAGCCTCCTGAGTAGCTGGAATTACAGGTGCCCACTGCCACACCTGGCTAATTTTTGTATTTTTAGTAGAGACGGGTTTCATCATGTTTGTTGGCCAGGCTGGTTTCAAACCCCTGACCTCAGGGGATCCGCCCACCTTGGCCTCCCAAAGTGCTGGGAATACAGACGTGAGCCGCCACACCTGGTTGCCATTACCTTTAATGGCAAAAAGCACAATTACTTTTGCATCAACCTAGTATGTCCATCTGGATGGTCCTGGCTGGACTGGCCGTTCCCCTTTACCAACACCATTTACCTCTTCTCTATTTCACTTGCCCACACAGTGGCCAGAGCCCAGCACTTGCCATCCATGAACTATTCCTTAACCTTAAACTTCACTGGCTCTGGCCGGGCGTGGTGGCTGTAATCCCAGCACTTTGGGAGGCCAACGCGGGCAGATCACCTGAGGTCAAGAGTTTGAGACCAGCCTGGCCAACATGGTGAAACTCCGTCTCTACTAAAAATACAAAAATTAGCCAGGCGTGATGGTGCATGCCTATAGTCCCAGCTACTCTGTAGGCTGAGGCAGGAGAATTGCTAGAACCCAAGAGGCAGAGGTTGCAGTCAGCTGAGATCATGCCATTGCACTCCAGCCTGGGTAACAGAGCAAGATTCCGTCTTTAAAAAACAAAACAAAACAAAACAAAACAAAAAACTTCAGTGGCTCATCCGTGGTTCATCCCTTCCTGTATCTCCACTTTCTCATTCCCTTGGTCTCATTCTTCTTCCCCGTGTTTATTCACCCTCCTCAGCTATCAGCCCCATTCTAGCTTCACATTCTTCTTCCTGCAGCCTAGATATGCTGATCCATGCTTCCTCCATTCCCCTGATCCTCCCCTCATCCTCCTGGGAGAACCTCAGCCCTGGCTCCAGCTGACTTTCTGCCCTCTTATCCCACACTTGGCAGCTGAGCACTGATGGAGGCAGTGCACACCCAAGCAGATGGTTGCCATGACAACCCGGTGGTCTCTGGCCGCCCCACCCCCTCCACTCCTGGGCTGGGAGTTCTTCTGGGCTGTCCTTGTCAGCCCTTTCTGTTTCCTACCTTTATCCTCCTCCCTTCTCATTGTAACTCTCAACAGATAACTTCACTCCTACTTGTAGGTGAAAATAGAAGCCATCAGAAAGAAGCCCCCTCAACTTCCTGCCCCCCACTCCCACCCCACTGAAACATTTATTTTTATCCACTCTTATCCTTTCCTCCCTTTTATTGTGGGAAAGGTTTCCTTCCTGTAGTTAATCCCTCCACCTGAGCCCTGCATCCCAGTAGTTCAGCCTCCTCAGGGACCTTGGCTCTCAAAATCCCCTCTCTGCCCTTTCAGTATTTTAAAATGTTAGCCTCTCTTCTCTCCTAAAAAGCCAGGTTCCCCAGACACTACAAGTCTCCCTTTCTCTCTTTTCTCTTGGAGCAAGGGTTCCTAACCTTTTTTAACTGTGGATTCCTTTGGCAGTCTGGTGGGGGTTTTTTTGTTTTGTTTTTTTGTTTTTTGAGGCGGAGTCTCTGTCACCCAGGCTGGAGTGCAGTGGTGCAACCTCTGCCTTCCCGGTTCAAGCAGTCCTTCTGCCTCCGCCTCCCAAGTAGCTGGGATTACAGATGCCCACCACCACGCCCAGCTAATTTTTTTGTATTTTTAGTACAAAAATACCATGTTGGCCAGGCTGGTCTCGAAACTCCTGACCTCAGGTGATCTGCCTGCCTCAGCCTCCCAAAGTGCTGAGATTATAGGCATGGGCCACCGCCCCGGTGTTTTTTGAATACATAAAATGATACACATAGAATTACCACAGGAACCAATTACATACAATATGTTGTTACAATATTTTTAAGTTGCCTGAATAATTTTTGACACAGTTATACATTTTCTTTTATTTTGTGTCCTTTATTAATGCATTCAATAACGAGATCTTGAAGTGGGCCTAATAACTTCTGTATTTAAATTTTTTATTTTTTTTTAGAGACAAGGTCTCACTCTATTGCCCAGGCTAGAGTGCAATGGCACGATTATAGCTCACTGTAACTTCAAACTCCTGGGCTCAAGCAATCCTCCTGCCTTAGCCTCCCAAAGTGCTGGAACTATAGGCATATGCCACCATGCCTGGCTAATTTTTTTTTTATTTTTATTTTTTTGTAGAGAGAGGGGGTCTGCATGTTTCCCAGGCTGGTCTCAAACTCCTGGGCTCAACTGATCTTCTCACCTCGGCCTCCCAAAGTGCTGGGATTACAGGTGTGAGCCATCACACCCAGCAATTTCTGTATTTTTAAAATATTGATAATTATAAGCAATATTTTGCAATATCTGCATCAAAAAACTTTTTTTCACTAGCCGAGCATGGCAGCATGTGCCTGTAGTTCCAGCTACTCGGTAGGCTGAGGTGGGAGGATTGCTTGTGCCTGAGAGGTTGAGGCTCCAGTGCATGGTGATTATATAACTGTACTTCAGCCTGGGCAACAGAGCGAGACCCTGAACCCTCCAAAAAAAAGTGTATACTCACTGACCACTTCCTTATCTTCCACACATCTCAATTTTATGATTTCTCAAACATCCATTTGTGCCAACTGTGTATAAGGATAAGCAGTGATTGTTTCGGCAGCACATATACTAAAACTGGAATGATACAGAGATTAGCAAAATTAAACTAAAAATTCAAAAATACAGCCGGGCGCGGTGGCTCACGCCTGTAATCCCAGCACTTTGGGAGGCCGAGGCAGGAGGATCACGAGGTCAGGAGATCGAGACCATCCTGGCTAACACAGTGAAACCCCGTCTCTACTAAAAATACAAAAAATTAGCCGGGCGAGGTGGCGGGCGCCTGTAGTCCCAGCTACGCGGGAGGCTGAGGCAGGAGAATGGCGTGAACCCCGGGGGGCGGAGCCTGCAGTGAACCAAGATCGCGCCACTGCACTCCAGCCTGGGCGACAGCGAGACTCTGTCTCAAAAAAAAAAAGGCCAGGCGCAGTGGCTCACGCTTGTAATCCCAGCACTTTGGGAGGCCGAGGCGGGCGGATCACGAGGTCAGGAGATCGAGACCACGGTGAAACTCCGTCTCTACTAAAAAAAAAAAAAATACAAAAATTTAGCCGGGCGTGGTGGCGGGCGCCTGTAGTCCCAGCTACTCGGAGAGGCTGAGGCAGGAGAATGGCGTGAACCCGGGAGGCGGAGCTTGCAGTGAGCCGAGATTGTGCCACTGCACTCCAGCCTGGGCAACAGAGCGAGACTCCCGTCTCAAAAAAAAAAAAAAAAAAAAATTCAAAAATACAAAAAGGATAAGTAACCTTTTGCAACCTAGTTTTTACTCCATGGCCCAGGGCCACTAGTCTTTCCAAAGGTTCCAATAGTCCCTTGAATTTTTTTATTTTATTTTATTTTTTTGAGACAGAGTCTCACTCTGTTGCCCAGGCTGGAGTGCAAGTGCCATTCACTCAGCTCACTGCAACTTCTGCCTCCCAGCCTCAAGCAATTCTCCTCCCTCAGCCTTCAAGTAGCTGGTATTACAGGCGCGCACCACCATGCCTGGCTAATTTTTGTATTTTTAGTAGAGACGGGGTTTCACCATGTTGGCCAGGCTGGTCTCAAATTCCTGACCTCAAATAGTCCATCCACTTAGGCCTCCCAAAGTGCTGGCTGGGATTACAGGCACGAGCCACCGTGCCTGGGCCCTTGAATTTAAAGCACATTTTCTGGCTGGGTGCGGTGGCTCACGCCTGTAATCCCAGCACTTTGGGAGGCCGAGGTGGGTGGATCACGAGGTCAGGAGATGGAGACCATCCTGGCTAACATGGTGAAACCCTGTCTCTACTAAAAAATGCAAAAAAATTAGCCGGGCATGGCGGCGGGTGCCTGTAGTCCCAGCTACTCAGGAGGCTGAGGCAGGAGAATGGCGTGAACCTGGGAGGCGGAGCCTGCAGTGAGCCTAGATCGCACCACTGCACTCTAGCCTGGGCGACAGAACAAGACTCCGTCTCAAAATAAATAAATAAATAAATAAACAAACAAAAATAAAGTACAGTTTCTTTTCTATTTTTTTGAGATAGAGTTTTGCTCCTGTTGCTCAGGATGGAGTGCAATGGCACAATCTCAGCTTACCTCACGCAACCTCCGTCTCCCGGGTTCAAGCGATTCTCCTGCTTCAGCCTCCTGAGTAACTGGGATTACAGGCATGCGCCACCATGCCTGGCTAATTTTGTATTTTTAGTGGAGATGGGGGTTTCTCCATGTTGTTTAGGCTGGTCTCGAACTTCTGATCTCAGGTGATCCACCCGCTTCAGCCTCCCAAAGTGCTGGGATTACAGATGTGAGCCACCATGCCTGGCTTTTCTTTTCTTTTTTTTTTTTTTTTTAATAGGCATGTTTCAGAGCTCAGTTTGATTATGTAACATCTAGCATGAGTGACTCCATTCTGGTTTGGTCTGGATTGCTAGGGCCTAGGACAGGAGGCTAGTCTAAAGCAATGGCCTCCTGTAAATTGTATTTAACAGCATGAATAGGGTCTTCCAGGGAGAATATGTGCTGTGGGAACATCCTAGATTGGAAGAGGACTAGACTAGAACCTGATAGTGAATGGCAAAGAAAAATGAAGGAGCAAGCAAAAAAAGCAGAAGGAAAACTGGCATGTGCCAGTATGGTTTCATTGCCTACCCCTTCATTTGGGACAAAGCCTTGATTTCGTTTTGCATTCCACCCTTCCTCCAAGTGGTTCAGCAATGAGTCCTGATTAATCCAAGCCAATCATTGTTATCACAATTTCCCTGCCAGGGACTGATTTAGGAAGGGGCATATAATGCAGTACAGGCCAGTGAGATGTGAGGATAAAGACTTCTGGGGGCTTCTGGGGAAGGTCTCCTCATTGGTTAAAAATAAAGAGACATATGGGAAAAGACACACTCTCTAGCTGCATTTTTTCATGTTGGGATATAGCATTGGAATGACTTGTATTAGGGTTTTCCAGAGAAACAGAACCAGTAGGTTCTAGATACAGATATACAGATAGATATTTATATATGAGGAGATTTATAGGAATTGGCTCATGTGGTTATGGAGGCCAGGAAGCCCCATGGTATGCTCTCTGCAAGCTGGAGAACCTGAAAAGCCAGTGTGTAATTCTGTCTGAGTCCAAATGCCAGGTAATCAGCCGAGGGCCAATGATGTGGGTCCCACTCTGAGTCTGGAGCCCAAGTCTGAGGGTAGGAGGAAATGGGTTTCTCAGCACAAGCAGAGAGAGGGAGTTCACCCTTGCTTGATCCTTTTGTTCTATTCAGGCCTTTAATGAATTGGGTAATGCCTACCCACACTGGGAGAGCCATCTGCTTCACTCAGTTCATCAGCTCAAATGAGAATCCCTTTCAGAAACATCCTCACAGACACAGACAGAAATGTTTTACCAGTTATCTGGGCATCCCTTAGCCCAATCAAGTAATATACCCAATTAACCATCACACACTGCTGCAGTCATCCTCGAACAGTGCAGACAGCACCTTTAGGACAAGGCATCGTCTTCAGGGTGGTAGATCGGAATGGTGGATGGTAGCTGGGAGCAGCAGCTCATGCATGCAATCCCAGCACTTTGGGAGGCCAAGGCAGGCAGATTGCTTGATCCCAGGAGTTCAAGACTAGCCTGGGTGACATGGTGAAACCCTGTCTCTACCAAAAAAACCCCAAAAAATTAGCTGGGCATGGTGGCGCATGCCTGTACTCCCAGCCACTTGGGAGGCTGAGGCAGGAGGATCATTTGAGCCCAGAGGTCGAGGCTGTGATGGGCCAAAATCATGCCACTGTACTCCAGCCTGGGTGACAGAATGAGACCCTGTCTCAAAAAAAAAAAAAAAAAGGTGGAAGGCACCCAAGTCCCGGATGACACTGCCGAGCCTTCAAATTAATCAGCCCTGAAGCTCTTCAAATGTGAGGTATATTTTTCCTATGGTTCAAGCTATTTGACTTGGATTCTTTTTTTTTCTTTATTTGCAGCTAAAGGCACAGCCATAGAGAAGAATACTGCAAGAGCCTAGGTGGCAGAAAGCTCCAAAGAGGAAACGAGTTGGCATCTGAGGCTGCAGGGAAATGGAGTCATATGGAGAGAGAAAAAGGTACTTTAGGCTGGGTGTGGTGGCGCATGCCTATAATCCTAGCTACTTGGGAGGCTGAGGCAGGAGAATCGCTTGAACCCAGGAGGCAGAGGTTGCATTCAGCCAAGATCACACCACTGCACTGTGCCAGCCTGGGCAACAAGAGTGAAACTTCATCTCAAAAAAAAAAGAAGGAAGAAAAAAAGGCCAGGCACAGTGGCTCATGCCTGTAATCCCAGCACTTTGAGGGCCAAGGCAGGAGGATCACTTGAGGTCAGGAGTTTGAGACCAGCCTGGACAACATGGTGAAACCCGGTCTCTACTAAAAATACAAAAATTACCTGGGCATGGTGGTGCATGCTGGTAATCCCAGCTACTCGGGAGTCTGAGGCAGGAGAATCGCTTGAACCTGGGAGTCAGAGTTTGCAGTGAGCCAAGATCATGCCATAGCACTCCAGCCTGGGTGGTAGAGTGAGACTCTGTCTCAAAAAAAAAAAAAAAATTAAATTAAATAATTAAAAAAAAGCACACCACGAGATTCACAGCACCCAATCTAAAGAGCTCAGTTTACCTGTTGCCATGATAATGAGGCCGGCTCTGTTTCAATCCTGTAAGGAAATCACTTTGAAACAACAAATCCACTTTTTGTTCTCTGTTTCTGCTTTCCTCAGTCCTTTTCTGTCTACAAAACCAATCTTTTGGATGTTCAGTTGCCTGTTTGGGGTGACGGACTTTCCATCCTAGAACCACGGCCTAATTTGTCTGTAACCTCACAGAGGTGACTCTGGCGCTAGTGAACAATGCTGCTGTGACTTATGCGAAACCTCAATTGGCCACATTTTGATACTATGCCAAAGTTGAGCTGGTTCCTCCACCCCTGTTGAGATCCCTAGAGCTATCCAAAGCCTGGGGGAAAAAAATAAGTCACTAGTGCTCAAACTGGTAGCTTCAAACCGCTCACAGTTAAGGAAGTGGTGCTGAATGATTTGGTGGCCACTGAGGTGTGAATGTGGTTTTATGTCGGAGAGATCACAGGCAAGTGTGACATGATTGGCTATAATATTTGAAGAACAAGACTAGCGAACAATGCAGTCAGGATGGCTAAAGGTGACCCCAAGAAACCAAAGGGCAAGATGTCTGCTTATGCCTTCTTTGTGCAGACGTGCAGAGAAGAACCTAAGAAGAAAAACCCAAAAGTCCCTGTCAATTTTGCAGAATTTTCCAAGAAGTGCTCTGAGAGGTGGAAGACAATGTCTGAGAAAAAGAAATCTGAATTCAATGAACTGGCAAAGGCGGATAAAGTGCACTATGATCAGAAAATTAAGGATTATGGACCAGCTACGGGAGGCAAGAAGAAGAAGGATCCTAATGCCCCCCAAAGGCCACTGTCTGGATTCTTCCTGTTCTGTTCAGAATTCCGCCCCAAGATAAAATCCACAAACCCCGGCAAAAACGGGAATTTTTGGATTTGGAGACATGGCAAAAAAGCTGGGTGAGATGTGGAAGAACTTAAATGACAGTGAAAAGCAGCCTTACATCACTCAGGCGGCAAAGCTGAAGGAAAAGTATGAGAAAGATGTTGCTGTCTGTAAGTCGAAAGGAAAGTCTGATGGCTCAAAGGGTCCTGCTAAAGTTGCCCAGAAAAAGGTGGAAGAGGAAGATGACGACAAAGAGTTCTGTATTCTACACTCAGTGCTAACTTTTTGGTATGTCTATCTCCTTCACAAAACCATATGACTTTGGTTTGCTATCTCTCTTTTCCGAGCTTAAAGTAGTGTTCAAGGCCGGGCGTGGTGGCTCACACCTGTAATCCCAACACTTTGGGAGGCCGAGGCAGGTGGATTACCTGAGGTCAGGAGTTTGAGACCAGCCTGGCCAACATGGAGAAACCCTGTCTCTACTAGAAATACAAAATTAACCGGGCGTGGTGGTGCATGTCTGTAGTCTCAGCTACTCAGGAGGCTGAGGCAGGAGAATCGCTTGAACCCGGGAGGCGGAGGTTGCAGTGAACCGAGATCGCACCATTGCACTCCAGCCTGGGCAACAAGAGCGAAACTCCGTCTCAAAACAAAACAAAACAGTGTGCAAACTTGCACATGTACCCACTGAACCTAGAATAAGAGTTGGAAAGAAAAAAAAAATATGGCAAATAAATCTATAAAGAAAAGGGGCCGGGAGCGGTGGCTCATGCCTGTAATCCCAGCACTTTGGGAGGCTGAGGCGGGCGGATCACGAGGTCAGGAGATTGAGACCATTCTGGCTAACACGGTAAAACCCTGTCTCTACTGAAAATACAAAAAATTAGCCAGGCGCGGTGGCAGCGGCTGTAGTCCCAGCTACTCCGGAGGCTAAGGCAGGAGAATGGCGTGAACCCGGGAGGCGGAGCTTGCAGTGAGCCGAGATGGTGCCACTGCACTCTAGCCTGGGTGACAGAGCGAGACTCCGTTTCCAAAAAAAAAAAAAAAACTACAGAAACAGCCCATTTTGTTCTATTTCACAACTAAAATGAATTTAGTACAACTCCCTTCACGTAAAGACCATCGGCTCTTTGCCTTCATTGTTTTAATTTTTCCTTTTCTTTTCTGATTTATTTTGTTTTGTTTTTGAGACAGAGTCTTGCTCTGTGCCCAGGCTGGAGTGCAGTGGCACAATCTCGGCTCACTGCAACCTCCACCTCCCTGGTTCAAGCAATTCCCCTGCCTCAGCCTCCTGAGTAGCTGGGATTACAGGCGCACACCACCATGTCTGGCTAATTTTTTTTTTTTTTTTTTGTATTTTTAGTAGAGACAGGGTTTCACCATGTTGGCCAGACTGGTCTCGAACTCCTGACCTCAGGCAATCTGCCCGCCTCGGCCTCCCAAAGTGCTGGGATTACAGACGTGAGCCATCGTGCCCGGCCCCCTTTTCTTTATTTCGAAAGTTAAACTCTCCGGGGTCATAAGATTCCAGTCTCATGACTAGAAGCAGCTCTAATTAGCTGCTCTTCTTCCCAGTCCCTGCTACAGCCTCATTCAGCCACCTCACACCTCTACCTCCTCACCTTGACAAGATACCTGTGCTCCTGACATACCACAGGTTGGGCATTCAGGAAAGGTCAGAAATGAAAGTGCATCCCAAAACATGTTTTATTCCACCTGGGATGTCCAAGAAAGGCTCTGGACATTTAACAAACTTGTTAGTTTACAAATGCTACGTTTATTATCAGAGGCCAACCAAGGTCTCAGACCAAGGAACAGCACATCCCACTGCATTATCACAACCGGGACCAGAGAACTTGGAGCCAAGCCAATTAAAGTCAACATTCAACAATCAAGCCATGGGTACATGACCTTGAGGCCCTGGATGTGAAAGCTATGAGAAGGACCATGACCCTGGGCTTTCTGCTCAACCTCATGAAAGTTTGATCTTAAACTGAATCTGTGGGATCATAAGCACTTGGGTGTTCAAGACCAGCCTCGGCAACTCCCATCTGTACAAAACAAAAACAAAAACAAAAACAAAGCCGGGCAAGGTGCCTCATGCCTGTAATCCCAGCACTTTGGGAGGCCAAGGCAGGAGGATCACCTGAGGTCAGGAGTTCGAGACCAGCCTGGCCAACATGATGAAACTTCGTCTCTACTAAAAATACAAAATTAGCTGGGCATGGTGGCTGCCGCCTGTAATCCCAGCTACTTGAGAGGCTGAGGTGGAAAAATTGCTTGAACTCAAGACGAGGGCGTTGCAGTGAGCCGAGATCGTGCCACTGCACTCCAGCCTGGGCGACAGAGTGAGACTCTGTCTCAAAAACAAAGAAACAAACAAAAATTAGCCAATATGGTGGTATGTGTCTGTAGTCCCAGCTTCTCAGGAGGTTGAGGTGGGAGGATCAGTTGAGCCCAGGACCCAGGAGGTCGAGGCTGCAGTGAGCCATGATTGTGCCAGTGTACTCCAGCCTGGGTGACAGAGCAAGACCTTGCCTCAAAAAAAAAAAAAAAAAAAAAAAATTCTTTCATCTGCAGCAGCAGCCAAGCTATATATACTTCAGTTCCGATTGCATCTAGTGATGACAATAACAGTGGCTAATATTTGTTAAGTGCTTACTATGAGTCAGTCACTGTGCTAGGTGCTCATGCATCATCTTATTTAACCCATATTGATTGAAAAGCATACCCTGCTAATGACTGGGAGAGCCACGGTCAGTTCTGAGAGTGCATTTCAATTTCCAACCCACTTCTACAAGACCAAAAAGAGAGGAGCCTCCTGTGTGTTAGAGATGGCTTCTGAGAAGAACTGTGCCGGGCAACTCCTCCAACTCAGATTCACGTTTTCTTTTTTTTTTTTTTTTAATTTGAGACGGAGTTTCACTCTTGTTGCCCAGGCTAGAGCTCAATGGCACGATCTCAGCTCACCGCAACCTCTACCTCCCAGGTTCAAGTGATTTCCTTCCTCAGCCTCCTGAGTAGCTGGGATTACAGGCATGTGCCACCATGCCCAGCTAATTTTTTGTATTTTTAGTACAGATGGGTTTTCTCCATGTTGGTCAGGCTGGTCTCGAACTCCCAACCTCAGGTGATCCACCTGCCTCAGCCTCCCAAAGTGCATGAGCCACCACACCCGGCCAAATTCACGTTTCCTAAGGTTCTTGCTTGCCTACAACCTGGGATTTGAAGAAAGTTTTCCAACTTTTGGGAGACTTAAACTCATCCTTCAACTTCTGGGAGACTATATGTTTGAGTAAGGCACTGTTATGAATCACAAGAAAAGGAGAAACTTAATTCCCCGGTTTCCCAAGTGTTTATGAAGTAATTATCATTGTTATTATTGCTTTATTTTATTTAATTAATTTCTTTTTTGAGACAGTTTTGCTCTTGTTGCCCAGGCTGGACTGCAATGGCACAGTCTTGGCTCACTGCAACCTCTGCCTCCCGGGTTCAAGCGATTCTCCTGTCTCATCCTCCCAAGTAGCTGGGATTACAGGCTACCATCACCATGTCCAGCTAATTTTTGTATTTTTAGTAGAGATGGGGTTTCATCACATTGGCCAGGCTGGTCTCGAACTCCTGACCTCAGGTGATCCATCTGCCTCAGCCTCCCAAAGTGCTGGGATTACAGGCGTGAGCCACCGCACCCGGCCTATTTTATTTTTTTGAGACGGAGTCTTACTCTGTCACTCAGGCTGGAGTGCAGTGGCGAGATCTCGGCTCACTACAACCTCTGCTTCCCAGGTTCAAGCGATTCTCCTGACTCAGCCTCCAAAGTAGCTGTAACTACAGGCATGTGCCACCACCCGGCTCATTTTTGTATTTTTAGTAGAGACGGGGTTTCACCATGTTAGCCAGGCTGGTCTCGAACTCCCGACCTCAAGTGATCCACCCGCCCGCCTCGGCCTCCCAAAGTGGTGGGGTTACAGGCGTGAGCCACCACACCCGGCTAATTATTATTATTATTTTTAGAGATGGGGCTCTCGTTATGTTGCCCAGGCTGGGCTCAAACTCCTCTGCTCCACCAATCCTCTCGCCCCGGCCTCCCAAGTACGTGGGACTACAGATGGCGCCACCGCGCCCGGCTTTAGCTTACTATGTAAAAGCCCTACCAGACTCACGTGGCCGGGGTCCAGTTTATTCTCATCTCTTGAAGCCATGCGCTTCAGCTGGGCCGACTGGAAGACTGTCCTGGCAAAGCCTCTGAAAACAGCCAGCCCCTAAAGGAGCGGTTCTGTTGGGGGAAGAGAGCCTCAAGGCTAACGAAGGAGCTCCGACCCCACCCTTCAACTTCAGAGGGAGCAATGAACCCTTCCCTGAAAGGGCGAGACTACTGGGTCCTCTTGGGGGACGCTGGAGATCCTCCCGGCCGGAGCTGGAGGAAGCTGGGAGGCTCTGCGGGGTGCAGGGAGGGAAACTGAGACGAGGCCAGGTAGAGGGCGGGCGTGGGGCGAGCCAGAGACTTCTCAAGAAGCCCAGAGGATTCTGGGGACTGGAAAGCGGCCGAGTTCTTTAAAAAAAAAAGAGAGAGAGAGAGAGAAGAAAACAAAATCTCTCGTCTGAGCATGACTCTTGGCGGTGGTGCTTTCGCCAGCGCGTCTGCAGCGGTTCCCAGAGAAAGCCCGCCAGGCAGGGACAGACGGACAGACCGACTGAACGGTCTTCCCAGCGAAGACTTGGAACGGCCCAGGGGGTGGGGGAGGCTGCACCGCCTCTTCAGTAATTGGTTTGGAGACAATTGGCCATCCATATGGAAAAGATAAAGTAGATCCTATCTGACGGCAGGCCTCCAAATAAATTCCAGATGAACTAGAGACCTACAGGGAACAAGCAATGCTATTACAGAGCTTTGGGAAGAAAACGGAAAGATAGCTGTATGACACTGGGATAGGGGATGTTTTCTCTAACAAAGTATAAAACGTGCAAAACATAAAGGAAAAGATGGTATGGACCAGGCGCAGGGACTCACGCCTGTAACCCCAGCACTTTGGAAGGCGGAAGAGGGAGGATCGCTTGAGCCCAGGAGTTTTTGTTTTCGTTTTCTTGAGACAAGGCCTCTTGCTCTTGCCCAGGCTGGAATGCAGTGGCAGCGGGATCTCCGCTCACTGCAACCTCCGCCTCCCAAGGAACTGGGTGGGGCTACAGGCACCACCACCACACTTGGCTAATTAAAACAATTTTTTTTGCAGAGATGAGGCCTCACTATACTACCCAGGCTGGTCTCAAACTCCTGGCCTCAAATGATTCTCCCGCCTCGGCCTCCCAAAGTGCTGGGATTACAGGCTGTTCCACTGTGCCCAGGGCACTCAGGAGTCCGAGATGAGCCTGGGCAACACAGCGAGACTCCTGTCTCTATTTTTTTTTTTTTTAAAGATGGTATGGTGTTATGATACATATTGGTTTTTGTCCACAGCTCCTGGCTCATGACTCACATAGTCCTTGTTAGTCTTTTGTTATAATATTGAGTGTGTTAGCCCTCAGGGGCAGTATCTGACCTTCTCCTGCCCTCCTTTCACTCTAACCTTCCTGGGCCTTTCTGACTGTGGGCCTAACCCTCCCATAAAGCTTCCATGAAAACCCAAGAGGACAGGGTTCAGTGAGCTTCCAGATGCCTGAACACCTGGAGGTTCCTGGAGGGTGGAGCACCCACAGAGGGCATGGAAGCTCCACACCCCTGCCCTCGTACCTTACCCTCTGTGTCTCTTCATCTGTATCCTTTGCAATATGCTGGCTTTTTTTTTTTTTTTTCTCAGATGGAATCTTGCTCTTTCACCCAGGCTGGAGTGCAGTGGCACCATCTCGGCCCACTGCAACCTCCACCTCCAGGGTTCAAGCGATTCTTATTGCCTTAACCTCCCTTGTAGCTGGGATTACAGGCACCCACCAACCACGCCTGGCTAATTTTTTTTTTTTTTTTTTTTTTTAAGTAGAGACGGTTTCCCCATGTTGGCCAGGCTGGTCTCGAAGTCCTGACCTCAAGCAATCCACTTGCCTTGGCCTCCCAAAGTGCTGGGATTATAGGCATGAGCCACCACACTGGGCCTGTAATATGGTTTCTAATAAACCAGTAATTGTCAATGTTTCCCCGAGTTCTGTGAGCTGCTCCCACAAATCAATTGGACCCAAACAGGGGGTCATGAGAACCCCAACTTGAAGCCTGCTGGTCAGAAGTTCTGGAGGCCTGGACTTGGGACTAGTGCGGGGCAGGGAGGCAGTCTTGGGGACTAAGCCCTCAACCTATGAGGTCTGACACTATCTCTGGGTAGGTGGTGTTGGAACTGAATTAAAGGACACCCAGCTGGTGTCCACTGCTGGGTGGGGAACAAAAGCCCCATGTGTATGGTCACAGAAATCTTCTGTGTGGATGATTGCTGTGGCGTGAGAGTAGAGGAAATGGTTAGAGTTTTCTCTAAACAATTGGTGTCAGTGAAGTGGGATTTGCAGGAATGGTCCTAACTCACATAAACATGTGGTTTGGGAAGAAAAAGGATAAAAGGGTGGAGGAAGACGTCGTCAATTCCTGAGTGACCATGTGGTCACCATGGTGTGAAGCCACAACTTTGTTGAGATCAGTTACTAAAGGTAAAACTTACCAGTGGAATTTAGAGATGGATCCAACTCCCAGGAATTGGTTCATTGAATGTATAAGGAAATGTAAACTAATAAGAAAAATGTGAAATATTCAGTCCCCTGCTTATTGTTATCTATAATGGCTAAAATGAAAGTAAAAGAGGGTGCTGGGTTAGGAATTGAGGCTGGACCAAGCACAGATGTGGGTCTAGCTGAGCTCAGGCCACTAGCCTCAGAGTCACCCACAAAGGAGGAAATTATGCAGGGACAACAGAAAGTACCTCTGAGACCTGTGGTTACCAAGAAGGTAGTCAATGTGAAGGAACCAAGTAATTATCGAAACCAGACAGTAGAGTGTGGAGGAATTGTTCCAGTTCGTAGATCAGTATCATCAGCTTCCTGAGGAACATTTACTAAAATGGATTCTGAGAGTGACTAATTTAGGGGCAGTATGCAGAGTGAAAGAGCATGTTTGGGTTGATGCAGGACTCACAGTTCACTATTCTAGTCACAGATGGGTATATATGATTCAGACACACAGGAGATTATTCCTGAGGGAACAGCCAGCCTGGTGGAATGTAGAAAAGTCACTGTAAAGGTCGGGCATGGTGGCTCACATCTGTAATCCCAACACTTTGGGAGGCCGAGGCGGGTGGATCGCCTGAGGTCAGGAGTTCAAGACCAGCCGGGCCAACATGGTGAAACCCTGTCTCTACTAAAAATACAAAAATTAGCCGGGCGTGGTGGCTCATGCCTGTAATCCCAGCTACTCGAGAGGCCAAGGCAAGAGAATCACTTGAACCCGGGAAGCGGAGGTTGCAGTGAGCCAAAATCATGCCACTGCACTCCAGCCTGGGCAACAGAAAGAGACTCTGTCTCAAAAAAAAAAAAAAAAAAAAAAAAAAATTAGCTGGCATGGTGGCATGTGCCTGTGGTCCCAGCTACTCAGGAGGCTGAGGTGGAAGGATCGCTTGAGCCCAGGATTCCAAGGCTGCATAAAAAGTCTCAGAGGCTGGGTGCGGTGGCTTATGCCTGTAATCCCAACATTTGGAAGGGATCCACAAGGTCAGGAGTTTGAGACCAGTCTGGCCAACATGATGAAACCCCGTCTCTACTAAAAATACAAAAATTAGCAGGGTATGGTGGAGCATGTCTATAATCCCAGGTACTTGGGAGGCTGAAGCAGGAGAATTGCTTGAACCTGGGAGGCAGAGGTTGCACTGAGCTGAGATCAAGCCATTGCACTCCAGCCTGGGCTACAGAGTGCGACTACATCTCAAAAAAAAAAAAAAAAAAAAAAAAAGGCTGGGCGCGGTGGCTCATGTCTGTAATCCCACAGCACTTTGGGAGGCCAAGGCAGGTGGATCACCTGAGGTCGACCAACATGGAGAAACCCCATCTCTACTAAAAATACAAAATTAGCTGGGCGTGATGGTGCATGCCTGTAATCCTAGCTCCTCGGGAGACTGAGGCAGGAGAATCGCTTGAACCCGGGAGGTGAAGCTTGCGGTGAGTTGAGATCGAGCCATTGCACTCCAGCCTGGGCAACAAGAGTGAAATTCCATCTAAAAAAAAAAAAAAAAAAAAAGATTGTAACTTGGCTGAGCATGGTGGCTCATGCCTGTAATCCCAGCACTTTGGGAGGCTGAGGCAGGTGGATTACCTGAGCTCAGGGGTTCGAGACCAGTCTGGGCAACATGACGAAACTCCTGTCTCTACTGAAAATACAAAAAAATTAGCCGGGTGTGGTGGTGCACACCTGTAAACTCAGCTACTAGGGAGCCTGAGCCAGGAGAATTGCTTGAACCTGAGAGAGGCAGAGGTTGTAGTGAGACGAGATCGTGCCACTGCACTCCAACCTGGGCAACAGAGTGATACTTTGTCTCAAAAAAAAAAAACAAAACAAAAAAACTTAAGTGGCATTTACAGTGTTTGTGATTCTAGAATCAGGCTACATTTCATTCCATAAAATAAATAGAATGAGTGTTCAGATGAGTCAAGCACAGGTTAGTTTTTATGGACAAAAAAGGGCAGAGAAAAATAGAAACAGAAGAAAAAAAAGCAGATTGGTCATTTCAAAGTTACTTTTCTTATAAAGGTTAAAGCAGAAAGGACTTCTGTATCATGCCAGCTAACACTGGCTTGTTTGGGGTTTTGGCTATTCCTTCCCTCTCCTGATTCCTCTGAAGGTTTGATGAACAACTTAGTGTTGCTTAGTGACATGGAACTTTAGCATGAGTGACTCCATTTTGGTTTGGTCTGTTGGGCCAAGCACAGGAGCTCAGTGCAAACCAATGGCCTCCTATAAAATTTATTTAACTGAATCCTTGTGCATCGCTGGTGGGAATTTAAAATGGTGCAGCTACCATAGAAAATCCTATGGCGATTCCTCAGAACATTAAACAGAATTACCATATGATCCAGCAATTCTACCTCTGGGCATATATCCAAAATAATTGAAAGCAGGGACTCGAACAGATATTTGTACACTCACATTCAAAGCAGCAACATTTACAATAGCCAAAAGGTGGAAGCAACCCAAATGTCCATGGAGGGATGAATGGTTATGCAAAATGTGGTACATCTATACAATGGAATATTATTCAGCTGTAAAAAGGAAGGAAATTCTGATACATGCTACAGAATGGAAGGATCTTGAAGATATTATGTTAAGTGAAAGAAGCTGGACCCAAAAAGACAAATACTGTACAATTCCACTCATATCAGGTGCCTAGAGTAGTCAAGGGGAAGTTACTGTTTAATTGCTATAGCGTTTCAGTTTGGGAAGATGAGAAAGTTCTAGAAAAGAATGGTGGTAATGGTTACAGAACAATGTGAGTGTACTTAATGCCACAGAACTGTATGCAGTACTTACAAATGGTTACAATGGTAAATATAGGCCAGGAGTGGTGGCTCATGCCTGTAATCCCAGCATTTTGGGAGGTCGAGGCAGGAGGATTGATTGAGGCCAGGAGTTCAAGACCATCTTGGGCAATACGGTGAGATCCCCATCCCTATAAAAATACATTTTAAAAATGTAAAAATTAGCCGGGCGTGGTAGCACACGCCTGTAGTCCCAGCTACTCGGAAGACTGAAGTGGGAGGATCACTTAAGCCAGAAGTTCAAGGCTACAGTGAGCTACGATCGCGCTACTGCACTCCAGCCTGGGCGAGAGCGAGACCCTTCTAAAAAATAAAAAGTTAACATACATGTGTATGTATTGTAACACCATTAAAAAATAGAAATTTAAACGAAGAAAAGTTGGCTTCTAGCCCTTGGACCTAGCAAAGCTGACAGAGTCCTCACCTACCAATATAGGTAGGTGACTCCTTACACGTGGACAAGCACATCCACCTGGTCGCTTCTCCCCTTTCCTCCCCTCCCCTGCTCCTCTCCTCCCCAACACATCCAGGTTCCGACCCCGCCACCCCCAACGAGTCTCACTGCGCAGGCGCGGAGCGGTGGTCAGGAGCGGGCGTGGCCTGCCTCTGCGCCTGTGCGGAATTCCAGCTGCGACTGCTGAGGGAGAAAATGATACCCAGGTTGGGCTCCCCGGCCCACCAGCCGAGGAGAGGCCTGCGCTGCACACGCGCAGACCGAGCATCCGCGTCAAGAGGCGAAGAGAGCGCGCACTCCCCACGTCCTGCGCGCCTGGCTGCCAGGCATTCGTTTCAGCCGTGACTCTCGCCAGGCCGGGGCTGGCGCGCCCACGTCTGAAGAGCGATGCCCCGGGAGATCATCACCTTGCAGCTGGGCCAGTGCGGCAACCAGAGTGAGCAAGCGAGCACCTGCCCCGCCGGTCTCTGGTTCTGCCCCTTCGGGTCCCACCCAAGTGCCTGGCTTCCACCAGTCCCCCTTTCCCTTCCATGAACCCCCTGCCCTGCTGCTCTGGATAACCCAGACCGAGAGCTGGGCCTCCAGCCCGGGGCTGGGGCAGCTACCAGACCCAGGCATCCTGGGTCCACCCTCTGATCGTGTCAGCCTCTGAGACTAAAACTGGGCTCCTCAGGCCTTAAGGCTCCAGCAGACCTGGGCATCTCCCCCCTCCCCCAGTTGGGTTCGAGTTCTGGAAACAGCTGTGCGCCGAGCATGGTATCAGCCCCGAGGGCATCGTGGAGGAGTTCGCCACCGAGGGCACTGACCGCAAGGACGTCTTTCTCTACCAGGTGCCCCCAGCGACTTGGCCAGGGGCGGCAGTGGCCAAGGGGGCGGAAGGGAAGGGAGTGGCCTGGTCCTGGGAACCCCGCTGGGCAGAGGGGCCAGGCGGCTGGCTTGAGGAGGGAGGGCCGGAGGGAGCCAGAGTTGGGAGGACTTCGGACTTGGGCCGCCCTAGCTGATTGGGCCCCCTCCTGGACTCCCCATGACAGGCAGACGATGAGCACTACATCCCCCGGGCCGTGCTGCTGGACCTGGAACCCCGGGTGATCCACTCCATCCTCAACTCCCCCTATGCCAAGCTCTACAATCCGGAGAACATCTACCTGTCGGAACATGGAGGAGGAGCTGGCAACAACTGGGCTAGCGGATTCTCCCAGGTGTCCAGGCGACCGTTCCAGAGATCTTTGATATTCCCATCCAGAGGCAAGGCAGGCTGAAGCTACTAGGAATTGGACGGGACTGACAGAAAATAAGAGACAAAAGGATGCCCCGAACAAGAGGGACAGCCAGGGAGAGGTTTATGCAAATTTTGTGCAAATCATTTGCAATAGTAGCACTTCTGGGTTGAGGGCTACAGCCTAGGCTCTGCTTCAGGGTGGCAACAATATTCCAGGGTAGACAGAATTCTTGGTGCTGTGCTGAGAAAAGATGCTCTCTGGAACCTTTGGCCTGACCCTCGGTTTCCATGTCTCTATACAGGGTGAGAAAATTCATGAAGACATCTTTGACATCATAGACCGAGAAGCAGATGGAAGTGACAGTTTAGAGGTGAAGTTATGGAGTCGGGGGAAGGAATGGGCAGGGAGGCTGAAGAGTGCTGGGGAAAGGTCAGGAAGTGGCCTGGATAGGTAATAATGAGGGGAGCAATTCAATTCAAAACCCGTTTATGGAGCACCAGATGTGGGATATTGAGGTGAATAAGATATAATCTTTGTTCTCAAGGAAGTCATAAATCTGAATGGCACCGGCCCCTTAGGCATGAGTCATTCAGCTGCTTCTCCAGCTTCAAACCTTTCCAAGGAGCCTCAGCGTGGATGCATAAGAGGAAGCTTTGAGACATGGGCGTTTTGGGAATGGGGAATGAGCCATGCCTAAGTCTCTCCCCCAGATCCTTGGAGACTGCCTCTCCATCTCTCCCCATGCTGGGTGCGATATGGTCCTGGCTTACAGCTCTTATAACCCATGTAATTTCCTAAGGGACTAGAGCAATAATAGTATGTTTTGTTAAAATATTTGACCTTTTGTCCTTGGTTTCTGAAACAGCTCCAGAACAGCTCCAGAGTGATAAAGGTGAAAGACAGTCTTTTGTTATTTATAACAAGCCCCTTTCTTTTAGTTTAATCTTTCATTTTATTTTAATTAGTTAATTTTACTAACCGCAGTACTAAGGAGGAACAAGTGCCTTTCAACCAAACCTGAGCTTATGTTAAAGAGGCGATTTTGGAAAGTCCCAGATAGCCACTGGATGGGGGGCTGGTTGCCAGGGGAACAAACCTGGTGCTCTGACGGTTGGAATTTACAGGCCTACCCCTCACCTCTGGGGAAGGGAGAGGGGATGAAGATTTGAGTAGAGCACCAATTGCCAATGATTTAATCAGTCATGCCTGTGTAATGAAGCCTCCATAAAAATGCAAAAGGACTGAGTTTGGGGGCTTCCAGGAAGGTGAACAAGAACACATCCACAGGCCAGGAGGGTGCAAACCCAACGCCACAGGGCAGCAGCTCCTGTGCGCCGGACCCTTCCAGAGCTTCCCCTCGGTATCTCTTCATCTGGCTGTTTATTTGTATCCTTTAAAATATCCTTTATAACAAATGGGTAAACATAAGTAAGTGTCTCCTTGAGTTCTGTGAGCTACTCTAACAAATTAATTGAACCCAAGGAGCAGTCCTGAGAACCTCGATTTATAGCTGGTTGGTCAGAGGCACAGATAAAACAATCTGCAGCTTGTATTGGCATTGGAAGTGGCAGAGTCTTGTGGGACTGAGCCTTCACTCTGTGGGATCTGATGCTATCTTCAGGTACAGATACTCCTCAACTTACAATGGGTTTATCAGGATGTAAACACATCACAAATTGAAAATATCGACTAAGCACACTGGCTCATGCTTGTAATCCCAGCACTTTGGGAGGCCGAAGCAGGTGGATCATCTGAGCCCAGGAGTTCAAAGCCAGCCTGGGCAACATAGTGAAACCCCATCTCTGCAAAATATACAAACATTATCCAGGCATGGTGGTGCATGCCTATAGTCCTAGCTACTTGGAGGCTGAGATAGGAAGATGTCTTGAGCCCAGGAATTCAAGGCTGCAGTGAGCTATGATCACACCACTGCACTGCAGTTTGGGGGACTGAGTGAGATCCTGTCTCTAAAACCAAAACAAATTTGAGGCCAGGTGTGGTAGCTCATGCCTGTAATCCTAACATTTTGGCAGGCCGAGGCGGGCAGATCACTTGAGGTCAGGAGTTCAAGACCAGCCTGGCCAACATGGTGAACCCCCATATCTACTAAAAATAAAAAAATTAGCCAGGCATGGTGGTGCATGCCCGTAGTCCCAGCTACTTGAGAGGCTGAGGCAGGAGAATGGCTTGAACCTAGGAGGCGGAGGTTGCAGTGAGCCAAGATCGGGTCATTGCACTACAGCCTGGGTGACAGAGCAAGACTCCGTCTCAAAAAAAAAAAAAAATGGAAAACACCATAAGTAGAAATGCATCAGGTTATAACCCAATAAGCCCATCATGAAGTTGAAAAATTGTAAATTGAGCCATTGTAATTCAGATGCTTCTTTTTTTTTTTTTTTTTTTTTTTTTGAGACGGAGTCTCGCTCTCTCACCCAGGCTGGAGTGCAGTGGCGCGATCTCGGCTCACTGCAAGCTCCGCCTCCCGGGTTCACGCCATTCTCCTGCCTCAGCCTCTCCGAGTAGCTGGGACTACAGGCGCCCGCCACCAAGCCCGGCTAATTTTTTGTATTTTTAGTAGAGACAGGGTTTCACTGTGGTCTCGATCTCCTGACCTCAGATGCTTCTTGATTTATGATGGGATTATGTCCTGATAAACCCATCATAAAGCCAAAACATCTTAAATTAAACCATCCTAAGTCAGGGACAGTCTGTAGGTAGTCCAGAATTGAAGTGAATTAGTGGATACTCGGCTGGCATCTACTGTAGAAATGACTGCTTACCTGATGTGTGTGGTAAAACCCCACCCATCTGGTATCAGAATTGGCAGGAGAAACTGAGTCTGTTTATTCCTGTATACACACAGGGCTTCGTGCTGTGTCACTCCATCGCTGGGGGTACGGGTTCTGGCCTGGGCTCCTACCTCCTGGAGCGACTGAATGACAGGCAAGCCTGTGTTTGGGGAGAGGGCATTAACCCTGGTTCCCTGTGTAATGTCATTGCTTTTTTCTCTTGAGCTAGAAAGTCTGCCACTACCCCTTTTGAGTCATAGGAACAGACCCACCCAAGGACCATGTTGGAAGCCATTTTGGGGGTGGGGGTTTACCTATGGAGGGAAGGGGATCTACAGAGTTTGAAGCTTTCAGGCTTATCCTTTTTGGCTCTGAAGACTCAGTTCTGCCCTCACCCCTTTTGTACAAAATGGCACAGATGGGCGGTGATGGGTGGGGTCCTTCCAGTTCACTATGCCACCATCCTCTTTTCTCTCAGGTACCCCAAGAAGCTAGTGCAGACTTACTCAGTGTTTCCCTACCAGGACGAGATGAGCGACGTGGTGGTTCAGCCCTACAATTCACTCCTGACACTCAAGAGGCTGACGCAGAACGCAGACTGTGTGGTAAGCAAAGAAAGAGTTGAGGGGCCGGGTGTGGTGGCTCATGCCTGTAATTCTAGCACTTTGGGAGGCCGAGGCAGATGGATTGCTTGAGCTCAGGAGTTCAATACTAACCTGGGCAACATATGAAACCCTATCTCTACAGAAAATACAAAAGTTAGGACTGGGCGCGGTGGTTCACACCTGTAATCCCAGCATTTTGGGAGGCTGAGACGGGCGGATCACCTATGGTTGGGAGTTCGAGACCAGCCTGACCAACATGAAGAAACCCTGTCTCTACTAAAAAAAAACAAAATTAGCCGGGCGTGGTGGCACATGCCTGTAGTCCCAGCTACTCGGGAGCCTGAGGCAGGAGAATGGCGTGAACCCGGGAGGTGGAGGTTGCAGTGAGCTGAGATCGCACCATTGCACTCCAGCCTGGGTGATAGAGTGAGACTCCATCTCAAAAAAAAAAAGAAAAAAAAATTAGCCAGTCCTGGTAGCATGTGCCTGTAGTCCCAGCTACTTGGAGGCTGAGGCAGGAGAATCACTTGAACCCAGGAGGCAAAGGTTGCTATGAGTCAAGATCACACCATTGCACTCCAGCCTGGGTGACAGAGCGAGACTCTGCCTCAAAAAATAGCATAAAAAAAATTAGCTGGGCATGGTGGCATGTGCCTGTAGTCCTAGCTACACGGGAGGCTGAGGTAGGGGGATTGCTTGAGCTCAGGAAGTCGAGGCTGCAGTGAGCCATGATCACACCACTGCACTCCAGCTTGGGCAACAGAAGAAGACCTTGTGTTTAAAAAAAAAAAAGGGTAGAGGACTTTGGTCTGTCTCCTCAGGCCAGTGAATCTCATTCACCCCACCCCTCCTCAGCCCCTATACACACAGAACAGAAGACCAACAAAGCCATACCTGTGGGCCAAATTAGGAAATAAGGTCCTGACCTGTAAGTTTCTTAGAATCCTTTTAGGCAGCAAAACTCTCAACAAAGTGAATATACCTTCCCCACACCACCATGTATCCCACCTTTGCCTACTTAATGCCCACTCATGCTTGTATTCTCAGCTCAAGGATAACTTTCTTAGCAAAACCTTTCCTGACTACTCAGTCAAGATCAGATTCCTTTGTGTGTATTTCAGGGAGTTAACTATACTTTTCTGTTTTATATTTAGTGTGCCTCCCTCCACGAGACTGTAGGCCTAATGAAGGGAAAGACGGTGCCTGTTCCTCTCTGTGGTCTCCCCAGAGCCAGGCACAGTGTATGGCACATGTGGGTACTCATGTGTTGGTTTACTGCCCTGCGTAGTCCGAGAGTATCTCATGGTGCCCCAGAAACAGTACTTTTCTATTTTATATATATATATATTATATATATATGTATGTATATATATTATATATATATTTATACTTTTTTATTTATATTTTTTACAGACATGGCATCTTGCTGTATTGCTCAGGCTGGTGTCCAACTCCTGGCCGCGAGTGGTCCTCCCACCTTGGCCTTGGGATTGAGGCCTTGGGCCATGCCCAGCAGTACTTTATTTTATTTTTTATTTTATTTTATTTTTGAGACAGAGTCTTGCTCTGTCCCCGAGGCTGGAGTGCAGTGGCGCAATCTCGGCTCACTGCAAACTCCGTCTCCCGGGTTCACGCCATTCTCCTGCGTCAGCCTCCCAAGTAGCTGGGACTACAGGCGCCCGCCAACATGCCTGGCTAATTTTTTGTGTTTTTAGTAGAGACAGGGTTTTACCATGTTAGCCAAGATGGTCTCGATCTCCTGACCTTGTGATCCGCCTGTCTCGGCCTCCCAAAGTGCTGGGATTACAGATGTGAGCCACCGCACCCAGCCTCAGTACTTTTTTTTTTAAAGTAACAAACCTACTTCCTGGCTTTGGAGTTCAGCAGGGGCTAAGCCAGTATCTTATTTCTATGCCCATTTTATCCTCAAGATGCTGTGACGCTCTTCTGTCCCCCCAGGTGGTGCTGGACAACACAGCCCTGAACCGGATTGCCACAGACCGCCTGCACATCCAGAACCCGTCCTTCTCCCAGATCAACCAGCTGGTGGGCCCCCACTCCCGGACTCCTTTGGACTGGAAGCCCTCCTTGCTGGAGGGTCATCTGGGGAAGGAAGGTCCCACCCAGGCCGAGCCCCATGACATGGCACGCCTGTCCCCAGGTGTCCACCATCATGTCGGCCAGCACCACCACCCTGCGCTACCCCGGCTACATGAACAATGACCTCATCGGCCTCATCGCCTCGCTCATTCCCACCCCACGGCTCCACTTCCTCATGACCGGCTACACCCCGCTCACTACAGACCAGTCAGTAAGAGCAGCCTTCAGTGTGCCAGGCCAGGCCGGCCCTGGGCCCAACAGGCCCTGCCCTAGCCTTTCTCTCTTCCCCACTGCCCCAGGAGCTGCCCTTTGCGGGCCCCAAGGCACTGCCCTCAGGGACTGGCACAGAGCAGGCAACTTTCTTGCTGACTTGCCCTCCACCCTCCCTCTGCCTTTGGCTTCTGCCAAAGAGAAGCCAAAGGGGGACTGTGCCCTGAGCGCTGGCCAGGTCCCTGTCTCACTGTCGCATCAGGTGGCCAGCGTGAGGAAGACTACGGTCCTGGATGTCATGAGGCGGCTGCTGCAGCCCAAGAACGTGATGGTGTCCACAGGCCGAGACCGCCAGACCAACCACTGCTACATCGCCATCCTCAACATCATCCAGGGAGAGGTGGACCCCACCCAGGTAGGGGAGGCCCCTTCATACCGCGCCCTGGACCCACAGGGGTAGAGGAGAGGCCACCTCCACTGCTCCTGTGCCCACCCCAGGTCCACAAGAGCCTGCAGAGGATCCGGGAACGGAAGTTGGCCAACTTCATCCCATGGGGCCCCGCCAGCATCCAGGTGGCCCTGTCGAGGAAGTCTCCCTACCTGCCCTCGGCCCACCGGGTCAGCGGGCTCATGATGGCCAATCACACCAGCATCTCCTCGGTGAGTTTAGGTTTCTGTTCTTCTTAGGAGAGTCTGTTCCACTGGCCACCTTCATCATCTTCCCCAAGTTCACTCCTAACCCCCAGGTCGCATTTTGGAGATTTTCATCTCTTTCAGCTCTTTGAAAGTTCCTGCCAGCAGTTTGACAAGCTGCGGAAGCGGGATGCCTTCCTCGAGCAGTTCCGTAAGGAGGACATGTTCAAGGACAACTTTGATGAGATGGACAGGTCTAGGGAGGTTGTTCAGGAGCTCATTGATGAGTACCATGCGGCCACCCAGCCAGACTACATTTCCTGGGGCACCCAGGAGCAGTGATTTCCCTCCCCACTACTCCTTCTGGATGGGAACCACAGCCTCGACAATGCCTGCTCCCTCTGACCCAACTTCACCTCATGAACAACCCTTCTTGGTTCATCTCCAGCCCATGAGCTGGTCCTGCTTCCTCCCTTCCATGCCCTAACTCTTAATATGTTTGTTCAGCTCTAATAAAGTAATAAAGCTTGGTTGTCCGTATAGCCAGGGCTTGATCTGTGAATACAGGGGGTGGTGAAGGGGTCCAGTTTCTAGGCATCTGACAGTAGGGTGGCCTTCACCTCCTCCAACGTCTTACTACTTAGTCCAAATCTTAGTGTGTTCACTGTTTCCACTGGCATCCCTCACCTTGAACTAGGCTGTTTAGTATTACTAGAGTCAGCCCTTGTCTCAAGATTACAGAGCTTTACTGAGGTTTGCTGTCTCCTCAGCGCCTAAGCTTTGCCCCAGTGAGGGTCAATGTTGCCCCAACCTCTTCCACTCAGGGCAGAGGAGGTGGGGTCTACCGACGGAGGGCACACTACATTCCGAGCAGGCCAGGAGAGCCAGGACTCCAGATTCCCAGTGCCCAGGGCCATGAGAGTTCCAGGAACTCAATCCAGTTCAACCCAACCTGATCAGTAGAAACAGAATTCAAGAGTAGGGCTGAGCACATCCTGAGTTACTTTTCTGTGCCAGAGAAATTCGTGGGTTGGTTATCTGCCCCAAGCTTCTCTCCATTCTAGGCCCAAAGCATTAGGCACACCAGTGATGGGCCCAGAGCTGGACACTGGGTAAGAAATGGGCAGTGCCAGATCTGATGACTCACTGCCCTCCAGCCTCAGGGATTCCAGGAGGCCATCTGTATGCCACTCAGTGGAGAAGGGAGGGTGAGTAACTGCCAGCTTCCAATGAGGCCTGTTTGCCTGCTCCACCCACAAGCTTGTGGCAGCATACTGGCCAGGAGGAGGTTAAGTCTGGAAGGTCAAGGAGGGGGATGGGGAAGCGCTGTGGTGTCCAGACTTCCCCCAGAGCCTGGTAAAAGCCCAGGGTGTGGGCGTCCCCAGAGGCGGGGCTCTGCATGATGGGGTTCCAACTTGTCCCACTGAATAACACTCCCACAGGAAGGGTTTGTGTAAATAAGAAACCTTTTTTTTTTTTTGCTTCTCTTCTACAAATAAATTAAGAAACAAACTAGAAAATTGCCCACACCCATTGTAGCCCTTGGGTGTGGGATGTGCCCTGTCCCTGCAGGGCCAAAAGGGTCCATGTTTCCCTCAAATCTCAGAGCAGTCCTGGCCCAGGCTGCAGGCAGGAGGAAAGTCGTGACCTCTTGGCAGGCTCAGTCCTGCAGCTGCCCCAAGCAGCCAGACTGTCCCTGGGGCTCGTCCAGGCCCGGGCGCTGGCTGGGAAGGGATGTGTCTGGCAGGTCTTGGCATGGAGGAGAAGAGTTGCTGCAGGGCCTCTCGGGGGAGGGGTTGGCCAAGTAGGCATTCACCAGCTGCATGATCTCTTCCACCTAAGAGAGGGCAGAGGTCAGTGTGCAACAGGGGCTGCCAGGTTCTCTTCTTTTTCTCATCCTTTCTCCAGGCTCTAGGGCTCCAGCTTCCCCACCAGGGTCCTACGTGCTCTGGCCCTGCAACCTTTCCTTCCTTATCACCACTCTCTCCTTCTTTTTTTTTTCTTTTTGAGATGGAGTCTCGCTGTGTCTCGCTGTGTCCCCCAGGTTGGAGTGCAGTGGCACGATCTCAGCTCACTGCAAGCTCCGCCTCCCGGGTTCTCGCCATTCTCCTGCCTCAGCCTTCCGAGTAGCTGGAACTACAGGCGCCCGCCAACACGCCCGGCTAATTTTTTGTATTTTTAGTAGAAACGGGGTTTCACCGTGTTAGCCAAGATGGTCTCGATCTCCTGACCTCGTGATCTGCCCGTCTTGGCCTCCCAAAGTGCTGGGATTACAGGCATGAACCACTGCGCCCAGCCTCTCTCCTTCATTTCTATGTGCCAGTTATACTTGGTTCTTTCTGCTCTTCTAACATTCTGTTGTTGTTGTTGTTGTTGTTGTTGTTGAGACGGAGTCTTGCTCTGTTGCCAGGCTGAAGTGCCTCGGCTCACTGCAACCTCTGCCTGCCGGGTTCAAGCAATTCTCCTACCTCAGCTTCCCGAGTAGCTGGGACTACAGGTGTGCACCACCACCCCCAGCTAATTTTCATATTTTTAGTAGAGATGGGGTTTCACCATGTTCGTCAGGATGGTCTCGATCTCCTGACCTCGTGATCCGCCCGCCTCGGCCTCCCAAAGTGCTGGGATTACAGGCATGAGCCACTGCACCCGGCTGCCTTGCAATTCTTTCTACCTGGAATGCTGTTCCCCCAGGTCTTCCCTGGCTAGCTTAAATGGCACCCTTTTTGAGAACCCTTCCCTGGCTTCCTGTCACATCACTCTTTCCCTTGTAGCATTTCTCACTGTCTTCATAGCCTGGGATTCCTTGTTTATTGTCTGACTCCACTCTAGTGTAAGCTCCTTCAGCTTGTCTGTGATCACTGCTGGATCCCCAGTGCTTAGAGCTCTACCTGGCCCATGTTTGGTGTTCCATAAATGCTTCCTGACATTCCTTCCCTTCTCCCCTCCTCCCACAACTCCTCTTCTCACTCACCTGGGGGCTCTGCAGGAGGAGCTGGCTCTCTCCTACCCTCAAGGCCAGGGTGTGGGGGCCCATTAGTTGGCAGGCGGCCACATGGCCATAGCTGACACTGTGGATGGGCTCTGTCTCCCCCGGCCGGGAGAGGGACATGGCCTTGGCTCCCAAGCCCAGGCACAGCTTCTGTGGAGCACCCCCACCAGGCTCCTGCAGACAGAGGGGCAGAGTCAGGGTGGAAGGAGGAGCCCAGCGTTATTTTTGGTAGGGGGAGATGGGTGTCTGTGAGCAGGAGTTTCCTGATCCCCCTATGATTCACAGCACGTGTGTGGAGGGGGCTAAGGCTCCAGGGATGTGAGGGCCCAAGGGCTGGTGACTCCTGGGGTTTGAGATGAGTAACTGTTCTGGATGTGGGGAATTACGTGACCCTCCGTGGGACCTGTGGCTCTGGGGCAAAGGTGTGGGGCTTGGGCCGCCAGAGTCCCCTTCTCCCTTCTCCCCCTCACCGTGCTCAGCTCCAGAACGTCATACCGAGCAGCGCCGAACCCCGGACACTGCGCCGCCAGGGCCAGGTAGGCGGCCATGGCCTCAGCTCGGCCCATGCCCCGTAGCCGCTTCCAGCCGCCCAGCACGGCAGCTGCCGTGCCGGCGCCGCCTCCTCCCTCGCGGGCAATGCTTCCCGCAGTGCGGCCGGCCCCGCCGCGCCGGGCCCGCTCCGCCCGCCTCTTGGCCAGGCCCGGGCTCCAGAGCGCCCCGGCCAGCAGGGCAGCGGAAGGGGGCGGCCTGGAGGTCGGGCGGGGCGGGTCTTCGCGCGGCGGGGCCGGGGGCGGGAGCAGGCGGTCCAGGCGGGGCAGGGGCACCCGCGGAGAGAAGTCCCGGTGCAGGCTCTGCAGGCGCAGCGCCGCCAGGGCGCGCAGCGTGTCGTCGGGTGGGGGCGGCCGGCCCCGCAGCAGCAGAGCGTGAGCCTGCAGGGGAGGCACCTGGCGTCAGGGCACGAGCGGCGGCGGAACCGTCGCGAAAACGCCTCGCGGAATCTGAGGAGTTTTAGGTTCCAGTCACGCCTTCCGCGGGGCTGCCATAGTGATGAAATGAGACGGCCCAGAAAACCAGGGGTTCAGGTTTGGGGGTCTGTTTGGAGGCGTGAACGCCGGAGAGCCTCACCTGCTCAAAGAGGAAAGGCAGTTCGTGACCGTCTGGGGACAGCCCCTCAGGGTGCAGAGGTCCGTGAAGACGCAGACATAGTCTCCACCCGGAGTCAGGCGAGTCCTCCAACCCAGCTTCCTCCGCGGCCAAGCTGCAGAAGAGGAGCGGACGAAGCGCTAGGGAGAAGCCGGACCCCTACGGCGAGGGCAGCTTGGGGTGGGGGCGGGGCCATATGTTTGGGGCGGGGCCTGGGCGGAGCCGACGGCGGAGGTGATGCTGCAGTCGGACTGCAAACCTGCGGCAGGCAGGTCCATCTGTAAACCAGAGGATACCACAGCGCAGGGCCAGGGACAAGCGCTGGATAATGTCCGCTTAGAGACTGACCTCAGCTGAGAAGTGGGTGGGCTAATAGAGAGCAGGGCTGGGGCTGGACATTTACTTCTCAAACCTGGTGAGCACGTCGGCCACGAGGGTCCCCCCAGCCAGGGCTCGCTCCTGGGCGCCTCGCTGCTCGTACAGCGCGAATGCGTTGCGGCTCCGGGCCAAGCCCAGCCGCCCCACCAGCTCTCGAGCCACCTAGAAGAGGAGGGTGAGGGGAAAGTTAGACCACTCAGGGTTCTTGCCAGGATGCTGGGAGGGGTTGATTCAATTGGAAGGGGTCTCTTAGTCCTGTCACCACCACTCCCTCCCTTACCAAAATAATCTGAGACTCGGGGCAAACCTAGGGTCCAGGAAGCGGGAGAGACAGGCGTGAGAAGCTGGCAGGGAGGGATGGAGGTCATGGGGCCTTTCTCTGGCCTCACCTCCCCCGCCGTGGTGTGGGAGTCGATGGCCACAGCACAGGCACCAGCCCCCGGACAGTGCACGGTACACAGCAGCTCCTGCCGTTGGCTCAACGCGGAAATCTCCGCCAGCGAGGGCACCAGCTCTCGGCCGCGCGTCCGGCCCAGCGCTTTCCGGATGAAGCGCGCATATTCCGCAAGTTCCGAGTCCGGGAGTGCCTGCTCGGTCCTGGGTTAGGAGGAACCAGGGATCAATACTCCAAGGGCTTTCCTTCTCCCCCTCCCTCTTGCCTTCTTCTCTTACAGTTTATTTTATCTAGCCGATTTCCTCCCCGCCCCAACTCAAGTTCTTTGAAGGGTCTTCTAAATCTGTCCCCAGTGCTTTGCATAGAGCTGAATTACTTTTCAAGTCCCCTGGCAGCTTTCTCCCAACTGCCCCCACCACTTTCGAAAGTCTTCGTGATCTTCCTTCGGCCTGAAATCGAAATCCAGCTACTTTACTACATTTTCCTACGCCCTGGCGCTGGCCTGCATCAGCTGGAGGAAAAGTAGCCTTTTCATAATTCCTCAGCCCAAGGGGGGCGTTTTATTGTAATACATCCGCTCACAACTGAGGATCTTGTATTTCCCACAAAGGCACTGTATGTATTACTAGGTTCTTTACCTACCAAGTCTTTTGCAAAAGACCATTCTCTCCCAGCCCGGTAGCTCCTCGCCTAGGCCGTAACCCCCGCCCCGCCCCTCTCACCTCTCCAAGTGCCCCAGGAGGTGCCCCCGCACAGCTCCCCCAGGTCGGAAGGTGCAGCTCATGCAGGTGAGGAGTTGCCAGTACCGCAGGGCCGCAGGGTCTTGGGTAGCCGGGAGCCCGGGGGGGCCTGCAGGGCCGGAGGTCTGCTTAGCCAGCTGCAGGAAGAGTTCATCCCGGAGCGCGGGCAAGTCCCGGCAGGTTTGGAGCACACCCTGCATCAAGGGCCCAGGGCGCCGCGCCCCCTCCAGCGCCTGCAGCGCCAAGAACAGCCGCACCGCCTCCTCGCGCAGGGGTGCATAGCCCGGACCTGTGGGAGGGTGGGGGCGGAGGGACGGTTTGGAGAGGGGACACAGAGCTGCGCCCTGGGAGGAAGGCATGAACCAGGGGAAGGTCAGAGGGAATATAAGGGGATAGGGTGGCAGGGAGGGGAGGGTACGAACGACAGGAAGAGTGAAGGGAAAGCAGTGGTCCCACGGAGCCAGACTCTCAACCTCTGCCTCCCGGGAATCCCCTTCCCAATCCCACTAAGCCTGGATTTGGACTTAGGGAGAGGGACGGCCGGGAAGGGCTGTAGATTCACACCCCAGATGCTGTAACTCCATACTGAGGCTCACCACCATAGTCAGAAAACAGGCTGGACTAGGAGTCAGAAAACCGGGGTTCCTCTCCTAGCACCCTTTAATCCTCTAACTTTAGGACCTGGGCCAGTTACTACAGCGTTTAGGGAGAAGTACAGTTGGATGAGGCCAGCACGTTCTACAAAAGTGGTAGCTTTTCTACCACTTGTAAAGGTAATATGGCATGGTCTCAAGAGGATAATGAAAAAATAGGAGAGTGTACAAACTCCTGAAGGAACATCAGTAGTCAGAATGAGACCCATAGAGAAGGTGGCCAAAGGGGGCCCTTTTGTGTATGCTGGCTTCCTCCCCTCCACCCTGGCCAGCTTCCAGTTTCACCTTCATCCTTCAAAAAGTGGGGAGCTGGCAGGTCTCTGAAGGATGCTTAGATCCCTGCCAGTTAAGGGATTCAGATTCTTACCTCTGAACCACGCCATCCCATCAAGGGGACTTGGGCCATGGGACCACTCACCTGGGGCGCTGACTCCATAGGGCAGGGGCAGGAGCGGGGCGTACAAGGCTCCACTAGTGTGTCTCAGAATCGGGTTCCTCAGGTAAATGAGGGCAACGGCCTCTGGGTCCCCGCAACTTTCCTAGGGGGCCAGGGAGAGAGGGTCACCTTGATGGGGAAGGGAGTTCCTCACGAGCCCAGAAAGCTTTGGGGTCCACCACTCTCCTGGCTCTCCCTGGTGTGTACCTGTATGTCCCTGAGCAGTAGCTGGGTGGGGGTCTCCAGGGGTGCCTTGGAGGCGATCACTTCCCGCAATGCCACCCCCCAGCGCTCAGCCTCTGCCTGGCGTGGGGAGCAGAGGCGGACACTGTGTTTCCGACCAGACACAGTCACTGACCACAGACCTGGGGAAAAGAGAGGCCGGGGAGGGCCATTAGGGTCTGCCGGGGCCCCTGCCCAGGAAGGTAGGAGAGTCCCCAAGAGGTCTCACCTGTCTCCTTACGCCTGCGCTCTGGGCCGGTCACCGAGCACAGGCTGGTGAGCACGAGGCTCCCGAGACGCCGCGCCCCTTTCCCGCTGCTGCTGAACTGATCCAGGGAGTCCCGCGTGAGCACAAACCAGGCTCGGCGCGGGGGCAGCCAGGGCCGCGCCCCTCCTCCGCGGGGCTCCCGGTACAGCCAACCTGGGGGCCGGAGAGGGAGGGAAGGGACATCAGTAGGAGACATTAATCCCTAGGGGATTGGGATTGGGGGCCTCCAGAGTGCGCTGAGGGGGGTCTCTACCTTTCACAACGATGTCCGGGTCGTCCTCCGGCAGCCCTTTCTCCGGGATGAGGCTCCAAGTCTCCTCCCAGCTCTGCAGCCTGGGCCAGAGGGGAGGGAGGGTTGGGCCTCCACTCTGCCTCTAGGGGGCTCCTCTGTAGGGGCTCCCCAGACCGCAAGGGTGTCTGCTCCCAAGCTGGGCACCCCTCCCCCAGGCTGTGGGAACCGCTGGGCCATTCTGACCTGGAACCAGAAATAGCCCCGACCCCCCTCTTTCTCCCCGCGCCCCCAGCCGGACCGCCCCCCGGGACCCCAGCCAAACCACAGCGTCCGGCGTAGGGCCTCTCCCTTATTGCACAACCGCTAGGGGAGACAGAGAGGATGGAGGTCCCGGGAACATGCTGGGGTCTCCAGACTATGGGACATAGGGGCGTAGCTCACCTGTTGGAGACAGGCCCGCTCCTCACTGGCTGAGTCAGCGTCACTTCCAGGGGACCCTGGGGAGACAGGCGGGGAAGCCCTCAGGGTCAGAGCCCTTCCTGCGCAAGGTTCGTGCCTTCTGCCCTCAGGACAGGGCTGCTCAGGGGATTGAGGAAGGAGTCACAGAGTGGGGTCGTGACTGGGGTGGAGCACGCTGGAGCCGCTGGGCTCGCCCCTCCCGCCGGTCTCAACAGGACAAGCTCTCCAGAACAGCAGGAGCTAAGGAGCCAAGGCTCCTCTCAGTTACCCTTTGAAGATACAATCAAGGGTAGGGTAGGGTGGAAAGAGCACTGGGCAGAGAGTCAGGAGACCTGGGTTCCAATTCCCGCCCCACCACTAACTCACTGTGGAACCTTGGGCAAGTCTCTTCCCGTCTCCGGGCCTTAGTTTCCCCATCTTTGAAACAGGAGAGGTGAGCTCTTTCTGCCAGGCTCCAAGGCACCCTCTCCTCCTCATTTTCCCTTCTTCCACACTGCCTCCCTGGCCAAGGCAGGACAGGTGGTAGGCACAGAGGTGAATGAAGGGCAGAGGGACCCTTTCAGTATAGGGCTTTCTCCAAAAGCGTCTTACATTCTCCCATAGACACTCCTGAGACTCAACGGTGAGCAGAGACCCTGCCCCTTTGCTGGGGCTTAGGAAGGCCGGCCAGACTGAGGAATGGCACACCCTCTGGAGGCAGGTGTAGTTCAGGGTTTTGCCCTCCCCCTCCCCCTCCTCCTCCCTTCCCCCTGTCCTGGAACTTCAACTGTAGACTGGGGTCTGACAGAGGCCACAAACCCAACCCGGAGGCCAGTCAGGCAGGAACCGTGCCATCCTCATATTGCTCCCAGACTGCTAAAGCCAAGAGGGGGAGGTGGGGGAGGGGACCAGGGACACCTGTCCCCGGGCTCTGGGAAGGGGGGAGTTGAGGTGGAGCATGAGGGAGGCAATGGCTTGGTAAAGCCGACCCTGCCCAAGCTGGAAGCTTGGGGATGCCTGGGTCCTGCGCCCTTCTTACGTGAACCTCCACCTATTTTCTGGAAGGTCTGAGTGGGGCTGTCAGCCACACCACATGTGGCAGGTACTGACCACCCTCTTAGGCTAACTCCCCTAATCGCAGTGCCCTGCTTCCCTCCCCCCCCTCTATATTTATCCACTCTCCGCCTCCGCCAGGTGCTGGCGCCGGCCCCGGCGGCGCAGCCCGCCCCACCCGGGCACCGAGCCACTGGGCCTGCTGGGGACCCCTGCGCGGGGGATGGGAGCCTGACCCGGGCCACAGCACACGGGAGTCTGGCCGCCAGTGTGCAGGGGGGATGCGGGAGGAGACGTCAAGGGATGGAGGTCTCCCACACCAATGATGCCTCTATTTCCCCACGGGGAGATTCGACAAAACCAGTCAGCAGCCCAGTGTCCCTCACCATCCATCCCCTCAGGGGTTTCCCAGGAGCCTCACCGGGGAAAGCCGAGAGTTCTGTCCTGAGTGGCAGGGTAATGAGGAGGGGTCCTCAAAGAGCCCCCACCTCCCTCTCCGTGGGGTCCCCTCCACAGACCCCAATCCTGGGATGACTTCTCTCCCTCGTCCAGGTCTCCGCAGCGGGAGCTCTCGCATCTGGCCTCCGCGCTTGCGAACTGGGAGCGGAGGGGGACCCAGGCGTTCGAGCCGCCCAGCCGGCCTCGCCACATTCCTCGGCGCTGGCGGAGGCGGAAGGAGACGGGATGGGACGCGGGCCCAGCGGGGAAGGGAGAGGCAGGGCCAGGTCGGGCCACGCGTGACACCTCCCCTGCCTCAGGGCCCCCAGCAGGTGGACAGCGCCCAGCCTGCAGCGGGAGGCCCACAGGCACATCCCGAGTAGGGCTGCTGCTCCGAGAGCTCCCGGGGGCTTTGGCCCCCAGGCAAAAAACTCTCCCTTGTCCCTAGTTCGCCAAGCGCGCAGCGTGTGGCTGGAGGCTGGAGCGGATCAGCGTGACGGCCGGTTACAGCGAGAGTGATTGAGACGAGGCTCCGAACCCCCGGGACTTACCCTCCCGCCGCCCGCTGGACTCGGGGTCCGCAGCTCAAAGGTTTCCTCGTCCTCGTCCTCGTCCCCGTCCCCGCTAAGCTCGCCGTCCCCGTAGTCCCGGTGCAGAAGAGTGAAGCCTCGACGGCAGCAGAGAAGCCACCACAGTCCCCCGGGGAGAGGCATCCGGGCGAGGAGCTGGGGATGGGGGCGCGGGCAGCCGCGGCCGAGCAGCAGGGGGTCGGAGGAACTGGCGGGGCTCCGACCCGGGCAGGGGAAAGATGAGGTGGGAGGAGCAGAAGGGAGAAAAGGACAGGGAGGAGGCAGTGTCCTGGGCTGGGGTGCAAGGGGACGCTAGCCAGACGCTGAGGGGGGCTCAGTGTTTGGGCCCCCGGATGGGGGAGGGGGAAAAGCGTCCAGGGCCCCGGGAGAGGAGGGAGCAATGTCCGGAGCTGGGAAGTAGTGTCCGTTGGAGTGTCCAGCCCTGTGGGGGGCAGTGTCCGGTGCAGCGTCCGAGGTGGGCAGTTGTCCAAGCTGCAGGGAGGGTCGTGTCCGGTAGGGCGTCCGTTGGCCGGGGCCCGGGCCGCGCGCGCTGCGCTCCCTGCAGCCCCGGGACTGGCACGCTGGGGGCGCGAGCACAGAGCTGGGACCCCGCCCCCCAGGCCCCCTCCCTCCCGGGGGCCCCCCCTCTCTCTTCTTTCTCTCCTCCCTTCTTTACTAGGCAGGGTCCAGGTTTCGTCACAGCCTCCTCTGTCCAATCCCTGAGCCTGGCGCCGGGCGCGGCTACCAATCAGACGGCTGAAACCGCGTTGGGTTGCATCATGTGCCCCTGGCTTGGTGACAGCGGGGAGGGGCGGGGAAACAGGGAGGGAGGGGACGAGGCTATGTTAGCCACGCCCCAGTCTCTGAGGTCGGACGCGGGGTGCTAGTGACGTCACGGAAGCCCGCCTTCAGGCCCTTGTTTTAACTCTTGGCTCACCAACCAACAAATTAAAAACACTGTTGAGGAGCTTTGGCACAGGACAGAGGAAAACCCAACTGCCTCTCTCTGAACCCCTGTGTCGTCTCAGGGTCCCTGAGAAAGGGAAACGCCTTGGCTACTAAGAGTATGTCCAGACCTGCGAGGACACAGCTCTGGAGGTGGCCCTCCACGTCTGGGGAGAAGGAGTCCGGTTTCTCGAGTTTCTCGGTCTGATTCAGCTCTCCCCCATCCTTTTTTTTTTTTCTTCCAGACAGGGTCTCGCTGTCTTGCCCAGGCTGGGGTGCGGTGGAGCCATTATAGCTTACTACAGCCTCGAACTCCTGGGCTCAAGGGATCCTCCCACCTCAGCCTCTCCAGGAGCTGGGACTACAGGCGCACACCACCATGCCTGGCTAATTTTTAAAATTTATTTTTTGTAGAAATGAAGTCTCACTATGTTGCCCAGGCTGGTCTCGAACTCCTGGGCTCAAGCGATCCTCCCAGCCTGGCTTCCCAAAGTGCTGGGATTACAGGTATGAGCCACTGCACTCGGCCTCACCTCCTTTTTGAGGTGAAGGAGTTGAGGCAGGCACTCTGGGAAGGTGCAGACCTAGGCCGGAAATAAAATCGAATATAGAGCTCACAGCTCACCGAACTCAGCTGGGAAGAGTGGCTTGGGATTCTAAGGAATTCTGTGGTCTCCGAATAGAGTGGAGGCCTCTTAGGGCTAATATCCTGCGGTTCTGTATAGGAAGGGGTTAACTCAGGCGCTAGGCGGCCGGGGCGGGGCCGCGGCCTCCGCGGGCGCGCGCGCGCGTTGCTGACTCAGCGGCGATTCCCGAGATCTCGGATGGAGGGTTCCAGGTCGGTCCCCAGTGGCTGGCGTGCGGGACCCTTTGAGGATCGGCGCCGTCTCCGGACCTTCCCTGGATCCTGGCCCCTAGAGGCCGTGGGGGACTCCTTTTCGCCGCTGCTGCCGGAGGCTCTGTGGACTGCTAGCCTGGGCCGGGCTGGGCTGGGCGGGGAGGGGCGGGGCAGGGCAGGGCGGGACGGGCGGGGCCGTCAGGCCAGCACCTCCCTTGAGACCTTCTCGCCACGCCCCGCCCTTCTCGACCCTAGACTCCAGGCTGGAGCAGTGGGGACAGCTTTGCTGACCGATATTAAACCGCGAGAACTGTCGCACGTGAACACCATCCTGCCCGTTGTGATTGTGTAAAACAAAGACCAGGAATCAATGCGAGCGTGTCTAGGAGGCCATCTCGGCCGTGGCCTCTCTCCAGATGAGAGTGGCCTGTACTGAGAGATTACCTAGGAATGGAGATACCACAACCATCTTCCCGGTCTGGATCCCAGGCCCTTGCCTGCAGAGAAGTTTTTTCCCATATCCAACCTCTCTCCGGCCAGCTCAGTGCATTTCCTCTGACCCAGTCCCCAGAGAAGATGGAGTACAGCAAATATCCCTCACCCCCACCACACCCATGATAACTACTCTGGAAATTTTCAGATTGCAATCCCTCCTAGGTTTTTCTTCAAGGTGAAAAACTTCAACTCAACTTTTACAATTAACTTTTTCATTTTTTCTTTCCATCACAGACACTAGGAAGGGATCGTAAAGTGGTAATGTAATCCAAACGCCCACCAAAAACGGGAATCCCCTGCCCCTCCCCCTCCCCCCACACCACGCAAAGGCCCACAGCGTCCCCGACAGTTTGAACATTCCAATAGCGGGAACTCAGTATTTGCTAAGGCAGCCATTACTGGAGAGCGCTCTGGTTGTTAGAAAGCTCTTCCTTACAGTATTGCAAGAGGAACCCCCACCCCTCCTTGCCTGGCAGCTTTCCCACCTCACCTCTGTTGGCTGAGGCCAGGTGACGGTGGAGCGGGTGTCAGTGGCTAGAGCCTTAGTAGACTCAGCAGCCCCCCACCCCCACCCAGGCCCTCAGCGTCTTCCACTCAGAAAGCCAAGCGCAGGGCGGGGGGGCGGGGGCGGGGTGTTAACCCACCGGTTCCGCCCTGCCACAAATCACTTCCAAGTCGGTGACTCAAAAATAGTAACAGTTGTTGGGTTGCATCTCATTTCCATGTTATCAATTTAATGTGGCAAGGCACAGAGGTAGTCCCTTTAGGTCCCTGCCTCTTTCTCAGTGTTCCCCCACCTACTCCCCTTTCCCACGACCCTCAGCCTGCCCCCTCCTCTAGATTCGCAGCCCTAGTTGTCCCAGGAGAGACTGTGGGTCTCCGTGGGAGCTGAACAGGAAGAAAGGCGGGGCCGGCGGGGGCAGCCGCGGCGGGGTTGAGGCCCTGAGGGGCAGCCCGCACCCCGTAGCAGCCTCCGCAGGTCCTGGCGGAAGCGCAGGCCCAGGAAGGCGTAGAGCACGGGATTGAGGCCGCAGCGGGCGAGGGCCAAGCCGCTGGTCACCAGCAGTGCGACATCCTTGCGTTTGCTGGCAAGGCAGCTCCGCTCGCGCGCAGCCAGTAGATCGGCCGTATCCAGCAGCAGGGCGAGGCTGTAGGGCAGCTGCAGCACCACGAAGGCCGCCACCAGAGCCACCACGACGCGCAGCGCACGCTGGCGCTCGGGCCCCCTGGCGGCCAGCAGCGTGCGGCCCAGAAGCGCGTAGCAGGCTACCATGACGCCCAGCGGCAGCGCGAAGCCCAGGGCCACCTGCGCCACGGCGCTCGCCCCCTTCACCGTCTGCGTGAGGCCCTCGGGGAAGATGAGGCGACAGCGTCGTTGGCCTTCCCGCTGCCCATCCCGGCTGTAGAGGAGCGCAGGCAGCGCCAGGAGCAGCGACAGCAGCCACACGATGACGGAGACCAGGTGTGCGCGGCCAGGAGTGGAGGGCCGCGGCCCGGCTGGGAGCGCTCGCGCGATGGCCACGTAGCGGTCGGCGCTGATACAGGCCAGGAAGAGGAAGCCGGCGTGGAAGGAGGCCGAGTAGAGGCCAGAGATGGTGCGGCAGGTGGCACTTCCCAGACTCCAGCCCTGAAGAGCCCCTGCTGCCGCGAAGGGCAGAGTCAGGGCCAGCAAGAGGTCGGCCAGGGCCAGCTGGAGCAGGTGGGCAGAGGTGGGCGAACGCGCTGCGCGTCGGGCTGCCAGGTGGGTGGCCAGGACCAGGCCATTGCCGGCCAGACCCAGCGCAGCCACGGTCAGGGAGACACTGGGTTGGAAGGCCCGGCTGAAGGCCTGGACATCGGCCTTGTAGCAAAGCTCCGGTAGCGGCTCAGCCGAGTATGCGTCCTCTTCATCCCCAGAGTAATGGCCCCAGGAAACCTGGGAGGGTCAAATGAGAGGCGGGATCTTACGAGACAGATCTGACCACACAACTCCCCTGCCCACACTTGCCTTCCAAGCCGAGAGCTCCTGTGTGGCCGGATGTAACAGTACACAGGGAGACATAAGCTCTTCTCCAGACTCTTCCTAGCACACCTTCAGCAGGCCTTGGCTTCCCTTGCACCCCTCCTACCTCTGCTTCCAGCTTCCTGGGTGACCTTGAGCAAGCCACTTGCTCTTTCTAGACCTCAGTTACCTAACCTGTAATGTTGAGATTATAAATCCTGACCAGCCCACCTCTCAAGGTTTGCTGTGAGGATGGCAATATGGAAAATAATGGATGGGGAGAACCTGTATTCTCCAAAGGACATAATACAAAGTTTGTATTATTATTATTATTTATTATTATTATTATTTTTGGAGACAGAGCCTTGCTCTGTCGCCCAGGCTGGAGTGCAGTGGCAGGATCTCGGCTCACTGCAACTTCCGCCTCCGGGTTCAAGCGATTCTCCTGCCTCAGCCTCCCGAGTAGCTGGGACTACAGGCGCCCACCACCGCGCCCAGCTAATTTTTGTATTTTTAGTAGAGATGGGGTTTCACCATGTTGGCCAGGCTGGTCTCGAACTCCTGTCCTCAGGTGATCCGCCCACCTTGGCCTCCCAAAGTGCTGGGATTACAGGCGTGAGCTATTGCGCCCAGCCCAAAGTTTGTATTATTAATAAATCCTAGAGCTTCAGTTCCCTTTGCAGCGCCCTCTCCTGGAAGGATGCCCATATGCAGGCTTTGCCTCAGACCTGAGCCCTGGACTCCAACCTCGGTCTGGAGCGGGTTTCTGTTTCTCTTCTTTCCCTTCCCTACCCACCTTCCCTGTACCTCCAATACCAGCACACTGAACCACTCATGCCAAGGGGGTCTCCAGCGTTGGGACTCAGGTTTTCAGGGCCCAGGTGGGACCCTGGACCTCTAGGTTCAACCTGCCTTTCCCCTCAGCCCTAGTCCCTGTCCCACAACCCCAGCCTCACACCACCAGCCCATTTATCTGGAGGACCCTTAGTCTGAGATAGCGCCAAGAATCCCGATAGGATGGCAGAGGCCTATTGCCAGGTGGGGAATCCCATTCCTTCCCTGTTTCCTCCCTCTCTGTAACCCTTCTCCCCCTCCCTGCCCCCACTCCCACCTGCTCTGTGGCCTCCGTCCCCATCTCTGGCTACACAGGTTTCTGAGGTATAGCCACACGGGGTAGAAGTTAAACTACTAGCGGGACAGGAAGGAAGAGGCGGGGAGAGGGGCCGAGAGAGAGGTGGGGATTAGGGTCTACGGGGTCACTTTCCCATTCCACCTCCTCCAAAAGACTTTACCCTCTTGTGCAGGATCTGGATTTTACGAAAAAAAAAAAAAAAAAAAGAAGGAAGAAAGGAAGGAAGGAGGAAAGAAAGAAAGAAAGAAAAGGAAGGAAAGAAAGAAAAAAGAATGAACGAAAGAAAGAAAGAAAAAACAATTTACTGTCTTTGTCAGGGAAGAAAGAACGGGCTTAGGTATATAATCATTTGCTGTGTGATATTGACTACGTTTCTTGACCTCTCTGAGCCTGAGGTTTTTCATCTGCAAAGTGGCATAGGGCAAAAATGCTAAATTCACAGTGCCCAGCACTACTCCTAGAGCATAATTTGCCTTCAGAAAATGTTAGATTCTTTTACTTACCCTTCATTCCATTTCCAGGCACCCCTCCCCGCCAACCACCTCCCTTTTCTTGAAATTTTCAGGATGCTTCTGGCTCTAGGTTCCCTGCCCTCACCCCTGTGGCCCTAGTCCCGGGCAGCCTCGGGTTACTTGGGGTTTTCCCGGTGGCTAGAGGCTCTCTACCCCCGCCTTTTCGCAGCAGGGCTGAGGCACGCGCTTGCGCGGGGTCCGGGAAACCGGCGCGTGCCAGCAGACAGAGGCTGGGGAAGGGGGGAGGTGAGAGGAGAGAGGGTGGAAAGGAGAGGATAGAGAGAGAAGAGCGGAGGACCAGGAACCACAGAGAGAGAGAGAGAGAGAGAGAGAAAAGAGAGAGGAGAGAGAGAGAGCGCTTGGGGGCGAAAGGAGAGAGGGAGGGAGGGGTGGGCAAGGAGGAGAGAGCGGTCTGCTGCAAACCCCAGGAGGAGAGCTTGGAGCCCAAGCCAGAACTCGAGCCCTAGCCGGAGCCGTTCACAGGGAGGCGGCTGCCGGGACCGTCAGCCCTGCAAGATGCGTCTCCGGCTCTTCTGCATCCTGCTCGCCGCGGTCTCAGGAGCCGAGGGCTGGGGCTACTGTGAGTGTTGGGCTCGGAGGCAGGTGGGGTTGGGCCCAGGAGTCCAGAGCCTGCAGGGCTGCCCCGAACCGCATTGCGGCTGGGTGGTCGCGGGTCCTTCCCGGCCGGCGCGCGCCCGCTGGCTCTCATCTTTTCCTGCCTCTCCCCCGCGCTCCGCATTGCAGCTCTGAGGCTGCCGCGCGCGCCCGGGGCTGGGGCTGGGCTCCGGGGCGAGGATGAAGTCAGCGGGCAGGGATTTGGGGATGGGATCCAAGCAGGAGCTGGTGCCTGGGTTTGAGGCTAGGGGGCTGGGGGATAAGTGTATACTGGTGACCGATACTAGGATTAAGGTTTCGCCAGGGCTTGAGACTGGACTTTGGAGCTGGCCGAGGGGTGGGGTTTGTGGCTAGGGCTGGGGTTTGTGGCTGGGGCTGGGTTTTGCGGCAGGGATCCAAGCAGGAGCTGGTGCTCCTGACTGATGCTAAGGCTGGACTTGGAGCTGGTGATGGTGCTAGGACTGGCTGAGGTTGGGTGCAAGGCCTGTATTTGGGGATGGTGCAGGTTTTGGGGGCCGAGTCGGATTGAGGCTAGGGTTGGAGCTGGATTGGTGTCTTGGGTTGACTTAGGTTGTGGAAGATGCTGAGGTTTAGGATTGAGTTTGGGGAAGTACTAAACCAGGGCAGGTATTGGGCTAGCTAGGGAGGGTCTGGCCTTGGGCCTATAGTTGTAGCCCAGGGGTTTCCCTAGAAGGAGAAGGCAGCCTCCTCTGAGCATGCAGCCGTTGCTGCAGCCAGGATTGAATAGATGGCTTTAAGGTAGGGCTGGGTGTGCCTCTGGGGGTGGGGGTTGGGGGCACAGAAGGGGAAGCTTCGGTCGCTAAGTGGGCCGGCCTTTGGAAGGGTCTGGGAGGGGCCAGCGCTGACTAACATGTCGGTTTCCCTACCCTAGACGGCTGCGACGAGGAGCTGGTGGGTCCCCTGTATGCACGCTCCCTGGGCGCCTCCTCCTACTACAGTCTCCTTACTGCGCCGCGATTCGCCAGGCTGCACGGTGAGCTCCGCGGAACATCAGCTGCGGACTGGCAGCGCACCGTGGAAGGGTGGGGGCCTCCGGAGGACTTCGGGGAGAGGGATAGCCGGTTAAAGCTCCTGTCCCTTCTATAGGCATAAGCGGGTGGTCACCACGGATTGGGGATCCGAATCCCTGGCTCCAGATAGACTTAATGAAGAAGCACCGGATCCGGGCCGTGGCCACACAAGGCTCCTTCAATTCTTGGGACTGGGTCACACGTTACATGCTGCTCTACGGCGACCGAGTGGACAGCTGGACACCGTTCTACCAGCGAGGGCACAACTCGGTATTCTGGGCGCCAAGGCGGTAACACTTGGGGAGCTTCCTCTGTTCCGGGCTCTGGGCCGGGCACCAGCCTCTGGGAAAATGGAGGGGGCGGTGGTGAGGGCTCCGACGAGGAACAGTGACTCCACTCAAGGGACTCTGTCCAGAGGGACTGTCAGCTTAGGACGTGCGCGAAACACTTGGTTCACAGGGTTTAACACACTTTAGGGTAAAACCTGGGAGGGCTTCCTAAGGAGGTGACATTTGATTTCAGGTCTGAAGAAATAATAGGATTGTGGGAGAGGACACTTTATGGAAACTGTGCGGGCAAAGCCGCCAAGCAGGGAAGACCAAGGAGTGTTTACTTTCCAGAAGTCGAGATTGCCTGGGTGTGAAAGTTGTGGGCTGGGAGGCTATGGTGAAAGAAGCAGAGGGGTGCCGGGCGCAGTGGCTCACGCCTGTAATCCCAACACTTTGGGAGGCCAAGGCAGGTGGATCACGAGGTCAGGAGTTCAAGACCAGCCTGGCCAACATGGTGAAACCCCCGTCTCTACGAAAAATACAAAAAAATTAGCCAGGCGTAGTGGCGGGCGCCTGTAATCCCAGCTACTTGGGAGGCTGAGGAAGAGAATTGTTTGAACCCGGGAGGCAGAGGTTGCAGTGAGCCGAGATCATGCCACTGCACTCCAGCCTGGGCGACAGAGCGTGACTCTGTCTCAAAAAATAAATAAAAAAAGAAGCAGAGGGTGGGACGTGGTTACTACTCTCCCCCACCCCCGCAGACCTTCTTTGGTAACGTGAACGAGTCGGCGGTGGTGCGCCATGACCTGCACTACCACTTCACTGCGCGCTACATCCGCATCGTGCCCCTGGCCTGGAACCCACGCGGCAAGATCGGCCTGAGGCTCGGCCTCTATGGCTGCCCATACAGTAAGCGTGCAGAGAGCTCAGAGGGGGCCCGGGAGACAGACAGCCTCCCCAGTCCCCGGCCCACCTACGGTCCTTTGCGCAGAGGCCGACATACTCTATTTCGACGGCGACGATGCCATCTCGTACCGCTTCCCGCGAGGGGTCAGCCGAAGCCTGTGGGACGTGTTCGCCTTCAGCTTCAAGACCGAGGAGAAGGACGGGCTTCTGCTGCACGCCGAGGGCGCCCAGGGCGACTACGTGACGCTCGAGCTGGAGGGGGCACACCTGCTGCTGCACATGAGCCTGGGTGAGCTCGGCGACCGGGTGCAATGCGAGGCCAACCCCTGAAGCTCTCTCACCGCCCCCTCGCGGCACCTCCTCCGCGCATCCGCGCTCAAGCCTGGTCTTCCACTTCTCTAAGGCCTGGACCAAACTGTCCTTTTCTTGTAGCATTTGGTGCTAGCAAAACACTGGAGTTGAGTGAGAACTGGATTCCAGTCTCAGCTCTACCACTACACAGAGATGTGACCTTGGATGGGGCACTTCCGAGCCTCAGTTCCCTCTTTGTAAACACACACACACACACACACACACACACACACATTGTATCTCATTAGCTTTTCATAACACCCGCGCATGAAATAGAAGCAGCTCATGTGTTCCCAGTTTTACAGACAGGAAGCCAGGCTAAATGGCTTACCCTGTCACACACTAGCCAATGGCTGTTGATCTATTCGCCCACTCTCTCTGGTTGCCCTGGGCTTTGTTACACGCTGCTGCCTAGGAGCTTGGACACCATGGAGTTCTCCAGGCTTGAGGTCTCACTCTGTCCTGCCCCACCCTCAGGCAGCAGCCCTATCCAGCCAAGACCAGGTCACACCACCGTGAGCGCAGGCGGAGTCCTCAATGACCAGCACTGGCACTACGTGCGGGTGGACCGATTTGGCCGCGACGTAAATTTCACCCTGGACGGCTATGTGCAGCGCTTTATTCTCAATGGAGACTTCGAGAGGCTGAACCTGGACACTGAGGTGAGAGACTGGGGAGGTGCTATTTCGTGGTAGCGTAGATGCTGGATGAGTGAGTGCAGGTCGGTCGCTCCCTTTCTCTCTTTCTCTCTCTCTCAGAGGTAAGACCTCGCATTCAGGCTGTGGGTGGTGGCTCATGCCTGTAATCCCAGCACTTTGGGGGGCTGAAGTGGGAGGATTGCCTGAGGCCAGGTGTTCAAGACTCACCTGGGCAACATAGTGACATCCTACCTCTATTCAAAAAAAAAAATTTTTTTAAGACCTCGCATTCCAATTCCCGAATATCCTAGCAGCCCTTGGCAAACTTGCCGCTCACCAGAAAAAGGCCTGTTTTTTTTGTTTTTTTTGTTTTTTTTTTTTTTTGGTGGGTGTTGTTGCTGTTAGCATGCAGACTCCCAGGCACTATTTCAGAACTAATGAGATGGAGTTTGGAAATCCAGATTTTGGGAACTAGGCAAGGTAGGAAAATTGTTCCCTTGGATCCTCCGACAACTTTGTGGAGTTGTTAAAGACCCTGAACCCATCTGCAGATAAGAATCCCAGGCAGGCTGATTGTCTTGCCCAAGGGCGTGCAGCCGATTTGTGTTGGAGTCATAGCTTGAACTCAAGCCTTGAAAGGCCTAGCGAGCTTTAGTACCGACACTGGGGAAATGTGTGTTTTAAGTCTTTTACAAAGCCCCACCTGGCGTTTGGGAAAGCGTACGGTGGGGACGCGCGAGAAAGGCAGGCGCGCTCCTGTGCCCAAGAGGCCTCATTCCCCACGCCTCCCGCAGATGTTCATCGGAGGCCTGGTGGGCGCCGCGCGGAAGAACCTCGCCTATCGGCATAACTTCCGTGGCTGCATAGAAAACGTAATCTTCAACCGCGTCAACATCGCAGACCTGGCCGTGCGGCGCCATTCCCGGATCACCTTCGAGGCCAGTGGGCAGGGGGGTCTGGGAGGACAGGATACCAAAGCCTCGTGGAAAGCAAAGAGGTGGAGCGGGAGGAGATACTGAGCATCAGATAAAAGCCGAGGATCCCTCTGTCCCCAGCCAAATGCTCAAGTTGGGAGGGGAGCGGGTCTCACTCGAGGTGCACGAGCCACGCAGGCCCCTAGTTAAGAAGCAGTGGTCGGGTCCAGTCACCTTCTTAGTTCATAGATGAGGAACGTAAGGCGCAGAGACAGGGAGTGGCTTGTCCAGGGGTCGTGCGGCTGCACGGTGGCTGAGTAGGGACTTGAACCGATGGCTTCTGTGATATGCCCCCCTCACCCCTCTCCGACTCTGGAGCTCTGTCGGGAAGCTGGCAGGAGCCAGGTCTGTGGTCCAAATTTGCCTCTCGATACTGGAAGGAGAGAAGCGGTCACGTCGCAGACGGTGGAGACCAGCGACAGCAAGCCAGCAGAGTTCCGAGGGCCCACTGGGTTGGGGCCCCCTCCACAGATGGTCGAGCTTGGAGGGGAAGAGGTCATGTCGTGGTTGGAGATCTCATCCCCGCCAACACCGAAGGAGGGCGGTGACCAGGGTGTTAGACCAGTGTGAAAACTGAATTCCCAGCTGAGGCAGAGGCGGCTCACGGGTGTTGATGCGTCTTCACTTTTGCCCCTAGGGTAAGGTGGCTTTTCGTTGCCTGGACCCTGTACCGCACCCTATCAACTTCGGAGGCCCTCACAACTTCGTTCAAGTGCCCGGTTTCCCACGCCGCGGCCGCCTGGCAGTCTCGTTTCGCTTCCGCACCTGGGACCTCACCGGGCTTCTCCTTTTCTCCCGTCTGGGGGACGGGCTGGGCCACGTGGAGCTGACGCTCAGCGAAGGGCAGGTCAACGTGTCCATCGCGCAGAGCGGCCGAAAGAAGCTTCAGTTCGCTGCTGGTGAGGGCGTTTCGGGGGAGGCACAAGCAGAGAAGTGTAGAGGATCCCGGGAAAGTTGTAGGCCTGTACTGAGGCCTTTACATTCTGGAGAGGGGAGAGGGAGTGAAGGGGGCAGGGCAGGAGGCCCCAAGGTACTGGGAAAAGGTGGGAGTGGCTGGAGGCAGTGAGGAGGTGGATCTGAGGGACTAAGTATTCTTGGAGAAGGTGGAAGCCTGGGAGCCCTGGTATTCTCCAGTTCCAGAGGGCCCCTGGAGATTTGGTTACTCATTTATAACTGTGCAGACTCTGTGGCAGTTGCTGGGTCATGGATAATGAAGAAACATTCACAGAGGTCTCCACTGGGTGTGAGAAGTGTAATCACGCGGGCACACAGGCTGCTACTGGGACACAGTGGGGCTGCTGCTTCCCCACTCAGGACATTCTTCTAGCATAGTTGCTGCTTCCCTCCACCCACACCATCATGCATTCTTGTCCAGGGTACCGACTGAATGATGGCTTTTGGCACGAGGTGAATTTTGTGGCACAGGAAAACCATGCAGTCATCAGTATTGATGATGTGGAGGGGGCAGAGGTCAGGGTCTCATACCCACTGCTGATCCGGACAGGGACCTCATATTTCTTTGGGGGTAAGTGGGGGCCAACCTGACCAGACCTATGTTTCTGGGTGGGAAGGCTCCATCTAAGTCCACCCAGATGGGGCCACATGGAGAATTTTGGAGGGATCAAGCCCTCTTTCCCCTCTGGGGCCTTGGGGAGTGGAAGGTCATTGCCTTCTACACTTTGGTTGTAGCCCCCTTTCTTCCTTTATGTCTGGCTCCCCCTTGGCATCTCCCTGGGGGAGGGTCTTTGGGGTCTCCCCTGGGGAGGGTCTCACAGGGGTGGTTGCTCCAGGTTGTCCCAAGCCAGCCAGTCGATGGGACTGCCACTCCAACCAGACGGCATTCCATGGCTGCATGGAGCTGCTCAAGGTGGATGGTCAACTGGTCAACCTGACTCTGGTGGAGGGCCGGCGGCTTGGATTCTATGCTGAGGTCCTCTTTGATACATGTGGCATCACTGATAGGTACCCAGAAGCCCCTAACAAGAGGTGACCCCTCCAAAGCCCTCTTCCCTGGTCTCCCAGTAGGAATGGCCTTTCTCAATAATCTCCCTTCTCCTTGTCTCTGCCCCTTAGTCCCCTGCTTGGGGATGATTCTTCTTTGATCTTTTACTTCCTATTTCTTCCCTTAAGGTGATACATGCTCAGGATGGAAATGACATATCTGCTTTTGGTCCTAGAGGGGTTTTTTGTGCTAGGGGGATGATGGGGGTAGAATAAGGCATGTTTTGATGTTTTCGGAAGGGAAGGGGGAATAGTAGTACTTGAGCCCCGAGAACTGCCTAGTGCTCCTGCATCTGCGCTTATAGCCGGCTGGCTAGGCGGGGTGTGTCTCACCGGGTTCTGGGGCTTCAAGGAGCTGGGAGTGAAGCTTGCAGGGATCAGACCCCACTCTCTAGCTCCCAGTAAGCCTCCTTCCCTTGGTCCTGACCCCTTCCCTAGGTGCAGCCCTAACATGTGTGAGCATGACGGACGCTGCTACCAGTCTTGGGATGACTTCATTTGCTACTGCGAACTGACAGGCTACAAGGGAGAGACCTGCCACACACGTAAGCCAGATGTGGTATGGGGGGAGTCAGGGACAAGGGAGGTCAGGAGAAGGTTGCTGGGGATCATCAGTCTGCTAGAGATGGTGAGGATGGCCCTTCCAGCCCTCTCTCTTTTTGTTTTTGGCTTTTTTGAGACAGAGTCTTGCTCTGTTGCCCAGGCTGGAGTGCAGTGGTGCCATCTGGGCTGGCTGCAACCTCCGCCTCCTGGGTTCAAGCGATTCTCCTGCCTCAGCCTCCTAAGTGGCTGGGACTACAGGTGCGCCCCACCATGCCTAGCTAATTTTTGTATTTTTAGTAGAGATGGGGTTTCACCATGTTGGCCAGGCTGGTCTTGAACTCCTGACCTCAGGTGATGCACCACCTCAGCCTCCCAAAGTGCTGGGATTACAGGCCCGAGCCGCCGCACCTGGCAAGCCCTCTAACTCTCTAACTGCCTTTGTCTCACCCTATTATCTGCCAGCTTTGTATAAGGAATCCTGTGAGGCTTATCGGCTCAGTGGGAAAACTTCTGGAAACTTCACCATTGATCCTGATGGCAGTGGTCCCCTGAAGCCATTTGTAGTGTACTGTGATATCCGAGGTAAGTGTCTCTGATGGGTGGTGAGGGAGTGAGGAGAGAACCGGGAAGGATAGAGTGGTGGGTGGGGGCCAGTTAGACTAAACAGGTGAGGGTAAAGGAGGACAGAGGGGAAGGGGATACTGAGGGATTTGTAACCTAGCCTTAAAAGTAAATCCCAAGCCAGGCGTGGTGGCTCACACCTGTGATCCCAGCACTTTGGGAAGCTACTCGGGAGGCTGAGGCAGGAGAATCGCTTGAACCTGGGAGGTGGAGGTTGCAATGAGCTGAGATAGCGTCATTGGACTTCAGCCTGGGCAACAGAGCGAGACTTCATCTCAAAAAAAAAAAAAAAAGTAAATCCCAGCTTCCTTACCCATTCCAGTTATCTTATTTCCAGCCTACAATGCAGAGTGCCCAGGGCAGAGGTGGAATGGAGCTGCTGGCCACATTCAGTGGCTCTGAGTTGCAGCAGCGGTGGTGGAGGTGGGCAGGGAGATGGGTAGAGAATGCCCAACTCCAGCCAAAGCTCTGTCCCCTCTTGTCTCCCAGAGAACCGAGCGTGGACAGTTGTGCGCCATGACAGGCTGTGGACAACTCGAGTGACAGGTTCCAGCATGGAGCGGCCATTCCTGGGGGCTATCCAGTATTGGAATGCATCCTGGGAGGAAGTCAGTGCCCTTGCCAATGCTTCCCAGCATTGTGAACAGTGGATCGAATTCTCCTGCTACAATTCCCGGCTGCTCAACACCGCAGGTTAGGGCTGGGGTCAGGGAGGTGGCGGAACTGGAGGAGACACCAATGGGGGCCTGGGAGAAGGAAGCCAGAGAGCCAGCTGGGGCCTTGGGTTGGAAGATTGAAGGAGGCGTCTGAACTGGTTGGAAGGGCGAGAGGAGCCCAGAGGCTAATGGAGGGACAGGGCCTGGAAGCTGTCTGCACCTCTTCCCCAGGAGGCTACCCCTACAGCTTTTGGATTGGCCGAAATGAGGAGCAGCACTTCTACTGGGGAGGCTCCCAGCCTGGGATCCAGCGCTGTGCCTGTGGTCTGGACCGGAGCTGTGTGGACCCTGCCTTGTACTGCAACTGTGACGCCGACCAGCCCCAGTGGTGAGGGGGCAAAGGGACAGGGTTTTTAGGACTCCGGGAGTGGGGGGAGCTGAGTGGCTGGGGCTGAGCCATGGCATCCTGCCCCCACAGGAGAACTGACAAGGGACTGCTGACCTTTGTGGACCATCTGCCTGTCACTCAGGTGGTGATAGGGGATACGAACCGCTCCACTTCCGAGGCCCAGTTCTTCCTGAGGCCTCTGCGCTGCTATGGCGATCGTGAGTGGCAGTCCCCTTTTGTGTGCCCTCCCAGAGCTGACTCTCTAGTTTCCAAAATCTAGGTCGCATGAGTCACTGGGGGTCTCTAGCTGGGGTGCCTGACCCCCAGCTCCTGCTGTGATGGGATCTCATTGCCCCTCTGCACCTGGTTCCTCTTTCATTCCACTCCTTAGTCTCCCCTCCGTCACCTCAAACCCTCCCCCTTTGCCCGACCTTCCCTGCCCCCAACTTCTCTTCCTCCTCCACCTTCCAATCTCGCTGACGAGACCTTCCTCCATTTACTTTTCTAGGAAATTCCTGGAACACCATTTCCTTCCACACCGGGGCTGCACTACGCTTCCCCCCAATCCGTGCCAACCACAGTCTGGATGTCTCCTTCTACTTCAGGACCTCTGCTCCCTCGGGAGTCTTCCTAGAGAATATGGGGGGCCCTTACTGCCAGTGGCGCCGACCTTATGTGCGGGTGGAACTCAACAGTGAGCAGGCAGACTGTGGGAGGGCCTCGGGGTAGATGAAAGTGCTGTCTGCGGAGACATGGGCAGGTGCAGGCTGGGGTTGGAGCCAAGGGCAGATGCCCTTTTGACAGGCAGCACGGGAAGGGTTGAGATACCCTGGGTTCTAGCCCTCACTCGGTCCTGATGGCTGGCTGGGTGACCCTAGGCATTCACTTGGCCTCTCTTGGCCTTAAGCCCCTTCCTTGTGCATAAGGAAGCTGGACCTTCGAGTCCCTCTCACCAGTGATGAGCCATGCTTCTAGCCTGGGAAGTGAGGCTGGGAAGCTGGCTTCAGGGATCTGTGATGTGGGGAGAGACTAAGGGTATGAGGTTTTAAGCAGTTGGTAACAAGCTACGGACAAATTGGAGGGATATTCAAGAAGCTCCAAAGAGGTGAGGGAAAGAGGTTGTATTGGGCAAGGATCCATGAAGGGTCTTGTAGGTCTGAGTCCTTTTCTCCCCCACCCCGCATCACACTGTCCAGCATCCCGGGATGTGGTCTTCGCCTTTGATGTGGGGAATGGGGATGAGAACCTCACAGTACACTCAGACGACTTGGAGTTCAATGACGACGAGTGGCACCTGGTCCGGGCTGAAATCAACGTGAAGCAGGCCCGGCTCCGAGTGGATCACCGGCCCTGGGTTCTGCGGCCTATGCCGCTGCAGACCTACATCTGGATGGAATATGACCAGCCCCTCTATGTGGGTGAGCAGCAACCCAGAGGCAAGTCTGAAGCCTCTTTACCTCCCCACCCTCCAAGGCTGCTCGCCTTGTTTCCAGGAGCCTCCTGTCTTAGGTGCCAGGCCCCTCTGCTTCAGAGCAAGCCAGGGTCTCACTTGTCCCTCCAGGCCTTTGTATCCTATTCTATTCTTCCAGCCCCCTTGGCTCCCTTTCCAGCTACAATACTTCATCCTGTCTCTGGCTCTGCCTCCATTTCTTGACCTGTTGCCTACCCTTCCCAGGATCTGCAGAGCTTAAGAGACGCCCCTTTGTGGGTTGCTTGAGGGCCATGCGTCTGAACGGAGTGACTCTGAACCTGGAGGGCCGTGCCAATGCCTCTGAGGGGACCTCACCCAACTGCACAGGCCACTGTGCCCACCCCCGGCTCCCCTGTTTCCATGGAGGCCGCTGTGTGGAGCGCTATAGCTACTACACGTGTGACTGTGACCTCACGGCTTTTGATGGGCCATACTGCAACCACGGTCAGTGCTGCTGGTTATGGGGCAAGAGGGAGCCATAGCGTGTAATGGGATGTAGGGAGGGCGGGCAAGGAAATAGCATGTAAAGCCCACATCATGGAAAATTAGAGTTGTCCCTGGATTCCTGAGCTCTGAGTTTGGGGAGTCAGGCAGCTGAAGATGATGGGTGACTCCAAAGGCATGGACAAGGAAGGGATGGTACAGATAGCTGGTGCAAAAAGAGCTCAAAATCACCAAGCATGCTTTGGGAGCCCAGGGTGGGAGGATTGCTTGAGACTAGGAGTTCGAGAGCAGCCTGGGCAACATGGCAAGACCCTGTCTCTATAAAAAAAATTCTTTTCTTTTTCTGAGATGGAATCTCACTCTGTCACCCAGGCTAGAGTGCAGTGGCACGATCTCGGCTCACTGCAACCTCCGCCTGGTTGAAGCGATTCTTCTGCCCCAGCCTCCCGAGTAACTGGAACTACAGGTGTGCACCACCATGCCCAGCTAATTTTTGTATTTTTAGTAGAGACAGGGTTTCACCACATTGGCCAGGCTGGTCTCGAACTCTTGACTTTGTGATCTGCCTGCCTTAGCCTCCCAAAGTGCTGGGATTATAGGCGTAAGCCACCGCGCCTGGCCAAAAAAAATTTTTTTTTTTTTTTTTTTTGAGACTGAGTTTCGCTCTTGTTGCCCAAGCAGGAGTGTAATGGCTCAATCTCAGCTCACTGCAACCTCCGCCTCCCGGGCTCAAGTGATTCTCCTGCCTCAGCTTCCCAAGTAGCTGGGATTACAAGTGTGCACCACCACACCCATCTAATTTTTGTATTTTTAGTAGAGACAGGGTTTCACCACGCTGGCCAGGCTGGTCACCAACTTCTGACCTCAGGTGATTCACCCACCTCGGCCTCCCAAAGTGCTGGGATTACAGGCATGAGCCACCACGCCTGACAGAATTTCTTAATTAGCTGGGCATGGTGGTGCACACATAGGCCTAGCTACTCGGAAGGCTGAGGTGGGAGGATCACTTGCACCTAGGAGGTCAAGGTTGCGGTGAGCTATGATCATGCCACTGCACTCCAGCCTTGGGGGCACAGCAAGGACTGTGTCTACGAAAAAAAAAAAAAAAAAGCAAATCGCTTCTCCATCTTCCCACCATCACCATGGTAACACAGGCGAACTCCCTTGTCAATGTATTTGATGATTGCTGCATTCCTAAAACATGTCAATGACACGGTTCTTGGTTAAGGTGAGCCTTGACATTCCCCATAGCAAGATCCTACACACATACCAAGACTGCATCCTCCCTAAGGCTGGCCTATAGGGAGGATATATGGGCAGGTGAGTTACTGGTGGGAGGAGTGTGGGGGACTAGGGAAATATAAGACTTAGGGACCAACAGATTTCTGGTGGTGGTTTGGAAGTGTGAGTAGTGGCACATAACTACATGGGGTCAGGATATCCCCATTCTAATCTTGGCTGTCCCCTTACTGTGTGTCTTTTTTTTTTTTTTTTTTTTGAGACGGAGTCTCACTGTCACCCAGGCTGGAGTGCAGTGGCATGATCTTGGCTCACTGCAACCTCTGCCCCCTGGGTTCAAGCAATTCTCCTGCCTTGGCCTTTCTATAGTAGCTGGGATTACAGGCATGCACTACCACACCTAGCTAAGTTTTATATTTTTAGTAGAGATGAGGTTTTGCCACGTTGGCCAGGCTGTTCTCGAACTCCTGACCTCAGATGATCTGCTTGCCTTGGCCTCCCAAAGTGCTGGGATTACAGGCATGAGCCACTGTGCCTGGCCTTACTGTGTGTCTTTAAGCAAGTCACTACTCATCTCTGAGCCTGTTTCCCCATTTGTAAAATGCAGGGGTTGGATCAGATGATCTCAAGTTTCCCATGGCTGTAAGATTCTGTTCTGTGACAGAGGGGCTCAAGGGGACCTAAAAGTAAATGGAGGGTTGTGAGGGTGGCAGAAACTGAAGTAAGTCTCAGGATGTGTGTATGGATGACATAAAACCTCTGAACTGGGGAGTGAGCAGTGTGGAGGCCCTAACCTCCCTGCTTCTACCTGCAGATATCGGTGGTTTCTTTGAGCCGGGCACCTGGATGCGCTATAACCTACAGTCAGCGCTGCGCTCTGCAGCCAGGGAGTTCTCCCACATGCTGAGCCGGCCGGTGCCAGGCTATGAGCCTGGCTACATCCCGGGCTATGATACTCCGGGCTATGTGCCTGGCTACCATGGCCCCGGGTACCGCCTGCCTGACTACCCCCGGCCTGGTCGGCCTGTGCCTGGTTACCGTGGGCCTGTCTACAATGTTACGGGAGAGGAGGTCTCCTTCAGCTTCAGCACCAGCTCTGCCCCTGCTGTCCTGCTCTACGTCAGTTCCTTTGTTCGTGACTACATGGCTGTGCTCATCAAGGATGATGGTAAGCTCTCCTGGGCTCTCTCACCCCACTCCAGCTTCACCCCGGTGCCCCTAATTCTCCTATTGATTCACAAATACAAGGACCCATGTGCTGTTAGAAGACGGGTCATGGGGCCTGAGACCCCGAATTTCTTCTCCCCACCCCACAGGGACCCTTCAGCTGCGATATCAGCTGGGCACCAGTCCCTATGTGTACCAGCTAACCACTCGACCGGTGACCGATGGCCAGCCCCATAGCGTCAATATCACCCGTGTTTACCGGAACCTCTTCATCCAGGTATGCACAGAGGGAGGTGAGCCAGTTCAGATCATAAGCTCATGATCTCCGTTGTGGCATCCAGGAAAACATCAAATACTTAACATTTGTAGATCACATTTGAATGTATAGAGGATTTTCACGTGTGTCACCTCATGTAACCCTCACAATAGCTCCAAGAGGACAATAGGCATTTTTTTTTTTTGAGATGGAATTTTGCTCTTGTTGCCCAGACTGGAGTGCAATGGTGTGATCTCAGCTCATTGCAACCTCCGCCTCCTGGGTTCAAGCAATTCTTCTCCCTCAGCCTCCTGAGCAGCTGAGATTACAGGCATGCGCCACAGCGCCCAGCTAGTTTTGTATTTTTAGTAGAGACAGGATTTCTCCATGTTGGTCAGGCTGGTCTCGAATACCCGACCTCAGATGATCCACCTGCCTCAGCCTCCCAAAGTGCTGAGATTATAAGCGTGAGCCACCGCGCCCAGCCAGACAATAGGCATTCTTATTTAAGTGTTTTACAAATCAGTAAAGAGCCTCAGAAAGTAAAGTGGTTTCAGCTACTCAGGAGGGTGAGGCAGGAAAATTGCTTGAACCTGGGAAGCGGAGGTTGCAGCGAGCTATCGTGCCACTGCACTCCAGGCCTAGGCGACAGAGCGAGACTCCATCTCAAAAAAATAAAGAAAGTAAAGTGGTTTACCCAAAGTCAAACTGCTGGTAAGCTGCAAAGACGGGGCTTAAAACCAGGGTTTTAAAAAATATATAGGCCAGGTGCAGCGGCTCGCACCTGTAATCCCAACACTTTGGGAGGCTGAAGTGGGAGGATTGCTTGAGGCCAGGAGTTTGAGACCAACCTGAGCAACATAGCAAGACGTCATCTTCACAAAGAAAAATATTTAATAAATAAAATAAAATAATAAAAATAAAAATATATATACCAAATCCTACATCTAGGCCCAGGGGTTGCCCACTTCAGATTGAGCTAGGACTCACCCAGCTGGCACTGCCAGTTTGGACAGAATGAGAGATCTCCAGTATCTGCCCCCAAGTATATTCCCAGGGTCCACAGAGTTCCAGTCCAGCCCACAGGCATCTGCTTCTGGTCCCCGCTCCCTCATCGCCCTCCCGCTCCCCCTCCCCTTCCCCACCTCAGGTGGACTACTTCCCACTGACAGAGCAGAAGTTCTCGCTGTTGGTGGACAGCCAGTTGGACTCACCCAAGGCCTTGTATCTAGGGCGTGTGATGGGTAAGCTGCGGGTGCGGACACGTTTTAGGCAAGGAGCTGTGGGGTATGTTCCTGGATCCTCAAGGAAAGTGAAGGCCCTGAGAATGGCTGTGAGGGCGGTGGGAAAGATGAGTGGGAAACCTGTGGACAGTGAGAGTGGCAGGGCCTTTGGGTCCAAGTCCCTCTCTCTGGGCCTGCCTCTCTCTCAGAGACAGGAGTCATTGACCCGGAGATTCAGCGCTACAACACCCCAGGTTTCTCGGGCTGCCTGTCTGGTGTTCGATTCAATAATGTGGCTCCCCTCAAGACGCACTTCCGAACCCCTCGACCCATGACTGCTGAGCTAGCTGAGGCCCTTCGAGTTCAGGGAGAACTGTCCGAATCTAATTGCGGAGCTATGCCGCGTCTTGTTTCAGAGGTGCCACCTGAGCTCGATCCCTGGTATCTGCCCCCAGGTACATTCCCAGGACACAGAGGATGGAAGGGAGGGATGACAGGGAAGAGAAATGATTCTTAACATGGAGGAGGCATCTCCTAACTGGTGCTTTCTCCTCTCCAGACTTCCCCTACTACCATGATGAAGGATGGGTTGCCATACTTTTAGGCTGTGAGTAGCACTGATCACTAAGCTGACCTCCCAAGACTACCCTCTGACTGTCAGCATCCTTTCCCTGCCCCGATCCCCAAGGCTGCAGGATGGCAAAGGCACTAGATGCACGATGGCACAAAGGATGATGAGACAGGCTATGCTGAAGGTGCCATATAACTGGGCAGAGATTTTTAAATGTTTGAGGATGCTATAGATTTTTAAATAAAATATTAAAATGGGGCTATAGCTAAGGGATGGGAAAATGGGGATACAGTAATACCTAGAGAGATGAGAAATTGGGGTAACTACCAGGGATGTGGAAAGAGAATCTTAGAAACAGAAGTGGCAAGGGGTAAGCCAGGAATTCAAACCTACCAGACACTTGAGATGAGTTTAATGTGGCCAAACAGCTAACTGAGTGTCATACATTTTGCTTTTGGCCAAAAGTAACAATGTGTGTGTGTGTGTGTGTGTGTGTGTACAGGTGAAATCCCAAACTATGGGTGTATACAGGTGAAATCCAAAAGTGTGTGTGTGTGTGTATACAGGTGAGATCCCAAAGATCTGCCCTGAATTGTCCCTTTTCTTCCGTTCAGTTTTGGTCCTTTCTGCTGCTGGGGCTGGTGGGAATGTTGGTGCATGTGTGTGTGTGAGTGTGTGTGTATACAGGTGAAATCCCAAAGATGTGAACTGTCCCTTTTCTTCCTTTCAGTTTTGGTGGCCTTTCTGCTGCTGGGGCTGGTGGGAATGTTGGTGCTCTTCTATCTGCAAAATCATCGCTACAAGGGCTCCTACCATACCAATGAGCCCAAGGCTGCCCACGAGTACCATCCTGGCAGCAAACCTCCCCTACCCACTTCAGGCCCTGCCCAGGCCCCCACCCCTACACCAGCTCCCAACCAAGCTCCAGCCTCAGCCCCAGCCCCAGCCCCAACTCCAGCCCCAGCCCCTGGCCCCCGGGATCAGAACCTACCCCAGATCCTGGAGGAGTCCAGGTCTGAATGAGTCAGAAGGGCTTCTGGGACCAATTCCAACTCCTGAAATTCTCCAAGTCCTGCCTCTCCCCCATCCTATCAGGGACATTTGGCTCCTCTTAGCTGGCTCTGCTCATCCAGAGGATATCCCCCATTCCCCCCTGTCAAGTATGGTGGGCAGAGCTACAGATGGGACCCAAGGGAGTGGCCGAGCCTCACTGCCTAAACCAATGCCCTGCTCATCCCTGTTCCCCAGGCTCCTGGCTGTTTGTCTGCCCCAAAAGAGAAGCCTCATGGGGTTGACATAGTTCCTTCCTGCCATCTCTGTCCCAGCTGCTGTCAGGGATTAACAACAGAGTGTAGGGGAGATTAACTGCCTCCCTTCCAATAGACACTATCAGCAGGGACAGATGCGTGGGAGTGCAGGGCTGCAGAGGGTATGGGGGGAGGAGGCTGCTAAACCCTATCCCCCAGCCTCCCCCCTGCCCCGAAGATCTTCCATCTGCTTCCACTCAGCTGGGGGCTCGAGAGGGCTTGATGGCTGTCCCCTGCCCCCCTCCTTTTTTTTGTACACAGAGACCAAGAGGCCTCAGTTTAGCACCTTAGTACCTCCGCTGCTTCACTTGCTTTAGCCAAAGCCATAAAAAACCTGCAACGTAGAGAAAATAATGCAGATACCCTGACTAGTCAGCCTTCTACTCCTCCACCCTTTTCCAAGATATGCAATGGCCTTTGTGCCTGCCCAAAGGCTTCGCCCCCCTCCAGTGCATGAGGAACCCTCTTTCCTCCGCTCAGAGATGCTGCTTCATTTACCCAGGAGGTCGTATTCTTTATACATATTTTTTGTTGCAAAGTCTCTCTCTAGAGAAACTCTATATATTATTCGATTTTTTAAATTATTTGTTTATATATAAAAGAAAAGCTCAATTGGCTGTGCTGTCCTGTGCTGTGCTGTGCCCACAGTCTGTAGTTTGCCTCTCCTGTGTTGGAAGTGTCATGAGTCCTGCTGGTCACTCACCAGCCTGGTCCGGCCTCCACTCTGAAGCAGGGTTGAGCCTGCTGTGCTCTCAGATGCAGAGCCGTTCCAATAAAGCAGAGTGGCAGAGCCCCAGTCTGTGTGTGGTAGCTGGCGTCGTGGTTAGGGGATAAGTGGGATGATTTTAAGGGAACTAATCTGAGGGCTCAGGAATTTCTAGAAGGAACTCTCAGAATCCTTGCATCACCTTCCAGGGACTTGACTGACTGGCTCTTGCCAGACCCCCCATCTCTCCCTTTCCCAGATCTCGGTGGGTAAATGGGGATCAGAATGCTGATGCTTCGGCCCGACCTGCTCCTGGACCCCACCCCCGGATCCTTCCAGCCCCAAAGCACACAGTACACAACTTGCCAAAATGGATTCTAACACTTTATTCAGATAAGAGGTCACAAGCCACAGGACTTTAAAGTGCATGAAATTTATTGGCAATGAAGCCGCATGTATACCAGGCTCCCCCAGTCCCCACCACCTTGCCCCATCCATCATGACGTGGTGGGGAGGGGTTGAGACCCATCTTTAAAAGTAGGGGACAGCAGGGACAAAGGATGGGAAACTGGAGGAACAGGAGTATTCATGAACTGAAGCTGGGACAGGAGGAGACTGACCACAGTGATTCTGCTCACTGAAGGAAGGGTAGGGTCAGTCTAGTCTCTCAAAGGCTGGTGAAAAGTTTCTTTTCACCTATTCCTCATGGCGAGCCCCTGGCATTTCAAACAGACCTAACTCCTCCTCTTCATCTTTCTCTGGTTTTCTCCTCTATGAGTAATTTGGAGCCCACAGTCCAGCTTGAGGGTATCCCTGATGTGCACAATGAATACAAACCAAGGTGGATGCAGATTTCAGGATCATGCTGGGGCCTGGCCCGTTTCGGTGGGAGGAGCTTTCTGTCAGGAGTTGCTGGGTGCGGGCTGCATGTGTGCCCTCCAGTGTGGTGAGTGAGAGCATGTGAGTGTGTGTGCATGTCCCACACCAAACCGTAAGAGGCAGCTGGGTCAGGGGGAACCCCACTTCTTCCTTCATGGGATAACCAGTGGAGTGGGAAGAAGGGGGGCTCTGAGTCCCAGAAAGAAGGGAGAAGCCTGCTCCCTACTGTAACACTCCCAGGCCAATCTATACCCGCCCACGCCCTTTCTACTCAACACACTGCTCCTTGTTCCCAGCCAGCCCGGCACACCCGCCATGGACACAGGGCAGCTCTTGCTGGCCCCATTCACATGAAATTCTTCTGTGTGGAGCTCACTCCTCTGCCTCTCCCAGGAGATGAGACAGGACTGGAGGAGAATCTCCCACCCTCTCTTCTTCCCCCTCCCTCAGGAGTGGGATTTAGGCAGGGACCCTAGAGACCTTAGCCCAAACTCTACCCCAATCTATAGACCTTCTAAAATAAATGGTTAAAGTGCTTTGCTCTGCATGAATCCCAGAGAGGGTGGCACCACAGCCTGGGACAGGTGGTCTACCTGCTTCTTCTCCCACTTCAGATACCCTCTGCCAGTGTGCCCTGCACACAGGGTGCCAGCCTAAACACGTGCAATTTAGCCCCCCACCGACCTTGGAACACATATTCTAACTCACCCTTTCCAAACAGCAGGCACTACAGACAGGAAAGCAGATTACATCAATCTTTCTCCTCTCTAGTCCAAGCCTGTGCCCGCCTACCTGAAGAGATAAGCAACACTGGCCATTGGGCCTTGCCTCTATGGGGAATGGAAGGCCTGAAAACACCCACAAATCCAGTGAGCCAGGGTGCTCACACCTGCCAGGCACACCCCTAATGCTTCTTCAATAGCAGCATAATGCTTGCCTGTAGCTGCTAAGCCAGAACTTTGGAGGAGCTAGGGCACTGGTGTCTGCTCCTAGGAATCTGAAAACACTTCTCCATCTATCTCCAGAGTACACAGAGAAGGCTTTCTCAAAGCCTCCTGGGCCCAAGCTTAGCCGTTTAACTACTATCATCTGACTGGTTCTCCCTCTCTGGCCAAGGAAGGATGGTGTAGCTTTCCTTCCCCCAGCCTTGAATGCCTGTACTTAGAACCCACACTCTTTCAGTTTGAGCCCTGCCACGAGGGAGGAGGTAGTAAGGTGACCAGTCTACCTCTAAGTTCAATCTGTGCTGCCTGCCAGGCTTGCCTCTAACCCAGACCACTTGTAGGCTCCAGGGACCACGCTTCACTTAGCCTGTCCTCTCCAGGTCTTAGGACCACAAAGGTTTGCCTGCACCCCAATGACATAAAGACTCTTGATGGGGAAAGCTACAATTACAGGATAGCGCTTGTTGGGAACTGCCTAAGTTGATTCCTGAGGCCCACAGCCTGGGGAGCCGACACAAAATCACGCATAAGTCATCCACCCCAGCCTGTGCTCACTTCCTCTGAGGCCAGAGAAACAGTCTCCCATTTCTGTAACTCTCTTTCCTGGGAGGCCAAGCCCTAGCTGCCTCTGTCTCCCCTCCCAATGAAACAGTTTTGTGCCCATTGGACATGGCAGAGGCCTCACTACAGAGGGAGTGGGTGGGGGGTTTCTCAGTGTGGGAGACACAGTGCAGGAGACTCGAGCAGCAGTGGTGTGAGCATGAAAGCCAAGACAGTGCCGCTACCATAAGTGCTGCCGTGGGGCCTGGGAGGGCTAAAGGACGTCGGTCTCCCTCTCGATCCCCACGTACTTGAGAGCATCAGCTTGGCTGTACCTGTCCCAGAGCAGGGAGGAGGAACCAGGTTACTCTCATGACTTTTGTGATTGATAAGGCGGAGTCCCCTCCCGTTTCACTTCCCCTCCCACTCCTTAACAGCTGTTTACGATGGTCCCACTTCTGAGGCAAGGCACCAGGTATCAGAGCAAGCGACACAGCCTTGTTCACCGGGAGACTCTCTCCATCCCCATTACCCTCCCTGAGCCCCCAAATCTATTCCAACGGCCACTCTTTCCAATTCCTGGGCCACATCCCAAGGACCATTACTGGCACCTCACCTGTAATCAAAGAAGAGCTCTTCGCCAGCTTGAATTGCCCTCTTGGCAAAGATCCCAATCCGATGGTCTCCATTCACCATGACCACTGCAAACAGGATAAACCCGAGGCTAGGTTCCTACCCAACTCCAAGTCAATAACCAGTAGGCTTCTGGGTTGATTTTCTCCAAATTCCCAGTGAAAACATGAATCAAATGGAATTTGAAAGTAGTCAATATGGTAGTTGCCTCTATGCTTTTAGATCTGTTATTATGGCAGAAAAATTATCTTTATTATTATTATTAGTGGGTTTTTTTTTTTTTGAGACAGAGTCTTGCTCTGTTGCCCAGGCTGGAGTGCAGTGGCATGATCTTGGCTCACTGCAACCTCCACCTCCAGGGTTCAAGCGATTCTTGTACCTCAGCCACCTGAGTAGCTGGGACTACAGGTGCATACCATCACACCCAGCTGATTTTTGTATTTTTAGTAGAGATAGGGTTTCACCATGTTGGCTAGGCTGGTCTTGAACTCCTGGCCTCAAGTGATCCACCTGCCTCAGCCTCCCAAAGTGCTGGGATTACAGGCATAAGCCACCACACCCAGCCTATTATTATTTTGTGAGATGGGTCTCACTATGTTGCTTGGGCTGGTTAAATCATGTTTGTGGGAAAGTGTTTATAATGTATTCACTGAAAAAAAGCAGATTGCAAAACTAAGATTGAGAGGGGCCTAAAATGATAACAGATATTAATCATGATTATCTTTGGACAAAAAATAGCTCAGCTAAGGAAAAGGTTCAACAACAGATGGAAATCACAGTAAAGAGGCATCCATCCCCCACCCCACCTCCAGGTCACTGGGACTCACCTTTGGCATAACAGTTGGGATTCACTGAATGATTTGCAAATCGAATTTTGTTTCCTTTCCGAGTAGCATCCACTACAAAATCTGTATAAAGTAAATCAAGGAAAACCATAAGCACGGCAGGCAACTCCACAGCTTCTCAGCCTGAATTTAAAATCAGTTAGATGGTAACAGAAACACTTTAGTCTGATGGGAATGTTGAAGCCCAGTGTGCTAACAGAAGCAGAGGAAAGCATGCAGCCTCAGAATTCAGCCTTGTGTGGGAGCACTCCCTTTGGGTCCCTCTTTGAATTATGGATCTTCTCATCTACTGGGTAGGGAGATTTCTCAGATAGAGGTGCTCAGTGCTCCTATTACAAACAGAACCCAGAGATGGAGGTTCTTCCAAAGCAAGGGCACTATGGCCTGTGGGATCCCCGAGTGTGATCCTGCCCCCTTGCTCTATGCATCTGCTGGAAGATTCAGAGCTGATCTAAACTTGGACTACAGCAAGGGCAATCTGGTAGAAAGATCACCTTGGGGCCGGGTGCGGTGGCTCACTCCTGTAATCCCAGCACTTTGGGAGGCCGAGGCGAGTGGATCACTTGAGGCCAGGAGTTCGATACCAGCCTGGCCAACATGGTGAAACCCAGTCTCTACTAAAAATACAAAAATATTAGCCGGGCATGGTGGCAGGTGCTTGTAGTCCCAGCTACTCGGGAGGCTGAGGCAGGAGAATCTCTTGAACCCGGGAGGCGGAGGGTAGAGGCTGCAGTGAGCCAAGATCGCACCATTGCACTCCAGCCTGTGCAACAGAGCAAGACTCCGTCTCAAAAAAAGAAAAAAAGAAAAAAAAGAACACCTTGGGAGAGACAAAGAGACTTCATACCATTATTGAGGTTGAAGAGGAAGCTAGACATGTATTTGTCATAGACCTTTCCGCGTCGATCAGCCTCATCCTGAGAGATGAGCTAGAGAGATAGACAAATAACAAATAGGAGTATCAGGCTGCCTGCTCAGGGCATGGTACCCTGTCCCCAGAAAGGGCTGGGTGGTGTCTCACATGAATGCTTACTGAGTATCATGATGAGAATCATAAGAGAGCAAGCTCAAGTTATGCTGTTCCAATTCCCACCCAGGCCAACCAGTTTTAAGGCTGAAAAGAGCCCCCCCGATCTCTTGTGTCTGGAGTTGCCAAAGAGTTGAACAGTGGTTTCAGTACTGCAAACAGTTCTGTGGGATCTCCCCAAGAGGCCACGTGAGAACACAGCTGAGTTATTTAGAGATTAATTCAAAGAAGCCTGGCCCACAGAAAATCAGTTTCTCATCAGTCTCCCCCGAGTAAGAATGTGGGCTAAAACTATAGCACTCACCTCACCACAGTATTCAGAAATGAATTCGTTCTTCTGCACAGACTCCTTTATGAAGGTGCCCCATCCGGCCACATCTGAGGGGGCCAGCAGCAGGTGCTGGGGAAGAGGGGGCCAAGTCTCAGACTACAGGGTGTGCACGAGTAGGGGGTGTGTGCTGGATGTGCACATGTGTGGTGGGGGTGGGGTGGAAAGAACCAGCAACTGTTAAGAGGATCCGAAAGCAGAAAAAGGTCTAAGCCATTCTTTTCTGCTTGGGGGAGAAAAGAAAATGGGAGGTGGTGAGGAACGGAAATAGGATCTCTCTTCCTCTATCCATGGAGCCCTCCCGGGCCTTAGTCTATAGGAATTCACTGCGATGTGTGAGGTAAACATAGACATCGCCAAAGGTGCATACAGCTCTCAGCTCCTTTTTGTCTGGCCAGTTCAAGGAACCACTTTTCTTTCTTTTTTTGGAGATGGAATCTCACTGTCCCAGGCTGGAGTACAGTGGTGCGATCTCGGCTTGCTGCAACCTCCACCTCCCAGGTTCAAGCGATTCTCCTACCTCAGCCTTCCGAGTAGCTGGGATTACACGCGTGCACCACCATGCCTGGCTAATTTTTATATTTTTAGTAGAGACAGCATTTCACCATGTTGCCCAGGCTGGTCTCGAACTCTTGACCTCATGATCCGCCGGCCTTGGCCTCCCAAAGTGCTGGGATTACAGGCGTGAGCCACCAAACCTGGCCAGGAACCACTTTTCTAAACCCTACTGGGACTGAAGCCTTTATTAGTTCAGTAAATATGTGTCTTTTAGGATTTATCAAGCACTTTCACATAAAAAGCCTCAAAAGAACCAGTGGAAAGAGAATGCTTGGGACCGTTCCTTCCTTCCCTCTCCATGTTATCTGGTGTGGGGACCTGAGGAAAGGCCTCACCTTCTTGAGGCCACGCTGGATGCTGCAGTTTTTACAGGAAACCACCTTGCAGTCCCAGTGCTCTGAGGCCCCACAGGTGAGACACAGGTCAGGGTCACATTCTCGCACTGCCAGATAGCAAGGACATTGCTTGGTATTGCACTGGGTCTTACAGCGACAGCCAGGGAAACGATTCTGACCTGGGAAGGGAAGACAGGTAAGTCTTAGAAGGGAAATAAGCTAATACTGGGGATTGTGGTTGATTCAAGGGACAGCAAAGAAGTAAATTTTTTGTGTTCAAGGATGTTTGGCAAAATAAGAGGAAGCTCCCTTCCCAATAATCAAATACACAAGTTTTGTCCATAGAAAACTGAGTGCTTCCCAACATTCATGCCTTCGAGTCAAAAAAGCAGGTGTGGTCAGGCATGGTGGCTCATGCCTGTAATCCCAGCATTTTGGGAGGCCAAGGCAGGAGAATCACCTGAGCCCAAGAGTTCAAGACCAGGCTGGGCAACATAGGGAGACCCTGTCTCCACAAAAAATTTAAAAAAAAATAGCCATGTGTGGTGACACCTGCCTGTAGTCCCAGGCTTGATGGATGTGGGGGGATGAATTGCTTGAGCCAAGGAGGTTGAGGCTGCAGTGAGCCATAATTGTGCCACTGCTATCCAGCCTGAGCAACAGAGCTGAGATCCTGTCTCAAAAAAAATAAAAAAAATAAAATAAAAGCAGGTATACTAATAAGAAGTGTCCCCTAGAGATTCCCCAACAATCCTCTCTCTCCCACTGAGGTGGAGAGTACCCCAGAGAGAATGAAATCAGTGCTTTTCACTGGTAAATTGTCACCATCAAAACAAGTATCATTTTGAGAACAGAATGCATCCGTTCTATGCCATCCTTCTCCACCCACTGCCCAACCCAGCGCAACCACTTCTCTGCTGTGGCTAAGATCACTATCTGCTATGGGTTAGGAGGTATTTCCTCCAGCAAAACTGCCTGGGCACCAAGTTCTGCAAGCTGTGGGGACTGCCATCAAACCGCTCAGCTTTGAGTTGGGAAGGGCATGGTGGGATAAGAAGTGAAAGATAAGTACCCAGATGTCTCTGCTGACATCCAGACCCCTGTCTTCTATCTGATATTAAAACTCCAGCTATGAAATGAAAATAGACATACACAGAATCACAAACAAAAAATATCTGAATAAAAAAATTTTTTAAACAGTATTCAGAAAAGGGAAACTGGGGCTATAACTTAAAAAAAAAAAAGAGTCCCACATTTCTTTTCTTTTTGAGACAGAGTCTTGCTCTGTTGCCCAGGCTGGAGTGCAGTGGCACAATCTTGGCTCACTGCAGCCTCTGCCCCCTGGGTTCAAACAATTCTTGTGCCTCAGCCTCCCAAGTAGCTGGGACTACAGGCATGCACCACCATGTCTGGCTAATTTTTGTATTTTTAGTAGAGACGGGGTTTCACCATGTTGGCCAGGCTGGTCTTGACTCCTGACCTCAAGTGATCTGCCCGACTTGGCCTTCCAAGTGCTGGGATTACAGGCATGAGCCACCACGCCTGGCCTAATTTTTTTATTTTTAGTAGAGATTAGGTTTCACCATGTCAGCCAGGCTGGTCTTGAACTCCTGACCTCAAGTGATCCGCCCACCCAAAGTGCTGGGATTACAGGCGTGAGTGACTGTGCCTGCCGCCCCCCACGTTTCTTAATTCTCCCCTAGAAGACAAAGTTGGGAAAGTATCTGATTTCTGTGTAATTGCTGCTTTTAGAATCATGAACCTAAACGTTTTCCAGAAACGACTCTCCCAGATCTCATGCACTTATTTCATTTGTAGAATCCCTAAAACACAGCAAAGAGAATATCAGAAGGCCATAAGCAGTAAAGGGCACAGGAACGGGGCAAGCCTAGGGCACACTGGGGCCGACTATTTTGGTAGACTATATGGAAAACGTAGCACACTTACAGTCTGGGTTGCACTGGCAGAACTTCTCACAGAAATTCTGAGTCATGATGCAGGGGCAGGTGCTGTCACAGGGGCGGTCTGGGTGGTCGCAGGGTTGGTAGTTGTACACTTGTGTGGAAGAGTTATCTAGGAAAGAAAACAGAGGAGGACGCTGCTGTGACCATGCTCTCCAGCTGTCTTCCCTCCCAAGTGTCCAGCTGCCCTGATTTAGAGGAGGCTGGTCCTAACAATCTCCTTGGACACACATTTAGCACCTGAAGTGAGAAGACAGGGATGACCGTTGTTCATAAGCTGCAGTGGGGTGATCTACTTTGTGGAGAGGGTATGGAGATGGTCTGGGACAACAGGGAAGCTATTCTAAACATTAAATGAGGTCTGGAACCTAGCAAATGGCACACTAGAAAAGTCACATACTGGCCAGGCGCAGTGGCTCACGCCTGTAATCCCAGCACTTTGCGAGGCTGAGGCGGGTGGATCATTTGAGATCAGGAGTTCGAGACCAGCCTGGCCAACATGGTGAAACCCCATCTCTACTAAAAATACAAAAATTAGCCAGGCATGGTGGTACATGCCTGTAATCCCAGCTACTCAGGAAGCTGAGGCAGGAGAATTGTTTGAACCTGAGAGGCGGAGGTTGCAGTGAGCCAAGATTGTGCCACTGCACTCCAGCCTGGGTGACAGAGCGAGGCTCCATCTCAAAAAAAAGAAAAATCACAGACCACAAGGCCCTTAATGCTACCTCCTAAGAGGTCTTCTCAGTTGCAGTGAGAAGCTGAGCTGTTCTCAGTTGCTGCAGAGAATTCTGCAATCTGCGGAAGTGGCACAGGGTCAACAAGTGCAGCTGGAGGTGGGGTAGGGTGATGACCACAGAGTGAGGCCTCCAGCTGAACTGCTGAAGAATGCCCTGGTAGAACTTACCTTTCTTCAGCTGAATCTTCCTGCAGTGTGCAGCCCACAATCTGAAAAAGATAGGCAGGATAGGTCTCAGTCACAGCCCTAGGGAGCTCTGCAAATGCAGGTAAATGACAACGTGACTTGCTCTGAGGGACTGTGTTTTATGACTGGGGAGTATGTTCCCAAACCCCTCAACAGGACGACTTTGGTACACAGAAGCTAGAGTACATCCTAAATCCAGCTGGTCTGTGCTACAAGATTTAAACTTAAACACAATCCCTCCCAAACGAGCAAATAACATAAAAGAACACAACACAGAAACAAAAGAAAGCCCAAGCCTATTGGTCTATTATAAAGCAATTGTTTCTCTCCAGATCTCTCCCTTTGTCTTTGTGGAGGTAGAGATATGGGGGACTTTCAAGATGGGGAGGTGGGAAGGCCTTTCAGGAATCTTCTCCGAAAGAACTGAAAGGGAGGAGCCACAGGGATTTCCTTCTGTATCTAGAAGCGGTGTCAGCTCCTTCCTCTAATAGGTGATAGTCACTAGGGAACAGAGCCAGGGTGCAGAATTTTTTTAAAAACTTCCAACCTAAGTAAAGGCTAAGTAAAGGCTATCATGTAACACAGAAAAACAACGCAAACCAAACAAATAAATAAACTCTGGTCAGAGTTGAGAAATGGGTAAGGTGGTAACTAAACCAACAAGGAGAAATGGCTTCGGGGTGGAGCCATAAGGCCAGCTCATGTCCTATTGGCCAGAAGCTTAAATAGAAAAACAGACAGTTATGTCATGGTCCACAGCACTGGGGGACAAGAAGAGGGCTGATCCAAGGCACAGACCCTCGGGGAGCACTCAGGAGGCTGGCTCTCAGTCATGTGATGCCAAGCTGATGGGCTCACACAGCCTGTGCGGTTGCTAAAGAGGGAGGCAGATGGGAACTCCAAGGGGAGGTCAGAGCACAGGGAACAGTCTGGCTGTAAAACAAAACACTTTGTCCAACCCTTGCCTGTGCTTTCTTTTCTTCTTCTGTGAGGGGTTCATGAGCTCATCTGTTGGCAGCTTCAGGATAAGTGATTCTTTGACTGCAAACTGAAAGACCTGGAAGAGAAATCCAACGGGCCTGTCACTCCTCGAGCAAGGGGGTCAGGTAAGTGGCTCAGCTGGGTGCTGGCCTTAGGAGGGTTCTGAGGAACTCAGGCAGCTGACCAAACCTGTCATCAGTCAGGGAGAGACAGAGTGCCATTGGGACATTGGGTTACTGGCCATGAAGTTCATTCCTAATTATTTATCCTGACTCGGGAAAGGAGAAATACTGAGCACAGTAATACCACCCCTGGTCAGAAGCTGTCACCTACTACTCTTTCTACCAAGCCACGGGTAGAAGAGTGGGCTGACTGTGACCAACAGTATCTTCTTCTTTTTAGGAACGGCAACTCTGTGCCTTGTGTAACTGAGTGTAAGGCAGGACAGGACAGGACAGGAATGGTTTCAGTGGGCTAAATATTAGCTCCCTCTGTCAGTATAAAGATACCAGAGCCTTGGCCATTTCAATAGGATCTGTTTTTCTCTTAAAGCACTGGTTTTTAGTTTTTCCTTTTCTTTATTGGGGCTATTGGCCCTTTGGGGGGTATCTTTGAAAACTGTAAATATTCTCAGGAAAATACAGACAAGAACATTCTTGCATACAAATCCGTTGAGAACCTGTGACTCAGGGAAATAGGTATGAGCTCCAAAATGAAAGCAAAGGGCACTTCAGCTCATGGTTCTTTTTTTTTTTTAGAGAGAGGGTCTCATGCTCTTGGCCAGGCTGGAGTGCAGTGGTGCCATCACAGCTCACTGTAGTATAGAACTCCTGGGCTCAAGCCATCTTCCCACCTCAGCCTCCTGAGTACTAGGACTACAGGAGCATGGCTTTTTTTTTTTTTTTTTGTAGAAATGGGGTCTCACTTTGTTGCCCACACTGGTCCTGAAATCCTGGCTTCAAGCAATCCTCCCACCATGGCTTCCCAAAGCACTGGAATTCTAGGTGTGAGCCACCTCGCCCAGTCCATGGTTCTATTAATTGTTCTCAGTACAGGAAGCATGAAGAAGAGGCCACAGAGTCTCCTCCAGAAGCTAGGAAGCCAAAGCATTGGGGTTCCTTTCCTGTTGGACATACTGGCCCTGACACCTGCCTCCCTGTCCCTGTTCTTCAGTCTGTCTTCTCATTGTGGTCTTTTCCTGTCTCCGGAGCATCAGTGGCTGCTGTCAACTGTGTTTCTTGTGATGGTATGAGTGAGAAGGGTGAGGTCCAGGCTCAGCTATTGGGGGTGATAATTAGAAAATCTAGTGATGGCCAAAATCTAGTGGTGGCTCATGCCTGTAATTCCAGCACTTTGGAAGGCTGAGGCAGGTGGATGGCTTGAGCCTGAATTCAAGATCAGCCTGGGCAACATGGTGAAACCCCATCTCTACAAAAAATTTAAGAATTAGCTGGGCTTGGGAGGCCGAGGTGGGCCAATCACTTGAAGTCAGGAGTTTGGGACCAGCCTGGCCAACATGGTGAAACCCCATCTCTACTAAAAAAAAGATACAAAAATGGCCAGGCACATTGGCTCATGCCTATAATAACACCATTTTGGGAGGCCGAGGCGGGTGGATCACCTGAGGTCAGGAGTTTGAGACCAGCCTGGCCAACATGGTGAAACCCTGTCTCTACTAAAAATACAAAATTAGCCAGGTGTGGTGGTGCATGCCTGTCATCCCAGCTATTTGGGAGGCTGTGGCAGGAGAATCACTTGAACCTGGGAGGCGGAGGCTGCAGTGAGCTGAGATAGTGCCACTGCACTCCAGCCTGGGCAACAGACCGAGACTCCGTCTCAAAAAAACAAAACAAAAAAAATTAGCTGGGTGTGGTGCTGGGCACCTGTAATCCCAGCTACTTGGGAGGATGAGGCAGAAGAATCACTTGAACTTGGGAGGCGGAGGTTGCACTGAGCCAAGATTATGCCACTGCACTCCAGCCTGGGCAACAGAGCGAGATTCTGTCTCAAAAAAAAACAAAAACAAAAACAAAAAAAATTAGCTGGGCATAGTGGCCTGCACCTGTAGTCCCTGCTACTTGGTTGGCTGAGGGGAGAGGACTGCTTGAGCCCAGAAGGCAGAGGTTGCAGTGAGCTATCATCATGCCACTGCACTCCAGCCTGGGCAACACAGTGAAACCCTGTCTCAAAGACAAAATAAAGATAATCTAGTGATAGAAAATGTGGAGAATAAAATGACTGAGGAGGCTGGCGGAGTGGTGGAGGGAGCAGCAGCTGCAGCAGCAGCAGCAGTGTGCTTGCTAACAAGAGCCACAGAAAGACCTGGGAGTCCCTTCTGGGAAAGGGGTACACATTTAGAAAGGAGGCCAGAGCCAAAAAAAGGAAGCGAAAGAGTGTAGGACCCAGAAGCATTAAATAGAGGCCAGACAGAAATGAGCATTCAGCAAGGAGGAGGCAGGTCCCCAAGCATCATTAGGCCTGGCACTTGCAGAAGGGCCATGTTTGGGAAACTCACAGAAGCACAGGCTCATCAGGGACTGAACTTAAGACAACTTCTCTCCAGACCCAGACACACAGCCTGATAAGATGGCAAAGGCCTGGACAAAGCAACGTGTGAAAAGAGGGGCCCATTTGTTCTGCTGCTTCCAGATGGTACCTGCTTGCACGTCTTGGTCCCCAGAAGCCTGGCTATTGAACAGAAGTTGTTGAAGTAGGTGCCATGGAAGACTCGAAAAAGAGATTCTTCAGCCCCAGTCCATTCCACAGGCTCTGAGGGTGCTTCCACTACGCAGAGCTGAGGTGGGGCTGGACTAGCCTTCTGTTTTGTGGGAGTCTGACAGCGAGAGTTAGCCTCTGAGAAGGGAAGAAATAACAGAATCAGAAGAAGGTAGAATGCAGTTGTCATCAGTAGTTTGTCACAAACTCAGAAGTACTTCATTCTACTTTAAAAGGTAGAATAGTTAGGAATGAAAATATTCCCTATCTTTAGGCCAGGCATGGTGGCTCACACCTGTAATGCCTGCACTTTGGGAGGCCGAGGTGGGTGGATTGCTTGAGCTCAGGAGTTCAAGACCAGCCTGGGCAACATGGCGAAACCTTGTCTCTACTAAAAATACAAAAATTAGCCAGGCAGGGTGGCTCACGCCTGTAATCCCAGCACTTTAGGAGGCCGAGGCAGGCGGATCACCTGAGGTCAGGAGTTCAAGACCAGCCTGGCCAACATGGCGAAACCCCATCTCTACTAAAAATATAAAAATTAGCTGGGCGTGGTGGCAGGCGCCTGTAATTCCAGCTACTTGGGAGGCTGAGGCAGGAGAATCGCTTGAACCTGGGAGGTGGAGGTTGCAGTGAGCCAAGATAGCACCACTGCATTCCAGCCTAGGCAACAGAGCGAGCGACTGTCTCAAAAAAAAAAAAAAAAAAGAAAAGAAAAGAAAAGAAAAGAAAAGAAAATATTCCCTATCTTTACTGTTTACAAAACTTGTAGAAATAATTTATAATTTTTAAGAGGTAGTAAAGTTAAGTGTCAGGCAGTGATCCTGGGTTTACCAGAGTCCTTGCATGGAAAGAAAAAGTCTTCATTTTCTGTTCATTGTACCTGAAGAACTGGAGGCCCAGTCATTGCCTGTGTCCCTGTCACTGTCTCCTTCTTTAGTCTCAGCCACAGCAGAGGCTGAGGCATTGGAGCAGGAAGCACTGACCATGTGGTGCCTTCTCCGGCGACGACCAGAGCACTTGGAGCGGGGGTTGTGGAGCATGGCATACTCCTTTGCTCCTTCCTGCAGTGGACACATTCCAGACAGGAAATAGGAACAGGCCTGTCACCATATTGATCTCATCATCACAAACCTTCATCTTTACAACATCTGTGCTTAAATACAATAATAGTGTCTTTTCTTTTTCTCTGTACCATATAGTAAGTATGATCATATAACAGTGAGAGAGCTGCTTAACAAAACTTACAAACATACTTTTTCACAAAAGAGTTGTCCTATAATTTTTTCTTTTTTTTTGAGACAGGGTCTCTCTCTGTTGCCCAGGATGGAGTGCAGTGGCCTGTTCATGGCTCACTGCAGCCTCGAATTCCTGGGCTCAAGTGATTCTCTTGCCTCAGCCTCCCAAGTAGCTAGGACCACACGCACATGCCACCATGCCCAGCTAATGTCCTATAATCTTAAAACAGATATAATCTATGCATCTGTGTCTTCAATTTTCCAGTGAGTTGTATCTAAAATTAACTTGCGTGTTAGTTGTTTGGAATTTGAGAACACATTCTCCTACGGATGAAGAAATGAGATTCAGAGAGGAGAAGAAACTAGCTTGAGAGTATGCAGCTAATAGTTCCAGAGGGGTATAGGAATCAGGGCTCCTTGTCTCCCTAGGCCACTATTCTTTCCATTCTACCACACTTTCTCTGTTTCCTTAATAAAATGTGTAATGCTTAATCTGTACAATCTTACTACTTAATTTTGAAACTTCCTCCCAAATCTGTGTATGAAACTCAGAAGAATATTGTTTCATTATTTTACAGCTATCACCCCCTTTTTTAAAAAATGAAATAATTATCACTCACCTAGATCATCAATATTTTCTCATCAGACTTGGTTTTCAAAGACTTCCTAGCTGTTTCTGAAAACTAAATCTATTTCTACAAAATAAAGGTTTATCTTCCAGTGACATTGTATAGAGGCACTCAGAATGGTCCAGCATTTGAGATAAATGTAGGCTTTCCTACAATATAGCCTTTAACAAAACTAGGCTGTCCTGAGCCCCTGGTAATAGAATTGGTTACCTTTATACCAAGAGGGTTGGGAAAGCACTGAAATCTGCATGTGGCGTGTGCCCAGCAGACTTCGGGGGGTTTGTGCTATGAGACCTAAAGTTCCTATGAGATTGTCCAAAACAAAAAAGCATGTCAGCAGGGTCTGTGGTGGATCCGTGTGTGCTGAATGTATTGGTGCAGGAGCAAGTGTGCTTTCCTTAGGAGCAGAAAATTGTTGTGAAAGTGTTGAAGGCACAAGCAGAGTCAGAAAGCTCAATTTAAAAATGAAGTTTTGAATAATAAAAATGAAAAAAAATAAAGGTTAACCATCATTAAGGATATTTGGAATTTGGAATAATATACAGTAAGGCCTAAAGGAAATTCCAAAAGAGAAGTTTCGAAATTCATTGAACCTGATATTATGTGCCTATGCTGTGTGTGAAGTATACAGTATCACTTATACTATTTTAAACATTTATATATTTTTATATATAATTTATATATATTATATATTATACATATTATATAAATATATACTATAAAATTATATATAATTTATATAAATATAAAAAATATATATTATATTTATAGATAATATATAATTATATATAAAATACATAATTCATATAAATATAAAATATATAAAAATATATACAATTTATAGAAATATAAAATATATAAAAATATATAATTTATATAAATATAAATATATAAAATATATAATTTATATAAATATAAATATATAAAATATATATAATTTATATAAATATAAATATAAAAATATATATAATTTATATAAATATAAATATATAAATATATAAAATATATAATTTATATAAATATAAATATATAAAAGATATATAATTTATATAAATATATAAAAAATATATAATTTATATAAATATAAATATATAAATATATAATTTATATAGATATAAAATATATAATATATAATATATTACATGTATTTTTATATAATATATATTATATGTATTTATATATATATATATTTTTTGAGACAGGGTCTTGCTCTGTCACTGAGGTGAGTACAGTAGCATGATCTCAGCTCACTGCAGCCATGACCTTCTAGGCTCAAGTGATCCTCCCACATCAGCCTCCCAAGTCCAGCCCAGCTAATTTTTGTATTTTTTATAGACACGGGGTTTTGCCATGTTGCCCAGGCTGGTCTCGAACTTCTGGGCTCAAGCTATCCACCTGCTTCAGCCCCCCAAATTGCTGGGATTACAGGCGTGAGCCACCATTTTAATATAATGGCCAAACATTTTAACATAAATAAAATCAAGTTTCCAGACCTAATTTCTGGGTTATAAGAAAGAGGAGACAGAAAACAAAGAAATAACACTGTGAAAAAACAACAGATGAATCCAGGATGTGGGTCATCCTACAAAGACAACCAGCCTGGAACTTTTAAAAAGATTTTAAAAGTGATAGAATTATTTGAGATTAAAAATGAGTAAAAAGACATAACAAGGCAGGGTGCCTTATTACGCCTGTTAATCCCAGCACTTTGGGAGGCCAGGCAGGCTGATCACGTGAGGCTGGGAGTTCAAGACCAGCCTGATCAACACAGAGAAACCCTGTCTCTACTAAAAACACAAAAATTAGCTGGGCATGGTGGCGCATGCCTGTAATCCCAGCTACTTGGGAGGCTGAGGCAGGAGAATCGTTTGAACCCGGGAGGCGGAGGTTGCGGTGAGCCGAGATTGCACCATTGCACTCCAGCCTGGGCAACAACAGCGAAACTCCATCTCAAAAAAAAAAAAAAAAAGAGACATAATAACCAAATATGATGCCTGACTGGATGATCCTGGTTTGGAAACAAAACAAAACAAAACAAAACACAAAAATACCTATTCTTGGTACAGCTGAAAAAAAAATTAAATATATTAATAGAATGGGTAATAGAGGATATTATACAATTTTTGTTAATTGTCCTAGGTGCAATAATGTGGTTATGTAAGAGAATGTCTTTATGCTGAAACATTTACCAAATGAGCATCACAATGTCTGCAACTTATTGTCAAATGGTTCAGCAAAAGATATACATACACAAATATATGGAGAAAGGATATACAGAAAAAAATGTTATCAAATCAAGAAGAAGGTATCTTTCAACTCTGCATGATTGAAAATGTTCTTAATAAACAGTTGGGGGAAAATAGTCCAGCATTATATTTAATATGCACTCAAACCTAAAACACAATAAAAGAAAAATTGTGCGTACATATCTCTGTAAGTTAAACATGCACACATTTCAGGCATTGGCAGCATCTTTGTAATACATGTACAGGGTATCAAGGTGACTACTGTGAGAAGGGCAATGCCCTTTTGACTTATATAAATGCTGGTATGTTGACATAACATGGTATATATATATATTTTTAAGCATGAAGTAATTTCATTTTATTATTATTATTATTTTTTTTTTTTGGAGACAGAGTCTTTCTCTGTCCCCCAGGCTGGAGTGCAGTGGCGCGATCTTGGCTCACCGCAACCTCCACCTCCTGGGTTCATGCCATTCTCCTGCCTCAGCCTCCCCAGTAGCTGGGACTACAGGCGCCCGCCAACATGCCCGGCTAATTTTTTTTTGTATTTTTAGTAGAGACGGGGTTTCACCGTGTTAGCCAGGATGGTCTCGATCTCCTGACCTCGTGATCCGCCCGCCTCGGCCTCCCAAAGTGCTGGGATTACAGGCTTGAGCCACCGCGCCCGGCCGTATTATATTTTTTTTGAGATGGAATCTCACTATCTCACCCAGGCTGGAGTACAGTGGCGTGATCTCGGCCCACTGCAGCCTCCACCTCCTGGGTTCAAGCAATTCTCCTGTCTCAGCCTCCTGAGTAGCTGGGACTACAGGCATGAGCCACCACACCTGGCTAATTTTGTATTTTTAGTAGAGACAGCGTTTCACCATGTTGACCAGGCTGGTCTCAAACTCCTGAACTCAGGTGATCCACCTTCCTCAGCCTCCCAAAGTGCTGGGATTATAGGCGTGCACTACCATGCCTGGCTGAAAAACATGGAGTAATTTTAAAAGCATGATCTGTGGAGTCAGAACCTGACTTGAATTTCATCACTGCCATACCACTGACTTATCAACAAACTTTAGGCAAAATATATAACTTCTGTAATCCAGTTTCCTCTACCTCATGACACTGTTATAGGATGAAAATAAGACAAGGTATGTTAAAGGTCTACTACGATACTTGGCACATAGGAAGGAGTCAATACACATTAGGAAAAAATAAACCCAATAACGTCTATTCTTTTGCTTTTACAGTATGGCCCATTTTCCACACGTGTGCCCAACAGCATTCTCTACCATCTTTCCATCTATTATCCCACTAAAGATGGTTCCAAAAGCACTTGGCTGGTTGTATAATATAATTTTAATAGGTGGCAGAAATTTTATAAAGGTATTTTATTCATCGCCTAGGCTCATCCTATTGTGTAAAAAGCCAAACTGTGTCTTTGGCAAGTTCAGTTGATCTATTTCCTTCTAGCTCTCAGTATATGGCCTCCCCACAGGTATGCCAGACCATTTATGCTGCTTTTTAAGGTCTGTCCATCAGGGAACAGTCCATCTGGTTGATCACAACAAGACATTAGCATCATCACGTGCTATTCATCTCATAGTTATATGCATTTATAAGAAGATAGCAAAGAAACTAGAGTGCATACCCACACCCCCAGCACACAGTTTGCTCCGATTCTAACAATACAGTTTTAGGCTCTGAAATCTAAGCAGATGATATTTAGAGCAGGCAAGCCTTTAATGATCTTTGAATCTGCACTCCATCAGACTAACTTTATAGTCCTACCAGGTCTGGGGAGTTCCTTAAGAGCGGTCCCACAGTAACTGGGGAGCTTCTTAAGAGCAAAAGCCATGTCTTATTTGTGCTATATGACCCCCAGAGTGCTGTGTACTGGCTCACGTGGCTTGTGTTCCCAGAGGCAGAGAGCCTGAGGACCATTTCCTGCTCAATCTTCAATGAAGTTAATAATGCCAGAACAGCTTAAGAACATACCAGCAAAAGGAAGCAGTCTGTGCCACATGGTTCTGGTTCAATCTTGATTTCTTTATTCTTGCGTTTATATACATTAGGAGTGGCATGAAAAGCTGGAAAACAAAAACTGTCTTGTTGCCAGTGGTCTATCCACTTGACAAGATGGGAAGAAACAAAAGTGAATTAGAGAGCTATTGTAGGAGTTAGAATTCGATATAAATGGCTACCATCAGGGTGCACAAAATTCAGTCATTTCTGACATCAACACAATGCTTTCAAAGCTAAGAGGTACTGAGGGACAGATAAGTTGGTAGTTAGTCTGTCCCTATCATGCAAAGCATGTTGCACTATAATTGAACAAGGGAATATAGAACTGGCCCTTTGTAAAACGTTAGAACAGAAGCCAGGAACTCTATACGAGAAACCAGAACAAAGAGAAGGAAATGGTGGCTGGGGATGGAAGAGAGGAGAGCATTTCAAACAGAGTAGCCCCACTCACGGTGAAGGAAGCAGTCGTATTTAAAGCAGCGCCGGCAAAAAAGTGTGTGGAAGGAGTGCAGAGATTGCTCCCGCTGCACAGACTTGGCATTGGGGCCATCGATGTTGGGTGTGCACTGAGGGGGAAGTGCATTGGGGTCTGACATCTCTGTTAGCTCTCGATACCTATTTAAGAAAAGAGAGATAAGAGTTCCTCTGAGGAACTGCCTCCACTGAGGAAATACAGATTGGGTACTGACAGTAGACCACCTACGGTCTGCCAAGGGAGGATGGGTGTTTTTTATAGGTCTGGTTGATAAGAGAATGGTAGATAACTAAAGTGGGTCCACCACTGTAATTATGCTGGGTTGGGCAAATGTTGGAAAGTAAGGGGAGGGAAGGATTTGATAAAATGGTGCTGGAGTAACTCTCCAGAAAAATGGCAGGGTAAAAGTTCTCTGCCCAAACTCACTCAAAAGCCAGTATACGATGACCCTTAATATAGCAAAGGGGGCATTTAGAGGTAATTGAGTAAGCAAGAAATAATCAAATTGTGGGCAAATCATGATGCCCTTACCATAAACAAAGCTTTTTACTAACCAAAAATTAGGAGGGAATAAAGGTTTTGTCTGAGCACTCTGTATATGGCCTAAGTGGGACAGCTTTCCCTACCTCTCCTTCATGTCATCTGGGACACCATTCTCAGGGAACATTGAGGCAATTGCACTGAAGATCATGTCATTTGGGAACTGTTTCTTGGAACTCTTTTTGTTGCCTGAATTGGAAATGACAAAAAGCTCCTGAGTGCGATTATCAGAACACGCAAACAAATCTGTGTGATCTTTTTTCCTTTTGTCATAGCATTTTGATTAGAGCTGCTTTGTTAACCTAACCACTGATTGTTTGGAGATATATAAACATCAGTGCTATCTGGACTTATCTGATATATGCTACCAGTAAATAAGGAAGTTAGAGTAGTCTACATATTAACAACAAAATCCACAGTCCCAATTAGAATCTGGATGTGAGGTGGCTCACGCCTGTAATCCCAGTCAGTACTTTGAGAGGCCGAGGGGGGCAGATCACTTGAGGCCAGGAGTTTGCGACCAGCCTGGCCAACATGGTAAAACCCCAACTCTACTAAAAATACAAAACTTAGCTGGGCATGGTGGCACATGCCTGCAGTCCCAGCTACTTAGAAGGCTGACACACAAGAATCACTTGAACCAGGGAGGTGGAGGTTGCAGTGAGCCGAGATTGTCCCACTGCACTCCACCTTGGGTAACAGAGCAAGACTGTGTCTCAAAACAATAATAAATAATAGATTTTAAAAATAAAAATAAGAATTTGGAGGTGAAAAGAGTATTCATAGAGAGACCTGAACATAGAAGAATCCTATCATAACTACACTGATACCATAATTATGATACAATAAAAGAGAATACACTATGTCCCTGGACATATAGTATAATTAAAAAATGTACAGTATAATTAAACTATTAAATTTTAAATTAAACATTAGTGACATGGAAAAGTACTCATAAGATTAAATAAAAAGGGATATAAAATTTGCTATATACATATATATAAATTGGCATGATCCCAATTTCACATAACACATATAATTAGAAATGAATAGCAATGATTATTCTATCAGTTCTTCTACTTTCTTCTTCACCCAAGTCACAGCTATCTGAAGCTATCAGTTAATGATCATGTTCTCCTTTTAAGTGAACCAACAAGAAGCACCAACAGCCTTTAATAGGCAACAAACCTTTCCAGTTCTTCCTTCTTTCCTATCCCTGTCACTTTAAAAAAGGAAGAAGGGAGCCAGTGCCATGTACCTTCAATAGCATGTCGCTTTCTCTTTCTTGTTACTGGCAGATCTTCTTTGCTGTCATCCTGCTTTCCATCTGAGGTGTCATTGTGCCCTTCCTCCTCCTCATCTGAGTACTGATTCAGGGCATCGACCAACTCCAGAAAAACAGCATCACTAATCAGGACGGATCCAGGGATCATCTCTGAAACACCAGGATTCGAAGGATGAGCAGTGGTCACTTCACATTCCATTAGTCCTCCTAGGCAGGTTTTCTTGTACTCACTTTAGAGGCCCAGGTAAGTCACATGTGTACATTTTTACATGGGAGATCAGGAAATTACAATCATTTGATTGGCTCCTACACATGCAGTGGGCAGCTGGCTAGAGTAGGAATACAGCTATAGGCTTTATTTATTTTTATTATTTTTTTCAGACGGAGTTTCGCTCTTATTGCCCAGGCTGGAGTGCAATGGTGCGATCTTGGCTCACCGCAACCTCCACCTCCCGGGTTCAAGTGATTCTCCTGCCTCAGCCTCCCGAGTAGCTGGGATTACAGGCATGTGCCACCACCCTGGCTAATTTTGTATTTTAGTAGAGACTGGGTTTCTCCACGTCAGGCTGGTCGTGAACTCCAGACCTCAGGTGATCCACCTGCCTCGGCCTCCCAAAATGCTGGGATTACAGGCGTGACGCACCGTGCCCAGCCATAGGCTTTATTCTTACTGAAGAACTTTACTTCCTCAGTCATAAGTCAACTCTGAATTTCTGGTTCAAAATCTCACGAAAGTGTTCAAACAATCTCCAAGTAGGGCAGAGAAAAATAATAAAATGAAAATTCTCTTGGCTTTGCTGCTAATGGGTCGGTAATGACGTCTCTAAATCAAAAGACAGCAATTTTTCCTAAAATTGTACTTTATGGAGATGTACTATAATTTAGGAGGTCTTTGAACACTAGGAGGCACTGTGGACAAATAATGTAGTTCAACAGCATCATAACAGTGCCCACAATTGTCAAAAGAGCAGGTGGGGCTGTTGGTTTACGAATTGATGGGGAGCCTCTCCTCTTTCCATTTCTTACACATGGACAGATTTTTCTAGAATTATGACTAAACCCAAACAGTTGGCTTTTAGGAAATTCAGATTATTAAAACCAACTTCTGGGAGATCCAGGGGATGCCTGGATCAAAGAAGTATGACAGAGAGCCTCATTGCCATTCTCAGAGAAAGAGAAATAAAGAACAAAATGGTCTTGGATGTCCTTATGGAAAACTCCTAAGCCCTAAGATTAAACTTATTTGTACAATAAACTTTCTCTCCAGCCATTGATTACTACATAATCCTTTTATGTCCCAACTCCTTTTAAAATTTAACTAGGGTACTTTAAATAATTTTTATTTCTGCTTCTGCTGCTTGAATCAGAAATAACTAGGGTAATAAAAAAAAAGAAAGAAAGAAAAAAGAAATAACTAGGGTATTTTGGGCCAGGCATGTTGGCTCACTCTTGTAATCTCAGAGCTTTGGGAGGCCAACATGGGAGGACTGCTTGAGGCCAGGAGTTTAAGACCAGCCTGGGCAACATGGTGAGACTCTATCTCTAAAAAAATTTTAAAAATAAGCCAGGGCCAGGCACAGTGGCTCATGCCTGTAATCCCAGCACTTTGGGAGGCTGAGGCGGGAGGATCACAAGGTCAGGAGATCGAGACCATCCTGGCTCACATGGTGAAACCCCATCTCTACTAAAAATACAAAAAATTAGCCGGGTGTGGTAGGCACCTGTAGTCCCAGCTACCTCGGGAGGCTGAGGCAGAAGAATGGCATGAACCTGGGAGGCAGGGCTTACAGTGAGCCGAGATTGTGCCACTGCACTCCAGCCTGGGTGACACAGCAGACTCTGTCTCAAAAAAAGAAAAAAAAAAAAAAAAAAAAAAGCCAGGTGTGGTGGAGTGCACCTGTAGTCCCAGCCCCCCAGGAGGCTAAAGCAGGAAAATCACTTAAGCCCAGGAGGTTGAGGTTACAATAAGCTATGATTGTGCCACTGCATTCCAGCCTGGGTGACTGAGTCCCTGTCTCTAAAAAAAAAATAAAAATAAAAAAATTGGGCTAGGCATGGTGGCTCACACCTGTAATCCCAGCACTTTAGGAGGCTGAGGTGGGTGGATCACCTGAGGTCAGGAATTCGAGACCAGCCTGACCAACATGATGAAACCCCATCTCTACTAAAAATACAAAAATTAGATGGGCTTGGTGGCAGACACCTGTAGTCCCAGCTACTTGGGAGGCTGAGGCAGAAGAAGAATCGCTTGAACCCAGGAGGCAGAGATTGCAGTGAGCCTAGATTACACCACTGCACTCCAGCCTGGGCAACTAAGGTAAAACTCCGTCTCAAAAAAAAAAAAAAAAATTAACTCCCAGCCATGTGATGACATTGAAATATTCTGCAGTATGTACCCCATGGGGCAGAAGATAAAAGCAAGATGGCAAGATGATGAGGTACCAAAGAAGAGGCCTGATTCTAACAAAATTTTCTCCAAAGAGTTCAGTACCACTACCTTCTTCACCATGGACTTTCCCATCATAGTTATTGATCAGCTCCTCAATAAAAGTCTCATCTTCTTCTTTCACTTCATCTCCCATGTAGGGAATATTGCACAAAACCGTCTCATCTTCTACCTGAAATCAAACCAGATGTGATTTATTCCATGAAGCCATTATGCATCTCCTCTTTCCTACTTAGTGGAATCTTTACTGAGCTTTGTTTGCTGCTTGAGTCTCCTGAAAATGCCTTTGTCCCAGAGTTTCCTGCATTTTAAACACTGGCCATCTTGTTTTGCCAAAAAAACCTCAAATGGGGCCAAGTGTGGTGGCTCACGCCTGTAATCCCAGCACTTTGGGAGGCCGAGGCAGGCGGATCATGAGGTCAGGAGATCGAGACCATCCTGGCCAACATGGTGAAACCCCATCTCTACTAAAATACAAAAAATTAGCTGGGCGTGGTGGCGCGTGCCTGTAGTCCCAGCTACTAGGGAGGCTGAGGCAGGAGAATCGCTTGAACCTGGGAGGCAGAGGTTGCAGTAAGCTGAGATCGCCCCACTGTACTCCAGCCTGGCGACAGACTGAGACTGTGTCTCAAAAAAAAAAAAAAAGTTTCTAACTGTTTTCATAAGTAGAGAGACAGATGGATAAATAAAAATGAAGGCTTCTAAAATTATGATCTGTAATTTAACTACAAAATAAAGTGGGCAACCATAGGACATGGGTATTCTATAAAATGGACTAAGATTCTCCAATAATTAAAAAAAAATTATGATTACAACTCATGCCAGTCATATTCAATGGGAACCTGAAATCAACTGCAGCCTAGGCTATGGATATTTTCTGGGAATAAACAATAGTAAATAACTTTGGGGGAGTGGGGTGCTCAGCAGAGAATACAGTCATTCTAAAATCCCCAAGTAGCAAGTAAAATTATTCTGAAGTTTTATTCTAAGAGATGATTCCCTTTTATAAACTTTGACCTCATTCCAACCAGTAGTACGGCTATCTGTCACCAGGCAGATGATAAGCAATGGCAGTATTTAGAGAGGAATGATTATCAAAACCACAAATAATCCTAGTAGGAGTCAGCACAAAGGTCCAGATGAAAGGACTGTGTGCACGTCTGTTGTCTCAGTTGTTTTTGTAGCATCTTGCACTTAGAGAATTCAGAAAGGATTACTCCATCAACAGGGAGCAGACAACCTGCTCAAGCCTCAAGAGTCTGATTTAGACTGCATTTAATTGTACATAATATTGGGCCAAGGTACTAAGAGAAAATTGAAGTCTTGCCCAATATTATTCATTTAAAAAAGAACCAGCATCAATTCCAAAGCACACATCAGAGAGCATAAAATCTGACAAGTCAGAACAACTTGCAATATATATTGTTTAGAGTAAATAAATTACAACCTTGTTCTGCCCGGCATGTCCTAGCTTTGTTAAGTACTGGACAATCTTTACCCTAAGAGGAGCTCCGGCATATCAACATAACACAATCATACAGTTTAAATAACCACCACAGTGCTTTCAATACATACCATAAAGTTCTGTTGGAGAGGGGACCAGGAATACATGATGGGAACCAATGCAACTGTGTTCAGTGACCTCATTAACATATGTTGGCTTGCAAATCCCGGGAAAATGCTCTCTATGGTACACTGAAATATAAGCAATGACATGGAGAGGGAAAGACGGGCATATAACCCAAGAAAGAAAAGTAATTTCCTTCCAAAATTGGCCGGGCATAGTGGCTTATGCCAGTAATCCCAGCACTTTGGGAGGCCAAGACAGGCAGATCACTTGAAGTCAGTTCGAGACCAGCCAGGCCAACATGGTGAAACCTCATCTCTACAAAAACATAATACAAAAATTAGCTGAGCATGGTGGTACACACATGTAATCCCAGCTACTTGGGAGACTGAGACATGAGAATCACTTGAACCTGGGAGGCGGAGGTTGAGTGAGCCACTGCACCCCAGCCTGGGTGACAGAGCGAGACTCTGTCTCAAGAAAAAAAAAAAAAAGAAAAAAAAATGATCTTAGTAGCCTCTAGTTCTTACAAGCTAATAAATTAAATTTTTAAAATTCAGATGGCATTTAAAATTATAAAAAATTTGGCCAGGCGTGGTGGCTCACGCCTGTAATCCCAGCACTTTGGGAGACCGAGGCGGGTGGATCACGAGGTCAGGAGATCAAGACTATCCTGGCCAACATGGTGAAACCCAGTCCCTACCAAAAATATAAAAATTAGCTGGGCGTGGTGGCACATGCCTGTAGTCCCAGCTACTCGGGAGGCTGAGGCAGGAGAATCGCTTGAACCTGGGAGGTGGAGGTTGCAGTGAGCCAAGATCACGACACTGCACTCCAGTCTGGCGACATAGCGATACTCCGTCTCAAACAAAAACAAAAACAAAATTTTAAAAACAAATTAATAAATTGAGAGTTTTGTAACATCATCTCTTAAAAGGAATCCCTAGACTGCAAACTTGTGGAAAGTAAGAAACTCTTTTTTTTTTTTTTTTTTCTTGAGACGGAGTCTCGCTCTGTCGCCCAGGCTGGAGTGCAGTGGCGCAATCTCGGCTCACTGCAAGCTCCGCCTCCCGGGTTCACGCCATTCTCCTGCCTCAGCCTCTCCGAGTAGCTGGGACTACAGGCGCCTGCCACCACGCCCGGCTAATTTTTTGTATTTTTAGTAGAGACGGGGTTTCACCGTGGTCTCGATCTCCTGACCTCATGATCCGCCCGCCTCGGCCTCCCAAAGTGCTGGGATTACAAGCGTGAGCCACCGCGCCCGGCCTCTTTTTTTTTTTTTTTTTGAGACAGGATCTCACTCTGTTGCCCAGGCTGAGTGCAGTTGTATAATCACAGCTCACTGCAGCCTCTGCCTCCCAGACTAAAGCCATCCTCCAACCTCAGCCTCCCGAGCAGCTGAGATTACAGGCATGTGCTACTGCATCCAGTTAACCAGCTAATTTTTCTTTTTTTTTTTTTTTGTAGAGACAGGGTCTCACTATATTGCCCACGCTGGTCTCCAACTCCTGGACTCAAGCAATCATCCTGCCTTAGCCTCCCAAAGTGCTGGGATTACATGTGTGAGCCACTACGCCCGGCCAAAAGCAGGGACTCTTATTCACCTTTGTGTCCTCTACAGAGTTCAGCACAGTACTTCCCATACTCAACTGATGTTTACTTCAGCTCAAACTGTTGGTCTACTTAGGTTATACACAACAGTAAAGAGCCTCTGAAAGTCCTAAAAGATGAGGAAGTTTTCTGAAGACTTAAACTTTAAGAGAGTGGACATCAACTTAGCTGCATAGGTGATAGGGATAGTACATGGAGAAGAAAAGTGGTATAGAAATTATAGTAACGTTCTGCTTCAGGAAAGATATTTGCTCTCAATACACTATCTGCTTTTTGTTTTTTGTTTTGAGACAGGGTCTCACTCTGTCGCCCAGGCTGGAGTGCAGTTGCACGATCTTGGCTCATTGCAACCTCTGCCTCCCAGGTTCAAGCAATTCTCCTGCCTCAGCCTCACGAGTAGCTGGGATTATAGGTGCATGCCACCACGCTCGGCTAATTTTTGTATTTTTAGTAGAGACAGGGTTTCACCATGTTGGCCAGGCTGGTCTCGAACTCCTGACCTCAGGCGATCCACCTGTCACAGCCTCTAAAAGTGCTGGGATTACAGGTGTGAGCCACTGAGCCCAGCTTCTGCTTTTCTTTTTTTTTTTAAGAGACAGAGTCTCACTCTGTCACCCAGGCTGGAGATCATAGCTCACTGCAGCCTTGAACTCTTGGGTTCAAGTGATTCTCCCACCTCAGCCTCCGAGTAGCTGAGATTATAGGCATACACTACGATGCCTGGATAATATTTACTTTTCATATTTTAAAAATATTATCTATTTCCCAGGAGTTGGAGGTTACAGTAAGCTATGATCATGACACTGTACTCCAGTCTGGGTGACACAGTGAGATCTTGTCTCTAAATAATAATAATGATAATAATTTATTTTCATAAAGTTTCTTTTTTTTTGGAGATGGTGTTTTGCTCTTGTTGCCCAGGCTGGAGTGCAATGGTGCCATCTCAGATCACTGCAACCTCCACTTCCTGGGTTCAAGTAATTCTCCTGCCTCAGCCTCCCTAGTAGCTGGGATTACAGAAGTGCGCCACCATGCCTGGCCAATTTTTTTGTACTATTAGTAGAGATGGGGTTTCACCATGTTGGCCAGCCTGGTCTCAAACTCCTGACCTCAGGTGATCCACCCACGTCGGCCTCCCGAAGTGCTGGGATTACAGGTGTGAGCCACCGCGTCCAGCCAAAGTTTCTTAACTAGAAAATTCTTTCATTTATTTATTATTTATTTTTTTCTGAGACACAGTCTCACCCTTTCACCCAAGCTGAAGTGCAGTGGCGTGATCTTGGCTCACTGCAACTTCTGCCTCCTAGGTTCAAGAGGTTCTCAGGCCTCAGCCTCCCAAGTAGCTGGGATTATAGGTGTGCACCATCACACGCAGCTAACTTTTGTATTTTTAGTAGAGACGGTGTTTCACTATGTTGGCCAGGCTGTTCTCAAACTCCTGGACTCAAGTGATCCATCTGCCTCAGCCTCCCAAAGTGCTGAGATTACAGGTGTGAGCCACTGCGCCCGGCCCCCAAGATTATTCTCGAAGCTGCAGATTTACTATCTTAATTATTCAAAGTTGACTAAAATAGCTGTATCTATTAACCTTAACCTTATTTATTTATTTATTTCCTTTCTTTCCTTTTTTTTTTTTTTTTTTTTTAGACATAAAGTCTTGTCTGTCACCCAGACTGGAGTGTTGTGGTGAAATCATAGTTTATTTCAGCCTTGAACTTCTAGGCTCAAGCAATCCTTCCACCTCAGCCTCCCAAGTAGCTAGGACTACAGGTGTGCACCACCATGTCTGGCTACTTTTTAAAAAAATTTTTTAGAGACACAGTCTATGTTGCCCAGGCTGGTCTCAAATTCCTCACCTCAAGTGATTTTCCCACCTCAGCCTCCCAAATAGCTGGGAATACTTGTGTGAGCCACCATACCTTGTCTTACTTATTCACTTTCTAAAAAGTCACAAATATAGGAAAAAGCTTTAAGCCCAAGGAAGAGAGGAAGACTGAGCTTAAACTCCCAAAAGTACCTTTTTGAGAAAAGGGTGTCCACTCACAGGCTTCATTGACTGAACAGGTTGGACACGAAGCTTCTTCCATTCTTCATTGAGGATCTGGGTTTTTTCTTGAACCTTTGCAAAATTTGCCACATACAAAGCCTAGCAAAGCCATGGAAAAGATTAAGATATATTCTTATTTTATTAATTAATAAATTTTTTTTTTTTTTGAGATGGAGTCTTGCTCTGTTGTCGCCCAGGCTGGAGTGTAGTAGCGCGATCTCAGCTCACCACAACCTCCGCCTCCCAGGTTCAAGCGATTCTCCCAGCTACTCGGCCTCCCAAGTAGCTGGGATTATAGGCACAGACCACCATACCTGGCTAATTTTTGTATTTTTGGTAGAGACAGGGTTTCACTACGCTGGCCAGGCTGGTTTCAAACTCCTGGCCTCAAGTGATCTGCCCGCCTCAGCCTCCCAAAGTGCTGGAATTACAGGTGTGAGCCACCGTGCCTGGCCTTTTTTTTTTTTTTTTTTTTTTTTTGAGATGGAGTCTTGCTCTGTCACCCAAGCTGGAGTGCAGTGGCACCATCTTGGCTCACTGCAACCTCTACCTCCTGGGTTCAAGCAATTCTCCTGCGTCAGCCTCCCGAGTAGCTGGGATTACAGGCGCATGACACCACGCCTGGCTAATTTTTGTATTTTTAGTAGAGATGAGGTTTCACCAGGTAGGACAGGCTGGTCTCGAACTCCTGACCTCAGGTGATCCACATGCTTCAGCCTCCCAAAGTGCTGGGATTACAGGTGTGAGCCACCACACCTGGCCCTGTTAAGATTTCAAAACAAAAGTTAAAAAAAAATTCCACCCCGTCTCTACTAAAAATACAAAAAATTAGCCGGGCGTGGTGGCGGGTGCCTGTAGTCCCAGCTACTCGGAGGCTGAGGCAGGAGAATGGCGTGAACCCGGGAGGCAGAGCTTGCAGTGAGCCGAGATTGCACCACTGCACTCCAGCCTGGGCGACAGAGCGAGACTCCATCTCAAAAAAAAAAAAAAAAATTCCAACTCCTTTACAGTGTGTCAGTATATTGAAATATATAAACTTTCACTTGGGAATTATTTTTTACCTTTGCACCCATATTTGCCTGAAGCCGTTTAAGTTGTCGAAGTCGCATGTATTCAGATTTCACTTTTCTTTTCCAGTAAGTGATACATTTGGAGGTAGGGGGATTTGGTATTTCCATCTTGCTGTAATCTAAGAGAGAAAGAGATGAGAAATAGCATTTTATTGCCTGGAAATGAAGCACTCCTCAAATACAAAAAAAAAAAAAAAAAAAGATCAATTATGCTTTCATTCCCATTAAATTTACTCATAAAAACATACATTTAAAGAACCCAAACGTGTGAGTTCAACAGAAAGTTTCAATTTAAAAAAAAGAGGCAGTGGCTCACACCTGTAATCCCAACACTTTAGGAAGCCGAGGTGGGAGCACTACTTGAGCCCAGTGATTTGAGACCACCTTGGGCAACATGGTGAAACCCCATCTCTACAGAAAATACAAGTTAGCCAGGTGTGTTGGCGAGTGCCTGTAGTCCCAGCTACTCAGGAGGCTGATGTGGGAGGACTACTTGAGCCCAGGAGGTCAAGGCTACAGTGAGCCGTGACCACGCTACTGCACTTCAGCCTGAGTGACAGAGTGAGACCTTGTCTCAAAAAACAAAACAAAACAAAAAACAAAAAACAACAAGAATTCCAGGCACAGTGGCTCACGCCTGTAATCCCAGCACTTTGGGAGACCAAGGTGGGTGGATCTTCTGAGGTCAGGAGTTTGAGACCAGCCTGGCCAACATAGTGAAACCCCGTCTCTACTAAAAATACAAAAAAAAAATTAGTCGGGCATGGTGGCTTGTGCCTGTAATTCCAGCTATGTGGGAAGCTGAGACACGAGAATTGCTTGAACCTGTGAGGCGGAAGTTGCAGTGAGCCAAGATCGCACCACTGCACTCCAGCCTGGGTGACAGAGTGAGACTCCATCTCAAAAAAAAAAAAAAAGGCCGGGCATGGTGATTCATTCATGCCTGTAATCCCAGCACTTTGGGAGGCCAAGGCGGGTGGATCACGAGGTCAGGAGTTCAAGACCAGCCTGGCCAAGATGCTGAAACCCCATCTCTATTAAAAATACAAAAATTAGCCGGATGTGGTGGCACACGCCTGTAATCCCAGCTACTCAGGTGGCTGAGGCAGGAGAATGGCTTGAACCCGGGAGGTGGAGGTTGCAGTGAACCGAGATTGCATCACTGCACCCCAGCCTGGGAGACAGAGCAAGACTCCGTCTCAAAACAAAAACAAAAAAACAAAAACAAAAACAAAACAACAACAAAATTTCACATCAGTAATTTCTGGTCCAATTATCAAAAAGCTTAGCCTCTGTCCTCCTGTGGTATCTTGTTTTTAATTAAGCACTCAAGAAGTTCTCCCACAGGTACTAGGAACTTGGATTACTTCAAGATATGGAAGTCTTCTCTTTACTTTGAGTAAGAGAAGTGGTCAGCAAGAACCAAGTTTGCATCCACGGGTTTCATGGAAAGATCCACCCATGTTACAAAACCATACTGCCAAATTGTCTAAATTTACCACATGCCTAGCAATAAAAGTAGGATATGACAGCAGTATAATCTCATCTCCAAGTCAGCAGCAAGACATATGGAAATAGATAGCAATGCAAATCCCCCCTTTTTTGGTATTGGATTAAGGCTCCACGTTTTAAAGAAGTATGTATTGTAATATACTTTACCTACCTCATAGAATGCAAGGGGAAGTGTTGGGTTTTACAGTGTGCCTCTGTTCTTCAGGAGAATGGCAAGACACAACAGCAGAACAGGTGTCCAGCTTTTCAAAAGAGAACAGACAGTGGTTCTATTAAGTTAGTGTGGCAAATTAGACCCTGACACCCTCAGTAGGATGTTCCCTCAGAATCAGAAAGACTTCAAGGTTTCTCCTACTATTTTTGTATGTCTAAGACAGGTCTCTATAATACTTGATGCCATTTGGGAAGAGGCCCTTTACTTTATTAAGTTCTATTTTTTTATAATGCTTTTTTTTTTTTAACGACAGAGTCTCACTCTGTTGCCCAAGCTGGAGTGCAGTGGCACAATCTTGGCTCACTGCAACCTCCGCCTCCTGGGTTCAGGCCAGTCTCCTGCCTCAGCCTCCCAAGTAGCTGAGACTATAGGCGTGCACCACCATGGCCGGCCAAATTTTTTTTTTTTTTTTTTTTTTTTGAGATGGAGTCTCGCTCTGTCACCCAGGCTGGAGTGCAGTGGTGCGATCTCGGCTCACTGCAAGCTCCGTCTCCTGGGTTCATGCCATTCCCCTGCCTCAGCCTCTCCGAGTAGCTGGGACTACAGGCGCCCGCCACCACGCCCGGCTAATTTTTTTTTTTGTATTTTTAGTAGAGACGGGGTTTCATCGTGGTCTCGATCTCTTGACTTCGTGATCCGCCTGCCTCGGCCTCCCAAAGTGCTGGGATTACAAGCGTGAGCCACTGCGCCCGGCAAATTTTTTTGTATTTGTAGTAGAGATGGGGTTTCACCATGTTCGTCAGGCTGGTCTTGAACTCCTGAACTCAAGTGATCCACCTGCCTCGGCCTCTCAAAGTACTGGGATTACAGGTGCAGGTGTGAGCCATTGCACCTGCCCATAATGCTTTTCTGAACCAATTTTTAGGCTCAGCTAACAGGACTGTCAATTATTTTAGAGAAAGTACAAACACTAAATACATGTAAAAATTCAATAAAATCCACAAGATGATGCTTTTACTCTATAATAACTACTTAGGTTTCTTAGATAACTAGCTCTATTTATTCCACCTAACATTAAAAATGTTTAAAAACAGGCCGGGCGCGGTGGCTCACACCTGTAATCCCAGCACTTTGGGAGGCCGAGGCGGGCGGATCACGAGGTCAGGAGATCGAGATCACGGTGAAACCCTGTCTCTACTAAAAATACAAAAAATTAGCCGGGCGTGGTGGCGGGTGCCTGTAGTCCCAGCTACGCGGGAGGCTGAGGCAGGAGAATGGCGTGAACCCCGGGGGGCGGAGCCTGCAGTGAGCCGAGATCGCGCCACTGCACTCCAGCCTGGGTGAAAGAGTGAGACTCTTTCTCAAAAAAAAAAAAAAAAAAAAAAAAAAAATGTTTAAAAACATTGCAAGGAGCTAGCCAGGTGCAGTGGCTCACACCTGTAATACCAGCACTTTGGGAGGCTGAGGTCAGGAATTCAAGACCAGCCTGGTCAACACGGTGAAAGCCCGTCTCTACTAAAAATACACACACAAAAAAAAATTAGCCAGGTGTGGTGGTGGGCACCTGTAATCCCAGCTACGCGGGAGGCTGAGGCAGGAGAATCATGTGAACCCGGGAGGCAGAGGTTGCAGTGAGCTGAGATCGTGCCATTGTACTGCAGCCTGGGCAACAAGAGTGAGACTCTGCCTCAAAAAAACAAAACAAAACAAAACAAAACAAAACAAAACAAAACAAAACATCACAAGGAGCTATGAAGAGCCAAAATTTGAAACAAAAACTAAAGTTTCACACCCTATTTTTAAAAACTTCCTACATGTTTTTTTTTTTCACTGAGGTGAGAGGATCACTTAAGCCCAGGAGATTGAGGCCACAGTGAGCCATGATTGCACCACTGCATCCAGCCTGAGCAACTGAGCAAGACCCTGTCTTAAAAACAAAAACAAAAACAAAAACAAACCAAAACCAAAAAGAAAAAAAAGGAAAAGAAAAGAAAAATAAATGATCAGGCAATGTGCAGTGGCTCATGCCTGTAATTCCAACACTTTGGGAGGCCGAGGCAGGAGGGTTGCTAAGAGGCCAGGAGTTTGAGATTAGCTTGGCCAACACAGTCAGATCCTATGTCTATTTTTCAAAGTTTTCTTTTGCTGTTGTTTTTGTCATTTTTTAAAGGAAAAGAGGCTGAGTGCAGTGGCTTACATCTGTAATCCCAGCACTTTGGGAGGCCAAGCTGAGAGGATAGCCCGAGCTCAGGAGTTTGATAAAAGCCTGGGTAACATAGTGAGACCTCATCTCTATTAAAAATCGAAAAATATTATCTGGGCATGGTGGTGCATGCCTGTAGTTCCAGCTACTCAAGAAGCTGAGGCAGGAGGATCACTTGAGCCTAGGAGATCAAAGCTAGAGTGAGCTACTGAGATTGTGCCACTGCACTCCAGCCTGGGCAACAGAGTGAGACTCTGTCACGTGCAGTGGCTCATGCCTATAATTTCAACACTTTGGGACTCTGAGACCAGCCTGGGCACAAAGTGACACACCATCTCTACAAAAAAAAAAAAAAAAAAAAAAGCCAGGTGCGCTGGCTCACGGTTGTAATCCCAGCACTTTGAAAGGCCGAGGCGGGCGGATCACCTGAGGTTGAGAGTTCGAGACCAGCCTGACCAACATGGAGAAACCCCGTCTCTACTAAAAATACAAAATTAGCCGGGCGTGGTGGCACATGCCTATAATCCCGGCTACTCTGGAGGCTGAGGCAGGAGAATTGCTTGAACCTGGGAGGCAGAAGTTGCGATGAGCCGAGATTGCGCCATTGCACTCCAGCCTGGGCAAGAAGAGCGAAACTCTGTCTCAACAAAAAAAAAAAAAAAAAAAAAAAAAAAAAAAGGCTGGGCACAGTGGCTGAAGCCTGTAATCCCAGCCAGCACTTTGGGAGGCCGAGGCGGGCGGATCATGAGGTCAGGAGATCGAGACCATCCTGGCTAACACAGTGAAACCCCGTCTCTTCTAAAAATACAAAAAATTCGCCTGGCATGGTGGCAGGCGCCTGTGGTCTCAGCTACTGGGGAGGCTGAGGCAGGAGAAAGGCATGAACCCGGGAGGTGGAGCTTGCGGTGAGCCGAGATCACACCACTGCACTCCAGCCTGGGTGACAGAGCGAGACTCCATCTCAAAAAAAAAAAAAAAAGGCCGGGCAGGGTGGCTGACATCTGTAATCTCAGCACTTTGGAAGGCTAAGGCAGGCGGATGACGAGGTCAAGGGATTGAGACCAGCCTGGCCAGCATAGTGAAACCTCGTCTCTACTAAAAATACAAAAAATTAGCTAGGCATGGTGGCAGGTGCCTGTATTCCCAGTTACTTGGGAGGCTGAGGCAGGAGAATCGATTGAACACAGGAGGTGGAGGTTGCAGTGAGCCGAGACAGCGCCACTGCACTCCAGCCTGGTGACAGAGCAAGACTTCATCTCAAAAAAAAACATCAGCACAGACAAGAAAACAGCAAAATTTAACCCATTACCACACATATACCACAATAAGCTCATGATTATATCTCATGCACATGGATTTTTTTTTTTTTTTTGAGACGGAGTCTCACTTTGGCACCCAAGCTGGAGTGTAATGGCACGATCTTGGCTCACTGCAGCCTCCACCTCCCAGGTTCAAGCGATTCTCATGCCTCAGCCTCCTGAGTAGCTAACATTACACCACTATGCCCGGCCAATGTTTGTATTTTTAGTAGAGACAAGGTTTCACCATGTTGGCCAGCCTGGTCTGAAACTCCTGGCCTCAAGTGATCCACCTGCCTCAGCCTCCCAAAGTGCTGGGATTACAGGCATGAGCCACTGTGCCTGGCCAAAATAATGGTTTTAAATTGCAATCCCTCTTCCGTTCCTTTTTGGCATTCATTTTCCTTTTTTCTTATTTTCCGTTTTGAAATAGTAAGCTTAGGTCTCTCCATGTATTTGAAAATGAAGATTACCAGCTGGGACAACATGCCAAAACCCAGTCTCTACAAAAAAATCACAAAAATTACACGGGCATGGTAGTCTGTGCCTGCAGTCAGTCCCAGCTACTCAGGAGGCTGAGTTGGGAGAATCACCTAAGCATGGGGAGGTAGAGGCTGCAGTGAGCCATGATCGTGCCTCTGCACTCCAGCCCGGGTGACAGAGTGAGGCCTTGTCAAAAAAAAAAAAAAAAAAAAAGAAAGAAAGAAAGAAGGAAGGGCCGGGCGCAGTGGCTCACACCTGTAATCCCAGCACTTTGGGAGGCCGAGGTGGGCGGATCACCTGAGGTCAGGAGTTCGAAACCAGCCTGGCCAACATGGTGAAACACATCTCTACTAAAAATACAAAAATTAGCCGGGTGTGGTGGTGGGTGCCTGTAATCCCAGCTACTTGGGAGGCTGAAGCAGGAGAATCGCTTGAACCTGGGAGGCAGAGGTTGCAGTGAGCTGAGATCGCGCCACTGCACTCCAGCCTGGGTGACAGAGTGAGACTCGGTCTCAGAAAAAGAAGAGAAAAGAAAAGAAAAGAAAGGAAGGAAGGAGGGAGGGAGGGAGGGGGGGAGGGAAGGAAACAGAAAGGCAGGGAGGGAAAGAAAAGAAAAAAGATTAAGTAACGGAATAGAACATAATCTAAAGATGCTGTCGTGTCTGGCTGGTTGTGGTGGCTCATGCCTGTAATCCCAACACTTTGGAAGGCTGAGGCGGGTGGATCACTTGAGGCCAGGAGTTCGAGACCAGCCTGGCCAACATGGTGAAACCCTGACTCTACTGAAAATACAAAATTTAGCAGGCCATGTTGGCACACACCTACTTGGGGGTCTGAGGCAAGAGAATTGCTTGAAACTGGGAAGCAGGGACTCACCTCAGTGAGCCAAGATCTTGCCAACTCCAGCTTGGGTGACAGAGTGAGACTCTGTCTCATAAAAAAAAAAAAAATACATTTTTTTTAATTAAAGAAAAGAGCTATAGCTGAAATGTGATCTCCTATAGTCTGTCGAGATGACAGTAAACATATCATAATCCAATAATTAATGGCACCATTTCTAATTTTACTCAACTGTTTTAATTTGGCCAGAGGAATACACACATACACAAAAATGCCATTAAGATTTAACCAATCACAATGTAAAGTAAGCCACACTTCCTCCTTTTACAATTAGAGTGATATTTGACTCTCATGTGTCCATAAGTGAATATTTATCTTACATGGCTTTTCAATGGGTCTTCAATGTCTCTAAAAGTTTATTTGGCAGTTGGTCAGTCCCCACAAAGTGTCTAAGAAAGATGAGAATACTGTTTGAAACAGACAGATATGATTAAAATAAACACCTGAAACACAGCCATAAGATGAGTTTTCACAGCAGCTGGACCCTAACCAACAATTATCATATCAAAGTTAAAAAAAAGTGAACAAATAAAAAACTTAGCATTCACTAGAACAGGCAGATTTGGAGAGATGGATTCATTCGTGTTGGGCAAAGGGAGTGGCACACAAAAAATACTTTATATTTCTACTAAATCTATTCTTTAGTTACTTACACATGCAAAACAGCACTTATATTCCAGTTAGGTACTTGGCTAGTACTTAAGAGCCTTTCATTATATTCATCTACACATTGAAGATAAACTCCAAAACATACGCTGTTTTGATCAAGAAATTAAAAAATAATTATTTATATAAGCAAGTCCTATAGCTCAATAATAAGACAAATCACCAATAAAAAGTGAGCAGAAGGCCGGATGTGGTGGCTCACGCCTGTAATCTCAGCACTTTGGAAGGCCGAGGTGGGCGGATCACAAGGTCAGGAGTTCGAGACCAGCCTGACCAACATTGTGAAACCCCGTCTCTACTAAAAATACAAAAATTAGCCGGGTGTGATGGCGTGTGCCTGCAATCCAAGCTACTCAGGAAGCTGAGGCAGGAGAATTGCTTAAACCCAGGAGGCAGAGGTTGCACTGAGCCAAAATATCCTGCCACTGCACTCCAGCCTGGGAGACAGCGAGACTCCGTCTCAAAAAAAAAAAAAGTGAGCAGAAATTTGAACAGATATTTCACCAGAAAAGATACAGGAATGGCAAATGAGCACACAAAAGGTTGCTCCATATCATTAATCATTAGGGAAATGCAGATGAAAAATACAATGAGATACTATCAAACACCACTACCATGGCTAAAATGAAAAAAGACTGATAATACAGCTTGTTGGTGAGGATGTGAAGCAACTGGAATCCTCATACACTGCTCGTAGGAATGCAAAGTGATATAGCCACTGTGGAAGGCAGTTTGCCAGTTTTTCAAAAATAAAGCTGAATATATACTTACCACAGAACCTGGCATACAATTTCTAATTATTTATCCAAGAGAATTGAAAACCTATGTCCCCACAAAGATCTGTACCCAAATGTTCATATTTATTTATAATAGCCAAAAGTGAAAACAACACACATATCAATGGATTGGCTAATGGATACAAAATGTAGTGTGTATAGTTATATACACACACAATGGAATACTACTCAGCAACAAAAAGCCATGAATAGTTTCTATACATTCACCACATCTCAAAACCATTAAAAGACTATGCTGGTTGAGCGCAGTGGCTCATGCCTGTAATCCCAGCACTTTGGGAGGCTGAAGTAGGCAGATCACTTGAGGTCAGGAGTTCGAGACCAGCCTGGCCAACATGGTGAAACCCCATCTCTACAAAAATACAAAAATTAGCCGGGCATGGTGGTGTGCACCTGTAATCACAGCTGCTTGGAGGCTGAGGCAGGAGAATCGCTTGAACCTAGTGGGGCAGAGATTGCAGGGAGATGGAGATTGCAGTGATCTGAGAACGCACCACTGCACTCCAGCCTGGGGAACAGAGCGAGACTCTGCCTCATTAATAATAATAGTAACAATAAAATAAAAGCACTATACTAAGTGAAAAAAAAACAAGACACAAATAACTGCATATGATTCCACTTAAGATGTTCTACTGGCCAGTTGCCATGGCTTCACGTCTGTAATCCCAACACTTTGGGAGACTGAGGCGGAAGGATCCCTTAGGAGTTTGAGACCAGCGTGGGCAACATAGGGAGACCCTGTCTCTATTAAAAAAAAAAAGTGTTCTACTAGAATAAATCTAGAAAGGGCAAAACTAGTCACAGAAAGCAGATCAGTGGTTGCCAGGGGCTGAGGTACAGTAAGAGATTAAACGGGAAGGAGCACAAGGGAACTTTCCTGGGATGATGAAATGTCCTAGACTTCGGTAGTGGTGATGATTACATGATTATATACTTTTATGAAAACTCACTGAACTATATAAAGTGGGTGGATTTATTGTATGTAAATTTTACCTTAATAAAGCTGACTTAAGAGAAAAATAAGTCTTGGTCAGGCCAGTATTTTCTAGACATTTGCTATTAAAAATCTGCAGACAATTCCACCTTTTTTTTTTTTTTTTAACTCAAGTGAATTCGGAATGAATAAGTATAATAATATAATCAAAAGTGGTTCATTAACTGTAACAAATGTTACATGTATACTAATATAAGATTTTTTTTTTTTTTTTTGAGACGGAGTCTTGCTCTGTCGCCCAGGCTGGAGTGTAACGATGCAATCTCAGCTCACTGCAACCTCCATCTTCTGGGCTCAAGCAATTCTCCTGCCTCAGCCTCCTAAGTAGCTGGGATTACAGGCACATGCCACTGCGCCGAGCTAATTTTTGTATTTTTAGTAGAGACAGAGTTTCACCATGTTGCCTAGGCTGGTCTTGAACTCCTAACCTCAGGTGATCCACCCGCCTTGGCCTCCCAAAGTGCTGGGATTACAGGCGTGAGCCACCATGCCCAGCCTACAATTTTTAAAATAAATCTAAAACTATTCTAGGGCCGGCATGATGGCTCATGCCTGAAATTCCAACACTTTTGGAGGCTGAGGCAGGTGGATCTCTTGGGCCCAGTTGTTCAAGACCAGCCTGGACAACATGGTGAGATCCCATCTCTACAAAAAAATTACAAACATTAGTTGGGCATGGTGGTGTGTGCTTCTAGTCCCAGCTACCAGGGAGGCTGATGTGAGAAGACAGATGGAGCCTGCACGATCAAGGCTGCAGGAGCAAGCTGTGACTGTGCCACTGCACTCCAGCCTGGGTGACAGAGTGAGACCCTGTTTCAAACAAACCAAAAACAAACAAACTATACTTTCTTTTTTTTCTTTCTTAAAAAACAAACTATTCTAAAAAATAGAGTCTATTTTTTAAAAAGATTAATCATTGGAAATACGAACCACTTTATTTACGTGTCACATCTCTACAGGAAAAGAAAGCTATAAAAACGTGGAAATCTTTCTCCAGAAAACTGGATCTCAATTTGCTGCAAAGGCTAAAACTAGAATGTAGTCTGTCCCTAGGCGGAAATGGGAAAACATTACTGAAATTGTATGGCAATAAAAAATTTAAGGAACGGCCAGGCGCGGTGGCTCACACCTGCAATCCCAGCACTTTGGGAGGCCAAGGCAGGCGGATCACGAGGTCAGAAGATCGAGACCATCCTGGGTAACACGGTGAAACCCCATCTCTACTAAAAATACAAAAAATTAGCCGGGCACAATGGCGGGCACCTGTAGTCCCAGCTACTCAGGAGGCTGAGGCAGGAGAATGGTGTGAACCCAGGAGGCAGAGCCTGCAGTGAGCCGAGATGGCACCACTGAACTCCAGCCTGGGCGACAGAGTGAGACTCTGTCTCAAAAAAAAAAAAAAAAAAAAAATTTAAGGAACAAGTTCTTAAACAGAGAGACTGAGATCAGAATACAAAAGTTCCAAACTATTAAATTTTTTCATCTACATAAGCTGTCCCTTTGCAGAAATAGCTTCTTTGTCTTAGGGGCAAATTCAGTGTCTTTGATAGTTTCTCTTGAATAATAATTTTATTAACTAGCAAGGCTAAGTAAGGCTTTGGAGGCAGATGGCACTACAGATTTTTATTTTTTTATTTTACTTATTTGTATTTATTATTATTATGACTTTTTGAGATGAATCTCGCTGTTGCCCGGGTTGGAGTGCAGTGGCATGATCTCAGCTCACTGCAAGCTCCATCTCCCGGGTTCACACCATTCTCCTGCCTCAGCCTCCCGAGTAGCTGGGACTACAGGTGCCCGCCACCACTCCCAGCTAATTTTTTTGTATTTTTAATAGAGACGGGGTTTCACCTTGTTAGCCAGGATGGTCTCGATCTCCTGACTTCATGATCCTCCTGACTCGGCCTCCCAAAGTGCTGGGATTCCAGACATCAGCCACCGTGCCCAGCCTATTTTTTTTATTTTTTTTTTGAGATGGAGTCTCACTCTGTTGCCAGGCTGGAGTGCACTGGTGCAATAACAGCTCACTGCAACCTCTGCCCCAGCTAATTTTTGTATTTTTAGTAGAGACAGGGTTTCACCATGTTGGCCAGGCTGGTCTCGAACTCCTAACCTCAGGTAATCCACCCACCTTGGCCCCCCAAAGTGCTGGGATTACAGGCGTGAGCCACCAGGCCTGGCCTAGATTTTTTTTTTTTTTTTTTTTTTTTGAGAAGGAGTCTTACTCTGTCACCCAGGCTGGAGTGCAGTGGTGCTATCTCGGCTCACTGCAATCTCCACCTCCTGGGTTCAAGTGATTCTCTTGCCTCCACCCCCCTGAGTAGCTGGGACTACGCCCGCCACCATGCCCAGTTAATTTTTGTATTTTTAGTAGAGGCAGGATTTCACCATGTTGGCCAGATGGTCTCGATCTCCTGACCTCGTGATCCACCTGCCTCGGCCTCCCAAAGTTCTGGGATTACAGGCGTGAGCCACCACGACCAGCCCCTGGCCTAGATTTTTAAATATTCCATCCTATTCCTTTTTTAATTCACAGTGTAATTGAAACCTAATGATAGGGGTGAACCTATCCCTGCAAAGAGCTCTAGTAACACACCATTGGGTCATTCTGGTGATCACCAATTTCATCAACGTTCCAATTAAAATCAATTCTGTGACTAGGTACACAGCCTGATAGATCTCTCAGTTAGGATCTATAAAGCACATCTCTAATTTATACCCTCCAACTTCTCTGAGGTATTTTCATCTGCCATTAGTTTGAGTTTCTGGGCACTACACACAGAAAGAACCTTCCTAACAGGAAACTGTGGCTCTGAATTCTAATTTAAAATAAAATTATAACATTAGTATTTCCTAGTGTTGTTTAATTAAGAGAATCAGATCAGCTGGGCGCAGTAGCGCACACCTGTAATCTCAGAACTTTGGGAGGCCGAGGCGAGTGGATCACCTGAGGACGGGGGTTCGAGACCAGCCTGACCAACATGCAGAAACCCCGTCTCTACTAAAAATACAAAATTAGCCAGGCGTGGTGGCGCATGCCTGTAATCCCAGCTACTCGGGAGGCTAAAGCAGGAGAATCGCTTGAACCCAGGAGGCAGAGGTTGCAGTGAGCTGAGATCGCGCCATTGCACTCCAGTCTGAGCAACAAGAGCGAAATTCTGTCTCAAAAAAAAAAAAATTAGATCGTATGCACTGAAGGTAATGGTAACAAAAATCTAAACAGGATTAGTTTTTTTTTTTTTTTTTGAGACGGAGTCTCGCTCTGTCGCCCAGGCTGGAGTGCAGTGGCGCGATCTTGGCTCACTGCAAGCTCCACCCCCCAGGTTCATGCCATTCTCCTGCCTCAGCCTCCCAAGTAGCTGGGATCACAGGCGCCCACCACCATGCCCGGCTAATTTTTTGTATTTTTAGTAGAGACGGGGTTTCACCGTAAACATGATTAGTTTTTATGAGACCCAAAGGAAAATGCTGGCTCACAGGATTTGTAACTCTGGTTTAATTTTATTTAATTTTATTTTGTTTTTTTGAGAAAGGGTCCGGCCGGGCACGGTGGCTCACGCCTGTAATCCCAGCACTTTGAGAGGCCGAGGCGGGCGGATCACGAGGTCAGGAGATCGAGACCATCCTGGCTAACATGGTGAAACCCCGTCTCTACTAAAAACACACACAAAAAATTAGCCGGGCGTAGTGGCGGGTGCCTGTAGTCCCAGCTACTCGGGAGGCTGAGGCAGGAGAATGGCGTGAACCCGGGAGGCGGAGCTTGCAGTGAGCCGAGATCGCGCCACTGCACTCCAGGCTGGGTGACAGAGCGAGACTCCCATCTCAAAAAAAAAAAAAAAAAAAGAGAAAGGGTCCCACTCTGCTGACCAGGCATGATCATAGCTCACTGCAGCCTCGACCTCCCAGGTTCAAGGGATCCTTTGGCCCCAGCCTCCCTAGTAGCTGGGACTACAGGCACATGCCACCATGCCTGGCTAATTTTTTATATTTTCAGGGGAGACAAGATCTTTTTTTTTTTTTTTTTTGAAACAGAGTCTTGCTCTGTTGCCACGCTGGAGTGCAGTGGCGCAATCTCAGCTCACTGCAACCTCCGCCTCCCAGGTTCAAGCAATTCTCCCGCCTCAGCCTCCTGAGCAGCTGGGAATACAGGTGCGCGCCACCATGCCCAGCTAATTTTTGTATTTCAGTAGAGACGGGTTTCACCATGTTGGCCAGGATGATCTCGATCTCTTGACCTTGTGATCCACCCGCTTCAGCCTCCCAAAGTGCTGGGATTACAGGTGTGAGCCACTGCGCCCAGCCTACAAGATCTTGCTATGTTTCCCAGGCTGGCGTTGAACTCCTGACTCGAAGTACTCCCCCTTCCTCAGCCTCCCAAAGGGTTGAGATTACAGACTTGAGCCACCGTGCCCAGCGAGAACGCTGACTTGGAAGAGTAAACGCAATCTCCTAACAGGCCAGAGCCCTATCTTGACTGGTTCTGTACTGTGTCAGCCCAAAGTTTAATACTGTACTGTATTTAGTGCCTGCTCATATCATCCAATAAAAATAAGACTTTTTAGTCTATTTTGTATCAAATTATTAGGGTAGGTGAGTTAGAGAATAAAACACATTAAGGTACTGAACTCTAACTACCCATTAAGTAACTCATGACTTTAGGGTGTAGTGTACTCAAGTCCCAACTGATGACTGACTGATAGACTAAGGAGTAGGAAAGAATCCAATATGTACACAGTTTGGACATAAAACAAAGAAAAAGCTGGGGACTTTCCAGAATGGAGAAGCACAATTTTTCTTTTTTTAACCTTTAACCCTTCCCCTCAATCCCAACCTATCTAATTATCTTCACTTTTCTCCACACACTCTTTTCTCTTTAGTTTACTCTATATAGAAATGGAATTAGTGTGTTTTTAGTGTTGCTACCTCAAATCTTTTCTGGGACGCTACTAGTGAACCAAATAGAAATAGTGAACAAAGTGGAAACTTTTTTTGAGACAGGGTCTCCCTTTGTCACCCAGGCTAGAGTACAGTGGCGCCATCTCGGCTCACTGCAACCTCCGCCTCCCAGGTTCAAGGGATTCTCGTTCCTCAGCCTCCCAAGTAGCTGGGATGACAGGTGTGTGCCACCACGCCTGGCTAATTGTAGAAACGGGTTTCATCGTGTTGGACAGGCTGGTCCCAAACTCCTGGCTTCAAGTGATCAATCCCTCGGCCTCCTCCCAAAGTGCTGGGATTACAGGTGTGAGCCACAACGTGGGGGGCCCAAAGTGAAACTTTTTAAACTTAATCTAAGACCAGAAAACGATACACTTAATGACATGATTGTTACATGTTTCATATAAAGAGCAAATCAAAGGGAAGGAACTGTTGCCTATAGAGTAATGAAGCCAGGTTTCAGATCCTAGGAATTAAATATTTTGAATCGGTTTCTTATTTTGTTTTGAGACAGGGTCTTGCTCTGTTGCCCAGGCTGGAATGCAGTGGCTTGATCTCGGCTCACTGCAACCTCTGCCTCCTGGGCTCAAGCAATCCTCCCTACTCAGCCTCCTGAGTAGTTGGGACTACAGGCCCACACCACCAGGCCCAGCTAATTTTTGTAATGTTTTTGTAGAGATAGAGTTTGCCATGTTGCCCAGGCTGGTCTCACACTCCTGAACTCAAGTGATCTGCCCACCTCGGCCTCCCAAAGTACTGGCATTACAGGCGTGAGCCACAGTGTCCAGACTTAAATTGGTTGTTTGAAGGTATAATTCAAAGGCAAATATATAAGAAACAAGCCCGACCACATTTTTCTCACCTTTCCCTTCTCCCAAATGTCTTCTTGGGAGTAAAATTTCATTTTTAGTTCCAACCTCCTTATTCTAGTGCTGTCTCTTTTTTTTTTTTTTTTTTTTTTCCAAGACGGAGTCTCGCTCTTTCACACCCAGGCTGGAGTGCAGTGGCGCGATCTCAGCTCACTGCAACCTCCCACTCCCAAGTTCAAGTGATTCTCCTGCCTCTGTCTCCCAAGAACTAAGATTATAGGTGTCTGCCACCACACCTGGCTAATTTTTTGTATTTTTAGTAGAGATGGGGTTTCACCATATTGGCCAGGCTGGTTTTGAACTCCCCGACCTCAGGTGATCCAACAGCCTCAGCCTCCCAAAGTGCTGGGCTTATAGGTGTGAGCCATCAAGCCCAGCCTCTAGTGCTGTTTCAAAGGGCACTAATGTAACCATCATAATGAAGAAGTCATTTACACTTTAAGGAATTTTAAGCTGGCCCTTAGCATCAAGTTCCATGATTAGCATACAAGTACTCTGCCAGTTACTGACAATACTAGCATCCCGATCACCTGACTCCCAGTGCCAGAAATTTCCCCACTATTTATTCCACAAAATATGTTGAGCACCTACTATTATACTTAATAGTAGTATCTACTATGTGTTACCGTTTTAGGTGTTTGGGGTACATCAGTGAATAAAACATATATCCCTGCCTTTGGAGTTGATTCATTATGTTTGTGACACACAACAATAAGCATAAACCTTGACAATGATAGCATTATTACAGTTTTATAGATGGTCCTTTCTCCTATTATGTATGTGCGTTTTTAAGTACTTCTCTCTCCCTTTTTTTTTTTTTTCTTTTTTGGGACGGAGTCTTGCTCTGTCACCCATGCTGCAGTGCAGTGGTGCAATGTCGGCTCACTGCAACCTCCACCTCCTGGGTTCAAGCGATTCTCGTGCCTCAGCCCCCTGAATAGCTGGGATTACAGGCACCCACCACCACACCCAGCTAATTCTTGTATTTTTTGTAGAGAAGGAGTTTCGCCATGTTGCCTAGGCTGCTCTCGGACTCTTGACCTCAAGTGATCCGCCTGCCTTGCTTGGCCTCCCAAGGTGCTGGGATTACACTGTGCCCGACCTCCTTTTTTTTTTTGAGACAGAATCTCACTCTGTTGCCCAGGCTGGTGTGCAGTGGCGCAATCTCGGCTCACTGCAACCTCCACCTCCCAGGTTCAAGCGATTCTAATGCCTCAGCCCTCCCGAGTAGCTGGGACTACAGGCGTGTACCACCACATCTGGTTAATTTTGTATTTTTAGTAGAGATGGAGTTTTGCCATGTTGCCCAGGCTGGTCTCAAACTCCTGGGCTCAAGTGACCGGTCCACCTCAGCCTCCCAAAGTGCTGGGATTACAGGCCCTCAGCCTCCCAAAGTGCTGGGATTACAGGCATGAGCCACCGTGCCTGGCTTTTTTTTTTTTTTCTTGAGACAGGTTCTCAGGTGCTGTCACCCAGACTGGAGTGCAGTGGCAGGATCAGAGCTCATTGCAACCTTGACCTCCCAGTCTCAAGCAATACTCCTGCTTCAGCCTCCCAAACAGCTGGGACTATAGGAGAAGGCGCCACCACACCTGGCTAGCTTTTTTTTTTTTTTTTTTTAAGAGATGAGGTCTCGCTATTGTTGCCTGAGCTGGTCCCAAACTCCTGGGCTCAAGCTATTCTCCTGCCTGGACCTCCCGAATGCTGGGATTTCAGATGTGAGCCACCAAGCCCAGCCTCTTAACACACTCTCTCCTATGTAAGTAATCTCTTCTATCAGTGGCATATCTGGGGATTCCAAGACTTAAAATAGACACGCTTTCACAGAAACCTCTAATAGGCTTAGCACCTTCTCAGGCTGGAAACTTCCTTCAATATCAGTTTCCTAAATTTAAAAAACACTGGGTGTGGGAATTTTTCTATTCAGCGGCAACATGGCAGCAATCGTGGAGAAGGAAACCCACGTTTTCAATGCCATCCTTGCACACACCTAATTGTTAGTCTACCTGAGCTCCTTTACCTTCATTCTCCCCTGCCAAGCGTCAGGTTCCTATCGGCCTGGGCTACACCACGTACAACCCTATATTTCACCCTCCATATTCCTTCACATTCCACGGGGGGCACTAACATCCTTCAGGCATCCCTTCCCTTCCCTGCTCAAGAAACAATTCCTCAGTAGTCACTTTTTATTGAAATAAAAGTTTGTCCCACATTTCCTAACAGGCATGTCCCAAATACAACACCTTGTCTTTGCTTCAAGGCACTTTTATTTATATCATTTGATCCTCGGGAGAATGGTGGGGGTGAGCGATCATTGGCGTGAGACCAAAAGTGTGGAGTGAAGGAGATTCTTGCTCAGGGCCAGCCCTGGGGCGAGGCGACCGAGGCACCCAGGACGCACGTGAGGAGGCGCTCACTGCACTTGCACGACCCTGACTCAGTACTCCTTTACACTTTGTGCCTTGGGAGCCTTACTCACCTCACCCTAGTTCCGGCCCTGTTTTTACTGCTACCCCTTCTCAACAACCCCGAAAGCCATCGCAACATCAGCCCCGGTCTCTAGCCCTCCCCAAGCACAGCTCCAGGTCCCCAGGGTCCACCTCGCTAAAGGCCCCCGCAGGTGCCACCGCCCACCCGCGCCCTTTGGGCGCTGGGGCTCCCGCCCACCGGCCCACCTCGCCGTCCAACGGGATTCCCCGTCCCCGAGCCCGCCCGCGCCGCTCCTCCTCCCGGGCACACAGCCCTCGTAGCCCCAGACGCTGTCCTCGCCTGGGGCTCCCTCGCCCCGTCGCCCCCATTCCCCCAGCCCTCGGAATGAAGAGGGGCGCCCGCTACCCCCGGCCAGGCAGGCAGTGTGTCCTTCTGATGCCTTCCAATTCCCTGATCCCTCCGCCTCTCCCTCCCTCAGGCCCAGGGCGGCGAGGGGAGGAGGCCCGGCCCCACCGCCGGGCCCAGGCTTGTTTACTCACTCACCCTCCATCCCGAGCCGCAGGGACCCGCTGCTAGGACGCATGCGCGCCGCGGCCCCACCCCTGCGCCGTGCCCCGCCCCGCGCCTCCTGTCGGCGCTTGCGCATTGACTCACCCGTGCCGCGCGGACGCACGACTGTCAGTTGCCGCCAAAACCGCCGCACTCAGGAGTCCTGGCGGGTGCAGCCGCCCCGACGGCTTCCAAAGCGGCGCTGGCAGGGGAGGGGAAGGGCTCTGGGGAAACCTTCGCAGAGTCACTAATATCTTCCTGAAGACCCTTTTCAGCAGATACGCCATCCCCACGCGCTGGTGACAAGCCACATCTCACTTCAGCGTTGAAGCCATCCCAGAGCACCTTCATACCGATGCTTCACCCCTACCAGTTCCCCAGACACCGGTCTATGGGTTCTAAGCCCTTTATTTATGTCTGATCTCCCTATTTCTGTCCATAGTTCTTCTATAGTCACTTAGAATCAAAATTATAGCCTTGTATCGAAATAAATCCCCACAAGACACCTGCTAGTTACAAAGGGAAAAAATAGCAACTCTACAGATAAGAATCTGGCAGACGCCACCTTAACCAAGTGATCAAAGTTAACATCACTAATGATAAGAGGTATTGTTTTCTTCTTCTTTTTTTGCCGGGGGCGAGGCTGGACGGAGTCTCGCTTTGTTGCTTACACAAGCTGGAGTGCAGTGGCGCGATCTCGATCTCGGCTCACTGCAACCTCTGCCTCCCGGGCTCAAGCAATTCTCCTGCCTCAGCCTCCCAAGCGGCCAGGAATACAGGTTCCTGCCACCACGCCCGGCTAATTTTTGTATTTTTAGTAGAGATAGGGTTTCACTGTATTGGCCAGGCTGCTGTCAAACTCCTGACCTCAGGTGATCTGCCTACCTCGGCCTCCCAAAGTGCTAAGATTACCAGCATGAGCCACCACGCCTGGCCTCTCTCTTCTTTTTAAGGAGACAGGGTCTTGCTGTGTTGCCCAGGCTGGTCTTGAACTCCAGGGTTCAAGCCATCCTCCCACCTTGATTTCCCAAAGTGCTAGGATTGCAGCCATGAGCCATTGCCCCAGGCTGAGAGGTATTCTTACCAGGTCCCTCTCAACATGATGCAATGACAAGCACACAAAATCACTTCTGTGGTATTCTTGACAAACACGCATAAACTGATTTTTTTGTGCGTGTTTTGTTTGTTCGTTTGTTTGTTTTGAGACAGAGTTTCACTCTTGTTGCCTAGGCTGGAGTGCAATGGTGCAATCTCGGCTCACTGCAACCTCTGCCTCCTGGGTTCAAGCGATTCTCCTGCCTCAGCCTCCCAAGTAGCTGGGTTTACAGGCATGCACCACTACACCCGGCAAATTTTGTATTTTTAGTAGAGATGGGGTTTCACCATGTTGTCCAGGCTGGTCTCAAACTGCTGACTCAGGTGATCCACCCACCTCTGCCTCCCAGTGCTGGGATTACAGGCATGAGCCACCATGCCCAGACTGCATAAGCTGAATTTAATTATGAGGAAACATCAGACAAATCCAAAATGAGAGACAATCTACAAAATAACTGGCCGATATCTTCAAGTGTCAAGATCATGAAAGACAAGGGGTGAGAAACCATCTCAGATTGGGAGACTGAGGAGATATGACAACTAAATTCAAGCCAGGATCTGGCTTGAATCCTGGTCCAGAAAAAGAACACCAGTGGGATAATTTGAAGAAATTAGAATAAAATCTCTAGATTAGTTAATAGTATTTTATCAATCTTATTCCTGGTTTTAATCATTGTAATTGACAAAGTTTGATGGACATATAGGAATGCTACCATATTTGCAACTCTAGTAAATCTGAAATTATTTCAAAATATAAATTTTTAAAATTAAAATGCAAAATAATATCTTGATTTTGATTTTGTCTCAAAGTATATAATTAGAAAAGCTTATAATGTTCATTTTTTCAAGTAATCTTCATAACAACTGTAAGAAGTACGTAGGGCAACTTCAGTTTACACATCAGGTTACTCTGGCATAAAGGAGTTAAAAGACTTGCCTTACACAGATGAATAATTCTGTCAGGTCTTAAACTCAGATCGCTGGATTCCAACCAGATTTAGTGTTCTTTTCTTTATATAAAAACTTTGACTTTGCTGTTTTTCCCTTGCCCCTATCCATTTAACTACCAAATCAAGGAAAATATTCCTTTATACTTGCAATTTACACTGGCATTCCTTTCTATTCCCGCTGCCTTCTAGATAAGTGGTTCTCAGACTTGGCTCACACTTGGGGAGCTTGAGGAGCGTTTTTTTTTGAGATGGAGTTTCACTCTTGTTGCCCAGGCTGGAGTGCAATGGCGCCATCTCAGCTTACCGCACGCAACCTCTGCCTCCCAGGTCAAAGCTATTCTCCTGCCTCAGCCTTCCCGAGTAGCTGGGATTACAGGTATGCACCATCACACCTGGCTATTTTGTATTTTCAGTAGAGACAAGGTTTCTCCATGTTGGTCAGGCTGGTCTTGAACTCCCGACCTCAGGTGATCCGCCCGCCTTGGCCTCCCAAAGTGCTGGGATTATAGGCGTGAGCCACCGCACCCAGCCAAGGAGTTTTTTTTTTTTGAGAAGGCGTCTCGCTCTTTCACCCAGGCTGGAGTACAGTGGCATGATCTCGGCTCACTGCCCCCCAGGCTCCGCCCCCCAGGGTTCACGCCATTCTCCTCCCTCAGCCTCCTGTGTAGCTGGGACCACAGGCGCCTGCCACCTCACCCGGCTAATTTTTTGTATTTTTAGTAGAGACGGGGTTTCACCGTGTTAGCCAGGATGGTCTCGATCTCCTGACCTCGTGATCCGCCCGCCTCGGCCTCCCAAAGTGCTGGGATTACAGGCGTGAGCCACCGTGCCTGGCCCAAGGAGTTTTAATAACTACTGATGCCCACCTCCCACACCCAAAAGTCTGATTAATTGATCTAGGGTATGGCCTGAGCTTCAAGAGTTTTTAAAGCATCCAGGTGATTACAATGTATAGTGAAGTTTGAGAGCCACTGCACAACATTAATAATTGTTGGGAGAAAGACTGTAGCTTTAGCTAAGGAGAGCTGTCCAGAAGATCTGAATGTCAGGAGAGAGAGTAGTGAGAGATTTGGAAACCATCAACATATTGTTGGTAACTGAAGCCACAGAAGTGGACAACACTGCCTTAGGAGAGGATGCCAAATAACAACAGAGTAGATACAAAGACATTTTGACATAACAAAATACGGTTACAGAAATATTTTCAGGTGGAAAGGAAGTTGAAGGGATTTATGCCAAAGCTGTAGATCAGAATCTGATCTACAGCCTAACCTAAGTTCCCTCTCTTCGTTTTTTTTTTTTTTTTTTTTTTTTTTGAGGCGGAGTCTTGCTCTGTCACCCAGGCTGGAGTGCAGTGGTGCGATCTCGGCTCACTGCAGGCTCCGCCCCCCGGGGTTCACGCCATTCTCCTGCCTCAGCCTCCCGAGTAGCCGGGACTACAGGCGCCCGCCACCGCACCCGGCTAATTTTTTGTATTTTTGGTAGAGACGGGATTTCAGCGTGCTAGCCAGGATGGTCTCGATCTCCTGACCTCGTGATCCACCTGCCTCGGCCTCCCAAAGTGCTGGGATTACAGGCGTGAGCCACTGCGCCCGGCCCCCTCTCTTCATTAAGCCTTCTAGCCCTCCTGGATTTCCCAGCCCTTCAACTTCAGTATCACTTTACACTCACTACTACACTGTATATCTATTTCACCTCCACCATGATAGGACTACACACAGGGAGGGCTTAGTAACCCTCATTCACTGAAAGATTACAAAAATAACTTTTGGCCAGGCTCAGTGGCTCACACCTGTAATCCCAGCACTTTGGGAGAATGAGGCAGGCAGATTGCTTGAGTTCAGGAATTCGAGACCAGCCTGGGCAACACGGTGAAACCCCATCTCTATAAAAAACACAAAAAAATTAGCCAGGCATGGTGGTGTGGGCCTGTAGTCCCAACTACTCAGGAGGCTGAGGTGGGAAAATCGCCTGAGCCTGGGAAGTCAATACTGCAGTGAACCGTGATTGCACCACTGCACTCCAGCTTGGGCAACAGAATGAGAACCTGTCTCAATAATAATAACAATAATAATAAAAACAACTTTCCACACCACCAATAAGTGTGAGATTCTTGGAGGAAAATTTGTTTGCCAGTTGGTTCCTCCTTATTGTGATGGGAGAGCTTTTCCTGAGACCAGACCCTTTCTTAGCTGACATTTCCTGAGACATTATCAGCCAAACTTTAGCTAGCTCTTCTTCTACAATTCTTTTTCTTTTGCAACCCTTCAGGTCTTTGTCCTGTAAATTCGTAGAAAAACTGCTGGCAAGTGGTCAGCAACTGGACCTTTGAAAAACAGTACAATCACCCCTGCCCCACTCCTCCCGGCTCCACCCCCAGGCAGTTAATGGGAGAAGGGAATAACTGTGTCACTCCTGGCTTCCAGTTGCTCATCTTGCTTTAAATTGGAGGCCTCTGGGGCTGAAAGAAACTGGACAAAGTGTGCTGAGTAGCCTAATAGGGCTGGTTCTTTTTCTGAAAGTTCCCTATTGCAGAAAAATAAAATTATGTGTTTAATTTTTGAAACCTGATGCCTGATTTGCCTTGGCAGCTACTCTCCTGGGCTTGGCCCAGAGTCCAGCAACCCTAGTATACTGATTAATACCAGCTCAACTTGCTCCCTGGAGAATAAGAGCATTATTTACTTGACCATTTTCTTAAATCCTTTTTAATTTGCTTATATTTTAGCATAATCTTCTTGGCTTTAACATGCTGTATCTTTGACCACTGGTCCCAGCGAAGCCTTAGGGAAGACCACTCTGCTCTGTACACTCACATCCCCATCACAAAGCAAGATTGTGTTCAAGCCCGTGATTAGAAATGACATGTCACGTGTTCTAGTCCTTCTGGGACGGGCGAGTTCTAAGTGTACTTTCGTCCCCTGCTGGTCCTCAGGCCACTGGTAGAAAGGGAAGGAGATGATGCTTCTCAGAATTCAAACAGAGCTCTCTGCACTAGTATTCCTGCCTTCCAACCTGAGCCCCCTTCGGATGGTGACCCCTTGGCCTGTTGCACCCCTCCCTTGTAATGCCCACAGAGATATCAAATAGCAATTTTCAGAGGGGACACAGCAGACTGAGGAAAGGCTGGGCCACAGACAGTTCCTGACAGGGAAGTGTAAACACAGCTGTGGAGATGGGAGCAAACCATCCTCCCTCCCCCCAGTTCCCACCCAGAAGCAGGGAAAGGCCACCCTGCCATGAAGAAACAAACAAGAAAACAAAGCAAACCACAACCCAAAAGCTGCACAAAGGTCACCAGAAACTGGGGCTGCTGCCCAGGACTTGGTGGGGCCTGTTGAAGTGCCAGACCCTTCCCTGAACACTTAGAGGTGAAGGCAGCTCCAAAGCAGTTGAGGTCCGGACATTACAGAACCTGGAAACACGGCTCAATTTTTGAAGCCTCTCCACTCCTGGACACTTTGTCCTTTGATCCCAAAATCCTAGCTGTCTTACGTACTTAGCTCCTGACCCCTAGTTGCTTAGGGATCATAATAATGAATTCAATTCAGCAAGTAAGAACAGGCCCACAATAAACTCTTGTCCATGGCTGTTATAAGTTTAAACTCTGAGCCTCCAAACCAAAATATCAGAAAGGGCTTCCATAGTCATTGTTAATTACAAAATAAATAATTCCAGCAGGAAGGGACTTTCTCTTTTGGGCACTCATTTGGGTGGAAGTCATGCCTTGATTTGCACATACCCTCAAGGCTCCAACCCCACAGCTAGGATGGTGCTGCTGGTTCTTGCTCTCAGCACAGTTAATGCAGGGTCTTGATCCCTAAGGACACGCCGTTGGCACAACCCTGCCTGGGAAGTAGCTCTGATCGGGTGGACAGCTAATGAGTTGTGCTTCCTTTCTGGCCATTAGGGTCCTCAACTGTGAAAATGAAATGGCAGAACAAGAGAAAATGGTAACAGCTTTCAAATAACGAGTACTTACTATGTACCTGACACTGTCCTGAGAGCTTTATATCTGATTTCATATGAATCAGGAATATTCTTTTTTTTTTTTTTTTTTTTTTGAGGCGGAGTCTCGCTCTGTCGCCCAGGCTTGAGTGCAATGGTGTGATCTCGGCTCACTGCAAGCTCCACCTCCCGGGTTCACGCCATTCTCCTGCCCCAACCTCCTGAGTAGCTGGGATTACAGGGGCCTGCCACCATGCCTGGCTAATTTTTTTTGTATTTTTAGTAGAGACGGGGTTTCACCGTGTTAGCCAGGATGATCTCGATCTCCTGACCTCGTGATCTGCCCACCTCGGCCTCCCAAAGTGCTGGGATTACAGGTGTGAGCCACTGTGCCCTGCTGAATCAGGAATATTCTTATGCCCACTTTACAGCTGAGGAAACTAGGATTTAGAGAGATTCTATAACCTGCCCCAGGTCATCCAGCTGGTAAGTGGTATGGCCGGGATTTGGGCTGAGTTATTCTGACCCATCCAATCAATACTCTGAACCACTCCACTATACCGCCTCCCTTCTCTGAGGTCTCTAGCTCTGACATCATGATTCTGGATTTTCTCCATTGCTTTCTGCTCTCACCAGTGGTGCCAGAAAGAGAACGTGTTTGGGACTCTAGTCTGCAAGTCCAGAGGAAAACAGCTCCTGAAAGTTAAGGGGCTCCTTACTTCCTCTGTACTGGAGATGCCAATCAAAGCTGGACACTTGACAGACCCCCATATCAACAGGGAACATACAGCCTGTGTGGAAGACAAACAAATCCTAGCCAGACAGGAAAAGGGAGTTTCTCTTGGTTCTGTGACTTCCCCTTCTCTCTTCCCTATCAGCAGGGTCCCACACTGCTGATGCTATGGCCTTTTGAACCCTTCTGTGGCTAGGATGAAACACCAGGCTACAGAGACACTTTGGGAGCAAGAGAAGTGGCCACTGTATTCACAGTACACACATCTACAAATTATATCTATGATACTGCATGTGAAGGAGCAAAAATAAATCACATTTATTTATACATTTAACAAGTTGCTTTTAGCGTTTATATTATCACTAGACATTGCACTGGGTAGGAATCCCATGTAATCCTGGCAAAATGCCTGGGAGTCAGGTATTATCCACATTTTACAGAGAAGAACACTGAGGCTCAGGGAAATCGACAACATTCTCCATGGCCCTAGGCTGGTAAGAAGGAGAGCTGGAATTCAAATCCAGACTAGGTCTGTCTGACTCCAAAATCTATATTTGTTTCAATAAAAGGAGTGTTGTATAGTAAAAAGAGCAAAATTATGAAACTGTAAAGATCCCAGAATATCTTGGAAATATAATTGTCATAATTATATGTGTTACACATTATGATAGTAACTTCCATTTATTGCATGCTTAGCAGTGCCAGGCATTGGGCCAAATTCTTTACATAGTTCATCTGCACCGCTCAGTGAGATACACGCTAGTGATCCCATTTTGCAGATAAGATGACAAGCTCAGAGGAGTTAAGTAACTTGCACAAAGTCTTTTTTTTTTTTTTTTTTTTTAGATGAAGTCTCGCTGTGTCGCCCAAGCTGGAGTGTAGTGGTGCGATCTTGGCTCACTGCAACCTCCATCTCCCGGGTTCAAGCAATTCTCCTGCCTCAGCCTCCCAAGTAGCTGGGATTACAAGTGTGTGCCACTGCACTTGGCTAATTTTTTGTATTTTTAGTAGAGACAGGGTTTTACCACGTTGGCCAGGCTGGTCTTGAACCCCTCACCTCAGGTAATCCACCTGGCTCAGCCTCCCAAAGTGCTGGGATTACAGGTGTGAGCCACCATGCCCGGTCGCACAAAGTCTGATATAGCCAACTAAGCGATGGAGCTGGGATGCAAACCCAGGTCTACTTGACTCCAAAGTGTGTGCTCTTAAGCACTAAGGCAGTAATAAGAATAATGTAGTATTAACTATGGGCCAAGTTGTGCTTTAAATGCTTTATACTTTGTAACTTACAGATATTATTATCACCCCCATTTTACAGATGAGGAAAATATTGCCTTTTGTAACATTACTTATGTTCACATTACAGACATCACACCCACGTGTTAAACACCCATGTGTTATTAGTGTCATGTTTGCTTAACGTATGTTGGATCCTTGCTTATGATCTAGAAAATAATGTATTTTTTTCATTGTCCATCTAATGTGTTAATGTGTCTTGCAGGAAAGAATGTGAAAAGGTACTGTCTATAGACAAAGTAAGCATAATCAGGAGAGGGACAGTACTGAGTGGGGAAAGACCTGTGTGCCCTGAGGGGCCCTGTCAGGTTGCCCTTCTAGCCACTCTTCCTCATTCTTTCCTATTCGATTCTCTCTAGCAAGTTGACTTATTTTTTTTCAAGCTGTATCCAGCTTTATTAAAGACACTTTCCATAAACAATCATGGCATTTCAGGCAGGACATGGGCAGACAATCGTTAACAGTATACAACAACTTTCAAACTCCCTCCTTCAATGGACTACCAAAAATCAGAAAGCCATTATGAAACCCAATGAAGTCTTCATCTGATGCTCTGAACAGGGAAAGTTTAGAGTGAGGGTTGACATTTCACATTTAGCATGTTGTTTAACAACTTTTCACAGGCTGAACCTGACTTTCAGGAAGTGAAATGAAAAAAGGCAGAATTTATCTGAAGATCCACAATCTAGAAATGGAACCACTACTCTTTTGACAGGTGCCATCTCAGCGGCATCACTGGAAAATCCAGATTGCCTGACACACTGGTAACCAATGACTAGAGGTCAGGTCCCAACAGATGTCTGCGCTTAAGGGAGTTAAGTCTATGCTGAAGGATGGAAAGGGAGAAGAGGACATAAAAACGAATTTGTTATTCCATACCACAAGGCTTTTGTGCCAAGGTGGCCATGTGTGTCAAAGTCAGGGAATCCCTCCTCCTGGGAGCCAAGAGGAAATCTTTCAAAAGTAGAAGGGAAATGTGTTTTCCCCACATAAATCCAGCTTTGGAGACATTCTATTAGTGACATATGCCCCTTCCCCAAAAAACAACAACGAAGTGTTCTGTGAGCTAACAATATAGCTTAAAAAAAAAAAGTAAAACAAAATTCTGCATTTTTATAAAACTTGATAAAAAATAGTATTTCAAACTGTACAGTCACCAGAAGTACACAGTTATCAAAAATGCACACACTTCACTTGACATCTCCAGCACCTTCAGCTTTCTGTGCCTGGTCTGTTTTGGCATCTCCATTTTCTGCAGGGTTATTCCCCTCCTTGTCAGCATCACCTTTTCCCTTTTTCCCTTTGGGTATCTTCTCTCCCTTCTTTGCAGGGCCTTTTTAGGCTTGGGCTGTGGCTTTGGAGGAGCAGGTTTAGCAGACAACCTCGCGGATCTTCTCTGTGGTTCGTCCTTCACCTTGGCTTTGTCTCCTTTAGCATCCCTTTCAGCCTTTCTCTTGGGCATGGTGGTGGCAGTGATGGCGGCGGGACGTAGGCGCTGGACGCAGGATGCAGTGGCACACGGGCTTTGGTCGGTCCGGGGGTTGTTCTCACCTCTTGTTCACACTGCTTCAACTTCTTCTTTTTTTTTTTTTTTTGTCTATCACCCAGGCTGGAGTGCAGTGGCACTATCTTGGCTCACTGCAACCTCCACCTCCCGGGTTCAAGCGATTCTCCTGCCTCAGCCTCCCAAGTAGCTGGGATTATAGGCATGTGCCACAACGCCCAGCTAATTTTTGTATTTTCAGTAGAGATGGGTCTCACCATGTTGGCCAGGCTGGTCTCCAACTCCTGACCTCAGGTGATCCACCTGCCTCGGCCTCCCAAAGTGTTGGGATTACAGGCGTAAGCCACCGTGCCCGGCCTGTTTGTTTGTTTTCAATACAGGATTTTGCTTTGCTGCCCAGGCTGGAGAACAATGGCATGATCATGGCTCACTGCAGCCTCAACTTCTGGGCTCAAGCAATCCTCCCACCTCAGCCTCTCAAGTAGCTGGAACTACAGGCACACACTACCAGGCCCAGATAATTTTTTGTAGAGATGGAGTCTCCCTATATTGCCTAGGCTGGTCTCAAACTCCGGGCTTAAGCAATCCTCCTCCCACCTCAGACTTCCAAACTGCTGAGATTACAGGAGTGAACCACCATGCTTGGCCCTTAACATTTGAGCCTCAGTTTCCTTGTCTGTAAAGTGAGTTGCTATGATACTTAATTTAATAGTTCAGTTTTAAATAAAACAATTTGTATGATGCATTGAGCATATCAGCATATCGCCTATCATCTTCAAGGCTTGGTAAACAAATATGAGTACCCTGTGTTATGCAGTATCCAGGCTCCTGGCATGCCGGGATGGGGTAGAAGGGTTCCTGGGGAGGGTTTCATAGGACAGTCCTAATGAATGGAGAGAGAAAGCAATCCTGGCATCTGGCATTGGGTCCTACAGCAACCATGAGTCAGCCCCAGGTGCTAAGGGACTAGCTATGTTCTCAGCACCGCTGGGTGTGTGCTATGGGTCACTTGGCCACAGTCCTTGACAGTCACGCTGCCTGAGCATCATTCTTGTAAATCTGGCCTGAGTTCTTTTTAAAAAACAGTCTCCACCATGTGATGTCATGGTCCAGCCAGGGTTGGAGAAGGAAGGAGGAGGAGGGTGTGTGCACACAGTCTGGGGATCTTCCTATTTGTGGAGGAATCAATTTGGTCCTAGAAGAAACTCTCTATCCTTCTCTCCTCCTTTCCAGACCCAGTAAGAAATTGGTATTCTGATCTGCAGTGAGAGGAGGTGATAAATCATAATGGTTAAGACATGAACTTTAGCATCAGGCTATCCTGGGTTTAAATCCTGGCTCTGCAAATTACTAGCTCTGGGACTGTAACCTTTCTCCTCCTGTTTCCCCATTTCACACATGGAGAAGATAATTCTGATGTTATAGTGGTGTGCCTTTCAGACATACATGCAAAGCTTTCAGCACGTGTCAGTAGGCATATTATGCAGCCCACAGTAAGTGTTCAATAAATGGTAGTGACTGTTAGGTCCCCAGCAGTTGATGAATAATATGACTTGATCATCTTCTCTGGAAGGACCCCATCTTCTCCAATGGCTTTTTTTTTTTTTTCCTTCAGACAGAGTTTCACTCTTGTTGCCCAGCCTGGAGTGCAGTGGCACAATCTCAGCACACTGCAACCTCTGCCTTTCGGGTTCAAGTGATTTTCCTGCCTCGGCCTCCCAAGTAGCTGGATTACAGGCAGGCACCACCACGCCCAGCGAATTTTTGTATTTTTAGTAGAGATGGGGTTTCACCATGTTGTTCTGGCTGGTCTCGAACTCCTGACCTCAGGTGATCCACCCACTTCGGCCTCCCAAAGTGCTGGGATGACAGGCATGAGCCACCGCACAAGGCCCAGTGACCATTTTTCCCCCGAAGGGTAGTCAGGCCCCTCCCAGGTGTGCCATCATTCTAGAGATGGGGAGGCTGGGGAGAGATGGAGTAGTTGTGTCTCCACTCCTTTGTCTTCCCTCCCTTAGCTGGCTCCCTGGCTATAGCTCCTCTAGTTCTCCCTGCTATCTCCCTGCCCTCTCAAGAAGTCTGTCTCCTCTCTCTAGTTAGGAAGGATCAGCCCCTGCCAGCCAGGACTTCTGGCTTCCCCGACCCTGCCTCTTTCTCACATCTTCTCTTGTGCTCTGCTCTTCATTTTGCAGACAGCTGGGGGAGAGACCAGCAGGTGTGAATGACTGTGCATCATAGAGACGCTTATTGCAGGATGCTCCACATATAATTTTAAGGTGTAGAAGGCCCTAGCACTTTTTACTTCCTCCTGGGTGGCTCTGCATTTGTGTGTGTGGTGGGGGTGGAGGTCGAAGATTAGAGATGCCACTCTTCCTAAGGGTCACGTCACCTCTTGCCCTGCTCCAGGCAGGATGACCCTTGGCCTGTAACAAGAAGGGAAGTGGCAGTAGGATGGTCGTAGGATCCCTGCTCATGAGGAATTAACCTACACTGGGGCCAGAAGTCTCAGGACAATGTCCAGCTGGACGAGAACCAGATCCCTCTCTTTCCAAGCCCTAGGTGGTGGGGGGCAGAGGAATAAGGAAATGTGTAAGAAACTTAAAAATTAGATTTATGGCCGGGAGCGGTAGCTCACACCTGTAATCCCAGCACTTTGGGTGGCCGAGGCAGGTGAATCACCTGAGGTCAGGAGTTCGAGACCAGCCTGACCAACATGGTGAAACATGTCCTACTAAAAATACAAAAATTAGCTGGGCGTGGTGGTGGGCGCCTGTAGTCTCAGCTACTCGGGAGGCTGAGGCAGGAGAATCCCTTGAACCCAGGAGACGGAGGTTGCAGTAAGCCAAGATAGCACCATTGCACTCCAGCTTGGGCAACAAGAGCGAAACTCCATCTCAAAAACAAACAAACAACAACAAAAAAACAAACAAACTAGATTTCCAGGCCAGGCACGGTGTAATTCCAGAATTTTGGGAGGCCAAGGTGGGCAGATCACTTAAGGTCAGGAGTTTGAGACAAGCCTGGTCAACATGGTGAAACCCCGTCTCTAGTAAAAATACAAAAATTAGCTGGGCCTTGTAGGGGGCATTTGTAATCCCAGCTACTTGGGAGGCTAGGGCAGGAGAATTGCTCGAACCTGGGAGGCGGAGGTTGCAGTGAGCTGAGATCACACCACTGCACTCCAGCCTGGGCAACAGAGCAAGACTCCGTCTCAAAAATAAATAAATAAAAAACAAACAAAGAAAACCCCCTAGATTTCACTGGACACAAGGAAAAAAAAAGACTAAAGGCAATACTACGTACAGTTAAAAAGAAAGAGGCATACATACATATGTAGTATCATGGAAAGATATCCAAGACATGTTACTAAGTGTTCCTTCCTTTCCTTCCTTTTTCCCCTTCCCCTTCCCCTTCCCTTCCTTTCTTTCTTCTTTTCCTATTTGGAGACAAGGTCTTACTCTGTAGCCCATGCTGCAGTGCAGTGGCATGATCATGGCTCACTGCAGCCTTAAAATTTTGGGGTCAAGGGATCCTCCTGTCTCAGCTTGCTGTGTAGCTGGGACTACAGGCATGTGCCAAGCCTGGCTAATTTATTTTTATTTTTTGTAGAGACAGGATCTTGCCATGTTGCCCAGGCTGGTCTTGAACTCCTGACTTCAAGTGATCCTCCTGCCTTGGTCTCCCAAAATGTTGGGTTTACAGGTGTGAGGCACTGTGCCTGGCTTCTTTATTATTATTATTATTTTAGACAGAGTCTCACTATATCACCCAGGTTAGTCTCCAATTCCTGGGCTCAAGTTCCTGCTTCAGGCTCCTGAGTAACTGGGACTACAGGCATGAGCTGCATACCCAGCAATAGTATCACATTTTTTAAAAGACAGTGAAGTCAGGCACAGTGGCTCACACCTGTAATCCCAGCATTTTGGGAGGCCAAGGCAGGTGGATCCCTTGAAGTCAGGAGTTCAAGACAAGCCTGGCCAACCTGGTGAAACCCTGCCTCTACTAAAATACAAAAATTAGTTGGATGTGGTGGCGTGCACCTGTAATCTCAGCTGTTCAGGAGGCTGAGGCAGGAGAATCACCTGAACCTGGGAAGTGGAGGTTGCAGTGAGCCAAGATGGCACCACTGCACTCCAGCCTGGGCAACAACAGAGTGAGACTCCATCTCAAGAAAAAAAAAAGTCACTGAATAATAAGAGTATAAAATCCCATTTATGCTTTTCTTTAAAAAAATCCAAAATATGTGGGAAATGAGATAGGAGTGGGGATACAAAGTTTTCTGGGTTAAATATTTTGCAGCTAGTATATACTTATATATTACTTGCGATTTAAAAAGTGTATTTTTTAATAGCAAAAGCAGAAAGGGGCTTAGAAAGGGAAGGTGAGGGCCCTCAGGGGTGGAAAACAGGGGACTTCCCATGATGAAACCAGCTTCTGTTCCTAATACAGCCCTTCCTCTACCCATTGCTACAGATCATCAGATCGTGGGACTATCTCCTATGGCTACATGGAAAAGAAAGGTGAGGTCTCCTGTCCCTATTCATCTCCAAAGACCCCCACAGTAAACCCTCAGCTACCTGGATGCTCTCAGAGGTCAATAAAAACATTCAAACATCCAACTGGCATGGAAAAGTGGAAGAGGAAAATCAAAACGAGAGAAAATTCCCAGATTCTCCAATTAGACAGTTTGGACACCCGAGCTCAGGAATGACTATAATAAGCTCTCCTTTGGAGGTCTCAACATCATGATGCAAACTTAACTCCAACCCTAGGCTAAAAATAAAACTTCCCGAGGGCCAGGTGCAGTGGCTCATGCCTGGAATCCCAACACTTTAGGAGACTGATGCAGGAAGACTGCTTGAAGCCAGGAGTTCGAGACCAGCCTCGGCAACAAAGCAAGACCTCATATCTACAAAAAATATGCCTGTTGTCCTAGCTACTTGGGAGACTGAAGCAGGAGGATCTCTTGAGCCTAGAAGCTCAAGACTGCAGCATGCCATGATTCTTCCACTGCACTCCAATGTGGGCAACAGAGTGAGCCCCTGTTCCTAAAAAGTAAAGTAAGATAAAAATAAAATAGGAACTTCCTACCAAGTTACCTATATTTTCTTTTTTGATTTTAAGGCCATTTTACATATGAAAATCTTGAGCTCCAGAGATGTGAAATAACCTGCCCAAGTTACCTGCAGTAGGACAGAGGCAGAACCTACCTTCAGAATCCTCATCAGTATTTTTTCTTTTATCCGTTATCATTATCCATTATCATTATGCCATATTGTCCTTTTTTTTTTTTGAGATAGGGCACAATCACAGCTCTCTGCAGCCTCGACCTCTGGGGCTCAAGTGATCCTCCTGCCTCAGCCTCCCGAGTAGCTGGGACTACAGGTGCATACCACTATGCCAGGCTAATTTTTTAAAAATTTTTTTGTAGGTTTTTTTTTTTTTTGTAGAGACAGGGTTTCACTATTGTTGCCCAGGCTCTATTTTAAATCTAACATTTGCTTTGGTCTCCTTTAATCTTGACCCCAACCCCAGTCCTAACCCATAGTGGGCTCATGTGCTTCTGGCCCCAACCCAGTGAAAATGGCTTGTTTTGCTTTCTGCACCTCCTTGCTCTTTCCTCCCATCTTATCACTCAGAAATCTCCCATGCTTCCTTCTTGACAGGAGCAATCCTACGCAGGCAGGAAGGACAAGATTTGGTCCCAGCCTGAAATATCTCAGAGACTGCATGGCTGTTTTCTGCATTATTGTAGAAATGATCCTTACCAGGAGGACTTTGGAGTTCACGTCAAGCAGGCCATTGACTCTCTCCCACTGGATTCCTTGCAAAAGCAGCCTCTTGACCATAGAGGAGGACAACAGGTTATCCGTGCCCATGATCCAAGAGCTTGAGATCCTGAGATGAAGACTTCAGGAGAGATCAGGACAGATAATTTGTGGTGGGCAGGAATCAGTAAACTGGGACAACAGCAGCGGGCTGAGTCCAAGGGTCAGTGTCTGGGAGTAATTTAGGAAAGTTTGGTGCTGACAGCTGTGTCTGGGACTTGAACGTCATGGCCAAACCAGCTCCTGGGCTCCTCAGCTGCTTCAGACTAATGAACCTCTGGCCCAGGACACAAGAGGCAGCTGTGGTGTGGTCGAAGTCAGGGCCCCTGGAGGCCCAGGCTCAGCCTCGCTGCTTCCTTAACGGTGTGACCTTAGACAAGTCACTTAGGAAAAGAGGAAAGGAAACTAGCATTTAGCAAGTGCGGATGCCCTGCCATCATACAGTGAGGAGGGGAATGTCCCTATTTTACATGAGAAGTCCTGAAGGTAAACGTGTCATTCAAGGCTCTATAACTGGGGAGTAGGAAGACAGAATTAGAACCCAGAGCTTCTGAATTCAAATCCCGGGCCGTTGGCCTTGAGCTTTAGCTTCTCGGTCTGTAAAATAGTGATACACTCACCTGGCACATGAAGTCGCACACTGAAGGTTCTAAAACCCCTCCCTTCTTTCTCCCAACCGTGGTCCTGAAGAGCGGTGGCACCTTCTTCCTGCGAACGTAGTCATCGTATTTTGCCCTCCCCACAACAGGTTTGTGCGGTCTAGGCCCCAGGAGGTGTCTGAAGGGAAGGTATTTGGACTTTGCTTTCCCCTCTACCCCACTCCCCAGACCTTCTCCCGACTCCGGAGGGCCGGCTCCCGCTTCTCCTCCCTAGTTTTGGCTGGCGGGCTGACATCAGCTGGTATTCCTAGGGACAGGATAAGGAACCCTGAGCTGCCTGGCTCAGCTCCAGGCGCCCCTTCCCCCACAACCCAGGACAGCCCCTTAGATGCAGCGGCGTCGAGAGGCCGCTGGAGCTCCCAGCCCCCTCCCTCTTCTCCAGGTCTGGGAGAGTAGCTTGCCGACCCCTCCAGACCCGAAAGAGAGAGGGGGCGACTCGAATCCGGGGAGCGATCCTGGGAGACCCTGGAAAGTCCTGGGCGCCACCCAGCCGAGCCCCCGAAATCGATCGCGGTTCCGGGGTTCCGGGAGCTGTCCAGCCTCGCGGGGTGAGCTACGAGAGGGTGGGCCAACGCCGGCGAGGCGGAGGGAGCAGCGGGCGCCAGGCGCGGGTGCGGCAGCGACTCCCCCTCCAGCCGCGGGCGCCGGGCGTCGCCCCCGCCCCCCACGTGGCCGCCGCCGTCCCAGCCCCTCCGAGGAAGCGGCGCGGCTTCCTGCAGCTTGGGCTGGGGATATAGGCGCCCCCACACCCGGGCCCGGCTCAGCGCCGCCGCCGCTCCTCGCCTCCTTGCTGCACGATGGCCTCGCTCCGGGTGGAGCGCGCCGGCGGCCCGCGTCTCCCTAGGACCCGAGCCGGGCGGCCGGCAGCGCTCCGCCTCCTCCTCCTGCTGGGCGGTGAGCGCGGCGCCCCGAGGCCCGGGCGGGAGGCGCGAGAGGCCCCAGAGGGGAGAGGCGAGAGGGGAGAGGGGCTGGATGGCCGAGGCCGGAACGGGCCCCGGGGTGCGGGTGCGGACCGACGGACCGAGCAGCACTCGCCCTCGGACGGTCCCTGACCCCACCTCGGGGCGGGCGCAGCATGAGCTGCTTCCCACCCAGAGAAAGCTGGGGTGCTGGCCCCGGCTCCTCGGAGAGGGCTTGGGAGGACGGGAGCTGGCCAGGGAAGGGGGTTTTGGGCCCGGGTGTGAGTGACAAGGAGCTGGTGCCAGCCCCTCCCTCCCCGGCACTGAGGCGTCCGTGGGGGCTAGATTATTCCTCCTTTTCTTCCAAGGTAGCCTATTTTCGGAGGGTCTCAGTCCCCCAACCCCCCTCGCAGGCTCCACTGCCGGGGTCCCCGCTATGCTACCCTCCTCTCCCGTTTCTTCCCACAGCTGTCCTGAAGCCCCACGAGGCCTTGGCTCAGCTTCTTCCCACCACAGGCACACCGGGATCAGAAGGTGGGTACCCGGGGTGTGGAAGGGTGGCCGAGGGCAAGGACGAGAGCGAGTTCAGTGGGGAGGGTTCCTTTCCCACGAGGCCTGCCCAACCCCAGCTGATGCCCCACTAAACTCTCCTCTGTTCTCTCTTGGGGTTCCTTGTGTTCTTTCTCCCTGTCCTCCCACAAAGCCCCTGCCCGGCTCTGAGCTGCCCACCTCACAAGTGGGCGAGAAGACCCCAGGAAAAAGTGTACGTGGAAGTTCTTATAAGGCTGGGATGGAAAGTGCTTAGCACATGGAAGTCATTATAGGATTCCCGAGCTGGGACTCTGTCCTCAGCCAGAATGTTTTGCTAGGGAAACTTTCTGAAGGGTTCCCACGTTTGAAGACAGGCGGTTCACCTTGCAAGCACCTGGGCAGGAGGGTTTGTAGGGAGGGGCAGGGGTGTGGTCATTGTGCAGCATCTGTACCTACAGGGGGGACGGTGGAGAACTATGAGTCAGCTGTCCAATATTGCTGGAATCGTTATAAGGATCAAATGGATTCTATTGAAAAGGATTGGTGCGACTGGGCCATGATTAGCAGGTAGGGGCAGTGATGGAGGGTGGCTCAGGCCAGGGCGTGGACCTGTTCATTGCAGGTAGACCTTGAGTGAGAGTGGGGCACTCTTCTCCCTGGGTCCACCCCCTCCCTCACTCAAGTCCTCTTCTGCCCCTAGGCCTTATAGCACCCTGCGAGATTGCCTGGAGCACTTTGCAGAGTTGTTTGACCTGGGCTTCCCCAATCCCTTGGCAGAGAGGATCATCTTTGAGACTCACCAGATCCACTTTGCCAACTGCTCCCTGGTGCAGCCCACCTTCTCCGACCCCCCAGAGGATGTACTCCTGGCCATGATCATAGCCCCCATCTGCCTCATCCCCTTCCTCATCACTCTTGTAGTATGGAGGAGTAAAGACAGTGAGGCCCAGGCCTAGGGCCACGAGCTTCTCAACAACCATCTTACTCCACTTCCCCACCCCCACCAGGCCTCCCTCCTGCCTTCCTACTCCCTTTTCTCACTCCCATCCCCACCACAGATCCCTGGATTGCTGGGAATGGAAGCCAGGTGGGGTCATGGCACAAGTTCTGTAATCTTCAAAATAAAACGTTTTTTTTGGACAATGTCCTTCTCCCCATTTCAGTGGAACCTGTGTCCTTCCCTGACACTCCCACAGGCCCTCAGCTCTGGGTAGTAGAACTGGAAAAATCTGGATGGCCCATTGTTCTGTTCATTTCACCTGCCCCCCTGCTCTCTGCCTCCATGAAGGTCACACCCCTATATTCTTTCCTCCCAGGCGGGCCTTTCCTGCTCTTATCCAAACTCAGCTCCAGGAAACAAGCAGGAAGAGACTCCCTTCCGGTCTGGACAGCAGCTGGGGGCCTGCAACTGGGGAGGTGTGGGGGAAGGGGCAAGGGAGGAATCTCTGCTTATGACTCCTGCAAGAGGAGCAGGAGGCTGCCCAGGAGCCCTGACTATTCCCCTTCTTCATGCCTCAGTTTACTCGCAGGGCCTGGGAAGAGGAACCCTGACTGAGCAACAGGAATCTATTCCTCAGGACCTTACAATTGAGGGAGAAAGCAGTGGGGGCTTCCTTTACTAGGTTCCCCACCCCTCTCTTATGTCCCTTGCCCTCATCCTACGTTATCCTGGACTGGGTGTGGCCTACAGCCTAGCAACACACTGCCCCCTGGTGTCCACTAAAGCCAGCAACCAGAAGACGTATATGATCTGGAAAAGGCTCAAGGCTGAGGAGCACTGGACCCTGGGGTCAGAAAACTGCCATATCCACAGCAATCACTAGTTCCTTGTTTGTTTGTTTGTTTGTTTGTTTGTTTGTTTGTTTGTTTGTTGAAATAAGGTCTCATTCTGTCACCCAGGCTGGAGTGCAGTGGCACAAACATGGCTCACTGCAGCCTCGACCTCCTGGGCTCAAAGATCTTCCCACCTCAGACTTCCAAGTAGCTGGGACCACAGGTGTGTGCCACCATGCCTGGCTACTTTTTTTTTTTTTTTTTTGAGACGGAGTCTCTCTCTGTCACCCAGGCTGGAGGGCAGTGGCGCGATCTCGGCTAACTGCAAGCTCTGCCTCCTGGGTTCACGCCATTCTCCTGCCTCAGCCTCCCAAGTAGCTGGGACTACAGGTGATCGCCACCACGCCCGGCTAATTTTTTGTATTTTTAGTAGAGATGAGGTTTCACCGTGTTATCCAGGATGGTCTCGATCTCCTGACCTCATGATCTGCCCACCTCAGCCTCCCAAAGTGCTTTGATTACAGGCGTGAGCCACCGCACTCGGTCTTTTTTTTAAGTTTTTTTTTATACAGATGGGGTCTTATCGTGTTGCCCAGGCTGGTCTTGAACTCCTGGCCTCAAGTGATCCTCCCCAGTCAGCCTCCCAAAGTGCTGGGATTACAAGCATGAGCCTGCTGTGCCTGCACAACCACTAGTTCTCAGCTGGACCCTTCTATCAGCTTCCTGAGACACACAACGCTCTCTTAAGATACCTTCCTACTTTCTAGGATCATACCCAGCCCCTCTCTACAACTCACCACTGCTGTATATGAACACACCTATATGTTCCCTGGATAGTGAGGCCCAGTTCTTACCAGGTAACCTACACCTTCAACTCTCCCTCGGACACAACTGCCAGGTCTCCAAAAACATCTACAAAACAACTTTATTCTCCATGGATACATCTGTTTACTCCTTGTGGCACTCTGAGCCTCTTCAGGGACTACTAAAAATACAAAAAATTAGCCGGGTGTGGTGGCACTCATCTGTAGTCCCAGCTACTCAGGAGGCTGAGGCAGGAGAATCGCTTGAACCCAGGAGGCAGAGGTTGCAGCTGTGCCACTGCACTCCAACCTGGCGACAGAGTGAGACCCCGTCTAAAAAAAAAAAATTAGCTGGGTATGGTGGCCACGCGCCTGTAGTCACAGCTATTCAGGAGGCTGAGGCAGGAGAATCACTTGAACCTGGGAGGCGGAGGTTGCAATGAGCCAAGATCGTGCCACTACACTTCAGCCTGGGCAACAGAGTGAGACTCCGTCTCAAAAACAAACAAAGAAACAAACAAACAAGAACTCAGCTGGATGTAGTGGCACATGTCTGTAGTTCCAGCTACTTGGGAGGCTGAGTGGGGAGGATCAGGGATTCAAGGTTATGGTGAGGTATGATTGGGCCACTGCACTCCACCACTGGCAACCCTGTCTCTAAAAAAAATTTAAAAAAATACCAACAGACCCTTGATATATATTCATGAAATGCATGAAGGCAAATACATGCCACGAAGGGAGCAGATATACCTTTAGGGAAGACAGATGCATTCATGGAAATAAAGCAAACCTTTGTTTCAGGTGAAAACTCAAGATATCTTTAGGGAATATTTTCCACTTCCCCATTCAACACTCCTTTGCTCCATGTCCTCATTTTCTCAAGCCTAGATTATTGCAATAATTTCCTAATTCACCTCCCTTTCTACTCTCTCCCATAGGGAGAAAATTAGCAGGACTTGGATAAAACAGGAGGGAGAGGCCAGGGCTGAGGGAGAGGAGAGGTTACGGGTGACTCAGGCTTTGGACTTGAGTTACTAGAACAATTATGGCAGTAATAATAGAAAAGAGCCATTGAGGAGGGAGAACTGTCCTGAAGAAAAGAATGTACAATTATAAGGTAACAGTGGAACAAGCTGTTATATTCCACAGAGAGTTAGAAATGGGGGGATGGGAGTGGAAAGAGGTTGGGTCTGGAAATATAAGTGTGGGAGTCTCCTGCACAGAAGTGCACTATAAAGCCATTAGATGGATGATAACTCTAAGACAGAAGGGTTCATTGAAAAGAGGAAGGCTGGCCGGGAGCAGTGGCTCACACCTGTAATCTCAGCACGTTGGGAAGCCAAGGCATGCGCAGATTACCTGAGGTCAGGAGTTCAAGACCAGCCTGGCCAACATGACGAAACCCTGTCTCTACCACAAATACAAAAATTAGCCAGGCACGGTGCTGTGCGCCTGTAATCCCAGTTTCTAGAGAGGCTGAGGCAGGAGAATGGCTTGAACCCGGGAGGCAGAGGTTGCAGTGAGCCAAGATCATGCCACTGCACTGCAGCAACAGAGTGAGCCTTCGTCTCAAAGAAAAAAAAAAAAAAGAAAAGAAAAGAAAAGAAGAAGGCTGAGGTTACACTCTTAGGAAACATCACACTTAAAGAATGAGAAAAGGGCTGGGTGCAGTGGTTTATGCCTATAATCCCAGCACTAGGAGGCTGAGGCAGGAGGATTGATTGAGTTTAGGAGTTTGAGACCAGCCTGGGCAACATGGCAAAAACCCATCTCTACAAAAATTTTAAAAGTTAGCCGGGTTTGGTGGTGCATGCCTGTAGTCCCAGCTACTCAAAAGGCTGAGATGAGAAGATCACTTGAGCCTGGGAGGTCGGGCTACAGTGAACCAAGATCACACCACTGTACTCTCCAGCCTGGGCAACAGAGTAAGATCCTGTCTCAAAAAAAAAAACAAATAAATAGGCTGGGCGCAGTGGGGTCACGCCTGTAATCTCAGCACTTTGAGAGGTCGAGGCAGGCGGATCACGAGGTCAGGAGATCGAGACCATCCTGGCTAACACGGTGAAACCCCGTCTCTACTAAAAATACAAAAAATTAGCTGGGCATGGTGGCGGGCGCCTGTAGTCCCAGCTACTGGAGAGGCTGAAGCAGGAGGATCGCTTGAATCCGGGAGGTGGAGGTTGCAGTGAGCCGAGATCACACCACTGCACTCCAGCCTGGGCAACAGAGCAAGTCTCCATCTCAAAAATAAATAAATAAATAAGAGGGACAGAGGGAAGATCAGAGATGTAATAGCAGAACAAGAATAAAGGAGTGTCAAAGGCCAGCCGTGGTGGCTCACGCCTGTAATCGCAGCACTTTGGAAGGCCGAGGAGGCAGATCACCTGAGGTCAGGAGTTCGAGACCAGCCTGGCCAACATGGTGATACCTCGTCTCTACTAAAAAATACAAAAATTAGCCAGGCGTGCAGTGCCTGTAATCTCAGCTACTCAAGAGGCTGTGACAGGGAGAATTGCTTGAACCCGGGAGGCAGAGGTTGCAGTGAGCTGAGATCACACCACTGCACTCCAGCCTGGGCGAAAGGGAGAGACTCCACCTCAAAAAAAAAAGAAAAAAAAAAAAAAAGGCTGGGCCGGTGGCTCACGCCTATAATCCCAGCACTTTGGGTGGCCAAGGCAGGCGGATCACCTGAGGTTGGGAGTTTGAGACCAGCCTGACCAACATGGAGAAACCCTGTCTCTACTAAAAATATAAAATTAGCTGGGTGTGATGGCACATGCCTGTAATCCCAGCTACTTGGGAGGTTGAGGCAGGAGAATTGCTTGAACCCAGGAGGTGGAGGTTGCAGTGAGCCGAGATCTTGCCATTGCACTCCAGCCTGGGCAACAAGAGCAAAACTCAATCTCAAAAAAAAGGAGTGCCATAAAGTCAAAGGAAATAGTGAGCTTTGAGAAGGTATTATCAACTGAATAGTTCATTCATTCATTCATTTAACAAATATTTGTTGGTCATTCTGTGGACCAAGTACAGTGCACAGTGTTTTTACTTTTTTTTTATTTCTTTTTTGTTTTTTTGAGACAGACTCTCGCTCTGTCACCCAGGCTGGAGTGCAGTGGCACGATTAAGCTCACTGCAACCTCAGCCTCCCGCATTCCAGCAATTCTCCCGCCTGAGCCTCCCGAGTAGTTGGGATTCCAGGCGTGCACCACCAGGCCCGGCTAATTTTTTGTATTTTTAGTAGAGACGAGGTTTCACCATGTTGGCCAGGCTGGTCTTGAACTCCCGACCTCAAGTGATCCGCCCACCTCGGCCTCCCACAGTGCTGAGATTACAGGCATGAGCCACTGCAGCTGGCCTTTTCTTTTTTTTTCTTTTACCCAGAGACTAAGGTCACAGGAACTGTGCACATGAAGGATTTGGGTGAGGGAAAGGTTGGAAATCAGACAGAAAATTGAGATGAGATGACAAGGTCAAGGTTTGTACTTTTTTATTTTTTTATTTTTTTGACACAGAGTCTTGTTCTGTCTCTCAGGCTGGAGTGCAGTGGTGTGATCTAGGCTCACTGCAACTTCTACCTCTTGGGTTTAAGCAATTCTTGTGCCTGTATAGCTGGGATTACAGGCATGTGCACCAACACATCCAGCTAATTTTTGTATTTTTAGTAAAGACAGAGTTTCACCATGTTGCCCAGGCTGCTCTCCAGCTCCTGATCTCAAGTGATCCGCCTGCCTCAGATTCCTAAAGTGCTAGGATTACAAGCGTGAGCCACCACGCCCAGCCTGTACTTTTTCTTTTTTTTTCTTTAAGAGAAAGGGTCTTGCTCTGTCATCCAGGCTGGAGTGCAGTGGTGCGATCATACCACACTGCAGCCTCAAACTCCTGGGGCCAAACAATCCTCCTGTCTCAGCTTCCCAATGTGTTGGGACTACAGGCATGTGTCACCATGCCCAGCTAATTTTTAAAATTTTTCGTATAGCTGGAGTCTCGCTATGATACCAAGGGATGTAAATATCATTATTATTGGGCCGGGTGCGGTGGCTCACGCCTGTAATCCCAGCACTTTGGGAGGCCGAGGCGGGTAGATCATGAGGTCAGGAGTTCAATACCAGCCTGGCCAAGATGGTGAAACTCCGTCTCTACTAAAAATACAAAAATTAGCCAGACGTGGTGATGATGCACGCCTGTAGCCCCAGCTACTTGGGAGGCTGAGGCAGGAGAATCGCTTGAACCCGAGAGGCAGAGGTTGCAGTGAGCTGAGATTGTGCCATTGCACTCCAGCCTCGGTGACAAGAGCGAAATTCTGTCTAAAAATATATATATATATATATATATAATTATTATTATTATTATTATTATTATTTGAGATGGAGTTTCGCTCTTGTCACCCAGGCTGGAGTGCAATGGCGCGATCTCGGCTCACCGCAACCTCCGCTTCCTGGGTTCAAGCGATTCTCCTGCCTCTGCCTCCCAAGTAGCTGGGATTACAGGTGCCCATCACCACGCCCAGCTATTTTTTGTATTTTTTAGTAGAGACAGGGTTTCACCATGCTGGCCAGGCTGGTCTTGAACAATTCCTGACCTCATGTGATCCGCCTGCCTCAGCCTCCCAAAGTGCTGAGATTACAGGCATGAGCCACCGAGCCTGGCCAAGGGATTACATATTTTTAATTAAGGAAGACCGGCGCATAGTTATAGTATATGAGAGAGGAGCTAAGGGCAAGGGCGAGAGGGAAGATGATAGAGAAGTCCTGGAGGAAGTTGAAAAGGGGAGGCAAGAACATATGCCAAAGGGTGCAACATTTCTGAGTCCAAAAGGAAGGAGTAGGCTGGATGCGGTGGCTCACGCCTGTAATCCCAGCACTTTGGGAGGCCGAGGTGGGAGGATCACTTGAGGTCAGGAGTTTGAGACCAGCCTGACCAACATGGTGAAACCCCGTCTCTACTAAAAATACAAAAATTAGCTGGGTGTGGTGGCTCATGCGTGTAATCCCAGCTACTGGGGAGGCTGAGGCAGGAGAATCGCTTGAACCAGGGAGGCAGAGGTTGCAGTGAGCTGAGATCAAGCCACTGCACTCCAGCCCGGCAACAGTGCGAGACTCCGTCTCAAAAAAAAAAAAAAAAAAAAAAAAAAGGAAGGAGTAAAAGTGGAGAGAAATTTTTTTTGAGTGATGAATCAAGTATAGAGACAGACAGAGGGAAAACTTAAAGGGTTCACATGCATGGCCTCAATCTCATAAAGCAGGAACGAAAGGCATTCTGCAGAGAGCAGAGAGATGGGGACAGGTGGAGTGGCTTGATGGATGTGGAAAAGTTTGAATAGTTATCTTGAGGGTGACAGGGAGTCAATAAAAGACAGAGGATCATGGAGCTGCCCTTAGAGCCCGGCAGTGAGGCTAGTCAGGGAATCTGGGGCTTGGCAAACATGTTCTCGTTATTTTTCTTCCAGCAATACTCCAGAGCCCAGGAGTGAAAAAAAGGTGGGGGACATGGAGCAACGATCATTGGTTTGGGAACTGACCTGTAGATAGGTAGGTAAGGGGACAGGATTGAGTAGTTTAGGCTGGGTAAGTTGTCAGATAAAACCAAAAGGGGTCCTAGGTCTTGAGACAAGGAAGGCGAGGTCATGGCAGAGGTGAGAGATAGGTGGTTGTGGTCAAAGTCTGCAGCTCTGAATCATGGAAGTAGGGCTGTCTCTAGTGATTCAAGCTACAAAGTGTGCTCTCATGGGTGCTGCAGGAGCCTGAGGAATGGTGAAGTCAAAGGAAATTGGAGGGCCGGGTTGGTCACCTGTTATCCCTTTGGGAGGCTGAGGTCTAGAGATCGCTTGAGCCCAGGAGTTTGAGACCAACCTGGGCCAATATAGTGAGTGCCCATCTCTAGAAAATATTAGCCGGGTTGCTGGGAACATTAACTCACTCCTATAGTCCCAGCACTTTGGGAGGCTGAGGCAGGAGGATTACTTGAGCCCAGGAGTTTGGTGAGACCCCCATCTCTACCAAAACAACAACAACAAAATGTATTTAATAACTGGGTGCAGTGGTGTGTGCCTGTAGTCCCAGCTACTCAGGAGGCTGAAGCTGGACCATCGCCAGATCTTGGGAGGTAGAGGCTGCAGTGAGCTGTAATTGTGCCACTGTATTCCAGCCTGGGCAACAAAGGGAGACCTTTCTCAAAGATAAACAAACAGATAAATAAAAAATTAAAAATAAAACAAAGGACACTGGAATTGAGGAGCTTGGGTAATTGTGAGTTGATCAAATTAAATGGCAATTCACAGAAATGTTAATATTAAAAGAAGCCTAGTATAGAGGAAGCAAAGGCTGGGATCTGGAGATCTGGGCTTTATTTGCCAATCTACTTCAGCAACAAAAATTCGCCGCTTTGGGGAAGCCATGGCCTTTCTCTGGGGTTGAACCAGAAGACTTCCCAGGACTCTTCCTGCTCCAAAAGATAGGGCTTTTTAGGATAACAGTGAGGAACTGCCTGATGACGAGGACTCCTCCTGCCGGTCTTCCTCTTTCCAGAAAGGCCTCCGGAACCTTTCTGCATTGCCTTCTGCCCGGACGTGCGGAAGCGAAGGCCGGAAGTCCTTAGCCGGTAGCTTCCGGGTTCCCTGGGCTACTACGATGGCGATGAGTTTCGAGTGGCCGTGGCAGTATCGCTTCCCACCCTTCTTTACGTGAGGCTCAGACCCCAAGAAGCCCCGCTGTGCCTCCCTCCCCTCCCCCGGACCCTGGGCTCAGCCCTGATGCTTCACATGGGGAGGGGGAGAAAAGACCCGGCCGCCAACACCCTCAGTCCCTTACTTTCTTCCTGAAACGCGTCCCGGGCAAGTGCTGCCTCCCGCCCTCTAATTCTGCGCCCCACTCCCTTCACCCGGCAGGTTACAACCGAATGTGGACACTCGGCAGAAGCAGCTGGCCGCCTGGTGCTCGCTGGTCCTGTCCTTCTGCCGCCTGCACAAACAGTCCAGCATGACGGTGATGGAAGCTCAGGAGAGCCCGCTCTTCAACAACGTCAAGCTACAGCGTATCCTCCTTCAGGCTCTTCCACAGCCCATACACATGCACTTCTGCGCTTTCACACATGCCCAGACACCCCCCACCCCCCCGCCTGCCCTCCTTTACTCATGGTATGCGGATTCCCTCCCAAACCGGACTTAAAGAGTGAAAATGTGTAGCTGACATTTTCCCCCGGCAAATGCAGTACCAGACCCTCTTGTTCTTGGCAGTGAGGACTGCTCGGATGTCATTAAGGTCTTAGAATTTCTGCCCTGAAGCCAAGTTCCAAGCTTTTTAACCTAAATCCTTTTGACTATTTGTATCGTCCATCCTTTTCTGTGTGAGGCCCAGACTTGGGTAACTACCTTTAATTATTTTCTCTGTCCCCCTCCTGCCAGGAAGTAAGGGTCATTTGTTTTTGCTGCCTGATTTATCCCTAAAATATCTGTGGAGAAAGGCTGCAGGAAGGCAACAGACAGAGGGTGAGGAATGACAGTACCTTTCATTTTCTAAAGCTCCTTTCTTTTTTTTTTGGAGACAGGGTCTTCCTCTCATGCTCAGGCTGGAATGCAGTGGCACAATCACATAAAGCTCCTTTTAATTGGAAGAGTGTCTCTTTACCTTCCTCCGTTTTGAATATCCAGGAAATGCCAATTCATATCATGTTGGGAAATTGCACACATATGTGTGTGGGAGAGGAAGGGGCAGGTGTTTCTCAGCATGGGACTGGCTCTGAGAATTTTTATCCTACCCAACTCATGTGTATGCCATTCCCTTAACTTTAAACCAGGAAAGCTTCCTGTGGAGTCGATCCAGATTGTATTAGAGGAACTGAGGAAGAAAGGTGGGTTCAGTTCCCCAGATTCCTTATTTTTTTTCCTAGTTGGGTTTTCCTGAGGGCAAATTAGGATAAGTCTTTTTTGCTTTAATAACTTTTTCTCTCTCCTGGCTTGAAGGCCAGAGTCTTCGGTAAAGTAGGCAGCCCAGTTCCCAAGTCCTTTCTTCTTCTTTGTACACAAAATTGAAATCTCTGTCTGTGCCTTAAACCTGAAGAGAAGTGGAAGAAGGATGAGTGCCTTGTAGCTAATCATAGTAAAATAAATATTGAATCTCTCTTTCTGAAAGCTGAGTCTCTTCCACTCTGTCCCACCTTGGTATTTTTTTTGCCTCTGTTTCTTTTTAGATCATGATACTTTTTTTTTTTTTTTGGGAGATTAAAAAAAAGGTCTTTTTTTGGTCTCACTCTGTCACCCAGACTGGAGTGCAGTGGCTCAGTCCTATCTCACTGCAGCCTCGACTTCCCGGGCTCAGGTGATCCTCCCATCCCAGCCTCCTGAGTAGCTGAGACCACAGGCATGTGTCACCACCCACCTGGCTAATTTTTTGTATTTTCTGTAGAGAGAATTTTTTGTATTTTCTGTAGGGTCTCGTCATGTTGCCCAGGCTAGTTTCGAACTCCTGGGCTCAAGCGATCCTGCCGCCTTGGCCTCCCAAAGTGCTGGGATTACTGGTGTAAGCCACTGCGCCTGGTTATGCTTTCATAAGTATCTGTTTTACAGGGAACCTCGAGTGGTTGGATAAGAGCAAGTCTAGCTTCCTGATCATGTGGCGGAGGCCAGAAGAATGGGGGAAACTCATCTATCAGTGGGTGAGATCATTCTTCTGCCAAGTATTCAACAGTGACCCATGGCAAAGGTTAACTATATTAGGGCCTAGCAGATACCCAGTGTTCCCAGATCCAGACTGAGCAAAATGGGGAGAGGGCAGAAAGAGGAAGTGTAGGCCTTTTATGCAAACCTCTTTAAGTGACTCAATGTCTTTGGCTGCATAGAACCTCCCTTTCTTTGCCTGTAGCAGGCCAGGGGCTATGTGAGGCCATATTTGGAGAATGCAGAACTGGGAACCCTGAGTGCTATTGTTGGCTGGAGCCTCTGGCCACAGGAGATAAATGGGGAAAGGAAGGGAAAAAACCTGGGCCCCCTCCCCCGCTGCACCATTATGGGACTGTCCACAACATGAATGAGATATTCTGAACCAGTGTGGGTGTGGGGACAGAATACTCTTCCCCCTAAACCACCAGCCCCAAACATTCCCAAGGAAGAGAAGAGGGTGAGAAGCATCAACATTCTAAATATAACAAATACACACCATCCATTCTTGAACAGGAAAACAACCAGAATGAGAGGTCGAGGTCACTCCTCAGACACGTGAAGACGTGTGGTTTAGTGGTTCCAAATGAGTGTGTACACATATAAATATAGCACTTGTAGGGTTTATGGCTTTTAGGCCACTCTGCAGAGGTGACAGTGAGTCCTGATTTGGGAATAGGTATCATTCCTGGATCAGAGGGGTGGAGCTGATGAATTCACTGTCTCCTGGGAGATTCTTGGTTCTAATTCACTCCTTATTTTCATGTTCACAGGTTTCCAGGAGTGGCCAGAACAACTCCGTCTTTACCCTGTATGAACTGACTAACGGGGAAGACACAGAGGATGAGGGTAATGCCTTTCCCTTCCCACTCACAGTTCATTTTTTGTTTTGTTTTGTTTTGTTTTTGTTTTTGTTTTTCCGATATGGAGTCTTGCTCTGTCACCCAGGCTGGAGTGCAATGGTGCAATCTCGGCTCACTGCAACCTCCGCCTCCTGGGTTGAAGTGATCCTCCTGCCTCAGCTTCCCAAGTAGCTGGGATTACAGGTGCACGCCACCACGCCTGGCTAATTTTTTGTATTTTTAGTAGAGATGGGGTTTCACCATGTTGGCCAGGTTATTCTTGAACTCCTAACCTCGTGATCTGCCTGCCTTGGCCTCCCAAAGTGCTGGGATTAGAGGTGTGAGTCACTGTGCCCCGCCTGTTTTTTTTTTTTTTTTTTTTTTGAGACAGAGTCACTGTCACCCAGGCTGGAGTGCAGTGGGGCAGTCTCTGCTCACTGCAACCTCCGCCTCCTACGTTCAAGCAATTCTAAGTTCTTAACCCATGTCCAAGGATTCCATAAGCCACCTGAATTCACATGCAAAAAATCCCAAATTTTGCTTTTGTGGATGCATGCGCATTTTTCTAGGGATAGGTAGATATTACAAGATTTCCAAGGGCATCTATGACCCATGAAAAGTTAAGAATTTCACTTTCAGCTGGGCACAGTGGCTCATGCCTGTAATCCTAGCACTTTGGGAGGCTAAGGTGGGAGGATTGCTTGAGGTCAGGAGTTTGAGACCAGCCTGGGCAACATAGGGAGATCCTGTCTCTACAAAAAATTTAAAAATCACCTGGGCGTGGTGCTTTGCACCAGTAGTCTCAGCTACTCAGAAGGCTTAGGTGGGAGGATCGCTTGAGCCCAGGAGGTCAAGGCTGCAGTGAGCTATGATCACGCCACTGCACTCCAGCCTGGGCAACAGAGCGAGACCCTATCTTAAAAAATAACAATAGGCCGGGTGCAGTGGCTCACGCCTGTAATCCCAGCACTTTGGGAGGCCGAGGCAGGTGGGTCACCTGAGGTCAGGAGTTCCAGATCAGCCTGGCCAACATAATGAAACCCCATCTCTACTAAAAATACAAAAATTAGCTGGGCATGGTGGTGCATGCTTGTAATCCGAGCTACTTGGGAGGCTGTGGCAGGAGGATCGCTTGAACCCGAAGGCAGAGGTTGCAGTAATCTGAGATCGCACCACTGCACTCCAGCCTGGATGACAGAGCGAGACTCCGTCTCAGAAAATAAAAATAATAATAATAAAAAAAAATTGCCGGGCGCGGTGGCTCACGCTTGTAATCCCAGCACTTTGGGAGGCCGAGCTGGGCGGATCACAAGGTCAGGAGATCGAGACCACGGTGAAACCCCGTCTGTACTAAAAAATACAAAAAATTAGCCGGACGTGGTGGCGGGCGCCTGTAGTCCCAGCTACTTGGAGAGGCTGAGGCAGGAGAATGGCGTGAACCCGGGAGGCAGAGCTTGCAGTGAGCCGAGATTGCGCCACTGCACTCCAGCCTGGGCGACAGAGCAAGACTCCGTCTCAGAAAAAAAAAATTAAAAAAAATAAATAATAAAAAAAATTATAAATAAACTTTCTTCATTCAGCATCTGCTATAGATGCCGAATGAGAAACAAGGGCAGGGGATTAAGCTTGAAATCTCACTCCTTGCTGACTCAGGCTCTCTTTCACCCTTTATTCTTATAGAGGGCTCAAGATCTGTGAGTGTCAGCTGAAGAGATTGGGCCAGCACCCCCAGCCCATTTAAATACTTTGGTTTCTGGCCAGGCAAGGATTTGTATACTGTTTGATTTTTACATAGCGTAAACACTCTTAGTTATTTTTCTCCGACTCCAGATTCTGATCCTCTGGATCACCACAAGTTTCGATCTTAGCTGGGATAACAGGGGGTGTCTCCTCCTTCTGCCAGGCCCTGGCTGCCCTAGCAGAGTCTATAGCTCTTGGCTGTTCCCCCTCCTGCCCTGCAGGTCTCTGCTTGCTACTCCCACCATCACCCCATGATTTCAGCACTGTAGCCTTGCCCAGCCCACCACTCAGGCTGGGCAAAGTTGTAGGCTTCCTCAGAAACCAAGCTCCCTGACTTAGCTGAGCCCCCGCAGGGGGTGAGGTAAGCAAGCCTGTCAGGGCTTGCCTGCTGCCTCCCACATCTCCCTGCAGTATCTTACCATATCTCCACATACTCAGCTAGCCATAGGCTCCCAAATTTTTTTTTTTTTTCTTTTTTTGAGAAAAACTCTTGCTCTGTCGCCCAGGCTGCAGTGCAGTTGTGCGATCTTGACTCACTGCAACCTCCACCTCCTGGGTTCAAGTGATTCTTCTGCCTCAGCCTCCTGAGTAGCTGGGATTACAGGTGACCACCACCATGCCCAGCTAATTTTTTGTATTTTTAGTAGAGACAGGGTTTCTCCATGTTGGCCAGGCTGGTCTAGAACTCCTGATCTCAAGTGACCCTCCCACCTCAGCCTCCCAAAGTTCTAGGATTACAGGCGTGAGCCACCGCACCTGGCCTGTGCTCCCAGCTAAAAGCTAGAAAAAGGGCAGATAACAGTGCTGGAATTTAACAGTCTCCTGGCCAGGAGTACTGGCTATATTCTTTGTGTTAGGATAGATCCTCTAGGGTCAGTGTCTAGTGACAATGGCTCCAATCTCCCTAGGCCTGATTTTCACGGCCTCTTTGTGGCCCTGAAGCAGATGGTGTCATTCTTGTGCATCAGACACAAATGGGAGGTGTGGGGGAGGTTGAGTCTGAGAGGAGAACCAGGAAGGGGGAAATAAGCACAAACTCATTTCATGCTGATTCAGGCTTTCTTCCACCCCTTACTCCTAAGGAGTGCCTGGGAAGTGTGGTTGGCAGCTGTAGCAGTATAGATGGCATATGCATACCCTGCCTCTGGGAGGTCTCAGCTTCCAGCCAGAGCACTCTCCTCAGAGGCCTTGGGCCCCAGGAGCTGATTGTCTCTGACTGCCTATCTCTCCCTATTCAGAGTTCCATGGGCTGGATGAGGCCACTCTACTGCGGGCTCTGCAGGCCCTACAGCAGGAGCATAAGGCCGAGATCATCACCGTTAGCGATGGCCGAGGCGTCAAGTTCTTCTAGCAGGGACCTGTCTCCCTTTACTTCTTACCTCCCACCTTTCCAGGGCTTTCAAAAGGAGACAGACCCAGTGTCCCCCAAAGACTGGATCTGTGACTCCACCAGACTCAAAAGGGCTCCAGTCCTGAAGGCTGGGACCTGGGGATGGGTTTCTCACACCCCACATGTCTGTCCCTTGGATAGGGTGAGGCTGAAGCACCAGGGAGAAAAGATGTGCTTCTTCTTGCCCTACCTCCTTTCCCATCCTAGACTGTCCTTGAGCCAGGGTCTGTAAACCTGACACTTTATATGTGTTCACACATGTAAGTACATACACACATGCGCCTGCAGCGCATGCTTCTGTCTCCTCCTCCTTCCACCCCTTTAGCTGCTGTTGCCTCCCTTCTCAGGCTGGTGCTGGATCCTTCCCAGGGGATGGGGGAAGCCCTGGCTGCAGGCAGCCTTCCAGGCAATATGAAGATAGGAGGCCCGTGGGCCTGGCAGTGAGAGGTGTGGCCCGACACCGATTTATGATATTAAAATCTCAACTCCCACTGCCTGCCTCTTAAATTACTACAGTACTGGAATGGGGATGGGGAGGGCTGTGAAGTGTTGCCACCTGAGTAAATCCCAGCCTGGGAGAGGGGAGAGAAAAGAAAGCTTATGGCTTTTGTAGAAGAAAAGGTCCTCCAGGGCCCTGTGAGCTCCAGTGAGCCTGTGGTTTTACATCTGCTGGGTGGGCTGTGTGGAGGAGTGCTGGTGGAACACAGCTTGGGGACAGACTGCTTTCTCTCTGAATTGGAGTCACTTAAGGGCTCCCCGTTCCCTCACCATCTCCCCCATGGAAGTCCTGAACTACTCTGAAGCCCCTCCCTCCACCTATCTGGTCTGGGTGGGGTAACTGTGGCCAAGAGGAGCTGAGGGGGGTAAGCCGGATGTGGACTTTGGTTTATTGGAGACTGGCAAACAGAAGGGGAGGAAGGAGAGCCCACATAGCAAAAACAGCCACTCTGGCCAGGGCTAGGCTGCGGCCAAGGTGGCCTGGAGGGGATGGATGACCGAGCTCTCGGTTTGGGGGAGGGACTTATCCTGGCGAGTACACACCCATTCCCTATGCAGACCAGAGGGACAACAACGTCAGACCTTTCCACTGACCTCTGTATGTTCGGCCTGGGGCTACTCCGGACAGTTAGGAGGGGGTGGTGCTGCCTTATCTGGGGTGTGCAGGAGGGTGGTAGCCTTAAGTAATCCCCCACTAGGGTCCGGGTGTCGTTCTCTCTTGCCCTCCCCTGCGCACAAACAGGTTTGCGCACTCTTAGTGCGGGAGGACGCACCGCGGTCTCCCACTCAGTTCTGGCCTCAGAGTGAGACTGCGGCCGGGGACTCGGGAAAGAAGGGGACGCGGCTGGGCGGGGCGGCGACTAAGGTGAGGGGCTGCTCGCGGGGATCCGCACCGCGGGAGCAGCTCGGAGGTGCGGCCCTGGGGGGCAAGGGCGGGCCGCGGGGCGGGGGCGGGGGCGGGGCCGGGCCGAGCTGGGGGCTGGGGCCCCAGCCGCTCAGCCGGAGCGCTGCGCACCCAGCGGGTCCGCCTGTCAGGCCGCCTCCTCTCCGGCCGTCTGATTTTCTACGTTTCGGCGCCCTGCTCTTCCTCATGTTGGCACCCCCGGCCACGGAGACCACCGTCCCCATGTCCCAGACTGAGGCCGACCTGGCCCTGCGGCCCCCGCCGCCTCTTGCCACCGCGGGGCAGCCCCGCCTCGGGCCCCCTCCTCGCCGAGCGCGCCGCTTCTCCGGGAAGGCTGAGCCCCGGCCGCGCTCTTCTCGTCTCAGCCGCCGTAGTTCAGTCGACTTGGGGCTGCTGAGCTCTTGGTCCCTGCCAGCCTCACCCGCTCCGGAACCCCCCGATCCTCCGGACTCCTCTGGTCCTGGCCCCGCGAGGAGCCCACCGCCTAGCTCCAAAGAACCCCCCGACGGCACGTGGACCGAGGGAGCCCCTGGGAAGGCTGCAGAAGACTCCGCGCGTCCCGAGCTCCCGGACTCTGCAGTGGGCCCGGGGTCCAGGGAGCCGCCGAGGGTCCCTGAAGCTGTGGCCCTAGAGCGGCGGCGGGAGCAGGAAGAAAAGGAGGACATGGAGACCCAGGCTGTGGCAACGTCCCCCGATGGCCGATACCTCAAGTTTGACATCGAGATTGGACGTGGCTCCTTCAAGACCGTGTATCGAGGGCTAGACACCGACACCACAGTGGAGGTGGCCTGGTGTGAGCTGCAGGTGCGGCTGGGAGCCCCCTCGGTGGCACCTTGGGATGGGACTCTGGAGGTCTTAGGATGAGAGACAGAGGGTGGGGTAGACAGCATCAAGGGAAGGATGTATTTTTCCAGTCAAATGTCTATAGACACCTCTGCTGTCTTTGCCCTGAATGATCTGGCTGACTGGGCTGCAGAAGGAGAGACTGAGGCAGGTGGTGTCTGGTGACTCCCCCATGGGTATGAACATTCTCACTTTAAAGTCTCCATGCTCAACCCTGAGAGGCGGAAAATAGGATGGGAAGTTGGGCAGGGGAGCCAGTTCAGGTCAGTTTCCTGCTGGTGGGTACCCACAATCCCTTCCTCTCCCCTAAGTCCTGAGATCCTCAGTTATGACCCTGGTCCTCTTGATCCCTTCACTCCTCCTGTCCCCCACCTATTTGCAGACCAGGAGGCTGGGATGCGGGAAGCCAGGAGCTGGGCAAGGGTCCTCTCCAACTCCAGAAGATTTAGGGCAGTTGTGGCAGAATGGGGTCCCCTAATCCCTTCTGGAGCAGTCAGACTTCTGGACTTCTCCACAGCTGTGAGGAGGGGGACATAGGGAGCTCTAGCTCTCGAGTGAGTCCAGTTCTGCTCCTCATCCCACTGCCTACCTGTGCTCTCCCTTCCCAGACCTAAAGGCACTAAGCCCATGGGCTTTAGGGGGACCTTCCTCCCATTGTCCCCATGCTACATATGGGTTAGGAGAACCCAGTCAACTTGGGGCCTGAAGCTTCGGATTCAGATCAGGGGACAGAGCCTAGGGGAAGGGTCCCTCTCCAGCCCTGGCACAGGGCTCGCCCCTAGCGCCTGCCAGTGCCACGCCCCAGGCTCTGGGCCAGGCCAGGAGAGGCAGCCAAATTGGGGGGTGAGGGGAGGGAGAGGAGCCGGGGCGGGACAACTATGGGGGTGGGTGGCCTCCTGGCGCCTAGTCCTGGATCTTTTCTTTCCTTCTCAGTACCTCCCTCCGTATCCCTCCCGCCTTCCATCTGGATCTAGCAGTTCTCAGTTTCTGGGGCCAACCCCCTTGCCGGCCCCAATTCCCTGCCCGCAGTATCCTGCTGCCCGCCTGCTGCCTGCTCACTGCCAGCCCCCGGGTGCCCCCTCCCGCCCCATGGCTGGCCTGGGCAGCCACAAAGGCACTATTGAGCTCAGGGCTCCGGGACCGGGCTGCATAAAGGTGCTTGTGTCCAGCAGGGGGTCTAGGGGGCTGCCCCAGGCCCAGGTTGGGTGTGTCCTTGGATCAGCTTACGTGTGGGACCGTTGGAGAGTTCAGGGTCTGCAGCCCATTGGGCAAGTAATCCCACTAACCCCACCCCATCTGTGGGCTCCAACCCTCACCTCTTCCCCCAACCCCACTCCAGGTGTCCCTATTCCTTTCTGTGGGTGTCCTGGGCCTGACGTGACACCCGTCCCCCATCCCACAGACTCGGAAACTGTCTAGAGCTGAGCGGCAGCGCTTCTCAGAGGAGGTGGAGATGCTCAAGGGGCTGCAGCACCCCAACATCGTCCGCTTCTACGATTCGTGGAAGTCGGTCCTGAGGGGCCAGGTTTGCATCGTGCTGGTCACCGAACTCATGACCTCAGGCACGCTCAAGACGTGAGCTCTGCGCATGAGTGGGTGGGGAGAGGGAGGCTGGGGTGTGTGCCTACTGCTTCCTGAACTCCCAGGCTCCTCAAACTCTCTAATATCCAGGTGTAAAACCAGGTACACCATCTCCCTTCACCCAACCTTTGTCCCTGCCTCGGTGAGTGGCAATGTCCACCCAGCACTCCAGTAAAAAACTTGGGTGTCTCCCCAGACTCCTCTTTCTCCACTCTGCCCCCTCATCAGTCAGTCCCCAAATCTTTCCTTAACCTCTCCCCACCTGGCTTTCACTGCTTCATCCATGCCACCATCTCAATGCCATCTCGCTGATCTGGAGCCCCGCAGCAGCCTCCTAAAGGGCCTTCCCAAACTCTGCGACCCTCTAAGCGATCCTATCTTCCTGCAGCCTGGAGGATCTTTCCCAGTTGGAAATCTGAACTGTCACTCCCCTCCTTAAAACCGCTTCAAAGTTTCTCATGGTCTTGGAATAAAGCCCACACAGGCTCACCTGTTCACAAAGTCCTTAGGATACAGCCTCACTTTCAGCCTAAGTTCCAGACACACCAAATTCCTGGCACCTCCCTCCCACCCTGCGTTGTCACTGACTTTTTTTCCTTGCCTTTGAGCACTGTGTCCTGTCTGCCTGGGAAGTCTCCATCCCTTCCCCCTTTCACCTTTGAGCTCCTACGCATCATTGAAGATGCAACACAAAAGGATTTCCTCTCCGAAGCCCTCCCTCATGCTTGGGGCAGTTAGTCATCCCTTCCTGCGCTCCCACAGCACCTTGGCCGCGGCCCTATCTATCAATTTACTTCCCAAACCCGTTGGGTAACGTCACGTCTATCCACCACACCCCCTGACTCAGTTTCTCCCTGGAGCCGAGCAGACATAGGCTAGGAGAATGCTGGCAGAAGATGCGGAGGCGGCAGCAGGGTGCGGCAGGGGGGAACTTCCCAGTGGGGGGCTCCTCCCCGGAGGACGTGTCCCCCACCAGGACTCTGGCTGTGCGCCCTCCCCCAGGTACCTGAGGCGGTTCCGGGAGATGAAGCCGCGGGTCCTTCAGCGCTGGAGCCGCCAAATCCTGAGGGGACTTCATTTCCTACACTCCCGGGTTCCTCCCATCCTGCACCGGGATCTCAAGTGCGACAATGTCTTTATCACGGGCCCTACTGGCTCTGTCAAAATCGGGGACCTGGGCCTGGCCACGCTCAAGCGCGCCTCCTTTGCCAAGAGTGTCATCGGTGCGTCTCTCCAGGAGGGTCCATGCCGTTCCTTCCTCTCCCACCTCAGAAGAGAACCTGGGGACTTCCTCCCCTCAGCAAGGGCCTTCAAGGTCCACGGAACTACCAGACGACAGGGAAGCTGAGGAGACCTATGGCACCCCCCTCAACCCCACTGTGGGCCGGGGTCACTTGCACTCGCAGGGTTGCCTGGGGCTGCCTAGCCCAATGGGAAGGACGAGGCCAGAGTGCCCAGCAACCTGATCCCTGCTGTGGATCCTACAGGGACCCCGGAATTCATGGCCCCCGAGATGTACGAGGAAAAGTACGATGAGGCCGTGGACGTGTACGCGTTCGGCATGTGCATGCTGGAGATGGCCACCTCTGAGTACCCGTACTCCGAGTGCCAGAATGCCGCGCAAATCTACCGCAAGGTCACTTCGGTGAGAGGGATGGGGCTGGCGGGAAAGGCAATTCCAGGGCCACTTCCCATTTTCCTGCGCCGGCCAGCCCGCAGTCAGTGCCCTTTGCCTGCACGAAAACAGGCTAGACACAGAGTCGCCTTGGTGAACACAGAAGGATATTGAATGCACACGCGCCCCCACCAGTACACGCTATTTAGAATAATAATATGTGTGGTGCTCCCAAGAGTTCACAAATGATTTCGCATCCCATCTCTCATCCAATCCTTCCAGCTGCCCTGTGAGGTGAGCGGGGCAAATGTTCCACCCTGCGATTTACAGATGAACAAACAGCGGGAGACTTGCTCAAGGTCACACTGTAAATACTTGGTGGCGGGGATTGGAATTTGAAATCACATCTTCCAGTAGCAGCCAGGCTTTTGCAACTGCACGCGCAGCTGCCTAAGGCGGGAGTGGAGTAAGGGGTGGGGGGGTGTCAAGCCAAGAGCTGGGGATCAGAGGACCGGAGGTGTCATGCAACCCCTTCCCCCAGGGCAGAAAGCCGAACAGCTTCCACAAGGTGAAGATACCCGAGGTGAAGGAGATCATTGAAGGCTGCATCCGCACGGATAAGAACGAGAGGTGGGGGTGAAAGGGCAGAGCGTGGGTAGAGTAGGGCCGCGGGCCGCGGCGGGCTCGGCTCACCCACCCGTCACCCTCAGGTTCACCATCCAGGACCTCCTGGCCCACGCCTTCTTCCGCGAGGAGCGCGGTGTGCACGTGGAACTAGCGGAGGAGGACGACGGCGAGAAGCCGGGCCTCAAGCTCTGGCTGCGCATGGAGGACGCGCGGCGCGGGGGGCGCCCACGGGACAACCAGGCCATCGAGTTCCTGTTCCAGCTGGGCCGGGACGCGGCCGAGGAGGTGGCACAGGAGATGGTGAGCGGAGGACAGACTGTGCTGTCACTGGACGTGTAAAGGACATTTTCCCGAGGGTACAGTGCAACAGGGATGGGGCGCAGGAGGGGTGGCAGCGATGGGGGCGGGGCACCTCACCCCTCTCAAAATCTCCTGCAGCGTCTCCCTACCTCTCCAGCCCTAACTTACCCGCACGCACACCCAGTTTTCCTTTACAGAGGGAGGTCCTCCAGCGTCCCTGCTTTACCTCCAGCCAATCTGTTCTTCCTGGAATGCCCTTCTTGCCAATTTATCTTTTCCTTCTTTCCTCCTTCCCCCTTTTTCTTTTTCTTTTTCTTCCAATATGATCAGAACCATCGATTTCGGGAAGCCGTCCCCTTTGGAGTCAAACTTAAATGCTTCTTTCCACTTCAGCAGGTTCTCGGTTACAGCACTCCCCACTATCGGTCCTGTCTTAAACCTGAATAAGTTCCTATCTTTCTTCTCCACTAGACTATAAACTCCATGAGGGCAGAGACCGTGTTTTATTGATTCTTTTATCCCTGGCAGTGCTTGGCACAGAGTAAGAGCTCATTAATAGCCCACATCTGTACATGGCTTAAAGCGCTTTCACATGCATTTGATCTTTGCTACCCATCCTGCATAGGGGGGCAGTTTTATCTCAACTTTTTCATGAGGAAATGGAAATTCAGAGAGGTTGAATACCTTGTCCCGGGCCCCAAGTAAGTGGAAGAGCTGGATTGAAACTGTGGTGGTGGCCGGTCGTGGTTGCTCACGCTTGTAATCCCAGCACTTTGGGAGGCCGAGGCGGGCGGATCACGAGGTCAGGAGATCGAGACCACGGTGAAACCCCGTCTCTACTAAAAATACAAAAAAAATTAGCCGGGCGTGGTGGCGGGCGCCTGTAGTCCCAGCTACTCGGAGAGGCTGAGGCAGGAGAATGGCGTGAACCCGGGAGGCGGAGCTTGCAGTGAGCCAAGATCGCGCCACTGCACTCCAGCCTGGGCGACACAGCGAGACTCCGTCTCAAAAAAAAAAAAAAAAAAGAAACTGTGGTGGTTCAGATTTTAAATCAGGTTACCCTTCCCCACCTCCTTTACTCACTCAGCAAAGCTTGCGGCTAAAAGGAATGAGGAGGTGATGAATGGAAGCTGGTAGAAGGGGAGAGGCATAAGATGCAAGGGCAGAAGCTTGGGGGCTGGCTTAGGAAGTCCTGAAGGGAGTCTGGGATTCTTTTTTTGGGAGTAATGGAGTCTCACTCTGTCACCCAGGCTGGAGTGCAGTGGCACTATCTCGGCTCATTGCAACCTTGCCTCCTGGGTTAAAGCAATTCTCCTGCCTCAGCCTCCTGTGTAGCTGGGATTACAGGCAAGAGCCACAACGCCCAGCTAACTTTTGTATTTTTAGTAGAGACGGGGTTTCACCATGTTGGCCAGACTGGTCTCGAACTCCTGACCTCAAGTGACCCACTCGTCTTGGCCTCCCAAATTGCTGGGATTACAGGTGTGAGCCACCGTGTCTGGCCGAGTATGGGATTCTTAATAGAGACATGACAGTTGCAAGGGTGGAGACCACCTACGGTAGGTCAAGAATCTGAGAATGTGTTAGAAATTTAGAGCAGGTCTCCATAGCATGGCCCAACCTGACCTGAGATCAAATCTTGATCCATTGCTGACAAGGGATCCTTGGCCTTGGCACTGTTGACATGTTTGTTTTAAGGACTGTTCTGTGCATTGTAGGATGTTGAGAAGAACCCCTGGCTTCTACTCACTAGATTCAGTAGCACCTACCCTTCAGTTTTGGCAACTAAAAATGTCTCTAGATATTGCCAAACATCTCTTCTTCCCATTGGAAACCACTGACTTACTGTATAACTATGAACCAGCCACTTCATTAATCTCTAAAATGGAATGGTAAGATTTATCCCACAAGGTTGTTTGGAGGATCTAGTGGTGATAATGTAAGGAGCTGCCAGTTAACAGACATAGTGGGTAATCAGTAAGTTTTGGTTTCCTTCCTCCCATATCCTGGAGTTCCCAAGAAGGTGTCCTGATGGATCTTTGATGGGGGGTCCCAAGCTGTGTTCCTCACCCCCCACCCCAACTCCAGGTGGCTCTGGGCTTGGTCTGTGAAGCCGATTACCAGCCAGTGGCCCGTGCAGTACGTGAACGGGTTGCTGCCATCCAGCGAAAGCGTGAGAAGCTGCGTAAAGCAAGGGAATTGGAGGCACTCCCACCAGAGCCAGGACCTCCACCAGCAACTGTGCCCATGGCTCCCAGTCCCTCCAGTGTCTTCCCTCCTGAGCCTGAGGAGCCAGAGGCAGACCAGCACCAGCCCTTCCTTTTCCGCCACGCCAGCTACTCATCTACCACTTGTAAGTCACCCCTGATCTTGAGACGTAGGTCCCAGAACACCTTGGCCTCTGCCCCCTTACCCAGAAGTTCACCCCCACAGCAGTCACTTACCCTGCCTTCCACCTCTAGCTATGAAGCTCCCTCCAGGAAGGAACTCTCCCACAGCTCCAGGCCCCTCCTTGCTTAGGCAGGCCCCCTCCTCTGCCACTATTCCCTTTTATGTCCCCTTTTTTTGATCCCCTCCCTCCCCAACCAGCGGATTGCGAGACTGATGGCTACCTCAGCTCCTCTGGCTTCCTGGATGCCTCAGACCCTGCCCTTCAGCCCCCTGGGGGGGTGCCATCCAGCCTGGCCGAGTCCCATCTCTGCCTGCCCTCGGTGAGAGGGGGTTGCATGGGGGGGCTCCCAGCCATTCCAAGCCTATGACCTATCTCCCTCCTTGTGAAACCCAATCTCATGATCCAGCCCCATGTCCCTGGAAATCCACCATTCTTGTCCTCCTCTTCCCTAATTCCATCTCCCTAATATCCTGCCAGCATCCTTGATACCATCTCCCTAGATCTCAACAGTTATCTTCCCCTGACCTCATGAACCCTTATCCTGTTTCAGGCTTTTGCCCTATCCATTCCACGTTCTGGCCCTGGAAGTGACTTTTCCCCTGGGGACAGGTATGTTCTGGTACAAGTTGGGGTGGCAGGGTGAGACACCTGGGACACTGGGGTCCCAGTGTCTGTTCTGACAGTCATTCTATCTCCTTTCTCTTTACCAGCTATGCCTCAGATGCAGCTTCAGGCCTTAGTGATGTGGGAGAAGGGATGGGACAAATGAGGAGACTCCCAGGGAGGAATCTCCGGCGCAGACCCCGATCCCGGCTGCGGGTCACTAGCGTAAGGATGGAGTACAGGAGATACAGAGTAACCTACAGAGCCAGGAGGGAAGTGTCAGGGGGAGGCGGGGGAGGTCACCCAGAAAAGGGGAGAAGCAGTGTGTGACTAGTACTCAAGAGGCAGCCAGTCTGTTTTCTAATCCCAGACTTTAGGGGTGGGGTCTACTTATCTCCAAGTCCATTGTGGCTGCTGTCACTTGGCTGGGGTATGGTGGAGACACAGCATGATGAAGAGGGCTTGACTTCCTCCCCTCTGCTGACTTTGAATCTGAAGGTCTCAGACCAGAATGACAGAGTGGTTGAGTGCCAGCTACAGACCCATAACAGCAAGATGGTGACCTTCCGATTTGATCTGGATGGGGACAGCCCGGAAGAGATTGCAGCTGCCATGGTGAGGAGGAGAGAGATGAGGACAGAGTGTTTGGATCTGGAACAAGAGTCTCCTTCCTGATGTCCGCTGGGGCTGAAACCCACTGATCCGACAGCAAGTGTTTTTAAATCTCTGGTTGACACTTAGCACAGTAACGCTGAAGATGTCTCAGCCCTTGTTTTGGGGGAGATTTCTGTTTATCCAGTGAGGTTTGGCTTCTCAGCTGGAGCAATTTGAGACTCACATTGACCGGGTACACACAAGTGCTACGTATAAGTGCCTGGTAGACGTGCAATACTGTGGCTGTAGGTGAAGGATGGGCTGGGCAGCAGGGGCAATGGGCTTACCCAGGATCTTGGCAAATGGGTGAGAAAGGCCGTGAAGGGTGGAAAGGCCATGGAGGGTGTCCCTATGCAAGGACAGCATAAGCAAAGGCATTCCAAGTAGAGAGTGACTTGGAATACGGGTCTGGGAGGGCTTCATGAGGAAACCACTATCACTGGAAGTAAAGATTCCTATAGGAGAGTTGTGGGGAGTGAAGCCGGGTAGGTAGAGTGGGCCCAGATTGTAGAATAGACAATGTTAAGAGTTAGGCAGAGGCCAGGCATGGTGGCTCACGCCTGTAATCCCAGCACTTTGGGAGGCCGAGGCAGGCAGATCACCCGAGGTCAGGAGTTCAAGACCAGCTTGGCCAACATGGTGAAACCCCGTCTCTACTAAAAAATACAAAAATTAGCCGGGTGTGGTGGCGCATGCCTGTAGTCCCAGTTACTCGGGAGGCTGAGGCAGGAGAATTGCTTGAATCCAGGAGGCGGAGGTTGCAGTGAGCAGAGATCACACCATTGCACTCCAGCCTGGGCGACAAGAGTGAGATTCTGTCTAAAAATAAATAAATAAATAAATAAATAAAGAGTTAGGCAGAGCGGGCTGGGTCCAGTGGCTCACACCTGTAATCCCAGCACTTTAGGTGGATGAAGTAGGAGGATCGCTTGAGCCCAGGGGTTCAAGACCACCCTGGGAAATATAATGAGACCCTATCTCTACAAAAAATTTAAAAAATTAGCCGTGTGTGGCAGCACATGCCTGTCATCCCAACTACTTGGGAGGATCACTTGAGCCTGGGAGGTCAAGGCTGCAGTGAGCTATGATCATGCAACTGCACTCCAGCCTGGAAGACAGAGTGAACTTTGTCTCAAAAAAAAAAAAAAAAAAAGGCAGAGTGTAACGTGACAGTAGGCTTTATGAAAACCATTTGCCATGGGACGTGGAAGGGGGTTAGGGTAAGGGAAAATACCTGGGAGGTAGACCCAGGAAGCCATCTGTGGACAAAGGAGAGAGTGGCTTATGGGAGGGAAGAGGAGAAAGGGTGAATCTGAGGGTTGTTTCGGGAAAATAAGTTACTCTGTAATCCAGTAACCTATTGACGTAGTACAGAACATAGTACGTAGTAGATGCTCAATAAATATTTGCTGAGTTGATATGATAGGGAGTTAGGGAGAAGGGATGTCAAGGACAACTTGTAGGCCACCAAAGGAGAGGGGAGTAGGCCACCAAAGGAGAGAGGAAACTAGAAATGAAAGAAGGTTTTTTTAAAGAGGTCATGATGAGCTTGAGTGAAGAAGAGACAGCCAAGACAAGACCCTCCATAGCCATGGGATATGGGTCAAGCAGGGCTGGAGAGATGTGGATGGAGGAGTAGTCAGTACAGAGTTGAGAGTGAAGGGAGATGAGCCAGCAAAGCCAGAGACAGAGGGTTGCAGAGTGTGTCTCAGCGCATACCACCAGTTCTGGAGTGGGAAGTGGGAGGGTAGGTCATCAAAGGACACAGAGATGAAGCCAGAGAGGTAGGAGGATGTTAGTCAAAACTGAGTGAGGAGAGAGTTTCAAGGAGGTGGCATAGGGTGAATTCTCAGGCAAGACCACACTGGCTTTTATTAGGAGACCTTTGTGGGAGACCAGTTTCAGTGGAGTGGGGGCGGTGGATGCCAGCCCATGGGGTGAAGGAGGGAAAGGAATGGGAGAAACATCAGGCATCAGGAGCCCTCTCTAAAGCATCTCCTCCATCATGTCATTCACCTTGTGTCCAGGACAAAGACACAATATCACCTGGCACACAAGGCTCATCACCTTCCATCAAACCACTTGACCCTTTCAGAGTCTTCCCTCCAGCCACACTGATTTCAAAATGGGCCTCTGAAGAGGCTGGGTGCCTTCCTGCCTCTGCCTCCACCTGCTTAAGGGTCTCTCACTCTTAGAGCCTTCTGTATTGGGCTTTCAAGCCCCCTCTGATCCTGCACAGCCAAAGTGACCCCACCCCATGCACCCAGAGTCCTTTGTCCTCTTTTCTGTCCTTACCCAGTCCACCCTCCACTCCTCTGCAGCAGAATTCTCCTGCGACTTGAATCTGATCTGTTGATTTTCACCCGAAATTATTTAGTGGCTACTTGTGGTTGTAGAGTAAGGTCCAAATTCCAAAGCCTTTAAAATTCACAGCACATTCAGCTACACTTGAGTCCTCACTATTTTAAGAATAGGCTGTGCCGGGCGTGGTGGCTCACCCCTGTAATCCCAGCACTTTGGGAGGCTGAGGTGGGCGGATCACTTGAGGTCGGGAGTTCAAGACCAGCCTGACCAACATGGAGAAACCCTGTCTCTACTAAAAAATACAAAATTAGCCGGGCGTGGTGGTGCATGCCTGTAATCCCAGCTACTCGGGAGGCTGAGGCAGGAGAATCACTTGATCCCGGGAGGTGGAGGTTGCGGTGAGCCAAGGTCATACCATTGCACTCCAGCCTGGGCAACAAGAGCGAAACTCTGTCTCAAAATACAAAAAATTAGCCGGGCGTGGTGGCGGGCGCCTGTAGTCCCAGCTACTCGGAGAGGCTGAGGCAGGAGAATGGCGTGAACCCCAGAGGCGGAGCTTGCAGTGAGCCAAGATTGCGCCACTGCACTCCAGCCTGGGCGACAGAGCGAGACTCCGTCTCAAAAAAAAAAAAAAAAAAAAAAAAAGAAAGAAAGAAAGAAAGATTGAATAGGCCAGGCATGGTGGCTCACGCTTGCAATCCCAGAACTTTTGGGAGGCTGAGGCAGGTGGATCACTTGAGGTCAGGAGTTCGAGACCAGCCTGGCCAACATGAAGCCCTGTCTCTACTAAAAATATAAAAATTAGCTGGGCGTGGTGTGAGGCAGTCCCAGCTACTCGAGAGGCTGATGCAGGAGAATCTCTTGAACCCAGGAGGTGAGGTTGCAGTGAACTGAGATTGTGCCACTGCACTCCAGCCTGGCTGATAGAGCAAGGCTCAGTCTCAAAATAATAATAATAATAATAATAATAATAATAATAATAATAATGTACCATGCCTTTCATGCTTCAAAGCTACTACACTGTTCTCTCTGCCTAGACTGCTCTGCTCTTCCTGATGAACAGCCTGGAATAGAGGAAGGGGTCGCTTTCATGTAATACCTAAGTTCAAACTTCAGCTCTGTTATTACTAATCCAATGAACTTGGGCAAATTTCTTAACTCTGTAAACTTCAGTTACATATAAGTGAAATGCAGATGATAGTATTTGTCTTGCAAAGATGTTCTGATATGACACAGTGTAATGCAGAAGTGTCCACACATGGTAGGTCCTCAATAGAGGTTGCTTTTCTCATCTGTCAATGTTCATCTCCAAAGACTTACTCTGTGAAACTGCCCCAGCTTCCCCCTATCCCCAGGGTGGTATTCTGTCTTTGGAATAGCATTTTTAAAAATTGTGATTAAAAAAACATAAAATAAAATTTACCACCGTAACCATTTTTAGGTGTACAGTTCAGCAATATTAAGTATATTCACATTGCTGTGAAACAGATCTCCAGGGGTTTTCTTACCTTGCAAATCTGAAACTCTGTACCCATTAAACAACTCTGCCTTTCCACACCCCCATCCCCCCAACCCTGGAACAGCATTTCTATCTATATCTCACTTGTAAGTGCCTTACCTATTACGGGCTGCCTTGCAGTAGGTTTAATTATGTATTTATGTGTCTCTTCCACTAAGTTTTGGGCTTCATTAAGCCTAGGACCTTGTTTCATGCTTCCCTGTATTCCCACAGTACCCAGCACAATGCCAGCACATAGTAGGTGCTCAATAAGTATTCATGGATTTGAATGTGACATTTGCCATTTATTGCCTTACTCTGACTTAACTGTGTGGGATGGGTGTATGTGGGCCTGTGTGTTATACTTTATAAACCCTATGGGGCAGAAATTGTGTCCAAAAGCATGCGAGGCAGCAGTGAAGATAACTCAGGCTCTGGCTTTGGGTAGATGTGGGTTTAAATCCTGTGACCTCAGGCAGACGGAACTTAACCTCTTTGAGCATTGGTTATCTTAATTCTACCACAGCAATATTAATATGGGCCCCAGAAAGTTACTGGTGGTGTTAAATGTGATAATATATGCAAAGCAGCTGGTATATATACACATCCTATGAATGTTAGCACCTTTCCTTCTAGGCTGTATTTCTCCTTACACCACACAGTGCCTGGAACACAGTAGGTATTTACTTGTTTTAGGTTGGTGGTTGGCAGAAGCAGTAGTGTGAAGGGTGAATTTTTTATTTTTATTTTTTTGAGACAGAGTCTCGCTCAGTCGTCCAGGCTGGAGTGCAGTGGTGTGATCTTGGCTCCACCGTTTCCCAGGTTCAAGTGATTCTCCCATCTCAGCCTCCCGAGTAGCTGGGATTACAGGTGCCCACCATCATGCCCGGCTACTTTTTGTATTTTAGTAGAGACGGGGTATCGCCATGTTGGCCCGACTGGTCTTGAACTCCTGACCTCAGGTGATCCGCCCGCCTCAGCCTCCCAAAATGCTAAGATTACAGGCGTGAGCCACCGCGCCCGGCGTGATGTTTTCAGATCAGAAGCAGGGGGAGAGGGATGAGTGAGATAGCAAGCTCTCCCTCCCCATCCTATTGACCCTCGCCAGGTGTATAACGAGTTCATTCTGCCCTCGGAGCGAGACGGATTTCTCAGACGGATTCGGGAGATTATCCAGCGAGTGGAGACCCTGTTGAAGAGAGACACTGGCCCCGTGGAGGCTGCTGAAGATACCCTAAGCCCCCAGGTCAGACCCCTCTGGACACTTCCAGGGGAAATGGACGCTCTGCTCCAGGGTTCATTACTCTCTGCCCTCAGCGGTCCCCTTGGATTTAACTCCTCTTCATCTCTGGGACCCTAAAACAGTGGCTTTTTTTTTTTTTTTGAGATAGAGTCTTGCTCTGTGGCCCAGGCTGGAGTGCAGTCGCACGATCTCGGCTCACTGCAAGCTCCGCCTCCCGGGTTCATGCCATTTCCTGTCTCAGCCTCCCGAATAGCTGGGACTACAGGCGCCCACCACCACACCCGGGTAATTATTTTTGTATTTTTAGTAGAGACGGGGTTTCACCGTGTTAGCCAGGATGGACTCGATCTCCTGACCTCGTGATCCACCCTCCTCAGCCTCCCAAAGTGCTGGGATTACAGGCGTGAGCCACCGCGCCTGGCCTAAAACAGTGGCTCTTACCCCATTTGAGAATATGATGAAAGCCGTGAACTCTTGTTCTAGAAAACTTGTTCAATACATACTTTTAACTCATTATTTTGAAATAATTTCAGACTTGTGGAGACAAGTTGCAAGAATTATATAAAGAACCCCTGGATACCCTTTGCCCAGATTTGCCAATTGTTAGTGTTTTGCCACCTTAGCATCATCGTCTCTTTCTCTCCCCTCTGTATGTGTGCATACATATTATATTTTTCGGAACCACTAAAGAGTAAGTTGCAGACATCATGCCCTTTTACCTCTATACATTTCAGCACATATGCTTCTGAATCCCTTGAAACTCATGTACAGACTCCTAGAGGTTCATGGGTCCTAGCTTAGGAACCCTGGTCTGATGCCTTCCATGTCAGACTGCTCTTCCCCACTGTGACTGTGGACTCCTTTTTCTGCCTCAGGAGGAGCCAGCACCATTACCTGCCCTGCCTGTCCCCCTCCCAGACCCATCCAATGGTATGTACTGAGTTGTGTCCTTGCTCATCCCAACCCTTGGGGTTGCTCCTGGGAAGGGCATACGGCATGTGGGACTGTGGTCTCAACATACCCTCCTTCCCAGCAGAGCTCCAGAGCAGCACCTCCCTGGAGCACAGGAGCTGGGCAGCCTTCTCCACCTCCTCATCTTCTCCTGGAACTCCTTTGTCTCCTGGAAACCCATTTTCCCCTGGAACTGCCATTTCCCCAGTTCCCATCTTCCCCATCACTTCTCCCCCATGTCATCCCAGCCCCTCCCCATTCTCCCCCATTTCTTCCCAGGTCTCCTCAAATCCCTCTCCACACCCCACCAGCTCTCCACTTCCATTCTCCTCCAGCGCACCCGAGTTTCCAGTCCCACTCTCTCAGTTTCCCCAGAGTTCTCTCCCCACGACTTCTCCACCTACATTCTCTCCCACTTGTTCTCAGGTCACTCTTAGTCCCCCTTTCTTTCCTCCATGCCCCTCCACTTCTCCCCTCCCCTCCACCACAGCAGCCCCTCTCCTTTCTCTGGCTAGTGCCTTCTCACTGGCTGTGATGACTGTGGCCCAGTCCCTGCTGTCCCCCTCACCTGGGCTCCTTTCCCAGTCTCCTCCAGCCCCTCCTAGTCCCCTCCCTAGCCTGCCCCTTCCCCCTCCCCTTGCTCCTGGTGGCCAGGAGAGCGCTTCACCCCAGACAGCTGAGGTGGAGAGTGAGGTGAGTAGAAAACCAAGAGGGATGATTAGGGAGACTCCACTCTGCACTCTTCCCTTCTCATGGCTCCACACTTTCTAGGCCTTGCCACCTCCTGCTCGGCCCCTCCCAGGGGAAGCCAGGCTGGCGCCCATCTCTGAAGGTGAGGCCTCTGACCACTGACCTTCCCCTGCCATTATCCCTACTCACTGTCTGTCCTGTCACTGCTCTCCTTTCCTCATGCCTTCTTCCTCGTTGCCCTACAGAGGGAAAGCCGCAGCTTGTTGGGCGTTTCCAAGTGACTTCATCCAAGGAACCGGCTGAGCCTCTTCCCTTGCAGCAAACATCCCCCACGCTCTCTGGTTCTCCAAAACCTTCAACCCCTCAGCTCACTTCAGAGAGCTCAGATACAGAGGACAGTGCTGGAGGCGGGCCAGAGACCAGGGAAGCTCTGGCTGAGAGCGACCGTGCAGCTGAGGGTCTGGGGGCTGGAGTTGAGGAGGAAGGAGATGATGGGAAGGAACCCCAAGTTGGGGGCAGCCCCCCACCCCTGAGCCATCCCAGCCCAGTGTGGATGAACTACTCCTACAGCAGCCTGTGTTTGAGCAGCGAGGAGTCAGAAAGCAGTGGGGAAGATGAGGAGTTCTGGGCTGAGCTGCAGAGTCTTCGGCAGAAGTGAGTCTGGGGAGGATGGAGGAGCAAGAGGTGAACCTGGGAGAGCAAGGTGTGTGGCTAGCCCTTTCATGCCCTCTGTGTATCCTCAGGCACTTGTCAGAGGTGGAAACACTACAGACACTACAGAAAAAAGAAATTGAAGATTTGTACAGCCGGCTGGGGAAGCAGCCCCCACCGGGTATTGTGGCCCCAGCTGCTATGCTGTCCAGCCGCCAGCGCCGCCTCTCCAAGGGCAGCTTCCCCACCTCCCGCCGCAACAGCCTACAGCGCTCTGAGCCCCCAGGCCCTGGTGAGACTGCAGTCACCCAGCTTCCATCTTTTCCCTGAGACCCCTTCCTGTCGACTGTTTTTCTCCAGGCCCTGGGGGTCTGCCCCAGGGGAATAGACTCCCTCTCCCCACCTCCCCTTTCCTCACTTAGTGCTCTCCCTCCCCCATCCTGCTCCCAGGCATCATGCGAAGGAACTCCCTGAGTGGCAGCAGCACCGGCTCCCAGGAGCAGCGGGCAAGCAAGGGGGTGACATTCGCCGGGGATGTTGGCAGGATGGTGAGGGCGGGACCAAGGGAGGGAGAGCCCAGGGAATAGTACCTGGCTGCAGCTTCGCCTTCCTCCCACCTTGGAGGTTTCTTCATCACTTTTTCTTTTCCCTCCAGTGAATTCAGAACAGAAGCCATGTATCTCCCCCACACCAGGGCCCACCATGGAGCTTGTGTTCTCAGAATCCGATGCTTTTCTGACCAACACAACTGAGCAAGGAAGATCCCAACACTGAAGGGGTAGAAGGCCAGGGGGACATGGAGAGTGCAGCTCCATTATAGTGAAGAGCCAAACATTATGTGAACTGTTTGCTGTGTGGAGGTGCTAGTTCTGCTGCCTACCATCTTCATCTCTAGCCCCTCCCCTGCCAAGAGTCAACCACTAAGCAATCCCACCCAAGCCTGGATGCTTCTAGAGGGGCCTACTCCCAGCTGGGAGAGTGTAGGGGATATGCTCACACCACATTAGCAGCAACCAATAAAAATGCTGGAAACAAGGACGCCGTGAATCCATATGCCATGCCTTAGGAATTGGGGGAGCAAAGCCTTGTGGGATGAGGCAGGGAAGGATTTAAAAGGGACTTTCTTTTCACAATAGGAGGCAGGGGTGGAAGCTGCCCAGCCCTCTGGCTTCCTGCCATCAGTTAACGAGGAAACTGCAAGGTCAGTGATCCACTTGACTAAGTTAGGATCCCCTCCAGACCCCACCCTAGACCTGTACAGGCAGGTACCAGGGAAAGTTAAAAGAATGAAGACTGCTTGTCTTTCACCCTTCATCCACTTCTCTCTCTCCCTCTCTCTGGGGATGGGAAAAGCAGTAGAGTTACAGTATGTTCTTGTGGGTAGAGGACAGAAGAGTGACCTTCCTTCCCCTAAGACGTGGGTTCAGTCTCAAACTGCCCAGTGATCTCTCCCTTAAATCAGGTGGAAAGATCTCATGGAAAAAGTAATTCTAGTTAAACATTTACAGCTCCCTGGGGCAATGCCACCACTGCAGCTACTGCTTGTGAAGCTTTGCAGCATGAAGTGCCATATGCTGCCTCTCAGCCTCCATACTCACTTGACTCCAGGAGAATGACTCAGTTTATTATTCTCAGTTTGACCCTATGTATCCCACTGTAGGCTCAAACACTGCAGAGCTGCCATGCCTAACCTCGTAACAGCTGCATCCCTAGAAGATGAAGGGGGTAAACCACAAAGTCAGAAACTTTGGGAAAAGCCACGGTCGCATGCACACCTCTCAAACAAGGAAACAAACTACAAGAAAGGGCTCAGTCATTGTACACAGCAAGTGTGCGGTGGGCAAAGTTCTGTTCTTTTGACAGTGGCCAAATGCGTAAGTCCCTGGTTTCTTGGGCTCAGTCATGGTCCAAGGTTAGTAAGAAGGCCAACAATGTTGTGAGCAGGATTCAATTTCCACAGGGTCATGGGGCATCATCCACCATGTGAAGGGGCTCCAGCAGGTTGGACATGATCAATACCCATCCAGATTAGGATCCTGACGCCCTTGCCAGAGCTCGGGCTCGGGCAGCTTTGGCCTCGTCTTCTAGCTCATCTAGGAAACGCTCCTGGGAAATCGAGTAGAAGGTGTAACCATCTGGGGAGGTAGGTTCAGGAAACCACACGGAATATGCACATTCCCGTTTCCTAGATTTGCTCTACCACTCTTGCTACTCTCCCAAATCAGTGATTCCGGCTGCCCGCCGCTGCTGTTTCTAAACCCTGAACCCCAATTCCGTTACTATTAATACGTCAAATTAAAAGAGTACCTTAGGAATAACAAAAGAAAGTACTAACCCCATTTTACCCCCAAATTAAAAGGGGGTTCAGCCCTCTTGCACACTCTGTTCCCCTGCCCCTATATGCGGTCCCCTTGAGTCCACAACACGGACGGATACAAATAGCTAACACCAGGGCCCCGATGCCTAGGCCGGTCATGATGTTCCGGGTTCGCCGCCGTGGTAGGACCTTCTGCCACTGGGCAAGCTGCGCCTGCCGCATGGAATGCAGTTGCTCGGGTGTCAGCTTCTCCCGAGTCGGGTCGATACGCTGAGCGAACGGGGCCTCTCCACGCTTAGAATCCAGAGGGTCACCAGCTCCCGCAGACGCCATGTTGCCGCTCCTCCCTTCGCGGTGCCGCCGCGCGGGGCTCGCTGGGAACAGTAGTCCTTGGCCGCTGCAGTGGACTCTGGGAGTTGTAGTCCGCGTGCCCTTTGCCGGGCAGAACCGCGGTTCCCGGGCACACGGGATGGACGCGGGAGGTGAGAAGCGGACGTGCTTTCTGATTGGCTGAGGAGTCCGTGGCCGTTGGGGCGGGAAAAAGCTGTGGAGGGTTTGAGGCTGTGGTGGTAATTGGGTTTTCCTCAGACGTGAGGCGACGGCACACTCATTGGAAGGGGACGAGGAATCCAGGGTGTGGCAGAAGACTGGAGAGGAGCTAAGGGGGTCGGTATGTGGATCCAGTGAACCTGTCCAGGTGTACCAAGAGGCTCGTGAATATGGACGGACCCATGAGGCCAAGATCGGCCTCCCTCGTTGACTTTCAGTTTGGAGTTGTCGCCACAGAGACGATCGAAGACGCCCTGCTTCACTTGGCCCTGCAGAATGAGCAAGCAGTGCGGGAGGCTTCCGGGCGGCTGGGCAGCTTCAGGGAGCCCCAGATCGTGGGTGCGGCTGCAGGGCCGGGGAGCTGGGTTCATGGGAGACTGGGGCTTGTGTCTTTCAGGCACCGACCTTGAGATTCCGTTGATTTTATTCATTCAGAGAATGTTTGCTAACACCTCTCTGTGGGGTGCTGGGGATATAGTGATGGACGAGACACAACAGTGCCCTCCCCTTGATTTCTTCGACATGTATGGAGTACTTATGAGTGGCACCGCTTGGCTAGAAAGATGAAATAGAGGGCCAGGCATGGTGGCTTACACCTGTAATCCCAGCACTTTGGGAGGCTGAGGTGGGAGGATCACCTGAGGTCAGGAGTTCGAGACCAGCCTGACCAACATGGTGAAATCCTGTCTCTACTAAAAATACAAAAATTAGCCAGGCCTGGTGGCACGCACCTCTAATCCCAGCTACTGAGGAGGCTGGGACAGGAGAACTGTTTGAACCCAGGAGGCGGAAGTTGCAGTGAGCCGAAATCATGCCACTGCACTTCAGCCTAGGCGACAAGAATGAAACTTGGTCTCAAAAAAAAAAAGGCTGGGTGCGGTGGCTCACGCCTGTAATCCCAGCACTTTGGGAGGCCGAGGCGGGCAGATTACGAGGTCAGGAGATCGAGACCATCCCACGGTGAAACCCCGTCTCTACTAAAAATACAAAAAAATGAGCCGGGTGTGGTGGTGGGCGCCTGTAGTCCCAGCTTCTCGGGAGGCTGAGGCAGGAGAATGGCGTGAACCCGGGAGGTGGAGCTTGCAGTGAGCTGAGATGGTGCCACTACACTCCAGCCTGGGTGACAGAGCGAGACTCTGTCTCACAAAAAAAAAAAAAAAAGGGAAAAAAGAAAGATGAAATAGAGATAGAGGTCTTGCCTTCAAACCATGTGCAATTTGGGGGAGATATTAGAACAAATATGCAATGACTAGGTACTATGGTTAGATAAGAGAGGTCAGAGAGAGATAAAACAAGCGTTTATGGGGGTTGAGAGGAGCGATGGGGTAATAGGAAGAATTCAGGGGATGGGCCAGACATCGGGACATTTCAGGCAGACCTTGAAGGAAGGAGGACATTGGGTTGGTGAAGGGGGAGGAAGGAGACAGCGTTTCTACCAAAAAGAGGTAGAATGAGTAGCTTTACTCATAGCATAGCTTTACTATGTACTCAAAGCATAGCTTTACTCATAGCTTTACTCATAGCATGAGTAAAGCTATGGAAATGGAGTGCTTAGGGTGCATGTGGGTACAGTGTAGTCCATGTTGGCCAGTGCATGTGGAAGAATAGTTGAAATTAATACCAGAAAGGTAGTTTGGAGACATTCCGTGTGGAAGTTTGAATGCCAAGGGGAAGAGTTTATCCTTGGTTTAGTAGGAAACCAAGAAGACATTGAAGGTTTTTAAATAAGGGAGTGAAGGTTTTAAAATAAGGGATATGATGGTAACCCTGCCTTAGTAAGCATTATTTTGGCAGTGATGTAAAGGAGGTAAAGGATGGATTAAACCAGAGGGAGATGGGAGGTAGGCAGACAGGTGGATTATGTCAGTAGGCTAGGTGATAGGGCAGAGGGAATAACAAGGGAGGGTGGATTAAAAACATTCTAGAGGCAAAGTCTAGGGTTCTGCTGTGGATAAATTTAGGAAGTGAAGGAGGAAAAGGTGACTATGCTAAACGGTTGAGCCTAGAAGACTGGAAGTATAGTGGTCATTAAAAGAAACACACAGACACAGCCGGGCACAGTGGCTCACGCCTGTATTCCCAACACTTTGAGAGGCCCGGGGGGGGTGGATCAAGAGGTCAGGAGTTCGAGACCAGCCTGTCCAACATAGTGAAACCCCGTCTCTATTAAAAATACAAAAATTAGCTGGGCATGGTGGCAAGTGCCTGTAGTCCCAGCTACTCGGGAAGCTGAGGCAGGGGAATCGCTTGAACCTGGGAGGCAGAGGTTGCAGTGAGCCAAGATTGTGCCACTGTGCTCCAGCCTAGGCGACAGAGCAAGACTCTGTCTCAAAAAAAAAAAAAAAAAAAAAACCCGAAACAAAACACAACAAAGAAACACAGACACACTACACAAATAAAGCAGGAGGAAAAGTGACTTTTGTTTGGGAAAGATAATAATGGCTTTGGAGCCTGGTCAACACGGTGAAACCCCATCTCTACTAAAAATACAAAAATTATCCAGGCGTGGTGGCAGGCACCTGTAATCCCAACTACTTGGGAGGCTGAAGCAGGAGAATGGCTGGAACCCGGGAGGCAGAGGTTGCAGTGAGCCAAGATCACGCCATTGCATTCCAGCCTGGGTAATAGAGTGAGACCTTGTCTCAAAAAAAAAAAAAAATATATATATATATATATATGTGTGTGTGTGTGTGTGTGTGTGTATAATAGCTTTGGTTTTGGATCTGCTGAGTTTAAAGTGTTTGCAGAACATCTAAAAGAAGTGTTCTTGTAGACTATTCAAAGAGTAGGTTAGAAGAGAGGTCAGAAATGGAGATCAAGGTTTTCAAGTTATCTTCACAATGATATTGTTGAAACTGTGGCAGAGGATAAGCTCCTAGAAGGAGAAAAGAAAAGCAGGTCAAGGACAGTTCCGTGGGAAAACACTTTGTGTTCAGGGAATTGGAGTAAGAAGACTTGCGAAGGAAATAAAAGGAGGAGATAGGAACAGAACCAAGGGACTTTTGGCAGCCAAGAGGAGACTTTGAAAAGGATGATGGTCAGAAGTTTCAGATGCTTTAGGGACATCAACAGAACTAAAGATTGCAAAAAGCCATGATATTTTAACAATTTGGACACATTTACTGTCCTCTGAGAATCATTTCAGCAAGTTAGGAAAGGTAGAAGCCAACAGATAGAAAATTAGGAAGTGAACGATGAAGTGGAAGCAGTGGGTGTGTAAGCCAGGCTTTCAAGTAATTCAACAGTGAGGCTGAGACGGGAGGATTGCTTGAGGCCAGGAGTTTGAGACCAGTTTGGGTAACATAGGAAGATCCCGTCTATTTATTATTTATTTATTTATTAAAAAAAAAATTCAACAGTGATGGGAAAGAGAGAGGTGGAGCCCTACCCTAAGAGGTTAAAGGGGAGGGTCTTTTAGTTAATAGCAGATCTGAGTATGCTTGTTATCCAGGAGGTGGGGCCAATAGCAAGGGAAAGGTGTAACCCTCATCCATTCCACCTAATTCAAGCTCAGTTTTTTTGGCAAATTAAAATGGAAAACAGAAACAAATGCCCAGATAATTCAGAGCAAAACCAAACCAAAACTTAACAACTGCACACATACACAAAGAACAAAACTAAGAAATAAAGCCTAAAGTCCAGCAAATAAAATGACTAATAAGAGACACAATTCTGTGTTCTAGGGTATTTTGCTGAATTGCTTAAACTAATTCTGTCCTGCATTGGACATTGCTAGCCAAACTGTAGCCTCTGTAATGATGAGGTTTTGTACATCTATCTATGTGTAATGTGTGTTGAGTAGATTGTTACTTGTGTAAGCTTGACTTCATTTTCTAAGAAAGTTAAATTTTCTCTGAAGACATATGATTATTTGACTAAATGTGTAATTCTCTACGGATCAATGCTAAAAGGTCTTCAGTCTGTAGGAGCTTTCTTTGTTGAGAACTGACATTTACCCTTGTTTCCACCCTCTAATGATATTGCAAGATAAATATAATTCAATCTGGAGCTGTTCTTTCAAAGAGAAACAGAGGCAGGCTAAAATCTTGCCAAGGTATCTTACCCTTCCCGCCTTCCCAATGACTCCCTCCCCCTAAATTGGGCTATGTTCTTCGATTTAGGGGATGTTTCTTCAAAACAAGCCACTTCACAGTAACACACTTGCTCCTGGGGAGAGGCTCAGCCACCACAGATTTACCCAGCAAACTGGTGGTGGAGAGATGGTGTCCAGCTGTAAGGTGACTTGTGTTTGTAAAGCAATGGGAGTTCTCCAGAGGGTGGTTACTAAACAAACAGTGTCATAAAGAATATCGAAGCTCCAGGAGGGATCTTTCTGTTCCTGCCAACATTCCACAGAAAACAGAATATAGGGGTTAGGGTTTTTATCAATCCAAGAATCTTCCTTGAAGCTGGGGGGTTCCCAGCATGGTGTAGAGGTCACCTAGACCAGCTGGTATGTTTGTGTGTAACTGGCCAAGACTTTTATCAGCTGAAACCCACAGGAAGGCTCAAGGGTCACTGAGGCGGCTTGGTAAGCCCTTGTCTTTGGCACTCAGTCAGCCTCCTTTTCATGCCTCTGATCTGCCTATTGGCAGCAAAAGAAACTAAGCTCAGCTTTGGTTGTTTTAGTCTCATCTTTCTCACCTCCTGACCCTCTTCCCTTGGCCCCATCATGGCTTTTACACAACGCCAAGAGTTCACAGAGTGGTTTTGGTTGCATCTTGTGAATTAGGCTCTTTTTTCCTGTTTTGGCAGAGTTTGTTTTTCTCCTGTCTGAACAATGGTGTCTGGAGAAATCTGTGAGCTACCAGGCTGTAGAAATCCTAGAAAGGTAAAGCCCTGGCATAATGCCTTTTGAGCGGCGCCTCTCAGAGTGGCTAATGTACCTACATCTTTAAGAAAGTATGAGTAGTTGCCCCTTACCCTGAGACCTGGTTTTACACCCTCTCTAACTTGCAAATATAAATTTCTTTGTTGTTATTGTTGTTTTGAGACAGGGTCTTGCTCTGTCACCCAGGCTGGAGTGCAATGGTGGGATCTCGGCTCACTGCAGCCTTGACCTCCTGAGCTCAAGTGATCCTCCCACCTCAGCTTCCTGAGTAGCTAGGACTACAAGCATGTGCCTCCACACTTGGCACCTGGCTATTTTTTTTTGTTAGAGACGGGTTTTTGCCATGTTGCCCAGGGTGGTCTTGAACTCCTGGGCTCAAGTCATCTGCCTGCCTCGGCCTCCCAAAGTGCTGGGATTACAGGTGCGAGCCACCATGCTCAGCCTCAAATGTAAATTTCTTAACCAGCAAATTAAACTCCCTTTAGTTTGTGTGAGTGAGGATTGTTTACTCTCCCTCCCTTCCTTACAGGTTTATGGTAAAACAGGCAGAGAACATCTGCAGGCAAGCCACAATCCAGCCAAGAGATAACAAGAGAGAGTCTCAGAATTGGAGGGCTCTGAAACAGCAGCTTGTCAACAAGTTTACTCTCCGTCTTGTGTCATGTGTTCAGTTGGCCAGCAAACTTTCCTTCCAAAACAAAGTAAGGAGCTGGAGTTGCTCATGGGCACCTGAGTTTTAGGAAGAAACCAGCTTTTATACAAAGGGGGGCTGTGATAAGCTTCAAGTCAGTGACAAGAAGAAAATAAATAAATTACAAAGTACAACGGCCGGGCGCGGTGGCTCATACCTGTAATCCCAGCACTTTGGGAGGCCGAGGCAGGTGGATCACCTGAGGTCAGGAGTTCAAGACCAGCCTTGCCAACATGGTAAAACCCCGTCTCTACTAAAAATACAAAAATTAGCCAGGTGTGGTGGTGCACACCTGTAATTCCAGCTCCTCAGGAGGCTGAGGCAGGAGAATTGCTTGAACCTGGGAGGTGGAGGTTGCAGTGAGCTGAGGTCGTGCCATTGTATTCCAGCCTGGGCTACAGAGCGACTCTGTCTCAAAAAAACCAACAACAAAAAAAACAAGGTAGCTGTAAGAAACCTACTCCTAGGTTAGGTGATACAACTCATGGAAATTCCACAGTGTAATTATGCTTCCTAAGCATACCTTCTACACACACACACGCACACACACTCTCTCTCTTTCTCCCCCTCTCACTCACACAGAGGCAGTCATTAAATAGCCTGAAGTTCTGTTCCCAAAGTATAATTGGGACAGATGCCATCATTTATACTGGTCACCTTTCCTCCCCTTGGACTCAAGGGCAGTTTACATAAGGTGCCTGAATTGCCAGCATACTTATCAGCAGTAGAAGCAAACTATTACATTTATAAGGGAAAAAAATATTTCCACATCACTACCCAATGCCTACACAGTAAAATATTCATTCATTCAACAAATACTTACTGAGTTTATTCTATGGCTAGATGCTGCACCAGGTGCCATGGCTACAACAGTAAAAATATTGTCTGTGCTCACAAGGAACCTATTATGTAATGGGAAAAGACACATACAAATAGTGTGGAAAAAAAAAGCTCTGATTAATGTAAATACAGAGGGCTATAAATGTACCTCATCAGCCTTGGAGAGTCAAGGAAGTGTATTTAGAGAAAATGACTTCTTGAAATGGGGTGGGTGGGAGATGGGAGGATCCTGATCCTAAGAGAAGAGGCAGAGGAATTAGGGAGGAAAGGAAGGGAGATCTAGGTATAGAAAACAGCCTGTGTAGTGGCTTGGAGAGGGTCAGCATGGTGGGTTTCGGAACCGCAAGTAATTTGGAATGACAAGCAGAGTATGAGGGGGAATTACCAAGAGACAAGACTGAAGATGAAGGAATAGGCTGGATTATGAAGGGCTTTGTGCACTCTGTCAAGCTGTATGACCTTTATCCTAACATTCTTCTTTCCCTCTCTTTTCTTTGCTCAGATAATCAGCAACATTACAGTCTTGAATTTCCTCCAGGCTCTAGGCTATCTACACACTAAAGAAGAACTGCTGGAATCAGAGCTTGATGTTTTGAAGTCCTTGAACTTCCAAATTAATCTGCCTACTCCCCTGGCATATGTAGAGACGCTCTTAGAGGTTTTAGGTATCTTATTGTGTTAGGGAATATGGGTTGGAGACTTCCATAGAAGGCAATACAAAATGTGCATGGGGGGGGGCATGGCTCATGCCTGTAATCCCAGCAGTTTGGGAGGCTGAGGTAGGTGGATCACTTGAGGCCAGGAGTTCAAGCCAGCCTGGCCAACATAGTGAGACCCCATCTCTACTAAAAATACAAAAATTAGCTGGGTCTGGTGGTGGGTGCCTGTAATCCCAGCTACTTGGGAGGCTGAGGCACAAGAATTGCTTGAACCTGGAAGGTGTAGGTTGCAGTGAGCCAAGATCGTGCCACTGCACTCCAGCCTGAGCAAGAGAGCGGACTCCTTCTCAAAACAAACAAAAAAAAATGTGCACAGGAGTTTGGGAGCGGTGGGCAGAACCTGCCAATGAGGAACAGTAGGAAGCTTGATGGTGTCTCTGGATGACTGAAACAGGTGTTCCCTCTGGCACTTGTCAGGGAAAGAAGCTCAGAGGTCTTCGCAACTGGTTTCTGTTTGGACTCACTAGGCACTCTTACTGCAGGATCAAAGAGGTGACTTTATAGAGGCATAAGATAACAGAGGGACAACTACATGCTAATTGTATGTATACTACAGATGGAGGTTTCTCTACCTCTACCTTTGTCCTTTAAAACTGATCTCCAGCTAAACAGGTTTCTTATAGTAGAACATAGCAACCAGGAAGCACATTAGCACCTCAACAGCTTTGTCACAACTGTGGTTATGATCAGAGAAGACATGATCATAAATTCTCCCTATCATTCCCATACTCCATCTAGGATACAATGGCTGTTTGGTTCCAGCCATGAGGCTGCATGCAACCTGCCTGACACTGCTTGACCTGGTCTATCTTCTGCATGAACCCATATATGAGAGCCTGTTGAGGGCTTCAATTGAGAACTCCACTCCCAGTCAGCTGCAAGGGTAAGACAACTCCTATAGGGCAGGCTCCTTCCAGGAACAGGGAAGGGGAGACAGACCATAAGAACTTGGGGAATGGAATTAGCCTAGCATGGCATCCAGTCCCGGATAACCTACTCAGGCTACCTGGTTCTTATTAGTTCCAATATGTTGTTTGGATGCACGTGACTGAGCCTGGTCAGGGAAACCCTAAAGGCTTTTACTTTTAAATTTAAATTACTTTAACTAATTAATATATTTTCTTTCCTAGTTTTTCCTTTATAGCTGCATAAAACTCAAGGTTACTGGACTGCTTTGGTCAGTCATTTAGAAAAAAAAACAGTCGCCGGCACGGTGGCTCATGCCTGTAATCCCAGCACTTTGGGAGGCTGAGGTGGGAGGATCATGAGGTCAGGAGATCGAGACCATCCTGGCTAACAGGGTGAAACCATGTTTCCACTAAAAATACAAAAAATTAGCCGGGCGTGGTGGCGGGTGCCTGTAGTCCCAGCTACTTGAGAGGCTGAGGCAGGAGAATGGTGTGAACCCAGGAGGCAGAGCTTGCAGTGAGCCGAGATGGCGCCACTGCACTCCAGCCTGGGCGACAGAGCGAGACTCCGTCTCAGAAAAAGAAAAAAGAAAAAAAAAACCAGTCACAGGGTTGCAACTTGGACAAAAGTGTTTGATTACTGTAAAGTCAGACTGGTTAAAAGCCTCACAGTTACAACTGTTAGGGAGACAGATAGAACTAAAAAAGGCCTATAAACCATTCAAGACATAAGGCTCATGTTAATCCCAGTTAAGTTGGGGGAGAATGGGAGAGCAGGTCACTGAGCTATTACTTGACCATTTCCTTCCATGTCTAAAAAATCCAAGATGATCGACACAAATAATTCATAGTTGAAGTTCCATGACCCTATGATTTGGAAGATTAAGTTCCATTCCAGCTTTAAAATTAATGTGGTTTTAATCACTCAGGGAAAAGTTTATTTCAGTGAAGGAAGACTTCATGCTGTTGGCAGTAGGAATCATTGCAGCAAGTGCTTTCATCCAAAACCATGAGTGTTGGAGCCAGGTATGCACCACTGAGCAGGACCAGCATGGTGAGAATTCATTTAACAGAAAACATTTCACCCATCAGTTAAAGGAAAACAGAGGACAACCTACAGAAGTGCCAAGACCCAGGATTAGGATGAGTGTGCAAGATTTGAGAGGGAAAAATCTAGGATAGGGCTGAAATGTTTCCTTGTTTTCCTTTTATAAAACTGGAAATGGAGGCCCAAGTTAGGCTTGTTCATTTCCCTTTATAATGATAACCTGCTATTATGTTAAAGTCCAGGCTGGGCATGGTAGCTCATGCCTGTAATCCCAGGATTTTGGGAGGCCAAGGCAGGAGGACTGTTTGAGCCCAGGAGTTCAAGACCAGCCTGGTCAACATAGCAAGACCTTGTCTCTACAAAAATTAAAAATTAGTCATGGCTGGGCGCAGTGGCTCACACCTGTAATCCCAGCACTTTAGGAAGCTGAGGTGGGTGGATCGCCTGAGCTCAAGAGTTGGAGACCAGCCTGGGCAACATGGCAAAACCCTGTCTCTACCAAAAATTAAAAAAAATTAGCTGGGTGTGGTGGCACATGCCTGTGGTCCCAGCTACCCAGGAGGCCAAGGTAGAAGGATCGCTTGAGCCTGGGAGGTAGAGGTTGCAGTGAGCCAAGATTTCACCACTGCACTCCAACCTGGGAGACAGAGTGAGACCCTGTCTCACAAAAAAAAAAAAAAAAAAAAAAAATTAGCCGGGCGTGGTGGTGCATGTCTGCAGTCCCACAACTATGTGGACTACTTGGCTGAGATGGGAGGATCACCTGAGCCCAGGAGTTGGAGGCTGCAGTGAGCCATGATTGCGCCACTGTACTCTAGCCTGGGTGACAGAGTGAAACCCTGTCTCAAACAAACAAACAAAACAAAACAACAACAACAAAAAAGGCCAGGCAGGGTTGCTCACGCCTGTAACTCCAGCATTTTGGAAGGCCAAGGCAGGAGGATTGTTTGAGCCCAGGAGTTGGAGACAAGCCTGGGCAACACAGTGAGACCTCATTTCTACAAAAAATAAACAAAAGTAGCTGGACATAGTGGCTTGCGCCTGTAGTCCCAGCTACTCCAGAGGCTGAAGTGGGAGGATCACTTAAGCCCAGGAGGTGGAGGCTGCAGTGATTTTGGTGCAGAGCCAAAAATCATACCACTGCATTGCAGCCTGGCAGCCTGGGCAACAGAGTGAGACCCTGTTTCAAAACAAAACAAAGTCCAACAATTACATCTTCTCAAATAATGAAAATGTCAAGGCCCAAATATCATTCTTATATTTCACAAAACTTATCTCCAGCAGAGGGAAATGTCTAGCAGAAAGTTTCCATGCTAACATCATCAGGGCAAAGGCATCCTAATATAATTTGGCCATTGGCAAACACTGGAATCTGGATTTCAGAAAAATGAATTTACAATTGCTTTGAGAGAACATCCCAGGAAATGTGTTTGTGCACTAAAATGTGTTGAGATTTTTTAGTAATAAGAAATCTGTCTCTATTTCTGAAGGTCGTGGGGCATTTGCAGAGCATCACTGGTATTGCCTTGGCAAGCATTGCTGAGTTCTCTTATGCAATCCTGACTCACAGCGTGGGAGCCAACACTCCGGGGAGACAGCAGTCTATTCCTCCCCACCTGGCAGCCAGAGCTCTGAAGACTGTTGCTTCCTCTAGCACATGAGGGAGGCTGAATCCACCAAATATAAACAGCCTTCCGTCACTGCACTCATGCCTCCCTCTGTTTACTTTCATACTAAGGGTACAAAAGTTCCAAGTCTCTTTTGAACTGTATTTTGTTTGCCAATTTCATGCTTATTTTTTCTTTATCAGAGAGAGTTAAGGTGGACGAGCATGCCCTTTTTGTCATATCAGCCTGAAAATGTTAAAAAGCTAGATGGAGACAGATTAGTTGTTTCATTTTTGTTTAACAAGATATTTATACTTTTAGCTTAATTTCATTAAGAGGAACATCAGGCATTGCGATCAGTATTAATCAGGGGCTCACCCAGACTATCTGGGTGACCTTGACTAAGCATCAAGGAGGTAGCCTTTATTTGCCCTTAAAATTAGTTTAACATCTCTGTTCCATTATTCAGATCTATACAAACAGGGCTTCCTCAACAGCTATGTATTTTTACTAGAGTCTTTTTTTAAAACTAAAACTAACTCTAAACATGTTTCAACAGAATTTCCACATACCTGCATTCATTAGAACTTGATTCTCCCAGAATACAAAGTACTCTATTTTAAAGAAAAACCCAACAGTGTGCCCCTGGGCAGTTTTCAGACTGCAGCAAATCTTTTATTACAAATAATTAAATCTCTCCATAATGTCTCAAACAGTATCAAACACCATTTCATATCTCTAACACAGAGCAGAGTCGGCATTCAGTATAAGAACCGAGTGAGAAGTGTTAAATTTCAAGCATCTGATCACATCGCATGGTGACCAGGTAAAGCTTAGATGTCATTTTCCCACATTATCCAACTGTGCATCTCAAACATATCCTTGCCTCAGTAAAGACAAAAGTTTCTATTTCATATTGTTAAGTGCAGGAAGTTGAGAGAGATTAAAATCCAGTGAAAACACATCAATCTCAATTCAACTCAGTTAAAAAAAAAAAAAAGCAAATTTAAATTAGTTTTTTTCAGAGAAGAAAGGGAAAGGAGTCCATGGGGTTAAGAGTCAAAACTGTGACAAGGGCTGGCAGCTATACACGGCATGTTGTAGCTCTGGAAAGTATCTGTCACATGATATTTTAAAATAAAGTGGCTTTTGTGGATTTTTTCTTTTTTGGTATTGTAAACATGTACTGTTTAATATTACCCGAATTTAATTTAAAACAAGTTTGCAAACAAAACAAAATTAAAAGCCTTTAAGGCAAACCTCCCCCTAAGGAAAAAAGTCATTTGTTATAAAATTGTGAGGATACCCAAGCAAGACCCCATTTAAGATTCGTCAGCATGAACTTGAGAGCTTTTGTCCACTGCTCCTCAGAGTTAAACTGGGTTTTGATGGAATAGGAGCCGCCGCTGCCTCCTGTGTCTTCAATCTTGCCTTTCTCCACATCCATCCTGCAGATGGACACAGCAGAACTCATTAGTAACTGAGATCTGAGTTAAGTCAGTTCAGGGCAGGGACTTGATCATGGGACCATTCACGTCATTTTATCTATTAAAGAACACTTGGTGAGGAATTATAGTGTATTTTGGATTTGCTTGAAAGCCAAAAATCAAGAAGACTGTCACAAGAGCCTCATTGTCATTGCAGAGTACAGGGACAGGACACACACCCAAAGAGAAGAGAAGCCTGGAGTAGGGGTGAGTGAGGGTTACAGTACTTCTTGCTGTTTTCCTAGGCATCCCTGAACTTGGCGGGGGAGAAAGGAGGCAGAAGAAAAGAAATGCTTTGTTTTGGGGTGATAGAAGCGGCCTTACTCTAGGTAAAAACTAGAGTTTCCATCCATCAATGGGATCCTAAAAAAATCAAAAGAAGCATTCCTGTGTATTTCCAAGGGCTTCAGGGAAAAACCTTCTTGAAACTGGAGAGGAGGCTTGATCTCTATGCCAAGAAAACCCCCTAAACCATCTAAGGCAACATTCTTCTACTCCAAGGACTTGGTGGTCACATTCTGTCCTGCTTGCAGTATTGGGTCAGTCTCTGCCCATCAATGTCATGTGATTCTGTGCCATTTTTTTTGCTTTCCCACCATTTATACTGTTTTGCCTCCATTATTACTGCTGCTTCAATTCTGTTCAATTTGGTCCTATACAAGTTCACTCAGCATTGCGCTATACTGACCTGTAGGGAAGACAAAAACGTGTCTCGCCTTTCTCAACCTCTTCTTTGAACTGCTGCACACAGTCCAGGAAAGCCACCATTGCATGGTCAAACTTGTTGTCCCAGAAAAACCGCAACCCCCCAGAACAGTATAACGGCAGCTCCTGCCCAAGAAGAGAAAACTGGCTATGGATCTGGCACCAAGACAGGCTTCCAGAGATTGTTCCCAATCCTATCAATCTCTCAAGTCATGTTCTGTCTGTATCCCACTGGAAACTTGTATTGTAGCTGGACTCTATCTTCCATAGATTTGAACTACAATAACCTTGGGCAAATAACAATGCACTTAGAACTGTTTCACTATCAATGAAAATGTACCATAGGTTGAGCATCCTTAATCCAAAAATCCAAAATGCTACAAAACCTTTTCAGGAAGAGTAGATGGGAAAAGAAAAATAAATAAATAGACCAGGCATGGTGGATCACGCTTGTAATCCCAGCACTTTGGGAGGCCAAGGTGGGCAGATCACCTGAGGTTGGGAGTTTGAGACTAGCCTGACCAACATGGAGAAACCCCGTCTCTACTAAAAATACCTAATTAGCTGGGTGTGGAGGTGCATGCCTGTAATCCCAGATACTCAGGAGGCTGAGGCAGGGGAATTGCTTGAACCCGGGAGGCGGAGGTTGCAGTGAGCCGAGATCATGCCACTGCACTTCAGTCTGGGCAACAAGAGTGAAACTCCATTTCAAAAAAACAAAAAAAAAAACCCACAAAAAGCAAAGAAAAGAAAAATAAATAAAAATAGGCCAGGCACGGTGGCTCACGCCTGTAATCCCAGCACTTTGGGAGACCAAGGCAGGTGGATCATGAGGTCAGGAGATCGAGACCATCATGGCTAACATAGTGAAACCCCGTCATTATCAAAAATACAAAAATTAGCCAGGCATTGTGGTAGGCGCCTGTAATCCCACCTACTCGGGAGGAGAGGAGGCTGAGGCAGGAGAACGGCGTGAACCCGGGAGGCTGCACTCCAGCCTGGGTGACAGAGTGAGACTCCGTTTCAAAATAAATAAATAAATAAAAATAAATAAATAAATTAAAAAAATTAAAAATGCTACAAAACCTGAAACTTTTTGACCATTGATATGATTCCACAAGGGAAAATTCCATACCTGATACCTTTGCTTTCATTTTTTTTTTTTTTTTTTGAGACAGAGGCTTGCTCTGTCGTCCAGGCTGGAGTGCAGTGGCGCGATCTCGGCTTACTGCAAGCTCTGCCTCCCAGGTTCACGCCATTCTCCTGCCACTGTCTTCCAAGTAGCTGGGACCACAGGCACCCGCCACCATGCCCAGCTGATTTTTTTTTGTATTTTTAGTAGAGACGGGGTTTCACTGTGTTAGCCAGGATGGTCTCGATCTCCTGACCTCGTGATCCACCTGCCTCGGCCTCCCAAAGTACTGGGATTACAGGTGTGGGCCACCGCGCCCAGCCCTTTGCTTTCTGATGATTCAATGTATACAAGCTTTGTTTCATGCACAAAATTATTTATAATATTGTATGAAATTACCTCAGACTACATGTATCAGGTATATATAAAACATACAGGCCAGGCACAGTGGCTCACGCCTGTAATCCTAGAACTTCGGGAGGCCGAGGCGGGTGGATCACCTGAGGTCAGGAGTTCGAGACCAGCCTGGTCCAACATGGTGAAACCCCATCTCTACTAAAAATACAAAAATTAGCTGGGTGTGGTGGTGGGCGCCTGTAATCCCAGCTATTCCAGAGGCTGAGGCAGGAGACTCACTTGAACCTGGGAGGCGGAGGTTGCAGTGAGCCAAGATCGTGCCACTGCACTCCAGTCTGGGCAACAGAGCAAGACTCTGTCTCAAAAGAAGAAACATAAATGAATTTTGTGTTTAGACTTGGGTCCCATTCCCAAGATATCTTAGTATCTATATGCCAATATCCCAAAATCTGAAAAAAAATCCCAAATCTAAAACACTTCTGGTGATACTCAACCTGTAAACATCTATCTCACAGTGATTCTTTTCCTAGCCTAGTGCACACACCCTCCTCTGACCTGCCCATATCCCTTCTCAACACACTGTCAAAACCTAATTTTCGTCTACAAGACCCCCAAAACTAAACCTGAACTAGACAAGATATTGAACAATATACTGGCTCTTAAAATCTAGGTCTAAAAAATAAATTGAATGCCAATATCAAAGCAAATCGTCCATTTTCTTAAGAGATATAAGAACTCTGTATTCCAGTGAAAATGGAGCTTCACAGAGTACCTTAGATTTGTCTGTCAGAGACTCCAGATATGAATGGTTTCCGTAAGGAACAAGTCGGTATCTAAAATAGAGACACAAACAGAGATGGATACAGGACTCCTCCTAAAGTGATTATTGGGAAGTTATAACCCAATGATTTCACTCTTCATTCTAGCCAAGGGCTTCTTTTATTATGCTCAATTCCCTCTCTCACCTCCCCACTGGGTCCATGTTTAAAAGATTTTGTTTAATGAACAAACTACATTTATTATATAATTGCCTGGGGGCCTTCCATGAACAAATGTTTATGTTTTGGTTTAAATTTAAGAAACAAAAACTGAAAATATCCTGAGGAACACTAAGGCTCTGGGGACTGTAGGCTGGGAACTATGCTATAGTCATGCAACTCAGTGACTGTGTGATCAGTAGTAGAGACAGCCCTGTGATGAGGGGAAAATCAGATGCTGACAGGTCTTCAGCCACAGAAAACTCCCAGTCTGTGGGCAGCAAGGGCTCCTGACATGGTGGACAGCAGTACCAGGTTGGAGATACAAATTATATCAAAGACACATCACTCCCCAAGAAAGGGCTACACTTCCTACCTCTGAAATTTCAGACCCATCTTATTGGCCAGAGCATGGAGCAGCAATACAGTCTGGCCCCAAGCAGCATTAATCTCATTCCATTCCACAGGAACACTGGGCAGGCGACCCAGCCTGAAGTTATTGATTGTGCCAAACTGTCCACTGTGCCTACAGAGGAAGGTAGAAAGGTGGGGGGAAATACAGGGATCACTTAAAACTTTTGACATTTCCCACTCTCACCCCAAACCTAGCTTAAATCTATCTTCAAGTCCATATATGTAAGCTGTACTTGGCACTTTAAATACATGTCCAAAACTTGAGTCATCATCTTTTTCCCTGCTGCTCAGATGCCAAAGCAGAAACCTGGGTGGTATCCTTGAATGCTCCCTCAGCTCCTTCCGTGCAAAACTGCCAACCTCTCCTGATTCTACCTGCTAAATCTCTTAGATCTTTCCACTTTTCTCCAAATTCAATGCTACTATTCTTTTCCTTTAGATTCCTACTGATGAGTATCCTTTCCAACGATTCCACCTCTTTACCCCAAGTCATTCCCCATGGTGCAGGAAAAGCCATCGTTCACGAATACAATTGTAATTACGTCACTTCCCTAGCTAAAATGCTTCAGTGTCTCCTCTGCCTTTTGGATCAAGTCCAAACCTCTTAATGAGGCCTACGAGATCCTTCAGGAACTGGTAACTCTCCAGTTTCATATCCGGTCACTCTCCCCTTTACACTCAATCTTCAGTCACAATAAGCTCCTTTCTGTTCTCTGAATTCACCACTCCCTCTTTCCCATTTCTTTGCACATAATGTTCTCTCTGCTAGGAACAACCCCCTCTCTGCAGACTTCTACTTTACCTCTCAGTTTAAACATAAGTCCCCTATGGGGAAACTCTCCATATGGCCTCCCCAAACTAGATCAAGTGCCTTTATGTGTTCCCACAGCACCCTGGGTTTACCATCATCACACTGCATTACAACTGCTTGTTATTTATCCATCCCTTCCACTAGATTATATGCAACTAGAAGGTTGACTGCATACTGTTTTGCTGTTGCCCTCCTAGCACTCAGCATAGTGCCTTTTCCAGAGTAGACGCTCAACAGTTATTAAATTAATGAAACATCAAACACCCTGAGGATAAGAAATCAGCACCAGTCAGCTTACCAGGTTTTTAAGTGGCTGAAGGGCTCAGGCCTTTTCCTTTCTTTAGAAGGGTGGATGTCACCAAGCTCTAGAATTCCAATCCCTATTGTGTCTATCCCATCACTATGAATGAAAGAAACCTGGCTGGGTGAAGATAACCTACAGTCCCTCTTTTGTGGGAAGTGGGCACCCAGGCTTAGTGGTCAACAGCTAAGGTCTAGATATGTGCAGTGCTCCTCATCCCCCAGCTCTCATTACCAGATGTGGAAGGTTGCATTAAAGACGTTGGTTTTCTTCAGCTTATCCAGCTGCATCTGGGCATAACGCATCTGGTTTTCGACACTCTTCAGCTCATCATCCAGCTCCAGCTGTTGTCGTTTAAATTCACTGTATTCTCTCTGATACCTGTGAGCAGCCAAGGGGGGCCATTGAAGGCTGTTAGTTTGGGGGCTAAAGTTTCTCTCTCACCACACTATGAACAATTCTTCAGTGATCATCATTACATCTAGCTCTCGCATCTTTTATATTTGGCATAGATCCCATTCTGAGGAACACGTATGTCCTAGCTGTTTTGCCTGGAAGGAACAGAAATGTCTTAAATTCCAGCTGCCTATATGCAAAAAGGTGGAGGAAAAAGGAATTCTCCCAAACCAGGGCAAAAAACCTCTTATTTCTGATCTTTTTCAGAAGTGAGGTGAATGGGTTAGGAGTGGCTTCTTGGGGCCCGGCATGGTGGCCCAGCACTCTGGGAGGCCGAGATGGGTGGATAATTTGAGGTCAGGAGTTCGAGAGCAGTCTGGCCAATGTGGTGAAACCCTGTCTCTACTAAAAATACAAAAATTAGCCAGGCATGGTGGCGCACACCTGTAGTCCCAGCTACTTGGGAGGCTGAGGTAGAATTGCTTCAACCCAGGAGGGAGAGGTTGCAGTGAGCTATCACACCACTGTACTCCAGACTGGGCAACAGAGCCGAGACGCCATCTCAAAAAAAAAAAAAAGAGTGGCTTCTTCTGGGCCAGGTGCAGTGGCTCACACCTGTAATCCCAGCACTTCGGGAGGCCGAGGTGGGCAGAACACCTGAGGTCAGGAGTTAGAGGCCAGCCTGGCCAACATGGTGAAACTTTGTCTCTACTAAAAAAACAAAAATTAGCCAGGCATGGTGGCGCATGCCTGTAGTCCCAGCTACTTGGGAGGCTGAGGTAGGAGAATCGCTTGAACCTGGGAGGTGGAGGTTGCAGACAGCTGAGATCGTGCCACTGCACTCCAGCCTAGGCAACAGAGTGAGACTCTGTCTCAAAAAAAAAAAAAAAAAAAAAGAGTGGCTTTTTCCAGCTGGCCATGGTGGCTTATGCCTGTAATCCCAGCACTTTGGGAGGCTGAGGCAGGTGGATCACTTGAGCTCAAGAGTTCAAGACCAGCCTGGGCAACATGGGGAAACCCCATCTCTATAAAAAAAAATACAAAAATTAGCCAGGTATGGTGTTGCACACCTGTAGTTCCAGCTACTTGGGAGGCTGAGGTGGGAGGATTGCTTGGGTGTAGGAAGTCAAGGCTACAGTGAGTCACGACTGCACCACTGCACTCCAGCCTGGACGACAGAGTAAGACTCTGTTTCTAAAAAAAACAGTGGCTTCTTCCGTGAACTGGCCATAATTGGCCTTCTAAAGTTTCACTTCTATACACTTACTGTCCTTTAAATAGTTACTATACCCCACTTCCAGTGAAACTTGTTATACTACTGTGTGAAAAAAATGGACTTTTCTCTGTCCTTCATTTCCACAACTTTAGTTAGTATGGACACTGTGTCTCCACTAGAGAGAGGGTTCTCTCAGGTCAAGGACATCTATAATGTTTTTATTTTTTGAGACAGGGTCTCAACTCTGTTGCCCAAGCTGGAATGCAGTGGTGTGATCACAGCACACTGTAACCTCAAACTCCTGGGCTCAAGTTATCCTCCACTTCAGCCTCCTGAGTAGTTGCTAGGACTACAGGTCTACCACAGCAGCCTAATTTTTTTTTAATTTTCATTTTTGTAGACATGGGGTCTCACTATGTTGCCTCAGATGGTCTTAAATCCTGGCTTTAAGTGATCCTTCTGCCTTGGCCTCCCAAAGTGCTGGAATTACAGATATGAACGACCATACCTGGCCCCTGTGAAATTTTTAAGCTTGGAGGGAACAAATGTAGGCTAATTAGCTCATCTTTTCAGCTAAGGATGGCTAGAAAGTGGCTGATTCATCCAAATAAGCCCATTCCCTAAAGGACAGAGCCAAGACTGGAGCTCTGGTTTCTGCACTATTTAACCAACGTACTTTTTTCACTTAATCATGCTGACTCTTCATAGGTAACTCTCCCAACAAACCTCTAGAAAAAGGGCATGGAAGCAATATGCAGGATCTAGGGCAGGCATGCTGCTGACTGACAGCTGACTAGTTTACAAACTATTCAGACACATTCAGCTGGAAGCCATTTCCTCTCCTGGAGCCTTGAGTGTGAGAAGATAGAACAGGGTGAGCACTCACTGAGCTTCCTCCTGATCCAGTCTCTCAGCCTCAGCCTGGACCTTCTCGAGATTTTCTGCCACTATCTTGCGGTTCTTTTCCACGTCTTCCAGCTCCTGGATCAGCTTCTCCTCCTCTAGTGCCAGCTCCTTTAGCTCCATCTGTAACTGTTCACTGTCATCCTCATTCATTTGCTCTAAGATCTCCAAACAGCGTCTGCCAAAGACACAGGCAGACTATACTTACTAGAGCTCCATTTGCCTGAGTGGAGTACGGCTCTTGGGTAAGGGCCAAGCAGTCCCAGAGTAGTAACAGCTCTGAGCCCTGGCTCTGGAGACACTCACTTGTAGTTCTGACACTCATTTTCAGTGACGTTGAGCTGAGTGTCCAGCTGGTCTAAAAGAGTATCTGTGCATTCCTCACAGAGTGGGTGATCCACATCTGTCTGGCCCGACATGATGTCAAAAAGGTCCCCAGTGACCTGGAAGTGTGGGAGAGTCAGGGTAGGGCCTCCCCCATGCTTCCTGCTCAATTACCCACTCTCCCAGCCAGGCCTACTTCTTGCCACCAGAATGGGGCCGACTTGCCTTCAGTCTTCGGCTGAGGTTCTCCATGGTGCCGCCATCGGATGCCTCCCCAATCAGAGTGAAGCTGTTGGCACTTTCTGTGGACATCATCCTGCAGACAGCCCCCCGCCCACGGGCCACATGAGGGAACACAGAGGCTTCCTCCACCTACTACAATGCCAGTGGCAGAGACTCTCAAGCACCAGCTGAGGGGCCTCAGGGAACATACCCACTTCTAGCCCGACTGACCTCCCAAGGGTACCTCTCTCCCAAAGGAAGGCCATGCTGGTCTTCCACAGGGACACTCAGCACGAAGGTTGGCCTTGATGGACTAAGGAGGGAGAGGGAGCATAAAAAATTGATATGTCTACAGCGGAAAAGAAGGGAGAACCAGAAAAGGCCATTTTAAAAAATATTGTACCCCTTGCCAGCAAGCTCTTTACCTGCAGCAATGAGAACTAAGGACCTGAACATCTAACAACATTTGCTATTTTGAAACTTCTCAAGAGCCCATCTCTTGGTGATTAGTCAATCATTCCCTCAATTTTTTTCAATATTTCATCATTAAAGCTACTATCCTTTCCCACTTTCTGAATGGCTACAGGAAAAAATCCATACTGGAAGGTGACGGGCCAGGTATAAGGGAATACATCTTTTCTGAAAGGGCCAAAAGGCTAGGTGATGATGCATCTCTATCACCTGGCTCCAAGTCTCAATTCCTGGATTTAATTAAAATTCTACTAGCCTTTGGAAAGGAATGGGGGCTGAGAAGTAGTAGGCACCTGGCTGGGGGGATGAATCTGCGAGAGACACCATCCTGGCGAGGAGTTTCAATAAATGGCTCCTGGGAAAGAAATAAGAGGGCATTACAATTCTGACAGCTTAGAGGTAGAGTTCATTTCCCAAACAGCCTCAGAACTATATGGCTTTAGTCCTGATAACCACAAGACTTGATAAACCACAGAGACTTAAAAAATGGGTATTATCGAAGCAATCCTTGTATATATGGACGAAGAAAGGACCCATGATACAGACAAACCTTAAGTCCCACTTGATTTTTTTTTGTGGGGAACAGCATTTCCTAACTATGTTACACTCTGTGTATGGTTAAATTTGCATTTCTCAACACTTAGCAGTCAGGGGCAGGGGACAGAATGCCCTAAATCATAGTACAAGGAGAAAGCCACATCAGACTGCAATGAAGTCTGCCACAGTACAAAGTAGATAATTTATATGTTTTCAGTATTTTGAGATTACTCATATGTGACCAAAATCTCACGACACCTATTGACTTCAAATGCCAGACCCCTTTGCCTCCTTGCTTAAGGTTTCTCTGGTTCCTGGACTCTTCACTGCCTGCAAGGGGCGCTGGCCAGAATTAATGACTTCCACTAAACCTGACAACAGCACTCCCCCAGTGACTGGCAGCTGCAGGTAAATAAATACTCCAGCTCCCTTGCTACTTGAGAAGAAATCTCAGGTGTGTATTCAATAGTATCTCACAGGATGTTGCTCCACAGGATCACTGATATTATCACAGCTTAAGATGACATGTTCTCTAACACTGACAATTCTTTCTGTCCAGGGCAATCATACAATTCATTGTCCTAACCAGGATGCTTTTGAGAATGGAGAGGAGCAGATATTAACAACTAGCTAGAACAACAGATGCAAATTAATGCTCTGGAACGACCTGGACACACAGGTCATACCATCTCCAACCTACAATAACTTATAATTCTGCTTCAAATAAAGAGCCCTTTCCAACATTTTAAAATGGCTCATTCAGTAACCCTGTGACCTCAGGTGCAGATCTGTACCTCCAATGGTGCATAGCAGCCTGATCATGTAGAAAGTCTCATTACCCAGAGACCCCAAAAGTCTGGGAGCTCTAGAAGTGCCAAGTAGCCTGCAGAAACCAAGCCTGCATTCCTGTGTTTTCCTATCATATCTCTCATTTGGAATGTTTACTACATGAGGAGGATAGGGGAGAGGGCACTTCTATTACCTCTCCTGAGTTAGTCTCTTCCTCCTGGGTCTCTCCTGGTTTCGCCTGGGCTGTGGTAAGTAATGGAGCTAAGGGCAAGGAAAATATTGGATCAGAAACAGTCTTATTAAAGCAGGAGGGCATCTGAAAGTATGGGAAAAGAATGTGAAATATTCTCATCACCACCCTCACCTCCAATTTTTCTTAAAGTACCATTTACACCAAAAAGAATCTGTGGTCCTCCTCACCCCCATTAAATCAGATTAAGGAAATGTTCAATTTTTTAAGGCATAATGGTATCATTATTATTATTATTATTTTGAGATGGAGTCTCACTCTGTCGCCAGGCTGGAGTGCAGTGGCATGATCTCGGTTCACTGCAATCTCTGCCTCCCGGGTTCGAGTGATTCCCCTGCCTCAGTCTCCCAAGTAGCTGGGACTACAGGCGCGCACCACCATGCCCAGCTAATTTTTTTGTATTTTAGTAGAGACGGGGTTTCACCATGTTGGCCAGGTCTTGATCTCCTGACCTCGTGATCCACCCATCTCAGCTACCCAAAGTGCTGGGATTACAGGCTGAGTCACCACGCCCGGCCGGCATCATTTATTTTTAAGAATCCTTATCTGTCAAAAATACAGAAATATTTATAGTATTTATGTCTGGGATTTGCTTCAAAACAATTCAGAGTGGGAAGGAATGGATGGGGCTGTAGACAAAGCTTGATTAGATATGTTTTGATAATTGTTGAAACTAGGTGATAGGTACACAGGGGTTCACGATATACTCTGAAATTTTCCATCACAAAAGCAAACATCCTGTTTCCCCCAGAATAGCAAGGAGGGAACATAAGGAAACTTTCTAGGAAGATGAAACATTGCTAAATTGCAATGGTCCAGATTACATAAGTGTATCCATTTGTCAAAAATGTACAGCTAAGATTCATACATTTCAAGGCACGACAATTTACCTTTCTAAAAAGGTGTGAAAAACAGTAATTGAGCAGGGGATGGGAGGTGAATGGAGGTGTAGACAACATAAGAATGTGAGAATATGGCTGATTGTTGAAGCTGGGTGATGAATACAAGGCAGGCAATACTATTCTCTTGACTATATATGTCTCAAATTTTCCATAATAAAAAGTCAAAAATTGTTTTTAAAAGAGTTCAAGAGGCGCGGTGGCTCACGCCTATAATCCCAGCACTTTGGGAGGCTGAGGCGGGCAGATCACAAGGTCAAGAGATCGAGACCATCCTGGCCAACATAGTGAAACCGTCTCTACTAAAAATACAAAAATTAGCTGGGCATGGTGGTGCGTGCCTGTAGTCCCAGCTACTCAGGAGGCTGACGCAGGACAATTGCTTGAACCCAGGAGGCAGTGGTTGCAGTGAGCCGAGATCGCGCCACTGCACTCCAGCCTGGCAATAGAGTGAGACTCCGTCTCAAACAAACAAAAACAAACAAACAAACAAACAAACAAAAAGAGCTAATTTCCCCTCAAGAAAGAGAAACCAGGTAATAATAGCAGCTAACACTTATTGAATACTATTTGCCCAGCAAATTCCTGTTTCTGTGGTTTGTCTATTTGAACTTTATAAATTCTTTATGAGGCAGTTTAACGTTTTACAGAAAAAATCAGAAACCAAGGCTTGGAGAAATGAAGTAACTTACAAAAAGTTCTTCAGCTAGTAAACGACAGCCAGGATTTAAACCCAAGCAGGCTGACTCCAGGTCCATAAGATTACCTAAGCTGTCTATTCAGTCTTCTCTTTTACTGTCTGACTTAATCTGAGTTCTTCTGACTTTGCAGGGTTTTGGGGTTTTTTATTTTTTTAATTATAGAGACAGGGTCTTACTGTGTTGCCCAGGCTGGTCTCAAACTCCTGCTCAAGTGATCCACCTGCCTCAGCCTCCCATAGTGCTGGGATCACAGGTGTGAACCACCACTCCTGGCCTTTTTAATTAATTTATTTATTTTTTGAGACAGGGTCTTGCACTGTTGCCCAAGCTGCAGTGCAGTGGCATGATGTAGTGGCATGATGTAGCTTCCTGCAGCTTTGACCTCCTGGGCTCAAGTGATCCTCCTGCATCAGCCTCCACCACCCACCACACCTAGCAATTTTTTTTTTTTTAGTAGAGACAAGATCTCTGCTAGGTTGCTCAGGTTGGTCTTGAACTCCTGAGCTCAAGCGATCCTCCCACCTCAGCCTCCCAAAGCACTGAGATTACAGGCGTGAGCCATCACGTCCAGCAAATTCTTCAGACTTTAAGACTCTACTCCATTTACCAGCTGTTGGACCTTAGGTAAGTCACTTAACCTCTCTGTGCCTCAGTTCTTCATCTGAAAAATGATGTAATGGTGGTATACCCCGTACGGGTTGTTACAGGGACTAAATGAAGTAATACACATAATGCACTTGGTATTACTATATAGTAAGTCCTCAAAAAATACCATTTATTATTATATATACATATTCCTTTTCTCTGAAACAGCAGGAGCAGAAAATAAGGATCTTTCTTTTGCTACTGAAAGCTCTCTCGGCCAGGCATGGTGGCTCACACCTGTAATCCCAGCACTTTGGGAGGCCGAGGCGGGCGGATTACCTGAGGTCAGGAGTTCGAGACCAGCCTGGCCAACATGGTGAAACCTCATCTCCACCAAAAATACAAAAATTAGCCAGGTGCGATGTCACACGCCTGTAATCCCAGCTACTCAGGAGGCTGAGGCAGGAGAATTGCTTGAGCCCAGGAGGCGTAGGTTGCAGTGAGCTGAGATCGCGCCACTGCACTTCAGCCTGGCCAACAGAGCAAGACTCTGTCTCAAAAAAAAAAAAAAAAAAGCAAGCTCTCTCTTTGAGACGGAGCCTTGCTCTGTTGCCCAGGCTGGAGTGCAGTGGTGCAATCTCAGCTCACTGCAAACTCCACCTCCAGGGTTCAAGCGATTCTCCTGCCTCAACCTCCCGAGTAGCTGGGACTACAGGCATGTGCCATCACGCCCAGCTAATTTTTGTATTTTTAGTAGCGACGGGGTTTCGTCATGTTGGCCAGGCTGGTCTCGAACTCCTGACCTCAGGTGATCTGCCCGCCTCGGTCTCCCAAAATGCTGGGATTACAGGCGTAAGCCACCGCGCCCGGTCGGAAAGCTCTCAGAAGCCCACAATGTCAGAATGCTTTATGTTTCCGAGGAGAAAACAGGGAGCCAGATGAAGTGACTTTCCTAGGTTCACACGACGAGTTTGTGGCAGACTACACAGCCACCATAAGAATTATATCACCAAAGCTGCCCACCTTCCACATTCTTGACCACCCTCTTTCCAAGGGTCTCGCTGACCTGTGAGTTCCTGGATGGTGACACGGTCCAGGATCTTGAAACTCGTGTCCAGTTTCAGGGGCTGGCTGCAGCGCTGGCACACGAAGCTCACCTGCATGGTGCTGTTGTTGGACGTCTTAGACCCTTCCATCCCTGAGGCGGTGGAAAAGAGGCAACATTAGGGAGAAGCGACGCCCTTGAACCTCCGGCCCGGGGTTACCACATGCCTTGGTGACGATAGTAAAGGGAGGGAAGTCCCAGCCTGCGCCGTTCCCTCTAGGAATGGTATGATACGGGGCAGACCTGCTTCCGGGGCAGCCTGAGCAAAGGCAGTTTAGAGCCCAGGGTCAGGGAAGGGACTCCAATAAAAGCCGTGAGAGTTCCCAGACTCCCTTCTAAGGTCCCACCTCAGCCCCCGATGCTCTTCACCTCGGGACCCCGGAGCCCGTCACCCAAGTCCGGTCTACCGCGGGGGCACTGTGGCCTCGGGTCGGCCCCAGAGCGAGGCCTCCAGAACTGCCATCCCTCTGTCTTCAGCGACTTCCCGGTACGCCGGCGGAAAACTTCCGCCCGCGACCGGACGTGACGCGGCTACGGCAGCAGGAGCTCCTGGTCCACAGGCTCATAGGCCCGGCAGCGGCCCCCAGAGGCCGGGCTGGGAAAAGCAGCGGGCTTCAGCGGATGACCAAGGTTACAACGGGAAGTGTAGGAGCCAAGTCCGCAGAGAACTGGGAGGCACTGCTATTCTCTAAATTCAGGGGGCTGCGGGCGCGGTGGCTCACGCCCGTAATCTCAGCACTTTGGGAGGCCGAGGAGGGCGGATCACGTGAGGTCAGGAGTTCGAGACCAGCCTGGCCAACACAGTGAAACACCGTCTCTACTAAAAATACAAAAATTAGCCGGGCGTGGTGGGGCACACCTATAATCCCAGCTTAATCCCAGCTACTCGGGAGGCTGAGGCAGGAGAATCACTTGAACCTGGGAGGTGGAGGTTGCAGTGAGCCGAGATCGGGCCACTGCACTCCAGCCTGGGCGACAGGGCAAGACTCCATCTCAAAACAACAACAACAACAACAAAAGGCCGGGCATGGTGGCTCACGCCTGTAATTCCAGCACTTTGGGAGGCCGAGGCGGGCGGATCACAAGGTCAGGAGTTCGAGACCAGCCTGGCCAACATGGTGAACTCCCGTCTCTACTAAAAAATACAACAATTAGCGGGGCATGGTGGTATGTGCCTGTAATCCCAGCTACTCAGGAGGCTGAGATAGGAAAATCGCTTGACCCCCGGAGGCGGAGGTTGCAGTGAGTCGAGATCATGCCGCTGCACTCCAGCCTGGGCGACAGAAGGAGACTCCATCTCAAAAAAACCCACACACAAAAAACCAAAAATAAAGCCAACAAAAAAAGAAAGTGTTATTCAAATAAAGGCTTGAAGAAGGTGAGGAAAGAATTCTTACCTACATCTTAAGGAAGAGCATTCTAGGCCAAGGGAACAGCAAGAGCACAGAGGGTGCCTGTTTGGGGATTAGCAGAGACTGGTGTGGCTAGAAGATGGGCAAGGAAAAGAGATACAGAAAATGGGGTGAGGGAGGTAAGAGTGTTGAGCTAGCACCTAGGCTCTCATAGAGATTGTAAAGCTCTGGCTTTCACTTTGAATGAGATGAGATGACTGGGTCTTGAGCAGAGGGACTTACTTCATTTTTAAACACAACTTTATGGGGTATAATTTACATACCATAAGACTCACACTTTTTAAATGTACAGTTCAATGATTTTTTTTTTTTTTTTTTTTTTTGAGACGGAATCTCGCTCTGTCACCCAGGCTGGAGTGCAGTGGTGCAATCTCAGCTCACTGCAAGCTCCGCCTCCTGGGTTCACGCCATTCTCCTGCCTCAGCCTCCCAAGTAGCTGGGACTACAGGCGCCCGCCACCACACTCAGCTAATTTTTTTGTATTTTAGGTAGAGATGGGGTTTCACCGTGTTAGCCAGGATGGTCTCGAACTCCTGACCTCGTGATCCGCCCACCTCGGCCTCCCAAAGTGCTGGGATTACAGTCGTGAGCCACCGCGCCTGGCCAGTTCAATGATTTTTAGTAAATTTACAGAGTTGCACAACTATCACCATAATGTAGTTTTAGAACATTTCCCGTCTTCCCTTGCAATCCCCCACTGTGGCCTCCCAAAGTGCTGAGATTACAGGTGTGAGCCAATGTGCCTGGCCAAAAGTTTTTCATTTCAATAAAGTCCAATGTTTATGCTTTTGGTGTAAAAGAAACCACTGCTTAACCCAAAATTGTATGTAGTATTGTCTATTTTATTTTCATTTTGAGACAGTGTCTTACTCTGTTACCCAGGCTGGAGTGAAGCGGAACGAACAAACATGGCTCACTGCAGATTTGACTTCTTGGCTCGAGCAATCCTCTTGCTTCAACCTCCAGCGTAGCAGGGACCACAGTTGATCACTACCATGCCCAGCTAATTTTTAAATTTTTTGTAGAGGCCGGGCGCGGTGGCTCAAGCCTGTAATCCCAGCACTTTGGGAGGCCGAGGGAGGCGGGTGGATCACAAGGTCAGGAGATCGAGACCATCCTGGCTAACACGGTGAAACTCTGTCTCTACTAAAAATACAAAAAAATTAGCCGGGCGTGGTGGTGGGCACCTGTAGTCCCAGCTACTCGTGAGGCTGAGGCAGGAGAATGGCGTGAACCCGGGAGGCAGAGCTTGAGATCACGCCACTGCACTCCAGCCTAGGCGACAGAGCGAGACTCAGTCTCAAAAAAAAAAAATTTTTTGTAGAGATGGGGTCTCACACTGCACTCCAGCCTCGGTGACAGAGCGAGACTCCACCTCAAAAAAAAAAAGAGATGGGGTCTCACGTTGTTGCCCAGGCTTCTGCTTTATAAATTTAACATTTTTCTGTGTTGCTACACAGTTATTGTAGTTATCATGGCTACATTACACTACACTAAATGTACTGCCTTAGTGTATTTTTTTACTGCTGGAAATTCTACTATTTCCCCTTTGGGTGATTACAATAATCCCGCAATGAAGAGCTGACTACTTACTTATGATAGAGACTCATAACTGGGATTACAGAATTAAGAGTGTGTCAGCTATTTAATGTCTCTTCCTTAACACTGGGCATCTTTTTCCAAAGTGCTTGCACATAACTATATTCTGCCTCCAGTAATGTATGAGGAAGCCTGTTTTCATATTGCCTTGGCCAGTATTGGGTATCATATATTTGGGGAACAAAAGCAAAAAAATGGCACTTCCTTGTTATTTTAATTAGCATCATTGATTGCTGGTAAGGCTGAACTTTTTGCTATGTATTTGCCTATGGTAGTTACTTTGTTGTTTTTTTTTTGAGACAGAGTCTTATTCTGTTGCCCAGGCTGGAGTGCAGTGGCACGATCTCGGCTCACTGCAACCTCTGCCTCCTGGGTTCATGCCATTCTCCTGCCTCAGCCTCCTGAGTAGGTGGAACTACAGGCGCCCACCACTACGCCCGGCTAATTTTTTGTATTTTTAGTGGAGACGGTTTCACCATGTTAGCCAGGATGGTCTCGATCTCCTGACCTCGTGATCTGCCCGCCTTGGCCTCCCAAAGTGCTGCGATTACAGGCGTGAGCCACCATGCCTGGCCTTTTTTTTTTTATTTTGTTTTTTAAAAGACACACGGTCTCACTCTGTCACCCAGGCTGGAGTGCAGTGGTGCAATATCAGCTCACTGGAACCTCCTCCTCCCGGGCTCAAGCAGTAGTTACTTTTTTCTGAATTATGTTTGCATTCTTTGATTATTTAGGTATTGGATTCTTAGTATTTTTCTCAGTATTTTTAGTAATTTTTCATGAATGCTTTAATTAACATATTTTCCAGATGTTCAGGAAGTTTTAAATTTTCAAGTCAAATCTGCTTATTTTTCTTGATGACTTATATTGCTTAGAAAGTTATTCCCACTTCCAGAGGTGTCTTTCTTTTCTTTTAAATGTATGTGGTTTTCTTATAGTTGGTATTGGATGTGATATGTGGAACTAGATTGCTTTTTCTCCTGGTTTTGTGACTAGGGATAGTGTTTACAATCCTTCTTCCTTTTGGCTCTTTCAGCATGAAAGCCCCTTTAGGGGAGGTGACTGGAATCATCCCCAAACAATTCTCACCTAGTCCTGGTGTGGCTGCTTCGTAGTCCTGCGTTTCTTCCTGCTTGGCTGTCCCTAACATCTCAGAAACGCATAGAGAAGTAACGGGCTTCTAGAGAGGTGGGGGTATAGTGTTACAACTGAGATTTGGAAGTTGAGACCACCTGGTTCTTTACCATCCACTAACCATGTGACCTTGTGCAATTTATTCAACTGTTCTGTGCTTTGTTTTCTTATTTACAAAATGAGAATGATAGTATACAATAGTAAATATCATAAAGGGTAATGTGATAAATGAGCTGATACATGTGGAATGGAGGGGAATGACTGTTACATAGTGAATGCTCTGTGTATCCTCCCACTTGGGAAGTGTATGTAGTCAGTGTATGTAGTGCTTGAGGGATTGTGAATAATACACAACATATCCTCAGTCATCGATTCAACAGATGTTTACTGAGGATCTACTATGTGCCAGTCCCTATTCTAGGTCTGAGAGGATATACTGGTGAACTGCTCTAATAGTTTATATTCTAGAGGAGAAAATTTGACAATAAACATGTAACAAAGTTAATAAGATAATTTCAGATAATGGCAGATATTATGGGTTGAATGATGTCCCCCAAAAGATGTTGAAGTCCTAACATCTGGGACTAACACATGGGAATGTGACCTTTTTTGGAAATAGGATCATTGCAGATGAGGTCACTGATGTTAGCCCTAGACCAATGTGACTGTGTCCTTATAAATAGGGGCAATCTGGACACAGAGACAGACAAGTACTGTGTCTGAGGGAAGATGATGTAAAGAGACAAAGGGTGACCTGTAAGCCAAGGAAGACCTGAGGCTACCAAAAGCCAGGAAAGAGGTCTGGAATAGATACTTCTCTAGCTCCCTAAGAAGGAACATGGTCCTGTTGACACCTTAATTTTGGATTTCTAGCATCCAGAACTCTGAGACAATATATTTCTCTGGTTCTAAGCCACCCACTTTGTGGTACTTTGCTACAGCAGCCCTAGAAAGCTAATACAGTAGGTAAGAGGGTGATGTGATAGAGAGTAAGTGGGGGCAGGGTGGGATGAGCTGCTTCAACTGGGGGATTCAGGAAGGCCTGTGTTACCTGGAAACCACTGAGGGTGATAAGTAGGGAAGAGACATGACTGGCTGACTTAAAAAGAAACTATTTACTGGGGGATAGAATACACAGGGGAAAAGACACAAATCATATACAGGTATTTTCAATGAATTTTTACAAAACGAACACGTCAATGTAACCAGTACCCAACTCCCTCTCCCATGCCTCCTCCTAATTGATGCCCACCCTAAGGGCAAACAATACTGTCAATTCTAACACCCTAGATTGAGTTTTGACTGTTTTTTGAATTTCATGTAAATGGAATCATACATGACATACTTTTGTTTCCTTTCGCTCATCATGAGATTCACCCACCTTGTGTAGTTTTAGTTCATACATTCTCAATACTTTGTAGTATTCCATTGTGTGACTATATTAAAATATAGATATCTCTCTTGCTGTTAAGAGGCATCTGGGTAGTTTCCAGTTTGGTCTATTGTGAATAGTGTTGCTATGAACATTCTTGTTCATGTCTTTTGGTGAATATATTTATGCATTTCTCTTGGGTGGGTCCCTAGAGTTGAGGTTTCTGGGATCTCTCTCTCTCTCTCTCTTTAGGTATAGATATTCAGCTTGAGTAGATGCTACCATCTCTGTGGCTGAGATATTAAAAGATTATTTTGAGCTGGCCTGGTGTTCACCTGTAATCCCAGCTCCTCAGGAGGCTGAAGCGGGAGGATCACTTGAGCCAGGAGTTCCAGACCAACTTGGGCAACATAGCAAGACCCCGTCTCAGTCAGTCAATCAATCAATCAATGATAAATTTTGGTGCTGAGTGAAGAATAGAATGTGACAGTTGGTGGGGGGTGGCAAGAGTGGAAATGGAGAGACCAGACAGGAGCCTATTGTAATAGTCCTAGCAAAGGATGACAGTGGCTTTGGCCAGGGTAACAAGAGATGGAGGAAAGTACACTCATACAGGATGCATTATACAGGGAAAGCTGACATGACCTGCTGATGGGTTGAATGTGGAGAGATGAGGAAAAGAGAGGAATCAAGGTTGACTGTTAGGTTTTTGGTTTGAACAACTAGGTGGACAGTTATGTCAATTACTGAGATGGAGAAGAATAGGAAAATAACAGGTGTGTGGGAGAATCAAGAATTCTGGTTTGGCCATGTTAAGTTTGATGTGCTCATTAGGTTTCCAAGTAGAAACATAAAATAGATGGTTGGAACTCAGTGAAGATGTCAGATGGGAGATATGAATCTGGGGCCCTCAAATCAGCATATAGATGATTTTTTTTTTTTTTTTGAGATGGAGTTTTGCTCTTGTTGCCCAGGCTGGAGTGCAATGGCGCGATCTCGGCTCACTGCAACCTCCACCTCCCGGGTTCAAGTGATTCTCCTGCCTCAGCCTCCCGAGTAGCTGGGATTACAGGCATGCACCACCACACCGGCTAATTTTGTATTTTTAGTAGAGACGGGGTTTCTCCATGTTCAGGCTAGTCTCGAACTCCCAACCTCAGGTGATCTGCCTGCCTCGGCCTCCCAAAGTGCTGGGATTACAGGCATTAGCCCCCATGAGTGCCCGGCCGAATACAGATGATACTTAAAGCTATGAACATGCATAGATCCTCTTTTTTTTTTTTTGAGATGGAGTCTCGCTCTGTCACCCAGGCTGGAGTGCAGTGGCACGATCTTGGCTCACTGCAAGCTCTGCCTCCCAGGTTCACACCATTCTCCTGCCTTAGCCTCCCGAGTAGCTGGGACTACAGGCGCCTGCCACCACGCCCGGCTAATTTTTTGTATTTTTGGTAGAGACGGGGTTTCACCGTGTTAGCCAGGATGGTCTCGATCTCCTGACCTCGTGATCCACCCGCCTCGGCCTCCCAAAGTGCTGGGATTACAGGCGTGAGCCACTGCCTGGCCGAACATGCATAGATCCTCTTAGGGAGAAAGTGTAAGCAGAGAATAAAGGACCTAAGTCTCCTGAAGCATGCCACCATTAAGAAGCGGAGCAGAGGAGGAAGAGCCAGCAAAGGAAATGGGGAATCACTGTAGAGGCTGGAGAAAGATCAGAACGGGTTGCTGTGTTTTTTAAGAAGGGGAGTGGCTAATATGTTGAGTACTACTGAGAGATTCAAATAAGATGAGAGGTGACCACTGGTGCTGTCAACATGGTAGTCATTGGTAACCTAACAAAAATTATATCAGTGAGAAAGTGGGGTTGAGAAGTGTGATTAGAGTGGATTGGAGTAAATGGGGCACGAGGAAGTAGAGTAAGAGACAATAAATAATTCAAGAAGTCTTGCCAGGAAGGAGAGCACAGAAAGGCAGTAACAGCTACAGAGGAACCTGGATTCGGGCGGGAGTTTTCTCAAGATAGGGGATATTGGTTGTGTCTGGAAATAACCCAGCAGAGGATGTGATGTAGGAAAAAGAGGGGCTAATCATGGGCACAGACATGAGATTGAGAAAGTGAAAGGGGATGGAATCCAAAGCACAAAAGGAAGAGATGGGAACAGGTTTGTTTCCTTCAATGAAAGAGGAAAGGCAGAAAGTATTTTGCAGATTGGCAGATTTGGTGATGAGATGATGAGGCAGTTCTCATTTGCTTCTGTTTTCTCAATAAAGAATGAGCCCAGGCCATAAGTTGGAGGTGGGAGAGAAGGAATACTGGAGTTTCAGGGAGATGAGAAAGTATGATAGTCATTGGGAGGGTGGGAGTGCAAACTTGTCAGGAGCATGTAGTAGGAGCTCAGGCAGTGTTGTACACTCATTTGAAATTTTGGGACATGAATTTAAAATTAGACCAGTCATCAGTGATCACATGTGACTTGTAAGCACCCAGAAATGAATAGTTATTGTTAAATGTAGTGGTACTCTCCAGTTGTTCACTGAATAAACAAATGAATGGAGTATTATATGAAACACTTGGATGGGGAGGAGGAAGGGAAACAAAGAGAATGTGTATCTGTCTTATAACCTACTTGAAGGAGACAAAACATAATTATTTGAGAACAAAGCATGTTTTAACAGGCACAAACATATTAAGTTTTCCAGTTGACGTTATAAATTCTGACAGAAATAAGAATAGTGGCATACTTAAAATAGAATGGAGTAAATGTGGGAAATAATTCCTGAAGTTTCAAATCGGATCTCAAAAGTTCCCAGGGAAATATGTTAACAGAAAACAGAGGTAAAAGGGGGAAAACTGATAGATGTTTATGAGCAAGATGTTATATGTGGCCTTCTACAAGCTGAAAAGGACTTTGAGCTTGAAAGCAGGAATGGGAATAATTACTGTAATTTAAGGAGTAAACTCTTCATGCTAAGCATGAACAGATCACTTACTTATCTGACAGTGGCTACTATTTATTTTGTATCTAAGCACTGTGCTAATTGTTTTACATATATTATTTCTAATATTCACAACACTACAAAATTACATACTATTATTTATTACTAATTATTAAAGTTCCATTTTACAGATGAGGGAATTGAGACTCAGCATTTCAATAATTTGCCCAAGATTCCAGTTAGTAAGGAGCTGAGGTGGGATTTGAAGCCCAGGTCTCTGATCCCAAAGGCCATAGTCAGTCTTCTGTGCTTTACTCCATTTAATTGTGTATTCCCCTCATTTCCCTAGCACTTAGTAGAGAGGCCAGCCTAGGATAAATGTTCAACAGCAAGAGCGACCCCAAAATACAAATCTGATGACCTCCTTTTGCACTTAATCTAGATTGTTTACTAACAAGCCTCCTCACCTTCAGCTCACTAGTCTTTGTCTTCAAGACAATCTCTTTCCTTCCCTAGAGCATTTGCCTGAGCTGCACTTATACCTCTCAAGGCTCTTCTCACTCTTTCCATGCTAACCCCTTTATATCCTTTAGATCACAGCTTGTCACTTGTTCAGAGGCCTTCCTTGGCCATTCGATCTAAAATAGATCTCTGGTATTTTCTATGTCATCCACTTGTTTCCTAACATTTATCAAATTTTGCAGTTACCTTGTCAGTTTACTTTCTGGTGTTTTTCCAATATTATGCCCCATGGGACCAGCGACCTTGACTCTTGTTTGCCTTTGATTTCCCAGAGCTGTGCTGTTCAGTGCAGAAGCCAGCAGCCACATGTGGCTACTGAGCACTGTACTGAAAATGTGGTGTTGCCTTATTGAGATGTGCAGTTAAGTGTAAAATACGCACTGGATTTTGAAGACTTGGTATGAGAAAGGAATGCATACGATCTCGATTTTTAAATGTTGATTACATGTTGAAATACTTGTATAAACTGGGTTAAATATACGACTAAAATTTTCACTTGTTTTACTTTTTAATTGTGGCTGCTAGAAGATTTCAACCTACATATGTGACTCACATATTTCTAGAATCTGACACAGTGCCCTGGTCCATTTTATTGAATGAAATATCCAATGTCGAGAGAGAGATCGAATGAATGGGTGCATGAAGAGGTGTAGTCTCAAGCTTCCACTAGGCAAATAGATACAGCACTGCCGTAGAAGTTAGGAGATCTGCGTTCTGGCTCAGGATGTACTGGGAACGCCTTGGACAAGCCCTACCCTACTCTGGGGATCAATTTGCCGATTAGGTAGTTGATCTTTGAGGTCTGGAAGCTTACGAGAATCAGTTGGCAGGGAAATGTACCAGGAAAGCTTGGTACAACGGCACTTGTCTTTTTCGCTCTAGCCTAAACACTTGAGCCTCGGCAAACGGGCACAGGCAGCGGGAATCAAGGACTACACCCCCGAACCCAGTACCCGGGTCCCCGACTTCCCCGAGCCTACGTCACTGGGGCGCGACGGCGTTGTCCCCGGGACTGCAGCGGCTGAGAAGGTCCCTTCGGTGAAGGCGAGTTCCGGGACAACAGAGAGGGTCGCACCGTTTCCGAGTCTCTCGGAGGCTCAATTCCCCACAGCGCACCATTCTCCACAGCTCTCCTTTTACTTCACCCCTACCCGACACTTGACCCCGGCAGTGTAAACCCAGCTGGGAGCGTCCAAAGCCGAGCCTCATCGCGGCTGCGCAGCGCACGTGCACAGCCTCGCAGGAGTCTCGGCGATTGGCTGTGACGCAGTTTCCGGCGTGAGCCGCGAAAGCCGGGAGGGCGAGCGAGAGAGCGACCAGGCAGCAGGCTGCCGGCGGGCGGGCGGACGGCACGGAGGGAGTGAGCGAGCGAGCAGTGAGTGAGCCAGCGAGGGCGGCCGGGTCCCGAGGGCAGCCGAGATTTCTCAGGTCCCTCCGGCCCCCTCCCTGGAGTCCACAGCGCCTCCGCTGTCCAGCGGATCGGACACGGCCCGGCCCGGCCATGGCCTCGTTGCTGAAGGTGGATCAGGAAGTGAAGCTCAAGGTAGCGGCGCCGGTCCGGCCTTTTTGCCCCTCGCTGTGATCCCCCAGCAGTCTGACCGGCTTCCTACTCCCCATGGCGTCTTTGTCTCCCTGGGGATACCAGCTCTGAGCTTCCGCTCGGCTCAGCCCAGCCCCCAACTCCCGGGGTCGGCTTCGCGGGAGAGGAAAATATAGGATGGCTTTCTGTACCGCGTCTGATGATGGAGAGTCCCGGGGAGACCTCCGCGGACACGTGTTGGACTCAGGGCTTTAAGCCAGTGACAGCTGGAAATCCCCCAGCCCAACAACGTCCCTGGACACTGCCCCTGCCCTTGGCGGCTGGCCTGCCTGGTATCACAGACCAGGTCTGGGTGGGGGTTGGCACGTTTGTGAGCTCACATCTTCCCTAACTACCTGTCTTTTGTCTGCTTATCAAATTCAGACAGCTTCAGACACAGGAGGGAGGGAGGGAGGGAAGGGAGAGGACAGAGGAGACAGGCAGGTGTCCTCAAAGCCCTGCTTTCTTCTCCTGAGATGGAAAAATGGATCCTCAAAAAAATAAAGTATTTGCAGTCTGGGGGCCTCTCAGCTTCTTATTACAGTTACAAGGTGAGGGAGACAGTTGGATTTGGGATTCTCCATCCTGCTCTTACCTCTGTCCGCAGGTACTGAATTGCTCTCTTTGTTAATTTTAGGTTGATTCTTTCAGGGAGCGGATCACAAGTGAGGTGAGTGAAATAAATAGAAAAATGATTGTTGGTTGAGAGTTTCCCAAAGAGGAGGTATCTATGGAGAGAGAGAGACCTTCCCACAGATATTAATTCAGCTGTATTTTCCCTCTTCCTTAGGCAGAAGACTTGGTGGCAAATTTTTTCCCAAAGAAGTTGTTAGAACTTGATAGTTTTCTGAAGGTGAGAGACCCTTTTCTTTCCTCAAATTCCCCGATTTTTTTGGCCCTGGTATTACTGTCAACTGGGACAACCTGTGTGTTGATTCTTCTTCTTTTTATTTTTTTAAACTGTAAAAGCACTTTCATTTCTTGCTCTTCGAATCAAATACTTCTTTGTTCAGCTTGAAAAGATTAATGTTTTGGGGTGGGTGTCTTTCAGGAACCAATCTTAAACATCCATGACCTAACTCAGATCCACTCTGACATGAATCTCCCAGTCCCTGACCCCATTCTTCTCACCAATAGCCATGATGGACTGGATGGTGTAAGTGTCCTATATTTATCTTTGTGTTCTTGAGCAGTAGGTCCTCTGTCCTCTGTTTCCTTGTCAGTTTAAGATGTACAGAGGGAACAGTGGGATTTGGATCTGGGAACTAGGACTCTGTTACAGACATGATGACTCTAGTATAGTTCTTTTATTTCTTATTTATTTATTTATTTTTGAGAAAGGTGTCACTTTTTTTGCCCAAGCTGGAGTGTAGTGGTGTGAGCGCTGCTCACTGCAGCCTTGACCTCCCGAACTCAAGCGATCCTTCCTCCTCAGCCCTGCAGGTAGCTGGGATTACAGGAGTGCACCATCATGCCCAGCTGATTTTTGTAGAGACGGGGTTTCACCATGTTGCCCAGGCTGGTCTCAAACTCCTGAGCTCAAGTAATCTACCCGCCTCAGCCTCCCAAAGTGCTGGGATTACAGGCGTGAGTCACTGCACGGGACCTCCAGTATATTCCTTTTAGACCCTGAGTTTCATTTACGACGTGAAGTGAATGTGCTAATGCTACTGTCAGTGTTAGAGTGAGTTTCAAATAAAAGAGAACTAGCTTAGGCCAGGCGCGGTGGCTCACGCCTGTAATCCCAGCACTTTGGGAGGCCGAGGTGGACAGATCATGAGGTCAGGAGATCAAGACCATCCTGGCTAATGGTAAAACCCCGTCTCTACTGAAAATACGAAAAAATTAGTTGGGTGTGGTTGTGGGCCCCTGTAGTCCCAGCTACTCGGGAGGCTGAGGCAGGAGAATGGCATGAACCTAGGAGGTGGAGCTTGCAGTGAGCTGAGATCGCGCCCCTGCACTCCAGCCTGGGCTACAGAGCGAGACTCTGTCTCAAAAAAAAAAAAAGAGAACTAGCTTCATCAAGTTACCTGGTTTTTCTCATGGCTCTGAACAAGACTTATATTTGTTTCCATGTCTTAAGTAGTGTTATGGGATATGAAGTTCTCGCTATGTAACTGCAATCGCTGTCTTTGCTGTGCATCTCTAACACCTGGTCCTTATCAGTCATGTGTCCACATGCTACTATAACACTGATGATACTGTATTGTTGTCTGTAGTACTGCCTCATTGATAGAACTTGTACGTCTGGAAGGCAGGAACTATCTTTTTTTGTTTGTTTGTTTTGAGACAGAGTCTCACTGTTGCCTAGGCTGGGTGCAGTGGCACGATCTCAGCTTAGGGTAACCTCCGCCTCCCGGGTTCAAGTGATTCTCCCACCTCAGCCTCCCATGTAGCTGAGATTACAGGTGCATGCCACCACACCCAGCCAATTTTTTTATTTTTAGTGGAGACAGGGTTTCACCATGTTGTCCAGACTGGTCTTGAACTCCTGACCTCAGGTGATCCACCCGCCTCAGCCTCCCAAAGTGCTGGGATTACAGGCATGAGCCACCGCACTCGGCCGGCAGGAGCTATCTTAATCTTTGTATTCCCAGCACCTAGTGTTGATCTTGGTCCCTAGCAATTGCTGAATACATGTTTGTTGACTGAATAATGTGTTCCTTTGTGGAACCAGCAGATTTGTACGTATTCCTTTAATTATCTTCCCTGCTTTGATTGGTTCTTTTTTCCTATTCTTTATAATACTTAATGTATTGCGTTTCTGGAAAGTTGGTCATCCAAACTAGAGCATAATTTGCTTTGTGGTAAGAACCTTTTCTTTCTTTTTCTGAGGGGGGACACAGTCTCACTCTGTCACCCAGGTTGGAGTGCAGTGGCTCAATCTCAGCTCACTGCAACCTCAAACTCCTGGGCTCAAGTGATTCTCCTACCTCAGCCTCCCAGGTAGCTGGGACTACAGGCACATGTGCCATCATATTCAGCTAGTTGTTGTATTTTTTGTGGAGATGGGGTTTCCCTATGTTGCCCAGGCTGGTCTCGAGCTCCTGAGCTCAAGTGATCTGCGTGCCTTGGCCTCCCAAAGTGCTGGGATTACAGGCGTGAGCCATGGCGCCCAGGCCAAGAATCTTTTCTTTCTTTCTTTTTTTTTTTTTTTGAGATGGAGTTTCGCTCTTGTCACATAGGCTGGAGTGCAATGGCAAAATCTTGGCTCACTGCAACCTCTACCTCCCAGGTTCAAGCAATTCTCCTGCCTTGGCCTCCCGAGTAGCTGGGATTACAGGTGCCTGCCACCCCGCCCGGCTAATTTTTTGTTTTTTCGTTTTTTTTTTTTTTTTTTGAGACGGAGTCTTGCTCTGTTGCCCAGGCTGAAGTGCAGTGGTGCGATCTCGGCTTACTGCAACCTCCGCTTCCCGGGTTCAAGCAGTTCTCTACCTCAGCCTCCCAAGTAGCTGGGATTGTAGGTGCTTGCCACCACGCCCAGCTAATTTTTGTATTTTTAGTAGAGATGAGGTTTCACTATCTTGGCCAGGCTGGTCTTGAACTCCAGACCTTGTGATCCACCTACCTCAGCCTCCCAAAGTGCTGAGATTACAGGCACGAACCACCGCGCCTGGCTAACTTTTTGTATTTTTAGTAGAGATGGGGTTTCACCATGTTGGCTGGGCTGGTCTCGAACTTCTGATCTCAGGTGATCCATCCACCTCGGCCCCCCAAATTGCTGGGATTACAGGCATGAGCCACCGCGCCCCGCCTCTAAGAATCTTTCTTAAAGCTTTATATGTACTTAGGAAATTGTGCAGAAATTAATAACCCAAGCTATGAGGCTGAGGAAGGGATTAAACTTGTTTGAAGGGTATCTTGCGATGGAGATGTGGGTGTCAAAAGCAGGCTCATCCCTGCCTCTTTGTATCCTTAGCCCACTTATAAGAAGCGAAGGTTGGATGAGTGTGAAGAAGCCTTCCAAGGTAAGAGGCACCCTTACCTCACCTCCCCTCACCCCACCCCTGACTTGCAACCCTGAGAAGCAGGATGGATCTAGTGTTCTCCTGACCAGGAGGAAAGATCTGATCTTACTCCCCAGAGGTAGCATTCCCAACTCCTCCAAACGTGCTTGTTATTTAGTGCTCTAAACCTGGTTTTCCAATAAACAGAGGGTTTAAGACTTTTGTCATGTTTTAGATGCTCATCTGTTCTTTTGTTCCATACATTCTCGTTGATTCTAATAGTGGTGTCATGGTAGGATTATGACAAAGGCAGAGATCATAGCATCTGATAAGTATAGGGAAAATGAGAGAGAGGCAGGGGATGCTGTGTTCTTCCCTCTTCCCTGATCATTTGACCTTCACATCTCTGCCAGGAACCAAGGTGTTTGTGATGCCCAATGGGATGCTGAAAAGCAACCAGCAGCTGGTGGACATTATTGAGAAAGTGAAACCTGAGATCCGGCTGTTGATTGAGAAATGTAACACGGTGAGGCACAGGCTGGTGACCTATGGGCCGTACTTGCCGGCCCCAAGTACCCCACCTGAAGTGCAAAAAACAGTGGATGTACGGGTGGTATGGGAATTGGCAGACTAGGTTTTTTTGTGTGTTTTTTTTTGAGATGGGGTCTCGCTCTGTCACCCAGGTTGGAGTGCAGTGGCGCCATCTCGGCTCACTGCAACCTCTGCCTCCTGGGTTCAAGCGATTCTCCTGCCTCAGCCTCCTGAGTAGCTGGGATTACAGGTGCCTGCCAACACACCCAGCTACTTTTTGTATTTTTAGTAGAGACGGGGTTTCACCATTTTGGCCATGGTTAGCCAGGCTGGTCTCGAACTCCTGACCTCAGGTGATCCACCCTCTTTGGGCTCCCAAATTGCTGGGATTACCGGCATGAGCCACCATGCCTGGCCAGACTAGGTATTTTGACTTCTGTGTTCCTGGCATCTGGCTCCAACCGTCTGAATTGTGTACTTCATGGCTTCAGCCTTCAGGCAAAGGTCCTCATATATGTTTTGACCTCCAGGTCAAAATGTGGGTACAGCTCCTGATTCCCAGGATAGAAGATGGAAACAACTTTGGGGTGTCCATTCAGGTAATGTACTTGAATTACAAACTGGGAAGAGCAGCTTGGGAGATACTCTCATCTCCCTTGTGTTACCTTTTTTTCCTTTTTCTTTGGGGCTGCTGTGGATGACATGGAAGTGGCTTTTGATGCACCTGTTGTTTGTTTGTTTTAGGAGGAAACAGTTGCAGAGCTAAGAACTGTTGAGAGTGAAGCTGCATCTTATCTGGACCAGATTTCTAGGTAGGGCTGCTTGGGCTTGGCCGAGGCATTTGGGGGCTGATGAGGTGGTGGGCGCCATCAGGGGTCTCCTGCAGCTTCCTCCTCTTCTCTCTCCTTCCAGATATTATATTACAAGAGCCAAATTGGTTTCTAAAATAGCTAAATATCCCCATGTGGTAAGTAAGGGGTTTGTGGCCTGAGGGTGGAGGTGGCAGGATAGTGAAGAGTGACTGTTACTGGGAAGGAGCTGTCTGGGAACAATTGGGCTTTGGGGACTAGCTTTTTCCTCTACCCTCCTTGCAGGAGGACTATCGCCGCACCGTGACAGAGATTGATGAGAAAGAATATATCAGCCTTCGGCTCATCATATCAGAGCTGAGGAATCAATATGTGAGTAACCTCAGTCCTTGTCCATAGTTGCTGTGGCTTCTCTTAGTTCTGTTGAGAGTATTCTTGAAATTCTCTGAAGGGCTGAGATGAAGGTCTGAGGTAAAATGAATAGACCAAATTCTATGCATCACCTGAGTGTTGAGAACCATGAAGTCATCTAGCTGGGTATCTCTCTTCTTTCTACCTGAGTGGAGGGGTGTGCAGTACAATATGGTTAAGATATAGGTGTCAGAGTCAGACAGACGTAGGTTTGCAACCAGGCTCTACCTGTATTGTATGACCTCGAGCAAACTGTTCAAGCTCAAACTTCAATTTCTTCTTTAAAATGGGACTGGGCTGGGTACAGTGGCTAACGCCTGTAATCCCACCGCTTTGGGAGGCCAAGCCGGGTGGATCACCTGAGGTCAGGAATTCGAGACCAGCCTGACCAATATGGTGAAACCTTGTCTCTACTGAAAATACAAAATTAGCCGGGCCTGGTGGTGCATGGCTGTAATCCCACCTACTTGGGAGGTTGAGGCAGGAGAATCGCTTGAACCCGGGAGGTGGAGGTTGCGGTGAGCCGAGATTGCTCCATTGCACTCCAGCCTGGGCAACAAGAGCGAAACTCCGTCTCAAAAAAGAATAAAAATAGGCCAGGTGTGGTGGCTCACACCTGTAATCCCAGCACTTTGGGAGGCCAAGGTGGGCGGATCACTTGAGGTCAGGAGTTCGAGACCAGCGTTACCAACATGGAAAAACCCCGCCTTTACTAAAAATACAAAAAAAAATTTATCCGGGCGTGGTGGCACATGCCTTTAATCCTAGCTACTCAGGAGGCTGAGGCAGGAGAATTGCTTGAACCCGGGAGGCGGAGGTTGCAGTGAGCCGAGATAGGGCCACTGGACTCCAGCCTGGGCAACAAGAGCAAAACTCTGCCTCAAATAAAAATGAAAAAATAAAATGGGACTGAAAAGGCTGGGTGTGGTGGATCACACCTGTAATGCCAGCACTGTGGGAGGCTGAGGCAGGTGGATCACATGAGGTCAGGAGTTTGAGACCAGCCTGGCCAACATGGTGAAACCCCATCTCTACTGAAAATACAAAAAATTAGCTGGGCATCATTGGTGGACTCCTGTAATCCCACTTAATCGGGAGGCTGAGGCAGGAGAATCGCTTGAACCCAAGAGGCGGAGGTTGCAGCGAGCCGAGATCGTGCCACTGTACTCCAGCATGGGCAACAAGAGCAAAACTTCGTCTCAAAAAAAAAAAAAAAAAAACTGAAGAGTGAAGAGTACCTACTGCATAAAATTCATTCGCTTTTTAAAAATAACAGATAACACATTGAAGGACCTGGTACAATTCTTACTATGTTAAGTGCACAATACATGTTAGTTGTTATTACACACTTGGGGCCTTGGAAATACCCATTTATACCCAGTTGAAGTATAAGAGAGACGGTGCTGCCACCCGGAATGCAGGCTCAAGTGAGGTTAAAATTACAGTAACTTGGCCAGGCGCGGTGGCTCACGCCTGTAATCCCAGCGCTTTGGGAGGCCGAGGCGGGCGGATCACGAGGTCAGGAGATCGAGACCATCCTGGCTAACACGGTGAAACCCTGTCTGTACTAAAAATACAAAAAATTAGCCAGGCATGGTGGCGGGCGCCTGTAGTCCCAGCTACTTGGGTGGCTGAGGCAGGAGAATGGCATGAACCCGGGAGGCAGAGGTTACAGTGAGCCGAGATCGCGCCACTGCACTCCAGCCTGAGTGACAGAGCAAGACCCTGTCTCAAAAAAAAAAAAAAATATATATATATATAGTAAGTCATCACTTAATGTTGTCCATAGGTTCTTAGAAACTGTGACTTTAAAAATGATGTATATCAAAACCAAGTTTATTTTCATTAACATTGTAACAAAATGACATCGAACAAAATGACGTTATTTGAAACCAGGTTGAGGACCTTCTGTACTTGATTTGCTTACCTGCCGTACTTTGATTTGCTTCAAGTCGCAGTTGCCAAGAACCTATTGGTGACATTAAGGACTTACTGTATGCAGATGATTGCTTGGGGATTTGTGGAGGGGTCTCTCATTTTCTTGATGAGGTAAGGTTTGTACAGATATGTGATTCCCCTGATCCCTCTTCTCCCAGGTCACTCTACATGACATGATCCTGAAAAATATCGAGAAGATCAAACGGCCCCGGAGCAGCAATGCAGAGACTCTGTACTGAGGCCAGGGCCAGAGCCAGGGGACTCTGTGAGTCTGGCTCAAGACCGACATTGCCTTGGTTTGTTACATGACTATCGTGATGGGGAAACTGGCTGGAAATAGTAATCACACCTCTCTGTTTTTAGTTAGAGTCTAATGAAACTCTCATCTAGTTCTGTGATGTGTTTACCTCTTTTTTCAGGCCTCAGGAACTCTTCTATTTCCTTCCCTAATACCCCACACCCAACCTGTCATAATTTCTGGAGAACTCCAGGTTTGTGTGTGCAGGATGTTGGCACAAAAATACTTGTGTTTTCACTCTTTTCCTCTCTCCCTCCTGTGTCTTGCGCTTTATGTTTTCTTCCTTTTGATAATTAGTTGGTTAAAAGCTGAGGGAACCGGAAGGAAAGTGCTAGGTATTTTTTAGGAACTAGGGCGGCGGGGGGACAAACTTCTCTTCCTCACATGAGGTTACTGTTTCTTTCCTCTGCGGAGCATTGGATCCTCCCACAGTTGCCCTGGTGATGAATTAGGGCTTCGCATCTGTGTACATCCCACCTTGAATCTTGATCGTGACAAGAAACACCTCAGGCCTTCAGTCAATTCCAAAGCTCCTTCAGATGTTTTTATAATGGGTGTTTTTACATGCACGTATGTGTATGCATGTATACACCCATACAGACATGCACACACACACTCCTACTACTCCTACTCCATTAGCTAACATATCCTCCCTCTCCACAATCCCTGTCACATACCTTTCAGGAGGTGATGGTTGTCTTAGTTGTCATCTACCAGACAAACGTCCTGGGCCCATCCTCCCTCCTGATACTGTAGCCTTTTGGTACCCAGGGTGAGTTGGTGGGGAACAGAGAGATGAGAAGCAGAGGGCTTGGGGAAGGCCTGTTCCTCTCTGACTCAGCCGTTTTTGGCATTATTGCAAAAGCTTGACTCCTGGTTGCCTTTTCCCAGCCAGTTTTCAGTTGGGGTGAAGGTGTCTGTAAGTGTGAGGTCCGGATGCTGCTGCTCATGCTGGGCTTTCCTTTTGGGAACTATTTCTCTTATTTATAGTGTCGGGCTTCCGGGGAAAGCAATCATTGGTTTGTATGTGTATGTGCACACACACATGCATATACACGTTTGTGTATGTGGAAATGCTCTGGGCAAGTGAAATCTATAGAAGAGTTGCCTCCTGTCTCTCGAATCTTCCAGAGATATCACTTAATTGTTAACAGCTTTTGTGTTAATCCCCTTCAGCCCCCAGCTCTTTTATTCTACCATGGCTGGAGAGTTGATACCTGCAGTCAGCCTGCCAGTGACTCTTAGTGTCTGTTTCTGACTTATTCTTCCTGTCTCTGTCTTCCAACCCCCAATAATATTTCCACCAGGGATGCATCATTTTTACTCCCAGTATTCTGTAGAGAAGGAGTCAGGATGCTGTCTTCCCACGAATAGTACTCAGTAACAAACCAATTGCATTTTAGTTGGGCAGTGCTCCCACCCACCCTCCAGATCCCTTCCAGTTAAAACCCTTCCCCCTTCCCTCCATGTGTTTCTCAGTTTCCCGTTTTGTTTGTTGGATCGTTCCACTGCCCCTCCTCCTCACCCTATCACCCTTGGATCGTAATGTAAAATTCTTTTACCATGTCAAGAAATTATTAAAAATACAGGTACTTTGACCTCTTTCTAAAGCCGCAGACCCTGGTGCAATGCTCTGGTGGCTAGGGACGTACTCGTGTGCACGCTTGGACACCCACCTCCATGGACACCTAGCCACCCTGTTGTGTGTCCTTATGCCAGTTGAGCTGAATCTTTTCCCCAGTATAGTGGAAAGACTGAGGCTTCTGCCTACTGAGCAAGGGTGGGTGCTTCATTTGTGTTCGGTCTGAATTACGGGAAAGTTAGCTCTTCCCAGACCTAAGCTGCCTTCTCTCCCTACTTTCAGAAGATCCTAGTTCCTTCCTTCCCGAGTGATACCCATGAACTGCCAGTAGAGGTTGCTGTCGTTCCATGTGTAAGGAATGAACTGGTTCAAGGCATGTCCTACCCAGTCATTTTCTTTACCTTATACCAATTCTCCCTGAATAATGTCTTCAGTTTCTTGAGGAGACTCCTAGTTTTGGTTTTCAAATTACTTGGAGGGCTGCCTAGGAATCTGTCTCCCTCTGAAATAAAGTTTCCTCAACTTCCACCTTGCAAGTAGCCTTCTGGTTTCCAGTGATCCCCTCGTTGTCTCTGTAAAAAGAGTTTAAGGTCTTGAACAATGGAGGACCAGCTGCTCTGTTCTCTTTCAGAGATGACTACCAAAAGCTAGAGGTTTGTGAGTGCCTCCCCTGTGCCAGGCTGTTAAGTACCTAATGTGCATGATCACATTTAATCTTCAGGAATCTATAGGATAGTTGTATCTATTTGTTACAGTTGAGGACACTGAGATTCAGGATAAGTATTTCCGCTAAGGTTACATTCCGCTAAGGCATCCGAGGTTTGTACTCTTCCTGAGACCCATTCCGGGTGGAAACTGGAGGTTAGCATCGTTAACCCAGATTCCCTTTCATCTGGTCTAAATGATGGAAATCAGTAGTTGGTACTGACTGCTACCAGTGGGAGTTCAGGGGCAAGGAAGAGGCTATGCATGTGGAAGCAGTGCCCAGGGCCAAACCACAGGACAGAAAATTGGAACAGAATTACATAAATCAAGGTCAGAAATTCCTGCCCAACCCATGGGGTGGAGTTTTCTCCATTCCTATCCATCCTAGTGAATATAAACCCCGACTTGATGTCAGTAACTGGAAGGAGCAGCTGTTAGAACTCTGATTTCAGCTCTCAGCATCCACCATGCATCTCAAGATAGTCCTGGCGTTCCTGGCACTGTCCCTCATTACCATCTTTGCCCTGGCCTATGTTTTGCTGACCAGCCCAGGTGGTTCCAGCCAGCCTCCCCACTGCCCCTCTGTATCCCATAGGGCCCAGCCCTGGCCACACCCTGGCCAGAGCCAGCTGTTTGCAGACCTGAGCCGAGAGGAGCTGACAGCTGTGATGCGCTTTCTGACCCAGCGGCTAGGACCAGGGCTGGTGGATGCAGCCCAGGCTCAGTCCTCGGACAACTGCATCTTCTCAGTGGAGCTGCAGCTGCCCCCCAAGGCTGCAGCCCTGGCCCACCTGGACATGGGGAGCCCCCCACCTGCCCGGGAGGCACTGGCCATTGTCCTCTTTGGTGGACAACCCCAGCCCAATGTGAGTGAGCTGGTGGTGGGGCCACTGCCTCACCCCTCCTACATGCGGGATGTGACTGTGGAGCGTCACGGCGGGCCCCTGCCCTATCACCGTCGCCCGGTGCTGAGAGCTGAGTTTACGCAGATGTGGAAGCATCTGAAAGAGGTGGAGCTACCCAAGGCACCCATCTTCCTGGCGTCCACCTTCAACTACAATGGCTCTACCCTGGCAGCTGTGCATGCCACCCCTCGGGGCTTGCGCTCGGGGGACCGAGCTACCTGGATGGCCCTCTACCATAACATCTCAGGGGTTGGTCTTTTCCTTCACCCCGTGGGGCTGGAACTACTACTGGACCACAGGGCCCTGGACCCTGCCCACTGGACTGTCCAGCGGGTCTTCTACCTTGGGCACTACTATGCAGACTTGGGCCAGTTGGAACGGGAGTTTAAGTCTGGCCGGTTGGAAGTGGTTAGAGTCCCTCTACCCCCACCAAATGGAGCTTCATCCCTGAGATCTCGGAACTCTCCGGGTCCTCTTCCCCCTCTTCAGTTCTCGCCCCAGGGTTCCCGCTACAGTGTGCAAGGAAACCTGGTGGTATCCTCCCTCTGGTCATTTACCTTTGGCCATGGGGTGTTCAGTGGCCTGAGGATTTTTGACGTTCGGTTCCAGGGTGAGCGAGTAGCCTATGAAGTCAGTGTCCAGGAGTGTGTGTCTATCTATGGTGCCGATTCACCCAAGACGATGCTGACTCGCTATTTGGATAGCAGCTTTGGACTCGGCCGTAACAGCCGAGGCTTGGTGCGGGGAGTGGACTGCCCCTATCAAGCCACGATGGTGGACATCCATATATTAGTGGGCAAAGGGGCAGTCCAGCTGCTTCCAGGGGCTGTGTGTGTATTTGAGGAAGCCCAGGGACTGCCCCTTCGAAGGCACCACAATTACCTTCAAAATCATTTCTATGGTGGTTTGGCCAGCTCAGCCCTTGTGGTCAGGTCTGTGTCATCTGTGGGCAACTATGACTACATTTGGGACTTTGTGTTGTACCCAAATGGGGCACTTGAAGGGCGGGTCCATGCCACGGGTTATATCAACACAGCTTTCCTGAGAGGGGGAGAGGAGGGCCTCCTCTTTGGGAACCGTGTGGGGGAACGAGTGCTGGGAACGGTGCACACACATGCCTTCCACTTCAAGCTGGACCTGGATGTGGCAGGTGAGTGCTGAGGGGATGAGGATGGAGACTTGGGGGCGGGGTCAGGTGGGGTGAAGGGAAGGGAAGGGAATCTCCCAGGTCAAGCTGAAATAAGTGGCAAGAGCGGGGTGTTCCAACACCACAGCTGTAGTGGCAACAGGGCAGTGACTGTTTGAGCATATTCAGTACAGCCAGTCTGCTACTGGGCTACTGGGAATCTGGTAAAAGGTGAAAAGGGTTCCCCCGCCCAGCCCCTTTGACTTGCTGTGATTGTGAAACTAGTTTAAATGTAATGGCTGGGCATGATTGCCTTAGCCTCAAGTGACACTGGGTGGGTGAACTGGCCCAATGGGGCTAGAGTTGGAGCACTTTGCTTCTTCCTAATTCTAAGGGTCAGTGGGGGTGGGGAGGGCAGGGTCCTGAGCCGAGGTCGGAAGCAGTCTGTCCAGAGTCTTCAGGGTGGGGGTGGACCTGGGGCTTAGGAAGGAGAGGGTAGCAAAGCTGGGGTTGCTCCCCAGGATAGGGCCACTCCTCGTCGGGAGGGCCATCCCATTCTTGTCATCACAGTTGACTCATGGCACACAGTCAGCTTGCTGCAAGTATGGAAAGAGATTTCTCAAGCACAAAGGGCTCAAAGCATACTGAGGACTTGCTGTTCCTGACAGATTTTGTCAAGGACAGAAAGGAACTTACAGACTCACAGACTTTTAGATCCACAAAGAAAATGAGAAGAAACTCACCAGACCCTCTCCATTTTAAGGGAAACTAAGGAGGGTGGTGGGAGATGGGACAGGTAATGACTGCCCGAGTATAATGCAATGTAAACTAGTATTTCTTGTGAAAATGCTTTCTTATCCACAAGTCTAAAGACATGGCACGTGCGTGCCTGCGTGTGTCTGTGTGCACACACTTGCACTTGTGTTCGCAGTGGCGTGGAGGGTAGGGAGGACTGATAGCATGATTGAAATGATCATATTAACTAGATTACTCTTTGACATACTTGGATTTTGACTTGTCTTCTGATTGGAGGTTTTTCTTCAGCATCTTTGGCATTAAAGAGGCTTGTTTTGGGAAGTAACATTTATTGGATCCCTAGCGTGTGCAGCATGGGCTGCCGCTGTGGGCCAGAGAGGCTGTGTCAGGCACCAGCGCACAGGATGGCTGCAGAGGCACCAGCTTCAGCATAGTGCCTCCTGTGCCAGGTGCCTTCATATAGGTCTCGTTGAAAGGAACTAACAGTCCAGACCTGCAGAAAGTGTATGACCAAGTGCTGAGTTAGGCGATGCAGGTTATGGATGCTGTAGAATTCCAAGGAACTCCCAGACAAAGGTATGAATGTGCTCGCTTCTGAAAAAGACTGACAGTACTTCCCACCTTGCTGAGATCAAAAGTGAAGTCTCAGAGCTGGGAGGAGTATGCAGGGGACCATGGGAAGGGAGGGATTGGGTTTTCCTTTCTTTTTTTGAGGCAGCTTCTCACTCTCACCCAGGCTGGAGTGCAGTGGTGCAATCACAGGTTACTGCAGCCCTGACCTCCTGGGCTCAAGCAATCCTCCTGCCTCAGCCTCCTGAGTAGCTGGTATGACAGGCACACACTACCACGCCCAGCTTTTTTTTTTTTTTTTTTTTTTTTGAGACAGAGTCTCACTCTGTTACCCAGGCTGGAGTGTAGTGGTGCAATCTCAGTTCACCGCAACCTCCACCTCCCAGGTTCAAGCGATTCTTGTGTCTCAGCCTCCAGAGTAGCACACCACCACACCTGGCTAATTTTTATTTTTTTATTATTTATTTATTTAAGTAGAGATGGGTTTCACCATGTTGGCCAGGCTCATCCTGAACTCCCGGTCTCAAGTGATCCACTCACCTTGGCTTCCCAAAGTGCTGTGAGCTACCATGTCCGGCCTTTTTTTTTTTTTTTTTTTTTTTTTTTTTTAAAGAGGCAGTGTTTCATTCTATTACCCCAGCTGGTGTCCAGCACCTGGACTCGAGGGATCTGCACCATCCTGCGACCAGCTTCCTGAGTTGCAAGCCGCCACACCCGGCTTGGGAGTCAGTTTTTCAGCTAGCTTCTCCAAGACAAATACCATTATCCCTTTCATAGTTAAAAGAATGTCACTAGTCAACTGCATGTGCTTTTCTGTTTATTGGGCACAGTCATAGAACAGCTTTAATTATGCCCAGTGTAGGGATTCAGAAAGTGAATCAGAGAAGCAAATTGATCCAGGGACTGTTTGGTAGTCCAGTGCTAATAGAACTTTCTGCAGTGATAGAAATATTCTGTATTTGTGCTGTGGCTCTAAACAGTAGTCACTAGCCATGTATGGCAACTGGGCACTTTAAATGTGGCTAGTGTGACAGAGGAACTGAATATATATATATATATTTTAGACAGGGTCTTGCTCTGTTGTCCAGGCGGGAGTGCAGTGGTGTGATCTCAGCTCACTGCAGCCACAACCTACTGGGCTCAAGCAATCCTCCCACCCCAGCTTCCGAAGTAGCTGGGACCACAGGCATGTGCCACCATGCCTGGCTGATTTTTTTATTGTTTGTGGAGTCAGGGTTTCACCACGTTGCACAGGCTGGTCTCAAACTCCTGGGCTCACATGATCCACCCGCCTCAGCCTCCCAAAGTGCTGGGATTGCAGGTGTGAGCCACCTCAGCTGGCCCTAAATTTTAATTTTCGTAGCCACGTGTGGCTAGTGGTTACCCTATTGGATAGGGCAAGTTGGAAGAAGATAGGAGCTTGCGCTTGCCCAGACCTCCTGGCTCCCAGCACAGTGTGCTCTGATGCTCTCTCTGCCTTTTGTCACACCAGTACAGTGGACATCATGGGGAAGACAGGGACCTGGCCCAGAGACCTTACCTAGTGTGGAACTCATCTCCCTTCCCTCCCCCTGGCAGGGCTGAAAAACTGGGTGGTAGCTGAAGACGTGGTGTTTAAACCTGTGGCCGCCCCCTGGAACCCGGAGCACTGGCTACAGCGCCCACAGCTGACTCGGCAGGTCCTGGGAAAGGAGGACCTGACAGCTTTTTCCTTGGGAAGCCCCCTACCCCGCTACCTCTACCTGGCTAGCAACCAGACTAATGCCTGGGGTCACCAGCGCGGGTACCGAATCCAGATCCACAGCCCCCTTGGCATACACATACCCCTGGAGAGTGACATGGAGAGGGCTCTCAGCTGGGGGAGGTGAGGAGGGCCCTGGCCTGGGTGGAAGGAAAGGACAGCCCCTCCCCCGCCCCAGTCCTTGGAGACAAACTCCCAGCCCACAGCTACCATTCATCCCTGTACCTTCCCTCAAACCCAAGTTAGATACACGGTGGGAAATGGTCTCACACAGAATCGGATCTAAGGGACTCCTGGGCCAGTAAAGGCACTTGACATTTTTCCAAAACCACCTTCTTATGATTCCTGGCCAGATACCAGCTTGTGGTGACCCAGAGAAAGGAGGAGGAGTCACAGAGCAGTAGCATCTATCACCAGAATGACATCTGGACACCCACAGTTACCTTTGCTGACTTCATCAACAATGAAACCCTCTTAGGAGAGGTTGGTTGCCCTAGGGACATAGGAAAGGGACACCTGTGGGCATGGCATCTTGGCTGCCCAGCCTCTGGCCAGAGGTTAGAGGGAATGGCTGATTTCCAGTTCGCAGATTCAGAGGCCATGGAGTTTTCTGATGACCAACACAGGTCATTCCTCCTGGGGTGAGATTAGCTCTGGGACACTGGCTCCCCCCTCTCCCCGCACAGCTGCTTACATGGATTGCTCCACGTGTTGTATGGGCATGAGGCTGGGCAGAGTGGAAGCCAGGCTGAGACTGGAGGCTGGGATTGTGGCTGAAGGGTGGTTCTTTGGGTCTTGCTTCCATAGTCCTCCAGCTCCTCCCTCTTCCTGCAGGATCTGGTGGCTTGGGTCACAGCCAGCTTCCTGCACATTCCCCATGCCGAGGACATCCCCAACACAGTGACTCTGGGGAACAGAGTTGGCTTCTTGCTCCGACCCTATAACTTCTTTGATGAGGACCCCTCCATCTTCTCCCCTGGCAGTGTCTACTTTGAGAAGGGCCAGGATGCTGGGCTCTGCAGCATCAATCCTGTGGCCTGCCTCCCTGACCTGGCAGCCTGTGTCCCGGACTTACCCCCTTTCTCTTACCAAGGCTTCTAGTCCTGAGGGTGTGGCGGGGGGCGTGGTTAGGCACATGTACTTTTCCCTATTTCTACTTTCTGTTCTCTGTGTTTTTATCACACCTGCTCCCCAGATTCCCACCCCTTCAATGTTCCTCTCACACGAAACCCCCATCAGTCCCTTTGGTTAATTCTTACTGCCTGTTCATCTCTAAAATGTTAAATTATAAAAATGATTTTAAAATACTGAAAGAAAAATACCACAAATCCTACTACTCAGAAATCGGTGGTGTTCACATTACATCAGACATCTCTTTATGCATGTGCATTCAAAAGGAAGAGTAGGTAGAATTTTGTAAAACAGATGTTATATGTAATTTATAATAAAAAGTATTAGAGGAATTTTACTTGAATTTATTGTTTGACCTTTTAAGTATCTAGAGTCCCCTGGAGAATACTAAAGACTCTGACCAGGGAAATTAGTGCCGGGGGACAGAGGGCAAGGGGGATAGACCTGGCCAAGGAATGTCATTTGGAAAGCTAAAGGGGCAGGGGGTGGGGGTCTTTGGAAGGAGAACAATAGTTTGAAGTTACCGGAAAATATCTGGCCCTGACTAAGTGGGGGGTTCAGGAGAGGCCGCTCTGCGCAGATCCTGCTCCTTCCCGGTGCTGCATTATCTTGAAATTTTCCTTCCTCTTCTGCCTAGCCCCAACTCTCCCCAACTCCAACCCTGACCCAGAAAGTAGAGTGATTTGGAGCCTGGAAGACAAAACCATGTAAGGTCTGTGGAAATCACAGCTGTTCAGACCCGCCTCCAAGCCCGGCCACCCCGCCCCCTTGCCCCAGCCTTCCTGTGTCCTTCCCACCCTTAGTCCCAGGCATCTGACTATCGGGAACCTCAGCCAGAGTCCGGGAGCCCCCCTCCATCCAGGAGCCAACAGAGCCCCCGTCTTGCTGGCGTGAGAATACATTGCTCTCCTTTGGTTGAATCCGCTGTCCCTCTTCGTGGGAAAATGAACCAGAAGACCATCCTTGTGCTCCTCACTCTGGCCGTCATCACCATCTTTGCCTTGGTTTGTGTCCTGCTGGTGGGCAGGGGTGGAGATGGGGGTGAACCCAGCCAGCTTCCCCATTGCCCCTCTATATCTCCCAGTGCCCAGCCTTGGACACACCCTGGCCAGAGCCAGCTGTTTGCAGACCTGAGCCGAGAGGAGCTGACAGCTGTGATGCGCTTTCTGACCCAGCGGCTGGGGCCAGGGCTGGTGGATGCAGCCCAGGCCCGGCCCTCGGACAACTGCGTCTTCTCAGTGGAGCTGCAGCTGCCTCCCAAGGCTGCAGCCCTGGCTCACTTGGACAGGGGGAGCCCCCCACCTGCCCGGGAGGCACTGGCCATCGTCTTCTTTGGCAGACAACCCCAGCCCAACGTGAGTGAGCTGGTGGTGGGGCCACTGCCTCACCCCTCCTACATGCGGGACGTGACTGTGGAGCGTCATGGAGGCCCCCTGCCCTATCACCGACGCCCCGTGCTGTTCCAGGAGTACCTGGACATAGACCAGATGATCTTCGACAGAGAGCTGCCCCAGGCTTCTGGGCTTCTCCACCACTGTTGCTTCTACAAGCGCCGGGGACAGAACCTGGTGACAATGACCACGGCTCCCCGTGGTTTGCAATCAGGGGACCGGGCCACATGGTTTGGCCTCTACTACAACATCTCAGGGGCTGGGTTCTTCCTGCACCACGTGGGCTTGGAGCTGCTAGTGAACCACAAGGCCCTGGACCCTGCCCGCTGGACCATCCAGAAGGTGTTCTATCAAGGCCGCTACTACGACAGCCTGGCCCAGCTGGAGGCCCAGTTTGAGGCTGGCCTGGTGAATGTGGTGCTGATCCCAGACAATGGCACAGGTGGGTCCTGGTCCCTGAAGTCCCCTGTGCCCCCAGGTCCAGCTCCCCCTCTGCAGTTCTATCCCCAAGGCCCCCGCTTCAGTGTCCAGGGAAGTCGAGTGGCCTCCTCACTGTGGACTTTCTCCTTTGGCCTCGGAGCATTCAGTGGCCCAAGGATCTTTGACGTTCGCTTCCAGGGAGAAAGACTAGTTTATGAGATAAGCCTCCAAGAGGCCTTGGCCGTCTATGGTGGAAATTCCCCAGCAGCAATGACGACCCGCTATGTGGATGGAGGCTTTGGCATGGGCAAGTACATCACGCCCCTGACCCGTGGGGTGGACTGCCCCTACCTGGCCACCTACGTGGACTGGCACTTCCTTTTGGAGTCCCAGGCCCCCAAGACAATACGTGATGCCTTTTGTGTGTTTGAACAGAACCAGGGCCTCCCCCTGCGGCGACACCACTCAGATCTCTACTCCCACTACTTTGGGGGCCTTGCGGAAACAGTGCTGGTCGTCAGATCTATGTCCACCTTGCTCAACTATGACTATGTGTGGGATGTGGTCTTCCACCCCAGTGGGGCCATAGAAATCCGATTCTATGCCACGGGCTACATCAGTTCAGCATTCCTCTTTGGTGCTACTGGGAAGTACGGGAACCAAGTTTCAGAGCACACCCTGGGTACGGTCCACACCCACAGCGCCCACTTCAAGGTGGATCTGGATGTAGCAGGTAAGACATTTTGGTGGGGAGAAGTCTTCTGGAAGAAGGGCTGAAAAGTTGTTTCCATTTGCTTTGGGTTTTATGTAGATTTTCCCAGAAAAGAAGATGTGGATTTTTGTGCTTCCCTTTTTGCTGGATGGGAGAGAGTTGGCTGCTGAGTTTTATTTGGATCTTAGCTCACTGGCTGCATGCAAAGCTGCAGCCTTCCTCCACGTGACCTCGTCCAGATCTTGGGAAATGGCCAAGCTCAGGGAGGAGGCAGGATCTGGGCTAACAGGGTCCCCATTGCCCTCTTCCCTCCCTTGTACTTATATGGGCTCTGCTGCTGGGAGCAGCCTTCTGTTTGTCAGCTCAGTTCTGCGTCTGGCCTGTGCTGGTGGTGTGTTGAAGGATCTCTTTGCATTCTACCACTTCCCTGGCACGTGCAGGTCAGTCATTCCAGGTTGTACATTTCCTCTGGAGATGGACCCCCCTCCTCCCTGATTTTCCTTCTTTCTCTGGGCACAATTCACTTAAGGGTGAGGGGTCACATGGATCCTGTGGAGCATTCTGGACAGATCCTGGAGTCTGGTCACACAGAGAGCCAAGGCTACATGATGGCTTGGAGTCTTCATCTTTGTCTTTTCACTGTCTTTCCCCACGTTGAGTCAGTCGCCAGGTGGTTTTTTGGTTTTTTTGTTTTTTTCTGTTTTGCACCTGCAGTATCTCGCCAGGTCACACTGTCATGCCCTGCAGGTGCCAGCCCTCTCTCTGCTGTTTTTGCTCTTGTTACTTTCAGATCCAAGAGCCACTCTGCACCCTGAGGGCCTCCCATCCACACCAGCCTGCCCTTTACTCAGCTCTCACTTTCGTCATCACCTGTGGGATCCTGTCCACAGAACCCCCTCAAAACTCTTTCCTTCACAGTGCAGCTCCACCCTGCCTTGCTGTGCTCTGCACAGCTACACCCAAATACTCCATGTCCCTGGACACGCACTGCACACGTTACAGTCAGGCATCCTCCTGTTTGCTTACGCTTTGTCTCTGCTTAGAATGTCCTTCCATGTCATCTCTTCTGGTAATGTCCTTTAAGGCCAGGCTGAAAAGTTGCCCCCTTTTCCTGCCTGCAACTGTATTCCTGTGACCCGGAAGCTGCCTAGGCCATGCTTCTCTCACAGGACAGGCCAGTCAGTGGTTTGCCTGTCTGCATGGAAAGCGAGAGGGTAAGGATGATCATTCATCTCTATCCCCAGGGACGAGTACAGTCCTCTCTGCTAATGAATGTTGATAGAATGAATGAGTGAAATGGAATGAACTCCCTGATGAAATATTTTAATTTATAGGTCAACAGCTTTGGCTGAAGGATTGGAGGTATCTTGGGGAGAGGGAAGAGAAGGAGAGGCACACTCAGTTCTGGGCTGCTCTTTGGCCCCCACTCTGAAGCCAGGTGGGGGCAAGTCCAGAGGGGCCAGGGCAGTTGCCTGACAGGCCCTCCCCCATCCTACCCTGAGCAGGACTGGACAACTGGGTCTGGGCCGAGGATATGGTCTTTGTCCCCATGGCTGTGCCCTGGAGCCCTGAGCACCAGCTGCAGAGGCTGCAGATGACCCGGAAGCTGCTGGAGACGGAGGAGCAGGCCGCCTTCCTCGTGGGAGGCGCCACCCCTCGCTACCTGTACCTGGCCAGCAACCACAGCAACAAGTGGGGTCACCCCCGGGGCTACCGCATCCAGATGCTCAGCTTTGCTGGAGAGCCGCTGCCCCAAAAGAGCTCCATGGCGAGAGGCTTCAGCTGGGAGAGGTGAGTGGTGGGCAGTCAGAGAGGAGGGGAGCAGTGAGAGTGGGAAAGGAGTGTTGGCGGACACTCAGCTCACACTGTATGTGAGGGGAGAGATCTCTCAGGAAGGCTTTTCTTTTCTTTTTTTTTTTTTTTTTTGAGATGGAGTTTTGCTCCGTTGCCCAGGCTAGAGTGCAGTGGCACAATCTCACTGCATCCTCCGCCTCCCAGTTTCAAGCGATTCTCCTGCCTCAGCCTCCCCAGTAGCTGGGATTATAGGCGCACACCACCACACCTGGCTAATTTTTGTATTTTTAGTAGAGACAGGGTTTCACCATGTTGGCCAGGCTGGTCTCGAACTCCTGACCTCGTGATCCACCCTCCTTGGCCCCCCAAAGTGCTGTGATTACAGGCATGAGCCACAACGCCTGGCCAAAGTTTTTTCTAGTTATCCAAAGAAACCATGATGGGCACATTTTCCCCTTGGAGGCTAAAGCCCAGGGGTGAGAACTCTCTTCTGTTTTGGATGGGAGAGGGGCTGTGCTGTTAAATGGCTGGGGATAAGCAGGAGGACTTGACCCCCCCTAGGGTGTCGTCGGGGATTCTGTAGCGCCGAGTCAGTTGTGTGACTGCAATTGGGGAAGCTGAGCTCTAAGCACTCAGCTCCCTTTGTCATAATCAGGCAGCAGGATGGGGTCAATGGCCATGGAGGCCTGACCAGTGCCTCTCTAGGTACCAGTTGGCTGTGACCCAGCGGAAGGAGGAGGAGCCCAGTAGCAGCAGCGTTTTCAATCAGAATGACCCTTGGGCCCCCACTGTGGATTTCAGTGACTTCATCAACAATGAAACCATTGCTGGAAAGGTCAGCTGGCTGGGGTAGGGGGTACAGGATGAGCCTTGCTTTCTCTTGGGAGGGTCCCTGAAAACCACCTTCGCTTCTCAGGGGTGGTGCTGATTCCTGCCTTCTGCACTTCAGTATATCTGATCATTATCCTTTGAGGGAACCTCCCTGAGCTGGGTGTCCATATGCAGACACTGAGTGAGGCCCTGGGCCTGTCCTTGAGATCTTAGAGCCCTCTTAGTTCCAGTTTCATGGACTGAGTCCTTTCCAGGCTCCAGGACTCAGGAGGGATGGAAGTTACCAGGGAAAATGACATCTCCTGTATCTGAAGCTTCTCCCATTCCTGACTTGATGAATTTCACAATGTTGGCCTGGTTCTGCTTCCCAAGCGCTGGTTCTTATTCCTCCACCCTTCTTTCCTCAGTTGTGGGGAACTCTTGGAGAGTTAGGGGAAGAGGAGCTGAAGTAGCCTGTGGGTGTCACCCTCTGGGGGTAGATAGGCAATGGGCGATATGATGGGAAATGTCAAGAGATGGAGGCTGCAAGCCAGGGACGGGGAAGCAGGTGTTGCTAATATGAAATGGACTACTTATGCTTTGACTTCTATCCAGTAGGAAAAAATGTTTAAAGACTCATGATCCTTGGGCTAGAGAGCTGAATCCCTACCAGGGCATGTCCTCAGCAAAGCCAAACCTCGTGATCCTCTTTCTTTTCCCCTGCTAGGACTTGGTGGCCTGGGTGACAGCTGGTTTTCTGCATATCCCACATGCAGAGGACATTCCTAACACGGTGACTGTGGGGAACGGTGTGGGCTTCTTCCTCCGACCCTACAACTTCTTTGACGAAGACCCCTCCTTCTACTCTGCCGACTCCGTATACTTCCGAGGGGACCAGGATGCTGGGGCCTGTGAGGTCAACCCCCTGGCTTGCCTGCCCCAGGCTGCTGCCTGTGCCCCCGACCTCCCTGCCTTCTCCCACGGGGGCTTCTCTCACAACTAGGTGGTCCTGGGATGGGGCATGTGGCCAAGGGCTCCAGGGCCAGGGTGTGAGGGATGGGGAGCAGCTGGGCACTGGGCCAGCAGCCTGGTTCCCTCTTTCCTGCGCCAGGACCCTCTTCCCTCCACTGCCCTCCCTCAAATCCCCCTCTGAGCCAGGAGCCTCCTGACCCTGTGATGCCTGACACAGGGGACAGTCAGCTTTGTTGATGCCAGCTGTGCTGAGTTCCCATCCAGAGAGGCCAGGCATGGCCCAGTCTGGAGCCTTGGCCGAGGGCTTCCCTAGATGTTTCCGTTTTTTGCTGTCTGGCTTTCCCGAATCTTTTTAGGCCACCTCCAAGGACTCTTAAAGGGGGTTATTCCCTGGAGACCCCAGGGTAGGGTTGTCAGTCCTTCAAGTCCATAGCTGAGCTGGAAAGGATGCTTCTGCTCACATTCCCTCTCATCCAGGTCCTTTCCTTCTCATCTTCCTCTCTCTCGCCTACTTCCTCCTCCTCCTCCTGTTCCTGCCTTCTCTCCTATCCTGCAATTTCTCCCGAATCCTGAGGGGATATCCCTATGTCCCAGCCGCTGGTACTCCCCCAGCCCTCAGTTTTCAATCAACTTCCGTTTCCTCTCCAGCCCTATGGAAGTCTCAAGGATGCAACGGGGCCCCTAATCCAAGTGGCCAATCCCTGTGTGTCGTTCCCTTGTGTCTGTTGCTTATTGGGAGTAGGAGTTGCTCCTACCCCTGTCCTGGGGCTGGGTGTGTTTCAGGACAGCTGCTTCTGTGCATTTGTGTCTGCCTGCCTCATGCTCTCTAGAGGAGGATGGTCATCGTGACAGCAGCAGCTCAAGTTAGCATTTCAGGTGATTTGGGGCTGCAGTGGTAATGAAGAATGGTCATTTTGTGCCAGGTCTCTGTATTCTGCAACAGCCTGTTTGGGAGGCTGGAGTGGAAACCAAGGGTGGGCATCAAAGAAGAGAAGAAGCCAAAGGCCCTACAACTCCAGCCACCCAGCCAGGAGGGGCTGTCCAATCACATTCAGGCATGCAAATGAGCTGGGCCCTGGGTGAGGTGGGGGTCTGGCCTAATAGGGAGGGGCCTGGCCTGGGTGGGGCAGGGCCTGGCCTGGTCCAGGCTTGGGCCCCCTCCCCATCACTGCTGTCCCTCCTGAGGTCTGGATTGGGGATGGGGACAAAGAAATAGCAAGAGATGAGAAACAATGGAAACTTTTTTCCCTAAAGGATTGGTTAAATCAATTCTGATACAGCCTTACAATATAATAGTATGCAGCTAAAAAATAATTGTTTGTCTTTATATACTAATATGTAATAATCTTCAGGTGAAAAAGGCAAGCCACAGAAATGTGTATAGTGCACTTCCCATTTGTGTTTCAGAAAGGAGTAGAATATAAATACATAATTGCTTATGTATGCCTATTCAGAATAAATGGATAACACTGATTACTTTTGGGAGGGGAACCAGGAGGTTGAGGACAGGGGAGGGAAGGGTCTTAACACTTATACCCTTTTGTACATTTTGAATTTTGAACCATGTGACTGTATTACCTATTCAAAATAAACAATAAATGGACCCAAACAGGAACTGACTTCTTTTTTTACTGACACTTTCTTTTTTTAGTGGGGAACAGGTTGGGGGTAGGGTAAAGTGGGTTAAGGAATGGGACCAGGGATGAAATTTTCTCCAGTTCTTGAGATCCAGAGAAGCAGGTGTGGCCTCTAGTAACTCCTTTTGCCTTCTCATGCTTGTACATCTTTGAGGAAATGTTAAACCTCGGTTAATTCCCTGACACACACCCCCCCCACCCTTTCTCTCTCTCCTCTCTTCTCTCTCTCTCTCAATGAGGGGCAATGAGAAGCAGTGAGGAGGGGTGACTTCTGCTTGCCAGAAGCCCAGGCCAGGACAGGAGGTAAAGTGCAGGAAACACATTCTGGATGCCACTCAGCTTCTGCCCAGAAAAAGACCAGAATATGTCTGGGAGCTCTGGCACCATGGAAGCTTCTGCTACCTTCTGTCTGTTCTGCCCCAAGCCCAAGTTCTGCCGTAGGTCAGTGGAACAATGGATGGGGAGGAATCAGTGAGCTGGAGAGAAATTAGGCTCTAAAGAACAGGGAGAAAGCCTTCAGTGAGGAGCAGGGGGCCTGCAATGGCATATTAATTCATAATATGGCCAGGAGTGGAAGCAAGAGTGAAGGAGGACAGGGAGAGATGGAGAGAAGGGCAGACTCAAGACAGAGATGCAGGAGAAAGTGGGATGCCTGGCCTGCTGGGACACTGATGCAGGCTTCATAGTCCCTCTGACCTGAGGACTTGAACTTTCTTTTTTTTTTTTTTTAATTTTTATTTTTTGAGATGGAGTTTCACTCTTGTCACCCAGGCTGGAGTGCAATGGTACACTCTCGGCTCACTGCAACCTCCACCTCCCGGGTTCAAGCGATTCTCCTGCCTCAGCCTCCTGAGTAGCTGGGATTACAGGTGCCTGCCACCACGCCCGGGTAATTTTGTATTTTTAGTAGAGATGGGGTTTCACCATGTTGGCCAGGCTGGTCTCGAACTCCTGACCTAAGGTGATCTGCCTGCCTTGGCCTCCCAAAGTGTTGGGATTACAGGTGTGAGCCACTGTGCCCGGCCTGAACTTCTCCTTTCAATGCATATCCTCTTGTCCCCACCTCCTTATGGCTCTTTCTTTTTTTTTTTTTTTTTTTTTTTTTTTTTTTTTTTTTGAGACGGAGTCTCGCTCTGTCGCCCAGGCTGGAGTGCAGTGGCGCAATCTTGGCTCACTGCAAGCTCCGCCTCCCGGGTTAACGCCATTCTCCTGCCTCAGCCTCTCTGAGTAGCTGGGACTACAGGCGCCCGCCACCACGCCCGGCTAATTTTTTTTTGTATTTTTTAGTAGAGACGGGGTTTCACTGTGGTCTCGATCTCCTGACCTCGTGATCCGCCCGCCTCGGCCTCCCAAAGTGCTGGGATTACAAGCGTGAGCCACCGCGCCCGGCCTTGGCTCTTTCTTATGGCTACTTGCACCATCATCAGTGCTGGGGGAAGGGGAGCAAAGGAATTCAGATATCCACCCCCACCCCCTCACCATCTTGTTCACTGGAATTTAGTTGCCTTGAAACCCATCTCCAGACCAAAGATCATGAGTGTTTGCATGTGGTGTGTGTGTAATTGTATGTCAATTCTCACAAGCTTTTATATGAAAACGTGACTGGTTGTGTCTGCCTCCTTACGTCTCAGCATGGTGATGATGCCACCTGCCCCAGGCCCCAGATGAGGGGAGGCAGAATGGATATCTAGATTGTTAGAACATCAGTTCAACTCAGGAGGGCCGCAAGGTGGACCTCCAGCCCCACACCCCAATCCAATCTCTTCCTTAGACCACAGAAGTTGTCTGGAGTCTTGGCTTCAGACTTGTGGTCAATTGTCTAGGAGTGATTACTGGCTAAGGATGTCAGGTTCTGAAGGAACTGGTGCTGCCAAGGCTCAGATCTTTAGGACTTGGGGCCCAGTGGCCTGAGATAAAGGAGTTGGACAAGGGAACCCCTGAGGCTTGGGTCAGACGGCATGACTAGGACTTCTCCAGGAATGTGGACATGGCAACCCCCTGTGAGGACATGAGGTGTGCCCACTTGCCTCGCCTCTTTTATTTTTTTGAGACGGAATTTCACTGTTGTCGCCCAGGCTGGCGTGCAATGGCATGATCTTGGCTTACTGCAACCTCCACTTCCTGGGTTCAAGTGATTCTCCTGCCTCAGCCTCCTGAGTAGCTGGGATTACAGGCACCTGCCACTATGCCCGGCTAATTTTGTAGTTTTAGTAGAGACGGGGTTTCATCATGTTGGCCAGGCTGGTCTCGAACTCCTGACCTCAAGTGATCCGCCCGCCTTGGCCTCTCAAGGTACTGGGATTACAGGTGTGAGCCACAGCACCCGGCCCCCAGTGATTTCTTAAACACAAAATCAACAAGAGCCCTTGGCCGCCTACTTTCTGGACCTCTCGGTGGCATTTGACAACACCAACTGTCCTCCCTTCTTGGAACCCTCTCCCATCTTGACTCCCCCACATTGTCCCCTTTTCATCCATAGTTGCTCCTTCTCAGCCTTCTCAGGCTCCTTGACTTCTGCTCCCCTTACCTACTCATGGAGCCCCAAGCTCTTGCCTTTTCTAGGGCTCTGTCCTTGGTCCTCCTTTCTCCTCTCTCCAGAAGTCCTCCGTGGGTGATCTCTGCCCGCCCGCCTGCCTGCCTGCCTGCCTGCCTTCTTTTCTTTCTTTCTTTCCTTTCCTTTTTTCTTTTTCTTTTTTTCCCCCCTTAAGAAAAGGTCTTGCTCTGTCACCCAGGCTGGAGTGCAGTGGTACCACCATGGCTCACTGCAGCCTCAACCTCCCAGACTCAAGCGATCCTCCCGCCTCAGCCTCCTGAGTAGCTGGAATTACAGGCATGTGCCACCATGCCTGCCTAATTTAAAAAAATTTTGTAGGCCAGGCGCGGTGGCTCATGCTTGTAATTTGAGCACTTTGGGAGGCCGAGGCAGGTGGATCACCTGAGGTCAGGAGTTCAAGACCAGCCTGGCCAACGTGATGAAACCCCGTCTCTACTAAAAATACAAAAAAATAGCTGGGCATGGTGGCGGGTGCCTGTAATCCCAGCTATTCCGGAGGCTGAGGCAGGAGAATTGCTTGAACCTGGGAGGTGGAGGTTGCAGTGAGCTGAGATCACATCACTGCACTCCAGCCTAGGCAACAAGAGTGAAACTTTGTCTCAAAAAAAAAAACTGTAGAGACCGTGTCTCGCTATGTTGCCTGGTCTCAAACTCCTGGGCTCAAGTGATCCTCCCACCTCGGCCTCCCAAAGTGCTGGGATTACAGGTGTAAGCCACCAAGCCCTGCCAGCCTTTCTTACTTTAACTGTCAATATTTGTCATTGGCCAAATCTCTCTCTACATATATGTTTTTGGTGTTTTGTTTTGTTTTGTTTTTTGAGACAGAGTCTCGCTCTGTCGCCCAGGCTGGAGTGCAGTGGCGCAATCTCGGCTCACTGCAAGCTCCGCCTCCCGGGTTCACGCCATTCTCCTGCCTCAGCCTTTCCTAGTAGCTGGGACTACAGGTGCCCGCCACCACGCCCGGCTAATTTTTTGTATTTTTTTTAGTAGAGATGGGGTTTCACCGTGGTCTCGATCCCCTGACCTCGTGATCCACCCGCCTTGGCCTCCCAAAGTGCTGGGATTACAAGCGTGAGCCACCGGGCCCAGCCTGTTTTGTTTTTGAGACAGGTTCTCACTGTATTGCCCAGGCTGGAGTGTAGAGGTGCAATCTTGGCTCACTGCAACCTCCACCCTGCGGGCTCAAGTGATCCTCCCACTTCAGCCTCTGAAGAAGCTGGGACCACAGGCATGCACCACTATACTTGGCTAATTTTTTATATTTTTGGTAGACAGCGTTTTGCCATGTTGCCCAGGCTGGTCTTGAACTCCTGAGCTCAAAGAATCTGCCCATCTTGGCCTCTCAAAGTGCTAGGATTACAGGTATGAGCTACCACGCCAGCCTATATATGTATATGTATTTTTAAAGTTATTGTAGAGATGAGGCCTTGCTATGTTGCCCAGGGTGGTCTTGGACTCCTGGGCTCAAGCCATTCTCCTGTCTCTTCCTACAAAGTGCTGGAATTACAGGCATGAGGCACCACATTCAACCAAAATAAATCTTTTCTCTTTCTGTTTTTTCTTTTTTTAGTGACAAGGTCTTGCTCTGTCACCTAGGCTGGAGTGCACTGGCACAATCATAGCTTACTGCAGCCTTGAACTCCTGGGCTCAAGCAATCCTCCTGCCTCAGCCTCCCAAGTAGCTAGGATGTGCCTGGCTAATTTTTTTTTTTAATTTTTTGTAGAGATGAGGTCTCTCTGTATTGTCCAAGCTGGTCTTGAACTCCTGGGCTCATGTGATTCTCGACTCTTGGCATCCAAAAATGAAGAGATTACAGGTGTGAGCTGCTGCACCTGGTCAACATTAGTTGTCTTTTTTTTTCTTTTGAGACAGAGTCTTGCTCTGTCACCCAGGCTGGAGTGCCATGGTGTGATCTCAGTTCACTGCAACCTCTGCCTCCCAGGTTCAAGCAATTCTCCTGCCTCAGCCTCCTGAGTAGCTGGGATTACAGGTGCCCACCACCATGCCCAGTTAATTTTTGTATTTTTCATAGAGACGGGCTTTCACCATGTTGGCCAGGCTGTTCTTGAACTTTTGACCTCAAGTGATCTGCCCATCTTGGCCTCCCAAAGTGCTGGGATTACAGGCGTGAGCCACTGTGCCCAGCCCCAACATTAGTTGTCTTAATGGCATGTTCTTAGCCAAGAGCTGGAGGTACCTTCCCCGCTATTGACCATAACTTACCAAAGGACCAGACACAAGTTCCCTGGCTGGGATGGACTGCCTTGTGGCTAGGCCTTGACATTAGATTTTATTTCCTTTATCCTAAAGGTCACACAACTGTTGCAGGGCACAGAGAACTAGAGAGACTAGTATGGGTGAATACAGGAGGATATTTATTAGGTGTGTACCAGCTCAGTGTACTCACATCTAAAAAGCTGAGCACTGAACAAAGACAGAGTCTAGCTTATACAGGCTAGTACACAGAAACAGGACAAAGGCAGTAAACTATATAGTGACAAGTCACATAATCTATAGCATAACTGTTGACTTGGCATAACTTGTAAAACAGAAACTTATCAATTTTACTGAATACAAGTATTGGCAAACATAGTCATAATTAATGGTTTAGAGAAAGGGGAGACAGCAAAGGAATTTGTTCTTCTTTTAACTTTGCTCAGGGGTGTCTGGAGCCTATTTCTGCAGGCTAGGTCACCATGACGTGTCTATAGCCTTGCCTGCAGTAGAAGAAAACTTCTGTTTTTCATTTAACCTTTACTTTTCTTGGAGTGAATACATGCAGTATTTATTTTCTTTAAATTTCTGATTCACAGCCTGTTTCCAATGGCCCCTTCATGCCTTAGTTACAGTAATTCCATTGTCTGTCTTGACTTCAAGAAGCTTTCTAGTTCCTCATCTCCATGTTACTGCTCATTGATGGGAATATTGGGTGTGAGTTCTACTCCCCAACATTCGGGCATAAATATTAAATGTCACTTTTCTTTTTGTTTCTTTTTCTGAGATAGCATCCTGCTCCGTTGCCCAGGCTGAAGTGTAATGGCATCATGATCATGCCTTACAGCAGCTAATTCTTTTTTTTTTTTTTACTTTTTTGTAGAGATGTGGGTCTTGCTATGTTGCCCAGGCTGATCTTGAACTTCTGGGCTCAAGCAATCCTCCCACCTCACCTTCCCAACGTGCTGGGATTACAGATGTGAGCCACCATGGCTGGTTACCTTCCTTTCTTTTCTTTTCTTTTCTTTCTTTTCTTTTTTTTTTTTTTTTTTTTGAGATGGAGTCTTGCTCTGTGGCCCAGGCTGGAGTGCAGTGGCATGATCTCGGCTCACTGCAACTTCCGCCTCCTGGGTTCAAGCAATTCTCCTGTCTCAGCCTCCCCAGTAGCTGGGACTACAGGCGCCTGCCACCACACCCGGCTAATTTTTGTATTTTTAGTAAAGACAGGGTTTCACCATATTGATCAGGCTAGTCTCAAACTCCTGACCTCCGGTGATCCGCCCACTTCAGCCTCCCAAAGTGCTGGGATTACAGGCATGAGCCACCATGCCTGGTTCCCTCTTTCTTTCTTTTTCTTTCTTTGTTTCATTCCTTCCTTCTTTCTTTCTTTTTCTTTTCTTTCTCTCCCTTCCTTCCCTGCCCTTCCCTTTCTTTCCTTCCTTCCTTCCCTCCTTCCTTCTTCCTTTCTTTCCTCCCTCCTTCCCTCCCTCCCTCCTTCCTTCCTTCCTTCCCTTCCTCTCTCCTTTCCTTTCCTTCCTTTCCCTTCCCTTCCCTTTTCCTTCCTTCCTTCCTTCCTTCCTTCCTTCCTTCCTTCCTTCCTTCCTTTTCTTTCTCTTTCTTTCTTTCTTTCTTTCTTTCTTTCTTTCTTTCTTTCTTTCTTTCTTCTTTCTTTCTTCTTTCTTTCTCTCTCTCTCTCTTTTTCTCTCTTCGTTTCTTTTCTCTTACCTTTTTTCTGAGATACAGTCCAGCTCTGTCACCCAGGCTGGAGTGTAGTGGCACAATCTTGCCTCATTGCAAACTCCACCTCCCAGGTTCAAGTGATTCTTGTGCCTCAGCCTCCCAAGTAGCTGGGATTACAGACGTGGGCCACCACGCCCAGCTAATTTTTGTATTTTTAGTAGAGATGGGGTTTCACTATGTTGGCCAGGCTGGTCATGAACTCCCGACCTCAGGTGATCCACCCACCTCAGCCTCCCAAAGTGCTGGGATTACAAGCATGAGCCACCACTCCTGGCCTTATTTTTTTTTATGTTAGATAACCAGCTCTGTGCCCTCAGCTACCTGGCTGGCAGGAAATTAAACTCCAGGCATGTTTGTTGAGGGTGCTCATCTGTAGGGTTAGGTAAGACTCTGGAATCTGGGACTTTTGGGGACTGTCAGCTAGTCTTCAGTAGACAGTGATCACTGCTGTTAAACTCACTTTCCACTGCCTTGCCAAGTCTTGCCAAGGTGGGGACAGAGGAGGGGCCTCGGCATGAGTTTCCCTCTGAGGCTATCACTTCCCTAAGGCCTTGCTGGGCAGGAGAGTGGGCTCTAGCCATTCTTTCCCTCAACACACACACACACACACACACACACACACACACACTCCCTACTTGTGAATCCCACAAAATTCCCCTAAGATCTGTCCTCACTCTGTAGGGGATCTCTCAAAAACCTTCCTCCTTCCCAAGTTGATCCAGGGAGCTGTCATCTGTAATCCAAGAGCTTAAAGAGGCTGCAGCGGGAAGACTGCTTGAGCCCAGGAATTTGAGGCTGCTGTGAGCTATATGTGACATCACTGCACTCCATGCACGCTAGCCTCGGTGACAGAGAGAGAGCATGTCTCAAAAACAAAACAAAACAAAACAAAAAACCCAACTTTTTTAAAAAGTTTTTTTCTTTTTTTTTTTTTTGAGACGGAGTCTCACTCTGTCACCCAGGCTGGAGTGCAGTGGCGCGATCTCGGCTCACTGTAAGCTCTGCCTCCCGGGTTCACGCCATTCTCCTGCCTCAGCCTCTCCGAGTAGCTGGGTCTACAGGCGCCCGCCACCACGCCCGGCTAATTTTTTGTATTTTTAGTAGAGACGGGGTTTCACCGTGGTCTTGATCTGCTGACCTCGTGATCCGCCTGCCTCGGCCTCCCAAAGTGCTGGGATTGCAAGCGTGAGCCACCCCGCCCGGCCTAAAACAGTTTTTTTTTCATGAAGAGCTTCTATAGAGCATAAAAATCAGCTCAGCAAGAGAAAATGTGGTTCTTGGTTTCCCTGAGGACAAGAAGGGCTCACATGCCTGGAGGGGGGAATTATTATATTGAAATTCTGTCCCGCAGGAAAGGGGAACCCTACTTTTCTTACAGCCTTGAAATGAGCCCCACTACTTCTACAGCTTTAAATAACAAGAGGCCGGGCGCGGTGGCTACGCCTGTAATCCCAGCACTTTGGGAGGCTGAGGCGGGTGGATCACTTGGGGTCAGGAGTTTGAGACCAGCCTGGCCACATGGTGAAACTCCATCTCTACTAAAAATACAAAATTAGTCAGGTGTGGTGACACGCGTCTGTAATCCCAGTTACTCGGGAGGCTGAGGCAGGAGAATCGCTTGAACCCGAAAGGTGGAGGTTGCAGTGAGCTGAGATTGAGCCACTGCACTCCAGCCTGGGTGACAGAGCAAGACTCCATCTAAAATAAAATAAAATAAAGATACAAAAATTAGCCAGGTGTGGTGGCATACGCCTGTAATTCCAGCTACTCTGCAGGCTGAGGCAGGAAAATTGCTTGAACCTGGGAGACGGAGCTTGTAGTGAGCCGAGATTGCACCATTGCACTCCAGCCTGGGCAACAGAGCAAGACTGTCTCAAAAAAAAATAAAGTCAAAGAAAAGAACAAGAGGCAGGAAAACCAGGCAAGTTTCCTTATCAAAATACAACTGAGAGGTGACAGTGTGCTGGCAGTCCTCACAACCGTCGCTCACTCTCGGCGCCTCCTCTGCCTGGGCTCCCGCTTTGGCGGCACTTGAGGAGCCCTTCAGGCCACCGCTGCACTGTGGGAGCCCCTTTCTGGGCTGGCCAAGGCCGGAGCCGGCTCTCTCAGCTTGCAGGGAGGCGAGGAGGGAGAGGGGCAAGCGGGAACCGGGATTGCCCGTGGCGCTTGGGGGCCAGCTGGAGTTCTAGGTGGGCGTGGGCTTGGTGGGCCCCGCACTTGGAGCAGCCGGCCCTGCCCGCCCCGGGCAATGAGGGACTTAGCACCCGGGCCAGCAGCTGTGGAGGGTGTACTGGGTCCCCCAGCAGTGCCAGCCCACCGGCGCTGCACTCGATTTCTCACCGGACCTTAGCTGCCTTCCCGTGGGGCAGAGCTCGGGACCTGCAGCCCGCCATGCCTGAGCCTCCCACCCCCTCCGTGGGCTCCTGTGCCGCCTGAGCCTCCCCGACGAGCGCCACCCCCTGCTCCACGGTGCCCAGTCCCATCGACCACCCAAGGGCTGAGGAATGCGAGCGTGCGGGACTGGCAGGCAGCTCCACCTGCAGCCCCGTGCGGGATCCACTGGGTGAAGCCAGCTGGGCTCCTGAGTCTGGTGGGGACGTGGAGAACCTTTATGTCTAGCTCAGGGATTGTAAATACACCAATCGGCACTCTGTATCTAGCTCAAGGTTTGTAAACACACCAATCAGCACCCTGTGTCTAGCTCAGGGTGTCTAGCTCAGTTTGTGAGTGCACCAATCGACACTCTGTATCTAGCTACTCCGGTGGGGCCTTGGAGAACCTTTGTGTGGATACTCTGTATCTAACTAATCTGATGGAGACGTGGAGAACCTTTGTGTCTAGCTCAGAGACTGTAAACGCACCAGTCAGCGCCCTGTCAAAACCGACCACTCTGGCTCTACCAATCAGCAGGACGTGGGTGGGGCCAGATAAGAGAATAAAAGCAGGCTGCCCAAGCCAGCAGTGGCAACCTGCTCCCGTCCCTTTCCACACTGTGGAAGCCTTGTTCTTTCGCTCTTTGCAATAAATCTTGCTATTGCTCACTCTTTGGGTCCACGCTGCCTTAAGAGCTGTAACACTCACCGCGAAGGTCTGCAGCTTCACTCCTGAAGCCAGCGAGATCACGAGCCCATCAGAAGGAAGAAACGCGAACACATCCGAACATCAAAAGGAACAAACTCCAGACGCGCCACCTTAAGAGCTGTAACACTCACCGCGAGGGTCCGCGGCTTCATTCTTGAAGTCAGTGAGACCAAGAACCCACCAATTCCGGACACACAACCAATGGCATAAACATTTCTGGATAGCCTGACCCTTCTGGTGTTGATTTATCTGGAGGGTCCTGGTCTCTGTGTGGTGCTGCCAGTCAAGAGGAATGATGGATTTTGTGAAAAACCCAAGGGCAGAGGGGTCGGGGGTGGAGCTAGAGGGGACTAGGAATCAGGTCGTGTTCAGGAGGTGGGGCAGAGTTAAACTTTGACTTTAAATGACCCACATAAGCCTCTGTCCTCCTGTTCCAAATCAAACAACGCACTCAGGGTCATGGTCAATGACCTGGTCTAGGTTTCCAGGTGTCTGTCTCTCTGTCTTCCTGCAATGACTACCTTGCTGAAAACATGTGCCACGCAAGTCTTCATGATCTTACCTCCTCTGCCTGCTCCCCTCCTCCCCAACTCCCACCAGATAGGCTGATCCTTGGCTGTTCCCTGCTTGTGCTGAGCTGTTTCAGGTTTCTGTGCCTTTGCTGGAATATCCTTCCTCTTCTCTGCCAGGTGAATGCATCATCTTCAAGGTCGGCTCGAACATCTCTTCCTGAGAAGTCTTCCTAGATGTGTCCAGGTTGGAGAGAATTCTTCCCCAGGTACATGAGGGAAGCACATCCCCCTTCTGGAACCCTCAGTCTCTTCCAGTTCCCCTCAGGACCTAGCTGCCCAAATGACAGTGGCTTTCCACATGTTTGTCACCTGGAAAAGAAGGTGCTCAGCCATTGGCTGTGAAGGACAGAGGTGGCTTCACTCTCCATGTCGGCACCATTTTGGAAAAGGATTTTCAGGCCTGAGATAAGTCCACAGCCAGTTTCCCAGCCCCACCTGACCTCTGCCCTGGCCTGTCCCTCAGTCCAGTACAAGGGGAGGCATGAAGGTCTCGGTTATACTCTGGTTCCTGCCCCCACACTCACCCCCACCCCAATGAACCAGGAAGCTTCTAGCTTGTTCTGCACCCTGCACACTCCCCTGCAGTGACTTAGGGCGCTCGGGGCCTCCACAAAGCTGACCTGGCTCAGCCCTTCAGCCCCCCAGCTCCCTACTAGATGCTTTGCTTTCTCATCATTACTCTCAGGCTTCCCTCAGGCTGCTGCTAGGATTCTGGTGGATGGATGGAGGCAGGAGAGAGTGGTGGGAGGCAGAGCCTGGAGGACATCAAAAACTAGAGGAGGGAAGGAGGGAATCTGGCTGTGGAGGTGTGGCCAGGTGATTTTCCCTTGCAGCCTTGCAGCCAGGAGAAAAGTTCCACCTGGGGGGAAGAGAAAGGAGAGCTGCAGGACAGTCACCGCCCTCCACTTCCTCTTGCACCTTGCAAGCTCTTATCTCCAAAACGCACCTCTCTGCCTACTTGGTTCATTGACCCTGATCCTGAGTACGTTGTTTGGTTTGGAACAGGAGGATAGAGGCTTACGTGGGTCATTTAAAATCAAAGTTTAACTCTGCCCCACCTCCTGAACACGACCTGATTCCTAGTCCCCTCTAGCTCCACCCCTGACCCCTCTGCCCTTGGGGTTTTTCACAATATCCAACATTCCTCTTGACCGGCAGCACCACACAGAGACCAGGACCCTCCAGAGGCTGTGAGAAACATCCTGCACCCAGGTTCTCTCTGTTTATCATTGTCGATTTTGTATTCTGCATTCAGAACCAAGAGCCTGAAGACGACCCAGGAGCTTCAGCTATGGCTGTCTTCATTATTTTGTCCCTGTTTAGTGTTCTGGTGACAGGCATGGGTGAAGATGGGGCTGGGAGTGAGAAAGGAGGTGAGAGGGAATGTAAGCTGAACCAGCTTCCCCATTGCCCCACCATATCTCCTAGTGCCCAGCCGTGGACACACCCTGGCCAGAGCCAGCTGTTTGCAGACCTGAACCGAGAGGAGCTGACAGCTGTGATGCACTTTCTGACCCAGCGGCTGGGGCCAGGGCTGGTGGATGCAGCCCAGGCCCGGCCCTCGGACAACTGTGTCTTCTCAGTGGAGCTGCAGCTGCCTCCCAAGGCTGCAGCCCTGGCTCACTTGGACAGGGGGAGCCCCCCACCTACCCGGGAGGCACTGGCCATCGTCTTGTTTGGCAGACAACCCCAGCCCAACGTGAGTGAGCTGGTGGTGGGGCCACTGCCTCACCCCTCCTACATGCGGGACGTGACTGTGGAGCGTCATGGAGGCCCCCTGCCCTATCACCGACGCCCCATGTTGTTCCGAGAGTACCTGGACATAGACCAGATGATCTTCGACAGAGAGCTGCCCCAGGCTTCTGGGCTTCTCCACCACTGTTGCTTCTACAAGCGCCAGGGACGGAACCTGGTGACAATGACCACGGCTCCCCGTGGTTTGCAATCAGGGGACCGGGCCACCTGGTTTGGCCTCTACTACAACATCTCGGGGGCTGGGTTCTTCCTGAACCCCGTGGGCTTGGAGCTGCTAGTGAACCACAAGGCCCTGGACCCTGCCCGCTGGACCATCCAGAAGGTGTTCTATCAAGGCCGCTACTACGACAGCCTGGCCCAGCTGGAGGCCCAGTTTGAGGCTGGCCTGGTGAATGTGGTGCTGATCCCAGACAATGGCACAGGTGGGTCCTGGTCCCTGAAGTTCCCTGTGCCCCCAGGTCCAGCTCCCCCTCTGCAGTTCCATCCCCAGGGCCCCCGCTTCAGTGTCCGGGGAAGTCAAGTGGCCTCCTCACTGTGGACTTTCTCCTTTGGCCTCGGAGCATTCAGTGGCCCAAGGATCTTTGACGTTCGCTTCCAAGGGGAGAGGGTAGCCTATGAAGTCAGCGTCCAGGAGGCCTTGGCCATCTATGGAGGCAATTCTCCTTCTGCTCTACGAAGCCGGTACATAGATAGTGGCTTTGGCTTGGGCCACTTCTCCACGCCCCTGACCCGTGGGGTGGACTGCCCCTACCTGGCCACCTACGTGGACTGGCACTTCCTTTTCGAGTCCCTGGCCGCCAAGACAATACGTGATGCCTTTTGTGTATTTGAACAGAACCAGGGCCTCCCCCTGCGGCGACACCACTCAGATTTCTACTCCCACTACTTTGGGGGCCTTGCAGAAACGGTGCTGGTCGTCAGATCTGTGTCTACTATGCTCAACTATGACTATGTGTGGGATACGGTCTTCCACCCTAATGGGGCCATAGAAGTCAGACTCCACACCACCGGCTACATCAGCTCAGCATTCCCCTTTGGTGCTGCCCAGAGGTATGGGAACAAAGTTTCAGAGCACACCCTGGGCACGGTCCACACCCACAGCGCCCACTTCAAGGTGGACCTGGATGTAGCAGGTAAGGCATCCTGGCAGAAGCAAAGGTGCTGGAGGGGTGAGCTGAAGTCTCCATGCCTAGCTTTAAAAGTTTTCATTGGGCTGGGCGCGGTAGCTTGTGCCTGTAAGCCCAACACTTTGGGAGTCTGAGGCGGGCGGATCACTTGAGGTCAGGAGTTCAAAACCAGCCTGGCCAACATGGCGAAATCCTGTCTGTACTAAAAATACAAAAATTAGCTGGGCATGGGTATGCCTGTAATCCTAGCTACTCAGGAGGCTGAGGCAGGAGAATCACTTGAATCTGGGAGTCAGAGGTTGCACTGAGCTGAGATTGAGCCACGGCACTCCATCCTGCGTGCAGAACCAGACTTTGTCTAAAAAAAAAAAAAGTATTCCATGCTTTAAAAAATTACCTCTGTGATTATAGAATTTATTATATTGTATACTATGTATAAATATGATATACTGATATAAGCATTTAGATTTCTATATTCAAATATTATCATAATGTACCTACGTTTCGCCACTTCTGTTTTTTCACATAACATTATTCAAGCAAGCAACAAAAATGTATGAATGCACACTTGTGCCAAGCACCCCACTATGCAATTTAACAAAAGAAACAACATTTTTGCTCTCAGATGGTTTACATTCTTTTTTTCTTATCTTTTCTTTTTTCTTTTTTGAGACAGGGTCTCACTCTATCACCCAGGCTGGAATGAGGTCGTGTGATCATAGCTCACTGCAATCTCCAACCCGTGGGCTCATGTGATCCTCTCACCTCGATCTCCCAAAATGCTGGGATTACAGGTGTGAACCACCATGCTCAGCCCTTATAATTTTTTGGTGGTGAGAACACTTAAAATCTACTCTTAGCAGTTTCCAAGAATATATAACATATTGTTATTAACTATAGTCACCATGTTGTACAATAGATCTCTTTGGGGTTTTTGTTGTTGTTTGAAACAGGGTCTTACTCTGTCACCCAGGCTGCAGTGCAATGGTGTGATTACAGCTCACTGCAGCCTCAACTTACTGGGCTCAAGCAATCCTCCCACTTCAGCCTCCTGGGTCGCTGGGACTATGGGCACATGCCACCATGCTCAGCTAATTTTAATTTTTTTTTTTTTTTTTTTTTTTGAGACGGAGTCTCGCTCTGTCGCCCAGGCTGGAGTGCAGTGGCGCGATCTCGGCTCACTGCAAGCTCCACCTCTCGGGTTCACGCCATTCTCCTGCCTCAGCCTCTCCGAGCAGCTGGGACTACAGGCGCCCGCCACCACGCCCGGCTAATTTTTTTTGTATTTTTAGTAGAGACAGGGTTTCACCGTGGTCTCGATCTCCTGACCTCGTGATCCGCCTGCCTCGGCCTCCCAAAGTGCTGGGATTACAAGCGTGAGCCACCGCGCCCGGCCTTTAATTTTTTTTTTAAAGAGATGGGGATCTCGCTATGTTTCCCAGGCTGGTCTTGAACTCCTGGGCTCAAGCGATCCTCCCTCCTCAGCCTCCCAAAGTGCTGGGATTACAGGCATGAGCCACCATGCCCAGTCCAATAGATCTCTTGAACTTCTGAAATTTTTTATTCATTGAGCTACATGTCCCCAACTCCACCCTCCTTAAGGCCCTGATAACCACCATTCTATGTCCTACTGCTATGAGTTCAACTTTTTTTTAGATTCCACATATAAGTGAGATCATATAGTATTGTCCTGCTGTATCTGACTTATTTAATTAACATAATGTCCCTAGGTTCATCCATGTTGTTGCAATGAGATTTTCTTCTTTTAAGGCTGAATAGTATTTCATTATGTATATATACCACATTTTCTTTAGCCTTAAAATTTTTTCCTTATTCCTTATCCATTTATTAATTGGAATTTTCCATAAGGAAGAGTTGTCCTTCCTTTTTATTTCTGTTTTCAATTATTTATTCAAATTGTATAGACTCATGGTTTTTTATTGTACTCTAAGGGTTATAACCCAGTACTTCATTTATTTTGTTCCTTACATTTTTCCAACTTTGGCCATTGGGAGATCCTTCAGATTAGTTCCTATGTCCTTTTCACATACCTCCACACGTTTTCGAGCACTTCTTTACTTTCTGGCACCCAAAAATGTTTCAATTTCATCTGGCATTTTCCCTGCTCCTACCCTGGAATCAACCTTGTCTCCAAGGAGATCAGGTTCACTTTATTGGAGAATGGTATTTAGAAACCAATATCTGGGCACCAAGTGTGCTCCTTGTTACTGGGATGTCATTGCTTTTAGGCCCTCTCAATGGACTTAGCTAGAAAATTTAAGCATATATTCCAACCAACCCACACACACACATCTATCTTTATCTCTGTATTAAATGATGACAACTTTTAAAACACTTGGAACAGTGCCTGACACATAGTGGGCCCTTGAGAAATACTAGGTATTGTTGTGATTAGCCACAGGAGCCTACTTGTGCACGTGGACCATAAAGAACTCTTAGTCTGTGGCCGGGCACAGTGGCTCATGCCTGTAATCCCAGCAGTTTGGGAGACTGAGGCAGGTGGATCTCCTGAGGTCAGGAGATCAAGACCAGCCTGGCCAACATGGCGAAACCCCATCTCTATTAAAAATACAAAAATTAGCTGGGCATGCTGGTGTGCACCTGTAATCCCAGCTACTCAGAGGCTGAGGCAAAATAATCACTTGAACCTGGGAGGCAGAGGTTGCAGTGAGCCAAGATCATGCCACTGTACTCCAGCCTGGGCAACAAGAGCGAAACTCTGTCTCAAAAAACAAAACAAAACAAAAAAAACTCTTAGTCTGTAATTGCCACCTAAGGGTGGAAACACTGGGATATAGAGTAGGGGCAGTGAATCTACAAAAGGAAACTAAGGGTTTGCTGAATCAGTCTTTCCTCTCTCCTGGTCTTTGGAAGGTGCAGAGGGAGCTACCAGCATGTTTTGATTTATTGCTCCTTGTCTCAGATCACTTAACTTGACTCCTAATATGGGACCTAGTTGGACTCAAAATCATTCAGACTCCAAAAGTTTAGGAAACAGATTGTGTCTTAAGCCCCGTTGCCTGCTCTCTGCCAAGTTTCAAACTGCGAAAGGTACCTCCAAGCCCCAGCAGCATCGGGCCCAGTACTGGTTTTCCTTCCCCTTGGTCCTCATGTCTGCTGTTCCTGTGTTGTGGCGTCTCTCTATGCTGTCTTTCTCTATGTGCTGATGTGTGGGCAGTATAAGGCCAGACTAAGACCCAGGTCCCCAGCACTGCCATGATATTAACCGTGTGTCCTTGCTGACCAACCAAGGTACATTATTGAATGCTCTAAGACTCAGTTGTCCCATCTGTAAAATGGAGACAATGATACTTCCTCCTTTTTGAGATTGTTGTAAAAGTGAAAGCATGAATACACAGAAGACACTCGGCATGCTGCCTACACAGCTCCTTCAGGTTCAGTCAAGGTGAGGCTTATTTTCATGATAAGGCAGTCCTGGCAATGCCACAGGGCTTCACATGTGAGGGGAAGTCTTCAGGTCAGAGGGAATGCCACCCTGCCCATTGCCCACGAGATTGTTCCAACCTCAGGTAAACACCCTCCCATGCAGCCCCTCAGAGGGAGGACATTGGTGGAGGCCCAGTCGCAAGGCATCTGGGATTATTACCAGAGAAGACAGTAGGGAGAAAGACCTCCTCCAAATCCCTGGACTGGGACTAGCTCGGGGAGAGGGAAGAGAAGCAGGAGAACCCTCAGTTCTGGGCTGCTCTTTGGCCCCCACTCTGAAGCCAGGTGGGGGCAGAGTCCAGAGGGGCCGGGGCAATTGCATGACAGGCCCTCCCTGATCCTACCCTGAGCAGGACTAGAGAACTGGGTATGGGCCGAGGATATGGCCTTTGTCCCCATGGCTGTGCCCTGGAGCCCTGAGCACCAGATGCAGAGGATGGAGGTGACCCGGAAGTTGCTGGAGACGGAGGAGCAGGCCGCCTTCCCCATGGGAGGCGCCACCCCTCGCTACCTGTACCTGGCCAGCAACCACAGCAACAAGTGGGGTCACCCCCGGGGCTACCGCATCCAGGTGCGCAGCTTTTCTGGGGAGCCACTGCCCCAGAACAGCTCCATGGAGAGAGGCTTCAGCTGGGGGAGGTGAGTGGTCGGTGGTTCAGGAGGGAGTGGGGTAGGTAGAAAGTATGAAGGGCTCCACACTGCTCCACCTCCCACAGGTGCACACAAACACACACACACATTCCTGTGGCCACAATCTGTAGCCACTCAAAGCCTAATGGGTGGGTGGAGGAATGCTGAGATATGAGGCATTGAAGCAAATCTAGGAAAATGTTAATGGTAGACGCTAGACTTGAGTATGTGGATGTTCACTATACAATTCTTCCAACTTTTCTGTATGTCTAAAATGTTCACATTAAAGGTTGGAGGAAAAAAACAGTGAGATGGGAACACAGATCTGAGAGAGGATTCCCTGAAATCTAGGTATTTGAGATACTGAACTTGACCTAGGATGGGAAACAGGTCCACATGTATGGTTCCAAGGCCCAGGCTCAACATCATGCTCTGATCCAGATGGATGGATGAGCAACATTCCTACCTGAAGTCTGGTGGGCCAGTTGATGTTTAAGGTACAGGTCAGTGGACAAGTGGGGGAACGCTGCAGAGGAGAGAGAGAGAGACAGAGACAGGCAAAGAGAACCGGACAAAGAATGATACAGAGGCTCAATACTCCAAGACTTTGGGGCTTATTTCCCCCTTGTGTTCACTCTTCAGTGCAGCTTCAGGCAGTGGGACAGTTGATGAACTTGTAGGTCTAATAAAAAACTCCTGTAGATACCAACTGGCGGTAACCCAGCGGAAGGAGGAGGAACCTAGTAGCACCAGCATCTACAATTTGAATGACCCTTGGACACCCACTGTGGACTTCACTGACTTCATCAACAATGAGACCATTGCAGGGCAGGTTAGTTGCATGGAGGGGTGAGCAGGCAGCTGTGGAGGAGGGGAGGAGTCGGGGCACAGGATGAGCCACTTCACTGCCTCAGGAGCCAGATTCCTCAGGGATCTTCAGAAACCACTAAGAATGAAACTTTGGCTGGGTGCAGTGGCTCATGCCTATAATCCTAGCACTTTAGGAGGCTGAGGCAGGTGGATATCTTGAGCTCAGGAGTTTGAGACCAGCCTGGCCAACATGGTGAAACTCCATCTCTACTAAAAATACAAAAATGAGCAGAGTGTGGTGGCGTGTGCCTGTAATTCCAGCTATTCGTGTGCCTGAGGCTTGAACCCAGGAGGTGGTGATTGCAATGAGTCGAGATCACACCACTGCACTCCAGCCTAGGTGACAGCAAGACTCTGTCTCAAAAAAAAAAAAAAAAAAAAAAAGAAACTTTATGATTTCACATTTTTCCTGAGGAACTAAGAACATATAGGTGGGTGAGCTGACTCCCTATCTGCAAGGTCACTGTGGGAGGCAGGGCACATCCTCAGCAAAGCCAGACCTTGTGATCCTCTTTCTTCTCCCCTGCTAGGACTTGGTGGCCTGGGTGACAGCTGGTTTTCTGCATATCCCACATGCAGAGGACATTCCTAACACGGTGACTGTGGGGAACAGCGTGGGCTTCTTCCTCCGACCCTACAACTTCTTTGATGAAGACCCCTCCTTCTACTCTGCCGACTCCATCCACTTCCGAGGGGACCAGGATGCTGGGGCCTGTGAGGTCAACCCCCTGGCTTGCCTGCCCCAGGCTGCTGCCTGTGCCCCCGACCTCCCTGCCTTCTCCCACGGGGGCTTCTCTCACAACTAGGCGGTCCCTGGGATGGGGCATGTGGCCAAGGGCTCCAGGGCCAGAGTGTGAGGGATGGGGAGCAGCTGGGCACTGGGCCGACAGCCTGGTTCCCTCTTTGCTGTGCCAGGACTCTCTTCCCTCCACTGCCCTCCCTCGCATTCCCCTCTGAGCCAGGAGCCCCCTGACCCTGTGATGCCTGACACATGGGACACTCAGCTTTGTTGATATCAGCTGTGACACATGGGACACTCAGCTTTGTTGATATCAGCTGTGACACATGGGACACTCAGCTTTGTTGATATCAGCTGTGCTGAGTTCCCATCCAGAGAGGTGAGGCATGGCCCAGCCTGGAGCCTGGAGCCGTGGCCAAGCATTTCCCCAGACCACTCCTGGTTTTCTTAACAGTTTGGTTTTTTTAATGAGGCATAATTCACATACCATAAAATTCATCCCTTTAAAGTATACAATTTCAGCCGGATGCAGTGGCTCATGCCTGTAATCCCAGCATTTTGGGAGGCCAAGGCGGGTGGATCATGAGTTCAGGAGATTGAGACCATCCTGGCTAACATGGTGAAACCTGTCTCTACTAAAAATACAAAAACAAAATTAGCCAGGTGTGGTGGTGGGCGGCTTTAGTCCCAGCTACTTGGGAGGCTGAGGCAGGAGAATGGCATGAACCCAGGAGGCAGAGCTTACTGTGAGCCAAGATCGCACCACTGCACTCTAGCCTGAGTGACAAGGGGGAGACTCTGTCTCAAAATAAAATTAAATAAAATAAAACAAAGTATACAATTTCATGATTTTTTTTTTTTGAGACAGAGTTTTGTTCTTGTTGCCTAGGCTGGAGTACAATGGTGCGTTCTCGGCTTACTGCAACCTCTGCCTCCTCAGTTCAAGTGATTCTCCTGCCTCAGCCTCCTGAGTAGCTAAGATTACAGGTGCCCACCACCACGCCTGGCTAATTTTTTGTTTTTTGGGGTTTTTTTTGTAGTTTTAGTAGAGATGGGGTTTCACCATGTTGGCCAGGCTGGTCTCAAACTCCTGACCTCAGGTGATCCACCTGCCTCGGCCTCCCAAAGTGCTGGGATTATAGGCATGAGCCACTGTGCCTGGCCCAATTTCATGTTTTTTAGTATATCCACAAAGTTTTGCAACCATTGCCACTAATTCCAGAACATTTTTATCACCCCAGAAGGAAACCCTGTACGTGTTAGCAGTCACTTTCTATTTCCCCCCAATCCCTCTCCATTTGTAGATAACCACTGCCCTACTTTCTGTGCCACTGGGCTTGCCTGTATTCTGGTCATTTGCATGAAAAGATTCAGACAATACGTGGTCTTCTGTGATTGGCTTCTTTCACTTAGCGTAATGTTTGTGAGATACATCCATGTTGTAGTGTATGTCAGTGCCTCACTTCTTTATGGTTAATGATATCTCATTGTATCAATATATCTCATTGTCATTATCCATTCATCCGTTGGTGGGTATTTGAGTTGTTTCCACTTTTTTGATTATTATAGATAATGCTGCTATAAATGTTCATGCACAAGTTTTTGTGTGGATATGTGTTTTCACTTCTCTTGGGTATGTGCCTAGGAGTAGAATTTCTGGATTGTGTGGTAATTCTATGTTTAGCCTTTTGGGAAACTGCCAGATTGTTTTCCAAAGTGACTATACTTTTTTCCTTCTTTTAAAATTGTATAAAATATACGTAACATAAAATTTGCCACCTTGGCCCAGGCGAGTGGCCCACGCCTGTAATCCCAGCACTTTGGGAGGCTGAGGCAGGTGGATCAACTGACGTTGGGAGATCGAGACCAGCCTGGCCAATATGGTGAAACCCCATCTCTACTAAAAATACAAAATTAGCTGGGTATGGTGGCATGCACCTGTAATCCCAGCTACTCGGGAGGCTAAGGCAGGAGAATCACTTGAACCCAAGAGGCAGAGGTTGCAGTGAGCCCAGATTCCACCATTGCACTCCAGCCTGGGCAAAAATAGCAAAACTCAGTCTCAAAAAAAAAAAAAAAAAATTCGCCACTTTAACCATTTTTAAGTGAGAGTTTGGTGGCATTCAGTAAATTCGGAAGCTCTTTTGGGCCACCTTAGCTCTCCTCTGTCCTGTTTTTTTTGTTGTTGTTGTTGTTTGTTTGTTGTTTTTTAAGATGGATTCTCACTCTTGTTGCTCACGCTGGAGTGCAGTGGCGCGATCTCAGCTCACTGCAGTCTTTGCCACTCAGGTTCAGGCAATTCTCCTGCCTCAGCCTCCCAGGTAGCTGGGATTACAGGTGCCTGCCACCACGCCTGGTGGTATTTTTGTATTTTTAGGGGAGACAGAGTTTCATCATGTTGGCCAGGCTGGTCTCGAACTCCTGACCTCAAGTGATCCACCTGCCTTGGCCTCCCAAAGTGCTGGGATTACAGGCATGTGCCACCATGCCTGGCTAATTTTTTTGTATTTTTAGTAGAGATGGGGTTTCGCCATGTTGGCCAGGCTGGTCTCGAACTCCTGACCTCAGATCATCCACCTGCCTCAGCCTCCCAAAGTGCTGGGATTACAGGCGTGAGCCACCACGCCTGGCCTGCCCTGGGTCTTAAAGGTGAATAGGGAGCCTCTAGAGACCAGACTGTTCTCCCAAAGCCCCAGAGCAGGTTCCCCAGTAGATGTGCATCTCAGTTTTGGGCCTTGGACAGCAGGTCCTTCTCTCTGTCTGTTCCCTCTCATGCTGACAAAGTCCTCCTCCTCTCGGTTTTCCGGCTACTTCAGCTTCTATTCCCTGCTGGTTTTTGTTTTTTGGTTTTTGTTTGAGATGGAGTCTCTCTCTGTCGCCCAGGCTGAAGTGCAGTGGCGTGATCCCAGCTCACCGCAACTTCCACCCCCAAGGTTCAAGCGATTCTCCAGCGTCAGCCTCCCAAGTAGCTGGGACTACAGGCATGCGCCACCACGTCGGGCTAATTTTTGTATTTTTTGGTGCAGACAGGGTTTTGCCATTTGGCCAGGCTGGTCTCAAACTCCTGACCTCAAGTGATCCTCCGGCCTCGGCCTCCCAAAGTGCTGGGATTACAGGTGTGAGCCGCTGCGCCTGGCCTGTTCCCTGCTGTTTCTAGCGGATGTCCTGTGGGAGTGTCCCTGCTGCCTCCGGTCTTGTAGTTCCTTCCTGCATTCCTTACTTCTGGTGTCCTCCTCTGCCCCTTGGCTGGGTTAGCCTTGAATCTGTAGGGACTGTCTTGTTTGAAGAAGAACAATGCTTGGTTATCTCCTTGTGGGGGACCTATGTCTCTGAACAGCTTTCTTCATCTTGTCTTTCTGCCTTTCATTGTCATCAAAAAATGTTCCTCCTGGCCGGGCGCGGTGGCTCAAGCATGTAATCCCAGCACTTTGGGAGGCCGAGGCGGGTGGATCACGAGGTCAGGAGATCGAGACCACGGTGAAACCCCGTCTCTACTAAAAATACAAAAAAATTAGCCGGGCGTGGTGGCGTGCGCCGGTAGTCCCAGCTACTCGGAGAGGCTGAGGCAGGAGAATGGCGTGAACCCGGGGGGCGGAGCTTGCAGTGAGCCGAGATGGCGCCACTGCACTCCAGCCTGGGCGACAGAGCAAGACTCCGTCTCAAAAAAAAAAAATGTTCCTCCCGTCATCTTGTCAGATGCCTACACTGACAAATAATCCTCTTACAAGTTCCTGCCATTTACACAGGCCATGCGGAATTTGCGTTTGTGAGGGGGAAGGATGGTCAAGTGTCAGCAGCAGCCCAGGGGGTTTGTGGGTGGAAGGATGAAAAAGATGAAGGGTCATCTGGTCCCAGGGCCCTGGTGACAGTAGACTCTGTTACTCTGCAGCAGCCAGCGTAGGTGACCAGAAGGTCACTGAGGGTAGGCACTAAAAAGCCTCAGGAGTGGCCAGGTGCAGTGGCTCACACCTGTAATCCCAGCACTTTGGGAGGCTGAGGTGGGCAGATCACGAGGTCGGGAGTTCAAGACCAGCCTGACCAGGGCTGCCCCTCATGGGCTGTGGACTTTGGACTTTGGATAGGCATAAATAAGAACCGGGACAATTCCCAGGAGGGGATTTGGGGGTGGGAGTAAGGTGGGGAGGAGGTAGGGCTCAAACACCAAGCTTTCTCAGGTGTGTCAAGGCAAGAGAAACTTACGCAGTATGCGGCGTCCACACCTCTGCTCCTTCAGTGTTTTTTCTAGGAGTGAGATCAGGAAGAGAGGGGGTCCCGTCCCAGCAGATGGCGAAACCCCGTCTGTAGCAAAAATACAAAAATTAGCCGGGCGTGGTGGTGTGTGCCTGTAATCCCAGCTACTCAGGAGGCTGAGGCAGGAGAATTGCTTGAGCCTGGGAGGCGGAGGTTGCAGTGAGCCGAGATCGCACCACTGCACTCCAGCCTGGGCAACAGAGCGAGGCTCCGTCTCAAAAAAAAAAAAAAAAAAGTCTCAGGAGCTCTGGCAGCCTGGTGGGGAGCTGGCCAATCAGGAGTGGGCATGCAAAGGAGCCATGTGCTTCCCAGCGGGGGACCGGAGGCCAGGTCAGGGCAACAGCCTCCAGGGCTGCCTGTCATGGGCTGTGGACTTTGGATAGGCATAAATAAGAACGGGGACAATTTCCAGGAGGGGATTTGGGGGTGGGAGTAAGGTTGGGGGGAGGTAGGGCTCAAACACCAAGCTTTCTCAGGTGTGTCAAGGCAAGAGAAACTAACGCAGTATGTGGCGTCCACACCTCTGTTCCTTCAGTGTCTTTCCTGGGATTGAAATCAAGAAGGACGGGGGTGGGGGTCCCATCTCAGCAGGAAGCCCAGGCTGCCCACCCAGTCTGAGGGGAGGGCACTCACTGGGCAGGATCTGGCAAGAGGGGAGTTCAGGGTGCAGATTTGGGTCCAATTCAGCTTGTGACCAGAAGAGGGATCATAAACTGGGATCCCAGATCACATGGAATCCTGTGGTTCCCTTGAGAACTGCCTGGACCACCAGGTCAACCATGTGGGCTGGAAAGGAAGTAAGTTCTGGCAAAGGGACCTTCATACAAGGACTAAAGCCGTGGGAACCACACTTCAATTCATGACTTTCAGCATATCTTGAAAGCAGATGGGGAAGGTTTGGAAAGGCAGAACTGCTACTGCCGCTGCTGCTGCCTCTTCTTTCCATTTTGTGTCTCAGCTCAAAGATAGAGCTTCTCTTACCCTCTCAGCCCAGATAAGTATCTTGTTTTGCCTTTCTTGCATTTTTTTGTTTAAAGAAATTTGGAGGCTTAATTGGGAGGATCACTTGACCCCAGAAGGTCGAGGCTGCAGTGAGCCATGATTGCACCACCGCACTCCAGCCTGGGCAACAGAGTGAGACCCCACCTCAAAAAAAAGTGGGGGAGGCATAATAGTGGAAATGCTTTATCTTGCCCTGAAAATGAATGCTGTAGGGAGCCAGGGCTGCCATTCTTGGCTGCTCCACAGGTTGCTTCTCCAGATGCAGAGATGAGGAGAAGGGACCTGTGGCCCCAGGCTGAGGTCTGTGAGGGGCCTGCTGCTGTGGCTCACCTGCTGACCAAGGAGGATGCCATACGGCCCCCCACTGGGGTCTGAGGGCACAACCCAAGCCACCCTGAAGGCGTGTGTGCACAAGGAGCTCTCAGGATAAGCCCCCAAGGTGGCCTGTTGGAAGGTTCTGATGGGAACATTTCCTTCCACCTTCAAGAAAGAAGCAACGTGACCCTGAAGAATGCAGCCCAGAGAGATCCAAAGGGTCAGAAGCTCTGGGGCAAATCTGGTAAGCTTCCTGGGGGTGCCACAGACTCATCTCCACCTTGCCCTGTGGTCTGGCCCCACCTCCTGGTGGAGCCTGCCCCGTCCCCATCCTGACACTTAACCTGTGGCTGACGGTGGGCCACCTCTGCTCCACTCAGGCTCTATGGCCGGGGAGTCTGCAGCTTCTCTGGCATTCCTCCTCCCCGTCTGGGTCCTGTGATGGAAACAGTCTCATTCAGCTGCCCCAGAGACTCACAGGTCGTTTACTCATTCAGCAAGTATTTTCCAGTCCCTGCCATGTGTTGGGCCCCTGTTAATTCTATAGTAATATTTGTTGTGGTAAATAAAATTGCCTTCATAGTAATGTCATGGTGGAGGGAGGAATACTCAGAGGAAGAGGCTGTCTCTGAGCCCACAGAGCTCCCACTGCTGTTTCTAAGAGGCCAGCACTACATCTTTGCATTTCAGAAAACTGGGTCTATTCAAGAAATAAAGATGGATGGAGGTCAAAATGGGAATGGATTTGGAGAACAGAGTCGGGGTGGGGATGGAGTAGGATGGAAGTGAGAGAGGGGTGGAGAGGGAATAGAGGGGAGGTTGGTGATGGGGAGGAGACAGGATAAGGAACAAGATGAGGACGGGGGAAGGTGGAGTTGGAGTGGAGATGAGGATCAAAGTGAGGAGGGCTGGGTCATCCTCTGGCCTCTCCTACCATGCCCCATCTACACGGATGCAAAGAAAACTTCATTCACTCATCGAACGTTTCTGGGACTCTTCCTGAATGCCAGACTTGCATTGGTACAGAAAAATGACTCTCTTCATACTTGCCTTCAAAGAGCTCAGAGTCTGGGCTGCGGAGAGGTCTTTTTGTAAACAAAAACACTGGCTGGGCGCAGTGGCTCACGCCTATAATTTCAGCACTTTGGGAGGCCAAGGCGGGTGGATCACATGAGGTCAGGAATTTGAGACCAGCGTGGCCAACATGGTGAAACTCTGTGTCTACTAAAAATGCAAAAATTATCCAGGTTTGGTAATGCATGCCTGTAGTCCCAGCTACTTGGAGGGTGAGGCAGGAAAATTGCTTGAACCTGGGAGGCAGAGGTTGCAGTGAGTTGAGATCACACCACTGCACTCCAGCCTGGGTGGCAGAGCAAGACTCTGTCTAAAAACAAACAAAAAAATAAACAAAAACACTGAGATAAGAGCTATGATCAGGGCGCAGTGGCTCACGCCTATAATCCCAGCACTTTGGGAGGCTGAGGTGGGGCGGATCACCTGAGGTCGGGAGTTTGAGACCAGCCTGACCAACATGGAGAAACCCCATCTCTACTAAAAATACAAAATTAGCTGGGCGTGGTGGTGCATTCCTGTAATCCCAGCTACTTGGGAGGCTGAGGCAGGAGAATCACTTGAATCCAGGAGGTGGACGTTGTGATGAGCCGAGATCGTGCCATTGCACTCCAGCCTGGGCAACAAGAGTGAAACTCTGTCTAAAAAAAAAAAAGAGCTATGACAGACAAGTGGGGCACAGAATGAGGAGCCATCTATCCCTGGTGGGAGTCTGGGAGGACTTCAGAGAGGAGGTGATGGTTATGTGTGTTTAATTGGATTCATTTATTTAATTCAATTAGTAATACATTCACATGTTCAAAATCCTAAAGGCACAAAAGAACTTGTGTCTGGTCATGGTTGCATAATTCTGTGAATGTACCAAACACTATGGAAACCATTGAATTATGTACTTTAAATGGGCAAATGATACAGTATGTGACTTATAGCTCAATAAAATTGTATTTCAGAAAAGGGTTTATGTCTCCATCCCACATCTGATTCTAGTCCCTCCCTGAAGTCAAGTAATATGGTGAGTTTCTTCTGTATCTTTTTCACTGGGAGTCGGGGAGTGACATTTGAAGTGGTGAATGAGCTGAATTTAGTCAAGTAGTGGACTGTGGAACACAGTGTTCTGGCAGTGACAGAGGCACGAAGGCTCGTGGTTCTGTGAATGCCCCAATGGCTGGAGCATGGGGTGAGGGTGGCAGAATGGCAAAGGCTGATTGGGGGTGGGATGAGCAGAGCGTTGGAGGCCATTCAAGGCAGCGTGTACTTTATCTGTAAGCAGTGGTGATCCAGACCTTTAAGCTACATGAAAAACAATGTGACAATAATTTAAAAACACCCAAATCTCCCTCCAACATCCTGTGGTCATTCATCTAAGTGAAACTGCAGTTCTTGTCTCTATGCACTCATGCGTTTACCTAGTTAGGTAAGCATAATCTAAACACACTTTTGTATTCTACTTTTTCCATTTAATATTAATCATAAGCATCTTTATAGGTTGTCATGTGATACTCAAATTGATTTTTTTTTTTTTTTTTTTGAGATGAAGTCTCGCTCTGTTGCCCAGGCTGGAGTGCAGTGGCATGATCTCGGCTCACTGCAAACTCCGCCTCCTGGGTTCAAGCGATTCTCCTGCCTCAGCCTCCTGAGTAGCTGGGATTACAGGCACCCGCCATCGCACCTGGCTAATTTCTGTATTTTTAGTAGAGACGGAGTTTCGTCATGTTGGCCAGGTTGTCTCAAACTCCTGACCTCAGGTAATCCACCCGCCTAGGCCTCTCAAAGTGCTAGGATTACAGGCATGAGCCACTGCACCTGGCCAAATGGATGGTTTTTAAAGGATAAAAGGTACTCTATCAAGTCGATAGTAAACAAATCATTCCCCATTGGGCAATTGGGTTGGTTCCAATTTGCTATCAAGTGGAAGGATGACCCAGTTGGATCTTGGCTTTGGACAATGGCTTTTACATGGCCAACTCACAGGCTCAGAGCTAAAAGGGATTCAGGGAGTCATCTGGGTTCATCATTAGGGTTTCTGTGGCCATGAGTAAGCACCCCATCTGAACCCATTTCTTCATCTGGAAAATGATAATATATTTAAATCATTCAAAAGCTTTTTAGGCCTTGGTTGATTTCTCTGACACTGGAAGGTCCATCCACAGCCTACCTGTTATGCATCAAAGGAACTATCTGAAGACACTGGAATCCTAGCCAGGCAAGGCGACTCATGCCTGTAATCCCAGCGCTTTGGGAGGCTGGGGCAGGAGGATCACTTGAGGCCAGGAGTTCAAGGTCAGCCTGAGCAACAGAGTCAGATTCTGTCTCTACAAAAAATTATTAAAATTAGCCAACTGGCCGGGCGCGGTGGCTCACGCTTGTAATCCCAGCACTTTGGGAGGCCGAGGCGGGCGGATCACGAGGTCAGGAGATCGAGACCACGGTGAAACCCCGTCTCTACTAAAAAATACAAAAAATTAGCCGGACATGGTGGCGGGTGCCCGTAGTCCCAGCTACTCGGAGAGGCTGAGGCAGGAGAATGGCGTGAACCCGGGAGGCAGAGCTTGCAGTGAGCCGAGATTGCGCCACTGCACTCCAGCCTGGGCGACAGAGCGAGACTCCGTCTCAAAAAAAAAAAAAAAAATTAGCCAACCATGGTGGCACATGCTTATATAGTTCTAGCTACTTGAGAAGCTTGAGGTAGGAGGATCAAGTGACAAGCCCAGGAGTCTGAGGCTGCAGTGAGCTGTTATTATACCACTGCACCCCAGCCTGGGTGACAGAGTGAGGCCTTGTCTAAAAAAAAAAAGACATAAGACTTTGATGTCCAGATGCTCTCTCCCATATTCTGGCCTAGAAAAGTGTCCCCATCACCCTATTGCCTTCCTTGGTCAGATGGCAAATGAGTGTCTGGGGCAGGTGCACTCAGGAGGCTCAAGAGGAAACATTCGGGGCTGCCTGCAGCAGTGCTGAGGCTGCAGTTTAATTTTCTTTGACATCAGTGGTAGAATTTGTCTGCTAGGGGCCAGGTGCAGTGGCTCACACCTGTAATCCCAGCACTTTGGGAGGCCGATGTGGGTGGATCACCTGAGGTCAGGAGTTCGACACCAGCCTGGCCAACATGATGAAACCCTGTCTCTACTAAAAATACAAAAAATTAGCTGGGCATGGTAGCAGGTGCCTGTAATCCCAGCTACTCGGGAGGCTGAGGCAGGAGAATCGCTTGAACCCAGGAGGCAGAGGTTGCAGTGAGCTGAGATTGCACCATTGTACTCCAGCCTGGGCAACAAGAGCAAAATTCCATCTCAAAAAAAAAAAAAAAAAAGAATTTGTCCACTAGGTACTGTGCTAGGTGCTGGCGGGGGAGACAGTGGGTCCCAGACAGACAGACATGGCCCCCTGACTGGCTTGGCCCAGGGGAGATGCTGCTGGAACAAGTAAACCTCTCTGATGGTTCTTGGAAGTGGGAGCTGGCCCAAGGCCCTCCATCTGCCCCTCGTCTCCCTCTCAGAGGCTGTTCCTTCTTCACTCAGACTATCTGGCCCCAGCTTCCCTGTAGCTGCCACAGAGACTTCATCATGTGAAGGGAAAGAGGTTGTAGCATTCTCGGTAGGGCCCGGGTCTCAAACACCTCCATGCTGCTTGTCTCTTATAGCTTTTTTTTTTTTTTTTTTTGAGACGGAGTTTTGCTCTGTTGCCCAGGCTGAAGTGCAAGTGCCATGATCTCGGCTCATTGCAACCCTGCTTCCCAGGCTCAAGCGATTCTCGAGCCTCAGCCTCCCAAGTGGCTGGGACTACAGGCACACACCACCAACCCCAGCGAATTTTTGTATTTTTAGTAGAAATGGGGTTTCGCCATGTTGCCCAGGCTGGTCTCCAACTCCTGAGCTCAGGCATTCCATCTGCCTTGCCTCCCAAAGTGCTAGGATTACAGGCATGAGCCACAGTGCCCGGCCCCTTATGCCTCTTTAACTTTACATCTCTGGGTCAGAATATGATGGGGAACTCTCCCTTTCTTGAGGACCTCCAAGGAATGTGATGTGTGTCACTCCCAATTCTTCTATTGAGAAGGAAAAGCCAGTACAGGACAGAATACTCTGGGCCAGATGATTTCCATCTTTGTTTCACTTAATCCGCATAACAACCTTGAAAGGCAGATGTTCATTATACCCATTTCACAGATGCAGAAACTACAATTCAGAGATATTAGGAAACGTGCCCACAGTTATCTGGCTGGTAAAAGGGGGGGCTGGGAATGAACCCAGATCTTTGCAGAATTACACCTCACGGCCTTCCCTGGGCCATGGCTCTTTTTCCACTGCCTGGTAGGCCTGTTTGAAGAATTAAACAAGGTATCAGACTCGTCTGAATATTGTAAGAAAAAAAAAAAGGATGAAACAAGGTAATGCTTGAGAAACCCTTGGCACCTGATCCATATTAAGTGACCCTCTCAGAGCAAAGTCAACACTCAAATGACAAGGGCAGAAATACGCAGAGCTGCTTTTCACAAAGGTGCTCAACCTTGACTGCACATTGAAATCACCTGGGAAGCTTGTAAAACTCAACGTACCCGGACTGCGCCTCAGCCTGATATGATCAGAGCCTCTGGGGGCAAACCACAGACATGACTGGCTTTTAAATTTCCCCGGGTGATTCTACTGTGTAGCTAAGGTTGGGAGAACTCTGGAGACGGTAGTTCAGTTCCAAGCCTCCCAAGAGGAAGCTGACTAGAGAGTCTAAGACATAAAGAATGTGTCCATCAGAAGGTGCAGAAAGGGGCCAGGCACAGTGTCTCACACCTATAATTCCAGCACTTTGGGAGGCTGAGGCAGGCAGATCACTTGAGTCCAGGAGTTCAAGACCAGCCTGGCAACATGGCAAAACTGTCTATACAAAAATACCAAAAAAAAAAAATTTAGCCAGGATGGTGACATGCACCTGTGGTCCCAGCTACTAGGGAGGCTAAGGTGGGAGGATCATTTGAGCCTGGGAGGCAGAGGCTGCAGTTAGCCAAGATCATGCCACTGCACTCCAGCCTGGGCAACAGAGTGAGAAGACCCCGTCTCCCTCAGAAAGGGAGCATCACAGAGCCTGCCCTGACAGTGACAATCAGCCACATTTGGAGCAGAGGACCTGGCCAGGGCCAGGACACGTCCCGTCCTAGAGGCACTTTAGCCATGCATATGGAGGCACCGGGCCTTATTGAAGCTATCTTGTGACCAGCTGCTGGTTCTGATTCCCAGCTCGACAGGCCAGCTTCCCACCACATCATGGTGATGGGAAGAAAATGGACACATCACTTACATCTCTTTTTGTAAATGAACTAATTGACATTCTAATAAGAATGACTTTTGCTTTGACAGTTACAGTAAATCAACAGATTGACCTTCAGGTGTAATTTTGGTATATATAGATCTTCCCTGAAAGACAATTCCCATTGGTGAGCCGAGGAATCTGGTTTCTGATTCAGGCTTCTCCCTTGGACTGGGGTGAATTCACCAATAAACCATCTTGAGATATCTTGGGAGATGTCAGCCAGCCTCGTCTGATGCAACCAGCCTAGCCACGGACTTCACGTGTAACTTTCAGAGCAGAGACTCCATGTCAGCAAGTTCCTCGCCTCCTTCCCTCCTTTCCTATAGTTTTGGCTTTTTGTATTGTTTTTGTTTTTGTTGTTGTTTTGTTTTTGTTTTTGAGACAGAGTCTCGCTCTGTTACCCAGGCTGGAATGCAGTGGTGCGATCCTGGCTCACTGCAACCTCCGCCTCCAGGTTGAAGCGATTCTCCTGCCTCAGCTTATTGAGTAACAGGGATTACAGGCGCCCGCCACCACGCTCAGCTAATTTTTGTATTTTTAATAGAGATGGGGTTTCACCATGTTGTTCAGGCTGGTCTCAAACTCCTGACCTCAGGTGATCTACCCGCCTCAGCCTCCCAAAGTGCTGGGATTACAGGCATGAGCCACTGTGCCCGGCCTGTTTGTTTTCTGAGACGAGGTGTTTCTCTGTCACCCAGACTGGAGTGCAGTGGTTCAGTCTTGGCTCACTACAGCCTAAACCTCCTGGGCTCAAGTGATCCTCCCAACTCAGCTTCCTGAGTAGCTGGGACTATAGGCACATGCCACCACCACTGGCTATTTTTTTTTTTTTCTACAGGGTCTCGCTCCGTCACTCAAGCTGGAGTGCAGTGGTGCAATCACAGCTCACTGCAGCCTCGGCCTCCCAGGCCCAAGCAATCCTCCTGCCTCAGCCTCCTGAGTCGCTAGGATTACAAGTGTGCACCACCATACCCAGCTAATTTTTAAATATTTTGTAGAGACAGCGTCTCCTTATGTTGCCCAGGCTGGTCTTGAACCTTGAGCTCAATGGATCTTCCTGCCTTGGCCTCTGAAAGCACTGGGATTATAGGTGTGAGCTACTGTGCCTGGCCCCCTCCTGTAGTCTTTCCGTGGCCAATATCCCTCTTATAAATCTGCAGAGCTTCTCACTCTCTGCAGAGAATATTAGGTCATTCACATACCTGGGTTCAGTCCCTACACCGCAGTCATTGTGATGCTTACACCCCAGACACCCCAGACATGTGTTCTCCTTCAAACAGCCCATTCCCACCCACTAAGCCTCTCCCCGTGTGTTCTGACTTCTCCCTCCCTTCCTTCCTCTGCTTCCTTCCTCTTTCCTCTTCCTTATTCATCTAGTGACAGCTTATTCACCCTCTAAAACCCAACTCGAATCCCACTCTCTCTACCTTTCCCTGAACAACATTATTTACTTTGCTCTCTCTGCTCCCATAGTACTTTGGACAGAACTCTGCCACGGAGGTTTGCAAACTGAACTCTAGTTCCTTGACCATGTGTGTCCTCCCCTCACTCCCCACACTGAACCTGGCTTTAGTGGCCTGGTGCCCAGCATGGTGTCGTGCCCATGTGTGGATGCTTAAATACATCTTTGAAATTTGAATAAACAGTAAACATTGTTATATATCAGTCATGTTGTTCTCTTTAAAAGCCACATCATATCCATTTTCTCATTGGACTACTTCAAAAGAGAAGCTCTAAGGACATCCAAAGATCCTAAATGAAAAATCACCCTGGCTGCAAGGGTCAGGCCAGGACACAGGGCCAAAGGTCAGCACTGACACGCTGAGCCCAGGCATTTGCTTTCCAGATGAGACCTGCACCACCTGGACCAGCAATGCAGCAGAGGTAGCAGGAAGGGGGAGATGGAGCCAAAGGATTTCTGGGCAGGCAGTTGCTGGCAGATCTATAAATTGATTCCCCACAATGGGCTTCACTGAAACAGCCCAGGAGTAGCCCAGAGCCTGGAGGTACACCTGAGAGGGCAGGGTGTGGGAAGATTAGAAGCATAGGCTAGGCCAGGCACCGTGGCTCATGCCTGTAATCCCAGCACTTTGGGAGGCCGAGGCAGGTGGATCACCTGAGGTCAGGAGGTCAAGACCAGCCTGGCCAACATGGTGAAACCCATCTCTACTAAAAATACAAAAAAAATTAGCCGGGCGTGGTGGCACATGCCTGTAATCCCAGCTACTCAGGAGGCTGACCCAGAAGAATCGCTTGAACCCGAGAGGCGGAGTCTGCAGTGAGCTGAGATCACGCCATTGCACTCCAGCGTGGGCAACAAAAGGAAAACGCCATCTCAAAAAAAAAAAAAAAAAGAAGCATAGGCTAGAAATTGGACCACAAAATAATATAGAATTTGACATGTGGGTGAAGAGGGGTGTTTTAGGGGCTGCAAATCAATAATGTTCTCCTCAATCTGCGTAAGCAGAGGCAATGTGGTATAGTGGTTTACAGTGTGGCTTCTGGAACTAGGTTCCTGGGGTTTGGATCCAGCACATGTGACATATGTGACCTTGAACAAGTTATTTAACTTCTCTGGACTTCACTTTCCTCACTTGTAAAAGGGGAACAGTAATAAAATCTACCTCAGGATTTTTATGAAAATTAAATTAGTAAACCCATGTAATTTTTCTTTTTTTTTTTTTTGAGACGGAGTCTCGCTCTGTCACCCAGGCTGGAGTGCAGTGGCATGATCTCAGCTCACTGCAAGCTCCGCCTCCCGGGTTCACGCCATTCTCCTGCCTCAGCCTCCTGAGTAGCTGGGACTACAGGCGCCCGCCACCACGCCTGGCTAATTTTTTGTATTTTTAGTAGAGATGGGGTTTCACTGTGTTAGCCAGGATGGTCTCAATCTCCTGACCTCGCGATCCGCCCGCCTCGGACCCCCGAAGTGCTGGGATTACAGGCGTGAGCCACTGTGCCCAGCCCATGTAATTTTGCAAAACAAGTCCTTAGCTTATAGTAAATGCTCAATGAATGTGAGCTATTATTTAATATTTTATTAAGTAGTATCTATGAGGTGTTGCAGTGACTGTGTAAGGAAACCACGGTAGCTCACATCTATAATCCCCATACTTTGGGAGGCCGATGCAGGAGGATTCCTTGAGCCCGGGAGTTCAAGACCAGCATGGACACTACAGCGAGACCCTGTTTCTACCAAAGAAATTTTGTTAAGTTAGCCAGGTGTGGTAGCAAGCACTTGTAGTCCTGGCTACTTGGGAGGCTGAGGCAGGATGATCTCTTGAACCCAGGAATTCAGGGCTGCAGTGAGCTATGACGGATTGCACCATTGCACTCTGGCCTGGGCAGCATAGCAAAACACTGTCTCTAAAAAAAAAAAAAATAGAAGGAAAGAAAAAGGAAACCACCTGAAAATGTAGTGGCTTAAAACAACAAACCAATACCTTTGCTCACAATTCTGTAGGTCAGCAATCTGGCCCAGGCTCTGTTGGACAGTTCTGCCAGATTCTCCTGGGACTGCTCCATGGATCACTCACATGGACTGGGGCGGGGTGGTCTAAGGCGGCCTCACTCTCAGCTCTGGTGACTGGGGTTGGCTGTCAGACAGGCCCCATGTTGTAGCAACCTGTCTCCAGGAGGCTGCCCGGACTTCTCCCCTTTGTGAGCTGGGGTTCCAATTGTAGCCCAAAGAGGGTAAGCCCTGGCTTTTCGAGCTTTTACTTATATCACATTTGTTTTTTGTTGTTTGTTTTTCTGAGACAGTCTCACTCTGTCACCCAGGCTGGAGTGCAGTGGCACAATCTCAGCCCACGGCAATCTCCGCCTCCCAGGTTCAAACAATTCTCCTCCCTCAGCCTCTCGAGTGGCTGGAACTGCAGGTCCCCGCCACCACGGCCAGCTAATTTTCGTATTTTTAGTAGAGACGGGGTTTCACCATGTTGGCCAGGCTGGTCTCGAACTGCTGACCTCAAGTGATCTGCCCTCCTCGGCCTCCCAAAGTGCTGGGATTACGGGTGTGGGCCACCACACCTGGCCTACTTATATCACATTTGTTAATGTCCCATTAGCCAAGGCAAGTCACAAGATCAAGCCCAGATTCAAAGGATGAAGACATAAACTTTACTTCTTGATGGGAAGAGAGGCAAAGTCACAATGCAAAAGAGCACACGTCAGGGATGGGAGCATTTTCACAGCCATGTGAACAGTCTACTATACTGGGCACCAGACATGTAAGCAGAGCTGAGTTCTGGAGGCTGGAAGGAATGCTTTCTTGGCCCTCAGGGCTCAGGATAGCAGGTTAAGATGCAAGCAAAACCATTATAATGCAAGGTCTGAATGTGATAAGTGCCCCAACATAGGAGTTCAAATCAGACAGATCTTTTGCAGCTAATGAGGTGTGGTCAATGGGTTGAGAAGGCTTTATTTTCTTGACCTTGAAGTGTTAGAATCTGGTCATACGGAGATGGGGAAAATGATATTCCAGGTGGAGGAAAAAGCAAAGTTGGAAAAACCAAGGCATGTTTGGGAAATCCAAACTTATCTAATATATCTGGTGTGTGGCCATCAAAGGGAACTGCAGGGCATAAAACTAGAAAGATAAGCTGGGGTCCAATGTGGGTGAGCTTGTGTTTGAACTTCATTCTGCAGGCAGTGGGGAGCCACTGAATATTTTTCAGGTGACAAGTGAAAAGAACTGTATTGTAAGAAGACTCCTTGGCCTGTATTCTATAGGATGACTTGGGGTGGGGAGCAAGAAGAGGAGAGGTGATCACAGGTAATAAAGGGACTGTGGGCGGGGGGACGGGATCTAGGCAATGGGGTTGGCCAGGGGCAGCACGAGTAGAAAGTATCTGGACAGATCCTGATGAGTGACTGCAAATGGAGCATGAAGAGGTGTCAAGGTTGGCTCCGAAGTTGCCAGGCTCACTGCCCAGAGGATGGCAGAGAGCAGGAGATTCATTTACAAAGCAGGGGAGGCTGAGCAACAACAGGTGTGAAAGGAACCTATGGATGTGGGGACTGTATGGGACATCCAGGTGGTGTCCAACCAAGGTCCAACATCATGCTAAGGAAGGAGGAGGAAGAGAAAGGAGAGGAGAATTTGTCAAAGCAACACTGAACACAGTGTTTCAAGGTGGTTAACAGTGAAGTATCACATGTGGCCAAATGATTAAGGAAGAAGAAAGATGAGTAGAGGCCAACCAGCTGATTTGACAATGAAGAGGTCACAGGTGACTTCCTAGGAGAGCAGAGGACGCGGAAGTCCCCAGGCTTTCTTTTCTTTTTTTCTTTTTTGAGACGGAGTCTCACTCTGTAGCCCAGGCTGGAATGCAGTGGTGCGATCTTGGCTCACTGCAAGCTCTGCCTCCTCGGTTCACGCCATTCTTCTGCCTCAGCCTCCCGAGTAGCTGGGACTACAGGTGCCTGCCACCACGCCCAGCTAATTTTTTGTATTTTTAGTAGAGACAGGGTTTCACCGTGTTAGCCAGGATGGTCTTGATCTCCTGACCTCATGATTCGCCCACCTCGGCCTCCCAGAGTGCCCAGGGTTTCTTTTTTTATTTTATTTTATTTTATTTATTTATTTATTTATTTATTTTTATTTATTTATTTATTTTTTGAGACACAGTCTCACTCTGTTCCCAGGCTGGAGTGCAGTGGTGTGATCTCGGCTCACTGCAACCTCTGCTTTCTGGGTTCGAGGTATTCTCCTGCCTCAGCCTCTCGAGCAGCTGGGACTACAGGGCATGCCACCATATCCAGCTAATTTTTGTATTTTTAGTAGAGACGGGGTTTCACCATGTTGGCCAGGGTGGCCTCCATCTCCTGACCTCGTGATCCGCCCGCCTCAGCCTCCCAAACTGCTAGGATTAGAGGTGCGAGCCACTGCGCCTGGCCCCCAGGCTTTATTTTTATTTGTTTGTTTGTTTGTTTGTCTCACTCTGTCACCCAAGCTAGAGTGCAGTGGTGGGATCTCAGCTCATTGCAACCTCTGCCTCCTGGCTCAAGTGGTCCTCCCACCTCAGCCTCTCAAGTAGCTGGGACTACAGGCACATACCACCACACTCAGCTAATTTTTTGGGAGTTTTTTGTGGATTTAATTTTTGTGGGTTTCTTTTTTTTTCTTTTTGTAGAGATGGGGTTTTGCCATGTAACCCAGGCTGGTCCAAGCTTTATTTTTTATATTTTATTTATTTTATATTTTATTTATTTTAATTTAAATTGTGTATGGAATGCTTCACGAATTTCACGACTTGTGCAGGGCCCACACTAGTCTTCCCTGTACCGCTGCAATTTTAGTATACGTGCTGCCGAAGCAATGACTGAAGTCCCCAGGCTTTGAGGAAGGAGCAACGGGCATCCTGCTCTCTGGGATTCAAAGTTGGAGAGAACCCCTGGACTTACATGACCCCCTCTTTCCACTTCACACCTACGAGAGTGAATAAAATGTTACAAATAAACACTGCTGTTCCCTTCCACCCTAAAGAAGAGAGGCACGCTAGACTCTCCCTGCTCCTCTCCCTGTCTCTCTGGCCTGCTGGCTGGAGATCAGGCACCGCCAGGCAGACAGGCGCTGGCGGGACAGGCGGCTGTTTCCTGCTAGTAGAGCACTGCTGTGTTTTCGCAGCTCAGAATAGCTCTATAGCCACCCCCAGGCCTGGGGACCTAGGAGCCTCACTGTTTATTTTCATGACAATTCTGGGCCTCACCTCTTCCCTTCTCTGAGTCAAGGTCCTCATTTGAGAACTCTCAGAGGGGGTAAGGTGTGGGTTAAAGGGTCCAAGACTACTAATTTCCTAATTATCTGTCCCAGCTGGCTCTGGAAGAGGGGAGGACTAATAACTGACTGTACAACATGGGCATTTTGGTTGGGATGGAATTTCCCCTGCTTTTAAAGAAAGAGTTGATTAAAGGACTGCATGGCCAGAGCCAGACGGGAGGAAAACGTGGGAATGAAAGAGGGTAGAAGGGATGACCCAATCTGGATTGCCACAGGTTCTGTGTGAGGAGCTTTCACTAGAGAATTGTGGGGGCTTCTCTGAGTCATGGTGCCCCTCAAGTCAGGCTGAGTTCTGGCTGCCCTGGTGTTTAGAAGGTATTCAGAGGTAGGGGGACGACTGGCTTCACGGGATACTCTTTTGAACTCTGAATTTTTTTTAATAATGTGAGCATATTACTTTTGAAAATATTTTAGGCTCACTCCTGTAATCCCAGAACTTTGGGAGGCCGAGGCAGGTAGATCGCCTGAGGTGGGGAGTTTGAGACCAGCCTGGCCAGTATGGTGAAACTCCATCTCTACTAAAAAAAAAAAAAAAAAAATTAGTCGGGCCCTGGTGGCATGTGCCTGTAGTCCTGGCTACTTGAGTGGCTGAGGCACAAGAATCGCTTGAACCCGGGAGGAGGAGGTGCCAGTGAGCCAAGATTGTGCCCCTGTACTCCAGCCTGGGCAACAGAATGAGACCCTGTCTCAAAAAAAAAAAAAAAAAAAAAAAAGGCCAGGCATAGTGACTCATACCTGTAATCCCAGCACTTTGGGAGGCCGAGGTGGATGGATCATCTGAGCTCAGGAGTTCGAGAACAACCTGGGCAACATGGTGAAACCCCATCTCTACTAAAAATGCAAAAAGTTAGCTGGGTGTGGTGGCGTGTGCCTGTAATCCTAACTACTCGGGAGGCTGAAGCAGGGGAGTTGCTTGAACCCAGGAGCCGGAAGTTGCAGTAAGCAGAGATCGCACCACTGCACTCAAGCCTGGGTGACAGAGGGAGACCCTGTCTCAAAATAATAATAATAATAATAATAATTTTTAAAATATGACCACATTTATCTTTTTCTTCTGGCAATCATTAATCATTTACTTCTGTTAGATAATTCAAAGCCAGGCACCAGTTCATTGGAGCTACGTTCAAAGGACTGCCACTACTCAGAATATCAAAGCTGAAAAGAGGGTGAGGGTCCCTGGGTCTCATTTTACAGTTGACAAAAGTAAAACCCAGAGACTCTAGTGACTTGGCCAAGGTTGCACAGTTTTTAAATTTTATTTCTTTTTTAAAATCCGGTGATGCCCATGGCGGGGGTACGGTTTCCTGGGCTGCCTGCTGGAGGCTTGAGAGTGTTTCTGAGAGTCTGCTAAGGAAAAGGAAGAAGCACCTTCTGCCCCCTGCCCACCTCCTACCCACCAGCCCCCACCTCTCTCCCGTCCACAACCAGGCTGAGCAACAGCTGGGCAATTGATGACTTGATTTCTTTCCCTCTTTCTTTAGTCGGTCTCAATTCTTCCAAAGAATCCTTGAGTTGAAGCAAGGAGGGACAGCGGTTTGGGCTTAGCTCAAGTCACACTTCCCTTCTCTCCTCAAATAGCCCTTCTTTGCCTCTGGGATACAGACCAGGACCAAGGGGAAAGAAAGCCGTTTAAAAATAGTCCTGACCACACTTTTGCAGGTTTCCTTCCCTTGCCTCTGTCTCTGTAGTGCACCATCAACAAGTTTATCTCCTGGCAGGAAGGATGAAATTTGACAGCAAGAATGTTTTTTAACTTCCTTCCGTTGCCTCTGCCTCTGTAGTGCACCATCAACAAAGTTTAACTCCTGGCAGGACGGATGAAATTTGACAGCAAAAATGTTTTCTAACTGCAAAAGTGGTTTGGCACTGCAAAGGGTTGATTAAGAATGGGAGGAAGATGGCCGAATAGGAACAGCTCCGGTCTCCAGCTCCCAGCCCCAGTGACACAGAAGACGGGTGATTTCTGCATTTCTGCTTGAGGTCTGGAGGCTGGGAGTCCAATGTCAAAGCACCAGCAGATAGAGTGTTTGGTGAGAACCTGCTTCTTCATTTATAGATGTCCATCTTTTCTTTGTGTCTTCATGTGACAGAAAGAAGGCTGGAGAGCACTCTATGGTCTCTACTATAAGAGCAGTAAACCCACTCATGAGGGATCCACCTTCCAAAGACTCTACTTTCTAATACCATCACACTGGGGGTTAAAATTTGAAGATATGAATCTTGGGGACATGCAAACATTCAGTCTCTAACACTAAGACACTCATAGAAGCTAAGTTAGGTAGTAACTTTTAGGCAGAAACTCTCTCAAAATGCTGTATAGCTCTACTAAATAGTTACCCACTGATCTAAAAGACTGAATTTATTCAAAGTTGAGCACACTTAGAGAATAAGCATAGTCATATGGTGAGGTCTTTTTTGTTGCCACCTAATATATATTGCTACAGTAAAAGGAAAACATTTTGTTTAAAACTTTGTAATTGCATTTGGCAAGATTCCCTATCCTCTTCTCTGTAAGAACTAATCAGAATTCACAGTGACTGTTAAACGGAAACAAATTGAAAGCGTAAGCTTACCATTGAAAAGAAGACATAAGGATAGTGCATTATTGCCAGTGGTGAGAAGTAAAATAGGTATAAACACACACACACTCAAACACACACACACACACACACAGACACAGAGAGAGAGAGAGAAAGAGAAAGAAACAGTTGGGATCCAAATATCCCATTATACAATATTGTTTAATAATATCTTTGCTTCCACAGCTTTTGTGAGTGAAATTAAACTAGAAATAGAAATTAAACTAAAAAAAAAAAAAAAAAAAAAAAAAAAAAGAATGGGAGAAGAGGTTGGCGTGGTGGCTCAAGCCTGTAATCCCAGCACTTTGGGAGGCTGAGGCGGGCTGATCACTTGAGGTCAGGAGTTTGAGACCAGCCTGGCCAACATGGTGAAACCCCGTCTCTACTAAAAATACAAACAATTAGCAGGGCGTGGTGGCATGCGCCTGTAATTTCAGTTACTCGGGAGGCTGAGGCAGGAGAATAGCTTGAGCCTGGGAAGCGAAGGTTGCACTGAGCTGAGATCACGCCACTGCACTCCAGCCTGGGCAATAGAGCAAGACTCTGTCTCAAAAAAAAAAACAAAAAACCAGACAAGTCTACCATCTATTTGTGAGGGAACTAGTTAAATGTTCATGGAAACAGGTTACTTCCTGGAGGGAACAACAGCTTCTTTTGGGGAAGGGGGCTAAGGAAGAGGGAGGTGAAGAAGAGGAAGGGCAGTTTGTGCTTCCCATAAAGGTTCTGGTGACTCTTTTGATTTTGGAAGAAGGCAGGCCCTGGGAGGGCAGGAGGAAGGTATCTAGTGGGGAGTTCTGAGATGTTTACAATGCAGCAAATGCCTTCAGGTTTTCTTCTGTGCACAAAATGTGCAGCCCATCCTGAGACACGCTCCATGCTTCCCCTACCTGCGCAGTTCAAGGTCCTGAAGCTGAACTTTCTCACTGTGCCAGAGAGAAGCCAGCCCTTTGCACTGGCGAACAATGATTAACCCACCTCTCCCTCCACCTGTTTTTCTCAACATGTTTTTCTAAAACATAAACTGGGTCACTCACTTAGAAGGTGACAGCAGTTGATCTGGCCAGTTTCCCATGTCCACCGTGAAACACTTCCTACATTGATCACTTGGTAGGGAAAAAAAAAAGCATACAAAAGAAAAGTAATTAAAAATAAAAATAAAACTGTACATTTTGCAGTTTGGGCTGTAGCCCTGCTGCTCGGACGAAGCTGTGAACTGGAGCTAGGTTTTGAATCCCATCTATAGTATGTAGACAACACTCATTCTAGGTCAAGCACAGTGGCTCACGCCTATAATCCCAACACTTTGGGAGGCTGACAGAGGAGGACACTTGAGCCCAGGAGTTACAGACCAGCCTGGGCAACAAAGTGAGACCCTGTTTCTACAAAAAATACAAAAAATTCGCCAGGTGTGGTAGCACCGGCCTGTAGTCCCAGGTACTGGAGAGGCTGAGCTGGGAGGACTGCTTGAGACCCAGGAGGCTGCAGTGAGCATTGATGGGACCACTGCACTCCAGCCTGGGTAACAGAGTTAGACCCTGTCTCAAAAACAAAACAAAACAAAAAAAACCCATTGTAGGATGATAACTGATTAAAGGAAAGGTAGCTCCTCTCTCAACAGAACCCAGAGCCCCCACCCAGAATAGAAGATACAGCTTCAGGTAAAATCAGACTTTCTTTCTGGTAGTAAATGCAATTTTTGGATGAGGTGTGTGGTAAGTTACAGCTCCTTTTCCCTCTTTGCTTTCTCGTCTGCAAATAAACTTGTTCGAGTGAATGAGTCAACCTTGCCCTGGGAGAACGTGCCAGGGCCCTGGGCCCAGCTGCACTTATTCATCAGCAGACCAGACTGTACTTCCTGGCATGTTTCCTTCATGTTCTTCTCAAGATCCAAAGCCTCTGGATTTCTAGTTGTGGGGAAAATGCCTGAGGAGTGGCTTGCTTGGGTACCTACCAAAGAGGAGCCTGAATGATTTTCCATCCTCATTCCTTCCCCAACTCAGCTGGCCATTTCCCTAGAGGGCATTAATGAATCTTCTCTACCAAGGACAAAATAATAGGGAACTCACTGATATTTCTACAAAGGAAATCAAAATATTTCACCCCAAACTATGGCTCCCAATATAATAAGTACTTTTTTTGTTCATTTGTTTGAGACAGGGTCTCGCTCTGTTGCCCAGAAGTGCAGTGGCACGATCACAACTCACTGTACCTCCCGGGTTCAAGTGATCCTCCCACTTCAGCCTCCTGAGTAGCTGCGATTACAGGTGCCCGCCACCTCGCTGGGCTAATTTTTTTTTTTTTTTTTTTTTTTGAGACAGAGTCTCGTTCTGTTGCCCAGGCTGGAGTGTAATTGATCTCGGCTCGCTGCAACTTCCACCTCCTGGGTTCAAGGGATTCTCCTGCCTCAGCCTCCTGAGTAGCTGGGATTACAGGCGCCCACCACCACGCCTGGCTAATTTTTGTATTTTTAGTAGAGATGGGGTTTCACAATGTTGGTCAGGCTGGTCTCGAACTCTTTTTTTTTTTTTTTTTTTTTTTTTTTTTTTTGAGACGGAGTCTCGCTCTGTCACCCAGGCTGGAGTGCAGTGGCGCAATCTCGGCTCACTGCAAGCTCCGCCTCCCGGGTTCACGCCATTCTCCCGCCTCAGCCTTCTGAGTAGCTGGGACTACAGGCGCCAGCCACCGCGCCCGGCTAATTTTTTGTATTTTTAGTAGAGACGGGGTTTCACCATGGTCTCGATCTCCTGACCTCGTGATCCGCCCGCCTCGGCCTCCCAAAGTGCTGGGATTACAAGCGTGAGCCACCGCGCCCGGCCTACTGGTCTCGAACTCTTGACCTCGGGTGATCCACTCACCTCAGCCTCCCAAAATGCTTGGATTACAGGCGTGAGCCACTGCACCTGGCCAATTTTTGTATTTTTTGTAGAGATGAGATTTCACCATGTTGGCTAGGCTGGTCTCAAACTCCTAAGCTCAAGTGATCCACCAACCTTAGCCTCTCAAAGTGCTGGATTTACAGGTGTGAGCCATCGCACCAGGCCGTGACTATTTTAAATAAAAAACCCTTGAGAGGTTTTTTTCACCCTTGGGAGCCTAGAAGAGATTTTTTTCCCCTATCTTTCGCCTATAAAGATAGGACTGGCTGGGCGTGGTGGCTCATGCTTGTAATCCCAGCGCTTTGGGAGGCCGAGGCGGGTGGATCACCTGAGGTCAGGAGTTTGAGACCAGCCTGGCCCAACATGGCAAAACCCCATCTCTACTAAAAATACAAAAATTAGCCAGGCCTGGTGGCACACACCTGTAATCCCAGCTACTTGGGGGGCTGAGGCACAAGAATCGATGGATCCCAGGAGGCAGAGGTTGCAGTGAGCCGAGATCATTGCATTGCACTCCAGCCTGGGCAACAAGAGTGATACTCCATCTCAAAAAAAAAATAGGACTGACACGAAAGAACAATTGTTCTTCTTCTCCTTCCTTTATCCCATTATCCATTACAGAAAAGAAGACCAAAAATGTAACCATAAAAAAGTCTCAACAGACCCTTTTTCAAAATAATGACTGTCTCTGAGGACCATTTAAAATCCGGGGAGAACTATTTACAAGTTAATTTCTGTTCCTCGATCCAATCATTCTCCCTCTGCCCTTCAACAGAATTCCTCTTCTCCCCCTTTCCATAATCTGTTTTTAACAGGATCCAAGCCACCCATTCTTTCTGTAACCTCAAGATGGTGGATGAGCTTCCATACCTCACTGGGAAGTTGGATCTTCATTCTTAAGCCTCCCATATATACATGTTAAATACATTTGTATTCCTTTTCTCCTATTAATTAATCTGCCTTATGTCAGTGACTTTTCAGCGAACTTGTAGCTAGTCACTCACATAAGGATCCTCCAGTTTACATAGTTTTGTAAATGTCAGGCCACCCTGTCCCACTAGACCACCAAGGTCCTGGAGGACAGCTGGGATTTAACTTTTTTTTTTTTTTTTGAGACAGTCTTGCTCTGTCACTGAGGCTAGAGTGTAGTGTCAGGATCTCTGCTCACTGCAACCTCTGCCTCCCGGGTTTAAGTGATTCTCCTACTTCAGCCTCTCGAGTAGCTGGGACTACAGGTGCCCCTCATCATACCCGGCTAATTTTTGTATTTTTAGTAGAGACAGGGTTTTGCTATATTGGCCAGGCTGGTCTCAAACTCCTGACCTCAGGTAATCCACCCTCCTCGGCCTCCCAAAGTGCTGGGATTACAGGTGTGAGCCACCACGCCCAGCCTGGCTTTTAACTTTTAATTCCTCAGAGAGCCAGGCATGGTGCTTTGCTCAGGAAATGTTGGTTGAATTAAACCGGAGCACTTCCTGAAAAGGGAAAATAACAAAGAGTTAGAAGGAGATGGCGGGAACCCCTCTCTGGAGATAGTTCTTTACATGAGTGGATTCTGCGGGGCACTGTTGCTCATACCTGTAATCCCAGCATTTTGGGAGGCCAAGGCAGAAGGATCACCTGATGCTGAGAGTTTGAGACCAGTCTGGGCAACATAGAGAGACCCCCATCTCCACAAAAAATAAAAAATTAGCCGAGTTTGGTGGTGTGCGCCTGTAGTCCCAGCTACCCAGAGGCTGAGGCAAAAGGATCCCTTTAGCCCAGGAGATTGAGGCTGCAGTGAGCTGTGATGGTGCCACCACACTCCAGCCTGGGCAACAGAGTGAGACCCTGTCTCAAATAAACAGATGAGTGGATTCTCAGCAAAACTTCTAGCCACTCACCTCATATATCCACAAGACCTTTGAGAATCCACAGTGTCTCGATGCAGTCAGCTTTCTAACAAGCTGAGGCCTCACCTGTTTTCCCACAGATAAAAACATGCTGGAGGAAGCAGAAAGGGGCTGGCAGGTGGAAAGATGAGGACTAGCTCATCGTCTCATGACTATGAGGTTGCTCTGATCCAGAGGGTCCCCCTGCCTGGTGGCCAACCACCAGGAAGACTCCCACTGTCCCTGGATGCCCAGAGTGGGATGTCAGCTCCATCACTTATCAACTCCTTATCCATAGGGGAATTCTTCCTGAGACTTCTCAGAAAACAGGGCCCTCCCCATATGCTGACAACATGATAGAACCCCTCCCGACTCAGAGACCCTGGCTGCTGGCTGCCCTGCCATGACCCAGACAGTGGCCTTTGTATGTTTTTTTAGACTCACCTTGACTCACCTCAGACCATAGAAGCTCTCATCCCAGAGGTCACTGCAATAGTTACTTCACAACGGAGGCTTATCTGGGTAGAGGGAGGCTCCCTACCTGTGGCTCAGCAGCCCTGACGGTGCAGATCACATATACCCCACGCCCCAGCACTGCCTGCCACGCATGGGCTTACTTTGCACCCACCTATAGTCACCACCACATTACCTGCTCTCCAAGGTTAGGCGTGGCAAGAGAAGGTTGCTTGGATCAGCAGAAACCATGCGGTCAAGGGCAATTGGAGTCAGCATGGGCTGGGTGGGAGCCCTTGGAGGGGTGGGGAGGAGACTCCAGGTCATACCTCGTGGAGGATGTTTTAATCATTTCCAGCATGGAATGCTGTCAACCTTTGCCACAGATTCATTAGCTCCGAGTTTCTTTTTTCTGTCCCCAGCTACCCCTTACATGTCAATATGGACTTAATGATGGGAAATTCAGGCAAGTTTTTAAACATTTTATTCCCCCTGGCTCTTATCCTCAAAAACGCATGAATTTGGAGGCAGTGGCTCATGCCTGTAATCCCAACGCTTTGAGAGGTTGAGGCGGGAGGATCACTTGAAGCCAGGAATTTGAGACCAGCCTGGGCAGCATAGTGAGACCCCGTTTCTACAAAAACAAATAAATAAATAATAAATAATAGTGATATGAAGAATGATTAAATAGCTCTATTTTTTAAAATGCATGAATTCGTTACCTGATTCCTTCCCTGGTTCCTTTCACAGTCCTCCGTGACCCAAGTGTGAGGGTTTTGGTCTACTATTTGTAGGCTGATATATAGTATACACACACACACATACATACACAGTGTATCTTGAGCTTTCTTTTGTATATCTACACACATATATAAGAAAGTTCAAGATACAGAAGCCCTTTTTCAAAAATAACCGAAAGTTTCAGACTCTTTAAGTCTCCAGTTACCAATTTGCTGGTATTCTTATTTGGAACCATACATTCATCATATTGTTGCACAGTAAGACTATACATTCGCCGGGCGCGGTGGCTCACGCTTGTAATCCCAGCACTTTGGGAGGCCGAGGCGGGCGGATCACGAGGTCAGGATATCGAGACCACGGTGAAACCCCGTCTCTACTAAAAATACCAAAAAAAAATTAGCCGGGCGTGGTGGCGGGCGCCTGTAGTCCCAGCTACTTGGAGAGGCTGAGGCAGGAGAATGGCATGAACCCGGGAGACGGAGCTTGCAGTGAGCCGAGATTGCGCCACTGCACTCCAGCCTGGGCGACAGAGCAAGTCTCCGTCTCAAAAAAAAAAAAAAAAAAAAGACTATACATTCATTCTTTTGCTTAAACGTATGAGTTAAAATCCTTGGCCAGGCATGGTGGTTCACACCTGTAATCCCAGAGCTTTGGGAGGCCAAGACTGGCAGATCGCTTGAGCTCAGGAATTCAAGACCAGCCTGGGCAACATGGAAAAACCCCATCTCTACAAAAGATAGAAAAATTAGCCGGGCATGGTGGCGTGTGTCTGTGGTCCCAGCTACTCAGGAGGCTGAGGTGGGAGGATCACATGAGCCCAGGAGGTTGAGGCTACAGTGAGCAGTGATTATGCCACTGCACTCCAGCCTGGGAGACAGAGTAAGACCTTGTTTCAAAAAAAAAAGAGAGAAAATTTAAAAAAGAAAACAACACCAAGGGCTGTAACTTTAAGGTCATTAAATGAATTAATCACTGCATTCAAAAACAATTACTTTCCGGCCCTAAGAGATATGAGGCCAATACCAGGAAGGGGGTTGATCTCCCAAACCAGAGGCAGACCCTAGACTCTAATACAGTTAAGGAAAGACCAGCAAGATGACAGTCCCTGATACAATAGAAGTTACTACATTTTATTTGTTATTTTTCTTTTGTTTTGTTTTTTTAGAGACTGGGGTCTTGCTTGATTGCCCAGGCTGGAGTGCAGTGGTGGGACAATAGTTCACTGCAGCCTGCAACTCCTGAGCTCAAGCAATCCTCCTGCCTCAGCCTCCTGAATAGCTGAGACTGCAAGGGTACACACCACCACATACACCAAAACAATTTTTTAAATTTTTGTGTAGAAATGAGGGTCTTGCTTTGTTGCCCAGGCTGGTCTCCAACTCCTGGCTTCAAGGGATCCTCCCACCTCAGCCTCCCAAATTGCTGGGATTACAGGTGTGAGCCACCACCACCAGTCAGAACTTTACTAATTTTAAAATTAAGAACTTAAAACTTGAGTAGCTAGAGCCCCAAGATTTTTCTTTGTCCCCAAATAAGTGCAGTTGCAGGCATAGAAAATCTGACATCTTTGCAAGAATCATCGTGGAGGTAGACTCTGTCCTGTGTCTCTGGCCTGGTTTCGGGGACCAGGAGGGCAGCCCCTTGCACTGCCAAGAAGCATGCCAAAGTTAATCATTGGCCCTGCTGAGTACATGGCCGATCAGGCTGTTTTTGTGTGCATGTTTTTCTATTTTACGTAAATCACCCTGAACACGTTTGCATTAACCTACTGGTGATGCACTTTTGATCAATACATTTTAGACAAACGTGGTTTTTGAGTCCAAAGATCAGGGCTGGGTTGACCTGAATACTGGATACAGGGCATATAAAACAGGGGCAAGGCACAGACTGATAGCAGAGCAATCACCACCAAGCCTGGAATAACTGCAAGGGCTCTGCTGACGTCTTCCTGAGGTGCCAAGGAAATGAGGATGGAGGAAGGAATGAATGTTCTCCATGACTTTGGGATCCAGTCAACACATTACCTCCAGGTGAATTACCAAGACTCCCAGGACTGGTTCATCTTGGTGTCCGTGATCGCAGACCTCAGGAATGCCTTCTATGTCCTCTTCCCCATCTGGTTCCATCTTCAGGAAGCTGTGGGCATTAAACTCCTCTGGGTAGCTGTGATTGGAGACTGGCTCAACCTCGTCTTTAAGTGGTAAGAACCATATAGAGAGGAGATCGGCAAGAAAAGAGGCTGGCATTGGCTCTGGAAATGTCTGTCCATCAGAAGTTGCTTTCCCCCAGGCTATTCAGGAAGCCACGGGCTACTCATGCTCCCAACCCCTCTCTCTGACTTTGGATCATCTACAAAAGGGGGAAGACAGAAAAAATCCTACCAGTGAGTTGAAAATACAGGAAAGCCTGTTTCATATGGGTTAAAGGGTAGGACAGTTGAATTTCGTGAAAAGTCTGAGTTATATAGGCTTTTAGCAAAGAGTTTTATTAGTATGAAGCAGAAGAGGTAACATAAAGAAAGATGTATGGGGCCAGGCATGGTGGCTCACACCTGTAATCCCAGCACGCTGGGAGGCCGAGGTGGGCGAATCACTCCCGGGCGAACTCAGGAGTTCAAGACCAGCCTGGGCAACATGGCAAAACTCCATCTCTACAAAAACATTACGAAAATTAGCTGGGCGTGTTGGCGCTGTAGTCCCAGCTACTCAGGAGGCTGAGGTGAGAGGCGGAGGAGGTTGCAGTGAGTCGAGATCATGCCACTGCACTCCAGCCTAGGCAACAGAGTAAGACCCTGTCTCAAAAAAAAAAAAAAAAAAAAAAGATAGATGATGTATGCTGTATGAAAAAAGGAAACACACAGATGATTCAACAGCCTGTTTTGTGGGGTAATGAAAAGTCACCCTGGGAACTGGGCTCCAGCCCTCTTTCTGCCACCCACCAACTACATGTCCTTGGCAAGTCATATCAATGATCTGAGTTTCTGTTTTATAATCTACAAATAAGCTATCTCTGGCAGCTTAATAATAATCGGGGTTAACATTTATTAAACAGTGTGTGCCAGTCCATGTGCTATGTGCTTTTCTGTGAGGTAGTTACTGCTATTGACAGAAATAGTAGATGGAGAGACCAAGGTGCTGAGTTTAATGATTAGGCCAACAAGGTTAGTACATGCCGAGCCAGGATGGAAGCCCAGGCAGGCAGGTTGGCTTCCGCGGCAATGCTCTTATGAACTATGTTACATCCAGTGCTGATAAACTGACTCTCTGGGGGGCAGGGGGAAAGCCCTGAGTTTAGCATTTGCCAGTTTCTATCACGTAAACATTCCCATTCTGGCCACTTTCTTTCTTTTGTTTGTTTGTTTGTTTGTTGGTTTGAGACAGAGTCTCGCACTGTCACCTGGCTGGAGTGCAATGGTGAGATCTCAGCTCACTGCAACCTCTGCCTCTCTGGTTCAAGTGATTCTCCTGCCTCAGCCTCCCAAGTAGCTGGGATTACAGGCGCCCGCCACCACGCCCGGCTAACTTTTTTGTATTTTTAGTAGAGACGGGGTTTCACTATGTTGACCAGGCTGGTCTTGAACTCCTGACCTCATGATCTGCCTGCCTTGGCCTCCCTAAGTGCTAGGATTACAGGCGTGAGCCACTACACCCAGCCGCATGGTTCTAAAGAATAAAAAGATGAAGTATTATTCCAAACATCTGATCTCCACTGAAGAACCATGCAATCTCTCTGGGTTGATAGAGGCCAGAGTTAGTAGCTCTCTCTGATTTCAGTGAGAAATCACTATTCCACCATCACAGGGGATAAAAGGCATCCTGACTGGCAGTTGACACCTATTTCCACAGTGAAAGATATATCTAGTACCTTTAAAGGGGAAGTGCTTTGTCTGAGATACTCTGTTTCAAACCAGAGAGGATACAGAACAAGCATCTGAAGCTATATACATCCTTACAGAGAGCAATTCTGATGGAAATGCAGGCCCTGTTTCCTGGGGGGGCTCGTCCTAGGGGCTGGAGTGCATTCTCTGATGTCAGAGGAAGTGCAGATTCCCTGAGGCCTGAAGAAAGAAGAGGGAACCCATGGTATATGCAAGTCCAAGTTTCAAACTGTAGTTCCATATGCATTCTTCCAGGACAAATACTTCTTGAGGTTAAAAAAAAAAAGTCACACAGCTGCCATTACATGGATTTCAGGATTTTTTTTTTTTTTTTTTGAGATGGAGTCTGTCTCTGTCACCCAGCCTGTAGTGCAGTGGCATAATCTCGGCTCACCGCAACCTCCGCCTCCCAGGTTCAAGCGATTCTCTTGCCTTAGCCTCCCGACTAGCTGGGATTACAGTCACGTGCCACCACATCTGGCTAATTCTTTATATTTTTTGGTAGAAACCGTGTTTCACCATGTTGGCCAGGCTGGTCTTAAACTCCTGACCTCATGTGATCCGCCTGCCTCGGCCTCCCAAAGTGCTGAGATTACAGGTATGAGCTACCGCACCTGCCTGGAGTTCAGAATCTTGGGGTTCATTATTTGTGTTTAAATAGATCATATAGTCAGGCACGGGGGGGCAACATGGTGAAACCCCGTCTCTACTAAAAATACAAAAACTAGCTGGATGTGGTGGCACACACCTGTAGTCCTAGCTATTCAGGAGGCTGAGGTGGGAGGAGCCCAGGAGGTAGAGGTTGCAGTGAGCCGAGATTGCACCACTGCACTCCAGGCTGGATTACTGAACCAGATCCTGTCTCAAAAAAAAAAATTAAAAAAAAAAAGATAATACATTCAAACAGTTCAAAATGCAAAAGTTACATACATAAGGATGTGTCATGAACAATCTCCCTCTCACACTCCTCTCCAGCCACCCAGTTCTCCCTTCTAGAGGCAACATGTGAAATCCTTCTCAAGCTACACTCTTCTTGAAGGTGTAGGCTTTGGGCAAAAGCATTCCCTTCAGTAACCCCAGAAACTTGTTCCGTTTTTCCATAGGATTCTCTTTGGACAGCGTCCTTACTGGTGGGTTTTGGACACCGACTACTACAGCAACACTTCCGTGCCCCTGATAAAGCAGTTCCCTGTCACCTGTGAGACTGGACCAGGTAAGTGTACCAGCCCCTGCAGAGACAGAAGCTGGGTGGACCTCGTTCATCTGTTATGGATGAAACTGACCTTGAGGGGACTTGAGGAGGAGAGCCATTCCTTTGTACTTTTGTCATGCTCTTCGATTGGCACAAATTAATTCACTTCTGCAATGCTTTCCTGAATAGCACAGTAGTATTGGAAATCTGCCTGTTACAGAACCTGGATGGAGTCCAGAGAGGCACGGGCACCCATGGGCAAAGGGCTCGTGAGAGTCACCGCCCTGCAGCACTGTGTCCTGAGAAAGGAGGGGGCAGAAGCCTGAGCTCCTGGGGGTCCTTCCCAATGGCCTGGCCCACTGGATGCACCCTCCTGAGGACCGTCCAATCCCTCGCTGTGCCTACGTCTTATTAGTTATAGCCAGATGGGTACTGTCTTTTTTTTTTTGAGATGGAGTCTTTCTCTGTCCCCCAGGCTGGAGTGCAGTGGCGCGATCTCGGCTCACCGCAACCTCCACCTCCTAGGTTCACGTCATTCTCCTGCCTCAGCCTCCCGAGTAGCTGGGACTACAGGCGCCCGCCAACACGCCCGGCTAATTTTTTGTATTTTTAGTAGAGACAGGGTTTCACCGTGTTAGCCAGGATGGTCTGGATCTCCTGACCTCGTGATCCGCCCGCCTCGGCCTCCCAAAGTGCTGGGATTACAGGCGTGTGCCACCGCGCCCGGCCCAGATGGGTACTGTCAAAACAAATGAGAGATTTCATTTTCAGCATCTAATAGGAAGCCCCCTCCCTCACCCTAAGTCTCAGCTGCCCTCTAAGACTAGTACCCTCTAAGGTACTAGCATCCCTTCCTCAGAGACCCTTTCCCTGACCCCAAAACTAGGGAAGGTCCCTTAGTTATTCGCTCTCACAGACCACTCATTCACCTCAGAGCCTATTCACTCATTCAGCTGTTCTTACCAAGCACCTACTGGGAGCTATACGCTGTTCTATGTGCTAGGGATACCTCTGTCAGTGAACAACACAGACACAAAGATCCCTGCCCTTGTAGAGCTGAAATCTGAATAGAGGAGGTGAAATATACAAAAATTATAATCAATAAGTAAACTAGGCCAGTCATGGTGGCTCATGCCTGTAATCCCAGCACTTTGGGAGGCCAAGGTGGGTAGATCACCTGAGGTCGGGAGTTCAAGACCAGGCTGGCCAACATTGCGAAATCCCGTCTCTACTAAAAATGCAAAAATTGTTCAGGCTTGATGGCACACGCCTGTAGTCTTAGCTACCTGGGAGGCTGAGGCAGGAGAATCACTTGAACCTCAGAGGCAGAGGTTGCAGTGAACCGAGATCGAGCCACTGCACTCCAGCCTGAGTGACAGAACGAGACTCTGTCTCAAAAAAAAAAAAAAGTAAACTATTAATATGTAGGATAGGCCAGGCACGGTGGCTCACACCTATAATCCCACCACTTTGGGAGGCTGAGGCAGGTAGATCACCTGAGGTGAGGAGTTCAAGACCAGCCTGGCCAACATGGCAAAACCCTGTCTCTACTAAAAACACAAAAATTAGCTAGGTGTCCTGGTGCATGCCTGTAATCTGAGCTACTCAGGAGGCTAAGGCAGGAGAATCACTTGAACCTGGGAGGCGGTGAGCCGAGATCGCACCGTTACACTCCAGCCTGGGCGACAAAATAAGACACCATCTGAAAAAAAAAAAAAAAAAATACATATATATATATATACACACACACACACATATATAATATTAGAAAATGATTGTTTATAGGCAAAAAAAAAAAAAAACAAAAAAACAAAAAAAACAAGAAGAAAGAGAAGGAAAGAAAGACCAAACATCTTTGGTAGAAATATGTTTGCTTTCATCATAACAGCTTGTTATCAAGGATGAATTTCTCCCTGAAATTAATGGAGGCACAGACTGGAAAGTTGAAAGGGGCTTTAAGAGGTTATTTGATTTAGTCCTCTGTCCTTACAGAAGCAAATTATTATCTCTGCTCCTTAGGTAGAGTAGCTAAGGTTCAGAAAGTAGGCCAAGTGTGGTGGTTCACGCCTGTAATCTTAGCACTTTGGGAGGCTGAGGCAGGTGGATCACCTGAAGTCAGGAGTTCGAGACCAGCCTGGCCAACATGGTGAAACCTCGTCACTAATAAAAAAGATACAAAAATTTAGCCGGGCATGGTGGCGGGCACCTGTAATCCCAGCTACCCAGGAGGCTGCGGCAGGAGAATCACTTCAACCCGGTAGGCAGAGGTTACAGTGAGCTGAAATCGCGCCACTGCACTCCAGCCTTGGCGACAGAAAAAGATTCTGTCTCAAAAAAAAAACAACAAAAAAAGAAAGTTTAAATGAATTACCCAAGGTATATAATTAGTTAGTGTTAGAGGGAAGAAGAAGGGAGGGAGGAAGGAAGGGAGAAAGAAAGGGAAGGAGGAAGGGAGGCAAGAAAGTCTTTATTTATCTGAGGGGTTCCCTGGAGAGCAGGCTGAAATGGAGATTCACGTGCAGGAGTTTAGATACTCTGGGGAGCTATACTTGTAGAAGGGAAGGAACAGGAACAGGGCAGAAGGAGAGGTCCGGTTGTGATTCTGCCTCACCCAACCCCACAGCGAGCTCTGAACCTGGGGATGGCTCCTCAGACTTGGCCCAAGTTAGGACAAGGGAATCAGACCCCGGGGAGAGCGTAACCTTGATCAAGGTGACTCTCTTTAGCCCAGGGCAATGCCCGGAGAAGGCTGAGAGCAGAGAGCCATCTACCATCACACTCTCAACAGCTGTGAAATAAGTCCTGCAGATTAGGAGGGAGTTCTGGGCGGCACATCTCAGGACCCTCTGTCTCTCAGGGTAGAGGAATTAAGAATAGGATGGGAACCAGACTGGGCATGGTGGCTCACACCTATAATCCCAACACTTTGGGAGGCCAAGGGTGGGAGGATTGCTTGAGCCCAAGAGTTCAAAACCAGCCTGGGCAAAAACAAACAAACAAACAAACAAACAAAACACATTTAAAAAATTTGCTGGGTGTGGTGGTGTGCACCTGTGGTCCCAGCTACTCAGGGGGCTGAGGCGGGAGGATTGCTTGAGTCCAGGAGGTCGAGGCTGCAGTGAGCTATGATCATGGCACTGCACTGCAGCCTAGGAGACAGAGCAAGACCCTGTCTCTAAAACAAACAAACAAACAAAAAAACGGAACCGGTTGCAGGCAGGGTTAAGTAGCGTGGTCAGAGTAGGACTCACCGAGAATATGAGATCTGAGTCAAGTCTTCAAGGATGTGAGGGAGTAAGTTTCTGGCAGAAGAGCTTTGAAGGGCTGTCTGGCCAGACAAGATTGCAATGCAAAAGCCCTGAGGTGGGAATGTGTTTGGTGTGTTTAAAGGAAAGCAATGAGGCCAGTGTGGCCAGAACAGAGTGTGCAAGGAGAGGAGGAACAGAAGATGTGGAGGGCAGATCAGTTTGTAATTGTACGCCCAGTATGCTGATTCTTTGTGTAATCTCCAGACTGTATTCAACTGCAAGAGCAGGGCCCTCTTCTGGCTTTGCCCACCATTGTATTCCCAGAGGCTTGCACAATGCTTGGTGCATAGGAGATAGAAATGTGTTAAATAAATGAGTTATGGATAACGAATGGATGGTAAGATGGGTGGATGGATGGGGGGTGAACGGATGGATGGGGGGTGAATGGATGGATGAATGGGTAGATGGGTGGATAGGGGGATGGCTGGGTGGCTGGGTAGATGATGCGCTGTCTCCCAGATGAGGACCTTTTCCCCTTTACTCCATTCTCTTTCCTGCCCTTTAGGGAGCCCCTCTGGCCATGCCATGGGTACAGCAGGTGTATACTACGTGATGGTCACGTCTACTCTTTCCATCTTTCGGGGCAAGAAAAAGCCGACCTACAGATTTCGGTAAGAACTCACCACTGGGGTGTAGGTGGTGGAGGGCAGGAGGCGGCTCTCTCTGTAGCTGACACACCACGTGTTCTTCCTCACATTCCCCTAGCCCACTCCCACACCTGGGCAGGCACTGATTAAGAGTTGTGGCCATTTGGATAGGGGTAAACCTCGGAGTCAGAGAATGTTTGGGCTGAAAGGGATCCAGTAGTGCAATCCCTTGTTTTACACATAAGGAAACAAGGCCCAACACCATGAAGGGACTTATAAAGATCAGGTAGTGAAGCAGCAGCAGGGCTTAAATAAAAATCCATGTCTGTAGCAACCATAGAGTCGCCCATCCAGGTTAAAATAAGCAGAGAAACAGAAGACATTCCTACTACAGAGAATTCTGGGTGTGCAGCCACAGTGCAAATCCTTTTTATTTTTATTTTTGAAACGGAGTCTTGCTCTGTCATCCAGGCTGAAGTGCAGTGGCGCTATCATGTCTCGCTGCAACCTCTGCCTCCCAGGCTCAAGCGATCCTCCCACCTCAGCCATCTGAGTAGCTGGGACCACAGGTCACTCACCACACCCAGCTAATTTCTCGTCTCTTTTTGTAGAGACAGGGTTCTGCTATGTTGCCCAGGCTCAGGCTGTTCTTGATCTCAAGCAATCGGCTTGCCTCAGCCTCCTAAAATACTGGGATTATAGGCGTAAGCCACCGTGCCAGCCCATGCAAATCCTTAATTATCAAACAGATAAAATAGGGAAGTTAAAATTCATATACACAAGGGTTAACCACTTGCCACAGGCATTTTTTTTTTTTTTTTTTGAGATGGAGTCTCACTCTGTTGCCCAGGCTGGAGTGCAGTGGCGCAATCTCACCTCACTGCAACCTCTACCTCGTAGGTTCAAGCTATTCTTCTGTTTCAGCCTACCAAGTAGCTGGGACTACAGGCACGTGCCACCACACCCGGCTAATTTTTGTATTTTTAGTAGAGATGGGGTTTCATCATATTGGCCAGGCTGGTCTTGAACTCCTGACCTAGTGATCCACCCGCCTCAGCCTCCCAAAGTGCTGGGATTACAGGCGTGAGCCACTGTGCCTGGCCTTTTATTTTTTCTTTTCTTTTTTTTTTTTTTTTTGAGACGGAGTTTCGCTCTTGTTGCCCAGGCTAGAGTGCAGTGGCGCAATCTCAGCTCACTGCAACCTCCACCTCCTGGGTTCAAGCAATTCTCCTGCCTCAGCCTCTCAAATAGCTGGGATTACAGGTGTGAGCCACCCCACCTGGCTAATTTTGTATTTTTTTTTTTTTTAGTAGAGATGGGGTTTCACCTGTTGATCAGGCTGGTCTCAAACTCCTGACCTCAAGTGATCTACCCACCTCGGCCTCCCAAAGTGCTGGGGTTACAAGTGTGAGCCACCGTGCCCAGTCAATTTTGATTTTTTTTAAAGAGACAGGGGTCTTGCTATGTTGCCCAGACTGATCTTGAACTCCTGGCCTCAAGTGATCCTCTCACCTTGGCCTCCCAAAGTATTGGGATTACAGGTCTGAGCCACTGCACCCAGCCCCCAACAGGCATCTTTGGGCTTTTGAGTACCGGCTTTAATTTACAAAAATTCCACTGCGAGCACCTGAGTTTGCCAGGCTCTAACATTTCTGCAGGGGCTGTTTTCTTTGCTGAAGGATCTGCACCTGTGTTCTGTTATGGTTGCCTCTTCCGTTGCAGCTGCTTGAATGTCATTTTGTGGTTGGGATTCTGGGCTGTGCAGCTGAATGTCTGTCTGTCACGAATCTACCTTGCTGCTCATTTTCCTCATCAAGTTGTTGCCGGAGTCCTGTCAGGTATGGGCTGATCTGACTCCCTTCTTCTTCCCCCCAACCCCATTCCATTTCTCCCCCTAATCAGGACAAAATCCCAGCATTCCAGCCACATCCTGTGTGTAATCAGTACTGTTAGCATTTCTGTGGGTTGAAAGTCAAGAATGAGCAATCTGAAATGATTAATTTCTATAGGAGTGCCCAGATCTATAGAATGAATTGTGTAGAAGTCACCATCCATCAAATTAACTCACCAAATTGAATTAACTTGAAATCTCAGAGCTTTTTACAATCTTTATTTCTTACTGATCTTCAACAGGCCCTAATTTACTTTTCAGGGAATCTGCCAAATTTAACAAATTAACACGATGTCCTAGGAAAGCTCTTCATTTAAATACATTCATTTGCAAACCTAATAGATAACTGCAGTTGATCTCTTTTATAGATTCAGGGTTTTGAATATGTGTTTTCTTAGATCCACTTAACAAGGGTAAGACAAGATTTAGGTTAAGCATAAGAAAGATTTTGTGGGAGGCACTGGAATATAAGACCTTAACAAAACTGTGGAATTTCTCCCCTGGAGATTTGTAAGAACAGAACATAGCAGCATTCAAAGAAGAATGCTGAGAACAAGGGAGATAATGGTTTCATGGTAATCACAAAAGTAACACAGCATTTAGTACTGGGTTCCATGTTTGAGGAAGAACCCGGAAGCCATATCACATGAAAAACCTGGGAATGCTTAGGTTAGAGAGAATAACTGTGTTCAAATGTGTGACAGAGGGACTAGATTGATCACTTACTAACTCCTGCAGAAAGAACTGAGAAAAACAGACAGTATTAGAGGGGGAGCAGTTTCACACAGACAAGGAAGAACTATTCAGCAATCGATTCCATTCGAAGATAAAATGGACTGTTCTAGTGGGGGTGAGCGCCCTACCTCTGAGGGTAGGAGGACCTCCTGGTAGGAAATTTGCATACGGTGGGAGATTGTACGTGGTATGACACCTCCATCTGAAAGAGCCTATGTTGAGGGCATGCTGGAGTCACACATGGGAATAAGCCGGGCGACCCTCCAATCTGCCATCTGTGATTTAATTCCACAGTCACAGAACGGATGGCATGTCACGCACTGCTCCAAACCCACCTCTAGCAAAGGTCCCAAATCCTTCCTATCTCTCACAGTCATTCTTTCTTCCACTCAGGCATTGCTGTTGCAGAAACTTTCAGCCACATCCACAGCATCTATAATGCCAGCCTCAAGAAATATTTTCTCATTACCTTCTTCCTGTTCAGCTTCGCCATCGGATTTTATCTGCTGCTCAAGGGACTGGGTGTAGACCTCCTGTGGACTCTGGAGAAAGCCCAGAGGTGGTGCGAGCGGCCAGAATGGGTCCACATTGACACCACACCCTTTGCCAGCCTCCTCAAGAACGTGGGCACCCTCTTTGGCCTGGGGCTGGCTCTCAACTCCAGCATGTACAGGGAGAGCTGCAAGGGGAAACTCAGCAAGTGGCTCCCATTCCGCCTCAGCTCTATTGTAGCCTCCCTCATCCTCCTGCACCTCTTTGACACCTTGAAACCCCCGTCCCAAGTCGAGCTGGTCTTCTACGTCTTGTCCTTCTGCAAGAGCGCGGTAGTGCCCCTGGCATCTGTCAGCATCATCCCCTACTGCCTCGCCCAGGTCCTGGGCCAGCCGCACAAGAAATCGTTGTAAGAGATGTGGAGTCTTCAGTATTTAAAGTCAACAACCATGCCAGGGATCGAGGAGGACTAGTATTTGAAGCAATGGGCACTAGTATTTGGAGCAAGTGACATGCCATCCATTCTGCCATTGTGAAATTAAATCACAGATAGCAGATTGGAGGGTCGCCTGGCTTATTCCCATGTGTGACTCCAGCCTGCCCTCAGCATAGACTCTTTCAGATGGAGGTGCCATATCACGTACACCCTCCCACCATATGCAAGTTTCCCACCGGGAGGTCCTCCTCTCTCTACTTGAATACTCTCACAAGTAGGGAGCTCACTCCCACTGGAACAGCCCATTTTATCTTTGAATGGTCTTCTGCCAGCCCATTTTGAGGCCAGAGGTGCTGTCAGCTCAGGTGGTCCTCTTTTACCATCCTAATCATATTGGGTGATGTTTTTGAAAAGCTACTGAAGCTATTGAGAAAGACCTGAGCTAGAAGTTGGGTTGTTCTGGATTTTGCCCTGAAGACTTACTTGTTCTTCTGTCAGATATACAAAAGCAAGACTTCCAGGTAGGGTCAGCTCACAAGCCCAGGCTGGAGATCCTAACTGAGAATTTTCTACCTGTGTTCATCCTTACCAAGAAAAGGAGAAAGGAGCTCTGAATCTGATAGGAAAAGAAGGCTGCGTAAGGAGGAGTTTTTAGTGTGTGGCGTATCATGCAAGTGCTATGCCAAGCCATGTCTAAATGACTTTAATTATATAATAATGCACTCTCAGTAATGGGGGACCAGCTTAAGTATAATTTATAGGTGGTTAGTGGGGTAATTCTGCTTCTAGTATTTTTTTACTGTGCATACATGGTCATTGTATTTCCTTGGATTTCTGAATGGCTGCAGTGACCCAGATATTGCACTAGGTCAAACATTCAGGTATAGCTGACATCTCCTCTATCACATTACATCATCCTCCTTATAAGCCCAGCTCTGCTTTTTCCAGATTTTTCCACTGGCTCCACATCCACCCCACTGGATCTTCAGATGGCTAGACGGCGACTCTGGTGGTGCTTTTGTATGTTTCAATTAGGCTCTGAAATCTTGGGCAAAATGACAAGGGGAGGGCCAGGATTCCTCTGTCAGGTCACTCCAGTGTTACTTTTAATTCCCAGAGGGTAAATATGACTCCTTTCTCTATCCCAAGCCAACCAAGAGCACATTCTCAAAGGAAAAGTCAACACCTTCTCTCTCTCTTTTTTTTTTTTTTTTGAGACAGGGTCTCACTATGTTGCCCAGGCTGCTCTTGAATTCCTGGGCTCAAGTGATAGCCTCCCACCATACCGCAGCCTCCTGTGTAGCTGGGACTACAGGTGCAAGCCACTATGTCCAGCTAGCCAACTCCTCCTTGCTTGTTTTTTTTCTCTTTTCTTTTTTTAAGATGGCACACCTATCACCCAGGCTGGAGCGCAGTGGCAGAATCTTGGCTCACTGCAACCTCTTCCTCCTGGTTCAAGCGATTCTCATGTCTCAGCCTTCTCAGGAGCTAGGACTACCAGCGTGCACCACCATGCCAGGCTAATTTTTATATTTTTAGAAGAGATGGAATTTCATCATGTTGGCCAGGCTGGTCTCAAACTCCTGACCTCAAGTGATCCACCTGCCTCGGCCTCCCAAGGTGCTAGGATTACAGGCATCAGCCACCGTGCCAGGCCCTCCTTGCCTGTTTTTCAATCTCAGCTGATACGCAGAGTATTTCTGCGCCGCCCCCCCCCACACACACACACACAAAAGCTGAAGCCTATTTATTTGAAAGTCCTTGTTTTTGCTACTAATTATATAGTATACCATACATTATCATTCAAAACAACCATCCTGCTCATAACATCTTTGAAAAGAAAAATATATATGTGCAGTATTTTATTAAAGCAACATTTTATTTAAGAATGAAGTCTTGTTAATTACTATATTTTAGATGCAATGTGATCTGAAGTTTCTAATTCTGGCCCAACTAAATTTCTAGCTCTGTTTCCCTAAACAAATAATTTGGTTTCTCTGTGCCTGCATTGTCCCGTTGGAGAAGAAAAGTGCTCTATCTTGAGTTGACCAAGAGCCCCATTAGGGATAGGAAGACTTAAAAGCATCCACAAGGGCACAGGCAGAGTTGAGCACATAAACGGAGGCCCAGAATCAGCATAGAAACAGAAAGATTCAGAGTTGGCCAAGAATGAACATTGGCTACCAGACCACAAGTCAGCATGAGTTGCTCTATGGCATCAAACTGCAACTTGAGAGTAGACGGGCAGGGTCACTATCAAATTAAGCAATCAGGGCACACAAGTTGCAGTAACACAACAAGACTAGGCAGCTCTGGAATCCAGTAACTCAGTGTCAGCAAGATTTGGGGTTATAGTTCAAGAAAGTCTAAACAGAGCCAGTCACAGCACTAAGGAATGTTCAAGGGAGCTATTGCAGGTTTCTCTGCTAAGAGATTTATTTCATCCTGGGTGCAGGGTTTGACCTCCAAAGGCCTCAAATCATCACCGTATCCCTGGATTTCCTCAGAGTGAGATCCGCTATTTCACACCAGATCTCTGGAGTCTGTATATTCAGGGAAGATTGCATTCTCCTACTGGATGTGAGCTCTCAAAGGGCGTTGTGGGAACTAGGCCCCTAACAGAATCAAATGGTCTCATCCAGGGAGAAAGAAAATAGTCTTTTTTTTGTTTTTTAATAGAGATGGGGGTCTCACTATGTTGCCCAGGCTGGTCTTGAACTCCAGAGTTCAAGTGATCCTCCTGCCTCAGCCTCCCAAAGTGCTGGGATTACAGTGTGAGCCACTGCGCTTGGCCAGAAATGTTTTTTTTTTTTTTGAGACGGAGTCTGGCTGTTGCCCAGGCTGGAGTGCAGTGGCGCGATCTCGGCTCACTGCAGGCTCCGCCCCCCGGGGTTCACGCCATTCTCCTGCCTCAGCCTCCCGAGTAGCTGGGACTACAGGCGCCCGCCACCTCGCCCAGCTAATTTTTTGTATTTTTAGTAGAGACGGAGTTTCACCATGTTAGCCAGGATGGTCTCGATCTCCTGACCTCGTGATCCGCCCGCCTCGGCCTCCCAAAGTGCTGAGATTACAGACGTGAGCCACCGCGCCCGGCCTCAGAAATGGTTTTGATCTGTCTGAACTGGACCCTACTGCTTAGGCATAGCCCCATCCTTGATAATCTATTTGCTCCCAAGGACCAAGTCCAAGATCCTTACAAGAAAGGTCTGCCAGAAAGTAAATACTGCCCCCACTCCCTGAAGTTTATGAGGTTGATAAGGAAACATAACAGATAAAGTTTATTGAGTGCTAACTTTATGCCAGATTCTGTTCCATGTACTTTATTTATACAATTAACTCACTTAGTTCTCCCAACATCTCTATGAGTTGGCTACTGTCATTTATCCTTATATTACAAATAGGTCCGGAGGGGTTAGTCATCTTGTCCAGCGTGGTGGAACCAGGTTAAGGATCAGGCAGTCTGGGCTGGGCATGGTGGCTCACATCTGTAATCCCAGCACTTTGGGAGGCTGAGGTGGCAGATCGCCTGAGCTCAGGATTTCGAGACCAGCCTGGGCAACATGGTGAGACCCCGTCTATGCCAAAAATACAAAACATTAGCCAAGCGTGGTGGTGCATGCCTGTGGTCCCAACTACTTAGGTGGCTGAGGTAGGAGGATCCCTTGAGCTCAGGAGGCAAAGGTTGCAGTGAGCCAAGATTATGCCACTGCACTCCAGCCTGGGTGACAGAGTGAGACTCTGTCTCAGAAAAAAAAAAAAAAAAGAAGCAGGCAGTCTGGGCTGGGTGCTGTGGCTCACGCCTGTAATCCCAGATACAAAATAATCATTTTGTAATATAGCCAGCTTATTAGACAGAACATTTTGATCACTCATCTGTTCCCCAAGTTATAGATTTATGTCCACTTTAGAAATGGCTTGTGAGGCAAGTTTAAGCGACTGATGACAGTTTTAAAGCAAGGTCCATGTCATGGCATAATTTGGTAGAATGTTCTAGTAGTGTATCAGTTTTCAGGTGGTAGGCCTGAGGAGGATACACACACACACACACACACACACACACACACGCAATGCAATTGTATTATTGCCCAAAGAAAATAGACCCATTAAGGAAGTCCAACTTCCGCTGCGTGGACCAGTGCTGTCACATCACACATAGACCAAAGGCTTAGGTTTTTGTGGTTTTGGTTATTTATTTTATCATTTTATTTTATTTTATTTTATTTTATTTTATTTTATTTTATTTTATTTTATTATTTGAGATGGAGTCTCACTCTGTCACCCAGGCTGGGGTGCAATGGCGCAATCTCAGCTCATCGCAACCTCCTACCCCTGGGGCTCAAACGATCCTCCAGCCTCAGGCTCCCAAATAGCTGGGACTACAGATGCATACCACCATGCCTGGCTAATTTTTTTATTTTTTGTAGAGACAGGGTCTCAAGCATCCTCCCGCCTTAGCCTCCCAAAGTTCTGGGATAACAGGCATGAGCCGCTGGACCCAGCCATGTTTTTGATTTTTAACAAAATTGTAACACCTTTAGAAACATGTATGACAAGGCCGGGCATGGTGGCTCATGCCTGTAATCCCAGCACTTTGGGAAGCCAAGGCAGGCAGATCACCTGAGGTCAGGAGTTCGACCTGACCAACATGGTGAAACCCCGTCTCCACTAAAAATACAAAAAAATTAGCCTGGCGTGGTGGCACATGCATGTAATCCCAGCTACTTGAGAGGCTGAGACAGGAGAATTGCTTGAACCTGGGAGGCAGAGGTTGCAGTGAGCCCAGATCACACCATTGCACTCCAACCTGGGCAACAAAAGTGAAACTCCATCTCAAAAAAAAAAAAAAATTGTATGACAGCTTGAGATACAATTCACAATACCATACAATTCACTCATTTAAAGTGTACAATTCAGTGGTTTTCATTCCACTCCAACCCACTCAAGCCTAGGCAACCACTAATCTACTTTCTGTCTCATAGATTTGCCTATTTGGGGCATTTCATATAAATAGATTCCTATAATATGTGGCCTTTTGTGTCTGGCCTCTTTCACTTAGCATGATGTTTTCAAGGTTTATCTGTGTTGTAACATGTATTGGTACTTCATTTCTTTTTATGGACAAGTAATATTCCATTGTATGAATATATAACATTGTATGAATATACCACATTTTATTTATCTGTTTATCAGGCCAGGCATGGTGGCTCACATCTGTAATCCCAGCACTTTGGGAGGCTGAGGCAGGAGGATTACTTGAGCCTAGGAGTTCAAAACCAGCCTGGGCAACACAGGGAGACCTCGTGTCTACAAATAATAAAAGATTAGCTGGGCATGGTGGCACATGCCTGTAGTCTCAGCTACTCAGGAGGCTGAGGTGGGAAGGATGGCTTGAGCTTGGGAGATGGAGGCTGCAGTAAGCCACTGCACTCCAGCCTGGGCAACAGAACAAAAGCCAGTCTCCAAATAATGAATGAATGAATGAATGTATGAATGATAAATAAATATTTGTTAATCAGTTGTTGGATAACTGGCTTATTTCCACTTTTTGGCTATTACGAATAACAGCGCTATGAACATTTGTGTGCAAGTCATTGTGTGGTTGCATAGTTTCATTTCTCTTGGGTACATTCCTAGGAGTGGAATTGCTGGGAGATGTGGGAACTCTATATTTAACCCTTTAAGGAACTGCCAGACTGTTTTCCTGAAAGCTTAGTTAGGAAAGTTTTACAGTATTTTTGGTTTTGTCCTTTTCCTAGGATCATACCCTTCATAACTTTATCTACTTCTATGCTTTGGAAAGGTTTTAAAGGAAGACTGATTAGGTGGTCAGATTTTTCTTTTTCTTTTTCTTTTTTTTTTTTTTTTTTTTGAGACAGAGTCTCTGTTGCCCAGGCTGGAGTGTGGTGGCACCATTACTGCTTATGCAGCCTTGACCTCCCAGGCTCAAGTGATCCTCCTGCCTCAGCCTCCCATGTAGCTGGGACCACAGGTACGCACCACCACACCTGGCTTTTTTTTTTTTTTTGTAGAGACAAGATCTCACTATATTGCCCAGGCTGGTCTCCAACTCCTGGGCTCAAGTGATCCTCTTTCCTTAGCGTCCCAAAGTGCAGGGATTACATGTGAGCCACTCACCTGACCAGGTGGTCAGATTTTACGTAAGGAACTCTCAGTGCACTCCTCCACTTGCGTTGCCAATTTCTTTGTTATTCCAACAGGCGTTGTTATTCCAACAGGCGTTCCGGGAACATTTCATTGGAAGACATGTCTGCATATCTGAAATTCCAGCCCTAATTAATTGACTCATTGTTTGCAACCTGTCAAAATTTGCTGACTTGTTTTCGGAAAACCATGACTTTAGCTGCTGAATTATTAATATTCATTGACTTCACTCTGCAGTAACTGCTGAACTAGGCTGTAAGGCATGTTTGTGTGAATAAGATAGGACGATACCATTTGTATGCAAACGTTTTTCAAGTGTCTTCTTGATAATAGGAAACACTCTGGCTAAATAGCCTTCTGGTTATATGGTTAAGGAAATAATTGACTAGAAGTGGCATGAAGAAGCAGACAACAAAAGTCACTTCCATCAGGGAACCAAGACCTTCATTAATCCAGAGGGAAAACTAGTGATTTTTCTAGTCCAGTGATGGGCAATTCGAAGCTCAAAGTCTAATTTCAGGGAGAAAGATTAAAAAGCTGCATCCAGCCGGGTGTGGTGGCTGTAATCCCAGCACTTTGGGAGGTCGAGGTAGGTGGATCACCTGAGGCCAGGAGTTCGAGACCAGCGTAGCCAACATGGTGAAACCCCGTCTCTACTAAAAATACAAAAATTAGCCAGGTGTGGTGGCTCATGCCTGTAGTCCCAGCTACTCAGGAGGATGAGGCAGGAGAATCGATTGAACCTGGGAGGTTACTGTGAGCTGAGATCGTGCCACTGCACTCCAGCCTGGGCAACAGAGTGAGGCTCTGTCTCAAAAACAAATAAACAAACAAACAAATAAAATACAAAGCTGCATCTGGACTGGGCATAGTGTCTCATACCTGTAATCCCAGGACTTTGGGAGGCCCAGGTAGGATTGCTTGAGGCCAGGGGTTCAAGACTAGCCTGTGCAACATGGCAAGACCCTACCTCTACAAAAACAATTTTTTTAATAAAAATTAGGCCGGGTGCAGTGGCTCATGCCTGTAATTCCAGCACTTTTGGGAGGTCGAGGGAGGCGGATCACTTGAGATCAGGAGTTCGAGACCATCCTGGCCAATATGGTGAAACCCCGTCTCTACTAAAAATACAAAAATTAACTGGGCATTGTGGCACAAGCCTGTAGTCCTAACTACTCGGGAGGCTGAGGCAGAAGAATCGCTTGAACTTGAGATGCGGAGGTTGCAGTGAGCCGAGATCTTGCCACTGCACTCCCACCTGGTGACAGAGTGAGACTCTGTCTCAAAAAAAAAAAAAAGAAAAATGAGCCGGGCATTATGGTGTGCTCCTGTAGTCCCAGCTACTCAGGAGGCAAGGTGGGAAAATTGGTTGAGCCTGGGAGGGTGAAGCTGCAGTGAGCCATGATTGTGCCACTGTACTCCAGCCTGGGTGACAGAGCAAGACCCTGCCTCTAAAAAAAAAAAAAACACATAAAAATAAAGCTGCATCTGGGCTGCTCTTCTCAATAAAAGAAAGAAGTCTATAAATATTTTTTGTTTGTCCTGAGTTGGCCTTTATTTCAAAAAAGAAAGTTGCTCACTATAAATTCTACTCAAAAACATTTTTCATTTCATGAATGTAGAAATGAAGGCCAAGAGAGGTGAAATGGTGCATCTAAGTCATGTAACTAACATGTTCACAGGTCTCTTGATTCTCAGCAAAGAGCAGTCTCCTCTCTGCCAATCTCCTGCGTATATTTGGGCTGCTGTGTCAACGTGCAGCTGTTGAAACAGAAGTAAAAGCATATGTAAACAGTACAGTCAGATTATTTGAGCCAGACTGAGGGCTTATTAACCAAATTAAAGGCAAAGCTAGAATAATTGTGTTTGAAGTGGCCTTCTCCTACTTATGTTATGGGTTTCTTTCTTCTTTTACTTTCGTAAGTCTCCCCAGGACACAGGGTAATAACTAACTACAACCAGGAACAGCTGGGTGTGTTTATGGGGTTTGGGGTTTTTTTTAGCAAGAAGCTAGTTTTCCAGCCAGCACATTTTCAATACTTTCCTTTCTGCCACCTCCTCACTTTCTTCTTCTGCTCTTCTCATTCCATAGTTCCTGCCCTCAGAACAGTCCAACTCAGCTTCAACACTGGAATGGTCTCATTCTGCTCCATCACAGAACTGGGGATTCTAATCCTTTATTATTCTGTGCTCCTTCCTCTCTCTCCAGAGGCAAAAAGAATGAAAACTGGGGCCAGGCGCAGTGCCTCACACCTGTAATCTCAACACTTTGGGAGGCCGAGGCAGGTGGATCACTTGAGGTCAGGAGTTTGAAACCAGCCTGGCCAACATGGCAAAACCCCGTCTCTACTGAAAATACAAAAATTAGCCGGACGTGGTAGCACATGCCTGTAATCCCAGCTACTCGAGAGGCTGAGGCAGGAGAATCATTTGAACCTGGGAGGCGCAGGTTGCAGTGAGCTGAGATTGCACCACTGCACTCCAGCCTGGGTGGCAAAAAAAAAAAAAAAGAAATTTGTGGAAAAAAGAAAGAGTGAAAATCAAATTTCATTCTCTCCATTGTGAACTGTTTTGGGATTCTTGACAGAGGCATGCCACCTTTGAGGGCATGAATGTCATCTTTTCGACTCCATCTTTCATTCTAATCTCCTTCTACCCCGGCTGATTGGCAATGCTGCCACTGATCCCTGCTTGATCCACCCTGGCCATTAACTCAAATGAGCCTTTTGAGAGATGTAATTTGGCCTAATTGATTTAATAAGCTGGGTGGCATCAGTCAGTTTCTCTTTACTTAGATCTTTAAACTGCCAAGGTCTTTCCTGCCAGTCCATTTGTTCCCTACACAGTGACTGCAATGGAATGACAGGGGCGTCATCTCTCCTTACAGACTGTTGTGAAACCACTATGGACACTCCTGCACCAAAGCCTCCAAAGGGCTCTTCAGTGCAGGAGCCTTAGGTGAGGCCCTGACTTCTGATGGGTATTAGCGTCGATCGGGGAGAAGCTGACACAGCACCCTTGGTCTTTTTTTTTTTTTTTTTGGAGACGGAGTCTCGCTCTGTCACCCAGGCTGGAGGGCAGTGGCGCAGTCTCGGCTCACTGCAAGCTCCGCCTCCCGGGTTCACGCCATTCTCCTGTCTCAGCCTCTCCGAGTAGCTGGGACTACAGGCGCCCGCCACCACGCCCGGCTAATTTTTTGTATTTTTAGTAGAAACGGGGTTTCACCGTGGTCTCGATCTCCTGACCTTGTGATCCGCCCGCCTCAGCCTCCCAAAGTGCTGGGATTACAAGCGTGAGCCACCGCGCCCGGCCAGCACCCTTGGTCTTTGATCTGGCTCTTTGAGCCTTGTCAGCAGGCTTAGTAGCTACAGCAGCCGCCAACTGTTATCTCCAGAACTATGCCCTTTCTCATTTTTCACCTGTGCTCTGCACAGCTATAAGATACTCTGCACAGGTTCTAGGAACTTCCAAAGGGTAAATGATCCCAAACGTAAAGATTTCATGAACTAGTGAGTTAATTTATCCTCTAGTTAGGAGATAGCTGAACTCAACCTGCTTTTTTGTTGTTGGTTGAGACAGGGTCTCACTCTCGCCCAGGCTGGAGTGCAGTGGCCCGATCATGGCTCGCTGCAGCCTCAACCTCCCAGGCTCAAGTGATCCTCCCACCTCAGCCTCCCGAGTATCTAGGTCTACAGGTGCGTGCCACCATGCCTGGCTAATTTTGGAGGTTTTTTGATATGTATTTGTAGAAATGAGGTCTCCTTATGTTGTCCAAGCTGGTCTCGAACTCCTGGGCTCAAGCAATCCTCCCACTTCAGCCTCCCAAAATGCTAGGATTACAGGCGTGAGCCACTGCACCCAGCTCAGGTCTGTCTTAAGTAGATTTGTCACTCTAAATTCCAAAATCTTTCCCTCCCATCAGGTCTACTTTTTAAAACAACTGGAGTTGTCCCATCTCAGTTCACATAAGTAAAATGATTCTTGGCTCCGGCCCTCTTGTAGAGACCTTGAGCTGAATATGTTACTAGGTACCCACAGATGTGCACATCGTTAACTACAGGATAAAATGTGCAGCCAGATTAAGAGTTTTAGCCAAAGAGTGAGGGGGAAATGGGCAGGGCTGGCAGAGAGCCACCTATTGTTAGTTTGGTAAATAAACTGCTCTCCCCAAAAAAGGCTCTGGGTGTACTTCATATTGTTGTTAAATCACCAGGGAGAGGAAAGAGTAAAACAAAACACATTCTCAGATGAACAAAGAACGTAGTTAAGACAAACTCTGCCTAACACTGGTGCTTAATGATTCTCAGCTTGGATTGCACTTCTTCAGAGAAAGTGGAAGAGATGACATACTTCTCTGTTGTCTCATTGCTGTAAAACTCATGTCCAATACTGTTGGTATACACTCCATTTTAATTTCTGTTTGTTACTAATGAAAAAGATCCTAATTTAGTTGTTTCTTACCGTCCAAGTTAAGGTTGAAAATGGAAAAAAAAAATCCCAGGCCAAATAGCCTTCTGATGAGCTTGTTTTGTTTTGTTTTTTGTTTTTTGTTTTTGAGATGGAGTCTCTCTCTGTCGCCCAGGTTGGAGTGCAGTGGCGCCATCTCGGCTCACTGCAACCTCTGCCTCCCAGGTTCAAGCAATTCTCTTGCCTCAGCCTCCCAAGTAGCTGGGATTACAGGTGCCCACCACCCTGCCCAGCTAATTTTTGTATTTTTAGTAGAGACAGGGTTTTACCATATTGCCCGGGCTGGTCTCGAACTCCTAACCTCAGGTGATCCACCCGCCTTGGCCTCCCAAAGTGCTGGGGTTACAGGCGTGAGCCACCGCGCCATGCCTCTAATGAGGTTGTTAAGGTAAGAATTTATTAGCAAAGTGAACTTTAAATCATGTGTAAACTTTAATAATAGTTCATTCCACTGTGTGTTTCCTTGCTTCCTGGTTGTCAAATATTAATTCATACCCAGGATATATTATTTTTAAAATACTATATAGCCCCTAAAGCTTGCTGCAAATATCTACCCACCTCCTATTTCTTACAGTTCCTTGATTCAATGTCCTCTTAGTTTCTTGATCTGACTGTTCAGTTTTGTATTCTGAATTCTTGTGTTCCACGTTTAAAAAAAAAGATAAAAACAAAAAACAAACAACAAAAAAAGTGTGAGTATTCTTCTGTAGAAATGAGGTCTACATTGCAGCCTGATTCTGTAATAGTAATTGAAGAGTCAGTGTTACTTTTCTGTAAATGTTTCTTTGGCATCTCTCATTTATTTGGCTTCTGAAATCTAATTTCTTCCTCCTTCTCCTTCGAAAAAGTAGGTCCCTTCCACTTGGTTCGTTGTGGTGAGCCCTGAGCAATGTCTGGAGATTGATCTTCCAGCAGACAGTGGACTGATTCCAGGAAGGTTTTAGCACCCAGCCTGTCTTTGCAGCTCTGCAGTCCTCAGAGTCTCCAAACTCTGATGCTAGCATTCACATTTTCCTGTGCATAGGGACAAAACTACGAAGACTTTTTGCTGCAAAACGAAAACCCATTGGCTGATCTACCTCGTAACTGCTATCTACTTTATATACTCAAATAGCTGTGTTTAGGATCCAAGCAATTTTACAGAAGAAGCACCCAAACCCGACTCTAAACTATGTTTGCCTTTCCTCAAGAGTCACTTCTAAACTTTTTTTCACAACACACACTTTTCATAGTTGTAACCTTTCCATTTGGTGTTTTGTTTTGGGGTTTTTTGTCACTTAAAATAACCTAATCTACACGTTCCCCAGAGCCAGCAGAGGCTACATTCCTGTCATTTAAAATCATTTGCTGGTGTTTTCCTTATGTCACTATACCATAATTTGCTGAGCCATTTCCTTATTTGGTATTTGGATTATTTCCAATTCTTCACTCTTATAAATAGCGGCACATGAACATCTTTGCACAAGTTACATTTTTTCCCTTTTGGGTTATTTCCTTGGGGTATATTCCCAAAACTGGTATTGCTGGGTCAAAGGTTTGAAAAGTTTCATAGCTCTTGTTACCCACTGCCAGAATGTTCTCCAGGCAGATTGTGGCATGTTTGAGCATTTCAAATGTTTAAGTAGTTTTCCCACGACATAAAATAATATTAACTATCATGTTTTCTGATTCTTCCATAATCTTCATGAGGGAAGGAATTGCAAAATTTCAAAACAAAATAGAAATAAAGATGAAAAAGCACTATTTCTGTAACCAGAGATGAGCCCTTTTAGGCTAGCTTGATTGTAATGTCAACTGATGAGGATCTGAGACTGAGATAGTTTTCGGGAGAATTTAAACCCTACTAGTGGCAGCAATTAGGAAAACTTGTTAAGAAGAGTAGATAGGGAGGTGAAAAATAATAAGAAAGTTTCCATTGTCTTTGCTCAGCTACCTTTAGGGTAATGTCCCCAGCAGAGAGAAAATAAACTTTCCATGCCTTTCAGATTCAGGTTATCCACTATCTTTAGGTGACTTCTAAGGATTGTGAATGCTTGCAGACCTTGATCTCCTCAGCTTAAGAACTGAAAGGTTTTTTGGTTTTGTTTTTGGTTTTTATTTTATTGAAACAAGGTCACACTCTGTCACCCAGGCTGGAGTGCAGTGGTGCAATCATGGCTCACTGCAGCCTCCACCTCCTGGGCTCAAGGGATCCTGCCGCCTTAACCTCCCAAGTAGCTGCAACCACATGCATGTGCCACCATACTGGGCTTTTTTTTTTTTTTTTTTTGAGACAGAGTCTCGCTCTGTTGCCCAGGCTGGAGTGCAGTGGTGGGATCTCGGCTCACTGCAACCTCCGCCTCCTGAGTTCAAGCGATTCTCCTGCCTCAGCCTCCCAAGTAGCTGGAATTACAGGCACCTGCCATCATGCCCAGCTAATTTTTGTATTTTTAGTAGAGACAGGGCTTCACCATGTTGGCCAGGCTGGTCTTGAACTCCAGACCTCAAATGATCTGCCTGCCTCGGCCTCCCAAAGTGCTGGGATTACAGGTGAGAGCCACCGCACCTGGCCTTCTATTCTTTATTTTGAAAAAAATCAAATTTTAAAAATGCAATGGTTCACAATCAGCCTGGGCAACATAGTAAAACCCATCTCTACTTAAAATACAAAAAAATTAGCCAGGCGTGGTGGTGCGTGCCCGTAATCCCAGCTACTCAGGAGGCTGAGGCAGGAGAATCATTTGAACCAGGGAGGCAGAGGTTGCAGTGAGCCAAGATTGTCCCACTGCACGTCCAGTCTGGACAACACAGTGAGACACTGTCTCAAAAAAAAAAAAGGCTGGGCATGGTGGCTCACGCCTGTAATCCCAGCACTTTGGGAGGCCAACGCAGGCAGATCACAAGGTCAGGAGATCGAGACCATCCTGGCTAACACAGTGAAACCCCGTCTCTACTAAAAATACAAAAAGTTAGCCAGGCATCGTGGCGGGCGCCTGTAGTCCCAGCTACTCGGGAGGCTGAGGCAGGAGAATGGCGTGAACCCGGGAGCTTGCCGTGAGCCAAGATTGCGCCACTGCACTCCAGCCTGGGCGACAGACTGAGACTCCATCTCAAAAAAAAAAAAAAAAAGCAATGAATTTCTGTATATTCTTCATGTAAATCACCAACTACAGTATTCACATGTTGCCACATTGCTCTATCAATCTCTCGCTATATATAGGTACATATTCTTCGTTTTGATCATTCGTTTCAGCAAAATTTGCAGTCATCATGGCCTTTACTTCTAAATAACTTCATGTGTCTCCCAAAAGCAAGGACATTTTCTTACATAGCCACAACAACATGTGTTCTTTTATAAATGAACCTCAGTTTCAAAAAAAAAAAAACTCAGTTTAAGAAAAACAAAATTAAAAATAAACTGAGGCAAATTAAATATTTTCTGTTTCAATAACTTGCACTCTGGGTTCAAAGACCTCCTTGCTCACTGAGGCTCACCTGCCCTGCCTGCCGCTCGTCCATACCCCCTAGCTGTGGCCCATCCCTGCTGGGGAACATTCCGGAAGACCCTTGACTCCTTGGCTCTGCTGAGCCTCAGCTTCCTGCTGGGGCTTTGAATGTCTTAGTGCCAATCTGCACATTTCCTTCCTTCTCTGAAAGCCAACAAGTTGATCATTCAATTAACAGAACACTTAGATTACTGTCAACTAAGTTAACATCTTTATTTTATTACTGTAATAAGAAATTTTAAACTCTAAAGGTTTCAAATTATTTGTTCATAAAATCCCTTATGATTACCACTTATGTAAGCAGGGTCCATCTTTTAATTTAATAATTTTTCAACTGGAACAATTCATTCATTTCACGAGTATTTATCAAGCATCTACTATATTCCAGACATTTCTGGAATTAAAATAGCTAGTACAGGCCGAGCGCAGTGGCTCACACCTATAATCTCAGCACTTTGGGAGGCCGAGGCAGATGGATCACCTGAGGTCAGGAATTCAAGACCCACTTGGCCAACATGGTGAAACCTCGTCTCTACTAAAAATACAAAAAGGAGCCAGGAGCGGTGGCATGTGCCTGTGGTCCCAGCTACTTGGGAGCCTGAGGCAGGAGAATCACTTGAACTCAGGAGGCAGAGGTGCAGTGAGCCAAGATCGCACCACTGCTCTCCAGCCTGGGCGACAGAGCGAGACTCTGTCTAAATAAATAAATAAATATAAATAAAATAGCTAGTACATTTGAACAACTACTGTGTCCCAGGTACTGGGACACCTAGGTTAATCCTCACAACGATTGCTATTCCAATTTTCCAGATGCATAAACTAAGAAGTTAAGTAACCTGCCCAACACCCAGGCAATCTGTCTCCATCTGGAACCTGTGTTCACAGGCACCAGGTAACACTGCTGGGAGTGCCTCAGGGGAGGCTCTTCTGTGGGGCCAGCAAGGGCACCCACACTGCTGAAATAGAGGGGACTCTTGCCTTAGATGGGGCTGGTTGTTTTTGAAGGAAGGACTCCCTCAAAAGGCAATTCCATTTTCCCAACTTCTGTGCTCTAGCAGATAAAATAGATAGCAGCAAGAAAATGGCACCTCTGTGTGTGTGTAATTGTTTCTGAAAAATTGACAATAGAGTCAGCCTTAACTTGGCTTCTAGGACATTCTTGGGGTTTCTCTTCCCTCTGGTCATGCCTCCTCTGTCTCCTTCATCAGCCTTCACCCTGGTTTTCCATGTCCCAGGACCTCAAGGCTCTGTGCAGGTCCTTTTTTCCTCACGTCCTATCTGAGATTTAAATTCCCCTCTGTGACCAGGTGTGGTGGTTCACACCTGTAATCCCAGCACTCTGGGAGGCTGAGGTGGGTGAATTGCTTGAGTTCAGGAGTTTGAGACCAGCCTAGCCAACATGGTGAAACCCCGTCTCTACTAAAAATACGAAAAATTAGCCAGGTGTGGTGGTGCGTGCCTGTAGTCCCAGCTACTCAGGAGGCTGTGGCAGGAGAATTATCTGAACTCTGTCTGGGCAACCAGAGTGAGACCCTGTCTCAAAAAAAAAAAAAAAAAAGCTGGGTATGATGGTTCACACCTGTAATCCCAGCACTTTGGGAGGCTGAGGCGGGTGGATCACCTGAGATCAGGAGGTTCAAGACCAGCCTGACCAACATGGCAAAACCCTATCTCTACTAAGTACAAAAAATTAGCCGAGTGTGGTGGCGCATGCCTGTAATCGCAGCTACTTGGGAGGCTGAGGCAGGAGAATCACTTGAACCTGGGAGGCAGAGATTGCAGTGAGCTGAGATTGCGCCACTGCACTCCAACCTGGGTAACAAGAGTGAAACTCCTTTTCAAAAAAAAAATTTTTTTTTTGTAAAGACAAGGTCTCTCTATGTTGCCCAGGCTGGTCTTGAACACCTAGACTCAAATGATCCTCCTGCCTCAGCCTCTCAAAGTGCTAGGATTACAGGCGTGAGCCACCACACCCAGTTTAGGTTGTTAATATTTTACCCCAAACCTGGTCATCTCTAGAATTCTGTATCTCAGTGAATGGTAAGTCCATCCAACCACATGCTATCTTCCTCCTTCCCATCCATCCTCCATCCATCAAATCCTCTTACTTTTACCCCTTAAATATCTCTAAAATCTGCCATTTCTTGCCATTTCTACTGCTGCCTACCCCAGATAAAAGTCACCACCATCGATGGCAATGGCCTGCAATGGCCTTCTTTTTTTTCTTTTTTTTTTTTTTGAGACGGAGTTTCACCTTGTTGCCCAGACTGATCTTGGCTCACTGCAACCTCCGCCTCCCAGGTTCAAGTCATTCTCATGCCTCAGCCTCCCAAGTAGCTAGGATTACAGGCCCATGCCACCACGCCCAGCTAATTTTTATATGTTTAGTAGAGACGGGGTTTCACCATGTTGGCCAGGCTGGCCTAGAACTTCTGACCACAGGTGATCCACCTGCCTCGGCCTCCCAAAGTTCTGGGATTACAGGCGTGAGCCACCTCGTCCGGCCACAATGGCCTTCGTAAATGTTCCCTGCATTCACTCTTGCCCTTTTCATATCCATTCACCAGAAGACTGACGGAGTGATCTTTTTAAACCTTAAACCCAAAATCTGATATCACACTCTTGCTTGAAACTTTTTAATGGATTATCACTGTTCTTAGGATATAAATCTTTGTTATGAAAAACTTGGCCAGGCGCCATGGCTCATGCCTGTAATTCCAGCACTTTGGAAGGCTGAAGAGATAGGATTGCTTGAGTCCAGGAGTTTAAGACCAGTCTGAGCAATGAAGTGAGACCCTGTCTTTATTTTTTTGCTTTTTTGTGTGTTTTTTCATTTCTGCTTTTTTTTTTTTTTTTTTAAGACGGAGTCTTGCTCTGTTGCCCAGGCTAGAATGCAGTGGCTTAATCTCAGCTCACTGAAACCTCCACCTCCCAGGTTCAAGCAATTCTTCTACCTCAGCCTCCCAAGTAGCTGGGATTACAGGCACACACCACCACACCTGGCTAATTTTTATGTTTTTAGTAGAGACAGGGTTTCACCATGTTGGTCAGGCTGGTCTTGAGCTCCTGACCTCAAGTAATCCACCCGCCTCGGCCTCCCAAAGTACTGGGATTACAGGAGTGAGCCACCACGCCTGGCCTTATTTCTTTTTGTATCTTTTTCCTTCTTTTTTTTTTTTTTTAGTCTTTTATTTTCTACCCATCTCTCCATTTTTAAATTTATATATATATATATATATATATATATAAATTTGAAAAAGAAAAAAAAATTTGTACACGAATATTCAGAGCAGGATTATTCACAATAGCTAAAAAGCGGAAACAACCTGAATGTCCATCAACTAATGATAAATAAACAAAATATAGCCTAGCCATACAGTGCAATATTATTTGGCCATGGAAGGAATGAGTATGAATACATGCTAGAGTGTGGATGAACCTTGAAAACATTATACTGAGTGAAAGAAGCAAGGCACAAAAGATTGCATACCATATCATTCCATTTATAGAAATGTCCAGAATAGGCAAATCTATAGAGACAGAAAGTAGATTGGTGGTTGCCTAAGGCTAGATGTTTGGGGGAAATGGAGAGTGACTGCTGAAGGCTGCAGGGTTGTTTTTTAGGGTGATGAAAATGTTCTCAAATTGATTGTGGTTATGTACAACTCTGTGAATATACTAAAAACCAATGAATTGTATTTTTGTCTTTTTTTAATTTCTTTTTTTTTTTTTGAGAGAGAGAGTCTCACTCTATTGCCCAGGCTGGAGCACGGTGGCATGGTCATAGCTCACTGCAGCCTCAACCTCCCGGGCTGAAGAGATCCTCCCAACTTAGCCTCCAGAGTAGTTGGGAATACAGGTAGATACCACCATGCCTGGGTAACTTTTTAATTTTTCATAGAGATGAAGTTGCACTGTGTTGCCCAGGCTGATCTCAAACTCCTGGCCTCAAGCAATCCTCCCACCTTGGCTTTCCAAAGTGCTGGGATTATAGGCATGAGCCACCATGCCCGGCTGAATTGTACATTATTTATTTATTTTATTTTATTTTTTTGAGACAGAGTTTTGCTCTCGTCCCCCAGGCTGGAGTGCAGTGGTGCGATCTCAGGTCACTGCAACCTCTGCCTCCCAGGCTCAATCAATTCTCCTGCCTCAGCCTCCCAAGTAGCTGGGATTACAGGCACCCACCACCACGCCTGGCTAATTTTTATATTTTTAGTAGAGATGGGGTTTCACAATGTTGGCCAGGCTGGTCTCAAACTCCTGACTTCAAGTGATCCACCCACCTTGGCCTCCCAAAGTGCTGGGATTACAGGTGTGAGCCACTGCGCCCCAGCCACAGCATTTCTTTTCTTTTATTTTCTTTTCTTTTTTTTTTCTTTTTGAGATGGAGTCTCTCTCTGTTGCCCCAGGCTGGAGTGCAGTGGCGTGATCTCAGCTCATTGCAACCTCCGCCTCCTGGATTCAAGCGATTCTCCTGCCTCAGCCTCCCGAGTAGCTGGGATTACAGGCCTGTGCCACCATACCCAACTAATTGTATTTTTAGTAGAGACGGGGTTTCAGTATGTTGGCCAGGCTGGTCTTGAACTCCTGCCATCAAGTGATCCACCTGTCTCTGCCTCCCAAAGTGCTGGGATTACAGGCATGAGCCACCTCAACCGGCTACCAAATTGTGCATTTTAAATGTGTGAATTTTGTGGTGTGTGAATTATATCTCAAGAATGCTCTTACCAAAAAAAAAAAAAAAAAATCTTTATATGGCCTCTGAAAGCTTACTTCAACTGGACCTTGTCTACCGCACCTCACCTGGTCACCTTCACCTCATTCCACAAAGCACAGCCAATGTCCTCTTGGTTCCTCCAATGCAGCACACTCCAGCCCTCCTTCAAGCTTGGGCTTTTACACACACCCCTTCTTAGAACACTCTTCTGTCTCTTCACATAATTCACTCCTCCACATCGGTATCACTTTCTCAAGGAAGCCTCCCTGCCCACCCACCATGCGTCATGATCAAGTTCCTCTTCTGGGCTCGCCAAAGCGCCCCTTTTACTTTGCTCTCTACCAAACGTCACTTTGTGATTATTTGGATCATGTCCGTCTTCCCCACTAGACTAGGCCCCATGAGGGCGGCTCCATGCCTGCTTTGCTCACTCTTGCACTTAACCCCTGTGCCTAGCCCTGGCCTAACACATGAGGAGGACTCCAGATATCTTGGTTGAATAATAAATGAGCAATATATTACTGTTTGCCCCTAACTTGGAAAACAAATGATAGGTTCAACAATTCTAGAGCTCCACAAATGACTCAACAAAAACATGTTCATAGGCACTCCCAACTTGAAATTAGAAGGTTGGAAACTCAGAGGACGGGACAGGCTTAGATAGAAACATTGGCCTCTTCCCAGGAAAGTTCTCCCCAGGAGGTGGGGAGCAAACTCTCTGAGCAGCCAATTCTTGGGAACTCATGACTAAGCTCTGTTGCTGTTTATCAAGATACACACTGACTCTCAGAAGTTCTGGCGTGAACCAAATCCTGCTTCAACCCCATGGACTTTCAGTGTAGGACTTTTTCTTTTTGTTGGTGATCGCACAGCCTACTGGTGGCTTAACCAATTACATTGCCTCAGCCCCTGTGACACTGCAGCTCCCCGTCCCCTTTATGATGCTTCAAGTATCAAAAAAGCAGAGAAAAATCATATATCATATATCAGAAAATCATATATCAACTTTTTTTTTGTTTTGAGGTCTTTCACACACTAAACTTATTTTAATCATAATTGTCAATTATAAATAAACATAATTACTATGTTCCTTTTTTGATGTCAAATTGTTGCAATTTGGCAGTGGCTTCCTTATCCTTCTACCATTGCTGGCCTAAAATCCTTGTGTTCTAGGCCCATTCCAAATTTTCCTTGTTCCAAGACACAGAATCAGCCACCGACTAAGAAGTCTCATTTCCTTTTGATGGGTGTACACGAGTGGGAGGTTGGTGGAAGAAATGCTGTGAATGGGCCAGGTGCAGTGGCCTAGCCTGTAATCCCAACACTTTGGAAGGCTGAGGCAGGCGGATCACCTGAGGTCAGGAGTTCGAGACCAGCCTGGCCAACATGGGGAAACCCCATATCTACGAAAAATACAAAAAATCAGCTGGGCATGGTGGTGTGTGCCTGTAATCCCAGCTACTCAGGAGGCTGAGGCAGGAGAATTGCTTGAACCCGGGAGGTGGAGGTTGCAGTGAGCTGAGATCGTGCCACTGCACTCCAGCCTGGGCAACAGAGAGAGACTTCATCTCAAAAAGGAAAAAAAAAAAAAAAGGAAGGAAAAGAAATGCTGTGGCCAGGGCGCAATGGCTCACGCCTGTAATCCCAGTACTTTGGGAGGCCGAGGCAGGTGGATCATGAGGTCAGGAGTTTGAGACCAGCTTGGCCATTATGGTGAAATCCCATCTCTACTAAAAATACAAAAATTATCCAGGCGTGATGGCAGATGCCTGTAATCCCAGCTACTCAGGAGGCTGAGGGAGGAGAATCGCTTGAACCTGGGAGGCGGAGGTTCAGTGAGCCAAGATTGAGCCACTACACTCCAGCCTGGCAACAGAGCGAGACCCCATTTCAAAAAAAAAAGAAAAAGAAAAAGAAATGCTGTTAATGAACTGTATTTTAGGGTCAGAGCCAGGAAATTATATTTCTCTTAAAGGTTATGGGTTCACAATAATGTTTCCAATTGAACTCTATGTTGTAATTTTTTTTTTAATATAAAATATTTTCAGGCCAGGTCCGGTGGCTCATGCCTGTAATCCCAACACTAGGAGGCGAGACGGGAGAATTGCTTGAGACCCAGAGTTCAGGACCAGCCTGGGTAGCATACCGCACACCCCCGACTATAAAAGAAAAAAAAAAAAAAGATATAATTGTTTTCATTTATTTTATCTGCAATATTCCTGCATAGAGATTTAATCTTCACCCTCACTGTAATTGCATTTCCTTTACTAGCCCCTTGCCAACCGCCATTATACCATCCCTTTGCTGATGGTGATGTCTGTTGGCTTGGTCTCCTTGTTCTGGTTGACCAGACTATCCTCCTGTTATAAACAGCAGGAAACACAACGCCAAAACACACATACACACACATTGGAAGCCCACATGAATTTCACATGCATCGTTTGAGGCAGCCTCCTGAGAGCCAGTCATCCTTCCAAGACAGTGACTGCTTCGGGAGTAAACTCGTAACTGAGAGAGTCTAAGGGAACTTTGTTGTTGTTTTACGGAGTTGACATTTGGGAAGTTTAAGGTCTTTATTGCTCTGATAGAGTATTTTAACTTAATTTTTTTTGTTGAGACAGAGTCTTGCTACGATGCTCAGGCTGCTCTCGAACTCCTGGGCTTGAGCGATCCTCCTGCCGCAGCCTCCTGAGCAGCTAGGATTACATAGGAGCACATCACCATACCTCGCTCTTTATCTTGCTTTTTGTCATTAGAAAAGTATCACACAAAGGAATTACAAAGAAGATCATTTCATTCAGAAATGTTGGAAACTACTGAAAAGTATAAAGATGAAACTAAAAAACACTCCAATCTCATCATCCAGAAATAACTGAGGGCCAAGTCACAGTGGCTCGCATGTGTAATCCCAGCACTTTGGGCGGCTGAGGCAGGAGGATCACTTGAGCCCAGGAGTTCAAGACCTGCCTGGGCAATATAGGGAGACTCCATCTCTACAAAAAAACACAAAAATACAAAATTACAAAAGAAACAAATAACTGAAGCTAACATTTTGAAAAAAGAAGTAGGCCGGGTGTGGTGGCTCATGCCTGTAATCCCAGCATTTTGGGAGGCCGAGGCGGGCAGATTACCTGAGGTCAGGAGTTCAAGACCAGACCGACCAATATGATGAGACCCCGACTCTACTAAAAATACAAAAATTATCTGGGCATGGTGGCACATGCCTATAATCCCAGTTACTCGGGAACTGAGACAGGAGAATAGCTTGAACCTGGGAGGCGGAGGTTGCAGTGAGCCGAGGTCGTACCATTGCACTCCAGCCTGGGCAACAAGAGTGAAACTCCATTTCAAAAAAAAAAAAAAAAGTACTGAGAATATGAAAACCCTTTTTTTTTCTAGATCCATCAATGCCTCTTGAAGAGAGTATCAAAAATCAATATGAAACTGAAAGAGCTACTGAACTGCAGACAAAAATTGCATCAGATACATGAGAGATTTCTCTAAAGGTTAAAAAAATGTGAGAAATATTAAGAGTCAATTGCCTGGTGTGGTGGCTTGCACGTATAATCCCAGCTACTTGGGAGGCTGAGGCAGAAGAGTCCCTTGAGCCCAGAAGTTAGAGTTTACAATAAGTTCTGATTGTACTACTGCACTCCAGCCTGGGCCACAGGGCAACAAGACTCTGTCTCAAAAAAAAAAAAAAAAAGAGTCAGTTGTACTATTCTGCTTTGTGGTTTTGTGTATTAATCCGCAATTTATAGAGGTTTAATGAAAAGTCATCAGTGTTGGTAGAATGCTGATTTAAATATATTTATGAGAAAATGTCACCTTGTCACCTGAGTTAAAACACACTTAAAATCAAAATGGCAGGGTAAAAACCGTGGGCTCCAAAGTTCATGCTTTCCTTAATTTCTTTTCTTTTTAAAAAACATTTTTGGCCAGGCGCAATGACTCACGCCTGTAATCCCAGCACTTTGGAAGGCCAATGTGGGTGGATCACAAGGTCAGGCGATTGAGACCACCCTGGCTAACACAGTGAAACCCTGTCTCTACTAAAAATACAAAAAAATTAGCTGGGCATGGTGGCGGGTGCCTGTAGTCCCAGCTACTCAAGAGGCTGAGTCAGGGGAGTCTCTTGAACCCGGGAGGTGGAGTTTACAGTGAGCTGAGATCGTGCCACTGCACTCCAGCCTGGGTGACAGAGCGAGACTCAGTTGCAAAAAAAAAAAAAAAAAAAAAAAAACTGGCGGGTAACTATGTTTTGTTTTATTCTTAACTAATGTTTCTTTTTTTCTTAATCCAGTGAAATTTAGCAATGGGGGGTTGTATACCAACTTTAGTGACACTAATGTTAATAAGTTCTGATGACCCACCACCATCGGACCAGCCTAATGTTTCTTAATGAGAAACATTTCTTTCTGGGTGGTTAAACTTAGTCAACCGTCTCATAAAAATCAGAAGACTCCTCTGTTGCCTAACTAAACAATCAAAAAACCAATTTTTTAATTAAAAAAACAAAGGTTTAAGATTCAAGCCTACTTTTAGGCTCATCCTCTAAGAGAAATGAGTAAGCAAAGGCTGAGCTATAATCACAACACTCAGAGCTGCACTCAGTCCCGAAGCACCAGAACACACACATAGGCTGCCTGAGCTCCTCGAGTGCCCCTGCTGCCGCCACTGTTACCAGAAAGAAAAAAATGAGGTTGGTTCGCCTGGCAAGTAACAAACGACTTGCCATGAGAACACAGGGTTTTTTGTTGGGTTTTTTTGTTTGTTTTCGGCGAGGGGTTTGAGACAGAGTCTCACTCTGTTGCCCAAGCTGGGGTGCGGTGACGTGATCTCAGCTCACTGCAACCTCCACCTCCTGGGTTCAAGCGATTCTCCTGCCTCAGCCTGCCGAGTAGCTGGGATTACAGGCATGTGCCACCACACCCGGCTAATTTTGTATATTTAGTACAGATGGGGTTTTGCCATGTTGCCCAGGCTGGTCTTGAACTCCTGACCTCAGGTGATCCACCCGCTTCAGCTTCCCAAAGTATTGGGATTACAGGCATGAGCCACCGCGCCTGGTCGGAGAACGCAGGTTTTGATCAGTAGGAGTTTTACTTGGCACAAGTAAGGAGGACACTGGGCGTGTTCTCCAAAGCAGTGTCTCCCCGAGGGAAAGTAACAGAAAGGTTTTCCAGGGTGATAGAAATGGGAGAGGGTGCATCATCGCTTGTAGAGGAGGGGTCCCAATTGTCCAGATGCAGTGAGGCATCATGCCAGCCCGTAGGTTACACGTGATGGTAATGAAGCTGTTGCTCCTGCTGGGGTGCAGACTCTAGCACAGTCGTGAGGAAAGTTCACTCTGGTTCCTCTATGAGTTGGGGTCTGTCAGGAGCTGGTTCCAACCAACAAGGGGACCACATTCCACACAGGGTTTAGGGAAAACAGGCTGCAGGGCAGGAGGCTATAGACTGGCTGATTGCTCAAGTTGACTAAACCCCTATAATCCTTGGAGACCCTTCCTGTCTGCTTACAGCACCTCCCCATACCCCCAACACGGCCACAGCAATGAAGGGCCCAGCAAGGCACCCCCAGAACCTTGTTCCAGCCCCAGCAGAGCATCCTTCACTCCTCTCTTTCCCTCGCTCCTCCATCCAATCATCAAGTATGTCCAAAATCCACTCCTCCCCCAGAGCCGAGTCTCCATCTCCTCTCACCAGGATTACAGTGTCAGCCTCCAAACAGATGCCTCCTCCTCTACTCCCTCCTGTTCCTCCGCCTACAGTCTCTCAACACAGCAACTATGCTGATTACTTGAAAATGAGGGCCTGGTGTGGTGGCTCATGCCTGTAATCCCAGCACTTTGGGAGGCCGAGGCAGGTGGATCACCTGAGGTCGGGAGTTCGAGACCAGCCTGAGTAACATGGAGAAAACCCATCTCTACTAAAAATACAAAATTAGCTGGGCATGGTGGTGCATGCCTGTAATCCCAGCTACTCAGGAGGCTGAGGCACGAGAATCGCTTGAACCCGGGAGGTGGAGGTTGTGGTGAGCCGAGATTGTGCCATTGCTCTCCAGCCTGGGCAACAAGAGTGAAACTCCGTCTCAAAAAAAAAAAAAAAAAAAAAAAAATAGAATATCAGACACTGGCCCTGTGCTTAAAACCTTTCATGGGGTGGGATCTCACTCAGAGTAAGAGTTATAACCTTACAGGGGCCCACAAGACCCCTTTCTCTCTAACTTCATCTCCTCCCACTCTTCCCTGCAGCCCCCACTCAGCCCCTCCAGCCCCTGCGGTCCCTAGTGCAGGCCAAGCACACTCTAGGCATAGGGCCTTGGCACTGCCCACCCCTCCAGTGTTCTACCCCCAGATACCTGCTTGCCTGATGCCCTCATCTCTGGCAAGTCTCTGCTTATTTCTCAGTTCCCTCCCCTCCCATACCCTCCCCTCCCCTCCTCTTCCCATCGTCTTCCCCTCCCCTCCCTCCCTCCCTCCCTCCTTTCCTTCCTTCCTTCCTTCCTTCCTTCCTTCCTTCCTTCCTTCCTTCCTTCCTTCTCTTTCTTTCTCTTTCTTTCAATGGAGTTTCGCTCTTGTTGCCCAGGCTGCAGTGTAATGGCACAATCTTGGTTCACTGCAACCTCCACCTCCCAGCTTCAAGCGATTCTTCTGCCTCAGCCTCCCGAGTAACTGGGATTACAGGTGCCCGCCACCATGCCCTGCTAATTTTTTTGTATTTTTAATAGAGATGGGGTTTCACCATGTTGGCCAGGCTGGTCTTGAACTCCCGACCTCAGGTGATCCGCCCACCTCGGCCTCCCAAAAGTGCTGAGATTACAGGCATGAGCCATTGCACCTGGCTTTTTTTTTTTTTTTTGAGTTTCACCCTTTTTTGGGGGTCTCACTGTCACTCAGGCTGGAGTGCAGTGGTGCAATCACAGTTCACAGCAGGCTAGGCTTAAGTGATCCTCCCATCTCAGCCTCTAGAGTACCTGGGACTATAGGTGCACACCACCACACCCAGCTAATTTTTTTGTATTTTTTTTAGAGATGAGGTTTTGCCATGTTGCCCAGGCTGGTCTCAAACTCCTGGGCTCAAGCAATCAGCCTCAGCCTCCCAAAGTGCTAGGATTACGGGCATGAGCCACTGACCCCAGCCTATTTCTGTTTCTTAATGAGATCTTCCAGGACCACCCTATTTAAAATTTCAACCCACCCTACTACCCTCCTCTCCACACTCCTACTTCCTGGATTCCCAATTCTCCTTCCCTTCCCTTCTACTTTTCCTTTTATGCTCCCTTAGTGCTTATCACTTTTTAACATAATGTATCATGGCGGGGCAAGGTGGCTCACACCTGTAATCCCAGCACTTTGGGAAGCCAAGGTGGGCGGATTACCTGAGGTCAGGAGTTCCAGACAGTGTGGCCAACATGGTGAAACCCCTGTGCTCTACTAAAAATATGGAAATTAGCTGGGTGTGGTGATGCATGCCTGTAATCCCAGCTACTCAGGCGGCTGAGGCACAAGAATCACTTGAACCTGGGAGGTAGGGGTTGCAGTAAGCCAAGATCGCACCACTGTAATCCAGCCTGGGTGATAGAGGGAGCCTCCATCTCAAAAAAACACAACAACATAATGTATCACTTGTTATGTTTACTGTTTATTCTGAGTGTCTGCATCACTAAAACATAAGCTCTACTAGGAAGGGAATTGTTGTTTTGTTCACTAATGTATCTGCTGGCACATGGTAGGCACTCGATATATATTTGTTGAAATTGGTCAATGCTCATGCCACAGCAATTGGCAAATAATTTGAATATATTGCCTGAAAATATCCTATAAAACTATCCTATAAAAGATAGTCAAAGGAAAAAGAAACAATGAAGCACATCATGGAGAAATGATTGTGGTTAGCAACGATCAACTCTTTATATTCAAAATGATTATGCAGGTCGAACACAGTGGCTCATGGCTGTAATCCCAGCACTTTGGGAGGCCAAGGTGGGTGGATCACCTGAGGTCAGGAGTTCGAGACTAGCCTGGCCAACAGGGTGAAACCCCATCTCTACTAAAAATACAAAAATTAGCCAGGCATGATGGTGGGCGCCTATAATCCCAGCTACTTGGGAGGCTGAGGCAGAAGAATCACTTGAACCGGGAAGGCAGAGGTTGCAGTGAGCCAAGATCACACCACTGCACCCAGTCTCAAAAAAAAAAAAAAAAAAAAAGAGGCTGGGCGCGGTGGCTCACGCTTGTAATCCCAGCACTTTGGGAGGCCGAGGCGGGCGGATCACGAGGTCAGGAGATCGAGACCATGGTGAAACCCCGTCTCTACTAAAAATACAAAAAATTAGCCGGGCGTGGTGGCGGGTGCCTGTAGTCCCAGCTACTCGGAGAGGATGAGGCAGGAGAATGGCGTGAACCCGGGAGGCGGAGCTTGCAGTGAGCCGAGATTGCGCCACTGCACTCCAGCCTGGGCGACAGAGCGAGACTCCGTCTCAAAAAAAAAGATTATACATAAAATCAGAGTATCTGTCCGTCCCACTGCTCCTGCCAACCTTGCCTTACCTGACTGCAGGCAGCTTGCCTTTGTTGGTGTAGGAAGTGCACTGCTCCTGCTTCATTAATTCTCAAATTCATTTCAAAATCATAGATTGCCGGCCAGGCGCGGTGGCTCATGCCTGTAATCCCAACACTTTCGGAGGCTGAGGTGGGTGGATCACTGAGGTCCAATGAGGGCAACATACGAGCAAAGCTAGGCTGCAAAGACTGGCTTCTGTTGGCATCAGCAGTCGCCTGGTCTATAAACATTGACAAGATTCTCAACACGAACAAAACAGAGACACTGGTAGACAAACAGCAAACAAACAATATTTGATTTTATTCGATTTGTTGGATGAGCTCCAGCAAAACAAGAGAACAATTCAAGAAAGAGGAACATACAGGATATAGGAAAGAGTGAAACTGACCGAGGACTGCAGACAAAGACATTGCAACATAACAGCTGCTTTATGTGATGATGAATGTTGAAGTCCTCAGTGAGCTGCAGGCATTAAGTCTTGTCTTCTGGCCGGGTGCGGTGGCTCACGCCTGTAATCCCAGCACTTTGGGAGGCTGAAGCGGTTGGATCACTTGAGGTCAAGAGCTTGAGACCAGCCTGGCCAACATGGTGAAACCCCATCTCTACTAAAAATACAAAAATTAGCCAGGCATGGTGGTGGACACCTGTAATCCCATCTACTCAGGAGGCTGAGAATCACTTGAACCCAGGAGGCAGAGGTTGTAGTGAACCGAGATCGCACCACTGCACTCCAGGCTAGGTGACAGAGCAAGATTCCGTCTCAGAAAAAAAAAAAAGAGAGAGAGAGAAATCTCTGGTTTGGCTAGAATGATGGAGTTAAATGCACAAAATATCAAGCATCAATTTAATTGGAGAAGAACTGAAACTCGTCAAAAATAGAGATGATAATTTCCAGAAGGCCATAGCTTGTCCCTTGATTTCCTGTTGTGTTTTGGTAAACGCCATACTCCGCATCTCATGGGCAAGTCATTAGAAGCCACAAGGGAACAGGACAACCAGCCTCCTTTCAGGCTGGCTGAATGAGGGGCTCTTTCATCTTTTTGTTCTGGCGGAGACCTTGGCAGCCACAGGCTCACAGCACCCTCTGCTGTTAAATTGCAGAGGATGGTGCCTGAGTTTTGAGACTGAGACTGCTAAAGGATTCTGGTCTGGGGCAGGAAGAAAATTACATGAGCCAAAGATATTCAAAATTGTTTTAATATCTCTAAATAAGTAAATAAAGAGCCAGGTGTGGTGGTGTCCAGTTACAGTCCTGGCTACTCGACAGGCTGAGGTGAGAGGATCGCTTGAGCCCAGGAATTTGAAGCCAGCCTGGGCAACATAGCAGACCCCGTCTCTAAAAAAAATAAATGGGGCTCATGCCTGTAATCCCAGCACTTTGGGAGGCTGAGGTGGGAGGATTGCTTAAGGCCAGGAGTTCGAGACCAGCCTGGGCAACAGAGAGAAGCCTCATCTCCACAAAAAAAAAAACTTTTTAAATTAGCTGGACATAGTAATGTGAGCCTACAGTTTCAGCTACTCCGGGGGCTGAGGCGGGAGGATAGATGGAGCCCAGGAGTTCAAGAATACAGTGAGCTATGTTGTGCCACTGCACTCCAGCCTGGGTGACAGAGCAAGACCTCATGTCAAAAAAATGTTTAATGTTCTTAATTGATTAATTTTTTAAAAAATTGTTTTCATGCAAAACTTCAGGATGGGTTAATTTTGCTGGTGACAGGTAGTAATGATAAAGCAAAGAAAAATTATGCAGCTAAACTTTTTCACCAAGGCAGATTTTCAGCCTTTTCCAAGCCAAGTGGAAATCCCCAATTCACCCCCACCGAGGTTCCAAAATCAGGAAAAACACACTTTCTAGCAGTGTTAGTGAAACTCATGTAACACTGTCTCCATTGAGATCGAGCCCTGAGTAACAAAAAGTGGGAGACAAACAGGCTTAGAATTATATATAGGGGATTAGGGGCATAGCTTTCAGACCCCATAAGGAATAAACCTCTAGCTTTTCAGTTCCAGCATTTTAATATGCCTACCTGCCCTAACAGAGGTAAAATTAGAGGCTACATGGCAACATTACAATGGAAGGTTTTTACTTCTATTTATAATTTGCTTATTTGGTTATTTTTCCTTACCAAAAGCACAAGACAGCCTCAATATCCTTAAATGCCCCAAGTCCTAAAATTACTTATTTAACCCTGAGAGATCTAGTTTATAAGATAGAACAGCTATCAGCCATGTACGATTTGTGTGCTCTTTTTTCTTTAAGTCAATCAATTTTTATTCAATGAATTCCATTTGTGTTGTGATTTCTTCCACTGTCCATCAAGGTCACTTTAGATCCTCTAAAGAGCTGGAGTCAAAAGATTTATCTTCAAGTTAGCCCTTTTTAATGAAACTGATGCTTATTTTAATCCAGTTGTCCTGTCAGCCCATAATTCTTTTTTTTTTTTTTTTGCTTCTGTCATCTCCTTTTAATATGGATATACTGAAGAAGACTTCAAAATTCACCAAGAATCTTTGGGATCTAATTTCTTTCTTTCTTTTTTTTTTTTTTTTTTTGAGATGGAGTCTCGCTCTATTGCCAGGCTGGAGTGCAGTGGCATGATCTTGGCTCACGGCAACCTCCGCCTCCCAGGTTCAAGTGATTCTCCTGCCCCAGCTTCCCGAGTAGCTGGAATTACGGCGTGCCCCACCACACCCAGCTAATTTTTGTGTTTTTAGTAGATAAGGGGTTTCACCATGTTGGCCAGGATGGTCTCAATCTCTTGACCTCGTGATCCGCCTGCCTTGGCGTCCCAAAGTGCTGAGATTACAAGTGTGAGCCACCACGCCTGGCCACAGGATCTAATTTCTTCAACCAATTTACTTTAAGGTCATTTTTAGTGCAGGTGGATCTGCCTGATTCTCAATTTGACACCCTCTCTAAACATGAATTTAGTTCAAATCATATTCATTCCTAAGTGATCGCACTCAAAAATAGTACAGATGTGTGGAATATGCCAATACCTTTAACTCCAGACATCACGTTCTCAAGATAAAAGCCTTTAAAACAAAAAGCCATCCTCTGTATCAAGTCAACATGAAATTGGAATATAAAATTAATACAGCTGAGGATTTCCCTCATATCCCATGCTGTTTAACTATCTATTTTACAGTCCTAGAATCAACTTTTTTTTTTTTTTTTTTTTTTTAGACAGAGTCTTGCTCTGTTGCCCAGGCTGGAGTGCAGTGGCTCAATCTTGGCTCACAGCAAGCTCCGCCTCCCGGGTTCACACCATTCTCCTGCCTCAGCCTCCCGAGTAGCTGGGACTATAGGCTCCTGCCACTACGCCCGGCTAATTTTTTGTATTTTTAGTAGAGACGGGGTTTCACCGTGTTAGCCAGGAACCTTTTTTTTTTTTTTTAAATTAATAGACAAGATCTGTCTTTGTTACCTAGGCTGGAGTACAGTGGTGCCATCAAAGGTCACATCAAAGTGCAGCCTCCGACTCCTGGGCTCAATCCTCTTTCCTTAGCCTCCCCTTCCTGAGTAGCTGCAACTACAGGCACATGCCCTGATACCCAGCTAATTTTTAAATTTTTGTGGAGATGAGGTGTTACTTTCTCGCACAGGCTGATCTTGAACTCCTGGCTTAAAGCAATACTCCCACCTCAGTGTGGGGATTGCAGGCATGAGCCACTGTGCCTGGCCTGGAACCAAGCTTTATGTCTATCAATACTCCCATCAGTTAACTGTCTCAGGTATCAAAATATCCTTTCTTATATGTATCAAAACTCATGCTGAACAATGTGTTCTGGGTTGCAAAAGAGGATTTATTTTTTGCACCTACCCATAAGTCTTTGTCCATAAGTTAAACAAAAACATACATAAGTGCAGTGTGTGCTCTTTTTAAGTACATTAGTAGACATACTACTGAGAGGCCACAGTGCACAGGGGTTAGGTGAGTGGACTTGGGAGCCAGATTGCTAGTTCAAAGATGTACCCTTCCATTTACTAAGCGACTATAAGCAAACTCCTTCTCTTGTTGTCTCAGTATCCTCAGCTGTGAAATGGGGATGACATTAAGACCTATTTCGGCTGGGCGCAGTGGCTCAAGCCTGTAATCCCAGCACGTTGGGAGGCCGAGGTGGGCGGATCACGAGGTCGGGAGATCGAGACCATCCTGGCTGACACGGTGAAACCCTGTCTCTACTAAAAAACAAAAACTTAGCCAGGCGCGGTGGTGGGCGCCTGTAGTCTCAACTACTTGGGAGGCTGAGGCAGGAGAATGACGTGAACCCAGGAGGCGGAGCTTGCAGTGAGCCAAGATCACGCCACTGCACTCCAGCCTGGGTGACAGAGCGAGACTCCCTATCCAAAAAAAAACAAAAAAAGACCTATTTCATGGGGGTTGTTATGACGATTAAATGAGTTAATTTTTATAATGTGCTCAGAACAATGCCTGGGAGAACTATATAAGTGTTGGTTTAATGCCAACCAATAATTAAATTATGCCAAATAATAATACAATAAAAATTACACGGTGGTTTGAAGTCGGCTTTTCACTATGTAGACTTGCAACTGACAGATGTTTTTTGTTTTGTTTTGTTTTGAGATGGAGCTTTGCTTTTGTTGCCCAAGAGTAGGAGTGCAGTGGCGTGATCTTGGCTCACTGCAACCTCCGCCTCCTGGGTTCAAGCGATTCTTCAGCCTCAGCCTCCCAAGTAGCTGAGATTACAGGCGCCTGCCACCACACCAGCTAAATTTTGTATTTTTAGTAGAGACGGGGTTTCACCACGTTGACCAGGCTAGTCTTGAACTCCCGACCTCAGGTGATCTGTCCACCTTGGCCTCCCAAAGTGCTGGGATTACAGGCGTGAGCCACTGTGTCTGGCCTTGACAGAGGTTTTTAATGAATCATATCTTCTTGTTTGTCTTCATGAGGTCTCTTTCAGGCTGTTATGCCTTGGTCACCCTCTTCTGCTGAGGTCTAACAAAGGGTTTACTTTCTGCTAAGGGGAAGAAAAGTTGGCTTCATGGGGTCAGAAGAAGTGGTTTAGCAGTGGTGGAAGAGGCTCTTAGAGTGTAAAGTGACACAAGCAAGTTTCACGTCAGTCTTATTCTTTGCTTCCTTGTAGCTGCCACATAAAAGGTGCCCAACATATGTATGGTTCATTGATGAATCCAGTAACCCCAAGTCAATGGTCATCTTCTGTGGCTGGCAGACAATTCACAGCTCTGGAATTTCTATAAAGAAAAGGCTAGGATGGGCACGGTGACTCACGCCTGTAATCCCAGCACTTTGGGAGGCCAAGGCAGGTGGATCACGAGGTCAGGAGTTCGAGTCCAGCCTGGCCAACATAGTGAAACCCCATCTCTACTAAAAATACAACAATTAGCCGGGCGTGGTAGTACACACCTGTAGTCCCAGCTACTTGGGAGGCTGAGGCAGAAGAATCGCTTGAACCCAGGAGGCAGAGGTTGTGGTGAGCTGAGATTGTGCCACTGCACTCCAGCCTGGGCAACAGAGCCAGACTCCATCTCAAAAAAAAAAAAAAAAAAAAGGAGAGAAAAGGCTGAAGTCCGGGTGCAGTGGCTCATGCCTGTAATCTCAGCACTTTGGGTATGTTTGCTTGTTTGTTTGTTTGAGATGGAGTCTCACTCTGTGACCCAGGCTGGAGTGCAGTGGCATGATCTTGGCTCACTACAACCTCCACCTCCCGGGTTCAAACGATTCTCCTGCCTCATCCTCCCAAGTAGCTGGGACTACAGGTGCACACCACAATGCCCGGCTAATTTTTGTATTTTTAGTAGAAACGGGGTTTCACTATGTTGGCCAGGCTGGTCTTGAACTCCTGACTTCAAGCGATCCTCCTGCCTCGGCCTCCCAAAGTGCTGGGATTACAGGCATGAACCACTACACCCGGCCATAATCTCAGCACTTTGGGAGACTGAAGCAGGAGGATTACTTGAACACAGTTGTAGACCAGCTTGGGCAACATAGTGAGACCCCTGTCTCTACAAAAATTTTAAAAATTAGGCAAATGTGGTGGCATATGCTTGTAGTCCCAACTACTCAGGCAGCTGAGGTGGAAGAATTGCTTGAGTCCAGGAGATCAAGGCTGCAGTGAGACATGATCACACGACTGTACACTGTACTCCAGCCTGGGTGACACAGTGAGACCCTGTCTCAAAAAAAAAAAAAGAGGGGGGCCTAGGCATGGCCATGTGGTTGGAAGGGAAACCAGCAGACTTCTGTCAAGTAAAGAAAAATATCAAGCTTTTAAAGAATTAAAGTTAACTTTATTCAGAAGTCTTACTGAGGACTATAGATTGAGGCCCCTAGCCTAGGAGCAGGCTCTGGCCCAGTGTTTCAGATCCCTGCTTATATATAGGGGTGGAGGTTCTGTATGTGCAAAATCCCATCAGACTTGCTCAGAATTACATGAAAGCAGAATCACAGCAAGGTTTGTGTGTCAGAGTACATCTGGTCCTAGATCACAGAGGCATCATCACTAACCCCGTCAGATGTCATCTTATGTGTTGGAAAAGCCAGGGATTAAGACTATTCTTTTTTTTTTTTTTTTTTTTTGAGACAAGGTCTCACTCCATCACCCAGGCTGGCATGCAGTAGCACAATCATGGCTCACTGCAGCCTCAGCCTCCCCAGGTTCAGGTAATCCTCCCACCTGAGACTTCCAAATAGCTGAGACTACAGGTGCATATCACCACGCCCAGCTAATTGTATTTTTTTGTAGAGACAAGGTTTCACCATGTTTCCCAGGCTGGGGGGTCATTCATCTTTTAAGGAATGCAGTGACTCAGGCAAGAGGACAAGAGACGTGGGAGCTGTGTGTTCTGTTTTGTTGTCTTCAAAGCATCTTTCTGGAGAGCTGCAGGTCTTCGCAGAGTCAGAAGCTTTGGAAAATTATGCTGGCAAGCAGAAATGGGCAAACATAGCTTATGTTTGCTACTTTGTCTCACACTTGTCTAAAAACTTGTGTCGCTGGCTGGGTGCAGCGGCTCACGCCTGTAATCCCAGCACTTTGGGAGGCCGAGGCAGGTGGATCACAAGGTCAGGAGACTGAGACCATCCTGGCTAACACAGTGAAACCCCGTCTCTACTAAAAATTCAGAAAATTAGCTGGGTGTGGTGGCACACACCTGTAGTCCCAGCTACTTGGGAGGCTGAGCCAGGAGAATCGCTTGAAGCCGGGAGGCGGAGGTTGCAGTGAGCCAAGATCGCGCCGCTTCACTGCAGCCTGGGTGAAAGAGAGAGACTCCGTCTCAAAAAAACAAAACAAAACAAAACTGTGTTGTCTATTAAACTATGTTCACTTTATTTCAGATGGCCTGGATGCTGGAAATTATGAGAAAACTAAATTCTCCCCCAGCCTCCTTTGACACCACCACTACCCTCTCCTACCCTCTTCCTCCCATTATTTGCTATTAGTTTACCTGCTCTCTTCCTCTCAGATTCAACAAAATTTATACTTTTACATGCATTGGATTGTTTCTTTCTTAACTTCCTTCTCCACAGCTGTAAATGCTGTAACAGGGACCATGGCCAGATTACTCACCAGTGTGGCCCCAGTGCTGGGTACAATGCTTGGCACACACTACACTCTCAATAAACATCTGTCGTATAAACAAATGAATTCTGTGATTACGTATCATATGCACAAGTCAACAACAACACAAGTTATGTATTATGAAAGGGAGAACTTGCATTTTCACAGAAGAAAATAGATTCCTCCCTTCTTTTCTGAAACACTTGGCCTTTTAAATAATTAATTAATTTTAATTGATACATATAAAATTGTAGGCCAGGCACGATGGCTCATGCCTGTAATCCCAGCACTTTGGGAGGCCAAGGTGGGCGGATCACCTGAGGTCAGGAGTTCAAGACCAGCCTGGCCAACATGCCGAAACCCCGTCTCTACTAAAAATACAAAAATTAGCTGGGCATGGTGGCGGGCGCCTGTAATCCCAGCTACTCAATAGGCTGAGGCAGGAGAATTGCTTGAACCTGGGATGCAGAGGCTGCAGTGAGCCGAGATCATGCCACTGCACTCTAGTCTGGGCAACAGAGTGAGACTCTGTCTCAAAAAAAAAAAAAATTGTATATATTTATCATGTACAACATGATGTTCTGAAATACGTATATATTATGGGATGGCTCAATCTAGCTAACTAACATATGCAGTATCTCACATACTATCATTTATTGTGGTGAGAACACTTAAAATCTACTCTCTTAGGGCGGGAGTGGTGGCTCACGCCCGTAATCCTAATACCTTGGGAGGCTGAGGCGGGTGGATCACCCGAAGTCAGGAGTTCGAGACCAGCCTGGTGAACATGGTGAAACTCTGTCTTTACTAAAAATACAAAAATTAGCTGGGCGTGGTGGTGGGTGACTATGATCCCAGCTACTCAGGAGGCTGAGGCAGGAGAATCGCTTGAACCCAGGAGAAGGAGGTTGCTGTGAGCTGAGATCATACCACTGCACTCCAGCCTGGGTGACAAGAGCGAAACTCCATCTAAAAAACAAACAAAAAACTACTCTCTTTGCAATTTTCAAGAATACAATACATTAGTTTTTGGTGGTTTTGTTTTTTTGAGATTGAGTCTTGCTCTGTTGCCTACGCTGGAGGGCAGTGGCACAATCTCGGCTCAGCAACCTCTGCCTCCTGGGTTCAAGCGATTCTCCTGCTTCAGCCACCTGAGTAGCTGGGACTACAGGTGTGTGCCACCATGCTCAGCTAATTTTTGTATTTTTAGTAGAAATGGGGTTTCACCACGTCGGCCAGGCTGGTTGTGAACTCCTGACCTCAAGTGATCTGCCCGCTTCAGCCTCTCAAAGTGCTGGGATTACAGGCATGAGCCACCACTCCTGGCCTAATACATTGTTATTAAACACCTATAGTCATTATGTAGTACTGCAGTTATCTTAAATTTATTTCTTCTATCTTGGCCAACCAAGGTGGCTCAGGCCTGTAATCCCAGAACTTTGGGAGGCCAAGGCAGGAAGATCACTTGAGCTCAAGAGTTCAAGACCAGCCTAGGCAACATGGCAAGACCCTGTCTCCACAAAAGTAGAAGAAAAGTAGCCAGGTGTGGTGGTGTGTGCCTGCAGTCCCAGCTACTCAGGAGGCTGAAGTGGGAGGATCGCTTGAGCCCAGGAAAGTTGAGGCTGCAATGAGACAAGATTTCCATTGCACTCCAGCTCAGGAAACAGAGTAAGACCTTGCCTAAAAAAAAAAAAAAAGAAAGCAAACAAGCCCACAAGCAGACAAAAAAAAAAAAAAAAATCAAAAAACTTATTCCTCCTATCTAACTAAAGTGTGTATCCTTTGACCAACAACTCCTCAACCCCTCCCCCTCCTCCAAACTCTTGGCTTTGAGGTTGGTGTTTTAAAATGAATAGGGATATTTACTAACAGGCCTCTGCCACAGGTCATTTCTGCAGGGAGTTTATGGCTCAGCAAAAGAGAAAGCTGTCCCTGTGAGCACCTCTTCTGCTCCAGACACAACTCCAGGTCAGTTAACTAAGTCCTACTTATTCCTTAGTTTGAAGCCTGGCACTCTGCCTGTAGTATTTTGCACAGAAGATACAGACCTTTCTAGAGAAAGAAGGAAATTCCTCCATCACTCGTTCCCAAACATCCCTACTTGCCCTCTGTTGAGAACACTTTAGTCATAGTTTGGATCAAATTCAGGAAACGAATGGGAGACAGAGACGCTTTCTGAAAAAGATTTTTTTCATTAGGGCAAACACTGTCTGTTTTCCCGTTGGTACCAGGTGGGGCCCTGGAGTTTATTTAAGTTCTCATTCAGGGAAAGAACTGGCATTCTAGCATAGCTTGGCCGACTCACTGGTTTCCACTCAGGACTCCAAGGCAGGGTGGAGCACAGGACACTGGCACAATGCCTTCCTGAATTCAGTCTGTCTGTGTTGTTTGTTGTTTTTTGTTGTTGTTGTTGTTGTTGTTTTGAGATAGAGCTTCGTTCTTTTTTTTTTTTTTTTTTGAGACGGAGTCTCGCTCTGTCGCCCAGGCTGGAGTGCAGTGGCGCAATCTTGGCTCACTGCAAGCTCCACCTCCCGGGTTCACGCCATTCTCCTGCCTCAGCCTCTCCGAGTAGCTGGGACTACAGGCGCCCGCCACCACGCCCGGCTAATTTTTTGTATTTTTAGTAGAGACGGGGTTTCACCGTGGTCTCAATCTCCTGACCTCGTGATCTGCCCGCCTCGGCCTCCCAAAGTGCTAGGATTACAAGCGTGAGCCACCGCGCCCGGCCCGGAGCTTCGTTCTTGTTGCCTAGGCTGGACGGAGTGCAATGGCGCGATCTTGGCTCACTGCAATCTCCACCTCCCAGGTTCAAGCAATTATCCTGCCTCAGCCTCTAGAGTAGCTGGGATTGCAGGCATGCGCTACCACGCTCGGCTAATTTTGTATTTTTAGTAGAGGCAGGGTTTCTCCATTTTGGTCAGACTGGTCTCGAACTCCCGACCTCAGGTTGATCCACCTGCCTCAGCCTCCCAAAGTGTTGGGATTACAGGCGTGAGCCACCGCGCCTGGCCCTGAATTCACTCTGTCTACTGCTCTGGGTCTCTTCCACCTGATACTTTTCATCTTTCATACTAACATCTGTTCCAGTACCTACATGCGTCACCTTAGTGGAAGCTACAGCAGCTGTCTTCAGCAATTTATGGGTACGCGCGTAAAAAAATTCCTTAGAAGCCAAAGATTCCCGCTTACTATTTCTGTGCGGTAAAGTGGGTTATTAATATTCCAGAATATAGCCGGGCGCGGTGGCTCACGCTTGTAATCCCAGCACTTTGGGAGGCCGAGGTGGGCGGATCACGAGGTCAGGAGATCGAGACCATCCTGGCTAAGACGGTGAAACCCCGTCTCTACTAAAAATACAAAAAATTAGCCGGGCATGGTGGCGGGCGCCTGTAGTCCCAGCTACTCGGAGAGGCTGAGGCAGGAGAATGGCATGAACCCGGGAGGCGGAGCTTGCAGTGAGCCGAGATCGCGCCACTGCACTCCAGCCTGGGTGACAGAGCGAGACTCTGTCTCAAAAAAAAAAAAAAAAAATTCCAGAATATATAACCTGTGTACCTAAAACTCAATTACTCCAATAAATGAACTCATTTTGTTTTGTTTCCTGGTAAACCTCATAAAAGACAATCCACCTTCCCCTGAATACACTCTGTTCTTCTCCCCCTCTCCCTAGGGCATTGATTGGATTAGGGCCTCAGTGACAAGCAAGAATGACATCACCAGTTCAAAAACTGCTGCTTTATTTTTTCTTTCTTTATACAACCAATTACCATTTTCACATAATTTGCTCAAGTGTTTATGCCTTTTCCTTTATTTATTTAGTTATTTATTTTTCTGAGACGGAGTCTCACTCTGTCGCCCAGGCTGGAGTGCAGTGGTGTGATCTCGGCTCACTGTAAGCTCCGACTCTCGGGCTCACGCCATTCTCCTGCCTCAGCCTCCCGTGTAGCTGGGACTACAGGCACCCACCAGCACGCCTGGCTAATTTTTTGTATTTTTAGTAGAGACAGGGTTTCACCGTGTTAGGCAGGATGGTCTCGATCTCCTGACCTTGTGATCTGCCCTCCTCGGCCTCCCAAAGTGCTGGGATTACAGGCGTGAGCCACCACGCCTGGCCTATGCCTTTTCTTAATTATTTTACAGGTTCCTTCCTTCTTAGGACACCCAGTTCATGTCTCCATTTTCAGGTCAAGAAACTGAAGCTCAGGGAGCCTCAGCAGGGAGACCAGACATCCAGGCTACCTTAACACAGTCTGGGTTTATGACTATTGTTCTGGCATGAGGTTTGCCTAACTTTGGATATTAAAATTACATGGCCGCTCTAGGTCTAAGTGACCAGAACCCACTTGAGTGGTAGTGAGCAAGAGTGGCCTCCCAGGTCACTGTTCTTGTTGTTGCAACTGCTGTGTTCTGAATCTTTGGGTATTCCTAAAAATTCATATGTTGAAATCCTAACCCCCTAAATGGTATCAAGAGGTGGGCCCTTTGGGAGGTGATTAGATCATGGGGGCAGAGCCTTCGTGAATGAAACTAGTGCGTTATACAAGAGGCTCAAGAAGGCTGGGTGCAGTGGCTCATGTCTGTAATCCCAGCACTTTGGGAGGCTGAGGCGGGTGGATCACCTGAGGTCAGGAGTTCGAGACTAGCCTGGCCAACATGGTGAAACACCATCTCTACTAAAAATACAAAAAATTAGCTGGGTGGGGTGGCGGGCGCCTGTAATCCCAGCTACTCGGGAGGCTGAGTTAGGAGAATCACTTGAACCTGGGAGGAGGAGGGTGCAGTGAGCTGAGATCGCGCCATTGCCTTCCTGAATTCAGTCTGTGTTTTTTTTTTTTTTTGTTTTTGTTTTTTTTTTTTGAGACGGAGCTTCGCTCTTGTTGCTTAGGCTGGACGGAGTGCAATGGCGCGATCTTGGCTCACTGCAACCTCTGCCTCCCAGGTTCAAGCAATTCTCCTGCCTCAGCCTCCAGAGTAGCTGGGATTGCAGGCATGCGCCACCACGCTCGGCTAATTTTGTAGTTTTACTAGAGGTGGGGTTTCTCCATGTTGGTCAGGCTGGTCTCGAACTCCCGACCTCAGGTTGATCCACCTGCCTCAGCCTCCCAAAGTGTTGGGATTACAGGCGTGAGCCACTGCGCCTGGCCCTGAATTCACTCTGTCTACTGCTCTGGGTCTCTTCCACCTGATACCTTTCATCTTTCATACTAACATCTGTTCCAGTATCTACATGCGTCACCTTAGTGGAAGCTACAGCAGCTATCTTCAGCAATTTATGGGTATGCATGTAAAAAAATTTCCTTAGAAGCCAAGGAGTCCCCCTTACTATTTCTGTGCCGTAAAGTGGGTTATAGCAATATTCCAGAATATATAACCTGTGTGCTCCAGCCTGGGCAACAAGAGTGAAACTCCATCTCTGTCTCAAAAAAAGAAAAAAAGCCCAAGAAAGACCCCTTACCCTTTGCACCAAGGGTGCAAAAAGATGGCTATTCCTGAACCAGTATTTGAACCTTCACACCAGACACCAAATTTACCAGCTTCCCAGCCTCTACTGTGAGAAATACATTTTTGTTGTTTAAAAGCTACCTAGTTTTTGTTATTTTATTATAGCAGTCAGATCAGACTAAGGCACACCCTAAAGAAACAAACACAGAGAGGGACAGATCTCACACACAGAGACAAATTCACATGGGTCTCTGTTCAAGAGAATCCTGCCTGAGTCCTTCTACAAAAGTAAGGAAGCTTCTGTGAAGCAAATATTTCCCTTTCTCCCACTAATGGCCCCATTTTGTATAGCATGAGTCTTACGCTATGGTTTTATCTAAAACATGGCACTCTGAGAAAAGCAAAATGCAGAAGAATATACAGTGTGCTACCATTTGTTTAAAAAGAGGGAAGATTTATATACCTCTATTTTTTAAAATACTATCAGAGGGATATATAAGAAATTGATAATAGGCTGGGCATGGCGGCTCATGCCTGTAATCCCAACACTGGGAGGCCAAGGTGGACAAATTGCTAGAGCCCAGGAATTCAAAACTAGTGTGGGCAACATGGCAAAGCACTGTCTCTAGAAAAAATACAAGCCGGGCGCGGTGGCTCACGCCTGTAATCCCAGAACTTTGGGAGGCCGAGGCAGGCGGATCATGAGGTCAGGAGATCGAGACCATCTTGGCTAACACAATGAAACCCCGTCTCTACTAAAAATACAAAAAATTAGCAGGGCGTGGTGGCGGGTGCCTATAATCTCAGCTACTCAGGAGGCTGAGGCAGGAGAATGGCGTGAACCCGGGAGGCGGAGCTTGCAGTGAGCCAAGATAGCGCCACTGCAGTCTGGCCTGGGTGAAAGTGCGAGACTCTGTCTCAAAAAAAAAAAAAGAAAAAATACAAAAAACTTGCCAGGTGTGGTGGTGCACACCTCTAGTCCCAGTTACTCAGAGGGCTGAGGTAGGAGGATCACCTGTTCCCGGGAGGTTGAGACTGCAGTGAGCCATGATTGTGCCACTGCATTCCAGCCTGGACAAGAGTGAGACTATGTCTTAAAAAAAAAAAAAAAAAGGCCGGGCGCGGTGGCTCACGCTTGTAATCCCAGCACTTTGGGAGGCCGAGGCGGGCGGATCACGAGGTCAGGAGATCGAGACCATCCTGGCTAAGACGGTGAAACCCCGTCTCTACTAAAAATACAAAAAATTAGCCGGGCATGGTGGCGGGCGCCTGTAGTCCCAGCTACTCGGAGAGGCTGAGGCAGGAGAATGGCATGAACCCGGGAGGCGGAGCTTGCAGTGAGCCGAGATCGCGCCACTGCACTCCAGCCTGGGTGACAGAGCGAGACTCTGTCTCAAAAAAAAAAAAAAAAAATTCCAGAATATATAACCTGTGTACCTAAAACTCAATTACTCCAATAAATGAACTCATTTTGTTTTGTTTCCTGGTAAACCTCATAAAAGACAATCCACCTTCCCCTGAATACACTCTGTTCTTCTCCCCCTCTCCCTAGGGCATTGATTGGATTAGGGCCTCAGTGACAAGCAAGAATGACATCACCAGTTCAAAAACTGCTGCTTTATTTTTTCTTTCTTTATACAACCAATTACCATTTTCACATAATTTGCTCAAGTGTTTATGCCTTTTCCTTTATTTATTTAGTTATTTATTTTTCTGAGACGGAGTCTCACTCTGTCGCCCAGGCTGGAGTGCAGTGGTGTGATCTCGGCTCACTGTAAGCTCCGACTCTCGGGCTCACGCCATTCTCCTGCCTCAGCCTCCCGTGTAGCTGGGACTACAGGCACCCACCAGCACGCCTGGCTAATTTTTTGTATTTTTAGTAGAGACAGGGTTTCACCGTGTTAGGCAGGATGGTCTCGATCTCCTGACCTTGTGATCTGCCCTCCTCGGCCTCCCAAAGTGCTGGGATTACAGGCGTGAGCCACCACGCCTGGCCTATGCCTTTTCTTAATTATTTTACAGGTTCCTTCCTTCTTAGGACACCCAGTTCATGTCTCCATTTTCAGGTCAAGAAACTGAAGCTCAGGGAGCCTCAGCAGGGAGACCAGACATCCAGGCTACCTTAACACAGTCTGGGTTTATGACTATTGTTCTGGCATGAGGTTTGCCTAACTTTGGATATTAAAATTACATGGCCGCTCTAGGTCTAAGTGACCAGAACCCACTTGAGTGGTAGTGAGCAAGAGTGGCCTCCCAGGTCACTGTTCTTGTTGTTGCAACTGCTGTGTTCTGAATCTTTGGGTATTCCTAAAAATTCATATGTTGAAATCCTAACCCCCTAAATGGTATCAAGAGGTGGGCCCTTTGGGAGGTGATTAGATCATGGGGGCAGAGCCTTCGTGAATGAAACTAGTGCGTTATACAAGAGGCTCAAGAAGGCTGGGTGCAGTGGCTCATGTCTGTAATCCCAGCACTTTGGGAGGCTGAGGCGGGTGGATCACCTGAGGTCAGGAGTTCGAGACTAGCCTGGCCAACATGGTGAAACACCATCTCTACTAAAAATACAAAAAATTAGCTGGGTGGGGTGGCGGGCGCCTGTAATCCCAGCTACTCGGGAGGCTGAGTTAGGAGAATCACTTGAACCTGGGAGGAGGAGGGTGCAGTGAGCTGAGATCACGCCATTGCCTTCCTGAATTCAGTCTGTGTTTTTTTTTTGTTTTGTTTTTGTTTTTTTTTTTTGAGACGGAGCTTCGCTCTTGTTGCTTAGGCTGGACGGAGTGCAATGGCGCGATCTTGGCTCACTGCAACCTCTGCCTCCCAGGTTCAAGCAATTCTCCTGCCTCAGCCTCCAGAGTAGCTGGGATTGCAGGCATGCGCCACCACGCTCGGCTAATTTTGTAGTTTTACTAGAGGTGGGGTTTCTCCATGTTGGTCAGGCTGGTCTCGAACTCCCGACCTCAGGTTGATCCACCTGCCTCAGCCTCCCAAAGTGTTGGGATTACAGGCGTGAGCCACTGCGCCTGGCCCTGAATTCACTCTGTCTACTGCTCTGGGTCTCTTCCACCTGATACCTTTCATCTTTCATACTAACATCTGTTCCAGTATCTACATGCGTCACCTTAGTGGAAGCTACAGCAGCTATCTTCAGCAATTTATGGGTATGCATGTAAAAAAATTTCCTTAGAAGCCAAGGAGTCCCCCTTACTATTTCTGTGCCGTAAAGTGGGTTATAGCAATATTCCAGAATATATAACCTGTGTGCTCCAGCCTGGGCAACAAGAGTGAAACTCCATCTCTGTCTCAAAAAAAGAAAAAAAGCCCAAGAAAGACCCCTTACCCTTTGCACCAAGGGTGCAAAAAGATGGCTATTCCTGAACCAGTATTTGAACCTTCACACCAGACACCAAATTTACCAGCTTCCCAGCCTCTACTGTGAGAAATACATTTTTGTTGTTTAAAAGCTACCTAGTTTTTGTTATTTTATTATAGCAGTCAGATCAGACTAAGGCACACCCTAAAGAAACAAACACAGAGAGGGACAGATCTCACACACAGAGACAAATTCACATGGGTCTCTGTTCAAGAGAATCCTGCCTGAGTCCTTCTACAAAAGTAAGGAAGCTTCTGTGAAGCAAATATTTCCCTTTCTCCCACTAATGGCCCCATTTTGTATAGCATGAGTCTTACGCTATGGTTTTATCTAAAACATGGCACTCTGAGAAAAGCAAAATGCAGAAGAATATACAGTGTGCTACCATTTGTTTAAAAAGAGGGAAGATTTATATACCTCTATTTTTTAAAATACTATCAGAGGGATATATAAGAAATTGATAATAGGCTGGGCATGGCGGCTCATGCCTGTAATCCCAACACTGGGAGGCCAAGGTGGACAAATTGCTAGAGCCCAGGAATTCAAAACTAGTGTGGGCAACATGGCAAAGCACTGTCTCTAGAAAAAATACAAGCCGGGCGCGGTGGCTCACGCCTGTAATCCCAGAACTTTGGGAGGCCGAGGCAGGCGGATCATGAGGTCAGGAGATCGAGACCATCTTGGCTAACACAATGAAACCCCGTCTCTACTAAAAATACAAAAAATTAGCAGGGCGTGGTGGCGGGTGCCTATAATCTCAGCTACTCAGGAGGCTGAGGCAGGAGAATGGCGTGAACCCGGGAGGCGGAGCTTGCAGTGAGCCAAGATAGCGCCACTGCAGTCTGGCCTGGGTGAAAGTGCGAGACTCTGTCTCAAAAAAAAAAAAAGAAAAAATACAAAAAACTTGCCAGGTGTGGTGGTGCACACCTCTAGTCCCAGTTACTCAGAGGGCTGAGGTAGGAGGATCACCTGTTCCCGGGAGGTTGAGACTGCAGTGAGCCATGATTGTGCCACTGCATTCCAGCCTGGACAAGAGTGAGACTATGTCTTAAAAAAAAAAAAAAAAAAGGCCGGGCGCGGTGGCTCACGCTTGTAATCCCAGCACTTTGGGAGGCCGAGGCGGGCGGATCACGAGGTCAGGAGATCGAGACCACGGTGAAACCCCGTCTCTACTAAAAATACAAAAAATTAGCCGGGCGCGGTGGCGGGCGCCTGTAGTCCCAGCTACTCGGAGAGGCTGAGGCAGGAGAATGGCGTGAACCCGGGAGGCGGAGCTTGCAGTGAGCCGAGATCGCGCCACTGCACTCTAGCCTGGGCGATAGAGCGAGACTCCGTCTCAAAAAAAAAAAAAAAAAAAAGGCCGGGCACGGTGGCTCATGCCAGTAATCCCAGCACTTTGGGAGGTTGAGGCCAACAGATCACCTGAGGTCAGGAGTTCGAGACCAGCCTGGCCAACATGGGGAAACCCCGTCTCTACTAAAAATACAAAATTAGTTGGGCATGGTGGCAAATGCCTGTAATCCCAGCTACTCGGGAGGCTGAGGCAGGAGAATTGCTTGAACTTGGGAGGTGGAGGTTGCAGTGAGCAGAGACCGCGCCATTGCACTCCAGCCTAGGCAACAAGAGTAAAACTCCATTTAAAAAAAAAATTAAGTGATTGATTCTGGAGAAAGAAATTGGGTTAACTCAGTGGCAGGGTTGAAGGCAACTTTTGGTGGCACACACCTGTAATCCCAGCTACTTGGGTGGCTGAGGCACAAGAATTGCTTGAACCCAGGAAGCAGAGGTTGCAGTGAGCCAAAATCATGCCACTGCATTCCAGCCTAGGTGACAGAGTAAGACTCTATCTCCAAAAAAAAAAAGTTCCTTTCATCCTTTCAGAGTTGCAAGAATAAATAGCTGAACACAGCCACAGCCACAGGTTATCTCCCCTGGGTGTCAGTTTTTGTATTTCTCCTCTGTTATTTCATCCTGGCTGTCTAGGCCTTAACCATCTTTGTTCTAGCTAAAGCTGTGACTGGATCTTTTATCACCTTTCCTCGATGTGCAAATCCAGTATTTCTACCCAGGTCTGTGAAACTTCAAAGCCTGTGCTCCTAAACATATTATGTTTCCATTTGCTCTATTGCTGATGAAAGATGAGCTCAAGTCTTCCGTTGATTACAGATGTCTGTTTCTCCCTTGAGATCTGTCAATGTCTGCTTTATGTATTTTGAGGCTGTTATTAGATGCATACAAATTTAGAACTGTTATATTTTTCATCATTACATGTCCCTCTTAATCTCTGATTCTTACTTTAACCCTTTTCCTGTTTGCCCTGAGAATACTCGCCAGTGACGCTTGCAGCTGCAGCACTTACCCTAAGAAGGTGACAATGCTGTCAACATTCCACAGTGATACTGTGATTGAAGTAGACAACAGAAATGGAAAGAAAACTAAGAAGCCAGCCGGGCACAGTGGCTCATGCCTGTAATCCCAACACTTTGGGAGGCCGAGGTGGGTGGATCACGAGGTCAAGACGTGGAGACAGTCCTAGACAACATAGTGAAACCCCATCTCTACTAAAAGTACAAAAATTAGCTGGGCGTGGTGGTGCGAGCCTGTAGTTCCAGCTACTCGGGAGGCTGAGGCAGGAGATTAGTTTGAACCCGGGAGGTGGAGGTTGCAGTGAGCTGAGATCGCCCCACCGCACTCCAGCCTGGTGACAGAGCGAGACTCCATCTCAAACAAAAACAAAAACAAAAAAATTAGCCAGGCATGGTGGCACACACCTGTAATCCTGGCTACTCTGGAGACTGAGGCAGGAGAATCCCTTCAACCCAGGAGGCGGAGGTTGCAGTGAGCTGAGATCACACCACTATATCCAGCCTGGGCAACAAAGCAAGAGTCCATCTCAGGGGGTGGGGGGGTAGGGGCGGGAAAAAGCCGTGTGCCTTTGTGGATTATAACAAAAATATGGGAGCAGTGGACTCAGCTGATCAGATGTTCATTTTTTATCCAACTGAGTGCAAAAGCACAAGGTTTGGTATAAATTAATCCACCACCTTCTAAACATTACAGTGCATGAACCAAATTAGAAAATTATCTATTTACAAACAGAAAGTAACCACACAACCACAATGGAGTATACGGTATGAATTAGTCATATAAATACAAGTGGTAGTACAACCATTCTGAGTCAAACTATTTTATTGACCAAAAGATTCCTGTGGAAACAGGAGGTGAGTGCCCTAAGCCCTCACTCCTTAGCACTCTGCATGCTGATGTAGTCCTGGAGAAGCGCCTGCGCCTCCGTCCGCCGGCTCATCTTGGTGGCCTTGCCCTGAAAACGGCCTTTCTTCCCTGCTCCTTTGCCTTCCAGGACCTCAGCCACCCTGGGGAACAGAGGTATAGTCAGGGAGACTTTGAGGAAAAAGTCACAAAAAAAAAAAAACAAGGGCAGCTCTGAGTCTCTTTCCAGGGACTGGGAGAGGGATAAGAAGAGTAGATGACTTCTAGGAATCTTTCTTAAAAACACTTGCACATAGGCTGGACATGGTGGCTCACACCTGTAATCCCAGCACTTTGGGAGGCCAAGGCGGGTGGATCACCTGAGGTCAGGACTTCAAGACCGGCCTGACCAATAGGATGAAACCCCGTCTCTACTAAAAATACAAAAATTAGCCGTGTGTGGTGGTATGCACCATAATCCCAGCTACTCAGGAGGCTGAGACAGGAGAATTGCTTGAACCCGGGAGGCAGAGGTTGCAGTAAGCCGAGATGGTGCCATTGCACTCCAGCCTGGGCAACAAGAGTGAAACTTTTCTCAAAAAAACACTTGCACATATGCACAAAGATATATGTACCATCATCACATAAGAGTGAATAACTGGAAACAACATCAGTGTCTATGAATTGGGCTAGATAAATTATGTTAATCTCCAGAGGGCAGGGTGCTGTAATCCCAGCACTTCGGGAGGCCAAGGTGGGCAGATCACTTGATGTCAGGAGTTCGAGACCAGCCTGGCCAACATGGTGAAACTCTATCTGTACTAAAAACACAAAAAATTGGCCGGGTATGGTGGCGTGCACCTGTAATCCCAGCTACTTGAGTGGTTAAGGCAGGAAAATTGCTTAAACCCGGGAGGTGGTGGCTGCAGTGAGCTGAATAGCCTGGGCTCTCCAGCCTGGGTGACAGACTGAGACTCCATCTCAAAAAACAAAAACAAACACATTTCATAAAAACAAAAACAAAAACATACATGTGAGATGTGAAGCCAAAAGACCTTCATCTGTCAAACTGGAAATAACGGTAGTAATAATTACCTCTGCTCAGCCCACCTCACATGCCCATGATGTGAATTAAATGAGATCGCATATGTGATGGTCCTTTGAATCAGTAAAGGAATGTATTTGTAGGATACAGGCTCTACTACATGTGCAAGAGAGTCCATATAGAATTACCTGGGCCCCAGGGTCTCCACAGACGCAGGTGGCCCTGCCAGTAAGAAGAGTCCAGCACCTTTCTCATCGCCCACGGTTAAGAACAGGAGGGTCTCCTAGGAGGTAAGACAAGGAGATAAGCCGTGATACTTAAGGAGGTAGAGTCAACCCCCCTAAACCTTGCACTCTCTTCAATGTTAAGAACAGATTATTTCCCCCTAAACCACCAAGTGATGCTCCTGATGAATGAAGATACAGCCCCTCCACACTGGGCCAAGAAACTTTTTGAGAGCAACTATGGGAACTTAGGTGAAACATTAAGAAGGCAGCAGAAGACTGCTGATCCTGGCTAAGCATAAAATGCCTTTTATGGTTTCACTCTTGCAAACTTTTCCTCACCACACATCCTTTCCCGGCCACTGCCCAAACCACCAGGTTTCCCTCTGCCTGGCTGCCTCTGCCCCTTGTCTGTCTGATGACCTCTAAGCAGTCTTCAAGGGCCCCTCCCCTGAAACCTCCCTGTCCTTCAGGTAATATGCTCCTCCACCTCTAGCATTCATCACTCTATCATTCTAAATTATAAATGTCGACACACACATTTGTTTCCTAGACTAGAATATTAGCTCCTTGAGAATCAATTCTGTGTATACAGAAGAATTATGAAAAGAGACATACACAATGCTTTACCCATAGTAGGCATTCCAAAGAAGGGTTCTGGAGTAAATACAAAAGAGGTAATAGGGCATGGTGGCTCAAGCTTGCAGTCCCAACTACTCAGGAGGCTGATGTGGGAGGATTGCTTGAGCCTAGGAGTTCAAGACTGCAGTGAGCCATAATCACACCACTGTACTCCAGCCTGGGTGACAGAGCAAGACTCTGTCTCTGAAAAAAACAAACAAACAAAAGACCTGGAAATCTCTAGGCTAGAGACCATCAGGAGTGGGAAGAATAAGTAAAGCCAGAGGAAGAGGAAAATGGACGGGGATGGCTTTCAAAGGGGCTTGCCCACTTCTGTATTTACTTTTTTTTTTTTTTTTTGAGACAGTCTGTGTTGCCCAGGCTGGAGCGCAGTGGTGCAATCTTGGCTCACTGCAACCTCAGCCTCCAGGGTTCAAGCAATTCTCCTGCCTCAACCTCCCAAGTAGCTGGGTCTACAGGCACCTGCCACCACACCCAGCAAATTTTTGTTTTGTTTTGAGACAGAATCTCACTCTGTAGCCCAAGCTAGAGTGCTGTGGCACAATCTCAGCTCACTGCAACCCCTGCCTACCGGGCTCAAGAGATTCTCATGCCTCAGTCTCCCAAGTAGCTGGGATTACAGGCGCATGCCACCACGCCTGGCTAATTTTTTGTATTTTAGTAGAGACAGGGTTTCACCATGTTGCCCAGGGTGGTCTCGAACTCCTAAGCTGAGGCAATCCACCCGCCTCGGCCTCCCAAAGTGCTGGGATTACAGGCGTGAGCCACCATGCCTGGCCTGATTTTTCTATTTTTAATAGAAATGGGGTTTCATCATGTTGGCTAGGCTGGTCTCCTGACCTTAAGTGATCCACCCACCTTGGCCTCCCAAAGTGCTGGGATTACATGCATGAGCCACCGTGACCAGCCCACTCCTATATTTCTAATATTGGCTCCTCAGCACACAAACCTGAATGGCTTTGAGGAGCTAGAGCTCTGATGAAAGGAGCTCAGAAGCTAATAAATGTCACAGCCCCAGAAAGAGCAATAACATAGATCTAGCTCAACACCTAAAACAGAGCTTGGCATATAGCTAGTATTAAGAAAACAGTATTGAATGAATGGCTATTTCCTACTCCTCATGTGTTCATGTGGAGGGACTTCGGCTAAACTAGCGCGCCTCACTTATGTCTCCCTAGGTCTCTATCCAGGCTGGGGTAGAGAATCTCATGCTCCTCTTACCTCTGACCCAATCTCATTGGCAATGATATTCATGAACTCTGAATCACCCTCCTTCCTACAACAAAGGACACAGACATGAGACCCAGGTTGGAGTGGTGGCTGTGAAACTGCAGGAAGCCTGGCCCCTCCTTCTGGAGGCTGGCCTTGCTGCTATTTGTATACATAAAGTCCCATATCCCTTAGCCAAGAGAAAGTACTGGCTGAGAGCCAGCAAGCTGCCCTTCTCAGCCTCTGCAGTTTGTAATCAACCTCCAGGTTTGTTTCCATCTCCCTTAAATAGGATTCACCAGGATAAGCAGAAATCTGTTAGAAAGTAAAGGAGGAAGGGGATAGTCCTAAAGAAAGATACAGGCTGGACACGGTGGCTCACACCTGTAATCTCAGCACTTTGGGAGGCTGAGGTGGGCAGACTGCTTGAGGTCAGGAGTTCAAAATCAGCCTGGCCAACATGGGGAAACCCCAGCTCTACTAAAAATACAAAAGTTAGCCTGGTGTGGTGGCACATGCCTGTGATCCCAGCTACTCGGGAGGCTGAAGCACAAGAACCGCTTGAACCCAGGAGGCACAGGTTACAGTGAGGTGAGATCATGCCACTGCACTCCAGACACAGTAAGACTCCATCTCAAAAAACAAAAAACCAAAAAAACAAAAGATACAGAGTTACAGTAAAGATGTTAATATCAAACCCAGGAGGCCTGGTATGTAACTTTTTTTTTTTTTTTTTTCTCTTTTGAGATGGGGTCTCACTGTCGGTCCAGGCCGGAGTGCTGTGGCGTGATCTCTGCTCACCACAACCTCTGCCTCCCAGGTTCAAGTGATTCTCCTGCCTCAGCCTCCCGAGTAGCTGGGACTACAGGTGCATACTACCATGCCCGGCTAATTTTTGTACTTTTAGTAGAGAAGGGGTTTCACCATGCTGGCCAGGCTGGTTTCGAACTCCTGACCTTGTGATCCACCCACCTCAGCCTCCCAAAGTGCTGGGATTACAGGAGTGAGCCACCGCGCCCGGCCAGTAACATATTTCTTAGGATCTACTCAACCTTGAGAATACCAGTGAACAATCCACCTCCCACTGTACATTGCATATAGAGAAGACACTGAGCCCTAAGCCCAACACAGCTCCCCTTCCTTGTGTCCAGCTCCTAATTTCTCACCTGTGTAATACGACCACACCTCCCCAGTCTGGACTGTTCCTGAGGCTATGGGCAATGTGCACAGCCAGGTCTCTGAGCAGATTCAGGTTATTCTGAAATGGATATGGTAACTCAGTAGATAAATGGAAAGGATAACAATAGAGAGTATCAGTTTCCCTCCACCTCATTCTCCCCTTACTCCTACTTTGACAAACTACACATCTGCTTAGGCAGAAGACCAAGTCTGCAGAGCCTATTTTAGGCAGGGCCTGTGCCCTCTCTACCCTCCACGGAATAAATCACCTTCTGCAGGATCTTGGTGGAGTTCTGGAGCTTTTTCACTGCTTCCACATGATCCTCTGCTCCACACCTGAAAGAGAAAGGTCAGTGGAGACCTGTGCAGCTTCCCAGTCGTTTCTGATGTTGGGGACATAAATCAATAATTTCCTTCTTGCTATGGTGCCTCCCTGCAGTCAGAGACCAGGAGATATTCTAAGAGGTCTCTTAGGCAACTGGGAGAAAACACACAAAGGAATTAACCACTTTTCGTGGTTCTGATTTACTATCCAAAGCACTTGATTTTTTTTTTTTTTTTTTTTTTTTGAGACAGAGTCTTGCCCTATCGCCCAGGCTGGGGTGCACTGGCACGATCTTGGCTTACTGCAAGCTCCGCCTCCCGGGTTCACGCCATTCTCCTGCCTCAGCCTCCCGAGTAGCTGGGACTACAGGCACCCGCCACCACACCTGGCCAATTTCTTTTTGTATTTTTAGTACAGACGGGGTTTCACGGTGTTAGCCAGAAGGTCTTGATCTCCTGACCTCGTGATCCGACCGCCTCGGCCTCCCAAAGTTCTGGGATTACAGATATGAGCCACCACGCCTGGCCGCACTTTATCATTTATGATTGCATCTTATCTCCCAGAGGTAAGAGATTATGTTGAAAATCTCAGAAATGGGAGGTAATCGAAGGTACTGAAACAGGCATACTTAAGCAGAGCAGTCAGTGCTTTTTCAGTTCCATGACTTCTCTCCATCCACTTCAGCACCCGGTTCCCAGCCAGAAATATCAGGTTGGTTTTGTTCTTCTTCCCCTTCTCAGTGCCCAGAATCTTAATGACCTACATGAGGCAAGGGGGTAACACACACACACGTGTGCGCATGCATAAACCACAGCGAATCCTGGAACCTGAAGGCAGGAGAAACCTATCTCTTCCTCACCTCTGAAACAGTGAAGGGGAGATTTCACTTAGGACTCCTCAATTATCCCCCTCTCCCACTCCCAGCCCCATGTGACCCCCTCTCCCCCAATCCCTCTTCTCAGCCACTCCACAGCCATTCCTCACTTACCTGAAGGTCACTGAGATTGCTCACGTGGGTCCCACAGCACATGTTGGAATCAACGCCCTCGATGCTAACAACCCGAATGGGCCCAGCATGATCATCCGGCAAACCCCGGCCTCTCACCTGGACTCAAGGAGAGGGGAGGGACTGTCTGAATCTGATGAGGAATCATTCTGCAGAAACCATCCCTCTGGCTCTACCCTTACCTGCTCCACCTCAGGATCATCCAGGCTCAGTTCTCGGACATTCACAGGCAGCCGATCTCTGATTTTTTCATTAACGTTCTGCTCAATGGCAGCTACTTGCTCTGCAGTCATAGAGGGGGTGTCCAGCTCAATCGCACTCCGAAATCTCCCTAACTCCCTATCAGAAGTAGAGTGGCCACAGATAACATATCTTACTGAACAAGAAAAAGCTGAAAGCTTTTCCTCTAAAAACTAGAAAAAGCATACCCTCTCACCACTTTTTTTTTTTTTTTTTTTTTGAGACAGGCTTGCTGTCACCCATGCGGCCATTTGGTGGCAATCACAGCTCACCACAGCCTTAATCTCCCCAGCTCAAGCAATTCTCCCACCTCCGCCTCCCTCCCAGAGCCGGGATGGGCCTGCCTACAGTTAGTCTTATGCCTCCCACTCACCATGATGTTGTCTTCAGCTTAAATAGATGGTCAGCAACTGCCGTGATGAGATGCTGCCCTAAGCAAAGAGAGAGCAAGAGACAGGAGAAAAGTGAGAAGCCTACATACTCCCACAATGATAAAATAAGAGCTACAATGATAAAAGCACAGAAATTCTCCTTGCTGAAGACCTGCTAAGCACTGGGTAATACACTTTAGATACTTTATTGAAAATCACAATGAGAATTCTGCAAGAGGCCTTATGATACCATTTCACAGATGAGGAAACTGAAGCCTAGAGAGATCAAATAACTTGCCATGGCAATGTAACTTATGAGGGACTGGACTTGAACTTAAGTTCCTTCTTTTTTTTTTTTGAGACAGTCTCATTCTGTTGCCCAGGCTGGAGTGCAGGGGCTCACTGCAGCCTCCGCCTCCCAGGATCAAGTGATTCTCGTGCCTCAGCCTCCTGAATAGCTGGGATTATAGACATGCATCACCGTGCCCAGCTAATCTTTCTACTTTTGGTAGAAACGGGGTTTCACCACATTGGCCAGGCTGGTCTTGAACTCTTGACCTCAAGTGATCCACCCGCCTTGGCCTCCCACAGTGCTGGGATTACAGGTGTGAGCCACTGTGCTTGGTGAACTTAAGTTCCAATATGCAGCATTCATCCGTTCAACAAGTATTTATTGAGTACCTACCACATGCAAGGCACAGGGCCGGACATAAGACATACAGCAGCATCCCTGATTGACAAGAGTGATGATGAGGAGAAAGAAGAGGAAGAGGAGGAAGAAATGGAGAAACAGGAGGAACTGACCATCAAGGAAGAGGGAAAAAGACAGCCAAAGGCCTTAAGGAAGAAAGAAGTAGCGTATGTCAAAGGAATCCAGAGATGACAAGCATGGCCAGGATGCAGCCAGCAAGAGGTGAAGGGGCACCAGATGAGGCTACAGCAGTAGACAAGAGCCACCCAGACACAGCTTGTATGCCATGGTAAAAAGTTTGGCTTTACACGAAGACCTACAGGAAGCCTCTGAAGAGCTTTAAGCAGAGGAGTGACATAATATTTTCATTTTTAAAAATTTATTTCAGTAGGGCACGCTGGCTCACTCCTGTAATCCCAGCACTTTGAGAGGCCAAGGCAGGGGATCACGAGGTCAAGAGTTTGAGACCAGCCTGAAACAACGTGGTGAAACCTCACTTCTACTAAAAATACAAAAATTAGCTGGGCCGGGCGCAATGGCTCACACTTGTAATCCCAGCACTTTGGGAGGCCGAGGCGGGCGGATCACGAGGTCAGGAGATCGAGACCACGGTGAAACCCCGTCTCTACTAAAAAAAAATACAAAAAATTAGCCGGGCGTCTGGTGGCGGGCGCCTGTAGTCCCAGCTACTCAGAGAGGCTGAGGCAGGAGAATGGCATGAACCCAGGAGGCGGAGCTTGCAGTGAGTCGAGATTGCGCCACTGCACTCCAGCCTGGGCGACAGAACGAGACTCCGTCTCAAAAAAAAAAAAAAAAAAAAAAAAAAATTAGCCAGGCGTGGTGGCACGCACCTGTAATCCCAGCTACTCAGGAGGCTGAGTTACTTGAATCCCAAGGGTGGAGGTTGCAGTGAGCCAAGATTGCACCACAGCATTCCAGCCTGGGCAACGAAGCGAGACTGTCTCAAAAAAAAATAAAAATAAAAAATAAAATTTATTTCATTTTACATATTTATTTTTATTTATTTTTGTTCTTTTTTTTTTTTTTTTTTTGAGATGGAGTATTGCTCTGTCACCCAGGCTGGAGTGCAGTGGCACAATCTCGGCTCACTGCAACCTCTGCCTCTCGGGTTCAAGTGATTCCCCCGCCTCAGCCTCCCAAGTAGCCGGGATTACAGGTGCACGCCACCGTGCCTGGCTAATTTTTGTACTTTTAGTAGAGTCAGGGTTTCACCATGTTGACCAGGTTGGTCTCAAACTCCTGACCTCAGGTGATCTGCCCACCTCAGCTTCCCAAAGTGCTGGGATTACAGGCATGAGCCACTGCGCTCAGTCTGTTTTTATTTTTCTTGTTTACATTTCCACTTTAAGTTATATTTATTTATGCCGGGTGCGGTGGCTCAAGCCTGTAATCCCAGCACTTTGGGAGGCCGAGGCGAGCAGATCACAAGGTCAGGAGTTCAAGACCATCCTGGCCAACATGATGAACCCCCATCTCTACTAAAAATACAAAAATTAGCCGGACGTGGTGGTGCATGCCTGTAATCCCAGCTACTCAGGAGGCTGAGGCAGGAGAATCACTTGAACCCAGGAGGCAGAGGATGCAGTGAGCCAAGACTGCACCACTGCACTCCAGCCTGGGCAACAGAGCAAGACTTTATCTCAAAAAAAAAAAAAAAGTTATATTTACTTTTTTGAGATGGAGTCTTGCTCTGTTGCCCAGGCTGGCATGCAGTGGTGCCATCTCAGCTCACTGCCACCTCTGGCTCCCAGGTTTAAGCAATTCTGCCTCAGCCTCCTGAGTGGCTGGGACTACAGGCATGCACCACCACGCCCAGCTAATTTTTGTATTTTTAGTAGAGACAGGGTTTCACAATGTTGGCCAGGCTGGTCTCGAACTCCTGGCCTCAAATGCCTGACCTCATGATCTATCTGACTTGGCCTCCCAAAATGCTGGGATTACAGGCGTGAGCCACCATGCGCAGCCTATATTTATTTTCTGAGATAGGGTCTCACTATCTTGCTCAGGCTGGTATGGAATTCCTAGCCTCAAGCGATCTTCGCGTGTCAGCCTCCCAAAGTGTTAGGACTATAGCAGCGAGCCACAGTGCCCAGCCATTTTTCCTTTTTTTTTTTTTTTTTTGAGATGGAGTCTCGCTCTGTCGCAAGACTGGAGTGCAGTGGCACAATCTCGGCTCACTGCAACCTCCACCTCCCAGGTTCAAGCGATTCTCCTGCCTCAGCCTCCTGAGCAGCTAGGACTACAGGCGCGCACCACCTAATTTTTGTATTTTTAGTAGAGACAGGGTTTCATCATGTTGGCCAGGATGGTCTTGATCTCTTAACTTCATGATCTGCCCGCCTTGGCCTCCCAAAGTGCTGGGATTATAGGCATGAGCCACCGCACCTGGCCGCCATATTTTCATTTTTAAGATTGTTCAGCTGCGCGCAGTAGCTCCCGCCTGTAATCCCAGCACATTGAGAAGCCGAGGCGGGCAGATCACGAGGTCTGGAGTTCCAAGACCAGCCTGGCCAACATGGTGAAACCCCATCTCTACTAAAAATACAAAAATTAGCCGGGCATGGTGGCACGCACCTGTAATCCCAGCTACTCGGGAGGCCAAGGCAAGAGACCACTTGAACCCGGGAGGTGAGGTTGCAGTGAGCTGAGATCGTGCCACTGCACTCCAGCCTGGACAGAGTGAGACTCCCAACTCAAAAAAAAAAAAAGACTGTTCTGGTGCTATGTGGATAATGGGCTACAGAGGAGCCGGATGAATGTGGGGCAATCAATTAGGAAACTGTTAGAGAGGTCCAGGGGGAAGACGGTTAGGAGCTGGGACTAGGATGACAGTGACTGTGGAAAGAAGTGGACAGACATTTAGAAAACAAACCAACAGGCCGAGCGGGGTGGCTCATGCCTGTAATCCCAGCACTTTGGGAGGCCAAGGTGGGCAGATTATCTGAGGTCAGGAGTTCGAGACCAGCCTGACCAACATGGTGAAACACCGTCTCTATTAAAAATACAAAATTAGCCAGGCATGGTGGTGGGTGCCTATAATCCCAGCTACTCGGGAGGCTGAGGCAGGAGGATCGCTTGAACCTGGGAGGCAGAGGTTGCAGTGAGCTGAGCGCCACTGCACTCCAGCCTGGGCAACAGAGCGAAACTCTGTGTCCAAAAAAAAAAAAAAGAAAAGAAACCAACAGGACTCAGTGATTGGCTGGCTGTCTATGCTTGAAGAGGTATCTGGAATAACTTCCAGAACTTGAGTGACTAGGTGTATGCTGATGCCCTGCTATGAACACACAGGATGCTAATGAAAGACCAGGAGGGAGGGGAAGGCTTTTTGTTTCATTTTGGACATTTTGAGTTTGAAAAGGCTGTGAGACATCCAGCTGGAGATATCGAGTGGGAAGCTGATAATACCTAAATCCAGCAGTTATTCTAATACTTTTTTTACTTCAATTGTTCATGTTGCTGTTATAACATTTAGGATATCCTTCCCGAATTACAGCTGATTCTGAATAGTCTGTCTCTTCCAAAAGGTTAACTCCTAGAGAACCCAAACTATGTCTCAGTCATCACAGCAACCCCATACATGGCAACTACTCCAGTGTTATGTCCCCCAACCCAGCCTTTACCTGAATGCTGCTGCATGTGGTCAAACCTCCGCTCCCAATCTACCTGGACCAGAACCTGGCTTCCTGGATCCAGGGGGGTCTGTGTGAAATGATCAGCCTGTTCCCCGTGGCGAGTCACTCTCAGCACAGAGATGTCATTGATTGTACCACGGTCATCAGGCTGGTGGAAATAAGTAAATGTAATCAATGGCAAGGCAGGGCTCACCCTAACTTCTAGGTACAAAGACCCTCTAGGGTGAGAGACCCAGAATTTGGGCTCCCTAAGGGAGAGGGAGAAAGCAATGCCAAGTGAAATGAGTCCACTTTGTTCCATGAGAGGATTCTCAGTCCTTTTCATTCTAAACACCTATGTGTTGTGATCTTCAGAATAACAGAATTAAAGAGATTGTAACCGTCAGGCCCCTGAGCCCAAGCCAAGCCATTGCACCCCCTGTGACTTGTACGTATACATCCAGATGGCCTGAAGTAACTGAAGATCCACAAAAGTAAAAATAGCCTTAACCAATGACATTCCACCATTGTGATTTGTTTCTGCCCCACCCTAACTGATCAATGTACTTTGTAATCTCCCCCACCCTTAAGAAGGTTCTTTGTAATTCTCCCTACCCCTGAGAATGTACTTTGCGAGATCCACCCCCTGCCCCCAAAACATTGCTCCAACTCCACCGCCTATCCCAAAACCTATAAGAACTAATGATAATCCACCACCCTTTGCTGACCCTCTTTTCGGACTCAATCCGCTTGCACCCCGGTGAAATAAACAGCCATGTTGCTCACACAAAGCCTGTTTGGTGGTCTCTTTGCACGGATGCGCGTGAAAGTAACTACAGCAACAAAATTTTAGTAAAACCCGAAGAACCTTAATCCTCAACTCTCCTTGCCTTAGTCTAGATTCTTTAGTAGTCTCTAAAATGATCTGATTTTTCCTCCCTCCCTCCACTCCATCCTCTTGCAGTGCTACTAGAATTAGATTAAAAAATGTTCATTTAGGGCATGGTAGCTTATTCCTGTAATCCCACCACTTTGGGAGGCCAAGGCAAGAGGATTGCTTGAGATCAGACTGGACAACACAGTGAGACCCCACCTCTATGAAAAATAAAAAATTAGCTGGCCATGATACTCCCTGCTACTTGGGAGGCTGAGGTGGGAGAATCACTTGAGCCCAAAAGGTTGAGGCTGCAGTGTGCTATGATTGTGCCACTGCACTCCAGCCTGGGTGACAGAGTGAGACATTATCTCATTTAAAAAAAAAAAAAAAGGGGGCCAGGTGCAGTGGCTGACACCTGTAATCCCAGCACTTCGGAAGGCCGAAGCGGGCAGATCACAAGGTCAGGAGATCAAGACCATCCTGGCCAACATGGTGAAACCCCGTCTCTACTAAAATACAAAAAATTAATTGGGCATGGTGGTGCACACCTGTAGTCCCAGCTACTCAGGAGACTGAGGCAGGGCAATTGCTTGAACCTGGCAGACGGAGACTGCAGTGAGCCGAGATCATGCCGCTGCGCTCCAGCCTGGCAACAGAGCAAGACACCATCTTAAAAAAAAAAAGTTCACTCATTTTAAAAAGTTTCAAGTGCCAACGCTTACAAAAGACTGTGCCAGCCCAAGAATACAATGTAAACAAGATATGGTGCCTCATGGAACTTAAGAGTCTAGAGAACAGAGGCTGGAAAACAGACAATTGCAATATGACCTATAACATGCCATAATATGAAAAAGTATATGATGCTAGAGAACCTCAAAGGAAAGAGACCTAACAGTCTTGGGGAATCGAAAAAGACTTCCTGAAAGAAATGGTTGTGGGGAAAAGAAAGAGAGATCATATTGTTACTGTGACTGTGTGGAAAGAAGTAGACATAGGAGACTCCATTTTGTTCTGTACTAAGAAAAATTCTTCTGCCTTGAGATGCTGTTAATCTATAACCTTACCCCCAACCCCGTGCTCTCTGAAACATGTGCTGTGTCAACTCAGGGTTAAATGGATTAAGGGCTGTGCAAGATGTGCTTTGTTGTTTTTTGGTTTTTTTTTTTTTTTTTTTTAGACGGAGTCTCGCTCTGTCACCCACACTGGAGTGCAGTGGCGCGATCTCGCCTCACTGCAAGCTCCGCCTCCTGGGTTCACGCCATTCTCCTGCCTCAGCCTCCCGAGTAGATGGGATTACAGGCGCCTGCCACCACGCCCGCCTAATTTTTTGTATTTTTAGTAGAGACGGGGTTTCACCGTGTTAGCCAGGATGGTCTCGATCTCCTGACCTCGTAATCCGCCCGCCTCGGCCTCCCAAAGTGCTGGGATTACAGGCGTGAGCCACTGCGCCCGGCCTAGATGTGCTTTGTTAAACAGATGCTTGAAGGCAGCATGCTCATTAAGAGTCATCGCCACTCCCTAATCTCAAGTACCCAGGGACACAAAAACTGCCGAAGGCCGCAGGGCCCTCTGCCTAGGAAAGCCAGGTATTGTCCAAGGTTTCTCCCCATGTGATAGTCTGAAATATGGCCTCGTGGGAAAGGAAAGACCTGACTGTCCCCCAGCCCGACACCCGTAAAGGGTCTGTGCTGAGTAGGATTAGTGTAAGAGGAAGGAAGGCCTCTTTGCAGTTGAGACAAGAGGAAGGCATCTGTCTCCTGCCCGTCCCTGGGCAATGGAATGTCTCAGTATAAAAACCGATTGTATGTTCCATCTACTGAGATAGGGGAAAACCGCCTTAGGGCTGGAGGTGGGACATGCGGGCAACAATACTGCTCTGTAAGGCATTGAGATGTTTATGTGTATGCATATCCAAAGCACAGCACTTAATTCTTTACCTTGTCTATGATGCAGAGACCTTTGTTCACGTGTTTATGTGCTGACCTTCTCCCCACTATTATCCTATGACCCTGACACATCCCCCTCTCTGAGAAACACCCAAGAATGATCAATAAATACTAAGTGAACTCAGAGGCCTGCGGGATCCTCCATATGCTGAACGCTGGTCCCCTGGGCCCCTTTATTTCTCTTTACTTTGTCTCTGTGTCTTTTTCTTTTCCAAGTCTCTCGTTCCACCTAATGAGAAACACAGGTGTGGAGGGGCAACCCACTCCTTCAATGCTGTCTAAAATGAGATCTTCTATGTATACTTGAGGTCACAGGTTTTCCTTCAGCAGATCAGGGAAATCTTCACAGTGGGAAAATCACCATAATAATGACTGATATGAAATTGGAACTTTCTCAGTACCAAGTCTACTGAACATGTTCTCTCATGTCACTTATTTGCTTAAGAACCTGAGTGGAGGCCAGGGCAGTGCCTCACACCTGTAGGCCCAGCACTTTGGGAGGCCAAGGTGGGAGGACTGTTTGAGGCCAGGAGTTCAAGATCAGCCTGGGCAGGCCGGGCGCGGTGGCTCACGCTTGTAATCCCAGCACTTTGGGAGGCCGAGGCGGGCGGATCACGAGGTCAGGAGATCGAGACCACGGTGAAACCCCGTCTTTACTAAAAAAAAATACAAAAAATTGGCCGGGCGCGGTGGCTCACGCTTGTAATCCCAGCACTTTGGGAGGCCGAGGCGGGCGGATCACGAGGTCAGGAGATCGAGACCACAGTGAAACCCCGTCTCTACTAAAAATACAAAAAATTAGCCGGGCGTGGTGGCGGGCGCCTGTAGTCCCAGCTACTTGGAGAGGCTGAGGCAGGAGAATGGCGGGAACCCGGCAGGCGGAGCTTGCAGTGAGCCGAGATTGCGCCACTGCACTCCAGCCTGGGTGACAGAGCGAGACTCCGTCTCAAAAAAAACAAAACAACAACAAAAAAAAAAATACAAAAAATTGGCCGGGCGCGGTGGCTCACGCTTGTAATCCCAGCACTTTGGGAGGCCGAGGCGGGCGGATCACGAGGTCAGGAGATCGAGACCACAGTGAAACCCCGTCTCTACTAAAAATACAAAAAATTAGCCGGGCGTGGTGGCGGGCGCCTGTGGTCCCAGCTACTCGGAGAGGCTGAGGCAGGAGAATGGCGTGAACTCGGGAGGTGGAGCTTGCAGTGAGCCGAGATTGCGCCACTGCACTCCAGCCTGGGCGACACAGCGAGACTCTGTCTCAAAAAAAAAAAAAAAAGATCAGCCTGGGTAATAAAGTGAGACCTCATCTCTACAAAAAGGCAGCCAAGCATGTTGGTTGTGCACCTGTAGTCCCCACTACTGGAGAGGCTAAAACAGGAGGATTGCTTAAGCTTGGGAGTTCGAGGCTGCAGTGAGCTAGATCAGGCCACTGCACTCCAGCCTGGGTGACATAGCAAGATCTTGTCTCTTAAAAATAAAAAAGAAAGAAAATAACCTGCATGGTTCACTGCAGATTCCTGACTGAAGGCCACACACCTTAATACACCTTTTTATTTTCTTTTGAGACGGAGTCTTGCTCTGTCCCCCACGCTGAAGTGCAGTGGCACAATCTTGGCTCACTGCAACTTCAGCCTCCCGGTTCAAGTGATTCTCCTGCCTTGGCCTCCCGAGTGGCTGGGACTACAGGCGCCTGCCAGTATGCCTGGTTAATTTTTATATTTTTAGTAGAGACAAGGTTTCATCATGTTGGTCAGGCTACTCAGGAGGCTGAGGCAGGAGAATCACTTGAATCCAGGAGGCAGAGGTTGCAGTGAGCCGAGATTGTGCCACCGCACTTCAGCCTGATGACAGCGCAAGATTCCATCTCAAAAAAAAAAAGAAAGAAAAGAAAAGAAACAAAAGCCTTTCTCATAATGCCCACCTTTGATGTTATTATCCTCCTCTTCCATCTTCACAATGTACCTCACTTGCACTCATGTTGTACCTAGTCCTCATCACAGCACTGATAAGTATGCTCTCTGCTGTACTACTGTAACCCGTCCATCTCACCTGAACTCCTTCAGGAACATCTTTTTCAGTCCCTAACACCCGAAGCTAATTCCTTCCTTGGGGCCTTTGCACCCGCTATTCTATCTGCCTGAATACTCCCTCTGCCCCACAGCACCACTAGATAATTGCAAAGACTCGCCCCCTCACTTCGTTTAGGTCTCTACTGAAATAACTTACCCTTCATCTAGACAAGCATCCCATCACTCTCTTTCCCTTTACTTGGTTTTTGTTTATTACTTATTATACCTAGGACACACAGTTGTCTTCAATAAACATTCCACGTATATAAAGGCATTGTGTTGTTCACTGGTTATCCTTACATCCTGGAATATCTAGCATATGTTATGTCTAGATAAGCATTTGCTAATAAATATTTATTAAATGAATAACAAAATGAATTAAACTAAGGCTCATCTGAATTCATTATGGCTGAGAAAAAAAGGGCAGGAGAGCATTTTCTGCTTGAGCACAAAGAACTTGGGGGCTTCTTGGGAAGAGATCATTTTGGTACCTGTCCCCCGCCCTCAGGGAAAAGCAATGTGTCTTCCAGCACTACTTGGAAACCGCTCAGCACTTCTTTCTTGCCGTTGCTCCCTTCAGTCTGCAGCTCCGCGGGACGGCAGGAGACCACGGTGGTGGTGAACTGAACAGAGAGGAATGAGAGAATAAGCCCCGACCCCAGGCCTAGCCCTCTCCACACCAGGACAGAATCCCATGTTGGCACACCCTACAGTGGCGCCCTCTTCCCCAAACCGCCTTGCCGGCCCGGCAGTCTCAAGTGCCTCACCCGTGACGCCGTACCTCTCGCGCATAGCTGTCACGCTGACACCAGAACGCCATACCTGCAGACGTGTGGGGAGGTGCACGCGCAGAGAAGCCTGGGAGCGAACGGAGAGCGACGTGGGACAAACGTCATTAAGGGCGCGTGTCTGCGCAGAAGCAGGAGGGTGAGGAATGGAATGCGGTTTGGATAAGTTTACTGAAAAGGCGAATTGCATATTTGCTGGGTTGTTTAACGACTGTTCTAAGGCTTTACAAAGGACAAGACCAGAAAGAAAAAAACAAACAAACAAAAACAAAAAAACGCGACCTGGACAAGGCACGTGGTTTAGTGAGCCCCTTGGGGCCCCAGGGATGTAAGTATTCTGGCTGCGGAATCCCAGCTGCATAGAGGCGGGGACGGGACTGGCATGGTTACTGAGCAGCACTGCCCAGTAGAAATAGAAAGCAAGGGGCTGGGGGAGGTGGCTCACGCCTGTAATCCCAGCATTTTGGGAGGTCGAGGTGGGTGGATCACCTCAGGCCAGGAGTTCGAGACCAGCCTGGCCAACATAGTGAAATTCTGTCTCTACTAAAAATACAAAAATTAGCCGGGCGTGGTGGCGGGCGCCTGTAATCCCAGCTACGCGGGAGGCTGAGGCAGGAGAATCGCTGGAACCCGGGAGGCAGGGTTGCAGTGAGCAGAGATTGCACCACTACACTCCAGCCTGGGCAACAGTGCGAGACTCCGTCTCAAAAAAAAAAAAAAAGAGTAAACAATTTGGCCAGCGTGGCCAACATGGTGAAACCCTGTTTCTACTAAAAATACAAAAACATTAGCCAGGCGTGGTGGCACACGCCTATATAATCCCAGCTACTCGGGAGGCTGAGGCAGGAGAATCACTTTAACCCGAGAGGAGGAGGTTGCAGTGAGCCGAAATCGCACCACTGCACTCCACCCTGGGTAACCCAGCGAGACTCCGTCTGAAGAAAATAAAATAAAATAAAACAAAATAAAATTTAAAAAAATAGTTTGGGCCGGACACAGTGGCTCACATCTGTTATCCCAGCAGTTTGGGAGGCCGAGGTGCCTGGATCAGTTGAGGCCAGAAGTTCGATACCAGCCTGGCCAACATGGCAAAAACTTGTGTCTACTAAAAACACAAAAATTAGCTTGGTATGGTGGCGGGCACCTGTAATCCCAGCTTCTAAGGAGGCTGAAACAGGAGAATCGCTTGAACCTGGGAGGCGGAGGTTGCCGTGGGCTGAGATCGCGATACCGCACTCCAGCCTGGCTGACAAAGCGAGACTCCGTCTCAAAAAAAATAAAAAAATAAAAAGCAAATTAAACCAGGTACTAATTTTTATCTTGTCAAATATCTGAAACGTTTTCGAGAATGGAACACTCATTGTTCATAGGAGTGAGAATTGGTACAACTTCATCAAGAAGCAACTTGGTAACAGCTATCAAAATGTTTAAATGTATTTTATCTACTCTTTGACCTAGCAATTCTACTTCTAGAAATTCTACTTCTACAAATATTCTGGCAAAAATATGTACATATCCACATTTTTAAATGTTGATTGCAATATTGTTTGCAAATGGTAAAAGACGGCCGGTGGTGGTGGCTCATGCCTATAATCTCGGCACCTTGGGAGGCTGAGGCAGGTGGATCACCTGAGGTCAGAAGTTCTAGACCAGCCTGGCCAACATGGTAAAACCTTGTCTCTACTGAAAATACAAAAATTAGCTGGGCGTGGTGGCAGGCGCCTGTAATCCCAGCTACTAGGGGGGCCGAGGCAGGAAAATCGCTTGAACCCGGGATGCGGAGGTTGCAGTGAGCTGAGACCGCGCCAGCCTGGGGGACAAGAGCGAGACTTCGTCTCAAAAAAAAAAAAGAAAGAAAATGGTAAAAGACTAACGACCTCGAAGGCCGGGCGCGGTGGCTCAAGCCTGTAATCCCAGCACTTTGGGAGGCCGAGGCGGGTGGATCACGAGGTCAGGAGATCGAGACCATCCTGGCTAACACGGTGAAACCCCGTCTCTACTAAAAAATACAAAAAAAAAATTAGCTGGGCGTGCTGGCGGGCGCCTGTGGTCCCAGCTACTCGGGAGGCTGAGGCAGGAGAATGGCGTGAACCCAGGAGGTGGAGGTTGCGGTGAGCCGAGATCGCGCCACCGCACTCCAGCCTAGGGGACAGAGAAAGACTCCGTCTCAAAAAAAAAAAAAAAAAAAAAAAAGACTAACGACCTGCATGTCCCTCAATAAAGAACCTATGAAATTATGAAAAATACATAATATGTATTATGTACAAAAATACATTCAATGGAATACCATATAGCCATGAAAAAAATGAGTTAGATCTATATGTTCTGACTTGTAAAGATCTCCAATATATATTAAATGAAAAAGGGCACAATGCAAGATGCGGATGGTATGATTCCAGTTGTGTACACACACAGACACACACATCACATTTGCTAATTATGATTGTTTTAATAATATATTGCATATAAGTAATATATGTTTATGTCCCATGTTATATATTGTTTTGTATGTTATATAGTTACACCTTAGAACTACATAGTATAAAATAAATTATAGGTATTATAGTATTTATAATGCAGTATGGGGCCAGGGATGGTGGCTCAGGCCTGTAATCCCAGCACTTTGGGAGGCTGAGGCAGGAGGCTTAAGGCCAGGAGTTTGAGAGCAGCCTGGGCAACAAGCAAATCTTTTTTTTTTTTTTTTTGAGACGGAGTCTCGCTCTGTCGCCCAGGCTGGAGTGCAGTGGCGCAATCTCGGCTCACTGCAAGCTCCGCCTCCCGGGTTCACGCCATTCTCCTGCCTCAGCCTCTCCGAGTAGCTGGGACTACAGGCGCCCGCCACCACGCCCGGCTAATTTTTTGTATTTTTAGTAGAGACAGGGTTTCACTGTGGTCTCGATCTCCTGACCTCATGATCCGCCCGCCTCGGCCTCCCAAAGTGCTGGGATTACAAGCGTGAGCCACCGCGCCCGGCCTAACAAGCAAATCTTTACAAAAAAATATTTTTTTGTAAAGACAAGGTCTTTATATATATATAAAATATATATTATACATATAACATATATTATATATAACATATATGTTATATATTATATATATTATATATGTAAATATATAATATATAAAATTTATATAATATATATTTATAATATATATTTTTATATATTATATAATTTATATATTATACATAATTTATATTCTATATTATATATTTATATAATATATAATATATAGTATAATATATTTATAAAATATATAATATATAATATATATTTATATATAACATATATTTTTATATATAAAAAATATATATATTTTATAGAGCGAGACGGAGTTTCGCTCTTGTTGTCCTGGCTGGAGTTCAATGGCGTGATCTCGGCTCACAGCAACCTACAACTCCCGGGTTCAAGCCATTCTCCTGCCTCAGCCTCTGGAGCAGCTGGGATTATAGGCATGAGCCACCACGCCTGACTAATTTTGTATTTTTAGTGGAGACAGAGTTTCTCCATGTTGGTCAGGCTGGTCTCGAACTCCTGACCTCAGGTGATCCACCCACCTCAGCCTCCCAAAGTGCTGCGATTACAAGCATAAGCCACCGCGCCCAGCCTACAAAAATATTTTTTAACTTAGTCAGATGTAGTGTAGTCCTAGCTACCCAGGAGGCTGAGGCAGGAGGATTACTTGAGCCCAGGAAGTCAGGGCTCCAGTGAATAATGAATGTACCACTGTATTCCAGCCTGGGCAACAAAGCAAGACTCTATCTCAGGCCGGGCGCGGTGGCTCACGCTTGTAATCCCAGCACTTTGGGAGGCCGAGGCGGGCGGATCATGAGGTCAGGAGATCAAGACCACGGTGAAACCCCATCTCTACTAAAAATACAAAAAAATTAGCCGGGCGTGGTGGCGGGCGCCTGTAGTCCCAGCTACTCGGAGAGGCTGAGGCGGGACAATGGCGTGAACCCGGGAGGCGGAGCTTGCAGTGAGCCGAGATTGCGCCACTGCACTCCAGCCTGGGCCACAGAGCGAGACTCTGTCTCAAAAAAAAAAAAAAAAAAAAAAAAAGGACTCTATCTCAAACATAAATAAATAAATAAAGTTTACTTTTAAAGTAAATCCTAATAGTTTACCATGAGTTCAAGAGCAAAGTCTATCGGCAATGCATTTATTTTGTTTAAGTTACAGTCAATTGTACATATTAGGCACTCAAAAAATGTTTATGTACAAATGGAATAGCTGTTGGACAAATAAACATAGACATTAACTACAGTAACAATCAGTTTTAAAAGTATAAAGAGGGCCGGGTGTGGTGGCTCACACATGTAATCCTAGCATTTTGGAGGCTGAGGTGGGTGGATTACTTGAGGTCAGGAGTTCGAGACCAGCCTGGCCAACATGGCGAAACCCCATCTCTGCTAAAAATACAAAAATTAGCTGGGCCTGGTGGTGCACGTCTGTAGTCCCAGCTACTTGGGAGGCTGAGGCAGGAGAATTGCTTGAACCCGGAAGATGGAGGTTGCAGTGAGCAGAGATTGCACCACTGCACTCCAGGCTGTGCGACAGAGTGAGACTCCATCTCGGGAAAAAAAAAAAAGTATAAAGAGATTTCTAGAGTGTGCAGGAAGCTGAAGTGGCTGGTTCTAGAGATGACAGAATTAGCTGTAAGAAATCAGAGCACAAATCTGGGCAAGAGGGAGCACCCCAGCTTGGTTACTAGAGGGAGAAGAGGCTTGCCACCAGGAGGAATAAGTACAAGAAGGAAACAGACACAGAACAGTTCCTAGAGATTTATTATAATCTGTTTCTTCTTTGGCTTTTTGCTTTGCCCCATATGCACACATAGTATAGATTTCTATAATCTGCATTCTTCTTTGGCTTTTGTTTAGCCACACACATACACGTACTCAAATAATCAAGTGGCCTAAACACAGAGATTAGAAACCAATTAATTAGAAACACAGAGATTAGAAAGAAATCAGAAGCCCTACCAGTCTACCCCTCCCTGACCCTGCATCTGATGTGGAGCCATAGTCAAGTGCCTAGGAGGAAGACAAACTTGAAGGACAACCCTTAATAAAGCTTCTAGGAAAGTTCAGAGATCTCAGAGGAACTTGATGCACAGCCAAAGCGCTGACAAAGGCCTAGGCGCTAGCTTTCCAGAACAACTGGAAAATAGCCACAGCCGCCTTCCCAGCTTTGCTGTCACAGAAAGTTAATTACTTATTGCGTCAGCACTGTCAGAATCATCCTAGGGGGAAAAAAAAAGACAAAGCACCTGTAGACCCTGCAAAGCAGCAACATTTGTGTTAACAAATACTGCTCCCTCCCTCCTGCTCTCCAAGTTTCTTTTTGTGATTTCCTAAACCACCCAACTTAGAGGGCTAATATGGAAGGTTTTAATTTACTTTGGATATTAAGTAAACCAATGCTACTTTGTCATACATCATTAGTTTCAGGATTTTTTTTTTTTTGAGACAGGGTCTTGCTTCATCACCCAGGCTGCAGTGCAGTGGCATGATCTCAGCTTACTGCAACCTCTGCCTCACAGTCTCAGGCGATCCTCCCACCTCAGCCTCTTGAGTAGCTGGGATTATAGGCTACCATGCCTGGCTAATTTTTGTATTTTTGGTAGAGACAGGGTTTTGCCCTGTTGCCCAGGCTGGTCTCAAACTGCTGAGCACAAGTGATACACCTGCCTTGGCCTCTCAAAGTGCTGGGATTACAGGTGTGAGCCACCACACCCACCCTAGTTTCAGAATTTTAATTAATGCTATTGCTCCTTACGGCTGGGGCAGGTCTTCTCTAGGATGGAGAAACAGGGGGAGATGGAAAGCAGGAGGGTCTTGCTAGGATTTTCTAAAGCCTGGAGAAGAATATTAGCCTTCTTGGGCCAGGCAAGGTGGCTCACGCCTGTAATCCCAGCACTGAGGGAGGCCAAGGCGGGTGGATCACCTCAGGCCAGGAGTTCGAGACCAGCCTGGCCAACATGGCAAAACCCTGTCTCTACTAAAAATACAAAAATTAGCTGGGTGTGGTGGCGGGTGCCTATATTCCCAGCTACTCAGGAGTCTGAGGCAGGAGAATCGCTTGAACCTGGGAGGCAGAGGTTGCAGTGAGCCGAGATCAGGCCACTGCACTCCAACCTGGGCGAAAGAGTGAAACTCCTCCCCCACCCCCCAAAAAAAGAATATTAGCCCTCTTGGGTCAAATTCAAATTTGGTTAACAGGCACTGAGAACTACTGTGTGCTAGGAACTGGGATAGGAGCTTTTTAGTGGGTTATTTTTAAGGGCTACAAAGAAACTGAAGGGTTGAGGGGAAGGCTTTACTTACATCCAAATCATCCATGGCAGGTGGAGGTCTCTTGGTGCTGACCTTCTTCAAAAGCTAGTGGGAAGAAAAAATAATCATAAGGGAGAAGGGAGTGAAGGAAGAACAATCTGCACATTGATGGTCCATAGAAGAACGGTCGCAGCCAGCAGTGGCGCGATCTCGGCTCACTGCAAGCTCCGCCTCCCGGGTTCATTCTCCAGGCCATTCTCCTGCCTCAGCCTCTCCGAGTAGCTGGGACTACAGGTGCCCGCCACCACACCCGGCTAATTTTTTTGTATTTTTAGTAGAGACGGGGTTTCACCGTGGTCTCGATCTCCTGACCTCATGATCCGCCCTCCTCGGCCTCCCAAAGTGCTGGGATTACAAGCATGAGCCACCGCGCCCGGCCAAGTGCTGGGATTACAAGCGTGAGCCACCGCGCCCGGCTGACTGCTCCCATCTTTAAAACATCACTGGAATTAATCTGAGAAAAGTAAATTGATCCCTTCTTAAAAGAAAATTTAAACACAAATCCAGATTGGAATTGGCTAGTGTTTTTATAACTGAAACCAAATAATATAACGACAGTGTGTGATTTATTGGGGGCCAATTATTTATGATGTGAGTTTTTATACTGCTAGTTTTAACTTCCTATGAAGTTGTCTGGCTCAACACACACACACACACACACACACACACACACACACACACACACACACAGAGGCCAGGTTTGGTGGCTCACATTTGTAATCTCAGCACTTTGGAAGGCTGAGACAGACAGATCACTTGAGGCCAGGAGTTCCAGACCAGCCTGGCCAACATGATGAAACCCCATCTCCACCAAAAATACAAAAAAAAATTATCCAGGGGTGGTGGCGCATGCCTGTAATCCCATCCACTCAGGTGGCTGAGGCACAAGAATCACTTGAACCTGGGAAGTGGAGGTTGCAGGGAGCTACTGCACGCCAGCCTGGGAGACAGGGCAAGACTCTTGTCTCGAAAAGAAAACCACACACACAGGCCAAGCACGGTGTACGCCTGTAATCCCACCACTTGGAAGGCTGAGGCAAGTGGATCACCTGAGGTCAGGAGTTCGAGACCAGCCTGGCCAACATGGTGAAACTCCGTCTCTACTAAAAAAATACAAAAATTAGCCAGACATGGTGGTGGGCACCTGTAATCCCAGCTACTCAGGAGGCTGAGACAAAATTGCTTGAACCCAGAGGCAGAGGTTGCAGTGAGCTGAGATCGCGCCATTGCACTCCAGCCTGGGTGACAGAAAACCACACACACACACACACACACACAGACAGACACACACACACACAGAAAATAGGAGAACAAGAATTACAGAAAAGTGGAAAAAGGTTTTGTCAAACTTCTTCAGAATACAGGCTCTACACTGAATAAGAAGTGAATCAATGTATATAATTTCAATAATATTCTTTCCTCTCATCCCTATTAAATAAACATAGCACAAAATACATAAAGAATATCAGCATCAATGAGTAACCTGCCTAGAGAGCTTGTGTATCTCAGCTTGGCCCCAGTGACAATCCTCCAGAGACATGTGTGCAGAGAAGCACAAAGAATGATCAAGTGGGCAGAACATAGCAGGTGTTGTCTCTCACCTCTGCATAATGTTCCACATGAGCCAGCTCCATCTCTTCATCCCCTTCCCAGTCTCTCCAGTTATCAAAGTCCACAGACAGCCACACTGGCTGCAAGAAGAAGCACCAAGAGTCACAGGCCAGGAGGGCAGGAGCAGGAGTGTGTGGGAGAGTGTGGGCATATGCATGGGAGCATGCTTGGGGAAAAGAGGGTCAGTAGGTCCATAGTCCTCCCAACTGCACCCCTTTCACCAGCCCCCTCCAGGTTCCCATGTCATCATCATCATCCACAAAGATTTACCAGGAACCTGCCAATCTACACACAAAGCTAGGCATGATAGAGTCTGAAAATCTCAGAAGTCCTACCCTCCAGCCAGGCGTGGTGGCTTACGCCTGTAATCTCAGCACTTTGGAAGGCCGAGGCAGGAGGATCACAAGGTCAGGAGTTCAAGACCAGCCTGGCCAATATGGCGAAACCTTGTCTCTACTAAAAATACAAAAATTAGCCAGGCGTGGTGACGGGCACCTGTAGTCCCAGCTACTCGGGAGGCTGAGGCAGGAGAATCGCTTGAACCCAGGAGGCAGAAGTTGCAGTGAGCCAAGATTGTGCCACTGCACCCCAGCCTGGGTGACACAGCAAGACTCCATCTCAAAAAAAAAAAAAGGCTGGGCACGGTAGCTCACGCCTGTAATCCCAGCACTTTGGGAGGCCGAGGCGGGCGGATCACGACGTCAGGATATCGAGACCATCCTGGCTAACATGGTGAAACCCGTCTCTACTAAAAATACAAAAAATTAGCCGGGCGTAGTAGCAGGCGCCTGTAGTCCCAGCTACTCGGGAGGCTGAGTCAGGAGAATGGCGTGAACCTGGGAGGCGGAGCTTGCAGTGAGCCGAGATCACGCCACTGCACTCCAGCCTGGGCAACAGAGCGAGACTCCATCTCAAAAAAAAAAAAAAAAAAAAAAAAAAAGTCCTACCCTCAGGAGCCGATTGACTGAGGAGACAACACATCTGGAAAGATAATTGTATCATAAAGCAACATAGGAGTCAACCAATAAGACAGACAAGCTGCAGCTGGGCGCACTGGCTCACACCTGTAATCCCAGCACTTTGCGGGGCCAGGGTGGGTGGATCACCTGAGGTACGGAGTTCGAGACCAGCCTGGCCAACATGGTAAAACCCCATCTCTACTAAAAATACAAAATCAGCTGGGCGGGGTAGTCCCAGCTACTTGGGAGGCTGAGGCAGGAAAATCGCTTGAACCTGGCAGGTGGAAGCTGCAGTAAGCTGAGATCGCGCCACTGCACCCCAGCCTGGGCGACAAGAGTGAAACTCTGTCTCAGAAAAAAAAAAAAAAAAGACAAGCTGCATTTCATGGAGTCAGAGACAACCCTTCAAGGTCCATGTTCCAAAGTTTCCACATTTATACAGGGAAGAAGTTATTCACTTCTTGGCCAGGCGCGGTGGCTCACGCTTGTAATCCCAGCACTTTGGGAGGCCGAGGCGGGTGGATCACGAGGTCAGGAGATCGAGACCACGGTGAAACCCCGTCTGTACTAAAAATACAAAAAAAATTAGCCAGGCGTGGTGGCGGGCGCCTGTAGTCCCAGCTACTCGGAGAGGCTGAGGCAGGAGAATGGCGTGAACCCGGGAGGTGGAGCTTGCAGTGAGCCGAGATTGCGCCACTGCACTCCAGCCTGGGCGACAGAGCGAGACTCTGTCTCAAAAAAAAAAAAAAAAAAAAAGTTTTTCACTTCTTCATTCAAAGGATATTTATTGGCCGGGTGCAGTGGCTAACACCTGTAATCCCAGCATTTTGGGAGGCTGAGGCAGGTGGATCACTTGACGTCAGGAGTTCGAGACCAGCCTGGCCAACATGGTGAAACCCCGTCTCTACTAAAAATACAAAAATTAGCTGGGCATGGTGGTGGGCACCTGTAATCCCATCTACTCTGGAGGCTAATGCAGGAGAATTACTGGAACCCGGAAGGTGGAGGTTGCAGTGAGTCGAGATCATGCCACTATACTCCAACCTGGGCGATGAAGTGAGACTGTCTCAAAAAAAGGATATTTACTGAACACATACTATGGCCAGACTCTCAGCTTGACACTGGGTTTATAAAAATGATCTAGCTGGGCGCAGTGGCTATCACTTATAATCACAGCACTTTGGGAGGCCAAGGCACATCAATTGCTTGAGCCCAGGGGTTCGAGACCAGCCTAGGGCAACATGGCAAAACCCTGTCTCTACAAAAAATACAAAAATTAGCCAGGCATGGTGGCACACTTCTGTTGTCCCACCTACTCAAGAGGCTAAGGTGAGAGGATTGCTTGAGCCCAGATGGGCGAGGCTGCTGTGAACTTTGATTATGCCACTGTACTCCAGCCTGAGTAACAGTACAACATCCTGTCTCAAAAAAAAAAAAAAAAAAAAGGTCAACACACTGTCCCAGCCATTCGGAAGCAAGCTGGGGAGGGAGATATAAATAAAGCACTATAATACAGTTGAAAAGTGTGGTGGTGGAGTTATATAGGGGACATCATGGGAACCCCAAAAGGAGTTACAAGAACCCAGGTTCCTGGAGTGGCAGGGCCTTGAAGGATGCACAGGGATTGGGTGGGTGAAGGTAGTAATGATGGTGACTTTTCAGGAAGAAGGCATACTTTGAGCAAAGGTACAGAGGTGAGAAACAGCCTGGTTTTTGCAAAACAGATAAAACACAACAGTCTGCTGTGGCTAGAAGATAACGCTTGGGGCAGAGAGTGTGGGATGTGCTAGTGTGTTATGTTATGGTGCCTGGATCTCAACCTAAAGGGCAGGAAATCAAAAGCTCAAATACCCAAGAGAGTCAGGGAGGTAATGAAAAGGAGCAAGTGAGGTGAAGTACATGATCCACTGAAAACTTCAACTCCAGGCATTTGGGGATGTATAACAGTGGGGCTAGATTCTCCCATTTTTCTTTTTCTTTTTTCTTTCTGAGACAGAGTCTCACTCTGTCATCCAGGCTGGAGTGCAGTGGGGTGATCTCGGCTGACTGCAACCTCTGCCTCCCAGGTTCAAGCCATTCTCCTGCCTCAGCCTCTGGAGCAGCTGGGATTAAGGCACGTGCTACCACGCTGTGCTAACTTTTGTATTTTTAGTAGAGACAGGGTTTCACCACGTCGGCCAGGCTGGTCTCAAATTCCTGACCTCATGATCTGCCCGCCTCGGCCTTCCAAAGTGCTGCGATTACAGGCGTGAGCCACCGAACCTGGCCCCCCCGGCTTTTTTTTTTTTTTTTTGAAATGGAGTCTCACTCTATTGCCCAGGCTGGAGTGCAGTGGTGAGATCTTGGTTCACTGCAACCTCTGCCTCCTGGGTTCAAGCAATTCTCCCACCTCAGCCTCCCAAGCAGCTGGCACTACAGGCTCGCACCACCACGCCCGGCTCATTTTTTGTATTTTTAGTAGAGATGGGGTTTCGCCATGTTGTCCAGGCTGGTCTTGAACTCCTGACCTAAAGCAATCCACCCACCTCAGCCTCCCAAAGTGCTGGGATTGTGAGCCACGTCTCTCAGCCTCCCATTTTTCAACAGAAGCTTATAGTCTGGATTTTTAGAAGATGCACATTTTTAAATGTCAGCAACTAAAAAAATTTTTAATGTCAGTAACAAGTCAAAATAATTTCTTTTTTTGGGGGGGGGACGTTGTCTCGCTCTGTCGCCCAGGCTGGAATGCAGTGGCACGATCTCAGCTCACTGCAACCTCCACTTCCCAGGTTCAAGCGATTATCCTGCCTCAGCCTCCTGAATAGCTAGGACTACAGGCATGCGCCACCACGCCCAGCTAATTTTTTGTATTTTTAGTAGAGACAGGGTTTCACCATGTTGTCTGGGCTGGTCTTGAACTCCTGACCTCAAGCAATCCACCTGCCTCGGCCTCCCAAAGTGCTGGGATTACAGGCATGAGCCACTACGCCCAGCCTTAAAATAATTTTTGACACTATAAAGATTAAAACAAATCTGAGAGCCAGATCCAGCCATCAGGCAGTCAGTTTTCAACCTTTAAGGAGGAGACGACTTTGGAGGGCCTTAAGTGGGGGAGCGTCAGGGTCAAATGTGTGTTTTAGACAGACCATGCTGAGGGCAATGCAGAGAATGGATTGAAAATGGGACTGAAAATATGCAACAAACTTCTCACTGTATGTTGGTGAGGCTTGAACTAGGAAGAAATTAAGTAGTGAATTCATTAATATTTAGGAGATCAGTTGAGCCTAGTTGTAAGCCACTACTAGAAAGAATAGATTCATCAGGGCCAGGTATGGTGGCTCATGCCTGTAATCCCAGCACCCTGGGAGGCTGAGGCAGGCAGATCACCTGAGGTCTGAAGTTCGAGACCAGCCTAGTCAACATGGCAAAACCCCATCTCTACTAAAAATACAAAAAATGACCAGGTGCGGTGGTTCACACCTGTAATCCCAGCACTTTGGGAGGCCGAGACGAGCAGATCACATGAGGTCAGGAGTTCAAGACCAGCCTGGCCAACATGGCAAAACCCTGTGTCTATTAAAAATACAAAAATTAGCTGGGCATGGTGGTGGGCACCTGTAATCCCAGCTACTCAGGAGGCTGAGGCAGGAGAATCACTTGAACCCAGGAGACAGAGGTTGCAGTGAGCCAAGATCACGCCACTGCACTCCAGCCTGGGTGACAGAGTGAGACTCTATCTAAAAATAAAATAAAATAAAATAAAAAATAAAAATGAGCCGGGCGTGGTGGCACACACCTGTAATCCCAGCTACTCAGGAGGCTGAGGGAGGAGAATCGCTTGAACCCAGGAGGCGGAGGTTGCAGTGAGCCGAGATGGCGCCATTGCACTCCAGCCTGGGCAACAAGAGAGAAACTCGGTCTCAAAAAAAAAAAAACAAAAAAGAAAGAAAGAATAAGACTCATCAATTAATTTCTACAGTGGAAACTACTTCTGGGACTGGAATATAGAAAACAAGAATTGGCCGAGGCCAGGTGCGGTGGCTCACGGCTATAATCCCAGCACTTTGGGAGGCCGACGCAGGCGGATCATCTGTGGTCAGGAGTTTGAGACCAGCCTGGCCAACATGTTGAAACCCTGTCTCTACTAAAAATACAAAATTAGCCGGGTGTGGTGGCACATGCCTGTAATCACAGCTACTCGGGAGACTGAGACAGGAGAATCGCTTGAACCTGGGAGGTGGAGGTGTAGTGAGCTGAGATCATGCCATTGCACTCCAGCCTGGGCAATGAACGAAACTCCGAATCAAAAAAAAAAAAAAAAAAAAGAAAGAAAGAAAGAAAGAAAAAAAGAAAAAGAAATGGCCGGGCGCGGTGGCTCACGCCTGTAATCCTAGCACTTTGGGAGGCTGAGCCGGGTAGATCACCTGAGGTCAGGAGTTCAAGACCAGCCTGACCAATATGGTGAAACCTCGCCTCTACTAAAAATACAAAAATTAGCCAGGCGTGGTGGCACAAGCCTGTAATCCCAGCTACTCAGGAGTCTGAGGAAGGAGAATCGCTTGAACCCGGGAAGTGGATGTTGCAGTGGGCCGAGATTGCACCACTGCACTCCAGCCTGTGCTATGGGAGCGAGACTCCATCTCACACAAACACACACACAAAAAGAGTCAAAGGTTTTGATTGTGAGTTGCAGTAAAGGGAAAGACCATGTTCATAGCAGTGCCAATATCTGAAGTGGAGTCTTACACATTTCATCACCTACAACGAAAGTAGTTAACTGGGAGAGATTACCAAGAGAATAAAAAGAGACTCAGGACAAATAGCTAATGTATGCAGGTCTTAAAACCTACATGATGGGTTGAAAGATGCAGCAAACCACCATGGCACATGTATACCTATGTAACAAACCTGCATGATCTGCACATGTATCCCAGAACTTTAAGTAAAAAAATAAGCCAGGCGCGGTGGCTCATGGCTGTAATCCCAGCACTTTGGGAGGCCGAGGCGGGCAGATCACCTGAGGTCGGGAGTTCGAGACCAGCCTGAGCAACATGGAGAAACCCCATCTCTACTAAAAATACAAAATTAGCTGGGCGTGGTGGTGCATGCTTGTAATCCCAGCTACCCATGAGGCTGAGGCAGGAGAATTGCTTGAACCCAGGAGGCAGAGGCCGTGGTGAGCCGAGATCATGCCATTGCACTCCAGCCTGGGCAACAAGAGCGAAACTCCGTCTCAAAAAAATAAGTAAATAAAAATAAAAAGTAAGAGAGACTAATACAGTTGGAAAAAAAAAAGATTAGGCAAGACTTGGTGAGTGATTCAATGTTGGAAAGGAGGCAAGGACAATCCCAGCTGTAACCTGGGTACATGGAGAGACGGAGCAGGCCACTTTCCACACACCCACCTTGATATCCTCCTTGGTAAGCCTCGGCCAGGCCACCTTTTCCTTCCATTTCCTCACAAAGCAAGTAATAGAGCGGGAAGAGCGCTTATCCTGGGAGTCCTGCCAGATAAGAGAGCCTCATTCTTAGGGTCTGGGGTTTAGAATTAATCTCCAGTTTCCCTGGGCAGCCTGGTTTCCATCCAGACCTTACTGTCCCATCTCACCCTTACCTTGGAGTTCACTTTGGCATAGAACTCAATCTCATTGTACAACTCCACTCCATCGGCATTCTTGCAGCTGAGAAGACAATGAAGCTGAGGAGATGCAGAATACTCCGTGTGGGGACATTAGGAGAAGGGGTAGGTTCCTGGGAAGCCAGGCCCTCAGACGGCAGGGCCACTACCTGAACACAATGCGGTGATCCTCAATAAGCACGTGGACATCGGTGCTGTCCTCAACACAAAACTCCATGAACACATACCTGGGCCTGTCGTACCACAGGGTCCGGGCGTGCTGCCTGAAGAGAAGTTGAGGTGGGGCTTCATAGGGGTGGGAGAGGGAAGACTGAGGGCATTTGGGAAGGGACTACCCAGGGACCTTTGATGCTACAGTTTTTTCAAAGTGGAGCTAAATGAGACAGGGGGTGAAAGGGAAGGGAATGACAGGAGTGAGTGGTTGTGGTGAGTGTGAACCTGGGAAGAATAGAACGTGCGAAACTAGGAGGTCAGGGAGAACATTCAGGTCACACCTTCCCTCACCCCACAGTTACAGAGACCAGGGGTCTGGGGCTCCCATGGGGCCTCACAGAACCTGGAGCGCCCAGAAGACTTGGAGCAGGGAATCTCCAGGGAAAGGGCCAGGGGGAGCACAGGAGCCGGAAACACTCACCGTGCCATTGCAGCTCCCGCTCCAGGGTGGCATTTAGAGTTCCAGGCAGGGGCCGCTATCTTTAGATCCTGGGGACGCCCCCAGCAGCTGCCTCTCCTTATATGGTGGGGAGAACAGTTCAGAGGAAGAGAGAACATGACCTGGCAGCCAAGGGATCTGCACTCTGGAGATACTCTGGGAGAGCTTCATTCTTGCAGCCCTTCACCGTGGGGTCTTCAGGAATGCATAGACTAGGAATAGACAACCCATCTGCTGGAACCAGGGCAAAGGCTGCCCTAGACGCTTACACACAGGGAATGACTTTTCCCCGGTATCATTCACCTGTTTCTCCGACGCTTAGTGCTCAGTGTCTGATTCACAATAGGCGCTCAATAAAACATTATTGTCCTGAATTAAATCCCCCGGGAAGGCGCGCCCTCGGGGACTTCGGTACTTCAGGCCCCGCCCACCACTCCCCTGGGGTTCCAGGCCACCGCGCCGTTGCCATGGCAGCAGGGGGGGCGCGGCTGACGTGCGGCGGTGTTTCCGGGAAGATGGCGGCTATCGAAGTGGCTGCAGAGCCGGTAACGGTGGTGGCGGCTGTTGGGCCAAAGGCGAAAGACGAAGAGGAGGAGGAAGAGGAGCCGCTGCCACCGTGCGAGGCGGTGCGCTGGGCCCCAGTGGGGGCGGTGGCGGAGGCCCGGCCTGGGGCAACCGCGTTTTTGGAAGAGGCGACGGCCGAGGAGCCTGGCGCGGCCCCGGGCTCCCCGCCGGATTCGCCGGGCCGGACGCTGCGGCGGCTGCGGGCAGAGCGGCGGCGGCTGGACTCGGCGCTGCTGGCGCTGTCCTCGCACTTCGCGCAGGTGCAGTTCCGCCTGCGCCAGGTGGTGCGCGGGGCGCCGGCGGAGCAGCAGCGCCTTCTGAGGGAGCTCGAAGACTTCGCCTTCCGCGGCTGCCCTCACGTCCTAGGTTACGAAGGGCCCGGCGACCCCGCCAGCGATGAGGGCGATGGGCTGCCAGGGGACCGGCCACGGTTGCGGGGCGAGGACCAGGTGAGTGGCTGGAGCCGGGCCGCGAGGGATATGGGAATAGTGGGGTCGTGTGGGTGGCGATCCAGACCCGGATGATGGTGCATGAAGGGAGAAGGCTCCCCGACTCGGTCGGTGAGTACGTGTGTCGGAGACCAGGGGACTGGAGTGCGGGGCCGGCTGAAGGGCAAGAGGACAGAGGCCTGGGAACCTGAGGGTGAGCGGTGTGCACGGAAGATGTGGAGAGATGCCGGTGCGTGTTGGCGTGAGTGGTAGAGGAGCGGTGAGCGAAGTGAGTCATTGAGGGCAGCAGAGCAGCCAAGAGCAGTGCTGTGCCCACTCACCTTTCCTTCACGTATCTCAGTCTTGAACACTTTTGCTGCTAGAGGACCCCGACTCTGGGGATTGGGAAAATTGGCAAAGGAAAGGAAAGTGAGTTGGAATCCGTGGAAATTTGGGTTAACTCCCTGTCCCTGCTTTCCTAAAATCTAGGCAGTCTACACTTCTCTGGGTGGGAGTTTGGGTTAACAGCAGGGTCTCTTAGTAACTGAAATAAACACAACTCTTGATTATATAAATTTCCTAATGTTGGAATTTTTCCTTTTTAAGAGACGGGGGCGGCGGGGGGGGGTCTTGGTATGTTGCCCAGGCTGGTCTCAAACTCCTGGTCTCAAGCCATCCTCCCGCCTCAGCCTCAGGACTACAGGCGTGTGCCACCGTGCAGGCTATAATATTGAAATTTTTAAACTCTTCCTCCATCCTGCTTAATCATTAGGCATTCTGAATGAGGTCCTCTGGTAACTGACAAGATCGATTCAGTGTGCCTACCCCAGAAGTAGTGAAACTATGTATAAGACACCAGGTAAACGTTTCCTTACAAGCTTTGCATCTCTGGAAGTGCACAAAGTGCTAGCTTTATTGGAAGTGTTGAGGTACACTGCCTTTTCACTTTTTTTTTTTTTTTTTTTTTTTTTTTTGAGACAGAGTCTCACTCCGTCACCTAGGCCAGACTGCATTGGCGCAATTTCCGCTTACTGCAACCTCTGCCTCCTGGGCTCAAGCAGCCCTCCTGCCTCAGCCTCCCCAGTATCTGGGACTACAGGTGTGTGCCACCACACCCAGTTAATTTTGTTTATTTTTTGTTGAGACGGTGTTTCACTACATTGCCCAGGTTGGTTTCGAACTCCTGAGCTCAAGCGATCTGCCCTCCTCGGCCTACCAAAGTGCTGAGATTAGAGACGTGAGCCACCATGCCCCATCCCTTTTCACCTTTTTATTCTTCAAACTACAATCTACATGTGGCTTTCTTCCCACTTACATTGGTTTTAGCCAAGAAGATTTATCAAGCAAATAATGGTTTGTTTATTTTAATCTGAACTGTTTCCAGTGCAATCCTGTGTTTACTGTTCCACCCTTCTCCACATACCTGCAACTCCTTACACAAGGAGCAGCCACCTCAAACTGCCAGATTTAAGGGCTAGAAAGGGGTGGACAGCACCAAAGGTTCTACGTGATAGGAAACTCTGTTGTTCATTTTCACCTTTAGAAACAGTAGGCCAACCCCATTTTCCATGATGTGATTATGACACATCGCATGCCTGTAGCAACATCTCATGTACCCCATAAATATTTACATATACTATGTACCCATAAAAATTAAAAACTAGCCGGGCACAGTGGCTCACGCCTGTAATCCTAGCACTTTGGGAGGCCGAGGTGGGCGGATCACCTGAGGTTGGGAGTTTGAGACCAGCCTGACCAACATGATGAAACTCTGTCTCTACTAAAAATACAAAAAAAAAAAAAAAATTAGCCAGACATGGTGGCGCATTCCTGTAATCCCAGCTACTTGGGAGGCTGAGGCAGGAGAATCGCTTGAACCTGGGAGGCAGAGGTTGTGGTGAGCCAAGATCGCGCCATCACACCCCAGCCTGGGCAACAAGAGTGAAACTCTGTCTCAAAAAAAAAAAAAAAAAACAAAAACACTGTGTGCAGTGGTTCATGACTGTAATCCCAACACTTGGGGAGGCGAAGGCTGGAGGAGGATCACTTGAGCCCAGGAGTTGGAAGCTGCAGAGGGCTATGATCATACCACTGCACTCTAGCCTGAGTGACAGAGCAAGACCCTGTCTCAAAAAAAAAAAAAAAAGGAAAAAGAAACATTGTACCACCTTAAAAAAAAAAAGTAGTGCTCAATCCACCTGCAAGTTGTAATCTTGTATTTATACATTGAATACACACTACCATGACTAGCTAATTTAAAAAAATATTTTTTCTGTAGAGGTGGGGGTCTCCCTATGTTGCTCAGCTGGTCTCTGACTCCTGGCCTCAAGCCACCCTCCCACCTTAGCCTCCCTAAGTGCTGGGATTACAGGCATGAGCCACTACACCTGGCCCCCAATTTTTTTTTTTTTTTTTTTTTGAGACAGAGTCTGGCCCTGTCGCCCAGGCTGGAGTGCAGTAGCACGATCTCAGCTCACTTGAACCTCCTAGGTTCAAGCTATTCTGCTGCCTCAGCCTCCCTAGTAGCTGGGACTGCAGGCATGTGCCACTATCCCCGGCTAAATTTTGTATTTTGAGTAGAGACAGGGTTTTGCCATGTTGGCCAGGCTGGTCTCGAACTCCTGACTTCAAGTGATCCACCCACCTCGACCCCAAATATTTTAAACCAATATTTTCTCTTACCTTACTTCATACTGGAAATGATTTATGTTATTTCCTGCCTTGCACCAGAGCTCATTGTTCTCTCTTGTTTGCCCACACTCTAGCAAATAGCATATCGTAGCTACCATGGCAAGTGACAGAGTTCAACAGACTTGGTCATGAAAATGGAATTAAAATTTATGGCTGATTTCTTTCTTCCCTGACATCATAAAGTTGGGTAACAGAACAAAAACAAAGACTTTTCCCCAGTTCTTTCTCCTTGGGCTGGTTAGACAACCTTCTCCACTCAGAGTTCATTATTTGGAATTTGTCATTCTTTTTCTTTTTCTTTTTCTTTTTCTATTTTTTGACACAGAGTCTTGCTATGACACCCAGGTTGGAGTGCAATGGTGCGGTCTCGGCTCACTCCAACCTCCGCCTCCCGGGTTCAAGCCATTCTCCTGCCTCAGCGTCCCAAGTAGCTGGGATTACAGGCACATGCCACTACACCGGGCTAGTTTTTGTAGAGACGGGGTTCCACCATGTTGGCCAGGCTGGTCTCGAACTCCTGACCTCAGGTGATCTGCCTGCTTTGGCCTCTCAAAGTGCTGGGATTACAGGCATGAGCCACTGCGTTCGGCCATACTTTCCTTAATTCAGTTCGGTAACATACAACAAATGCATGTTGAGAACTTATCTGGTGCCAGACACTGTGCCTGGCATTTGTGGTTCAAAGTCAAAACCTTTGTCCTTAAGGAGTTCATAGACTAGAAGAGACAGAATCCTAAACAAATAATGTGATATGAGCTAGACTAGAAGTGTGTACAAACTCTAGAGGAAATGTTTAGTTATGCCTGGGGAAATCGGGAAACCTCTTAAAGGAGAACTAGGCCTTCACCAAATGGGGAAGCGGGATAGGGTTCTAACAGTATGCAACTGCGCTCTGAAAGGATTACAGAGGGACTGTCCTGAGAAAAGGCTTGCTTTCATGTTGAGCAAAGTTAAAGCAAGAGGATTGCATTTTAAATACTTAAACAAAAAGTTAATTTGTTGTTTTCTTTTTCTTTCTTTTTTTTTTTTTCTTCATTTCTTCTCTCTCATTACTTACTTCTTCAGGGCTTGGTAAGTACCGTTTTAAGGTTAAATGTAATACGCTGTAGACTTCTAGTTTAAGACGCAGCCTTACCCCTACAAATGATTTGCTGGTTTTGCTTTTTGTTTTTGAGACTCAAGAAAGACAAGGAAGAACCAGTGTTTGAGAATACGTTGACAAGACTTTACCACCCTGAAGCATTTTTATTAATTGAAATGCAGAAACTACTGGTGGCCAACAGTTGAAAAAGGAGTCACTAGTCAGCAAAACTTACAGATACTTTTTTTAAAAAACATTGTTACCTTCCCATCCCCACTATGTGGCTTTTGGATTTTTTTCACTGGCCTAGGCACTTGCCTTTTACTCTTTTGTTTTTGGTTTTGGTTTTTTGAGACAGAGTCTCGCCCTATTGCCCAGGCTGGAGTGCAGTGGTGAAAACAAAGCTCACTGCAGCCTCAACCTCCTAGACTCAAGCCATCATCTTGTCCCAGCCTCTTGTGTGACTGGGACCACCATGCCACCACGCCTGACTAATTTTTTTTTTCTTTGAGATGGGTCTTGCGAAGCCTTGACCTCTTGTGCTTAAGCAATCCTCCTGCCTCGGCCACTCAAGTAGCTGGGACTACAGGCATGCATCACCATGCCCAGCTAATTTTTAAAAATTTTTTTGTGGAGATGAAGTCTCACTATGTTGCCTAAGGTGGTCTCGAACTCCTGGGCTCAAGTGATCCTTTTGCCTTGGCCTCCCAGAGTGCTGCAGTTACAGGTGTGAGACACCACTCCTGGTGCATTTGATTCTTTTGATTTTTCAGAAGTGGTCTATCATACATCAAAGGTACTTTGGTGAACCTTAGGAAAGCTGGTTATGAGTTTTTTTTTTTTTTTTTTTTGAAACGGAGTCTCGCTGTGTCACCAAGGCTGGAGTGCAGTGGCGCGATCTCTGCTCACTGCAAGCTCCGCCTCCCGGGTTCACGCCATTCTGCTGCCTCAGCCTCCCGAGTAGCTGGGACTACAGGCGCCCGCCACCACACCCAGCTAATTTTTTTTTGTATTTTTAGTAGAGACGGGGCTTCACCGTGTTAGCCAGGATGGTCTCAATCACCTGACCTCATGATCCACCCACCTTGGCCTCCCAAAGTGCTGGGATTACAGGCGTGAGCCACTGCGCCCGGCCAGCTGGTTATGAGTTTTAAAGCCTCTCTTCACACCCTTACCCCAGATTCTTTTGCAAAATTTGGCTGCACAGAGTAATCAGGAGTTGTGTTATGGTAACTGGCTGTGGAGAATGGCATGTCTTAATTCCTGGGAGATCTATCTTGGCTGAGATAGGTTGTCTCTACCCTAACTAGACCTTTGGGGGAAAAAAGGCAGTCTTAACAAAAAGCCTTATTGTATTAATATCCTATTTCCAATGAGGGACAGATAGTTTCTTAAAGAAAACACCCATTTAACAAATTGCCTAGGATGAAATAATTATTCTTACTTTTGAATCTATCATATGAATTGTGTATTTCATTTGGATTATTGGAAACATCTTATATTTTATTGGTCATTACTGGCTGGAGCAGATTCTTAATGTGCCCTGAGTTTCCCTTTTCCTGCATAATAGACCCAATTATTTTCTTGCCTTAGAGTGAGCAGGAAAAGCAAGAGCGTCTGGAAACCCAAAGGGAGAAGCAGAAAGAACTGATACTGCAGCTCAAGACCCAGCTAGATGACCTGGAAACGTTTGCCTATCAAGAGGGCAGTTACGACTCGCTGCCACAGTCCGTGGTGTTGGAAAGACAGCGGGTGAGCAGACCCCAGAGGAACCTCCACCACTGCCCGAGGTTAACTTGTCCCTTCCAGCATTCACAGGGCATCCTCTCTCAGCTCAATTCTCCTTTGGCCTTACTGAGAATCCCTCTGCTGGCCCAAATCAAAGGGAAATTTTACTACTATGAGGAACCATTCTTTGCTCATACATGGAAAACACAGGTTCCAAAGTTTTGTAATACGATAATTGAGCTCTTTCTTTTTGGTGGTTGTAATTAATAATAGGAATAAGAATATAACAATAATTTCTTCATTTGATCACTTAAAAAATTCTACTTAGGCCCATCATACAATGTAATCTAGCTTTTTTGTTTTGTTTTATTTTGTTTTTGAGATGGAGTTTCGTTCTTGTTGCCCAGGCTGGAGTGCAATGGCGTGATCTCAGCTCAACACAACTTCCGCCTCCTGGGTTCAAGCAGTTCTCCTGCCTCAGCCTCCCAAGTAACTGGGATTACAGGCAGGTGCCACCACGCTGGGCTAATTTTGTATTTTTAGTAGAGATGGGGTTTCTCCATGTTGGTCAGGCTGGTCTCGAACTCCCAACCTCAGGTGATCTGCCCACCTCGGCCTCCCAAAGTGCTGGGATTATAGGCATGAGCCACCGCACCTGGCTGTAATCTAGCTTTTTCCTACTACTCACCACCTTTTGATAAACATGCCAGGAATCCAGGCTGACTTTAATACTGTGTTTATTTAGGTAAGACCTGGGTAGACAGGTAAATCTCTTGGTAGAGATACAGTTACAACCTCCCCTGCATGTTTCTCTACCCCTGTGCTGTGGCTGTTTTTCTGGCTGGGCTGGAGTTTACGATATCAGATTTTTTTTTTTTTTTTTTTTTTTTGAGACAAAGTCTCAGTTTGTCACCCAGGCTGGAGTGCAGTGGCATGATCTTGGCTCACTGCAACCTCTGCTTCCAGGGTTCAAGCGATTCTCCTGCCTCAGCCTCCCGAGTAGCTGAGATTACAGGCATCCACCACCACGGCCAGCTAATTTTTGTATTTTTAGTACAGGTGGGATTTCACCATGTTGGCCAGGCTGGTCTTGAGCTCCTGACCTCAAATGATCCACCTGCCTTGGCCTCCCGAAGTGCTGGGGTTACAGGTGTGAGCCACCGCACCCAGCCTATTATCAGAATTTTAAATGGTTCCTAATAATGTCACTAGGATATTTTGGCTATAATGCATCTTGATATTTTATAGAGATTTTTCTTTAGTTGCCTACAGTAGGGCAAGAAGGGATAAGAAGGATTAGAAATTAAGAAAAATCAGGCCAGGTGCTGTGGCTCATGCCTGTAATGCCAATTCTTTGGGAGGCTGAGGTGGGAGGATCTCTTGAGGCCAGAAGTTTGAGGCCAGCCTGGGCAACATAACGAGACCCTGTCTCTACAAAAAATTTAAAAATTAACCAGGTGGTAGCGTGTGTCTATAGTCCCAGCTATGGGGGAGACCGAGGCAGGAGGATTGCTTGAGCACAGGAGTTTGAGGTTACAGTGAGCTATGCTCACATTACTGGACCCTAGCCTGGGTGACTGAGCAAGACCCTGTCTCTTAAAAATCAGTATATATTCTCCTTGAAGCCTTTAGAGCAACTAAATATAAGGCTTGTTGGATCATCAGCCACTTTGGATTTTTTATACTGTTGTTCTCTTGAGTGAAATCTAACTAGCCTGGTAGAAATTTACTGTGAGTGGAAGGATCCATTTTTATCAGAGAACTGAGGGTTCTTTTTACTTTAAAAGTAGAGAGTCTTTGTCCTCACCTTGATCAATCAGCAGTTAAGTCATTTACTTTCACAAATTTAGAGGCCTGTTTTTTATTTCCATTTAAGGACAGAAGACATTTTTAGATTCTCCTCCCTAACCCTCTCCCTAAAAATTCCAAAGGGTGTGCTCATTGCTTGTGATCTGGATAGGTGATCATAGATGAGTTAATAAAGAAACTGGACATGAATCTAAATGAGGACATCAGTTCCCTGTCCACTGAAGAACTTCGTCAGCGGGTAGATGCAGCGGTGGCTCAGATCGTCAACCCAGCCCGAGTCAAAGAACAGTTGGTTGAGCAACTGAAAACTCAGATCCGAGACCTCGAGATGTTCATCAGCTTCATCCAAGGTTAGAGGAGGGGATGGGATGAGAAGGGTGGACAGGTGTCATAATAATTATACTTATTCTGAGTACTAGTAAAAAGGTTCTAATTCTGGTTTTCTGTTTTTTTTTTTGGCGGGGGGAGAGACAGTGTCTCTCTCTGTTCCCCTGGCTGGAGTGCAGTGGCACAGTCTTGGCTTACTGCAACCTCCGCCTCCCAGATTCAAGCGATTCTTCCGCCTCAGCCTCCTGGGTAGCTGGGATTACAGGCTCCCACCACCACACCCAGCTAATTTTTGTATTTTTAGTAGAGACAAGGTTTCACTATGTTGGCCAGGCTGGTCTCGTACTCCTGACCTCAAGTGATCCGCCCCCCTCAGCCTCCCAAAGTACCAGGACTACAGGCATGAGCCACCATGCCCGGCCAAAAGGTACCAATTCTTGATGTACTATTTAAGAGGCTTGATGGCTTAGTAGAGGAGGCAGCATTGGCAGAGTAGAAAGAGCATGGGTTTCAGAATCAGACAGTTAAAATCTCCACTCTCATACTCATTGGTTTTATGTCCTTGAGCATGTTACTAACCTCTTTAGTCTCACTTTTGTCATCCATAAAATGATGATTCATGGTTCATTCACTTAGCAGATGTTTATTGAGCCAACTACTGTATGCCAGTCCTCATTTTACGCAATTAAATAGGACAAGATTTTGTGAAATTCTTGTTTCTAATAGGCACCATTAAGTATTTTCCTTTAAAGAGCTGCCATAAAGGGCTAAATAAGTGTCTCTTCTATAATTTCTGATTCCAGATGAAGTGGGAAGCCCCTTGCAGACAGGTGGTGGACACTGTGAGTGCAAGGCCAGTGGGAAGACAGGAAATGGCTGCAGCAGAACAGGCAGCAGCAGACCGCCTCCAGGAAACAGCAAAAGTAAGTGCAGTTTCCACAACAGGCAAATCTCTAGAGACAGAAAGTAGATGGGTGGTTGCCTAGGGCTTGGGTGTGTTGAGAAGAGGTGAATGAGAAATGCTGATGGTATGGAATTGCTTTTGGGGAGGATGAAATATTCTAAAATTGATTGCAGTTAACAGTTATACAATTTTGAATATACTAAAAACCACTAAATTGAACACCTTAAATGGGTGAATCATATGGTATGTGAATTATATCTTAATACAGCTATTATTAACCAGAAAAAGGAAGTCCAGCTACATCCTGGGTGGCTCTTGCCTTCATGTGAGACCCAGCATGTGGCTCAGAATGATCTCAGCCTGTGATTTGTTGAGTGTAGCTCTGTGCCATCATGGCCTCTCACTGATGAGCCACTGTCTTTTCTAAGCAGCAAAGGCAGAGGATGTGAAGAAAGTCCGGGAGACGGGGCTGCACCTGATGCGGCGAGCGCTGGCCGTGCTCCAGATCTTTGCTGTTAGCCAGTTTGGTTGTGCCACAGGCCAGATCCCTCCAACCCTGTGGCAGAGGGGCCAGGCCGACAGAGACTACTCTCCCTTGCTGAAGAGGCTGGAGGTGTCAGTGGACAGAGTGAAGCAGCTAGCCTTGAGGCAGCAGCCACATGACCATGTCATCACCTCTGCCAACCTCCAGGACCTCTCTCTGGGAGGCAAGGATGAGCTGACTGTGGCTGTGCGGAAGGAGCTAACGGTGGCTGTGAGGGACCTGCTGGCCCACGGACTGTATGCCTCCTCCCCAGGGATGAGCCTTGTTATGGCTCCTATTGCTTGTTTGCTGCCAGCCTTCTCCTCGGCCCCAGAGGCCATGCACCCCTGGGAGCTCTTTGTAAAGTACTACCATGCTAAGAACGGCCGTGCTTATGTGGAATCCCCAGCCCGGAAGCTCTCCCAGTCCTTCGCCCTTCCTGTTACGGGAGGCACTGTTGTCACCCCCAAACAGAGCCTACTGACAGCCATCCACATAGTGCTGACAGAGCACGACCCTTTTAAGCGCAGTGCAGACTCAGAATTGAAGGCCTTGGTGTGCATGGCACTGAATGAGCAGCGTCTAGTGTCCTGGGTGAACCTCATCTGCAAGTCCGGGTCACTCATCGAGCCTCACTACCAGCCATGGAGCTACATGGCACACACAGGCTTTGAGAGTGCCCTCAACCTGCTCAGTCGCCTCAGCAGCCTCAAGTTTAGCCTCCCTGTAGATCTGGCTGTGCGCCAGCTCAAAAACATCAAAGATGCCTTTTGATGAGAGTGCCCTAACCCCAGACAAGCTCCTTGCTCAGTAGGCATAGATGTGTTAGTCTTCTAGCATAGGAGCAAGGAATCAGAGGTGGGGTTAAAGGCATTTTTCCTAGACCCTGCTCAGGCAGTCGGCCAAATGAGTGCAAAGTCTGTTTTCCCCACCAACTTAGCTCTCGGAAAGATGTGCTGGAGAGACCCTCTTGTTAAGAAGATTCTGCCAGGCCAGGCGCAGTGGCTCATGCCTGTAGTCCCAGCACTTTGGGAGGCCGAGGCAGGCAGATCACAAGGTCAGGAGTTCGAGACCACCCTGTCTAACACGGTGAAACCCCGTCTCTACTAAAAATACAAAAAAATTAGCCGGGCATGGTGGCAGGCACCTGTAGTCCCAGCTCTTCGGGAGGCTGAGGCAGGAGAATGGCGTGAACCCAGGAGGTGGAGCTTGCAGTGAGCCGAGATCGCGCCACCGTACTCCAGCCTGGGTGACAGAGTGAGACTCTGTCTCAAAAAAAAAAAAAAAAAAAAAGAAGTTTGTACCAACAGTATACGTGTGGGTACTTGTGCTTGAGCCTGTATTAAAGGAATCAGGCCAGGCATAGTGGCTCACGCCTGTAATCTCAGCACTTTGGGAGGCTGAGGTGGGCGGATCACCTGAGGTCAGGAGTTCAAGACCAGCCTGGCCAAAAAGGCGAAACCCCATCTCTACTAAAAATACAAAAATTAGCTAGGCGGGGTAGTGCACGCCTGTAATCCCAGCTACTCAGGAGGCTGAGGCCGGAGAATCGCTTGAGCCTGAGAGGTGGAGGTTGCAGTGAGCCGAGATCACGCCACTGCACTCTAGCCTGGGCAACACGGGGAGACTCCATCTCAAAAAAAAAAAAAAAAAAAAAAAAAAGACATTCAACTTGAGGCTCCTGTTAGTTAAGCTATCTTCTTTCACTTGAAGCAGGTTTGAGAGGCCTAGGCCAGAATTTAAATTCCTTTTATGAATAGATTTCCCTTTCTTCCTGACCCCAAGGTCAGAGGAGACTATATATTCCATGGCTGCCTCTAAGACTAGGAATAGGAATATCTGAAAACAACATTTCTAAGGGTGGTAACCACAGGTTGATTTTAATACGAGCCCTTTTTCTTGTAGAGGTAAGAAGTAAAATCTTCCTGACAAGGTAGTCCTCTTTTCACGGCACAGACAATGGGCTTTCTGTTTATGAGGGGTGAGAACCGGTTTGTTACTATGTTTGCTAGCAAGTAAACATTCCTCTGCTCACCTCCCAACAAGACTAACACAGTCTTTTTAGAAGTAAATATATTCAAGACAAACGAGAAAATCCTGGCTACCCAAGTCGAGTATAAACAGGAATACAAATCGGTAATCAGCAGCTGTTCCTCAGGTTGTGACTCACTGAGCACCACTTGTCCTGGAGGCTGGATGATGGAGGACATCTGGTTATAGGTACTGCAGCAGGGATAGGTGCCACAGGAGGATAGGAACTACAGCAGATCACTGTTTCCAGAACGGGGAGGAGTATCTCATTGTGAAACAGACTCTAGAGTGATTCTATTGGTCTTCCCTTATTTTAGCCTCATTAGTTCACATTTGTCATGCAGCTTGTGGTGAGTACTGCTCTAGGACTGGCCAAAAATGGGCAAAATGTATCACTCCAAACACTACTGATTCAGCATTGTTTTCATGTCTTAAAATTGCCACCTGCACTTTGTTTCTGCACTATTATGTAGTGCATTTTAACTTAAATTTTTTCCAGCAATATGTTACTTATTTAAGATACATTATTGATATTTCATTATAATTAGTTCACCTTCCCTGTGAAACGAGAATTGTAAAATGTGGAAAATGATACATATATGGATGCTAATGAAATCATAGTATTTTGTGTAGCTTCTCTGAAGACCTGAGAGACCGCAGCTTTGGTTTATAAGTGTTTGGGCCTTATCAGCCCATCTGGTACAGATCAATATTTTTTTGAAAGCTGCCTGTATCCTCTGTCCTCTGTTATGGATCATCTCAGCTTTGGTAGTGGTAGTAGGGGTTTTTTGCCTGAAAAAATTCACTAAAAAGTCCCCTTGGCATGACCATCCCCTCCTGCCCACACCTGTAGTCCCTCCCCACAACAGATGTCATCACACATGCTGCTTTTGGAATTGGCACTTTTTTTTTTTTTTGAGACAGAGTCTCGCTCTGTTGTCCAGGCTGGAGTGCAATGGCATGATCTCAGCTCACTGCAACCTCCGCCTCCTGAGTTCAAGCGATTCTCCTGCCTCAGCCTTCTGAGTAGCTGGGAGTACAGGCGCGCACCACCACGCCTGGCTAATTTTTGTATTTTTAATAGAGACGGGGTTTCACCACATTTGTCAGGCTAGTCTCGAACTCCAGACCTCAGGTGATCTACCCACTTCAGCCTCCCAAAGTGCTGGGATTATAGGCGTGAGCCACCACACCCAGCCAGGATTGGCATTTTGAAATCCACTTGTCTGGATATCACTTTGGGTGGTAACTGGTATAGCCACATGGCATAGCCCAGCAATCACCCCAGTATTGCCTTTTTCAAATCACAAAAACAAAACTTGTATTAAGGCTTTGTGCTAGCATTACAGGAAGCATTTTCATTTCTTTCATTCTAATTAAATTCTCACTACTTACAGAGTGGGACAGTATTATCCCCACTTTACAGCTGAGGAAACAACTGCAGAGGGGTTAAATATTTTGTCCCGGTTTATATGATGATGGAAGACCTGAGATTTGGAGTCAAGTTTCCTGAATCCAAAGCCCACAGTCTATCTTGTCACTTCATTGTATCATGTTGTTTCTAGATTTTGGTTTCTCTTTCTCCTTTATCCCCCACCCTCATTCCTACCCTCACTTTGGGGAGGAGAAGGTATTTTCCACACAACTGCCAGAAATTTCAGCTGCCAAAGGACCAGGCTGCAGGGAGACAGGCCGGCAGCCATGACTTTCATGTCCAAGTTCTTGAAACCTAAATGTGTGTATCAACTGAGACAACCGAACAATTCCATCAGCATCCCTGCAGTCAGATATCTGCTAAGCTCTGATATCATCTGTCATTAGTGAGAACAGAGCTCTGTCCTTGGCTTAGGGTGAGACAGGACAAGGGAGGAGAGGCAGGCTAGTCCACCCAGATCCAAGGATACGCAAGAATGGAAGGGTAAACAGCCATGGATATGTATGCAGTGGAAATGTAGGGTGTGTTATACAAGTATAATCTGCAAAGTGTTGTTAAAGCCGTCTAAGGTGCTCTCCAATCATTCATTCACTATTGATCACTTAGCAACTGCCTGCCTAGACTAGATGCTAAAGAAAGAGATAAACTCACTACCCCGTGCCCTCAACAAACACAGTCTAGCAAAGGAGATACCATACCAATTGGAGATTGGAGAGACTGTTAAAATACAGATTGCTGGGTCCCATCCCCAGAGTTTTTTATTGAGTTGTTTTGGAGTGGGGCTTGAGAATTTGGTTTCTTTTTTTTTTTTTTTTTTTTTTATTGAGACGGAGTCTCGCTCTGTCCCCCAGGCTGGAGTGCAGTGGCGCGATATCGGCTCACTGCAAGCTCCACCTCCCGGGTTCACGCCATTCTCCTGCCTCAGCCTCCCGAGTAGCTGGGACTACAGGCGCCCGCCAACACGTCCGGCTAACTTTTTGTATTTTTTTTTTTTTTTAGTAGAGCCGGGGTTTCACAATGGTCTCGATCTCCTGACCTCGTGATCCGCCCGCCTCGGCCTCCCAAAGTACTGGGATTACAGGCTTGAGCCACCGCGCCCGGCCGAGAATTTGGTTTCTAACAAGTTGCTAGGTTATGGTGATGCTGCTGCTCTGGGAACCACGCTTTGAGATGAGAACGAACCACTCATATCCAAACTAAGATTATGTTCTGTAATAAAGGTAAGTACAGATTGGATTGCTCAGAGAGCCCAGAGAAAGGAGAGATTAATTCTGCCTGGGAGAATTCTGGAATAACCTTGAAGGATGGATAGAATTTGAATAGGATTGGCCGGGCGCGGTGGCTCAAGCCTGTAATCCCAGCACTTTGGGAGGCCGAGGCGGGCGGATCACGAGGTCAGGAGATCGAGACCATCCTGGCTAATACAGTGAAACCCCATCTCTACTAAAAATACAAAAAATTAGCCGGGCATGGTGGCGGGCGCCTATAGTCCCAGCTACTCGGAGAGGCTGAGGCAGGAGAATGGCGTGAACCCAGGAGGCGGAGCTTGCAGTGAGCCGAGATCACGCCACTGCACTCCAGCCTGGGCGACGGAGCGAGACTCCGTCTCAAAAAAAAAAAAAAAGAATTTGAATAGGATTTTGCCTGGCCACTTGGAGAGGAAGAAAAAGACACAAGATATAGCCCAGGGGGTATGTGAAGGGTGGGGGAGTCAGGAATTTATGCAGCAGGAAAGGTAGTAAGGAAGGAAAGGAGTGAAAATTCACACTATTGAATAAGCCAACAGTGGATTTCAAGAAAAGTGAAGGACTTTTCAAGAAAAAGAGTTGTTTAAAGCTGTTGCTCAAAATAAGATCTATAGATCATATGGCTCCACTCCAGAGCCATTGAATTACTATCTCTGAGGTTGGAGGCACTTCTTTAATAAGCATCCTGGGGGCCAGGCGCGGTGGCTCACACCTGTAATCCCAGCGCTTTGGGAGGCTTAGGTGGGCAGATCACGAGGTCAGCAGATCAAGACCATCCTGGCTAACATGGTAAAACTCCGTCTCTACTAAAAAATACAAAAAATTAGCTGGGCGTGGTCGTGGGTACTGTAGTCCCAGCTACTCGGGAGGCTGAGGCAGGAGAATGTCGTGAACCTGGGAGGTGGAGCTTGCAATGAGCCGAGATCCCGCCACTGCACTCCAGCCTGGGAGCGAGAGGGAGACTCCGTCTCAAAAATAAATAACAAGCATCCCGGCTGGGCACGGTGGCTCATGCCTGTAATCCCAGCACTTTGGGAGGCCAAGGTGGGTGGATCATCTGAGGTCAGGAGTTCGAGACCAGCCTGGCCAACATGGTGAAACCCCATCTCTACTAAAGATACAAAATTAGCCTGGCGTGGTGGCATGCACCTGTAGTCCCAGTTACTCGGGAGGCTAAGACAGGAGAACTGCTTGAGCTCAGGAGGCGGAGGTTGCAGTGAGCCAAGATCATGCCACTGCACTCCAGCCTGAGCAACAAAGTGAGACTCCATCTCAAAAATAAAATAAAAGACGTATGACAAAATTCAGAGGATTTAGTTACTAATTTGATTTGGAGGGTAAGGTGGCTTAGTCCCAGCTACTTGGGAAGCTGAAATGGGAGGATCGCTTGAGGCTAGGAGTTTGAAGCTACATCACACCTGTCAATAGCCACTGCATTCAAGCCCGGCAACACAGCGAGACCTCATCTCTTTAAAAAATGAAGGATATAAGAAAAAGACATTTTAAAAACCATTGGAGGCCAGGCGTGGTGGCTCATGCCTGTAATCCCAGCACTTTGGGAGTTCGAGGCAAGCGGATCACTTGAGGCCGGGAGTTCGAGACCAGCCTGGCCAACATGGCGAAACCCCATCTCTACAAAAAATATAAAAATTAGCTGGGTGTGGTGGCGGGAGCTTATAGTCCCAGCTACTTAGGAGGCTGAGGCAGGAGAATCGCTTGAACCCGGGAGGTGGAGGTTGCAGTGAGCTGAGATCGCGCCACTGCACTCCAGCCTGGGTGACAAAGTGAGACTCTGTCTGAAAAAAAAAAATTGTAATGGGGCCGGGCACAGTGCCATGTCGCCTGTAATCCCAACACTTTGGGAGGCTCAGGTAGGAGGATCACTTAATCCCAGAAGTTTTGGGGACCAGCCTGAGCAATATAGTGAGTCCCCATCTCTACCAAAAGAAAAGTTCTTTGTTTTTGTTTTTTTCTTTTAATTACGTGGGCATGGTGGCACACACCTGAAGTCCTAGCTACTCAGGAGGCTGAGGTGGGAGGATCACGAGCCCAGGAGGTTGAGGCTGCAGTGAGCCATGATTGTGCTACACACCATTCAGCCTGCGCGACAAAGCGAGACCCTGTCTCTCAAAAAACAAAACAAAAGCCATTGCAATGAGATCCTGAGGGATACAGGGGAAATTATATCACTGGAGAGCTTCAGAAGAGAACTGATGAAATCCTGGTTGTTCCACATCTTGCCCAAGACAAATCCTATAGGTTCAGATAAGCAAAAACTGAGATCTTTCCCTTAAACTCGTAAAGCACATAAGGTACCATGTGAAAACACTCTTCTGGTGAGTGATGGGAAATAATTCAGTTTGAGAGCCAACTAGACCTAGATTCAGATCTAGATTTGAATCCCATCTATGCCACTGATTAGGATTAACCTCAGACAAGCAATTTATCCTCTCTGAATTGCAATTTCCTCATGTCTAAATGGGAGGAGAATGCCCAAGATGCAGAGTTGTGAGGATTAAACAGGCTGCTGGCTTGTATAAAGTGCTCACATCTTGCCTGGGAGAGAATCTGTGCTCAGGATGGTGACATGGTAAACAGTATGGGCTCAGGAGTTGAACTGCTTGAGGCTGAGCCCCAGCTCCACTACCTACCCACTATAGACTCTGGGCAAATCTCTCTAAGCCAGTTTCCTTGACTCTAGAATGGAGATAATAATAGTATCTATTTCTTAGTGTTATGATGACCAAATCAGATGATGTGCATAAATAGATTAACCTGACCTGGCACAGGGTAAGCAGCTGCCATTCTCCTCCTCTACCTCCCTCATGCTTATTCTAGTTGGTAATGTCAGTGACACCACTAGACTTTAACTGTTGGGGGTAAATATCCTTTTTGTTTATTTTTTTAAAAAACCAAATTTAGCAGTGGGGGGTTGTATACCAACTTTAGTGACCCTAACGTTGATAAGTTCTGATAACCCGCTACTATCGGACCAGCCACCCTTACTGGTATTTGTCCCTCCCTCTTTAGCTAACAGTGCTCCCGACAGGCACCAATAAATGCCCTATTTTTTTCCCTGTGTCTCCCGAGAGAAAAAGTAAATTTCAGATTGTGTTCCCCCTCCTAGCGCCAGAGAAAGGAACTACAACAAAGCCTAGCTGCTGAGTCTAGAGAGCGCAAAGCACACTAGCCCTCCCAGCTCTTCCGTCGGCCGAGACGAGTCTCCTTTGCTCTTGTCTGCTGCTGGAGCTGCTAATAAAGCTTCATTCGAATACTTGAGCTGCCGCGCCCTGCGTTCCCCTCATGAGATTCTTCCGCCCGCAACACGAGACTCAGCACCACACAATCAGCGTGGCAAAGCCTGAAGGGCGGGACAGGAAGTGAGGTCACTCCTTACCGGGGTGAAAGGTTAGCGGAAGTGTCCTTCTTTCCTTTTTCCTGTAGGCCCGAGTGGTTGCTGCCGGTGAGTAGAAGTTTGGGTTGAATCTTTCAATCCGCCGCCATCCGCGGCGTGGGGGTCGAGGGTCTGGGCGGCGCCGGGTGCGTTCCTTCCCTAGGTCTCTGGCGGCTACGTATCCGATCCTGTCCTGCGAGCAGGGCTGTCGGGCGGCCTGGACCAAGGCGACAGTGAACACAGTCTGAAGTTTCGGCCCAAGACCTGGGCTTCCTGGCAGGAGTCGGCTCTGGGCGTCTTTGGCTTTACGGATTTTTAAGTGTCCCTTTCTCCTTGCTCTCTGCAGAAATGGGCAAGTTCATGAAACCTGGGAAGGTGGTGCTTGTCCTGGCTGGACGCTACTCCGGACGCAAAGCTGTCATCGTGAAGGTATCAGCCTCGCGGGACTCTGCGTCCTTGCATCCCGGGACCAGGCTGGCTGCGACGGGGCGGGCAGGCTTGGAATTCAAGGCCTGCTTCTGGGGCAGTAGCCAGTGAGCATGGTCAGGGTGAATGTGGGAGAGCTTTTGAGAGAGGAAGAAGCATAGTAAAAGCAAATGTCAGTAAAAGCAAATGTGAGCTGAACTGGGCTCCTAACGCATAAAGCCTTCTCCACCAGAGGCTTTAAATATGTAGTAATAGTGGCTGACATTTATTGCACGCTTGCTATGTGCTCCCACTGCCTTTCAGGTATTGTCATGTGCAGTCCTTGAAGTAATCATAGGGGATTCCTTTTCTTTTCTTTTCTTTCCTTTTTTTTTTTTTGAGACGGGATCTCTGTCCAGGCTGAAGTGCAGTGGCGCGATCACTGCAGCCTCGACCTGCCGGGCTCAAGCGATTCTCCCATCTCAGCCTCCCGAGTGGCTGGGACTATAGGTGCGCGCCACCATCCCCAGCTATAGGGGGTTCCTTCCTGTTGCTGAGGTTTAGAGGTGTTCTGTTATTTACCTGAAGTGCTGCAGCTGGGAATCTGTAAGAAGAGGAGGAAATTGCTTTTAGAAAGGTCACGTAGCCCCTCACTGTTTTCCTCTTACCCATGTTTTTGTAGCTTCTTTAGAGATTTCCCTAGGCTCTGGCCACATACACCACTGTGTTTTGCTGTTGTGGGGACACTGGAGTACCTCTGGAGTTAGGCTCTGGTGTCTTAACCTTGGCTGTACACTTCACTAGCAGTGGAGCAAGTGAATAGATACCAAGTCTTGTGAGCAGTGCTTGGCATATAGCAAGTACTTCTTCAATGTTAACTGTTGCTACTTTTAAATCTCTTACCTCTAATAAGCCGTTCCAGATGCTTCCTGGTGGAGATAAACACTGTTCTGTTTCTCTTCGGTCATTTCTCATAGCTTTCTGTGATTTTTCTCTTTATAATGGTGGATCTTGGAGACTTGAGGGTGGAAATATTTTTTGGACACTGCCCTACCTCTAACACAGGGCCTAAATAGGCCCTCAGTGAATAACAAATGTAATTCTTACTCATTTAGAACATTGATGATGGCACCTCAGATCGCCCCTACAGCCATGCTCTGGTGGCTGGAATTGACCGCTACCCCCGCAAAGTGACAGCTGCCATGGGCAAGAAGAAGATCGCCAAGAGGTCAAAGATAAAGTCTTTTGTGAAAGTTTATAACTACAATCACCTAATGCCCACAAGGTGAGCATTTCAAGAACTAGAATTTAAATTTCTTTTCCCTGCTCTGTTGAATAAGGAGACAGACCTTGCAGCCATTCCAACACCAGGAAGGGATATCATTTCCAAATTGTTCATCTTCAACTCATAAACTGGCTATGGTTTCCAGTTTTGCCTTTGATCCATCTTTTAAGTGTTGGGTAAAGATTGTTTTCCATCCACAGTAAACACAGGCATGGGGTCTGATCTGCCCTCTTCCACTGTTCCACCCTCAAGGATAAATACAATAGGTTTCAAAAAGTCTGTGAATGAGTGAAAGCAAGGCTCCCCCAATTAATTTTACTCACCTGTTGGGCCCTTTAGTCTGGGGACATACACTGTCTTAGTACAAGTGTTTTTTTTTTTTGTTTTTTGTTTTTTGTTTTTTTTTGAGCTCCGCCTCCTGGGGTTCACGCCATTCTTCTGCCTCAGCCTCCCGAGTAGCTGGGACTACAGGCGCCCGCCACCATTCCTGGCTAATTTTTTTTTTTTTTTTTTTTTTTTTTTGTATTTTTAGTAGAGATGGGGTTTCCCCATGTTAGCCAGGATGGTCTCGGTCTCCTGATCTCGTGATCCGCCCACCTCGGCCTCTCAAAGTGCTGGGATTACAGGCGTGAGCCACCACGCCCGGCCAGTACAAGTGTTTTTTAAGAAGTACAAGAGGCCAGGCACAATGGCTCACGCCTGTAATCTCATCACTTTGGGAGGCCGAGGCAGGTGGATTGCTTGAGGTCAGGAGTTCAAGACCAGCCTGGCCAACATGACGAAATCTCGTCTCTACTAAAAAATAAAAAAATTAGCTGGGCATGGTGGCTGGCACATATAATCCCACCTATTCTGGAGGCTGAGGTAGGAGAATCGCTTGAGTTTGGGAGGTGGAGGCTACAGTGAGCTGAGATCGCACCACTGCACTCCAGCCTGGGTGACAGAGCCAGACTCCATCTCAAAAAATAAAAAAGCAGAGAGAACTGTTTCTTGGGTGCTGGGATGTGGTGGGGTTGAGGCAGCTAGTTTTGGGGCTGTCATGAGAGTGACTGCATTGGCAGAACTTGAACAATAAGGAAATGATTTCAAGTAGAAAGTTAGCCAACTGTCATGATGAAAGTCAAGAAGGCCTAATTTGGCCGGGCGCGGTGGCTCAGGCTTGTAATCCTAGCACTTTGGAAGGCTGAGGCAAGAGGATCACGAGGTCAGGAGATCGAGACCATCCTGGCTAACACAGTGAAACCCTGTCTCTACTGAAAGTACAAAAAATTAGCCGGGCATGGTGGTGGGCGCCTGTATTCCCAGCTACTTGAGAGGCTGAGGCAGGAGAAGGGCGTGAACCCAGGAGGCGGAGGTTGCAGTGAGATCGCACCACTGCACTCCAGCCTGGGCAACAGCGAGACTCAGTCTCAAAAAGCGGGGAGGGGAGGCCTCATTTGATGATTCTTAGCTAGAAAAATAAAGTAGTTGCGGGAAATTGAGACTGAAACATTAAATTTTACATTTTATTGGTTTGAATCCAATACATGTTAAAAGTGAATTTTCAGGCCGGATGCGGTGGCTCACGCCTGTAATCCCAGCACTTTGGGAGGCCGAGGCGGGCGGATCACGAGGTCAGGAGATCGAGACCATCCTGGCTAACAGTGAAACCCCGTCTCTAACAAAAAATTAGCCGGGCGTGATGGCGGGTGCCTGTAGTCCCAGCTACTCGGGAGGCTGAGGCTGGAGAATGGCGTGAACCCGGGAGGCGGAGCTTGCAGTGAGCTGAGATTGCGCCACTGCAGTCCAGCCTGGGCGAAAGAGCCAGACTCTGTCTTAAAAAAAAAAAAGTGTGAATTTTCAGATAATGTCATCAGGACATGGCTTTTGATGGTTGCTTCTAAGGAGTCAGACCCTGATTCCCTAGTGTCCCACGAAAATTTGGCTGTATAGGGGCCCCTGGCAGTATGTGGGCTAATCCTGCCTCTCTGCCTTTGTCCCCAGGTACTCTGTGGATATCCCCTTGGACAAAACTGTCGTCAATAAGGATGTCTTCAGAGATCCTGCTCTTAAACGCAAGGCCCGACGGGAAGCCAAGGTCAAGTTTGAAGAGAGGTAAGTAGGCTTTGGTAGTGAATGGTGGAGTATGGTTTCACTATTTCCATTCCTTTCCTCATTGGTGTCCTCTTTTTTTCCCTTCTAGATACAAGACAGGCAAGAACAAGTGGTTCTTCCAGAAACTGCGGTTTTAGATGCTTTGTTTTGATCATTAAAAATTTAAAAAAAAAAGCCTGTGTCTGCATGCTGTATGTATTACCAGACTCTGAAAAGGAGAACATTATTGAATGGGAAACACTGGGTGGGCTGGGTGCAGTGGGTCACGCCTGTAATCCCAGTACTTTGGGAGGCCAAGGCGAGCGGATCACGAGGTCAAGAGATGGCCAACATGGTGAAACCTTGTCTCTCCTAAAAAATACTGAGAATTATCTGGGCCTTGTGGTGCATGCCTGTAGTCCCAGCTGCTCGGGAGGCTGAGGCAGGAGAATTGCTTGAACCCGGGAGGCGGAGGTTGCAGTGAGTGCTGAGATAGCACCACTGCCCTGCAGTCTGGCGACAGCAAGACTCCATCTGAAAAAAAAAAAAAAAAAGACTGGGTGATGGATGAGGGGCTGGGAAAGTGTTAAATCTGCCTTAATGAGATTTACGCTGCCTCTGTCCTTAGCCTGATAATCCCTGTGAAGAATTGTGTAGCCTCCCTGGCTTCTACCCATTACATGCCAGGAGAACCTCTGCCACACACACTCTGCCCCTCCTTGTGACAACCAAAGGCCCTTGAGTGGTGGGAGATCAGGTCTTTTTGATTGAGAACCACTAACCTGAAATCTCAAACCTTAGCACAGATAGAGATCACCTGGATGGTTTGTTAAACCACGGATTGCAGAAATCCTGCCCTCAGACTGATCCAGTAGGTCTGAGTTTCTAGCAGGTTTTTAGGTGACACTGGTACTGGTACAGGTGAGATGGGGACCACCCTGGAGACCTGCTCCTGGTGGTAACGACAGATGCCTTTGGTGAATCCCTGAGCCTAGAGCAGGTGTTTAATAGGACAAGGGAGTGCTCTTCAAATGGCCTGGCTGGCAGAGACTTGAAAGAAAGTGATCAACGGGGCTTTTGGGCACTGGGTTGTGCCACTACTGTGTAGTGCAGGAGAGACATTTGGCTCTTAGGATCTGGCATTTTATCTCACAATGGACTGTAACTAGCCATCTTTCATGAATGAAATAGGTGCTCCATCTGAGTGGTTCTGTCACTAGAGGGAACTAAGATTCAAACAGGCCAGTTTGCCAAGTCTGCTAGGTACCACACTTGCACTTGGGAACCAGAGGGGGTGGGGTGGCGGGAAGGGGCCAAAAGCAGGATTGGTGAGTAACTGGAAAAAACTTTGGGCAAGGTTATTAGGAAACCTTTTTTTTTTTTTTTTTTTTTTTTTTTTTTTTTGAGACAGAATCTCACTCTGTTGCCCAGGCTGGAGTGTGGTGGCGCCATCTCGGCTCACTGCAAGCTCCACCTCCCGGGTTCACGCCATTCTCCTGCCTCAGCTTCCCGAGTAGCTGGGACTACAGGCGCCCGCCACCACGCCCGGCTAATTTGTTTGTATTTTTAGTAGAGACAGGGTTTCACTGTGTTAGGATGGTCTGGATCTCCTGACCTTGTGATCCGTCTGCCTCGGCCTCCCAAAGTGCTGGGATCACAGGCATGAGCCACTGCGCCTGGCCACTTTTTTTTTTTTTTTTGAGACAGAGTCTCGCTCTGTCGCCCAGGCTGGAGTGCAATGGCGCAATCTCGGCTCACTGCAAGCTCCGCCTCCCGGGTTCACGCCATTCTCCTGCCTCAGCCTCTCCGAGTAGCTGGGACTACAGGCGTCCGCCACCACGCCTGGCTAATTTTTTGTATTTTTAGTAGAGATGGGGTTTCACTGTGGTCTCGATCTCCTGACCTCGTGATCCGCCTGCCTCGGCCTCCCAAAGTGCTGGGATTACAAGCGTGAGCCACCGCGCCCGGCGCCACTTTTTTTTTAAGACGGAGTTTTGCTCTTTGACCCACCCAGTCTGGAGTGAGGTGGCACTATCTTGGCTCACTGCAACTTCTGTCCCCCCAGGTTCAAGCAATTCTGCCTCAGCCTCCCAAGTAGCTAGGACTACAGGAGTGTGCTACCACACCCAGCTAATTTTTGTATTTTTAGAAGAGACGGGGTTTCACTATGTTGGCCAGGATGGTCTTGAACTTCTGATCTCGTGATCCTCCCGCCTTGGCGTCCCAAAGTGCTGGAATTACAGGTGTGAGCCACCGCGCCCGGCCAGGAAACTTTTTAATTGAATCTTCTCACACTTAAGTATTAAGGCATCTCTATTGAGACAGACTCCTATTAAGTAGCTTGCCTACTCAGGGTCACAGAAATGGGGCTGAATTTAAAACTTTTGAGGAAAAATACAGCAAGTTTTTTCCACTTTACCTCAAAGCCCAAGTGTAAATACTATTCCTACCAGGTTTGGATCCATGCTTCTCCGATTCCTAGCCCTAGCAAGTTTCTAATGCTCTGTGCCTCAATTTTCTCATCTGTAAAGTGAAGAAAATAGAACCAACTTCATGGCATTGTTTTGAAGAGTTTTAATTCATGTAAGGCACAAGCGTGTTGGGCACATAATAGCTCTCCTTGCTGGCCACTGTTAACAGTTTTGTGAACTTTTTTCCTTTTTTTTTTTTTTTTTGAGACAGAGTCTCGCTCTGTCGCCCGGGCTGGAGTGCAGTGGTGCAATCTCGGCTCACTGCAAGCTCCGCCTCCCGGGTTCACGCCATTCTCCTGCCTCAGCCTCCGAGTAGCTGGGGCTACAGGCGCCCGCCACCGCGCCCGGCTAATTTTTTTGTAATTTTTAGTAGAGACGGGGTTTCACCGTGGTCTCGATCTCCTGACCTCGTGATCCGCTCGCCTCGGCCTCCCAAAGTGCTGGGATTACAAGCGTGAGCCACCGCGCCCGGCCTTCCTTTTTTTTTTGAGCCAGAGTCTCGCTCTGTCACCCAGCTGGAGTGCAGTGGCGCGATCTCGGCTCACTGCAATCTCCGCCTCCCAGGTTCAAGCGATTCCCCCATCTCAGCCTCCTGAGTAGCTGGGATTACAGGCACATGCCACGACACCCAGCTAATTTTTGTATTTTTCGTAGAGACAGGGTTTCACCATGTTGGTCAGGCTGGTCTCAAACTCCTAACCTCAAGTGATTCACCCGCCTCAGCTTCCCAAAGTGCTGGGATTACAGGCGTGAGCCACCACACCCGGCCTTTTTTTTTTTTTTTTTTTTTTTTAAAGAGACAAGATTCACTGTGTTGCCCAGGCTGGCCTCGAACTCCTGGGCTTAAGCAGTCCTCCTGCCTCAACCTGCTGGAACTATAGGCACATGTTACCAGTGGGCCCAGCTGCTGGGATTGGCACTTTTTTTTTTTTTTAGTCGGAATCTCCCTCTGTCGCCCAGGCTGGAGTGCAGTGGCGTGTTCGGCCTGGCTAATTTTTTGTATTTTAGTAGGGACTGGGTTTCACTATGGTGGCCAGGATGGTCTTGTGATCCACCCGCCTCACCAAGGTGCTGGGATTACAAGGCGTGAGCCACTGCGCCTGGCAGTTTTGTGAACTTGAACTATGGGCTTTATCTGTCCTGATAGTGTTTCTCATTCGTTCAGCAATTATTATTATTTTTTATTTATTTTTTGAGATGGAGTTTCGCTCTTGTCAGGCTGGAGTTTAACAGCGCCATCTTGGCTCAATGCAACCTCCGCCTCCCAGGTTCCAGCTATTCTGCCTTGGCCTCCCAAGTAGCTGGGATTACAGGAATGCACCTCCACATCCAGCTAATTTTTACATTTTTTTTAGTAAAGGTGGGGTTTCACCATGTTGGCCAGGCTGGTCTCTAACTCCTGACCTCAGGTGATCTGCCCGCCTGGGCCTCCCAAAATGCTGGGATTACAGGTGTGAGCCACCACACCCAGCTCATTCAGCAATTAATTTATCAATGTTCGATGTGCCCAGCATTATTCTAGGCTCTAGGGAAATAATCCATTGACAAAGCAGGGTCTGCCAATGGGCTTGTTGGAGATTGCTGGGAATGGTTGATGGGGGCCAGTTTGCAGTTGCAGTGAGGTGGCTTTCCTTGAGGCAGCATGGCTGAGTGAAGTTGACTTTGATGACCAAGAAGGCTCCTCCCAGGGGTGGGGAAGCCTCGGCAGGGGGCGGCATGTGAGCGCCAGAAGGCAGGGATTTCACGGAAATGAAAGTGGAAGCAAACAGCCTGCGAGCAGAACCTCCTGAGGTGTATTTCGGGTCTTGCTGGGGCTGAGAGAGACCAAAGCCCTTCGGGGGTACAAACAAGGGTTCAGTTGCGGCGAATTCTGCCACTGTGCCCAGCTCTGAAGCCTCAGCTCTTGCCAAACAGACCCGAGACCCATGTCAGCCCCGCTTGATGCCGTAAGTGAGGAGGGGGGAGTTGGGAAGTGGGGAAACAGGAGCAATCCTCTTGGCTAGGAACGTGCAGATATCTCAGGGCCTGGCAGCCAAGCCTCTCCCTGCCCATTCTCAGACCTGTTGAAGGGCTGGGGAGAAACACAGGGCTAGGGTTGCCTCTGCCCTGTGGAGTTGGTTCCCTAACCTATTGCCTCAGACAGGAGGAGCTCATTAAATCCTGTGTGTGTGCACTTCTCTGGAGAGAGAATCTGTAGTTTCCATCAGATACTTGGAGGGTTCTGTGATCCAAATAACAATTGTTCTAGGCCGGGCGTGGTGTCTCACGCCTGTCATCCTAGCACTTTGGGAGGCCTGGGCAATACAGTGAAATGCCGTCTCTACTAAAATACAAAAAATTAGCTGGGTGTGGCAGTGTGCGCCTGTAATCCCAGCTACTTGGGAGGCTGAGACAGGAGAATCACTTGAACCTGGGAGGCAGAAGTTGCAGTGAGCTGAGATCGCACCACTGCACTCCAGCCTGGTTGACAGAGCGAGACTGTCTCGAAAAAAAAAAAAAAAGAATTAAACTAAAGGAATTAGGCTGGGTGCGTTGGCTCACGCCTGTAATCCCAGCCAGCACTTTGGGAGGCTGAGGCGGGTGGATCACTTGAGGTTAGGAGTTCGAGACCAGCCTGGCCAACATAGCGAAACCCCATCTCTACTAAAAACACAATTAGCCGGGCATGGTGGCACACACCTGTAATCCCAGCTACTCGGGAGACTGAGGTGGGAGAATTGCTTGAACCCGGGAGGCAGAGGTTGCAGTGAGCCGAGATTGTACCACTATGCTCCACTCTGGGCAACAGAGGGAGACTGTCTCACACACACACACACACGTACAAAATTTATATATAGATAGATACTGTAAGAATTACACTGTAAGAATTACACTAGGTAGGGCTGGGCGCGGTGGCTCAAGCCTGTAATCCCAGCACTTTGGGAGGCCGAGGCGGGTGGATCACGAGGTCAGGAGATCGAGACCATCCTGGCTAACACAGTGAAACCCCGTCTCTACTAAAAAATACAAAAAAATTAGCCGGGCGTGTTGGCGGGCGCCTGTGGTCCCAGCTACTCAGGAGGCTGAGGCAGGAGAATGGCGTGAACCCAGGAGGTGGAGGTTGCGGTGAGCTGAGATCGCGCCACCGCACTCCAGCCTGGGGGAGAGAGAAAGACTCCGTCTCAAAAAAAAAAAAAAAAAAAAGAATTACACTAGGTAATCCATAGATTAACACGGTAAAAACTTATCCCACTGCTTAGCACCTACAGAGCATTCAATATGTGTTTCTTCTTAATATTATTATTGCCAACCTTTTCAGAACCCCAGTTCCCCAAGGACAATCCTTTTTTTTTTTTTTTGAGACGGAGTCTCGCTCTGCCTCCTAGGCTGGAGTGCAGTGGCATGATCTCCGCTCACTGCAACCTCTGCCTCCCGGGTTCAAGCGATTCTCCTGCCTCAGCCTCCCAAGTAACTGGGAGTACAGACACGTTCCACCATGCCTGGCTAATTTTTTGTATTTTTAGTAGAGATGGGGTTTCACCGTGTTAGCCAGGATGGTGTTGATCTCCTGACCTCGTGATCTGCCCGCCTCAGGCTCCCAAAGTGCTGGGATTACAGGTGTAAGCCACCATGCCCGGACTTTTCTTTTCTTTTTTTTTTTTTGAGATGGAGTTTCACTCTTGTTGCCCAGGCTGAAGTGCAATAGCATGATCTTGGCTCGATGCAACCTCTGCCTTCCAGATTCAAGTGATTCTTTTGCCTCAGCCTCCCAAATAGCTGGGATTATAGGCACACACACCACCACACCTGGCTCATTTTTTTTTTTTTTTTTTTTGAGATGGAGTCTGGCTCTGTCGCCCAGGCTGGAGTGCAGTGGCACGATCTCGGCTCACACCAAGCTCCGCCCCACAGGTTCATGCCATTCTCCTGCCTCAGCCTCCCAAGTAGCTGGGACTACAGGCACCCGCCACCATGCCCAGCTAATTTTTTGTATTTTTAGTAGAGACGGGGTTGCACCATGTTAGGCAGGATGGTCTCGAACTCCTGACCTCGTGATCCGCCCACCTCAGCCTCCCAAAGTGCTGGGATTACAGGCGTGAACCACCGTGCCCGGCATGGCTAATTTTTTGTAGAGACAGGGTTTCACCATGTTGGCCAGGCTGGTCTCCAATCCTGACCTCACATGATCTGCCTCCCTTAGCCTCCCAAAATGCTGGGATTACAGGCTTGAGCCACAGCACCCGGCTTTATATACGTTAAATTGGGCCATCTTTTTCAAATAAAAATCCAGATTTTTTTTTTTTTTTTTTGAGACAAGATCTCACTCTTTTTTCCAGGCTGCAGTGCAGTGGCTCGATCATGGCTCACTGCAGCCACCTCCACCTCTGGGGATCAATAGATCCTTCCATCTCAGCCTCCCGAGTAGCTGGGACTACAGGCATGTGCCACCATACCTGGCTGATTTTTTTTTTTTTTTTTTTTTTGAGACGGAGTCTCGCTCTGTCACCCAGGCTGGAGTGCAGTGGCGCAATCTCGGCTCACTGCAAGCTCCGCCTCCCGGGTTCACGCCATTCTCCTGCCTCAGCCTCTCCGAGTAGCTGGGACTACAGGCGCCCGCCACCACGCCCGGCTAATTTTTTGTATTTTTAGTAGAGACGGGGTTTCACCATGGTCTCGATCTCCTGACCTCGTGATCCGCCCGCCTCGGCCTCCCAAAGTGCTGGGATTACAGGCATGAGCCACCGTGCCCGGCCTCCTGGCTGATTTTTAAATATTTTGTAGAGGTAGAGTTTTGTCGTGTTGCCCAGGCTGATCTCAGACTCCTGGGCTCAAGCGATCTGCCTCCCTCGGCCTCCCAGAGTGCTGGGATTACAGGCATGTGCCACAACACCCCGCCCAGATTTTTTATTTCTATTAAAAATGGGAAGATTAGGGGGCCTGGGTCCGTGGCTCATGCCTGTAATCCCAGCATTTTGGGAGGCTGAGGTGGGTGGATCACTTGAGGTGGGGAGTTTGAGACCAGCCTGGCCAACATGGTGAAACCCCATCTCTACTAAAAATAAAAAATTAGAGCCCGGCACGGTGGCTCACTCCTGTAATTCCAGCACTGTGGGAGGCCGAAGTGGGTGGATCACAAGGTCAAGAGATTGAGACCATCCTGGCCAACATGATGAAACCATATCTCTACTAAAAATACAAAAATTAGCTGGGCATGGTGGTGCGTGCCTGTAGTCCCAGCTACTCGGGAGGCTGAGGCAGAAGAATCACTTGAACCCGGGAGTCAGAGGTCACAGTGAGCCGAGATCGCGCCACTGCATTCCAGCCTGGCGACAGAGTGAGACTCCGTCTCAAAAAAAATAAATAAATAAAAAATAAAAAAATTAGCCAGGAGTGGTGGCGGGTGCCTGTAATCCCAGCTACTTGGGAGGCTGAGGCAGGAGAATCTGTTGAACTCGGGAGGCGGAGTTTGCAGCGAGCCGATATTGCGCCACTGCACTCCAGCCTAGGCAACAGAGGGAGACTCCGTCTCAGAAAAGAAAACAAAAAATAGGGGCTGGGCGCGGTGTCTCACACCTGTAATCCCAGCACTTTGGGAGGCTAAGACGGGCGGATCACGAAGTCAGGAGATCGAGACCATCCTGGCTAACACGGTGAAACCCCGTCTCTACTAAAAATACAAAAAAATTAGCCGGGTGTGGTGGCGGGTGCCTGTAGTCCCAGCTACTCAGGAGGCTGAGGCAGGAGAATGAGGTGAACCTGGGAGGCGAAGCTTGCAGTGAGCGGACATCACGCCACTGCACTCCAGCCTGGGCGACAGGGTGAGACTCCATCCCCCCTCCAAAAAAAAAAATAGCTGGCATGATGGCACACGCCTGTAGTCCTAGCTACTCAGGAGGCTGAGATGAGAGGATCGATTGATTCCGGGAGGTCAAGGCTGCAGTGAGCCATAATGGAGCAATTGCACTCCAGCCTGGGTGGCATTGAGACTTTGTCTCAAAAAACAAAACAAAACAAAAACACGGGTAGATTTGCTGTGGGGGAAAACTTCCTTATGGCTAGAAGCGGTTTACTTTAGAAAGGACATGCTCTTCCCAGTGTGTCAGAGTCCCCACCACTCTCTGTCATCCTACATGGCTCTATTAACTCATTAATGTCATCCAACTGGCCCTTAAAGTCACCGTAGTAGCACTCTCTGATTTACAGAAATATGAATAACTAAGGGTCTTTTTCACTATTCATAAACCAGCATAATTTGGTCAAGCTCTAGTTTTCTTCTGCTAAAAACAGAACAAACTCACACTGAATTTCTTTGGTGCCCTCTGTAATGTGCTCCTTTACCGTCATTCATTCACTTCTTCATTCAACACACTTTTACTGGACACATATTTTGTGCCGGAGATCTTGCTGGACACTGGGAATACAGAGATGGTCAGGACAGAATCCTATCTTTCCAAAAGACCTCATGCTTCTCTGAGCCGAACTTCTTTATCAGGATTCCTAACCACAGGGTGAACTCTGCTCTATTCCACAAACAAAGGTGCATTTATTGGTATCCCTGGTGTCACTTCCCTGCCTGTGATGTCAGTTCTCTCTCTGGACCCATTCCAGATCACACCCAGCCTAAAAGGTTACTTGGTGTACAGTGGAAAGTGTGACAGTCCAGGGACAAACTAGAATTGATGGGTAAACTACCTCCCCACTCTGGGCTTCATTTCTTCACTGTAAAGCACAGGTTAGCGGGTGGGCTCTGGAGTCAGACAGCCTAGGGCCAAATGACTTTGGGCAAGTCATTTAACCTCTCTGAGCTTTAATTTCCTCATCTATAAAATAAGGATTTGCTGGGCATTGTGGCTTACACCTGTAATCCTAGCACTTTAGGAGGCCGAGGTGGGAAGATCATCTGAGGTCAGGAGTTTGAGACCAACCTGGCCAACATGGTGAAAACCTGTTTCTACTAAAAATACAAAAATGAGCCAGGCGTGGTGGTGGGTGCCTGTAATCCCAGCTACTTGGGAGGCTGAGGCAGGAGAATTGCTTGAACCTGGGAGGTGGAGGCTGCAGTGAGCCGAGATCACGCCACTGCACCCCAGCCTGGGAGACAGAGCAAGACTCTGTCTCAAAAAAAAATAAAGAAATAAAAATTAAAAAAATAAATCAATAAAATAAGGATCACAGGATATCTATCTTAGATACCCTGTTGTTCTAAGAATTGAATGAAATAATTCATCAGATGGGCTTAGCACAGTGCCTGGCATATAGTAAGTACTTAGTAAATGTTAGTTAAGAATATGACTGTATGACATTTTGCAACTAGTCTCCCCTCCTCTTGGAGGTGTCCTTAATTGGGTTAACCCCTTTGGGATTGTCCCTCTTCCAAACTCCAGCTGCCCTTCACAGTCAGTCATGTGATCATGTACTCTTGAGCACTGTTTGGCAGGCCTGAGGGTCATACCCTTATCTTCCACTGCCTGTGTCAGTGACAAGCACTTTCTTGCAGGAGCTCAATCAGTGTTTGTTGAACTCTAGATCTGTGGTCACGAACAAGTCATGGACACTGCAAAGTCTCCTGCCCTTTCAAGAGCAGCTGAGATGAGGCCAGCCAAGCCCTGGGTGGAGGGAGGGGGCCAAGACCAGCCCAGGGCAGCACAAAGGGGTTGGGTTGTTCTTGAGCTTAGCATCAACTCTGCTTTTGGAGCGTCCAGAATAGGACCCCCTTCCCCTGGGCTTGTTGATTCTCTGGAAGGGCAGGTAGAAGTCTGGTTGTTTCCTTCTGCTCCAACAGGCCCTCCACGCCCTTCAGGAGGAGCAGGCCAGACTCCAGATGAGGCTGCGGGAGCTGCAGCAGCTGAGAAAGGAGCTCTGGGACTCCCCCAAAGACAAAGTAAGGTGGGAGACCTGGTGTTGTTTGGTAAAAATGAGCTGGTGAGGCCGGGTGCAGTGGCTCACACCTGTAATCCCAGCACTTTGGTAGGCCGAGGGGGGCTGATCACTTGAGGTCAGGAGTTTGAGACCAGCCTGGCCAACACAGTGAAATCCCATCTCTACTAAAAATACAAAAATTAGGCCGGGCGTAGTGGCTCATGCCTGTAATCCCAGCACTTTGGGAGGCCGAGGCTGGTGGATCACCTGAGGTCAGTTTGAGACCAGCCTGGCCCTGGCCAACAGGGTGAAACCCCGTCTCTACTAAAAATACAAAAATTAGCTGGGTTTGGTGGCATATGCCTGTAATCCTAGCTACTCAGGAAGCTGAGGCCGAATTGCTTGAACCTGGGAGGTGGAGGTTGCAGTGAGCCAAGATCGTGCCACTACACTCCAGCTGGGTGACAGAGGGAGACTCCCTTTAAAACAAACACAAAAAAGAGCTGGGGAGTTCTCGGTTTTATTCCTGGCTCTGCTACTTCCTTGCTGTGTGACCTCCAGTATGTTACTTGAACATCTGTAAAGTAGAGCTACCCACCTCCCAGGACAAATTAAGATGTTGTATGTAAATTGCATGGTATGGACCAGACCTGCATTCATCCACTTATTTATCCAGCTTTTCTTTCAGCAAATGTATTTATCTCCGGCACTCGGCATCAATGGAATGGAACTGGAGATGCCTTCCTCCTAGGTGGGAGTGAGGAACACTCCTACTCCCCTCCTCTACTTCCAGGTCCCGTTTTCAGTGCCGAAGATCCCCCTGGTATTCCGAGGACACACCCAGCAGGACCCGGAAGTGCCTAAGTCTTTAGTTTCCAATTTGCGGATCCACTGCCCTTTGCTTGCGGGCTCTGCTCTGATCACCTTTGATGACCCCAAAGGTGAGCTCATGGGGAGCCTCAGGAGGGAGGTGGGGAGGATTCCCAGTACTGACCCTGTTTCCCACCACCCAGTGGCTGAGCAGGTGCTGCAACAAAAGGAGCACACGATCAACATGGAGGAGTGCCGGCTGCGGGTGCAGGTCCAGCCCTTGGAGCTGCCCATGGTCACCACCATCCAGGTGATGGAATGACAGAATCCTGGGGCATGCAAAGCATGCCATGCACCTGGGCATGGGGAAGTGGAGCTGTGTCTGGGACCACCCCTTGCTGTCTCCCCGTAGGTGTCCAGCCAGTTGAGTGGCCAGAGGGTGTTGGTCACTGGATTTCCTGCCAGCCTCAGGCTGAGTGAGGAGGAGCTGCTGGACAAGCTGGAGATCTTCTTTGGCAAGACTAGGAACGGAGGTGGCGATGTGGATGTTCGGGAGCTGCTGCAAGGGAGTGTCATGCTGGGGTTTGCTAGGGATGGAGGTGAGGGCCATGCAGACCTCCTACAGGGGAGATGAGGGTACAGGGTATGGAAGATTAAGGTACAGGGAGAAGAGAGGGCTTGATGCTAAAGGTCCACCCCTCCTTGTTCCCCACAGTGGCTCAGCGTCTGTGCCAAATTGGCCAGTTCAGAGTGCCACTGGATGGACAGCAGGTCCCTCTGAGAGTCTCTCCCTATGTGAATGGGGAGATCCAGAAGGCTGAGGTAAGCAGGAGGTGTGAAGAACAGGGGCTGGGCTGGGTAACCTGTCTGCCTGCCAGGAACTTGCCCAATGAAGGATCAGAGGCCCCAAACCCCACTGACCTACCCACCCACCACCAGCCTCTCCAGGCCTCCTGACCTCATACCCCCATGGGGCACTGCCTGCCCTACCCCCAGCCCCCAGCCCCTTTCTCCCATGAGCCTTTGCCATCTCCTGGCTCCTTTTCCAGATCAGGTCGCAGCCAGTTCCCCGCTCGGTACTGGTGCTCAACATTCCTGATATCTTGGATGGCCTGGAGCTGCACGACGTCCTGGAGGTCCACTTCCAGAAGCCCACCCGCGGGGGCGGGGAGGTAGAGGCCCTGACAGTCATACCCCAAGGACAGCAGGGCCTAGCAGTCTTCACCTCTGAGTCAGGCTAGGGGCCTCCCCTTCTCATCCTCCCCACCCCCCCGCCAAGGTTCTTATACTGGGCTGGGCTTGGGTGCCCATACAGGAGGACTGTATGTTCACCAACAGTGGGGAGGGATCACACATTGCAAAACACTGCCCAGAACAGTAAAAAGAGCCTGCACGCCATGATGTTCTTCCTCATTTCATTCATGAAACGAAACGTGATTTGGGCATGGAAAGAGGCAGGGGGCAGGAAGCAGCCCGGATCTTCTGCTGGCAGCGCTGGCCTTCCAGGAGCTCACCTTCCCTCCACTCTCAGAGGCAACAAGCAGGACCCAGGGTTTGGCTTTTTATTGACACAAACACAAAGGCAGCTGTGGTAATGGGGTGGTGGGGTACACAAAAGCAGAAATCGCACTTCACACATTTAGGCCTCATTTAGACAATGAGGAGGCTGAGCCTGTCCCTCCACCTCCCATTGCAATGGTTGGGGCCATAACCCTCCCTATTCCTAGCTCAGTGAGTAGAGGGAGCGACCTCCCTACCCAGGAAGTCCCCATTTTGGTCGCAGTGGCCCAGGTCCTGACCATCCCACTCTGTACTTCCCTGCTCCATCTCCCCACCCATGTAAACAAAGTTTTGGGCTGAGTTTGATAAGCTGCCTCTCTGCTTTGAGAAGGCAGTGGGGCCTCCCCTAACTGCAAGGGGAATGTGCTTGGGTTTTTACTTTGGTCCCAGTACAAGAAACAGACAGCACTGCCTTTCAGAGCTCTGGCTAGTAAATGCCACACGTATCTGCAAGGCTGAGGAAGCTTCCCCGCCTTTCTCCTCAACCACCATAGAGACAGGACATGGCACAGACCACGATGAGGGCACCTGTTTTTGCCCTGCCCCCACCAGGAGGCTCAGGGCTGCCCCACCCAATGGCACATACACAGATTTTTGGCAGTGTTGTGGGACTGGGGAGGAGCGAAACCCCAGCTCCACCAGAACAAGGAAGGCACTGGGGAGTACAGGGGAGGAGAAGGAGGTGGGAGACAGGATCCTCCCTCCCCGCTGCCACACACACACAAGCACAGGTTTTCATTGCTAAGGCACTGAGAACAAATCCAGAGAACTCAGTGAAGGGTGGGGGCTCTGTATCCTTCCCAGAGTTGTGACCTAGGGGAGTAGGTCTGTTTCCCACCCTGTTGGAAGAGGCAGCCTTGGTTAAGAATGGCAGAAAACCTGGAGATGGAAGAAGCCCAATTGTGCTTAAGAAGTTGGGGACAGAGGACGAGATTGGGAACTGGTCAAGCCCAGAGGTGGGCGCTGGTCGGCCCAGGCTGAAGGGACACTAGGGAGAGACAGGTACATGCTGGACTCACAGAGATTGGCCCCATATCCTGAGCTGACGTTTCAATTCTTTGGGGAGGTGGCGGGGCAGGGACGGGAGGGAAGATGAGGCAGAGGTGAAAGCACATGGAACACAACAGAGGGGACTGGCTAACCTTGGCACAAAAGCAGCACAGCAGGCCCGGGGAAAGGGTGGGGGCAGGAAGCAGCCGGCCTCCCTCTGACCCTCCCTGTCCCCTTGGCAGTTCCCAGACATCCAAATGGTCACTTCCCAACCTCTTCAGAGGTCAGGAAGCGGGGAGGGGCAGGGGAGAGCGGTCATCACCACAGAGACCTTCGGGGGAGGGAGGGCAGAGCATTATGACAGAGGCTGAAATGCAAGTCTGGTGGCCAACAGAACGTAGCTTCCCAGCTTCTCCCTTCGCTGGTCTCTAGGGTCTCACAGCCACTCGCCCTAGTTCTCCTTCTCTGGCCCTGGAACCAGGAGGACCTTGCCCACATTCTTCTTCTCCTGCATCTGTTTCATGGCATCAGCCACCTGGGGAGGAAGAAAAGATGCGGCTCCCAGTGCTATCCAACCCTCATCCAACAAGAGCCAGTGCGATGCAGGCAGCCCTCCTCTTCCCCAGGAATCTGCCCCTTGGGACCCCAGCCTTCATGAGTCCTACCCAAGCCCTCCCTGCAAAGTCCTCACATTCACCTTCTCGAAGGGCCAGACTGAGTCAATGTGGGGCTTGATGTGGCCCTGGTTGTACAGAGCCAGGAGGCGGGCCACCACACCACTGACCAGCTCCACCTCACCATCCAGGTATCCCAGGTGGAAGCCACACACAGCCCGGTTGGCCTGCAGCAGCTGCAGAGCTGTCACGCTGAATTGATTCCACCATGTCCGGGCCAGGGCCATCAGGTTCCGTTTGGGGCCCGTCAGCAGGTTGGCCATTCCTGAAGGACAAGGTGACATGGCCTGTGAACGCCCCCAGGCACATCCCTGTGTGTCTGCATCTGTGCTCTCTGTTCCCTGTGATCCCCTTGCAATTCTCCACACCAGTGCCAGGGAGTGATTGGATAATTCTCAAACTGCTGGTTACCAGGCCCAAACCAACCCTGGCTGACTTTAAATTGCCCTAGGGGCTGGGTGCTATGGCTCACACCCGTAATCCCAGCACTCTGGGAAGCCAAGGTGGGAGGATCACTTGAGGTCAGGAGTTCGAGTCCAGCCTGCCCAAAATGGTGAAACCTTGTCTCTACTAAAAAATACAAAAATTCGCCAGGTGTTGGCCGGGTGCGGTGGCTCACGCCTGTAATCCCAGCACTTTGGGAGGCCGTGGTGGGCAGATCACCGGACGTCAGGAGTTCGAGACCAGCCTGACCAACATGGAGAAACCCCGTCTCTACTGAAAATACAAAATTAGCTGGGCATGGTGGTACATGCCTGCAATCCCAGCTACTCAGGAAGGCTGAAGCAGGAGAATCGCTTGAACCCGGGAGGCGGAGGTTGCAGTGAGCCGAGATCACGCCACTGCACTTCAGCCTGGGCAAAAAGAGCGAAACTCCATCTCAAAAAAAATAAAACAAAACAAACAAACCCACAACAATACAAAACTTAGCCAGGTATGGTGGCGCGTGCCCGTAGTCCCAGCTACTTGGGAGGCTGAGGCAGAAGAATTGCTTGAATCCGGGAGGTGGAGGTTGCAGTGAGCCGAGATCGTGTCACTGCACTCCAGCCTGGGTGACAGAGCCAGACTCTGTCTCAAGAAAATGAAAAAAAAAAAAGCCAGGCGTGGAGATGGGCACCTGTAATTCCAGCTACTCAGGAGCCTGAGGCAGAACTGCTTGAACGAGGGAGGTGGATGCTGCAGAGAGCCGAGGTTGCGCCACTGCACTCCAGGATGGGTGACAGAGTGATACTCTGTCTCATAAAAAAAAAAAAAAAAAAAAAAAAAAAAATCGCTCTAATCTTTATGTATTTGCTTGTTTGTTCATTTGTTTGAGTCAGGGTATCGCTCTGTTGCCCAGGCTGGAGTACAGTGTCACCACACCTGGCTAATTTTTGTATTTTTTGTGGAGATGAGGTTACAACATGTTGCCCAGGCTGGTCTCGAATTTCTAGGCTCAAGCCATCCACCTGCCCTGGCCTTCCAAAGTGCTGGGATTACAGGCATGAGCCACCGTGCCTGGCTTATTTTGTTGTATGAAATACTTTTTTAAATGAAAATGCACCCTGCCTAAGATGCTCAGGGAGGTAGGACAGAAAGAAGGCAGGCTGGTTGTTCAAGAATAATCCCCAAACAAGAATGTAGAATTTGGCCAGGCGTGGTGGCTCATGCCTATAATCCCAGCACTTTGAGAGGCTGAGGTGGCTGGATCACCTGAGATCAGGAGTTCAAGACCAGCCTGGCCAACATGGTGAAACATCGCCTCTACTAAAAATACAAAAATTAGTTGGGCATGGTGGCAGGCACCTGTAATTCTAGCTACTCGGGAGGGTGAAGCAGGAGAATCGCTTGAACCCAGGAGGCAGAGGTTGCACTGACCGAGATGACGCCATTGCACTCCAGCCTGGGGGACAAGAACGAAACTCCGTCTCAAAAAAAAAAAAAAGAATGTAGAATTTACTATCACTCATATGAAAAGTTGTGACAGAGAATGAAAAGAGCTAGTACCCAGGACTCAGCAATCTGAATGCAGCATACAGGACCATTCCTAACCCTGATCGTCTACAGAGCACCTGAGTCCCTACCCCTTCTTCATTCAAAAGCCCTGGCCTCTATATCCCACCCCTTAGACCCTCCCTCCTGCCCTCACATGCTCTCTCCATCCCTGGCCCACTAACTCACCATAGGTGACGACTTTGCCCATGGGTTTCAGGAGGTTGTAGCCCTTGGCAGTATCTGACCCACCCAGAGGGTCCATGACAATGTCCACTCCTGTCATAGAGTAGGGGAACCCAAGAACAACATTAGGATCCACAGATCTGGAGCTCCCCTCCCTGTCCTGTGCTTCCCTACCCCCTCCCATATTATGCCCCCCACCTTTAGGGGAAATCTTCTTGATCTCATCCACGTAGTCAGTCGTGTGATAGTCGATGGGATGTGTGACCCCATTCTCCTTCAGTGCCTCATGCTTGCTGGCCGAGGCCGTTCCGAACACCGTCACATTCTCCACTGTACGGCACAGCTGCACGGCAGCCATACCCACACCCCCTGCAGCAAGACACCCATAAGCAGGGGATATGGAGCTGCCCTGGCCCCCAACCACTCCATTCTAGCCTCCCAGGGACTCAGCCCGTCACCTTCATTTTGCCTAGGCTCATTTTAGGGCCATGTCTAATTTCCATGACCGAGAAGTGGTGGGGAGGGTAGCTAGAGAGGCGGGGGTGTGGGGTGAGGGCACATTGCTAAGGATAGCACACCAGACTAGACCTGGTGCCTGAATGTTACCACGGCAACTACACAGCAGAGGCCTCTGGGAGCCACGGGCCAAGGCAGCCTGGTGTTGCCATGACAACAACCCAGACAGGCTGCAGAGAAGGGGCCTGGAAGGAAATCTGGGTGGGGTAAGGAGTGATAAAGTGAGGGGACCTGTCACCTGCAGCCATGTGTACCAAGACGCTGTGGCCAGGCCGTAGGTTGCCGAAGTCAAAGAGGACCATGTAGGCTGTAATGTAATTGACGAGCAAGGCAGCAGCTTCCTCAAAGGTCATGGCCTCAGGCATCAGGAAGGTCTGGACCGAGGGCACAGTCACCTCTTCCTGCCACATCCCTGACCGGTTCAATACCATCACCCGGTCTCCTGCCTTGAAGAACAGAAGAGTATCATTCAGTCACTCATTTATTCACCCACAGGCTATTTACTGATTTTCCCCTAGGTACAAGGCCACCTTCTTCCAAATGAAGTAGCAGAAGAAGCAGCAATAGTCATGGTAATAATAATAATAACATCATCATCAACAACAATAACAACTCACCTTTACTGAGTGCTGACTGAGGGCCAAGCCCGATTTCAAGTGCTTTATATATAATGCTTAATTAACCCTTACATCAGTTCTTTGAGGCAGATACTATCCTTATCATCTTCTTACAGATCTTACATGTCACTATTGTGTAAGATCCCTGAATGCAAGAAGCTTACAGTTAGGGCAGCATGAAGTATTGTGGAAGAGATCAAACTGCTGTGGTTACAAAAGTGGTCTCGACTGTTTACTGACTGTGTGACTTCGGATGCATAAAAATTACTTAATCTTTTTGGGCTCCAGTTTTCTTATCTGTCAATTAGGGCAGTTATGAGGACCAAATGGAAAAAAAAAATTTTAGCACAATGTCTGGCACATAATAAGCACTTAATAATGTTAGCCAACAATAAAAAATAATAATAATAATATAATAGCAGCAAGGAAGTCACACAACCAACCAAAAGAAGACAGCACCGTGTGGTCAGGGCCATACCAAAGTGCAGGCAAAGTTCTCTGAGCGCTTACAGCAGGGTGTGGTCACCTCGGGAGAAGTGTGTTTGAGCCAGCACTGGGAGCCCAGAAAACACCTTCACTCAGAGATGGTGCAGGAGGGGCAACAGACAAGAAGGGCTACCCAGGCCTATGCAGCAGTAAAAGGCTTCCCCCCCACCCCCACGAGAGCCTCTGTGCAGGAGGGAAAGGGGACAAAGATAACAGAACCTTTCTCTCCAGCTTAGCAAGTGGGGTCAAGGGAAGGGCAGGGAAAAGGAGGGAGCGTCAGGAGAAAAGACCTCTCTGCGCTCTCTGAAGAGCATGAAGAGGGAGGAGTGGGTGCCATTCTGGGACAATCCGGGTCTGTCTTGATCCCTGCCAGGAATGATGGGAATTCTGCATATTAACAAGAGTTAGGGTCCATGGGGAAGGGGGATGGGACTCCCACTTACGCCCTTTTTCATGTCCTCAAGCCTCCACACTCCACTGAAGACGAGAACTGAGGGCATGCTGGGGTCTTTCCTTCCAAGTTCTGGCCTGAGATGAGGTCTGGAGAACAAGAACGGAAGCCCTCCACCCAGGGACTCAGGACTAGCAGATACAGAACAACCCAGGAGAGCTGCGAGGAGTGCATTGGTCATTTAGGGTCATGGCCAGTCCCAGATTTGACCCAGAACAAGTCTCACTTACCCTGGCTCATGCTAACCCTCAGGCCATCCAGATCAGGGCCATGACCCCTCCCCAGCCCAGACACCAGGAGGGAGGAGGAGGGAGAGAGAGAGGGAAGGGCCCTCCCCGAAGAATCCAGGCTCTTACATCAGATTCTAGCTCTGGACAGGATATCCTGTATTTACCAGGCGGAAAGTGTGTGGAGGGGAGGTGAGGTGGGTGGCCGTCAGCAGTAACATGAACTACAACTACCTCCCGAAAATATTCCTCTTAGACGCCTGCTCAAGAGTGGGATCATTTAGAAGTCAGTTTGAGGGTGGGGCCAGAGCTGAATTCAGAGGAAAGCCTTTAAGGAGAAGCTGTTTGCATACAGGATGAATCCAACAAACCTGGCTCCGGAATCTGGGGCTGGCAGGTCTGCAAGAGGCTGCATCTGAGGGGCCTCTCTTTGAGGGGTCTGATTTAAAAAGGAAACCCCTGGCCGGGCGCGGTGGCTTACGTCTGTAACCCCAGCACTTTGGGAGGCCGAGGTGGGCAGACCACCTGAGGTCGGGAGTTCGAGACCAGCCTGACCAACATGGAGTAACCCCATCTCCACTAAAATACAAAATTAGACAGGCATGGTGGCGCATGCCTGTAATCCCAGCTACTCGAGAGGCTGAGGCAGGAGAATCGCTTGAACCCGGGAGGCAGAGGTTGCGGTGAGCCAAGATCGCGCCATTGCACGCCAGCCTGGGCAACAAGAGCGAAACTCCGTCTAAAAAAAGAAAAAAAAAAGAAACCCCTAAACAAATGGCGTGCTGAGGCCTCACATCCCAGGTCTCTCAAAAAGCTGATCATTTTGAGCTCTCTGGTGTCCAGGGTTGTGGCCAAGATTAAGGATAAATGAGAAGGAGAAACAGGCCTGCAGACTTGGCCAACCAGTTCAAGGCGCCACACCTCTCCGTTCCAGTCCAAACCCCTGGCACCGGGGTTTCTGAAGTGGGGGTCCTCTGCAGGAGGAAGGCAGAGGTGGGTCCCCCCTTCCACTCCCCGCCCCAGGCATTCCCAAGGGCAGCCCCGGGTCGTGGCCCGATGGCTGAGTCACAGGAGGAGGAGATACTGCAGTCACGGGAGACACAGAGCCCAAGACAAAGATCGGGTGACCCAATCCCGCCTCCCCCACCCCAAAACCAGATCGGCGGTGTAAGGCTGGTGGCGGTGGGGTAGCAAAGGCTCTCTCCCCTCCGTGACGGGCGTGTCTCGTCTCTTTGGCCTTGCTTTGGGAGGGGCCGCCTCACACCCCCACAGACCACGGGGGCTGCATGTGACCAGGACTCTGGCACGGCCGCTGTGCCCCCGCCCAACCCCGACGACATAGGCCCTCAAGCTCCCTCGGCGAAAGGGGGCACTAACCGTCACTCACAGTCACAGACCACAATTACCCAGAGAGTGTTTGGTGGGTAGGGGTACAGGTGTGGTTTTAATGGGGGGGGTGGGGACGGTAGTGTCGTTGTGCGCATGCGCATAGGCGCCTTATTGTTTCCCCCCCAACAGCACAGCTTCTGGGCGGCGGCCACAACTAAAAATGGTTGGGGAAGGGGCGATAATTCCGTCTCCCCTCCCCACATAAATGCCATTCTCCAGGAGCCCCAAAACGCAAGTTCCTTGGCTACACTTTCCACGCTCGTGCACCCAGGTCCGCGCCAGTTTCTCCCGCCCTGCCACACCCCCGGCGCCCGCCCACTCGTGTCCCACTGCCCCGTGGCCTGCGCAGCCCTGCCCTGCCCTACGCAACCCCTCACCTTGCGGTCGCTGACTCCCTCGCCCACTGCGATCACAACGCCCGCGCCCTCCATGCCCGGAGTGACAGGCAGCGGCGGGAGACGGTCGTACAGCCCCTGCCTGGCCATGAGGTCTGCGAAGTTGAGCCCGCAGGCCCGCACACGCAGCGTCAGCTGGCCGGGCCCAGGGGCCGGGGGCGCTGCCGGCCGGCTCTGCAGCTTCACCTTGTCGTAGCCTCCAAAGCCGGTGAGCACTAGGCAGCGCAGCGGTGGCGGCGAGGCGGCGGCGGCGGCCCCTTCGGAGGCCGCGGGCTGCTGGGGGTCGCTCGCTGCCTCGGTTTTCGGAGGCGGCGAAGAGGCGTCTTCCCCCGCCCCTGCCTCGGCCGCCGCCACCACAGTGGCTACCTCGGTTACCTCTCTCTCGGCGGACATGGCTGGGACTCCCGACGAGAGCGCACAGCTGGACGGAGAGTGCACAGCTGGGGAAGGCGGGGCGGGTCGGGAAGAGCCGCGGCTGCGGGATCCAGCGGGAGAGGCGGGGCGCCGGGCGAGGCGGGGCCTCACGCTCAACCTTAAAGGGCCAGGGCCATAGTGGCGCAAGCTGGGAGAGCACGAAAAGGGGGCACCAGGAACGTCTGTGCTCTTGGGATCAAGCCGACTGTGATTTATTTATTCGTAGTAAACGTTATTCAAGTTAAAAACTATTTTAAGGGATAGGCCTGGCGCGGTGGCTCACGCCTGTAATCCCAGCACTTTGAGAGGCCGAGGCTGGTGGATCATTTGAGGTCAGGAGTTCAAGACCAGCCTGGCCAACATGGTGAAACCCCCGTCTTTACTAAAAATACAAAAATTAGCCGAGCGGTAGTGGCGCGCGCCTGTAATCTCAGCTACTTTGGAGGCTGAGGCAGGAGAATCGCTTGAGCCTGGGAGGCGGAGGTTACGGTGAGCTGAGATCGCGCCACTACACTCCAGTCTGGGCAACAGAGTAAGACCCTGTCTCAAAAAAAAAAAAAAAAAAAAAAAAAAAAAAAAAAAAAAAAAAAAAGGGCTGGGCGGCGTAGCTCACGCCTGTAATCCCAGCACTTTGGGAGGCCGAGGCGGGTGGATCACCTGAGGTCAGGAGTTCGAGACCAGCCTGACCAGTATGGTGAAACCCCTACTCTACTAAAACTACAAAAATTAGCCAGGCATGGTGGCAGGTGCCTATAGTCCCAGCTACTAGGGAGGCTGAGGCTGGAGAATTGCTTGAACCCAGGAGGCGGAGGTTGCAGTTAGCCAAGATCGTGCCACTGCACTCCAGCCTGGGCGACAGAGGGAGATTCCATCTCACAAAAGAAAAAAGAAAAAAAAAGGGGGGCCAGGCGCGGTGGCTCACGCCTGTAATCCCAGCACTTTGGGAGGCCTAGGTGGGCAGATTACGAGGTCAGGAGATTCACCTGCCTAACATGGTGAAACCCCGTCTCTACTAAAAAATACAAAAAATTAGCTGAGCGTGGTGGCAGGCGCCTGTAGTCCCAGCTACTTGGGAGGCTGAGGCAGGAGAATGGCGTGAACCTGGGAGGCAGAGCTTGCAGTGAGTCGAGATCGTGCCACTGCACTCCAGCCTGGGCGACAGAGCGAGACTCCGTCTCAAAAAAAAAAAAAAACAGTTAAGGAACAGTCCCAAAACTTGAATTTACATCAGATTTGGAGTTACTTACATCAAATTTGGAGTCAGCCACCTGTGGACTGAAGTCCAACTACATTGTGTCTCAGGCTCTGACTCTACCTTTATGTAACCCAGGCAGGGATGAGACTTAATTCACTGTGGTCTTGCAGTGGCAAAGTAGAAGCATGGAGACCAAGCCTTTAAAACTTTCTGACTTTGGTGTTAACGTTCTGTTCCTCGTTTTCCCTTCTGTGATATAGTGATGATGCTGCATGCTCTAGTTATATTTATATATATATATATATATATATTTTTTTTTTTTTTTTTTTTTTTTTTTTTTTTGAGACGGAGTCTCGCTCTGTTTGCCCAGGCTGGAGTGCAGTGGCGCGATCTCGGCTCACTGCAAGCTCCGCCTCCCGGGTTCACGCCATTCTCCTGCCTCAGCCTCTCCGAGTAGCTGGGACTACAGGCGCCCGCCACCACGCCCGGCTAGTTTTTTGTATTTTTAGTAGAGACGGGGTTTCACCGTGGTCTCGATCTCCTGACCTCGTGATCCGCCCGCCTCGGCCTCCCAAAGTGCTGGGATTACAAGCGTGAGCCACTGCGCCCGGCCTATATTTTTATTTTTATTTTTTTGATACAGGGTCTCACTCTGTCACCCAGGCTGAGCGAGGTGGCGCGATCACAGCTCCCTACAGCCTCAAACTCCCGGGTTCAAGCAATCCTCCCACCTCAGCCTCCTGAATAGCTGGGACCACAGGCATGTGTCACCACGCCCGGCTAATTTTATGTTTTACTGCTCTTTGCAGAGCAGGGCTACCCCATAGGCAGCGTGCCTAGAGTGGCCAAACCTAGCTAAGTTTTGATTTTTTTTTTTTCTAGAGACAGGGTCTCGCTAATGTTGCCCAGGATGGCCTCAAACTCCTGCACGCAAGCAAGCCTTGGCCTCCCAAAGTGCTGAGTTTACAGGCGTGAGCCACCGCGCCCGGCTTCTAGTTATCTTTACAGAATTATTTGCAGCATATATTATTGACTGTAATTGCCTTGATATAAAAAGCACTTTTTTTTTTTCTCGAAACTCTGTTGCCCAAGCTGGAGTGCAGTGAGGCAATCTCGGCTCACTGCCACCTCCACCTCCTGGGTTCAAGCGATTCTCCTGCCTCAGCCTCTTGAGTAGCTGGGACTACCGGCACGCGCCACCACGCCCGGCTACTTTTTGTATTTTTAGTGGAGACGGGGTTTCCCCATGTTGGCCAAGCTGGTCTCAAACTCCTGACCTCAGGTATCCACCCGCCTCGGCCTCCCGAAGTGCTGGGATTACAGGCGTGAGCCACCGTGCCTGGCCAAAAAAGCAGTTTTAAAAGGTAAAAGATGGCCGGGCACGGTGGCTCACGCCTGTAATCCCAGCACTTTGGAAGGCCAAGGCGGGTGGATACCTGAGGTCAGCAGTTTGAGACCAGCCTGGTGAAACCCCGTCTCTACTAAAAATACAAAAATTAGCTGGGCATGGTGATGCACGTCTATAATCCCAGCTACTTGGAAGGCTGAGGCAGGAGAAACGGTTGAACTCGGGAGGCAGAGGTTGCAGTGCGTCGAGATCGCGCCACTGCACTCCAGCCTGCGCGACAGAGCGAAACTCCGCCTCAAAAAAAAAAAAGGGTAAAAGATGCCATGCAAATACGTATCAGTGGTTTGATTATTGTTAGACTTTTTTTTTTTTTTTTTTTTTTGAGACGGAGTATTGCTCTATCGCCCAGGCTGAAGTGCAGTGGCACGATCTCGGCTCACTGCAAGCTCCGCCTCCCGGGTTCACGCCATTCTCCTGCCTCAGCCTCCCAAGTAGCTGGGATTACAGGCACCCACCGTGCGGGTTTCACCGTGTTAGCCAGGATGATAGTCTCGATCTCCTGACCTCTTGATCCGCCTACCTCGGCCTCCCAAAGTGTTGGGGTTACAGGCGTGAGCCACTGCGCCCGGCCTATTAGACTCTTAATCAAGCCTGACTTTTGGGTTTAGCTCTGGCTCCAGCAGAGCAACTCTGGCGGTTGGTTCTTTATTTCTCTTTCTCATCTCCTTGTCCCCAAGCATCCACCAGAGGACGCAGCTCCCCCAAAACTTTCCACCCAGTGCTTGGCTGGAGGAACTCAGTCCACGCTTCTCTGCTAGTCTAGGCCCGCGGTTAAGTCAATGCAACCCGAGACCCGGCTGCCCGTTGCCATGGGGACGGAAAGCTATGATGTCACCACCGTCCGGGTGGGTGTGCTGGGGTTCACCCTCCCATTTCCCCAAGACCCCCTGCCAGGACACGGGCGGAGGAGGGAGAGAAAACCAAAAAGCCTCCCTCCTTCCCCTTAGCATCTCTCTCCCGCCGTGTTCAGGAGGTGGATGGCTGCCCCAGCTCTTGTCCGCACTGGTACACCTGCGTGCACGCGTGGATACACAGCAGGCCTGAGCTTCGCGCTTGTGCCGCTCACATTCTACCCCTAAGAACTTCGCTTGAACTCTGCCCTGCCCTTATCTCCGAGAAAGTCAAATAAGCCCGGTTCGGCCTGTCCCAAACCGGCAGGGGCCCCTCAGACCACACCGGCGTGCTGGACTCCGGCTCTGGGGCCTCTGTTCCCAGGGCTCCGCCCAGATCTGCTGGGCCCCGCCCCCCGGCTGCGCGGGTGGGAGGCGGGGCCGGGGGGCGCGGCCGCCTGGCTGGGGGCGGGGCGGAGGGGGGGCCGCGGCCCCGGGGCGGGGGCTCGGCGCGGGCCCGCGAGATGCCGGTGTTGGCGGCCCGAGCGGCTGCAGCTGCAGCGGCGGGGGAGGCGGAGGCAGAGGCGGCGGCGGGGCCCGGGAGGGGGGTGGCGTGGGGGACCGGCGCGTAGCCGGGACCATGGAGGGGCAGAGCGGCCGCTGCAAGATCGTGGTGGTGGGAGACGCAGAGTGCGGCAAGACGGCGCTGCTGCAGGTGTTCGCCAAGGACGCCTATCCCGGGGTGAGGGACCTGCGTCTTGGGAAGGGGACGCTAAGGCTGCTGGGGGGTGGGTGACAGGGGCCCTGGGGACGGATGGGAATGTGTACTCGGGTAACCAGGGACAAGAGACAGGGGGTCGGAGGACGCGGGGAGGCCTTGAGGGCTCAGGAAGGACTGCAGAGGATTGGGGTGGGAGGAATTAGGGAGTAGGGTGAGATGGATGGGGTTTGGGAGAACCAGAGCATCCAGGAGGGAGGGCGAGGGGAATGTCGGAGGTCCTGGGCAATGGAGAGGGGAAGAACTAGGGGGCTGAAGGGACCAGAAGGGAACAGGAGGAGGTCTGGGAGCCTAGCAGAGATTCTGCGGGGGGGCAGGAGCTCCCGGGATCTCCCCTTTGCCCAATCCCAGACCAACTTGTGTCCAGGGGCTGGGCTGGACGGGGTGTGGGAGTGAGGAGGGCATTTATCTGGGGTGAGGACTTGGAGAAAGGATCTCATCTGGATCCATCCGTGTCTGCAGAGTTATGTCCCCACCGTGTTTGAGAACTACACCGCGAGCTTTGAGATCGACAAGCGCCGCATTGAGCTCAACATGTGGGACACTTCAGGTAGCCAAGTCCCTGGGGGTCACCCTGACTTCCAAGGCGGCCCACTCTGTCCAGTCCCTTGGCTAGACCCTTAGGTTCCAGGTCAGCCCAGCCCATCCATCCAATTCCAACAGGAAGGAAAAATCAATTTTCTGCTAAAAGCCAGGGAAACTGAGGCAGAACTTGCAGAGTGTGACAGAAACCATGTCCTGAAGGAGAAAGCCTAGGATCTGAGCCCCTCAGCTGGGTCCTGCCTACCTGGGAAAGTTGGGAAGGAATGGCTTTTAATTTGGAACATGTTTCTTCAGAGATAAGACTGGGTTTAGAAAAGACATTTAGAGGCCTGGCGCGGTGGCTCACGCCTGTAATCCTAGCACTTTGGGAGGCTGGGGTGGGCGGATCACCTGAGGTCAGGAGTTTGAGACCAGCCTGGCCAACATGGTTGAAACTCCGTCTCTACTAAAAATACAAAAATTAGTCAGGCGTGTGGCACGTGGCTGTAATCTCAGCTACCCGGAGGCTGAGGCAAGAGAATCGCTGGAACCTGGGAGGCGGAGGCTGCAGTGAGCTGAGATCATGCTGCTGCACTCCAGCCTGAGCGATAGAGCGAGACTCCATCTCAAAAAATAAAAAAAAAAGAAAAGAAAAGACATTTAGAATGTCTTGAGTGAGAGGTGGTCAGGGGGCTGTTTCTCTCCATTGAACTAGAGAAATCTGAGGTCAAGTCCCAGGAGAATGGGAGAGTGCTCTCCCTGCCACTGCTCTTTTCCTCCTCTCAACAAAAGGAGGGTTTTTATTTTTACAAGAGTTCCCTTCGGGGCTTTAGACTGCCAAAGCCCAGAAAGCACATGCAACATTTTAAGAGAATGTCTGTAGATTTTATGAGCTTCTCAAAGGGGTCTAAACCTCAGTCAAGAATAAAAATTATTACTTTTTAAACCACTAGGGAAGCAGAGAGCTGTTTCCCACCATCTGACCTCCCTTCTGCCCGCTCCCCCACTTGGAAAACCCAGACCCCACGATGGGTATTAATGATGGGTATTAATGGTTGCTCTTTTCCATTCTCTGTTCCCAGCATCCCTTGACCAGGATCTGTAAGGTCTCCCATTCCCTTCCAGGCCTCCCATCCACTCAGGCCCCTCATGCCCTGTCTTCCTTCAGGTTCCTCTTACTATGATAATGTCCGGCCTCTGGCCTATCCTGATTCTGATGCTGTGCTCATCTGCTTCGACATTAGCCGACCAGAAACACTGGACAGTGTTCTCAAGAAGGTGGGAGCCTGGGGAAATAGGGCAGCCAGACTGAGGGGGACCAGACACCATGGTCCTGACATAACATGGGCCAGGAGGAGGGAGTGATGGCTGGGGTACGGCCATCAGCTGGTTAGCGAGTGAAGCTCTCATTCCTGCCACCCCTGCCTCCAGCCCCCATCCCTCCCAGCCACCCGTTCCTGAAAGTCCTCAGAGCTGGATCCAGCAGCTAGGGGAGGTGGGGGAGTGAAGGGAGAAGCACTCACAGGATTCCTTCTCTGCTCTTCCAACTCTTTGGCAGTGGGAGTCCCAGATGGAGGGGATGGGATGGGAAGGCTGATCCTGGAGCTCAGGAAAGCCCTGTGGCCTCCTCTCCAGGCCCCAGTTTCCATGAGAAAAGCCAGGGGTGAATGGACAGAAGTCAGCTAGGGCAGTCCCAGTTCCTAGGTGGGGGAGGGGAGGGTGGGATAAATTTGTTCCCAGGAGAGAGTATGGGAAAGGCGAGTGGGAATGGGAAGTTTCCAGGCTGGCAGACCCTTCATAGCCACTGAGGGAGAAGAGTCCGCAGGCCCACGCTAGCCCTCTCCTCCCTGCTGCTTCTCTCTCACCCCATCCTGCTCTCAACCCAAGCCTAACATTCTCACCTCCTTCCTCATGTGGGAGAGTCCTGAGGGATACATGGTTTCTGCGTGCTGTGAGGAAGAGAGGGCACACTGCTGGCATGGCGCAAAGGCTCACGCTGTGCCTCCCTCCACCCCTCCACAATTCTCTTTTCTTCTCCTACATAGTGGCAAGGAGAGACTCAAGAGTTCTGCCCCAATGCCAAGGTTGTGCTGGTTGGCTGTAAACTGGACATGCGGACTGACCTGGCCACGTTGAGGGAGCTGTCCAAGCAGAGGCTTATCCCTGTTACACATGAGCAGGTGGGACCCTTGACGTCTGACCTCATCCCAGCCTAGACCTGTCACCTCTGCCCCTTCAGTCTCTGATTTGAGAACACCTTACCTGGCTCATCCTTTGTTCTGGCCTGTGACCTCTGACCTGATCCCTTGACTGCCCCCAGCCTTGACATTCAACCCCAGCCCACAGCCTCCATGCCCCTTTCTAAGCTGCAGGCTAAGACCTATAACTTTCTCCCATGCACTCCTTCCTTTTCCAGGGCACTGTGCTGGCCAAGCAGGTGGGGGCTGTGTCCTACGTTGAGTGCTCCTCCCGGTCCTCTGAGCGCAGCGTCAGGGATGTCTTCCATGTGGCTACAGTGGCCTCCCTTGGCCGTGGCCATAGGCAGCTGCGCCGAACTGACTCACGCCGGGGAATGCAGCGATCCGCTCAGCTGTCAGGACGGCCAGACCGGGGGAATGAGGGCGAGATACACAAGGATCGAGCCAAGAGCTGCAACCTCATGTGAGGGGCTAGGAGAGGGCAGAGTGTGAAGAGGGATGGTGAGGGACACAATTGTTCCCCTGCCTGCGCCCGGGCTTCCTGACCTCCTGATCCTGGCTGGGAAGTCAGGGCAGGCAGAGCAAGCAATTCTTCTGGGCAGGGGAGCTGGAGGGCAGAAGGGTATTATCATTTCTCATCTCCTCCTCCCTCCTCTTCTCCAGTGGATGTTGAGGGAGCTAACAGGGCTGGCATCTGAGGCATGAACTGGGATGGGGCAGGTGGGGGTTAGGGAAGCTGGTATCAAATAGTGACCTTGGTGGAGTCTCCTATGTGAAGAGTACCCTCCCTCTCCACCCCCAGTCCCCATATCCTGGTTCTGGCCCAAGGAAAATGTCCATTCTATGACCTTCTCTTTTCCTCTCCTCTCACTTCTGCAGCTATTCTCACACATCTAACCTCTAGGCAACATGCACTAAATTCAAAAGCAAGGAGAAGCCCCTGCCCCCCATCAATCCACCAGCCCTAGAACCTCCCTTGCCTCAACAGTCACCCAATAAAGCCCACGTCCATGGAAAACGGCTGTGGCTATAGTTTTGTTGCTTTTTAAAAAAATCAATCTACCAATCTCTAGCAGTAAGAGGGAAACTGGAGAACTTTCCTGTCCATGTCCACAGATAGAGCAGAGGACAAAGCCATAGGTTGGATCAGAAGTGTCCTTTTAGGAGTCAGAATTGGGAGAAGGAGACATCCTGGGACTGTTCACCCTAGTTAATGAAGTGGGCAATTCTCAGGCCATTAGGGGGTTTTAGAGCAGACTGACATGCAATTTGTCAGCATTTCTCAGCCCAGCCAGGCCTGCTGCTAGTGTGGGAGGGGTCCTGCTCACCATCTGTACCCCTGGCTTGGAGCCTGCTGGTGCCCTGGGGGTTGTGGGGATAAGGAGGCATCAGGTCAGGCGCGGTGGCTCACGCCTGTAATCCCAGCACTTTGGGAGGCCGAGGCGGGAAGATCACAAGGTCAGGAGATCGAGACCATCCTGGCTAACATGGTGAAACCCCCGTCTCTACTAAAAATACAAAAAATTAGCCGGGCATGGTGGCAGTGCCTGTAGTCCCAGCTACTCAGGAGGCTGAGGCAGGAGAATGGCATGAACCCGGGAGGCGGCGCTTGCAGTGAGCTGAGATTGCGCCACTGCACTCTAGCCTGGGTGACAGAGGGAGACTCCGTCTCCAAAAAAGAAAAAAAAGAAGGCATCAAAAGCTTCCACATCACAGAAGCTACCCCTGTACAGCGTGAAGTTTCCTGAGAGGTCAGTAGTTTGATTCTGGGGTCTCCTTAGAGGCTCAGGCCAGGGACCTTTCTCTCCTTCCATGCTGAGTTCCGTCATGACTTTCAGGGGAGCATCAGCTGTTAGAGTCACCCCTACCCTGTCCCTTAAAGGAAAGACAGTGGAGAGGACGGCTCAGCACCTGTTGTCAGGAAAGACAGTGCTGGTCTGTTTTCTCGGGAGTCTGGTTTCAGATTGTCCTGTATTCCCTCCCTGGCTCTGGTCCCACTGGCCTCTTTTCGGTGACATTCTCCCCCAGGAACCATCCCTGGCCCTTCCCTCCCCCAGCCCCAGCCCTAGCCAGTTCTCCCAGACACACTGGAAGAGAACACTGACCTTACCCAACTATCTGCTGGGATCCCACCCAAATTTATAGCCCATTCCTCCCTCATTCATTCATTCAGCAAGTATGTACTAACACCAACTGTGTGGCATACACTGGCTTGGGAGATTGCAAGGACCAGTCTCTAAGCTTCTGGAGGCCAGCCCAGTGTAGAAGAGAGGTACCCCAGGTGTGAGGGTGCCATGGCTGAGGGATATTTGTACATGTATGGGGTGCTATGGGAGCTCCTTGCAGCCTGAGAAGCCAGTCCTGTGAGCCAGGTCCTGAGGGTTGAAGAGGAGTTTTCCAGGCAGGGAAGGGGTAGTAAAGACACTCTGGGCAGAGGGTACAGCATGTGTAAACACGTGGAGATGAGAACGAGCATAGCACTGTTGGGGCTCCCATGGCTGGGAGAATAGAAGACAAGGCTAGGAAGGTACACTGAGGCTACTGCAGGGTCCACAGAGGAACGAGGATTTCATTCTGAGGATGAATGAAGTCATCCTCAGAGGATGAAACCACCAGGAATTTCAGGCAGAGAGTGAAGTGATCAGAGTTGTTTTTTGGATAGATGGTTATCTGGATGTGGTGTTGGGGCTGGGAGATTTGCCTCTGAGGTGTGTCATTTAAAATAGCTTCTCGGCAGTGGCTCACACCTATAATCCCAGTCAAGATTCCTCCTTTGGAAGGCCAAGCTGGGAGGATTGCTTGAGGCCAGGAGTTCGAGACTACAGTGAGCTATGATCATGCCATTGTCTTCCAGCCTGAGTGTCAGAGTGAGACCCTGTCTCTAAAAAAAATAAATAAATAAAAAAATAAAAAATAGCTTCTCCTTTCCCTTATGCCAGGTTCCAGTCTTGAGAGGAAAGGAATCCCCACCCACCACTCCCTGGCTCATCAGATATCCCTATTCCAACCTCTCCTATGGGACTAGTTCATCTCAGCCAGTCTCAAAAGATTCTAGGATAACTTCAATGGCATTTGAAATTATCTAAGTGCCCTTGGATAACCACCCCCTCAAACTGAGACCTGGTTAGGGACTGACTCAAGGACCCTGAGTCCTCGGCTAAGGGTATAGGAGAGGGTAGGGGCTTCAGGCCCAGCTAGGTTGATCTCCATCTGTCTCTGAGTACTGACCCTTTCCCCACAAGGACCTGCCATAAAAATCGACTTGCGATTTTTAGCTGAGTGGCTTCTCTTTTCCACTTTGGACTTCTCAGTGCATAGCAGGTTCAAGCCTGCAACCACCAAAGTGTAGAGTGTGGAGTGTTTGTGCCCCCTCTTTCCTCCGACCTTCATCTCCTGCCATGTGAGCTCAGGGAATGCAAACGCATTTAAATATCCGTCTAAAGCAAACATAATTAGAAAAATCAATCAGCTGGAGGACCCCCCAAAGTTTAATACATTTTCAATACCACCAGGAATGGATTTTTGGTCCCTTTCTGCAGGTCTGGGTTGCCAGACATTTTGTTTCTGGGGAGGAGGGCCCTGGACTGAGGAGCTCAGTGGGCGGGAGGAGGGAATGGGACAGTTTCTGATCCTCAAAGGCCTCTGTAGGATGGAGGGAGGGGACCTTACTCCCTTCCCCACCCCAGATGCAGGAGTCACCCAGCTTCCTTCTCTGCAGCTGTTTCCCTCACAAATTAGACACTGGTTTGGGAAACAATGTAGCCTCGTTAAACATTTAATGAAATAAACAACTAATCACACTGTGATGGCTGCCAGTGTTTCTGTTTTTTTTTTTTTTTTTGAGACGGAGTTTCACTCTGTCATTCAGGCTGGAGTGCAGTGGCACCATCTCGGCTCACTGCAACCTCCGCCTCCTGGGTTCAAGCGATTCTCCTGCCTCAGCCTCCTGAGTAGCTGGGACTACAGGCGTGCACCACCATGCGCAGCTAATTTTAGTGTTTTTTTTTTTTTTGAAACGGAGTTTCACTCTTATTACCCAGGCTGGAGTGCACTGGCACAATCTCGGCTCACAGCAACCTCACCTCCTGGGTTCAAGTGATTCTCCTGCCTCAGCCTCCTGAAGTAGCTGGGATTACAGCCATGTGCCACCATGCCTGGCTAATTTTGTATTTTTAGTAGAGACGGGGGTTTCTCCATGTTGGTCAGGCTAGTCTTGAACTCCCAGCCTCAGGTGATCCACCCACCTCGGCCTCCCAAAGTGCTGGGATTACAGGCATGAGCCACCGTGCCCAGCCATTTTCGTATTTTTAGTAGAGACAGGGTTTCACCATGTGGGCCAGGATGGTCTCGATCTCTTGACCTCATGATCTGTCTGCTTCAGTCTCCCAAAGTGCTGGGATTACAGGCATGAGCCGTCGCGCCTGACCTAATTTTTGTATTTTTAGTAGAGATGGGGTTTCACCATGTTGGCCAGGCTGGTCTCCAACTCCTGACCTCAGGTGATCCACCCACCTTGGCCTCCCAAAGTGTTGGGATTACAGGCATGAGCCACCGCGCCCAGACTAGTGTTTCTTTTTTTTTGAGAGTCTCGCTCTATTGCCCAGGCTGGAGTGCAGTGGCCCAATCTTGGCTCACTGCAAGCTCCGCCTCCCGGGTTCACGCCATTCTCCTGCCTCAGCCGCCCCAGTAACTGGGACCACAGGCGCCCGCCACCACGCCTGGCTAATTTTTTTTTTTTTTGAGACGGAGTCTCACTCTGTTGCCCAGGCTGGAGTGCAGTGGCGTGATCTCGGCTCACTGCAAGCTCCGCCTCCTGGATTCATGCCATTCTCCTGCCTCAGCCTCCCGAGTAGCTGGGACTACAGGCACCTGCCACCACGTCCGACTAATTTTTTGTATTTTTAGTAGAGATGGGGTTTCACTGTGTTACCCAGGATGGTCTCGATCTCCTGACCTCATGGTCCGCCTATCTTGGCCTCCCAAAGTGCTGGGATTACATGCATAAGCCACTGCGCCTGGCCTAATTTTTTGTATTTTTAGTAGAGACGAGGTTTCACCGTGTTAGCCAGGATGGTCTCAATCTCCTGACCTAGTGATCCGCCTGCCTTGGCCTCCCAAAGTGCTGGGATTACAGGCGTGAGCCACCTCGCCCAGACTAGTGTTTCTTAACCTAGGCAATCAGCCTGCCTAGGAGGGAGGAGGGGGAAGGACAGGGTGGATGGGAAGAGAGGACTCAATCAACTCCTGAAACACTTCAGCTGACAAGGGTCCTCCCCTTGTGACTCTGGCCCTCCCAGGAGGTACAGTCCGTGGGAAGAGCTTCAGGTTCTGAGGCAGAAGTCCCAGGGCCTGGGTTGAACTCTGATGCTTCTTCCCTGGGGAGTCTTTGGTGAGGCCCAGCACCTCTCCGAACCTCAGTTTTTGCACCTAGAAAAGGGGGCTGATCACCATATCTACCTCATTGTGTTGCTGAGCTGATGTCAACTTTTATTCTTTACAACCAAGACACCAAGGCTTAAGTGCTTCTAAGCTGGGCCTGAGGCAGTCGGGAAAGGCTTCTTGGAGGGGTATTTTCTGCTGGGACTTGAAGACTGGATGAAGACAGAAGACAGAAAGCAGGAGGTAGTTATGTCTTGTTCCCACACCTATCCTGGGGCCTGAAGAGAGCTTTAGTGACTCCTCCAAAGATTGAGGTCCCTTGGTCTCCATTTTCCTGAACTCCTCTTATTACTTTTTCTGCAGTCTCTGGGTGAGGACTTCATGTTGCCATAGTGACCCTCTCCCTGCTTCAGATGCACTCAGACTTGTCCTGCAGGCTGAGGAAGGTGTGGGGGGAGGGGTCATGTCCCTGAGATTCCCAGTGGGGCAGGCACTCTTGGCACAGCTCTCTCCCCCAACTCCACATTCTCTTCCCCAGGAAAGGGTTTAGCGTTTTGTTCTGAGTTTGTTCTACACAAGGCAGCTCCTCTTCTGCTTCCTTCCTTCCAGCCAGGTTCCCAGATATCCCTCCATCTCTGTCTGGTCAATCCCTTACTTGCTGTCCTCAAAGCTGTGAGTGAGGGTCAGAGAGATGGGAGGCTCCAGGTCGGGAGGTGTGGGATGATTCCTGAGTAGCTACTCCCTAGCAGCGGAGAGACAAGAGAGCCATGTACACTAGTGCCCCTCCCCACAAGAAAATGCCTCTGCTGTTGACTCCTAAATAACAGATGTCTGTCTGCATATTAATGAGATTGGATGAATAATTGGTGAGTTTTTCATTCAGTGTCAGAATGAACCCGGAGGCCTTATGTTCATGCACACAGACACCCACTCACCCCTGACTCTCCCCTTCCCCCACAGCACAATGAAACAGACACAGACGCCAGCAGGCTTGACCCATAAAGGGGAGGGGCAGACGGGGAACCACCGGGAGGGCTGTTAGGGAGGAGTGTTAACAGGAGGGAGACCCCCATGGCTGGTCTGGGTTTGTCAGGTTTCTTTCTTGATCATTGCCTCCCCACCTCCCCCGGGGCAAAAGCTTGCATTTGTGAGATTTCGCCACCCTGCAGAAGGGGCTCAGAGAAGGAGGGGGCTCTGGGGGGACGCAGTCGCTGCCTAGAGGGCAGCAACAAAACAGTGGTCTCCTTCAGTGACTTTGTGCCTCCCTTGAGCCTGGAATCAATGAGCCCCTTACCCTGCATTAGACCCTGTGCCAGGGTGTGAGATGGAAGAACAGAGGTTTTGGAGTCAGGTAACTACAATTTGCTAGCTGGGTGCCCTTGCACAAGTTACTTAACCTCTCTGAGCCTCACCCTTTTTGTCTCTAAGAACACCTACCTTGCAAGATTGAAAGGATGAAATGAGATAAAGTGTGTTATGTGTCTGTCTTAGTGCCTGGTTTATAACAGGCCCCAACACATATTTTTCTCTCCCCACCTATCCCCAAAACAAACCAAGGCACTTGCTAAATTGCTGCCTCTTATGCCAGACCCACCTTTGTTAGGGCAGGGGTTAATTAAAAGTCTAGTAATTATCCTAGCTGCCTAGAAACCAAGAGGAAAAGATACAAAGAGGAACAGAAACAGAGAAAAAGAAATAGACACAGGAGACAGAATGATGGAAACGAAGGCCCCGGGAACAGGAGACCACAGAGATGGGAATGGGGGCACAGAGAAGGTATTGTGGGGAAACGAAGTGAACCCTCAAATGACAGTTTAGAATCCAGGCCTGGTGCAGTGGCTCACACTTGTAATCCCAGCTATTCAGGAGGCTGAGGTGGGAGGATCACTTGAATCCAGGTGAGACCAGCCTGGGCAACATAGGGAAACACTGTTTCTAGAAAAAATAAAAAGAAATAAAAATTAGCTAAGCGTGGTGGCACATACTTGTAGTCCTATCTACTCAGGAGGCTGAGGTGGGAGGATCACTTGAACCAGGACTGCGAGGCTGTAGTGAGCAGTGATCATACCACTGCACTCTAGCCTGGATGACAGAGTGGAACCCTATCTCAAAAAAACAAAACAAAACAAAAACCAAACAGGCCCAGTGCTGTGGATCACACCTGTAATCCTAGCACTTTGGGAGGCCAAGGCTGGTGGATCACTTGAGCCCAGGAGTTCGAGAAAAATGTGGGCAACACAGTGAGACCTTGTCTCTACAAAAAATTAGCCAGGTGTCGTGGCCCACAGAAAGTTGAGGTGGGGGGATCACTTGAGCTTGGAAGGTAGAGGTTGCAGTGAGCTGAGATCGTGCCACTGTACTACTCCAGCCTGGGTGACAGAGCAAGACCTTGTCTCAAAGAAAAAGGATCCAGAGGTTAGAGTTTAAAGTGCTTAGTTTTGCTATGTTCTCACTGTTTGACCACAGCAAGTCTCACCTCCTCTCAGCACCTGTCTCTTCTATAAAGTGAAGCGGTGATTTGCTCTCTAAGGTCCCTTCTCATTGTGTGAAAACAAGAGTCCCAGTGGCCTGGGAGCACACGGGAGGGGAGGCGGCTGCCCACCCTTCGACACTATTACCCATCGGTCACTTGTGCTCTGTCTCCTCTCTCCCTTGGTAAATGGATCTGCTGCACCAGCAAACAACTGTCCATTGTGTCCTAATGAGGGACGAGCAGGGAAAACCAATCACTTATGATGCAAATGAGCCGACGGCTGCAGCCTCCTCACATTCACTGAGTGCTTCTCTTCTGCCCAGAGCCCGGCGCTGCCCCAGTTGGGCCTTTCTCCCTAGCCCCAGTTCCCATCTGGTCCTGGAGGAGGAGTGGGGAGGCCCAGACTGGCCTCCCCATTGTCGTTCGTTGCACTCCCTGCAAGGAGTTTCAACCCTCAAATCCTCAGAGCCTGGCTCAGCTCTTCTCCCCACCCCAAAGGTGGCTCAGTTTGATTTTTTAAAAAAATCGATTGAAATTCACATAACATACAATTAGCCATTTTAAAATGTACAATTCAGGGGCATTTAGTGCATTCACAATGTTGTGCAACCACCACCTCTGGGCTCAGGTTTTATGCCCTCTGCCCGTTCTTTCTTTTTTTTTTTTTTTTTTTTTTTTTGAGACGGAGTCTTGTTCTATCACCCAGGCTGGAGTGCAGTGGCCCGATCTCGGCTCACTGCAAGCTCTGCCTCCCGGGTTCACGCCATTCTCCTGCCTCAGCCTCTCCGAGTAGCTGGGACTACAGGCGCCCGCCACCACGCCCGGCTAATTTTTTTGTATTTTTAGTAGAGACGGGGTTTCACTGTGGTCTCGATCTCCTGACCTCGTGATCCGCCCGCCTTGGCCTCCCAAAGTGCTGGGATTACAAGCGTGAGCCACCGCGCCCGGCTCTTTTTTTTTTTTTGAGATGGAGTTTTGCTCTGTCGCCCAGGCTGAGGTGCAGTGGCAGGATCTCGGCTCACTGCAAGCTCCGCCTCCCGGGTTCACACCATTCTCCTGCCTCAGCCTCCTGAGTAGCTGGGACTACAGGCACCCACCACCACGCCTGGCTAATTTTTTTTATTTTTAGTAGAGACGGGGTTTCACCGTGTTAGCCAGGATGGTCTCGATCTCCTGACCTCGTGATCCACCTGCCTCGGCCTCCCAAAGTGCTGGGATTACAGGCTTAAGCCACCACGCCCGGCCTGCCCTCTGCCCATTCTATGACTCACAGCCTTCAGTGGGACTCGGAAGCTGCTGAGGCCTCAGCAGAGCTGAGGACTAATGGAGGCTGATGAATAGGCTGAGAAAAGCCCAGAGCTGGCCTGAGGTGAAGAGGTGATTCCCACACTTTAGGATGATGTTAGAAGGTTTGGGCTTTGGTGGGAGGGGGACGTCACTGCCTTAGCCAGCACAGACCTGTGGCCACGTTGTAGAACTTTTTTTTTTTTTTTTTTGAGATGGAGTTTTGCTCTTGTTGCCTGAGCTGGAGTGCAATGGCATGATCTCAGCTCGCTGCAACCTCCGGCTCCCGGGTTCAAGTGATTCTCTGGCCTCAGCCTCCTGAGTAGCTGGGATTACAGGTGCATGCCACCACGCCCGGCTAATTTTCTATTTTTAGTAGAGACAGGGTTTCACCATGTTGACCAGGCTGGTCTTGAACTTCTGACCTTAGGTGATTGGCCTTCCAAGTGCTGGGATTACAGGTATGAGCCACCGTGCCCGGCCCCAGAACATTCTTGCATTCTTGAATTTCCATGGGAATTTTTTTTTTCCATCTTAATTTCTTAGGCATTAGAAACCAGAAGTGGCTCCTGTACAGATCTTGGTTTCCATAGCTTTCAGAGCTTCTGTGGGCTTAGGGATGATCCCGTCGGCAGGCTTCTCACTTAGCAGCTGCAGAAGGCCCTGAGACAGCCCCACAGTCCTTTGCCTCCAGGAAAGACCTCCCGCCACCAGGCTCTAGGAACAATCCTAGACTTTCTACCTAATTTGTACTAGCTTATTCCAGAGTTATATAGCCTAACAGTTGGGAAGAGCCTCCTAAGTTGAGTTTCTCCTGCTGATATACACTGTCATTTTTTTTTTTATTAATTTTTTTTGCATACAAAAACAATAAACATTTTCTAAAAATACATACAAACAAAAAGATGCGTATCAAACATATTGGGAAGTCGGGGAATAGAAATGGGGGTGGGAGTTAAATGAGAGAGGGACTTTATATGGATCAGTGATAATAACTCAATCCTCTATTTGACAAAGAAGAGGGAGAAGGAAGAGGAAGAAAAAGAAAGTGGGATAAAGGATCAGAAAGGGAGGAAAATAGAAAAAATTAGAGTATGACTCCAGGGTAGACCTGTTTTGTTGTCATTGAGTTGGTTGGTTGGTTTGTCTGTTGTATTCTTCATGTTTCGCCAAGTTGGCCAGACTGGTCTCGAACTCCTAGCCCGAAGTGATCAACCCGCCTCGCCCCCCAGAGTGCCGGGACCACAGGCGTGAGCCACCACGTCCAGCCCCCACATTGCTTCTGGCCTCCGTGGTAGACCTCCCAGACGGAGCGGCCAGGCAGAGGAGCTCCTCACTTCTACCCAGTCACGGGGCGGCCGGGCAGAGGGGCTCCTCACTTCCCAGACGGGGCGGCCAGGCAGAGACGCTCCTCACTTCTTCCCAGACGATAGGTGGCCGGGCAGAGGCGCTCCTCACTTCCCAGACGATGGGTGGTCGGGCAGAGGCGCTCCCCACTTCCCAGACGATGGGTGGCCGGGCAGAGGCGCTCCTCACTTCCCAGACGATGGGTGGCCGGGCAGAGGCGCTCCTCACTTCCCAGACGGTGGGTGGCCGGGCAGAGGCGCTCCTCACTTCCCAGACAGTGGGTGGCCGGGCAGAGGCGCTCCTCACTTCCCAGACGGGGCGGCCGGGCAGAGGCGCTCCTCACTTCCCAGACGGTGGGTGGCCGGGCAGAGGCGCTCCTCACTTCCCAGACGATGGGTGGCCGGGCAGAGGCGCTCCTCACTTCCCAGACGGTGGGTGGCCGGGCAGAGGCGCTCCTCACTTCCCAGACGGTGGGTGGCCGGGCAGAGGCGCTCCTCACTTCCCAGACGGTGGGTGGCCGGGCAGAGGCGCTCCTCACTTCCCAGACGGTGGGTGGCCGGGCAGCGGCGCTCCTCACTTCCCAGACGGGGCGGCCGGGCAGAGGTGCTCCTCACCTCCCAGACGGGGCGGCCGGGCAGAGGCGCTCCCCACCTTCCAGATGGGGCGGCGGCCGGGCAGGGGCTGCAATCCCAGCACCCTGGCAGGCCAAGGCAGGCGGTCGGGGGGTAGAGGCTGCCGCGAGGCCAGACCACGCCACCGCCCTCCAGCCCGGGCAACACCGAGCACTGGGTGAGTGAGACTCCGTCTGTAGTCCCAGTACCTTGGGAGGCTGAGGCGGGCAGAGCACTCGGCGTCAGGAGCTGGCGACCAGCGTGGCCAAGATGGCGAACGCGTGCCTGCAGCTAAAGGAGAAAAGGCAGGCAGCGGTGGCGGGCGCCGGCAGTCCGAGGCAGTCCGCGGCGCGGGCAGCAGGAAGCGGAGCAGATTGTAGCCTGGGCCAGAGAGGGGAAAGAAAGGCAGGCAGGCAGGCGGGCGGGCGGGCGGGCAGGCAGCAGGGCAGGAAGGCGGGCGGGCGGGCGGGTGGGCAGGTGTCATTTGGTTTTATATGACTTTCAAGAGAAGATGGCAAACATCTGCTTACCTGTGTGTCTGTGTTACCTTGGATTCACCCTCTCTTCCCTCATCTAGGATGTGCGATAATGCTTTAAACACACACAGACACATGCACACACACACACACACCCTCTGGAATTAACCAGTGCCAACTGCTGCAGCATTGCAGAGAAAAACACTCTATAGTCACAAACTTATCTTCCAGTGCATATCTCCATTTAACTGGAGTCCAGTTAGTTGACTCTCACTCAGACATAGCCCAGACAGCATAATGAGGGCATTTCCATCTGTGGCCTAATGAATAGGGACTCCTAGGCTAGTTATTTCCAGGTCTGCCACCAGCTCACTGAGTGACCTTTGACAAGGCCCTGGACCTGTTTTAGCACCTATAAAGTGGGGTTAGCAATTTTATCCTAGTGAAGTGGGAGAGATAATGGCTGGGGCAGTGCTTTTTTTTTTTTTTTTTTTGAGACGGAGTCTCGCTCTCTCACCCAGGCTGGAATGCCGTGGCGCGATCTCGGCTCGCTGCAAGCTCTGCCTCCCGGGTTCACACCATTCTCCTGCCTCAGCCTCTCCGAGTAGCTGGGACTACAGGCGCCCACCACCACGCCCGGCTAATTTTTTTGTACTTTTAGTAGAGACGGGGTTTCACCGTGGTCTCGATCTCCTGACCTCGTGATCCGCCCGCCTCGGCCTCCCAAAGTGCTGGGATTACAAGCGTGAGCCACCGCGCCCGGCCTGGGCTAGTGCTTTGAACCTGCAAAGAAATCATCATGAACACCACAATTATTTCCCCAGTTATTGCAGCAGCAGTCTCTCTGTCTGCCTTGAATGTCCATCATGGAGAAGACCTCGCTGATGGATAGGGGAAAATGTTATTCTTTCTGGGTGGACATTGGTCTAATTAATTACAAAGGGGTAGACTTCATAATAGGCAAAAGAGAATCAAAGAGGCCAGGTGCGGTGGCTCATGCCTGTAATCCCAGCACTTTGGGAGGCCAAGGTGGGTGGATCACCTGAGGTCAGGAGTTCAAGACCAGCCTGGCCAATGTGGTGAAACCCTGTCTCTACTAAAAATACAAAAATTAGCTGGGCGTGGTGGCAGGCGCCTGTAATCTCAGCTACTTGGGAGGGTGAGACAGGGAGAATAACGAACCCTGGAGGCGGAGGTTGCAGTGAGCTGAGATCACACCATTGCACTCCAGCCTGGGCAACAAGAGTGAAACTCTGTCTCAAAAAAAAAAAAAAAAAAAAAGAGAGAGAGAAAATCCTTAGGTGTGGGTTTAGAAGGAGTCATTCTTGGACACTTAGATCCCTTATATTGTTTTTGGAGTAAATCAGGATCATAGAAAAATGGGCGAAAGGCATTGAAGGGAATTAGCATTCCAGAATATGGCTAGTTTTCCAAAAGTCTTGAGAGTGGAACCAGTAGTTGGATAAGCCCTTCAATGCACTGAGTCCGTTCATTCATCCTTTACTTCACTCATTTAGGAAAAACTCACTGGGTGCCTAACAAAGTATCTGCTAGTTACAGAGCTGGGTTATATCAAAGATAAAATAATTATGGTCATAAAGGATTATAAGGACCTTCTAGTCAAATGGAGAGGATAAAATACGCACACAAGTAACTTCAATTGAATAAAGTCTCACAAATAAAGCAAAACTTCTGGAGTATTCTAAGTGGGGAGAGATTCTGGCCTAGAAAACCTGGAGAAGGCTCTGTAGGGATGAGGGGGCAGGATTGGGGCCTGTGGAGATGACAGATCAGGACTTGCCTAGTAGAACATAGAGTATGAGCAAAATTTATGGGTTCCTACATTTGGTGGCCAGGGTGCCTGAAAAGGAGCAGCAGGTAAGGAATTGGAAAGGTTGTGTTTGGGCTTGGGATGGAAGGTCTGGGGAGATTGGGTGGGGACAAAGGGTCAGAGATATGTATCCTTTCAGGACTCTCTTGTCTTTTCTCATCTCTCTGAATCAGGTGCTCCTTCCTCCAATTCTAGCAGCTGGAGGCTCTCACCTGGGCCTGTGGAATCTCCAGCTTTCCTTTTCATCTGGCTAAATTTTACTTAAGGCCCAAGGCCCAGCTGAGATGTCTCCACCAGAAGTTTCCCACAACAGGCAGAGCCTGGCCCCACCACACGGCCCCAAAAGAACTTTTACACCAGAATTCTGCAAGTTTTCTTTGGCTTTCTTTTCTTGCGTTACTCATTGGATAGTAACCAATTTGAAGGTCAGAAATGGAGGTTTTCACCCTCTTTTCCAGTTACATACATACACACACACACAGACACACGCATGCCCAGAATACCACAGAACTGGGCACAAAGCGTCCCCTCAATCATTAACCTTATCGTTTTGTTTTTTTGTTTTTTGAGACGGACTCTCACTCTGTCGCCTAGGTTGGAGTGCAGTGGCGCGATCATGGCTCACTGCAAGCTCTGCCTCCCAGGTTCATGCCATTCTCCTGCCTCAGCCTCCTGAGTAGCTGGGACTACAGGTGCCCGACACCATGTCCGGCTAATTTTTTTGTATTTTTAGTGCAGACAGGGTTTCACCATGTTAGCCAGGATGGTCTCGATCTCCTGACCTCGTGATCTGCCCGCCTCGGCCTCCCAAAGTGCTCGGATTACAGGCATGAGCCACTGTGCCCGGCCCATTAACCTTATTGTTATTCACTGCCTCCCTGGACTGGTTCCCAGCATAATGCACCAGAAAGAGCACAGGGCTTCAGCCTCACACAAATCATTGTTTGAATCTGGGCTCTGCCCCTTCCTTTTGTTGTGTCCTTGGGTAAGTTGCTTGACCTCTCAAAGATTCATTTTCCTCATTTGTATGTGGGGAATAGTGCATGGCACTTAGTAGGAGTGTGGCAAATGATAGTCATTAATGATTATTGTTGTTGCTGCTGAGCGCCAGCGAGATCAGATGGTCTACAGGACCCAGGGCTGGGTTTTCATTTTCTTTCCCTTTTAATTTAGTTGTCTTCTTCTCCCATCTGCCCGCTCTGTGGCTTTCCTGTCACCCGTCTATGGGTCAGCCTGCCTCTCCCTCCAGGCTAACTTTCTCGTCTCTCCTCAGAGAGCTCAGCTGTTGCTGACTCTCACAGGGTATGGGCTGTGCCTTGCGCACCATCAGTCAATAAAGATAAATTACAAAATCATTTGTTTTATTTGTTCTTGTTACCTTGAGGGCTGTCTGAAATTGCCTTTCTTTTGAAAGCCACATTTGCATATCTCTATGCGGAGTCAAAGGCTGCAGCTGTGGTTTCAGTACAATTTAAACATTAATAAAACCTCCTAAACCTTTAGCTGTTTTTTAAAAAAGCAGTCTTGCCCTTCTGCTCCTAGATTGCTAATATAATTTAATCTTTGTCCTTTGCATTGTACAGCAGTCCCCCCTTATCTGCGGGGCATATGTTCCAAGACCACAAGTGGATGCCTGAACCCTTGGATAGTACCAAACCCTATATATATTATGTTTTTCCCTATACATACATACCTATGATAAAATTTATAAATTGGGCACAGTAAGAGATTAACAACAATAACTAATAATAAAATAGAACAAGTCAAACAATACTTAGAATGGCATACAATTTAAAACGTATGACTGGTTTCCGGAATTTTCCTTTTAATATTTTTGGACCATGGTTGACCATAAGTAATTGAAATCAAAACCATGGATGAGTGGGGGGGACTACTGTCTTTGCTTTAAAGGGCCTTTTTGAAGTTAACTGAAGCCAGCTGTTGCAACCTTGTAGAGAAGAACCACTTAACAGCCCAAAAACCTTATTTATCCTTAACAAGCCCAATATTCAGGCTGGGCGCGGTGGCTCACACTTGTAATCCCAGCACTTTGGGAGGCCGAGGCGGGCGGATCACGAGGTCAGGAGATCGAGACCACGGTGAAACCTCGTCTCTACTAAAAAATACAAAAAATTAGCTGGGCGTGGTGGCAGGCGCCTGTAGTCCCACCTACTCGGAGAGGCTGAGGCAGGAGAATGGCGTGAACCCGGGAGGTGGAGCTTGCAGTGAGCCGAGATCGCACCACTGCACTCCAGCCTGGGCGACAGAGCGAGACTCCGCCTCAAAAAAAATAAATAAATAAAAAATAAAAAGATAACAAGCCCAATATTCACTACAGACAAAATAATAGACCACAGGTAACATTTTATACCAGTTAGCAGCCCCTTACACTAAGTCATTTGTTCTCAAACTTGAGCCTGTTGCAGAATCACGGGTTGCTGGCCCCACCTAAGTCTGGGATTCAGTGGGTCTGGGAATTTGCATATCTAACAAATTCCTAGGTGATGGTGTTGCCCCCTCACACTCCTATCAGGGGATCATGCTTTGAGAGCCTCTGCACTGAACTGTAAATGTTAAGCTGTCATATCATTTTGAGTCCTTGAAACCATGTCTCCACAGTTCATATTCCCCAGCCACCAGAATTGGGAGGATCTCTCTCCAGATCTTGATTCCTTCCAGTCCCTTAAACAATTGCTTACATTTTCCTGATCCTCCAGACATTCAGGATCAGCCCCTCTACACCTCCCCAATCCCTGCTCTCCATAGGAGCTGTTTCTAATTTTCCTTTTCTTTTTTTTTTTTTGAGACAGAGTGTCGCTCTGTCGCCCAGGCTGGAGTGCAGTGGCGCAATCTCGGCTTACTGCAAGCTCCACCTCCCGGGTTCACGCCATTCTCCTGCCTCAGCCTCTCCGAGTAGCTGGGACTACAGGCGCCCGCCACCACGCCCGGCTAATTTTTTGTATTTTTAGTAGAGATGGGGTTTCACCGTGGTCTCGATCTCCTGACCTCGTGATCCACCCGCCTCGGCCTCCCAAAGTGCTGGGATTACAAGCGTGAGCCACCGCGCCCAGCCAGTTTTCCTTAATTTTCTATTTGGCCAGATGTGTTGCTTTAATTTTCTCCTTGTTACAGGCAGAGTTACAGGCTGTTCAAGAGAACGAGGCATCACCGTAGTGGAGGGGGTTGCCGGCTCAGCCATTTTCCAGTAGTCTTTGATAAGTGAGCCCCCACATTCCCTGGGCAGCAGGCCCCATTCTCTGGGGCTTCTTTGCATAAATCTGCAGCTCCCCCTCATCCTGCCATTCTCTGTGTGCCGTCTGCCTCTGGGGCTGACCTTATCTGCTCTTCGCAGCCTTCAGAGGACACATTCTGGGCAGTTTGGCTCCTTCTGCTCCAACCACCCCAACACTGATTCCTTTCTTTTTCTCCTGCATGTTTTTGAGGCGATACTTTGTTGATGATTCTGGTTGCATTTTTTAAGAGGGACATAATCTGCCAGAGCTCTTCTCTAGGCCCCCTCCCTGTGCCTGCATGATGATCCTTTCTCCTCTTTCCTTTCCAGCTTCTTTGTAGAAGTTTATTTTGTAAAATGAGATAAAGGCAGTACAGGAACTAGTTCCCAAGTGCTGCTGTGCCCAGAGAGGGCTAGAGATTGTCGGGTGGAAAAGTGGGAGGACATCTTAAAGTCAGAGGTCAAAGGAACGTGGATTAACTCCATCATCAGGTAGCACTCTTAACCTGGGCCAGGCACCATGAGGCCAGGGCCTGAACTTGACTTCTGGGAAAGGTTATGCAGAGCTTGAAACAGATGGGGTATATATTTGTTGGGAGACCTTAGAGACAATTACAGAAAACTTTAATGTATTTTAGTCATCTTTGCTTTCACTCACTATTCCTGAAAAGGCAGGCTGTACTAGATGGATACTGCTTTTCCTATTAACCCATCAGTGATGGGGTCAGAAGGCTGAGGCCTGGCTTACCCACAAGGCCCAGTAGCACTTCTGCTTGCTTCCCACCTGCCTTTACTGCTAACACTGAGACTCATCAACTCGCTGGCAGGTAGACAGGGAGCTGGCATGGGCCCTAGGGAAGTCAAGCTGTAGGTGAGGATGAACTGGAAGGCTTTGACAACTAAGATACACAGTCATAAGCTGGGAGGCCAGAGAGAAGTGGAAATAGCAGCCATGATCCACTCCTATAAGACCCTTTGCCTGATATGGGGTTGCTTTTACTGTCTCCTACTATGGCCCAAAAGGGAAGTGAGTGCGAGTTCCCCTCAAAATCTAGTTCTCTCTCCAAATTCCCTTAAGGCTTGAACCTTCTGTCCTGAGGTCAGTGGCAGAGGCAGATGGAAAGCTGATGATGGGAACAGAAAGGTGGCTTTGGATCTCCAGGTAGTCATTTATTAGCTGTGCAAATCTGAGTAAAATCTTACAAACAAGGAACTTGAGATTCAACTCCCATTTTCCAATGAGGTAACAAATATCCACTTCATAGGGCTATGATGAAGACTGATATAAAATGTAATATTGGCAGTTAGCTCCATTTTCTCTATCTTCCTTCACTGTTTCCAGCAAATACAGCAGGACTGAATTATGTGATGACTTCATTCTCTTTGCTCAAAAAGGATTCCAATCTCTGAGCAGTGTGAGGACCAGGAAATAATGGTAGAGAGTGTCATCTGTGGATTAAGCATGTTAGATACAAGTGGTAGGCAGAATTCTAAAGATGTCCTCCCTTGATTGCTGTCTTCTGGTTATTCAATCCAACACTAATCTAGGTACTGCTGTGAAGGGACTTCGCAGCTATAATTAAGGCTATGGACCTTAAGATACGAAGATCACTTTGGATTACCAAGTGGGTGCAATCTAATCACTTGAGCCCTTAAAAACAGAGAAATGTCTCTGGCAGGAGTTAGAAAGATGCAACAGTCAGCAAGATTCAGTGTGAGAAAAACTTGACCACCCATTGCTGGTTTTGAAGATGGAGGCAGACAGGCCAGGAGCCTAGGAATGTGGGGAGCCTCAAGAAGCTGAGAATGATGCCCAGCCAACAGCCGGCGGGAAACAGGGATCTTAGTCCTAAAACTGCAAGGACCCAGAGCCTCTAGAAGGGAACACACCCTGCGAACACCTTTATTTTGGCCTCACGAAACCTGAAACAAAGAAACAGTTGAGCCACCTCAGACTTCTGACCTTGCAACAATTTGTTTTGGCAGCAACAGGAAATACAAAAGGTATTTAAGCTGCCTCAATAAATCCTAGGAGGTAGATACTATCATTACCCCCATTTTACAGAGTGGGAGACTGAAGCACAGTGAAAAGGCTCTGAGAAAGTCAGCTGGCCTAAGTCTCAAGAACAGTCATTCATAGTGGAAGTGTTTGCTACCAAGTTTATTTGCAGTGTTAACAGCACAACATTTACAAAACGTATTTTGTACAATCAAGTCTTCACTGCCCTTGCACACTGAGGGGGCTAGGGAAGACCTAGTCCTTCCAACAGCTATAAACAGTCCTAGATAATGAGTTTATGAAAAACACTTTTTCTTCCTTCAGCAAGCAAAATTATTTATGAAGCTGTATGGTTCAGCAATAGGGAGCAAAGGGAAAAAAATCACCTCAAAGAAAGCAACAGCTTCCTTCCTGGCTCACCAGGAATAATCCATTTTATAGATATGAAATATTCATGCCAGAGGTCTTACATTTTAAGAGGAATGGGTTACATACCAGAGCTACAACAATAAACATTTTACTTATTACTAATGAGGAATTAGAAGACTGTCTTTGGAAACCGGTTCTTGAAAATCTTCTGCTGTTTTAGAACACATTCTTTAGAAATCTAGCAAATATATCTCAGACTTTTAGAAATCTCTTCTAGTTTCATTTTCCTTTTCTTTTTTTTGAGCCACAGTCTCACTGTCACCCAGGCTGGAGTGCCGTGGCATGATCTTGGCTCACTGCAACCTCCACCTCCCGGGCTGAAGCGATTCTCCTGCCTTGGCCACCCGAGTAGCTGGGATTACAGGCGTCCACCACCATGCATGGCTAATTTCTGTATTTTTAGTAAAGATGGGGTTTCACCATGTTGGCCAGGCTGGTTTCGAACTCCTGACCTCCAGTGATCCGCCCACCTCGGCCTCCCAAAGTGCTGGGATTATAGGCGTGAGCCACCATGCCCAGCCTTCAAGTTTCCTTTTCATTTCTAATACCTGCCTCAGAATTTTCTCCCCAGTGTTCCACTCCAACATTTGAGAACTGCCCAAGGACTATTCTGATTTTAAGTCACATAGTCGATCCCAAGCACTCTCCTTCCATTGAAGGGTCTGACTCTCTGCCTTTGTGAACATAGGGTTTTAGAGAGGCAAATTTAGGGAAACCAGCTATTCTCTTGAGGCCAAGCCACTCTGTGATTCCAGCCCTAAGCCAACAGCCCGAATAGAAAGAATAGGGCTGATAAATAATGAATCACCATCTTGCTCAATTGGTGGCGTTTAAATGGTTTTAAAATCTTCTCAGGTGAAAAATTACCATAATTTTGTGCTCATGGCAGATTTCAAAGGGAGACTTCAAGCAGAAAATCTTTAAGGGACCCTTGCATAGCCAGAAGTCCTTTTAAGGCTGATGTACATAAAATTTAGTAGCCAGGACAGTGGAAGGACTGAAGAGTGAGAGGAGCTCCCAGGGCCTGGAAAGGCCACTTTGTAAGCTCATTCTTGGGGTCCTGTGGCTCTGTACCTGTGGCTGGCTGCAGTCAGTAGTGGCTGTGGGGGATCTGGGGTATCAGGTAGGTATCCAGCTCCTGGCACTGGTAGAGTGCTACACTGTCCAACACCCACTCTCGGGTCACCACAGGTGCCTCACACATCTGCCCAATTGCTGGAGACAGAGAACACAAGCAGAGATTAGTGTCAATTCATTCTCCTGGACCAGGCTCTCATCAATCTACTCCAGGGTCCTGGTTTTATGAGTTCTTAGGATTAATGAGGTAGAAGCCAGTTTTTTTTTTTTTGTTTTTTTTTTTTTTTGGAGACGGAGTCTTGCTCTGTCGCCCAGGCTAGAGCGCAATGGTGCAATCTCGGCTCATTCAACCTCTGCCTCCCGGGTTCAAGCAATTCTCCTGTCTCCGCCTCCTGAGTAGCTGGAATTACAGGCACATGCCATCACACCCAGCTAATTTTTGTATTTTTAGTAGAGACAGGGTTTCACCATGTTGGCCAGGCTGGTCTCCAACTCCTGACCTCAGGTGATCCACCCACCTTGGCCTCCCAAAATGCTGGGATTACAGGTGTGAGCCACTGCGCCTGGCCTTTTTTTTTTTTTTTTTTTTTTTTGAGACGGAGTCTTGCTCTTGTTGCTCAGCCTGGAATGCAATGGCACGATCTCAGCTCACTGCAACCTCCACCTCCCGGGTTCAAGCAATTCTCCTGCCTCAGCCTCCCAAGTAGCAGGGATTACAGGTGCCTGCCACCACGCCAGGCTAATTGTTTTTTTCTTTTTTTTCAGATGGAGTCTTGCTCTGTCACTCAGGCTGGATTGTGATGGTGCAATCTCAGCTCACTGCAACCTCAACATCCTGGGTTCAAGCGATTATCCTGCCTCAGTCTCCCAAGTAGCTGGGACTACAGGTGCGTGCCACCATACCTGGCTAATTTTTTTTAGTATTTTTAGTAGAGATGGGGTTTTGCCATGTTGGCCAGGCTGGTCTCAAACTCCTGATGTCAGGTGATCTGCCCTGAGGCTGAGGCAGGAGAATCATTTGAACCTAGGAGGCGAAGGTTGCAGTGAGCCAAGACTGGGCCACTGCACTCCAGCCTGCTAGGTGACAGAGTGAGACTCCACCTCAAAAAAAAAAAAAAAAAAGGCAATGCTTCAGGACATAAGGCCTTGCTCTGAAGAGGCCGTAGGAGTGACTGCTGGTGATGGTGAAAGCCCACAGCCTCTGGCAACTGTATTAACATGAACTTCAATCTGTTAAAGGAAAGCCACCAGGAAAACAGCATTGTAATTTAACAATGTGGAAAAATGTATGTAATATCTCAAGGAAAAAGGCAAAACAGTGTAATTATGATTACATTTTGTAAAATACACATGTGTATATATACGCACATATGCCTGGTGGAATTTTATGGTGATCATCTCCAAGTGGTGGAATTACTGGGATTATTTTATTGTTTTTGTGTAAATTTGTACTTTCTTTTTTCTTTTTTTTTTTTTTTTTTTTGAGACGGAGTCTTGCTCTTTCACCCAGGCCAGAGTGCAGTGGTGCGATCTCGGCTCACTGCAAGCTCTGCCTCCCGGGTTCACGCCATTCTCTTGCCTCAGCCTCCCGAGTAGCTGGGACTACAGGCGCCCGCCACCGCGCCCGGCTAATTTTTTGTATTTTTTAGTAGAGACGGGGTTTCACTGTGTTAGCTAGGATGGTCTCGATCTCCTGACCTCGTGATCCGCCCGCCTCGGCCTCCCAAAGTGCAGGGATTACAGGCGTGAGCCACCGCGCCCGGCCTGTACTTTCTTTTTTCTTTCTGAGACACGGTCTCGCTCTGTCGCCCAGGCTGGAATGCAGTGGTGTGATCGTGGCTCACTGAAGCATTGACTTCTTGAGCTCAAGTGATCCTCCCACCTCAGCTTCCCAAGTAGCTGTGACTACAGGCATCTGCCACCACACCCAGCTGCTTTTCAAATTTGTTGTACAGATGAAGTCTCCTTATGTTGCCCAGGCTGGTCTCGAACTTCTAGGCTCCCACCTTGGCCTCCATCTTGACCTCCCAAAGTGCTGGAATTATAGGCATGAGCCACCATGCTCAGCCTTGATTTATATTTTTGTGATGAACATTCATATCTTACTCCCACCCCATGGAAACAGTTCATGTATTACTTTTACAATATAAAATAAACAACAATAAAAATGTCAAAAAGACATTTTAGCCATTCATTCGACAAATATTTAAAGTGTGCCAAGAACTGTGCTACTCAAGCACCAGGTAATGAGTGATAAACCAAACCCATGCAAAAGGACCCCATATAGCACAGGTACATGCAGGCACCTTACCATGGAAGCCATTGTCCTCTGTCCAGGCATCTGGCTGCACAACCACAATTGGGTGGACACCCTGGATCCCAGGAAGGAAAGAGCATTGGAAGTGTCAGAGCGGGACTACTGGAACTGTCACTTCATCATTTTTTTTTTGTTTTTGAGACAGGGTCTTGCTCTATCACCCAGGCTGGAGTGCAGTGGTGTGATCTTAGCTCACTGCAACCTCTGCCTCCTGGGCTCAAGCAATCCTTCCACCTCAGCCTCCCAAGTAGCTGGAACTACAGACGCGTACCACCACCTCTGGCTAATTTTTTTGTCTTTTTGGTAGAGACAGGGTTTTGCCATGTTGCCCAGGCTGGTCTCAAACTCCTGGGCTCAACTTCACCCCCGGGATTATAGGCATGATCCACCGCACCCGGCCTTGGCTAATTTTTCATAATTTTTTTGTAGACATGAGGTCCTACTGTATTGCCCAGGCTGGTCTTTAGCTCCCAGGCTCAAGCGATTCTCCCACCTTGGCCTCCCAGTGTTGTGATTACAGGGGTGAGGCACTAGGCCCAGCCCATCATTTCTCTTTTTTTTGTTTTTTTGAGACGGAGTCTCGCTCTGTCGCCCGGGCTGGAGTGCAGTGGCACGATCTTGGCTCATTGCAACCTCCGCCTCCGGGGTTCAAGTGATTCTCCTGCCCCAGCCTCTCAAGTAGCTGGGACTACAGGCGTGCACCACTATGCCCAGCTAATTTTTGTATTTTTAGTAGGGACGGGGTTTCGCCATATTGGTTGGCCAGGATGGTCTCGATCTCTTGACCTTGTGATCTGCCCACCTCAGCCTCCCAAAGTGCTGAGATTACAGGCGTGAGCCACCGCGCCTAGCTTTTTTCTCTCTCTTTTTTTTTTTTTTAGACAAAGTCTCACTCTGTCACCCAGTCTGGAGTGCAGTGGTGAAATCTTGGCTCACTGCAACCTCTGCCTCTCAGGTTCAAGCGATGCTCACACCTCAACTTCCCAAGTAGCTGGCATTACAGGCATGCTCCACCAGGCCCGGCTACTTTTTGTTTTGTTTTGTTTTGTTTTTAGTAGAGATGGAGTTTCACCATGTTGGCCAGGCTGGTCTCAAACTCCTGACAAGTGATCCACCTGCCTCGGCCTCCCAAAGTGCTGGGATTACAGGCATGAGCCACCATGCCCAGCCTCCAGCCCATCATTTCTTGATGATTTGTTGAAACACAGTATGCTGGGGCAGTCACAGAGAGGAGGGGGAGGGACATATGGCAAAAAGAGAGGGAAAGAGTCTGCCCTCAGTATATTTAATATGTGCAGTTCTCAAATCCTTAACATCCCTTATAGGTGGAGTCTTCTGGCACAGGTATGTGGGCAGAGAAGGCTTCTGAGGCTACAGTAGGGGCGTCCATAGGGACTGACAGGTGTCAGTCTTGCTCAATCACAGGAGAGAATATTGTGTCCTCCCTCTCTGACAGGGCACCCAATACTTACTGTGCCAAGGGTGAATGATGAAAGCTCCTTCACCACAGAAGCACCACACAGCTGTACCATCCACTCCAGTTGATCTAAACAGGATATTCAGATGTAAAATCACTGCAATAATCTGCGTACTTAACCCAGGCCCTCTACCCTACACTCTCAGGATGAAGGCTTATAGCAACACCTCTCAATGGGAGAGTCTGTCTCTCTGCTCCAAAGGACAATGGTCTTAAAATAGTAGGGGTATGGATTTGAAGTCAATTTGCCACTGATATGCCATGTACTCTGGTTATCAGTCTCCATAAGTCCACTTGGTATAAGCTTTGATAGTCTCTCAAATAAAATGCTTGAAAGAAAAAAAATAAATCGAAGATCTAATTTCCATTAATTGCTAAATTGCTGGCTAAGACACTGTGTGAAAAAACACCCACCTTCCTTCCCTCCCTTCCTCCCTTCATCCTAATTCTGTGTTGGTTGATAATCACAGCCACTGAAAATACCATACTTGGTGGTAATTACTGTAAATGTCAAGAGATGGGAATATAATTCATCCAGTCAAAAAAATACACGTTATCCTGGTTAGAGACTCAGCAGGGAAAGGCTACATGCTGAGCTGGAATCCATATACTCAGGGGAATAGAAATCAGAGGAGACTGTGGAGATGTTCTCTGTGTACCTGGAAAATCAGAACTGCCCAATGGGCTCTGTTGGATGTGTTCTTCAAGACATTCATGTATGTTGCTCTTTCCCATCAGCCCGTTTCTGGGAATTGCTGAGGTGCTCCTGTCTGTCTGACTGAACGAAGGTTGACTAACTCACCCCCAAAATAATACTTCCTGGCAACCCTGGTTTCCACTATACCAAAGTAAAAAAACACTGAGAAATCCTTGAGTGGAACTTGGAAATTTCATAAAAATCCAATTGATAATAGAGGATGGAAGCAAAATTACATTGCAGCCAGGTTTTCTTGCTGTCACTGATCTGCCTGTGACCAGACGCTAAGGCCTTCCTCTAAGGTGTAAGAGGACCTAAGTCCCTGGGCAGAAGCAGGCACAGGAGGCAAAGGTGGGTAGCTTTTGCTGTGAAAAGAACAAACCAAATTTATACACACACCAAGGCCTTTGTGCTGCGCAACTCCAGAGGTGAGCTTTATAGCAGTCCTAAGCATAACATTGTATTCAGTGTCAAGTTTAATTAGAAAATGTTCACGGAGAGGGCTGGGCACAGTGGCTCACACCTGTAATCCTAGCACTTTGGGAGGCTGAGGAGGGTGGATCACGAGGTCAGGAGATCGGGACCATATTGGCTAACATGGTGAAACCCCGTCTCTACTAAAAAAAAAAAAATACAAAAAATTAGCCAGGCGTGGTGGCACACGCCTGTAGTCTCAGCTATTTGGGAGGCTGAGGCAGGAGAATCACTTGAACCCGGGAGGTGGAGGTTGCAGTGAGCCGAGATCGCGCCACTGCACTCTAGCCTGGGCGATAGAGACTCGACCTCAAAAAAAAAAAAGAAAAAGAAAAGAAAATGTTCACCGAGAATCTTCCCCTGCTCTGGGCCTGTTCATGGTGGGCCAGCTGCTGTGCTTTCTTCTATGTAAGTAAATTAAGATGGTTTAGGAAGAGGAGAACTCCTTCTTGATTTTTACCTATCCAAAGGTATTTTCTCACTAACATGTTGGCACTAACAGCAGCTAAACGCCATCTGAACACGTAACATACTGAATCCTAACTATTCACCACCTTCATGCTCTTGAGAAGGGGGCAAGGTATAGCTTTTTTTTGCCACAGGATAACATTTAGGTGCTGTTTTGTTTGGAGGGTGGTAGAGAAATAGAATAGCCTCTAGAACAACTCAGCAATCTGAGGAACCCCCATCGTGGGATCTTGCTTATAATACTACACTATGTAAGACAAAGGCTGGTGCTGGAACTCTGGAGTTCTCCCAGGCTCTTACCTGTGGGCATGTTGGTGAAGGGCCCATAGCAACAGATTTCTAGCCCTCTGAAGATCTGGAAGAAGAGAGGAAGAGCGAGGGACAGGGGAATGGAGAGAAGGAAAATCTAGTTATAAAAGAATATTGGCTTTTATTCAAAAAACACACTTTCAAAAAGGAAGAGCTTTTCTTTTTCTTCTGTTCACCACCTGATGATTTCTGCTGCTACTTCCCAGGGACAAGCAGTCCAATGTCCAGAACACTACAGGATTTCAGAAGATCTTTTTGAAGTGCATATGTAGTTGACCTGCACTCTACAGGCATTCTTTGTCATTCAAGGACTGAGCATTCACTTTTGCCACCAATCAGGCCAAGGCTCCTCCCTAATGATCTCTGCAGGTGCTTTTACTTGTTTTTTTTTTTTTTTTTTTTTTGAGACGGAGTCTCGCTCTGTCGCCTGGGGTGGAGTGCAGTGGCGCAATCTCGGCTCACTGCAAGCTCCGCCTGCCGGGTTCACGCCATTCCCCTGCCTCAGCCTCTCTGAGTAGCTGGGACTACAGGCGCCCGCCACCACGCCCGGCTAATTTTTTGTATTTTTTAGTAGAGACGGGGTTTCACCGTGGTCTCGATCTCCTGACCTTGTGATCCGCCCACCTCGGCCTCCCAAAGTGCTGGGATTACAAGCGTGAGCCACCGCGCCCGGCCGCTTTTACTTGTTAGATGCAAGGGAAAAAATGTCCTTCTGTATGTTTAATAAGAGGCTTGGATGCCTAGAAACTCAAAGTTATTGGCTGAAGTTTGATGTTTATCCAGACTTGGTACCTCAAGTACTCACCATGACCCCATCAACAGAGTGGTCTATGTTGATTTTAGGTGTACACGCTCCTTGTCTCCTCTGTTTTTTTTTTTTTTTGAGACGGAGTCTCTCTCTGTCACCTAGGCTGGAGTGTAGTGGTGCGATCTGGGCTCACTGCAACCTCTGCCTCCAGGGTTCAAGCGATTCTCCTGCCTTAGCCTCCTAAGTAGCTAGGATTACAGGCGCACACAACCACGCCTGGCTAATTTTTGTATTTTTAGTAGAGACAGGGTTTCACCATGTTGGTCAGGCTGGTCTCGAACTCCTGACCTCGTGATCTGCCCGTCTCGGCCTTCCAAAGTGTTGGGATTACAGGCATGAGCCACTGCGCCCGGCCCTCTCTGACTTTCTTCTAGCCCCCTAAACATCTGTTCCTTCTTTCTCACTACTCTGAGAATGGCCATTGTATCTTTAGGCCACCTAAGCAGTTTTTAATCTAGAAGTGAAGCCAGGTTCTGCCTCTCCTCATTGAACTAGCCTGACTGCCTGGTTTCCTGAAGACACAGATCACACTGCACCGCCTCTTCCACTTACAGGGCTGGGCAACACTGTTCAAAACAACTTTCTGTGATAGTCACAATGTTCTATATCTATGCTAATAAGGTAGCCATGAGTTACATATAGTTATTGAGCATTGGAGATGTGGTTAGGGTGAATGAAGAACTAAACTTCATATTTTAATTTTTTTCTTTTTTTTTTTGAAGAGATGAGGTCTCATTCTGTCACTCAGGCTGGAGTAAAGTGGCACGATCGTAGCTTGCTGCAGTATTGAACTCCTGGGCTCAAGCAATCCTCTTGCCTCAGCCTCCTAAGTAGCTGGGATTACAGGTGCACACCACCACGACTGGCTAATTTGTAAAATTTAAATTTAAACAGTCCCATGTGGCTGGTGGCAATAGTGTGGGACAGTGCAAATTCTCATATACACACTGGCATAGGTTCTTAGCAAATAACTTGGGTATCACTTAAAAATAAACCCTAAAATTGTATCATTTGGATGGATATGTTTTGGGTGACTCTCAGTGTCTTGACCTTCCCATTGCAATAAAAAGAAAAGTGCTGAGGCCTAAAATTCACCTGGCTTCAAAGAGACTGCGATAGAGAAAAAAATCAGGAAACTAAAAATACACAGATGGCCTTTCAGAAAGTGGTCACCCTCCCCCTTGACAGACAGACTGACGGACGTACACACACACACACACACTCTTACTTTACCGCCAGAGGGAAAAGAAAGGGCAGCAGGACAAGTCTGTGTTTTTTTTTTTTTTTTTTTTTTTTGAGACGGGGTCTCGCACTGTTGCCTGGGCTGGAGTGCAATGGCGCCATCTCGGCTCACTGCAACCTCCACCTCCTGGGTTCAAGCAATTCTCCTGCCTCAGCCTCCCCAGTAGCTGGGATTACAGGTGCACACCACCACACCCAGCTAATTTTTTGTATTTTTAGTAGAGACAGGGGTTTCACTATGTTGGCCAGGCTGGTCTTGAACTCCTGACCTCATGATCCACCCGCCTCGGCCTCCCAAAGACAAGTCTGCTTGTTTTAAGGGACAGCATCCATCTGTGCCACTCTCACTATCTGCATGAATAAACTGCACCCCCAACCTGTTGATAGGACCTACATGCTCATAATGCTAGAAGTTCTCCCCAGGCAGCCAGCTGGAGCCAAATGCTGACATGAAAAGTACAAAAGATTAGGAATGTTTATATCCAGGCTAACACTCAGTGATGAGGATGTCTAGTTATGAGATAAGAAATTTGAAGTTTCGGGCTTGGTGTAGTGGCTCACACCTATAATCCCAGCACTTTGGGAGGCTGAGGCAGGCGGATCACGAGGTCAAGAGATGGAGACCATCCTGTCTAACATGGTGAAAACCCATCTCTACTAAAAATACAAAAAATTAGCTGGGCATGGTGGCGGGCACCTGTAGTCCCAGCTACTCAGGAGGCTGAGGCAGGAGAATGGTGTGAACCCAGGAGGTGGAGCTGGTAGTGAGCCGAGACCGCGCCACTGCCCTCCAGCCTGGGTGACATAGCGAGACTCTGTCTCAAAAAAAAAAAAAAAAAAAAGAAATTTGAAGTTTTGGGCCGGGTGTGGTGGCCTGTAATCCCAGCACTTTGGGAGGCCGAAGTGGGTGGATCACTTGAGGTCGGGAGTTCAAGACCAGCCTGACCAACATGGAGAAACCCCATCTCTACTAAAAATACAAAATTAGCTGGGTGTGGTGGCACATGCCTGTAATCCTAGCTCCTTGGGAGGCTGAGGCAGGAGAATCACTTGAACCCGGGAGGCAGAGATTGCGGTGAGCTGAGATCCTGCCATTGTACTCCAGCCTGGGCAAGAAGAGCGAAACTTCATCTAAAAAAAAAAAAAGAAATTTGAAGTTTCACCTCTACATATACATTTCTCTTCCAGAGAAAAATACTATGACATTTAGTATCTTCAGAATGTCATTACTTTGACCACATACTTTCCATTATTGCTATTCTGCATGGAGGAAAAAATCCAAAGCACTAGAATTTCTTTTTAAAGAGGGGAAGAATCTGGTGCTAATACTACCTAGCATACAGTGGAGGAAAAACAGAGGACTGGCTCACATGGCGCTCCCCTGTGGTAAAGGCAGAAGCAGAAATAAGGCCAACAGCTTCTCTTGGCATCTGGAACAATTACTTGATAGGCTCAGAAGGTAAAAACAGGCTGACCTCAAGAGTTCAAAACTCCAGGCTTGATTTGTGATCATGTCCCAAAGCAGTTTTCCTTAGGAAATTACCTCTACTGGTTCCCTCTTAAGTTTCTATAAAGGGACAGAAAGTGCTCAGTAGAAGGATGTTTTGTTTTGTTTTGAGACAAGGTCTCATAATGTTGGCCAGGCTGGAGTGCAGTAGCACCATCATGGCTCACTGCAGCCTCGACCTCCCAGACTCAAGCATTCTTCTCACCTCAGCCTTCTGAGTAGCTGGGAATACAGGAGTGCGCTACAACACCCAATTAATTTTTAAACTTTTTTGCAGAGACAGGGTTTTACTATGTTGCCCAGGCTAGTCTTGAACTCCTGGGTTCAAGTGATCCTCCTGCCTTGGCCTCCTAAAGTGCTGGGATTACAGAAGTGAGCCGCTGCGCCCAGCTGGGATTTTTTTTTTTGAGATGAAGTCTCCCTCTTGTCCCCAGGCTGGAGTGCAGTGGTGCAATCTTGGCTCACTGCAACCTCCGCCTCCCAGGTTCAACCGATTCTCTAGCCTCAGCCTCCCGAGTAATCCTGAGCTGGGATTACAGGTGCCTACCACCAGGCCCAGCTAATTTTTGTATTTTTAGTAGAGATGGGGTTTCACCATGTTGGCCAGGCTGGTCTTGAACTCCTGACCTCAGGTGATCCACCCGCCTTGGGCTCCCAAAGTGCTGGGATTAGAGGGATGAGCCACCGCGACCAGCCTGGGATGTTCTGAAATGCCTGGTAGTGCACACTTGAAAAAGGAAGAAAAGCAGACTGGGAACATAGCACTTAGGGAGCTGAGAAAGCAGCCAGCTCAGGCCTGACAGGTAGGTGTGAAATCTTGCAGAGTTCTCCCTGAGAGGTAGTCAGAGTTCTGGCTAAGTCATCTGCTACAATATGATCAGGAGAAAGTCACTGAGTCTTCTTGGGTCTCATCTGCAAAGTTGTTAGAATGCTCCATTTATTTTCCCTCCGTGAAGCCTTCAACAACTTTTCAAGAAACTATAGTATTGTTTTTAAGAGTTTAGACTTGGAGGCCGGGTGCAGTGGCTCATGCCTGTAATCCCAGCACTTTGGGAGGCCGAGGCGGGTGGATCACTGGAGGCCAGGAGATCAAGGCCAGCCGGGCCAACATGGCAAAACCCCATCTCTAATAAAAACATAAAAATTAAGGCTGGGCGTGGTGGCTCACCCCTGTAATCCCAGCACTTTGGGAGCCTGAGGCAGGCGGATCATCTGAGGTCAGGAATTTGAGACCAGCCTGGCCAACATGTTGAAACCCTGTTTCTACTAAAAATACAAAAAATTATCTGGGTGTGGTGGCATGTGCCTGTAATCCCAGCTATTTGGGAGGCTAAGGCACGAGAATCATTTGAACCTGGGAGCTGGAGGCTGCAGTGAGCTGAGATTGCGCCACTGCACTCCAGACTGGCCAACAGAATCAGACAAAAAATTAGCTAGTTGTTGTGGCACATGCCTGTAATCCTAGCCACGTGGGAGGCCAAGGCACAAGAATTGCTTGAACTTGGGAGGTGAAGGTCGCAGTGAGCAGAGATAGCGGCACTGCACTCCAGCCTGGATGACAGAGTAAGACTCTGGCCCAAAAAATAAATTAACAAAGAATTTAGACTTGGAGCTAGACTTCCTGAGTTCAACTTCTAGTTCCATCACTTATTAGCTGTGTAACTTTGAGCAACTTATTCAACCTCTCTGAGCCTCAATTTTCACATCTGTAATATAGGCATAATTACAGTACATAGCTCATAGAGTTGTCATAAAATTGTTAATTAGTTAAAACATGGTTGGGCCTTTAGAGCAGTCCCGGCATAGAGTGATCTTTTTTTTTGAGACCTTCTGTCTGTTGTCCAGGCTGGAGTGCAGTGGTGCAATCTCCGTTCACTGCAGTCCCCACCTCTTGGGCTCAAGAGATACTCTCAACTCAGCCTTCCGAGTAGCTGGAACTACAAGTACATGCCACCACGCCTGGCTAATTTTTGTATTTTTTTTTTGGTAGAGATGGGGTTTTTCCATGTTTCCCAGGCTGGTATCAAACTCCTTGGCTCAAGAGATCTGCCTGCCTCAGCCTCCCAAAGTTCTGGGATAACAGGAATGAGCCACTGTGCCTGGCCTAGTGAACATTATATAAATTTTAGCTATTATTGGCCGGGCACGGTGGCTCACGCCTATCCCAGCACTTGAGGAGGCCAAGGCGGGTGGATCACAAGGTCAGGGGTTCAAGACCAGCCTGGGCAAGATGGTGAAACCCTGTCTCTACTAAAAACTACAAAAATTAGCTGGGCGTGGAGGCAGGTGCCTGTCATCCCAGCTACTCAGGAGGCTGAGGCAGGAGACTCGGTTGAACCTAGGCGGCAGAGGTTGTAGTGAGCTGAGATCGTGCCACTGCACTCCAGCCTGGGCGACTGAGACTTCGTCTCAAAAAAAAAAAAAAAAAAAAAAAAATTTAGCTGTTATTAATCACTTCCTCTTCTATGCTTCCACAGACAGCACTATGTATGGCCTGCTCACAGCATTTACCACACTGCTTTAGAGAAAGACACCCTTGGCCAGGCGCGGTGGCTCACGCTTGTAATCCCAGCACTTTGGGAGGCCGAGGCGGGCGGATCACGAGGTCAGGAGATCGAGACCACGGTGAAACCCCGTCTCTACTAAAAAAAAATACAAAAAATTAGCCGGGCGTGGTGGCGGGTGCCTGTAGTCCCAGCTACTCGGAGAGGCTGAGGCAGGAGAATGGCGTGAACCCGGGAGGTGGAGCTTGCAGTGAGCCGAGACTGCGCCACTGCACTCCAGCCTGGGCGACAGAGCGAGACTCCGTCTCAAAAAAAAAAAAAAAAAGAGAGAGAGACACCCTAGGCTGGGCGTAGTGGCTCATGTCTATAATCCTAGCACTTTGGGAGGCTAAGTTGGGGGGATCACCTGAGGTCTGGAGTTCGAGGCCAGCCTGGCCAACAAGGTGAAACCCTGTCTCTACTAACAATACAAAAAATGAGCCCAGTGTGGTGGCGCATGACTATATTCCCAGCTACTTGAGATGCTGAGGCAGGAGAATCACTTGAACCTGGGAAGCGGAGTTTTCACTGAGCTGAGATTGCACCACTGCACTCTGGCCTGGGCAACGGAGTGAGACCCCATCTTGGAAAAAAAAAAAAGAGAGAGAGAGAGAAAGACACCCCAGTGAAGTGAAAAGAGCAAAGGCTTTAGATTCTTATCTGCTTTAAGTCCCAGCTCTTCCACTTATCAGCTGAGATCTGAACCCCATACGGGAATCCAAATTACTCAGCCTCTCTAAATCTCTTAGTTCTATCATTCATAAAGTAGAGACAATACTTATTTATGTGGTTGGGATGGAAGAGTGAAAAAAGAACCTGTGTGAAAGTATCTAGCATTGTGTATGTATGTAGTAAGTCTTACAAGATGAAGCGGCCCATCTCTGCAAAGGGGACTGGAATACAGAGTGGTGGGGTGAGATTTTTGTCAACTTGAGGGAGGGAGCTTTACCTTTCTGTCCTGGGATTCTCTTGCTCGCTTTGGACCTTGGTGGTTTCTTCCATTGACCACATCTCCTCTGACTTCAAAATCATGCTGAAAGAAACCAAACACAAACCATCAGGATCAGAGAAAGAGAAGCTTCCTTCAGTGGAAGTGGAGCAGACACGTCATATTTAAGGCATTCAGGCTGGGAGCAGTGGCTCACCCCTGTAATCCTAGCACTTTGGGAGACTAAGGCGGGCAGATCACTTGAGGTCAGGAGTTCGCCACCAGTCTGACCAACATGGTGAAACCTCATCTCTACTAAAAATACAAAAAATTAGTTGGGTGTGGTGGCAGGCGCCCGTAATCCCAGCTACTTGGGAGGCTGAGGCAGGAGAATCTTTTGAACCCAGGAGGTGGAGGTTGCAGTGAGCTGAGATGGTGCCACTGCACTCCAGCCTGGGTAACAGAGTGAGACTCCATTTTGCATCTCAAAAAATTAAAAATAAAATAAAATAAAAAAACAAAAATTAGGCCGGGCGTGGTGGCTCACGCCTGTAATCCCAGGACTTTGGGAGGCCGAGACAGGCGGATCACGAGGTCAGGAGATTGAGACCATCCTGGCTAACACGGTGAAACCCCGTCTCTACTTAAAATACAAAAAAATTAGCCAGGCGTAGTGGCAGGCACCTGTAGTCCCAGCTACTCGGGAGGCTGAGGCAGGAGAATGGCATGAACCCGGGAGGCGGAGCTTGCAGTAAGCTGAGATCGTGCCACTGTACTCCAGCCTGGGTGACTGAGTGAGACTCCGTCTCAAAAAAAAAAAAAAAAACAAAAAAAAACAAACAAACAAAAAACAAACAAAAACCAAACCCCCCCCAACCAAAAAAAAAAAAAACAACAAAAATTAGCTGGGCATGGTGGCGTGAGCCTGTAGTCCTAGCTACTCGGGAGGCTGAGGCGTGAGAATTGCTTGAATCCGGGAGGTGGAGGTTGCAGTGAGCCAAGATCATGCCACTGCGCTCCAGCCTGGGTGAGAGTGAAACTCTGTCTCAAAAAAAAAAAAAAAAAAAAAAAAAAAAAAAATATATATATATATAAGGCATTCAGAATTGCCAGGCAGGCAGTAGCTGGGCACCGATGGCTCACACCTATAACCCTAGCACTTTGGGAGGCTGAGGCAGGATAGCTTGAGACCAGGAGCTCGAGACCCACCTGGGCAACACAGTGAGACCCCTTCTCTACAAAAAAGATACATAAAACTTCAGCCAGGCACAGTTGCATGTGCCTGCAGTCCCAATTTCTTGAAAAGCTGAAGCTGGAGGATCACTTGAGCCCAGGAGTTGGAGGCTGCAGTGAACTATGATCATACCACCACACTCCCGCCTGGGTGACAAAGTGAGACCCTACTAAAAAAAAAAACACACACACACACAAAAAAAACAAAAGAAAGAAAGAAAAAAAAAGAATTGCTGGGCATAGGTTTGACCAAAAGCAAGTATAATCATTCTTTTTGGTAGACCAAGTGAAATGACTAGGATCTCAGCTGTTGAAATCAATTCACTGAAGCAAATCTTTTGTGTGCAGAAATTAACAATTGGCTTTTCACCTCACTGGGACTTAATGTATTTTAATTTTCAACATCTATCTCCTCTCAAAACATTCACTTAGCATTTAGATTAGACTGCTAATACTGTGCTGTTATAAAGGTAACTGAAAAATTCCCTATCTCCTAAATCAATTGTATATTATCATCTAAGGAAATAAAGGCTTTTCAGATTTCCACTGAGAGATTTACAGTTAACACACCAAAATGATAAAATATACATTCAATACACTAAAGAAAGAGGTTTTTCATAATTACTATTATGACTGGTCACGGACATGAGAATAAAAAATAATGAGACTGGGGAGAAATTTGAGGAAGAATGCTCAGAAACAATTCTGACTGAAACTCAGATTGTAGGAAAGGGTTATGCGTTGCCAAGAGTATTGTGAAGAAAAATAAAGGCAAGAGTATAACCACTGGCTATTACTAGGGGAAGAATATCTGACATTTCCTAGTTACTTGAATGAGGAGTCTAGTGATAAATTTGTCAGAAGACTCCTATGTTTATAGTCCTCCTTGTACCCCTGAGCTTCATACAATGTGTCCAACTGCCTACTTAACTTCTCTATCCAGATATCTAGTATACATCTCAAAATTCATGTATCTGGCTGGGCACAGTGGCTCACACCTGTAATCCCAGCACTTTGGGAGGCCGAGGTGGGTGGATCACCTGAGGTCAGGAGTTCAAGACCAGCCTGGCCAACATGGTGAAACCCCATCTCTACTAAAAATACAAGTATTAGCCAGGTATTGTGGCAGGTGCCTGTAATCCCAGCTACTCGGGAGGCTGAGGCAAGAAAATCACTTGAACCGGGAGGCGGATGCTGCAGTGAGCTGAGATCATGCTACCGCACTCCATGCACTCTAGCCTGGGCAACAGAACGAGAGGCTGTCTCAACAACAACAACAAATTCTCGCATCTAAAACAGAGTTCCTGGTTCCATTCCTGCTTCCTGCCTTTCCCACTCCCCTATATTCCCTACCATGCCTTCTTTATCTAATTTAATATTACTAACAAGATCTATTGTTCAAGCCAAAACCCAAGTGTCACTCCTTCAATTTCTCTTTACCTTATCCTCCAAATTTAATCCATTAGCAAGTCCTCTCTTCAAACACATCCCAAACCAACCTTGGTTTTTTTTTTTTTTTTAGATGGAGTCTCGCTCTGTCGCCCAGGCTGGAGTGCAGTGGCGCAGTCTCGGCTCACTGCAAGCTCCGCCTCCCGGGTTCACGCCATTCTCCTGCCTCGGTCTCTCGGAGTAGCTGGGACTACAGGCGCCCGCCACCACACTCGGCTAATTTTTTGTATTTTTTAGTAGAGACGGGGTTTCACCGTGGTCTCGATATCCTGACCTTGTGATCCGCCCGCCTTGGCCTCCCAAAGTGCTGGGATTACAAGCGTGAGCCACCGCGCCCGGCCCCAACCTTGTTTTTAACCATCTCCACACCACCAATTACCACAAGGATAAAATCTGAATTCCTTACCACCAAATACTATGTGATCTGGCCCTCATCTATGACCTTCTCCCATTCCTTGTCTAATCTCTGCCTCCACACATAATTTGCAAATTACTCCAGCTACACTGGCCTATATATTATTATTATTTTTTTTTTGAGACAGAGTCTTGCTCTGTCGCCCAGCCTGGAGTGCAGTGGCGCAATCTCGGCTCACTGCAATCTCCGCCTCCTGGGTTCAAACGATTCTCCTGCCCCAGCCTCCCAAGTAGCTGTGATTACAGGCACGTGCCACCATTCACAGCTAATTTTTTTGTTGTTTTTGAGATGGAGTTTCACTCGTGTTGCCCAGGCTGGAGTGCAATGGTGCGATCTCGGCTCACCGCAACCTCCACCTCCCTGGTTGAAGTGATTCTCGTCTCAGCCTCCCGTGTAGCTGGGATTACAGGCACGCGCCACCACACCGGGCAAATTTTTGTATTTTTAGTAGAGACAGGGTTTCTACCTCAGGTGATCTGTCTGCCTTGGCCTCCCAAAATGCTGGGATTACAGGCATGAGCCACCACACCCAGCCGTGCCCAGCTAATTTTTGCATTTTTTAGTAGAGATGGGGTTTTGCCATGTTGGCCAGGCTGGTCTCAAACTCCTGACCTCAGGGAATCCGCCTGCCTTGGCCTCCCAGAGTGCTGGAATTACAGATGTGAGCCACTGTGCCCGACCCTTTTATCATTATTATTTCTTGAGATGGGAGTCTTGCTCTGTTGTTCAGGCTGGAGTGCAGTGGTGCGATCTCAGCTCACTGTAACCCCAACCTTTCGGTTCAAGTGATTCTCCTGCCTCAGCCTCTGGAGTAGCTGGGATTACAGGTGCTGGGATTACAGGCACACACCACCACACTGCACTAGTTTTTTGTATTTTTAGTAGAGATGGGGTTTCACCATGTTGGCCAGGCTGATCTTGAACTCCTGACCTCAAGTAATTGGCCTGCCTTGGCCTCCCAAAGTGCTGGGATTACAGGCATGAGCCACCACACACAGCCAACATTGGCCTATCTTTTAAAAAATAAGCCAAGCTCTGGCTGGGTGCAGTGGCTCACACCTGTAATCCCAGCACTTTGGGAGGTTGAGGTGGGTGGATCACTTGAGTTCAGGAGTTTGAGACCAGCCTGGCCAACATGGTAAAACCCCATCTCTACTAAAAATAAAAACTAGTCTGGTGTGGTAGCATGCGTGCCTGTAATCCCATCTACTCAGGAGGCCAAGGCAAGAGAATCGCTTGAACCCAGGAGACAGAGTTTGCAGTGAGCCAAGATTGTGCCACTGCACTCCAGCCTGGGGGATAGAGGGAGACACCATCTCAAAAAAACCAAAATACAGAAATCAAAAAGCCACGCTCATTATTACCTCAAGACCTTTATGTTTGCTATTCCTCTGCCTATAAGATGCATTCCCTCCATTTTTCAAGGACAATTCTTTCGTTATTTAGGTCTCAGCTCAATTTTTTCAGAAAGGCTTTCCCTGGCCTCCTTAAACGAACGTAATCAACAACCTTTATTGCCAGCTAATACTATTCCACTGTTCTGTATCTTTCTCCATAGCATTTTAATTTTTTTTTTTTTTTGAGACGGAGTCTCGCTCTGTCGCCCAGGCTGGAGTGCAGTGGCGCAATCTCGGCTCACTGCAAGCTCCGCCTCCCGGGTTCACGCCATTCTCCTGCCTCAGCCTCTCCGAGTAGCCAGGACTACAGGCGCCCGCCACCACGCCCGGCTAATTTTTTTTTTGTATTTTTAGTAGAGACGGGGTTTCACCGTGGTCTTGATCTCCTGACCTCGTGATCCGCCTGCCTCGGCCTCCCAAAGTGCTGGGATTACAAGCGTGAGCCACCGTGCCCGGCCTATTTCTCCATAGCATTTATTGTTATCTTAAATTCATCTTTATTGTGTATCTCCCCTTGACAGAACCTGAATCCTACCAGGGACTTGGTTAGTCTTATTTACTGTTGCATTCCTAGTGCCCAGCACACAGTAGGCTCCCAATAAATAGCCACTGAATAAAAGTTAAAACCAACAAAAATAATCATTTAATTATGAATACACTGAATTGTGCACAATAGTTTATAAAATTCCTTTTTTTTTTTTAAGACAGGGTCTCATTCTGTCTCACAGGCTGGAGTGCAGTGGCGCGATCTTGGCTCACTGCAACCTCTGCCTTCCGGGTTCAAGTGATTCTCCTGCCTCAGCCTCCCCAACAGCTAGGATTACAGGCACATGCCACCGCGCTCGACTAATTTTTTTGTATTTTTAGTAGAGACGAGGTTTCACCATGTTGACCAGGCTGGTCTCGAACTCCTGACCTCAAGTGATCTACCTGCCTTGGCCACCCAAAGTGCTGGGATTACAGGCATGAGCCACCACGCCTGGCCTATAAAATTACTTTCACATTTTATTTTGCCTGATCTGTTGTCACAGAAGTTCTCAGATGGCTGTTCTAAAATTATTCCTCCTCCTACACTCTATCTTATTTACTTCTCACTGTTCTCAGTATCATAAAGTCCAACATCTTTTTGAAGCAATCTGAATTATAAACAGATACATTTGCATGTATATATATGTGTATATGCATATGCACACACACACTTTTTTTTTTTTTTAAGAGACAGGGTCTTGCCCTGTGCAAGTGCAAGAGTGCAGTGGTATGATTTTTTTTTTTGAGATGGAGTCTTGCTATCGCCCAGGCTGGAGTGCAGTGGCGCGATCTCGGCTCGCTGCAGGCTCCACCCCCTGGGGTTCACGCCATTCTCCTGCCTTAGCCTCCCAAGTAGCTGGGACTACAGGCGCCCGCCACCTTGCCTGGCTAATTTTTTGTATTTTTAGTAGAGATGGGGTTTCACCGTGTTAGCCAGGATGGTCTCGATCTCCTGACCTCGTGATCTGCCCGCCTCGGCCTCCCAAAGTGCTGGGATTACAGGCATGAGCCACCGCGTCCGGCCTGCAGTGGTATGATTATAGCTCACTGCAGCCTTGAACTCCTGGGCTCAAGTGATTCTTCTGGCTTAGCTTCCTCAGTAGCTAAGACTACAGAGGCACACCGCCATGCCTGGCTAATTAAAAAACAATTTTGTGGAGACAGAGTCTCACTATGTTGCCCAGGCTGGTTTCAAACTCCTGGCCTCAAGTAATCTTCCTGTCTCAGCCTCCCAAAGTGCTGAGATTATAAGTGTGAGCCACTGCATCTGGACTGCATATTAATATGAAGAGCTTTTCTTCAACAGTGAACAGTTTTCTACAAACGTATATGCAAGTAGGCCCACTTTTTGTCCTTATGCATCTTTTCTTTCCTTTTACAAATTCCTTTTCCTTTCTCTTTCCCCAAAGAAAGGACTGTTTCTTTTGAAATCTAGAACAAATGAGAACAGAGGATATCCTGGTTTGTGCTGCAAATTTTTTTTTGAGACGGAGTCTTGCTATCGCCCAGGCTGGAGTGCAGTGGCGCGATCTCGGCTCACTGCAAGCTCCGCCTCCCGGGTTTGCACCATTATCCTGCCTCAGCCTCCCGAGTAGCTGGGACTACAGGCACCCGCCACCACACTTGGCTAATTTTTTTTTGTATTTTTAGTAGAGATGGGGTTTCACCATGTTAGCCAGGATGGTCTCAATCTCCTGACCTCGTGATCCGCCCGCCTCGGCCTCCCAAAGTGCTGGGATTACAAGTGTGAGCCACCGCGCCCGGCCTTTTTTTTTTTTTTTTTTAAGACGGAGTCTCGCTCTGTTGCCAGGTTGGAGTGCAGTGGCGTGATCTTGGCTCATTGCAACCGCCGCCTCCCGGGTTCAAGCGATTCTTCTGCCTCAGCCTCCTGAGTAGCTGGGACGAAAGGCGCACGCCACCACGCCGAGTAATTTTTTGTATTTTAGTAGAGACAGGGTTTCACCATGTTGCCCAGGCTGATCTCGAACTCCTGAGCTCAGGCAATCTGCCTGTCTTGGCCTCCCACAGTGTTAGGATTACAGGCATGAGCTACTGCACCCGACTTTTTTTTTCTTTTGATGGAGTTTTGCTCTTGTTGCCCACGTTAGAGTGCAATGACGCGATCTCAGCTCACTGCAAACCCCGCCTCCCAGGTTCAAGTGATTCTCCTGCCTCAGCCTCCCGAGTAGCTGGAATTACAGGCATGTGCCACCAAGCCTGGCTAATTTTGTATTTTTAGTAGAAATGGGGTTTCTCCATGTTGGTCATGCTGGTCTTGAACTCCTGACCTCAGGTGATCCAAGCGCCTCAGCCTCCCAAAGTGCTGGGATTATAGGTGTGAGCCACCGTGCTGGCCTGCGTAATTCTTGATAATCCTCATTATCATGGAAAATTTGTGCATTGTTAAGGAAAGTGGTGCATTGATGGAAGGAAGCAAATACTTTTTTTTTTTTTTTTTGAGACAGAGTCTCGCTCTGTCGCCCAGGCTGGAGTGCAGTGGCGCAATCTCGGCTCACTGCAAGCTCCGCCTCCTGGGTTCACGCCATTCTCCTGCCTCAGCCTCTCTGAGTAGCTGGGACTACAGGCGCCTGCCACCACGCCCGGCTAATTTTTTTGTATTTTTAGTAGAGACGGGGTTTCACCATGATCTCGATCTCCTGACCTCGTGATCCGCCCGCCTCGGCCTCCCAAAGTGCTGGGATTACAAGCGTGAGCCACCGTGCCTGGCCGCAAATACATTTTTAACTATATGACTGAATGAATATCTTTGGTTAGTTTGTAACATCAAGTACTTACCTCATTCAGCATTTTTCTTTCTTTAATAGACTGGGTCACCCCTAAGGAGATCATAGAAAAGACACGTTACATACAGCAGAAGAACATGCTCTTTTCATGGAGATGGAGAGGTCAGCGATTCACAAAAGAGCACAGGAAGAATGACAGAGGAGAGGTCCTTCCCTCTAAAGCCACAGCCCTTTAATAAGGCTTGTCGCAGCAGTTTCCTTCTGGAGACACAGTTGATGTTTAATTTAAACATTGTAAGTTTGCCTGCTGCGCATGGATTCCTGCCGACTATTAAATAAATCCCTAGCTCATATGCTAACATTGCTAGGAGCAGATTAGGTCCTATTAGTTATAAAAGAGACCCATTTTCCCAGCATCACCAGCTTATCTGAACAAAGTGATATTAAAGATAAAGGTAGTTTAGTGTTACAATTAAAGACCTTTTGGTAACTCAGACTCAGCATCAGCAAAAACCTAGGTGTTATACGTTAGGTGTAAAAATGCAATTCTGAGGTGTTAAAGGGAGGAGGGGAGAAATAGTATTATACTTACAGAAATAGCTAACTACCCATTTTCCTCCTGCAATTCCTAGGAAATATTTCAGTGTCCGTTCACACACAAACTCAGCATCTGCAGAATGAAAAACATTCAAAGGATTAGAAGTTGAAAACAAAATCAGGAAGTGCTATCCTAAGAAGCTAAAGAGCCTCAGTTTTTTACACTCCCAAGATCAATCTGGATTTATGATTCTAAAACCCCTGGTGACAGAATCAGAGGCTGAAAACACCACTGATTAGAACCAGCAGGTGTAGATATTTGGAAGTCTAGGGGAGGCTGATATGAAGTTAAGACCAGAGGAAATGTCTGTCCACTCCCTCTTCTCAACACCCATCTTCTAGATGCCAAGGCTAGCTATAGATTTCCATTACAGTGTTCAAGTAATTAGGAATTATCCATGTCAATAGTTTTGATTAATGTGGACGGAGAACATCTATATTACTAGATGGCAATATGTGAAAGAAGAAAACAGTATTGTTGAAAACCTAAATCTGAAATGTCAATGTAATGACAAATTTTCACCTCTAGAATGTCTACCTGGGGAGTTCTAACCCTCTAATATTCCCCTGAGAGGGATAGGAGAATACAATGCAGAGCTTTTATGTAAGTATTTCAGAAAGCAGTAGCTAAACAATCACTTGTTTATTTCCCAGTGTTTTAAAGGCCCTTCTGAAGAACTAAACAAACTAAGGAAAGACTATTTAGTTTTAAACAGGAGAAATGTATTTAACTAAATCCTAAACACAGCAGGCTATCTGCAAGCAGCAGCAGCAGCCATGATCCCTCACAGAATTCTTACAATTCTTGAAGTTTTTTGTTTAACTGCTACAAAAGCCAATTTAATAATATGCATTAAACTTAAAAACTTTGGTTCATTTGTACTTCAAAGCAAATGTACTGGCTTTGAGTTTAAAGACTGAGCTACTTTAGATTTGATTTGCATTTTTTTTTTTTTTTTTTGAGATGGAGTCTTGCTCTGTCGCCCAGGCTGGAGTGCAGTGGCTGGATCTCAGCTCACTGCAAGCTCCGCCTCCTGCGTTCATGCCATTCTCCTCCCTCAGCCTCCTGAGTAGCTGGGAGTACAGGTGCCCGCCACCATGCCCCGCTAATTTTTTGTGTTTTTACTAGAGACAGGGTTTCACCGTGTTAGCCAGGATGGTCTCGATCTCCTGACCTCGTGATCTGCCCGTCTCGGCCTCCCAAAGTGCTGGGATTACAGGCCTGAGCCACCACGCTTGGCATCTTTTTACCTCTCATTAGCTTTGATGCAAACCTATAGCTTAAGGTATCTTAAACTTTAATGACATTTTTCTTTAAAATAGTAGTTTGTAATAACTTGTTCTGGCACCTGGCTCCAATGAGCACTACCCTCTGACCCTGTGGTATAATTTTCATGAGTAAATGGAAACCTAAGATCTTAGAAGTTCTATGGCAATGTGTCCAAGGGGTTTAGATCCTCTCCTCAAGTGCCTGTATCTCTGTGAAAAGAATCATCATGGGCTGGGCGTGATGGCTCACGCCTGTAATCCCAGCACTTTGGGAGGCTGAGGTGGGTGCATCACCTGAGGTCGGGAGTTCAAGACCAGCCTGACCGACATGGAAAAACCCTGTCTCTACTAAAAATACAAAATTAGGTATGGTGGTGCATGCCTATAATCCCAGCTACTCAGGAGGCTGAGGCAGGAGAATCGCTTGAACCCGGGAGGGGGAGGTTGCAGCAAGCCAAGATCGTGCCATTGCACTCTAGCAGCCTGGGCAAGAGTAAAACTCCACCTCAAAAAAAAAAAAAAAAAAAAGAAGAATCATCATCAAGTGAACTGGAACACATCCAGATAACTAATTTTGTTACAAAGATTTTAGAGTTGAGCCACACAATCTGCATCTTCTGCATCCTCCATGCACTCGTCTGCTTTCTGGAGCCCCATGAGTGAGTCTTACTCCTGTTCCAGATAACAGTTCTCTTCTGGGTAACAGTTCTTCAGATACTTGAAGACAGTGTCTTATTTCCTTAAATCTTCTCATTTCTTCTTCAAAAGACATTATTTCAAGTTACTTTTCTGCATCTTTACCATCTACCTCTGGATAAACACTCTCCGGTTTGTCAGTGACCATGTTAAAAACCAAGCACGGTGCTTAAAACTGACATCATCTTTCAGGCAGTCACTCCATTGGAGAATACAGTGGGGCTCTGGATCTGTACTTCACTTGCTCCAGACCCTATGCTTGTGTTAATACGGGCCAGTTTCAAATAAGCATTTTTAGCAGCCCTAAAATGTTTACTCAGATTTAGTTTATAGTCAACTAAAAACTCCCAGAGGTCTCCCGTATTACACAAGTTATAATTAAAATCTTAAAAGAGAAAGGTATAGGACAAATGATCTGTCCCCTTCCTTTTTTGCTTTTTCATATGTTAAGACTATCTCGGAGCTGTTATCAGACTTTTTTCCTGAAAAACTCTCAACAATACTCAAACTAGGTGTTACAAGAGCTGAGGTCTCCAGGTTTTGCCTCACGTGTTCTTTCTTTTGTTGTTGTTGAGACAGAGTCTCACTCTGTCGCCAGGCTGGAGTGCAGTGGCACGATCTCAGCTCACTGCAACCTCAGCCTCCAGGGTTCAAGCAATTCTTCTGCGTCAGCCTCCCAAGTAGCTGGGATTACAGGTGCACACCACCACGCCCAGTCACTTTTTGTATTTTTAGTAGAGACTGGGTTTTACCATATTGGCCAGGCTGGTCTTGAACTCCTGACCTTGTGATCTGCCCGCCTCAGGCTCCCAAAGGGCTGGGATTACTGGCACGAGCCACCGTGTCTGGCTGCCTCACTTGTTGTTTTAGGACTTAGGCTCCACGTCACCAGTGTAGTCCAGGCAGGTAGATAGGAGTTAATAGTTGACTATTTCAGCTCACCACCCTCCAAACCTTTTTTTTTTTTTTTTTGAGACAAAATCTTGCTCTTGTCCCCAGGCTGGAGTGCAATGGTGCGATCTTGGGTCACTGCAACCTCCACCTCCTGGGTTCAAGCGATTCTGCTGCCTCAGCCTCCTGAGTAGCTGGGATTACTCACCACGCCCACCTAATTTTTATATTTTTAGGTAGAGACGGGGTTTCAACACGTTGGCCAGGCTGGTCTTGAACTCCTGACCTCAGGTGGTCCGCCCGCCCGCCTTGGCCTCCCAAAATGCTGTGATTACAGGTGTGAGCCACTGCGCCTGGCCCAGACTCCAAATCTTTTTTTTTTTGAGACGGAGTCTTGCTCCGTCCCCCAGGCTGGAGGGCAGTGGCGCGATCTCGGCTCACTGCAAGCTCCGCCTCCCGGGTTCACGCCATTCTCCTGCCTCAGCCTCCCGAGTAGCTGGGACTACAGGCGCCCGCCAACACGCCCGGCTAATTTTTTGTGTTTTTAGTAGAGACGGGGTTTCACCGTGTTAGCCAGGATGGTCTCGATCTCCTGACCTCGCGACCTGCCTGCCTCGGCCTCCCAAAGTGCTGGGATTACAGGCTTGAGCCACCGCGCTCGGCCCACACTCCAAATCTTAAACCAAAACAAAAGGAGGTAACGAAGCAGCAAAACTATTATTTGTCTTTCATAAAGTAATTGATTGACTATTAGAAGACTATCATCCATGCTATGCTCAACAAATATTCTTATTTTTTCACGGTTTTTTTTTTTTTGAGACGGAGTCTTGCTCTGTTGCCAGGTTGGAGTGCAGTGGCATGATCTTGGCTCACTGCAACCTCCATCTCCCTGGTTCAAGTGATTCTCCTGCCTTAGCTTCAAGAGTAGCTAGGACTACAGGCGCACGCGACCACACCCAGCTAATTTTTTTATATTTTAGCAGAGACGGGGTTTCACCATGCTGGCCAGGATGGTCTCGATCTCCTAATCTCGTGATCTGCCCACCTTGGCCTCCCAAAGTGCTGCAATTACAGGCATGCACCACCGTGCCTCACCTCATGTGGTTTTATGCAGCAGATGCAAAGTATTCTGTAAAGGTTTTTGGTATACCTGTTTTCATAACAACATGAGTAGTCTCTTCAGTAATTAGATTAGTTAAAGTGATGTGGTGTTTTCTGGCAAAGTTGTACACGAGCATCTGAAATTCAATCAAATATTCCATTATCATGAGTCACCTCTAGTACACAGCTCAGAATACTAGTTATCCCACCATGGCATACATTTACCTACGTAACAATCCTGCACGTTCTGCACATGTGTCCTGGAACTATTTAAAGTGAATTTTTTTTTTTTTTTTTTAGAGAGTCTTAGAGTCTTTCTCTGTTACCCAGGCTGAAGGTAAAATTTAAAAAAAAAAAAAAAGAATAGCAGTTATCCTAGCTTTAAGTCTCTGTTTTTCTCAGAAAGGGTACATTTAAAAAATTCTAAGATACCTGAAGTCTCGGCTGGGCGCGGTGGCTCATGCCTGTAATCCCAGCACTTTGGGAGGCCGAGGCGGGCAGATCACAAGGTCAGGAGATCGAGACCATCCTGGCTAACATGGTGAAACCCCGTCTCTACTAAAAATACAAAAAATTAGCCAGGCGTGGTGGCGGGCGCCTGTAGTCTCAGCTACTCGGGAGGCTGAGGCAGGAGAATGGTGTGAACCCAGGAGGCAGAGCTTGCAGTAAGCCGAGATGGCGCCACTGCACTCTAGCCTGGGCGAGAGTGCGAGACTCCGTCTCAAAAAAAAAAAAAAAAAGATACCTGAAGTCTCAAATACATAGTTTAATAAAAATTATGTACACATCAGCAGACACAGAATTACAACTAAGGATTCAAAATAATATTATACACCTATGACGTACCACAAAACTTAAAACTTAAAAAAATATATATTGGGCCAGACACGGCAGCTCATGCCTATGATCCCAGCACTTTGGGAAGCTGAGGTGGGAGGACTGCTTGAGCTCAAGAGTCTGAGACCAAGACCAGCCTGGGCAATACAGTGAGATCTCATGTCTTTAAAAAATAAATAAATAAATAAAAGTAAAAAGAAAAAATATATATTAATTTTGCTTTAATAGCAGATATCATTTGATTCCCTAAGACAGTTTCTTTGCATAGTGACACTCTACTGTACTATAAATTTATCAGCCTACACTTTATAAGCTGAGAGGTAACTAGCCTACACAGAAAGTTATGCTACAGACATACATGGCTTAAAACCAAGACTCAACCCTCTGAAAGTCACAAAACACTGAAATCTGGATGTTACTAAAGGTCAGTGCAAAAGCGATCAATTCTCTCGTAAGAAGGCTTAGAAGGGGTTCATATTCTTCCCCAAAGAAATTTAGAGTCATCTAGCTATTATCTATCAACCAAATAAAAATCAATAGGCAGCAAAAGAAATTAACCAGATCAATTATGGGCACAGTTGACCTAGCTGGTAGGTATTGTCTGATAAATAACTTTGTTTACCAAGGGCCATCATTTACTAGCCATAGCCACAGCCACCCACACCAGTATGTACGTGTTGCACAATACTGCCATGAAGGTCAGGCCATCTTTCTTTCATGTTGCCTCACTCCATATTGCCACAGGGCACTGAAAAAAGGCAGGCTAGAGAAGCTAATGACATCCTCCCCTTTTTGCCACCACCCTCCGCCAGGATCATTAGCAATTCTGAACTGATTAATTGCTGAAATCCCAGCCTTGAAACTGTTCAGTTAGAAGAGCAATGCTGAACTGCTGAAAAGATCATCTTAATATGGGCTTCAGAATTAACCATGTGTAATACAGTCAGTAGCTTTCATCATAAATTTACCACACTTCACCAAGTCTGAATAGAGCTCAAAGTTTTCCTCTTCGCTTGTTTAAAGACAACATGTACCCAAGCCATTTGTAGTCTAATCTGCAGCTCAGAACTGCCTTTGCCAAGAAAGATTAGACCATTTTAGCCATCTCTAAAAAGCTGAACTTGCAAAACAAAGGGATAAAGAACGCTAATTTTCAATGAATAAATAAGGAATTCTGGATGTGCAGGCAAGTGATCAAGAGCCATTGAAACAGACACAGGTAAGAGCTTTCAGAGCAAATTGCTGGTCTGGACATGGGATTATGAGATGAAAACATTTATAGCCATCAATGTGCATGTACTCGTTGTATCTACCAGGGCAGCCACAGCTTACTTTGCCTTTTTAGTAGTGGGATACATCTGGCCACAGAGATGTTATGCTAAGTCACTACCTATGGAGAAGTTAGGATGAAAAATCCTACGAAGGATATATTAAGAAAGATATTTCAGAATGACTTGGTCATCTCTTAGTGTGCAATAAATGGCACACCCACTACTGAATCCATTTGATAATCTGGTATGTTATCTCATCATAGTTTTAAAGAAATATTCATGCAATTCTTCTTCTTCTTCTTCTTCTTCTTATTATTATTTTGAGACAGAGTTTCGCTCTTGTTGGCCAGGCTGGAGTGCAATGGTACAATCTCGGCTCACCACAACCTCTGCCTCACGGATTCAAGCAATTCTCCTGCCTCAGCCTCCTGAGTAGCTGGTGTTAGGTAACAGGGGTACCTTAATGGCGCCGGTTCCGGGTTCTTCTCCCCTCCTTGACCGGGCACTGTCTGAACCCGCCAAAGGAGGGCCAATCAGAAAGAAGCATCTCCTGCCTTCCCTTGGGCCCGCCCGACGTAGGCCCAAGGGATATAAAACCCAGCACACCAGCAGCTCTCTCTCTTCTCTTCTCTTCTCTCTCTCCCCCGCGCGACCTGACCTCTACCTCTCCAACAAAGATTTCTTGGCTGCCACCGGTGTCGTCTCTGACTAGCCTGTCGCCCTTCAGCTGGGATTATAGGCATGCACCACCACACCCGGCTAATTGTGTATTTTTAGTAAAGATGGGGTTTCTTCATGTTGGTCAGGCTGGTCTTGAACTCCCGACCTCAGGCGATCTGACCGCCTCAGCCTCCCAAAGTGCTGGGATCACAGGCTTGAGCCACCATGCCCGGCCATGCAATTATTTTTATTATGAAGTGATGACAATGACAATTAATTACAGGGGTGGTAAACTTCTCAGGAGGTCTGAAATCTACAAATAGCCCAAGCAGAAACGAGGTTTTACTGGTCTTAATATTTTAATGGGTATTTTTCCACAGTGTGAAGCAATTCCCATTTCTGGCATTAAGGACCCAAGGTGATGCTAAAATCCTAATAGCAAGGGATGTTGCAGGGCAGAAGTGGCAGGGCAGTCTTACAAGCCAGGATGAAAACAAACACTAGAGAAATGCTACTGTCTGGCAGTATGTTTGGAACCAGTCTGAATTTAGTTAAATATGCTGGTAAATTCACCCATGCGAGACAAGGGGGGAAAAAAGATGCCTTCTGGGGAATAAAGCTATACCTACTTGCTTTTACAGATAGAAAGGAAAATTCAAATTCAAAAGTCCTATATCATACCCAAAGTATAGCTTTTCTGCTAATATTTAATAATTATTTTCTCAAGTAAATATATATAAAACAATCCACACTATAGCTTTATCTAGATCTAAATTTTCATAAATTAGTAATCGAAATTAAATTACACAGAACTGTGATTGTTTCCTAGATTTCTTCCTCTAGGTTATTAATACCTACATAAAACTCTTTCCAGAATGTTGTTAAGTCTTAGTCATTAGGGAGATACATATGGATATACTCACAAATTCTTCTGGGGTCAGGCCAGACACCACCATGGACATTCTTTTGTTGACCCTTTCTGTTGAAGCTGTCAATTCTGGCTTCTCCCTGCTCACACTTTCTTCCATTGCATTATACCCAGCAGTATTAGTAGTATGAGCAGCAGCTGGACTCTGGGCAGATTCAGCAACTTTCAACTGGGGTACTTTCAATGCAGAGGTTGAAGATGGTATATTGCCAACATGAGCTGACTCTGGGGCTCTGTCTGCCGAAGGATCAGATTCAGAGTCATCAGAGAAGAGGCTGATTCCAGATTCCAAGTAAGGGGTTCCCTCTGAAAGGAATGGGAGAAATTTAATTTTACACAACGATGAATGTTGAATTACAAAGTTCTGGTCTCTGTTAAGAAGTAAAAAGACCAATGAAGTTAGGTTAAGAGAAAAATGGGTACATGAATACAGTGTTGGTAGAAATCCAAAGTAGCTTAGCTTCCTAAAAAGGAAATATGGCATTATGTAGCAAACACCTTAACAAGTGTTTACACTTTCAGTCAACAATGCTAGTTTTAGAAATATATCCTAGGGAGATAAAAGATGTATGCAAAGGTTTAGTCATAGGAATGTTCACTGTAACAATGCTTGTAATAGTATAATTTTAGAAACAATGTAGTTGTCCAATAATAGGAGATTAAATTACGATATACGTAGTCCAACGGAGTACTCCATTAATTTGAATATAAATGTTGATGTACAATAAAACAGAAATGTTACTAATATATTAAAGAAGACACCTAAGCAATATTATTTATCATGACATTATTTTAAAAATAAAAGTTTATGGGCTGAGCACGGTGGCTCACGCCTGTAATCCCAGCACTTTGGGAGGCCGAGACGGGTGGATCACGAGGTCAGGAGATCAAGACCATCCTGGCTAACACAGTGAAACCCCGTCTCTACTGAAAATACAGAAAAAAAATTAGCTGGGCGTGGTGGCAGGCGCCTGTAGTCCCGGCTACTCGGGAGGCTGAGGCAGGGGAATGGCGTGAACCTGGGAGGCGGAGCTTGCAGTGAGCTGAGATTGCACCATTGCAATCCAGCCTGGGCGACAGAGCGAGACTCTGTCTCAAAAAATAAAAATAAAAATAAAAACACATAAATAAATAAATAAAAGTTTATGTAAAATGACTAAAGAAACACAGAAATATTTTATTTTATTTATTTATTTATTATTTTTTTTTTTTTTTGAGACGGAGTCTCGCTCTGTCGCCCAGGCTGGAGTGCAGTGGCGCAATCTCGGCTCACTGCAAGCTCTGCCTCCTGGGTTCACGCCATTCTCCTGCCTCAGCCTCTCCGAGTAGCTGGGACTACAGGCGCCCGCCACCACGCCCGGCTAATTTTTTTTTGTATTTTTAGTAGAGACGGGGTTTCACTGTGGTCTCGATCTCCTGACCTCGTGATCCGCCCGCCTCGGCCTCCCAAAGTGCTGGGATTACAAGCGTGAGCCACCGCGCCCGGCCAGAAATATTTTATTTTTAAGAAAAAGAGTACAGGCCGGGTGTGGTGGCTCAGGCCTGTAATCCCAGCACTTTCAGAGGCCGAGGTGGGCGGATCACCTGAGGTCAAGAGGTCGAGACCAGTCCGACCAACATGGAGAAACCCTGTCTCTACTAAAAATACAAAAAATTAGCCGGGCGTGGTGGTGCATGCCTGTAATCCCAGCTACTCGGGAGGCTGAAGCAGGAGAATCACTTGAACCCAGGAGGCGGAGGTTGCGCTGAGCCGAGATTGCGCCATTGCACTCCAGCCTGGGCAACAAGAGTGAAACTCCATTTCAAAAAAGAGTACGGGTAATATTTTTTTTTGAGAAGGGTCTTGGTCTGTCATCCAGGCTGCAGTGCAGTGGCACAAACATGGCTCACCTGCAGCCTTGACCTCCTGGACTCAAGTGATCTTCCTGTCTCAGCCTCCTGAGTAGCTGGGACCACAGGTGTTTGCACCTTCCACCTAATTTTTTTTTTTTTTTTTGAGATGGAGTTTCCCTCTTGTTGCCCAGGCTAGAGTGCAATGGCGTGATCTCGGCTCACTGAAACCTCTGCCTCCCAGGTTCAAGCGATTCTCCTGCCTCAGCCTCCTGAGTAGCTGGGACTATAGGCATGAGCCACCACGCCTGGCTAATTTTGTATTTTTAGTAGAGACAGGGTTTCTCCACATTGGTCAGGTTGGTCTTGAACTCCTGCCCTCAGGTGATCTGCCTGCCTCGGCCTCCCAAAGTGCTGAGATTACAGGCATGCACCACCACACCCAGCTAATTTTTGTATTTTTAGTAGAGACGGGGTTTCACCAGGCTGGTCTTGAACTCCCCACCTCAGGCCATCTGCCCGCCTCGGCCTCCCAAAGTGCTGGGATTACAGGCGTAAGCCACCACGCCTGGCCCCAGCTAGTTTTTTTTTTTTTTTCTACTTTTTGTAGAGATCAGGTCTTGCTACATTGCCCAGGCTGGTCTTGAACTCTTGGCCTTGAGCAATCCTCCCACCTTGGCCTCCCAAAGTACTGAGATTACAGGCATGAGCCACTGCACCTGTCCTTATTTTATCTTTTAAGATGTGGCATCTCAGCTTGGTGAAGTGGCTCACACCTATAATCCCAGCACTTTGGGAGGCCAAGGCAGGAAGATTGCATGAGGCCAGGAGTTAGAGACCAGCCTGGGCAACATAACAAGACTCGTGTCTAACCCCACTCCAAATTATCTTTTTTATTCCCTATATTGTCCAATTTGGGGGCAATGAGCATATAGTAATTTTGTAAGAAAGGAAAAAAAAGTTGAAAAATGTAGCAAATGCTTTATTTTTGTTTCTTCATCCAAGGTAATGACACCATTACTTTTTTCACTTAATAAATCAGCAGATATCATTACCAAATTAAAAACAGCAGAGATGTCATCCTTGAAACATTTCAGAAAATGCCATGGTGTCAGGAATTAAGCATAGCTAAGTAGAACGTATGAGATTCCTAAAATGACTCTAATGAACATGGTCGAATACCACACTTGATGCCAAACAGTGTCTTTTATGATAATGTGTTTTTGAGGATTAAAAACTTTCTTTACTGATTAAAACTCTGATTTACAAGCCATAAAACACCATTCATTAAAAGTAATTTTTAAGGCATAAAGTATGTAGTCATTTATATTCATTAACTCATAAAAAAAAAACTTGCTTTGGGATTTGACTCATTTTCTAATAAAGGACTGGCCTAAAACTTTATTCTTTGGCCTTTGGACTCTTGTCTAACAGTTGAAATAAAATATATGTGTGTGTGTGTATATATATATATATATATATATATTTTTTTTTTTTTTTTTTTTTTTTTTTTTTGAGATGGAGTCTTGCTCTGTCACCCAGACTGGAGTGCAGTGGTGTGATCTTGGCTCACCGCAACCTCCGCCTCCCGGGTTCAAGTGATTCTGCTGCCTCAGCCTCCAGAGTAGCTAGGATTACAGGCATGCACTAGCACACCCAGTTAATGTTTTTGTATTGTTAGTAGAGACAGGGTTTCACCGTGTTGGCCAGACAGGTCTTGAACAACTGACCTCAGCTGATCCACCTGCCTCGGCCTCCTGGAGTACTGGGATTACAGGCGTGAGCCACTATGCCTGGCCTGAAATAATATATTTAGAGTACACCAAGACTCCCTCATCCTCAAAATCATTAGTTAAACCATTAATTAAAACATAGATGGCCGGGCGCGGTGGCTCACGCTTGTAATCCCAGCACTTTGGGAGGCCGAGGCGGGTGGATCACGAGGTCAGGAGATCGAGACCACGGTGAAACCCCGTCTCTACTAAAAAATACAAAAAATTAGCCGGGCGCGGTGGCGGGCGCCTGTAGTCCCAGCTACTCGGAGGCTGAGGCAGGAGAATGGCGTGAACCCGGGAGGCGGAGCTTGCAGTGAGCCGAGATTGCGCCACTGCACTCCAGCCCGGGCGACAGAGCGAGACTCTGTCTCAAAAAAAAAAAAAAAAAAAAAAACATAGATGAACAGTTTCAATAATTTTCAAGTAAACCTTGATTAACACTTGAGCTATTTTTCTAAAATGGGCTTAATTAAGTATAACAAAAGTGTCCATGATAGACTAGTACATCTAAAAGTTGGTTAACCAGAATATCTTTATGTAGGATTGAGAGTAAAATCAAAGTGTTTGTTCCATTACAGCAGATGAAATATTACCTAGATCTTGCCTTGGCAAGTAAGATGGTTCCGTCAAATCGTGTGGCCCAGACTCTTCCAGCTGTTGCTCCTCCACATCAACAACCTTAATGAGCTCCTCTTGAGATGGGTAGTTTCCATTCTGAAGACTCCCAGAGCAACTGTGCATGTGCCACCTATCATCTAATGACTGGCATTTAGAAGGGGATGACCTAGATAGATAAATGGAAGGAGAAAACCATCGCCACCAATTGTGAAAGGACAAATCATACTTCCTGGGCAGCCAAAGCATAAATGAAACAGCTCATGTCAGAGAGATCAGAAATGACTGGCAAAAAAGAGCCCACATGACAGCCTAGAAGTCTGGATTCATGTTGCCTGCCAATATGTCAGGGTTGACATATAACATCTCCCCAAAGGGGTTGGGTTGGTCTGAGGCACCATATCTCCTAGCTATTTAAAAGCAGGTCAGTAGCTGGGTGTGGTGGCTGGCGCCTGTAATCTCAGCTATTCCGGAGGCTGAGGCAGGAAAATTGCTTGAACTTGGGAGGCAGAGGTTGCAGTGAGCCAAGATCGTGCCACTGCACTCCAGCCTCGGTGACAGAGCAAGACTCTGTCAGGAAAGAAAGGAAAGGAAAGAAAGGAAAGGAAAGGAAGGAAAGGAAGGAAGGAAGGAAAGAAAGGAGGAAAGAAAGGAAAGAAAGAAAGGAAAGAAGGAAGGAAGAGAGGGAAAGGAAAGGAAAGGACGGAAAGAAGGAAGGAAGGAAAGGAAGAAAGGAAGAAAGAATAAAAGCAGATCAGCAAATTTTTACCAAATTACTCACTGCCACTCACTCTATACACAATATTCTACTTGAGTCTAAATGGATATGTTAGAATCAGATCTCTTATGAAGATAGAAAGTTGATCAATGTCGACATCTCTACACTCATTCTTTCTACTCAGTTTTAGCAGAATTCACAGAATCATCCCTATTGCCTGCCTTTTCAATGTCCAAATTCATTCTAAAAACAAAAGCCAGCTATAAAATATTGTTAGAAAAGTATACACACCCAGTAAATAGTTCCTCTACTCTTCCAAGTGCTTAGGACTTTGCAAAATAAGATACTTATCAATAGATTTAAAGGGCCTCAGAAGTTAATTAATTAATTAATTAATTAATTTATTTTTATTTATTTATTTTTTTGAGACGGAGTCTCACTCAGTCGCCCAGGCTAGAGTCAGTGGCACGATCTCAGCTCACTGCAAGCTCCACCTCCCGGGTTCATGCCATTCTCCTGCCTCAGCCTCTCCAAGTAGCTGGGACTACAGGCGCCCGCCACCACGCCCGGCTAATTTTTTTTTGTATTTTTAGTAGAGACGGGGTTTCACCATGGTCTCGAACTCCTGACCTCGTGATCCGCCCGCCTCGGCCTCCCAAAGTGCTAGGATTACAAGCGTGAGCCACCGCACCCGGCAATTAATTAATTTAAACAATTATTGGGTGCTTACTATGCGTCAAATACTAAGGCTAGGCCCCCTGGATTGAAGTTGGGTGAGATCTGAATTACTGCTTTCTTTTTTTTTTTTTTGAGACGGAGTCTCACTCTGTCGCCCAGGCTGGAGTGCAGTGGCGCGATCTCGGCTCACTGCAAGCGCCGCCTCCCGGGTTCACGCCATTCTCCTGCCTCAGCCTCTCCGACTAGCTGGGACTACAGGTGCCCGCCACCACGCCCGGCTAATTTTTTGTATTTTTTTTTAGTAGAGACGGGGTTTCACCGTGGTCTCGATCTCCTGACCTCGTGATCCGCCCGCCTCGGCCTCCCAAAGTGCTGGGATTACAAGCGTGAGCCACCGCACCTGGCTGAGACGGAGTCTTGCTCTGTCGCCCAGGCTGGAGTGCAATGGCACGGTCTCGGCTCACTGCAACCTCTGCCTCCCAGGTTCAAACAATTCTCCTGCCTCAGCCTCCTGAGTAGCTGGGATTACAGGCACCTGCCACCACACCTGGCCCTCCAGTAAGGAAAAGAATGGTACTGGACTGCTATACAGTCCTGTATTAATAGTGGTGTAAATACACATCTCTGAAAGATACTCTAAATGTTTTCTGGCTTTGGGAGGGCAAGGCGGGCGGACTACTTGAATCCAGGAATTTGAGACCCGCCTGGGCAACAAGGTAAAACTCCATTTCTACCAAAAATACAAAAACTTAGTGGGTGTGGTGGCGCATGCTTGTGGACCCAGCTACTCAGGAAGCTAAGGTGGGAGGATTGCTCGAGCCTGAAAAACAGAGGATGCAGTGAGCCATGATTGCGCCACTGCAATCTAGGTGACAGAGGGAGACCCTGTCTCAAAAAAAAAAAAATTATTATTATTATTTTCTGTGGTAAATCAACAGCTAGACTTTTTCTAGAAAGACAAGAATTTTAATTAGGGCAAGGGCTGCCTTGTAGAAGTCTACCATCAGTTTCCAAGCTTGTTCAGGTTTTACCTCCATTATATTTTTTTCTGACCTTCAGAAGGGACATATCTATCTAACTGCACATTTCTCATGTTGTAGCTTATGTTATAGGTTCAAAAAACCTACATAGGATTAAACAAAAGAAGTATCCTAGAGCAATAAAAGTTTATAAATGCCTGTATACAAAAAACTGGAGAAAGTATGGTGAAAAAAATTAACAGTAAGAGTTCAATATAAATAAAGATGTCAGATACCACAGCATCTTTACATTGATGTTTCTTACCTTTCCACTCCTGGTTCTTTATTTTTACTGGTAGAACTATCTGCAGACACCTCAAACTTGTCAGCAAAAAGGCCTTCTGGATTCTGGCTTATAGGGTATGCACTACTTTTCTGTGAAGTTAATACTGCTTTAAATGGAATGAGAAAACAAATCTACTTTACTGCTTTGTTCTGATGGTGATAATTCAGGTTAGAATACTGATTTTTTTCAAAAGCATCAATCTATGATACACAAATTGGTTTTTAAACAAGTATATCAGGCAGAATTTTATAAACACAAGTAATGCAACAGACAGATGATAGCACCAAATGGAATTCAATGATTAAAAAATAATAATGATAATAAAAGGAACACTTTAAGACAGGGTAAATAAAGACACCCAGCTGAGACAAGGCTGAAAAAAAAATTTATATTCCTTGGTCCTGAATGATAAAAAAATATATATAACAAATTTTTATCTCTGCAGCAAAATTATGCCCAAATCCCCTCAGACAATAGGAAAGAAAGAGTACCAGAAAGCACAAAGTACATTATTTTCTCCATCCCCACTGCCTCCACATTAAAGACTGTATGAAATGGGGATTTCAGCTTCTGCATGTCGGGGGTAAACAAGACATGAGTGTCAGACATGAAAGAAAAAACAGGTGACGTTTTGCTTCACATTTTCAATTACTGAAAAAAAAGAAAAAAATAAACCCCCTAAACCAACACATACACAAAAAAATCCCAAGGTGCTGGTTGATAAGAAATCTTAAATAATACGTGGAACTAATGATGAAATGGCACAAGAAGGGAAAAATCACAAAACATACTGAAGGCAAAGTTCTGGCATGTTAGTTCTTTTTTTTTTTTTTTTTTGGGGACGGAGTCTCACTCTGTCGCACAAGCTGGAGTGCAATGGTGCAATCTCGGCTCACTGCAACCTCCACCTCCTGGGTTCAAGTGATTCTCCTGCCTCAGCCTTCCTAGTAGCTGAGATTACAGGTGCCTGCCACCACGCCCAGCTAGTTTTTTTGGTATTTTTAGTAGAGACAGAATTTTACTATGTTGGTCAGGCTAGTCTCGAACTCCTGACCTCAAGTGATCCACCAACCTTGGCCTCCCAAAGTGTGGGGATTACAGACGTGAGCCACTGCACCCGGCCTAATTCATTTTGTAATATATTTATTCCTCCAAATGTATCACTTTGTGCCACTGCCTTCTAGGAAGTGGCTTAAAGGCAGAAGTGGCCGGGCCTGGTGGCTCACGCCTGTAATCCCAGAACTTTGGGAGGCCGAGGCGGGCGGATCATGAGGTCAGGAGATCGAGACCATCCTGGCTAACAAGGTGAAACCCCGTCTCTACTAAAACTACAATACAAAAAAATTAGCCGGGCGTGGTGACGGGCGCCTGTAGTCCCAGGTACTCGGGAGGCTGAGGCAGAAGAATGAATGGCTTGAACCTGGGAGGTGGAGCTTGCAGCGAGCCGAGATCATGCCACTGAACTCCAGCCTGGGCGACAGAGCGAGACTCTGACTCAAAAAAAAAAAAAAAATACTTATTTATTTTTATTTATTTATTTATTTTGAGACGGAGTTTCGCTCTTGTTGCCCAGGCTGCAGTGCAATGGCGTGATCTTGGCTTCCCACAACCTCTCTGCCTCCCAGGTTCGAGCTATTCTCCTGCCTCAGCCTCCCAAGTAGCTGGGATTACAGGCATGCACCACCATGCCTGACTAATTTTGTATTTTAGTAGAGATGGGTTTCTCCATGTTGGTCAGTCTGGTCTCAAACTCCCGACCTCAGGTGATCTGCCTGCCTTGGCCTCCCAAAGTGCTGGGATTACAGGTGTGAGCCACCGTGCCCGACCGTTATTTAATTTTTCAAAGAGATGGGTGTCTTGCTGTGTTGACCAGGCTGGTTTCAAACTCTTTTTTTTGAGACAGAGTCTTGCTCTGTTACCCAGGCTGGAATACAGTGGCATGATCTCGGCTCACTGCAACCTCCGCCTCCAGGTTCAAGCGATTCTCCTGCCTTAGCCTCCCAAGAAGATGGGATTATAGGTGCCCGCCACCACCCCTTGGCTAATTTTTATATTTTTTGTAGAGATGGGGTTTTACCATGTTGGCCAGGCTGGTCTTAAATTCCTGACTTCAGGTGATCCGCCAACCTTGGCCTCACAAAGTGCTGGAATTATAGGCATGAGCCACCATACCCAGCCTGGTCTAGAACTCTTAAGCTCAAGTGATCCTCCTGCCTTGGCATCTCACAGTGCTGGGATTATAGGCATGAGCCACCATGCCCGGCCAAGGCAGAAATATTTAATAAGTAAAAACAAATAGTTAAAAATTGCAAATGTTGGCCGGGCGCGGTGGCTCGCGCCTGTAATCCCAGCACTTTGGGAGGCTGAGGCGGGTGGATCACGAGGTCAGGAGATTGAGACCATCCTGGCTAGCACGGTGAAACCCCATCTCTACTAAAAATACAAAAAATTAGCCGGGTGCGGTGGCGGGTGCCTGTAGTCCCAGCTACTCGGGAGGCTGAGGCAGGAGAATGGCGCGAACCCCGGGGGGCGGAGCCTGCAGTGAGCCAAGATTGTGCCACTGCACTCCAGCCTGGGTGAAAGAGCGAGACTCCGTCTCAAAAAAAAAAAAAAAAAAAAAAAAAGGAACTCTGTTGAAAGTAAGCAGGATCTAACTATGAAGAGGGGTATCATCCTCCCCACCCCCAATACACGGTGATAATTGATAAAGGCTAATATGCAAGCTCCAAGGAATCATATCAAACGGAATTAACCATTGGAAACAGTTAAAAAAAAAAAAAAAAAAAAAAAACGGCCGGGTGATGTGGCTCACGCCTATAATCCGAGCACTTTGAGAGGCCAAGGTAGGTGGATCACCTGAGGTCAGGAGTTTGAGACCAGGCTGGCCAACATGGTGAAACCCTGTCTCTACTAAAAATACAAAAATTAGCTGGGCATGGTGGTGGGTGCCTGTAATCCCAGCTACTCGGGAGGCTGAGGCGGACATTGTAGTGAGCCGAAATCACGCCATTGCACTCCAGCCTGGGCAACAAGAGTGAAACTTCATCTCAAACAAAACAAAACAAAACAAAACAAAAAAAGTGAAAGGCAGAGGGAAGGCTCAGATACAAACACAGCTATTAAAAAGTCATTCCTCCTTTTGGCCAGAACCACCATCTTTCAGTAATTCGCCAAAATGACGAACACAAAGGGAAAGAGGAGAGGCACCATATATATGTTCTCTAGGCCTTTTAGAAAACATGGAGTTGTTCCTTTGGCCACGTATATGCGAGTCTATAAGAAAGGTGATATTGCAGACATCAAGGGAACGGGTACTGTTCAAAAAGGAATGCCCCACAAGTGTTACCATGGCAAACTGGAAGAGTCTACAATGTGACCCAGCATGCTGTTGGTATTGCTGTAAACAAGTTAAGGGCAAGATTCTTGCCAAGAGAATTAATGTGCGTATTGAGCACATTAAACACTCTAAGAGCCGAGACAGCTTCCTGAAACGCGTGAAGGAAAATGATCAGAAAAAGAAGCCAAAGAGAAAGGTACGTGGGTTCAACTGAAGCACCAGCCTGCTCCACCCAGAGAAGCACACTTTGTGAGAACCAATGGGAAGGAGCCTGAGCAGCTGGAACCTATTCCCTATGAATTCATGGCATAATAGGTGTTAAAAAAAAAAAAGACCTTTGGACTGTAAAAAAAAAAGAAAAGTCATTCTATCACCAGAACATTTAGCAAATAAATTCCTCTTCTTACTACAATGGGCCTCACGCAATGAAGCAAATAAGATAACTTGAGTTAGAAGTCAATAACTCAATACAACCTGAAAAACAGAGCAAAACCTTTCTGCTTTTTTTTCTCCTTAATCCTTAATTCATTCTCTGAACAGCAAGCCCAACCTAGGCCTTGTGACACGATGATCTACTTGCTGGCTGGTTTAGGAAAGTCTAAATGCCGAGATCCAGAGCCCAAGTTTCAGAATATTGTTGTAGTTCCTCTTAAATCATTCCCTCATCTAGATGTCTTAACATGTTACATTCTTCGTGGATAGGAAGTATGGGCCACATCAAACATTTAATAAACTTACAGACTGCCCACTGTGTGCTAAGCATTGTACAGGGTATTGTGAAGAACTAAGGAAGACACTGGAAGACAACAGATATTAAGAAATAATAAACTAGGCCGGGCACCATGGCTCCCAAGTAGCTGGGATTACAGGCATGTGCCACCACACCTGGCTAATTTTTTGTAGTTTTAGTAGAGATGCGGTTTCTCCATGTTGGTCAGGCTGGTCTCGAACTCTTGACCTCAGGTGATTCGCCTGCCTTGGCCTCCCAAAGTGCTGGGATTACAGGCGTGAGCCACCGCACCCGGAAACAATATTCTTTCTACTAGAAGTTCTGGCCAGGTGCCATGGCTCACACCTGTAACCCCAGCACTTTGGGAGGCTGAGGTGAGAGGACTGCTTGAGTCCAGGAGTTTGAGACCAACTTGGGCAACATAGGGAGACCTTGTCTCTACAAAAAATAAAAAAAAAAAATTAGCTGGGTATGGTGGTGGACGCCTATAGTCCCAGCTACTTGGGAGGCTAAGGCAGGAGGATCGCTTGAGGAGGTCGAGAGGCTGCAGTGAGCTGTGATTATGCCACTGCCCTCCAGCTTGGGCAACAGAGCAAGACCTTCTCTAAAAAGGTGAGGCTGAGGTGTGCGGGGATTGCTCAAGATCAGGAGTTCAAGACCAGCCTAGTTAACAGTGCGTCCCAGTCTCTACTTAAAAAAAAGTTAAAGAAAAGAAAAAATTATTTTTAAAAAGTTCATTTGAGTTTCAGTTAGACTCACACCAGATTTAGGGAGGAAAAGGCTCAAAATTTATGTTGGTATTAAGTTGTGATATCCAAAACAATTCAGAAATTAAGCATTTCAGTTACAGATCTCTAGAAAAAAATAAACACATGTATACACCAAAGAGGAGATAGTAGATTTACACAGATATTCAAAGTCACACATAATAACATTTTATATCTTACACATTAGAATTGAAAGTCTAGTCTGTGTTTAGACTGAAGATGGTGAAAGTACCCCAAAGAAGAGTATTATACTGGGGATGGGACTCTCATCTGTCATTATCTGAGAGATGAACTAAATGAAGATAGTTGCAAAGAAAGCATTTAAGGAAATACATTTTGAAGCACTGCTATAGCAACAGTTTCTAACTAGCTTCTTTATGCAAGAGCTACTGTTTCTTCCTGAACACAAAAATACTGCAAGGCACAACTGGGAACCAAAGCCACTGTTCTGTATAAGTAGCAGACTTGAGTTCCTAGAAAGACTCCAAGAAAGGTCTTAAAGTCCCCAGTTGGACGGTGGAACAGGGTGCTGAAGAAGGAACTTTAACATTCAGATAAGAATCACCGAGCTAGGAATGAAGTGTACTTTGGGAGCACTCACCACCCTTGCATGTTTCTAAGCAGCATCCTAGTGGGGACCCCATGCCTAGCATCTCCTATGTGTCTGTGTGTTTGCCCCTATTTAAAAACCTGCCTGATGTATTGTCTTTCCAATTAAAAACTCAAATTTCCATCTCACTTTCCTTCATTTATGCCATTATTCCTCAGCTCAGTGCTCACTTCTTATAGGAAGTCAGCTCTGATCAACTGCACCTGCCTGGTTACTCCAATGGCATCCTCTCAGAGGTCCATCTGGATTTTTTTTGATAACTGTAACATTGCTGTAAAGTACTTGACTCTATTGCATAATTAGGCTCTCTGTGTTGTTCTTTTCTTTTCCTTTTGAACTAACAGGAGCTCCATCACTAGGCTTTCTGTGGATCAAAGTGCAGTTCCTGAAGTATAGGATGTCTCTCCCTATAAATCAGAAGCACATTAAATAGGTCTGTGATGTGACACCAGTGTTATAAGGAATATGTCTGAGTATTTTTTCATAGCTTTCTGAAATTATGGGGTTGCCTGTCACCAATTTCTCCCATTCCACTTAGCTTCCAATAGAGCAAGAGCTATGTTGTATACCATGTATCTTCCATGGGCTCCCCACAGCACCTACTTGTTGTAGGTACTCAAATGACAACATGAATGACTGCCTTGGGTCCCTCTGACTGGTATATTAGTTGTGAGCAGGGACAAGAACCAAGGTTCCATAATTACCCATGTGCTGAACAAGGATCATAAAATGTTGGAGCTAGGTCCTTACTTTTCAGAAGGAGATAAAGGGGAAGGAAAGAATTTTGCTTTAGATATCAGTGTTTGGCCAACAATACACACCTTTTTCTGATGTGCTTTGTTCTGGATTTTGCAGGTCCTCAAGGGCAGAAGAGTCACTTATGATGGGAGGGTAGCTGTGAGAAGGCTGGCTCCCATGCTGTTCTAACACAGCTTCTAGTTCAGCCATTTCCTGCTGGAGCTTTATCAGGTTATCTTGCATGGTATCCCTCTGCTGCAAAAACGATAAATGGCACCAAGAAAATGAAATACTTTGAGAAGCTTTCCATTAAATGAAAATATGTCATACAAATTAATTTTAGCACAGGAATTGAAATCACCTAGTATGGAACTATAAGTTCTGGCTGAACACCTTTTAATCTAACCACATTCATGCAATTAATGCCCATGAAATTATTTCCAAATGATGTTAGTGAGGGAAAAAATCCTCAAACTCCCTCAAATAGACTTGATTTATTGTGATGCCCTTTTCAAGTTGGTTATTTTCTTTTAAAGCTAGGGAGTGAAAAAATAATTAACGTATTTAAACACTATCGATATTTAAAATAAGCATGAATCTGTTAACATTTTATTTATACGGGCACATTTCAAAGACTTGGTGTTGTGAGATTCATCAGACACTTAGGTTAGTTCATATAAAAATGTGTGACTTTTAGACTGATGTAATGTTGAAAAAAGCCCTCTATCTATGGCATTTTATAAAAATACAACAAATATAAAAATACTATCAGTAATCCTGCCTAGATTACTGGCTTGTGAGGACTCTTCCTTTTCTGGGGTTTTTTGAACCTTTAGTTTCTTTTTTTCTTTCTTTTTTTTTTTTAAGTCTCCCTCTGTCACCCAGGCTGGCACCAACTTGGCTCACTGCAACGCACTCTTCCTCCCAGGTTCAAGCGATTCTCCCACCTCAGCCTCTCAAGTAGCTGGCATTACAGGTGCTTGCCAGGATACCCAGCTAATTTTGGTAATTTTAGTAGAGACAGGGTTTTACCATGTTGGCCAGGCTGGTCTTGAACTCCTGACCTCAAGTGATGAGCCCGCCTCGGCCTCCCAAAGTGCTGGGATTACAGACATGAGCCATTGTGCCTGACCTGAACCTTTAGTTTCTAACAGAAAAAACAAAAAGCTAATTCATGAATCTATCTGTTTGCTCAGTTAATTAGACAACTATTTACTATCTATTAAGCACCAGGTGCTGTCCTAGTACTGAGGATATAGCCCTCATGGTGCTGCCATTCTAGGCAGGGACATCTCATCTAGAATGTGTCCACCTAGAGATCATTAGCAAGGACCTGTGAGAAGGAAGGATCCAACAGAAAGAGCCCTGAGAAAGCCTGTAAGGATAGTTACTGTTTTTAAAATAATGGGTTCTTCTTGCTTATGGGCTCCTGTTGTTTATTGGTCCATTTCAAAGAAGAATGTGCTAAGCCCAAGTATTTGATAAATAAAGAATTTAGGTATGTAAAGGGTTTTCCAAAATATCCTTTTTAAGAATTTATTTTATTTTACTTTATTTATTTTTTTGAGACCGTCTTGCTCTGTTGCCCCAGGCTGGAGTGCAGTGGTGCGATCTTGGCTCACTGCAACCTCTGCCTACCTGGTTCAACCAATTCTCCCTGCCTCAGCCTCCCAAGTAGCTGGGATTACAGGCACCTGTTACCATGCCCGACTAATTTTTTTTTTTTTTTTTTTTTGAGACGGAGTCTTACTTTGTTGCCCAGGCTGGAGTGCAGTGGCACAATCTCGGTTCACTGCAAGCTCCACCTCCCAGGTTCAAGCTGTTCTTCTGCTTCAGCCTCCTGAGTAGCTGGGATTACAGGCGCCCGCCACCATGCCCAGCTAATTTTTTGTATTTTTAGTAGAAACGGTGTTTCGGCCGGGCGCGGTGGCTCAAGCCTGTAATCCCAGCACTTTGGGAGGCCGAGGCGGGCGGATCACAAGGTCAGGAGATCGAGACCATCCTGGCTAACATGGTGAAACCCTGTCTCTACTAAAAATACAAAAAATTAGCCGGGCGTGTTGGCGGGCGCCTGTAGTCCCAGCTCCTCGGGAGGCTGAGGCAGGAGAATGGCCTGAACCCGGGAGGCGGAGCTTGCAGTGAGCCGAGATCGCGCCACTGCACTCCAGCCTGGGTGACACAGCAAGACTCCGTCTCAAAAAAAAAAAAAAAAGGGCCGGGCGCAGTGGCTCATGCCTGTAATCCCAGCACTTTGGGAGGCCGAGGCGGGCGGATCACAAGGTCAGGAGATCGAGACCATCCTGGCTAACACGGTAAAACCCCGTCTCTACTAAAAATACAAAAAATTAGCCTGGCGAGGTGGCAGGCGCCTGTAGTCCCAGCTACAAGGGAGGCTGAGGCAGGAGAATGGCGTGAACCCCGGGGGGCGGAGCCTGCAGTGAGCCGAGATCGCGCCACTGCACTCCAGCCTGGGTGAAAGAGCGAGACTCCGTCTCAAACAAAAAAAAAAAAAAAAAAAAAAAAAAAGAAACGGTGTTTCACTGTGTTAGCCAGGATGGTCTGGATCTCCTGACCACATGATCCTCCTGCCTTGGCCTCCCAAAGTGCTGGGATTACAGGTGTGAGCCACCGCGCCTGGCCTAATTTTTGTATTTTTAGTAGAGACAGGGTTTCGCCATGTTGTCCAGGCTGGTCTTGAACTCCTGACCTCAGGTGATCTGTCTACCTCGGCCTCCCAAAGTGTGGGGATTACAGGTGTGAGCCACTGTGCCTGGCTTCAAAATATACATGTTTAAAAATCACTTTTAGAAGGAACATCAATGGTTGCCAAAAAGTCCAGTGGGGGAGTGGGGCAGGAACACATTGTTTCACTCTCCATTTCTTCTTCTGATCCTTAAAAATGACTTTGCCCTTTACTAAAAACAAGCCATCTTCTTTCTCCTGCTACACTGAGTTCACAATTTTCAGGAGGTTTTTATGACCAGAAAATGTATTCCTAGCTTCACAAAGGTTTCCACTGCTACTCTAACACTGCTTTGCTGCCAAGGTCTGCAGCAACGCCATTGCCACCACGTGGTACTCATGAGTAGTTACATCACTGATCAAACCCTAGCCAAAGTCTTGCCTCAGTTAACCTGGAATGAAAGCACATAGATATCTGACCAAAGTGCTTCACAGGCTATATTAGTCACTACTGTCACAACCATCACATCTAACCTCTACATGGCCATTACATAAATCAGAACAAGTAGTGGGGTAATTATTAATAGATAACTTTCCTTTGGGTTTCCCAAAGGAATTATTTTTTATAACTTAGACAAATTCCCCAGCAGGCAAGTGGCCAAATACATTAAGGAGAATAAAACCAACAGGTTTCTAAGACTTCTTGATTCTAATTCTGAAGTGCTCCTTCAATTAGCTCTAGTCTTCGTCTTCTACTATGCTGCTCTGATCTCTACTTTTAATACAGCTACATTACTGTAGAAGTTCCCTAAAAGCCCTGTTTATCATGTCTTTTTCTTCCATAAAGACCCTTAGTGCTCCATCTTGGCCATCACAGTGAAACCCTGGCTGAGGCAGGAGAATCACTTGAACCCGGGTGGCAGAGGTTGCAGTGAGCCGAGATCGTGCCACGGCACTCCAGCCTGGGCAATAGAGCAAGACTCTGTCTCAAAAAAAAAAAACAAACCTTACTGGTATACCACTGCTGAGTTATACTTTTTGAACACTATATAATTGTTAGTCATTACTGCCATTAGGATAAAGTCCAAATTCCTAAACATAGCATTCAAAAGGCCCTTTACACCCTGGTATTATCTCTCATTTCTCCCAACACCCCTCACACAAGTTGTTTTCCTATAACACATGACAACTTTATGTTTCCTGGGAATTCCATGACTCTGTACCTTTACCTTACGTTCTGCCACTCCTCTTTTTCCACTTGGAAAAATTCTTATCTTTCAAGGCCTAGTTTGAATGTCTCCTTAAGTCCCCACCAGGAGGAGTTGTGAAATATGAGAAGTAAGGGCAAGTGGGCAGAATGTGGCTAATTCTAATAAGACTCCTGAAATGTGCAGCACAGCAGCCGGAACTGGTCTGGAGGGAAGCAGAGTGTATATTTGACCCTTGTTTGTTCACATTCATTACATATAAATGTATATATAAAACCTTCCCATAAAACATGTGTATTTAATGAGTTAAAACTATTTCTAATGTTCCTACTACTACATAATAAGCCTAATCCAAATACAAGCTGAAGTCTTAGCACAAATAGTGGCTTTATCATGCTAGTTTTGTTGACATGTTGTGAATATTTTCAAATATACAGAAAACTTGAAGCAACTTTGCAATGAATGTTTATATATCTACTACTTAGAATCTATAATTAACATTTCCTATATTTACTTTATCTCACACACACACACACACACAGAAATCCCCACCAATAATCCATCTCCTATCGGGAACAGATGATCTCTCACTACTTGATTTACATTGCTAATGCATTAGTATACCCAAATGGAACACATGACCTTGATAGAAGGAATCTTCCCTTAATCACTTTTGTCTCCCTAATGCCTAGCAGACAGTAAGCACTCAGCAAGTGTTTATTAATGAGAAGATAAATTAATAAATAAGTATAGTTAATCAGTCTTCTGTAAAAACAAAAACCCAGATATCAATGATACCAAATTAGGAATTCTCTATCATCTATATACTTTTTCTCGGTTCAGTACAAAAAGGGAAAAAAAATCCCACTTCAATAGTTTTTCCTGCCTGTGCTACTTTAGACATAAGATAGCCTGAAATCTGACTTCAACTGTTTTGGGTAGATGCTTAGTAAAAACACGTTGCAAAATGAATCCTGAACAAATAGACACATCTCTGGGAATAAGATTAGAAATACAGAAAAACAAGGACATTGTATATTGAATGTCAAATATAATATAGTATGGCTAAGGCAGATGTAATCAGAAATTGCAACCTTAAACTTTAAAACACAATGGACAGAATTAGATGATGGGTATATTGACAGAGTCCCAAACCCACATCCAAAAAGGATCATAGGAATTGCAAACAGAGAAAAGGCCTCCTAAATCTTTTCATCAATTTAGTTGCCATGGCAATCCTGAAGAAGTGGAGAATACTGGTGACAGCTCAGATACAAAGTGGGGAGTCATCTCAAAGGTTTCTTGACTACTCCAAGGGGCTTCAGGTCTAGAGGGATTTGCTCTGTACAGAGAATGGGCAGTAGAAGATAAGCCCTCTCTAATTGTAGTTCTCATAGCAATGCAAGATTTAGATTTTAAAACTGGATATTACTCAGTGTTGGCAAGGTACGGGAAAATAGGAACTATCATATACCACAGGGGCTGGAAGAGCACAAACTGGTTTAATCTTTCTAAAAAACAATTTAGTAACATGTATCAAACACCATAATCCTAGTCCCAGTAATGTAGACTAAGGAAATAATCAGGGATGTAGGCAAATATTTAGCTACCAGGATGCCACTATAGTGATGTACGTAATAGCAAACTGTGCCTCTTACCCTGAAACCTCCAACATTCAGCAATAGGTCAAATAAATCATGATACACTGGAAAGGTAGAATCCCATATAGTAATTAAAAATGAAGTCGCTTAAGAATTTTAATAACCCAGGCTGAGTGCGGTGGCTCACGCCTGTAATCCCAGCACTTTGGGAGGCCGAGGCGGGTGGATCACTTGAGGTCAGGAGTTTGAGACCAGCCTGACCAACATGGAGAAACCCTGTCTCTACTAAAAATACAAAATTAGCTGGGAGTGGTGGCACATGCCTGTAATCCCAGCTACTCAGGGGGCTGAGGCAGGAGAATCGCTTGAACACAGGAGTCAGGAGGCAGAGGATGCGGTGAGCCGAGGTCGCACCATTGCACTCCAGCCTGGGCAACAAGAGTGAAACTCCATCTCAGAAAAAAAAAAAAAAAAAGAAAAAAGAATTTTAATGATCCAGTAAAAGCTAGATTACAATGTACAGAATTATCTGGATTTCTTGTTTTTGAGACAGGGTCTCACCATATCACCCACGCTGGAGTGCCGTGGCACCATCATGGCTCACCACGGCCTCAACTTGCTGGGATCAAGCAATCCTACCCCAGCCTCTCAAGTAGCTGAGACTACAGGTGTGCACCACTAAGGCTCACTAATTTTTTTTTTTTCAGACAGGGGTTGCCCAGAACGGAGTACAGTAGCGTGATCACAACTCACTGCAGCCTTGACCTCCGGGGCTCAGGCAATCTTCCTGCCTCGGCCTCCCAAAGTGCTGGGATTACAGGTGTAAGCCACTGTGCCTGGCTTCCTGGATATATTTTAAAGATAAAGTATATACAAGCCCCCCTGTGCACATACAGGAATACTAAAAGAATATACACCAATAAATTGGTAACCATTTCTGGATAACACAAATTGCAATTAACTTACCATTTTAATCATTTTAAGTGTACAGCTCAGTGGCATTAAGCATTTTCACACTGTTGTGTTACCATTGCCACTATCTATCTCCAGAACTTTTTCATCATCCCAAACTGAAATCTGTACTCATCAAACAGTAACTCCCCATTTCCCCCTCCCCAAGTCCCTAGTAACCACTATTCTACCTTCTGTCCTATGAATTTATCTCTTTTTTTTTTTTTACTGCTCCTTGTGGTGCAAGGCTTATCTATAGGCAATGTACCCAGAGTAACCAAATGTAACTATTCTAGGTATCTTATATAAGTGGAAGCATATAACATGTGTCCTTTGGTGTCCAGTTTATTTCAGTTAACACAATGTCTTCAAGGTTCATCCATGGATGATTTTTGTTTATCTGTATTTCCTAAGTTTTCTATGATGCACATATATAACTTTATAAGAATATCAGGCTTTTCTCAACTTCATCTAATCTGACTTCAGAAAGTTCACAAAAAAACATCATTCACTTACTAGCAGCTAAAAGGGTATTTAAGACTTAGGTGGGAAAAAGAAGCCACAGCAGGATGATTCGAGGGGGTCTGAACAGCTTCATTTTAAGAACGTGCCTACGGCAGGTCAGAGAACATAAGCAAACTGTCTAAGATCATATAGCCCAGTACAGAACTCTCACCAATATTATTGCCAGCAATTGCTGTGTGTGTATTCTGCATAGAACCCTGTGCTAGGAATACAAAGAACCAACCTAATTATTAGAATTTGTCAATTTAGTGGGAGATAAATAAATGAAAAAAATAAACTTAGATGAGCCTGAATTTTTGCATGAGAACTTGGAAAATTTTGGTGCCACTTCTACAAATAAAAATTAGGAGGCCAGGCCTGGTGGCTCACGCCTGTAATCTCAGCACTTTGGGAGGCTGAGACGGGTGGATTATTTGAGTTCAGGAGTTCAAGACGAGCCTGGCCATGGTGAAACCCTCTCTCTACTAAAAAAATACAAAAAAATGAGCTGGGCATGGTGGCAGTCACCTGCAATCCCATTTACTTAGAAGGCTGAAGCACGAAAATCACTTGAACCTGAACCTGGGAGGCGAAGGTTGCAGTGAGCCAAGATTGTGCCACTGCACTCCAGCCTGGGTGACAGAGCAAAACTCTATCTCAAAAAAAAAAAAAATTAGGAGACAGTGCCTGGTTCTATGATGAAGATGATGTTAATTTTTAGATGTTGTGATACAGAATGTTTTTTCTAGACTATTCTGCCTTTAGTACATAAGCATTTCACATTACCAAATGGTCATATATATGGTAACGCTTTTATTTACTTCATAGGTGACCAAATTATTGACCTTGACCATTAGGTCCAGAAAGTAAGATTGTGTACTTTCTTTTTTTTTTTTTTGAGATGGAGTTTCACTCTTGTTGCCCAGGCTGGAGAGCAGCAGCATGATCTCAGCTGACTGCAACCTCCGCTTCCTGGGTTCAAGTGATTCTCTTGCTTTAGCCTCCCATCTTTCTTTTTTAAAGAAAAAAGATGATTAATGAGCAATTAAAAAAAATAGGCCAGGCGTGGTTGCACACGCCTGTAATCCCAGCATTTTGGGAGGCTGAGGTGGGGTCACTTGACCCAGGAGTTTGAGACCAGCCTGGGCAACATAGTGAGATGTTGTCTCTAGTAAAAACTTAAAAATTAGCTGGAAGTGTTGGTGGGCGCATGTGGTCCCAGCTACTCGGGAAGCTGAGGTAGGAGGATCACTTGAGCCCAGGAAGTCAAAACTACAGTGAACCATGATTGCACTACTCCATTCCAGCCTGGGTGACAGAGTAAGAGACCCTGTGTCAGAGAAACCAAAAAGAAAAAAATAACTAGATTTTAAAAGAAAAAAAAAAAAGAAGAGAAAGAAGTATCCACAAAACAGTGAAAGGCTAGATGGTCTCTATTAGGAAGAGAACCCTATAGTCTCCAACTTGGTACCAAGAATAAACACCAAAATTGCAATTGCTTGCAATAATATTGGTCAGAGTTCTGTACCTGGCTGTGTGGCCTTAGGCAGTTTGCTTACCTTCTCTGACCTGCAGTAGGCATATTCTTAAAATGGAGCTATGCAGAGCCCCTTGAATCATCCTGCTGTGGCTCCTTTTTCTCACCTCTTTTGATACAGTAAGTGCTGTCATGTTTTTGCTATAGGGGAAATGATGTGTTTTTGTTTGTTTTTGAGATGGAGTCTCACTTTGTCACCCAGGCTGGAGTGCAGTGGTACAATCCTGGCTCAGTGCAACCTCCGCCTCCCAGGTTCAGGCGATTCTCCTGTCTCAGCCTCCAGAGTAGCTGGGATTACAAGGCATTGGCCACCATGCCCAGCTAATTTTTGTATTTTTAGTAGATGTGGGGTTTCACCATGTTGGCCAGGCTGGTCTCAAACTTCTGACCTGAGGTGATCCACCCACCTTGGCCTCCCAAAGTGCTGGGATTAGCAAATGGGTTTCGAAGGTTTAGCTTATTCATTAAAATCAGTATTTAGTATGCTACAATGAGCTAGGCAGTGTGTGTATGTGTGTGTGTGTGTGAAATAAAAGATAGTATGAGTTCCATCAAGGTGCTTACAGTCTAATTTAAGAAGACAATGAATCACAAACTATTGTGCCATTAATTCAAAGAGATGATGTCAGCAAACCCAAGAATGTGGGATACATACTACTGAATGCAAAGGACACCACACACACGCGGGCGCACACACACACACACACACACACACACACTTTTTACCTGAGTGGTTAAAATGTCACTCTGAGAGGATAGCCCTGAGCAGTCTTCAGAGACGCTTGTTTCACTTGCATACCCAGATGCTGCTTCACCTAAAATAACAACAAAAACAGGTTCAGATGTACAAGCAGACTATAAACACTGCAACTTGCTGTGTCTTTTTCTTATTGGCAGGACTGGATTTACTTTCATGTCACACAAAATGATGAAATTCCTTGCTTTGGGACACTGGGATTTCCTTTTATAAAATGAAACCAGAAGTAAGTCCACAAGTAATTAGGATGTTAAAGCTCATTCAGTCAAAGATGACGTCCTAGCTATGTGAAGGACTTTTTTCTATGAAAAGCACCTTAGGAGGAACATGTTTCAAGTTTAAGAAGCAGTTCCTTTAACTATACTTGGAAATTTGTAAAATGTGCTCCCCAAAAGTATAAACATTTAGCTCATTTCTATAAATAGACTGGGGCAAACACAAAAACCTGGTTCCAATACCTAAGTTTGAATCCACGCTTTGCTCTTCTTGATTATTTTCTTCCAAGCCTGGTCCTCTTTCTTCATCACCTGAAACCAATTCCTTGTCACTCAGACCAACTCCCTGGCTTTCAGAATGATGCCTCATTTGTTTGGAAGAACCAATCAAGAAAGGATCCTGGGTGTTTGTATTTGCAGTCAAGTCTTCCAGTTCACTGCACTGTGAAGAAAACAAGCTACCAGAACATTTTGTTTCCTCACTAAGGTGATGTTCCTGGGATGCCTTTGCCAATATTACCTGGTTACTGCAGTCATTTAAGCTATTCTTCAGTGATAATAAATTCTCCTCTGTGTTCTTAGACAGACACTCGGTAGCAACGGTGCTATGCCTGGTAGACTGAGAAGGTATATTGCTTACTTTACCAAATAACAAGTGTTGGAAGCAGGGAAGCTCTTCATCCTCACTAGATAAGTTCTCTTCTGAGGACTCTAATTTCTTGGCCCCTCTTCGGTAACCCTGAGCCAAATGTGTATGGGTGAAAGGGCTAGGACTTCTGCTAAGCTCTCCTCTCTGGACGCTTTTGCTAAAAACAGCAGAACTTTCCTTAATGTCATTTTCAGCAAAACTAGTATCTTCCTTTATTTCACCATCATCTAGCAGGTCATCAGGTGTCTCAGAACAAACCTGAGATGCATGACTACTTCCCATAGGCTGTTCTAGGTTATCTGAAATCACACATGGAGAGAAGTCTGTATTAACAGTCTGAACTACTTCTTCATATTCTTGTCTTTTTATTTCAGGATGCTTACAATTACTTCTAGGAAGACTTTGTTTATAGACCTCAGGTTGCAAAACCCCTAATCTAAGCATAGCATTCAATTTTGGCCCTCTGTTTCTACCTAGTTCTGCTTGAATGTTTTCATCACTGGAACCTACTTCATTAATACTGGAGCCCACTTCATTAGTACTGGAACCTACTTCATTAATATTGCTTGAGCTGGCTTCTTTAAAAGCACTTTCTCTAATGTTATTACGGCTAATTGTGCTCACTGTACTTGGAATGTTCTCGTTTCCCATTTCTCTTTCAGGTGACATTGAATGTTCCTCAGAGTTTTCCTCTAGCAGGTTTTTCTTACATTTAGTTTTAACAATTGACTTGATGGGAAAAAGTGGTGGTATATGATATGGGTTTTGTAAAAGTCCATGTTTATTTGGAGTAATGAGTCCAGTTTTGTTGCCTCTGAACTGAGATGATAGACAAAACCTAGAGCCTCCTTTGATACTACATTTGGCATAATCAACTGGCTTATCTTTCTGACAAACCACAGGAAAGCCTGCAGAGATATTAACTGTCTGTACAGGCTTGATATTAGACTTATTCTTTCCTTGATTTTCTTCCTTTTGTTCACATTCAAAAGTGACTTTTGGACTTCGTTTCTTTAAGGACCTAGACTGGGCAGAGAATGTTGCACATTCCTCTTCTGGATTTCCTGGATTTGAAAACAGAGCAAATGACTGGCGCTTTGAAACCTTGAATGTATTCTGCAAATACTGAGTATCAAGTTCACTTTCTTCCATTTCTATGCTTGTTTCCTGACTGTGGTTAACTTCATGTCCCAATGGGTACTTAAAGCCTTCTGTGTCATTTCTAGTATCTTTGGAACAACCATGAATTAGTTCCTTGGGGTTTTCAAATGCTGCACACTGACTCACACATTTATTTGGTTCTGTTTTTGCCTTCCCTAGAGTGCTAACTTCCAGTAACGAGATACTTTCCTGAGTGCCATAATCAGTACCAGGTACCAATGAAATACTGCTACTCTCTACAGATCTTTCAGTTTGCAAAACCCTTTCTCCACTTAACATGAGATCTTTGGGGTCTTTGGCATTATTAGACACTTTAACTGTTTCTAGTTTCTCTTCTTTTTCTTCTCTTGGAAGGCTAGGATTGACAAATTCTTTAAGTTCACTGGTATTTGAACAGTTAGTAAAAGAACCAGGTGCATTTGTTAACTTCAGCTCTGGGAAAGTATCGCTGTCATGTCTTTTACTTGTCTGTTCATTTGGCTTGTTACTCTTCTTAGCTCCAGTTGCAGGTTCTTTATCTTCCATGAGTTGTAGGTTTCTGCTGTGCCTGACTGGCATTTGGTTGTACTTTTTTTTCTTTTTCTCTTCACTGCTAGAACAACTATCAATTTGTAATTCAGTACAATTAGGTGGACTTAGATTTCTACTGACTACTAGTTCAAGCGCATGAATATGCCTGGTAGAAGACTTCCTCCTCAGCCTATTCTTTTTAGGTGCTTTTGAATTGTGGATATTTAATTCGAGTTCCATATTGCTTATACTGCTGCTTATAGGTTCAGCTTTCGCTTTGAAAGCAGATTCTTTTTCGAGTGATTCTATTGGGTTAGGATTTTTCTCATTCTGAATAGAATCACGTATTGTTTTATTCTCATGACCACTATTAGTAATATTCATCACTTGAACATTCTGCTCCATTTGGTTAGTTCCCTGATTTATCATTTCAGGAGTCTTTTGAACTGCCAAATCTGCTTTCTTGATAAAATCCTCAGGATGAAGGCCTGATGTAGCTCTCCTTTTATGCTTTAATTTATTTGTGAGGGGACGCTCTTGTATTATCTGTGGCTCAGTAACAAATGCTCCTATAATTAGATTTTCAGTTACATGGCTTAAGTTGGGGAGGCTTGCCTTCCTCCGATAGGTTTTCCCAAATATTTTGTCTTCAATATTACTCTCTACTGATTTGGAGTGAACTCTTTCACTTTTACATATTAAAGACTCATGAGGATCACTGGCCAGTAAGTCTATTTTCTCTGAAGAACCAGAATATTCATCTACCTCATTTAGAACGTCCAATACATCAGCTACTTTGGCATTTGATTCAGACCCCCCATCATGTGAGTCATCAGAACTTAACAGTTCATCACTTCTGGAAAACCACTCATTAACTTTCTGAATGCTGCTATTTAGTGTTATCCAAGGAACATCTTCAGTATCTGTAGGATTCTCTGAGCATGGCAGTTTCTGCTTATTCCATTCTTTTCTCTCACACAGGGGATCAGCATTCAGATCTACCTTTTTCTCTGTGCTGGGAGTCTGCCTATCATTACATGTTTCCTTACTTCCAGCCCATCTGTTATGTTGGCTCCTTGCTAAGCCAGGCTGTTTGCTTTTATTACAGAATTCAGCCTTTTCTACATTCATTCTGTCTTTAGTGAGTAATAAACTGCTGTTCTCATGCTGTAATGAGCTGGCATGAGTATTTGTGCCACATGGCTCCACATGCAAGTTTGAAACAGAACTACCCTGATACTTTTCTGGATGCCTCTCAGTTGCACGCTTCTCAGTGGTGTTCAAATCGTTATTACTGGGTTGTTGATGTTCAGTATTTGTTACATCCGTCTCAGAAAATTCACAAGCAGCTGAAAATATACAAAAATAACAAGGTACTCAAAAACTGAATTGTCATTAAAAAAATACATACTTCATATACCTTGGAGGTGGAAATCAACCAACTGGCTATATTTAGAGAAACTAACCTCATAAACTACCAAGTATACTGAAGATGTAGCTCATACTCTTTCATTTAATTCCTATTTACCTAGATTATTTCCACTTAGGATCCATTAAATTTTTAATTTCAGAATTTTCCCTATGCAGAAACCATACCTCCTATTTCTCTAACGTCTAAGAGTGAATTAAAAGCAGATTGGCCATCAGAAAACCGGTTCTGATATACTCTAAAGATTACTGGCCATTAAGTCTACTTAATACTCTGTTCTATCTACAGACTTACCACTCCCTATATTAAAAAACCAGCAGGCAAAAGATAAAACACAAATACACCAATTAAAAGTAAAGGGCAGGCCAGGTACAGTGGCTCAAGCCTGTAACTGCAGCACTTTGGGAGGCTGAAGTAGGCAGACTGCTTGAGTCCAGGAGTTTGAGACCAGCCTCGGTAACATGGTGAAACCCCATCTCTATAAAACCACAAAAAATTAACCGGGTGTGGCTACTCAGGAGGCTGAAGTGGGAGGATAGCTTGAGCCTTGGAGGTGGAGGTTGCAGTGAGCCAAGATTGCATCACTGCACTCCAGCCTGGGCAACAGAGTGAGACCCCATCTCAAAAACAAAAAACAAAAAACGAAAGGGCAACAATCAGTTACAGAAGGTCTTATTATAGCTACATTAGTCTAGTACCATTTAAATCTATCAGACCACACCATGACATTTGACAAAGAATGATACTCTAACTCTGCCAAGAGATTTTGTGGATTGTAAAGGTCCCAAATGGTCTTCAGAATAATCTAATTACAGTACTGTATCTACCCACTCTGTCTTCAGTGCCTGTTAAGTTGGCAAACTTTGCCATTACCCTTTTTTGCAGAATCCAAACTGATTTCATCCCTGGTTCCTTGAGGGGTGATTTGTAACAATTCTTGATCTCCCACACTATAAAGAAAAGACAGAGTCCTAATGAGAAACACTAGTTATATGTATGCAGAACTGTCAAATGACCAAGATCAAATATTTTAGCTCTTTCAGTTACAGAAAGCTGACCAATCTTACTTAGTGAAAGCTGCTCTCTCCTTTAGAAACTTCTAGTTGAAATGAAATGGTTGCTGGGCATGGTGGCTCACGCCTGTAATTCCAGCACTTTGGGAGGCCGAGGCGCATGGACCACTTGAGGTCATGAGTTCAAGACCAGCCTGGCCAACATGGTGAAACCCCGTCTCTACTAAAAATACAAAAATTAGCCGGGCGTGGTGGCGCACGCCTGTAGTCCCAGCTACTAGAGAGGCTGAGGCAGGAGTATGGCTTGAACCCCCGGGAGGCAGAGGTTGCAGAGAGGTGAGATCACACCTCTGTACTCCAGCCTGGGCAACAGAGCAAGACTCTGTCTCAAAAAAAAAAAAAAAAAAAAAAGAAAGAAATGGAATGGTCAAATAACCGGGCGTGGTGGTGTATACCTGTAGTCCCAGCTACTCATGAGGTTGAGACAGAAGAATTGCTTGAACCTGGGAGGCGTTCCCAGGTTGCAGTGAGCCGAGATCTCACTACTGCACTCCAGCCTGGGGGCAACAGAGTGAGCCTCCGCATCTCAAAGAAAAAAAAAAAGAAAAGAAAAAAAAAGAAATGGAATGGTCAAAGACTGAGGACACACAGCCACAAAAATCAGAGCAGGAACATTGCTTTATGGACATGCAAATGAAAACCAACATTTAAATGACAGCCAAAAGATAGTTTTTAAAAACATTTAAAAGTATATCTTAATGAGAAGGCAGGAGCAAGGATATCTAAACAAAGGAAACCCTAGGATTGCAGATAACCCAACAGAATACAAACCACCACTTTGCTACACTACTTTCTGTGCTGCTTTTCAGTCTAAAAATCACTTCCTTCCAATTGTGAAACGAGGGAAGTAATTTACAAACAAAAACTGACAATATCGCCATCATAGTTCAGACTAGATCTTAGGGTCGACCGGGCATGGTAGCTCATGCCTGTAATCCCAGCACTTTGGGAGGCCGAGGTGGGTGGATCACTTGAGCTCAGGAGTTTGAAACCAGGCTGGCCAACATGGCAAAACCCTGTCTCTACTAAAAATACAAAAATTAGCTGGGTGTGGTGGCGTGTGCCTGCAATCCAGCTACTTGGGAGGCTGAGGCAGGAGAATCACTTGAACCAGGGAGTTGGAGATTGCAGTGAGCTGAGATGGCGCCACTACACTCCATCCTGGCAACAGGGCAAGACCCCGTCTCCAAAAAAAAAAAAAAAAACAAAACTTGGGTCAAGCAATAATTCCTAAGGAAGGTAGGTAACATAGTTGGGGCTGCTTGTAGATTATTATATAACATACAGACAAAGCTTGAGAGATATGTGGAAATAAGGAACAGAGGAAAGAAAGAGTTGAAAATGAAGTCCTCGAACATTTTCATCAGTCACAATTACTGCTGTGTCAATATTACTGTATATGAGGAACTTACAGAACAATCTGCTAGAAGCAAGCATGTGCAGAGTTCTACTGTTATCCTAAATTCCTTTGGACAGTGCTAATAACTAAATCGAACAAACAAAAAGGGTATTTCCTCCACTATAAAATGAGAGAACTAAACTAGATGATCTCTAAGGTTTCTTCCAATACCATGATTCTAGTCTGCAGAAACACCAGCCTACTTGAGGGAGGAAGGTGGGAAGAGGGAGAAATTCAGAAAGAAAGGAAACAAAAAACTGTGGGGTATGCTTAGTACCCAGATGATGAAAAAAATCTGTACACCAAATCCCAAGTCGTGTGTTTACCTATATAACAAACTGCACGTACATCCCTGAACCTAAAATAAGTTAAAATATTTTTAAAAAGAGACAAACATCAATCCTTAATATTAACTAAATAGGAAAATACCAGCTTCATAGACAAAGGTTCTCTTTGACTCACCTGCAATAAGTTGCCTTATTAACCGTATCTTCAGAAGAATCAGATCCTAAAAAATTTCCCCCAAAAAAATAAATCAGTAAAAGTTTTCTTAATTAAAAGGGTTAAACAAAAAATGTACTTGTTGAAAAACAGATATTCAACTAGAAATATTTACTGAGCATCTACTGTGGCAGGTACAATGCTAGTTAAGCTAGTATGTAATACAGAGAAGTGGTTAAAAGCACGGGCTTGGCCAGGCACAGTGGCTCTCATCTGTAATCCCAGCACTTGAGGAGGCCGAGATGGGTGGATTATTTGAGGTTAGAAGTTTGAGACCAGCCTGGCCAACAAAGTGAGACTCCGTTTCTACTGAAAACAAAAACAAAAACAAAAAAAAAGCACAGGCTCTGACATCTAACTTCCTAGGTTTGAACCATGGCTCAGCCACTTACTAGGTTTAATACGCTGGAAAAACTTCATAACCTCTCTGTGCCTTAATTTTCTCATCTGTAAAATAAGTATAATAGGAACAATCTCAGAGGTCTGTCAAGCATCTAATGAGTTATACAAGAAAAGCACAATAGTGCCTGGAATATAGTTAAGTGCTCCTAAATATCAACTACTGTAACTATTTTTACAATGCCTGTTGTCTAGGAATTTATGATCGTAAGGGGGGAAAACAGTAAGTGTTATGATAAATAGATGGTGGTGCCTGGGAACTCAAAAGATGGCTACCCTTTTTAATTATAAATATATTCTAAAAAGAATCCAATTTGAGAGCCCAGTTTGAATTCTGAGCTCAGCACCTCTTTTTTTTTTTTTTTGGAGATGAGGTCTTGCTCTGTCACCCAGGTTGGAGTGCAGTGGCATGATCATAGCTCACTACAGCCTCAAACCCCTGGGTTCAATCTATCCACTCACCTCTGCCTCCTGAGTAGCTAGGACTACAGATGCACACCACCACACCAAGCTAGTTTTTAAAAAAATTTTTTTGTACAGATGAGGTCTTGCTATGTTGCCCAGGCTGGTCTCAAACTCCTGGCTTCAAGCAATCCTCTGCCACTGCTGAGATTACAGATGTGCACTACTATGCTGGCCTCAACTCTTCTTTTTATAAGCTTAAAAAAATTTATTATTTTTAAAAATTATTATTTTTTTGAGATGGAGTCTCTCTCTATTGCCCAGGCTGGAGTGCAGTGGTGTAGTGTTGGCTCATTGTAACCTCCGCCTCCCTGGTTCAAGCTATTCTCCTGCCTCAGCCTCCCAAGTACTGGGATTACAAGCATGTGCCACCACACCCAGCTAATTTTTTTTTTTTTGTATTTTTAGTAAAGAGGGGTTTCTTCAGGTTATTCAGGCTGGTCTCGAACTCTGATCTCAGGTGATCTACCTGCCTCAGCCTCCCAAAGTGTTGGGATTACAGGCATGAGCCACCGTACCTGGCCAAAAATTTATTATTATTTTAAAAATAGAGACAGGGTTTCCCTATGTTGGCCAGGCTGGTCTTAAACTCATGGACTCAACCAATCCTTCTGCCTCGGCCTTCCAAAGTGTTAGGAGTACAGGCATGAGCCATCCTGCCCAGCCAAGATTCAGCTCTTTTTTTTTTTTGAGACAGAGTTTCACTCTTGTTGCCTAGGCTGGAGTGTAATGGTGCGATCTCGGCTCACCGCAACCTCCGCCTCCTGGGTTCAAGCGATTCTCCTGCCTCAGCCTCCTGAGTAGCTGGGATTACAGGCATGAGCCACCACCCCAGCTAATTTTTTTTTTTTTTTAGTTGAGATGGGGTTTCTCCATGCTGGTCAGGCTGGTCTTGAACTCCCGACCTCAGGTGATCCGCCCACCTCTGCCTCCCAAAGTGCTGGGATTACAGGCATGAGCCACTGCGCCTGGCGATTCAGCTCTTCTTAAAGACTTCCTCATCTAGTACAATTTATCTTGGAATTAAATACTGTAGCAATCCATCATGTTTTTTCTTATTGCTACTCTCCATCTTTCCAAAACATATTTACACATATTTAAAACCAGATATTCTTTCTTTTGCTCTTTTTTTTTAGATGGAGTTTCGCTCTTTTTGCCCAGGCTGGAGTGCAATGGTGCAATCTCGGCTCACTGCAACCTCTGCCTCCCAGGTTCAAGTGATTCTCCTGCCTCAGCCTCCCAAGTAGCTGGGATTACAGGTATGTGCCACCACACCTGGCTGATTTTGTATTTTTTGGTAGAGACAGAGTTTCTCCATGTTGGCCAGGCTGGTCTCGAACTCCCGACCTCAGGTGATCCTCCCACTTTGGCCTCCCAAAGTGCTGGGATTACAGGTGTGAGCCACCGTGCCCGGCCTCTTTTGCTCCCTTTTTAAAGTAAAGATTCTTCAAGGTGGGAACTGCATTTTTACATTATTTATAACTCACCATAGGGCTCATAAAATTCACTTCCCAAAGCTGCCTACCACAAATATAAATTATGACCAAGATTTTTGGCAAAACTATAAGATAAGCAATCCAGCAATTATTATTAAATACTTAAAAAACCTGAGACCCTTACCCAATTCAATGTAGACAGACTTCTTTTGAGGTTGTATCCGCTGCTTTGTCCTCAGAGTTCTCACAGTTCCGAGGTTAGAGAGTTGGACACTGAAACTGGTTTCCTGCTAAACAGTATGGTAAAGAACAGTCAAGCAATGGTTGGCCAGTTCTGTGCTTTTCCTCCTGAAGAGAAACTTGACACCATGGACAAAATAAATTGATCATCATCAGTCAGCTAACATGTATGATGCCTGGAAAAAATGCCCGGAAATTTACACACTAAAATGTCTGGGGCTGGGAGCGGTAGCTCATGCCTATAATCCCAGCACTCTGGAAGGCTGGGGCAAGACTGCTTGAGGCCAGGAGTTCAAGACCAGCATAAGCAACAGAGTGAGACCCAGTCTCTACAAAATAATAGTAGTAGTAATAATAAAATGTCTGGGATATGTGTGATTTGAATATTTTTTCTTTCAAACCTAATTATGTATTATTTGTGTAATTTTTGAAGTATTAATATAGCATATTTTGAAGCTGATACTTGATATACATTCCAATCACATCTGATAACATTTTTTTTTGTTTTGGGGGGGGTACAGAGTCCTGCTCTGTCACCCAGGCTGGAGTGCAGTGGCGCAATCTCAGCTCACTGCAACCTCCGCCTCCTAAGTTCAAGAGATTCTCCTGCCTCAGCCTCCTGAGTAGCTGGGACTACAAGCGCGTGCCACTATGCCTGGCTAATTTGTGTGTGTGTGTGTGTGTGTGTGTACATATATATATATGTAATCCCAGCACTTTGGGATATATGTATATATATATGTATATATATATATATATATATACATATATATATATATATATATATTTTTTTTTTTTTGAGACAGAGTCTTGCTCTGTTGCCAGGCTAGGGTGCAGTGGCGCGATCTTGGCACACTGCAACCTCCACCTCCCTGATTCAGTTGATTCTCCTGCCTTAGCCTCCCGAGTAGCTGCAACTACAGGCGCACGCCACCACACCTAGTTAATTTTTGTATTTTTAGTAGAGACAGGTTTCACCATGTTGGCCAGGCTGGTCTCACACTCCTGAACTCAGGTGATCTGCTTGCCTCGGCTTCCCAAAGTGCTAGGATTACAGCCATGAGCCACCGTGCCTGGCCAATAACATTTTTAAAAAGGATAAATGATGACAATAAAACCCCAGCACTCCTAAGAACATTTAGTATAGGAACGAGTATTTAAAAGCCCAACATTACTTTTTTTTTTCTTCCTTTTTAGCCTTTCTATATCTTTTGAAAAATGAATGCTGGTACTATAAGAACTACTTTTATTTTACTTGTATTTTTTTAGACAGAGTCTTGTTCTGTTGCCCAGGCTGGAGCGTGGTGGCATGATCTCGGTTCACTGCAACCTCTGTCTCCTGGGTTCAAGTGATCCTCCCACCTCAGCCTCCCAAGGAGCTGGGACTACATGCGCACGCCACCATGCCTGGCTAATTTTTGTATTTTTTGTAGAGATGGGGTTTCGCCACATTGCCCAGGCTGGCCTTGAACTCCAGGACTCAAGAGATCCACCCGCCTTGGCCTCCCAAAGTGCTGGGATTACAGGCAGGAGCCACTGCGCCCAGCTAGAACAATTACTTTTTTTTCTTTTTTGAGACAGAGTCTCACTCTACCGCCCAGGCTGGAGTGCAGTGGCACGATCTTGGCTCGTTGCAACCTCCGCGTCCTAGGTCCAAGCAATTCTTGTGCCTCAGCCTCCCGAGTAGCTGGGATTACAGGCACGTGCCATCACACCCAGCTAATTTTTGTATTTTTAGTAGAGATAGGGTTTCACCATGTTGGCCAGGCTGGTCTCAAACTCCTGACCTCAAATTATCTGCCTGCCTCAGCCTCCCAAAGTGCTGGGATTACAGGTACAAGCTACTACGCCCAGCCCCAGAATGATTACTTTTTAAGATCTCCATCATTCATGCACATATAAGTAACAACAGAGCAAATCACTACATTTTCTTTAACAATTACACCTTTTAAGTTGAAGTAATTTTCCCTTTTTTTAAAAGATAGGGTCTCAGTCACCTGCGCTGGAGTCCAGTGGCACAGTCATAGCTCAACTGCAGCCTTGACTTCCTATGTTAAAGCAATGCTCCAGCCTCAGCCTCCCAAGTAGCTAGGACCACAGGTGCATACCACCACACCAGCTAAGTTTTTTTTTTTTTTTTGAGACAGAGTCTCACTCTGTCACCCAGGCTGGAGTGCAGTGGCGGGATCTCGGCTCACTGCAAGCTCTGCCTCCCGGGTTCACGCCATTCTCCTGCCTCAGCCTCCTGAGTAGCTGGGACTACAGGAGTCCGCCACCACGCCCAGCTAATTTTTGTATTTTTAGTAGAGACCGGGTTTTACCATGTTGGCCAGGGTGGTCTCAATCTCCTGACTTCATGATCCATTGGCCTCGGCCTCCCAAAGTGCTGGGATTACAGGTGTTAGCCACTGCGCCCGGCCAGTTCTTTTTTTTTTTTTTTGCAACTAGATCTTGCTTTGTTGCCCGCGCTGAAGTGTAGTGGAGTGATCATAGCTCACTGTAGTCTACATCTCCTGGACTCAAGTGATCCTTCTGTCTCAGCTTCCCAAGTAGCTGGGACTATAGGCACACACCACCATGCCCAGATAATTTAAAAAAACTTTTAATATAGACAAGGACTTGCTATGTTGCCCAAACTGGTCTTGAACTCCTGAGCTCAGGCAATCCTCAAGCCTCCTAGTGATGGGATTACAGGCGTGAGCCACGGCACCCAACTAATTTTTTTTTTTAATTGTAGAGACAGTGTCTCGCTGTGTTGCCCAAGCTGGGCTCAAAGGACCTCCTACCTCAGCCTCCCAAAGTGTTGGGATTATAGACATGGGCCATGGCACCCAGCTGAAGTATTTCCAAATGCTTAAAAATATCAGTGACCTTATGGCTATTTTAGATAAGCATCACAGAGCAGATAAAGCTCCAAAGCAAGGAAGGGCCTATAAAAGCTCTCTTTTTTTGGCCGGGCTTGATGGCTCACGCCTGTAATCCCAGCACTCTGGGAGGGTGGATCACCTGAGGTCAGGAGTTCGAGACCAGCCTGACCAATATGGTGAAACCCCGACTCTACTAAAATTACAAAAATTAGCCAGGTCTGGTGTCATACCCCTGTAGTTCCAACTACTCAGGAGGCTGAGGTAGGAGAATTGCTTGAACCTGGGAGGCGGAGGTTGCAGTGAGCTGACGTGTCACTGCGCTCCAGCCTGGGCGACAGAGCGAGACTCTGTCTCAAAAAAAAAAAAAAATTTGTCTTTTTGGTGTATCTGATGGGGATCTTACTATGTTACCTGGGCTGGTCTCAAACCTGGACTCAAGTGATCCTCCCATTTCAGCCTCCTAAGTAGCTGGGATTATAGGTACATTCACCTCACCTGGCTGTAGGGTCTGTCTCTTGATTATATCAGGTACCCTGACCTTCTCTGAACTCTAACTGATTAGAACACTTGTCTAACCACTTAATATACCATCTTTCCTTCTTCACTAACTTTTTATATAAATCTATGAGCATCTAGCACATTCACTAACATATTCACAATGCTCAATAAAGAGATGTTGCCAGAATAAATGAAAATGGTTTTACTGGCTGGGCATAGTGGCTCACACCTGTAATCCCAGCACTTTGGGAAGCCGAGGTGGGTGGATCACCTGAGGTTAGGAGTTCGAGACCAGCCTGGCCAACATGATGAAACCCCGTCTCTACTAAAAATACAAAAATTAGCCAGGCATGGTGGCGCGTGCCTGTAATCCCAGCTACTAAGGGGGCTAAGGCAGGAGGACTGCTTCTAGCCTGGGCCACAGAGCAAGACTCCATCTCAAAAAAAAAAAAAAAAAGAAGAAGCGGAAGAAAACAAATGGTTTTACCAAGGAAGGATTTTCACTCTGTAGAAGTCTTTTGGCACGGTTTCTGTAGCCCATACTTTGGATGATAGAAACTTCATCTTTTAGATGTTCAGGAGAGTTATTTTCCTTTTTTGCAAAATTATAACTGTTTGCATCTGTAAAATACATGGGAAAACATTATGTTTGCAGTTAGAGAAAAATGTATGAATTATAATCAAAGAAACCAAGAGAAACCCTGTGTATGCTCTTTGTTGTGTTAAGACAATGCATTGTTACCTGTGATTTTTTAAAAAATGAAATTTTAAAAAATCAACTGGAAATTTTACTCCTAGGAAACAAAAACAAATACACAGACCATCAAAGTTATTTAGAGTCCTTGTTTTCTACCTTAACACTAAGAAATTTGCCTATCAGTACTGTATTTCACTAAAGCTAAGACACCAACAATGTAAGTTGCACTATTATTTTCTGTATCACTAAGAAAGAAAGCACACAAATTAAACAAATGACACACCATCAATAGTAAAATGTTCCCAATTTCAGAGATGTTAAGATATGAAAAATGTGCACCTTACGATTGATAGAATAAGGTGTGAGACCAGTGGGAGTAATTTTTTAAAAAGAGATTACAGATACAGAACTAAAATTAACCTCGACTAAAAGGTCTTATCACCACATCATAGAAAGTAATTGTGCAAACTTCCTGAGTTTTCATGGACAGCACTTGAGTGTCATTCTTGGGATATTCAACACTTACACTGCAAACCTGTGTCAAGCTGAAAAGCACAAATGATTTTCAATAGCTCTTCAACAAGTTGACTAAATCTCGTACTTTCTTGTAGGCTTCTGAAATTAAATTGTTTGAGAAATACACTCAGCAAGTGATTATCAACGTTTTAAAGACAGTAAAATAAGAAAAGACATGTAAACAAATAAAAATAAGATGCAGCAACAGTAGAAAACCTCTATAATCAATACATCATCGACATCTGTATAAACCGTGACAGTAGTGATTTAGTAATTTTTGTTATCCATTTAAGCCTACCAAATGCCTAAAATTATCTGATATAATACTGCCTTAAATCCACAGCAGATATAATGCATTGCATAGAAAACTAGAGTACTTTTTTTTTTTTTAAATTTAGAGACAGGGTCTTGCTCTATTGCCCAGGCTAGCATGCAGTGCCACAATCATAGCTCACTGCAGCCTCAAACTTCTGTACTCAAGCTATCCTCCCACTATAGCCTCCCAAGTAGCTAGGACTATGGGCATATGCCACCATGTACATTTATTTATTTATTTTTGTTGGTAGTGATGGGGTCTCACTATGTTGCCCAGGCTGATCTCAAACTCCTGGCCTCAAGCAATCACCCCACCTCAGCCTCCTAGAGTGCTAGGGTTATAGGCATGAGCAATCACACCCTGCTGAGCTTACTGTTCTTAACATCTGAACCCTGCCCAATCCCTCACTGTTAGTTCTGCCTCTCAAGGATTTCTGTCAAATTATGATTACATTTCTTTGAAAACACATAGATAACAATGTCCAAAGGGAGATTTGGGTTTAGTAAAGTGGAATTGAAACACAATTCATTCATTCCTTTAAGCATCTGAGTACCTACTATGTACCAAACTTAGGAAAAACAGTGTTGAGACAAAGTTACTACTCTAATAGAATTTACATTGTAGCAGAAGAGATACACAATATATAAATACATTGTGTTTGTGTAAATACTTAGATAGAAATAAACACACACCTGTAACTCCAGCACTTTGGGAGGCCAAAGTGGGCAGATCACCTGAGCTCAGGAGTTACCAGCCTGGGCAACATGGTAAAACCTCATCTCTACAAAAAATACAAAAATTGGCCGGGCATGGTAGCGTGTCCCTGTAGTCCCAGCTACTTGGGAGGCTAAGGCAGGAGGAGGCTGGGAGTCAGAGGTTACAGTGAGCCGAGATCACGCCACTGCACTCCAGCCTCAGTGACAGAGCAGGACCCTGTCTTAAAAAAAAAAAAAGAAAAGGAAACACAATCAAAAACATAAAAACAAGATTAGCAGACAATGGGGGTACGGCGATACAGCCCCACTTTACATAAGTCAGCAAGTTTTTACACTAGAAGCATTAGAGAAAGGCAGTAAGTTTCTAATACCTGTATAAGGCAGACGTCCCATAAAACTTTCAGGAAAATAACTTTGGAAATAATTTACTGTCTGCTAAAAACTCTTTTATAAATTTTTCTACTGATGAATGGTTTTATTGGAACGCTAGCTATGTTATTAAATAATTTCTACTTTTTCCTACTGTTGTTGCTTTCAACCTAGCATCATTACCAAATTATATACCTTTTGGTTATATCATTCTTACATAAAGGACACTGTGAAGGCCCTTTCTTCTGGTTGAGAAGTTTCAGCATGCAAAATCTATAAATTATAAAGAAAGAAAGAACAATTTAATTTACTTCCTTTTGTAGAGAGAATACTCAAAAGGCAAATAGCCATGAAAAGATAATCTCACAACTGCCCTTAAGAGCCATTTAAAAAGTAATGGCAGGTGAATTACAAGCAATAGTTTCCTAATTGTTTTTGGATGCTGCATAAGCAAAAACCTAAACTACATAAGCAATGATCTACGAAAACTGAACTTACATGCATATGGCTTACTGTTATGATCACATAAAACTTAATAAAAGTCAATATGGCATATTTAATGATATATTCATAATTATTTCATGCTGCATAATCAAATATAAATGGTAAGTAGTTCATGTAAGATGCTTATAATTAGTTTAAAATCTCAACACCTCACCACAAAGCTATAGTAATCAAGAAAGTGTGGTAATAGCATAAGAATAGACACATACATCAATAAAATAGAATTGAGAGTACAGAAATAAACTCATACATACATCTGTGATCAAGTGATTTTCAACAATAATAAATACCAAGACGATTTTTCTTTTTTCTTTTTTTTTTCTTTTTGAGACGGAGTCTCGCTCTGTCTCCCAGGCTGGAGTTCAGTGGCACGATCTTGGCTCACTGCAACCTCCACCTCCTGGGTTCACACCATTCTCCTGCCTCAGCCTCCCAAGCGGCTGGGACTACAGGCGCCCAGCACCACACCCGGCTAATTTTTTTATTTTTAGTAGAGACGGGGTTTCACCAAGTTAGCCAGGATGGTCTCCATCTCCTGACCTCGTGATCTGCCCGCCTCGGCCTCCCAAAGTGCTGGGATTATCGGTGTGAGCCACCGTGCCTGGCCAACGACTTTTATTTTCTTAAATTTTTTTTTTTTTTTTTTTTTTTTTTTTTTTGAGACAGACTCTCACTCTATCACCCAGACTGGAGGGTAGTGACACAATCTCGGCTCACTACAACCTCCACCTCCTAGGCTCAAGCAATTCTCGTGCCTCAGCCTCCCGAGTAGCTGGGATTACAGACATGCACGACCATACCCAGCTAATTTTTTGTATTTTTAGTTTCACCATGTTGGCCAGGCTAGTCTTGAACTCCTGGCCTCAAATTGATCCATCTGCCTTGGCCTCTCAGAGTGCTGTGATTACAGGCATGAGCCACCGCGCCCAGGCCAAAGATGATTAAATGGGAAAATAATACTTTTTGTGTTTTTAACAAATAGTGTTGGGACAAAAGTATACCCACATGTAAAAGAATGAAATTATACTCCTATCTCACACCAAATAACAAAAGTTAACTCAAAGTGGATCATAGACCAGAAGTAGAGAGAGCAACGGTGATGATAATTAAAAGCAGCAATTCACTTATACAAACAATATTTACTATGTCTAGTACTATTCTAGATGGAGGGGATTCAATAGAAAAGCAAAATGAGATCCTGCAAAATAAAACATAAAGGACATAATATACTGGTGAAAGGGGTGACTAGGTAGGGAGTAAATAGCAGACACTGACAATGAAGAGACCCAGGAAAGAAAAGATTAAGGGGCTAAAAAAAAAAAAAAAGCCACTGGGGCTGTGCACAGTGGTCCACACCTGTAATCCCAGCACTTAGGGAGGTGAGTGAATCACTTGAGGCCAGGAGTTCAAGACCAGCCTGGCCAACATGGTGAAACCCTGTCTCTACTAAATATACAAAAATTAGCTGGGTGTGGTGGTGGTGCACTGTAGTCCCAGTTACTCGGGAGGCTGAGGCATGAGAATAAGTTGAACCTGGGAGGCGGGGGTTACAGTGAGCCAATATCGCACCACTGCATTCCAGCCTGGGCAACAGAGTGAGATTGTGCCAAAAAAAAAAAAAAAAAAAAAGGCATTGGGAATTGTGAGAGAAGACACTTAGAGAATATTTACTAGCCAGGTAATTTAACATTTATTACCCTCTCTTGGCCGGATGCAGTGGCTCATGTCTGCAATCCCAGGAGGCCAAGGCAGGCAGATCACATGAGGCCAGGAGTTTGAGACCAGCCTGGCTAACATGGTGAAACCCTGTCTCTACTAAAAATACAACAAAATTAGCCAGGCGTGGTGGGCACATGCCTGAGTCCCAGCTACTTGGGAGGCTGAGGCATGAGAATCACTGGAACCCAGGATGGCAGAGGTTGCAATGAGCTGAGAGAGTGCCACTGCACTCCACCCTGGGCAACAGAGGAAGACTCTGTCTCAAAAAAAAAAAAAAAAATGGCCAGGCGCAGTGGCTCACGCCTGTAATCCCAACACTTTGGGAGAGGTCAGGAGTTCGAGACCAGCCTGACCAACACGGAGAAACCCTGTCTCTACTAAAAATACAAAAGTTAGCCGGGCGTGGTGGCATGTGCCTGTAATCCTGGCTACTCGGGAGGCTGAGGCAGGAGAATCTCTTGAACCCGGGAGGCGGAGGTTGCAGTAAGCTGAGATCGCACCATTGCACTCCAGCCTGGGCAACAAGAGCGAAACTCCATCTCAAAAAAAAAAAAAAAAAAAACAAAAAACAATAAAAACCCAACTATATCTGTATCTCTATCTATCTATCTACCTACCTACCTATCTGTCTATAGTCTTGAACTCCTGACCTCAAGTGATCCGCCTGCTTCAGCCTCCCAAAGTGCTAAGATTACAGGTGTGAGCCATTGCGCCGGGCTACTTTTTATCTTTACTTTTGTACAGATGTGGTTTCACTATATTGCCCAGTCTGGTCTCGAACTCCTGGCCTCAAGTGATCCTCCCGCCTCCCGCCTCGGCATCCCAACGTGCTGGGATTACAGGCATGAGCCATCAAGCCTGGCCTTATCTTCATTTTTATAGAGTAGAGGCTTGTCCCAGATCACAAGTAATTAAGCAATGAAGGTTATATTGGATCCAGAATTGGATTGTAGCAAAGCCCACAATCTTCCTTTTTTCTTTTTTGACAGGGAAACTAAGTCTGGAGAGAGGCACCTACAATCTTCCTACCAGAGAAAGTGAATGTAGGTAGGTAAGGTCAAGGAGACATGGGTCCTTCTTTGCTGATATAGATGCTTCAAGTACCACATTGCACTCAACAAAACAATGACTCTATAGTTTGGAAGATGCGGCTGTCAAAAAGCTACCTCCACTGTACATAAGTACCTTTAAAACTCAGAATAGAGGCTCCTGCTCCTTCAGAATCTACAAATACTACATATACTCTAGTATAACGGATCAAGGAGGCATCAAGCATTACTCCAGCAAATAGTACAATTGAACGATTCAGAGCAGCGGTAGGGAGGAAATTCCCTTATGATAGTACTGCAATAATATAGTACAGTAGAGCTAAGCTGTCTCGTGCTGTAGTCTATACAATTATATAAATAGTTCAGCGGAACTAGATACCCAAAAATCAACCAAGATAAGGATTCGAATCTTTTTTTTTTTTTTTTTTTTTTTGAGACGGAGTCTCGCTCTGTCTCACAGGCTGGAGTGCAGTGGCACGATCTTGGCTCATTGCAAGCTCTGCCTCCCGGGTTCACGCCATTCTCCTGCCTCAGCCTCCCAAGTAGCTGGGGCTACAGGTGCCTGCTACCACACCTGGCTAACTTTTTGTAATTTTAGTAGAGGCGGGGTTTCACCGTCTTAGCCAGGATGGTCTTGATCTCCTGACCTCGTGATCTGCCCATCTCGGCCTCCCAAAATGCTGGGATTACAGGCGTGAGCCACCGCGCCCGGCCTCAAAGCCTCAAATCTTTCTTTATGCTAGAAAAAGAACACATGTATAAAGGTTGTTAACTAAACTCAAAAGAAAATTATCTTGTATATGACTTGAAAAGACTGAGCTAACTAAAATACTAGCCAGGCATGATGACTCACACCTGTAATCCTAGCACTTTGGGATGCCGAGGTGGGCAGATGGGTTAAGCCCAAAGTTCAAGACCAGCCTGGGCAACATGGCAAAACCCTGTCTCTACAGAAAACACAAAATTTAGCTGGACATGGTGGTGTGCACTTATAGTCCCAGCTACTTGGGAGACTGAGGTGATAGGATCGCTTGAGCCTGGGAGGTCAAGGCTACAGTAAGCCTCGTGATTGCACCACTGTACTCCAGCTTGGACAACAGAGTGAGACCCTGTCTCAAAAAAAAAAAAAAAAAGTAGCTGTTGAAAAATTTAAGTTACATTTATGGCTCACATTCTATCTCTTTGAACAATGTGGTTCTAGATCTTCAAAAAAGTATTACAGGCTGGGTGCGGTGGCTCATGCCTATAATCCCAGCATTTTGGGAGGTGGAGGTGGGCGGATCACTTGAGGTCAGCTCAAGACCAGCTCAGTCAACATGGTGAAACATGGTCACTACTAAAATAAAAGGCTGGGTGTGGTGGCTAATGCCTGTAATCTCAGCACTTTGGGAGGCTGAGGTGGGCAGATCACCTGAGGTCAGGAGTTCGAGACCAGCCTGGTCAACATGGTGAAACCCTGTCTCTACTAAAAATACAAAAATTAGCCATACATGGTGGTGCACGCCTGTAATCCCAGCTACTTGGGAGGCTGAGGCAGGAGAATTGCTTGAACCAGGGAGGCAGAGGCTGCAGTGAGCCGAGATTGTACCACTGCACTTCAGCCTGGGCAACAGAACAAGACTCCATCTCAAAAATGGAGTCTTATCTTTTTTTGTGGGCTTCATAAAAGAAATTTTTTCTAGATTGGTATCATTATCTTTTTTTGTAGGCTTCATAAAAGATTTCAGAACTGGCTGGGCAAGGTGGCTCATGCCTGTAATCCTGGCACTGTGGGAGGCCAAGGCGAGCAGATCACCTGAGGTCAGGAGTTCGGGACCAGCCTGGCCAACATAGTGAAACCCCGTCTCTACTAAAAATACAAAAATTAGCTGGGTGTGGTGGCACATGCCTGTAGTCGCAGCTACTCGGGAGGCTGAGGCAGGAGATTTGCTTGAACCCAGGAGGTGGAGGTGGCAGTGAGCTGAGATCATGCCACTGCGCTCCAGTCTGGGCAACACAGTGAGACTCCGTCTCAAAACAAAAAAAAAACAGCCTGGTGCGGTGGCTCACACTTGTAATCCCAGAACTTTGGGAGGCCAAGGTGGGCGGATCACGAGGTCAGGAGATCGAGACCATCCTGGCTAACACGGTGAAACCCTGTCTCTACTAAAAATACAAAAAAATTAGCTGGGCGTGGTGGCAGGCGCCTGTAGTCCCAGCTACTCGGTTGGCTGAGGCAGGAGAATGGTGTGAACCTGGGAGGTGGAGCTTGCAGTGAGCCGAGACTGCACCACTGCACTCCAGCCTGGGCGACAGAGCGAGACTCTGTCTCAAAACAAAAAAAAACAAAAACAAAAAAAAAAACAAAACAAAAAGATTTCAGAACTTTAGGCTTGCTTGGGTCAATAAAGTTGTTTTATTTTTAGCAATTAGAGTTTATCCATAGAAAATACAATTAATACAATCAAAGCATGGGGGTATCGCTCCCAGGCCCCCAGCTTTCTCATCATATAGATCAAAGTGTTATTCAGATTATATTGATATTGCAGAAGAGATTTCATGAAAAAGTCGATCTATCACATGGGCATTATACTGGATTTTTTTTTTTTTTTTTTTTTTGAGACAGAATCTTGCTTTGTCACCCAGGCTAGAATGCAGTGGCACGATCTCAACTCACTGCAGCCTCTGCCTCAGCCTCCCGAGTAGCTGGGACTACAGGTGTGTGCCCCCATACCCAGCTAATTTTTATATTTTTAGTAGAGATGGGGTTACCATATTGGCCAGGCTGGTCTCGAACTCCTGACCTCGTGATCCGCCCACCTCGGCCTCCCAAAGTGCTGGGATTACAGGCGTGAGCCACCATGCCCGGCTTTGGACTTTTAATTCTAATATAACATTCAAAACACAATTTAAAATATGGCTGGCCCATCTCTACAAGAAACTTAAAAATAAGCTGGGCAAATGCCATGTACCTGTTGTAGTCCTAGCTACTTGAGGGGCGGAGATGAGAGATTGCTTGAGCCCAGAGTGCAAGGTAAAAGTGAACTATGATCACACCACTGAACTCCAGCCTGGGTGTTAGAGAGAGACACTGTCTCAAACAAACAAACAAACAAAAATATATATGTATCACACACACATATATATAACATTTATATGTATACACACACATATATCTTTATGACTGGTTCTTTCCTGACTATCACAATCTTCATTAGTAGGGGTTTCAAGCTTCTCATTCTTCTCCAGTTGCCAACTCTAATCCTCTCAATCTCAACAGCTGTCTCTTTTTTTTTTTCTGAGACAGAGTTTTCACTCTTGTCGCCCAGGCTGGAGTGCAATGGCGCGATCTTGGCTCACTGCAACCTCCGCCTCCCAGGTTCAAGTGATTCTCCTGCCTCAGCCTCCCAAGTAACTGGGATTATAGGCATGCGCCTCCACGCCCGTCTAATTTTGTATTTTTAGTAGAGATGGGGTTTCTCCATGTTGGTCAGGCTGGTCTTGAACTCCTGATCTCAGGTGATCCACCTGCCTTGGCCTCCAAAAGTGCTAGGATTAGAGGCGTGAGCCACCGTGCCCGGCCGAAACAGCTGTCCTTACCTCCAACTTCACTGGGCTCAAAGCACCTCAGCATCTTCCTGTAGAATTACTCTCCTTTTCCTTCATTACTGTTTATGAGTAATAATCGACTCTTTCTTACATCCTTTTTCTATTTCCAATCCCTTCTGCCTCCTCTTGGACCTTCTCTTTCTTGCAAATGGCTTCCCATCTTTGAGGGCTTCTTCCTTTTCTAACACAACTCCTATACACATATGCAAAGTTAGTTTATTTTTCCTGGATGTATTTTTTTTCTTTCCTTTTCTTTCAGACGGAGTCTCACACTGTTGTCAGGGTGGAGTGCATTGGCATGATCTTGGCTCAGGGCAACCTCTGCCTCCCAGGTTCAAGTGATCCCCCTGCTGCAGCCTACCAAGTAGCTGGGACTACAGGTGCATGCCACCATGCCAGGCTAGTTTTTTGTGTGTTTTAGTAGAGACGGGGTTTCACCATTTTGGCCAGGATGGTCTTGATTTCCTGACCTCGTGATCCGCCCACCTCAACCTCCCAAAGTGCTGGTATTACAGGCATGAGCCACCGCGCCCGTCCTCTATTTTCTTTTATTTGTACATTTGCTCGTATTATTATCTCTGCCTATAAGCCTATAATTTCCTTCTTCCACAAGTTCTCAAAGCAACTATGTTCATAATTTAATCTCTCTTTTTTTGTTAAGAGACAGGGTCAGCCAGGCGCGGTGGCTTATGCCTGTAACCCCAACACTTTTTAAGGCCAAGGTAGCTGAGGGCAGGAGTTTGAGAGCAGCCTGGCCGACATGGTGAAAACCTTGTCTCGACTAAAAATACAAAAATTAGCTGGGTGTGGTGGCAGATGCCTGTAATCCCAGCTACTCGAGAGGCTGAGGCAGGAGAATCGCTTGAATCCAGGAGGTGGACGTTGCAGTGAGCCAAGATCACACCACTGCACTCCAGTCTGGGCAATAGAGTGAAACACCATCTCAAAAAAAAAAAAAAAAAGACAGGGTCTCACTCTGTCATCTAGGCTGGAGTGCAGTGGTGTGATCATAGCTCACTACAGCTTCGAACTCCTGGCCTCAAGTGATCTTCCTGCCTTGGCCTCCCAAAGTGCTGGGGTTATGGGCAGGAGCTACCACATTGGGCCCTTGATCTTTTCTTAAGTCACTGTAATAGTATAGTATGTTCAGCATTTGTTACTCAAGGTGACAAGAAAACATACAGTTCATTCCAGAAAGATTCTCATCCAGATAAATTGAAAGCCCCAGTGCTTTAAAGGTTAATCTTTAGCTATCTGTAGTAAATACTGGGACTTTTTTTTTTTTTTTTTGAGTCTCCCTCTTGTCGCCCAGGCTGGAATGCAGTGGCATGATCTCAGCTCACTACAACATCCACCTCCAGGGTTCAAGCGATTCTCCTGCCTCAGCCTCCTGAGTAGCTGTAATTATAGGCATGTGCCACCACGCCCAGCTACTTTTGTATTTTTAGTAAAGGGGTTTCACCATGTTGGCCAGGCTGGTCTTGAACTCCTGACCTCAGGTGATCCACCTGCCTCAGCCTCCCGAAGTGCTGGGATTACAGGCCTGAGCCATTGCGCCTGGCCAATACTGGGACTTTGTAACTTTATTTTTCCCCCAGGCTGGAGTGCAGTGGCACAATCTCGGCTCACTGCAACCTCCGTCTCCTGGGTTCCAGGGATTCTCCTGCCTCAGCCTCCCGAGTAGCTGGAACTACAGGTGCATACCACCATGCCCAGCTAATTTTTGTATTTTTAGTAGAAATGGGGTTTCACCATGTTAGCCAGGCTGGTGTCAAACTCCTGACCTCAAGTGATCTGTCCACCTCAATCCCTGAAAGTGCTGGGATTACAGGCTGGAGCCACCATGCCTGGCCTTCTTTTTCGAAAGTATTGACCTGTGAAGAAATTGGTCCTACACCACAGGCAGTTTGAGAACTACTGCTCTAGAGACTACAAAGTTATTAAACTAAAAAAAAATTTTTTTTTTTTTTGAGATGGAGTCTCATTCTGTCGCCCAGGCTGGAGTGCAGTGGTGCCATCTCGGCTCACTGCAACCTCTGCATCCCAGGTTCAAGCGATTCTCCTGCCTCAGCCTCCCGAGTAGCTGGGATTACAGGGCTGTGCCACCATGCCCTGCTAATTTTTGTATTTTTAGTAGAGAGAAGGTTTCACCATGTTGGTCAGGCTGGTCTCAAACTCCTGACCTCATAATCCGCCCGCCTCGGCCTCCCAGTGCTGGGATTACAGTCGTGAGCCACCGTGCCAGGCTATACTAAAAATTCCTGAAGTAGAGAGATAAAGCTGTGTTGTCTTGGCACATGTCCAGGGACCAGGTGCTGCGGAATCAGATGGAAACTGCTGGGAACAGATTTAGGCCAGCAGCGTGACATGGGACAGGGAAAAGACAGTGGAAATGAGCTTCTGAATTCTTACTGGGACAGAGGAATGGGAAGAAGACAGAATTCAGAGGAAGGCACCAGCCAGCTGGCAGACTTGTGTTCAGAGGGTCTCTCTCCAAAGGGAACAGGTTTCCTTCAGCTTCAGCCAGCCTTCATTATCCTTAGAGGAGCAGCTGTTCCCTTTTTTAGCTTATGGAAACATCCTAAGAATCTGATGAAAATTATGGACTATCTTCCCAGAAAAACGTACATAGCCATAGTTTTGAAAACAATTTAAATATAATTCTAGGAAATTCATAAAGACGATTCATAAACCCCAAGTTAAGAAGTCTGGAATTTAAAAATTCCTCAAAGGATACATAAGAAATTGATCATTGTGGTTGTCTGGGGAGGGAACAGGGAGGCAGAGGTTGTAGGGTAAGAGGGAAATATACTTTGCATCATATACCTTTTTGTGCTAATAAACTTTTTACCAAGTACATAGTTTGTACCTGGTACCAGGTTATGTACCAGGTACATAAATACTTAAAAACAAATTAGTTGACATTTAAGGTAAGACGTGAGCCATAGCTTCACATAAAGAAAAGGAGAAAGCCCATTTGTTCTACTAAATTACCTACTCTACTTTTTCTGAAATTCTTTTATTAAGAAACGAAGATTTTCATTTCAAAGGGCAAGATCATCAAATACGTAAATATAACTTGAATCACTGCTATAAATGAATTTTGGCCTAAATAGAAACTGGTATCAAGTCCTTTCCTGTCTTCACAATGATTACAAAGCAGGCAAACACTGACCCTTAGAAGGGGGAATGCATAAGGATATGCAGAAATGAACAGAAAGGAGAAACTGGGAAGGCTCAAACACAATGTGCTTATTTCACAACTGCTTGCAGTTTGCTTTCACTGATGGACACAAAAAATACAAAACACTGTTCAAAATGATGTTACATCCTAATAGATAATATATGTCGTCGGGCGTGGTGGCTCACGCCTGTAATCCCAGAACGTTGGGAGGCCGAGGCAGGTGGATCACAAGGTCAGGAGTTCAAGACCAGCCTGGCCAATATGGTGAAACCTTATCTCTACTAAAAGTACAAAAATTAGCCAAGCATGGTGGCGGGTGCCTGTAGTCCCAGCTACTTGGGAGGCTGAGGTAGGAGAATCGCTTGAACTCGGGGGGCAGAGGTTGCAGTGAGCCAAGATCGTGCCACTGCACTCCAGCCTGGGTGACAGAGCGAGACTTTGTCTAAAAAAAAAAAAAAGATAATATAGGTCAAAACTTTACCAGGAACTATGATTACAACCAACTTTTGATGACTATATACTCTCTGAGAAAGAATGAAATGGAGTTGGATTTTTCATTCTCACTTAATTGAAGAAAGTAAAGCTTCTAAAAAGTTAGGTGTTTCCTGGGTTATGAAGGACAAAAACAAAAGCTAACAATGGAGCCACATAACACATTCAAACTTACTTGCAAAATATGTGGTCACACTTTGTGGAGACAGGTTCCTTGATCAACTCCAGACTAGTAGGGTAGGGGGAAAAAAAAAGAAAATAAATGAGGCTCAATAATTTATTTAAAAATAAAGCTATTCTTAGTGAATAAGTTCAACTTTGAGCTGTTATTACTGAGTCAACATAAGGCTTCAAGTTCATTCAATATTTATTAAATGTCTGCTGTGCCAGGAACTAAAAATACAGCAGAGAATACGATTGTTACCTTCAGTGAGCTTTCAGATATCAAAACAGAATTATATTGGTCCCTTCAATACTCTATACTATCATCAGCATTTAAAAGATTAGTTGATAATAGTTCGTACGAATTCATTTCCAGTGATATACTTTTCTGCACTATCACTGTGGGTGCACATCTCATATCTTAAATCTAAGCTCCATAAAGACAAAATTTTCTGATTATATTTCTTTTGAATTCCTTCCTAGCACTTTTTTTTTTTTTTTTTACTGTAAATGCCTTTTAACTTAATACGGAAAATTTCAAGTATTTCAAAATTTCAAGTAAATAAAACAAAATGAACTATATGGACCATCACCCTGCTCCAACAACCATCAACTCATGGCCAAGCTGTTTCACCTATATCCACCCCTACCCCAGATTATTTTAATTATTATTACTTTTGAGATAAGGTCTCACTCTGTCACCTAGGCTGGAGTGCAGTGGTGCAAACATACCTCACTGCAGCCTTGAACTCCTGGGCTCAAGCAATCCTCCCAGCACTGGGTTTACAGGCATGAGCCAACACACACAAACCCAAGTGTCTTCTTTTTGTTGAGATGGAGTTTCGTTTTTGTAGCCCAGACTGGAATGCAATGGTGTGATCTCGGCTCACTGCAACCTCTGCCTCCCAGGTTCAAGTGATTCTCCTGCCTCAGCCTCCCAAGTAGTTGGAATTACAGGCGTGCGCCACCACGACCGGCTAATTTTTTGTATTTTTAGTAGAGATGGGGTTTCACCATGTTGGCCGGCTGGTCTTGAACTCCTGACCTCAGGTGATCCACCTGCCTTCGCCTCCCAAAGTGCTGGGATTACAGGCATGAGCCACCATGCCCAGCCCCAAGTGTCTTCTAATCTATAGGTGTCCCTTACTTTTCCTCCCTTGTCATTTATTTTTAAAATTAGGTCATTTGACCTGTGGAGTTTCCCCATTCTGGATTTTGCTGATTGTATAACCCCATGGTGAGGTTTAACTTGTTCCTCTAGCCTTATTTCCTGTAAACTAGACTTACAGGCTTAATCACATTCAGGTTCAACTTTTTGGCAAGAACACTTTACAGATGGTACTGTGTACTCAGATAACTTCAGAAGAGGCATGATGTTTGGTTTGTGATTACTTTGTAAAAACAGTGTAGTAAGTACTCACTAAAGGAAATTTAGAAAATAATAAGCTTAAGGCCGGGCATGGTGCCTCATGCCTGTAATCCTAGCACTTTGGGAGGCTGAGGTGGGTGGATCACCTGAGCTCAGGAGTTCCGGATCATCCTGGACAACATGGTGAAACCCCGTCTACGCTAAAAATACAAACACTAGCCAGGCGTGGTGGCACATGCCTGTGGTCCCAGCTACTTTGGAGGCTAAGGTAGAAGGATCACTTGAATACTGGAGGTGGAGGTTGCAGAGTGAGCCAATATCGTGCCACTGCACTCCAGCCTAGGTGACAGAGGAAGACTCTGTCTCAAAAAAAAAAGAAACTAAGGCCAGACACGGGGGCTCATGCTTGTAATCCCAGCACTTGGGAGGCCAAGGCGGGCGGATCACGAGGTCAGGATTTTGAGACCAGCCTGGCCAACACAGTGAAACGCTGTCTCTACTAAAAATACAAAAACTAACTGGGCATGGTGGCAGGCACCTGTAATCCCAGCTACTCAGGAGGCTGAGGCAGGAGAATTGCTTGAACCTGGGAGGCGCAGGTTGCAGTGAGCCAAAATCGTGCCACTGCACTCCAGCTTGGGTGACAGAGCTAGACTCTGTCTCAAAATAATAATAATAATATGCTTAAAAAAATAAAAACTTTAGAAAATACATCACCCCAGTTCCCATCCCTACCTGTCTATCCACAAAACCAAGGCATTCCTTAGAGTAATTCATGTATTATACTAATGTAACAAGTGCTTATTAAGTATCTACTACTATATTCAAGTACTATTCTAGGAGATAGAAATATAGCAGCTTACAAAATAAAGCCTGCACTCACATTCTAGTGTGGTAGATAGTTGACGCAGAATTAAAGAATACATGGGAATAAGTGTATTAAAGAGAAAAAATAAGCAGGGTAAGGGGAAACAGGTAGTGTAATATGTATAGGGGGTAGATGTACATGGGGAGAGTCAGGAAAGGTTTCACTGAGGTGAGACTAGAGGACAGCTTAACAATGTAAAGAAACACACTATGCAACAATTAGGGGAAGAGCATTCCAGGAAAGAGGGAGCAGAGAAGGCAAATCCTGAGCAGGACCATTCCTGTGTATGCAGGACATCGGATAGGTCATGGTGCTAAAATGTAATAATCCAGGGGGATATTGTAGGGAAAGACCATCAGAGAGGTAGCTGGTAACTTCTGGTAGGAACCTGCAGGCTACTTTAAATCTTTAGCTTTATTCTGGTCTTTTTAATTTTCTTTTTTGAGACAGAGTCTCACTCTGTCACCCAGGCTGGAGTGCAGTGGCGTAATCTCAGCTCTCTGTAACCTCCGCCTCCTGGGTTCAAGTGATTCTCCTGCCTCAGCCTCCCGAGTAGCTGGGACTAAAGGCATGCACCACCATGCCTCGGCCTCCCAAAGTACTGGGATTACAGGAGTGAGCCACCATGCCCAGCTATCTTTTTAATTTTTAATGTTAATTAATTTTTGTAGAGACAAGATCTCACTATGTTGCCCATGCTGGTCTTGAATGCCTGGCCTCAAGCAATCTTCCTGCTTCGGCTTCCCAAAGTGCTGGGATTACAGGTGTGAGCTACTATACCAGGCCTTTAGCTTTCTTCTGAATGTGAAGCTTTTTTTTTTTTTTTTTTTTTTGGAGATGGAGTCTCACTCACTCTGCAGCTCAGGCTGGAGTGCAGTGGTGTGGTCTTGGCTCACTGTGACCTCTGCCTCTCGGATTGAAGTGATACTTGTGCCTCAGCCTTCCAAGTAGCTGGGACTATAGGCGTGTGCTAATTTTTTTGTATTTTTGGTAAGGAAGGGGTTTCACCATATCGCCCAGGCTGGTCTTGAAGTCCTGACTTCAAGTGATCCACCTGCCTCGACCGGGATTACAGGCGTGAGCCACTACACTTAGCCCTAAATGTGAATTTTTGAAACAGATTTTTTGGATAAAGTCCAGGCAAGACATCAAAGAACGACTAACTTTGCAGTGTGACAAGAATGTGGTTCTTTTCATTAAATATTTAACTTTTTAGAAAAGGATCACAAGGGCCAGATGCGGTGGCTTACACTGTAATCCCAGCATTTTGGGAGGCCAAGGTGGGCCAGCCTGGGCGACAGAGAATCCATCTCAAAAAAAGAAAAAAAAAAAGAAAAGGATCGGCCGGGCGCGGTGGCTTACGCTTGTAATCCCAGCACTTTGGGAGGGGAGGCGGGTGGATCACAAGGTCAGGAGATCGAGACCACAGTGAAACCCCGTCTCTACTAAAAATACAAAAAAAATTGGCTGGGCGTGGTGGCGGGCGCCTGTAGTCCCAGCTACTTGGAGAGGCTGAGGCAGGAGAATGGCGTGAACCCGGGAGGCAGAGCTTGCAGTGAGCCGAGATTGCGCCACTGCACTCCAGCCTGGGCAACAGAGCGAGACTCCGTCTCAAAAAAAAAAAAAAAGAAGAAAAGGATCACAAGAAAAGCTTGGGGACAGTAACCTTATTATGAAGGGTTGTAATACAACGCTTGTAATCATGGGGTTTCTGACGTAGCACAGGGCAGTGAAAAGAAAAACACTGAACTAAGTCAGAAGGCTGGGTTTCTACTACCAGTTGTGTATATAAGCAGAGCCACCTTGGGCTAACCACTCTACCTGAACCTCAGTTTCCTTCTCTGTCATTCACCCTGCCAGTCTCCTTGGGCTATTGCAAGAATAAAATTAAATGCAACTTGGGAAAATGCTTCACAACCTGAGATGACTTGGGAAAAATGCTTCACAACCTGAGATGACTTGTACCAACATTGGTATTATTACTGGGACCAAATGTGACTTTAAAAAGAAAAACAACCTTGACAAAGAAAACTCTGATTGGTTACTAAATCCCTATTTCTGAGATAAGCTACATTTCAAAGAAATTCTCCGTAAAAGAAAAATTGGATTCAGTTATCATACCAGATGGCTTTCATTCTCACCACTGACTCAATTCTGAAATAATTATATTTCAGTATGGTAATTATAATCTAAACTATATAAACACACTGTAAACACAAACTTTGAACAGATGAAAACTCCAATATGTAAAAAGGTAATGAATGTTGAAGGAAGAGTGTGAAAAGGGAAAAGGAAAAAAATTAAAATGTTCCCCTTCTAGGTCCCAATAAGAGTAAATGTTTACTATAAAAATGATTCAAATATTTTAAATAATTTTCAAACCAGGCAATATTTTAGGCCTACCGTATATTTGCATTTTGAGCTTCCAATACGGTTAAGTGACTGGAAAAAGCAGCTAGGTTTAGGTTGAAAAACAACAACCCACCGGGGAACACGTTTTAGCAAATTCTTCTGAAAGTCAAAAATGTTATAGTCATACGTAAAAAGTTACAAAGAACTACCAACTGTCAGAAATAGCTGCCAATAGTGACTTAGAAGCCAGCAGAAGGAATTTTAGTTCAAGAAACCTAAAACAGGGCCAGGCGTAGTGGCTCACGCCTGTAATCCTAGCACTTTGGGAGGCCGAGGCGGGCGGATTGCCTGAGTTCAGGAGTTCGAGAACAGCCTGGGCAACACGGTGAAACTCCGTCTCTACTAAAATACAAAAAATTAGCTGGGCGTGGCAGTGTGCGCCTGTAGTCCCAGCCACTGCACTCCACCCTGGGCAACAGAGCGAGACTCTGTCTCAAAAAAAAAAAAAAAAAAAAAAGAAACCTAAAACAGCTGAAAACCTTACCTACCCTATAGCTACCACAAATAACACATGATCAGGAATCACATATTAAGACATAACTGCAAATTGTGCTATACTGTACTGTATTAAAAGGAAGTGATCCCCATCTATATGATCCCCATCCTAGAGCTTTCCATACAAATGAATGTAAAACACCATTAAAAATTAATCTTAAGGCCGGGCGCGGTGGCTTATGCCTGTAATCCCAGCACTTTGGGAGGCCGAGGTGGGTGGATCACGAGGTCAGGAGATCGAGACCATCCTGGCTAACACGGTGAAACCCCGTCTCTACTAAAAAACACAAAAAATTAGCTGGGCGCGGTGGTGGAGGCCTGTAGTCCCAGCTACTCGGGGGGCTGAGGCAGGAGAATGGCGTGAACCCGGGAGGCGGAGCTTGCAGTGAGCCGAGATCGCGCCACTGCACTCCGGCCTGGGTGAAAGAGCGAGACTCCTTCTCAAAAACAAAACAACCAAACAAATAAACAAAAATTAATCTTAAGCCAGGAGCAGTGGCTCACGCCAGCACTTTGGGAGGCCGAGGCGGGTGGATCACGAGGTCAGGACTTCAAGACCAGCCTGACCAACGTGATGAAACTCTATCTCTACTAAAAATACAAAATTAGCCGGCCATGGTGGCCTGCGCCTATAATCCCAGCTACTCAGGAACCTGGCAGGCGGAGGTTGCAGTGAGCCAATATGGTGCCACTGCACTCCAGCCTGGGTGACAGAGCCAGACTCCATCCCCCCCCAAAAAAAAAAAGTCCAGGACGGGCGGAGTGGCTTAGGACTGTAATCCCAGCACTTTGGGAGGCTGAGGCGGGTGATCACGAGGTCAGGAGATCGAGACCATCTTGGCTAACATGGTAAAACCCCGTCTCTACTAAAAATACAAAAAATTAGCCGAGCATAGTGGTGGGCGCCTGTAGTCCCAGCTACTGGGGAGGCTGAGGCAGGAGAATGGCCTGAACCCGGGAGGCGGAGCTGGCAGTGAGCCAAGATCACGCCACTGCACTCCAGCCTAGGCAACAGAGGGAGACTCTGTCTCAAAAAATAAAAATAAAAATAAAAATAAAAAGTCTGGGTGCGGTGGCTCACGCCTGTAATCCCAGCACTTTGGGAGGCCGAGGCAGGAGGATCACCTGAGGTCAGGAGTTCGAGACCAACCTGACCAACATGGAGAAACCCTGTCTCTCCTAAAAATACAAAATTAGCTGGCGTGATGGCACATGCCTGCAATCCCAGCTACTCCGGAGGCTGAAGCAGCAGAATTGCTTGAACCCGGGAGGTGGAGGTTGTGGTGAGCCGAGATCGTGCCATTGCACTCCCGCCTGGGCAACAAGAGCGAAACTGTCTCAAAAAAAAAAAAAGAAAAAGAAAAAGAAATTAATCTAACAGGAAACAGGAAAAAAGCAATGAAAAGCTAGAAAACATAATAGTTGACTGAAAATAAGAATTTAGCATTTTCATTCTTACATCTTTAATTTTTATGTATCTGAGTTTTTAATCGATGGTTTGATTTGCCAGAATGAGAAAGAACATCCTATTTTTATGACTCTCTCCCATGGAAATGTAATGATAAATGGATCCAAATGCCACACTATTGAGGATTTTTTTGATCACTGATTGTCATGAGTAAGTTTTGTGCTTTTTCAAAAGCAGTTTTTTCCTACAATGTCATTTCCTGCTTCTCTGGCTCTGATTTTCAATAAATTGATAAATTGTAAATCTTGTTTTCCTCTTATTTTTGTTTAGCTACAATGTTGAAGGGCAAGGGAGAGGATGGTTATTTACAAATCTTGTATCTCTCTGAAAACACAACATACATTTCCTTAATCTGATTAACTTGACTTCAAATATGAAAAACAACTTTCATAAAGCACAAAAGAAAATTTCCTTGAATTTACCCTTTTTTATTGTGGGTAAGAGGCAATGGTACAACTTTTCAACTTATTTTTTGAATGTTACTCACTACTAACCATCACCATATTTTAAAAAATTAAAGAACTAATTTAGTTTAGTTTATTATTTAATTTATTTGACAAATGTTTGAGTGGCAACTAGTCCCAAGTACCGTTCTAACTACTGAATATACAGATGTACGTAAACAAAACAAAAATCTCTCCCATCCTGGAGTTTACATTCTGTGGGACTAGAGATAAAAAATGGATACATTACATAGAATGTCAGCTAGTAATCAGTGTTATAGAGAAGCAGCAGGAATAGAGGATAAAGTGTGTGTTGGGGGTGTTGTAATTTTAAATAGGGGTGTCTGGAAATGAAAAGGTGGTATTTCAATCAAGATTTTTAGACCATGGCTGGGTGCAATGGCTCACGCCTGTAATTCCAGCACCTTGAGAGGCCAAGGAGGGTAGATCACTTGAGGTCAGGAGTTTGAGACCAGCGTCGCCAACATGGCAAAACCCTATCTCTACAAAAGAAAAATACAGAAATGGCTGGACACAGTGGCTTACGCCTGTAATCCCAGCACTTTGGGAGGCCCAGGCGGGCAGATCACAAGGTCAGGAGATCAAGACTACCCTGGCTAACACGGTGAAACCACACCTCTACTAAAAAAAAAAAAAAAAAATTAGCTGGGTGTGGTAGTGGGTGCCTGTAGTCCCAGCTATTCAGGAGGCTCAGGCAGGAGAACGGCGTGAACCCAGGAGGCAGAGCTTGCAGTGAGCCGAGATCGCGCCACTGCACTCCAGCCTGGGTAACAAAGCGAGACTCCGTCTCAAAAAAAGAAAAAAAAAATACAAAAGTTAGCTGGGCATGGTGGTACACACCTATCGTCCCTGCTACTCTGGAGGCTGAGGTGGGAGGATCGCTTGAGCCTGACAAGGTTGAGGCTGCAGTGAGCTGTGATAGCACTACTGCACTCCAGCCTCTTGACAGAGATCCTATATAAAAAAAACCCTCTGCATTTCATTATATGTAAATGAGTATGTAATTTCATTGTATGTACAGAGCCAGTTTCAAACAAAGGTTCTTCCAAATACCTATCCCTTCAACGACACCAATCATCCATGATGTTTTTTTTTTTTTTTTTTTTTTTGAGATGGAGTTTAGCTCTGTCGCTGGAGTTCAGTGGTGCCATATTGGCTCACAGCAACATCCGCCTCCCGGTTCAAGTGATTCTCCTGCCTCAGCCTCCCGAGTAGCTGGGATTACAGGCATGTGCCACTACGCCCAACTAATTTTTGTATTTTTAGTGGAGAGGGGGTTTCACCATGTTGGCCAGGATGGTCTTGATCTCCTGACCTCGTGATCCTCCCACCTTGGCCTCCCAAAGTGCTGGGATTACAGGTGTGAGCCACCGCCCCCGGCCTCATCCATGATTTTATTTTGCCATTTCAAGTGATGGAGCTGGTTTTAGAGCTGGAAGAAAAGCCAAAATGCCAGTTAATCTAAACTAGATTCCTGCCCCAGTGCAGAACCAATCAAGACAGAGTCCCCGTCTTTCCCGGACCACAGGATTTGGTTGAAAAGAAGAGGAGTGGGAGAGGCAGAGTGGATGGAGAACAAGGAATCATTTTCTATATTTTTAAAGTTCTTCAGTTAAAAAAATCAGAAATTACAATAGCCTAATCTTACTAGACATGTCTTTTCTTCCCTAGTATGTAAGGTCAATTCTGTTCATTTGCATAGGAGACAATCATATAGGAATCCCAAATTAATACCTTCTTGTGCTGACTTACCAGATGGGACACTCTAAGATTTTCTGCATAGCATTAATGACATTTTGTACTTCTTCAACGCGAACAGCAGATAAATCCATTTCTTTCTGTTCCAATGAACTTTAACACATTAGAAAAACATATATATCTATATATCTTTTTTAAAGGTTTATAAAATGACAACTTCATTTTATCATTTTAAAATAAAGTAAATTTAAGATTTGGAAGGTTTTAGAATAATACAAACCAAAGAACTAATGACGACGTCCTTTATTTTTAAAGGTTCTAGAAGTTGCTTTTTGTAATTAGACAATATAAATTCTGTATTTTTTCACATATCGCTGCCAACCCCTTGGGTCTTTTCCTTTCTCCAACAAAGAGAAAGCTACAGAGGAGTGGCTGACCGGATAGGTGGTGGTAGCCTTAGCTTTCTCCAATGTTTCTGGCTGTTTTCTTTTTCTTGCATAAATCCAAAATCAACAACGACCAAACCAACACCAATCAACGCCTCGCCGCCCCTAACCTTTCCCAGTGACCTGCTCTCATCTCAGGATCCCCCTCAAGCACATCCCTGCCGGCAGCATCTGTTACTACTGACGCTCCTCTACTTCCCTCTTGCGCTTTCTCAATAGCGCAAATGGATCCAGTTCTTAAGTTCTCCCTCCCACAAAATCCTGTCTCCTCCCCTTCCCAGACATATTCCTGGCACTTCTTCTTCCACAAGGTCCCATCCTCTCATACATACCAGCCGGTGTTTTTTTTTTTTTTTTTTTTTTTGAGACAGAGTCTCGCTCTGTCGCCCAGGCTGGAGTGCAATGGCGTGATCTCGGCTCACTGCAACCTCCGCCTCCTGGGTTCTAGCGATTCTCCTGCCTCAGCCTCCTGAGTAGCTGGAGCGGCACCACGCCTGGCTAATTTTTGTATTTTTAGTAGAGACGGAGTTTCACCATGTTGGTCAGGCTGGTCTGGAACTCCTGACCTCTTGACCAGCCGATGTTTTTATAGACATGGTGTCCCCCTCAAGGCATATTCCAGTTCCTATCACGAGGATTCCCCCTCCGACACACCGTGCCCCCTCCCTGATCCTCAGCGCTTCCCTTGCGACCTACAAACTGCTCCCCTACCCAGGGTTCACAACGCCTAACGCCTCTCAGGTTCCGCCCCTACCCCCCTCAAAGAATACCCATCTGTCAGCTTCGGAAATCCACTCTCCCACGCCAGTCCCCCAGAGCATCACTTGGGCCCCTGTCCCTTTCCCGGGACTCTACTACCTTTACCCAGAGCAGAAGGTGAAGGCCTCCTAAGCCCGGGGGCCCAGTTATCTGAGAAATCCCACGGCCTGTACCCCGGCCAGAAAGTCTCAGCGAGCTCACGCCGCGCAGTCGCAGTTTTAATGTATCTGCAATTCCCGCGCTTTTCCGTTGCCACGGAAACCAGGGGGCTACCGCTAAGCAACAGCCTCTCAGAATACGAAATCAAGGTACAGTCAGAGGAAGGGAGGGACAGAAAGAGCCAAGCGTCTCTCGGGGCTCTGGATTGGCCACCCAGTCTGCCCCCGGATGACGTTAAAGGAAAGAGACGGAAGAGGAAGAATTCCACCTGAGTTTGCCATAAAGTGCCTGCCCTCTGGCCTCTACGCTTCCTTTTGCGGCTTATTACGTCACAGTAATTGCTGTACGAAGGTCAGAATCACTACCTATTGTCCAAAGCAGTCGTAAGAAGAGGTCCCAATCCCCCACTCCTTCCGCCCTAATGGAGGTCTCCAGTTTAGGTAAATATAAGGAATAAGGATTGTTGGTGGGGTGGAGGGAAATAACTTTCCAGCATGCGTTGCGGAATGAAAGGTCTTCGCCACAGTGTTCTTAGAAACTGTAGTCTCATGGAGAGGAACATCCAACACCAAAGCGGGCACAATTCTTACGGAAATCCAGTGGATACATTGGAGACCTCTGCGCGCTTGTACATGTCAACAGTTATGGATTGGAGTGTTGTTATGTTTTCGCATCTTGAAAGCAGAAACTAGGCCTAAAAAAGATACCTACAACTCTTAGGGAGACTACAATTCCCATCCAGCCCCACGAGTCTGAGGCAAGTAGTCCTCTAAGGTCAGTGGCCTGCGGGGACGCAGTGAGCGCCGAATTTGCCTGGGGAAGGGGAAGTCCGCTCTGGCCCATGCCTGCATACTTGTAGTAACGCCCCTCAGCCCCAATGTTTGTTATTTTTCGAGTTCAGGTTGCTTTTGCCCTGTCTCCGTCGACGTGATCTCCACCAGTCAATGGGGTGGTCGTTTTGAGGGACCAATGGTAAGAGCCAATCACCTTGGCGAAAACGCGGAGAAACAGGGGACTAGTTACTGTCTTTATCCGCCATGTTAGATTCACCCCACAGAGATAGCGGCAGAGCTGGCAGCGGTCCTTGCATTGGCGCCTCCCCGAGGGGCGGGAAGCTGGTAAGGAAGCATCCTGGGTTACCTAGAGGTGGGGTCACGTCACACTAAGAGGGTTTGGAGAAGTTCAAGGGAGGAATCCTGCAAAGAAGAGGGGCGACTTTTTCCGTGTCTCGGGACAGCTAATCGTTTTAGTGACAGGATGAGAGAGCCCTTCGTGTTCTGAGGGACCGAGTGGGCGAAAAGCTCCGGAGAGCTGGAGAGTCTGTGGTTCAGGATGAGAGGTGACAACGTGCTAGCAGCCCTCGCTCGCTTGGCGCCTCCTCGGCCTTGGCGTCCATTCTGGCCATGCTGGAGGAGCCCTTCAGCCCGCCACTGCGCTGTGGGGACCCCTCTCTGGGCTGGCCGAGGCCGGAGCCGGCTCCCTCTGCTTGCGGGGAGGTGTGGAGGGCGAGGCGCGTACGGGAACCGGGGCTGCGCGCGGCGCTCGCGGGCCAGCGCGAGTTCCAGGTGGGCGCGGGTTCGGCGGGCCCCGCACCGCCGGCCCGGGGCAGTGAGGGGCCTAGCACCCGGGCCAGCAGCTGCAGAGGGTGCGCCGGGTCCCCCAGCACTGCCGGCACGCCTGCGCCGCGCTTGAATTCTCGCTGGGCCCCAGTCGCCCCGCACTGAGCAAGGCTCAGGACCTGCGGCCCGCCATGCCGGAGCCCCCTCCCAACCCCCGTGAGCTCCAGCGCGGCCTGAGCCTCCCCGACGGGCGCCACCCCATGCTCCGCAGCGCCCGGTCCCATCGACTGCCCAAGGGCTGAGGAGTGCGGGCGCCCGGCAGGGCTCTGCACAGGATCCACTAGGTGAAGCCAGCTGGGCTCCTGAGTCAGGTGGGGACTTGGAGAACTTTTATGTCTAGCCGAGGATTTTATATGCACCAATCAGCACTCTGTATCTAGCTAATCTGGTGGGGACTTGGAGAACTTCTATGTCTAGCTAAAGGATTGTAAATGCACCAATCAGTGCTCTGTGTCTAGCTCAAGTTTGTAAACACACCAATCAGCACTCTGTGTCTAGCTGAAGTTTGTAAACGCACCAATCAGCACTCTGTGTCTAGCTCAAGGTTTGTAAATGCACCAATCAGCACTCTGTGTCTAGCTAAAGGTTTGTAAACGTACCAATCAGTGCTCTGTGTTTAGCAAATCTAGTGGGGACTTGGAGAACTTTTATGTCTAGCTAGAGGATTGTAAATGCACCAATCAGCAATCTGTGTCTAGCTCAGGGATTGTAAATGCACCCATCAGCACCCTGTCAAAATGGACCAATCAGCTCTCTGTAAAATGGACCCATCAGCAGGATGTGGGTGGGGTCAGATAAGGGAATAAAAGCAGGCTGCCCAGCTGGGCGTGGTGGCTCACGCCTGTAATCCCAGCACCTTGGGAGGCCTAGAGGGGTGGATCACGAGGTCAGGAGGTTGAGACCATCCTGGCTAACATGGTGAAACCCCGACTCTACTAAATGTACGAAATATTAGCTGGGTGTGGTGGCGGGCGCCTGTAATCCCCGCTACTCCGGAGGCTGAGGCAGGAGAATCGTGTGAACCCGGGAGGCAGAGCTTGCAGTGAGCCCAGATTGTGCCACTGCATTCCAGCCCGGTTGACAGAGCGAGACTCCGTCTCAAAAAAAAAAAAAAAGGCAGGCTGCCCAAGTCAGCAGCGGCAACCCGCTCTGGTCCCCTTCCACGCTGTAGAAGCTTTGTTCTTGTGCTCTTTGCAATAAATCTTGCTGCTGCTCACTCTTTGGGTCCGCACAGCCTTCATCTACTGGTAACACCCGCTGCGAAGGTCTGCAGCTTCACTCCTGAAGCCAGCGACACCACGAACCCACCAGGAGGAATGAACAACTCCAGACGGGAGGAATGAACAAACTCCAGACCTGCCGCCTTAAGAGCTGTAACACTCACCACGAAGGTCTGCGGCTTCACTCCTGAAGCTAGAAGACCAGGAATCCACCAGAAGAGGAAACCCTGAACACGTCCGAACATCAGAAGGAACAAACTCCGGACACATCATCTTTAAGAACTGTAACACTCACCGCGAGGGTCTGCGGCTTCATTCTTGAAGTCAGTGAGACCAAGAACCCACCAATTTCGGACACAAGAACATCCAGCTTCTACTGATGGAAGGCCACGACTCCTCAGTAGAAAGAGGGCCCAGGCAAAGAAAATGAGAGAGAGTCCTCGGGGTGATGACACTGTCTTGGGAACATGGAGTGCTAGGAAACCATAACTGGAAGACTAGGATGAAGTCTGCAAGTAAAAAAATGATACTACCCATACATCCTTCTCATCGCATTCTCCTTTTTTCAAGACCCTGTTAAATAGATCTTGGTTAGGGACCTCTGGTTTTGGAAAGGCACAGTTTCTCCTTTTTGTCAAACACTCAGCTTTCAGGCCACACTTTTTTTTTTTTTTTTGAGACAGAGTCTCACTTTCTCAAAGACCAGACCAGCTGGTCTTGAACTCCTGAGCTCAAGCAATCCTCCTGCCTTGGCCTCCCAAAGTGCTGGGATTACAGGCATGAGCCACTGCTCCCGGCCTCAGGTCACACATTTTAAAGCTTGGATAACTTGGCTTGTACAGGCGTCTGGTGGAGACCGTAACCAAAGCTCAGGCTGCCAGGTCTGTTTCATTAAAGGGATTTTGTTGAGGCTGAAAGAAAAAAAAATCGACGTGGAGGAAAGGCTAACTTGTGCTAAGCTAAGGTGAGTCAGTGGCATGGACTTAACAATAATGCCAGTTATGAAAGCTGAAGGCCTAGGACCCAGCTATCTGACTATACTTGCTGTAGACCTAAGGGGCAGATAGGGTTAACCATAGCTTTGGTGTTTACACACGTTCAAGATTAATGCTCTTGCTGAAAGAATTTTTTTACATGCCAGCCAAAGAGAGTTCCTTATGGAGACCTGGATATGGTCAAGCTAAGCTAGAATCTCCCACTTCCTGTTTTCTCTTAGTAGGCCTACCAACTGGAGGAGCTCCAGAATATCTAAATTAATTTCCAGTTGTGTAATTTGAGAAAAAGAGACGAAGATTAATTTCCCTCACGGGTAGGGAAGTGTGTTTCTTTTTTTTTCTTTTTTTTGAGACAGAGTCTCGCTCTGTCGCCCAGCCTGGAGTGCAGTGGCACAATCACGTCTAGTGCACTGCAAGCGCCGTCTCCCGGGTTCACATCATTCTCCTGCCTCAGCCTCCCTAGTAGCTGGGACTACAGGCACCGGCGATCATGCCCAGCTAATTTTTGTGTTTTTAGTAGAGACGGGGGTTTCACTGTGTTAGCCAGGATGGCCTCGATCTCCTGACCACGTGATCTCCCCGCCGGCCTCCCAAAGTGCTGGGATTATAGGCGTGAGCCACCGCACCTGGCAGGAAGTGTTTCTTAAACTTGGAAAGTGGTATTTCAGAATATCCGCTTTTGGCAGACTGAGTCAGTCACTTCATTTTCCTGATTTTTTGCCTAAGGTCCTGGGGAATTGACAAAGATTTTGCCCAAATTTTAAGGACCCCAGTAATTACATTTCATATGAATGAATACTTGATGTCAGCAGGACTGTATTTTGGTGGTGAACTTGGTTCTAGGTAGAAACGAAGAATGGAGAAAATTAGGGGAAAATTGTCTTAGGGTTTCAAAAAAGTGCCTGATCTTCACAGACTTCAGGGTCCTTAAAATAACAGTCTTAATTGCAGTGTTTTACAGGGCAGTGCATTACATTGTCAAAAACAGTACAGGTTTATGGTTCTAACGACTGGTTTATTATTTTTAAAAATGTTTAGTTGAACTTAATTTTTTTAAGGAGACGGGGTCTGGCTTTGTTGCCCAGGCTGGTCTTCAACTCCTAAGTTCACGATTCATCCACTTCAGCCTCCCAAAGTGCTAGGATTACAGGCATGAGCCACCACACTGGGCCAATTTTTTATTTTATTTTTGAGACAGAGTCTCGCTCTATCACCCAGGCAGGAGTGCAGTGGCATGATCTTGGCTCACTGCAACCTTGCCTCCCAGGTTCAAGCAATTCTCTTGCCTCAGCCTTCTGAGTAGCTGGGAATACAGGCCTGCGCCACTACACACAACTAATTTTTGTATTTTTAATAGAGACGAAGTTTCACCATGTTGGCTAGGCTGGTCTCGAACTCCTGGACTCAAGCAATCTGCCTGCCTCTGCTTCCCAAAATCCTGAGATTACAGACATGAGCCACTGTGCCTGGCCTTTATTATAATATTTTTTATATTTGAATGACATTTTGAAAGAACTTGCATATACATTTTAAATTTGATCCTTATGGTTACACTGAGATTGGCAAAGCAGACATATTAGACCTATTTTTTTTTTTTTTTTTTTGGTTGAGACGGAGTCTGTCTCTGTCACTCAGGCTGGAGTGCAGTGGCGCAATCTCGGCTTACTGCAAGCTCCGCCTCCCGGGTTCACGCCATTCTCCTGCCTCAGCCTCCTGAGTAGCTGGGACTACAGGTGCCCGCCACCACGTCCGGCCAATTTTTTGTATTTTTTGTAGAGACAGGGTTTCACCATGTTACCCAGGATGGTCTCGATCTCCTGACCTTGTGATCTGCCCGCCTTGGCCTCCCAAAGTGCTGGGATTACAGGCGTGAGCCACCGCGCCCGGCCTATTAGGCCTGTTTTACAGATTGAAGAACTGAAGCTCAAAGGTGAACTGACCTGCTCACAGTTTTATGTCTAGTAATGGGCCAGAGCTGTGTCTGGAACCCAAGTCTTCCCATTTTTTGTGCGCACACACACACACACACACACACACAATTTGCTGTTCTGATAAGATGATATCTCATTGCTTTCAATCTGCATTGTTCTGACTACCAGAAAGTTTGAAAGTCTTCTGAGGTATTTGTTAGATGTTCTGATTTCTTCTTCTGTGAATTTTATGTATACTTTTTCCTGGGTTAATTTTATCATTAGCAGTTTTGCTGATACTCTGGGTGTGTTGCAGATATTAACCCTTTGTTATGGGTTGTTATGGTTGTTTGTTGTTTGTCTTTTGATTTTGTGGATTTTTTTGACCATATAAAATATTTAATATTTAATGAAATATGCCCAACTCATCCTTTGACTTCTGTGTACATTATAACCTGCCTTTAAATGTGTATTTCTTTTGTAGGTAAAAGTTTCATTTGATCTGAATACCTGGATAAGGAAAATGAAGAGGTAAAGTATATTATGGTACTTATTGCTAGGTGTTCAGAATAGGGATCTTATTTCTTCAGTGATATGGGCTTTAATAATTCAAAATAGTGTTTAGCTCATTTGTGTGGTGGTTTAAATATATTTGATAATTGAATATTCTAAGAAGACTTGCAGCATCTCAGATGGAATTGAGAAATGGAGAAGCAACACTGAAGAATATCTCCGAGATAACTTTTCACTTAAAAAAAAAAAAAATGGAAACAGGTCTCACTATGTTGCTCAGGCCAGTCTTGAACTCCTGGGCCCAAGCAGTCCTCCCACTTCAGCCTCCCAAAATGCTGGGATTACAGGTGTGCGACACCATGCCTGGCCTGAGATAACTTTTTTTTTCTTTTTTTTTTTTTTTTGAGACGGAGCCTCACTCCATCGCCTAGGCCGGAGTGCATTGGTGCAATTTCTGCTCACTGCAACCTCCAGCTCCTGGGTTCAAGCAATTCTTCTGTCTCAGCCTCCCGAGTAGCTCGGATTACAGGTGTACACCACCATGCCTGGCTAATTTTTGTATTTTTAGTAGAGACCGTATTTCACCATGTTGGCCAAGCTGGTCTTAAACTCCTGGGCTCAAGTGATCGGCCTGCCTCAGCCTCCCAAAGTGCTGGGATTACAGTCGTGAGCTACACCTGGCCAAGATAACTTTTGAAATTATATAGTGACCTTAAGTTCACATATAGCACAAGCTACCACTTAGTTTATAATAATACAAATATAATGGCTAGACTTTTTTTTTTTTTTTTAAAGAGACAGGGTCTCACTCTGTTGCCCAGGCTGGAGTGCATTGGCATGACCATAGCTCACTGCTCCTGGGTTCAAGGAATCATCCCACTGCAGCCTTCTGGGTAGCTAGGACACGCCTTTGCATCTAGCAAAATTTTTTAATTCTTTGGAGGGATGGGATCTCACTTTGTTGCCCGGGCTAATGGCTAAGCTTTATTGAGTGGTTACAGTGTGTCAGACTAGCAACAATACCATCTATTCAGTACATTATTATCATCACTATTTTACCCATGAGGAAACGGAGGCATAGAGAGGTGAAATAACTTGCCTAAACGCACAAAAACTTGGAAGTAGTAAAGTAGGGGTTCAGTCCATACCCTTTGGCTATAGAACTCAAGCTCCTAACCATTATATTGCACTGCCTTTTAATGTATCTGAACTAAAGGAGGGCACAGTAGATAAGCAATAAAATTTCTTAAGTATTATTCATGACTAGCAGGTGATACGGAAAAGCTGAACGCTTGGCCTGAGTTTTTGTCTGTCCTATGGGGCTGGTCCTAGTAACAGAAATGCTCAATTGATGAGACACATATAATTCACTGTTGTTGTTTTTTTCTTTTATGGGTATCCATCAACAGTCAAGGTGAGTCCCTGAGAGAGTCTGTTCAGCCTTATTTAAAAGCCTTAATCTGCTCATTGAGGCATTTCTATTTATACTCAAACCTTATTGCAGTATTAATTTTAGAGTTTGGAATTTGGTATACTATAAATTGACATTGCACTGATGGACATTAGTTACCTAGGGGATTTTATTGTATAGCATTTTTTTTGTATATAGGATGATGCCTTTGAATGGACCCTAAGGACACCTTTATTGGGAAGTTCTCATATTTAACATGCCAGTCCTCTGAAATTAATATGCCTCCCAGTTCAACACATATAAGTATTCCCATGGTGTTGCATTTGTACAGTAGGTACAGTAAAAATGTGGCATTATAATCTTATGGGATCACCATCATACATGTGGTTGACCAAAATGTTACGTGGCAATGGTTAGTATAGTGAAAGAAATTAACATACCCATCATCTCATTATAGTGGCCCTGTGGTGCCCTGAGCCCTCCCCAGAAACCAGCCATAATCTACTCATTTAGCAAAAATCATGAATATAATATATGATTATTTAACTATAATATATCCCTCATGTTGTACAGTCCATCTTTAGGATTGGCTATCCTTAATCTTACAGATTCTTTGATTCTTGAATGAATGAATGAATGTGTACAAAATAAAAATAATTGGCTATACTTAATCTTATAGAATCTTTGGTTCTTGAATGAATGGATGTGTACAAAATAAAAATAATTTAAAAATAATAGAATCTTTTGGGGTGTGTGAAGAACTATGACGGTGTATATTTTTTGTCCTTTTAGGAGAATATGAAGAAGCGCTTAAGGTAATGATTATTTAATCTCATTTTCAAATAATTTTAAAAATATTATTATGGGTGTTTTTTTTTTTTTTTTTTTTTAAACAGGGTTGTGCTCTGTCATCCAGGCTGGCATGCAGTGGCACAATCTGGGGTTGCTGCAACCTCCACCTCCCAGGCTTAAGTGATCCTCCCACCTCAGCCTCCCGAGTAGCTGGAACTACAGACACACGTCACCATGCCCGGCTAACTTTTTGTATTTTTTGTAGAGACAGGGTTTCGCCATGTTTCCCAGCTGATCTGGAACTCTTGGGCTCAAGCAATCTGCCAGCCTTCGCCTCCCAAAGTTCTGGGATTATAGGCATGAGCCACTGCGCCTGGCCTAAAATATTTATTGACTGAAACTCAAACCTGAATGCCATTAGTTACAGGGAGAGGCTAATAAGTATAAACACAGTGAAACCTATTTATAGGGAGACTGATGAATGGGGACGACACTCAGCAAAAGGCAATTCATAATAAAAAGGTCCTTCTCAGTTATAGTCCCATCTCTTTGCTGGTCTTTGTGCTACTGTTCTAGTGTTTAAAAATACAAATAACTGGCTGCGCGTGGTGGGTCACACCTGTAATTCCAGCACTTTGGGAGGCCGAGGTGGGTGGATCACGAGGTCAGGAGGTCGAGACCATCCTGGCTAACACGATGAAACCCCGTCTCTATTAAAAATACAAAAAATTAGCCAGGCTTGGTGGCAGGTGCCTGTAGTCCCAGCTACTCGGGAGGCTGAGGCAGGAGAATGGTGTGAACCGGGGAGCCGGAGCTTGCAGTGAGCCAAGATCACACCAGTGCACTCCAGGCTGGGCGACAGAGCGAGACTCCGTCTCAAAAATAAAATAAAATAAAATGACCTGGCCGGGCGTGGTGGCTCACGCCTGTAATCCCAGCACTTTCAGAGACCGAGGCAGGCAGATCACCCAAGGTCAGCAGTTCAAGACCAGCCTGACCCACATGGCGAAACCCTGTCTCTACTAAATACAAAAAATTAGCCACGTGTGGTTGCTCATGCCTATAATCCCAGCTACTTGGGAGGCTAAGGCAGGAGAATCATTTGAACCTAGGAGGCAGAGATTGCAGTGAGCTGAGATCATGCCATTGCACTCCAGCCTGGGCAACAAGAGGGAAACTCCATCTCAAAAAAAAAAAAAAGACATCTCTAGAACAGTGCCTTGATGCTTTTTTTTTTTTTTTTTTTTTTTTTCTAGAGAGACCGGGTCTTGCTATGTTACCCAGGCCAGGCTTGAACTCCTGGGCTTAAGTAATCCTGCTGCCTCAGCCTCCCAAGTAGCTGGGACTATGGGTGTGCACCATCATGCCTGGTCTAGAACTATGTTTTCTGGTTCACATTTTTCACCTCTTTCCCTCACTCTGTTCTCTCCTTTTTTTTTTTTTCTTTGAGACACAGTCTCACGCTATCACTTAGGCTGGAGTGCAGTGGTGTAATCTCGGCTCACTGCAACCTCCACCTCTGGGGTTCAAGCGAATCTCATGCCTCAGCCTCCCAAGTAGCTGGGATTACAGGTGTGCACCACCACACCCAGGTAATTTATTCTGTAGTTTTTAGTAGAGACAGGGTTTCGCCATGTTGGCCAGGCTGGTCTCAAACTCCTTACCTCAAGTGATCCGCCTGTCTCAGCCTCCCAGAGTGCTGGGATTACAGGCATGAGCCACTGTGCGCAGCCTACCTCACTGTTCTCTGTAGCCCATACATTCTTATGTTCAAGGCAGAGATCACAGCCACTTTGTGGACATGGAATGCTTTTTTTTGTTTTTAGTTTCTGATTTTTAAAAATTTGTATTTAAGGTATAAAATGTGATGTTTTGAAATATGTATACGTTGTGAAATGATTACCACAATCAAGCTAATTAACACATCCATCACCTCAGATGTAGTTACCCATTGAACGCTTTTTTTTTTTTTTTTTTTTTTTTTTTTTTGAGATGGAGTTTTGCTCTTGTTGCCCAGGCTGGAGTGCAGTGGCACGATCTCGGCTCACTACAACCTCCACCTCCCAGTTTCAAGCAATTCTCCCGCCTCAGCCTCCCGAGTCGTTGGGATTACAGACATGCACCACCACGCCTGGCTAATTTTTTTTGTATTTTTAGTAGAGACGGGGTTTCTCCATGTCAGGCTGGTCTCGAACTCCTGACCTCAGGTGATCCGCCCACCTTGGCCTCCCAAAGTGCTGGAATTACAGGCGTGAGCCACCACGCCTGGCCTAATTTTTGTATTTTTAGTAGAAATGGCGTTTTCACCATGTTGGCCAGGCTGGTCTCGAACTCCTGACCTCAGGTGATCCGCTTTGGATTAGCTGGGCGTGGTGGCCTGCACCCGTGGTCCCAGCTAATGGGGAGACTGAAGTAGGAGGATCCCTTGAGGCCAGGTGGTGGAAGTTGCAGTGAGCCAAGATTCCGCCAGTGCTCTCTAGCCCGGACGACAGAGTGAAACTCCACCTCAAAAAAACAAAACAAAACAAAAGGCTGGGCGCGGTGGCTCACACCTGTAATCCCAGCACTTTGGGAGGCTGAGGCAGGTGAATCACAAGGTCAGAAGTTCAAGACCAGCCTGGCCAAGATCATGAAACCCCATCTCTACTAAAAATACAAAAATTAGCTGGGCATAGTGGCAGGTGCCTGTAATCCTAGCTACTTGGGACGCTGAGGCAGGAGAATTGCTTGAACCTGGAAGGTGGAGGTTGTGGTGAGCTGAGATCGCATCATTGCACTCCAGCGTGGGCAACGAGCAAAACTCCGTCTCAAAAAAAAAAAAAAAAAAAAAAAAATCAGCTGAGCATGGTGGCCTGCACCTGTGGTCCCATCTACTGGGGAGACTGAAGGAGGATCCCTTGAGCCCACGAGACAGTGGTTGCATTGAGCCAAGATCACGCCACTGTTCTCCAGCCTGGACGACAGAGTGAAACCCCATCTCAAAAAAAAAAAAAAAAAAGAGAGGCCGGGCACAGTTGCTCACGCCTATAATCCCAGCACTTTGGGAGGCCGCAGGGGGTGGATCACAAGCTCAGAAGTTCAAGACCAGCCTGGCCAAGATGGTGAAACCCCATCTTTACTAAAAATACAAAAATTAGCTGGGCATGGTAGCAGGTGCCTGTAATCCCAGCTACACAGGAGGCTGAGGCAGAGAATTGCTTGAACCTGGGAGGCGGAGGTTGCAGTGAGCTGAGATTGTGCCACTGCACTCTAGCCTGGGCAACAGAGCGAGACTCCATCTCAAAAAAAAAAAAAAAAAAGCAATAATACAAGTTCTTGCAAGGTTTTTCCACCATAAAGGAATCGTCTTCTCTTTTTTTCTCTGGACATTTGTGTCCTTTTGTTCCTTTATGTTCATGGTTTTGTGTCTTGGCCACAGCTTTCCAAGCTAAGTAACTGTAATTCTTCCTGCACTGATAGATCTGAGATATTTTGCATGCATTTTGGTGTGGAGAAGTTTTTTGTAACAGACCTCAAAGCATATCTTGGTTTATTTTAGCCCTGCAGGAGGCAAGAAGCCCACGAACTGCTACTTCTGGACACTGACTGTTGATGATATGATGCTTTCTCTTGATTGATGGTTCTCCTGTCATCATTCTCCGGATATGACTCCCTGCATGTCTCCTCTGCCACATGACAGTCCTTTAATAGAGAAGCCAGGCTTGGGGCAGATAGAGGAAGAGAATGAAGGGGCAGGATTTAAAGCACGTCTTGGTAAGGGATTAAACATTTGTAAAGTATTTTCATCCTCCCTTTCCATATCATACCCTATTTTACGGCTATCCCCTACTGACCCTACTTTAGCATGTAAATGCGCTTTCTTTCTGTAGCATCTCATGTTTTGAAGTCTCCTCACCTTCACGTGGCACAGATAGCGGCTATTCCTTGGTTTAGTTTTAGCATGGGTAATGACTGGTGAATGTTCCTCAGCACTTTAAACACCAAGTGCAGACAAGGTTCGTGTGTCTTTCAGATTCTATGGTGTCAGTAAAGAGGAAGGCTGAGAACATTGCTTCTGTGGAGGAAGCAGAAGAAGACCTGAGTGGGACCCAATTTGTGTGTGAGACAATAATCCGATCCCTTACCTTGGATGCTGCCCCAGACCACAACCCTCCTTGCAGAGTGAGTGTCCTTGCATTTCCCTCACCTAGCAGGGTGGCACCTGAATTGTGACTTCCAGACTTGACTAGTTAGATGTCCTCTTCTTCACTGAGACTGAAGGGAGAGTGATCTTAGTTAGAAATTCTGATCTTGTGTCTTTAGACTCTAGGTATGCTACCTGACTGTTCTAATTAGAGCATCAGGAGCAAAGAAGCCACCATACTCATTTCTCCATCTTCTCAGGGGCAGAATTACAGCTGCATTCCACAGTGGAATAGCAGCCATTTGTGGTACCTGGATTCTGCAGTAAGGAATCTTCCTGTAATTTGACAGAGCTCCTTAGCAGAGACCCCTATGGGTAGCTGGGTTGTCTGCTTTCTCCAAGGGCAGCAGTCCCAGAAACAGTGGATAGAAGCAGGAGTACCAACAAAGTTTCTCAAAGTTAAATTCTGCTGTAATAAATACCTTTATTGGCCAGGCACGGTGGCTCACGCTTGTAATCCCAGCACTTTTATGAGGCTGAGGCGGGTGGATCACCTGTGGTTGGGAGTTCGAGACCAGCCTGACCAACATGGAGAAACCCCATCTCTACTAAAAATACAAAAAATCACATACCTGTAGTCCCAGCTGCTTGGGAGGCTGAGGCAGGAGAATCGCTTTAACCCGGGAGGTGGAGGTTGTGGTGAACTGAGATTGCGCCATTGCACTCCAGCCTGGGCAACAAGAATGAAACTCCATCTCAAAAACAAAAAAAAAGAATAGGATGAGTGCGGTGGCTCACGCCTGTAATCCCAGAACTTTGGGAGGCTGAGGTGGGCGGATCACGAGGTCAGCAGATTGAGACCATCCTGGCAAACACGGTGAAACCCCGTCTGTACTAAAAATACAAAAAATTAGCTTGGCGTGGTGGCGGGCGCCTGTAGTCCCAGCTACTCGGGAGGCTGAGGCAGGAGAATGGCATGAACCTGGGAGGCGTAGCTTGCAGTGAGCCGAGATCATGCCAGTGCACTTCAGCCTGGGCGACAGAGCGAGACTCCGTCTCAAAAAAAAAAAAAAAAAGGAATAAATACCTGTATAACAGAAACTTCTAGGTACCACTTAGATAGAAACAATAGCATATATTTTAAGAAGTATCCAAAAATTCAAATATAGTATGTCAAAATAATATTGGAGAATCTATCAATGAAATTTGACCTATATCTTTAAATATTATTTATCTCACTTTTGTTTGAAGTATACGTAAGGCCAGATGTGGTGGCTCATGCCTGTAATCCCAGCACTTTAGGAGGCTGAGGCGGGTGGATCACGAGGTTAGGAGATTGAGACCATCCTGGCTAACACGGTGAAACCCTGTCTTTACTAAAAATACAAAAAATTAGCCGAGTGTGGTGGCGGGCGCCTGTAGTCCCAGCTACTTGGGAGGCTGGGGCAGGAGAATGGCGTGAACCCAGGAGGTGCAGCTTGCAGTGAGCCGAGATCACGCCACTGCACTCCAGCCTAGGCGACACAGCGTGACTCTTTCTCAAAAAAAAAAAAAAAAGGACAGGGTCTCCCTGGAGCCTGCTTGTGTTGTAACTTTTTCTCAGCCTGGCCTCTCTTGCAGGACAGTGCCCATTCATTTCGAAGTGAGCCAAGCCGATGAAATGACTGTCTCCTGCAGCCCTTCCCCACCCTTGATCCTCCCTTGCCCACCTACCGGTGTGGCAGCCTGGGGGTCCAGTCCATTCTCCACCACTGAGAGCATCTCCACTCACGCAGCTGCTCCCTCAGAGAATCACATGACACCTCGAGACAGATGGCAGCCAGATGAATGAGCAGGCAACTCCTCACCAGCCAGAGTCCATTCCCAGCAAGCAGTAGGAGGTCAGCCTCTCTTACTCGTACCGCAGCCAAAAGGCCTTTGAAGAACACAAAAATAAAAACTGAGAATGGATTTGAAGGAATAAAACCAGGAAGGAAAGTCCAGGGGGCTCAGTACTTGGGAGGCAAGGAGTCCTGGGTGCCGGGGGTGGGTCCACCCCAAGGAGTGGGTGGTAAGGGCACTTCACATCAAATGCTGCCCAGAAAGCCAGGGCCCTGTAGGATCAAAACCTGTTGGCAGGGAACGACAGGCTGATTCAGATATGGAGCTGTGAGTTCGAGGGGGAGGCTGCAGCTGAAGGTGGCAGGACCTGCAACACCCTGCCCCCACCCCTCCTGTCCCAGTCCAATGTCTGCCAGCTCATCAGTAAAAAGTACAACTGGAACGGCTTCAAAAGGAAAGGGCTCCCTTGCTGCACTTCTGCTTCTCATTCGGGCTTTGAGGGTCTGGCTTGAGCAGCACAGACAGGGACTTGTCTAATCGGGACGACCACAAGGTCTCATCGCAATTTGCCACTAACCAGGTAGGCATGCACAGACCTCTCAGTTGGAGAATGTGTAAACGCCTGTCACAGGGCCTGATATATACCTGTACCTGATATGTTGTACTTGGTATCTGTCATCCCAGTGGATGTGGCCACCTAAACCTACAGATCAAGAATGCCATTGCCTAAATCAAGTCAATGAGTGGTTAAATCCCTCAAGGCTGCCGGCTTCTTCCTGGGAGTGGGTGGGGTCGGGTGGGGTGGCGACTTACAGCCTGAGCCAGAGGGGGCTGCTGGCTGGCTTGGTCCCACCCCAGCAACTTGGACAGACCTGGGCTAGGCAGGCACATTCACATGTAAACAAATCTCTAGCGAACACCTGGCTGAGCATCAGGGGAACGCAGGGAAAGGTGATGGCTGTCTCAGCTCTCAAACAATCACCGCACAAAGAAGTTAACAAAACCAAGAAAAGTTAAATGGGCTCGATTCTCTTTACATATATTGCCTAATTTATAGTCCTCCTAAGCACCCTAGGAGTGCTGTTTTATTATCTCCACCTGACAGATAAGGAAATGGCAGCTGACCCAGGTCAAGGAAGTTCCTGAAGTCCCAGGGCTGATAAGTGGCCTGACTCCACCACCCCTTCTTCCAGAAGGAAGCCAACCCCAGCCCCAGGAAAACCCGATTCCTGAGTGAGTGCTGTAAACCAAAAATAAAATTCTAAGCCCCCCAACTGCCTGAATGGGCACCTCTTGGTCAAATGGATTTCGAAAAAACCTAAAAACTGAGTTCAGGCGATGACAGCAAGTGGGGCGTGGGCCATGCCTCATCCTAGCCTCTCCCTTTTGGAGCTTGGACACAACTGACCAGCATTAACATTAAAGCAGAATCCTGGGCCAGGCGCTGTGGCTCACGCCTGTAATCCCAGCACTTTGGGAGGCCAAGGCGGGTGGATCACAAAGTCAGGAGATCGAGACCACCCTGGCTAACACGGTGAAACCCGGTCTCTACTAAAAAATACAAAAAATTGGCCAGGCACGGTGGCTCACGCCTGTAATCCCAGCACTTTGGGAGGCCGAGATGGGCAGATCATGAGGTCAGGAGATCGAGACTATCCTGGCTAACATGGTGAAACCCTGTCTCTACTAAAAATACAAAAAAAAAATTGGCCGGGCATGGTGGTGGGCGCCTGTAGTCCCAGCTAGTCGTGAGGCTGAGGCAGGAGAATGGCGTGAACCCAGGAGGCAGAGCTTGCAGTGAGCTGAGATCGCGCCACTGCACTCTAGCCTGGGCGACAGAGCGAGACTCCATCTAAAAAAAATTTAAAAATAAAAATAAATTAAAAAAATTAGCCGGGCATAGTGGCAGGTGCCTGTAGTCCCAGCTACTCGGGAGGCTGAGCCAGGAGAATGGCGTGAACCCAGGAGGCAGAGCTTGCAGTGAGCTGAGATCGCGCCACTGCACTCTAGCCTGGGCGACAGAGCGAGACTCCGTCTAAAAAAAAATTAAAAAATAAAAATAAATTTAAAAAATTAGCCGGGCATAGTGGCAGGTGCCTGTAGTCCCAGCTACTCGGGAGGCTGAGCCAGGAGAATGGCGTGAACCCAGGAGGCAGAGCTTGCAGTGAGCCGAGATAGCGCCACTGTACTCCAGCCTGGCCGACAGAGTGAGACTCCATCTCAAAAAAAACAAAACAAAAACAGAATCCTAAGACTGACAGAACAGATTCTCAGCCATTAAGATACCAACTCCAGCCTGACTCTGGTTTAACATCACATGAGAGATAACAGGCCCTAAAGGAAATCAAAGTATTTTACCCCCAAGTGTATTTCTTTGACATATTTTGGAATGGCCCTGCAAAGCCATCTCTTGTGGGGAAAATTTATATCCTGCAGCGATTCTCTTCCCTTTCTAGGCCTTTTCCTGATCTAGGAGAGATTTAACTAAGAGTCTGATACCTTTTAGGGTCTGATAAGAGACCATCTATTCTCTCTGGAGCCTGTTAACTGAAGGCTTCATCTACATAACATGAACCTTGGCTTCCGCAACCCACCTTATCTTTTTTTTTTTTTTTATCATACTTTAGGGTTTTAGGGTACATGTGCACATTGTGCAGGTTTGTTACATATGTATCCATGTGCCATGTTGATTTCCTGCACCCATTAACTCGTCATTTAGCATTAGGTGTATCTCCTAATGCTGTCCCTCCCCCCTCCCCCCATCCCACAACATTCTACCAGATAGGACCCTCAGCTGCAGGTCTGTTGGAGTTTACTAGAGGTCCACTCCAGACCCTGTTTGGCTGGGTGTCAGCAGCGGTGGCTGCAGAACAGCGGATTTTCGTGAGACCACAAATTCAGCTGTCTGATAGTTCCTCTGAAAGTTTTGTCTCAGAGGAGTACCCAGTTGAATGAGGTGTCAGTCTGTCCCTACTGGGGGGGTGCCTCCCAGTTAGGCTGCTCAGGGGTGAGGGACCCACTTTAGGAGGCAGTCTGTCCGTTCTCAGATCTCCAGCTGCGCGCTGGGAGAACCACTACTCTCTTCAAAGCTGTCAGTCAGACAGGGACATTTAAGTCTGTGGAGGTTCTTGCTGGGTTTTTGTTTGTCTGTGTCCTGCCCCCAGAGGTGGAGCCTACAGAGTCAGGCAGGCCTCCTTGAGCTGTGGTGGGCTCCACCCAGTTCCAGCTTCCTGGCTGCTTTGTTTACCTAAGCAAGCCTGGGCAATGGCGGGCGCCCCTCCCCCAGCCTCGCTGCCGCCTTGCAGCTTGATCTCAGACTGCTGTGCTAGCAATCAGCGAGACTCCGTGGGCTTAGGACCCTCCGAGTCAGGTGCGGGACACAATCTCCTAGTGTGCCGTTTTCCAGGCCCGTTGGAAAAGCGCAGTATTAGGATGGGACTGACCCGATATTCCAGGTGCCGTCTGTTTCCCTTTTCTTTGACTAGGAAAGGGAACTCCCTGACCCCTTGCGCTTCCCGAGTGAGGCAATGCCTCGCCCTGCTTCGGCTCGCGCACAGTGCGCTTCACCGACTGTCCTGCGCCCACTGTTAGGCACTCCCTAGTGAGATGAAACCGATACCTCAAGCAGAAATGCAGAAATCACGTCTTCTGTGTCGCTGGGGCTGGGAGCTGGAGACCGGAGCTGTTCCTATCCTTATCTTAACCCCAAGCATTTTTTTCTGCCGACTTCAACTCTTCAGGCAAAGTTTAACTCTTCCAACCAATTGCCAATCAGGAAATCATTTAATCCACCTTACCCTGCCCCCACCAATGTATACCTTACATGTATTAATTTATGTCTTTGCCTGTAACTTCTGCCTGTAACTTGGATAAAAAGCTGTAACCCAATCACCTTGGGCACATGTTCTCAGGACCTCCCAGGACTACGTCATGGGTCATGGCCCTCACATTTGGCTCAGAATAAACCTCTTCAAATATTTAACAGAGTCTGGCTTTTTCATCAACAGTGCCATCACCTCAGAGCTAGGATTCCAGGGGTGGTCTGAGAAGACCCTTTTGCTGGGGGCCGGGAACAGGGGGTGCAGGGGAACATTAAGGCCAGTGTGGCAGGAAAGGTTTCCTGGACAGCGCTGGTGCAGCATGAGGTTTGGAAAGCAGACAGGCAGGCTGGCCCTAAATGGTGGAAGGTGCTCTGATTGGATCTCTGGCCTCTGGGGATAGCAGAGGGCAAACAGGACACAGGGAGTCAGGACCCAGAGCCAACCTCCCTAAGTAAGACCCCTCAGGAAGAAGCACGCGTGTGTGGAGGATGGTTCCTGCAGACCCAGTAACAGGCCAGGTGCTGCAGATGGCCAGAAGAGCCCTCAGTCCTGACTACAGGCCCATCTGACTGCCTCACCCTTCACCACAGTCTGCTCCCAGCTACCCAGGGATTCTCAGGGCCCTCCTCCGGAGACCAGTTCCACATTCTGGCCAGAGGGTGACAGGAAAAGGCAGTTGTGTGCTGCAGTGACTCTGCATCTAGGGTCACTCCCAGAAACAGGCCTGGTCTTGAGGTCAGGCTCTGTCAAGACTACCCTTGTGCAGCTCAGCAGGCCAAGTTCAGCTTCTCTGACTCCAAAACCCTGGGATCCAATCCCAATCCACAATTCCAGTGGCCTGAGGCCCTCAGGCCCACCCTTCTAGACAGCCCAAAGCCCCAAAGTTGCCCTTCCCTTAGCCAGCTACAGGGCCGGGACCCTAAGGGCTCAGACCCAATAATTTGAATAGTAGCCCAGGCCCACTAAGACCTCATTAACTAATTAGCCGAGAGTAATAGAGTATTCACTGGGAGGGGCAGGCCATTGGTAAGTGGGTGCTCCAGCCAAGTAACAGTATGGTAAGAAAACAAAATAGGCCAGGTGCCATGGCCCACACCTGTAATCCCAGCACTTTGGGAGGCCAAGGCGGGAGGATCACTTGAGGCCGGAGAATTGCTTGAACCCAGGAGGCAGAGGTTGCAGTGAGCCGAGATGGCACCACTGCACTCCAGCCTGTGTGACAGAGCGAGACTGTGTCTCAAAATAATAATAATAATAATAAAAGTTAAACAATGAGACATGCAAGAGATGTGGGGAGAAGTACCAGAAGATTCCATTGAAATCCAGCTCCCCAGAAGGGTGGGAAAAGTAGGGACAAAAAACTGCTGTGGTTCATTATGTTTCTTCCCTATTTCGCTTCATTTTATTGAATTGTAAACCCTGTGTATAACAACACTTTTTTTTTTTTTTTTTTTTTTTTTGAGACGGAGTCTCACTCTGTCGCCCAGGCTGGAGTGCAGTGGTGCGATCTCGGCTCACAGCAAGCTCCGCCTCCCGGGTTCACGCCATTCTCCTGCCTCAGCCCCTCTGAGTAGCTGGGACTACAGGCACCCTCCACTACGCCCGGCTAACTTTTTTGTATTTTTAGTAGAGACGGGGTTTCACCGTGGTCTCGATCTCCTGACCTCGTGATCCGCCCGCCTCGGCCTCCCAAAGTGCTGGGATTACAAGCGTGAGCCACCGCGCCCGGCCTATAATAACACTTTTTAATCCATTTTTTAAAAGAGAGTGGAAAGAAACAGCCTCCTACAACAGAACTGAAGAGCACACCAGTGATTCCAGTGTCCAGAGAGGAGGGTGCATTAACGCTAGTTTTATGATTTCAATCAGATGCCAAGTAAGGGTATATCTGGGGTTCAGACAAGAAAGGCTCTCATTCAAGTGCTCAGAAGAGCAATGGAAGGCAAGGACCTGCCCAATTGTCAGGGTGAAAATTAGCCAGAACTAGACTAGTAACAGCTGTTCATCTTTGAGCACTTACTACAGGCCAGAACCTGCATTAAGGATACCAGCTTTTTCGGTTGGGCTCAGTGGCTCACACCTGTAATCCCAGCATTTTGGGAGGCCGAGGCGGGTGGATCACGAGGTCAGGAGATCGAGACCACCCTGGCTATCACGGTGAAACCCCCCTCTCTACTAAAAATGCAAAAAATTAGCCAAGAGTGGCGGCGGGCACCTGTAGTCCCAGCTACTCGGGAGGCTGAGGCAGGAGAATGGCGTGAACCCAGGAGGCGGAGCTTGCAGTGAGCCGAGATCGTACCATTGCACTTCAGCCTGGGCGACAGAGCGAGACTCCGTCTCAAAAAAAAAAAAGAAAAAAGGATATCAGCTTTTCCTTTTCCTTTTCCTTTTCTCCTTTCTTTGCTTTGCTTTGCTTTTTGTTTTGGGACAGAGTCTCACTCTGTCATCCAGGCTGCAGTGCATTGGCGCAATCTCAGCTCACTGCAACCTCTGCCTCCTGGGTTGAAGCCATTCTTGTGCCTCAGCCTCCCAAGTAGCTGGGACTACAGGCATGCACCACCATGCCTGGCTAATTTTTGTATCTTTGGTAGAAATGGGGTTTCACCATGTTGGCCAGGCTGGTTTCGAACTCCTGGCCTCAAGCAATCCAGCGGCCTCAGCCTCCCAAAGTTATGGGATTACAGGCGTGAGCCATTGTGCCCAGCCAGGATATCATATTTAATCCTCACATCAACTGACATTTGTCCCAATTTACAGATGAGGAACTGAGGCTCAGAGAGGTTTTGGTACTTGCCTGAGGTCACACACTCTGGGCTCTCTGCTTGGGGCTGAAGGCCAAGGGGCGTTGTGACTTACTTCTCTTTCCTGAACATCGATAAAATTCGATTTAGAAATTTCTGTCTTCAGTGCTACCTCGAGGGGCCTGTGAAAAATGCTGACTCGGTGGCAGCTGTCTTAGCCCCATACTCATTAGGTTGCCCTGAGCCCCACACTGTTTTAAGGAAGTCCCAGCAAATAATATGGGGTAGAGGTGAGATTCAAACCTAAGCAGCCCTGGCTCTAAAACCCACTGAACAAAGCTGCCTCTCCAACTAGAATCAGAAAGAACTAGGTGAGAATCCTACTTCTAGCACTTACTAGTTCTGTGGCTGTGGCCGCCCCCACAAGTTACTTAACTTCTTTTTTTTTTTTTTTTTTTCTTTTTTTAGAGACGAAGTCTCGCTCTGTCACCAGGCTGGAGTGCAGTGGCATGATCTTGGCTCACTGCAACCTCTGCCTCCCGGGTTCAAGCAATTCTCCTGCTTCAGCCTCCCGAGTAGCTGAGACTACAGACGTGGGCCACCATGCCCAGTTAATTCTTTTTTTTTTGATATGGAGTCTCGCTCTGTCACCCAGGCTGGAATGTAGTGGCGTGATCTCGGCTCACTGCAAGCTCCGCCTCCCGGGTTCACGCCATTCTCCTGCCTCAGCCTCCTGAGTAGCTTGGACTACAGGCGCCCACCAGCATGCCTGGCTAATTTTTTTTTTCTTTGTATTTTTAGTAGAGATGGGGTTTCACTGTGTTAGCCAGGATGGTCTCGATCCCCTGACCTCGTGGTCCACCCGCCTCGGCCTCCCAAAGTGCTGGGATTACAGGCGTGAGTCACCACGCCTGGTCAATTAACCTCTTTTTAAGCCTGTTTTCTCATCCATACAATGGAGATAATGGCAGCACCCACTGCTTGGTAAGGAATATTAGGTTAACACAGGTGCCTATGTGGGTTCCTCCATTTTCCATAAATGTTAATTCCCTTACCCCTCATCTCCTAGGTTAGTCCTGGAGGACAGATTTGAAGTTTGAAAACAGAAAGTAACTGCCAAAAGGGATTATTTAGGGCAGAGGTTCTCCCCTTTTATTATGCTTTAGGTCCTCAGTGGTGAGGGCAGGGGACAGGAGAAGTGGGATCAAGCCCAAATTCTTGGACCTCATCGTAGAGTGACTCCTTAGGGTTAGTGTGGGGCTTAGGATTCTGCATTTTGGACCTGTCCCCAGGGCATTCTGATGCCTGCAGTTCTCCTGTCTCGCTTTGAATAACTCTGGGTAGCGCTTTAAATCTAAGCTGACATACCAGTGGGATGTGAACTGTCCTTGCAAATGTTTTGAGCCCTTCCTGCGCTGGTTGTAACTCTGCCTTGCTCAGTCTGTCTTCAGCTCCCCTTCCATTCTGGCCTTCTCCCTTTCCTTTTTCACTTCCTTTTTTTTTTTTGAGACAGGATCTCACTCTGTCACCCAGGCTGGAGTGCAGTGGCATGATCTTCACTCACTGCAAGCTCTGCCTCCCGGCTTCAAGCAATTATCATACCTTAGCCTCCTGAGTAGCTGGGACTACAGTCACACACCACCACACCCAGCTAATTTTTGTAGTTTTAGTAGAGATGGGGTTTCACCATGTTGGCCAGGCTGGTCTCAAACTCCTGACCTCAAGTGATCTGCCTGCCTCGGACACTCAAAGTGCTAGGATTACAGGCGTGAGCCACCACGCCCAGCCTCCTTTTTTACTTCCTACCTTCCTCCCCACCTCTGGGTGCATCCTCTCCTGAGCTCAGCCTGTATTTCTATCTGCTGGCCACTTACCAGCCAGTCCCTTCATCTACAATGCCCTTTACTCACCTAGAAAGCTCACATCAAAAGTCGCCTCCTCCAGAATACCTCTGAAGTTCTCGTCTCTGGTCCCTTGACCCTTTGCAGATACCTTTTTTCTTGTGCAAGTCACATGATAATGTAAGGGTTTTTTTTTTCCCCATCTGGAACCTGCCTGGTGGGCTCATGGTCCATTTGTGGAAACATGCATTTCCCTCTCCTCCGCCCTGCTCCTTCATGATCCATGCCTTATGCAGCTTCCCCAAGGCATGCAGAGCAAGCTGAGAAGAGGTAGACAAGCCTGCAGACCTTTCAAAGAAGTGGGGTGGCTTGGGAAGTAAGAGAAGACCTGGAGATAGGGGCTCCTAAAAAGCAGACAAGAGATTCCCGAGGGGTTCCCCACAGCTCCAGCACACAGCAGCTGCACAAAAATGCAGTGGAATTACTGAGGGACATTATGTGCTTGATGGGGAATAGGGAATGCTTGTGCCAAGCCACCAAGGATCATGCTGTGCCAGTTGTGACCAGATAGACTATGCTTTTGCCAAGGTGAAAGGATTTCCTTACTAAATCCCTTACTTTCTACTTTGTTTAAAATGAGTTTAACACCAAGAGAATAGTTGTCTCTATGTCACTCAGACCCATCTAACCTAAAATTGAGAAAGGGAGGTTCTCACTCCTGGAGAGAGAATTACCGAAAGGGCGGCCCTCATACAGTTCGGGGTCATACCCCCAAGAGCTGGTTTTATATTTGAAAGCAGGCACTGGGACTCTGACCTTTGCAGAGATAAGAGGGACACTTTCCTACCCAGAGAGGCCAAAGGAGCACAGGACGCCCAGGCCGAGGGCAGTGAAGATCTGCAACCCCCAAAACAGATCTCCTCACGGGATAGATAGACTATTGGCCCCAATTCCTCAGCCCTACATGCACTCACCGCTTGCCATGGTTTCGTTGTGGGTGGAGGGTACTTTCCCAGCCCCTGACTTTGGGCTTGCCCACGTGGCTTGCTCTGGCCATGGAATGAAGCACAAACGAAAGCTTGCCAGTTCCTAACCCACGCCTGAAGACGCCTTAGGCCGTTCCGCGGGCCCCGTGCACTTCCACCTTCACCCAGAAGGCCTTCTCTGGTGCAACCGCTCCTTCTTCAGCCTCGGCCCAGAAGGAGCGGAGCCCCTGGCCGATCCGCAGGCCTGCAGAGAGCCACAGAGCCCAGCGGCCGGCCCAGCGTTCAAGCTCAAGCACAGGCCTGCGAGAACCTTGTTTCAGCCGCCATTTGGGATGGTTGATTAGGACGCGTTGCTGTGGCGGTAGCTCACCAATCCAATGCGTGCACCCACTCCTTTATTAGGCTATAGGGTCAGTGGCTCCCACAGGGACCTGATACAACCGTGCGTTAAATAAGGAGCTTATTGAGCTCTCATGTCGTAAGCCGGTGGAGAAGTCCAGGGTTAGTGTGGGGTCTCCGGCGGGGGCTGTAGCCTTCATCCGCGTGGAACCTCCCCATGGTTCGCAGGTCGCGGTCTTCGGAGCCTTCAGCCCCGTGAGCCCGAACAGTCTACAGGGCGGCGCCAGACCCTCTTCCCAACGCCACCCTCTAAAGCCTGGGCTCCAACCGGTTCAACTTCTGCTTCAGGCTCAGGATTTTCACTCTTCTCGAATGGGGGTGGCCCTCCCCTGATCTTCTGAATCGCAACAGCATCTCCCTCCCTCCAGGACCTCAGAGCCAGAGCTGGGCGAGAGGCCCTGACCTCCTGGGTAGGGCGGCAGTGTCCCTGTGAAGGTGCGGTCCTGCCTCCCATCTCCAGGCGCCCGGCCTCTCCCACCCTCAGCACCCTGCTCACCTCCAGCTGAAGATGCCAGGGCACCTCTGCTTCCTCCCTGCCCTCTCTGCAGTACCGCAGAGTGAGCATAAAAGGGCTTAATACGGGCTTCGCCGGGCGCGGGGGCTCCCGCCTGTAATCCCGGTACTTTGGGAGACCAAGGCGGGAGGATCACTTGAGGACAGGAGTTCAAAACCAGCCTGGGCAACAAAGTGAGGCCTGTCTCTAACAAAGACAATGATAAATAAATCTAGAAATTGGATAGACTGAAACAGGCAATGAGGAAAGGATTCCCTATTTAATAAATGGCATTGGGAAAACTGGCTAGCCATATGCAGAAAACTGAAACTGGACCCCTTCCTTACACCTTATACAAAAATTAACTCAAGATGGATTAAAGACTTAAACATAAGATCTAAAACCATAAAAACCCTAGAAGAAAACCTAGGCAATACCATTCAGGACATAGGCAGGGGCAAAGACTTCATGACTAAAACACCAAAAGCAATGGCAACAAAAGCCAAAATTGACAAATGGAATCTAATTAAACTAAAGAGCTTCTGCACAGCAAAAGAAACTACCATCAGAGTGAACAGGCAACCTACAGAATGGGAGAAAATTTTTACAATCTACCCTTCTGACAAAGGGCTAATATCCAGAATCTACAAAGAACTTAAACAAATTTACAATAAAAAATGAAACAACCCCATCAAAAAGTGGGCAAAGGATATGAGCAGACACTTCTCAAAAGAAGACATTTATACAACCAACAGACACATGAAAAAATGCTCATCATCACTGGCCATCAGAGAAATGCAAATCAAAACCACAATGAGATACCATCTCACACCAGTTACAATGTCAATCATTAAAAAGTCAGGAAACAACAGGTGCTGGAGAGGATGTGGAGAAATAGGAATGCTTTTATGCTGTTAGTGGGACTGTAAACTAGTTCAACCATTGTGGAAAACAGTGTGGTGATTCCTCAAGGATCTAGAACTAGAAATACCATTTGACCCAGCGATCCCATTACTGGGCATATATCCAAAGGATTATAAATCATGCTGCTATAAAGACAAATGCACACGTATGTTCATTGCGGCACTATTCACAATAGCAAAGACTTGGAACCAACCCAAATATCCATCAATGATAGACTGGATTGAGAAAATGTGGCACATATACACCATAAAATACTATGCAGTCCTAAAAAATGATGAGTTCATGTCCTTTGTAGGGACGTGGATGAAGCTGGAAACCATCATTCTGAGCAAACTATCGCAAGGACAGAAAACCAAACACCACATGTTCTCACTGGTAGGTGGGAACTGAACAATGAGAACACTTGGACACAGGGTGGGGAACATCACACACTGGGCCTACAGTGGGGTGGGGGGAAGGGGGAGGGAGAGCATTAGGAGATATACTTAATGTAAATGACGAGTTAACGGGTGCAGCACACCAACATGGCACATGTATACCTATGTAACAAACCTGCACGTTGTGCACATGTTCCCTAGACCTTAAAGTATAATAATAATAAAAAATAAAGAATAAAAGAGGTCCCTTTTTCTGGGAGATTGATGTAGGGGAGCGAGCGTGTGAGTTGGAAGGGAGGCATCGAGGATCAGCCATTTAAAGCAGCGTACAAGGATGTTCAAGGCTAGAGATCCACATGTGTATTTTCAGAAACCAAATTTCCTGGTGGGGCACAATGGCTCATGCCTTTAATCCCAGCACTTTGGGAGGTCAAGGTGAGCAGATCACTTGAGATGAGGAGTTCAAGACCAGCCTGGCTAACATGGTGAAACTCTGTTTTTACAAAAAAATATAAAAATTAGCCAGGTGTGGTGGTGGGTGCCTGTAATCCCAGCTATTTGGGAGGCTGAGGCAGGAGAAACATTTGAACCCAGGAGGCAGAGGTAGCAGTGAACCAAGATCATGCTACTGGACTCCAGCCTGGGTGATAGAGTGAGACTGTCTCCAAAACAAAACAAAACAAAAACCCAAAATAGGCCAGGCGCAGTGGCTCGCACCTGTAATCTCAGCCCTTTGGGAGGCTGGGGTGGGTGGATCACCTGAGGTCAGGAGTTTGAGACCAGCCTGACCAACATGGTGAAACCCTGTCTCTACTAAAAATACAAAAATTAGCTGGGCATGGTGGTGCATGCCTGTAATTCCAGCTACTAGGGAGGCCGAGGCAGAATTGCCTGAATGCAAGAGGCAGAGGATGCAGTGAGCTGAGATTGTGCCATTGCATTCCAGGCTGGGCAACAAGAGTGAAACTCCATCTCAAAAGGAAAAAAAAGAAAAAGAAAAAGAAAAAAAACCCAAACAAACAAAACCCCTGAACTTCCTGTGGGCACCTTTCCTCTGGCAGCCTTTTTCAATGAGGGCTATGTTTTCTCCAATACTATATGGCCTGCGGACCGCTCAGCTTTCATTCCAGTGAAAACATTCCAGAACAAACTCTGGGTCAATCCCAAGTGTTTCTCCAATCAACTCAGGGCATGATTGTGTGTCACCTGCTGCCCAGCTAGAATGACACCTCTCCAGGCCTCTGACTTAGCTAGGTCTCCACCATGTGACTCCACCGTAGACTCCGTGCCTTCTTCTTTTGCAAAGCCTCGGACACCCAAACACCTACGAAAAGTGGGTAGGGTGCCAGGACACCTCTGAGTGTAAGTGGGGCTCCCCACCATGCCTGGATGTGGAGTTGTGCTGCAGAGTGGTAGCTGCTCATGGCACTCATTTCACCCCTTTCTGTGCAGGTGCCAGAAGCCCAGGAAGCACACATCAAGGCTCCCTTGCCAGCGGGGTGCTGCCAATAAAATGTAGTCACATGGATTTTGGAATGTGGAAAGGAGGTAGAAGTCATCCTTTCCTCCCCCGTAGCAGCAGGCGTGCAGGCTCTGGTGGTCAGCTGGACTCCATACTCCCCCACCAGTCACCAGCCTGGGGACCGTGGGGCTGCAAGGACCTCAGCAGCGGTTTCCCAAGTTTCCTGACTTCTTCCGTCCTCTGGAAATCAGCTGTGGTAAAGTAGCCTGAAAGCCAGTTGTGCAACCCCCTCCCCCCAACCTTCATCACCTCTAGCCCCTCCAATGATAAGCACTAATTGCCTATATACAACCCCTTTTTGTTTGAAATATCTAGAGTAATTTCTGTTTTCCTATCTGGGGTAGTGTAACATAAGAAGAAATATATATTTGGTCTCTGCCCCCAGTTCCTAACACAAAGCTCCTAAAACCCTTGGAAATTCCTGAATGATGGGGGTGCTGGGGGCATTGTCTTTTTTTTTTTTTTTGAATTTATCATTTTTCTTTTCTCCCAGGTGTTTTTTCCTTTTTTTTTTTTTTTTCCATCTGCAATGGTGAGTAGGTTTATTAATTTTTTTTTGCATACAAAAACAATAAACATTTTCTAAAAATACATACAAACAAAAAGATGCGTATCAAACATATTAGGAAGGTTGCACATGGAAAGTTGGGGAATAGAAATGGGGGGTGGGAGTTAAAATAAATGAGAGAGGGACTTTATATGGATCAGTGATAATAACTCAATCCTCTATTTGACAAAGAAGAGGGAGAAGGAAGAGGAAGAAAAAGAAAGTGGGATAAAGGATCAGAAAGGGAGGAAAATAGAAAAAATTAGAGTATGACTCCAGGGTAGACCTGTTTTGTTGTCACTGAGTTGGTTGGTTGGTTTGTCTGTTGTATTCTTCATGTTTCGCCAAGTTGGCCAGACTGGTCTTGAACTCCTAGCCCGAAGTGATCAACCCCCCTCGCCCCCCAGAGTGCCGGGACCACGGGCGTGAGCCACCACGTCCAGCCCCCACATTGCTTCTGGCCTCCGTGGTAGACCTCCCAGACGGAGCGGCCAGGCAGAGGAGCTCCTCACTTCTACCCAGACACGGGGCGGCCGGGCAGAGGAGCTCCTCACTTCCCAGACGGGGCGGCCAGGCAGAGACGCTCCTCACTTCTTCCCAGACGATAGGTGGCCGGGCAGAGGCGCTCCTCACTTCCCAGACAATGGGTGGCCGGGCAGAGGCGCTCCTCACTTTTTCCCGGATGGGGCGCCCGGGCAGAGGCGCTCCTCACTTCCCAGATGGGGCGGCCGGGCAGAGGCGCTCCTCACTTCCCAGACGATGGGTGGCCGGGCAGAGGCGCTCCTCACCTCCCAGACGATGGGTAGCCAGGCAGAGGCGCTCCTCACCTCCCAGACGGGGCGGCCGGGCAGAGGCGCTCCTCACTTCTTCCCGGACAGGGCGGCCGGGCATAGGCGCTCCTCACTTCCCAGATGGGGCGGCCGGGCAGAGGCGCTCCTCACTTCCCAGACGATGGGTGGCCGGGCAGAGGCGCTCCTCACTTCCCAGATGGGGCAGCCGGGCAGAGGCGCTCCTCACCTCCCAGACGATGGGTGGCCGGGCAGAGGCGCTCCTCACCTCCCAGACGATGGGTGGCCGGGCAGAGGCGCTCCTCACCTCCCAGACGATGGGTAGCCGGGCAGAGGCGCTCCTCACCTCCCAGACGGGGCGGCCGGGCAGAGGCGCTCCTCACTTCTTCCCGGACAGGGCGGCCGGGCATAGGCGCTCCTCACTTCTTCCCGACGGGGCGGCCGGGCAGAGGCGCTCCTCACTTCTTCCCGGACGGGGCGGCCGGGCAGAGGCGCTCTTCACTTCTTCCCGGACGGGGCGGCCGGGCAGAGGCGCTCCTCACTTCTTCCCGGATGGGGCGGCCGGGCAGAGGCGCTCCTCACTTCTTCCCGGACGGGGCGGCCGGGCAGAGGCGCTCCTCACTTCCCAGACGATGGGTGGCCAGGCAGAGGCACTCCTCACTTCCCAGACGGGGCGGCCGGGCAGAGGCGCTCCTCACTTCCCAGACGGGGTCGCCGGGCAGAGGCGCTCCTCACTTCCCAGATGGTGGGTGGCCGGGCAGAGGTGCTCCTCACTTCCCAGACGATGGGTGGCCGGGCAGAGGCACTCCTCACCTCCCAGATGGGGCGGCCGGGCAGAGGCGCTCCTCACTTCTTCCCGGATGGGGCGGCCGGGCAGAGGCGCTCCTCACTTCTTCCCGGACGGGGCGCCCGGGCAGAGGCGCTCCTCGTTTCTTCCCGGACGGGGCGGCCGGGCAGAGGCGCTCCTCACTTCCCAGACGGGGCGGCCGGGCAGAGGCGCTCCTCACTTCCCAGATGGTGGGTGGCCGGGCAGAGGCGCTCCTCACTTCCCAGACGATGGGTGGCCGGGCAGAGGCGCTCGTCACCTCCCAGATGGGGCGGCCGGGCAGAGGCGCTCCTCACTTTTTCCCGGATGGGGCGCCCGGGCAGAGGCGCTCCTCACTTCTTCCCGGACGGGGCGCCCAGGCAGAGGCGCTCCTCACTTCTTCCCGGACGGGGCGGCCGGGCAGAGGCGCTGCTCAGTTCCCAGACGATGGGTGGCCGGGCAGAGGTGCTCCTCACTTCCCAGACGGGGCGGCCGGGCAGAGGCGCTCCTCACTTCCCAGACGGGGCGGCCGGGCAGAGGCGCTCCTCACTTCCCAGACGGGGCGGCCGGGCAGAGGCGCTCCTCACTTCCCAGACGGTGGGTGGCCGGGCAGAGGCGCTCCTCACTTCCCAGACGATGGGTGGCCGGGCAGAGGCGCTCCTCACCTCCCAGATGGGACGGCCGGGCAGAGGCGCTCCTCACTTCTTCCCGGACGGGGCGCCCGGGCAGAGGCGCTCCTCACTTCTTACCGGACGGGGCGGCCGGGCAGAGGCGCTGCTCACTTCCCAGACGGGGCGGCCGGGCAGAGGCACTCCTCACTTCCCAGACGGGGCGGCCGGGCAGAGGTGCTCCTCACTTCCCAGACGGTGGGTGGCCGGGCAGAGGCGCTCCTCACTTCCCAGACGGTGGGTGGCCAGGCAGAGGCGCTCCTCACTTCCCAGACGGGGCGGCCGGGCAGAGGCGCTCCTCACTTCCCAGATGGGGCGGCGGCCGGGCAGGGGCTGCAATCCCAGCACCCTGGTAGGCCAAGGCAGGCGGCTGGGGGGCAGAGGCTGCCGCGAGGCCAGACCACGCCACCGCACTCCAGCCCGGGCAACTCCGAGCACTGGGTGAGCGAGACTCCGTCTGTAGTCCCGGTACCTCGGGAGGCTGAGGCGGGCAGAGCACTCAGCGTCAGGAGCTGGCGACCAGCGTGGCCAAGATGGCGAACGCGTGCCTGCAGCGAAAGGAGAAGAGGCAGGGAGTGGTCGCGCGCGCCGGCAGTCCCAGTCAGTCCGCGGCGCGGGCAGCAGCAAGCGGAGTAGATTGTAGCCTGGGCCAGAGAGGGAAAGAGAAGAAAGAAAGAAAGAAAGAGAGAGAGAGAGAGAGGGAGGGAGGGAGGGAGGAAGGAAGCTTTTTTTTTAAACTTTTATTTTAGGTTAGGGGATACAATGTGCATGTTTGTTATATAGCTAAACTTGTGTCACATGGGTTTGTTGTACAGATTATTTCATCACCCAGGTACTAAGCCTAGTACCCGATAGTCTTTTTTTCTTGTTTTTTTTTTTTTTTTTTTTGAGATGGAGTCTCGCTCTGTTGCCCAGCTAGAGTGCAGTGGCACGATCTTGGCTCACTGCAACTTCCGCCTCCCAGGTTCATGCAATTCTCCTGCCTCAGCCTCCTGAGTAGCTGGGACTACAGGCACCTGCCACCACGTCTGGCTAATATTTTTTTTCTTTTTTTATTATTATTATTTTTTGCACACAAAACAATAAACATTTTCTAAAAGTACATACAAACAAAAAGATGCATATCAAACATATTAGGAAGGTTGCACATGGGAAGACGGGGAATAGAAATGGGGGGTGGGAATTAAAGAAAATAAATGAGAGAGGGACTTTGTATGGATCAATGATAATAACTCAATCCTCTATTTGACAAAGAAGAAGGAGAAGGAAGAGGAAGAAAAAGAAAGTGGGATAAAGGATCAGAAAGGGAGGAAAATAGAAAAAATTAGAGTATGACTCCAGGGTAGACCTGTTTAGTTGTGGCTTGGTTGGTTGGTTGGTTGGTTTGTCAGTTGTATTTTTCATATGTTTCGCCGGGTTGGCCAGGCTGGTCTCGAGCTCCTAGCCTCAAGTGATCAACCCGCCTCAGCCTCCCAGAGTACTGGGACTACAGGCGTGAGCCACCACATCCAGCCCCCACATTGCTTCTGGCCTCTGTGGTAGACCTCCCAGACGGGGCGGCCGGGCAGAGGCGCTCCCCAGACCCCAGACGGGGCGGCCAGGCAGAGGTGCTCCTCACTTGCCAGACGGGGCGGCCGGGCAGAGACGCTCCTCACTTCCTAGACGGGGTGGCGGCCGGGCAGAGGGGCTCCTCACTTCCCGGACTGGACGGCCGGGCAGAGGCGCTCCTCATATCCCAGACAATGGGTGGCCAGGCAGAGGCGCTCCTCACTTCCCAGACGGGGCGGCCGGGCAGAGGCGCCCCTCACTTCCCAGACGGGGCGGCCGGGCAGAGGCGCTCCGGGCAGAGGCGCTCCTCACTTCCCAGACGGGGCGGCCGCGCAGAGGCGCTCCTCACATCCCAGAAGGGGCGGCCGGGCAGAGGCGCTCCTCACTTCCCAGACGGGGACGTCTGGCTAATTTTTTATGTTTAGTAGAGATGGGGTTTCACCATCTTCGCCAGGCTGGTCTTGAACTCCTGACCTTGTGATCCACCCACCTCAGCCTCCCAAAGTGCTGGGATTACAGGCATGAGCCACCGTGCCTGGCCAGTACCCAGTAGTTTTCTCGGCTCTCTCCCTCCTCCCACCCTTCACCCTCAGGTAGGGCCCAGTGTCTGTTGTTCCCTTCTTTGTGTTTATGAGTTCTCATCATTTAGCTCCCACTTATAAGTGAGAACATGTGGTGTTTGGTTTTCTGTTCCTTTCTTAGTTTGCTGAGGATAATGGCCTCAAGATCCATCTGTGTTCCTACAAAAGACATGATCTCATTCTTTTTTATGATTGCACATCTTTTGTTCTAACGTTTGGTCCTTCACCTTGGTTCCTAAATCCCTTGGAATTTTCTGCATGATAGGAGCATCCTTTGTTCTCATGAGGTGACTCTTGATGGGCTTCTTATTTGGGGATTGGTCACCAAAAATACCTAACTGTGGTTGGAAGTTTAGTGCTTTCAGCCCCATTCCCCATCCTCTGGGGTGGGGAGCGGAGCTGGAGCTTGATCATGCCTACTTGACAAAGCCTCCAGAAAAATCCTTAAAAGACAGGATGTGGAGAGCTCTCGGGTTGACGAACACATCCATGTTCCGGGAGGGTGGTGCACCCCAACTCCACAAGGACCCTTCCAGACCTCACCCTGTGCATCTCTTCATCTGGCTGTTCATTTGTATCCTTTAAAATATCCTTTGTAATAAATCAGCAATAGTAAGAAAACTGTTTTCCTGGGTTCCATGAGCTGTTCTAGCAAATGTTCAAACCTGAGGAGGGAGTTGTGGGGACCTCCAATTTATAGCCAGTTGGTCAGTTGCATAGGTGATGCTTGGCCTTGCACCTGGGGTCTGACGTGGGGGTGGTCCTGTGTGACTGAGCCCTTAACTTGTGGAGTCTGGTGCTCACTCTACTTAGGGCTTCTCTGCCTTTGTAGTGTCCTGTCTAGAAGGCCTTTCCTTCCTCTTTTCTGCTCAGAAAACTTTTCTTCCACTTCCCTTCTTCTAAGCCATCCCTTACATCTACTCCTTTCCAGCCCACCAAGAGCAGAACCACAGCTGGCTCCACTGCCACCATGCCATTCCACACTGTCTCCTCAAGATGTATTCAGATGTCCGGCCCTCCCCCCAGTCTAGGAGCCCTTTGAGGAAAGGGATGCTGGCCTAGTCAACTCTTTCCCAGCACCAGGCACAGCGTCTGGCATGTTCCATCTTTTTCATGGACTCTCCCCAGGTGGCCTGACCTTCCCTCCTCTGAACTGCTGCATTTCCCGTCTGCATCATGTTTGCCCTAATCAGACATCGCCTTATTTCATCATGCTTTAAAAAATGCTTATTTCTCTGGCAGATTTCATTGGAATCAGAATTTTCATTCATTTACTAGCTGTTGGACTTGTGTCCACCTTTCTGTGGCACTCAGGTCTCACTTAAGAGCTGGCCGTCTGAGCTATGGTTTGCCGTCAGTGAGATGGAGACAGAGGCAGCGCTAGGCAGTCATGTTTTGTTCCACCTGACCCTGGGCACCCCTTCCCCTCCCAGGCTACTGGCAGGGATGGGCACCAGCCTGGGAGAGACAGCTCATCCATAGGCTGGCCCAGCAGAAACTCTGGGCTCAGACAAAACTGCTCACTTGAGGACAAACTGGGCAAAATAGAATCTTACTTTGGGAGTTTTTAGAAATATGGTTGGGGTAGCATTGGGGAATAATAAGAATTGTAGCCAGGCATGGTGGTGCATGCCTGTAGACCGCCAGCTACTCTGGAGGCTGAGGCAGGAGGATATTTTGAGCCCTAGAGCTTGAGGCTGCAGTGAGCTATGAATGTACCACTGCACTCCAGTCTGGGTGACAGATCAAGACCCTGTCTCAAAAGAAAAATGTGCACATTTGAGGAACATAAAAATTTTTTGTTATATAAAAAAAAATTATCGCCGGGCACAGTGGCTCACGCCTGTAATCCAGCACTTTGGGAGGCTGAGGCGGGCGGATCACGAGGTCAGGAGATTGAGACCATCCTGGCTAACTTGGTGAAACCCTGTCTCTACTAAAAATACAAAAAATTAGCCGGGCGTGGTGACGGGCACCTGTAGTCCCAGCTACTCCGGAGGCTGAGGCAGGAGAATGGCGTGAACCCGGGAGGCAGAGCTTGCAGTGAGCTGAGATCGCACCACTGCACTCCAACCTGGGTGACAGACCAAAAAAAAAAAAAAAAATTATCTCTGGGCGACAGACTGAGACTCTGTCTCAAAAAAAAAAAATTATCTAAGCATAAAAATGTGAAATTATGTAAATATGCTAAAATAGGAACCTGGAGGTGCTTGGAATCCAGACTTTGGGAGCCCAGCAGTGCAAGGATCTCTAGTCTTGGCTTCTTTTTTTTTTGAGATAGAGTCTCGCTCTGTTGCCCAGGCTGGTGTGCAGTGGCCCAATCTCGACTCACTGCAACCTCCGCCTCCTCGGTTCAAGCAGTTCTCCCTGCCTCAGCCTCCTGAGTAACTGAGATTACAGGCACGCATCAACATCCCCAGCTAATTTTTATATTTTTTAGTAGAGACGGGGTTTTGCCATGTTGACCAGGCTGGTCTTGAACTCCTGACCTCAGGTGGTCCGCCCACCTCAGCCTCCCAAAGTGCTGGAATTACAGGCGTGAGCCACTGCGCCCAGCCTAGTCTTGGCTTCTTGTCAACTCCCTGATTATGTCCAACACTCACCCCTATTACAGAGCTGTTGTGGCGGAGTTTCTGTCCTGGTGACTTAACAGTGAAATTAAAGTGTAATTAAAGTGCTTAGCACTGTACCTGACCACAGCTGGTGCCCAATAAATAGCAGCTGCCATCATTCTCACCATCCGTATGTTATTGTTATTGACTCTTTGATGGCAACCATGGCTTATCTCCCTTTATCTCCCTATGCCCCACAGCTGGGCAGAGGAATGGTTAAGAGGCTTTGAGCCAAACAGTGCTGGTTTAAAACCATAACTTGTCGTTTTGGATGTGTGGCCTTGGGCACTTGGGCAGGTCACCTACGTTCTTCGAGCCCTGTATCCTTATCTGTCAGATGATGATTTTAAAAACTATGCTTCCATGGATTGCTGGGCTAAATCATATAAGACTGTAAAATGCCCAACCCAGGATTTGGCATCAAGTAAGCAAATTGTAAATGGTAGCTGCTGTTCTGCCTGTGAATCGTCTTGTGCTTTACTTTTTATTTATTTATTTTTAAGATGGAGTTTCGGTCTTACTGCCCAGGCAGGAGTGCAATGGTGCGATCTCGGCTCACCATAACCTCCACCTCCCGGGTTCAAGTGATTCTCCTGCCTCAGCCTCCTGAGTAGCTGGGATTACAGGCATGTGCCACCATGCCCGGCTAATTTTTTTTTTTTTTTTTTTGTAGACACGGGTTTCTCCATGTTGGTCAGGCTGGTCTTCAACTCCCGACCTCAGGTGATCTGCCTGCCTTGGCCTTCCAAAGTGTTGGGATTACAGGCATGAGCCACCACGCCCGGCCTAGTCTTGTGCTTTAGACTCAAATATTTGTTGGCCCACTGAAGTCACCACACAGAGAAAGACGCTTTTCATTCTCAGTAAGGAACTTCGGGAGATAACTGGGGCAGGCAGCTAAAGAACAGGTGTCTTTTGTCCGGCATCAGCAAACTCATCGAAACCGATGGGCAGCTCACTTTGCTTAGAACCCCCACAGCACACACACAGGGCTGCTTCCCAGTCACACTGCTCCTGGGAGGGGGGTGCTGCTGTTCTGCAGTTAGCGCTGTTCTTTACTTCCTATTACTGAACTGCCAGCGTTTGTTTGTGTTCAGTTAGATAGATGACCAATTCTTGTTTATTCAGATTTTCTTTTGCTCACTAATGTGTTTAATGTTCACTAACTTACCAAATGTGATTTATTAGTGACTTTTTCTTTGAAGATGGAGTGGAGGAATCCTTGCGTCTTCTGCAACATTCCACTGCCGTTATGGAACTGTGCCACTGTGGAACCGTGCCGCTATGGAAGTGCATCAGCGGGGGATGGGGAGAGGCTAGGGCAGTACACGTGAATGGAGAGGTAGCCCCACCAGTATATTTTCTGAAATATAGTCTCGCAGAGGGCAGTCTTGGGAAATTACTGCTCTCACACACTCTTCTTGACCCTATCCCTCCAGCACCTCCCTGCTATCCAAAGGTTGGGATTTTTAAAAAGAAAATTAAATTATAAAAAAATCCAGGCGGGGCGCGGTGGCTCACACCTGTAATCCCAGCACTTTGGGAGGCCAAGGTGGGAAGATCACAAGGTCAGGAGATCGAGACCATCCTGGCTAACATGGTGAAACCCTGTCTCTACTAAAAATACAAAAAGAAATTAGCCTGCCATGCTGGCAGGCGCCTGTAGTCCCAGCTACTCGGGAGACTGAGGCAGGAGAATGGCGTGAACCCGGGAGGCAGAGGTTGCAGTGAGTCAAGATCACGCCACTGCACTCCAGCCTGGGTGACAGAGCGAGACCCCGTCTCAATTAAAAAAAAAAAAAGTGAATTTTCCACCATCTTGTAAGGGCGACAAGCCCCCTACCACATCTGAATGAACATTCATGCATGGGCTTGAGGGCTTGGGAAAAAGACAGGGCTTGGCCGCACAGTGCAGGTAGGCCCAGTGATCCTATGAGAGGTGGTAGGTCCCCTGTGGGCAGGAGGTCAAGTATGTGGTATTATACTTGATGAACCAGGGGAGAGGGCACCAAGAACAACGATATTTAATTGTAAAATCTCCACCCTCTGAGGGTATGTTTTTAGGTCTGGGTGACTAGACTGGGAAACGAGGGAGGGAAAGATGGTCCTGTGCTTCCTCTGCCTGTTGCCTTTGTGGATGCGTGGGCCGCCAGCTTCAGTCCTGCTTTTCTGATGGCCCTTGTTATTTATGCATAAATATTTAACTACACATTTAAATGTCTTACTGCATGGCTAGAATTAGTTATATATATTCTTTAATATAAGAAAAATAAGAGCAGCTCCGAGGCCAGGCACAATGGCTCACGCCTGTAATCCCAGCATTTTGGGAGGCCAAGGCAGGTGGATCATCTGAGGTAAGGAGTTCGAGACCAGCCTGGCCAACATAGCGAGAGCAGCTCCAGCGGTGGCAGGAGTGGCAGCGGCCAGGCAGCGCAGCTTCGCGAAGGCTGTAGGCACACCGTGGCCGGCAGCCCCCTCCAACGAAGGGGCTGCCAAGGAAGAGCCCAAGAGGAGATCAGCGCAGTTGTCAGCTAAACCTCCTGCAAAAGTGGAAGTGAAGCCGAAAAAGGCAGCAGCGAAGGATAAATCTTCAGACACAAAAGTGCAAAAAAAGGGAAAAGGGGAGCAAAGGGAAAACATGCCGAAGTGGCTAACCAAAAAACTAAAGAAGATTTACCTGCAGAAAATGGGGGAAACGAAAACTGAGGAGAGTCCAGCCTCTGATGAAGCAGGAGATAAAGAAGCCAAGTCTGATGAATACCATAAACCATGTCTTATCAGTGGTCCCTGTCTCCCTTCTTTACAATCCAGAGGAATTTTTTTTTTTTTTTTTTTTGAGACAGAGTCTCACTCTGTCACCCAGGCTGGAGTGCAGTGGCACAATCTCGGCTCACTGCAAGCTCCGCCTCTCGGGTTCATGCCATTCTCCTGCCTCAGCCTCCCGAGTAGCTGGGACTACAGGCGCCCACCACCACGTCCAGCTAATTTTTTGTATTTTTAGTAGAGACAGTGTTTCACCACGTTAGCCAGGATGGTCTCGATCTCCTGACCTCGTGATCTGCCCACCTCGGCCTCCCAAAGTGCTGAGATTACAGGCATGAGCCACCGCACCCAGCCTCCAGAGGAATATTTTTATCAACTATTTTGTAAATGCAAGTTTTTTAGTAGCTCTAGAAACATTTTTGAGAAGGAGGTAATCCCACCTCATCCCATTTTTTAAGTGTAAATGCTTTTTTTAAGAGATGAAATCATTTGCTGGTTGTTTATTTTTTGGTACAACCAGAAAATTGTGTAGGATATTGAATTATGGGAGGCTTTGACTGTCTCGGGTGTCAGCTTAACGTTCTATAAATGGGGGGTTAGTTTTTATATCCTGTAATAAAAAGCATATTAAATGGCAATATGGAGTCAGTCCTGCGTTTAATGTCTTGAACATTTTAAATTACTTCCATCCCCATGTTGTTTTTTAGTAGAATTGTTTCCTAAAGAAAACCACTCCTTGATCATGGCTCACCCTGTCGGAATTGTGTGCACTCTGTAACATCTTTGGTTGTGGTAGTCCTGTTTTCCTAATAACTTTGTTACTGTGATGTGAAATACTAAAAATTTGAATATGTAGTATACATGCTATTCAGTTGTGAACTGAATAGGGCCATACATAACAGCTGATCAACATGTGAAGATACTGGTACTTAATAGTCTCTTAAGGAAAATTTGTTTCCAAATTTTAAGCTGGAAAGTCATTGGGATAACTTTTAAAAAGGATTACAGTACGTGGCTTTTTAGATTTTTGTTACTTATGTTTTTTGTTTTTTTTTTTTTTTTTTTTTTTGAGATGTAGTCTCACTCTGTGGCCAAAGCTGGAGTGCAGTGGCACGATCTCGGCTTACTGCAAGCTCTGCCTCCCAGGTTCATGCCATTCTCCTGCCTTAGCCTCCCAAGTAGCTGGGACTACAGGCACCCTCCACCATGCCCGGCTAATTTTTTGTATTTTTAGTAGGCAGGGTTTCACTGTGTTAGCCGGGATGGTCTCGATCTCCTGACCTCATGATCTGCCCACCTTGGCCTCCCAAAGTCGTGGGATTACAGGCATGAGCCACGAAACCTGGCTGATTTTTGTTACCTACGTTAAGAATTGTGTACAAATTGAAATGTCAGTACTGACCCTCAACCAATAAAATCTCAATTATGAAAGAAAGAAAAAAAAGAAAAATAAGTAATTTTACAGGAGGCCTGAGGTGGGCTAGGGTCACTCTGTGTTCTCCTCCCAGGGCAGGGCCTCACTCTCTTCCCCTCTCGGCAGCCCACTCTCCGTTTGGGATCTTCTCTGTTGGGGATTCAACATCCCTGGGATAAGAATAACAATGCCAAGGTTTTGACTCTTGAAAGGAGCAATTAAGTTTCTCACCCCCTCCTCATTTTAGATGGGAACCTTGAGGGCCCGGTCATTAACCCCGCATCCCTGTTGAACATCTCATCCTCACTAAAGACTCCTTGTCGTGCAGCCTCATGGCTTTTTTTTTTTTTTTTAAGATGGAGTTTCACTCTTGTTGCCCAGGCTAGAGTGCAATGGCGCAATCTTGGCTCACCACAACCTCTGCCTCCTGAGTTCAAGCAATTCTCCTGCCTCAGCCTCCCAAGTAGCTGAGATCACAGGCCTGCGCCACCGTGCCCGGCTAATTTTGTATTTTTAGTAGCAACGGGGTTTCTTTTTTTTTTTTTTGAGACAGAGTCTCGCTCTGCAGCCCAGGCTGGAGTGCAGTGGCACGATCTCAGCTCACGGCAAGCTCCGCCTCCCAGGTTCACGCCATTCTCCTGCCTCGGCCTCCTTAGTAGCTGGGACTACAGGTGCCCACCACTACGCCCAGCTAATTTTTTGTATTTTTAGTAAAGATGGGGTTTCACCGTGTTAGCCAGATGGTCTCGATCTCCTGACCTCGTGATCTACCCGCCTCGGCCTCCCAAAGTGCTTGGATTACAGGCGTGAGCCACCGTGCCCGGCAGTAGCGACAGGGCTTCACCATATTGGTCAGGCTGGTCTCAAACTCCCAACCTCAAGTGATCCACCCGCCTCGGCCTCCCAAAGTGCTGGGATTACACGTGTGAGCCATCCCGCCTGGGCTTTCTAGTTGAAATTCTGTGAGGTTTGTATAAAAGGAATAGAGTGGGGGCCCAAAGACCAGTAAGATGAGAAAGTACTGTTTCCTCAGTTTTAGGATCCATGAAATAAATAAATAAATAAATAAGAGAAATTAGTGTTTCCTGCCACTTTAGAGGAAGGACTCACATATCCTACCTTCCATCAGCCTTGAAGGAGATGAGTGCCCTCTCTCCAACACCTGGTGGCCTTCCCTACCCCTTCCCCAAAGCCTCCAAGAAGGCCCCTGGCCTGGCCTGATGCCCACTATCAGCAGGAGCAGGCACCAAAACCTTTCCCCTTCCCATCCCTCCCCAGCTCCGGAAAGGGCTGGGGGACAGCAGATGTGTCCTTGTTCCATCCATTTCAGCATTGGCTGGGGAGCTAATTTCACTGGAGCCAGGATAAGCATTAGGGTAAGTACCTATTTTTCCTGTCTTGGGCAGTTTCCTCACTGAAAAATGAGGGCAGAGTTCTAAGCTCTCCTCTAATTCTAAAATTCTAATTTAAAAATTGCCAGACTAGTGGTGGCGCATGCCTGTAATCCCAGCTACTCAGGAGGCTTAGGCAGGAGAATCGCTTGAACCCGGGAGGCGGAGGTTGCAGTGAGCTGAGATCGCGCCATTGTACTCCAGCCTGGCAACAAGAGGGAAACTCCGTCTCAAAAAAAAAAAAAATCACCAGACTAATATTTACCTTGAGTGTTATACGCATCCGTGAGAAGAGACCACCAAACAGGCTTTGTTTTAATCACCTGGAGTCAGCAAAAGGAGATGGGGTGGGGCAGTTTTATAGGATTTGGGTAGGTAGTGGAAAAATTACAGTTAAAGTGGGTTTTCTCTTGTGGGGAGGGGTGGGGGTAACAAGGTGCTTGGTGAGGAGCTCCTGAGACTCATTGTCCAGAAGGAATGTCACAAGATCAATTGATCAGTTAGGGTGGAGTAGGAACAAATCACAATGGTGGAATGTCATCAGTCAAGGCAGGAACTGGCTATTTCATGTTTATGGTTCTTCAGTTGCTTCAAGCCATCTGGATGTATATGTGTAGGTCACAGGGTTATGATGGCTTAGGTTGGGCTCAGGGGCCTGACATTGAGAATTCTTTTTTATCTTCCTCTGATGCTCTTCTATAAGAATGAATCTGTTTTGGAAGAAAACGCAATTAAGATTATCCATCACAACAACCACTATCTCCAAATCTGTATTCATTCCTTTTAATTCATTATAAGTCTCATCTACCTAATGAGATAACTTTTTTGAAGACAGGAATTGTATGCTGTTTAACAGTGCTTTGTTCTTCTATAGTTCAGTCATCCTTGATATTTTGCGGGGGACTGGTTCTAGGATACTGCCCCCACATACCAGAATCTGTGGATGCTCAAGCCCTTACATATAATGGTGCAGTATTTGAATATAACCAACACACATCCCCCCGCTACCCAATTAACTTTTTTACTTTTTTTTTCCCCCGAGACAGAGTCTTGCTCTGTCTCCCAGGCTGGAGTACAGTGGTGCGATCTCGGCTCACTGCAAGCTCTGCCTCCTGGGTTCATGCCATTCTCCTGCCTCAGCCTCCTGAGTAGCTGGGATTACAGGCGCCCGCCACCACACCCAGCTAGTTTTTTGTTTTTTGTTTTTTTTTTTTGTATTTTTAGTAGAGATGGGTTTTCACCGTGTTAGCAGGTGGACTTCGTGATCTGCACACCTTGGCCTCCCAAAGTGCTGGGATTACAGGCGTGAGCCACCGCACCCGGCCAATTTTTGTATTTTTAGTAGAGACAGGGTTTCACCATGTTGGCCAGGCTGGTCTCGAACACCTGACCTCAAGTCATCCGCCCACCTTGGCCTCCCAAAGTATTAGGATTACAGGCATGAGCCACTGCACCCAGCCTCAGACTAAACTATTATAAAAGAGAAAGCAGAGAGAGTAAGAGCACCTCATATGGAATCACCTACATTTCAGAAGCTGGAAGGAAAGAAAGAGTGATCTACTTGATGATATGAAGCATGATCAATCAGTATCAATACTAGCTTTAGGGTGAAGGTATAGCCAAATTGGAAACTATGGACAAATTTCAGAAACTATGCACCAAAACTTACAAACCTCAAATCCTAGTTCTCTTCCTTTCTCTTTGGCCACTACCCTCAGTTTCTTTTTTTTTGAGATGGAGTCTTGCTCTGTCGCCCAGGCTGGAGTGCAGTGGCGTGATCTCGGCTCACTGCAACCTCCACCTCCCAGGTTCAAGCAATTCTCCTGCCTCAACCTCCCGAGTAGCTGGGATTACACCGTGCCTAGCTAATTTTTGTGTTTTTAGTAGAGACGGGGTTTCACCATCTTCGCCGGGCAGGTCTCGAACTCCTGACCTCAGGGGATCCACCCGCCTCAGCCTCCCAAAGTGCTGGGATTATAGGTGTGAGCCACCATGTCCGGCAAGTTTCTTTTTACTTAATTTGTATTTATTTATTTGAGACAGGGTCTTGCTCTGTTGCCCTGGCTAGAGTGTAGTGGCGTGATCATGGGTCACTGCAGCCTGAACCTCCTAGGCTCAAGCAATCCTCCCACCTTAGCTTCCTGAGTAGCTGGGACTACGGGCTCTCACTACTACACCTGGCTAAATGTTGTATTTTTAGTACAGACAGGGTTTCATCATGTTGACCAGGCTGGTCTCGAACTCCTGGCCCCAGGTGATGTGCCTGCCTCGGCCTGTCAAAGTGCTGGGATTACAGGTGTGAGCCACTAGGCCCAGCCTCAGTTTCTTTTATGGACTCACCTCTACAGATTGGCTCAAATGTCATTATTCTCAGGCTTCTCTCCTGTTTACAGGTGTCCTGGACCATCCAGTCTAGTCAGTCTCTTGATATTTGCCAGCCAATGTGCTCATGTTTCCCAAACCAGCATCTCTTGTCTAGACCCATCCTCTAATCAGCTGTTTCTCAAGCAACCTTTTGACTGTTGGTTTTTTTTTACTTCCCTGGTACCAGGGATAAAAGTCCCCTGAATTCAAACATGAATATTCACCTCACCCAGTCCTCTGGGAGGTCCACCAGTCCCTGTTTTGGGAAGAATTAAGCTGAGCTCTAGCTAAGAAAAAAAAACTCCATTTGGGGATCTAAAAATTTTGCAGCTTGGAAGTTCAAAAAAAAATGTGCAGCTTTGCACAGTGAGTCAGGGTGACCAAGTTCTCCTAGTTTGCCAAAGAGTCTCCCAGTTTTAGTACTAAAAGTCCTAAATCCCAGGAAACCTCTCAGTTCCAGGCAAACCAGGTAGTTTGGTCAACCCGACAGGAAGGTGTCCTTTATGAGGTATGGCAAGAGTGAAGGCTTGGCAAAGGGTGGCTGTGCCCATCAAACACAGACAGTTTATGAATACTTGGGTGGGTGGGGCATATGCTTTATTCCCTAGGGCCCTCAGGGCCTTCGCAGAGGTCTGTAAGAGCTGGTGGGGGCAATGGGACAGTGAAATTTGGGTATAAGTCTAATGTGACCTCATTTAAAATCACAGGCTGGAGAGGCCCATGGACTTTATGTATCTATTTACGTAGCCAAGATCACATCAGATTCAAATTTTATCTAGTGCTTTTTGTATCTATGACTGTCAAACATTGTCACAGTTTAACAGCTACATAACACTCCATCAAAAGGATATTATATGAAGCGCAGTGGCTCACACCTGTAATCCCTGCATTTTTGGGAGGCCAAGGCAGATGAATCACTTGAGGTCAGGTGTTTGAGATCAGCCTGGCCAACATAACAAGACCCCATCTCTACTAAAAATACAAAAATGAGCCACATGTGGTGGCACATGCCTATAGTCCCAGCTCTGGGACTCTGTCTCAAAAAAAAAAAAAAAAAAAAAACCCAGAGGAGGATTTTCAGAGTGTTCCAGAAATGTTCCTATTATAAATACATCTTTGTGCTAAAAGTTTTTTTTCTCTATATGTAAGATTTACTTCAGGCTAGATGCAGTGGCTCATGCCTGTAATCCCAGCATTTTGGGAGGCCAAGGCAGAAGGATTGCTTGAGGCCAATAGTTCGAAACTAGTCTGGTCAACATAGGGAGACTCCGTCTCTACAAAAAAATGTTTAAAAAAACTTAGCCACACATGGTGGCACGCCCCTGTCGTTCCAGCTACTTGGGAGGCTGAGGAGGGAAGATCACTTCAGCCTAACTGTTCAAGGTTGCAATGAGCTATGGTTGCACCACTGTACCTCAGCCTGGGTGACAGAGCAATACCCTGTCTCTTAAAAAATAAAAATTACATTTTTTTCTGTAGTAATTTAGAAGTACCATTATGTGCCAGAGACAGTGCTAAGCACTTTACATGCATTATTTCCTTTAAATATCATCATAAATAACACTCTGGAGTAGGTAATATTCTCCCCAGGTAGAAACTGGTGCTTAGAGGTTATGTAATTTTCCCAAGGCCACATAGTGCGTGATGGAGCCAAGATTTGAAATCAGCACCACCACATACTTTCAAAATATGTCGATGGTGAATTTTGGTTTGTTTACAGCTGTGTCATCTTTTGCCTGGCTTTGCTCTACTGAGCCACCACTGAGCCTTGTATATGTCTCTATTTTTGGTTATGTGCACGGCCCCAGTGACCACGCAGTTCTCTCTTTAGCACCTCTCCCACTGTGTTGAAATTGCTTGTTTACACTTCCACTCCACCTACAAGTGGAGGGTAGAACTGCATTTATTCATCCTTTTCCAACACATCTAGCAAGATGTAGTAGAGACTCAAGAGAAATTTTTTTTTTTTTTTTTTTTTTTTTTTTTTTTTTTTTTTTTTTTTGAGACGGAGTCTCCCTCTGTCGCCCAGGCTGGAGTGCAGTGGCGTGATCTCGGCTCACTGCAAGCTCCACCTCCTGGGTTCATGCCATTCTCCTGCCTCAGCCTCCCGAGTAGCTGGGACTACAGGCGCCCCCACTACGCCCACCTAAGTTTTTCTATTTTTAGTAGAGACAGGGTTTCACCGTGTTAGCCAGGATAGTCTTGATCTCCTGACCTTGTCATCTGCCCGCCTCGGCTTCCCAAAGTGCTGGGATTACAGACATAAGCTACCAGGCCTGGCCGAGAAATTTGTTAATGTATAAAAGGAGAACTCCAGGCCGGGCGTGGTGGCTCACACCTGTCATCTCAGCACTTTGGGAGGCTGAGTGGGTGGATCACGAGGTCAGGAGTTGGAGACCAGCCTGGCCAACATGGTGAAATCCTGTCTCTATTAAAAATACAAAAAATTGGCCAGGTGTGATGGCTCACACCTGTAATCCCAGCACTCTGGGAGGCCAAGGTGGGCAGATCACAAGGTCAGGAGATCGAGACCATCCTGGCTAACACAGTGAAACTCCCGTCTCTACTAAAAAATACGAAAAATTAACTGGGCGGCTGGGCACGGTGGCTCACGCTTGTAATCCCAGCACTTTGGGAGGCCGAGCCAGGCAGATCACGAGGTGAGGAGATCGAGACCACGGTGAAACCCCGTCTCTACTAAAAGTACAAAAAAATTAGCCGGGCATGGTGGCGGGCGCCTGTAGTCCCAGCTACTCGGAGAGGCTGAGGCAGAAGAATGGTGTGAATCCGGGAGGCGGAGCTTGCAGGAAGCCGAGATCTCGCCACTGCACTCCAGCCTGGGTGAGAGAGCGAGACTCCGTCTCAAAAAAAAAAAAAAAAAAAAAAATTAACTGGGCATAGTGGCGGGTGCCTGTAGTCCCAGCTACTCGGGAGGCTGAGGTAGGACAATGGCGTGAACCCGGGAGGTGGAGCTTGCAGTGAGCTGAGATCATGCCACCGTACTCCAGCACTCTAGCCTGGGTGACAGAGCGAGACTCCATCTCAAAAAAAAAAAAAAATACAAAAAATAAGCTAGGCATAGCAGTGGGCACCTATAATCCCAGCAACTCGAGAGGCTGAGGAAGGAGAATCCCTTGAACCTAGGAGGTGGACGTTGCAGTGAGCCGAGATCTTGCCACTGCCCTCCAGCCCGGGCAACAGAGTGAGACTCTGTCTCAAAAATAATAATAATAAAAATAAATAAATAAGTGGAGAACTCCACTGGTTAAGAGCGAAGGGAAGGATTACTTCTGGATTGAGGAGACTGGAACTGCTGGACAGGTCACTTGACCTGTAGAGTTTCCTGCATTTTGGATTTTGCTGATTGTATAACCCCATGGTGAGGTTTAACATGTTCCTCTGGAACAGGAATTAAAAGAAATTAAAGAATGTGTAAGCAGAAACTCAGTTGTATGTAAGAAAACCCAATTCCCCCTGAGAAAAAGAAGGAGCTGAAGTTCTTTAAAAATTAACTGCCACCGGGCGTGGTGGCTCATGCTTGTAATCCCAGCACTTTGGGAGGCCGAGGCGGGCGGATCACGAGGTCAGGAGATCGAGACCACAGTGAAACCCCATCTCTACTAAAAATACAAAAAAAAATTAGCCGGGCGTGGTGGCGGGCACCTGTAGTCCCAGCTACTCGGAGAGGCTGAGGCAGGAGAATGGCGTGAACCCGGGAGGTGGAGCTTGCAGTGAGCCGAGATTGTGCCACTGCACTCCAGCCTGGGCGACAGAGCAAGACTCCGTCTCAAAAAAAAAAAAAAAAAAAAAAAAAAAAAAAATTTAACTGCCTGTTTTTCTGTGGCTAGTGAGCCTTATCTCTCCTCCTTTCCCAGGCATTGTGAAGACCCTGTTTCCCTAGCTGTGCAGCTGCAGGGTCACTAGACAGATAAACTCAAGTCGTAAAAAATGTTTTTCCTTGAAAAGTAAAAAAGATGTAATATATGTCTCAATTAATTGAATAACTGTCTTTGTTTCTCACTTCTGTAATAGGCTTCCCCCTGCACAGATCTCCCCCCGCCCCACGAAATGCTTAAAAGGTAACTTAACTCTTTGTTCAGGGCTCAGTCCTTTGGATGTTAATCCACCTGGGCCAGTGCACCTAAATAATAAAGATCCTCCTCAATCCCATCAGTCTCTCTGATTCCTTATCAATCCTGCTAATCCTCTAACCTTATTTCCTGTAAATTAGACTTATAGGCCTAATCAAATTCAGGTTTAACCTTTTGGCAAGAACACTTTACAGATGGTACTGTGTACTCTTATTAGATCACTTCAGAAGAGGCATGATGTTTGGTTTGTGATTACTTTATAAAAACAGTGTAATAAGTACTCACTAAAGGAAATTTAGAAAATAATAAGCTTAAGGCTGGGCATGGTGCCTCATGCTTGTAATCCTAGCACTTTGGGAGGTTGAGGTGGGTGGATCACCTGAGCTCAGGAGTTCCAGATCATCCTGGACAACACAGGGAAACCCCGTCTCTACTAAAAATACAAAAACTAGCCAGGCGTGGTGGCCCATGCATGTAGTGCCAGCTATTTGGGAGGCTAAGGCAGAAGGATCACTTGAACCCTGGAGGTGGAGGTTGCGGAGTGAGCCAAGATCATACCACTGCACTCCAGCCTAGGTGACAGAGGAAGACTCTGTCTCAATAAAAAGAAAATAAGGCCAGGCATGGGAGCTCATGCTTGTAATCCCAGCACTTCAGGAGGCCAAGGCCAGCAGATCATGAGGTCAGGATTTTGAGACTAGCCTGGCCAACATGGTGAAACCCCATCTCTACTAAAAATACAAAAACTAACTGGGCATGGTGGCAGGCACCTGTAATCCCAGCTACTCAGGAGGCTGAGGCAGGAGAATTGCAACCTGGGAGGCGCAGGTTGCAGTGAGCCAAAATCGTGCCACTGCACTCCAGCTTGGGTGACAGAGCTAGACTCTGTCTCAAAATAATAATAATAATAATAAGCTTAAAAAAATAAAAACTTTAGAAAATACATCTCCCCAGTTCCCATCCCTACCTGTCTATCCACAAAACAAGGCATTCCTGAGAGTAATTCATTTATTATACTAATATAACAAGTGTTTATTAAGTATCTACTACTATATTCAAGTACTATTCTAGGAGATAGAAACATAGCAGCTTACAAAATAAAGCCTGCACTCACATTCTAGTGTGGTAGATAGTTGATGCAGAATTAAAGAATACATGGGAATAAGTGTATTAAAGAGAAAAAATAAGCAGGGTAAGGGGAAACAGGTAGTGTAATATGTATAGGGGGTAGATGTACATAGGGGGAGTCAGGAAATGTTTCACTGAGGTGAGACTAGAGGACAGCTTAATAATGTAAAGAAACACACTATGCAACAATTAGGGGAAGAGCATTCCAGGAAAGAGGGAGCAGAGAAGGCAAATCCTGAGCAGGACCATTCCTGTGTATGCAGGACATCGGATAGGTCATGGTGCTAAAATGTAATAATCCAGGGGGATATTGTAGGGAAAGACCATCAGAGAGGTAGCTGGTAACTTCTGGTAGGAACCTGCAGGCTATTTTAAATCTTTAGCTTTATTCTGGTCTTTTTAATTTTCTTTTTTGAGACAGAGTCTCACTCTGTCGCCCAGGCTGGAGTGCAGTGGCACAATCTCAGTTCTCTGTAACCTCCGCCTCCTGGGTTCAAGTGATTCTCCTGCCTCAGTCTCCCGAGTAGCTGGGACTAAGGGCATGCACCACCATGCCTCGGCCTCCCAAAGTACTGGGATTACAGGAGTGAGCCACTATGCCTAGCCATCTTTTAAATTTTTAATGTTAATTAATTTTTGTAGAGACAGGATCTCACTATGTTGCCCACGCTGGTCTTGAATGCCTGGCCTCAAGCAATCTTCCTGCTTCAGCTTCCCAAAGTGCTGGGATTACAGGTGAGAGCTACTATACCCAGTGAAACTTTTTTGGGGGGGAGATGGAGTCTCACTCACACTGCTGCTCAGGCTGGAGTGCAGTGGTGCGGTCTTGGCTCACTGCAACCTCTGCCTCTCGGATTGAAGTGATTCTTGTGCCTCAGCCTTCCAAGTAGCTGGGACTACAGGTGCATGCTGCCACACCTGGCTAATTTTTTTGTATTTTTGGTAGGGAAGGGGTTGCACCATGTTGCCCAGGCTGGTCTTGAAGTCCTGACCTCAAGTGATCCACCTGCCTCAGCTGGGATTACAGGTATGAGCCACTACATTTAGCCCTAAATGTGAACTTTTGAAACGGATTTTTTGGGTAAAGTCCAGGCAGGACATCAAAGAACAAGTAACCTGGTAGTGCAACAAGAATGTGGTTCTTTTCATTAAATATTTAACTTTTTAGAAAAGGATCACAAGAGCCAGGTGTGGTGGCTCATGCTGTAATCCCAGCACTTTGGGAGTCCGAGGCAGGTGGATCACCTGAGGTCTGGAGTTTGAGACCAGCCTAGCCAATATGGGGACACCCCGCCTCTGCTAAAACTACAAAAATTAACCAGGCGTGGTGGCATACACCTGTAGTCCTGGCTACTCGGGAGGCTGAGGCAGGAGAATTGCTTGAACCCAGGAGGCGGAGGTTGCAGTGAGCTGAGATTGTGCCACTGTACTCCAGCCTGGGTTATAGAGTGAGACTCTATTCCCAAGAAAGAAAAGAAAAAAAAAGAAAAGGATCACAAGAAAAGCTTGGGGACAGTAACCTTATTGTGAAGGATTTAGTAATACTACTCTTGTAATCATGGTGTTTCTGACGTAGCACAGGGCAGTGAAAAGAAAAACACTGAACTAAGTCAGGAGGCTGGGTTTCTACTACCAGTTGTGTATATAAGCAGAGCCACCTTGGGCTAACCACTCTACCTGAACCTCAGTTTCCTTCTCTGTCATTCACCCTGCCAGTCTCCTTGGGCTATTGCAAGAATAAAATTAAATGCAACTTGGGAAAATGCTTCACAACCTGAGATGACTTGTACCAATGTGGATATTATTACTGGGACCAAATGTGACTTTATTTTTTTATTTTATTTTTTTAATTCTTTTTGAGACGGAGTCTCGCTCTGTCGCCCAGGCTGGAGTGCAGTGGCGCAATCTCGGCTCACTGCAAGCTCCGCCTCTCGGTTTCACGCCATTCGCCTGCCTCAGCCTCTCCGAGTAGCTGGGACTACAGGCGTCCGCCACCACGCCTGGCTAATTTTTTTGTATTTTTAGTAGAGACGGGGTCTCACTGTGGTCTCGATCTCCTGACCTCGTGATCTGTCCACCTCGGCCTCCCAAAGTGCTGGGATTACAAGCGTGAGCCACCGTGCCCGGCCTACACACAGAATTTTCTTTACAATTAACGTTTTGAAACTTGCTTAAATCTTCAAAACAATAATTTTTTTTAACTTTTTAATGTAGGTGAAAATGTACATTCTTATGCCTCCTTTCAATTCTTTTACCAAGGGTATATTTTACTTTTCTTATACACATTGTATATAAACTTTTTTTTTCAATAGTTTTACATTCAGGAGGCCTAGTTACTTTTAAATTATACAACATTTTTTGCATAAAATTTTTTATAACATTTTTCTCTTTCGTGACTTTCGCAGACAATTCTTCGATATACCTCAACTTTCTGACTTATTACAAATATTTATTTCTTTAAACAACCAGTTAATTTGTTTCAGGACAAGAATTTACCATATAATACTCTTTTTATATAAATTCCACCCCCCTTTTTTTTCCGAAGATGATAAACATTCTTTTCCAAAGCGAACCTTTTTTATGTCTGTGGACTAGACTAAGGCCACAAGAATAGAAGTTACTATAATACATGTTACACTATTAACTTTAAGCAAACTTTAGTTGAAAACCTTTAAAAAAAATTTTAAAAAAATGCACGTTGTACACATGTACCCTAAAACTTAAAGTATAATAATAATAATAAAAGAAAACCTTGTAAGTTTGAGATTTTAATTATCCTTTGCTATTAATAAGACCTTGTTTTGTCTAAATTAGAATTGGTATAGATGGCTTTTTTTTCCTTAACTTTGTGTATCTCTCTCTCTCTCTTTGACTTTGTCTGTCTCTTTGACTTTCCTTTTGCCTCTGTCTCTTCCTCTTTCTCTCTCTGCCTCTCTCTTTCTCTCTCTATCCTTGACTCTCTGTCTCTTTCCTTTCTCTCTCTCTGCTGGTCTTTCCTTGCCTCTGCCAGCCACTTACATTGCTGTTCTCTCAACCACTATGTATTGGGGGCAGGGGGTCTAAAACCAGCTTTAATCAAGTGTCTATGTAAGGGAACTGGTCTGCGTTCCTTGGCTTATAGGTTACCTTGTGCCATACCTTTGAAACAAGGGACCTGTCCAGGCTTCCTTCTAATGGCCAACATACCTCTAATGCTGGCCAGTCTATCTTACACAAAGTTTTAAGTTTTCCCGGTGTCATAGCACTCCATAGTCTCCCTTAGATTCTTTTTTGAAATTTGTCAACATAGTTCCTAGTGGGGTGGGCTTATTTGTGCCTGACCTATGCTTCTTCAAGACAAAACACCACGCTAACACCACACACACACCACAAAACAAAGAACGGGTAAAAAGGGCACACACACAGTTTTGCAGTTTGCACCAAACCAAAATCAAAACCAAAATCAGAGTATCCAGAAATCCAAGCCAGGTCAAAACCAAAACCAAAGTATCAACCAATCCAAGTCAAGTCAAAAACAAAAACCAAAGTGCCAGTACAGGCACACCATGGGTGATCAGGCCACGCTTCCACTCAAATGGAGTAGGCAAGTTCCCAAGACCAATCCCGTCAAGCAAGTCAAACCAAAACCAAAGTGCCGATAACGGCATGCCATGAGTGATCAGGCCACGCTTGCACTCAAATGGAGTGGGCAAGTTCCCAAGACTGGTCCTGTCAAGCAATTCAAGTCAAAACCAAAACCAAAACCAAAGTGCCGATAAAGGCATGCCATGGGTGATCAGGCCATGCTTCCACTCAAATGGAGTGGGCAAGTTTCAAAGACTAGTCTTACCAAGTTTTAGATGTCCAGACTCCAAGTGCCCGTTCCTTCCCAGTGTTCAGCCACTGCGTTGATCCTCCGTGGGGACCTGCCACACACTGCTTTGGCGAGGCGTCCCAATGGGGCGAATGCCTAACCGGGAGCGCTCTCAGGATCCGTGTTGCTCGGGCTGGTTGGAGTCCCCTGCAGGGATGTTCCACAGGGCAGGCTTAAGCTGCCTAAGGAGCTGCCTTGACCATCTGCCATTCACCTCACTTCCCGGTCAGGGAACCAAGAAATGGAGCTGCAGACAAAACTCCTCAGACACCGAGTTAAAGAAGTAAGGGGTTTATTAGGCCAGGGGCATCGGCAAGACTCCGGTCTCAAGAGCCGAGCTCCCTGAGTGAGCAATTCCTGTTCCTTTTAAGGGCTCACAACTCCAAGGGGGTGCGCCTGAGAGGGTCGTGATCGATTGAGGAAGCAGGGGGTACGTGACAGAGGGCTGCATGCACCAGTAATTAGATCGGAATAAAACAGGAAAGGGATTTGCACAGTGCTTTTCTATACAATATCTGTAATCTATAGATAACATACCAATTACGTCAGGGGTTGATTTTTAACTACCAGGCCCAGGTGTGGCACCCGGGGTGTCTGCTTGTGGATTTCATCTCTGCCTTTTAGTTTTTACTTTTTCTCTCTTTGGAGGCAGAAATTGGGCATAAGACAATATGAGGGGTGGTCTCCTCCCTTATACCATGTTAGCCAGGATGATCTCGATCTCCTGACCTCGTGATCCGCCTGCCTCGGCCCCCCAAAGTGCTGGGATTACAGGTGTGAGCCACCGCCCCCGGCCTCATTCATGATTTATTTTGCCATTTCAAGTGATGGAGCTGGTTTTAGAGCTAGAAGAAAACCAAAATGCCAGTTAATCTAAACTAGATTCCTGCCCCAGTGCAGAACCAATCAAGACAGGGTCCCTGTCTTTCAGGGACCACAGGATTTGTGTTGAAGAGGAGAGGAGTGGGAGAGGCAGAGTGGATGGAGAACAAGGAGTCATTTTCTATATTTTTAAAGTTCTTCGGTTAAGAAAATCAGCAATTACAATAGCCTAATCTTACTAGACATGTCTTTTCCTCCCTACTATGTAAGGTCAATTCTGTTCATTTGCATAGGAGATAATCATTTAGGAATCCCAAATTAATACCCTCTTCTGGTGACTTACCAGATTGGACACTCTAAGATTTTCTGCATAGTATTAAGGACATTTTGTACTTCTTCAACGCGAACAGCAGATAAATCTATCTCTTTCTGTTCCAATGAACTTTAACACGTTAGAAAAACATATATCTTTTAAAAAGGTTTATAAAAATGACAACTTCATTTTATCATTTTAAAATAAATTGGGCTGGGTGTGGTGGCTCACGCCTGTAATCACAGCACTTCAGGAGGCCGAGGCGGGCGGATGACCTGAGGTCGGGAGTTCAAGACCAGCCTGATCAATACGGAGAAACCTCGTTTCTACTAAAAATACAACAAAATGAGCCAGGCGTGGTGGTGCATGCCTGTAATCCCAGCTACTCAGGAGCTGAGGCAGGAGAATCACTTGAACCCACGAGTGAGAGGTTGCGGTGAGCCCAAATCATGCCATTACACTCCAGCCTGGGCAACAAGAGTGAAACTCTGCCTCAAAAAATAAATAAAATAAAATAAGGTAAATTTAAGATTTGGAAGGTTTTAGAATAATACAAAATCCTTTATTTTTAAAGGTTCTAGAAGTTGCTTTTTGTAATTAGACAACAAAAATTCTGTATTTTTTCACATATTGCTTCCAACCCTTTGTGTCTTTTCCTTTCTCCAAGAAAGAGAAAGCTACAGGGGAGCGACTGACCGGGTAAGTGGTGAGCTTTCTTCCATGCTTCTGGCTATTTTCTTTCTCTTGCATAAAACCAAAATCAACAACGACCAAATCAACACCAATCAACGCCTCCCCGCCCCTAACCTTTCCCAGTGACCTGCTCTCATCTCAGGATCCCCCTCAAGCACATCCCTGCCCGCAGCATCTGTTACTACTGACACTCCTCTACTTCCCTCTTGCGCTTTCTCAATAGCGCAAATGGATCCAGTTCTTAAGTTCTCCCTCTCATAAAATCCTGTCTCCTCCCCTTCCCAGGCATATTCCTGGCACTTCTTCCGCAAGGGCCCATCCTCTCATATATACCAGCCAGTGTTTGTTTCTTTGTTTTTGAGACGGAGTGTCGCTCTGTCACCCAGGCTGGAGTGCAATGGCGCGATCTCGGCTCACTGCAACCTCCGCCTCCTGGGTTCAAGCGATTCTCCTGCCTCAGCTCCTGAGTAGCTGGCGCACGCCACCACGCCCGGCTAATTTTTGTATTTTTAGTAGAGACGGGGTTTCACCATGATGGTCAGGCTGGTCTGGAACTCCTGACCTCGTGATCCGTCCGCCCTGGCCTCCCAAAGTGCTGGGATTACAGGCTTAAGCCACCATCCCCGGCGACCAGCCGATGTTCTTATACACATGGTGTCTCCTTCAAGGCACATCCCAGTTCCTATCAGGAGGATTCCTCCTCGGACACACCGTGCCCCCTACCTGATCCTTAGTGCTTCCCTCGCGACCTACAAACTGTCCCCTTCCCCGGGGGGTTCACAACGCCTTATGCCTCTCAGGTTCCGCCCCCCGCCCCTCGCCTAAACAATACCCATCTGCCTGCTTCGGAAATTCACTTTCCCCCGCCCCTCCCCCGGAGCATCCCTTGGGCCCCTGTCCCTTTCCCGGGGCTCTTCTACCTCTACCCAGAGCAGAGGGTGCAGGCCTCCCGAGCCCAGGGGCCCAGTTATCTGAGAAACCCAACGGCCTGTCCCCCGTCCAGAAAGTCTCAGCGAGCTCACGCCGCGCAGTCACGGTTTTTGTTTTTTTTTTCCCCTACATTGCAGATGTGGCTCCCAATGTTGACGTTGGCCAGGACCTTTGCAAACAAGCCAGGCCAAAAAGGTTCAATATTTACACTGGCTGCTTTAATAAGGGCATTGATATTATCCTCCGTGAAGTTCACCTCATAGTAGTGCAGAATGAGGGCAGAGTAGATGCAGGCAAGCTGGGAGACGGAGGCCATCGCGCGGGCGAGTGTGGGGCTGGGGCTCCCGGACGCGGTGCTACTCGCCGGATGAAGTGAGGATCTCACCCCAGCGCGGCCTTAGCTTCCTCGGAAGGACCGAGCACCTTGGCGGCAGCCGAGGAAAGGGGGTTCCACAGTTTTAATTTATCTGTAATTCCCACGCTTTACTGTTGCCACGGAAACCGCTGAGCAATAGCCTCTCAGAATAGGAAATCAAGATACAGTCAGAGGAAAGGCGGGACAGAAAGAGCCTAGCGTCTCTCGGGTCTCTGGATTGGCCACCCAGTCCTCCCCTGGTGACATAAAAAGAAAGAGACGGAAAAGGAAGAATTCTACCTGAGTTTGCCATAAAGCGCCCGCCCTCTTGCCTCTACGCTTCCAGTTGCGGCTTATTACGTCACAGTAATTGCTGTACAAAGGTCAGAATCGCCACCTGAAGCCTGAATATCAGCGTAAGATAGTGTCCAAAGCAGTCTTAAGAAGAGGTCCCATTCCCCCACTCTTTCCGCCCTAATGGAGGTCTCCAGTTTAGGTAAATAAAAGGATTGTTCGGAGGTGGAGGGAAAGAACTATTATTTCCAACATGCATTGTTGCGGAACGAAAGGCCTTGGCCACACTGTTCCTTGGAAACTGTAGTCTTATGGAGAGGAACATCCAATACCAAAGCGGGCACAATTCTTACGGAAATCCAGTGGATAGATTGGAGACCTCCGCGGGCTTATACATGTCAACAGTTATGGATTGGAGTGTTGTTATGTTTTCGTATCTTGAGAGCAGAGACTAGGCCAAGAAAAGATACCTACAACTCCTAGGAAGACTACAATTTCCATCCAGCCCCATGAGTCTCGGGCAAGTAGTCTTCTAAGGTCAGTGGCCTTGGGGGACCCAGTGGGCGCCGAATTTGCCTGGGGAAGGGGAAAGCCGCTCTGGCCCACATCTGCGCACTGGTAGTTCCGCCCCTCAGCCTCAATGTTTGTTATTGTTGTTCGGGTTCAGGTTGCTTCTGCCCCGCCCCGTCGACGCAATCTCCACCAATCAATGGGGTGGTCGTTTTGAGGGACAAGTGGTAAGAGCCAATCATCTTGGCGAAAACTCGGAGAAACAGGGGACTAGTTACTGTCTTTATCCGCCATGTTAGATTCACCCCACAGGGATAGCGGCAGAGCTGGCCGCGGACCGTCCTTGCATTGGCCTGCGGCAGGCGCCCCCCGGGGGCGGGAAGCTGGTAAGGAAGCAGCTGCGGTTACCTAGGGGTGGGGTCACGTCACACTAAGAGGGTTTGGGGAAGCCCAAGGGAGGAATCCTGCAAAGAAGAGGGGTGACTTTTTCCGTGTTTCGGGACAGCTAATCTTTTTAGTGACAGGATGAGAGAGCCCTTCATGTTCAGAGGGACCTAGTTGGCGAGAAGCGCTGGGGAGTTGGAGAGTCTGTGGGTCAGAACATCCGGCTTCTACTGATGGAAGGCCACGACCCCCCAGTGGAATGAGGACCTAGGCAAAGAAAATGAGAGAGAGCCCTCGGGGTAGTGACACTGTCTTGGGAACATGGAGTGCTAGGAAACGAAAACTGGAAGGCTAGGATGAACTCTGCAAGTAAAAAAATGACACTACTTACACATCCTTCTCATCCCATCCTCCTTTTTTCGAGACCTTAAAGAGATCTCCTTGGTTAGGGACCTTCAGTTTTGGAAAGGCACTGTTTTTCCTTTTTGTCAAACACTCAGCTTTCAGGCCACAGTTTTTTTTTTTTTTTGAGACAGAGTCACGCTTTCTCAAAGGCCAAACCAGGCTGGTCTTGAACTCCTGAGCTCAAGCGATCCTCGTGCCTCGGCCTCCCAAAGTGCTGGGATTACAGGCATAAGCCACCGCTCCCGGCCTCAGGTCACACATTTTAAAGCCTGGATAACTTGGCTTGTAAAGGCCTCTGGTGGAGACAGTAATCAAAGCTCAGGTTGCCAGGTCTGTTTCATTAAAGGGATTTTGTTGAGGCTGAAAAAAAAAAATCGACGTGGAGGAAAAGCTAACTTGTGCCAAGCAAAGGTGAGTCAGTGGCATGGACTTAACAATAATGCCAGTTATGAAAGCTAAAGGCCTAGGACCCAGCTATCTGACTCTACTGGCTTTAGACCTAAGGGGCAGATAGGGTTAACCATAGCTTTGGTGTTTACACACGTTTAAGATTAATGCTCCTGCTGAAAGAATTTTTTTACATGTCAGCCAAAGAGAGTTCCTTATGAAGACCTGGATATGATCCAGTTAAGCTAGAATCTCCCACTTCCTGTTTTCTCTTAGTTGGCCCACCAGCTGGAGGAGCTCCAGAGTATCTAAATTAATTTCCAGTTGTATAATTTGAGAAAAAGAGAGGAAGATTCATTTCCTTCACAAGTAGGGAAGTGTGTTTCTTGAAGTTAGAAAGTGATATTTCAGAATATCCACTTTTGGTGGACTGAGTGAGTCACTTCATTTCCCTGATTTTTTGCCTAAGGTCCTGGGGAATTGACAAAGATTCTCAAATTTTAAGGACCCCAATAATTACATTTCATATGAATGAATACTAGATGTCAGCAGGATTGTTGTTAAGAGACTAATATTATTTTGGTGATGAACTTGGTTCTTGGCAGAAACAAAGAATGGAGAAAATTGGGGTATAATTGTCTTAGGGTTTCAAAAAAGTACCTTTAAATGACAGTCTTAATTGTAGTATTTTACAGGGCAGTGCATTACATTGTGGAAAACAGTACAGGTTTATGGTTCTAAAGACTGGTTTATTATTTATTTATTTATTTATGTATTTGAGACGGAGTCTTGCTCTGTTGCCCAGGCCAGAGTGCATTGGCACGATCTCGGCTCACTGCAAGCTCCGCCTCCCGGGTTCACGCCATTCTCCTGCCTCAGCCTCCCGAGTAGCTGGGACTACAGGCGCCCGCCACCATGCCTGGCTAAGTTTTTTGTATTTTTAGTAGAGACGGGGTTTCAACGTGTTAGCCAGGATGGTCTCGATCTCCTGACCTCGTGATCCACCCACCTCGGCCTCCCAAAGTGCTGGGATTACAGGCGTGAGCCACCGCGTCCGGCCCTATTATTTTTTAAAATGTTTAATTGAACTTAATTTTTTTAAGGAGACAGGGTCTGGCTTTGCTGCCCAGGCTGGTCTTGAACTCCTAGGCTCATGATCCTTCCGCCTCAGCCTCCCAAAGTGCTAGGATTACCAGCATCAGCCACCATACCCGGCCAGTTTTTTATTTTATTTTATTTTTGAGACAGAGTCTCGCTCTATCACCCAGGTGGGAGTGCAGTGGCGTGATCTTGGCTCACTGCAACCTTGCCTCCCAGGTTCAAGCAATTCTCCTGCCTCAGTCTCCTGAGTAGCCGGGCTTAAAGGCCTGCACCACTACACGCAGCTAATTTTTGTATTTTTAGTAGAGACGAGGTTTCACCATGTTGGCTAGGCTGGTCTCAAACTCTGGACTCAAATGATCTGCCTGCCTCTGCTTCCCAAAATGCTGGGATTACAGACTTGAGCCACTGTGCCTGGCCTTTATTATAATATTTTTTGTATTTGAATGACATTTTGAAAGAACTTGCGTACACATTTTTAATTTGATGCTTATGGTAACACTGTGAGATAGGCAAAGCAGACGTATTAGACCTATTTTATAGGTTAAAGAACCGAAGCTCAAAAGTGAACTGACCTGCTCACAGTTTTATGTCTAGTAATGGGCCGGAGCTGTGTCTGAAAGCTAAGTCTTCCCAGTTTGTGTGCTCCTCTGCCTCCCCTCTGCCCACCGCCCAACCCCCACAGACCATGCCATAAATCCCTGGGACTTAATCTTGTTCCTCTCAACCTAAGCTATTTTTTCATAAAGTCATAAAAACCAATTAAACAACCATTCATCAGTAAACAAAATCCTTAATTAAAAACATAATGATCAGAATAGAAATCTAATTAAGGAATTGTTAACTTGTTAGGCATGATAATGATATCTAGACTGTTTTTAAAAAATTCTTATCTTTTAGAGGTACATACTCAATTCTTAATGGATAAAAGCATAGATGTCTGTCAAAATAATCTAGTAGGGAAAGGGTATTGCTGTAAACCTTTGGTTACAGCAGACTGGTCCTGAGTTGATAATTATGGAAGAAGCTAGCTTATGGGTCCATAGGGATTCATTATATTCTCTCTACTTTTGTATAGATTTGAATTTTCCCATAAAAATATTTTAAAAAGTAGTCCAGGCATGGTGGCTCACGCCTGTAATCCCAGCACTTTGGGAGACCGAGGTGGGTGGAATCACAAGGTCAGGAGATCGAGACCATCCTGGCTAACACAGTGAAACCCTGTCTCTACTAAAAATACAAAAAAATTAGCCAGGCGTGGTGGCGGGCGCCTGTAGTACTAGCTACTCGGGAGGCTGAGGTGACAGAATCGCTTGAACCCAGAAGGCGGAGGTTGCAGTGAGCCAAGGTTGTGCCACTGCACTTGAGCCTGGGCGACAGAACAAGACTCTATCTCAAAATAAATAAATAAATACAATAATATAAAATAATTAGATTATTATAGTTTGGTTAAAACATTAGTTGACTATGGTCAGTTCATTGTTGGGGCAGAAGTGGGGGATGCAGGGGTATATGTGAAATGAGGATAGCCTTGAGTTGATTGTTGGTTTAACTAAGTGTTTATTACTCTCCACTTTTATATATGTTTGAAATCCCCCATTTAAAATTTCAGTACAAGGCCGGGTGCGGTGGCTCACGCCTGTAATCCCAGCATTTTGGAAGGCCAAGGCAGGCAGATCATGAGGTCAGGAGATCGAGACCATTCTGCCTAACACGGTGAAACCCTGTCCCTACCAAAAATATACACACAAAAAAAAATTAGCTGGATGTGGTGGCGGACACCTATAGTCCCAGCTACTCGGGAGGCTGAGGCAGGAGAATGGCGTGAACCCGGGAGGTGGAGGTTGCAGTGAGCTGAGATCGTGCCACTGCACCCCAGCCTGGGGCGATAGAGCGAGACTCCGTCCCAAAATAAATAAATAAATAAATAAATAAAATAAAAAATCAGTAGATTGTGAAAAAACATAGTAACTTGGATGGAGGGCATTGAATGCTACCTCTGTGTAGTTTCTTGGCTAGTGTTTTGGCCTGTAAGTTCTTAAAACTGATAGAAAACCTAGGTTCTCAAGTTAGGACAACCCTCCTTCTGCAAGAAAAATGTAGAATGTCACTCTCAAGTCATACAAGAATACAAGTTCCCTGAGGGCAGAGACCTTATCTCTCTTATCCATGTTGGTATGTCCTGCTACTAGTAAGTATTTGTTTAATTAACCAGTCATCATAAAGTACCATAAAATATTTAAGGATTTTACAAATGCTAGATGATTTCTGGGAATGTGGTCAGAATTTAAATACTCTCAGCATACTTCTGTTTCTAATGTGGAAGTTCCTAATAACTTCAAGAATAATTTTTGTGACTTAAGTACAAGTCTTTATGGCATGGTTTTAGCCTATCTTTCTTTCCTGAAACAATTCCTATTTAACAGTTATGGTAAGTTCCGTAAGAGCAGGGACAGTGTTTCTTTTGTTCATTGCTGTGTCTCCCAAGCCCAGCCCATATTGGGTCGTCACAAGTATTTGCTGAGTGAACTTTTAGTGCAACTTATAGAACCCTTTCTAATGTGTTTTTCTCTCGCTCCCACCAACCTTCTCAACCCTAGCCTCACAGCATGGAACCACAGGTTACTCTAAATGTGACTTTTAAAAATGAAATTCAAAGCTTTCTGGTTTCTGATCCAGAAAATACAACTTGGGCTGATATCGAAGCTATGGTGAGTGTTGCTTTATTTTGTTTCTCCTTGGCTTAAGCATGGTTATTTTTTCCAAAGGTAGCTATTTTTAGCAGTGTTGTTTCATAGCTGTGAAGTCTGTCATAGTTACCATTTCTGGGCCTTTTGGAAAATTGCTTTTGATAGGGTTTCAGTATTCATATATGAGATGTGCCCCAATAAAGGGAACCAACACATAAATTTCCTTTTGAACATTTTAGAAAGGGAAGGTAAAATTGTTTTTAGTGAGATAGGATTTAGAAAACCTATTAATTTTAGAAACAGTATGAGGAGTGAATTGGTGTGGGCTCCACCCCAACCAGATCCCAAGGAAATGTTCTCTTGTGTGAGGATATGACTTGTGTTTTGCAAGAGCCTATCGGTTGTTTTTATTGCTAGGTCAGAGGTTGAGTATCTCAAAGTTGAGCAGGAAAAACTTTCATACCTGCTTAAACAGCAGTTCACCTGTTCCGTTTTTTTGCTAAGGCTTTTCCTCCTCTTGGTTTGCCCTTTGTACTCTTCTGTTTTTGTTCAGTTTGCAGTGGTGAATGTTTTACTTCCTGTGTTGACTGTGTTTCTCTCTGAAACCCTTTGGTAAATCTACGTTTACCTGGTTATATCTGATGATAACTAAAAAGGGAAAGAAATGGTAGATCTTAAAAGATGATCTGAGGTAGTTGTCTGCCTTCCAGCAAATACATGTTCATACTGTCCTAACAGTGACAGTGAGACCCGTCTCAAAAAAAAAAAAAAAAAAAGATTGGATTCAGAAAGAAGTTAGATCTTGTTTGTCAAAAGATGTGAAAATCACAGTTGTCTTTCTTTTCCTAGTAGTTAAATGAGCTGACAGCTTGCCTTTTTTCTTCATTGTAAATTTTAAATTGTAAAAGTATAATACATGCCCATTTTAAGAAGAGAAACCATCTCAAGCAGTTAATAGCCCTCTGCTCTCCCTCCCCTCATCTGTTACTCCCACCTGTTTTGGGTAACCAATGTTAACAGCCCTATATGTACTTTACATTTTCCATGTTCATGCAGATATCATACTAGGATCATACTATAAACATTATTTGGCCGGGCACAGTGGCACACGCCTGGAATCCCAGCACTTTGGGAAGCCGAGATGGGTGGACCACTTGAGCTCAGGAGTTTGAGACCAGACTGGGCAACATGGTCAAACCCCATCTCTACCAAAAAAAATACAAAAATTAAATGAGCGTGGTAGCAGGCACCTGTGGTCCCAGCTACTCCGGAGGTTGAGGTGGGCGAATTGCTTGAGTGCTGGAGGTTGAGGCTGTAGTGAGCCAAGATCAAGCCACTATAATCCAGCCTGAGCGACAGAATGAGACCCATCTCAAAAAAAAAAAGATCCTTTTCGTTTTTTTTTTTCTTATCATGAAACTTCAGGAGATATCCATCTATACACATAACTTATACACTGTTCTATAGGATAAACTCTGTCCTATACAAATGTGAGATTAATGGGTCACAAAGCATTTTATTTGAAATTTTAATAGATTCTGCCAAATGCTTTGCAGAAAAATTGTAGCAGCACACAGAAATACATGACAATGTCCTGAAGTTTTGACAACACTGGATGTTATGGCTTTAAAAAAACATTTGCTGTTCCCTACCCCACACCCCACCCAAAACACACACACACACACACACACACACACAAAATTTGGTATTCTGATGTGATGTCATCTCATTCCTTCAATTTGCATTGTTCTGACCACCAGAAAGTTTGAAAGTCTTCTGATGTATTTGTTAGGTGTTCTGATTTCCTCTTGTATGAATTTTATGTATATTTTTACCTGGGTTGTTAATTGTATCATTAGCAGTTTTGCTGATACTCTGGGTGTGGTGCAGATATTAACCCTTTGTTATGGGTTGTTATGGTTGTTTGTTGTTTGTCTTTTGATTTTGTGGGTTTTTTTTACTTTGACTTCTGTGTACATTATAACTTGCCTTTAAATGTGTATCTCTTTTATAGGTAAAAGTTTCATTTGATCTGAATACTATTCAAATAAAATACCTGGATGAGGAAAATGAAGAGGTAAAGTATATTATGGTACTTATTGCTAGGTGTTCAGAATAGGGATCTTATTTCTCCAGTGATATGGGCTTTAATAATTCAAAATAGTGTTTAGCTCATTTGTGTGGTGGTTTAAATATATTTGATAATTGAATATTCTAAGAAGACTTGTAGCATCTGAGATGGAGTTGAGAAATGGAGAAACAACACTGAAGAATATCTCAGAGATGACTTTCACTTTAAAAAAAAAAATAAATAAAGGCCAGGTGTGGTGGCTCATGCTTGTAATCCCAGCACTTTGGGAGGCCGAGGCGGGCGGATTACGAGGTCAGGAGATCGAGACCACGGTGAAACCCCGTCTCTACTAAAAATACAAAAAATTAGCCGGGCGTGGTGGCGGGCGCCTGTAGTCCCAGCTACTCGGAGAAGCTGAGGCAGGAGAATGGCATGAACCCGGGAGGCGGAGCTTGCAGTGAGCCGAGATTGCACCACTGCACTCCAGCTTGGGTGAAAAAGCGAGACTCCGTCTCAAAAAAAAAAAAAAAAAAGGAAACAGGGTCTCACTATGTTGCTCAGGCCAGTCTTGAACTCCTGGGCTCAAACAGTCCTCCCACCTCAGCCTCCCAAAGTGCTGGGATTATAGGTGTGAGACACCATGCCTGGCCTGGCCTGAGATAACTTTTTTTTTTTTTTGAGATGAAGCCTCACTCCATAACTTAGGCTGGAGTGCAGTGGTACGATCTCTGCTCACTGCAACCTCCAGCTCCTGGGTTCAAGTGATTCTCCTGTCTCAGCCTCCCGAGTAGCTGGGACTACAAGTGTATATCACTACGCCTGGCTAATTTTTGTATTTTTAGTAGAGACGGTATTTCACCATGTTGGCCAAGCTGGTCTCGAACTCCTGGGCTCAAGCGATTGGCCCACCTCAGCCTCCCAAAGTGCTGAGATTACAGTCGTGAGCTACCACACCTGGCCAAGATAACTTTTAAAATTATATAGTGACCTTAAGTTCACATATAGCACGAGCTACCACTTAGTTTATCGTAATACAAATATAATGGCTAAGTTTTTTTTTTTTAAAGAGACAGGGTCTCAGTCTGTTGCCCAGGCTGGAGTGCATTGGCATGATCATAGCTTGCTGCAACCTAGAGCTCCTGGGTTCAAGGAATCCTCCCATCTCAGCCTTCTGGGTAGCTAGGACATACTCTGCACCTGGCAGAATTTTTTAATTCTTTGGAGGGATGGGGTCTCACTTTGTTGCTCAGGCTAATGGCTAAGCTTTATTGAGTGGTTACAGTGTGTCAGACTAGCAACAATACCATCTATTCAGTACATTATTATCATCACTATTTTACTCATGAGGAAACTGAGGCACAGAGAGGTGAAAATAACTTGTCCAAATGCACAAAAACTTGGAAGTAGTAAAGTAGCAGTTCAGTCCATACCCTCTGGCTATAGAACTCAAGATCCTCACCGTTATATTGCACTGCCTCTTAATGTATCTGAAATAAAGGAGGGCACAGTAGATAAGCAATAAAATTTCTTAAGTATTATTTATGACTAGCAAGTGATACGGAAAAGCTGAACGCTTGGCCTGAGTTTTTGTCTGTCCTATGGGGCTGGTCCTAGTAACAGAAATGCTTAACTGATGAGACACTTAAAATTCACTGTTGCTTTTTTTCCTTTTATAGGTATCCATCAACAGTCAAGGTGAGTCCCTGAGAAAGTCTGTTCAGCCTTATTTGAAAGCCTTAATCTGCTCATTGAGGCATTTCTATTTATACTCAAACCTTATTGCAGTATTAATTTTAGTTTGGAATTTGGTATACTATAAATTGACGTTGCACTGATGGACATTAGTTACCTAGGGGATTTTATTGTATAGCAGATTTTTATATATAGGATGATGCCTTTGAATGGACCCTAAGGACAGCTTTAATGGGAGGTTCTCATATTTAAGATGCCAGTCCTCTGAAATTAATATGCCTCCCAGTTCAACACATATAAGTATTCCCATGGTGTTGCATTTGTTTCTGACTTGGTATATATGTTAATATCAACTTATAAAACAAGTGGTATTCCAAAAGTTTATTTATCAGATGTTCAGAGCTTGGAGTGCATTTTCCCACAGGAACCATGTTATAGTTGAAGATTAGTTTCCCAAGATAGCCCCTAAAATCTTAATTTAATCAGGCAAAATGATAGTATTAACACTGAACTCTCTTGAGTCCTGAGCATCACAGTGCGTAAATATGAGGGACCTGGGTTGAGATTTTGTAACTGGAAGATTCCCAGTAGTGATGAAAGAGGGATTTAAGGGGAAGAACTGATCTATAGTAGATTCTGTTTGCAACAAAAAGGGAGTTTGTCAGCAAAAAGATAGTTGCTGTTCATATATTATAAGCTAAGAATTCTTTAAAGTCAGGATTGGCTGTACATTTAACAAATTTTTATTGTATATATTGAAGGTGTACAACATGATGTTATGAAATACATATACAGTAATGCATCGCTTAATGACAGGGATTTGTACTGAGAAATGCATCAATTAGGTGATTTTGTAGAGTGTACTTACACAAACCTAGATGGTATAGCCTAGTACACACCTAGGATATATGGTATAACCTATTGCTCATAGGCTATGAACCTGTAGAGCATGTTACTGTGCTGAATACTATAGACAGTTGAAACACAGTGGTATTTGCATATCTAAACATAGAAAAGGTCACAGTAGGCTGGGCGCGGTGGCTCACACTTGTAATCCCAGCATTTTGGGAGGCCGAGGCGGGCGGATCACGAGGTCAGGAGATCGAGACCATGGTGAAACCCCGTCTCTACTAAAAATACAAAAAAAATTAGCCGGGCATGGTGGCGGGCGCCTATAGTCCCAGCTACTCGGAGAGGCTGAGGCAGGAGAATGGCGTGAACCCAGGAGGCGGAGCTTGCAGTGAGCCGAGATCACGCCACTGCACTCCAGCCTGGGCGACGGAGCGAGACTCCGTCTCAAAAAAAAAAAAAAAAGTCACAATAAAAATGTGGCATTATAATCTTATGGGATCACCATCACACACACGTGGTTGACCAAAATGTTACGTGGCAATGGTTACTGTAGTGAAGCAAATTAACATATCTATCATCTCATTATAGTGGCCCTGTGGTGCCATGAGCCCTCCCCAGAAACCAGCCATAATCTACTCATTTAGCAAAAATCATGAATATAATTTACAATTATTTAACTATAATATGTTCCTCATGTTGTACAGTCCATCTTTAGGATTGGCTATCCTTAATCTTATGGGATCTTTGGTTCTTGAATGAATGAATGTATGTGTACAAAATAAAAATAATTTAAAAATAATAGAATCTTTTGGGGTGTGTGAAGTATCACAGTGTATATTTTTTGTCCTTTTAGGAGAATATGAAGAAGCGCTTAAGGTAATGATTATTTAATCTCATTTTCAAATAATTTTAAAATATTATGGGTTGGTTTTTTTTTTTTTTTTTTGAGACGAGGTTGTGCTCTGTCATCCAGGCTGGCATGCAGTGGCACAATCTGGGGTTGCTGCAACCTCCACCTCCCAGGCTTAAGTGATCCTCCCACCTCAGCCTCCTGAGTAGCTGGAACTACAGAAACACATCACCATGACTGGCTAACTTTTTATATTTTTTGTAGAGACGGGGTTTCGCCATGTTTCCCAGGCTGGTCTGGAACTCTTGGGCTCAAGCAATCTGCCGGCCTTGGCCTCCCAAGTGCTGGGATTATAGGCATGAGCCACTGCGCCTGGCCTAAAATATTTGTTGACTGAAACTCAAACCTGAATTCCATTAGTTACAGGGAGAGACTAATAAGTATAAACACAGTGAAACCTATTTATAGGGAGACTGATGAATGGGGACGACACTCAGCAAAAGGCAATTCATAATAAAAAGGTCCTTCTCAGTTATAGTCCCATCTCTTTGCTGGTCTTTGTGCTACTGTTCTAGTGTTTAAAAATACAAATAACTGGCTGCGCGTGGTGGGTCACACCTGTAATTCCAGCACTTTGGGAGGCCGAGGTGGGTGGATCACGAGGTCAGAAGATCAAGACCGTCCTGGCTAACACGGTGAAACCTAGTCTCTACTAAAAATACAAAATAGCCGGGCGTGGTGGCGGGTGCCTGTAGTCCCAGCTACTTGGGAGGCTGAGGCAGGAGAATGGCGTGAACCCAGGAGGCATAGCTTGCAGTGAGCCGAGATCGCGCCACTGCACTCCAGCCTGGGCGATAGAGTGAGACTCCATCTCAAAAAAAAACAAAAAAAACAAAAAAACGAATATCTTGGCCGGGTGCAGTGGATCGTGCCTGTAATCCCAGCACTTTGGGAGACTGAGGCAGGCAGATCACCCGTGGTCAGCAGTTCAAGACCAGCCTGACCATGATGGTGAAACCCCATCTCTACTAAATACAAAAAATTAGCCAGGTGTGGTGGTGCATGCCTATAATCCCAGCTACTTGGGAGGCCAAGGCAGGAGAATTGTTTGAACCTGGGAGGCAGAGGTTGCAGTGAGCTGAGATCACGCCATTGCACTCCAGCCTGGGCAACAAGAGGGAAACTCCATCTCAAAGACAAAAAAAACCAAAAAACTCTTGATGCCCTCTTTTTTTTTTTTTCCCTAAAGAGGCTGGGTTTTGCTGTTACACAGGCCAGCCTTGAACTGCTGGGCTCAAGTGATCCTGCTGCCTCTGCCTCCCAAGTAGCTAGGACTATGGGTGTGCACTACCATGCCTGGTCTAGAACTATGTTTTCTGGTTCACATTTTTCACCACATTCCCTCACTCTGTTCTCTTCTTTTTTTTTTTTTTTTTTTGAGACAGTCTTACTCTGTCGCTCAGGCTGGAGTGCGGTGGCGCAATCTTGGCTCACTGCAACCTCCACCTCTGGGGCTGAAGTGAGTCTCATGCCTTAGCTTCCCAAGTAACTGGGATTACAGGTGTGCGCCACCACACCCAGCTAATTTATTTTGTAGTTTTTAGTAGAGACAGCGTTTTGCCATGTTGGCCAGGCTGGTCTCAAACTCCTTACCTCAAGTAATCCGCCTGCCTCAGCCTGCCAAGGTGCTGGGATTACAGGCATGAGCCACTGTGCACAGCCTACGTCACTCTGTTCTCTATAGCCCATACGATCTTATGTTTAAGGCAGAGATGACAGCCACTTTTTGGACATGGAATGCTTTTTTTTGTTTTTAGTTTCTGATTTTTAAAAATTTGTATGTTTAAATATAAAAATGTGTATAAAATGTGATGTTTTGAAATATGTATACATTGTGAAAAGATTACCACAATCAAGTTAATTAACACATCCATCACCTCAGACGTAGTTACCCATTGAATGCTTTTTTTCTTTTTTTTTGCGACGGAGTCTCGCCCTGTTGCTCATGCTGGAATACAGTGGTGCGATCTTGGCTTCCAGCAGCCTACACCTGCCAGGTTCAAGTGATGTTCCTGCTTCAGCCTTCCTAATAGCTAGGATTACAGGCGTATGCCACCACGCCCAGCTGATTTTTGTATTTTTAGTAGAGATGGCATTTCACCATGTTGGCCAGGCTCATCTCGAACTCCTGACCTCAGGTGATCCTCTTGCCTTGGCCTCCCAAAGTGCTGGGATTACAGGTATGAGCCACTGCACTTGGCGTCTTTTTTTTTTGAGACAGGGTTTTACCATGTTTCCCAGGCTAGTCTTGAACTTCTAGGCTAAAGCAACCCATCCACCTCAGCCTCCCAAAGTGCTAGGATTAGAGGTGTGAGCCATCATGCCCGGCCCCTTTTTTTCTTTGACATATGTGTCATTCTTTTTGTTGTTGTTTTTTGAGACGGAGTCTTGCTCTGTTGCCAGGCTGGAGTGCAGTGGTGCAATCTTGGCTCACTGTAACCTCCACCTCCCGGGTTCAAGCAGTTCTCCTGCCTCAGCCTCCCGAGTAGCTCGGACTATGGGTGTGTGCCACCACACCCAGCTAATTTTTGTATTTTTAGTAGAGACAAGGTTTCACCATGTTGTCCAGGGTGGTCTCAATCTCTTGACCTCGTGATCCACCTGCCTCAGCCTCCCAAAGTGCTGGGATTACAAGCATGAGCCACTGCGCCCAGCGACACGTGTGTCATTCTGTCATAGAGGCTGGAGCACAGTGGTGCAATTATGGCTTACTGCCCCCTCAACCTCCCAGGCTCAAGCAGTTCTCCCACTTCAGCCTCCTGAGTAGTTGGGACCACAGGTGTGCATCACCACACCTGGCTGGTTTTGTTTGTTTGTTTTTGAGTCTTGCTCTGTCACCCAGACTGGAGTGCAGTGGTACAATCTCAGCTCACTGCAGCCTCCACCTCCTGGATTCAAGCAATTCTCATACCTCAGCCACCCTAATAGCTGGGATTACAGGAATGTGCCACCACACCCAACTGTTTTTTGTATTTTTAGTAGAAATAGGGCTTCACTATGTTGGCCAGGCTAGTCTTAATCTCCTAGCCTCAAGTGATCTGCCTGCCTCAGCCTCCCAAAGTGCTGGTATTACAGGTGTGAGCCACTGTGCCCAGCTACCACACCTGGCTAGTTATTTTTATTTTTAAAAAGTTTTTTTTCACTGACAGCACTTGTTAAAAAAAAATCACTTCGATATATTTTTTTGAGATGGGATCTCACTGTCACCCAGGCTAGAGTGGTATGATCACAGCTCACATAGCTGGAGTGCAGTGGTATGATTGCAGCCTTGACTTCCTGGGCTCAAGTGGTCTTCCTACCTCAGACTCCTGTGTAGCTGGGACTACAGGAACATACCACCATGCTCCGATAATTTTTAAATTTTTGTTTTTATAGAGACAGGGCCTTGCTGTGTTGCCCAGGCTTGTCTTGAACTCCTGGGCCCAAGTTATCTGCCTCAGCCTCCTAAAGTGCTCGGATTATAGGCATGACCCACCTCTTATCACCCCAAAATACTATTCTTTTTTTTTTTTTTTTTTTTTGAGACAGAGTCTCACTTTGTTGCCCAAGTTAGAGTGCAGTGGTGCCATCTCAGCTCATTGCAACCTCCGCCTCCTGGGTTCAAGCAATTCTCCTGTCTCAGCCTCCTGAGTAGCTGGGATTACAGGTGCACGCCACTATGCCCAGCTAATTTTTGTATTTTTAGTAGAGATGGGGTTTCACCATGTTGGACAGGCTGGTCTCGAACTCCTGACCTCAGGTGATCTGCTCAGCTCAGACTCCCAAAGTGCTGGGATTACAGGCATGAGTCACCCTGCCTGGCCCCAAAATACTATTTTTATTTGAAAAGTAAATGCTTAATTATAGGACATATCTGTAAGTTTCTTGAGTTTTTGTTAGTCTAGAATTAACCTTTTTGGAAACCTGAGTTAAGATTCCATAGAGAAAGTCTTGTATAAAAACCAATTAGACTGGGCGCAGCGGCTCACACCTGTAATCCCAGCACTTTGGGAGGCTGAGGTGGGTGGATCACGAGGTCAAGAGATGGAGACCATCTTGGCTAACATAGTAAAACCCCATCTCTACTAAAAATACAAAAATTAGCTGGGTGTGGTGACGCACGCCTATAGTCCCAGCTACTCGGGAGGCTGAGGCAGGAGAATCGCTTGAACCTGGGAGGTGGAGTTTGCAGTGAGCCAAGATTGCACCACTGCACTCTAGCCTGGCGACACAGTGAGACTCCATCTCAAAGAAAAAAAAAAACCAAACAGAAAAATAGTAACCCAGAAAATCTTACCTAATTTGCCATCTTAAAACCTACTTTTATGGGTTTTTTTGTTTTTGTGGAATAAAGCAACACAATACTTTTTTTTTTTTTTTTTTTTTTTTTTTTGAGATGGAGTCTCGCTCTGTTGCCCAGGCTGGAGTGCGGTGGTGCAATCTTGGCTCACTGCAAGCTCTGCCTCCCGGGTTCACGCCATTCTCCTGCCTCAGCCTCTCCGAGTAGCTGGGACTACAGGCGCCTGCCACCACGCCCGGCTAATTTTTTGTATTTTTAGTAGAGACGGGGTTTCACCGTGGTCTCGATCTCCTGACCTCGTGATCCGCCCGCCTCGGCCTCACAAAGTGCTGGGATTACAAGCGTGAGCCACCGCGCCTGGCCAACACAATACTTTTGTGGTTTTAGTAAAAAAACCAAGTTCATGACCGGCCTGGGTAACATATGACAAAAAATTTTTTAAATTAGCCAACAAGCATAGTGACCCAAACCTGTAATCCTAGCACTTTGGAAAGCCGAGGTGGGCAGAGCCCAGGAGTTCGAGACTAGCCTAGGCAACATCATGAAATTCCATCTCTACAAAAATACAAAAATTAGCCAGGTATGGTGGTACGCACCTGTAGTCCCAGTTACTCAGGAGGCTGAGGTGGGAGGATAGTTTGAACTCAGGTGTCCAAGACCGGTCTGGGCAACACAGTGAGACTCCTGTCTCCAAACTAAAACAAAACAAAAACCTTAGCCAGGTGTGGTGGCATGCGCTTGTAATCCCAGCTACTGAGGAGGCTGAGGTGGGAAGATTGCTTGAGCCCAAGAGACAGGCTGCAGTGAGCCATGCACTGCATTCCAACATGAGTGACAGAGCAAATTGCCATCTCAAAAAAATAAAAATAAATTTCTAGGCTGGGCACGGTGGCTCACACCTGTAATCTCAGCACTTTGGGAGGGCGAGGTGGGTGGATCACCTGAGGTCGGGAGTTTGAGACCAGCCTAGCCAACATAGTGAAACCCCATCTCTACTAAAAATACAAAAATTAGCTGGGTGTGGTGGTTGGCACCTGTATGTAATCCCAGCTGCTTGGGAGGCTTAGGCAGGAGAATCATTTGAACCCAGGAGGCGGAGGTTGCAGTGAGCCAAGACCGTGCCATTGCACTCCAGCCTGGGCAACAAGAGCAAAACTCCGTCTCAAAAATAAATAAATAAATAAATAAATTTCTAGTTAACATTCTTAGCAAAGAAATAGCAAATTGAGTGTAAACGTTATATTTGTTGTTGGATTTAATAAAGCAAACACAAATCCTAGTATTTTCTAGCATAACTTACTACACTTCTGTTTTGATGTCTTTGAAATGTTACTTAGGAGAAGATAATCACATCGCATGTTTTTGTTTCATAATGTATGCTCTTAGATGGCAGTTAAACAGGGAAACCAACTGCAGATGCAAGTCCACGAAGGGCACCATGTCGTTGATGAAGCCCCACCCCCAGTTGTAGGAGCAAAACGACTAGCTGCCAGGGCAGGGAAGAAGCCACTTGCACATTACTCTTCACTGGTAAGAGTCTTGGGATCAGACATGAAGACCCCAGAGGATCCTGCAGCGCAGGTATGAAGGGTATGGCCCAGTCTGTCCAATATCTTTTCTTTTTTCTTTTTTTTTTTTTTTTTAAAGCTGAACAGGTTTCTTTATTTTTTATTATACTTTAAGTTCTGAGATACACGTGCAGAATGTGCAGGTTTGTTATATAGGTATACACGAGCCATGGTGGTTTGCTGCACCCATCAACCTATCATCTACCTTAGGTATTTCTCCTAATGCTATCCCTCCCCTAGCACCCCACCCCCCGACAGGCCCCCGTGTGTGATGTACCCCTCCCTGTGTCCATGTGTTCTCATTGTTCAGCTCTCACTTATCAGTGAGAACATGCTGTATTTGGTTTTCTGTTCCTGAGTTAGTTTGCTGAGAATGATGGTTTCCAGCTTCATCCATGTCCCTGCAAAAGACATGAACTCATCCTTTTTTATGGCTGCATAGTATTCCATGGTGTACATGTGCCACATTTTCTTTATCCAGTCTATCATTGATAAGCATTTGGGTTGGTTTCAAGTCTTTGCTATTGTGAATAGTGCTGCAATAAACATACGTTTGCATGTGTCTTTATAGCAGAATGATTTATAACCCTTTGGGTATATACCCAGTAATGGGATTGCTGGGTCAAATGGTATTTCTGGTTCTAGATCCCTGAGGAATCGCCACACTGTCTTCAACAATGGTTGAACTAATAATTTACACTCCCACCAACAGTGTAAAAGCATTCTATTTCTCCACATCCTCTCCAACATCTATTATTTCCTTGTTTTGAAACGGAGTCTCGCTCTATTGCCCAGGCTGGAGTGCAGTGGCGCAATCTCGGCTCACTGCAAGCTCTGCCTCCCGGGTTAATGCCATTCTCCTGCCTCAGCCTCCTGAGTAGCTAGGACTATAGGCACCTGCCACTACGCCCGGCTAATTTTTTTTATTTCTAGTAGAGACGGGGTTTCACCGTGTTAGCTAGGATGGTCTCAATCTCCTGACCTCGTGATCTGCCCGCCTTGGCCTCCCAAAGTGCTGGGATTACAGGCGTGAGCCACTGCGCCCGGCCTCTAACATCTATTATTTCCTGACCTTTTTTTTTTGAGACAGAGTCTCACACCTTCACCCTGGCTGGAGTGCAGTGGTGTGATCTCAGCCCACTGCAACCTCTGCCTCCCAGGTTCACGTGATTCTCCTGCCTCAGCCTCCTGAGTAGCTGGGATTACAGGCACACACCACCACACCTGGCTAATTTTTTGTATTTTTAGCAGTGACAGGGTTTCAGTATGTTGGTGAGACTGGTCTGGAACTCCCGACCTCGTGGTCCACCCCCCTTGGCCTCCCAAAGTGCTGGGAGTACAGGCGTGAGCCACCATGCCCAGCCCTGTTTCCTGACTTTTTAATGATTGCCATTCTAACTGGCGTGAGATGGTATCTCATTGTGGTTTTGATTTGCATTTCTCTAATGACCAGTGATGATGAGCTTTTTTTCATAGGTTTGTTGGCTGCATAAATGTCTTCTTTTGAGAAGTGTCTGTTCATATCCTTTACCCACTTTTTGATGGGGTTGTTTTTTTTCTTGTAAATTTGTTTAAGTTCCTTATAGATTCTGGATATTAGCCCTTTGTCAGATGGATAGATTGCAAAAATTTTCTCTCATTATGTAGGTTGCCCGTTCACTCTGATGATAGTTTCTTTTGCTGTACAGAAGCTCTTTAGTTTAATTAGATCCCATTGTCAATTTTGGCTTTTGTTGCCATTGCTTTTGGTGTTTTAGTCATGAAGTCTTTGCCTCTGCCTATGTCCTGAATGGTATTGCCTAGGTTTTCTTCTAGGGTTTTTATGGTTTTAGATCTTATGTTTAAGTCTTTAATCCACCTTGAGTTAATTTTTGTATAAGGTGTAAGGAAGGGGTCCAGTTTCAGTTTTCTGCATATGGCTAGCCAGTTTTCCCAACACCGTTTATTAAATAGGGAATCCTTTCCCCATTGCCTGTTTCAGTCTATCCAATTTCTAGATTTATTTCTCATTGTCTTTGTTGTAAGATTTGCACATTTATCAGAGATTTGGGAATTATTGTGCTCCTCTCTCTGACTTTTGAAACTGGTAATAGTTTACTTCTGTAGAAGGGGAGCAGGCTAGAGACTTTGTTTTCCTTTAGTATGCCTTCATACTGTGACTTTTTAAAAAATTATATACTTGCATGATTTCACAAAAGAAACCTCAGAATAATACACTCCAGGAAAAGTATTTTAAATAGAAAAAGTAACCTCTAACATCTCGGCTTGTGTTTCCTCCCAGTCGTTTCCACTTGCTCCATGTGACACAGACCAGCCTCAAGACAAGCCTCCAGACTGGTTCACAAGCTACCTGGAGATGGTGAGTGTTCTCTCTCGCTTGGGTTTTAACTGCGGTGTTGGCACAGGTGGAATGTGGAAGAAATAGAAAACTGAACCCAGGTGGCTGCTGCCTCTGGTACAGGTGAAGAGTGGTAGCTTATAATCTCCAAACTTAGAATAGTTCCAGTTGAGAAAGCTCTAACCTTTGCAAGTGAAGTGTCAGAAAAAGAGGGAGTCTAATTTTAAGCATGTAAGGGAGAGGGACAAATCTCTGCTTGAGAAAATGTTAGAAATTTACTTATCAAAAGGACTTCTTGATATTTTCTTCAAACCAGTTTAGCTGTGGAAGGAATAGACCTTTTGCTATGTTTCTGTCTATTTAGTAGCAGTTGTTTATTGTGTTTTTGTATTATACCAGAGACAGGTTTCAGATCTATTGATATCTTCACACTTTTTTCCAATATTGGAACTGAGTTTTTTCCCCACCTTCTGCTCCATATTCTAGTTCAGAGAACAAGTGGTTAAAGAAACGGTTGAGAAGCTTGAACAGAAATTACATGAAAAGCTTGTCCTCCAGAACCCATCCTTGGGTTCTTTTCCTTCAGAAGTCTCAATGCCTACTTCAGAAGAAACATTGTTTTTGCCAGAAAACCGGTTCAGCTGGCATATTGCTTGCAACAACTGCCAAAGAAGGATTGTTGGTGTCCGCTACCAGTGTAGGTAAGCAGTTGCTTGGGAGTAGCTAGCTAGTGATAGACTTTACAGCTTTTACCTCCCTGGCTTTCTGTGTAGGTAAAGGGAAATTAATTGTACCCTGTTTCTGAGCATTAGATGTTGTAGCTATGAGTTGGAAGCACAAGCTACTCTTCACCCACATGCTTTGTGGGTTGTAACTGTTCAGATTGTTATGTTCAAATGTGCATTTGGATTAGCAAAGCCAGGCAAAATTATGTTCCCCTGAACGGACAAAATTAGATCACTAAGGGTAGTTCCTCGGTTGTTCCAAATGCCTTTTTTTTTGGTGACAGGGTCTCTGTCACCCAGGCTGGAGTGCAGGGTGCAATCATGGTTCACTGCAGCCTCACCCTCCCAGGCTCAGACAATCCTCTCACTTCAGCCTGCCAAGTAGCTGGGATCACAGACACGGGCCACCATGCCTGCCTTTTATTTATTTTGAGACGGAGTCTTGCTCTGTCGCCCAGGCTGGAGTGCAGTGGCGCAATCTCGGCTCACTGCAAGCTCCACCTCCCGGGTTCACGCCGTTCTCCTGCCTCGGCTTCTCCGAGTAGCTGAGACTACAGGTGCCCGCCACCACGCGCGGCTAATTTTTTTTTTTGTATTTTTAGTAGAGACGGGGTTTCACCGTTATCTCGATCTCCTGACCTCGTGATCCGCCCGCCTCGGCCTCCCAAAGTGCTGGGATTACAAGTGTGAGCCACTGCACCCGGCCGCTGCCTTTTAATTAGTTTTTTTAGAGATGGGGTCTCCCTATATTGCCCAGGCTAGTCTCAAACTCCTGGACTCAAATGATCCTCCTCTCCATGGCCTCCCAAAGTGCTGGGATTACAGACATGAGCCACTGTGCCTGGCCCCATGTACTTTCACATCTTACCTTCCTCCCATAGATTTTCCTTTGAAATGGATATGGGTTAAGTGTTATTATCCTCATTTTATTAATGAGGAAAATTGAGGCATGGCATAGTCAGATGGCATGCTCAGGTTACCTGCTAGTTGGTACTGGAGTAAACATAGAAGTATGGTCTTATATCTCCCTACCCCAGGTACTTCCTATTCTGCCATTGTGTATTGTGCCATTCTTTCCCCACAGCCTATGCCCATCCTACAATATCTGTGAAGATTGTGAAGCAGGGCCATATGGCCACGACACTAACCACGTCCTGCTGAAGTTGCGGAGACCCATTGTGGGCTCCTCTGAACCGTTCTGTCACTCAAAGTACTCTACTCCTCGTCTTCCTGCTGCTCTGGAACAAGTCAGGTAAAACCCTCTACATGGAGATGCTTATTCTCTGATTAACTTCTTGGTTCTGGTGACAGGGTGTGAATCACAAAACTACAGATAGTCTCCTTAGTTCTGCTCATTTTCAATTGGTGTGCAATAATGAAGACAGTTATCCAAAGTTAGTGAAATAGAAATAATAGCTATAAAAAGAAATTAAGAAACTAAAGTAGGCTGGGCACAATGGCCCATAACTGTTATCTCAGCAGCTTGAGGGGCTAAGGTGGGAGGAGTGCTTGAAGCCAAATATTTGAGACCAGCCTGGGCAACATAGCAAGATCCCACCTCTACAAAAAAATTTAAAAATTAGCCAGGCGTGGTGGTGCATACCTATAGTTTCAGCTACTTGGGAGTCTGAGGTGAGCAGATTGCTTGAGCCCAGGAATATGAGGTAGAAGGGAGCCATGATTACACCACTGTACTCTAGCCTACATGACAGAGTGAGACCCTAATTCTAAAACAAAAAAAGAAATTAAACTGGAAGCTGACACTGATGGAGATTGCAATTGGCTCTACATAGCTTCAGAATTTATTTGTGACTTTCTTTTAAGACCTGCTTTTATTATCTCACAGGCTCCAGAAACAGGTTGATAAGAACTTTCTTAAAGCAGAAAAGCAAAGGTTGCGAGCTGAGAAGAAACAACGTAAAGCAGAGGTCAAGGAACTTAAAAAGCAGCTTAAACTCCATAGGAAAATTCACCTGTGGAATTCAATCCATGGACTCCAGAGCCCCAAGTCTCCTTTAGGCCGACCTGAGAGCTTGCTGCAGTCTAATACCCTGATGTAAGCCCAGGGCTGGGGTGGGAGCCAAAACTTTAGGCCCAGCTCTCTGAAACTGGAACTTCAACCAACTTCCGTCTTATTTATTGGTAGCCCTTAACACCCAAATCTTTAAAACTTTCCATTATCTGGTCATAGTATTTTTTTTGTTTTTTGTTTGTTTTTTGAGACAGAGTCTTGCTCTGTCGCCCAGGCGGGAGTGCAGTGGTGCGATCTCGGCTCACTGCAAGCTCTGCCTTCAGGTTCACGCCATTCTCCTGCCTCAGCCTCCTGAGTAGCTGGGACTACGAGCACCCACCAGCACGCCTGGCTAATTTTTTGTATTTTTAGTAGAGATGGGGTTTCACCATGTTAGCCAGGATGGTCTCGATCCCTTGACCTCGTGATCCGCCCGCCTTGGCCTCCCAAAGTGTTGGGATTACAAGCGTGAGCCACAGCACCCGGCTTTTTTTTTTTTTTTTTTTTTTTTTTTTTTTTTGAGATGGAGTCTCACTCTGTCGCCCAGGCTGGAGTGCAGTGGCATGATCTAGGCTCACTGCAACCTCCGCCTCCCAGGTTCAAGTGATTCTCGTGCCTCAGCCTCCTAAGTAGCTAGGATTACAGGTGCGTGCCACCATGCCCGGCTAATTTTTGTATTTTTTCAGTAGAGACGGGGTTTCATCCTGTTGGTCAGGCTGGTCTCAAACTCCTGACCTCATGAATCCACCCGCCTTGGCCTCCCGAAGTGCTGAGATTACAGGCGTGAGCCACTGCGCCTGCCTGGCCTGGTCTTAGTATTATTAAAGGGTGTTTTGGTAGTTTTTTGTTTGTTTGTTTTGTTTTTGAGACAGAGTCTTGGAGTCTCGCCTGTTGCCCAGGTTGGAGTGCAGTGGCACGATCTCGGCTCACTGCAAGCTCCACCTCTTGGGTTCACGCCATTCTCCTGCCTCAGCCTCCCGAGTAGCTGGGACTACAGGTGCCCGCCACCACGCCCAGCTAATTTTTTGTATTTTTTAGTAGAGACAGGGTTTCACCATGTTAGCCAGGATGGTCTCGACCTCCTGACCTCGTGATCCATCTGCCTTGGCCTCCCAAAGTGCTGGGATGACAGGCGTGAGCAACCGTGCCTGGCCAAGTTTGGCAGTTATTTTTGACACTTGTTTTGTTTCCTTCTTCAGAAAGATAGAAACCACTAAAGTTCAGAATGGCGGGGTCCCTCTCTTCATTGGAGGCAATCTGCAATTGAAGCAAAAGAAACAAATGTTTTAAAAGCCTGACTCTCTAGGTGTTGTATTTATAGGCCCCTTTAATTACTCTTACCATGACTTTTTAAGCTCAGGAGTGAGACCTATCCTCTGTTTTGTTTTATTGTTTTAAGTTTGTCAGAAAATTTATTGTTTCTAATATGTGGTCCTATACTAGTAATATCAGTATTATTTTTAAGGCAAATGGGTTAGTACATTTTCAAGAGTCACAGTCAGACTCTCAAGCTAGTGTGAGGTATTCAGAAGCCTTCACACCCAACAGCAAGTGACTAAGCATATGAATTTCTGTTCAGACTCCCTTTGCAGCCCTATACCCCCGTTATGCCAATGCTCAGTGCAGCATTTGTGGATGAGAATTTGCCTGATGGGACTCACCTTCAGCCAGGAACCAAGTTTATCAAACACTGGAGGATGAAAAATACGGGAAATGTAAAGTGGAGTGCAGACACAAAGGTAATTTTTCCCACAAAATGCGAAGATGAGGTGATTTGAAGTGGCAGAGTGCTCAGCTGACAAGCTTGCTTTCTCTTCTTACTGTTCTTTTCAGCTCAAGTTCATGTGGGGAAACCTGACTTTGGCTTCCACAGAAAAGAAGGATGTTTTGGTTCCCTGCCTCAAGGCCGGCCATGTGGGAGTTGTATCTGTAGAGTTCATTGCCCCAGCCTTGGAGGGAACGTATACTTCCCATTGGCGTCTTTCTCACAAAGGCCAGCAATTTGGGCCTCGGGTCTGGTGCAGTATCATAGTAGATCCTTTCCCCTCCGAAGAGAGCCCTGATAACATTGAAAAGGGCATGATCAGCTCAAGCAAAATTGATGATCTCACCTGCCAGCAAGAGGTGAGCATTGACTGACAGGCTTTGGCCTAGTATCCAAATCTTAGTTAGAGAGGAGATGGCTAAAACTAAAAGAACCCACTCATAGCTGGTTGTTTTCCAGAAATCTTGAAAGGTTAGCATCTCTCCCTGCCCCAACACATTTCTATGCTGATATTTGGCCTCTTCCTTAGGGTGTTTGTTTTGGTCTTTAGGGTCTTGCTGCAGGTAGTCCCTGAATACTTTTGTACCTCTTTGTAATGTTGCATGGTCAGCCTGTTGGCTGCACAAGGGAAAAAGGGGCTTCTGGCCTGGGCTGGCCTGTGGAACTGCTGAACTGATAGCTTTACTCCTTAACATCCATCTCTCCTGAAATACCCTGTGTATGTTCCCTAAATACTAATGAGGTCTTGCCCTGGTTGCTACTTAGTGCGCAGTTTTTTAATGCAATTTCTCTGTATTAGTGGGGCAGAGTGTTTACTGCTTAAAGTTATCCAATGTTAATTTTCTGGTTTTGACTATTACAGTTAATATAAGTTGTCATTAGGGGAAGCTGGGTGAATGTGAATTCTCTCTGCTGTTTTTACAGCTTTTTCTATCACTAAAAATATATCAAAAACATTTATTAAGTTTTTTAAAATATGGAGGTACAGCAGCGTTTTTATTTTTGGGGGCATTATCAGCCTGCCTCTTCAGTTCTGTTGAAGGCCTAAAATTTGTCTCAATGGTTTGTCTCTATAGGAAGCTTTTCTTCTGGCTAAAGAAGAAAGACAGCTTGGTGAAGTGACTGAGCAGACAGAAGGGACAGCAGCCTGCATCCCACAGAAGGCAAAAAATGTTGCCAGTGAGAGGGAGCTCTACATCCCATCTGTGGATCTTCTGACTGCCCAGGTGGAAGATTCAGCACTTTGAAGGGCAAGGGACAGAGGGAGAGAGCACAGGAGAGAAGGTGGTAGAGCCATAGGCGGTAATCAGGAAATCAGAGATATGCCCACTTTGATCTAGTCAGGTATATTTAATGGGAAGGAGATCACCCATGGAAGCAAGTTTGTAATCTAGATGTTTCCTCTTTGAATTGGGAACTCAATCCTGTACTTCCCCACAAACTCCCTTTAGTTGCCTCTTCACTTCAGCCTAGCTAATTCTCCTTCATACCTGCTGCATTTTCTCTTTCCTGCTATTGGGTTATTTCAACATCTAATCCCCATTTAACTCTTCTTGTTTTCACTTGTCTGGGGACAGGCATGAATTTGAACAGAGTTGAATACAAAATGATGTGGAAATGGTCTACAGGTCCCATCAAGACATGGCTCCAGCATGCACTCCAAACAGCCTAACATTGTCTTTTTTTATAGGACCTGCTGTCCTTTGAGCTGTTGGATATAAACATTGTTCAAGAGTTGGAGAGAGTGCCCCACAACACCCCTGTGGGTAAGAATGTCACTCATTTCATCTTGTTCATCTTACTAATAGGCACAAAAGTACCACAGCCTAGACACTGGTAGTGTTTTATTCTGAGGAAATGGCAAGGATTTCTCCCACAATAGGACAGTAAAGCAGCAATCATGGATCCGTTTTCCTTCTTTCCTGTCCTTTGTCAAAAGCAACAACATGTTGGGCATGGTGGCTCGTGTCTATAATTCTAGCTCTTTGGGAGGCCAAGGCAGGAGGATCACTTGAGGCCAGGGTTTGAGACCAGCCTGGGCAACATGGTGAAACCCCCATCTCTACAAAAATTACTTTTAAAAATTAGCTGGGTGTGGCCAGGCACGGTGGCTCACGCCTGTAATCCCAGCACTTTGGGAAGCCGAGGCGGGCAGATCACCTGAGGTCAGGAGTTTGAGACCAGCCTGACCAACATGGAGAAACCCCTTCTCTACTAAAAATACAAAATTAGCCTGGCATCGTGGCACATGCCTGTAATCCCAACTACTCGGGAGGCTGAGGCAGGAGAATTGCTTGAACCCAGAAGGTGGAGGTTGCAGTGAGCTGAGATTGCACCATTGCACTCCAGTCAGGACAACAAGAGCAAAACTCCATCTCAAAAAAAAAAAAAAAAAAAAAATCAGTTCGGCATGGTGGCCTGTACCTGTGGTCCCAGCTACCAGGGAGACTGAAGTGGGAGAATCTCCTGATCCCAGGAGGCAGAGGCTGCAGTGAGCCAGGATTGTGCCACTGCTCTCCAGCCTGGACGACAGAGTGAAACCCAATCTCAAAAAACAACAAAAAAAAAGAGGCTGGGCATGGTGGCTCACGCCTGTAATCCCAGCACCTTGGGAGGCCAAGGCGGGTGGATCACAAGGTCAGAAGTTCAAGACCAGCCTGGCCAAGATGGTGAAACCCCATCTCTACTAAAAATACAAAAATTAGCCCAGCGTAGTGGCAGGTGCCTGTAATCCCAGCTACTCGGGAGGCTGAGTTAGAGAGTTGCTTGAACCCGGGAGGCAGAGGTTGCAGTGAGCCGAGATTATGCCACTGCATTCTAGCCTGGGTGACAGAGCAAGACTCCATCTCAAAAAAAAATAAATAAATAAAAAAAAAAAGCAATAAAACAAATTCGTGCAAGGCTTTTCCACTATAAAGCAATCCTCTTCTCTTCTTTTTCCTCTACATATTTGTGTCCTTTTGTTCCTTTATGTTCATGGTTTTGTGTCTTGGCCACAGCTTTCCAGGCTAAATAACTGTGATTCTGCCTGCATTGATTGTTCTGAGATATTTTGCATACTTACTGGTCTGGAGAAATTTTTTGTAACAGACCTCAAAGCATATCTTGGTCTGCAGGAGGCAAAAAGCCCACGAACTGCTACTTCTGGACACTGACTATTGATGATATGATACTTTCTCTTGATTGATGGTTCTCCTGTCTTCATTCTCCAGATATGACTCCCTGCATGTCTCCTCTGCCACATGACAGTCCTTTAATAGAGAAGCCAGGCTTGGGGCAGATAGAGGAAGAGAATGAAGGGGCAGGATTTAAAGCACTTCCTGGTAAGGGATTAAACATTTTTAAAGTATTTGCATCCTCCCTTTCCATATCATACCCTATTTTACAGCTATCCCCTACTGACCCTACTTTAGCACGTAAATGCGCTTTCTTTCTGTAGCATCTCGTGTTTTGAAGTCTCCTCACCTTCACGTGGCACACATAGCGGCTATTCCTTGGTTTAGTTTTAGCATGGGTAATGACTGGTGAATGTTCCTCAGCACTTTAAACACCAAGTGCAGACAAGGTTCGTGTGTCTTTCAGATTCTATGGTGTCAGTAAAGAGGAAGGCTGAGAATATTGCTTCTGTGGAGGAAGCAGAAGAAGACCTGAGTGGGACCCAGTTTGTGTGTGAGACAGTAATCCGATCCCTTACCTTGGATGCTGCCCCAGACCACAACCCTCCTTGCAGACAGAAGTCCTTGCAGAGTGAGTGTCCTTGCATTTCCCTCACCTAGCAGGGTGGCACCTGAATTGTGACTTCCAGACTTGACTAGTTAGATGTCCTCTTCTTCACTGAGACTGAAGGGAGAGTGATCTTAGTTAGAAGTTCCGATCTTGGCGGAGCGTGGTGGCTCAAGCCTGTAATCCCAGAACTTTGGGAGGCCGAGGCGGGCGGATCACAAGGTCAGGAGATCGAGACCATCCTGGCTAACATGGTGAAATCCCGTCTCTACTAAAAATACAAAAAATTAGCCTGGCGAGGTGGCGGGTGCCTGTAGTCCCAGCTACTTGGGAGGCTGAGGCAGGAGAATGGCGTGAACCCGGGAGGCGGAGCTTGCAGTGAGCCAAGATCGTGCCACTGCACTCCAGCCTGGGCGACAAAGCGAGACTCTGTCTCAAAAAAAAAAAAAAAGAAAAAAGAAATTCTGATCTTGTGTGTGTCTTTAAACTCTACGTATGCTACCTGACTGTTCTAATTAGAGCATCAGGAGCAAAGAAGCCACCATACTCATTTCTCCATCTTCTCAGGGGCAGAATTACAGCTGCATTCCACAGTGGAATAGCAGCCAGTTGTGCTGCCTGGATTCTGCAGTAAGGAATCTTCCTGTAATTTGACAGAGCTCCTTAGCAGAGACCCCTATGGGCAGCCTAGTTGTCTGCTTTCTCCAAGGGCAGCAGTCCCAGAAACAGTGGATAGAAGCAGGAGTACCAACAAAGTTTCTCAAGGTTAAATTCTGCTGTAATAAATACCTTTATAGGCTGGGCGCGGTGGCTCACCCTTGTAATCCCAGCACTTTTATGAGGCTGAGGTGGGTGGATCACCTGAGGTTGGGAGTTCGAGACCAGCCTGACCAACATGGAGAAACCCCATCTCTACTAAAAATACAAAAACTTAGCCGGGCGTGGTGGCTACATGCCTGGGATTACATGCCTGTAATCCCAGGTACTTGGGAGGCTGAGGCAAGAGAATCACTTTAACTCGGGAGGCGAAGGCTGTGATTAGCCGAGGTGGCGCCATTGCACTCCAGCCTGGCAACAAGAGTGAAACTCCGTCTCAAAAAAAAAAAAGGAATAAATACCTTTATAACAGAAACTTCTAGGTATCAGATAGATAGAACCAATAGCATATATTTTAAGAAGTATCCAAAAATTCAAATAAACTGTGTCAAAATAATATTGGAGAATCTCTTTATTATAATCAAATTTGACCTATATCTTTAAATATTATTTATCTTACTTTTGTTTAAAGTATACATGTAAGGCCAGGCGCAGTGGCTCATGCCTGTAATCCCAGCACTTTGTGAGGCCGAGGCGGGCAGATCACGAGCTCAGGAGTTTGAGACCAGCCTGACCAACATGGTGAAACCCCATCTCTACTAAAAATACAAAAATTAGCTGGGCGTGGTAGCGTGTGCCTGTGATCCAGCTACTCAAGACGCTGAGGCAGGAGAATTGCTTGAACCCAGGAAGCAGAGGTTGCAGTGAGCCGAGATCCCGCCACTGCACTCCAGCCTGGGTGACAGAGCGAGACTCCGTCTAAAAAAATAATAATAAAGTGTACATGTGGCCAGGTGCGGTGGCTCATACCTGTAATCCCAGCACGTTGGGAGGCCGAGGCGGGTGGCTCATGAGGTCAGGAGATCAAGACCATCCTGGCTGACACGGTGAAACCCCATCTCTACTAAAAATACAAAAAATAAGCTGGGTGTGGTGGCGGGCACACCTGTAGTCCCAGCTACTCAGGAGGCTGAGGCAGGAGAATGGCGTGAACCTGGGAGGCGGAGCTTGCAGTGAGCCAAGATCATGCTACTGCACTTCAGCCTGGGCAACAGAGTGAGACTCCATCTCAAATCAATCAGTCATGTATATCTTTATTTTTTTTCCACATGTGTGTACAAATACATAACAAAAAGCTCTGGAAAGACAATACCAAAATGTTCACAGCTGTTATTTGATAGGATTTATGGGGAATTTTTTTTTTTTTTTTTGAGATAAGGTCTCACTGTCGCCCAGGCTAAGGTGCGAGTAGCAAGTTTATGGCTCATTGCAGCCACAACATCCTGGGCTCCTCCTACCTCTGTTTCCCAAGCAACTGGAACCACAGCCACGTGCCACCACAATGAGCTAAAATTTTTTTTTTTTTTCTGTAGAGATGGGATTTCGCCATGTTGCCCAGGCTGGTCTCGAACTCCTAAGCTCAAGCAGTCTGCCTGCCTTGGCCTCCCAACATGCTGGGATTTTAGGCATAAGCCACCACACATGGCCTGGGTAGCTTTTTTTTTTTTTTTTTTTGGGACACAGTCTCTGTCACCCAGGCTGGAGTGCAGCAGCGTGGTCTCGGCTGACTGCAACCTCTGCCTTCCCAGGTTCATGCCATTCTCCTGCCTCAGCCTCCCAAATAGCTGGCACTATAGGTGCCCGCTACCACGCCCAGCTAATTTTTTTGTATTTTTAGTAGAGATGGGGTTTCACCATGTTAGCCAGGATGCCCTTGATCTCCTGACCTTGTGATCCACCCACATCGGCCTCCCAAAGTGCTGGGATTACAAGGGTGAGCCACTGCGCCCGGCCCTGGGTAGCTTTTTTATATCCTTTTTTTACCCCCTCAAACATGATTGGCCAGTTTTCTCCCATGACTGCATCATCTTTGTAAAGAAGAGGAGGAGATAGGCATATAATCCTGCAATACTCATCTCCTAGCTTTTCCTCTTTTTATAGCACTGTTAGTGTATCAGTTTTGGTTTAAACTCTACTCAGTATATTAACCATCACATAAAAAGGAAAAGGGAAGGGATGGAGCTGCCTCCTTTTATGATTCATAGAGCTTCTTGCAAGCCTGGGTGTTTCTGCCTACCTTGTTTCTGTGAGCTTTGATTCTATTTTGTTTTGCATAGTCTTCAAACTTAGAATATGGTCATGGTTCCAGAACCAGCCCTTCCCTTTAGTTCTTCTCTCTCTTCTGGCTTTCATAATTCTAGCTCATGATCCACAAGGCTTTACCAAGTAAGGATAGTACTTAGGCCTTCTTTTAGCTTCCACCTTAAAATTGGTTGCTTTCATCCTTTAGTGAAATTTGCCTTGCCTGAAGAAGGACCACTTGGAGATGAGAGGGAGGAGATTGTCCATATCACTGAGGAAGAAGCTGTCATGGAGGAGGAGGAGGAGGAAGAGGAGGAGGAGGAGGAGGATGAGCTCAGAGATGAAGTTCAAAGTCAGTCCTCTGCTTCCTCAGAGGATTACATCATCATCCTGCCTGAGTGCTTTGATACCAGCCGCCCCCTGGGGGATTCCATGTACAGCTCTGCGCTCTCACAGCCAGGCCTGGAGCGAGGTGCTGAAGGCGAGCCTGGGGTTGAGGCTGGGCAGGAACCAGCTGAGGCTGGGGAGAGACTCCCTGGAGGGGAGAACCAGCCACAGGAGCACAGCATAAGTGACATCCTCACGACCTCGCAGACTCTGGAAACAGTGCCCCTAATCCCAGAGGTAGTGGAGCTTCCACCGCCACTGCCCAGGTACCACTCACAGCCCCCGCAGCTGGGGTGTTCTTCAGAGGTGAAATAAAGAGAGGCACCGACCTGATCTCAAAACCTGTTTTTTCCTCAGTATGGAAAGAGACTATTTTCCATAGTAAAGTCTGAATTTAGATGAATAAAAGTTGTATTTCCCAGTATTTGTGGATTCTGGATTTAAAGAAATATTTTAGTTGGCCTTAAATTATCTGAGTATAGTCTGTCTGCTTATATTTTGATTATTGAGAGCTGGTTGTGTTTTTTTTTTTTTTTTTTTTTTTTTTGAGATAGGGTCTCACTCTATTGCCCAGGCTGGAGTGCAGTGGCACAATCTTGGCTCACTGCCACCTCTGCCTCTGAGGCTCAAGCAATCCTCCCACATCGGCCCTCTGAGTAGCTGGGACTATAGGCGTGGGCCACCACACCCAGCTAATTTATGTATTTACTGTAGAAGTGGGGTTTTGCCACGTTGTCCAGGCTGGTCTTGAACTCCTGGCCTTAAGCAATCCAACTGCCTGGGTCTCCTAAAATGCTGGGATTACAGGTGTGAGCCACTATGCCTGGCTGAGAGCCAGTTTTTAAACACAAACATCCCTGGACCTTCCCTCCTTGTTTCATTGACTCTTCAGTAAAGGCAGCAAAAACTCAACCAAAACAGCCATAATTAGGAAGTTAAATCCATTATGGGAAAAAAACACTATAAAACCAAACCAATTATTTTTAATTCTCTGGTGAATCTATCTGAATCATTCTTGTCTCCTAATAGTAGGAAAAATGCTGGAGCCTTGACTATAATGTAAACCATTCTCCCCAAAAGCTAGACATTTCCGTTTATTGACACCACTTGATATAGGTAGGACATGACCAGACTGAAGCCAACATTTCTAGCTTGCCTGTGGCTAAAGAGGAAAATGGGGTAGAAGGTAGCCCTTATGATGGAACCCTAAATCCAGACATGTGATCTGGATCAGAAATGTGAAGCCTCTGTAGAGAATTTGGCACTGCTGTGCTGTGTTTACTATTTCTCCACTGTTGCCATAAGTGCCTTTTCAATTTATTTTCCATATTGTGTCTTTCTGAAAGGAGCCCTCCTTGTGTACCTCATCATGGTTCCCCAGGAGTGGATTTACCAGTTACCATACCAGAAGTTTCTTCAGTCCCTGATCAGATCAGAGGAGGTAATGATCAGCCTAAGCTTTTTCTCATTTTCTCTGCTCCTGTCTAATGGAAACCAGGTATAAATAGTCTCTCTCTCTTCGTGATTCTTGGCAGTTTTTAGAAACTTGCCCTTCACAGGCTGGGCATGGTGGCTCACACCTGTAATCCCAACACTTTAGGAGGCCAAGGCAGGCGGATCATAGGGTCAGGAGTTCAAGACCAACCTGGCCAACATAGTGAAACCCTGTCTCTACCAAAAAATAGCAAAAATTAGCCGGACATGGTGGCGGGCACCTGTAATCCCAGCTACTTGGGACGCTGAGGCAGGAGAATCACATCAACCTGGGAGGCGGAGGTTGGAGTGAGCCGAGATCGCACCGTTGCACTCCAGCCCAGGCAACAGTGCGAGACTCCGTCTAAAAAAAAACAAACAAAAAAATCTTGCCCTTCACTCTCTCCATGCCCCTCCTGCATACTCTAATTTCTATTATCTGGCTGAATATATCGTTAGACCTCATAGAGGTAGTGGAAAGAACACAGGCTTTGGAGCCAAACAGTCTAGATTCCAGCTCCATGTCCACCTTTCCTGACTAGCAGTTCAGCAGGTTTCTAATGGCTGAGAGTCTGTTTTCTTACTACAAAATATATCAGTGTGTTAGGATTATAGAGTTGATTTTTCTGATTCAATAAACAGTCATCTTGCATTGCATTTCTGGACAGTTTCTCCTTATCACTTAAACTACCCTTAAAACTTCCCAAATACTTAAAAAAAAAAAAAAAAAGACTTCAAACACTGTGATCAGATTGCCACCTGCCTCAATAATAGCCTTGCTGTGAGTTAGGAAACAGTAGGTGCTTATGGATGCTGCGTCTAACCAACAGCTCTTTTGCTTTTAGAGCGCAGAGGCTCATCAGGACTTGTAAACAGCAGACAGAAGAGCTATGACCACTCAAGGTAACAACCTTGTGCAGTCTCTTTTTTCAGAAGCAGGTGGATATTCTCGTATTCCTTCTGCTCAAAAGGGCCTCTCACAGTATGTACCCATCTTCAGAGAGCAGAGAAACGGAGCCCTCGTTCCTTCTTGTTCTTGTTTCTTCTAAAGGCTTTGAGCGACACTGAACAAACAGCTAAAGCTGATGTTTAAGAGTGTTCTATTTGGGACCGGGCGCAGTGGCTCACGCTTGTAATCCCAGCACTTTGGGAGGCCGAGGCGGGTGGATCACGAGGTCAGGAGATCGAGACCACGGTGAAACCCCGTCTCTACTAAAAATACAAAAAAATTAGCCGGGCGTGGTGGCGGGCGCCTGTAGTCCCAGCTACTCGGAGAGGCTGAGGCAGGAGAATGGCGTGAACCCGGGAGGCGGAGCTTGCAGTGAGCCAAGATTGCGCCACTGCACTCCAGCCTGGGCGACACAGCGAGACTCCGTCTCAAAAAAAAAAAAGAATGTTCTATTTGGGAGGCCGAGGCGGGTGGATCATGAGGTCAGGAGTTCAAGATCAACCTGGCCAACATAGCGAAACCCCGTCTCTACTAAAAATACAAAAATTAGATAGGCATGGTGGTGGGCGCCTGTAATCCCAGCTACTCAGGAGGCTGAGGTGGGAGAATTGCTTGAACCCAGGAGGCGGAGGTTGCAGTGAGCTGAGATTGCACCATTGCACTCCAGCCTGGCTGACAAGTGAAACAACATCAAAAAAAAAAAGAGTGTTTTAGGCCGAGCGCGGTGGCTGAAGCCTGTAATCCCAGCACTTTGGGAGGCCGAGGCGGGCGGATCACGAGGTCAGGAGATCGAGACCATCCTGGCTAACACGGTGAAACCCCGTCTCTACTAAAAATACAAAAAATTAGCCGGGCGTGGTGGCGGGCGCCTGTAGTCCCAGCTACTTGGGAGGCTGAGGCAGGAGAATGGTGTGAACCCAGGAGGTGGAGGTTGCGGTGAGCCGAGATCGCGCCACTGCACTCCAGCCTTGGGGACAGAGAAAGACTCCGTCTCAAAAAAAAAAAAAAAGAGTGTCTTATGTTCCAGACAAGGAAATAATGTCCCCAAATTACCTCACTCTTAGCACTGGGGAAAAGGCAGAAAGGTTAAGCCCAGTATACATTTAAATAATTTTTTCTTGGACATACCTGGTTCTCTGCTCCCACTCATATTAGGCCAGTGTCCAGAGAATCACATTTCCTTTGCAAGGTGTTTTCTCTGAGAGAATAATTGAGCAGACAAACTGTTGATATCCTGGTGTGTCCTCGATCACATTAATTTTCAGCTAGGAATGAGAGCCGTCATGGTTACCAGAGTGGTGTGTTTCCTGCAGTGCCCATATCTTGCACCAGTAGAGCTGGGCCCTCTATCAAACCATGATTTGTAGCTATAAAGCTGATAATGAAAGCAATCGTGTTCTCTTTTTCCATCTGATTTTTTTCTCTTAAGGAAATCTTATTTTCTTCCAAGGATTAGAGCCCAGATTATCTTGTAAAAAGGTAATGATTTGTGTTTGGGGAGATAATTTGGTTTTCCTCTACAGGCACCATCATGGGAGCAGCATTGCTGGAGGACTGGTGAAGGGGGCTTTGTCTGTTGCTGCCTCTGCATACAAGGCCCTGTTTGCTGGGCCACCAGTCACTGCACAGGTCAGTGTGTGTGTTTTATTTTCCTGAATCTCAACTCCATGTCACCAGTGAAAGTGATGGCATCTGTCTGGGTTGAAGAGTAATATGGCATTGTGGAAAGGGCATAGGCTTTAGATTTAGCCTTTAGTTAACACACGACACAACTCTGCCACTTTTTTTTTTTTTTTTTTTTTTTTTTGAGACAGAGTCTCGCTGTGTTGCCCAGGCTGGAGTGCAGTGGCACGATCTTGGCTCACTACAAGCTCCACCTCCTGGGTACACGCCATTATCCTGACTCAGCCTCCCAAGTAGCTGGGACTACAGGCGCCTGCCACCACGCCCAGCTAATTTTTTGTACTTTTTAGTAGAGACGATGTTTCACTGTGTTAGCCAGGATGGTCTTGATCTCGTGACCTCGTGATCTGCCCGCCTCGGCCTCCCAAAGTGCTGGGATTACAGGCATGAGCCACCGCGCCCGGCCAACTCTGCCACTTTCTAACTATATGACTTTAACCAAGTTACGTAAGGGAAGAAAAGAGAAGAATCTATTATTGATGATCTATTAATATTTTCTATAGAGAGAAGCTATTCTAGGTGTTGGCACTATGGCATGAATAAAACACTAATTCTTGGCCAGGTATGGTGGCTCTTAACCTGTAATCCTAGCCCTTTGGGAGGCCAAGGTGGGAGAATTGCTTGAGCCCAGGAGTTTGAGACCAGCCTGGGCAACATAGTGAGACCCCCATCTCTACAAAAAAATTTAAAAATTAGATAAGTATGGCCGGGTGCGGTGGCTCATGCCTCTAATCTCAGTACTTTGGGAGGCCGAGGCGGGTGGATCACGAGGTCAGGAGATCGAGACCATCCTGGCCAACATGGTGAAACCCTGTCTCTACTAAAAATACAAAAATTAGCTGGGCGTGGTGGCAGGTGCCTGTAGTCCCAGCTACTCGGGAGGCTGAGGCAGGAGAATTGCTTGATCCAGGGAGTCAGAGCTTGCAGTGAGCCAAGATGGTGCCACAGCACTCCAGCTTGGCGACAGAACGAGACTCCATCTCAAAAAAAAAAAGTATGATGGCATGCACCTATAGTCCCAGTTACTTGGGAAACTAAGGTGGGAGGATCACTTGAGCCCAGGAGGTTGAAGCTGCCGTAGTGAGCCACAATGGAGCCACTGCACTCCAGCTTGGGTGACAGAGCGAGACCCTGTCTCAAAAAACAACAAAAAAGACACTGAGTCCTGCCCAAAAACTATGGGAAACAAGTGAGGTGCATGGATACTTAAAGTACATAGTAAGATACTATGCTGTCCAGGTGTGGTGGCTCATACCTGTAATCCCAGCACTTTGGAAGGCTTAGGCGGGTGGATCATGAGGTAAGGAGATCGAGACCATCCTGGCCAACATGATGAAACCCCGTCTCTACTAAAAACACAAAAATTAGCCGGGCACGGTGATGTGTGCCTGTAATCCCAGCTACTTGGGAGGCTGAGGCAGGAGAATCACTTGAACCTGGGAGGTGGAGGTTGCAGTGAGCTGAGATCGTGCCACTGCACTCCAGCCTGGGCAACAGAGTGAGACTCCATCTCAAAAAAAAAAAAAGATACTATGCCAGTGCTATCAGACAGATGAAACACTTCAGCCTGGTGTGCCCAAGTAAGGCTTTCTGGTAGATGATGCCTGAACTGAATCCTAAAGGACAGAGTAAATGTTCATCAGTAAAGAGGGAGGGAAAGGGCATTGTAGACAGTGTAGCCAGTAAAAAAGACTTGGAAATGTGAGCATGGAGTGCGAATCTGGTCTGAGAAGAAGAGTAAGACGAAAAAAGACCGGCTGGGCTTGGTGGCTCACACCTGTAATCCCAGCAGGTTGGGAGGCCGAGGCGAGTGGATTATTTGCATCCAGGAGTTCAAGACCAGTTTGGGCAACAGGGCAAAACCCCGTCTCTACTAAAAATATAAAAGATTAGCTGGGCATGGTGGTATACGCCTGTGGTCCCAGATACGCAAGAGGCCGAGGTTGGGAAGATCACTTCAGCCTGGGAGGCAGAGGTTGCAGTGAGCTGAGATCACACCACTGAACTCCAGTATGGGTGACAGAGTGAGACCCTGTCTCAAAAAAGAAAAAAAAAACAAGGCCGGGTGTGGTGGCTCACGCCTGTAATCCCAACACTTTGGGAGGCTGAGGCAGGTGGATCATGAGGTCAGGAGTTCGAGACCAGCCTGACCCACATGGTGAAACCTCCATCTCTACTAAAAATACAAAAAGTAGCTAGGCGTGGTGACGTGCCTGTAATCCCAGCCACTCAGGAGGCCGAGGCAGGAGAATCGCTTGAACCTGGGAGGTGGACATTGCAGTGAGCTGAGATTGCGCCACTGCACTTCAGCCTGGGTGACAGAGTGAGACTCTGTCTCAAAAAAAAAAAAAAAAAAAAAAGAAAAAGAAAAACAGACCAAATATGTAGGCAGGATGCTGTGTTATGAGGTTTGGATTTTATTTTAAGGCTAATTAATAGGAGGAGCGATTGAAGGGTTTTAAGGAAGTGATTGACATGATGAGATCTGTTCTTAGTAAGATTACCTGCTACACTGTAGAGGCTGGTAGAGCCAGTAAAGAAATCCAGCTGGGCGTAGTGTCTCATGCCTGTAATCCCAGCACTTTGGGAGGCCGAGGCGGGCAGATCACCAGGTCAGGAGTTCGAGACCAGCCTGGCCAATATGGTGAAGTCCCATCTCTACTAAAAATACAAAAATTGCCGGGCGTGGTGGCACGTGCCTGTAGTCCCAGCTACTTGGGAGTCTGAGGCAGAAGAATTGCTTGAACCTGGGAAGCAGAGGTTGCAGTGAGCTGAAATCATGCCACTGCACTCCAGCTTGGGTAACAGAGCGAGACTCCGTCTCAAAAAAAAAAAAAAAAGGGAAGTCCCTAAGAGAATCCATGTATTGGTGGAAAGGAAGGGTAGAAAAGATAATTAAGAGATGGAAATGGCATAACTTTGAGATGATGATTAAGTGGCTAAAAGGAAGTCAAGGATAGGCTGGGCACGGTGGCTCACATCTGTAATTTCAGCACTTTGGGAGGCCAAGGTGGGCAGATCACTTGAGGTCAGGAGTTTGAGACCAGCCTGGGTAACATAGTGAAACCCTATCTCTACAAAAAATACAAAGAAATTAGCTGGACTTGGTGGCACACACCTGTAGTCCCAGCTACTTGGGGGGCTTAGGTGGGAGAATAGCTTGAGCCCCAGAGGCAGAGGCTGCAGTGAGCTGTGGTCATGCCACTGCACTCCGGCCTGGGCAACAAAGCCAGACACTATCTTGGGGTGGGGGGGAAAAGTCAAGGATAAATCCCAAGTTTCTGGCTTAGTACCATTCATTAAGAGCAGAAGAAGAGAACTAGGTCAGTTTTGCTGGACAGTGTTGAGTTTGTGGCATATCCAGGTAAAGGTAAAGATATCCAGAGTGCAGCTGGATATATAGTTGTCCCTCAGTATCTATGACGGTTGGCTCCAGGACCCCCCGTGGGATACCAAAATCCATAGATGCTTAAGTCCTTTATATAAAATAGTGTTGTATTTGTATGTAACCTAGGCACATCTTCTTGCTTGCTTGTTTAGTTTTAGTTTTTTAGAGACAGGGTCTTGCTCTGTCATCCAGGCTGGAGTGCAATAACTAGATTGTAGCTCACTGCAGCCTAGAAGTCTTGGGTTCAAGCAATGCTCTCACCTCAGCCTCTTGAGTAGCAGGGACTACAGGTGGGCACCACCATGCCTGGCTAGTTTTTTAAAAATCTTTTTGAAGAGATGGGGTTTCACTATGTTGCCCAGGGCAACTAACTCCTGGCCTCAAAACAATCCTCCTGCATCAGCCTCCCAAAGTGCTCGGATGACAGACTTGAGCCACTGCACCCAGCCCATCTCATATACTTCATCTCTATATTACTTACAATACCCAATACAATGTAAATGCTATCTAAATAGTTGTTATACTGTATTGTTTAGGGAATAATGACAAAAAAGTCTGTACATGTTCCTTTTCTTCTCCCCAAATATTTTCAGTCCTTTGTTGATTGATCCATAGATGAGGAACCCACAGACAATGGCAAGCCAACGGTATCCATCCAGATCACAGGGGAGGGATTTGGCCTGGTGATACATGCTTGAGAGTCGCTTGCCTACATATTATAGCAGAAGCCATCTGATGGGATGAGATGATCCAGGAATAATGGGGAAAGCAAGAAGCAACCTTTAAGGATCAGGGAAAGGAATACTCTGAAAGAAAGCTGGGAACTAGGAGGAAAATGAAGAGAGAGAGTTCTATGCTGGAACTTAGGGAAGGGTGTTTTAATAAGGGGGACATGGTCAACAGTGTTAGATGCTACAGAGAGATGTGAACTGGTGGTGAGGAATTTGAGAGTGGAAGTATGCCACACTTTCAGATAGCCAGGCTACAACAGGCAGAAGCTAGGATACATAAGACAAGAGGAAGCATTTTTAAAGTTGGGTGAGACTTTAGAGATGGGCAAGCCAGCAGTGAAAGAGGTTAATGATAAAGATGAGAGACAGATTTGAGATGGAGAAAGATTTCTGAAGTGGTGAGAGGTAATGAGATACAATGCAAGGTACATTCCATTAACCTGCAAAGGAGGATGGATAATCTATTCTGAAATAAGAAGGTAGAAGGGAACAGTGGAATCAAGTTTGGAGGGAAATACTTCACATGTTTGCATACTGTTCTCATCTTTACATACTTTCTCAACAACCCTGCAAAGTAGGAGGTATGATATATCTTCAGTTCATAAAGGAATCGATAGCACAGTTGGTAAGTAAATGGAAGATTAGGGTTTGAGTCTAAGCCTATCTGCCTCCAAAGTTAATAATCTTTCTGCTGCACAGTTTCAGTATCCCCAGTCTGTGAAATTGGGATAATAACAGAACCAGAGGCCAGGCGAGATGGCTCACATCTATAATCCCAGCATTTTGGGAGACCAAAGTTCAAGGACCACTTGAGCCCAGAAGTTCAAGACCAGCCTGGGCAACATAGGGAAACCTCATCTCTAGTAAAAAATTTAAAAATTTGCCGGGCGTGGTAGCGCGGACCAGTGGTCCCAGCTATTTGGAAGGCTGAGGCAGGAGGATCACTTGAGCCCAGGAGGTTGAGGCTGCAATGAGCTGTGTTCACACCACTGCACACCAGCCTGGGGAATAGAGTGACACCCTGTCTCAACAAAACAGCAACAAAAAAACAAGCCTTTAAGGATTTAGGAAGGTAATGTTTCCACCACAGGGCTTGAATGAATGAATGTTAACTTCCTCTTACCTATTCTTTTTTTTTTTTTTTTTTTTTTTTTTTTTTTTTGAGATGGAGTCTCGCTCTGTCGTCCAGGCTGGAGTGCAGTGGCGCGATCTCGGCTCACTGCAAGCTCCACCTCCCGGGTTCACACCATTCTCCTGCCTCAGCCTCCCGAGTAGCTGGGACTACAGGCGCCTGCCACCACGTCTGGCTAATTTTTTGTATTTTTAGTAGAGATGGGGTTTCACTGTATTAGCCAGGATGGTCTCAATCTCTTGACCTCGTGATCCGCCCACCTCAGCCTCCCAAAGTGCTGGGATTACAGGCGTGAGCCACTGCGCCCAGCCCCTCTTACCTATTCTTTTGGAGGAGAAAAAATCAAGAAGCCTTCCCAGATTGTAATTTCCCAAGCTGTTTTTTTTGTCCAGCTCCTCTGCATATCTGACAAAATTTCCCATAGCATCTTTCAGTAACACTTTTATCTTGCTCATACTTCCCCCATCATCACAATTACATTTATGTTCACAGGGTCTCCAGGGCTTGCTGTCATTCCTTCATCTGGCCAAAAAATGCTTCTTCCTGAAAGTCCCGCGTGAAGCATTCTCCTAGTTCTAAGTACAGTTCATTAGCTCCCCGGTTTCCCTTTTCTCCTCCTTCAAGTACACACATAACTAATCTAAAACAGGGCCTTCCCAGTTCGAACCATTGGTATCAAGTACACAGGAGTGCCATAGCCTTGAATCTAATTACCTAGTACTTTGAATAAATCTGGAAAGACTAGTATGCTTACAAGATGATACAAATGTATAAAATAAACATTTAAATTATACAGAATTTTTTTTTTTTTCTTGCTTTGCTTGTCTCTACACAGCCAATAGTTTCTGAAGATCAGACAGCAGCCCTGATGGCCCATCTCTTTGAAATGGGATTCTGTGACAGGCAGCTGAACCTACGGCTGCTGAAGAAACACAATTACAATATCCTGCAGGTTGTGACAGAACTTCTTCAGTTAAACAACAACGACTGGTATAGCCAACGCTATTGAGGAGTGACCTTGTATTAAATAACCGCCTGCTGCTCAGAGATGATCTTTATTCTGTCATTGGGGTATGGGATAGAAGCCCTTGCTTATTTTTAATCTGATGAATCTGTATAGAGCCGATCATTGAGTTACCAAGACAAAATACCTGTTACAGTATTTTGGGGAGCAAATTAAAGACCAGAACTTAAATTTTCACTTTAGACAGTGGATGAATAGTATGAAGACAGTTTTTCAGTTGATTTGGATAAAACTATTTTAGTGCATTGACAAGTGTAACTTCAACTTCGTATAGAACCATGTTTCTTTCTGCTCTTATTGAAGTTGAGCATTTTTCTTTGGTTAATGTGGATTTTTTATGGGGATATCTGTTAATTTTCAGGTTTTGAAAGACATTAACCTCAGAAGTTGTTTTTAAGAATTCTCATAATTTCTGTAATCCACCTCAAGCTTCATAGTTATTTGGCATTGAAATAACACCCAGAGCATGATAGAAATGTTGTTACTCTTCCTTTCTCAAGGAGAAAGTAATTTTCCTGCAATACTTAATAATTGGCACCGTTGCTTTCTAAAGACTCCATGGTGCATTCAAGAGTATCCAACTTCAAGGGAATCTCTGCATTTCAATGAAAGGAGGAAGAGTGCTGATAAACCCACCAGCACCTATTGAGCAATGTCTATTATAGTAATTTTGCATACATTTTTATTTAAGGGAAAAGATATAGGTATTGTGAAATATTTTGCTAATCTTGTAGAAAAGGAAAAAATCCTGTTATTTAAAGGGAAAAGTAAATTTAACAGTTGCCTTTTTTCTTAATGTCAGGGCAGATCTTATTTTACAGTACAGTGGGGGAAATAGAAACATGTGAAAGGCAAAAGGCAGGCTCCTAAATTAATGTCAGTGAAGTTCAGGGTGGGCAAATGAGTGTGTGTGAGGTATAGGAAATGCTGATGACTTCTTTAACGCTTGAAGTCCGTTCAGAGGTATGTAGCCCTAGAAAGCCTAGAACAGGAAGAGGCAGCTGGTGTTCTGCAAAACTTGGACGGGGGCAAAGTTGCTGAAAAAGTTTTGGTTTAACCCCAAGATAAGTGGAAAAGAGCTTGTCCATGAACCCAGGTTCTCACTCTGTTTACAGAAGGGTGTTGAGTACAGTTGGTGAAGGAAGAGGTAACAAAAAATGCTAAATATTTTATCCATGAAAATGACTTCCAGAAAAGGAAGAATATGAACCCCAGACCGAAGGGGAAAAGATAGTTAAAATAGTATTATCTAACCTGGTTGGTATTTGTAATGAATGGTGATTTTAATTAGTCATTAGCCATAATGATGTTTATTTACAGTATAACTCCTGAATGCTACTTAAATAAACCAGGATTCAAACTGCAAGCCAACCAGGCCGTTCATTATTTAAAACGTTTTAATCGGGGCTTCCGGGTAGAAGGTAGAGCGGCAGGGTGTGTGTAATTGGGTTGATGGGTGGGACCTGTCTTGACCATCGGAGTTTTATAGTCGAGGGCCAGGAGGGCCCGGGTTGCCCTCTCCGTTGTACTTGTACATAACCACCTAAAGAATGGTGAAATAAATGTTCTTGGAAATTCCTACCCGGACTGGCTAGTCCTTGGTGAAGCAGCGTCCGGGCCCTCGGGTAACGTTTGAAGAGCTGGGAGCGTCTCAGGCCGCTGCGTGGTGAAGGGGCGGACCGGGGGACGAGGGGGTGGGCCCTTAGGGGCTGGGGCGGGACTTCCCTGGGCACTGAGTCAAAGCTTGAGGGGAGTGTCCGCTCCCGCACTTCCGATTCCGCTCGCTGCGGTTTCTGTCGCTGCAGTCGTCCGCGGGTAAGGCCCTCCCTGGACCCTTTATACCTACTTTACCTTTCGGAGGTCAAGACACCTCTTGTTGCCACCTCCTCGCCCAACACACAGGCGCCTCCCGCACGGGTACCAAGCTTGACTAACGGCCTCTCGGGGTGTGTGGTGGGACTTGAAATCCTCCGTTAATGAAGTCACACCTTTTCCGTCCGCTTCCACCCGGTCGGCCCATGGCAGAGCCCCCATGTAGCCCAGGAATCGGCTAGGCCCTTCGGGGAGGTCAGCGTCCTTACTATCCCCACTCTCCAGTGCGACACATTCGCTCCCCTAGGACTCCGGCCGGTTGCCGGCCCCAGGCGGTGCTTCTCCCCACCACCACCCAGCTCAGCTCAACCCAGCCCAGCCCAGCCCACTCTGCCCTTAGAGGCCCTTCTCCCCAAAGACGCACTCCAGAATCTCGCCCTCGTGCAGCTGAGGAGCCTGGGATCCCAGACCTGAACCAGGTGAGCATCCCTATATTTTAGCCCAGAAAGATCTGTGTGGCTCACTTGCCGGCCTCGTTCTGCCACACAGAGTCCAGATTTAGCCTTGACTTTTCTTAGTGAAAGACAGACCTTGGTATCACTATGACCCTCCTGAGGCTTTCTTACCCCGCCTCAGAAAGCAGTGAGGTGTCTGCTTTCTCCCAGGGCTTCTTTAGATAGGGGTCTTAACCACACCTGTGACCAGTCTGGCCTCCTCTCTCCTTGTTTCAAAGAACCTCTTTTCTGCCCTATCCAACTTCCCTCCCTTAAACTGAATGACAGCTCAGCAACTTTTCCAGAGAAAAATTAAATGCTCTGACAATCACTTATGGAAGTTCCTTAAAGTGAAGTAACTTCTGCTTTTCGTTTTCCCTTTTGTAGGCAGATTGGTCTCTCTTAAAATAATGAAAGAAGTTGAAATGCATTGAGACTTCTGAGAGTCCTATGTGACCACCCAATTTTTCACATCCTATCTTCCTTAGGCTTGAGCTTGCTTAAACTGTGGTGGAGCTCCTTGCCAGTCTTGAGAACTTCAAACCAAAATTACATTTGGCGTCAGTGCTAACAAGCTTAGCACTGAACTTTGGTCTTTTCTCATTAGTGAAACCCCCGCCCCCGAAGAATGGGTAAGACGTTTTCCCAGCTGGGCTCTTGGCGGGAGGACGAGAACAAGTCAATCCTGTCCTCCAAACCAGCCACTGGCAGCAAGGCTGTCAGCTACTCCAGCACCGGTAGCAGCAAGTCTTTTTGTTCCTGTGTGCCTTGTGAAGGAACTGCTGGTGCCAGCTTCGTGACTTGTCCCACCTGCCAGGGCAGTGGCAAGATTCCCCAAGGTGAGTGGCCCAAGGCTCTGGAAATAGCCTGGAATCCAGGGAAAGTTCTTAGCCTGTTGGCCTGGGGCAGCCCCTCTGAGTCTCCTTGGATGGGATTAGATCTGCTCCCAGCTCTTGACCTCCCATTCTCAGGCTGGCCAGGGAGATACTTAACTATCCTTGGGTTCCCTGCAAAAACCTGCCCTCCTTCCCTGGTTGTATTCCCTAGCCCCTTGTGGGAAAGAGGGGTTCTAGCCACTGTGCTTCTGAGCAACACTGTGTGTCTTAGGATTCATTCAGTTCAGGAAGTTACAAATGAACTTTCCAAAGATGCTGGGCATCTCTGATTTGCTGATGATTTTCAGAGATTCTTCATACCTATTAGTGAAAATCTAACTTCCATTCTAGAGATGACAAAGCTGAGCTGCCAACTTTGGTAGCAGAGTCCAGTGCTTCCAGTCTTGCTCTGGGGCAGATGTGGCATGCTTCTAACATTGCTCTATGGTGTGGGTGGAGGTGTGCTTCTGGGAAGCTGGCACAGTAAATATTTGTCACAGTTGCATCTTGGCCCTCCCTCTCATCTTCTCTCTCTCTAGAGCTGGAGAAGCAGTTGGTGGCTCTCATCCCCTATGGGGACCAGAGGCTGAAGCCCAAGCACACGTAAGCCCTCCTTCCTCCCCTAGCTTCACAAGCCATCGCCCCTGGGGGCTGCTCCCTTTGTCTCCCCTGTTTTGATCCCCCCTAATTTCTTCCTAGTAGTTCTTCCATAGAAAGCCTGAGCCTCAGAGGTACTAGCTCCTTACGTCCAAGGATTTTTTCCTGATTTAGAAGCTCCTGGACCAGGTGTGGTGGCTCATGCCTATAATCCCAGCACTTTGGGAGGCCAAGGCAGGCAGATCACTTGAGCTCAGGAGTTCAAGACCAGCCTGGGCAACATGGTGAAACCCCAACTCTACCAAAAAAAAAAAAAAAAAGAAAGAAAAAAGCAGCACCTGTGGGCACAGCAGATGTCACCTGAGGCCACCTGGTGGCCTTCCTTAAGCATCACTGCTTCCAGGAAGCATGGCCCCCTCTCCAAGACAGGAAGGATCTGGTAGCTCTGCAAGTCCTCCCAGGAAGGAGGGAACAAGCATGTGGCCCTGGCTGCAATTGATTTGAAAACTTTATTTTTCTTAAGCACCTCCCTTGCTGAGGCAGTTCAGACTTGCTTGTTTTTCTTCCAGTAGAGGTGAAAAACCTATTGGCCGCTGTTCTGGGATACTTCAGAACCTCAGGCAGCCCTGGGGCCTACCGTGTTTGTGATCTGAGTCCATCTGACATGGAGCTCCCTCAACCTCCTCCCAAGGTCCTGGTGTCAACCTGGGAGTCACCACCAAGCCGAACCCTCTCCGCCACCCCACTATACCAGAATTAGGAATCAGGCTGGGTGTGGTGGTTCATGCCTGTAATCCCAGCACTTCGGGGAGGCCGAGGCAGGCAGATCACCTGAGGTTAGGAGTTCAAGACCAGCCTGGCCAACATGGCGAAACCCTGTCTCTACTAAAAATAGAAAAATTAGCTGGGCATGGTGGCAGACACCAGTAATCCCAGCTACTTGGGAAGCTGAGGCAGGAGAATTGTTTGAACTCAGGAGGTGGAGGCTTCAGTGAGCCAAGATCACGCCACTGCACTCCAGCCTGGGCAACAGAGCGAGGCCTCCTCTGAAAAAAAAAAAAAAAACCTGTAATCCCAGCACTTTGGGAGGCCAAGGCGGGCAGATCACGAGGTCAGGAGATTGAGACCAGCCTGACCAACATGGTGAAACCCCATCTCTACTAAAAATACAAAAATTAGCCAGGCACAGTGGCAGGTGCCTGTAATCCCAGCTACTCAGGAGGCTGAGGCAGGAGAATGCGTGAACCCGGGAGGTGGAGGTTGCAGTGAGCCGAGATCATGCCACTGCACTCCAGCCTGGGCGACAGAGCAAGACTCGGTCTCAAAAAAAAAAAAAGAAAAAAAGAAATTAGCAGCGCACATCATAAGATACTAACAAAGTACTATCTCTTTAATGCATATCTGAATTTTGAATTGGATGGATGGTGCCCTGTTCTGAATGTTAAAATTCAGAACTTCCAAATATGGACTTATTTCTTCTAGTGATAATAACTAGCATTCATTGTGCTTTTGCCATGTGCAGGGACCTGTGATTAGTATTTTTTCATATATTAGCCGATAACAAATTCTATGAGGTCAGTACAATTATCTGCCTTTTACCAACAAGGAAACTGAGACTTAAGGAGGCTAAGTGGGCTGCTCCATGTTATTGGGTCAATGGGAACAGAGAGCTGGGAGTGGAAACCAGGCTGCCTGCCTGCCAATCCTGTGCTCTTACTCATTCCGGGCCACATCTGGGGAGCTAAATGTTGTTGGGGTAGTGTGCAGGGGAAAGCTTTGTATATGGACAGGAGTGTCTGAACCCCCTCCCCGAGTTTCCTTGGTGTTCAGACTTTTCCATTCCTCCATCCTGGGTCCTGCTTTCCCACAGGAAGCTCTTTGTGTTCCTGGCCGTGCTCATCTGCCTGGTGACCTCCTCCTTCATCATCTTTTTCCTGTTTCCCCGGTCTGTCATTGTGCAGCCTACAGGCCTCAACTCCTCCACAGTGGCCTTTGATGAGGCTGATATCTACCTCAACATAACGGTGGGTGGGCGCCCTTGGCTCCAAACCCCCCTTCCCAGCAATATTTCGCTGTAACCTTTGTCCAGTGCTATGACCCTAGGCATGGCACCCAGAGGGTGTTGGGAGCCTGAAGAGAAGTAGGAGCAACCATGAGCTCCATGACAGATGGTAAGGATTGGGACTCTACACAGTAAGGGGTCAGAATCCAGGCCAGATAAGTAAATCATAGGGGTGGAGTGGGGTGACAGTGCCTGAGACTCCCTGGATGGACAGGACTGAATGGAAAGAAGCCGTACAGGGTGGGCCTGGATCCTGAGGCAGCTTAAGTTCGTAAAGTTGACCCCTCACCATTCAATGCCCCTCCAAGGGGCTCCCAGTTTTCGTCCTCTGCACCTGAAGCTTGTCATGGTAGATGGGGCTCAGGCCAGACAGCCAGACTTTTGCAACTATTTGGCTTTTCCTAAGGATGGGCCATCTTCACTCCTCCCTTCCCTTGTCTTCACCCCCAGAATATCTTAAACATCTCCAATGGCAACTACTACCCCATTATGGTGACACAGCTGACCCTCGAGGTTCTGCACCTGTCCCTCGTGGTGGGGCAGGTTTCCAACAATCTTCTCCTACACATTGGCCCTTTGGCCAGTGAACAGGTGACTCCCCTCTCCCTGGCCAGCCCTGCCCACTGGTGTGTGGATGTGTGGTGGTGGGAAAGGGGCAGCTGGAGTTGGGGCTAATCCTGTGCCCATTTGGTTGACAGATGTTTTACGCAGTAGCCACCAAGATCCGGGATGAAAACACATAGTGAGTACCTGTTGATCTCTTCTCCCCTAGCCGCTTGCCTGGCTTAGGAACCCAATTAATACCCACCAGCTTTCCTGATCGCTTAGCAAATTCTTCAGCCAGCATCTGGCCTGCCCTCCCATGGCCAAGAATGTAATAAGCAAGGGTTCAGGGTCCCCAGCCTGTGCTTGTTTGGACCTTGATTAGAATGAAAAACAGGCTGGAATTTGGTTAATCTTTACAATATGTGACCTTGGGCTCTTCAGCCTGCATTGCTGAGGAAGATTAATGTTTTGTTTGTCTCCTGAGGGGGCATCCAGCATGTGCCTGGGCCAAGTGAGTGGAGATCAGAGTGATAGTGCAGCCATGCTGCCACACTCACTTGAAGGGTGGGAAGGGGTGGGAGTGCCATTTTGGGGGCACCTGATGGAAGGAAAGAGTTCTGTGGGGTAAGGAAACTGGGACCTGCAGGCATCTTCTGAGCTGACAGGCTGCTCCATGTGACACGTGGTCCCACGTTCTCTTTTCTTCTCTCTCAGCAAAATCTGTACTTGGCTGGAAATCAAAGTCCACCATGTGCTTTTGCACATCCAGTAAGTAGAGCTTGGAGCTCTGGTATCCCTGCTCTCACTTCTGACTTCATTCTTACTCACCTCCACCTTGTGGGCAGAGAGTCATCCAAGCTGACCCCATGAATCTTTGTTGGCTCTTGGGAATAGCAAGTCTAGCCCTTTTCTAAGTCTCATCTTGCCTATAAGCTATTAGGGGCAACAGGCATAGGGCTGTCTGGAAGCTGCTGGAAAACAGGTGGGGCAGCTGTCCCAGGTACCTTGGCAGAGTGGGGAGCCAGAGGGAAGGGCAAATGAGGGAGCTCCCTGCTCCCCACCCCCAGACAGTATAATGGGGCCAGAGCTTTCCTTTTCCTCCCAGCCATGGCAACAAGGCCTGCTTCCTCTCCAGGGGCACCCTGACCTGTTCATACCTGAGCCATTCAGAACAGCTGGTCTTTCAGAGCTATGAATATGCGGACTGCCGAGGAAACGCATCGGTGCCCCACCAGCTGACCCCTCACCCACCATGACCTGTCTGCTGTCCCTGTACTCCAGGCACCTGCAACCCTGGTCTATATCTCCCACAACTCCCTGGTGACTAAGGAAGGACTACAGAGGCTTTGCCAAAGGAGAAGCCCTGCTTCATCACACCCTTACCTCCCACCCCGTCAGCACAGGAAGCTTGCTTTGAAGTTAATTTCATACACACACATCATATCCTCCAGTTTCCCCAGATTCTTTCAGGGGCTGCCATCAGATTCTGCCCTTGGTTAGTCTTTTTTTTTTTTTTTTTTTTTTTTTTTTGGTAGAGACAGAGTCTCACTGTTGGTCCAGGTTGGTCTTGAACTCCTGGGCTCAAGCAATCCTCCCTTCTTGGCCTCCCAAAGCACTTGGATTACAGATGTGAGCCACTGTGCCTGGCTGGTCTTTCTTGAGGAAAATCTGACCTGGCATTTTCTTGAGGCACCTTAGATTACCTGGAGTGGCACCTGGCCTTTCTGTACTGAGCACCTGGTCAGTCTGAAGGGGCCATTTCACTCCAGCTCCATCAGGGCTGGCCATCCTGTCTGAATGTGGAGAGAGCTGTAGTTTTATCTGGCTTTTAAAACATGGACCTGCCGGCTGGGCGCAGTGGTTTACGCCTGTAATCCCAGTAATTTGGGAGGCCGAAGTGGGTGGATCACTTGAGGGCAGGAGTTCGTGACCAGCCTGGCCAACATGGTGAAACCTTGTCTCTACTAAAAATATAAAAATTAGCCGGGTGTGGTGGCGCGCGCCTGTAATCCCAGCTACTCGAGAGGCTGAGGCAGGAGAATCACTTGAAACCAGAAGGCAGAGGTTGCGGTGAGCCAAGATCGTGCCACTGCACTCCAGCCTGGGCAAAAGAGCAAAACTCTGTCTCAAAAAAAAAAAGGACCCTTTTCAAGTTTTCTACCCTCTGATAAGAAAATTTGGGGATATCCAGTGCCATCTCTAAGGACTTTCAGGGGATCATAGATGCTTTTCTGTGCCTATCTGCTTTGACCATGTGAAAAAGTGATAGTCTGCTTCTCTCTGGTAACTTGTCTGCCACCCATCTGATAGCAAGATTAGCCAAGGCCCTTTAGCCCTCTGTCCTTTCTGGTTATTGACTGTCCCTGGTTCCTAGGAAGACAGAGCTGTTCTCCAGCTAAAGCGTCTCCTCTCTATAAAGCGGTTTTACTATTCTTTTCATAGCAGGAGCCAAAATAGTAGAGGAGGGGAGGGAGGCACCTGGCACTCTGTGGGCCTGCACAGGAAGAACAGAGCCAAAGGCAGAATCATTGCATAAGATATTTATTAAAGGAGAGCCTCTAAGTCTACATCCTGAGCCCATGTGAGTGGACACAGGTAGGTCAAACGGTGGGCCCAGCTGCTCTCATCTGAAAGCCTGCAGGAGATGAAGCTATCAGTATCCAGCTGAGGCTGCTGGGTTCTGTTCCACCACCACCTTAGCACCAGGGCCCACTCTGGTCCCAGAGGCCTCATCTCTCCTTGGGCTTTGACAGTGTGGAGCAGCACATCAGCAGGGACTGGTCTAGACCCTCCCTTTCCTGTCACTCAGCTAGGGCTAAGCCCCGGATAACCCCTAGGTTCCCGCTGGCTCCTAGTAGAAATGGTTTCTGTACTTTAGCAGAACAGGAAGGATATTTGTTCATTAAAGGTGGCTTGGTCTTACAGCTGGGTGCAGTGGTATATACCTGTAGTCCCAGCTACTCAGGAAGCTGAGGTGGGAGGATCTCTGGAGCCCAGAAGTTCAACTTTAACATGAGCAGCAACATTAGCAAGACCTCGTTTAAAAAAAAAAAAAAAGCCGGGCATAATGGCGCACACCTGTAATCCCAGCTACTTAGGAGGCTGAAGCAGGAGAATCACTTGAACCCGGGAGGCGGAGGTTGCAGTGAGCCAAGATCGTGCCACTGGACTCCAGCCTGGGCAACAAGAGCAAGACTCTGTCTCAAAAAAAAAAAAAAGATGGCTGTCTCTTTATCATTCAGACAGAAAGATGAACATAGGTGAGCGGGGAAAGCTAAATTTGAAGTAGGATGCATGGAGAGGGAGAAGTGGTGACAGAACTTGGTAACTAGCTGGCTGGGGGAACAAGGGGAAGGAAGGAGACTGCTGTCTCCAAGCTGAGGTCAGGGTGGTGTTGGCAAGAGCGCAAAAGTCCAAGGAAGCCAGGCTGGAGCTGCTATGTATAGACTGCCAAATGTGAAGTATTTATATTGTATTCAATAAACTATACTTAAGAGTGCTCAAAAAAGTCTCCTGGGAGTGGGAAGGGAGCTAGTGGATACTCCCTATTTTAGAAACTTTTTTTTTTTTTTTTTTTTTTTTGAGACAGTTTCGCTCTGTTACCCAGGCTAGAGTGCAATGGCAAGATCTTGGCTCAGTGCGACCTCTGCCTCCCATGTTCAAGCGATTCTCGTGCCTCAGACTCCCTGAGTAGTTGGGGTTACAGACATGTACCACCACACCCAACTAATTTTTGTATTTTTAGTAGAGACAGGGTTTTATCATGTTAGCCAGGCTGGTCTCAAACTCCTGGCCTCGAGTGATCTGCCTGCCTCAGCCTCCCAGTGTGCTGGGATTACAGGCATGAACCACTGCACCTGGCAGAAACTGTCTCCTTAATGTTCCAATGGGCAGCAAGGTTTCTTCCCCAGGCCTCTGAGCCATTGATGACATATCCTGCCCTTCTGTTTTCTGTGAGATTGCTCACAGAAGCTCACTCTCTCCCTCTTGCTCCCATTGCGTATCTCTAAAGTCTCTTCCAATTTTACTATTCCTGTTCTGTGCCACCACCATCCTGTTATCTTCCCCAGCTGCTCTCATCAGGAAATTTCATGGGTTGCACTGAAACGGCCCCTTCAAACCAAAGGCAATGCTATGTAGGCTACAATGAAATACGCAGCTGATCCCTCGGACGGGGCTTGTGATTGAGGTGACTGAGGCAGCCTTTCTCAGCATGGAGGAAGAAAGGCCTTCCCAGGGCTTGCACCTTCCTGAAGTCTAATACCCAGGGCCTCCAGCCCTACCCACTCCTTCACCTTGAGCTGGTGAACCTCTTGGTTGTCTCTGCTAGATGGAGAGGCTGAGAGCCAGGAAGCTCTGGAGAGGGCTGTGGGTTTTAGAAGGCAAGCCTCCCTCCACTTCCCAGGGTCAGGTGTCATGTTCCTGAGGCTACAGCCTCCCTTTCCTCCAAGCTGTTTCTCTCCATCCCTACCTCCATTGTCCATTTGACAGCTGAGTGCCCACTGTAGGCCAGACATTGCAATGGGCTTGGAGGTGGGGAGCATCACTGCCTGCTACCACTTTCTGCTGCTGCAGGTCTGCTCTGATGTGATGTGACCCCTCCTTCCCCAGGCTATATCTCAGTAAGCACGGGCTTGGGGGAATGGGTGATGGCTCCAGTGACAGTCATAAACTGAAGCCCCTGACAGACTTATCACTGCTGAATGAGGGCAGGTAGTGATAGTAGTAGGAGCTGCATACTTGGGGGGGACCCAAGACCCAGTTCTCCCATTGGTTTTGCCTAGAGAAGCATAAACCTGCCTTCCACTCTCTTTCCACCCCCTCCATCCCCTTCGTGAGTCCTCCTGCCCTCTTCCTGTCATCCCTGTCTCATAAGTCTCATAAAGCTGACCAGTCCCATGATTCCTCCCAGGGAAAAAATTACATTTTATTCCTGGCAGCCTCCTCTTCTCAAGTGGGTGGCTTTTGGAGTGGAGGTATTGCTGGATGCTGAGAAGATGTGGTTGCTCATCTGCATTTTGGGGATGGCCATGGGGTCTTGGGTTCAATCTCTGGATCACCACTGCTGTATGTAATTGGTAGACTGAGAAGAGGGAGAGACAGGAAACAAAACAAGTTAGCAGCTTCTGGTTTCAGAACATTGTATGAAATCCCTTGAGTCTAGAGGAATCAAAGTGAAATGTTGCAGCCCAGTCTTCATCCTAGAAGTGCTCGCATCAGGTTCTTTCATCTGTTGCATCTCTGTCAGAGACACCTTTCCAATGCCTTGCACAATTGCACAGTTATATATTCTTGTTAAGAGTTGCCATCCAGGCTGGGTGCGGTGGCTCACACCTGTAATCCTAGCACTTTGGGAGGCTGAGATGGGTAAATCTTTTGAGACCAGCCTGGCCAACATAGTGAAATCCCATCTCTACTAATAATATAAAAATTAGCTGGGTGTGGTGGTACATGCCTGTAATCCCAGCTACTGGGGAGGCTGAGGCAGGAGAATCGTTTGAACCCGGGAGGTGGAGGATGCAGGTGGAGTGCAGCTGAGATCCAGCCTGGGTAACAGAGTGAGACTCTGTCTCAAAAAAAAAAAAAAAAAAAAAGGTTGCCATCCTGAGTTTGATGGCCTACAATGAGCTGGACTCCAAGCTAAGTGCTTTTTTTTGTTTGTTTTGTTTTTTTGAGACGGAGTCTCGCTCTGTCACCCAGGCTGGAGTGCAGTGGCGCGATCTCGGCTCACTGCAAGCTCCGCCTCCCGGGTTCACGCCATTCTCCTGCCTCAGCCTCCCGAGTAGCTGGGACTACAGGCGCCCACCACCACGCCCGGCTAATTTTTTGTATTTTTTAGTAGAGACGGGGTTTCACCGTGGTCTTGATCTCCTGACTTCGTGATCTGCCCGCCTCAGCCTCCCAAAGTGCTGGGATTACAGGCGTGAGCCACCGCGCCCGGCGCTAAGTGCTTTTTTTAATGCTCTTTCCTCTGTCTGTCTGTCTGTCTGTCTCACTCTTTTACCCAGGCTGGAGTGCAGTGGTGTCATCCTGGCTCACTGCAACCTCCACCTCCAGGGGTCAAGTGATTCTCCTGCCTCAGTCTCCCGAATAGCTGGGACTACAGATGCGCCCTACCACACCCGGCTAATTTTTTGCATTTTTAGTAGAGATGGCATCTCAGCATGTTGCCCAGGCTGGTCTCAAATTCCTGAGCTCAGGCAATCTGCTCACCTCGGTCTCCCAAAGTGCTGGGATTTCAGGTGTGAGCCCCTGCGCCTGGCCCCTTTCCTTTATTAATAATTGCCATATTCAGTCCTCATGCCACCTCTCTTGAGGAAGTTGTATCATCTTTCATTTTATGGATAGCGCTGAGCAATAGGCCATCCATACCCAGGAATTTTTTCCTTTTTTTTTTTTTTTCAGGGAGGGTCTCACTCTATTGCATAGGCTGGAGTGCAGTGGTGTGATCACCACTTACGGCAGCCTCAACCTCTGGGGCTCAAGTGATCTTCACCTTAGCCTCCCAAATAGCTTGGACTCCAGGTATGTGCCACCATGCCCAGCTAGTTTTTTTTTTTTTTTTTTTTTCGGTTTTTTTTTTTTTTTTTTAAACGAAGTCTCACTCTGTCACCAGGTTGGAGTGCAGTGGCACGATCTCGGCTCACTGCAACCTTTTCCTCCTGGGTTCAAGTGATTCTCCTGCCTCAGCCTCCCGAGTAACAGGGACTTCAGGCACGTGCCACCATACCCAGCTAATTTTTGTATTTTTAGTAGAGATGGGGTTTCACCATGTTGGCCAGGATGGTCTTGATCTCTTGATCTTGTGATCCGCCCGCCTCAGCCCCTCAAAGTGCTGGGATTACAAGCATGAGCCACCGTGCCCGGCTGCCCAGCTAGTTTTTAAAATTTTTTGTTGTTGTTGAGACGGAGTCTCACTCTGTTGCCCAGGCTGGTCTCAAACTTCTGGGCTCAAGCGATCCTCTCACCTTGATCTCCCAAAGTGCTGGGATTATAGGCATGAGCCACCACACACTTGGCTTTTTTTCAATTTTTTCTTTTCTTTTTTTTTTTTTCTTGGAGATGTCTGAACCTGAACTCCTGGGCTCAAGCAATACTGCTGCCTCAGCTTCCCAAGTAGCCAGGACTCCTGCACCCAGCTTCCTACCCAAACATTTTTAATGGTGGCAAAGAAGAGAGGAATAGACCATCCAGAAGTAATTTGAAGTAATTCTAATCTCCTCCCCTTACTCCTGCTAAGGAGGTTTCTCTGGACTACACACACACACACACACACACACACACACACACACACTCTCTCTCTCTCTCTCTCTCTCTCTCTCTCTCCCCCAGGCACCCAGAGTCTGTTTTTCAGGGTCTGTGTCTCTATCTTACCTTGAGTTGTGAATACCCAGTGTTTTTGATGGGGCTAGATTGGCATGGGTTCATGAGACCTGATGATGAAACAAAGTACAGGTTACTCATCCAGCAGTTTTCCAAGGATGGAACACTGCAAGCCTGGAGTGCTTGTGTCTGGTGACCCAGGGGGTAATGGGGGTGCGATGAGGACAGGCTCCTACCTGGGACAGGGCACAGACTGAGCCCTTACTGAAGATTCTCAACTAGGAAGCTATGCTGTGGTTCTCTGTTCCAGACCTCCTGGGGCTCAGTATATCTGTTAATAAGCCTAAAATTCATGTCCCACCCTCTGATCACCCCCACCTCCTCTGTCACACTCACTCTGGAAGAAGGGCCGACAGCTTCTCAACCACTCTCTACAGAAGTTGGAAGGTTCCTTTGCAGCCGTAGGTTGGCATTAACCCACCCAGAGGGAGTTGACCAGCAAGGCATTAAAGGCCGAGGGTACTTGGGAGAGTCAGAGAGGGTAGCGTGGTAGATATGGATTCTGCACTACAGGGCTGGGATGGAAGCAAAGGGCTCCTCTCCTCACCACCTCCCACTCCCAGGCTCCAGTCCAGAGTCTGTAAGGATTTTCTGCCCACCCTGGAATCTGTTGTTCATACAGAGACTGCCCTCCAGCTTAGTAGATCCCCCCTGAGGTAGGCTGGTGACCTGGACTTTGGGAATCCTGGAGATTCCTTTTGGAGGTGTGCTGAGTACGACGGGCTTGAGCACTTGGTTGTGTTGGCGGAGGTGGTGGCTGTGGTTGTGGTGGCTGTGGCCCTGGCCATGCCTGTGCCTGCGCCTGTGCCTGTGGCAATGTTGATGGCTGTGCTGGTGGCTGCGATGGTGGTTGCACTGATGGCTGCTGCTGTGATGGCTGTGGTTGCTCCTGTGATGTCCACAATTTCGCCACTGGTGGTTGCAGCACATTTAACTTCTTAGGTGGCTGGAGTTTTTTCTCCGATTGTTGTTCTTCCTCCTGGTGTTTCTTCAGTTCCTGACAAGAAGCCCCCGGGCAAGTGGCATCCTCCTCTCCCCACCCAATCACCCATCTGCCAGAGAAACTTCAGGGAACAAGGCAAGTGAGTAGAGAAGTATAGGTGGCAGTGGTCCCTGTTCCCTAGAGCTGGAGGCTGAAATTGGGCCTACGCTGTCTGCCTCACCCACTGTGACACCCAAGAACGATTTCTGGGTGGCACAGCCCCAGCCCAGGAAATAGCACTGTCTCTGAGCACCTGCTTCCTCACTTGCGAGCTCAGCACTGAAAGCAGTTTTTAGTGCTGGAGGATAAAGAGTAATTCCCTGCAAATGTCTTGTGTTTTGTTTTGTTTTTTAGAGACAGGTTCCCACTCTGTCACCCAGGCTGGAGTGCAGTGGCATGATTATGACTCACTGTAATCTGGAACTACTGGGCTCAAGTGATTCTCCTGCCTCAGCTTCGCAAGTAGCTAGGACTACAGGTGCACACTACCATGCCCGGTTAATTTTTTTTTTTTTTTTTTTTGAGACAGAGTCTCACTCTGTCGCCCAGGCTGGAGTGCAGTGGCGCAATCTCGGCTCACTGCAAGCTCCGCCTCCCGGGTTCACGCCATTCTCCTGCCTCAGCCTCTCCGAGTAGCTGGGACTACAGGCGCCCGCCCCACGCCTGGCTAATTTTTTGTATTTTTAGTAGAGACGGGGTTTCACCGTGGTCTCGATCTCCTGACCTCGTGATCCGCCTGCCTCGGCCTCCCAAAGTGCTGGGATTACAAGCCTGAGCCACCGCACCCGGCCAATTTTTTTTTTTTTTAATAGAGACAGGGACTCATTATGTTGCCCAGGCTGGAGTGCAGTAAGTGGTGCAATCTTGGCTCACTGCTGCCTCAACCTCCCAGGCTCAAGCGATCCTTTCACCTAAGCCTCCTGAGTAGCTTGGACTAAATGCATGCACCACCGTGCTTGCTAATTTTTAAATTTTCTGTAGAGACAGGGTCCCCCTATGTTGCCTAGGTTGGTTTGGAACTCCTAGCCTCAAGCGATCTTCCCACCTCAGCCTCCCAAAGTGATTTTTTTTTAATAGCCCAAGGGTGCTTCTAAACCTTACAAGTGCTTTGAAATAGCAGTGTCAAATAAAAATATAATTCATGCTGGGCTGGACGCGGTGGCTCATGCCTGTCATCCCAGCACTTTGGGAGGCCGAGGCGGGCGGATCACGAAGTCAGGAGTTCCAGACCAGCCTGACCAACATGGTGAAACCCCGTCTCTACTAAAAATACAAAAATCAGTTGGGCTTGGTAGCAGGCATCTGTAATCCAAGCTACTCAGGAGGCTGAGGCAGGAGAATTGCTGAAACCCTGGAGGTGGAGGTTGCAGTGAGCCAGGATCATGCCACTGCACTCCAGCTTGGGTGATAGAATGAGACTCTGTCTCAAAAAAAAAATATATATATATATATACATATATATGCATAAAATGCATGCCACATGTGTAATTTTAAATTTTATTTTTTTTTGTTTGAGACAGTCTCATTCTGTCCCCCAGGCTGGAGTACAATGGCCTGATCTTGGCTCATTGCAATCTCTGCCTCCCGAGTTCAAGCCATTCTCCTGTGTCAGCCTCCTGAGTAGCTGGGATTACAGGCATGTGCCACCACGCCCAGCTAATTTTTGTATTTTTAGTAGAGGCGGGGTTTCACCATGTTGGCCAGGATGGTCTCGAACTTCTGACCTTGTGATCCGCCTGCCTCGGCCTCCCAAAGTGCTGGGATGACAGGCGTGAGCCACTGCATCCAGCCACTAAATTTTCTAATAGCCACATAGAAGAAGAAATACGGCCAGGTGCAGTGGCACATGCCCGTAATCCACACTTTGTGGCACTGAGACGGGAGGATTGTTTGAGGCTAGGAGTTTGAGGCCAGCCTGGGAACATAGTGAGACCTGGTCTTTACAAAAAATTAGCTAGGCATGATGGTGCATGCCTGTAGTCCCAGCTACTCAGGAGGCTGAGGCTGGAGGATGGCTTGAGCCCAGGAGATCAAGGCTGCAGTGAGCTATGAATGGGCCATCGCAATCCAGGTTTGGTGATAGAGGAAGACCTTGTCTCAAAAAAAGAAGAAGAAGAAAAAACAAGTGAAACTAATTTTAATTACTTTTATTTATTTATTTTTTGTGTGCAACAGGGTCTCACTTTGTCTCGCAGGCTGGAATATAGTGGCGTGATCGCAAGGCTTACTGCAGCCCTGACCTCCCAGGCTCAAGTGATTCTCCCATCGCAGCCTCCCGAGTAGCTGGGACTATGGGTGCACACCACCATGCCCGGCTAATTTTTGTATTTGTTTTAGAGATGGATTTCGCCATGATACCAGGCTGGTCTGAAACTCCTGGGCTCAAACGATCAGCCCACCTTGGCCTCCCAAAGAGCTGGGATTACAGGCATGAGCCACTGCGCCCAGCCTAATAATATATTTTACTTAACCCCATGCATCCAAAACATCAATATGAACATATCAATGAAGTATTTTATATTCTTTGTTTTCATACTAAGTCTTCAAAACCTAGCTTGAATTTTAAGCAACAGCACATCTTAATTTGGACACTAAATTTTCATCAAAAATATTTCATTAATTTAGATTTCATACATTTACAATTGAAAAAGTAGGTGTACATACCCAAATTGTCCCAAACATGCTTAAAATTTTTCCAGTATGTATGTTGAGTGTTTTAAAATATATATATATTTGTTGTTGTTGTTGTTTTTTAAAATGGATTTTTGCTCTTGTCGCCCAGGCTGGAGTGCAACGGCGCGATCTTGGCTCACTGCAACCTCCACCTCCCAGGTTCAGGCGATTCCCCTGCCTCAGCCTCCCGAGTACCTGGGATTACGGGTGCGTGCCACCACGCCCGGCTAATTTTTGTATTTTTAGTCGAGATGGGGTTTCACCATGTTGGTCAGGCTGGTCTTGAACTCCTGACCACAGGTGATCCACCTGCCTCGGCCTCCCAAAGTGCTGGGATTACAGGTGTGAGCCACTGTGCCCGGCTGGGAGCAAGACTGGAGCAAGACTCCATCTCAAAAAATAAATAAATAAATAAGTGAATTAATGGCCAGGCATGGTGGTTCACACCTGTCAACATTTTGGGAGGCTGAGGTGGGAAGATTGCTTGAGTCCAGGAGTTCCAGACCAGCCAGGGCAACATAGTGAGACCCTGTCTGTATTACAATAATAAAATAAAATAAAATTTTTAATTTTTTTTTTTTTGAGACAGAGTCTCACTCTGTCACCCAGGCCAGAGTGCAGTGGCACCATCTTGGCTCACCGCAACCTCCACCTCACTGGTTCAAGTGATTCTCCTGCCTTAGCCTCCCCTAGTAGCTAGAATTACAGGCAAACGCCACCATGCCTAGTTACTTTTTGTACTTTTAGTAGAGACCAGGTTTTGCCATGTTGGCCAGGCTGGTCTTGAACTCCTAACCTCAAGTGATCCACCCACCTTGGCCTCCCAAAGTGCTGGATTACAGGTGTGAGCCACCATGCCCGGCCAAAATAACATTTTTAAAAACTAAATTAAATTTATATAACACTGACTGGGCATGGTGGCTCATGCCTGCAATCCCAGCACTTTGGGAGGCTGAGGTGGGTGGATCACCTGAGGTCGGGAGTTCGAGACCAGCCTGACCAACATGGAGAAACCCCATCTCTACTAAAAAATACAAAATTATCTGGGCACGGTGGCGCATGCCTGTAATACCAGCTACTCAGGAGGCTGAGGTAGGAGAATCACTTGAACCCGGGAGGCAGAGGTTGTGGTGATCCAAGATCACACCATTGCACTCCAGCCTGGGCAACAAGAACAAAACTCCATCTCAAAAAAAAAAAAAAAAAAATTGGTTCCTCGGTCACACTCCAAGGCTCAATATAGCACACAGGCTGGGGGTTACCCTATTGGACAGAGCATCTTTAAACCTCCCAGGCTTAGTACCCTTGCCTTCCCCCAGACTATTACAAGAGGGAAATTGAGTCAGCTGATAGTGTTCCCCCCAACACAGACACAGTCTATCTGAGAGAACGCCAAATGACCTTGCTTTCCTCCTACCCCAAGCAAACAACATTCACCAAATAGTAGGCAGCTTCCTAGCTTTCTGTCTCCATTCTCCATTCTCCATTCCCTTCCTGCTCCAGAAAGGACCCTGAAGCACCCAGCCTATCCCATGCACCTGTTCTTTCTGCTGCAGCTCCTGCTGCTGCTGGGCCATCAGCCACCTCCTTCGGTCCAAAGCCATCTGCCGGCGCCGGGCCTCCCAGTGGTAGGCACTACCCATGATAGTGGGATGATGTGAGGCCCCAGGTGGGGGTGGGGACAGGCAGAGCCCACTGCTCCCACCACCTCTGTCTCTTCCCACTCAGACCCCTCTGCCTGTAACTGGAACCACCTCACAATGTGGTTACTGCCAGGGCAACTGGGCAGGCCCCGCCTGCTTTGTTGAGGGAGGGAGGCATTTTCCCAAGGCTCCCAGGGGACATCTGCAAAGTACCTTTCTCTCCTGGGTCCTGATCAGGTAGAAGACCTTCCCACCTTAGCTTTAAGTCTCAGTGGGCCCCATGGGCAATTCAGCAGTAAAGTCTTTTCTCTCAGGCTTCTTTCCCCTACCCTTCCTCAGAGGCTTCCAGCATCGTCATCTGACCCTTCCTCTGCTCATCTCTCCCCACTTAGGTCTCCGGAATTACCTTTTTCTCCTTAATCTCTCCTGTCCCCATCTCCCCCATAAATGTCTGTGCTGAGTCAGAATGAAAGAAAATACAAAATCCTACTAAGCCTCACTGAGGTCTGAGCCCCCAGAAAGCAAAGGGGCTTCTTAGAAAACACCCTAGCTCTGAGATTTCTAATGCTGGACTCAAGCCTAGCGTCTACCTCTTAATTTTATTTTCATTTTATTTTTTATTTTTTGAGACGGAGTTTCACTCTTGTTGCCCAGGCTGGAGTGCAATGCCGTAATCTTGGCTCACTGCAACCTCTGCCTCCTGGGTTCAAGAGATTCTCCTACCTCAGCCTCCCAAGTAGCTAGGATTACAGGCATGCACCACCACGCCCGGATAATTTTTGTATTTTTAGTAGAGATGGGGTTTCTCCATGTTGGTCAGGCTGATCTCAAACTCCCGACCTCAGGTGATCTGCCCTCCTCGGCCTCCCAAAGTGCTGGGATTACAGGTGTGAGCCACCACGCCCAGCCTGGGACTGTGCATTTAAGATCACCCCAAGTGGTTGGGCGCAGTGGCCTCTGCCTCCCGGGTTCAAGCAAACAAAAAGAAAGAGCCCAGGCAACCTAGTGAAACCCTGTTCGCGCTGGCGCGTATCTGTACTCCAGCTATTCCAGAGGCTGAGGCAGGAGGGTGGATGGACGCTGGGAGGTGGATGCTGCAGTGAGCAGTGATTGCACCACTGCACTCCAGCCTGGGTGACAGAGCTAGAGCCCGTCCCAGATAAATAAACATAAAAATAAAGGAACCAGCCGGGCGCGGTGGCTCAAGCCTGTAATCCCAGCACTTTGGGAGGCCGAGGCGGGTGGATCACGAGGTCAGGAGATCGAGACCATCCTGGCTAACACGGTGAAACCCCGTCTCTACTAAAAAAATACAAAAAAATTAGCCGGGCGTGCTGGCGGGCGCCTGTGGTCCCAGCTACTTGGGAGGCTGAGGCAGGAGAATGGCGTGAACCCAGGAGGTGGAGGTTGCGGTGAGCCGAGATCGCGCCACCGCACTCCAGCCTGGGGGACAGAGAAAGACTCCGTCTCAAAAAAAAAAAAATAAAAAAAAAAATAAGGAACCAGTTTGTAGAAAGCGGGAGAGGGTCCCATTGAACTTCAAGCCTTCAAGCTACAGCTGTGGCTGCACAGGCTGGACCAGCAGGCTGGAGCAGTCGCCATCTTGGCAGGGATCATTGACCCTGATCTATCGTCGGGAGGAGGAAGAGCTGATCTTATGCAGGGAGGGCAGGTGGACTATGTGTGGCCTCTGGTGATCTGTTTGGGTGCCAGGTGTTACTCCCAGGGCCACCTGTAACTGTGTGCAGGAACCCTGACTCGAGAAGGGCCTGGCCACGGGGGGCTTAGGCCCCTCGGGAATGAGAGTTTGGTTCCCGGTACCCAGGGAAACCACCAGCATCGGCAGAGGTGATAGGTGAGGAGGAGCAGGGATTTGGAGGAGAGACACAGGATGAGTACCAGTGGCAGCCCCGTGATCAACAACTGCTTCGAGAGGGGCTGTTTGTTCGACTCACTAGTCTTCTGCGGCTCTATGCGGTACTGAAGGGCAGAAGACAGAAGATACAAAAACCACAAAACTTAGCCAGGCGTTGGCCGGGCGCGCGGTGACTCACGCTTGTAATCCCAGCACTTTCGGAGGCCGAGGCGGGCGGATCACGAGGTCAGTAGATCGAGACCACGGTGAAACCCCATCTCTACTAAAAAATGCAAAAAAAATTAGCCGGGCGTGATGGCAGGCGCCTGTAGTCCCAGCTACTCCAGAGGCTGAGGCAGGAGAATGGCGTGAACCCGGGAGGCGGAGCTTGCAGTGAGCCGAGATCGCGTCACTGCACTCCAGCCTGGGTGACAGAACAAGACTCCGTCTCAAAAAAAAAAAAAAAAAAACACTTAGGCGTGGCGCTGCGCGTCAACAATCCCAGCTACTCCGGAGGCTGAGACAGGAGAATCACTTGAACCCGGGAGGCGGAAGTTTCAGTGAGCTGATATCACACCATTGCAGTCCAACCTGAGCGTCCGAGCAAGACTATCTCAGAAAGTAAAGACAGAATTAAAGTGCCCAGCGTGGTGGCTTACACCTGTAATCCCAGCACTTTGGGAGGCCGAGGCGGGCAGATCACCTGAGGTCAGGAGTTCGAGACCAGCCTGGCCAACATGACGAAACCCCCTTAAAAATACAAAAATTAGCCAGGCATGGTGGTGAACGCCTGTAATCCCAGCAACCCAAGGAGGCTGAGGCAGGAGAATCACTGGAACCCGGGAGGCAGAGGCTGCAGTGAGCCGAGATCACACCACTGCACTCCAGCCCGGGTGACAGAGCAAGACTTTGCCTCTAAAAAAAACAAAAAAGCCTGGGCGCGGTGGCTCACACCTGTAATCCCAGCACTTTGGGAGGCCGAGGTGGGCAGATCATGAGGTCAGGAGATTGAGACCATCCTGGCTAACATGGTGAAACCCCATCTCTACTAAAAGTACAAAAAAATTAGCCGGGCGTGGTGGCGGGTGACTGTCGTCCCAGCTACTCCGGAGGCTGAGGCAGGAGAATGGCGGAACCCGGGAGGTGGAGCTTGCAGTGAGCCGAGATGCACCACCGCACTCCAGCCTGGGCAACAGAGTGAGATTCCGTCTCAAAAAAAAAAAAAAAAAGCCTGGGCCGGTGGCTCGTACCTGTAATCCCACCATTTTGGGAGGCGGCAGGCGGGCGGATCACCAGAGGTTGGGAGTTGGAGACCAGCCTGACCAACATGGAGAAACCCCATCTGTACTAAAAAGCCTCTGAGGAAGAGTGGGGGAAAGAAGCCAGAGAGAAAAGACTTTACTGCTGAATTGTCCATGGGGCCCACTGAGACTCAAAGCTAAGGTAGGAAGATCTATCTGATCAGGACCCAGGAGAGAAAGGTACTTTGCAGATGTTCCCTGGGAGCCTTGGGAAAAACGCCTCCCTCCCTCAACAAAGCAGAGGGGCCTGCCCAGTTGCCCTGGCAGTAACCACATTGTGAGGTGGTTCCAGTTACAGGTAGAGGGGCCTGAGTGGGAAGAGACAGAGGTGGTGGGAGCAGTGGGCTCTGCCTGTCCCCACCCCCACCTGGGGCCTCACACCACCTCTTCCTATAATCCTGGAGACCCTACCTAATCTGTCTGGACCTCAGTTTCCTTGCCTGAAGAATAAGTGATAACTTGTTACCTTCTTTCACATAGCTGGTATAAGGATCAAATAGAATAATGGATGGGAAAATAAAAGAAAGTATAAAATTGTTTAGCTACAGGTTGGTATTATGATCCTACCTGACCCTTCCAAGGACTGTGTCCTCAGTAGGTGAACAGGTGAGAGGATTATTCTCTGAAGCCCAGGAAGGCTTTTGGGGATAGAGACTGTGCATTTAATTTTTTAATTTTAAAATTTTATTTTTATTTTATTTTTTGAGGCTGAGTTTCACTCTTGTTGCCCAGGCTGGAGTGCAATGGCACGATCTCGGCTCACCGCAACCTCCGCCTCCCAGGTTCAGCAACTCCTGCAAGTGATCCGTCCGCCTCGGCCTCCCAAAGTGCTGGGATTACAGGCGTGAGCCACCATGCCTGGCCTGGGACTGTGCATTTAAGATCACCCCAAATGGCTGGGCGAGGTGGTAATCCCAGCACATTGGGAGGCCAAGGTGGGCGGATCATGAGGTCAGGAGATCGAGACCATCCTGGCTAACATGGTGAAACCCCATCTCTACTAAAAGTACAAAAAAATTAGCCAAGCATAGTGGCACGTGCCTCTAGTCCCAGCTACTCGGGAGGCTGAGGCAGGAGAATCACTTGAACCCAGGAGGCGGCGGTTACAGTGAGCTGAGATTGTGCCATTGCACTCCAGCCTGGGTAACAAAGCAAGACTCCGTCTCCAAAGAAAAAAAAAGATCACCCAAAGTAGGCCATTGACCTATCTCCTATATATACACACACTTTTACCCAGAGGTATAAATCTTTCTGAAAGCAGTGAGCCCAAGTCCAGCTTCAGGGCTGGGGGCAGGGAAAGGGTTTAGGTGAAAAGGATGCTTCAAATCCGGCCTCTAGTGTGGTGGGGATTGGGGTGGGGAGCAGCCCTTGAATCAGAACAGGTCTAATGATTCTGCTGAGATGTTTAGAAAAGAAAAAAAAAAAAACAGGTTCCAGGAGAGCCTGTCAATTCCAGCAACCAGTGTTGTGGAGTCAGCTTGGGCTTTGGAGTCAGACTCAGGTTCAGTCCTGGCTGTGTCACCTTGTTTCATCCTGCCAAACCTGCAGCTGGAGTTCCCCCAAAAGCAGCAGCAGGGGAGTTCCCACAAAGGAGTGCTCCAAACTGTCCTGAGCTGGGAATCCAAAGAAAGTACTCAACACTGAGGTGATTGGTCCAAAGCATGCATTAGAGGAACTTTCCTGTACACAACATGCTGCAGCAATCCTCCAGATGGACAGTGAGAGAAAAGTGATGTTCTACCTAGCTATGTCGGCAGTGAAGGGTCAGGGTGTGAAGTGTATATAAAGGTTTGAAGAATTTGGCTCAGGACTGTTTTTTTTTTTTTCCTCTTAAACCTATATATCTCTGTCAATGTCTATTCAAGGCCCTGGTTTGGATTCAAGCCTTTTGGGGAAAACTTGCAGTGGGCTGAGTCAAAAAGCAGGCAAAGCATTCTGCTTTATGGTCAGGACACAGAACGAAAGCAGGAGGAACTGGAGGACCCTGCCCGCCTACTAGCTGGGGGTACTTGGACAGGTCAGTTGGGCACTCAGTGTATCCAAGGCCTCTCTCCTTGTTAAGGTTGTCGGGAGACCCCAGAGAATACTTGGAAAGTGCCTGCCCTCACAGTGGGGCACCGAGCTATGACCAGGTGGTAGAGATGGGACGTCCTACCAGCTCTGCTGCTGGGGGCACTAAGGTTTGCTGGATCTCCTTCTCCTCTTGTGAAAAGGAGGACTAGTTCCTTCTCCCAGCACTGAGAGATTGTCTTCTGTAACCGTAGGTACAGGAGGGTTTCCAGATGCAAAAGATGTCATTGAGGCTTGTCACTGACATTTATCTTCATAGCATATTTATCTTATTATAAATCTAAAAATATTTAGATAAAAAACAATGATAGGAGGGAAAGAAAGGCACTTCAACGGTCTCAATAATTAAATGGGCAAAGGAGGAAGTGGGCTATTTTTGGTATCTCTTCCTCTCTCACTTTCGTCTTTCCTCCTACCCTGGAAGGAACAGAGATCAGATGGAGAGATACTTAGGGTGGAGGAGGGGGCTTCGGCTGAATTTGGGAAAAAGTCTCCAACCCTCTAAGCCAGTCCTCATGCCAGAGAATTTTCAGAGTGATTCTACCAAAATTGTGCCCTCCTCCTTCTCATCTCCCCACCTATGCCCTTTTTGTTTGTAGAGACAGGGTCTCACCATGCTGCCCAAGGTGGTCCAAACTCCTGGGCTCAAATGATTGATCCTCCTGCCTTGGCCTCCCAAAATGCTGGAATTATAGGCAAGAGCCATCACACCTGGCTTCATCTCCCTTTTTGAGCCCCTCCTGCCTCCCATGTGCACACTGCCTCTCCAGCTCCACCTCTAGGGGTCTGCACCACATTCTACTCTCCCTTACAATCTGGATTTTAACTCACATTGGTCCTCAGGGCCCCATGCTGTCACTAATTTTTAAAGATTTGCACATTTGCATTTTAAAATAAAGCCTGGGCTGGGTGGTTCACACTGTAATCCCAGCACTTTGGGAGGCTGAGGTGGGCAGATTGCCTGAGCTTGGGAGTTCAAAACGATCCTGGGCAACATGGCGAAACACCGTCTCTACTAAAAATACAAAACATTAGCCAGGGCCGGGCGTGATGGTTTATGCCTGTCATCCCAGCACTTTGGGAGGCTGAGGAGGGCAGATCACGAGGTCAGGAGATTGAGACCATCCTGGTTAACACGGTGAAAGCCTGTTTCTGCTAAAAATACAAAAAATTAGCCGAGTGTGGTGGCACATGCCTGTATTCCCAGCTACTCAGGAGGCTGAAGCAGAAGAATTGCTTGAACCTGGGAGGTGGAGGTTGCAGTGAGCCGAGATAGCGCCACTGCACTCCAGCCTAGGTGACAGAGCAAGACTCCGTCTCAGAAAAAAAAAAAAAAAAATTAGCTGGGCATGGTGGCGGCTGCCTATAATCCCAGCTACTTGGGAGGCTGAGGCAGGAGAATCGCTTGAACCCAGGAGGCAGAGGTTGCTGTGAGCCAAGATTGCACCACTGTGCTCCAGCCTGGGTGACAGAGCAAGACTCTGTCAAACAAACAAACAAATAAAGCCTGTAGGCTGGGGCATTGGCTCATGGGTGTAATCCCAGCACTTTTGGAGGTGAAGGTGGGAAGATTGTTTGAGCCCAGGAGTTCCAGACTAGCCTGGGCAACATAGACACGACATATCAACTGGCACGCCCACCCCACCATTTCCCAACCCCCATCTCTACAAAAAATAAAGCAAGTTTGTTGTTATTCAAGACCCAGAATCTTCTGTTTTGGAAGAAGCAAGTGTGGTTAGAAGCACAAGCAGGGCCGGGTATGGTGGCTCACGCCTGTAATTCCAGCACTTTGGGAGGCCAAGGCAGGCAGATCACCTGAGGTCAAGAGATCAAGACCAGCCAGGCCAACATAGTGAAACCCCGTCTCTACTAAAAATACAAAAAAATTAGCTGGGCTTGGTGGCAGGTGCCTGTAATCCCAGCTACTCGAGAGGCTGAGGCAGGAGAATCGCTTGAAGCCGGGAGGCAGAGGTTGTGGTCGGCCGAGATGGCGCCACTGCACTCCAGCCTGGGCGAAAGAGCAAAACTCCATCTCAAACACACACACACACACACACACACACACGCACACACACACACACAGAAGCACAAGCAGGTAAGATAAGTCCTGTGAAATATCAGCTGCAAGGCTGGGCACGGTAGCTCACGCCTGTAATCCCAGCACTTTGGGAGGCCAGGGTGGGCAGATCACTTGAGGTCAGGAGTTCGGGACCAGCCTGTCCAACATGGTGAAACCACGTCTCCACTAATAATAAAAAAATGAGCCCGGCATGGTGGCCAGCGCCTGTAATCCCAGCTACTCAGGAGGCTGAGGCAGGAGAATCGCTTGAACCAGGGAGGCAGAGGTTGTGGTCAGCCGAGATGGCGCCACTGCACTCCAGCCCGGGCGAAAGAGCAAAACTCCATCTCAAACACACACACACACACAAGCCCAAGCAGATAAGTCCTGTGAAATATCAGCTGCACGGCCAGGCACAGTAGCTCATGCCTGTAATCCCAGCACTTTGGGAGGCCAAGGCGGGCAGATCACTTGAGGTCAGGAGTTCGGGACCAGCCTGTCTAACATGGTGAAACCCCGTCTCTACTAATAATAAAAAAATGAGCCCGACATGGTGGCCAGCGCCTGTAATCCCAGCTACTCAGGAGGCTGAGGCAGGAGAATCGCTTGAACCTGGGAAGCAGATGTTGCAGTGAGCTGATATTGCATGCTGCACTCCAGCCTGGGCAACAGAGCAAGACTCCGTCTCAGAAAAAAAAAAAAAAAAAAAAATCAGCCAGGCATGGTGGCTCATGCCTGTAATCCTAGCACTTTGGGAGGCCGAGGCAGGTGAATCACTTAAGGTCAGGAGTTTGAGACCATCCTGGCCAATATGGTGAAATGCTGTCTACTAAAGTTACAAAAAAAAATTAGCCGGGCATGGTGGCAGGCGCTTGTAATCCCAGCTACTCTGGAGGCTGAGGCAGGAGAATCGCTTGAAACCAGGAGGCAGAGGTTGCAGTGAGCTGAGATCACGCCACTGCACTGTAGCCTGAGTAATAGAGTGAGACTCAGTCTTAAAAAAAATAATAATAAGGCCAGGCCTAGTGGCTCACACCTGTAATCCCAGCACTTTGGGAGGCTGAGGCGGGCGGATCACCTGAGGTCGGGAGTTCGAGACCAGCCTGACCAATATGGAGAAAGCCCATCTCTACTAAAAATACAAAATTAGCCGGGCGTGGTGGCACATGCCTGCAATCCCAGCTACTCGAGAGGCTGAGGCAGGAGAATTGCTTGAACCTAAGAGGTGGAGGTTGTGGTGAGCCGAGATCACACCATTGCACTCCAATCTGGGCAACAAGAGCAAAACTATGTCTCAAAAAAAAAAAAAAAATCATTTCCATTATTAATTGTACAGATATGATCAATTGCTCTACCTCTATTATCAGTTCACTCACCAGCAAAGTAGGGGTAATAATACCTCCATCCTAGAGGTATTGGTATATTAAAAGAAGTAATCCGGCCAGGTGCATTAGCTAACACCTGTAATCCCAGCACTTTGAGAGGCCGAGGGAGGCAGATCACCTGAGGTCAGGAGTTCAAGACCAGCCTGGCCAATATGGCGAAACCCTGTCTCTACTAAAAATACAAAAATTAGCTGGGTATGGTGGCTGATGCCTGTAATCCCAGCTACTCAGGAGGCTGAGGTAGGAGAATTGCTTGAATCCGAGAAGTGGAGGTTGCAGTGAGCCGAGGGAGATGGCGCCACTACAGTCCAGCTTGGGCGACAGAGCAAGACTTTGTCTCAAAGAAAAAAAAAAAATAATAATAATAATCCATGTCAAGCACAGGGTTTAATAAACAGAGATAAACAGAGGCTTCTATTGTAGTATTTCATGATGTTTAAGATGTCATGGATTGTGAGAGGCACCATTATTTTATGTACCCCTCAGAAAGAAAGGAAGAAAGGGAAAAAAAAAGATGCTGACATTTAAACAGCTGTAGTGCTTTTTCCTGGCACTGGATGTAAGATGCATCCTAGTTTCTGAGGTATAAAAATATGGAACAAAAATGTGCCCTCTGAATGAATGAAATCATCCAGGCGTGGTAGCTCACACCTGTAATCTCAGCACTTTGGAAGACCAAAGTGGTAGATCATTTGAGGCAGGAGTTCAAGACCAGCCCGGGCAACATAGGGAAATCCCTGTCTCGACAAAAAATTTAAAAAGTAGTCAGGTGTGGGCCGGCGCGGTGGCTCACGCTTGTAATCCCAGCACTTTGGGAGGCCGAGGTGGGCGGATCACAAGGTCAGGAGATCGAGACCACGGTGAAACCCCGTCTCTACTAAAAACACACAAAAAAATTAGCCGGGCATAGTGGCGGGCGCCTGTAGTCCCAGCTACTCGGAGAGGCTGAGGCAGGAGAATGGCATGAACCCGAGAGGCGGAGCTTGCAGTGAGCCGAGATTGCGCCACTGCACTCCTGCCTGGGCGACAGAACGAGACTCCGTCTCAAAAAAAAAAAAAAAGTAGTCAGGTGTGGTGGCGCATACCTGTAGTCTCAGCTTCTCACTTCCCAGGAAGCTGAGGTAGGAGGATTGCTTGATCCCTGGGGACAGAGCAGGATCCTGTCTCAAAAAAAACAACAAAAAAAGTGAAATCAGGCACCATCATGGAGTGTGGTCACTTGGAAGCCTGGGCCTTGAGCCTTGGTGTCATCCATCACCTGGAAGACCCTGAACTTTCCCACTCTGGGCCTGAATTTTCTCATGGACCAAATAAGCACAGAATGGATGTTTCCTCTGGCCTGCTGGGAGGCCACAACACACTGAGAGGCAAGGGCTGCTTTGCTGCTCTCTGCTGCCCCCTGCTGCTGCAAGGAGAGAATCGGATCTTGGGGATGACCCAGCGCTCCTAGAGGTGGTAAAGTGCAGCAGGCTGATCCCTGATACCCAATACCCTTGTGATTTTTTTTTTTTTTTTGACAGTGTCTCACTCTGTCGTCCAGGATGGAGAGCAGTAGCGTGATCACAGGTCACTGTAACCTCAAACGCCTGGACTCAAGCGATTCTCCCATCTCAGCCTCCTGAGTAGGTGGGACTACAGGTGTGTGCCACTACACCTGGCTAATATTTTTGTTTTTTGTAGAGATGGAGTCTCACTGGTCGGGCGCGGTGGCTCACGCCTATAATCCCAACTCTTTGGGAGGCTGAGGTGGGCAGATCACGAGGTCAGGAGATCGAGACCATCCTGGCTAACATGGTGAAACCCTGTCTCTACTAAAAATACAAAAAATTAGCCGGGCGTGTTGGCGGGCGCCTGTAGTCCCAGCTCCTCGGGAGGCTGAGGCAGGAGAATGGCGTGAACCCAGGAGGTGGAGTTTGCAGTGCCCCGAGATCGCACCACTGCACTCCTGCCTGGGTGACACAGCAAGACTCCGTCTCAAAAAAAAAAAAAAAAGATGGGGTCTCACTATGTTGCCCAGGCTGGTCTCAAACTCCTGGGCTCAAGTGATCCTCCCACCTAGGTCTCCCAAAGTGCTGCTGGGATTACAGGCATGAGCCACTCCACATGGGCCCTCTTGTGATCTTAATCATTGTACCAGGCTCTTCACATTCCATCCTCAGCATCCAGGTTTCCACCTTCTTGAATATGTATCACAGAGCTAAGTTGGTCTCTTGGAAGATTTGGTTAGCTCGAATTTCCTTCCTGATACTCAGCCTTCTCATCTGTTCAATGGAGATTATAAACCCTGACCCACTTTCCTCTAAGGTGGATGAGAATAAAGATCTACTGATAATAAAGATATAAAATTGCCAGCCAAGAGTGGGGGTCCCTTTTATACTCTGGGAGGAGGAAGAAGAAGAAGGCTGAGGATATTGGGAAGTCAGTCTAGGCAGCCTCAATTTCATCAAGTATAAAATGGGATAAATAACATGTTGCATTTGGGATTTTTTTTTTTTTCTGTCGCCCAGCCTGGAGTGTGCTGGTCCAGTCACGTCTTGCTGCAGCCTTGACCTCCTGGGCTCAGGTGATGCTCTTGCCTCGGCCTCCCAAGTTGCTGGCACCACAGGCATGCACTACCATGCCCAGCTAACTTTTATTTTATCTTATTTTATTTATTATTACTATTTTTAATAGAGATGAGGTCTCACTATGTTGCCCAGGCTGGTCTTGAACTCCTGAGCTTAAGTGACCCTCCTGCCTTGGCCTCCCAAAGTGCTAGGATTATAGGTGTGAGCCACTGTACCTGGCCTTATTTTTTTTTTTTTTTTTTTTTTTTTTTTTTTTTTTGAGACGGAGTCTTGCTCTGTCACCCAGGCTGGAATGCAGTGGCGCGATCTCGGCTCACTGCAAGCTCCGCCTCCTGGGTTCACGCCATTCTCCTGCCTCAGCCTCTCCGAGTAGCTGGGACTACAGGCGCCCGCCACCACGCCCGGCTAATTTTTTGTATTTTTGGTAGAGACGGGGTTTCACCGTGGTCTCGATCTCCTGACCTAGTGATCCGCCCGCCTCGGCCTCCCAAAGTGCTGGGATTACAAGCGTGAGCCACCGTGCCCGGCCTACCTGGCCTTATTTTTATTATTATTATTTGTAGAGATGAGGTCTCACTATGTTGCCCAACCTGGTCTCAAACTCCTAGGCTCAAGTGATCCTCCCACTTTGGCCTCCCAAAGTGCTGGGATTACAAGTGTAAGCCACTGCAACTGGCTGCATTTGGGATTGTTGAAATACCGAAAAGAAAATGTAGATACTCAGTGGCGTACAGTGGGCTCAGAAAACAATACCCTAAAATGAAGGCCTCAGCAGCAGCCTCAGAAGTAAAAAGTTTTTCTCTGACTCCCTCAGTCCCATTCTCCCCTGAGGCTAGCCATAGACACGAAAATCCCTCTTCCCTGAGGCAGGTCATAGAAACCAGAAGCCCTTTTCTCCAAAGCCAGCCTGCAAGCGTAAAAATATTACTCTGTTTTTCCCTCTGTCCTATCTGTAAAAACTGGCCGCAAAGAAATTACCTGACCTACTTTGTTTGACTGTAGATCATAAGACCCCCATTCCACAGAGCATCCTGCCCCATAGCCAGAAGGAAGGAATACATGCTCAGAGAAGCCAACAAGGATCTGGACAGGCCAGGCGTGGTGGCCCACGCCTGTAATTCCCACACTGTGGGAGGCCGAGGCGGGAGGATCGCTTGAGGCCAGGAGTTCAAGATCCTCCATCTGGCAAAAGTCTAAAGGAGAAAGTGACAGACAGCAACAGCTGGTCATGGAAAGTGTGGCTGAAGAGAAAGAGATGAAAAAGGCTTCAAGAAATTTCCACTTTGAGTCTCAAAAGGCAACATAGCAAGACACTGTTTCTTTTTTCTATTTTTTTTTTTTTTTTTTTTTGAGATGGAGTCTTGCTCTGTCGCCCAGGCTAGAGTGCAGTGGCGCGATCTCGGCTCACTGCAACCTCGCCTCCCGAGTTCACGCCATTGTCCTGCCTCAGCCTCCCGAGTAGCTGGGCATACAGGTGCCCACCACCGCGCTCGGCTGATTTTTTTGTATTTTTAGTAGAGACGGGGTTTCACTATGATAACCAGGATGGTCCCGATCTCCTGACCTCGTGATCCGCCCACCTTGGCCTCCCAAAGTGCTGGGATTACAGGCGTGAGCCACTGTGCCCTACCAGCATGACACTGTTTCTACAAAAAATTGAAAACTTAACAAACTTAGCTGGGTGTGGTGGCACACACCAGTAGTCCTAGCTACTTAGGAGGTTGAGATGGGAGGATCTCTTGAGCCCAGGAGTTTGAGGTTACCGTGAGCTATGATCACGCCACTGCTCTCCAGTCTGGGCAATAGAGTGAGACTGTGTTGGGAAAACAAACGAACAAACAAACAAAAAACGCTGGACAGACAGGGGCCTTAGGGATTTCCCCACTCATTGTGTTCTCCTTACAGCATGCCCTCTTGTCCAGTCATATTTCTACATGGCCTTCCATACTTTATTGACCCTACGCATTAAAATGGACAATTTTCTCTGTATCTTTGGGTCTTCGTTCTGAAGACTCTCATGTATACACATTAAAAACAAAATTACATGCCTTTTCTCCTGTTAATCTGCCTCATGCCAGTGATTTTTTCACTGAACCTTCACAGGGCAAAGACAGAAGTTTCCCCTTGGCTCCCCTAAGGATTCAAAAACAATACCGGGGGCTGGGAATGATGGCTCATGCCTGTAACCCCAGCACTTTGGGAGGATGAGGAAGGATAATTGCTTGAGCTCAGGAGTTTGAGATCAGCCTGGGCAACATGGTGAGAACCCATCTCTACTAAAGTAAAAAAACAAAAAAGCAGTAACTGGGAAACCAAATTAGCAAGCAAAAGATGGCCTGATAAACATGAAAATGAGCAGAGAGGCAGTAAAATAGCCCTGCACGGTCATGATACTTACCACAAGCCAGGAGATTTACTAATCATTTTCTATTGTAGGAAGTAATATATTTAATATTCATTCATTCATTCATTCAAAAAATATATATTGAGTGGCTACTATATGCCAGGCATTGTTCAGGGTGCTAGTCATATAAAAGTGAACAAGTGACAAAGATTCCTGCTCTGGAGCTTACATTCTACTATGCTAAAATGCAATAAACATATCACTGTATAAAATGTCGGGTGACAGGTGCCACTGAGTAAAATAAAGCCAGGTAAAAGAGAACAGAGACCCTGTGTGGATGAGGGTAGAGAACGCCGGGACTACAGACTAGATTTTAAGATTCCTGTTTTATACAGGAAAAAAAATAAGCCTCAGAGGAGTGACTTGCCTAAGCTGTTTTCCCTTGCATTTTTTTTTTTTTTTTATGTGGCGTCTCGCTCAGTTGCCCAGGCTGGAGTGCAGTGCGTGGCATGGTCTTGGCTCACTGCAATCTCCACCTCCCAGGCTCAAGCGATTCTCCTGCTTCAGCCTCCCGATTAGCTGGGATTACAGGCACCTGCCACCATGCCCAACTTTTTTTTTTTTTGAGACGGAGTCTTGCTCTGTCTCCCAGGCTGGAGTGTGATGGTGCCATCGTGGCTCACTGCAACCTCCGCCTCTGAGTTCAAGCGATTCTCCCACCTCAGCCTCCCAAGTAGCTGGGATTACAGGTGCCCGCCACCACGCCTGGCTAATTTTTTGTATTTTTGGTAGAGAGGAGGTTTCACCATGTTGGCCAGGCTGGTCTCGAACTCCTGACCTCAGATGATCCGCCTGCCTAGGCCTCCCAAAGTGCTGGGATTACAGGTGTGAGCCACCCTGCCTGGCCATTTTTTTTTTTTTTTTTTTTTTTGAGATAGGGTCTCAATCGTTCCCCCAGATTGGAGTGGAGTGCAGTGGCCTGATCACAGCTCATTGCCACTTTGGCCTCCTGGGGTTCAAGCTGTTTTCCCAGGGCTCAAGTGGTCCTCCCAGGGCTCAAGTAGTCCCCCAAGCTCAGTCTCCCCAGTCACTGGGACTACAAGCCTGCTCCACACACAACGCCCGGTACATTTTCTGTATTTTTTTTTTTTTTTTTTTTTTGGAGAGATGGGGCTCTCACTTTGTTGTCAAGGCTGGTCTCCCATTTCGGCCTCCCAAAGTGTTGGGATTACAGGCATGAGCCACCGTGCCAGGGCCGAGGCTCTTCTCAACTGCTGCAGCAGACAGCTTGGTTCTTGCCTCTCTGCAGACAGAAGACTTGTGTCTCAGGCTCAGTGCTTTGTCTCACAGAGTGCTGGACACATAAGAACAAATTATCTTTCTCTAGGTATCCATTTTTGGCTCTAGGCTCTCTGCTTCACAGGTGGATGGAGTGATGGGGAAGATGCTGTGGCCAGTGCACCTAGGTTCAGATCCTATCTCCCTGTGGTCTTGGGCAAGCTGTTTAACCTTTCTGCTTCAACTTCTGCATCTGTATGTAACTTTTGCAAGTTTGTAATGAGGACAGCACTTAACACAGAGCCTAAGCCGAACAGTAAATGCTTCCTATTTTATTGTCTCAGTCATTTCACAGTCATGACCCCTTCTGGGGAAGCTTGTGGGAGACTCTGACTCATATTGCAGACTGCCGAGCCACGGCCCCTTCCTCAGCTCCGTTTCTGCTTCCTCCACCCCACGAGGTAGGCATTGGTGTTTCTGCTTTCCAGCTGGGGAAACAGAGTTCGGAGGTTAAGTGGTTTGCCCCCAGTGCCCCGCCGACAGGGCAAGGCGCGGGCGCGGGGCTGTGACTCCCAGGACGGCAGCCCCCTCGGCGCGGTCTCTGGGCCCGACTTCTCTCTGTGGCCCCGGGAAGGGGGTGGGGGGCGGCGGGGATCTCGTCGGCTCCGCCTTGGCTTCGGACCCAGCCAGGCCGCGGGACGCTCCAGTCTTTATAGTGATGACCTGATGGCTTTCCTCAAAACAGCTCGGACCACTTTCCTCCAACTCCCACAGACCGCTAGTGACGCCCACGCGCATTTCCCCCTGACCACCGTCTTGACACCCGGCTGGTCCAGACCGGGAGCCCCAGCCCAGCTTCAGCCGCTGCGAGCAGAGCTGGACCGCAGAGGGGACTCAGATCGCCGTAGCCACACCTACTCACGCGGGAAAGGGCGAGACATGCAAATTAGAAATGGCGCTTCAGCCACGGGGCAAAAACCGATCTGAGAATTCACTTGAAAACATAGCCAACTATAAACCATGCCCAAAGGCTTGCTGTTTTCACCAGGCCTATTGAGAAACAAAGGGAGTACTCAATTGCCCCTGTCGTGGTTCACCGTGACTGTAGTATGATAATAGGAGGGTGGTAACGGCGACGGCAAGCCTTTTAGGAACTACCAAATTTTTTGACTTTTGTTTGTTATGAGGTGTGATTGTTGCGCGCGTGTTTTTGTTAGTAGGTTGTTTTTTCTTTCGGAGAAAGCTGTGTTAGGTGCGATTTTAGTGTAGTGAAAGTAGGGGGAATGGGAGGTTGTAATACTTAGTGTTTTAAGGATTAGACTTTGTTATATTCACGTTCTTGTTGCGTTGCAATGCAGTTGTAACTAACTTTTTGTTTTGGGTGTGTCTCTATACTTTCACTGGCTTCAGCACTGGTCGTAGGTATTCTTGTCTAGGTGAGAGTATGTGTAATCAGCTCTCCCCCCCTTTTTTTTTTGCTTTATAGAGTGTCACTTTTGTCATCCACGCTAGAGTGCGGTGGCGGGATGAGAGCTCACTATGACCTCTACTTCCTGGACTCACATGGTAATCCCACGTCAGCTTCCGGGTCTAATATTTCAATAATTTCAAGAACGCTGCATTCATTCCTCTCCACATGCGCAATTGCCAAAAGTAGGCTTTACATTCTTGCTCTTTTTCTTTTGGGTCTGTGGCTAGTCTCACTTCCTTTTTTTTTTTTTTTTAAGATAGTCTCACTCTGTCCTCCACAACCCCCAACCCCGGCTGGAGTGCAGTGGCCAGATTTGGGCTTACTGCAACCTCTGCCTCCCAAACATCAAAGTGATCCACCCGTTTGGGCCTACCAAAGTGCTGGGATTACAGGCCTGAGTTACTGTACCCGGCCTGTGCCCGAAATTCGATTGCAACCGGCGAAAAAGCTTTTTTTCCCCCGCTTCTTGGCAAAGCGTTGTGTTTTTATTTTAGCAGACTCACCTGGCACTGAGGACTGCTATGGTGGTCTTCGGAGGCTCCTGGGATCGACTGCTTGGACAGAGGTGACATCACCCAAGTAGTGAGAGCCAAGACCTAAGGCTGCAGCTGCCTTCCAGGTATCTGCCACTCACTGTAGAAGGATCCCACAGTTCTGCATTTCCGCCCTATGCCCGCCAGTCACAAGAAGCTCAGGTCTCTTTTTTTTTTTTTTTTTTGGAGACGGAGTCTTGCTCTGTGCCCCAGGCTGGAGTGCAGTGGCGCGATCTCCACTCACTGCAAGCTCCGCCTCCCGGGTTCACGCCATTCTCCTGCCTCAGCCTCCCGAGTAGCTGGGACTACAGGCGCCCGCCAACACACCCAGCTAATTTTTTGTATTTTTAGTAAAGACGGGGTTTCACCGTGTTAGCCAGGATGGTCACGATCTCCTGACCTCGTGATCCGCCCGCCGCGGCCTCCCAAAGTGCTGGGATTACAGGCTTGAGCCACCGCGCCCGGCAAGAAGCTCAGGTCTCTTATCACAGGTCTGATTCCTGAAACCTTGCTAATTTTCCTATCATCCAATCTATTCCCAACCTCCTTTCTTCTTCTTTTTTTTTTTTTTTTTGAGGCTGAGTTTCACTCTTGTTGCCCAGGCTGGAGCGCCCAGCTCTTGTTGCCCAGCTGCTCGGGAGGCTGAGGCAGGAGAATCGCTTGAACCCGGGAGGCGGAGGTTGCAGAGAGCCTAGATCGCGCCATTGGACTCCAGGCTGGGAAACGAGAGCGGAAACTCCGTCTCAAAAAAAAAAAAAAAAAAAAAAAAAAAAAAATTTGTGAGAATTTTACTGACACTGCCGTCAAAACCTCATGTGTATTTCACACTTACAGCACAGCTCCATTAGAACTGACGACATTTCCAGGGCTCCCTAGATACCCGTGGCTAGCGGCTGCCACACTACACCGTGCTGGGCGGTAGAATGGGGATGAGAAGACACGACGGCGGAGATCGGGATGGCGTGAAGGGAGGGAAACACTCGCCCGCAGGAAGAAAATAAAATAGCAAGGGGGCACCGAAAGACTCAGTAGTCCACATGAATGTCTTGATTATCTTGTAGCTGAGATAATGTGGGCTCCAGCTCTACGGGGTCTGTGGGTTTTCTCTTCGTGTGTGCGGAGACGGAGACGAGAGACCGTAGAGATAAAGAGAGAAGACAAAGAGATAGGAAGAAAGACAGCTGGGCCCGGGGGACCACTGCCACCAAAGCGCGGAGACAGGTAGTGGCCCGGGATGCCTGGAGGCGCTGCTGTTCATTGTATTCAAGGCAAGGGGGCAGGGTAAGGAGTGTCAGTCATCTCAGATGATGGATAGGTCACGCGAGTCACGTGTCCACTGGACAGGGGGCCTTTCCCTTTGTGGTAGCCGAGGTGGAGAGGGAGGACAGCAGACGTCAGCGTTTCTTCCACGCACTTATCAGAAAGATCAAAGACTCTGGTACTTTCACTAATTCTGCTACTGCTCTCTTCTAAGAACTTAAAAGGGGGAGCCAGGTGTACAGGCGGAACATGAAAGCGACCAAGGAGGGTGACCCCTGAAGCCCACAGCATCACAGGGAGACGTTGAGGCCTCCGGATGACTGCGGGAAGGCCTGTCCAATGTCAGGCCTCCCTCGAGAGGTGGTGGAGCAGAGTGTTCTCTATCTCCCCTGGAGAGAGGGAGATTCCCCTTCCCGGTCTGCTAAGTAACGGGTGCCTTCCCAGGCACTGGCGCCACCGCTAGACCAAGGTCTCCTAAGTAACCAGGGCCTTCGCAGGCAACTGGCATTACCGCTAGGCCAAGGAGCCCTCAAGCGGCCCTTCTCTGGGCGTGAATGAGGGCTCACACTCTTGTCTTCTGGTCACCTCTCACTGTGGCCCTTCAGCTCCTAACTCTGTGTGGCCCGGTTTTCCCTAGGTAAGCATAATAGAACGGAGATTATTATGGTAATAGAACAAAGAGTAATGCTACAAACTAATGACTAAGAATAGTCAGATGTAATCATATCCGTATCCTATCTCTAGTAGAACTTTTCTTATTCTAATTATTTTTCTTTATTATACTGGAACAGCTTGTGCCTTCGGGCTCTTGCCTCGGCACCCGGGTGGCTTGCCGCCCACAAGGTAAGATATATTGCGTTGAACTATAAGTTATGTTGATTGCTGAATGGTTTAGGGCGGGGGTGGGGTGGGGCACCCCCTGAAATTCTGCCCTGGAGGAGTGGCCTCACCCTAACCCTGGCCGTGGCTAATATTAAGGCCCACCACTCAGGGCGGTGGAGTGAAATGAATTTTCGAGGCAATGCGCGGAAAGCCCTCGGCCCTCCGCTGAAGCTGCCTTAGGAAGGAGGAAGGGAGAGGGAAATGCTGACCCCGCAGGCGGCAGTCTGTGCCTCGGAGAGAAACTTTGTCCCAACCTTGCTGGGGGCCTTGACGCCCATCTTGCCCCAAGAGCACCCCGGCAGTCACCCCTGCCCTCTGGGGTCCTGCCACCCCGAGCCCGACCTTCCCCCTTTTCCCCCCGCGCCGGGCCGATAGCCTCCTAACTGCGTCTTCTCTGTTGCGGTCTGTCGTGCTCATCACGTTTGCGTCGTTTCCTCGCTCCGCAAACGTCGCCTGAGCGCCTTCCACACGCCAGGCGCCAGACTCGCGGCGGGGAAACAGGGAGAAGCACTGAGGAGGGGTCCCAGCCCTCAGTGATGGGATTTCAGAGCGGGAGATAAAGGATTGCCCAGAAGGGTGGTGAGTGGAATAGCTGATATAAACAACGGGGGTGCGATGAAATACACAGGAGGGCTGCTAGTCACATAGGGGGCGGGTGCCGAGGGCCCTAGACTAAGGGAGGCTTCCTGGACGGGTGACACCCAGGCGGAGTCCTGACGACCTGCGTCAGAAGTAGCCAGGCCAGGAGGAGGTGAAAGGAATCCACGTCCCGAGCAGAGAGGCAGCTTGCCCTACACAGCACAGGACACGGTCCGTGCACAGGAGCCCCAGGAGACGCAGGCACGGGGGCTGGGGAGAATCCTTGCTGGGCCCTCGCCGTCCACGCGCCGCCTCCCTCTGCCGGGTGTCTGGTGCCAGCCTCCTGCCTGGCAGAGGAACTCCAGCCCCTGCTCCCGGAAGCCCCTCCAGGCCTTCGGCTTCCCTGACTCGGCATAGGGCCCCTCGTCCCCTCGGGTACGGGGCCGGTCTCCCCGCCCGCTCGCGGCGAAGCAGAGGCCCAGCGCAGCCCGCGCTCCTGCCCTGGGGCCTCCTCTTTCTCCAGGAAAACGTGGACCGCTCTCCGCCGACAGGTCTCTTCCACAGACCCCTCTCGCCTTCGCCCCCAGTCTCCTCCGGTTGTGTCTTTTGGCTGGCTGGATAGAAACGAGGAAGTCGCCCCCAGCGGAGCCGCGGCTCCGCCAGGCAGAGGCGGCCCCGGGGGCGGAGTCAAGCGCGGAGGCCACGTCCTCCGTGAAGGGGCGGGGCTTGCAAATTCGGAATGAAAGCCCGGGAACGCCGGAACAAGCACGGGTGTAAGACTTCCCTTTTCAAAGGCGGAGAATAAGAAATCTGCCCGAGTGTGTGAGGGCGTCAATGGTGCCGTGGACGAGACAGAGGGAATGGGGCGAGGAGCGAGGCTGGGGCTCTCACCGCGACTTGAATGTGGATGAGAGTGGGACGGCGACGGCGGGCGCGGAGGCGCCCGCATCGCTTCTCGGCCTTTTGGCTAAGATCAAGTGTAGTATCTGTTCTTATCAGCGTAATAGCTGTATACGTCCTCTACCCGAGGACAATATATTAAGTGGATTTTTGGAGCAGGGAGATGGAATAGGAGCTTGCTCCGTCCACTCCACGCATCGACCTGGTATTGCAGTACCTCCAGGAACGGTGCATCCCCTCGGGGGGTACAACGTTGTTTCCTAAAAGTAGAGAGAGGAAGAGACGTGAGAGGGACAGAGGTGGACCTGCGGGGTGGTTTTGGCTTGCACGCCCGGTGCCCGTGACACGCTGACGCGCCGGCTTGGCTTAAGCGCTCCTTGAAGTACCATGAGGACGGTAGGCTTTTGCGGCAGGCACACTTCCGTTTCCACTGTGACTACTGCGCTTTGGGAAGGCCACGAGTGACCTACTCCTTTGGAGGTCCTTCGATCTCAGCTTGACAGTCGAGTGGGTGTCGTGTGGTGGTGGTGGTGGTGGTGGTGGTGGTGGTGGTGGTGGTGGTGGTGGTGGTGGTGGTGGTGGTGGTGGTGGTGGTGACCTTTTAAAGGAATGGGATCCACCCGGAATTGAACTTCTCCTCTCTCTCTCTCTCTCTCTCTCTTTCTGTCTCTCTCTCCCCCCCCACTTTCCCCCGCTCTCTCTTTTCGTTTCCCCCACCCCCTCCCAAGTTATGGGGTACATGTGCAGGACGTGCAGGTTTGGAACATAGGTACACGTGTGCCACGGTGCTTTGCTGCAGCTATCCACCAGTCATCTAGGTTTGAAGCCCCGCATGCGTTGGCCATTTGTCCTAATGCTCTCTCTCTCCCCTTGCCCCCCACGCGCCGTCAGGGCCCGCTGTGTGATGTTCCCCTCCCTGTGTCCATGTGTTCTCACTCACTGTTGAACTCCCACTTAGGAGTGAGAACATGCGGTGTTTGGTTTTCGCTTCCTGTGTCAGTTTGCTGAGAATGAGGCCTTCCAGCATGTTCCTGCAGAGGGCATGAACTCATCCTTTTTGATGGCTGCGTAGTAATTCCATGGTGTATACGTGCCACATTTTCTTTATCCAGCCTATCATTGATGGGCATTCGAGTTGGTTCCAAGTCTTTGCTATTGTAAATAGTGCTGCAGTAAACATACGTGTCCGTGTGTCTTCCTAGTAGGAACTTCTTCCTCTTCAGCCCGCTGAGTAGCTGGCACTTTAAGGCAGGTGCCAACGCACCGGCAACAAGCTTCCTTTTTTGCCCAGGAAAAAACTGAGGTGCAGGTAGTATAAGCCATTTGTCACGGAACGCACAGGAGCAGAAACTCGAGTCCAAGCATCGTGGCTCCACCCTTCATGCTTGATGCATCTTTAGGCTCCGTTCTAGGTACGTGTATCCTTTACGGGATCAGCCACCGGCAGTTGCCTTGCAACCATGATGACAAATCTCTGCCGGCTCTTTTGGGTCTCGTGCCTGTATCTATACGTTGCATCCCAGCAAAAAGATCGGAATGTCCCTTTCGCTGACCCAGTCTCTCACCCTTTCCAAACCCCAGAGATCCTGTCTGTCCTCCGAAGAACTCCCCCTGCTTCTTTCTCTAAAGGCTGCCTTCAGGCCGGGCACAGTGGGAGGATCGCTGGAGCCCAGAAGGCCGCAGTGAGGTGACATCACGCCATTGCACTGCAGCCCCGGCGACAGAGCCAGAGCCCCGTCTCGAAACAAACAAACAAACAAACAAAAAACAGACAAACAAACAAAGACAAAGAAAGAAAGAGCCCAGGCAACCTAGCGAAAACCCGTTTGCGCTGGCGCGTATCTGTACCCCAGCTATTCCAGAGGCTGAGGCGGGAGGATGGGTGGACGCTGGGAGGCGGATGCTGCAGTGAGCAGTGATTGCACCACTGCACTCCAGCCTGGGTGACAGAGCCGGAGCCCGTCCCAAATAAATAAAGAAACATAAGAATAAAGGAACCAGTTTGTAGAAAGCGGGAGAGGGTCCCATTGAACTTCAAGCCTTCAAGCAACAGCTGTGGCCGCCACAGCTGTTGCTTGAAGGTTGGACCAGCAGGCTGGAGGAGTCGCCATCTTGGCAGGGATCATTGACCCTGATCTATCGTCGGGAGGAGGAAGAGCTGATCTTATGCAGGGAGGGCAGGTGGACTATGTGTGGCCTCTGGTGATCTGTTTGGGTGCCAGGTGTTACTCCCAGGGCCACCTGTAACTGTGACTGTGCAGCAACCGTGACTTGAGAAGGGCCTGGCCACGGGGGGCTTAGGCCCCTCGGGGATGAGAGTTTGGTTCCCGGTACCCAGGGAAACCACCGGCATCGGCAGAGGTGATAGCTGAGGAGGAGCGGGGATTTGGAGGAGAGACACAGGATGAGTACCGGGGGCAGCCCCGTGATCAGCAACTGCTGCAAGAGGGGCTGTTGGTTCGACTCACTCGTCTTCGGCGGCTCTATGCGGTACTGAAGGGCAGAAGACAGAAGGTACGAAAACCACAAAAATTAGCCGGGCGTGGTGCTGCGCGTCAATAATCCCAGCTACTCGGGAGGCTGAGACAGGAGAATCGCTTGAACCCGGGAGGCGGAAGTTTCAGCGAGCCGAGATCACGCCACTGCAGTCCAACCTGAGGGTCCGAGCGAGACCCTTATCTCAGAAAATAAAGACAGAATGAAAGAGGCCGGCGCGGTGGCTCACGCCTGTAATCCCGGCGCTTTGGGAGGCCGAGGCGGGCGGATCGCCTGAGGTGAGGAGCTCGAGACCAGCCTGGCCGACATGGCGAAACCCCCCTAAAAATACAAAAGTTAGCCGGGCGTGGTGGCCTACGCCTGTAATCCCAGCTACCCGAGAAGCTGAGGCAGGAGAATCGCTGGAACCCGGGAGGTAGAGGCTGCCGTGAGCCGAGATCGCGCCTCTGCACTCCAGCCTGGGTGACAGAGCAAGAGTTTGTCTCAAAAAAAAAAAAAAAAAAAAAGCCTGGGTGAGCGGTGGCTCAAGCCTGTAATCGCAACACTTTGGGAGGCGGCAGCTGGGCAGATCACCAGAGGTCGGGTGTTGGAGACCAGCCCGACCAACATGGAGAAACCCCGTCTGTACGAAGAACACAAACTTAGCCGGGCGTGGTGGCACACACCTGTAGTCCCAGCTGCTCGGGAGGCTGAGGCAGGAGAATCGCTTGAACCCGGGAGGCGGAGGTTGCAGAGAGCCTAGATCGCGCCATTGGACTCCAGGCTGGGAAACGAGAGCGGAAACTCCGTCTCAAAAAAAAAAAAAAAAAAAAAAAAAAAAAAATTTGTGAGAATTTTACTGACACTGCCGTCAAAACCTCATGTGTATTTCACACTTACAGCACAGCTCCATTAGAACTGACGACATTTCCAGGGCTCCCTAGATACCCGTGGCTAGCGGCTGCCACACTACACCGTGCTGGGCGGTAGAATGGGGATGAGAAGACACGACGGCGGAGATCGGGATGGCGTGAAGGGAGGGAAACACTCGCCCGCAGGAAGAAAATAAAATAGCAAGGGGGCACCGAAAGACTCAGTAGTCCACATGAATGTCTTGATTATCTTGTAGCTGAGATAATGTGGGCTCCAGCTCTACGGGGTCTGTGGGTTTTCTCTTCGTGTGTGCGGAGACGGAGACGAGAGACCGTAGAGATAAAGAGAGAAGACAAAGAGATAGGAAGAAAGACAGCTGGGCCCGGGGGACCACTGCCACCAAAGCGCGGAGACAGGTAGTGGCCCGGGATGCCTGGAGGCGCTGCTGTTCATTGTATTCAAGGCAAGGGGGCAGGGTAAGGAGTGTCAGTCATCTCAGATGATGGATAGGTCACGCGAGTCACGTGTCCACTGGACAGGGGGCCTTTCCCTTTGTGGTAGCCGAGGTGGAGAGGGAGGACAGCAGACGTCAGCGTTTCTTCCACGCACTTATCAGAAAGATCAAAGACTCTGGTACTTTCACTAATTCTGCTACTGCTCTCTTCTAAGAACTTAAAAGGGGGAGCCAGGTGTACAGGCGGAACATGAAAGCGACCAAGGAGGGTGACCCCTGAAGCCCACAGCATCACAGGGAGACGTTGAGGCCTCCGGATGACTGCGGGAAGGCCTGTCCAATGTCAGGCCTCCCTCGAGAGGTGGTGGAGCAGAGTGTTCTCTATCTCCCCTGGAGAGAGGGAGATTCCCCTTCCCGGTCTGCTAAGTAACGGGTGCCTTCCCAGGCACTGGCGCCACCGCTAGACCAAGGTCTCCTAAGTAACCAGGGCCTTCGCAGGCAACTGGCATTACCGCTAGGCCAAGGAGCCCTCAAGCGGCCCTTCTCTGGGCGTGAATGAGGGCTCACACTCTTGTCTTCTGGTCACCTCTCACTGTGGCCCTTCAGCTCCTAACTCTGTGTGGCCCGGTTTTCCCTAGGTAAGCATAATAGAACGGAGATTATTATGGTAATAGAACAAAGAGTAATGCTACAAACTAATGACTAAGAATAGTCAGATGTAATCATATCCGTATCCTATCTCTAGTAGAACTTTTCTTATTCTAATTATTTTTCTTTATTATACTGGAACAGCTTGTGCCTTCGGGCTCTTGCCTCGGCACCCGGGTGGCTTGCCGCCCACAAGGTAAGATATATTGCGTTGAACTATAAGTTATGTTGATTGCTGAATGGTTTAGGGCGGGGGTGGGGTGGGGCACCCCCTGAAATTCTGCCCTGGAGGAGTGGCCTCACCCTAACCCTGGCCGTGGCTAATATTAAGGCCCACCACTCAGGGCGGTGGAGTGAAATGAATTTTCGAGGCAATGCGCGGAAAGCCCTCGGCCCTCCGCTGAAGCTGCCTTAGGAAGGAGGAAGGGAGAGGGAAATGCTGACCCCGCAGGCGGCAGTCTGTGCCTCGGAGAGAAACTTTGTCCCAACCTTGCTGGGGGCCTTGACGCCCATCTTGCCCCAAGAGCACCCCGGCAGTCACCCCTGCCCTCTGGGGTCCTGCCACCCCGAGCCCGACCTTCCCCCTTTTCCCCCCGCGCCGGGCCGATAGCCTCCTAACTGCGTCTTCTCTGTTGCGGTCTGTCGTGCTCATCACGTTTGCGTCGTTTCCTCGCTCCGCAAACGTCGCCTGAGCGCCTTCCACACGCCAGGCGCCAGACTCGCGGCGGGGAAACAGGGAGAAGCACTGAGGAGGGGTCCCAGCCCTCAGTGATGGGATTTCAGAGCGGGAGATAAAGGATTGCCCAGAAGGGTGGTGAGTGGAATAGCTGATATAAACAACGGGGGTGCGATGAAATACACAGGAGGGCTGCTAGTCACATAGGGGGCGGGTGCCGAGGGCCCTAGACTAAGGGAGGCTTCCTGGACGGGTGACACCCAGGCGGAGTCCTGACGACCTGCGTCAGAAGTAGCCAGGCCAGGAGGAGGTGAAAGGAATCCACGTCCCGAGCAGAGAGGCAGCTTGCCCTACACAGCACAGGACACGGTCCGTGCACAGGAGCCCCAGGAGACGCAGGCACGGGGGCTGGGGAGAATCCTTGCTGGGCCCTCGCCGTCCACGCGCCGCCTCCCTCTGCCGGGTGTCTGGTGCCAGCCTCCTGCCTGGCAGAGGAACTCCAGCCCCTGCTCCCGGAAGCCCCTCCAGGCCTTCGGCTTCCCTGACTCGGCATAGGGCCCCTCGTCCCCTCGGGTACGGGGCCGGTCTCCCCGCCCGCTCGCGGCGAAGCAGAGGCCCAGCGCAGCCCGCGCTCCTGCCCTGGGGCCTCCTCTTTCTCCAGGAAAACGTGGACCGCTCTCCGCCGACAGGTCTCTTCCACAGACCCCTCTCGCCTTCGCCCCCAGTCTCTTCCGGTTGTGTCTTTTGGCTGGCTGGATAGAAACGAGGAAGTCGCCCCCAGCGGAGCCGCGGCTCCGCCAGGCAGAGGCGGCCCCGGGGGCGGAGTCAAGCGCGGAGGCCACGTCCTCCGTGAAGGGGCGGGGCTTGCAAATTCGGAATGAAAGCCCGGGAACGCCGGAACAAGCACGGGTGTAAGACTTCCCTTTTCAAAGGCGGAGAATAAGAAATCTGCCCGAGTGTGTGAGGGCGTCAATGGTGCCGTGGACGAGACAGAGGGAATGGGGCGAGGAGCGAGGCTGGGGCTCTCACCGCGACTTGAATGTGGATGAGAGTGGGACGGCGACGGCGGGCGCGGAGGCGCCCGCATCGCTTCTCGGCCTTTTGGCTAAGATCAAGTGTAGTATCTGTTCTTATCAGCGTAATAGCTGTATACGTCCTCTACCCGAGGACAATATATTAAGTGGATTTTTGGAGCAGGGAGATGGAATAGGAGCTTGCTCCGTCCACTCCACGCATCGACCTGGTATTGCAGTACCTCCAGGAACGGTGCATCCCCTCGGGGGGTACAACGTTGTTTCCTAAAAGTAGAGAGAGGAAGAGACGTGAGAGGGACAGAGGTGGACCTGCGGGGTGGTTTTGGCTTGCACGCCCGGTGCCCGTGACACGCTGACGCGCCGGCTTGGCTTAAGCGCTCCTTGAAGTACCATGAGGACGGTAGGCTTTTGCGGCAGGCACACTTCCGTTTCCACTGTGACTACTGCGCTTTGGGAAGGCCACGAGTGACCTACTCCTTTGGAGGTCCTTCGATCTCAGCTTGACAGTCGAGTGGGTGTCGTGTGGTGGTGGTGGTGGTGGTGGTGGTGGTGGTGGTGGTGGTGGTGGTGGTGACCTTTTAAAGGAATGGGATCCACCCGGAATTGAACTTCTCCTCTCTCTCTCTCTCTCTCTCTCTTTCTGTCTCTCTCTCCCCCCCCACTTTCCCCCGCTCTCTCTTTTCGTTTCCCCCACCCCCTCCCAAGTTATGGGGTACATGTGCAGGACGTGCAGGTTTGGAACATAGGTACACGTGTGCCACGGTGCTTTGCTGCAGCTATCCACCAGTCATCTAGGTTTGAAGCCCCGCATGCGTTGGCCATTTGTCCTAATGCTCTCTCTCTCCCCTTGCCCCCCACGCGCCGTCAGGGCCCGCTGTGTGATGTTCCCCTCCCTGTGTCCATGTGTTCTCACTCACTGTTGAACTCCCACTTAGGAGTGAGAACATGCGGTGTTTGGTTTTCGCTTCCTGTGTCAGTTTGCTGAGAATGAGGCCTTCCAGCATGTTCCTGCAGAGGGCATGAACTCATCCTTTTTGATGGCTGCGTAGTAATTCCATGGTGTATACGTGCCACATTTTCTTTATCCAGCCTATCATTGATGGGCATTCGAGTTGGTTCCAAGTCTTTGCTATTGTAAATAGTGCTGCAGTAAACATACGTGTCCGTGTGTCTTCCTAGTAGGAACTTCTTCCTCTTCAGCCCGCTGAGTAGCTGGCACTTTAAGGCAGGTGCCAACGCACCGGCAACAAGCTTCCTTTTTTGCCCAGGAAAAAACTGAGGTGCAGGTAGTATAAGCCATTTGTCACGGAACGCACAGGAGCAGAAACTCGAGTCCAAGCATCGTGGCTCCACCCTTCATGCTTGATGCATCTTTAGGCTCCGTTCTAGGTACGTGTATCCTTTACGGGATCAGCCACCGGCAGTTGCCTTGCAACCATGATGACAAATCTCTGCCGGCTCTTTTGGGTCTCGTGCCTGTATCTATACGTTGCATCCCAGCAAAAAGATCGGAATGTCCCTTTCGCTGACCCAGTCTCTCACCCTTTCCAAACCCCAGAGATCCTGTCTGTCCTCCGAAGAACTCCCCCTGCTTCTTTCTCTAAAGGCTGCCTTCAGGCCGGGCACAGTGGGAGGATCGCTGGAGCCCAGAAGGCCGCAGTGAGGTGACATCACGCCATTGCACTGCAGCCCCGGCGACAGAGCCAGAGCCCCGTCTCGAAACAAACAAACAAACAAACAAAAAACAGACAAACAAACAAAGACAAAGAAAGAAAGAGCCCAGGCAACCTAGCGAAAACCCGTTTGCGCTGGCGCGTATCTGTACCCCAGCTATTCCAGAGGCTGAGGCGGGAGGATGGGTGGACGCTGGGAGGCGGATGCTGCAGTGAGCAGTGATTGCACCACTGCACTCCAGCCTGGGTGACAGAGCCGGAGCCCGTCCCAAATAAATAAAGAAACATAAGAATAAAGGAACCAGTTTGTAGAAAGCGGGAGAGGGTCCCATTGAACTTCAAGCCTTCAAGCAACAGCTGTGGCCGCCACAGCTGTTGCTTGAAGGTTGGACCAGCAGGCTGGAGGAGTCGCCATCTTGGCAGGGATCATTGACCCTGATCTATCGTCGGGAGGAGGAAGAGCTGATCTTATGCAGGGAGGGCAGGTGGACTATGTGTGGCCTCTGGTGATCTGTTTGGGTGCCAGGTGTTACTCCCAGGGCCACCTGTAACTGTGACTGTGCAGCAACCGTGACTTGAGAAGGGCCTGGCCACGGGGGGCTTAGGCCCCTCGGGGATGAGAGTTTGGTTCCCGGTACCCAGGGAAACCACCGGCATCGGCAGAGGTGATAGCTGAGGAGGAGCGGGGATTTGGAGGAGAGACACAGGATGAGTACCGGGGGCAGCCCCGTGATCAGCAACTGCTGCAAGAGGGGCTGTTGGTTCGACTCACTCGTCTTCGGCGGCTCTATGCGGTACTGAAGGGCAGAAGACAGAAGGTACGAAAACCACAAAAATTAGCCGGGCGTGGTGCTGCGCGTCAATAATCCCAGCTACTCGGGAGGCTGAGACAGGAGAATCGCTTGAACCCGGGAGGCGGAAGTTTCAGCGAGCCGAGATCACGCCACTGCAGTCCAACCTGAGGGTCCGAGCGAGACCCTTATCTCAGAAAATAAAGACAGAATGAAAGAGGCCGGCGCGGTGGCTCACGCCTGTAATCCCGGCGCTTTGGGAGGCCGAGGCGGGCGGATCGCCTGAGGTGAGGAGCTCGAGACCAGCCTGGCCGACATGGCGAAACCCCCCTAAAAATACAAAAGTTAGCCGGGCGTGGTGGCCTACGCCTGTAATCCCAGCTACCCGAGAAGCTGAGGCAGGAGAATCGCTGGAACCCGGGAGGTAGAGGCTGCCGTGAGCCGAGATCGCGCCTCTGCACTCCAGCCTGGGTGACAGAGCAAGAGTTTGTCTCAAAAAAAAAAAAAAAAAAAAAGCCTGGGTGAGCGGTGGCTCAAGCCTGTAATCGCAACACTTTGGGAGGCGGCAGCTGGGCAGATCACCAGAGGTCGGGTGTTGGAGACCAGCCCGACCAACATGGAGAAACCCCGTCTGTACGAAGAACACAAACTTAGCCGGGCGTGGTGGCACACACCTGTAGTCCCAGCTGCTCGGGAGGCTGAGGCAGGAGAATCGCTTGAACCCGGGAGGCGGAGGTTGCAGAGAGCCTAGATCGCGCCATTGGACTCCAGGCTGGGAAACGAGAGCGGAAACTCCGTCTCAAAAAAAAAAAAAAAAAAAAAAAAAAAAAAATTTGTGAGAATTTTACTGACACTGCCGTCAAAACCTCATGTGTATTTCACACTTACAGCACAGCTCCATTAGAACTGACGACATTTCCAGGGCTCCCTAGATACCCGTGGCTAGCGGCTGCCACACTACACCGTGCTGGGCGGTAGAATGGGGATGAGAAGACACGACGGCGGAGATCGGGATGGCGTGAAGGGAGGGAAACACTCGCCCGCAGGAAGAAAATAAAATAGCAAGGGGGCACCGAAAGACTCAGTAGTCCACATGAATGTCTTGATTATCTTGTAGCTGAGATAATGTGGGCTCCAGCTCTACGGGGTCTGTGGGTTTTCTCTTCGTGTGTGCGGAGACGGAGACGAGAGACCGTAGAGATAAAGAGAGAAGACAAAGAGATAGGAAGAAAGACAGCTGGGCCCGGGGGACCACTGCCACCAAAGCGCGGAGACAGGTAGTGGCCCGGGATGCCTGGAGGCGCTGCTGTTCATTGTATTCAAGGCAAGGGGGCAGGGTAAGGAGTGTCAGTCATCTCAGATGATGGATAGGTCACGCGAGTCACGTGTCCACTGGACAGGGGGCCTTTCCCTTTGTGGTAGCCGAGGTGGAGAGGGAGGACAGCAGACGTCAGCGTTTCTTCCACGCACTTATCAGAAAGATCAAAGACTCTGGTACTTTCACTAATTCTGCTACTGCTCTCTTCTAAGAACTTAAAAGGGGGAGCCAGGTGTACAGGCGGAACATGAAAGCGACCAAGGAGGGTGACCCCTGAAGCCCACAGCATCACAGGGAGACGTTGAGGCCTCCGGATGACTGCGGGAAGGCCTGTCCAATGTCAGGCCTCCCTCGAGAGGTGGTGGAGCAGAGTGTTCTCTATCTCCCCTGGAGAGAGGGAGATTCCCCTTCCCGGTCTGCTAAGTAACGGGTGCCTTCCCAGGCACTGGCGCCACCGCTAGACCAAGGTCTCCTAAGTAACCAGGGCCTTCGCAGGCAACTGGCATTACCGCTAGGCCAAGGAGCCCTCAAGCGGCCCTTCTCTGGGCGTGAATGAGGGCTCACACTCTTGTCTTCTGGTCACCTCTCACTGTGGCCCTTCAGCTCCTAACTCTGTGTGGCCCGGTTTTCCCTAGGTAAGCATAATAGAACGGAGATTATTATGGTAATAGAACAAAGAGTAATGCTACAAACTAATGACTAAGAATAGTCAGATGTAATCATATCCGTATCCTATCTCTAGTAGAACTTTTCTTATTCTAATTATTTTTCTTTATTATACTGGAACAGCTTGTGCCTTCGGGCTCTTGCCTCGGCACCCGGGTGGCTTGCCGCCCACAAGGTAAGATATATTGCGTTGAACTATAAGTTATGTTGATTGCTGAATGGTTTAGGGCGGGGGTGGGGTGGGGCACCCCCTGAAATTCTGCCCTGGAGGAGTGGCCTCACCCTAACCCTGGCCGTGGCTAATATTAAGGCCCACCACTCAGGGCGGTGGAGTGAAATGAATTTTCGAGGCAATGCGCGGAAAGCCCTCGGCCCTCCGCTGAAGCTGCCTTAGGAAGGAGGAAGGGAGAGGGAAATGCTGACCCCGCAGGCGGCAGTCTGTGCCTCGGAGAGAAACTTTGTCCCAACCTTGCTGGGGGCCTTGACGCCCATCTTGCCCCAAGAGCACCCCGGCAGTCACCCCTGCCCTCTGGGGTCCTGCCACCCCGAGCCCGACCTTCCCCCTTTTCCCCCCGCGCCGGGCCGATAGCCTCCTAACTGCGTCTTCTCTGTTGCGGTCTGTCGTGCTCATCACGTTTGCGTCGTTTCCTCGCTCCGCAAACGTCGCCTGAGCGCCTTCCACACGCCAGGCGCCAGACTCGCGGCGGGGAAACAGGGAGAAGCACTGAGGAGGGGTCCCAGCCCTCAGTGATGGGATTTCAGAGCGGGAGATAAAGGATTGCCCAGAAGGGTGGTGAGTGGAATAGCTGATATAAACAACGGGGGTGCGATGAAATACACAGGAGGGCTGCTAGTCACATAGGGGGCGGGTGCCGAGGGCCCTAGACTAAGGGAGGCTTCCTGGACGGGTGACACCCAGGCGGAGTCCTGACGACCTGCGTCAGAAGTAGCCAGGCCAGGAGGAGGTGAAAGGAATCCACGTCCCGAGCAGAGAGGCAGCTTGCCCTACACAGCACAGGACACGGTCCGTGCACAGGAGCCCCAGGAGACGCAGGCACGGGGGCTGGGGAGAATCCTTGCTGGGCCCTCGCCGTCCACGCGCCGCCTCCCTCTGCCGGGTGTCTGGTGCCAGCCTCCTGCCTGGCAGAGGAACTCCAGCCCCTGCTCCCGGAAGCCCCTCCAGGCCTTCGGCTTCCCTGACTCGGCATAGGGCCCCTCGTCCCCTCGGGTACGGGGCCGGTCTCCCCGCCCGCTCGCGGCGAAGCAGAGGCCCAGCGCAGCCCGCGCTCCTGCCCTGGGGCCTCCTCTTTCTCCAGGAAAACGTGGACCGCTCTCCGCCGACAGGTCTCTTCCACAGACCCCTCTCGCCTTCGCCCCCAGTCTCTTCCGGTTGTGTCTTTTGGCTGGCTGGATAGAAACGAGGAAGTCGCCCCCAGCGGAGCCGCGGCTCCGCCAGGCAGAGGCGGCCCCGGGGGCGGAGTCAAGCGCGGAGGCCACGTCCTCCGTGAAGGGGCGGGGCTTGCAAATTCGGAATGAAAGCCCGGGAACGCCGGAACAAGCACGGGTGTAAGACTTCCCTTTTCAAAGGCGGAGAATAAGAAATCTGCCCGAGTGTGTGAGGGCGTCAATGGTGCCGTGGACGAGACGGAATGGGGCGAGGAGCGAGGCTGGGGCTCTCACCGCGACTTGAATGTGGATGAGAGTGGGACGGCGACGGCGGGCGCGGAGGCGCCCGCATCGCTTCTCGGCCTTTTGGCTAAGATCAAGTGTAGTATCTGTTCTTATCAGCGTAATAGCTGTATACGTCCTCTACCCGAGGACAATATATTAAGTGGATTTTTGGAGCAGGGAGATGGAATAGGAGCTTGCTCCGTCCACTCCACGCATCGACCTGGTATTGCAGTACCTCCAGGAACGGTGCATCCCCTCGGGGGGTACAACGTTGTTTCCTAAAAGTAGAGAGAGGAAGAGACGTGAGAGGGACAGAGGTGGACCTGCGGGGTGGTTTTGGCTTGCACGCCCGGTGCCCGTGACACGCTGACGCGCCGGCTTGGCTTAAGCGCTCCTTGAAGTACCATGAGGACGGTAGGCTTTTGCGGCAGGCACACTTCCGTTTCCACTGTGACTACTGCGCTTTGGGAAGGCCACGAGTGACCTACTCCTTTGGAGGTCCTTCGATCTCAGCTTGACAGTCGAGTGGGTGTCGTGTGGTGGTGGTGGTGGTGGTGGTGGTGGTGGTGGTGGTGGTGGTGACCTTTTAAAGGAATGGGATCCACCCGGAATTGAACTTCTCCTCTCTCTCTCTCTCTCTCTCTTTCTGTCTCTCTCTCCCCCCCCACTTTCCCCCGCTCTCTCTTTTCGTTTCCCCCACCCCCTCCCAAGTTATGGGGTACATGTGCAGGACGTGCAGGTTTGGAACATAGGTACACGTGTGCCACGGTGCTTTGCTGCAGCTATCCACCAGTCATCTAGGTTTGAAGCCCCGCATGCGTTGGCCATTTGTCCTAATGCTCTCTCTCTCCCCTTGCCCCCCACGCGCCGTCAGGGCCCGCTGTGTGATGTTCCCCTCCCTGTGTCCATGTGTTCTCACTCACTGTTGAACTCCCACTTAGGAGTGAGAACATGCGGTGTTTGGTTTTCGCTTCCTGTGTCAGTTTGCTGAGAATGAGGCCTTCCAGCATGTTCCTGCAGAGGGCATGAACTCATCCTTTTTGATGGCTGCGTAGTAATTCCATGGTGTATACGTGCCACATTTTCTTTATCCAGCCTATCATTGATGGGCATTCGAGTTGGTTCCAAGTCTTTGCTATTGTAAATAGTGCTGCAGTAAACATACGTGTCCGTGTGTCTTCCTAGTAGGAACTTCTTCCTCTTCAGCCCGCTGAGTAGCTGGCACTTTAAGGCAGGTGCCAACGCACCGGCAACAAGCTTCCTTTTTTGCCCAGGAAAAAACTGAGGTGCAGGTAGTATAAGCCATTTGTCACGGAAGGCACAGGAGCAGAAACTCGAGTCCAAGCATCGTGGCTCCACCCTTCATGCTTGATGCATCTTTAGGCTCCGTTCTAGGTACGTGTATCCTTTACGGGATCAGCCACCGGCAGTTGCCTTGCAACCATGATGACAAATCTCTGCCGGCTCTTTTGGGTCTCGTGCCTGTATCTATACGTTGCATCCCAGCAAAAAGATCGGAATGTCCCTTTCGCTGACCCAGTCTCTCACCCTTTCCAAACCCCAGAGATCCTGTCTGTCCTCCGAAGAACTCCCCCTGCTTCTTTCTCTAAAGGCTGCCTTCAGGCCGGGCACAGTGGGAGGATCGCTGGAGCCCAGAAGGCCGCAGTGAGGTGACATCACGCCATTGCACTGCAGCCCCGGCGACAGAGCCAGAGCCCCGTCTCGAAACAAACAAACAAACAAACAAAAAACAGACAAACAAACAAAGACAAAGAAAGAAAGAGCCCAGGCAACCTAGCGAAAACCCGTTTGCGCTGGCGCGTATCTGTACCCCAGCTATTCCAGAGGCTGAGGCGGGAGGATGGGTGGACGCTGGGAGGCGGATGCTGCAGTGAGCAGTGATTGCACCACTGCACTCCAGCCTGGGTGACAGAGCCGGAGCCCGTCCCAAATAAATAAAGAAACATAAGAATAAAGGAACCAGTTTGTAGAAAGCGGGAGAGGGTCCCATTGAACTTCAAGCCTTCAAGCAACAGCTGTGGCCGCCACAGCTGTTGCTTGAAGGTTGGACCAGCAGGCTGGAGGAGTCGCCATCTTGGCAGGGATCATTGACCCTGATCTATCGTCGGGAGGAGGAAGAGCTGATCTTATGCAGGGAGGGCAGGTGGACTATGTGTGGCCTCTGGTGATCTGTTTGGGTGCCAGGTGTTACTCCCAGGGCCACCTGTAACTGTGACTGTGCAGCAACCGTGACTTGAGAAGGGCCTGGCCACGGGGGGCTTAGGCCCCTCGGGGATGAGAGTTTGGTTCCCGGTACCCAGGGAAACCACCGGCATCGGCAGAGGTGATAGCTGAGGAGGAGCGGGGATTTGGAGGAGAGACACAGGATGAGTACCGGGGGCAGCCCCGTGATCAGCAACTGCTGCAAGAGGGGCTGTTGGTTCGACTCACTCGTCTTCGGCGGCTCTATGCGGTACTGAAGGGCAGAAGACAGAAGGTACGAAAACCACAAAAATTAGCCGGGCGTGGTGCTGCGCGTCAATAATCCCAGCTACTCGGGAGGCTGAGACAGGAGAATCGCTTGAACCCGGGAGGCGGAAGTTTCAGCGAGCCGAGATCACGCCACTGCAGTCCAACCTGAGGGTCCGAGCGAGACCCTTATCTCAGAAAATAAAGACAGAATGAAAGAGGCCGGCGCGGTGGCTCACGCCTGTAATCCCGGCGCTTTGGGAGGCCGAGGCGGGCGGATCGCCTGAGGTGAGGAGCTCGAGACCAGCCTGGCCGACATGGCGAAACCCCCCTAAAAATACAAAAATTAGCCGGGCGTGGTGGCCTACGCCTGTAATCCCAGCTACCCGAGAAGCTGAGGCAGGAGAATCGCTGGAACCCGGGAGGTAGAGGCTGCCGTGAGCCGAGATCGCGCCTCTGCACTCCAGCCTGGGTGACAGAGCAAGAGTTTGTCTCAAAAAAAAAAAAAAAAAAAAAGCCTGGGTGAGCGGTGGCTCAAGCCTGTAATCGCAACACTTTGGGAGGCGGCAGCTGGGCAGATCACCAGAGGTCGGGTGTTGGAGACCAGCCCGACCAACATGGAGAAACCCCGTCTGTACGAAGAACACAAACTTAGCCGGGCGTGGTGGCACACACCTGTAGTCCCAGCTGCTCGGGAGGCTGAGGCAGGAGAATCGCTTGAACCCGGGAGGCGGAGGTTGCAGAGAGCCTAGATCGCGCCATTGGACTCCAGGCTGGGAAACGAGAGCGGAAACTCCGTCTCAAAAAAAAAAAAAAATTTGTGAGAATTTTACTGACACTGCCGTCAAAACCTCATGTGTATTTCACACTTACAGCACAGCTCCATTAGAACTGACGACATTTCCAGGGCTCCCTAGATACCCGTGGCTAGCGGCTGCCACACTACACCGTGCTGGGCGGTAGAATGGGGATGAGAAGACACGACGGCGGAGATCGGGATGGCGTGAAGGGAGGGAAACACTCGCCCGCAGGAAGAAAATAAAATAGCAAGGGGGCACCGAAAGACTCAGTAGTCCACATGAATGTCTTGATTATCTTGTAGCTGAGATAATGTGGGCTCCAGCTCTACGGGGTCTGTGGGTTTTCTCTTCGTGTGTGCGGAGACGGAGACGAGAGACCGTAGAGATAAAGAGAGAAGACAAAGAGATAGGAAGAAAGACAGCTGGGCCCGGGGGACCACTGCCACCAAAGCGCGGAGACAGGTAGTGGCCCGGGATGCCTGGAGGCGCTGCTGTTCATTGTATTCAAGGCAAGGGGGCAGGGTAAGGAGTGTCAGTCATCTCAGATGATGGATAGGTCACGCGAGTCACGTGTCCACTGGACAGGGGGCCTTTCCCTTTGTGGTAGCCGAGGTGGAGAGGGAGGACAGCAGACGTCAGCGTTTCTTCCACGCACTTATCAGAAAGATCAAAGACTCTGGTACTTTCACTAATTCTGCTACTGCTCTCTTCTAAGAACTTAAAAGGGGGAGCCAGGTGTACAGGCGGAACATGAAAGCGACCAAGGAGGGTGACCCCTGAAGCCCACAGCATCACAGGGAGACGTTGAGGCCTCCGGATGACTGCGGGAAGGCCTGTCCAATGTCAGGCCTCCCTCGAGAGGTGGTGGAGCAGAGTGTTCTCTATCTCCCCTGGAGAGAGGGAGATTCCCCTTCCCGGTCTGCTAAGTAACGGGTGCCTTCCCAGGCACTGGCGCCACCGCTAGACCAAGGTCTCCTAAGTAACCAGGGCCTTCGCAGGCAACTGGCATTACCGCTAGGCCAAGGAGCCCTCAAGCGGCCCTTCTCTGGGCGTGAATGAGGGCTCACACTCTTGTCTTCTGGTCACCTCTCACTGTGGCCCTTCAGCTCCTAACTCTGTGTGGCCCGGTTTTCCCTAGGTAAGCATAATAGAACGGAGATTATTATGGTAATAGAACAAAGAGTAATGCTACAAACTAATGACTAAGAATAGTCAGATGTAATCATATCCGTATCCTATCTCTAGTAGAACTTTTCTTATTCTAATTATTTTTCTTTATTATACTGGAACAGCTTGTGCCTTCGGGCTCTTGCCTCGGCACCCGGGTGGCTTGCCGCCCACAAGGTAAGATATATTGCGTTGAACTATAAGTTATGTTGATTGCTGAATGGTTTAGGGCGGGGGTGGGGTGGGGCACCCCCTGAAATTCTGCCCTGGAGGAGTGGCCTCACCCTAACCCTGGCCGTGGCTAATATTAAGGCCCACCACTCAGGGCGGTGGAGTGAAATGAATTTTCGAGGCAATGCGCGGAAAGCCCTCGGCCCTCCGCTGAAGCTGCCTTAGGAAGGAGGAAGGGAGAGGGAAATGCTGACCCCGCAGGCGGCAGTCTGTGCCTCGGAGAGAAACTTTGTCCCAACCTTGCTGGGGGCCTTGACGCCCATCTTGCCCCAAGAGCACCCCGGCAGTCACCCCTGCCCTCTGGGGTCCTGCCACCCCGAGCCCGACCTTCCCCCTTTTCCCCCCGCGCCGGGCCGATAGCCTCCTAACTGCGTCTTCTCTGTTGCGGTCTGTCGTGCTCATCACGTTTGCGTCGTTTCCTCGCTCCGCAAACGTCGCCTGAGCGCCTTCCACACGCCAGGCGCCAGACTCGCGGCGGGGAAACAGGGAGAAGCACTGAGGAGGGGTCCCAGCCCTCAGTGATGGGATTTCAGAGCGGGAGATAAAGGATTGCCCAGAAGGGTGGTGAGTGGAATAGCTGATATAAACAACGGGGGTGCGATGAAATACACAGGAGGGCTGCTAGTCACATAGGGGGCGGGTGCCGAGGGCCCTAGACTAAGGGAGGCTTCCTGGACGGGTGACACCCAGGCGGAGTCCTGACGACCTGCGTCAGAAGTAGCCAGGCCAGGAGGAGGTGAAAGGAATCCACGTCCCGAGCAGAGAGGCAGCTTGCCCTACACAGCACAGGACACGGTCCGTGCACAGGAGCCCCAGGAGACGCAGGCACGGGGGCTGGGGAGAATCCTTGCTGGGCCCTCGCCGTCCACGCGCCGCCTCCCTCTGCCGGGTGTCTGGTGCCAGCCTCCTGCCTGGCAGAGGAACTCCAGCCCCTGCTCCCGGAAGCCCCTCCAGGCCTTCGGCTTCCCTGACTCGGCATAGGGCCCCTCGTCCCCTCGGGTACGGGGCCGGTCTCCCCGCCCGCTCGCGGCGAAGCAGAGGCCCAGCGCAGCCCGCGCTCCTGCCCTGGGGCCTCCTCTTTCTCCAGGAAAACGTGGACCGCTCTCCGCCGACAGGTCTCTTCCACAGACCCCTCTCGCCTTCGCCCCCAGTCTCTTCCGGTTGTGTCTTTTGGCTGGCTGGATAGAAACGAGGAAGTCGCCCCCAGCGGAGCCGCGGCTCCGCCAGGCAGAGGCGGCCCCGGGGGCGGAGTCAAGCGCGGAGGCCACGTCCTCCGTGAAGGGGCGGGGCTTGCAAATTCGGAATGAAAGCCCGGGAACGCCGGAACAAGCACGGGTGTAAGACTTCCCTTTTCAAAGGCGGAGAATAAGAAATCTGCCCGAGTGTGTGAGGGCGTCAATGGTGCCGTGGACGAGACAGAGGGAATGGGGCGAGGAGCGAGGCTGGGGCTCTCACCGCGACTTGAATGTGGATGAGAGTGGGACGGCGACGGCGGGCGCGGAGGCGCCCGCATCGCTTCTCGGCCTTTTGGCTAAGATCAAGTGTAGTATCTGTTCTTATCAGCGTAATAGCTGATACGTCCTCTACCCGAGGACAATATATTAAGTGGATTTTTGGAGCAGGGAGATGGAATAGGAGCTTGCTCCGTCCACTCCACGCATCGACCTGGTATTGCAGTACCTCCAGGAACGGTGCATCCCCTCGGGGGGTACAACGTTGTTTCCTAAAAGTAGAGAGAGGAAGAGACGTGAGAGGGACAGAGGTGGACCTGCGGGGTGGTTTTGGCTTGCACGCCCGGTGCCCGTGACACGCTGACGCGCCGGCTTGGCTTAAGCGCTCCTTGAAGTACCATGAGGACGGTAGGCTTTTGCGGCAGGCACACTTCCGTTTCCACTGTGACTACTGCGCTTTGGGAAGGCCACGAGTGACCTACTCCTTTGGAGGTCCTTCGATCTCAGCTTGACAGTCGAGTGGGTGTCGGTGGTGGTGGTGGTGGTGGTGGTGGTGGTGGTGACCTTTTAAAGGAATGGGATCCACCCGGAATTGAACTTCTCCTCTCTCTCTCTCTCTCTCTCTCTCTCTTTCTGTCTCTCTCTCCCCCCCCACTTTCCCCCGCTCTCTCTTTTCGTTTCCCCCACCCCCTCCCAAGTTATGGGGTACATGTGCAGGACGTGCAGGTTTGGAACATAGGTACACGTGTGCCACGGTGCTTTGCTGCAGCTATCCACCAGTCATCTAGGTTTGAAGCCCCGCATGCGTTGGCCATTTGTCCTAATGCTCTCTCTCTCCCCTTGCCCCCCACGCGCCGTCAGGGCCCGCTGTGTGATGTTCCCCTCCCTGTGTCCATGTGTTCTCACTCACTGTTGAACTCCCACTTAGGAGTGAGAACATGCGGTGTTTGGTTTTCGCTTCCTGTGTCAGTTTGCTGAGAATGAGGCCTTCCAGCATGTTCCTGCAGAGGGCATGAACTCATCCTTTTTGATGGCTGCGTAGTAATTCCATGGTGTATACGTGCCACATTTTCTTTATCCAGCCTATCATTGATGGGCATTCGAGTTGGTTCCAAGTCTTTGCTATTGTAAATAGTGCTGCAGTAAACATACGTGTCCGTGTGTCTTCCTAGTAGGAACTTCTTCCTCTTCAGCCCGCTGAGTAGCTGGCACTTTAAGGCAGGTGCCAACGCACCGGCAACAAGCTTCCTTTTTTGCCCAGGAAAAAACTGAGGTGCAGGTAGTATAAGCCATTTGTCACGGAAGGCACAGGAGCAGAAACTCGAGTCCAAGCATCGTGGCTCCACCCTTCATGCTTGATGCATCTTTAGGCTCCGTTCTAGGTACGTGTATCCTTTACGGGATCAGCCACCGGCAGTTGCCTTGCAACCATGATGACAAATCTCTGCCGGCTCTTTTGGGTCTCGTGCCTGTATCTATACGTTGCATCCCAGCAAAAAGATCGGAATGTCCCTTTCGCTGACCCAGTCTCTCACCCTTTCCAAACCCCAGAGATCCTGTCTGTCCTCCGAAGAACTCCCCCTGCTTCTTTCTCTAAAGGCTGCCTTCAGGCCGGGCACAGTGGGAGGATCGCTGGAGCCCAGAAGGCCGCAGTGAGGTGACATCACGCCATTGCACTGCAGCCCCGGCGACAGAGCCAGAGCCCCGTCTCGAAACAAACAAACAAACAAAAAACAGACAAACAAACAAAGACAAAGAAAGAAAGAGCCCAGGCAACCTAGCGAAAACCCGTTTGCGCTGGCGCGTATCTGTACCCCAGCTATTCCAGAGGCTGAGGCGGGAGGATGGGTGGACGCTGGGAGGCGGATGCTGCAGTGAGCAGTGATTGCACCACTGCACTCCAGCCTGGGTGACAGAGCCGGAGCCCGTCCCAAATAAATAAAGAAACATAAGAATAAAGGAACCAGTTTGTAGAAAGCGGGAGAGGGTCCCATTGAACTTCAAGCCTTCAAGCAACAGCTGTGGCCGCCACAGCTGTTGCTTGAAGGTTGGACCAGCAGGCTGGAGGAGTCGCCATCTTGGCAGGGATCATTGACCCTGATCTATCGTCGGGAGGAGGAAGAGCTGATCTTATGCAGGGAGGGCAGGTGGACTATGTGTGGCCTCTGGTGATCTGTTTGGGTGCCAGGTGTTACTCCCAGGGCCACCTGTAACTGTGACTGTGCAGCAACCGTGACTTGAGAAGGGCCTGGCCACGGGGGGCTTAGGCCCCTCGGGGATGAGAGTTTGGTTCCCGGTACCCAGGGAAACCACCGGCATCGGCAGAGGTGATAGCTGAGGAGGAGCGGGGATTTGGAGGAGAGACACAGGATGAGTACCGGGGGCAGCCCCGTGATCAGCAACTGCTGCAAGAGGGGCTGTTGGTTCGACTCACTCGTCTTCGGCGGCTCTATGCGGTACTGAAGGGCAGAAGACAGAAGGTACGAAAACCACAAAAATTAGCCGGGCGTGGTGCTGCGCGTCAATAATCCCAGCTACTCGGGAGGCTGAGACAGGAGAATCGCTTGAACCCGGGAGGCGGAAGTTTCAGCGAGCCGAGATCACGCCACTGCAGTCCAACCTGAGGGTCCGAGCGAGACCCTTATCTCAGAAAATAAAGACAGAATGAAAGAGGCCGGCGCGGTGGCTCACGCCTGTAATCCCGGCGCTTTGGGAGGCCGAGGCGGGCGGATCGCCTGAGGTGAGGAGCTCGAGACCAGCCTGGCCGACATGGCGAAACCCCCCTAAAAATACAAAAGTTAGCCGGGCGTGGTGGCCTACGCCTGTAATCCCAGCTACCCGAGAAGCTGAGGCAGGAGAATCGCTGGAACCCGGGAGGTAGAGGCTGCCGTGAGCCGAGATCGCGCCTCTGCACTCCAGCCTGGGTGACAGAGCAAGAGTTTGTCTCAAAAAAAAAAAAAAAAAAAAAGCCTGGGTGAGCGGTGGCTCAAGCCTGTAATCGCAACACTTTGGGAGGCGGCAGCTGGGCAGATCACCAGAGGTCGGGTGTTGGAGACCAGCCCGACCAACATGGAGAAACCCCGTCTGTACGAAGAACACAAACTTAGCCGGGCGTGGTGGCACACACCTGTAGTCCCAGCTGCTCGGGAGGCTGAGGCAGGAGAATCGCTTGAACCCGGGAGGCGGAGGTTGCAGAGAGCCTAGATCGCGCCATTGGACTCCAGGCTGGGAAACGAGAGCGGAAACTCCGTCTCAAAAAAAAAAAAAAAAAAAAAAAAAAAAAATTTGTGAGAATTTTACTGACACTGCCGTCAAAACCTCATGTGTATTTCACACTTACAGCACAGCTCCATTAGAACTGACGACATTTCCAGGGCTCCCTAGATACCCGTGGCTAGCGGCTGCCACACTACACCGTGCTGGGCGGTAGAATGGGGATGAGAAGACACGACGGCGGAGATCGGGATGGCGTGAAGGGAGGGAAACACTCGCCCGCAGGAAGAAAATAAAATAGCAAGGGGGCACCGAAAGACTCAGTAGTCCACATGAATGTCTTGATTATCTTGTAGCTGAGATAATGTGGGCTCCAGCTCTACGGGGTCTGTGGGTTTTCTCTTCGTGTGTGCGGAGACGGAGACGAGAGACCGTAGAGATAAAGAGAGAAGACAAAGAGATAGGAAGAAAGACAGCTGGGCCCGGGGGACCACTGCCACCAAAGCGCGGAGACAGGTAGTGGCCCGGGATGCCTGGAGGCGCTGCTGTTCATTGTATTCAAGGCAAGGGGGCAGGGTAAGGAGTGTCAGTCATCTCAGATGATGGATAGGTCACGCGAGTCACGTGTCCACTGGACAGGGGGCCTTTCCCTTTGTGGTAGCCGAGGTGGAGAGGGAGGACAGCAGACGTCAGCGTTTCTTCCACGCACTTATCAGAAAGATCAAAGACTCTGGTACTTTCACTAATTCTGCTACTGCTCTCTTCTAAGAACTTAAAAGGGGGAGCCAGGTGTACAGGCGGAACATGAAAGCGACCAAGGAGGGTGACCCCTGAAGCCCACAGCATCACAGGGAGACGTTGAGGCCTCCGGATGACTGCGGGAAGGCCTGTCCAATGTCAGGCCTCCCTCGAGAGGTGGTGGAGCAGAGTGTTCTCTATCTCCCCTGGAGAGAGGGAGATTCCCCTTCCCGGTCTGCTAAGTAACGGGTGCCTTCCCAGGCACTGGCGCCACCGCTAGACCAAGGTCTCCTAAGTAACCAGGGCCTTCGCAGGCAACTGGCATTACCGCTAGGCCAAGGAGCCCTCAAGCGGCCCTTCTCTGGGCGTGAATGAGGGCTCACACTCTTGTCTTCTGGTCACCTCTCACTGTGGCCCTTCAGCTCCTAACTCTGTGTGGCCCGGTTTTCCCTAGGTAAGCATAATAGAACGGAGATTATTATGGTAATAGAACAAAGAGTAATGCTACAAACTAATGACTAAGAATAGTCAGATGTAATCATATCCGTATCCTATCTCTAGTAGAACTTTTCTTATTCTAATTATTTTTCTTTATTATACTGGAACAGCTTGTGCCTTCGGGCTCTTGCCTCGGCACCCGGGTGGCTTGCCGCCCACAAGGTAAGATATATTGCGTTGAACTATAAGTTATGTTGATTGCTGAATGGTTTAGGGCGGGGGTGGGGTGGGGCACCCCCTGAAATTCTGCCCTGGAGGAGTGGCCTCACCCTAACCCTGGCCGTGGCTAATATTAAGGCCCACCACTCAGGGCGGTGGAGTGAAATGAATTTTCGAGGCAATGCGCGGAAAGCCCTCGGCCCTCCGCTGAAGCTGCCTTAGGAAGGAGGAAGGGAGAGGGAAATGCTGACCCCGCAGGCGGCAGTCTGTGCCTCGGAGAGAAACTTTGTCCCAACCTTGCTGGGGGCCTTGACGCCCATCTTGCCCCAAGAGCACCCCGGCAGTCACCCCTGCCCTCTGGGGTCCTGCCACCCCGAGCCCGACCTTCCCCCTTTTCCCCCCGCGCCGGGCCGATAGCCTCCTAACTGCGTCTTCTCTGTTGCGGTCTGTCGTGCTCATCACGTTTGCGTCGTTTCCTCGCTCCGCAAACGTCGCCTGAGCGCCTTCCACACGCCAGGCGCCAGACTCGCGGCGGGGAAACAGGGAGAAGCACTGAGGAGGGGTCCCAGCCCTCAGTGATGGGATTTCAGAGCGGGAGATAAAGGATTGCCCAGAAGGGTGGTGAGTGGAATAGCTGATATAAACAACGGGGGTGCGATGAAATACACAGGAGGGCTGCTAGTCACATAGGGGGCGGGTGCCGAGGGCCCTAGACTAAGGGAGGCTTCCTGGACGGGTGACACCCAGGCGGAGTCCTGACGACCTGCGTCAGAAGTAGCCAGGCCAGGAGGAGGTGAAAGGAATCCACGTCCCGAGCAGAGAGGCAGCTTGCCCTACACAGCACAGGACACGGTCCGTGCACAGGAGCCCCAGGAGACGCAGGCACGGGGGCTGGGGAGAATCCTTGCTGGGCCCTCGCCGTCCACGCGCCGCCTCCCTCTGCCGGGTGTCTGGTGCCAGCCTCCTGCCTGGCAGAGGAACTCCAGCCCCTGCTCCCGGAAGCCCCTCCAGGCCTTCGGCTTCCCTGACTCGGCATAGGGCCCCTCGTCCCCTCGGGTACGGGGCCGGTCTCCCCGCCCGCTCGCGGCGAAGCAGAGGCCCAGCGCAGCCCGCGCTCCTGCCCTGGGGCCTCCTCTTTCTCCAGGAAAACGTGGACCGCTCTCCGCCGACAGGTCTCTTCCACAGACCCCTCTCGCCTTCGCCCCCAGTCTCTTCCGGTTGTGTCTTTTGGCTGGCTGGATAGAAACGAGGAAGTCGCCCCCAGCGGAGCCGCGGCTCCGCCAGGCAGAGGCGGCCCCGGGGGCGGAGTCAAGCGCGGAGGCCACGTCCTCCGTGAAGGGGCGGGGCTTGCAAATTCGGAATGAAAGCCCGGGAACGCCGGAACAAGCACGGGTGTAAGACTTCCCTTTTCAAAGGCGGAGAATAAGAAATCTGCCCGAGTGTGTGAGGGCGTCAATGGTGCCGTGGACGAGACAGAGGGAATGGGGCGAGGAGCGAGGCTGGGGCTCTCACCGCGACTTGAATGTGGATGAGAGTGGGACGGCGACGGCGGGCGCGGAGGCGCCCGCATCGCTTCTCGGCCTTTTGGCTAAGATCAAGTGTAGTATCTGTTCTTATCAGCGTAATAGCTGATACGTCCTCTACCCGAGGACAATATATTAAGTGGATTTTTGGAGCAGGGAGATGGAATAGGAGCTTGCTCCGTCCACTCCACGCATCGACCTGGTATTGCAGTACCTCCAGGAACGGTGCATCCCCTCGGGGGGTACAACGTTGTTTCCTAAAAGTAGAGAGAGGAAGAGACGTGAGAGGGACAGAGGTGGACCTGCGGGGTGGTTTTGGCTTGCACGCCCGGTGCCCGTGACACGCTGACGCGCCGGCTTGGCTTAAGCGCTCCTTGAAGTACCATGAGGACGGTAGGCTTTTGCGGCAGGCACACTTCCGTTTCCACTGTGACTACTGCGCTTTGGGAAGGCCACGAGTGACCTACTCCTTTGGAGGTCCTTCGATCTCAGCTTGACAGTCGAGTGGGTGTCGTGTGGTGGTGGTGGTGGTGGTGGTGGTGGTGGTGGTGGTGGTGGTGACCTTTTAAAGGAATGGGATCCACCCGGAATTGAACTTCTCCTCTCTGTCTCTCTCTCTCTCTCTCTCTCTTTCTGTCTCTCTCTCCCCCCCCACTTTCCCCCGCTCTCTCTTTTCGTTTCCCCCACCCCCTCCCAAGTTATGGGGTACATGTGCAGGACGTGCAGGTTTGGAACATAGGTACACGTGTGCCACGGTGCTTTGCTGCAGCTATCCACCAGTCATCTAGGTTTGAAGCCCCGCATGCGTTGGCCATTTGTCCTAATGCTCTCTCTCTCCCCTTGCCCCCCACGCGCCGTCAGGGCCCGCTGTGTGATGTTCCCCTCCCTGTGTCCATGTGTTCTCACTCACTGTTGAACTCCCACTTAGGAGTGAGAACATGCGGTGTTTGGTTTTCGCTTCCTGTGTCAGTTTGCTGAGAATGAGGCCTTCCAGCATGTTCCTGCAGAGGGCATGAACTCATCCTTTTTGATGGCTGCGTAGTAATTCCATGGTGTATACGTGCCACATTTTCTTTATCCAGCCTATCATTGATGGGCATTCGAGTTGGTTCCAAGTCTTTGCTATTGTAAATAGTGCTGCAGTAAACATACGTGTCCGTGTGTCTTCCTAGTAGGAACTTCTTCCTCTTCAGCCCGCTGAGTAGCTGGCACTTTAAGGCAGGTGCCAACGCACCGGCAACAAGCTTCCTTTTTTGCCCAGGAAAAAACTGAGGTGCAGGTAGTATAAGCCATTTGTCACGGAAGGCACAGGAGCAGAAACTCGAGTCCAAGCATCGTGGCTCCACCCTTCATGCTTGATGCATCTTTAGGCTCCGTTCTAGGTACGTGTATCCTTTACGGGATCAGCCACCGGCAGTTGCCTTGCAACCATGATGACAAATCTCTGCCGGCTCTTTTGGGTCTCGTGCCTGTATCTATACGTTGCATCCCAGCAAAAAGATCGGAATGTCCCTTTCGCTGACCCAGTCTCTCACCCTTTCCAAACCCCAGAGATCCTGTCTGTCCTCCGAAGAACTCCCCCTGCTTCTTTCTCTAAAGGCTGCCTTCAGGCCGGGCACAGTGGGAGGATCGCTGGAGCCCAGAAGGCCGCAGTGAGGTGACATCACGCCATTGCACTGCAGCCCCGGCGACAGAGCCAGAGCCCCGTCTCGAAACAAACAAACAAACAAAAAACAGACAAACAAACAAAGACAAAGAAAGAAAGAGCCCAGGCAACCTAGCGAAAACCCGTTTGCGCTGGCACGTATCTGTACCCCAGCTATTCCAGAGGCTGAGGCGGGAGGATGGGTGGACGCTGGGAGGCGGATGCTGCAGTGAGCAGTGATTGCACCACTGCACTCCAGCCTGGGTGACAGAGCCGGAGCCCGTCCCAAATAAATAAAGAAACATAAGAATAAAGGAACCAGTTTGTAGAAAGTGGGAGAGGGTCCCATTGAACTTCAAGCCTTCAAGCAACAGCTGTGGCCGCCACAGCTGTTGCTTGAAGGTTGGACCAGCAGGCTGGAGGAGTCGCCATCTTGGCAGGGATCATTGACCCTGATCTATCGTCGGGAGGAGGAAGAGCTGATCTTATGCAGGGAGGGCAGGTGGACTATGTGTGGCCTCTGGTGATCTGTTTGGGTGCCAGGTGTTACTCCCAGGGCCACCTGTAACTGTGACTGTGCAGCAACCGTGACTTGAGAAGGGCCTGGCCACGGGGGGCTTAGGCCCCTCGGGGATGAGAGTTTGGTTCCCGGTACCCAGGGAAACCACCGGCATCGGCAGAGGTGATAGCTGAGGAGGAGCGGGGATTTGGAGGAGAGACACAGGATGAGTACCGGGGGCAGCCCCGTGATCAGCAACTGCTGCAAGAGGGGCTGTTGGTTCGACTCACTCGTCTTCGGCGGCTCTATGCGGTACTGAAGGGCAGAAGACAGAAGGTACGAAAACCACAAAAATTAGCCGGGCGTGGTGCTGCGCGTCAATAATCCCAGCTACTCGGGAGGCTGAGACAGGAGAATCGCTTGAACCCGGGAGGCGGAAGTTTCAGCGAGCCGAGATCACGCCACTGCAGTCCAACCTGAGGGTCCGAGCGAGACCCTTATCTCAGAAAATAAAGACAGAATGAAAGAGGCCGGCGCGGTGGCTCACGCCTGTAATCCCGGCGCTTTGGGAGGCCGAGGCGGGCGGATCGCCTGAGGTGAGGAGCTCGAGACCAGCCTGGCCGACATGGCGAAACCCCCCTAAAAATACAAAAATTAGCCGGGCGTGGTGGCCTACGCCTGTAATCCCAGCTACCCGAGAAGCTGAGGCAGGAGAATCGCTGGAACCCGGGAGGTAGAGGCTGCCGTGAGCCGAGATCGCGCCTCTGCACTCCAGCCTGGGTGACAGAGCAAGAGTTTGTCTCAAAAAAAAAAAAAAAAAAAAAGCCTGGGTGAGCGGTGGCTCAAGCCTGTAATCGCAACACTTTGGGAGGCGGCAGCTGGGCAGATCACCAGAGGTCGGGTGTTGGAGACCAGCCCGACCAACATGGAGAAACCCCGTCTGTACGAAGAACACAAACTTAGCCGGGCGTGGTGGCACACACCTGTAGTCCCAGCTGCTCGGGAGGCTGAGGCAGGAGAATCGCTTGAACCCGGGAGGCGGAGGTTGCAGAGAGCCTAGATCGCGCCATTGGACTCCAGGCTGGGAAACGAGAGCGGAAACTCCGTCTCAAAAAAAAAAAAAAATTTGTGAGAATTTTACTGACACTGCCGTCAAAACCTCATGTGTATTTCACACTTACAGCACAGCTCCATTAGAACTGACGACATTTCCAGGGCTCCCTAGATACCCGTGGCTAGCGGCTGCCACACTACACCGTGCTGGGCGGTAGAATGGGGATGAGAAGACACGACGGCGGAGATCGGGATGGCGTGAAGGGAGGGAAACACTCGCCCGCAGGAAGAAAATAAAATAGCAAGGGGGCACCGAAAGACTCAGTAGTCCACATGAATGTCTTGATTATCTTGTAGCTGAGATAATGTGGGCTCCAGCTCTACGGGGTCTGTGGGTTTTCTCTTCGTGTGTGCGGAGACGGAGACGAGAGACCGTAGAGATAAAGAGAGAAGACAAAGAGATAGGAAGAAAGACAGCTGGGCCCGGGGGACCACTGCCACCAAAGCGCGGAGACAGGTAGTGGCCCGGGATGCCTGGAGGCGCTGCTGTTCATTGTATTCAAGGCAAGGGGGCAGGGTAAGGAGTGTCAGTCATCTCAGATGATGGATAGGTCACGCGAGTCACGTGTCCACTGGACAGGGGGCCTTTCCCTTTGTGGTAGCCGAGGTGGAGAGGGAGGACAGCAGACGTCAGCGTTTCTTCCACGCACTTATCAGAAAGATCAAAGACTCTGGTACTTTCACTAATTCTGCTACTGCTCTCTTCTAAGAACTTAAAAGGGGGAGCCAGGTGTACAGGCGGAACATGAAAGCGACCAAGGAGGGTGACCCCTGAAGCCCACAGCATCACAGGGAGACGTTGAGGCCTCCGGATGACTGCGGGAAGGCCTGTCCAATGTCAGGCCTCCCTCGAGAGGTGGTGGAGCAGAGTGTTCTCTATCTCCCCTGGAGAGAGGGAGATTCCCCTTCCCGGTCTGCTAAGTAACGGGTGCCTTCCCAGGCACTGGCGCCACCGCTAGACCAAGGTCTCCTAAGTAACCAGGGCCTTCGCAGGCAACTGGCATTACCGCTAGGCCAAGGAGCCCTCAAGCGGCCCTTCTCTGGGCGTGAATGAGGGCTCACACTCTTGTCTTCTGGTCACCTCTCACTGTGGCCCTTCAGCTCCTAACTCTGTGTGGCCCGGTTTTCCCTAGGTAAGCATAATAGAACGGAGATTATTATGGTAATAGAACAAAGAGTAATGCTACAAACTAATGACTAAGAATAGTCAGATGTAATCATATCCGTATCCTATCTCTAGTAGAACTTTTCTTATTCTAATTATTTTTCTTTATTATACTGGAACAGCTTGTGCCTTCGGGCTCTTGCCTCGGCACCCGGGTGGCTTGCCGCCCACAAGGTAAGATATATTGCGTTGAACTATAAGTTATGTTGATTGCTGAATGGTTTAGGGCGGGGGTGGGGTGGGGCACCCCCTGAAATTCTGCCCTGGAGGAGTGGCCTCACCCTAACCCTGGCCGTGGCTAATATTAAGGCCCACCACTCAGGGCGGTGGAGTGAAATGAATTTTCGAGGCAATGCGCGGAAAGCCCTCGGCCCTCCGCTGAAGCTGCCTTAGGAAGGAGGAAGGGAGAGGGAAATGCTGACCCCGCAGGCGGCAGTCTGTGCCTCGGAGAGAAACTTTGTCCCAACCTTGCTGGGGGCCTTGACGCCCATCTTGCCCCAAGAGCACCCCGGCAGTCACCCCTGCCCTCTGGGGTCCTGCCACCCCGAGCCCGACCTTCCCCCTTTTCCCCCCGCGCCGGGCCGATAGCCTCCTAACTGCGTCTTCTCTGTTGCGGTCTGTCGTGCTCATCACGTTTGCGTCGTTTCCTCGCTCCGCAAACGTCGCCTGAGCGCCTTCCACACGCCAGGCGCCAGACTCGCGGCGGGGAAACAGGGAGAAGCACTGAGGAGGGGTCCCAGCCCTCAGTGATGGGATTTCAGAGCGGGAGATAAAGGATTGCCCAGAAGGGTGGTGAGTGGAATAGCTGATATAAACAACGGGGGTGCGATGAAATACACAGGAGGGCTGCTAGTCACATAGGGGGCGGGTGCCGAGGGCCCTAGACTAAGGGAGGCTTCCTGGACGGGTGACACCCAGGCGGAGTCCTGACGACCTGCGTCAGAAGTAGCCAGGCCAGGAGGAGGTGAAAGGAATCCACGTCCCGAGCAGAGAGGCAGCTTGCCCTACACAGCACAGGACACGGTCCGTGCACAGGAGCCCCAGGAGACGCAGGCACGGGGGCTGGGGAGAATCCTTGCTGGGCCCTCGCCGTCCACGCGCCGCCTCCCTCTGCCGGGTGTCTGGTGCCAGCCTCCTGCCTGGCAGAGGAACTCCAGCCCCTGCTCCCGGAAGCCCCTCCAGGCCTTCGGCTTCCCTGACTCGGCATAGGGCCCCTCGTCCCCTCGGGTACGGGGCCGGTCTCCCCGCCCGCTCGCGGCGAAGCAGAGGCCCAGCGCAGCCCGCGCTCCTGCCCTGGGGCCTCCTCTTTCTCCAGGAAAACGTGGACCGCTCTCCGCCGACAGGTCTCTTCCACAGACCCCTCTCGCCTTCGCCCCCAGTCTCTTCCGGTTGTGTCTTTTGGCTGGCTGGATAGAAACGAGGAAGTCGCCCCCAGCGGAGCCGCGGCTCCGCCAGGCAGAGGCGGCCCCGGGGGCGGAGTCAAGCGCGGAGGCCACGTCCTCCGTGAAGGGGCGGGGCTTGCAAATTCGGAATGAAAGCCCGGGAACGCCGGAACAAGCACGGGTGTAAGACTTCCCTTTTCAAAGGCGGAGAATAAGAAATCTGCCCGAGTGTGTGAGGGCGTCAATGGTGCCGTGGACGAGACAGAGGGAATGGGGCGAGGAGCGAGGCTGGGGCTCTCACCGCGACTTGAATGTGGATGAGAGTGGGACGGCGACGGCGGGCGCGGAGGCGCCCGCATCGCTTCTCGGCCTTTTGGCTAAGATCAAGTGTAGTATCTGTTCTTATCAGCGTAATAGCTGATACGTCCTCTACCCGAGGACAATATATTAAGTGGATTTTTGGAGCAGGGAGATGGAATAGGAGCTTGCTCCGTCCACTCCACGCATCGACCTGGTATTGCAGTACCTCCAGGAACGGTGCATCCCCTCGGGGGGTACAACGTTGTTTCCTAAAAGTAGAGAGAGGAAGAGACGTGAGAGGGACAGAGGTGGACCTGCGGGGTGGTTTTGGCTTGCACGCCCGGTGCCCGTGACACGCTGACGCGCCGGCTTGGCTTAAGCGCTCCTTGAAGTACCATGAGGACGGTAGGCTTTTGCGGCAGGCACACTTCCGTTTCCACTGTGACTACTGCGCTTTGGGAAGGCCACGAGTGACCTACTCCTTTGGAGGTCCTTCGATCTCAGCTTGACAGTCGAGTGGGTGTCGGTGGTGGTGGTGGTGGTGGTGGTGGTGGTGGTGGTGGTGGTGGTGACCTTTTAAAGGAATGGGATCCACCCGGAATTGAACTTCTCCTCTCTCTCTCTCTCTCTCTCTCTCTCTTTCTGTCTCTCTCTCCCCCCCCACTTTCCCCCGCTCTCTCTTTTCGTTTCCCCCACCCCCTCCCAAGTTATGGGGTACATGTGCAGGACGTGCAGGTTTGGAACATAGGTACACGTGTGCCACGGTGCTTTGCTGCAGCTATCCACCAGTCATCTAGGTTTGAAGCCCCGCATGCGTTGGCCATTTGTCCTAATGCTCTCTCTCTCCCCTTGCCCCCCACGCGCCGTCAGGGCCCGCTGTGTGATGTTCCCCTCCCTGTGTCCATGTGTTCTCACTCACTGTTGAACTCCCACTTAGGAGTGAGAACATGCGGTGTTTGGTTTTCGCTTCCTGTGTCAGTTTGCTGAGAATGAGGCCTTCCAGCATGTTCCTGCAGAGGGCATGAACTCATCCTTTTTGATGGCTGCGTAGTAATTCCATGGTGTATACGTGCCACATTTTCTTTATCCAGCCTATCATTGATGGGCATTCGAGTTGGTTCCAAGTCTTTGCTATTGTAAATAGTGCTGCAGTAAACATACGTGTCCGTGTGTCTTCCTAGTAGGAACTTCTTCCTCTTCAGCCCGCTGAGTAGCTGGCACTTTAAGGCAGGTGCCAACGCACCGGCAACAAGCTTCCTTTTTTGCCCAGGAAAAAACTGAGGTGCAGGTAGTATAAGCCATTTGTCACGGAAGGCACAGGAGCAGAAACTCGAGTCCAAGCATCGTGGCTCCACCCTTCATGCTTGATGCATCTTTAGGCTCCGTTCTAGGTACGTGTATCCTTTACGGGATCAGCCACCGGCAGTTGCCTTGCAACCATGATGACAAATCTCTGCCGGCTCTTTTGGGTCTCGTGCCTGTATCTATACGTTGCATCCCAGCAAAAAGATCGGAATGTCCCTTTCGCTGACCCAGTCTCTCACCCTTTCCAAACCCCAGAGATCCTGTCTGTCCTCCGAAGAACTCCCCCTGCTTCTTTCTCTAAAGGCTGCCTTCAGGCCGGGCACAGTGGGAGGATCGCTGGAGCCCAGAAGGCCGCAGTGAGGTGACATCACGCCATTGCACTGCAGCCCCGGCGACAGAGCCAGAGCCCCGTCTCGAAACAAACAAACAAACAAAAAACAGACAAACAAACAAAGACAAAGAAAGAAAGAGCCCAGGCAACCTAGCGAAAACCCGTTTGCGCTGGCGCGTATCTGTACCCCAGCTATTCCAGAGGCTGAGGCGGGAGGATGGGTGGACGCTGGGAGGCGGATGCTGCAGTGAGCAGTGATTGCACCACTGCACTCCAGCCTGGGTGACAGAGCCGGAGCCCGTCCCAAATAAATAAAGAAACATAAGAATAAAGGAACCAGTTTGTAGAAAGCGGGAGAGGGTCCCATTGAACTTCAAGCCTTCAAGCAACAGCTGTGGCCGCCACAGCTGTTGCTTGAAGGTTGGACCAGCAGGCTGGAGGAGTCGCCATCTTGGCAGGGATCATTGACCCTGATCTATCGTCGGGAGGAGGAAGAGCTGATCTTATGCAGGGAGGGCAGGTGGACTATGTGTGGCCTCTGGTGATCTGTTTGGGTGCCAGGTGTTACTCCCAGGGCCACCTGTAACTGTGACTGTGCAGCAACCGTGACTTGAGAAGGGCCTGGCCACGGGGGGCTTAGGCCCCTCGGGGATGAGAGTTTGGTTCCCGGTACCCAGGGAAACCACCGGCATCGGCAGAGGTGATAGCTGAGGAGGAGCGGGGATTTGGAGGAGAGACACAGGATGAGTACCGGGGGCAGCCCCGTGATCAGCAACTGCTGCAAGAGGGGCTGTTGGTTCGACTCACTCGTCTTCGGCGGCTCTATGCGGTACTGAAGGGCAGAAGACAGAAGGTACGAAAACCACAAAAATTAGCCGGGCGTGGTGCTGCGCGTCAATAATCCCAGCTACTCGGGAGGCTGAGACAGGAGAATCGCTTGAACCCGGGAGGCGGAAGTTTCAGCGAGCCGAGATCACGCCACTGCAGTCCAACCTGAGGGTCCGAGCGAGACCCTTATCTCAGAAAATAAAGACAGAATGAAAGAGGCCGGCGCGGTGGCTCACGCCTGTAATCCCGGCGCTTTGGGAGGCCGAGGCGGGCGGATCGCCTGAGGTGAGGAGCTCGAGACCAGCCTGGCCGACATGGCGAAACCCCCCTAAAAATACAAAAGTTAGCCGGGCGTGGTGGCCTACGCCTGTAATCCCAGCTACCCGAGAAGCTGAGGCAGGAGAATCGCTGGAACCCGGGAGGTAGAGGCTGCCGTGAGCCGAGATCGCGCCTCTGCACTCCAGCCTGGGTGACAGAGCAAGAGTTTGTCTCAAAAAAAAAAAAAAAAAAAAAAGCCTGGGTGAGCGGTGGCTCAAGCCTGTAATCGCAACACTTTGGGAGGCGGCAGCTGGGCAGATCACCAGAGGTCGGGTGTTGGAGACCAGCCCGACCAACATGGAGAAACCCCGTCTGTACGAAGAACACAAACTTAGCCGGGCGTGGTGGCACACACCTGTAGTCCCAGCTGCTCGGGAGGCTGAGGCAGGAGAATCGCTTGAACCCGGGAGGCGGAGGTTGCAGAGAGCCTAGATCGCGCCATTGGACTCCAGGCTGGGAAACGAGAGCGGAAACTCCGTCTCAAAAAAAAAAAAAAAAAAAAAAAAAAAAAAATTTGTGAGAATTTTACTGACACTGCCGTCAAAACCTCATGTGTATTTCACACTTACAGCACAGCTCCATTAGAACTGACGACATTTCCAGGGCTCCCTAGATACCCGTGGCTAGCGGCTGCCACACTACACCGTGCTGGGCGGTAGAATGGGGATGAGAAGACACGACGGCGGAGATCGGGATGGCGTGAAGGGAGGGAAACACTCGCCCGCAGGAAGAAAATAAAATAGCAAGGGGGCACCGAAAGACTCAGTAGTCCACATGAATGTCTTGATTATCTTGTAGCTGAGATAATGTGGGCTCCAGCTCTACGGGGTCTGTGGGTTTTCTCTTCGTGTGTGCGGAGACGGAGACGAGAGACCGTAGAGATAAAGAGAGAAGACAAAGAGATAGGAAGAAAGACAGCTGGGCCCGGGGGACCACTGCCACCAAAGCGCGGAGACAGGTAGTGGCCCGGGATGCCTGGAGGCGCTGCTGTTCATTGTATTCAAGGCAAGGGGGCAGGGTAAGGAGTGTCAGTCATCTCAGATGATGGATAGGTCACGCGAGTCACGTGTCCACTGGACAGGGGGCCTTTCCCTTTGTGGTAGCCGAGGTGGAGAGGGAGGACAGCAGACGTCAGCGTTTCTTCCACGCACTTATCAGAAAGATCAAAGACTCTGGTACTTTCACTAATTCTGCTACTGCTCTCTTCTAAGAACTTAAAAGGGGGAGCCAGGTGTACAGGCGGAACATGAAAGCGACCAAGGAGGGTGACCCCTGAAGCCCACAGCATCACAGGGAGACGTTGAGGCCTCCGGATGACTGCGGGAAGGCCTGTCCAATGTCAGGCCTCCCTCGAGAGGTGGTGGAGCAGAGTGTTCTCTATCTCCCCTGGAGAGAGGGAGATTCCCCTTCCCGGTCTGCTAAGTAACGGGTGCCTTCCCAGGCACTGGCGCCACCGCTAGACCAAGGTCTCCTAAGTAACCAGGGCCTTCGCAGGCAACTGGCATTACCGCTAGGCCAAGGAGCCCTCAAGCGGCCCTTCTCTGGGCGTGAATGAGGGCTCACACTCTTGTCTTCTGGTCACCTCTCACTGTGGCCCTTCAGCTCCTAACTCTGTGTGGCCCGGTTTTCCCTAGGTAAGCATAATAGAACGGAGATTATTATGGTAATAGAACAAAGAGTAATGCTACAAACTAATGACTAAGAATAGTCAGATGTAATCATATCCGTATCCTATCTCTAGTAGAACTTTTCTTATTCTAATTATTTTTCTTTATTATACTGGAACAGCTTGTGCCTTCGGGCTCTTGCCTCGGCACCCGGGTGGCTTGCCGCCCACAAGGTAAGATATATTGCGTTGAACTATAAGTTATGTTGATTGCTGAATGGTTTAGGGCGGGGGTGGGGTGGGGCACCCCCTGAAATTCTGCCCTGGAGGAGTGGCCTCACCCTAACCCTGGCCGTGGCTAATATTAAGGCCCACCACTCAGGGCGGTGGAGTGAAATGAATTTTCGAGGCAATGCGCGGAAAGCCCTCGGCCCTCCGCTGAAGCTGCCTTAGGAAGGAGGAAGGGAGAGGGAAATGCTGACCCCGCAGGCGGCAGTCTGTGCCTCGGAGAGAAACTTTGTCCCAACCTTGCTGGGGGCCTTGACGCCCATCTTGCCCCAAGAGCACCCCGGCAGTCACCCCTGCCCTCTGGGGTCCTGCCACCCCGAGCCCGACCTTCCCCCTTTTCCCCCCGCGCCGGGCCGATAGCCTCCTAACTGCGTCTTCTCTGTTGCGGTCTGTCGTGCTCATCACGTTTGCGTCGTTTCCTCGCTCCGCAAACGTCGCCTGAGCGCCTTCCACACGCCAGGCGCCAGACTCGCGGCGGGGAAACAGGGAGAAGCACTGAGGAGGGGTCCCAGCCCTCAGTGATGGGATTTCAGAGCGGGAGATAAAGGATTGCCCAGAAGGGTGGTGAGTGGAATAGCTGATATAAACAACGGGGGTGCGATGAAATACACAGGAGGGCTGCTAGTCACATAGGGGGCGGGTGCCGAGGGCCCTAGACTAAGGGAGGCTTCCTGGACGGGTGACACCCAGGCGGAGTCCTGACGACCTGCGTCAGAAGTAGCCAGGCCAGGAGGAGGTGAAAGGAATCCACGTCCCGAGCAGAGAGGCAGCTTGCCCTACACAGCACAGGACACGGTCCGTGCACAGGAGCCCCAGGAGACGCAGGCACGGGGGCTGGGGAGAATCCTTGCTGGGCCCTCGCCGTCCACGCGCCGCCTCCCTCTGCCGGGTGTCTGGTGCCAGCCTCCTGCCTGGCAGAGGAACTCCAGCCCCTGCTCCCGGAAGCCCCTCCAGGCCTTCGGCTTCCCTGACTCGGCATAGGGCCCCTCGTCCCCTCGGGTACGGGGCCGGTCTCCCCGCCCGCTCGCGGCGAAGCAGAGGCCCAGCGCAGCCCGCGCTCCTGCCCTGGGGCCTCCTCTTTCTCCAGGAAAACGTGGACCGCTCTCCGCCGACAGGTCTCTTCCACAGACCCCTCTCGCCTTCGCCCCCAGTCTCTTCCGGTTGTGTCTTTTGGCTGGCTGGATAGAAACGAGGAAGTCGCCCCCAGCGGAGCCGCGGCTCCGCCAGGCAGAGGCGGCCCCGGGGGCGGAGTCAAGCGCGGAGGCCACGTCCTCCGTGAAGGGGCGGGGCTTGCAAATTCGGAATGAAAGCCCGGGAACGCCGGAACAAGCACGGGTGTAAGACTTCCCTTTTCAAAGGCGGAGAATAAGAAATCTGCCCGAGTGTGTGAGGGCGTCAATGGTGCCGTGGACGAGACAGAGGGAATGGGGCGAGGAGCGAGGCTGGGGCTCTCACCGCGACTTGAATGTGGATGAGAGTGGGACGGCGACGGCGGGCGCGGAGGCGCCCGCATCGCTTCTCGGCCTTTTGGCTAAGATCAAGTGTAGTATCTGTTCTTATCAGCGTAATAGCTGATACGTCCTCTACCCGAGGACAATATATTAAGTGGATTTTTGGAGCAGGGAGATGGAATAGGAGCTTGCTCCGTCCACTCCACGCATCGACCTGGTATTGCAGTACCTCCAGGAACGGTGCATCCCCTCGGGGGGTACAACGTTGTTTCCTAAAAGTAGAGAGAGGAAGAGACGTGAGAGGGACAGAGGTGGACCTGCGGGGTGGTTTTGGCTTGCACGCCCGGTGCCCGTGACACGCTGACGCGCCGGCTTGGCTTAAGCGCTCCTTGAAGTACCATGAGGACGGTAGGCTTTTGCGGCAGGCACACTTCCGTTTCCACTGTGACTACTGCGCTTTGGGAAGGCCACGAGTGACCTACTCCTTTGGAGGTCCTTCGATCTCAGCTTGACAGTCGAGTGGGTGTCGTGTGGTGGTGGTGGTGGTGGTGGTGGTGGTGGTGGTGGTGGTGGTGGTGGTGGTGACCTTTTAAAGGAATGGGATCCACCCGGAATTGAACTTCTCCTCTCTGTCTCTCTCTCTCTCTCTCTCTCTTTCTGTCTCTCTCTCCCCCCCCACTTTCCCCCGCTCTCTCTTTTCGTTTCCCCCACCCCCTCCCAAGTTATGGGGTACATGTGCAGGACGTGCAGGTTTGGAACATAGGTACACGTGTGCCACGGTGCTTTGCTGCAGCTATCCACCAGTCATCTAGGTTTGAAGCCCCGCATGCGTTGGCCATTTGTCCTAATGCTCTCTCTCTCCCCTTGCCCCCCACGCGCCGTCAGGGCCCGCTGTGTGATGTTCCCCTCCCTGTGTCCATGTGTTCTCACTCACTGTTGAACTCCCACTTAGGAGTGAGAACATGCGGTGTTTGGTTTTCGCTTCCTGTGTCAGTTTGCTGAGAATGAGGCCTTCCAGCATGTTCCTGCAGAGGGCATGAACTCATCCTTTTTGATGGCTGCGTAGTAATTCCATGGTGTATACGTGCCACATTTTCTTTATCCAGCCTATCATTGATGGGCATTCGAGTTGGTTCCAAGTCTTTGCTATTGTAAATAGTGCTGCAGTAAACATACGTGTCCGTGTGTCTTCCTAGTAGGAACTTCTTCCTCTTCAGCCCGCTGAGTAGCTGGCACTTTAAGGCAGGTGCCAACGCACCGGCAACAAGCTTCCTTTTTTGCCCAGGAAAAAACTGAGGTGCAGGTAGTATAAGCCATTTGTCACGGAAGGCACAGGAGCAGAAACTCGAGTCCAAGCATCGTGGCTCCACCCTTCATGCTTGATGCATCTTTAGGCTCCGTTCTAGGTACGTGTATCCTTTACGGGATCAGCCACCGGCAGTTGCCTTGCAACCATGATGACAAATCTCTGCCGGCTCTTTTGGGTCTCGTGCCTGTATCTATACGTTGCATCCCAGCAAAAAGATCGGAATGTCCCTTTCGCTGACCCAGTCTCTCACCCTTTCCAAACCCCAGAGATCCTGTCTGTCCTCCGAAGAACTCCCCCTGCTTCTTTCTCTAAAGGCTGCCTTCAGGCCGGGCACAGTGGGAGGATCGCTGGAGCCCAGAAGGCCGCAGTGAGGTGACATCACGCCATTGCACTGCAGCCCCGGCGACAGAGCCAGAGCCCCGTCTCGAAACAAACAAACAAACAAAAAACAGACAAACAAACAAAGACAAAGAAAGAAAGAGCCCAGGCAACCTAGCGAAAACCCGTTTGCGCTGGCACGTATCTGTACCCCAGCTATTCCAGAGGCTGAGGCGGGAGGATGGGTGGACGCTGGGAGGCGGATGCTGCAGTGAGCAGTGATTGCACCACTGCACTCCAGCCTGGGTGACAGAGCCGGAGCCCGTCCCAAATAAATAAAGAAACATAAGAATAAAGGAACCAGTTTGTAGAAAGTGGGAGAGGGTCCCATTGAACTTCAAGCCTTCAAGCAACAGCTGTGGCCGCCACAGCTGTTGCTTGAAGGTTGGACCAGCAGGCTGGAGGAGTCGCCATCTTGGCAGGGATCATTGACCCTGATCTATCGTCGGGAGGAGGAAGAGCTGATCTTATGCAGGGAGGGCAGGTGGACTATGTGTGGCCTCTGGTGATCTGTTTGGGTGCCAGGTGTTACTCCCAGGGCCACCTGTAACTGTGACTGTGCAGCAACCGTGACTTGAGAAGGGCCTGGCCACGGGGGGCTTAGGCCCCTCGGGGATGAGAGTTTGGTTCCCGGTACCCAGGGAAACCACCGGCATCGGCAGAGGTGATAGCTGAGGAGGAGCGGGGATTTGGAGGAGAGACACAGGATGAGTACCGGGGGCAGCCCCGTGATCAGCAACTGCTGCAAGAGGGGCTGTTGGTTCGACTCACTCGTCTTCGGCGGCTCTATGCGGTACTGAAGGGCAGAAGACAGAAGGTACGAAAACCACAAAAATTAGCCGGGCGTGGTGCTGCGCGTCAATAATCCCAGCTACTCGGGAGGCTGAGACAGGAGAATCGCTTGAACCCGGGAGGCGGAAGTTTCAGCGAGCCGAGATCACGCCACTGCAGTCCAACCTGAGGGTCCGAGCGAGACCCTTATCTCAGAAAATAAAGACAGAATGAAAGAGGCCGGCGCGGTGGCTCACGCCTGTAATCCCGGCGCTTTGGGAGGCCGAGGCGGGCGGATCGCCTGAGGTGAGGAGCTCGAGACCAGCCTGGCCGACATGGCGAAACCCCCCTAAAAATACAAAAATTAGCCGGGCGTGGTGGCCTACGCCTGTAATCCCAGCTACCCGAGAAGCTGAGGCAGGAGAATCGCTGGAACCCGGGAGGTAGAGGCTGCCGTGAGCCGAGATCGCGCCTCTGCACTCCAGCCTGGGTGACAGAGCAAGAGTTTGTCTCAAAAAAAAAAAAAAAAAAAAAGCCTGGGTGAGCGGTGGCTCAAGCCTGTAATCGCAACACTTTGGGAGGCGGCAGCTGGGCAGATCACCAGAGGTCGGGTGTTGGAGACCAGCCCGACCAACATGGAGAAACCCCGTCTGTACGAAGAACACAAACTTAGCCGGGCGTGGTGGCACACACCTGTAGTCCCAGCTGCTCGGGAGGCTGAGGCAGGAGAATCGCTTGAACCCGGGAGGCGGAGGTTGCAGAGAGCCTAGATCGCGCCATTGGACTCCAGGCTGGGAAACGAGAGCGGAAACTCCGTCTCAAAAAAAAAAAAAAATTTGTGAGAATTTTACTGACACTGCCGTCAAAACCTCATGTGTATTTCACACTTACAGCACAGCTCCATTAGAACTGACGACATTTCCAGGGCTCCCTAGATACCCGTGGCTAGCGGCTGCCACACTACACCGTGCTGGGCGGTAGAATGGGGATGAGAAGACACGACGGCGGAGATCGGGATGGCGTGAAGGGAGGGAAACACTCGCCCGCAGGAAGAAAATAAAATAGCAAGGGGGCACCGAAAGACTCAGTAGTCCACATGAATGTCTTGATTATCTTGTAGCTGAGATAATGTGGGCTCCAGCTCTACGGGGTCTGTGGGTTTTCTCTTCGTGTGTGCGGAGACGGAGACGAGAGACCGTAGAGATAAAGAGAGAAGACAAAGAGATAGGAAGAAAGACAGCTGGGCCCGGGGGACCACTGCCACCAAAGCGCGGAGACAGGTAGTGGCCCGGGATGCCTGGAGGCGCTGCTGTTCATTGTATTCAAGGCAAGGGGGCAGGGTAAGGAGTGTCAGTCATCTCAGATGATGGATAGGTCACGCGAGTCACGTGTCCACTGGACAGGGGGCCTTTCCCTTTGTGGTAGCCGAGGTGGAGAGGGAGGACAGCAGACGTCAGCGTTTCTTCCACGCACTTATCAGAAAGATCAAAGACTCTGGTACTTTCACTAATTCTGCTACTGCTCTCTTCTAAGAACTTAAAAGGGGGAGCCAGGTGTACAGGCGGAACATGAAAGCGACCAAGGAGGGTGACCCCTGAAGCCCACAGCATCACAGGGAGACGTTGAGGCCTCCGGATGACTGCGGGAAGGCCTGTCCAATGTCAGGCCTCCCTCGAGAGGTGGTGGAGCAGAGTGTTCTCTATCTCCCCTGGAGAGAGGGAGATTCCCCTTCCCGGTCTGCTAAGTAACGGGTGCCTTCCCAGGCACTGGCGCCACCGCTAGACCAAGGTCTCCTAAGTAACCAGGGCCTTCGCAGGCAACTGGCATTACCGCTAGGCCAAGGAGCCCTCAAGCGGCCCTTCTCTGGGCGTGAATGAGGGCTCACACTCTTGTCTTCTGGTCACCTCTCACTGTGGCCCTTCAGCTCCTAACTCTGTGTGGCCCGGTTTTCCCTAGGTAAGCATAATAGAACGGAGATTATTATGGTAATAGAACAAAGAGTAATGCTACAAACTAATGACTAAGAATAGTCAGATGTAATCATATCCGTATCCTATCTCTAGTAGAACTTTTCTTATTCTAATTATTTTTCTTTATTATACTGGAACAGCTTGTGCCTTCGGGCTCTTGCCTCGGCACCCGGGTGGCTTGCCGCCCACAAGGTAAGATATATTGCGTTGAACTATAAGTTATGTTGATTGCTGAATGGTTTAGGGCGGGGGTGGGGTGGGGCACCCCCTGAAATTCTGCCCTGGAGGAGTGGCCTCACCCTAACCCTGGCCGTGGCTAATATTAAGGCCCACCACTCAGGGCGGTGGAGTGAAATGAATTTTCGAGGCAATGCGCGGAAAGCCCTCGGCCCTCCGCTGAAGCTGCCTTAGGAAGGAGGAAGGGAGAGGGAAATGCTGACCCCGCAGGCGGCAGTCTGTGCCTCGGAGAGAAACTTTGTCCCAACCTTGCTGGGGGCCTTGACGCCCATCTTGCCCCAAGAGCACCCCGGCAGTCACCCCTGCCCTCTGGGGTCCTGCCACCCCGAGCCCGACCTTCCCCCTTTTCCCCCCGCGCCGGGCCGATAGCCTCCTAACTGCGTCTTCTCTGTTGCGGTCTGTCGTGCTCATCACGTTTGCGTCGTTTCCTCGCTCCGCAAACGTCGCCTGAGCGCCTTCCACACGCCAGGCGCCAGACTCGCGGCGGGGAAACAGGGAGAAGCACTGAGGAGGGGTCCCAGCCCTCAGTGATGGGATTTCAGAGCGGGAGATAAAGGATTGCCCAGAAGGGTGGTGAGTGGAATAGCTGATATAAACAACGGGGGTGCGATGAAATACACAGGAGGGCTGCTAGTCACATAGGGGGCGGGTGCCGAGGGCCCTAGACTAAGGGAGGCTTCCTGGACGGGTGACACCCAGGCGGAGTCCTGACGACCTGCGTCAGAAGTAGCCAGGCCAGGAGGAGGTGAAAGGAATCCACGTCCCGAGCAGAGAGGCAGCTTGCCCTACACAGCACAGGACACGGTCCGTGCACAGGAGCCCCAGGAGACGCAGGCACGGGGGCTGGGGAGAATCCTTGCTGGGCCCTCGCCGTCCACGCGCCGCCTCCCTCTGCCGGGTGTCTGGTGCCAGCCTCCTGCCTGGCAGAGGAACTCCAGCCCCTGCTCCCGGAAGCCCCTCCAGGCCTTCGGCTTCCCTGACTCGGCATAGGGCCCCTCGTCCCCTCGGGTACGGGGCCGGTCTCCCCGCCCGCTCGCGGCGAAGCAGAGGCCCAGCGCAGCCCGCGCTCCTGCCCTGGGGCCTCCTCTTTCTCCAGGAAAACGTGGACCGCTCTCCGCCGACAGGTCTCTTCCACAGACCCCTCTCGCCTTCGCCCCCAGTCTCTTCCGGTTGTGTCTTTTGGCTGGCTGGATAGAAACGAGGAAGTCGCCCCCAGCGGAGCCGCGGCTCCGCCAGGCAGAGGCGGCCCCGGGGGCGGAGTCAAGCGCGGAGGCCACGTCCTCCGTGAAGGGGCGGGGCTTGCAAATTCGGAATGAAAGCCCGGGAACGCCGGAACAAGCACGGGTGTAAGACTTCCCTTTTCAAAGGCGGAGAATAAGAAATCTGCCCGAGTGTGTGAGGGCGTCAATGGTGCCGTGGACGAGACAGAGGGAATGGGGCGAGGAGCGAGGCTGGGGCTCTCACCGCGACTTGAATGTGGATGAGAGTGGGACGGCGACGGCGGGCGCGGAGGCGCCCGCATCGCTTCTCGGCCTTTTGGCTAAGATCAAGTGTAGTATCTGTTCTTATCAGCGTAATAGCTGATACGTCCTCTACCCGAGGACAATATATTAAGTGGATTTTTGGAGCAGGGAGATGGAATAGGAGCTTGCTCCGTCCACTCCACGCATCGACCTGGTATTGCAGTACCTCCAGGAACGGTGCATCCCCTCGGGGGGTACAACGTTGTTTCCTAAAAGTAGAGAGAGGAAGAGACGTGAGAGGGACAGAGGTGGACCTGCGGGGTGGTTTTGGCTTGCACGCCCGGTGCCCGTGACACGCTGACGCGCCGGCTTGGCTTAAGCGCTCCTTGAAGTACCATGAGGACGGTAGGCTTTTGCGGCAGGCACACTTCCGTTTCCACTGTGACTACTGCGCTTTGGGAAGGCCACGAGTGACCTACTCCTTTGGAGGTCCTTCGATCTCAGCTTGACAGTCGAGTGGGTGTCGGTGGTGGTGGTGGTGGTGGTGGTGGTGGTGGTGGTGGTGGTGGTGGTGACCTTTTAAAGGAATGGGATCCACCCGGAATTGAACTTCTCCTCTCTCTCTCTCTCTCTCTCTCTCTCTTTCTGTCTCTCTCTCCCCCCCCACTTTCCCCCGCTCTCTCTTTTCGTTTCCCCCACCCCCTCCCAAGTTATGGGGTACATGTGCAGGACGTGCAGGTTTGGAACATAGGTACACGTGTGCCACGGTGCTTTGCTGCAGCTATCCACCAGTCATCTAGGTTTGAAGCCCCGCATGCGTTGGCCATTTGTCCTAATGCTCTCTCTCTCCCCTTGCCCCCCACGCGCCGTCAGGGCCCGCTGTGTGATGTTCCCCTCCCTGTGTCCATGTGTTCTCACTCACTGTTGAACTCCCACTTAGGAGTGAGAACATGCGGTGTTTGGTTTTCGCTTCCTGTGTCAGTTTGCTGAGAATGAGGCCTTCCAGCATGTTCCTGCAGAGGGCATGAACTCATCCTTTTTGATGGCTGCGTAGTAATTCCATGGTGTATACGTGCCACATTTTCTTTATCCAGCCTATCATTGATGGGCATTCGAGTTGGTTCCAAGTCTTTGCTATTGTAAATAGTGCTGCAGTAAACATACGTGTCCGTGTGTCTTCCTAGTAGGAACTTCTTCCTCTTCAGCCCGCTGAGTAGCTGGCACTTTAAGGCAGGTGCCAACGCACCGGCAACAAGCTTCCTTTTTTGCCCAGGAAAAAACTGAGGTGCAGGTAGTATAAGCCATTTGTCACGGAACGCACAGGAGCAGAAACTCGAGTCCAAGCATCGTGGCTCCACCCTTCATGCTTGATGCATCTTTAGGCTCCGTTCTAGGTACGTGTATCCTTTACGGGATCAGCCACCGGCAGTTGCCTTGCAACCATGATGACAAATCTCTGCCGGCTCTTTTGGGTCTCGTGCCTGTATCTATACGTTGCATCCCAGCAAAAAGATCGGAATGTCCCTTTCGCTGACCCAGTCTCTCACCCTTTCCAAACCCCAGAGATCCTGTCTGTCCTCCGAAGAACTCCCCCTGCTTCTTTCTCTAAAGGCTGCCTTCAGGCCGGGCACAGTGGGAGGATCGCTGGAGCCCAGAAGGCCGCAGTGAGGTGACATCACGCCATTGCACTGCAGCCCCGGCGACAGAGCCAGAGCCCCGTCTCGAAACAAACAAACAAACAAAAAACAGACAAACAAACAAAGACAAAGAAAGAAAGAGCCCAGGCAACCTAGCGAAAACCCGTTTGCGCTGGCGCGTATCTGTACCCCAGCTATTCCAGAGGCTGAGGCGGGAGGATGGGTGGACGCTGGGAGGCGGATGCTGCAGTGAGCAGTGATTGCACCACTGCACTCCAGCCTGGGTGACAGAGCCGGAGCCCGTCCCAAATAAATAAAGAAACATAAGAATAAAGGAACCAGTTTGTAGAAAGCGGGAGAGGGTCCCATTGAACTTCAAGCCTTCAAGCAACAGCTGTGGCCGCCACAGCTGTTGCTTGAAGGTTGGACCAGCAGGCTGGAGGAGTCGCCATCTTGGCAGGGATCATTGACCCTGATCTATCGTCGGGAGGAGGAAGAGCTGATCTTATGCAGGGAGGGCAGGTGGACTATGTGTGGCCTCTGGTGATCTGTTTGGGTGCCAGGTGTTACTCCCAGGGCCACCTGTAACTGTGACTGTGCAGCAACCGTGACTTGAGAAGGGCCTGGCCACGGGGGGCTTAGGCCCCTCGGGGATGAGAGTTTGGTTCCCGGTACCCAGGGAAACCACCGGCATCGGCAGAGGTGATAGCTGAGGAGGAGCGGGGATTTGGAGGAGAGACACAGGATGAGTACCGGGGGCAGCCCCGTGATCAGCAACTGCTGCAAGAGGGGCTGTTGGTTCGACTCACTCGTCTTCGGCGGCTCTATGCGGTACTGAAGGGCAGAAGACAGAAGGTACGAAAACCACAAAAATTAGCCGGGCGTGGTGCTGCGCGTCAATAATCCCAGCTACTCGGGAGGCTGAGACAGGAGAATCGCTTGAACCCGGGAGGCGGAAGTTTCAGCGAGCCGAGATCACGCCACTGCAGTCCAACCTGAGGGTCCGAGCGAGACCCTTATCTCAGAAAATAAAGACAGAATGAAAGAGGCCGGCGCGGTGGCTCACGCCTGTAATCCCGGCGCTTTGGGAGGCCGAGGCGGGCGGATCGCCTGAGGTGAGGAGCTCGAGACCAGCCTGGCCGACATGGCGAAACCCCCCTAAAAATACAAAAGTTAGCCGGGCGTGGTGGCCTACGCCTGTAATCCCAGCTACCCGAGAAGCTGAGGCAGGAGAATCGCTGGAACCCGGGAGGTAGAGGCTGCCGTGAGCCGAGATCGCGCCTCTGCACTCCAGCCTGGGTGACAGAGCAAGAGTTTGTCTCAAAAAAAAAAAAAAAAAAAAAGCCTGGGTGAGCGGTGGCTCAAGCCTGTAATCGCAACACTTTGGGAGGCGGCAGCTGGGCAGATCACCAGAGGTCGGGTGTTGGAGACCAGCCCGACCAACATGGAGAAACCCCGTCTGTACGAAGAACACAAACTTAGCCGGGCGTGGTGGCACACACCTGTAGTCCCAGCTGCTCGGGAGGCTGAGGCAGGAGAATCGCTTGAACCCGGGAGGCGGAGGTTGCAGAGAGCCTAGATCGCGCCATTGGACTCCAGGCTGGGAAACGAGAGCGGAAACTCCGTCTCAAAAAAAAAAAAAAAAAAAAAAAAAAAAAATTTGTGAGAATTTTACTGACACTGCCGTCAAAACCTCATGTGTATTTCACACTTACAGCACAGCTCCATTAGAACTGACGACATTTCCAGGGCTCCCTAGATACCCGTGGCTAGCGGCTGCCACACTACACCGTGCTGGGCGGTAGAATGGGGATGAGAAGACACGACGGCGGAGATCGGGATGGCGTGAAGGGAGGGAAACACTCGCCCGCAGGAAGAAAATAAAATAGCAAGGGGGCACCGAAAGACTCAGTAGTCCACATGAATGTCTTGATTATCTTGTAGCTGAGATAATGTGGGCTCCAGCTCTACGGGGTCTGTGGGTTTTCTCTTCGTGTGTGCGGAGACGGAGACGAGAGACCGTAGAGATAAAGAGAGAAGACAAAGAGATAGGAAGAAAGACAGCTGGGCCCGGGGGACCACTGCCACCAAAGCGCGGAGACAGGTAGTGGCCCGGGATGCCTGGAGGCGCTGCTGTTCATTGTATTCAAGGCAAGGGGGCAGGGTAAGGAGTGTCAGTCATCTCAGATGATGGATAGGTCACGCGAGTCACGTGTCCACTGGACAGGGGGCCTTTCCCTTTGTGGTAGCCGAGGTGGAGAGGGAGGACAGCAGACGTCAGCGTTTCTTCCACGCACTTATCAGAAAGATCAAAGACTCTGGTACTTTCACTAATTCTGCTACTGCTCTCTTCTAAGAACTTAAAAGGGGGAGCCAGGTGTACAGGCGGAACATGAAAGCGACCAAGGAGGGTGACCCCTGAAGCCCACAGCATCACAGGGAGACGTTGAGGCCTCCGGATGACTGCGGGAAGGCCTGTCCAATGTCAGGCCTCCCTCGAGAGGTGGTGGAGCAGAGTGTTCTCTATCTCCCCTGGAGAGAGGGAGATTCCCCTTCCCGGTCTGCTAAGTAACGGGTGCCTTCCCAGGCACTGGCGCCACCGCTAGACCAAGGTCTCCTAAGTAACCAGGGCCTTCGCAGGCAACTGGCATTACCGCTAGGCCAAGGAGCCCTCAAGCGGCCCTTCTCTGGGCGTGAATGAGGGCTCACACTCTTGTCTTCTGGTCACCTCTCACTGTGGCCCTTCAGCTCCTAACTCTGTGTGGCCCGGTTTTCCCTAGGTAAGCATAATAGAACGGAGATTATTATGGTAATAGAACAAAGAGTAATGCTACAAACTAATGACTAAGAATAGTCAGATGTAATCATATCCGTATCCTATCTCTAGTAGAACTTTTCTTATTCTAATTATTTTTCTTTATTATACTGGAACAGCTTGTGCCTTCGGGCTCTTGCCTCGGCACCCGGGTGGCTTGCCGCCCACAAGGTAAGATATATTGCGTTGAACTATAAGTTATGTTGATTGCTGAATGGTTTAGGGCGGGGGTGGGGTGGGGCACCCCCTGAAATTCTGCCCTGGAGGAGTGGCCTCACCCTAACCCTGGCCGTGGCTAATATTAAGGCCCACCACTCAGGGCGGTGGAGTGAAATGAATTTTCGAGGCAATGCGCGGAAAGCCCTCGGCCCTCCGCTGAAGCTGCCTTAGGAAGGAGGAAGGGAGAGGGAAATGCTGACCCCGCAGGCGGCAGTCTGTGCCTCGGAGAGAAACTTTGTCCCAACCTTGCTGGGGGCCTTGACGCCCATCTTGCCCCAAGAGCACCCCGGCAGTCACCCCTGCCCTCTGGGGTCCTGCCACCCCGAGCCCGACCTTCCCCCTTTTCCCCCCGCGCCGGGCCGATAGCCTCCTAACTGCGTCTTCTCTGTTGCGGTCTGTCGTGCTCATCACGTTTGCGTCGTTTCCTCGCTCCGCAAACGTCGCCTGAGCGCCTTCCACACGCCAGGCGCCAGACTCGCGGCGGGGAAACAGGGAGAAGCACTGAGGAGGGGTCCCAGCCCTCAGTGATGGGATTTCAGAGCGGGAGATAAAGGATTGCCCAGAAGGGTGGTGAGTGGAATAGCTGATATAAACAACGGGGGTGCGATGAAATACACAGGAGGGCTGCTAGTCACATAGGGGGCGGGTGCCGAGGGCCCTAGACTAAGGGAGGCTTCCTGGACGGGTGACACCCAGGCGGAGTCCTGACGACCTGCGTCAGAAGTAGCCAGGCCAGGAGGAGGTGAAAGGAATCCACGTCCCGAGCAGAGAGGCAGCTTGCCCTACACAGCACAGGACACGGTCCGTGCACAGGAGCCCCAGGAGACGCAGGCACGGGGGCTGGGGAGAATCCTTGCTGGGCCCTCGCCGTCCACGCGCCGCCTCCCTCTGCCGGGTGTCTGGTGCCAGCCTCCTGCCTGGCAGAGGAACTCCAGCCCCTGCTCCCGGAAGCCCCTCCAGGCCTTCGGCTTCCCTGACTCGGCATAGGGCCCCTCGTCCCCTCGGGTACGGGGCCGGTCTCCCCGCCCGCTCGCGGCGAAGCAGAGGCCCAGCGCAGCCCGCGCTCCTGCCCTGGGGCCTCCTCTTTCTCCAGGAAAACGTGGACCGCTCTCCGCCGACAGGTCTCTTCCACAGACCCCTCTCGCCTTCGCCCCCAGTCTCTTCCGGTTGTGTCTTTTGGCTGGCTGGATAGAAACGAGGAAGTCGCCCCCAGCGGAGCCGCGGCTCCGCCAGGCAGAGGCGGCCCCGGGGGCGGAGTCAAGCGCGGAGGCCACGTCCTCCGTGAAGGGGCGGGGCTTGCAAATTCGGAATGAAAGCCCGGGAACGCCGGAACAAGCACGGGTGTAAGACTTCCCTTTTCAAAGGCGGAGAATAAGAAATCTGCCCGAGTGTGTGAGGGCGTCAATGGTGCCGTGGACGAGACAGAGGGAATGGGGCGAGGAGCGAGGCTGGGGCTCTCACCGCGACTTGAATGTGGATGAGAGTGGGACGGCGACGGCGGGCGCGGAGGCGCCCGCATCGCTTCTCGGCCTTTTGGCTAAGATCAAGTGTAGTATCTGTTCTTATCAGCGTAATAGCTGTATACGTCCTCTACCCGAGGACAATATATTAAGTGGATTTTTGGAGCAGGGAGATGGAATAGGAGCTTGCTCCGTCCACTCCACGCATCGACCTGGTATTGCAGTACCTCCAGGAACGGTGCATCCCCTCGGGGGGTACAACGTTGTTTCCTAAAAGTAGAGAGAGGAAGAGACGTGAGAGGGACAGAGGTGGACCTGCGGGGTGGTTTTGGCTTGCACGCCCGGTGCCCGTGACACGCTGACGCGCCGGCTTGGCTTAAGCGCTCCTTGAAGTACCATGAGGACGGTAGGCTTTTGCGGCAGGCACACTTCCGTTTCCACTGTGACTACTGCGCTTTGGGAAGGCCACGAGTGACCTACTCCTTTGGAGGTCCTTCGATCTCAGCTTGACAGTCGAGTGGGTGTCGGTGGTGGTGGTGGTGGTGGTGGTGGTGGTGGTGGTGGTGACCTTTTAAAGGAATGGGATCCACCCGGAATTGAACTTCTCCTCTCTCTCTCTCTCTCTCTCTCTCTCTCTTTCTGTCTCTCTCTCCCCCCCCACTTTCCCCCGCTCTCTCTTTTCGTTTCCCCCACCCCCTCCCAAGTTATGGGGTACATGTGCAGGACGTGCAGGTTTGGAACATAGGTACACGTGTGCCACGGTGCTTTGCTGCAGCTATCCACCAGTCATCTAGGTTTGAAGCCCCGCATGCGTTGGCCATTTGTCCTAATGCTCTCTCTCTCCCCTTGCCCCCCACGCGCCGTCAGGGCCCGCTGTGTGATGTTCCCCTCCCTGTGTCCATGTGTTCTCACTCACTGTTGAACTCCCACTTAGGAGTGAGAACATGCGGTGTTTGGTTTTCGCTTCCTGTGTCAGTTTGCTGAGAATGAGGCCTTCCAGCATGTTCCTGCAGAGGGCATGAACTCATCCTTTTTGATGGCTGCGTAGTAATTCCATGGTGTATACGTGCCACATTTTCTTTATCCAGCCTATCATTGATGGGCATTCGAGTTGGTTCCAAGTCTTTGCTATTGTAAATAGTGCTGCAGTAAACATACGTGTCCGTGTGTCTTCCTAGTAGGAACTTCTTCCTCTTCAGCCCGCTGAGTAGCTGGCACTTTAAGGCAGGTGCCAACGCACCGGCAACAAGCTTCCTTTTTTGCCCAGGAAAAAACTGAGGTGCAGGTAGTATAAGCCATTTGTCACGGAAGGCACAGGAGCAGAAACTCGAGTCCAAGCATCGTGGCTCCACCCTTCATGCTTGATGCATCTTTAGGCTCCGTTCTAGGTACGTGTATCCTTTACGGGATCAGCCACCGGCAGTTGCCTTGCAACCATGATGACAAATCTCTGCCGGCTCTTTTGGGTCTCGTGCCTGTATCTATACGTTGCATCCCAGCAAAAAGATCGGAATGTCCCTTTCGCTGACCCAGTCTCTCACCCTTTCCAAACCCCAGAGATCCTGTCTGTCCTCCGAAGAACTCCCCCTGCTTCTTTCTCTAAAGGCTGCCTTCAGGCCGGGCACAGTGGGAGGATCGCTGGAGCCCAGAAGGCCGCAGTGAGGTGACATCACGCCATTGCACTGCAGCCCCGGCGACAGAGCCAGAGCCCCGTCTCGAAACAAACAAACAAACAAAAAACAGACAAACAAACAAAGACAAAGAAAGAAAGAGCCCAGGCAACCTAGCGAAAACCCGTTTGCGCTGGCGCGTATCTGTACCCCAGCTATTCCAGAGGCTGAGGCGGGAGGATGGGTGGACGCTGGGAGGCGGATGCTGCAGTGAGCAGTGATTGCACCACTGCACTCCAGCCTGGGTGACAGAGCCGGAGCCCGTCCCAAATAAATAAAGAAACATAAGAATAAAGGAACCAGTTTGTAGAAAGCGGGAGAGGGTCCCATTGAACTTCAAGCCTTCAAGCAACAGCTGTGGCCGCCACAGCTGTTGCTTGAAGGTTGGACCAGCAGGCTGGAGGAGTCGCCATCTTGGCAGGGATCATTGACCCTGATCTATCGTCGGGAGGAGGAAGAGCTGATCTTATGCAGGGAGGGCAGGTGGACTATGTGTGGCCTCTGGTGATCTGTTTGGGTGCCAGGTGTTACTCCCAGGGCCACCTGTAACTGTGACTGTGCAGCAACCGTGACTTGAGAAGGGCCTGGCCACGGGGGGCTTAGGCCCCTCGGGGATGAGAGTTTGGTTCCCGGTACCCAGGGAAACCACCGGCATCGGCAGAGGTGATAGCTGAGGAGGAGCGGGGATTTGGAGGAGAGACACAGGATGAGTACCGGGGGCAGCCCCGTGATCAGCAACTGCTGCAAGAGGGGCTGTTGGTTCGACTCACTCGTCTTCGGCGGCTCTATGCGGTACTGAAGGGCAGAAGACAGAAGGTACGAAAACCACAAAAATTAGCCGGGCGTGGTGCTGCGCGTCAATAATCCCAGCTACTCGGGAGGCTGAGACAGGAGAATCGCTTGAACCCGGGAGGCGGAAGTTTCAGCGAGCCGAGATCACGCCACTGCAGTCCAACCTGAGGGTCCGAGCGAGACCCTTATCTCAGAAAATAAAGACAGAATGAAAGAGGCCGGCGCGGTGGCTCACGCCTGTAATCCCGGCGCTTTGGGAGGCCGAGGCGGGCGGATCGCCTGAGGTGAGGAGCTCGAGACCAGCCTGGCCGACATGGCGAAACCCCCCTAAAAATACAAAAGTTAGCCGGGCGTGGTGGCCTACGCCTGTAATCCCAGCTACCCGAGAAGCTGAGGCAGGAGAATCGCTGGAACCCGGGAGGTAGAGGCTGCCGTGAGCCGAGATCGCGCCTCTGCACTCCAGCCTGGGTGACAGAGCAAGAGTTTGTCTCAAAAAAAAAAAAAAAAAAAAAAGCCTGGGTGAGCGGTGGCTCAAGCCTGTAATCGCAACACTTTGGGAGGCGGCAGCTGGGCAGATCACCAGAGGTCGGGTGTTGGAGACCAGCCCGACCAACATGGAGAAACCCCGTCTGTACGAAGAACACAAACTTAGCCGGGCGTGGTGGCACACACCTGTAGTCCCAGCTGCTCGGGAGGCTGAGGCAGGAGAATCGCTTGAACCCGGGAGGCGGAGGTTGCAGAGAGCCTAGATCGCGCCATTGGACTCCAGGCTGGGAAACGAGAGCGGAAACTCCGTCTCAAAAAAAAAAAAAAAAAAAAAAAAAAAAAATTTGTGAGAATTTTACTGACACTGCCGTCAAAACCTCATGTGTATTTCACACTTACAGCACAGCTCCATTAGAACTGACGACATTTCCAGGGCTCCCTAGATACCCGTGGCTAGCGGCTGCCACACTACACCGTGCTGGGCGGTAGAATGGGGATGAGAAGACACGACGGCGGAGATCGGGATGGCGTGAAGGGAGGGAAACACTCGCCCGCAGGAAGAAAATAAAATAGCAAGGGGGCACCGAAAGACTCAGTAGTCCACATGAATGTCTTGATTATCTTGTAGCTGAGATAATGTGGGCTCCAGCTCTACGGGGTCTGTGGGTTTTCTCTTCGTGTGTGCGGAGACGGAGACGAGAGACCGTAGAGATAAAGAGAGAAGACAAAGAGATAGGAAGAAAGACAGCTGGGCCCGGGGGACCACTGCCACCAAAGCGCGGAGACAGGTAGTGGCCCGGGATGCCTGGAGGCGCTGCTGTTCATTGTATTCAAGGCAAGGGGGCAGGGTAAGGAGTGTCAGTCATCTCAGATGATGGATAGGTCACGCGAGTCACGTGTCCACTGGACAGGGGGCCTTTCCCTTTGTGGTAGCCGAGGTGGAGAGGGAGGACAGCAGACGTCAGCGTTTCTTCCACGCACTTATCAGAAAGATCAAAGACTCTGGTACTTTCACTAATTCTGCTACTGCTCTCTTCTAAGAACTTAAAAGGGGGAGCCAGGTGTACAGGCGGAACATGAAAGCGACCAAGGAGGGTGACCCCTGAAGCCCACAGCATCACAGGGAGACGTTGAGGCCTCCGGATGACTGCGGGAAGGCCTGTCCAATGTCAGGCCTCCCTCGAGAGGTGGTGGAGCAGAGTGTTCTCTATCTCCCCTGGAGAGAGGGAGATTCCCCTTCCCGGTCTGCTAAGTAACGGGTGCCTTCCCAGGCACTGGCGCCACCGCTAGACCAAGGTCTCCTAAGTAACCAGGGCCTTCGCAGGCAACTGGCATTACCGCTAGGCCAAGGAGCCCTCAAGCGGCCCTTCTCTGGGCGTGAATGAGGGCTCACACTCTTGTCTTCTGGTCACCTCTCACTGTGGCCCTTCAGCTCCTAACTCTGTGTGGCCCGGTTTTCCCTAGGTAAGCATAATAGAACGGAGATTATTATGGTAATAGAACAAAGAGTAATGCTACAAACTAATGACTAAGAATAGTCAGATGTAATCATATCCGTATCCTATCTCTAGTAGAACTTTTCTTATTCTAATTATTTTTCTTTATTATACTGGAACAGCTTGTGCCTTCGGGCTCTTGCCTCGGCACCCGGGTGGCTTGCCGCCCACAAGGTAAGATATATTGCGTTGAACTATAAGTTATGTTGATTGCTGAATGGTTTAGGGCGGGGGTGGGGTGGGGCACCCCCTGAAATTCTGCCCTGGAGGAGTGGCCTCACCCTAACCCTGGCCGTGGCTAATATTAAGGCCCACCACTCAGGGCGGTGGAGTGAAATGAATTTTCGAGGCAATGCGCGGAAAGCCCTCGGCCCTCCGCTGAAGCTGCCTTAGGAAGGAGGAAGGGAGAGGGAAATGCTGACCCCGCAGGCGGCAGTCTGTGCCTCGGAGAGAAACTTTGTCCCAACCTTGCTGGGGGCCTTGACGCCCATCTTGCCCCAAGAGCACCCCGGCAGTCACCCCTGCCCTCTGGGGTCCTGCCACCCCGAGCCCGACCTTCCCCCTTTTCCCCCCGCGCCGGGCCGATAGCCTCCTAACTGCGTCTTCTCTGTTGCGGTCTGTCGTGCTCATCACGTTTGCGTCGTTTCCTCGCTCCGCAAACGTCGCCTGAGCGCCTTCCACACGCCAGGCGCCAGACTCGCGGCGGGGAAACAGGGAGAAGCACTGAGGAGGGGTCCCAGCCCTCAGTGATGGGATTTCAGAGCGGGAGATAAAGGATTGCCCAGAAGGGTGGTGAGTGGAATAGCTGATATAAACAACGGGGGTGCGATGAAATACACAGGAGGGCTGCTAGTCACATAGGGGGCGGGTGCCGAGGGCCCTAGACTAAGGGAGGCTTCCTGGACGGGTGACACCCAGGCGGAGTCCTGACGACCTGCGTCAGAAGTAGCCAGGCCAGGAGGAGGTGAAAGGAATCCACGTCCCGAGCAGAGAGGCAGCTTGCCCTACACAGCACAGGACACGGTCCGTGCACAGGAGCCCCAGGAGACGCAGGCACGGGGGCTGGGGAGAATCCTTGCTGGGCCCTCGCCGTCCACGCGCCGCCTCCCTCTGCCGGGTGTCTGGTGCCAGCCTCCTGCCTGGCAGAGGAACTCCAGCCCCTGCTCCCGGAAGCCCCTCCAGGCCTTCGGCTTCCCTGACTCGGCATAGGGCCCCTCGTCCCCTCGGGTACGGGGCCGGTCTCCCCGCCCGCTCGCGGCGAAGCAGAGGCCCAGCGCAGCCCGCGCTCCTGCCCTGGGGCCTCCTCTTTCTCCAGGAAAACGTGGACCGCTCTCCGCCGACAGGTCTCTTCCACAGACCCCTCTCGCCTTCGCCCCCAGTCTCTTCCGGTTGTGTCTTTTGGCTGGCTGGATAGAAACGAGGAAGTCGCCCCCAGCGGAGCCGCGGCTCCGCCAGGCAGAGGCGGCCCCGGGGGCGGAGTCAAGCGCGGAGGCCACGTCCTCCGTGAAGGGGCGGGGCTTGCAAATTCGGAATGAAAGCCCGGGAACGCCGGAACAAGCACGGGTGTAAGACTTCCCTTTTCAAAGGCGGAGAATAAGAAATCTGCCCGAGTGTGTGAGGGCGTCAATGGTGCCGTGGACGAGACAGAGGGAATGGGGCGAGGAGCGAGGCTGGGGCTCTCACCGCGACTTGAATGTGGATGAGAGTGGGACGGCGACGGCGGGCGCGGAGGCGCCCGCATCGCTTCTCGGCCTTTTGGCTAAGATCAAGTGTAGTATCTGTTCTTATCAGCGTAATAGCTGTATACGTCCTCTACCCGAGGACAATATATTAAGTGGATTTTTGGAGCAGGGAGATGGAATAGGAGCTTGCTCCGTCCACTCCACGCATCGACCTGGTATTGCAGTACCTCCAGGAACGGTGCATCCCCTCGGGGGGTACAACGTTGTTTCCTAAAAGTAGAGAGAGGAAGAGACGTGAGAGGGACAGAGGTGGACCTGCGGGGTGGTTTTGGCTTGCACGCCCGGTGCCCGTGACACGCTGACGCGCCGGCTTGGCTTAAGCGCTCCTTGAAGTACCATGAGGACGGTAGGCTTTTGCGGCAGGCACACTTCCGTTTCCACTGTGACTACTGCGCTTTGGGAAGGCCACGAGTGACCTACTCCTTTGGAGGTCCTTCGATCTCAGCTTGACAGTCGAGTGGGTGTCGTGTGGTGGTGGTGGTGGTGGTGGTGGTGGTGGTGGTGGTGGTGACCTTTTAAAGGAATGGGATCCACCCGGAATTGAACTTCTCCTCTCTCTCTCTCTCTCTCTCTCTCTCTCTTTCTGTCTCTCTCTCCCCCCCCACTTTCCCCCGCTCTCTCTTTTCGTTTCCCCCACCCCCTCCCAAGTTATGGGGTACATGTGCAGGACGTGCAGGTTTGGAACATAGGTACACGTGTGCCACGGTGCTTTGCTGCAGCTATCCACCAGTCATCTAGGTTTGAAGCCCCGCATGCGTTGGCCATTTGTCCTAATGCTCTCTCTCTCCCCTTGCCCCCCACGCGCCGTCAGGGCCCGCTGTGTGATGTTCCCCTCCCTGTGTCCATGTGTTCTCACTCACTGTTGAACTCCCACTTAGGAGTGAGAACATGCGGTGTTTGGTTTTCGCTTCCTGTGTCAGTTTGCTGAGAATGAGGCCTTCCAGCATGTTCCTGCAGAGGGCATGAACTCATCCTTTTTGATGGCTGCGTAGTAATTCCATGGTGTATACGTGCCACATTTTCTTTATCCAGCCTATCATTGATGGGCATTCGAGTTGGTTCCAAGTCTTTGCTATTGTAAATAGTGCTGCAGTAAACATACGTGTCCGTGTGTCTTCCTAGTAGGAACTTCTTCCTCTTCAGCCCGCTGAGTAGCTGGCACTTTAAGGCAGGTGCCAACGCACCGGCAACAAGCTTCCTTTTTTGCCCAGGAAAAAACTGAGGTGCAGGTAGTATAAGCCATTTGTCACGGAACGCACAGGAGCAGAAACTCGAGTCCAAGCATCGTGGCTCCACCCTTCATGCTTGATGCATCTTTAGGCTCCGTTCTAGGTACGTGTATCCTTTACGGGATCAGCCACCGGCAGTTGCCTTGCAACCATGATGACAAATCTCTGCCGGCTCTTTTGGGTCTCGTGCCTGTATCTATACGTTGCATCCCAGCAAAAAGATCGGAATGTCCCTTTCGCTGACCCAGTCTCTCACCCTTTCCAAACCCCAGAGATCCTGTCTGTCCTCCGAAGAACTCCCCCTGCTTCTTTCTCTAAAGGCTGCCTTCAGGCCGGGCACAGTGGGAGGATCGCTGGAGCCCAGAAGGCCGCAGTGAGGTGACATCACGCCATTGCACTGCAGCCCCGGCGACAGAGCCAGAGCCCCGTCTCGAAACAAACAAACAAACAAACAAAAAACAGACAAACAAACAAAGACAAAGAAAGAAAGAGCCCAGGCAACCTAGCGAAAACCCGTTTGCGCTGGCGCGTATCTGTACCCCAGCTATTCCAGAGGCTGAGGCGGGAGGATGGGTGGACGCTGGGAGGCGGATGCTGCAGTGAGCAGTGATTGCACCACTGCACTCCAGCCTGGGTGACAGAGCCGGAGCCCGTCCCAAATAAATAAAGAAACATAAGAATAAAGGAACCAGTTTGTAGAAAGCGGGAGAGGGTCCCATTGAACTTCAAGCCTTCAAGCAACAGCTGTGGCCGCCACAGCTGTTGCTTGAAGGTTGGACCAGCAGGCTGGAGGAGTCGCCATCTTGGCAGGGATCATTGACCCTGATCTATCGTCGGGAGGAGGAAGAGCTGATCTTATGCAGGGAGGGCAGGTGGACTATGTGTGGCCTCTGGTGATCTGTTTGGGTGCCAGGTGTTACTCCCAGGGCCACCTGTAACTGTGACTGTGCAGCAACCGTGACTTGAGAAGGGCCTGGCCACGGGGGGCTTAGGCCCCTCGGGGATGAGAGTTTGGTTCCCGGTACCCAGGGAAACCACCGGCATCGGCAGAGGTGATAGCTGAGGAGGAGCGGGGATTTGGAGGAGAGACACAGGATGAGTACCGGGGGCAGCCCCGTGATCAGCAACTGCTGCAAGAGGGGCTGTTGGTTCGACTCACTCGTCTTCGGCGGCTCTATGCGGTACTGAAGGGCAGAAGACAGAAGGTACGAAAACCACAAAAATTAGCCGGGCGTGGTGCTGCGCGTCAATAATCCCAGCTACTCGGGAGGCTGAGACAGGAGAATCGCTTGAACCCGGGAGGCGGAAGTTTCAGCGAGCCGAGATCACGCCACTGCAGTCCAACCTGAGGGTCCGAGCGAGACCCTTATCTCAGAAAATAAAGACAGAATGAAAGAGGCCGGCGCGGTGGCTCACGCCTGTAATCCCGGCGCTTTGGGAGGCCGAGGCGGGCGGATCGCCTGAGGTGAGGAGCTCGAGACCAGCCTGGCCGACATGGCGAAACCCCCCTAAAAATACAAAAGTTAGCCGGGCGTGGTGGCCTACGCCTGTAATCCCAGCTACCCGAGAAGCTGAGGCAGGAGAATCGCTGGAACCCGGGAGGTAGAGGCTGCCGTGAGCCGAGATCGCGCCTCTGCACTCCAGCCTGGGTGACAGAGCAAGAGTTTGTCTCAAAAAAAAAAAAAAAAAAAAAGCCTGGGTGAGCGGTGGCTCAAGCCTGTAATCGCAACACTTTGGGAGGCGGCAGCTGGGCAGATCACCAGAGGTCGGGTGTTGGAGACCAGCCCGACCAACATGGAGAAACCCCGTCTGTACGAAGAACACAAACTTAGCCGGGCGTGGTGGCACACACCTGTAGTCCCAGCTGCTCGGGAGGCTGAGGCAGGAGAATCGCTTGAACCCGGGAGGCGGAGGTTGCAGAGAGCCTAGATCGCGCCATTGGACTCCAGGCTGGGAAACGAGAGCGGAAACTCCGTCTCAAAAAAAAAAAAAAAAAAAAAAAAAAAAAAAAAATTTGTGAGAATTTTACTGACACTGCCGTCAAAACCTCATGTGTATTTCACACTTACAGCACAGCTCCATTAGAACTGACGACATTTCCAGGGCTCCCTAGATACCCGTGGCTAGCGGCTGCCACACTACACCGTGCTGGGCGGTAGAATGGGGATGAGAAGACACGACGGCGGAGATCGGGATGGCGTGAAGGGAGGGAAACACTCGCCCGCAGGAAGAAAATAAAATAGCAAGGGGGCACCGAAAGACTCAGTAGTCCACATGAATGTCTTGATTATCTTGTAGCTGAGATAATGTGGGCTCCAGCTCTACGGGGTCTGTGGGTTTTCTCTTCGTGTGTGCGGAGACGGAGACGAGAGACCGTAGAGATAAAGAGAGAAGACAAAGAGATAGGAAGAAAGACAGCTGGGCCCGGGGGACCACTGCCACCAAAGCGCGGAGACAGGTAGTGGCCCGGGATGCCTGGAGGCGCTGCTGTTCATTGTATTCAAGGCAAGGGGGCAGGGTAAGGAGTGTCAGTCATCTCAGATGATGGATAGGTCACGCGAGTCACGTGTCCACTGGACAGGGGGCCTTTCCCTTTGTGGTAGCCGAGGTGGAGAGGGAGGACAGCAGACGTCAGCGTTTCTTCCACGCACTTATCAGAAAGATCAAAGACTCTGGTACTTTCACTAATTCTGCTACTGCTCTCTTCTAAGAACTTAAAAGGGGGAGCCAGGTGTACAGGCGGAACATGAAAGCGACCAAGGAGGGTGACCCCTGAAGCCCACAGCATCACAGGGAGACGTTGAGGCCTCCGGATGACTGCGGGAAGGCCTGTCCAATGTCAGGCCTCCCTCGAGAGGTGGTGGAGCAGAGTGTTCTCTATCTCCCCTGGAGAGAGGGAGATTCCCCTTCCCGGTCTGCTAAGTAACGGGTGCCTTCCCAGGCACTGGCGCCACCGCTAGACCAAGGTCTCCTAAGTAACCAGGGCCTTCGCAGGCAACTGGCATTACCGCTAGGCCAAGGAGCCCTCAAGCGGCCCTTCTCTGGGCGTGAATGAGGGCTCACACTCTTGTCTTCTGGTCACCTCTCACTGTGGCCCTTCAGCTCCTAACTCTGTGTGGCCCGGTTTTCCCTAGGTAAGCATAATAGAACGGAGATTATTATGGTAATAGAACAAAGAGTAATGCTACAAACTAATGACTAAGAATAGTCAGATGTAATCATATCCGTATCCTATCTCTAGTAGAACTTTTCTTATTCTAATTATTTTTCTTTATTATACTGGAACAGCTTGTGCCTTCGGGCTCTTGCCTCGGCACCCGGGTGGCTTGCCGCCCACAAGGTAAGATATATTGCGTTGAACTATAAGTTATGTTGATTGCTGAATGGTTTAGGGCGGGGGTGGGGTGGGGCACCCCCTGAAATTCTGCCCTGGAGGAGTGGCCTCACCCTAACCCTGGCCGTGGCTAATATTAAGGCCCACCACTCAGGGCGGTGGAGTGAAATGAATTTTCGAGGCAATGCGCGGAAAGCCCTCGGCCCTCCGCTGAAGCTGCCTTAGGAAGGAGGAAGGGAGAGGGAAATGCTGACCCCGCAGGCGGCAGTCTGTGCCTCGGAGAGAAACTTTGTCCCAACCTTGCTGGGGGCCTTGACGCCCATCTTGCCCCAAGAGCACCCCGGCAGTCACCCCTGCCCTCTGGGGTCCTGCCACCCCGAGCCCGACCTTCCCCCTTTTCCCCCCGCGCCGGGCCGATAGCCTCCTAACTGCGTCTTCTCTGTTGCGGTCTGTCGTGCTCATCACGTTTGCGTCGTTTCCTCGCTCCGCAAACGTCGCCTGAGCGCCTTCCACACGCCAGGCGCCAGACTCGCGGCGGGGAAACAGGGAGAAGCACTGAGGAGGGGTCCCAGCCCTCAGTGATGGGATTTCAGAGCGGGAGATAAAGGATTGCCCAGAAGGGTGGTGAGTGGAATAGCTGATATAAACAACGGGGGTGCGATGAAATACACAGGAGGGCTGCTAGTCACATAGGGGGCGGGTGCCGAGGGCCCTAGACTAAGGGAGGCTTCCTGGACGGGTGACACCCAGGCGGAGTCCTGACGACCTGCGTCAGAAGTAGCCAGGCCAGGAGGAGGTGAAAGGAATCCACGTCCCGAGCAGAGAGGCAGCTTGCCCTACACAGCACAGGACACGGTCCGTGCACAGGAGCCCCAGGAGACGCAGGCACGGGGGCTGGGGAGAATCCTTGCTGGGCCCTCGCCGTCCACGCGCCGCCTCCCTCTGCCGGGTGTCTGGTGCCAGCCTCCTGCCTGGCAGAGGAACTCCAGCCCCTGCTCCCGGAAGCCCCTCCAGGCCTTCGGCTTCCCTGACTCGGCATAGGGCCCCTCGTCCCCTCGGGTACGGGGCCGGTCTCCCCGCCCGCTCGCGGCGAAGCAGAGGCCCAGCGCAGCCCGCGCTCCTGCCCTGGGGCCTCCTCTTTCTCCAGGAAAACGTGGACCGCTCTCCGCCGACAGGTCTCTTCCACAGACCCCTCTCGCCTTCGCCCCCAGTCTCTTCCGGTTGTGTCTTTTGGCTGGCTGGATAGAAACGAGGAAGTCGCCCCCAGCGGAGCCGCGGCTCCGCCAGGCAGAGGCGGCCCCGGGGGCGGAGTCAAGCGCGGAGGCCACGTCCTCCGTGAAGGGGCGGGGCTTGCAAATTCGGAATGAAAGCCCGGGAACGCCGGAACAAGCACGGGTGTAAGACTTCCCTTTTCAAAGGCGGAGAATAAGAAATCTGCCCGAGTGTGTGAGGGCGTCAATGGTGCCGTGGACGAGACAGAGGGAATGGGGCGAGGAGCGAGGCTGGGGCTCTCACCGCGACTTGAATGTGGATGAGAGTGGGACGGCGACGGCGGGCGCGGAGGCGCCCGCATCGCTTCTCGGCCTTTTGGCTAAGATCAAGTGTAGTATCTGTTCTTATCAGCGTAATAGCTGATACGTCCTCTACCCGAGGACAATATATTAAGTGGATTTTTGGAGCAGGGAGATGGAATAGGAGCTTGCTCCGTCCACTCCACGCATCGACCTGGTATTGCAGTACCTCCAGGAACGGTGCATCCCCTCGGGGGGTACAACGTTGTTTCCTAAAAGTAGAGAGAGGAAGAGACGTGAGAGGGACAGAGGTGGACCTGCGGGGTGGTTTTGGCTTGCACGCCCGGTGCCCGTGACACGCTGACGCGCCGGCTTGGCTTAAGCGCTCCTTGAAGTACCATGAGGACGGTAGGCTTTTGCGGCAGGCACACTTCCGTTTCCACTGTGACTACTGCGCTTTGGGAAGGCCACGAGTGACCTACTCCTTTGGAGGTCCTTCGATCTCAGCTTGACAGTCGAGTGGGTGTCGTGTGGTGGTGGTGGTGGTGGTGGTGGTGGTGGTGGTGGTGGTGGTGGTGGTGGTGACCTTTTAAAGGAATGGGATCCACCCGGAATTGAACTTCTCCTCTCTCTCTCTCTCTCTCTCTCTCTCTCTTTCTGTCTCTCTCTCCCCCCCCACTTTCCCCCGCTCTCTCTTTTCGTTTCCCCCACCCCCTCCCAAGTTATGGGGTACATGTGCAGGACGTGCAGGTTTGGAACATAGGTACACGTGTGCCACGGTGCTTTGCTGCAGCTATCCACCAGTCATCTAGGTTTGAAGCCCCGCATGCGTTGGCCATTTGTCCTAATGCTCTCTCTCTCCCCTTGCCCCCCACGCGCCGTCAGGGCCCGCTGTGTGATGTTCCCCTCCCTGTGTCCATGTGTTCTCACTCACTGTTGAACTCCCACTTAGGAGTGAGAACATGCGGTGTTTGGTTTTCGCTTCCTGTGTCAGTTTGCTGAGAATGAGGCCTTCCAGCATGTTCCTGCAGAGGGCATGAACTCATCCTTTTTGATGGCTGCGTAGTAATTCCATGGTGTATACGTGCCACATTTTCTTTATCCAGCCTATCATTGATGGGCATTCGAGTTGGTTCCAAGTCTTTGCTATTGTAAATAGTGCTGCAGTAAACATACGTGTCCGTGTGTCTTCCTAGTAGGAACTTCTTCCTCTTCAGCCCGCTGAGTAGCTGGCACTTTAAGGCAGGTGCCAACGCACCGGCAACAAGCTTCCTTTTTTGCCCAGGAAAAAACTGAGGTGCAGGTAGTATAAGCCATTTGTCACGGAAGGCACAGGAGCAGAAACTCGAGTCCAAGCATCGTGGCTCCACCCTTCATGCTTGATGCATCTTTAGGCTCCGTTCTAGGTACGTGTATCCTTTACGGGATCAGCCACCGGCAGTTGCCTTGCAACCATGATGACAAATCTCTGCCGGCTCTTTTGGGTCTCGTGCCTGTATCTATACGTTGCATCCCAGCAAAAAGATCGGAATGTCCCTTTCGCTGACCCAGTCTCTCACCCTTTCCAAACCCCAGAGATCCTGTCTGTCCTCCGAAGAACTCCCCCTGCTTCTTTCTCTAAAGGCTGCCTTCAGGCCGGGCACAGTGGGAGGATCGCTGGAGCCCAGAAGGCCGCAGTGAGGTGACATCACGCCATTGCACTGCAGCCCCGGCGACAGAGCCAGAGCCCCGTCTCGAAACAAACAAACAAACAAAAAACAGACAAACAAACAAAGACAAAGAAAGAAAGAGCCCAGGCAACCTAGCGAAAACCCGTTTGCGCTGGCACGTATCTGTACCCCAGCTATTCCAGAGGCTGAGGCGGGAGGATGGGTGGACGCTGGGAGGCGGATGCTGCAGTGAGCAGTGATTGCACCACTGCACTCCAGCCTGGGTGACAGAGCCGGAGCCCGTCCCAAATAAATAAAGAAACATAAGAATAAAGGAACCAGTTTGTAGAAAGTGGGAGAGGGTCCCATTGAACTTCAAGCCTTCAAGCAACAGCTGTGGCCGCCACAGCTGTTGCTTGAAGGTTGGACCAGCAGGCTGGAGGAGTCGCCATCTTGGCAGGGATCATTGACCCTGATCTATCGTCGGGAGGAGGAAGAGCTGATCTTATGCAGGGAGGGCAGGTGGACTATGTGTGGCCTCTGGTGATCTGTTTGGGTGCCAGGTGTTACTCCCAGGGCCACCTGTAACTGTGACTGTGCAGCAACCGTGACTTGAGAAGGGCCTGGCCACGGGGGGCTTAGGCCCCTCGGGGATGAGAGTTTGGTTCCCGGTACCCAGGGAAACCACCGGCATCGGCAGAGGTGATAGCTGAGGAGGAGCGGGGATTTGGAGGAGAGACACAGGATGAGTACCGGGGGCAGCCCCGTGATCAGCAACTGCTGCAAGAGGGGCTGTTGGTTCGACTCACTCGTCTTCGGCGGCTCTATGCGGTACTGAAGGGCAGAAGACAGAAGGTACGAAAACCACAAAAATTAGCCGGGCGTGGTGCTGCGCGTCAATAATCCCAGCTACTCGGGAGGCTGAGACAGGAGAATCGCTTGAACCCGGGAGGCGGAAGTTTCAGCGAGCCGAGATCACGCCACTGCAGTCCAACCTGAGGGTCCGAGCGAGACCCTTATCTCAGAAAATAAAGACAGAATGAAAGAGGCCGGCGCGGTGGCTCACGCCTGTAATCCCGGCGCTTTGGGAGGCCGAGGCGGGCGGATCGCCTGAGGTGAGGAGCTCGAGACCAGCCTGGCCGACATGGCGAAACCCCCCTAAAAATACAAAAGTTAGCCGGGCGTGGTGGCCTACGCCTGTAATCCCAGCTACCCGAGAAGCTGAGGCAGGAGAATCGCTGGAACCCGGGAGGTAGAGGCTGCCGTGAGCCGAGATCGCGCCTCTGCACTCCAGCCTGGGTGACAGAGCAAGAGTTTGTCTCAAAAAAAAAAAAAAAAAAAAAAAAGCCTGGGTGAGCGGTGGCTCAAGCCTGTAATCGCAACACTTTGGGAGGCGGCAGCTGGGCAGATCACCAGAGGTCGGGTGTTGGAGACCAGCCCGACCAACATGGAGAAACCCCGTCTGTACGAAGAACACAAACTTAGCCGGGCGTGGTGGCACACACCTGTAGTCCCAGCTGCTCGGGAGGCTGAGGCAGGAGAATCGCTTGAACCCGGGAGGCGGAGGTTGCAGAGAGCCTAGATCGCGCCATTGGACTCCAGGCTGGGAAACGAGAGCGGAAACTCCGTCTCAAAAAAAAAAAAAAAAAAATTTGTGAGAATTTTACTGACACTGCCGTCAAAACCTCATGTGTATTTCACACTTACAGCACAGCTCCATTAGAACTGACGACATTTCCAGGGCTCCCTAGATACCCGTGGCTAGCGGCTGCCACACTACACCGTGCTGGGCGGTAGAATGGGGATGAGAAGACACGACGGCGGAGATCGGGATGGCGTGAAGGGAGGGAAACACTCGCCCGCAGGAAGAAAATAAAATAGCAAGGGGGCACCGAAAGACTCAGTAGTCCACATGAATGTCTTGATTATCTTGTAGCTGAGATAATGTGGGCTCCAGCTCTACGGGGTCTGTGGGTTTTCTCTTCGTGTGTGCGGAGACGGAGACGAGAGACCGTAGAGATAAAGAGAGAAGACAAAGAGATAGGAAGAAAGACAGCTGGGCCCGGGGGACCACTGCCACCAAAGCGCGGAGACAGGTAGTGGCCCGGGATGCCTGGAGGCGCTGCTGTTCATTGTATTCAAGGCAAGGGGGCAGGGTAAGGAGTGTCAGTCATCTCAGATGATGGATAGGTCACGCGAGTCACGTGTCCACTGGACAGGGGGCCTTTCCCTTTGTGGTAGCCGAGGTGGAGAGGGAGGACAGCAGACGTCAGCGTTTCTTCCACGCACTTATCAGAAAGATCAAAGACTCTGGTACTTTCACTAATTCTGCTACTGCTCTCTTCTAAGAACTTAAAAGGGGGAGCCAGGTGTACAGGCGGAACATGAAAGCGACCAAGGAGGGTGACCCCTGAAGCCCACAGCATCACAGGGAGACGTTGAGGCCTCCGGATGACTGCGGGAAGGCCTGTCCAATGTCAGGCCTCCCTCGAGAGGTGGTGGAGCAGAGTGTTCTCTATCTCCCCTGGAGAGAGGGAGATTCCCCTTCCCGGTCTGCTAAGTAACGGGTGCCTTCCCAGGCACTGGCGCCACCGCTAGACCAAGGTCTCCTAAGTAACCAGGGCCTTCGCAGGCAACTGGCATTACCGCTAGGCCAAGGAGCCCTCAAGCGGCCCTTCTCTGGGCGTGAATGAGGGCTCACACTCTTGTCTTCTGGTCACCTCTCACTGTGGCCCTTCAGCTCCTAACTCTGTGTGGCCCGGTTTTCCCTAGGTAAGCATAATAGAACGGAGATTATTATGGTAATAGAACAAAGAGTAATGCTACAAACTAATGACTAAGAATAGTCAGATGTAATCATATCCGTATCCTATCTCTAGTAGAACTTTTCTTATTCTAATTATTTTTCTTTATTATACTGGAACAGCTTGTGCCTTCGGGCTCTTGCCTCGGCACCCGGGTGGCTTGCCGCCCACAAGGTAAGATATATTGCGTTGAACTATAAGTTATGTTGATTGCTGAATGGTTTAGGGCGGGGGTGGGGTGGGGCACCCCCTGAAATTCTGCCCTGGAGGAGTGGCCTCACCCTAACCCTGGCCGTGGCTAATATTAAGGCCCACCACTCAGGGCGGTGGAGTGAAATGAATTTTCGAGGCAATGCGCGGAAAGCCCTCGGCCCTCCGCTGAAGCTGCCTTAGGAAGGAGGAAGGGAGAGGGAAATGCTGACCCCGCAGGCGGCAGTCTGTGCCTCGGAGAGAAACTTTGTCCCAACCTTGCTGGGGGCCTTGACGCCCATCTTGCCCCAAGAGCACCCCGGCAGTCACCCCTGCCCTCTGGGGTCCTGCCACCCCGAGCCCGACCTTCCCCCTTTTCCCCCCGCGCCGGGCCGATAGCCTCCTAACTGCGTCTTCTCTGTTGCGGTCTGTCGTGCTCATCACGTTTGCGTCGTTTCCTCGCTCCGCAAACGTCGCCTGAGCGCCTTCCACACGCCAGGCGCCAGACTCGCGGCGGGGAAACAGGGAGAAGCACTGAGGAGGGGTCCCAGCCCTCAGTGATGGGATTTCAGAGCGGGAGATAAAGGATTGCCCAGAAGGGTGGTGAGTGGAATAGCTGATATAAACAACGGGGGTGCGATGAAATACACAGGAGGGCTGCTAGTCACATAGGGGGCGGGTGCCGAGGGCCCTAGACTAAGGGAGGCTTCCTGGACGGGTGACACCCAGGCGGAGTCCTGACGACCTGCGTCAGAAGTAGCCAGGCCAGGAGGAGGTGAAAGGAATCCACGTCCCGAGCAGAGAGGCAGCTTGCCCTACACAGCACAGGACACGGTCCGTGCACAGGAGCCCCAGGAGACGCAGGCACGGGGGCTGGGGAGAATCCTTGCTGGGCCCTCGCCGTCCACGCGCCGCCTCCCTCTGCCGGGTGTCTGGTGCCAGCCTCCTGCCTGGCAGAGGAACTCCAGCCCCTGCTCCCGGAAGCCCCTCCAGGCCTTCGGCTTCCCTGACTCGGCATAGGGCCCCTCGTCCCCTCGGGTACGGGGCCGGTCTCCCCGCCCGCTCGCGGCGAAGCAGAGGCCCAGCGCAGCCCGCGCTCCTGCCCTGGGGCCTCCTCTTTCTCCAGGAAAACGTGGACCGCTCTCCGCCGACAGGTCTCTTCCACAGACCCCTCTCGCCTTCGCCCCCAGTCTCTTCCGGTTGTGTCTTTTGGCTGGCTGGATAGAAACGAGGAAGTCGCCCCCAGCGGAGCCGCGGCTCCGCCAGGCAGAGGCGGCCCCGGGGGCGGAGTCAAGCGCGGAGGCCACGTCCTCCGTGAAGGGGCGGGGCTTGCAAATTCGGAATGAAAGCCCGGGAACGCCGGAACAAGCACGGGTGTAAGACTTCCCTTTTCAAAGGCGGAGAATAAGAAATCTGCCCGAGTGTGTGAGGGCGTCAATGGTGCCGTGGACGAGACAGAGGGAATGGGGCGAGGAGCGAGGCTGGGGCTCTCACCGCGACTTGAATGTGGATGAGAGTGGGACGGCAACGGCGGGCGCGGAGGCGCCCGCATCGCTTCTCGGCCTTTTGGCTAAGATCAAGTGTAGTATCTGTTCTTATCAGCGTAATAGCTGATACGTCCTCTACCCGAGGACAATATATTAAGTGGATTTTTGGAGCAGGGAGATGGAATAGGAGCTTGCTCCGTCCACTCCACGCATCGACCTGGTATTGCAGTACCTCCAGGAACGGTGCATCCCCTCGGGGGGTACAACGTTGTTTCCTAAAAGTAGAGAGAGGAAGAGACGTGAGAGGGACAGAGGTGGACCTGCGGGGTGGTTTTGGCTTGCACGCCCGGTGCCCGTGACACGCTGACGCGCCGGCTTGGCTTAAGCGCTCCTTGAAGTACCATGAGGACGGTAGGCTTTTGCGGCAGGCACACTTCCGTTTCCACTGTGACTACTGCGCTTTGGGAAGGCCACGAGTGACCTACTCCTTTGGAGGTCCTTCGATCTCAGCTTGACAGTCGAGTGGGTGTCGGTGGTGGTGGTGGTGGTGGTGGTGGTGGTGGTGGTGGTGGTGGTGGTGGTGACCTTTTAAAGGAATGGGATCCACCCGGAATTGAACTTCTCCTCTCTCTCTCTCTCTCTCTCTCTCTCTCTTTCTGTCTCTCTCTCCCCCCCCACTTTCCCCCGCTCTCTCTTTTCGTTTCCCCCACCCCCTCCCAAGTTATGGGGTACATGTGCAGGACGTGCAGGTTTGGAACATAGGTACACGTGTGCCACGGTGCTTTGCTGCAGCTATCCACCAGTCATCTAGGTTTGAAGCCCCGCATGCGTTGGCCATTTGTCCTAATGCTCTCTCTCTCCCCTTGCCCCCCACGCGCCGTCAGGGCCCGCTGTGTGATGTTCCCCTCCCTGTGTCCATGTGTTCTCACTCACTGTTGAACTCCCACTTAGGAGTGAGAACATGCGGTGTTTGGTTTTCGCTTCCTGTGTCAGTTTGCTGAGAATGAGGCCTTCCAGCATGTTCCTGCAGAGGGCATGAACTCATCCTTTTTGATGGCTGCGTAGTAATTCCATGGTGTATACGTGCCACATTTTCTTTATCCAGCCTATCATTGATGGGCATTCGAGTTGGTTCCAAGTCTTTGCTATTGTAAATAGTGCTGCAGTAAACATACGTGTCCGTGTGTCTTCCTAGTAGGAACTTCTTCCTCTTCAGCCCGCTGAGTAGCTGGCACTTTAAGGCAGGTGCCAACGCACCGGCAACAAGCTTCCTTTTTTGCCCAGGAAAAAACTGAGGTGCAGGTAGTATAAGCCATTTGTCACGGAAGGCACAGGAGCAGAAACTCGAGTCCAAGCATCGTGGCTCCACCCTTCATGCTTGATGCATCTTTAGGCTCCGTTCTAGGTACGTGTATCCTTTACGGGATCAGCCACCGGCAGTTGCCTTGCAACCATGATGACAAATCTCTGCCGGCTCTTTTGGGTCTCGTGCCTGTATCTATACGTTGCATCCCAGCAAAAAGATCGGAATGTCCCTTTCGCTGACCCAGTCTCTCACCCTTTCCAAACCCCAGAGATCCTGTCTGTCCTCCGAAGAACTCCCCCTGCTTCTTTCTCTAAAGGCTGCCTTCAGGCCGGGCACAGTGGGAGGATCGCTGGAGCCCAGAAGGCCGCAGTGAGGTGACATCACGCCATTGCACTGCAGCCCCGGCGACAGAGCCAGAGCCCCGTCTCGAAACAAACAAACAAACAAAAAACAGACAAACAAACAAAGACAAAGAAAGAAAGAGCCCAGGCAACCTAGCGAAAACCCGTTTGCGCTGGCGCGTATCTGTACCCCAGCTATTCCAGAGGCTGAGGCGGGAGGATGGGTGGACGCTGGGAGGCGGATGCTGCAGTGAGCAGTGATTGCACCACTGCACTCCAGCCTGGGTGACAGAGCCGGAGCCCGTCCCAAATAAATAAAGAAACATAAGAATAAAGGAACCAGTTTGTAGAAAGCGGGAGAGGGTCCCATTGAACTTCAAGCCTTCAAGCAACAGCTGTGGCCGCCACAGCTGTTGCTTGAAGGTTGGACCAGCAGGCTGGAGGAGTCGCCATCTTGGCAGGGATCATTGACCCTGATCTATCGTCGGGAGGAGGAAGAGCTGATCTTATGCAGGGAGGGCAGGTGGACTATGTGTGGCCTCTGGTGATCTGTTTGGGTGCCAGGTGTTACTCCCAGGGCCACCTGTAACTGTGACTGTGCAGCAACCGTGACTTGAGAAGGGCCTGGCCACGGGGGGCTTAGGCCCCTCGGGGATGAGAGTTTGGTTCCCGGTACCCAGGGAAACCACCGGCATCGGCAGAGGTGATAGCTGAGGAGGAGCGGGGATTTGGAGGAGAGACACAGGATGAGTACCGGGGGCAGCCCCGTGATCAGCAACTGCTGCAAGAGGGGCTGTTGGTTCGACTCACTCGTCTTCGGCGGCTCTATGCGGTACTGAAGGGCAGAAGACAGAAGGTACGAAAACCACAAAAATTAGCCGGGCGTGGTGCTGCACGTCAATAATCCCAGCTACTCGGGAGGCTGAGACAGGAGAATCGCTTGAACCCGGGAGGCGGAAGTTTCAGCGAGCCGAGATCACGCCACTGCAGTCCAACCTGAGGGTCCGAGCGAGACCCTTATCTCAGAAAATAAAGACAGAATGAAAGAGGCCGGCGCGGTGGCTCACGCCTGTAATCCCGGCGCTTTGGGAGGCCGAGGCGGGCGGATCGCCTGAGGTGAGGAGCTCGAGACCAGCCTGGCCGACATGGCGAAACCCCCCTAAAAATACAAAAGTTAGCCGGGCGTGGTGGCCTACGCCTGTAATCCCAGCTACCCGAGAAGCTGAGGCAGGAGAATCGCTGGAACCCGGGAGGTAGAGGCTGCCGTGAGCCGAGATCGCGCCTCTGCACTCCAGCCTGGGTGACAGAGCAAGAGTTTGTCTCAAAAAAAAAAAAAAAAAAAAAGCCTGGGTGAGCGGTGGCTCAAGCCTGTAATCGCAACACTTTGGGAGGCGGCAGCTGGGCAGATCACCAGAGGTCGGGTGTTGGAGACCAGCCCGACCAACATGGAGAAACCCCGTCTGTACGAAGAACACAAACTTAGCCGGGCGTGGTGGCACACACCTGTAGTCCCAGCTGCTCGGGAGGCTGAGGCAGGAGAATCGCTTGAACCCGGGAGGCGGAGGTTGCAGAGAGCCTAGATCGCGCCATTGGACTCCAGGCTGGGAAACGAGAGCGGAAACTCCGTCTCAAAAAAAAAAAAAAAAAAAAAAAAAAAAAAAATTTGTGAGAATTTTACTGACACTGCCGTCAAAACCTCATGTGTATTTCACACTTACAGCACAGCTCCATTAGAACTGACGACATTTCCAGGGCTCCCTAGATACCCGTGGCTAGCGGCTGCCACACTACACCGTGCTGGGCGGTAGAATGGGGATGAGAAGACACGACGGCGGAGATCGGGATGGCGTGAAGGGAGGGAAACACTCGCCCGCAGGAAGAAAATAAAATAGCAAGGGGGCACCGAAAGACTCAGTAGTCCACATGAATGTCTTGATTATCTTGTAGCTGAGATAATGTGGGCTCCAGCTCTACGGGGTCTGTGGGTTTTCTCTTCGTGTGTGCGGAGACGGAGACGAGAGACCGTAGAGATAAAGAGAGAAGACAAAGAGATAGGAAGAAAGACAGCTGGGCCCGGGGGACCACTGCCACCAAAGCGCGGAGACAGGTAGTGGCCCGGGATGCCTGGAGGCGCTGCTGTTCATTGTATTCAAGGCAAGGGGGCAGGGTAAGGAGTGTCAGTCATCTCAGATGATGGATAGGTCACGCGAGTCACGTGTCCACTGGACAGGGGGCCTTTCCCTTTGTGGTAGCCGAGGTGGAGAGGGAGGACAGCAGACGTCAGCGTTTCTTCCACGCACTTATCAGAAAGATCAAAGACTCTGGTACTTTCACTAATTCTGCTACTGCTCTCTTCTAAGAACTTAAAAGGGGGAGCCAGGTGTACAGGCGGAACATGAAAGCGACCAAGGAGGGTGACCCCTGAAGCCCACAGCATCACAGGGAGACGTTGAGGCCTCCGGATGACTGCGGGAAGGCCTGTCCAATGTCAGGCCTCCCTCGAGAGGTGGTGGAGCAGAGTGTTCTCTATCTCCCCTGGAGAGAGGGAGATTCCCCTTCCCGGTCTGCTAAGTAACGGGTGCCTTCCCAGGCACTGGCGCCACCGCTAGACCAAGGTCTCCTAAGTAACCAGGGCCTTCGCAGGCAACTGGCATTACCGCTAGGCCAAGGAGCCCTCAAGCGGCCCTTCTCTGGGCGTGAATGAGGGCTCACACTCTTGTCTTCTGGTCACCTCTCACTGTGGCCCTTCAGCTCCTAACTCTGTGTGGCCCGGTTTTCCCTAGGTAAGCATAATAGAACGGAGATTATTATGGTAATAGAACAAAGAGTAATGCTACAAACTAATGACTAAGAATAGTCAGATGTAATCATATCCGTATCCTATCTCTAGTAGAACTTTTCTTATTCTAATTATTTTTCTTTATTATACTGGAACAGCTTGTGCCTTCGGGCTCTTGCCTCGGCACCCGGGTGGCTTGCCGCCCACAAGGTAAGATATATTGCGTTGAACTATAAGTTATGTTGATTGCTGAATGGTTTAGGGCGGGGGTGGGGTGGGGCACCCCCTGAAATTCTGCCCTGGAGGAGTGGCCTCACCCTAACCCTGGCCGTGGCTAATATTAAGGCCCACCACTCAGGGCGGTGGAGTGAAATGAATTTTCGAGGCAATGCGCGGAAAGCCCTCGGCCCTCCGCTGAAGCTGCCTTAGGAAGGAGGAAGGGAGAGGGAAATGCTGACCCCGCAGGCGGCAGTCTGTGCCTCGGAGAGAAACTTTGTCCCAACCTTGCTGGGGGCCTTGACGCCCATCTTGCCCCAAGAGCACCCCGGCAGTCACCCCTGCCCTCTGGGGTCCTGCCACCCCGAGCCCGACCTTCCCCCTTTTCCCCCCGCGCCGGGCCGATAGCCTCCTAACTGCGTCTTCTCTGTTGCGGTCTGTCGTGCTCATCACGTTTGCGTCGTTTCCTCGCTCCGCAAACGTCGCCTGAGCGCCTTCCACACGCCAGGCGCCAGACTCGCGGCGGGGAAACAGGGAGAAGCACTGAGGAGGGGTCCCAGCCCTCAGTGATGGGATTTCAGAGCGGGAGATAAAGGATTGCCCAGAAGGGTGGTGAGTGGAATAGCTGATATAAACAACGGGGGTGCGATGAAATACACAGGAGGGCTGCTAGTCACATAGGGGGCGGGTGCCGAGGGCCCTAGACTAAGGGAGGCTTCCTGGACGGGTGACACCCAGGCGGAGTCCTGACGACCTGCGTCAGAAGTAGCCAGGCCAGGAGGAGGTGAAAGGAATCCACGTCCCGAGCAGAGAGGCAGCTTGCCCTACACAGCACAGGACACGGTCCGTGCACAGGAGCCCCAGGAGACGCAGGCACGGGGGCTGGGGAGAATCCTTGCTGGGCCCTCGCCGTCCACGCGCCGCCTCCCTCTGCCGGGTGTCTGGTGCCAGCCTCCTGCCTGGCAGAGGAACTCCAGCCCCTGCTCCCGGAAGCCCCTCCAGGCCTTCGGCTTCCCTGACTCGGCATAGGGCCCCTCGTCCCCTCGGGTACGGGGCCGGTCTCCCCGCCCGCTCGCGGCGAAGCAGAGGCCCAGCGCAGCCCGCGCTCCTGCCCTGGGGCCTCCTCTTTCTCCAGGAAAACGTGGACCGCTCTCCGCCGACAGGTCTCTTCCACAGACCCCTCTCGCCTTCGCCCCCAGTCTCTTCCGGTTGTGTCTTTTGGCTGGCTGGATAGAAACGAGGAAGTCGCCCCCAGCGGAGCCGCGGCTCCGCCAGGCAGAGGCGGCCCCGGGGGCGGAGTCAAGCGCGGAGGCCACGTCCTCCGTGAAGGGGCGGGGCTTGCAAATTCGGAATGAAAGCCCGGGAACGCCGGAACAAGCACGGGTGTAAGACTTCCCTTTTCAAAGGCGGAGAATAAGAAATCTGCCCGAGTGTGTGAGGGCGTCAATGGTGCCGTGGACGAGACAGAGGGAATGGGGCGAGGAGCGAGGCTGGGGCTCTCACCGCGACTTGAATGTGGATGAGAGTGGGACGGCGACGGCGGGCGCGGAGGCGCCCGCATCGCTTCTCGGCCTTTTGGCTAAGATCAAGTGTAGTATCTGTTCTTATCAGCGTAATAGCTGTATACGTCCTCTACCCGAGGACAATATATTAAGTGGATTTTTGGAGCAGAGAGATGGAATAGGAGCTTGCTCCGTCCACTCCACGCATCGACCTGGTATTGCAGTACCTCCAGGAACGGTGCATCCCCTCGGGGGGTACAACGTTGTTTCCTAAAAGTAGAGAGAGGAAGAGACGTGAGAGGGACAGAGGTGGACCTGCGGGGTGGTTTTGGCTTGCACGCCCGGTGCCCGTGACACGCTGACGCGCCGGCTTGGCTTAAGCGCTCCTTGAAGTACCATGAGGACGGTAGGCTTTTGCGGCAGGCACACTTCCGTTTCCACTGTGACTACTGCGCTTTGGGAAGGCCACGAGTGACCTACTCCTTTGGAGGTCCTTCGATCTCAGCTTGACAGTCGAGTGGGTGTCGGTGGTGGTGGTGGTGGTGGTGGTGGTGGTGGTGGTGGTGGTGGTGACCTTTTAAAGGAATGGGATCCACCCGGAATTGAACTTCTCCTCTCTCTCTCTCTCTCTCTCTCTCTCTTTCTGTCTCTCTCTCCCCCCCCACTTTCCCCCGCTCTCTCTTTTCGTTTCCCCCACCCCCTCCCAAGTTATGGGGTACATGTGCAGGACGTGCAGGTTTGGAACATAGGTACACGTGTGCCACGGTGCTTTGCTGCAGCTATCCACCAGTCATCTAGGTTTGAAGCCCCGCATGCGTTGGCCATTTGTCCTAATGCTCTCTCTCTCCCCTTGCCCCCCACGCGCCGTCAGGGCCCGCTGTGTGATGTTCCCCTCCCTGTGTCCATGTGTTCTCACTCACTGTTGAACTCCCACTTAGGAGTGAGAACATGCGGTGTTTGGTTTTCGCTTCCTGTGTCAGTTTGCTGAGAATGAGGCCTTCCAGCATGTTCCTGCAGAGGGCATGAACTCATCCTTTTTGATGGCTGCGTAGTAATTCCATGGTGTATACGTGCCACATTTTCTTTATCCAGCCTATCATTGATGGGCATTCGAGTTGGTTCCAAGTCTTTGCTATTGTAAATAGTGCTGCAGTAAACATACGTGTCCGTGTGTCTTCCTAGTAGGAACTTCTTCCTCTTCAGCCCGCTGAGTAGCTGGCACTTTAAGGCAGGTGCCAACGCACCGGCAACAAGCTTCCTTTTTTGCCCAGGAAAAAACTGAGGTGCAGGTAGTATAAGCCATTTGTCACGGAAGGCACAGGAGCAGAAACTCGAGTCCAAGCATCGTGGCTCCACCCTTCATGCTTGATGCATCTTTAGGCTCCGTTCTAGGTACGTGTATCCTTTACGGGATCAGCCACCGGCAGTTGCCTTGCAACCATGATGACAAATCTCTGCCGGCTCTTTTGGGTCTCGTGCCTGTATCTATACGTTGCATCCCAGCAAAAAGATCGGAATGTCCCTTTCGCTGACCCAGTCTCTCACCCTTTCCAAACCCCAGAGATCCTGTCTGTCCTCCGAAGAACTCCCCCTGCTTCTTTCTCTAAAGGCTGCCTTCAGGCCGGGCACAGTGGGAGGATCGCTGGAGCCCAGAAGGCCGCAGTGAGGTGACATCACGCCATTGCACTGCAGCCCCGGCGACAGAGCCAGAGCCCCGTCTCGAAACAAACAAACAAACAAAAAACAGACAAACAAACAAAGACAAAGAAAGAAAGAGCCCAGGCAACCTAGCGAAAACCCGTTTGCGCTGGCGCGTATCTGTACCCCAGCTATTCCAGAGGCTGAGGCGGGAGGATGGGTGGACGCTGGGAGGCGGATGCTGCAGTGAGCAGTGATTGCACCACTGCACTCCAGCCTGGGTGACAGAGCCGGAGCCCGTCCCAAATAAATAAAGAAACATAAGAATAAAGGAACCAGTTTGTAGAAAGCGGGAGAGGGTCCCATTGAACTTCAAGCCTTCAAGCAACAGCTGTGGCCGCCACAGCTGTTGCTTGAAGGTTGGACCAGCAGGCTGGAGGAGTCGCCATCTTGGCAGGGATCATTGACCCTGATCTATCGTCGGGAGGAGGAAGAGCTGATCTTATGCAGGGAGGGCAGGTGGACTATGTGTGGCCTCTGGTGATCTGTTTGGGTGCCAGGTGTTACTCCCAGGGCCACCTGTAACTGTGACTGTGCAGCAACCGTGACTTGAGAAGGGCCTGGCCACGGGGGGCTTAGGCCCCTCGGGGATGAGAGTTTGGTTCCCGGTACCCAGGGAAATCACCGGCATCGGCAGAGGTGATAGCTGAGGAGGAGCGGGGATTTGGAGGAGAGACACAGGATGAGTACCGGGGGCAGCCCCGTGATCAGCAACTGCTGCAAGAGGGGCTGTTGGTTCGACTCACTCGTCTTCGGCGGCTCTATGCGGTACTGAAGGGCAGAAGACAGAAGGTACGAAAACCACAAAAATTAGCCGGGCGTGGTGCTGCGCGTCAATAATCCCAGCTACTCGGGAGGCTGAGACAGGAGAATCGCTTGAACCCGGGAGGCGGAAGTTTCAGCGAGCCGAGATCACGCCACTGCAGTCCAACCTGAGGGTCCGAGCGAGACCCTTATCTCAGAAAATAAAGACAGAATGAAAGAGGCCGGCGCGGTGGCTCACGCCTGTAATCCCGGCGCTTTGGGAGGCCGAGGCGGGCGGATCGCCTGAGGTGAGGAGCTCGAGACCAGCCTGGCCGACATGGCGAAACCCCCCTAAAAATACAAAAATTAGCCGGGCGTGGTGGCCTACGCCTGTAATCCCAGCTACCCGAGAAGCTGAGGCAGGAGAATCGCTGGAACCCGGGAGGTAGAGGCTGCCGTGAGCCGAGATCGCGCCTCTGCACTCCAGCCTGGGTGACAGAGCAAGAGTTTGTCTCAAAAAAAAAAAAAAAAAAAAAAAGCCTGGGTGAGCGGTGGCTCAAGCCTGTAATCGCAACACTTTGGGAGGCGGCAGCTGGGCAGATCACCAGAGGTCGGGTGTTGGAGACCAGCCCGACCAACATGGAGAAACCCCGTCTGTACGAAGAACACAAACTTAGCCGGGCGTGGTGGCACACACCTGTAGTCCCAGCTGCTCGGGAGGCTGAGGCAGGAGAATCGCTTGAACCCGGGAGGCGGAAGTTTCAGCGAGCCGAGATCACGCCACTGCAGTCCAACCTGAGGGTCCGAGCGAGACCCTTATCTCAGAAAATAAAGACAGAATGAAAGAGGCCGGCGCGGTGGCTCACGCCTGTAATCCCGGCGCTTTGGGAGGCCGAGGCGGGCGGATCGCCTGAGGTGAGGAGCTCGAGACCAGCCTGGCCGACATGGCGAAACCCCCCTAAAAATACAAAAGTTAGCCGGGCGTGGTGGCCTACGCCTGTAATCCCAGCTACCCGAGAAGCTGAGGCAGGAGAATCGCTGGAACCCGGGAGGTAGAGGCTGCCGTGAGCCGAGATCGCGCCTCTGCACTCCAGCCTGGGTGACAGAGCAAGAGTTTGTCTCAAAAAAAAAAAAAAAAAAAAAGCCTGGGTGAGCGGTGGCTCAAGCCTGTAATCGCAACACTTTGGGAGGCGGCAGCTGGGCAGATCACCAGAGGTCGGGTGTTGGAGACCAGCCCGACCAACATGGAGAAACCCCGTCTGTACGAAGAACACAAACTTAGCCGGGCGTGGTGGCACACACCTGTAGTCCCAGCTGCTCGGGAGGCTGAGGCAGGAGAATCGCTTGAACCCGGGAGGCGGAGGTTGCAGAGAGCCTAGATCGCGCCATTGGACTCCAGGCTGGGAAACGAGAGCGGAAACTCCGTCTCAAAAAAAAAAAAAAAAAAATTTGTGAGAATTTTACTGACACTGCCGTCAAAACCTCATGTGTATTTCACACTTACAGCACAGCTCCATTAGAACTGACGACATTTCCAGGGCTCCCTAGATACCCGTGGCTAGCGGCTGCCACACTACACCGTGCTGGGCGGTAGAATGGGGATGAGAAGACACGACGGCGGAGATCGGGATGGCGTGAAGGGAGGGAAACACTCGCCCGCAGGAAGAAAATAAAATAGCAAGGGGGCACCGAAAGACTCAGTAGTCCACATGAATGTCTTGATTATCTTGTAGCTGAGATAATGTGGGCTCCAGCTCTACGGGGTCTGTGGGTTTTCTCTTCGTGTGTGCGGAGACGGAGACGAGAGACCGTAGAGATAAAGAGAGAAGACAAAGAGATAGGAAGAAAGACAGCTGGGCCCGGGGGACCACTGCCACCAAAGCGCGGAGACAGGTAGTGGCCCGGGATGCCTGGAGGCGCTGCTGTTCATTGTATTCAAGGCAAGGGGGCAGGGTAAGGAGTGTCAGTCATCTCAGATGATGGATAGGTCACGCGAGTCACGTGTCCACTGGACAGGGGGCCTTTCCCTTTGTGGTAGCCGAGGTGGAGAGGGAGGACAGCAGACGTCAGCGTTTCTTCCACGCACTTATCAGAAAGATCAAAGACTCTGGTACTTTCACTAATTCTGCTACTGCTCTCTTCTAAGAACTTAAAAGGGGGAGCCAGGTGTACAGGCGGAACATGAAAGCGACCAAGGAGGGTGACCCCTGAAGCCCACAGCATCACAGGGAGACGTTGAGGCCTCCGGATGACTGCGGGAAGGCCTGTCCAATGTCAGGCCTCCCTCGAGAGGTGGTGGAGCAGAGTGTTCTCTATCTCCCCTGGAGAGAGGGAGATTCCCCTTCCCGGTCTGCTAAGTAACGGGTGCCTTCCCAGGCACTGGCGCCACCGCTAGACCAAGGTCTCCTAAGTAACCAGGGCCTTCGCAGGCAACTGGCATTACCGCTAGGCCAAGGAGCCCTCAAGCGGCCCTTCTCTGGGCGTGAATGAGGGCTCACACTCTTGTCTTCTGGTCACCTCTCACTGTGGCCCTTCAGCTCCTAACTCTGTGTGGCCCGGTTTTCCCTAGGTAAGCATAATAGAACGGAGATTATTATGGTAATAGAACAAAGAGTAATGCTACAAACTAATGACTAAGAATAGTCAGATGTAATCATATCCGTATCCTATCTCTAGTAGAACTTTTCTTATTCTAATTATTTTTCTTTATTATACTGGAACAGCTTGTGCCTTCGGGCTCTTGCCTCGGCACCCGGGTGGCTTGCCGCCCACAAGGTAAGATATATTGCGTTGAACTATAAGTTATGTTGATTGCTGAATGGTTTAGGGCGGGGGTGGGGTGGGGCACCCCCTGAAATTCTGCCCTGGAGGAGTGGCCTCACCCTAACCCTGGCCGTGGCTAATATTAAGGCCCACCACTCAGGGCGGTGGAGTGAAATGAATTTTCGAGGCAATGCGCGGAAAGCCCTCGGCCCTCCGCTGAAGCTGCCTTAGGAAGGAGGAAGGGAGAGGGAAATGCTGACCCCGCAGGCGGCAGTCTGTGCCTCGGAGAGAAACTTTGTCCCAACCTTGCTGGGGGCCTTGACGCCCATCTTGCCCCAAGAGCACCCCGGCAGTCACCCCTGCCCTCTGGGGTCCTGCCACCCCGAGCCCGACCTTCCCCCTTTTCCCCCCGCGCCGGGCCGATAGCCTCCTAACTGCGTCTTCTCTGTTGCGGTCTGTCGTGCTCATCACGTTTGCGTCGTTTCCTCGCTCCGCAAACGTCGCCTGAGCGCCTTCCACACGCCAGGCGCCAGACTCGCGGCGGGGAAACAGGGAGAAGCACTGAGGAGGGGTCCCAGCCCTCAGTGATGGGATTTCAGAGCGGGAGATAAAGGATTGCCCAGAAGGGTGGTGAGTGGAATAGCTGATATAAACAACGGGGGTGCGATGAAATACACAGGAGGGCTGCTAGTCACATAGGGGGCGGGTGCCGAGGGCCCTAGACTAAGGGAGGCTTCCTGGACGGGTGACACCCAGGCGGAGTCCTGACGACCTGCGTCAGAAGTAGCCAGGCCAGGAGGAGGTGAAAGGAATCCACGTCCCGAGCAGAGAGGCAGCTTGCCCTACACAGCACAGGACACGGTCCGTGCACAGGAGCCCCAGGAGACGCAGGCACGGGGGCTGGGGAGAATCCTTGCTGGGCCCTCGCCGTCCACGCGCCGCCTCCCTCTGCCGGGTGTCTGGTGCCAGCCTCCTGCCTGGCAGAGGAACTCCAGCCCCTGCTCCCGGAAGCCCCTCCAGGCCTTCGGCTTCCCTGACTCGGCATAGGGCCCCTCGTCCCCTCGGGTACGGGGCCGGTCTCCCCGCCCGCTCGCGGCGAAGCAGAGGCCCAGCGCAGCCCGCGCTCCTGCCCTGGGGCCTCCTCTTTCTCCAGGAAAACGTGGACCGCTCTCCGCCGACAGGTCTCTTCCACAGACCCCTCTCGCCTTCGCCCCCAGTCTCTTCCGGTTGTGTCTTTTGGCTGGCTGGATAGAAACGAGGAAGTCGCCCCCCGGCGGAGCCGCGGCTCCGCCAGGCAGAGGCGGCCCCGGGGGCGGAGTCAAGCGCGGAGGCCACGTCCTCCGTGAAGGGGCGGGGCTTGCAAATTCGGAATGAAAGCCCGGGAACGCCGGAACAAGCACGGGTGTAAGACTTCCCTTTTCAAAGGCGGAGAATAAGAAATCTGCCCGAGTGTGTGAGGGCGTCAATGGTGCCGTGGACGAGACAGAGGGAATGGGGCGAGGAGCGAGGCTGGGGCTCTCACCGCGACTTGAATGTGGATGAGAGTGGGACGGCGACGGCGGGCGCGGAGGCGCCCGCATCGCTTCTCGGCCTTTTGGCTAAGATCAAGTGTAGTATCTGTTCTTATCAGCGTAATAGCTGATACGTCCTCTACCCGAGGACAATATATTAAGTGGATTTTTGGAGCAGGGAGATGGAATAGGAGCTTGCTCCGTCCACTCCACGCATCGACCTGGTATTGCAGTACCTCCAGGAACGGTGCATCCCCTCGGGGGGTACAACGTTGTTTCCTAAAAGTAGAGAGAGGAAGAGACGTGAGAGGGACAGAGGTGGACCTGTGGGGTGGTTTTGGCTTGCACGCCCGGTGCCCGTGACACGCTGACGCGCCGGCTTGGCTTAAGCGCTCCTTGAAGTACCATGAGGACGGTAGGCTTTTGCGGCAGGCACACTTCCGTTTCCACTGTGACTACTGCGCTTTGGGAAGGCCACGAGTGACCTACTCCTTTGGAGGTCCTTAGATCTCAGCTTGACAGTCGAGTGGGTGTCGTGTGGTGGTGGTGGTGGTGGTGGTGGTGGTGGTGGTGGTGGTGGTGGTGGTGGTGACCTTTTAAAGGAATGGGATCCACCCGGAATTGAACTTCTCCTCTCTCTCTCTCTCTCTCTCTCTCTCTCTCTTTCTGTCTCTCTCTCCCCCCCCGCTTTCCCCCGCTCTCTCTTTTCGTTTCCCCCACCCCCTCCCAAGTTATGGGGTACATGTGCAGGACGTGCAGGTTTGGAACATAGGTACACGTGTGCCACGGTGCTTTGCTGCAGCTATCCACCAGTCATCTAGGTTTGAAGCCCCGCATGCGTTGGCCATTTGTCCTAATGCTCTCTCTCTCCCCTTGCCCCCCACGCGCCGTCAGGGCCCGCTGTGTGATGTTCCCCTCCCTGTGTCCATGTGTTCTCACTCACTGTTGAACTCCCACTTAGGAGTGAGAACATGCGGTGTTTGGTTTTCGCTTCCTGTGTCAGTTTGCTGAGAATGAGGCCTTCCAGCATGTTCCTGCAGAGGGCATGAACTCATCCTTTTTGATGGCTGCGTAGTAATTCCATGGTGTATACGTGCCACATTTTCTTTATCCAGCCTATCATTGATGGGCATTCGAGTTGGTTCCAAGTCTTTGCTATTGTAAATAGTGCTGCAGTAAACATACGTGTCCGTGTGTCTTCCTAGTAGGAACTTCTTCCTCTTCAGCCCGCTGAGTAGCTGGCACTTTAAGGCAGGTGCCAACGCACCGGCAACAAGCTTCCTTTTTTGCCCAGGAAAAAACTGAGGTGCAGGTAGTATAAGCCATTTGTCACGGAACGCACAGGAGCAGAAACTCGAGTCCAAGCATCGTGGCTCCACCCTTCATGCTTGATGCATCTTTAGGCTCCGTTCTAGGTACGTGTATCCTTTACGGGATCAGCCACCGGCAGTTGCCTTGCAACCATGATGACAAATCTCTGCCGGCTCTTTTGGGTCTCGTGCCTGTATCTATACGTTGCATCCCAGCAAAAAGATCGGAATGTCCCTTTCGCTGACCCAGTCTCTCACCCTTTCCAAACCCCAGAGATCCTGTCTGTCCTCCGAAGAACTCCCCCTGCTTCTTTCTCTAAAGGCTGCCTTCAGGCCGGGCACAGTGGGAGGATCGCTGGAGCCCAGAAGGCCGCAGTGAGGTGACATCACGCCATTGCACTGCAGCCCCGGCGACAGAGCCAGAGCCCCGTCTCGAAACAAACAAACAAACAAAAAACAGACAAACAAACAAAGACAAAGAAAGAAAGAGCCCAGGCAACCTAGCGAAAACCCGTTTGCGCTGGCGCGTATCTGTACCCCAGCTATTCCAGAGGCTGAGGCGGGAGGATGGGTGGACGCTGGGAGGCGGATGCTGCAGTGAGCAGTGATTGCACCACTGCACTCCAGCCTGGGTGACAGAGCCGGAGCCCGTCCCAAATAAATAAAGAAACATAAGAATAAAGGAACCAGTTTGTAGAAAGCGGGAGAGGGTCCCATTGAACTTCAAGCCTTCAAGCAACAGCTGTGGCCGCCACAGCTGTTGCTTGAAGGTTGGACCAGCAGGCTGGAGGAGTCGCCATCTTGGCAGGGATCATTGACCCTGATCTATCGTCGGGAGGAGGAAGAGCTGATCTTATGCAGGGAGGGCAGGTGGACTATGTGTGGCCTCTGGTGATCTGTTTGGGTGCCAGGTGTTACTCCCAGGGCCACCTGTAACTGTGACTGTGCAGCAACCGTGACTTGAGAAGGGCCTGGCCACGGGGGGCTTAGGCCCCTCGGGGATGAGAGTTTGGTTCCCGGTACCCAGGGAAACCACCGGCATCGGCAGAGGTGATAGCTGAGGAGGAGCGGGGATTTGGAGGAGAGACACAGGATGAGTACCGGGGGCAGCCCCGTGATCAGCAACTGCTGCAAGAGGGGCTGTTGGTTCGACTCACTCGTCTTCGGCGGCTCTATGCGGTACTGAAGGGCAGAAGACAGAAGGTACGAAAACCACAAAAATTAGCCGGGCGTGGTGCTGCGCGTCAATAATCCCAGCTACTCGGGAGGCTGAGACAGGAGAATCGCTTGAACCCGGGAGGCGGAAGTTTCAGCGAGCCGAGATCACGCCACTGCAGTCCAACCTGAGGGTCCGAGCGAGACCCTTATCTCAGAAAATAAAGACAGAATGAAAGAGGCCGGCGCGGTGGCTCACGCCTGTAATCCCGGCGCTTTGGGAGGCCGAGGCGGGCGGATCGCCTGAGGTGAGGAGCTCGAGACCAGCCTGGCCGACATGGCGAAACCCCCCTAAAAATACAAAAATTAGCCGGGCGTGGTGGCCTACGCCTGTAATCCCAGCTACCCGAGAAGCTGAGGCAGGAGAATCGCTGGAACCCGGGAGGTAGAGGCTGCCGTGAGCCGAGATCGCGCCTCTGCACTCCAGCCTGGGTGACAGAGCAAGAGTTTGTCTCAAAAAAAAAAAAAAAAAAAAAAAGCCTGGGTGAGCGGTGGCTCAAGCCTGTAATCGCAACACTTTGGGAGGCGGCAGCTGGGCAGATCACCAGAGGTCGGGTGTTGGAGACCAGCCCGACCAACATGGAGAAACCCCGTCTGTACGAAGAACACAAACTTAGCCGGGCGTGGTGGCACACACCTGTAGTCCCAGCTGCTCGGGAGGCTGAGGCAGGAGAATCGCTTGAACCCGGGAGGCGGAAGTTTCAGCGAGCCGAGATCACGCCACTGCAGTCCAACCTGAGGGTCCGAGCGAGACCCTTATCTCAGAAAATAAAGACAGAATGAAAGAGGCCGGCGCGGTGGCTCACGCCTGTAATCCCGGCGCTTTGGGAGGCCGAGGCGGGCGGATCGCCTGAGGTGAGGAGCTCGAGACCAGCCTGGCCGACATGGCGAAACCCCCCTAAAAATACAAAAGTTAGCCGGGCGTGGTGGCCTACGCCTGTAATCCCAGCTACCCGAGAAGCTGAGGCAGGAGAATCGCTGGAACCCGGGAGGTAGAGGCTGCCGTGAGCCGAGATCGCGCCTCTGCACTCCAGCCTGGGTGACAGAGCAAGAGTTTGTCTCAAAAAAAAAAAAAAAAAGCCTGGGTGAGCGGTGGCTCAAGCCTGTAATCGCAACACTTTGGGAGGCGGCAGCTGGGCAGATCACCAGAGGTCGGGTGTTGGAGACCAGCCCGACCAACATGGAGAAACCCCGTCTGTACGAAGAACACAAACTTAGCCGGGCGTGGTGGCACACACCTGTAGTCCCAGCTGCTCGGGAGGCTGAGGCAGGAGAATCGCTTGAACCCGGGAGGCGGAGGTTGCAGAGAGCCTAGATCGCGCCATTGGACTCCAGGCTGGGAAACGAGAGCGGAAACTCCGTCTCAAAAAAAAAAAAAAAAAAATTTGTGAGAATTTTACTGACACTGCCGTCAAAACCTCATGTGTATTTCACACTTACAGCACAGCTCCATTAGAACTGACGACATTTCCAGGGCTCCCTAGATACCCGTGGCTAGCGGCTGCCACACTACACCGTGCTGGGCGGTAGAATGGGGATGAGAAGACACGACGGCGGAGATCGGGATGGCGTGAAGGGAGGGAAACACTCGCCCGCAGGAAGAAAATAAAATAGCAAGGGGGCACCGAAAGACTCAGTAGTCCACATGAATGTCTTGATTATCTTGTAGCTGAGATAATGTGGGCTCCAGCTCTACGGGGTCTGTGGGTTTTCTCTTCGTGTGTGCGGAGACGGAGACGAGAGACCGTAGAGATAAAGAGAGAAGACAAAGAGATAGGAAGAAAGACAGCTGGGCCCGGGGGACCACTGCCACCAAAGCGCGGAGACAGGTAGTGGCCCGGGATGCCTGGAGGCGCTGCTGTTCATTGTATTCAAGGCAAGGGGGCAGGGTAAGGAGTGTCAGTCATCTCAGATGATGGATAGGTCACGCGAGTCACGTGTCCACTGGACAGGGGGCCTTTCCCTTTGTGGTAGCCGAGGTGGAGAGGGAGGACAGCAGACGTCAGCGTTTCTTCCACGCACTTATCAGAAAGATCAAAGACTCTGGTACTTTCACTAATTCTGCTACTGCTCTCTTCTAAGAACTTAAAAGGGGGAGCCAGGTGTACAGGCGGAACATGAAAGCGACCAAGGAGGGTGACCCCTGAAGCCCACAGCATCACAGGGAGACGTTGAGGCCTCCGGATGACTGCGGGAAGGCCTGTCCAATGTCAGGCCTCCCTCGAGAGGTGGTGGAGCAGAGTGTTCTCTATCTCCCCTGGAGAGAGGGAGATTCCCCTTCCCGGTCTGCTAAGTAACGGGTGCCTTCCCAGGCACTGGCGCCACCGCTAGACCAAGGTCTCCTAAGTAACCAGGGCCTTCGCAGGCAACTGGCATTACCGCTAGGCCAAGGAGCCCTCAAGCGGCCCTTCTCTGGGCGTGAATGAGGGCTCACACTCTTGTCTTCTGGTCACCTCTCACTGTGGCCCTTCAGCTCCTAACTCTGTGTGGCCCGGTTTTCCCTAGGTAAGCATAATAGAACGGAGATTATTATGGTAATAGAACAAAGAGTAATGCTACAAACTAATGACTAAGAATAGTCAGATGTAATCATATCCGTATCCTATCTCTAGTAGAACTTTTCTTATTCTAATTATTTTTCTTTATTATACTGGAACAGCTTGTGCCTTCGGGCTCTTGCCTCGGCACCCGGGTGGCTTGCCGCCCACAAGGTAAGATATATTGCGTTGAACTATAAGTTATGTTGATTGCTGAATGGTTTAGGGCGGGGGTGGGGTGGGGCACCCCCTGAAATTCTGCCCTGGAGGAGTGGCCTCACCCTAACCCTGGCCGTGGCTAATATTAAGGCCCACCACTCAGGGCGGTGGAGTGAAATGAATTTTCGAGGCAATGCGCGGAAAGCCCTCGGCCCTCCGCTGAAGCTGCCTTAGGAAGGAGGAAGGGAGAGGGAAATGCTGACCCCGCAGGCGGCAGTCTGTGCCTCGGAGAGAAACTTTGTCCCAACCTTGCTGGGGGCCTTGACGCCCATCTTGCCCCAAGAGCACCCCGGCAGTCACCCCTGCCCTCTGGGGTCCTGCCACCCCGAGCCCGACCTTCCCCCTTTTCCCCCCGCGCCGGGCCGATAGCCTCCTAACTGCGTCTTCTCTGTTGCGGTCTGTCGTGCTCATCACGTTTGCGTCGTTTCCTCGCTCCGCAAACGTCGCCTGAGCGCCTTCCACACGCCAGGCGCCAGACTCGCGGCGGGGAAACAGGGAGAAGCACTGAGGAGGGGTCCCAGCCCTCAGTGATGGGATTTCAGAGCGGGAGATAAAGGATTGCCCAGAAGGGTGGTGAGTGGAATAGCTGATATAAACAACGGGGGTGCGATGAAATACACAGGAGGGCTGCTAGTCACATAGGGGGCGGGTGCCGAGGGCCCTAGACTAAGGGAGGCTTCCTGGACGGGTGACACCCAGGCGGAGTCCTGACGACCTGCGTCAGAAGTAGCCAGGCCAGGAGGAGGTGAAAGGAATCCACGTCCCGAGCAGAGAGGCAGCTTGCCCTACACAGCACAGGACACGGTCCGTGCACAGGAGCCCCAGGAGACGCAGGCACGGGGGCTGGGGAGAATCCTTGCTGGGCCCTCGCCGTCCACGCGCCGCCTCCCTCTGCCGGGTGTCTGGTGCCAGCCTCCTGCCTGGCAGAGGAACTCCAGCCCCTGCTCCCGGAAGCCCCTCCAGGCCTTCGGCTTCCCTGACTCGGCATAGGGCCCCTCGTCCCCTCGGGTACGGGGCCGGTCTCCCCGCCCGCTCGCGGCGAAGCAGAGGCCCAGCGCAGCCCGCGCTCCTGCCCTGGGGCCTCCTCTTTCTCCAGGAAAACGTGGACCGCTCTCCGCCGACAGGTCTCTTCCACAGACCCCTCTCGCCTTCGCCCCCAGTCTCTTCCGGTTGTGTCTTTTGGCTGGCTGGATAGAAACGAGGAAGTCGCCCCCCGGCGGAGCCGCGGCTCCGCCAGGCAGAGGCGGCCCCGGGGGCGGAGTCAAGCGCGGAGGCCACGTCCTCCGTGAAGGGGCGGGGCTTGCAAATTCGGAATGAAAGCCCGGGAACGCCGGAACAAGCACGGGTGTAAGACTTCCCTTTTCAAAGGCGGAGAATAAGAAATCTGCCCGAGTGTGTGAGGGCGTCAATGGTGCCGTGGACGAGACAGAGGGAATGGGGCGAGGAGCGAGGCTGGGGCTCTCACCGCGACTTGAATGTGGATGAGAGTGGGACGGCGACGGCGGGCGCGGAGGCGCCCGCATCGCTTCTCGGCCTTTTGGCTAAGATCAAGTGTAGTATCTGTTCTTATCAGCGTAATAGCTGATACGTCCTCTACCCGAGGACAATATATTAAGTGGATTTTTGGAGCAGGGAGATGGAATAGGAGCTTGCTCCGTCCACTCCACGCATCGACCTGGTATTGCAGTACCTCCAGGAACGGTGCATCCCCTCGGGGGGTACAACGTTGTTTCCTAAAAGTAGAGAGAGGAAGAGACGTGAGAGGGACAGAGGTGGACCTGTGGGGTGGTTTTGGCTTGCACGCCCGGTGCCCGTGACACGCTGACGCGCCGGCTTGGCTTAAGCGCTCCTTGAAGTACCATGAGGACGGTAGGCTTTTGCGGCAGGCACACTTCCGTTTCCACTGTGACTACTGCGCTTTGGGAAGGCCACGAGTGACCTACTCCTTTGGAGGTCCTTAGATCTCAGCTTGACAGTCGAGTGGGTGTCGTGTGGTGGTGGTGGTGGTGGTGGTGGTGGTGGTGACCTTTTAAAGGAATGGGATCCACCCGGAATTGAACTTCTCCTCTCTCTCTCTCTCTCTCTCTCTCTCTCTCTTTCTGTCTCTCTCTCCCCCCCCGCTTTCCCCCGCTCTCTCTTTTCGTTTCCCCCACCCCCTCCCAAGTTATGGGGTACATGTGCAGGACGTGCAGGTTTGGAACATAGGTACACGTGTGCCACGGTGCTTTGCTGCAGCTATCCACCAGTCATCTAGGTTTGAAGCCCCGCATGCGTTGGCCATTTGTCCTAATGCTCTCTCTCTCCCCTTGCCCCCCACGCGCCGTCAGGGCCCGCTGTGTGATGTTCCCCTCCCTGTGTCCATGTGTTCTCACTCACTGTTGAACTCCCACTTAGGAGTGAGAACATGCGGTGTTTGGTTTTCGCTTCCTGTGTCAGTTTGCTGAGAATGAGGCCTTCCAGCATGTTCCTGCAGAGGGCATGAACTCATCCTTTTTGATGGCTGCGTAGTAATTCCATGGTGTATACGTGCCACATTTTCTTTATCCAGCCTATCATTGATGGGCATTCGAGTTGGTTCCAAGTCTTTGCTATTGTAAATAGTGCTGCAGTAAACATACGTGTCCGTGTGTCTTCCTAGTAGGAACTTCTTCCTCTTCAGCCCGCTGAGTAGCTGGCACTTTAAGGCAGGTGCCAACGCACCGGCAACAAGCTTCCTTTTTTGCCCAGGAAAAAACTGAGGTGCAGGTAGTATAAGCCATTTGTCACGGAACGCACAGGAGCAGAAACTCGAGTCCAAGCATCGTGGCTCCACCCTTCATGCTTGATGCATCTTTAGGCTCCGTTCTAGGTACGTGTATCCTTTACGGGATCAGCCACCGGCAGTTGCCTTGCAACCATGATGACAAATCTCTGCCGGCTCTTTTGGGTCTCGTGCCTGTATCTATACGTTGCATCCCAGCAAAAAGATCGGAATGTCCCTTTCGCTGACCCAGTCTCTCACCCTTTCCAAACCCCAGAGATCCTGTCTGTCCTCCGAAGAACTCCCCCTGCTTCTTTCTCTAAAGGCTGCCTTCAGGCCGGGCACAGTGGGAGGATCGCTGGAGCCCAGAAGGCCGCAGTGAGGTGACATCACGCCATTGCACTGCAGCCCCGGCGACAGAGCCAGAGCCCCGTCTCGAAACAAACAAACAAACAAAAAACAGACAAACAAACAAAGACAAAGAAAGAAAGAGCCCAGGCAACCTAGCGAAAACCCGTTTGCGCTGGCGCGTATCTGTACCCCAGCTATTCCAGAGGCTGAGGCGGGAGGATGGGTGGACGCTGGGAGGCGGATGCTGCAGTGAGCAGTGATTGCACCACTGCACTCCAGCCTGGGTGACAGAGCCGGAGCCCGTCCCAAATAAATAAAGAAACATAAGAATAAAGGAACCAGTTTGTAGAAAGCGGGAGAGGGTCCCATTGAACTTCAAGCCTTCAAGCAACAGCTGTGGCCGCCACAGCTGTTGCTTGAAGGTTGGACCAGCAGGCTGGAGGAGTCGCCATCTTGGCAGGGATCATTGACCCTGATCTATCGTCGGGAGGAGGAAGAGCTGATCTTATGCAGGGAGGGCAGGTGGACTATGTGTGGCCTCTGGTGATCTGTTTGGGTGCCAGGTGTTACTCCCAGGGCCACCTGTAACTGTGACTGTGCAGCAACCGTGACTTGAGAAGGGCCTGGCCACGGGGGGCTTAGGCCCCTCGGGGATGAGAGTTTGGTTCCCGGTACCCAGGGAAACCACCGGCATCGGCAGAGGTGATAGCTGAGGAGGAGCGGGGATTTGGAGGAGAGACACAGGATGAGTACCGGGGGCAGCCCCGTGATCAGCAACTGCTGCAAGAGGGGCTGTTGGTTCGACTCACTCGTCTTCGGCGGCTCTATGCGGTACTGAAGGGCAGAAGACAGAAGGTACGAAAACCACAAAAATTAGCCGGGCGTGGTGCTGCGCGTCAATAATCCCAGCTACTCGGGAGGCTGAGACAGGAGAATCGCTTGAACCCGGGAGGCGGAAGTTTCAGCGAGCCGAGATCACGCCACTGCAGTCCAACCTGAGGGTCCGAGCGAGACCCTTATCTCAGAAAATAAAGACAGAATGAAAGAGGCCGGCGCGGTGGCTCACGCCTGTAATCCCGGCGCTTTGGGAGGCCGAGGCGGGCGGATCGCCTGAGGTGAGGAGCTCGAGACCAGCCTGGCCGACATGGCGAAACCCCCCTAAAAATACAAAAATTAGCCGGGCGTGGTGGCCTACGCCTGTAATCCCAGCTACCCGAGAAGCTGAGGCAGGAGAATCGCTGGAACCCGGGAGGTAGAGGCTGCCGTGAGCCGAGATCGCGCCTCTGCACTCCAGCCTGGGTGACAGAGCAAGAGTTTGTCTCAAAAAAAAAAAAAAAAAAAAAAAGCCTGGGTGAGCGGTGGCTCAAGCCTGTAATCGCAACACTTTGGGAGGCGGCAGCTGGGCAGATCACCAGAGGTCGGGTGTTGGAGACCAGCCCGACCAACATGGAGAAACCCCGTCTGTACGAAGAACACAAACTTAGCCGGGCGTGGTGGCACACACCTGTAGTCCCAGCTGCTCGGGAGGCTGAGGCAGGAGAATCGCTTGAACCCGGGAGGCGGAAGTTTCAGCGAGCCGAGATCACGCCACTGCAGTCCAACCTGAGGGTCCGAGCGAGACCCTTATCTCAGAAAATAAAGACAGAATGAAAGAGGCCGGCGCGGTGGCTCACGCCTGTAATCCCGGCGCTTTGGGAGGCCGAGGCGGGCGGATCGCCTGAGGTGAGGAGCTCGAGACCAGCCTGGCCGACATGGCGAAACCCCCCTAAAAATACAAAAATTAGCCGGGCGTGGTGGCCTACGCCTGTAATCCCAGCTACCCGAGAAGCTGAGGCAGGAGAATCGCTGGAACCCGGGAGGTAGAGGCTGCCGTGAGCCGAGATCGCGCCTCTGCACTCCAGCCTGGGTGACAGAGCAAGAGTTTGTCTCAAAAAAAAAAAAAAAAAAAAGCCTGGGTGAGCGGTGGCTCAAGCCTGTAATCGCAACACTTTGGGAGGCGGCAGCTGGGCAGATCACCAGAGGTCGGGTGTTGGAGACCAGCCCGACCAACATGGAGAAACCCCGTCTGTACGAAGAACACAAACTTAGCCGGGCGTGGTGGCACACACCTGTAGTCCCAGCTGCTCGGGAGGCTGAGGCAGGAGAATCGCTTGAACCCGGGAGGCGGAGGTTGCAGAGAGCCTAGATCGCGCCATTGGACTCCAGGCTGGGAAACGAGAGCGGAAACTCCGTCTCAAAAAAAAAAAAAAAAAAATTTGTGAGAATTTTACTGACACTGCCGTCAAAACCTCATGTGTATTTCACACTTACAGCACAGCTCCATTAGAACTGACGACATTTCCAGGGCTCCCTAGATACCCGTGGCTAGCGGCTGCCACACTACACCGTGCTGGGCGGTAGAATGGGGATGAGAAGACACGACGGCGGAGATCGGGATGGCGTGAAGGGAGGGAAACACTCGCCCGCAGGAAGAAAATAAAATAGCAAGGGGGCACCGAAAGACTCAGTAGTCCACATGAATGTCTTGATTATCTTGTAGCTGAGATAATGTGGGCTCCAGCTCTACGGGGTCTGTGGGTTTTCTCTTCGTGTGTGCGGAGACGGAGACGAGAGACCGTAGAGATAAAGAGAGAAGACAAAGAGATAGGAAGAAAGACAGCTGGGCCCGGGGGACCACTGCCACCAAAGCGCGGAGACAGGTAGTGGCCCGGGATGCCTGGAGGCGCTGCTGTTCATTGTATTCAAGGCAAGGGGGCAGGGTAAGGAGTGTCAGTCATCTCAGATGATGGATAGGTCACGCGAGTCACGTGTCCACTGGACAGGGGGCCTTTCCCTTTGTGGTAGCCGAGGTGGAGAGGGAGGACAGCAGACGTCAGCGTTTCTTCCACGCACTTATCAGAAAGATCAAAGACTCTGGTACTTTCACTAATTCTGCTACTGCTCTCTTCTAAGAACTTAAAAGGGGGAGCCAGGTGTACAGGCGGAACATGAAAGCGACCAAGGAGGGTGACCCCTGAAGCCCACAGCATCACAGGGAGACGTTGAGGCCTCCGGATGACTGCGGGAAGGCCTGTCCAATGTCAGGCCTCCCTCGAGAGGTGGTGGAGCAGAGTGTTCTCTATCTCCCCTGGAGAGAGGGAGATTCCCCTTCCCGGTCTGCTAAGTAACGGGTGCCTTCCCAGGCACTGGCGCCACCGCTAGACCAAGGTCTCCTAAGTAACCAGGGCCTTCGCAGGCAACTGGCATTACCGCTAGGCCAAGGAGCCCTCAAGCGGCCCTTCTCTGGGCGTGAATGAGGGCTCACACTCTTGTCTTCTGGTCACCTCTCACTGTGGCCCTTCAGCTCCTAACTCTGTGTGGCCCGGTTTTCCCTAGGTAAGCATAATAGAACGGAGATTATTATGGTAATAGAACAAAGAGTAATGCTACAAACTAATGACTAAGAATAGTCAGATGTAATCATATCCGTATCCTATCTCTAGTAGAACTTTTCTTATTCTAATTATTTTTCTTTATTATACTGGAACAGCTTGTGCCTTCGGGCTCTTGCCTCGGCACCCGGGTGGCTTGCCGCCCACAAGGTAAGATATATTGCGTTGAACTATAAGTTATGTTGATTGCTGAATGGTTTAGGGCGGGGGTGGGGTGGGGCACCCCCTGAAATTCTGCCCTGGAGGAGTGGCCTCACCCTAACCCTGGCCGTGGCTAATATTAAGGCCCACCACTCAGGGCGGTGGAGTGAAATGAATTTTCGAGGCAATGCGCGGAAAGCCCTCGGCCCTCCGCTGAAGCTGCCTTAGGAAGGAGGAAGGGAGAGGGAAATGCTGACCCCGCAGGCGGCAGTCTGTGCCTCGGAGAGAAACTTTGTCCCAACCTTGCTGGGGGCCTTGACGCCCATCTTGCCCCAAGAGCACCCCGGCAGTCACCCCTGCCCTCTGGGGTCCTGCCACCCCGAGCCCGACCTTCCCCCTTTTCCCCCCGCGCCGGGCCGATAGCCTCCTAACTGCGTCTTCTCTGTTGCGGTCTGTCGTGCTCATCACGTTTGCGTCGTTTCCTCGCTCCGCAAACGTCGCCTGAGCGCCTTCCACACGCCAGGCGCCAGACTCGCGGCGGGGAAACAGGGAGAAGCACTGAGGAGGGGTCCCAGCCCTCAGTGATGGGATTTCAGAGCGGGAGATAAAGGATTGCCCAGAAGGGTGGTGAGTGGAATAGCTGATATAAACAACGGGGGTGCGATGAAATACACAGGAGGGCTGCTAGTCACATAGGGGGCGGGTGCCGAGGGCCCTAGACTAAGGGAGGCTTCCTGGACGGGTGACACCCAGGCGGAGTCCTGACGACCTGCGTCAGAAGTAGCCAGGCCAGGAGGAGGTGAAAGGAATCCACGTCCCGAGCAGAGAGGCAGCTTGCCCTACACAGCACAGGACACGGTCCGTGCACAGGAGCCCCAGGAGACGCAGGCACGGGGGCTGGGGAGAATCCTTGCTGGGCCCTCGCCGTCCACGCGCCGCCTCCCTCTGCCGGGTGTCTGGTGCCAGCCTCCTGCCTGGCAGAGGAACTCCAGCCCCTGCTCCCGGAAGCCCCTCCAGGCCTTCGGCTTCCCTGACTCGGCATAGGGCCCCTCGTCCCCTCGGGTACGGGGCCGGTCTCCCCGCCCGCTCGCGGCGAAGCAGAGGCCCAGCGCAGCCCGCGCTCCTGCCCTGGGGCCTCCTCTTTCTCCAGGAAAACGTGGACCGCTCTCCGCCGACAGGTCTCTTCCACAGACCCCTCTCGCCTTCGCCCCCAGTCTCTTCCGGTTGTGTCTTTTGGCTGGCTGGATAGAAACGAGGAAGTCGCCCCCCGGCGGAGCCGCGGCTCCGCCAGGCAGAGGCGGCCCCGGGGGCGGAGTCAAGCGCGGAGGCCACGTCCTCCGTGAAGGGGCGGGGCTTGCAAATTCGGAATGAAAGCCCGGGAACGCCGGAACAAGCACGGGTGTAAGACTTCCCTTTTCAAAGGCGGAGAATAAGAAATCTGCCCGAGTGTGTGAGGGCGTCAATGGTGCCGTGGACGAGACAGAGGGAATGGGGCGAGGAGCGAGGCTGGGGCTCTCACCGCGACTTGAATGTGGATGAGAGTGGGACGGCGACGGCGGGCGCGGAGGCGCCCGCATCGCTTCTCGGCCTTTTGGCTAAGATCAAGTGTAGTATCTGTTCTTATCAGCGTAATAGCTGATACGTCCTCTACCCGAGGACAATATATTAAGTGGATTTTTGGAGCAGGGAGATGGAATAGGAGCTTGCTCCGTCCACTCCACGCATCGACCTGGTATTGCAGTACCTCCAGGAACGGTGCATCCCCTCGGGGGGTACAACGTTGTTTCCTAAAAGTAGAGAGAGGAAGAGACGTGAGAGGGACAGAGGTGGACCTGTGGGGTGGTTTTGGCTTGCACGCCCGGTGCCCGTGACACGCTGACGCGCCGGCTTGGCTTAAGCGCTCCTTGAAGTACCATGAGGACGGTAGGCTTTTGCGGCAGGCACACTTCCGTTTCCACTGTGACTACTGCGCTTTGGGAAGGCCACGAGTGACCTACTCCTTTGGAGGTCCTTAGATCTCAGCTTGACAGTCGAGTGGGTGTCGTGTGGTGGTGGTGGTGGTGGTGGTGGTGGTGGTGGTGGTGGTGGTGGTGACCTTTTAAAGGAATGGGATCCACCCGGAATTGAACTTCTCCTCTCTCTCTCTCTCTCTCTCTCTCTCTCTCTTTCTGTCTCTCTCTCCCCCCCCGCTTTCCCCCGCTCTCTCTTTTCGTTTCCCCCACCCCCTCCCAAGTTATGGGGTACATGTGCAGGACGTGCAGGTTTGGAACATAGGTACACGTGTGCCACGGTGCTTTGCTGCAGCTATCCACCAGTCATCTAGGTTTGAAGCCCCGCATGCGTTGGCCATTTGTCCTAATGCTCTCTCTCTCCCCTTGCCCCCCACGCGCCGTCAGGGCCCGCTGTGTGATGTTCCCCTCCCTGTGTCCATGTGTTCTCACTCACTGTTGAACTCCCACTTAGGAGTGAGAACATGCGGTGTTTGGTTTTCGCTTCCTGTGTCAGTTTGCTGAGAATGAGGCCTTCCAGCATGTTCCTGCAGAGGGCATGAACTCATCCTTTTTGATGGCTGCGTAGTAATTCCATGGTGTATACGTGCCACATTTTCTTTATCCAGCCTATCATTGATGGGCATTCGAGTTGGTTCCAAGTCTTTGCTATTGTAAATAGTGCTGCAGTAAACATACGTGTCCGTGTGTCTTCCTAGTAGGAACTTCTTCCTCTTCAGCCCGCTGAGTAGCTGGCACTTTAAGGCAGGTGCCAACGCACCGGCAACAAGCTTCCTTTTTTGCCCAGGAAAAAACTGAGGTGCAGGTAGTATAAGCCATTTGTCACGGAACGCACAGGAGCAGAAACTCGAGTCCAAGCATCGTGGCTCCACCCTTCATGCTTGATGCATCTTTAGGCTCCGTTCTAGGTACGTGTATCCTTTACGGGATCAGCCACCGGCAGTTGCCTTGCAACCATGATGACAAATCTCTGCCGGCTCTTTTGGGTCTCGTGCCTGTATCTATACGTTGCATCCCAGCAAAAAGATCGGAATGTCCCTTTCGCTGACCCAGTCTCTCACCCTTTCCAAACCCCAGAGATCCTGTCTGTCCTCCGAAGAACTCCCCCTGCTTCTTTCTCTAAAGGCTGCCTTCAGGCCGGGCACAGTGGGAGGATCGCTGGAGCCCAGAAGGCCGCAGTGAGGTGACATCACGCCATTGCACTGCAGCCCCGGCGACAGAGCCAGAGCCCCGTCTCGAAACAAACAAACAAACAAAAAACAGACAAACAAACAAAGACAAAGAAAGAAAGAGCCCAGGCAACCTAGCGAAAACCCGTTTGCGCTGGCGCGTATCTGTACCCCAGCTATTCCAGAGGCTGAGGCGGGAGGATGGGTGGACGCTGGGAGGCGGATGCTGCAGTGAGCAGTGATTGCACCACTGCACTCCAGCCTGGGTGACAGAGCCGGAGCCCGTCCCAAATAAATAAAGAAACATAAGAATAAAGGAACCAGTTTGTAGAAAGCGGGAGAGGGTCCCATTGAACTTCAAGCCTTCAAGCAACAGCTGTGGCCGCCACAGCTGTTGCTTGAAGGTTGGACCAGCAGGCTGGAGGAGTCGCCATCTTGGCAGGGATCATTGACCCTGATCTATCGTCGGGAGGAGGAAGAGCTGATCTTATGCAGGGAGGGCAGGTGGACTATGTGTGGCCTCTGGTGATCTGTTTGGGTGCCAGGTGTTACTCCCAGGGCCACCTGTAACTGTGACTGTGCAGCAACCGGGACTTGAGAAGGGCCTGGCCACGGGGGGCTTAGGCCCCTCGGGGATGAGAGTTTGGTTCCCGGTACCCAGGGAAACCACCGGCATCGGCAGAGGTGATAGCTGAGGAGGAGCGGGGATTTGGAGGAGAGACACAGGATGAGTACCGGGGGCAGCCCCGTGATCAGCAACTGCTGCAAGAGGGGCTGTTGGTTCGACTCACTCGTCTTCGGCGGCTCTATGCGGTACTGAAGGGCAGAAGACAGAAGGTACGAAAACCACAAAAATTAGCCGGGCGTGGTGCTGCGCGTCAATAATCCCAGCTACTCGGGAGGCTGAGACAGGAGAATCGCTTGAACCCGGGAGGCGGAAGTTTCAGCGAGCCGAGATCACGCCACTGCAGTCCAACCTGAGGGTCCGAGCGAGACCCTTATCTCAGAAAATAAAGACAGAATGAAAGAGGCCGGCGCGGTGGCTCACGCCTGTAATCCCGGCGCTTTGGGAGGCCGAGGCGGGCGGATCGCCTGAGGTGAGGAGCTCGAGACCAGCCTGGCCGACATGGCGAAACCCCCCTAAAAATACAAAAATTAGCCGGGCGTGGTGGCCTACGCCTGTAATCCCAGCTACCCGAGAAGCTGAGGCAGGAGAATCGCTGGAACCCGGGAGGTAGAGGCTGCCGTGAGCCGAGATCGCGCCTCTGCACTCCAGCCTGGGTGACAGAGCAAGAGTTTGTCTCAAAAAAAAAAAAAAAAAAAAAAAGCCTGGGTGAGCGGTGGCTCAAGCCTGTAATCGCAACACTTTGGGAGGCGGCAGCTGGGCAGATCACCAGAGGTCGGGTGTTGGAGACCAGCCCGACCAACATGGAGAAACCCCGTCTGTACGAAGAACACAAACTTAGCCGGGCGTGGTGGCACACACCTGTAGTCCCAGCTGCTCGGGAGGCTGAGGCAGGAGAATCGCTTGAACCCGGGAGGCGGAAGTTTCAGCGAGCCGAGATCACGCCACTGCAGTCCAACCTGAGGGTCCGAGCGAGACCCTTATCTCAGAAAATAAAGACAGAATGAAAGAGGCCGGCGCGGTGGCTCACGCCTGTAATCCCGGCGCTTTGGGAGGCCGAGGCGGGCGGATCGCCTGAGGTGAGGAGCTCGAGACCAGCCTGGCCGACATGGCGAAACCCCCCTAAAAATACAAAAATTAGCCGGGCGTGGTGGCCTACGCCTGTAATCCCAGCTACCCGAGAAGCTGAGGCAGGAGAATCGCTGGAACCCGGGAGGTAGAGGCTGCCGTGAGCCGAGATCGCGCCTCTGCACTCCAGCCTGGGTGACAGAGCAAGAGTTTGTCTCAAAAAAAAAAAAAAAAAAAAAGCCTGGGTGAGCGGTGGCTCAAGCCTGTAATCGCAACACTTTGGGAGGCGGCAGCTGGGCAGATCACCAGAGGTCGGGTGTTGGAGACCAGCCCGACCAACATGGAGAAACCCCGTCTGTACGAAGAACACAAACTTAGCCGGGCGTGGTGGCACACACCTGTAGTCCCAGCTGCTCGGGAGGCTGAGGCAGGAGAATCGCTTGAACCCGGGAGGCGGAGGTTGCAGAGAGCCTAGATCGCGCCATTGGACTCCAGGCTGGGAAACGAGAGCGGAAACTCCGTCTCAAAAAAAAAAAAAAAAAAATTTGTGAGAATTTTACTGACACTGCCGTCAAAACCTCATGTGTATTTCACACTTACAGCACAGCTCCATTAGAACTGACGACATTTCCAGGGCTCCCTAGATACCCGTGGCTAGCGGCTGCCACACTACACCGTGCTGGGCGGTAGAATGGGGATGAGAAGACACGACGGCGGAGATCGGGATGGCGTGAAGGGAGGGAAACACTCGCCCGCAGGAAGAAAATAAAATAGCAAGGGGGCACCGAAAGACTCAGTAGTCCACATGAATGTCTTGATTATCTTGTAGCTGAGATAATGTGGGCTCCAGCTCTACGGGGTCTGTGGGTTTTCTCTTCGTGTGTGCGGAGACGGAGACGAGAGACCGTAGAGATAAAGAGAGAAGACAAAGAGATAGGAAGAAAGACAGCTGGGCCCGGGGGACCACTGCCACCAAAGCGCGGAGACAGGTAGTGGCCCGGGATGCCTGGAGGCGCTGCTGTTCATTGTATTCAAGGCAAGGGGGCAGGGTAAGGAGTGTCAGTCATCTCAGATGATGGATAGGTCACGCGAGTCACGTGTCCACTGGACAGGGGGCCTTTCCCTTTGTGGTAGCCGAGGTGGAGAGGGAGGACAGCAGACGTCAGCGTTTCTTCCACGCACTTATCAGAAAGATCAAAGACTCTGGTACTTTCACTAATTCTGCTACTGCTCTCTTCTAAGAACTTAAAAGGGGGAGCCAGGTGTACAGGCGGAACATGAAAGCGACCAAGGAGGGTGACCCCTGAAGCCCACAGCATCACAGGGAGACGTTGAGGCCTCCGGATGACTGCGGGAAGGCCTGTCCAACGTCAGGCCTCCCTCGAGAGGTGGTGGAGCAGAGTGTTCTCTATCTCCCCTGGAGAGAGGGAGATTCCCCTTCCCGGTCTGCTAAGTAACGGGTGCCTTCCCAGGCACTGGCGCCACCGCTAGACCAAGGTCTCCTAAGTAACCAGGGCCTTCGCAGGCAACTGGCATTACCGCTAGGCCAAGGAGCCCTCAAGCGGCCCTTCTCTGGGCGTGAATGAGGGCTCACACTCTTGTCTTCTGGTCACCTCTCACTGTGGCCCTTCAGCTCCTAACTCTGTGTGGCCCGGTTTTCCCTAGGTAAGCATAATAGAACGGAGATTATTATGGTAATAGAACAAAGAGTAATGCTACAAACTAATGACTAAGAATAGTCAGATGTAATCATATCCGTATCCTATCTCTAGTAGAACTTTTCTTATTCTAATTATTTTTCTTTATTATACTGGAACAGCTTGTGCCTTCGGGCTCTTGCCTCGGCACCCGGGTGGCTTGCCGCCCACAAGGTAAGATATATTGCGTTGAACTATAAGTTATGTTGATTGCTGAATGGTTTAGGGCGGGGGTGGGGTGGGGCACCCCCTGAAATTCTGCCCTGGAGGAGTGGCCTCACCCTAACCCTGGCCGTGGCTAATATTAAGGCCCACCACTCAGGGCGGTGGAGTGAAATGAATTTTCGAGGCAATGCGCGGAAAGCCCTCGGCCCTCCGCTGAAGCTGCCTTAGGAAGGAGGAAGGGAGAGGGAAATGCTGACCCCGCAGGCGGCAGTCTGTGCCTCGGAGAGAAACTTTGTCCCAACCTTGCTGGGGGCCTTGACGCCCATCTTGCCCCAAGAGCACCCCGGCAGTCACCCCTGCCCTCTGGGGTCCTGCCACCCCGAGCCCGACCTTCCCCCTTTTCCCCCCGCGCCGGGCCGATAGCCTCCTAACTGCGTCTTCTCTGTTGCGGTCTGTCGTGCTCATCACGTTTGCGTCGTTTCCTCGCTCCGCAAACGTCGCCTGAGCGCCTTCCACACGCCAGGCGCCAGACTCGCGGCGGGGAAACAGGGAGAAGCACTGAGGAGGGGTCCCAGCCCTCAGTGATGGGATTTCAGAGCGGGAGATAAAGGATTGCCCAGAAGGGTGGTGAGTGGAATAGCTGATATAAACAACGGGGGTGCGATGAAATACACAGGAGGGCTGCTAGTCACATAGGGGGCGGGTGCCGAGGGCCCTAGACTAAGGGAGGCTTCCTGGACGGGTGACACCCAGGCGGAGTCCTGACGACCTGCGTCAGAAGTAGCCAGGCCAGGAGGAGGTGAAAGGAATCCACGTCCCGAGCAGAGAGGCAGCTTGCCCTACACAGCACAGGACACGGTCCGTGCACAGGAGCCCCAGGAGACGCAGGCACGGGGGCTGGGGAGAATCCTTGCTGGGCCCTCGCCGTCCACGCGCCGCCTCCCTCTGCCGGGTGTCTGGTGCCAGCCTCCTGCCTGGCAGAGGAACTCCAGCCCCTGCTCCCGGAAGCCCCTCCAGGCCTTCGGCTTCCCTGACTCGGCATAGGGCCCCTCGTCCCCTCGGGTACGGGGCCGGTCTCCCCGCCCGCTCGCGGCGAAGCAGAGGCCCAGCGCAGCCCGCGCTCCTGCCCTGGGGCCTCCTCTTTCTCCAGGAAAACGTGGACCGCTCTCCGCCGACAGGTCTCTTCCACAGACCCCTCTCGCCTTCGCCCCCAGTCTCTTCCGGTTGTGTCTTTTGGCTGGCTGGATAGAAACGAGGAAGTCGCCCCCCGGCGGAGCCGCGGCTCCGCCAGGCAGAGGCGGCCCCGGGGGCGGAGTCAAGCGCGGAGGCCACGTCCTCCGTGAAGGGGCGGGGCATGCAAATTCGGAATGAAAGCCCGGGAACGCCGGAAGAAGCACGGGTGTAAGATTTCCCTTTTCAAAGGCGGAGAATAAGAAATCAGCCCGAGTGTGTGAGGGCGTCAATGGTGCCGTGGACGAGACAGAGGGAATGGGGCGAGGAGCGAGGCTGGGGCTCTCACCGCGACTTGAATGTGGATGAGAGTGGGACGGCGACGGCGGGCGCGGAGGCGCCCGCATCGCTTCTCGGCCTTTTGGCTAAGATCAAGTGTAGTATCTGTTCTTATCAGTTTAATATCTGATACGTCCTCTATCCGAGGACAATATATTAAATGGATTTTTGGAGCAGGGAGATGGAATAGGAGCTTGCTCCGTCCACTCCACGCATCGACCTGGTATTGCAGTACCTGGTATTGCAGTACCTCCAGGAACGGTGCACCCCCTCGGGGGATACAACGTTGTTTCCTAAAAGTAGAGAGAGGAAGAGACGTGAGAGGCATCAGAGATGAACCTGCGGGGTGGCTGTGGCTTGCACGTCCGGTGCCCGTGACACGCTGACACGCCGGCTTGGCTTAAGCGCTCCTTGAAGTACCGTGAGGACGGTAGGCTTTTGCGGCAGGCACACTTCCGTTTCCACTGTGACTACTGCGCTTTGGGAAGGCCACGAGTGACCTACTCCTTTGGAGGTCCTTAGATCTCAGCTTGACAGTCGAGTGGGTGTCGTCTGGTGGTGGTGGTGGTGTTGGTGGTGGTGACCTTTTAAAGGAATGGGATCCACCCGGAATTGAACTTCTTCTCTCTCTCTCTCTCTTTCTGTCTCTCTCTCCCCCCCTGCTTTCCCCCGCTCTCTCTTTTCGTTTCCCCCACCCCCTCCCAAGTTATGGGGTACATGTGCAGGACGTGCAGGTTTGGAACATAGGTACACGTGTGCCACGGTGCTTTGCTGCAGCTATCCACCAGTCATCTAGGTTTGAAGCCCCGCATGCGTTGGCCATTTGTCCTAATGCTCTCTCTCTCCCCTTGCCCCCCACGCGCCGTCAGGGCCCGCTGTGTGATGTTCCCCTCCCTGTGTCCATGTGTTCTCACTCACTGTTGAACTCCCACTTAGGAGTGAGAACATGCGGTGTTTGGTTTTCGCTTCCTGTGTCAGTTTGCTGAGAATGAGGCCTTCCAGCATGTTCCTGCAGAGGGCATGAACTCATCCTTTTTGATGGCTGCGTCAAATAAATAAAGAAACATAAGAATAAAGGCTCTGTCACCCAGGCTGGAGTGCAGTGGTGCAATCACTGCTCACTGCAGCATCCGCCTCCCAGCGTCCACCCATCCTCCCGCCTCAGCCTCTGGAATAGCTGGGGTACAGATACGCGCCAGCGCAAACGGGTTTTCGCTAGGTTGCCTGGGCTCTTTCTTTCTTTGTCTTTGTTTGTTTGTCTGTTTTTTGTTTGTTTGTTTGTTTGTTTCGAGACGGGGCTCTGGCTCTGTCGCCGGGGCTGCAGTGCAATGGCGTGATGTCACCTCACTGCGGCCTTCTGGGCTCCAGCGATCCTCCCACTGTGCCCGGCCTGAAGGCAGCCTTTAGAGAAAGAAGCAGGGGGAGTTCTTCGGAGGACAGACAGGATCTCTGGGGTTTGGAAAGGGTGAGAGACTGGGTCAGCGAAAGGGACATTCCGATCTTTTTGCTGGGATGCAACGTATAGATACAGGCACGAGACCCAAAAGAGCCGGCAGAGATTTGTCATCATGGTTGCAAGGCAACTGCCGGTGGCTGATCCCGTAAAGGATACACGTACCTAGAACGGAGCCTAAAGATGCATCAAGCATGAAGGGTGGAGCCACGATGCTTGGACTCGAGTTTCTGCTCCTGTGCGTTCCGTGACAAATGGCTTATACTACCTGCACCTCAGTTTTTTCCTGGGCAAAAAAGGAAGCTTGTTGCCGGTGCGTTGGCACCTGCCTTAAAGTGCCAGCTACTCAGCGGGCTGAAGAGGAAGAAGTTCCTACTAGGAAGACACACGGACACGTATGTTTACTGCAGCACTATTTACAATAGCAAAGACTTGGAACCAACTCGAATGCCCATCAATGATAGGCTGGATAAAGAAAATGTGGCACGTATACACCATGGAATTACTACGCAGCCATCAAAAAGGATGAGTTCATGCCCTCTGCAGGAACATGCTGGAAGGCCTCATTCTCAGCAAACTGACACAGGAAGCGAAAACCAAACACCGCATGTTCTCACTCCTAAGTGGGAGTTCAACAGTGAGTGAGAACACATGGACACAGGGAGGGGAACATCACACAGCGGGCCCTGACGGCGCGTGGGGGGCAAGGGGAGAGAGAGAGCATTAGGACAAATGGCCAACGCATGCGGGGCTTCAAACCTAGATGACTGGTGGATAGCTGCAGCAAAGCACCGTGGCACACGTGTACCTATGTTCCAAACCTGCACGTCCTGCACATGTACCCCATAACTTGGGAGGGGGTGGGGGAAACGAAAAGAGAGAGCGGGGGAAAGCAGGGGGGGAGAGAGAGACAGAAAGAGAGAGAGAGAGAGAAGAAGTTCAATTCCGGGTGGATCCCATTCCTTTAAAAGGTCACCACCACCAACACCACCACCACCACCAGACGACACCCACTCGACTGTCAAGCTGAGATCTAAGGACCTCCAAAGGAGTAGGTCACTCGTGGCCTTCCCAAAGCGCAGTAGTCACAGTGGAAACGGAAGTGTGCCTGCCGCAAAAGCCTACCGTCCTCACGGTACTTCAAGGAGCGCTTAAGCCAAGCCGGCGTGTCAGCGTGTCACGGGCACCGGACGTGCAAGCCACAGCCACCCCGCAGGTTCATCTCTGTGCCTCTCACGTCTCTTCCTCTCTCTACTTTTAGGAAACAACGTTGTATCCCCCGAGGGGGTGCACCGTTCCTGGAGGTACTGCAATACCAGGTCGATGCGTGGAGTGGACGGAGCAAGCTCCTATTCCATCTCCCTGCTCCAAAAATCCATTTAATATATTGTCCTCGGATAGAGGACGTATCAGATATTAAACTGATAAGAACAGATACTACACTTGATCTTAGCCAAAAGGCCGAGAAGCGATGCGGGCGCCTCCGCGCCCGCCGTCGCCGTCCCACTCTCATCCACATTCAAGTCGCGGTGAGAGCCCCAGCCTCGCTCCTCGCCCCATTCCCTCTGTCTCGTCCACGGCACCATTGACGCCCTCACACACTCGGGCTGATTTCTTATTCTCCGCCTTTGAAAAGGGAAATCTTACACCCGTGCTTCTTCCGGCGTTCCCGGGCTTTCATTCCGAATTTGCATGCCCCGCCCCTTCACGGAGGACGTGGCCTCCGCGCTTGACTCCGCCCCCGGGGCCGCCTCTGCCTGGCGGAGCCGCGGCTCCGCCGGGGGGCGACTTCCTCGTTTCTATCCAGCCAGCCAAAAGACACAACCGGAAGAGACTGGGGGCGAAGGCGAGAGGGGTCTGTGGAAGAGACCTGTCGGCGGAGAGCGGTCCACGTTTTCCTGGAGAAAGAGGAGGCCCCAGGGCAGGAGCGCGGGCTGCGCTGGGCCTCTGCTTCGCCGCGAGCGGGCGGGGAGACCGGCCCCGTACCCGAGGGGACGAGGGGCCCTATGCCGAGTCAGGGAAGCCGAAGGCCTGGAGGGGCTTCCGGGAGCAGGGGCTGGAGTTCCTCTGCCAGGCAGGAGGCTGGCACCAGACACCCGGCAGAGGGAGGCGGCGCGTGGACGGCGAGGGCCCAGCAAGGATTCTCCCCAGCCCCCGTGCCTGCGTCTCCTGGGGCTCCTGTGCACGGACCGTGTCCTGTGCTGTGTAGGGCAAGCTGCCTCTCTGCTCGGGACGTGGATTCCTTTCACCTCCTCCTGGCCTGGCTACTTCTGACGCAGGTCGTCAGGACTCCGCCTGGGTGTCACCCGTCCAGGAAGCCTCCCTTAGTCTAGGGCCCTCGGCACCCGCCCCCTATGTGACTAGCAGCCCTCCTGTGTATTTCATCGCACCCCCGTTGTTTATATCAGCTATTCCACTCACCACCCTTCTGGGCAATCCTTTATCTCCCGCTCTGAAATCCCATCACTGAGGGCTGGGACCCCTCCTCAGTGCTTCTCCCTGTTTCCCCGCCGCGAGTCTGGCGCCTGGCGTGTGGAAGGCGCCCAGGCGACGTTTGCGGAGCGAGGAAACGACGCAAACGTGATGAGCACGACAGACCGCAACAGAGAAGACGCAGTTAGGAGGCTATCGGCCCGGCGCGGGGGGAAAAGGGGGAAGGTCGGGCTCGGGGTGGCAGGACCCCAGAGGGCAGGGGTGACTGCCGGGGTGCTCTTGGGGCAAGATGGGCGTCAAGGCCCCCAGCAAGGTTGGGACAAAGTTTCTCTCCGAGGCACAGACTGCCGCCTGCGGGGTCAGCATTTCCCTCTCCCTTCCTCCTTCCTAAGGCAGCTTCAGCGGAGGGCCGAGGGCTTTCCGCGCATTGCCTCGAAAATTCATTTCACTCCACCGCCCTGAGTGGTGGGCCTTAATATTAGCCACGGCCAGGGTTAGGGTGAGGCCACTCCTCCAGGGCAGAATTTCAGGGGGTGCCCCACCCCACCCCCGCCCTAAACCATTCAGCAATCAACATAACTTATAGTTCAACGCAATATATCTTACCTTGTGGGCGGCAAGCCACCCGGGTGCCGAGGCAAGAGCCCGAAGGCACAAGCTGTTCCAGTATAATAAAGAAAAATAATTAGAATAAGAAAAGTTCTACTAGAGATAGGATACGGATATGATTACATCTGACTATTCTTAGTCATTAGTTTGTAGCATTACTCTTTGTTCTATTACCATAATAATCTCCGTTCTATTATGCTTACCTAGGGAAAACCGGGCCACACAGAGTTAGGAGCTGAAGGGCCACAGTGAGAGGTGACCAGAAGACAAGAGTGTGAGCCCTCATTCACGCCCAGAGAAGGGCCGCTTGAGGGCTCCTTGGCCTAGCGGTAATGCCAGTTGCCTGCGAAGGCCCTGGTTACTTAGGAGACCTTGGTCTAGCGGTGGCGCCAGTGCCTGGGAAGGCACCCGTTACTTAGCAGACCGGGAAGGGGAATCTCCCTCTCTCCAGGGGAGATAGAGAACACTCTGCTCCACCACCTCTCGAGGGAGGCCTGACATTGGACAGGCCTTCCCGCAGTCATCCGGAGGCCTCAACGTCTCCCTGTGATGCTGTGGGCTTCAGGGGTCACCCTCCTTGGTCGCTTTCATGTTCCGCCTGTACACCTGGCTCCCCCTTTTAAGTTCTTAGAAGAGAGCAGTAGCAGAATTAGTGAAAGTACCAGAGTCTTTGATCTTTCTGATAAGTGCGTGGAAGAAACGCTGACGTCTGCTGTCCTCCCTCTCCACCTCGGCTACCACAAAGGGAAAGGCCCCCTGTCCAGTGGACACGTGACTCGCGTGACCTATCCATCATCTGAGATGACTGACACTCCTTACCCTGCCCCCTTGCCTTGAATACAATGAACAGCAGCGCCTCCAGGCATCCCGGGCCACTACCTGTCTCCGCGCTTTGGTGGCAGTGGTCCCCCGGGCCCAGCTGTCTTTCTTCCTATCTCTTTGCCTTCTCTCTTTATCTCTACGGTCTCTCGTCTCCGTCTCCGCACACACGAAGAGAAAACCCACAGACCCCGTAGAGCTGGAGCCCACATTATCTCAGCTACAAGATAATCAAGACATTCATGTGGACTACTGAGTCTTTCGGTGCCCCCTTGCTATTTTATTTTCTTCCTGCGGGCGAGTGTTTCCCTCCCTTCACGCCATCCCGATCTCCGCCGTCGTGTCTTCTCATCCCCATTCTACCGCCCAGCACGGTGTAGTGTGGCAGCCGCTAGCCACGGGTATCTAGGGAGCCCTGGAAATGTCGTCAGTTCTAATGGAGCTGTGCTGTAAGTGTGAAATACACATGAGGTTTTGACGGCAGTGTCAGTAAAATTCTCACAAATTTTTTTTTTTTTTTTTTTGAGACGGAGTTTCCGCTCTCGTTTCCCAGCCTGGAGTCCAATGGCGCGATCTAGGCTCTCTGCAACCTCCGCCTCCCGAGTTCAAGCGATTCTCCTGCCTCAGCCTCCCGAGCAGCTGGGACTACAGGTGTGTGCCACCACGCCCGGCTAAGTTTGTGTTCTTCGTACAGACGGGGTTTCTCCATGTTGGTCGGGCTGGTCTCCAACACCCGACCTCTGGTGATCTGCCCAGCTGCCGCCTCCCAAAGTGTTGCGATTACAGGCTTGAGCCACCGCTCACCCAGGCTTTTTTTTTTTTTTTTTTTTTTTGAGACAAACTCTTGCTCTGTCACCCAGGCTGGAGTGCAGAGGCGCGATCTCGGCTCACGGCAGCCTCTACCTCCCGGGTTCCAGCGATTCTCCTGCCTCAGCTTCTCGGGTAGCTGGGATTACAGGCGTAGGCCACCACGCCCGGCTAATTTTTGTATTTTTAGGGGGGTTTCGCCATGTCGGCCAGGCTGGTCTCGAGCTCCTCACCTCAGGCGATCCGCCCGCCTCGGCCTCCCAAAGCGCCGGGATTACAGGCGTGAGCCACCGCGCCGGCCTCTTTCATTCTGTCTTTATTTTCTGAGATAAGGGTCTCGCTCGGACCCTCAGGTTGGACTGCAGTGGCGTGATCTCGGCTCGCTGAAACTTCCGCCTCCCGGGTTCAAGCGATTCTCCTGTCTCAGCCTCCCGAGTAGCTGGGATTATTGACGCGCAGCACCACGCCCGGCTAATTTTTGTGGTTTTCGTACCTTCTGTCTTCTGCCCTTCAGTACCGCATAGAGCCGCCGAAGACGAGTGAGTCGAACCAACAGCCCCTCTTGCAGCAGTTGCTGATCACGGGGCTGCCCCCGGTACTCATCCTGTGTCTCTCCTCCAAATCCCCGCTCCTCCTCAGCTATCACCTCTGCCGATGCCGGTGGTTTCCCTGGGTACCGGGAACCAAACTCTCATCCCCGAGGGGCCTAAGCCCCCCGTGGCCAGGCCCTTCTCAAGTCACGGTTGCTGCACAGTCACAGTTACAGGTGGCCCTGGGAGTAACACCTGGCACCCAAACAGATCACCAGAGGCCACACATAGTCCACCTGCCCTCCCTGCATAAGATCAGCTCTTCCTCCTCCCGACGATAGATCAGGGTCAATGATCCCTGCCAAGATGGCGACTCCTCCAGCCTGCTGGTCCAACCTTCAAGCAACAGCTGTGGCGGCCACAGCTGTTGCTTGAAGGCTTGAAGTTCAATGGGACCCTCTCCCGCTTTCTACAAACTGGTTCCTTTATTCTTATGTTTCTTTATTTATTTGGGACGGGCTCCGGCTCTGTCACCCAGGCTGGAGTGCAGTGGTGCAATCACTGCTCACTGCAGCATCCGCCTCCCAGCGTCCACCCATCCTCCCGCCTCAGCCTCTGGAATAGCTGGGGTACAGATACGCGCCAGCGCAAACGGGTTTTCGCTAGGTTGCCTGGGCTCTTTCTTTCTTTGTCTTTGTTTGTTTGTCTGTTTTTTGTTTGTTTGTTTGTTTGTTTGTTTCGAGACGGGGCTCTGGCTCTGTCGCCGGGGCTGCAGTGCAATGGCGTGATGTCACCTCACTGCGGCCTTCTGGGCTCCAGCGATCCTCCCACTGTGCCCGGCCTGAAGGCAGCCTTTAGAGAAAGAAGCAGGGGGAGTTCTTCGGAGGACAGACAGGATCTCTGGGGTTTGGAAAGGGTGAGAGACTGGGTCAGCGAAAGGGACATTCCGATCTTTTTGCTGGGATGCAACGTATAGATACAGGCACGAGACCCAAAAGAGCCGGCAGAGATTTGTCATCATGGTTGCAAGGCAACTGCCGGTGGCTGATCCCGTAAAGGATACACGTACCTAGAACGGAGCCTAAAGATGCATCAAGCATGAAGGGTGGAGCCACGATGCTTGGACTCGAGTTTCTGCTCCTGTGCGTTCCGTGACAAATGGCTTATACTACCTGCACCTCAGTTTTTTCCTGGGCAAAAAAGGAAGCTTGTTGCCGGTGCGTTGGCACCTGCCTTAAAGTGCCAGCTACTCAGCGGGCTGAAGAGGAAGAAGTTCCTACTAGGAAGACACACGGACACGTATGTTTACTGCAGCACTATTTACAATAGCAAAGACTTGGAACCAACTCGAATGCCCATCAATGATAGGCTGGATAAAGAAAATGTGGCACGTATACACCATGGAATTACTACGCAGCCATCAAAAAGGATGAGTTCATGCCCTCTGCAGGAACATGCTGGAAGGCCTCATTCTCAGCAAACTGACACAGGAAGCGAAAACCAAACACCGCATGTTCTCACTCCTAAGTGGGAGTTCAACAGTGAGTGAGAACACATGGACACAGGGAGGGGAACATCACACAGCGGGCCCTGACGGCGCGTGGGGGGCAAGGGGAGAGAGAGAGCATTAGGACAAATGGCCAACGCATGCGGGGCTTCAAACCTAGATGACTGGTGGATAGCTGCAGCAAAGCACCGTGGCACACGTGTACCTATGTTCCAAACCTGCACGTCCTGCACATGTACCCCATAACTTGGGAGGGGGTGGGGGAAACGAAAAGAGAGAGCGGGGGAAAGCAGGGGGGGAGAGAGAGACAGAAAGAGAGAGAGAGAGAGAAGAAGTTCAATTCCGGGTGGATCCCATTCCTTTAAAAGGTCACCACCACCAACACCACCACCACCACCAGACGACACCCACTCGACTGTCAAGCTGAGATCTAAGGACCTCCAAAGGAGTAGGTCACTCGTGGCCTTCCCAAAGCGCAGTAGTCACAGTGGAAACGGAAGTGTGCCTGCCGCAAAAGCCTACCGTCCTCACGGTACTTCAAGGAGCGCTTAAGCCAAGCCGGCGTGTCAGCGTGTCACGGGCACCGGACGTGCAAGCCACAGCCACCCCGCAGGTTCATCTCTGTGCCTCTCACGTCTCTTCCTCTCTCTACTTTTAGGAAACAACGTTGTATCCCCCGAGGGGGTGCACCGTTCCTGGAGGTACTGCAATACCAGGTCGATGCGTGGAGTGGACGGAGCAAGCTCCTATTCCATCTCCCTGCTCCAAAAATCCATTTAATATATTGTCCTCGGATAGAGGACGTATCAGATATTAAACTGATAAGAACAGATACTACACTTGATCTTAGCCAAAAGGCCGAGAAGCGATGCGGGCGCCTCCGCGCCCGCCGTCGCCGTCCCACTCTCATCCACATTCAAGTCGCGGTGAGAGCCCCAGCCTCGCTCCTCGCCCCATTCCCTCTGTCTCGTCCACGGCACCATTGACGCCCTCACACACTCGGGCTGATTTCTTATTCTCCGCCTTTGAAAAGGGAAATCTTACACCCGTGCTTCTTCCGGCGTTCCCGGGCTTTCATTCCGAATTTGCATGCCCCGCCCCTTCACGGAGGACGTGGCCTCCGCGCTTGACTCCGCCCCCGGGGCCGCCTCTGCCTGGCGGAGCCGCGGCTCCGCCGGGGGGCGACTTCCTCGTTTCTATCCAGCCAGCCAAAAGACACAACCGGAAGAGACTGGGGGCGAAGGCGAGAGGGGTCTGTGGAAGAGACCTGTCGGCGGAGAGCGGTCCACGTTTTCCTGGAGAAAGAGGAGGCCCCAGGGCAGGAGCGCGGGCTGCGCTGGGCCTCTGCTTCGCCGCGAGCGGGCGGGGAGACCGGCCCCGTACCCGAGGGGACGAGGGGCCCTATGCCGAGTCAGGGAAGCCGAAGGCCTGGAGGGGCTTCCGGGAGCAGGGGCTGGAGTTCCTCTGCCAGGCAGGAGGCTGGCACCAGACACCCGGCAGAGGGAGGCGGCGCGTGGACGGCGAGGGCCCAGCAAGGATTCTCCCCAGCCCCCGTGCCTGCGTCTCCTGGGGCTCCTGTGCACGGACCGTGTCCTGTGCTGTGTAGGGCAAGCTGCCTCTCTGCTCGGGACGTGGATTCCTTTCACCTCCTCCTGGCCTGGCTACTTCTGACGCAGGTCGTCAGGACTCCGCCTGGGTGTCACCCGTCCAGGAAGCCTCCCTTAGTCTAGGGCCCTCGGCACCCGCCCCCTATGTGACTAGCAGCCCTCCTGTGTATTTCATCGCACCCCCGTTGTTTATATCAGCTATTCCACTCACCACCCTTCTGGGCAATCCTTTATCTCCCGCTCTGAAATCCCATCACTGAGGGCTGGGACCCCTCCTCAGTGCTTCTCCCTGTTTCCCCGCCGCGAGTCTGGCGCCTGGCGTGTGGAAGGCGCCCAGGCGACGTTTGCGGAGCGAGGAAACGACGCAAACGTGATGAGCACGACAGACCGCAACAGAGAAGACGCAGTTAGGAGGCTATCGGCCCGGCGCGGGGGGAAAAGGGGGAAGGTCGGGCTCGGGGTGGCAGGACCCCAGAGGGCAGGGGTGACTGCCGGGGTGCTCTTGGGGCAAGATGGGCGTCAAGGCCCCCAGCAAGGTTGGGACAAAGTTTCTCTCCGAGGCACAGACTGCCGCCTGCGGGGTCAGCATTTCCCTCTCCCTTCCTCCTTCCTAAGGCAGCTTCAGCGGAGGGCCGAGGGCTTTCCGCGCATTGCCTCGAAAATTCATTTCACTCCACCGCCCTGAGTGGTGGGCCTTAATATTAGCCACGGCCAGGGTTAGGGTGAGGCCACTCCTCCAGGGCAGAATTTCAGGGGGTGCCCCACCCCACCCCCGCCCTAAACCATTCAGCAATCAACATAACTTATAGTTCAACGCAATATATCTTACCTTGTGGGCGGCAAGCCACCCGGGTGCCGAGGCAAGAGCCCGAAGGCACAAGCTGTTCCAGTATAATAAAGAAAAATAATTAGAATAAGAAAAGTTCTACTAGAGATAGGATACGGATATGATTACATCTGACTATTCTTAGTCATTAGTTTGTAGCATTACTCTTTGTTCTATTACCATAATAATCTCCGTTCTATTATGCTTACCTAGGGAAAACCGGGCCACACAGAGTTAGGAGCTGAAGGGCCACAGTGAGAGGTGACCAGAAGACAAGAGTGTGAGCCCTCATTCACGCCCAGAGAAGGGCCGCTTGAGGGCTCCTTGGCCTAGCGGTAATGCCAGTTGCCTGCGAAGGCCCTGGTTACTTAGGAGACCTTGGTCTAGCGGTGGCGCCAGTGCCTGGGAAGGCACCCGTTACTTAGCAGACCGGGAAGGGGAATCTCCCTCTCTCCAGGGGAGATAGAGAACACTCTGCTCCACCACCTCTCGAGGGAGGCCTGACATTGGACAGGCCTTCCCGCAGTCATCCGGAGGCCTCAACGTCTCCCTGTGATGCTGTGGGCTTCAGGGGTCACCCTCCTTGGTCGCTTTCATGTTCCGCCTGTACACCTGGCTCCCCCTTTTAAGTTCTTAGAAGAGAGCAGTAGCAGAATTAGTGAAAGTACCAGAGTCTTTGATCTTTCTGATAAGTGCGTGGAAGAAACGCTGACGTCTGCTGTCCTCCCTCTCCACCTCGGCTACCACAAAGGGAAAGGCCCCCTGTCCAGTGGACACGTGACTCGCGTGACCTATCCATCATCTGAGATGACTGACACTCCTTACCCTGCCCCCTTGCCTTGAATACAATGAACAGCAGCGCCTCCAGGCATCCCGGGCCACTACCTGTCTCCGCGCTTTGGTGGCAGTGGTCCCCCGGGCCCAGCTGTCTTTCTTCCTATCTCTTTGTCTTCTCTCTTTATCTCTACGGTCTCTCGTCTCCGTCTCCGCACACACGAAGAGAAAACCCACAGACCCCGTAGAGCTGGAGCCCACATTATCTCAGCTACAAGATAATCAAGACATTCATGTGGACTACTGAGTCTTTCGGTGCCCCCTTGCTATTTTATTTTCTTCCTGCGGGCGAGTGTTTCCCTCCCTTCACGCCATCCCGATCTCCGCCGTCGTGTCTTCTCATCCCCATTCTACCGCCCAGCACGGTGTAGTGTGGCAGCCGCTAGCCACGGGTATCTAGGGAGCCCTGGAAATGTCGTCAGTTCTAATGGAGCTGTGCTGTAAGTGTGAAATACACATGAGGTTTTGACGGCAGTGTCAGTAAAATTCTCACAAATTTTTTTTTTTTTTTTTTTGAGACGGAGTTTCCGCTCTCGTTTCCCAGCCTGGAGTCCAATGGCGCGATCTAGGCTCTCTGCAACCTCCGCCTCCCGAGTTCAAGCGATTCTCCTGCCTCAGCCTCCCGAGCAGCTGGGACTACAGGTGTGTGCCACCACGCCCGGCTAAGTTTGTGTTCTTCGTACAGACGGGGTTTCTCCATGTTGGTCGGGCTGGTCTCCAACACCCGACCTCTGGTGATCTGCCCAGCTGCCGCCTCCCAAAGTGTTGCGATTACAGGCTTGAGCCACCGCTCACCCAGGCTTTTTTTTTTTTTTTTTTTTTTTTGAGACAAACTCTTGCTCTGTCACCCAGGCTGGAGTGCAGAGGCGCGATCTCGGCTCACGGCAGCCTCTACCTCCCGGGTTCCAGCGATTCTCCTGCCTCAGCTTCTCGGGTAGCTGGGATTACAGGCGTAGGCCACCACGCCCGGCTAATTTTTGTATTTTTAGGGGGGTTTCGCCATGTCGGCCAGGCTGGTCTCGAGCTCCTCACCTCAGGCGATCCGCCCGCCTCGGCCTCCCAAAGCGCCGGGATTACAGGCGTGAGCCACCGCGCCGGCCTCTTTCATTCTGTCTTTATTTTCTGAGATAAGGGTCTCGCTCGGACCCTCAGGTTGGACTGCAGTGGCGTGATCTCGGCTCGCTGAAACTTCCGCCTCCCGGGTTCAAGCGATTCTCCTGTCTCAGCCTCCCGAGTAGCTGGGATTATTGACGTGCAGCACCACGCCCGGCTAATTTTTGTGGTTTTCGTACCTTCTGTCTTCTGCCCTTCAGTACCGCATAGAGCCGCCGAAGACGAGTGAGTCGAACCAACAGCCCCTCTTGCAGCAGTTGCTGATCACGGGGCTGCCCCCGGTACTCATCCTGTGTCTCTCCTCCAAATCCCCGCTCCTCCTCAGCTATCACCTCTGCCGATGCCGGTGGTTTCCCTGGGTACCGGGAACCAAACTCTCATCCCCGAGGGGCCTAAGCCCCCCGTGGCCAGGCCCTTCTCAAGTCACGGTTGCTGCACAGTCACAGTTACAGGTGGCCCTGGGAGTAACACCTGGCACCCAAACAGATCACCAGAGGCCACACATAGTCCACCTGCCCTCCCTGCATAAGATCAGCTCTTCCTCCTCCCGACGATAGATCAGGGTCAATGATCCCTGCCAAGATGGCGACTCCTCCAGCCTGCTGGTCCAACCTTCAAGCAACAGCTGTGGCGGCCACAGCTGTTGCTTGAAGGCTTGAAGTTCAATGGGACCCTCTCCCGCTTTCTACAAACTGGTTCCTTTATTCTTATGTTTCTTTATTTATTTGGGACGGGCTCCGGCTCTGTCACCCAGGCTGGAGTGCAGTGGTGCAATCACTGCTCACTGCAGCATCCGCCTCCCAGCGTCCACCCATCCTCCCGCCTCAGCCTCTGGAATAGCTGGGGTACAGATACGCGCCAGCGCAAACGGGTTTTCGCTAGGTTGCCTGGGCTCTTTCTTTCTTTGTCTTTGTTTGTTTGTCTGTTTTTTGTTTGTTTGTTTGTTTGTTTCGAGACGGGGCTCTGGCTCTGTCGCCGGGGCTGCAGTGCAATGGCGTGATGTCACCTCACTGCGGCCTTCTGGGCTCCAGCGATCCTCCCACTGTGCCCGGCCTGAAGGCAGCCTTTAGAGAAAGAAGCAGGGGGAGTTCTTCGGAGGACAGACAGGATCTCTGGGGTTTGGAAAGGGTGAGAGACTGGGTCAGCGAAAGGGACATTCCGATCTTTTTGCTGGGATGCAACGTATAGATACAGGCACGAGACCCAAAAGAGCCGGCAGAGATTTGTCATCATGGTTGCAAGGCAACTGCCGGTGGCTGATCCCGTAAAGGATACACGTACCTAGAACGGAGCCTAAAGATGCATCAAGCATGAAGGGTGGAGCCACGATGCTTGGACTCGAGTTTCTGCTCCTGTGCGTTCCGTGACAAATGGCTTATACTACCTGCACCTCAGTTTTTTCCTGGGCAAAAAAGGAAGCTTGTTGCCGGTGCGTTGGCACCTGCCTTAAAGTGCCAGCTACTCAGCGGGCTGAAGAGGAAGAAGTTCCTACTAGGAAGACACACGGACACGTATGTTTACTGCAGCACTATTTACAATAGCAAAGACTTGGAACCAACTCGAATGCCCATCAATGATAGGCTGGATAAAGAAAATGTGGCACGTATACACCATGGAATTACTACGCAGCCATCAAAAAGGATGAGTTCATGCCCTCTGCAGGAACATGCTGGAAGGCCTCATTCTCAGCAAACTGACACAGGAAGCGAAAACCAAACACCGCATGTTCTCACTCCTAAGTGGGAGTTCAACAGTGAGTGAGAACACATGGACACAGGGAGGGGAACATCACACAGCGGGCCCTGACGGCGCGTGGGGGGCAAGGGGAGAGAGAGAGCATTAGGACAAATGGCCAACGCATGCGGGGCTTCAAACCTAGATGACTGGTGGATAGCTGCAGCAAAGCACCGTGGCACACGTGTACCTATGTTCCAAACCTGCACGTCCTGCACATGTACCCCATAACTTGGGAGGGGGTGGGGGAAACGAAAAGAGAGAGCGGGGGAAAGCAGGGGGGGAGAGAGAGACAGAAAGAGAGAGAGAGAGAGAAGAAGTTCAATTCCGGGTGGATCCCATTCCTTTAAAAGGTCACCACCACCAACACCACCACCACCACCAGACGACACCCACTCGACTGTCAAGCTGAGATCTAAGGACCTCCAAAGGAGTAGGTCACTCGTGGCCTTCCCAAAGCGCAGTAGTCACAGTGGAAACGGAAGTGTGCCTGCCGCAAAAGCCTACCGTCCTCACGGTACTTCAAGGAGCGCTTAAGCCAAGCCGGCGTGTCAGCGTGTCACGGGCACCGGACGTGCAAGCCACAGCCACCCCGCAGGTTCATCTCTGTGCCTCTCACGTCTCTTCCTCTCTCTACTTTTAGGAAACAACGTTGTATCCCCCGAGGGGGTGCACCGTTCCTGGAGGTACTGCAATACCAGGTCGATGCGTGGAGTGGACGGAGCAAGCTCCTATTCCATCTCCCTGCTCCAAAAATCCATTTAATATATTGTCCTCGGATAGAGGACGTATCAGATATTAAACTGATAAGAACAGATACTACACTTGATCTTAGCCAAAAGGCCGAGAAGCGATGCGGGCGCCTCCGCGCCCGCCGTCGCCGTCCCACTCTCATCCACATTCAAGTCGCGGTGAGAGCCCCAGCCTCGCTCCTCGCCCCATTCCCTCTGTCTCGTCCACGGCACCATTGACGCCCTCACACACTCGGGCTGATTTCTTATTCTCCGCCTTTGAAAAGGGAAATCTTACACCCGTGCTTCTTCCGGCGTTCCCGGGCTTTCATTCCGAATTTGCATGCCCCGCCCCTTCACGGAGGACGTGGCCTCCGCGCTTGACTCCGCCCCCGGGGCCGCCTCTGCCTGGCGGAGCCGCGGCTCCGCCGGGGGGCGACTTCCTCGTTTCTATCCAGCCAGCCAAAAGACACAACCGGAAGAGACTGGGGGCGAAGGCGAGAGGGGTCTGTGGAAGAGACCTGTCGGCGGAGAGCGGTCCACGTTTTCCTGGAGAAAGAGGAGGCCCCAGGGCAGGAGCGCGGGCTGCGCTGGGCCTCTGCTTCGCCGCGAGCGGGCGGGGAGACCGGCCCCGTACCCGAGGGGACGAGGGGCCCTATGCCGAGTCAGGGAAGCCGAAGGCCTGGAGGGGCTTCCGGGAGCAGGGGCTGGAGTTCCTCTGCCAGGCAGGAGGCTGGCACCAGACACCCGGCAGAGGGAGGCGGCGCGTGGACGGCGAGGGCCCAGCAAGGATTCTCCCCAGCCCCCGTGCCTGCGTCTCCTGGGGCTCCTGTGCACGGACCGTGTCCTGTGCTGTGTAGGGCAAGCTGCCTCTCTGCTCGGGACGTGGATTCCTTTCACCTCCTCCTGGCCTGGCTACTTCTGACGCAGGTCGTCAGGACTCCGCCTGGGTGTCACCCGTCCAGGAAGCCTCCCTTAGTCTAGGGCCCTCGGCACCCGCCCCCTATGTGACTAGCAGCCCTCCTGTGTATTTCATCGCACCCCCGTTGTTTATATCAGCTATTCCACTCACCACCCTTCTGGGCAATCCTTTATCTCCCGCTCTGAAATCCCATCACTGAGGGCTGGGACCCCTCCTCAGTGCTTCTCCCTGTTTCCCCGCCGCGAGTCTGGCGCCTGGCGTGTGGAAGGCGCCCAGGCGACGTTTGCGGAGCGAGGAAACGACGCAAACGTGATGAGCACGACAGACCGCAACAGAGAAGACGCAGTTAGGAGGCTATCGGCCCGGCGCGGGGGGAAAAGGGGGAAGGTCGGGCTCGGGGTGGCAGGACCCCAGAGGGCAGGGGTGACTGCCGGGGTGCTCTTGGGGCAAGATGGGCGTCAAGGCCCCCAGCAAGGTTGGGACAAAGTTTCTCTCCGAGGCACAGACTGCCGCCTGCGGGGTCAGCATTTCCCTCTCCCTTCCTCCTTCCTAAGGCAGCTTCAGCGGAGGGCCGAGGGCTTTCCGCGCATTGCCTCGAAAATTCATTTCACTCCACCGCCCTGAGTGGTGGGCCTTAATATTAGCCACGGCCAGGGTTAGGGTGAGGCCACTCCTCCAGGGCAGAATTTCAGGGGGTGCCCCACCCCACCCCCGCCCTAAACCATTCAGCAATCAACATAACTTATAGTTCAACGCAATATATCTTACCTTGTGGGCGGCAAGCCACCCGGGTGCCGAGGCAAGAGCCCGAAGGCACAAGCTGTTCCAGTATAATAAAGAAAAATAATTAGAATAAGAAAAGTTCTACTAGAGATAGGATACGGATATGATTACATCTGACTATTCTTAGTCATTAGTTTGTAGCATTACTCTTTGTTCTATTACCATAATAATCTCCGTTCTATTATGCTTACCTAGGGAAAACCGGGCCACACAGAGTTAGGAGCTGAAGGGCCACAGTGAGAGGTGACCAGAAGACAAGAGTGTGAGCCCTCATTCACGCCCAGAGAAGGGCCGCTTGAGGGCTCCTTGGCCTAGCGGTAATGCCAGTTGCCTGCGAAGGCCCTGGTTACTTAGGAGACCTTGGTCTAGCGGTGGCGCCAGTGCCTGGGAAGGCACCCGTTACTTAGCAGACCGGGAAGGGGAATCTCCCTCTCTCCAGGGGAGATAGAGAACACTCTGCTCCACCACCTCTCGAGGGAGGCCTGACATTGGACAGGCCTTCCCGCAGTCATCCGGAGGCCTCAACGTCTCCCTGTGATGCTGTGGGCTTCAGGGGTCACCCTCCTTGGTCGCTTTCATGTTCCGCCTGTACACCTGGCTCCCCCTTTTAAGTTCTTAGAAGAGAGCAGTAGCAGAATTAGTGAAAGTACCAGAGTCTTTGATCTTTCTGATAAGTGCGTGGAAGAAACGCTGACGTCTGCTGTCCTCCCTCTCCACCTCGGCTACCACAAAGGGAAAGGCCCCCTGTCCAGTGGACACGTGACTCGCGTGACCTATCCATCATCTGAGATGACTGACACTCCTTACCCTGCCCCCTTGCCTTGAATACAATGAACAGCAGCGCCTCCAGGCATCCCGGGCCACTACCTGTCTCCGCGCTTTGGTGGCAGTGGTCCCCCGGGCCCAGCTGTCTTTCTTCCTATCTCTTTGCCTTCTCTCTTTATCTCTACGGTCTCTCGTCTCCGTCTCCGCACACACGAAGAGAAAACCCACAGACCCCGTAGAGCTGGAGCCCACATTATCTCAGCTACAAGATAATCAAGACATTCATGTGGACTACTGAGTCTTTCGGTGCCCCCTTGCTATTTTATTTTCTTCCTGCGGGCGAGTGTTTCCCTCCCTTCACGCCATCCCGATCTCCGCCGTCGTGTCTTCTCATCCCCATTCTACCGCCCAGCACGGTGTAGTGTGGCAGCCGCTAGCCACGGGTATCTAGGGAGCCCTGGAAATGTCGTCAGTTCTAATGGAGCTGTGCTGTAAGTGTGAAATACACATGAGGTTTTGACGGCAGTGTCAGTAAAATTCTCACAAATTTTTTTTTTTTTTTTTTTGAGACGGAGTTTCCGCTCTCGTTTCCCAGCCTGGAGTCCAATGGCGCGATCTAGGCTCTCTGCAACCTCCGCCTCCCGGGTTCAAGCGATTCTCCTGCCTCAGCCTCCCGAGCAGCTGGGACTACAGGTGTGTGCCACCACGCCCGGCTAAGTTTGTGTTCTTCGTACAGACGGGGTTTCTCCATGTTGGTCGGGCTGGTCTCCAACACCCGACCTCTGGTGATCTGCCCAGCTGCCGCCTCCCAAAGTGTTGCGATTACAGGCTTGAGCCACCGCTCACCCAGGCTTTTTTTTTTTTTTTTTTTTTTTTGAGACAAACTCTTGCTCTGTCACCCAGGCTGGAGTGCAGAGGCGCGATCTCGGCTCACGGCAGCCTCTACCTCCCGGGTTCCAGCGATTCTCCTGCCTCAGCTTCTCGGGTAGCTGGGATTACAGGCGTAGGCCACCACGCCCGGCTAATTTTTGTATTTTTAGGGGGGTTTCGCCATGTCGGCCAGGCTGGTCTCGAGCTCCTCACCTCAGGCGATCCGCCCGCCTCGGCCTCCCAAAGCGCCGGGATTACAGGCGTGAGCCACCGCGCCGGCCTCTTTCATTCTGTCTTTATTTTCTGAGATAAGGGTCTCGCTCGGACCCTCAGGTTGGACTGCAGTGGCGTGATCTCGGCTCGCTGAAACTTCCGCCTCCCGGGTTCAAGCGATTCTCCTGTCTCAGCCTCCCGAGTAGCTGGGATTATTGACGCGCAGCACCACGCCCGGCTAATTTTTGTGGTTTTCGTACCTTCTGTCTTCTGCCCTTCAGTACCGCATAGAGCCGCCGAAGACGAGTGAGTCGAACCAACAGCCCCTCTTGCAGCAGTTGCTGATCACGGGGCTGCCCCCGGTACTCATCCTGTGTCTCTCCTCCAAATCCCCGCTCCTCCTCAGCTATCACCTCTGCCGATGCCGGTGGTTTCCCTGGGTACCGGGAACCAAACTCTCATCCCCGAGGGGCCTAAGCCCCCCGTGGCCAGGCCCTTCTCAAGTCACGGTTGCTGCACAGTCACAGTTACAGGTGGCCCTGGGAGTAACACCTGGCACCCAAACAGATCACCAGAGGCCACACATAGTCCACCTGCCCTCCCTGCATAAGATCAGCTCTTCCTCCTCCCGACGATAGATCAGGGTCAATGATCCCTGCCAAGATGGCGACTCCTCCAGCCTGCTGGTCCAACCTTCAAGCAACAGCTGTGGCGGCCACAGCTGTTGCTTGAAGGCTTGAAGTTCAATGGGACCCTCTCCCGCTTTCTACAAACTGGTTCCTTTATTCTTATGTTTCTTTATTTATTTGGGACGGGCTCCGGCTCTGTCACCCAGGCTGGAGTGCAGTGGTGCAATCACTGCTCACTGCAGCATCCGCCTCCCAGCGTCCACCCATCCTCCCGCCTCAGCCTCTGGAATAGCTGGGGTACAGATACGCGCCAGCGCAAACGGGTTTTCGCTAGGTTGCCTGGGCTCTTTCTTTCTTTGTCTTTGTTTGTTTGTCTGTTTTTTGTTTGTTTGTTTGTTTGTTTCGAGACGGGGCTCTGGCTCTGTCGCCGGGGCTGCAGTGCAATGGCGTGATGTCACCTCACTGCGGCCTTCTGGGCTCCAGCGATCCTCCCACTGTGCCCGGCCTGAAGGCAGCCTTTAGAGAAAGAAGCAGGGGGAGTTCTTCGGAGGACAGACAGGATCTCTGGGGTTTGGAAAGGGTGAGAGACTGGGTCAGCGAAAGGGACATTCCGATCTTTTTGCTGGGATGCAACGTATAGATACAGGCACGAGACCCAAAAGAGCCGGCAGAGATTTGTCATCATGGTTGCAAGGCAACTGCCGGTGGCTGATCCCGTAAAGGATACACGTACCTAGAACGGAGCCTAAAGATGCATCAAGCATGAAGGGTGGAGCCACGATGCTTGGACTCGAGTTTCTGCTCCTGTGCGTTCCGTGACAAATGGCTTATACTACCTGCACCTCAGTTTTTTCCTGGGCAAAAAAGGAAGCTTGTTGCCGGTGCGTTGGCACCTGCCTTAAAGTGCCAGCTACTCAGCGGGCTGAAGAGGAAGAAGTTCCTACTAGGAAGACACACGGACACGTATGTTTACTGCAGCACTATTTACAATAGCAAAGACTTGGAACCAACTCGAATGCCCATCAATGATAGGCTGGATAAAGAAAATGTGGCACGTATACACCATGGAATTACTACGCAGCCATCAAAAAGGATGAGTTCATGCCCTCTGCAGGAACATGCTGGAAGGCCTCATTCTCAGCAAACTGACACAGGAAGCGAAAACCAAACACCGCATGTTCTCACTCCTAAGTGGGAGTTCAACAGTGAGTGAGAACACATGGACACAGGGAGGGGAACATCACACAGCGGGCCCTGACGGCGCGTGGGGGGCAAGGGGAGAGAGAGAGCATTAGGACAAATGGCCAACGCATGCGGGGCTTCAAACCTAGATGACTGGTGGATAGCTGCAGCAAAGCACCGTGGCACACGTGTACCTATGTTCCAAACCTGCACGTCCTGCACATGTACCCCATAACTTGGGAGGGGGTGGGGGAAACGAAAAGAGAGAGCGGGGGAAAGCAGGGGGGGAGAGAGAGACAGAAAGAGAGAGAGAGAGAGAAGAAGTTCAATTCCGGGTGGATCCCATTCCTTTAAAAGGTCACCACCACCAACACCACCACCACCACCAGACGACACCCACTCGACTGTCAAGCTGAGATCTAAGGACCTCCAAAGGAGTAGGTCACTCGTGGCCTTCCCAAAGCGCAGTAGTCACAGTGGAAACGGAAGTGTGCCTGCCGCAAAAGCCTACCGTCCTCACGGTACTTCAAGGAGCGCTTAAGCCAAGCCGGCGTGTCAGCGTGTCACGGGCACCGGACGTGCAAGCCACAGCCACCCCGCAGGTTCATCTCTGTGCCTCTCACGTCTCTTCCTCTCTCTACTTTTAGGAAACAACGTTGTATCCCCCGAGGGGGTGCACCGTTCCTGGAGGTACTGCAATACCAGGTCGATGCGTGGAGTGGACGGAGCAAGCTCCTATTCCATCTCCCTGCTCCAAAAATCCATTTAATATATTGTCCTCGGATAGAGGACGTATCAGATATTAAACTGATAAGAACAGATACTACACTTGATCTTAGCCAAAAGGCCGAGAAGCGATGCGGGCGCCTCCGCGCCCGCCGTCGCCGTCCCACTCTCATCCACATTCAAGTCGCGGTGAGAGCCCCAGCCTCGCTCCTCGCCCCATTCCCTCTGTCTCGTCCACGGCACCATTGACGCCCTCACACACTCGGGCTGATTTCTTATTCTCCGCCTTTGAAAAGGGAAATCTTACACCCGTGCTTCTTCCGGCGTTCCCGGGCTTTCATTCCGAATTTGCATGCCCCGCCCCTTCACGGAGGACGTGGCCTCCGCGCTTGACTCCGCCCCCGGGGCCGCCTCTGCCTGGCGGAGCCGCGGCTCCGCCGGGGGGCGACTTCCTCGTTTCTATCCAGCCAGCCAAAAGACACAACCGGAAGAGACTGGGGGCGAAGGCGAGAGGGGTCTGTGGAAGAGACCTGTCGGCGGAGAGCGGTCCACGTTTTCCTGGAGAAAGAGGAGGCCCCAGGGCAGGAGCGCGGGCTGCGCTGGGCCTCTGCTTCGCCGCGAGCGGGCGGGGAGACCGGCCCCGTACCCGAGGGGACGAGGGGCCCTATGCCGAGTCAGGGAAGCCGAAGGCCTGGAGGGGCTTCCGGGAGCAGGGGCTGGAGTTCCTCTGCCAGGCAGGAGGCTGGCACCAGACACCCGGCAGAGGGAGGCGGCGCGTGGACGGCGAGGGCCCAGCAAGGATTCTCCCCAGCCCCCGTGCCTGCGTCTCCTGGGGCTCCTGTGCACGGACCGTGTCCTGTGCTGTGTAGGGCAAGCTGCCTCTCTGCTCGGGACGTGGATTCCTTTCACCTCCTCCTGGCCTGGCTACTTCTGACGCAGGTCGTCAGGACTCCGCCTGGGTGTCACCCGTCCAGGAAGCCTCCCTTAGTCTAGGGCCCTCGGCACCCGCCCCCTATGTGACTAGCAGCCCTCCTGTGTATTTCATCGCACCCCCGTTGTTTATATCAGCTATTCCACTCACCACCCTTCTGGGCAATCCTTTATCTCCCGCTCTGAAATCCCATCACTGAGGGCTGGGACCCCTCCTCAGTGCTTCTCCCTGTTTCCCCGCCGCGAGTCTGGCGCCTGGCGTGTGGAAGGCGCCCAGGCGACGTTTGCGGAGCGAGGAAACGACGCAAACGTGATGAGCACGACAGACCGCAACAGAGAAGACGCAGTTAGGAGGCTATCGGCCCGGCGCGGGGGGAAAAGGGGGAAGGTCGGGCTCGGGGTGGCAGGACCCCAGAGGGCAGGGGTGACTGCCGGGGTGCTCTTGGGGCAAGATGGGCGTCAAGGCCCCCAGCAAGGTTGGGACAAAGTTTCTCTCCGAGGCACAGACTGCCGCCTGCGGGGTCAGCATTTCCCTCTCCCTTCCTCCTTCCTAAGGCAGCTTCAGCGGAGGGCCGAGGGCTTTCCGCGCATTGCCTCGAAAATTCATTTCACTCCACCGCCCTGAGTGGTGGGCCTTAATATTAGCCACGGCCAGGGTTAGGGTGAGGCCACTCCTCCAGGGCAGAATTTCAGGGGGTGCCCCACCCCACCCCCGCCCTAAACCATTCAGCAATCAACATAACTTATAGTTCAACGCAATATATCTTACCTTGTGGGCGGCAAGCCACCCGGGTGCCGAGGCAAGAGCCCGAAGGCACAAGCTGTTCCAGTATAATAAAGAAAAATAATTAGAATAAGAAAAGTTCTACTAGAGATAGGATACGGATATGATTACATCTGACTATTCTTAGTCATTAGTTTGTAGCATTACTCTTTGTTCTATTACCATAATAATCTCCGTTCTATTATGCTTACCTAGGGAAAACCGGGCCACACAGAGTTAGGAGCTGAAGGGCCACAGTGAGAGGTGACCAGAAGACAAGAGTGTGAGCCCTCATTCACGCCCAGAGAAGGGCCGCTTGAGGGCTCCTTGGCCTAGCGGTAATGCCAGTTGCCTGCGAAGGCCCTGGTTACTTAGGAGACCTTGGTCTAGCGGTGGCGCCAGTGCCTGGGAAGGCACCCGTTACTTAGCAGACCGGGAAGGGGAATCTCCCTCTCTCCAGGGGAGATAGAGAACACTCTGCTCCACCACCTCTCGAGGGAGGCCTGACATTGGACAGGCCTTCCCGCAGTCATCCGGAGGCCTCAACGTCTCCCTGTGATGCTGTGGGCTTCAGGGGTCACCCTCCTTGGTCGCTTTCATGTTCCGCCTGTACACCTGGCTCCCCCTTTTAAGTTCTTAGAAGAGAGCAGTAGCAGAATTAGTGAAAGTACCAGAGTCTTTGATCTTTCTGATAAGTGCGTGGAAGAAACGCTGACGTCTGCTGTCCTCCCTCTCCACCTCGGCTACCACAAAGGGAAAGGCCCCCTGTCCAGTGGACACGTGACTCGCGTGACCTATCCATCATCTGAGATGACTGACACTCCTTACCCTGCCCCCTTGCCTTGAATACAATGAACAGCAGCGCCTCCAGGCATCCCGGGCCACTACCTGTCTCCGCGCTTTGGTGGCAGTGGTCCCCCGGGCCCAGCTGTCTTTCTTCCTATCTCTTTGCCTTCTCTCTTTATCTCTACGGTCTCTCGTCTCCGTCTCCGCACACACGAAGAGAAAACCCACAGACCCCGTAGAGCTGGAGCCCACATTATCTCAGCTACAAGATAATCAAGACATTCATGTGGACTACTGAGTCTTTCGGTGCCCCCTTGCTATTTTATTTTCTTCCTGCGGGCGAGTGTTTCCCTCCCTTCACGCCATCCCGATCTCCGCCGTCGTGTCTTCTCATCCCCATTCTACCGCCCAGCACGGTGTAGTGTGGCAGCCGCTAGCCACGGGTATCTAGGGAGCCCTGGAAATGTCGTCAGTTCTAATGGAGCTGTGCTGTAAGTGTGAAATACACATGAGGTTTTGACGGCAGTGTCAGTAAAATTCTCACAAATTTTTTTTTTTTTTTTTTTGAGACGGAGTTTCCGCTCTCGTTTCCCAGCCTGGAGTCCAATGGCGCGATCTAGGCTCTCTGCAACCTCCGCCTCCCGGGTTCAAGCGATTCTCCTGCCTCAGCCTCCCGAGCAGCTGGGACTACAGGTGTGTGCCACCACGCCCGGCTAAGTTTGTGTTCTTCGTACAGACGGGGTTTCTCCATGTTGGTCGGGCTGGTCTCCAACACCCGACCTCTGGTGATCTGCCCAGCTGCCGCCTCCCAAAGTGTTGCGATTACAGGCTTGAGCCACCGCTCACCCAGGCTTTTTTTTTTTTTTTTTTTTTTTTGAGACAAACTCTTGCTCTGTCACCCAGGCTGGAGTGCAGAGGCGCGATCTCGGCTCACGGCAGCCTCTACCTCCCGGGTTCCAGCGATTCTCCTGCCTCAGCTTCTCGGGTAGCTGGGATTACAGGCGTAGGCCACCACGCCCGGCTAATTTTTGTATTTTTAGGGGGGTTTCGCCATGTCGGCCAGGCTGGTCTCGAGCTCCTCACCTCAGGCGATCCGCCCGCCTCGGCCTCCCAAAGCGCCGGGATTACAGGCGTGAGCCACCGCGCCGGCCTCTTTCATTCTGTCTTTATTTTCTGAGATAAGGGTCTCGCTCGGACCCTCAGGTTGGACTGCAGTGGCGTGATCTCGGCTCGCTGAAACTTCCGCCTCCCGGGTTCAAGCGATTCTCCTGTCTCAGCCTCCCGAGTAGCTGGGATTATTGACGTGCAGCACCACGCCCGGCTAATTTTTGTGGTTTTCGTACCTTCTGTCTTCTGCCCTTCAGTACCGCATAGAGCCGCCGAAGACGAGTGAGTCGAACCAACAGCCCCTCTTGCAGCAGTTGCTGATCACGGGGCTGCCCCCGGTACTCATCCTGTGTCTCTCCTCCAAATCCCCGCTCCTCCTCAGCTATCACCTCTGCCGATGCCGGTGGTTTCCCTGGGTACCGGGAACCAAACTCTCATCCCCGAGGGGCCTAAGCCCCCCGTGGCCAGGCCCTTCTCAAGTCACGGTTGCTGCACAGTCACAGTTACAGGTGGCCCTGGGAGTAACACCTGGCACCCAAACAGATCACCAGAGGCCACACATAGTCCACCTGCCCTCCCTGCATAAGATCAGCTCTTCCTCCTCCCGACGATAGATCAGGGTCAATGATCCCTGCCAAGATGGCGACTCCTCCAGCCTGCTGGTCCAACCTTCAAGCAACAGCTGTGGCGGCCACAGCTGTTGCTTGAAGGCTTGAAGTTCAATGGGACCCTCTCCCGCTTTCTACAAACTGGTTCCTTTATTCTTATGTTTCTTTATTTATTTGGGACGGGCTCCGGCTCTGTCACCCAGGCTGGAGTGCAGTGGTGCAATCACTGCTCACTGCAGCATCCGCCTCCCAGCGTCCACCCATCCTCCCGCCTCAGCCTCTGGAATAGCTGGGGTACAGATACGCGCCAGCGCAAACGGGTTTTCGCTAGGTTGCCTGGGCTCTTTCTTTCTTTGTCTTTGTTTGTTTGTCTGTTTTTTGTTTGTTTGTTTGTTTGTTTCGAGACGGGGCTCTGGCTCTGTCGCCGGGGCTGCAGTGCAATGGCGTGATGTCACCTCACTGCGGCCTTCTGGGCTCCAGCGATCCTCCCACTGTGCCCGGCCTGAAGGCAGCCTTTAGAGAAAGAAGCAGGGGGAGTTCTTCGGAGGACAGACAGGATCTCTGGGGTTTGGAAAGGGTGAGAGACTGGGTCAGCGAAAGGGACATTCCGATCTTTTTGCTGGGATGCAACGTATAGATACAGGCACGAGACCCAAAAGAGCCGGCAGAGATTTGTCATCATGGTTGCAAGGCAACTGCCGGTGGCTGATCCCGTAAAGGATACACGTACCTAGAACGGAGCCTAAAGATGCATCAAGCATGAAGGGTGGAGCCACGATGCTTGGACTCGAGTTTCTGCTCCTGTGCGTTCCGTGACAAATGGCTTATACTACCTGCACCTCAGTTTTTTCCTGGGCAAAAAAGGAAGCTTGTTGCCGGTGCGTTGGCACCTGCCTTAAAGTGCCAGCTACTCAGCGGGCTGAAGAGGAAGAAGTTCCTACTAGGAAGACACACGGACACGTATGTTTACTGCAGCACTATTTACAATAGCAAAGACTTGGAACCAACTCGAATGCCCATCAATGATAGGCTGGATAAAGAAAATGTGGCACGTATACACCATGGAATTACTACGCAGCCATCAAAAAGGATGAGTTCATGCCCTCTGCAGGAACATGCTGGAAGGCCTCATTCTCAGCAAACTGACACAGGAAGCGAAAACCAAACACCGCATGTTCTCACTCCTAAGTGGGAGTTCAACAGTGAGTGAGAACACATGGACACAGGGAGGGGAACATCACACAGCGGGCCCTGACGGCGCGTGGGGGGCAAGGGGAGACAGAGAGCATTAGGACAAATGGCCAACGCATGCGGGGCTTCAAACCTAGATGACTGGTGGATAGCTGCAGCAAAGCACCGTGGCACACGTGTACCTATGTTCCAAACCTGCACGTCCTGCACATGTACCCCATAACTTGGGAGGGGGTGGGGGAAACGAAAAGAGAGAGCGGGGGAAAGCGGGGGGGGAGAGAGAGACAGAAAGAGAGAGAGAGAGAGAGAGAGAGAGAGAGAGAGAGAGGAGAAGTTCAATTCCGGGTGGATCCCATTCCTTTAAAAGGTCACCACCACCACCACCACCACCACCACCACCACCACCACCACCACCACCACACGACACCCACTCGACTGTCAAGCTGAGATCTAAGGACCTCCAAAGGAGTAGGTCACTGGTGGCCTTCCCAAAGCGCAGTAGTCACAGTGGAAACGGAAGTGTGCCTGCCGCAAAAGCCTACCGTCCTCATGGTACTTCAAAGAGCGCTTAAGCCAAGCCGGCGCGTCAGCGTATCACAGGCACCGGGCGTGCAAGCCAAAACCACCCCGCAGGTCCACCTCTGTCCCTCTCACGTCTCTTCCTCTCTCTACTTTTAGGAAACAACGTTGTACCCCCCGAGGGGATGCACCGTTCCTGGAGGTACTGCAATACCAGGTCGATGCGTGGAGTGGACGGAGCAAGCTCCTATTCCATCTCCCTGCTCCAAAAATCCACTTAATATATTGTCCTCGGGTAGAGGACGTATCAGCTATTACACTGATAAGAACAGATACTACACTTGATCTTAGCCAAAAGGCCGAGAAGCGATGCGGGCGCCTCCGCGCCCGCCGTCGCCGTCCCACTCTCATCCACATTCATGTCGCGGTGAGAGCCCCAGCCTCGCTCCTCGCCCCATTCCCTCTGTCTCGTCCACGGCACCATTGACGCCCTCACACACTCGGGCTGATTTCTTATTCTCCGCCTTTGAAAAGGGAAGTCTTACACCCGTGCTTGTTCCGGCGTTCCCGGGCTTTCATTCCGAATTTGCAAGCCCCGCCCCTTCACGGAGGACGTGGCCTCCGCGCTTGACTCCGCCCCCGGGGCCGCCTCTGCCTGGCGGAGCCGCGGCTCCGCTGGGGGCGACTTCCTCGTTTCTATCCAGCCAGCCAAAAGACACAACCGGAAGAGACTGGGGGCGAAGGCGAGAGGGGTCTGTGGAAGAGACCTGTCGGCGGAGAGCGGTCCACGTTTTCCTGGAGAAAGAGGAGGCCCCAGGGCAGGAGCGCGGGCTGCGCTGGGCCTCTGCTTCGCCGCGAGCGGGCGGGGAGACCGGCCCCGTACCCGAGGGGACGAGGGGCCCTATGCCGAGTCAGGGAAGCCGAAGGCCTGGAGGGGCTTCCGGGAGCAGGGGCTGGAGTTCCTCTGCCAGGCAGGAGGCTGGCACCAGACACCCGGCAGAGGGAGGCGTCGCGTGGACGGCGAGGGCCCAGCAAGGATTCTCCCCAGCCCCCGTGCCTGCGTCTCCTGGGGCTCCTGTGCACGGACCGTGTCCTGTGCTGTGTAGGGCAAGCTGCCTCTCTGCTCGGGACGTGGATTCCTTTCACCTCCTCCTGGCCTGGCTACTTCTGACGCAGGTCGTCAGGACTCCGCCTGGGTGTCACCCGTCCAGGAAGCCTCCCTTAGTCTAGGGCCCTCGGCACCCGCCCCCTATGTGACTAGCAGCCCTCCTGTGTATTTCATCGCACCCCCGTTGTTTATATCAGCTATTCCACTCACCACCCTTCTGGGCAATCCTTTATCTCCCGCTCTGAAATCCCATCACTGAGGGCTGGGACCCCTCCTCAGTGCTTCTCCCTGTTTCCCCGCCGCGAGTCTGGCGCCTGGCGTGTGGAAGGCGCCCAGGCGACGTTTGCGGAGCGAGGAAACGACGCAAACGTGATGAGCACGACAGACCGCAACAGAGAAGACGCAGTTAGGAGGCTATCGGCCCGGCGCGGGGGGAAAAGGGGGAAGGTCGGGCTCGGGGTGGCAGGACCCCAGAGGGCAGGGGTGACTGCCGGGGTGCTCTTGGGGCAAGATGGGCGTCAAGGCCCCCAGCAAGGTTGGGACAAAGTTTCTCTCCGAGGCACAGACTGCCGCCTGCGGGGTCAGCATTTCCCTCTCCCTTCCTCCTTCCTAAGGCAGCTTCAGCGGAGGGCCGAGGGCTTTCCGCGCATTGCCTCGAAAATTCATTTCACTCCACCGCCCTGAGTGGTGGGCCTTAATATTAGCCACGGCCAGGGTTAGGGTGAGGCCACTCCTCCAGGGCAGAATTTCAGGGGGTGCCCCACCCCACCCCCGCCCTAAACCATTCAGCAATCAACATAACTTATAGTTCAACGCAATATATCTTACCTTGTGGGCGGCAAGCCACCCGGGTGCCGAGGCAAGAGCCCGAAGGCACAAGCTGTTCCAGTATAATAAAGAAAAATAATTAGAATAAGAAAAGTTCTACTAGAGATAGGATACGGATATGATTACATCTGACTATTCTTAGTCATTAGTTTGTAGCATTACTCTTTGTTCTATTACCATAATAATCTCCGTTCTATTATGCTTACCTAGGGAAAACCGGGCCACACAGAGTTAGGAGCTGAAGGGCCACAGTGAGAGGTGACCAGAAGACAAGAGTGTGAGCCCTCATTCACGCCCAGAGAAGGGCCGCTTGAGGGCTCCTTGGCCTAGCGGTAATGCCAGTTGCCTGCGAAGGCCCTGGTTACTTAGGAGACCTTGGTCTAGCGGTGGCGCCAGTGCCTGGGAAGGCACCCGTTACTTAGCAGACCGGGAAGGGGAATCTCCCTCTCTCCAGGGGAGATAGAGAACACTCTGCTCCACCACCTCTCGAGGGAGGCCTGACATTGGACAGGCCTTCCCGCAGTCATCCGGAGGCCTCAACGTCTCCCTGTGATGCTGTGGGCTTCAGGGGTCACCCTCCTTGGTCGCTTTCATGTTCCGCCTGTACACCTGGCTCCCCCTTTTAAGTTCTTAGAAGAGAGCAGTAGCAGAATTAGTGAAAGTACCAGAGTCTTTGATCTTTCTGATAAGTGCGTGGAAGAAACGCTGACGTCTGCTGTCCTCCCTCTCCACCTCGGCTACCACAAAGGGAAAGGCCCCCTGTCCAGTGGACACGTGACTCGCGTGACCTATCCATCATCTGAGATGACTGACACTCCTTACCCTGCCCCCTTGCCTTGAATACAATGAACAGCAGCGCCTCCAGGCATCCCGGGCCACTACCTGTCTCCGCGCTTTGGTGGCAGTGGTCCCCCGGGCCCAGCTGTCTTTCTTCCTATCTCTTTGCCTTCTCTCTTTATCTCTACGGTCTCTCGTCTCCGTCTCCGCACACACGAAGAGAAAACCCACAGACCCCGTAGAGCTGGAGCCCACATTATCTCAGCTACAAGATAATCAAGACATTCATGTGGACTACTGAGTCTTTCGGTGCCCCCTTGCTATTTTATTTTCTTCCTGCGGGCGAGTGTTTCCCTCCCTTCACGCCATCCCGATCTCCGCCGTCGTGTCTTCTCATCCCCATTCTACCGCCCAGCACGGTGTAGTGTGGCAGCCGCTAGCCACGGGTATCTAGGGAGCCCTGGAAATGTCGTCAGTTCTAATGGAGCTGTGCTGTAAGTGTGAAATACACATGAGGTTTTGACGGCAGTGTCAGTAAAATTCTCACAAATTTTTTTTTTTTTTTTTTTGAGACGGAGTTTCCGCTCTCGTTTCCCAGCCTGGAGTCCAATGGCGCGATCTAGGCTCTCTGCAACCTCCGCCTCCCGAGTTCAAGCGATTCTCCTGCCTCAGCCTCCCGAGCAGCTGGGACTACAGGTGTGTGCCACCACGCCCGGCTAAGTTTGTGTTCTTCGTACAGACGGGGTTTCTCCATGTTGGTCGGGCTGGTCTCCAACACCCGACCTCTGGTGATCTGCCCAGCTGCCGCCTCCCAAAGTGTTGCGATTACAGGCTTGAGCCACCGCTCACCCAGGCTTTTTTTTTTTTTTTTTTTTTTTGAGACAAACTCTTGCTCTGTCACCCAGGCTGGAGTGCAGAGGCGCGATCTCGGCTCACGGCAGCCTCTACCTCCCGGGTTCCAGCGATTCTCCTGCCTCAGCTTCTCGGGTAGCTGGGATTACAGGCGTAGGCCACCACGCCCGGCTAATTTTTGTATTTTTAGGGGGGTTTCGCCATGTCGGCCAGGCTGGTCTCGAGCTCCTCACCTCAGGCGATCCGCCCGCCTCGGCCTCCCAAAGCGCCGGGATTACAGGCGTGAGCCACCGCGCCGGCCTCTTTCATTCTGTCTTTATTTTCTGAGATAAGGGTCTCGCTCGGACCCTCAGGTTGGACTGCAGTGGCGTGATCTCGGCTCGCTGAAACTTCCGCCTCCCGGGTTCAAGCGATTCTCCTGTCTCAGCCTCCCGAGTAGCTGGGATTATTGACGCGCAGCACCACGCCCGGCTAATTTTTGTGGTTTTCGTACCTTCTGTCTTCTGCCCTTCAGTACCGCATAGAGCCGCCGAAGACGAGTGAGTCGAACCAACAGCCCCTCTTGCAGCAGTTGCTGATCACGGGGCTGCCCCCGGTACTCATCCTGTGTCTCTCCTCCAAATCCCCGCTCCTCCTCAGCTATCACCTCTGCCGATGCCGGTGGTTTCCCTGGGTACCGGGAACCAAACTCTCATCCCCGAGGGGCCTAAGCCCCCCGTGGCCAGGCCCTTCTCAAGTCACGGTTGCTGCACAGTCACAGTTACAGGTGGCCCTGGGAGTAACACCTGGCACCCAAACAGATCACCAGAGGCCACACATAGTCCACCTGCCCTCCCTGCATAAGATCAGCTCTTCCTCCTCCCGACGATAGATCAGGGTCAATGATCCCTGCCAAGATGGCGACTCCTCCAGCCTGCTGGTCCAACCTTCAAGCAACAGCTGTGGCGGCCACAGCTGTTGCTTGAAGGCTTGAAGTTCAATGGGACCCTCTCCCGCTTTCTACAAACTGGTTCCTTTATTCTTATGTTTCTTTATTTATTTGGGACGGGCTCCGGCTCTGTCACCCAGGCTGGAGTGCAGTGGTGCAATCACTGCTCACTGCAGCATCCGCCTCCCAGCGTCCACCCATCCTCCCGCCTCAGCCTCTGGAATAGCTGGGGTACAGATACGCGCCAGCGCAAACGGGTTTTCGCTAGGTTGCCTGGGCTCTTTCTTTCTTTGTCTTTGTTTGTTTGTCTGTTTTTTGTTTGTTTGTTTGTTTGTTTCGAGACGGGGCTCTGGCTCTGTCGCCGGGGCTGCAGTGCAATGGCGTGATGTCACCTCACTGCGGCCTTCTGGGCTCCAGCGATCCTCCCACTGTGCCCGGCCTGAAGGCAGCCTTTAGAGAAAGAAGCAGGGGGAGTTCTTCGGAGGACAGACAGGATCTCTGGGGTTTGGAAAGGGTGAGAGACTGGGTCAGCGAAAGGGACATTCCGATCTTTTTGCTGGGATGCAACGTATAGATACAGGCACGAGACCCAAAAGAGCCGGCAGAGATTTGTCATCATGGTTGCAAGGCAACTGCCGGTGGCTGATCCCGTAAAGGATACACGTACCTAGAACGGAGCCTAAAGATGCATCAAGCATGAAGGGTGGAGCCACGATGCTTGGACTCGAGTTTCTGCTCCTGTGCGTTCCGTGACAAATGGCTTATACTACCTGCACCTCAGTTTTTTCCTGGGCAAAAAAGGAAGCTTGTTGCCGGTGCGTTGGCACCTGCCTTAAAGTGCCAGCTACTCAGCGGGCTGAAGAGGAAGAAGTTCCTACTAGGAAGACACACGGACACGTATGTTTACTGCAGCACTATTTACAATAGCAAAGACTTGGAACCAACTCGAATGCCCATCAATGATAGGCTGGATAAAGAAAATGTGGCACGTATACACCATGGAATTACTACGCAGCCATCAAAAAGGATGAGTTCATGCCCTCTGCAGGAACATGCTGGAAGGCCTCATTCTCAGCAAACTGACACAGGAAGCGAAAACCAAACACCGCATGTTCTCACTCCTAAGTGGGAGTTCAACAGTGAGTGAGAACACATGGACACAGGGAGGGGAACATCACACAGCGGGCCCTGACGGCGCGTGGGGGGCAAGGGGAGAGAGAGAGCATTAGGACAAATGGCCAACGCATGCGGGGCTTCAAACCTAGATGACTGGTGGATAGCTGCAGCAAAGCACCGTGGCACACGTGTACCTATGTTCCAAACCTGCACGTCCTGCACATGTACCCCATAACTTGGGAGGGGGTGGGGGAAACGAAAAGAGAGAGCGGGGGAAAGCAGGGGGGGAGAGAGAGACAGAAAGAGAGAGAGAGAGAGAAGAAGTTCAATTCCGGGTGGATCCCATTCCTTTAAAAGGTCACCACCACCAACACCACCACCACCACCAGACGACACCCACTCGACTGTCAAGCTGAGATCTAAGGACCTCCAAAGGAGTAGGTCACTCGTGGCCTTCCCAAAGCGCAGTAGTCACAGTGGAAACGGAAGTGTGCCTGCCGCAAAAGCCTACCGTCCTCACGGTACTTCAAGGAGCGCTTAAGCCAAGCCGGCGTGTCAGCGTGTCACGGGCACCGGACGTGCAAGCCACAGCCACCCCGCAGGTTCATCTCTGATGCCTCTCACGTCTCTTCCTCTCTCTACTTTTAGGAAACAACGTTGTATCCCCCGAGGGGGTGCACCGTTCCTGGAGGTACTGCAATACCAGGTCGATGCGTGGAGTGGACGGAGCAAGCTCCTATTCCATCTCCCTGCTCCAAAAATCCATTTAATATATTGTCCTCGGATAGAGGACGTATCAGATATTAAACTGATAAGAACAGATACTACACTTGATCTTAGCCAAAAGGCCGAGAAGCGATGCGGGCGCCTCCGCGCCCGCCGTCGCCGTCCCACTCTCATCCACATTCAAGTCGCGGTGAGAGCCCCAGCCTCGCTCCTCGCCCCATTCCCTCTGTCTCGTCCACGGCACCATTGACGCCCTCACACACTCGGGCTGATTTCTTATTCTCCGCCTTTGAAAAGGGAAATCTTACACCCGTGCTTCTTCCGGCGTTCCCGGGCTTTCATTCCGAATTTGCATGCCCCGCCCCTTCACGGAGGACGTGGCCTCCGCGCTTGACTCCGCCCCCGGGGCCGCCTCTGCCTGGCGGAGCCGCGGCTCCGCCGGGGGGCGACTTCCTCGTTTCTATCCAGCCAGCCAAAAGACACAACCGGAAGAGACTGGGGGCGAAGGCGAGAGGGGTCTGTGGAAGAGACCTGTCGGCGGAGAGCGGTCCACGTTTTCCTGGAGAAAGAGGAGGCCCCAGGGCAGGAGCGCGGGCTGCGCTGGGCCTCTGCTTCGCCGCGAGCGGGCGGGGAGACCGGCCCCGTACCCGAGGGGACGAGGGGCCCTATGCCGAGTCAGGGAAGCCGAAGGCCTGGAGGGGCTTCCGGGAGCAGGGGCTGGAGTTCCTCTGCCAGGCAGGAGGCTGGCACCAGACACCCGGCAGAGGGAGGCGTCGCGTGGACGGCGAGGGCCCAGCAAGGATTCTCCCCAGCCCCCGTGCCTGCGTCTCCTGGGGCTCCTGTGCACGGACCGTGTCCTGTGCTGTGTAGGGCAAGCTGCCTCTCTGCTCGGGACGTGGATTCCTTTCACCTCCTCCTGGCCTGGCTACTTCTGACGCAGGTCGTCAGGACTCCGCCTGGGTGTCACCCGTCCAGGAAGCCTCCCTTAGTCTAGGGCCCTCGGCACCCGCCCCCTATGTGACTAGCAGCCCTCCTGTGTATTTCATCGCACCCCCGTTGTTTATATCAGCTATTCCACTCACCACCCTTCTGGGCAATCCTTTATCTCCCGCTCTGAAATCCCATCACTGAGGGCTGGGACCCCTCCTCAGTGCTTCTCCCTGTTTCCCCGCCGCGAGTCTGGCGCCTGGCGTGTGGAAGGCGCCCAGGCGACGTTTGCGGAGCGAGGAAACGACGCAAACGTGATGAGCACGACAGACCGCAACAGAGAAGACGCAGTTAGGAGGCTATCGGCCCGGCGCGGGGGGAAAAGGGGGAAGGTCGGGCTCGGGGTGGCAGGACCCCAGAGGGCAGGGGTGACTGCCGGGGTGCTCTTGGGGCAAGATGGGCGTCAAGGCCCCCAGCAAGGTTGGGACAAAGTTTCTCTCCGAGGCACAGACTGCCGCCTGCGGGGTCAGCATTTCCCTCTCCCTTCCTCCTTCCTAAGGCAGCTTCAGCGGAGGGCCGAGGGCTTTCCGCGCATTGCCTCGAAAATTCATTTCACTCCACCGCCCTGAGTGGTGGGCCTTAATATTAGCCACGGCCAGGGTTAGGGTGAGGCCACTCCTCCAGGGCAGAATTTCAGGGGGTGCCCCACCCCACCCCCGCCCTAAACCATTCAGCAATCAACATAACTTATAGTTCAACGCAATATATCTTACCTTGTGGGCGGCAAGCCACCCGGGTGCCGAGGCAAGAGCCCGAAGGCACAAGCTGTTCCAGTATAATAAAGAAAAATAATTAGAATAAGAAAAGTTCTACTAGAGATAGGATACGGATATGATTACATCTGACTATTCTTAGTCATTAGTTTGTAGCATTACTCTTTGTTCTATTACCATAACAATCTCCGTTCTATTATGCTTACCTAGGGAAAACCGGGCCACACAGAGTTAGGAGCTGAAGGGCCACAGTGAGAGGTGACCAGAAGACAAGAGTGTGAGCCCTCATTCACGCCCAGAGAAGGGCCGCTTGAGGGCTCCTTGGCCTAGCGGTAATGCCAGTTGCCTGCGAAGGCCCTGGTTACTTAGGAGACCTTGGTCTAGCGGTGGCGCCAGTGCCTGGGAAGGCACCCGTTACTTAGCAGACCGGGAAGGGGAATCTCCCTCTCTCCAGGGGAGATAGAGAACACTCTGCTCCACCACCTCTCGAGGGAGGCCTGACGTTGGACAGGCCTTCCCGCAGTCATCCGGAGGCCTCAACGTCTCCCTGTGATGCTGTGGGCTTCAGGGGTCACCCTCCTTGGTCGCTTTCATGTTCCGCCTGTACACCTGGCTCCCCCTTTTAAGTTCTTAGAAGAGAGCAGTAGCAGAATTAGTGAAAGTACCAGAGTCTTTGATCTTTCTGATAAGTGCGTGGAAGAAACGCTGACGTCTGCTGTCCTCCCTCTCCACCTCGGCTACCACAAAGGGAAAGGCCCCCTGTCCAGTGGACACGTGACTCGCGTGACCTATCCATCATCTGAGATGACTGACACTCCTTACCCTGCCCCCTTGCCTTGAATACAATGAACAGCAGCGCCTCCAGGCATCCCGGGCCACTACCTGTCTCCGCGCTTTGGTGGCAGTGGTCCCCCGGGCCCAGCTGTCTTTCTTCCTATCTCTTTGCCTTCTCTCTTTATCTCTACGGTCTCTCGTCTCCGTCTCCGCACACACGAAGAGAAAACCCACAGACCCCGTAGAGCTGGAGCCCACATTATCTCAGCTACAAGATAATCAAGACATTCATGTGGACTACTGAGTCTTTCGGTGCCCCCTTGCTATTTTATTTTCTTCCTGCGGGCGAGTGTTTCCCTCACTTCACGCCATCCCGATCTCCGCCGTCGTGTCTTCTCATCCCCATTCTACCGCCCAGCACGGTGTAGTGTGGCAGCCGCTAGCCACGGGTATCTAGGGAGCCCTGGAAATGTCGTCAGTTCTAATGGAGCTGTGCTGTAAGTGTGAAATACACATGAGGTTTTGACGGCAGTGTCAGTAAAATTCTCACAAATTTTTTTTTTTTTTTTTTTGAGACGGAGTTTCCGCTCTCGTTTCCCAGCCTGGAGTCCAATGGCGCGATCTAGGCTCTCTGCAACCTCCGCCTCCCGGGTTCAAGCGATTCTCCTGCCTCAGCCTCCCGAGCAGCTGGGACTACAGGTGTGTGCCACCACGCCCGGCTAAGTTTGTGTTCTTCGTACAGACGGGGTTTCTCCATGTTGGTCGGGCTGGTCTCCAACACCCGACCTCTGGTGATCTGCCCAGCTGCCGCCTCCCAAAGTGTTGCGATTACAGGCTTGAGCCACCGCTCACCCAGGCTTTTTTTTTTTTTTTTTTTTTTTTGAGACAAACTCTTGCTCTGTCACCCAGGCTGGAGTGCAGAGGCGCGATCTCGGCTCACGGCAGCCTCTACCTCCCGGGTTCCAGCGATTCTCCTGCCTCAGCTTCTCGGGTAGCTGGGATTACAGGCGTAGGCCACCACGCCCGGCTAATTTTTGTATTTTTAGGGGGGTTTCGCCATGTCGGCCAGGCTGGTCTCGAGCTCCTCACCTCAGGCGATCCGCCCGCCTCGGCCTCCCAAAGCGCCGGGATTACAGGCGTGAGCCACCGCGCCGGCCTCTTTCATTCTGTCTTTATTTTCTGAGATAAGGGTCTCGCTCGGACCCTCAGGTTGGACTGCAGTGGCGTGATCTCGGCTCGCTGAAACTTCCGCCTCCCGGGTTCAAGCGATTCTCCTGTCTCAGCCTCCCGAGTAGCTGGGATTATTGACGCGCAGCACCACGCCCGGCTAATTTTTGTGGTTTTCGTACCTTCTGTCTTCTGCCCTTCAGTACCGCATAGAGCCGCCGAAGACGAGTGAGTCGAACCAACAGCCCCTCTTGCAGCAGTTGCTGATCACGGGGCTGCCCCCGGTACTCATCCTGTGTCTCTCCTCCAAATCCCCGCTCCTCCTCAGCTATCACCTCTGCCGATGCCGGTGGTTTCCCTGGGTACCGGGAACCAAACTCTCATCCCCGAGGGGCCTAAGCCCCCCGTGGCCAGGCCCTTCTCAAGTCACGGTTGCTGCACAGTCACAGTTACAGGTGGCCCTGGGAGTAACACCTGGCACCCAAACAGATCACCAGAGGCCACACATAGTCCACCTGCCCTCCCTGCATAAGATCAGCTCTTCCTCCTCCCGACGATAGATCAGGGTCAATGATCCCTGCCAAGATGGCGACTCCTCCAGCCTGCTGGTCCAACCTTCAAGCAACAGCTGTGGCGGCCACAGCTGTTGCTTGAAGGCTTGAAGTTCAATGGGACCCTCTCCCGCTTTCTACAAACTGGTTCCTTTATTCTTATGTTTCTTTATTTATTTGGGACGGGCTCCGGCTCTGTCACCCAGGCTGGAGTGCAGTGGTGCAATCACTGCTCACTGCAGCATCCGCCTCCCAGCGTCCACCCATCCTCCCGCCTCAGCCTCTGGAATAGCTGGGGTACAGATACGCGCCAGCGCAAACGGGTTTTCGCTAGGTTGCCTGGGCTCTTTCTTTCTTTGTCTTTGTTTGTTTGTCTGTTTTTTGTTTGTTTGTTTGTTTGTTTCGAGACGGGGCTCTGGCTCTGTCGCCGGGGCTGCAGTGCAATGGCGTGATGTCACCTCACTGCGGCCTTCTGGGCTCCAGCGATCCTCCCACTGTGCCCGGCCTGAAGGCAGCCTTTAGAGAAAGAAGCAGGGGGAGTTCTTCGGAGGACAGACAGGATCTCTGGGGTTTGGAAAGGGTGAGAGACTGGGTCAGCGAAAGGGACATTCCGATCTTTTTGCTGGGATGCAACGTATAGATACAGGCACGAGACCCAAAAGAGCCGGCAGAGATTTGTCATCATGGTTGCAAGGCAACTGCCGGTGGCTGATCCCGTAAAGGATACACGTACCTAGAACGGAGCCTAAAGATGCATCAAGCATGAAGGGTGGAGCCACGATGCTTGGACTCGAGTTTCTGCTCCTGTGCGTTCCGTGACAAATGGCTTATACTACCTGCACCTCAGTTTTTTCCTGGGCAAAAAAGGAAGCTTGTTGCCGGTGCGTTGGCACCTGCCTTAAAGTGCCAGCTACTCAGCGGGCTGAAGAGGAAGAAGTTCCTACTAGGAAGACACACGGACACGTATGTTTACTGCAGCACTATTTACAATAGCAAAGACTTGGAACCAACTCGAATGCCCATCAATGATAGGCTGGATAAAGAAAATGTGGCACGTATACACCATGGAATTACTACGCAGCCATCAAAAAGGATGAGTTCATGCCCTCTGCAGGAACATGCTGGAAGGCCTCATTCTCAGCAAACTGACACAGGAAGCGAAAACCAAACACCGCATGTTCTCACTCCTAAGTGGGAGTTCAACAGTGAGTGAGAACACATGGACACAGGGAGGGGAACATCACACAGCGGGCCCTGACGGCGCGTGGGGGGCAAGGGGAGAGAGAGAGCATTAGGACAAATGGCCAACGCATGCGGGGCTTCAAACCTAGATGACTGGTGGATAGCTGCAGCAAAGCACCGTGGCACACGTGTACCTATGTTCCAAACCTGCACGTCCTGCACATGTACCCCATAACTTGGGAGGGGGTGGGGGAAACGAAAAGAGAGAGCGGGGGAAAGCAGGGGGGGAGAGAGAGACAGAAAGAGAGAGAGAGAGAGAAGAAGTTCAATTCCGGGTGGATCCCATTCCTTTAAAAGGTCACCACCACCAACACCACCACCACCACCACCACCACCACCACCAGACGACACCCACTCGACTGTCAAGCTGAGATCTAAGGACCTCCAAAGGAGTAGGTCACTCGTGGCCTTCCCAAAGCGCAGTAGTCACAGTGGAAACGGAAGTGTGCCTGCCGCAAAAGCCTACCGTCCTCACGGTACTTCAAGGAGCGCTTAAGCCAAGCCGGCGTGTCAGCGTGTCACGGGCACCGGACGTGCAAGCCACAGCCACCCCGCAGGTTCATCTCTGATGCCTCTCACGTCTCTTCCTCTCTCTACTTTTAGGAAACAACGTTGTATCCCCCGAGGGGGTGCACCGTTCCTGGAGGTACTGCAATACCAGGTCGATGCGTGGAGTGGACGGAGCAAGCTCCTATTCCATCTCCCTGCTCCAAAAATCCATTTAATATATTGTCCTCGGATAGAGGACGTATCAGATATTAAACTGATAAGAACAGATACTACACTTGATCTTAGCCAAAAGGCCGAGAAGCGATGCGGGCGCCTCCGCGCCCGCCGTCGCCGTCCCACTCTCATCCACATTCAAGTCGCGGTGAGAGCCCCAGCCTCGCTCCTCGCCCCATTCCCTCTGTCTCGTCCACGGCACCATTGACGCCCTCACACACTCGGGCTGATTTCTTATTCTCCGCCTTTGAAAAGGGAAATCTTACACCCGTGCTTCTTCCGGCGTTCCCGGGCTTTCATTCCGAATTTGCATGCCCCGCCCCTTCACGGAGGACGTGGCCTCCGCGCTTGACTCCGCCCCCGGGGCCGCCTCTGCCTGGCGGAGCCGCGGCTCCGCCGGGGGGCGACTTCCTCGTTTCTATCCAGCCAGCCAAAAGACACAACCGGAAGAGACTGGGGGCGAAGGCGAGAGGGGTCTGTGGAAGAGACCTGTCGGCGGAGAGCGGTCCACGTTTTCCTGGAGAAAGAGGAGGCCCCAGGGCAGGAGCGCGGGCTGCGCTGGGCCTCTGCTTCGCCGCGAGCGGGCGGGGAGACCGGCCCCGTACCCGAGGGGACGAGGGGCCCTATGCCGAGTCAGGGAAGCCGAAGGCCTGGAGGGGCTTCCGGGAGCAGGGGCTGGAGTTCCTCTGCCAGGCAGGAGGCTGGCACCAGACACCCGGCAGAGGGAGGCGGCGCGTGGACGGCGAGGGCCCAGCAAGGATTCTCCCCAGCCCCCGTGCCTGCGTCTCCTGGGGCTCCTGTGCACGGACCGTGTCCTGTGCTGTGTAGGGCAAGCTGCCTCTCTGCTCGGGACGTGGATTCCTTTCACCTCCTCCTGGCCTGGCTACTTCTGACGCAGGTCGTCAGGACTCCGCCTGGGTGTCACCCGTCCAGGAAGCCTCCCTTAGTCTAGGGCCCTCGGCACCCGCCCCCTATGTGACTAGCAGCCCTCCTGTGTATTTCATCGCACCCCCGTTGTTTATATCAGCTATTCCACTCACCACCCTTCTGGGCAATCCTTTATCTCCCGCTCTGAAATCCCATCACTGAGGGCTGGGACCCCTCCTCAGTGCTTCTCCCTGTTTCCCCGCCGCGAGTCTGGCGCCTGGCGTGTGGAAGGCGCTCAGGCGACGTTTGCGGAGCGAGGAAACGACGCAAACGTGATGAGCACGACAGACCGCAACAGAGAAGACGCAGTTAGGAGGCTATCGGCCCGGCGCGGGGGGAAAAGGGGGAAGGTCGGGCTCGGGGTGGCAGGACCCCAGAGGGCAGGGGTGACTGCCGGGGTGCTCTTGGGGCAAGATGGGCGTCAAGGCCCCCAGCAAGGTTGGGACAAAGTTTCTCTCCGAGGCACAGACTGCCGCCTGCGGGGTCAGCATTTCCCTCTCCCTTCCTCCTTCCTAAGGCAGCTTCAGCGGAGGGCCGAGGGCTTTCCGCGCATTGCCTCGAAAATTCATTTCACTCCACCGCCCTGAGTGGTGGGCCTTAATATTAGCCACGGCCAGGGTTAGGGTGAGGCCACTCCTCCAGGGCAGAATTTCAGGGGGTGCCCCACCCCACCCCCGCCCTAAACCATTCAGCAATCAACATAACTTATAGTTCAACGCAATATATCTTACCTTGTGGGCGGCAAGCCACCCGGGTGCCGAGGCAAGAGCCCGAAGGCACAAGCTGTTCCAGTATAATAAAGAAAAATAATTAGAATAAGAAAAGTTCTACTAGAGATAGGATACGGATATGATTACATCTGACTATTCTTAGTCATTAGTTTGTAGCATTACTCTTTGTTCTATTACCATAATAATCTCCGTTCTATTATGCTTACCTAGGGAAAACCGGGCCACACAGAGTTAGGAGCTGAAGGGCCACAGTGAGAGGTGACCAGAAGACAAGAGTGTGAGCCCTCATTCACGCCCAGAGAAGGGCCGCTTGAGGGCTCCTTGGCCTAGCGGTAATGCCAGTTGCCTGCGAAGGCCCTGGTTACTTAGGAGACCTTGGTCTAGCGGTGGCGCCAGTGCCTGGGAAGGCACCCGTTACTTAGCAGACCGGGAAGGGGAATCTCCCTCTCTCCAGGGGAGATAGAGAACACTCTGCTCCACCACCTCTCGAGGGAGGCCTGACATTGGACAGGCCTTCCCGCAGTCATCCGGAGGCCTCAACGTCTCCCTGTGATGCTGTGGGCTTCAGGGGTCACCCTCCTTGGTCGCTTTCATGTTCCGCCTGTACACCTGGCTCCCCCTTTTAAGTTCTTAGAAGAGAGCAGTAGCAGAATTAGTGAAAGTACCAGAGTCTTTGATCTTTCTGATAAGTGCGTGGAAGAAACGCTGACGTCTGCTGTCCTCCCTCTCCACCTCGGCTACCACAAAGGGAAAGGCCCCCTGTCCAGTGGACACGTGACTCGCGTGACCTATCCATCATCTGAGATGACTGACACTCCTTACCCTGCCCCCTTGCCTTGAATACAATGAACAGCAGCGCCTCCAGGCATCCCGGGCCACTACCTGTCTCCGCGCTTTGGTGGCAGTGGTCCCCCGGGCCCAGCTGTCTTTCTTCCTATCTCTTTGTCTTCTCTCTTTATCTCTACGGTCTCTCGTCTCCGTCTCCGCACACACGAAGAGAAAACCCACAGACCCCGTAGAGCTGGAGCCCACATTATCTCAGCTACAAGATAATCAAGACATTCATGTGGACTACTGAGTCTTTCGGTGCCCCCTTGCTATTTTATTTTCTTCCTGCGGGCGAGTGTTTCCCTCCCTTCACGCCATCCCGATCTCCGCCGTCGTGTCTTCTCATCCCCATTCTACCGCCCAGCACGGTGTAGTGTGGCAGCCGCTAGCCACGGGTATCTAGGGAGCCCTGGAAATGTCGTCAGTTCTAATGGAGCTGTGCTGTAAGTGTGAAATACACATGAGGTTTTGACGGCAGTGTCAGTAAAATTCTCACAAATTTTTTTTTTTTTTTTTTTGAGACGGAGTTTCCGCTCTCGTTTCCCAGCCTGGAGTCCAATGGCGCGATCTAGGCTCTCTGCAACCTCCGCCTCCCGGGTTCAAGCGATTCTCCTGCCTCAGCCTCCCGAGCAGCTGGGACTACAGGTGTGTGCCACCACGCCCGGCTAAGTTTGTGTTCTTCGTACAGACGGGGTTTCTCCATGTTGGTCGGGCTGGTCTCCAACACCCGACCTCTGGTGATCTGCCCAGCTGCCGCCTCCCAAAGTGTTGCGATTACAGGCTTGAGCCACCGCTCACCCAGGCTTTTTTTTTTTTTTTTTTTTTGAGACAAACTCTTGCTCTGTCACCCAGGCTGGAGTGCAGAGGCGCGATCTCGGCTCACGGCAGCCTCTACCTCCCGGGTTCCAGCGATTCTCCTGCCTCAGCTTCTCGGGTAGCTGGGATTACAGGCGTAGGCCACCACGCCCGGCTAATTTTTGTATTTTTAGGGGGGTTTCGCCATGTCGGCCAGGCTGGTCTCGAGCTCCTCACCTCAGGCGATCCGCCCGCCTCGGCCTCCCAAAGCGCCGGGATTACAGGCGTGAGCCACCGCGCCGGCCTCTTTCATTCTGTCTTTATTTTCTGAGATAAGGGTCTCGCTCGGACCCTCAGGTTGGACTGCAGTGGCGTGATCTCGGCTCGCTGAAACTTCCGCCTCCCGGGTTCAAGCGATTCTCCTGCCTCAGCCTCCCGAGCAGCTGGGACTACAGGTGTGTGCCACCACGCCCGGCTAAGTTTGTGTTCTTCGTACAGACGGGGTTTCTCCATGTTGGTCGGGCTGGTCTCCAACACCCGACCTCTGGTGATCTGCCCAGCTGCCGCCTCCCAAAGTGTTGCGATTACAGGCTTGAGCCACCGCTCACCCAGGCTTTTTTTTTTTTTTTTTTTTTTGAGACAAACTCTTGCTCTGTCACCCAGGCTGGAGTGCAGAGGCGCGATCTCGGCTCACGGCAGCCTCTACCTCCCGGGTTCCAGCGATTCTCCTGCCTCAGCTTCTCGGGTAGCTGGGATTACAGGCGTAGGCCACCACGCCCGGCTAATTTTTGTATTTTTAGGGGGGTTTCGCCATGTCGGCCAGGCTGGTCTCGAGCTCCTCACCTCAGGCGATCCGCCCGCCTCGGCCTCCCAAAGCGCCGGGATTACAGGCGTGAGCCACCGCGCCGGCCTCTTTCATTCTGTCTTTATTTTCTGAGATAAGGGTCTCGCTCGGACCCTCAGGTTGGACTGCAGTGGCGTGATCTCGGCTCGCTGAAACTTCCGCCTCCCGGGTTCAAGCGATTCTCCTGTCTCAGCCTCCCGAGTAGCTGGGATTATTGACGCGCAGCACCACGCCCGGCTAATTTTTGTGGTTTTCGTACCTTCTGTCTTCTGCCCTTCAGTACCGCATAGAGCCGCCGAAGACGAGTGAGTCGAACCAACAGCCCCTCTTGCAGCAGTTGCTGATCACGGGGCTGCCCCCGGTACTCATCCTGTGTCTCTCCTCCAAATCCCCGCTCCTCCTCAGCTATCACCTCTGCCGATGCCGGTGGTTTCCCTGGGTACCGGGAACCAAACTCTCATCCCCGAGGGGCCTAAGCCCCCCGTGGCCAGGCCCTTCTCAAGTCACGGTTGCTGCACAGTCACAGTTACAGGTGGCCCTGGGAGTAACACCTGGCACCCAAACAGATCACCAGAGGCCACACATAGTCCACCTGCCCTCCCTGCATAAGATCAGCTCTTCCTCCTCCCGACGATAGATCAGGGTCAATGATCCCTGCCAAGATGGCGACTCCTCCAGCCTGCTGGTCCAACCTTCAAGCAACAGCTGTGGCGGCCACAGCTGTTGCTTGAAGGCTTGAAGTTCAATGGGACCCTCTCCCGCTTTCTACAAACTGGTTCCTTTATTCTTATGTTTCTTTATTTATTTGGGACGGGCTCCGGCTCTGTCACCCAGGCTGGAGTGCAGTGGTGCAATCACTGCTCACTGCAGCATCCGCCTCCCAGCGTCCACCCATCCTCCCGCCTCAGCCTCTGGAATAGCTGGGGTACAGATACGCGCCAGCGCAAACGGGTTTTCGCTAGGTTGCCTGGGCTCTTTCTTTCTTTGTCTTTGTTTGTTTGTCTGTTTTTTGTTTGTTTGTTTGTTTGTTTCGAGACGGGGCTCTGGCTCTGTCGCCGGGGCTGCAGTGCAATGGCGTGATGTCACCTCACTGCGGCCTTCTGGGCTCCAGCGATCCTCCCACTGTGCCCGGCCTGAAGGCAGCCTTTAGAGAAAGAAGCAGGGGGAGTTCTTCGGAGGACAGACAGGATCTCTGGGGTTTGGAAAGGGTGAGAGACTGGGTCAGCGAAAGGGACATTCCGATCTTTTTGCTGGGATGCAACGTATAGATACAGGCACGAGACCCAAAAGAGCCGGCAGAGATTTGTCATCATGGTTGCAAGGCAACTGCCGGTGGCTGATCCCGTAAAGGATACACGTACCTAGAACGGAGCCTAAAGATGCATCAAGCATGAAGGGTGGAGCCACGATGCTTGGACTCGAGTTTCTGCTCCTGTGCGTTCCGTGACAAATGGCTTATACTACCTGCACCTCAGTTTTTTCCTGGGCAAAAAAGGAAGCTTGTTGCCGGTGCGTTGGCACCTGCCTTAAAGTGCCAGCTACTCAGCGGGCTGAAGAGGAAGAAGTTCCTACTAGGAAGACACACGGACACGTATGTTTACTGCAGCACTATTTACAATAGCAAAGACTTGGAACCAACTCGAATGCCCATCAATGATAGGCTGGATAAAGAAAATGTGGCACGTATACACCATGGAATTACTACGCAGCCATCAAAAAGGATGAGTTCATGCCCTCTGCAGGAACATGCTGGAAGGCCTCATTCTCAGCAAACTGACACAGGAAGCGAAAACCAAACACCGCATGTTCTCACTCCTAAGTGGGAGTTCAACAGTGAGTGAGAACACATGGACACAGGGAGGGGAACATCACACAGCGGGCCCTGACGGCGCGTGGGGGGCAAGGGGAGAGAGAGAGCATTAGGACAAATGGCCAACGCATGCGGGGCTTCAAACCTAGATGACTGGTGGATAGCTGCAGCAAAGCACCGTGGCACACGTGTACCTATGTTCCAAACCTGCACGTCCTGCACATGTACCCCATAACTTGGGAGGGGGTGGGGGAAACGAAAAGAGAGAGCGGGGGAAAGCAGGGGGGGAGAGAGAGACAGAAAGAGAGAGAGAGAGAGAAGAAGTTCAATTCCGGGTGGATCCCATTCCTTTAAAAGGTCACCACCACCAACACCACCACCACCACCACCACCACCACCACCAGACGACACCCACTCGACTGTCAAGCTGAGATCTAAGGACCTCCAAAGGAGTAGGTCACTCGTGGCCTTCCCAAAGCGCAGTAGTCACAGTGGAAACGGAAGTGTGCCTGCCGCAAAAGCCTACCGTCCTCACGGTACTTCAAGGAGCGCTTAAGCCAAGCCGGCGTGTCAGCGTGTCACGGGCACCGGACGTGCAAGCCACAGCCACCCCGCAGGTTCATCTCTGATGCCTCTCACGTCTCTTCCTCTCTCTACTTTTAGGAAACAACGTTGTATCCCCCGAGGGGGTGCACCGTTCCTGGAGGTACTGCAATACCAGGTCGATGCGTGGAGTGGACGGAGCAAGCTCCTATTCCATCTCCCTGCTCCAAAAATCCATTTAATATATTGTCCTCGGATAGAGGACGTATCAGATATTAAACTGATAAGAACAGATACTACACTTGATCTTAGCCAAAAGGCCGAGAAGCGATGCGGGCGCCTCCGCGCCCGCCGTCGCCGTCCCACTCTCATCCACATTCAAGTCGCGGTGAGAGCCCCAGCCTCGCTCCTCGCCCCATTCCCTCTGTCTCGTCCACGGCACCATTGACGCCCTCACACACTCGGGCTGATTTCTTATTCTCCGCCTTTGAAAAGGGAAATCTTACACCCGTGCTTCTTCCGGCGTTCCCGGGCTTTCATTCCGAATTTGCATGCCCCGCCCCTTCACGGAGGACGTGGCCTCCGCGCTTGACTCCGCCCCCGGGGCCGCCTCTGCCTGGCGGAGCCGCGGCTCCGCCGGGGGGCGACTTCCTCGTTTCTATCCAGCCAGCCAAAAGACACAACCGGAAGAGACTGGGGGCGAAGGCGAGAGGGGTCTGTGGAAGAGACCTGTCGGCGGAGAGCGGTCCACGTTTTCCTGGAGAAAGAGGAGGCCCCAGGGCAGGAGCGCGGGCTGCGCTGGGCCTCTGCTTCGCCGCGAGCGGGCGGGGAGACCGGCCCCGTACCCGAGGGGACGAGGGGCCCTATGCCGAGTCAGGGAAGCCGAAGGCCTGGAGGGGCTTCCGGGAGCAGGGGCTGGAGTTCCTCTGCCAGGCAGGAGGCTGGCACCAGACACCCGGCAGAGGGAGGCGGCGCGTGGACGGCGAGGGCCCAGCAAGGATTCTCCCCAGCCCCCGTGCCTGCGTCTCCTGGGGCTCCTGTGCACGGACCGTGTCCTGTGCTGTGTAGGGCAAGCTGCCTCTCTGCTCGGGACGTGGATTCCTTTCACCTCCTCCTGGCCTGGCTACTTCTGACGCAGGTCGTCAGGACTCCGCCTGGGTGTCACCCGTCCAGGAAGCCTCCCTTAGTCTAGGGCCCTCGGCACCCGCCCCCTATGTGACTAGCAGCCCTCCTGTGTATTTCATCGCACCCCCGTTGTTTATATCAGCTATTCCACTCACCACCCTTCTGGGCAATCCTTTATCTCCCGCTCTGAAATCCCATCACTGAGGGCTGGGACCCCTCCTCAGTGCTTCTCCCTGTTTCCCCGCCGCGAGTCTGGCGCCTGGCGTGTGGAAGGCGCTCAGGCGACGTTTGCGGAGCGAGGAAACGACGCAAACGTGATGAGCACGACAGACCGCAACAGAGAAGACGCAGTTAGGAGGCTATCGGCCCGGCGCGGGGGGAAAAGGGGGAAGGTCGGGCTCGGGGTGGCAGGACCCCAGAGGGCAGGGGTGACTGCCGGGGTGCTCTTGGGGCAAGATGGGCGTCAAGGCCCCCAGCAAGGTTGGGACAAAGTTTCTCTCCGAGGCACAGACTGCCGCCTGCGGGGTCAGCATTTCCCTCTCCCTTCCTCCTTCCTAAGGCAGCTTCAGCGGAGGGCCGAGGGCTTTCCGCGCATTGCCTCGAAAATTCATTTCACTCCACCGCCCTGAGTGGTGGGCCTTAATATTAGCCACGGCCAGGGTTAGGGTGAGGCCACTCCTCCAGGGCAGAATTTCAGGGGGTGCCCCACCCCACCCCCGCCCTAAACCATTCAGCAATCAACATAACTTATAGTTCAACGCAATATATCTTACCTTGTGGGCGGCAAGCCACCCGGGTGCCGAGGCAAGAGCCCGAAGGCACAAGCTGTTCCAGTATAATAAAGAAAAATAATTAGAATAAGAAAAGTTCTACTAGAGATAGGATACGGATATGATTACATCTGACTATTCTTAGTCATTAGTTTGTAGCATTACTCTTTGTTCTATTACCATAATAATCTCCGTTCTATTATGCTTACCTAGGGAAAACCGGGCCACACAGAGTTAGGAGCTGAAGGGCCACAGTGAGAGGTGACCAGAAGACAAGAGTGTGAGCCCTCATTCACGCCCAGAGAAGGGCCGCTTGAGGGCTCCTTGGCCTAGCGGTAATGCCAGTTGCCTGCGAAGGCCCTGGTTACTTAGGAGACCTTGGTCTAGCGGTGGCGCCAGTGCCTGGGAAGGCACCCGTTACTTAGCAGACCGGGAAGGGGAATCTCCCTCTCTCCAGGGGAGATAGAGAACACTCTGCTCCACCACCTCTCGAGGGAGGCCTGACATTGGACAGGCCTTCCCGCAGTCATCCGGAGGCCTCAACGTCTCCCTGTGATGCTGTGGGCTTCAGGGGTCACCCTCCTTGGTCGCTTTCATGTTCCGCCTGTACACCTGGCTCCCCCTTTTAAGTTCTTAGAAGAGAGCAGTAGCAGAATTAGTGAAAGTACCAGAGTCTTTGATCTTTCTGATAAGTGCGTGGAAGAAACGCTGACGTCTGCTGTCCTCCCTCTCCACCTCGGCTACCACAAAGGGAAAGGCCCCCTGTCCAGTGGACACGTGACTCGCGTGACCTATCCATCATCTGAGATGACTGACACTCCTTACCCTGCCCCCTTGCCTTGAATACAATGAACAGCAGCGCCTCCAGGCATCCCGGGCCACTACCTGTCTCCGCGCTTTGGTGGCAGTGGTCCCCCGGGCCCAGCTGTCTTTCTTCCTATCTCTTTGTCTTCTCTCTTTATCTCTACGGTCTCTCGTCTCCGTCTCCGCACACACGAAGAGAAAACCCACAGACCCCGTAGAGCTGGAGCCCACATTATCTCAGCTACAAGATAATCAAGACATTCATGTGGACTACTGAGTCTTTCGGTGCCCCCTTGCTATTTTATTTTCTTCCTGCGGGCGAGTGTTTCCCTCCCTTCACGCCATCCCGATCTCCGCCGTCGTGTCTTCTCATCCCCATTCTACCGCCCAGCACGGTGTAGTGTGGCAGCCGCTAGCCACGGGTATCTAGGGAGCCCTGGAAATGTCGTCAGTTCTAATGGAGCTGTGCTGTAAGTGTGAAATACACATGAGGTTTTGACGGCAGTGTCAGTAAAATTCTCACAAATTTTTTTTTTTTTTTTTTTGAGACGGAGTTTCCGCTCTCGTTTCCCAGCCTGGAGTCCAATGGCGCGATCTAGGCTCTCTGCAACCTCCGCCTCCCGGGTTCAAGCGATTCTCCTGCCTCAGCCTCCCGAGCAGCTGGGACTACAGGTGTGTGCCACCACGCCCGGCTAAGTTTGTGTTCTTCGTACAGACGGGGTTTCTCCATGTTGGTCGGGCTGGTCTCCAACACCCGACCTCTGGTGATCTGCCCAGCTGCCGCCTCCCAAAGTGTTGCGATTACAGGCTTGAGCCACCGCTCACCCAGGCTTTTTTTTTTTTTTTTTTTTTGAGACAAACTCTTGCTCTGTCACCCAGGCTGGAGTGCAGAGGCGCGATCTCGGCTCACGGCAGCCTCTACCTCCCGGGTTCCAGCGATTCTCCTGCCTCAGCTTCTCGGGTAGCTGGGATTACAGGCGTAGGCCACCACGCCCGGCTAATTTTTGTATTTTTAGGGGGGTTTCGCCATGTCGGCCAGGCTGGTCTCGAGCTCCTCACCTCAGGCGATCCGCCCGCCTCGGCCTCCCAAAGCGCCGGGATTACAGGCGTGAGCCACCGCGCCGGCCTCTTTCATTCTGTCTTTATTTTCTGAGATAAGGGTCTCGCTCGGACCCTCAGGTTGGACTGCAGTGGCGTGATCTCGGCTCGCTGAAACTTCCGCCTCCCGGGTTCAAGCGATTCTCCTGCCTCAGCCTCCCGAGCAGCTGGGACTACAGGTGTGTGCCACCACGCCCGGCTAAGTTTGTGTTCTTCGTACAGACGGGGTTTCTCCATGTTGGTCGGGCTGGTCTCCAACACCCGACCTCTGGTGATCTGCCCAGCTGCCGCCTCCCAAAGTGTTGCGATTACAGGCTTGAGCCACCGCTCACCCAGGCTTTTTTTTTTTTTTTTTTTTTTTGAGACAAACTCTTGCTCTGTCACCCAGGCTGGAGTGCAGAGGCGCGATCTCGGCTCACGGCAGCCTCTACCTCCCGGGTTCCAGCGATTCTCCTGCCTCAGCTTCTCGGGTAGCTGGGATTACAGGCGTAGGCCACCACGCCCGGCTAATTTTTGTATTTTTAGGGGGGTTTCGCCATGTCGGCCAGGCTGGTCTCGAGCTCCTCACCTCAGGCGATCCGCCCGCCTCGGCCTCCCAAAGCGCCGGGATTACAGGCGTGAGCCACCGCGCCGGCCTCTTTCATTCTGTCTTTATTTTCTGAGATAAGGGTCTCGCTCGGACCCTCAGGTTGGACTGCAGTGGCGTGATCTCGGCTCGCTGAAACTTCCGCCTCCCGGGTTCAAGCGATTCTCCTGTCTCAGCCTCCCGAGTAGCTGGGATTATTGACGCGCAGCACCACGCCCGGCTAATTTTTGTGGTTTTCGTACCTTCTGTCTTCTGCCCTTCAGTACCGCATAGAGCCGCCGAAGACGAGTGAGTCGAACCAACAGCCCCTCTTGCAGCAGTTGCTGATCACGGGGCTGCCCCCGGTACTCATCCTGTGTCTCTCCTCCAAATCCCCGCTCCTCCTCAGCTATCACCTCTGCCGATGCCGGTGGTTTCCCTGGGTACCGGGAACCAAACTCTCATCCCCGAGGGGCCTAAGCCCCCCGTGGCCAGGCCCTTCTCAAGTCACGGTTGCTGCACAGTCACAGTTACAGGTGGCCCTGGGAGTAACACCTGGCACCCAAACAGATCACCAGAGGCCACACATAGTCCACCTGCCCTCCCTGCATAAGATCAGCTCTTCCTCCTCCCGACGATAGATCAGGGTCAATGATCCCTGCCAAGATGGCGACTCCTCCAGCCTGCTGGTCCAACCTTCAAGCAACAGCTGTGGCGGCCACAGCTGTTGCTTGAAGGCTTGAAGTTCAATGGGACCCTCTCCCGCTTTCTACAAACTGGTTCCTTTATTCTTATGTTTCTTTATTTATTTGGGACGGGCTCCGGCTCTGTCACCCAGGCTGGAGTGCAGTGGTGCAATCACTGCTCACTGCAGCATCCGCCTCCCAGCGTCCACCCATCCTCCCGCCTCAGCCTCTGGAATAGCTGGGGTACAGATACGCGCCAGCGCAAACGGGTTTTCGCTAGGTTGCCTGGGCTCTTTCTTTCTTTGTCTTTGTTTGTTTGTCTGTTTTTTGTTTGTTTGTTTGTTTGTTTCGAGACGGGGCTCTGGCTCTGTCGCCGGGGCTGCAGTGCAATGGCGTGATGTCACCTCACTGCGGCCTTCTGGGCTCCAGCGATCCTCCCACTGTGCCCGGCCTGAAGGCAGCCTTTAGAGAAAGAAGCAGGGGGAGTTCTTCGGAGGACAGACAGGATCTCTGGGGTTTGGAAAGGGTGAGAGACTGGGTCAGCGAAAGGGACATTCCGATCTTTTTGCTGGGATGCAACGTATAGATACAGGCACGAGACCCAAAAGAGCCGGCAGAGATTTGTCATCATGGTTGCAAGGCAACTGCCGGTGGCTGATCCCGTAAAGGATACACGTACCTAGAACGGAGCCTAAAGATGCATCAAGCATGAAGGGTGGAGCCACGATGCTTGGACTCGAGTTTCTGCTCCTGTGCGTTCCGTGACAAATGGCTTATACTACCTGCACCTCAGTTTTTTCCTGGGCAAAAAAGGAAGCTTGTTGCCGGTGCGTTGGCACCTGCCTTAAAGTGCCAGCTACTCAGCGGGCTGAAGAGGAAGAAGTTCCTACTAGGAAGACACACGGACACGTATGTTTACTGCAGCACTATTTACAATAGCAAAGACTTGGAACCAACTCGAATGCCCATCAATGATAGGCTGGATAAAGAAAATGTGGCACGTATACACCATGGAATTACTACGCAGCCATCAAAAAGGATGAGTTCATGCCCTCTGCAGGAACATGCTGGAAGGCCTCATTCTCAGCAAACTGACACAGGAAGCGAAAACCAAACACCGCATGTTCTCACTCCTAAGTGGGAGTTCAACAGTGAGTGAGAACACATGGACACAGGGAGGGGAACATCACACAGCGGGCCCTGACGGCGCGTGGGGGGCAAGGGGAGAGAGAGAGCATTAGGACAAATGGCCAACGCATGCGGGGCTTCAAACCTAGATGACTGGTGGATAGCTGCAGCAAAGCACCGTGGCACACGTGTACCTATGTTCCAAACCTGCACGTCCTGCACATGTACCCCATAACTTGGGAGGGGGTGGGGGAAACGAAAAGAGAGAGCGGGGGAAAGCAGGGGGGGAGAGAGAGACAGAAAGAGAGAGAGAGAGAGAAGAAGTTCAATTCCGGGTGGATCCCATTCCTTTAAAAGGTCACCACCACCAACACCACCACCACCACCAGACGACACCCACTCGACTGTCAAGCTGAGATCTAAGGACCTCCAAAGGAGTAGGTCACTCGTGGCCTTCCCAAAGCGCAGTAGTCACAGTGGAAACGGAAGTGTGCCTGCCGCAAAAGCCTACCGTCCTCACGGTACTTCAAGGAGCGCTTAAGCCAAGCCGGCGTGTCAGCGTGTCACGGGCACCGGACGTGCAAGCCACAGCCACCCCGCAGGTTCATCTCTGATGCCTCTCACGTCTCTTCCTCTCTCTACTTTTAGGAAACAACGTTGTATCCCCCGAGGGGGTGCACCGTTCCTGGAGGTACTGCAATACCAGGTCGATGCGTGGAGTGGACGGAGCAAGCTCCTATTCCATCTCCCTGCTCCAAAAATCCATTTAATATATTGTCCTCGGATAGAGGACGTATCAGATATTAAACTGATAAGAACAGATACTACACTTGATCTTAGCCAAAAGGCCGAGAAGCGATGCGGGCGCCTCCGCGCCCGCCGTCGCCGTCCCACTCTCATCCACATTCAAGTCGCGGTGAGAGCCCCAGCCTCGCTCCTCGCCCCATTCCCTCTGTCTCGTCCACGGCACCATTGACGCCCTCACACACTCGGGCTGATTTCTTATTCTCCGCCTTTGAAAAGGGAAATCTTACACCCGTGCTTCTTCCGGCGTTCCCGGGCTTTCATTCCGAATTTGCATGCCCCGCCCCTTCACGGAGGACGTGGCCTCCGCGCTTGACTCCGCCCCCGGGGCCGCCTCTGCCTGGCGGAGCCGCGGCTCCGCCGGGGGGCGACTTCCTCGTTTCTATCCAGCCAGCCAAAAGACACAACCGGAAGAGACTGGGGGCGAAGGCGAGAGGGGTCTGTGGAAGAGACCTGTCGGCGGAGAGCGGTCCACGTTTTCCTGGAGAAAGAGGAGGCCCCAGGGCAGGAGCGCGGGCTGCGCTGGGCCTCTGCTTCGCCGCGAGCGGGCGGGGAGACCGGCCCCGTACCCGAGGGGACGAGGGGCCCTATGCCGAGTCAGGGAAGCCGAAGGCCTGGAGGGGCTTCCGGGAGCAGGGGCTGGAGTTCCTCTGCCAGGCAGGAGGCTGGCACCAGACACCCGGCAGAGGGAGGCGGCGCGTGGACGGCGAGGGCCCAGCAAGGATTCTCCCCAGCCCCCGTGCCTGCGTCTCCTGGGGCTCCTGTGCACGGACCGTGTCCTGTGCTGTGTAGGGCAAGCTGCCTCTCTGCTCGGGACGTGGATTCCTTTCACCTCCTCCTGGCCTGGCTACTTCTGACGCAGGTCGTCAGGACTCCGCCTGGGTGTCACCCGTCCAGGAAGCCTCCCTTAGTCTAGGGCCCTCGGCACCCGCCCCCTATGTGACTAGCAGCCCTCCTGTGTATTTCATCGCACCCCCGTTGTTTATATCAGCTATTCCACTCACCACCCTTCTGGGCAATCCTTTATCTCCCGCTCTGAAATCCCATCACTGAGGGCTGGGACCCCTCCTCAGTGCTTCTCCCTGTTTCCCCGCCGCGAGTCTGGCGCCTGGCGTGTGGAAGGCGCCCAGGCGACGTTTGCGGAGCGAGGAAACGACGCAAACGTGATGAGCACGACAGACCGCAACAGAGAAGACGCAGTTAGGAGGCTATCGGCCCGGCGCGGGGGGAAAAGGGGGAAGGTCGGGCTCGGGGTGGCAGGACCCCAGAGGGCAGGGGTGACTGCCGGGGTGCTCTTGGGGCAAGATGGGCGTCAAGGCCCCCAGCAAGGTTGGGACAAAGTTTCTCTCCGAGGCACAGACTGCCGCCTGCGGGGTCAGCATTTCCCTCTCCCTTCCTCCTTCCTAAGGCAGCTTCAGCGGAGGGCCGAGGGCTTTCCGCGCATTGCCTCGAAAATTCATTTCACTCCACCGCCCTGAGTGGTGGGCCTTAATATTAGCCACGGCCAGGGTTAGGGTGAGGCCACTCCTCCAGGGCAGAATTTCAGGGGGTGCCCCACCCCACCCCCGCCCTAAACCATTCAGCAATCAACATAACTTATAGTTCAACGCAATATATCTTACCTTGTGGGCGGCAAGCCACCCGGGTGCCGAGGCAAGAGCCCGAAGGCACAAGCTGTTCCAGTATAATAAAGAAAAATAATTAGAATAAGAAAAGTTCTACTAGAGATAGGATACGGATATGATTACATCTGACTATTCTTAGTCATTAGTTTGTAGCATTACTCTTTGTTCTATTACCATAATAATCTCCGTTCTATTATGCTTACCTAGGGAAAACCGGGCCACACAGAGTTAGGAGCTGAAGGGCCACAGTGAGAGGTGACCAGAAGACAAGAGTGTGAGCCCTCATTCACGCCCAGAGAAGGGCCGCTTGAGGGCTCCTTGGCCTAGCGGTAATGCCAGTTGCCTGCGAAGGCCCTGGTTACTTAGGAGACCTTGGTCTAGCGGTGGCGCCAGTGCCTGGGAAGGCACCCGTTACTTAGCAGACCGGGAAGGGGAATCTCCCTCTCTCCAGGGGAGATAGAGAACACTCTGCTCCACCACCTCTCGAGGGAGGCCTGACATTGGACAGGCCTTCCCGCAGTCATCCGGAGGCCTCAACGTCTCCCTGTGATGCTGTGGGCTTCAGGGGTCACCCTCCTTGGTCGCTTTCATGTTCCGCCTGTACACCTGGCTCCCCCTTTTAAGTTCTTAGAAGAGAGCAGTAGCAGAATTAGTGAAAGTACCAGAGTCTTTGATCTTTCTGATAAGTGCGTGGAAGAAACGCTGACGTCTGCTGTCCTCCCTCTCCACCTCGGCTACCACAAAGGGAAAGGCCCCCTGTCCAGTGGACACGTGACTCGCGTGACCTATCCATCATCTGAGATGACTGACACTCCTTACCCTGCCCCCTTGCCTTGAATACAATGAACAGCAGCGCCTCCAGGCATCCCGGGCCACTACCTGTCTCCGCGCTTTGGTGGCAGTGGTCCCCCGGGCCCAGCTGTCTTTCTTCCTATCTCTTTGTCTTCTCTCTTTATCTCTACGGTCTCTCGTCTCCGTCTCCGCACACACGAAGAGAAAACCCACAGACCCCGTAGAGCTGGAGCCCACATTATCTCAGCTACAAGATAATCAAGACATTCATGTGGACTACTGAGTCTTTCGGTGCCCCCTTGCTATTTTATTTTCTTCCTGCGGGCGAGTGTTTCCCTCCCTTCACGCCATCCCGATCTCCGCCGTCGTGTCTTCTCATCCCCATTCTACCGCCCAGCACGGTGTAGTGTGGCAGCCGCTAGCCACGGGTATCTAGGGAGCCCTGGAAATGTCGTCAGTTCTAATGGAGCTGTGCTGTAAGTGTGAAATACACATGAGGTTTTGACGGCAGTGTCAGTAAAATTCTCACAAATTTTTTTTTTTTTTTTTTTGAGACGGAGTTTCCGCTCTCGTTTCCCAGCCTGGAGTCCAATGGCGCGATCTAGGCTCTCTGCAACCTCCGCCTCCCGAGTTCAAGCGATTCTCCTGCCTCAGCCTCCCGAGCAGCTGGGACTACAGGTGTGTGCCACCACGCCCGGCTAAGTTTGTGTTCTTCGTACAGACGGGGTTTCTCCATGTTGGTCGGGCTGGTCTCCAACACCCGACCTCTGGTGATCTGCCCAGCTGCCGCCTCCCAAAGTGTTGCGATTACAGGCTTGAGCCACCGCTCACCCAGGCTTTTTTTTTTTTTTTTTTTTTTTGAGACAAACTCTTGCTCTGTCACCCAGGCTGGAGTGCAGAGGCGCGATCTCGGCTCACGGCAGCCTCTACCTCCCGGGTTCCAGCGATTCTCCTGCCTCAGCTTCTCGGGTAGCTGGGATTACAGGCGTAGGCCACCACGCCCGGCTAATTTTTGTATTTTTAGGGGGGTTTCGCCATGTCGGCCAGGCTGGTCTCGAGCTCCTCACCTCAGGCGATCCGCCCGCCTCGGCCTCCCAAAGCGCCGGGATTACAGGCGTGAGCCACCGCGCCGGCCTCTTTCATTCTGTCTTTATTTTCTGAGATAAGGGTCTCGCTCGGACCCTCAGGTTGGACTGCAGTGGCGTGATCTCGGCTCGCTGAAACTTCCGCCTCCCGGGTTCAAGCGATTCTCCTGTCTCAGCCTCCCGAGTAGCTGGGATTATTGACGCGCAGCACCACGCCCGGCTAATTTTTGTGGTTTTCGTACCTTCTGTCTTCTGCCCTTCAGTACCGCATAGAGCCGCCGAAGACGAGTGAGTCGAACCAACAGCCCCTCTTGCAGCAGTTGCTGATCACGGGGCTGCCCCCGGTACTCATCCTGTGTCTCTCCTCCAAATCCCCGCTCCTCCTCAGCTATCACCTCTGCCGATGCCGGTGGTTTCCCTGGGTACCGGGAACCAAACTCTCATCCCCGAGGGGCCTAAGCCCCCCGTGGCCAGGCCCTTCTCAAGTCACGGTTGCTGCACAGTCACAGTTACAGGTGGCCCTGGGAGTAACACCTGGCACCCAAACAGATCACCAGAGGCCACACATAGTCCACCTGCCCTCCCTGCATAAGATCAGCTCTTCCTCCTCCCGACGATAGATCAGGGTCAATGATCCCTGCCAAGATGGCGACTCCTCCAGCCTGCTGGTCCAACCTTCAAGCAACAGCTGTGGCGGCCACAGCTGTTGCTTGAAGGCTTGAAGTTCAATGGGACCCTCTCCCGCTTTCTACAAACTGGTTCCTTTATTCTTATGTTTCTTTATTTATTTGGGACGGGCTCCGGCTCTGTCACCCAGGCTGGAGTGCAGTGGTGCAATCACTGCTCACTGCAGCATCCGCCTCCCAGCGTCCACCCATCCTCCCGCCTCAGCCTCTGGAATAGCTGGGGTACAGATACGCGCCAGCGCAAACGGGTTTTCGCTAGGTTGCCTGGGCTCTTTCTTTCTTTGTCTTTGTTTGTTTGTCTGTTTTTTGTTTGTTTGTTTGTTTGTTTCGAGACGGGGCTCTGGCTCTGTCGCCGGGGCTGCAGTGCAATGGCGTGATGTCACCTCACTGCGGCCTTCTGGGCTCCAGCGATCCTCCCACTGTGCCCGGCCTGAAGGCAGCCTTTAGAGAAAGAAGCAGGGGGAGTTCTTCGGAGGACAGACAGGATCTCTGGGGTTTGGAAAGGGTGAGAGACTGGGTCAGCGAAAGGGACATTCCGATCTTTTTGCTGGGATGCAACGTATAGATACAGGCACGAGACCCAAAAGAGCCGGCAGAGATTTGTCATCATGGTTGCAAGGCAACTGCCGGTGGCTGATCCCGTAAAGGATACACGTACCTAGAACGGAGCCTAAAGATGCATCAAGCATGAAGGGTGGAGCCACGATGCTTGGACTCGAGTTTCTGCTCCTGTGCGTTCCGTGACAAATGGCTTATACTACCTGCACCTCAGTTTTTTCCTGGGCAAAAAAGGAAGCTTGTTGCCGGTGCGTTGGCACCTGCCTTAAAGTGCCAGCTACTCAGCGGGCTGAAGAGGAAGAAGTTCCTACTAGGAAGACACACGGACACGTATGTTTACTGCAGCACTATTTACAATAGCAAAGACTTGGAACCAACTCGAATGCCCATCAATGATAGGCTGGATAAAGAAAATGTGGCACGTATACACCATGGAATTACTACGCAGCCATCAAAAAGGATGAGTTCATGCCCTCTGCAGGAACATGCTGGAAGGCCTCATTCTCAGCAAACTGACACAGGAAGCGAAAACCAAACACCGCATGTTCTCACTCCTAAGTGGGAGTTCAACAGTGAGTGAGAACACATGGACACAGGGAGGGGAACATCACACAGCGGGCCCTGACGGCGCGTGGGGGGCAAGGGGAGAGAGAGAGCATTAGGACAAATGGCCAACGCATGCGGGGCTTCAAACCTAGATGACTGGTGGATAGCTGCAGCAAAGCACCGTGGCACACGTGTACCTATGTTCCAAACCTGCACGTCCTGCACATGTACCCCATAACTTGGGAGGGGGTGGGGGAAACGAAAAGAGAGAGCGGGGGAAAGCAGGGGGGGAGAGAGAGACAGAAAGAGAGAGAGAGAGAGAAGAAGTTCAATTCCGGGTGGATCCCATTCCTTTAAAAGGTCACCACCACCAACACCACCACCACCACCACCAGACGACACCCACTCGACTGTCAAGCTGAGATCTAAGGACCTCCAAAGGAGTAGGTCACTCGTGGCCTTCCCAAAGCGCAGTAGTCACAGTGGAAACGGAAGTGTGCCTGCCGCAAAAGCCTACCGTCCTCACGGTACTTCAAGGAGCGCTTAAGCCAAGCCGGCGTGTCAGCGTGTCACGGGCACCGGACGTGCAAGCCACAGCCACCCCGCAGGTTCATCTCTGATGCCTCTCACGTCTCTTCCTCTCTCTACTTTTAGGAAACAACGTTGTATCCCCCGAGGGGGTGCACCGTTCCTGGAGGTACTGCAATACCAGGTCGATGCGTGGAGTGGACGGAGCAAGCTCCTATTCCATCTCCCTGCTCCAAAAATCCATTTAATATATTGTCCTCGGATAGAGGACGTATCAGATATTAAACTGATAAGAACAGATACTACACTTGATCTTAGCCAAAAGGCCGAGAAGCGATGCGGGCGCCTCCGCGCCCGCCGTCGCCGTCCCACTCTCATCCACATTCAAGTCGCGGTGAGAGCCCCAGCCTCGCTCCTCGCCCCATTCCCTCTGTCTCGTCCACGGCACCATTGACGCCCTCACACACTCGGGCTGATTTCTTATTCTCCGCCTTTGAAAAGGGAAATCTTACACCCGTGCTTCTTCCGGCGTTCCCGGGCTTTCATTCCGAATTTGCATGCCCCGCCCCTTCACGGAGGACGTGGCCTCCGCGCTTGACTCCGCCCCCGGGGCCGCCTCTGCCTGGCGGAGCCGCGGCTCCGCCGGGGGGCGACTTCCTCGTTTCTATCCAGCCAGCCAAAAGACACAACCGGAAGAGACTGGGGGCGAAGGCGAGAGGGGTCTGTGGAAGAGACCTGTCGGCGGAGAGCGGTCCACGTTTTCCTGGAGAAAGAGGAGGCCCCAGGGCAGGAGCGCGGGCTGCGCTGGGCCTCTGCTTCGCCGCGAGCGGGCGGGGAGACCGGCCCCGTACCCGAGGGGACGAGGGGCCCTATGCCGAGTCAGGGAAGCCGAAGGCCTGGAGGGGCTTCCGGGAGCAGGGGCTGGAGTTCCTCTGCCAGGCAGGAGGCTGGCACCAGACACCCGGCAGAGGGAGGCGGCGCGTGGACGGCGAGGGCCCAGCAAGGATTCTCCCCAGCCCCCGTGCCTGCGTCTCCTGGGGCTCCTGTGCACGGACCGTGTCCTGTGCTGTGTAGGGCAAGCTGCCTCTCTGCTCGGGACGTGGATTCCTTTCACCTCCTCCTGGCCTGGCTACTTCTGACGCAGGTCGTCAGGACTCCGCCTGGGTGTCACCCGTCCAGGAAGCCTCCCTTAGTCTAGGGCCCTCGGCACCCGCCCCCTATGTGACTAGCAGCCCTCCTGTGTATTTCATCGCACCCCCGTTGTTTATATCAGCTATTCCACTCACCACCCTTCTGGGCAATCCTTTATCTCCCGCTCTGAAATCCCATCACTGAGGGCTGGGACCCCTCCTCAGTGCTTCTCCCTGTTTCCCCGCCGCGAGTCTGGCGCCTGGCGTGTGGAAGGCGCTCAGGCGACGTTTGCGGAGCGAGGAAACGACGCAAACGTGATGAGCACGACAGACCGCAACAGAGAAGACGCAGTTAGGAGGCTATCGGCCCGGCGCGGGGGGAAAAGGGGGAAGGTCGGGCTCGGGGTGGCAGGACCCCAGAGGGCAGGGGTGACTGCCGGGGTGCTCTTGGGGCAAGATGGGCGTCAAGGCCCCCAGCAAGGTTGGGACAAAGTTTCTCTCCGAGGCACAGACTGCCGCCTGCGGGGTCAGCATTTCCCTCTCCCTTCCTCCTTCCTAAGGCAGCTTCAGCGGAGGGCCGAGGGCTTTCCGCGCATTGCCTCGAAAATTCATTTCACTCCACCGCCCTGAGTGGTGGGCCTTAATATTAGCCACGGCCAGGGTTAGGGTGAGGCCACTCCTCCAGGGCAGAATTTCAGGGGGTGCCCCACCCCACCCCCGCCCTAAACCATTCAGCAATCAACATAACTTATAGTTCAACGCAATATATCTTACCTTGTGGGCGGCAAGCCACCCGGGTGCCGAGGCAAGAGCCCGAAGGCACAAGCTGTTCCAGTATAATAAAGAAAAATAATTAGAATAAGAAAAGTTCTACTAGAGATAGGATACGGATATGATTACATCTGACTATTCTTAGTCATTAGTTTGTAGCATTACTCTTTGTTCTATTACCATAATAATCTCCGTTCTATTATGCTTACCTAGGGAAAACCGGGCCACACAGAGTTAGGAGCTGAAGGGCCACAGTGAGAGGTGACCAGAAGACAAGAGTGTGAGCCCTCATTCACGCCCAGAGAAGGGCCGCTTGAGGGCTCCTTGGCCTAGCGGTAATGCCAGTTGCCTGCGAAGGCCCTGGTTACTTAGGAGACCTTGGTCTAGCGGTGGCGCCAGTGCCTGGGAAGGCACCCGTTACTTAGCAGACCGGGAAGGGGAATCTCCCTCTCTCCAGGGGAGATAGAGAACACTCTGCTCCACCACCTCTCGAGGGAGGCCTGACATTGGACAGGCCTTCCCGCAGTCATCCGGAGGCCTCAACGTCTCCCTGTGATGCTGTGGGCTTCAGGGGTCACCCTCCTTGGTCGCTTTCATGTTCCGCCTGTACACCTGGCTCCCCCTTTTAAGTTCTTAGAAGAGAGCAGTAGCAGAATTAGTGAAAGTACCAGAGTCTTTGATCTTTCTGATAAGTGCGTGGAAGAAACGCTGACGTCTGCTGTCCTCCCTCTCCACCTCGGCTACCACAAAGGGAAAGGCCCCCTGTCCAGTGGACACGTGACTCGCGTGACCTATCCATCATCTGAGATGACTGACACTCCTTACCCTGCCCCCTTGCCTTGAATACAATGAACAGCAGCGCCTCCAGGCATCCCGGGCCACTACCTGTCTCCGCGCTTTGGTGGCAGTGGTCCCCCGGGCCCAGCTGTCTTTCTTCCTATCTCTTTGTCTTCTCTCTTTATCTCTACGGTCTCTCGTCTCCGTCTCCGCACACACGAAGAGAAAACCCACAGACCCCGTAGAGCTGGAGCCCACATTATCTCAGCTACAAGATAATCAAGACATTCATGTGGACTACTGAGTCTTTCGGTGCCCCCTTGCTATTTTATTTTCTTCCTGCGGGCGAGTGTTTCCCTCCCTTCACGCCATCCCGATCTCCGCCGTCGTGTCTTCTCATCCCCATTCTACCGCCCAGCACGGTGTAGTGTGGCAGCCGCTAGCCACGGGTATCTAGGGAGCCCTGGAAATGTCGTCAGTTCTAATGGAGCTGTGCTGTAAGTGTGAAATACACATGAGGTTTTGACGGCAGTGTCAGTAAAATTCTCACAAATTTTTTTTTTTTTTTTTTTGAGACGGAGTTTCCGCTCTCGTTTCCCAGCCTGGAGTCCAATGGCGCGATCTAGGCTCTCTGCAACCTCCGCCTCCCGGGTTCAAGCGATTCTCCTGCCTCAGCCTCCCGAGCAGCTGGGACTACAGGTGTGTGCCACCACGCCCGGCTAAGTTTGTGTTCTTCGTACAGACGGGGTTTCTCCATGTTGGTCGGGCTGGTCTCCAACACCCGACCTCTGGTGATCTGCCCAGCTGCCGCCTCCCAAAGTGTTGCGATTACAGGCTTGAGCCACCGCTCACCCAGGCTTTTTTTTTTTTTTTTTTTTTGAGACAAACTCTTGCTCTGTCACCCAGGCTGGAGTGCAGAGGCGCGATCTCGGCTCACGGCAGCCTCTACCTCCCGGGTTCCAGCGATTCTCCTGCCTCAGCTTCTCGGGTAGCTGGGATTACAGGCGTAGGCCACCACGCCCGGCTAATTTTTGTATTTTTAGGGGGGTTTCGCCATGTCGGCCAGGCTGGTCTCGAGCTCCTCACCTCAGGCGATCCGCCCGCCTCGGCCTCCCAAAGCGCCGGGATTACAGGCGTGAGCCACCGCGCCGGCCTCTTTCATTCTGTCTTTATTTTCTGAGATAAGGGTCTCGCTCGGACCCTCAGGTTGGACTGCAGTGGCGTGATCTCGGCTCGCTGAAACTTCCGCCTCCCGGGTTCAAGCGATTCTCCTGCCTCAGCCTCCCGAGCAGCTGGGACTACAGGTGTGTGCCACCACGCCCGGCTAAGTTTGTGTTCTTCGTACAGACGGGGTTTCTCCATGTTGGTCGGGCTGGTCTCCAACACCCGACCTCTGGTGATCTGCCCAGCTGCCGCCTCCCAAAGTGTTGCGATTACAGGCTTGAGCCACCGCTCACCCAGGCTTTTTTTTTTTTTTTTTTTTTTTGAGACAAACTCTTGCTCTGTCACCCAGGCTGGAGTGCAGAGGCGCGATCTCGGCTCACGGCAGCCTCTACCTCCCGGGTTCCAGCGATTCTCCTGCCTCAGCTTCTCGGGTAGCTGGGATTACAGGCGTAGGCCACCACGCCCGGCTAATTTTTGTATTTTTAGGGGGGTTTCGCCATGTCGGCCAGGCTGGTCTCGAGCTCCTCACCTCAGGCGATCCGCCCGCCTCGGCCTCCCAAAGCGCCGGGATTACAGGCGTGAGCCACCGCGCCGGCCTCTTTCATTCTGTCTTTATTTTCTGAGATAAGGGTCTCGCTCGGACCCTCAGGTTGGACTGCAGTGGCGTGATCTCGGCTCGCTGAAACTTCCGCCTCCCGGGTTCAAGCGATTCTCCTGTCTCAGCCTCCCGAGTAGCTGGGATTATTGACGCGCAGCACCACGCCCGGCTAATTTTTGTGGTTTTCGTACCTTCTGTCTTCTGCCCTTCAGTACCGCATAGAGCCGCCGAAGACGAGTGAGTCGAACCAACAGCCCCTCTTGCAGCAGTTGCTGATCACGGGGCTGCCCCCGGTACTCATCCTGTGTCTCTCCTCCAAATCCCCGCTCCTCCTCAGCTATCACCTCTGCCGATGCCGGTGGTTTCCCTGGGTACCGGGAACCAAACTCTCATCCCCGAGGGGCCTAAGCCCCCCGTGGCCAGGCCCTTCTCAAGTCACGGTTGCTGCACAGTCACAGTTACAGGTGGCCCTGGGAGTAACACCTGGCACCCAAACAGATCACCAGAGGCCACACATAGTCCACCTGCCCTCCCTGCATAAGATCAGCTCTTCCTCCTCCCGACGATAGATCAGGGTCAATGATCCCTGCCAAGATGGCGACTCCTCCAGCCTGCTGGTCCAACCTTCAAGCAACAGCTGTGGCGGCCACAGCTGTTGCTTGAAGGCTTGAAGTTCAATGGGACCCTCTCCCGCTTTCTACAAACTGGTTCCTTTATTCTTATGTTTCTTTATTTATTTGGGACGGGCTCCGGCTCTGTCACCCAGGCTGGAGTGCAGTGGTGCAATCACTGCTCACTGCAGCATCCGCCTCCCAGCGTCCACCCATCCTCCCGCCTCAGCCTCTGGAATAGCTGGGGTACAGATACGCGCCAGCGCAAACGGGTTTTCGCTAGGTTGCCTGGGCTCTTTCTTTCTTTGTCTTTGTTTGTTTGTCTGTTTTTTGTTTGTTTGTTTGTTTGTTTCGAGACGGGGCTCTGGCTCTGTCGCCGGGGCTGCAGTGCAATGGCGTGATGTCACCTCACTGCGGCCTTCTGGGCTCCAGCGATCCTCCCACTGTGCCCGGCCTGAAGGCAGCCTTTAGAGAAAGAAGCAGGGGGAGTTCTTCGGAGGACAGACAGGATCTCTGGGGTTTGGAAAGGGTGAGAGACTGGGTCAGCGAAAGGGACATTCCGATCTTTTTGCTGGGATGCAACGTATAGATACAGGCACGAGACCCAAAAGAGCCGGCAGAGATTTGTCATCATGGTTGCAAGGCAACTGCCGGTGGCTGATCCCGTAAAGGATACACGTACCTAGAACGGAGCCTAAAGATGCATCAAGCATGAAGGGTGGAGCCACGATGCTTGGACTCGAGTTTCTGCTCCTGTGCGTTCCGTGACAAATGGCTTATACTACCTGCACCTCAGTTTTTTCCTGGGCAAAAAAGGAAGCTTGTTGCCGGTGCGTTGGCACCTGCCTTAAAGTGCCAGCTACTCAGCGGGCTGAAGAGGAAGAAGTTCCTACTAGGAAGACACACGGACACGTATGTTTACTGCAGCACTATTTACAATAGCAAAGACTTGGAACCAACTCGAATGCCCATCAATGATAGGCTGGATAAAGAAAATGTGGCACGTATACACCATGGAATTACTACGCAGCCATCAAAAAGGATGAGTTCATGCCCTCTGCAGGAACATGCTGGAAGGCCTCATTCTCAGCAAACTGACACAGGAAGCGAAAACCAAACACCGCATGTTCTCACTCCTAAGTGGGAGTTCAACAGTGAGTGAGAACACATGGACACAGGGAGGGGAACATCACACAGCGGGCCCTGACGGCGCGTGGGGGGCAAGGGGAGAGAGAGAGCATTAGGACAAATGGCCAACGCATGCGGGGCTTCAAACCTAGATGACTGGTGGATAGCTGCAGCAAAGCACCGTGGCACACGTGTACCTATGTTCCAAACCTGCACGTCCTGCACATGTACCCCATAACTTGGGAGGGGGTGGGGGAAACGAAAAGAGAGAGCGGGGGAAAGCAGGGGGGGAGAGAGAGACAGAAAGAGAGAGAGAGAGAGAAGAAGTTCAATTCCGGGTGGATCCCATTCCTTTAAAAGGTCACCACCACCAACACCACCACCAACACCACCACCACCACCAGACGACACCCACTCGACTGTCAAGCTGAGATCTAAGGACCTCCAAAGGAGTAGGTCACTCGTGGCCTTCCCAAAGCGCAGTAGTCACAGTGGAAACGGAAGTGTGCCTGCCGCAAAAGCCTACCGTCCTCACGGTACTTCAAGGAGCGCTTAAGCCAAGCCGGCGTGTCAGCGTGTCACGGGCACCGGACGTGCAAGCCACAGCCACCCCGCAGGTTCATCTCTGATGCCTCTCACGTCTCTTCCTCTCTCTACTTTTAGGAAACAACGTTGTATCCCCCGAGGGGGTGCACCGTTCCTGGAGGTACTGCAATACCAGGTCGATGCGTGGAGTGGACGGAGCAAGCTCCTATTCCATCTCCCTGCTCCAAAAATCCATTTAATATATTGTCCTCGGATAGAGGACGTATCAGATATTAAACTGATAAGAACAGATACTACACTTGATCTTAGCCAAAAGGCCGAGAAGCGATGCGGGCGCCTCCGCGCCCGCCGTCGCCGTCCCACTCTCATCCACATTCAAGTCGCGGTGAGAGCCCCAGCCTCGCTCCTCGCCCCATTCCCTCTGTCTCGTCCACGGCACCATTGACGCCCTCACACACTCGGGCTGATTTCTTATTCTCCGCCTTTGAAAAGGGAAATCTTACACCCGTGCTTCTTCCGGCGTTCCCGGGCTTTCATTCCGAATTTGCATGCCCCGCCCCTTCACGGAGGACGTGGCCTCCGCGCTTGACTCCGCCCCCGGGGCCGCCTCTGCCTGGCGGAGCCGCGGCTCCGCCGGGGGGCGACTTCCTCGTTTCTATCCAGCCAGCCAAAAGACACAACCGGAAGAGACTGGGGGCGAAGGCGAGAGGGGTCTGTGGAAGAGACCTGTCGGCGGAGAGCGGTCCACGTTTTCCTGGAGAAAGAGGAGGCCCCAGGGCAGGAGCGCGGGCTGCGCTGGGCCTCTGCTTCGCCGCGAGCGGGCGGGGAGACCGGCCCCGTACCCGAGGGGACGAGGGGCCCTATGCCGAGTCAGGGAAGCCGAAGGCCTGGAGGGGCTTCCGGGAGCAGGGGCTGGAGTTCCTCTGCCAGGCAGGAGGCTGGCACCAGACACCCGGCAGAGGGAGGCGGCGCGTGGACGGCGAGGGCCCAGCAAGGATTCTCCCCAGCCCCCGTGCCTGCGTCTCCTGGGGCTCCTGTGCACGGACCGTGTCCTGTGCTGTGTAGGGCAAGCTGCCTCTCTGCTCGGGACGTGGATTCCTTTCACCTCCTCCTGGCCTGGCTACTTCTGACGCAGGTCGTCAGGACTCCGCCTGGGTGTCACCCGTCCAGGAAGCCTCCCTTAGTCTAGGGCCCTCGGCACCCGCCCCCTATGTGACTAGCAGCCCTCCTGTGTATTTCATCGCACCCCCGTTGTTTATATCAGCTATTCCACTCACCACCCTTCTGGGCAATCCTTTATCTCCCGCTCTGAAATCCCATCACTGAGGGCTGGGACCCCTCCTCAGTGCTTCTCCCTGTTTCCCCGCCGCGAGTCTGGCGCCTGGCGTGTGGAAGGCGCCCAGGCGACGTTTGCGGAGCGAGGAAACGACGCAAACGTGATGAGCACGACAGACCGCAACAGAGAAGACGCAGTTAGGAGGCTATCGGCCCGGCGCGGGGGGAAAAGGGGGAAGGTCGGGCTCGGGGTGGCAGGACCCCAGAGGGCAGGGGTGACTGCCGGGGTGCTCTTGGGGCAAGATGGGCGTCAAGGCCCCCAGCAAGGTTGGGACAAAGTTTCTCTCCGAGGCACAGACTGCCGCCTGCGGGGTCAGCATTTCCCTCTCCCTTCCTCCTTCCTAAGGCAGCTTCAGCGGAGGGCCGAGGGCTTTCCGCGCATTGCCTCGAAAATTCATTTCACTCCACCGCCCTGAGTGGTGGGCCTTAATATTAGCCACGGCCAGGGTTAGGGTGAGGCCACTCCTCCAGGGCAGAATTTCAGGGGGTGCCCCACCCCACCCCCGCCCTAAACCATTCAGCAATCAACATAACTTATAGTTCAACGCAATATATCTTACCTTGTGGGCGGCAAGCCACCCGGGTGCCGAGGCAAGAGCCCGAAGGCACAAGCTGTTCCAGTATAATAAAGAAAAATAATTAGAATAAGAAAAGTTCTACTAGAGATAGGATACGGATATGATTACATCTGACTATTCTTAGTCATTAGTTTGTAGCATTACTCTTTGTTCTATTACCATAATAATCTCCGTTCTATTATGCTTACCTAGGGAAAACCGGGCCACACAGAGTTAGGAGCTGAAGGGCCACAGTGAGAGGTGACCAGAAGACAAGAGTGTGAGCCCTCATTCACGCCCAGAGAAGGGCCGCTTGAGGGCTCCTTGGCCTAGCGGTAATGCCAGTTGCCTGCGAAGGCCCTGGTTACTTAGGAGACCTTGGTCTAGCGGTGGCGCCAGTGCCTGGGAAGGCACCCGTTACTTAGCAGACCGGGAAGGGGAATCTCCCTCTCTCCAGGGGAGATAGAGAACACTCTGCTCCACCACCTCTCGAGGGAGGCCTGACATTGGACAGGCCTTCCCGCAGTCATCCGGAGGCCTCAACGTCTCCCTGTGATGCTGTGGGCTTCAGGGGTCACCCTCCTTGGTCGCTTTCATGTTCCGCCTGTACACCTGGCTCCCCCTTTTAAGTTCTTAGAAGAGAGCAGTAGCAGAATTAGTGAAAGTACCAGAGTCTTTGATCTTTCTGATAAGTGCGTGGAAGAAACGCTGACGTCTGCTGTCCTCCCTCTCCACCTCGGCTACCACAAAGGGAAAGGCCCCCTGTCCAGTGGACACGTGACTCGCGTGACCTATCCATCATCTGAGATGACTGACACTCCTTACCCTGCCCCCTTGCCTTGAATACAATGAACAGCAGCGCCTCCAGGCATCCCGGGCCACTACCTGTCTCCGCGCTTTGGTGGCAGTGGTCCCCCGGGCCCAGCTGTCTTTCTTCCTATCTCTTTGTCTTCTCTCTTTATCTCTACGGTCTCTCGTCTCCGTCTCCGCACACACGAAGAGAAAACCCACAGACCCCGTAGAGCTGGAGCCCACATTATCTCAGCTACAAGATAATCAAGACATTCATGTGGACTACTGAGTCTTTCGGTGCCCCCTTGCTATTTTATTTTCTTCCTGCGGGCGAGTGTTTCCCTCCCTTCACGCCATCCCGATCTCCGCCGTCGTGTCTTCTCATCCCCATTCTACCGCCCAGCACGGTGTAGTGTGGCAGCCGCTAGCCACGGGTATCTAGGGAGCCCTGGAAATGTCGTCAGTTCTAATGGAGCTGTGCTGTAAGTGTGAAATACACATGAGGTTTTGACGGCAGTGTCAGTAAAATTCTCACAAATTTTTTTTTTTTTTTTTTTGAGACGGAGTTTCCGCTCTCGTTTCCCAGCCTGGAGTCCAATGGCGCGATCTAGGCTCTCTGCAACCTCCGCCTCCCGGGTTCAAGCGATTCTCCTGCCTCAGCCTCCCGAGCAGCTGGGACTACAGGTGTGTGCCACCACGCCCGGCTAAGTTTGTGTTCTTCGTACAGACGGGGTTTCTCCATGTTGGTCGGGCTGGTCTCCAACACCCGACCTCTGGTGATCTGCCCAGCTGCCGCCTCCCAAAGTGTTGCGATTACAGGCTTGAGCCACCGCTCACCCAGGCTTTTTTTTTTTTTTTTTTTTTGAGACAAACTCTTGCTCTGTCACCCAGGCTGGAGTGCAGAGGCGCGATCTCGGCTCACGGCAGCCTCTACCTCCCGGGTTCCAGCGATTCTCCTGCCTCAGCTTCTCGGGTAGCTGGGATTACAGGCGTAGGCCACCACGCCCGGCTAATTTTTGTATTTTTAGGGGGGTTTCGCCATGTCGGCCAGGCTGGTCTCGAGCTCCTCACCTCAGGCGATCCGCCCGCCTCGGCCTCCCAAAGCGCCGGGATTACAGGCGTGAGCCACCGCGCCGGCCTCTTTCATTCTGTCTTTATTTTCTGAGATAAGGGTCTCGCTCGGACCCTCAGGTTGGACTGCAGTGGCGTGATCTCGGCTCGCTGAAACTTCCGCCTCCCGGGTTCAAGCGATTCTCCTGCCTCAGCCTCCCGAGCAGCTGGGACTACAGGTGTGTGCCACCACGCCCGGCTAAGTTTGTGTTCTTCGTACAGACGGGGTTTCTCCATGTTGGTCGGGCTGGTCTCCAACACCCGACCTCTGGTGATCTGCCCAGCTGCCGCCTCCCAAAGTGTTGCGATTACAGGCTTGAGCCACCGCTCACCCAGGCTTTTTTTTTTTTTTTTTTTTTTTGAGACAAACTCTTGCTCTGTCACCCAGGCTGGAGTGCAGAGGCGCGATCTCGGCTCACGGCAGCCTCTACCTCCCGGGTTCCAGCGATTCTCCTGCCTCAGCTTCTCGGGTAGCTGGGATTACAGGCGTAGGCCACCACGCCCGGCTAATTTTTGTATTTTTAGGGGGGTTTCGCCATGTCGGCCAGGCTGGTCTCGAGCTCCTCACCTCAGGCGATCCGCCCGCCTCGGCCTCCCAAAGCGCCGGGATTACAGGCGTGAGCCACCGCGCCGGCCTCTTTCATTCTGTCTTTATTTTCTGAGATAAGGGTCTCGCTCGGACCCTCAGGTTGGACTGCAGTGGCGTGATCTCGGCTCGCTGAAACTTCCGCCTCCCGGGTTCAAGCGATTCTCCTGTCTCAGCCTCCCGAGTAGCTGGGATTATTGACGCGCAGCACCACGCCCGGCTAATTTTTGTGGTTTTCGTACCTTCTGTCTTCTGCCCTTCAGTACCGCATAGAGCCGCCGAAGACGAGTGAGTCGAACCAACAGCCCCTCTTGCAGCAGTTGCTGATCACGGGGCTGCCCCCGGTACTCATCCTGTGTCTCTCCTCCAAATCCCCGCTCCTCCTCAGCTATCACCTCTGCCGATGCCGGTGGTTTCCCTGGGTACCGGGAACCAAACTCTCATCCCCGAGGGGCCTAAGCCCCCCGTGGCCAGGCCCTTCTCAAGTCACGGTTGCTGCACAGTCACAGTTACAGGTGGCCCTGGGAGTAACACCTGGCACCCAAACAGATCACCAGAGGCCACACATAGTCCACCTGCCCTCCCTGCATAAGATCAGCTCTTCCTCCTCCCGACGATAGATCAGGGTCAATGATCCCTGCCAAGATGGCGACTCCTCCAGCCTGCTGGTCCAACCTTCAAGCAACAGCTGTGGCGGCCACAGCTGTTGCTTGAAGGCTTGAAGTTCAATGGGACCCTCTCCCGCTTTCTACAAACTGGTTCCTTTATTCTTATGTTTCTTTATTTATTTGGGACGGGCTCCGGCTCTGTCACCCAGGCTGGAGTGCAGTGGTGCAATCACTGCTCACTGCAGCATCCGCCTCCCAGCGTCCACCCATCCTCCCGCCTCAGCCTCTGGAATAGCTGGGGTACAGATACGCGCCAGCGCAAACGGGTTTTCGCTAGGTTGCCTGGGCTCTTTCTTTCTTTGTCTTTGTTTGTTTGTCTGTTTTTTGTTTGTTTGTTTGTTTGTTTCGAGACGGGGCTCTGGCTCTGTCGCCGGGGCTGCAGTGCAATGGCGTGATGTCACCTCACTGCGGCCTTCTGGGCTCCAGCGATCCTCCCACTGTGCCCGGCCTGAAGGCAGCCTTTAGAGAAAGAAGCAGGGGGAGTTCTTCGGAGGACAGACAGGATCTCTGGGGTTTGGAAAGGGTGAGAGACTGGGTCAGCGAAAGGGACATTCCGATCTTTTTGCTGGGATGCAACGTATAGATACAGGCACGAGACCCAAAAGAGCCGGCAGAGATTTGTCATCATGGTTGCAAGGCAACTGCCGGTGGCTGATCCCGTAAAGGATACACGTACCTAGAACGGAGCCTAAAGATGCATCAAGCATGAAGGGTGGAGCCACGATGCTTGGACTCGAGTTTCTGCTCCTGTGCGTTCCGTGACAAATGGCTTATACTACCTGCACCTCAGTTTTTTCCTGGGCAAAAAAGGAAGCTTGTTGCCGGTGCGTTGGCACCTGCCTTAAAGTGCCAGCTACTCAGCGGGCTGAAGAGGAAGAAGTTCCTACTAGGAAGACACACGGACACGTATGTTTACTGCAGCACTATTTACAATAGCAAAGACTTGGAACCAACTCGAATGCCCATCAATGATAGGCTGGATAAAGAAAATGTGGCACGTATACACCATGGAATTACTACGCAGCCATCAAAAAGGATGAGTTCATGCCCTCTGCAGGAACATGCTGGAAGGCCTCATTCTCAGCAAACTGACACAGGAAGCGAAAACCAAACACCGCATGTTCTCACTCCTAAGTGGGAGTTCAACAGTGAGTGAGAACACATGGACACAGGGAGGGGAACATCACACAGCGGGCCCTGACGGCGCGTGGGGGGCAAGGGGAGAGAGAGAGCATTAGGACAAATGGCCAACGCATGCGGGGCTTCAAACCTAGATGACTGGTGGATAGCTGCAGCAAAGCACCGTGGCACACGTGTACCTATGTTCCAAACCTGCACGTCCTGCACATGTACCCCATAACTTGGGAGGGGGTGGGGGAAACGAAAAGAGAGAGCGGGGGAAAGCAGGGGGGGAGAGAGAGACAGAAAGAGAGAGAGAGAGAGAAGAAGTTCAATTCCGGGTGGATCCCATTCCTTTAAAAGGTCACCACCACCAACACCACCACCACCACCACCACCACCACCACCAGACGACACCCACTCGACTGTCAAGCTGAGATCTAAGGACCTCCAAAGGAGTAGGTCACTCGTGGCCTTCCCAAAGCGCAGTAGTCACAGTGGAAACGGAAGTGTGCCTGCCGCAAAAGCCTACCGTCCTCACGGTACTTCAAGGAGCGCTTAAGCCAAGCCGGCGTGTCAGCGTGTCACGGGCACCGGACGTGCAAGCCACAGCCACCCCGCAGGTTCATCTCTGATGCCTCTCACGTCTCTTCCTCTCTCTACTTTTAGGAAACAACGTTGTATCCCCCGAGGGGGTGCACCGTTCCTGGAGGTACTGCAATACCAGGTCGATGCGTGGAGTGGACGGAGCAAGCTCCTATTCCATCTCCCTGCTCCAAAAATCCATTTAATATATTGTCCTCGGATAGAGGACGTATCAGATATTAAACTGATAAGAACAGATACTACACTTGATCTTAGCCAAAAGGCCGAGAAGCGATGCGGGCGCCTCCGCGCCCGCCGTCGCCGTCCCACTCTCATCCACATTCAAGTCGCGGTGAGAGCCCCAGCCTCGCTCCTCGCCCCATTCCCTCTGTCTCGTCCACGGCACCATTGACGCCCTCACACACTCGGGCTGATTTCTTATTCTCCGCCTTTGAAAAGGGAAATCTTACACCCGTGCTTCTTCCGGCGTTCCCGGGCTTTCATTCCGAATTTGCATGCCCCGCCCCTTCACGGAGGACGTGGCCTCCGCGCTTGACTCCGCCCCCGGGGCCGCCTCTGCCTGGCGGAGCCGCGGCTCCGCCGGGGGGCGACTTCCTCGTTTCTATCCAGCCAGCCAAAAGACACAACCGGAAGAGACTGGGGGCGAAGGCGAGAGGGGTCTGTGGAAGAGACCTGTCGGCGGAGAGCGGTCCACGTTTTCCTGGAGAAAGAGGAGGCCCCAGGGCAGGAGCGCGGGCTGCGCTGGGCCTCTGCTTCGCCGCGAGCGGGCGGGGAGACCGGCCCCGTACCCGAGGGGACGAGGGGCCCTATGCCGAGTCAGGGAAGCCGAAGGCCTGGAGGGGCTTCCGGGAGCAGGGGCTGGAGTTCCTCTGCCAGGCAGGAGGCTGGCACCAGACACCCGGCAGAGGGAGGCGGCGCGTGGACGGCGAGGGCCCAGCAAGGATTCTCCCCAGCCCCCGTGCCTGCGTCTCCTGGGGCTCCTGTGCACGGACCGTGTCCTGTGCTGTGTAGGGCAAGCTGCCTCTCTGCTCGGGACGTGGATTCCTTTCACCTCCTCCTGGCCTGGCTACTTCTGACGCAGGTCGTCAGGACTCCGCCTGGGTGTCACCCGTCCAGGAAGCCTCCCTTAGTCTAGGGCCCTCGGCACCCGCCCCCTATGTGACTAGCAGCCCTCCTGTGTATTTCATCGCACCCCCGTTGTTTATATCAGCTATTCCACTCACCACCCTTCTGGGCAATCCTTTATCTCCCGCTCTGAAATCCCATCACTGAGGGCTGGGACCCCTCCTCAGTGCTTCTCCCTGTTTCCCCGCCGCGAGTCTGGCGCCTGGCGTGTGGAAGGCGCTCAGGCGACGTTTGCGGAGCGAGGAAACGACGCAAACGTGATGAGCACGACAGACCGCAACAGAGAAGACGCAGTTAGGAGGCTATCGGCCCGGCGCGGGGGGAAAAGGGGGAAGGTCGGGCTCGGGGTGGCAGGACCCCAGAGGGCAGGGGTGACTGCCGGGGTGCTCTTGGGGCAAGATGGGCGTCAAGGCCCCCAGCAAGGTTGGGACAAAGTTTCTCTCCGAGGCACAGACTGCCGCCTGCGGGGTCAGCATTTCCCTCTCCCTTCCTCCTTCCTAAGGCAGCTTCAGCGGAGGGCCGAGGGCTTTCCGCGCATTGCCTCGAAAATTCATTTCACTCCACCGCCCTGAGTGGTGGGCCTTAATATTAGCCACGGCCAGGGTTAGGGTGAGGCCACTCCTCCAGGGCAGAATTTCAGGGGGTGCCCCACCCCACCCCCGCCCTAAACCATTCAGCAATCAACATAACTTATAGTTCAACGCAATATATCTTACCTTGTGGGCGGCAAGCCACCCGGGTGCCGAGGCAAGAGCCCGAAGGCACAAGCTGTTCCAGTATAATAAAGAAAAATAATTAGAATAAGAAAAGTTCTACTAGAGATAGGATACGGATATGATTACATCTGACTATTCTTAGTCATTAGTTTGTAGCATTACTCTTTGTTCTATTACCATAATAATCTCCGTTCTATTATGCTTACCTAGGGAAAACCGGGCCACACAGAGTTAGGAGCTGAAGGGCCACAGTGAGAGGTGACCAGAAGACAAGAGTGTGAGCCCTCATTCACGCCCAGAGAAGGGCCGCTTGAGGGCTCCTTGGCCTAGCGGTAATGCCAGTTGCCTGCGAAGGCCCTGGTTACTTAGGAGACCTTGGTCTAGCGGTGGCGCCAGTGCCTGGGAAGGCACCCGTTACTTAGCAGACCGGGAAGGGGAATCTCCCTCTCTCCAGGGGAGATAGAGAACACTCTGCTCCACCACCTCTCGAGGGAGGCCTGACATTGGACAGGCCTTCCCGCAGTCATCCGGAGGCCTCAACGTCTCCCTGTGATGCTGTGGGCTTCAGGGGTCACCCTCCTTGGTCGCTTTCATGTTCCGCCTGTACACCTGGCTCCCCCTTTTAAGTTCTTAGAAGAGAGCAGTAGCAGAATTAGTGAAAGTACCAGAGTCTTTGATCTTTCTGATAAGTGCGTGGAAGAAACGCTGACGTCTGCTGTCCTCCCTCTCCACCTCGGCTACCACAAAGGGAAAGGCCCCCTGTCCAGTGGACACGTGACTCGCGTGACCTATCCATCATCTGAGATGACTGACACTCCTTACCCTGCCCCCTTGCCTTGAATACAATGAACAGCAGCGCCTCCAGGCATCCCGGGCCACTACCTGTCTCCGCGCTTTGGTGGCAGTGGTCCCCCGGGCCCAGCTGTCTTTCTTCCTATCTCTTTGTCTTCTCTCTTTATCTCTACGGTCTCTCGTCTCCGTCTCCGCACACACGAAGAGAAAACCCACAGACCCCGTAGAGCTGGAGCCCACATTATCTCAGCTACAAGATAATCAAGACATTCATGTGGACTACTGAGTCTTTCGGTGCCCCCTTGCTATTTTATTTTCTTCCTGCGGGCGAGTGTTTCCCTCCCTTCACGCCATCCCGATCTCCGCCGTCGTGTCTTCTCATCCCCATTCTACCGCCCAGCACGGTGTAGTGTGGCAGCCGCTAGCCACGGGTATCTAGGGAGCCCTGGAAATGTCGTCAGTTCTAATGGAGCTGTGCTGTAAGTGTGAAATACACATGAGGTTTTGACGGCAGTGTCAGTAAAATTCTCACAAATTTTTTTTTTTTTTTTTTTGAGACGGAGTTTCCGCTCTCGTTTCCCAGCCTGGAGTCCAATGGCGCGATCTAGGCTCTCTGCAACCTCCGCCTCCCGGGTTCAAGCGATTCTCCTGCCTCAGCCTCCCGAGCAGCTGGGACTACAGGTGTGTGCCACCACGCCCGGCTAAGTTTGTGTTCTTCGTACAGACGGGGTTTCTCCATGTTGGTCGGGCTGGTCTCCAACACCCGACCTCTGGTGATCTGCCCAGCTGCCGCCTCCCAAAGTGTTGCGATTACAGGCTTGAGCCACCGCTCACCCAGGCTTTTTTTTTTTTTTTTTTTTTGAGACAAACTCTTGCTCTGTCACCCAGGCTGGAGTGCAGAGGCGCGATCTCGGCTCACGGCAGCCTCTACCTCCCGGGTTCCAGCGATTCTCCTGCCTCAGCTTCTCGGGTAGCTGGGATTACAGGCGTAGGCCACCACGCCCGGCTAATTTTTGTATTTTTAGGGGGGTTTCGCCATGTCGGCCAGGCTGGTCTCGAGCTCCTCACCTCAGGCGATCCGCCCGCCTCGGCCTCCCAAAGCGCCGGGATTACAGGCGTGAGCCACCGCGCCGGCCTCTTTCATTCTGTCTTTATTTTCTGAGATAAGGGTCTCGCTCGGACCCTCAGGTTGGACTGCAGTGGCGTGATCTCGGCTCGCTGAAACTTCCGCCTCCCGGGTTCAAGCGATTCTCCTGCCTCAGCCTCCCGAGCAGCTGGGACTACAGGTGTGTGCCACCACGCCCGGCTAAGTTTGTGTTCTTCGTACAGACGGGGTTTCTCCATGTTGGTCGGGCTGGTCTCCAACACCCGACCTCTGGTGATCTGCCCAGCTGCCGCCTCCCAAAGTGTTGCGATTACAGGCTTGAGCCACCGCTCACCCAGGCTTTTTTTTTTTTTTTTTTTTTTTGAGACAAACTCTTGCTCTGTCACCCAGGCTGGAGTGCAGAGGCGCGATCTCGGCTCACGGCAGCCTCTACCTCCCGGGTTCCAGCGATTCTCCTGCCTCAGCTTCTCGGGTAGCTGGGATTACAGGCGTAGGCCACCACGCCCGGCTAATTTTTGTATTTTTAGGGGGGTTTCGCCATGTCGGCCAGGCTGGTCTCGAGCTCCTCACCTCAGGCGATCCGCCCGCCTCGGCCTCCCAAAGCGCCGGGATTACAGGCGTGAGCCACCGCGCCGGCCTCTTTCATTCTGTCTTTATTTTCTGAGATAAGGGTCTCGCTCGGACCCTCAGGTTGGACTGCAGTGGCGTGATCTCGGCTCGCTGAAACTTCCGCCTCCCGGGTTCAAGCGATTCTCCTGTCTCAGCCTCCCGAGTAGCTGGGATTATTGACGCGCAGCACCACGCCCGGCTAATTTTTGTGGTTTTCGTACCTTCTGTCTTCTGCCCTTCAGTACCGCATAGAGCCGCCGAAGACGAGTGAGTCGAACCAACAGCCCCTCTTGCAGCAGTTGCTGATCACGGGGCTGCCCCCGGTACTCATCCTGTGTCTCTCCTCCAAATCCCCGCTCCTCCTCAGCTATCACCTCTGCCGATGCCGGTGGTTTCCCTGGGTACCGGGAACCAAACTCTCATCCCCGAGGGGCCTAAGCCCCCCGTGGCCAGGCCCTTCTCAAGTCACGGTTGCTGCACAGTCACAGTTACAGGTGGCCCTGGGAGTAACACCTGGCACCCAAACAGATCACCAGAGGCCACACATAGTCCACCTGCCCTCCCTGCATAAGATCAGCTCTTCCTCCTCCCGACGATAGATCAGGGTCAATGATCCCTGCCAAGATGGCGACTCCTCCAGCCTGCTGGTCCAACCTTCAAGCAACAGCTGTGGCGGCCACAGCTGTTGCTTGAAGGCTTGAAGTTCAATGGGACCCTCTCCCGCTTTCTACAAACTGGTTCCTTTATTCTTATGTTTCTTTATTTATTTGGGACGGGCTCCGGCTCTGTCACCCAGGCTGGAGTGCAGTGGTGCAATCACTGCTCACTGCAGCATCCGCCTCCCAGCGTCCACCCATCCTCCCGCCTCAGCCTCTGGAATAGCTGGGGTACAGATACGCGCCAGCGCAAACGGGTTTTCGCTAGGTTGCCTGGGCTCTTTCTTTCTTTGTCTTTGTTTGTTTGTCTGTTTTTTGTTTGTTTGTTTGTTTGTTTCGAGACGGGGCTCTGGCTCTGTCGCCGGGGCTGCAGTGCAATGGCGTGATGTCACCTCACTGCGGCCTTCTGGGCTCCAGCGATCCTCCCACTGTGCCCGGCCTGAAGGCAGCCTTTAGAGAAAGAAGCAGGGGGAGTTCTTCGGAGGACAGACAGGATCTCTGGGGTTTGGAAAGGGTGAGAGACTGGGTCAGCGAAAGGGACATTCCGATCTTTTTGCTGGGATGCAACGTATAGATACAGGCACGAGACCCAAAAGAGCCGGCAGAGATTTGTCATCATGGTTGCAAGGCAACTGCCGGTGGCTGATCCCGTAAAGGATACACGTACCTAGAACGGAGCCTAAAGATGCATCAAGCATGAAGGGTGGAGCCACGATGCTTGGACTCGAGTTTCTGCTCCTGTGCGTTCCGTGACAAATGGCTTATACTACCTGCACCTCAGTTTTTTCCTGGGCAAAAAAGGAAGCTTGTTGCCGGTGCGTTGGCACCTGCCTTAAAGTGCCAGCTACTCAGCGGGCTGAAGAGGAAGAAGTTCCTACTAGGAAGACACACGGACACGTATGTTTACTGCAGCACTATTTACAATAGCAAAGACTTGGAACCAACTCGAATGCCCATCAATGATAGGCTGGATAAAGAAAATGTGGCACGTATACACCATGGAATTACTACGCAGCCATCAAAAAGGATGAGTTCATGCCCTCTGCAGGAACATGCTGGAAGGCCTCATTCTCAGCAAACTGACACAGGAAGCGAAAACCAAACACCGCATGTTCTCACTCCTAAGTGGGAGTTCAACAGTGAGTGAGAACACATGGACACAGGGAGGGGAACATCACACAGCGGGCCCTGACGGCGCGTGGGGGGCAAGGGGAGAGAGAGAGCATTAGGACAAATGGCCAACGCATGCGGGGCTTCAAACCTAGATGACTGGTGGATAGCTGCAGCAAAGCACCGTGGCACACGTGTACCTATGTTCCAAACCTGCACGTCCTGCACATGTACCCCATAACTTGGGAGGGGGTGGGGGAAACGAAAAGAGAGAGCGGGGGAAAGCAGGGGGGGAGAGAGAGACAGAAAGAGAGAGAGAGAGAGAAGAAGTTCAATTCCGGGTGGATCCCATTCCTTTAAAAGGTCACCACCACCAACACCACCACCACCACCAGACGACACCCACTCGACTGTCAAGCTGAGATCTAAGGACCTCCAAAGGAGTAGGTCACTCGTGGCCTTCCCAAAGCGCAGTAGTCACAGTGGAAACGGAAGTGTGCCTGCCGCAAAAGCCTACCGTCCTCACGGTACTTCAAGGAGCGCTTAAGCCAAGCCGGCGTGTCAGCGTGTCACGGGCACCGGACGTGCAAGCCACAGCCACCCCGCAGGTTCATCTCTGATGCCTCTCACGTCTCTTCCTCTCTCTACTTTTAGGAAACAACGTTGTATCCCCCGAGGGGGTGCACCGTTCCTGGAGGTACTGCAATACCAGGTCGATGCGTGGAGTGGACGGAGCAAGCTCCTATTCCATCTCCCTGCTCCAAAAATCCATTTAATATATTGTCCTCGGATAGAGGACGTATCAGATATTAAACTGATAAGAACAGATACTACACTTGATCTTAGCCAAAAGGCCGAGAAGCGATGCGGGCGCCTCCGCGCCCGCCGTCGCCGTCCCACTCTCATCCACATTCAAGTCGCGGTGAGAGCCCCAGCCTCGCTCCTCGCCCCATTCCCTCTGTCTCGTCCACGGCACCATTGACGCCCTCACACACTCGGGCTGATTTCTTATTCTCCGCCTTTGAAAAGGGAAATCTTACACCCGTGCTTCTTCCGGCGTTCCCGGGCTTTCATTCCGAATTTGCATGCCCCGCCCCTTCACGGAGGACGTGGCCTCCGCGCTTGACTCCGCCCCCGGGGCCGCCTCTGCCTGGCGGAGCCGCGGCTCCGCCGGGGGGCGACTTCCTCGTTTCTATCCAGCCAGCCAAAAGACACAACCGGAAGAGACTGGGGGCGAAGGCGAGAGGGGTCTGTGGAAGAGACCTGTCGGCGGAGAGCGGTCCACGTTTTCCTGGAGAAAGAGGAGGCCCCAGGGCAGGAGCGCGGGCTGCGCTGGGCCTCTGCTTCGCCGCGAGCGGGCGGGGAGACCGGCCCCGTACCCGAGGGGACGAGGGGCCCTATGCCGAGTCAGGGAAGCCGAAGGCCTGGAGGGGCTTCCGGGAGCAGGGGCTGGAGTTCCTCTGCCAGGCAGGAGGCTGGCACCAGACACCCGGCAGAGGGAGGCGGCGCGTGGACGGCGAGGGCCCAGCAAGGATTCTCCCCAGCCCCCGTGCCTGCGTCTCCTGGGGCTCCTGTGCACGGACCGTGTCCTGTGCTGTGTAGGGCAAGCTGCCTCTCTGCTCGGGACGTGGATTCCTTTCACCTCCTCCTGGCCTGGCTACTTCTGACGCAGGTCGTCAGGACTCCGCCTGGGTGTCACCCGTCCAGGAAGCCTCCCTTAGTCTAGGGCCCTCGGCACCCGCCCCCTATGTGACTAGCAGCCCTCCTGTGTATTTCATCGCACCCCCGTTGTTTATATCAGCTATTCCACTCACCACCCTTCTGGGCAATCCTTTATCTCCCGCTCTGAAATCCCATCACTGAGGGCTGGGACCCCTCCTCAGTGCTTCTCCCTGTTTCCCCGCCGCGAGTCTGGCGCCTGGCGTGTGGAAGGCGCCCAGGCGACGTTTGCGGAGCGAGGAAACGACGCAAACGTGATGAGCACGACAGACCGCAACAGAGAAGACGCAGTTAGGAGGCTATCGGCCCGGCGCGGGGGGAAAAGGGGGAAGGTCGGGCTCGGGGTGGCAGGACCCCAGAGGGCAGGGGTGACTGCCGGGGTGCTCTTGGGGCAAGATGGGCGTCAAGGCCCCCAGCAAGGTTGGGACAAAGTTTCTCTCCGAGGCACAGACTGCCGCCTGCGGGGTCAGCATTTCCCTCTCCCTTCCTCCTTCCTAAGGCAGCTTCAGCGGAGGGCCGAGGGCTTTCCGCGCATTGCCTCGAAAATTCATTTCACTCCACCGCCCTGAGTGGTGGGCCTTAATATTAGCCACGGCCAGGGTTAGGGTGAGGCCACTCCTCCAGGGCAGAATTTCAGGGGGTGCCCCACCCCACCCCCGCCCTAAACCATTCAGCAATCAACATAACTTATAGTTCAACGCAATATATCTTACCTTGTGGGCGGCAAGCCACCCGGGTGCCGAGGCAAGAGCCCGAAGGCACAAGCTGTTCCAGTATAATAAAGAAAAATAATTAGAATAAGAAAAGTTCTACTAGAGATAGGATACGGATATGATTACATCTGACTATTCTTAGTCATTAGTTTGTAGCATTACTCTTTGTTCTATTACCATAATAATCTCCGTTCTATTATGCTTACCTAGGGAAAACCGGGCCACACAGAGTTAGGAGCTGAAGGGCCACAGTGAGAGGTGACCAGAAGACAAGAGTGTGAGCCCTCATTCACGCCCAGAGAAGGGCCGCTTGAGGGCTCCTTGGCCTAGCGGTAATGCCAGTTGCCTGCGAAGGCCCTGGTTACTTAGGAGACCTTGGTCTAGCGGTGGCGCCAGTGCCTGGGAAGGCACCCGTTACTTAGCAGACCGGGAAGGGGAATCTCCCTCTCTCCAGGGGAGATAGAGAACACTCTGCTCCACCACCTCTCGAGGGAGGCCTGACATTGGACAGGCCTTCCCGCAGTCATCCGGAGGCCTCAACGTCTCCCTGTGATGCTGTGGGCTTCAGGGGTCACCCTCCTTGGTCGCTTTCATGTTCCGCCTGTACACCTGGCTCCCCCTTTTAAGTTCTTAGAAGAGAGCAGTAGCAGAATTAGTGAAAGTACCAGAGTCTTTGATCTTTCTGATAAGTGCGTGGAAGAAACGCTGACGTCTGCTGTCCTCCCTCTCCACCTCGGCTACCACAAAGGGAAAGGCCCCCTGTCCAGTGGACACGTGACTCGCGTGACCTATCCATCATCTGAGATGACTGACACTCCTTACCCTGCCCCCTTGCCTTGAATACAATGAACAGCAGCGCCTCCAGGCATCCCGGGCCACTACCTGTCTCCGCGCTTTGGTGGCAGTGGTCCCCCGGGCCCAGCTGTCTTTCTTCCTATCTCTTTGTCTTCTCTCTTTATCTCTACGGTCTCTCGTCTCCGTCTCCGCACACACGAAGAGAAAACCCACAGACCCCGTAGAGCTGGAGCCCACATTATCTCAGCTACAAGATAATCAAGACATTCATGTGGACTACTGAGTCTTTCGGTGCCCCCTTGCTATTTTATTTTCTTCCTGCGGGCGAGTGTTTCCCTCCCTTCACGCCATCCCGATCTCCGCCGTCGTGTCTTCTCATCCCCATTCTACCGCCCAGCACGGTGTAGTGTGGCAGCCGCTAGCCACGGGTATCTAGGGAGCCCTGGAAATGTCGTCAGTTCTAATGGAGCTGTGCTGTAAGTGTGAAATACACATGAGGTTTTGACGGCAGTGTCAGTAAAATTCTCACAAATTTTTTTTTTTTTTTTTTTGAGACGGAGTTTCCGCTCTCGTTTCCCAGCCTGGAGTCCAATGGCGCGATCTAGGCTCTCTGCAACCTCCGCCTCCCGAGTTCAAGCGATTCTCCTGCCTCAGCCTCCCGAGCAGCTGGGACTACAGGTGTGTGCCACCACGCCCGGCTAAGTTTGTGTTCTTCGTACAGACGGGGTTTCTCCATGTTGGTCGGGCTGGTCTCCAACACCCGACCTCTGGTGATCTGCCCAGCTGCCGCCTCCCAAAGTGTTGCGATTACAGGCTTGAGCCACCGCTCACCCAGGCTTTTTTTTTTTTTTTTTTTTTTTGAGACAAACTCTTGCTCTGTCACCCAGGCTGGAGTGCAGAGGCGCGATCTCGGCTCACGGCAGCCTCTACCTCCCGGGTTCCAGCGATTCTCCTGCCTCAGCTTCTCGGGTAGCTGGGATTACAGGCGTAGGCCACCACGCCCGGCTAATTTTTGTATTTTTAGGGGGGTTTCGCCATGTCGGCCAGGCTGGTCTCGAGCTCCTCACCTCAGGCGATCCGCCCGCCTCGGCCTCCCAAAGCGCCGGGATTACAGGCGTGAGCCACCGCGCCGGCCTCTTTCATTCTGTCTTTATTTTCTGAGATAAGGGTCTCGCTCGGACCCTCAGGTTGGACTGCAGTGGCGTGATCTCGGCTCGCTGAAACTTCCGCCTCCCGGGTTCAAGCGATTCTCCTGTCTCAGCCTCCCGAGTAGCTGGGATTATTGACGCGCAGCACCACGCCCGGCTAATTTTTGTGGTTTTCGTACCTTCTGTCTTCTGCCCTTCAGTACCGCATAGAGCCGCCGAAGACGAGTGAGTCGAACCAACAGCCCCTCTTGCAGCAGTTGCTGATCACGGGGCTGCCCCCGGTACTCATCCTGTGTCTCTCCTCCAAATCCCCGCTCCTCCTCAGCTATCACCTCTGCCGATGCCGGTGGTTTCCCTGGGTACCGGGAACCAAACTCTCATCCCCGAGGGGCCTAAGCCCCCCGTGGCCAGGCCCTTCTCAAGTCACGGTTGCTGCACAGTCACAGTTACAGGTGGCCCTGGGAGTAACACCTGGCACCCAAACAGATCACCAGAGGCCACACATAGTCCACCTGCCCTCCCTGCATAAGATCAGCTCTTCCTCCTCCCGACGATAGATCAGGGTCAATGATCCCTGCCAAGATGGCGACTCCTCCAGCCTGCTGGTCCAACCTTCAAGCAACAGCTGTGGCGGCCACAGCTGTTGCTTGAAGGCTTGAAGTTCAATGGGACCCTCTCCCGCTTTCTACAAACTGGTTCCTTTATTCTTATGTTTCTTTATTTATTTGGGACGGGCTCCGGCTCTGTCACCCAGGCTGGAGTGCAGTGGTGCAATCACTGCTCACTGCAGCATCCGCCTCCCAGCGTCCACCCATCCTCCCGCCTCAGCCTCTGGAATAGCTGGGGTACAGATACGCGCCAGCGCAAACGGGTTTTCGCTAGGTTGCCTGGGCTCTTTCTTTCTTTGTCTTTGTTTGTTTGTCTGTTTTTTGTTTGTTTGTTTGTTTGTTTCGAGACGGGGCTCTGGCTCTGTCGCCGGGGCTGCAGTGCAATGGCGTGATGTCACCTCACTGCGGCCTTCTGGGCTCCAGCGATCCTCCCACTGTGCCCGGCCTGAAGGCAGCCTTTAGAGAAAGAAGCAGGGGGAGTTCTTCGGAGGACAGACAGGATCTCTGGGGTTTGGAAAGGGTGAGAGACTGGGTCAGCGAAAGGGACATTCCGATCTTTTTGCTGGGATGCAACGTATAGATACAGGCACGAGACCCAAAAGAGCCGGCAGAGATTTGTCATCATGGTTGCAAGGCAACTGCCGGTGGCTGATCCCGTAAAGGATACACGTACCTAGAACGGAGCCTAAAGATGCATCAAGCATGAAGGGTGGAGCCACGATGCTTGGACTCGAGTTTCTGCTCCTGTGCGTTCCGTGACAAATGGCTTATACTACCTGCACCTCAGTTTTTTCCTGGGCAAAAAAGGAAGCTTGTTGCCGGTGCGTTGGCACCTGCCTTAAAGTGCCAGCTACTCAGCGGGCTGAAGAGGAAGAAGTTCCTACTAGGAAGACACACGGACACGTATGTTTACTGCAGCACTATTTACAATAGCAAAGACTTGGAACCAACTCGAATGCCCATCAATGATAGGCTGGATAAAGAAAATGTGGCACGTATACACCATGGAATTACTACGCAGCCATCAAAAAGGATGAGTTCATGCCCTCTGCAGGAACATGCTGGAAGGCCTCATTCTCAGCAAACTGACACAGGAAGCGAAAACCAAACACCGCATGTTCTCACTCCTAAGTGGGAGTTCAACAGTGAGTGAGAACACATGGACACAGGGAGGGGAACATCACACAGCGGGCCCTGACGGCGCGTGGGGGGCAAGGGGAGAGAGAGAGCATTAGGACAAATGGCCAACGCATGCGGGGCTTCAAACCTAGATGACTGGTGGATAGCTGCAGCAAAGCACCGTGGCACACGTGTACCTATGTTCCAAACCTGCACGTCCTGCACATGTACCCCATAACTTGGGAGGGGGTGGGGGAAACGAAAAGAGAGAGCGGGGGAAAGCAGGGGGGGAGAGAGAGACAGAAAGAGAGAGAGAGAGAGAAGAAGTTCAATTCCGGGTGGATCCCATTCCTTTAAAAGGTCACCACCACCAACACCACCACCACCACCACCAGACGACACCCACTCGACTGTCAAGCTGAGATCTAAGGACCTCCAAAGGAGTAGGTCACTCGTGGCCTTCCCAAAGCGCAGTAGTCACAGTGGAAACGGAAGTGTGCCTGCCGCAAAAGCCTACCGTCCTCACGGTACTTCAAGGAGCGCTTAAGCCAAGCCGGCGTGTCAGCGTGTCACGGGCACCGGACGTGCAAGCCACAGCCACCCCGCAGGTTCATCTCTGATGCCTCTCACGTCTCTTCCTCTCTCTACTTTTAGGAAACAACGTTGTATCCCCCGAGGGGGTGCACCGTTCCTGGAGGTACTGCAATACCAGGTCGATGCGTGGAGTGGACGGAGCAAGCTCCTATTCCATCTCCCTGCTCCAAAAATCCATTTAATATATTGTCCTCGGATAGAGGACGTATCAGATATTAAACTGATAAGAACAGATACTACACTTGATCTTAGCCAAAAGGCCGAGAAGCGATGCGGGCGCCTCCGCGCCCGCCGTCGCCGTCCCACTCTCATCCACATTCAAGTCGCGGTGAGAGCCCCAGCCTCGCTCCTCGCCCCATTCCCTCTGTCTCGTCCACGGCACCATTGACGCCCTCACACACTCGGGCTGATTTCTTATTCTCCGCCTTTGAAAAGGGAAATCTTACACCCGTGCTTCTTCCGGCGTTCCCGGGCTTTCATTCCGAATTTGCATGCCCCGCCCCTTCACGGAGGACGTGGCCTCCGCGCTTGACTCCGCCCCCGGGGCCGCCTCTGCCTGGCGGAGCCGCGGCTCCGCCGGGGGGCGACTTCCTCGTTTCTATCCAGCCAGCCAAAAGACACAACCGGAAGAGACTGGGGGCGAAGGCGAGAGGGGTCTGTGGAAGAGACCTGTCGGCGGAGAGCGGTCCACGTTTTCCTGGAGAAAGAGGAGGCCCCAGGGCAGGAGCGCGGGCTGCGCTGGGCCTCTGCTTCGCCGCGAGCGGGCGGGGAGACCGGCCCCGTACCCGAGGGGACGAGGGGCCCTATGCCGAGTCAGGGAAGCCGAAGGCCTGGAGGGGCTTCCGGGAGCAGGGGCTGGAGTTCCTCTGCCAGGCAGGAGGCTGGCACCAGACACCCGGCAGAGGGAGGCGGCGCGTGGACGGCGAGGGCCCAGCAAGGATTCTCCCCAGCCCCCGTGCCTGCGTCTCCTGGGGCTCCTGTGCACGGACCGTGTCCTGTGCTGTGTAGGGCAAGCTGCCTCTCTGCTCGGGACGTGGATTCCTTTCACCTCCTCCTGGCCTGGCTACTTCTGACGCAGGTCGTCAGGACTCCGCCTGGGTGTCACCCGTCCAGGAAGCCTCCCTTAGTCTAGGGCCCTCGGCACCCGCCCCCTATGTGACTAGCAGCCCTCCTGTGTATTTCATCGCACCCCCGTTGTTTATATCAGCTATTCCACTCACCACCCTTCTGGGCAATCCTTTATCTCCCGCTCTGAAATCCCATCACTGAGGGCTGGGACCCCTCCTCAGTGCTTCTCCCTGTTTCCCCGCCGCGAGTCTGGCGCCTGGCGTGTGGAAGGCGCTCAGGCGACGTTTGCGGAGCGAGGAAACGACGCAAACGTGATGAGCACGACAGACCGCAACAGAGAAGACGCAGTTAGGAGGCTATCGGCCCGGCGCGGGGGGAAAAGGGGGAAGGTCGGGCTCGGGGTGGCAGGACCCCAGAGGGCAGGGGTGACTGCCGGGGTGCTCTTGGGGCAAGATGGGCGTCAAGGCCCCCAGCAAGGTTGGGACAAAGTTTCTCTCCGAGGCACAGACTGCCGCCTGCGGGGTCAGCATTTCCCTCTCCCTTCCTCCTTCCTAAGGCAGCTTCAGCGGAGGGCCGAGGGCTTTCCGCGCATTGCCTCGAAAATTCATTTCACTCCACCGCCCTGAGTGGTGGGCCTTAATATTAGCCACGGCCAGGGTTAGGGTGAGGCCACTCCTCCAGGGCAGAATTTCAGGGGGTGCCCCACCCCACCCCCGCCCTAAACCATTCAGCAATCAACATAACTTATAGTTCAACGCAATATATCTTACCTTGTGGGCGGCAAGCCACCCGGGTGCCGAGGCAAGAGCCCGAAGGCACAAGCTGTTCCAGTATAATAAAGAAAAATAATTAGAATAAGAAAAGTTCTACTAGAGATAGGATACGGATATGATTACATCTGACTATTCTTAGTCATTAGTTTGTAGCATTACTCTTTGTTCTATTACCATAATAATCTCCGTTCTATTATGCTTACCTAGGGAAAACCGGGCCACACAGAGTTAGGAGCTGAAGGGCCACAGTGAGAGGTGACCAGAAGACAAGAGTGTGAGCCCTCATTCACGCCCAGAGAAGGGCCGCTTGAGGGCTCCTTGGCCTAGCGGTAATGCCAGTTGCCTGCGAAGGCCCTGGTTACTTAGGAGACCTTGGTCTAGCGGTGGCGCCAGTGCCTGGGAAGGCACCCGTTACTTAGCAGACCGGGAAGGGGAATCTCCCTCTCTCCAGGGGAGATAGAGAACACTCTGCTCCACCACCTCTCGAGGGAGGCCTGACATTGGACAGGCCTTCCCGCAGTCATCCGGAGGCCTCAACGTCTCCCTGTGATGCTGTGGGCTTCAGGGGTCACCCTCCTTGGTCGCTTTCATGTTCCGCCTGTACACCTGGCTCCCCCTTTTAAGTTCTTAGAAGAGAGCAGTAGCAGAATTAGTGAAAGTACCAGAGTCTTTGATCTTTCTGATAAGTGCGTGGAAGAAACGCTGACGTCTGCTGTCCTCCCTCTCCACCTCGGCTACCACAAAGGGAAAGGCCCCCTGTCCAGTGGACACGTGACTCGCGTGACCTATCCATCATCTGAGATGACTGACACTCCTTACCCTGCCCCCTTGCCTTGAATACAATGAACAGCAGCGCCTCCAGGCATCCCGGGCCACTACCTGTCTCCGCGCTTTGGTGGCAGTGGTCCCCCGGGCCCAGCTGTCTTTCTTCCTATCTCTTTGTCTTCTCTCTTTATCTCTACGGTCTCTCGTCTCCGTCTCCGCACACACGAAGAGAAAACCCACAGACCCCGTAGAGCTGGAGCCCACATTATCTCAGCTACAAGATAATCAAGACATTCATGTGGACTACTGAGTCTTTCGGTGCCCCCTTGCTATTTTATTTTCTTCCTGCGGGCGAGTGTTTCCCTCCCTTCACGCCATCCCGATCTCCGCCGTCGTGTCTTCTCATCCCCATTCTACCGCCCAGCACGGTGTAGTGTGGCAGCCGCTAGCCACGGGTATCTAGGGAGCCCTGGAAATGTCGTCAGTTCTAATGGAGCTGTGCTGTAAGTGTGAAATACACATGAGGTTTTGACGGCAGTGTCAGTAAAATTCTCACAAATTTTTTTTTTTTTTTTTTTGAGACGGAGTTTCCGCTCTCGTTTCCCAGCCTGGAGTCCAATGGCGCGATCTAGGCTCTCTGCAACCTCCGCCTCCCGGGTTCAAGCGATTCTCCTGCCTCAGCCTCCCGAGCAGCTGGGACTACAGGTGTGTGCCACCACGCCCGGCTAAGTTTGTGTTCTTCGTACAGACGGGGTTTCTCCATGTTGGTCGGGCTGGTCTCCAACACCCGACCTCTGGTGATCTGCCCAGCTGCCGCCTCCCAAAGTGTTGCGATTACAGGCTTGAGCCACCGCTCACCCAGGCTTTTTTTTTTTTTTTTTTTTTGAGACAAACTCTTGCTCTGTCACCCAGGCTGGAGTGCAGAGGCGCGATCTCGGCTCACGGCAGCCTCTACCTCCCGGGTTCCAGCGATTCTCCTGCCTCAGCTTCTCGGGTAGCTGGGATTACAGGCGTAGGCCACCACGCCCGGCTAATTTTTGTATTTTTAGGGGGGTTTCGCCATGTCGGCCAGGCTGGTCTCGAGCTCCTCACCTCAGGCGATCCGCCCGCCTCGGCCTCCCAAAGCGCCGGGATTACAGGCGTGAGCCACCGCGCCGGCCTCTTTCATTCTGTCTTTATTTTCTGAGATAAGGGTCTCGCTCGGACCCTCAGGTTGGACTGCAGTGGCGTGATCTCGGCTCGCTGAAACTTCCGCCTCCCGGGTTCAAGCGATTCTCCTGCCTCAGCCTCCCGAGCAGCTGGGACTACAGGTGTGTGCCACCACGCCCGGCTAAGTTTGTGTTCTTCGTACAGACGGGGTTTCTCCATGTTGGTCGGGCTGGTCTCCAACACCCGACCTCTGGTGATCTGCCCAGCTGCCGCCTCCCAAAGTGTTGCGATTACAGGCTTGAGCCACCGCTCACCCAGGCTTTTTTTTTTTTTTTTTTTTTTTGAGACAAACTCTTGCTCTGTCACCCAGGCTGGAGTGCAGAGGCGCGATCTCGGCTCACGGCAGCCTCTACCTCCCGGGTTCCAGCGATTCTCCTGCCTCAGCTTCTCGGGTAGCTGGGATTACAGGCGTAGGCCACCACGCCCGGCTAATTTTTGTATTTTTAGGGGGGTTTCGCCATGTCGGCCAGGCTGGTCTCGAGCTCCTCACCTCAGGCGATCCGCCCGCCTCGGCCTCCCAAAGCGCCGGGATTACAGGCGTGAGCCACCGCGCCGGCCTCTTTCATTCTGTCTTTATTTTCTGAGATAAGGGTCTCGCTCGGACCCTCAGGTTGGACTGCAGTGGCGTGATCTCGGCTCGCTGAAACTTCCGCCTCCCGGGTTCAAGCGATTCTCCTGTCTCAGCCTCCCGAGTAGCTGGGATTATTGACGCGCAGCACCACGCCCGGCTAATTTTTGTGGTTTTCGTACCTTCTGTCTTCTGCCCTTCAGTACCGCATAGAGCCGCCGAAGACGAGTGAGTCGAACCAACAGCCCCTCTTGCAGCAGTTGCTGATCACGGGGCTGCCCCCGGTACTCATCCTGTGTCTCTCCTCCAAATCCCCGCTCCTCCTCAGCTATCACCTCTGCCGATGCCGGTGGTTTCCCTGGGTACCGGGAACCAAACTCTCATCCCCGAGGGGCCTAAGCCCCCCGTGGCCAGGCCCTTCTCAAGTCACGGTTGCTGCACAGTCACAGTTACAGGTGGCCCTGGGAGTAACACCTGGCACCCAAACAGATCACCAGAGGCCACACATAGTCCACCTGCCCTCCCTGCATAAGATCAGCTCTTCCTCCTCCCGACGATAGATCAGGGTCAATGATCCCTGCCAAGATGGCGACTCCTCCAGCCTGCTGGTCCAACCTTCAAGCAACAGCTGTGGCGGCCACAGCTGTTGCTTGAAGGCTTGAAGTTCAATGGGACCCTCTCCCGCTTTCTACAAACTGGTTCCTTTATTCTTATGTTTCTTTATTTATTTGGGACGGGCTCCGGCTCTGTCACCCAGGCTGGAGTGCAGTGGTGCAATCACTGCTCACTGCAGCATCCGCCTCCCAGCGTCCACCCATCCTCCCGCCTCAGCCTCTGGAATAGCTGGGGTACAGATACGCGCCAGCGCAAACGGGTTTTCGCTAGGTTGCCTGGGCTCTTTCTTTCTTTGTCTTTGTTTGTTTGTCTGTTTTTTGTTTGTTTGTTTGTTTGTTTCGAGACGGGGCTCTGGCTCTGTCGCCGGGGCTGCAGTGCAATGGCGTGATGTCACCTCACTGCGGCCTTCTGGGCTCCAGCGATCCTCCCACTGTGCCCGGCCTGAAGGCAGCCTTTAGAGAAAGAAGCAGGGGGAGTTCTTCGGAGGACAGACAGGATCTCTGGGGTTTGGAAAGGGTGAGAGACTGGGTCAGCGAAAGGGACATTCCGATCTTTTTGCTGGGATGCAACGTATAGATACAGGCACGAGACCCAAAAGAGCCGGCAGAGATTTGTCATCATGGTTGCAAGGCAACTGCCGGTGGCTGATCCCGTAAAGGATACACGTACCTAGAACGGAGCCTAAAGATGCATCAAGCATGAAGGGTGGAGCCACGATGCTTGGACTCGAGTTTCTGCTCCTGTGCGTTCCGTGACAAATGGCTTATACTACCTGCACCTCAGTTTTTTCCTGGGCAAAAAAGGAAGCTTGTTGCCGGTGCGTTGGCACCTGCCTTAAAGTGCCAGCTACTCAGCGGGCTGAAGAGGAAGAAGTTCCTACTAGGAAGACACACGGACACGTATGTTTACTGCAGCACTATTTACAATAGCAAAGACTTGGAACCAACTCGAATGCCCATCAATGATAGGCTGGATAAAGAAAATGTGGCACGTATACACCATGGAATTACTACGCAGCCATCAAAAAGGATGAGTTCATGCCCTCTGCAGGAACATGCTGGAAGGCCTCATTCTCAGCAAACTGACACAGGAAGCGAAAACCAAACACCGCATGTTCTCACTCCTAAGTGGGAGTTCAACAGTGAGTGAGAACACATGGACACAGGGAGGGGAACATCACACAGCGGGCCCTGACGGCGCGTGGGGGGCAAGGGGAGAGAGAGAGCATTAGGACAAATGGCCAACGCATGCGGGGCTTCAAACCTAGATGACTGGTGGATAGCTGCAGCAAAGCACCGTGGCACACGTGTACCTATGTTCCAAACCTGCACGTCCTGCACATGTACCCCATAACTTGGGAGGGGGTGGGGGAAACGAAAAGAGAGAGCGGGGGAAAGCAGGGGGGGAGAGAGAGACAGAAAGAGAGAGAGAGAGAGAAGAAGTTCAATTCCGGGTGGATCCCATTCCTTTAAAAGGTCACCACCACCAACACCACCACCAACACCACCACCACCACCAGACGACACCCACTCGACTGTCAAGCTGAGATCTAAGGACCTCCAAAGGAGTAGGTCACTCGTGGCCTTCCCAAAGCGCAGTAGTCACAGTGGAAACGGAAGTGTGCCTGCCGCAAAAGCCTACCGTCCTCACGGTACTTCAAGGAGCGCTTAAGCCAAGCCGGCGTGTCAGCGTGTCACGGGCACCGGACGTGCAAGCCACAGCCACCCCGCAGGTTCATCTCTGATGCCTCTCACGTCTCTTCCTCTCTCTACTTTTAGGAAACAACGTTGTATCCCCCGAGGGGGTGCACCGTTCCTGGAGGTACTGCAATACCAGGTCGATGCGTGGAGTGGACGGAGCAAGCTCCTATTCCATCTCCCTGCTCCAAAAATCCATTTAATATATTGTCCTCGGATAGAGGACGTATCAGATATTAAACTGATAAGAACAGATACTACACTTGATCTTAGCCAAAAGGCCGAGAAGCGATGCGGGCGCCTCCGCGCCCGCCGTCGCCGTCCCACTCTCATCCACATTCAAGTCGCGGTGAGAGCCCCAGCCTCGCTCCTCGCCCCATTCCCTCTGTCTCGTCCACGGCACCATTGACGCCCTCACACACTCGGGCTGATTTCTTATTCTCCGCCTTTGAAAAGGGAAATCTTACACCCGTGCTTCTTCCGGCGTTCCCGGGCTTTCATTCCGAATTTGCATGCCCCGCCCCTTCACGGAGGACGTGGCCTCCGCGCTTGACTCCGCCCCCGGGGCCGCCTCTGCCTGGCGGAGCCGCGGCTCCGCCGGGGGGCGACTTCCTCGTTTCTATCCAGCCAGCCAAAAGACACAACCGGAAGAGACTGGGGGCGAAGGCGAGAGGGGTCTGTGGAAGAGACCTGTCGGCGGAGAGCGGTCCACGTTTTCCTGGAGAAAGAGGAGGCCCCAGGGCAGGAGCGCGGGCTGCGCTGGGCCTCTGCTTCGCCGCGAGCGGGCGGGGAGACCGGCCCCGTACCCGAGGGGACGAGGGGCCCTATGCCGAGTCAGGGAAGCCGAAGGCCTGGAGGGGCTTCCGGGAGCAGGGGCTGGAGTTCCTCTGCCAGGCAGGAGGCTGGCACCAGACACCCGGCAGAGGGAGGCGGCGCGTGGACGGCGAGGGCCCAGCAAGGATTCTCCCCAGCCCCCGTGCCTGCGTCTCCTGGGGCTCCTGTGCACGGACCGTGTCCTGTGCTGTGTAGGGCAAGCTGCCTCTCTGCTCGGGACGTGGATTCCTTTCACCTCCTCCTGGCCTGGCTACTTCTGACGCAGGTCGTCAGGACTCCGCCTGGGTGTCACCCGTCCAGGAAGCCTCCCTTAGTCTAGGGCCCTCGGCACCCGCCCCCTATGTGACTAGCAGCCCTCCTGTGTATTTCATCGCACCCCCGTTGTTTATATCAGCTATTCCACTCACCACCCTTCTGGGCAATCCTTTATCTCCCGCTCTGAAATCCCATCACTGAGGGCTGGGACCCCTCCTCAGTGCTTCTCCCTGTTTCCCCGCCGCGAGTCTGGCGCCTGGCGTGTGGAAGGCGCCCAGGCGACGTTTGCGGAGCGAGGAAACGACGCAAACGTGATGAGCACGACAGACCGCAACAGAGAAGACGCAGTTAGGAGGCTATCGGCCCGGCGCGGGGGGAAAAGGGGGAAGGTCGGGCTCGGGGTGGCAGGACCCCAGAGGGCAGGGGTGACTGCCGGGGTGCTCTTGGGGCAAGATGGGCGTCAAGGCCCCCAGCAAGGTTGGGACAAAGTTTCTCTCCGAGGCACAGACTGCCGCCTGCGGGGTCAGCATTTCCCTCTCCCTTCCTCCTTCCTAAGGCAGCTTCAGCGGAGGGCCGAGGGCTTTCCGCGCATTGCCTCGAAAATTCATTTCACTCCACCGCCCTGAGTGGTGGGCCTTAATATTAGCCACGGCCAGGGTTAGGGTGAGGCCACTCCTCCAGGGCAGAATTTCAGGGGGTGCCCCACCCCACCCCCGCCCTAAACCATTCAGCAATCAACATAACTTATAGTTCAACGCAATATATCTTACCTTGTGGGCGGCAAGCCACCCGGGTGCCGAGGCAAGAGCCCGAAGGCACAAGCTGTTCCAGTATAATAAAGAAAAATAATTAGAATAAGAAAAGTTCTACTAGAGATAGGATACGGATATGATTACATCTGACTATTCTTAGTCATTAGTTTGTAGCATTACTCTTTGTTCTATTACCATAATAATCTCCGTTCTATTATGCTTACCTAGGGAAAACCGGGCCACACAGAGTTAGGAGCTGAAGGGCCACAGTGAGAGGTGACCAGAAGACAAGAGTGTGAGCCCTCATTCACGCCCAGAGAAGGGCCGCTTGAGGGCTCCTTGGCCTAGCGGTAATGCCAGTTGCCTGCGAAGGCCCTGGTTACTTAGGAGACCTTGGTCTAGCGGTGGCGCCAGTGCCTGGGAAGGCACCCGTTACTTAGCAGACCGGGAAGGGGAATCTCCCTCTCTCCAGGGGAGATAGAGAACACTCTGCTCCACCACCTCTCGAGGGAGGCCTGACATTGGACAGGCCTTCCCGCAGTCATCCGGAGGCCTCAACGTCTCCCTGTGATGCTGTGGGCTTCAGGGGTCACCCTCCTTGGTCGCTTTCATGTTCCGCCTGTACACCTGGCTCCCCCTTTTAAGTTCTTAGAAGAGAGCAGTAGCAGAATTAGTGAAAGTACCAGAGTCTTTGATCTTTCTGATAAGTGCGTGGAAGAAACGCTGACGTCTGCTGTCCTCCCTCTCCACCTCGGCTACCACAAAGGGAAAGGCCCCCTGTCCAGTGGACACGTGACTCGCGTGACCTATCCATCATCTGAGATGACTGACACTCCTTACCCTGCCCCCTTGCCTTGAATACAATGAACAGCAGCGCCTCCAGGCATCCCGGGCCACTACCTGTCTCCGCGCTTTGGTGGCAGTGGTCCCCCGGGCCCAGCTGTCTTTCTTCCTATCTCTTTGTCTTCTCTCTTTATCTCTACGGTCTCTCGTCTCCGTCTCCGCACACACGAAGAGAAAACCCACAGACCCCGTAGAGCTGGAGCCCACATTATCTCAGCTACAAGATAATCAAGACATTCATGTGGACTACTGAGTCTTTCGGTGCCCCCTTGCTATTTTATTTTCTTCCTGCGGGCGAGTGTTTCCCTCCCTTCACGCCATCCCGATCTCCGCCGTCGTGTCTTCTCATCCCCATTCTACCGCCCAGCACGGTGTAGTGTGGCAGCCGCTAGCCACGGGTATCTAGGGAGCCCTGGAAATGTCGTCAGTTCTAATGGAGCTGTGCTGTAAGTGTGAAATACACATGAGGTTTTGACGGCAGTGTCAGTAAAATTCTCACAAATTTTTTTTTTTTTTTTTTTGAGACGGAGTTTCCGCTCTCGTTTCCCAGCCTGGAGTCCAATGGCGCGATCTAGGCTCTCTGCAACCTCCGCCTCCCGGGTTCAAGCGATTCTCCTGCCTCAGCCTCCCGAGCAGCTGGGACTACAGGTGTGTGCCACCACGCCCGGCTAAGTTTGTGTTCTTCGTACAGACGGGGTTTCTCCATGTTGGTCGGGCTGGTCTCCAACACCCGACCTCTGGTGATCTGCCCAGCTGCCGCCTCCCAAAGTGTTGCGATTACAGGCTTGAGCCACCGCTCACCCAGGCTTTTTTTTTTTTTTTTTTTTTGAGACAAACTCTTGCTCTGTCACCCAGGCTGGAGTGCAGAGGCGCGATCTCGGCTCACGGCAGCCTCTACCTCCCGGGTTCCAGCGATTCTCCTGCCTCAGCTTCTCGGGTAGCTGGGATTACAGGCGTAGGCCACCACGCCCGGCTAATTTTTGTATTTTTAGGGGGGTTTCGCCATGTCGGCCAGGCTGGTCTCGAGCTCCTCACCTCAGGCGATCCGCCCGCCTCGGCCTCCCAAAGCGCCGGGATTACAGGCGTGAGCCACCGCGCCGGCCTCTTTCATTCTGTCTTTATTTTCTGAGATAAGGGTCTCGCTCGGACCCTCAGGTTGGACTGCAGTGGCGTGATCTCGGCTCGCTGAAACTTCCGCCTCCCGGGTTCAAGCGATTCTCCTGCCTCAGCCTCCCGAGCAGCTGGGACTACAGGTGTGTGCCACCACGCCCGGCTAAGTTTGTGTTCTTCGTACAGACGGGGTTTCTCCATGTTGGTCGGGCTGGTCTCCAACACCCGACCTCTGGTGATCTGCCCAGCTGCCGCCTCCCAAAGTGTTGCGATTACAGGCTTGAGCCACCGCTCACCCAGGCTTTTTTTTTTTTTTTTTTTTTTTGAGACAAACTCTTGCTCTGTCACCCAGGCTGGAGTGCAGAGGCGCGATCTCGGCTCACGGCAGCCTCTACCTCCCGGGTTCCAGCGATTCTCCTGCCTCAGCTTCTCGGGTAGCTGGGATTACAGGCGTAGGCCACCACGCCCGGCTAATTTTTGTATTTTTAGGGGGGTTTCGCCATGTCGGCCAGGCTGGTCTCGAGCTCCTCACCTCAGGCGATCCGCCCGCCTCGGCCTCCCAAAGCGCCGGGATTACAGGCGTGAGCCACCGCGCCGGCCTCTTTCATTCTGTCTTTATTTTCTGAGATAAGGGTCTCGCTCGGACCCTCAGGTTGGACTGCAGTGGCGTGATCTCGGCTCGCTGAAACTTCCGCCTCCCGGGTTCAAGCGATTCTCCTGTCTCAGCCTCCCGAGTAGCTGGGATTATTGACGCGCAGCACCACGCCCGGCTAATTTTTGTGGTTTTCGTACCTTCTGTCTTCTGCCCTTCAGTACCGCATAGAGCCGCCGAAGACGAGTGAGTCGAACCAACAGCCCCTCTTGCAGCAGTTGCTGATCACGGGGCTGCCCCCGGTACTCATCCTGTGTCTCTCCTCCAAATCCCCGCTCCTCCTCAGCTATCACCTCTGCCGATGCCGGTGGTTTCCCTGGGTACCGGGAACCAAACTCTCATCCCCGAGGGGCCTAAGCCCCCCGTGGCCAGGCCCTTCTCAAGTCACGGTTGCTGCACAGTCACAGTTACAGGTGGCCCTGGGAGTAACACCTGGCACCCAAACAGATCACCAGAGGCCACACATAGTCCACCTGCCCTCCCTGCATAAGATCAGCTCTTCCTCCTCCCGACGATAGATCAGGGTCAATGATCCCTGCCAAGATGGCGACTCCTCCAGCCTGCTGGTCCAACCTTCAAGCAACAGCTGTGGCGGCCACAGCTGTTGCTTGAAGGCTTGAAGTTCAATGGGACCCTCTCCCGCTTTCTACAAACTGGTTCCTTTATTCTTATGTTTCTTTATTTATTTGGGACGGGCTCCGGCTCTGTCACCCAGGCTGGAGTGCAGTGGTGCAATCACTGCTCACTGCAGCATCCGCCTCCCAGCGTCCACCCATCCTCCCGCCTCAGCCTCTGGAATAGCTGGGGTACAGATACGCGCCAGCGCAAACGGGTTTTCGCTAGGTTGCCTGGGCTCTTTCTTTCTTTGTCTTTGTTTGTTTGTCTGTTTTTTGTTTGTTTGTTTGTTTGTTTCGAGACGGGGCTCTGGCTCTGTCGCCGGGGCTGCAGTGCAATGGCGTGATGTCACCTCACTGCGGCCTTCTGGGCTCCAGCGATCCTCCCACTGTGCCCGGCCTGAAGGCAGCCTTTAGAGAAAGAAGCAGGGGGAGTTCTTCGGAGGACAGACAGGATCTCTGGGGTTTGGAAAGGGTGAGAGACTGGGTCAGCGAAAGGGACATTCCGATCTTTTTGCTGGGATGCAACGTATAGATACAGGCACGAGACCCAAAAGAGCCGGCAGAGATTTGTCATCATGGTTGCAAGGCAACTGCCGGTGGCTGATCCCGTAAAGGATACACGTACCTAGAACGGAGCCTAAAGATGCATCAAGCATGAAGGGTGGAGCCACGATGCTTGGACTCGAGTTTCTGCTCCTGTGCGTTCCGTGACAAATGGCTTATACTACCTGCACCTCAGTTTTTTCCTGGGCAAAAAAGGAAGCTTGTTGCCGGTGCGTTGGCACCTGCCTTAAAGTGCCAGCTACTCAGCGGGCTGAAGAGGAAGAAGTTCCTACTAGGAAGACACACGGACACGTATGTTTACTGCAGCACTATTTACAATAGCAAAGACTTGGAACCAACTCGAATGCCCATCAATGATAGGCTGGATAAAGAAAATGTGGCACGTATACACCATGGAATTACTACGCAGCCATCAAAAAGGATGAGTTCATGCCCTCTGCAGGAACATGCTGGAAGGCCTCATTCTCAGCAAACTGACACAGGAAGCGAAAACCAAACACCGCATGTTCTCACTCCTAAGTGGGAGTTCAACAGTGAGTGAGAACACATGGACACAGGGAGGGGAACATCACACAGCGGGCCCTGACGGCGCGTGGGGGGCAAGGGGAGAGAGAGAGCATTAGGACAAATGGCCAACGCATGCGGGGCTTCAAACCTAGATGACTGGTGGATAGCTGCAGCAAAGCACCGTGGCACACGTGTACCTATGTTCCAAACCTGCACGTCCTGCACATGTACCCCATAACTTGGGAGGGGGTGGGGGAAACGAAAAGAGAGAGCGGGGGAAAGCAGGGGGGGAGAGAGAGACAGAAAGAGAGAGAGAGAGAGAAGAAGTTCAATTCCGGGTGGATCCCATTCCTTTAAAAGGTCACCACCACCAACACCACCACCACCACCAGACGACACCCACTCGACTGTCAAGCTGAGATCTAAGGACCTCCAAAGGAGTAGGTCACTCGTGGCCTTCCCAAAGCGCAGTAGTCACAGTGGAAACGGAAGTGTGCCTGCCGCAAAAGCCTACCGTCCTCACGGTACTTCAAGGAGCGCTTAAGCCAAGCCGGCGTGTCAGCGTGTCACGGGCACCGGACGTGCAAGCCACAGCCACCCCGCAGGTTCATCTCTGTGCCTCTCACGTCTCTTCCTCTCTCTACTTTTAGGAAACAACGTTGTATCCCCCGAGGGGGTGCACCGTTCCTGGAGGTACTGCAATACCAGGTCGATGCGTGGAGTGGACGGAGCAAGCTCCTATTCCATCTCCCTGCTCCAAAAACCCATTTAATATATTGTCCTCGGATAGAGGACGTATCAGATATTAAACTGATAAGAACAGATACTACACTTGATCTTAGCCAAAAGGCCGAGAAGCGATGCGGGCGCCTCCGCGCCCGCCGTCGCCGTCCCACTCTCATCCACATTCAAGTCGCGGTGAGAGCCCCAGCCTCGCTCCTCGCCCCATTCCCTCTGTCTCGTCCACGGCACCATTGACGCCCTCACACACTCGGGCTGATTTCTTATTCTCCGCCTTTGAAAAGGGAAATCTTACACCCGTGCTTCTTCCGGCGTTCCCGGGCTTTCATTCCGAATTTGCATGCCCCGCCCCTTCACGGAGGACGTGGCCTCCGCGCTTGACTCCGCCCCCGGGGCCGCCTCTGCCTGGCGGAGCCGCGGCTCCGCCGGGGGGCGACTTCCTCGTTTCTATCCAGCCAGCCAAAAGACACAACCGGAAGAGACTGGGGGCGAAGGCGAGAGGGGTCTGTGGAAGAGACCTGTCGGCGGAGAGCGGTCCACGTTTTCCTGGAGAAAGAGGAGGCCCCAGGGCAGGAGCGCGGGCTGCGCTGGGCCTCTGCTTCGCCGCGAGCGGGCGGGGAGACCGGCCCCGTACCCGAGGGGACGAGGGGCCCTATGCCGAGTCAGGGAAGCCGAAGGCCTGGAGGGGCTTCCGGGAGCAGGGGCTGGAGTTCCTCTGCCAGGCAGGAGGCTGGCACCAGACACCCGGCAGAGGGAGGCGGCGCGTGGACGGCGAGGGCCCAGCAAGGATTCTCCCCAGCCCCCGTGCCTGCGTCTCCTGGGGCTCCTGTGCACGGACCGTGTCCTGTGCTGTGTAGGGCAAGCTGCCTCTCTGCTCGGGACGTGGATTCCTTTCACCTCCTCCTGGCCTGGCTACTTCTGACGCAGGTCGTCAGGACTCCGCCTGGGTGTCACCCGTCCAGGAAGCCTCCCTTAGTCTAGGGCCCTCGGCACCCGCCCCCTATGTGACTAGCAGCCCTCCTGTGTATTTCATCGCACCCCCGTTGTTTATATCAGCTATTCCACTCACCACCCTTCTGGGCAATCCTTTATCTCCCGCTCTGAAATCCCATCACTGAGGGCTGGGACCCCTCCTCAGTGCTTCTCCCTGTTTCCCCGCCGCGAGTCTGGCGCCTGGCGTGTGGAAGGCGCCCAGGCGACGTTTGCGGAGCGAGGAAACGACGCAAACGTGATGAGCACGACAGACCGCAACAGAGAAGACGCAGTTAGGAGGCTATCGGCCCGGCGCGGGGGGAAAAGGGGGAAGGTCGGGCTCGGGGTGGCAGGACCCCAGAGGGCAGGGGTGACTGCCGGGGTGCTCTTGGGGCAAGATGGGCGTCAAGGCCCCCAGCAAGGTTGGGACAAAGTTTCTCTCCGAGGCACAGACTGCCGCCTGCGGGGTCAGCATTTCCCTCTCCCTTCCTCCTTCCTAAGGCAGCTTCAGCGGAGGGCCGAGGGCTTTCCGCGCATTGCCTCGAAAATTCATTTCACTCCACCGCCCTGAGTGGTGGGCCTTAATATTAGCCACGGCCAGGGTTAGGGTGAGGCCACTCCTCCAGGGCAGAATTTCAGGGGGTGCCCCACCCCACCCCCGCCCTAAACCATTCAGCAATCAACATAACTTATAGTTCAACGCAATATATCTTACCTTGTGGGCGGCAAGCCACCCGGGTGCCGAGGCAAGAGCCCGAAGGCACAAGCTGTTCCAGTATAATAAAGAAAAATAATTAGAATAAGAAAAGTTCTACTAGAGATAGGATACGGATATGATTACATCTGACTATTCTTAGTCATTAGTTTGTAGCATTACTCTTTGTTCTATTACCATAATAATCTCCGTTCTATTATGCTTACCTAGGGAAAACCGGGCCACACAGAGTTAGGAGCTGAAGGGCCACAGTGAGAGGTGACCAGAAGACAAGAGTGTGAGCCCTCATTCACGCCCAGAGAAGGGCCGCTTGAGGGCTCCTTGGCCTAGCGGTAATGCCAGTTGCCTGCGAAGGCCCTGGTTACTTAGGAGACCTTGGTCTAGCGGTGGCGCCAGTGCCTGGGAAGGCACCCGTTACTTAGCAGACCGGGAAGGGGAATCTCCCTCTCTCCAGGGGAGATAGAGAACACTCTGCTCCACCACCTCTCGAGGGAGGCCTGACATTGGACAGGCCTTCCCGCAGTCATCCGGAGGCCTCAACGTCTCCCTGTGATGCTGTGGGCTTCAGGGGTCACCCTCCTTGGTCGCTTTCATGTTCCGCCTGTACACCTGGCTCCCCCTTTTAAGTTCTTAGAAGAGAGCAGTAGCAGAATTAGTGAAAGTACCAGAGTCTTTGATCTTTCTGATAAGTGCGTGGAAGAAACGCTGACGTCTGCTGTCCTCCCTCTCCACCTCGGCTACCACAAAGGGAAAGGCCCCCTGTCCAGTGGACACGTGACTCGCGTGACCTATCCATCATCTGAGATGACTGACACTCCTTACCCTGCCCCCTTGCCTTGAATACAATGAACAGCAGCGCCTCCAGGCATCCCGGGCCACTACCTGTCTCCGCGCTTTGGTGGCAGTGGTCCCCCGGGCCCAGCTGTCTTTCTTCCTATCTCTTTGTCTTCTCTCTTTATCTCTACGGTCTCTCGTCTCCGTCTCCGCACACACGAAGAGAAAACCCACAGACCCCGTAGAGCTGGAGCCCACATTATCTCAGCTACAAGATAATCAAGACATTCATGTGGACTACTGAGTCTTTCGGTGCCCCCTTGCTATTTTATTTTCTTCCTGCGGGCGAGTGTTTCCCTCCCTTCACGCCATCCCGATCTCCGCCGTCGTGTCTTCTCATCCCCATTCTACCGCCCAGCACGGTGTAGTGTGGCAGCCGCTAGCCACGGGTATCTAGGGAGCCCTGGAAATGTCGTCAGTTCTAATGGAGCTGTGCTGTAAGTGTGAAATACACATGAGGTTTTGACGGCAGTGTCAGTAAAATTCTCACAAATTTTTTTTTTTTTTTTTTTGAGACGGAGTTTCCGCTCTCGTTTCCCAGCCTGGAGTCCAATGGCGCGATCTAGGCTCTCTGCAACCTCCGCCTCCCGAGTTCAAGCGATTCTCCTGCCTCAGCCTCCCGAGCAGCTGGGACTACAGGTGTGTGCCACCACGCCCGGCTAAGTTTGTGTTCTTCGTACAGACGGGGTTTCTCCATGTTGGTCGGGCTGGTCTCCAACACCCGACCTCTGGTGATCTGCCCAGCTGCCGCCTCCCAAAGTGTTGCGATTACAGGCTTGAGCCACCGCTCACCCAGGCTTTTTTTTTTTTTTTTTTTTTTTTGAGACAAACTCTTGCTCTGTCACCCAGGCTGGAGTGCAGAGGCGCGATCTCGGCTCACGGCAGCCTCTACCTCCCGGGTTCCAGCGATTCTCCTGCCTCAGCTTCTCGGGTAGCTGGGATTACAGGCGTAGGCCACCACGCCCGGCTAATTTTTGTATTTTTAGGGGGGTTTCGCCATGTCGGCCAGGCTGGTCTCGAGCTCCTCACCTCAGGCGATCCGCCCGCCTCGGCCTCCCAAAGCGCCGGGATTACAGGCGTGAGCCACCGCGCCGGCCTCTTTCATTCTGTCTTTATTTTCTGAGATAAGGGTCTCGCTCGGACCCTCAGGTTGGACTGCAGTGGCGTGATCTCGGCTCGCTGAAACTTCCGCCTCCCGGGTTCAAGCGATTCTCCTGTCTCAGCCTCCCGAGTAGCTGGGATTATTGACGTGCAGCACCACGCCCGGCTAATTTTTGTGGTTTTCGTACCTTCTGTCTTCTGCCCTTCAGTACCGCATAGAGCCGCCGAAGACGAGTGAGTCGAACCAACAGCCCCTCTTGCAGCAGTTGCTGATCACGGGGCTGCCCCCGGTACTCATCCTGTGTCTCTCCTCCAAATCCCCGCTCCTCCTCAGCTATCACCTCTGCCGATGCCGGTGGTTTCCCTGGGTACCGGGAACCAAACTCTCATCCCCGAGGGGCCTAAGCCCCCCGTGGCCAGGCCCTTCTCAAGTCACGGTTGCTGCACAGTCACAGTTACAGGTGGCCCTGGGAGTAACACCTGGCACCCAAACAGATCACCAGAGGCCACACATAGTCCACCTGCCCTCCCTGCATAAGATCAGCTCTTCCTCCTCCCGACGATAGATCAGGGTCAATGATCCCTGCCAAGATGGCGACTCCTCCAGCCTGCTGGTCCAACCTTCAAGCAACAGCTGTGGCGGCCACAGCTGTTGCTTGAAGGCTTGAAGTTCAATGGGACCCTCTCCCGCTTTCTACAAACTGGTTCCTTTATTCTTATGTTTCTTTATTTATTTGGGACGGGCTCCGGCTCTGTCACCCAGGCTGGAGTGCAGTGGTGCAATCACTGCTCACTGCAGCATCCGCCTCCCAGCGTCCACCCATCCTCCCGCCTCAGCCTCTGGAATAGCTGGGGTACAGATACGCGCCAGCGCAAACGGGTTTTCGCTAGGTTGCCTGGGCTCTTTCTTTCTTTGTCTTTGTTTGTTTGTCTGTTTTTTGTTTGTTTGTTTGTTTGTTTCGAGACGGGGCTCTGGCTCTGTCGCCGGGGCTGCAGTGCAATGGCGTGATGTCACCTCACTGCGGCCTTCTGGGCTCCAGCGATCCTCCCACTGTGCCCGGCCTGAAGGCAGCCTTTAGAGAAAGAAGCAGGGGGAGTTCTTCGGAGGACAGACAGGATCTCTGGGGTTTGGAAAGGGTGAGAGACTGGGTCAGCGAAAGGGACATTCCGATCTTTTTGCTGGGATGCAACGTATAGATACAGGCACGAGACCCAAAAGAGCCGGCAGAGATTTGTCATCATGGTTGCAAGGCAACTGCCGGTGGCTGATCCCGTAAAGGATACACGTACCTAGAACGGAGCCTAAAGATGCATCAAGCATGAAGGGTGGAGCCACGATGCTTGGACTCGAGTTTCTGCTCCTGTGCGTTCCGTGACAAATGGCTTATACTACCTGCACCTCAGTTTTTTCCTGGGCAAAAAAGGAAGCTTGTTGCCGGTGCGTTGGCACCTGCCTTAAAGTGCCAGCTACTCAGCGGGCTGAAGAGGAAGAAGTTCCTACTAGGAAGACACACGGACACGTATGTTTACTGCAGCACTATTTACAATAGCAAAGACTTGGAACCAACTCGAATGCCCATCAATGATAGGCTGGATAAAGAAAATGTGGCACGTATACACCATGGAATTACTACGCAGCCATCAAAAAGGATGAGTTCATGCCCTCTGCAGGAACATGCTGGAAGGCCTCATTCTCAGCAAACTGACACAGGAAGCGAAAACCAAACACCGCATGTTCTCACTCCTAAGTGGGAGTTCAACAGTGAGTGAGAACACATGGACACAGGGAGGGGAACATCACACAGCGGGCCCTGACGGCGCGTGGGGGGCAAGGGGAGAGAGAGAGCATTAGGACAAATGGCCAACGCATGCGGGGCTTCAAACCTAGATGACTGGTGGATAGCTGCAGCAAAGCACCGTGGCACACGTGTACCTATGTTCCAAACCTGCACGTCCTGCACATGTACCCCATAACTTGGGAGGGGGTGGGGGAAACGAAAAGAGAGAGCGGGGGAAAGCAGGGGGGGAGAGAGAGACAGAAAGAGAGAGAGAGAGAGAAGAAGTTCAATTCCGGGTGGATCCCATTCCTTTAAAAGGTCACCACCACCAACACCACCACCACCACCAGACGACACCCACTCGACTGTCAAGCTGAGATCTAAGGACCTCCAAAGGAGTAGGTCACTCGTGGCCTTCCCAAAGCGCAGTAGTCACAGTGGAAACGGAAGTGTGCCTGCCGCAAAAGCCTACCGTCCTCACGGTACTTCAAGGAGCGCTTAAGCCAAGCCGGCGTGTCAGCGTGTCACGGGCACCGGACGTGCAAGCCACAGCCACCCCGCAGGTTCATCTCTGTGCCTCTCACGTCTCTTCCTCTCTCTACTTTTAGGAAACAACGTTGTATCCCCCGAGGGGGTGCACCGTTCCTGGAGGTACTGCAATACCAGGTCGATGCGTGGAGTGGACGGAGCAAGCTCCTATTCCATCTCCCTGCTCCAAAAATCCATTTAATATATTGTCCTCGGATAGAGGACGTATCAGATATTAAACTGATAAGAACAGATACTACACTTGATCTTAGCCAAAAGGCCGAGAAGCGATGCGGGCGCCTCCGCGCCCGCCGTCGCCGTCCCACTCTCATCCACATTCAAGTCGCGGTGAGAGCCCCAGCCTCGCTCCTCGCCCCATTCCCTCTGTCTCGTCCACGGCACCATTGACGCCCTCACACACTCGGGCTGATTTCTTATTCTCCGCCTTTGAAAAGGGAAATCTTACACCCGTGCTTCTTCCGGCGTTCCCGGGCTTTCATTCCGAATTTGCATGCCCCGCCCCTTCACGGAGGACGTGGCCTCCGCGCTTGACTCCGCCCCCGGGGCCGCCTCTGCCTGGCGGAGCCGCGGCTCCGCCGGGGGGCGACTTCCTCGTTTCTATCCAGCCAGCCAAAAGACACAACCGGAAGAGACTGGGGGCGAAGGCGAGAGGGGTCTGTGGAAGAGACCTGTCGGCGGAGAGCGGTCCACGTTTTCCTGGAGAAAGAGGAGGCCCCAGGGCAGGAGCGCGGGCTGCGCTGGGCCTCTGCTTCGCCGCGAGCGGGCGGGGAGACCGGCCCCGTACCCGAGGGGACGAGGGGCCCTATGCCGAGTCAGGGAAGCCGAAGGCCTGGAGGGGCTTCCGGGAGCAGGGGCTGGAGTTCCTCTGCCAGGCAGGAGGCTGGCACCAGACACCCGGCAGAGGGAGGCGGCGCGTGGACGGCGAGGGCCCAGCAAGGATTCTCCCCAGCCCCCGTGCCTGCGTCTCCTGGGGCTCCTGTGCACGGACCGTGTCCTGTGCTGTGTAGGGCAAGCTGCCTCTCTGCTCGGGACGTGGATTCCTTTCACCTCCTCCTGGCCTGGCTACTTCTGACGCAGGTCGTCAGGACTCCGCCTGGGTGTCACCCGTCCAGGAAGCCTCCCTTAGTCTAGGGCCCTCGGCACCCGCCCCCTATGTGACTAGCAGCCCTCCTGTGTATTTCATCGCACCCCCGTTGTTTATATCAGCTATTCCACTCACCACCCTTCTGGGCAATCCTTTATCTCCCGCTCTGAAATCCCATCACTGAGGGCTGGGACCCCTCCTCAGTGCTTCTCCCTGTTTCCCCGCCGCGAGTCTGGCGCCTGGCGTGTGGAAGGCGCCCAGGCGACGTTTGCGGAGCGAGGAAACGACGCAAACGTGATGAGCACGACAGACCGCAACAGAGAAGACGCAGTTAGGAGGCTATCGGCCCGGCGCGGGGGGAAAAGGGGGAAGGTCGGGCTCGGGGTGGCAGGACCCCAGAGGGCAGGGGTGACTGCCGGGGTGCTCTTGGGGCAAGATGGGCGTCAAGGCCCCCAGCAAGGTTGGGACAAAGTTTCTCTCCGAGGCACAGACTGCCGCCTGCGGGGTCAGCATTTCCCTCTCCCTTCCTCCTTCCTAAGGCAGCTTCAGCGGAGGGCCGAGGGCTTTCCGCGCATTGCCTCGAAAATTCATTTCACTCCACCGCCCTGAGTGGTGGGCCTTAATATTAGCCACGGCCAGGGTTAGGGTGAGGCCACTCCTCCAGGGCAGAATTTCAGGGGGTGCCCCACCCCACCCCCGCCCTAAACCATTCAGCAATCAACATAACTTATAGTTCAACGCAATATATCTTACCTTGTGGGCGGCAAGCCACCCGGGTGCCGAGGCAAGAGCCCGAAGGCACAAGCTGTTCCAGTATAATAAAGAAAAATAATTAGAATAAGAAAAGTTCTACTAGAGATAGGATACGGATATGATTACATCTGACTATTCTTAGTCATTAGTTTGTAGCATTACTCTTTGTTCTATTACCATAATAATCTCCGTTCTATTATGCTTACCTAGGGAAAACCGGGCCACACAGAGTTAGGAGCTGAAGGGCCACAGTGAGAGGTGACCAGAAGACAAGAGTGTGAGCCCTCATTCACGCCCAGAGAAGGGCCGCTTGAGGGCTCCTTGGCCTAGCGGTAATGCCAGTTGCCTGCGAAGGCCCTGGTTACTTAGGAGACCTTGGTCTAGCGGTGGCGCCAGTGCCTGGGAAGGCACCCGTTACTTAGCAGACCGGGAAGGGGAATCTCCCTCTCTCCAGGGGAGATAGAGAACACTCTGCTCCACCACCTCTCGAGGGAGGCCTGACATTGGACAGGCCTTCCCGCAGTCATCCGGAGGCCTCAACGTCTCCCTGTGATGCTGTGGGCTTCAGGGGTCACCCTCCTTGGTCGCTTTCATGTTCCGCCTGTACACCTGGCTCCCCCTTTTAAGTTCTTAGAAGAGAGCAGTAGCAGAATTAGTGAAAGTACCAGAGTCTTTGATCTTTCTGATAAGTGCGTGGAAGAAACGCTGACGTCTGCTGTCCTCCCTCTCCACCTCGGCTACCACAAAGGGAAAGGCCCCCTGTCCAGTGGACACGTGACTCGCGTGACCTATCCATCATCTGAGATGACTGACACTCCTTACCCTGCCCCCTTGCCTTGAATACAATGAACAGCAGCGCCTCCAGGCATCCCGGGCCACTACCTGTCTCCGCGCTTTGGTGGCAGTGGTCCCCCGGGCCCAGCTGTCTTTCTTCCTATCTCTTTGTCTTCTCTCTTTATCTCTACGGTCTCTCGTCTCCGTCTCCGCACACACGAAGAGAAAACCCACAGACCCCGTAGAGCTGGAGCCCACATTATCTCAGCTACAAGATAATCAAGACATTCATGTGGACTACTGAGTCTTTCGGTGCCCCCTTGCTATTTTATTTTCTTCCTGCGGGCGAGTGTTTCCCTCCCTTCACGCCATCCCGATCTCCGCCGTCGTGTCTTCTCATCCCCATTCTACCGCCCAGCACGGTGTAGTGTGGCAGCCGCTAGCCACGGGTATCTAGGGAGCCCTGGAAATGTCGTCAGTTCTAATGGAGCTGTGCTGTAAGTGTGAAATACACATGAGGTTTTGACGGCAGTGTCAGTAAAATTCTCACAAATTTTTTTTTTTTTTTTTTTGAGACGGAGTTTCCGCTCTCGTTTCCCAGCCTGGAGTCCAATGGCGCGATCTAGGCTCTCTGCAACCTCCGCCTCCCGAGTTCAAGCGATTCTCCTGCCTCAGCCTCCCGAGCAGCTGGGACTACAGGTGTGTGCCACCACGCCCGGCTAAGTTTGTGTTCTTCGTACAGACGGGGTTTCTCCATGTTGGTCGGGCTGGTCTCCAACACCCGACCTCTGGTGATCTGCCCAGCTGCCGCCTCCCAAAGTGTTGCGATTACAGGCTTGAGCCACCGCTCACCCAGGCTTTTTTTTTTTTTTTTTTTTTTTGAGACAAACTCTTGCTCTGTCACCCAGGCTGGAGTGCAGAGGCGCGATCTCGGCTCACGGCAGCCTCTACCTCCCGGGTTCCAGCGATTCTCCTGCCTCAGCTTCTCGGGTAGCTGGGATTACAGGCGTAGGCCACCACGCCCGGCTAATTTTTGTATTTTTAGGGGGGTTTCGCCATGTCGGCCAGGCTGGTCTCGAGCTCCTCACCTCAGGCGATCCGCCCGCCTCGGCCTCCCAAAGCGCCGGGATTACAGGCGTGAGCCACCGCGCCGGCCTCTTTCATTCTGTCTTTATTTTCTGAGATAAGGGTCTCGCTCGGACCCTCAGGTTGGACTGCAGTGGCGTGATCTCGGCTCGCTGAAACTTCCGCCTCCCGGGTTCAAGCGATTCTCCTGTCTCAGCCTCCCGAGTAGCTGGGATTATTGACGCGCAGCACCACGCCCGGCTAATTTTTGTGGTTTTCGTACCTTCTGTCTTCTGCCCTTCAGTACCGCATAGAGCCGCCGAAGACGAGTGAGTCGAACCAACAGCCCCTCTTGCAGCAGTTGCTGATCACGGGGCTGCCCCCGGTACTCATCCTGTGTCTCTCCTCCAAATCCCCGCTCCTCCTCAGCTATCACCTCTGCCGATGCCGGTGGTTTCCCTGGGTACCGGGAACCAAACTCTCATCCCCGAGGGGCCTAAGCCCCCCGTGGCCAGGCCCTTCTCAAGTCACGGTTGCTGCACAGTCACAGTTACAGGTGGCCCTGGGAGTAACACCTGGCACCCAAACAGATCACCAGAGGCCACACATAGTCCACCTGCCCTCCCTGCATAAGATCAGCTCTTCCTCCTCCCGACGATAGATCAGGGTCAATGATCCCTGCCAAGATGGCGACTCCTCCAGCCTGCTGGTCCAACCTTCAAGCAACAGCTGTGGCGGCCACAGCTGTTGCTTGAAGGCTTGAAGTTCAATGGGACCCTCTCCCGCTTTCTACAAACTGGTTCCTTTATTCTTATGTTTCTTTATTTATTTGGGACGGGCTCCGGCTCTGTCACCCAGGCTGGAGTGCAGTGGTGCAATCACTGCTCACTGCAGCATCCGCCTCCCAGCGTCCACCCATCCTCCCGCCTCAGCCTCTGGAATAGCTGGGGTACAGATACGCGCCAGCGCAAACGGGTTTTCGCTAGGTTGCCTGGGCTCTTTCTTTCTTTGTCTTTGTTTGTTTGTCTGTTTTTTGTTTGTTTGTTTGTTTGTTTCGAGACGGGGCTCTGGCTCTGTCGCCGGGGCTGCAGTGCAATGGCGTGATGTCACCTCACTGCGGCCTTCTGGGCTCCAGCGATCCTCCCACTGTGCCCGGCCTGAAGGCAGCCTTTAGAGAAAGAAGCAGGGGGAGTTCTTCGGAGGACAGACAGGATCTCTGGGGTTTGGAAAGGGTGAGAGACTGGGTCAGCGAAAGGGACATTCCGATCTTTTTGCTGGGATGCAACGTATAGATACAGGCACGAGACCCAAAAGAGCCGGCAGAGATTTGTCATCATGGTTGCAAGGCAACTGCCGGTGGCTGATCCCGTAAAGGATACACGTACCTAGAACGGAGCCTAAAGATGCATCAAGCATGAAGGGTGGAGCCACGATGCTTGGACTCGAGTTTCTGCTCCTGTGCCTTCCGTGACAAATGGCTTATACTACCTGCACCTCAGTTTTTTCCTGGGCAAAAAAGGAAGCTTGTTGCCGGTGCGTTGGCACCTGCCTTAAAGTGCCAGCTACTCAGCGGGCTGAAGAGGAAGAAGTTCCTACTAGGAAGACACACGGACACGTATGTTTACTGCAGCACTATTTACAATAGCAAAGACTTGGAACCAACTCGAATGCCCATCAATGATAGGCTGGATAAAGAAAATGTGGCACGTATACACCATGGAATTACTACGCAGCCATCAAAAAGGATGAGTTCATGCCCTCTGCAGGAACATGCTGGAAGGCCTCATTCTCAGCAAACTGACACAGGAAGCGAAAACCAAACACCGCATGTTCTCACTCCTAAGTGGGAGTTCAACAGTGAGTGAGAACACATGGACACAGGGAGGGGAACATCACACAGCGGGCCCTGACGGCGCGTGGGGGGCAAGGGGAGAGAGAGAGCATTAGGACAAATGGCCAACGCATGCGGGGCTTCAAACCTAGATGACTGGTGGATAGCTGCAGCAAAGCACCGTGGCACACGTGTACCTATGTTCCAAACCTGCACGTCCTGCACATGTACCCCATAACTTGGGAGGGGGTGGGGGAAACGAAAAGAGAGAGCGGGGGAAAGCAGGGGGGGAGAGAGAGACAGAAAGAGAGAGAGAGAGAGAGAGGAGAAGTTCAATTCCGGGTGGATCCCATTCCTTTAAAAGGTCACCACCACCACCACCACCACCACCAGACGACATCCACTCGACTGTCAAGCTGAGATCTAAGGACCTCCAAAGGAGTTGGTCACTCGTGGCCTTCCCAAAGCGCAGTAGTCACAGTGAAAACGGAAGTGTGCCTTCCGCAAAAATCCTACCGTCTTCATGGTACTTCAAGGAGCGCTTAAGCCAAGCCGGCGTGTGAGCGTGTCACAGGCACCGGGCGTGCAAACCAAACCGCCCCGCAGGTTCCTCTCACGCTTCTTCCTCTCTCTACGTTTAGGAAACCACATCGTAGCGTTTCTGGAAGTACTGAAATACCAGGCCGATGCGTACAAACCTCTATTCCGTCTCGCATGCTCCAGAAACCCACTTAATCTATTAGGTCGATGCGTACATGTCTCTATTCCCTCTCGCCTGCTCCAAAAACCCACTTAATGTATTGGGCGTGGATGGAAAAAGTAATAGATGTTAAAGTGATAAAAAGAAACACTACACGTGACGTGCGCCAAAAGACCGAAAAACAATACCACAGTTTTTCCTTTGGCCACAGCACTCCTTCTCCCACTCATCTTGAGCTCACGGTCAGAAAAGTGATTGTCAAGTAAAGAAGCACTCTCTTCCCTAGGTTCACACAGTGTTCCTTCTTACAATTTGTAACATTGCATAAGTAATACTGTTATAAGTTTCGGGGGATATTTACTTTCTCTTTTTATTCCCATAGCTCCCGAGCCAAACAGCCATCTGAAATTTGCATGCCCCGCCCCACAAGCGCCGAGCTCCGTCCTCCCTGCAGGCTGGCCCTATTATCACCGACTAACATCATTTTGCGGACTTGATTTATGTATTTATTTAAGACGAATTCTCGCACTGTTGCCCGGGCTGGAGTGCAGTGGCGCCATCTCGGCTCATTGCAGCCTCCGCTTCCCGGGTTCACGCGATTCTCTTGCCTGAGCCTCACGAGTAGCTGGGATTAAAGGCGCACACCAGCACATCAGGCTAAATTTTTGTATTTTTAGTAGCGACGGGGTTTCACTGTTGGCCAGTCTCGTCTCGAACTCCTGACCTCGTGATCCTCCTGCCTCGGCCTCCCAAAGTGCTGGGATTACAGGCGTAAGCCACCGTGCCCGGCCTGGACTTACTTTATTATATGTGTTATAGACATGTAATTACATATTTTGTATAGTTGACCACACGGAAACAGGCACTTACGTCTCCGTCCCTCTAGCCATTTCTCAACCGTCTCGACCGGCGTTTTCCTTAAGGCGAGGGCGCAGTCCCGGGGGAGGCAGCGCTTGCTCCTACAGGTTCGAGGGCTGGGCGGAGCCTTGGGAAACAGGCCCTGGTAATCTCCGCTCACTGAGTGGCGCTGCGAAGCTGCTTCTGCCGCGGAAGGAGGAGAGGGGCCTGGAACCGCCGAGGGAACCACCAGTTCCGACGCCCTGGGGTGGGCCAAGAGGACGGAGTGGCTGGGGCTGCGCGGGGCGGTGGGCTGGGCAGGAGGAGCGGGGGTCCGGGAGGTGACCCCGGTGGGCGTCCGATCGGGCTGGGTCTTGTGGGCTCCCCGCCCGCGGAGGGGGCGCGCAGAAGGAGGGCGGTAGCACAGTGAGCGCGACCACTACTTCCCTGTGAACGCGAGAGCTCAGACAAGCCACAGGGAGCCAGGGCCGAGAAACCGGAAGACCGGCGAGGAGACCATAGCACCCTCCCAGGAAAGAGAGCGCGAGGGCTTGGGCCAGGATGGGGACAGTGCGGGAGCTGAGGAGTGGCCAGATTCTGGGTGTACTTTGAAAGCAGAGCTGATGGCCTTTGCGGACAGTTGGAATGAGGGTTGAGAGAAAGGAGTGGAGGATGACTCCAAGGGTTTGGCCAGAGCGACTGCCATATTCAGCCTGGGCGACAAAAGCGGAACTACGTCTCAAAAAAAAAAAAAAAAAAAATCTGCCAGGCGCAGTGGCTCACGCCTGTAATTTCAGCACTTTGGGAAGCCGAGGCGAGCGGATCATTTGAGGTCAGGAGTTCAAGACCAGCCTGACCAATGTGGTGAAACCCTGTCTCTACTAAAAATACAAAAATTACTCTGGTGTGGTGGCAGTGTCCTGTAATCCCAGCTACTTGGGAGGCTGAGGCAGGAGAATCTCTTGAACCCGGGAGGCAGAGGTTGCAGTGGGCTAAGATAGCACCACTGCACTACAGCCTGGGGAACAGAGTGAGACTCTGTCTCAAAAAAAAAAAAAAAAAAAGCCACAACACATAAGGCTGAAGGAGACTTAAAGAGACCTGACAACCAAAAGTGACAAGTGATCCTGGGCCAGAAAAACCTAAAAGACTTTATTGGGACAATTGGTGAAATCTGAACTCAGACTGTAGATTCCAGTATGGAATTAATGTGAAACTTCCAGAAGGCCTTTGTTCTTAGGAAACACACCGAAGTATTGGTGGACTGGGGGGTGAAGGGACATCCCGTGTGCAAATTACTTACCAATGGTTCAGGAAAAAAATGTATATAGGTGTCTTCTTATGAGTGTGTGTGCTGTGTAAGAGAGAGAGTGAGACAGAGAAAGAGAGAGAAAATTATAAAGTAAATGTGGCCATCAAGGGGAGAGAGAGGGAGTGAGGGAGGGAGGGAGAGACAACAGAGAGAGAGAGAGAAAAGAAAGAGCACGAACTTGGGAGTTAAGAAGTGTGTCACTGAACCCCAGACTTCTTGCTTTACCAACTGTGTACCTTGCAGGGATGGGGAAGAGGGTAGAGAAGTTCTCCATGTAAGTCTTTTAACTTTTCTGCAAGTCTGAAGTTATTCAGAGATTAAAATAATTGAGGCTGGGCACAGCAGCTCATGCCTGTAATCCCAGCACTTTGGGAGGCTGAGGCGGGCAGATCACCTGAGGTCAGGAGCTCAAGACCACCCTGGCCAACATGGTGAAACCCCATCTCTACTAAAAATACAAAAATTAGCCAGGTGTGGTGGTGCATGGCTGTAATTCCAGCTACTAGGGAGGCTGAGGCAGGAGAGTCGCTTGAACCTGGGAGGCAGAGGTGGCAGTGAGCCGAGATGGCATCACTGCACTCCAGCTTGGACAACAGAGGGAGACTCTGTCTCAAAAAAATAAATAGGCCGGGCATGGTGGCTCACGCCTCTAATCCCACCACTTTGAGAGACGGAGGTGGGCAGATCACTTGAGGTCAGGAGTTTGAGACCAGCCTGGCTACCATGGTGAAACCCCATCTCAATTACAAATACAAAAATTAGCCCACCGAGGTGGTGGGCGCCTGTAATCCCAGCTACTCAGGTGGTTGAGGCAGGAGAATTGCTTTAACGCAAGAGGTAGGGGTTCCAGTGAGCCGAGATTATGCCACTGCACTCCAGCCTGGGTGACAGAGTGAGACTCCGTCTCAAATAAATGAATAAATAAATAAAATAAAAAATAGAGAGGGGAGAGAGAGAGAATGACAGGGACAAATATAGACAAGTGTTTGGAGGAGTTTTCCTGTTAAAAGAAGGGAAATGAGATGGTAACTATAGAGTGAAGTGGGGTCAAGCTAGGGTTTATTTATTTATTTTTAGGGTTTGTTTTACAGTGGAAACAATAACAGCATTTTACCTGCTGGGGGTGGGCAGGGGGCGGGGGCTGGAAGAGAATACAACCCAGAGAATATGAAGGATGCAGGAGAGAGGGAGAGTTGCCAGAGGTAAGGAGGGATGGATGGGTTCCTGTGCCCAAGTGTCAGGTGGGCCTTTGCCAGGAGCACGGATGGCTCATCCACAGCACCAGAGGGGAAGGTAGAGGTGGTGGTTACACGTGGAGGAGGTGGGTGGATGTGTCCGGGGAACTCACGGAAGTTTCCTCTGATTGTTTCTATTCCCCTGGGGACATAGAAAGCAAGGTAGTCAGCTGAGGTTCTTTGGAGGTTGAAGAAGAAAGTGAGAATCAGCTGTCTGGAAAATGTAAGATCTATACATTAGGGAAACAGGATGATTTCACTTCTCAACACTAAGAGGCTCACCTGAGTCAGCGATTGCAAAGTTAACCCCCACTATACCACCAGGGTCCCTTGGACCCAAAGTTATAGCTGACTAATCCATTCTTCTCCCACCCCGAGCCCCCATTCATTTCCGTTTCTTTTTGGAGCAATTCTAGATGTACATACTGATATTTCATGACCTTTGTTCTTTTACAGGTCTTCCAATGAAATAAATACGTTTCTTTCTTCCCCCCCCCCCCACCCCCTGTTTTTTTGAGATGGAGTCTCACTGTGTTGCTCAGGCTGAAATGCGGTGGCACGATCTTGACTCAATGCGGCCTCTGCCTCCAGGGTTCAAGCGATTCTCCCACCTCAGCCTCCCAAGTAGCTGGGATTACAGGCATGCACCTCCATGCCTGGCTAATTTTTGTGGTTTTAAGGTGGGGAATTAAAGAAAAATAAAATTTAAAAGAAAGAAATTTTCGTGTATTAGGCTGACTTGTCCCAGAGGCAGCAACAGGCACAGCCCAGACCCAGGAAAAGTCTTGATAATATTATCTAATGTGCTCTGGAGACTCTCTCGGCACTCCCTCAACATAAGGAGAAGAAAAACAAATTTTCCTTTGTTTTATGGAATGAGTTTATAGATTCCTGTTCTCTGTAACTGTAGGGTCCGGCCCTACTGGGCCTTGCGGGTTGTTCTCTTCGTGTGCAGAGACAAAGATGGTAGAAAAACAAGACACGAGACTAAGAGATAGTAGGAAAGACAGCTGGGCCCAGGGGGCCACTACCATCAATGCACGGAGTCCAGTAGTGGCCCCGAATGCCTGGACATGCTGCTATTTATTGTATACAAGGCAAGAGGGCAGGGTAAGGAGAGTGAGTCATCCCCAGTGATTGATAAGGTCAAGCAAGTCACATGGGGGTGTTCTTTGTGGTAGCCGAAGCAGAGAGGGAGGACCGCATACGTCAGCATTTTTTCTATGCACTTGTCAGAGAGATCAAAGACTAATACTTTCACTAATTCCGCTACTGCTATCTTCTAGGAACTTAAAAGAGGAACCAGGTGTACAGGTGGAATGTGAAAGTGGACAAGGAGCGTGACCACTGAAGCACAGCACCACAGGGAGGGGTTTAGGCCTCCGGATGACTGCGGGCAGGCCTGGCTAATGTCAGACCTCCCTCTAGAGCTGGTGGAGCAGAGTGTTCTCTAACTCCCCCCAAGGAAAGGGAAACTCCCTTTCCTGGTCCGCTAAGTAATGGTTGCCTTCCCAGGCACTGGTGCTACCGCAAGACCAAGGTCTGCTAAGTAACGGGTGCCTTCCCAGGCACTGGTGCTACCGCTAGACCAAGGTGTCCTCAAGCGGCCTTTATCGGGATGTGACAGAGGACTTTCACTCTTATCTTCTGCTCACTTCTCACAATGTCCCTTCAGCTCCTGACTCTGTATTGGCTGGTCTTTCCTCGGTTATAATAATAATACAGAGATTCATACTAAAAACTAATGATTGATAATATCCATATATAATCATCTCTATATCCTATTTCTTTTTTCTTTTTTTTTGAGATGGAGTTTCACTCTGTCGCCCAGGCTGGAGTGCAGCGGCACGATCTCAGCTCACTGCAAGCTCCACCTCCTGGATTCACACCATTCTCTCGCCTCAGCCTCCTGAGTAGCTGGGACTACAGGCACCTGCCACCATGCCCAGCTAATTTTTTGTTTTTGTATTTTTAGTGGAGACGGGGTTTCACCCTGTTAGCCAGGATGGTCTCAATCTCCTGACCTCGTGATCCGCCCGCCTTGGCCTCCCAAAGTGCTGGGAGCCACCGCACGTGGCTCTGTATCCTATTTCTAATATAACATTTCTTATTCTAACTATTTTCTTTTCTTTTTTTTTTTTTTTTTTTTTGAGACGGAGTCCCGCTCTGTCGCCCAGGCTGGAGTACAGTGGCCCAATCCAATCTCGGCTCACTGCAAGCTCCGCCTCCCGGGTTCACGCCATTCTCCTGCCTCAGCCTCTCCGAGTAGCTGGGACTACAGGCGCCCGCCACCACGCCCGGCTAATCTTTTGTATTTTTTAGTAGAGACGGGGTTTCACCGTGGTCTCGATCTCCTGACCTCGTGATCCGCCCGCCTCGGCCTCCCAAAGTGCTGGGATTACAAGCGTGAGCCACTGCGCCCAGCCCTAACTATTTTCTTTATTATATTGGAACAGGTTGTGCCCTCAGTCTCTTGCCTCAGCACCTGGGTAGGTTTCTGCCTACATGTAACTAGTGACTTCAAGTATTCTGTTTTATCTAAGAAGTACAATGAAGGTCATGAGAAGCCTGAATAGGCCTGAACTACAGCTGCCTGGGCACCATAGTGAAGGTTATAGGATAAGTCCATGCCCAGACAAACCTAGATAACGGACATCTGGGTTGCTTGGCAACAGTCATGTGCAATCCTGTCTTTGTCCTGCCTCTGTATCCCTGCTTTTCACGCCACTGTAAGCTTGCTTCAAGCTAGCCCACCACCGTCTGTGAAGTATGTATAAAAGTCAAGGACTGTCTTTGTTCCGGGCCCAGTCTTTTGGACGTTGAGTCAGGTGGGCCTGAGTGCACTCAATAAAGATTCTCCTGTTTCAACCCGAGGTCTCTCTCGTCCTCCGGAATCCTGCAACATTTCCAGTAGAGACAGGGTTTCACCATGTTGGCCAGACTGGCCTCAAACGCCTGACATCAAGTGATCTGCCCACCTCTACCTCCCAAAGTGCTGGGATTACATGCGTGAGCCACCATGCTCTACCGTTTTCTTCCCTTTTTAAACAGAATAAAACTCATTCTGTCTTGCAATGACCGTATAGATCTATTGGTACCCTCTTATAATCTGTCAGCACCATCCAGCCAAAGGCCACCAGGAACACACCTGTCATGACATGAGTTAGCTTTGAGGAAGAACGTTTTGCATGCTATGGGGAACTGTGAGGCAAATAAGTAAGAGGGTGTCAGGGATGGTTTATTATAGGATTTGGGCATGTATTAGGTGGTTTGAGGCGTCCTTTCTCTGGGATGCTCTCAGGAAGTGGGGGTAAGTCTATGATTGAGGATCTTAACAAATCTCACCAAGAAGGAGGGAAGAGTAGAGGAAGGCCAAAGCCGTAATTGGCTAAAGTAGCAGCAGTCGATCCTATTAGCCAGGACACAGGGTATGGCCTGGCTGTGAATCCCAGACCCACTTCTGGTTCTGCTTTTCTCTTTCCCAAAATCCAAGACACATTGTGGGATCTTAGCGGTCTTACTTCTTCTGCATCTTGAAACGATTTGCTGTTTCATCATCCTGGGAAATCTTCTGTAGTTAATCCATTGATTCCCAAAAATGACTTAAGAGTCTTCAAGGCCGGGCGCGGTGGCTCACGCCTGTAATCCCAGCACTTTGGGAGGCCGAGGCGGGCAGATCACGAGGTCAGGAGATCGAGACCATCCTGGCTAATACGGTGAAACCCCGTCTCTACTAAAAATACAAAAAAAAAATTAGCTGGGCGAGGTGGCGGGCACCTGTAGTCCCAGCTACGCGGGAGGCTGAGGCAGGAGAATGGCGTGAACCCCGGGGGGCGGAGCCTGCAGTGAGCCGAGATTGCGCCACTGCACTCCAGCCTGGGTGAAAGAGCGAGACTCCGTCTCAAAAAAAAAAAAAAAAAGAGTCTTCAAGAGGCCAGGTACGGTGTTACGCCTTAATCCCAGCACCACTTTGGGAGGCTGAGGCAGGTGGATCATGAGGTCAGGAGTTCAAGACCAGCCTGGCCAACATAGTGAAACGGTGTCTCTACTAAAAATACAAAAATTAGCCGGGCATGGTGGTGCACGCCTGTAATCCCAGCTACTCAGGAGGCTGAGGCAGGAGAATTGCTTGAACCTGAGAGGCAGAGGTTGCAGTGAGAGGATCGTGCCACTGCACTCCAGCCTGGGTGACAGATTGAGACTCTCTCAAAAAAAAAAAAGAAAAAGAAAAAAGGTGTAAGAGTTAAAGAGGAAAGAAACATGAAAGGGGATGGGCAGTGGGGGAGTGGAGTAACATGTACCACAGAGTAACAGAGGGAGGGGTGGTAGAAGGTGATTGGAGAGTGTGACCCTGGAAGTGGATGGTGGATGGCGTAATGGCATCAGCAATGACAAGATCTAGACTTAGACCAGGGAAGTGAGTGGCTGGGGTAGGTAAGGCCTAGGTCAAGGAACTGGGGAACTGGGTGTCAATTGATGACAGGAGTTATGTTGGAAAGTGAGCCAGGAGCTAAAACCTTCAAGGAATAAGTAAGTGTTGGCATGAGAGTGACTGGCCACCAGGACAGATGACAGCAATAAGAGGAGGCAGTGGGCAGTATGGGTACAAGGCACAATGGAATGAGGGGTGGGGAGAACCAACAGAGAAAGGAAAGCAATCAATGTCCTAAGTGGAGGATAGAGGGAAAGAAGAAAGGAGGCTGGGAATAGAGAGGACAGTAGGAAAATGAGCAAGGTTTCAGGAATCAGACACGGGATAAGAGATGAGGCTTCTTGGGCCTGACCCATACAGAGCAGAAATGCAGAACTTCAGGGTCATTCTACAGTGAGTGGCAGATACATGGAAGACAGCTGCAGCATTAGTTCTTTGCACTCACTACCTGGGGGATGTCACCTCTGTCCAAGTGTAATGCCCAAGGGGTTCGCCTTGCCTGCTGCCTAAACAGAGCTGATTCATCAGAACAGGGGAATTACAACAGAGAAAGAGTAATTTGGCTGGGCGCAGTGGCTCACACCTGTAATCCCAGCACTTTGGGAGGCCGAGGCAGGTGAATCACCTAAGGGCAGGAGTTTGAGACCAGCCTGGCCAACATAGTGAAACCCTGTCTCTACTAAAAATACCAAAAATTAGCCAGGCGTGGTGGCACGTGCCTATAATCCCAGCTATTGGGGAGGCTGAGGCAGGAGAATCGCTTGAATCTGTGAGGCGGAGGAGGCGGTGAGCCAAGGTCCTGCCATTGCACTCCAGCCTAGGCAACGAAAGTGAAACTCCATTTCAAAAAAGAAAAAAAAAAAAAAAAAAAGAAAGAGTAATTCATGCAGGGCTGGCTGTGTAGGAGACTGGAGTTTTATTATTACCCAAATCAGTCTACCCGAGCATTTGGGGAGCAGACTTTTTAAGGACAGCTTGGTGGGTAGGGGGAAGCCAGTGAGCCCAGGAGTGCTGACTGGTCAGGGATGAAATCATAGGGAGTTGAAGCTGTCTCCTTGTGCTGATTAAGTTCCTGGGTGGGGGCCCCAAGATCACATGAGCCAGTTAATCAATCTGGGTGGTGCCAGCTGATCCATCAAGTGCAGGGTCTGCAGAATATCTCAAGCACTGATCTTAGGAGCAATTTAGGAAGGGTCAGAATCTTGTAGCCTCCAGCTGCATGACTCCTAAACCATAATTTCTAAACTTTATTTATTTATTTATTTTTTTGAGACGGAGTGTCGCTCTGTCGCCCAGGCTGGAGTGCAGTGGCGCAATCTTGGCTCACTGCAAGCTCCGCCTCCCGGGTTCACGCCATTCTCCTGCCTTAGCCTCTCCGAGTAGCTGGGACTACAGGCGCCCGCCACCACGCCCAGCTAATTTTTTTGTGTTTTTAGTAGAGACGGGATTTCACCGTGTTAGCCAGGATGGTCTCGACCTCCTGACCTTGTGATCCGCCCGCCTCGGCCTCCCAAAGTGCTGGGATTACAGGCTTGAGCCACCGTGCCTGGCCTTTTTTTTTTTTTTTTGACACAGAGTCTCTGTCACCCAAGCTGGAGTGCAGTGGCAAGATCCTGGCTCACTGCAACCTCCAAGCCACCTCCCAGGTTCAAGCGATCCTCCTACCTCAGCTTCCCGAGTAGCTGGGAGTATATAGGCATGTGCCACCACACCCGGCTAATTTTTGTATTCTTTAGTAGAGATGGGGTTTCACCACGTTGGCCAGGCTGGTCTTCAACTCCTGACCCCAGGTGATCTACCTGCCATGGCCTCCCAAAGTGCTGGGATTACAGGGGTGAGCCACGAGGCCCAGCCCATAATTTCTAATCTTGTGGCTAACGTTAGTCCTCCAAAGGCAATCTAGTCCCCAGGCAAGAAGGAGGTCTACCTTGGGAAAGGGCTGTTAACATCTTTGTTTTAAACTATAAAATAAAATATAAACTAAGCTTCTCCCAAAGTTAGTTCAGGCTATGCTCAGGAATGAATAAGGACAATTTGGAGGTTAGAAGCAAGATTGGGTGGGTTACGTTAGATCTCTTTCACTGTCTCAGTCATAATTTTGCACAAGCGGTTTCACAAGCAGTCGATACCAGGAGCCTCTGAAGACCACCATAGCAGTCCTCAGTGCCAGGTGAATCCACTAAAATAGAAACACTAGGCTTTGCCAAGAAGCGAAAACAAAAACAAAAACAAAACAACTTTATCACACATTTCAATAGAATTTCAGGGACAGGCTGGGTGTGGTGGCTCACAACTGTAATCCCAGCACTTTGGGAGGCCCAGGTGGGTAGATCACTTTGAGGCCAGGAGATCGAGACCAGCCTGGCCAATATGTCGAAATCCATCTCTACTATAAATACAAAAAATTAGCCAGACATGGTGGCGTGCACCTGTGATCTTAGATACTCCAGAGGCTGAGGCACAAGAATCACTTGAACCTGGGAGGCAGAGGTTGCAGTGAGTCGAGGTTGCAGTGAGTCGAGATTGCATCACTGCACTCCAGCCTGGGTGAGAGACAGAGACTTGAATTTCCATGGACAGGCATTCATGTTCGGGAGAAGGGGGGTCTGGGCACTGGAGTCGGAGGAAAGAGCCTCAGTAAAGGTACAGAAAAGTTAAGCACAGGGCAACAAGAAAATGAGGGGAGGCCGGGCACAGTGGCTCACGCTTGTAATCCCAGCACTTTGGGAGGCCGAGGCTGGCGGATCATGAGGTTAGGAGATCGAGACCACAGTGAAACCCCGTCTCTACTAAAAATACAAAAAAAAATTAGCCAGGCGTGGTGGCGGGCGCCTGTAGTCCCAGCTACTCAGAGAGGCTGAGGCAGGAGAATGGCGTGAACCCGGGAGGCGGAGCTTGCAGTGAGCCGAGATCGGGCCACTGCACTCCAGCCTGGGTGACAGAGCGAGACTCCGTCTCAAAAAAAAAAAAAAAAAAAGAGAAAATGAGGGGACCGGTTCGTATATCTACGACCCCTCCAGCCACCTGGGAAGGTAGGATCTGGGCCTTGGCCTGTCCCAGAGAATGCAGCAATGCCCTGTCCCAGAGAATGCAGGTTCCACGTGGGCTCCTTCCTACTGTAATTGCCCCCATTACACCCACAGCCATCCCCTCACAGACTGGTTCATGTGCCAGACTTAGCCAGCGGGTGGAGCTTCTCCCGGGAAGCCACACCTCCACCTCCCCAACACACAGCACCCCAGCCTCGCTCTGACAGGCTCTTCCTTACATCATGGCAGTTTTTCATCAGGGAACCACTGTCTCCACAAGCCAAATGCTGCTGTAGGCCAATCAGACTCTGAAATCCATGCACCTTTGTTAGCAGGTCATTGTGGAAAACACACCCATGGAAGGCGGCCTTCCACCCCCATCCTATAAAAAGAAGGCCACTTCAGCAAATAAAGAGTCTGACAATGTCTTTTTTTTTTTTTACTTTCTTTTTATGGGCCAACCAGTAACCATGATCATGACCACATTTGAGAATCAGGGCTCTTTGCAGCTAGGGCAATACTTCTGGATCGGGAGCAACTTATCATGGAGGACCTGGTATTAAGAGGACACGTTGACAACATAGAATAATACAGGCAAGTACAATCAAGGCATTAAAAGTCCCCACATCAAGATGGACATGGCCTTCTCCCAGTCCATACAGCATTTATTTGGTGGGCACTGCTGTATATTTCTTCAAGAATGCATTTTCTCCTAATCATTCCATTTCAAAGGGAGCCACGGCTTTAAATGCTTAGGTTAGTCTCAAAAGAGGTGAGTCCCTTTCAGCATCTCATGGGGCATACTGTATCTCCTTTCTTTCTTTCTTTCTTCTTTTAATTTTTTTTTTTTTTTTTTTTTTTTTTTTTGAGACAGAGTTTCACTCTTGTTGCCCAGGCTGGAGTGCAATGGCGCGATCTAGGCTCACCGCAACCTCCGCCTCCTGAGTTCAAGCGATTCTCCTGCCTCAGCCTCCTGAGTAGCTAGGATTACAGGTATGTGCCACCACGCCTGGCTAATTTTGTATTTTTAGTAGAGACAGAGTTTCTCCATTTTGGTCAGGCTGGTCTCGAACTCCTGACCTCAGGTGATCCACCTGCTTCAGCCTCCCAAAGTGCTGGGATTGCAGGCGTGAGCCACCGCACCTGGCCTGTATCTCCTTTCAAAAAGAGATGCTGTCTTTGTCCACTTTGGGAGGCCAAGGAGGGCAGATCACCTGAGGACAGGAGTTCCAGGCCAGCCTGGCCAACATGGTGAAACACTGTCTTTACTAAAAATACAAAAATTAGGTTGCAACGAGCTGATGGACCCACCCGGGGTCAAGACAGTGACCAAGCGAAATGGGCGTGGGCGTCACGAGGTGTCTGCGGAAGGAAGTTGGAGGAGAGTGGTCCGAGCTCTTTTGAGGAAAGCCATTACTGTGAAGAGTGGAGCTTCCGCGGTCTGGCTGGGTCGGAGGCGAAAGCGGAGCCCATGAGCCCCCTGCCCCCACCTCCTTCCCAGGGCCGCAGAGAGAAGTCCGACTGCGACTGCGAGATCGCGCCCTGAAGGGGCTGCCGCCCTGGGAGTCACAGCCCCGCCCCGCTCCCTGCCCTCTCGGTGGGGACTGGGGACAAACTACTTAACCTCTGGACTCTCAGTTTCCCCAGCTGGGAAGTGGAAACACCAGTGCCTACCTCGTGGGGTGGAGGGAGCAGAAACGGAGCGAAGGGGGCGGCCATGGCTCAGTAGTCTGGAATGTGGGTCCCAGTATCCGACTAGCTTCTCCCGAAGGGGTCTTGGCTGTGATACCGAAGCCCCTGAGCAACTGCGTTGCCTGCCGACAATACAATAGGAAGCATTTACTGTTTGGCCTAGGCTGTGTGATAAGTGCTCTCCTCATTACAAACTCGCAAAGGTTACCTACAGAAGGAAACCTTGAGACGGAGGTTAAGCAGCTTAGGCAACACAGCGAGACCCAGTTTCTACCAAAAAAAAAAATTTTTTTTTAATTTATTATTATTTTTTTTAAACGGAGACTCGCTCTGTTTCCAAGGCTGGAGTGCTGGAGTGCAATGGCACAATCTTGGCTCACTGCAACCTCCACCTCCCGGGTTCAGGGTAGTCTCCTGACTCAGCCTCCTGAGTAGCTGGGATTAGATCTTTTAGCAAGTTGGGCGCGATGACTCACGCCTGTAATCCCAGCACTTTGGGAGGCCAAGGCAGGTGGATCACCTGAGGTCGAGAGTTCAAGACCAGCCTGACACCAACATGGAGAAACCCTGTCTCTACTAAAAATACAAAATTAGCCAGGTGTGGTGGTGCGTGCCTATAATCCTAGCTACTAAGGAGGCTGGGGCAGGAGAATCGCTTGAACACCCCTTCTCTGGTCTCATGGAAAAATGGTTTGGAAATGGAAGGGACTCATGACCTCAATCTTTACCTCCCTTGCAATTATTACCGGTGTACTCATTCTTGTAGGTTGTGTCATACCTTGCATTTGTGGATTTGTGCAAAGGCTTATAGAAACAGCTCTTACCAAACCCCTCTCCATTCTCCCCCACCCTACTCAGATAAACTCCTACTTCTAGACAACCAAGAGGAGCAACAAAGCCAAAATATGTTAGAGGAATTTAAAGAGGAAGAACTATAAAGTCAAGAGGGGGAAAATTGCCAGAAACAGTAAGTTCCTCTTCAAAGCTTCTTTGGTCTTTCTTGCTCTGTACACAGCCCTTCCTGCTTAATCAGGAACGAGCACTTGTTTCTTTTTTTCTTTTTCTTTTTTTTTTTTGAGACAGAGTCTTGCTCTTTTGCCCAGGCTGGAGGGCAGTGGCGCTATCTTGGCTCACTGCAATCTCCGCCTCCCAGGTTCACGCCATTCTCCTGGCTCAGCCTCCCAAGTAGCTGGGACTATAGGCGCCCGCCACAGCACCTGGCTAATTTTTTGTATTTTTAGTAGAGACGGGGTTTCACCATGTTAGCCAGGATGGTCTCAATCTCCTGACCTCGTGATCCGCCCGCCTCGGCCTCCCAAAGTGCTGGGATTACAGGTGTGAGCCACTGTGCCCAGTGAGCACTTGTTTCTCTGTTTAATGGGTAACTAGCAAACCTCTTACTCGGTAAACAACCCTTCCCGCCTAGTTGGTAATGGACAGCCTCTCCCTTCCCGCCTAATTGGCCTTATTCAATTTCAAGCACTAGTCAGTTAGGTCAGCTTAGACTGTGCTGTCTGACTCTAGCAAATGGGGAAAGGACACAGAAACAGAAACTGTGTTAGGGATAAAAACCCATGCTCTACCCTACTTGGTGTGCTCTTGGGATCAGTCAGAGACAAGCCGTACCCTTCTGCAGAAGTAAATGTGCCTTGCTGAGAAATTCTTTGTTTTTTTTTTTGTTTTTTTTTTTGAGACGGAGTCTCGCTCTGTTGCCCAGGCTGGAGTGCAGTGGCGCAATCTCCGCTCACTGCAAGCTCCGCCTTCCGGGTTCACGCCATTCTCCCGCCTCAGCCTCTCCGAGCAGCTGGGACTACAGGCGCCCGCCACCACACCCGGCTAATTTTTTTTTTGTATTTTTAGTAGAGACGGGGTTTCACCGTGGTCTCGATCTCCTGACCTCGTGAGCCGCCCGCCTCGGCCTCCCAAAGTGCTGGGATTACAAGCGTGAGCCACCGTGCCCGGCTGAGAAATTCTTTGTTTAAGTGGTGGTTTTTCTCTGCGGCACCGAACACTTGTTTCTAACACCTGGGAGGCAGAGGTTGCGGTGAGCCGAGATCTTACCATCGCCCTCCAGCCTGGCACCATGGCTCACATCTGTAATCCCAGCACTTTGGGAGGCTGAGACAGGCAGATCACTTGAGCACAGAAGTTCGAGATCAGCCTGGGCAACATTGGCAAAACCCCATCTCTACAAAAAAATACCAAAATTAGCTGGGCATGGTGGTGCAGGCCTGTCATCCCAGCTACTTGTGAGGCTGAGGTGGGAGGATGGCTTGAGTCCAGTAGGCAGTGGTTACAGTGAGCTGAGATCATGCCATTGCATTCCAGCCTGGGTGACAGAGCCAGACTCTGTCTCAAAAAAGAAAAAGAAAAAAAAAGTGGTGGAATCTCTTACACCAGTAAGGGGGGGTACCTTTTTCATGCTTAAGATCTTCTATTTTCTTTTCTATGAGCTGATTGCTCAGATCCTTTCCCCACTGGCCTTTGAATTGTTGATCCTTTGCATTTGCATCCCTAACCTATTTGTTCTAGTCTATGATTTCAGTTACACATCCAACTTTTGTTTTTTTAAGATGGCTAACCAGTTGCCTTAGCATCATATATGGAGTAGCCCACCTTTTCATCAGTCTGAGATGCCACTTTTATCATATAATAAAGGCCTCATATATACTTAGGTCTATTTCTGAAACTTTCTTTTAAACAAAAGAGCCTTCTGTATCGTGGCTGTTTTTTAAACTTTTGATTGATTGTGTACCTACCTTTGTGTACCTGCCTTTGTGTACCTGTGAACATGGCCTTGTCCCTGTGGTTAGCAAGGAGCATGTGTTCCATTCCTCCTCCGGCTGCCCTTCAACACCATCCACTGCTCACAATGCTGCCAGGGAAGCCTGAGCACCTCCAGAGGTGCCAAGCTGACCATGCCAAGGCTGCCAACTCCAGGTGCTTCTAAGGTTTTCAGTCCTTGGGCACCAGAAGGCTGCCAGGTTTCCTGCCAGCTGGGGAAAGCAGCTTATTCAACTATTCAACCTATGCAACTCCAGGTCCTGCTATTTCTGTTTTTCTTGGCCCTGATTGCACCTCAGTTTTTGCCCCGTCTTCTGGAATGGCTCCTTCAAATTCCCCTTTTCATCACATCAGTTTTCACAGATAGTTGAAGAGATCTGCTTGGAGAGAGATACCATTTTGTTTCCCTATTTTCCTTTGCCTCCTCTCTGACTCCTTCCACCACCCCCACCCCCTGCCCAGCCCCACCATTCTTTTCTCTCCCTCCTGGGCCTCTTCACAGTTATCAACCAAAAACTTTCACTTATAGCAACAGAAACAGAACTGTGCCAATCTGTGTGGCCTTGGTGGGGGAAGGGAGATTGTTTGGCTGCAGTAGCCAGCAAAGTTAGTGTTCCATATGTCTCCTTTTTTTGTTTCTTTTCTTTTTTTTTTTTTTTTTTGAGACGGAATTTTGCTCTTGTTGCCCAGGCTGGGAGTGCAATGGCATGATCTCGGCTCACCACAACCTCCGCCTCCTGAGTTCAAGCGATTATCCTGCCTCAGCCTCCCTAGTAGCTGGGATTACAGGCATGTGCCACCACGCCCAGCTAATTTTGTATTTTTAGTAGAGACGAGGTTTCTCCATGTTGGTCAGGCTGGTCTTGAACTCCCGACCTCACGCGATCCGCCTGCCTTGGCCTCCCAAAGTGCTGGGATTACAGGCATGAGCCACTGTTCCCGGCTGTTTTTTTGTTGTTTGATACACAGTCTCACTTTGCCATCCTGGCTGGAATGCAGTGAAGAGATCACAGCTCACTGCAGCCTTGACCTCCCAGGCTCAAGCAATCCTCCTGCCTCCTCCTCCCAAGTAGCTGGGACTACAGGCGCACATCACCACAACTGGCTAATATTTTTTGAGATGAAGTCTTGCTCTGTCACCCAGGCTGGAGTGCAGTGACACGATCTCGGCTCACTGCAACCTCTGTCTCTCGGGTTCAAGCGATTCTCCTGCCTCAACCTCCCGAGTAGCCGGCACTACAGGCGTGTGCATCCAGCTAATTTTTGTATTTTTAGTAGAGACAGGGTTTCACCATGTTGGCCAGGCTAGTCTTGCTCCTGACCTCAAGTGATCCACCTGCCTTGGCCTTCCAAAATTCTGGGACTACAGGTGTGAGCCACCATGCCCAGCCACCTGGCTAATTTTTGTTAAAATTTTTTTTTTTTTTTTTGTAGAGATGAGGTCTACCTATGTTGCCGTGGGTGGTCTCAAACTCCTCCTCAAGCGATCCTCCCCCCTCGGCCTCCCAAAGTGCTGGGATTGCAGGTGTGAGCCATTGTGCCAAGCCCATATGCCCCTTTAAAAAAAGATATTTAGTAGAAATGGAGCATCTTGCTACAGTCTTGCTGCTCACAGTGTGATCCCCAGACCAGCACCATTGATATCATCTGGGAGTGGGTTAGAAGTGCAGAATCACTGGCTCCAGACCTATTGCATCAGAATCTGCATGTTAACAAGGTTCCCCCAGAATGCACATGCACATCAGAGTTTGGGAAGCATTCTGCTCTGGGACTTGATGACTGAAGGAGGGAGGCTGAGGGAGAGAGAAGAAGCAAATATGTTTTTTGAGACCTCATTTCTCACTACCAATATCTGAAACTTGGGGACCACATGGATTTGGATAACAAGTGATACAGTTATAACTCCAGATGTTTACCCCGGTGGCTGAGTGGATCTTAGAACACTTTCTGGGGTTATAAAATACAGAATCAGCAAGTTGAGGCAGAAAGGCCTGAAGGGAGATGGCAAATCCGTGTGAGCAAGGCTGTCTAAAGACCCATGGGCCAGGGGTGCTTATTGAGAACAGAGTATGTGGCACCATTAGGGGCAGAGGATGGAAGCAAGCACATATGAAGCTAGGCATGGTGGCATGCGCCTGTAGTCCCAGCTACTCAGGAGGCTGAGGTGGAGGGTCAGTTGAGCTGGGGAGGTCGAGGTTGCAGTGAGCCATGGTCATGCCACTGCCCTCCACCACGGCCCGCAGAGTGAGACCTGAAAAAAAGAAAAGAAAAGAAAAAAGAAAGAAAGAAAGAGAGAGAGAAAGAAGGAAAGAAAGAAAGTTAGTTGAAAATCTTGGAGGCCTTTGAAAACATGGAGAGACTGGACTTCTGTTTCTATGATCAGGAGTGAGGTATACAGGTGGTCCCCAGTAGCCATGGACTGGGAGAGATGACACAAAGATACTATTTTGTGTAAGAGAAGAGGAGTACGTTTCAGAATCCCTGGAACACCAATGTGTAATGAGCAGGCAGGCCGAGAGAAATGACAACATATGTCCTTATAAAGACTTAGAGGCAAATGTTCAGAGCAGCATTATTCGAATAGCTCTGAACTGAAAACTACTCAAACGTCCATCAGTGGGTGAATGGATAAACAAAATGTGATATTCAGGAATAAAAACATAATGGTACAACATAATAGCACATGCCACAATGGGGATGAACCTCAGAAACATCACACTCAGAGAAAGACATCAGTCAGACACAAAAGACCACATACAGTGTGATTCCCTTCATATGAAATGCCAGGAAAGGGAACTCTGTAGACATAAAGTAGATCGGTGGTTAACTCAAGATGAGGGTGGGAGTGGGCAATGACTGTGTAGGGGAGAAAAACTTTACCTCTATCTCCTTAGGGTCCCTGCTGGGCCTGAGACTCAAACTGACATAGATTAGCAGGAGGAAAGCATAGACACTCAATATAAGTTTTACATGACACGGGAGCCCTCATAAGGAAATGAAAACCCAAGGCCACGATCATATATGTGCATTTGTTCCGGTTGTTTTCTGCCTCCCCTTCCACTTGCCATTCTTCTCTCCCCTGCTTTTTTGTACTGCATGGAGCTGCATAAGGGTCATGAGCCAAACAGCAGCCCCTCTTGCTGCAGCTGGTTACAGGGCTGCCCCTGCTGTTCATCCTGTGCCTCATAGGCAACATGTTGTGCCCATGTCCAAGGTACAGAGAAGTGGACCCAGAGCCAGGGAGAGGTGGTAGGGACCCTTGGGCAGGGCAGGAGGTGCTTATTGAGAACAGAGTCCATGTCACCATTAGGGGAGAGGGTGGAAGCAGGCACGTTTGACAATCCTGTGTCTGCCCTGCTTCTGGAGAGGCAGATGCAGAGAGCAGGTCAGAGGGAATTTCACTGGACAGGAAGTTGGGGGGTTGAAGGTAGCCATTGCATATAACCAAACCTGTTACTCATTTCTTTGATATTTGATGTCATTGTGACATGCCCTAGAAACCTCTGTCAAAATAGTGGTCTTCCTAATGATACTAAACAACAACTGAGACTGTTTATTGAGTTTGTGAAATCAAAGAGTGGCTGCTCTTCTGGAAGCAGTGAGTTGATGTCTGTTCTAACATTATTCTGAGACAAGGAAACCTTTTTCTACTTTAACAGCCAGGAGTCAGAATTTCTCAGATCATATATTTGCATGTAGCACAGGAGATGCTCTTTTAATAAAAATCCAGAAATTTGTTGTGCATGTTATTTAATAGAGAACAATATCAAATTAAACCAACAACAATGACACTTAACATTCGGCCAAAGCTTGCTAAGTGTTGATGGTCACTGTGTACCTTCAGATAGCCTTGTGCTCTAACAGAGAGACTGATTTCGAAACCAGTTGAAGAGAAAACGCCTCTGCCTGCCTGTGCCTGTATATTACTGTCAATGTCAATCAGGAATGTGTGGGTTCATTCCAGTTATTTTCCGGCTCCCATTCTGCTTGCCATTCTTTCATCTCCTGCTCTTTTGTACTGCATAGAGCTACAGAAAGTTAGTGAGTCAAACGACAGCCCCTCTTGTTGCAGTTGGTCACAGGGCTGCCCCTGGTACTCAACCAGTGCCTCCTGTCCTCTCCCCTCCAAATCCCCCCTCCTCCTCAGCTATCACCTCTGTTAATCCTGGTGGTTTCCCTGGCTACCATGACCCAAATTCTCATTCCTGAAAAGTCTAAACCCCTCGAGGCCACATCTTTCTCAAGTTAGGGTTCCTGCACTTGTCCATTCATGTCACAGGTGGACCTGGGAGTAACACGTGGCACCCAAACAGATCACCAGAGTTCACACATATTCCACCTGCCCTCCCTGCATAAGAGCACCACTCCCTCTTCCTGATGATGGATCAGGGCCATTAATCCCTGCCAAGATGGTGACTGCTCATGTCTGCTAGTTCAATCTGTCCAGCCACGGCTGTAGCTTGAAGGCTTGAAGTTCAATGGGACCCACTTCTGCTTCCACCCTTTCTTTCCTTTATTTTTATTTTTATTTATTTGAGACAGGGTCTGGCTCTGTCACCAAGGCTGGAGTGCAGTGGTGCAATCACGGCTCACTGGAGCATCCACTTCCCAGACTCAATTGATCCTCCTGCCTCAGCCTCTGAAATAGCTGTTGTACAGATATTCGTCACCCTGAACGGGGCTTCACTACCTTGCCTAGGCTGTTTCTTTTGTGCTTGGTTTGTTCGTTCGTTTGTTTTGAGTTGGGGCTCTGGCTTTGCCGTCTAGGCTGGAGTGTAATGGCATGATCTCACCTCACTGTGGCCTTCTGGGCTCAAGCCATCCTCCTACCTGGGCCTCCCAAAGTGCTGGGATTACAAGCATGAGCCACAGTGCCCGGCCTGAAGATAGCCTTTAGAGAAAGAAGCAGGGGGAAGTTTTGCCAAGGCCAGACAAGATTTCTGGAGTTTGGAAAGGGTGAGAGATTGGGTCAGCAAAAGGAACATTCCGATCTTTATGCTGGGATGCAATTTATAGATACAGGGATGAGACCCAAAAGAGCCAGGAGAGATTTGTCATCATGGTTGCAAGGCAACTGCTGGTGGCTGATTCTGTGAACCATATACATACCTAGAATGGAGCCTAAAGATGCATCAAGCATGAAGGGTGGAGCCACGATGCTTGGACTCGAGTTCTGCTCCTGTGCGTTCCTCGGTAGCTTAAACTACCTGTGCCTTGGTTTTTCCTGGGGAAAAAAGGAAGTTTGTAGCCAGTACATTGGTGCCTGCCTTTTTTTTTTTTTTTTTTTTTTTTTGAGACGGAGTCTCGCTCTGTCCCCTAGGCTGGAGTGCAGTGGCACGATCTCGGCTCACTGCAACCTCCGCTTCCCGGGTTCACGCCATTCTCCTGCCTCAGCCTCTCCGAGTAGCTGGGACCACAGGCACCCGCCACCACGCCCGGCTAATTTTTTGTATTTTTAGTAGAGACGGGGTTTCACCATGGTCTCGATCTCCTGACCTCGTGATCCGCCCGCCTCGGCCTCCCAAAGTGCTGGGATTACAAGCGTGAGCCACCGCGCCCGGCCGGTGCCTGCCTTAAAGTAGAACTACTCCAGGGGCTGAAGAGGAAGTTCAGCTGGGCGTGGTGGCTCACACCTGTAATCCCAGCAATCTGGGAGGCCCAGGCGGGTGGATCACCTGAGGTCAGGGGTTCGAGACCAGCCTGGCCAACATGGTGAAACCCCGTCTCTCCTAAAAATACAAAAATTAGCTGGGCATGGTGGCGGGCGCCTGTGATCCCAGATACTTGGGAGGCTGAGGCAGTTGAATGGCTTGAACCCAGGAGGCAGAGGTTGCAGTGAGCCGAGATGGCGCCATTGCACTCCAGCCTGGGCACCAAGAGCTAAACTCCATCTCAAAAACAAAAAACAAACAAACAAACAAAAAGAGTAAGTTCAAGTCCAGCCTGGGCAACACACCACTGGAATCCATCCCTTTGAAAGGTCATCACCCCTCCACTGCCAAGCTGAGATTTAAAGCCCTCCAAGTAAAGTCGAACATGTTCCCTACTCGGAAATGAATATTCTCGTTTTGGGTCCTAGGATACTCTCCATAAATCATGAACCTTATGATACTTAAAGGAGTAAGAAAACCTACGAACTATCCTAAACTACCCGGCGCAGTCTTTTCTTTCTAACCTTGCAAACACGTTGTATCCCAGGAGAGGGTGCACCATTCCTGGAGGTACAGCAATACCAGGTCGATGTGTGGAGTGGACAGAGCAAGCTCCTATTTCATCTCTGCTCCAAAAATCCATCTAATATAATTGTCCTCGGATGGAGGACGTATCAGATATGAAACTGGTAAGAACAGATACTACACTTGATCTTAGCCAAAAGGACGAGAAGCTATGTTGTCACCTTCCTCCCTGCCATCACCGTCCCACTCTCATCCACATTCAAGTCGCGGTGAGAGCCCCAGCCTCGCTGCTTGCCTCATTCACTTTGTCTCGTCCACACCAATATTGACGCCATTATACACGCAGGCCGATTTCTTATTCTCCACGTTTTAAAAGAGAAATCTGCCGGGCGCAGTGGCTCACGCCAGTAATCCTAGCACTTTGGGAGGCCGAGGCCGGTGGATCACAAGGTCAGGAGATTGAGACCATTCTGGCTAACGTGGAGAAACCCCATCTCGACTCAGGAGCTCGAGACCAGCCTGGGGAAAACCCATCTCTACTAAAAATACAAAAAATATTAGCTGGGCGTGCCGGGCACGGTGACTCACGCCCGTAATCCCAGCACTTTAGGAGGCCGAGGCAGGTGGATCACGAGGTCAGGAGATAGAGACAATTCTAGATAACACGGAGAAACCCCGTCTCTACTAAAAATACAAAAATTAGCCGGGTGTGGTGGCACGTGCCTGTAGTCTCAGCTACTCGGGAGGCTGATGCACGAGAATCTCTTGAACCTGGGAGACGGAGGTTGCAGTGAGCCAAGATCGCGCTACTACACTCCAGCCTGGGCGACAGCGTGAGACTCCATCTAAAAAAAAAAAACCGAAAATACAAAAATCAGCCAGGCGTGATGGCGCGCGCCTGTAATCCCAGCTACTAGGGAGGCTGGGCAGGAGAATCACTTGAACCCGGGAGGCGGAGGTTGCAGTGAGCCGAGATCGCGCCACTGCACTCCAGCCTGGGCGACAGAGCGAGACTCCGTCTCAAAAAAAAAAAAAAAAACCCCACAAAAACAAAACAACAACAACAACAAAACAAGAGAAATCTTACGCCAGTTCTAATTCCGGGGTTTCCGGGCTTTCATTTCGAATTTGCATGCCCTGCCCTTTCCCAGGAGGCGTGGCCACCGCGGTTGACTCCACTCCCGGGCCCGCCTCCAGCTAAGGAGCCACGGCTGGGCTAGCGGCGACTTCCTTGTTTGTATGAGCGAAAAGACTGAACCAAAAGAGACAGGGGGTGAAAGCAAGATAGGTCTGTGGAAGAGACCTGTAGGCGGAGAGCGGTCCCTGTTTTCCTGGAGAAAGACGAGGTCGCAAGATATCATCACAAGAGGAATCCAGGCTGCGCTGGATCTTTAGGTCGTCACCAGCGAGCAGGGAGACCAGCCTCGTACCCACTGGACAACGGGCCCATTCCGAGTCAGGGAAGCGGAAGGCCTGGAGGGGCTTCGGGGAGCAGGGGCGGGAGTTCCTCTGCCAGGCAGGAGGCTGGCACCAGACACCGGGCAGAGGGAGGCGGCGCGTGGACGGCGAGGGCCCAGCAAGGATTCTCCCCAGCCCCTGTGCCCGCGCCTCCTGTGGCTTCGGTGCACGGACCGTGTCCTGTGCTGTGTAGGGAAAGCTGCCTCTCTGCTCGGGACGTGGATTCCTTTCACCTCCTCCTGGCCTGGCTACTTCTGACGCAGGTCGTCAGGACTCCACTTGGGTGTCACCCGTCCAGGAAGCCTCCCTTAATTAAGAGCCCTCGGCACCCGCCTCCTATGTAACTAGCAGCCCTCCTGTGTATTTCATCGCACCCCGTTGTTTATATCAGCTATTCCACTCACTACCCTTCTGGGCAATCCTTTATCTCCCCCTCTGAAATCCGATCGCTGAGGGCTGGGACCCTCATCAGTACTTATCCCCGTTTCCCTGCGCTAGTCTAGTTAGTGCCTGGCAAGTTGAAGGCGCTCAGTAAACGTTTGTGGAGCGAAGAAACGACGGATAGGGCATAATGAGCACGACACAATCAGAGAGGACGCAGTTAGGAGGCTATTGGCCCGGGGCAGGCGTGAAGGGGGAAGATCGGGCTCGGTGTGGGAGGACCCCAGAGGGCGGGGTGACTGTCTGGGTGCTCTGGAGGAAGATGGGCGTCAAGGCCCCCAGCAAGGTTGGGATAAATTTTCTCTCTGAGGCACAGACTGCCGCCTGTAGCGTCAGCATTTACCATTCCCGTCCTCCTTCCTAACACAACAGTTGAGATGAGAGTTTCTGTCTCTTTTATTTGATTTCAGAAAAGCAAGAAGGTATCATAGATCCGATAGTGACACTCAGTCAGTCATGCTCCCCCTGCAGGATGGAAAGCGGGATGGCAGGGAATGCCTGGTGAACAACCAGGTCAAAAAATATAAACTGTGCCTTTCCCAATGCCAGCCTCGGGTCCGAGGGCTCTACGTGCATTATCTCATTTAATTCACTCAACAGCCCTAAGAGATGGGCGTTATTATTAGCCACGGCCAGGATTAGGGTGAGGTCAGTCCTCTAGGTTCGAATTTCAGGGGGTGCTCCTCCAGAACCCTCCAGTAATCAAAATAAATAATAGTTCAATGCAATATATCTTATCTCGATTGTAAGACAATCAAGCCATTTATCTGGATTGCTGAGTCTTTTGGTGCCCCCTTACTTTTTTTTTAACCTCTCAGCAAGTATTTCCCTCATTTCACTTTACCTCAATCTCCACCGTGTCATTGTCATCTCCATTCTATTACCCTGTGAAGTGCAATATGGCAGCCACCCACCTCGGCCTCCCAAAGTGTTGAGATTATAGGCGTGAGCCACTGCGCCTGGCCTACCTATCTGTCTGTCTGTCTATCTATCTATCTGTTCTTTTTTCTGAGACGGAGTCTCGCACTGTTGCCTGGGCTGGAGTGCAGTGGTGCTATCTCAGCTCACCGCAACCTCCGCCTCCTGGGTTTAAGCGGCTCTCCTGCATCAGCCTCCCAAGTAGCTGGGACTACAGGCGCGTGCCACCACACCGGACTGATTATATATATATATATATATATTTTTTTTTTGAGACGGAGTCTCGCTCTGTCGCCCAGGCTGGAGTGCAGTGGCGCTATCTCGGCTCACTGCAAGCTTCGCCTCCCGGGTTCACGCCATTCTCCTGCCTCAGCCTCCAGAGTAGCTGGGACTACAGGCGCCGCCATCGCATCCAGCTAATTTTTTGTATTTTTAGTAGAGACGGGGTTTCACCGTGTTAGCCAGGATGGTCTCGATCTCCTGACCTCGTGATCCGCCCGCCTCGGCCTCCCAAAGTGCTGGGATTACAGGCATGATCCACCGCGCCTGGCCATATCTATCTATATTTTGAGACAAGGTTTCCCTCTGTTGTCCAGGCTGGAGTGCAGTGTTACAATCACGGTTCACTCACCATACACCAAGATAAATGCCAAGTGGGCCAAAGATTTCAAAGTGAAAAAAATGGAACTATATAAGTATATAAGGGCCAAGGCCAGGCGCGGTGGCTCACGCCTGTAATCCCAGCACTTTGGGAGGCCGAGGAGGGAAGATTACGTCGTCAGGAGTCGGAGACCAGCCTGGCCAATGTAGTGAAACCCTATCTCTACTAAAAATAAAAAGAATTAGCTGGGTGTGATGGCATGCATCCGTAGTTCCAGCTACTCAGGGGGCTGAGGCGGGAGAATCGCTTGAACCCGGAGGTGGAGGTTGCAGTGAGCCAAGACCATGCCACTGCGCTCCAGCCTGGGTGACAGAGTGCGACTCTGTCTCAAAAAAAAAAAAAGTATATAAAGGCCAAGCACGGTGGTTCATACCTGTAATTCCAGCACTTTGGGAGGCCAAAGTGGGCAGATTGCTTGAGCCCAAGAGTTTGAGACCAGCCTGGGCAATATAGCAAGACCTCATCTCTACAAATAATTTTTAAAAATAAAAATAAAAATTGTAAAAAAATAGACCAAAAAAAAAAAAAACTATACAGGAGGCCAGCGGTGGTGGCTCATGCCTGTAATCCCAACACTTTGGGAGGGCAAGGTGGGAAGATCACTTGAGCCCAGCAATTCAAGACCAGCCTGAACAACATAGGGATACCCTGTCTCTACAAAATAATAATAATAGGCCGGGCATGGTGGCTCATGCCTGTAATCCTAGCACTTTGAGTGGCTGAGGTGGGCAGATCACCTGAGGTCGGGAGTTTGAGATCAGCCTGACCAACGTGGAGAAATCCCATCTCTACTAAAAATAAAAAATTAGCCAAGGGTGGTGGCGCATGCCTGTGATCCCAGCTACTCGGGAGGCTGAGGCAGGAGAATCCCTTGACCCAAGGAGGCGGAGGTTGTGGTGAGGCAAGATGGTGCCATTGCACTCCAGCCTGGGCAACAAGAGCAAAACTCTGTCTCAAAAAAAAAAAAAAAAAAAAAAAAAAAAAAAATTAGGCTGGGCACTGTGGCTCACGCCAGTAATCCCAGAACTTTGGGAGGCCGAGGTGGGCAGATCACTATGTCAAGAGATTGAGACCATCCTGGTCAACATGGTGAAACCCCGTCTCTACTAAAAATACAGAAATTAGCTGGGCATGGTGGTGCGTGCCTGTAGTCCCAGCTGCTCGGGAGGCTGAGGCAGGAAAATCTCTTGAACCTGGGAGGTGGAGGTTGCAGGGAGCCGAGGTGGTACCATTGCACTCCAGCCTGGGCGACAGAGCAAGGCTCCATCTCAAAAATAAAATAAATACATAAATAAAATAGGCCGGGTGCGGTGGCTCACGCCAGTAATCCCAGAACTTTGGGAGGCCGAGGCGGGTGGATCACAAGGTCAGGAGATCGAGACCATCCTGGCTAACACAGTGAAACCCCGTCTCTACTAAAAATACAAAAAAAATTAGCCAGGTGTGGTGGCGGGAGCCTGTAGTCCCAGCTCCTAGGGAGGCTGAGGCAGGAGAATGGCGGGAACCCGGGAGGCGGAGCTTGCAGTGAGCCGAGATCACACCACTGCACTCCAGCCTGGGCGACAAAGGGAGACTCCGTCTCAAAAAAAATAAATAAATAAAAATAAATAAATAAATAATAATAATAAATCAAAAATTAGCCAGGCATGGTGGTGTGCATCTGTGGTCTTAGCTACTCAGGTAGGCTGAGGCGGGAGCATCACTTCAGCCCGGGAGGTTGAGACCAGCCTGAGCAACACAGTGAGACACCATCACTATTAAAAGGAAAAAATGTAGTAAAATATGAAGCTTCTTTCTTTCTTCTTCCCTCTCTCTCCACTTGTCACCATGTTTTTCGCTTTCTATTTTATGATCGCACTCCTCAGGCACAGGACACAGGTAAGAGAGTGCAGACTCTTGCAGGAGTCCAGAGGCCCTCTGTCCCACAACTTAGGATGGTCCCTGTGACGTCAAAACTCACTAGTCAAGTAGGAGGTCTGAGCTCCCAGTGGGGTAACCAGCCATCCAGTTTGCTAGGGGATTAGGGGTTTCCTGGAATATGGGACTTTGAGAACTAAAACTGGCAAAGTTCCAGGTGATCAGGGAGAGTTGGTTACCCTAGAGCTCTGAGCTGTGCTAGACCTCAGAGTGGGCTCCAAATTTTGGGGGAAATGAAAACAACCATCCTGACATAGTTCACAGGTGGCTTTCCCCAAGGGTGGCACATGCTGAAAGCATGCAGTCAGGAGGATGCAGCTGGTCTTCGGTGGTCTCCAGAGCCCACAGGGAGGCAGAGGAGCCCCCCACCCCAGCAACTATGGGCTTATTGCCTTTCACGCACCAAGTCCCAAGAGCCCATAACACCTCTTTGGACCATCAAGGCCCTCATTCTGCTCCTCAGGAAGTCCTGGCACCCAGGCCATGAAATCTGGCTCTGAGACTGACATTCTTGCTGAGACTGGGGTATTCTCATTTTACCCATATCTAAGAGCCTGTGAGTTTCCTTTTGTGTCCAATAAGGGCTAATCCTGGGTGGTCTATGACTGCCTGTCTGCAAGGTCACAGAAGGATGTGACCCCTATCTGCTGTTGCTTTCCTGATGGCTCCCTTGGTCTCCTGCAAGTTCTCCAATGCCAGCTTAGTCCTTGTTCAACTCTACGTTTTCTGGAGAGAACCCTTCTTGGCACTGTCACCTCTGTTGAGATAACTCTCCTCCAAATCTCCAGCCCCCTTATCTAGCCACCCCTAGACATTCCTCCCCCGGAACCCCCATCCCCAGGCTGTCCAAATTCCCTCTGGCCTCTCAGTCCTTGGATGCTGAGGGCCACTTCCTTTTCCTTCCTCAAGTCCTTACTTTCCTTGGCTTCAGGCACTTGCAGCTTTGTGGCCTTTTAAAGTCCTGTGGTTTTCCTTCTACCTCTCCAGATGCTGCTTCTCCATCTTTCACTTCATTTCCCTGCCTTGAATGTGGAGATGCTCATGACAGTGTTATGGAACCACTTTCCTCCTCTCACCCCATTGCTCTCTGGGGAATTCCACCCATCTCAGGACTCTTTTCTCACTGACAACCCAAGGCCTCCAACTAAGGCCTCCCCTGAGCTCCAGGCTCCTGAGCAAATGGACTCTGGACATTTGTCCCCATTTGGATAGCCTGCAGACATTACACCATGGCTGCAACTGAGCTCTTGAAAACCTTCCCGAGGCCGAGCCTGGTGGCTCTCGCCTGTAATCTCAGCACTTTGAGAGGCCGAGGCAGGTAGATTGCTTGAGCCAAGTTTGAGACCAGCCTGAGCAACGTGTTGAAACCCCGTCTCTACTAAAAATACCAAAATTAGCTGGGCATGGTAGCACACACCTGTAATCCCAGCTACTCGGGAGGCTGAGGCAGGAGAATCGCTTGAACCCAGGATGTGGAGGTTGCAGTGAGGCAAGATCATGCCACTGCACTCCAGCCTGGGTGAAAGAGCAAGACTCCACCTCAAAAAAAAAAAAAAAAAAAAAAAAAAATTAGCTGGGCATGGTGGTGGGAGCCTGTAAGTCCCAGCTACTCAGGAGGCTGAGGTGGGAGGATCACTGAAGCCCAGGATGTGGAGGTTGCAGTGAGCTGAGATCACACCATTGCACTCCAGCCTGGGCCATAGAGTAAGACCCTCTCTAGGAAAAAAAAAAAAAGATCTTCCCCACCCTGAAGCCCTCTCCTGCCTGCCTCAGTGTTCCCTGGACCTATTAGACCCTCTGTAAACACATGGAAAATGTCAACAAAATTAGAGTTTCTGCTCAAATAGTGTTCATTTTAATTTGGTATCACACACACACTAAAAACTTGAAGAGGGTGTATTTTCTACCTCTAACCTGAAACTGTAGGAAAGGCCCTGTCTGAAAGGAGACTTCGGGAGCCGGCAAAGGAACCTGAATAACTTCAACCACTACGACTCCGCTTTTCTTCACCAATCAGGCGGTGACAAATATATCCACGAGGGGGCAGCATCTACTTATTTCTAGCCCCTGGCTCCACCCTAGGACTTCATTTTGAGGTGGTTGCCAGGGAAAGAGTTCCTGATTGGGGAGAAGGGTATCTTTGGGGCCCTTTCACACATTTTTGCCCCACACCCATACTTAGCGATAGGTTGGGTTTTCTCCATTTTGTTCATGAGGAAACAGAACTGGGATTTGAAAAATGGGCCTTCGTGATTCCTGAGCTGATAACTGCTCCGTGGCATCCAGTCCCCCACCCCACCCCCTACTCCTGCAGACTCCTTTCCCTCGTTTGTTCACGAAGACAGGTACTTGGTTAAGATGCCGCAGAGACAAGGATGTTCTCACCCACTTCCTAGACGAGCTCCACCCATCCTCCTACCCTCCCTTACTTCAGAACATGGACTGTTATGGGGAAACGACCTGGAGACATCTAAAGCCCCTCATTACAAGATGAGGAAACCGAGGCTCCCAGGCGGGGAAGTTACTTTTTTCTGAGACAGAGTATCGCTCTGTCGCCCAGGCTGGAGTGCAGTGGCGCAATCTCGGCTCACTGCAACCTCCGCCTTCCCGGTTCCAGCTATTCTCCTTCAGCCTCCAGAGTAGCTGGGACTACAGGCGTGCGCCACCAAGCCCTGCTAATTTTTTTGTATTTTTAGTAGAGACGGGGTTTCCCCATGTTGGCCAGGCTGGTCTTGAACTCCTGACTTCAGGTGATCCATCCGCCTCAGCCACCCAAAGTGTTGGGATTATAGGCGTGAGCCACTGTGCCCGGCCGGAAATGGCTTTTTACTTTTTCAAGCCACTCTACTAGCGAGGGATGGAAGAAGGATGGGACTCACGCACTGAATCTCAGTCCGGTGTTCCAGCATGTCCTAAGGGCAACCTCTCTCTCCAGTGTCATCCCCATTTTTGGTCCCTGTTTTTCTCCTTTAAGTTCCTCCTCTCCAATAAAGGCCTGAGAGTTCTATACTACTCAGACACTGCCTAGAAATGCAGGGTTTGTAGGAATTCCTGGCCAACCCAATATCAACAGAACCCCCAAGGGCCCAAGGACCCCAGGCTGGGAAACTCCCACGCTAAGGGTGGAGGTTTGGTTCTCATACTCGGAGCCCCCTGAGTACATTTATTCCATCATGCATTCATTAATTCATTCAAGATTTTCTGACTGCCTATGTGTGCCAGGCATGGTGCTGGGCATGGTAGAGCTACAGATAAGAACCAGCTGCTGCCCTTGATCACTTAGTCTGGTGGAGGAGACAGCTCTGAGGAAGAATGATGCTTATCTGACTCAGTGTCACTTAAACCTTGGCTCAGCGTCGCCTCTTTGAAAGGTTCTCCTGCACACTCTTCCACCAATCTAAAGTAGTTCTCTAGCCACCTGTGGTGGCACGCGCCTTAATCCCAGCTACTCGGGAGTCTGAGGCGGAGGATTTCTTGAGCCAAAGAGTTCAAGGCTGCAGTAAGCTATGGTCTCGCCACTGCACTCCAGCCTGGGTGACAGAGTGAGACCTTGTCTGTTAAAAAACAAAAAAATGGCCGGGCGCGGTGGCTCATGCCTGTAATACCAGCACTTTGGGAGGCCGAGGCGGGTGGATCACGAGGTCAGGAGATTGAGACCATCTTGGCTAACACAGTGAAACCCCGTCTCTACTAAAAATACAAAAAAATTGGCCGGGCGCGGTGGCGGGCGCCTGTAGTCCCAGCTACTCGGGAGGCTGAGGCAGGAGAATGGCATGAACCCGGGAGGCGAAGCTTGTGTGAGCCGAGATAGCGCCACTGCTGTCCGGCCTGGGCAAAAGAGCGAGACTCCGTCTCAAAAAAAAAAAAAATTATTTTTATTTTAATTTTGAAAAAATATGGAATGCTTCATGAATTTGCATGTCATCCTTGCACAGGGGCCATGCTAATCTCTGTATCGTTCAAAAAAAAATGATTGCTTAATGTACAAATGTTCAGATGTTCTCTGCAGGGATTAGTGTAGGCCCATAGCTTAGTGCTACCTGGACAAGCTGGGCCCCTTTCTTTACCCCTCCCCAGCCCCACCTTTTCCTTCCCATTTGTTCATTAACACCTCCTCTGGCAAACATGAAAGACGGAAGGGTGGGGTAGGATTGTCAGTTTCATTTCCTTTATCAGATAAGTGACAATTTCTATCTTGGATGTAAGTCCCAAGATAGACTACAGGAGCCATGTTAAAGAAGCTTCGAAGATTGTGGAAGAAACAAGACAACTTGTGTGTTTTCAGTTTCTGTGTGTTTTCAGTCTCATAGCCACTGTAACATTTGTTCAAAGCCAGGTTTGGCCTGTTTCTAGCTGGATGACCTTCAACAAATTACCTAACCTTTCTGTGCTTCAGTTTCTTCTTTTTAGACTAACCATAGTTACTTCATGGGCTTGACTTGTGTATTAAAAAAGGAAAAGTAAGCAAAGTTCCTAGACCAGAGCCTGGTATGCAGTGGCCACTCAACAGTGCAGTGGTTCTCAACCGCTGGGCCTGCTCCGTCTTCCCCTCTCCTAACTTCACCATGCTCAGCTCTGTCTCCTGTACATTAGCTGCTGCTGCAACCTGTCACCCTCCAACTTGGGGTGTAACAAACTAATTTCCTAAGGTCTTAATCTTAGAATCTTAGACTAATTTCCTAAGGTCTTTAGGGATTTGGGGAGGCTCCCTGCATTGCTGGGGAAACCAGGTGGCTGGTTTTTTAGTGGGGGGCGGGGAAGGAGGTGGCAAAGCACACTGGTGACAAACAGATGGGAAGCTTATTTATCAGCACTTGATTGAGGCGGGTGGGCAGGAAAAGGCTGGGCCCTGCTGTCTGGCAATGACTTCCCTTCTCCTTTTTCCAATCCCTCTCACACATAGCCTTTAAAAAGATTAATACTGAGTTACACAAAAAATAATCCACGCCTGTAAATCCCAACATTTTGGGAGGCCGAGGCGGGCGGATCACCTGAGATCGGGAGTTCAAGACCAGCCTGACCAACATGGAGAAATCCCGTCTCTACTAAAAGTACAAAATTAGTCAAGCGTGGTGGCACATGCCTATAATCCCAGCTACTCGGTAGGCTGAGGCAGGAGAATTGCTTGAACCTGGGAGGTGGAGGTTGCTGTGAGCCGAGATCGCGCCATTGCACTCCAGCCTGGGTAACGAGCAAAACTCCGTCTCAAAAATAAATAAATAAATAAATAAATAAATAAAGTTACAATTTACAATTTCATTCTTCTTTGATTGGCCCTCTCCCCTCCCCCACCTAATTGCTGTTACCCTTTTGGTCACACTGCCCCTTTGTGGCATCTCCTTCCTTTCAGGGCTGCCCAGACTGTAGCAGGCTGCAGTGGCTGGGGAGACCCTACTCATTCCTGTGCCCTTCCTATCCTAACCAGTCCTAGATAGGGCTAAAGAACATCTATAAACCTTTCCAGAAGCTTCCAGTTGACACATTCTCTCGCTCCTCTGAAATCCTACAAGTGCTATCTCATGATTTACAAAGACCCAATACATGTGCTGTCTCATTCTGTCACTACCAGTCTTAAGTCTTAAGCCCTTTGAGGCCTGGTCCTACAGCTGAGACATCCTCTATTTCTCCACCATCTCTCTGCCTCATTCAGAGCACACAGTATGAATGAGGTCAATAAACACACTGTTTTTTTTTTGTTTTGTTTTGTTTTGTTTTGTTTTTTGAGACGGAGTCTTGCTCTGTTGCCCAGGCCAGAGTGCAATGGCATGATCTCAGCTCACTGCAACCTCCGCCTCCCGGGTTCAAGTGATTCTCCTGCCTCAGCCTCCCGAATAGTTGCAATTACAGGGCCCCGCCACCACGCCCGGCTAATTTTTGTATTTTTAGTAGAGACGGGGTTTCACCATGTTGGCCAGGCTGGTCTCGAACTCCTGACCTCAGGTGATTCACCCACCTCGGCCTCCCAAAGTGCTGGTATTACAGGCGTGAGCTACCGTGTCTGGCCCAATAAACACATTTTTTTTTGTTTGTTGTGTTTTGTTTTGAGACAGAGTCTTGCTCTGTCGCCCAGGCTGGAATGCAGTGGCGCTATCTCAGCTCACTGCAACCTCCACCTCCCGGGTTCAAGCGATTCTCCTGCCTCAGCCTCCCGAGTAGCTGGGATTACAGGCACCCGCCACCACGCCTGGCTAATTTTTGTCTTTTTATTACTGACGGGGTTTCACCCTGTTGTCCAGGCTGGTGGAACTCCTGAGCTCAAGTGATCTGCCTGCCTCAGCCTCCCAAAGTGCTGTTTACAGGTATGATCCACTGCGCCTAAACATACTGTTGAGTGTAACCTCAAATAAGTCATTTAACCCTTCAGGGCTTTATCTGTAAAAGGCGGACAACAGTCCCTAACAGGTTATTGTAGATAATGGGCTTAGCACTATGAAGCAGCTGTTTTATGGGGCTCCAGGTTCACATAGGTTTGACAATTGAATTATGAAAGATAAAGGAGAAAGACTTGTCAGCCTCTCCGAGTAGATCCTTTGGCCGAAGGAGTGTCCATGTGGGGTGGTATCTCTGCCTGGTGGAGGGGGATGCGACGGTAGTGCGAATATTAAGAGTATTCATATCTTTCCTCCCGAGTCAAACGTTGCCAGGCACGTTCCTTTCTCCCCTCCCACCCTCTATTCCGGATTAATTCCAAGTTTAATTCCAAATATTAGAGTGTGGTAGAAAAGGTCAAATAGAGCAGCCACGGATTAAGCAAGCGTCCCTCCGGTGGGGGCTGCAGCGCTTGTAGCCCCACACTCCGCCCCGCCGCCGCTGATTGTCCCGCGCCTTGTGACGTCACACGCGGGTTTTTAAGGCCGAACCCTAGGCAGGCTCTGCAGAGGCAGCGGTTGGAGGCGCGCTAGGTGTCTGCGGGGGTCTCGCGGGGCGGCTGCGGTGTTTCACCGGGAAAGGCTCGAGGAGAGCGTGGCTCACGAGAGGTAAACGGACACTGCAGACCGTGCTGAGGCGGCCCCGGTGCCGGGCCGCTGGAGCTGGGGTCCGCCATCGGAGGAGGGCGGGCGGGCAGGGGAGTATCGCGGGGCAGTGAGGCGGGGGTCGCGGAGTAAGGAAGGGCACCGTGTCAACGGCTTGGGGCTGCGGAGGGCGGGTGGGAGCCGGACTCAATCTCCGGTCTCAGCGTCTGCACCCTAACTCTTAGTTTGGGGACACTGTCGACTTCTCCCGTCCCGCGGGGATCTTGCCTGGGGGATGGCACCATAAGCTCTGAGAAGAGGCTCTAGAAGCCCACTGTCCATGGATCGAGCCCTCACCCCCTACTTGAGTGGCCCAGGACCTGGGAGTCTCTGGGTCCCATCGCCCCCCTCACGACCCCCCAGGGAGTGGGGGAACACCTCTGTTATACCTTAAAAAAAAAAAGGGAAAGGAATTTTAAAAATGAAGGATGGGCGGCTGATTTAGGAAGGGATCAAGAAGTTTCAAATCTTGTGTGTATTATTAAACGTCTCCTTTTTCTCCCATGACCTTTTCTTGGTTCAGATAACCCAGCTGTGCTCCCTGGAACCTTCAATTTCAAGGCCTCCCTGCCTCTACTAGGCGCCTTAGCTCACTATGGGGAACCACTTGACTGAGATGGCGCCCACTGCCTCCTCCTTCTTGCCCCACTTCCAAGCCCTGCATGTCGTGGTCATTGGGCTGGACTCTGCTGGAAAGACCTCCCTCCTTTACCGCCTCAAATTCAAAGAGTTTGTCCAGAGTGTCCCCACCAAAGGCTTCAACACCGAGAAGATCCGGGTGCCCCTCGGGGGATCACGTGGCATCACCTTCCAAGTGTGGGACGTCGGGGGGCAGGAGAAGCTGCGACCACTGTGGCGCTCTTACACCCGCCGGACAGACGGTCTAGTGTTTGTGGTGGACGCTGCGGAGGCTGAGCGGCTGGAGGAGGCCAAGGTGGAGTTGCACCGAATCAGCCGGGCCTCGGACAACCAGGGTGTGCCAGTGCTGGTGCTGGCCAACAAGCAGGACCAGCCTGGGGCACTGAGCGCTGCTGAGGTGGAGAAGAGGCTGGCAGTCCGAGAGCTAGCAGCCGCCACTCTCACTCATGTGCAAGGCTGCAGCGCTGTGGACGGTCTGGGCCTGCAGCAGGGCCTGGAGCGCCTCTATGAGATGATCCTTAAGAGGAAGAAGGCAGCTCGGGGTGGCAAGAAGAGACGGTGACCCGAGCCCCCCCTCCCTTTCCTCCCACCTAGTAGGGGTCTGCACACTTGGACAGCAGGGTGGGGCCAGCCTGTGACCTCTCAGTCAGACTGGGGTGCAGGACCTGTCCACCTCAATGAAGGAGAGAGGAGCTGGGGGGGTCCTGTTTTGGCGCCACACTGGGGTGGGGATGGGAGATGGGATGTCTTTGCCCATCTCTCTCATCCTCTCTGGAGAAGTGGGCGCTGCAGGACTGTGGAGACGTAAATGTAAACTGTGACTCTACCTCGACCCTGTTTCTTGTTTTTCTTCTCTGGCTTTTTAATTGGATGTGTTTGGGGGCGGGGGGGATGGAAGTGACTTGGAGAATGTGTTTGGGATGAAATAACTATCTCCCCTTCCTCTGTCCCCCAACTGGGGAGTCTCCCCAGGCTGCTTTTCTAGGGATACCAGTCACATAGTTTTTATTTTTGTGTCTGTGAAAGTGCCAAGAACCCCTCCCCACATTTGTAGATCCATGACCCTTTTTATAAGCCGTGTGTGTCCTCTGTATTATTATTAACTATTTTTTAGCATTTGCCTGTAAGTTATTAAAGACTGATAACTGTAGCTCTTACCTTGGTCTGGGGCATTTTCCTCTCCTTATCTTGCCCCAGAGACAATTCAAGATTTCTATATGGGGTTGTGGCGCTGGGGGAGGGAGATTTATCTTGAAGCTGAATTTGCAAAGCAAGCACTTATAAAAATTAGATTGTGTGTTATGGGATGGCTTGTGAAAATTATAGGGGGGAGTGGAAAACCCCTCAAGCTATTGCCTGATTTCTGTAGTTTTTTGGGTGGGGTCACTTCCTTTTTCTCCGATTTAACATCCCTCCCCTCATCCTCTGGGTCTTGTCCCTTATATCAACTGCTCCTTGCAGATTTAACTTCAAATTTTGCTAGTCTGAGCTGCTCCTAGGTTCTTGACCTTGGTGACACCTAAGTCTATATAGTAAGTCCTCGAAGAGCCATTCTGTTCCTATCCTCCCCACTTCCCCAGTCTCAGGTTGGTTTGATTTTTTTCTTCCTTGTAAGATGTGGTGAGAATGGAAAGTAATTCCTCCCTGGCCTTAAGTCACCTCTGTGTACTCAATCCTGCTGACTGGCTCACTGGCATGATGGCAGCGGCTGGTGCTAGGGAGGTCTGGGCTGGATTGAGCCAGCCTGGCCCTGGTGACTAAGCCATGAGTTTTCCAGTTCTGGGAACGGTAGCTCTTCTCACGAGAGGGGCAGAAGTAGTAGCTGTTTGTGCCTGGTGGCGGAGAGGACTGCTGGACATACACCCTCCAGACTCCAAGATAGAAGGGGGAAGACATAAGCCCCCAATATTTGTGGTGATTGTAAGAATAAAATGCTAACATTACAAGAGCTTGAGTGCCCCTACTCACCAGCACCAGGGCCAGCTATGTCTGATAACGCAGAACACTTAGATCCTCTTAATCTTCTGGGTGGGAGCAGTGAGTAAGAACTAAGCACAAGGCTGGGCACAGTGGCTCACGCCTGTAATCCCAGCACTTTGGGAGGCTGAGGCAGGAGGATGGCTTGGGCCCAGGAGTTCAAGACCAGCCTGGGCAACATAGGCAGAACATGTCTCTAAAAAAGAAAAAATCAAGCACAATTCTTTCCAGTTGTCCAGCCCTCCAGCCACCCCCTGCCACCCTTTGTGCAAACACAGAATCCCCAGAGCAGATTCAGCGTTCACACCCCGCTTCTCCCCAACTCTGTCTCCTCTTCTCCGGAATCAGGTGAAAGGACCTGGGGAGAAAGAGAAGGTGCCGGCAACCCCCACTTCTGGGGAAGGTTTCCTAAAGAGCTTACTTCTTCCTACCCAGCGCTGCCAGAAGCTCAGATTTGGTCCCCTCCCCATCCCTGTAGCTGGTAGGATGGGGGTGGATGTGCATTGATCCGGAAGGGTGCCCAAGTGTGCGTCAGTGCTGGGGCCTGCTTGACAGAACTGCTGAGCTGGTTCTGCTGGGAACATGTGCTACCTGCCCCTCCCCCAGACACACCTGTGACTCCTCTCCCAGTCTTTTTGGGGCACAGTCCTATAGCCCAAGGACAGGTTGAGGCCCCAGTCCAGGCTGGAAAGGAACTGGCCAGAACTGACCCTCTGTCCTGCCAGGAGATCTTTCCTCCCCACCCCACCCCACCCAAATTCTGCTCTTTTGTCTTAAAATCTTCAGTTATATCTTTTCATTTCTTGTCACTTGGTGTACTTAGGTCTCCAGATTTGGGGGAAGAGGTGCAGAGGTGTTTCCCCATCCCTAGCAGAGGGGCCTCCAAGATGTCAGCTCCTGATTCTGGCTCTTCCAACCACACTCCTTCCCTACCTGCTTAAAACAGGTATCTTCTGCTTCCCCATGCCCAGCCCTGGGGGCGGTCACGGATCGTGGTCCACAGGAGGCCTTTGAATGTCCCAGGCTCTTCCCCAATCCCTCTGGCCTGACTGTCCAGCTGGTGGCACTAAAGGAAGATGGGGGCTGGCGTCAGAGAGAGATGGAGAAGCCAACTGCTCTGCCAGGGTAGTGGGGAGAGGGGAACACTGGGGAATTCTGAGTAGAAAGCCACAAATTGTGGCCGGGTCAGAGTCAGGAGCTTTGGAATAATTCTCCTGCCTTGGCTCATCAAAGGGACTGGAGAGCTGGAAGGGAGGGGATCACTTCCTGTCTGCAGGATAAGAGAGGGAGAGAGAACCTCTCACTCTCCAGTCCTGCCCGGAGATTCTGCATTTTGAACTCAGGGCAAGGGCAAGGAATGAGGGTGTGAGCAGGATGGAGAGTGAGGTTATACTTGCCCTGTACTGTGAGACGGAGTCTCGCTCTGTCGCCCAGGCTGGAGTGCAGTGGCGCGATCTCGGCTCACTGCAAGCTCCGCCTCCCGGGTTCACGCCATTCTCCTGCCTCAGCCTCTCTGAGTAGCTGGGACTACAGGCGCCCGCCACCACACCCGGCTAATTTTTTGTATTTTTAGTAGAGACGGGGTTTCACCATGGTCTCGATCTCCTGACCTCGTGATCCGCCTGCCTCGGCCTCCCAAAGTGCTGGGATTACAAGCGTGAGCCACCGCGCCCGGCCTGGCTTCTCTATTAAGTAGGATTTCTTCAAGACCCTGGCATGGGTGCTGAGGTGATCTTCCCTGGGGGCCAGGAGTGGTGTGGCTGAGGCTAGGTGCCTGTGAAGTTGAAGGAAACCTGCTGTAGACCCAGAGTTCCAGAGTAGAGGCTTTTTTTCTTTTTACTTTGCTCTGTTACCCAGGCTGGAGTACAGTGGTGTGATCTTGGCTCGCTGCAACCTCCACCTCCCCGGTTCAAGTAATTCTCATGTCTCAGCCTCCCAAGTAGCTGGGATTACAGGCATGCACCACCATGCCTGGGTAATTTCTGTATTTTTAGTAGAGATGGGGTTTCACCACGTTGGTCAGCCTGGTCCTGAACTCCTGACTTCAAGCGATTTGCCTGCCTCGGCCTCCCAAAGTGCTGGGATTACAGGCATGAGCCACCATGCCCAACCCCAGAGTTGAGGCTTTCTTCTGAGCTGCCCTTCCCCATCCAGCCACCCCTTCTTGCACAGGTTGGAATGCATGGGAAAGGAGCTTCCTTTCCTGGAGCTCCTCATCATGAGGGCAAAGATGGCAGTGGTCCCCCGCTTTCCCATACCCTTTCCAGTCCTCTCCATGCTGCAAGGGCTCAAGGAAGACAGAGGAAGGAAAGAAGTCCCTAAGGCCCAGAGTGGGCAGTGACTTGCCCGAGGACACACAGCCACTTAGCAGTGCACCCAGCTCCTTCCTCCCAGGCCAGATCTTTGTACTCCCAGGGCAGAGGATAGGAGGTAGGAGACAGGGAGCGAGCACAGTTATCTCAGAGCTCGGATTCCCCCCTCCCTCCCTCTTCCCTCTCCTTGATTAGATTAAGGACCAGCTTTCCACTCTCTCACTCCCCTTCCTGGGGAGTGAGAGCTTTATCTCCTAAGCCCAGAAGAGGTCTGGCCTCAAATCTGGCCAGAAGTTCCCATCCTCCCTTTATCCTGACCACGTGTCATTGCAAGTCTTTCTTGAGATGGACACCTCCACCAGGGCCTGGGAAGTGCTGAGTTCTGCCCAAGTGCTAGGAGCACACAGGACAGCATGTTCTCTAACACAAGCCTTTTTGAATGGGGCCAGTGGGTAGAGGAAAGGGAGGGAGTGAGGGTGGCAAGAGAGACCCAGGCCAGCATTCGGCTGGAAAGGGTGGGCAGTGTGGCTGCACTTCATTTCCAAGGCCATCTGTTGGGGAGTTTGTGGGTGGATGCATGGGACCTCCTCCTCTGGATGAGCCAGAAGAGGGTATTCACTGTTCCCTTAAAAATTTTTTTTGAACATGTTAGATATTCCTATTTTTTTTATTTTTTATTTTTGTAGAGATGGGGTCTTGCCCTCTTGCCCAGGGTGGTCTGGAACCCCTGACCTCAAACGATCCTCCTGCCTTGGCCTTCCAAAAGCACTGGGATTAACAATACAAGCCACACCCAGCCATGTTCCTTTTTTTTTTTTTTTTTTTTTTGAGATGGAGTCTGGCTCTGTCACCCAGGCTAGAGTGCAGTGGCGTGATCTCGGCTCACTGCAAGCTCCGCCTCCCGGATTCATGCCATTCTCCTGCCTCAGCCTCCTGAGTAGCTGGGACTACAGGTGCCCGCCACCATGCCCCGCTAATTTTTTTTTGTATTTTTAGTAGAAACGGGGTTTCACCATGTTAGCCAGGATGGTCTCAATCTCCTGACCTCGTGATCCACCCGCCTCGGCCTCCCAAAGTGCTGGGATTACAGGCATGAGCCACCGCTACTGGCCTTTTTTTTTTTTTTTTTTTTGAGACGGAGTCTCGCTCTGTCGCCCAGGCAGGAGTGCAGTGGCACAATCTCGGCTCACTGCAAGCTCCACCTCCCGGGTTCATGCCATTCTCCTGCCTCAGCCTCTCCGAGTAGCTGGGACTACAGGCGCCCGCCACCACGCCCGGCTAATTTTTTGTATTTTTTTTTTTTTAGTAGAGAAGGGGTTTCACCGTGGTCTCGATCTCCTGACCTCGTGATCCGCCCACCTCGGCCTCCCAAAGTGCTGGGATTACAAGCGTGAGCCACCGCGCCCGGCCTCCGGCCTTTTTTTTTTTTTTAATTTTTACTTTACCCTGAGAGTTTTTGTTTGTTTTTGTTTTTGTTTTGAGACGGAGTCTCACTCTGTCACCCAGGCTGGAGTGCAGTGGTGTGATCTCGGCTCACTGCAACCTCCATCTCCCAGGTTCAAGTGATTCTCCTGCCTCAGCCTCTGGAGTAGCTGGGATTACAGGCACATGCCACCATGTCTGGCTAATTTTTTGTACTTTTAGTAGAGATGGGGTTTCGCCATTTGACCAGGCTGGTCTCAAACTCCTGACCTCAGGTGATCCACCCACCTTGGCCTCCCAAAATGCTGGGATTACAGGCGTGAGCCACTGCACCCAGCCAGCTCCTTCTTTTTAAAAAGAAAAATTTTCTCTCCCTCATTGGAAAAGTAATAGATCTTATAGATCTCTATGTGGAAGAAATCTAAATTTAGAAAATGAAGAAACCTAATCTCACAACTTGTTTAATGAAACATTAAAAAAAAAAAGAAAAAGAAAATGAAGAAAGCGGCTGGGCACGGTGGCTCATGCCTGTAATCCTAGCACTTTGGGAGGCTGAGGCGGGTAGATCCCTTGAGCTTAGGAGTTCAAGACCGGCCTGGGCAACATAGTGAAACCCCATCTCTACAAAAAATACAAAAATTAGCCAGACATGGTGCCACATGCTTGTAGTTTCAGCTACTTGGGAGGCTGAGGCAGGAGGATATCTTGAACCTGGGAGGTCGAGGCTGCAGTGAGCTGAGATTGCATCACTGCACACTAGCCTGGGGGACAAAGTAAGATCCTGTCTAAAAAAAAAGAAAAAGAAGAAACTTTATAATCTCAACTTTAGAGCTAACCATTGTGAACAGGTTTTTATATATTCTTCTGGGAATTTTTTTCTCTGCATGTACAAAAGAGGTAGGTCTATAGAACATATATGGAATTATATAAAGCAAACAGTTTTTCTTTTCTCATTTATATCTTGGACATTATTCCATGCATGCCATTATTCCATTATACCACTGCCATCTTTGCCCTCACGAGGAGGGGCTTCGGAAGGGAAGGCTTCCATCTGGATTTTTCTCATTCTTTTTGATGACCACATGAGATTCCATTGTATGAATGTACCATCATTCATTAATTAAATCACTTGTTGAAGACACAGTCTGCCCACAGCCATGATCCTCCTTGCATATATATTTTTTGGTACACTTGGGGAAGCTTTCCCATAAGATATACTCCTAGAGTTGCAATTGTTGTTTCAAAGGGTATATATATTTAAAGTAGTCATAGATACTGCCAAAGTTTATGTGTTTGTGTAGAGGTTTGGGTGGGAGGGAAATTTAATCCAGCTTCCTCATCCTCTATCCCCAGATCTCAAGGCTTTTTCAAGCTGAGATGTGTGTATATGGTAGGGGAGACATTACAGTGCTCTTGCTTTTTTTTTTTTTCTTTTTTGAGACGGAGTTTCACTCTTGTTACCCAGGCTGGAGTGCAATGGCATGATCTCGGCTCACTACAACCTCCACCTCTCGGGTTCAAGTGATTCTCCTGCCTCAGCCTCCTGAGTAGCTGGGATTACAGGCATGCACCACCATGCCTGGCTAATTTTGTATTTTTAGTAGAGGCAGGGTTTCTCCATTTTGGTCAGGCTGGTCTCAAACTCCCGACCTCAGGTGATCTGCCCGGCTCAGCCTTCCAAAGTGCTGGGATTACAGGCATGAGCCACCACACCTGGCCTCCTTATTTTTTTAATTTTTATTTTTTCACCAGAGCTGCCAGTAAAGGTGCCCTTGCTTTTTGGGAGGCAAGGAATAAAATCACCAGCAACTCAGCAGAGGATTTGCTGGGGTAGCGAGTAAGCTTGGGCTCACTTTCTGGGGCTAAGGATTGAGCTGCCACCTGGGACTGCTTGGCTGGTGGCGGAGGTGGGCAGATGGTGAGGACTCCCTAGCACCCAGCTTGTCACAGACGTCAGGCAGAGTGGGCGAAACAAGTCCTGAAATAGATTCCCGGGATTTGGCTTAGGGAGGAAGTGAGGCTGAGACCAAGATGGTATGCTCTGAAGGGAACACAGAGAAGGAAACTTCAGCCCGAATGAATTGGGCAGCAGTGGAGCCCTGGACCTCCCCCATACAGACACCCCACCCCCATGTAGGGACTCCCACCAACTGCTATAGCTCAAGGACTCTTGTAAAAGGAAGCAGAAGCCTGAAGTAGCAGATATCTTGGTCACTCTGGAGTGTTTGGGGCTTGACTTAAGGCTCCTGGGAAAATCCTGGGTCTATGCCCCTCCTCAGTGGAGTGGGGAGGTGGGGAGGTGGGGAGGTGGGGAGGTGGGGAAGCGGGAGAGCTTATCTCTTTAGCAGTCCCCACCTCCTCCTATTAAATTTGTTAAATCTCATGAGAAATCCCTTGGAGGAGGGTGGGGGGACAGCTGGGTTTCAAAAGCTTGTTGAAAGTGAAGTTCTGTGCTTTTGATTGTATTTGTTTTTATAAGATTACCATTGCTTTGCATTCCAGATGCCTCTCTTATCCTTAAGGAGAGAGAAGACAGAACTGCTTACTCACTCTCTGGAACTCTCCCATCCTGATGGGGGAGGAACAGAGCCACCAGTCTGACTATGCAGTGCCCCAAACAGTAGCCCACAAGGCAACATACAGGTTAAGACTTGGCTCTGCCACCAACTTCTGTGACTTTGACCAAGCCATTTCTAGTCTCCTGGCCTCAGTTTACTCATCTGTAAAGTGAGAGGATTGAGTAGGCAATAGCAGATCTTTTCTAGTTCACTTTCTATAGTTCTCAGTACAAGGTGGGCATGGGAAGCTCTTTAATAGTCTTTCTCTCTTCATCTCTGTTTTTTGTTTTTGTTTTTGTTTTTGATTTGTTTGCTTGTTTTTGAGACAGAGTTTTGCTGTCACCCAGGCTGGAGCGCAGAGATACCATCCTGGCTCACCGCAGCCTTGACCTCCCAGTTTCAAGCGATTCTCCCATCTCAGCCTCCCAAGTAGCTGGAACTACTGGCATGTGCCACCACGCCCAGCTAATTCTTTCATTTTTAAGGTTGGAGAATTTATCTGGGAAGGCTTCCTGGAGGAGGTAAGGAAAAGAAGTCAACTTGGAGCCAGAATTAAGTATTCTGATTAACGAGGGACCTGGAGAATGGTAGGCTTCGGAGCACTTTTCTTGGCTCCACCTACTGCTCGGGAGGAAAGGCCTGAGTCTGAGGTTTAATAGACACAGTTTTGTTCCTCCTTTCCCTGTAATTACCTGGACTGAGACACTCCCAGACTCTGTCCACCACCCCTGTCCACCACCCCTGTCCTTCAACTCCTGCCACTGTCAGCTGAGGATAGGCTGTATCTAGATTCGCATTCTCTACCTCCTACTCCAGAAGAGTAGGTTGTAGGGCAGGTGTCAAGGAAGGAACTCCCAAGCTCTAGACCTGTGGTGTCCAATATGGCAGCCATGAGCCACACATGGTGATTGAACATGGGGAGTGTGGCTGGTCTGAGCTGAGATATGCTGTACGTGTAAAATACACAACAGATTCAGAGCCTTCACATGAAAAAAGAATGTAAAATTTCTTATTAATACTTTTTATATTGATTATACATATGTTGAAGTGATACTTTTTATATAGAGTTAAATAAAATGATTAAAATTAGATTCAGTTGTTTCTTTTTAACATTAAAAATGTGGCTATCAGAAACATTAAAATTACATATGTGGCTCACATTCTTCACATTCTGTTTCTTTTCTTTTTTTTTTTTTTTTGAGATGGAGTCTTGCTCTGTCGCCCAGGCTGGAGTGCAGTGGCGTGATCTTGGCTCACAGCAACCTCTGCCTCCCAGGCTCAAGCGATTCTCCTGCCTCAGCCTCCCAAGCAACTGGGATCACAGGCGCCTGCCACCATGCCCAGCTAATTTTTGTATTTTTAGTAGAGATGGAGTTTCACTATGTTGGCCAGGCTGGTCTTGAACTCCTGACCTCGGAATCCACCCACCTTGGCCTCCCAAAGTGCTGGGACTACAGGCGTGAGCCACTGCGCCTGGCTTCACATTCTGTTTCTATGGATAGTGCATTCACATATTTGGAAGGAGCATTATGGGTAAAAGAATGAAACACTTGTTCTTCTTTTTGTCTGAAATCAGAAGAGAAACAGGGCCAGGCACAGGGGTTCATGTCTGTAATACCAGCACTTTGGGAGGCTGAGACGGGAGGATTGCTTGAACTCAGAGTTCAAGACCAGCCTGGGCAACTAAAGAAGATCCTGTCTTTACAAAAAGAAAAATTAGTCGTGCATGGTGGCTCCTGTGGTCCCAGCTACTCAGGAGGCTAAGGAGGGAGGAGAGCTTGAGCCCAGGAGGTAGAGGCTGCAGTCGTTGTGTTCAAATAACTGCAACTGCACTCCAGCTTCAGTGACAGAGTGAGACCCTGTCTCAGAAAAAAAAAAAAAAAAAAGAGAAACAGACCAGAACTGCAACAGTATGGAAGGAAGGTAAATTATAGGAAGGCCTTCTTGATAGGAAGGACTGAAAAGCCTGAAAGATCCACATACTTCTTTTCCTGGAAAGCTTTCAGAATAGGAGAGGACTTTGCATATCTTAAATCGTTTTAAGACGGTATCTTATCATACTATGATTCCTAGTGATCCAAACTTGGTTACTTAGCAGGTTATTTTCCTGGCCTTGTTCAAGGTGTTGTCACCACACAAACAACTCTTAATTGTCTACTTGGTGATGAGGACAGATACCTGGAATCCACAGAAAATTCCTAACATGATTTTACCCAATAGTTTCTAATCTTTCATCAGACTGCTGAGGCAGCAGCAACAGTGTTGACAGACTGAGATTTCACCATCCTGCCCTCCCCTGCTGCCTGTCTCTGCCCACCCTCTACCCTCCGGAAAGTGCTGGAGCAGAGGGAGGGCTCAGGGAGGCAATATTGAGGAGGAACATGCCAGCTGGGGGTCTGGATAATCCACAAACTGGATTATCTGTCCCTGACTTTGCATAGGTATAAGCAGGTGGCCTATATGTAGACAGGATGTACTCGGATGAGCCATGGGCATCTGGTTAACGTGTGTGTGTATACGGGGGGGTGGTCCTACAATAAATTCCCCCACCTACTTATCTCCCATCCAGAGCATTAATTCAACCAATCATTCCTTCTTTCAATTAACCACATATAATACGAATAGTATTTAGCATTATTTACTGTAGTTTCATAATGAGAGACTAGAATTTTTTTTTTTTCCAAGACGGAGTCTTGCTCTGTTGCCCAGGCTGGAGTGTAGTGGCGTGATCCGGGCTCACTACAACCTCTGCCTCCTGAGTTCAAGTGATTCTCCTGCCTCAGCCTCCTGAGCAGCTGGGATTACAGGCTCACGGCACCAGGCCCGGCTAATTTTTGTATTTTTAGTAGAGACGGGGTTTCACCATGTTGGCCAGGCTGGTCTTGAGCTACTGACCTCATATCATCCACCCACCTCGGCCTCCCAAAGTGCTGGGATTACAAGTGTGAGCCACCACGCCCGGCCGAAAAATTTTTTAAAATCTTTATTGTGCACTGAAGGCTGACTAGGGGCTGACACAGCATCCTAGGCACTGGAGCTAAGGTGCAATTTGTACCCAAAGAAGTGTCTTAGATCTGGTTCCCTTGATGTGCAGACTGAGATAGGGATTTGGGCGGCACATGGTTTATTGTGGGGCAAACTCTCAGGAGAAGGGAGGAAGGGAAGCAGGGTGGGGCAGAAAGTGGGGAAGCAAGGATGTGCTTCACAGATGAGTCTGGTTTTGGCTTGATCCTGTGGGAAGCTCTGGGTGGACAATTGCATGACAGAAAGGATCCCACCTGAGTCAGGGAGGCTGGTTTTTTATGCCCCTATCAGCTAATTGGCTGCCCTCTAGGCCAAGGGCAAGTCCAGAGATGGAGAGCCATTGGCAGCCAAAACTCACAGTCAGCACCGGGAATCTGGGTGGAGCACCAAGGCATCCACTCAGGGAGTAGCCTGAGAAGAGAAGAGTGAGCTGACCCGGGCAAGCGCAGCCCTGATTGTTATCCACACTTGGCAACCCAGTCCTTTTTCTACTCTCACTCCCGGCCTGGCCTCAACCCTTATCTGCCCTTGTCCCACCTTGTTTCTCTTTGTTTCTTTTTCTTCCTCTTTCTTTCTTTCCTTCTTTCTTTCTTTCTCTTTCTTTCTTTTTCTTTCTTTCTTTCTTTTTTCTTTATTTCCTTCCTTCCCTCTTTCTTTCTCTTTCTTTCTTTCTTTTCTTTTCTTTTTCTTTCTTTCTTTCTCTTTCTTTCTTTGACAGCGTCTCACTCTGTTGCCCAGGCTGGAGTGCAGTGGCATGGTCGTGGCTCACTGCAGCCTGGAACTCTTGGGCTCAAGCAATCCTCCCACCTCAGACTCTCTAGCAGCTGGGACCACAGGTGTACACCACCATGCCCAACTAATTATTTTTTGTAGAGACAGGGTCTCACTATGTTCCCCAGGATTCCTACCTCTGATCCTGCCTTGTCTGTCTTGAGAAGGTTTATCAGGTTGAAACCTTGAGTTTCTTCAAGAGCCTCCAGGAGGCTTCGGCTACTGAGTCATTCCTTGACCTCTTTCCTTGCCTATGGGTCATCCGAGCCCCACTGTTCCCCTAGGCAGAAAGCTTTGATATCTTTGGGGACATCTGACCCTAACCCCTTCTCTTGCTCTTTCTCCTTTATTGGGTGTACCCATCCCACCTCCTGTGGTGGAGAAAGGACAGTTCAAGAGAAATTCATTCTCAAGGCTTGACTCCTACTTAAACATCACAGGATACATTCCCTGGAAGGGGAAGGGTGCGTCTGTACTGGCTTCCTTAGAAACTTCAGAACAGAAAAGACGCCTCCTTTCCCTACCCCCTCCCCAATTCAAACAGGGGCTGGGAGAGAGGAAGAGATTATTGTTTCAGGGGATGGGGGGTGTGGATGGACTGACTGCTGAAACTTCCTTTTCTTCTGGCACAGCCCTATTTGTAGAAGTGCCAGAGTCCTGGGGAGAAAAGCAAGAAAGGGAGAAAAAGAACATTCTTTGAGGGCATTTGGCTGCTCTTTTACACTTGAGATCAAGCAGAGAAAATCCAGCGTCATGCCCGCCCCATCTTTCTGTCCCTAGCATGTAGATGTCCTGTGGTGTGTCTCATAAACGCACATGCGCATGCATGCGAACACACACACAAACACACACACACACTCTCACACTGTTGAAACCAGAGCTGCTGGCTCCAGGGAGGGGACTGAAGAAGCAGCTGTGGACAGGTATGGGTGGCCACATACCTGCCCTTCTGGGAGGTGACACTTCCATTACACCTCCACAGGTTTCATGTTGACCTCACCCTAGCTTTGGCCCAATGTTGTCAGGATGGGCAGAAGGATGGCAGAGTTAAGCTGGCCCAAAGCCAGCAAGCAAAGAGTTCTCAGCAGGCCCTTGAAGTGCCAGCAAATCAGTTCCCCCAAGGACCAAATCTGAAGAAAACTCAGCTTAAAGCACAGCAGTAGCACATACTGGCTTCAGCAACACATATACTAAAATTGGAACGATACAGAGAGGATTAGCATGGCCCCTGCATAAGAATGATACGCAAATTGATGAAGCATTCCATATTTTTCAGTTTGTCAAGCATTTTATTCTTTTGAATAAAACCAACATGACTATAACTTAACAAAAAAGCAGCATAGCAGCAGAGATTGGGCCTAGATCACTAGGCGAACTTCAGTGATGGCTGAGAGAAGCACCCTGGAGACTTCTTGAGGGTTGGGGGAAGCCCCCATCTTCCCTGAGGGATTGTCGGAAAGCAGGGTGCAGGCCCAGGATAAAGTTCAGGGTCTGGATTGCAGAAAGTGACGCTGGCAGCCCAAAACCTTTGGCATTGCTGAATCAGAAGGGATTCTGACTGGCCTCATGTCACCCCCAGTAGGCTGGGACTGGGGCTCTAATTGGCTGTAATTTGTTGATGAATGCAATTTGCAGCTGCCTTCTCTCCCTGTGACAGGCCTCAATTAGAGCCGCCAAAGGGATCTAGGGTGGGAGGGGGAGCTGGGATGTTGCTTCCAACTCCTTCCCCTGGTCCGCTCTCAGCACTCTGCCCCATCCCGAAACAAAAGGAGGTTCTTGAGGCTAGTTAATTGTCCCCCAGCTTGGCCGGGCATGGTGGCTCATGCCTGTAATCCCAGCACTTTGGGAGGCCGAGGTGGGTGGATCACGAGGTTAGGAGATTGAGACCATCCTGGCTAACATGGTGAAACCCCGTCTCTACTAAAAATACAAAAAATTAGCCAGGCATGGTGGTGGGCGCCTGTAGTCCCAGCTACTCGGGAGTCTGCGGCAGGAGAATGGTGTGAACCTGGGAGGCGGAGCTTGCAGTGAGCCGAGATCACACCGCTGCACTCCAGCCCAGGCGACAGAGCGAGACTCTGTCTAAAAAAAAAAAATTGTCCCCCCACTTACAGTCAGTGATATGATTTTAGAACAAGTGGAGAGTGAGAAAGGTATAAAATGAAGGCTGCCTTCCTGCAGGTTGGTCTGGATGCTATGGATTTTAAAACTTGACCACGTTTCATGTTTAGTACCTTCTTATTTATTTTAGAGCTGCTGAAAATTCTATAGAAAGGAAGACTTTTGAGCTAAAATGTTTATTTCTATCTTATAGTCCTTTCTCCCTCTTACCAGATAAAGGAAAAAAATAGAAATCAGAATGATGGAAAAGACAGAGAGAAATAAGGCAATCAGCTCTCCACTGACATATGATTTTTTTTTTTTTTAGAGACAGGGTCTTGGTCTGTCACCCAGGCTGGTGAGCTGGGGTGTGGTCATAGCTCACTGCAGCCTCAACCTCTTGGCCTCAAGCTATCCTCCCACCTCAGCCTCCTGAGTAGCTAGGACTACAAGCATGTACCACCATGCCTGGCTAATTTTTATATTTTTTGTAGAGATGGGATCTTGCTATATCACCCAGGCTGGTCTTGAACTTCTGGCCTCAAGTGATCCTCCTGTCTTGGCCTCCCAAAACCCTGGGATTAAAGGCATGAGCCATCATGCCCAGCCCCTGACATACTTTTTTTTTCTTTTGAGATGGAGTCTCGCTCTGTCACCCAGGCTGGAGTGCGGTGGCACCATCTCAGTTCACTGCAACCTCTGCCTCCTGGGTTCAAGCAATTCGTCTGCCTCAGCCTCCCGAGTAGCTGGGAGTACAGGTGTGCATCTCCACTTCCAGCTACTTTTTGTATTTTTAGGAGAGACAGGGTTCTGCCATGTTGGCCAAGCTGGTCTCGAACTCTTGACAGGGGATCTACCCACCTTGGCCTCCCAAAATGCTGGGATTATAGGCGTGAGCCACTGCGCCTGGCCTGACATACTATTTTAATCAGAAGAATCACTTGAACCCGGGAGATGGAGGTTGCAGTGAGCCAAGATCGCCCCACTGCACTCCAGCCTGGGCGACAGAGCGAGACTCTGTCTCAAACAAACAAAACCACTAGGGAGCATTTAGTCCAATGGCTTTCAAATTCTTTAAAAAAGTAACAGGACCAGGAGCTGTGGCTCATGCCTGTAATCCCAGCACTTTGGGAGGCCAAGACGGGTGGATCACCTGAGGTTAAGAGTTTGAGACCAGCATGACCAACATGGAGAAATCCCATCTCTACTAAAAATACAAAATTAGCTGGGCGTGGTGGTGCATGCTTGTAATCCCAGCTACTCGGGAGGCTGAGGCAGGAGAATCACTCGAGCCTGGGAGGCGGAGTTTACAGTGAGCCAAGATCATGTCACTGCACTCCAGCCTGGGCAACAAGAGCGAAATCCCATCTCAAAAAAAAAAAAAAAAAAGTAACAGGGGCCAGGTGCAATGGCTCACGCCTATAATGCCAGCACTTTGGGAGGCCAAGGTAGGTGGATCACTTGAGGCCAGGAGTGGGAGACCAGCGTGGCCAACATGGTGAAACCCCGTCTCTACTAAAAGTACAAAAAAGTTAGCCGGGTGTGATCTCAGCTACTTAGGAGGCTGAGGCAGGAGTATCACTTGAACCTGGGAGGAGGAGGTTGCAGTGAGCTGAGATTGCGCCACTGCACTCCAGCTAGGCAACAGAGTGAGATTCCATCTCAAAACAAACAAATAAATAAACAAACAAACATCTAACCTAGAAGCTCAATGTGTAAAACAAGACAAAACTGATCCAGTTAAAGTGGGACTGGGGGGCTCTGAGCCCCATTGGACTGGCCTCCTCTGTAAGTCTTGCCTCTCCTATCCCTTGCCTTGGTGGCCTCCCTATGATAGCTGTAAGGTTCAGTTAGATTGACCAACTCACCCCAGTTTGTCTGGCTTTATTTATTTATGTTTCTTCTGAGTGGCCAATGCAGCATACCAGTCCCAGCTGGCTCAATTTGTCTAGTTTTAGCACTGAAAGTCCTGCATCCTGAGAAATATCTGGAACCTGGGCAAATCAGGACAGTTGGTTGCCCTAGGTTCAACAGAGCATGGTTTGAAAACTACTGACACAATCCTTTTGATCTATTGATAAAGATACTGAGCCCATAAGAGATGTGGTAGTTTGAAGTCCCATAGACAGATTATCATGCCCAGGAGTGACCTGCATTGGGGTGGTGAATATCTCTCCTCTGCCCCGTATCTCTGTGAGAAGTAAAACTGTCCATTGCCAAATCTCTCTTCTCCTTCAAGAGCCCCCCGCCCTTTTTTTTTTTTTTTTTTTTTGAGACAGAGTCTCCCTCTGTCGCCCAGGCTGGAGTGCAGTGGCGCAATCTCGGCTCACTGCAAGCTCCGCCTCCCGGGTTCACGCCATTCTCCTGCCTCAGCCTCCCGAGTAGCTGCGACTACAGGCGCCCGCCATTGCGCCCGGCCAATTTTTTTGTATTTTTAGTAGAGACGGGGTTTCACCGTGTTAGCCAAGATGGTCTCAATCTCCTGACCTCGTGATCCGCCCGCCTCGGCCTCCCAAAGTGCTGGGATTACAAGCGTGAGCCACCGCGCCCAGCCAAGACCCCCTTTTATGAAGCCTTCCTTGGTTCTTCTTTTTTTTTTTTTTTTTTTTGAGACGGAGTCTCGCTCTGTCACCCAGGCACCCAGGCTGGAGTGCAGTGGCGCGATCTCGGCTCACTGCAAGCTCCGCCTCCCAGGTTCACGCCATTCTCCTGCCTCAGCCTCTCCGAGTAGCTGGGACTACAGGCGCCCGCCACCACGCCCGGCTAATTTTTTGTATTTTTAGTAGAGACGGGGTTTCACCGTGGTCTCGATCTCCTGACCTCGTGATCCGCCCGCCTCGGCCTCCCAAAGTGCTGGGATTACAAGCATGAGCCACCACGCCCGGCCCCCTTGGTTCTTCTAGAAAGAGTTTTGTTCTCTCCTCTAATTCTTCTTTTAGACTACTTATCAGGTAGAGTTATTTTTAATCTTGGGTCTTTCCATTCAGACTGGAAGTTTCTTTGTTCCAAGTCCCATTTGTTTTCGTATCCCTCAGCACCTAGTGCAGTGTCTGGCATAGAGTAGGCACTCAGAGATATTTTTAGATAGATGGATAGATGGATAGGTGGACAGTTGGATGGATTTGGAGGATGGGTGGATGAAGAGATGGATGGATAGATGAATGGATGGGCTGGAGAATGGATAGATGGAATGGATGGGTAGAGAAAATGATGGATGCATGGAAGGCTTGGTGCCTTGCTGAAGAGAGTGGCATGAAACAATTAGGAAGTTTCTAGGCAAGTTCTTCTTGCATCATTTCCCCGCTACTATGGCCATTTTCCCTGAATTAGATTTTTGGAATATCTAATGCACGTACATTCAGATGCAAGGACCAAAACAACTTCCCAAGCCAATTAGAAGTCACTTAAATGTGTCATTTTTGGATTTTTTGTGCCATTGCTTTCCTCTACAAAGAGTTATGGTTTAGCTACACAAATACAATATTTGATGAGAATACCTCAAATAGGCAGCTGATGGCAATGAAGAAGACTGTCTGAAAATAAAACAGCTTGAAAATATCTGACAGTGGAGAGTGTAGGAGGCAGGGACAGAGAGTAAGCCACTGGTGCAAATAGCGAGCAAGGCAATCAGGACTTGAGGACTGGAAAGGCAGGAATCTTGAAAGGAGGATTCAAGACACACATTAGAAGGACTTCCCAACGATGTTTGGAAGCAAAACATTAGACTAAATGATTATTCATGATTTTAAAAAATTTTGTTTTTGTGACAGGGTCTCATTATGTCTCCTATGCTGGAGTGCAGTGGTGTGATTATAGCTCACTGCAGCCTCGATCTCCCAGGCTCAAGTGATCCTCTCACCTCAGCCTTCTGAGCAACTGGAACTACAGGTGTACGCCACCATGCCCAGCTATTTAAAAGAATTTTTTTTTTTGGCCAGGTGTGGTGGCTCATGCCTGTAATCCCAGCACTTTGGGAGGCCGAGGCGGGCAGATCACAAGGTCAGGAGATTGAGACCATCCTGGCTAACACAGTGAAACCCCATCTCTACTAAAAATACAAAAATTAGCCGGGCGTGGCGGCAGGTGCCTGTAGTCCCAGCTGCTGGGGAGGCTGAGGCAGGAGAATGGCGTGAACCTGGGAGGCGGAGCTTGCAGTGAGTAGAGATGGTGCCACTGCACTCCAGCCTGGGCCACAGAGTGAGACTCTGTCTCAAAAAAATAATAATAATAATAAAATAAATAAATAAATAAAAAGAATTTTTTAGTAGAGATGAGGTCTTGCTATGTTGCTCAGGCTGGTCTTGAGCTCCTAAGCTCAAGTGATCCTACTTCCTTGGTCTCCCAAGGTGCTGGTACTACAGGCATGAGTCAACGCACCCAGCCTATTCATGATTCTTGACCTACTAATCACTCAAGTAAAATTTATTGAGCATCCATTCTGACCCATATATCAGGCTAAGCACTTTCACTTGTATTATCTCAGCCCATCATGCCTGGGGACAGGAAGATGGAGTTCACACACTCTTGATGGGCACATTTTTCTTAGGCGATCTCCTCCACACCCGTGCTTTTAACCACAGAAGCTACTTTGACTCTCTGGTCCAGCTCTCCTCTTGCCCCACACCTCTCCTTTACCCCACTGCTGACTCTCTCCCCCTAGATGTCTGCAGGTGCCTCCAACTCAAGGGACTCCACACAGGACTCATCTGTTTTCCCACTAAACCTTCTCCTCTGCCCAGATTCCCCATCTCTACTCATGGCACTCTCACCTGACCCACTCAACACCCAAGTCAGAACATGGGCATCAGCTCCTTTTCCCTGCCTGCGCCCCCCATGCTGGTCACCATGTCCAGTAATTCTACTTCCTAAATGCCTCGTAGATCTGTGTTTTCCTTTTCTTTCCCAAGGGAGCTGCCCTAAATTCAGGTCCTCACCATTTCTCACTGGCTTGCTTCCCTAGCTTCCTTTTGCTCCCTTTCTCCCCCATCTCATATTCTGGGAATCCATTCTTCACTTAGTTGCCAGACTCGTTTTTCCAAAATGCAAATCTGATCAGTCACACACCCTCCAAGCCTTTTGATGATACTCTAGCTGTTTTTAAAATAACATCCAAAATCCTTGGCTTCTCCGACAAGAGCCTTAACCCCTCACTCTGCCGCACCAAATCCCAGTACTTGCTGGCCTATGCGCTTTCATCCCCATGCCTTTGCACAAGCTATTCCTGCTGCCTAGGAATGCCTTTCCTCCCATTTATACCAATCTAATTCCTCCTCATTCCTCACGATTCAGTGTGTTGGATGTCACCTCCTCCAGGCAGACTCTCTGACTGCCCCTCTGCTCCTAAGTCTGAGTGAGCTCCCCCTCCTCTGGCCTCTCACTGTGTCCAGTGCTTGTCTCTTCCTTAGAACTGATTACACTGTATTACAGTTGCCTGTTTCCTTGTCTGTCTCTCCCACTCACATGTGAGATATTCCAGGACAGGTATGCTGTCTTTCACATCTGCATTCCTTGTGCTGCATATTTTGCCTGGCATGTAGTGTGCCCAGTAAATGTTTGTTGAGTGAATGTATGGCTGGTAGTTCTCTATCATCTATGGGCCTTTGAGCTCATTCTCTCTCATGGGACAGCCAATTCAGTACAGTTTAAGATAGGACTCAAGATGTGCTGTGGAAATCAGTACATTTTTCTCTCTCCCCTTCCCCCATCTCTCTCAGAATTCGCCGGTGGCCACACCCTTGGCACAGACACAGGCAGCTCAGTCTGCAGAACGTCAGCTGGCAGCGAGCAGCCCTTCCCTTCCTCCCTGGCTCTGTCTTCGCGCTCAGCACAAATCGTTTTTCCTTTTTGGGTGTTCAGAGCTCTGATAGCAGAGGGCTGGGTGGGAGTGTGGCAGAGCGGGCTGTCTGCAGGGAGGCAGAAAAGCGGGGTGTGGGAGAGCCAAGATGTGGGTGGAAGCATTGCTATGTGGGCCCTTTTAGAGGGAGAAAGAAAATTTAGCTCCTCTTTGGGGCTGCCTGGGGCAGAGCAGCTGAGATGTGCTTGTCCCCTTTTGCTCTCTGGGGGCTGGGATAACCCTGTTGATATTTAGCCTCCTCCTGAGTGTCGGCAAGCCTTCTGAGAGAGAGAGGCAATGAGAGAGGGAGAGACTATGGATTTTCAAAACTGGCCCAGTACATTCCCTTGATACCAAGCCACTGGGCAGAATCTTGGGGGTCAAGCTATTGCTGTTTCCTTGTTTTGGAGAACACAGAAAAAGATAATCTGCCACATACCTCATTCATTCATTCAGTACTTGGGTGATGCCAGACACTGGGGACACATGAATAAGGCCCAGTGCTCCTCCTGGGGCTCACAGTATAAGGGGCATGGGCTTGTAAAGAGATATGTTACAAGTGGGCTGGATGGTTGTGAGAGGAAGGGCTTGGCAGGCTTGGAGGAGAACAGGTCACTCCGTCCATGGAAAGAAGGTGATGCTGGGGCTCTGGAAGTGATTTCCGTACAGTCTCGTACTTACAACTACCTCCAACATCAGTTCCTGAGAGGAGACTCTGTTTAACTCTTCATAAAGACAGCAGCAGCAGCCACGGTAGAGAGTATGGAATTTGGAGAAGACAATCTGATTTCAGATCCTGGCTCACCATCTCATTCATTCATTCAGTAAATGCCTGGATCTGCTGTGAACAATTGACATCAGTTCTCTGAGCCTCAGTTTTGTCATCTATATAATTGGGATAGCCATGACACTCACCTCACCATTCTGTTGGGAGGATTACATGAGCTCATTTATGTGATAATGCTTTGTAAACTGGAAAGTGCTGTGCAAATATGAGCTGCTAATTACCCTTCCATCTATCCACTGATTCAGTCAACAAATAACTACCAAGTGCCCTCTTCTAAAGGCCTGACAAGGCCCTTTTCGAGGCAGAAGCCTGTTTCTTGCATGTGCGCATGTGTATGTATGTGTGTGTGTGTGTGGCGGGGGGGTTGCTGTGTGTGACCGTAGCGTGCCTTCATTAAGCGGCAACCATCTGCTCTGTCTGAAGGGAAGTCCTAGCTTCCTCAGCTCCCAGCCCTCGTCCCCGGTGCAGGCGGGCAGGGACACGTTCTGCAGTCTCCCCGCTGAGGGATGCTGCTGCACACAGGAGGCCGGCAGGGCGTGTGAATCACCAGCCTTAGTCACCACTCTGCCTACAGGGCTTCTCTTCCCTACCAGATGATGAACCCAAAATAAAAATACGGCTGAAGAGCGAGTTAGCATTCCAGGCTGTCTCTGAGAGGCATCTGAGCCACCAGGAAAGGAGCTGAATGCATTATTTTGCACTTCTCCTAGCCCCCAAAACTCATATCAGGAGCATCCTGGGTAACCTCAGAGCTGAGGGGTAGCAGAGAGAGGGACGCCAGGCTTGGTGGTGAGGGTAGGAGACTGAGGGTGGCTTTCCTCACAGTCACCGTCTCAGCAGGTCCTGTCCGGCCACTTATCAGCTCTAATTTGTGCACAGTGCTTTGTGGCTTACAAAGTGCTTTGATACGCTTTCTCTCATTTGATGCTCATGAGAACTTTGTGAGGGGGTTACTGGAAGGCAGAATAGCCTGGAGGTCCGGTGTGTGGCTTCTGGAGCCGAACCTGCCTGACTTTGAATCTGTTTTTGTTGCCTACTGGTTGTGGGACTTTGAGCAAAATCCCTTAGCCTGTTTTTTTTTGGTTTTTTGTCTTTTGTTTTTTGAGACAGAGTCTCGCTGTCTCCCAGGCTGGAGTGCAGGGGCACGATCTCGGCTCACTGCAAGTTCTGCCTCCCGGGTTCACGCCATTCTCCTGCCTCAGCCTCCTGAGTAGCTGGGACTACAGGCGCCCGCCACCACCGGCCGGCTAATTTTTTTGTATTTTTAGTATAGATGGGGCTTCACTATGTTAGCCAGGATGGTCTCGACCTCCTGACCTCGTGATCTGCCCACCTCAGCCTCCCAAAGTGCTGGGATTACAGGCGTGAGCCACTGCGCTGGCCTAATAATAGTGGTTTTTTTTTTTTTTTTTTTTGAGACAGTCTTGCTCTTTCACCAGGCTGGAGTGCAATGAGGCGATCTCGGCTCACTGAAAACCTCCGCCTCCTGGGTTCAAGCGATTCTCCTGCCTCAGCCTCCCAAGTAGCTACGACTACAGGCGCACACCACCACACCCAGGTAATTTTTTTGTATTTTTAGTAGAGACAGGGGTTTCACCATATTGGACAGGATGGTCTTGATCTCTTGACCTTGTGATCCACCCACCTCAGCCTCCCAAAGTGTTGGGATTACAGGCGTGAGCCACCCGCCTGGCCAGTGATTATTTTTGTAGAGATGAAGTCTCACTACATTGTCCAGACTGGTCTTGAACTTTTGGCCTCAAACCATCCTGCTGCCTCAGCCTCCCAAGTAGCTGGGATTACAGGCACCCGCCACCTCGCCTGCCTAATTTTTGTATTTTTGATAGAGACAGAGTTTCACCATCTTCGCCAGGCTGGTCTCAAACTCCTGACCTCGTGATCTACCTGCCTTGGCCTCCCAAAGTGCTGGGATTACAGGCATGAGCCACTGTGCCCGGCCCAGTTTTCTCATTTTCAAAATGGAGGTACTGGCTGGGCACGGTGGCCCACGTCTGTAATCTCAACAATTTGGGAGGCCAAGGCAGGCAGATTAGCTGAAGTCAGGGGTTCAAGACCAGCCCAGCTAACATGGTGAAACCTCGTCTCTAATGCAAAAAATTAGCTGGGCATGCTGGTGTGCGCCTGTAATCCCAGCTACTTGGCAGGCTGAGGCAAGAGAATCGCTTGAACCCAGGAGGGAGATGTTGCAGTGAGCCACTGCACTCCAGCCTGGGTGACAGAGTGAGACTCCGTCTCAAAAAAATAAATAAGTAAATACAGGCCAGGCGCGGTGGCTCACGCCTGTAATCCCAGCACTTTGGGAGGCCGAGGCGGGCGGATCACGAGGTCAGGAGATCGAGACCATCCTGGCTAACAAGGTGAAACCCCATCTCTACTAAAAATACAAAAATTAGCCGGGCGAGGTGGCAGGCGCCTGTAGTCCCAGCTACGCGGGAGGCTGAGGCAGGAGAATGGCGTGAACCCCGGGGGGCGGAGCCTGCAGTGAGCCGAGATCGCGCCACTGCACTCCAGCCTGGGTGAAAGAGCGAGACTCCGTCTAAAAAAAAAAAAAAAAAAAAAAAAAAAAGTAAATACATAAAATGGGGATACTAATAGTACAGTTTTTGTTTTGTTTTGTTTTTGTTTTTGTTTTTGTTTTTGAGACGGAGTCTCGCTCTGTTGCCCAGGCTGGAGTGCAGTGGCACAGTCTCGGCTCACTGCAAGCTCCGCCTCCCAGGTTCACACCATTCTTCTGCCTCAGCCTCCTGAATAGCTGGGACTACAGGCGCCCACCACCACGCCCGGCTAATTTTTTGTATTTTTAGTAGAGACGGGGTTTCACCATGTTAGCCAGGATGGTCTCGATCTCCTGACCTCGTGATCCGCCCACCTTGGCCTCCCAAAGTGCTGGGATTACAGGCGTAAGCCACCGCTCCCGGCCTTGTTTTTGTTTTTTGAGACAGAGTCTCACTGTATTGCCCAGGCTGGAATGCAATGGCACCGTGTTGGCTCACTGCAACCTCCGTCTCCTGGGTTCAAGCGATTCTCCTGCCTTAGCCTCCCGAGTAGCTGGGGTTAAAGGCGCCCGCCACCACGCCTGGCTAATTTTATATTTTTAATAGAGACAGGGTTTCACCATGTTGGCCAGGCTGGTCTCAAACTCCTGACCTCGTGATCCACCCGCCTCGGCCTCCCAAAGTGCTGGGATTACAGGTGTGAGCCACTGTGCCTGGCCAATAGTACAGTTTTTATAAGGTTAATTTTTTTTAATCTGTTTATTGTCTGTCTCCCCAAATTAGAGCAAAAGCCATAATAAAGAGAGATCTTTGTTTTTTAGGACACTGCCCGACACAGGGAGGTTTGCAATAAATATTTGTGCAATGAATGAATAAGAGGCTTAGAACAATGCCAGGCACATAGTAGACACTGTGCGTGATAGCTATTATTATAGGATTTTCTCCATTTGGGCAATGTAGAAACTGAAGTTTAGAGCATTTAAGTGAATTGCCTGAAGTCACAAAGCTAAGATGTGGCAGATTTGGAGCTTTAAATAAAGCTGCTACTCTAAAATAAGGGCCCCTCCTCCCACACTGTGACTACCCCAGTTCCTCCTCTTCTTTCCTTTCTTTAATCTCTTTCCTTACCTTCCCCAGATACTCATTAAAATTGAGCGACAGGGTTAATCCACTTCCTTGTCTGCAGTATAGAAAGCTGTAGAACTGGCCTGGCACGGTGGCTCATGCCAGTAATCCCAGCACTTTGGGAGGCCGAGGCAGGTGGATCACGAGGTCAGGAGTTCCAGACCAACCTAGCCAAGATGGTGAAACCCTGTCTCTACTAAAAATGCAAAAATTAGCTGGGTGTGGTGGCGGGTGCCTGTAATCCCAGCTACTTGGGAGACTGAGGCAGGACAATTGCTTGAACACAGGAGGCGGAGGTTGCAGTGAGCCGAGATTGTGCCACTGCACTCCAGCATGGGCGACAGAGCAAGACTCCATTTCAAAAAATAAATAAATAAATAAATAAATAAATAAATAAATAAATAAAAGCTATAGAACTTTCAGCAAGTCACGTAACTTCTGTGCAGCACAATTTCTTCATCTGTAAAATGGACATCATAATATAACCCACCTCACAATTCCAGCTTTGTGAGTATTAAGTGACAGTTAATATATGTAGTGATGGACACATAGTAATAGCTCAATATACAAAAGCTATTTTTTTATTTTTATTATTTTTTTTTTTTTTGAGACGGAGTCTTTCTCTGTCGCCCAGGCTGGAGTGCAGTGGCGCGATCTCGGCTCACTGCAAGCTCCGCCTCCCGGGTTCACGCCATTCTCCTGTCTCAGCCTCTCCGAGTAGCTGGGACTACAGGCGCCCGCCACCGCGCCCGGCTAATTTTTTGTATTTTTAGTAGAGACGGGGTTTCACCATGGTCTCGATCTCCTGACCTCGTGATCCGCCCGCCTCGGCCTCCCAAAGTGCTGGGATTACAGGCTTGAGCCACCGCGCCCGGCTACAAAAGCTATTTTTTTTTTTTTTTTTGAGACGGAGTCTCACTCTGTCGCCCAGGCTGGAGTGCAGTGGCGCGATCTCGGTCCACTGCAAGCTCCGCCTCCCAGGTTCATGCCATTCTCCTGCCTCAGCCTCCCGAGTAGCTGGGACTACAGGCACCCACACCACACCCGGCTAATTTTTTTTTTTTGTATTTTTTAGTGGAGACGGGGTTTCACCGTGTTAGCCAGGATGGTCTCGATCTCCTGACCTCGTGATCCGCCTGCCTCGGCCTCCCAAGGTGCTGGATTACAGGCATGAACCACCCTGCCTGGCCACAAAAGCTATTAATCATCATCTTTTGGGGACCGCTAGAACATATCCAAGATTTAGATTCATAGAATGTTAGAGTTGGAAGGGATCTTACAGAGTTTGATCCAATTTTAAAATTGGATCACATATGAGAAATAAAAATTTTCACATATGAGAAAATAAAAACCCAGAATCACTTGACTTGCCCAAGAATACAATACTTGAGCTGGGCGCAGTGGCTCATGCTTGTAATCCCAGCACTTTGGGAGGCTGAGATGGGTGGATCACCTGAGGTCAGGAGTTTGAGACCAGCCTGGCCAACATAGTGAAACCGCATCTCTACTAAAAATACAAAAAATTAGCTGGGTGTGGTGGCGGATGCCTGTAATCCCAGCTAGTAGAGAGGCTGAGGCAGGAGAATTGCTTGACCCAAGGAGGCGGAGGTTGTGGTGAGGCAAGATGGTGCCATTGCACTCCAGCCTGGGCAACAAGAGCAAAACTCCATCTCAAAAAAAAAAAAAAAAAAAAAGAGAAGATACAATACTTATTTTTAAAAATTTATCACCTAGGAGAAACTGGGTAAAGTGTTACAGGCACTCTGTCTACTATCTTTACAACTCTTTTGTAAACCTAAAATTATTTCAACATAAACATAACAACAATAGCTGTTGCAACTATTCCTAAAAAAAAAAAATCACGTAAATTATAGGGCAGAGAGAAGATGAGGGTGTGTGTGGGGTGGGGAGGTGTTTAGGAATATTTTTTTCTCCAATTACCTTGTTCCTTCCCAAAAGAGACATTGACCTATATTCTAGTACATTTTATCCTGTCTTCTGCTATAGCCAATCTGTTGAACTCATCCATTTATTTTTTTCTTTCTTTTATTTTCTATTTCTTTCTTTTTTTTTTTTTTTGAGACAGAGTTTCGCTCTTTCTCTCAGGCTGGAGTGCAGTGGCGCAATCTCAGCTCACTGCAACCTCTGCCTCCTGGGTTCAAGTGATTCTCATGCCTCAGTAGCTGGGATTACAGGTGCCCGCCACCACGCATAGCTAATTTTTATATTTTTAGTAGAGACGGGGTTTCACTATGTTGGCCAGGCTGGTCTTGAACTCCTGACCTCAGGTGATCAGCCCACCTCGGCCTCCCAAAGTGCTGGGATTACAGGCATGAGCCACGGTGCCCAGCTTTATCCATTGATTTCTTAATTTCAGATACCCTATTTTTCAGTGTCCATTTGTGGATTTTTTTGTTATCAAAAAACCATTTTTTTTTTAGATTCTAATTCTCTGTTGAAATTCTCCATATCATGTGCACCTTTTCCTCTATTTTCTGAATACATTAATGATAATTATTTAGAAGTCCTTGTCTAACTCTGATGTCTATATCATCTGTGGATCCACATCTTATGTTTTCTATTTATCAGTCATATATTTTTGCCTTTTCACATTGCGATTTTTGACTGAATGCTGGTAAAATACACACAAAAGCACTAGTGAGGCTCCATAAAATGTTTATTTTCCACCAGAGACCGTTTACACAGTCCTCTGCAAGACAGAAAGTGTGGGTAATCCCCTTGATCCAATCAGGAACTCCAATGAGTCCAGGCTGTATTACATATTTAGTGAGCCTCAGTTCATCTCTGTTTGGTCCATTCCTAGGATGTGACCCTACTCAGCTTACAGTTGAGGGCATGGCCGACTGTGTCCTCAGCACCAAGAGAAGCATAAGAATTTCCACTCTGCTTTTCAGAGACTTGTCAGTTTCTCTCTTTAGTTTTCCTCCCTGCATAGCTTCAGACTTCAGCAGATGTTATGAGAGGGAATCTGGCTACCTATTTAAGATCCCTTGATGGGTCTTGGTGGTTCATGCCTGTAATCCCAGCACTTTAGGAGGCTGAGGTGGGAGGATCACTTGAGTCCAGGAGTTCAAGACCAGCTGGGCAACATAGTGAGATTCTGTCTCTAAAAAATTGTATTTTTTTTAATTAACTGGGTGTGGTGGCACCAGCTGGTAGTCCCAGCACTTTTGAAGGCTGAGGTGAGAGGATCGCTTGAACCCAGGAGTTCGAGACCAGCCTGGGCAACAAAGCGAAACCCTGTCTCTACAAAAAGTAAAAATAATTAGCCAGGTGTGGTGATGCATGCCTATGGTCCCAGCCACTCAAGAGGCTAAGGTGGGAGGATTGCTTGAGCCCAGGACTTCAAGGTTGCACTGAGCTGTGATCAAGCCCCTGCACTTCAGCTGGGGTGAAAGAATGAGACCCTATCTCTTAGAAAAAAAAAAAAAAAAAAGGAGAGAGAGAAAGACAGAGTGAGAGAAAGAGACCCTTCAAGTATCCCATTTTGTGTTTCCAGTCCCCGTGTGAGTGTCAGAAGCTCTGCTGGCTTCTCTGCCTGGCAGCAATGCCTTCTGTGTAGGACAAACCCAGATTATCAATCTCGAGTCTTACCTAGAGTCAGAAAATGCTCCTGGGGAAAAGGAGCTGCAGATCTCCATTCATCTCGGAAAGGTGAACCCTTCCCTGTAATGTCAGTCTCTCTTATGAACTTCTGCAGCTCTCTGATGCTTTCATAAATATCATTTTTGCAGTTTACCTGGATTTTTTAGTTGTTCCTAGAGGAACTGTTGGCTTGCTGTGAACTATTTTGTCCTATTCAGAAAGACTGCCAAGATATATTCTGATGGATTGAATATATTATCATAGGTTTTGTTGGAACAAAATCTATTGAGAAATCATTTTTTTCCTTTATCTCTTCCCCTTCCCCCTACCCCCAGCCCCCTAGATGTGGGTATAGAGAAAGAAGCACCTTGGGTCAATTCCAGATCTCCTGCTCATCTAGTGTATGGCATTAGAGCATTTATTTAAACTCTGCCTCTCAGTTTGATCTGAAAATGAAGATCCTGTGAAAATTAAGTGAGGTAACACTGTATGGCACCTGCACGAAGGCTGGCACATGGATTTTAATGCCTTTCACTTCTTTCTTCTCTCTCCTCTCCCCACAGCTGATTTGAGCAGGCTTCCTCTTAGTGGCTGGGGAGTTTTCCCACAAAGGGATCAAAGCTTAGTGATTTAGGGCCGGACGCGGTGGCTCATGGCTGTAATCCCAGCACTTTGGGAAGCTGAGGGGGGAGGATCACCTGAGGTCAGGAGTTTGAGACCAGCCCAGGCAACATGGTGAAACCCCGTCTCTACTAAAAATACAAAAATTAGCCGGGCATGGTGGCGGGCACCTGTAATCCCAGCTACTGGGGAGGCTGAAGCAGGAGAATCGCTTGAGCCTGGGAGGCAGAGGTTGCAGTGAGCCCAGATGGTGCCACTGCACTCCAGCCTGGGGGACAAAGAGAAACGCTCTCTCAAAACAAACAAACAAACAAAAACAACTTAGTGGTTTTAGTGGTTTTGTTTGTTTCATTTCGTTTTTGAGCCGGAGTCTCACTCTGCTCCATCTCGGCTCACTGCAACCTCCACTTCCTGGGTTCAAGCGATTCTCCTGCCTCAACCTCCCGAATAGTTGGGACTATAGGTGTGTGCCATCACGCCTGGCTAATTTTTTTTTAATTTTTAGTACAGACGGGGTTTCACCATGTTGGCCAGGCTGGTCTCGAACTCCGCCTTGGCCTCCCAAAGTGCTGGGATTACAGGCGTGAGCCACCGTGCCTGGCCAGCTTAGTGGTTTAAAGGTAGTTTCTCTACTGATGACTAGAAAGGTGGTCAATGCGTCCAGTCTTAGGGGTAAAAGGAGATAAAGCAGGGTCTTTACTCACAGCATGTGGTCCTTGGAAATGACAACTTCAGGATATGGAGAGGCTAAGAGTAATTTAGAAGAGATAATGGAGCTTCCCAGGGCCAGGCGGGGTCCACGCTCATAGCTATCTGGAGGTGGAGGACACTCATGGGACAGAGCTACTCAAATCTGTCACTCTTCAGTCGCTTTCCTCAGCCCCCTAGACAAGGCACTTAGACGCACGGTTTCATTTAAACTCTAAGCAGAAGCAGTGGTGTGCTGGACTTAGCTCAAACCATCTTGGATATTGCGAGCTGAATGTTGAATTTTCAGGAATTTTATGAGCTGGTTGACTTCATGTTGGTAACTTAAAATCTGTGATGGTGAGCTGGGTGCTGTGGCACGCACCTGTAATCCCAGCTACTCAGGAGGCTGAGGTGGGAGGATCACTTGATCCCAGGAGTTCAAGACTAGCCTGGGCAACATGGTGAGATCCCCATCTCAAAAAAAAAAAAAAAATGCTGCCAGGGTGGGAATATTTGTATGATGGAAACCAGTGAATACTACAAAGAAAGGATTTACGTTTCTTCTGGAGAGCCAGTTGTTAAACATTTGCTAGCATACCACTGAACATAAGTGTTTTTACCAATTTACAGTTGAGTAAACTGAGGCTTTGAGACCCAAGTTCTCTCAGAGCATAAGTAAGTGGCACAGCCAGTATTAAAACCTGGCTCTATTTTTCATTTATTTATTATTTCCTTATTTCTTTCTTCTTTATTTTTTGAGATGGAGTCTCTCTCTGTCTCCCAGGCTAGAGTGCAGTGGCGCGATCTTGGCTCACTGCAACCTCCACCTCCTGGGTTCAAGTGATTCTCCTGCCTCAGCCTCCCAAGTAGCTGGGACTATAGGCGCCCGCCACCATATCTGACTAATTTTTTGTATTTTTAGTAGAGACGGGGTTTCGCCATGTTGGCCAGGCTGGTCTCGACCTCCTGACCTCAGGTGATCCGCCCACCTCGGCCTCCCAAAGTGCTGGGATTACAGGCGTGAGCCACCACGCCCGGCCCATTATTTTTGTTCTCAGGATGGTCATATATAACCCCAGTATAGGAAGAAATAAAAATGCTGTACTCCCCTTCCCACCCCCACTCCCTGCCCCAGTGTGAGTACCCAAAGAACATCAGAATCTCACTTCTGCTCACTGTGATCCTCACCGTGACCCCTGGCCCAAGCAGTCTTCCCTGAATCATCCCCATTCTACAGACTGGGAGTAAGCCCTATAAGGTTCAGTGACTCCCAGCCCCGGGCTCACACATTAGTGCCAGGACTCATTAGAGGCCTCTCCACCTGAATCCAGAAACCCTTGGCCATGCTCCAGCTAGCTGCCTGATAAAGGAGCAGAATTCTCAATTCAGGTTCGGGTTCAGCAACCATGCACATTTCCTTTCCTTTTCCCTTCAGGTGACAGGAAGCCATTGCTGGTCTTCAGGCAGGCTCTGTTCATTGCTGCCACAGCCTAAACTGCAACCACGGCATATCTGGGTGCAGCTGGGAAGCGACTCATTGAGGAGAGTGTGGCACAGATGCTGCTGAGAGGCTAGGAATGTAGAGTAAGGTATCAGCAGGCGCCTGGGCAACACAGGGGAACCCCGTCTCTGCAAAAAATAAAAATGCAAAAATTAGTCGCGTGTGGTGGTGCATGCCTGTAGTCCCAGCTACTCAGAAGGCTGAGGCAGGAAGATTGCTTGAGCTACGAAGGTTAAGGCTGCAGTGAGTTGCGTTTGAGCCACTGCACTTCAGCCTGGGCAACATAGCAAGGCCCCGGGTATGAATTCTGACTCCCCACCTTAGCTGGGGGAACTTGGACTAATCACTGTGAGCCTTAGTTGTATAATTTATCAAATGGGGATATTAATCTCATCAGACTCACGCCTATAATCTCATCACCTTGGCTAGAGGATTGCTTGAGTCCAGGAGTTTGAGACCTTCCCTGGCAAAATAGTGAGACCCTGTCTCTACAAAAAATAAAAAACTAGCCAGGGTGTGCTGGTGTGTGCTTGTAGTCTTAGCTACTTGGGAGGCTGAGGATGGGAGGAACACTTGAGCCCAGGAGGTTGAGGCTGCAGTGAGCCATGATTGCACCACTGCATTCCAGCCTGGGTGACAGAGATCCTGTCTCAAAAAAAAAAAAAAAAAAAAAAAAAGAAAGAAAGTGAAAAAGAGAAAACCTGAAGATTAACTGAGCCAAAATGCAGCACCAGGGCTGGTGGACAATCAGTGCCCAATAATTAGTAGATTGGGGGCACACCAAAGGGATGTTTTAGACAAATGTTAGATCAATATTTGGCTGAGGCTAAAGAAAAATATCATTACCACATAATAAAATTCTCAGCTGGGCGCAGTGGCTAATGCCTGTAATCCCAGCACTTTGGCAGAGGTGGGCAGATCACTTGAGGTCAGGAGTTCGAGACCAGCCTGGTCAACATAGTGAAACCCCACTTCTACTAATAATACAAAAATTAGCCGGATGCGATGGCGCATGCCTATAATCCCAGCTACTGAGGCATGAGAATCACTTGAACCCGGGATGTGGAGGTTGCAGTGAGCCAAGATTTCACCACTGCACTCTGGCGGCAGAATGAAACTGTGTCTCGAAAAAATAAAATAAAATAAAATTCTCAGGGTCAAGAATAAATCTTATATTTTATTAAAGATTTAGTTACTGCTGCAAGTTTATTATTTAAAAAATTTAGTAGCCATATTTCTAAAGCTTGTCCTAATGCAGAAATAATACTTTCTCAGCACATTCAGCACCTGAATTGTTCCTTCGGTCACTACTTGGCACATTTAGGTTATAAGTAGAAGTTCACTTTCTATTATTATTATTATTATCATCATCATTATTTTATTAGTTTTTGAGATGGAGCCTCACTCTTGTCACCCAGGCTGGAGTGCAGTGGCATGATCTCAGCTCACTGCAATCTTCACCTTCTGGGTTCAAGCAATTCTCCTGCCTCAGCCTCTGCGCCTGGCTAATTTTTGTACTTTTTGTAGAGACGGGGCTTCGCCATGTTGGCCAGGCTGTTCTTGAACTCCTGACCTCAAGTGATCTGCCTGCCTTGGCCTCCTAAAGTGCTGGGATTACAGGCATGAGCCACCGTGCCTGGCTGATAAGTAGATGTTCACTTTCTTTTTTTTTTTCTTTTTTTTTTTTTTTTTGAGGCAGAGTCTCGCGTGTCACCCAGGTTGGAGTGCAGTGGCGCGATCTCGGCTCACTGCAAGCTTCGCCTCCCGGGTTCACGCCATTCTCCTGCCTCAGCCTCTCCGAGTAGCTGGGACTACAGGTGCCCGCCACCACGCCCGGCTAATTTTTTGTATTTTTAGTAGAGACAAGGTTTCACCGTGGTCTCGATCTCCTGACCTCGTGATCCGCCCGCCTCGGCCTCCCAAAGTGCTGGGATTACAAGCGTGAGCCACCGCGCCTGGCAGTAGACGTTCACTTTCATCTGGGGTTATGGAGGGTCAAAACGTTTTTTGGATGCCTCACTTATCTGACATTTTCTTCTTTCTTTTCTTTTCTTTTTTTTTTTAGATGGAATCTCGCTCTGTCACCCAGGCTAGAGTGCAGTGGAGCAATCTCAGCTCACTGCAAGCTCTGCCTTCCGGGTTCACGCCATTCTCCTGCCTCAGCCTCCCGAGTAGCTGGGACTACAGGCGCCTGCCACCACGCCGGCTAATTTTTTGTGTTTTTAGTAGAGATGGGGTTTCAACGTGTTAGCCAGGATGGTCTCGATCTGACCTCGTTATCTGCCCACCTCGGCCTCCCAAAGTGCTGGGATTACAGGCATGAGCCACTGTGCCCGGCCTCTTTATTTTCTTTATTGTGATTGGATTGAATGCAACCCATAATGAATGTTGTGTGTGTTTTTTCTCTTCCTGAAATTTTGAAGTGACAATGTTGACATTTGCTTTTAGTGCAACTTCCCAAGATATGGAAATTCTCAGATAGTCTTTTTGGAAAGAGTCATGGACTAAATAACTAAGGATTACAACACTCGAAGTTTATCTTGCTTAAGGTTATAAATGCTAGTTCACCGAACAATTCTACTGAGACTAGAATTATGGTAACTATTATTTTGTCTTATATTATCATTTAAATTTTCATAAATGTTTCATGGCCTAAAAAGGCTGTAATATTTTCCCTAAGGTTTCTAGCTCAGAGTCATTCAGTGTGGGTCCTCAGACCAGCAGCATTACCAAAACACTGGAGTTTGTTAGAAAGACAAATTCTTGGGCCAGTCCAGAGACCCATTGAATGAGAACATTTAGAAGACAGGTTCCTGGGATCTGTATTTTAATCAGCTCTCCAATGATTTTGAGTGTCCCTAAGTTTGAGAAGCACTGATCTAGCCAACACACACTCCTGATCATTGCATAGTTGTCCATCTACTTTTTATATCACCATTTGAAAGTTCCAAACTGTTTTGGTACATAGATCATCATTAAATATTACAGCATTTTAAATCTTGAGACAAACATTTAACACATAGAGAACACAAGGAGATTTTTCACTTTTTTTTTTTTTTTTTTTGAGATGGAGTCTTGCTCTGTCACCCAGGCTGGAGTGCAATGGCGCAAACTCGGCTCACTGCAAACTCTGCCTCCCAGGTTCAAGCAATTTTCCTGCCTCAGCCTCCCTAGTAGCTGGGATTACAGGAGTGTGCCACCAAGCCCAGCTAATTTTTGTATTTTTAGTACAGGCAGGGTTTCACCATGTTGGCCAGGCTGGTCTCGAACTCCTGACCTCAGGTGATCCACCCACCTCGGCCTCCCAAAGTGCTGGGATTACAGGCATGAGCCACCGTGCTCAGCCGGATTAACGACATTCTTATGCTTGCAAAACATGGTGGCCACATATACAGCCACACAATTGCTCATCGTGTACAATTTCTGAAATGCCACTGAAATAGATATTTTGCAATTTAATCTTCCAAAGGCCAGGGATGAAGCTGCAGCAGAATAGCAAATTTGGTCATATATTCAGATCTAAGCTGAACTTTGAGGCATTCTTAGTAGTTATCATTAGGTAAAGTGACATTATGGCCAGGCACGGTGGCTCACGCCTGTAATCTCAGCACTTTGGGAGGCCGAGGCAGGCAGATCACTTGAGGCCAGGAGTTCGAGACCAGCCTGGCTAACACAGTGAAACCCCGTCTCTACTAAAAATACAAAAATTAGCCGGGTGTGGTGACACATGTATGCAGTCCCAGCTACTTGGGAGGCTGAGGTAGGAGGATTGCTTAAACCTGGAAACGGAGGTTGCAGTGAGCTAAGATCATACCACTGCACTTCAGCTTGGGCAACAGAGTGAGACTCTGTCTCAAAAATAAATAAATAAATAAAGTGACATTCTGTTCTCTAGGCCTCAGTCTTCACTGTACATGCCTCAGTTCCAGGAAAGCAGGCAGCTTGGGTTCTACAAAATTCTGACACTCTCATCCATTTAAGTGCCCAAGCCAGAAACTTCTCATTTAAGATGAAATCCTATCAATTCCATGTCTTAACTTTCTGCTGTATCTACCTTTATCCCTGATCTGAGCCACTATTTCTTATAGCTTTCACTCTTACCACCCTATAATTTATTTCTCCACATAGCAACAGTGACTAAATATATATAAACCAGATCCTGGTATTCCCTCTGCTGAAACCTCTCTATTGGATTCCCATCACTTTGAGTATGAACTTCAACCTTCTTACTCTGGCCTAGGGGTTCTCCCGGCTCCTGCCTACCTTGCCAACCTTATTTAGAATTGCCCTGTCTGCCGGGCGCAGTGACTCATGCCTGTAATCCCAGCACTTTGGGACGCCGAGACAGACAGATCGCTTGAGCCCAGGAGTTCCAGACCAACCTGGGCAACGTGGTGAAAACTCGTCTCTACAAAAAATACAAAGAACTAGCCAGGCATGATGGCATGCACCTGTAGTCCCAGCTACTTGGGAGGCTGAGGTGGGAGGATCACTTGAGCCCAAGAAGTCAAGGCTGCAGTGAGCCGTGATGGCGCCACTGCACTCTAGCCTAGACAACAGAGTGGCACCTTGTTGCTAAAAAAACCCCCAAAACAGAAAAAACTCCTTCCTCCCAAATTGCAGTCGCCTAGCCAAACAGGACTCATTTCTGTTCCCTGAACACCCTCAGTACATTCCTGCTCCGTGACTTTGTGCATGTTCTTCTGTCTACCTGAATGCTTCCCACTGTTGCACCTTTGCTGGCTCCTTTTCATCCTTCCACTGTATTAAATTTCACTTTTTAGAGAGGCTCTCTCTTTTCTTTTCTTTCTTTCTTTCTTTCTTTCTCTTTCTTTCTTTCTCTTTTCCTTCCTTCCTTCCCTCTTTCATTCCTTCCTTCCTCCCTCCCTTCCTTCCCTCCCTCCCCTCTCCCTCCCTCCCTCCCTTTCTTTCTTTCTTCTTTCTTTCTTTCTTTCTTTCTTTCTTTCTTTCTTTCTTTCTTTCTTTCTCTTTTCCTTCCTTCCTTCCCTCCTTCATTCCTTCCTTCCTTCCTCCCTTCCTTCCCTCCCTCCCTCCCCTCTCCCTCCCTCCCTTTCTTTCTTTCTTCTTTCTTTCTTTCTTTCTTTCTTTCTTTCTTTCTTTCTTTCTTTCTTTCTTTCTTCTTTCTTTCTTTCTTCTCTTTTCTCTCTTTCTTTTCTCTCTCTCTCTCTTTCTTTCTTTCTTTCTTTCCTTCTCTCTCTCTCTTTCTTTCCCTTCCTTCCTTCCCTCCTCTCTTTCTTTCTTTCTCCTTCCTTCCTTCCTTCTGTTTTTTTTTTTTTGATACAGAGTCTGACTCTGATGCCCAGGCTGGAGTGCAGTGGTGCAATCATGGCTCACTTCAGCCTCTACCTCCCGGGGTCAAGTAGTCCTCCCACTTCAGCCAAGCTGGGACCACAGGCATGCACCACCACGCATAGCTAATTTTTTATTTACATTTTTGTAGGGACAGCATCTCACTATGTTGCCTAGGCTGGTCCCTAACTCCTGGCCTCAGGTGATCCTCCCACCTCAGCCTCCCAAAGTGCTGGGATTACAGGTGTGAGCCACTACCAATTACAGGTGTGAGCCCAGCCAATGACACTTAATAAATGTGTATTTACATATTGATGGGCTTATTTGTTTAATATCTGTCTTTCTACTAGGCAATAGGTGCCATGAGAAAAGGAACCACTCTGTTTTGTTCCTCACTGTATCCAGTGTCAGCACATAGTAGAAGTTCAATGAACACTTTTTGAATGTTAGGCAAGCCCCTGTCTTGAGCCTGAGCCCTGGGCACACTGTGGGTGGTACCAGGCTCTCTGTGGGATGGATTCCAGCAGGTCATTTTTGGCTGTTGGAGCAACATTCAAATCTATTTCAGCTCAAATATTGCCTCCTTCAGGAGGCCTTCCCTGATCTCCCCATCTACTCATCCCCTACTCCCATTATTCTTTGCCACATTACCCCATTTCTTGAAAGCCCTTACCTCAATCTGAAATTATCCTGTTTATTTGCTTACCTAGTTTTTATCTTTCTCTCCTGCTGGAGGGAAAGACTTGACTCAATTTCATACCCCAAGCACCTAAAATATACTAAGGCCAGGCATGGTAGCTCATGCTGTAATCCCAGTACTTTGGGAGGCCAAGGCAGAAGGATCACTTGAGCCCAGGAGCTTGAGATCAGCCTGGGCAATATGGTGAGATCCTGTCTCAAAACAAAACAAATATAGTAAGCGCACATAAATATCTGTTTGTTTCTGCATTGTCTGACCTTCCTAGGTAATTTTTCTACATATATAGCCCCAGGACAAACTGCTTTTATTATAATAAAAAGCAATGAAGCTGTCCCATTTCAGTAAAATAAGAATACAAAATTGTACATATAACACACTGTCAACCATGTAACAAATGCATAGAAAAAACAAGGAGATATGCTAAATCGTATTTTGTTTTTGTTTATTTGGCTGAGCACAGGGGACTTTATTGATGATACACGACAAGGTAAGGCTCCCCGTGACCCTCCTTCTTCAGAGGGTCTGCATGGAAATTGTGAGGATGGGAAATTCTCAGAGTGTGGCAGGGACTCCCCAGCAGCTAAGGGCCTCTCTCTTCCTCTTGTCCTCTCACTGGGGCTGGTGGTCCAGAGGTCTTACTCCTTGGAGGCCATGTGGGCCATGAGGTTCACCACCTTGTTGCTGTAGCCAAATTCATTGTCATACCAGGAAATTAGCTTGACAAAGTGGTCATTGAGGGCAATGCCAGCCCCAGCATCGAAGGTGGAAGAGTGGGTGTCACTGTTAGAGGAGACAACCTGGTGCTCAGTGTAGCCCAGGATGACCTTGAGGGGGCCCTCTGATGTCTGTTTCACCACCTTCTTGAATGTCATCATATTTGACAGGTTTCTCCAGATGGCAGGTCAGGTCCACAACCAACACGTTGGTGGGGGGGACATGGAAGGCCATGCCAGTAAGCTCCTGGTTCAGCTCAGGGATGACCTTGCCCACAGACTTGGCAGCACCAGTAGATGCAGAGATGATGTTCTGGAGAGCCCCTCGGCCATCATGCCACAGTTTCCCAGAGGGGCCATCCACAGTCTTCTGGGTGGCAGTGATGGCATGGACTGTGGTCATGAGTCCTTCCATGATGCTGAAGTTGTCATGGATGACCTTGGCCAGGGGCACTAGGCAGTTGGTGGTACAGGAGGCATTGCTGATGATCTTGAGGCTGTTGTTATAATTCTCATGGTTCATGTCCATCACAAACATGGGGGCATCAGCAGAGGGGGCAGAAATGATGACCCTTTTGGCTCCCTGCTGCAAGTGAGCCCCAGCCTTCTCCATGGTCATGAAGATGTTGGTGGACTCCACAACACGCTCAGTGCCAGCATCACCCCATTTGATTTTGGTGGGATCTCACTCCTGGAAGATGGTGATGGGATTTCCATTGGTGACAAACTTCCCGTTCTCAGCTTTGATGGTGCCATGGAATTTGCCATGGGTGGAATCATACTGGAACATGTAGACCATGTAGTTGAGGTCAATGAAGGGATCATTGATGGCAACAATATCCACTTTACTGGAGTTGGAAGCAGCCCTGGTGACCAGGTGCCCAATACAGCCAAATCCATTTACTCCGGCCTTGACCTTCACCGTGGTGCACCAGCTGCACGATAAGATGCGGTTGTCTGTCGAACAGAAGTAGCAGAGAGCCTAAACTGTTAATAGTGGTTTTCTCTAGAAGGTAAGCTATGGGTGATTGCTGTCCTCCCCCTTTTTTTAAAAAAAAATGCTTTTCTGTATTTTAATTGTTGTTGTTGAGACAGAGTTTCACTCCATCATCCAGACTGAAGTGCAGTGGCATGATCTTGGCTCACTGCAACCTCCACCTCCAAGGTTCAAGCAATTATTGTGCCTCAGCCTCCCAAGTAGCTGGAATTACAGGCATGCACCATCATGGCCAGCTAATTTTTGTATTTTTAGTAGAGATAGGGTTTCACCATATTGACCAGGTTAGTCTCAAGCTCCTGACTTAAAGTGATCTGCAAGCCTCAGCCTCCCAAAGTGCTGGGATTACAGTCATGAGCCACTGCGCCCAGCCCCTGCTTCTCTGTATTTTTTTCAGATGTTCCACAATGGTCAACAGTTTATTTTCATAAGAAAAAAATCAGGCCAGGCACGGTGGCTCACACCTGTATCCCAGCACTTTTGGAGGCCGAGGCAGGTGGATCACCTGAGGTCAGGAGTTGGAGACAAGCCTGACCAACATGGTAAAACTCCGTCTCTACTAAAAATAAAAAAATTAGCCAGGCATGGTGGCAGGCGCCTGTAATCCCAACTACTCAGGAGGCTGAGGCAGGAGAATTGCGTGAACCCGGGTGGTGGAGGTTGCAATGAGCTGAGATCGCACTACTGCACTCCAGCCTAGGCGACAGATCGAGACTGTCTCAAAAAAAAAAAGAAAAAGAGAAAAAAAATCAGTGAGAAAAATTTAAAGTGGATGGATAAAATTTGAAAGAAAAATGAAATTCACTGGCAAGTGCCAAGGCTTCTCTAGGGTGGTCTGCTGCTCCTGCAGCTATATCTTCCCTAAGAGGTTTGGGTCTCAGAACACCACCTTTGCTGCTCAGTGCTGCTTGAGTTGACTCCACTGGCCATAATAGAGCATCTCCTGAGAGGATGGACCAACTTGGCACCTGGAAGCCTGAGGCTGGATACAGGCTTTATTATGAATGTCCACCAGGTTTGGGCTGAAAGTGAAGAAACCCAGGCAAAGCATTTGGGGATGAGTTCACACTCTCTACCCGGAAGCTTTGCTCCTCCTTGGGATGTGCAATCTTTTCAGAGGAGAAAATGCTTTTGCTAATTGAAATACTCTTCGAGGCTGGGTGTGTTGGCTCACGCCTGTAATCCCAGCACTTTGGGAGGCCAAGGCGGGTGGATCACGAGGTCAGGAGATCGAGACCATCCTGGTTAACATGGTGAAACCCTGTCTCTACTAAAAATACAAAAAATTAGCTGGGTGTTGTGGCACGTGCCTGTAGTCCCCACTACTTGGGAGGCTGAGGCAGAAGAATTGCTTGAACCCAGGAGGCGGAGGTTGTAGTGAGCCAAGATCATGCCACTGCACTCCAGCCTGGGCAACAGAGTGAGACTCCATCTCAAAAAAAAAAAAAGATTTGAAGGGCAGATGCAGGGTGAGCAGAGAAGTGAGGTAGTAGAGTGGAAAGAGGGTTGGCCTTGGCTTGGGTTCCAGTCCTAGCTTTTCTATTTCTTGTCGTGTAAACATTAGGTACTTTGTTTCTCTGAGCTAGTTTTTTTTTGTTTTTTTTTTTTTGTTTTTTTTTTTTGGTTTTTTTTGAGATGGAGTTTCATTCTTGTTGCCCAGGCTGGAGTGCAATGGTGCAATCTCGGCTCACTGCAACCTCCGCTTCCTGGGTTCAAGCGATTCTCCTGCCTCAGCCTCCCAAGTAGCTGGGATTACAGGCTTGTGCCACCACACCCGGCTAATTTTGTATTTTTAGTAGAGACGGGGTTTCTCCATGTTGATCAGGCTGGTCTCGAACTCCTGATCTCAGGTGATCCGCCCACCTCGGCCTCCCAAAGTGCTGGGATTACAGGCATGAGCCACTGCGCCCGGCAGTTTGTTTTGTTTTTAGTCTGCAAAGTGGAAAATATAATCCCTGTTGTGGGACTCTACTGGCACCAAGTGGGAAGGGGATTCTCTGCCCTAATAGCTTCCGTGACAGAGGCAGGAAGGTCCCTAATGAATCTGTTTAAAGACATTTTGCTTGGTTTATTTCCTCTTCTCTCCCAGCCTATCAAGGTGATTGTGAATAACCCATGAAATACCAGATGTGAAGGTGCTTCATCATCCAAAGGGGACCGGGAGAAGGAGCCCAACTAGTTACCTTCCTACTGGAAGGCATGGTCCCACTGACACAGTGTCTGCTCATGAACACATGGTAGTTGCTGAAGAAATGTCCTTTGAAGAGTGTTTTGTGGCCTGAATGTGTTCTCTGCACCCTGCTTTCTCTCATTCTTTTATCCATTTGCTCATTTGTTCGTATGGCCAGCATTCCTTGAGTACTGCCCTCTGCCAGTCCTTGTCTGGGCACTGGGCATAGAGTGGAGTGAACAAAGCAAACCTGGTTCTTGCTCTCAAGCAGTAAACAATCTATGGGACAGAGACAGTCCTGGAGGATTCCAGTGCTGTGTGATTGGTGTTAGGATAGAGGGACACACAGGGGGACTGTCGGATTGCAGAGTTCTCATATTGGTCCTTCTCAAGTATAAGGAGGATCTGCTAAGCATGGAATTTCCCAGCCCAGCCTGAGATATATCCCTTTGCTCTCAAAGGTCCAGGGTAGACAGCAGATAGAGAAGCTCTAGGACAGTCCCAGGGGAGGAATCCCAACTGGGCACATTCTTACTGTAACCTTACTTCCCTGACCCTGCTGTCTCCCTGCAAGGCATCTGTAGCACCAGCCTTGCCATTTTAGCCTTCTCCAATTAGACATCACTCATGAAGGCAGGGAGACTTGGAGTGAAGCCCGGCCAATGGGTTATTTATTCTATCGTTTGAATCACAATACATCTCCAAACTTACCCTTGATTTGGCTAATTCAAGAGATTAAGGCCCAGATGTGATGGGGGCTGTGCTGTCACAAAATGTCATAAGCCCCTCATTTTGTGCCAGCTGATGAGAGACTAATTGCCCAGACGATGAGAGAGCATGATTAGTCCTTCTTTTATGCCAAGCCCCGAGGGAGATGAGAATTAATCGTGCAGCCCGGTGGGAGGGGCTCTTCTGTCTCAATGCACTCTCTCAAGCTGGCGAGAAGGTTCCCTGATGAATATGCAGTAGAGGAAGCTGATTTGTCTTCCTGCTTAGCTTTAGCCAGGTCCAGCAATAACTTCTGATTCTGGCAGGCTCTGTGTTCAACATGGTTGTTCCCTCCAAGTCTTCTCTCTCTGGCTGCATATTTTGTTTCCCCCCTTTTCCTGCATACTTCACTTCTTCACCTCCCACATATCCTTTTCAATATGTTTTTATGTTTTTGGCAACCCTTACCAAGGACAAGACTGACCTCCTACTCATCAAGACTAATGTTTACCAGGATGGTCCTCATCAATTTGACCTCTCTGTAATGTTTGAAGCTGTTGGCCACTTTTTCCTTCTGGAATCTCTTTCCTTGTCTTCTGGGAGTCCTTCCTCTCTCACTTTTCTAATCTTTTCTTCTCCATCTCCAACTTCCTGCCCCATCTTGAAAATGCTGACATGTTTCCAGTTCTCTGTTTCAGTTCTTTTCCTATTCTCTTTGCTCCCTCAGAGAGTGACCGTGGTTGCCAATTCAACACTCATTCTCTCTTCCTTTTTTTTTTTGAGATGGAGTTTTGCTCTTGATTCCTACTGGAATGCAATGGCACGATCTCGGCTCACTGCAACCTCCGCCTCCCAGGTTCAAACGATTCTCCTGCCTCAGCCTCCCAAGTAGCTGGGATTACAGGCATGTGCCACCATGCTTGGTTAATTTTGTATTTTTAGTAGCGACGTCTCCGTGTTGGTCAAGCTGGTCTCGAACTCCTGACCTCAGGTGATCCGCCAGCCTCAGCCTCCCAAAGTGCTAGGATTACAGGCGTGAGCCACTGCGCCTGGCCTTTTTTTTTTTTAGACGAAGTCTTGCTCTGTTGCCCAGGCTGGAGTGTACTGGTGCTATCTTGGCTCACGGCAACCTCTGCCTCCTGGATTCAAGTGATTCTCCTGCCTCAGCCTCCCGAATAGCTGAGATTACAGGCACATGCCACCACGCTTGGCTAATTTTTGTATTTTTAGTAGAGACAGGGTTTCACTATGTTGGCCAGGCTGGTCTTGAACACCTGACCTCAGGTTATCCGCCTGCCTTGGCCTCACAAAGTGCTGGGACTACAGGCATGATACACTGCACCCAGCCATTCTCTCTTCTTGTTCAGGGAGGGTGACCCCTCCTCTATGCCAAAGGATGAATCATGATTGGTTCAAACAATCATGGTAAATCATTTATCTTTGCCTGTGATTTAAAAGTGGACATGTAGGCTGGGCACAGTGACTCACGCCTGTAATCCCTGCACTTTGGGAGGCTGCCGCAGCTGGATCATGAAGTCAGGAGTTTGAGACCAGCCTGGCCAACATAGTGAAACCCTGTCTCTACTAAAAATACAAAAATTAGCCAGGTGTGGTGGCATGTGCCTGCAGTTCCAGCTACTCGGGAGGCTGAAGCAGGAGAATAGTTTGAACCTGGGAGGCAAAGCTTGCAGTGAGCTGAAATTCTGCCAGTGTACTCCAGCCTGGCTGACAGACTGAGATTCCGTCAAAAAAAAAAAAAAAAAATGATTAGACATGTGACATGCTCCTTGCCAATGGAGCACAAACAGAATTTTACGTGGGAGGGATTTCAGGGAACAAATGTGCAGGGAGAAGCTGCCCTTTATACCTTTAAACAAGATTTGAGGACGTGGTGCCTGAAGCTGTAGAATCCATCTACAGCTGAGCCTGGGGAGAAGTTGAACAGAGTCAGTCACAGTGATGCTGTCCTGAGCTTTGAGGTAGTTAAGCCAGTAAGTGAATCAATCCTGGACTGAACCTGCTATTCTCATTTTTAAGTTGCTATGAGTTGGGTTTTCTGCTACCTGCAGCTGCAAGCATTCCCAGTGGTACCTAGGGAGATACTAACATCTCCCATAACTTTGACTACCAGCTCTGCACTGTTGCTGCCAAAGTTTATGAGTTTAATTCAGATCTCTTACTTGCAGCATCACAGATGTCTTCACATGAATATCCCTCACACTTAAGATCTAAACAAAACCCCATCTGTATATCCTCTTATTCTCAGGCCAAGTCAATCGGCTTTCTACCATCCTGCAGTATTTTGTTCGTACCTCTGTTAGAGCACTTGTCCCACGAGTTTGTTTGTTTAACTGTGTCTGTCTTCCCCTTTGGAATATAAATTCTCCTTTGGAAACTTATCACTTTTTTTTTTTTGACAGAGTCTTGCTCTTGATCTGTCACCAGGCTGGAGTGCAGTGGCGTGATCTCGGCTCACTGCAACCTCCGCCTCCCAGGTTCAAGCGATTCTCCCACCTCAGCCTCCTGAGTAGCTGGCACTACAGGCGCCCGCCACCACGCCCAGCTAATTTTTGTATTTTTAGTAGAGATGGGGTTTCACTATGTTGGCCAGGCTGGTTTCGATTTCCTGACCTGGTGATTCGCCCACCTCGGCCTCCCAAAGTGCTGGGATTACAGGCATAAGCCACTGTGCCCAGCCTAGAACCTTATCACATCTTTAAATCCCTAGTATTAAGTAGAAGCTATTATATTCTTGTTGAACAAATTAATTGGCAAATGTTCAGAATGTTCAGAGGTGTTCAACTGCAAGTAACGCAATATCCAAAGACTAGCGACTTAAATTGTAAAGATGTTTACCTATCTCACAAAATGTGAACTTTGGAGTTACATGGTTCCAGGATTAGTTAAGCAGCTCAGCAAAGTCAGGAAACTGAGTCAGAATATCTGAGATCCTCCTGGCTCAGAATCTCTGAGATTCTTCATTGTTGCAAAGTAGCTGCCACAGCTCCAACATTACATCTTTGCACAACAGTCTTCCAAACAGGAAACAAGGGAAGCAGATCTTGATGGCAGCAAAAGGGCTTCCACTTCACATACTTCTCGCTTTTTAGCAGGGGGCAAATCCTTCCAGAAACACCTCTCTGCATTGTTAACTGGAACTATGTTATGTATCCCCTTGGATCAATATCTGGCAAAGGGAACAGCAATGACTGAGATCGGCTTAGACTGATCTTGAGTCATTCCTGGTGCTGGGCATGTTGCTGTCTGACCAAAGGAGGATTCTGAATCAAGGTGGGAGACTATCTACCGGATAGTTTATTAATGATACTTGCCCTTGATGTGGTGTCCTGAGTCCAAGCTCTTCCTGAACCCTCACTGTTTCTTGGGCACTTCTGAGATACACATAGCTCTGTGGTCAGCCTGTTCCTTTGTAGAACAATCCCTATATTCTCCATGTTTAGTGATCCATAGCAGAGGCTGATTATGTGCAGTTGTATAACTCTGTGAATTTGCTCTTTAGCAGGGCTAGTGCACACAGGAGTCAGTGTCAAGGGGAGGTGGATGGTGGCAGCTTTGCTTGCCAAGCCATGCACCTTGGCATGGGGTTGTGTCTGTTTGGAGGTAGGAGTATCTTGTTGCAATTCTCACAAAGGCACTCTAATGGCTGTGGCTTCTCTGTCTTCCAGAAAGGCTGTACCAGCATGATGAGTGTATAATGGACATGAGCATGGACATGGGATGGACATGAGAATGTTCATCTGTCTATACCCTCTCCATTACTAGGTATAATCACTCTAGAAAATCTTTAATAATCTTTTATCTGGTCCCCTTGGCTCTAGCCTTTCCCTATGCACTTGATATCTACTCCCAGATTTACCTTCCCCCAAATCTCAAAGCAGTTGCTTCCTTGCTTAAAATCTTCTGTGACTGTCTTTTTTTTTTGTGGGAACAGAGTCTCGCTCTGTCACCCAGGCTGGAGTGCAGTGGCACGATCTCAGCTCACTGCAACCTCCATCTCCAGGGTTCAAGTGATTCTCCTGCCTCAGCCTCTGGAGTAGCTGGGATTACAGGCACATGCCACCATGTCTGGCTAATTTTTTATATTTTTAGTAGAGACAGGGTTTCACCATTTTGGCCAGGCTGGTCTTGAACACCTGACCTCAAGTGATCTGCCCGTCTCAGCCTCCAAAAGTGCTGAGATGACAGGCGTGAGCCACCGAACCAGATCTGGGACTGTCTTATTAGGTATACATTAAACCCCCTACTTGACATTATGGGCCCCTCAAGATCTGGCCCCACCCTATGATCCCAACCTTATTTCTCATTATGAATCTTTCACCGAAGCCGAAATTTTTTTTTATGCTGTTCTTCACCCTCAAATTCCTTTCTTCTCCTTTTCTGCTTATTCTTGAAGACATGGCTCCGATCCAATCTCCTGCGGAAACATTCCTTGGCTGCTCTAGCCTACCCTCTTATCACCTCTGAATGCCTTCCATTCAGTGGTTCTCAACTTTGGCTGCCTATTAGGATTACCTGGCGAGCTTTAGAAAATACCATTGCCTGGGTCCAGCTATAGACATTTTGATTTAATCAGTCTTGGTGCCAGATTGGACTCTGGGATATTTAAACACTCCTTAGGTGATTCTAATGTGCAGCCAAATTCCTGGACTCATTTGGAGTTTTTGTGTTGCATTTGTGAGTTTTAAAAATCAGATTCCTGAGCTGCACCTCCAGAGGTTCTGACATCTACATAAAAGCTCCCCAGGTGATTCTAAAGTGAAGCTTGATTGAGGGCCACTGTTCTGTGCTTACATATTTTTATTAATATTTTGTTTTGGGCAGGGCATGGTGGCTCACGCCTGTAATCCCAGCACTTTGTGAGGCCGAGGCGGGCGGATCGCAAGGTCAGGAGATCGAGACCATCCTGGCTAACACGGTGAAACCCTGTCTCTACTAAAAATACAAAAAATTAGTCGGGCATCATCGTCTGGGAAGTGAGGAGTGCCTCCGCCCGGCCGCCCCGTCTGGGAAGTGAGGAGCGCCTCTGCCCGGCCGCCCCGTCTGCGATATGGGGAGCGCCTCTGCCCGGCCACCCCGTCTGGGAGGTCTACCACGGAGGCCAGACGCAATGTGGGGGCTGGATGTGGTGGCTCACGCCTGTGGTCCCAGCTCTCTGGGAGGCCGAGGCGGGTTGATCACTTGAGGCTAGGAGTTCGAGACCAGCCTGGCCAACATGGCGAAACATATGAAAAATACAACAGACAAACCAACCAACCAACCCAGTGACAACAAAACAGGTCTACCCTGGAGTCATACCCTAATTTTTTCTATTTTCCTCCCTTTCTGATCCTTTATCCCACTTTCTTTTTCTTCCTCTTTCGTCTCCTTCTTTTTGTCAAATAGAGGATTGAGTTATTAGCATTGATCCATACAAAGTCCCTCTCGGTGGGGGGAACTGATTATTTTCTTTAATCCCCACCCCCCATTTCTATTCCCCGTCTTCCCATGTGCAACCTTCCTAACATGTTTGATATGCATCTTTTTGTTTGTATGTATTTTTAGAAAATGTTTATTGTTTTGTGTGCAAAAAAATTAATAAAATAAAATTAAAAAAAAAAACACTGAGTGTGACATTAGACCTTTGCCTATTTTCTCTCTTTCCATATATGCTTCCTGTGAATGACTAATAGAAAACTTATTTTCTCTCAACCAAATCTGTATAACTTACTTTCCTGAGATACTAGGCAACTTCCCTAAGTAGAAAAAATTAGTAATGATAATGGGTAACTTTGATCGAATATTCCTATAGTTAGGTGTAACCCTCAAAAACAACCTTATGAGCTAGATACTCGATACTGTGCTTTTCACAGATGAGAAAAACTGAATATTTGAGCAGTTATTTATCCTAAAGATTACAGAGCTATGTGTGTATGAATATGATCTTTAAACCAGGTGGTCTGGTTCTAGAGTCTGTGATCTTAACTGTGACACCGTATTGCAACCTGGAAATGGTGGCAAAATTTGTTCAAAGTACAATGTTAATAAAGTAATTTTGATGTAAAAAAAAAAATTAGTCGGGTGTGGTGGCGGGCACCTGTGGTCCCAGCTACTTGGGAGGCTGAGGCAGGAGAATGGCGTGAACCCGGGAGACAGAGCTTGCAGTGAGCTGAGATTACGCCATTGCACTCCAGCATGGGTGACAAAACGAGACTCCGTCTCAAAAAAACAAAAAAAAATTTGTTTTTTGTTTTTTTGTGTTTTTTTGAGAGTTTCCTCTGTTGCTCAGGCTGGAGTACAATGGCGCCATCTCAGCTCACTGCAACCTCCGCCTCCCGGATTCAAGTGATTCTCTTGCCTCAGCTTCCTGAGTAGCTGGGATTACAGGCATGCGCCACCACGCCCAGCTAATTTTGTATCTTTAATAGAGACGAGGTTTCTCCATGTTAGTCAGGCTTGTCTCGAACTCCCGACCTCAGGTGATCTGCCCACCTCAGCCTCCCAAAGTGCTGGGATTACAGGCGTGAGCCACCATGCCCATCCTTATTTATTTATTTATTTTTGAGATAGTGTCTTGCTCTGTCATCCAGGCTGGAGTGCAACGACATGATCTCGTCTCACTGCAACCTCCGCCTCCTAGGTTCAAGGATTCTCCTGCCTCAGCCCCCCGAGTAGCTGGGATTACAGGCATGCATCACCATGCCCCACTCATTTTTATATTTTTAGTAGAGGAGGGGTTTCGCCATGTTGGCCAGGCTGGTCTCGAACTCCTGACCTCAGGCCATCTGCCCTCCTCGGCCTCCCACAGTGTTGAGATTACAGGCGGGAGCCACCATGCCCAGATTCTTTCAGTTTTATTTCTAGGCATAACAAAATGGCATTATGCGATGGTTTGATTTTTTTTTTTTTTTTTTGAGACAGGGTCTGGCTCTGTCATCCAGGCTGGAGTGCAGTGGTGTGATCTTGGCTCACTGCAACCTCCACCTCCTGGGCTCAAGCCATCTTCCCACCTCAGCCTCCCAAGTAGCACATGCCACCACACCCAGCTAATTTTTTTATTTTTTGTAGAGATGGGGTGGTCTCAAACTCCTGGGCTCAAGCGATCTTCCTGTCTCGGCCTCCCAAAATGCTGCGATTACAGGTGTGAATCACTGCCCCCAACCCTGATTTTTTACCTTCACTTAGCAATATATCATGAACATTTGCCTTTGTCAGTAAATATTCTTCTATAGCAAGAATATTGAATATTAGTTGGCAAGCTTTTTCTATAAAGGTCTAGGTAGCAAATGTTTCAGGCTTTGTGGGCCATACAGTTTGTTGCAACTCTGTTCTTCTAGCATGAAAACAGCCATAGACAACACATAAAAAAATGAGTGTGGCTGTGTTTCAATAAAACTTTATTTACAAAAACAGGATGGAGATTTGTTTGGCTTGTGGATGTGTTTCCTGACTCCTGTCTTATAGCACTGTTTCTTTTTTAGAGCTCACTAAGGTCCCATTGTATGTCTACTCTGCAATTTTTATTCTCTTAACCTTGGATATTTAGTTCATTTTCATTTTTTAATATTACAGAGGATCACTGCAAGTAATATCTGTGCATCTTTGTTCCCTCCCCCACCCCAAGATAAATTTCTAGAAGTGTATTGATGGGCCATGGGGTTTGCCTAATTTTTAGAGCTTGTGACTCAAATTGCCCAGTGGCCCTTCAGGAAGTACAGGAGAGGGCTGCCCACTTCTTGCATCCTTGCCAAAACTGGGTATTAAAATTCCTTTTAATCTTTTTCAATATACTTTTCAATATTCTTTTTTTTTTTTTTTTTTTTTTTGACACGGAGTCTCACTTTGTCACCAGGCTGGAGTGCAGTGGCGCGATCTTGGCTCACTGCAACCTCCACCTCCCGGGTTCAAGCAATTCTCTTGTCTCAGACCCCCAAGTACTGGGACTACAGGCGCACGCCACCATGCCCAGCTAATTTTTGTATTTTTAGTAGAGACGGGGTTTCACTAGGTTGGCCAGGATGGTCTCGATCTCTTGACCTCGCGATCCACCTTGGCGTCCCAAAGTGCTGGAATTACAGGCTTGAGCCACCATGCCCAGCCAATATATACTTTAAAATATTTTTAACTGTAATTTTAATCCCATGGCATCTTAATTTAATGGTTTTTGTCACCACAAAACCGGTGTTCGCAGATCATGAAGTGAAGATACATGTGTCCTTTGTCTCCAAGGTGTTGGCTTTTGACATGCTGTGAAACTGCCCTAAGGGACAGTTAGATAAAACAAATTACTTGCTTCAGAAGCAAACCCTGTCTGTCAAGTTATTGGATACAGGCTGAGACCCCGGAGCCTTGCTGACAAATAAGTATGCAGTGGAGAAAGTAGGAAGATTACTGTAAGTCTGAAGTTAAATATCCTCTTTCCGACCTCCAATAAAGGGAAATGTATTTTGGAACTTACGTAAAAATGTCTTTGTGATTTTTGCCCTAGAAAACAAACCTGACTCCTTTGTTTTAAGTCCAGAGGCTGACGGTCCACCCCCAGGGATGGGGGGTGTGTCCTGTCACGTAGGAGGTGGTGCTTTGTGTGGCTTCCAGTCTCTGCTGGCTCTTTAGGAGTTCAATTTGGGAAAGGGAAAAATAAGGCAACTTAAGTTGCTGCCATCAGTTCCTGGGATGAATGGCTAAGTGATGATGCTGATGAACAATTTGCATCTAAGAGGCTGTTTGGGAGTTGGAGAATAGCCCATGATTGCTGATAAACACCACCTGCCATGCTGTCCACCGCAGCCCCCCTTCCACTTGGGAGGCAGAGGTTCTCCTTTTCCTTCTCTCTCCATTGCTTTTATGCTAATGCTTTGGAGCTGGATGAGAAAACTGGATTTATAGAAAGTCTAGTTGGTTCCTCTGGCAAGAGCCATTTCCAATTGAAGCTTGTCTACATTTTAACTCAATCAGAAAAATGGTGGCTGCAGAGGCTCTTTAAAAAAAAAGAAAAAATTATTGGCTGGGCGCGGTGGCTCATGCCTGTAATCACAGCACTTTGGGAGGCTGAGGCGGGTGGATCATGAGGTCAGGAGATGGAGACCATCCTGGCTAACACGGTGAAACCCCGTCTCTATTAAAAATAAAAAACATTAGCCGGGCATGGTGGCGGGCGCCTGTAGTTGCAGCTACTCGGGAGGCTGAGGCAGGAGAATGGCGTGAACCCAGGAGGCGGAGCTTGCAGTGAGCCGAGATTGCGCCACTGCACTCCAGCCTGGGCGACAGAGCAAGACTCCATCTCAAAAAAAAAAAAAAAAAAAAATTATATTTACCCTACTTTCAAGCCAACGAGTTATTTTTTTGTTTATTATTATTAATTTATTTGCCTTTTGCAGAGGCTCTCTCCCGGTCCTTGATGGTCCCCTTTGTGTGGACTGTGGACATCATGATTGTTGGAATGCAGATTCCATGGCCCTACACAGGATCCCTGGTAGGCTGGGAATCTGCATTTTGACAAGCTCGCCTAGGTGATCTTATAAACCCTGAGGCAGTGGGTCCTAAACCTAGGTGAGCCTCATAATTAATTGGAGGGTGTTAAAAACTATAGATCGTCAAGCCCTGGTCCCTGGAGATCCTGATTCCACAGGCCGGAATCTGTGCATGGGAAGAGTTCTCCCAAGGGACTCATGGAAACAGCCAGGTCTAGGAATCACTACCTTAAGGAAATTACTGGAGGTGAAATACTCAGACTCTCTTATTCATTCTACAAGACCTACAGCAGAAGAGGCCAGGCGGGAGCCGGAGGTGCCAGGATCCTTTCTGGGGCTGCCTTTGTGTTCCTCTTTGGACCTGGGCTGATTGCTTGGAGCCAGGCAAGCATTAACTACAGAGTTTAGAAGCACTTTGGATCAGCTCCTCATTTGCTCGTGGGAGGGAATTGCAACCCCAGATACTCGTTTCATCACTAAGCATGTCTGAGCTGGGGGAGGATATGGGGTGGGATGGCAAGGGCATTGGACTAAGCAGGCCTAAAATATTTTGGGTTTTTTGTTGTTGTTGTTGTTTGAGATGGGGGTCTTGCTATGTTGCCCAGGCTGGTCTCAAACTCCTGGGCTCAAATGATCTGGCCTCAGACGCCTGAGTAGCTGAGACTGCAGGTGCACACCACTGTGCCCGACTAGAAAATGTTTATTCTAAATTTAGTCAATTCTGTCAACTTGAGCAACTTTACCTAATGTCTCTGATCTTCAGAGCTTTTATTCGTAAAATGAATATAACTCTCATTGTAAACATTATATACGGCCAGGCGCGGTGGCTCACGCCTGTAATCCCAGCACTTTGGGAGGTCGAGACGGATGTATCACGAGGTCAGGAGATCGAGACCATCGTGGCTAACACGGTGAAACCCCGTCTCTACTAAAAATACAAAAAAAATTAGCCGAGCGTGGGTAGCAGGCGCCTGTGGTCCCAACTACTCGGGAGGCTGAGGCAGGAGAATGGTGTGAACCCAGGAGGCGGAGCTTGCAGTGAGCCGAGATCACCACACTGCACTCCAGCCCGGGAGACAGAGCGAGACTCCATCTCAAAAAAAAAATTATATACAATTTATTAATATAAGAAGGAATGGAAATAATAAAGAGCACTAGGGCAATGCACTAAATCACAGAAATGCAAATTCAAACCAACTCGAAGTACGATTTCACATATATGGACAGTTTTTTTTTTTTTGAGATGGAGTCTCTGTCGCCCAGGCTGGAATGCAGTGGCACGATTACAGCTCACTGCAGCCTCTGCCTCCCAAGTTCCAGCGATTCTCCTGCCTCAGTCTCCAAACTAGCTAGGACTACAGGTGCCCACCACCACACCTGGCTAATTTTTGTATTTTTAGTAGAGACAGGGTTTCACCATGTTGGCCAGGCTGGTCTCGAACTCCTGACATCAGGTGATCCCCTCGCCTCGACCTCCCAAAGTGCTGGGATTACAGGCGTGAGCCACTGTGCCTGGCCAAGATTTTTAATATTAAAAGTAGTCTGGGTGTGGTTCATGCCACTGGATAGGTTACACTCTATACAAACGAAGGATTCTGCCCAGGACCAATAAGAGGCAGAGCTCTGCCCAGGACCAATCAGAGGCATCCCACCTGTGACCTATGAGCAAATGAAGGTTTCAGAATGGACCATTTACAGAAATTCCTGTTTTTGACGTAAGGGAGGGGAGGTTCAGAGAGGGAGGGGCCTATCCAGTGGCTCATGCCTGAAATCTCAGCATTTTGAGAGGCTGAGGCTGGAGGATGGCTTGAGGCCAGGAGTTTGAGGCTGCAACTGAGGCAGGAGAATAATGTCTGGAGGCAGGAAACCTAAGGCCAACCCACAGCTGCCTTCTTGGAATTGAACTGAAAGAAAAACCCCACCTTTCCATGACCAAGTAATGAGGGGCCAAAGGCCCCTCCCTCTCTGAACCTCCCTTCCCTTATGTCAAAAGTGGGAATTTCTGTAAATGGCCCATTCTGAAATCTTCATTTGCTCATAGGTCACAAGTGGGATACCTCTGATTGGTCCTGGGCAGAGTTCTGCATCTTATTGGTCCTGGACAGAATCCTTCATTTGTATAGAGTGTAACCTATCAGACGCTGCTAAAGGGTGCTTAGGAGTGTTATCATGCTCTTTCAATTCAATGAAAACCCCAAGAAACATTACAATCAGGGTTCTGGAGCCACTCTGTGGAGTGCACTTTCACTTCAATAAATGTATGCTTTCGTCTTCTATTGTCTTATCTGTGCATTTTGTTCAATTCTTTGTTCAACACGCCAAAAACCTGGACAACTCAGTCAAGGCTTCCCATCCTGTAACACAATGAACTGTGATTGTGCCACTGCACTCAGCCTGGGCGACAGAGTGAGACCCTGCCTCTACAATAATAATAATAAAATACCCAGTAATGGGATGGCTGGGTCAAATGGTATTTCTAGTTCGAGATCCCTGAGGAATCGCCACACTGACTTCCACAATGGTTGAACTAGTTTACAGTCCCACCAACAGTGTAAAAGTGTTCCTATTTCTCCACATCCTCTCCAGCACCTGTTGTTTCCTGATTTTTTAATGATGGCCATTCTAACTGGTGTGAGATGGTATCTCACTGTGGGTATATACCCAAAGGACTATAAATCATGCTGCTATAAAGACACATGCACACGTATGTTTATTGCGGCACTATTCACAATAGCAAAGAGTTGGAACCAACCCAAATGTCCAACAACGATAGACTGGATTAAGAAAATGTGGCACATATACACCATGGAATACTATGCAGCCATAAAAAATGATGAGTTCGTGTCCTTTGTAGGGACATGGATGAAACTGGAAAACATCATTCTCAGTAAACTATCGCAAGGACAAAAAACCAAACACCGCATGTTCTCACTCATAGGTGGGAATTGAACAATGAGAACTCATGGACACAGGAAGGGGAACATCACACTCCGGGGACTGTTGTGGGGTGGGGGGAGGGGGGAGGGACAGCATTAGGAGATACACCTAATGCTAAATGACGAGTTAATGGGTGCAGGAAATCAACATGGCACATGGATACATATGTAACAAAACTGCACATTGTGCACATGTACCCTAAAACCCTAAAGTATAATAAAAAAAAAAAAGAAAAAAAAAAAAAAAAAAAAAAAGAAAAAAAAAAAAATAAAATAAAATAAAAGTAGATTTGTGCAATGGAACACTATGCAGACATTAAAAAAGTCATTCATTATGAAGACCATGTAGCAACAAGGAAAACATTTATAAATGTTAAGTGGAAATAGCGGAACCCCAGATGGTACACTCTTTGACTACAACCATGCACACTCAGAGAGAGCCTGTAGACAGGGCCAGGAGGTAACATGCAAAACAGGGTAGTTGTGCAGAGGATATGCTTATAGTTACTTTTTTCTTTGCCAAAATTAAAAACAATTTTACTGTTACATTCTTTTTTCATAATACGAATGACTAATTCCTGCCCTTCCTACCATGCTGGCTTGTTCGGGGGACCAAATGAAACACTGAGAAAACTGTTGTGTCTTCCTGTAGGATGTTGGAGTGAATCTACCATGCATGACTCATGTTTCCAACCCCATCATCCTGGGTAGGGAAGCACCAAGCTGAGGACTCTGGGTCCTTTCAGGCTCTAATGACAATGCACATCCAGCATTTGTGGAGTAGGTATACAGTTGTCTGGGCCAACTACTGTGGGAGAAGGAAAAGAAGTCACATTGCTGCTGGCCATCAAGAGCTCACAAAATAGATGTAGACATCATTTCGGGCTATCTACTTATCCTAGTGATTCTCAACTGAGGTTGATACTTAAAAAAATTTTTTTCTCATTTTCTTTCTTTTTTTAAGTTTCAAGAGGTTGATACTTTTGATGGTCACAATGATTGGCTTTTGATTGCCACAATGACTGGGAGCGTTATAGTATGACCACTCACATATGGTAAATGAAGGATGAGATAGTCCTACACAAAAAATTCTCTAGCTCCAAATGTCCTTGGTGTCTCTGATGAGAAACACTGATCTAGTCCATAGTCAGGGCTGCCAGGTATGGGTGTGCAGGTTGCCCACTGTACAACTCTTGAGGGAACTATTCACCTGGTGGCTAAGTGTGTGAATTCTGAAACCATACTGCCTGAGTTCCAATGCCAACTGGAACCGCCCCCGATCACCTACTTTTTTTTTTTTTTTTGAGACTGAGTCTTGCTCCATCACCCAGGCTGCAGTCCAGTGGCACAATCACAGCTCACTGTAGACTCTACCTCCCGGGCTCAAGTGATCCTCCTACCTCAGCCTCCTGAATAGCTGGGACCACAGGCACCACCACCACACCTGGTTACTTTTTAAATTTTTTGTAGAGATAAGCTCTCCCTATGTTGCCCAGGCTGAACTCAAACTCTCAGGCTCAGGCGATCCTCCTGCCTTGGCCTCCCAAAGTGCCAGGATTATAGGCGTGAGCCACCGGACCTGGCCTGGAAGCTCTTGAACATATTGCTTATCTTCTGTGGACCTCAGTTTCCTCATTTGTAAAATGGTAAGAGCAATAGTAACATAACTCATAATGATAACATAAGAATATGTTATCAATAATATATGTGCCTGGCACACAGTAAACATTCAATTCATGTTCAATGATTATTATTCTCTGAGATCTGACCTCCCCATTGACTGGGGAGGGGCCCTGGTGTCTACTTCCTGATAAAGACCACGTATGCCTGGATTCCTGCTCTCCCTGAGGCTTAACTTTCCTGGTTCTACCTGTAATCTTATTGAGAACTCCCGTTGTTGCCTAAACTTGCTTGAGATGGTTTTTGTAATCTACAACCAGAAGTCTTAATTACTAAGACAAGGCGAAAAGACCCACCTGTAGGAAACACAGCAGATAATACAAAAGGGCTTTCTAGTTAGTGTGAGATTGCTTGGCCTAGAAAGACCGTAAATGCTACAGAAAAAACCTAATCGTAACTGAAAGAAACAAATTCGAACAACAAATTGTTAAGTGAATGGAATGCAGCTAGCTAGGATCCCATGCTCTGTTCTAAGAAAACAGACAGGTCAAACAATCAGGACCAGTCCAGACATGTGTCTGGGAAGTTAAAGGAAAGAGACCCTGTCCCTCAAAACCTTCCTTACTAGTACCTGAAATTTCATCATTAGTGACTCATGTCTTCGTTTACCAGGAGGTCTTCTTTGAAAATATGAATGTCTCTGGGAAGAGTAATCCAGAAACCTACTGAGGCTCACCCTACTAGGAATCTATTTACTGTTTTTCTTTTCTTTCATGTCTGTTCATTGAGAACACAGAGAATGTATTCATTAAGTGACTTTCTCCCTCCTCCACTTCCCAACCCCAGTTACAAATGGGGACAGCAAGAAAGAGAAAACCTGGGGAGAACGGAAGAAGCCATGCTTTTTAGAATGGATCCTGTTTCGGAATTGCTGATCTCATCAACCACGTGTTTATGGAGAGAGCAGTGGCCCTTAAGGAACTGGAGAGAATGTTCTGATTTACTTCTGTCCGGCATGGTGAACAGCAGGAATGACTGTAGCTGTTCTCTTTGCCAAGGACAGATCTGATCTGATTGCCTTGAGGTGAAAGTGAGGTAAGGTGGGGCGGGGATTGGCTTTTGGCTCCCAAGAATGGTTGTTCATCAACCTTTTGCTAAGCCCGTGGTTCTCAAATTTTGCTGCATGTTAGAATCACCTGGTAAGCTTAAAAAAAAAAATCTCAGTACCCAGGTTGTACCTCAGACCAATTAAATCAGAATGCCTGGGGGTGGTTGCCAGGCATCAGAAGTTTTCAAAGACCTCCCCCAACCAGGTGGTTCCAACGTGTACCCACGTCCAGGAACCACTGTCCTCAGCATTTATTGTATGAGGCAACTTAGGTGACACACAACAGGTGAGAACCTGGCTCCTGCCTTTCAGACACAGGACTTAACTTTTTTTTATTTTTAAAATTATGCAGTAAAATTTTTTCTGTTGGTGTGCAGGTCTATGAATTTTTTTATACTGAGTTTTTTATACTGCCTGAGTACAATTTAATGGTATACCATAAAGTATACCATAATTTAATGGTATACCATAAAGTATACCATAATTTAATGGTATACCATAAAGTATACCATAATTTAATGGTATACCATAAAGTATACCATAATTTAATGGTATACCATAAAGTATACCATAATTTAATGGTATACCATAAAGTATACCATAATTTAATGGTATACCATAACATTTTACATACCATAATTTTATTTTTATAAAGTATATCCAGAATTTTATGGTATACCATAAAATTAGTATAGTATGCCATAAAATTTACCCTTTTAAATTATACAATTCAATGCTCACTTCAGCAGCACATATACTAAAATTGGAATGATACAGAGAAAATTAGCATGGCCGGGCGCGCTGGCTCACGCCTGTAATCCCAGCACTTCGGAATGCTGAAGCAGGCGGATCACGAGGTCAGGAGTTCAAGATCAGACTGACAAACAGGATGAAACCTCGTCTCTACTAAAAATACAAAAATTAGCCGGGTGTGGTGGTGCATGCCTGAAATCCCAGCTACTTGGGAGGCTGAGGCAGGAGAATCACCTGAACCTGGGAGGTGGAGGTTGCAGTGAGCCGAGATCTGGCCTCTGCACTCCAGCCTGGGCGGCAGAGCAAGACTCTGTCTCAAAAAAAAAAAAGAGAAAATTAGCATGACCCCTGCTCAAAGATGACACTGTAATTTGTGAAGTGCTCCATATTTAAAAACCATTTTTTTAAAGTGTACAACTCAGCCATATGCAGTGGTTCCCACCTGTAATCCCAGGGTTTTGAGGCCAGGCGCGGTGGCTCACGCCTGTAATCCCAACACTTTGGGAGGCCGAGGTGGGTGGATCACCTGAGGTCAGGAGTTCAAGACCAGACTGGCCAACATGGTGAAACATCGTCTCTACTAAAAATACAAAAACTAGCCGGGCATGGTGGTGTGCACCCATAATCCCAGCTACTCGGGAGCCTGAGGCAGGAGAATTGCTTGAACCCAGGAGGTGGAGGTTGCAGTGAGCCAAGATTGTGCCACTGCACTCCAGCCTGGGTGACAGAGCAAGACTCTGTCTCAAAAAAAAAAAGGCTGGGTGTGGTGGCTCACGCCTGTAATTCCCCAGCACTTTGGGAGGCCGAGGCAGGCAGATCACCTGAGGTCAGGATTTCAAGAACAGCCTGACCAACATGGTGAAACCCCATCTCTACTAAAAATACAAAATTAGCCGGGCATGGTGGCACATGCCTGTAATCCCAGCTACTCAGGAGGCTGAGGCAGGATAATTGCTTGAACCCAGGAGGTGGAGGTTGTGGTGAGCTGAGATCTCGCCATTGCACTTCAGCCTAGGTAACAAGAGTGAAGCTCTGTCTCAAAAAAAAACAATCCCAGGGTTTTGGGATGCCTAGGCGGGAGGCTCACTTGAGGCCAGGAGTTTGAGACCAGCTTGGGCAATGCAGCGAGACCCCGTCTCTACCAAAAAAAAAAAAAAAAAAAATTAGCTGGGGATGGTGGCAAGTGCCTTTAGTCCTAGCTGCTCGGGAGGCTGAGATGGGAGGATCGCTTGAGCCCAAGAGTTTGGGGTTACAGTGAGCTATGATCATGTCACTACACTCTGGCTAGGGTGACACAGAAAGACCTTGTCTCTAAAAAAGACGGAAAAAAAGTTACCAGATTGTACAATTCTCTGTTCAGACCTAGATTTGCAAGAAAAAAAATGTAAAATTTCTTGGTTTTTAGTATATTTGCAAAGTTGTGCCACCATCACCACTAATTCCAGAACATTTTTATCTCGTCTCCCCAAAATACCCCAAATCCACAGTAGCTTCTCCTCATATCCCCTTCTGCCCACCCCCTGGCAAATACAAGCCATAGAGACTCTCTCTCTCTATGGCTTTGCCTACTCTTGATATGTCACATAAATGAAATCACACAATCTGTGGTCTTTTATGTCAAGCTTATTTCACTTAGCATGCTGCTTTCAGGGTTTATCTGTATTGTAGCATGTATTAGTACTTCATTCTTTTTATTGATGAATAATATTCCATTGTATGGCTATACCACGTTTCGTTGATCTATTCATCAGCTGATGGACATATGGATTGTTTGCACTTTTTGGCTATTGTGAATAATGCGGCTATAAACATTCTTGTACAAGTTTTTGTGTGGATGTATATTTTCATTATCTTGGTCTTGGATACTTTTTTTTTTTTTTTTGAGACAGAGTCTTGCTCTGTCACCTAGGCTGGGGTACAGTGGTGCAATCTCGGCTCACTGCAACCTCTGCCTGCTGGGTTCAAGCAATTCTCCTGCCTTAGCCCCCCAGCTAGCTGGGATTACAGACCTGCACCACCACACCCGGCTACTTTTTGTATTTTTAGTAGAGACGGGTTTTGCCATATTAGCCAGGCTGATTTTGAACTCCTGACCTCAAGTGATCTGCCTGCCTTGGCCTCTCAAAGTGCTGGGATTACAGGCATGAGCCACTGAACCCGGCCCATAAATCTTTTTATGTAGGGGTGATTTCAGCTTAACATTAGTAAAAAAAAAATTCATAAATTTCTTTTCATTTGAGCTATTTTGCAGTAGAATGAATGACTGGCTGCTTCACTGGGACTATTAATTCTACAAATATTTATTGAATGCCTACTATATGCCAAGCACTGTTTTTCTCCCATTTGGTGATTATTTATTTATCCTTTTATTTTTAGTTTACATATAATAATTGTACATATTTATGGGATTCAGTCTGAATCCCATAAATAATTCAGGGTTTATCTGTATTGTTTTTTTTTTTTTTTTTTATTTGTTTTTTTTAATTTTATTATTATACTTTAGGTTTTAGGGTACATGTGCACAATGTGCAGGTTTGTTACATATGTATCCACGTGCCATGTTGGTTTGCTGCACCCATTAACTCGTCATTTAGCATTAGGCATATCTCCTAATGCTGTCCCTCCCCCCTCCCCCCACCCTTCTTTTTTATTTGTTTGTTTGTTTGTTTGTTTGTTTGAGACAGTCTTGCCCTGCCTCCCAAGCTGGAGTGCAGTGGTACAATTATGGCTCCCTGCAGCCTTGACCTCCCAGGCTCAAGCGATCCTCCCACCTCAGCCCCCTGAGTAGTTGAGACCACAGTTGTGTGCCACCATGCCCAGCTAATTAAAAAAAATGTTTTGTAGAGATGAGGTCTCACTATGTTGCTCAGGCTGGTCTCCAACTCTCGGGGTCAAGCAATCCTCCTGCCTTGGCCTCCCAAAGTGTTGGGATTTCAGGTGTGAGTGACTGCACATGATGCTTATTTCTTTTTAAAAAAATTATTTTTATTTTTTTGTAGAGATGAGATCTTGCATATTGCCCAGGCTGGGCAAACTCCTGGCCTCAAGCAATCTTCTTGTCTCAGTAATCGTACTGGAAGTGACCCATTACAGGCATGAGCCACCTCGCCTGGCTGTTGAACATCTTTTCATGTGCCTATCTGCCATCTTAATATTCTCTTTGGTGAAGTATTTGTTTACGTCTTTTGCTCATTTTTAAACTCAGTAATCTGTTCTCTTATTTAGGTATGAGAGTTCATTATAAATTCTGCTTTTTGTTTGTTTTTGTTTTGTTTTGTTTTTGAGACAGAGTTTTGCTCTTGTTGCCCAGGCTGGAGTGCAATGGCGCAATCTCGGCTCACTGCAATCTCCGCCTCCCGGATTCAAGCGATTCTCCTGCCTCAGCCTCTTGAGTAGCTGGGATTACAGGCACCCGCCACCACGTCCAGTTAATTTTTATATTTTTAGTAAAGATGGGGTTTTGCCATGTTGGCCAGGCTGGTCTCAAACTCCTGACCTCGGGTGACCCACTCGCCTTGGCCTCTCAAAGTGCTGGGATTACAGGCATGAGCTACTGCGCCTGACCCATTATAAATTCTGGATACAAATCCTGTGTTGCACATATGATTTGTAAATATTTTCTCTTAGTCTGTGTTTTGGACACAATACTTTTTGTACATGTGTCTGATGAGAGAAAGGTATGGAATTAACATTTACTGAGCACCTACTATGTGCTGGACATTGTAGTGGATTGCTGGAAGAATAGGGATATAAGTGAATAGGGATATAAGTAAGATAGAGTCCCTAACCTCAAGAGAGGTTTCCTGGAGGAGGGGTGAAGTTTGGACACTACTGTCTATACTACAGGCAGAAATTTTTGTAGAGATGGGGTCTCACTATGTTGTCCGGGCTGGTCTTGAGCTCTTGGGCTCAGGCAATCCTCTGAGCCACAATGAGGTAGAAGGAAATGTAGAGCCAAGTGGTTACAAGTAAGGACTTTGGAGTCAGTTTGTCTGGTTCCAGCTGTAGCACTTACCACCTGTATGTCCTTGGGCAAGTTACTAAATCTCTCAGTACCTCGGTTTCTTCATTAGCAAAATTAGGGCAGTAATAATACCCATGGAAGGGCTGGGGGGTACTAAATGAGAGGGTGTAGGTGGCAAATAGAAACTCTCCACCAATGTTAGCTACTGTATTATCATTTATTTGTGTAGCAACATTGTTCTGGGGCAATCAGGGGAAGCTACCCTCCACCTCCTGGAGGAGGTGTCATTGGAGCTGAAACTCAAGGCCTGGGAAGACTTCCAGAAGCTGAGATGGGTGCATTGAAGAGGTGGAAGCTGCTCTTTAGAACCATATATTTTGCCCCAAGCCATATATTCCTCCCCAACGAGAGAAGTTTTCTTCTTTCTTGTTCCATCCCCTCCTCTCTTCATCTTGCGCTGTCCTCTCATCAAGTCTTTTTCTTTCTTTTCCCTGTCTCTCCTTCTCACCTGCCAGAGGCTTCTATGGGCCCCTCTTGTGTCCTTGGCCTTATGAAGTCACCAACACCTGGGTTATGGGCTGCTGCTCTGAGGCTGCAGGGTCACCTTTGGCCCCTCGATGGGGACTTTACACTCCACTCCAAACAGAAGCAGGATGCTGTCTTGGGGATCTTTTCCCCCTGCAGTCTGGTGCCCTGGTGCCAGTGCTCAGGGAATGAATTTAGTGCTGGGTCACCAGTACAAATTATTGAGCAATTTTCTGTGTGGACATCAGGCCTATGTTGAGATAACAGCTCTGCCAGCTCGAGCTTGTTCCATTAATAATTTACTGTCGGAGAAATGGGAGTTAAATGAGCCAGGAGGCATATTTTGCATGAACTTTGGGGGTACCTCTGACAGCAGTTCATGTAATTTGTCCAGGAAGATACTAAAGCTGTCTGAAATCTAATGTCCTTTCTGCCACACTGACCCTTTGGATCCATTTTATTAACACGGTTGGCTTTGATTTATGTTTATTTTATTGCTTTGGTTTCTCTTCTGAACTCATAACCAGAGTGGTGGTGCATGTGGAAAATGGCTCTGTGAAGAATTAGGTTCCCAGGTGTGCTTGTGAAAGGAAACCTAGCAGCAGCTGTGGGTTTTTCTCAGCTTTGCAGGACTGGGATGTCTTACGGCAAAACTGCCCCTTTCTGAATGACTGGCCACTGTGTGTGTGCAAGGCCAGCACCATTGATGTGTGACCTGTGCAGTTAAGCAGGGCCCCATGTTTAGAAGGACCCCCTGCTTGATTTAATGCTCTGCTGTCACCATTTAAACTTCTTAATAATTTAGAAACAGGGAGTCATCCTATTTTTTTTTTTTTTTTTTTTTTTGAGACGGAGTTTTGCTCGTCACCCAGGCTGGAGTGCAATGGCGCGATCTCAGCTCACTGCAACTTCTGCCTCCTGGGTTCAAGTGATTCTCCAGCCTCAGCTTCCCGAGTAGCTGGGATTACAGGCACCTGCCACCACGCCTGGCTAATTTTTGTATTTTTAGTAGAGACGGGGTTTCACCATGTTGCCTGGGCTGGTCTCAAACTCCTGACCTCAAGTGATCCACCCACCTCAGCCTGGCAAAGTGCTGGGATTACAGGCATGAGCCGCCACGCCTGGCCGGAGTCATACAGTTTATACTGGCCCCTGAAAATTCTGTAACCAGCCCTGAGTGTGTGCCGTGGTCCCCGTTCCCAGTTCTTTATGTTGAACCTAGGTGATTCGCCAAGTTCATTCTGTTCTTTCTGGGGCCATCCCAAAATCCTTAAGGAGGCTATGGCAACTCTGTCCAAGTGTCTTACAGGCCCACCAGCCAAGATATCTGAAAACACATACAGATAAAAAGTTTGCTTAAAAAAAATCAGTTACTGCCAGGCTCAGTGGCTCATGCTTATAATCCCAGCACTATGGGAGGCCAAGAAGGGTATGAAGAACATGGCTGTGCACTGGTCAAGGATAGGCCAAGGTAGGATGTTTACATCCTGCATAACTCGCAGGCATACAACTCCATATATTATCACAGCCATATAGCCATAACATGGGAAAGCCATCCCTTGACCCTACGCCACTATTGTCTATAAAGGTATAATTGCCCTGCTGACACTGTACAGATGCTCACACCCAGAGAGAGACAGTGCATCTGCGAGATGGACAGGAGGGAGCCAGGACACAGCTCAGCTTGCTCGTGCCCAGAAAGAGAAAGAGTTAAGCCTCTGAACCGGAAGGCAAGGGAGAGCCAGCTGTGCAGCTGCGTGTGACAGCCGTTGTACTAAGCAGCCGAGACAGGGAGGATAGTGTGAGAAAGTTGTTAATGAAAGTTGCTGCTGAATAAAATAATCTTTCACCTGCCTACAGCCTCCTGAGTATTCTTTCTGCTCATCCACCCACTTCCCTCGGACCTCAGCATGACAATTGGCGTAGTCATAGACCTAACAGCGGGCAGATCACTTGAGCTCAGGAGTTCGAGACCAGCCTGTCCAAGATGGTGAAACCCCATCTCTACCAAAAAGATACAAAAATTAGCCAGGTGTGGTGGTGTGCGCCTGTAGTCCCAGCTACTCAGGAGGCTGAGGTGAGAGGATCACTTTAACCTGGGAGGCGAAAGTTGCAGTGAGCTGAGATCGTACTACTGCACTCCAGCCTGGGCAACAGAGTCCCTGTCTCAAAAAAAAAAGAAAAGAAAAAAAATCAGCTAAGTATAGATATATTTCAAAATTCAAACGGTACAGAAAGCCAGCCTGAGCAACATGGAAAACCCCCTACTCTACAAAAAATACAAAAATTAGCTGGGCATGGGGGTGCGCACGAGTAGTCCCTACTTGGGAAGCTGAGGTGGGAGGATCACCTGAACCCAGAGGTTGAGGCTGCAGTGAGCCGAGATTGCGCCATTGCACTCCAGCCTGGGTGTAGGTTAATGCTTCCTTATTATTCCCTAGTTTTCTTTTTCTTTATTTTTATTTTTATTTATTTATTTATTTATTTATTTATTTATTTTTGAGACGGAGTTTTGCTCTTGTTGCCCAGGCTGGAGTGCAATGATGCAATCTTGGCTCACTGTAGCCTCTGCCTGCTGGGTTTAAGCGATTCTCCTGCCTCAGCCTCCTGAGTAGCTAGGATTACAGGCATACGCCACCATGCCCAGCTAATTTTGTATTTTTAGTAGAGATGGGGTTTCTCCATGTTGGTCAGGCTGATCTCAAACTCCTGACCTCAGGTGATCTGCCTGCCTCGGCCTCCCAAAGTGCTAGGATTGCAGGTGTGAGCCACCACGCCCGGCCTATTCCCTAGTTTTCTTGTTCCCTTTCTGCAGAAGCAAGCACTGCTACCCATCTCTGAGCATCTTGCAGAAAGTCTATGCTTTGATGAAATATATGTACATATCTCCATATTTATTGTTCTTTACCAGATGGTGGGATAAGTTGTACACTATTTTGAACCTTCCTCTTTTCACCTAACTATGCATTTTGGAAAGAATTCCAAGTCATCATATAAATCTATCTCATTATTTCTTTGGTAACAGTTTCCCGTTGTTTGGATTTACCATAATTCACTTCACAGGTCCCCTATTGATGGACACTTAGGTTATTCCCTAACCTTTCCTTCTATAAACAGTGCTCTTAGAATAGGCTTGCCAGATTGAGCAAATTAAAATACAAGCTGCCCAGTTTTGAATTTGAGATTCGATTTTTTAATTTGAAATTTCAATTTTGAATATGAAATGCAGATAACAAGGAACACAGTAGAACCCCCTTATCCATAGTTTCACTTTCTGGGATTTCAGTTACCCACGGTCAACTGCAGTCTGAAAACATTAAATGGAAAATTCCAGAAATAAACAACTCGTAATTTTTAAATTACATGCTGTTCTGACTAGTGTGATGAAATCTCACACCTTCCCACTGTGGCCTGCCTGGGACTTAAGTCACCCCTTTGTCCAACGAATCCATGCTGTATATGCTCTTTGCCTGTTTGTCATTTTGTAGCTGTCTAGGTTATCAGATTGACTATTTCAGTATTGCAGTGCTTGTGTTCAAATAACCCTTATTTTACTTAATAAATGACCCCAAAGTGCAAGAGTAGTGATGCTGGCATATTGTCATAATTATTCTATTTTATTATTGTTGTTGCTAATCTCTCTTACTGTACCTAATTTAGAAATTAAATTTTATCATAGGTATGTATGGGGAAAAAAGCATAGTATATAGAGGATTTGCTACTATCTGCAGTTTCAGGCATTTACTTGGGGTCTTGGAAAGTATCCCCCCACGATAACAGGGGACTACTGTAATTCCTTAGTGTAAACACGTTTCATACTTACGATCTAAAAGGGTAGGATATTTGAGGAATAGTAATACTAAACAAAATGTTGCTGTTTATCTGAAATCCAAATTTAACAGAGACCTGTATTTTATCCGACAACCCTATCCTAGAACAAAGCCTGGTACATAGTAGGGGCTCAGTAAAGATTTATTGAGACAGAGTGCTGTAGCTCAAAACCTCTGGGCACTTTGGGAGGCTGAAGTGGGAGAATTGCTTGAGCCTAGGAGTTTGAGACCAGCCTGGGCAACAAAGTGAGGCTCATCTCTACACAAAATTAAAAAAAAATAGTTAGCTGAGTATGCTGCCATACTCCTGTAGTCCCAGCTACTTTGGAGGCTGAGATGGGAGGATCGCTTGAACTCAGGAGTTTGAGGCTGCAGTGAGCTATGATTGTGCAACTGCACTCCAGCTTGGGCAACAGGGACCCTATCTCTAGAAAAAAAAAAATGGATGAATGAATAAATGATCCCTCTCCTAAATGAAAGCCCATGAGGGCAGCTACTTTGTTATGTCCTCTGTGCTTTCTTCAATGCTTCTTAGGCATTTGTTCAATACCTGGACAAATGCTGTAGTGAATGACTTCATGAACACTTTATTTGGCCCATGAGAGAATATGTTTGTAGAATAAATTCATTTGTTTGAATGCCTGATGGATTCTGCCGAATTGCCCCTTCACAGGCCTCCAACACTTCTTAGCCAAGTTGTCCAATTGTATACCTGCTGTCACCTAAAGTCATTTAACCTTTGGGGAACTTCCTCCCTGAGGCTGCCCTAAATGGGGTTCGGAAAGGAACTGAGCGTGCCAAACCCATTATACCACCCCTTTATGCCCCTTCCATCAATCCACGCCAGGAAATGAGGAATTTTAGATGCAAATGGCAGGACATAACATCTAGCTCATCAGAGCCCCAGACTGTCTTGTCCCCAGAGATGCTGAGGAGCAGTGGGCTCTGCCAGCTCCTGATGGTATATGGTTCATGTGGGTTGAGCCATCCCAGAGGCTCACTCAGTTCATTGTCCACCTGCCTCCAGTCTTACAATCTGTCACCAGCACAGGACGATTTAATCATCCTAATGAGGCTGTCACTGACAGCATGCTCCACCACCTCCCAAGGGAAAGTCAGTTCTCCCTCTTCCCCCAGACAATCTAAGCACATGTGGTCTCCGTTTGCCAACTACAGAGATGTGGGTGGAGGAGCAGCTGAGGTTACACGGAGCAGAGGCGACACAGGGTTCAGCCTTTTGAACTAGGAATTGAGAAGCTTGGATCCGGTTCCCTATTTCACCACTTCCTGTATTAGCTTGATGACTTTGGACAAGTTACTTAACCTCTCTGAGAATCAGTTTCCTCTGTACATTGTCCAGTGTACAGCATGGATACACTGGACAAAGGGGTGACTTAAGTCTCAGGCAGGACACAGCGAGAAGGTGTGAGAGTTCATCATGCTATTCAGAACAGGATGTAATTTAAAAATTATGAGTTGTTTATTTCTGGAACATTCCATTTATTTTACTACATTTATTTCTGTAGTAAAATGGGGCTACTAGCCCTGAACTATTATCTCATGGGTTCATCATGAAATTAAATCAATAACTTAGGGGGAAAAGGATGTATAAATTATGAAGCATTCTATAAATATAAAATACTTTGGGGTTGAGAATGTGGATGGCAGATGGTCTTAATCAGCTTCCAAGCTATTGCTATTATTATTTGTACTAGTGTGGCTTCAAAATTTCTATCCAGTAGGGCACAAAGGGTGAAAACATGTAGGGTAAGAGGGGGGCTTGCCCTTTACAAAAGACTAGGGAACAGTCAGTATCAATCAATAGCACCCATCAAAGTCAGGGAGCAGGGCTGGCTGATTACAGGACGGGGGGAAGCCTCTCTAAACCATCTTTTGGGGAACCCAATGTCTCTTCCCAGGACTAGGCATTGGGATCCTGCTCTACTGGGGTCCTCTATCTCTATGTAGAAGCCTCTCTCGAAGCTGTTCAGGAAACAGAAGATATTAACCCCATTAGCTTCTGAAAACCTGCTATTCTAAGAAGGCAGCTGTCCAACCTAATTTAAGATGGGGCTTCTCCTACATTCTCTTGCACTTTAAGAAGCCAGTTTCTCAGCACCCTTGGGGAAGGGAGAGCCTTCCCAGAAGTGGCTGGGAAGCAGAGGAAGTGCTGAGCCCTAGGGCGAGGGAGGGTGGGTCATTCTTACATAAGTGAATGTTGAAGAGAAGGCCCTGACCCACCCTGTTCTGCCTGCCAGCTCTGGGGTGTGGCTCTGAACTCCCTTTTCCCTCTAAAGCAAATGGAAAGGTGGCAATTAACAGTTGTGTGTGTGTGTGTGTGTGTGTGTGTGTGTGTGAGAGAGAGAGAGATACAAAAGGTATCAGTGACCTGGCCTAGAGGGGCCCCTTTCTGGGAGTACCACTGAGTTTTACCATTGTGTGAAATGCCAGCAAGCTGCAAATTAAGAATAACTTTCAACATGTCCTTTCAGTGTAAATTACCCCCAAAAGCATTATGTTACACCTTTGCAGGGTGGCTGCTGGCCGCCCTGTGGAGATGCCTTTGCCAGTTGTTGGCCCTCACACCCAGAGGTGGAAAATACACAAGACTGAAATGGATTTGTCTAGGCTGCTTAGGGGGTGGGAGGAATTCTCTAAGTGGAGAAAACAAACAGACCTAACGAAAGCAGATCAAAACCCAGCTTATCGCACATTGTTCCGCACCTGGGGGCAGAAAAAAAATCAGAGCTCTAACAAAGCAGGGAAGTGAGAGGCGGTGTTCGGATGCTGGAAAAATTTAGTATACCTATTACAGCACGTGGCTGGGTGCCTCTACTCTCTCCAGAAAGGGAAAGGTAATGCACCCAGCAGAGGAAGCCTCTGTAGTTTGGAGAGGGATGACTGGCTCCCAACATGGCAGGGAGTAGCACACCAGTGTCTCCTTACCAGCACTCTCACTTCCCTGGGAGTTTGGGATTAGAGAACTGTTCTGTTCCTTTCAGGGTCCTGTCCCGGGCACAGGAACTAGGTAAGTAGAAGGAAGTGAAAGCTTTCCTCCTCCCCAGTGCCCCAGATCCTCCTGTCCAACTACAGTTTGAAAGTGTGGGGACCTGGGGCAGGAGCGGTGGCTCATGCCTGTAATCCCAGCACTTTGGGAGGCCGACGTGGGCAGATCACAAGGTCAGGAGTTCAAGACCAGCCTGGCCAATATGATGAAACCCCGTCTCTACTAAAAATACAAAACTTAGCCGGGTGTGGTGGTGGGTGCCTGTAGTCCCAGCTACTGGGGAGGCTGAGGCAGGAGAATCACTTGAACTGGGAGGCAGAGGTTGCAGTGAGTCAAGATCACGTCACTGCACTCCATCCTGGACGACAGAGAGAGACTCCATCTCAAAAAAAAAAAACAAAAATTTGGGGGACCTGAGAATTTTTTCACAAAGTATGAGTTCCACGAAGCTTTGCTTCAGCTTCACTAGCCTCTTTTTTTTTTTTTTTTTTTTTTTTGAGATGGAGTCTCGCTCTGTCACCCAGGCTAGAGTGCAGTGGCGTGATCTTGGCTCACTGCAATCTCCATCTCCTAGGTTCAAGCGATTCTCCTGCCTCAGCCTCCTGAGTAGCCGGGATTATAGGCATGCACCACCACACCCGGCTAATTTTTGTATTTTTAGAAGAGACAGGGTTTCACCTGTTGGCCAGGCTGGTCTCAAACTCCTGACCTCAAGTGATCTGCCCACCTCGGCCTCCCAAAGTGCTGGGATTATAGGTGTGAGCCACTGCACTCCGCCCACTAGCCTCCTTTCTATTCCTGGAAGCTGCCTTCCTGCCTCAGGGCCTTTGTACCTGCTGTTCTCCTTACCAGGCTCTTGGAGAGGCTCCCCCTTCAGCTAAAGTTCCTTTCTCAAAGAAGCACCCCCTGCCCACTCCTTCTAAAATAGGATTCCCACCTCCAACTCCACAACAACTGTCATCTCTAGGAGCTGGAACATAAGGTCCAGTGAGCAGGGATCTCTGTCAGGCTTTGCTCATTGATGTGTCTCCAATATCTAGCACAGTGCCTGGCCCGTTGTTGATGCTCACTACAGCTTATTTGAATGAATGTTGGATGAATGAATGAATGAATGGCCATAACCATTATTGCTATTGTCAGGGCTCAGAAAGTGATACCCCCAAAATATGGCACTTTGGCATGCTGAGTGCTTTGAATTAAAGGAGACTGGAAGGCCTCAGAGGCAAAGTCTGTCCGACTTTCTCCTGCCCTTCTGTCTTCCACCCCTTTTTCTCCCCTGAAGTGGAGAATTTCTCTTCCCGAAGGCAGCACATAGAAGCCAGAACCGGCCAGGCGCGGTGGCTCACGCTTGTAATCCCAGCACTTTGGGAGGCCGAGGCGGGTGGATCACGAGGTCAGGAGATCGAGACCACGGTGAAACCCCGTCTTTACTAAAAATACAAAAAAAGTAGCCGGGCGTGGTGGCGGGCGCCGGTAGTCCCAGCTACTCGGAGAGGCTGAGGCAGGAGAATGGCGTGAACCCGGGAGGCGGAGCTTGCAGTGAGCCGAGATTGCGCCACTGCACTGCAGCCTGGGCGACAGAGCGAGACTCTGTCTCAAAAAAAAAAAAAAAAAGAAAAAAAGAAGCCAGAACCCCTCTCTCCCAAAGTAAGACATAAAACTTAGAAAGGTCACTCTCTTCCTTCTCCCTGGAAAACCCTCATTCCAGAGGGGTCCTGCCTCATACAAACTGGGGAGGGAAGGGGGAAAAAATGCTACACAGAGAGGCCAGGAAGAATCTGAATGGATGGATCTTGCTGGGTTTTCTCCCTCAGTCTATTGCCATTAGATCATACTCTTTTCTTTCTTTCTTTCTGTTTTGAGAAAGTGTCTCACTTTATTGCCCAGGTTAGAGTGCAGTGACACGATCATGGCTCGCTACAGCCTCAACTTCCCGGACTTACACAATCCTCCCACCTAAGCCCCCTGAGTAGTTGGGACTACAGGCACACACCACCATGCCTAGCTAATTAATTTTTTTTTTTTTTTTTGTAGAGACAAGAGTCTCACTATGTTGCCCAGGCTGGTCTTGAATTCCTGGGCTTAAGCAATCCCCCTGCCTCAGCCTCCCAAAATACTGGAATTACAGACATGAGCTACTACTCCTGGCTAGATCTTATCCTTTTGTGCAATCACTTCTACATGGCTATCCATTCTTCATAGAATCTAAGTGTCAACATAGTTTTCCCTGGGTCTATGGGTCATTATTTCTGAAGGCAACCGTATCATGTAAAACTTTGATTAAATTCATTTGTTATCCTTTTCTCTTGTTAATCTGTCTTTTGTTTTGAGTGTCAGCCATGGCCCTTATGATAGAAGGTGAGGAAAGGTATCACACCTTTCTGCCCCATACTATCAAACACCATCCTGTTTACTTATTGATTTGTGGCCAGATTGGAAGCTCTATGAGAGCAGAGATATTTCTGTCTTGTTTTCCAGTGCTTATCATCAGTGCCTGCAAGAAGAGTGCCTGAAACATAAAATATTCTCAGTGTTTGTTGAATGCATGGTCCTGTTCAGGGACCATGTTTGTCACAGACAGATGTGTCCAGATTAAAAAGAATATCCTCTTTAGAAAAAAGGAAGAAAATGCTGATGCACAGATAGATTGGGGTTGTGGTAGAGCTATTCCCATTAATCCAGAATCTTTTTTTTTTTTTTTTTTGAGATGGAGTCTCGCTCTGTCGCCCAGGCTGGAGTGCAGTGGCGCAATCTCGGCTCACTGCAAGCTCTGCCTCCCGGGTTCACGCCATTCTCCTGCCTCAGCCTCTCCGAGTAGCTGGGACTACAGGTGCCTGCCACCATACCCGGCTAATTTTTTTGTATTTTTAGTAGAGACGGGGTTTCACTGTGGTCTTGATCTCCTGACTTCGTGATCCGCCTGCCTCGGCCTCCCGAAGTGCTGGGATTACAAGCGTGAGCCACCGCACCCGGCCCAATCCAGAATCATTTTCTATACTACAGCATGGATTTAGGGTTTCTTTGGCTAAAATTTTTTTAAAAAAAGCTTATATATGTTTGGGAATGGGCGAAGTTCCAGATAATGGATTTTTCTGGTTAAAGGAGGGCTAACAAAAATCTCTTTTTTTAGACCAAGCCCGGTGGCTCACGCCCATAATACCCAACACTTTGGGACACTGAGGCAGGTGGATCACCTGAGGTCAGGAGTTCGAGACCAGCCTGGCCAACATGACAAAACCCCATCTCTACTAAAAATACAAAAATAAGCTGGGTGTGGTGGCAGGCACCTGTAAATCGCAGCTAGTTGGGAGGCTGAGGCAGGAGAATTTCTTGAACTCAGGAGGCAGAGGTTGCAGTGAGCCGAAAGGATGCCATTGCACTCCAGCCTGGGCAACATGAGCAAAACTCCATCAAAAAAAAAAAAAAAAAAATCCTCTTTTTTTAGAATGCTTCTTGTAAATTTTTATTTATTTTTATTTTTTATTTTTTTGAGACAGCATCTTGCTGTCACCCAGGCTGGAGTGCAGTGGTGCAATCAGGGCTTACTGCATGCAGCTTCGACCTCCCAAGCTCAAGTGATCCTCTCAGCTCAGCCTCCTGAGTAGCTGGGACTACATATCTGGCTAATTAGATTTTTTTTTTTTTTGTAAAGATGAGGGTTTTTTTTTTTATTATACTTTAAGATTTAGGGTACATGTGCACAATGTGCAGGTTAGTTATATATGTATACATGTGCCATGTTGGTGTGCTGCACCCATTAACTCATCATTTAACATTAGGTGTATCTCCTAATGCTATCCCTCCCCACTCCCCCAACCCCACAACAGGCCCCGGTATGTGATGTTCCCCTTCCTGTGTCCATGTGTTCTCATTGTTCAATTCCCACCTGTGAGTGAGAACATGTGGTGTTTGGTTTTCTGTCCTTGCGATAGTTTGCTGAGAATGATGGTTTCCAGCTTCATCCATGTCCCTACAAAGGACATGAACTCATCATTTTTATGGCTGTATAGTATTCCATGGTGTATATGTGCCAAATTTTCTTAATCCAGTCTGTCATTGTTGGACATTTGGCTTGGTTCCAAGTCTTTGCTATTGTGAAAAGTGCCACAATAAACGTAAAGATGAGGTTTAACTTTGTCACCCAAATTGTTGTTCTCAAGCTCCTGGCCTCAAGTGACCAAAGTGGTGGGATTATAGATGTGAGCCACCTGGCCTGGCCTACTGTAAATTTTTTCTTTTTTTTTTTTTTTTTGAGATGGAGTTTCACTCTTGTTGCCCAGGCTGGAGTGCAATAGCGCGATCTCGGCTCACCACAACCTCTGCCTCCTGGGTTCAAGCGATTCTCCTGCCTCACCCTCCCAAGTAGCTGAGATTACAGACATGCGCCACCACACCCGGCTAATTTTTTTGTATTTTTAGTAGAGATGGGGTTTCTCCATGTTGGTTAGGCTGGTCTCGAACTCCCAACCTCAGGTGATCTGCCTGCCTTGGCCTCCTAAAGTGCTGGGATTACAGGCGTAAGCCACCATGCCCGGCCTATTGTAAATCTTTCTACATTGTCCTGGCCCATGATGCTAGAAGAGTGTAGTAAAGATGATGGGATGGATACTTTTTGATTCAGTATCAAGGGGTTTGCTTCTGAGTGATTATGTTCAGCATCAGCAATGATATACACGACAGCAAATGTATGTAAGTGATTTGGGCTAAAACCATAGCAACACCTAAGACTAAGCCTGGACTTTACATTTGGGTAGAACAAACTATTGGCTTGTTCTGCTTTTGTACTTCCAGTTAAAAGGGGCGTACTAAAATAAAATATATATATATATTTTTGGTTAAAAATACAAAAAAATTAGCCAGGCGTGGTGGCAGGCGCCTGTAGTTCCAGCTATTCGGGAGGCTAAGGCAGGAGAATGGCATGAACCCAAGAGGCAGAGCTTGCAGTGAGCAGAGATCGTGCCACTGCACTCCAGCCTGGGCATCAGAGCAAGACTCCACCTCAAAAAAAAAAAAAAAAAAAAAAAAAGATACACTTTAGAATGTGTCTGGTCAACAGAGATTTTATTTTTTTTTTTTAAGAGACAGGGTTTCAGCCGGTTGCGGTGGCTCACACCTGTAATCCCAACACTTTGGGAGGACGAGGTAGGTGGATCACCTGAGGTCAGGAGTTTGAGGCCAGCCTAACCAACATGGTGAAACCCTGTCTCTACTAAAAATACAAAAATTAGCTGGGCATGGTGGCGGACGCCCGTAATCCCAACTACTCAGGAGGCTGAGGCAGGAGAATCGCTTGAACCTAGGAGGCGGAATTTGCAATGAGCAGAGACCACACCATTGCACTCCAGCCTGGGCAACAAAAGTGAAATTCTGTCTCCAAAAAAAAAAAAAAAAAGAGAGAGAGAGAGAGAGACAGGGTCTCACTCTGTAACCCAAGCTGGAGTGCAGTAGCATGATCACAACTCACTGCAGGCTTGAACTCTTGGCCTGAAGCAATCCTCCCACCTCAGCCTCCAGAGTAGCTGGGATTATTGGTGTGGGCCACTTCACCCAGCTAATAACAGGGATTTTATTGTACATTCAGATTGTGCTTTGATATTACACAACTTTGAATCAGTAATAGTGGGTGGCATATGTCATGTAGATACTATGTCCCAGACAATATCTTGAGCTGTGTTTACATTTATTAACTCATTTAATTCTCACAACAATCCTGTGTAGGTCCTTGTATTATCTCCATTTTACAGATGAGAAAACTGAGGCTCAGAGAAGTTAAGTAATTTGTCCAAGGTTACACAGTTAGGAAACAGCAGAGTCAGAATTTGAATCCAGGAAGGCAGGACTAAGTGGGGTGGGGGCAGAGCTCAGACATTGGGCTCCTCCACAGCTCTGCCTCCTTCAGACACCACGTTCCAAAAAAAAAAAAAAGAACTTGAATCCAGTTTCCAGAGCCTACATTATGCTCTTCTGCATATGGTGACCAACTTATCCCAGTTGCACAAGACTTCCCTGATTTGGGCACTAAAGATCCTGTGTCCTGGGAACCCAGTCAGTCCTAGGCAACCCAAGATGGTTGGTTACTTTGGTCTTTCAAATACAGCTCTTCAATGTCAGCTGTTTTGTAAATAAAGTCATAATTACCTCTAGCCTGTGTGACATTCAGTTCGCTGATCACTAACACAAGATAAGGGGGTTGTGAAAATGACCTTGTTAGGCTCTTGCTATTAAAGTAATATTTGGAAATAACATATGATTAATATATGGAAAAATATGTGCAGAGGACAAAAACAGGAGCCATGGAAAATATTTCCAAATGACTAATAAATAGTGACTGAGAAAGAAAAGGATTGGCGAAGAACTGGTTGTGAGGGAGACAAGGACAGTTGGAAATACCAGAAATAATGATGGTGATGGCGGTGTCATCTCTAACACTGGCTGAGTGTTATGTGCCAAGTTCTGTCCAATCACTTCACCAGCGTTAACACATCTAATCCTCAGGCAGCATGTGAGGTAAGCACTACCTATTATCTTACTGTGCAGGTAACACAATTGAGGCTCAAAGAAGTTAGGTCAGGCAAATCCTTTCAGCAGTAAAGGAAGCAGCCAGCCTCAGCAGGGGATTACTTGAGAAAGCGCCAGGTGCTGGGGCGGGGTGCCGTCGCTTACACCTGTAATCCCAACACTTTGGGAGGCCGAGGTGGGTGGATCACCTGAGGTCTGGAGTTCGAGACCAGCCTGGTCAACATGATGAAACCCCGTCTCTACTAAAAATACAAAAAATTAGCCAGGCATGGTGGCGGCACCTATAATCCCAGCTACTCTGGAGGCTGAGGCAGAAGAATTGCTTGAACCCGGGAGGCAGAGATTGCAGTCAGCTGAGATCCCACCACTGTACTCCAGCCTGGGCAACAACAGCAAAACTCCATCTCAAAAAAAAAAAAAAAAAAGAGAGAGAGAGAAAAGGCTAGAAAAAGGCATGTTGACTCAAGTTTGTTCTTGGCTCAAAAAGCTTTTTCAAAATGTTGCCTTCTTGCAATTTTTCCAGAATTTCTGAAGACAGATACATTTTTTCTAGCCCTGTAATCTTCTCAGATTTGAACTGGAAATCAGAATAAGGACTGAGTACTGCCCCTTTCACTCACCAAACATATTACTTCCCTGCAATCAATAAACAACTTCTTCTTCTTCTCCTTCTCCTTCTTCTTCTTTTTTTTGATGGAGTCTTGCTGTGACACCCCGGCTGGAGTGCAGTGGCACCATCTCAGCTCACTGCAATCTCTGCTTCCCGGGTTCAAGCGATTCTCTTGCCTCAGCCTCCTGAGTAGCTGGGACTACAGGCATGTGCCACCATGCCCAGCTAATTTTTGTATTTTTAGTGGAGACAGAGGTTTCACCATATTGGCCAGGCTGGTCTCCAACTCCTGACCTCAAGTGATCCGCCCACCTCGGCCTCCTAAAGTGCAGGGATTACAGGCGTGAGCCACCATGCCCGGCCCAATAAATATCTTTTGCCTGCAGAGCTTGCCACATGTTCCAGGTTTTTCTGAGTTAGTAGGAGTCAGGCATCTCCTGAGTGATTTGGCCAGACAAGTGGATGTTAATGAGTGACTGATGAGAAGACATGGGAACAATTGCCCCCGTTGGATGTCCCAGTGTGCAGGAGAAGCTGTGCTGATATCTGTGCTCAGGCCTCTTTGGAATGCCATTATGATTTTATGCACCAAGGTGTATTATTGTATTGTAAGGGTTTCGGTTACCCTTAAGGGCTTGCAATTAATTTTCATTTGTCCTAGTCTTTTACAAGAGGGTTACAAATGGCTCCTTTCCTAATGTTCTACAAAAGTCTTTCCTTTTAAAATAGTGCCCTATGACACGGACACGTGGTCCTAGAGCCTGTGTAATTTTTTTTTTTTTTAGATGGAGTCTCGCTCTGTGCAGTGGTGTGATCTCGGCTCACTATAAGCTCTGCCTCCCGGGTTCACGCCATTCTCCTGCCTCAGCCTCCTGAGTAGCTGGGACTACAGGCATCCACCACCATACCCGGCTAATTTTTTGTATCTTTAGTAGAGATGGGGTTTCACCGTGTTAGCCAGGATGGTCTTGATCTCCTGAACTCGTAATCTGCCCGCCTCAGCCTCCCAAAGTGCTGGGATTACAGGCGTGAGCCACCGCGCCCGGCCGAGCCTGTGTAATTTTAGGCTGGAATCCTGCTAGCACTGGAAAGCTTTGCCCTCATTATAAATGGTCAACTTGGCCTTCTGATTTCTAAGTTCGTCTCTTGATGATTTTGGCAAGTATCAATAAATTATCTGGAGACTGCTTACCAACGTAGGGGGACTGACATGATTTAAAATCCAGTCTCTTCACTTGAGGTTTGAGTGATCAACCAAAGTTTAGCTGTCCTAAGAAGCCCTGCTTGAAAATCCTTTCCTGGCCGGGCATGGTGGCTCAAGCCTGTAATGCCAGCACTTGAGGAGGCCAAGGCTGGAGGATTGCTTAAGCCCAGAAGTTTGAGACTAGCCTAGGCAACATAGTGAGACTTTGTCTCTACAAAAGATAAAAAAAAATCCTTTCCAGCATGTTCTCATCTTTCCTGGTACTTGTTCTTGGTGGATGTTCTAAGAATGTCTATTAAATGAATTAATTGCCATTATGTGATTTACCTCCTCTATAGATTATAAAAAGAAGGCTTTTCCCAGCCAGGCACAGTGGTGCACACCTGTAATCCCAGCACTTTGGGAGGCCAAGGCAGGTGGATCACTTGAGTCCAGGAGTTCGAGACCAGCCTGGGCAAAATAGTGAGACCCTGTCTCTATTAAAAAAAAAAAAAAATTAGGTGTGGTGGCGCACACCTGTAGTCTGTAGTCTCAGGTACTCCAGAGGCTCAGGTGGGAGGACTGCTTGAGCCCAGGAGGCAAAGGTTGCAGTGCACTCCAACCACCACTGCACTCCAACTTGGGTGGCAATGTAAGACTGTCTCAAAAAAGAAAAAATACTTTTCTGGGAGGTTGCAGTGAGCCATGATTGTGCCACTGCACTCCAGCCTAGGCAACGGAGCAAGACCCCTGTCTCAAAAAAAAAAAAAAAAAAGAAGAAGAAGAAGGCTTTTTGCCACTGTTGAATCTTCCACAGCTCCTAGCACATACTGGGTGCTCAGTTGCTTTTCTCATTTGCTTGCTTGCTTGCTTGTATGACCAAATACCTCCAGCCACCCTGTGATCTGGGATACATTTGAGTTCTCAGTTTTCCCAAAGCTGACAGGGATCCCAGGCTGGTCTTGATTGACCTGGAAGAGTCTGTCCAAAGGAGGAAATTATCTCCCCATGAGGATTATTCTATTTATTTCCTCAGGATTGGGTCTGATTGGAATCTAGCCAGGAACTCAGATGGTCCAAGACAGATTTGAGTTAGATATTCACACCCAGCTGATTCTGCCTGCCCAGGGAACAGGAGCATCTGTCAGGTGCCAGGAAAGTCAATGACAGATGTCTCCCCGTGGGTGCAGGAAGAGCTTCTGCAACTTCGGCTGAGGGAGATTCCCCAAGTGACAGCACTGCCTCTGCCCCCGTTTACATTTTGATCTAATTTCTGCATGTGATATCGGAACTGATATTCTTCTGGTGGGAAGGGAATAAAGCAATGACAGGCCTGAATCATCTTCATGTGCTCATCAGGAGAAATCATGTTTTTCTACTGCTGGGATTGCCTACTAATAGAAGGGCAGGGTTTTCCCCTCCATGGGTTTCAGGCAATGGAATGTCCTGCTGCCTCCTCAAATTAGCTTCAAATGCCACTGGGAGCAGCAAAAGGAGACTGGGCCGCGTGTCTGGTTCATAAATTATTTGCTAGCTCCTGTGGTATTCTTTTTTTTTTTCTTGAGCGTTTTTGTGCTCGAGCCATTGGTTTCTGATACAGCTTGCTTGAGAATCAATATCTTTCAATGCTAGAAGATCTAATAATTTCTAGGGCCAGCAAGCATTTATTTGAAGAATTTTCTGCAGGGCTGGCAGGCATGAGAAATGCCTCTTTCATGCAGTGGGGAATTAAGGTCTCTGAACTTGCAGTGCATGAATTCAAGAAGCGGGTAGAAATGCTCACAGTTTGGGATGTAGCTTTGTGTAGTGTGGCCCAGGGCGAGATAATCCAAGTTTAAGTGCCTCCTCTGCCCCCTTATTATCTGTGTCACATTGGATGAGTCGCTTCATGCCACTGAGCCACATTTGTTCATGCATCGTATGGTCACTGAGCATCCAAACCGCATGGAATGGAGAAAAGAGTTGACTGAGCATCTGCTCTGCCCCGGCACTGTGGCAACTGTTTTTTTCATAGTTTTCTTTTCTGTAAAATGTAGTTGATACTATACCTGCTCTTTGTCCCTCCAGGATTGCCATAAGATTCAAAACAAGATAACGTGGGAAAGTATATTGGGAGCAGCAAAGCATATAACCATGTAGAGGCCTGTTACCTCTGCCTTAATTCAGATTTTCCACGTTCTCTCACTCTTCCAAGTATGTACAAACTTGCCTGGGTGTGGCTTTGTGGGGCTGATTATTCACCATACCCCATCTAAGTTCAGTGTAGACACACAGCTGGGAGTGTAGTATTTCCTTCCGAATCCATGCCCCTAGGTGCACGTGTCATCTTGAAATGCACAACACCAGTAAGAACAGCAGCTTCCCACATGCTGTGGAAGATTGAGGCTGAAGTGGGTATGAGTCATGTGAAGATGAAGGGCTGGGTTTGGTACCTTTGTGCTGTTCATTCCCATGTTGTCAGGGACAAGATCTGAGTGGTTAGATGAAACTTGGTCTCCTGCAGCGAAAACAGCATGGGCTCAGGAGTCAGACTTACCCATCCAGGCCTCTTTGCTCTGCCAGTTACTAGTTATATAAAGATGGCTTGACTCAGCTTGGGCAAAAAGGGGAATGTAGTGGTAGGATCCTAGGGCATCTAGAATAAGGGATAACTGGAATAAGGACTAAAATGTCTCCAGGATATTTTCTCCTGGTTTTGTTTGTCCCCCTCCCCACATGTTGGCTTTATTCTTTTAGTACAGCTTTTTCCCCAGAAAGGGGATCATGGCTTTTGGTATCTCTCATGTCTCATGGGTCTAGCTTCACTATCAAAGAAGGCCTGGTTTCTTCCCTCAATTCCAGTTTCAAAAATCCTGGGGCTGAGTGTGGTGCTTTTTGCTTGTGATCCCAGTGCTTTGGGAGACCGAGGTGGGAGGATTGCTTGAGCCCAGGAGTCCAAGGCTGCAGTGAGCTGTGATCGTGCCGCTGCACTCCAGCCTGGGTGACAGAGTGGGTCCCTGTCTCAAAAAACAAAACAAAACTTAGGCCGGGCAAGGTGGCTCACGCCTGCAATCCCAGCTCTTTAAGAGGCCAAGGCGGGCAGATCACGAGGTCAGGAGATCGAGACCATCCTGGCTAACACAGTGAAACCCTGTCTCTACTAAAAATACAAAAAATTAGCAGGGAGTGGTGGCGGGCGCCTGTAGTCCCAGCTACTCGGGAGGCTGAGGCAAAAGAATGGTGTGGACCCAGGAGGCGGAGCTTGCAGTGAGGTGAGATCGTGCCACTGCACTCCAGCCTGGGCGACAGAGCAAGACTCCATCTCAAAAAACAACAACAACTGCAACAACAACAACAGCAACAAAAAACAAAACAACAAAAAAAAGCAAAAAAAAAAAAACCAAAAACAAATCAAACTTACCTGAATAATATTATTACAGAACTGAAACAAAACCCAAAAATGCTAGCGTAAGTATATAAGAACATAATTGAATGTGAAATTGTTCTGTTTTATGTAAATTATGTTTAAAGCTAATAAAGGGGAAATGTAGAAAATTATAAAGAATTTAAGAAATAAATCAGGAATTTCAAGCTATAATAAACCAATACATTAAAATAGATATCATTATATATGCAATTTATAATATACAAGAGTATGTGTAATTAATCAGTTTTTCTTTTATATTTATAGAAATAGCTGAATGACACCCAAAGAGCATATTTCTCTGTGTTCCGGAGGAAGAAAGTTATCATAAGCAGAAATTATAATAACTGAGCGCTGTCTCCTAAGTGGCCAAGGTAACAGTTTCTTGATCACAAACCCAGCTGGCATTTACAGGTACTGTGAAAGACTAGATCAGGCCTTGGCAACTGAGGGCAATATGGCTCTTAGAAAGAACTGAAGGATATAGTTCAAGGCTTAAACCAGCCCTGCTCAAATTTGCCTCTGAAAAGCAACCAAAATTGAGGCCCCATCATTTGAGGTCTGGCCAAATGGCCTTGCTGCCTGTCTCCCCACCTCCCTGTATCTTCTTGTAGTCCCTGTCTACTTTCTAGGTTCATGGTAATAATGGTCAAAGTATCTAGTCACTTGCCTAAGTAGGTACTCAATAAATACTGCTTCGCTTTCTTTCTCCTATGGCTCCACACATCTTTTTAAAAAAATCATGAGCACATAAACAATGTTGGCTAAGACATTTCATTGTAAGAGCCAGCTACCTGGCTCAAATATTGGCTGTGGTACCCTCTGATTTGTTTCAAATTCACCCAGGGATCCCACAATGATTCTCAATTTGATCTGAGCAAGCACAATTGGAAATATATCTTCGTATTCTAAATGCTTTCCTGGCCCATTAGGAATCAGGCAGGCTACAGCATGTTTGGATAAAGATTCACATCCAACCCATGAACATATATAAAATGCTTATATCGGTTATCTTGTGTTACACAGACACAGGGACAAAATTATAGTGTATGGTATGCCAAAGGCTCAAAATAGCAAGACAGTTATTTAAATTGTAGTTTAGAATTCCTCAAATCACTACCTTTTCCTAAGAAGTCCATATCCTTATGACATTGTAAGCCCAATAAAGAAAGGAGGAAATATAGTGTCTATCATCTGAATGTGCAGACTCCATCATATGGCAGAACATTTGTAACTAGCCACGTGGCTTGGGGCAAACCACTTTATTTCTTCAATCTGAAAAACATTTGCATACCTACCTCATACAAGGCTTTGAGATGGACTTCTGAGGGATGACTCAGACATGGCTTTAAAGAGAAGGGCCTACTGGGTATGGACTTTCAGTAGAGTTAAGTACAGAATCTGCAATAGTTCTAGAAGCAGAATGGTATATTCAGGAATGGGGATAAGCAAGTGGTCTGATTTGGTTGAAGTATATGGGGCATGCAGAGAGTGCAGGGGACTAAGGTTGTTGGGGGGCTATTTATTGGATGTAGAGGTCATAAGAGGGGAGGCATCACAGATTTGGAGCCTAGGTGACTTGGAAAATGGGTTGCCCTTTTTTATTTATTTATTTATTTTTTTGAGACAGAGTCTCGCTCTGTCGCACAGGCTGGAGTGCAGTGACGCCATCTCGGTTCACTGCAACCTCCTCCTCCCAGATTCAAGCGATTCTCCTGCCTCAGCTTCCCGAGTAGCTGGGATTACAGGGACCCACCACCACGCCTGGCTAATTTTTGTATTTTTAGTAAAGACGGGGTTTCACCATGTTGGCCAGGTTGGTCTTGATCTCAGGTGATCCACCCACCTCAGCCTTCCAAAGTGCTGAGATTACAGGCATGAGCCACCGCGCCCGGCCAACTTTGGTTTTAAATGTACATCCTAGGTTTTAAGATTCTAGTTGGACATTCAGCTGGAGAGTCCAGAAGGTAGCTGAAATGTGGGATTGGATCTTGGGAGTGTTTCAGTGGACATATAGATCTGAGAGCTGCTGAAAGTGAAAGTTGAACCTGATTGGGTCTACTTACTAGGATGTAGGTTCAGTTAATGCAGTCATGATACCCAATTAATGGTAAGCTTAAACCAGACAGAGGGTATTTTCTCTCTCTCTCTCTCTTTTTTTTGAGATGAAGTCTCACTCTGTCGCCCAGGCTGGAGTGCAGTGGCGCGATCTCGGCTCACTGCAACCTCTGCCTCCCGGGTTCAAGCAATTCTCTGCCTCAGCCTCCCGAGTAGCTAGGATTACAGGTGCCCGCCACCACACCTGGCTAATTTTTGTATTTTTAGTAGAGACGGGGTTTCACCATCTTGGCCAGGCTGGTCTTGAACTCCTGACCTCGTGATCCACCTGCCTCGGGCTCCCAACATGCTGGGATTACAGGCATGAGCCACCGCGCCTGGCCTTTTTTCTCTTTTTCACATAATTCAAGAGTAAGCAGTCTAGGGTTGGTGTGGTGGCTCTGGGACATCAGAGACTCAGGTTCCTCCTATCTTTTTGCCCCACCAAGCCCAGGGTCATGCCTTTGCTCACATTGTCCAAGATGGCTTAACACTACTGTAACTGTACTTCCAGGCAGTGGGAAGGAGAAAACAAGTTAAAAGTATGACCTGGAAGTACTGTAGGACTAGAACCCTGGTCTTTAGCTAAACTCATGCTAAACCCACAATAAAGATTACATTTCCAGTCTCCCTTACAGATAAGTGGCCAATCAGAGGTGAGCCAAATACACATGAGCACTTCTAGATCCATTCTACAAACATCTTTTGAATATCACTATGTCCTTCCATACTGAGTCACAGAGAACAGTGCTGTGAAAGCCAAAGGAAAGGAGAGTGCTTGCTTCAGCAGCACATTTACTAAAATTGGAACCATACAGGAAGATTAGCATGTCCCCTGTGCAAGGATGATGTGCAAATTCGTGAAATGTTCCATATTTTTTCCTTTTTTTTTTTTTTTTTTGAGACAGAATCTTGCTCTTTTGCCCAGGCCGGAGTGCAGTGGTGCTATCTCTGCTCACTGCAAGCTCTGCCTCCCGGGTTCACGCCATTTTCCTGCCTCAGCCTCCCGAGTAGCTGGGACTACAGGCGCCTGCCACCACACCCAGCTAATTTTTTGTATTTTTTTTAGTAGAGACGGGGTTTCACCGTGTTAGCCAGGATGGTCTTGATCTCCTGACCTTGTGATCTGCCCGCCTCGGCCTCCCAAAGTGCTGGGATTACAGGCGTGAGCCACCGTGCCCGGCCTGAAATGTTCCATATTTTTAAAAAAAGTCCAGGCACAGTGGCTCAAGCCTGTACTCCCAGCACTTTGGGAGGCTGAGGTTCAAGACCAGCCTGGGCAATATAGCAAGACCTCATCTCTATAAAAAAATTTTTTTAATAACGAGAGACTTCTGAAAGAGGGGTTTCACAATGTTACAGATCAAGGAGGAGGAGAACTGAAGACACGAGGGCAGTGCTTCTCAACCAGGGCCTATTTTGCCACTTCCAGGGGACATCTGGCCATGTCTGGAGACATTTTTGGCTTGTGATGACTGTGAAGGGAAATGTGTGTGCTTCTATCATCTAGAAATTAGAGGACACAGGTGCTGCTAAACACTCTGCAATGCATAGGAAAACCCCCAACAACGAAGAATAATCCTGGCCCCAAACAGCAATTGCGCTGAGGTTGAAAAACCCTGCATTAGGAGATTAGGACAGGCTGGGCCTGGTGGCTCACGCCTGTAATTCCAGCATTTTGGGAGGCTGAGGCAGGCAGATCACCTGAGGTCAGGAGATCGAGACCAGCCTGGCCAACATGGTGAAAAACCATCTCTACTAAAAATACAAAAATTAACCAGGCGTGGTGGCATGCACCTGTAATCCCAGCTACTAGGGAGGCTGAGGCAGGAGAATCACTTGAACTCATGAGGCAGAGGTTACAGTGAGCCAAGATCACGCCACTGCACTCCAGCCTGGGCAAAAGAGCTGGACTCTGTCAAAAAAAAAAAAAAAAATCCTGAAGCCCAGGTCACACCCAGGCCAATTAATTCAGAATATCTCAGGGTGAGACTCAGGCATCAGTATTTTAAAAAAACACCAAGTGATTCCAATGCACAGCAAAGTTTGAGAACTATGGGATCAGGAGGTAACTGGTAAACTCTCTGAGAATGAAGTTTTGACAATTACTGTGATACAGAGGGTTCTTGACAACTATCTGTTGAGTGAGCGAATACATAAATGAATAACACCATGAGGATAGAAGCAAATGGTCAGTGGTTGAGGAAATAAGTTGGAAGTGGAGGTTGGGGGAGAGCTTTAAGTACAGATTACTCTTCCCTAAACTCTGGGGTTGTATCAGGAAAAAGAGAAGGGGTAGCACATTGAGGGAGAAGCAGATACGGAAAAGATTTCTGTATTTTTATTTTATTTTATTTTTTTATGAGACAGGGTCTCACTCTGTCACCCAGGCTGGAGTGCAGTGGCACAATCACAGCTCACTGCAGCCTCAACCTCCCGGGCTCAGGTGATCCTCCCACCTCAGACTCCTGAGTAGCTAGGACTACAGGTGCCCACCACCACGCCCAGCTAATTTTCGTATTTCTTATAGAGATGGGATTTCACCATGTTGCCTTGGCTCGTCTGGAACTCCTGTACTCAAGCAATTCACCTGCCTCAGCCTCCCAAAGTGCTAGGATTACATGTGTGAGCCACTGTGCCCAGCCGGGAAAAGATTTTCTATTTTTAGGTTGATTTAGAATTGAGCATGTTTGTGGGAAGAGGGTAAGAAGTTAGGAGAAAGAAAAAGGGTAAGGACATGAGGGATAAGAGGAGTCATCAGTGGAGGGGATGAGATGAGGCATGTGCTTTCTGCAGGGGAAGAGATGTTCCTAGAGACAGAAGGTAAAGATATGGACTAATTCTAAGATAAAGGTGATGGCAGGGGTGGTGGTGGGGTCTTGAATGACCTCCATCTTCCCTATAAGTAGAAAATGAGGTCTTATAATAAGCGTGGCAGGGGTGGATTTGGGGCTTGAGGGAGTTGAGAAGTCTTAGGCAACACTGTATAGAAAGCCATCGTCAAAAAGAGCCCAGGCCAGGCGCGGTGGCTCATGCCTGTAATCCCAGCATTTTGGGAGGCCGAGGCGGGTATATCACCTGAGGTCAGAAGTTCGAAACCAGCCTGGCCAGCATGGTGAAACCCCCTTCTCTACCAAAAATACAAAAAATTAGCCAGGCGTGGTGGTGGGCGCCTGTAATACCAGGTACTCGGGAGGCTGAGGCAGGAGAATCACTTGAACCTGGGAGGCGGAGGTTGCAGTGAGCCAGTTGCAGTGAGCTGAGATCACACCATTGCACTTCAGCCTGGGCAACAAGAGGGAAACTCCGCCTAAAAAAAAAAAAAAAAGCCCAGGTGAAGGCCAGGTGAGGTTTGGAATTGTGAATCTATACTGGGTCAAACCAGCGTGACCTTGGGACTTTCTCCAGCAATACCCTGCCGTGTGGGAGGGGAGAAACAGGGCAATAGGAGCCAGCTGGGGCTGGGAAAACACGGACAGTAGAAAGCCAGTGAAGGGAAGAAATCCTTGGCATTTATGAGCACATTTCAAAATGGCTGAACATGAGATCTAGGCCAGGAGGAAATATGAGTGAAGTGAAAAGAGTGCTGATAATTGGAGAGAAGAGCGTAGACGAATGACTTAGAGACACCATGAAATGTTCAGTGGTAGAGAAAAAGAAGAATATTTCCGGTTCTAGGTGCTTTGGGAGCCACAGCTTAAGGTGCAGACATGGCCAAGTCCAAGAACCACAGCACACACAACCAGTCCCGAAAAAGGCACAGAAATGGTATCAAGAAACCCCGATCACAAAGATATGAATCTCTTAAGGGGATGGACCCCAAGTTCCTGAGGAACATGTGCTTTGCCAAGAAGCAAAACAAGAGGGGCCTAAAGAAGAGGCAGGCCAACAGTGACAAGGCCATGAGTGCACGTGCTGAGGCTATCAAGGCCCTCGTAAAGCCCAAGGAGGTTAAGCCCAAGATCCCAAAGGATGTCAGCTTCAAGCTCGATCACATTGCCTACATTGCCCACCCCAAGCTTGGGAAGCGGGCTCGTGCCCTCATTGCCAAGAGGCTCAGGCTATGCTGGCCAAAGGCCAAGGATCAAACCAAGGCCCAGGCTGCAGCTCCAGCTTCAGTTCCAGCTCAGGCTCCCAAAGGTGCCCAGGCCCCTACAAAGGCTTCAGAGTAGATACCTCTGTCGGCCAATGTGAGGACAGAAGGACTGGTGCGATACCCCCCGGGCTGCCATCTGCATGGGGCTGGGGTCCTCAAATAAACCTGAGGCAGGAAAAATAAAAAGAAAAGAAAAAGAAGAATAAGTTGGGTCAGAGGGAATTTCATAGAATGAGATTTAGAAGTCAAGCCACTTTAAATAATAATAGAATCTAATGTGTGGGTTTGATTATATTATCTCTTAAGCCCCTTCCAACTCTAAAACTCTATAAGAAATATGAGTGAGTGAATACTGCACTTACATCCAAATTTCCAAGTGGCTGACAGCGTGACCCCAATCGATTCTTGTTACATGTGAAGTCCCATCAAGTCCAAGTCCATGGGGATAGACTTGGACTATTTTAGGAATTTCTGCATGTGCTCAATGATAAGGATAATCAATCACTATTGGACCTGTATGTCTTTAAAAAAAAATTTTTTTTTTTTGAGACAGGATCTCACTCTACTACCCAGGCTGGAGTGCAGTGGTGACATCATAGCTCACTGCAGCCTCAAACTCTTGGACTCAATCAATTCTCCGGCCTCAGCCTCCTAAATAGCTGGGACTACAGACATGAGCTACATGCCCAGCTAATTTTTAAATTTTTTGTAGAGATGGGGGTTCTCACTATGTTGCCCAAGCTGATCTTGAACTCCTGGCCTCGGGGGATCCTCCTGCCTCAGCCTCCCAAAGTGCTAAGAATGGCTGGGTGTGGTGGTTCATATCCGTAATCCCACCACTTTGGGAGGCCAAGGTGGTTGGATCCCTTAAGCCCAGGAGTTTGAGACCAGCCTGAGCAACATGAACTCCACCTCTACAAAAATTACAAAAATTAGCTGGGCATGGTGGCACACGCCTGTAGTCCCAGCTACTCAGGAGTCTGAGGGAGGAGGATTGCTTGAGCCCAGGAGGTTGAGGTTGCAGTGAGCCATGATGGTGCCACTGCACTCTAGCCTGGGACAGAGCGAGACTCTGTCTCAAAATAAATAAATAAAACAAAGTGCTGGAATTACAGGCATGAGCCACCATGCCGAGCAAAACTTTTAATATAAATTCTACTCTCACCAGTATTTGAGAGTAGACTGTGGAAGTTAGGTAAGATCAGAGTCTGTGTCACATAAAAGCAAATGTATGACTAAGAAGAAAAAAAAAAATCTTTGCTTCACACATATCCATGTGATAGAGGTTTATCCTCACTTCCCCCTTTCCCCTCCCTCAGTCAATTTGCAATAATAATAATTTTTAAAAGGTAAAATGGCGATGTCGTGGAACAAATTACTTTGTTTGAAAGACGGAATCGCAGGTTCATGTTTACGGGAGGACTCAGACTTGGCATGGTATTGTGAGGCAAAGAGGATGCTTGTTAGGAACTTGTGATCATTACTGAACCAGGCAGGGGAACCTGGGCCCCTGAACTCTGTCTCTTTAGATTGCATTTTGAAAGCAGCACTTGGCTCTCTAATTGCCCCATATGCTGGTTTTATTCGGTAGCTCAGCTGGGTGGAGTGAACTCTGGGAAGAGATGCATTCATTTTCAGTTACCTCACCAGATTGCTAATTTTCACTCTGGAGGCATAAATCACCATAATTACTGTAATCCCAAGACGAAGGGGCTGCTATTCTGGCACAAGGGCAGCAGCTATTTGTACCGCCAAAGCTGTTCTACCTGAGAGCTGGGAAAGAGTTGCATATGGCTGGTTCTGCCAGGACACTCTTAGATTTGGGGTGGAGGGTGTGCTGGGAACCCATTCTCCTTTACCTGGGAGAAATGGAGATCCTGGAGGAGCAGTTTCTTCCATGTTAGTGGCAAGCCTGTGGCTTAAGACGGAGCTTTGGCCCTCGGCTCACTGCACAGCCCACACTGCACAGCTGTTGACATGTTTGACTTGCAAACAGAACGTCAGCAGAACTTCAGAACTTCAGTTCCTCTTCTCTCATCTTTTCCCATCAACTCATTCCTTGGTTTGTCTTGGTTTTGTTTTTGCATCCTTATTAATTTCTGAAGAAATTACCTCAAATAGAAACCAGAGACTACAAAAATCCCTAGTCCCCTGGAGCAGAGGCTAAATATCATTAGGGAGGGGAAAACAAAAAAAGCCCAATGTAACTTGTCACTTTGTCATTCATACTTACAATATTGATTAAAATTGTTTTCTTTTTCTTTATTATTTTTAATAGAGATGGAGCCTTGCTATATTATCGAGGCTGGTCTCCAACTCCTGGCCCCAAGCAATCCTCCCACTTTGGCCTCCCAAAGTGCTGGGATTGCAGGTGTAAGCCACCATGCCTGGCCCTTTTTTTTTTTTTTTGAGACAATCTCATTCTGTCGCCCAGGCTGGAGTGCAGTGGCACGATCTCGGCTCACTACAAACTCCACTTCTCAGGTTCCAGCGATTCTCCTGCCTCAGCCCCCCGAGTAGCTGGGATTCCAGGTGTCAGCCATCATGCCCGGCTAATTTTGGTATTTTTAAAGTAAAAACTTGGTTTCACCATGTTGGCCAGGTTGGTCTCGGACTCCTGACCTCAGGCAATCCACCTGCCTTGGCCTCCTAAAGTGCTGGGATTACAGGGGTGAGCCACCATGCCCAGCTCAATGTTTTTCTTTTTAAATAAAATCAACCTCAACTAAGTCTAAAAAATACCAACTAGATCCTGAATCAAGGTCGCTTAAAAGATGAGTAACTGGCGCAGTGGCTCATGCCTGTAATCCCAGCACTTTGGGAGTCTGAGGTGGGCAGATCACGAGGTCAGGAGATCGAGACCATCCTGGCTAACACGGGAAACCCTATCTCTACTAAAAATACAAAAAATTAGCCGGGCTTCGTGGCAGGCACCTGTAGTCCCAGCTACTTGGGAGGCTGAGGCAGGAGAATGGTGTGAACCCGGGATGAGGAGCTTGCAGTGAGCTGAGATCGTGCCACTGCACTCTAGCCTGGGCAACAGAGCAAGACACCATCTCAAAAAAAAAAAGAAAAAAGATGAAAAACTGATAAATAAATATGAAAAAATTCCTTGCCATTTCCACAGAAGGTGGAGAGGCCGAGATGGGGGAATAACATTTTCTTGACAAGTTCACATCATAATGGTGTCTGGGTGCCTGGCTTTGTGTTTGTTTTTGCCTGTCATTTTGAAGAGTCTTAAAATGCAAGAGAAAGGGGAAACTTGACTATACCAAAAAAAGAAAAAATCTGCGTAGGAGGAACTTTTTTTTTGCCTAATGCTGTAAAGCCTTGGAGAATTTAGAATCTAAAGCATCTGTTATTGCTGATGGCAGGTTGATGGCCTAAAAAGAGAGGGAATTGTAGGTCAGGAATGTTTTGTGCAAAAATGAGGCTGCACTTGGGTATTGGAAAATAAGGCAAACAAATAACAGACTGCAACAGAATAAACTGTCCTGTGAAGCAGACTTGCCCCCCAACTCCAATCTGCCTGCCCTCAGATGACGGGAAACAGACCAGCTTTTTTTTTTTTTTTTTTTTTTTCTGTCTTCCGATCACCTGCCCTCATGTTTAGGCAGCAGAGATCTAAGTTATAAACACAGCTCTACCAGGAGACCCCTTGGCTGAGAATGGCATTTAGAGTATTCTAGTTCTTCCCTGATGCTTTTCCCTTTCAGACTTTCTATCCTTTTTAGAACCTGCCACAGTGCCTGGTCACAAGGTTGATGTTTAATACAAATTTAATAAGTTGGTCCAAATTTGGAGATGAATTCTGGGGAAAAGTCAAACAGTGAAAAATCGGGAATTTTACTTTCTTTGGGGGCTCCCAGACTGTCTGGTTGGGTCAGGGCCCAAGTGGAGCAGGGAAGAAGGGGCCACTCTTTCTGAAGTCTCCCTGCATGAATGACAGTAACAGTTGAGTGGCGGTCACACGCTTAGAAGCAAACCATTCTGATTTTGCCTTCTAGAGCAGAGATGTCTCCCCTAAGATCCATTTTACCCCAGCAGAAAAAACCAGGGTTGTCTGGGTTGTAGCAACACTGTTTTGACAGAAAGCCCTATGATTGCCGGGCACGGTGGCTCAAGCCTGTAATCCCAGCACTTTGGGAGGCTGAGGCAGGCGGATCACGAGGTCAGGAGATCGAGACCATCCTGGCTAACACGGTGAAACTCCGTCCCTACTAAAAATACAAAAAATTAGCTGGGCGTGTTGGCAGGCGCCTGTAGTCCCAGCTACTCGGGAGGCTGAGGCAGGAGAATGGCGTGAACCCGGGAGGCGGAGCTTGCAGTGAGCCAAGATCGCGCCACTGCACTCCAGCCTGGGGGACAGAGCAACACTCCGTCTCAAAAAAAAAAAAGAAAGCCCTATGATTTTTCTCACAAACTTCCCTAAGGATGCTGTCTTTCAACTACACATACCTAGATAATTTCTTCTCCCTCACCAACTCAACCTAATGTTGCTAAGAGGTTCAGTACTTTCTCTCTGCTTTCTACCTCATCGCAACCCCCAAGTTCTTTCCCAAATTCCAGCAGCTGGAACCAGTCTCTGGGACAGAGCAGAAATAACATGGAAATTGGGGGTAGGGTTAAACACATCTATCAATCTAGGAACAGGCAGAAAAGCAACATCCCTGTTCCTACAAGTTTGGTAATGGGAAATAATTTCTTATCCATCATGAGTGGTGGTATGGGTAGTAACTGAGCATAAGTTATTTGTAGAGGTAAATTATTTACTGGGCTATTAAAGGGCCATATGGAGGCTGTCCAAGGAAAGTCATACAATAATAATGGAAATTTATTATTATTATTTTATTTTTTGAAACAGAGTATCACTCTGTCACCTAGGCTAGAGTGCAGTGGCGTGATCTTGGCTCACTGCAACCTCCACCTCCTGGGTTCAAGCAATTCTCCTGCCTCAGCCTCCCTAATAGCTGGGACTACAGGTGTGTGCCACCACGCCCGACTAATTTTCGTAGTTTTAGTAGAGTCGGGGTTTCACCATGTTGGCCAGGCTGGTCTCGAACTCCTGACCTCAGGCAATCCGCCTGCTTCAGCCTCCCAAAGTGCTGGGATTACAGGTGTGAGCCACTGTGCCCGGCCTAATAATGAAAATTGATTATATCTGATATTATGTTGAAAAATATTCTACCCAAGGACAGTTAGGAAACATTTACTTTTACGCTGCGTTCGATTCACAGTCTCTTATGGGGAGGAAGAGTAGGAGGATTCCATGTGCATCTGTGTTTGGGCTGTCAAGTTATCTGTATCTACATAACTATTTGTTTTCCTTTGGCTTCAAAGAAATTTTTGGTGTTGCAAGAAATATGTATATTGCAGAAAAACTGTCACTTCTTAAAATGTGCAGTTAATGGCATATGTAAATAAAATGTAATGTTTTGCTGTTAATATTTACTATTGATATATATGTTCAATAATTCCCAAGCAATTCTAACATTTAGTATTAATTAATTCTAGTATTTATTGCTACTACTGCTGCTACATGTTATGGTTCCATAGCCCCTTTTCTGACAGAGCTTTGAAAACAAAACAAACTCCCTATCTGTTCCTCCTTCCGGTTAAATGTTGGAGGAAAGCAGAATAGTAATATGAATTTTTAAAGTGAAAGAGGCACAGAGAATGAACATCAGATAGAATAAGCCCTTTAAATTGTAACTCCAAGCTGGCAAATTGAGCACATTGGATCAAGTGCAGAGTTTTCCATTCTATTCATGGGGAAAAAGAGGAAGCGAAATGGGGAGGAGTAGGAAGAACTCAGAGCGTACAGTAGTGATTCCTTAGGAACCTGGAAACATGGAGCTTCTGGAGGCAGTGAGAACAATCGCTGAGTTTTTCTCTGCCTGTCATTTTTTAGTCCATGATGAGATGTTGAAGAAACAGAGTCCAAACGTACACCAGTGTAAAAATGTTGCCAAAGTGAAAAGTAGGAGACTGATTTCCTCTTTCTGATTGATTGGAGAGCCATTCATTTTAGGGTGCTTCTGTTTCCTTACTCATCACACAGAGCACTGGAGTCTGGGAAAAATCCCCATCCCACTTTAAGGTTGCCATAGAAGTAAAAAGGACCTGAAGCAGAAGTTAGGAGACCTGAGCTTATGACCATGGATTTACAGCACAGCTGATATTTAGGGGAATAAGGTTTGTTGTTGTTTTTTTGTGTGTGTTTTGTTTGTTTGTTTGTTTGTTTGAGACGGAGTCTCACTCTGTCGCCCAGGCTAGAGTGCAGTGGCGAGATCTCAGCTCACTGCAACGTCCACCTCCCAGGTTCAAGCGATTCTCCCGCCTCAGCCTCCCTAGTAGCTGGGACTACAGGCACATACCACCACGCCCAACTAATTTTTGTATTTTTAGTACAGAGGGGGTTTCACCATGTTGGCCAGAGTGGTCTTGAACTCCTGACCTCAAGTGATCGACCCGTCTCAGCCTCCCAAAGTGCTGGGATTACAGGGGTAAGCCACTGTGCCCAGCCCCTGGGGGAATAAGTTCTGAGAGGACTCAGGAAAACTGGGGATTGAAAAGCAGGTTTTCACAAGAGTGGAGGCAGCTGGCTCTGTGGGTTCCCAGACTAAGGGGATCTGTGCTTGACAGACCAGAGCCCAGCTCTACTGTGACTATCATCTCAGCCTTGAATTTTTTTTTTTTTTTTTTTGAGACAGAGTCTCACTCTGTTGCCCGTGCTGGAGTGCAGTGGTGCAAACTCAGGTCGCTCCAACCTTTGCCTCCTGGGTTCAAGCGATTCTTGTGCCTCAGCCTCCCGAGTAGCTGGGACTACAGGCGCCCATCACCACCACGCCCGGCTAAGTTTTCTATTTTTATTAGAGATGGAGTTTCGCCACGTTGGCCAGGCTGGTCTGGAACTCCTGACCTCAAGTGATCCACCAGCCTCGGCCTCCCAAAGTCCCGGCATTACAGGCGTGAGCCACTGCACCCGGCCTAGCCTTGTGATATTAACAGTAACTGCCATTTGCGGTGTGCCTACTCTGTGTCACACTCCTTGCAGCTATTCCATTTAGGGTAGAGCAACATTATTCTAGTTTACAAATGAGAAAACTAAGGCCCCAGAGATTGATTTGCCCAAGCACCCAGCTGGCAGTGGAAGTGCCAGTTTCCTCGTGTGTAAAACGAGAGAAGTCAATCTACTGCCTACTGGCTTGTCAAGGGTCGCTTGAGATCGGACAACAGGAACCACAAAGAAGTGAGGCCGGGAATTTGCGGATCCACAGTAAAGCAAGTTTGTCTTTTTCCAGACGTGCATTAAGATTCCTTTTTCAAGTGTTCTAAAGCGCAGGCGCAGGCTGTTTTGCGGTTGCCTCCCGGCGCCTCTTGTGCAGGCGGGGGTCGCCCTCTGCCGACCCAGGGAGGGAGCGCGCTAAGTGAACGTTTCCGGGCCTGAGGGCGGGCGGAGATTTTTCTCGCCTGTAGAGGGCGCAGATCGGCGTGCAGAGTAACCCACTCTAGTTGTCCCTTCCTTAAGCACTTCCTGTTTGATCTCTATGATCCATCCAGTTGCGACTTGATTCGTTCCTCAAATTGTCAATTTACAAGGGACGCGCGCTGACTCGGAAGTGAAAGCTGGAACCCGGCCGGAGTAGTTCCGAGAGCCGGCTGAGGAAGGAGGTCCTGGGCAAGCTATAGCCATGGCTGTGGCTGTAGCCATGGCGGGAGCCACAGTCGGATCGGAGCCAGGCCCCGCGGAAGAACTTGCCAAACTCGAGTACCTGTCTTTGGTGTCAAAGGTTTGCACTGAGCTGGACAATCACTTGGGGATCAACGACAAGGACCTTGGTGAGCCTGGGGAGGTCCCTGTGGCCTCAGTTTGGGATTGAGGGAAGCGGAAGGAGAAAGGTGGTTGATGGACGGAAAGTGTATTCGTGTCAGTCTGTCTCTGTCGCAGACACCCGGGCCCAGGGTACCCGCTGTCGTGGCCTCGGCTTGAGAGCCCTGGAGAAACTTTAGAAACTTCCCCAGAGCTGTCAGTGAAGCCCGGGGCGGTCATCTCTGCTTGATTGTTTTTGTTTGTTTGTTTTTTCAGCCTCAATTAAACATGTTTAACAACAGCAGCAGGTGCTGCGATGACGATGATGATGGCTGACGTTTATTGGGTGCTCACTATGTGCTAGATGCGATGCTCAGCTCTTTATTAACATTATCTTATTTGGTCTTCACGCCACTCTGTGACATAGTAGTCAGCGTCTGTGCTTTTAACTGTGTTCTTTGACCGTTCATCCTGTACTCTTTTTTGAGGCAGGGCCTCGCTCTGTCTCCCGGGCTGGAGTGCAGTGGCACGATCTCGGCTCACTGCAGCCTCCACCTCTTGGGCTCAAGCAATCCTCCCACCTCAGCCTCCCGAGTACCTGGGAATACATACGCGCGCCACCAAGCTCGACTCATTTTTAAAATTTTTGAAGAGACGGGGGTCTCACTGTATTGCCCAGGCTAGTCTCAAACTTCTGGGCTCAAGCAGTCCTCTTCCCTCGGCCTCCCAAAGTGTTGGGATTACAGGCGTGAGCCATTGCGTCCTGTACTGTGTCTTAAACATCAGTCACTAGGTGTTTTGGGGCAGACTACATCTGGGGAACCCAAACTGAGGAATTAGAAAGGGCTAGGGTCCTAAAGCTAAAGCCATAGACAGATGGAGCCTTTATGAAGGTAAAGAGGATGGATGGGATCAAGGGCAACCCATGGAGGGATTGACCTTTGGTAAGTACAGCAAGGCTCCTTCAGTTGTAACAGGAGCGAGGACAGAGAATACAGTTGCAGATTCAGATGAGTTTAGAGATTGGTGGTGGGAAGATGAGTGAGAGAGTTTCAGCCCACTCTTCAGTTTCCTAAATGAAGACGAAGTCATCAACCGGAGGGATGGAAGGGAAGGGGCAGGTAACAGGAGGGGTTAGGGAAGTTAGACGAGTGACCTTTAGTAAGATTCATAGTTTCTCTGAAGCTGTTTTTCTCATCTGTGAAGTGGGACGATGTCTTCACAGGGTCACCATGTAGCATTTAGGAAGATGCTCTGCAGCCAGTATATTTTACTTTTTTCTCTTGCCTCCCAGTCAAGATGTGTCTGTCCTATATAATTTTTCCCGCAGGATTCTTCTCTTTTAGTTGATAATGAGGTGATAATTTCGTCGGTTTTGCTATCTCGTTAATATGTTTCCTTTATTCAGCAAATATTGAGCTGGGGGCTAGGCGTACCACAGAGAACAAGACAGATTTCTGCTTTCAGGGAGCTTACCTTTCTCTCTGTTTTCGTTTTAACTCCTAATCCCTTGGTCTTTTAGAGGAAACAAAAAAGTTATTGACATCTTCCAGTGTTTGTTTTGATGTTAACTTCATTTATGTACAAAAATAGAGCAAAGTATAAACTCCATAATCTTTTAGTTTATTTATAGCTAAAGATCTCAATTAATTTGCAGAAAACCCACAAATATGCTTTTTCTGTTACATACAGAATTATAAAACCAATAACATTAAAAGTACTAACATTGGCTGGGCGTGGTGGCTCACGCCTGTAATCCCAGCACTTTTGGAAGGCCAAGACAGGCCGATCCCCTGAGGTCAGGAGTTTGAGACCAGCCTGGCCAACATGGTAAAACCCCATTTCTACTAAAAAAAAAAATACAAAAATTAGCTGGCCATGGTGACTGCCGCCTGTAATCCCAGCTACTCAGGAGGCTGAGGCAGGAGAATCACTTGAACTCAGGAGACGGAGGTTACAGTGAGCTGAAATCACATCCCTGCACTCCAGCCTGGATGACAAGAGCAAGACTTTATTTAAAAAAAAAAAAAAATACTAATATTGGTTTAATGCAATAGTGTCTTTTGTTGAAACTAAATTGGCAGAGTTGGGTTTAATAACAGAAAGGCATATATTTGCTTCTTCTATGTTTCGTTTGCTGACTTGATTCTTTTGCTTTTGACCCTGATGGATGACTTATTAATTTATGTATTTAATTTTTGGGGGAGTTGAGATAGTAGAGTTTCCAATGAAAACTGGAAAACCTGCTAGACAAATTCTAAAAGAACTGTAATACTGGATTATCATTTAAATTAGTGTTATTTTTACTGTTTTCACCAATGAATTTTTTTAAACTATGAATTAATTTTTTATAATAGATTCAGTTAATTTAACGATTCCCCTGTATAATTGTGAAAATTAAAAATACTGATTAATGGGACTGGGCACAGTGGCTCACACCTATAATCCCAGCACTTTGGGAGGCCAAGGCAGGTGAATCACGAGGTCAGGAGTTCGACACCAGCCTGAGCAACACGGTGAAACCCTGTCTCTACTAAAAATACAAAAATTAGCTGGGCGTGGTGGCTCACGCCTGTAATCCCAGCTACTCAGGAGGCTGAGGCAGGAGAATCGCTTGAACCTGGGATGGGGAGGTTGCAGTGATAGGATGGTGCCACTGCACTCCAGCCTGAGTGACAGAGCAAGACTCCGTCTCAAAAAAAAAAAAAAAAAAAAACTGATTAATGATGGCTGGCAGTGTGAATGTGCTGACTGCTTTGGGAGGGTCTCTTTTGAGCATGCCATGCCTAGCCCCATGGGACTTAGTTCTCCCTCCACATTTCTTGAAAGAATGTAGGCTCTGAAGTTAGATTGCCTAGGTTTTATTCCTAGCTCCCCTCAGTTCTTATTGGGTAGGTCAGTGTCTCAAACCGTCAGCTTCCTCATTGTAAAACATGACAGTAATAGCACCTACTTATGAGGGTTGTTTTGGGGATCATGAAGTAACCCATAAAAAGCACTTAGCATAGTGCCTGGCACATAGTAATGTTCCAAAAGTATTAACCATTGACATTATCGTTACTAACTTCTTATGCATAAGATGTGTTCCTGTAGCCTGATGGCATTTGGCTTTCACTTCATCAGAAAGATAAAGGCACATTCCAGGATGGAAATTGTATGGTAGTACTACTTTATGCGTTAGTCATCTAGATCTTTCATGTTATTTATTCATTTACTTTTCTAGGATTAGCATTCAAATGAAAGCATTACAGTTTTTTTGTGGGTCTCATAGTATGAAGCTTATTATCTCAGTCTACTCCCTAGTAGCTAGGACTGCAGATGCATACCACCACCCCCATCTGATTTTTGTATTTTTTATAGAGATGGGGTTTTGCCATGTTGCCCAGGCTGGTCTTTAACTCCTGGGCTCAAGCAATCTGCCCACCACAACCTCCCAAAGTGCTGGGATTAGAGGCGTGAGCCACTGTCTGAAAGTCGCTTAATTAATAAATAGCTCTAATATTAGAAGTTTCAAGAACTAAGCCGGGTACAGTGGCTCATGCCTGTAATCCCAGCACTTCGGGAGGCTGAGGCAGGAGGATTACCTGAAGTCAGGAGTTCAAGACCAGCCTGGCCAATGTGGCGAAACCCCGTCTCTACTAAAACTACAAAAATTAGCCAGGCATGGTGGAGGGCGCCTGTAATCCCAGCTACTTGGGAGGCTGAGACAGGAGAATTGCTTGAACCCGAGAGGCGGAGGTTGCAATGAGCCGAGATCGTACCACTGTACTCCAGCCTGAGAGACAGAGTGACTCTTAAAAAAAAAAAAAAAGGCCAGGCGTGGTGGCTCATGCCTGTAATCCCAGAACTTTGGGAGGCTGAGGCAGGCAAATCACAAGGTCAGAAGTTTGAGACCAGCCTGGCCAATATGGTGAAATCCTGCTTGTACTAAAAATATAAAAATTAGCCGGGCGTGGTGGCATGCGCCTGTAGCCCCAGCTACTTGGGAGGCTGAGGCAGAAGAACCGCTTGAACTCAGGAGGCAGAGGTTGCAGTGAGCCAAGATCATGCCACTGCACTCCATCCTAGGTGACAGAGCAAGACTCCACCTCAAAAGAAAAAGAAGTTTCAAGAACTAGGCAGGTATGCTGGGCACAGTGGCTTATGCCTGTAATCCCAGCACTTTGAGAGGCTGAGGCGGGCAGATCACGAGGTCAGGAGATCAAGACCATCCTGGCTAACATGGTGAAACCCTGTCTCTACTAAAAATATAAAAAATTAGCCAGGCGTGGTGGTGGGTGCCTGTAGTCCCAGCTACCCGGGAGGCTGAGGCAGGAGAATGGCGTGAACCCGGGAGGTGGAGGTTGCAGTGAGCCGAGATCGCACCACTGCACTCCAGCCTGGGCGACAGAGCCAGATTCTGTCTCAAAAAAAAAAGGCCGGGTGCGGTGGCTCACGCCTGTAATCCCAGCACTTTGGGAGGCTGAGGCGGGTGGATCACGAGGTCAGGAGATCAAGACCATCCTGGCTAACACGGTGAAACCCCGTCTCTACTAAAAAATACAAAACTTAGCTGGGCGCGGTGGCGGGCGCCTGTAGTCCCAGCTACTCGGGAGGCTGAAGCAGGAGAATGGCATGAACCCGGGAGGCGGAGCTTGCAGTGAGCCGAGATCGCGCCACTGCACTCCAGCCTGGGCGACAGAGCAAGACTCCATCTCAAAAAAACAAAACAAAACAAAACAAAACTAGGCAGGTTTGTGGAGAAAAATTTGGCGAAAAAGTAAGTCTTTCATCAATGTGGAGATTGCACCACCCAGCAGCTGCCTGGCCCTCATGTACAGATTGGGTCTGTCCTTCTGTTGTGTGCCTCTGTGTGTCTGCACGGGCTAATGCTTTTTATTGTCACCTTTACAGTCTAGTCTAGGTGGCAGCCTGCCCAGGTAGTAGTTTTGTGAGAAGAGGGTACCATGATGTGGGTCAAATAGGTCTTCCTAATTTAAATGCACTCAAGGGCTACATTGAGCCACTTTGTAGTAATATCTTCCTTTCATTTGTATAAATTCACTAGAATATGTGCGGATAATTTCAGCAGTCTGGATTTTCTCTCTTGTTTTCTTGTTTGTTTGTTTGTTTGTTTTGAGACGGATTCTCACTCTGTTGCCCAGGCTGGATGCAGTGGCGCAATCCTGGCTTACTGCAACCTCTGCCTCCTGGGTTCAGGTGATTCTCCTGCCTCAGCCTCCCAAGTAGCTGGGATTACAGGTGCCTGCCACCACACCCAGCTAATTTTTGTATTTTTAATAGAGACGGGGTTTCACTGTGTTAGCCAGGCTCATCTTGAATTCCTGACCTCAAGTGATCCGCCTGCCTTGGCCTCCCAGAGTATTGGGATTACAGGCATAAGCCAGCGCACCTGGCCAGATTTTCTCTCTTTACCCTTGTCAGATGGTGGTCTTTGTTTTTTATTACTGTTGGATAACCTAATTAGTTTTGTTTTCACCATACTTGAAACTGATTTCTTGCTCATGTCTCTTCTTTTCTGAATTCTGTTTCTTATTTGCAGCTGAATTCGTGATCAGTCTTGCTGAGAAAAATACCACCTTTGATACTTTTAAGGCTTCTCTCGTCAAAAATGGTGCAGAATTTACGGTATGTATATCTGGAGAAGACAATCTGTAGATATTAATGTTTTAATTTATGGTTTTTTTTTTTTTTTTTTGAGGCAGAGTTTTGCTCTGTCACCCAGGCTGGAGTGCAGTGGTGCCATCTTAGCTCACTGCAAGCTCCGCCTCCTGAGTTCACACCATTCTCTTGCCTCAGCCTCCCAAGTAGCTGGGACTACAGGTACCCGCCACCATGCCCGGCTAATTTTTTGTATTTTTAGTAGAGACGGGGTTTCACCGTGTTAGCCAGGATGGTCGCGATCTCCTGACCTCGTGATCCACCCTCCTCGGCCTTCCAAAGTGCTGGGATTACATAATTTATGTTTTAATGTCACTATTGAATTTAAATTTTGATAGGGTTTAATATAGGATTTTGATATAGGAAGGAGACAATTTTATACATATCAATTAAATAAGCCATTAAGTGTGTAATGTTTTCATTCCATTAACTAGTGATGATGTAACCAGATTTTCTGTGATACCCATCTAGGAAAACAGGGCAGGATTTTCATCATTAAGTTTTTGTAGGTATTTACATTCTTGTTCTGTGAGTCAGGAAGTTGGAAACGAGTTTTGGGGGTAGTTCTAAACCTTGGGAAATAAAATGGTTGCAGGGAGCCTAATAACTTTTCTCCCCAAAGAGTCCTAAATATCGGCTTTCTCTGAAGCTATTATACTAGGTTCATGCTATACCAGGTTGACACAATAGGTTTCATTTATTCCAATTAGCTAAATTCAAGTGTGTAACCACCCTTCACTAAAGGACATTCTTTGCCTTTTAAGTGTATTTAAGCACTGATACGGGAGCTGACAATTTTCGTTCTATGTTTCTTTTCAAAGGATTCTCTTGTTAGTAACTTGCTGCGTCTCATACAAACCATGCGGCCTCCAGCGAAGCCTTCCACTAGCAAAGGTAAGCAGAGCTTCCAGCTGAGCTTAGCTTCTAGAATAGTGTAGGTTTTGAACATCCTGTAAATTGCATTTGCTTTCCTCTCAGCAGTTGCTGAGCAAGTAAATGTTCCAGTAAGACTTTTCAAATGGGCTAGGCGTAGCGGCTCACTGCTGGAATCCCAGCACTTTGGGAGGCCAAGGTGGGAGGATCACTTGAGCCCGGGAGTTTTATTTTATTTTATTTTATTTTTATTTTTTATTTTTTTTTGAGACGGAGTCTAGCTGTCGCCCAGGCTGGGACGCAGTGGCGCGATCTTGGCTCACTGCAGGCTCCACCCGCCGGGGTTCACGCCATTCTCCTGCCTCAGCCTCCTGCGTAGCTGGGACTGCAGGCGCCCGCCACCTCGCCCGGCTAATTTTTTGTATTTTTAGTAGAGACGGGGTTTCACCGTGTTAGCCAGGATGGTCTCGATCTCCTGACCTCGTGATCCGCCCGCCTCGGCTTCCCAAAGTGCTGGGATTGCAGGCGTGAGCCACCGCGCCCAGCCAAGCCCAGGAGTTTTAGACCAGCCTGGGCAACATAGAGAGACCTCGTCTCTACAAAAAAATAAAAAAATTAGCCAGACATGATGGCGTGCCTCTGTAGTTCCAGCTACCTGGGAGGCTAAGGAAGGAGTGTTGCTTGAGTCCAAAAGGGTGAAGCTGCAGTGAGCCGTAGTTGCACCAGTGTACTTCAGCCTGAGTGACAGAGGTTTTTTTCCCGTTTCAAGGGGAAAAAAAATTTCAAACGACTTAAGACAAAATCAAAAAGATAAGACATAACCCAATAAGTATTGCTACACTCCTCTTTCTGCTACATTTCAAGATACTTTGTGATCAATGTATTTAGAAAATTAAATTAAATTTATAGTAACAGATATGATTAATATATAGCAAAATGCCATGTTCTGTTTCAGTTTGATACAAATCTAATGTTGAAGTTATTTTGTTAATCATTAATAATATTAAATATATCTTTTTTTAACCCCTTCATGCTCTTTAATGAAACAAGATCCAGTTGTTAAACCTAAAACAGAAAAAGAAAAGCTGAAGGAACTCTTCCCAGTCCTTTGCCAACCGGACAACCCTTCTGTTCGGGTACTGATACCATTTTAAGAATGTCTACTATAAATATATATTCCCAACCCCTTTTCTTTGTCTCATAGTAATTTTATTAATTTTAAGTTTGCCTTTGTTGTAACTTATTTTTAAGAATGAAAGTGTTTGATCACTCTCTGAGCATGTACTATGTATTGAATATGTTAAGGGGTTCTGAGAATGATATTCAAGGGAAATGAGATTGGTAATTTGGGGAAGTAGTGATTAGGAATATGAAATAAGGTTCTGGAACAGATGCCTGATGTGTGAAATTAGATTTTTGGTTTTTTTGCTGTGTTACTTGTTAAAGGTCTAATTTTTAAAGCATTTTGATTTTTAAATTTCATTTTAATAAATATTTATTGAGTACTTATTGTATGCCAAACACTGTTCTAAGTACCTGGGTAACAGCAGTGAACAGAACAGACAAGAGTTTCAGCCTTTGGAGATTATATCCCAATTTTCGGGTAGAGAGCAGGAAATAAACATGTGAACATTCTGGTGGGGAGGAGATAGGCAATAAACAAATAAGGTATGTAACATAGCAGATAGCAATAAGGGCTATGGAAAAAAATAAAACTGGAGTGGGGGGAGGGAGGAAGAGTGCAGAGGGAGAGTTGCTTTTTAAAATTTTTAACACCTGTTTTCTATTTATATAATCATCACTTGCATTCTTTCATGGCAGGGATGATTAATATCTAACTGCCTTTCATAGAATTCTATTAAGGACAAAGGGGATTTGTCAAATGTAGGAGTAATTCTCAACAGCCTTTTTTCCATTTCTTCTGCATCTATCTTGAATCAAGTTGGAAATCTCTGCCCCTCTTCTGTTTCCCTCACATAGTGGTTAGTGATTTATAGATGTACCTGAGGTACATACAGATTCTTGAGTAGTTTTTTTTCCTAACTTTGCTGGCCTCTACCTCTGCAGACCATGTTGGATGAAGATGATGTGAAAGTTGCTGTGGATGTCCTGAAAGAACTGGAAGCTTTAATGCCCAGCGCAGCAGGCCAGGAGAAGCAAAGAGATGCTGAACACCGGTTTGTCCTTAGTGTCCTGTCCTTTGGAAGTTTAGGGTACTGTGACAGTTGAATATTATGGACCAGCCAAGCAAAATTTTGGGCAAGTTTACAGAATCTGGACTGGTCATATATCATATTGTTGGATCTGTTTTCATTGCTTCCTGCTAAGTGTATGTAGCAAATGCTAGGATGTTCAGAATATAGAAATCAGGGTTGAAAGAGGCTGAATATGTTTGTGGCTCGATTCTTTATTGGCTTATAGGGATGTCATAGTTATTGAAACTCTAATTCAGTTCAAAACCTAGTGGGCACCTACCATGTGCATGGCACTGTACTGGGTGCTTGGGGATGCAAAGATGAAATCGGATTGGTTTTTTTTTTAAACAGATGCTTATTGATTTGTTAGGGACAGGACAAAGAAGAAGAAGCGGAGTCGAAGCCGAGATCGAAACCGAGATCGAGACAGAGATAGGGAACGAAACCGAGATAGAGACCACAAGCGGAGACACCGGTCCCGCTCTCGATCACATTCCAGGACCCGGGAGAGGAATAAAGCAAAGTCTAGATATCGGTCCAGGAGCAGGAGTCAGAGTCCCCCCAAAGACCGGAAGGACCGGGACAAATATGGAGAGCGGAATCTGGATAGATGGCGGGATAAGCATGTGGACCGCCCTCCTCCAGAAGAGCCCACCATTGGTGACATTTATAATGGCAAAGTTACCAGCATCATGCAGTTTGGTTGCTTTGTGCAGCTGGAAGGACTAAGGTAATGACTGGTGCTCTTCTATTCACACCAGTGATGGGCAGAATTTCTTTTATCACTGAGGATTTTCACATTCTAAAAAGTTACTTTGATTAATGACACTTTAGTCAAATCAGCCATACATGGTTCTTAGAGATTGACTCTCTTGAAATGTTACAGAGCCATTTATTCCTTTCTCTGTCTTCAGGAGATCTGTCCTTTGCTTGTTGGGACAGATAGAATTTGCTTGCCCACCCCATGTCTCCCCATGAGGAGAGTGATAATACTATTTTATTGTTTGACTACCTTCATGGTACTTTTCTCTTGAGTTTAAGACCATTTTCTTTTGTTAGTTCCAATAAGGGTAGAAATTGGTTGGGGGAAAATGTTTTTTGGCATGTTCCAGATATGTCTGGCTCTCCCTCAGGAAGCGGTGGGAAGGCCTGGTGCACATCTCTGAGCTCCGGCGGGAGGGTCGTGTGGCCAATGTAGCTGATGTGGTGAGCAAAGGCCAGAGGGTCAAAGTCAAAGTGCTGTCCTTCACTGGGACCAAGACCAGCCTGAGCATGAAGGTAGGTGAGATGGTCAGCCTGTTCTTACATCTGATGGCCAAGGGAATGGAAGAGGACAGCAAGTGAGACAGCTCCCTTGTTTTTGTGCCTTAGGATGTGGATCAAGAGACTGGAGAAGATCTAAACCCAAATAGACGGCGAAATCTTGTCGGGGAGACCAATGAGGAGACCTCAATGCGGAATCCTGATAGACCCACTCACTTGTCCCTTGTCAGTGCTCCTGAAGTAGAGGACGACTCACTGGAACGCAAGCGCCTCACCCGAATCTCTGACCCAGAGAAGTGGGAGATCAAACAGGTTGGGGCCTTTAGTTTTCATGACCAGATAGTCATTCTGCATGTAGCATGGTGCTTAGGGGTGTGCCCTGGAGCACGATGGCCTGGGATAACTTTTAACCACTGTATTAGTCTGTTTTCACGCTGCTGATAAAGACGTACCTGAGACCGGGCAATTTACTAAAGAAAGAGGTTTATTGGACTTAGAATTCCACTCGGTTGGGGAGGCCTCACAATCATGGGGGAAGGTGAAAGGCACATCTCACATGGCAGTAGACAAGAGAAGAGAGCTTGTGCAGGGAAATGCCCCTTTTTAAAACCATCAGATCTCATGACACTCACTACTATGACAACAGCGTGGGAAAGAGCTGCCTTCATGATTCAGTTACCTTCCACTGGGTCCCTCCCACACACGTGGAAATTCAAGATGAGATTTGGGTGGGGACACAGCCAAACCATGTCAGCCACTTGTTAGCCGTGTAATCCTTAGCTAAGCTACTCTACCTCATGCCTCAGTACCCTTATCTATAAAACAGGACCAGTGTTGGTGGTGTGAGGATTAAATGAGTTAATAAAGGTGAAAGTTGCTGGGCGTGATGGCTCACACCTGTAATCCCAGCACTTTGGGAAGCTGAGGCGGGCAGGTCACGAGCTTAGGAGTTCGAGACCAGCCTGACCAGTGTGGTGAAACCCCATCTTCACTAAAAATACAAAAAATTAGCCGGGCGTCATGGTGCGCGCCTATAATCCCAGCTACTCAGGACGCTGAGGCAGGAGAATCGCTTGAACCCGGGAGGCGGAGGTTACAGTGAGCTGAGATCACACCACTGCACTCCAGCCTGGGCGACAGAACAAGACTCTGTCTCAAAAAAAAAAAAAAAATGGTGAAACTCTTAGGTTAGTGCTTAGGATGTGGTAATTGCTATGTAAGTCTTCATTATTGTTTTGTTTTGTTTTCTTTTTTTTTTTTTTTATTGAGACGGAGTCTCGCTCTGTCACCCAGGCTGGAGTACAGTGGTGCGATCTCAGCTTACTGCAACCTCTGCCTCCCAGGTTCAAGCGATTGTCATGCCTCAGCCTCCTGAGTAGCTGGGATTACAGGCGCCCACCACCACGCCCGGCTAATTTTTTTGAATTTTTAGTAGAGACGGGGTTTCACCATGTTGGCCAGGCTGGTCTTGAACTCCTGGCCTCAGATGATTCTCCCACCTCGGCCTCCCAAAGTGCTGGGATTACAGGCGTGAGCCACTGTGCCCAGCCTATTGTTTTCATCTTTCTTCACTAAATATCATAACCGTGGTGTGTCAAGCACCATGCAGAGCTAGGGCCATAAACACGAATATATCATGGTTCCTATGCTTGAGGAACTCAAAGTCCAGCAGAGGAGACAGATCTAAACAATAATTGTGAGGAGTTACTTATTTTTTACTTTATTTTTGAGGCAAGTTCTTACTTGCACTATCACCCAGGCAGGAGTGCAGTGGCATGACCATGGCTCACTGCAGCCTTAACCTTTCAGGCTCAAGCCATCCTCTCACTTCAGCTTCCCAATTAGCTGTGACCCCAGGCACATGCCACCATGCCTGGCTAATTTTTTAATTTTTTGTAGAGACAGTCTTGCCGTGTTACCAGGGCTCGTCTCAAACTCCTGGGCTCCAAGTGATTCTCTTGTCTTAGCCTCCCAAAGTGTTGAGATTACAGGCGTGAGCTGCCATGTCTGGCCTACATATTATATAATAAGTGTACCAGAGTGCTGTGGAAACAAGGGAAAGAGCAGATAACTCTTCCTGGGGATGATACTTTTGAGCTTATACTTTACAGCACCATGTTGGAGAACCACCTCTGCAACCCTGGAATGGGATATATGACATTTGAGGTCCCGACATCGTGGGTCAGAGGAGAAAAAAACTGGGTTTCCTACATGAAACCTCTGTAATTAACTCTCTTAGAAAAGAAGAGTTTTGACTGGGCATGTCGCTGACACATGTAATCTCAGCACTTTGGGAGGCCAAGGCAGGAGGATTGCTTGAGGCCAGGAGTTTGAGACCAGCCTGGACAAATAGTGAGACCCTGTTTCTAGAAAAAATTTAAAAATTAGCCAGGTATTATGGTGTGCTCCAGTAGTGTCAGCTATTCAGGAGGCTGAGGTAGGAGGATTGGTTGAGCCCAGGAGTTTGAGGTTGCAGTGAGCTTTGATCAGGTCACTGCACTTCAGCCTGGGTGACAGAGCAAGGTCTTATCTCAAAAAAACAAAACCAAAAAACAACAAAAAAAAGTTTTGATCTTAGCAGATTACAAATGCTGCCTTCTCTTCTTTGGCTAGATGATTGCTGCCAATGTCCTTTCCAAAGAAGAATTTCCAGACTTTGATGAAGAGACTGGCATTCTCCCTAAGGTGGATGATGAAGAAGGTAACTAGTCAGTTGGATCGAGAAGGATAATTGGCAAGTTGAGCCATTGAATTGGGTGATTTGCTTGTAGTTTAACCCAGTGGCTATTAATCATCTGTTCTTTGGATCTCACTACTCATCTCTCAAAAAAAAAGGATCTCACCATGATGGAAGCAAGAAGTTCATTTTTCTGACAAGTGCTTATGTATTATTATTATACTTGTTGCTTATAATAAGCTCTCAGGGCCAGGCGTGGTGGCTCGCGCCTGTAATCCCAGCACTTTGGGAGGCCGAGGCCAGCAGATCACCTCAGGTTAGGAGTTTGAAACCAGCCTGGCCAACGTGGTGAAACCCTGTCTCTACTAAAAAAATACAAAGGTTAGCTGGGTGTAGTGGCGCACGCCTATCGTCCCAGCTAGTCAGGAGTCTGAGGCAGGAGAATTGCTTGAACCCAGGAGACGGAGGTTGCCGGGAGCCGAGATCGCGCCACTGTACTCCAGCCTGAGTGACAGAGTGAGACTCCATCAAAAAAAAAAAAAAAAAAAGCTTTCAGGATATAAAAAGTTACAATTGTATTTTTGGGAATAAATTTGATCTCATATTCTTAGTAATTATTCTGTTTTGTTTTGTTTTGTTTTGAGACAGAGTCTCGCTCTGTCACCCAGGCTGGAGTGCAGTGGCGCAATCTCGGCTCACTGCAAGCTCCGCCTCCCGGGTTCACGCCATTCTCCTGCCTCAGCCTCTCCGAGTAGCTGGGACTACAGGCGCCCGCCACCACGCCCGGCTAATTTTTTGTATTTTTAGTAGAGACGGGGTTTCACCGTGTTAGCCAGGATGGTCTCGATCTCCTGACCTCGTGATCCCCCCGCCTCGGCCTCCCAAAGGGCTGGGATTATAAGCGTGAGCCACCGCGCCCAGCCCTTAGTAATTATTCTGAAAACCCTGGATCCACCTAGATTACCTCTGAGTTGCCCTGGAAACAACTTTTAACTCAGCCCATAATGACTTTTTTGAAATTATGAAATCTTATAATAGAATTTTGTAACTTATATTGTAGTAGTAAGTGAGCACCTACGTACTCACCACCCAGCTTAAGAAGTAGAATTTTACAAGCACCTCTGAAGACCCTATATGCTCCCCTCTGCTTAGATCTTCTTTCTTCCTCCTAGGAGTAACCACCATCCCACATTTGTGTTAATTACTCCCTTGCTTTTCTTTAGTTTTACCATCTACGTATCTATCCCTTAACATTATATTGTGTTGTCTATTTTTGAACTTAACTCATTTTTCTTTTTTTTGACTTACATATTTTTGATATTTATGTTGGTATTTCACTCATTTTCATTGCTATAGAGTGTTTATATATAAGTTGTCTATAATTTATCCATTTTACTTTTGATGGACATATGAGTTGTTTCTTGGTTTTTGGTTAATCTTTGTGAATAATAGTATTTTGAAAAGGCTATATTGTCTCTTAGTGCTTATGTGCAAAACGTTCTTTTTTCCCTATATGCATAGAATTACTGGGTAGGCCAAGTGTCATGGCTCAGCCCTGTAATCCCAGCACTTTGGGAGGCTGGCTGAGATGGTAGGATTGCATGAGCCTAGGAGTTTGAGACCAGCCCTGGCAACATAGCTAGGCCCTGTCTTTACAAAAAAAAAAAAATTAGCCAGGTGTAGTGATGTGTGCCTGTACTCCCAGCCACTGGGGAGGCTGAAGTGGGAGAATTGCTTGAGCCTCGGAGGTCATGCCGCTGTGCTGTAGCCTGGGCAACAGAGCAAGACCCTGTCTTAAAAAACAAAAATTACTGGGTAGTAAGAAATGTGTGTGTTTGACTTTGCTGGGCAGTTCCAAATTGTTTTCTGCTGGTTTCTGTACCGTTTATACTTCTGCCATAAGTGTAAGCAAGTTCCACTTGGTGTTGCTCGATTGTCAAACTAATTTTTTACAAATTTATTATGGGTTAAGAATTATTCCACAATGAAGTTGGATGGCAAATGCCCTAGTACCATTTAGAATGTCAGGAGAGCATTTTCTCACAGGCTTAACTTCTTTTCAAAGTAGGTCTGATCAGTTCTTGGGCTGGAGCACAAATGCTCTAGAAATGGCTGGTGATAGGGGGAATAGTCACCTGGGTTAGAGTTTTACTTGCATTGCTGTCCTTTGACCTGGGAAGGTTTTTTTTTTTTTTTTTGAGACAGGGTTTTGTTCTTGTTGCCCAGGCTGGAGTGCAGTGGCACGGTCTTGGCTCACTGAAACCTCCGTCTCCTGGGTTCAAGCGATCCTCCTGCCTCAGCCTCCCAAGTAGCTGGGATTACAGGTCTGTACCACCAAGCCCAGCTAATTTTTTTGTATTTTTAGTAGAGATGGGGTTTCACCATGTTGACCAGGCTGGTCTGGAACTCTTGACCTTAGGTGATCTGCCCGCCTTAGCCTCCCAAAGTGCTGGGATTACAGGTGAAAGCCACTGCACCCAGCCTTTTTTTTTTTTTAAAGACAGAGTCTCACTCTGTCGCCCAGGCTGGAGTGCAATGGCTTGATCTCAGCTCACTGCAACCTCTGCCTCCCGGATGCAAGCTATTCTCCTATCTCAGCCTCTTGAGTAACTGGGACTACAGGTGCCCACCACCAAGCCAGGATAATTTTTGGATTTTTATTTTATTTATTTATTTATTTTTTTTGAGACGGAGTCTCACTCTGTAGCCCAGGCTGGAGTGCAGTGGCGTGATCGTGGCTCACTGCAAGCTCCACCTCCTGGGTTTACGCCATTCTCCTGCCTCAGCCTCCCGAGTAGCTGGGACTACAGGCGCCCGTCACCACACCTGGCTAATTTTTTTTGTATTTTTAGTAGAAACGGGGTTTCACCGTGTTAGCCAGGATGGTCTCGATCTCCTGACCTCGTGATCCGCCCATCTCAGCCTCCCAAAGTGCTGGGATTACAGGCGTGAGCCACCACGCCCGGCAATTTTTGGATTTTTAATAGAGATGGGGTTTCACTGTGTTGACCAGTCTGATCTCAAACTCTTGACCTCAAGTGATCCTCCTGCCTCGGCCTGCCAAAGTGCTGAGATTACAGGCATGAGCCACCACGCCCCGCCAGGGGAAGCTGTTTTTGATAAAGATTGTTGGTGCCTATGGAAATTAATTGTTTTTGTGAAAATTGTTATTTTCTCTTGTTTATGGCTAATTCTTCTTTTGGGGGGACTTTTAGATGAGGACCTTGAGATTGAATTGGTTGAGGAAGAGCCTCCATTCCTGAGAGGGCACACTAAGCAAAGCATGGACATGAGCCCCATTAAAATTGTCAAGGTGAGAATTATTGGACCTTTAACCTGGAAATGTCAAGTGGACTTCTTTTTCTAAAGTAATAGGTCAGGTTATTAGATCTGCATAAGTAGAACTTGGGCCACAGAAAGTATTACTGGCTGTTAGCCAGGGTCTATAAGAGTTTTGTTTTAAATGGAGGTCGGGTTGGCTTTATTGCTTTTGCCCGTTGAATTCTTTTTTGCTCCTTTTGTGTATTTTGGGTGGAAGCAGAGATAGAGAGGAATGCTTAATCTACCATCATTGCCTTTGCCTGGATTCCTTGGGGCTTGAATCTTGTAGATGCAAAGGCAGTTTTGAAGGATTTACTTGAGCACTTGGGGTTGGCCACCATAGAAAGCTGTAGCACTGGGTGTTGGAGAGGGCAGAGCTGTGAGGGGAATCCAAACCAGAATTCATAGAACAATAAACATTTTAGGCATGGAAAAGGGTATATTAAAGGTCTCCCAGCCCAGCACATATGAAATGCTTAGAATCCACGCATATCATTCTTCTGCAGTGTTCTTCTCATATGGTCATCTCATAGCTGCATGACATTGTTAGTGACAGGGAATTCACCAGCCCTTAAGGAGGTACATTTCATCATGAGATGGATCTGATCGCTAGTTCTTCTTTAGGCATACCTGAAACCTTGCTCACTGAAGTGTCCACATTGGTCTTGATTTTGGTTCCCGGGGTCATACAGAAAAATTCTTATACCTTATGTCCTTCATACATTTAAAGGTAGCACATCATTCCTATCTCTTTTGGGGTTCTCATCTTCAAACTAAACATCCAGTTCCTTCAATGATTTATCATTGTCCTTGTTCATTTTATCTGAATATGCTACGGTTTATACATTTCTTTCATATAGTCTGTTACATTGATAAGAACTTTATTCCAGATGTGGTCTCATGTTTTAGATTACAGGAGCTTAACTTCTACATATTATTTCCTGGACATTTAATCCATGTTGTTTTTTCTTCTGTTGCACCAGAACCCAGATGGCTCCCTCTCCCAAGCAGCAATGATGCAGAGTGCCTTGGCCAAAGAAAGGCGGGAACTCAAACAGGCCCAGCGGGAAGCTGAGATGGATTCTATTCCCATGGGACTCAACAAACACTGGGTTGACCCTCTGCCTGATGGTAGGACCCTTGGAGGGGTGTATGGACCTTGTTTAAAAATCTGAGCCTTTCAGAACACAGGGAGGGGTCACTCCTGGCACACACTAAAAATTTACCCTTGGGCCAGGGGCGATGCCTCATGCCTGTAATCCCAGCACTTTGGGAGGCCAAGGCAGGTGGATCACCTGAGGTCAGGAGTTCGAGACCAACCTGGCCAACATGGTGAAACCAAGTCTCTACTAAAAAAATACAAAAGTTAGCCAGGCATGGTGGCACACACCTGTAATCCCAGCTACTCGGGAGGCTGAGGCAGGAGAATCACTTGAACCCAGGGGGTGGAAGTTGCAGTGAGCTGAGATCAGGCAAGTGTACTCCAGCCTGGGTGATAGAATGACACTCTGTCTCGAAAAAAAAAATTTACCCTTGGTTTTTCAGTTCAGTTAGAGCACGTTTGGTTTTTTCTTAAACACATGTTTAAAACCAAAAATGTTTTAATAGCCATGGTCAAATCATTAGACAGAGTTTTTCTTCTGAATCACTTTAAAAATGTTATTCTAGCCGGGTACGGTGTCTCATGCTGTAATCCCAGCACTTTGGGAGGCTGAGGCGGGCGGATCACGAGGTCAGGAGATCGAGACCATCCTGGCCAACATGGTGAAACCCCGTCTCTACTAAAAATACAAAAAATTAGCCAGGCGTGGTGGTGCACGCCTGTATCCCAGCTACTCGGGATACTGAGGCAGGGGAATCACTTGAACCCTGGAGGCGGAGGTTGCAGTGAGCCAAGATCTTGCCACTGCACTCCAGCCTGGCTACAGAGTGAGACTCCGTCTCAAAAAAAAAAAAAAATTTTATTCTAAAGATAATACAGCTTTGAAACTTCCAGGCTGGGCGCTGTGGCTCACGCCTGTAATCCCAGCACTTTGGGAGGCCAAGACGGGTGGATCACGAGGTCAGGAGATGAAGACCACCCTGGCTAACACGATGAAACCCCGTCTCTACTAAAAATACAAAAAAAATTAGCCAGGCATGGTTGCGGGCGCCTATAGTCCCAGCTACTCGGGAGGCCGAGGCAGGAGAATGGCGTGAACCCGGGAGGCAGAGCTTGCAGTGAGCTGAGATCCCGCTACTGCACTTCAGCCTGGGCAACAGAGCGAGACTCCGTCTCAAAAAAAAAAAAAAAAAAAGAAACTTCCTTTTTCATATAATTCTTTGTGCGGTAAATATTAGCTACGAGATATAGTCATAACAAATACTTAATTTAATTTGTGTTTGGCAACTGGGGATACAGATGTGAATTAAACAGATATGATCCCTGCTTTTATGCACTGCAGCTTAGTCAGGGAAATGGATATTAATTAAATAATTACCAAATAATTAAATTATGATCAGTGCCATGTGAAGAAGTACAGGCAATGTAATTGACTGTGGTGGGTCACTTCCCTGGGGAAATTGAGACCCAAAGGATAAATGGGACTCAGTCTGTCAAGTGGAGATGGGATGGAGGTTGGGGAGTATGTTCCAGCCTGAGGAGTAGCCCATGTTTTGTTTGTGGGGTGGGAAAGAAGGAACTGAAAGAAGGCCTGTGTGTGTGGATGGAATAGAGAGAGCAATGGGCAGTGGTAGGGGATGAGATAAGAACATCAGGCCAGGGCTTTGTAGGTGGCATTAGGAAGCTGGGCTGAATTCTAATAGCACTGGGAGATGCTGAAAAGTTCTTTTGTTGTTGTTGTTTTTGTTTCTGAGACGGAGTTTTGCTTTTGTTGCCTAGGCTGGAGTGCAACGCCGTGATCTCGACTCACTGCAACCTCCACCTCCTTGGTTCAAGTGATTCTCCTGCCTCAACCTCCCAAGTAGCTGGGATTACAGGCATGCGCCACCATGCCTAGCTAATTTTTTGTATTTTTAGTAGAGATGAGGTTCCTCCATGTTGGTCAGGCTGGTCTTGAACTCGCGACCTCAGGTGATCCCCCCCCCCCATCTCGGCCTCCCAAAGTGCTGGGATTACAAGTGTTAGCCACCGTGCCCAGCCAGATGTTGAAAGTTTGCAGCTGGCACATGGCATGACCAGAGTTGCATTTCCAAAGGATGATTCAGGGTGCCCTGCAAAATGAGTTGGATGGGGCACATGTGATGATTTAGGAAGCTTTTATAATAATTCAGAAGAGAGAGGATGGTGGCTTGAACGTGGAGGTAGCAAAGAGGAGGGATGTACGTGAGAAAAGTAATTTGCTGAATGTGGGGCAACAGGAATGGTTAAAGATGACTTCCAGGTTTCTGGTATGAGTGCTAGGATGAATGATGGGAACACTGGAGGAGAAATGGGTTTGTGGGGAAAGATGGTGAATTCCGTTTTGGACTTGTGTCCGAGGCAACTAGCGGACATCTTAGGTTGAGGTATCCAGTGTAGAATTGAATATAAGAGCTCAGAAGAGAGGTCTGGGCTGGAGACAGAAGTTTGGGAATTGTGTTAATTTAGATATCAGTTTGGCTGCATGTATTAGAGATTCAAATATTAGATTAGGTTCGGCATGATGGCTCACGCCTATAATCCCAACACTTTGGGAGGCTGAGGCAGGAGAATTGCTTAAGGCCAGGAGTTCAAGACCAGTCTGGGCAACATAATAAGACCTTATCTCTATTTTATTTTATTTTATTTTGTTTCTTTTGTTATTTTATTTTATTTCAGTTTAGTTTAGTTTAATTTTTGAGATGGAGTCTCACTATGTTGCCCCAGCTGGAGTGCAGTGATACGATCTTGGCTCACTGCATCCCCTGCCTCCTGGGTTCAAGCAATTCTCCTGCCTCAGCCTCCCAAGTAGCTGGGACTACAGGTCCTCGCCACCATGCCCAAGTAATTTTTTTGTGTTTTTGGTAGAGACAGGGTTTCACCATGTTGGTCAGGCTGGTCTCGAACTTCTGACCTCAAATGATCTTGCCCCCCTTGGCCTCCCAAAGTGCTAGGATTACTGGTGAGCCACCGTGCCTGGCCCTTGTCTCTATTTTAAAATTAAATTTTTAAAAACGACAAAAATAAAAACCTAAATATTAGATTTACAGTAGAAGGTTGGACATATTTGTTCATTGTTTAACAATATCATCTTCCATTTCCTCAGAATAAACCCATTCATTCCCTTTTACCCTTTAGTGAAATGTTCTCCATGACCCTCCTTTGGCCTCTGCCAAAGCTCACTTATTTGGTTAGTAGGCATAAGTATTTTTTCGTAGCCAGCTTTTGGCATCAAATTTGTAAAATGTTTGCATATGCTAGAGAGCCACTAAAATTCTGCTCATTTTTTTTTTCTCCTCAAGCCACAATTCCAAGGTGAATCTTGAAAATATAAGCTAGGTCTGGGCAAGGTGGCTCACACCTGTAATCCCAGCACTTTGGGAGGCCGAGGCAGACAGATCGCTTGAGTTGGGGAATTTGAAACCAAGCTGGGCAATGTGGTGAAACCCTGTCTCTGAAAAAAATACAAAAATTAGTCCGGGCATGGTGGCTCACGCCTGTAATCCCAGCAGTTTGGGAGGCTGAGGCGGGTGGATCACCTGAGGTCAGGAGTTTGAGACCAGCCTAGCCAACATAGTGAAACCCCATCTGTGCTAAAAATAGAAAAATTAACAGATGTGGTGGCACGCACCTGTAATCCCAGCTGCTAGGGAGGCTGAGGCAAGAGAATCACTTGAACCTGGGAGGCGGAGGTTGCAGTGAGCCGAGATCACGCCATTGCACTCCAGCCTGGGCAACAATTGCGAAACTCCGTTTAAAAAAAAAAAAAGTTTAGCCGGGTGTGATCACGTGCACCTGTAGTCCCAGCTACTCAGGAGGCTAACATGGGAGGATTGCTTGAGCCCAGGAGGTGGAGGTTGCTGAGCTAAGATATTGCCACTGCGCTCCAGCCTGCTGGGCGTCAGAGCCAGGCCCTGTCTCAAATAAAAAAAAATTAATCTGAGAGAAGCCAGGCACAACAGAACACGTATTGTATGAAATATCCAGAATAGGACCCATAGACATAGAAAGTAGACTAATGGTTGCCAAGGGAAAGGAAAAGGGAGGAATGGGGAGTAACTGCTAATGGGCACAGGGTTTCTTTCTGGGATGATGAAAATACTCTAAATAGTGGGTATAGTTGCACAACTTAATGAATATACAGTAAAACACTGAGTTAAACACTTAAAAAGAGTGACACGGAGGCCTGGCTTGGTGGCTCATACCTGTAATCCCAGCACTTTGGGAGGCCAAGGAGAGAGGATTGCTTGAGCCCAGGAATTTGAGGCTGCAGTGAGCCGTGATTGCGTCACTGCACTCCATCCTTGGAAACGGAGCAAGACCCTGTCTCAAAAAAATAAAATAAAATAAAAAAAGTGTGACATGGTTTGTGAATTACATCTTGATATAGCAGTTATTTAAAAAGGGGAGAGTGCTGCGCATGGTGGCCACACCTGTAATTCCATTACTTTGGGAGGGTAAGATGGGTGGATTGCTTTAGCCCAGGAGTTCGAGACCAGCCTGGCAACACAGAGTGACCTCTTCTCGCTTGAGCCCAGCAGGTCAGGGCTGCAGTGAGCCAGGATTGCACCACTGCACTCCCACTTGGATGACAGAGCAAGACCCTACCTAAAAAAAAAATAATTCCAGTGTCAAACAATCAGGTCTTCACTTCTCTCAACTAACCTTTTTTCTGACATCACAGGTGTGTAGCACCACTTGTTACAGTCTCTTTCCCATTCCCTGCTGCCCCTTCTGTATTCTTTTCTTCACATTAATTTGTTTCTTTGAGTACTTTTGATCACGGGTCGCTAAATTGAGATGCTGCATGTGCAGTGCCCACGTGCCATTTTATTTTTTTTCCTGGTACATCGTGAAGTAGCTTGAGGACAATACTAAGTTGCTTGTTTTCCTTTCCAGCGGAAGGCAGACAGATTGCTGCCAACATGAGGGGTATTGGGATGATGCCCAATGATATTCCTGAGTGGAAGAAGCATGCCTTTGGGGGCAACAAAGCCTCTTACGGAAAAAAGACCCAGATGTCAATCCTTGAGCAGAGGGAGAGCCTGCCCATCTACAAACTGAAGGAGCAGTTGGTCCAGGTGAGAAGACTTTTATGATGTATTCGTGGGGAGTAGGGTTATTGTCTAAAAGAGGGGTGATATTTTTAAATTGAAACTAACGGGACAAGTGTATGCCTACTTGAAGTGGATCATCCAAAAGGGTTAAGAAAGAAGGAGAAAACTTTCTAAATACTTTTTTTTAAAATGGGGCTGGGCGCGGTAGCACATGCCTATAATCCCAGCACATCGGAGGCCAAGGCAGGAGGATCACTTGAGCCTAGGAGTTTGAAACCAGCCTGGGGCAACATAGGGAATCTTGTCTCTATAAAAAATAAAAAATTTGGTGGGGCATGGTGGCTCACACCTGTAATCCGGCACTTTGGGAGGCAAAGGTGGGCGGATCACAAGTTCAGGAGTTCAGGACCATCCTGGCCAACATGGTGAAACCCTGTCTCTACTAAAAATACAAAAAATCAGCTGGTCATGGTGGCACATGCCTATAATCCCAGCTACTCTGGAGGCTGAGGCAAGAGAATCGCTTGAATCAGGGAGTCGGAGGTCGCAATGACTCAAGATCACGCCGCTGCACTCCAGCCTGGCTACAGAGAGAGACTCCGTCTAAAAAAAAAAAAAAAAATTACCTGGGTGTGGTGGTCCATGCCCGTAGTCCCAGCTACTCAGGAGGCTGAGATAAGAGGATTGCTTGAGCCTGAGAGGTCGAGGCTGCAGTGAACTGCAATCACACCACTGCACTCCAGCCTGGGTGATCGAGTGAGACCCCATATCACAAATGTTTGTGTGTGCATGTACAGACACGCATACTTATGTATGTGTCTGTATATTTTCTTTTTCCTGGGGCCCCTAGAACAGTTCTAAGTGGGCAGAGTATTGTGTTGCATGGACCAACAGCTCTGTTCAGTAATTAAAAATGAGGATACTCAGTCAGTAAACTCATATGGGCAACTCATAGAGTGCTTCGGTACTCTATATTCTGGAGTTCTGATTTTAAGACCACCGAGTCTTCCTTGAGGTAATCAGGTTTACTAGTTTCCAGTGAATCCTTTCAACAATATCTTATATGTATACAAGCAAGTACAAAATATGCACACACACACACACACATTTTATATGAGTACTGTTATGTGTTTACAGGTGGCAGTGATATTATATACACTGTTCTATATCTTTTTCCACTTAATGATATGTCTCAGAGATTTGTGTGTGTGTGTGTGTGTGTGTATGTGTGTGTGTGTGTGTGTGACAGAGTCTCGCTTTGTGCAGGCTGGAGTACAGTGGCATGATCTCAGCTCACGGCAACCTCTACCTCCTGGGCTCAAGTGATCTTCCTACCTCAGACTCCCAAGTAGATGGGACTACAAGGCATGCACCATCATGCTCAGCTAGTTTTTTGTATTTTTTGTAGAGATGCGGTCTCACTGTATTGTCCAGGCTGGTCTTGAACTCCTGGACTCAAGCAGTCCTCCCTCCTTGGCCTCCCAAAGTGCTAGGATTACAAGCATGAGCCACTGCGCCTGGCCTTCTTAAAAAAAAAAAAAAAAAAAATGCCAGGCCAGGCACAGTGGCTCACGCCTGAATCCCAATACTTTGGGAGGCCAAGAGGCGAGTGGATCACCTGAGGTCAGGAGTTCGAGACCAGCCTGGCCAACATGGTGAAACCCTGTCACTACTAAAAGTACAAAAATTAGCCAGGCGTGCTGGCGGCCACTTGCAGTCCCAGCTACTTGGGAGGCTGAGGCAGGAGAATCGCTTGAATCCGGGAGGTGGAGGTTGCAGTGAGCTGAGATCATGCCACTGCACTCCAGCATGGGCGACAGAGTGAGACTTCATCTCAAAAAAAAAAAAAAAGCCTTTTTTTATGGGCTGTATTATTTGGATAGGCTCTGGTTTATTTAACTAGTCCTATATCCATAGAAACATCGTTGATTGTAATCCTTGGCTGTTACAAACAACATAGAAATAAGAAATAACTTTTGAGGAAAGATACTAGAAATTTGGGAGTTACAGTGGGAAGGAACACTTTTTATGTATCTTTTAAATTCATTGTTGACTTCTTTAACTATATGTGTATATTCCTGTTTTCTTTGGTGTTAGAATATAGTAATTATTTTATTCCAGAGTAATGTAGATTTTAATGACCATATTTATATTCTGTTTGATGACCATATTTATATTCTGGCAGATTTTAATTACCATATTTATATTCTGTTGCTTTCAGGCCGTCCATGACAATCAGATCTTGATTGTCATTGGTGAGACAGGATCTGGAAAGACAACACAGATCACCCAGTACCTGGCGGAGGCAGGCTACACTTCCAGGGGCAAGATTGGGTGTACCCAGCCCAGAAGAGTGGCAGCTATGTCGGTGGCCAAAAGAGTGTCAGAGGAGTTTGGTTGTTGCTTAGGTCAAGAGGTAAGTAGATAGTGGAGTCGCTCTAAAAATACTGGAAACAAAGGCCCAGATCTCTTAATCTATCAAATGGAAATATTAATAATACTACCTTTTTTCAGGTTTCTCCTGAGGGAGAGAGAGTTCCCATTGTCATAATCAGTCTGTTCAGGGTATAGTCTAAGACATACCTTACTATGAGGAAATTACTGTACATCCTGATCAGATTCTTTTTTTTTTTTTTTTTTTTTGAGACGGAGTCTTGCTCTGTCACCCAGGCTGGAGCACAGTGGCGCAATCTCGGCTCACTGCAAGCTCCGCCTCCCGGGTTCACACCATTCTCCTGCCTCAGCCTCTCCAAGTAGCTGGGACTACAGGCGCCCGGCTAATTTTTTGTATTTTTAGTAGAGACGGGGTTTCACCGTGGTCTCGATCTCCTGACCTCGTAATCCGCCCGCCTCGGCCACCCAAAGTGCTGGGATTACAAGCGTGAGCCACCGCGCCCAACGATCAGATTCTTAAGATTATGAGTGACAGTGACTGGGCTGAAATCTTGCCTGGTGATTGGGAAAAGGAGACATTTGTATCCTAGGTTTTCCCCTTCTGTTCTGCTTTAGGTGGGCTACACCATTCGATTTGAGGACTGCACTAGCCCTGAAACAGTCATCAAGTACATGACAGATGGGATGTTACTTAGAGAGTGCTTGATTGACCCTGACCTCACTCAGTACGCGATCATCATGTTGGACGAGGCGCATGAGAGGACAATTCACACTGATGTGCTCTTTGGATTGTTGAAAAAGGTAACTAGATGCTCTTTAATGACCCCTCTACCTGTTGGAAACTGAATTCTGGCAGTTGGATTTGAGTACCTGTGTCTTTGGGTAGTCCTTGTCAGTAAGCCACATAATATTTCTCTTTAGACAGTTCAGAAACGGCAGGACATGAAGCTGATTGTCACCTCAGCCACCTTGGATGCAGTGAAGTTTTCTCAATACTTCTATGAAGCTCCCATTTTCACCATCCCAGGTCGAACATATCCAGTGGAAATACTGTACACAAAGGAACCTGAGACAGATTATTTGGATGCCAGCCTGATTACTGTTATGCAGATTCATTTAACAGAACCACCAGGTAAAGGGAAAAAGCAATTTTTTCCCTCTTAGGCCAAAAGTCCTCATATGGGCATCTCTTTTGCTAATCTTTTTAAAAACACCTTCTAAATATTCATCTCTCTGCAAGCCTCAGGTTTGTATGTTTGAAATGATGGTGGTTATAATGTCATATATAAACAAACTTCTATTGTTTACTTACTGGTCAGAATATGAATGTATATGTTCTGTTCTTTGAAGTTTTATTAATATCACCATAGCCTTTGTATAGAACACACACACACACAGAGAAAGTAGATGAATGTTCTATTCTGCTCGTAGGTGATATCCTGGTCTTCCTGACTGGTCAGGAAGAAATTGATACTGCTTGTGAGATCCTGTATGAAAGAATGAAATCCCTGGGACCTGATGTTCCAGAGTTAATTATCCTTCCAGTGTACTCTGCTCTTCCCAGTGAGATGCAGACCCGAATCTTTGACCCAGCTCCACCAGGCAGCAGAAAGGTAACATGCAAAAATGAAGCTTCCATGTGCCCTGAAACCATGTGTTGTGTGCAGCCTGCCAGCCATAGTAGGCATTGCTTAGGGTGTATGCAAGTCTTTTTTTTTTTTTTCTCGAGACAGAGTCTCACTCTCACCCAGGCAGGAGTGCAGTGGCGCCATCTCAGCTCACTGCAAGCTCCGCCTCCCGGGTTCATGCCATTCTCCTGCCTCAGCCTCCTGAGTAGCTGAGACTACAGGCACCCGCCACCACGCACAGCTAATTTTTTGTATTTTTAGTAGAGACGGGGTTTCACTGTGTTAGCCAGTATGGTCTCGATCTCCTGACCTCGTGATCCGCCCGCCTCGTCCTCCCAAAGTGCTGGGATTACAGGCATGAGCCACCGCGCCCGGCCAGGTGTATGCAAGTCTTGTTTGTTAGGTTTCAGAGACTGGTCCAACCAATTTGTTTAGGAATGAGGTCCAACCAATTTGTTTAGTATGTGACCTCTCCTCTTCTTCCTCTTCTTCATTTGACAAATGTTTTTTGAGCATCTACCAGGCTTTGGGCTACACATTGGAGCTGCATTGTGAGAACAAGCCTCTATCTGCTGTGGGGCATCCCCAGGCAACAGACTTTCAGCATTTAGTGTGAAAATGCCACTCATGCTTGGATACCTAGGTGGGAGCACCCAACCCTGTCTTCCTAGAGGAAATAAGGATCTAAGGTAGTCCTGGAGAACTCTTGAAAGGCAAGGGGACAAGCATTCTGAGGACACAGAACTATCTGTGATGGCCTGGAGACGAGCAAGTGGGGCCAGTTCAGGGAATGGCATAGTTCCAGTGGCTGGAACCAAGTATACGACTGTGTGTATGAGACAACAGGAAAGGAGACAGATGGATGTAGGTATTTTTTTAATAACAGTTTTATTGAGATATAATTTACATACCTTTCAATTAATTCCCTCCATCTCCCACTTTTTTTTTTTTTTTTTGAGATGGGTCTCACTCTGTCACCCAAGCTGGAGTGCAGTGGTGTGATCTCAGCTCACTGCAACCTCTGCCTTTCAGGCTCAAGTGATCCTCCTGCCTCAGCCTCCTAAGCAGCTGGGACTACAGGCGCATGCCACCATTCTTGGCTAATTTTTGTTTTTGTTTTTGTTTTTGTTTTGAGACGGAGTTTCACTCTTGTTGCCCAGGCTGGAGTGCAATGGCACAATCTCGGCTCACTGCAACCTTCACCTCTCAGGTTCAAGCGATTCCCCTGCCTCAGCCTCTGGAGTAGCTGGGACTATAGGCATCCACTACCACGCCTGGCTTATTTTTGTATTTTTAGTAGAGATGGGGTTTCCCCACGTTGGCCGGGCTGGTCTCGAACTCCTGACCTCATGTGATCTGCCGGTCTCGGCCTCCCAAAGTGCTGGGATTACCGGCGTGAGCCACCACGCCCAGCCAATTTTTGTATTTTTTTTGTAGAGACACAGTTTCGCCATGTGGCCCAGATTGGAATTTACCATTTTTTTGTTTGTTTGTTTGTTTGTTTGTTTTGAGACGGAGTTTCGCTCTTGTTGCTGAGGCTGGAGTGCAATGGTGCAATCTCGGCTCACTGCAACCTCCACCTCCCAGATTCAAGCGATTCTCCTGCCTCAGCCTCCCAAATAGCTGGGATTACAGGCATGTGCCACCACGCCCAGCTAATTTTGTGTTTTTAGTAGAGACAGGGTTTCTCCATGCTGGTCAGGCTGCTCTCGAACTCCTGACCTCAGATGATCTGCCCCCCTCGGCCTCCCAAAGTGCTGGGATTACAGGCGTGAGCCACCGTGCCCAGCCAGAATTTACCCTTTTAAAGTGTACAATTCAAAGGCTTTTACCCATGGTATGTGGGGATTGGTTCCAGGACCCCCAAGGATATCAAAATCCAAGTATGCTCAAGTCTCTTATATAAAATGCCATAGTATTTGCATGTAACCTATGCACATGTTCCTGTGTGATACTTTATCTCTAGATTACCTGTAATACCTCATACAGTGTAAATGCTATATAAGTAGTTGTTTTACTGTATTTTTTATTTGTATTTTTTTATTGTTGTATTTTTTTCCTCAAATATTTTTAATCTGCTGTTGGTTGAATCCACAGATGGGAAACCAGCAGATACAGAGGGCTAACCATATTCACAGAATTGTGCAGCCATCACCACAATTATATTTAGAACAATTTTATCTCCCTAAAAAGAAATGCTGTACCCTTTAGCAGTCATCTACCCCCATTTACTCCTCTGCTCAGCCCCTGGAAACCACTAACCTATATCTTCCATCTCTGTGGATTTGCCTATTCTAGACATTTCATATAAATGAAATCATATATTTGTGGCTGGCTTATTTCCAGTGATTTTTCCAGACTTAGCATGTTTTCAGAGTTCATCAACATTGTAGTATGTATCAATACTTCATTTCTTTTTCTTGCTGAATACTGTTGTGTTGTATGGGCACAACACATTTTGTTTGTCCATTTATCAGTTAATGGACACTGGAGCTGAGCGCAGTGGCTCACGCCTGTAATTTCATCACTTTGGGAGGCTGAGGCAGATGGATCACCTGAGGTCAAGAGTTCAAGACCAGCCTGGCCAATATGGTGAAACCCTGTCTCTACTAAAAATACAAAAATTAGCCAGGCTTGGTGGCGGGTGCCTGTAATCCCAGCTACCTGGGAGGCTGAGGCAGGAGAATCACCTGAACCCAGGAGGCAGATGTCTCAGTGAGCCGAGGTCGTGCCATTGCACTCCAGCCTGGGCAATGAGCAAAACTATCTGAAAAGAAAGAAAAAGATAGACATAGGAGTCATTTTCACTTTTGGGCTTTCTTGAATAATGCTGCTGTGAACATTTGTTTACACATTTTTGTGTGAGCCAGGCGCAGTGGCTTATGCCTGTGATCCCAGCATTTTTTTGTTTTTTTTTTGTTTTTTTGAGACAGAGTCTTGCTCTGTCATCCAGGCTGGAATGCAGTGGCATGATCTTGGTTCACTGCAGCCTCTGCCTCCCAGGTTCAAGTGATTCTTCTGCCTCAGCCTCCTGAGTAGCTGGGATTACAGGCATGTGCCACCACGCCTGGCTAATTTTTGTATTTTTGGTAGAGACAGGGTTTCGCCATGTTGGCCTGGCTAGTCTCGAACTCCTGACCTCAGATGATCCATCTGCCTCAGCCTCCCAAAGTGCTAGGATTACAGGCGTGAGCCACCGTGCCTGGCAGATCCCAGCATTTTTGGAGGCCAAGGTGGGAGGATCCCTTGAGCCCAGAAATTCAGGATCAGCCTGGGCAACATGGTGAGACCCCTATCTCTACAAAAAAAAAAAAAAAAAAAATCAGCCAGGCGTGCTGGCACATGCCTGTAGTCCCAGCTACTCAAGAGATTGAGGTGGGAGGATCACTTGAGCCTAGGAGGGTGAGGCTGCTATGAGCCATGATCACACCACTTTACTCCAGCCAGGGCTACAGAGCAAACCAGACCCTGTCTCAAAAAAGAAAACCAAGTTTTTGTGTGGATGTATGTTTTCATTTCTCTTGGACATATACCTAAGAGTAGAAGGCAGATGGACTTGGCCGGGAGTGGTGGCTCACACCTGTAATCCCAGCACTTTGGGAGGCCAAGGCAGGTGGATCACGAGGTCAGGAGTTCAAGACCAGCCTGGCCAACATAATGAAACCCAGTCTGTACTAAAAATACAAAAATTAGCCAGGCATGGTGGCGCGTGCCTGTAATCCCAGCTACTCGGGAGGCTGAGGCAGGAGAATCGCTTGAACGCGGGAGGTGGAGGTTGCAGTGAGCCGAGATCGCACCACTGCACTCCAGCTTGGGCAACAGAGTGAGACTCTGTCTCAAAAAAAAAAAGAAGGCAGATGGACTTGAGTAATGTTAAAAAGTTAAAATGGATAAGACTTGGTGGTTACTAGCAGGTAAAGGGAAGAAGGGTGAGGGAAGTCAGGCATGACTCTCAGGTTTCTGGCTTGCGCAGCTGGATGGAAGATGGCACTGAGGAGGGAAACACGGGAGGAGGCTTGAGTGGAAAGATGGTGAATTTCTCCCCTATTCTATTCCTAATAATGAGAGTTCTTTCTAAGCAGGGCTTCTGTAGTTCTGTAGCAGGTAGAAGGCTTTCAGGACCAGTAAGATGCTGGCATGATGCGTGATATTCCGGTGCCCCCAGTGATGGTTTTTCCAAGCAATTGTGTTTTATTAGCTGAACCTCTGGGTAGAAGAACAGTGACAGTGCCAAGCTGAGACTAATAATCCTCCAGATCACATAGACTGCTACACACACGCAAACTGTGAAATTCTTGTGTCATCTCGTTGTTCATTTTATGATCAGTAAAAACAAGCAATCTCCCTCTTGTTCCACATACATATTCCACAAAATACAAGCAGCCCATTTTTTAGTCCAGATGTCTCGGTAGGGGAAAGAAAAATCTCATTTTGCATTGGCACATGTGATGCCAGGATATCTCTGCTTTCCCAGGGTGCTAGAAAATTAAAATTGTGGTAATCAACATTGGATCTAGAAAATGAGATATACAGTAGCTATTTGCACCAAATGAAATTGGCTTTTATTGGCCATAGCTTTTTCCTATTCCACTCACCTCTCAGGTACCATCCTTTTTCCAACTTAACTGTTAAGCAGAAGGCACCTTGCTTGTGCTGTTGGAGGCTGAGCTGGGATTAAGTGTCATTTTAACCATCTAGAGAGAGAGATAGCCACATATTCTTTTGGGAAGATATCTGGGTTCAGAAGACCCTTTCATACCTCAGGGCTGAGCCTGGGCACCTCACTCCAGCTTTGCCCCTCTTGCCTGCAGGTTGTGATTGCTACCAATATCGCAGAGACATCGCTGACTATTGATGGTATCTACTATGTGGTGGACCCAGGATTCGTGAAGCAGAAAGTTTACAATTCCAAGACAGGGATTGACCAGCTCGTGGTGACGCCTATTTCTCAGGTATGATGGCTTGTATCAACAGTTTTCCTGATAATCCTGGTTAGGGCCTTTCTGAGATTTTTTTATGGTTATATATTTCAAACTTGTTTTCAAAGATGAACTTTTATGATACTGGGTACTATAATGACATGAGGGAAGGATTTTTTGTTATTTGTTTTTAATCTTTTTTTATCCCCGAAGTCTGATTGAGCCTTGAAGTTTTTAATCTTTTTTTTTTTTTTTTTTTTTTGAGACTAAGTTTCACTCTTGTTGCCCAGGCTGGAGTGCAGTGGCGCAGTCTCGGCTCACTGCAACCTCTGCCTCCCGGGTTCAAGCGATTCTCCTGCCTCAGCCTCCCAAGTAGCTGGGATTACAGGCATGTGCCACCACACCCAGCTAATTTTCTATTTTTAGTAGAGACGGGGTTTCACCATGTTGGTCAGGCTGGTCTTGAACTCCCAACCTCAGATGATCCACCCGTCTTGGCCTCCCAAAGTGCTGGGATTACAGGTGTGAGCCACCATGCCTGGCCCTTTTTAATCTTTAGAATAGTATTCACCATTAAAATGCCCCCATAAGGCCAAACACCTTGGCTCACACCTGTAATCCCAGCACTTTGGAATGCTGAAGTGGGAGGATTGCTTGAGGCCAGGAGTTCTAAACTAGCCTGGGCAACATAGCAAGACCCTGTCACTATAAAAAATAAAAAAAAAAAATTAGCCTGGCATGGGGGCATGTGCCACCAGTCCCAGCTGCTTAAGAGTCTGAGAGGCCAGGCGCGGTGGCTCACGCTTGTAATCCCAGCACTTTGGGAGGCCGAGGCAGGCGGATCACGAGGTCAGGAGATCGAGACCACGGTGAAACCCCGTCTCTACTAAAAATACAAAAAATTAGCCGGGCGTGGTGGCAGGCGCCTGTAGTCCCAGCTACTTGGAGAGGCCGAGGCAGGAGAATGGCGTGAACCCGGGAGGTGGAGCTTGCAGTGAGCTGAGATTGCGCCACTGCACTCCAGCCTGGGCGACAGAGTGAGACTCCATCTCAAAAAAAAAAAAAAAAAAAAAAAAAAAAAGAAGAGTCTGAGGTGGGAGGATCACTTGAGCCCAGGAGTCTGAGGCTGCAGTGAGCTAGGATAGCGTCACTGCACTCTAGCTGGGGCAACAGAGCAAGACCGTGTCTCTAAAATAATAATAATAATTTGTTTAAATGCCCCATAAAACTAGAACATAAAAAAAGTTTGAATCCTAGTACCCTATATTACTTATTTTAGATGGAAAGATCAGTACTTTATTTTCTAGTACCTTGCTTAGCTACGAGATAGATATCTGAGATAATAATAAATTACATGATTTTCTGGTTTTTTGGTAATTATGGAATAATTTCCTGCCTAAATTACATTTAAAAATGAATTACCCGATCACTTTTTTGAGAGAAGTTTGGCAACAGTATATCCAAAACTTCAATGTTCATCTCTTTAACCTAACTGTTCTGCTTCTAGAAATTTATCTGGAAGTTAGAAATGATTAAATACATGTCCAAAGGTAATAGAAAAGGATGTTCATCGAAGCATTGTTTATATCAGAGGAAACCTGGAAAAAATTCTAAATGTATTCCAAAAGGGAAGTAGTTTAATAAATTATCGTATATTCATGCCATAGAATGTTGGTGGCATTAACATGGTGGCGTGTATCTATATTTAATGACATAAACATGTAACGATAATATTTTATTTGAAAAAGTGAGCCTACAAAACAGCATGAATGGTATAATCCAATTTTTGTTTAAAAATAGATGGTGAGCATTTCTGCAGAGTGTGTGTGAGTGAGCTGTGCCAAAGATTGAAAGCATGTAGTCTAAATGTTAGCCAAGATTATTTATGGGTGGTGCTACTAGATGATGTGCATTTTCTTTTATAGTTTTATATGTTGTCTTAATCTTTTACAGTAGGTATGTATTACTTTCATAATTTGTGAAAGCCATAAGGCTATTTTTATTTTGAAACTTAAGTAATAATAATAGCTAACACTTTTTGTTTCGTTTTGTTTTTTGAGATGGAGCCTCGCTCTGTCGCCCAGGCTGGAGTGCAATGGTGCTATCTCGGCTCACTGCAACCTCGGCCTCCTGGGTTCGAGTGATTCTTCTGCCTCAGCCTCCCAAGTAGCTGGGACTACAGGCGCATGCCACCATGACCACCTAATTTTTGTATTTTTGGTAGAGACGGGGTTTCACTGTCTTAGCCAGGATGGTCTCCATCTCCTGACCTCATGATCCACCCACCTCAGCTTCCCAAAGTGCTGGGATTACAGGCATGAGCCACTGCGCCTGGCCTGATAATAGCTAATACTTACAGTGCACTTAACATCCTAGATACGTGCATTGACTCAGTGCATTCTCGCATTGATCCTACGTGGTAGATATTATTTTCACAGATGAGGTGCCTAAGGCACAGAGGGGTTAGGTGATCTGCCTAACATCACAGAGCTAGTGGAGCCAAGATTTGAACCTGGGTAGCCTGGTTCCAGCTTGTATGCTCTATACTACTTGTTAGGGTGGTGGTGATCAAGAAATTAGTTACACATGCCTGTCGTGATTTGGGGAGAGACATCTGCAGAATGCTGTGGAGTCCAGCCACTGTGTGTGATTGCTGCCTGGATTTGTGTGGTTATTTGTCCTTTCATAACCTATCCTTTGGTTTGGAGCTGGCATAGTAATTTGTAAATCCTGGTACTGTTTGTAACAACAGATGGTTTTGTCCGAAAATGGCCCTCTTCAGATTGCTATTCATTGTTTCCTAGCAACCTATGGCTAAACTACATTTTTTTAATTAAAAAAAAATTAGTGTTTTCGAAATAGTGTTATATTATTTTTGAAACATAGAAGAAAAAAATTTACCCATCATCCTACTACTTCCACTGTTATCATTTTGCTGTTTTTCATTCCAGTTTTTTTTCATGCTTATTTCTTTCATGGTTGCAATTTTAGTAGTCAAGTAAGTATGCAGTTTTGTATATTTTTTTGAGTATTTAATTTTCCTATTAGAATAATACATGTTCAATATTTGGTAAAGTCTAAAGAAAATAGACCTCATCTGCAATCAGATCAGGTCTAAACCTACTATCAGAGTTAGCCACTGTTAACATTTTAGGGTTTTTTTCCCCTAGTCATTTCCTTCTAGTAGTTGATATATAAAGACTTACTAAAATTATTTTACATTGCATTTTGCATTTAATGCGAATGAACATTTTCTTCTGTCATTTAACATTGCAAACATGATTTTTATTTTTATTTTTTATTTACTTTGAGTCAGGGTCAGTCTCTGTTGTTGCCCAGGCTGTGGTGCAGTGGTATGATTACGGCTCACTGCAGCCAGCCTCGACCTCCCCAGGCTCAGGTGATCCTCCTATCTGAGCCTCCTGAATACTGGGACTGCAGGCGTGAGCCACCACACCAAGCTAATTTTTGTATTTTTTGTAGAGATGGAGTTTCAACATATTGCCCTGGCTGGTCTCAAACTCCTGGGCTCAGGCGATCTGCCCACCTTGGCCTTCCAAAGTGCTGGGATTATAGGCATGAGCCATGACGCCTGGCCTGCAAACATAATTTTTAAAATGACTGTGGAGTCATCATTGGGATGATTGACATAATATATTTATTTCACTTACATTTTTGGTCATAACTGTGGGGATGGTGTTCTGTCATCTTGTTTTATGCTTTCTCTTATGTTGCACCACACTATTTTGAAGATATATGTCTGAGATCTGTATAATATTTCTTCCATTAACCCTGCTTGTATTGCCTCCCTTGAACAAACTTCCCCGAAGTGCTGAGTATGGAGAGGGGAAGATAAGAGCATTGGTAGTCTTGGAAATGGTCCCAAAGGAAGTGAAATCAACCCCATTTCTGATTTTGCCAGTTGCTAATTGTCCCCCTTTTAACAGATATCCTAGGTAAAGCTGTTAAGCAGTGTTTAACAGATATGTTGCTTTTATATGCCCACCCCTCTAGGCTCAGGCAAAGCAACGAGCTGGCAGAGCTGGGAGAACAGGCCCAGGGAAGTGTTACAGGCTGTACACAGAACGTGCCTACCGAGATGAAATGCTGACCACCAACGTGCCGGAAATCCAGAGAACCAACTTAGCAAGCACAGTGCTGTCACTCAAGGTAGAAATCACTGTCTTGTTAAAATGGGTTGGTGGAACAGTCCAATCCTGGCCTTCATAAATGAATCTCAGTTTTATGAACTTTGTTAAATACTTTAGTAACCTCATGAAACCAGTCCCTTTGAGTGAAATGCAAATGGCTGTGATAACAGCCTCTCACGGCAGGTCTGGGGCTAAGTTGGCATGTCTGCTATGAACACACATTTTTTCTTACCATAACAACCAGCAGGATATTAGGTTGTAAAAGGTTCTAGTTAGGAGCATTTTCTAAAAGGAAATTAGAAAAATATAATCAATGCCAAACTGTGGACAAACACACCTAACCTCAACCACTTTAGCACTCAGATCCAATTCTGTTCTTTTAGAACGAGAGAAAAACCCCCTGTTCAAAAACTTTGCAAGGGAACTGTCAGTACAGATTTCAGACTGGCTCTCAGGGGCTTGGTTTTCATTCTGAATCATTGTTCTTCCTCTCTCAGTCCCCAGTGAGGACTTCATTCTCTTTTGGCAGGAGGAGCTATATGAGTAATTTCCCAGCTGATGGCGTTTCCCCCAACATTGATGCTACTCTGGAGCCCTGGTACTTTCTGGTTCAGGGTGCTCTGTTGTCATTTATTATTTATTGCCTGTAAAAGAGGCTAAAACAGAGCTTTGGAAAGAAAAAAGAAACCTACTCCAGTCTCTGAAGTGCCAACAGAGAGACATCTGTGGCTCGGACTTCAGCTCCAAACTGTGACTTTGGGCAAGTTTATTTACTTTGCCCTCTGCTCTGTGTTCTCCTCTGAAAAAGGGGCTGTTAATAGTATTTGTTGGAAAGATAAGTGAGATAATGTAGGTAAAGGCACCTGGCACAGTGCTTGATGATTGCTAACATAATTCCTCATAGTTATTATTCACACAATAAACATTTATTGAACACTTGCTGTGTTTATGGTCACGATCACTTTATGAGAAAGAAATAGAAAGCTTAGGTCCTACCACATCACACTTTATATACACTTGAATCGTGCATCATTCAGTTGTTTCTTTTATTCATCGAATTAGCTAATGTATTGAACACCTGCTACGTGCCAGGCGTGTAGATTGCACTGTGGTGGTTTTGTGAACATAGTTCTCACCCAGTGTGAACTCTCTGAAAGCAGGGGCCATATCCTGGCCATCTTTATATCCCTCCCACCTAACATGGTACGAGATCCCTCATAGATATATAGTAGAAATGATGTATGCAAGAGACAGGACAAGTTGGTAGACTATATTATTATTATTACCGTAAAATGCGTAACAACATTTACTACTGTAAGCTTTTTAAAGTATACAATTCAGTGGCATTAAATACATTCAAGATGTTGTACAACCATCACCAACATCCATTTCCAGAACTTTTTCATTGTCCCAAACAGAAACTCTGTACCCGTTAAACAGTAACTCCCCTTTCCCCCTTCCTCTATCCCTTGGTAACTACTCTTCTACTTTCTACCTCTTTGAATTTGTCTATTCTAGATAGCCTCATTTAAGTGGAATCATACAATATTCTTTTGTGTCTGACCTGTTTCTCTTAGAATAATGTTTTCAAGATTTATTCATGTTATTTTCAAGGTTTATCCATTTATTTCATTCCTTTCTAAGGGTGAATAGTATTCTGTTGTATGTATATACCACATTTTGTTTATCCATTCATCAGCAGATGGACATTTGGATTGTTTCTACCTTTTGGCTATTATCAATAATGCTGCTATGAACATTAGTGTGCAGGTATCTGTTTGAGTCTGCTTTCAGTTCTTTTGGATATATACCTAGAAGTGTAATTGCTGGGTCATGTGCTAATTCTGTATTTAGCCTATTAAGGAACCACTAAACAGTGGCTGCAACATCTTACATTCCCACCAGCAATGCATGAGGTTTCTGATGTCTCCCATCCTCACCGACATTTGTTAGTTTCTGTTTTTTAAAAAAATTATTGCCATCCTAGTGGGTATGAAGTGATATCTCATTGTGGTTTTGATTTGCATTTCCCTAATTACTACTGATGTTGTGCATCTGTGCATCTTTTTATGTGCTTGTTGGCCATTTGTATATCTTCTTCGAAGAAATGTCTATTCAAGCTCTTTGCCTATTTTTTAAATTGAGTTGTTTGTCCTTTTGTTGTTGAGTCGTACATATTGCCATTTTGAGAGAGTGTTAGGGTTTTGTTTTTTTTTTTTTTTTAGAAGACGTTTTATCATGTTGCCCAGGCTGGTCTCAACTCCTGGGCTCAAGTGATTCTCCCTCCTTGGCCTCCCAAACTGCTGGGATTACAGGTGTGAGCCACCATGCCCAACTGAGAGAGTAAAGTTTCCTGAGAAATTATGTGCTTTCCTTTGGGAGGCCGAGGCAGGCGGATCACTTGAGGTCAGGAGTTCAAGACCAGCCCAGCCAACATGGTAAAACCCCATCTCTACTGAAAATACAAAAATTAGCTGGGCATGATGGCGGGTGCCTGTAATCCCAGCTATTTGGGATGCTGAGGCAGGAGAATCGCTTGAACGTAGGAGGTGGAGGTTGCCGTGAGCTGAGATTGGGCCACTGCACTCCAGCCTGGGCGACAGAGTGAGACTCCGTCTCAAGTATGTGCTTTCTATTATAATAGTCTGAATTTTATGTGGCCCAGCCCTGGAAGTTACCACCAGTCTCACTGGTGGCTTCCTAATTGCAATTGAAGAAATGGGAAATAAAGTAACAAGTAGCTTCCCCACATGCTGACACTGGCTAGACTGACCCTCTTATCAGATGCCTTCTTCCTTTCTGTTCTAGGCCATGGGTATCAATGATCTGCTGTCCTTTGATTTCATGGATGCCCCACCTATGGAAACTTTGATCACAGCCATGGAGCAGCTGTACACACTGGGGGCCCTGGATGATGAGGGCCTGCTTACTCGCTTGGGCCGCCGGGTAAGGGACAGACTTAATCTTGTGCTTTTGGGAAGATTCCCTGGTCAGCCTTTCACATCCTTCGGTCTGTACAAAATCAGGCTGAGGCCGTGGATAAGCTTTGAGTAGAATTCTAAATGTTTGTTTTTAACCTGAATTTTTCCACTATCACTTTAAACTGTTTCTTCGTTATACAAAAAGGTGTTCTGTTCATAGTTAATTTTGCCTGAGGATGTATTACTGAATATAGCCTTACTTAGAAACGGCATCTGCAAAATTCTCATCTACCCCAACAGTAGTTATATGCTTGGTCACATACATCCTGTTGGAGTTTATTTGGGAAAAGAATAAACAACAGCATTCTTCTGATAGAGAAAGGCATCCCAAGGCATCAGTATGCTTTGGGAAAATCTGTGTTGTTACCCACTCTGACCAAGGTCTTGCTACGGTGAATCGAAATGTGTCTTCCACAGGGAAGCAGTTGTAGTCTTTTTTTCTCCCTTTAGATGGCAGAGTTCCCTCTGGAGCCAATGCTATGCAAAATGCTCATCATGTCTGTGCATCTGGGCTGCAGTGAGGAAATGCTGACCATTGTATCCATGCTGTCTGTGCAGAACGTCTTCTATAGGCCTAAGGTAGGAAGTTCAGATCCAAGTTTAGATGGGGGTGCCGTGAAGTTGGAGTAGTTGGCCTGTTGCCATTCCGATGCTTGATGTGGACTTTTTTTTTTTCTTTTTTTTGAGATGGAGTCTCACTCTGTTGCCCAGGTGCAGTGGAATGATCTTGCAATCTCTACCTCCCGAGTTCAAGCAATTCTCCTGCCTCAGCCTCCAGAGCAGCTGGGATTACAGGCGTGCGCCACCATGCCCTGCTAATTTTTATATTTTTAGTAGAGACAGGGTTGCACCATGTTGGCCAGGCTGGTCTCAAACTCCTGGCCTCAAGTGATCCTCTTGCCTCAGCCTCCCAAAATGCTAGGATTACAGGCCTGAGCAATCATGCCTAGCCTGATGTGGACACTTTTGATAGGGTCTTGTAGGGCTCCCTAGAATTGCTCCATGTTCAGTTAGTAGCTGTTGAGTCAGAAATGTTCCTCTGTCCCACTGCTTGGCAGGATAAACAAGCCCTTGCAGATCAGAAGAAGGCCAAATTCCACCAGACTGAAGGGGACCACCTCACCCTGCTAGCTGTGTACAACTCCTGGAAGAACAACAAGTTCTCCAACCCATGGTGCTATGAGAACTTTATCCAGGCTCGTTCCCTGCGCCGGGCCCAGGACATTCGCAAGCAGATGTTAGGCATAATGGACAGGTAAGTCGGAATCTGATGACTCTACATGTTTGAGTTGAACCACCTTGAGTATCGTGTCTGTTCATCTCTGTGTACCTATAAAGCTGTAGGCACCTTTTCTCTTGCTCCTCACATAACCCTTTTCCTCTAGCTTTTCCATCTTTGTTATATTCCTTCTCCCCAAGCAAGGGTATGCCTGAGAATTACCTCAGAAAGTACCTAAGAGGAAGATTATTTGTTGTTGAAAAAATGCTCTTTGTTTGCAACCCTCTGGAACATTATTACTGTGGAATTGAATACCTGTCTAAACAAAGTATCTGTCTCTGAGTGCCTCCGTCCACCCACTGTGTAGAGCTGCCTCTGTAGTACACTTAGGGCTGGAAGGAAGGCCCTGGTGACTATTCTGGGCACCCCAAGATGGACGTGTTGGGCACTGTCACTGTGAAAATAGACCTGAGAAAGCCGAGTGGGCCCATATCTTTTGTCCTATCTTGATAGACACAAGCTGGATGTTGTTTCCTGTGGCAAGTCCACAGTCCGAGTGCAGAAGGCCATCTGCAGTGGGTTCTTCCGTAATGCTGCCAAGAAAGACCCACAGGAGGGTTACCGGACACTGATCGACCAGCAGGTGGTCTATATCCATCCTTCCAGTGCCCTCTTCAACAGACAGCCAGAATGGTAGGTGGACATGTCCCAGGGTCTAGGGGCTTTTCTGGGCAGAGAAAAACCTGTAAATCTTTATTTTGTGATTGTGTCTTCACTACTCCCAGTATGTCCTAGTATAACACTGCTTGCCTTTCTAGAGCAGCAGAAACCTGAATTAGGCACAATGTATCAAACCCTATGAGAGAATTAAAATCATAGGGATGAGACCTAGTTGAAAAAAAAAAATTGTGGTTTAAAAAAACTACCTGTGGCCAGGCACGGTGGCTCACGCCTGTAATCCCAGCACTTTGGGAGGCTGAGGCAGGCAGATCAGCCGAGGTTGGGAGTTCAAGACCAGCCTGACCAACATGGAGAAACCTTGTTTCTACTAAAAATACAAAATTAGCCAGGTGTGGTGGCACATGCCTGCAATCCCAGCTACTTGGGAGGCTGAGATAGGACAATCGCTTGAACCCAGGAGGTGGAGGTTGCGGTGAGCCAAGATTGCCCATTGCATTCCAGCCTGGGCAACAAGAGCGAAATTCCATCTCAAAAAAAAAAAAAAAAAAAAAACCAACTACCTAGTGGCCGGGCTTGGTGGCTCACGTCTGTGATCCCAGCACTTTGGAAGGCCGAGGCAGGTGGATCACCAGAGGTCAAGAATTCCAGGCCAGCCTGACCAACATAGTGAAGCCATGTCTCTACTAAAAATACAAAATAGCTGGGCGTGGTGGCAGGCACCTGTAATCCCAGCTACTTGGGAGGCTGAGACATGAGAATAGCTTGAACCCGGGAGGCGGAGGTTGCAGTGAGCCGAGATTGCGCCACTGCACTCCAGCCTGGAAGACAGAGCGAGACTGTCTCAAAAAAAAAAAAAAAAAACTACCTAGCTATGTAGTTTTAAAAAATTGTTTTAAAATAGCATTTTTAAAAAATTGGACTCTATCTAGAACCCTAATATAAAACTGATTTAAAAACACCATGTTATCACAGTAGAAGGGTTAGAAATGTGGCTCCTTGCATGTTTGGCCTTCTCCATCCATTGTGGCAGTGTGAGGCCCCTCTTCAGAGCCCTAGAATTCTGTGGAAACATTCTAATAAACCACCCTCACATTTTATAGAGCAAGAAACAGATTAGAGAAGGGATGTAATTGGCTCCATGTCACTTAACTTGTTAGAGCCAGAGCCAGGACTAGAACACATTCTCCTGAGACCTTTCTTGTGGTTAGAGGTGTGCGGGTGCTTCAGTATTGGGGTGTGGCTGTCATAAACAGACTGCAGTCTTATAGGTGTCAGGCAGGAGATGTAATAGTATAAAATGTAAGCTCAGCTGAAGCCTACTAGGGACCAGGTCGACTGTAGAGTGAGGCCTGTATCCAGAGGCTTGAGTCCTATCTCTGTCCCCCTCAGGGTGGTGTACCATGAGCTGGTGCTGACCACCAAGGAATACATGCGTGAAGTTACCACCATCGACCCTCGGTGGCTTGTGGAGTTTGCCCCAGCCTTCTTCAAGGTCTCAGACCCAACTAAGCTAAGCAAACAGAAGAAGCAACAGCGTCTTGAACCCTTATACAACCGCTATGAGGAACCCAACGCCTGGAGAATATCCCGGGCCTTCCGACGGCGCTGAAAGGCAAGATTGTTCATTTGCCTCTCCAGCAGCAGTAGCCGGGGCTTGGACTTATCAATGACAGGCTGGTCCTGAGGATACAGCTGTCCTGTGACTGACTGTCTTAACTGAGCATTTTCTCAACTTGACTCTCATTTCTTCCCTGCTGGTAAAATAGAAACAGGGATTTAAGCCTGGCTTTGGCAAGAGCCTCCAGCCTCCATCGCCTCAAGTCCTTGGGCCCAGTTGGGAGCTCATATCTAACACAGAGACACATTGCATCAACTTCAAGAAAGGGACAATTTGTGCAGCCCCAGGATGGGAAGGTGGAGTGGGCGAGCATCTTGTGCAGGGACATGGTGAGGGCCCTGATGCCCCAGCTAGCAGGAGCTACTGTGCTCATCTAAAGTGTTTGCCCCACTTCCCACCCCCTCTCCAGCCCCTGTACTTTGGCTTGACCTCCTGGAAATATTTATTTTCTTAAGGAAACAAAAATGATTTTCTGTGACTGTTTTCTTTTAGCCAAAAGGTTAGGATATTGGCCTGGGCTCAGGGTGAGGGAGATTTAGTATCTGTGCTCTGGCACACATGATGAGAATCCCCTAAAACCAGAGCGCAGGGCCTCTTTGCGCTCGGAAACGACGTACAGCGCAGACTTGCAGCCTTGTCTTTCAGCATCAGCACTAGCTGGGCCATGCTGGGGGATCGCCCCATGATCAACCATGTCCTCTCCACAGAGCACTGCAGTCTGGAGGCCTGAGTGGCTACAGATGGCACATATTAAATACAGAAGGTTTCCCCTTGCTCCCTCCACCTCCCACCACATTCGCAATGTGCAGCATGTCCCATTTCCTTTTGAAACATACTAAATAACAACACAGCTTTTATTTTATTTTGTTCTTAATTTTTTCTCCTGAGGTCCTGGATGGACTTTAACAAAGGGATTTTATAGTCAGAACCTCCCTTTCCCCACTCCAAACAGAAAACAAACATAACACCTCTCCTCTCAGCTGGTTTGTGCTGCCCAGTATCTGTGCTGCAGGGCTTGTTCTCAGTGGTTTTTTCTTAGCACTTGCTTGGGGAATGGCCACCTCCTTGTGCCCCCCTCACAGCTCCTGAGGAGGGTTGTTTTTTTTTCTTCCCATAGAAATGGGTTCCCACTGTGCTGCCCAGGCTGCTCTCCAATTCCTGGCCTCAAGCAATTGTCCTGCCTCTGCCTCCCAAAGCGCTGGGATTACAGTCAAGAGCCACTGTCCTCCGCACTGAGGAGGCTCCTTACCTGGCGGAACATCAGGCAGGTCTTGCAAGGCCAGGTTGCGGAACTTGTGGAAAGCTGATCTGGATGTAGTGCTTGTAGAGAAGCTTCTGAGAGATTGGGCACATCCTGTTATGGTGCTGCTTCTCCTGTCCTTATGTTATTAGTAAGTTCTGAAGTGATGTAAATGCTAGAACTACTGTAGAACTGTATGCCAGACACTAAGAGAGACTATATAACATTCTAGGATATAAAGGAATGTATGTTGTCACTGGACAGCAAACCACACCCTAAAGACACAATTCAGAAAGAGTCTGAGGGAGAGGAATATAGGCCAGGCAATCTGCTGACTGCAGATCCCTGCCCCTTCATTAAGCTGAGTGAGTGCCTCCTGATTCTGTCTGAGTATGCGCCTTCGTAAGCCCAGGCCAGTAATCAAGGGGCAGGGCATTGTTGTGTGTTAACCTTGAAGGCCTTCTGGGGAGAGACAGTACAGGGACCTCAAATGAAACCAAAGGGGAAACGAGGACTGGGCACCCACCTCCCCAATCTCGTTTTGTTTTGTTTTTGTTGAGACACGGTCTTGCCATCTTGCCTAGGCTGGCGTCAAACTCCTGGGCTCCAGTGATCTTCCCGCCTCAGCCTCCTGAGTAGCTGGGACTATAGGTGCATGCCACCACACCTGGCTCCCAGTCCTAATTCCAGCCTAAAATTTCCCCATTCAGAAACCCTCCTGGATATAGTGGCCCAGCCTGTCCTGACTGAGTGCCCAGCACTGACAATGTTGACACCTGGGAAGGGAGGGTTGGGTTTCAAGCTGAGGTTGAAAAGGGATGTTGAATGGGCCAAGGATAAGGGACAGAAGGGTTGGTTATCTTTCTGGCTCAGGTGGAGGAAAAAGAAGGATCCCCATTCTGTGGGTGTTCCTTGACCATCTCTACCCTAGAGCTGAGGTCACTCCTCTGCTATGACAACATAGCTGGGTTCTGACCTTTTGACCATCAGGAAAGCAATGTCAGCAGCTGAGCTGAGCCTGCTCTGAGGGAGAAGAGGGGGTCCTGTGCAGATGCAGAAGGGGAGTTTGCCTGCTGCTCTCACACAATGGAGCCCTTGTTTCTCTTCCTTGAACCAGTATTTCCCAAGATGGAGTGACAGCCCAGGAGAGGATGTGGGTCTCATGCAGAGAGCTGGGATCTTCTTGGCTATTAAAGTATATTGTTCACCCCCACCCAACAAGAACCAAGCTCAGGAGTTGCCTGCCTCTGCACACATGCTGAGTGCGCTGTTTGTGTATATGGGGGGACCGGCCCTATGGGGCATGTGTGAGCTCCGCAGCTGGGTCAGGCTCCTCGGTCCAGGTTTACTTCATCGCATCTGGACGTGATTTGGCTTTGACTGTCTGTCCTGCAGCCCAAAGCACTTCCTCCTCGTGGTTGCTGTAGCTGTCTCATTGGAGCAGTGCCTCTCCAAGTTTGAGGATTTGAACAAAGAACTGGGACTGGTGACTTGTTAATAAACAGTTCAGAGGGCAGAGGGCAATCATCTCAGCTTGTGGAGACCTTTCTTTCCCTGGATGCTGCTTCTCAGCTAAATCCCTCTCTCTTTTTGTGTGTGTATTCAGCCCTCAGGGTTTCCACCTGATTTTTACACCTTCTTCCCACCATGATAGCTTGGCTTTAATGTGGAATTAAATTATATACTTTTAAAACCTGTTTTTTTTTTGTGACGGAGTCTTGCTCTGTCGCCCAGGCTGGAGTGCAGTGGCGCGATCTCGGCTCACTGCTGCAAGCTCCGCCTCCCGGGTTCACACCATTCTCCTGCCTTAGCCTCTCCGAGTAGCTGGGACTACAGGCGCCCGCCACCACGCCTGGCTAATTTTTTGTATTTTTTAGTAGAGACGGGGTTTCACCGTGGTCTCGATCTCCTGACCTCGTGATCCGCCCGCCTCGGCCTCCCAAAGTGCTGGGATTACAAGCGTGAGCCACCGCGCCCGGCCTAAAACCTGTTTTTAAATTTTTCTGTTTCTTGCACTAAATAGTGTCAGTACATTGATATTTTGTGTTTCTAGGAAGAAGTAATGTTGCTTTTTATTTGTGGGTAGTGGTCGAGGAGCATCCCTTCCTGCAAGGGATGGTCTCAGGTTGGTGCTGGGCCAACATGAGACATGAACAGAGTTGGGCTGGTCCAACCTCAGCACAGCTGCAGTTTCTATTTAACAGGAGAGCACCGGTTTTTACCTGAGCATGTCTCCTGGGCAGCGGTTTACATAGGAGCTGGCTCTAGAACCACCCATTCTGCCCCTCCCACCTGTTGTCACATCTCGGTCATACTTTCTCCATAGGTGTCACCATGTTGTCTGCTTTGCCATTTTTACCTACCCCCAAAAAACTCAGCCTCAGGACTCTGATCTCTCCCAAATTTGGGCAAGGAGAATCTAGGTGTTTCCCACTCCCCCGAAGATCTAATCTCCACTGGCCAGAATCCAGGGCCTGCTCTAGCCTCTCTCTGTACCATCTGGCCTGGGAGCCTTTCTCCTTTGCCCCATTCTCCAGACAAACACTTGTCCCCAGACAAACACTTGTCCCCAACCCCAGCAAAAGTAGCAACCTAGAGCTGAGGTAGGATGGAGGACATGCAATTGGGGTCTACGTGGGGCAGCAGGGTCATGGGAACAACTGGGATCACAGAAACCAAAGACCAAAACCCTGTCTGAGGGAGTCCCAGGAGGGGGAGAACCTTGCCACTCAGTAGCCCCCCTGACCCGCCCGCAGGGGCAGGGAGACTGCTGCCGGAAGCAGGCCCAAAGGGCACTAGGGGCGCCTGTCCAGGTTATCAAGTACCCACTGTCCATTATTTCTGTATCCTCACACAGTAATGCTGGGAAGGGGGAAGGGCAGGTATCATTAAGCCCATTTTTCAGAAGAGAAACAGTCAGGTGAACTGCCTTTTTTCAAATCCACATGGGGATTTAAGCGTCAGGGCCTGGCCCCAAACCAATCAGCTCTGCTTTAAGGCCAGAGCTCTTTCTACCCCCAGGTCTGTTCCCACATGGCAGCAAAGAAGACACAGGAGAACTAATGGGAGAAGTGGGGCCTTTATTAAGGTCTGGCAGATGTAGTGGAGGTGGAAGTGGAAACCCAGGCCTGGGCCTAGGAAAGGGCAGAAGAAAGGCAAAGGGTCCCTTGGAGCAGGAACCCATCCCTCTCTGCTTCTACCCAGCACCCCCCATCCCAGGTTCCTTTCTTCAACCTCCCCCTGCCTCTGGGTACACAGAGCACCAAGAACTGACAAACTGGGACCCTCCAGGGCCACAGCATGGGGCAGAGTCCAGGCTTCTGTCTCCCCACAGTGGGAGATCTGGGGAGCTCAGTGAACCTCCTCACCCTCCTGCCAGTATAAAGTTGGGAAGCGCCTTCTCTGTCCCCCAGAACAGAACAAACTCTTGTTCTCTGTGGTTGGGGAAAAGGTGTGGGGGGCTTGGACCTAGGAAGCAGCTGAGCTGAATTCCTCCAGGGCCCAGGTGAAACCCCCAGGGGAGTTTTTGAGACTCTCGACTTGTCATTTCTCCACTTTTCCTTCCCAATGACTCCGGTGAGCAGCTCAGAGTCTGGGCTAGGGCAACTGGTAGGACAGTGGGGATCTGCCCCAGAGACATCTGTGGGTTTCAGATGAAGGTTTCCCCAACACCAGATTCATTTATATGTACACAGGGCAGCACCCACCTGCGGCAGAGGGAACAGCCGCTGGGGGCTAGTAAGAGTAGCCACCCTTGGGGCCAAACGGCTGGGCGGGGCCAGCCAGCTCTGGGAGGTAGGCGGGGCTCTCGTCCAAGTGGGACAAAGGGACTGTGTCCTCCTCACTGACAGGCCGGTCAAACTCAGCCTTCAGAGCTGGACGCTGATTGTCCGGGAAGGCCAAAGAGAAGAGGGCCTCGGGCTCACACACAAACTTGTACACGTAACGCTCACCAGCCACCTATGGGGAGAGAGAAGGTCTGGTCAGCCTGGCTAGCCGCCCAGCCTTTGTATGGGGTAAGGTGGGGGAGTGGGGAATGCGGCCCTTCTACCAGTACAGGCAGATGCTCAGGGCGTTTCTCTCCTATGCTGGTTCCCCTGAGAAGCTGACTCTCCCTTCAGTTCTTATTCCTTTTTCATCCCAACTTCTCCATGCTTGGGCTTCTCAGTTACAATGTTGCACTTTTTTGGGAGAGGAGAACCTTGGGATTCTCCACAATTTCTTGTCTCTGACTGACTCATTATCTGATCCGACAAAGTTGCTGAGAATTGCTCTGCTGACCCTCTCCCCAATCAGCTTCTCACAGCCACTGCCCCCACCACCTTGTCCCAAGACCCACAGCCCCCACCTTCTGCATGATGCCTTTCTCATAATAGTATCGGAGCGAGCGGCTCAGCTTGTCGTAATTCATGGCTGGCCGGTTCTTCTGGATGCCCCAGAGCCTGGCGACCTGGGGACAAAACAGTTTTGGGGTAGAGATGCTACCTTGGCAGAGGAAAAAATGGGGGTAAGGTCAGAAAGAGCACTTGAGATTCTTGGTGCAAAGTGCTAAGCTAGCCCTGCAACAAAGCATCAGCCCACAAACTTAGGCTTGGCAAGAATTCAGGTTAGGTAAAGCAAGAATCATGGTGGAGGCACGTGCCACCATTTCCCAGGTTCTCCCACCTCCGAGCCGTAAACTTTGGAAAGGAGGGCTGGGGACATCCGAGAGGCCCACCTCTTCAGGCTCAATGAGCTTGAACTCCATTCCCCGGCCCGTCCAGGCAATGAAATGGGCATTTGTTGGGTCATCCAGCAGGGCCACCAGAAATTGCCACAGCTGCAGGGCACCCCGGCGCTGGTAGGGTGGCCCCTCTCGAAATGCACCGACCCCTTCCTGCTTGATGTCTCCTGGGGAACACAAAAATAGGAGGTGTGGGGTTTGTGTCTTTTGGTCCCCCAAGCAACCGCCTCCCACCCCAGGGATTTCTTGAAGGGGTCTCCCCAGGTACTTTTCTATGGGTCCCCACCCTCTTGCAACAATGAAACGTGATGTGACTCCTGCAGGGACACAGCGTGATAAGACCTTGACCCTCCCTTGAACAGTCACTTCTCTAACCTTCAAATTTCTCAGGGACAACGCAGACATCATCTGGGAATGGTCGCAGAGGTTTCTCATAGCCATAGCCTTGTGGAGGAAGTTGGGGGTTGCTCAGATCTGGGGGTTCACCGATGAGACCCCAGAGAATCCAGAGGGACTCCTGGCCAGGGAGACCCTCCCCCATGGCAGCGCTCCCTCCCCCAACATGGAGGGCTTGGCAGGGGAAGGGGGGCTGCCTTACCCATGGCCCCGTCACCTGGAGAGGGCCCAGAGAAGCCCTCTGTGTGGAGGTACATTGATGCGCACCTGGTGACATCTGTGGGGGAAGAAAGGGTGATGTGAGAGGTGGCTTGGGGTGGAGCTGGAGGGCAGGGGAAAAGGAAGTCCTATCCACATTCAAGAAGTTCTTCCTTCCAGCCTGCTTCCTGGTGACTGTTCTTTGCCCAGGTTGCCTGCCAACCACAAAATCCCAGGGAAAGTTCACCCAGAGGGAGTGTGACACTGGAACCAACCCCTCCTCAACTTGAGGGCTGGGGCTGAGGCCATGGAAGGCAGCAGCGGGGGCTGGGCAAACTGTTCTGCAGGGCCCAAGCTGCCAGGGAGCAGCTGTTTCCTGCGAGTTCAGGGGGAGGAGGGAGGGTGAGATGAACGTCCGGGGAAAGGGTTCGGTGTCCACGCCTAAGCCTCCCTCAGAATGGACAAAAATGTCCGGTCAGCAGGTCAGGTTCCCAGCCCTGTGCACGTGTTTGTGTGTGTGTGTGTGTGTGTGTGTGTGTGTGTGTGTGTGTGACAGAAACTGAGAGCATGCGCCTGCATGCACCTGGGGAAGAGGCAGTGAGCACTGGGCCTTGTTTTTTCAGGTCTAACAGAGCACATTCCACTTCATTTCATTCCATTCCATAGGATGGGAACCTCCCCACTCCACATCGGGGAGGCAGCTGTGTGAAGCCACCCGTTCAAGTTCCAACCCCTTCCCGCCCTCCCCTCACTCCACTCCCACCTATGAATGAGAAGATGGTGAAACATGACACCTCCGGGAGGAGGCGGGAGGGTGGGCTCATTCATGCCTCCATTTTGTGAATGAAATTCCTGACTCCATTCAGTAGTAGCTGGGGGGAGGGGCAGGAGTTCAAGGGCATGTAACACAATCCCCTCCGGTCTACAGCCTTTGAAGGTCAGCAGCAAGAGTGCCTCCCTCCTCCTCTCCCCAGCTCACTGCCAAGCCTGGCTCAGGCTTATGCCCTGGATTTGAGGACAGGAGCACCATCCGGTTCTCAGTTGGACAGCCTGGGGGGGTTGTGGTTCATCCCCCTGCCCTTGAATGGTTGTGGGCACCACAAAAAGGGAAATTCTAAAGTTCTAGCTAGCTCTGGGCCTACTCTAATAAACTCAGATCTAGGGCTACTAATGTAACAAAAGCCAGGAGGAAAGAAGAAAAGGCAGGGTTTTCTGGACCCTTCCTGGGACTGGCCCTCCTTCGGCCCTTGGGGCTTTGAACTATAGCTATTTATGAACATAGGTGAGTGCATCTCACTCCAGTCAACAGCCAGGTGGAACTAGAATTTAAAGCCCCTACTTCCAGTGCCCAGCCTCTGGCCAGGGCATACATCAACCGGGAGGCTCAAACAGGATGTGTAAACCACATATTAACCTGTGCTTCTACCAGCCTGATCAACATGGTGAAACCCCATCTCTACTAAAAATACAAAAATTAGCTGGGCGTGGTGATGTGCACCTGTAACCCCAGCTACTCGGGAGGCTGAGGCACAACAACCGCTTGAACCCAGTGGCACTCCAGACTGGGCGACAGAGCAAGACTCCGTCTCAAAACAAACAGAGCAAGACTCCGTCTCAAACCAAACCAAACCAAACAAAACAACAACAAAACCCTGCCCTCCTATTGAGAACTAGCAAGAACCATGAGCCTGGCTAGTTTCAAATTCACGTTTCTCTTCATTCAAATCCCTTTGTATTTTTAAGCCTCTGTGGGGACAGGGACCAGACACATCCTATTCATCTTTGTATTTCCCAACTCTGCACACTCATGTTTCTGTCACAGTAGTTTGGTCTTAATAGGTAATTAAAACCTCAAACACCTGTTAAATAGAAATAAATGCCTTAACTTTCCTATTAAGTCACAAGCTACCCGAGGGCAGGATCTACATCCCCCTTTATTTTAGTTTTGTTTTACTTTTTTATAAATAGACACAGGGTCTCACTTTGTTGCCTAAGCTGGCATTGAACTAATTCCTGGGCTCAAGCCATCCTCCTGCCATGGCCTCCTAAAGTGCTGGGATTACAGATGACTCACCATGCCCTGGGGGCCCTCCTTATCTTTTAATCTGAATATAGGTTTGCTCATTGAAAAGTAACAATTTGTCCAGGTGAGGTGGCTCATGCTTATAATCACAGCACTTTGGGAGGCTGAGGCGATGGATCATATGAAGTCAGGAGTTCGAGACCATCCTGGCCAATAGGGCGAAACCCCATCTCTACTAAAAATACAAAAATTAGCCGGGCATGGTGGCTGGTGCCTGTAATCCCAGGTATTCCGGAGGCTGAGGCACGAGAATCGCTTGAACCCAGTAGGCGGAAGTTGCAGTGAGCAGAGATCGTGCCACTGCACTCTAGCCTGGGCCAGAACAGGACCCCGTCTCAAAAAAAAAAGAAAAATAACAATTCTTTTGAAATTATGAAGAAAAAAGGTGGGTGGGTGGGTTGGATATATGAAATGGTAAACAGCAGTGTAAAAAAACTCGGGAGACATTCTGGGCTTAACTGAACTCTTCACTTGATCACATGCCACCCTGCCCCACCCGTCTCTTACCTGAGTCGTAGGCGAAGTCTGTCTGTTCCTGTTTGATCACCACCCCCGCCCCTGGGTACCTGTGCCCGTTGACCCCACCCTGGTCCACGGCTGGCTGGCCCGCCTGTTCATACAGGGGATCATGGTATTCTTGCTTAAAGCTCTGCTGGGGGTAGGGTGGGCAGGGCTCCGACAGCTGGTGTTGGTAGGGGGCTGGGAGGGGTTCCCGGCCCCCTCCCTGAGATGTGAAGGAGTGGCAAATGTCCAGGGGCTGCTGGAAGACGGAGCTGGATGTGGTTGGATGGAGAAGGAAGAGAAGAGAACTTTAAATTAATCCTTCCTCGAGCCTGTTACTCCTAGGCTTTTAGAGTGGGCTCTGGAATGGGTGGTAGGGGGGTTGGGGTGTCAGTATTTCTCCCTCTCTATTCCGCCGCCCCCCGCCTCTACCACCCCACAGCTCAAGTCTTTATGGAGAACACTCAGGAATTGAAGAGAAAACACCTGGGCCCATGAGCAGTGGGTTTCCCTGTCTCCTTACCTATGTTCCCCGAGGTACCCATGGCCAGGGTGGGGCTGGGAGGTGCCAGAGGATCTCAGGAAATTCCGTTGCTCTGCCCGGGGAAAGGGCTGTAGGGGCGACTGTCCAAGGGCACCAGGGGCAGGGGACTTGATGGCGATTTGTCTGGGGGGGTCATAGGCACTGGAGTTGAGAAGGAGACAGGGGTGAGGGGGTGGAGAAGCTGGCAAGCATCTTTGAACCCTTCATTCCTAGGAAAGCGAGGTCACAGGGATTACAGGAGAAGGAAGGATAGAGGGGGCTGAGAAGGGAACGGCAGGAGCCACAGACTCAGCCCTAGCCAATTCTTTTCTTTTTTCAGAGACAGTCTCCCTCTGTTGCCCAGGCTGGTCTTGAACCCCTGGGATTCATACAGGGGGGATTCGTTGCTCAGAGCAATGGTTTAGGTGGGACAGTGGGCCTCTCAGTGGAAACAGAATCTGCTCTGGCCTCAGTATGTATTCCTGAGGCCCTCTGCTGCGTTTTCCATCTGACTAATTAGAGGAAATCCTTAGCTGTATTGCTTCCTTACAGGAGCTAGAAAATCCTTTCTGTTGTCTAACTTGCATCTCAGCTGCTACCTCTGCTCATGGGTGCCCCCTGCCTCCCTCCTCAGGAACCCTTCTCCTACCCTTCACCAGGTCCAGGCTGGGGCTCACCTGGAGTAAAGGCACTGCTCGCCATGGTGGTAGGGGAGTGGCGGCTTCCTGCTGCAGGACAGGGCCGGGTCTGTGCGGGGACTCTGGGGCTCCTTCTTGATCCTGGTGGTGGGGCTGTGGAAAGCTACTGTGGGGGTAGAGGGGGCAGAGCAAGGCCAGAGCCTGTCACACAAGAGGCAGGCAGGGCTTCTGATACCTTCTGAGCTTTGAGGACCAGCTGGGTGACTGGTACAGCCTCCTTCCCTCTCTGGGTATCAATTTTCTGACATCCGCAGTGAGACACGAACATTTTGGCTATTTACATTATGTCTGGTTTATACATCAGACTAGTGTCTGATTATTAACCAAATAAACCATCTAAAGTTCAACATTTAGGTTGGGCACGGTAGCTCACAGCTGTAATCCCAGCACTTTGGGAGGCAGGAGTCCAAGACCAGCCTGGCCAACATGGTGAAACCCCGTCTCTACTAAAAATACAAAAAAAATTAGCCGGGCGTGGTGGCAGATGCCCGTAGTCCCAGCTACTCAGGAGGCTGGGGCAAGGGAATTGGTTGAACCTGGGAGGCGGAGACTGCAGTGAGCCGAGATCATGCCACTGCACTCCAGCCTGGGTGACAGAGCGAGACTCCGTCTCAAAAAGAAACAAGAAACAAAAACATGTAATGCAACCCCAGGCCCCAGAAAACACTTTCAAGGAGTGAGCACCTCCAACCTAGGGCCTGTAGTTTTCCTGAGTGCCCTGGAAAATTCCAAGGGAGCAACATGTTTTCTTATTTGAGGACATAAAGAATCTTTCTTGGCTGGGCACGGTGGCTCACGCCTATAATCCCAGCACTTTCGGAGGCCGAGGCAGGCGGATCACCTGAAGTCAGAAGTTCGAGACCAGCCTGACCAACATAGAGAAACCCCATCTCTACTAAAATACAAAAAAATTAGCCGGGCGTGGTGGCACATCTCTATAATCCCAGCTACTTGGGAGGCTGAGGCAGGAGAATCGCTTGAACCTGGGAGGCAGAGGTTGCAGTGAGCCGAGATCACGCCATTGCACTCCAGCCTGGGCAACAAGAGTGAAAGAAACTCTGTCTCTAAATAAACAAATAAAATAATCTTTCTTTTTCTGGTTGAGGTTGAATATTGGCCCACTTGAATGTCAGCTGACTAACATTATACACATGCTCCTACTATCTGTGAAGAACATTGGCCTTTCCTGTGGCCCCTGCAGGGTTCCCAAACTCTGGCCACGAGGCTGAGCAGCAAAGAGTTGGTTCCAAGCCAGTGTGAGTGAGATTCAGTTTTAACCGCAGTCCAGTCAAATGCCCTGTTTGTAACCAACTATTCTCTGCTGTTTTTTATTCTTTGTGCCCCATTCTGTTTCACTGGTGAAGAAAGTTGACAGCAAAGTATCTGACATTAAAGCAGGGTTTCTTTGTTTTTTGGTTTTTGTTTTTTTGAGATGGAGCCTCGCTCTGTCGCCCAGGCTGGAGTGCAGTGGCTCAATCTTGCCTCACTGCAACCTCTGCCTCCCAGGTTCAAGCGAGTCTCATGCCTCAGCCTCCTGAGTAGCTGGGATTACAGGTACACGCCACCATGCCCAGCTAATTTTTGTATTTTCGTAAAGACAGAATTTCATCATGCTGGCCAGGTTGGTCTCAAACTCCTGACCTCATGTGATCCACATGCCTCGGCCTCCCAAAGTGCTGGGATTACAGGCGTGAGCCACCACACCCAGCCTAAAGCAGGGTTTCTCAACAGTGGCACTACTGACATGTGGGCCAGATAGTGTTTTATTAATATATTGTAAGGAGCTGTCCTGAGCATCATAGGATGCTTTTAGCAGTATCCCTGACCTCTCTATCCACTAGACACCAGTAGCACCCCACCCTCAATTGTGACAACCAAAAATGTCTACAGATATTACCAAATGTCTCTTGGGAGGTAAAATTGTCCCCAGTTTATGAAGGTGACTTAGAATACTAGAACTGGGGCCGGGCGCAGTGGCTCACGCCTGTAATCCCAACACTTTGGGAGGCCAAGGTGGGTGGATCACAAGGTCAGGAGTTCGAGACCATCCTGGCCAACATGGTGAAACTCCATCTCTACTAAAAATACAAAAATTAGCTGGGTGTGGTGGTGCGTGCCTGTAATCCCAGCTACTCCGGAGGCTGAGGCAGGAGAATCGCTTAAACCCGGAAGCGGCAGTTGCAGTGAGCCGAGATCGTGCCACTGCACTCCCCCAGCCTGGGTGACAGAGCAAGACTCTGTCTTGGGGGGAAAAACAAACAAACAAACAAAAACACTAGAACTGGACTCTGCTGAACTGGCCCAGGCCCCTCACTTCAGATATAAGGCAACGGAGAACCAGAGGGATAGTGTCTGCTCTAAGGTCACGCAGCAAGAACATGGCAAGCCCCAGATTTCAACCAAGGTTTTCATTCTAGTTATTGCCTTGGTCTTTGAGATCGAACCCCACTGTTTTTTAGGAGAGAATAAGCTGTTCTCCTGTGATTCTCTATCCTATGATTCACTTCCTGCCATCCTCCACTCCCTATACCCTCTCCCCAGGGACCTCTACTCACGGTTTTCTGAATGGAAATCAGGAACAAACTGCTCATCACTGTCTGGTACCTGAGCTGCAGAGAGAGGTCAGAGGTGAGTTTGGGGCGGAGCCCTGGTTGTCCCCTGGGAGGCTCCATTATTGCAGCTCTGCAGATTAGCAACAGCCAAGAAAGGATCAACAGCCTTTAGACCAGGGGTGTCCACATTGTAAGAATTGTCTTGGGCCACACATAAAATTCACAAATACACTAACACTAACAATAGCTGATGAACTTAAAAAAAAATCACAAACAAATCTCCTAATGTTTTAAGAAATTTTACAAGGAATTTATGTGGGCCTGGGCCACATTCAAAGCTACCCTGGGCTGAAAGTGGCCCGCAGGCCCACGGGTTGGAGAAGCTTGCTTGAGACTAAAGGCTGCTCCACCCTAGGTCCTAGTGTCCTCCATATCTGGGCTCCACTAAGACCCAGGAGGGTAGACTGTTCTCAGAACCTGTCTGAGCAGATTCCAGTCTTTCTTTTTCTAGATGCTTTGTCTTTATTTCCTCCATTTTTCTGAAGTGAAACAGCCTCGCCCCTCAGAGTTTACAAAACTCCCTTAAAGCTCATAGCAGTCATATCTAGGATGGGCAGGCATTACAAGCAGTGGGATCCTGTGGATTTAAAATCACATAGGAGGCGGCCGGGCTTGGTGGCTCACGCCTGTAATCCCAACACTTTGGGAGGTCAAGGCGGGTGGATCACCTGAGGTCAGGAGTTCGAGACCAGCCTGGCCAACATGACGAAACCCCATCTTTACTAAAAATACAAAACTTAGCTGGTCGTGGTGGCGGGAGCCTATAATCCCAGCTACTCAGGAGGCTGAGACAGAAGACTCGCTTGAACCTGGGAGGCAGAGGTTGCAGTGAGCTGAGATAGCGCCACTGCACTCCAGCCTGGGCAACAAGAGTGAAACTCCATCTCAAAAGAAAAATAAAATTAGATAATAAATAAAATCACACAGGGGTGGCTGGGCACAGTGGTTCATGCCTGTAATCCCAGCACTCTGGGAGGCTGAGGCGGGAGGATCACTTGAGGTCGGGAGTTTGAGACCAGCCCCCAACAAGGTGAAACTCCCATCTCTACTAAAAAAATTAGCCAGGCGTGGTGGTGGGCACCTGTAATCCCAGCTACTCGGAAGGCTGAGGCAGGAGAATTGCTTGAACCCAGGAGGCAGAGGTTGCAGTGAGCTGAGATCATGCCACTGCACTCCAGCCTGGGTGACAAAGTGAGACTCTGTCCAAAAAAATGAAAAATAAAGGCCGGGCATGGTGGCTCATGCCTGTAATCCCAGCACTTTGGGAGGCTGAGGTGGGCGGATCATGAGGTCAGGAGTTTGAGACCAGCCTGACCAGCATGGTGAAATCCTGTCTCTACTAAAAATACAAAAATTAGGCCGGGCGCGGTGGCTCACGCCTGTAATCCCAGCACTTTGGGAGGCCGAGGCAGGCGGATCACCAGGTCAGGAGATCGAGACCATCCTGGCTAACACAGTGAAACCCTGTCTCTACTAAAAATGCAAAAAAAATTAGCCGGGTGTGGTGGCGGGTGCCTGTAGTCCCAGCTACTCCTGAGGCAGGAGTATGCCTGAGGCAGGAGAATGGCATGAACCCGGGAGGCGGAGCTTGCAGCGAGCCAAGATCACGCCACTGCACTCCAGCCTGGGTGACAGAGCAAGACTCCATCTCAAAAAAAAAAAAAAATAGCTGGACGTTGTGGCACGCCTGTAATCCCAGCTACTCCTGAGGCTGACAGGAGAATAACTTGAACCTGGGAAGTGGAGGTTGCAGTGAGCTGAGATTGCACCACTGCAATCCAGCCTGGCGACAGAGCAAGACTCCATCTCAAAAATAAATAAATAAAATTAAATTAAAAAGGAGGATGACAGTGGGAGAGCAGGAGGCTGGTGACTGGGACCGTTGCAGAAGGCAAAGGACACTGGCTGAGTACATAGGTGCCTCATCCCTTTAATGTGCAGCTAAGGAGGGGAGGGATTCCCAAGGTTGGTGATCTGAAGAGCTCTCCCAGGATGCCAGGATGGGTGGAGCTGGGTTTGGGAATAGGCAGGAAAACTGAAATACAGCAGCAGCTCATCCATGGCTTCTAACCTGAACATCAAACTCCGATTTCTAGTTCTTATTCTGGCCTCCCCAGAGCGGGGCTTCTCAGGTGGTTATACAGCTAAGTATCTCCCTTGATCCCAGAGTCTTTGCCCACTTTTGCCCCTCTCTCAAAAATAAATGGATCACAGCAGGAAGTGTAGACACCAAGGAGAACTTCCTGATATTATTCCAGGAAGAGAGTGGTTCTAGGGTGATGCGGTGGAACCTGTAGCCCGAGGAGGCTAGACTCTCCTTCCCTGGAGACTGCTCTCAGATTGGACAATGGGGAAACTGATTGATAAAATGCCCAGAGAGGTCAAAATGGCTGGTGAGGGGTATAAGATGGCTAGAAAAAACCTCCACACCCCCGGCCTATGCAAATACACATCCCATCTCTTTTGCTTCTCTCTAGGCTGGCCTCCATCATTTCTTACTTGGATTTCACCCACAGCCTCTTACCAGGATACCCTCCTTTCATTCTTACCTCCTATAGTCCCTTGCTCTCCACCTAGCTGTCACAGTGATCTTTTTACAACAGAAATCGAGTCATTTCTCTCTGTTATTTAAAGCATGAAATCCAAATGCTTGCCCTTGGCCTCCAAGGCTCTGCATGACTTGGCCTTGCCTACCTCTCTGACCCGCCTCTCCTTGCCTGTGAATCTGCGGCACTCTGGTCTCCTTTCTAGCCCTCAAACCTGCTGAGCTTGTTCCTTCTTCTCCAGATGCTTTCTTGCCTTTTTCTTTTTTTCCTGGCCATCAGAGTCTCAGCTCACTTTGACATCTCTGGAGAGGCCTTCTCCGACCACCCCTAAACCAAAGTGGTTCCTCCTGGCTCTCTGTTGCATCTCTGTTTTGTTTTCTCCCTGGCACATATTGCCACCTGAACATATTAATTTATGTTTACCTGTTTGTTGTCTATCTACACCAGGAAGTTAAGCTCTGTGAGGTCAAGAGCTTTATCTTTCTTGTCATTTGATGCCCCAGCACCCAGCACAGGGTTACAGTAGATGCTCAGTGCTGTTATTTCTTGACTACATGAATAAACATGCAATAATCGTTTGTCCTCAGGCTGGCAGGAGTCAGCACTGTGGGCCTGAGGGCATGCACTGAAGAGATCCTGACCATACTAGCCCTTCCCTGCAGGCTCCCCCTCTCCACACACAAGGGAACATTACAGGCAGGTCCTCTTCAGGAAAGCACATCTCACAGGGGATACTTTAGGTTGTGATATGTTGCTTGGCAAGAATACTCTTCAACAATTTGCTTTACACATCAGAGGTGCCAAGTGTTTATAAACATGGGCTTATATTAATAGATAGTTTATTTCTTGACAGAAGCATTAGGGAGAAGGAGTTTAAGAATCGGGAGCTACCAGCAGCTAAACGAGAATTTAGGACAAGTCAACATAATAATACTTTGGTCTGAAGTGACCAAAGAAATCAATGAGACATGAAATCCGCTGGCAAGAACAAACAGAAACACACAGCCAGCACACATGTTTTCAGGAGCACAAAAACAGCAAAAAGACAACCATTCCCAAACTGGCCTGATTCAAGAGTCACCAGGGCATTGTTAAAAACACGATTACAGCCAGGTGTGGTGGCTCATGCCTGTAATCCCAGCACTTTGGGAGGCTGAGGCAGGCAGACGATCTGAGGTCTGGAGTTCTACACCAGCCTTGCCAACGTGGCGAAACCCCATCTCTACTAAAAATACAAAAATTAGCCCAGTAAGGTGGTGGGCGCCTGTAATCCCAGCTACTCTATAGGCTGAGACAGGAGAATCGCTTGAAGCCAGGAGGTGGAGGTTGCAGCAAGTCGAAATCGCACCAATGCACTCCAGCCTGGGCAACAGAGTGAGACCCTGTCTCAAATAATAATAATAATAATAAATAAAAACACAATTCCCAGTCCCCTCCTCCGGAGAGTCCCATTCCATAGGACTGGGGTGGGGCCCAGGCATCTGCATTTTAAAATCTATTATAAGGAAGTCTCCTCTGTCACTCAGGCTTGAGTACAGTGGCATAACCAGAGCTCACTGCAGCCTTGAACTCCTGGGCTCAGGTAATCCTTTCACTTCAGCCACCACAACCTTAAAAATAGGCACATTTGGATAGAGGGTAAGAGGCCAAATCTGTCCATCTGCCCAGGGATGCAAAGCCAGGCTCATCCCCACTGTGCCCTCTGGTCCATTCAGAGGCAACATCCCCCAAGGTGGCAGGAAGCCGGGTGGTGGGAGCAGAGTGATGAACATTTCCCTCCCTCCTGCTAGGCAAGAAGGGTCCCAAGGGAAAGAGTGGTGCAGAACTCAGGGGTGGCTGACGCACTCCAGCCCCACCCCTGGGGCCTCATTAACTGCTACTTTCCATTGAGGTAATGGGCTGGGGGTATCTCCTGCTGGCGTCACTGGTGCTGGAGAGCAGAGAACCCTCAGCATCATCTTGCCTTTCTTCCTGCCTCGGGCCTGACAGTTTAAGCAGGGACCCCTCCAGCCCAGCAGTCCAGGAGGAGGCTTCCTCCAGCACACAGACCACACCCCAAAAGAGGTGGCACCATCCTCTTCCCAGAGCCAGAAGAAATCTGTCCTAGCTCAGCCCCTCCCCCAAACACTGGCCTTCTCCCAAAGGGGTAGGCCAGGGCCCTCAGTCATCCAGAGACTGTCAACAGGATAGAAATAGGAACACTGAGCCTTGCGTTCCTGGAGAGCAGAAGAATTTTTAATTACCATGTTTGGTCTTAAGTGTACACCACTCTCTTTATTTATTTGTTAACTTGGCTGAGTCTTGGCTGCCAAGCCATTGTGCCAGGGTCTGTCCCCAGCTCTATCCCGGTAGTAAGATGGAATCTATCTTTCTGGGGAAGAGGCAGATGATTAAGGAGGGGGTGGGAAAAATGCCAAGACAGCATAATGCCCAGAGAGAGAGAAAGAATTTTAGGGACTCTCCTTTCAAAATGGGGGTCAGTAAAAAAAGAGGAGGGGCTTGGGGGTCTCCCAAGCTGGATTCTGGAAGAATTGAGAGGTTAAAACAGAGATACACTGAAGCCCACCATAGGTTAGCCACTCACACTATATATGCTCGGTCACCCTCTTCCCAGGATCCAGTCATAGAGTGAAGGGGGTAGAGGTATTCTCCAGAGCTTCTGCTCCATTGTGTCACCGCTGTCCCTTACCCTGCCCCCACCCTGGCAGCCTCTGTACTGGAAGGAACCAGTTCACTAGTTGGGGAGGGGACATATTTGTCCCCAGGAGTCTTCAGGAAGGGGAAGAGACAGAAAGATGGAGAAGGAGGCATTGTAGCTGGGAAAGATTAGGGAGGGGATTAACCTCATCTCTCCCCACAGACATGCCGAGGCACCAGTGTACATGCACTGGGACACAGATTCAGGGACGCACACACCCTAATTCCTTTTACTTCACTCTTGCGGCAGCACGACAGCACAGGGTGAAATGTGCCCTCCATGCACGCCCTCCACACATGGGGTCTTTTTTTTAACCTACAAATATGATTGGGACATCCAAAGGGCAAACGGACTGGAGCCCTTGGAGGAGGGTTGGGGAGCAGTGATTCCTGTGAAAAGGGGAGCGCAGATCGATCCCTTCGAGAATCTGATAAAAGCTATGGGTCATTCTCTTCCTAAAAAAATCCACACACCTTTATGTATGGTGCACTTCCAGCAATTTTACACACAGTATCAGAGGGATCAAGGATCCCAGCAACCCACCCACAGGGCTTCTGGGAATCCACAGACCCCAGCCTCACACAAAGGGGTCATGGCCTAGAGTCAATGGCCCTTACTACCAAATAGACAACAAAGTCATTTTCCGCAAGGGTTCAGGGCTCCTGACAAGCCTGGAAAGGAACCTTCGACAAGAAACCAGCATATCTTTTACCATAGCCAGACATATATTGGGCTCAGCCTGCCTGAGCCTGGGTTTCCCTGTAGCAGCCTGATTCTTTCCCCAACATCTCAACAGACCCCAGGCACCCCCAAATCAGACACGCCCTCCTAGCCTCACATCATTACCCCGTGTACAAAAACCCAACCCCAAGGATATGTGAGCTGCCTCCATAAAGCCGCACTCACACTCACCCTTCAACGCCCGGACACAGGACACTGAACCTGCAAGCACATCGGAATCTCCCTACACCTGCCCGGCTCCAACCTGTGCCTCCTCCAAATGCTAAGTCTTCGCAGACCCACCCACACTACCAGGACCCCCTTGCTGCTGCTCTCTAAACTGGGGCTTTGGAAAAAACCAAACTGAGAGAGGGAGGTTGGGCTGTGGTCCCCATTCTTCCTAATGCGTCCCACCACTGGCAAGTTTCCAAAGAAGCTAGTCCCTCCCTGCCACCCCAAAGCTCCCCATGGGTTGCCGGGGTCACTGACCTGGTGGGAAGAGACAGGAGAGGAGGCTGGGGTGGTGTTGGGATGGTGCAGGGGGACAGGGCCCCGGCAGCTGCATCTGTCTCCGCAGAGAAAGTGAGAAGGAGCGATCGGCCTCAGCATCCCCCCCTCAGGCCTGGCCATCCATCGCCAGCTGGGAACCTGAGCTGCTCCCTCAGAAGGAGAGGGAACCAAGGAGATCCCAGTGCCCACCCCCCTCACCTCCGCCTTGCAGTCCCCACCCCCACCTCCCCACCCACTGGATTTAAATGTACAGGGCAGCAGCATGTAACTAACACACACACACACACACACACACACACACACACACACACACTCTCTCTCTCTCTCTCTCTTACACACACACGCTTGCTGTCACACTGACACTGACACATACAGACGTTCGTACCCTCTCCAGACCCCTGGCCAAGGGGTGGGACTTCCAAGATAGAGAGATGAGAGCATTTTCCTCCCCCTCCCATCTCAAACCCAGGCACAGATGGACCAGCTGCTGCCAAAATGCCAACCTCAGCCCACCCCTAGCTCACAGCCCTAGGAGCTGCCCACTATGGGGACTCTCAGCTGATAGGCAAGGAAAGAAGCCCGGTGAGCCAGAGAGAAATCAGGCGCTGGGAAAGGAAGTCTTTGAGAGCCCATGGAAACTGACACCTCTGCGTTCTTCAGCTCTAGCCCAGCTCCGGAACCTCAGGAGGAGGATGGGGAGACGGGGCAAAGCTCTGCCTGTAAATTGGAGCTGGGCATGCAGGACTTGCAGGGTCGGGGATGATGCACACAATACCCTCAGAACCTCCAGATCCCTCCAGCACTCACACAGCCATTCAGCCATTCATTCCACAAAATGTCTTGAGTGCTTGCTCTATGCTAAATAGTCATTCTGTCAACATATATATTTTTAGACTATCATAGTGGGCAAGACAGACCTAGTCTAATTCCAAGGATCTAGACAGGGGTCATTTTCTTTTTACTCCAAGCTTCTACGGAGAGTTCCAGGGTAGTTGGATTTGAGCTTTAAAAAAATTAGATACCCAGGGTGGAGGGATGAGGAGATCCTAAGGAAAATACCTCAAAAAGATCTCAAAAAAGGAGTTCCTAGTGTTTTGGCTTCTTCATTTTCATAGCGTTAAAATAAACCCTAAGATGGGGGTAGTTAACCCTTCCCTCTCAGAGACTGTCTAAACCACCATTTTCCCTCCCACCTGCAGCCCCACCAGCGACACCCTCAGGCCCCACCAAAATGCACTGAAGAATCCAACCAGGAAACCTCCTGAACACACCACTTCCCCATCAGGCCCAGCCACGGACCCCACCCCAGCCAGCTCACAGCTAACTCCCCAGCACACAGGAAGGGGGGGATTTGCCTGGAGGCAGAGGTATTCAAGCGGGATGGAGGAGGGAGGAACACTTGCTATTAGAATTACAATCAAGGCTATTTGGGGAGGGAGCCTTGGGCTCTCTGTGCCAAAGGACTGCCGAAAAGAATTATTTAAACTTTTGTTGTTCTTTTGGCTTGGACAGTAAATTGTTTGGTGCTGGGGGTTGGGAAGAGGAGAAACCCAGGGGATAAGAATCAATGCTTGGGCAACTCCGGAGGATAGGTGACAAATTAATTGCTCCCCCCCCCCCACCCACCAACAACACCCCAACACGCACCTTGGCCTGGCAGCTTCTGCAAAACAAACTTTGCAAATGAAAATTTCAACGAGGAAAATGGGCCTGGGGCCAAGTTCCATTCAAATAAGCAAATACCCCACACAATGGTCTGATTCATCCTCAAGCCTAGTTACACAAGCCTGGCTCAGGGTAGAGAAAATAAATATCAATATAAGTGTCCACGCTGGGCGCTGGGGTGAGTAGAATGGCAAGGGACCTGGGGAGAGGGCCTTGGAGAACTCCTTGAGGCAGGGAAGGGAGAGGAGAAGTGTAGGGCTTAGGGTGGAATACCAGGGGCTTCGGAGTGTTCCCCTGTCCAGCCTCCCAAAATAGAAAAGGTCACAAAACTACTCACCTTCAGCGAGCCACGTCTCCTGGAAGTGACTTAGATCCTGGAAGAGATCTGAGGGGTAAATAGTGGAATTGGAGGTGAGGTGGAGGGGACGGTAAGAGAGAAGGGGCCCTAGCAAGCCCCGGTGACTCCCCTGCCTTGGGAGTAGGGACCAAGAAGAATGACCAGAATCCCTTGGAGGGCGAGGTTTTTGGGGAAACAGGCGGGGGTTCCAGAATCGGCCCAGTGTGTGTGTGTGTGTGGCGGAGGAGGGTCGCAGTTTGTCTCTCTTGCTGTTTACCTTCAGAGTCGAGGGGCGGCAGGGAGCCCGGGTCCATGAGCTTCCCCTGCGGGACGATCAGCGCTTCGCGCAAGCTCCCATTTCCGGACGATTTCTGCGAGAAGCGGGGAGAATGCCCCCGAGTCACCCTGAGGCGCTTAGTCTGGGGGACGAGGTTGGGGTCCTCGGGTGACTCAGGGGCGGGGCAGCCCAGGACTCTGCTGGGACCGCGGGGAGGGGGGCTGTGGTGAGAGTAGGGGCTGGGTGCGGGGCGGGGCGGGCGTGGAGGCCGGCGCGGCGCTCACGCTGCTGAAGGTGTAGGGCACTTGCTGGTCCAAGTATCCGGCTTTCATCCTCCGCTCCATCCGGCCGCTCCCTCCGGCCGCACGGCCGGGGCCCCAAGTGGGGGCCGAGACCTGGTGGGGGAGGGGGCTGCGTTCGCACACCGTCAAGGGAAGGCTGCCATGGGGGCGGGGAGGGGTGGCGGGAGGGGGCAGTCCCAAGGCTCTGGGTCCGACGGCGAAACTTCTCCGACTCACTGGGGCGATGGGGAGGTTTCCGCCTGCCAGGCCGAGCGCCACCACCACTCCCCTCCCGCCAAAGGCCAAAGGAGGTCCCACCTGCTCCCAGGAGCCGGGCTCGCCGTTTCTGCTTTCTGCAGCCCTGCTCTACCCGGGCTCGGTTACATAAGACGTGTGTGTGTGTGTACGCGCGCGCGCGCGGAGGAGCAGGCGAGGCGCACACCATCGCATGCCCGCAACTCCCGCGCCCCCTCCAATCCTGAATCCCAGAGCCTCCCACCCCCGCCCTGGAATCTGCGAAGGCGGGTGGTGAGAGTGAGTGTGGTGTGCGTTGGAGGCGAGGCGGGGAATCACAGACACTCTCCCTCCCTTTCCCTCCCGCAGCCTCACCTGAGGCCGGGGCGTCTGGGCTGGAGCCGCGGGGGGGTCCCAAGCATGCCCTGGGGCCCGCACCGAGGGCCGCGGGGCTAGGCCGGAGTGAGGCGGCCCCGGCCCCGGGTCCCCAGCGCACCGACTTGCTTTTCGGGCGCCGCAGACAGTTGTGAGCCCGGGGGAGCAGCTGATTGGTGCATTTCCTTTGCTCGGCCTCGACTCTCCCCGCCCAACGCCACACCGCCCCCCGTTTCCCTTTGTTTCATTGACTTTTGTGAATGGAACCCCAGGGCTGGGCACGCCCGCCAATCCGGAGAGTCGTCCGGCCTGGCCGGGGGGCGGAGTTTCCCAGCCACGGAGGCCAATCAGAATGTAGGGGTTGGCTCCCGGCTTCATTCACTGCTCCGGCTCCCATTCATAAAAAAATAAAACTCGCGGCCGGAGTTCATTCATAAAGAACCGAGAGAAAAAGAGAGAAGCCGAGGACCGCGCGGCTTCTCCACCGTCCCCGCCACGGTCTTGGGTCTGATGCGCCGCGAGCTCCTCCGACTGGCGTCTGCACACGTCTCTGCATCTGCGTGTACGTGGGAGTATGAACATGTCTGTGCGCCCAGGAGGGAGGCGACCGGGCTTGTGTGCCCAGAGGAACAATAATAACTAGCATTTATGAAGCGCTCCTCTTCCACGTGCTCATTTCGTTCCCATAACCCGGCGAAATGGATCGTTTGTATCTTACAGATATTAAAAAATGAAAGCTCAGAGAGGGGTGGTAACTCGCCTGAAGTCACTCAGCTAGTCAGCACCTCTGGGGTTTACAGCCTCAAATTCCTCACACTCTCTAAATGACTTAAGCTATGTGACAACTGATACACAGTAGGTGATCAATAAATGTAAACTGGCACAGAATCCAGGCTTTTCCTCAAGGGTCTGTTCTCTGCAGAGCTGTTTTGTGACCCACTTTCTACTGATTGCAGCAGAAACCAGAAGCCCCAGGGTAGATGATTTCTGAAAGTGTAGCTCTCTCTCAGCCATCTTCCCTCTTATCTGAGAGCCAGCAAAAGGAGGAAAAGCCCCAAAGGATCTGATGATCTGGAGGCAGGATGGGTTTCAGTTTTAGCTAAGAAGCTGGTCATAGTCCATTCACCACTTCCTTCAATAAACATTTATCGTGTCAGATACAGTGCTGGGTTCCAGGCAAGCGGCTATGTCCAAGACAGACATCTGAGGGGAGCTGGGGTGCTTGGGCCGTGGCCATGGGGGCACAAAGGACATGAATCCTCAAAGGCCTTTTTGCTAAGACACTTCTCTGTGTCTCCAGCCTATGCACTCCTTTGAGGACAGCCTGATTTTGCATCCTGCCTGTTTGTGATAAACACAAAAGAATGTTCAAATGCCAGGCCAGCAGGAGTGACTTCCCAAATTCATCTAACCTAACACCCGTCACTTTACAGATGAGGCAGTGGAGTTTCAGAGAAGGAAATGACACATGTAAGCTCTTTGCGCCTGACTGGCCAGAAGTGAGGCGAAAACATAAAATTGCTATTTAGTGTTCATAAGGACTCATTCCATGAGATCTGCTTGGGCAAATGAAAATAAACTTCCCTTTCTATAGGTGCTGTAATATTCTATAAGGCTCATGTCTATTGTCCCTCTCCTCCAGGAAGCCTTCCATGATAGCCTGAATCAGTTCCTTTAGCCACATACAACATAATCTCGACTATATCTCTGGTGTGGATGTTTTTCATCCTGCCTCATGGTATAGACATCCTTATCTATGGAGAGCTCTCCAGAGCTCATTTGCCTCTGTAAGTCCTCCACAGCCTGTTAGCATGCTTACGAGGGTGGCATGAAATGCTTGTGTAGTGAATAGGTCCAATAAAGACCAAATTAATTGAGCTTAGCAGGAACCCTGCCCAAGGAAGGAGAAACAAGCCCAAGCAAATCCCAGCTTTGGGCTGGATGGAACCAGTTTAGAGACAAGTGTGTGTTCTGGCTAAGAGAAGTGGAGAGGAGGAGAGGAGGACAGAGGGTTCTTCCTGGAAGGCAGCTTTGATGTGGTCTCCATGACAACGAAGAAGAGTCCAGTAGGTCTTTAAATTGGTACTGGGCACTTCAGTAGGATGGGGCCTCTCTAGGGATGCCAGTGCTCCTCTGGTTCTGAGTTTTTTTGTTTTTGTTTTTGACACAGAGTTTCACTCTTGTTGCCCAGACTGGAGTGCAAAGGCGCAATCTCGGCTCACTGCAACCTCCGCCTCCCGGGTTCAAGCGGTTCTCCTGCCTCAGCCTCCCGAGTAGCTGGGATTACAGGTGCCCGCCACCATGCCTGGCTAATTTTTTGTATTTTTAGTAGAGACAGGGTTTCACCATGTTGGTCAGGCTGGTCTCGAACTCCTGACCTCAGGTGATCCACTTGGCTGGGATTACAGGCATAAGCCACCAAGCCCAGCCTTTTTTTTTTTTTTTTTTTTTTGAGAGACAGGAGAGTCTCCCTCTGTCACCCAAGTTGGAGTACAGTGGTGCCATCATAGCTTACCATTTTACAAGTTTACATAACATTACATTACATTACATTACATTACATTACCATTTTACAAATGAGGAAACAGAGCCCTCACAAACACACATTTACCCCAAGACCCCCCACAACAGACTGAGGACACCCCAAACAGACTCACAGGCATGCAGACACTTTGAAGGACCACACAACAGGCCAGATGGAAGCCACACCTGAGCCAGAGATACACAGGAACACTCTTGGATGCAGGACGCTCACAGTCCCCTCCTGGACACACAGCTTCATGGACACATGCAGTGTACTCCCTGACACCCTCCAACACATCTTTGGTGGGGGTTGCACAGGTAAATGCTTCTTTCCCGGCTACGCTAGTAGATTGGGGGCTGAGCTCCGACCTGTTTCCCAGGAGCCTAAGTTATAAAATGTAAATGTGAGGCTTTGATATGCAAATGTTCATATAAAGGCAGGCTGTGGCTTGCTCAGGAGGCTGGAAGATCAGAGCACTGTGATGAGTAGGGAGAGGAAGCTATGGATTCACCTGGATCAGACATCAAGGTGGCTCAGGAGCCATCAGAGAAGCAGGCTTTCCCCAGGGCAGGTTTCAAAGAATGAGCGGCATAGGGCTGGATTTGGTTCTCTGGGTTGGGTTAGCCGGGGACATCCTGTGGGTGACCTATGCCATGTGACTGTGAGAGAAGGATGGAAGTGTCCTCAAGGCCTAGCTTCCTCATGGTCTGGAAGAGCTGAGTTCCAGAACCTTAAAGGGTGGAATCCAGTGGGGTAACCTTGGGAGACAGCTCTGCAAGGTCAGATGGACGAGATAAATAGGGTCAAGTAATGTCCTATGTCCCTTTAGTGTCTCCCAGACTGGAGACACTAGACGAATGAACCAGACAGAGGGGTCAGGTGGTGGGGATGAAAGAGGGGGAGCCTGGGGTCCTCCCCATGGGCTGGTAGATCAGGATGACTAAAACATGCCACTCTTTGACTTCCTTTTGTCTTGTGTCACTGTCCCCCTTTCACATTGCTTCCTCTAAACTACAGGTCTTCTGAATGATGGGTACATGGATATGTACCCCTGAAATTAACTGCCTGCACCAAAATGCCTGGTGCACATTTGTCTTTTTCTTATTTATTTATTTTAATGTTATATAACTAAGCAGATTTTTTTTGTGGAGGAGGCGCAGGGACAAGTTGTCACTATGTCACCCAGGCTGGAGTGCAGTGGAACGATCATGTCTCATTTGCTGCAGCCTCGACCTCTTTGGCTCAAGCGATTCTCCCTCCTCAGCCTCCTGAGTAGGTAGGCCTACAGGTGCTCGCCAACACGACTGGCTAATTTTTAAATTTTTTGTAGAGATGGGGTCCCACTATGTTGCCCAGGATTGTCTCAAACTCCTAGGCTCAAATGATTTTCCGGCCTTGGCCTCCCAAAGTACTGGGATCATAGGCATGACCTGTCATACCCAGCCTGGTTTTTAGATGTCTTTACAAATATCTTGTCGAAGGCCGGGCACGGTGGCTCACGCCTGTAATCCCAGCACTTTGGGAGGCCGAGGCGGGTGGATCACGAGGTCAGGAGATTGAGACCACGGTGAAACCCTGTCTCTACTAAAAATACAAAAAATTAGCCAGGCGCGGTGGCGGGCGCCTGTAGTCCCAGCTACTCCGGAGGCTGAGGCAGGAGAATGGCGTGAACCTGGGAGGCGGAGCTTGCAGTGAGCCGAGATTGCGCCACTACACTCCAGGCTGGGCAACAGAGCGAGACTCCGTCTCAAAAAAAAAAAAAAAAAAAAAAAAAAAAAAAAAAAAAAAAAAAAAACAAATATCTTGTCAATATATATTACCTTCAACATGGTTGGAAAGGCACCACTTTTGGAGAATGTGCTGGGGAGGGAGGTAAAACAACTACTTCCCTTGTTCCTCTCCATCTTTTACTTAGCCTGAGATCTCTCTTGAGACTCCAAAGAAATGGGGCTCTCCTTTAGCCTGCTAGCTGGGAGTATATTGGGCTAAACAGGAAGCGCACAGATAAAGCTTATGTCTTGCTCAATTCCTAGGGGCACCCTGTGGAGGAGGAGAGCAGTCTCCATATAAAAGTTCTAAAGATGAGGACTCTTTTTCCCTTGGGTGGTGCAGGCATTGGACGTCCTCAAGAATCTTGGGAGAAACAGAAGAAGATCAGATTGTCCCAGCCTGACTCATAAAGGATTTCTTCTGGCAGACAGAGCAGTCCGAGCTGCAGTTAAGAGTTTGAGGTGGGAGGCTGGGCACAGTGGCTCACGCCTGTAATCATAGCACTTTGGGAGGCCGAGGCAGGCGGATCACGATGTCAGGAGATCGAGACCACAGTGAAACCCCGTCTCTACTAAAAATAAAAAAAATTAAAAAAAAAAAAAATGGCTGGGCGCAGTGGCTCACACCTGTAATTCCAGCACTTCGGGAGGCCGAGACGGGTGGATCACGAGGTCAGGAGATCGAGACCATCCTGGCTAATACAGTGAAACCCCGTCTCTACTAAAAATACAAAATATTAGCAGGACGTGGTGGCGGGCACCTGTAGTCCCAGCTACTCGGGAGGTTGAGGCAGGAAAATGGTGGGAACCTGGCAGGCGGAGCTTGCAGTGAGCCGAGATCGCGTCACTGCACTCCAACCTGGGCGACAGAGCGAGACAATGTCTCCAAAAAAAAAAAAAAGTTTCAGGTGGGAGATTCTGGTTCCCTCCTCACGACCCACTTGTGTGTGACAGTGTGACATTCCCAGGAGTAAAAGAATGAGCACAATGACCTCTGTGGAGCCAAGTCCACAAGCGATTGTTTTAGAATTATTTCTTGGGGAAGGAGTGTTAACCTTCTGGGGAGCTGTAAATTGAACTTGTCAGGATCCCAGTAAGAAACATCTTAATTTTTTTTTTTTTTTTTTTTTTTTTTGAGACAGTCTCGCTCTGTCGCCCAGGCTGGAGTGCAGTGGCGTGATCTCGGCTCACTGCAAGCTCCGCCTCCTGGGTTCACGCCATTCTCCTGCCTCAGCCTCCCAAGTAGCTGGGACTAAAGGCGCCCGCCACCACTCCCGGCTAATTTTTTGTATTTTTAATAGAGGTGGGGTTTTACCGTGTTAGCCAGGAGGGTCTCGATCTCCTGACCTCGTGATCCACCCGTCTCAGCCTCCCAAAGTGTTGGGATTACAGGCGTGAGCCACCGCGCCCGGCCACATCTTAATATTTTTAAACAAGCCTAAATAAATGCATCGTACTTTCTTCTGGAATATTGTCCCAGGAGGAAATGTTGGAGCCCAGTGCTGGAAGGCCAGCAATCAAGGATGCCCCAAGGAGAGCAAGTTTTATTTTTAGAAGGTGCTGGTAACTTTAGCTTTTCATACTTGCTATTTGTAGTAGCTCAGGGCTCTCTCCCAAATGCAAAGCATTCCTTGTCCTGTTCTGTCTCCTCCTGTTAGATTTCAACCCTCTCTGCTTCTAGATGAAGCGGCCCAGCTCAAGGACGGGCCCTCTCAGAACGCTGCAGGATATAACGTTTTCTTTTCCTTTTGATTTTTTTCTCTTTCTGTCGAAGAGAGACAAACGGACAAATGTCAGCAGGCTGAACAATGAGAATGGAATTGGTGCCAGTTGGGGAGAGTCCAGGATGCTCCCCCTTTTTAATTAAGTACGGACTTGAATTATGAGGGGCCACAGCGCCTGCTGGGTGGGGCTCTGCTAAGGGAAGGCAATTTCTCTCGTTAAAGATTAAACACCATTTATTCCACTTAGCCTCTCCTCAGCCCTCTGAGAGTGTCTATATTTGTTCTTGTTGTCAGGAATAATGGGCAACTGAGTGGATGCCCCAGCTTGATAAGGCAGGGACAGGGACAGCTCTGTCAGCACTGGCAGAAGCCTGGGGACTTGACTCTTACCTGAATCTTTTTGGGAGAATGGTGGTAATGGGTGGTGGGGAGAATTCCTGGTTTTATTTCTGAGATTTTTAAAAAATTATTTATTATTATTATTATTATTGTTATAGAGTCAGGGTCTTGCTCTGTTGCCCAGGTTGGTCTTGAACTCCTGGCCTCAAAGGATCCTCCTGCCTTGGCTTTCCAAAGTGTTGGGATTACAGGTGTGAGCTACCACACTGGCCTTGATTTTTTTTTTTTTTTTTTTTTCTAAGAGACAGGGTCTCGCTCTGTCACTCAGGCTGCAGTGCAGTGGTGCAATCTCAGTAGGCAGGTGCCACCACTCCCAGCTAATTTTTGTATTTTTTGTTTTTGTTTTTGTTTTTCTGAGACGGAGTCTCGCTCTGTTGCCTAAACTGGAGTACAGTGGCACGATCTCGGCCAACTGCAACCTCCACCTCCCTGGTTCAAGCAATTCCCCTGCCTCAGCCTCCCGAGTAGCTGGGATTACAGGGGCACACCACCACGCCCGGCTAATTTTTTTGTATTTTTAGTAGAGGCAGGGTTTCACCATGTTGGCCAGACTGGTCTTGAACTCCTGACCTCAGGCAATCTGCCCACCTTGGCCTCCCAAAGTGCTGGGATTACAGACATGAGCCACCGTGCCCGGCAGTAATTTTTGTATTTTTTGTAGAGTCAAGGTTTTGCCATGTTGCCCAGGCTGGTCTCGAACTCCCGAGCTCAGGCAATCAAGCGCTGAGCCACCGTGCCTAGCCTTGTTTTTGTTTTTATCCAAAACAGAAACTCTTCTCTCTCACAAGTCCCTGACTGCCCCCAGGCTGTAGGGTTTTCCTGAAACTCAGGGAGCTGCTGCTGTAGATTTATTTTCTTGTTGATTCTCATCTATCCTACTGGCGACCCCAGCCCAGATTTATCTGGTAATTTACAACCATGGTTGTTAATTAATGATCTGGAGCCACAGAGCACAGAGCCCAGGAAATGATGCTCCTTCTGGGTAGGGGCGCTGCTTTCCTCTTGCTTTGTGGGGACCATGTGCCTGGGTGGAGAAGAGGATGGCAGAAAGAAAGGATGTTAGGGGGATGCATGCTGAGAGGACATAATACCTAACCAGAGGGGGACCAGGCATTCTGGACCCCACCTTGAGTTTCCAAAATACAGTGTTTGGGCCGGGCGCAGTGGCTCACGCCTGTAATCTCAGCACTTTGGGAGGCAGAGGCAGGTGGATCATTTGAGGTCAGGAGTTTGAGACCAGCCTGACCAGTATGGCAAAACCCTGCCTCTACTAAAAATACAAAATTAGCCGGTAGTAGTGGTGCATACCTATAATCCCAGCTACTTGGGAGGCTGAGGTAAGAGAATTGCTTGAACGCAGGAGGCGGAGGTTGCAGTGAGCCGAGATCGCATCATTGCACTCCAGCCTGGGCAACAAGAGCAAAACTCCGTCTCAAAAAAAAAAAAAAAAAAAAAAAATACAATGTTTGTATATGTGCTTTATACTTTATTGTTTTCCTAAGCCTTTTAAGATATCTTATCTTATTACATTTTCCCAGCATTCCTCAAAGTAGGTATATTTAGTTCCATTTTATAGTTGAGCACTCTAAAGTCCAGAGAGCAATTTGCTTTATGTCACCCAGGGAGAGGGAACCAACCAAACCACCCGCTTCAGACTCCCCAGCTCCACGGAGTTCCAGAGATAGTGACTTCTGAGGGCTGAGCAAAGACAATAGCACGTTGTTCTTACTAGTCTGATCCCCAGTTCTCTGGGATCCTGATCCCACCTGACCCTCCCCTTCTTGACATTTCCTTTTTATGTTCTTCCCCCACCCCACCAAACCCCACTTTCCTGTTAAGAAATGCCTGTTAGGATCTTGTTAATTGTATATCTTACAATGTGGTTTGGCATTTTCTTAAATTGCATGTCAGACATGAATGTCTTCCACAAAGGGAAAACTGATGGAGGGGGGAGCATTTTGCTCCCTAGAAATTGAGAATGTAAAGTATATTTAATTAAAATGATAAATCTGGTATTCAGTTTTGTTTTTACTACTACTAAAACTAATCTATTTTATGCACATTTGCAGAAGGCTGCTGCCATCAAATCAGAGAATATTAGAGCCGTGAGGCACCTTGGAGATCTGTCTGGGCCAAATCCTTCATTGTAGAGACAAAGAAACTGAGTCTCAGATTGGGGAAGTGCCGGGGATGCGTGAGTGGCTGAGGTGGAGCCAGGCACTGCGGCTTGTTTTCCTGCGTGCCACCTTCTCTCTCCTGCTTCAACTTCTGTGCATCACAGGGTGGGAGTCACCAGGCTCTGACTCCTCTCTCTTTAATGTCTTCCCCCTCCCCATGCAAACTCATGCTGAGAGGTGGATGGGCCCCTGGAGCTCCCCTTCCTCACCTCCCCAGTGGGCACTGTTCATTCTCTGTCAATTCTCTCCCTCTGGCTTCTCTGACCCCCGTCTTTTCCCAGGCAGGATCCTTATTTGGCATGATCATTTGGTGAGATTTTATTTTATTTCATGTATTTATTTTTGAGACGCAGTTTCACTCTTGTGGCCCAGGCTGGAGTGCAGTGGTGCAATCTCGGCTCACTGCAACCTCCGCCTTCTGGGTTCAAGTGATTCTCCTTCCTCAGCCTCCCGAGTAGCTGGGATTATAGGCATGAGCCACCATACCCGGCTAATTTTTGTATTTTTAGTGGAGACAGGGTTTCACCATGTTGGTCAGACTGGTCTTGAACTCCTGACCTCAGGTGATTCACCCGCCTTGGCCTCCCAAAGTGCTGGGATTACAGGTGTGAGCCACCACGCCCGGCCTGGTGAGATTTTAAATGGCATTTGGTTCTCTGTGTTTTCCCCTCTGTCCTTCTACAAGGTAGTAACCGGATCTCTGCTTTTATTGTCCCAGCTGTGCCTGCAGAGTTGAAAACAAGCTATTGAATCCACATTTTATGTTGCATTTGCTTAAAACAACATTGTGCATGTTGTAAAACATTTATTTATTTGAATAGATAAGATATCCACATGGCAGCCAGGCTCGGTGGCTCACGCCTGTAATCCCAGCACTTTGGGAGGTCGAGGTGGGCGGATCACAAGGTCAGGAGGAGATCGAGACCATCCTGGCTAACACGGTGAAACCCTGTCTCTACCAAAAATACAAAAAAATTAGCTGGGAGTGGTGGCGGGCGCCTGTAGTCCCAGCTACTCGGGAGGCTGAGGCAGGAGAATGGCTCCAACCAGGAGGAGGAGCTTGCAGTGAGCTGAGATCGCACCACTGCACTCCAGCCTGGGCGACAGAGCGAGACTCCGTCTCAAAAAAAAACAAAAACAAAAAAGAGATCCACATGGCACAAAATTCAAAACTAATATAGTGCTCGCCAGTGAAATTTTTTTTTTTTTTTTGAGATGGAGTTTTGCTCTTATTGCCCAGGCTAGAGTGCAGTGGCACAATCTTGGCTCACTGCAACCTCTGCCTTCCGGTTTCAAGCGATTCTCCTGCCTCAGACTCCCGAGTTGCTGGGATTACAGGTCCCCGCCACCACGCCTAGCTAATCTTTTTGTATTTTTAGTAGAGACGGGGTTTCACCATGTTGGTCAGGCTGGTCTTGAACTGCTGACCTCATGATCCACCCGCCTCGGCCTCCCAAAGTGCTGGGATTACAGGCGTGAGCCACCGCGCCCGGCCCCCAAATTTTTTTTTTTTTTTTTGAGACAGAGTCTCGCTCCGTCACCCAGACTGGAGTGCAGTGGCGCAGTCTCGGCTCACTGCAAACTCCGCCTCCCGGGTTCACGCCATTCTCCTGCCTCAGCCTCTCCGAGTAGCTGGGACTACAGGCGCCCGCCAACACGCCCGGCTAATTTTTTGTATTTTTAGTAGAGACGGGGTTTCACCATGGTCTCGATCTCCTGACCTCGTGATCCGCCCGCCTCGGCCTCCCAAAGTGCTGGGATTACAAGCGTGAGCCACCGCGCCCGGCCTCCAAATTTTTAAATATCTCCCCTCTCTGTCCTCTAGCAGCTCAGTTTGCCTTCCTGGAGGCAGCCATGATGTTCAGTTTCTGGTGTATCCTTGGTGAGACGATCCATACATATATATCCAAGCCAATTCATACCTCACAAACATACATTAATTAATTCTTTCCCCTTTGGTTACAACTTCTCCTGCATGATGTTGTCTTGGGGAAGCATCAACAACTGCTTAGTCATGGTTTGGGGCGTGCCAGATTAGAGTCAATGACCTCTCTGATTTACGAGGTGGTGCTGACCCAAGGTGGTGCTGGCTGCACCCATTTGGGTTCTGTGGGGAGGTGACTTTGAGTTCCTCGGGGCCCAGTCTGCAGTGGCTATTGGGACAAAAGGCCTCACCTTCCTGGGCAGAGAAGTGGAGCTTCCATTTTAAGAGGCAGAAGGGGGCTGTCAGAAGAGGGAAGGGTAAGGGTGTGTGTGTGTGTGTGTGTGTGTGCACGCGCGTGCGCGTGCAGGTTATAGTAATCACTATTTCACATCTCATTTGTAAGAAGTCAGAAGGTTGTGCTAAGAGGTCAGAATGAGGAGTCCCCTTTAAGGCGGTCTAAGGTTGTGCCCAAGACAGTTGGCTCATTCCTTGGGAAATGTCTTTCTGGGCCTGAGGAGCTGGATAAAATGGAGGGAATGACCTAATCCATTTGGTCCAGTTGCTTTTTTTTTTTTTTTTTTTAAAGACAGAATCTCACTCTGTTGCCCAGGCTGGAGTTCAGTGGCGGGATCTCAGCTCGCTACAACCTCTGCCTCCTGGGTTCAAGTGATTCTCCTGTCTCAACCTCCCGAGTAGCTGGGATTATAGGCACATACCACCATGCCCAGTTAATTTTGGTATTTTTAGTAGAGAAGGGATTTCACCATATTGGCCAGGCTGGTCTCGAACTTCTGACCTCAAGTGATCCGCCCGCCTCGGCCTTCCAAAGTGCTGGGATTACAGGCGTGAGCCACCATGCCCGACCTCATTTGGTCCAATTTCTATCAGGAATCTCATTTGTCATCATCTCCCCTAACTCCAACTTCAATTCAGTCTCAACACACATTTGCAGAAATACACTCTGCAAAAAAACATGTGCTAGGCTCAGAAACATGTCCAGAGGCTCAGAAATGAGGAAGGCCCTTGCCCCCGCCCAAGGAGCCCACCATCTGGTGATGGCATTATAGGTGTGTGGGGCTATAAGTCTTTAATGTTTTTGTGCAAAAGCCAGGGGCTGCCTTTCAGGAGGAAACAGTGAAGGGTGATGGCTTCAGTCCTGGAATCCTATTCTTTTTTTTTTTGAGACGAAGTCTCACTCTGATGCCAGGCAGGAGTGCAGTGGCGCAATCTTGGCTCACTGCAACCTCTGCCTCCTGGGTTCAAGTGATTCTCCTGCCTCAGCCTCCCGAGTAGCTGGGACTGCAGGCACCCGCCACCACACCTGGCTAATTTTTGTATTTTTAGTAGAGACGGGGTTTCACCATGTTGGCCAGGATGGTCTCTATCTCTTGACCTCATGATATACCCGCCTCGGCCTCCCAAAGTGTTGGGATTACAGGCATGAGCCACTGTGCCCAGCCGGAATTCCTATTCTTTTAAGTCCATGTCTAATGCCATTTCCTCCATGAAGTCTCTCCTGGTGCATTTCTTCTCCCAGGGAGCCAGCACTCTCCTCCAGCTTTGTCAATGTAAGTTGTGAAGAAAATATTGGTTGGCTGGGTGCAGTGGCTCACGCCTGTAATCCCAGCACTTTGGGAGGCCGAGGCGGGCAGATCACAAGGTCAGGAGATAGAGACCATCCTGGCTAACACAGTGAAACCCCATCTCTACTAAAAAAAAAATACAAAAAGTATCCGGGCGTGGTGGCAGATGCCTGTAGTCCTAGCTACTTGGGAGGCTGAGGCAGGAGAATGAAGTGAACCCAGGAGGTGGAGCTTGCAGTGAGCCGAGATGGCGCCACTGCACTCCAGCCTGGGCGACAGAGCGAGACTCCCTCTCAAAAAAAAAAAAAAAAAAGAAAGTATTCGTTCATTGGAAAAGATAAGGTCTCTTTCATCTTCCCCAACCTTGTGTTACTATGAAATCCTCTGTGGATCTGGCTTGAGTCTCCCCACTGGATTAGAAGTTCCTAGAGAGCAGGCTGGGTGCCTCACTTCTGTGCTCCCTGTGGCACCCAAGCCTGCTCCTGGAACAGTCAGGGCTTTGCAAACTCCCTGCTGAAGCTGAATCAGAGGGAGTAGCTTTGTGCAGCCTCTGGAACTGAGTTCACAGCCAAGGAGTGCTCTCAGGAGAGACATGGAAGGACGTGTATGGCCTGTAAGCTACAAAGTGCTTTTTTTCAATGATTGAAGAAAATTTTTTAAACACAAGATTTTTTGACATGTGAAAATATGAGAAATTCATTTTTTTTTCTTTTTGTAGTTTCACTCTGTCACCGAGGCTGGAGTGCACTGGCGTGATCTCAGCTCACTACAACTTCCGCCTCCCAGGTTCAAGCGATTCTTGTGCCTCAGCCTCCCGAGAAGCTGGGACTACAGGTGCACACCACCATGCCTGGCTAATTTTTTGTATTTTTAGTAGAGATGGGGTTTTGCCACGTTACCCAGGCTGGTCTCCAACTCATGTGTTCAGGTAATCCGCCTGCCTTGGCTTCCCAAAGTACTAGGATCACAGGAATGAGCCACTGCTCCTGGCCGAGAAATTCAAATTTTAGTGTGCAGAAATAGTTTTATTAGGACACAGCCATGCTTATTTACTATTTTAGGTTGCTTTGTGTTACAACAGAATGGTTTAGTAGTTGCAAGAGCGACAGTATGGCTTGAAAAGCCTAAAATATTTACTCTCTGGCCCTGAACAGAAAAAGTTTGCAGGCAGAGAACCTAATACTCAAACACTAGGAATCCACATTGAAGGTTGGGCAGCACAAGGGAGGTGGTCAAGTGTCTCTGGGCAAAGCAGGGGCAAGGGCAGCCCAGCAGAAAGCAGGAAGGGAACTTGCCTAAGGTTGCCCTGCTGGGAAGGGGTAGAGCTAGCCTGTGAACCCAGGCTTGTTTGCTTTCAGAAGCCAAATAACCTGTCCACAGCCACAGAAGAGGCCTGGACTTTGGTATTTAAAGGAGAGAGAGAGAGAGAGACCCTCCTCACTGAGAGGATCAGAGAAGACTTCTTGGAGGAGGTGGCATTGGAGCTATCATTGAGGTGGGTAGGATTTGGGTGTGGGGCTAGAGGCAGGATATTCTGGGCTTAGGGAATATCAGGACCAAGGGCGGGAGTCTAAAGCACAAGGTTAAATTAGGGGAGGGGGAAGACTCTAGGGTGCTGTGGAAGGGAGTTTTGGGAAGTGGGGAGACAGTCCTTGGAAACCCTTGAGATATTTGCCTTGGAATTTTCTCTTTGGAATCTTGGCTCTGTGGCCCCAGGCCTGATGTCTTTGCCAGCTGGCCACGAAGCTAAGAGTAATTCCAGGCCAGTGTGAGAGGCCCTGGTAGGTCAGAGTCTCTGGTTGCCTAAGCCTTTGTACATCGGTGGCCTTGGACACGTTTCCCTGGATGCAGGCCTGGTCTCGGTGGCAGGGCTTTCCCTGAGTGGAGCCTGGGCTAACTCCCTGGTAGAGATTCCAAGACCTGCCTGTGAATTTTCCATGGGGCCATCACACCCCTGGAACTGAGGAAAGAAAAAGGGGAAAGTGGTTTTCCTTTGCAAGCATGAAGCTGGTGGCTTCTGCTTACAGGCCCTAGCTGGACCCCATTCTCCCTTCTGGGATGGAGTGGAAGAAATTTTACCTTTGGGAACCTGGGAGGCCAAAGTTCTGGAGATTTAGCAGCTGACACCCCTAAAGGATAAGCCTTAGGCCTCCTGGCAACTACATCAGTGTTTAATAAATGTTTGTGAGTGAAGGAATGAGTGAGTGGGTGCTGGGGGAAGGGGTTTGTCCACAGGGGTGCAAAACAGGCCTCTACCTGCCAGACACTTCCTGTTTAGTCGGGGAGGTGGGTGGGAGGTGGTACTGTGCTGTTATAATAAGAACATTTTTCATAACTGAGGTTTAAGCACTAAAGGCAACCCAGGATAGGTACATATCAACAGGAGGGCGGAGGAAGCCACTCGTGGAGGTGTTCCCGTTCTAGCCCACAGAGGCTCTGAGTTCCTGCCCTGCTTAGTGCTGGCTGGTCCTAGAAGTTCCATCATTCTAGGTGCTAGACCCTCACTTGGTCTCTGCTGCTGTCTACTGAGGATGGAGACTTCAGAACCATGACCTCGTGCAGATGGGTCACTGGTATATGTGGGTCTCCTGGGGGTAGAGGAAGGGGGCATTTGTGACTTTGGGTCCTGCTGGCCCCCCTCTGGGAGTTACAAAGCTTACTTTCTCTGCTCAGACAGGGCTGGGGGAGTAAGTTGTTCTTTTTGCCCAACCCAATTTCAGCAACTGCATGTGAGGGGGAACCACGGCAACTTCGAGTCACACTCCTAGTGCCCTGCTTGTCTCATGGTAGGTGGGTGTCTGCTCATGCCTGCAAGTCACTCACTTTTCCAGGGCTCTGCAGCCCACCCCTCTTCGCTGGTCCCCTCAGGATCTCAAACTCTGGAGACCTCAAGTCATTCAGCTTTGACCCTGCTCTATTGCCTCTCCCAGGGCAGGCCGCTGCTATAGGGAAGGGAACCCAACAGAATCGTCTCTGTGCAGCTTTGCACCATGAAGTCTCACCCAGCCCTCTATATTATTGTGCCAAAACCTGGAGGCTCAGAAGTGTTAAGTGACTTGCCTGACTCAACACAGCCAAGAATGGCAGTTGGAGCCTGAATGCCTGTAAACTTCTGTCTAGTGTATCAGTAGATTCAATGGACTGAAAACAGGAGACCTGAGGTCTGACCCAGATACCCATGTCCAGAGGTGCAGGGCAAGGAGGCAGAGGCCCAGTTGAGGAATCCTAGTTCCCGATAACAGAGATGACAGCTAAAGCCAGAGAAAGGAAGGTAAGAACGAAAGGGATTGCTGGTGGTGAAGCTCTGGCTTCTCTATGCCTAGTGGCTGTTGATTCAAGATGCCCTCTGTTGCCGAACCTTTGGGGTCAGGTGAGGAGGAGGATAGGGCCTTAATTTAGACAGAACCCTTGGGCCCCTGCCTTCCAGAGGAAATACCAGGATAATGGAAACTGCATATAGGTGTTATACCTGGGGTTTCAACTAGGGTTCCAAACAGGAATATTCCTGGGGCTAGGGTAGAGGGAGGAGGTAGTTAGTAATTATTTCCATTTTATTCATTTATTGAGCAATTGCTACATGCCAGGCACTGTGTTAGGAGATGAGAATACAGGGTCAACGACAGTCAAGAACAACAGCAAATCTTTCAGCATTCATCATGTGCCAGGCTAAATGTTTTGCATGTGCTACTCATTTATTCCACATCATATATGTGTACAGCGTAGAGGAGTTTCTTTCTAACTTCTCTGTTAGAAAGTTTCTAAGTGGCCGGGCACGGTGGCTCACGCCTGTAATCCCAGCACTTTGGGAGGCCAAGGCGGGTGGATCACCTGAGATCAGGAGTTCGAGACCAGCCTGGCCAACATGGAGAAACCCTGTCTCTACTAAAAATACAAAATTCCCTGGGCGTGATGGCGCATGCCTATAGTCCCAGCTACTCAGGAGGCTGAGGCAGAAGAATCGCTTGAACCCGGGAGGTGGAGGTTGTGGTGAGCTGAGATGGCGCCATTGCACTTCAGCCTGGGCAACAAGAGTGAAACTCCTTCTCAAAAAAAAAAAAAAAAGAAAAGAAAAGAAAGTTTCCCAAAGTCACAGAGCTAGTGAATAGCAAGGGGAGTCAATGAGTAAGCTCAGGCCAGCAACCCTGCAGATCAGATCTCTCTCCAGCAGAGGTGTGCTCTGGGTGTCCCGGAGATTTGAGAGAGGGGCTCTGCTTGGGGAAGTGGGGCGGCAGCATTTGAGCCAGTCCTCATGGGATGAATGAAATTTCATCCTAGGAGAGGGGAGAAGGTTCCAGGTTTAAAGAAGCAGCATTTGCCAAGGTGCAAGAGCCAGAAAGGAAATCCTAGGGGAGAGACAAATTTGGGGGTAGTCCTCAAAATTCCTACCCTCAGGCTAGGGAGTGTGAGCATTTTGAAGACCATGTTTAGGTGCTTGGATTATATTCTATAGATCATGGGAGTCACTGGGGTCGGGGGCAGGGTGGCGGAGCATGGGTAAGTTAAAGCAATTCTGACTGAATCAGACCCTAGGCAAGAGGAAGGAGGTCACTGCCTTGGAATCTTCAAGAGTCGCTCATCCCTGATCCTGTCCCCCTTTTGCCACATAAGATGTGATGCCGTCACTCAACTCATCATTCACCAACAAGCTATGGGGCCTGAAACCTTTCTATGCCTCAGTTTCCTCATCTGTAAAACAGCAATACTAGTAGTACCTGCCTCAGAGACCTGGGTGTGCAGCTAAATTGAGATGCTCTAGGGAAGCTCAGGCTTTCAGTAAGGGATCAATAAAGGCTAGTTCCTGTTATCAGATGTCACCTCCCCACCCTGTCCCGTGTCCAGTCAGCACCTCGAAGTCCTGACTGTCAGGAATGCCCCCACTCCGCCTAACAGTCTGATCTAAATCCCTCCTGCTGCAGTTGGATCCCAGCTTCCCTGACAGCCTTTCAGGACGGGAAGCTCCATGTTCAATGCTCCCCACCCTCGTCCAGCCTCTCTAATCTCAGCTCTTCCCTTTCCCCTCCCCTGTGATTATCATAAACCCTCTCGAGTTAGGCAGGCTTGGCTGGGCCCCATGCCTCTTTGAAGTCCCAAGCCAGGTTCCCAGCCCCACATACTGACTTCTGAGAAAGCTGCTTCCCATCAAATCCTGCCGCCAAAAAGACTCTCCTCTTAGGTATTCCTGCCAACTCCGTTTTATAATCTCCGTGCCGGGGAGGGAGGACAGTTCAGGCACTTTGTCTGCAGGAAGGAAGCAATTAAATTATTAGCACTTTGAAAAATTAAACGACATAACTTACGGCGGAATAAGTTTAGCAAAAAAAAAAAAAAAAAACCTTGTAATGTGAGAAAACAATTAAAAAGAATTATATAAGGTTGGGCTCGCTCCTTTATTGCAATAGAGTTAGCAGTTCATTGATTATCGTCCTGTTATAATGCAGCAGGATGGTGCGGGCTGCTGCGGAGGCAGCGACATTCAGGAAGCAAAGCGCTTAGTTGGGTCTTGCAAGAAGACGAGGTGGAGGAGCTGAAAGGTTTTCCTGGAGGGCAAGGGGGAGGGGAGAGTGGGGACAGAGGAGGATCACCAAAGCAGCAATTCTTCCCTTCTCCCTGCTCCTGCCTTGGTAGACATGGAAAAGAGCTGGTCAATTTCAGCAGTTTGTCAGTTACCGGGGCACAGTCAATTCCCTGTGCCGAAGAGATTCTTTTCCTAGGTATTCATCCAGTGAAATGTTCACACGGCTCCATAAGGAGATGTGGATGAGGATGATCAGAGCAGCCTCATAGGAGGCACCCTGGGTGTCCCTTACTGGGAGAGTGGAAAGGTCAAGTGGATGGAAGCAACAAGGGGCGCCAGGTAGCAGCAAGAAGCACTGACGCCTGTACACAGAGCCCTGCAATAGATCTCAAAAACGGTAGTGCTCCACAACAGCAAAAAATACAAATTCTCTCTACCCACAACAACATAGGGGAGTCTCCCAGACAAGTTGAGCAAAAGAAGCAAGACATGAAAGACAGGTATGATTCCATGCAGAGGAAGTTCAAGAAAAAATTCAATGAATGGGTGGAGACGGGAGCTGGAAGAATGGGTACCTCAGGCCGGGAAGGGGGCAGTTTATTGACTGTGAAGGGACACAAGGGAAACTTGCTGGGGTACTGGAAATGTTCTATATTTTGATCTCGGTGATGATTACACAGATGTATATATAGGCTAAAAATCGAGTTTCATATTTCAGATCAGTGCACATTACTCACTTTACTGTATATGTATTATACCTCAACAGGAAAGGAAAGAATAAACAAATGTTGTAGAGGAAAAAAATTGTAGGAAACAAGGAGATATATAACACAATGCTATTTATGTAAATAAACCCCATGCCTACGAAATAACTACCCATCCTAAAAGAACTCAGCAAACAGATTGGGTGCAGTGGCTCATGCCTATAATCCCAGCACTTTGGGATGCTGAGGCGGGGTGATCGCTTGAGTCCAGGAGTTCAAGACTAGCCTGGGCAACACAGCAAGACCCCATCTCTACAAAAAATGAAAAAAATTACTGTGGCATGTCCTTGTAGTCCCAGCAAGTTAGGAGGCTGAGGTGAGAGGATTGCTTGAGCCCATGAGGTCAAGGCTGCAGTGAGCTCTGATCTTACCACTTCACTCTAGCCTGGGTGACAGAGGAAGACCCTGTCTCAAACAAACAAACAAACAACAACGGGGAATGTATGAATGAATGAAACCAAGAGCAGGGCACTACACAGACCAGTTATGACAACAGGCCATGAATGGAGAGTATGGTAGACTCAACCCTCTCCTTCCGAAGTAGAAGGTTGTAGAAAAAGTGCTAATTAATCATATCAGGAGGTCTTTGGGCTGGGCGTGGTATGTGTAGGGTGTTGGGGCATTTTGATCTGGGGAGTGAGTGTAGATTCAGTCACTAATGACTACCAGGAGGTAAGGGAGGTACGGATCTCGCATTTGTAAACTTCTCTGCAGTTTGCAAAGCAATGCCATGTCTACCACCTCAGAGAACCTCACATAGGGTGTTTCCTGGAGGGAGCGAACCGGAGCCAGCCCACCTGCTACCACCCCAAGATGGGTTCCCGTGGCAGGTGATCTAACCTCTCTGCATCTGGGCCATGGGGATGATAAAAAGAATGTCTAGAGTGAGAGGGGAGTTAGAACACAGTTTAGAGAAGGGGTCAGCCACCTTTTTCTTTTCTTTTCTTTTTTGAGATGGAGTTTCGCTCCTGCCACCCAGGCTGGAGTCCAATGGCGCGATCTTGGCTCACTGCAACCTCCGCCTTCTGGGTTCAAGTGATTCTCCTGCCTCAGCCTCCGGAGTAGCTGGGATTACAGGTGCCCGCCACTGCGCCCAGCTAATTTTTGTACTTTTAGTAGAGACGGGATTTCACCATGTTGGCCAGGCTGGTCTTGAACTCCTAACCTCGGGTGATCCACCCGCCTTGGTCTCCTAAAATGCTGGGATTACAGGCACGACCCACTGTGCCCGGCCCAGCCACCTTTTTCTATAGAAGGTCAGGTGGTAAATATTTTAGCCTTTGAGGGCCATAAGGTCTCTGTCATACCTACTCTGGAAGCAGCCATAGATGTAAATGAATGAGCATGACTGTGTTCCAACAGAACTTTATTTATGGACACTGACATTTGAATTTCATGTAATTTTCATATGTCACAAAGTATTATTCCTTTTTTTAACTTTTAGGTTCAAGGGTACATGTGCAGGTTTGTTATACAGGTAAACTTGTGTCACGGGGTTTTGTTGTACAGATTATTTCATCACCCAGGTACTAAGCCTAGTACCCAATATTTATTTATTTATTTATTTATTTATTTATTTATTTCGAAATAGGGTCGGCTGGGTATGGTGGCTCATGCTTATAATCCAAACACTTTGGGAGGCCAAGGTGGGCAGATCACTTGAGGTAAGGAGTTTGAGACCAGCCTGGCCAACATGGTGAAAATCCATCTCTACTAAAAATACAAAAATTAGCCGGGTGTGGTGGCACAGGCCTATAGTGTCAGCTACGTGGGAGGCTGAGGGAGGAGAATAGCTTGAACCTGGGAGGCAGAGGTTGCAGTGAGCTGAGATTGCACCACTGCACTCCAGCCTGGGTGACAGAGCGAGACTCCATCTCAAAGAAAAAGAAAAGAGAGAGACAGGGCCTCACTCTGTTGCCCAGACTAGAGCACAGTGGCACCATCATGCTCACTGCTGGCTGAAACTTGGGCTCAAGTGATCCTCCTGCCTCAGCCTCCCAAGTAGCTAGGGCTACAGGCACATGGCACCACACCTGGATAATTTTTTAATTTTTTGTTGAGACTGGGGTCTTGCTACATTGCCCAGGCTGGTCTCGACTCCTAGCCTCAAGGGATTCTCCCACCTAGGCTTCCCAAAGTGCTGGGATTACAGGTTGAGCCACCACTCCCAGCTGTGAAGTATTACTTTTTTGATTTTTTTTCAAACCTTTTAAAAATGTAAGAATGATTCTCAGCTTGCAGGCTGTACACAAACAGGAAGGAGACCATAACTGCTGACCCCTGGTCTAGAGGATAAATGAGTTGGAGCAGTCCCTGGCACATAGCAAGTGCTCAAGAAACCTCAGTTATTATCATTCTCACCCCTATTGTACAGAAGAGGGGCAAAGTGACTTATCCAGGGTTACCAGGGAGTTCACGGCAGAACTGGGCCTCTTATCTGGATCTCCTGAGTCTCAATCCACTTTGAACAAATGCTCAAGAAGGAAAGAGTCTAAGTTGTACATGACATCCCTTTTTCCAGGGCCCACATCTTGCAGCACGAAGTCTGGCTTCTAGAGAGACTAGAGCTCCTCTACGCTCTTGTTTCCCGCAGCAGCAGTGTGCTGAATTTCCTGATGTGGATGTCATTATGGGTCATCCAAGTGCACCTCTAGTTACATTTATATAAAGTTCAAAACCAGGCAAAGCTAATCTGTGCTATTATTATTAGAAGCCAGGAGAGTGGGCCGGGCACGGTGGCTCATGCCTGTAATCCCAACACTTTGGGAGGCCGAGGCAGGCAGATCACCTGAGGTCAGGAGTTCAAGACCAGCCTGGCCTACATGGTGAGACCCCTGTCTCTACAAAAGTACAAAAATTAGCTGAGCGTGATGGCGGGTGCCTGTAATCCCAGCTACTCAGGAGGCTGAGGCAGGAGAATCGCTTGAACCTGGAAGGCAGAGGTTGCAGCAAGCCGAGATCGCGCCATTGCACTCCACCCTGGGCAACAGAACGAGACTCCATCTCAAAAATAAATACATAAATAAAGAAGCCAGGAGAGTGGTTACCTCTGGAAGGAGGCACATGGAGGCTTCTGGGGTTGAGGAAACGTTCTGTCTCCTGATCTGGGAATGGTCTTTGTGAAAAGGCATCAGACCTACACTGGGTACATTTCTGGGCAGATGTTCTAATCCAATAAAATGTACATAGAAATAGCCCCGGCCAAGCGCAGTGGCTCATGCCTGCAATCCTAGCACTTTGGGAGGTCAAGGCAGGTGGATCACAAGGTCAGGAGATCAAGACCATCCTGGCTAACATGGTGAAACCCCGTCTCTACTAAAAATACACACACACACACACACACACACACAAATTAGCCGGGCACGGTGGCGCGCCTGTAGTCCCAGCTACTCGGGAGGCTGAGGCAGGAGAATGATGTGAACTCGGGAGGCAGAGCTTGCAGTGAGCCAAGATTGAGCCACTGCACTCCAGCCTGGGCGACAATGCAAGACTCTGTCTCAAAAAAAAAAAAAAAAAAGAAAGAAAGAAATAGCCCTAAAGGCATCTTGGTGAAGCAGTAAACTTTTAGTGTTCACTTTTAGTTTTAGGGACAGGAAGCAGAACTGATGCCATCCAAGCACTATTGCTGTGCTGAGCAGCAAAGGACATCACCCTCAAGCCTTGCAGGTGGGACAGAAGGTCCTCTCATCCATACACATCTGGCACCTTGACATAGAAAGTGCCAGTTTTGCCGGGCACAGTGGCTCATGCTTGTAATCCCAGCACTTTGGGAGGCCAAGGCATGTGGATCACGAGGTCAGGAGTTCGAGATCAGCCTGACCAACATGATGAAACCCCGTCTCTACTAAAATACAAAAATTAGCTGGGCGTGGTGACGCGCGCCTGTAATCCCAGCTACTCAGGAGGCTGAGGCAGGAGAATCGCTTGAACCAGGGAGGCAGAGGTTGCAGTGAGCCAAAATTGCACTACTGCACTCCAGCCTGGGCGACAGAGTGAGACTCCGTCTCAAAAAAAAAAAAAAAAAAAAAAAGAAAAGAAAAAAGAAAGTGCCAGTTTTGGTTGGCCGGGTGCAGTGGCTCATGCTTGTAATCCCAGCACTTTGGGAGGCTGAGATGGGCGGATCACTTGAGGTCAGGAGTTAAAGACCAACCTGTCCAACATGGTGAAACCCTGTCTCTACTAAAAATATTTAAAAATTAGCTGAGCGTAGTGGTGCACGCCTGTAGTCCCAACTACTTGGGAGGCTGAGGCAGGAAAATCGCTTGCACCCCGGAGGTGGAAGTTGCAGTGAGCCGAGATTGCACCACTGCACTCCAGCCTGGGCGACAGAGCAAGACTCTGTCTCTGTGTAAGACTTTGTGTCTGGAGCACAGAAAATGTGTGAGTGTATGTGTGTGAGAGTGTATATGTGTGGTGTGTGTGTGAGATGTTTGTGTGGTGTTTATGTGTGAGTATGCATGTGTGAGATGTATGTGCATGTGTGAGCAACTGTGATTGTGTGAGTGTAGGGTGTATTAATGGTGTGTTTGTGGGTGGGAAGTGTGTGTGAGTGAATGTGTTAATTTTGTGTATGCATGAGTGGATGTATTTGTGAGGATATGTGTGGTGTGAGCTGTGTGTATGTACAAGTGGTTATGATTGTGTTTGTGTGTGTGAGGTGTATGAGTATGTGTCAGTATATGTATGGGTCGTGTACGAGATGTGTATGTAGATATGATGGGCGTGTGTGTACCTGTGCATGGGTATGATTGTGTATATATGTGTATATGTGTGATGTGTGAGATGTTGTGTCAGTGGGTAGGAGTGTGTGTTTGAGTCTGTGAGAACCACCCTAAAACAGAGCCCAGAAACTTTCCTCTCCCTTTGGAGTTGGGATTTGGGACTTTCTGGGAGCCTGTGTGGGCACACATATGTAGTGTGTGGTAAGGCAGAGGTGCAGGGACTCATTTCTCTGGCGTGAGTGCCTGGCAAACACTTGCTGCTGCTCCTCCGGTGAGCAGCCTTTATGTGTTTTTGTAATGCACGTCCCTTGATTGCTGCAGATTTATGCAGAGAAAATGGGTTCTGGTAACAGGCCGACCCTTTTAGCTGTTGCTCATTTGGGTGGATCTCAGGCCCTCTATTTGTTTCTGGAGGGTTTGCTGGAATTCTCTCTGAAATGTGCCAAGCTTCCTGCCTACGAGAAGACATTTATTTTATTCAGAAGATTTAATTCTCTCATTCAGAGGGAACAAAACACACATGTTGCATTACAGGGGCCTGAAGGAGAGAGTGAGGAAGACAGGGGGACGCAGAAGGTTGAAATCTGGTGATTTCAGCTGGAGCTGGGAGAGGACTTCTGTCCAAGGGAACACATTTCACAACTGGGCCTAGTTGTGGTGGCCCAAAGAATAAAGGCCTGTATTTGGGACTTTTCTGTGAAAAACAACTGGTTTCGCTGGCGAGATTTGAGAAAGAACATTCCCTCCTTCCACCCTCTGTCACCCAGCTTGGCCCTCCTGGAGATCGGGCTTCCCCCAGTCTCAGCCTCCAGCAGAGCCTGCCCAGTGCAATCTCCTGGCCCGCCTCTGCGGGCTCCTCTCTCTCCCTCCCTTGAACTTGACTATTCTCCTTCCAAGAACACACCACACCCCTGCATGTTTCTCTCTATTGCTTGGAACGTCCTCCTTCACTCTTTTTTTTTTTTTTTTTTTTTTTTTTTTTTTGAGACGGAGTCTCGCTCTCTCACCCAGGCTGGAGTGCAGTGGCGCGATCTCGGCTCACTGCAAGCTCCGCCTCCCGGGTTCACGCCATTCTCCTGCCTCAGCCTCTCCGAGTAGCTGGGACTACAGGCGTCCGCCACCACGCCCGGCTAATTTTTTGTATTTTTAGTAGAGACAGGGTTTCACCGTGGTCTCGATCTCCTGACCTCATGATCTGCCCGCCTCGGCCTCCCAAAGTGCTGGGATTACAAGCGTGAGCCACCGCGCCCGGCCTTCCTTCACTCTTTTTTCTTTCCTTCTTTCTTTCTTTCTTTCTTTTTTTCTTTTCTGAGACAGAGTCTCACACTGTCAACCAGGCTGGAATGAAATGGCGCAGTCTCAACTCATTGTAACCTCTACGTCCCAGGTTCAAGCGATTATCCTGCCTCAGCCTCCTGAGTAGCTGGGCTTACAGGCGCTCACCACCACACCAGGCTAATTTTTATATTTTTAGTAGAAACAGGGTTTCACCATGCTGGCCAGGCTGGTCTCGAACCCCTGACCTCAAGTGATCCGCCCACCTCGGCCTCCCAAACTGCTGAGATTATAGGCGTGAGTTACCACACCCGGCCCTCCTTCACTCTTGGCCTACTTGTTGAACCCTTATTTGTTCTTGTTATGTCCTCAGCTCAGACTTTTTTATGATGTGCTTTCCCATTTCCTCTCCCTTGCAAATATCTTTTTTTTTTTTTTTTTTTTTTGGAGACAGAGTCTTGCTCTGCCGCCCAGGTTGGAGTACAGTGGCACGATCTCAGCTCACTGCAGCCTCTGCCTCCCCGATTCAAGTGTTCTTGTGCCTCAGCCACCTGAATAGCTGGAATTATAGATGTGTGCCACCATGCCTGGCTAATTTTTGTATTTTTAGTAGAGACGGGGTTTTGCCATGTTGGCCAGGCTGGTTTCAAACTCCTGGCCTCAAGTGATCCACCTGCCTCAGCCTCCCAAAGTGCTGGCATTACAGGCATGAGTCACCACGCCCAGCCATCCCTTGCAAATATCTTGACTGTGATGCTCACCACACTGAGCTATAATTCTTTGCACATGTGTTTTTCTCCCACATTCAGCCATCAGTTTCTCTTGGATACAGATTGTGCCTTATTCATCTCTGAATCATCAGATCCTAGTGCAGTCCTTGCCTCACAGGAGATACTGGACTAGAAGCTTGCTGAATGAATGAATGAATGAATGAGCACACAATCAGGAGAATGGACAGGATGAACTGCACAGACACCCACATAGTTCCTCACCATCCCACCTCCTATGCCAGAGTCATTACACAAATACTCACTCCTGCAAACACATACTCATGGCGGCTGAATTGAATTCTAACAATTGATTCTTGTTCTGCACACATTGGCATTTTGCTTTCAGAAGAGCTCTGGTAGCTGTAGCGGTCCTTTAATTCATGTATTTATTTATTTATTTTTATTATTTTATATATATTTTTTGAGACAGAGTTTTGCTCTTGCCACCCAGGCTGGAATGCAATGGTGCAATCTCGGCTGACAGCAACCTCTGCCTTCCAGGTTCAAGTGATTCTCCCACCTCAGCCTCCTGAGTAGCTGGGATTACAGGTGCCCACCACCATGCCTGACCAACTTTTGTTTTATTTTTTTTTTTTTTTTGAGACGGAGTCTTGCTCTGTCACCCAGGCTGGAGTGCAGTGGCGCGATCTCGCTCACTGCACCCTCCGCCTCCCGGGTTCACGCCATTCTCCTGCCTCAGCCTCCTGAGTAGCTGGGACTACAGTCACCTGCCACCATGCCCAGCTTTTTTTTTTTTTTTTTTTTTTTTTTGTATTTTTAGCAGAGACAGGGTTTCACCATGATAGCCAGGATGGTCTCGATCTCCTGACCTCGTGATCTGCCCACCTCAGCCTCCCAAAGTGCTGGGATTACAGGCGTGAGCCACCGTGCCTGGCCTAATTTTTGTATTTTTAGCAGAGACAGGGTTTCGCCATGTTAGCCAGGCTGGTCTCGAATTCCTGACCTCAGGTGATCTGCCCGCCTTGGCCTCCCAAAGTACTGGGAATACAGGCATGAGCCACTGCACCAAGCCTTATTTTTATTTTTAATTATTATTATTATTTTTTTTTGAGATAGAGTTTCACTTTCTCGCCCAGGCTGGAGTGCAGTGGTGCAATCTCGGCTCACTGCAAGCTCTGCCTCCCGGGCTCATGCCATTCTCCTGCCTCAGCCTCTGAAGTAGCCGGGACTACAGGCACCTGCCACCACGCACGGCTATTTTTTTTTTTTTTTTTTTTTTGTATTTTTAGTAGAGATGGGGTTTCACCATGTTAGCCAGGATGGTCTCGATCTCCTGACCTCGTGATCTGCCCACCTCGGCCTCCCAAAGTGCTGGGATTACAGGCGTGAGCCATCAAACCCGGCCCTATTTTTTTTTTTTTTTTTTGAGACAGAGTCTTGCTCTGTCGCCCAGGCTGGAGTGCAGTGGCGCAATCTCGGCTCACTGCAACCTCCGCCTCCCAGGTTCAAGCGATTCTCCTGCCTCAGCCTCCCACATAGCTGGGATTACAGGTGTGAGCCACCACACCCAGCTAATTTTTGTATTTTTATTAGAGACAGGGTTTCACCACATTGGCCACACTGGTTTCGAACTCCTGACCTCAGGTGATCCACCCACCTCGGCCTCCCAAAGTGCTGGGATTACAGGTGTGAGCCACTGCACCCAGCCTAATTTTTATATTTTTAGTAGAGACGGGGTTATACCTTGTTGGCCAGGCTAGTCTCGAACTCCTGACCTCAAGTGATCCACCTGCGTCAGCCTCCCCGAGTAAGCCACCGTGCCCGGCCCAGCTGTCCTTTTAGACAAGGTTTACCTGAGCAGCACAGGATGAGGGAGAAAAGTGGGACTGGAGGGGCATCCCAATGTTGAACCAAGACCAAGTTGGGGGCTTTGAGCTTTGGGGTCCTGGTCGGAAATGGGCTATGCTGAATGTGGTAATGGACTGGGGTGGGAGGGCCTGTGGTGAAAAGAGATCCAGTAACTCAGAGTAGAGAAGGATCAAAGGCTGCCTACAGATGCTATCTCTATATAGATGAGTGTTCCTGCAGGCAACCAGCCACTCCTCTGCTGAACCCTCTTAGGCTCTAGTGAGACCAAATATAAGTATCTGGCACATTGAATGAATGAATGAATGAATGAATGCTGTTTGACCTTGAGCAAGCTATTTTACACCTCTGGGACTCACTTTTTCTCACCTGTAAGTTGTAGGGGGTTGAACTAGACACCTCCAGGGTTTCCACTGTCACTTCTCCCATCTCACCTTTGTCAATTAGTGGTACATGCACTGCACATGCATCAATATCAAAGTATATGATATAATCATATACTTACATCAAATATGAATTTTGCCGTCTGGGCATGGTGGTTCATGCCTGTAACCCTAGCACTTTGGGAAGCCCAGGTGGGCGGATCACTTGAGGTCTGGAGTTCAAGTCCAGCCTGGCCAACATGGTGAAACCCATCTATAGTAAAAAAATACAAAAATTAGCCAGGTGTGGTGCCACATGCCTATAATCTCAGCTACTCTGGAGGCTGAGGCAGGAGAATCACTTGAACCTGGGAGGTGGAGGTTGCAGCGAGACAAGATCGCACCACTGCACTCCAGCCTGGGCAGCAGAGTGAGCCTCCATCTCAAAAAAAGGAAAGAATTTTGCCTAATTCCTCTTGGTAGCCCCTTGAACTCTTAGTAGAGGAGGATGGAGACTCTGGAGTCAAACAACCCTTGGTTTAAATTTTTGAGTTTGCCATTAGCTGACTACGTGATTTAGGACAGGTTTCTTCTCTTTGCTTCTGGGCTGTCATCCACTAAGTGGGAATAATAATCATTCTGCTTATCACTCAGTTACAAGCATCAAGTGAGATAATACATTCAAAAGAGTTTTGAAACCTGCAAACGTCACTAAGGTGTTATTTATGATTATCCCACATAGTAGGTGATCAGGAAAGGCTCACTGAATGAATGGGTGACTTTCTGGACTTGCTTCTATTTTTACTCCAGCTCTGTGAACATAAATTCTTTAGAGTTTGTTTTTCTTTTTTTAAACGGACTTTAACCTAACTCTGCAGAGACCTTGAGGCAATGGAGCTAGGAGTTCCCCATCACTTCATAAAGCTCACCACCTAAGTGCTCCAACTTTGTCCCTCTCATAAGTCAACAGGGTGGGTGGGGGCTGGGAGGGGAAACAAAGGAGCTGTTAGCAGGTAGGAGCAAATCAGCCCATCTCTGTGCAAGTCACCACCAATAAAACCTAATCAATGCAACCCCTTTTAAGTTGGTTGGATCAGTGACCCAGAAAATAGCTCCCCTGCAGAAAAGGAAATGATAGTCAATAAACTGAGACGTCAATGGGAAAAATCTATTAAAGAGAGTGAGATATCAGGAGACCTCTGGTGTTAACGGAGACCCTTTGGAATGGAGCCATGGATCCAAGAGCAAGTTTTTAACCCTCTCGAGGCCCGGAGTAGCCTCTGCTCCAACTCAGACGGCAGCAGAGCCTGCAGCTTCTGCAGCTTCGCTGGGCCCCTGGGTCTCCCCACACCATATTGAGGAGTACGTGCTGTCTAATTTCTTTGTGCTACTTGCCTGTTCAAACTGGTGCTTTGGGGTTCATGTGTTCCCTCCTAGGTGGTCAGCAGGTGGGGTTGGCCTGAGGCTGTGTTTGGGGTGCTGCCTAGAGATGACACCTCTCTGGCCCACAGAGAAATGAGCTGGAGGTCTCTGCCTCAGTTAACTCCGAGTTATAACAGCTGCTCTGACCTGGGTGTTGGGAGCTAGAGGTCAATGCCTTGCCCTTGACCAGGCTTCTTGACACCACCCTGCCAGTTAGCAGGAGCCAGTCCTCTAGAGTTTAAAAGGAAGCGAAACCTGTCCCCAAGAAACCGGCTGAAGATAAGGTAAAGTGCATGGCACAATAGCGTTCGCGTGGCACAGCGGCGTTCGCTTGGCCTGCGCACTGCTTCAGTGACTCTTCCAGCTCGCTGTCATCAAGCAGGGCTGGGAATGAGGGACACTGTGGTGGGCTGGTGGGTTTCAGGGTAAAGCTATGTTGAACAGAAAAATTGGGGAGCACATCGGTAGGAGAGCAGCTCTCAGGATAGTGTGTGCTGGTTCTGGGAACGCTGCACAGTCTGTGCCATGCCTATTGTCACCAGCAGCACCAGGCTGCACATACTGTGTCTGTCTGTGTCTGTGTGTGTGTGTGTAGTTGCTGAGTTTGTCTCACAGAGCCAAGGCTGCTGCTAAAGAACGTCACCAACAGACAGTGGCAATGTCTTCAGTAAAGGACACTTGGACATGCTGATGCATTGCAAATAAATGTGAAAATGTTAGAGTAAGTTTAAAAGGGGGCATGTTTACATGGAATTGGGGTGAGCTTGACAGAGCCTGGCTTGGGCAGAGGGTTGCAGGGAGCAAGACTTGTGCCTTTCCTCCTTTCATTTGCTTTTGGACACAACCTTTTGCTGGTGAACTCTCTATCCAGTGACTGTATGCACCCTTTATTATTATTATTGCTATTGTTTAATCTTTGATTTTTACAGTCTGTCTTTAGAAACAGGGGAGTCATAGAGCCATGGTATTTATGCCGTCTAGATCAGCCGACTGTAGGGGAGATATTGACAATTTCCTGGTCTATTTGGGACAGTTCCAGGGCCCACAGGTGGGTGTCTATGCTTCAAGAAGCCACAAAGCTCACACGAATCAGCTAAGATTAGCTTAGCTATGATTAGCTAAGCTAAGATTAGTTGATCACAGATACATATCCCCAGATAGAGGTAAAGGGCATCCTCACAGCTCTCTCCTTCCTTCTCTCCTGCTGCTGCCCATGTTGCTTGTGGGAAGTCAGCTGTTATGGGGATAGGAGTGGTTAAATGCAGTGGGGGTTGTGAAAGATGTTCTGTTTGTGGGGGTTGCTTATAAGCAACTTTATGAATATATAATTTTTGGAACTGGGCTGGTCCTGTTCCTATAACACAGGAACGCATCAGGAGAATCACTTTTCCTAAGAGTATGAGAACCAGATGGGTCTCTGTCTTCATTCACCCCCTCAGATTGGCCATGGACTCTGGGAGGTTGGGGGTTGGGTTTAGTGGTAAAAGAATAAATTGACAAATATGCCCCAGACATAGGAGTCGAGTCTCCGGTTCCTCTGAGTCATGGGTTTATGCCTTTTTTAGAGTCTGGTGGTTTTTGTTTGGCATTTCAGAGAGCATGCAGAAAGCACTGATGTGCCCCAAGTCAGCATGGTGAGCCCAGAGGCTAGGGTGAGGCTTCCTCCACTCCCATCCTAGGAGTAGGGCAGGGGTGTTCCTTAGAGACCTCGCTCCCTCATCCCCTTCAACTCAGTGACCCCCTCAACTGCAGAGGCCTGTTAAGATGGAGTCTGATGTAGCTGAGGACAATGAACTACTCATTCCTGGGCAGGCTGCCTGAGCTCTAGAGTTAGGGGAGCTTTCTCGGAGTTTCACTGTGATCTCATTCTAGCTGTGTGAAACTGGGTATCACTTTACCTCTCCGAGCTTCAGTCTCCTCATTTGTAAAATGAGGGTGGATAGGCAGGGCGCGGTGGCTCACGCTTGTAATCCCAGCACTTTGGGAGGCCGAGGCGGGCGGATCACGAGGTCAGGAGATCGAGACCACGGTGAAACCCCGTCTCTACTAAAAATACAAAAAAATTAGCCGGGCGTGGTGGCGGGCGCCTGTAGTCCCAGCTACTCGGAGAGGCTGAGGCAGGAGAATGGCGTGAACCCGGGAGGCGGAGCTTGCAGTGAGCCGAGATTGCGCCACTGCACCCCAGCCTGGGCGACAGAGCGAGACTCCGTCTCCTGACCTCGTGATCCGCCCGCCTCGGCCTCCCAAAGTGCTGGGATAACAGGCGTGAGCCACCAAGCCCGGCCTGGGTTTTTTTTTTTTTTTTTGAGACAGAGTCTCACTCTGTCGCCCAGGCTAGAGTGCAGTGGCGTGATCTCGGCTCACTGCAACCTCCGCCTCCTGGGTTCAAACGATTCATTTGCCTCAGCCTCCCGAGTAGCTGGGACTACAGGTATGTGCCACCATGCCCTGCTAATTTTTGCAGGGTTTCACCATATTAGCCAGGCTGGTCTACGAACTCCTGACCTTGTGATCTACCCGCCTCGGCCTCCCAAAGTGCTGGGATTACAGGAGTGAGCCACAACGCTGGGCTGGAAATGGTAGTTCTTTTACTCTTCCAAGATAGGGTCTTATTTGCAAAAACGAGCGTCCTATGTTACAAGCTGTGAGTGAGGGATTTTTTGAAACAGAGTTACTCTGCTGATAGGAATGCGTGTCCGTTGTAGAACGGGGGTGGGGTGGGCAGGGGGCGTGTGCCCCTTGGGCTTTGACCACAGGGTGCCAAGTCCAGAGGTCTGTCGGGAGTTGTATGCTGCTACCACAAGGTGGCAGTGTTGGCAAACAAACAACATCCTCCACTGCTACGGGGCCCAGATCGGAAGAATTTTACCTCTAGTTTAAATTATTTTTAGAATGGGAACACTTAATTCCATGATTCTACACCTTGGGAATGGAGGCCCAGAGAGGGGAAGAGCTTTGCCCAATATCACAGAATGAGTTAGTGGCAGAGCTGTGCCCTTTATCCGGGACTCCTGACAGTTTATTCATGAAACACACATTTGCCATACTGCTGTTCCCTTAGCTTCATTCACATCCTTGGCTTGGGGTTGGTGGGGGTGGGAATTACTTGGGGCTCCAGCGCCCTTAGTTCAGTCTTTGCATCTCTGTTTTCAGCGGAGCCAATGGGACCCAAAAAGGTTTACATGATTACCTGAGATAAATTGTGGGATCCCAGAGTCCCCAAGATCTTGACTCTATATCCGCACCTCACTTAAGTGTTTATCAGTATCCTAGTGACAGAGGCAATGAGAAACACATGATCTCCCCTCCACCACCCCCTCCCCAGCAATAGCTTGTTATTCCCTTAAGTCCAGGGTGAATGGGTGGGGTGGGCTGGGCTAGTTTGTCCGCTCAGTCCCAGGATTAGGAGGACCCCGTCTGGCCGTGTTTGTTAAGGAGGTGCAGCGTGAGGTGCATTTGGCTTCTGCTACACGTTAGGAACTAGGTGAGTGCTAATCCCCTGACCCTCGTTGAGTAACTGAGAGAAGATTACACCCAACTCCCAGCTGAGGACGTTGAGGCTCAGAAGGGTGAAGTAGCTCATCCAGGATTTCCCGATGCTGAGCCCCTTCTCTTCAGGAGCTGGCCTGATAGGGTGAGGAGGGATGAGATGGCCCACATTTATCATCTGTGTCCTCAGACCAGCTTCTTTGTCCTGCTACAGAAAGCCCCCTATGAATAGAACCTTCTTTGCACAAACTCCTTCCCTCCTGCCACTTCACCCCCGCCCCACTGCAGCTTCCCACGAGTTCCTTTCCAGAGCAGTCGCTTGCTGAATGGGTTGCTAGTGGAAATGTGGTTTTCAAATTTGGGAAATCTCCATTAAGTCCTTTTATTTAAGGAGGATGTCATTATCGCGCCTCCCTGAGGACTATTACGGTTCTATTAGGCAAGGCCGCAGACTTCCTAGGTACTGTCTGGGGTCTGATTCCCGGGCAGGAAAATGCAAGACAGGAAGAAGGGGAGGGGGGTTCAGAGAGAGAACAGAGGCTGGGGAGGGGGAGCAGAAAGAAGAAAGGAGGAGAAAGAATGAAAGAGAATGCGGGAGGGAAAGAGAAAGGAGTGAGGAAGTGACAGAGGGAGAGGCAGAGAGCCCCTCACCCCCCAGGCAGAGGAGAGAGGGCAGAGGAGACCCTGGGCCACTTGGCCATCCGATAGTCTAGAGGATTTACAATGAAACTGGACGCGAGCTGCCGGCAACTGGCTTCTCTCTTTCATTAGAGACAGGGGCTCCTGGGGAGTTCTTCATGCCTTCCAGCTGCCAGCCCACCTTGGGGCCTCCACGTTCTCCTCCACTTGGGAGAGGCCTCAGTGAGGGCTGGGAGGGAGGAAGAGGATGCCCAGGGAGGGCAGTTTCGGAAACTAGGTCTGGGCTCAGTTGGCCCAGAAGGGTGTTGGCCTGCCGGACCACTCTGGTGAACATAATGTTTTCCCATTCTCTGCTGCCCACCCTAGAAAGTGAGCTCCAGAAAAGCAGACCTTCTCTCTGTTCTGTGTTCTCTCTGCTCCCAGTCACTAGAACAGTGCCAGACACATAGTAGGTGTTCCATAAGTGTTTGTGGAGTGAATAGTAAATAATAGAAGTGGAAACAATTCCACTGCTTCCCCATCCTCTCCCTTGCTGCATTCAGAGCAAAGGTGGATGGACCTCCTCTCTGTTCTCAGCAAAGGCTGGTGATCCTTTACACACACACACACACACACACACACACCCTGGGCAGGAGGGTCAGGAATCGCATGGCAAGCAGCTGACACTGGCTTGGCCAAATGAGAAAGGAAAACATATATGCCCCTCCTGGGACCTTCTTGTTAGGGGGTTACCATCTGCGGGCTGCCTGCTGGAAGTGCTTTGGCCTCTGGGCAGGAAGGCTGATGTTCTGCGGCAAACATCCTGGCTGGGAAATCCCCTGGCCCGCAGGTCCCTAGGGCCTGGGCAGCCTCCTTCCACGCCATCTTGCCCTCTTCAGACCTTCCCCTGGCTCCTAGGCCTGAAGCCGGGCCCCCTCTCTCTGCCTCTGAGGGGCCCCCCCGTGAGAGCTAGCCCAGTGCCCCTGGGGCGTCCCCTCCCTCGGAGCTCCTGTGCTGAAGTGATTAATGAGGCAGGGACAAAGCCTTTCCTACCAGCTGTGTCAACATGCCCCTTCCCCCCCACCCCACCAGGCCCTGCTAGCTACAGGTACGGGGAAGAAGCCCCCCACCCCCACCCCACTGCCTTAGGCGATTGCCTCCTCCAGGCCTGTTTGCCCCTTATCTGGGCTCTCTTCAGGGCCCCGGGCCTCCCACTGGGCCATCAGTGTCTGATGGTGGTGATGATGATGATTTTACGATGCTTACAGCACTTGATGTTTGCTGAGAGCATGACTCTCCTTTTTCTCTGCTCCTCTTTCCAGCTGCCTGAGCCAGGGGATCAGGTGTGGCTGTCTTTGGGTCACGGGGAGCAACTGGGCTACAGTTGCTGGTGCTGATACCACCTCCTCTGTGAAGCCTTCCCTGATCACCTCTGGCAGGCTTTGTGTCTATCCCTCTCCTCCGGTCCCTTTGTGTGTGAGGAGCTCGTCTGTTCCCCTCACTGCTTCCTTAAGGGAGGAGATTCCTTCTCTGGGTATGCATCTTTGTACCTCATCCCTCTTTCCCCACACCTCCATTTTCAAGACAGCCTAGCACGGTGCTTGGCGTGTGCTATGTGCTATGATAAATACTTATGGAATGAACCAGTGACCTGTAGATCTGGAATGATCTGGAATTCCATGGCGTAAGTCTGTGTTGTCTGTGGTTCTGCAGACTGATTACCTTGTGTTTGATCTGTCTCAGACCTGCCCAGGACCACACATCCTGCCTCTGGCCCCAGCTGGTCTTTGTGGGGTTTCTAGTGGTTGCGGCCCAAGGAACTCTGTTGGGGAGGACGGTGACCTTGTGCCGGGTGGGGGGGGACGGTGACCTTGTGCTGGGGAGTGGTGAGGGTGCGGTGGGGATTCAGAAAGCTGGAAGCAGCCACATGCTTTTTTTTTTTTTTAAATGAACATTACATTTTAAAATAATATTAGACCTATAGGAAAGCTGCAATGATAGCACATAGTTCTCATATACCCTTTACCCAGTTTCCCCTCATGGTAACATATTATGTAACTCTGGTACTTTGGTCAAAACTGAGAAATTAACGTTGGTACATTACTAGTAATTAACTCCAGTCTTCATTTGGATTCCACCAGTTTTTCCATTAATATCTTTGTTCCGTTGCAGGATCTAATCCTGGATACAGCATTGTATTTAGCCTGCATGATTTTGAAGATGGTGTTTTATGTAATATGCATGCAAGTGTTGCTTTCTTCCTTATAACCTACCCGAGTTGTTTTTAGGTAAGAATAAGGGTTCTCCCTGCCAAACATTTCAGTAAAATATTGCCACCATGTTTATTTATTGTGGCTTTTTAGAATGTGCTGCATACTGCCACATGCCCTGTGGAGGGTGAAGAACCATTTTGAAAGGACAATCTCAGGCCGGGCATGGTGGCTCATGCTTGTAATCCTACCTCTTTGGGAGGCCGAGGTGGGCAGATCACTTGAGGTCAGGAGTTCGAAACTAGCTTGGCCAACATGGTGAAATCCCGTCTCTACTGAAAAAATGCAAAAAAATTAGCCAGGCTTGGTGGCGGGTGCCTATAATCCCAGCTACTTGGGGGGCCGAGGCAGGAGAATTGTTTGAACCTGGGAGACAGAGGTCACAGTGAGCTGAGATCTGGAGTGCCTCTGCACTCCAGCCTGAGTGACAGAGCAAGACTCCATCTCAAAAAAAAAAAAAAAAAAGACAGACTCTGGGCATTTTTTGTATTCACAGCAGTAAAATCTCTGACTACAGGTCTGATTTGAGCAAGAAGTAGGGATCATTGGCTAGTATAGGGCTGGGAAGAGCAGAGGGGCAGTGGGAAAGGATGTATATTTGGGGACGATTTGAGGGGTAGAAGGTTCTCCAGGTGGGAGGCGACATGGTGTTTGAGTTGTGAGTGGAATAAATGTCCCGGGGTCCCCTGGTTCATTGGTCCCAGCTTTGTCTCTTCCTATTTGCTTATCTGTCTTTTCATGTGTATCTATTTGGTGCATCACAGTTGGTCCTGCTTTTCTTGCATTCCTGGTAAACTGGAATAATTAGAGTTAAATTTTCAGTTAAAATGTTACCGGATGTTCTGTTAATAATAACAGTAGCGAACATTCCACCTCACTTTAAGCTTCCTGTGGAGCTAGGTCTTTGGAGTCCAGAAGGGCTGGAGGAGAAAGAAGCCGGAATACAGGAGGGGTGATGGGTTAGCTAAGGTCCCCATTCTTTGGCCTCCTCCACAAACTGGCTCCCTTTGTGGTTTGCACGTCTCTGAACAATGTCTGTTGATGTCGTCTTCGGCATACACTGGCTTCTAATTTTCTCTCTCTGTTGCCTAGGCTAGTCTTGAACTCCTGGGATCAAGGGATCCTCCTGCCTTGCCCTCCCAAAAGTGTTGAGGTTACAGACATGAGCCACTGCGCCTGGCCCTGGTTTCTAATTATAATTGCTTCAAAAGGTTGGCAGGCTGGTGGGGCTATGGGAGGATGTGGGAGGTATAGCACTTGGAATTTGGTTTTGGAATTCTTCCTATTTTTGAAAAGACAGCCAATGACATCTGGGAGAGTCCAGCTGAAGGCTGGAGGGCAGGCAGAAGGGACTGAAGACCTTTCCACTGTGCTGGGGACAGGACACCCTGCTGGGTGGGCCTGCGGTCCAAGGTCCAGGACACTCCCTCGGGCTTCCATCCAAGGTCTCACCAGGCCTGGCACTTACTGGAGGAGGCGGCCTCCTAAAGGCCAGCATGCAGTCAGCACACCAGGAGGGCACTGAGCATGGGCATCTCCTGAGCCCTCTGGAGAGGAGGCAACTCCTTTGATCTCTGGGTGGAGGGAGCCATGATGTGTGTAGTGGGGGCAATGGGCATTCACCACCATCTTCTTCCTAATTCTCTGCTACAGATTCTCTTCCTGATCTTCATGCAATAATCTCAAATGTCTATAAGAGGTGATCACTACCATAAGAACCCTTGAATAGTGGTTCAAAGCCTTGTCATTTCCCATCCCTAGTTGTTCCCCCAATTCAGACCATGTCATCAGGCAGTTGGCTTAGAAAGAAACATAGATTTATTTATTTATTTATTTATTTATTTATTTATTTATTTATTTTGAGACAGAGTTTCACTCTTGTTGCCCGGGCTGGATTGCAATGGTGTGATCTCGGCTCACTGCAACCTCCGCCTGCTGGGTTAGAGTGATTCTCCTGCCTCAGCCTCCTGAGTAGCTGGGATTACAGGTGCCCGCCACCACACCCGGCCAATTGTTTTGTGTTTTTAGTAGAGACAGGATTTCACCATGTTGGCCAGGCTGGTCTTGAACTCCTGTCCTCAAGTGGTCCGCCCGCCTCAGCCTCCCAAAGTGCTGGGATTACAAGCATGAGCCACCATGCCCGGCCAGGAACATAGATTTATTGTGCCAGACATGCTTTGGGGTATCGCCTGCTCGTTCCAGCCTCTGTAGGAGGGGCCAGGCTAAACAGTGTTAGTGTCTTAAGTCCCTGGGTCTCTGCTCACTGCCCCCAGTGATTGGAGCAGAGGTGAGCAGTTTATCTAAAGACAGCCAACTACAGCCTGGCTAGTGACCCAAAGCCCTGCCCTGAACCAGGAGCTGGGTCAGTCACATTCCTGTCTCAACTGGGAAACAGAAGTTGGACCCAGTAGCAGCTGGGATAGTAGTTGAAAGAGATTCCAAGAAGTTGAGGATGAAAAGCCAAAGCCTTATGCAAGCCAAAGTGACAAGGGAAGTGAGAAAACAGAGTGAAGGAAGCTGTTGGCAGAGAGAGGAGAACAAGAGGACAGATGTCCAGAGAGAAGCAGAGTGACCATGAGTCAGGGGCCAATTGCCGTCGCCCTTCTCAGTGGCTTTCCCATTCCCATTCTGTTTCTAAACTGCTAGCCACATATATCCTTGCCACAAACTCCCCTTTTCCTTGAGGTGACTTAAGGGGGCCTCTGTTCCTTGTAGATAAATGAGCCAGACCAGAATAGAGATCTGTCTTGCCCACTCTTGGGAGCCTTGTTCCCACCTTCCAGCATCCTTCAGATGGTGAGATATTCTCTAGAACTTTGAGTTGGAACAAGGAGTGTGTTTCTCATGCATAATTTGTACCATGCTTCTGGTGGATTATGCGGGAAATGGGTTCTGGGCGTCTGACTGGGGAACCTAAGCGCCATGAGAGAAAATGAGTCTTGAATTTTGACCAAGGCTCTCTGTGGTTAGGGTCTGAACAGAGTGCTCCTGTGCTGCTCAGTTGGGATCTCACTTCTCTTTCCATTGCGTCTCGAATCTGAAATGCTACCCAAGTCTATCTCACTTTCTAAAGCCTGCTCATTTTCTTGCTACCTCTGGACCCTGTGGCTCCCACATGCTACCACCTCTTACCTCTTTCCTCTTTCCCCAGAACTTATGGAAGGAGCTGTCCACACTCACTGCCTCCACTTCTTCACCTCCCATGGATTCCTCAACTCTCTTTCCACCCTTCCATGGAAATGATCTGTGGTTTAATGAGGTGCAGACTTTGGTCAATTTTGAAATTGCTCTTGCTAAAGTCATCAGTGGCCAACTTGTCTTCAAACTATGGCTTGGTTCTTGTCCTCATGCTCTTCTCACTCTGCTGTGTGGAACCCTTTCTCCTCTTTTAGTTTATAAGCTCTCCTGGTCTCCTGGATGTCACTCTTTCCTGCTCTTCCTCCCAGATCTCCCTTGCTGCCCCCTCGTCTCCCTTATTTCTTCCACTTTCCACTGTTGGCTTCTCACCTTCAGCTGTCTTCTCCCTCTAAACTCTCCCCGGGTCAGCTCACCCAGGCTCATATACCCTCTGCTCACACAGCAGTATCTCCAGCCTAAACTTTTCCCCGAGCCCTAAGCCTATCATATCTCATCTGATCATTTTATCAGAACAATCTTCCATGCACGTCTGAGTCAACAAATCCACAGATAAGCACATCTTCTGCTCCCCAACTTGTGCCTCCTCCCATATTTCCCAATTTGTATACTGTTACCACTACGTAAAATTGCCCAAATGAGAAAACAGGAAATCAAGCTAGGCTCCTTTCTTATCCTCACCCTCCACATATACTTACTCACTAAGTTGTATAGCTTCTTACCAGAAATCTCACTAAACTCCATGCCTGCTGTCTGTTCCCACCAGCAGTGCCTTGGTTCAGACCTTTATCATTCCTCCCTGGATTAATGCAAAATATCCCAACTGACTTTTCTACCTCCCCACACTTCCAGTTTCAATCCCTCCTTTCCATGGTTGCCAGCATTCTCTTTCAAAAAACAGATCAAAACATGCCATCTTCTGCCTATAAGCTTCCAGAGTCTCCCCATTGCCAACAGAATAAAATCCCATTTTTAGTCTCAGCATTCAAGGCCTTTCATAGTCTATGCTGAGTTTATTTCACCTGACACCCCAGCCCGTCACCTACTTTTTAAAATTTTTAATTTAAAAAAACTGTTTTGTAGCAACAAGGTCTCATTATGACACCTAGGCTAGTTTTGAAATCCTGGCCTCAAGAAATCCTCCTACCTCAGCATCTCAAAGTGATGGGAGTACAGGTATGAGCCACCAGGCCTGGACCCATCACCTACTTTTACTGTATGCTTTGCTCAGCCTCCTGGTCTGTGATCACAATGCCTTCCTTCACACTCTGCCTTAGCACATACAGGTCCTTGTCTGAAAAGTGCTAGTCCGTCTGTCTCGCACAATTCTACTTGTGTCCTACTCTGCAGAATCCCTCCCCACTATCAGCTAAATAGTTGTCCTCTCTAAATTTCCACATTCCTTTATCTTCAAACAGCACACATAGCTTCATATTGCAGTTATTTTTCTTTATCTATCTCACTGTACTAGGCTGTAAATATTTGGAGGCCAAGGATCATGTCTGACTCAACCAATGCCTGGCAGTGTCTGGCATATATAGTCAGTGGATGCCTATTACTGAACAAATTAATGAATGAACAAATGAATGAGTGATTTTTGTTTCTGGGCCTACCTCTTTCTTTCTTTCTTTCTTTCTTTCTTTCTTTCTTTTCTTTTCTTTTCTTTTCTTTTCTTTCTTTCTTTCTTCTTCTTTCTTTTTTTTTGAGACAGAGTCTGGCCCTGTTGCCCAGGTTGGAGTTCAGTGGTGCGATCGTGGCTCACTACAAGTTCCGCCTCCTGGGTTCACGTCATTCTCCTGCCTCAGCTCCCAAGTAGCTGGGACTACAGTTGTCCACCACTACACCTGGCTAATTTTTTTGTATTTTTAGTAGAGACGGGGTTTCCCCATGTTAGCCAGGATGGTATCGATCTCCTGACCTCGTGATCTGCCCACCTCGGCCTCCCAAAGTGCTGGGGTTACAGGCATGAGACACTGCACCCGGCTCCTGGGCCTACCTCTTCCTAACCTGTGAATATAAGCTGTGGTGAGTAGGGCTTGGGAATACATCTCATGCCCTGTTTGTCAACATTTCCCCAGGACAGTGCCTGGCACATGGTATGCTCTCAGTGCTGGTGCATTGGATACGCAAAAGGTCCTGGGTTCAGGCCAATTTAGATTTCTTTGGCATGAAGAACAGCAAATTAACATTCCTCTCTCCCTGTTACAGATGAGACAGATGAGCTTAGAAAGCTTAAACAACTCAGCAGGCTGGGGGCGGTGGCTCACGCCTGTAATCCCAGCACTTTGGGAGGCCGAGGCGGGGGGATCACCAGGTCAGGAGATCGAGACCATCCTGGCTAACACGGTGAAACCCTGTCTCTACTAAAAAATACAAAAAATTAGTCAGGTGTGGTGGCGGGCGCCTGTAGTCCCAGCTACTTGGGAGGCTGAGGCAGGAGAATGGCGTGAACCTCGGAGGTGGAGCTCGCAGTCAGCCGAGATCGCGCCACTGCACTTCAGCCTGGGCGAGAGTGCGAGATTCCGTCTCAAAAAAAAAAAAAAGAGAAAGCTTAAATAACTCGTCCTAGGTGTATGGTGGCATCAGATAATCTAAGGGACAGGGGCATTAGGGGTTGCTGACCAACGTGGAGCCCTCAGCACACATGGAATGATTGTGATCCCAAGCAGAATTCATGTGGGCACATTGTTCTCTGAAGGCTGTAGGTCTCCTCACTGGGGCTTGTATTCCAGGAAGGGGCCTTCTCTGGCTGGCCCAGATTTAGAGTGAGAGGAGTGAGGAACTCACCACAGGCCCAAAATGGAAGGGGCACCAAGTAATCAAGATAAATAAAATTTAATGCATTTTTTTTTTCTTTCAGAGACAGGGTCTTGTTCTGTGCCTCAGGCTGGAGTGCAGTGGCACAGTTATGGCTCACTGCAGCCTGGAACTCCTAGGCTCAAGCAATCCTCCTGCCTCAGCCTCCTGAGTAGCTGGAACTACAGGCATGTGCCAACACACCCAGCTAATTTATGTTTTGTAGAGACAGGTTCTTGCTATGTTTCTCAGGCTGGTCTTGAATTCCTGGCCTCACAAAATTTTCCTGCCTAGGCCAGGCGTGGTGGCTCATGCCTGTAATCCCAGCACTTTGGGAGGCTGAGGCGGGTGGATCACGAGGTCAGGAGATCAAGACCATCCTGGCTAACATGGTGAAACCCCATCTCTACTAAAAATACAAAAAATTAGCTGAGTGTGGTGGCGGGCACTGTAGTCCCAGCTACTAGGGAGGCTGAGGTAGGAGAAGGGCATGAACCCGGGTGGTGGAGCTTGCAGTGAGCCGAGATTGCACCATTGCACTCCAGCCTGGGCAACGGAGCGAGACTCCATCTCAAAAAAAAAATTTTCCTGCCTCAACCTCCCAAAGTGCTGGGATTACAGACGTGAGCCACCACGCCTGGCCAAATGCAATATTTTTGTTGTCAGTAAACTGCAGTCTGTGAGCTGGCTGCCTGTTTTTTAAAACAAGGTCTTATTGGAACCAAGACTGAGATTAGGGTGAGGTGAATGAGACACGATACTGAGGGAAGGGTTGGATCTTGTGTTTATTTGAAATCTTAATATTTTGTTCATCATCAATTTTTACATTCATTTTGATTTTTTTTTTTTTTTTTTTTTTTTGAGACGGAGTCTCACACTGTTGCCCAGGCTGGAGTGCAGTGGCGTGATCTCAGCTCACTGCAAGCTCTGCCTCCTGGGTTCACGCCATTATCCTACCTCAGCCTCCCTAGTAGCTGGGACTACAGGCACCTGCCACCACGCCCGGCTAATTTTTTGTACTTTTAGTAGAGATGGGGTTTCACCGTGTTAGCTAGGATGGTCTCGATCTCCTGACCTCGTGATTCGCCTGCCTCGGCCTCCCAAAGTGCTGGGATTACAGGCGTGAGCCAATGCACCTGGCCAATTTTGATTTTTAAAAATTGCATTAAAGTATTATCTATCTTGGGCCGGGCACAGTGGCCCATACCTGTAATCCTAGCACTTTGGGAGGCTAAGGTGGGTGGATCACCTGAGGTCAGGAGTTGGAGACCAGCCTGGCCAACATAGTAAAATCCCGTCTTTACTAAAAATACAAAAATCAGCCAGGCATGGTGGTGGTGCATGCCTGTAGTTCCAGCTACTAGGGAGGCTGAGACGGGAGAATCACTTGAGCCTGGGAGGCAGAGGTTGCAGTGAGCCGAGATTGTGCCACTGCACTCCAGCCTGGGGAACAGAGTGAGATTCCATCTCAAAAAGAAAAACAAAGTATTATTGTATTAGTCAGTTTTCACGCTGCTGATAAAGGCATATCTGTGACTGGGCAAATTACAAAAGAAAGAGGTTTTATAGAGAATTCACCATTCCACGTGGCTGGGGAAGCCTCGCAATCATGGAAGAAGGCAAGGAGGAGCAAGTCACATCTTACACGGATGGTAGCAGGCAAAAAGAGAGAGCTTGTGCAGGCAAACTTCTGCTTTTTTTTTTTTTTGAACCATCAGATCTCATGAGACTCATTCACTATCACAAGAACAGCGCAGGAGAGACCCACCCCCATAATTCAATCACCTCCCACTGGGTTCCTCCCGTGACACATGGGAATGGTGGGAGTTACAATTCAAGATGAGAGTTGGGTGGGGACACAACCAAACCATATCAGTTATCTATCTTGATTTCTGAGTTTTGGGGCACTCCCTTAAGTTGTGTTGGAGGCAAATGCCTTAATGGTCTCTTAGGGCCTTCCCCCAGTGTACCTTGGGTTCTAAGATGGGCAGCTGCCAGTAAAGACTGGGCCCTGGGGTTCAGTTCCCCTGGTTCCCTGGCTGAGTGCAGCCCCAAGCAGCCTGGACAAAACAGCTGTGGGCTGATACTTCCTGTCCTTCAGGAATTGTGGCATGAGGTTTTGGTTTGGCTTCTTTAGGAAATTAGGTCTCCCTTCATCCACTGGTGTTTCTTTGTTGAACAGCTCTGATCAGCCAGCCACCAAAGGTGACAGAATTGAGTTTCTCACCCTGTTGCCCAGGCTGGGGTGCAGTGGTGCAAACATGGCTCACTGTACCCTCAATCTCCCAGGCTCAAGTGATCCTCTCATCTCAGCCCCACCAAGTAGCTGGGATTACAGGTGTGCACCACCACACCCAGCTAATTTTTGTACTTTTTGTAGAGAAGGGGTTTCACCATGTTGCCCAGCTGGCCTCAAACTCCTGAGCTCAAGTGATCCACCTTCCTTGGCCTCCCAAAGTGCTGCAATTACAAGCACCAGCCTGGCTTCTAAATGTCTTCTAAAGCCTGCCCTCCTCTGCATCCCGACTGCCCTCCTTGTCAGCCCCTGCTCTCTTCTGACTGGTCCTCCTGCCTCCAGCCCCACCCCTTTCCACACCAGCCTTCACAGTGCCACCAGGGTCACCTGGACAAAGTGCACATTTCCCCTTGGTGTTTCCCTGCTCAACTCTCCAGTGCCCTCGGCACGAAGTCCCAGTGCAAAGGCAGTTTCACCAATGCCCTGACCTGACAGACTTTCTCCTTGATCAAACCTGAGTCAGGGTCCTCTGGGTCCTCTTTTTGACGGCATCTTGACCTTGGGCTGTGTCTTTGGGCAATATAGTCCAGTTGTAGCACGAATCCTGCCAGGCCCATTTAGCAAAAATCCCCTATCCTTCCTATCTGATGAAATTCCTCATCCCCCACCCTTGATATCATATCACCCTGGCCTGCCTTCAGCAGGAATCCCCTGGCCTGAATGCTTCTCCTAAGTGATTTTCCATCCACTGACCCCACCCTGCTCCTTGGCTATAAATGTCCACTTGTCCTTGTTGTCTTCGATCTCCTTTCCCTGTTGCCAAACTCCAGTGTAGCAGCCGCGCCCCGCTTAAATAAGATCTTCCTTACTGTCTTTAATAAGTGTTAAGAATAATTTTTTCTAGGCTGGGCATGGTGGTTCACGCCTGCAATTCCAGCACTTTGGGAGGCCGAGGCGGGTGGATCACCTGAGGTCAGGAGTTTGAGACCAGCCTGCCCAACATGGTGAAAACCTGTCTCTACTAAAAATATAAAAACTAAGGGCCAGGCGTGGTGGCTCATGCCTGTAATCCCTTGGCCGAGGCGGGAGGATCACAAGGTCAGAAGATCGAGACCATCCTAGCTAACATGGTGAAACCCCGTCTCTACTAAAAACACAAAAAATTAGCCGGGTGTGGTGGCGGGTGCCTGTAGTCCCAGCTACTCAGGAGGCTGAGGCAGGAGAATGGCGTGAACCCAGGAGGTGGAGCTTGCAGTGAGCCGAGATCGCGCCACTGCACTTCAGCCTGGGCGAGAGTGCGAGACTCCGTCTCAAAAAAAAAAAAAAAATATATATATATATAAACTAGCCTGGCGTGGTGGTGGATGCCTATAATCCCAGCTACTCGGGAGGCTGAGACAGGAGAATTGCTTGAACCCAGGAGACGGAGGTTGCAGTGAGCCAACACGGTGCCACTGGACTCCAGCCTGGGTGACAGAGTGAGACTCCATCTAAAAAAAAAGAATAATTTTTTCTTTAACAGAACAAATTGCCTCCTTGAGTCGGACCAGCCACCCGTGGATCCTACGCTGCAGTCACACCAGACTCCTCATGGTGTGGGGTATGTGTGTCCCCTTTCTTTCCCGCTTCTGTCTTTTTATACACACAGTCCCTTCCCTTTGATACCTTTTCTCCTCTCGTCTGCCTCTGAGCCAGCCCCAAGAGTCTTCTCTGTGCTTCATGACTCCTCTCTGCTTAGCTATTACCCCGTTTGTTCCTCTTCACCATAGTTAAACCTATTTACAGGTCTGTGTCCCCCACCGAACTGTGAGCTCCTTGAAGGCAGGTGATGTCCATTTTGTATCCCCCCCAAACCCATCCCCTTACCCTCAGTACAGGGTCTGGCACAAAATAGGCATTAAGTAAATCAATGAAGGAATGAATGGATGGAAAGGATGCCATTGTAGAGGGGAAAGAGTAATATCTATTACTTTTATTAAAAAAAATTTTTAATTTCCACTTCTAGGTATATATCTTTTCTTCACCTGTCACAAAGTTCAGGGCTTGAGGTCCCCATAACAAAAGATAGATTAACAAGAGAAAAGCATGCACATTTATATAATAAGTTTCTGTGACATGGGAGATGAAGACCCAAGGAAATAGGGAATACTGTGTATATTTTATGCTTAGGTTTAATGAGGAGTAGAGAGTTGTGTAGAAATATGATGGACGAGGCCGGGCGCGGTGGCTCACGCCTGTAATCCCAGCACTTTGGAAGGCCGAGGCGGGTGGATCACTTGAGGTCAGGAGTTCAACACCAGCCTGACCAACAGGATGAAACCCTGTCTCTACTAAAAATATAAAAAATTAGCCGGGCATGGTAGTGCACGCCTGTAATCCCAGCTGCTTGGGAGGCTGAGGCAGGAGAATTGCTGGAACCTGGGAGGTGGAGGTTGCAGTGAGCGGAGACCGCACTACTGCACTCCAGCCTGGGAGACAGAGAGACTCTGACTCAAAAAAAAAGAAGAAGAAGAAATATGATGGAAGAAAGGGGCTATGATCTAAAAGTAATCAACTTGGGGGAGCTTAGCAAAGCCTGTTTCTTGAGATTCTTCTCTGCATCTTCATTCCTTTCCTCTGGATATAGGGAGGACCCCTCTGGAATGAGGGTCTTATGACCTACTTTAGAAGAAAGACAAAATTCTTTCATGATCTGCTTCAGGGGAGAATAGTAGCAGAAGGTCAGCGAGATCTTCCTCCTTCTGCTGCTGTTGCCAAGGTGCTGTATTTTTGGGTAGCATGTCCTGGACTCCATCACCTTTTGTTTGCCCCTTTAGGATCTGCCAGCAAGATTTTGAGCAAAATCCTAATCTCTGGCCTCATTTTAGAGCTTGTAGCATCAGGTTTGGAGGCTAGGGGTTCCTGGTGCCCCAGCACCAGAGAGGAGGGTGAGAAGGCCACCTTGGGAGAGCTGGGCCATTTCAGGGGAGGAAATTAAAACTAAATTGCATTAATTGGTTTTCATATTGAACCCTGCTTCTTAAGAGTGCTAAATGTCTGGTTAAACAAATAGCTAAAAAGATAGAATCACTTTGCTATCATTTTTTGTGGTAAGGGAAAAGACAAAAAAACAAAGATGTTGATTTAAGATATAGCTTAGGGCTGGGGAGCTGAGGGAAACCTGGTGAAGGCTCCTGTTGTTTGGGGTCGGAGGTCGCAGGAGCAGCGGCTGCCTGGGGATCAGGCTCAAGGTTCTGGAATGATGGAAAAACCTGGCCTGACGCTTTTCCTCAGCGGACCCTTCACTCGCTAACAGGAGCCAGCTGAGCGAACACAAACAGAGGCGCTGTAACCGGCACAGATCCCAGCTTCCTCTGAAATTTCCAGGCCTCTTTTTTCCTGTCGGATTCCAGACAGATGAAATTTTCCTGGCCCCGGCCCGTTCCTGGCAGCATCTCCCCTCTGAATCATCATAAATCAGGTCTTGGTGGGGAGCAGTGGGATTTTCCTGATTTTCCTGATTGACAAGCTGCTGCCCTGGTAAAACGGGGCTCCGTTTCCAAGGCTAAAAATAGCTCTGGGGTGCTTGCCTGAGTTCTCCCCATCGCAAGTTGCTGCTTTGTATTGTAAATATTCATATCTGTCTATGATTCTTATTTCATCGAGAAGGGCTGTGTGGACGTGCAGATGCGGGCCGCTGGGGGCCTCGGTGGTCGCAAGTGACACCATTGTTCACAGGATCATATGCGGGGGCCTGTGCATTCCTCAAAGCCTCCATCATCCAAGGATCCCCCAGTTAATTTCAATACAAACACCGGATTTGGCCTCCCCCACGCCTTTGCAGCCATAACACATGAGGTCATGCTGCTTTGGTTAACCCGAGGAGTTGCAGGGTGAGATGGGGAGGCTTCTAGGCCCCAGGGGAGGCTGGGGTATCTGCCCTGCCTGGTTTAGGCGAGGCTGTTTACTGCAATGGGGTCTATGGCACACCCACACTCTCTAACCTTTCTTCACTCAGAAACTCTGAAATCTCTGATTCCCAATGTCTCTTCCTAGCCACCTTCCCCATCTCTAGCCACTTGGCTGCCAACGCACCACCCACCCCTGTGGTTCTTTGCAAACTCCTTACCCTCCGTGCTCTTGCATACACAACTTCATTCTCCTGGGGCATCTTTTTACCTCTTCATCAGGCTCCTTCTGGAAGACTCACCTCAGGAGTTTCTTCCTTCAGGAAGCATTTCCTGATCACTCCATTCAGGGTTAAGTACTGTTTTCTCAGCTGGGAGCAATGGCTCAAGCCTGTAGTCTCAGTACTTTGGAAGGCCGAGGCAGGCGGATCACTTGAGCTCAGGAGTTTGAGACCAGCCTGGCCAACATGGTGAAACCACATCTTTACTAAAAATACAAAAATTAGCCGGACACACTGGTGTGTGCCTGTAATCCCGGCTACTCAGAAGGCCGAGGCAGGAGAATCGCTTGAACACACGAGGTGGATGTTGCAGTGAGCCGAGATTGCGCCAATGCACTCCAGCCTGGGTGACAGAGCGAGACTCCATCTCAACAACAACAAAAAAATTAAATTAAAAAAAAAGTACTTGCTGGGCGTGATGGCTCGCGCCTGTAATCCCAGCGCTTGGGGAGGCCGAGGCGGGCGGATCACCTAAGGTCAGGAGTTCAAGACCAGCCTGGCCAACATGGTGAAATCCCGTCTCTACTAAAAATACAAAAAATTAGCTGGGCATGGTGGCAGGCGCCTGTGATCCCAGCTACTCAGGAGGCTGAGGCAGGAGAATCACTTGAACCTGGGAGGCAGAGGTTGCAGTATGCCGAGATGGTGCCATTGCACTCCAGCCTGGGCAACAAGAGCAAAACTCCATCTCAAAAAAAACTACCACTTTCAGCCAGGCAGGGTGGCTCACGCCTGTAATCCCAGCACTTTGGGAGGCCGAGGTGGGCGGATCACAAGGTCAGGAGATCGAGACCATCCTGGCTAACACAATGAAACCCCATCTCTACTAAAAATACAAAAAATTAGCTGGGCATGGTGGTGGGCGCCTGTAGTCCCAGCTATTCAGGAGGGTGAGGCAGGAGAATGGCATGAACCCAGGAGGTGGAGCTTGCAGTGAGCCGAGATCACTGCCACTGCACTCCAGCCTGGGCAACAGAGGGAGACTCTGTCTAAAAAAAAAGAAATTCCACTTTCTTTTCTGTGTTCCTGTAGCTTATTGATTCTCAAACATTAGCCCTCATCAGAATCGCATGGAGGGTTTGCTAAAAGACAGATTGCTGGGCCCCTCCCAGCTTCAGAATCAATAGGTCTGAAGCAGGGCTTGCACATTCGCATTTCTAACAAGATCTCAGGAAACACTGATGCTGCTACAGCCCTCTGTGATCACCTCCTCCATTGGTGGAACTTACGCTGCAATTATCTGCCTTTTTTTTTCTTTTCTTTTCTTTTTTTTTTTTTTTTTTTGAGACAGAGTCTCACTCCGTCACCCAGGCTGGAGTGCAGTGGCGCCATCTCAGCTCACTGCAACCTCTGCCCCTGGGTTTAAACGATTCTCCTGCCTCAGCCTCCCGAGTAGTTGGGATTACAGGTGCCCATCACCATGCCCGGCTAATTTTTGTATTTTTAGTAGAGACGGGGTTTCACCATGTTGGCCAGGCTGGTCTCAAACTCCTGACCTCAACTGATCCGCCCGCTTCGACCTCCCAAACTGCTGGGATTACAGGCGTGAGCCACCGCGCCCAGCCACCTGCTTATTTTTCGTTCCCTCCCACTGGGAGGGCTGGGACTGTCTTTTCCATTTCTCTATCCTACTGCTTGGCAAACAGTGAAGCTGATCATTGGAGGTTTGTTGACTGAATGAATTGTGGATTTGGAACCAACCTGCTAGTTGTAGAGCTCAGTTGAGGGGAAGAGGTCTGCTGGTGGGAGGGCTGGTTCTCAGGGCTTTTGGGGTCATGAGTATGTTACCTGAAAGGGGGCCCAATCCAGATCCCAAGAGAGGATTCTTGGACCTTGTAGAAGAAAGAATTCGGGGCGAGTTTATAGAGTAAAGTGAAAGCAAGTTTATTAAGAAAGTAAACGGGCTGGGCGTGGTGGCTCATGCCTGTAATTCCAGCACTTTGGGAGGCCGAGGCGGGCGGATCACCTTAGGTCAGGAGTTCAAGACCAGCCTGATCAATATGGAGAAACCCCATCTCTACTAAAAATGCAAAATTAGCCAGGCGTGGTGACACATGCCTGAAATCCCAGCTACTCAGGAGGCTGAGGCAGGAAAATCGCTGGAACCCAGGAGGCGGAGGTGGCAGTAAGCCAAGATCGTGCCATTGCACTCCAACCTGAGCAACAAAAGCAAAACTCCATCTCAAAAAAAAAAAAAAAAAGAAAGAAAAGTAAATGAATAAAGAATGGATACTGCATAGGCAGAGCGGTGGCATGGGTTGCTTGACTGAGTATGCTTATAGTTCTGTTTTTGTTTTTTTTTTGAGATGGAGTCTCGCTCTGTTGTCCAGGCTGGAGTACAGTGGTGCAATTCAGCTCACTGCAACCTCCGCCTCCTGGGTTCTAGCAATTCTCCTGCCTCAGCCTCCCGAGTAGTTGGTATTGCAGCTGTGTGCCACCACGCCAGGCTGATTTTTTATATTTTTAGTAGAGACGGGTTTTCATCATGTTGGCCAGCTGGTCTTGAACTCCTGACCTCAAGTGATCCGCCTGCCTCAGCCTCCCAAAGTGCTGGGATTACAGGCATGAGCCACCACGTCCGGCTATAGCTATTTCTTTATTATATGCTAAAAAAGGGGTGGATTATTCATGAGTTTCCCAGGAAAAGGGCAGAGATTTCCCAGAACTGAAAGTCCCTCCCCTTTGTAGACTATATAGGGTAACTTCTGGAAGTTGCCATGGTATTTGTAAACTGTCATGGTGCTGGTAGGAGTGTCTTTTAGCATGCTAATGTCTTATAATTAACATATAATGAACAGTGAGGATGACCAGACATCACTTTCGTGGACATCTTGGTTTGGGTGGGTTTTGGCCATCTTCTTTACTGCATTCTCTTTTATCAGCAAGGTCTTTGGGACCTGTATCTTGTGCTGATCTCCTGTCTCATCCTGTGACTAAGAATGCCTAACCTCCTGGGAATGCAACCCAGCAGGTCTCAGCCTCATTTTGACCAGCTGCTATTCAAGATGGAGTTGTTCTGGTTCAAACAGCTTTGACAAGTGTGGATCACCCCAACACCCCCAGGTGAATGAGCACAACTCCCTCTCCCCATGCAAGTCTCCCAGAAAGCCCAAAACCAGAGGGTCACTGATTCACAAGTATACACATACACAAGTCATGAAATCCCATCCTTGTAAAGGATGCCAGTCAGAGATGCCAGAAGGAGAAATGGGGAATCAGGATTTTAACTTGATTTTCTTCCTCTGAAACCTGGAAATGCCAAATGATGAAAGGATACCAGGGACCCCGGCCTTTCCTTTGAATTAGGTCTGGATCCCAGCCCCCTTTCCTGCCATTTTATGCTCTGGCCACACAGTACGGCAAGATCTCAATCCCTGCCCAAACTACAAACTCCTTGAGGACCCATCCTAAGTCTTAATAATCTTGAGAACTACTCCTTCACCTTCCACTTAAGGACCTGTGTTTTCTTTTTTTTTTTTTTTTTTTGAGACGGAGTCTCGCTCTGTCGCCCAGGCTGGAGTGCAGTGGCGCGATCTCGGCTCACTGCAAGCTCCGCCTCCCGGGTTCACGCCATTCTCCTGCCTCAGCCTCTCCGAGTAGCTGGGACTACAGGCGCCCGCCACCACGCCCGGCTAATTTTTTTGTATTTTTAGTAGAGACGGGGTTTCACCGTGGTCTCGATCTCCTGACCTCGTGATCCGCCCGCCTCGGCCTCCCAAAGTGCTGGGATTACAAGCGTGAGCCACCGCGCCCGGCCTAAGGACCTGTGTTTTCTTTCCTTTTTTTTTTTGAGACAGGGTTTCACTCTGTCACCCAGGCTGGAGTGCAGTGGCATGATCATGGCTCACTGCAGCCTCGACCTCTTTGAACTCAAGTGATTCTTCCACCTCAGCCATCCAGGTAGCTGGGACTACAGGCACGGACCACCATTCCCAGCTAATTTTTGTATTTTTTGTAGAGACAGGGTTTCGCCATGTTGGTCTCAAATTCCTGGTCTCAAATAATCTGCCCGCCTCGGCCTCCCAAGGTGCTGGAATTACAGGTGTGAGCCTCTGCGCCCCACTGCCTGGATCTGTTTTCTATAGTTCCTTCAATGTATCGTTTTGTTCACACCTCCAAGCCTTTGCTCGTGCTGTTTCCCCTGCTCAGCATTCCTGTGTTCCTTCTTTGCAGGTGGACATCCAACTCACTGATTTAAGACCGAGTCCAAATGTGGCCACTTCTGGGCAGGACTTAGAGGCTCATTGCTTCTCTGGGCTCTCACATGGTAGCAGCTTTACTGCCATGGGTCTGGTTCTTGTACTAGATGGGTTGTCTCATTCATTCTTTATGCCTGTTCTCCAGCCTCTAGCACTGTGCCTGGTTGACAGTGGGTGTTCAGTTGGGGCATTTGGAAGTGGATCACACTTGCTCATCTTCCTTAGCAGCTCTTGTTTGAGGTAGATCAGGTTGGGGCATTGCTCCCACTCTGACTGCCAGAGCTGCTTGGCTGAATAAAGAGTCTCCTTCCCCACTCCCCATTCCTGTCTGCTAGCCATATGCTCAGCTGGAAGGGATAACTGGTTGGGGTGAAAGAGGGAAGAGCCAGGCAGCTGGTGTTGCTCAGGGAGTGAGGCCGCTAGACCCCAGCCAAAGAGGGTTCAAAGCCCGGTTCTACTTTTGACCACCTGTGTCAATTTGAGCAAGTCATTTGTTGTTATTGACCCTGAGTTTCTTCTTCTGTAAAATGGGGATAATTATGTGGCTTCCAAGGCTGTAGGAAGGAATAAAGATGACATACACCAAGCTTCAGGTACAGGCCTTGGCATGGGCCGCCTTTCCCTCTTCATCAAAGCTTCCAAACAAGGACTTTCAGCTTTCTCTTGTAAGTCTCAGCAATGGTCAGCATTTTTTTTTTTTTTTTTCCAAGACGGAGTCTTGCTCTGTCGCCCAGACTGTAGTGCAGTGGCGTGATCTCAGCTCACTGTAAGCTCCGCCTCCTGGGTTCACGCCATTCTCCTGCCTCAGCCTCCCCAGCAGCTGGGACTACAGGCACCCGCCACCATGCCCGGCTAATTTTTTTGTATTTTTAGTAGAGATGGGTTTTCACCGTGTTAGCCAGGATGGTCTCGATCTCCTGACCTCGTGATCCGCCTGCCTCGGCCTCCCAAAGTGCTGGGATTACAGGCCTAAGCCACCGCGCCCGGCCGGCTGCAATGGTCAGCTTTACACAGGCCCCTTCCTTAATTTTCTTGCAGTGACAGAGAACAGCAGTCTGAGAGGGGAGTCCATCAGGGCTAGAAGCAAGCTGCTCCACCCAGGCCGATTTCAGCTGGAAAACGAGACCTTAGATAGGAGGGAGGAAAAATTATTAAAGGATTAAATCCAGAATAATCCTATAAGCCCCAGGAGGCTCAGAAAGCAATAAGCCACAGACTTAAAATCTGATCTGTGAAGTCACGGGGGTGGAATCAGCATCTGAAGGCAGGGAGTGGGTTTCAAGTGTACACTGTGGTCAGGTCTTTGCTAAAATATGGCCTCATTTTGGCCACTTGGACAGCGTTTTGTTGGTTTTTTTCCTCCTCATCTTGTCATGGTTTTTAATAACAATAAGCGAGCTGCAGGAGTGGGGGAACTCTTGCTAAAATTCCATAAAAATAAAAATTTAATTAAAATACACAAGTCGTGAAATTCCATCCTTGTAAAGTGAGACATCTCAGGACTCTGCCCTGAGCCGATCTCGGTTCCTGGGGCCCCAGGTTCACGCTGGCTCCTCCTTGGGCCCTGTTAGAGGAGACACAGCCTCATCCAGGATCCCTGTTGCCAGCAAATGGAGGAGGCATCTTCTGATTCCTCCTCCAAACTCTCTCCTGGGTGAAAGAGATCCCCAGTGTCCTGCCCGTAAAGGCCAGGAGGGTCACAAGGCTGGGATGAGGGGTATTTCATGGGACTGGAGGCAGGCCCCTGTATGTGGGCTGTGGGAAGGACTGAGCACCTAGCCTTTTGGGGAGAAAGTGTGGTTTTCACCTTTTCCTAGGCAGAAGGAAGAGCATAGACCTGGCCACTGGAGCCCAGGAGTCTTGCATTCCAGTCTCAATGACATCACAATTAGCCGGGCAACATGAGCAACTCACTTCTTTGTGGGCCTCAGTTTCTCCATCTGTAAAATGGGTTGATTAGGCTAGACCAGGGATTTTCCAAGGTATGCATTGAGGAGTTTTAAGGATTTCACAAAACCTTCCTTAGCGCCTCCCAGGAGTCTTGGAGGGTCAAGACTCTCCTCCTCCTGCCCCCTTCCCTGCCTCCTTTTGTCTGTTTCACAGATTGGGGTTTCCTGTAAGATTTTGTTTGAACAAAGGGTGCTGAGGCTGAAAATGCTCCAACACCTGCGAGGATCCTTCTGGCTGGAAGGGTCTGTGGTCTGCCCTTTAGTGTCTGGCTCTGCTTCTATCTGGCAGCTGCTTCCTGCGTTAGTGCATGAGGGCCTTGCCCCTCCCACTCCCATCTTTTTTTTGGTCTACTATTCTGAGCCACGGAACTCCGAGAATCTGATGAAAGCTACCAGTCCTCTCCCTGGAAAAATATACACAGGAAAATATGCATACTGTGAAAATATAACTATTGGAGCATCCAGATCCCTTTTGAGCAAGAACCTGTCTTTGGGAAAATTACTTGACGGGACTATGGGCCCCAGGGCAGGGTATGAAAGGCAGGAGCAGAACCAAGGGAGGACCCTGCTGCTCTGCGTAACAAAAGAGTTAACTTCACGGATTATCTCACCATCCTGCAGGCACTGCCCTTGCTCTGCTCTGGTTGACCTGGACAGAAATCAGCCCTTCTCCATGACATCAATACCAGAAGCTGTGTTGTAGACTTGGCTAAAGGTTTGAGGGCCAGCAAAGCAGAGTAGATTGAACCTCCTTTGTATTTAGTCTTCTGGTAGTGAGTGATTGAATCTCAACTCTAATTTCTTGCAAGAGGCTGGGCGTGATGGCTCACACCTGTATCCCAAGCACTTTGGGAGGCTGAGGTGAAAGGAACACTTGAGCCCAGCAGTTTGAGATCAGCCTGGGCAAGATGGCAAAACTCCATCTCTACAGAAAAACAAATTTAAAAATTAGCAAGGCATGGTGGCATATACTTGTTGTCCCAGCTACTCGGGAGGCTGAGGCAGGAGGATGGCTTGAGCTCGGGAGGTTGGGGCTGCAGCGAGCCATGATTGTGCTTACTGCACTGCAGCTTGGAAGACAGAGTGAAACCCTGTATCTAAAAAAAAAAAAAAAAGGCCCTGGCGCGGTGGCTCACGCCTGTGATCCCAGCACTTTGGGAGGCCGAGGTGGGTGGATCACCTGAGGTCAGGAGTTTGAGACCAGCCTGACCAACATGGTGAAACCCCATCTCTACTAAAAGTACAAAAATTAGCAGGGCATGGTGGCGGGCGCCTGTGATGCCAGCTACTCAGGAAGCTGAAGCAGGAGAATTGCTTGAACCCAGGAGGCAGAGATTGCAGTGAGCTGAGATCGCACCATTGCACTCCAGCCTGGGCGACAGAGCAAGACTCCGTCTCAGAAAAAAAAAGAACAAAGAAAGGCAGATGGAATAAGTTGACTCATCTTACTGGGAAGTTGCCAGTGGAGCCATGATCGTGAGTTGCACAACTCAAAGGGGGCACCATTCACATCTGGCAGCTCTCACATCTGGCTCAGCGGGATCTAGGGACTCAAAGGACACTTCTCTTCTTGTCCCCCTGTCTCTCTTGGCTCAGCTTCTTTTGATCTTGGCTTCAGTCTCTTTCCCTGTAAAGAGGCCTCTTCCCTACAGTTGAGAAGATGGCCCCAGTAACTCTAGGCCTACTGCACACCAGCCTAGTAACCCCTGTGGCTGGGTGGGCTGGGATATCATAGATGGCAAAACTTCCAGAAACATGGAACTGGGGAAAGGCAGTTGTCTGTTTTTGCCAGATAGTGAAAGGGACACTGGACAGGTAAAACAAACAAACACATCACACAAACACACACACATACACGCAAATGCAACATGAACGTCTACTCTGTCTTACTGATCCTTGAACATTTAGCCAAATCTGCAACACACTTGTATATGAGTGATTGTTTTTTTTCGCAAGGGAGTCATGGAGAAGAGAACAGAACACGAGTAGTACCTGAAAGATGACAAGATGATTCACAGACCGAATTACCCTGGAAGATCGTAGAGCCAGTGATAACCAGGAAGTCATTAGCCAGATTCCAGAATCCCTGGGGGGCCTGAGAGTGGGGTGCATGTGGGATGGAGTAGATGCTGATTTTATTTGAACTCAAAGGATCAGGTGTGGTGGCTCATGCTTGTAATCCCAGCACTTTGGGAGATCGAGGGGAAAGGATCAATCACTTGAGGCCAGGAGTTTGAGAACAGCCTGGGCAACATAAGGAGACCCCATTTCTACAAAAATTAAAAAAAAAAAAAAAAAAAAACTAGCCAGGTGTGGTGGCACATACCTCTAGTCCCAGAAATTCAAGAGGCTGAGGCAAGATGATTGCTTGAGCCCAGGAGTTCAAAGCTGCAGTGAGCTATGTTTGCACCACTGCAATCCAGCTTGGGTGACAGAATAAGACCCTTCCTTAAAAAAAAGAAAAAAAGGTTGGATGTCTTAGCTGATGTCTGGATTATACACGCAAAATACTGCATACAATTCTGGGACTTCAGGATCTCCCAAAACTCATGCAGTGGAGAGCCCCTATCTTGGATCCTGTCTCTTATTTTGGTTCTCACTTTTTTTTTAACCACTCTCATCGGTGTACTTCCTCTCACGCCACAGATTCCAGGGCTGAGGCCCCCACCCCTAACACTCAGGCCCCTCTAGCTCTACTCTGAGATGTGATACATACACTCCCCTGGGAATTTTCTGAACTGTCCTCAAAGGACCACTGGGCAACCCTGGCATTCTGCATTTTTACCAGTTCCCCTCCCCCTCAGGATGATGCAGCAGTCCCAAGAGAATCAAAAGTCTCCTGCTACCCCCACCCCTCCCGTCCCCACTGCTGAGAACCTGTCCTTCCCGATGATGTCATATCTGGCACATGGGCCTTAGCTAGAACTAGCAGCTGCGGGTCACCCACTGCAGGCCGCTCCTGGCAGGGGAGAAGCAACAACTTGGTCCTGAGCCTGAGCTGCTGCAGGATTTACTACTACCTGCTTTTCTTGGATCTGGCAACTGCAGAAAGGGTTGGAGAAAGGATTTTGAATTTGTCCCAAGAAAATAATTCAAAAGAAGAAAAGCACTACAGGCAAGAAGGTGTCCACTGGTATGGTAGTGACACTAATCACCAACAGCCTAGAAGTCCAGTAATGAGAATAACCAACATTTGCCCTGCATTTCACATTACTCCGCCTGCCTCCTCACGATTACCCCGTGAGCTAGGTAGGCACTTGGTCCAAGTTTACACAATGAGTGAGTAGCCGAGCTAGACTTTAAGCCTCAACTCTCTCAACTACTCCACTCTGATGATATTCTCTCCCTCTGATTTAACCACTTGTTTTATGCAAGTTAAGTTAGCTACAAATGCCTTCTACTGATTGCTGGCTTACTCTGTGCAGGGCATTGTACCAGATGTGCCACAGAAGGGCTCTCATCAAGTCTTCCTCCAAACCCTGTGAGATGGATATTATTTTAAAGATGAAGAAACTGAGGCTCAGAGTGGATAAATTATTTGCCCAGATCACAGATGTGTTTTAGGTTTTGTCTGATTATTATAACTATCACAATGATGAATTACATTTTGATTCCAGCTTTTTTTTCTTATTATTTTTTTTGGAGACAGAGTCTCGCTCTGTTGCCCAGACTGGAGTGCAGTGGCACGATCTTGGCTCACTGCAAGCTCTGCCTCCCGGGTTCATGCCATTCTCCTGCCTCAGCCTCCCAAGTAAATGGGAGTACAGGTGCCTGCCACCGCGCCCAGCTAATTTTTTATATTTTTAGTGGACACGGGGTTTCACCGTGTTAGCCAGGTTGGTCTCAATCTCCTGACCTCGTGATCTGCCCACCTCGGCCTCCCAAAGTGCTGGGATTATAGGTGTGACCCACCGCTCTGGGCCCTCTTTTTTTTTTTTTTGATACAGAGTTTTGCTCTTGTTGCCCAGGCTGGAGTGCAATGGCACGATCTTGGTTCACCACAACCTCTGCCTCCCGGATTCAAGCGATTCTCCTGCCTCAGCTTCCCAAGTAGCTGGGATTACAGGCATGAGCCATCACGCCCAGCTAATTTTGTATGTTGAGTAAAAATGGGGTTTCTCCATGTTGGTCAGGCTGGTCTCAAACTCCAGACCTCAGGTGATCCACCCGCCTCAGCCCCTCAAAGTGCTGGGATTACAGGCATGAGCCACTGTGCCCCGCCTCCAGCTTTTTTCTTTTCTTTTTTCTTTTTTTTTGAGATGGAGTCTTACTCTGTCACCCAGGCTGGAGTGCAGCGTTGTGATCTTGGCTCACTGCAACCTCTGACTCCCAGGTTCAAGTGATTCTCCTGCCTCAGCCTTCCAAGTAGCTGGAATTACAGGCACACGCCACCATGCCCAGCTAATTTTTGTATTTTTAGTAGAGACCACGTTTTGCCATGTTGGTCAGGCTGGTCTTGAACTCCTGACCTCAAGTGATCTGCCCTCTTGGCCTCCCAAAGTGCTGGGATTACAGGTGTGAGCCACTGCACCTGGTTGGCTTTTTTCTTTTTAAAAATTATTTCCTTGGAATAAAGGAAAATTATTTCTCCTCTCTGAGCCTCAGTCTATCTGTAAATAGTGACTACTCTGTAGGGTTATAGGAGAATGAGGTGAGGTGTCCTACGTAAAAGGACCAGGCAAAGATTGACATTTAATGAGTCTCCATCAGTGTGGGGTTCCTGCCTTCCTTTTGGGACCCTTGAGAGCAGCTTCTGTATTTGCTCATCATTTTAGTCAACAAGATGGTTCAGGGCTGGGTGGATGCTTGACCACATATGCAGATGGCTCAGAGCTGGGAGAGTAAATGAATACCGCAAATGCAAAATAGAGTCTGCAGGGTCCTCACTTGGCCAGGGCAGGCAGAATGACTGTTTTCTAGAGCTACTGTAAAGTCCTACATTTGGGTTTTGAAAATCAGTGTCTCCGCTGGGCAAGGTGGCTCACACCTGTAATCCCAACATTTTGGGAGGCCAAAGCAGGAGGATCACTTGAGGCCAAGAGTTTGAGACCAGCCTGGCCAACATGGTGAAACCCTGTCTCTACTAAAAATACAAAAATTAGCTAGGTATGATGGTACACACCTGCAGTCCCAGCTACTGGGGAGGCTAAGGCAGGAGGATTGCTTGAACCTGGGAGGCGGAGGTTGCAGTGAGCCGAGATAGCGCCACTGCACTCCAGCCTGGGTAACAGAGAGATACTCTGTCTAAAAAAAAAAAAAAAAAAAAATCAGTGGCACAATTATGCAATGGTGGGTGACTAGGCTTTCCTTACAGTTCATGGGGCATAGACCTAGGGGTTTTAGTCAACCACAAGATCAAATGAAAATAATCTGTGAGATACATCCATTAAAATACTAACGGTGGCCGGGCGCAGTGGCTCAAGGCTGTAATCCCAGCACTTTGGGAGGCCGAGGCAGGCAGATCATGAGGTCAGGAGATCGCGACCATCCTGGCTAACACGGTGAAACCCTGTCTCTACTAAAAATACAAAAACTTAGCTGGGCGTGGTGACAGGCGCCTGTAGTCCCAGCTACTCAGGAGGCTGAGGCAGGAGAATGGCGTGAACCCCGGAGGCGGAGCTTGCAGTGAGCCGAGATCACACCACTGCACTGCAGCCTGGGCGACAGAGTGAGACTCCGTCTCGAAAAAAAAAAAAAAAAAACTAATGGCATCTTGGGCAGGAATCAGGGACAGTGTCCATCACACGGGGGAAACAGTCCCACTGCGCAACCACATCTAGAGTGTTGTGACCCATTCTAGGACCCATATTTTAGGAAGGACACTGATATGTTGGAGTATATACAGAGAAAAGATGGGTAAGGTGACAGAGCAGGAGCACCGTCATCTCAGACAGACACCATCACTTTAAGTTCCAGCTCCCTTTCTAGCTTCATGCATTTCAAGGAAATCACTTCTTTTCTAACTACAAACAGCCAGAAAGAGCAGACAGTAAAACAGATAAGACAGCTCGGGCACAAAGGGAGGTGGGGGAAAGTCTCTTGGGTAACTGCCAAACTTTCCCTTCATACAATGAGGCCCCAGTAAAACAGTGGGCCTTAATAAGCACATTCCTTTCCCTTCAGGTGCACTAAGATAGGGAAGCTAAAAGCAGACTCAGGCGTATGCCTGCAGCTGCAGAAAGATGTATGGGAACATATACACAACTCTCCCTCCCAGATAAGCACAACGAGACACAGAAGCAGTCCAAACCTCTGATAAACTCTCCCACCCTGAATCCTTAAAAACTCTTAGTCTGTAAGAGAGTGTGCCTCCCACCTAACTCAGCCAGAAGCTCCTCTCAGGTTTGTTTTCTCTAAAATAAACTTGTCTTGACTGGTGAGCCACCTTTCGTGTTTCCTTCCTCTTTCTTTAATTCTTACAGAAGGGTCTGGAAATAAATGGAGGCTGAAGGAACTGAGATGCTGAGCTGTGTATTAGTTATTAATTGCTATGTAACAGATTATCCCCAAACTTAGTGGCTTAAGAAACCATACACATATTATCTCACAGTGCCTGTGGGTCAGGAATCTGGTATGAGTGCTCTGCTCAGGGTCTCACAAGGCTGCAGTCAGGGCTTTGGTCAGGGCTATGGTTCAGGGGAGGAGGATTCACTTCAAAGCTCATTCTCGTGGCTGTTGACCAGAGACATTAGTTCCTGCCCTGTGCTAGGCAGCTCGACATGACAGTTGGCTTCCCCCAGAGTGACGGCTCTGAGGGACAGGAAGAAAGAGTGAGCAAGATGGAAGTCACAGACTTTTGGTCACCTAATCTTGGAAGTGACAGCCCACCACTCTTACCCTGTTCTGTTTGTCAGAAGTGAGTCACTATGTCCAGCCCACACTCAAGAGGAGGGGGTACAAGAGGTGGGGCTCCTTGGAAGCCACTTTAGAGGCTGCCTACCACAGGGGAGGAGGAGGGAATACGAGGTGGGAGGGGAGGACAGAGGATAGACATGTTCTTTATTAAGAAGGGGCGCCTGTTGAATTGCATGTGGATTGTGGACATAGAGGGGAGAACTCATGAGTGAGAAATGGCAGGGAGGCCTGTTCAGCTGGTGTGTCAGTTAGAACTGCCCAATAATGGAAAGGACTGCCTAGGTAGATAGTGAGCTCCCTGTCACTGGTTGTATCCAAGCAGAAGTTGATGCCCTGTCAGGGAAGTGGTAGAGAAAGTTCTGCTTTGGGTGGCAGGCTGGACTGTCAGGCAGGCCTCTGATTTTCTGCCGTTTGAACTTTCAGGTATTTGGAATTTAGGAATGATTACTGAAGCAATCTCTACCTCATCATAGCAGAATCTGCTTAAATAGTAAGCTCTTTCACTTTTTAAAAGTAGGATTTTCTACAACGTGGTAGCAAGTGGGTGGGACTATCTTTTGAGCCTCTGTAATAGGCCAAGTACTGTATCACTTACTCCTGCTAACAACTCTCCCATCTCACAGTCAAGCTCCTAGGATTAATATGGTGGCTCCAGAGTGTTGGGGACCCAGGCTCCTTCTTTCTTTTGCTCAGCCAGACTTAGAGCATTGCCTTTGTCTGCATGGCCCAAGACAGCTCTCCACCACTTCTGTATTCCCAAGCAAGGATAAAAGAAGGGTGTAGGAAAAGGTCAGACTATTTTTTATATTTGTCTGCTGACAGATTTTTGTTTTTTTTTTTTTTTTGAGATGGAGTCTCACTCTGTCACCCAGGCTGGAGTGCAGTGGCACGATCTCGGCTCACTGCAACCTCCACCCCCTGAGTTCAAGAGATTCTCCTGCCTCAGCCTCCTGAGTAATTGGGATTACAGGCACCTGCCACTGCGCCCGGCTAATTTTTTCGTATTTTTAGTAGAGATGGGGTTTCACCATCTTGGCCAGGCTGGTCTTGAACTCCTGACCTCGTGATCCACTCACCTCGGCCTCCCAAAGTGCTGGGATTACAGGCGTGAGCCACCACGCTCGGCAGCTGCTGACAGCTTTTAAGCCCTACCCTCTCTCTTCATTTTGTGCCCATGTCTGGCTAGCTGAAAAAGCCCAGGAAAGTTAGCATGGTGGTACACTGGAGGCTGAGGATTGCTTGAGCCCAGGAGTTCAAATCCAGCCTGGGCAACATAGGGAGACCCCATCACAAAACAAAGAAATCCTGGCCAGGCACCGTGGCTCACGCCTGTAACTCCAGCACTTTGGGAGGCCGAGGTGGGCGGATCACAAGGTCATGAGATGGAGACCATCCTGGCCAACATGGTGAAACCCCGTCTCTACTAAAAATACAAAAATTAGCTGGGCATGGTGGTGCGTGCATGTAGTCCCAGCTATTCAGGAGGCTGAGGCAGGAGAATCGCTTGAACCTGGGAGGCAGAGGTTGCAGTGAGCTGAGATCACGCCACTGTACTCCAGCCTGGGCGACAGAACGAGACTCTGTCTCACAAAAAAAAAAAAAAAAAAAAAAAAAGCAAATCCCAGGAGTTCCCTTCTTTGGTGTCAGCAAGAAGTTCAAGTCACAAACTTGATCCCTCACACCAGCCCCACCCCCACCCCCATTTTATGTTCACCATAAAAATGCAGGACAGGTGAGCCCCCAAACTGGGGCTTAGACCAGGCAGGTGCTTCGCTTCACCCAAGAAAGAATTCAAGGGTAAGCCAGTGGTGTGGGACAGCAAGTTTTCTTTTTTTTTTTTTTTTTTTTTTTTTTGAGACGGAGTCTCGCTCTGTCGCCCAGGCTGGAGTGCAGTGGCGCAATCTCGGCTCACTGCAAGCTCCGCCTCCCGGGTTCACGCCATTCTCCTGCCTCAGCCTCTCCGAGTAGCTGGGACTACAGGCGCCCGCCACCACGCCCGGCTAATTTTTTTTGTATTTTTAGTAGAGACGGGGTTTCACTGTGGTCTCGGTCTCCTGACCTCGTGATCCGCCCGCCTCGGCCTCCCAAAGTGCTGGGATTACAAGCGTGAGCCACCGCGCCTGGCAGACAGCAAGTTTTCTTAAATTTTTTTATTTTTGAGACGGAGTCTTGCTCTGTCACCCAGGCTGGCATGCAATGGCGCAATCTCAGCTCACTGTAACCTCTGCCTCCTGGGTTTAAGCAATTCTCCTGCCTCAGCCTCACAAGTAGCTGGGACTACAGGTGCACGCCACCATGCCTGGCTAATTTTTTGTATAATATATATGTATATATTTTGGCCAGGCATGGTGGCTCATGCCTATAATCCCAGCACTTTGGGAGGCTGAGGTGGGCGGGTCACCTGAGGTCAGGAGTTCAAAACCAGCCTGACCAACATGGTGAAACCCCATCTCTACTAAAAATACAAAAAAAATTAACCAGGTGTGATGGTGCATGGCTGTAATCCTGGCTACTTGGGAGGCTGAGGCAGGAGAATTGCTTGAACCCAGGAGGCAGAGGTTGCAGTGAGCCAAGATCATGCCATTGCACTCCAGCCTGGGCAATAAGAATGAAACTCTGTCTCAAAAACAAAAAAACAAACAAACAAACTATATCTATATCTATATATCGGAGACAGAGTTTCGCTCTTGTTGCCCAGGCTGGAGTGCAATGGCGCGATCTCGGCTCACTGCAACCTCTGCCTCCCAGGTTCAAACTATTCTCCTACCTCAGCCTCCAGAGTAACTGGGATTACAGTTGTGTGCCACCACACCTGGCTAATTTTTTTTTTTTGAGATGAAATCTCACTCTATGGCCCAGGCTGGAGTGCAGTGGTGTGATCTCGGCTCACTGCAAGCTCTGCCTCCCGAGTTTACACCATTCTTCTGCCTCAGCCTCCCGAGTAGCTGGGACTACAGGCGCCCACCACCATGCCCAGCTAATTTTTTTTTTTTTGTATTTTTAGAAGAGACAGGGTTTCACCATGTTAGCCAGGGTGGTCTCAATCTCCTGACCTCATGATCCGCCCGCCTCGGCCTCCCAAAGTGCTGGGATTACAGATATGAGCCACCGCGCCTGGCCAATTTTGTATTTTTAATAGAGATGGAGTTTCTTGTTGGTCAGGCTGGTCTTGAACTCGCAATCTCAGGGGTTCCACCCATCTAGGCCTCCCAAAGTGCTGGGATTACAGGCATGAGCCACTGTGCCAGACCAATTTTTTCTATTTTTAGTAGAGATGGGGTTTCACCATGTTGGCCAGGCTGGTCTCGAACTCCTGACCTCAGGTAATCCACCCGCCTCGGCCTCCCAAAATGCTGAGATTTACAGGCATGAACCACTGCACCCAGCCTTGGATAGCAACTTTTATTGAAGTGGTGGTGTACAGCAGCAGCAGAGAGACTGTTCCTTGCAGAGTAGGGCTACTCCATAGGCAGTGTGCCCGGAGTGGCAGCTCAGAGGTAGTTCTGCAGTCATATTTATACCCACCTTAGTCATATGCAAATTAAGGGGCAGATTATGCATAAATTTCTGAAAAATGGGTGGTAACTTCTAAGTCATCAGGTTGTTACCATGGAAAGGGGCAGTAACTTCTGGGTGTTGCCATGGTAATGGTAAAGTAACATGGCACAGTGAAGGCCATGTCTTAAAGAGAGGTGCTTTCGCCTCCTTTCCTGTTTTAGCTATTTCTCAATCTGATCCATTGCTGTGCCCCATCTCTGGAGTCAAGTCCCACCTCCTACCTCAACATGACCAAATCTAACTGCAAGCAAGGCTGGGAAATGTAGTCTCTCTTGGGCAGCCATATGCTCAGCTGAAATTCTAGTCTGTCATTAATGGAAGAAGGCGAGGATGGATGTTTGGGGCCACATCACCCTTCTGTTGAGGCAGAAACTTAGACACAGAAAGGCTAAACAGTCCGGGCGCAGTGGCTCACACCTGTAATCCCAGCACTTTGGGAGGTGGAAGTGGGCAGATCACTTGAGGCCAGGAGTTCAAGACCAGCCAAGCCAACATGGTGAAACCCCATCTCTATAAAAATACAAAAATGAGCCAGGTGTAGTGGTGTGCACCTGTAGTGCCAGCTACTCAGGAGGCTGAGGCACAAGAATTTCTTGAACCTAGGAGGTGGAGGTTGCAGTGAGCTGAGATCATGCCAGCCTGGGTGGCAGAGCAAGACTCTGTCTCAAAATAAAAAAGAAAAGAAAACAAAAGAAAAAGCCTGATGCAGTGGCTCAGGCCGTAATCCCAGCACTTTGGGAGGCCAAGGATCAGCTGAGATCAGGAGTTTGAGACCAGCCTGGCCTATATGGTGAAACCCCATCTCTACCAAAAATACAAAAAAAGGTAGCCAGGCGCGGTGGCGCATGCCTGTAGTCCCAGCTACTCAGAAGACTGAGGCAGGAGAATCACTTGAACCCGGGAGGCAGAGGTTACAGTGAGCTGAGATTGTGCCACTGCACTCTAGCCTGGGTGACAGAGTGATACTCTTGTCTCAAAAAAAAAAAAAAAGGCTAAATGAATTGCCCAAGGCCACAGAGCCAGATATCCATGCCATCAGCCCTAGTGCCATTGCAGAGAGAAGTGCCACTATTACCAAAACGCCAGGCATTTGGTCTAGGTCCTGCTGTTCGCCACACAGAAAGCCAATGATGACCAAGATGACTAATATTGTCAAGGAAGAAGGCTGTAATCGGGTCCTACAGCTGAGAAATTGGGAGCTCAGTCTCAAACCCATCTCCCCAGTGGCCTAAAATTAGGGGTTTATATAGCAGGGAAGAAATGTAACACTGTTCAAGATAACAGGAACTAGGGAGGGGCAAGGAAGCAATCATAATGAATAAGGGATGGGCATCTATCTCAATGTCCCGATGTGGCGATCTGGTGAGTTTCAGTTCTTTGATACTTTTTTTTTTTTTTTTTTTTAAGAGTCCTGAAGGTCTTTTCCTGAGGAAGGAACTCAGATAAAAACAAATGTAAGTTTCAAGCTTTAAGACCAGAAGGGGCAATTTCTATGTTTATCCAAAAAAAAAACTGTCTTGTTTATTGGGTAGGTCTCACCACTTTGTCTCCTGAATGTCTTCCCCAGGAGACTCTGATCTCCTTGAGGGCAGGGCATGTGCCTTTCCTGTCTGGAAGGCACCTAGTAAATGCCCAATAAGCGTTGGTTGTTATTGTGAAAGAGCAGTAACTGATTCACAGCTGCTTCCATAGCACTTCCTGGAGTCCAGCACTCACTCCCGACCAGGCTCAAGTTTCTGGATGGGTAGGAGGGCTGGCTGGGAACAAAAGAAAACAAAGGAAAGCTGATTTGTTTCTTTGTTCTGTGTAGCTCTGAGCTAAGCTTCCCCCTCCCCCAGCAGCTTGCACAGACCCTGGTTCCAGCACTTGCTGTGTTAAGAGTGTTATTATGTATTTCCATGTCTGTCCCACCCCCTAGACTGGAAATGCCTTAAGGTTTCTTTAGTCCCAGCACCTAGATCAGTGTCTGGCACATAACAGGTGTCTTATAAATGACCGTTGACTTCATGAGTGGGTGTTTTATTTTATTTTATTTTATTTTATTTTAGAGACAGTCTTACTCTGTCACCCAGGCTGGAGTGCAGTGGCATGATCTGAGCTCACTGCAACCTCTGCCTCCCAGGTTTCAGAGATTCTTGTGCCTCAGCTTCCCAACATAGCTGGGATTACAGGCGTGCACCACCACGCCCAGCTAAGTTTTGTAACTTTAGTAGAGATAGGGTTTCACCATGTTGGCCAGGCTGGTCTCGAACTCCTGGCCTCAAGCAATCTGTCCGCCTCAGCCTCCCAAAGTGCTGGGATTACAGGCATGAGCCACCATGCCCAGCCAAATTTTTGCATTTTTATAGAGATGGGGCTTTGCCATGTTGGCCAGGCTGGTCTTGAACTCCTGGCCTGAAATTATCCACCTGCCTCGGCTTCCCAAAGTGCTGTGATTACAGGCATGAGCCACTGCACCCGGCCTGCATGAGTGAAGAACTGAAAAAGTGAGGACAGAAGGAAGGATGGCGACAGGATCGAGGTTTAGCAGGGTGTCAGAACCACCGTACTAGCCAGTTTTACTGCAATAATGCTCCATGACAAGCCCTCCCAAAACACTGGCTTACATCAACCAGTGTTTATTCACATATTTTCCCCACTCATGAGTCTGTGAGTGGGGAGTTGCCACTCATAAGGCTGGCTCTGCTGGGGCTCAGCTGTACTTGGCTCTGGGCTTAAGCTTAGGTATGCTCCGTGTGTTTCTTCCCTTTCTTGGGCAAGTTGCTGTTTGGCATGTGCCCTTCTCATGGTGAATGGCGGGAGTGGAAACATGGTGTCGCTTCAGGCTTTACCTTGGAACTGACATGCTATTGCTTCTCACATCCCATTGGCCCAAACTGGTCACAGGACCAAGCCCAATGCTGCTGGGTAGGGAAATATATTCCACCCACTCTCCTGCTCCAAGGTCATAAGGTAAGTCACGTGAAGAGCTGAAGAATAATCTACCACAGCTTCCCTGAAACAAAACCCAGAACCTCTTCTGTTCCTCCAGTGAGAATCTCTAGAAGAGTGGCTGCTGGTCCCTGAGTGCCACTTGTGGTCCTGATAGCCCTTTCCTCCTGGGTTTATGGCAGAAAGAGACAATTGTCCCCATTGCCCATTGCCCCTTTCTTCCTTTAGTAATAGAATACTCCAGGTTTTAGTTAGGCATGTGGTGCCCACTAGGGGACACATTTCCCAGCAACCTTTGCAGCTAGATGTGATCATGTGACTAAACTGTGGCCAATGGGATGATGCACAAATGCCACAGGCACCTCCTGATGACAGTTGGTATGAGGAAGCTGCATGTCCTCCCCTCCTCTGTCCTCCTTGCCTTGGGCTGGAATGTGGGCTCACATGGATGGTGAGGTAGCTTCAGCCATGAAGACAACGACAGCACTCCAGGATGACGGAGTAACACAGCAGAAGGAATCTGGGTGTCCACACAAGCTCTTGGTGTTTGCCCTGGTTGCCTGCCTAACCCTGGTCCCTAATGTGAGAGAAAAATAAATTCTTTTCTGCGTTATATTTTTGTTTGTTCCAGCATCTTAGCCTGTACCTCAACTCACATAAAGTCCCTCACTTTCCCTTTGCCGCCCATGCTCTGGCACCTAAAGACGCCTTGCTGGCCGGGCGCGGTGGCTCACGCTTGTAATCCCAGCACTTTGGGAGGCCGAGGCGGGCGGATCACAAGGTCAGGAGATCGAGACCACGGTGAAACCCCGTCTCTACTAAAAATACAAAAAATTAGCCGGACGTGGTGGCGGGCGCCTGTAGTCCCAGCTATTTGGAGAGGCTGAGGCAGGAGAATGGCGTGAACCCGGGAGGCGGAGCTTGCAGTGAGCTGAGATTGCGCCACTGCACTCTGGCCTGGGTGACAGAGTGAGACTCCGTCTCAAAAAAAAAAAAAAAAGACCCCTTGCCTACGTTTTATCTCCCATTCACCAAAGTGTGAACCCAAATCCCTTTTCTTGATTTTCCTTAGCAAAATGGAGACAGGATGGAGTTTTTAAAAATCGTGAACTACAAAGAGTAGTCAACGGCGAAATAGAACCCAAGAAATGAAGCAGAAAGCAATCAAGTTTCCATCATAGAGATACCTCGCCCCATCATGGCCATTACCCAGGGCAGTGTGATTGGGCTTTGCCCAGGGGGCTGGAAATTTAGAGGATATGGAATTTAAAACAATAATTGTGGAAAGTGATGAAAGTGAAAATGTTACGACATTTTTAACATTTTGACAGCACATGCACCCCTGCATGACACAGAAACAAAGGGATTTGGCCCTTCCGTAGGAAGCTTCCAGAAGGCCTGTGGTTAATAACACCTCCTTCATGATTCCTAGATGGAAAACCAAAGTCAGTTTGAGGGTGTGTTTCAGACCCTGAGGCAGCCAAAGTGCCAGTTAGAGCTCTGTGTCCTACCACAGGTGACTCACCCCATGGACTCTGCACCTTTTCGCTCTCACCTTTCAGAATTTCCAACTATTCCGATTTCATGGCCCCTTTATGGAGCTTCTTGATCCGCAAACCTCAGGCTACTTCCCTCTAACCCACATCATCTTTTTTCCTGCCCTCTCTGACCTGGGCTCCTGGCCATGCCATTTCTTTCTTGGCCAAGACCAGGAAAGTTCCCCCTAACTCTCTGGAACCCTTCTTCATCATTCCGGGTTCCATTCACAGTGACTTGTGTCATCCCTAGGCCATTGCCAGGAATCTGATGATGAGTCCAAGAAATAACGTGTGACCCATATTTTCCAGAGTCCTGCAGGAATCTGACATTTGTAGATCCCAAAGTCTCACAATTGCTTTTTTTTTTTTTTCTTTTTTAGATGGTCTTGCTCTGTCGCCCAGGCTGGAGTGCAGTGGTGCAAACTTGGTTTACTGCAGTCTTAAGTCTTAAGCTCCTGTGTTCAAGTGATCCTCCTGCCCCAGCCTCCCAAAGTGCTGGGATTACACGCATGAGCCCCCATGCCCAGCCCAACAATTTCTTAATTATACTATAGCCTTTGCTTCCACAGGAAGGAAGGGAGGAAGAAATTTTCTTTTTTTTTTTTTTGAGACGGAGTCTCACTGTGTCGCCCAGGCTGGAGTGCAGTGGTGTGATCTCAGCTCACTGCAAGCTCTGCCTCGCGGGTTCCCACCATTCTCCTGCCTCAGCCTCCCGAGTAGCTGGGACTACGGGCGCCCGCCACTGTGCCCAACTAATTTTTTTGTATTTTTAGTAGAGACGGGGTTTTACCATGTTAGCCAGGATGGTGTCGATCTCCTGACCTTGTGATCTGCCCGCTTCGGCCTCCCAAAGTGCTGGGATTACAGGCGTGAGCCACGGCGCCCGGCCAGGAGGAAGAAATATTAAGGGAACATCTATTATGTGCTAGATATTTTCCTATTTTCTTTCTCATCTAGCTGCAAGATCGTATGATAACATGAGACAGCAGAGAGGAGAAGACCCCTGTCTCACAGCCAGTAAGTGGTGGGGCTGAGGTTTGAACTCGGGTTTCTCCAACTCCAAAGCCTGGGCTGTTTCCTTCATGCAATCTCCACACAAGAACTTGCACAGGTGCTCAAGGGTGCTGAGGAGGAGTGTTTGGTTGAAGATGCAAGAAGAGAGACAGATTAAATGGGAGTGGGCTCAGATGAGGAGGAAGGAGATGATGGGGAAGGAAGGTGGCAGACGGACTGACTGATGGAGAGGGGAGGTGGGGGAGGAAAGGGTCACAGGGTTCTGCTTTGACAGGGATTTGGGATCCCAAGAATGGAGCTTTTTTTCCACACTGTGCCTTGCTGGAATCACCTCACGTCCCCACATGCGATGAGCTCATCCTTTTCTTGGCACCAACTGCCTCTCATCTTGGCCCTGGCTGGGACACACCAACATTTCTGCAGGAGGAATAAAGTAATAACAGGAATCTCATTTTTCTCCTTAAAATAATATCTCTGTTCTGCCAGCAAGCAGGGAGCTACTCCTGCCAGCACTTCAGTGGGAAGCCTGTTCCCAATCCGATAGGATTAGTCTGATACTGGCTTCCCAGGAGCCTCCAGCAGCCAAGGCAGCCCTCAGGTGACCTTGAGCTCTTGGCTACAGATCCCCTGATGTCCTTCTCAGCCCCCGGATAGTCACTCACCTCCATGCCTCCATCCCAGGCTCTCCAGGGCATAGGGATGCTATTCTCACTAGTTCCAGGCTCCCCTAGCTGGTAGCTCCTTCAGCATCTCTTTAGGACCCAACCAATTTCCTATAAGGAAAGGATCACTGGAAAAACCATTTTGAACAGGAAGAATTTAATTTTTTTGCAATAGGCTTTCCCCTCTTTAAAGAAAAGAAAGAAAAAAAGAGTCCTCATTTACCTAAAGGTCTGAGTGCCTGGAAATTTCTTCCCTGTGTGCACATTACCCACTTCCTGGCTGCAGGGATGGAAGGTCTCGGAGAATTCGAAGGATATTAAACAGATTCATAATGGACTCAGCAGTATAAACATGTCTCAAGTGCAGACAGAAATGCCACAAGTTCCTACTTGGTTTAATGAAAACATACACCAGTTGTGTCTGTGTTCCCATTTTACAAATAAACAAGGTGGGGAGATGGACTCAGAAATTGTCCCTGGGGAGCCAGGTGCCTCTGTCCATTGCAATTTCAATGGCTTCTCCTGCCCACAAACAACTCGGAAAAGAACGCTTAATGTAGCCTTGCAGATCAGTGCCAAAAGGCACAGCAAATGGGAGACGCCCGGCCAAATGGTCCGCAGCCATTCCCATTCTTTGTGGTGATGCTCCGAGTGGCTGGGGGCTCAGGGGACCCGAAGAGGGTGTTACCAACCAAACAGCTCCAGGCAACAGGATGTACACAGGACGGTGCATTGGGAGGCCTGGGTTCAAATCCAGCTTGTGTTCCCACTGCCAGCAGGCTATGCCATCCCAGACACCTGACTCCACCCCTCTGCCTCCAGCCAGGTTTTCCTCATCTGTGAAATGGGGTAACAACCCCAGACCTGTGTCGCCGCATGATCGCAAGGGATCTCTGAGGCAAGGTGGGCCAATGTCCTGGGTTAAGATGTAAATGACTTCAGTAATGGCTATTTTTCCCATTTTAATTCAAAATCAGTATTTCCTATTACTGGTTCTTTCAAATCTAGAGCTGGAGGGACTGTGTCACTGTCAGAAAGCCTAAACAAGTCGAGGCAGGATCATTGACTCAAAGCCCAGCATGACTAATTTGGCCCCATAACTAGTTAGTTCGGTGCTAGGAACATCCACCAAACCAGTGAGCTGGCTGGGTTGACCAGTGGGTTTGGTCAAAACAGCTGCCCGGTTGTTCCAGCAGGGGCACAGCCCACATCTGGACAGGGAAGGAAGATAGATGTGGACATTGGAGCCAGCATGCCTGGGTGTTGCTGTGTGACATGAGGCAAATTCTTGAACCCTCCTGTGTCCTGGGCTCCTCAATTGCCAAATAGGGACTAATAGAAGGCCCTCAAAGGGGACTTGGAGGATGAAATGGTGGAGTTGTGTGAAGCACTCTGGACAGTACCGGCCCCCAGCAAGTGCTCTGCAAGTGTTTGTTAGGTAATATTTGTGTCAGGGGAACTCTAGGCATTAACAGCAAGATGTTTCTAAAGAATAAAAGAAATTCTCAGTTAAGGAAACCACGGCTCCTAAGTGGGGCACGATCTGAGGAAGTTCACACAAGTTCAACTCGCATTCAACTGACATTTTGCAGGCACCGTGATCATAGTAATCATCGCATGGTTAACATTCAGGGATCCCTTTCTCCATTCCAGGAAGAGTGCAAAAAGTATCTTGTGCTTTAAAGAATCAAATCCTCACCTCTACTCTGTAGGGAAAACACTATTATCCCCATTTTACAGTTGAGGATATTGAGGCCCAGAGAGGGAAAGGACTTTTCCTGACCTCAGGCAGCTGGTAGCTGAGATTAGTCCATTTTTCTTCCCCAGAATGCTCGCCACCTCTTTGGCCAGGCTTGGGCACCTGGTTCTTTGTTCTTGGCCCAGACTCCAGTGCTCCCTGCATCACTCCCTGTAGCTTCTTCCTCTGTACTTCAGCCTTCCCAGGACCTGGGTGTGCAGTTTCACCCAGCGTGGGGACATGGGACAGGACAACTTTGAGCTCAGCCTGGGGCCTGGATCTGTGTCCCGGTGGGCGTCACTGTGTCTCCCCTAATCTCCGTGTCTAGCACTACATTTTTCACTGTGCTTGCAGCATTTTTCCCCCCAGGTTTTTGACCATGCTCATGTCCAAGGCTCTAAGGATTCTCTGTTCTCAGATAATAAATAACAAGTTCCTAAGTCTTCCAGAAAGGTGGGAAGGGAGATGCTCAGCAGCTCCAAGGCCTGAAGAGGCCTTGGACCTAACCCAAGAGTTCCTGGCATCGTGGTTCATCTGTCCCCAAAGATACCTACTTTCCCACCTCTCTGGCTGGTGTGTACATTATCCTCAAATTCTTCCCGAGGAAAATAAAAAAACAGGAGTGGAGAATCAGAGAGAGAGTGGGGGAAAAAATACCAAACCCTTGGGAAGAGAATAATTATTCCTCCTACTCATCATCACTTTATAGTGTAGAGCAGAACCTACTGTCCTAGACCAGGCAAGAGAGGCCCGTGGCCTGAGTCTTCACTTTATAGCTGCTCTTGCTTTTGCCAGCCACGCCCCTCTCCATGGGGCGAGGAGTCCACAGGGAAGGGATGTGCCCGTCTGAAGCCGGCACCCGCTGATACACTGTGCTGGGTGTGCCTGGACCCTGGAATGTCCTGCCCCAATGGCCCTGAGCCCACTTCCGGGATTTGCATGGGCCTCTTCCCGGAATCCATCTTCCCCAGGCCCCCTCCACCCCACCCCCAGTGTGTGCACCTCTGGGCTGAGGGGTGTGTGTGTGTGTGTGTGTGTTAGACATTAGGGCTAGAGCATCCTCATGCATCTGCCTGAAGCCCTTGCTGTGCAGGATGGAGCTGGCAGGAGGAAGGGAAGGGAGAATGGGCCGTGAGTAAGGGCCAAAGGCTGGCTTCTCCCCTTGCTGGGGTGTTCTACATTAAATTCCAAAGAGTCCAGGGACTCCAAATTCAAACCTGGCCTTCCAGGGTGTTACGATAGAATATTTGTGAGAGTTGGAGGATAAAACATTTCATTTACGAGTTTACTAAAGTTGATTTTTTTTTTTTTTAGCTCTTTAAGTATTTAGACATATGTAGCTGAACTTCATCTACACTCTTGCCCCAGGCCCTGCAATTGTTAGGAGTTGGTCTGGTTTCCACATTCCTTTTCATCTCCCTACAGACACGTCTCCTTTAGTCACCATAGCTGGGTATAATCACTTGCACTTACAAACAAAGAAGGCTCTGAGGCTCCGGGAGGTTAAGAACTTGCCTGACTTGGCTGGGCGCGGTGGCTCACGCCTGTAATCCCAGCACTTTGGGAGGCCGAGTCGGGCGGATCACGAGGTCAGGAGATCGAGACCACGGTGAAACCCCGTCTCTACTAAAAATACAAAAAAATTAGCCTGGTGTGGTGGCGGGCACCTGTAGTCCCAGCTACTCAGGAGGCTGAGGCAGGAGAATGGCCTGAACCCGGGAGGTGGAGCATGCAGTGAGCTGAGATTGCGCCACTGCACTCAAGCCTGGGCGACAGAGCAAGACTCCGTCTCAAAAAAAAAAAAAAGAACTTGCCTGACTTTGCATAGGTGGGAAGTGGCATAAACTGGACCCAAAACCAAACCCCCCAACCCCACATCTGGTTCTTCCCACTCCCCTGACCGCCCCCTCGCCCTGCCTTGGAGACTCTTTCCCCTCTAGGAGGTGGTACCTTCCTCCTCTGTGGGTGCCCAGGCCGAGTGGTCAGTCAAGTGGAAGGGGCACATGCAGGCTTGGGGGTGGATATAATAAAACAGACTCACTCCAGCATAGGGGGAGAGCAACAAGGCTCTTGTTTCTCTTCCTTCTAAGTAGGTGCTCTTCCCCTGTCTTAATTGGGGGCAACCGAGAAGAGCACCTACTTAGAAGAAAGAAAAATGACAGCCCGTTGCTCCTCAGATTGGTGATTCCTGACAGCTCCTGTTTCAAAACCATAACCTCATCAGGCCCCCCTTCCCAAAGCTCCCCTCTCCCAACAAACAGAGTTTTCCATTGTAGAGAAGGGAAGAAATGCGGTTCTAATCCCCTTCGTTCCATGATTTCATCTCCTTCTCTCTCTCTTCCCTGGGGACTCCATGCAATCACGTGGAGGAGGGAAGGTGGGCCAGGGAGGGGAGCCAACACTTTCTTCACATGATCTGGGGTGTCATCCAGGGCTTTGGGCAGAAATGGGGGAGCTGGAAGGTATAATCCATCCCCTCCCTAGCAGCCAAGAGAGCTGGAAAACTGGGAGGCTTCCATGAGGCCACCCTCCCTTTCCCTCCCCACTGGCCCACATGCCACTGATTTCACCTCCTTGACTCTGTCCCCAGTCATGTATCATGAGTACATGTGTCATGGATACTCTTGCTGCCTGAGCGCAGACCTCATCATTTCTCACTGAATTTTGCAACAGCTGCCTCAGTGGGCCTCTCAGACTCCAGTGCTGTCTGCCTTGGGCCTGTCCTCCACCCAGCTGTCCCTGTGACTCTCCAGGTCATGCCTCAGGAGCTCTGCAGCACCAGCAGGGTGAAGCTCACACTCCAAATGGTGCCCAAGGCCCTCCTCGTCCTCTCCCCACCTTCTCTCCAACTCAGTCATCACAATCTCCTCTTGCCGCTTTCTTTTTTTTTGAAACAGGCTCTCACTTTGTCACCCAGGCTGGAGTGCAGTGGCACGATCATGGCTTACTACAGCCTCAGCCTCCACATGGAAGGTTCAAGCAATCCTCCATCCTCATCCTCTCACATAGCTGGGATCACAGGTGCAGGCCACCACGCCCAGCTGATTTTTAAAATTTTTTGTAGAAATGAAGTTTTGCAACATTGCCCAGGCTGGACTCAAACTCCTGGGCTCAAGTGATCCACCCACCTTGGCCTCCCAAAGTGCTGGAATTACAGGCATGAGCCACCGTGCCTGGCCTTCCTTTTGGCATTTTATGATCAGTAACTCCAGATTTCATAAGGTGCTGTCCTGGTCTCTGCAAGGCTGCTCCGGTTGCTTTCCCTCCTCCAGGAAGCCTCCATACACACATGCACACACACATACACACACATGTATGCACAGGCGGGACCACCACTTCTCCTTGGGGCTTCTGTAGAGTCCCCTGTGCTTCTCTCTCTCTCGTGCGCACTGACCACATTTTCCTCCAATCATCCTCTTGTCTCTCATCCACTTAACTCCTTGAGGGATACATGGTTTCTGCATTTTTACATTTTTGCTTTCCCAGGTCCTAGCAAAGCTCTTGGCCGATCAGCCTTACCTCATGCTCCCATACACTTCAGGGAAGCAGGCAGGCTCTCTGCTCTTAACCCTGTGCTTCCTATCCACACCTCCCAGCCTATCCTGCTGCCTGGCACGACCCCACTGCAGAGCCCTTCATTTCTTCCATCTAAAGATGACCCTGACCCTACCCCTTCCCCTGCCCCACCTCTTTCTGCCCCGTGCTGCCTAGGGTCTCCTCCAGCCCACTGCCCGCCAACCCTGGGCTCTGCTGACACAGGGCTGCTGTGTGTTTTACAGACTTGCAGTCCTAGTTTGAGGTAATACAGAGTTTCCAGGAAAGAGCCACATAGAATTGAATATCATATTTTTTTTTTAATTTTTTTTTTTTTTTTTTTGAGACAAGGTCTCACTTTGTCACTCAGGCTGGAGTGCAGTGGCACAATCTTGGCTCACTGCATCCTCTAGCTTCTGAGCTCAAGCGATCCTCCCACCTCAGTTGCCAAGTAGCTGGGACTACAGGCACATGCTACCACACCCAGCTAACTATTTTTTTGTATTTTTGGTAGAGATGGGTTTTCACCATGTTATCTAGGCTGGTCTCAATCTCCTGAGTTCAAGCGATCCACCCGCCTCAGCCTCCCAAACTGTTGGAATTACAGGCATGAGCCACCACGCCCAGCCTGAATACCATCTATTGTTAGACCGAGAGTCAACGAACTCTTTCTGGAAAGGGCCAAATAGTAAATATTTTAGGCTTTGTGGGCCAAGAGCAAAATTAAGGCTTATATAACAACAAAGAAAACACATTTTCACAAATCTTTTATTAACAAGTCAAAACAATAATAATAATAGAAAGAGTTATTTTGGGGAAATGACGTTTGGCTTAACTGAGGTTCAAAGTTGGTGTTCCTTCTCATCAAATTGCTTGCGAATGTTCATCTGTAAAAACCATTCTTAGCTCATAGACCCTACAGAAACAGGTGTGGGTTGGATTTGGCTGGTGAACCATAGTTTGCTGAGTTTCACAGTTTCTTCAGCCATTCCCAGCCTCTCTAACCCTCCAGTGCTGGCCTTGGCCTTTTCTCTCATTGCCTCTCCAGAACTTTCCTCTCATCTGCTGTCCACCTGTCCTCTCACTCCACCCCCAGCCTTCCCTGCAGACTCCAGGAGAACTGTTTTTTTGTTTTGTTTTGTTTTGTTTTTTGAGTACTGAGTATTTAAATCCTGTTAGGCTAAATTTTTCCTATCTAGGCCAGCAGTCAGCAAGCTATAGTTTGTGAGCCAAATCTTAGTCTCCTATCTGTGTACATTCGGTGAGCTTAGAATCTTTTTTTTTTGTTTTGTTTTTGAGATGGAGTTTCGCTCTTGTTGCCCAGGCTGGAGTGCAGTGGCGTGATCTTTGCCTCCCGGGTTCAAGTGATTCTCCTGCCTCAGCCTCTCGAGTAGCTGGGATTACAGGCATGCGCTACCACGCCCAGCTAATTTTGTATTTTTAGTAGAGATGGTTTCTCCATGTTGGCCAGCCTGATCTCAAACTCCCGACCTCAGGTGATCCACCTGCCTTGGCCTCCCAAAGTGCTGGGATTACAGGCGTGAGCCACCGCACCCGACCTTCTTTTTGGTCTTTTATTTATTTATTTGAGATGGAGTTTCGCACTTTTGCCCAGGCTGGACTGCAGTGGCGTGATCTCGGCTCACTGCAACCTCTGCCCCCCAGGTTCAAGCGATTCTCCTGCCTCAGCCTCCGAAGTAGTTGGGATTATAGGCACCCCCTACCGCACTACGCCTGGCTAATTTTTTTTTTGAGACGGAGTCTCCCTCTGTCACCCAGGCTGGGGTACAGTGGCGCAATCTCTGTTCACTGCAACCTCCGCCTCCCAGGTTCAAGTGATTCTCCTGCCTCAGCTTCCCGAGTAGCTGGGACTACAGGCACGCGCCACCATACCTGGCTAATTTTTTTTTTTTTTTTTTGTATTTTTAGTAGAGACGGGGTTTCACCATACTAAGCCAGGATGGTCTTAAACTCCTGACTTCGTGATCCTACTGCCTTGGCCTCCCAAAGTATTGGGATTACAGGCGTGAGCCACGGTAATTTTTGTATTTTTAGTAGACAGGGTTTCGCCATGTTGGCCAGGCTGGTCTCGAACTCCTGGCCTCGGGTGTTCTTACCTCAGATTGGGCTAGGTCCTGAGTGGAGTTAGGGAGGACAGAGGAGGAAGCTTTTCTTTCTTAGCCTAATAGACCCATTTGTAGGGCATTTCTCACCTGTGAGCCAGTGGTTCTTAGACCCAGTCCAGGGAGCTTGGCTCTAATGCTGTGCCTGGGCCTCATTCCCAGAGAGTCTGGTTTAGATGGGTCCCCAGAGCACATTAAGCACTGTCCTCTGCCAAGGTGCTCAGACTGCAGCTCCTGTCATGGGGACGAGGGTATCTTCTTCCTGTTCCAGAGTCAGTGACCTCATGGTGTGACAGATGCCACGGGGCCACATGTGTGCAGTGGAGTGGGAGCCCAGAGGAGGGGTACCAAAGAGTTCTGAAGGAGTCCTGTGTGAGCATCACCAGGAAGCGGGGGTTTCTGAAGTGACCCGTCTGGTTTCCAGAATGAATGTGTCAGAGGTAAGGACCAGAGATGCCCGGAGTTTCCTGTGAGTCTGCACCCAGGCAGGTGAAGATGATAGAAGGATTCTGATCAGATGCTAGCAACCTGGCTGGGCGCTGACCTGGAAAGCACTTTGTCAGTCCTGTGGGCCATGGATGTGAGGGTGAGAGATCGCATCTGCTTGGGTCTTTGGCAGAAAGGCTGCCTTCCTCTATGCTCTCAGGGGAGAGGGGCTAGCGTTTCTGAGGGCCACGCAGAGCCAGACTGACCCTTCAGGGGCAATTCTCCTTCTTCTTTGTATTATGAAAAATGTCAAATGTACAGAAAAGCAGAAAGATGAGTATGCCATATACCCACAACTTAGACCCAACAAGAGGTGACATTTTGCCATTCACTTCTCTCTCTCTGTCTTTAAAATCATGTATTAAGCTGGGCACAGTGGCTCATGCCTGTAATCCCAGCACTTTGGGAGGCTGAGGCGGATGGATCACTTGAGCTCAGGAGTTTGAGACCAGCCTGGCCAACATGGCAAAACCCTGACCCTACTAAAAATACAAAAATTAGCCGGGCATGGTGGCTCACGCCTGTAATCCCGGCTACTTGGGAGACTGAGGCAGGAAAATTGCTTGAACCCAGGAGGCGGAGATTGCAGTGAGCTGAGATCATGCTACTACACTCCAGCCTGGGTGACAGAGTGAGACTCTGCCTCAAAAATAAATAAATAAAATAAAATAAAACAATATATTAAAGTTGGTTCTTTTTTCTTTTGGCATACAGTTCTATGAATTTTAGCACATGTATTGATTTGCAGAACCACACCATAATCAGGATTCAGAACAGTTCCATCGCTGCCCAAACAACTCCCTGGTGCTACCTCTTTATAGACACGCCCTGCTCTCATTGGTAACTCCTGGCAGCCACTGATCTATTCACCATCCCTACAGTTCCCCACTCACACCCCTTTTTTTGATACAGGGTCTCATTCTGTCACCCAGACTGGAGTGTAGTGGCACAATCATGGCTCACTGCAGCCTCAACTTCCCCATCTTAGGTGATCCTCTCACCTCAGCCTCCCGATTAGCTGGGATTACAGGTGCACACCACCATGCCCCACCAATTTTTCTGTAGAGATGAGGTTTCACCATTTTCCCCAGGCTGGTCTCAAACTTCTTGGCTCAAGCGATCAACTACCTTGGCTTCCCACAGTGCTGGGATTACAGGCGTGAGCCACTGTGCCCAGCTAGTTTTCTCTTTTGGAGAGTGTCATATAAATGGAACCATACAGTAGGTAAACTTTGAACATTGGCTTCTTTTACTCAGCATGATATCCTTGCCCTTTATCCAAGTGATTGTTTGTATCAACAGCCTTTTCCTTTTTGTTGCCAAGTAGTATTTCATTATATGGATGTACCACAGTTTCTTTGTTCATTCACCTCCTGAAGGACATATGGGTTGTTTCCAGTTTTTGATAATTATGAATAGAGTTGTTATAAACATTTGTGTACAGGTTTTCATGTGAGCATAAGATTTCAGTTCTTTAGGTTAGAAACCCAAGCATGCAATTGCTGGTTCATGTGGTGTGTGCGTGTTTAACTTTATAAGAAATTGCCAAATCATTTCAACCATTTCAAAGAATGACAGACACCATGACATGTCCCTCCTAAATGTTGGACATACATTTCCAAGCACGAGAATTTCTCTCCTCAAATCACAATGCTATTATCATAAGCTAACAAGGGTCCCTGAAACCTATTTAAAAACAAAAGGCCCGGTGTGGTGGCTTGGCTGGGTGCAGTGGCTCACGCCTGTAATCCCAGCACTTTGGGAGGCCGAAGTGGGTGGATCACCTGAGGTCAGGAGTTCGAGACCAGCCTGGCCAACATGGCGAAACCCCATCTCTACTAAAAATACAAAAATTAGCTGGGCATGGTGGCGCACACCTATAATCTCAACTACTCAGGAGGCTGAGGCAGGAGGCAGGAGAATCCCTTGAACCTGGGAGGCAGAGGTTGCAGTGAGCTGAGAATGTGCCTTTGTACTCCAGCCAGGGCGACAAGAACAAAATTCGGTCAAAAAAAAAAAAAAAAAATGGAATTATAATTTAGCAAAGTTTCAGGATACAAGATCAGCAAAAATCAGTTGTGTTTCTATACTCCAGCAATGAATAGTCATAAATTTAATCCAGGAGATGAAAAACATGTACATTGAAAACTGTAGTACATTGCTGAAAGAAATTAAAGACCTAATTAAATGGAAAGACATCTCATGTTCATGGATTGGGAGACTTAATATTGACTTAATATTGTTAAGACGGCAATACTTCTCAAAATGATCTACTAACTTGTTATGATTATTTTTAGTTGTCAACTTGACTGGATTAAAGGACACCCAGATAGCTGATAAAGCATTATTTCCGGGCACGTTTGTGATGGTGTCTCTGCAAGAGAATGGCATTTGAATTAAGTGGATTGAGTAAGCAACATCTGCCCTCACCCAATGTGGGCAGGCACCATCCAATTGGCTCAGGACCCAGATAGAACAAAAAAGCAAAGGAAAGGTGAATTTGCTTTCTCTCTTCTGGAGCTGAGACACCCTTTTTCTCCTGCCCTTGGACATCAGAACTCCAGATTCTTAGGCTTTTTGGCTTTCCTGGTTCTGAGGCCTTCAGACTTGGACTGAGTCATGCTACTTAGTTCCTTGGTTTTGCAGTTTGCACATGGCATATTCTCAGCCTCTGTAACTATATGAGCCACTTCTCCTAATAAATCCCCTTTCATCCATATCGCTCTCTCTCTGTCTCTCTTCTGTTTATTATCTATCTCTGGAGAACCTGACTAATACAAGATTCATTGTAGTCTCTATCAATATTCCAATGTTTTTTCTGTAGAAATGCAAAATTCCATTTTCAAATTCATATGGAATTGCAATGGGCCTGAATAGTCAAAACAATATTAAAAAAGAGAAAGTTAAAAGACTTACACTTGGCTGAGCACGGTGGCTCTCGCCTGTAATCCCAGCAGTTTGGGAGGCCAAGGCAGGTGGATTACCTGAGGTCAGGAGTTTGAGACAAGCCTGGCCAACATGGTGAAACCCCATCTGTACTAAAAATACAAAAATTAGCCAGGCATGGTGGCACGCACCTGTAGTCCCAGCTACTCGGGAGGCTGAGGCAAGAGAATTGCTTGAACTTGGGAGGCAGAGGTTGCAGTGAGCTGAGATTGCGCCATTGCACTCCAGCCTGGGCAATGAGAGCAAAATTCTGTCTCAAAAAAACACACAACGACAACAACCCACAATGAGATACCACTTCACACCCATTAGGATGGCTATAATTTAAAACAATGGAAAGTGGCAAAAGTTGGCAAAGCTAGGAAGAAATAAGAACCTTCATACATTGCAGGTAGGAATGTAAATGTAGCAGCTGCTGGCCGGGCGCCGTGGCTCACGCTTGTAATCCCAGCACTTTGGGAGGCTGAGGCGGGCGGATCACGAGGTCAGGAGATTGAGACCACGGTGAAACCCTGTCTCTACTAAAAATACAAAAAATTAGCCGGGCGTGGTGGCGGGCGCCTGTAGTCCCAGCTACTCGGAGAGGCTGAGGCAGGAGAATGGCGTGAACCCGGGAGGCGGAGCTTGCAGTGAGCCGAGATTGCGCCACTGCACTCTAGCCTGGGCGACAGAGCGAGACTCCGTCTGCAAAAAAAAAAAAAAAAAAAACTGTAGCAGCTGCTTTGGAAAACATTTTGATGGTTCCTCAAAAACCATCTTAGCATGTGACCCAACAATTCCTCTTCTAGGCACATACCCAAGAGAAATGAAAACATGCCCACACAGAAACTTGTACACAAATGCTTATAGCAGCATTATTCATATTAGACAAAAGGTGGAAACAAATGCGCATTAATGAATGAACAGATAAACAAACTGTGGTATACAAATGCAATGGAGTATTATTTTGCCACAAAATGGAATGAAGTATTAGAACATGCTCAAATGGATGAACCTCAGAAACATGCTAAGCGAAATAAGCCAAGTACAAAAGGTCACACATTTTATGATTCCTTTTATATGAATATTTAGAATAGGCAAATCTATAAAGATAAGAAACAGATTAGTGATTGCTAGAAGGTGGGGGAAGGGAGTACTGTGTGTGATTACTTAAATAGTATGGGATTTTTTTTTTTTTTCAAGTGGAGACAAGATCTCACTCTGTCACCCAGGCTGGAGTGCAGTGATGCAATCGTAGCTTACTGCAGCCTCCACCTCCTGGGCTCAAGTGAACCTCCCACTTCAACCTCCAAAGAAGCCAAGACCACAGGTGCATGCCACCATGATCAGCTAATTTATTTTTATTTTTTGTAGAGACGGGGTCTCACTATGTTGCCTAGGTTGGTCTCAAATGCCTGGGCTCAAGTGATCCTCCTCCCTTGGCCTCCCAGAGTGTTGGGATTACAGGCTTGAGCCACTGTGCCCAGACTTTTATTTTCTTGACTTTAACTTTTTCAAGAGACTGAGCCAGTCATCCTGTAGGAATTGTCTATTGTTTCCTCATCTTGTTTAGCTTGCTCCCGCATTCTCTGCCCTTGTAAACTGGAAGTTAGAGCTAAAGACCTGAGTTAGGTTCCTTACCACTTTTGTCAAGCACACTTCTGGGCCATGTAGGGTACATAAGGAGGCAGATCACATGGCTACCCTACCATTTGTGATACTAAATTGATCACTAGATTAAGACTGGGAAAGCCAGATTTTTCCATGGGCAATGTACTTTTTTTTCTTCTTTTTTTTTTTCTTTTGAGAAGGAGTCTCACTCTGTCACCCAGGCTGGAGTGCAATGGTGTGGTCTTGGCTCACTGCAACCTCCGCCTCCCGGGTTCAAGCAATTCTCCTGCCTCAGCCTCCCGAGTAGCTGGTACTACAGACGCGTGTCACCACACCTGGCTAATTTTTGTATTTTTAGTAGAGACGGGGTTTCATTATGTTGGCCAGGCTGGTCTCGAACTCCTCATGATCCGCCCACCTCGGCCTCCCAAAGTGCTGGGATTACAGGGCATGAGCCACCATGCCCAGCCAGCAATGTTCTTTTTTACCTTTTGCCGCTGACCAACCATCTAGGGTGAAACTGGCAGTATAGGTGAATATCTAGTTTCCCTGAAGAATCCTCCTTGAGTCTCCCCAACACCCCTGCCATGTAAATTATTATATCTCATTTTATGAATAAAGAAACTGGTTGGGCGTGGTGGCTCATGCCTGTGATCTCAGCACTTTGGGAGGCTGAGGCGGGTGGATCACCTGAGGCTAGGAGTTCAGGATCAGCTTGGGCAACATGGTGAAGCCCCATCTCTACTGAAAATACCAAAAATTAGCTGGGCATGGTGGCTCACGCCTGTAATCCCAGCTACTTAGGAGGCTGAAGCACAAGAATCACTTGAACCGGGGAGGCAGAGGTTGCAGTGAGCCGAGATCGTGTCACTGCATTCCAGCATGGGTGACAGAGTGAGACCCTGTCTCAAAAGGGGGGGAAAAAAAGAAACTGAGTTTCAAGGAGACTCAATAATTTGCCCAAAGCATGGAGAGATATTTTGAGATTTTCACTTGTATTGTTTTCCTTCCCTTTATTCTGCCGTTTTGTATGTTGCCCAATGCCAGCAGACAGCGTGATGTACTTAGGTACCCTCACAGGGTGGACAGGTTCTACCTTCCCAAATGCAAGCAGCTCTGGCTGGCCCTACCTATTAGCACGGTCCTGTGAAGGCTGAGGACACAGCTTGAGACCCTGAGGACAATGGTAACTGGAGAGAAATGGGCACGATGGGAAGAATGCCCCCTGGCCCCTCCCCCCATCTCTCCCCTACCCTCCACTACCTAAGCCTTTTGTAAGCAAGAGGAGCGGACCAGATCTCCTGGAAAGGAGAAAAAAAAGGAAAAAATTCTCCCATCTGTTGAGTATTAACCTCTGAACCATTTAACCAAACATTGGCTTCTCCTGTCATTTGATAAGGTGTATCCAGCAAAGGGAGATGAGAAAATTGGGAGGTTATTCTTTTAAATTACATCAGCAGGGGTTTGTTCCTGCCGCAGAGCTCGGAGGGTCCCGTCTGGGACATCACATCACCACCAGCACACTCAAGGACAGGCTTGAGTGCTTCCCTCTGCCTGGGAGTTCAGGCATTCACAGGGATATTAAAAAAAAAAAAAAAAAAAAAAAAAAGAAGCAAGAGGGTTTTGAAAATAAAGTCCATGCACGGCAGGCTGTCTGCCCTGAGCCAGCACTGTAGCAAGGAGTGATTATGGAGGAAGGAATGGTTTGTGTCACCGTCACACAGAAATGTCCAACGGCTTTTCTGCAGAGACAACACCTCTCAGTCTCCCAGAGACTCTCTGCTCAGACTTCCGGAGCTGTCGGGGACCTCCAAGGCCACTCCGCCTGTCCCAGCCGCCCTTTGAGTTGGGTTTCTCGGCAAGATGGACCAGCGAGCAGTCTAGACAGATAGGGACCTTCAGTGCTGGCCAGCTGGCTTCCGCTGGCGGGTCGGACCCGTTGTGAGGACATCAAGCCCTGGACAGAGGGCAGGAGCCCAGACTTTGGCTGCTATCTTTGGTCTAGCCCTCCCTCCTGTCCCTCTTCTGAACTCCAACTGATAAGAACAGCTTATCTCCCTAGGCTTAGGTCCTTGCTGAACTAGTCCCGTCTCTCTGGGCCTCAGTTTCCCCATGAGTGCAAGGAGCTGGACGGGAGGGTGTCCAAGGGCCTATCAACTCTGCTACATAGTGGTGTTTGTTCGTAAGATTCCTTTGGCCGGGCACAGTGGCTCACACCTGTAATCCCAGCAATTTGGGAGGCTGAGGCAGGCAGATTGCCTGAGGTCAGAAGTTCGAGACCAGCCTGGACAACATGGTGAAACCCCATCTCTACTAAAAATACAAAAATTAGCCAGGTGTGGTGGTGGGCACCTGTAATCCCAGCTACTTTGGAGGCTGAGGAAGGAGAATTGCTTGAACCCAGGAGGCAGAGCTTGCAGTGAGCCGAGATTGTGCCACTGCACTACAGCCTGGGTGACAGAGTGAGACTCTGTCTCAAAAAAAAAAAAAAAAAAAAAAGGCCAGGGGCGGTGGCTGACGCCTGTAATCCCAGCACTTTGGGAGGCCGAAGTGGGTGGATCACGAGGTCAGGAGATCAACACCATCCTGGCTAACATGGTGAAACCCTGTCTCTACTAAAAAATAAAAAAAAATTAGCCGGGCGTGGTGGCGGGCACCTGTACTCGGAAGGCTGAGGCAGGAGAATGGCTTGAACCTGGGAGGCCGAGCTTGCCGTGAGCCGAGATCGCGCCACTGCACTCCAGCCTGGGTGACAGAGGAAGACTCCATCTCAAAAAAAAAAAAAAAAAAAAATTTCTTTGGTGGGGGGAAACACCTATTCTCTACCTTTCCCAGTGACTCACAGTTCATTTGTTGAAAGTCTTCCCTGCCATCTTTTCTAGCCTCATTTCACTGAAACTTCACTCCTTTTTTTTTGAGATGGAGTCTTGCTCTGTCACCCAGACTGGAGTGCAGTGGCGCGATCTCGGCTCACTGCATGCTCGGCCTCCCAGGTTCACGCCATTCTCCTGCCTCAGCCCAGCTGAAACTTCACTCCTTTTATCTGGTCCTTGGTTTCCAGAGCCAGTGAGGTCTTGCCTACCTCCTCCCCTGGACTCACTAATCCATCTCTCATATATCAGTTCTTTCCCAGTAAAGACAAGGGAAAGGCAGCCCACCTGAGCTCCAGGTTCGGGGCTGGGCTTTTCCACGTGTGTTAGCTTATTTAAACTTCACAACAGCTCAGAGCCATGGATGAAGTCCCACTTCAGATGAGGAAGGTGAGGCTCAGAAACAGTGGCTTGGCCAAGCTTCCACACTAGGAAGGAGGAGCTGGGATTCAGAGCAGATCTGTTTGAGCCTAAAGGCCAGATTCTTTCCACCATATCACATAACACCTTCCCTGAGTCCCTTAGTCATTGGGGCTCTTCCTGAGCAAGATTCCTTCCTGGAAGAGACTCCAGGCACCTTGAGGACAGGGGAGGAAGAACAGCAGAGAGGCAAAGCATGGAATCTTGCTCCAAAGACCTAACCCTCCTCGGGCAGACAGGGGAAGAGAAAGGGAAGTACTCAAGGCTCAGAAACTGGTCAGGACATGGCAATAATGAACTTGAGCCCAGGGTTCCACTGCATGTGACTTCACACCTAATCCATTTCCCATCTCAAGTGATGTCAGGGTGTTGCTGACCAGGGTGGCTCGCCAGAGAGGGCTCTATGGTGACTTCCTTCCAACAGCTCAAATGACATAACACAAGGCACACCATTTCCATCACAGAGTAGGTATGTGATCTTGAGCAAGAGGGGGCTCTGAGACCAACCTCTGTTAGAGCCTTGATTTCCTCATCTGCATAATGGGCATAAGATTATCTACCCACCTCAGCAGGTTGTGGTGGACAACAACAGTGAAAAGACTGTACTAGCTTTGATGTCAAAAATACCGTTTTGCCAGGTGCAGTGGCTCACACCTGTAATTGCAGCACTTTGGGAAGCCCATGAGGGAGGATTGCTTGAGCCCAGGAGTTGGAGACCAGCCTGGGCAACACAGTGAGACCTTGTCTCTACAAAAAATGTAAAAATTAGCTGGGTGTGGTAGTGAGCACCTGTAGCCACAGCTATTTGGGAGGCTGAGGTGGGAGGATCGCTTGAGCCCAGGAGGTTGAGGCTACAGTGAGCTGTGGTCGTGCCACTGCACTCTAGCCTGGTTGACAGAGGGAGATCCTGTCCCAAAAAAATAAAAAATAGTTCTTTTTCTTATTCTCTTTTTCTTATTCTCTCATAGTGCCCCACCAAGTCTTACCTGTAGCAGACATCTGGCAGATGTTTATTAGATGTATACCAGCCACTAACCTTTGGACCACCCTTGAGAGCTTATTGAATGTTTCCACACCTCATGTTCTTCTTCTTCCTCTTCTTCTTCTTCCTCTTCTTCTTTCTTCTTCTTCTTCTTCTTCCCCTTCTTCTTCTTCTTCTTCCTTCTTCTTCTTGATCTTCCTTCTCCTTCTTCTTCTTTCTCTTCTTCTACTTTTTTTTTTTTGAGATGGAGTCTCACTCTGTTGCACTCCCAGACTGGAGTGCAATGGCGTGATCTCAGCTCCTGCAATCTCCGCTCCCGGGTTCAAGCAATACTCCTGCCTCAGCCTCCCGAGTAGCTGAGATTATAGGTGTGTGCCACCATGCCCAGCTAATTTTTGTATTTTTAGTAGAGACGGGGTTTCACCATGTTGGCCAGGCTGGTCTCGAACTCCTGACCTCAGGTAATCCACCCGCCTCAGCCTCCCAGAGCGCTGGATTACAGACGTGAGCGACCGCATCCAGCCCTTATATTCTTTAATTATCCCAACAGCCTTTCAGAAGGCAGGGTTTGCCCTTGCTCTCATTTACAGATGGGGAAACTGAGGCTGGTCCTTTGTGGCTTCCAGCTTGCTGAGGGGTTAAGGTGCTTTTCGGAGCCCTCTGCTGACAGTTCTCTGTCGTCTTGTTCTTTGGAGAGGGCAGCCAGCTGCAGCCCAGATGTGGAAACCCGGCTGGCCACAAAGGAGTTAGGTGGGTGGGAATAGCCTACCATTTCCTCTCTTGAAGACAAATGGTTCAGGGGCCATTGGAGGTTCTGCAGGCTATGCTGTGGCTGGATTAGGAGCTTCCGTGGGGCAGGAGATGTGCTGGTCTTGAAAACAGTTCCTGCCTTGTGAGGTGGCCAGTTGGAGGATGCAATCAGTGGACAGGGTGCTCAGTAAGCTCCCTCCCCTTCCCCTCACACCACCACTCTCTAAATAGCTTTGTTTAGGCCCTAGGCCCCAAAGGTCCTCATTCTGGCCTGTGAAAAGGAAGGGATGCTATAGAGGGTGCCATCTTGGCCAACATTTTGTTTGGCCAGCATTTTGAGCCCTCTCCTGTGGCCATGGAGTGAGCAGATACACACAGAAAGTCAGAAAACACCCACACAACGCACACACCACAGGCTCATAGATGTGTGCACACACAGGTACACACACACACACATACACGTGTGCACACATGTGCGTACAGTCACATCTCCAAGGAGCAGCCGTGAGCTTCCCCAGAGTCTCAGAGCTGCGTTAAGGCCCTCAGGAGAGGAGGGAAGGAAGCTGCGTGTCATATATCATTTCTCTCCAAACAGGCAGTGTCCTCTCTGCCCAAAGCAGGGGTGGGGGTGGTCGGTGGCCATGAACTGGTCTCTGGAAGGAGCCCCTCTGGCCCATATTTCACAGACACCCCAGACGGAGCCTGCTGTCAAGAGCGCTGTCTAATTTCCTCCTGACTGCCGGCCCGGATCCCCCCAACAAAGAGGGGCATTGTGTCCTGCCCCCACCCCTGGCATCTGCTCTACAGAGATCCGTCAGGGGATGCACAGAGGGGATTTGTGGGATGAAGACCCCGCATCTTGTGCCACAGCCCCCAGAAGGGCCACAGATTCTTGAGTAGAAAGAGCCTGGTCCTGGCTGAGGGGTCCCCCCAGGCTCATGGGCCTCGGCCACTCCAGTGTCCCCACCAGCAGTCCTCTCGAGTAATAGCTTCTCCTCATGCCTGTCAGGGAAGAGGTGTGTGAACGGGAGCAGCTGAGGATGAAAGGGCATTTGAAGGGGCCCAGGCCTCCCCCACCCTCTCTTAGAAGAAACACAGCCTTTAGCACTTGGTACCCGCTTCTGGAGGGGGACTTGCCTGCTTGGCAGGCCTGCAGGGCACCTTGCTGTGGGGAAGAGACAGTTGTGCCTGGTTTTTTCGTACTCTAGATCTTTCACGGGCTGGTCATGCTAGGAAGGAAAAGTGGGGTCCTAGGGGGCAGAGCCATGGCGAGACAGGATGAAGGGAGGGTGGACAGTCAAGCTTGACAACGGGCTGAGCGCCCTAAGGACTTCCTGGGAGAACACAGTCAAGGATTGCCCTGGGCCTTCACTTTCTGGTTCCTTCCTGAAGAGGCTGCTCCTCCCCAGCTGCCCCTGGGTGAAGATCTGAGCAATGCCTCCCATGGAGGGGGTGTGGGTGTGAGGGGATTGACATAGTGGCTGAATCGGTATCATAAGATGTGCTTAGGGGCTGTCACGTGTGGCCACAGTGTGAAAAGTTCTGTTCTGGGTTAATGCATCAGAAGCAAATCTGGATCTGGCATCCTCCAAGCCCTGGACTTTCCCCACGATCCCCTACTGCCCCTTAGCAGCGCTTCTTTTTTGGTATAGCTTGGCGCTTTGAAAACATTTTGCCCATAGTGTCTGTTTAACCTTTGTACTAGAGGCAGAACAAGGTATTAGAATGCTCAGTTTTTTGCAGTTGGGAAATCGGTCCAGAGAAGATGAGTGGTTTGCTAAAAGCCACGCAGCAAATGAGTAGAAAAGCAGGTACTGAAACCTAGGCCTCCTCCTCCGGCCTCCGTGCGTGTGCTGACACTGTGTTGCAGCCTCCCTGAAGAAGGGGAAGAGCACTCTGACTAGAATCTGGGGTGTGTGTGTCTGTGTGTGTGTGTTTGTGTGTGTGTGTGTGTGTGTGAGAGAGAGAGACAGGCTGACAGGGGGCACTCACTCCCACTTGGAGGGCCCACTCTGAGCCAGGCACCGTGCGAGGCATTCTGTAGACCTTACCCCATTTTCCTGGGGACAGTCTGACCATCTCCACTCACTCTACCTAGGACTTAACACATAGTTAGCACTTAAGTAATATTTTTGTGGAGTGAATGAATGAATCTAATCCTCCTATCAGCCTTTGAGTAAAATATGATCTGTACTTTGTAGGAGCATTTTTCAGCAAGTGTTTATCAAGCACCACTACTTCTGCAGGCCACTGGATGGGGAAACTGAGGCTCAGAAAAGATGAATGACTCCATGCAGGCCACACAGCGAATCTGTGGCACAGCCTGTGTCGGAACTGGAATCTGTCAGTGTCCAAAGCTGGGGTATGTGTGTGTGTGTTTGTGTACGTGGCAGTAGGGTGAGAGCCGTGTGTGTGTGTGTGTGTGTGTCTGTGTGTGTACATGCGGGTAGGGTGAGAGCAGTGGGGAGGGAAGGTGATAAGAAACACAGGATTTCTCCTCCTGCAAGGTAGAGAATTTTTTTTTTTTTTTTAGGAGATGGAGTCTTGCTCTGTCACCCAGGCTGGAGTGCAGTGGCACTATCTTGGTTCACTGCAACCTCCGCCTCCTGGGTTCAAGTAATTCTCCTGCCTCAGCCTCCCGAATAGCTAGGACTACAGGCACACATCACCATGCCCAGCTAACTTTTTGTATTTTAGTAGAGACGGGGCTTCACCGTGTTGCCCAGGCTGGTCACGAACTCCTGAGCTCAGGCAATCCACCCACCTCGGCCTCCCAAAGTGCTAGGATTACAGGCATGAGCTACCATGCCCAGCCAATGCAGAGAATATTTTAAAGGAAAATAACCTGAAGATAGCATGGTCCCAGCAGGCAGTCAGCCAGCTCAGACACAGGCCTGCAGCTCTCTAGCCAGGTGCACCGGGTGCTTTAGACAGGATTTGTGTTCCTGGAAAACTGGTTTTAAATCATTTTTTAAAGCACAAATAAAACCATCCTTTACAGCCACTGGGGAAGCCTGCAGCTTTCTGGGAGGCTGCAGCAAGGTTTTTTTTACCAGGAGGAATTTTTTAGAGCCTTTGGATCTGCCCTACTGGATTTTCTCAAAGCAGGGTGAATCTGCTGGATGGTGGAGAAAGCCAACCACGAGGCTCTTGCCAAGATGAGCACAGACTCAGTGGATGTTCATCCTGGGGGTTCTCAGACCCTGGCTGAGCCTGTTCCCTTCCCACTAACGCTGGATTGAAGCCCAGCCGTGGGCCCCAGCTCTGGGGACAGGCTGGAGTCCTGAGCCAGCAGCTCCGGTTAGGAAATTAATAAAGAAAGAGAAGCTCTCGCAGCCAGGCCCACGGCGAGAGACGAGTTAGGTCATGTCTCTTTCTGTTCAATCGGATATTAGTCCCAACCCTGATGTCACCTTGAAGCTATTAAGCGTCACCCTCGGAGACGTGCGTGAGTGGCTCACAAACCTCTTATCAGGCACGCCTCTGAGTCTCGCTGTTGTCAGTGGTCAGGCTCTGGAAGCTGTTTTTTTTTGCCAACCACGGGTCAAAGAGGAGAGGCTTGTCCAGACTTCAGACAGAGCTCAGAGAGTGGGGGAGGGATTTGCAGAGAACCTTGGTCCCAGAGAGTTCCCCAGGGCTGTAGAAACAGGGTGACTGTTCAGTGCCCCTCTTCAAGGGCATGGCCCACCAGACCTGGTGGTCTCTGAAGCCCTGACTGCATCAAGCCACCTAACCAGCTTCTGGACTGAGCTTCTTCTACACTGTCCATATGTCCAGCAATGGGCAGTTTTGAACCGAGATGTCAGTGATGTCAATAGTTTAACGGTTCCTCCATCCATGCATCCATCCATCCATCCATGTGTCCACTCATCCAATACTGTCTATTGAGCATTTATTATGTGCCAGGCGTCATGTGGTAGCTGGGAATAAAATGGTCAGAGAAACACATCCTTTCTCTTTCTTCCAGCCTATAAAGCAGACCATAAATGAATAAGCAAACAAAAAAAACAGAAGAATGACAAATTGTGGTAGTGGCCATAAAGGAACACACACAAGGTGGGAAGATAGAGAATAAAGGAACAGTCATGGCCACAGGTAGCATTAGAGAAGGGCATGGATTTAAGATTTTTTTTTTTTTAAGACGGAGTCTCGCTCTGTTGCCCAGGCTGGAGTGCAGAGTCATGATCTCAGCTCACTGCAACCTCTGCCTCCTGGGTTCAAGTGATTCTCCTGCCTCAGCTTCCCAAGTAGCTGGGATTACAGATATGTGCCACCACGCCCAGCTAATTTTTGTATTTTTAGTAGAGACGGGGTTTCACCATGTTGGGCAGGCTGGTCTCGAACTCCCAACCTCAGGTGATCTGCCTGCCTCGGCCTTTCAAAGTGCTGGAATTACATGTGTGAGCCACCGCACCCAGCCGGATTTGAGATATTTTTCAAAGTGTTTCAAAAATATTCAGGTAGCCAGGGTTGGCAGCAAATGGGACTGAGAAGGGACAGCCAGTGAGAGAAGGAACGTGAGAGCCCAGCACCATGGTGGCCAAGAGATGATGTGACTGACCAGTGCCTCACTGGTGGTTGTGAGGGATTAGCGGGCACAGGCTCCTCTGGCCGGAGAATGTATAGCTCTTAAGGGCAATCATTTCCACTCAATGGAAGGAAAGAAAGCCACCCACCACGGGCTTGCCCAGTTACTGGAATTGTGGTGCTTTGGGGGTCTGGACGGAAAAGAGTAGATAGATCTCTCCCTGACACTGATTCTCATCTTTGAATACAGGAACTATCAGAAATGCACACATCCATCTCAGGACCTGGCGCAGACAGGTGGGCAGATTTCTGAAGGCCTGAGCCCCTCCAGGCCTTTTCCTTTGGAAATGGATTCCCTACTCGCTTGCTTCTTCTGTCTCTTTTTTTCATATCTCCTCACCTCTCTCAGCAGGTCAGCCACACACTCGCTCGTCCCTGATGCTCCCTCGAGGATGGAGAAAACCATTACTGAAAAGTTACTGTCTGGGAATTCTCAGTTGTTTGGATTCCTACCAAGCCACCATCTCTGGTCACACTCACTGGTTCCCATCAGGGAGTTGCCAGTGGGTGGCCTTGCTTCCTTCATGCAGCTTTGCCCTCGGGAGAAAGTGGAGGATTTTTACCAACTTGAAGAACAGCTGGTCCCAGCTACTGCTCACCCAGTGCTGGTCAATCAAACACCAATGCTGAAGTGGGAGAGGAGTGCAGGGAGTACTCAAAAGAAACCAGAAACCTCTTGATTGATGTGTGCATGTACTTTTAATTTCATGATCAAACTCTCCTCAGCGGGCTTATTAACTGGGTTTATTGGGGAAAGGAAAATTCTCACACTGAGGTTTTTTTCTGATGGTTTTAGAAATTGGTGAATGTTGCTGCCTCACGTTAGGCATTGACCTACTATTGAAAATTAGTTTGGGTTGGGTGCAGTGACACATGCCTGTAACCCCAGGGCCTTGGGAGGTGAGACAGGAGGATCCCTTGAGGCCAGAAGTTCAAGACCAGACTGGGCAACGTAGTGAGACCCCCATCCTACAAAGCAAATTTAAAAATTAGCTGGGCACGGTGGTTCACGCCTTTAGTCCCAGCTAGCTACTCAGGAGGCTGAGGTGGGAGGATTGCTTGAGGCTAGGAGTTTGAGGCTGCAGTGAGCCATGATCACACCACTGCACTCCAGCTTGGGAAATGAAGTGTCTTAAAAAAAAAAAAACTTGGGCCGTATTTATATTAAAACTTCCTGCGTGTTCCTTTAGAGTGCTCCTAGAATCCGTAAGTCCTTGGGGCTCCGGGTGTGGGAGAGCACTCCAGACAGAAGGGAATGAGCCAAGGAGTGGAGAAGAGAAGTCACATGGCCTTTGGCTGTGGGATGGAAGGTGGCTTGGTCTTGCTAGAGCCCAGGATTTGTGGCAGAGGTGGGAGGTTGCGGCTGTGGAGGTGGTCAGGGGCTGGATCATGGAGACCTGTGAAGGCTCTTTATTTTGTAGGTGAGAGAAGCTACCTATAGGTTTTAAGTTGGGGGTGACAGGGTTGAATTTTTTTTTTTGTGATCACTCTACAGGCTGAGAGGGGATGGGATTTGAGCAGCCTCAGATCAGGAGGGAGGGCTCTCAGAGGTTCTAATTCAAGTGAGACATCAACAGCCAGAAGGAAGGCAGTGGTGGTGGGAAGACAATGCCGTGGGTGGGAGAAATATCTATATGGGAAGTAAAATGAGCAGGACCAGGTAGTGGACTGGTTTGGAAAAGCAGAGGTCAGTATAATGATGTGCCCCAGGTTTCCAGTGTGAATGAACAGGTAGGTTGTGGTGTTGCCAGCTAAAGTAGAAGAATCAGAATGTAGGCAGTGGTGCTCACCTAATTGCGGGAATGGCGATTTCCCCTTCGATATCAGAGTTTATAGTCATCCTAGGTGGCAAAGGGCAGTAGGCAGCAGAATATAAAAGCTTAGGCACCCAGATTAGGCATAGGAAGTGTTGGCCTGGGGCCAGAATGCCTCAATTCCAAACCCAGCTTCATCACTGGAGTGGTCAGTTTTCACGAGCTCCTGTGGCAGCGACAAGTGACCCACAAATCCCAGTGGCAACAACCAATGTTTATGTCCTCACTGACATCTGTGAAGGCGATGGGGTCAGCTTTGGCTTTGTTCTATGTTTTTCTCCTTCTGGAACCCAATTCCATGTTTTTCTCCTTCTGGAACCCAGGGAGCCTCCATTTCAGCCTCGTACAGAGGGAAATGAGCAGGAGCACAGCCGTGTGATGACCCGTAAAACTTCTGCTTGGATACAGCACATATCCTTCTGCTCACATTCTATTGGTCAAAGCAGGCCACAAGGACAAGCTGATGTCAATTAGGTGAGGAAGTGTGCCCTTACCGTGGCAGGTGCATCATATGGCAATGATCAGGGAGGCATGTTCCCCAGTGGAGAGGGAAGAAGATAACTGGGCCCAATAATACAATCCACCCCAGACACTAACCACCATAAAACCTTGGGAGTTTACTCAGCTTCTCTCCGCCTTGTTTACCTCATGTGTGAAATGGGAATGACAGTAGTACTACCTCTTAGGATGGCTAAGAGAATTCACTTAGTTTGCACATGTAAAGCAGAACAGTGCTCAGTACAGCGCAAACACTATGTAAATGCAGGTGAATGGAGGGGAGGGGATAGGGGTTAGTGTTTTGTAGGCACAGGGTCTCAGTTTGGGAAGATGAAAACGTTCTGGAGATGGATAATGGCAATGGTTGCACAACAATGAGAAAATGCTGAATGCCACGGAACTGTGCACTTCAGAATGGTTAAAATGATAACTTTTATTTTATGTTAGAGTATTTTACAGCAACTTAAAAAAACGTAGGCCGGGTGCAGTGGCTCATGCCTGTAATCCCAGCATTTTGGGAGGCCGAGGCGGGAGGATCACCTGAGGTCAGGAGTTTGAGACCAATCTGGCCAGCATGGTGAAACCCCATCTCTACTAAAAATACAAAAATTAGCCATATCCCAGCTACTCAGGAGGCTGAGGCAGGAGAATCGCTTGAACCCGGGAGGCAGAGTTTGCGGTGAGCCAAGATTGCGCCACTGCACTCCAGCCTGGGCGACAGAGCGAGACTGTCTCAAAACACCAACAAACAAAAAAAGTAGGTGGATGGGATCATCTGGGGAGAGATTGAAAAATAGGGAAGATGGTGGAAGAAAGAGAAAACCTTGAGAACCAGCTGTGAGAGCAGAAGCATCGAGAAAGGGGCCTGCATGGGGGACAGAGAAGGAACATCTAGGACAGATGAGGAAAGCCAGAAGAGGGTGATGTCCCCTGAAGCCACAGAGTTGAGTTTCCAGCAGGAGGGTGGACGGGGGTGACTGAGCGTGTCCACGTTACTTGGCTGTGAACCTGATCCTGAGCCACTGAACCCACCTCCATTTGGCACCTTCATTTTGATGGGTCTGCCTGATTCCAGCTTCTGGTGATGTCACTTCCAGGCACTGCCCTCACCTGGCCCAGGCTGCCTCAATTTAAGATCCTGGCCAGGTCTCCTCTCCTGCCTCCCTCTCTCCCCTCACCGTAGCCAGTCCTGTTTTGTCCATTGTTGACATCTTGGTGAGACAAATTGTTTTTTAGTTAAAAAGACATAGAGGCCAGGCATGGTGGCTCATGCCTGTAATCTCAGCAGTTTGGGAGGCCAAAGTGGGTGGATCACCTGAGGTCAGGAGCTGGAGACCAGCCTGGCCAACATGGAGAAACCCTGTCTCTGCTAAAAATACAAAACAGCTGGGCATGATGGCGCATGCCTGTAATCCCAGCTACTCAGGAGGCTGAGGCAGGAGGATCACTTGAACCCAGGAGGTGGAGGTTGCAGTGAGCCAAGATGGTGACACTGCGCTCCAGCCTGGGCAACAAGAGCGAAACTCTGTCTCAAAAAAAAAAAACAAAAAAAAAGACAAAGAATATGGAATATTTTTTTATGTCACATTTTACTACTATTAATATACACTTTTCTACCCTGAAAAATAAAATCTCCAAACTTTGAATTTAAACATTAGGGATGGTTACTTTGTGGTCAAGATTCCTTTATTAACAAAAGAGTTCATCTTTTGTTTACAAAACATTGACTATTTGATAGGTCATAGTTTAGGGAAACTGAAAGCTAAACTTTTACAATGAGAACTGAAGACCATGTATTTGCATGGGAGAAAAAATTTTTTTTGGCACCAATTATATTTTGTACCCACCTTTTGAAAAACTAAAGGGGGACAGCTCGGTCTAGATCATTTCTTCCCTTTTTCTCTTGCTTCTAGACACTGGTCAATCAGAAGGTTGCACACAAGAGCTGTGATTGTTTGCTCTGCAAAGAAAAAGGCCTGAGAACTTTGCTTTTTATTGATTTTATTTCTCCGAGAGTTTTCTTACAAAGTGAATTGACCTTGCACAATTAGCTTGATGTAATCTTAAGAAAATATATGAAGTATGCTTTAGAAAAAATCATGCTCTAACCAGCCATCTCATTTGGCAATCATTTTCCACAGCTCTTGCCCTTTTTGGGGTGGGGAGGTGGGGTTATTTTTACATGTGAATGATTACATCTGTGTACAAGAGATCCAAACTCGCGTTGACCTCCCTCTGCAACAGCAGCTGGTGTTGGGCGACAGAGCGCTGAGGCAGCCAGGGCTTCAGTACCCCTTGCTCTTTGGCCATCAGTCCTCAAGTGGCATCTCCAGAAGACCTGGCTGAGGTCTGGGCAGTCCACACACAAAAACCTAGCATTTCCTCCCATGATAACAGCATTTGTAGAACACACAGCAAGAGCTTAAATTCATCCCATGGAGGAAGAGGGATTTTCTTGTCCCCTTTTGTAGTCACAGGACACTGTAACTGGAGAACCTTCCACTCCAGGGTTCCACATCTCCAGGCCCTCACCCAGCAGCCCTCCTTATTATGTCCCCTCCCCTCCAGAATGCAGGGGACACTTTCCAGCCTCTACGTTGTTTTCAGCTCCTAGTTGTTCAGCCCAACAACTCGGCATCTGGAGAGGTTTTCAATCCAGAAATCGTGGATTTAAAAGGAGTAGCTGCTCCTTTTCTCTGGAGCACAGCCCAACAGCCCCTGCTATATCTCTAAATTGATTTTGATTTTGAAGCAGCAGGTGCTGTCATGGGTTCATTCTTGTCCACCCAGTCAAGCCTGTGTGGACGGGCCTATATGGGGACACCGAAACCTACATTGGGCTATTTTTCTGTCTTCTCTAGTCAGTGCTCAGAAGTGTCCCCACTTAGCCAACAAATTTGGAGACAGGGATGGGTTTCTGGCTTGCAGCAGCTGAGTTGCTGTCCTTGACTCTCCTCATTCTGATTTTTCTTGGGGTTTGGGGACAACTAAGGGGCCCCAAAGCCTCAGATGTGCAGCCCACAGAGGAAGGTGGGCAAGGGCGTGCGTCTCCGTCATTTCCTTCCTTTTGAAGCATTTACTTTCCGAGTCGCCAGCTGGTTCCAAAGCTCCTCTCCCACCAGGCCAGGTGGTGTCCAGACCAGGAGGAGGCCTGGCTGTGACATAGGAGAATGGCAGGAGGAGGAGGCATGAGTGGCAGCCAAGAGACCCTGAGAAGCAGTGTCTCTGAAGCTGTTTCCAGATTCATCCGGCCCGGTAGGATCTCTGTCTGATTCCATGAGAGTGTGGGAGCAAAGGCCCTAGGGAAGAGGCTGCTAAGAGGCTGAACAGAACTTCCTGGAAAACCCTAAGACTCCCAGGAATGCTGGGCAGTTTCATATCCAAGAGTCAGTGAAAGATGTGGCTTTCTGCCCTGGCTGGGGAAGGAAGAGGGTGAAGGTGGGTTGGGGTGGGGGTAGTTGGGTAGGGGGCTCAGTCCTTAGTAATTTTTCCTCCATGCAGAATCTCACTCTGAACTTGGAGATGCTGCAGAGTCCCCATCCTCAGGGTCCTGCCCACTGGGGGAGACGGGCTGACCTCCCTTCACACGCTTCCACTTCATCCTTCGGTTCTGGAACCACACTTTGACCTGGGGGAGGAAGCAAAGGAGCCTGGTCACTTCATGGCCGGTGTGACCTCCTCCCCATGTCAATGCTTAGGCTAGCCAGGGTGTAACTCCAGGGACCCCAGCTTGAAACCATCACTTACCACTCCCTACTCCCTCAAAGGCCCCAGGAACTAAGACCAAAGAGAGGACATACCAATCTGCCTGGAGGTCTGTCTTGTATCTTGGGATAAAGCCCCAGACAGGGGAACATGTTCTAAAAGCACTCTGCATTGGCCCCACCCCCTTCACATGCCCCCTACCTCCATTCCCCAACAGTCTGGGGGCAGAGGTCATCAGCCTTATCCTTAGGCACATTTATAGAGCGCTTTTTGGTTTAGATAGCTCTGGTCAGCACATTTTCTCGTCTGAGCTTGAGTATTACCTGCAGGATTATGATCCCATTTTACAGATGGAGACCCAGAGGTCCCAGGGCTAGGAAAAGTGATAGAGGCAGGATTTGAATCTAAATCTTCTGATTCAATATCCAGCCCTCTGGCAGAGTGCTCTGTCAACTGAAGTCTGCCATCAAATATTACTGTTATTATTACTATTATTCCATATCAGAGCATGGGTGTGGGGGTGTGGGGTGGCTAAAGGGAAAGTCCAAAACAAAGGGCCAGGGAAGTGTTTCCTCAAAGTGTGCCCAGGAACCAGCTGCATATCCAGATCACCTGGAGAACATACTAGAAATCCAGATTCTCAGGGCCACTCATTATGGTAAAATCTCTCTCCAGACCTCCGGCATCCACATTTTGAACAAGTGCCTTGGGGGATTCCAACATATACTCAAGTTTGGGAATAGCCAGATCGTAGGTTGGGACCTAGCTGCATATGAGAATCACCTAGGGGCCTTTGAAAAATTCTGAGGCCTGTATCCCATCCCAGGCCAATTAAAATCATCCCTAGGGGTGGAGCCCAGACATCAGCACTATTAAAATCTCCCTAGGGACCGGGAGCGGTGGCTCATGCCTGTAATCCCAGCACTTTGGGAGGCCGAGGCGGGCAGATCACCTGAGGTCAGGAGTTTGAGACCATCCTGGCCAACATGGTGAAACCCCGCCTCTACTAAAAAAAAGACAAAAATTAGCTGGGCGTGGTGGCACATGCCAGTAGCCCAGCTACCCGGGAGGCTAAGGCAGGAGAATTGCTTGAACCTGGGAGGTGGAGGTTACAGTAAGATCGCGCCACTGCACTCCAGCCTGGGCGACAGAGCGAGACTCCATCTCAAAAAACAAAAAACAAAAAAACCCAAAACTCCCCAGGCTATTCTCAGGTATGGCCACAGTTGAAAACCGCTGGACTGGCTGGAGGAAGAAAAAGGAGAAGGTCCAGGGAGGGGTGGTGGGAAAGGAGGGAAGGGAGGGAGATGAGAGAGCAAAGACGAGGAGGGGCCACCGGGGGCGCACCTGGCGCTCAGAGAGGTCCAGGTTTACCGCGATCTCGTATCTGCGGAGCCGAGTCAGGTAGTTATGATGGGCAAACTCTGCCTCCAGCTCTCGCAGCTGCTCCTTGGTGAAGGCCGTCCTCTCCTTGCGGGCTTTGCTGCTGCCCTCTGGCTTCCCTCTGTTCTCCTGGTTGTCTGGGGAGAGAGGACCCCAAACAGGAAGACATGGGCTGAAGGAGACTCCATTCCCTTTTCTTTTGCCCTTGAGCAACTAGGCAGTCTTTCCCAGTCTCCCTTATTTTTACAGGATGCTGAGAAAAAAGCTACGCTGTCCTTTTTATTCCTTCTGGTATCTTACCCATATTAGAACTGGTAAGTTTTTTTAATTTTGGTTTCCAATCTCAGGTACCCCCACCCTCCGCCCACCCCGAACTTTCTTTTATTCCCAAAGCACAAGAAGCTACTCTTGGCTGTTTAATGACCTCTACTCCCCAGCCCACCCCCCAGCATGACGATACTGGTGGCCATAAGCTTGAGGGGTGAGATGCTCTAAAACAAAGCCTCAAACTATGGTCCCCAGATCAGCAGCATCAGCATTACCTGAGAGCTTGTTAGGAATGCAAATCCTAGCCTCATTCCAGACCTACTAAGTCAGAAACTCTGGGGATGGCGCTCAGCAATCTATTTTTACAAACCCTCCAGATGCGTCTGGTGCACAGTCAGTCCACTGCTCTAAGACCTCACCACTCAAAGGAGTGCCTGGGTGCCAGCAGCATCAGCAGCACCAGGGAGCTGTTCAGACCTGAAGGATCTCAGGCCTGCCCCAGACCTACCTACCGAATCAGAATCTGCCCCAGAGGGCCAAGTCTGCAAAGCCATCTGGAGCCCTCTGAAGGAGGCTGCATGTTAGATTCAGTGGGGCTCAGTCATAACTGCCAACAGGGTCAGGGGACACACTCTGTGCCAGGTACTGTACCTGACATATATTAGCCTCTTATTCCTCAATAGCCCAACCAAGTGGTTCTAGTATTAGTATCACCTTATGGACCAGAAAACGAACACAGAGAAGTTAAGCAAATTGTCCAAGTTTATTCAGCCAGGGGGTGTGGGAGACAAGAATTAAATTCAGGCGATTTGACACACACATACCGTTCAAATGAAAAATATGTAGCGGCCAGGCACGGTGGCTCATGCCTGTAATCCCAGCACTTTGGGAGGCCAAGGGGGACGGATCACGAGGTCAGGAGTTCGAGACCAGCCTGGCCAACATGGTGAAACCCCTGTCTCTACTAAAAATACAAAAAATTAGCTGGGCGTGGTGGCACGCCCCTGTAATCCCAGCTACCTGGGAGGCTGAGGCAGGAGAATCGCTTGAACCCAGGAGGCGGAGGCTGCAGTGAGCCGAGATCAGGCCATTGCACTCCAGCCTGGGCGACAGAGCAAGACTACGTCTTGAAAAAAAAAAATGTAGGAAGGGCTTACAAACGGTAAAGTCCTGCACAAATAAAAGGGGCTGAATGGTTATCTCTTGAGCAGACCAGGGTGGGAGGCAGCTCTACCTTCACTTTAATGAATGGAGGTTGTGGGTGGAGAGGAGGTGGGAAGAAGACCACACACTTACACAATTAACTCGCAATGAATGCCACGTGGCCAGGGAATGGCTGCAAGAGCCCGGGGCTCTAACATTTAAAAGTCGTTTGCTTAATTGATTATCTTTTTTTTTTTTTTTGAGACTGAATCTCGCTCTGTCGCCAAGGCTGGAGTGCAGTGGCGCGACCTCGGCTCACTGCAAGCTCCGCCTCCCGGGTTCACACCATTCTCCTGCCTCCGACTCCCAAGTAGCTGGGACTACAGGCGCCCGCCACCATGCCCGGCAAATTTTTTTGTATTTTTAGTAGAGACGGCGTTTCACCGTGTTAGCCAGGATGGTCTCGATCTCCTGACCTCGTGATCCGCCCGCCTTGGCCTCCCAAAGTGCTGGGATTACAGGCGTGAGCCACCGCGCCCGGCGCATTGTCCTCATTTTATAGACATGGAGACCGTTGCTCCGAGTGAGGTGCTTAACCGAAACCTGCGCCCCAACGTCCTGCTCCCTGAAAGACCCATCTCTGCCTTGCTGGCGAGGAGTGTTCAAAGGAGGGATCTTCTGTTTTCAGAGGCTGGGTCTAAGCTACCTGGGGGACTGGGCTGGGGAATTCAGACCCGCTAGTGTAAGGCAGAGAAGCCGCCTATGCAGTCGGCTAAGCAGCCGCATTGGGAGTGGGTGGCGAGGCAGGAACCCCACATTAACCCGGCGATCCGCTTTGGAGCTTTGAGCCTAGCTGGTTCCCCTCCCAGCACCTCCCTCTATGGCTTTCCACTCAATCCCTTTGTATTTCAGTTTCCGCGTCCTCCGCCTCCGCGCCCCACTGCCTTGGGCTGGGCGGCTCTGGAGCAGAAGGCGCACGGTAAAGTGATTTGGGCGCCTAGCCTGGCCCACCTCGCGCTGCGCGTCCGCGGCCTCCGCCGGGGGATGGAAGGGGAGTGGGTGCCGCCGTTCTGGGAACTCGAGAAGGCGGGGGAGGGGCCTGATAGTCCCGGTGCCCGGGTCAGGGGTCCGCGTCCGATCCGGGTTGGCCGCCCGCGGGGCGCGCCCGGGGAGCAGGGCAGGGGGCCGAGTTCCTGGCGCGGGCTGCCTGCCCGGCGGCCTCTGGCTCCAGGCCGGAGAAGGCAGGTCCAGACCCCTCCGGAAGCGGGAGCGTGGGCTGGAGGGAAGGACGCGCAGCCCCGGGCCGGGGTCCCCGAGGAGCCCTCCGGCCTTGGCCGCCGCCAGCGCCGCGCCCCCTCCTGGCAGCGGGCCGGGGAGGGTCGGTCACGAGCGGGTGACTGGCTTCCCGGAGCACAGCCCGGCCCACGGGCTCGGAGAGAGGCAGGAAACCCGGGCTTAGACGACAGGCGCGGTCGGGGACTGGTTTCCCAATCTCCTCCCGTCCCGAGGCTTAGTGTTTCCCAGCCCTTCCTTTCCACGGTTGCGGGGAGTGGATAGCCCAGAGGACTTGCGCAGAGGCTTGAATCCTGAATCTCCATGCTGGAGACTTTGAGGAAGTCACTTAGCCTCTCTGGGTGTCAGTCTTCTCATCAAGAAATTGAGGAAAACAATTTCACCTACCTCCTAGGGTTATTGGAAGACTGAACGAGTTAATATGTGTGTGCAAAATGCTATTAAAATCTAAAAGTGGCCAGGCATGGTGGCTCACGCCTGTAATCCCAGCACTTTGGGAAGCTGAGGCGGGCGGATCACCTGAGGTCGGGAGTTCGCGACCAGCCTGACCAACATGGAGAAACACCGTCTCTACTAAAAATACAAACAACAACAAAAATTGGCTGGGCGTGGTGGCTCATGCCTGTAATCCCAGCTACTTGGGAAGCTGAGGCAGGAGAATCGCTTGAACCTGGGAGGTGGAGGTTGCGGTGAGCCGAGATTGCGCCATTGCTCTCCAGCCTGGGCAACAAGAGCAAAACTCCGTCTCAAAAAAAAAAAAAAAAATCTAAAAGTGCTGGACAAATATATTCTCCAATTTATCAGCTCCACGAGATGCCATTGAAGGGCTGGGATAGAAACAGCTGCACTTCTTGAAGGTTTCTGTGTGTGCCCAGAGGCATCTGCGGCTTTAACCTCACCACACAGCAGCCTATGAGTGGATACTGTTCTTACCCCCTTTAGCACTCTTAACGTGGGTTTGTGTGATAATTTGATTAATAGCTGTCTCCCCAGGGAAACACTTTTTCTCACCCTAGCATCTAGCCATAGTTGCTTCTGTACCTGGCACAACTGCCCCCTACCCCGCCCCCAACCAATTCTGCACATAATTCTCCTAGAGAGAAGAGGAAAAAGTACTCGATAAGTATTTGCTAAATAATCCTGTTATACAGAAGAGCCAGCCTCAGACAGGCCCAGGAACTTGCCCAGTGTGCCTGGCAGCTTTTAGGTGACAGAAGCGAGATATGAACCCAGATCCATATGATTAGAGCCAAGGCTCTCCATATCTCCTGGCTGGCTGGCCCAGGTTGGGGCCTGGAGCTAGACCATGGCAGCTGGGCTTGTCACCCCTTCCAGAGGTCCTGGGGTCACCACCCTGTTTGCTACCCACATCTACCCTCCTCCAAGGCCTGCTTAGGTGTGCACAGGTGCCCCATGGTGTCCCCCCAAACAACTTCCCCCACCCCAGTTCTGCACATAGGGCAGCTGACTACTGCCAGCCAAGCTATGCCCCATCCCTGGCCACCTCTCCTCTCCTGTCTCTTATTGCCCTGATTTAGCCTTTGGGGCTCCAGTGCCGATTTCCAGCAGAGGAAACAGGAAGAAGAAGCCTGGGTTGGGAACTGACGGTCTCAGCTAACTCCCTGTGTGAACCTGGGGGCAATACCTACTAATGGTGGGTGGGATGGATATTGGCTCTGGGAGGGCGGTTGTCCCTTGTCAACTTCCCAGAGTGGGATCAACGTTCACCACTGTTGGAAATGATGAAGGGACCAGAAGTATGGGAAGCAAGCTATGAAAGTTGAAGTGGAAGTTACGCTCTCTTTGTTCTGCAACAGTATTACAAATTACAACATATTCAGCAAAATGCAAACACTATGAGCACTTGCATGCCATTTCTGGGAGCTGTTCGGTAACCCTGCTCATGGGCACAGTTCCTGTGCACCCTGCCACATGAAAGTAACTCATGCTGGGCTGGGTGCGGTGGCTCACGCCTGTAATCCCAGCACTTTGGGAGGCCAAGGTGGGCGAATCACAAGGTCAGGAGATCGAGACCATCCTGGCTAACATGGTGAAACCCTGTCTCTCCTGAAAATACAAAAAATTAGCCGGGCGTGGTGGCGGGCGCCGTAGTCCCAGCTACTCGGAAGGCTGAGGCAGGAGAATGGTGTGAACCCGGGAGGCGGAGCTTGCAGTGAGCCAAGATCGTGCCACTGCACTCCAGCCTGGGCAACAGAGAAAGACTGTCTCAAAAAAAAAAAAAAAAAAAAAAGAAACTAACTCATCCTTCCCAGGATGGTCTGTTCCCAGGATAGTACAACTTTGTTAGGGAGCCTTCCTCTCCCCTGTGGGCCTCAGTTTCCCCATGTGTAGAAGTATGGGATTGGATTGCATTCTATTTCTGCCAGGGAGCTGGTGACAGAGTTCCTTCCCGGCACATAAGCCTTGATGCCCTACACTCCCTACTCTCTCTTCTGTTGAGAACCCCTAGCCTTGATGAAGTCTGAGGCTCTTCCAACTTCACGTATTCTTGTCACAGCTCCTAGTTCCTCCCTTCAGTCAGATCTGAGGTCTTGCTGTGTGCTCTGTCCCAAAGTCCTCCCCAGCCTTCCCACGGCTCAACCATCAGGGCTCTGCTGGGCCGTTCCTCTCTCCCTGCCTCGAGCTGTGTGGAGAGAAGTTATATATACAGAAGTGTGGGAGGACCTGTTGGTGAACCTGGGCCTTAGCACTCGTAGGTGAGTGAGGCACTGAGGAAGAGCTTTGGGACCTTGGGCAAGTCCTTTATGTTCTTGGAGCTTCAATTTCCTCATTTGCAAAGCAAGAATAGCTACACCCGCTGTGCTTATCAGGCTGAGAAGTAATAGGAGCTGGATAGCGGGCGTTAACACCTAGCACAGTGCCTGGCATGTCACTGAAGCTCTGTTCACAAGAACCATCCGAAAGAGTTCTATTGGAGATTGTATCTGAGATGACTCATGGGCAGAGTTAGAGCACTATGCTCCTTAAGGCACCACGTCTCCAGACCTGTGTGAAAGGGTTGTCTTTTAAATGTCTGGCCTTTCAGCATTTTTTTTCTTTTCTTTCTTTCTTTCTTTTTTTTTTTTTTTTTTGAGGCTGAGTCTCACTTTGGTCACCCAGGCTGGAGATTGGTCACTGCAATGGTGGGATCTCGGCTCACCGCAACCTCTGCCTCCTGGGTTCAAGCGATTCTCCTGCCTTAGCCTCTGGAGTAGCTGGGATTATGGGTGCCTGCCGCCACACCAGGCTAATTTTTGTATTTTTAGTAGAGATGGGGTTTCGCCACGTTGGCCAGGCTCGTCTTGAACTCCTGACCTCAGGTGATCCACCTGCCTCGGCCTCCCAAAGTGCTGAGATTACAGGCATGAGCCACTGCACCCGGCCTAGGCCACTAATGCTGCAGCCTTCAGAGTTCCGCAATTCCAGGCACAACAACTAGATGTGTCACATGGCAATTCACATCACTCCTCCTGCGCTGCTTCTCTCTTGGGGGCTGCAGCTGCCTCTTCCAGGACTGCGGAGGGAGGATGCTGGCCCTCAGTGGGCTGCCTCTGTGGTTAGGGAGGAGCTGCCCTGCCCCAGCCCCTGCATAAGCCTCACTCTCCGTTGGAGCAGGGCTGTGAGGGAACAGTCAACTGCCCAGAGAAATGCAAACTCTGTGTGTGTGATTGCGGTTCCACCATGAGCTTCCATACCATCCAGGGCAAATTATTTCATATGTAGCTGCCACATTTGGCAGGCCTTCCTAAAGTGAGCAGACAGCTTTATCAGAGCTACGGGGAGGTTCAGACAGACCCATTTCTGTCTGAACGTTTCTGGAGTTCTGTACTCTACAGTCCAACTCCGAGGGCACCAATTTACATAAATTCATATCCAAATCAGACAGGAGGCCAAATGCCTCACATTCAAATAGCACTGTGCAGTTGACAAGGGATTTGTTTCCTCCAAAGACAACTTCTTTTAGGCTTTCACAAATACTACAGAATTATAGAAAGTAGAGGTGGGAGGGACTTAGAGATGATCAGTGTCACCTTTTCATTTTATAGGTGAGTCTAGAGAAGGTAAGGAACTCCTGTAAGGACACACAGCAAGTTAGGGGCAGAACTGGGCCTAGAACCCAGATTTTCTTGATAGGAAGCTGTTTCCACCCTACTGGGCTGTCTCCTATTGTATCCTCTTAATTATTCCATTAGGTAGGTAAGGTACACATTAGCCTGTTGAACATATGAGCAATTAAGACCCAGAGACTAAATGACTTGCCCAAGGCCCCTGGGACCAGTCTAGGGCTATAGCCTCATGTCACACTGCCCTCGGGGGAGGATGAGTATGGAGGCTGTGCCTATCTTAGGGACATTGTCTGGGTCTGGGTTCAGATCTCTCTCCCTGGGACTCCCCAGAGAGGGAAAAAGAAGGGAATATTTGGAGCATTACATCAGTAGGTGAAACCTTGGCAAATCCTCTGAAAACGGTGTCTGTGGCTTCCTGCACTGTCACAGCATAGACACTTTGATGTCCTCGTAAGCTCTCCTAACCTCAGACGGAGGGGTCAAAGCCCATCGAAATAGACAAGACTTGGATGGAGCCAGCCCAAGACTGGTTGGATGTTCACATCCAGGATCTCCCTGGCTTCCTGGGGTTGGCCTGACTTTCTCACTGAGCCCTGCCCCACCCCAGTGTCCAGACCCTTTTCCTCTCCTGTAGGTGCCTAAAGAGACATCGGCAGGGCTCCCAGCCTCTCTGAGGAGCCCAGCAGTGGGGCCAGAGAATTCAAGGGATGTTTCATGGGAGAGAGGCAGGTTCTTCTGGAATGAAAATGCGTAACACTGGCCGGTCACGGCGGCTCAAACCTGTAATCCCAGCACTTTGGGAGGCCAAGGCGGGTGGATCGTGAGGTCAGGAGATCGAGACCATCCTGGCTAATACAGTGAAACCCCATCTCCACTAAAAATACAAAAAATTAGCCGGGTGTGGTGGTGGGTGCCTGTAGTCCCAGCTACTCAGGAGGCTGAGGCAGGAGAATGGCATGAAGCTGGGAGGCCGAGCTTGCAGTACCCCAGGTCGTGCCACTGCACTCCAGCCTGGGCGACAGAGCGAGACTCCGTCTCAAAAACAAAAAACAAAAAAAAACCAAAAAAGTCTGGTGCTATATAGTCTTTGCTGAGAGTCCCAGGTTGGGTGGGTTGGTGAGGGGGAAGTGCAGCAGCTTTCAAGAGGCGATGGGGAGAGGCATGGGTAGTTCTGGGTTTTGTTTATGTTTATAAGTTCCATATGTCACCCTCAGCTGTCACCAAAGGAAGTGTGGGCTTGAGACCCAGGCCCACTGCTCACACTGTTCCTCTACCTCTACATGCAAGAAAAACAAGGGGGGAAAAAAAAAGAAAAGGATGGGGGTGGGTCCTGGCCAAAGGCCAAGGAGCCAAATTGGGTGAGAAGCCCAAGTTATGGGCAGAGAGGGAGTTGGGGAAAAGGGCCAGCTCTGGAGGCCTGCAGGGGCTGTAAGTCCTGTCTCTCAGGCAGAAAGGATTCTCTGCCTCTGAGTTATCCTCCCTCCCAGGGCCCAAGTGCCCCTGATTTATTCAAGCCAGAGAAATAGGTGAGTGGGCAGGACTCCTGAGTCTCTAGCATGGGACAGTGGCAGAGCAGAGCTGAGGCGACCCCTGGGCTGACCTTCTTACAGCTCACGGGTTCATTGGACCTTTCCCTCTTCGATGTTGGTCAGGATCCTGCTGCCTCAGCAGAAATGGACTTTCTCCAGAGCTTCCGACTGTACCTGATCAGGGGCCTGAGCAGGCCCAGGCATGGGATTTGTGCTGGAGCCTCTGAGTTTAGATGGTGCCCAAGGCCTGAGTCCTGCTTTGGGCTCTGAGCTTTCTTTGCTTGTCAGAAGAGGAGGTCAGGAGCTCTCATCAGGAGGCTGGGGATGCCCAGAGGGATACTGGCTGAGTGTGGAGTTGCTGTCTCCCCTCCCACGCTGGCCACTCTGGACCATAAGACTTCTTCCTCACTAGGGGTTCTGGACATGGACTCGGGACAAGAGGGGCTGCTGCAGCTGTGCACCCCTCAAACCACACCCCACCCAGCACTGCCACAACCCTAGGCCAGGAGTATCGTCAGAGTCCGGCAGGCCCGGCTGACAGCAGGCGGCAAAGACTCCAGCAGGGCTCAGGACACTCTGGCCTGTTTTTGAACGTGGGAAACCTGATGCAGCCAGCCAGCATCAGGGGAGGACTTTAAAGAGAGAGGGATGCTCATATTCGGGTTTGGGAAAACTGGACCCAGGGGTTACCAAGTGTTGGCTGTGGACTCTGCATCTCTGATATCATTTAGTCCCACAGCCACCCACCTTATGAAGCAGGTACTGTTATCCTCATTCCTCAGAGGAGACTGGGACTCAGGGAGGGTTAGGACTCACTCACGTCCACATAGCCAGGAAGTTGTGGATCAGGGACCTGAACCAGGGCTACCTGGTTAATGCACTTGACCTTAGTCTCTGACCACCCTTCCTCCTATTACTGTACCGTGGCCCAGCAAGGGGGTGAGCATGGGCATGAGGTCACTTGTATGGGACTTGGCATCACTCTGGTGACCCAAGTGACACTTACTGGGTTTGTCCATTTATTTCATTCTCATCTCTACTATTGCCTTTTTTTTTTTTTTTTTTTTTTTTTTGAGATGGAGTCTCGCTCTGTCGTCCAGGCTGGAGTGCAGTGGCGTGATCTCGGCTCACTGCAAGCTCCGCCTCCCAGGTTCACGCCATTTTCCTGCCTCAGCCTCCCGAGTAGCTGGGACTACAGGCGCCCGCCACCACGCCCGGCTAATTTTTTTTTGTATTTTTAGTAGAGACGGGGTTTCACCGTGGTCTCGATCTCCTGCCCTCATGATCTGCCCTCCTCGGCCTCCCAAAGCGCTGGGATTACAAGCGTGCGCCACCGCGCCTGGCCTAATTTTTTTATATTTTTAGTAGAGATGGCGTTTCACCATGTTAGCAAGGATGGTCTCGATCTCCCGACCTCGTGATCCACCAGCCTCAGCCTCCCAAAGTGCTGGGATTACAGGTGTGAGCCACCGTGCCCAGCCTACCATTGCCTTTTTCTTTTTTTTTTTTTTTTTTTTGAGACGGAATCTTTTTTTTTTTTTTTTTTTTTTGAGACAGAGTGTCGCTCTGTCGCCCGGGCTGGAGTGCAGTGGCGCAATCTCGGCTCACTGCAAGCTCCGCCTCCCGGGTTCAGGCCATTCTCCTGCCTCAGCCTCCGAGTAGCTGGGACTACAGGCGCCCGCCACCGCACCCGGCTAATTTTTTGCATTTTTTAGTAGAGACGGGGTTTCACTGTGGTCTCGATCTCCTGACCTCGTGATCCGCCCGCCTCGGCCTCCCAAAGTGCTGGGATTACAAGCGTGAGCCACCGCACCCGGCCTTGAGACGGAATCTTACTCTGTCTCCCCAGCTGGAGTGCAGTGACACAATCTTAGCTCACAGCAACCTCTACCTCCCTGGTTCAAGCGATTTTCCTGCCTCAGCCTCCTGAGTAGCTGGGACTACAGGCGTGAGCCCCCATGCCCAGCTAATTTTTGTATTTTTAGTAGAGACAGGGTTTCATCATGTTGGTCAGGCTGGTCTCAAACTCCTGACCTCAAGTGATCCACCCACCTCAGCCTCCCAAATAGCTGGGATTACAGGCGTGAGCCCCCATGCCCAGCTAATTTTTGTATTTTTAGTAGAGACAGGGTTTCATCATGTTGGTCAGGCTGGTCTCAAACTCCTGACCTCAAGTGATCCACCCACCTCAGCCTCCCAAATAGCTGGGATTACAGGCGTGAGCCACCGCACCCAGCCCCATGCCTCTTTTCTCCTTTCCTCTGTCAAACAGCCCCCTTCTTTAGAGATTCACTCCTAAAACTGCCTCCACTTTTTTTTTTTTTTTTTTTTTGAGACAGAGTCTGGCTCTGTCACCCAGGCTGGAGTGCAATGGTGTGATCCCAGCTCACTGCAACCTCCACCTCCCAGGTTCAAGCGATTCTCCTGCCTCAGCCTCCTGAGTAGCTGGGACTACAGGCACGTGCCACCACGCCCAGCTAATTTTTGTATTTTTAGTAGAAACGGGGTTTCACCATTTTGGCCAGGACGGTTTTGATCTCTGGAGCTCATGATGCGCCCACCTTGGCCTCCCAAAGTGCTGGGATTGGGATTACAGGCGTGAGCCACTGCACCCGGCCAACTGCCTCCACTTTTTATGTCTGTACTTGTTGGTGTAAAATAGGAATTCAGGGATCTGCTTGTGGCTAGAAACAACTTCCTGTCTCAGTGGAAAAGCTCCACCAGCCGACAGGACCCTGAGCTAGGAAAGCTCTACGGTCCGTCACACATCTGCGGTGCTGCTTTCACTAAAGGGGTTTCCAACTGAAGGGTCTGTGCCACAGCTTGAACCTTGTCCCTTGTTCCTGTCCCTGTACAGTCCCTGTAAGGGCAGAATTGTGCTTCCCTCCCCAATTCCTATGTTGAAGCCCTAACCCCAGTACCTTAGAGTGTGTCTGTATTTGGACATAGGGTCTTTAAAGAGGGGATTAAGTTAAAATGAGGCTGTTAGGGTGGGTCCCAATCCAAACTGCCTGATGTGCTTATAAGAAGGGGAGATTAGGGGCTCACACCTGTAATCCCAGCACTTTGGGAGGCCAAGGCGGGTGGATCACCTGAGGTCAGGAGTTCGAGAGCAGCCTGGCCAACATGGTAAAACCCCTCTCTACTAAAAATACAAAATTAGCCAGGCGTGGCGGCACACGCCTGTAATCCCAGCTACTTGGGAGGCTGAGGCAAGAGAATCGCTTGAACCTGGGAGGCAGAGATTGCAGTGAGCTGTGATCACGCCATTGTGCTCTAGCTGGAGCGACAGCAAGACTCCATTTCAAAAAAAAAGAAAAAGGAAAAATTAAAAATATGGCCAGGTGTAGTGGTTCACACCTGTAATCCTAGCACTTTGGGAGGCTGAGGCAGGAGGATTGTTTGAAGCCAAGAGTTCAAGACCAATCTGGCCAACATAGCAAGACCCCTGTCTCTATTTTTTATTCTAATAAGAAATAATTTTTTGAAAAATTAAAAATATAATTACTACATGATGTAGCAATTTCCCTTCTAGGTATACACTCAAAAGAATTGAAAATACACTCTCCAGCCAGGCGCAGTGACTCACACCTGTAATCCCAACACTTTGGGAGGCTGAGGCCAGCGGATCGCGAGGTCAGGAGATTGAGACCCTCCTGGCTAACACGGTGAAACCCCATCTCTACTAAAAATACAAAAAATTAGCCGGATGTGGTGGCGGGTGCCTGTAATCCCAGCTACTCGGGAGGCTGAGGCAGGAGAATGGCGTGAACCCCGGGGGGCGGAGCCTGCAGTGAGCCAAGATCGCGCCACTGCACTCCAGCCTGGGCAACAGCAAGACTCTGTCTCAAAAAAAAAAAAAAGATTAAAAGTTCTAGAAATCGATTGCACAACTACTGTACTGTATCACTTAAAAACTGTTAAGATGGTAACTTTTATGTTATGTGTATTTGACCACATTTTTAAAAAAGGAGATTTCAAATATAAGATGTCCCAGGTAAGAAACCTCAGAAGAGTTCCTATGAAACAACTGCAAGCTAAAGTGAGAAAATCAACACAGATTCTAGCAGATACTAGACTTTGAAATTTCTTTTTTTTTTTTTTTTTTGAGACGGAGTCTCGCTCTGTCGCCCAGGTTGGAGTGCAGTGGCGCAATCTCGGCTCACTGCAAGCTCCGCCTCCCGGGTTCACGCCATTCTCCTGCCTCAGCCTCTCCGAGTAGCTGGGACTACAGTCGCCCGCCACCACGCCCGGCTAATTTTTTTTTTGTATTTTTAGTAGAGACGGGGTTTCACCGTGGTCTCGATCTCCTGACCTCGTGATCCGCCCGCCTCGGCCTCCCAAAGTGCTGGGATTACAAGCGTGAGCCACCACGCCCGGCCAAAATTTCTTAACTGTAGCTTTCTTGGATACTATGTTATATACAAATGTAGCTATAAATTTTTGAAAAAGAAGGACAAAAATATTCTTGGAAGGAGTTGTTTTTGAACTGGGTGGTTTTTAAGTAGGACTTCAACAGGCAGAAGTTTGGGGAAGGGGAGGGCGCTCTAGGCAAGGAGAAACCACCAGAGCACAGTCAGGGAAGGGGAAGAAAATGCAGAATGTGTTTGCAAGGTCAGTCCTCTGGTGTGGCTTCGTGGCAGGGGTAGTGGAGGGGACCTGGGGTGGGGAGGTGGCCTGTAAAGGGACATCAGGAGGGAAAAGAGGAGAGAGAGGCCTATTTGTGGAGTTTTATACCTTAGGCAAATTTGTGGTTGGGCGGGGGCAGGCAGAGAGCAGGTCTTGCAAAGAGAAATTGGGGCAGGACAGCTCTGGGAACACACGTGTTGGAGCTGAAGAAGGATGAGACAAATCACATCTGATTAAAGGCATGTCTCAGCAGAGTGAGGACGTGAGAGCAGGAGGGAGCAGTGCTGAGTTCTAGCACCACGGCTTTCCCAGGCGGGCGATCGGATTCACCTGTAGCCACTCTAATCACACGCAACCTTACTTTGAACCCCATCAGGAAACCACCGCAAAACCCCTCATTCCCATAAATTAAAGACAACCACAGTAGCAAGGACAGTTTGGGAGAAAACAACAGTGGCCTCACAGCTGTCCCTGCCAGCAGGGGTCTTTAATCCCCATTGGCTTGGGGCTGGGAGTGGTTTGGGTAAGATAACACCATGCTGGTCTCCAGGGTGGGGAAGTGCCAAAGGCCAGGAACCCTGCTTTCTTTCTTTCCCTCCCTTTTCTTTCTTTCTTTTTTCTTTCTTTCTTTCTTTCTTTCTTTCTTTCTTTCTTTCTTTCTTTCTTTCTCTTTTCTTTCTTTCTTTCTCTCTCTCTTTTCTTTCTTTCTTTCTTTCTTTCTTTCTTTCTTTCTTTCTTTCTTTTCTTTCTCTCTTTCTTTCCTTCCTTCCTTCTTTTTCTTTCTTTCCTTCTTTCTTTCTCTTTCTTTCTCCTTCCTTCCTTCCTCTTTCTTTCCTTTCCTTCCTTCCTTCCTCTTTCTTTCTTTCTCTCTTTCTTTCCTTCCTTCCTTCTTTTTCTTTCTTTCCTTCTTTCTTTCTCTTTCTTTCTCCTTCCTTCCTTCCTCTTTCTTTCTTTCCTTTCCTTCCTTCCTTCCTTCCTTCTTTCCTTCCTTCCTTCCTTTCTCTCTCTCTCTCTTTCTTTTTCTTTCTTTCTTTCTCTTTCTCTTTCTCTCTTTTTTTGATGGAGTCCCGCTCTGTCACCCAGGCTGAATGAAGTGCAGTGGCATGATCTCTGCTCACTGCAGCCTCCGCCTCCCACGTTCAAGCTATTCTCCTGTCTCAGCCTCCCACGTAGCTGGGATTACAGGTATCTGCCACCACACCTGGCTAATTTTTTTTTTTTTTTTTTTTAGTAGAGGTGGGGTTTCACCATATTGGCCAGGCCGGTCTTGAACTCCTGGCCTCAGATGATCTGCCCGGCTCAGCCTCCCAAAGTGTTGGGATTATAGGCCTGAGCCACCGTGCCTGGCCAACCCTTGCTTTCTTGATCATTTCTTTGAGTAGATCAGCTCCAGATTCCACTGGGAGTGAACGAGGAGCAGTTGAAGGAGATGGCAGAGGAGGAAGGGAGAGCAGAGACCATTCCTCTTGCAACAAACTTTCCATTTCTGGAGGCTTCTCAGCCACTCAATATAGGGTGCATTTGCCAGGCCCAACTCACCCCATAACTTCTCCAGCAGGTCTCTAAGCTCCATGCTCCTGATGACAACTGGACCAAAATGATTGCCAGAAGTTCCCTAGACTCAGGAATTTCTGAGACAGCATAATTGAAATATTCAATTCCACCATCCCCATAAATATAGAAATATTTGTCAGACCTTATATTCTGAAGGCTGGTTCAGGAAATATGGGCCTAATACCATTCACAGCTGCTATTTATTGAACTCTTACTATGTGCCAGGCACAGAGTTAATCTCATGGATCACTGCATCTAACCTTCACAGAGAGACTCTCTGTGGAAGGTGCTACTGCTATATTCCCATTTTACAGCTAGGGAAACAAAGGCTGGAAGAAGTTAAGAACTTTTCCAAAGTCATGCAGCCAAAAGTTGCCGTGCTGACACTGCAGCCTGTCTGGCTGGCTGGGAAGAACTATGGAAAACACATTTCTGATCAATGCCGATTAACCTTCCAGGGACCACTCAGCCTGGACTTGGGGAGGCCCAAATGCAAGGGCATGCCCAACCCCTCTGTAGTCAAGATCAATAATATTTTAAGGCAGGCCGAGCACGGTGGCTCATGCCAGCACTTTGGGAGGCCGAGGCGGGCTGATCACGAAGTCAGGAGTTTGAGACCATCCTGACCAACATGGTGAAACCCCAACTCTACTAAAAATACAAAAATTAGCCGGGAGAGGTGACATGCACCTATAATCCCAGCTACTCAGGAGGCTGAGGCAGGAGAATTGCTTGAACCCAAGAGGCAGAGGTTGCAGTGAACTGAGACTGTGCCACTGCACTCCAGCATGGGCATTAGAGTGAGACTCCATCTCAAAAAAAAAAAAAAAAAAAAGAATATTTTAAGGCAATATTTGTAAAAATCAAAAATAATGCAAAAAATTGATAATGAACAAAATATCACAATTTTAGAGACAGGATCCAATTACAGACTCAGGATTGGCAGAGTTGGGTGGGGGGCTCTCTGTGGCTTTGCATTTTCTGAGCTGAATTCCAGATTCCTGGAGTAGGTCGTGAGCCTTGCGTCGCTTTCCCCCTTCTTTGGGCTCTTACAAAGCTGATCTTTCTTGCCTCCTTCCTCCCCTTCAGTTAAATTCCAAAGGAGGACGCAAGCATCTGGGCAATAAAGATTTCCATGCTGAACAGCGAGTTTGTCTGGAATCACAGGGGGATGAGTGACAGCTCGCTGGGCCCTGCCTCATCTGCTGCTGGTGCTCCTGAGGGGACCCTTAGGGAAGCCCAGGGCCCCTGCAGATGGGAACCTCCCTCCACCAAAGTCTGACTCTGAAGCATGCAGGCCGTTCAGCAGAGGGTGTCCCTGTACTCCTGGGTGGCCAGCTGCTTAGCGTGAATGTTCTCTCTGCATTGCAGGGCCATCGGCCACTCGCCAAAAAGAGAGCTGGTGCATTTGGGTTTTGCTGAGACTCGGAATGCTGGAAGATTCTGCCTGAGCCCAGCAGGCTCTTGGCTTTGCTATCCCTTCCCAATGCCCTTGGCTCTCAGTTCCCTGGAAAGTGGCAGAGAGGAAGGAGCCACAGTGCTGGGTGCCGCCACCAAGGGGAAAGCTCTTCAACCCGGTTCAGAGCCAAGTCGCTGAGAGTTGCTTCTCATCCTTAGCACATTTCCTACCAGGGGTAGGATGAGTTAATTTTCGGGATGGGGATCTAACTGGCTGGTGGTTTAAAGGGCCCTTCTATTTAGCAGCCGTGAGGGCTGCTAGGGTTCCTATCACCCATTGAAGAAGAGGCTTCTTCAAGCAGAGACCAAACATCATTTCAAAATGAGGATTGCATTTGAAATCTACTGAAGGGGGTGATACCGGGGGCCTGAAGCCTGGGATTTGAGCTCATTTCTAGGGTGACCAATTCTCCTGTTTGCCTGGGACTGTGGGGTTTCCCACAACAGGATTTTCAGTGCTAAAACTGGAAATGGAGATGAGCTGCTCACTCTAGTTTGACCCCATTCTTTCTGTGTTCTCACCAACTTTCAGTCTTTCATTTTGCAGATGGAGAGAATCAAGGTATTAATAAAACCTGCTGTCCCCATCTCCTAAACCCCTGGGACTCAAAAGTGCTGACGTCGGTATCCCATGGCACCTTAAGCCTCCCCATCAGGGCACATCCCACTGCTGACACACCTCTGCAGGCCTCTTCTTCCTCTCAGTTTGAGCTTTTTTGGGTGAGACCCCTTTATTCATCTCAGAGCATTCCTGGGCTTGGCTAAGAGCAGAAACTCGGGAAAGTTGTCCTTATAAAGCAAAGCACAAAGCATTCCCACCTGTTGGTTGGTGCCCTTCTTTTCTGTCCTGCCCCGGTTAGCCCCATGGGAAGGTCATCTACAGGCTCTGACAGACAGGCGTGCCCCTGAGGGCGGCTGTCAGGAGGAAAACAGGGCAGCACGGGCAGGAGGCTTGGTCACTGCTTTGTTCTGAACGAGGCCAGGACAAGAAACCAGACAAAAGGTGGACAGGCAGAGTGAGCAACCAGGGAGGCCTGGTGGGGAGGTGAGGAAGCAGCAGGTCCCCACCCTGGGGAAGAGAAGGGCTTTAGCTGGAATCTTTTTTTTTTTTTTTTTGAGACGGAGTCTCGCTGTGTCGCCCAGGTTGGAGTGCAGTGGCACGATCTCGGCTCACTGCAAGCTCCGTCTCCCGGGTTCACGCCATTCTCCTGCCTCAGCCTTCCGAGTAGCTGGGACTACAGGAGCCCGCCACCGCGCCCGGGTAATTTTTGTATTTTTTAGTAGAGACGGGGTTTCACCATGTTAGCCAGGATGGTCTCGATCTCCTGACCTCGTGATCCACCCGCCTCGACCTCCCAAAGTGCTGGGATTACAGGCGTGAGCCACCGCGCCCGGCCAAGCTGGAATCTTAACAAATAGGCCAACCTCATCCTCCAGCCTCTGGGACTCCAGCACGGACTCCGTTGGCTGCCTGCCTCCCTGACTCTCTTGGAGGCTGCCCATCCCTCGCAGCTCCTTGCGGGGCTGCCTTCCCAGGGGGTCAGCCAGATCTCAGCATGCTGAGTTGTCTGTCCCCTTGGCCTGGACATGGCCCAGCTCCGCAGGGTGATACCTGGTGGGCAGTCTGCCCCAAACCTCAGCCCTCCATCTCCCCCTCACCCCTTGATTCTCCCATCCCAGCCGCAGGCCTGCTTCTCTGCCTCTAGGCTCCTGGACACAGGGTCTTGGCTTTGGGTGGCCACCCAGCGTCCCAGCTTCAGTCTTAGCTCTCAGAGCCTTAACCTCAGCTGACTTCCCTGGTAAGCAAGCCCTGTGGCTCTAGGACCACTTGGGGCTGGCCAAAGCATGGTGGGGAGGAGCATGACTCAATGGCAGCCTGATTCAGGAAAGCCCCTCACCAGCCCTCGCCAGTCTGCACCCAGAGGATCCATTTCACGTGTCCTCCAAATCCTGGCTGATCCTGTTTCATTCTCTTGCTGGGACACCCTTCCTGGGGCCCAGGAGTGCTGGGACACAGACATGGTCCCCATCACCAAAGAATCCTAGAACTCTCAGTGGAAGAAACCCCAAAGGTAACTGGTCCAGTCTCCTGCATTTGGATAGGCTAGACAGATATTCATGCTCAGAGCACCTAGGCACAGAGAGGGTGAGTAACTTCCCCAAGGTCACACAGTAAAGGAATGATCAGCTGCTCCTGAGCCACCTACCTGAACTCTCCTTTCTCCGCCTGGATGATTTCTTCTCTGTCTCATTGGCAGTGCTCCCAAGCACCCCGTAGTCCTCGCCTGGGCCTCCTGTGGTGTCCACCAGGCCCAGGCTGCTGGTCCCCGTTTCCTTGGAACCCCCTGCCGGGCCTGAGTTGGGCCTGCGCTGGGCCTCTGAGACAGGGAAGTGCCAGTTGGGGGACTGTGGGAAAGCGGGGTGCTGCTCAGTGAAGATGGGCTCCTCCTGGGGCAGGCTGTGTGGGGTGGCCGCCAGGCAGGAGGCTGAGAAGTCAGGGTACGCTGCCGTTGCTGTCGCCGGGAAGTCTGGTTTCTGGTGGAAGGAGAACGGGGTGGGCGGGTAGTGGGGTAGCCCTGAGGCCCCATTGCCTTCCGAGTGGGGGTTTCGAAGGCAGCCCCAGACAGGGCCTGGGGGCTGGAGGCTCCTCATGCAGCTGCTGGCCGCGGGATCCATCTGCTGTCCGCTGCACACCTCAGTCCTTTCAAAGATTTGATTCTTTATACTTTTTATGTTCAAATTTTTAAAAATGCAAGAGAAAAAAATTAAATAGGAGGGAAAAATGTTCAACAGAAAATTTACCCCAGGAACCAAAAAAAAAAAACAAAAAAAAAACCCAAAACTAAAGTCCCTCCTTAAACTACACACACATGTGGCCAGCTACTCCTATGTGTGTGCACACACCTATGTCGGGCTTGCTCCTGCCCCTCCAATGCACCAGCCTACCTACTGGGATCCCCTGTATGTGTATTTGTCGCCAATGACACTAAACATTTTCACTGTCCCAACCCAGACGCACCAGCTGACGAGGAGCTCGTCCTGGAGCCCAGAGCAAATGCCTGCAGAGGGCTGGACCAGGGCTGCTGGGACACACTTTTAAATCCTGCGGTGAGGAGAGAGTGACAAATTTCTGAAGTGAAATGTGAGAGAGGAGAGGGAGGGGTTAACACACACACACAAGATCCCCTCCAACCAAAACCCTAGCAGGCAACTATTAATCATCAGAAACCTTATATGCACATCTAATGGGATTTGCAGATGGAGACTTTTAAAGAAACATTGTCTGTATTTTTTTTTCTAAGGAAAGAGAGCAGCACACACACACACACACACATACACACACACCGTCTTTAATGTGCCTCCTGTAACACTATGAAGTTATTTTTATTGCACTGTTAACAAAATTCCCCAAGTCTTGGATTTAGAAAAAGCCTTAAGTCAGATCCAGAATCCATCAAATTCCAAATTCCAGGGAGTGAAGTGAGGAATAAGAGCAAGAGACAAGCTTGGTGATTGCATTTGATTTAAAGGCCCTTCTACTGCTGCCTGCGAAAAAGGAAGGTGGATTAAAAGAAATCTTTTTAGCAAGTCTCAGCGGCCTAGTATAAAGAAAGACACACTCTAGAAAAAAAGAATTTCTCTCTGCCCAGAGTGACATTCTCACTTTCTCAGTAACTTAAAAAAACAATCAGATTCTTCCTTCCGCTCTTTAACCTCCAACTTACATGCCAATTAGCCACACTCTTCTCTAGAGAGGTTTCAAGTCATTTTTCTTCACAGCAATGGCAAGATTCTTAAATAAGTTCCTTGAAGTTTCTTCGGGTCTCCTCCCACCTGCTCCCTGCCCCCTTCACCTCCACCCACCTGCTTCCCTTTCTCATCCCCCAGAGGCAGAGGCTTCCGAGGAATTTGGGGTAGGGAAATAGGAATCAGGGGCTCCTCATTCCCCAAAGCAGTCTCTTTGGCAAGCAGGCACGTGGGTCTCCGGGCTGGTGCACATCACAGGGCAGCCAGCCCAAGTGCCATCTTGATGCCCAATCAGTCTTCCTCATGGCTGGGCCCTGCTGGTCTCTCAGAGGGTTAATGCAATTTCTTGGAGGACGACATTCCTAACACAGGGGCCAGAACTCCTTCCCTACTGGTTATTGTCATGGCCCAGAGCAGCAGGATGGGGGCAGAAACAGGCATGGACCTTAACAGCAGCGTCTCTGCTGGCTGCTTCCAAAGACGGTGAGGGTTCCCTGAGGAGGGGCCCCTCGGTCTTAGCTCTGCAGCCTGGAGGTGGGGCCCTCGGGGGTGGGTGCAGGAGATGCTCCTAGGAAGAGCGGAAGGGCACCCAGGGATGTGGAATGAAGCCACGACTTGGCCTTTAATCCAGAAACTCCAGTCAGATACACATCCTGGGAGCAGGAACAGCTGTAAAAGATGGGGAGGGGTGCACATATGAAAAGATGTGCCCTCTTCTAGAACAAGCGGTCAGAGTGTTGTAGACCAGTAGAGTGGATGGGGTCATAGCTGCCAACCAGACTCATCTCTCTGCTTTGCCCAGGGCTTAGCTGTGGCATACACAATTCTCTGAGCCTCACAACTTTCCTAGGATGGGTAAGTAAGAATTATGTCTCCATTTTGCAGATGACAAAACTGAGGCTCAGATGGATGACTGGGCTGCCCGGACTCACACAGCTAAGAAATGGTGGAATCAGCACTTGGCCTCAGGTGTCCTGCTGTTCAGTTTGGAGCAGGCCAGATGCAGAGGAAGAGACATGGGGTTTGAGGTTAGACGGGTCTGAGTTCAAGCCCCAGGTCTGCCACTTCCTGGCTGTGCACCCTGGGACAAGTCACCTTATCTCTCTGAACTTCTTTTTTTTTTTTTTTTTTTTTTTTTGAGATGGAGTCTCACTCTGTCGTCTAGGCTGGAGTGCAGTGGCGTGATCTCAGTTCACTGCAAGCTCCGTCTCCCAGGCTCATGCCATTCTCTTGCCTCAGCCTCCCGAGTAGCTGGGACTACAGGCACCCGCCACCACGCCTGGCTAATTTTTTGTATTTTTTAGTAGAGATGGGGTTTCACCATGTTAGCCAGGATGGTCTGAATCTCCTGACTGCGTGATCCGCCCGCCTCGGTCTCCCAAAGTGCTGGGATTACAGGCGTGAGCCACCATGCCCAGCCATCTCTCTGAACTTCTGTTTCCTCATCTGAGATGACAGTCAGAGTGGGATCTGTGTAAGGCACTTTGCACCTTACACATTTTTACCCCCATGGATTCCCACAAAAGCCCTCTGAGGCAACAGTCATTCTCATCAGCTCTGTTTTTCTCTCTCTTTTTTTTTTTTTATCAGCTCCGTTTATCAGCAGAAGACTCCGATGCACAGAGAGACTGTGTAACCTGCACAAGGCCACACAGCAGGGAAGCGGAGGACCCAGGATTCAAATCGAGGCAGCCCAGCCCACAGACATTTGCAAATCTTCAATGAAATCCTTTATGCAGGCCGGGTGCGGTGGCTCAGACCTATAATCCCAGCACTTTGGGAGGCCGAGACGGGCAGATCATTTGAGGTCAGGAGTTCAAGACCAGCCTGGCCAACGTGGTAAAACCCCGTCTCTAATAGAAATACAAAAATTAGGCTGGGCGTGGTGGCTCACGCCTGTAATCCCAGCACTTTGGGAGGCTGAGGCGGGCGGATCACGTGGTCAGGAGATCGAGACCATCCTGGCTAACAGTGAAACCCCGTCTCTACTAAAAATACAAAAAAAAAAAAAAAAAAAAGCCGGGCGTGGTGGCGGGTGCCTGTAGTCCCAGCTACTCGGGAGGCCGAGGCAGGAGAAGGGTGTGAATCTGGGAGGCAGAGCTTGCAGTGAGCTGAGATCGTGTCACTGCACCCCAGCCTGGGCGACAGAGCGAGACTCCGTCTCAAAAAAAAGAAGGAAATACAAAAATTAGCTGGGTGTGGTGGCACATGCCTGTAATCCCAGCTACTCGGGAGGCTAAGGGCAGGATAATCCCTTGAGCCTGGGAAGCAGAGAGGTTGCGGTAAGCCGAGATTGTACAACTGCACTCCAGCCTGGGCGACAGAGTGAGACACTGTTTCAAAAAAAAAGAAAAGAAAAGAAAAAAAGAAAAAAAAAGAAATAAAGAAATCCTTTATGCAAAAGGCAGAGTAAGTAATGGACAAATGTGGCTCCCTTCCTAGCACATCTATTTCTGGTTAACCTCGATGATCCCAAAGGGTGAACCTGGGAATGGGGAGTTCTGAGGAAATTCTACAGAAACAGCCATGTGAGGTCCTTTGTGTGGAGGGGGGCACTCTGTGCTATGGGGGTTCTGGAAGGAATCCGTGGAAGGCTGGGAGGAAGATCTGGCTTGTCAGCTTCCCTAGGAAAACCTTCCCCTGGGCCAGCCGCAGGCTGTAACCGGATTCCTGCTCCGCCTCTGCATCTGGCCCAGGGACCTCATGGCAGGGAGGCCCAGCGCCTGGCCCTTTGCCCCTGGACGGGGTGGGCCCTGGGTCATGGTGGGGTGGGCGGGGAGGTCAGGAGGGCCATGGGGAGGGGGCGCGGTGGGGTGCTTTGCCCTGAGAACACAGGCCCCTGGCACCCCGGAGCCCCCAGCAGCTGCTGGCGTCTGTCAGCCACCTTGTGGGGCGCGGCCGGGGGCCTGCTGGCCCCTACATCTTCCTGACAGGCCCCTCTTCTGAGGCCAGGAAAAAACAACAACAGTTCCTCCCCTCACGGCAACCCATTTGTTAGATGAAGGCCGGGCACCAGCACCTTTAACCTCCTCAAAGTCAGCATTTCCCTGTCAAGTCCCCGCAGGGCCAGAGACAGAGATGGATGGAAGGAGCTGTGTGTTGAAAAAGCCCTGTGGCCTCGTGAGGAGAGCTCTGTTTTCAGGAAGGGAGGGGACCCCGGTTTCTGATTGTTGTGGGGGAGAATAAGGGGAGGAAGAGGAAAAGTGTGAGTCACGAGGAGGTCCCCCAGGGGCGTGGGGGGGCCCAGGAGGGCTTTCAGCCTGGCCACACCTGAGCCATCACATGGAACTTGCGGAATGTCTCCCATTGTGCATGGCAGGCAGGCGTGTACTTGGCGGGACAGGGCTGCTTCTGTTTGTGGCCACCCCACCCACTTGTGCTTGGAGAGGCAGGGTGTCAGGGCAGGGCCCTGGACCTGGAGGCAGAAGACATGGGTTCAAGGTGTGACCTTGCCTGTTACCAGCTGTGTGGTCTCAGGCAAAGCACACCCTTCTCTGAGCCTCATTTTTCTCGCTGGCAAAATGGAGTTGACAGTTCCGGCCTCACCTGGCGGTTAGGAGGATAAATGAACTGCATCTGAGAACAGAGCTGGCTGACTATAAAGGGTGATGCATGTGAGGAATAGCTTCTTCTGTCCTTAACTATGCTGAACCACTGGGCAGGACACACCACAATGTAGGTGAAGATGGCTCATCCCAGCACCCAGATACCTTCTATGGCAACATAACACAAGGGTCCAAATCATGGCCTTGGGAATTGGGGGCCTGTGGGTTCAAATCTCAGCTCTGTTTTTTTGTTTTTTTGTTTTGAGACGGAGTCTTGCTCTGTTGTCCAGGCTGGAGTGCAGTGGTGTGATCTCGGCTCACCGCAACTTCTGCCTCCCAGGTTCAAGCAATTCTCCTGCCTCAGCCTCCCGAGTAGCTGGGATTACAGGTGTCTGGCACCACACCTGGCTAATTTTTGTATTTTTAGTAGAGACGGGGTCTTGCCATGTTGGCCAGACTGGTTTCCAACTCCCCACCTCAGGTGATCTGCCCGCCTTGGCCTCCCAAAGTGCTGGGATTACGGGCATGAGTCACTGTGCCTGACCTCAGCTCTGTTATTAATAAGCTAAATGGCTTCGAGTAACTTACCTTATCACTTGAGCCTCAGTTTCCTCATCTGTAAAATGGGGATAAACTTCTTCCTTCTGCATGAGGATGCTGAGAGACGTGAGTGAGGTGGTCTGTGAAAGCTCTTGTCATAGCCTGGCATGCAGGGGTAACATCTGGATGATGAAGATGATGATACCTGTGATTTTTGCCTTACAGACAACTCCAGAGAGCCCTGTGAAATATTTATATGCCACTGAACAGGGCACAAGATGAAGCCATTAGCCTGCGCTTACATAGTAGAATGTGTGAATCAGATGAGATGCCTGGTCTCTAGCAAGACCTTAAGGGATGGACAGAAGACAGGCAGATTTTGGATACGGTATACGTGGCTGTGGGCTAGCGTGTTTACTACTGGGCCTGGGATTTATTTGGAATGTACACGTGTCCTTTGCTTCTCAGAAGACTTTGAGGCAGCAGAGTTACTACTGCCTGCCAGCCTGCCCGACAGGGTTTTTTTTGTTTTGTTTTGTTTTTTCTTTTTTTTTGAGATGAGTCTCACTCTTGTTGCCCAGGCTGGAGTGCAATGGTGTGATCTTGGCTCACTGCAACCTCCACCTACTGGGTTCAAGCGATTCTCCTGCCTCAGCCACCTGAACAGCTGGGATTACAGGTGCATGCCACCATGCCCAGCTAATATTTTTTATTTTTATTTATTTATTTATTTTTGAGATGGAGTCTCGCTCTGTCACCAGGCTGGAGTGCAGTGGCACAATCTTGGCTCACTGCAACGTCCGCCACCCGAGTTCAAGTGATTCTCTTGCCTCAGCCTCCCGAGTAGCTGAGACTATAGGCACATGCCACCACGGCTGGCCAATTTTTTGTATTTTTAATAGAGACGAGGTTTCACCATATTGGCCAGGCTGGTCTTGAACTCCTGACCTAAGGTGATCTGCCCGCCTCAGCCTCCAAAAGTGCTGGGATTACAGGCATGAGCCACCGCACCTGGCCCTGACAGGGCTTTGTAATGCTCAAATAATATGATCCAAGGGTCAGAGTTGAGTAAACTACAGAACATAGTCCTTGCATTCCACCCCAGGGGCCCAATAACGAGGTCTTTCTCTAAATCTCAGAAAACACTAAGCTAAGGGAGGTAAGTTCTGCAGATGAGTTTTCTGTGTGTGTGTGTGTGTGTGTGTGTGTATACATATGTATACACACACACACATATATATACACACACATATATATACATATATATATTTTTAAACCTTTGGTGCTCTACTTGTCTGCTACCAAGATTGTAGGCAGATGATTGAAAAATGTAACACACAGAATGGCCTGCATAGAAACCTGGCTCTTGGAGGTCATATTATGACTCAGTTTCCTCAACTGTAAAGTGGTAGCTCAGTGTACAGACACTCAATAAGCACCCAGCAAATGAACACCTTCCAGGGGTTCTGGATTGGAGTCAGCTGTATAGAATGAAAACAAATGACAAACGGGGAAACACATAGAGTTTATTATTCTCCCCCATAGAAAAGGACGGAGGTGACAGTCCAAGCTGGGATGGCCTCTCCCCTGGGCACTGTCTCTCTACTTTGCCCCCCTGCGGCACCTTGTTCAGCTGGCATGTCAGCATTCCACATAGCACGAAGGAGGAAGGACAAATGGACTCTCCCCATCTCTGCCCACTGCCCCCCTCCCCACAACCCATTTAAAAAATAGATACGCGGGGCCAGGCGCAGTGGCTCATGCCTGTAATCCCAGCACTTTGGGAGGCCGACGTGGGCGGATCACGAGGTCAGGGGTTCGAGACCAGCCTGGTCAGTATGGTGAAACTCCGTTTCTACTAAAAATATAAAAATTAGCTGGGCATGGTGGCGTGCAGCTGTAGTCCCAGCTACTCAGGAGGCTGAGGCAGGAGAATCACTTGAACCCGGGAGGCGGAGGTTGCAGTGAGCCGAGATCATGCCACCGCACTCCAGCCTGAGTGACAGCGAGACTCCGTCTCAAAAAAAAAAAAAAATAGACATGGGGTCTTGCTATATTGCCCAGGCTGGTCTTAAACTCATTCCTTGAGCCATCCTCCCACCTTGGCTTCCCAAAGTGCTGGGATTTACAGGAGTGAGACACAGTGCCCTACTTTTTTTTTTTTTTTTTTTTTTAAGACAGACTCTCACTCAGTCCCTCAGGCTGGAGTGCAGTGGCGTGATCTCAGCTCACTGCAATCTCCACCTCCCAGGTTCAATTGATTCTCCTGCCTCAGCCTCCCAAGTAGCTGGAACTACAGGTGCATGTCACCACGCCTGGCTAATTTTTGTATTTTTAGTAGAGACAGGGTTTTGTCATGTTGGCCAGGCTGGTCTCAAACTCCGACCTCAAATGATCCACCCGCCTTGGCCTCCCAAAGTGCTGGGATTACAGGCATGAGCCATTGTGCCCAACCCTCCCTGCTCTGTTTTAAGGAAGGTCCTGTTCAACAATTACTCTACAGACCAATTGCCCACAACTATATACTTGGCAGTGAGGAACTGCTGGGGAGCCTGGGAGATTCAGTGTATAGGCACCTTGGTGGCCCTAATAACTCTTTTATCTTCTTCTTCTTCCCCATCGGAACCTGTTCTCAAGGAAAAGAGCTAAGGTAGGGCTGCCAGATAAAATGCAGGGTGCCAAGGTAAGTCTGTTCCAGGAAATATTTGGGACATAGACTAAAAAATTGTTTGTTGTTTGTTTATCTGAAACTCAAATTTAACTGTCTTCTTTTCCCCCTAAATCTGGCAATCGTAATCCAAGGCTAAACTCATTTTCAGGACGCAGAAGGCTCTGGTCTTACCTTTTGAGTCAGGACATTGCACTTTGACAGAAGGCTCTGGAAGGAAACTTTAAAGGGAGCCTTCCAGAGGGAAATGCGTGTTGGGGTAGGTCTGCCTTTGGCTGTGGGCTTTCTGGCTGCCAGAGGAGCCCAGGGTCCCCCAGGAAAGCCTTCTGTGGAGGTCTTTTGAGAGAGACAAAGCAGAGGGGTGGAGGAAGGGCGGCCCAGGTGGAAGGAGTGAGGACAAAGGTGAGTGCCCCTGGGCAGGAAGTGCTGAAAGAGAGAAGGAGGGAGGCCACCAGGCCTGGGCCTGGAGCCAGCCTGGGAGACTCCCAGCCGCCCACTTCTCGGGGCCTCCCTTTTCCAGCCCCTTGCTTTTGAGGCAGCAGTGCCATTATTTGGGGAAACCAGCTAACCAGATAGGACAGCAAACCGGGGATTTATGTGGTGTGGGAACAGCTCAGGTTTCCCCCGCTGTTTACCCAGCAGTATTTTTTAAAACAGAAATCAGCGTGCGGGTAACCGCAGCTGTGAGTTACTAGCTCTGGCTGTGAGGGCTGGGGTGGGGGGAGTCTCTTCAGAGCCCTCTGTCCACTGGCCTGGGAGCTGCTGAAGGAATGTGCCTCTCCCCAACCCAGGCCAGGTGGAGAAGGTGGCCCTGGGGAAGTTCCCAGATCATTGCCCACCTCGCCCTTCCCCTCCCGACGAAGTCCAGCATCCCTGGGGGAGGTGTGATGATGTTTCAAGGTCTAAAGCTTTAGAGATCAGTCAGTTTAGGGGTCAGAACCCATGGAGCCAGGCAAGTAAACACAGGTTCCCCAAGCCAGCTGGGAGGGAGACACCTGGGTGCCTTTGATGAGAGAAAGAGGGGGCCAACGGCTACTTGGCACTGGCCAATTTTCCCTTGCATGAACATGGGCCCAGTGTAACCAACCATATCTTTCCATTTGTCAAAAAAAGCCATATTTCCAGATTTTTTATAGGCAACCTGTCAACTTTTAAATGTTGGCAATGAATTCAAAACACTGCCATTCAATTAAAAGCAGCCCAGAACATGGCACGACTGGTTCTTGGAATATCAATCTGCAATCTCTGATCTTGTCCAACTCTCTCTGCTCCCCATTTTACAGATCAGGAAGCTGAGGCCCAGAGAGGCCTAGGGACTTAGCCGTGGCTGCATCAGTTGTTACTGGGAATGCCATGAGGCCAGGATGCCTGTTATGGGTTCTTTGCCCAGCCTAGCAGTTTGGCTGGCTTGGCTACGCCATGGGGTCTCACCATGCAGTTCTCAAGTGCTTCCTGAGCGTCTCTCATTTGCATAGACATGACATTTACAAACACATCCATCATCTACTTGATTCTGGCAATGACCCTGAGGGAGCAGGACTGGCATTAATCCATTTTTTTTTTTAACTGGTGAGAACACTGAGGTTTGGAGAGGCTGGTGACCTGCCAAAGTCACAGTCCTAGAAAGGGCTGGAGCCAGGGCCTCCAATTACAGATCAAGGGTTTTTCCACCCCCAAACTCAGTCATCTCATAAAAACGTCAGGCTCCTTCGGGAATACAGCTTGAGATGGATAATCAGCTCCTCCTAAAAGGGAACCATAAATGGATGAGATACTTGGGTAAACTGAATATTCTTTGTAACTTAAAGTTAATTGAAAATCCATAGGTTATCAATTTTCCAAGCAGGAGAATAAAATAGAAGGTATTTCAAAGAGCAATTATAGTAGGCATGGCTTAATCTTTCTTTGATGATTCTGAAGGCATTTCAGGGGAATGTAATGCCTTAGGGCATCATTATGAACACCAATAATTACTGTGTAGGGCTGTGACGCAAATTCTCATCAATCCCCTCCTGACTGTCGGGGTGTTTTCACACAGGGAGTGTGAGCGTGTGCCTGTCTGTTTCTTGCTGCTCTCTCCGCCTTTGTCAATTTCAGGGTGCTGTTGTGGAAAATGCAGTGTCCCTGGAAGGGGGAGGTCACTTAACCTTAATGAGCTTCTTTCTTTAGTAAAATGGGGATAATGCCGACTCCTATACTCACTGTCAAGGTTTTGTGGGGCTCAGATGTCAGTGTCAGAGCAGGAAGAAACTTTAGATCACGATGTGCACCAGCTTCATTCTGCCATGGAAAAATCTGAGGCCCAGAGAGGTTAGGGGCCTCGTCCAAGGTCACCCAGCCAGGGAGAGGGTGCTAGAACCTGGGTTTTCTGCTTCCTATCCTCTTTCCTGAATATAACACTAAGGAAGAAAAAGATCTGGAGGAACAGAAAGATGAACACGTGATTACACATGCAAACAATACTGGGGTCTCCCTGATCAGAGAAGAAAAGATGTGATCTTCCAGCCTCAGGAGAGGGGCCGTCCAAGTCCTGGAGGAGGTGAACCCCTTAGTTCAGGACTGGGAGTAGCCCGGGGGCAGCAGAGACACTGCTGTGAGGTTTATAGTTTCATGAATGTCAGAGCTTTTTAAAATGTGGTAATTTTAAGTGTGCAGCCTCCCAGGGTCTTTCTTCTTTTAATTGAAGAAATAAACCATCTCCCCTAAGGCATGCTTGGCCAAGGAGAAAGGCAGGTGCAAGGCTCACAGAGGACAGCAGCAGCCTAGAAGGGCTCTGTGTCATGGAGAAGTAAAACATCCCAGAAACAGCAGAAGGCCTTGACTAAGCCCCAGCAGAGGCAGGACACCAGGGGTGCACACCCATAAACACACACATGCACAGTGTATGTCTCTTCCCTGGAGCCTGAGAGTCCCTATATACAGCAGGTGCATGTGGGCCACACATCACACAAAATTGAATACAGGCAGGCTCAGAGCACCAGCACACAGGTATGTCCTTGACACCCTTAGAGATACTACTAAGCATGTGTGTACCTGCTCACCCATATGGCAGAGCCCCTGGATCTGGGCAGAAATGCCAAAGCAGGGGCAGGCGCGCACACACGCACACACACACACACTAGCACAGCCACAAAAGCTCAATCCACATCCAGCATTCCTAACAACACATACACAGCTAGACATGCTAGGAGACACATCAGGACAATGTTTCCACTCCTGCTGCCATACACATATGCATGTCCACATTCACCCGTGGGGTAGAGTCTCATCAGTCCAGACTCGCAGACAGCTGGACACAGAGGTGATCTCTGAAACCCAGTGTCTACACACTCTGGTCTTTGTTACACACACACACACACACACACATTGAACTGATGTCCTCAGCCTTTCGTTACTTTTGGTTTCTTCTGAGCTGGAGTTTCACTCTTGTTGCCCAGGCTAGAGTGCAATGGCGTGATCTCAGCTCACTGCAACCTCCACCTCCCGGGTTCAAGTAATTCTCCTGCTTCAGCCTCCCAAATGGTTGGGACTACAGGCGCCCGCAACCACACCCTACTAATTTTTGTATTTTTAGTGGAAACAGGGTTTCACCATGTTGGCCAGGCTGGCCTTGAACTCCTGACCTCAGATGATCCTCCCGCCTTGGCCTCCCAAAGTGCTGGTATTACAAGCTTGAGCCACTGCACCGGGCCGAGCCTTCGGTTATTTTGAAAGCTGAATGTGTGGTTACATTTTCTATTTTTTTTTTTTTTTTGAGATGGAGTCTCTCTGTGTCACCAGGCAGGAGTGCAGTGGTGCGATCCTGGCTCACTGCAACCTCTGACTCCTGTCCAAGTGATTCTCCTGCCTCAGCCTCCTGAGTAGCTAGGATTACAGGCATGTGCCACCATGTCCAGCTAATTTTTGTATTTTTATTAGAGCCAGGGTTTCACCATGTTGGCCAGGATGGTCTCGATCTCCTCAAATCGTCATCTGCCCGCCTTGGCCTCTTGAAGTGCTGGGACTACAGGCGTGAGCCACAGTGCCCGGCCTACGTTTTCAAACATCTATAGCATTCACCTCCTCTGTCAGTTTAACCCACAGCACAACTCCCACTTTTGGCACCTAAACAGTTAATTTCCCAGTTCATGGGCCTTCAAAGTCCTGCTCTAGTCTCTGGAGGAACTTTCGCCTACAGAGGAAGGTGTTAGGGAAACTAGTTCATGGATTTAAGTAGAAACATTTTAGGTGTAGCTTTCACATACAGAGGAGTAAGAAAAAACTGATTCATGGATTTAGATGGAAACATTGTAGTATGAACCCGGCGGAGGGTCTGGGAGCGCCTTCTGGTGGTGAGAACTAGAACCGCAGCACTTTCTGCAATGTGCCCAGGCCAGAAAGTGATAGGACCCACTTCTGACCATAGAATGGGGGAACTGATGGAGGTGTCAAGCCACTGTGGTCCCATAGCTGCATGCAGGCACAGGGGATAGGAAGAGAGCTACCTACAGGTTACTAAACCATTCCCTTTTAAAACAGCACCAGGCTTATGTCTACTCTGCGCTTCCATTTTCTAGGTTTTAAGTGGAAGATATCGCCGGGCGCAGTGGCTCACGCCTGTAATCCTAGCACTTTGGGAGGCCGAGGCGGGCGGATCACAAGGTCAGGAGATCGAGACCATCTTGGCTAACACGGTGAAACCCTGTCTCTACTACAAATACAAAAAATTAGCCAGGTGTGGTGGCGGGCGCCTGTAGTCCCAGCTACTCGGGAGGCTGAGGCAGGAGAATGGCGTGAACCCGGGAGGTGGAGCTTGCGGTGAGCCGAGATCATGCCACTGCAGTCCAGCCTGGGCGACAGAGCGAGACTCTGTCTCAAAAAAAAGAAAAAAAAAGTGGAAGATATGTCAACACCTAGTGGGCTGGATGGCTGTCCCTGCTACAAGTCTGTGATGTCTCGTTCAGTGGCAGAGCTGGAAGGCAGATGCGGTCGGAGCTGCATCTGCCTTGTTCACCAGCACAGGCCTAAAACCATGGAGGAGGTGCTTTGGCTTAGATCCCCACTTGGCCTGTGTGTGCAAGAGGCTTTCAGGCACCTTAATGCTACATCACCAACCAAACCTCCTGATGATTCTTTTAGGTTCTCCGTTTCCAGGCAGATTCAGTTCTGTAGATTTATTTATTTATTTTTGAGACAGGGTCTGGCTCTGTCCCTCAGGCTGGAGTACAGTGATGCAATCTTGGCTCACTGCAGCCTTGACCTCAACTTCAAGTGATCCTCCAACCTCAGCCTCCCAGTATCAGGGACCACAGGTGTGCACCATCACACCTGGCTAATTTTTGTACTTTTTGTAGAGACGGGGTCTCACCATGTTGCCCAGCTGGTCTCAAACTCCTAGGCTCAAGCGATCCACCAACTTTGGCTTCTGAAGTGCTGGGATTCCACGTGTGAACCACCGCGCCCAGTCCCTGACTTCTGTAGACTTTCGTATTGTTTACATCTACTGTGTGCAATGTACGAGATGCAGTCAGGTGTCTGGATGGACCAGGGCATCTGGCATCTTATAGACTTGAGTTTGAACCCCAACTCAGCCATTTAACTGGCTGGGTGACTTTGGGTGAGTTCCTAAACCTCTCTGACCCTTAAGATGGTAACAGTATCACCAGTGAAGTTGGTGCACACAGCAAGGCCCAAACTGACATCTCACAGTACCCAGCAGGTCACTGTGGGCATGATAGGATGACGGGTCACTGCCAGCCCTGAAGGAGTTCAAGTCTAGATAGGGGAAGGTGGTAGACCAGACCCAGACAGAGATTCTGAGTCGCTGCTGAGACTGGGTGAGGATAGTGGCTGCATGGGAGGACGTATCGCCTGGCAGCCCAGGGCTGGAGTCCACACTCAGGATGGGGCAGCCTGGACTGCCTCTCCTGCAGGAGACTTTTCCAGGCAGGCTTGTCCCTCCAGAATGCACGAATCAAATCCTCTCAGGATCAGTCTCATTTTCCTTGTGCTGTGGGAGCAGGCTACTCACAGAAGATGTTGTTGCAAACGTAAGAATCACATGTCAATCCACCAACTGGCATTGAGCAGCTACCTAGGAGATCAAAGAAACTCTTACCTCGGGAGCTCCTGCCAGGGCTCTTTGGGAGGTCTGGCCAGCTCTGGAGGAAGAGAATGAACTTGGGGAGGGCATGGAACAGATGAGGACGCAGGCACTGCCATTCAAAGAGGAGAGGTCTCCCGGACAGGGCTGGCCTGGGCAGGCCCAGGGAGGGTGGGTGGGGCTGGCGCAGGGACTTGAAAAAGGGAGAGGGCTCAGGAGACTCAGAGGAGGAGGAAAGTGTGTGAGCAGTAGGCAGGGTGTCTTTGTGTGTGTGTGTGTGCATGTGTGTGTGTGTGTGCATGCACGCCTGTGTAGGGCTGGGAAAGAACAAAGCAAGAGGGTGCACAAGGCATCCAGAAGCCAGGGCAATGCAGAACAGGAACAAAGCAGTTTGGCTCAAGGGGAAAATTCTGATGGAAAGCAAGGAGAGAGAATGTTAGAAGGGCTGAGAGCCAGAATGCCCCGGTATGGGGTACAGAGGGCAACAGAGGGGCTGATGTTGGTGGCAGGGTGGGGAGGAGCGTTTCATAGGGAACTGGGCAGCTCCAAGGATGGGCTGGAGGAGGGAAGGTCCTAGACGGGGGTGGTGGGAGACAGGCAGTTAGGGATGGGGTGGGAGGAGAGAAATGCTCTGAGGGGGGCTGCTGTAGGCAGGGAGGAACAGGCAGCAGGAGGCAGAGGGTTGAGCCTGCAGAAGCCTGGAGCAGTCTGTAGCTTTCTAATGCTTCCTAGGGAATTCTGCTGCTAAGTAGCCATGGGTTCAACGGGTCTCCAGGATTTGCCTTGAATTACTGCCCTGAGGCCCCCTAGGTCTGGGGTCTCATAAATTCAGCGGGAGGGCACACCTGTGTCTGAGTCTGAGCAGCCCAGAGCCCCCAGTGAGCTGTCAGTGAACAGCTCACTGAACTTGCAGAGCAATCAAATCCCAGGGCAGCAGAAAGAGCAGGACGGCAGGGCGGCACCCAGCTGCCTCCCATCCCGGGGTTGGGGAGAGACACCTCTGGCCTGAGACTCCTTGTGGCCTCTAACGAGTCTTGCTCTCTTTCTCTTTCTCTTTTTTTTTTTTTTTTTTTTTTAATTATTGTCTCCCGCCCTCCTTCCCTCTTTCTTGGGAATCAGAAAAGAAACCTCAATGCCTGGCTTTGCCCCTCCCTGGCTGTGGTCAAGCCATGTGACATTTAGACATTTCAGAGCCTCCTGACTCCTGAAGCCAAATGGGCTTGGCAAACAGAAGAGAGGGGCAGTTAACATTCTCTGCAATGCTCTCTTACTTCCCCTGTTTAAACACCCCTCCTACTCGGACACAGACCCCCAACCCCTGTGCCATTGCGCTCACTCCCACCTTGGAGGGGTCAGGCTGAGGTGAAAGGTCAAGGTGAAAAGTCATGATGATCCTATTGCTGCCACCTCCCTGGGGTGAGCAAGATTCTGTGGTGGCTCCAGCTCTCATGGGAGACCCCATGGCAGTCCACACAGAGGCTGTTCCAGGTTCTGGAGAGGTCACTTGGTGTGACCTGGGAATCTGCATCTTTTCTCTGCCAAAGCAGAGGGCATTGTAGCAACCACACCTGGGTCCCAGTCCTCAACAAAGTCCCTCCAGCTCCCACTGCTGTCTGCAAGGTTTGGTCATCTGTCCCTGCATTGGAGAAAAGCTTGCATCGTGAATCTTGCCTCCACCAGGGAAGGCTGGTACAAGTTGCTGCCCTGGGGGCCCTCGTTGCTCCAGGGTGCATCTGGGGGCCAGACCTGTGGACCCTCACCCTTGAGCCTCGTTTTGTTCCTCTTAGAACAAAGCCGTTTCTGGTAAATAGGTTTGATGGGTTTGGCAGCAGGGAAGGCACAGAACCTTTCAGGATTAGCAGGCTCATGACAATTTCTCTTTAGGCAAGAGAGAAGGTTGAGGAAGAAAGACTGGCAGGGCTTGGAGAGCTGGAAAGGAAGAAAGGCCCTACAGGCCTGGGGATCCCATCTCTGACCACTGACCCCAGCCCCCAACTCCCATGGACTCTGATTTGATATTCTTATTTACCAAAGAAGCTGCATGTATTTGCATATCAATTCCCTTTCCCATATCGACACGCAGGGAGGCTTCTTAGTTTTGGATCAACCAGAGATCACCAGTGTCTGCAGGGTGCTCACCCCTGGTACCTTGGTCACTCTAGGCAGCCTCCAAGATGTGCCCCTTAAGATAAGTTTTCTGAAATGGGAGAGGACAAGGCCCCCGCCCCCCACCATGGACTCAGGAGTCTGGGGCGCACAAATCCTGCGATTTTACAGATGGGGAAACAGAGGCACAGAGAAAGTCTCAGCTTTCCCACGGTCCACTGGGACCAGAACCCAGGTCGCAGGACAGGGACATCCACCTCCTTTTTCTCTCCTCGCAACCAGCCTGAGCTCGCTCAGCGGGTGGGGGCTGCCGCTATCCAGAGCACCCTGTTTCTGGATGCAAAATAAAGCCCCAGGCAGTGTTTGACCCTCCTCTGCCCACAGACTTTGGCTCCAGGCCAGTCTCCGAGAGAGAAAGAAGCCTTGGGTCCCACTGGTCGGAGCTCTGCGTGCTGAGAGTCTGGAGGCTGCAGTCTCTAAGCCGAAACCAGCCCAGGCCTCACAGCCGCCTTCCCGCCGGTCTCCCACGGCCTTGGCGGGGCGCTGGCGCCCTCTGCTGGCCAAGTCTTACTATGCGCAAACGCCCCAGAAATCAGCCGGAAGCTCCCTGGGGCCCCACATGAGTGAGGACCCACCTGGATTCACTTTGTCATTTTTTAGCTGCATGACCTTGAGAAAGCTAATGAACCTCAGAGCCCTACCTGTGAAGTGGAAATAATAGCGCCTACACTTCAGGGTCGGTGTAAGGATTGCATAGAATACCATATAGAAAGCGCCCAGCACATTGTAGGTATGTTTAACGGTAGCGATTATTAATCATGCCCAACTCGCATGGTGATATGAGATCTGAGAAGCCTCCTTATAAAGGTAAATGATAACCAAGGCTTGTTGCAAGGCAGCTGGTGTGTTACTAATACATCATCAGGTGGTGGGCCCTCTGGGGACTGTCGGGAGGCAGCCTCTGTTTTATTAGGAAATAAAACAGGATCTGGTCTGCTCCAGTTTTCTTCCTTTTATTTACTGCATTAGAAAACTTTCATTTTATTTATTGCCTATTCCGGGGGTTGAGGGTGAGGGGAAGGCATGACTCCAGCCAGGTAGGATACAAAAGTATCTCACCTCCCAGGAGGGATTTGAGGACCGGCCCTCTGGCTTTTAGAGAAGGGCAGCTGGGTTCTGTTGCTAATGATTTGGATTTGGCTTTTAACAGAATATCAAGGTGAAAGTGAAAGGAGCTTTTCACTCCGTGGAGAGTCAAGAGGGTGTGGGGTGGGACCTCCGTGGGAATGAGGAGTGAGCGAGGGTCCTGGTGGGATCCCAGACCTAGGAATCAGATCTGGGGAAGGGGTCTGCAGGGCCCCTCCATGAGTCAAGAAAAGCCGGTGGGTGGACGATGAGAAGGACCAGTGAAGACATTGTTTGCTGGAGTTGTCCCAGCCAGTGGCTATGACTGAAACTGTCCCATGGCATGTGCCCAGGGTCCTGCCATTGGATGATGGGACGTTCTTTTTTTGAGACGGAGTCTAGCTCTGTCATCCAGAGCTGGAGTGTAGTGGCGCAATCTCAACTCATTGCAGCCTCCACCTCCCAGGTTCAAGCAATTCTCCTGCCTCAGCCTCCCAACTAGCTGGGATTACAGGCGTGGGCCACCACACCTGGCTAATTTTTGTATTTTTAGTAGAGACAGAGTTTCTACTCTGTCAGGCTGGTCTCCAACTTCTGGCCTCAAGTGATCCATTGCCTCGGCCTCCCAAAGTGCTGGGATTACAGACTTGAGTCACCGTGCCTGGCCTGGATGGAACATTCTGCTCTTTCTTCATCCGCTGCCTACCCATGATGTCTTGGGACTCCTAGAGCCCTAAAGGAAGCCCCTGGACACGCAGGAAGGTGTGGAGAGGAGTTCTCACACTTGCACTTGGGAGGAGGGCTCAGGAGAAACAGAGGCTGGCAATACCCCCTCACACACTTGTCCTCTGGAGGGCCAGTGTCCACAGAGAGGAAAGGGTCCTGCCTTCATCAGAACTGCTCAGCAAGCAGTCCCACCCCAGGGGTTCCTGCGAGGTAAGGGAGGGGCAGCTAGCTAGGTGAGGGGCTGAGAGAGTGGGGAGGGGATAGAGGGAAGAAGAGAGCGAGAGGGAGAGGGAGGGACTGAGCCAATTCTCAGCTCCTTGACCGTTTGCTGAGCTCTGTCTGAGTGGACAGATGGTCCCAAGTCAGGCCACACCAGAGTGGCCTTTCTGCTCCCCCACACCCTACATTCCTCAACATTGCTGGCCCCTGAGAGACTTTCCTTCAGAGAGGCAAATGGCTGGTGAATGGTGAAAGACACTGCGGAGAAAAGAAAGCACAGCCCGCTGCCCTGGGAATTAACATGATTTAGGAGACCTGCAGGTCACCCCCTCATTACTAAAAGCCATCCTGGAATGAAGGTCTGTGGCTATTTCTAGGCAAAACTGTCTGATAAGATGAAATAGCTCAACTCCTGACCATTAAGTCGTGAAGGCCATGGCCATCGTAAATCTCATCTTTCCGGCCCTCTGGCCTGCATGCAGTGCAGCCCAGCCAGTCGGTGGCAGCCACCTTGGTAGGAAGGGCCCTCATCCTCCTGGCTGTTCCCCAAGGACTGGGCAGGCTTCAGTGCCGAGGGTAGTGCGAGCACTTGAAAGCCGCCCTGTATGTTTGTTTTCCCCAGGTGATCTAGAATTACTCCCGAACTCTACCAGCTCAAATCCTCCTCAACTCACATCAGACAAGACGGCCCTGCCACTTACCTGTCAGATCACTTGGGCAGGTAAGCTCATTTTCCTGAATCTTTACTTCTACACCTTAAAACGTGAGCAATACTATCTCCCTGGCAAGGTTGTTTGTCAGGGTAAAATGAAACAATAATCGTGGGTGCATCCTGGAGCTCTTTCTTACAAGGCGTGCCCCCAAATCTGTCCCCTCTTTCTGAGGATGCCCTTCCCCTATTGTCTCCCTGACCATTTCCTACTCATCCTCAAGGGCCATGTTCTCAGGGGGTTCTCCTGATTCACCCAGGCACATTAGATCTCCTGCGTACCACTATGACTGCACACAGGTGCAGGAAATGGCTGTTTGATTTGCGTTTGAGGAACTCGGAAAGGGAGACGTGGTAGGGAAAGTAGTGGTTAGGGGCACTTTCAGACTGAAGGATGTGGATTGGGGAATATGGGATTCTTGGAGTTGGGGACGCAGCTTCTCTCCTGTCTAGCAAATGGGAGAAAGACCCTTCTGGACACTAAGCCTGCAATTCCACTGGTGGCCACCAGGTGTCCGTGGTGTCCTGGGGCAGTTGTAATGAGAGCAGGAGCCCATGAAACCAAAAGCATTGTTTTTATAAATTCAGCACTCTTCCATCCCTATTAATAAGGTTAGCGGTGCAGTTCTTGAGTCTCCTGTCCTGCCTCACCTTGCAATGATATTCATTGGCATTCCTTTCTTCCAAGAACCCACCTAGGAGGCCTTGCAGGAGATATGTCTGGTGCTAGCTGTTCCTGCAGTCTGAAAAGCCAGTTAAGATACAAATATGTGAGAGGACACTGCTTGAATCTGCTTTCATTTTTTAAAAAGTTTAATTATTCACAGACTTTGCTTCTTTCTGACTAGTAACATGACACCTGTGATGCAGTTCAAGATGGTGTGTGGTGATCTTGTAGTTGAGAAGCACTGAGCTAGCCATGCCAAGAAGATTGCCCTCCTGGGACTAGCAAAAATTCCATCCAGGAGGCCATCTCTGTCAGGCTTGTCCTGACTATCTTTTTGGAGAGGCAGCAGAGTGGAGTGGTTAAAAGCATGATTCTGGAGCCCAGCTACCTGGGAGCAAAGCTCGTCTCTACTACTTACCAGCTCTGAGAGCTTAGGCAAGTGACCTATTTTCTCTGTGCCTCTGAGTTTTCATCTGTGAAATGGGAGTAACAATAGTTCTGTCTCATAGGGTTGCTGGGAGGCTTGAATGAGTTAATGTCCGTGGGGTGCTGAATCAGTGCCTGGCATATGGCGAAGGCCATGTGAGCAGTAAATATTATTATTATTAGAAAAGGTTGGCTGGGCGCGGTGGCTCACGCCTATAATCCCAGCACTTTGGAAGGCTGAGGCGGGTGGATCACGAGGTCAAGAGTTAGAGACCAGCCTGGCCAACATGGTGAAACCCCGTCTCTACTAAAAATACAATAAACATTAGCCGGGCATAGTGGTGCGTGCTTGTAGTCCCAGCTACTCGGGAGGCTGACGCAGGAGGATCACTTGAACCCAGGAGGCAGAGGTTTCAGTGACCTGAGATCATGCCACTGCACTCCAGCCTGGGCAACAGAGTGAGACTCCATCTCAAAAAAAAAAAAAAAAAAAAAAAGAAAGAAAAAAAGAAAAGGTCCCAACCTACTCACTTATTGTTCACTTGCATCAAATGCTGGGTTCAGTGTATTGTTCTTGCAAGATTAGAAATGGAGAGATGGGTCAGAAGGGGTTGGTCAAAATAGACCTCTCAACCCAAGCAGGCGGGGCTGGCTTCATGGCTGGGCAACCTATGCAGGACCCGGGCTCTGAGATAAGAAGGGCACGTGATTTAATGCTCTGCTATCCCCATCTTGATATCTGTTTTTTGTTGTTGTTATTGTTTTGGAAATGGAGTTTCACTCTTGTGAAAGTGCAATGGTGTGATCTCGGCTCACTGCAACCTCCGCCTCCTGGGTTCAAGCGATTCTCCTGCTTCAGCTTCTTGAGTAGCTGGGATTACAGGCATGCACCACCACACTCAGCTAATTTTTGTATTTTTAGTAGAGACGGGGTTTCACCATGTTGGCCAGGCTGGTCTCTAACTCCTGACCGCAGGTGATCCACCCACCTCGGCCCCCCAAAGTGCTGGGATTACAGGCATGAACCACCGTGCCTGGCTGATATTCTTAATTTATGAAGGAAGGGCCCCGAATTTTCATTTTTCACTGGGCCCACAAATAATGTAGCAGGTCCCACAAACAAATTCGTCTAGATTCAGAGGGCCTCTTGCCTTCCTCCTCTGCTTACATTGGTTCCTTTCTCCCATCACCAGCGAGTACCCTACCTTGGGGGATTTGCCCCAGACTAAGCCTTTTTTTTTCCCTTCTAACATTTTAATGAAAAATTTCAAGTGTATAGCAATGTTGAAAGGATTTTATAGTGAGCACCCATACACCTGCCACCCAAAGTCTACCTGCCACCCAAAGTCTGGACTTACTTTTGCTGTCTTATTCATACTCTCCCTGGACTGTCCTCAGCTACAGGACTCACATCTCTTGCCGACAGCTCTGAGGCTTCCAGTCCTGCTGTCTGGACCAAGAAAGGCTTCCTGGGCTCTGAGTGTCAAATGGCGGCCTTCAAGGAAGGGGAACGGTGGAAAAGGCTGTGGGGGGTTTTGGAGAAACTGCTAGGGAAAGACTGGCACCAAAGTTCCACCAGCCCAGGCAATGAGGGTGCAAAACTGATAAGATGAGTTCTAGAAAAGCAAGGAAGATTTCGTTCTGGAGTTTGTGGACTGAGGTTTCCATTTGTGACCAGGATTCTCGTTGGTTCCTTATGTAGTTTCTTACGCCCCGCATGGTCTTCTAAGCATTTCTCACAGACGTGGTCTGGGGGCGAACACCAGCAGCCCTGCGAGGTGGCCAAAGAGGAGGTTCTTCTCTTCACATCTTAGGAAACTGAGTCTCAGAGGTTCCCTCCCTGGCCTGCCCACAACCCCAGGGCTAAAAGAGTCAGACCAAGCCTAGGGCCTTGAACCCCAACAATGGGCCTTTTTCTTTTGATCCCATGATGGGGGTGCAAAAGCGTTGCATTCCCCTGGGTAATTTGAAGAAAAAATCCAAAAAACTCCAACTTTGTCTCCAGGAAAAAGAGGGTGTCTGGGCTGTGATTTACCTCTGAGGGTGTGGTTGCACTGAGCATGATCATACTTCAAAGGGTTAGATCTCATTTCTCTCCCTTTCTATCTTGGGCCCAGGGCTCAGAAATGTGTGGACTCCCCCACAGCCCCTCCCAGCATCCCTGCCCCCTCCCAACTGCCTTGGGCAGGTGACACCTGTATTATTGCTAAGGGTTAAAAAGCCCCCGAATCAATAAAACCCATTAATGAGTGTTGGTACCTCGAAGGCTACAGATAAATCCCTTCTACTCAGTGAGTTCAATCCCATAAAACAGCTCTCCCCTTTCAATCCTAGCATTCATTTGATAGAAAATGTGGAGAAATTTTAAAAAGGTGACTTACTAATTGCCTGTAAAATAAAAGGCAGATGGAAGCTTTATTACAGTTGAAGGAAGTCGGGAATATTAAGGTAAAATGTCAAATAACAATTGATTTTCCTTAGACATAAAGGGGCGATTTATGGCTTCCTAGTTACTACAAACGAGAAATTATTTGAAGTTCTAAAAAGTATGAGGAGAAATAAAGATTAAATAGAAGATGAAATCATAGGGATTTCTCTGGGAGGTGACTTCAATGCCCCTGGGGGCTAGAATTCATGTGGCCAGCGGCCTAGCCAGCTGGGGCTTGGCAGTTTCAAGATTTAGAGGCAAGGTGTCTCTGAGGAGCGGGGAAGCGGCTGTTTGCTTTGTGTCTGAGGAACTAGGAAAGAAAGATGAAGATAGGGAAAGTTGTGGTTAGGGCCAATTTCAGACTGAGGGATGTGGGATTAGGGGATTCTTGCGGATGGGCCTATAGCTCTGCTCCCCGACTAGCAGATACTGGGGATCTGGGGAAGGGAAGGGTGAGCTGCTTTTCCTGTGACTTCGATGGCGTCCTTACAGTCAGGGGACACTGTCCTTGCTGGGTCCTGGACATCAGTGTCTACATACATACCCCTGCAAGCCACAGCACTACCCAGGCCCTGTGGTGGCTTTGCTTGGTCTGGGCCAACCTGGTCACACTGACAGCCAAAGACGACGAGAGGAAAAAGAACTCACGGCTAGGCGTGGTGGCTTCCGCCTGTAATTCTAGCACGTTGAGAGGCCGAGGCGGGTGGATCCCTTGAGCCCAGGAGTTTGAGACCAGCCTGGGCAACATGGCGAAATCCCCACCTCTACAAAAAATACTGAAAAATTACCCAGGAATGGTGGTACACACCTATAGTCCCAGCTACTCTGGAGGTTGAGGTGAGAAGATGGCTTGAGCTCGGGAGGCTGAGGCTACAGTGAGCTGTGATTGTGCCACCGCACTCCAGCGTGGGCGACAGAGTGAGACACTGTCTCAAAAAAAAAAAAAAAAAAAAGGCTCATTTCCAGGCTGCCAGGCTCATGTTAGCCTGGGGTGCTGCAGAAGCTGACCTGAGACAAGTACTCGAGGGCAAGTTGTTTGTTTGAGGGATGCTCACAGGAAGCTCCAGGAGGAGGGTAGGGAGGTGACCCAGGGAAGGAAGGCAACCTACAGGGGCATGTTGTCAGGAAGGGCACCCCGGCGGGTGACTGGAGCTTAATTTTGCTGGGAAACTCGGGAGCCAGCGTGGAACCCACACCTCAGAGTTACCTCACTGGAAGGATGAGGGAGTGGGTACTTACGTCATCCTGTCCTTGGTTAAGGCTGCTGGATGGAGTGGGTGGGACACTCATTCTTTAGCACTCCCAGGGGCCCTCAGGCTGTCAGAAGTTAGGTCCGTTGGGCTCCGGGATGAGGGGACCCCCGGAAGATGCGGGAGGGTGTCCGCAGCATCTGCCTGTGTGCTTTCCCTGTTTATGTGAATCCTCATAATTCCCGCCACATGCAGATCAGAGCCCCCAGCTTTATGGAAGAGAACACAGGCTTGGAGAAGATAAAGAGCATTCCCACAACTAGGAGGAGGGGAAAGCTAGGAGTTCGATCCAGAGCCGTGACTTCAAAGCCCATGCTCTTTCTACTTCCTGATTATTTATTTATTTATTTATTTATTTATTTATTTATTTATTTTGAGATGGAGTTTCACTCTGTTGTCTAGGCTGGAGTACAGTGGCACGATCTCAGCTCACTGCAGTCTCTGCCTCCTGGGTTCAAGCATCTCTCCTGCCTCAGTCTCTCCAGTAGCTGGGACTACAGGTGCTCACCACCATGCCCGGCTAATTTTTTGTGTTTTTAATAGAGACAGGTGTTTTTAATAGAGACAGGTGTTGGCCAGGCTGGTCTTGAACTCTGACCTCAGGTGATCTGCCCGCCTTGGCCTCCCAAAGTGCTAAGATTACAAACATGAGCCACTGCGCTCGGCCTGCTTCCTGATTTTTGTGTAAGACACATCCCAGGAGTGTGGTAGACTGCAGACTCCTGGGCCCACCCTCAGAGCTTCTGCTCTGGCAAGGACGTGTTTATCGGTGAGAGGGGTGTCCAGGAATACATGCCTTTTTTTTTTCTTTCTAGAGACAGGGTCTCGTTGTTGTCCAGGCTGGAGTACAGTGGTGCAATGATAGCTTACTGCAGTCTCAAACTTCTGGGTTCAAGCAATCCTCCTATCTCAGCCTCCAAAGTAGCTGGGACTACAGGTGCACGCCACCATGTCTGGCTAATTTTTAAATTTTTTCTGGAGTTGGGGTCTTGTGATGTTGCCCAGGCTGATCTTTAACTTCAGGTCTCAAGACATCCTCCCACCTTGGCCTCCCGAATTTTTGGGATTACAGCCGTGAGCCACTATGCCCAACTAGAAAACGCACTTTTTTTTGAGACAAAGTTTCGCTCTTGTTGCCCAGGCTGGAGTGTAATGGTGCGATCTCGGCTCACCACAACCTCCCCCTCCCAGGTCCAAGTGATTCTTCTGCCTCAGCCTCCTGAGTAGCTGGGATTACAGGCCTGCGCCACCACGCCAGGCTAATTTTGTATTTTTAGTAGAGACAGGGTTTCTCCATGTTGGTCAGGCTGGTCTCGAACTCCTGACCTCAGGTGATCCACCTGCTTTGGCCTCCCAAAGTGCTGGGATTACAAGCATGAGCCACCGAGCCCGATCTTTTTTTTTTTTTTTTTTTGAGATAGGATCTTGCCTGGTTGCCCAGGCTAGAGTGCAGTGGCCTGATTACAGCTCACTGCAGCCTCAACCTTCTGGACTCAAGCAATCCTCTCACCTCAGCCTCTTGAGTAGCTGGGACCACAGGTGTGTGCTACCACGCCCAGATAATTTTTGTGCTTTTTGTACAGACAGGGTTTTGACATGTTGCCCAGGCCGGACTCAAATTCCTGGGCTCAAGTGATCCTCCTGCCTCAGCCTCCCAAAGTGCTGGGATTACAGGTATGTGCCATCGGCACCAGCCAGAATATGCATTTTTTTTTTCAGACAGGGTCTCACTCTGTTGCCCAGGCTGGAGTGCAGTGGTGTGATCTCAGCTCACTGCAACCTCCGACTCCTGAGTTCAAGTGATTCTCCTGCCTCAGCCTCCCAAGCAGCTAGGATTACAGGTGTCTGCCAAGACACCTGGCTAATTTTTGCATTTTTAGTAGAGATGGGGTTTCACCATGTTGGTCAGGCTGATCACAAACTCCTGACCTCAAGTGATCCGCTCACCTTGCCTCCCAAAGTGTTGGGATTACAGGCATGAGCCATTGCGCCTGGCCGAATATGCACTTTTAATAAGCCATCAGCCAGGCTAGGGAGGCCGGGGGCCAGGCTTGAGAACATTTGCACCACAGCCACTGGCTACTTGCCCCTTTTTCCATAAGCTTCCACCACCTTCTGTCCCCTCCATCTGGGTCTGTTCCTCAGGTGCTTCCCTGGGAGCTCTCTGAGTGACATAACTGTCCCCAAGTGCTGAGAGATGGAGAGAGGAATCACCAGACTGGAGCAGGCCCCCAAAGAGGAGATGGGAAGGGGAGGCCAGCGTTCTGAGGCTGCCGAGGCAGTGAGAGGTGACCGAAGACAGTGGCTGAGAACCAGGGAGGGGCTGCAGGAAAAAGCCCTGGGCGCAGGTCACTCTTTCCTTAGTGTCTTTGAGAGGGGAAAGGTGAGGTACTAGGGAAAACCATGTGGAAGGGGGTCAGGCTGCAGAAAAGCTGCAGGAGTCTGGAGGACTAAGAAAACAGTGGAAGACCCCACTGCAGCCCAGCATGTGAGGGTGACAACGTCATGAACGAGGGAAGAGCAGGCAGGGGGTGGTGGCCTTGTGGCCTCTGGAGAGGAGGAGCCGCATGACTGGGGTGATGTGGGGTGACCCTCAGGGTAGGGGTCCCTCCCTAGCACTGCGTACAGAGGGAAGCCCACACTGCCAGGTGCAGTTTCCCTGACAATGCTTCTCCTTCTAACATTATGTGAGTTTCCTAAGGCTGCTGTAACAAATTGCCATAAACCGAGTGGCTTCAGAGAACACAGATGGACTATGACAGTTGTAGAGGGAAGAAGTTTGAAAAGCGGGGTGCCCGCAGGCTGCAGTGCTTCTGCAGGCTCCAGGGAGAATCTGGTCTTTGCCTCTTCCGGCCTCTAGAGGCTGCCGCACTCCTTGGCTCATGGCCCCGTGTCATTTTAGCCTCTGCTTCTGCCGTCACATCTCCTCTGCCTCTCCTGCCTTCCTCTGTCCTTTATAAGAATGCTTTTGATTATATTGGACCCATCTGGATAGTCCAGGATAAATCCCCCCATCCTCATATCCTTAATTTAGTCACACCTGGAAGGTTCCCTTTGCCACATAAGGTAACACGTTCACATTGGGACAGTTAGGGGATTGGGATGTGGACATCTTTTGAGGTGGGAAGAAGGAGCTGGGGTTCTTTTTAAAATTTTTTTGAGACAGGGTCTCTGTCACCTAGGCTGGAGTACAGTGGTGTGATTGAGACTCACTGCAGCAGCCTCAACCTCCTGGGCTCAAGTGATCCTCCCACCTCAGCCTCCTGAGTAGCTGGGACTACAGGTGCGCATCACCATGCCCAGATGATTTTTGTATTATTTTAATATTTTGTACACTTGGAGGCCTTGTAATGCTGCCCAGGCTGGACTCAAACTCCTGGGCTCAAGCAATCCTCCCATCTTAGCCTCCCAAAGTGCTGGGATTACAGGTGTGTGCCACCACACCCAGCCCGGACCTGGGGTTCTTGTCTCATGTCAGCCTTAGCAATCTGGGTGACCCTGGGCAAGACCTATTCCCTCTCTGGGCCTTGGTTTCTCCACCTGTGCAATGAGGCTGTCCCCTCTGGCTCCTTCACTCTGAGTTTTTCAGTTGGGAGAATATCTTGGCAGGGAGCGGAGGTGGGGGAGGGGGTGGTCATCATTCCATTTCAGGGCCTCTCAGAGTCCCGCCGTGGTGTGCACTGTGTGTGTGTTTAATTTTCTGCATTTGGATGTGATCCTAATCCAATAAATGCTTAGGAGATTTCTATAGAATAGATTAATTTTTACTAGAAAAAATATAATTGGCTGATGTTAAGGCTACTGCCCTGACAAATCTGCCTTGGCCATATATCTGAGAAGGTAAAAGACCCGCTACGCTTACACATAAATATGCCATCTTCCCCACAGGCCCCGGAGAAGCACCTCAGGGAGGTTTCCCTCAGTGATTTATTCTTCATTAATAAGCTCTATGCTGTATTAGGATCAGATTTATGACTCTGCCTTTCTAATATTTCTGACATTTCATCTGAAAAGAATTACAAATGAAATCTTGAAACTTTGCCACTTCTCCCCGCTAGTGCCCTGGCACTCTGTGTCCAAGGGGAGCTGGTGGGCTGGGGAGACCCCAAGAAGCAGGGACAGAGGCATGTTTCTCAGGGAAAGGAACGATCAGCTTGACTTTGGGAGGGCTTTATTCGGTTTGCAAGCAGCTTGGGAGGTGAGCGGTTCAGGCGAGAAGGCTGCAGACCAGACCACAAGCCCAGCAGCAGCAGTGATGCCTGTAACATGTATGAGATGGCGCCAGGCACATTCATTCATTCAACAGCTATTTGTTAAGCACTTTACTATGTGCCAAACACTGTGTTGCTTGGTGCTTGGGATACAGGAAAGAATAAAAGTGAAGCAATGACGAAGATCTTGGCCTTCATGCATATGGTGTCCTGGCGGAGGTAGGGGAGTGTCAAGCACTGATGCTTGAAAATCCTGAATAGGTAAAATATATCATATGTTCACACGTGGTAAGGGCTATGACAAAACAGAAACAAACCCTCCACACAGGGAAAAGGGAACCAAGAGTGCTGGGTGGTCAAGTTGCAATGTTAATTAAGAAAGCACTTCAACTCATCAACTCAGGGAACCGTATTATCCCCGTTTTACAGATGAAGACGGAGGCTCAGGGTGGATTAGGAGCTACACAAAGACACGAAGGGACCTTTGCACAACTTGAAAGTTTGCAAAGTGCCATCTGAGCCATTAGTCTCCCTTCTCCCCACTGACTGCACTACCACAATCACATGGGGACCATAAAAATACTGTTGCCTGGGTCCCGCTCCCCAAAGGGTTTGATTCAATTGGTTTGGATGCAGCCTGGGACTTGGCATGTGACTCTTGTGGTGCCAGGACTAAGAATCTTGTGTAAACTCCCAGCACAGCCTCTCAGGCCTCTGTTTTCTCACCTGCAAGATGTGGGTAAAAATATTCGCCCCGTACTGCAAGAGGACGTCAGGAGTGAAGGCAGAAACACAGCACCAGCCCTCCAGGACCTCCAACCCCTCCCCCACCCCAATCCTTCACCCCGGTTGTACCTTCTGACCCCAAAGTGGCTCTGATTATTTCACTCCCACAGGCCACTGGCTCAGAGGTATAGAGCTCACCTGTGGCAGATGGAGATGCGGATCTGAGGCTTCTGATGCTGCCACACCCAGCGGCGCCCCCCAAATTCCGGGCCCCTGGATGACATCTGCTCTGTTCCTGCAGCATCAGAGCACAATAAAACCAGCCACCAGTCCCAGCCCTGCCTGCATCCCATCCATTCCTGGGTGCCTAACCCCGAGGATCCACTGGCAGTATGATGCGGACCTGTCTTGGAGCCCAGGGATATGCTGGCCACAGGGAGGAGCCAGAAACCAACCTTTGTGTCACTGTGTAGTGACAAGTGCCTTTGGAGGTCACAATAGCCAGTGGTGATTTCTACCACTGCCCCCAGCACCCAAGGTGGCAGAGGGGCCCTGTCAGTCACCCCCATTCTGTTCATGGTCTCACGGTGAGCTCCACATGGGGGGTGGCAGCCCTCTCCCCCACCCCACCCCACCCCTTTCGACAGATAGGGTAATGCAAATACAAATAACACCAAAAGATTGAGGTGCTGGGCAGAAAGGGACCAAAGGCCCGTGTGTGTGTGTGAGGGGTCGGGACAGGGCAGGAGAGGAGCAGCAAGAGGCTGTGACCGCCTGGATACTCACTGAAGGGCAGGGAGGCTTCCTGGAGAAGGAGGCCTGGCAGGGGCTGAGGGAGTGAGGCCAGGCATCGGGGTTTGGAGGGACCCCAGGCATGGCATGCCTCCATTCCTCCCCGTGTTATCCACTCTCTCTAGGGGGTGCTCTGCAGGGAGACAGTTTGCATCCAAGCAGGGAGGCAGGGAGGCAGGGAGGATGAGAGGCAGAGAGGAGCCCAGCTGGGTTGGTGGAAAGGATGGGAAATGCAGGAAATCCAGGAGGGGGAGAATGGTTCCAAGCTGTGGCCTGTGATGGGTCTTGAAACCAGGTGTAGGCACTTGGACCTGATTGCTGGGGAGCCACAGCTGCTTCCTGAGCAGCAGAAGGGCAGGATGCGAATCAGACTAGGGGCAGTGGGAGGAACTGAGAGGCCTCAGGTCACGGGAGAAAATGCACAGGGCCAGAAGGCAGAGATGCTCCTGTTTACTTGCTCTGGGGCTCAGGACAGTCAGTCACCCTGAGCCTCAGACTCAGCTCACTCATTTTGCAGAGATCCTGACGGCGATGCTTCAGGATGATCGGGAAGAGTCAATGAGGTAAAATATGTGAAATATGCCTTGAAAACTACAAACCACAGCACACGTTCTGTTGTTGCTTCTGCTTGACGGACTCAATGAGATGGTGGAGACAAGAATTACAGAAGTCCATGAGGAGGCCGGGGGGCGCCAAATAGACCCACTGAGGACCAGTGGGGACTTAGAGAAAGGATGAGTCAGAAATGACAGGAGCAGGAGGCAGGCCTTGTATGAAGGATGAAGGTGAAGATCATACACCATTAAACTTGAGAAAGAGGTGGGAGGAGCTGCCATTTCGTGAGTCTACTGGATGCCAGCAGTAGTGCTGGGCAAGGGCTTAACAGGTGGGGAAATCGAGGCACAGAGAGGTTAAGTAGCTTGCCTAAGATCACCCAGTTAGTAAGTAGCAGAGCCTGGCAGCTTAACTCCAAAGTCTTTGTACTAAAGCCAGATTTTCCAAATTTGCCCAACTGTAAGAATCACCTGGGCCTGTAATCCTAGCACTTTGGGAGGCCTAGGTGGGTGGATCACCTAAGGTCAGGAGTTCGAGACCAGCCTGGCCAACATGGTGAAACCCTGTCTGTACTAAAAATACAAACAATTAGCCGGGCATGGTGGCAGGTGCCTGTAATCCCAGCTACTTGGGAGGCTGAGGCAGGAGAATTGCTTGAACCCCAAAGGCGGAGGTTGCAGTGAGCTGAGATTGTGCCATCGCACTCCAGCCTGGGCAACAAGAGAGAAACTCCATCTCAAAAAAATGAAAGCCCAGGAGTTTATTACAGATGCGTATTCCCAGGCCCCTCCTACAGAGGTTTTGAGTTAGTGAGTCCAAGGCCTTTTGCCTCTTCCCAATGTATTCATTATGCACCATCGTTACTCTTGTTCAGATACAATGTGAGTGATAGCTTGTCTCTGGCAGCACAGCAGCCACACCCAACCAATCCAGACCTCAGTCATGAGGGCGCCAATCACAGCTAACAATTTTTTTTTTGAGATGGGGTCTTGCTCTGTCACCCAGGCTGGAGTGCTGTGGTGCAATCTTGGTTCACTGCCGCCTCTGCCTCCCGGGTTCAAGTGATTCTCCTGCCTCAGCCTCCTGAGTAGCTGGGATTACAGGCACCTGACACCACGCCCGGCTAGTTGTATTTTTAGTAGAGATGGGGGTTTCACTATGTTGGCCAGGCTGGTCTTGAACTCCTGACCTTGTGATCCACCTGCCTCAGCTTCCCAAAGTGCTGGGATTACAGGTGTGAGCCACCGTGCCTGGCCCACATAGCTAACATTTAATCAGCACATACAGAGCCATGCTCATCATTTTTTGTGCACAATGCCATTTAACCTTCACAACAGCCGGTGAGAAGGTGTGTTAGCCTCATTTTACAGAGGAAGAAACTAAGGCCCAGAGAAGTTATGCAACTTGCCCAGGGACACACAGCTTGAAGGAGCTGAGGTTTAACCCGTTTCTATGGGGTCTGAATCCTCCTTACCACGCCTCTCTCCCCTGACTCCCAGGTTGTGTTTGGTGTACTTGGGTAGTGTCCAGCTGACAAATGAGATTTTTTAGCTTCAGACAGTCTATGCCATGTAGAAATGCACCCAGGACTGTGCATATTAGGGAGGTTTGCAAATGTGTCCACATTAGATAATTTTTCTCAAGATGCCCCTCACTGAACTTCTGTCATGCAGTGTGTACTGAGCACCTGCCTCTTGCTAGGTCCTGGGAGAGAGGATGAAGAGGGCAGAGTCCCTACCCTCAGGGGACCTGAAGAATGGGAGTCCTTTGTGCTCATGGAAGCAGGGCCTTGGGGCCTCAGCACTATAGACATTTGGGGCCGGGTAATTCTTTGTTGTGGGGGGCTGTCCTGTAGATTGTAGGATGCTCCACCGCATCCCTTGCCCCTGCCCTCTAGAAGCCAGTAGCACCCTCCAGTTGTGACAGCCGTAAAATGTCTCCAGACATTGCTCCTAGTTGAGAGCCACTTCAGTAAAGAAAAAAAAAAAGACTTCTGTATCCTCTACACATGGACTGAATTTCACTGACATTTCTCTAAAATAACTGAATCTATTTCTATACTCATTTTTTTTTTTTACCAGCTGCCATTTTATTTTTCTTTTTTTAAGAAACAGGGTCTCACTCTGTCACCCAGGCTGGAGTGCAGTGGTGCAATTATGGCTCACTGCAGCCTCGACCTCCTGGGCTCAAGTAATCCTCCCACCTCAGCCTCCCCAGTAGCTGGCATGCCACCGTGCCCGGCTATTATTTATTTTATTTTATTTTTTTGTGGAGACAGGGTCTCCCGATGTTGTTCAGGCTGGTCTCGAACTCCTTCCTGGGTTTAAGCAATCCTTCTGCTTTCATTGCCCAGAGTGTTAGGATCACAGGCGTGAGCCACTGCACCCGGCCATTTTATTTCTTAACAAAGCACAAATCAAATGTACGGTGCAGCTAGATTTTCCTTTATAAATAATGTCTAATGGATTTATTTCTGTCAGCTGCCTAGAACATTCTGGTATCCCAGACAGAAGTGCAGCACCAGGTGGAGGTGTTGCAGCTGAGAAGTTCTGACCAGCACACCAGCACCCCGTTAAAAGCTGTCTATACTTGTGGTTCTCAGCTAGGCTGCCACAGAATCGCCCAAGTCTTAAAAAAACAGATCTCTGTCCTACTGCTTGAGATGCTGGTTCTCTAGGTCTGAGGCTCTGGCACCTGTGTGTTTTTAAAACTTTACAAATAATTTAAAGAGCCTACAAGTCCATAACAACAGAATATTTCCCTCCGCTCCTCATCGTCCTGGAGTTCTCCGACAGTGCAGTTCTATAACTGGACACGCGATGTCGCTTTTCAGCCACAGTTCTCACTAAGCGGCCCCACAGGGCGGCAAGTGCCTTCTGCAGAGAGAGAGATGGCCTTGGCTGACGGGCCAAGACCGGGCATCCTGGCTCCTCTTCTGCACACACTTTTCACAGATATGAACTCTCCCTACTCCCTGTCTTCTCCTGCCCCCAAATGAAGCCTCTCAGCTGGCAAGAGCTGAGAGCTACCAAGTGAGCCATTGCTAGTTTCTATTGTGTTTGGAACCACAAAAGGCAGAATTATTAAGGCTGTAAAGGACCTCAGAGCATCTGGCGCAGTGAGTTTCCAACTTGTAAAAATATGATGTGATCTCGGACAAGTCACTTAACCCCCTGCCTCAATTTCTTCATCTGTAAAATAGGATAGCAATATATCTTGCCCGTCCGATTGTTATGAAGACAAAGAGAACAAATGCACATAAAGCCTGTGACCATGTGCTTTGTGAATGGAAGCTTTTATTTATTTATTTATTTATTTATTTATTTATTTATTTTTATTTATTTATTTTTGAGACATAGTCTTGCTGTGTTGCCCAGGCTGGAGTGCAATGGTGTGACCTCAGCTCACTGCAGCCTCCACCTCCTGGGTTCAGACGATTCTCCTGCCTCAGCCTTCTGAGTAGCTGGGATTACAGGTGCCTGCCACCATGGCCAGCTAGTTTTTGTATTTTTAGTAGAGACGGGGTTTCACCATGTTGGCCAGGGTGGTCTCAAACTCCTGACCTCATGATCTGCCCGCTTTGGCCTCCCAAAGGAAGCTTTTATTTTTATTATAGTTTTACATAAGGATAAATTCAGGCTTAGTGAAGGGAAGTGACTTGCCCAAGATCATACAGTGAGACTGCTGGATCTGGGGCTCTACCTCAGAATTTTTTTTGAGACGGAGTTTCACTGTGTTGCCTAGGCTGGAGTGCAGTGGCACAATCTCGGCTCACTGCAACCTCCACCTCCCGGGTTCAAGCAATTCTCCTGCCTCAACATCCCTGATAGCTGGGACTACAGGCTCCCACCACCACACCTGGCTAATTTTTATATTTTGAGTAGAGATGGGGTTTCACCATGTTGGCCAGGCTGGTCTCAAACTGCTGACCTCAGGTGATCCACCTGCCTCGGCCTCCCAGAGTGCTGAGATTACAGGTGTGAGCCACCACGCCAGGCCCTCAGAATTCTTAAGACCCAGTCTACTGCCATTGTCCCATGACTTTTCCTACAGGGAAAATCACAATCCCAGAAGATAAGACAAAGAACAGTAAAAGGTGGCTTTTGAGGGAGTGAGTTCTACCTGAAGGTGGGAACAGCCCAGAGTGTCTGGGGACAGAGTGGTGAATTCTACTCAAGCCTTCCCCTGGCTTTGTGGGTGAGGATGAGTTTCTACCCTGAAGCTCAGCCTGTTCAGCTATAAAATCAGGATAATGGTGGCTGTGCCTCCTTGGAGTAGAATAAGAATCAGAGCAGAACAAGAGAAAGCTTCAGTGACTTGTCAGGTGTCGACCTTCAGCATGTTGGGAGAGCCATGGGACGCTTCCCCTTTCCCTAAGAGTGCCAGCCCTCACAGCAGGCCTGGGATCCAACGCCCGGCACCCAACTGGGAGCCCAGGGACCTTGGCCAAAATCTGTTTCTGCTACAACTTGGTGCCCGGCCTTTGTCAAGTCACTTCCTCATTTGCAAACTGGGAGAGTTTGGATGAAACTATTGAATGAAATTATTTTGGGGGTTTCCTCCTGGCTCTCACAGTCCTCGCATGCTCACCATGTCCTCTTCAATTTCATTAGCACAGCCCAATAAAGGGTTAAGCAGTGGCTGTTCCTCTCGTTCTTTGGTTAGGACAGGAAGGTCAGGGATGAGGCCAATACAAGAGGTAGCCGTCGCAGCTGATGCTGGAAATGACAATATTTCCTTCCTAGACTCACGTTTGTCCCCTCTCCCTGAAGCTTTGCCTGCAGTGCCCTCGTAAAGAAGTTGGCAAGAAGCAGGAGAGAGGCTCAGCCCTTCTCTGAAATGGATACGCTGGTTGCTCCCCCTCATGGCTGGTCTCATTTGCCTTCTTCATTTTTAGACACATTCCAAACTTTTCAGCAAATTATAGTGTTTGCCAACTGGCCGTCTGGGGCCCAGGAGAGATGCTATTTATAGTGATGCTGGGATGCTGCCATCCCAGAGCAGCCTGTTAAGAAACTGGGCCAGAGTGCCTGGGAGTGGCGTCCTGCACCCTGGGGAGAGGCCAGGGCCCTGGAGCAGGGTGGCAAAGCTGGTGGCCCGTGGCAAGGACCACCGACACATGCCCTGCCTGCCTGGGCCCTGGGGTCTGTGCCCATACCCCACACAGGGGGCTGCCTCCGTGCTCCTTGGAGAGACGATTGTGCTGCGGGGCCACTGAGCACAGTCAAGGGTAAGACCCACCATAGATCAGCCCTTGCTCATGCTGACTGTTGCCCCATTTCACTTCATTCTCTCACTCGCTCATTCCTCCGAATCTGCATCCTGGTTTTGTCACTACCTGGAGGTGTAAAGATATCACCAAGCTCACCCTGTGGTGTGAGCCTTGATTTTCCCCATCTGTGTAAAGGGTGGGTCTGAGCTCCAAAGTTCCTTCTAGTCATACGTAGAGTGCATAATAAATGTGTTCGTATTCCCACTGCGCTCAGTGGGCACTGGGGCATGCAGAAGAGAAATTGGAATAAATGTGACCCTTGTTCTTCAGAGGCTCAGTACCAGACTGGAACCAGGACCCCGATGAGGGGCCTACCCAGGGAGGGCAGCGTGCTCTCCTATTTGTGTCAGGCGTTACCGTTTACAAAGGGCTTTATGGCTTTGAAGGTCCCCACAACGCCGTGAGGAGGTGAAGTGTGGCAATGCCCGTTCACTAGGGAAAATACTGCATCTCAGAGAGACCAAGGGACTCGCTCACGGTCACACAGATACAGCCAGTAAGTAGGGAAAGAGCCGGGGCTTCTGGGCTCCTTTTCCAGGGCTCTGGCCTTGGTTTTAACCCGTTCTCCTAGACCTCTCGGTCTCTGGGCCTCCCCTCCGTGTTCCCCACCCCCACTTTCCATCAAGAGCTCAATTCTCTTAAGTTCTATATTCTCTCTTCCCCACCCCTAGAAATCTCTGCCCGCTTCCAGAAAAGGCTTTGATTCTGTCATTTTTGGCATTTCCCACCCAGGAATCAAGGCTGCCTCCTCTGTGAGGAAGGCGTGTGGAAGGCGAGCAGCTGAGGACACCTCTTTTTAAGAGAAGCTTCTCCATGTTCTTAGCCAGGTTATATAACTTCTTTTGCTTCTTTCTTTTCCACATTCTCCATATTTTTTCAAAATGAGGATGTGTCACTTCTATAGTTAAAAATGGAAATCTTCAATTAAAAGAGCAATCAGACACAAGGCAAGGTATGCTTACCTGCCCAATGACCAAGGAGCAGGGAGACACTGGTCGTGGAGGCCATAGGTGACCGGCCTTGAGGGAAGGGAAGGAAGGGGAGATGCAGGGAGGCGCAGCGGAGGCACCCGAATGTGCTCTATGAATGTAAGTCTGCCACCTGCCCCTCTGTGCCCAGCACCCTGGAAAGCGCCCACACACAGTGGGCCCTCAGCAAACTCCCACTGAGCAAAGGGCCCTGTGAGTAAGGACCTAGAAGCAGGATGTGCTTGAGGCATGGGGTGGGAGGGCATCCAGCGTGGCTGGTGATGGGAGCCGGTGCAAAGGTGAGCTGAGACCAGACGGTAGAAGACCTTCAGTGCTGGGCCGAGGAGGGTTCCTTCATCCCATAGAGAAGAGCTGCCATCCAAGACAGGAGGCTGGGGAGTGACATGTTGAAATCAGTATCTTAGGAAAATAAAGCCACTGGCTGGGCCACTGGCTCCCCTTTGTAGAGGGGTCTACAAAGCTCCCACGGTTTCAGATAGTCCCTGAGAGCCCTTCCCCTGGCGATGGGCTCCGTTTGAGGTATGTCCAGTGTGAAAAGACCACAGGCCACCTGAGGGACAGGACCAAGCAGAGAGCGAATGACAGAATGCCCAGGGCTCCAGGACAGGGCTGGAGATGTGGGAGTGGTCCCTGCCTTGAGAGCCAAAGGGGCTGAGGTCTGAGGGTTGAAGGCTGAGAGCCAGGAAGGTCCAGGGGAGCAAGAGGGGAGCAGAGGGGGAGCTCAAGGTGTTGGGGCAGTGGGTAGAGAGCCAAGATAGGGAGGGGACAAGAGAGGGGAGGATCTCAAAGAAAAGCAGGAGCATGAGACTGAGAGAAGGCCCCTGGAACACTGGCTTGAATGTGGCCAACACTGGCACTGCCAGTACTAATCCCAAACCAGGGAGCTCAGCCAGCACCCTTTCTGCATGTCCGCTCTTTCATCAGACAGCTAAGAACAAGTTATACGAGATGATGTCCAAGTCCTTTCCACTGGATCTGGCCCCAGCCTCCTCTCTGAACCATCTCCTATCACCCCACCCTACCCCCGCTGGCTCCTTCTGCTCCAGCCATACAGGCTTGCTCCTCGGCTCAGCTTGTGCCTGCCTGGGGAGCTTCGCGCTTGCTGTTTCCTCCTTGAGAAATTCCTGCCCTGGATAACTCCTTCCCCTACTTCCTTCAGATCTCTGCTCCCTTATCAGGGGGCTTCCCCTGGCTGCCCTATCTATAACAGCACTGACCACTCTTTTCCTCTTCTCCTGCTTTCTTTGTCTTCCTGTTCTTATCACTACCTGACATCACACATGTCTTAGTTGGCTTGTTTATATTCTGTCTCCACCCATCTTAGTCAGCTACTGCTGAAATGATGCTGTGTAACAAACCACCCCGATACTCAGAGGCTCCAAACAAGTGCTGATCTTTCTTATTTGTGAGTCTGTGTGTCAGCCCGAGCAGGGCAGCTCCAGGCCGCAGCTTGGGTTTGGGTGGACTCCATGTCTCTCTCCATTCTCCTTGGACCAAAAGCTCTCTGGGGCACATGCTTCTCTTGGAGAATGGCAGGAACTTACAAGCCAAGCCAAACCTCACAGCATGGTTAAGGGTGATCATGAAACACCGCTAACATTCTAGTGGCCAAAGAAGTCTCATGGCCAAGTGTAATAGCAGTGGAGTGGGCGAGTTTACTCTCTTACACCTGTTGTGAAGGGGAGTGGGAGGGGGTGGGGGGGGTGACTGTTTTCACAACAACATTGCAAACTATCCCATCTCCCAATAGAACATAAACACCTTAAGGCTGGGACTGGGTCTGTATCCCCAGCACTTAAAATAGTTCTTGGCATACAGTAAGGGTACAATAGACATTTGTTAAATAAATATACAGACTAACCGATTAGCATAATACAGATGACAAAGCTGTCTCTCTTCTGCCAGCTTCTGTGCCTGAAATGTTGATGATCTATCTCCTCCCTATCTTCCTAACATCTCTCCTGTCCCCACCTGTCCATGCCCAGGGTTTGGCTGCTGTGACAGAAGTGTGAGAGCCTCCTGTCTCCCTTGGGCTCCCAGTAAGAGCTTCCATGCCTCTCTCCCTGCTCACCTGGGCTCGCATCCCTGGGGACCTTCTGAAAACAGCTTCCAGGGCTCCCAGAGCTTACTTAGCCAGATTCTACATCTGGCTCCAGCTGTTACCCTAAGCTTGGCCTTGTTTTCTGACCTGACCACAGCTTCATCACTCCTACCTGACTGTGGGATTCTAGCCCCCAGTGGGGTGGGGGACCAAGGGTGACAATTACCTGGGACCTTGACTATTGAAAGGCTAATCAGGATTGGGGAAAAAAGAGTTGCTAAAAAGGATAGTATTGGATAATTGGTGAGATTTGAACATGGACTTTATATTAGTATTGTGTTATTACATTTTCTGATATTAGTCATTCTTTTTTTTTTTTTTTTTTTTTTGACGGAGTCTTGCTCTGTCGCCAGGCTGGAGTGCAGTGGTGTGATCTCGGCTCACTGCAACCTCTGCCACCTGGGTTCAAGCGATTCCCCTGCTTTGGCCTCCTGAGTAGCTGGGACTACAGGGGTGTGCCACCACACCCAGCTTATTTTTGTACTTTTAGTAGAGACGGAGTTTCAACATGTTGGCCAGGATGGTCTCGATCTCTTGACCTCGTGATCTGCCCACCTCAGCCTCCCAAAGTGCTGGGATTACAGGCATGACCCACCGCTCCCAGCCGTTAGTCATTCTTATAGGTATGTAAGAAAATGTCCTTGAAGTATTTAGCAGGGAAGGTCATGATCTCTGCAGCTTACTCACAAATGGTTCAACAGAATGAGACTGAGAGTAGACTAATAAGGAAAGACTGAAGAATATAATTATAAGGCCAGGTGCAGTGACTCACACCTGCAAATCCCAACATTTTGGGAAGCTGAGACAGGAGGATCACTTGAGGCCAGGAGTTTGAGACCAGCCTGGGCAACATAGGGAGACCCCATCTCTACAAAAAAAAAAAAAAAAAGTAAAAATTCGGTGGGCATGGTGGTGCATGCCTGTAGTTCCAGCTTCTTGGGAGGCTGAAGTGGGATGATCAGAGGACCTCAGGAGTTTGAGGCTGCAGTGAGCTATGATTGCAGCACTGCACTCCAGCCAGGGAGACAGACTGAGGCCCGGTCTCTAAAAAAAAAAATCTATGTGAGTCTATATATTCTTGCAACTTTTCTATAGGATTGAAACTCTTTAAAATAAGTTTAATAATAAAAACAAAAGCTGGTGGGTGAGACCTTTCATGTACTCTCCAGGAGAGTTAAGCCCCCCCACATTCCTGTCCCCTTGTTTACTCTCAAGCACCCCCTCCCCCACCCAAGGACCAGGGCTTTGTTTACTGAGCATCTCAGCGATGAGCTCTCACCCCCTGATTTCATCAATTATAAATGTGCTCGCTACTCACCACACGGCAATTTGTGACGGACTGTGGTTTGCGGTGAGAGTAGCACCATCCAAGTTCACCGCAGCCGCGAGTAGAGATGAGGGTTGGGGCCAGACACAGGGCTGTGGGGGCGGCAAGGGCACGCAGGCAGCCCTGCCACCTTCCTGTTTGTCAGCCAAGTGAGGCTTCTGAGGGCAGTGGGCGAGCGGGTCACTACTCAGGGCCAGCTACTGCAGCCAGGCCAGGCTAGTCAGGTCTGTGCAGCCAGAGCCAGAGGCTCCGCCAGGATGTGAGGTCTCCCAGCTCCTGGGAACTGAAGCAAACACTCTGACTACCCCTTCTTGAAGTGGCTTATGGTGTATAAATTCGTTCAATCTGCACAACAAACCTAGGAGCAGTTATTGTTACTGTCCTCATTTTGCAGATGAGGAAACTGAGGCAAAGAGAAATTAACTCATTCAAAGTCCGGTAAGTGACAGAACCAGATTTTACCCTCATACTCACTGCCCATATTGCCAAGTAACTTACATTAATAGATACTATGCATGTTTATTTTATTATAATTTTTTTTTAGAGATGGGGTCTCATTCTTTTTTTTTTTCTTTTTCTTTTTTGTGACGGAGTCTCGCTCTGTCGCCCAGGCTGGAGTCCAGTGGCGTGATCTTGGCTCACTGCAAGCTCCGCCTCCCTGGTTCACGCCATTCTCCTGCCTCAGCCTCCCTAGTAGCTGGGACTACAGGCACCCGCCACCACGCCCGGCTAATTTTTTGTGTATTTAGTAGAGTCAGGGTTTCACCGTGTTAGCCAGGATGGTCTCGATTTCCTGACCTCGTGATCTGCCCGCCTCGGCCTCCCAAAGTGCTGGGATTACAGGCGTGAGCCACCGCGCCCGGCCCTCATTCTTTCACACAGACTGGAGTGCCGTGGTGCAATCTCAGCTCACTGCAACCTCAACCTCGGGGCTCAAGCAATCCTCCCACCTCAGCCTCCCGAGTAGCTGGTACCACAGGCGGTGCCACCACACCCAACTAATTTTTGCATTTTTTGTAGAGACCGGCTTTTGCCATGTTGCCCAGGCTGGTCTCGAACTCCTGAGCTCAGACAATCCACTTGCCTCGGCCTCCAAAAGTGCTGGGATTACAGCACCACGGTCAGCGGATACTACGCATGTTTAATTGACACCTAATGATTAGGTAGCAACAATTTCTTGGCTGCCTTATTCACCTTCATGACTCCCAACATTGAAAATGTCTTTCCCCATGTGAAAGCATTTGTGGGCTCCTACTGCCCATCTATAAAGTAGAAATCCTTCTGTGGTACAAAGCCCTCTTTCTTATCTAATTTCCCATTTCCCGTTCCCCCTTCCCCCTTCTGCTAAGAGCTCTTCCCTACCCACATTATAAGTAGGGCGGGGGCACTAACTCCACCTTGCATACTCCAAATAAACCACGTGACCCAGGCCTGGCCAATCAGGGCTCCAAATCCTCTAGCTATAGTGATTGGTTTAGGGAGGGACATGTGACCCACCTGAGTCAATGAGGATCTGTTCTGGGACTTCTGTCTGAATTCTTGGGAAAATAAACTCCTAATGTTGGGTGGCTGAGAGGATGAATGTGAGCTGGGAGCTGCAAGCAGCCATCATGCTATTCCCTTCAGCTTACAAGTAGTGTTTTCCTGCTGCTAACAACTCCAAATCTTAAGTGTTCCTTGCATCTTCCTCTCACCAAAAATATTACAGCACTGGAGGGCTTACATGGTGTCTCAAATGTTTGGAGTTTAAATCTGCCTTGCAGCTTCCATGGCCACAGTGAGTGTCTGAGCCCTGGCCGCTTTCTGCTGATCCCGGGGAGAATTTACCCTGCCTGTCCTTCCTCCCTGGTTCGTTCTCATGTACTCAGATCCCTGCCTCACTCTTCTCTCACACAGACAACAAAAGAGAGTCAGATTGTGGTCTTAAAGGCACAGGACTCTGAAGTTAGGACCAGAAGACCTTGGTTAGAGTCTAAACCTTGTCAGTTACCAAATATCATTAGGCACATTAGTTAATCTCTCTGAGGCTCATTTCCCCATCAGTAAAGTGGGTACTGCTGAAGATGTGGTCTTTAGATCTGTTCTCTAGACTGTAAGCCCCGTGCTTCCTGGTTATTGCCTAAACAGAGATAGAAATGAGTTTCTCCTTACCCGGGTGTCATTGAGCTTCTGGTCATTGTGAGATGGGTGACCAAGCCAAGGGCATCAAACATCCCAACGAGGCTCAGTTTTCTGCACCTCCAGGGCTATCCCAGCGTTAATCACACATGGACCTTTAATCAGAGTTTGCAGAATAAGTGAGAATTGTGTCAGAGTATGAATGTACATATTATCTTGTTTTAGTCATTGTTACTCTAGGGGACCATTCTTGCTACAGGAATATTGCACAAAACCCAGAAATTCATTGACTCTTTCCCCTAACCAAGGCCTAAAGAGCTGGTATTAGACATAGGCCAAGGCCAGCCAGAGGCCCAAAGCCTGTTTCCCAGGGTAGGACTGCCCTGGCCTCCCCCTCCTTCTCCCCAGGCTCCACCCCAGGGAGCTGAAGACCAGGCTGGGTACAGCACTGCTGAGAAACTGAGGAAAAGGCCACTGGCCTCCTCTCCCACTGCAGGCTGCCCACCTGGGAGGGGGAAAGGTTGTCACTAAATCAGGTTCAGTTTTGGTCACTATCTTGGCCTGGACATTCTAGCATCAGAATTGAGATGTTTCTTGTGACTTAAAGTGACTTCAGGACTCTATTCTACCTAGGATTGGGCAGAAAAGCTACGGGCCTGTAGGAGTTCCAATTCAGAAAGGGAGATTACTTGCACTGAAGAAAGTCTAAAGGAAGGTAGGAGACAAAAATAAAGTTGTGTTTTGATGATCCTAGGAGCTCTGCTTGTTTGACATACCAGTTATACCTGCTGTCACGGTAGTTATGAGTTAGGGGACCCAGGTGTCTGAAGTTACATCCAGAAGGCTTCTGAGGGTGCACCAGGGGGTCCCTTGGCTAAAAGTGTGAATTAAACCCTAAGAGCCTGCCCAGACTATCAGTCCCAGTTTCTAGGTCCACTGTCCCTGAATCTCGCTGCTTCTTACTTAGGCTGCTGGGAGTCTGAACCCTCCCCCGCAACACCCCTCCCTCATGCCTCAGTCGTGGGAAGGGGGGGCCCTTGAGCAGTAGGGCCAAGCCCTGTTCAGCCTGGAACCAAGTTCCCATCAACAAGGTGGTCTGGGCAGTGGCCAGCCAGAAAGCAGTAATTACTGTTGAGGTGCAGGGACCCCAGGTAGGGCCCACACCTCCCACCTCTGTGTGGGCAGTGAATGGGCCTGCCCCTGGGTAAGACGGTGTCAGCAGGCGCCTGCCCACCCCTTGCTGGGTTCCCAGGCCCCTAGTGCCCTCTTGTAATAGGAGCCATTTGCCCTGTAACCAGTGGGTGACCAGATTTTTAATCTTGGAGACCCCTTGGATCCCAGGCGGGAAGTGGGATTTGTCAAATGGGGAGGGGCGGGGCTGTCTGGGAATGCCAGACGGGGTTGTGATGGGGAAATATGTCTCCTTTCCATACAGCCGCCCTCCCATACCTCCAGCCTCCCTCTACCCCGCAAGTCAGCTCTGTAGCTCCTAGGAGTATCTCCAACATGTTTAGCTGTTGAAAGTAAATGAATGCCCGAAGTTGAAGTCTGAATGGCTTGTTTTGTACTAACTCAGGTGCATGCCAAGTAGGGATGTCTCTTTGCTTGATCCTAATCCTTCCTCCTCTGAAATCCTTTCTGGCCTGCTGCCTATCAGCAATTGCCCTGCAAAGACCCTCTAGCTGGCCGCGGGAGAAGCTGTGTTCTTGGCTATCAGGAGTGAGAACACTGGACCCAACCTTGCCTATTCTCTGCCACAACTCACTGTGTGATCTTGGACAAGTCACTTCCTTTCTTTCAGCCTCAGTTTCAGGAGACTTGGCACTTGCTGAGTGCCAATGTGTGCCATGTTCTTGACAAGTATGGTCCCACACAACCTTGCCAATGGCCCCGTGACCTATGTCTTCTTGTTCCCAGTTTACGGGAGAGAAGATGCAGCCTGGGAGAGATGTAGCAGGTGTCAGGCCACATAGAAAGTCACCCAGGGCCAGGATCTGAAGCTGGGTCTCTCCAGCTCCACTGCCTGGGCGCTTTCTCCTCCACAGCGACCTTCAGGTCATCATGAGGAGCCTTTCAGACTAAAGCTAGAGAGCTGGGATTCCAACAGTTCAGCAACCCATGCCTTCTCCATGGCAGCTGCTGCCTGACCACCTAGTGCCTTTCCACTAAGGTTGCTCCTTCCCTCTCCTGAAGATTATCCTCCTGCCCCTCTATCCCAAACATCTGTGGTGTGCACCTGCTGCCCAAAGTTGAACTTTTTTTTTTTGTTAGAGGCAGGGTCTCACTGTGTCATCCAGGCTGGAGTGCAGTGGCGTGATCGTAGCTCACTGTGGCCTCCAACTCCTGGGCTGAAGTGACCCTCTCACCTCAGCTTCCTGAGTAGCTGGGACCACAGGCATGCACCACCACGCCTGGCTAATTTTTAAATTTTTTGCAGAGACAGGGTCTAGCTATGTTGCCCACCCTGGTCTTGAACTCCTGGGCTCAAGCAATCTGTCTGCCTTGGTCTCCCAGTGCACTGGGATTACAGGCATGAACCACCACGCCTGGTCCTCCAAAGTTGAACTTTTGAGACTCAGTTTCCTTCTTGGTAAATTCAGGCTCCTAGGGTTGATAAGCTCAGGTGCCACCTCCTCAGAGACATCCTCCTTGACCACATCACATGACCTCTCACAGGGGCCAGATTCTTTAATGTATTCATTTGTCTATTATCATGTTTCCCCCCTAGAAGTTCCACAAAGGGCAGGGGCTTCATCTGTTTTGTTTGCTGTTATGTCCTTAGCACCCAAAATTGTGCCTGGCACATATAGTACTCCGTATGTATTTGCTGGGTCAATGAGTGAGTGAATTTATACTAATAACAGCAGCTACCATTTCTAGAGTGTTTACCATATGTTGGGTACTGTGTCAATCTTCCCAACAATCCACAGACGAAGATCAATTATTACACCCATTGTACAGATCAGGAAACCGAGTCAGGTTAAGTAACTTGCCCTAAATCCTACAGTCTCACTTGGAACTTCTGATTGCAGTGCTCATCAGAATGCATTGTCAACCCAAGGGTCATTTCCAGCTCAGGTGGCTTCTATCAACAGAGCTCATCCTGGCCTTTCCAAGAGCCAGACCTCCGACATCGGTGGAGCCCTGTGCATAGTTGGCCTCTCCTGGGCGTCTTGTCCCAAATACAGAGACCTGGATCCTTTCCCGCTCATGGGCAACAGCCCAAAATTAAAAACAAAAGCCGTATTAAAAAACAAAACCAACTTTCTACCTTAAAATATTGTGAGCCAGGGGGCAATTAGCAATTATGCTGTATTTTATTATGAGAAGATAGAATTCTAATTGGACTGATTTGAATTCCACACACCTCCACAGATTGTTTTGGGAATTAAGGTATCAGTTGTATCGGTAATTATGGTTTACCATTCAATTACCCCCCCACAGAAAACTGTGAAATTGTCTGTGACGGGGCTTAAATTTAGCTCAGACCTATGTCCTATGAAGACTGTACGAGTCAATACAAGCCATCCGGAAACCACCGGGTGCCCTGTGCCAGGCGGTAATTAGGGGGTGAGGTTTCCAAAGTTTTACCTGAGACAGCAAGGACAAGGGCCTGGGCTGGGTGTGCTCACGTGGGGGGCTTGGATGCTCCCCCAGCACAGTGTTCTTGGCTCCTGCCCTGCGTTGCTGGCGCAGTAGCTGATCATCTGGAAGACAATGTGGTTTCAGCTGCAAGTGACATTGTGGCTTGATGCACCGGCATAGAAGCCCTGGCGTAGCGAGGGACCATGTAAAACTCAGGGACATTGTAATCGGACACATCTGGGATTGAGTTCCCACTCTTCCACTTAGGGAGTGAACTTGAGAGGGCCACTTAGTATCTTTGAGCCTCTGTTTCCCCACCTGTCAAATGGGTATACCTCCTGCCTCACACGTGGGTTATTGTGAAGATGGATGGAGAATAATAATGGTGCCTGGCCCAAATTGCATTTTTTTTCTCTTTTTTTAGTACTCACTACATGCCAGATACTTTACAAATATCTTCTCTAAACCTCCTAAGCCCTATAGGACAGGCACTGTGGTTATTCTCTGTTTTATAGATGGGAAAACTGAGTCCCAGAGAGGTTAAATAACATGCCGAAAGTCCCATGACTATGAAATGGGGCAGCTGGGATCCAAACCCAGGTGACCTAGGGCCAAACCCTAAGCATGAAGCTGCCCTGCTGGGTGCCCTCTGCACCTGTCCCTCTAACTGGAAGTGCCTAGAAATGACCCGGCCAAAAGCAGCAGACTGTATTTTATCATTTCAACAATTCTCTCTGTCCATAAAAAGTTCTATGCAGCTTGGCCAGTTCCTTTTTCCTGAATACAAAACTGAGAATGGTAACAGGGAACTGACTTTTTAATGTCATGGTGCAAAGGAACTAGCTCTGCCATGGCCTCCTTGAAGTGACCTGGTAGAGTGAGGGTAAGACAAGACACACTCCCTAGGCAATGGAGGCCACTCTCCATGGAGGTAGGGGAATAGGGAATCCTGCAAAATACAGTCTCTGGGGATGGGAAGGATCAGGGAAGGGGCCAGGTGCAGTAGCTCATGCCTGTAATCTCAGCATTTCGGGAGGCTGAGGTGGGAGGATCGCTTGAGCCCAGGAGTTTGAGACCAGCAGTTTGAGACCAGCCTGAGCAACATATCAAGACCCCGTCTTTACAAAAAATTAACAAAAAGGCCAGATGTGATGGCTCACACCTGTAACCCCAGTACTTTGAAAGGCCGAGGTGGGTGGATCACCTGAGGTTGGGAGTTTCAGACTAACCTGGCCAACATGGTGAAACTCCGTCTCTACTAAAAATACAAAAATTAGCCAGGTGTGGTGGCTGTAATACCAGCTACTCGGGAGGCTGAGGCAGGAGAATCGCTTGAATCCAGGGGCCGGAGGTTGCAGTGAGCCAAGATCATGCCACCGCACTCCAGCCTGGGCGACAGAGCGAGACTCCATCTCAAAAAAAAAAAAAAAAAAAAATTAACAAATTAGATGGGTGTGGTGGTGCACAGCTGTAGTCCCAGCTACTCGGGAGGCTGAGGTGAAGGGATCACTTGATCCAGAAGTTCGAGGCTGTGGTAAGCTGTGATCACCCCACTGCACTCCAGCCTGGGTGACAGAGTGAGATCTTGTCTCAAAAAAAAAATTTTTTTTTTTTAAAGGATCAGGGTAGGTACATGGACTCCTCCTATTCCTTCTGGCACCATCAGTGGTTGAACACACAAGCTGTGGTTCAAATCCTGCCTCTTCCAATTTGCTAGCTGTGTGACCTTGAACAAGTTACTTAGCCCCTCTTATCCTTAGTTTCCTCATCTTCAAAATAAAAATAGTGCTTGCCTGATGGGGGAGATGATGGATGTAAAGGGCCTCATAGAGGGCTTGGCATTTACCAAGTGTTTGAGAAATATTGGCTGTTTTTATTCAAGGCCTGCTCATTGCTAGCATGAGGTACCTGCAACAGCCGCCTCTAGGCCTCTTTTGTTCCCTATATTCCAGCCACACCAAGAAACCATGATGGCCTGAATCCTCTCTGACTTTGTCAGGCCTCCATACCTTTATACATGCTGTTCCTTCTGCCTAGAAGGCCTTTCTCTTTTTTCAACCTCCTTGAGTCCATTTTAGTCCCTGCCAGATGGTCAATTCTCTGTGATGCTGCCCTAACTCCTTGGCAGCCATGCTGCTCCCTTGACCATTCACTAGCCCCTTTAATTCAGCCCCAGCCACAGTGAGGATTAAATGGGATGATGTGTGAGAAAGCCCATGGGCAAGAACCTGGCATGGGGTGGTGCGCCATAAATGATGAATGGAGCTGGGGTTGCTTTCTCAGCCAGCTGCCTGGCAGGAGCCTGGCTTCCTCATCTTCACACGTCAGTGCCTAGAGTAACATCTGGCACACAGTGAACACAATCTCTAACTGTTAGACGTTTGTCTTTTGGGGAGCTGCTCAGCCTCTCACATTCAGGTGTGCGATTTTTTTTTTTTTTTGAGATGGAGTTTCACTCCTGTTGTCCAGGCTGGAGTGCAATATAACGATCTTGGCTCACTGCAACCTCCGCCTCCCGGGTTCAAGTGATTCTCCTGCCTCAGCCTCCCGAGTAGTAGCTGGGATTACAGGCTCATGCCACCATGCCTGGCTAATGTTTTGTATTTTTAATAGAGACGGGATTTCACCATGTTGGTCAGGCTGGTCTTGAACTCCTGACCTCAGGTGATCCACCCGCCTTGGCCTCCCAAAGTGCTGGGATTATAGGCATGAGCCACCACGCCCGGCCTAGGGGTGTGGGGTCTTTTACTGAGTAGGCCTGGTGGGGGGAGTCAGGGACACCACCAATAAAGCTGGAGAGGCCACATCCTCCCATCTCCATCTGGGGTTAGACATGTGACCCAGGCTTGGCCAATCAGATGTTCCTCCATCTTGCCCAGAATTCACACGCAGCAGTGGCCTTCACGAGGGGTGGTAGTGGTGGCCAGTAAGAGCAGGGGTGGGCAGCCTCCCTGACCCACGTTCACGAGAATTGAAGCTGGCTGGTTTCCTGTCCCCTGGCCTCCCTTGCCCATTCCCATCCTGGTGCTCCCTCCCTGTGGACTCCTTTTGCTCATAAATATCCTTCCAATTAATTCTGCTTTGCTGCTTCTTAGCTAGTGTTGTTTCTGTCAGTTGCAACCAAGAGCCTATTCAGGTGCAGGAAGGGTTGAATGAACAATGGAAATGGATCAACACGTTTCTGAGCATGTGCTGAGAGGCAGGCCCTGGGCGGAGTACCACGGTGTTCAAATGATGTGTAAGATGTGGGTAGTGCCCCGGGGGGTCTATGTGGAGGCAGACCATGCATGACATCATGAACAAGACCATGTTGTAAAGTGGGGCTTAGCTAGACCTTGCAGACACCCAGAGAAGATGACTTTGAGCCCTCATTGGATGGTGCCATCGCAAAGTACAAAATGAATTGGGTTGTAGGAACTGGAGGCACTGGGACAATATTCCAGATTAGGGATTGAGCTGAAGGGGTTGGAAATGGCTGAGTGGGGTGGTGGAAAGGAATGCCTGCTAGTAGGCAATTGTCTTAGTCTGTTTTGTGCTGCTGTAATAGATTACCACAGACTGGGTAATTTATAACAAACAGAAATTTATTTGGCTCATGGTTCTGAAGGATGGGAAATCCAAAATCAAGGAGCCGGCATCTGGTGAGGGCCCTCTTGTTGCATCATAACATGCCAGAGGGTGTCACATGGTGGAAGGGCAAAGAAAGGGTGAAAGGGAAAGAGAGGGAGCAGGAAAGGGCAAACCCACTCCCATGATAATGAGCTCACTCATATCATGAGGCATTCGTCTATCATGAGGGCAGGGTCCACCTCCCAATACCATCACAATGGCAACTAAACCTCAGCATGACTTTTGGAGAGGACAAACATTCAAACCATGGCAGCAGCGTTTGTGGGAAAACATGGGCCAAAGCAAGAAAAGACCAACCTAAGAGTGAGTGACTTGGCTCCTCATTCTACATTCATTTTCATCCAATGGGGCCCAAGGGCATGTACCCATTACTCATCTGGGCAGTTCCCTTGAATGTGGGCTTCTGTTTGCACGTGGAGCTGAGGAACTTCAAGGAAGAAACCATGAAAGACCTCTTGAGGCTGAGGGCTGGCACCAGCACCGAGATCTCCAGGCAGCTGGAACAGTGATGACTCCTCTGTCCTCGCAGGCAGGGCACCCAACAGGGTGTGACCGTCACCTGAGGGGAGAGAGCCAGAGGCACAGGCCCGATCCTGGGACTGAGGTTGACGGTTTGGGTGGAGAGGTGATTCTGAGTGTGACACCCTCCAGTGATATAGCAGGGGGCTTCCCAGCAGCCCCTGGGGAAGCAGGCTGCATCTCTGGAGACAGGAGATGTGTGGAGGCATGAGGGGCAGTGGAAAACCCTGTGTGTCTGGGTCAGGGCTCTCCTTGGCAGGTAATGGTTTGTCCCAGTAGTTTTCAGACTCCCCATCCTGCCCTGTCCTTCTCCTGTCTGATGCTCAGAACTGTCACTCCCAGGTTAGCCCCCACCTTACTGTCTACCCCTCAGAGTCCCTCCCGCCAAGGGCACCTTCTGTCCCACATCTCCATGGTGCAGCCGTGGGAGGAGAACTTGGGAGCATAAGAAACTCCACCAAGTTGGGGCCAGGCATGGTGGCTCACGCCTGTAATCCCAGCACTTTGGGAGGCCGAGGCGGGTGGATCACAAGGTCAGGAGTTTGAGACCAGCTTGACCAACATAATGAAATCCCGTCTCTACTAAAAATACAAAAAATTAGCCAGGCATGGTGGCAGGTGCCTGTAATTCCAGCTACTCATGAGGTGGAGGCAGGAGAATCGCTTGAACTGGGAGGCAGAGGATGCAGTGAGCCAAGATCGCGCCATTGCACTCCAGCCTGGGTGACAGTGAATTGGTCTCAAAAAAAAAAAAAAAAAAAAAAAAGAAAGAAAATAAAAGAAATTCCACCAAGGGCTTTTGGGTCCTAGGGACAGCAACGATGTGGCTGCTCCAGCCAGAACCTCATTTTGTCAGTAAAGTTGGGACCCATATTCCCTAAGAGATTTGTCCCAAGAACACATGGGTTGCTACAGTGGAGGAGAAATCAAGTCTGTTTTCCCTCTGGTGAATTGTCCCCTGAACGTGCTTTCTTCCTACAGTGTTGCCAGGAAAGTAAAAAAAAAAAAAAAAAATGTCCACGATGTCAGCTGGGGTGATACCAAAACAACTGTGGGAGGAACGACATCTGCAAATTGAATAGTGTGAGGAGTGTGGACAGAAGATGTTTTGTCTTTGGCCTCATCTCCCAGACTTGATCTTTGTAAATACAGAAGGTTCCATCAGAGCAGAACCTGGCAATGACTTGAGGAGCAGCTGCAAGGAAGACAGCCTCTCCCAGGGTATCACCTGGGGGCACACCCCAGCTTCCCCTCCTGAGCCTCATCGAGGGGTTAGTGCTGCCTCTCGGGAAAACATAAAGATGACAAGAAGCCAAAGGTGCCAATAGTTCCCATTTAGTATGAAAGCTGGCTCAGCAAATCATGCTATTTCAGGGCCTAGGGTGGGCCAGTTCCCAGGCAGCCCTGGCAGGAGGACTCTGAGGGGCGGACAGTAAGGTGGGGGCTTGGGAGTGATAGGTCTAAACATCTGAGGGAAGCAAAAGGGAGGACAAGGGAGGGAGTCAAAAAATCCAGAAGCCTGTCCTTCCAGAAAGTACTGACACCAGGGTGAGGTGGATCCCAGCACCGGCACCTCTGAATGCCCTTTCCCCTGCACCCCTATCCCACCCCCACTTGGAGCTACCCGAAGCACCTGTTCCTCTGGGCCCCAAGGTGACGCCCTTTGTGTGTGTATAGGAAAGGACAGTGTACGCATTTGGTTAGTTCCTTCTTTTACACCGTAAATTATCAGAGACAACCCTTTTGGAAAGCAATTTGGCAATAATATCAAGTGACATAAAGATGTTCATAGCCTTTGGCCCAATAATCTTCCTCCTGGGAATTAATCCTAAGAAAATAATTCACAAGGAAGAAAGAACCATTTTGTATCTACAAAGACATTTATTGGGGTGTTATTTATGATAGGGAAAAACTGGAGACACCCTCCCCAGCCAACATAGAGGGATGGTCCTATAGATTATGACACATCCATCCAATGAAATGTTACCCTGCCAGTAAAAATGGTAAATTGAAAATTGTGTAGCAACAAGAAAGAGTGTTTAGAAAATAAAAGCAAGTGAAAAAAAGGAGCACAGGATTGTCTATATGCTGTGATCAATGGCAATGCTGACAAATCCATGTATGTGTAGATAGTTACAGTGTTACCTGTAAGGCACGGTAAGGCAGATATAACTGTGCTTCAAATGTTCTTTTCCATGGCTGTGGAGTCCTTCTAGTATGAAATCATTTTTGTAAAATCACAATTTGTCACCAGGGGTTTTGACTTTCCTTATTGCCTCGTGGGAGGCGGCAGAGGCAGCACATCTCAGACCGAGCCTCGATTCCTCCCCCTACCTCCCACCGCTGCCCTTGAAGGAAGATGCTGCAGCCTCCCCAGTCCCCATGCCAGCGTCTCCCACTTTTCTCTGAGCTTTCGGTGGCAGACAGCGCCTTGGGCACTTTTTCATGCTCATAATTCAAATTACCTGTTTAAGTCGGTCAAATGAAAAAATAGCAGCTCTGCCCCCACGCGGGCTGGCCGGGGCGCCTGGAGCGCCAGGGCGGCTGCAGCGCGCTCTCCGCGGCGGCCGTCGAACCCTGAGCTCATTTCCTGGGGCGCGCGCGCCGGGCTATTTCAGCCTGGGGCTGTGCAAACAGGACAATTTGCTGCGGCCAAAAGGGGCCCAAATTACAATCGTATCACAGACAACTATCCGCCACGCCAGGTCTCCAGGGGCCAGGAGGGGCCTCTCTCCCGACGCGGGGGGCGGGCGCGGGGTCAGGCAGGTCCGCGGAGCTCGGCTCGGCCTCGCGGTGCCCTGATCGGCGTTTGCCAGCGAGCTGTGCCTGCTCTCTGCAACAGGAAGGGGCCCAGCTCCCCAGGGCAACCGTTCCTATCTGAGTTCTCGTGCAGAAAAACCTCATCTCTTCCTGGGGATTTTCCCCTGATTTAGGTTCCCCTTTTATTTGGTTACTTTTCAGCACTTGGGATGAAAACATCCCTCCATCCAGCCACTCCAGGGCTCAAAGTCATATCTCCTCGTTCAGAAACCTCAGTGCCTGTCCATCACTCTTCCGGAAAAGTCGGAATGCTTAGTCTGATGGTCAAAGACCCGTCTTGGTCCAGTCCACCTGTCCAGAGCCAGCCCCTGTACCCAGATGCTCCAACCACGGAGAGCACATCAGACTTTCACAATTTTATCCTTGACAATTGCCTTTTCATCCTGCCTAAATGTTCCCTTGTTTCTTTCTGCCTAGTGAGCTCTTATTCCTTCTTCAAGACCCAGATACACATCACCTCTTCCACAAAGCCTTCCCTGACTTCCCCTTTCCCTGCCTGACATCTGCCTTCCAAGCAGAGTCAGCCCCTTTTCCTTCCTAGCACCGTGCAGAGGTAGATGGTACTTTTCACATCCTGTAATTATTTGCTTGCATGCCTGTGGTACACTGTACCACTGCTCACAAATATTTCCTCTTCCTCTCTGGAGAAGGATTACACTTCCCTGATCCATTGGCCTCACTCAGGCTTGGCCACATGACTGGTGCTGGCCGGTGAAGTGGGACATGTGAGTTACTGGGGAGCAGAAACTTTCAAAGACAAGCATGGCTCACCTTGTTCTCTCTTCCCTCTGCTACAAGGATGGCAGTGCTCCAGCCAGAAACCACGCTGCCAGCCTGGCATAGGAGCGGAGCAGGGCACATATAAGTGTGAGAGAGAAATGAACTTGACCTCAGTACTCGAGGCCCCTGGGACCATGGACTCATTTGTTACTGCAGCATAAACTAGCTGGTCTTGACTTCAGCTTCTGCCTCTCTTCCCTGGCTTTACCTTCACAAAATCAAGAATCTGATCTTACTCATATTATAGAGCTGATCTTCAGCCATGTTCTTTTTTTTTTTTTTTTTTTTTTTTTCAAGATGGGGTTTCGCTCGTGTAGTCCAGGCTGGAGTGCCATGGTGCGATCTGGGTTCACTGCAACCTCTGCCTCCCTGGTTCAGGCAATTCTCCTGCCTCAGCCTCCCAAATGGCTGGGATTACAGATGCCTGCCGCCACGCCCAGCTAATTTTTGTATTTTTAGAAGAGATAGGATTTCACCATGTTGGCCAGGCTATCTCGAACTCCTGACCTCAGGAGATCTGCCCGCTTTGGCCTCCCAAAGTGCTGGGATTACAGGCGTGAGCCACCGTGCCCAGCCCCATGTTCTTCGAATGGCCAAGAATATCAGTAGCTAAGGTTTGTTGAGCATGGATTGTGTGCCAGGCACTGTGCTATGCCCTTGGCAAGCGTTATCCCATTACATCCTTTAACAGCACTGTCTGGTGGGTACTGCTCTTATACAAGATTTACAAAAGAGAAAAGAGACTCAGAGGAATGTAGGGGCTCGCGTGAGATTATAAAGTAGTGAGAAGTGGAGCTGGTCCTTGAGCTCAAATCCATCTGATGCCAGAGAACTCAAACTCTGCAGTTCCATCATGTGCATCCTCACTCTCTCACTTCCTGCAGAGGACCCGTGGAGGCTGTAACTGTTGTTTTCACCTGTCTCTTCCACTGGGCTCTGAGCTGCCCGAAGACAGATCTTTTTTTTTTTGTTTTGAGACGGAGTTTTGCTCTTGTTGCCCAGGCTGGAGTGCATTGGCACGATCTTGGCTCACCACAGCCTCCGCCTCCCTGGTTCAAGCGATTCTCCCAAGTAGCTGGGATTACAGGCATGCGCCACCATGCCCGGCTACTTTTGTATTTTTAGTAGAGACGGGGTTTCTCTGTGTTGGTCAGGCTGGTCTTGAACTCCCGACCTTAGGTGATCTGCCTGTCTCGGCCTCCCAAAGTGCTGGGATTATAGGCGTAAGCCACCACGCCCGACCCCGAAGACAGATCTTAATCATCTGATTTCCCATCCATTAATTCAGTCTTTCACCAAGGATGTATTGAGTGCCAATTATATGCCAGGCATCATCTGATGTGTCGGGGACAGAGAAATAAAACAGATAAAAATCCCTGCTGTTAATTCTAGCCTATGGTGACAAGAAGCAGATCCGTGGCTGCCTGGGGTGGGTGTGGGGTAGGAAATGGGAGAAACAGGGATGACTGCAACTTTGGGGATAGTGGAAAATGTTCAGTATCGTGGTAGTGGTGTGGCCGTACAGGTATATATATCTGCATACATCCCACAGTTCAGAATTATACACTTTAAATGGTAAATGGATACAGTTTATTATATGTAAATGATCCCTCAATTAAGTTGATTTAGAGGAACCCGGCCGGGCGTGGTGGCTCACGCCTAGTATTCTCAGCACTTTGGGAGGCCAAGGCGGGTGGATCACAAGGTCAGGAGATAAAGACCATCCTAGCTAACACAGTGAAAACCCATCTCTACTAAAAATACAAAAACAAAAAATTAAGGCCGGGCGCGGTGGCTCAAACCTGTAATCCCAGCACTTTGGGAGGCCGAGGTGGGCGGATCACGAGGTCAGGAGATCGAGACCATCCTGGCTAACACAGTGAAACCCCATCTCTACTAAAAATACAAAAAATTAGCCGGACGTGTTGGCAGGCGCCTGTAGTCCCAGCTACTCGGGAGGCTGAGGCAGGAGAATGGCATGAACCCGGGAGGCGGAGCTTGCAGTGAGCCGAGATCGCGCCATTGCACTCCCGCCTGGGAGACAGAGCAAGACTCCGTTTCAAAAAAAAAAAAAAATTAGCCAGGTGTGGTGGTGGGCACCTGTAGTCCCAGCTACTCGGGACACTGAACCTGGGAGGTGAAGCTGGCAGTGGGCCGAGATCGCACCACTGCACTCCAGCCTGGGCGACAGAGTGAGACTCTGTCTCAAAAAAAAGAACCCTTGCCCTTATGGAGAATCATTTTACTGGGGAAAACAGACAATAAACACATAGATAAATAACACATATGTCAGAAAGGGGTAAGTGATGCTCAGAAAAATAGGACAAGGGATCAGAAGTGCTGGGTGTTGCAATTTAAAATAATGGGGTCTGGAAAGCCACCCTGAGAAGGGCCATTGGAGCTATGCCCAGCCTGTGGTATCCTTCCTCAGGCAGGGGACTGTACCCCCAGCTTATGAGCCTTTCTCAGGCACCTTCAGGGTTTCAGCCCAAAATGCACTGCACATTAGGTGTTATTGATGGGCTTGTGGAAATCTGCTCTCCATCAGGCTCTGATGAAACTTTTCCAACAGGAGACTGAACTCAGGACTTGGTATGGCTCCCTGCACATAGTAAGTCCACAGCAAATGTGTGTGGGGTGAATACTGTCTTCTTTATCCTCCCTTTTTCTACTCCAGTCCAGGTAGACAGTGTATCTACCCGCCCAATTTTGCTGTTTCTGGTACCCTCAGTGGGTCTTGCCTGCTCTTCCTCCTTGAAATCATTACTCAGAGGTCTCCGTGTCAGCTCTAGACAGATGGGCCTGGTGCTCCTTTATCTCAATACAATTCCCCCACCCCCAGGCTCCAGGGGAAATCATGAGCTAACTTTGGTCTTTCCTAAACTCCACACTTATCTTTGGGCACCTCTTTCCCCATTGCGGGGCTGCCTTTCAGAATTTGCTGCTTTATTTATTTATTTATTTTTGTCAGAGGTGCATTAATGATGCTTTATTTAAAAACAAAAAACTTGGCCAGGCGCGGTGGCTTACGCCTGTAATCTCAGCACTTTGGGAGGCCGAGGTGGGTGGATCACAAGGTCAGGAGATCCAGACCATCCTGACCAACATGGTGAAACCCAGTCTGTACTAAAAATACAAAAAAAAAAAAAAAAAAAAAAAAAAAATCAGCCGGGCGTGGCACATGCCTGTAATTCCAGCTACTCAGGAGGCTGACGCAGGAGAATCACTTGAACCCAGGAGGTGGAGGTTGCAGTGAGCCGAGATTGGGCCACTGCGCTCCAGCCTGGGTGACAGAGCGAGACTCCGTCTCAAAAAAAAAAAAAAAACCATAAATAAATAAAAAATAAAAACAAAAAACCAAAAACAGTCCATGTTGAAATTGATCAGTGTAAGTTAAATGGTGGTTTTTAGGCTGGACCCATGATTTAAGCTGTACCCAACCAGCTCAAACTGAAAAAAAAAAAAAAATCATTTGAATGTTAAAGCAATCGTTCAGTCTTGAAGAAGAAACCAGGCAGGAAAATGCCAATAATGATGACTGGCAAAATCAAAATCGAAAACAAAGAAACTGTTTATCAAGCTGCCGATAGAAAAAGAAATCTTGCATGGAGACTACAAGTCTGGAGTTTCTGGGATGAAATGGTACAGGAATCTCAGTCTACAGTTTCCTCAATCGCTATGGAGATGGAGCTGTCACTGAATCTGACAGAACCCTGCACTCCCCGGTCCGCCGACCCTTTCTGTAATCCAGTCTTCACTGTAGCCTGAGGAACTATTTCAACCCGCTCCTTTTTTATCTTCTTCTTTGGCACAACCTCAGTGGACTTCTCTGATTCAGAACGAGTTCTAATTGATCTTCGCTGTTGCTTCTTTTCTACTGAGCCTGTAGAACCAGATGTTGCTTCAAGAGATGATATATTCTGCGTTGGCTTTTCATTTCTCTGGTTTGGTCTAGAAATTATAAGCCTGTCTTGCCCCCGACACTTATTTCTGTTTTGTTACCAATTCCCTTTGTTGAATAAACAAATTAATTTCCCATCCTCTGTAGCATTCTGAAGAGCAAACACTTGTTCAATTTTCACAGCTGGAGACATGTCACACTTCTGCAAATCCAGCCTCCCTTTGTGCATTGTAATGGAAGCTGGTAAGATTTCCTTGCTGCCAGTTTTCCAGGCTATTTTAACAGGAGGTGGCTCTGCCTCGTCCTCGCTTGTGTGCTGCCTCTGGCTGTGTCTCCGAATGTCAGTACTTGAGAGTGAGGAGGCCACCTCCCCTGCATTGATCTGTTCTGGCTGAGTATAAAGCACAGATCTTGGTCATCAGGTTTTTTTTAACTTCGGCTTTGGAGACAACATTCCTTTTTTTTTTTTTTTTTTTTTTTTTTTTTGAGATGGAGTCTCACTCTGTTGCCCAGGCTGGAGTGCAGTGGTGCGATCTCCGGTTCATGCCATTCTCCTGCCTCAGCCTCCCGAGTACCTGGGATTACAGGCGCCCGCCACCACGCCCGGCTAATTTTTTTAGTAGAGACGAGGTTTCACCATGTTAGCCAGGATGGTCTCAATCTCCTGACCTCGTGATCCGCCCGCCTCAGTCTCCCAAAGTGCTGGGATTACAGGCGTGAGCCACCGCGCCCGGCCCCAACATTTTTTGCTTGGGATAAACCCTCTTCAGGCTGTTAATCAATATAGATAAAAGTATACTGTTCTATTCTTTCTTCTCAAGTCATTTTCAATGCTTTCTCTGCATGGGCAATGCAAAATCCCATTGAGCATGTTCTCTCTGAGGTCAGGGTTTCCGAACCTTTTGTTTCTCAGAGTGATTGGTGGCTTGTTTGGTTGCCTCAGCCAGTAATTCTTCATACCGTTTATGACCTTTATACTCCTGTACTCATTTTTCATGAATCCACACCCTCTCTGGCTCTCTGCTAAAACACTGGACATGATATTTTCAGGCACCTCCTGTGTTAATTTTGGTATGAACCTCAAGCTGGGGATCACTTGAATCCACACAAGGCTACCACGGATAGGTTCCCACCTTGGACCAAACAAGATCACCAACCTGAAACTTAACACCAGTGGACACTTCTGTTGTTGGAACAGAAGATAGTATTGGCTGAACTGGGGCTTCCGCTTTTAGTACTGGATCTTCCCTTGGTTTTTCTGATATGGTGTCAACCCTCTCATTTGGTCTATTTTGTTCCTCTGGTTCTAATTTGGGGATTTTGTGTGACTTGCGCTCTTCAGATCTTGATGAGTCATGCGTTTTGGTTTTTTTCCTCTTTTCTTTTCTGCTTTCATGCTTTGATTTCGTGTGCTCACTTGCCTGTACTTCATTTAAAAGGTCTCCACAAAGGGAAGACTTGAACAATTCCTCTGTCATTCTGGATAGTTTTGGTTATTTTTAGTTTAACTTCAGGTGAGCCAGTCTTCTTTGGAATCACAGTTTGTGGTACCGAAGTGGTGGCTGTGGAGGAGAAGGGTTTTCTATAATTTAATGTAGTCTTGTGTTTAGAATTTCTAAATGGTAATAGTCAGTGGGGCTAAAGTTTCTAGCTGCACCAAAGCCATTGGCTGACCCATTAGGATATTGATTATACGACTGGTATTTGGTTTGAATTTCATACATGCTGATTGATGGTAGGTAGCCATTTGTGAGTGGAGGAAGATCTGTTGTAGGTGAGTATTGAAAGCTTTGCTGCAAAGTAGCTTCGTATGGTGTCTGGCCACCATTTTCAGCAATGTCACTGTTGTTATCAAAGGCATCCTCCTGACGGATGCTGGCGGAGTCAATGAGTTGAGGTGGTTGTTGAGCTGTTTCCCGTGATCCCTTGCATGAAAGAGAAAGAGAAATCCATTGTTCTGCTCCAGCATTCTTAACTTTCCCTTTCTCTCACCGGGCCTTCAGTTTGTCCCGTTCTAACCGCTTGGCCGTGTCAATGCGATCACAGGAGGGACACGGAGATCGAGGAGGGCCACAGCCGGGCCAGGCCAGGCGTGCTGCGACAGGAGGAAGGCTCGGGAGTTGGGGTGGGAAGGGGTGGCCGAGAGACGGGGGTCGCCGCGCCCCGGCTGCCGCCAGAGGGGAGCCCACGGCTGGCAGCCCGGCCTGGGCAGCAGGGTCCTCGGCGCTCGGCTGGGAAATCGCACGCCTCTCCGCGGTGACTTGTGCACAGCCCCTGGGCCTCTGCCTCCGTGCTGGCAGCCTCCACCGCAGCGCACGAAGCCCCCACACCCCGACTCTCGGGGCGCCGCAGCCGCCAAATCCTCAGCCCCTCATTGGCCGCGGTGCCTGCCGGGAAGTGCAGTCCCGGGTTTGGGGCGATGGGGCCCAGGAGGAAGCGGCGAGTCAGCGGGCGGAGGGGGCGAACCACTAACGCCGGGCCGCGAGGGTCTAGACGACAAAGGAGAGACTAGGCGAGAGAGGGCTTGTTGCTTTGTTTGTTTTAGACGGAGTCTCGCACTGTCGCCCGGGCTGGAGTGCAATGGCGCGATCTCGGCTCGCTGCAACCTCCGCCTCCCGGGTTCAAGCGATTCCCCTGCCTCAGCCTCCGAGTAGCTGGGATTATAGGCGTGCGCCACCACGCCCAGCTAATTTTTTGTATTTTTAGTAGAGATGGGGTTTCACCATGTTGGCCAGGCTGGTATCGAACTCCTGACCTCGTGATCCACCCGCCTTGGTGTTGCACTTTTATAACTCTTTTTACCCTCTCACCAAACTAGCATTTAGGAAAAAAAAAACATCAACAAAAACAAAACAAACAAAACAAAAAAACAAAAACCTCTATCAGTCGTTTACACGTTAGTTGGAAATAATTTAGACCAGTGTGTCTCTCCTTCGCAGAACACATTCAGTCCTCTCTGATTATTAGAAGCAAGGTTCACCTTTTGATCTTGGTTAAAGAAATTTCAGGCTAAATTTCTGGCAGGGGATGTATTTCAGGTTCCAGGATCCCAGAATTGCTCTGCACAAGTCACAGCCATCCTTCTTCCCTGCAGCCTCTGTTGGCTGCACCACGTCTGCTGTTCCTTTACGAGTGGTTTAGCCGAGGCCAGGCTGAGCTCTTACTAGCTCCTTACAACAGAACAAGTGAACGTGAAAAGTCTTAAACACTCAGCCTTCTGGTCAGAGGAAATCCCAAAATCAGCATGGCTCAGGATTTTAAGTGCCCCATAGAGTGTCCAAGAGAAGAAACCTAGGAGTCTAGAGTCTTTCAAAACCGCAAAGTTAAAATCTTTTATTACCCCTTCCTGACCTTCCTGGTTTGGGATTTTAGGCAGCCTCTTGGAGGCCTCCCTTGCCTGGGGCACGCTTGGCCATAAACCCATTCATTCAGCCCTACTGATTTAGTGCCCATTATGTGCCAAGCAGAGGAAAAGTAGAAATGGTAGGATCCATCTTCAAGGGGCTCAAAGTCTGCAGGAAACAGGATCTGCTAACAAATTAGAGCACAAGGGTGTGCTGAGTGCTATAATAGCAGTGTGGGTTGCTGTTGAGAAAATACAGAGGAGGGTACCACCAGCTGGTACATCAGTGAACAAATAAGGGAGCTTCTATGAGTTGAGCTGAGCCTTGAAGGTTGCAGAGGCATTTCTCACATAGAGAAGACGAAATAGTGCCCTGAATATATACTAGGAATGAAAACACGAAGTGCTTACCAAGCTCAGACAGGTAACGTAAATGAATGGAGTAAGTGAGTAAAGTAGCAGGGATTGTCGGTGGTGGTGGGGAAGTGGAAGGCCCGCATCCTGCCTACAGGGCTTCTGCTGGAAAGACAGCCTGGCCTGGATTCAGCCTCCATTTGCACCTTCTGCTAGGTGCTTTTGTGCAGTGCACAACTCGCACAACCTCACATGGCTGCCCTGCCTGCCTAAGCTGGCCATCAGCTGCTTGTTGCCATACTGAAAAAGAGGGTTTGGTTTTGCCTCACCTTGCTTTTTCAATAGAAGCCAGAAACTTGAATTTTTATGTAAAAATTTCCAATTTGTCAAATGCCATTGAAGCCAAACAAAAATCTAGCCTCAGGCTGGATCCACCATAGAGTTTCAGTTTGCGGCCCCGATGGGAACCAGTCCCCTCGGCACGTGCTGCTCTCTCTCCTCCATACCACGCAACACAGTCCTTTGCTGAGATTTGACAAGGGAAACAATCATAGATGAAACCCCCTACAGCTGCTGCAAAGCCCTTCAGAAAGATGAGATTGGCCTCTGAACCAGAGGAAAGTAACGTGGGGCTGTACAACAGCAGCCAGCCTGTGAGACTGATGGATAAAGCTTTAATTTATCGGTGCACCTTGTTTGGAGAAAGCTTCCCTGCCCTCTTGGCTGCCCCCACCTCCAACCCCTCCTGTTTTGCTAATGATAAATGACAAGCAGTGGACATTTATTAATTAAACCACCCGTTGTAGCCAGTGGTAAAACCCAAGGCCACATGCAGAGGAAGCATTCAAAGCATTCCTGCTGCCCCTGCCCAGGGCACAGGCCCCAGGGTTATCCTTTGCTGGCGAGAGCAGGCCACAGCGGCCACAGCCTCACGCAACAGGCCTTCCTAGGATCTGTCTGGGTTCTGGCTGATAAATGGAAGTCACCTCCATGGGCCACACAGTAATTAAACCCCTGGCATTCTTTTGACAAAAAAAGTTCCTCACGGGACATTCCCACAAGCTGCTGAAGGTCTGAGACCTGCAAGCTCCCAGCTGATTACCAAGGAGTTTTTGAAGTTGGCCTTGACTGAGGATCAAAAGAGGATGGGAGTTCTAGGAATGAGGGTGGGGGTGGGAAATGCCTTAGAATTAAGTTGATCTTGGCCTGTTGCAGTGGCTTACGCCTCTAATCTCAGTGCTTTGGGAGGCTGAGGCGGGAAAATCACTTGAGCCCAGGAGTTTGAGACCAGCATGGGCAACATGGTGAGACCTTTTCTTAACAAAAAATTTAAAATTACCTAGTCTCAGGTATTTCTTTATAGCAGTGTGAAAATGGACAAATGTAACTCCTTTCCTTGTTGCTGGAGACCCTCACCATCATGCACATACACAGCTCACCAGGGAGACAGAGATCCCAATGGGGTGGGGGGCGGGCACCAACAGAATCCTCCCAACCAGTTGGGAAAACACGAGTGCAAAGGAGACTGTGTCCACTGTCTATCTGGAACCCTGAGTGGGGTGGTGTGGTGGCGCATGCCTGTGGTCCCATCTACACGGGAGGCTGAGGTGCGAGGATTGCTTGAGTCCAGGAGGCTGAGGGTGCAGTGAGCTGTGTTTGCACCACTGCACTTCAGCCTGGTGAAGGAGGAGACCCTGAGACAGAAGGAGACTCTGTCTGAAAAAAAAGTTGATCATTTGGTTGTTCGGCCTGAAACACCCACATTTATTTCCCCAGGAACGAGATGGGCAGAGAGATAAAAGCAGGCCTTCAAGGCTCATTTATTTATATTTCTATTGTTTATTTGTTCACTGATGTACCCCAAGTACCTAAAACAGGGCCTGGCACATAGTAGGTGCTCAGTAAGTATTTGTTGACTGATTAGCTGGAGATGTGCTCATGTCAATTTTTAACGAAAGCAGTAATCAAGACAAATTCCTAATTAAGGTCCTAGAACCAGTGGCTTCTAATTGTTTGCTGCCACAGGATTGTAAACATGTTGAAGATGAGGCCAGTGACTTACTCAATTGACTGTCCCCAGAAGCAGGCACAATGCCCAGCCTAGGGCCTACACACCGTGGTTTCTCAACAATATCAATTGTCTGAATGACTCAGGGGTAAACCATTTTTCAGTGCTGGGTCAGGCAGAGCCCCACTGGGACGTGACCCGCACACACTTTGGCAGTCCCCTGGGATGCAGCCGTAGCAGCAGCAGAGTCATAAAGCCTGGGGATCAGAGTCACACTGGATGTCACAGCTGGAAAGGCCTGAGATCTCAGCCAGTCCCTTGCTAAGCAGAAAGAAGAAATGAATTAGCTACAAATCTTGGGGTCTCTAAAAATGCAGCTTCATTTTTCTCTATTTCTCCTAGAGACTCCCCATTCTGTCCAACTGCCAAAAACATTTAAGTTTATTTAATAATCAGTGTCAGCTGAAGTCAGTCATATCAGACTTAAATTCAATCTATTCCAAATTGCCTCAACTTTCCTTGTCAGGTCATCTACTTAGTTCTAGTGGCTTCTGTGCCATAGGAGGGGGAGCTGGAGGAGAGGGAGAGCTGAGCCATGGTCATCAGTATCTGTCTTCACTAACCTCTTGGGCATGGTCACTCCATCTTGTTGGTGTCTGCTAAATCCACGTCTTTTTTTTTCTGTAGTAATTAGCCCACACACTCTGTGTCCCCCTGACTCTGCACCTGAGGTCCTCCCAGCCTACCAGGCCCTACCCAGCACCTTCTATGCCTTCCTTGGAAGCGTTGGAAAACTAGCTGGCCCCTCATACTATAGGGAACCAGGGAGGCTCTGATTGACCCTGGGTGCCATGATAGAACAGGACTCCACCCACTCAGGGTTCCAGATAGACAGTGGACACAGTCTCCTTTGCACTCGTGTTTTCCCAGCTGGTTGGGAGGATTCTGTTGGTGCCCGCCCCGCACCCCATTGGGATCGCTGTCTCCCTGGTGAGCTGTGTATGTGCATGATGGGGAGGGTCTCCAGCAACAAGGAAAGGAGTTACATTTGTCCATTTTCACACTGCTATAAAGAAATACCTGAGACTAGGTAATTTATAAAGAAAAGAGGTTTAATTGACTCATAGTTCTACATGGCTGGGGAGGCCTCAGGAAACTTACAATCATGGCAGAAGGGAAAAGGCATGTCTTACATGGTGGCAGGTGAGAGAGAGTGTGTAGGAAGTGACGGGGGAAGAGCCTCTTATAAAACCGTCAGATCTCATGAGAACTCACTCACTATCACCAGAACAGCATGGGGGAACCACCGTCATGATCCAGTCACCTCCCAGCAGCTCTCTCCCACAACACCTGGAAATTACAATTCAAGATGAGGCTTGGATGGGGACACAAAGCCTGACCATATCAGAGGTTGATCTTGCAGCGTTTTATTCTCTGAATGTCACATGGGGAAATGGAGGTCAAGAAGGTGGAGAAGACTTGCCTAAGGCCACACAGCATGAGTGAGTGGCAGCATTGGGCCAAGAGCCTGGGACTTGGTAAGCCACTCCTGAGCCCTCCTCCTGAACCAGGCCCTGTCTCAGGTTCTAGCACATGCAACTGCAACCAGCAGGGTATGTGTGATAGTCTTAAAACATGGCCACAAATTCTTTGATGGTTTTCCCATTGAGCTGTGGGGTCTATCTCTCTTTTTTCTTTGAATATTGGCAGGGTTATGACTGCTTCAATTAATTGAGTTCAGAGAGGTGATGCTATATGACTTCCAAATCTAAGTCATCTCAGGCCATCAGCTTCTGCCTTTGTTAATGGAACACTTGCCTCTGGAGTCCTGAGCCTCCGGGTAAAAAGTTCAACTATCCCGAGGCTACCATGCTGTGAGGAAGCCCAAACTACATAGAGGGGCCATGTGAAGGCACTCTGGTTGACAGTCCCCACTGAGACGTCTCAGTCCAGGCACCAGGCATGTGAGGGAAGAAGCCCCGAGGTGATTTCAGCCCTCAGCCTTTCCAGCCACCTCCAACCATTTGAGTCTTCACAACCCTGGCCCTAGACGTTGGAGAGCAGAGACAGGCCACCCTGTTGGGCCCTGGCCAAATTCTTAAACCTCTGAATCTGTGAGCCTAATAAAATGGTTGTTGTTTTATGCCACCAACTTTGGGGTGGCTTGTTACACAGCCACAGATAGCTGTGCCATCTTTTTTTTTTTTTTTTTTTTTTTTTTGAGACGGAGTCTCGCTCTGTCGCCCAGGCTGGAGTGCAGTGGCGCGATCTCGGCTCACTGCAAGCTCCGCCTCCCGGGTTCACGCCATTCTCCTGCCTCAGCCTCTCCGAGTAGCTGGGACTACAGGCGCCCGCCACCACGCCCGGCTAATTTTTTGTATTTTTAGTAGAGACGGGGTTTCACCGTGGTCTCGATCTCCTGACCTCGTGATCCGCCCGCCTCGGCCTCCCAAAGTGCTGGGATTACAAGCGTGAGCCACCGCACCCGGCCTAGCTGTGCCATCTTAACCTGCTGGATTGGTACCCATTAAGTCTCTGATATCCATGCTTCTGCTGGGCCACTAATGAAGTCACATCTGTTCCCACTGGAAGACCACTGAGAAGGCCAGTGAGTGTGTGGTGGAGACCCTTGTTTGAAGGAAGTTGGGTGAAGGAAGTTGCTGACGTGCATGACTGCTAACAAAAGAATATACATCTGCGGAGGTTGTTCTGGAAGTATCTTAGGGAAGTAAAGGAAAGGAATTAAGACTCATCGACAACAGACTCCATTCCTCACCCTGCCCATCCTTATTCATTTATTCAACAAAGGGTCTATGAGCAACTATGAGGTGCCAGGCCCTGTGTTAGGATTCTGGGACATGGACACAGGCCTGGCCCTAGTGGTTCTCTTAGTCCAGCTAGAGACAAACATTAAACAATGATTAATGTACATACTTTGAATGAAAAACAGGGTGTTCTGAGAGTGCGTGGAGACCTATTTAATCCTCATAATATCCTTCTGAGGTGAGCACCATCCTTTCTATTTTGCAGGGGAATACTAAGGCTCAGAGGGGTTAAGTCACCTTCCCAAGGTCACCCAGCAGGGGAGACACCAGATTGCAAAGCAGCAGCCCCCACCCACCCAGTGCAGCCAGGAAAGCAGAGGCATAAACGGCCAGCTGAGCAGGGGACTCCTCGGGCCAACAGGGGCATGGTGGGGTCAGCACCCTCACACAGGCAACCTCTGAGGGAGCAGCATTAACCCCTGGGAGGCCAGGGTAGCTTGTTAATCCAGGAAACCTGCACTTCTTAAGAAAAAATGGCCCTCTACTGGGAAGGGATGATTGAGCTCCAATCATCTAGATTGGCAGCCACACTCACCATCTGTATAATGAGGGCAGAAATAGAGGGCAAGAGGTATGGTAACCATCCAGAGGCAGTGGCTGGGACTCCTAACGCGCTCCTTGATTCTGAGTCCCCAAGGGCAAGTGGCGGGGCATTGGGAGGTGAGACAGGACATGCAGACAACCCCCCTCCAAGAGATGTCATAGAGAAGTGAGTTTCAGACCTTGGGGTGTGGAAGCACCTGAAGAATAGGTGAAAATGCTGATGCTTGGCCACACCCTGAGGGATTTGGGTTCATTTGGTCTGGAGTGAAGCCCAGGCATCTGTGGGGTTTGTTTGTTTGTTTGTTTGCTCTGTTGCCCAGGCTGGAGTGCATTGGCGCGATCTGAGCTTACTGCAACCTCTGCCTCCTGGGTTCAAGCGATTCTCCTGACTCAGCCTCCTGAGTAGCTGGGATTACAGGCACCTGCTACCACACCTGGCTAATTTTTGTATTTTGGGTAGAGACGGGGTTTCACCATGTTGGCCAGGCTGGTCTGGAACTTCAGAACTCAAGCGATCCGCCTGCCTCAGCCTCCTAAAGTGCTAGGATTATAGGCATGAGCCACCGTACTCTGCCAAAAATATATATCTTTAGATGAGCTTTTAATAGAGTTCTTCAAATACCCAAAAGAGTAGGGAAAACTAGGATGCTAAAAGATGAAATAGGTGACTAGGCAGATAAATTATTAGGGAAATTGGCTTCAGGCTCATGGTATTGTTCCCCACAATGCTGGGCAAGTTACTTGTCCATTCCAAGTTTCAGTTTCCCCCACCTGAAAAATGGAGCTAATAAAATTGATTTCGCCAGACGTGGTGGCTCATGCCTGTAATCCTAGCATTTGGAAGGCCGAAGTGGGTGGATCACTTGAGGTCAGGAGTTCGAGACCAGCCCGGCCCATGTGGTGAAACCTCATTTCTACTAAAAAAATTACAAAAAATTAGCCTGGTGTGGTGGCGCATGTCTGTAGTCCCAGCTACTCAGGAGGCTGAGGCAGGAGAATTGCTTGAACTTGGGAGGTGGAGGTTGCAGTGAGCCGAGATCTTACCACTGCACTCAGCCTGGGTGAGTGCAGAGTGAGTGAGACTCTGCCTAAAAAAAAAAAAAAAAAGATTTCAGTGTAGTTTTGAGGACGTTGTAAGAGGGCATGAGCTATGTGCCAGGTGGGTGGTAAACGTTCAATAGATGCTACTTTCCTTCCTTCCTGAGCATTTGGACCACACAGAGACCTCCCTGCTCTTGGCTTTGGCTTTAAGGAGCTTGTGGTCACTGAGAGGATTTTGCACTGGAAGTACATGCATTCGAAATGGATACCTAAGTGTATATTTTCTGGTGTAAACTATATGTCGACTCTAACTTTAGCCCGGGGGAGCTTTATTATTTGTCTCCCTTTCATGAAAGCTATAATAGAGGAAGAGAAAACCCTGCCTCGCACATTCCGATTCCTAAATACATAATTTATAATTTTCTGGGATATTATTTAAGTTTATTTTAGTTCTGGATACACACCATCCCCGTGGGGTGCTTATTTAAGTATCGGGTGGGCTCTGGAAAGGCCTGGAATGCCTCAAAAGGAGGGAAGAAGATTCTTTCCATTCATTAAACAGCAGGGCCTGGGGTCTTTGCAGGTTCTAGGGCTTAGAAGTTTCCTCAACACCGACTGAGGAGTCCCAGGGCAGAAGCTGAGCTCACACCAAACTCTACTTCGTGTGTCCTGAAGCTTTGACAGTTGGGGCTCTTTCTGGCTTTTGCATCCTCTGCTCATACTAAGGCCAACAGAGGGATAGGTTGGACCATGGTCTGGCCAGGAGCTCCAGCGTCCTCTTTTCCTCTCAGTAGTCATCGGGCCAGCTGCCCATACCTGGTGCCCAGGTATGAGAAGAGACCTTTGGCTTTCACCAGGTTTTTGAGAGGGTCAGGGACCTCCAAAAGGATAAATGCCATTGGTCAGATAGTCACTGTCTACCTCCCTCCCATCCATTTCCTGCCTTCAACCCCTGTTCTTGGGACAGGGCCTTCTCTGGCATTCAATGGTGGGTCCCTGAGGAAGGCCCCAGCCTTGCTGAACATCCTTCAAGGAAGGAAGACTTCAGCCCCTGGCCCTGCAGTGAGTGTGTTGTTAGCAGCAGAGGGGCTGAGTGAGGCAGTGGGATGGGGCTCTTCTTTTTTGTTCTGGTTGCAAATTATAAACTCTCATATGCTGGAGTTCCAGACCAAAGTTCACAAACTAAATTTAGAGGGCAGAACTAAAGTCAAATGTGCTTTTAAAAGCACCCCAGGAGATGCTGATGCAGGTGGACACTTGAAGAAACACTGGTTGATAAAGTTTCGTTCTTTTTTTTTTTTTTTTTTGAGATGGAGTCCCGCTCTGTGGCCCAGGCTGGAGTACAGTGGGGCCATCTCACCTCACTGCAACCTCCACCTCCCGGGTTTAAGCAATTCTCCTGCCTCAGCCTCCTGAGTAGCTGGGATTACAGGCGCGCGCCACCATGACCAGCTAATTTTTGTATTTTCAGTAGAGTTTAAGTTAAGTAGAGTTAAGCCTCTAAGTTTAGGGTTTCGCCATGATGACCAGGCTGGTCTCGAACTCCTGACCTCAGGTGATCCGCCTGTCTTGGCCTCCCAAAGTGCTGGGATTACAGGTGTGAGCCACCACGCCCGGCCATGGTTGATAGTTTCTAGAAAGCTGTTCCAAGTTACTGGCTGTTTTTGAATTGTTCGAGCTTAAAAAAAAGTAGGCAGTCTTTAGGAAGGCCAGTTGTGAAGTAGAAGTCCCATTCCCAAAGAGGGCAGGCCTGTGAGCACGTTAATGGCAACAGTGGCAGCTAACAACCACTTCTGTAGCCCTACTGTGCCCCAGACACTATTCTAAGCACTCATAAACATTAATCTAAACCTCCCAACAGCCCCACATGCCAGGACACCCGTGCCTCTATTTCAGGAAAGGCCATCTGGATCCTGCAGGAGGGCAAATGGGAGAGGACAAACAGAGCTCCGTAGGTGAAAAGGAGGAATGAGAGGCTGGAGAGGAATGGGGAGCATTAGAGATCACAAAATGTGGTAGACAGAATAATGGTCCCCAGATGTTCACATCCACATACCTGGAACTTGTGAATATGTTACCTTATCTTACCTTATGTGGCAAAAGGGACTTTGCAGGTGTGATTACGTGAAGAATCGTGACATGTGAAGATCATTATGGATTATCCAGATTAATCCAGGTGGATTGGGGGAATGAAATGTCATCACATTTAAGGGTCCTTAGATGTGGAAGATAGGGGTAGAAGGGTGAGTCAAGGGGGTGCCATGAGAGAAGATGGAAGGGGTCACAAGCCAAGGAATGCAGGCCACTTCTAGGATCCGCAAAAGGCGAGGATACATGGTCTCTCCAGATAGCAGCACAGCCCTGCTGGAACCTGGATTTTAGCCCCATGAGACCCATCTTACACTTGTGACCTTTAGAGCCGTAAGGTCATAAATTTGTGTTGCTTTAAGCCTCTAAGTTTGTGGTAATTTGTTGCAGCAGCCATAGAAAACTAGTAGAAGGAAGAAAAGGAGCATTAAGAGAGATTTCCCACTTTGCTTTGAAAAGTAGCTAGAAATAGATGGGGAAACAGGGAGAAGATGGCCCAGAGCGGAACGGGGGAGAAAGTCATCTTCTTTTTTTTTTTTTTTTTTTTTTTTTATCTACTATTTGATTATTAAATGCCACGTTTCATTAATAAGAATAAGAATTCCTTAAAGAAATTGCTGATTTCAGAGTTGGAAGTGAGAGCAAGTAGAAGATGGGCCTGAAATAACTTTTTGCATCAGGAAATAAGAAAGTGCTAGGTCGAGAAAGTCATCTTCTATGACTAAGAAAGAGTGAGGCTTCTAAACGGCCCTCAGGAAAGAGTTTGTGCCATGAAGCTTTTCAGGAGAGAGTAGAGATCAATCGATCTCTGTGCTGTGTTCTTACATGAAATATTTGGGAGGGAAGGGTTGTGGTGAGTCACTTGTATTTTCTTTTTTAAATACCTGCCACTCCCAGTTTTCCAGATAGCTGAGGAAAGGCTGGGGTTCAAATCCCATAAAAAACCAACATCATTCAATTTGTACATTCTCTAAAATGTACATAAGACATCTAGGAGGACTTCATAACGATTGAGAGCAATCAACTGCTAATGCAGTGAGTACTTATTTTTTCCAGGCACTGTACCAGGCACGCTGCTTCATTTAAATTTTGCAGGTACTTTCGAAGTAGGTCCTACCTTGATTTCCATTTTGCAAGTGAAAAGCATCACATTGAGATGTGGCCCTTCAGCCTTAGCCCTTTGATACGGTTTGGCTCTGTGTCTCCACCCAAATCTCATCTTGAATTGTACTGCCATAATTCCCATGTGTTGTGGGAGGGACCTGGTGGGAGATAATTGAATCATGGGGGCAGTTTCCCCCATACTGTTCTCGTGATAGTGAATAAGTCTCACGAGATCTTATGGTTTTATCAGGGGTTTCCACTTTTGCATCTTCCTCATTCTCACTTTGCCTGCTGCCCTCCATGTAAGACGGGACTTGCTCCTCCTTGCTTTCTGCCATGATTATGAGGCTTCCCTAGCCACATGGAACTGTAAGTCCAATTAAACCTCTTTCTTCTGTAAATTGCCCAATGTCAGGTATGTCTTTATCAGCAGTGTGAAAATGGACTAATACACCCTTCTTCCTCTTTGCTAAAATACCCTTTTGATGGTGGTCACGAATTGGCCTTTGTGTGCAGTAAGTTTTGACTGGTCTGCCAATGCCTTTCCTTTCCAGCTATGAATGGTTTTAAAAAATATCAAAGCCAAGGCCCCACCTCATAACCATTAAATACAAAGCTCTGGTAGAGGCCCAGGTGTTTCTTTTCTTTTCTTTCTTTTTTTTTTTTTTTTTTTTTGAGACGGAGTCTCTCTCTGTCACCAGGCTGGAGTGCAGTGGCGCAATCTCAGCTCACTGCAACCTCCACCTCCCAGGTTCAAGAGATTCTTCTGCCTCAGCCTCCCAAGTAGCTGGGACTACAGGAGCGTACCACAATGCCCGGCTAATTTTTTGTATTTTTAGTAGAGATGGGGTTTCACTGTGTTAGCCAGGATGATCTCGATCTGCTGACCTCATGATCTGCCCGCCTCCGCCTCCCAAAGTGCTGGGATTACAGGTGTGAGCCACCGTGCCTGGCTGGGCCCAGCTGTTTCTTAAAAGCTCTCAGGTGATTCTAATGTTGCAGCCAGGGATGAGACCACTTGTCTAAGGCAATCTGGATAACTCCTTTCCCCTTAGCCAGGGGTTAGCCTTTGAACTATTCTGACCAAGGAGGCATGAAGTTTTCTGTTTCTGGATGTTGTCATCTGCAAATGACAGAAAGGAACCTAGGATCTGAAGATGCTGCTGAGCTGCCTGAGTAGCTCACCTGGATCCACCCTATTTCTAGACTTCTTGTTATATGATGAGTAAATGTCCTCCTGGTTTAAGACAAGGGTTGGCAAACTATGACCCAGGAGCCGAATCTGGCCCACTGCTTGATTTTGTAAATAAACTTTTATTGGAATACAGCCATGCCCATTTGTTTATGTGTTGTCTACATATTGTTTAGTGCTACAGTGGCAGGGATGAGTAGTCATGGCAGAGACTTTATGGCCTGCAAAGCCTCAAATATTTACTCTTTGGCCCCTGGCCCTTTACAGAAAAAGTTTGCCAACTCCTGGTCTAAGGGTATTTTTGTGGGCCTTTCTATTATTTGCAGTCGAGGGTATCTGTTAGTTTGGGAGTTTAGCTTCCCCAAGGTGGCATTGTTAGTGATGGCAAGTTTTGCCCTCTTTAAGCAATTTTTTCATGAGAGAATAATTACAGAATGATCTTTCAGGGATTTCAATAATATCAGCCAATCCTACTGCCCATGGGGATGTGGGATCACACAGGTTGGGGCTTCAGATAGGCCTGGATTTATGTCCTAGTTTTATCATATAGAACCAATTGTCTTTGAAAAGTGACTTAACCTTCTAGTCCTCAACTTTCTCATCTAAAATGAGGACAGTTATATCTACACGAAGGATGGGTACCCTCATGGAGGCAATTCCAGAAAAGGAATCAGTGCAAGCAAAGGAAGTGAGGTGAAAAATCTCCAGGTCCTCATGGAGAGCAGCAAGCTGCTGCTGACCTAAGCCAAGAGCATAGAAAAGGGGTCATGGGGCACACTGTGGTGAAGATAGGCTGGCATTTGTTGCATAATAATTTCTCCAGTTGTCTTGGGTTTCTGAGAGGGAGCTTCTAAACCCTTGGAATTTCCCAAGAGATAGGAATGTCTTTGTTATTCATAGTGAGCCACTGGGACCATGCCTGAGTTTATACTAACAAGGCGACTCGTGGTGGGCCCCTAGATAGTTTCAAGATGGGGACTAGCCATTAGGAACCAACCAAATGATTAGAGGGTTGGGGTTTTGAGCCAGATTATATCAGCCTGACCTCCAGGGAGGGAAGGAGGTTAGAGATTGAGTTCAATCACATGGCCAATTATTTGATCAATCATGCCTTGTGATGAAACACCAATAAAATCTCTGGACATCAAGGCTCAGTTGAGCCTCCTGGTGGGTGAACACCAATGTGCTAGGAGGGTGATACATCCTGACTCCATGGGCAAAAGATATGGAAGCTCTGTGTTTGGGATCCTCGCAGACCTCACCCTATGGATCTCTTCATTTGGCTGGTCCTGATTTGTACCCTTTATAATAAAAGTGTAATGGTAAGTATAGCACTTTGCTGAGTTATGTGAGTCATTGTAGCAAATTATCAAATATGAGGGGGTTGTGGGAACCCCCAAATTTGTAGCCAGTTAATCAGAAGTGCAGGTAGCCTGGGGACTCCCATATTATGTGGGGTCTCTGAAGTGAGGGCAGTCTTGTTGAAGACTATGTCCTTAACCTGTGGTGTCTGTACTAACACCAGGTAGTTGACACTGCAAAAGTATATACTGCTGTATTGCAGAGCTGGATTCATGAATGCCTGTTTCCAGACTTGGATTTAATTTGGTTGGTGGTGGGGAGCCATAGAAGGTTTATGAGCAGATGAATGACAGGATTGGTAACTGAGATTCTGGAAGAATAATTGGGCAGAGATAAAGGCTATCTAGAGCTCTCCCTGAGTCACAGGATCCGTTGGTCATGCACTCTCAACTTTAACATGTGATGCTGGTCACCAAAGATGCTTCCTTTCAAAAATAAACAGCAGCTATAAAGGAACTCACATATATTGGTAGGGTTGGAGCCATCTCAGGGCAGGCCAGGCCCAGGAGCTACAGGAAATTCTCACTTCTGGAAGCAGAAGGTCAGTTGCTTCTTCCTGGACCACACCCTCTGCAGACACTAGGGCTCATGGAGGAGTCCTGGAGGCAGACACAGCCCAAGCCTTTGCTTTCCATCGTAAGGGGATGGCAGCAGGATCTGGGTACAGCTTCCTCTTGGAGGTTTGGGGAACCTGGTGACAATTCAGGAGTCCTCTTTTTTAAACCTTCTGTGCCCTCCAGCTTGCTTCTTTCCAGCAACAGCTAGCCACTGGGGCATTGTATTTCAGCCTTTCTGGGGCATCCCCTGCAAGATAGGCACTGGCACTGCCTGCTCTCTCTCTCCCTGGATCTGACTTAGCCTTCACTGAAACCCTGCCCAAGATGATGACTTAATCTCTGGGCTGAGTGAATGCAGCCAGTATGTTCAGATGGATTTTGCAAGACAAAAGCTCAAATCTGTTTTGTGGCTGCAGATACACATTCAGACTTAACCACATCCGTGGTCGTTCCAGTCACAAACACAAAGGGTGCTATGAATTCTTTCCATGAAAAATAATTTCCATTGTATTGTTTCTGTCATCATTCATTTCATGATAAGTCAGTTAAAACAGCCAGTCCGAGTCTGTCATTGATCCCAAGAGCCCCATAGTCGTGTCCTTAACTTACTGATGGTTTTAGGTCTTAATTGTTAGTAGCAAAGTTTCTTTTCAGGAATTCTGTTTTCTCATTGGCTTTGATGAGAAAGAAAATGTAGAGAGATGCTAGCGAAAAAATTTAATTGCCCTCAAAGAAGTAGCAGTCTTTTTTTCTTTAATATACATTATGCATCAAGCAAAATCATTTTCTGAGAACTAGTTCCAGATTGAGTCCAATGTCATGGGTTTTGGGTCTTATTATTTATTTTCTTATTGAGATATAATTCACATACCCTAAAATTCACCATTTTAAAGTATACAATTCAGTGGGTTTAGTATACAGGGTTTACAGTCAAAAGACTGTACAACCATCACCACTAATTCCAGAACATTTTCATGACACAAAAAAGAAACTTCGTCATCATTAGCAGTCACTCTCCACTTCCACTATCTTACATTCCCTGACAACAACTAATCTCTCTTCCGTCTCTATATACTTGCCTATTCTGGACATTTCATATAAGTGGAGTCATATAATATGTGGCCTTTGGGTCTGGCTTCTTTCACTTAGCATGTTTTCAAGGTTCATCCGTGTCGTGAGATATATCAGTGCTTCATTTCACTTCAGAGTTGCATAATACTCTATTGTATGTGATGCAGGGCAGATGAACCCCAAATTGGGACTAGTCCATGAGGGTTTTTGGCTTTGCCCAGGAAGAAATTCAAGGGCAAGCCAGAGGTAGAAGACAGCTTTATTGAAGCAGCAGTGGTTACAGCTCTTTGACTGCTCCTGCAGAACAGGGCCACCCCATAGGCAGAGAGTAGTAGCAGCTCAGGGCATTTTGCAGTCATATTTATACCTACTTTTAATTACATATAGATTAAGGGGTGGTTTATGCAGAAATTTCTAGGGAAGGGGTAGTCACTTTTGGGTCAGTGGGTCATTGCCGTGGAAAGGAGTGGTAACTCCTGAGTGTTGTCATGGCAATGGTAAACTGACATGGCACACTGGTGGGCATATCTTATGGAAAGCTGGTTCTGCCCCTTCCTTGTTTTAGCTAGTCCTCAGTTTGGTGTCTGACCTTCATCTCTGGAGTCAAGTCTCACTTCCTACCTCGTGGATATACCATAATGTGTATACCCATTCATCAATTGATGGATATTGGATTGTTTCCAATATTTGGCTATTATGAATAATGCTGCTATGAACATTCATGTGCAAGTTTTTGTACTGACATGTATTTTTAAATCTCTTGGCTATATACCTAGGAGTGGAATTGACGTGTCATATAGTAAACTCTATGTTTAAACTACTGAATTCGAGTATCTGGGACTAGGGCCCAGCAATCTGTTTTAACAGCTCTCCAGGTGATTCTATGGTCACCATAATTTGAGAGGCACTGCCCTAGAGTAAGGGGCAGTAAACAGCTAGATAGTAAATATTGGGGTTTGCAGGCCAAGAGTCAAAACTGAGGATGTTAGGTAGGCACTTATTGGATAAGATTGTAGACAAATTTCCAAACATTTTTATTGACAAATTGAAAAATATAATCATAATAATTGGTAACAGGGTTGTTTCTGTTTGTTGGTTTTTGGTTTTTTGAGACGTGGTCTCACTCTGTCTCCCAGGCTTGAATGCATAGCTCACTGCAGCCTTGACCTCCTGGGCTCAAGTGATCCTCCCAAGTAACTTGGAGCTACAGGCATGCACCAGCACACTGGCTACTTTTTACATTTTTTGTAAAGATAAGTTCTCCCTATGTCGCCCAGGCTGGTCTCAGACTCCTGGGCTCATGCGATCCTCCCACTTCAGCTTCCCAAAGTGCTGGGATTATAGGCATGAGTCACTGAGTCCTGCCAGGAACAGTTTTTTGTAATGCAGGTTTACTAATGAGAAGAATGTGTTTGGTTTTGTTTTTTTTGTTTTTGTTTTTGTTTTTGTTTTTTTTTGCTTTGTTTTTTGCAGGGTTGGGAGGGCAACATTTTACTTAATTGGGATTCAAAGTTGGTGTTCCCTGTCATCAAATCAATTGCAGATATTCATCTGTAAAAACCATTCTTCCGGCCAGCACAGTGGCTCATGCCTGTAATCCCAGAACTTTGGGAGGCCGAGGCGGGCGAATCACCTGACGTAGGGAGTTCGAGACCAGCCTGACCAACATGGAGAAACCCCGTATCTATTAAAAATACAAAATTAGCTGGGTGTGGTGTCACATGCCTGTAATCCCAGCTACTTGGGAGCTGAGGTAGGAGAATCATTTGAACACGGGAGGTGGAGGTTGCAGTGAGCTGAGATTGTGCCATTGCACTCCAGCCTGGGCAACAAGAGCAAAACTCCGTCTCAAAACAACACCACCAACAAAAACCATTCTTCCTTCATGGGCTATAAAGTAATAAGCCGTGGACCAGATTTGGCCTGTGGCTGTATGGTTTCAACTAGTTCTGGTGCATAGCAGCCCCCAAAGTTTTAGCAGCGTGGTTAGTGGAGAGCTGTGGCTTTTGCCTCCGTCTCAATTTTTCTTTGAGCAAATTACCTCTCTCCTGACAGCCCTGTTGGGGCTGTCAATTGTGGAGTTCTGGCACCTCCCATCCCGGCCCCAGCTAGAGCAGGCAGGCCCACAGGAATTTGAATCTGGAGGGAGTTATCAGTGGTAGAGCATAGAGGCTGCAGGAATCTTCATATAAGTGGAGTCATATAATATGTGGTCTTTTGGTCTGGCTTCTTTACTTAGCATGTTTTCAAGGTTCATCCATGTCGTGGGATATATTAGTGCTTCGTTTCACTTCCGATGGCAGGGCCCTGAATTAAGTCCTGCCCTGAGGATCACACTGTTACATCTGGGCCTTGTGGGATTCCTGAGAATTGCATCCCATCTGCCCCTGCTCTAAAATCTACACAGCCTTTGCCATATCCATTTATCGATTTGGCTCAGCAACATCTACTAATGACGCTTAAATCCTGGGCAAGTGTATTTGAAGTGGGCCCAGAGGTTAAAGATCTGGATGTTCTCCCTCCAGCAACAGCACCACTGCCCCACAGCCTGGGGATTTTCTGTTCTGCTTGCTATTAATCACTTATTTATTGCATACTTATATGTGCCAAAAATGGGATCCTCTCTTGCCCTATTTGGGTCATGAAATTGTAAAGTGATACCCATCTTCTAGAAACCAATCCAGCAATATATGAGAAGAGCCACGGAAATGTCCCCCCTTGGGGAAAATAAATAATTCTAAGTAGAGAAAAATGTATTTGAGCAAAGTTGTTCATGGCCGCATTCTGCCCTTCCATGGCCAGAAATGGATAAAAGCTGAATCTACTGCCAGCAAGTACCACCTCCACTCATTCAGGATGCAGAGGGTCCCCACCCTTCCCACTGGGTTGCCTTCCAGAAAACAGCTTCCATGATGCCCAGTAATCTCTGTTTCCCTTGATCTCTCTCGTCTCTTTCCTTGTCTAACCTTCTTCTCTTAGAAAAGGAGCTTCATCCCCTTTGGTCAGTAGCCAGCAAATCTGGATTGCTCCCCATGGCCCTTGTGCTCAAGGCAGATAGAACCACCTGCTCCACATCCTCCCATCCTCTGAGTGGAGGGGCCTTGAGATAATCCACTTCTCTGCTTAGAGTGGATTCTTGATGTATCACTCTAATGATTTATGAGGTTAAAAGGCTCCCTCCTCAGTAGGGGTGAGCTTAAAAGATTCCCTCCTCAGTAAGGATGAGCATAGAGGGGGAAAAGGTGCTGATAGAGCCAGAGAATCCCATCCACCACATTTACGATAGTGGAAAATATTAGAAGCCATCAGATCTTCCAAACACCTCTTGTACCAGCCAAGGGGGCTGACCCAAGGCAGGGTCCCAGGAGCTAGGGTTGAGTGGGTGGGGGAGACACTCCAGGCAACAAGGCATCAGAGCTGAGGATAGGTGCCAGGCTCAGCCTGAGAAGGTAGGCCAAGGGCCAGTTCTAGAGAAGCAGCCTGGATAACCTGTTTTATTTTGTTTTTAATTGGGTGCAGACACAAGGGGAGTATGGAGAGCCATTGGCTCAGGTCTCAATGGGCCTCAAATTTAGACTTCTGCTATTTTTTTCCTCAAGTGCAATTGCATATTTAGTCCCAGAGAGTGACTCTGACAAGACCCAAAGAGAACATTTGTCATTTGGCCTTGACCTTGTCTCCACATCTGGAGAGTTGGTATCACCTGTGGTACCTTATTTGTACATTTCTTGTGAGTTTCATAACAATGTTATATACCACATTACTGGTGAAAAGAATATTAATTTGTTCAGTGTAAACATTGAAATAGCTGACAATCTTTTATTTTTAATTTTAATCTATTTATTTGTTTTGAGACTGGGTTATGAGACTGGCTAATATTTGTATTTTGGGTACAGATGAGATTTTACCATGTTGCCAAGGTTGGTCCTGAACTCTTGGGCTCAAGAAATCCACCCCCCTTGGCCTCCCAAAGTGCTGGGATTACAGGTGTGAGCCACCACACCCAGCCTAAAATAGCTGACAATCTTTATAACCCTCTTTAGGCAAATTTACATTTTATAGTATACTAGGAACCTCAAAAATTGATGGTAATTCAGGTTTTTCCAGTATTCGAGAAGGCATTATCTAAGTTGTCAGATCTAGGGGGGTGGTGAGTGTGATATATAAATTGGGAGGTAAATCAAAAAGTCTGGAGCAGGCAGAAGAATGCAGGAAGAGGTCAGGGAGTGAAGGACTGGATTGAGAGGGCCAAGATTTGGAGTCTGAACAGGGCTGACTTCAGGGAGCGGGAGTCTGGCCCCAGGTAAAACTTAGTGTCATTGTGTGGGTCAGAAGACAACAGAGGATCCTTAAGGAAACTATGGCCCATCATCTCAGTAGACCAGGTAGCCTTTGGGAATGATGGTCACAAAGACTCTGTGGCAACACGGAAAATGCTAATGGTGTCATACAGAATACAGAACTTTATGGACCTATGGTACAAACACACACATGCATGTGCCTGCACACACACACACACACGCACACACACGAAACAAGACTGGAAGGGGTTACACCTAAATATAAGCAGTGCTTGTGTCCATGGGGTGGAGTGATGTTGTGGGTTTATTTGCTCTGTATTTTTCAATAAAACAATGGCTCAACTCAGAAGATAACTGAGTCAGCGTCTCATCCAGCAGCCCCCGGGGCCCCTGGGAGAAGCCACCTCCCACCACCTGGCCAAGAAGATCTAGACAGGCTGAGAGGCTCCCTCTCCCTCTCCTGGGGTTCCAAGCCACAAATCTAAAGCCACATTCCTTGGGTGACCCAGCAGCAACTGGGGGCAGATGTCAAAACTGGCAAGGCCCCGCTTTGTGGTACCCAGACTGTTGTGGCTCTTGTCCTAGTGCCAGCTCCTCTGCTGTCATCCCATTCCCCCCCCACATCCCCACCTCCCCAGCCAATTGGGCCCAAGGTGCCCTCACTGATATGTTGGAGGAATAATCTGCTTCTCTCCAGCTCCTCAGGAGACCCACGTGGGAGGTCCCACATCACGGGCTACTGTGGTACATGCTCTGAGTCCCCTCCTGTGGGCCTCAGCACACCTACTATGGCTTAGCTCTTCCCACCCAGGACCTCCTCAGGGCTTCTCAGCATTCCAGAAAGACAAGAAGATTTTCTTGGGGCCAAGGCATTGCTGGGCCTCTCTGTCCCAGCCAGGCCCTCGGCAGGCTCCATGCCTCGACTCTACTGCCTTTTCTCTGGTCCTCTCTGTCACTCTTCAGAGACTTTTATATCCCATAGTCTGGGCTTCAGGGCCTCCAATAAAAGCAGAATATGACCTATAGGGACTTAATAGAGCTTTTATCTATAAAAGAGACAGACCTTCTAATCTAACTAGAAACTAAGGTAAAAAAAAATGAAAAGAGTTAGACTTAAACTCTTAAAAAAATAAAAAAGATTCAGCTCTGTCAGAGTTAGCCTGATGTGGTAGACAAATTGCTCATGAATTACTCATGGTGTTTGCTAAAAAATGCTGGTTCCTGGGAGTCTCTGAGCCTACTCTGGCTCGAGAGGCTGCCCAAATTTAAAAAAAAGAAAAATGCAGGTTCCTGAGCCTAGCTCTAGAACTTCCAAATCAAAATCTTGGGGAGGTGAGGACTGGGAATCTGAATGTGTAACACATTCCCTACGTGATTCTGAAGCACACTGCACTGGTGGTTTAGTGGTTTCCATGCCAGGAGGGCATTGTGCCCTCCCTGAGAACCCTGCCTTCCCAGCACTAGCTGCTGGGAGGCTGGCCAGCACAGACACAGTCCTCCTCCCCAAGAGATTCCTAGACCTGGTGAGGAGGAAGACTCGGTGGGTAATGGGAGTTGCAATGTGGGTTTGTACCCAGTTCTCGGGGAGCACAGAGGAGAGGGGAGTTCTCAGACAGGGAAGCTGTCTCAGGGAATGAGTCTCTGGGGCCAGATCCTGAGGACTCAGTAGCATTGACTAGCTAAAGAAGAGAGCAGAGGCATCCCAAATTGAGGACATAACGTGGGCAGAGGCACAATGGGGAGCCGTAAACAGTTTAGGGCCCAGGCACAGGTAGGGAGTAGAGGGGAGGAGGCCAGAGAGATGAGAGGGGCTGGTCCTCCTGCTGGTTTGTGTTTTGTCCATTTGGCTAATCTGGGAATAATACTTCCCAGAATCCCCTTCTCCAGAGGGGTCTAGGGTAGAGTTGGTCAAAAGAGGAGCTTGCATGAGATTTGGAAAATAAAAGTGAAGCAGCATCCTGACTCTTAGAGGGTTGTCATGGTCATGTGCTGTGGTGACACCGAGGCAGAGATATGCCTGGCCAATCTACCTCTCGGGCTGCTGGCTCCCTGTCCAGCCCGTGTTCTGGCCAGCTGGCCTTGCTGGGCCACAGCTGCCCACAGACCTGTCGACTGGCTCCCTTCATGGCGTCACTCAGGCAGCTGATGTGCTTGCTTCTTGGGCTTCCCGGCAGACTCTGACTTGTCACCCATATTAGGCCATTTTTGCATTGCTATAAAGAAATATCTGAGGCCAGGTGCGGTGGCTCATGCCTCTGATCCCAGCAGTTTGGGAGCCCAAGGCAGGAGGATCACTTAAGCCTAGGAGGAGGAAGTTGCAGTGAGCCAAGATCGCACCACTACACTCCAGCCTGGGCAACAGAGGAAAACTCTCTCTCAAAATTAAAAAATTTTAAAAAAGGAAGGCAGGCAGGCAGGCAGGCAGGCTGACTGACCTGAGTCTGGGTAATTTATAAAGAAAAGAGGTTTAATTGGCTCATGGTCCTGCAGGTGGTACAGGAAGCATGGTGCTGGGCATCTGCTGGGTTTCTGGGGAGGCCTCAGGAAGCTTCCAATCATGTCAAAAGGCGAAGGAGGAAGCCAGCACCTCACATGGAGAGGGGGAGCAAGGGAGATAATGGGTGAGAGGAGGGAGGTGCTACACACCTTTTTTTTTCTTAGACAGGGTCTTACTCTGTCACCCAGGCTGGGGTGCAGTGGTGCAAACACAGCTCACTGCAGCCTCAAACTCCCAGGATCAGGTGATCCTCCCACCTCAGTCTCCCTAGTAGCTGGGACTACAGGTACACATCACCATTCCTGGCTAATTTTTTTTGTATTTTTTGCCATGTTGCCCAGGCTGGTCTTGAACTCCTGCGCTAAAGTGATCCACTTGACTCAGCCTCCTAAAGTATTGGGATTACAGGCATGAGCCACCATGCCCAGCCAGGAGTCCCTTTTTTTTTCTTTTTTTCTCTTAGACAGGGTTTTGCTCTTGTTGCCACGGCTGGAGGGCAGTGGCATGATCTCAGCTCACTGCAACCTCCGCCTCCTGGGTTCAAGTGATTCTCCTGCCTCAGCCTCCTGAATAGCTGGGATTACAGGCATGTGCCACCATGCCCAGCTAATTTTGTATTTTTATTAGAGACAGGGCTTCTCCATGTTGGTCAGGCTGGTCTCGAATTCCTGACCTCAGGTGATCCACCTGCCTCGGCCTCCCAAAGTGCTGGGATTACAGGCATGAGCCACCGCGCCCGGCAGGAGTCCCTTTTTAAGAGCAGGAAAAATATTTTCCATATGCAACTCCTCCAACACACACACACGCTCAGAGTCCTCCATGGCTCATCAGGGGTAGACCTTTTAATATCCAGGGCTAGAGAAGGACAATGCCTTCACACTTGAATGCTGTGAGGTCTGTGCCCTTGTCCAGGGCACCTGCCAGGAGGAGTAGGCAGTGGGTCCGGTCTTTCAGTGGAGGGCTTCTGCAGCTTCAGATCCTCTCTGGGGGTCTGTCTTATGGCTTGTATTTCTGGAACCGACTCATGCCTGCTTGAAGATAAGAAGATCAAACAACAGGATGCTGTGGCTTCTCCTATCCCAGGGGCCTCAAGAACAAATCAGTTCCCTTCCTGGGGGACCAGATCCTCCTGGCTGGGATCTTCAAGCCAAGTTGGTTCAATTTCTATCCTTCATGTCTGGCTTCTTCTGCATGTTCAAGTCATAGGAATTTTAAGTCAGGATATTCTCTGCACCCCTGAGCATGATGACAGCCAGCCCCTGCCCTCATGAAGCTCCCAGTCTAAGGGAAGAAATAATAAATTGGTGGCCAGGCATGGCGGCTCATACCTATAATTCCAGCATTTTGGGAGGCCGAGGTGGGCAGATCACTTGAGGTCAGGAGTTCGAGACCAGCCTGGACAACATGGTGAAACCCCATCTCTACTAACAATAGAAACACCACGCTAGGCGTGGTGGCATGTGCCTGTAGTCCTAGCTACTCAGGAGGCTGAGGTAGGAGAATTGCTGGAACCTGGGAGGCAGAGGTTGCAGTGAGCCAAGATCGCGCCACTGCCCTGCATCCTGGGCGACAGAGCAAGACTCTGAGATGATTATTATCTCAAAATAATAATAATAATAAAATAATAATAAATTGGCAATTGGAGGGCACTTTGCCAAGGCAATATGAGGGAAACTACAGTCTGTTAGGAAAACACAGGGGAAGGCCCTAACTGGCCCGGGAGGCTCAGCGGGGCATCCAGGAGGATGTATGAGAGCTGAGGTGGGAGTAGCAGGTGGCACAGGAAAAGCACTTAGCTGAAAGACCCACTGCCCAAAAGCCAGAGGTGGGAGAGAGTATGGGACTTGCAGGAACTAAGAGGAGCCCAGAGAGGCATCTGAGAAGAGAAGGGCCTGGAGAGCTGGGAGCATCGGATCGGGTGTAGCCTGGGGGCCTGGCTGAGGTGAGTGTTCTCCATCCTAAGGCCACAGGAAGCAGAGGAGGGACAGGATCAGATTCTGCACCCAGAGGAAGACTGGCTTAGAGGAGGTGAGTCCAGAGGCCAGGAGAACATCAGAGGCCAGAATAAGGGAGATAGCGGCCAAACCAGGGAAGTGGCACTGGAGAGAAATGGATGGATTCAAGAGATGTTAGGCAGATGGACAGAAAATAGAAACCGCACACGTGGTGGTTGGTGAGTTGAATGCATGCAGGAGATAGGGGCGCAAGGGAGAACCATAGGGGGTTGATTCCAAGGGTCTGGTGGAGCCCCTGAGGGGTTGGAGACACCCGGCTGGTCAGCCACACAGAAGCTGGGCAGTGTGAATGGGTCCTGTACCGACTTCAAAGTGTGCACCTCTGTCTCCCCAGACAGCAACAGAAGGACCAGGAAACATTTAAAAGGGAGTCTGTGAATGATGTTGTAATATAAAATCTCTAATGAAGATATGACCATTGGAAAAAAGGGAAATAAAGCGATTGAGGAAAGGAAAACAACTTGTGCATAAAGAAGCAAAGAACAAGCAACCGAAAAGCTCAAAACATTTTTCCAGGCCTGGGGGATGAGGTGGAGAGAGTCTGTTACTCCCACTCCAGGAGGAGGGCTGCCTGGGACTAAAGTTGGTGTTTATGATCTGGTATTTAAATGACATTCTTAGTGGTGGTGGTAGCAGTAGCAGAGCAAGTGTGCCAGGGCCCACCGGCCCGTTGCTGGTTCACTCAGTTGCCAACATATACTGATATACTGAGCATCTGCTGCAGGCCAGGCTCTGTGGTCTCAGACCTCAAGAACAAGCCAGCTCAGTCCCTGTCTAATAGAGCTTACAACTGGGCAGCGGAGGCAGACCTGCCATGAGACAAATATAAAATGACAACTTGTGACAAGGGTTAGGAAAAAGAATAGTGGAATCCTGTTTTAGATGGGATGGTCAGGGAAAGCCTCTGAGGAGGTGACATTTGAGCCAACATTGGATGGATGGCAGAGAATGCAAGAAGAGTGGCCCTGGCAGAGGGAACAGCGTCGTCATAATCCAGAGCTGGTGCTTTCGAGGAACTAAGAGACAGGCAGGGTGGGTGGAGGGTGGGAGCCAGGGCCGGGCTGGGGGTTGTGAGGACACTGACAAGAGACCGGCTGGAGAGGGGGCGGGGGCTGACCATGCAGGAATTGGGATCTTTCAGTAAAGTCCAGACCAAATGATTCTTCAGGGTCCTTGTTCCCCCAGGTTTCAATGACACTTTAAAGGTGCTGTCATAAAAGGCTGGGGAGTCTGTTTCTACCCCTCCAATCTCATTTAAGAAGGGGGGCATCCAGGCCATCACGGAACAGGTGACCTGGAAGATGTTCCTTGGTCCAGTTTCTGCAAACTGCCCTGCAGCATTTTTAGAAAATGTTCCCTTTTAGATTCGATTTATCTTAGCCAAATTGACCAGGGAAAATAAGTGCCTACAAATAGCGATCACTGGCAAACAAGTAGAGTTATTATCTTAAATTGAGGCTGGTTTCTAAGAAAAAAAAAAAAAACCACCAAATGCCACTGGGCCACCCCCCACCAACCCTGATCCCCAGCGCATATGTGAGAACGATGGCTCCACCACCCTCCCTGTAAGTACCAGGCTCAACGCCGGGCTCTGTGCAAAGGGAAGGAAACAGACAGAGGAAGGAAGGCAAGAGATTAGAGAAGCTGACAGATGTAAATAGCCTCAGAGGAGCCACACTGTCCCGGCATTTCTCCCCAGGGAGGCTTTTGTACCAAGGAATCTGGTTGCCTGAATGAAAAATGGTATCATTTATTTCTTTAGTCAGAGCTGAGCTGTTTTCTTCAGACATAGAAATAACCTAACATCACACCACCAAATTGTTGGCCAAATGACAGAGATATCTATAATGTGGGTGCTTAATAAAGTCCAGGGTAAACAACCATGGACTTGGTTTCTTGGGAAGGGCCCTGTTCCCCGCCGTGGTTGCAAAGCTACAGAGGGACTTGAATGAAAGAAATGCTTTGGAAAAGTTGTCCCAAAGCTCTTGCCTGCTGCTGAGCTGGGAGGAAGCTGGGCTTTTCATTCCTGCTGCTCAAATCATGGTCCAGCAGCCAAACATCCATTAATTCAACAAATATTTATGGAGCCTGGATTCTGGCCAAGCCCTGCGCAAGAGCACTGAGGCTACAAATGTACAAAGGCCGGGGTCCTGTCCTCGATAGCCTCATAGTCCAGAGGGGAGACGGCCAGGTTCAGCCTGTGTGGCAATCTGGTGACACAGCCTGGATGTGGTGTGGTGGTCAGCTCTGTGGAGGAGGCAGTCTCCTCAAAAGGAGGCTTGAAGGGGAATTTCCAGGCCAGAGGAGTTGGAGGAGGGGATCCTAGGCAGACTAAGGAGAATGTGCAAAAGCAGAGGCTTGAAACCCCCTGGGCGATTTAGAAATTAAGAGAAATACGATATTGCAGAGAACAAAGTGCTAAGGAAGTCAGCGGTCAAATGCGTGGCTGGACAGGTAGGCAGATACCAGATCATGTACTCGTAAGCTAAGGAGTTTAGAGTTGACCTTTTAGGTAATAAATTCCACGGAGGAATTTGAGCGGGGAAATGGCATGATTAGATTTTTGTATTAGAACACTCATTCCTCTCTGTCCTGAAGAAACCCTAGCATATGTCGCATCAGGAGACAAATTCAGGCATCTTCCTTAGTACATTGGGTTTGATGGTGACAACACTGGAAACAAACTAAATCAGTAGAAAAATAGATAAGCAGGCCGGGCGCAGTGGCTCACGCCTGTAATCTCAGCACTTTGGGAGGCCGAGGCAGGCGGATCACCTGAGGCCAGGAGTTTGAGACCAGCCTGGCCAACATGGCGAAACCCCGTCTCTACTACAGATACAGAAAATTAGCTGGGTGTGGTGGCTCACACCTGTAGTTCCAGCTACTCAGGAGGCTGAGGCAGGAGAATTGCTTGAACTCAGGAGGCAGAAGTTGCAGTGAGCCGACATTGCGCCATTGCACTCCAGCCTGGGTGACAGAGTAAGACTCTGTCTCAAAAAAAAAAGAAAAATAGGTAAGCAAATAGTGGTATAGTCATAAAATATAATACCATTCAAGATTTTAAAATAATCCAACATGGCTAGATCTTAAAAACATAATTTTGAGTAAAAAAAAAAGGTGAGTTTCAGAATATGTATGGTATGATAAATGTATGTGAAATTTAAAAACACACGTTTGTATATTGATTATAAATATGTAGGACTGTATGAAAACGGATTGTTGTCTTTGGAAACAATCCATGGAGGGAAAGGCATGGAAAGAGAGAAATACATAGAATTTTTCTGTTGGTTTTATATAAAAAAGAAATATGGGCGGGGCATGGTGGCTTACACCTATAATCCCAGCACTTTGGGAGGCCAAGGCAGGAGGATCACTTGAGCTCACGAGTTCAAGACCAGCCTGGGAAACACAGTGAGACCTTGTCTCTAATAAAAATAAAAAACATTAGCTAGGTGTAGTGGTGCACACCTGTAGTCTGAGCTTCTTGGGAGGCTGAGGTAGGAAGATCACTTGAGCCCAGGAGACAGAGGCTGCAGTGAGCTATGATTGTGCCACTGCACTGCAATCTGGGCAACAGAGTGAAACCCTGTGTAAAAAATAAAGAAATACTGTAGATGGAGCTAAAATGCTAACATATTAAATTTCCTGTGTTTAAAATATTTTTTGAACTTTGCTTTTTAAAAAAACAGAGAAAGCAAAGTCCACCTGGCAGTGGCATAGCAGATAGAAGGGAGGGGATTGGGGAACAGGACCCTGAGCCGGTCTCTGTCTCCACACAGCTCCTCCTGGGTGGAGGAGAGCTGGAGGCCAATCTTGGGGGACCCAGGGAGTCATGCATACAGAGAACACCTCACCTCCTTGGGCTGCTTTTGGCCTCTGGGCAGAGTGGAGGCGTGGTCGTGGCATCTTGTCTGTTGTCCCTGGAAGATGTGGGGCTCTGTCGTGATCGGAACTGGCGACCACTCTGACCTGGGATGTCAGTATCATTTTTGGACACCTGCCAACCAAGGGTCAGAAACAGGAGGATTTTAGAATACCTGGGAAAGCTTGGCATTGTATATTCGGAGTAAAGATGGTGTGAATGTGTGTGTGTACACATGCAAGCACATGTGCAAATCCAGAAGCACAGTGAAGGCGAGTCTTCCCCAAGGGGGTTTGCAGTGGATGCAGTGATGAATACATTCACTGATGAGGATGCTCTTCCACAGTTCAGAGAAGTAAGAATGAATCATGAATCTTTCCAGAAGGAATTCATTTCTAGACTCCTTCTTACCTTTTTACCTTTCAGATCTCCATCGCCTGACCTAGAGTCTCGGCTGAATTGCATAAACCTGTATCCATCCGCATATATTTATACATCTGGCTTAGAGCCACAGCAGGGAAGAATTCACAGCAGGAAAGTGCTTGCACTTTCCCAGGCCAAGATAATCCTTTGTCCCCAGCCCAGCCTGGATCTTATAGACATCCATTAAAGAAAACTACAGGCATTTCTGCAACTACATATGAATTGTATCACATCTGTATGTACTAGAAGGAGTTCAAGGGCATCAGTATTCCTATTATAATACATCTGCCCAGTGCTAGCAGCATTAATTAAGCAAACCTATCAAGAGCCTAAAGAATAAAGATGTTGCCGGGCGTGGTGGCTCACACCTGTAATCCCAGCACTTTGGGAGGCCGAGGCGGGGGAATCACGAGATCAGGATATTGAGACCATCCTGGCTAACACAGTGAAACCCTGTCTCTACTAAAAATACAAAAACAAATTGGCCAGGCATGGTGGCACATGCCTGTAATCTCAGCTACTCAGGAGGCTGAGGCGGGAGAATCACTTGAAGCCGGGAGGCGGAGGTTGCAGTGAGCCGAGATCACGCCACTGCACTCCAGCCTGGGCGACAGAGTGAGACTCTGTCTCAAAAAAAAAAAAAAAAAAAAAAAAAAAAATGAATAAAGATGTGCACCAGCTTGGGCAACAAGGTGAAGCCTCATCTCTACAAAAAATACAAAAATTATCTGGGCATGGTGGCAACTGCCTGTAGCCCAGCTACTCAGGAGGGTGAGACAGGAGGATGGCTTGAGCCTGGGAGGCAGAGGCTGCAGTGAGCCATGATTGCTGCCACTGCACTCCAGTCTGGGTGACAAAGCAAGACTTTGTCTCAAAAAAAAATATGTATAGCTACATAATTAATAATATGCAAATATTCTTCTTTAGGGTCACTTGGTCTTCAACATACAGAGCAAAGAGAAGGTACAGAGACTCATTCTCTCTCTCTTTCAATCACACACACACACATACACACACACACACACACCCCTCTTCACTATAATTATAATTACTATGTTGGCTTCCAGATCAGGGGTTAGAGCCTTGGCATGGAGACGCCTGAAAGGCACCCAAGGCAATTAGTGGTGTCCCTTCTCCACCCCCTACATACCTTCAGGCCCTTTGCACTTGCTGCTCCCCCTCCCAGTGCACACACCCCCAGATCCTTGTGTGGCTCCCTCTCCCACCACATTTTAGTCTTAGCTCAAATGCCACCTCCTCAGAAATGCCTGGCCTGGCCGCCTTCAGGGCTGTCTATATGCTCACCAGCTTTATTTTTCTTTGGAGAACTTTCCATTCCTGGGCATTGTGCTAAATGTTTATTTGTTATCCGTCCATTATCCATCTCCTTTCCAGCACTCACTGTGAGCTCCATGAGGCTCCAAGGTCACAACCACATGCCCAGAGCTAGGGTGGTGCGTGGCTCACAGCTGGCATCCAGTCAGTAGCAATGGAATGAATGAATGATCACCCTCTCTTCTTCTCCATCCCCACCCTCTCCTTTTTCACTTCCTCTCCCGCCCCATCTCCCCTGCTTCCGCCTTAAATCTGCTGGCATGACCAGCCCTCAGGAAGTTGTCGGGCAGGGGAGGTGTGTGCTCTGCAACCCTCTCTTTTCATCTGTCTTTCCCACCTCGCTTATGGGTACCTATCTCTCCTACCTGCAGCTGCTTGCTGCCAGCTCGGGCCCTCTTGGTGGGCAGAAGCTTAGGCACCCCAGACAATTGTAGGGAAATTGGGCATTGGAGGGCAGCGGTAAGAAAGGATTCAGTACATGCCGAGGAATGATGAATTGAGTCTCTCACCCATGAACAGACATGCACTTTCAGGGCTCAGGTTCGGTCTCTAAAGCAGAACGTCATTCAGGGCACCCTTCAGTACCCATGACCCAGTGTCTCGCCTTTCCTGCAGGAGTTGGTGCTGCCACTATGGTGACTCAGCCCCTCCCTTCTCCTGATTCATTACCTGGGTTCTTCCAGCAGTGATTGACAGTATCTTTTTTTTTTTTTTTTTTTGAGACAAAGTCTTGCTCTGTTGCCAGGGCTGGAGTGCAGTGGCACACTCTTGCCTCACTGCAACCTCTGCCTCCTGGGTTCAAGCCATTCTCCTGTCTCAGCCTCCCGAGTACCTGGGATTACAGGTGCATGCTACCATGCCCTGCTAATTTTTGTATTTTTAGTAAAGATGGGGTTTTGCCATGCTGGCCAGGCCGGTCTCTAACTCGTGACCTCAGGTGATCCACGCACCTTGACCTCCCAAAGTACTGGGATTACAGGTGTTAGCCCCCATGCCCAGCAAGTTGCAGCTCTTAATAGCATGGGCACCATATAATTTACTGCCCAAATCGGGTCATTTTTTAGAGTAAAAGTGGGAGCTGTTAATAATTATGCTCGGCCTACAGGTGTAAACGAGACCACCCTGGGCAAACCAGGCACATGGTCGCATTGACTAAGAGGAATATTCCCCTGCCTCCTGCATCTCCAGCCACAAAAGGAACCTCAGCTGTTGGTCAAAGCTGCCCAATAGCTGAGCCCTTGCCTGCCCTTGGACAAGGGAGAAGGCAGAGGGCATGTTCCAAGAATGGGGTGGGGGTGTGGCAGGAAGGACGATGCAGGCCCCAGAGCTATAATCAATGATCTGGGAACCAGGTTGTGGAGCACATGGTTGTGTCAAGGAGCAGGTGGGAGGTGGGCGGGTGTGGGACATGGCACCAGCATTTGGCGTCTGTGACTCTGAACTTGGCTTATTCGCAGGTGGCTTCTGCAGGCTCTCCACCCTCCCAGCTGCATAAGTCCTGCCTGATTCAAGGAAAACAGGGAATTTTGGGGTCCTGTGGCTCCTCCAAGTTTCTTTTCCTTTATCTCCTTGTGTAAACATGGCCTGATTTGTACTTGGAGCATAAGTAGACCCCTACAGAGTGTGTGTGTGTGTGTGTGTGTGTGTGTGAGAGAGAGAGAGAGAAAAAAAAAAAAGGGACCTATTTCCTTCTATCCCTCTGTCTTACTCTCAGACTATTAATACAAGCCCTGAGTCTGGCTGTACCCCCAGAACATGTGTCCCGCCCCCTATGACAAAATGCTGCCCCTCCCAGCTAGGTCTGTTGTTTGTTCCTTTTCTGATTGGCGCCAGGCTCATAGACCCCATGTAGGTAGAATATAACTTTCCATAAATAACCTCTAACCCGACCTACAATTTAGCCTTCAGGTTTTTTTTCCCCCTCGTGGTAATGGGATTGCAGCCTGGGCTGATCCATCCCGTATCTTCAGGTCCCAGAAAGCAGACCCTAGGTTTGGGCATTGCTTGGAATTCCTGGTACCCCCATGTTGCCTTGCACATGGCAAGGACTCGGTACATGTTGAGGAATGGTGGATTCTCTTTTACCCATGAGCAGTCTGCACTTGCAGTCTTTGCTTGGGCTATGGCTTCTGCCTAGAAGCCCCCTTGTCTACCTGGAAAATCTCTAAGCAGCACCCACTTTGTGAAGCCTTCCCTAACCACTATCCCTCATCCCCTCCACAGAGCAAATGACTCCTATCTTGGGTTCCCATAACACTTCGTACAAAACAGTGTGACCTGATTATTGCCCATGTGCCCACCAGGCTCTGAGCAGCTCAAATGAGGGGTAGGGCCAGGAACTGAGCCCAAGTATGGCTGTGGGCAAAACATTTAACCCCTTGGTGCTTCAGTCTCCTCAGATTCAAACACCAACCTGGGGCTGGGTGTGGTGGCTCACACCTGTAATCCCAGCACTTTGGGAGGCCGAGGCGGGCAGATCACTTGAGGTCAGGAGTTCGAGACTAGCCTGGCCAACATGGTGAAACCCCGTCTCCATTAAAATTACAAAAATTAGCCAGGCGTGGTGGCACGCACCTGTAATCCCAGCTACTCTAGAGGCTGAGGCAGGAGAATCACTTGAACCCAGGAAGGCAGAAGTTGCAGTGAGCCGAGATCGTGACACTGCACTCCAGCCTGGACAACAGAGTGAGACTCTGTCTCAAAACAAACAAACAAACAACATAAACCTGGCCCAGAGCCCGTGTCCCCACCCACTGGACCACACTGCCTCTCAGGGATGGAAGATGTCTCTGTTTCCTACCTGCTCTCATATTCTGGGCCCTGAGATACTCATGATGCATGGATTTTCTGCAGGGGTTCACTGAGGCCTCCTCAGGGGCTGGAGCCACAGGAAGGGACCGGCCACTGATACCCACTCACACCTATCAAAGACTTGATGATGATGATGATTAATTCAAGTGGGTTATTGGTAGTTAAACTGACAAGTCATCAGGAGGGACCTCAGCTTTCTTTGTGGGGGTGGGTTCCCCCAAGGTAGGCTGGACTTAATTTAAAGCTTTCCAGTTGACCATCCCACCTTAGGGCAACTGAAGAGTAACTTTAGATGCTAACTCGGCTAGCATCCAGCACTATTAGATACCCTGGGGAGGCGAGACTGAGAGAAGTGCAGGAGGCTGGCCTGCTTTTGAAGGTCCTACATTTCTACCCGGGAGGCATAAAATCCACACTTCAAAGAAGATAAAATGTCCTGTGAGCTGGTCCTGAATTGTACTTGGCTTTGTGTTGTCTATGCCAGTACTAAGCAGGACTTGGCCAGGGTGGTCCTCCATGAATGATTGTCAAATGGAAAACAGAATTACGAACCAAAGTAGTGGTGTAGACAAAACGGGCTGGAACCTCAGAGGAGAGAGGGATCATGGGAGATTGGAACATCTCTGGAAGGTTAGGGGAAGAGGTGACAAGTAATGTGAATCCTAAAGAAAGAGGATTAGTTATTGGGGGTGCTAAGTGTGGATGGCAAACTAAGGAAGCAGGGATCTGCATGACCATTTGGACTCAGTAGGAAGCTTGGTGGAGTGGGAGGTGGGAGTCAAGCAGGGAAGGCCTCCCATGTCAGATCGGGAAACTGCACTTGATCCTGGGCAAGGGGGAGCTATGGAAGTCTCTTGAGCAGGGGAGTGATACAATGAGAACAGTATTTTTGGAAGCCAGCATGGAGGGGAGGCTGCTAAAAGGATACAAGGCTGAGGTTATTACCATGCCCTGAGTGAAGAAATGCGGTCTGGGTTTGGAAAGGAAGGGACAAACATGACTTTTCAAAGGAAGACATAATTGCCACAAGGGCCACCAGAGAGCAATCAAAGGTGTGTCCAAGGTTGGAGCTCTAGTGACCAAGAGAAGGGTGTCAACTTTGACAGAAATGACATCATGTGTGGTTGACAAAATGAGACCACATCCTTTCAGTCATGATTCGTTGTCTTTATTAACAATGTCTCTGGACTCTGGAAGAACAGACTGTTAATTCATAAAGCAATATTAACATTGTCATTCTCTACAAGAAAAACTTTTGCATAAATAACTTAAGTGAGAAAATAAATATGTAACTTAACTCTTTAAAAACCACTACTTTCATTCTTGTGGACGAGTCCCACGTGGAAGGATTGCAAAAAAACGACCAGTCCTGCAGGCTTTCATATGGCATGTGCTTCTGTTTAAAACTTTTTTTTTTTTTTAACGATTAAAAACTACACAGAAAGTAAGAGGTTGTCTGGAAATGATTTTCAAAAAGATTTTTGGGTGGCAGCTATTATGCTCTGCAGTTTCTCAGCATATGTACAGCACTTACAGTTTTTCCCCCAATAATATTCTTTTAGTGTAAGATATGCCATCACATGTAAGAGCAGTAAGAAGCTGTTTTCTAGGCAGAAATGTGTCTGTGAGTGGTGGGCAGAAGGCGGTGTCTCAAAAGGGATGTGCTGGTCTGTGAGTCTGTGATGGCTGCTCCCTCGGGCCTGCAAGGCCAGTGTCCTGGAACCTTTCACTTCTCTTCGGAAGGTGACTTTAAAATATGGCTATGGGTCGGGGGAAGGATGCTGCTCTTTGGGAAGTTGGGGCGGAAGTGATTTCTATACCTCCCGCCACCCCCGGACCCTGTCCTTTTCTACCCCAATGGATGATGTTATTTCTTTGAGATGGAGGGGTAGAGGTAGCCAAACATCTGGGGAAGCCAGGCTGGGAAGCAGCATAGCTTCTTCCAGGAGTTTATCAGCCATAAATATGTCAGCCATAAATAGACTCTTTACTTTTTTTTTTTTTTTCCTGTTTGTTTTTCATCTTTGGCTGTCAGATGAGAGCATCACAACTCTGAATTCTGGAAGTGACCTTGGCACTGAGTCAATGCAACCGCATTCATTCTCTCTCTTTCTCTCTCTCTCTCTCACCTCTGCCCATTCAAAAGGCACTGGAGTCCTTGGAATCATATGCCAGTAGTCTCCTCGAAATCCTATTCCCACCTCCACCCTCATTTTACAAAGTGGAAATTGAGGTCCCGAAAGCGAATTGTGTAGTTCAAGGTTACACAGCAAGTTAGTGGCAGAGCCAGGACTAGAAACCACATCTACAGTTGCCCCCAGTCTTGTGCTCTGGGCACGCCGCAGGCTTTCTGATGGGCAGGGAGGTGCAAGGGGGAATCTTATCCAACTTTCTTAATCAGTCCCTGGACTTTTCACACTCCAACACCGCTCCCTTAAAACCCCAGGGCGGTAAAAATGCTTCCATGTCTGCCTTCTCTGAAGTGGGACCAGCAAAGGTAGGCGGCCCCAGAGGCGGGGCTGCGTGGCTCAGTGTCTGTGACTCTCAATTCCCTCCCCTGCCCCGCGGGACCCCTCAGCTGGCGGGCGAGGGGGGCCTTGCCGGCGCCCGGGATTCCTCAGGGCCTGGAAGGTCTCAGCCCCCTGCCCTGGGTTGCAGGCATTTACAATGAAATATAAACAACCAAACCACGCGCAGAGGACAGAAACGTGGGGCGCGGGGTCAGGGCCGGGGCGCCCGCCGGTGGGGAGGGGCGCCGGCGGGCTCTAGTAGGCGTTTTCCAGCTCGGCCTGGTTGGCTTTGGCGCTCCGGGCGCGGGGCCGCGGCTTCCGGCCCTTCTGCGGCCGAGCGGCCTCGGTCCCGAAGTCCTTGAGCTCCGACTGGTTGTGGAAGCGGGTGAGGCGCTTGCACTTGCACGAGGCCACCAGGCGCACCTTGCGCGTGCGCGGCGCCGCACCACCGGGACACAGCAGCTGCACGCGCTGCGCGCGGTAGCGGTCGGGGATGCAGCGGAAGTCGGGCCCACTCGGTCGCCACCACTTGCCGCGGCCGATGGCATTGGGCAGCAGGCGCGCCGGGCCGCACTGGCCGGAGCACACCAGCTCGGTGACGGGCTTGGCGCTGCGGCACGGCCCGTCGGTCACGTAGCGGGTGAAGTGCAGCTCGCGGCAGCTGTACTCGGACACGTCTGTGGAGAGAGGGGCGCGTGAGGGTGGCCGCCTGCCTGGCCACCCCTGCCCTGGCCCGGCCCGTCTCTCTCCACCCCAGCCCTGCTTTTGCCAAGCCTGTCTCCAGAGGCTTTTGCCCCTGAACATCTATTGCAGGAAGGTCCCAGATGCTCTAGAGCTGGTGGAAAGCTCTCCTGCGCACCCTGTCCCCTTGGAGCCAAATGACTGCTGGGGTTCAAACACCAGGGCTCCATCGCTCACTGCAGGTGTCATCTTGGGCAAGTTCCTTAACCTTTCTCTTCTTCCAGTCTGCAAAATGGGCCGCCCCAAGCATTGCGAGTTAATCCATTGCACACACAGTGCAGAGAATGCCTTTGGGCACATATAGCTGAAAGCGTCGGCTGTTATGTATTATTATTATTATCATTTCTCTCCTGGGGTCCCCTTATGATTTAAGCCACACTTGTGCCACAGGGTCCCTGGCCTGTGCAGGGTAAGTACTCAGCACACCTTCTGCCTGGCGCTGGCTTCTCCCAAATTCCTTTTCCAGACACTTGGGAGGGGTGGACAGGAGATGGAGAAAGGAGTAGAGGTTAATTGAAGGTAATATATCAGGGCAGCTGCTGTGGAGGCGAGGGACCGAAGGGGAGGTGATCAGGACAGGAATTCATTAAACTTGAAAGGAATCAAAGGCAGTGTGTCCAACCCCGTCATTATCAATGAGAATACTGAGGCCCAGCCAGAGAAAAGAACTTGCCCAAAAGGCTGGGCTGCATCTCCGGACTCCGCTTCCCTGGGGTCCCAGCACCTTTTGGCTCCCATAAGAGTGGAGGCTCTGTGCTCCAGCATCCATGGGAGGCTGGGCTGGGGGATGGAGCTGAGGGCTGCTTTTTATTATAGTTACTTTCCTACCATAGGGGACCTGAGCTCTGACCCAAAACCTACAGGTTCAGCTGCCACATTAACCTGGCTCTCTGCTGGGCACATTTCTTGTTCTGTGTTATCTGAATGGGCGCCTCATGGTGATACTCCCTGGGCAGGCAGAGATTGGGCTCCAAGGCCTGGCCTGATCCCCTGCACACACCTTGACCATGTCTCCTATGGTGGACTTAGATGGGTGGGAGCTTCTTAAATAGCTGGTTGTCGTGTTAGTACCAGTCCACCTCCAAAGGTTTCATGGGGATAGTTCCAATGTGACACGAAAGAATGAAAAATAGTCTTAAGACCAAACCGTAGAGGGGACAGAGAAGGCCACCCCCGCAACCCCACTCTGGAGAGCAAGCACAGCAGGGGAGGTGTGGCCACTGCCGTCATCTGGGGCTGCTTTCTGATTTGTGGGCTGGTTTGCATCCTCACCTCTGCAGGGCTGGGGTGTGTGTGTGGTCGGGGGGCCATTTGCCCAGGGAAGGGGGCATTTTGGGGCTTTTCTAGAATAGTGCCCCTAGGCCAGGCACTTCCTCTGCAGATGTGACTTTGTTTTGAGCATGTGGCTTCCTCGGGGGCTGTGGCCTCTCATGGGAGTCCAGCAAGGTGGACATTTTGTGTTTGGGTTCCTTACAGCCCTTCAGGCAGTCACTGGAGCCCAGCTGACTTTGCCTAGAAGGGGAGCTGTGGGAGGAGGCGCCCTTGTCCTCCATTTAGAAGACACAGGGTCCTGGCTGGCCTCCCTTGTGGTTGCCCTTTTTAGCACCCCATAGCCCCAATAGGTTGTGAGGCAGGGAGCGCTGGGGTCCAGGAGCCTGGGCAGTGGACTTCTCTGCCACCTGGATAATGGCCAGAGGACAGGGAAGCCCTTAGTCTGAAGTGTCATTCCAGACCCCCCCATGGCCTCATGATTCCTGCCAACTGTAGAGCCAGATGCACACTGTCACCTGGGCTTCTCTGTGCAGGCCTGACCAGGAACCCAGGGCTCCTCTTCCTTCTCCCTCCCCTGGAATGAGGCAAGGCTGGGACTGGGGTGGCTGCTGAGGACAGATGTCCCTACTCCTGCACAGAGGATGCTGCCTCCCCTCCAGGGCCTGGACTCAGCTGCATCCATGTCAGGGGCTAAAACTGTGCTGAAAACTCCCATTCCTTCAAGTGCCAGCTCCCTGGGCAGGCCGTGGGCAATGCACACTGCAGGAGTGCCTCTCTGGCCTTCTTCTCCCGCTGCTTTGTGGAGATCTTTCCCCAACACCCCCTGACACACCAGGGCTATCTTGCAGTTGGATCAAACCAGGTTCACACCTCAGCTCTTCTCACTACCAAGTTACTGAGTTCCTGGAGCCTGTTTCTTCCCCTTCGAGCTGGGGGATCACCTCCTGGGGATTCCATGACATGGGTCTGTGTGGTAGGGACAGCCACCACCAGCATAGAGTGTCCAGTGCCCCGCAGGTGCTGTCCTGTGGATGGCAGGCTCCCTTACCTTGTTCCCTCCCCAATGGTACCAGCAGCTGGACGTGGCTCCTATATTCCCAGGAGGAGATTCTTTGAAACCTTTTCTTTTCTGAGCCTCTGAGCCTGTTCTGATGCCCTGATGCCATACCCTCACCACCCCAGCCTCCTCCCTGCCCTGGGCTCTCACCAATGTCTGTTGCCTCATGCCCCTGCGCCTGAATCTGAAGGCTGCACCAGTGAGCCATCCTTCCCCCACCTCCAGGCAAGACTGTTCCTCGACCAGTGCTGGCAGAGGCCAGCAGTCTTCACTGGGTCTACCCCAGTCTTCAAAGCCTCCCAAAGAGAAGTTTCTAAAACCTCCCCAGGACCTTTTACTAAGAATTCTCTCCTCCACCCCATACCTTTGGTCTCAAAGGGGTGGTGGGGAGGCCGCCCTCCGTTCTCCGCCCGGTTCATGGTCTTGTTGTTCTCCAGCTCCAGTGGAGGCTCGGGGTACTCTCCGAGCTCGGGGATGATTTCCGTGGCATCATTCTTGAAGGCCTGCCACCCCTGGCCCTCCACTACACGGAAGGCTGCGTGTACCAGCAGGCAGACGAGACACAGGGCCAGTGGGAGCTGCATGGTGCCAGCCAGAGGAGGGCACGCAGCCTTCCAGTAGCACAGGCTCCGGTCTCCAGCCGAGACACGGTCGCCTTTTTAAAGCCCCCCTCTGCTTCATGCCAGCCAATGAGGACAGGCTGGGGCAGGGCTGGTCCCATGTTTCCCTCAGCCCCCGGGGGGAGGGAAAGGGGTGTGCTCAGAGCAAACCCTCCCCAAAGACTTCTCCTCTAGCTCAGCAAACTTCCAAATTGCTGCTGGCACTCCCAGGTGACCCAGAGAGAGGGGGCGTGTGAGGCAGGGCCCAAGCCTGCTCTCCGGCACCTCCCACGTGCTGGCGGCTGTGGTTTTCAGATATCAAAATGAGCTCCGGCTTTTCATTGTCTGTCTCCCTGGGCCCTCGGGAATTCTCAAAACAAACTGTGGACCCGCTCAGCAAAGAAAATGTGCAGTTCTGAGTGCTTCGTGGGGCTGAGCCCGGCCTATTCCATTTCTCAGGCCAAGTTCTTTTGTCACCCCACCAACAAATGGCCCAAGGGGTGTCTGTTTGACCCCCATAGACCCAGTCAGAGGCAAAAAGATGCTTTTAAAGAAATCCCATTGGTCCCAACTCCACAAGTCTCAGCATTCATTGTCCTAACCAAGAAAGCCTCTCTTGGTATTCTCTGGAAGGCAAGAGAGAGAACTAGAGGGCCAGAGCAAAGGTGCCAACTTGGGAGAGGGGGCAGGATTCTGGTTACAAATCGAGGATGTGCTGGTCACTCAGGCTCCCATGATGGAGAGCACAGAGGAAATCCCAGCTCATGCTCCTCAGGGATCCTGTGCACTGTGACAGGCACTTCGGAGCCAGGGCACTCACTGTGGCTCGAAGGGTGATGTGCTGAAGACAGTCATTTCCCCAACCAGGCTGTGTGTGCGAGAAGACAACACCAAACTGCTTTCCTTAGCAAAAGCCACATCCAGCATTTTTAGTGCTGACATTTTATTTTCTTGTCTTCCAGCTGGTTACATTTTTCAAAAACAGTTTTGAGTCCTGTATGGAAAGCTTCATTGGTGCACACCACAGGATGTGTTCCATGAAGCCATCCCAGGACCAACTGGTCACAAAGAAGCTAAGAGAAATTGCTGCCTTGGCCTTGCATATAATGAGCCACACGGCCAGAGGCGGGGGGCGGGGTGGAGCAGGTAGAGGCATGGGGGAGAAGGGTTCACACCTGAGGTGCAAGAAGAGAAAGGAGGGCCAGAGGAATCTTTCACTGAAGACAGATTGTTTGAGGACAAGCAGCTCCTGTGAAGAGGCTGCCCAGATCCTCCTGGTATTTTAACTGGGCAATGAATCAGTATGCCCCACCTGCAGAGCCTCTGCAAGCCCTCTGCCACCTGCCTCAACTTGCAAGTCGCTGTGTCCATCTGCAGCCGACTGTCCTCCTTTCCATCATCCATCATCCGACACATGAATGCAGCTGCTCTGACAGTTTTACAAGCCAGACAGAAGCCCCGTCAGGAAGGGCCCTCTCTGATACCTGCTTCCTAAGTCAGTTTCCTTCAGGGCAGATGAAAACAGCTGTGGCCATTGTTGGGGGTGATCTATCTCTCCCAGCAGAGCCGGCAGTGTTGTGAGAAGCTGGCCCTCCGCGCCCCCTCCCCTTGTCTATGACCCTCCAGCCTCTTTTTCCCTTACTCTGGAATGTGGACCGTTAACCCTCTCGTGGCCAGGCGACTGCCTTCTCGCAATAGACTTGGGAGAGAGCAGTTCTGATGCCTGGGTTCCTTGAGCAGGTAGGATGGATGCTTACAGCCCCATCTGCTGTTGGGAGCGGCTGGACCATCTGCATTAAAGAGGCAGTGGGATTCATCCCTGGAACGCGTCTGCCACCTGCTGGAGACAAAAGGAGGGGTGACTGCAGGATGGCAAGGCTCAGGACCGGACGTGATTTCCTTTCTTTTCCTTTCCTTATTTGGAAGTGAAGTAATATTAAACGGAAAAAGAGAATCCAGTGGACTTGAACCTCTAAATGATCTCTACCCCTCTGAATGGCTCAGCGAGAACCTGCTGTGACTCTTCTGCCGTTTCATTTAATGTGAAGTCATTGACAGCTCTTTATTTTTACTCAGTCCACAAACTTGTCATTGTTCACAGTATTCCCTGGAATTAAACCCCCAGGGTTTTAGCTGATTCCTATTGTGAGTAGTTTAGGTTATTTCCTTTTTTTTTTTTTTTTTTTCCTATTTTCAGCAAGGCTGCTATGAACATCCTTGTACCTCTGAATTTTTTTTTTTTTTTTTTTTTTTTTTTTTTTTTTTTGGCAGATTCTCTCTCTGGCCCAGGCTGGAGTGCAGTGGCACAATCTTGGCTCACTGCAACCTCCACCTCCTGGGTTCAAGCAATTCTCGTGCCTCAGCCTCCCAAGTAGCTGGGATTACAGGAATGCACCACCATGCCCGACTAATTTTGTATTTTTAGTAGAGATGGGGTTTCTCCATGTCAGTCAGGCTGGTCTTGAACTTCTGACCTCAGGTGATCTGCCCAACTCGGCCTCCCAAGGTGCTGGGATTAGAGGTGTGAGCCACCACGCCCGGCCTCGGAGTCATTTTTTAAATTAAAATTTTTTAATTTGGATATAATTATAAATTTAAATATAAGAAATAAAGCCGGGGCAACATGGTGAGACCTAGTCTCTACAAAAAATTTAAAAATTAGCTGGGCATGGGGTCGCATGCCTGTGGTCTCAGCTACTCGGGAGGCTGAGGTGGGAGGATCACTTGAGGTTGAGGTCGAGGCTGCAGTGAGCCATACTTGTGCCACTGCACTCCAGCCTGGATGACAGAGTGAGACCCTGTCTCAAAAAATTAAAAAAAAAAAAGAAAATACAGACTCTGTGTATCCTTCATCCAGTTTCCCACAGCAATAACACCTTGCGAAACGATAGGACAATATCACAACTAGGATATTGATACTGACACAATTTACCAATCTTACCCACATCTCCCGTGGTTTAACCTGTACTGTGTGTGTGCACATGCATTCATATGTGTGTATACTTAGTTCTGTGCAATCTTGTCACGGGTAAATTTGGGGATTCACCACAGTCAAGATAAAGCACAGCTCTGTGACCACAAGTCTTTCTCCTGTTGCCCACCTCCTTCCCTCCTTTTCCCTCTCTCCCACAACTAACCCCTGGCAACTACTCATCTAATCTCCATTTCTGTCATTTTTTTTTTTCCACTTCAAAATTGTTACATAAATGCGGCCAGGTGTGGTGGCTCACTCATGTAATCCCAGCACTTTGGGAAGCCGAGGAAGGCAGATCACTTGAGGTCAGGAGTTCGAGACCAGCCTGGCCAACATGGTGAAACCCTGTCTCTACTAAAAATACAAAAATTAGCTAGGCATGGTGGTGCACACCTGTAATCCCAGCTACTTGGGAAGCTAAGGCAAGAGAATCGCTTGAACTCAGGAGGCAGAAGTTGCAGTGAGTTGAGATCGCACCGCTGTGTTCCAGCCTGGGTGACAGAGTGAGACTGTCTCCAAAAAAAAAAAAAGTTATATAAATGGAATCAATTACTGTGTAGCCTTTGGGGATTTTTTTTTTCACTCAGCATTATTTCCATTATTCAAGTTGTACATATCAGTAACATGTTCCTTTTTCTTTTTTTTGGCTGAGTAGTATTCCACAAAGTTAAAAAAAAAAACTTTAGAGTTATTTCTAGAAGTGAATGCTGTGTCTGAGGGAGTGTGAAGAGTTTGGTGGGTCTGATGAGGGTATTGCAGGGCTGTTTTCCAGAAAACTCAGCCCAGTCCCCGCCCTCACCCGCAAAATAGAGGCTCCCATAGGCGGCACTTTGATGAGGCTGCCGTAACTAAGTACCACAAACTGGGTGGCATAAACAACAGAAGTCGTCTCACAGAGCTGGAGGTTAGGAGTGCAAGTTCAAGACATTGGCAGAGTTGGTTCCTTCGAGGACAGTGAGAAAGTCCTTTTACCTGCCTTCTGCTGGCTGCTGACAAGCTTTGGCATTCACTGGCTTGCAGAAGTGTCACCCCCAATCCCTGCCTTCATCTTCACATGGTGTTCTGTGTTTGAATTTTCCCTTTTTTCTAAGGATGTCAGGCATATTAGATTAGGCCCAGCCTAATGACCTCATCTTAACGAATTATATCTGTAATAGCCCTATTTCCAAATAAGGTCACATTCTCAGGTACTGCGACTTAGGACTTCAATATATGCATTTGGGAGGAATGCAGTTCAACCCATAAACAAGACGGTCAACACTGGGTTTGGGCTGTTCATTTTTTTTTTCTTTTTTTGAGACAGTCTCGCTCTGTCGCCCAGGTGGGAGTGCAGTGGTGTGATCTTGGCTCATGTAACCTCCACCTCCTGGGTTCAAGCAATTCTCCTGCCTCACCCTCCCAAGTAGCTGGGACTACAGACTCCTGCCACCACACCCGGCTAATTTTTGCTTTTTTTTTTTTTTTTTTTTTGTAGAGATGGGGTTTCGCCATGTTGGCCAGGCTGGTCTTGAACTCCTGATCTCAGGTGTTCCCACAATCCCACAAAGTGCTGGGATTGCAGGCAGGAGCCACCGCACCCAGCTGATTTTTTTAAACATTGAATTTAATAGTTGAACCTTAATTTCTAGAACAGCTGCTTTTCCATGTGATTATTTACTAGCTTCTGTTTCTATCGAGTTGCTTCTTCCCATGTTCACTTGCCAAACATTTAATAAAGCAAGGGGGACATGCACTCCCTCTCCAGGAGCTCGCATACCATGGAAGAAATAATTTCTGCATCCAAACAACTCCACTACCAGATGGAAGGTGATCAATGCCACTGAAAATAAGGTTCAGATGCTTTTTTCTAAAAAAACTTTATTTTTTTTCTGGAGCACTTTCAGGTTCACAGCAAAACTGAGTGGATGGTACAGAGATTTCTCACTTACGTCCTGTGCCCACACATGTACAGCTGCCCCTGTTATCAATATCCCCCCACCAGAGTGGTGCATTTGCTATGGTTAATGAGCCTACATGACACATCATTATCACCTGAAGTCCATGGTTTACATCACAGCACTGGTGTTGTACATCCTATGGCTTTGGGCAAATGTATAATGACATACATCTACCATTATAGTATCATACAGATGGGCAGTATTTTCATTGTCCAAAAAAACTATGTGCTCTGCCTATTCATACTTCCCCGACTTTCCCTAACCCCTGGCAACCACTGATCTTTTTACTGTACCTTTATTTTTGCCTTTTCCAGGATGTCATAGAGTTGGAATATACCCATACATAGTCTTTTCAGATTGGCTTCTTTAACTTAGTAATATTCATTTGGGGTTCCTCCATGTCTTTTCATGGCATGAACAGCTTATTTTTTTTTAGCACTGAGTAATACGCCATCGTCTTGATGTATCACAGTTTATCTAGTCACCTACTGTCATCTACTGAAGGACATCTTGGTTGCTTGCAAGTTCTGGCAATTATTAATAAAGGTGGTATAAACATTTTGTACAGGTTTTTTGTTTTGTTTTGTTTTAAGACGGAGTCTCACTCTGTCTCTCAGGCTGGAGTGCAGTGCCGTGATCTCAGCTTACTGTAACCTCCGCCTCCTGGGTTCAAGTGATTCTCCTGCCTCAGCCTCCCGAGTAGGTGGGATTACAGGTGAGCATCACCACGCCTGGCTAATTTTTGTATTTTTAGTAGAGAAGGGGTTTCCCCATGTTGGCCAGGATGGTCTCGAACTCCTAACCTCAAGTGATCTGCCCACCTCAGCCTCCCAAAGCGTTGGGATTACAGGCATGAGCCACAATGCCCAGCTGTGTGCAGGTTTTTATATGAACATTAAGTTTTCAGATCATTTGAACAAATATCAAGGAGCATGACTGCTGGATTGTGCAATAAAAGTATGTGTAGTTTTGCAAGAAACTAAACTGCAAACTGTCCTCCAAAGTGTCTGTACCATTTTGCATTCCACACTGAAACAAAGAGTTCTTGTTGTTCCACATCCTCACCAGATGCATTTTTTCAAAAGGACAATTTTCTTATTGGCCTTCAAAGGATAGAACAATCTCTTTCCCCTGGGGAGGATCTGGGATCCTTATGGTAAGATGTGGCATTTGGACCAGACTTTGAATGACAGGCCAAATTTGGAAAGTATATTATGCTCCTTTGACTCCTTGGGATCATAGAATCTTTGACCTGGAAGGAATCTCAAAGGTCATCTGGTTTCATTCTCTACTAGGCTGGACGAGGCCCCTATCTCTAATTAATGGAAACTGAGGATTCTCCTTATTGGCTGCATTTTAAAACAGATTTTGCTCCCACTGGTAGGTGGTAAAAAGGAAATATCTGGATTGGGAGGGCAAACTTCTGCTTTTAGGCAGTAGCCTGCATTGAGGGACGTCCAAATCACCTTGTCTTTATTTACACATCCATACACAATGGAATGCTATGTAGCTGTTAAGATGAAGGGGGTAGAACAATAAAAACAATAGCCATAATATAAGCTAAGCAAAACAAACAGCAAAGCAGAGATATCTCTGTATATACAGATGTATGCACATGCATGTGCTTATATATGCTTGACATTTTCCTTTAAGGATATGATGCTTATGGGGAGAGAGATTGAAGGAGCAAGTGACTCACTTTTCCGTGTAAGCCTTTTGCATTGTTTAAGTGTATTACTATGCACATATAGTATTATTTTTAATGAAAATTTTTTTAAAATTATACTTAAAAAATTTTACCTGTTTTATATTTTAGTGCTCTGCCTTAAGATTTTGTGTAGAACCCTAAAGATTATGTTGTCAGAGGCTTGACAAATAGTAAGCGAGTCCAATTGCTTCATGTGATAGAGGGAATGGGAACCTTGAGAGGCTTTCTCTGCCCAGACTTCTGTCTGGGAGAAAAGGCACCCACTTTCTCTAAGGTTTTTTATTCAAAGGAACATAGCACCAATAGTGGAATTTAAGGCATCTGGGGGAAGGGGATATGTTTAGGGACTGTTCATTTGCAGGATCACTCAAATCTCAAAATGCCACCCAGTCATCACGTGAGGCTACCTTGAGATGAACACCCTAGTCCCCTGCTTTCTTAGAAGCACAAATCTTACCTCCTTCATTCAGGACCATTAGGGCCATTCTACCTAAGAATATTCCTACCAGAACATTTCTGGTACTGGAGAGGTGTTCATCAATATCAACTGCATAAACAGTGCCAACATGGAACCTATAACTAGCTCAGAACGGCTATGTTTTAGATGATTATTTTTAAAAAGTTAGAAACAGCAAATATAAAAGCTAAGCCCAAACAAAAAAAGCTAAGCATAAAAACGTAAAAGAAAATCAACTGTGATAAGAAGGACAAAAAAACAATACCTTTGTAATGTAAGACATTTATTTTGGCTAAAGTTTTGGTGTTTTAACACTGATTTGTGATACAATGGACATTAAACTTCCTTTAAAAAAGAAAAAAACAATTTGGTAGCTCTCCCTTTTCTGTCCAGAAAATTCACTCTTTCACAATCAAATTACCCTAAAATTTGGCGGAGTTAAGAGGCAAAAAAAGTTAAGCTTCCAACCAATCTGTTCTCTCAACCTGAAATGTGTTCTATTTCCAATTGGGATAAAACCTTGACTTGCAAGGACCATCACGGTTAGCCCTTCAGTGATTCCTGACACCAGTTCTGTGAAAAAGAAAATTTCCTGCGAGACAAGCTCATGTCTTCATATTGAAGATCAGTGCTTTTTTTTTTTTTTTCTTTAAAACAGTAGCATCTTAACTTGTGGCACAAAAGGCACCAACATTCCCTTTCCGAACCATCCGTCACCATGGGTGGAAGGCAGCGCCACCTGCTGGCCATCATTATGACTCACATACCCATAATTTCTTTGTGGTGCTGAATTCCAAGTGGGGATTATTAGAGACCCCTCAGAGTCAAAAGGGACCTTAGAGGTCTTCTAGATGAGTCCCTTCACTTGTAGGTGGTGGTTTCTGGATAACTCAGAGTGGCAGGGACACAGACCAGCCTGTGGAAAGGTATACTGCTTTAAGATTGAGAAGAAAACCATTTGGCGCTCTAATTTTGCCTGGATGGTGCTCTGTCAGTCAAAGAAAGGGAACAGGTCTGGGGAGGGGGTAAGGGCACCCTGAGTTCCTGTTCCATCACTTCCCAGGAAGTAGAAGGCTGTCCAGGAACAGCTCCCATCCACAACTGGGCATGTGTTGGCTCTTACACAAGAGACTTTTATTTTACTTGAAGAACTAAGAGCTAAATCTCATTAAGTAAATACGGGGTTTTGGGGGTGAAGGACTATCAAGAAATCCCAAGTTATCAGCATAAAAGTAGTCCCAAAGTAAAGGCAGTAATTCTCCCAATGGCCTTTTCTCCCTCATGCCCCCACAGAGACTTTCGAGAGGTCCTAGTTAGCCAGCCACACCAACCTGCTGTGTTCACGTAAGTAGCTGTGACCACTGCCTGGGCATGGGAGGGAAGCCCCAGCCCCAGCTCCCTAGCCTTTTCCAGGAGCAGAGCAGAGAGCTCTACTTAGGGATGCTACATCCCACCTGGAGAAAGAGCTGCACATTCTAGCCTATGAGGGACCCACCCTTTTTACTTGCTTCTCCGGGGCTGGATCGAGGGCATGTGCAGTACACCTGGAAATCCCAGGGAGCCCCCTTCTTTTGAAAGAGTATTGTATGAAAGAATCCAGCTTCAGGGAGCAGCAAACCCAAAATCTTGCCCAGTTCCACCTTATACAGCTGGACAACCCTGGGGGCCAGGCCCTTAATCATTCTGAACCTCAGTTCGTTTTTTAAAAAAGGTCACAATACAATAACAAGCTCTACTAACTTTATAGGGTTATTGTGAGGTTCAAGTTAGATTAAGTTGGAAGGCTACCTGGAAGCTGTGCAGTGAGGTACCCAGTTTAGAGGATGGCCATTTCACTTAGGTGGGTTTATCTGGACACCTTTCTCACTATCTAGAGAAGAAGACACATACTGGTTGCTCAGGGCTGCTGTGGTCACAGAGAAAAGCGGACAGCAAGTGACCAGGCTGTGACCATACAGCAGGGCTGCTCCTGTATGATCAGAGACCTTCACAGCCAGGAGTGAGGCCTTACGCCACACCTGCTTCTCCGTGTCCCAGCCAGGAGCTCCTGGCCAACTCTGAAAAAGGCACATTCCCTACCTTGGCATATTAACACTGCCTGAATTTAAATGTAAAACTGAGTTGTAAATAGTCAACAAAAGTCCCTGATATTTCTTTCATTTTAGGTAAGACTCCTTCACAAGGCCTTGCAAGCAATCCTACCATGAATTCAGTCTTCTGGGAGCGTGATACACCCACCAGAACAATGCCCTATATCTATTTGGTGCTCAAAAAGTGTTTAATTTCTTAAACTTTTATCAGACACCTATGTGCAAGGTGCGGGGGGCATGGCTGAGGAACTTCTCTTTGCCCAGAGTGACCCTGAAGATAAATAGCATCACAATCACTTTCCATAACAACAATAATGTAAAATCCTAACGAGACTGTGTTTAAAACAAAACTCTTATATTCTGGCAAATGTGCATACGCATGTGAGGGCTAGTGCATTCCAATATCATCCTTTGAAAGTCTTTTGAAAGGTTTATCGTGTTTGGTTTTTTTTGCTCTACCACCAGTAAAGGATCCATTTGGACACTCCGCCATGTCTCATGTCTGCCTGGCTGAGTCACTTCAGGGATCCCGTGCTGGCTGGCACCAAAGAGCTGTAAGAGCCACTTGCAATGGGCAGGGTGTGTGCCTGGGACCTTTCACTTCCCTGCTCATCTTCTGGCCGCGTTTCTGAGAGGCACACCCCCCACACACACCCATGCACACACGCTGTAATTAGCCAACTTCCTCCTTCTGTTCTTGGAATAGCAACCGAGACAAAAAGCAGTTAGCACGAGTGGCTTGGGCTTGCCAACACTATAATTCAGGACAAAACCCTTGTAATTCTCCAAATGGTGGGGTTTTTAAATAGGCTGGACTTCAATGCCCTGTTTTCTAAAAAAGAAAAAAAAAAAAAAAAGCATGCCCAAGGCATCGCTCTTCTCAAAAACGAAGTGACTGAGATAAGGTCGAAGGGAAATATCCCAGAGCAGCAGATGCTGAACTCAAGGCTTCCAAAGATTCACATTTTGAAAACTCTATGGATTTAGGAGGGTTCCCCAGGTTTGCCCACACAAGGCCTCTTTGTGTAGGGACCATTTATCCTAAGGAAATCATCCAAATGCAGCCTTGCTGTGGGAATCTCCATCCACTAATAACTGACGGACACCCCCGCCCCAGCTTCGGACCTCAAGACGTGAGAGGGCTGCCTATGCACAGGGTGTGGAAGCCTGTGGGGACAGTGGGGGGCACAGACATGGTGGGGAGAGTGGCCTGCATTTGCATAGGTCCTTTACTAGGGCTCAAGGTGTTGAGGCCCCCACTCAAGAGAGGATTCGGGAGTTGGGGAAGGGAGGTCATGAGGGACCTCTGTGAGCATCCTAGGCCTTACGCTTCCACACACCTCCCGCCCTGGGCCATCGGGAAGCATGCAGGCCACAGGCCTTCCCCCTCTGAGCCCCCCTCTCAGAGAAAAGACATCATAAGTTACAGAAACAGGACAAGTGGGGAGCAAGGACGCTCCCCTTGGCAAGCTTCTTTATGTGCTCCCCAGGGTGGGGAAAGTGGCCCAGGACTGTGTTGGGACAGACTTGTAGACAAGTGCCTTGTGATACTGGGAGCAGGTTACAGTGTGTTTCCTAAACATGGCAGCTCGGGACACCTTTGCCCACGGCCTCCCCCGCGGACCTCTCGAGCAGAGGCAGTGGGGGTGCCCTAGGGTTTCAACTTCCCCTCCTTGGCTAGTCTGTCATTGAGCTGGCAGAGCTGGGCCAGGAAGCCATCGTTGGGGCCAATCTCACGGTTCTGCCTCACGATGCTCAGGGCAGACTTGACATCCATCTTCTGCCGCATCATGAGGTAGGCGATAACTAGCGTTGGGGAGCGGCTGTAACCTTCCCGGCAGTGGACGAGCACCCGGCCTGTAAGAAACAAGGGAAACGCGGTGAGCTGGGGGCGTCCCATCACACCGTGGCGTTGGTCAGGACTCTTTTGTGAAGTGCCACTTAAAAGCACGATGTCACGCCACTGTGTGCCCGCCAGAATGGCTAAAATGAAAAGGATGGAAAACCCAAGTGCTGGTGAAGATATGGGGCAACTGGAACTCTTCTGCGTGGCTGGGGGAGGTGGGGCGTGAATCGGCACAACCACTTTGGAAAGCTGTGCGGTATCTCCTCAAGCTGAACACGTGCATCCCCTCTGGCCCAGCAATCCCACTCCCAGGCCCAGGCCCGAGAGAGATATGCATTCACATTCATGAACCTGGGCCAGAATGTTCATAGGCAGCACTGTACATCATGGCCCGCAGTTAGAAACCCCCAAAAGCCCATCCACAGTAGAAAGGATAAATACAAAGAATGACCAGCCTGCCACTTAGCAGAAGCAACACGGAGGCAGCACACAGATATGAGGTGGATGAGCCCACAGAGTAGGAAAGCGGGCAAAACCCATCTGTGCTGGCAGAAGCCTGCAAGGGGCTGGGCACGGTGGCTCACGCCTGTAATCCCAGCATTTTGGGAGGCCAAGGCAAGTGGATCACAAGGTCAGGAGTTCGGGACCAGACTGGCTAACATAGTGAAACCCCGTCTCTACTAAAGATACAAAAAAATAGCTGGGTGTGGTGGCGTGAGCCTATAATCCCAACTACTCAGGAGGCTGAGGCCAGAGAATTGCTTGAACCTGGGAGGCAGAGGTTGCGGTGAGCTGAGATTGTGCCATTGCACTCCAGCCTGAGTGACAGAGTGAGACTCTGTCTCAAAAAAAAAGAAAAAAAAAAGCCTGCATGGCAGAGGCTCTGGGAGCTGGGGATGGGGGTGGTGGAGCATAGAGACTGGGGGTGCTTTCCAGGGTGCTGGTAGTGTTTTGTTTCTCTTTTTTTTTTGGAAATGGAGTTTCGTTCTTGTTGCCCAGGCTGGAGTGCAGTGGCGCAATCTTAGCTCACTTCAACCTCCGCCTCCCGGGTTCAAGCAATTCTCCTGCCTCAGCCTCCCGAGTAGCTGGGACTACAGGCGCCCGCCACCATGCCCGGCTAATTTTTTTGTATCTTTTAGTAGAGATGGGGTTATTTTAATATAGTGTGTGTGTGCGTGTATATATATATATATATGTGTGTGTGTATATATATAGACACCATCTCTCAATATCCACAGGGGAGATTGGTTCCAGAACCTCCTGCAGATACCCAAATCCACAGATGCTCAAGTCCCTGATTATAAAATGACATCATATATGCAAATAACCTCTGCACAGCACATCCTCCCCTATACTTTAAATCATCTCCAGATGACTTACGATACCCAAGACAATGTAAACATTTATTAGACTATATCATCTAGAGAATAATGACAAGAAAAAAAGTCTGTACCTGTTCAGTACAGACATAACATCTTTTTATGTTGTTTTTAATATTTTTCAGACTGCAGTTAGTTGAATCCACAGATGTGGAACCCACGGATATGGAGGACCGACTGTATATTCTATTGGTTCTGTTTTTTCTAGAGAATCCTGACCAATACACTGGTTATTAACTCATGATCCACCTAACCTCAAGGTGCCTCAGTTTTCTTATCTGGCCAATAGTACCCATTGCACAAGGTGGTTAGAAGATTAAAGGAGACGACACATGAATCCTATAGGTTAGCACCTGGCACCCATGTGCACTCAAAAAATGTTACCCAATACTGGGCATCCTCTGGTGGCACCTAGTACACCCTCAACTACAGCAGCCCTGGTCCTGTGTCATTGCCAGACATGCACAGATCGACTTTCCTCTCCCAGAGGACGAATTCTTTAAGAGCAAGAAATGGCCAGGCATGGTGGCTCACACCTATAATCCCAGCACGTTGGGAGGTCGAGGTGGGCGGATCCCCTGAGGTAAGGAGTTCGAGACCATCCTGGCCAACATGGCGAAACCCCGTCTCTACTAAAAATACAAAAATTAGCTGGGCATGGTGGCTCACGCCTGTAATCCCAGCTACTCAGAAGGCTTAGGCAGCAGAATCACTTGAACCCGGGAGGTGGAGGTTGCAGTGAGCCGAGATTGAGCCACTGCACTCCAGCCTGGGTAACAAGAGCGAGACTCTGTCTCAAAAAAAAAAAAGGCAAGAAATGTGGGGCATTGATTTTTGGATGCGTTACAATCTCTAGCATACACTATGTGCTCAATAAATATTTGCTGGCTAGCTGAGTGAATTATTACCTACTAACACCTCTATAAGGCCATTGTTTGGCAAGGAATCTGCTAGCCCAGAGCCCAACAGAGTCTCTTCTGCTCCCAACACCCTGCCCCCAAAACACCACTCTATTTTCCCAATGCCTTCCAAATTAGGAAGCAGGAGTCCTCCACTTTCTTGCCCATTCACCCTCCGGCCTGTATGCCCGAAATATTCAGAGTGGGGCTTCCCCTGCCCCACCCTAGGAATGAGACCCTCTGCAGAGCAGCCACCTCACCATCTAGAACATACTCTGCATGCCCAGTGCACACAGAGCCTACTGGGAAAGGGGCCAGTTCAACCTCCCATTCCTCTAGGCTCAGCCCAGATGCCACCTCCTCCATGAAGCCTCTCTTTGTTTTCCCAGCTGGGAGTGACTGCTCCCTCTTGAGCACCCTCAGCCATCCCACCCAGCTCTCAGTGATGGGTCCCTGGGCCCCACACACTGTCGGAGGCCAGCGTGTTTCTGTTGACTCACTTGGCCACTCATTCTTAGAAGCATTTATACTTGGTATTAGAGCCCATGGAATTCTTCATCACTTGCTCATTAATCATTTGCAGTGTACCTACTATGTGCCTGATGCTACATCAGGTGCTAAGGAGACAGACAAGGAACAAAGTGGACCCAGCCTGAGGGCAGGCTTCATGGAAGAGAGGACACCATGCCAAGGGCAAGGTAGAGTTTGCCAGAGGAAGGGGCAGGGAGAGGCAGAGAGAACTTTTCAGCCTGAAGACCCAGCACACCTGGACTGAGACAGGTCAAAAAAAGGGCATGTTCCTAGTTGTTTGGAAAGAGAAAACAAAGTCAGAGAGCTTGAAATTCCCTGAATGAATAACCAATTGATATTACATGAGAACAACAAAATCCTTCCCCTTCGCCCAGCCTATGTCTACACAGGGTGAGGAACTCAGTACAGCTGGAGTGGAGGGGGTGAGCAGGGTCGGGGGGTGACAGTGACCAGGAAGGACCATGAGGGGCCTGTCAGCAAAGTCTGTAGATACTCCCACAGTAAAGCTTCTCTCTGAGCCCTGATCGTGCACTGTCCAGTGGTCTAGAAACTTCTGTTTACTGGAAATCATTCAGACGGTGAGCCTGCTGGGCCCAAGAATCGTCAGTGTAGTAGAGCCAAGCCTGTTCACACCTCATGGGGGTCCCCTCCACTGGGAGGGTTTGGGGTGGGGAGGGAGGAAGAGGTAAAGGGAGGAGCTGAAACAGCTAAAAGCAGAAAGGGAGAAAGGGCAAGTGGCCCAGCCTGCTCAGCTGATGTCTGCTTTGTGGCCTTCTAGGGTTTCTTGCTGGAATGCCTTGGTGACTGTCAGCGCCTTGGTAGTTCTCCTTCAGTCTTACCTTATATTTGGGGGCTACAGGAAGTGTTTTGTAAGTGGCTGGAAGATTTGGCCGGGGGGTGCTGTGGTTTGCTGACTGCCAACCTAAGCCGACCACAGCTACCCCTTTTCCCCTTGCCAGGCAGTCACGTGAATCTCTAGCCAATGAGATGTGAGGGGTGTTTCTGGGAAATGTTTTACTTGTTCTTAAAGAGAGAGACCGGGAATGGTGGCACGTGCTTGTAGTCCCAGCTACTCAGGAGGCTGAGGTGAGAGGATTGCTTGAGCCCAGGAGTTGGAGACCAGTCTAGACAACATAGCAAGACCCTGTCTCTTTAAAAAAGAGAGAGAGAGAGTGGCCAGGCACGGTGGCTCATGCCTGTAATCCCAGCACTTTGGGAGGCCGAGGCAGGTGGATCACCTGAGGTCGGGAGTTTGAGACCAGCCTGACCAACATGGTGAAACCCCATCTCTACTAAAAATACAAAATTAGCCAGGCGTGGTGGTGCATGCCAGTAATCCCAGCTACTTGGGAGGCTGAGGCAGAGGAATTGCTTGAACCTGGGAGGTGGAGGTTGCGGTGAGCCAAGATCGCGCCACTGCACTCCAGCCTGGGCAACAAGAGTGAAACTCCATCTCGAAAAACAAAAAAAAGAGAGAGAGAGAGAAGAGGAAAAAAAGTGGGAAGAGACAGCTGCAGTGCCTCATCTGCTGTACTTTGTCCTGCTTGGATGTGGTAACCGGATCCCATCTTGGGACCATGACGGGAGCACCCAACACTGAGGTGGCAGAAGAGAGAAAGGGAAAGGGCCTGGTCCAGATGCCACCATGGAGCTGCTGAATCAAGTAGTCCCTGAATCAACCAGCCCCCATGCTCCTTCACCTCAGGACTTCTTGCCACGCACATTAACACATTAACACATCTTCCTCATCGTTACAGCTGTTTGAATGAGGGATGTGTAAGCAACTGGAAACCAACCTCCAGCCAAAGGGCAATCAAATGCAAGGACCCTGGGGCTGCCATGGTGTGAATGAGTTGCACATCCTGTGACACATGGGGCCACTTGACAGGCAGCCAGGTGAGCAGAGAGCGACCTATAGCTCTGTCATTCACCCCAGAAGATGGGAAACAAGGGGGTTTCCAAGAAGAGACCTGTTGTGGGCCTGTTTTCCAGAGGGACAGTCCGGTCAGAGCTGCCTCCCATCTTTTCCTGGCGGGAGGTCCCTTACCATTCTTTTGAGCCAAAGCCTGGTCAATGAAGTCGGCAGCCCTTTCAAAGTAAGCGCTGAGGTTGAACTCCTGTGTGTCGTTGGCCTTGATGCCCAGGTACGTGATGCCGGAGTCCTTGTAGAAGTTGGCATTGGTGTTGACGTGCATGAAGGACCTGCCCTCAGCCGCGTTCAGCACATGGGTGATGCCTATTTTCTGCAGCTTGGGGATATCCTGAGCCACAGACCTGGACAGGAGACAGTGGTGGGGATGATTAACCAACCAAATGGCAGCCCCAGGGGGAGGAAGATAGAGAAGGATTTAAGCCTCTTGGCAAAGCAAGGAAACCCTCCATGCTCTGGCCCCTGCCAGCTTCTCCTGCCTCATCTTATGACCTCTTCCCTCATTCTGCCCATATCGAATTGCCAGCAGCTTCCCCAGATAGACTGGTGGTTTCATAGCCATGCTGTCCCCTCTGTCTGGAATGCTCTTTCCCACCTTCTCTGGAGAAATGCGCCCTCTCATCTTTCACACCCTCCGCAGTGTTTGTCTCCCCTCCATTCCATTTGGCCCCATGCTCCCTAAGCTGTGGTGGGGGTGTACATAGCCAACTGGTTACAAATGGGCTCTGGAACCAGACTAACTGGGTCTGCATCCAGCCCAGGTACTAGCCAGGCAACCTTAAGCAAGCCATTTAACCTTTCTGTGCCTCAGTTTCCCTCTCTGTAAAATGGGGATAACAGTGCCTTCTCCTTGAGGTTGTTATGAGTATTAAATGGGCTATTCCGTTGACAGAGCCGGACATGGTAGTGAGCACTATGATTCTAATGCTTCATTGTGCTTCTGTGTTTAGACATCCAGGCTGTGAGCTCCTTGAGAGAGGAACCGTGTCTGCTTTAAGTCTGTTTCCCCACCATCTGCTATAGTACCTGCTACATAGTAGGTGCTGAAGACATAAGCGGTGAATGAGTGCAGAAGAATAAATTTGTCACGTGCCAGGCAGCCCCCTCCCTGCCCCCGGAGGGATCCTACCTGCCACATTCCACTGGCTACGTTTCCAAAGCTCTTTTGGGTGATTTAGTACTTGGGGAGTAAGTGGCCCCAACAGAACTATGGGAGGTTACAAAATAATTGATCTAAGGCCGGGTGTGGTGGCTCACACCTGTAATCCCAGCACTCTGGGAGGCCGAGGTAGGTGGATCACCTGAGGTCGGGAGTTCGGGACCAGCCTGGCCAACGTGCTGAAACCCCATCTCTACTAAAAATACAAAAGTTAGCCAGGTGTGGTGGTACATGCCTGTAATCCCAGCTACTCGGGAGGCTGAGACAGGAGAATCACTTGAACCCGGGAGGTGGAGGTTGCAGTGTGCTGACATTGTGCCATTGCACTCTAGCCTGGGTGACAGAGTGAGACTCCATCTCGAACAATAAAATAAAATAAAAAAAAATAAAAATAATAATTGGTCTGAATGGTGAAAAGGCCCCTTTATTTCATCTCACAAAACATCCCAGTCCAAATGGCAGTTTATACTTTACAAAATGCCACCTCCTATGTGATCTTGTTTGCCCACTGCGAGCAGCCCTGTGAGGAACAAGGATGGCAATATCCCTCCTTAACAGAGCTTGAACTCAGGCCCAACAGGATGGGCAGAGGGATGGGCACAGGCCCCGTGTGCTGCTGGTGGCAGATCTGGGAGAAGACCTCCTTTCTCCCGACATCCAGCCCTGCTCTATCTTCCACCTCACTCTGCCCCTCATGCCCACATCTGCTGCAAAACCCCCAAGGCCTGGCACATGTGGCTCACACAGGCTCTGGCTCTGCCTTGTGAGGACGTGGCTGCAGCTCTGATTTTGTTAAGGGGATGGAGCCCAAGTCCTCTTGGTGCTTGGTGCTCACTGATCCTCCCTGTTGAGGAACCCCCACACCCCTGGCCAAGTCAAGGTCAGAGGTGCTTAGAGGGCAAGGGATGTATTTTCTACAGTGGCCATCAGCAATTGCCACTCTGGCTACACCAGACATGTACAACCTTGGTTTCCACTTGGGAGGTGATGACAGCTGAAAGGCCAAGCTGCCCAAGCAAGCGGGATTCCTGAGGCTAACAAGGCCTGCTTGCTGCTTGGGGCGAGAGGAAGGGTGTCTCTAGAGCTTTGCAATTCCTGAAGCCTTTGGCTGACACTGTGGGACTCTGTTTATTCCTGCTTAGGACACCGCACAAGACTGTGAAGCAGTGGCTGATAGAAAAAAACACTTTGAAGAGTCACTCCCATTCATCTCCCTTCTCTAATACTTTTTTTTTTTTTTGAGATGGAGCTTCGCTGTTGTTGCCCAGCTGGAGTGCAATGGTGCGATCTTGGCTCACTGCAACCTCCACCTCCTGGGTTCAAATGATCCTCCTGTCTCAGCCTCCCGAGTAGCTAGGATTACAGGTGCCAGCCACCATGCCCAGCTAATTTTTGTATTTTTAGTAGAGACAGGGTTTCACCATGTTGGTCAGGCTGGTCTCGAACTGCTGACCTCAGGTGATCCACCTGCCTCGGTCTCCCAAAGTGCTGGGATTACAGGCGTGAGCCACCGCGCCAGACCTCTAATACTATTAATAATTCAACATTCAAAAAATTTACTATTATCATTATTACTATCTCTACTATGAATGAACATTGTACAGTGCCTAACGTAAAGTAAGTGCTCAGACTGGTGAATGAATGATGGAATGGATGCGAACTGTCCCCATGAGGCTGGGGCCTGATGGACCCCTTCTAGTTCCACGATGACCCCCATTTCCGTGGCAGTCCTTGGCAGGCTAAACAGCAGGTCATAGCGGAGGTCAGGAAATACATACATGAACAAGACATTGACCCTGTCCTTGTAGTCCCTCACACACTCTGAGCCACCATTTCCTCCTCTGTAAAATGGGAAGAGGGTTAGTTTTGAGTTTTCAACATGCCATCCTTGGGCTGAGCCATGAAGGTTAGGATTTTGGTAACTGGGTCCTCAGAGTCTCTTGAAAATCCAACCTGAGCCTTTCCAAGGCTGTACAGGCATGCTAATCTATTCTTTCTTGTGGCTCCTATTTCACATCTCAGAATGTTAACACTGGTTCTCTCCTGCTGATTAGACATTCTTACTAGAAAAAAAATTTTTTAATTTAAATTAAAAAAAAATTTCTTACTGGCCGGGTGCGGTGGCTCACGCCTGTAATCCCAGCACTTTTGGAGGCCGAGGCGGGCGGATCACCAGGTCAGGAGTTTGAGACCAGCCTGGCCAAGAGACCAGCCTGGCCAATATGGTGAAACCCCGTCTCTACTAAAAATACAAAAATTAGCCAGGCGTGGTGGCGGGCGCCTGTAATCCCAGCTACTCGAGAGGCTAAGGCAGGAGAATTGCTGGAACCCAGGAGGCAGAGGTTGCAGTGAGCCGAGATTTCGCCTTTGCACTCCAGCCTGGGTGACAGAGCCTGGGGGTGAAAGGTCAAGAGCCTTTCTAGGTGGTGGCTCAGGTCCTTAGGGGGGGATTATCACTGGACCGTTCTAGAATCTCCTGTAAATGAAACCACATCTGGAAGGTGGAGGCCTGGAAATCCCGGCCCAGCTCCCCGGACTCGCTCGTTTGGGGTGTTTAGTTTCCCTGATCCGGGACTGCCGGGCCGGGAAAATTCCATGCCCGAATTGTGACGTCGGCCCGTTGCCATGGCGGCGAAGGCAGACATTCCGCGGTGACCTCACTGCAGAACCAGGCAGCTGTCACATGACGCGCGGGCAGGAGACCGGCCGGGCGACCGAGGGCCACCTGTTAAGTGAACATGGTGGCCCCGACCCCGCCCAAGGCCAAGCCCCAAGCGGGTGGCGGCTGAGGACCCGGGCAGGCGCCCCCCGGGCTCGGTGCACCCCGCCACGGGAAGGCCGCGCCCGGCCAGGCAGGGTTCCAGTTCCTTGGCCCCACGCGCGGGGGTAGGCGTCGACTCCAGCCCCCTCCCAAGCCCCCGCTGCGGCTCCCGGAGGGGCGATAGCGCCCGGGCTCCCCCAACCCAAGACTCGCGACACCCCGACCCCAGCCTCGGGTGGGCGGGGCGTCCCGAGAGGGACTGCGGGGCCGGGCTCGCGAAGGGGACTCACGCGTTGCCCACGTAGATCCGCGGGGTGACCTCGTTGCAGGGCTGGCTTGGGAGGCTGTAGCAGCCGCTGCCGTCCGAGAGCAGGTCGTTGAGATCCTGCACCGAGAGCTCGAACGAGCCCGACATGGCGGCGGCGGGGCCCTGCACGCCCGGCAGGAGCAAACGAGGCGGAGAGCGGCGAGTCAGCTGGGCGGGGGCTCGCGCCGGGAGCCGCCCCGTCCCGCCCCTGGGGCGGGCCCGCCGGGTTCCGGGAGCTGCGGAGCGCGGGCGCCGTGACGCTGGGGCCCCGCGCGCCACTCCTGGGCGCGTCCCGGAGGGAAGACGCCACAGCCCTAGAGTCTCACGGGTCGTCGCCCCATCCCGGTCCGGGTTCGGCTCGTGAGCGGCTCCCTGCTGTGGAGGCAGCACCCGGACGCTTGACAGAATCCCCGCCCCAGCCCAGCCCTGCTGGATCAGAGTGGACGTTTTACGGACCCCAGGAGGTCCCTACGAAGGTCAAAGTCTGAGAAGCCCTACTCTGGGGCGCATCTGCTTTCAACATTCATTGAGAGTCATCGTCGTGCTTAAAAGCAGGCAGGTTTGGAATTCTGAGGAATTACTTAACCTGAGCCTGTTTGCAGAAAAAAAAAAAAAAAAAAGAGGGATAGTAATAGTACCTAATTCTAGGGTTGCTGGAAGGGTTAAATGTGACATTCAAAGACGGCACCCAGCACTGCATGGTGAGCACTCAATAAGTGTTGGTCCTTCATCAACAAATGCGTTGAGCACCCAGTGGGTGCTATACCCTGTGCTGGGGTGGAGATAAATCAGACTTCTGCAGCCCTTCCTGGAGCAGATGCCAGCCCACCATAAGCCACTCAGCATTTCCTGAACTCCCACTAAGTACAAAAGATAGTCTCTGTACTGGAGGAAAGCCGCCCTCCCCTACTGCCATGAAAAACTGGAAAAACTCCCTTCCTGCAAAAGGGCAAATTTGGCCTTGAATTCAGGAACCCCACATCCTGAGCCCAGCCCTGCAACCAACTTGGTTCTTGAGTAACATTGCTGCTGCTGTGGTCTTCAGTTTCCTCATTTGCAAAAGGAATTGGATCAGATTATCATTAGGGTCGACTTTCTCCTCCCCCAAAACTTGTGGTCTTGCACCTTCAGGGGAGCTATTGCAGTGGAGACTACTTAGCTGATAGCCCAAGATGTGTAAACAAGGCTGGAATTTCTGTATCCCTCACCCCACCCCGTGCCTGCCCACCCCTCCCAGTGCACCACTTCTTTCCTTCTGGTGTTGGCTGGCAGCATCTGCATTCTAAGCAGGGGGGAGAGCTTTCAAGTTCCTTGACCTTCATCTTGACTTGAGCCTAGGTTAGCATTAAAAACAAGCCCAGAGGCAGCCAGCCATGCTCTGCTGCTCCTACTCCCTTCCCGGGACCTGTCCCTGATGTCATAACTGGGTAACTATGACAGCTTGTCATGGGGACAGCTAGGCACCTCACAGAGGAGTCTGGGTACCTCATTTCTGAAGTGAGACTAGGAAGAGAAGATGAAGAATTCCCTGGATTATCTGGCCTACCCTGTTATCGTCTCTAATCACAGGCAAAGCACAACCTTCAGAAAGAAACTGGACTTTGGCCACTACGTATCTCACAAGAATAGAATACAAATAGGTATGTGGGCAGTTTGGGCTGGACACTGCTATTAGGGATTTTGGAATGGTATGCCATAAAGAGATCGACAGTAAACCAGACCAGGTCACAGCTTTGGGATGATATGGCCTTATCTGCTGAGTTTGGGGAAGAGGGCATTAGCACCAATAACAAAATGTATCTTCCACCAGGGAGTTCACTGGATGGAAATACTCCTTTAAACTCTTTAAAGCCGAAGTATGTTAGAAAGAGGATAAGACTTCAGAAGCCAATAGACAGGCTAATAATATTGGAAAAAGATTGGAAGAGAGGCTTTTTCATTAGATTAAAAGGCCATTTATCTCTGTAAATTTTACTTTCACTATTCTTTTGTTTCTGCTCAAAACTCTCCAGAGATGTTCATTTGATAAATCAAACCAAACTTCCTGAGTCGCATTAAGGTCCTAATTCGAAATTGTTCATTAGTCAAGGACATTGTCTAGTGCTGGTTTTCTGAGGCCGCTACTGGAATTCCTGTGATGTAACATTGTTCCCTTTTATCCCCCTTCTCTAGTGAAGCCTGCTGTTGATACCAAACCTCCAGTGGCGCACACACATCACATTTTAAAATTGAGCAAACTACAGGTATTTGTTCTTGCTGCTTGCAGATGTGCAGATGTATTTTATTGACTTCCAGTCTGTTTCCTAAAGAGGTTCAATTTCCCAGAGCCTTCTAAATACCCATCTACTCAAAGATTTGTTAATACTCCTCCTCCCCACATGTCACCCCCAGTCTTTTTTTTTTTTTTTTTTTTTTGCCCCGAGACAGAGTCTCACTCTGTTGCCCAGGCTGGAGTGCAGTGGCACAATCTTGGCTCACTGCAACCTCCACCTCCCAGATTCAAGCAATTCTCCTGCCTCAGCCTCCGGAATAGCTGGGATTACAGGCATGTGGCACCACGCCCAGCTAATTTTTCATATTTTTAGTAGAGACAGGAGTTCACTGTATTGGCCAGGTTGGTCTTAGTCTCCTGACCTCATGATCCGCCTGCCTCCGCCTCCCAAAGTGCTGGGATTACAGGCGTGAGCCACTGCGCCCGCCCCCCCAGTCTTTTAAGTTCTGCTCCCAGTCTCCACTGTGGCCCTCAATGCACCCCTTTCCCACGATCTCAGAGGAGGGGGACACTAAGTCATTGTGTGTTGGGGCAGTGCACTGATGGTGTCACCATGGTGAGGTGTGGTTTCTTACCAGGGTGAACAAAAGAAAATCAACAAAATCGAGTATGAAAACAAGCAACTGTGTCAGAAAATCGCAAATGCCCATCGAGGCCCTGCCAAGGTGGATTGCTGGAATGAATATTTTTCTAAGAGGTAATGTTCTTTGTCCTCATTTCAGTTTTGAAAAGTCAAAATTGACTTTCCTCTTGGGTTTTAGTGTGAGGTTTTCCCAAGTCAGAGGAGTAGTTAAGGGAAGTTATCTTGAGGGGGAACCAAACAGACCATGTTACACAGAATGAAAACTTTAAAAATGGGGACCTTTCTCTAGCATTAAAGAGCTTTTATTTCATCTAAGAGACTTTTATTTCATCTAAGAGACTTTTCAGAGTTCTATTCAGTGTGTCACAAGAATGCACTGCCCACTTTTATAAAATGGTGGCCATGTGTCTTAGTCCACTATAGGGTGTAATAGCAAAATGCTATAAACTGGTGGCTTATAAACAACAAAAATTTGTTTCTCATAGTTCTAGAGGCAAGGAAGTCCAAAGATCAAGGTGCCAGTAAATTTGGCATCTGATGAGGGCCTGCTTCATAGACAGCCATCTTTTCACTGTAACCTCACGGGGCAGAAGGAGCAAGGGGGTTCTCTCAGGCATCTTTCATAAGGACACTAATTCCGTTAGGGTGACCTAATCAGTTCTCAAAGGCCCACCCCCAATACAATCACCTTAGTGGTTAGGATTTGAACATAAGAATTTTGGGGGACACAGGCATCTGTTCCATAGCACCATGGCTGGGGCTATGATGTGACATTCTTAAAATCAGTTCCAGAAATCTTTCCTGAGCAACTACTATGTGCTAGGTACCAGGAATAATAAAGATGAAATGAGATGTATATTTCCTTATCTCAAAGAACTCAAGGTCTTGTGGGGGAGATATTTATGGAAATAATGACAGTGCAGTGTGGTTAGGGATACAAAAGAAGCGCATGCAAGAGAAAGAATTTGGTGGGGGGAGGAGATGGTCAAGATGCCATTTCTATATCCTGGTATATTCTGGTATAAATTGAAAGCTGAGAGGAGTGAGGTGACCCAAAACTTGTCACCAGCCATTTGTGATTTATCCACAGGGAGACCTTCCCCCAACCAGAAGTTCTCAATCCTGGTTTTACATTATAATCCTTGGGGAATTTTAACAAAATGCCAGTGTGCACGGTTCACCTCAGATCAATGAAGCAGAATCTTCTCATGGGCAACAGGGTTGAGGACCACTGATATAAACCTGCGAATGCTGTGCATGTTTCCCGGAGTGCAGTGCAGACCAACAGGCTGCCCCAGGGACCTGTGGGCTCAGCAGGACAGTTTACTCCCTGCCCTTAGACAGTCTGGCATTTATGATCTCATGACTTCATCTCCCCCACTCGTCAAGATGAACATTTCCTTCTTCACCCATCTCGGGGTTTTGTGTTTTTCAGCTTAAACAGAGAAGCAAGGAACCGCGAGCTAGTGAGAATCACCATGGAAAACCAGGGCATTCTGAAGAGGCTTGTTGATCGCAAACCCTACTATGACCGCAGGGCATCTGAGATAGACTGGCAGGCACGTGGGCACTCATGTTATACTCCCAGACACACACAGAGTTTGTCCGTGTTCAGCCTAGAGAGAGTCTCAGAAAGATCCCTAAACAGCTAGAGTCAGATCACATGAAATGTAACAATCGTTAAAAGAAAAACCATCCAAAGCAAACAAAGCTAACAGGCACAAACCATCAAACAAGCAGCTAAAACAGCTTGGTAGCAAAGCTATTATGTGTCAGTTTCATAACATAACAATTATATGTCAGTTTCAGAAAAATAATCTAGTAGCATCTTCCCTCACCCCTTAATTCATTAAGAAAGGCTGAATGTACAGGGATGAAGGGTATAAGATTCAGTCAGTATGCGGTTTGTTTGCTTCGTTTAGGAATGACCCTTAAAAAGGCTGGGGGAGGGGAAACCATCTGTGGTGTTTTAAAAAACCTCCACTTACTGACTTTGGTTTTTAAATCTTTTCTAAGTCATCCCTAGGATTTAGCACTTCAGTAATAGCACCAATGCCCTGGCATTGACATAAACCAATTTTTTTCCTTCAAGAATTCAAGGCGCTATATCAGAAATACCACGAGATATCTTCTCTCCCAAAATGAATAGGTATGTCTCTCTTACTATCAAACATTGTGACCACAGCTGATACCAAAGCCCTGAGAATCCCATAAATGGTGAATGAGGGGCCCAGTTAAGGAGATGGACTTTGCTCTTCTCATATAATACTGACTAGTCCTCCATTCAGGAAACTTGGGGCTCTCTGACTTTATTTCTCTTCTCCATACAAGAAGGAAATAACATTGTCTTTTGTCATCATCTTTGAGGCTTTGTGGGAGTCCAAGGGGAAGTGATTTGTTCCAGTAAGACATAAACTGGAAGACCTGTGGCTTTAAAGTTGCGCCAAAGTTACATTCCAGGTCTCTGTCAGTAATCAAAAGTACCGGCAGGTTGTCATTTTGTATTATTTAACATTATTAGTAACGACTAAGTGGCTTCCCCCACCCAAGGGAGAAGGATAAATGGACACTCAGGCGTTCCAAAGAATAGTTCCGTATAATTGATGTGTCTCCTTCTCTCTTCTCCACTGAATACAAGGTTACTCACCATGGAAAAGATACAAGAGAAGGCCCTAGGATTTCTTGGCTGCTTAGAATCTCAAGACACTCCTGAGTGGCTGAATGCTCAATCTTCAGATGCTTCAATAAAGCTTGGAACACAAAATGCGTAAGTTACATTTAGGGGACCCAAAGGCTTTACGTTCTCATTCCAAAATGGGGCAGGCAGAAGGAAAGATGCAATGAGCATTTTTATTTGGGGCCATGAAAAGAAGTTTTAACGAGAGAAAGAGAGAGAGAAATCTGAGAGAACTCTTTAAAACATACACCATCATCACCATTCCACGGAAGAAGAACAGCTGGGGTGAGATCATCCAGCCACGAGTACAGCACTGTCAAAATGGAAAACAAACTCACATGACAACATCACGCTTCAGAAAACACAAGGAACAAATGCCGTTAGTTCTCTGTGAATACACACAATCGGAAAAGAATGCCTCATTGAAGTTTCCATGGACTCTGTTCACTTATAGGGAGCAGCAGCAGTGAAAATGCCTCAAAACATACGGTGAGACAATGTTGCAGGCCTGCTACGACTGGTCATGCTGGTTTTCAGCCCAACTATATTAGTCAGCATTTGCCAAAGAGACAGACTCAATAGGAGAGACAGCGAGAAAGAGAGAGAGAGAGAGAGAGAGGATTTATCTGGGGGAATTGGCTCACAAGATCATGGAAGTTGAAGTCCCACCACAGGCCATCTGCAAGCTGGAGACCCTGGTGGAGCAGGGCAGACAAACCCCAAAGTGGGGCTTAGCCTGCGAGGGTTCTTGGCTTCACCCAGGAAAGAATTTAAGGGTGAGCCAGTGGTAGGGTAGAAGAAGACAGTTTTATTGAAGCAGCAGTGTTACAGCTCTGGCAGTGTTACAGCTCCATGACTGCTCCTGCAGAACAGGGCTACCCCAAAGGCAGAGAGTTTTGCATTCATAGTTATACGTACTTTTAATTACATGTAGATTAAGGGGCGGTTTGTGCAGAAATTCTAGGGAAGGAGTAGTAAATTTTTTTTTTTTTTTTGAGATGGAGTCTCACTCTGTCACCCAGGCTGGAGTGCAATGGCACAATCTCAGCTCACTGCAACCTCCGCCTCCTGTGTTTGAGTGATTCTCCTGCCTCAGCCTCCCAAGTAGCTGAGACTACAGGCACACACCACCATGCCCAGCTAATTTTTGTATTTTTAGTAGAGGTGAGGTTTCACCATATTGGCCCGGCTGGTCTTGAACTCCTGACCTCGTGATCCACCTGCCTCCGCCTCTCAAAGTGCTGGGATTACAGGTGTGAGCCACCATGTCCGGCCTATAGGAAAGGGTAGTAATTTTTGGGTCCTTGGGTCATTGCCCTGGAAAGGGGTGGTAACTCCTAGGTGTTGCCATGGTAATGGTAAACTGACATGGCACACTAGTGGGAGTGTCTTATGGAAAGCTGCTTCCACCCCTTTCTTGTTTTATCTAGTCCTCAGTTGGATCCTGTGTCCAAGCCCCGCCTCTGGAGTCAAGGCCTGCCTCCCACCTCACTAGGATGCTGGTAGCATGGCTTGGTCCAAGCCCAAAAACCTCAGAACCAAGAAGAAGGTGGTGTAACTCTCAGTTCCAGGCCAAAGGCTGAGAACCCACTAGGGGGGACAAGGGTGCTGGTGTGAGTCTTGGAGTACAAAGGCCAAGGAGCCTAGAGTTGTTGTTAGTCCAGGACAGGAGAGGAAGAGTGTATTCCAGTTCCAGCAGAGAGATTGACATATTCGCCTCTTGTCTGTTTTTGTTCTCTCTGAACCCACAGCAAGTTGGATGATGCCTCTCCACATTGAGAGTGGATCTTCCCACATAGTTCGCTCAGACTTACTTGCTAATCTCCCCTGGAAACACTCACAGACACACCCAAAAATAATGCTTTACCAGGTTTCTATTCAGTCAAGTTGGCACCTTAAATTAACCATCGCACTGACTTTTTAAACTTTCTATTTTGAAATAATGAAAATTCACAGGTAGTTGCACATAAAGGAACAGGGAGGCCTCCTGCACCCTTGACCCAGTCTCCACCCACATTAGCATCTTGCGTAACTGGAGTACAATATCAAAACCAGGAAACTGACATTGGGATGATGCATGGAACCTATGCAGGTTTCATCAGTTATAGATGCACTCATTTTTGTACATATATGTATAGCTCTATGCGGTTTTGCCACATGTATAGCTTTGTGTAACCACAACCACATTCGAGATACTTAAACGCACTATTATCAAAAGACACTCTTGTGCCACCCTTTTAGCCACAGTCACCTCAGACCCTCAAGCCTAACTCTTGGCAATCACAATCTGTTTTCCACCTCTCTGTTAGTTCATGGTATTACGTAAATGGCATCATGCAATGTATGTCCGTCCTTTTGAGATTGGCTTTTTTCACTCAGGATAATTTCCTTGATGTTCATCCAAGTTGTGTGTGCCTTTTTATTGCTGAGTAGTATTCCATGGTATGGACATACTACAATATATTTAACCATACATCCACCAAAGGACATTGGGGTAGTTCCTAGTTTTTCAAACATTTATTATTATTATTATTATTATTATTATTATTATTATTATTATTTTGAGATGGAGTCTCATTCTGTTGCCCAGGCTGGAGTGCAGTGGCATGATCTCAGCTCACTGCAACCTCCACCTCCCAGGTTCAAGCAATTCTCCTGTCTCAACCTCCCAAGTAGCTGGGACTACAGGCACGTGCCACCACACCCGGCTAATTTTTGTATTTTTAGTAGAGAAGGGGTATCACCATATTGGCCAGGCTGGTCTTGAACTCCTAACCTTGTGATCCGCCTGCCTTAGCCTCCCAAAGTGCTGGGATTACAAGCGTGAGCCACTGCACCCAGCCTGAATATTATACGTGAAACTGCTGTGAACATTTGTGTGCAAGTTTCTGCATGGAAATGTGTTTTCTCTGGAATAAATGCCCAAGAGTACAATTGCTGGGTTGTATGGTAAGTCCAATTTTAGTTTTAAAAGGAATTACGAAACGATTTTCCAGAGCAGCTATACCATTTTATATTCCCACCAACAATGGATGAGTGATCCAGTTTCTCCACATCCTCACCAACATTTGATGTTATCACTTTTTTTTTACTTTAGCCATTCTGATATGTATGTAGTGAAATCTCATCTGTATATCCTCTTCAGTGAAATGTCTGTGCATGTCTTTTGCTCATTTCCTAATTTGATTTTTTTTTTTTTTTGAGACAGAGTCTCGCTCTGTCACCCAGGCTGGAGTGCAGTGGCACGATCTTGGCTCACTGCAACCTCCACCTCCAGAGTTCAAGCGATTCTCCTGTCTCAGTCTCCTGAGTAGCTGGGATTACAAGCATGTACGACCAGGCCCGGCTAATTTTTATATTTTTAGTAGAGACAGGGTTTCACCATGTTGGCCCAGCTGGTCTCAAATTCCTGACCTCAGGTGATCCACCTGCCTCGGCCTCCCGAAGTGCTGGCATTACAGGCATGAGCCACCACACCTGGCCTGATTTTTTAAATAGCAAATTTTGAAAGTGATTTACATATTATAGAAATAAGTCCTTTGCCTGCTGTGCGCTTTGCATGTATTTTTCTCCCAGTCTATAATTTGTCTTTTCATCCTCAGGGTCTTTGACAGAGCAAAATATTTTTATTTCAATGACATCCAATATATCAATGATGAAACTGTTCTAAATCTTGACTCTATCAATGTCAATATCCTTGTTGTGATACTGTACCATATAGTTTGGCAATATGCTACCACTGGGGGAATCTGGTAAGGAGTTTACAGGATCTCTCTGTATTATTTCCTACATGCATGTGAATCTACAGTTATCTCAAAATAGAAAGCTTAAAAAAAAACATGCCTAAATACAAATTCATTATTAACTGGTTCCAGTTAATCTCAGTTTGAGAAACAACCATTCTTCTAGACACCCAGGTTAAAAACCTGAGGTCATCTTTTACTTCATTCCTTCTCTTTCCTCCTATCCCCCTCCCTACATATCTTTTTGTTGTTGTTGTTGTTTTTGTTTTTTTAAAGACAGAGTCACTCTCTTGCCCAGGCTATGGTCTATCGAGGTGATCTTAAAGCTACAAGTCTTATGTCTCAATCTCTATATGAGCTACTGCCCATATTTCAGGCACTTGTGATTTGCAACTTGTATTACTAATGCAAAAATATGCCCATATCACTTTCTAGCTTAATGGCTTCAGTGACTTGCCATTCTTGCATAATGGCCTGGAGCTTTAAATAGAGCATACAAGGCTTTTCAGGATCCAGCCCATGAACTGCTCAGATTATATTAGTTATAGTTTCAAATGTTTGGAGATTTTCCAGTTATCGTTCTGTTATTAATTTTTAATTTGATCCCATTATGTCCAGAGAATATACTCTATCATTTCAATTCTTTTAAATTTGTTAAGGTTTTTTTAATCAAGGTGAATATTTTATGGACATGTGAAAAGAATGTGTATTGCGCTGTTATTGGGCAAAGTGTTCTATAAATATCAGTTAGGTCCTGTTGGTTGATGGTGTTCAGTTCTTCTACATCCTGATGATTTTTTCTCCAGTAGTTCTATCAATTGCTAAGGGTGGGGTGTTGAAATCCCCAACTGTAATTGTGGATTTTTCTATTTCTCTTTTTAACTCTGTTTTTGCTTCATATATTTTGAAGCTCTGGTGTTTGGCACATACACATTAAAGATTGCTATATATTTTTGGTGGATTGATTTATTGATTTTTTTTTTTTTTTTGAGACAGAGTCTCACTCTGTCACCCAGGCTGGAGTGCAGCAATGTGATCTCAGTTCACTGCAACTTCCACCTCCTAGGCTCAAGCAATCCTCCCACCTCAGTCTCCCGAGTGGCTGGGACTACAGGCATGCACCACCGTGCCCAGCTAATTTTTGTATTTTTTTTTAGTAGAGATGGGGTTTCATCATATTGCCCAGGCTGGTCTCGAACTCCTGGGCTCAAGTGATCCGTCCACGTTAGCCTCCCAAAGTGCTGAGATTACAGACGTGAGATCTCTTTTTTTTTTTTTTTTTTTTTTTTTTTTGAAACAAGAGTCTCGCTGTCGCCCGGGCTGGAAGGCTGGAATGCAGTGGCGCAATCTCGGCTCACTGCAAGCTCCACCTCCCGGGTTCACGCCATTCTCCTGCCTCAGCCTCCCGAGTAGCTGGGACTACAGGCGCCCGCCACCTCGCCCGGCTAATTTTTTGTATTTTTAGTAGAGATGGGGTTTCACTGTGTTAGCCAGGATGGTCTCGATCTCCTGACCTCGTGATCCACCCGCCTCGGCCTCCCAAAGTGCTGGGATTACAGGCGGGAGCCACCGCGCCCAGCCGAGATCTCTTTATTATTATATAATGTTCCTCTTTGTCCCTAGTAATTTTCTTTCTCTGAACTTACTTTATCTGATACTAACATACTCAGTGCTGCTTTCTTAAAATCAGTGTTTGCATGATATACTACCTTTTATCCTTTAACTTTCAGCCTACCTGTCTCATTATGTTTGAAGGAACATATACTTGCAGACAGCAGATACAGACGGTCTCTGACTTACAATGGTTTGACTTAAATGAATTTTTTTTTTTTTTTTTTTTTTTTTGAGACGGAGTCTCGCTCTGTCGCCCACGCTGGAGTGCAGTGGTGCGATCTCGGCTCACTGCAAGCTCCGCCTCCTGGGTTCACACCATTCTCCTGCCTCAGCCTCCCCAGTAGCTGGGACTACAGGCACCCGCCACCATGCCCAGCTAATTTTTTGTAGTTTTAGTAGAGACGGGGTTTCACCATGTTAGCCAGGATGGTCTCGATCTCCTGACCTTGTGATCTGCCCACCTCTGCCTCCCAAAGTGCTGGGATTAGAGGCATGAGCCACCGCGCCCAGCATGATTTTTTTTTTTTAACCTTATGATGGTTCAAAAGCAATACACATTCAGTAGAAATCATACTTTAAGTACCCATACAACCATTTCTGTTGTTCACTTTCAGTACCGTATTCAACAGATAACATGACATATTCAATACTTTATTATAAAATAGGCTTTATGTTAGGTAATTTTGCCCAACTATAGGCTAATGTAAGTGTTCTGAGCACACTTAAGTTAGGCCTGGCTAAGCTATAATGTTTGACAGGTTAGATGTATTAAATGTATTTTTGACTTTGATGTTTTTCAACTTACCATGGATTTATTGGGAACATAACCTCATCATAAGTCAAGGAGCATCTGTACTTCTATTTTTATGTATTGTGTTGTTTATTTCTTTCCCTCCCTCCTTCTTCCCTTCTCTTCCCTCCTCCTCCTCCTCCCCCCTCCCATCCCCTCCTCTCCCCTCCCCTCCCCTTCCCTTCCCTTCCTTCTACCTTCTTTCCCTTTCTTAGGTCCCAGACTCCTTCTGTTAATTTATTTCTGTTTGGAGAGCTTCCTTTAGCCATTCTTTAAGGGTAGGTATCAACAAACTGTTTCTCTTCATCTGAGAATGTCTTCATTTTTCCCTTTATTCCTGAAGGCTAGTTTCACCTGATAACAGGATTCAAGGGTGATGGTTTTGTTTTCAGCACTTGATAAGTGTTGGACCACTTCTAGATGGCCTCCATCATTTCTTTTACAGGTAGCACAAAAATACAGTTTGAATTAGCATTCCTTCCTGGTTGTTTCTCCCTGACTGTTTTAAAGATTTCTTTTTTCTTAATCTCCAGTTTTTAGAAGGTAAATTATGATGTGTCAGTATGGCTTTGGACTGTTTTCTCTATTTGGAGCTCAATCAACTTCTTGAATCTGTAGGTGTTTGTCTTCCACCGGATTTGGGAAGTTTTCAGCCATTATTTCTCGGAATCCTTTTCAGTCTCACACTTTCTCCTTTCCTGCAAAGACTCTGATGATACAAATGTTAGTAGCTCTATCACGGGATCCTTAGGGTGTCACTTTGCCAGCCAGTAACCTCTGTGGCTAGTGGCACCTTCTGCCTGAGTATTGTTTGTGCACGCTGGGCTTGTTCCACCCGCTCAGCCCAGCAGGCTGTGCTTGGCTCACACTACAGGCCCAGATCCCACACCTGCCAGGGGTGAGCCAGGCAATGGAGTGGCGAGGCGTGTGTGGGCAAGTGAGCACAGGGTCTGGCCACTATGCACAGCCAGGCATGCTGGCTGCTGTGGTGGGGTGGGGAGCTCAGGTGCTGGCACAGGTGCCAGCTCCATGCAAGGCTGTGGCTGGACCAGATGTACTGCACATGGCTTCCACTGCAGGCATCCACGTCTGGATGAGGGGAACGTAGTGGCACCCGGAAGCTTGGAGACGCCAGAAATCGCAGAGCCCCAAAGAGGGTGTCACAGCCTTAGCTCAGGGAGCTGCAGCTCTTCTCTCCTTCTTGTCACTCACAATATGGAGAGCGGGGGTGGCGGCAGGGGGGTGTTTCAGCCCTATTTGTGTTACGGCTCTTTTAGCCCTGCCATTTGAAGAGGAGGAAAAAGTGATTCTATACCGTCTTGTTCTGAAACCATAAGCCTGGCATTTAAAGGAAGCAGTGGTTGGTGACTGTATTCAAAGGGCAAGAAAAATGGAGTAAGAAACTCATCAGTGGCTGGGCGCAGTGGCCCACACCTGTAATCCCAGCACTTTGGCAGGCCAAGGCAGGTGGATTGCTTGAGGTCAGGAGTTCAAGACCAGCCTGACCAACAAGGTGAAACCGCGTCTCTACTAAAAATAAAAAAATTATTAGCCAAGCGTAGGGTGCCTATAATCCTAGCTACTCAGGAGGCTGAGGCAGGAGAATCGCTTGAACCCGGGAGGCAGAGGTTGCAGTCAGATGAGATCATGCCATTGCACTCTAGCCTGGGCGACAGACACTCCCTCTCAAAAAAATAGAAAAAAAGAAAGAAATTGATCAATATTAACTCCACTAAATAGAGAAATGCTGCTCATTGGTTCTTAACTATCTGATTAAAAATGGGCTTTGCGCATATGCTGAACTCTGCAGTTATTAAAGAAATCATCAAGTGTTATCATTGTTTCGATGCATGGTCCTGTGATTGGTAGCATAAATGATGTGATACTGGATAAGCAGATACAAAATTTGGCCACGTTTTAAAGCATGTATTTAAACATACAATTGGCTAATATATCTGAGCACTGCCTGTAAATGACAGATGGTTCTAACTTTCTTAAACCCATCTTCCACAGGGAGTGAAGTGGATAGCAGGAAAGGTTACAAATCAGTGGATTGAGAATGGCAAACAGGAATAACTCACTACTAATTCTGCCCAGCTGATACGGAACACTGTCCTGAAAGAGCCAAAGACATTACTAATTGATCACAGCACTCTCCTGTTGAGTTTAATTGATCACAATAAGAGTGCTGTGATCACAATAAGAGAGTGCTGTGATCAATTAGTAATGTCTTCCACAGGTGCAGGAATGGGTGTTGGCTGCACATATGCCACCTATTTAACACTTCTGACCTAGAAAATTCCTCTAGAGAGCACATCCTCTCCGACTGTAGATACAGGCAGCCAACTTATCTGTTTGAAGACCCAAGGATTTAAAAAGGTCCATCTTGAGGGGTTTGTAATAAGGAGATTTATTAGTGTTGGGCCCAGAGTGATGGATGGAGTTTTTCCAACATTTTGCCCAGGGGCTCAGAACATATGGACTGCTAGCTGAAATGGGGCTTGGAATTACATTTACACACATTCCACCAATAAATATTTGAACACAGGTGCATTTTTTAACAATAGTTTTCTGCATGAACTGCAAAAATGCCTTCCAAATGACCTCTGTCTCTGGGGTCCTACCCTTCCTACTCCCATAAATCTGGTAGCTAACAAACAGCTGTAGACACAGCTTGTCTTGGGGATTAGGGGCTGCCTTGACAGGAAATAAAGCAAGGATCACTTTTTATTTTTATTTTTTTGAGACAGGGTCTCACTTTGTTGCTCAGGCTGGAGTGCAGTGGTGCAATCAGAGATCACTGCAGCCTCCATCTACCTGGGCTCAAGCTATTCTCCCACCTCAGCTTCCTGACTAGCTGGGACCACAGGGGCATACCACCATGCCCAGCTAATTTTTTTTTTATGCTTTAAGTTCTAGGATACATGTGCACAACATGCAGGTTTGTTACATAGGTATACATGTGTCATATTGGTGTGCTGCACCCGTTAACTCATCATTTACATTAGGTTTATCTCCTAATGCTATCCCTCCTCCCTCCCCCCACCCCACGACAGGCCCTGGTGTGTGATGTTCCCCACCCTGTGTCCAAGTGTTCTCATTGTTCAATTCCCACCTATGAGTGAGAACGTGCAGTGTTTGATTTTCTGTCATTGCGATAGTTTGCTCAGAATGATGGTTTCCAGCTTCATCCATTTCCCTACAAAGGACATGAACTCATCCTTTTTTATGGCTGCATAGTATTCCATAGTGTAAATGTGTCACATTTTCTTAATCCAGTCTATCATTGATGGACATTTGGGTTGTTCCAAGTCTTTGCTACTGTGAATAGTGCTGCAGTAAACATATGTGTGCATATGTCTTTATAGCAGCATGATTTATAATCCTTTGGGTATATGCCCAGTAATGGGATGGCTGGGTCAAATGGTATTTCTAGTTCTAGATCCTTGAGGAATCACCACACTGTCTTCCACAATGGTGGAACTAGTTTACAGTCCCACCAACAGTGTAAAAGTGTTCCTATTTCTCCACATCCTCTCCAGCACCTGTTGTTTTCTGACTTTTTAATGATCGTCATTTTAACTGGTGTGAGATGGTATCTCATTGTGGTTTTGATTTGCATTTCTCTGATGGCCAGTGATGATGAGCATTTTTTCATGTGTCTGTTGGCTGCATAAATGTCTTCTTCTGAGAAGTGTCTGTTTATATCCTTTGCCCACTTTTTGATGGGGTTGTTTGATTTTTTCTTGTAAATTTAAGTTCTTTGTAGATTTTGGATATTAGCCCTTTGTCAGATGAGTAGATTGTAAAAATTTTCTCCCATTCTGTAGGTTGCCTGTTCACTCAGATGGTAGTTTCTTTTGCTGAGCAGAAGCTCTTTAATTAGATCCCATTTGTCAATTTTGGCTTTTGTTGTCATTGCTTTTGGTGTTTTAGTCATGAAGTCCTTGCCCATGCCTATGGCCTGAATGGTATTGCCTAGGTTTTCTTCTAGGGTTTTTATCATTTTAGGTCTAACATTTAAGTCTTTAATCCATCTTGAATTAATTTTTGTATAAGATATAAGGAAGGGATCCAGTTTCAGCTTTCTACATACGGCTAGCCAGTTTTCCCAGCACCATTTATTAAATAGGGAATCCTTTCCCCATTTCTTGTTTTTGTCAGGTTTGTCAAAGATCAGATGGTTGTAGGTGTGTGATATTATTTCCGGGGGCTCTATTCTGTTCCACTGGTCTATATCCCTTTGCTAGGAAAGGGAATTCCCTGACCTCTTGCACTTCCAGGGTGAGGCGATGCCCCACCCTGCTCTGTGGGCTGCAGCCACTGTCTGACAAACCCCAGTGAGATGAACCCGGTACCTCAGTTGGAAATGCAGAAATCACCCATCTTCTGCATCCCTCATACTGGCAGCTGCAGACTGGAGCTAGCTGTTCCTATTTGGCTGTCTTGGAACCTCCCCCCCAACTAATTTTTAAATTTTTATTTTTATTTTATTGTTTTTATTTATTTATTTAAGACATAGTCTTGCTCTGTTGCCCAGGCTGGAGTGCAGTGGCATGATCTTGGCTCACTGCAACCTCTGCCTCCCAGGTTCAAGCAATTCTTGTGCCTCAGCCTCTCGAGTAGCTGGGATTATAGGCATGTGCCACCACACCTGGCTAATTTTTGTATTTTTAGTAGAGAAAGGGTTTCACCATATTGGCCAGACTGGTCTCAAACTCCTGGCCTCAAGTGATCTGCCTGCTTCAGCCTCTCAAAGTGCTGGGATTACAGGCGTGAGCCAATGCTGCTGGCTCTAATTTTATGTTTAATGAGACAAGGTCTCATTATGTTGCCCAGGCTGGTCTTGAACTCCTGAGCCCAAGTGATCCTCCTGCCTCGGCCTCCCAAAGTGCTGGGATTACAGGCGTGAGTCACCACACTTGGCTAAGAATCACTTTTTAATACTCTGCTTCATAATACATGTAAAGAGAATTACCATCATTTAATCTGACAATTGTGTAAAAATATTATGTAAGCAGCAGAAAATGCCTGTGGAGTGGTATAAAATGCAGAAAGAATGTCATCAGGTGCCCAACCACTGTGTTCCCACACTGGAGGGAAAACCACCTACTGGGACTTTGAGACTTGATTAGGATGTCCACCATGGTGCCTCCCGAGGGGATCTTCAAAAGTAATTTTTAACATATGTGGGTTTGTTTTGTTTTTGCCTGTGAGTAGACTTCAGATCTCAGCTCTCCTGCATAAGAACTTTTTTTTCTTTGAGACAGAGTCTCACTTGTCACCCAGGCTGGAGTGCAGTGGCGCGATCTCGGCTTACTGCAACCTCTGCCTCCCAGGTTTAAGTGATTCTCCTGCCTCAGCCTCCCAAGTAGCTGGGATTACAGGTGCCCACCACCACACCCAGCTATTTTTTTTTTTTTTTTTTTTTTTTTTTTTTTTAGTAGAGACGGGGTTTCACCATTTTGGCCAGGCTGGTCTCAAACTCCTGACCTCAAGTGATCCACTGCCTCGGCCTCCCAAAGTGCTAGGATTACAGGCATTATCCTGCATAACAACTTTGCATGTGCTAGTCACACTTCAGGGGCAGCTGCCCTCCCTGGCCTGGCTCTCTGTGGATCAGCTCAAGACCAATTTCACTTGATAAGAATCCAGTACTCTCTAAGTGCAAAGAAGTCTCCATCTTTTTACTAGAAAGTTCTGAAGAATGTGATCCTCTTACGTGGACCTACCAGGTTCATGAGCTAGAGAGTTGCAAAGGTATCCTTGTGTAGAAGGTAAAATGGAAATTTCTAAATGGGTGGCAAACCTTCTCCCTGGTGCTTCACCTTCAACTTGGCCTCCTTTTCCTTTCATGAGTAAAAGAAGTTGAAAACGTACACATGTGTATGTAGCCTCCTTTCAGCCTTAGAAGTTATGGCCACACTTCATATTATAAATTCTAGCTGTAAACACATTCATCACTTATAAGTGAATTATATTAGTGAGTAGCCTTGATTATGGGACCACAAAAGAATGAGCCAGTATAGTATAGTGGTTAACGATCATCTCTGGTATTTGGGCAATTTAGGCTCAAATACCATAGCTCTGCATTTTTTTATTTTTTATTTTTTAAATTTTTTTGAGGCAGGGTCTCACTCTGTCACCCAGGCTGGAGTGAAGTGGCGCAATCATGGCTCACTGCAGCCTCGACGTCCTCGTTCATCCCACCTCAGCCTCCTGAGTAGCTGGGACTACAGGCACACACCACCATGCCTGGCTAGTTTTTGTATTTTCTGTAGAAATGGGGTTTCGACACGTTGCCCAGAATGGTCTCGAACTCCTGAGCTCAAGCAATCCACCCACCTCGGCCTCCCAAAGTGCTAGGATTACAGGCATGCGCTACAGTGCCTGGCCTGCATTTTTTTTTTTAATCTGTGCAAGCCTGGGCACATTATTTAAACTAAGCTTTATTTTTTTTCTCATTTGTACAATGAGATGATAAGAATCCTACCTTATTGGCTTGGTGTATTTATCAGGGTAATATATGTAAATGCCTTAGCATAGCATCCAGCACAGAATAAAGACTGCTGTTGGCTATTAATAATAAAAAAAAAAATTCTCTGAGCACCTAAGGTACATCATGAATCCTGGGTGATAATCATTTTTACTCAGAGACAACCCATTAGGCCCACACTCTGGGTCTACATACTTTTATTCTTGACAGAAATGGTTTACAGTGACGTAGCCATAGTTTTAACAGGGAGAGTCATCTGGTTTCCCAAGATCTAGCACAATAGGAACCCCTGTGATCTCATGGCAGGGACTGGCTAGGACCAAGGCAACTGTCAGTAACAAAAGGGACAATGGATGGAATAGAACAAATCAAACAAAGCAAGGGCTCGATGTTAGGAATCTGAGGGTATTTAGAAAGGGGAAAGGCAACCTTACATTCCTCGAGTCCCTGAAGGCACCACTGCAGTATAGGATAGTACAGTAATTCGTGTCGATGGTGAAGTGTGCCTCAGCCTTTCAGAGAAAATTTACGTATATTCGCTATTTTAAAATAGGCAGAGAACCAGTTTTCTATTACCAGGCAAGCACTTCAAAAAAAGGTTAAGATCAACATTTTAGTGCTTGAAGACAGGGGAACTTCAGTTACATGTAAAACCTCCTCGGATAAAACAAGTTAGCTTCCAAAAAAACTACTAAGCGTCACTATGTTTAAAAAGCTTAAACATTCTGCAAATCAGTACTGTATAAATTAACCACTACCACCCACAAAAGACAGTGGCTACTTAACTTTGGTACAAAGAATCAGGGTCAGCTTGCCTGTGATACTTTAATAAACGAAATGTGTTGTTTTCTGATATGCCCCTTTCAAATCATGATCCAAAGAGGTGCAGTGAAAAACAACAGACAAAAACCAACAACAAACAAGACTTCCCACTTATACTCTTCTCGATGATGGAATTTGTGGAGAATTCTCCCCCTCTCTGCACTCGAGATTCCTTGATGGTAAAATGAGGGAGTCTGGACTAGATGATATTCAAGGTCCCATCCAGCTTGGATGTTCTGGGATAAAGTTACCTGATCCAACTAACAGGTACCCAGTGAGTGTCCTTGCTCAGCTTCTCTAAGACCACTTTGAGCTGGCTGTAGGCACCCTGGAGATCCTCCTTCACCAGCACGGTGTCCACCAGGTGCCCATAATGCTGGTCTATGAAGGCGGCAGAAGCGGCCATCTCTTGTTGCTGCTCATCCTGCAAGGAAAGGGGTGGTAAAAGGAGCAACTGGGTTGTTCTCCTATAACAAACCTATAGCCTTTGTCTTGAGCAATGTTCCAACCTTTAACTTTTAAGTTATGAGTGGATAACTAGGTCTCACTGATAACCAACCGTGTACACAAGAACAGAGCGTAGGGACAACATCATGTCAAACTTCAAAGAAAGTTAATGGGCAGTAGACACAATCACTGTTCAGTCATTCGCTCACAGAATACCTCCTGAGGACCTATGAACTCAAAGCCATGATAGGAAGTGCATTGGGGATGCTGATTCTATATCTGTGTATATATGTCAATATCACACTTCCTGCCTCAGAAGTACTTCCAAAGAAGTAGTAGTATTGTGCTGCATGACATTTAGTACACAGGCTAAATAATTATAAGAACGAACTATAAATAATAACTATATAAAAACAGAGCAAACATTTCTGCAATCAACTGGCGGAAGAAGTAGTAATCATTCTAATGCCCCCCTGAAGACTCCTAAATTCACAGTGTAGAACTCAATCTTTTCATTTCCTCACACAGAGCCAAACACTAGCACAGCGAAGTGGAGTTATTTAAGAAAGCACTGGACAATTCTAATCAAATTCCTCATTTCCTTAGGGCAGCTGATCCCTTTAATCAGATTGCTTTTCTGACACCTAACATTAAGGTATACGCAACAACTCCATCTTACCCAGTGTGGGCACTGTTTACATCTTCATTCAAAAGAACCTCTAGTAAGTATTATTTCGGGTAAGTAGTTGTCTGACAATTAGCCTGGTTTTGGAAAACAGGAAAGTGGCAGGCCCATTCTAAGTAAAATTACAAAATGAAATTTGTCGCTGGCTTTCACTCACTGCCCTTTTTAGTCCTCTGTTGCCGTCGCCCCTCTGCTTCTAGGGGCTCAGTGTTTTCATGCTGCCACAGGGAAAGGGTGAGTTCTGTTCTCTCCCAAAGAGACCTACATTCCAAAATATTCCCCCCTCTTCTCTCTGTCACCAGTCAAAACCCGATTCCTACTTTAGTGAGAACATCTGAAAATTCAGGCTTCGAGTCCTCGAGATCAGGAAAAGGGTCTGGCATGCTACTTCAAAGACAGTAGAAATGTAAGAGAAGGCTGAGATAATTTCTTCTCCTTTTCTCCTCCAGGAGGGAAAAAATTCGATTAAATCGGGAGACACTTCTGAATTCTATATTCTACATAGAATATTCTTGCAGGGCTACTTTCACACTCAGAAGCCCCATCCCATAACTGCCCCCTGGATCTTCAACCCCACCTTCCCCAGTCCCTGACACACACCCATCCTATAGACCTGTCTGCTGCTTCCAGTTTCCCCTCCTCCAGGCACCCACACGGTTCATCCTGGAAGCATTTGGCTATTTGAGAAATTACAGAAGGGAAATTTTTGCCACAAAGAACTACAATCTTCCTAATAAATATCTGCATCTGGAAAGAACTTAAGTAAATCTCTAACGGAGTAAAAACGTGTGACATTTGCTTAGCAGTCATAAATCCCCTGAACCCCTTTCCTGGCCTGTAACGATGGAACTCGCCCACCTGTGTCTTCAGCAAGAGTCACAGTCCTGAAGATCACATAGGAAAGATTCCCCCATGCTGTCCGTCACCCCCAGGTTGGATCAGCTTTGCCGGGTCAGAAGCCAGAAGCCCCATTAACTTGTGGTCAGCAAGGAAACAGAGGATGTTTGGGGTCCCCTACCAGGAACTCGGGTGCCAGACAATGGACAGATATTTAATGTTACACAAAACCCATGCCTTTGTGAGGAATTTCTCCAAATGTCATCTGGGGTCCGCCAACATACATCGAAACCACATGAAAGGCTGTGTGTTAAAAATGGAGTGCCTGGGGCCCACTCCAAACCCCCTAGGTCAGAATCTCTGGGAGTAGAACCAGGGACTCTGTGTTGAACAGCCTCACTGTGACCTTGCTGCCTACTCACAGCTGCAGGGTGGTGGAGCACGAACGGGCCAGCTGCATTTCATCATCAGCCCACCTGCTTGGAATGCAGCATTCTGGTGGGCAATAAAGGAGACGGGATAGATGACAAAACCGGCTGGGCTGGAAGGACACTGGGAATAGAATGCAGCTGCTTCTCTTGAAATAACAACCATGGGCCAGGGAGGGTTCTGACTCCTAGAAAGCTGGCACTGCCTGTGGACCTGATGATTTGGCAGAACTTTCCTTGAGTCCTAGGAAGCTGCCTCTTATTCTCCCAATGACTTCTTGATTCTTTGAAAAATGAGCCATTTCCCCCTGCTTATTCAATCCTGAAATATTTGCAAAACAAAACAAAGCTAATATAGTAAAACAAATGGGCAGATTGATCCTAAAATTCATATGGAAATGCAAAGGACCCAGAATAGCCAAAACAAGCTTGAAAAACCTGACTTCAAAACTTACTACAAAGCTAGTAATCAGAGTAAGACAGTGTGGTGCTGGCCTAAGAATAGACATGTAGACCAATGGAATGGGACTGAGACTCCAGAAAGAAACCCTTACTTTTCGTGCCAATTGATTCTAGACAAGCGTGTTAAGATAATTAAATGAGAAAATAGTCTTTTCAACCAGTGATGCTGGGGTAACTGGCTATCCACATGCAAAGAATGAAGTTGGACCCCTACTTCACACAATCCACAGAAAATAACACAAAATAGATGACAGATCCAAATGTAACTGCTACAACTATAAATATCTTAAAAGAAAACAAAGGAGGAAATCTTTATGACCTTGGATTCAACAATGATTTCTTAGATATGATACCAAAAATATAAACGACAAAAGAAAAAATAGATACATTGGGCTTTATCACATTTTAAAATGTTATGCCTCAAAGGACGTTATCAAGAAAGTAAGGGCCAGGCGTGGTGCCTCCCAGCACTTTGGGAGCCGAAGCAGGCGGATCACCCAAGGTCAGGAGTTCGAGACCAGCCTGGCCAACATGGTGAAACCCCATCTCTACTAAAAATACCAAAAAAATTAGCTGAGCGTGATGGCATGCGCCTGTAATCCCAGCTACTTGGAGGTTGAGGCAGGAGAATCACTCGAACCTGGGAGGTGGAGGTTGCAGTGAGCCAACATCGCACCATTGCACTTCAGCCTGGGCAACAAGAACAAAACTCTGTCTCAAAAAAAAAAAAAAAAAAAAAAGAGAAAAGACAACTCAGAATGGGAAAAAATATTTGCAAATCATGCATCTGACAAAGGACTTGTATCCAAATAGATACAGAATTCTTACAATTCGATAATAAAAAATGGACATTTAAAAATGGACAAAGTATTTGAATAGACATTTCTCCAAGAAAGATATAAAAATGGCCAATAAACACATGAAAAGATGCTCAACTTCACTGATGATTAGAGAAATGCAAATTAAAACCACAATGAGATACCACTTCACACCTACTAGTAGTGCTATGATTAAAAAGACAGACAATAACAAGGGCTGGTGAGGATGTGGAGAAATGGGAACTCTTGAACACTGCTGCTGGGAATGTAAAATGGTACAGCAGCCAAGGTAGAGTTAAACATAGAGCTACCCTATGACCCAGCAATTCCATACCAAGGTATACACCCAAGAGAAATGAAAACATATGTTCACACAAAAACTTGTATATGAACATTCATAACATGATTCATAATAGCTGAAAAGGTAGAAACAATCTAAATGTCCATTAATTGATAAATGGGTAAACAAAATGTGGTACTCTATACAATGGAATATTATTCAGCCATAAAAAAAGAATGAAGTATTGATACATGAATAAACCTTAAAAACATTATATTAAGTGAAAAGAGCCAGATACAAAAGGTCTTATATTGCATGAATCCATTTATATGAAATGTTTAGAATAGACAAATTCATAGTGACGTAGATTAGCAGTTGCCTGTGGCTAGGAAGGGGCTGGAGGAAAACAGATAACGGGAAATTCTAATGGGCTCAAGGTTTCTTTTTGAAGTGATGAAAATACTCTTAAATTGACTGTGGTAGTTGCAACAACTCTGTGAATACATCAGTGAATTGTATGCTCTAAATAGGTGAATTGTACGGTATGTAAATTTTATCTCAATAAAGCTGTTAACTCCCCCTCCAAAAAATACACAGAAAGAAAACAAAATTTAGTCATGAGCCCACTATTCAGGGAGAATTGCCTTTAGCATTTTAGTGTATTTCGTGTATAATACAAAATTAGAATCCTGATTTTTTATTTTCTGATTTTTTCTTGTATTTATCTATGTCATCAAATATTCCTCCAACACATGGCTTTTATTTATTTATTTTTTTTTAATTTTTTTTTTTTTTTGAGACAGAGTCTTGCTCTGTCGCCCAGGCTGAAGTACAGTGCTGCAATCTCAGCTCACTGAAAACTCTGCCTCCTGGGTTCAAGTGATTTTCCTGCCTCAGCCTCCCAAGTAGCTGGGATTACAGATGCCTGCTACCACGCCCAGCTAATTTTTGTATTTTTAGTAGAGACGGGGTTTCACCATGTTGGCCAGGCTGATCTCGAACTCATGACCTCTGGTAATCCACCCACCTCGGCCTCCCCAAGTGCTGGGATTACAGGCATAAGCCACCACTCCCAGCCCCAACATATGGCTTTTAACTGGCTACAATAATATTTCGATACATCCTGTAAGTGTCACATAATGGAGTCTATTGAACTGAGTCTTGATAGTGAACATTTAGGTTGTCTCTGATTTTTTTGTTATATGATGGGCATACTGTACGTTTCTTTTGTTTTTGAGATGGAGTTTTGCTTTTATTGCCCAGGCTATAGTGCAATGGTGCAATCTCGATGTTGCGGGAAGTCAGGGACCCCAGAGGGACCAGCTGAAGCCATAGCAGAAGAACGTAGATTGTGAAGATTTTATGGACATTTATTAGTTCCCCAAATTAATACTTTTATAGTTTCTTATGCCTGTCTTTACTGCAATCTCTAAACATAAATCGTAAAGATTTCATGGACACTTATCACTTCCCCAGTCAATACCCTTGTGCTTTCCTATGCCTGTCTTTACTTTAATCTCTTAATCCTGTCAGCTGAGGAGGATGTATGTCGCTTCAGGACCATGTGATAATTGCGTTAACTGCACAAATTGTAGAGCATGTGTGTTGAGCAATATGAAATCTGAGCATCTTGAAAAAAGAACAGGATAAGAGCGATTGTTCAGGGAATAAGAGAGATAACCTTAAACTCTGACCACCGGTGAGCCAGGAAGAACAGAGCCATATTTCTCTTCTTTCAAAAGCAAATGGGAGAAATATCGCTGAATTCTTTTTCTCAGCATGGAACGTCCCTGAGAAAGAGAATACACACCTGGAGGTATCAGCTTATAAACAGCCCCCCTGGGCATGGACTGTCTCTTATGGTCAAGTCTGCAGAGATGAAATAAACCCCAGTCTCCCATAGCGCTCCCAGGCTTATTAGGAAGAGGAAATTCCCACCTAATAAATTTTGGTCAGACCAGTTGGTCTCAAAACTCTGTCGCCTGATAAGATGTTATCAATGACAGTGGTGCCCGAAACTTCATTAGCAATTTTAATTTCACCTCGGTCCTGTGATCTCGCCCTGCCTCCACTTGCCTTGTGATATTCTATTACCCTGTTAAGTACTTGATGTCTGTCACCCACACCTATTCGCACACTCCCTCCCCTTTTGAAAATCCCTAATAAAAACTTGCTGGTTTTTGTGGCTTGTGGGGCATCACGGATCCTACCAACGTGTGATGTCTCGACTGGACGCCCAGCTTTAAAATTTCTCTCTTTTGTACTCTGTCCCTTTATTTCTCAAGCCAGCCGACGCTTAGGGAAACTACAGAAGAACCTACATGATTATTGGGGCAGGTCCCCCGATATCTTGGCTCATTGCAACCTCCACCTCCAAGTTCAAGCAATTCTCCTGCCTCAGCCTCCCAAATAGCTGGGAATACAGGCACGTGCCACCACACCCAGCTAATTTTTTGTATTTAGTAGAGATGGGGTTTCACCATGTTGGTCAGGTTGGTCTCGAACTCCTGACCTCAGGTGATCCACCTGCCTTGGCCCTCCAAAGTGTTGGGATTACAGGTGTGAGCCACTGCACCCAGCCAATATTGTATGTTTCTAAATGATTCTAGACTTAAGTTGATATTCCCCTATTCCCCTTAGAGTTTCTTGTGTTTGTTTTTTTTTTTTAGATGGAGTCTTGCTCTGTCGCCCAGGCTAGAGGGCAGTGGCATGATTTTGGCTCACTGCAGCTTCTGCCTCCTGGGTTCAAGTGTTTCTCCTGTCTCAGCCTCCCAAGTAGCTAGGATTACAGGCACGCACCACCACAACTGGCTAATTTTTGTATTTTTAGTATGAGACGGGGTTTCACCATGTTGGCCTGGCTGGTCTCGAACTCCTGACCTCAGGTGATCCGCCTGCCTCGGCCTCCCAAAGTGCTGGGATTATAGGCGTGAGCCACCATGCCAGCCTCCCCCTTAGAGTTTCTAAAGGAGAAAATTTCTTTTTTTCTATTTTTTTTTTTTTTTTTTGGGACAGAGTCTCACTCTGTCACGCAGACTGGAATGCAGTGGCATGGTCATGGCTCACTGCAGCCTTGACCTATTAGGCTCAAGTGATCCTCCCACTCCCACCTCAGTCTCCCAAGTAGCTAGAACTATAGGTGTGTGCCACCACACCTGGCTAATTTTTGTAATTTTTTTGTAGAGATGGGGTTTCACCAAGTTGCCCAGGCTGGTCTTGAATTCCTGGGCTCAAGCAATCTGCCTGCCTCAGCCTCCCAAAGTGCTGAGATACAGGCGTGAGCCACCGTACCTGGCCAAGGAGAGAATTTCTAATGTTCCTTGTATGTATGCCATTCTAAATAATTTATTGAGACCAGGTACGGTGGCTCACCCCTGTAATCCCAACACTTTGGGAAGCTGAGGCAGGAGGATCACTTGAGGCCAGGAGTTTGAGACTGGCCTGGGCAACACAGAGACACCCTGTCTCTATAAAAAATTTTTTTTTAATTGGCTGGGCGTTGGTGGTACATGCCTGTAGTCCCAGCTACCTAGGAAGCTGAGGAAGGAAGACTGCTTGAGCCCAGGAGTTCAAGGCTGCAGTGAGCCATGATTATACCACTGCACTCCAGTCTGGGCAATACAGCAATATCCTGTCCCAAAAAAAATAAAAGGCTGGGCACAGTGGCTTACACCTGTAATCCCAGCACTTTGGGAGGCCAAGGTGGGAGGATCACTTGAGCCCAGGAGTTCAATACCAGCCTGGACAACATAGTGAGTCCCTGTCTTTAAAAAAATAATAATAAAATAAAAAGTGTATCAATGTGGACAGTTAAAACTGAGAATTAGTATGAACTAGGATTGCATCAAAATCTTGACTCAGAGAGAGCTTTCTGACCAAGGGGAAGGATCCGAGAAGGCCTCCTTCAGATGAAACCAGCTATATAGGACAGCAAGCAAAGTCTATTCTGGGACTCAGTTGCTTCTGACTGCCCCCACTACCCATAACAACTTCCAACTCATTCTGCTAACTGACCCTGTTAAGAACCAAAAAACATGAGTCACCAAACCCATATCTCCTGGAAGAACTCTGTCAAATATTTAGGTTTTGGGTGAGGGTCTCGCCATCCTGACATAGACTGGGCTGAACAAAGAATCTATGACAGTGAAACAGAAGTTCATTTAGGACACATCAGATGATCTCATCCACTAGTTTTAGAAATCCCTTCATTCACTGATGATTCAAACTGATTTGATAGCAGTGATAATGACCTTGTTAGTTGGGGTTTCAATTTAAAATACTTGGATTTGGCCTAGGAGTATAGTTTGATGAGTATAGTCCGTCACACTCAGATGAGGTTCCTGACAGGTGTCACATTTTGGGGGAGGGTGCTTATGTGGGGGAGTGGAGGGGCGTGAGCCCAGGCAAAGCCACCTGCCTGCTTTGGGAGGCACTTCCAGCTGTTCACCTTGAGCCTTCTGGCCATGTAATCATCTCTTGAGTTTTTCAATAGGCAAAATGGACAGACAATCACACGTAGAAGGTGTGTCCCGCATCCCTCTTCAGCTGCAAGCACGCTTATGCAGCTAGAAGCATTCCTGTAATAGCCTCCCTTAGGCCTTCAGAAAAGAAACAATCAACTTTAAACTTACAAATGGGGCTGCCGTGTCCTCACAAGCTGGGGACATAGGTGGCGTTTTTCTTTTTTCCTGAATTGCAGGCTTTACAAATATAATATAGGGTTTAAATTCTGAGGTCCTCAGTTGTTTCAGTGCCTGAGAAAGAAAGTTCAGGAATATTATATACTTTTGAAGTGTTTTGTTGTGAAATATACTTTTGAAAGCTCAATAATCGTGTGCTTCAATATCATAACCTCAACAGCAAAGGTCCTGGTTACATGCGTCCCATGACAATGGACTTCAACCGGGCAGACCAACTGCTCCTTTTCTCGTCCTTCACTTTGACATTGAACTCGGCAGGGCCCTGAAGTCACACTCACTGCCAACAGAAGGTTCCTAAGTCTCAGCTCAGAGACAGTTGCTGTCTCTCTTAGCTCTGACCCCTTTGGCTATAATTAACCTTCTTAGGTTCCTCTCCACCTTCCATTTCCCATGGGTGAGGAAGCAGGAGTCAGTGTGTATCTATTTAGTCAGATGTCATCAATTGGACTACACTATTACAAAATTTGTGCTATTACATCTCCTCTTGGTATTCAAAGAAGAAAAGGTTTGCAAAGCAAATGAGATTACCGAACAGATCACTTAAACTGTAGACTGTAGAAATTGCACTCTTGGGCCAGGCGCGGTGGCTCACGCCTGTAATCCCAGCACTTTGGGAGGCCAAGGTGGGCGGATCACGAGGTCAGGAGATCGAGACCATCCTGGCTAACACGGTGAAACCCCATCTCTACAAAAAGTACAAAAAATGGCATGGTGGCAGGCGCCTGTAGTCCCAGCTACTCGGGAGACTGAGGCAGGAGAATGGCGTGAACCCGGGAGGCAGAGCTTGCAGTGAGCCGAGATCGCACCACTGCACTCCAGCCTGGGTGACAGAGCAAGAATTGTCTCAAAAAAAAAAAAAAAAGAAAAATTGTACTCTTGATTAATGCATTCTATCTAGAATTAAGGGCTCCACTTGGAAACACTAGTATTAAACTGCTATATGCATTATCTGCACCCTTGATCAATAAACTGATCAATAAAAATCACTTTTCAAAGAAAATTTTGAAACTTAGACTTTTAATTTTGATCACTAACTCCCTGTAAGTCCAAATGAGTGAGTGTTTTCCTTTATAGGCATAACATGCTTTTTGGAATATGTTTCAAGTAAACTTCTTTAAAATAAAGCCTACAGTTTATACCATAAAATCAGAGATCTGTTTCTATAGAGGGGAAAAAAAATCCCCAGATTGAGTTCAAAGCTTGGAAGTTTTTCTAAAGGACAAGGTTAAAAAGATGGTTGAGCCCCTGCTGAGCCCACAGCATGCTGGGTGTGCAGGAGTGGAAATGTTTTTGAAGCACTTCACAGGGCCATGTCTCCCTCTCTCTTTTTCCCCTTAAACGGCTCTCCTCACTGCCTCCCTGAGTGGTTCTCTAAGCCACTGACTCCACCTGTCCTGGTTGGGGAGGGGGCCTGGCACCTAGAGCTCAGCCCCAGCTTCACCTGGGTACTGACATCTAATTCTCTGGCACACTGCAATGGCCACTCAGCACCACCAACTATTGCATGATCTGTTCCATGCAGGGGTTACTAGCCTGGGTCTGTGGGCCACCAGAGTGTCCACAAGCTCCCTACAATTAATGCAGCATTTGTGGATAGAGGGGCATGTTTTGGGGTACAAGGCTTCCATTTGATTCTCAAAGGAAGACCCAAAGAAATTGAACAGCCAGTGTTCTAGACTAAAAATTCCTTAGACTGAGGTTAAGTGTTGTGTAAAATGTACAATCCCCTAGTTATAAATTCCGTTAACCACAAATGGCCAGCAGGCCCAGCAACTCACTTCCGGCTCCACATCCACCAAACAAACTTTGTTTTTGGCCATAACAGCCTGAATGGCCTCCAGGCTGGTTCCATAGAGATTTTCCTTATATTCACCATGTTCCAGGAACCTAAAACACCACCAAAGGGGAAAAGGCCTTTAGTTCCTCAGCTTTCCTAAATTAGCAAAGCAAAGGGGACCTCCCAACATGACTTCTCTCTTGCTTCCCCCATCCTTTCCAGGAGCCCTCCCAGGAGCTCCAGTGGAATACAGGGCAGATACAAAAACACACGGCTACCTGGAGGGCCAACGGGCCCATCAAGCAACGTACTTGTTGTGATGTAAGTCGGCCTCAAATGCTTGCTTAGACACAAAGTGATATTCCACTCCTTCCTTCTCATGGCTCTTTCGGGGCCTGGTGGTATCTTTTAAAGAAAGAAGGAAAGCTGGGCAAAGAGATGTCACATCACAGCACGCAGGGAGAGCAGCAGGCTTAGGCACTCATTTGGGAGTTCACTGCTGCTGTGTCTAAGCCATGCACTTCCACCTCATCGCATGTCCCTGTATCAGGCACTGTGCCTTTCCAGGCAGGCGTATCACTGATTCACACAACTCTTTGATGTAGGCAAAAGGAGGCTTTTCCTTTTGCAGCTGAGAAAACTGAGGCACAGAGAGGTTCAGCACTGTGCACAGTGACCCACAACCAGTAGAGAGCACAGCCAGAATCAGTCTCTCTGCCAAATGCCCAGCTTATACCCTTAACCACTCTGCTGACTCCCTGATGCTGTGGGTTTTTTTTTTTTTTTTTTTTTGAGACGGAGTTTTGCTCGTTCCCCAGGCTACAGCGCAATGGCATGATTTCGGCTCACCGCAACCTCTGCTTTCCCAGTTCAAGCGATTCTCCTGCCTCAGCCTCTCGAGTAGCTGGGATTACAGGCATGTACCACCACACCCGGCTAATTTTGTATTTTTAGTAGAGATGGGGTTTCTCCATGTTGGTCAGGCTGGTCTCGAACTCCCAACCTCAGGTGATGCACCTGCCTCAGCCTCCCAAAGTGCTGGGATTACAGATGTGAGCCACCTCACCCAGCAGATGCTGTGGCTTTTAAAGAATCACTTAAGGGACCCCTAGTCCTAACTTTTAATTCTTCATTGTTTTTTATTTTTTGAGAGCAAAGGAGCCACACATACACTTGACCCTGATGTATGCTTTTAATTCTTTAGTCAATTAGTTCTCATCTCCAGAAAAAGGAGACAGGAAGACAGACCGTCCCTATATGGATTGGATGTGTTTCCGCAAGGCTGGCTCTCAAACAAAACCATTAAAACACATGGTTTTCTCATTGATTTCCATAACAGAATTGGGATGCACACTTCTGAGGAAAATCAGATCTTCCACAGAACAAGGGCACACACAAAGCCACACGCAGTATTTTCCAAAAGGTAAAATGGGGTCTTGAGGCACTGTGTCTTCTGGCTCATGGGAACCACCCAGGGGATGCCCTGTGTTCTTTCTGTGGCATCTTAGTCCAACCTCCGGTAGAGGTGCTTGGGTCACTTTTCCAACCATGTCATCCCCCTGCTTAAAAACTTTTATTAATCTATGGGTTACATTCTAAACACCCTGAGTATATGAGACCTGCGTGATCTGCCCAGCCTCTCAGCTCCATTTTCCAGCACATCATCCACACTAACCTCCCCAGTCCCTAACACTGCTCCATCCCTTTGCACATGTTGTTTCCTTTGTACAGAGAACTATTCTTTTCTCTTCTGCCTGGAAAACTCCTATTTACTCTTCAAAACCCAGCATAAAAGTCACTGCCTCTGGGAAGCCTTCCCTGACTCCCCCAGTTTCTAAAACAAAGGAGGAAAGTCTCCTATCTGTGGAGTGCCTAGAAGCAGGTGGGCCTGACCATCCAGGTACCTCTTCCCCAGGAGATGGATCCAGGGGGTTCTGAACGATCAGTGTGTGAGCAACCTCTGCATGTCCTGTTTCAGTCCACCTGAAACTTGGAAGGCTGTGGCTCCCTGAAGCCCTCCAGGTCCATCACAGGTGTGCTGCCAGAATGGCCTCCCCAGGGCCACCACCTTCCCCACATCCCTGCCACTTCAGATTGGGCTCTGGAAGACAGCTCTGACAACACACAGACTAGATGCTGGGTCCAGGGGCCCAGGGAGAGCGGTGTGATCCAATCAAGGCTTTGTGGTTGCTCTGCCCCAGAACACTCTGAGGAGGCCCCATTACTGCCGCCACAGCACCCCTCTCAGTAGCCACCACGCATTCATACTGCATCCCTCTGAGGCCAGGGGGACTGAGAGTCAGTCCCAGAAAGGAAAGGGGCAGCCAAGGGCATGAAGTGGGAGGCGGCAGGTGAGAAGCCATTGTGCATCCTCATTAAGAACATGATTGGGGCAGGCTGCCTGGGTTTGAATCTTGGCTCCACCACTTACCAACTGTGTGACATTGGACGAGTTACTTAACCTCTCTGACCCTCACTGTCTTCCTCTGCCACCCAAGATGATAACAATCTCTCTTCTCAGGGGTACTGGGAGGGCTGACCCAGGGCACTACACATAAAAGCTCTTGGTGTATTACCTGGCACCTTCATTCTCCTCCTCCTCATCCTCCTTATCATATTCATAACCAGGATCCTCTGCCCACTGGAGCTTGACATCCCAGGGTGCCCCTGGCAGCAGTAAGCCCCAGAAATTGGCAGGGGAGGCATCACCCAAGAATGTACCCAGCCACCCTGACAAACTGGAATCTGGCTATAAGGGAGTGCCGAGAAATACCACTCACAGGGCTCTGTGGCTTCTCTGACCTGCCCTCTCATCCAAGTAGAGGGCAGGGGCCATAGAAGTCAAAATTCACTGTGATGAGGAGGAATGCCCCCTACTGTGGGGGCCCCTTCGTGTCAGGTTGAGGCTGCCACTTTGCCTACAATGTGCTCTGGACTCACCTCCCACCCCAGGCAGGAACCAAGCAAGTGGTCCTCCAACTTCTGCCTCAGACGGTCTCAGAGGACCACTGAGCGTGGATTTCTTCCCATCATGCCTTTGTCCCACAATTTGCCAATAGCAGGCAATGCCTGGTGATCCTTTAAACCCAAAGTAAGGATTTGGCTGAATCTGGGGAGTTAAGTCCCCATGAAATATTTGTGTGTGTGCAGACAAACACACACTCCCACATGGGCCCTCTTACGTGGAACAGCGACGCCAAAGTGCCGTGGGTTCTCGGCCACCACCTTTTGCTTCAGCTCATGCAGTCGGGCTCCCAGAGACCCTGGGAAACAAGAGGAAGGCTGACCAGGGTCCCTGCTGAGCTCCCTCCCCACCTGCTCCAGGGAGGAAACCAGATCACTTCCTGGAAACCCAGGATGGCACCTACCGATCAGAACCACCAGGCGGGGCCGCTCTCCAGGCTGGTGTTGGTACCTGGCCACCTCCTCGTAAGTCAGCAGCTCCGGAGACTCAGCTCCAGAGGACATCTTTCCTTCCTGCGAGCCACCCAGTCTCTCCCTACAGCCCAGCCGGAAGCTCCTCCGAAGACCAGCTTGGGAGGAGGGGCAGAGGGACACCATGGCATTTGTCCCAGGATCTCCCATAGAGACTTTTCCCACCTGGCCAGACCTGGAGATGGGACTGAGTCCCACTGACTTCTCCCAACCTCCTCCTGCTACTGGAAGAGGTTGTTCGGGAAATACAATAATAAGATGAAAGGGTGACCCCTGCATTCACAAACTAGGGCTTAAGGTCACTGTTTTACTTGGCATGTGACTGACCTTGGACAAGTCCCTTCATCTCTCTGAGCCTCAATTTCCTTATCTGTGAAATGAGGATATGAATCTACAAATACTTTGTGTGGTCCTAGATTAGATCCTGGACCAAGGGAAAATGCCATAAAGGACATGATGGGGACAATTGTTAACATTTAAATAACAGCATATAATAGATTTGGATACATTTTAAATTCTCAGAATTTGATCATTGCCCTGAGAAAGTCCTTGGCCTTAGGAAATACATACTGAGAGATTTAGGGTTAAAGGGACACGATGTCTACAACTAAGTCTCATATGACTCAGGAAAAAAAATGCAGAGATGTGGGAAATGAAATTGAGCAAACATGGCAAAGGAGCACCAACTGGTGAATCTGGGTGTGGAGTATATGGGAGTTCTTCGTATAATTCTTACACCTTTTCAGTAAGTTTGAAATTAACTTCAAAACAAAAGTTAAGGGGCTGGGTGCAGTGGCTCATGTCTGTATCCCAGCACTTTGGTAGGCCAAGGCAGGCGGATCACTTGATCTCAGGAGTTCAAGACCAGCTGGGCAACATGGTGAAACCCTGTCTCTACAAAAAATACAAAAATTAGCCAGGTATAGTGGCATGCACCTGTAGTCCCAGCTACTAGGGAGGCTGAAATGGAAGGATCGCTTGAGCCTGGGAGGCTGAGGCTGCAGTGATTTGTGATCACACCACTGCACTCCAGTGTGGGTAACAGAGCAAGACCATGTCTCAAAAAATAATTTTTAAAAAAGTTTAAAAACTTTTTAAAAAGGAGGATTGCTTGAAGCCAGGAGCTTGAAACCAGCTGGGCAACATAGCGAGACCCCATCTCTACAAAAAAAATTTTTTTAATCAGCTGGGCATGGTGTTAGGTGCCTGCAGTCCCAGCTACTCAGGAGGCTGAGGTTTGAGCCTAGGATGTTGAGGCTGCTGCAAAAGCTGCAATGTCACACACTACTGCACTCCAGCATGAGTGACAGAGCAAGACCCTGTCTCTAAAAAATAACCAAAAAACAAAAAAAACTTTTTGCTTTATCTCTAAGACCTTTGAAAAAACTGACCAAAACAAAAGAAGTGAAAAGGGGCTCTGGAGAGCCACAAACACCCCTCACTGCGTCGTAGTGGTGTTAATATTGGATAAACTCCAGTTGCGATGATGGTGATAATAGAATTGGTATTAATGTAGGGGTGTGTGTGCCTTTCCCGCCAGGGCAGTGTGCCCCACGGCTGGGTAAAAGCTGGGTGGGGGCCCAACGCCTGGGCAGGCTCAGTTCCTGCTTGGGTTGAGAGGAGAGACTGAGGAGAGACAGGGGTCCCACAGGCTCCGCTGCTCCAGAAGGACTCCTGGGGCTCAGATCACCCTGCTTTGACCTCTCCCTGACTCTGGGGCCTGGGGTGGGGCAGGTGGTGCATATGGGTGTCAGGTGGAGCTACTTACCCACATAGTGCCCTTTGAGGTAGCCCTCACAGTCACAGGCCTCTGGGAAGCAAACAGAGGGAGGGAAGCCAGTGAGTCCCACCAGATACATCTGGCCCAGGGCACCCAGCCCCTGGATGGCCGGGCAGGAAGAGGCCCCTGGGATGGTGTCTCGTGGGGAGCTCAGGGGAAATCCCATGTCCTGGACACCCCAAGAAAGCAAGGTCTTCTGTTTCACTCAGTTCTCCACGCTTAGGCCCCTAACAGCCTTTCCAGGCCCTGAGGGGGATTCTAGGCCAGCAGGCCTCCCCAGTCCCTGAGTGTGAGCAGTGTGAATAGGGAGGGATTCACTCCAGCCTGCCCTGCCCTCCCACCCCTTGTCTCCTATCCAGCCCCATCACAGCACAGCCAAGTCCTGGAAAGGCTGGGCCCCGCGTGTCAGGAGGGCAGGGAGGTGCCCCTAAGGCCTTGAACCCTGTCCCCACCAGCTCTGCCTGCCTCAAGGAACAGCCCAGTCCGGCTGGCAGAGCAGGAAGAGGTGTGCAGACAGTGGGAGGGGCACAGCTGCCCAGATAGGGAAAGAACATGAGCCCCTCAGGCCCCAGACGTTCCATGGAAAAGGGGCCACGCCTGTGGACAGCGGATAGATACTGGGCCTACCTTTGTCACAAGGCTGATCATCTGCGGTTTGCACAAAAGACAGATGGAACAGCGTTAGTGGAGGGAAGTGGGGACCCTGCGGCTGAGGGCAGCCACGGCCCGAGTGCCTGAGGAGCCCGCCATCTGGCCTCTCTGCCTTTCCTCCAACGAACCTGTGATCTGAGCTGTGGTACGTTATTAAACCCCAAGACCTGCTCTAATTAGTCTCCTTGTGTGTGTCTCATTAGCAGCCCAGAGAAAGCCAGCTCATCAGTGGCGCAGCAGCCTCAAGGCCACTGCACTCAGGGGCCCTTCTAACCTGACAGCAAGTCTGGAAAAGTGGCCATTGTCAGGGGCCCTGGGAGCAGCTTACTCTAGGATCCTGCAGTGGGAATAGGACCCACTCTCTCTTTTCTGGGGTTGGAGTCCGGCCCTGGAAAACGCAGATGCCTGAGGATGGAGCGGGGTGGAGCAGAGCTGCAGGCCATCTGTGTTCTCGTCACCTGGAACCTGCTCAGGCCGCTCACTCGGTTACAAGTCTGCCCTCTAGTACCAGAGAGACCATGCCCTGGAAAAGTTTCCTCTCTACACAGGGACCTACCCTGGGGCTCTGATCACAGGCCTTCAGAAAATGTGACCCCACCTCTGCTCACTTAACCTTGTGGCCCTACATATTCTCAGCTTAGAAAAGATACCTGACTCTACCGACTTCACAGGGTTCCAAGAAGTAGGTGGACGTGTTTTCTAAAGTGTAAAGTGCTACATGGTGTAGAGTTGCCAGCTAAAATGCAGGACACCCACTTAAACTTCAATTTCAAATAAACGACAAGTAAGTTCTTAGTGTAAGTATGTCTCAAATACTGCACAGGACATACTTATACTATAATAAAAACTAAATAAAAACATACTTATACTAGAAACCAATCTGTCATCTATCTGAAATTCGAGCTTCAACTGGGCATCCTTTATTTGTATTTGCCCAGTCTGGCAATCTGGCAGCCCTACCGGAGGCACCGGGTCACACACGGCCTTCTCCATTCCCTTCAAACACCAGTGCTTCTTCCATTTTCAGGGTCAGAGAGCCCTTGGGAATCTAACGAAAGCTGTGGATCCTCACACGCACATGCACACGTGTGTGAACACACACACATCTGCACATCATTTTGGGAAAGCTGTTAACATGCCCCCCAGCATCATCCATGGACTCCAAATATACAAGCTCCTCTCCAGGGACTAGCTGCCCCCCACCTCCTACTTCCCACCCCCTCCTGCCTCTGGAGTCCATGAGCTCAGACAAGACCCCTGATGCCCCCTCCAGCCCACTGCCTGCTTCTTCCCAGCCTGAATCCTCCCTCGTCCTAACCCGGGCCCTCCCTGCAGTGCCATCCCTGACAATCTACTCACAGGGGGGCTTCTTGAGGCTCTGGGGGCTCGGCAGGGTGCCCGCGGCTTTCCGGTAGCTTAGTCGTCTGCAGGGACACAAGGGGATGGGCGGGCCCGTGAGCTGGGCCAGAGAACCACTTGAAAGGAACCTTCTGGAAAACCTGGGAAGCCAAGGCCTGGATCCCACAGGTGGGTACACACTGGACACTCTGAGGGCCTCCTGCTTCGCACTAAATTCCAACGAAGGGAACACTTTCACATGGCTCACTGGCTCACCAGGAGGAAGAAACTGAGTCTCTTGCTCCAGAAATAGCTCATCCAGCTCAAGATGGCCACACAGGGATCCAGCCTGGTGTACGATCCTCAGCTGGTCATTACTCTCCTATGGCCAATTTCCAAGGAGAGGCAGCCCCTTCTCTACTCCCCAGCTTCCCCATCTCCGAGGGAGCTGGGAAATAGCAGAATGACTCCCAGGAGAGGCCGAGGACAGAAGTGACCCTAATTTAACACCCTCCCCTCAGCGGAAGTCTCGGCCCCAGCAGACTGTCCAATGTGGCTATGAATGGAGAGGTGGGGCTCTCAGAGTTGTCTAGATTTCCACATTTAAATGCAGCTGAAGGGCCGGGCGTGGTGGCTCACACCTGTAATCCCAGCACTTTAGGAGGCCGAGGCGGGAGGATCACTTGAGGTCAGGAGTTCGAGACCAGCCTGGCCAACATGGTGAAACCCTGTCTCTACTAAAAAATACAAAAACTAGCTAGGCATGGTGGTGCACATCTGTAATCCCAGCTACTCGGGAGGCTGAGGCAGAAGAATCCAGGAGAATCGCTTGAACCCAGGAGGCGGAGGTTGCAGTGAGCTGAGATAGCACCACTACACTCCGGCCTGGGCAACAGAGTGAAACCATGTCTCAAAAAAAAAAAAAAAAAATGCAGCTGAAGAGCTCTCCCCCACATCCTCTGGTAAGATGTTGCCAAGACCTGGGAACCCTAAAATGGAGATGGGTCTGGGGTTCCTGAGAAAAAAGAGCTTCGTTCTCAGACTTCGGCATCTCAGAATCGCCTGGAACATTTGTTAGAATGTGAGTTTCTGGGCGGGACCCAGGGATCTGCATTTCTAACAAGTCCCCAGGTGACGCTGAAGCCCCTGGCCAGGGGGCCACATCTTGAGGGCCACTGAAATGGGTGAACCCTGAGGTTCTGTCCTTACCACAGTCCACACACCAAAAGATGTGAGGGCTACAACCCACAGTGGAAGTCACAACTGCCACCCTCTGACCCAAGACTGACCTTCTTGGAAGTCTAAAGAAATAATTTGAAACATGAGGAACAGTCTATGTGCAAAGTAAGTACCGCAGCCTTATAAAAGTGAAGAATTGGGAACAACCTAATAGAAGTGCAGCCACAGGAAAGCTGTGAAATCACTTAGCTAGTTCCTCTGAGAAGCCTTCCCTGCATTCCTGGATGACGGCGCAGCCTCCTAACATGAACTCACACAGCACCATGTCCTCCTCCCTTGCACCCATCACGTTCATATAAACTGCGTGTTTGAAGAGTGTCTGGCTTTTCCACTGAACTATAAGCTCCTCCAGGGCAGAAACCCTGGGTTCACAGCAGCCCGCAAGATGCCGGCACGAGGCCAGCTCAATTCATCCTAAATACCTGCCGCCTAGGAATGAATGGCACAGCTCCTGATGAGTTAGTATACAGCCACTAAAATCACACTACAAAAACGATGCTATAATATGGAAACTACTCATGCCAAAAATGTTTAAAAAAAAAAAGCAAGACCCCAAATTCTGTATGCAACACTCACATAAAAAGCACAGTAAGGAAATAAACTATGCAGTTTAGATAGGGGTGAGACATGGGGAATTTCATAGTCCTCCTGTTCTGTTTTCTTCTGGTTTTTTTTTTTTTTTTGAGTCAGGGTCTCGCTGTTACTCAGGCTGGAGTGCAGTGGTGTGATAACAGCTCACTGAAGCCTTGACCTTCTTGGGCTCAACTGATCCTCCCACTCCAGCCTCCCGAGTAGCTGGGACTACAGGTGTGTGCCACCATGCCCAGCTAATTTTTTACTTTTTGTAGAGACAACGTCTTACTATGTTGCCTAGGCTGGTCTCAAACTCCTGGGCCCAAGGGAACCTTCTGCCTTGGCTTCCCAAAGTGCTGAGATTACAGGCGTGAGCCACCACCATGCCCAGCCTCTCTTCTGTATTTTTATATTTTATTTCTCAGCATTCTCTAAGCATGCATTATAAAATATACATTAACTTAGGCTGGACCCAGTGGCTCATGCCTGTAATCCCAGCACTTTGGGAGGTCAAGGCAGGTGGATCACTTGAGGCCAGGAGTTTGAGACCAGCCTGGCCAACATGGCGAAACCCTGTCTCTACTAAAAATACAAAAATTAGCCAGGCATGGTGGTACATGCCTGTAATCTCAGCTACTCGGGAGGCTGGGGCAGGAGAATTGCTTGAACCCGGGAGGTGGAGGTTGCAGTGAGCTAAGATTCGCCACTGCACTCCAGCCTGGGTGACAGGGTGAGACTCTGTCTCAAAAAAAAAAAAAAAAAAATACACACACACACACACATTAACTTAATAACATAAATTTCCATAGATTCCTTTAAATCTCAAATAACCATCATCACTAGTTATGGGAAAAGACCAAACACAAGTGCAACTGGTACTTACCTTGGGGGAACAATGCTCAGCAGGCCCCTCTGGCTGTGAGCACAGAGACTTGGGGGTCTGCCATGTACCCGTGCCTCCACCACTCTGGAACCAGCCCTTCAGAACACACCCCAAACCCACCTCTCCTGGAACCGCTTGGAGGGGATGAGGCCGGCTCGAAGGTTGGTGTCCCCGACTCGCTTGGCCTGCCACCACGTGGGGTCGTCCTGGCTCACCACCTCCAGGACCTGCCTGCGCTGGAAAGGCAGACCTGCCTCCTGGCAAGGGATGGCCCGGTCCTCCCGAGGGTTGTAGTGGAAGAGGGCGCGCATGAACACCTGCACAAGGAGGGCTCTGGTGAGGCGGCCCTTCCCCAAGTGAGCACAGACAGGTCATTGTCACATCAAAGGCCACATGACAATGACCATCCACACTTAGGAGGACCAAGTGGCCTTTCGAATAGAAAGCTACTTGGAAATACACTGCATGTACGTTCTTAACTGTTCTTCAACCATTTGGGATACTATAGTCAGGAAGTCCATCAAGAATCAGAAAATTAATAGACCCCATGACTGAATTTCCCACCTAAATATTTCCTTATTTACTTGACCAGCTGTCCTCATAACAGCCTCTTAGCATACACACAGCAACAACTAATCCTGGGAACAAAAAGTAAAGACAAGCACAATTTCTAACTCAAGTGTTATTTTTGATACGCCAACTGCGCTGACGGAAGGCAGCAGCCATCTGTTATATAAGTAATCTAGACGTTTGGGTAAGAACACAAATATCAACAAAACTACTGTTACTGACTCCTCACCGTCACTTTTCAGTGGGTAATTGACACCCACAGCTCTTACGGCTCAATCCTGCCTCATCTGCCATAGACTCAGCCAAGCCCTAATTCCCCCCTCTACTCTAGAGTCACCCTCTCTGGAGAAGATGGTGTGAGGACACAGCATTTTTCACACTTCCTTGTTCTCTTCTATAATTTAGTGGCATTGGTTAATTTTATTTATTTCTATTTTCAGACCATTAGGGCCCAATCACTTCAGTGGCAAACAGGAAAAAAAAAGCAATCAGGGGTCTTCCTCAGACAGATACAAACTGTATTCCTTTATATGCCACCAGAAAAGATTCCACTGGACAATAGTAAGAACTTTCTAGCATATGTTGTGGGGACAGATGCCCTTAACCAGCCACAGATGTTACCAGGGTCCTAAGCACTCAGAAGAGTGTAATCTTAAGTGGCCAGCCCAAATCAACCATCTGGATCAAGAAGAAATATTCAAGAAGGATGGGCTGGGGGACAGGCTACTCATTTTGTCCTTTAGGAAAACCAAGTTCTCTTCCTCAAAGAGGGTTCCTCAAGTCAGAACCCTCAAAGTTGCATATGGGGACCACATTCGCTTGTCCCAGGAAGAATCACTTTCCACCAGATAAGAGGAAATATTATGCCCTGGGATTTAACCAAAGAGCACAAATAAGAAACAGCTATATAAAGATTATTTCTTCACTTGCTGTAAAAAACTGTCATTGAAGACGTAGCCCATTACAAATCCACATTCTTCAAAGTATCGACTGACATCTCCTCTGTGCTAGATGCTGTAATGTCTCTTCTTTCATGCATTAAGTACTGAGAGGCAGGTATGGGAATCATTGAAAAACTGGCATGCTTCCTTCCATTGTCTGCTCAACAGTATGTAATTCATTATGCTCTCCTTTTTGCCTTGGCTGCCAGGAAACTCATATCCAAATGTACTGTGAAATCAAAGTGATGCCTTCCTCTCTATCTCATCAACCACCATCTCACAGTTCAGGTCTTAATAATGTCTCACCTGGGCTTTTACAAGAGCCTTCTACCAGGCCTCCCTGCCTCCAACCTCTACCCACTCCACCCTCCTCCCCGTGGCTGCCTCAGGGAGCTTTCTAAAACACAAGTACAACTGCACCACTCCCATCCTTAAAAAAAAAAAAAAAAAAAAGAGCTTATTAGAACCTATGGGATTATCTCTTGGGCTGTGGGATGCCCTCCCATATGCCCCAGGGCTGGACCATTCAGTGCAGCCTGGGCTGACTTCCAGCTGCCAGCACCTGCATCTCTTTGCCTAAGGACTTACTTTCTCTGGCCACTGGAACCTACTCTTCTCTAGTCCAGCAGGCAGAAGTTACTAGGAATTAATCCCCCGGGTGCAGCCTGGCAGGAGTTGGTATATAGATCGCCCAGCTCCCAGGGCCCCTGGGTGGGATGATGGAGGCGTATGTTCTACAGGGGAAGAAGTAGTTCCCCAAGTTCCCAGCAAGACTAAGCTCCAGCTGCCCATAGTGGTAACCTGCTTGATAACACACCCTTAGTCAGATTGGCTGTCTTCCTTTTCCCAGTCCTGTACTGGTATTTCCTGGGGTCACTTCCCAAATAAACCATTTGCATTCAATCCTTGTCTCAGGGTCAGCTTCTAAGGGGCCTCAAACTAAGCAAAAATTATGCCAAAACCCTTAACAAGGCATTCGAAGCCATTCAGAACATAGGCTTAACCCACTCCCCAGCAAAACCCACCACCATCCTCCCGCCAAAGCCCCACCACATTGCCCTTAACATGCTCCTCTCCAGAATGCCAGGGAGCCTCTGTATGGGCAGACCCCAAGGTCCTACTCTTTAGCTCCTTCAGGCCTCAGTTCCAACATCCCCATTCTGTGACACCCTCTAGGGTGACTGTAACTCTTTGTACAGAATCTTGGCAAAGCACTTATCACATAGCAATGAAAGACTTGCTGCCCTTCTGCACCAGGAAGCCTTGAAGCTACCAAGAGTCCCTGTCTCCAGCTTCTGGCAGAGTGCCTGGCACAGAGGAGGTGACCAAATAAGGCAGGCTCAGCAACAATTAAACAAATGGCAGTTACTTAATTGGTTCAGAATTCAGCACACTTGGTACCTTCTCCTCCTCTTCATGGCCCTGAGTTTCTATTTCAATTAAAATAACCTTGTCTTTTATTAGTAAGCCACGTCAAATCCTGTTTAGAAACAGGCAGGATACAAACACATGAATCACTTTGTGACGGAATTAAAGTCCTCCACTGGGCACAGATTACTAGGATCAGATCTATGATCTATTCCCAAATGACTGTTACAAGAGACTAGACTGGATCCAGCCCCCAGCCAGCGAGCTGCATCTCTCAAGCTGAGAGACGGCACGGCAGACCCACCTCCCCATACCTTGCTCTCCTTTAAGCGATCTTCCTCCTGGATGGCTGGGATGATTTTTAGGGTGATGGATCCCTGGGACTGGGCCTGAAACGAGAGAGAACAGAAGCTTCTCGCCTACCAGGTCTAACCCTCCAAGAGTTTAACTCTTACTTCTCAGGCCTAAAAACTGATGTTCAGAAAGTCAGACTTGCAGCCTCCCCTGAGGCCCACCCTTCTAGGATGGTGCCCTGGTTGAATGAACTAAAACAAAACTCAGTAACCAAGTAACTGTACATTTTTGTATTTTTTAGTATTTTTATTATTTTTAAGCCAGTTCAAATTTAGCAGTGGGGGGTTGGTAACTGTATTTTCAAAAGACAAAGGGACGGAAGACTTTCCATGAGAACCCAAGGACACTACGTGTTGAATTCCAATTCTCCATCCCTCTTGACCACTAGGGCCCCAGAGGGCTCCCTTCCTTGCTTTTCTCTTGGGTCATCTGAACAACCCATCTCGGTTTCCTTTGCCTCTTTCCTGCCTGATTTGGGGCTGGTCTCTGATTAATACTTCCCTCTTTGCTTCCATCTCCCCAATCTCAGGCCATGCCCAGCTTTCTAGGAGCTCCCTTCACCCGCATCTACAGAGACCCTGCAGCCCAATGCCGGGGGCCCAACAAGGAAGAATGCAGTCGGACCAGGACAGCAGGGCCCAAAAGATCACCTCCTGGCCTCTCCACTACCCAGAAAGCCCAGACCCTTGCTCTGGAGCACAAGAAGGTTGGCACCCAAAGCCACAAAAAAGCAAGCTTGGGCAAAAGGATTGAAGGGCCTGCCTGCAATCTGCATCCTCTACAGAGGGGGCTTTATTTTGTTGTTGTTTTTTTGTTTTTTGAGATGGAGTTTTGCTCTCATTGCCCAGGCTGGAGTGCAGTAGCACAATCTCGACTCCCTGCAACCTCCGTCTCCCGGGTTCAAACAATTCTCCTGCCTCAGCCTCCCAAGCAGCTGGGATTACAAGGGCCCACAACCACGCCCAGGTAATTTTTTGTATTTTTAGTAGAGACGGGGTTTCACCATGTTGCCCAGGCTGGTCTCGAACTTCTGACCTCAGGTGATCCACCTGCCTCGGCCTTCCAAAGTGCTGGGATTACAGGTGTGAACCACCGAGCCCAGCCCAGAGAGGGCTTTAAACAGTGGGCCTCCTCTTTTCAGATCTCATCCTGTTTCTGCCCCCAAAACCATCAGAAGTTAGCAGAGTGTCAGGTCAGGGGAGGAATCCTGATGATAACGGGGATCAAGCTATGATTGGGGCTTTTCACAATTTCAGTTTTGACTTCAACTCCCCAGAATGGACCATGGAGGTTGTTTTCAGCCAAGCATTTAATACCTTAAAATCCCCTTACACTTCTGAAGGGCTTTACCCTTTTCTGGATGTTGGCATCCCAATGATAACCACACATTGGTTGAGAAAGAATCTCTATCCCAACGTTAAAGGAAAGGAAATGGAAACTCAGATGATCTGATGGCTTGTCCAAGGTTGCACAGCTGGAAGGAGGCAGAGCCAGGATTCACATCCAGGACCCAGGACCCAGGACCCAGGAGGGGCCTTGTGAAAGGGAGCCAGGGGAAGGAAGGAAGTCTGTGCTGAGGAGAGGGTCTAAGAGAGGCAGATGGAAGGGAAGTTCCCCTCCTCTTGCCGCCACCCCATACCCCGGGCACACTGTTAGGGGCACACCATAAGGCCACTTTGCCTGCCACCTCCTCAGAACAACAGCAAGGCTAAGCCAGAATCTGTCCTGGCTCCAGGAAGTGCCCTGCTCTGGGTGTCTGAAGACCCAGCACATCCCTAGCAGGCTTGTAGCACGGACCAGAATCTGGCTGATCTCGTCGGGCCGCTTGTGCAGGACTGCGATCCCGTTCACTTCTCGGAGCTCATCTCCAACGTGGACCAGGCCTAGGAGACACAGGGACTGACCATCAGCACAGGAGGAGGACCTGAGCACCCCTCGCTCAGAGCTCCAAGCACCACAGGGGCCGGCCTGAGGAGCCCATTGCAGGGCCAACTTGAGGTTTAAAGTTGATGGGTGGGACTGGGGCAAACTAAGCCCCGCTGAGTGCTGGGCACCTCACTCGGCATGGAGGATTCAAATCACCCAGTAAAATCTCCAATTTACAAGTTGGCACCTGAGACCCAGGAAGATTAAGCAGCTTGCCTAAGGCCACATTGCTAAGAAATAATGAAGCCAGTATTCAAACACAGTTATTCTGATGTAGAAAGCCTGTGTTCTTTTTGCTATAACCTCTGCTTCTTTAAAATTATCATTAACTCTTCACCTTCCTAGGTTTACAGATATATTCCTAGAATGGCGTTCTTAAGTCTTAACAAGGAAAGACAAAGGCACCAATGAAGACATCATTAAGAGTGTAAACACACTGTGAGCCTCTGCCTGAATGATTAATGTCTCTGCATATTAGGGCCCTATTTGCTACTCAAAGTGGGCACTGGCCCGGCTGCATCAGCATCACCTGGAGGCAGGTTAAAAGTGCAGAATCTTCAGCCTAGCTCAGACCTGCTGAATCAATCTGCATTTTAACAAGATGCTCAGGTAATTCGTGTATTCGTTAATGTTTGCAAACTGCTGGTCTAGGATTCTCTGCAACGACGACCCCCCCAGACTTTGGGGGTAATATCCCCCTATACCAGGAGGTTTGTCTCCCAGCTTAGTAGCTCTTCCACACACCGGTGACTCTCAACCTTTCTACCCAAACGAATCTGGGGCACAAACTCTTTGTAATAGCAGCTTGACAAGACCTGGGGTGGGGGAAGGGTGTCATCCCTGTCCCACAGTTAGTAATCCCACAAGCCCATGCTATATTCTTAACTGTCACAGTCCTTGGACTAAACCAACGCACGAGCTTTTTCTCAATCACCCCAAAGTACTCCATGACTATTTTATATATATTTATATATATATATATATATATATATATATATATATATATATATGTATTTTTTTTTTTTTTTTTTTTTTTGAGACAGTCTCACTACGTCGCCCACGCTAGAGCATAGTGGTGTAATCACAGCTCACTGCAACCTCAAACTCCTAGGCTCAAACAGTCTTCCTGCCTGGGCCTCCCGAATAGCTAGGACTACAGGTGTGGGCCACCCGTGCATGGCCTATATTTTCTTTTTTTCTTTTTTTTTGAGACAGACTTTCACTCTTGTTGCCCAGGCGGGAGTGCAATGGCGCAATCTCAGCTCACCGCAACCTTCACCTCCCAGATTCAAGCGATTCTCCTGCCTCAGCCTTCCCAAGTAGCTGTGATTATAGGCATGTGCCACCAAGCCCGGCTATTTTTATATTTTTAGTAGAGATGGGGTTTCTCTGTGTGGGTCAGGCTGGTCTCGAACTCCTGACCTCAGGTGATCCGCTCACCTCGGCCTCCCAAAATGCTGGGATTACAGGCGTGAGCCACCGTGCCCGGCTTTTTTTTTTTTTTTTTTGAGACAGAGTCTCATTCTGTTGCCCAGGCTAGAGTGCAGTGGCATGATCTTGGCTCACTGCAACCTCCGCCTCCCAGGTTTGTGTTTTTAGTAGAAATGGGGTTTCGCCATGTTGGCTAGGCTGGTCTCGAACTCCTGGCCTCAAGTGATCCATCCACCTCGGCCTCTTAAAGTGCTGGGATTACAGGTGTGAGCCACCATGCCCAGCTGGCTTATATTTTCTATTAAAATTTCTACTGACTTGGGAAGGAGATGAGAATTTCCAGCCACAACCCCGGAAAGCAAAGCAAATCCCAAACAGGTGACCTGATAGGAGGGAGATAAGGGGACCTATAAGCAAAGGTGGAGGGCTCTGGAACAATGGCCATGATCGGGGCTGGGCCAGCTTTGCACTGCCGCCACTCACCACTCCTGTCTGCTGCGCCTCCTCGCATGATCCTGGCCACCACAACAGCCCCTGAGTGCTCGTCCCGCCGGATGGTGGCACCCTGAACCCGAGACAGAAGAGACAGGTTCTTAAGCAGCAGCTCCAAACCTCAGACCCCTACTCTCTGGCCCCAACACAGCCTCCCCAGTCCCTCCCTCTGACAGTCCAGAGAGATCAGTGGGGACCTTCCCAATGCTGAAGACAAAACAAAACCAACATCCCCCATTAATATAGCCCTGCACTTTACAGTTTACAAGGCACAATAACGCTGCAACATTTTAGATGAGGGACTGGGGCTCAGAGAAGTTAAATATCCTCAAGGTCACCCAGCTGGTAAAGGGGAAAGCTTTTTGTGATGCCAAATCCAGTACGTTCTCCATCACATCTCTGTCATATCACAGTTCCTACCACTTGCAAAGAGATTTAATAATGAGGATGATACGTGCCAGCTAATTCTTACCCTGCCTCTACCCAATCACAGGGTTACCGGGCCTTCTGCTGCTGCTGAGGGAAACCAATTATGCACCCCAGCCAGGGCTTCGGGACCAGGACTTGGCCCTTGAAGCACAGCAGAGATGACACTTAGGATGAGAAAGGCACTAACAAGCCCTCAATTTCCTGCACCACACAGGCCGGACTGCAGCAGGACAGCAGAAAGCTTAAGAGCTAAGCTCTAGGGCTGGACAGCCTTGGGTGTGAACACAGTTCTGCCGTTTACAAAAAGCATGTGGCCTTAGCAAGGAAATCTCTTATCCTCTCCAAGCCTGTTTCTTGCGAGATGTGGAACAGCATTTAACTCACAGTGTTGTTGCAAGGATTCCACACAAGGCACTTAGTACACAGTAAGCACTCAACATATGTTAACCACTTATTAGTGGCTGTAACTGCAAACACATTTGCACACTTATTGTTAACATCATCTGTGCCAGCTATTTGAAGTACATAAGATAATTATTGCTAGAAAGAGAGGCCATCAACTAAGAACCCCAGGACTTCTAGCTCCCAAGACCTGAGAACTTTCCAGCATCGCTCCATCATTTATTCAGCTCTGAACTGCCAGCACCCAATACAGAGCCTAGATAGGAGGGCTCACAATGTGTGTGCTAAATCAATGGATGGCTGCTCCATTTTACAGGTGAGGAAACAGAGGCAGAGGAGAGATCCTCGTCTGTTTGCAGAAGAGGCTCCTCGGAGGTCATGTGGGGAAAGGTGGAAACAGAGAATGCCAGCTGTGGGATCCTCTAGAGCCAATCTCAGTTCTCTGGGCTTCCACCACTTCCGTGCATCCCATAAACAACGCTGTCCCTTTGCTCAGTAAATCAATGCTGAACCAGGACCAAAGTGATTGCAATCTGTCTTCTGAGGAGAGGAATGCCCTGTGCTTCCTCAACATTCAGAGCAGGCATTGTCACACGTTTTCTGTAAGGGGCCACAAGTAAATATTTTAGGCTGGCCGCACAGTCTCTGTCACAACGACTCAACTCTGCCATCGCACTATAAAGGCAGCCACAGCCAATCTGTAAGTGAATGGGCCTGGTTGTGCTCCAAAAAAAGCTTTATTTAAAAAAATAAGCTGTGGGTTGGGTTTGGCCCTTGGGCTGTAGTTTGTCCATTTCTGGCTTAAAGCATGATCAGGGTCACCCTGTACAATTGTGCAGGTTATTAACTACACAAAGGGGGTTGGCCACAGTTGAGAGGGGCTGTAGCCACCTAGAGAAAGGGGTGCCCTGCACACAGAGGCACCACAAGGATGAGCAGCAGCCCCGGCAAAGCTGCCGTCACTCACTCTGAAGACTTCAGGGAGGGTCTTGTCCAGTGTTCTGGGTAGGGGTGAGAGGCAGGGGAAGAGTGAGTTAGAGAGAGGCAGGCAGCAGCACCTACCAGGGGTTCCTTGTTCTTCACCAAGCGGACGATCTTCACCGATTCCTCATCAAAATCCTCATCGATATTGTCAGGCAGAGGCGGGAGAACGGGGTCAAAATTCTTCTGGGCAACCGTGTCATGTACCATGAGCACAGCCTGCCGGGAAAGCCGGAGAAAAGGAGGGCTGGCCCGCCGCTCACAGGGTCAGCAGGCCACGGCTGGGCGGTGGTCTGGAGGGTGGCAGACGCCATGCCAGAGAGACAACTGCCCAGACACTAGTGCTGAGGATCGCTCCCTCAGAAGTCTCCACTCCTCAGCTTCACGAGGAGCGCTCCCTCCGCCCCCATCCCAGGAGACACAGAGGCATGGTTGGGCAGGGGCTCTGCATGACTACCCTCAGGTGCGGGGTGGACAGCAGCTGCAGCAGCTCCCTCTCATCACTGTGCACGGAGGCGGCCTGCAACTCCTCCATCACCTGCAGAGAATGAGACAGGCGCTACTGATGGCTGGAGGTGCCCCTGCCCCACATCTGCTGGGTCCTTCCTCTTTGGGCCATAGGCCCAAGGGCCCACTCAGCTGCAGCCCCCGGGGCACACCAGACCCTCAGCCACCCGACGACGATGATCCTGGGAACATCACACCAGGGGTCAGGAGCAGCTTTATGGGGCCATCCTCCAAGGAGCCACCGTTTTAAGCCCTACGTGCTTTCTGCTTTATGTGGATCTTTTCACTGAACCCTCGCAACCCACTTGATGCAGAGGGTCTTGTTACTTTGCCACTTTGCCATTTTACAGATGAGAATCCTGAGACTCAAAGAGATTAAACATTTTGCCCGAAATCACAGAGCTCATATACAGCACAGCTAGGATTTGAACCTGGGCTTACCTGGCTCTCAGATGCTATTTTATGAATGAGGAAATGGGAGCTCAGAGAGGCTGAGTGGCCTACTTAACATCACAGAGCTGGTGGGACACGCAGCGCTGAGCCTGGGAGCCAGGCAATCTAATGTGCCCCTAATCACATTCCACAGTGGAGAAGGACCTAGGGCTCTGCACCCACAGGCTGCACTCATCCCTCCCCAGGCCATCTCCTGGGGTTAGCTGAGTTTATTCAGGAACTGATCTTGGTAATCAACCAGAATGGGTTTTCCCCAACCACGCAACACAGACGACTAGGTCCACAAGAAATTAAGAAGTGTTCCTTTAAAAAAAATGAGAAGCCTGAGCCAGTATGCGGGTACACACTGTAGGTCCCTTGACTTCAGGAAAGCACAGATGTCTTATTGACCTATTCAAATCACTCAGGACAGTTTGGGAACTGCTGAGCCAATCCAATGCTCTCGTTTACAGCAGAGGAAACAGACTTGCTAAAGAATACACAGTAAGTGGGCAGCTCCACGTCACAGTGTCTCCCAGCCCAGTCCAAGGCTCACGGGTTCCTCCCTACCTTTCAGGGAACCCAGAGAGAGGAAGCGGAGGAGGAGGACAAGGGAAGAAGACACCTCTTCACCTTTGGGCGCCTGATTCCCGGTGTCCCCACACTAAGCAAACGAGGCAAGATGAAGGAGCCCCACAGGGTGGGGAGTGGGGCGGACACTGTAAGGAGAAACCTGGGGCTTACGTCCTCAGCGAGGGCCACAGCGCTGTGCAGAACTGGGGTTGGACTTTGCCTTTCATAATAGCGAAGCTTCTCATGAATCTGCAAAGACAGAGTATTTCAGATGCACCCTGGACACCACACATCCCACCCACGGCTGTGGGGACATTTGGGGCAGCAGACTGGGCCACTGACAGGGCACCATAAGAGAAAGTCCTGTGTAGTGGGCAAGTGAAGGCCTTCCTGGGGCAAGGAGATGACTAGGATGACCTCAGACGGCCACAGACAGCTAGAAAGACCTCTAGACACCCTTCCAGGCAGGATGACGTGGGACTTCACCTTCATTAAGTAACTGAGGCTTTTTTCACTGAAAACATCCCTCAGGAAGCCCATCTCCTCCTTGTGGTTGGAGTCAGGTCTAAGCTGGGAGGTCAGCAGGGCCAGGGTTTCATGCAAACCTGGGGAGAGGTGAGAAAAACAAAGGAGAGCAAACGCAGTGGGTGCTCCCTGCCCCCGAGGAGCCCGAGTGAGGCCTCAAACAGCACTTCGGTCCTGCGTGAGGACCTTCTCTCCCCAGGCTCTCACTGCCAGGGCCTGGAGGCTGCCAGGCAGGCTCTTGTCTTCAGGGCTGTGGCAGGTCCAGCCCGGGGGAGGTACTTACCAGAGTCCTCCGATAGCACTGGCATGCTGGCGTTGTCACCTCCCGACCTCTCCCTGCAGATTCTGGGAGAAGGGGGTGGGGGTGGGTATTGAAGCTCCATCAAGCGTTATTTATTCAACAAACTGACTACACATCTACTGTGTTCTCTGAGATCAAGCTGTGGACAGAGAGGATGGGAACAAATAACTCTGCTTACTTTTTTCAGAGAGGAAGGAAATAAAGCTAAGATGTGCTGAGTGTCTTCAACGTGCCAAGCATTGTGTGGGGTGATTTCTATGATAAACTTTTTGTCTGCACAAAGTCCTGGGAAATGACTGCGAATGTTCCCATTTTATTGATGAAAAAACAGCGGCGTGGAAGGGTTCAGTAAGTTGTGGGTCAAAATCCATATTCAAGCAGGCTCTTCCATCCTGGCCTTGGAGGTGCCAAGTGACCCTGCCTGACAGTGTCTGCTGTCCTCCGCAGCGCGCCCCCTCCACTGTAACCTTGTAAGAGCCCTGGCTCAAATCTCCTGCTGGGACACACCTTCCACAACTACCTGGCTGGGCCTACAAGCCCCCTCTCCCCGACCCCCCAAGACCCAACCCAAAGGGAGCCTCCAGACTAGAGTGCAGAGAAGAGGGGGAGAAATGGGAGTCGGGCTTCCACTATGCAGGAGGGGGGACCCCTATCTCAGGAGGCCCTCCAAAGGTGCTCTGCAGCACGTGGACCTCAAAAAGTCCTCCTTAGGAAGAGGAGAAGGAGAGTCATGATTAATTCATTCCGCAAACATGGAGCCAGCCCGCAGCGCCGAGCCCCGGTGCCACTAAGAGGCGTAAGAGCGGCCCCGGGCCCTCCAGCCTCCGCCCCGCCCCGCCCCGCCCCGCCACGCCGGACTCACCCTGGGGCTGCTCCCCGCAGGAGGCCGAGCACCGACTCCCGCTCGCTCTCCGAAGGAACCTGTGGGAGAACAAGGAGCGCACTGGGCGCAGGAGCAACGACCCTGGGGGACCTCGGAGGGCGGTCCCGGAGGACGCGGAGCAGCAGGGAGCTGGGGGCGCGCGGCGGGGCGGACGCGGGAAGAGGGAGGCGGGGGCCGAGGGGCGGGGCTGAGACTCCCGCGGTGGGCTCGGTGGGTCGCGAGGCTGCCGGGGAGCACGAGAGGAGGGTCTCGGTCCGGCCTCCCGCCCCTCCCACCGCGGCGCCCAGCTCCCTCGTCCGTTCCCCTCGCCGCCTCCTACCTCGTTGCGCCGGGATGTGTGCTCCGCGAACGGGAGCCGCGCGGGTGCCCCGAGCCTGGGCCGCCGTTGGCTCCGCCTTCCCGGACCCCTCCCTGCGGCTGCCGCGCCGGGCGGGGGCGGCGGAGCCTGAGGAGGCGCGGCGCGGGGAGGAGGCGCGGCGCGGGGAGGAGCAGAGGCCGCCCTCCGCGTCTGGCACCGCCGCACCCCCTGGGCCGGGCTCCGCTAGCCGTCGTCGTACCCCCTCCCGCTCTCCCGCTCCCTGAGCCCCCTGCCTGTGTCCCCCCAACCCTGGCACACAGCCAGCCTTCCCTTCCGCCCGCACAACCCACCCTCCGCGAGTGGAGGGGTGGACACCTGCTCAACAGAGAATTCGATTTTGCAAACATTTATTGAGTGCCCTCCAGGTGCCAGGCGCTGTGCCAGGGGCCCGGGCTTCAAAGACGACCAAGGCAGAGATCCTGGGTTTGAAGATTTCCCGAGCTGGGGCGGGGGGCCGGTCGGATGCGAGGGCAACACGCTGTAACAATGCAACGCGCTGGGAAAGATTTATCGGTGCACGCTGCCCTGGGGGCGTGGAGCAGGGGAGGAGAAGTCAGGCTGGAGAGAAGGGGGACTCCATTCTGCCCGGCTGCGGGGGAGTGAGGCTACATAGCAGAGGCGACCAGCATCCAGGGGCTTTACTGGAAAAAGAGCTCTGAAATGGCCATGACGGTAACTGACTTCTATTGTGCTGTCTCCATGCCCAGGTACTCCTCAGATCACTTCCCTTCACAGTAGTTCCTGATATCAAGACCATCCTTATTTTGGTTCTGCAATTGAGGAAACTGAGGTTCCGGGTGAAAGAATGTGTATAGGGGAGAGCATAGGAACTGCTGGGCGAGTGAGCAGGTGGTTGTGGATATTAAAAGGTGAGGAGTGGGTGAGTGAGTGGGCCCCCTTCCCTCAATCCCAGCAGCAAAGAACAGCACAGCACATGTCAGGAGAGGTGGACCCAGAGGTTAAGTCTGGAAGTAAATCTAGCCCTGCACAGGAACCAGGGAAAATGGGTTGGCAGGCCCCACAGGCTGTAGTGCATGGGGAGGCTGTGAGAGGCAGCAAATGTCATGATGACATTTCCCCTCATTCCTCAAAAATTATCCTCATTCCTCAAAAAATATCTACACTATTGCTCCTCAAAATGTAACGTGCCGGCCGGGCGCGGTGGCTCTCGCTTGTAATCCCAGCACTTTGGGAGGCTGAGGCGGGCGGATCACGAGGTCAGAAGATCAAGACCATGGTGAAACCCCGTCTCTACTAAAAATACAAAAAAAATTAGCCGGGAGTGGTGGCGGGCACCTGTAGTCCCAGCTACTCGGAGGGGCTGAGGCAGGAGAATGGCGTGAACCCGGGAGGCGGAGCTTGCAGTGAGCCGAGATTGCGCCACTGCACTCCAGCCTGGGTGACAGAGCGAGACTCCGTCTCAAAAAAAAAAAAAAAAAAAAAAATGTAACGTGCCTGAGACTCACTAGGGGGTTGTGTAATGCTGGAGTGGTGCCAGATTCTGATTTTCTAACAAGCTCCCAAGTGATGTGATGCCACTGATCTGCAGACCACACTTTTTGAGTGGAGACCGCATGAGACACATTTTTAGCTGCAATGCTTACTGTTGGAAAGATAATGAGAACCATGTGATATGGGGTCAAATGATTTTGGACAACAACACCAAGAAGTGGTGTTGGAACAAGTAGATATTTATGTGCCTGAAGGGACCCAATCCCTACCTCACACCATATTCAAAACACAATTTAAGAGAGATCATTGGCCTAAACATAAAGCAAATTGATAAAGCTACTAGAAGAAAACAGGAGGGTATCTTTTAAATCTTGGGGTATGCAAAGATTTCCTAGAAAGGATACAAAAAAGCCAGGCACGGTGGCATGAGCCTGTATCCCACATACTCAGGAGGCTGAGGCAGGAGAATTGCTTGAGCCCAGGAGTTCAAGGCTGCAGTGAACTATGATCGGTCCACTGCACTTCAGTTTGGGTGACAAAGAGACACCATCTCTAAAAAAAGAAAAAAAAAAAAAAGCATGGACCCTGAAAACAATTGATAAATGGACCTCATCAAAATTTAAAACTCCTGCTCATCAAAAAACACTATTGGCCAGGTGCAGTGGCTCATGCCTGTAATCCCAGCACTTTGGGAGGCCAAGGCGGGTGGATCACCTGAGGTCAGGACATTGAGACCATCCTGGCTAACACAGTGAAACCCCATCTCTACTAAAAATACAAAAAATTAGCCAGGCATGGTGGCACACGCCTGTAGTTCCAGCTACTCAGGAGGCTGAGGCAGGAGAATTGCTTGAACCCAGGAGGCAGAGGTTGCAGTGAGCCAAGATCAGGCCACTGCACTCCAGCCTGGGTGACACAGTGAGACTCCATCTCAAAAAAAAAAAAAAAAGACCGGGCGCGGTGGCTCACATCTGTAATCCTAGCACTTTGGGAGGCCAAGGCGGGCAGATCACGAGGTCAGGAGATGGAGACCATTCTGGCCAACATGGTTAAACCCCGTCTCTACTAAAAATACAAAAAATTAGCCGGGTGTGGTGGCAGAGGTTGCAGGGAGTGGAGATCGTGCCACTGCACTCCAGCCTGGGCGACAGGGTGAGACTCTGTCTCAAAAAAAGAAACAAAAAACACTATTAAGAAAATAGGACCAGGGACCAGGTGCAGTGGCCCACACCTGTAATCCCTTCAAGCACTTTAAGAGTTCAAGGTGGGTGAATGGCCTGAGCCTAGGAGTTTGAGACCAGCCTGGGCAACACGGCAAAACCCAGTCAGTATCTACTAAAATTACAAAAACTAGCCAGGTGTGTTGGCTTGTGCCAGTAGTCCCAGCTGCTCAGGAAACTGAGGCAGGAGGATCACTTGAGCCTGGGAAGCAGAGGTTACAGTGAGCCATGATTGCCATGATTGTGCACTGTCACAGGCTGGGTGACAGAGTAAGACCCTGTCTCAAAAGAAAAGAAAAGAAAAAAGGAAAGGAAAGGAAAAGAAAAGAGGCAAGCCACAGACTGGGAGACTAGGAAGAAATATATCTGACAAAGAAATTGTATCCAGAATAAAGAACTCCTGTAACTCAATAAAAAGATAAACAACCCAATCAAAAAACAGGCAAAAGAGATGAACATGCACTTCACAAAAGAAGATATACAAAAACCAATAAGCATATGAGAAAGCACACATCCAACATCATTTGTCATCAGGGAAATGCAAATTAAAACCTGTCATAGTCAGTTCCTGCTGCTATAACAAAATACCACAGTAATTTATAAGTAATAGAAATTTATTGCTTACAGTTCTAGAGGCCGGAAAGTCCAAGTTCAAGGGGCCAACCGGTTCAGTGTCTGGTGAGGGCCTGTTGCTCACTGATGGCATTGGATAGGTATCCTCACATGGTGGAAGAGAAAGACAGGCATAGGCCAGGCGCGGTGGCTCACACCTGTAATCCCAGCACCTTGGGAGGCCGAGGCGGGTGGATCACATGGTCAAGAGATCGAGACCATCCTGGCCAACATGTTGAAACCCCAGTTCTAGTAAAAAAAAAAAAATAGAAAAATTAGCCAGGTGTGGTGGTGGGCACCTGTAATTCCAGCTACTCAGGAAGCTGAGACATGAGAATCACTTGAACCTGGGAGGTGGAGGTTGCAGTGAGCCAAGATCACACCACAGCACTCCAGCCTGGGTGGCAGAACAAGACTCCATCTCAAAAATTAGATAGATAGATAGATAGATAGATAGATAGATAGATAGATAGACAGACAGACTGAATGAAAGAAGGCAAACACAAAAAAAGTACATACTGTATGATTACTGGGGTGTTGTGATCTTGATGCCATGACTGAGGTCAGAGGCCTTCATTAGGTCAGAAACCCACTTTATTATTATAAAAAATTACCAAAACTACTTCAAAAGAAAGATAAAATATTAATAGATCAATGTTAATAGAGTAGAACTGTCAACTGCTCCCTCAAAAAGCACTAAGTCCTGCTAGTTCTTCAGGATAACTTCACCAAACATTTAAGAAAGAAACACTTATTTTAATTCTTCTAGAAGGTAGAAATAGAAAGAAATCTTCAAAATTCTTTTTATAATAGCATTGATACTAAAACTTGTCAAGAAAGGCCAAAAAAAAAAAAACCTGCAAATGAGTCACATTTATAAATATTGGTGCAAAAATCCTAAAAACTGTATCAGCTAACAAATTCACCAGAACCTAAAAAGAATAACACCCCATGAATAAGTAGAGTGTATTCTAAAAGTGATTTAATATTTGGAATTTTTTTTTTAATATTTGGAAAGCTATTACTATAACTCCATGTAAGACAATCTATTAATAGGATAAAAAGTTAGGTGGGGCACAATGACTCATGCCTGTAATCCCAACACTTTGGGAGGCAGAGGCAAGCGGATCACTTGAGGTCAGGAGTTTGAGACCAGCCTGGCCAACATGGTGAAACCCCATCTGTACTAAAAATACAAAAATTATCTGGGTATGGTGGCACACACCACCACAGCTACTTAGAAGGCTGAGGCAAAAGAATTGCTTGAACCTGGGAGGTGGAGGTTGCAGTGAGTAGAGATCATGCCATTGTAGTCCAATCTGGGCAACAGAGCAAGACTCTGTCTCAAAAAAACAAATTGTTCTTATTAAAAGTAAATGGTCTAGACCAGGTGCAGTGGTTCACACATGTAAATTCCAGCACTTCAGGAGGCCAAGGCGGGAGGATCACCTGAGATCAGGAGTTCCAGCCTGAGCAATATCGTGAGACCTCATCTCTAAAAAAAATAATAATAATAAACAAAACTAACCAGGTGTGGTGGCACTCATCTGTGGTCCCAGCTACTCAGGAGGCTGAGGTGGGAGGATTGCTTGAGCCCTGGAGATGGAGGCTGCAATAAGCCATGATCATGCCACTGCACTCCAGCCTGGGCATCGGAGTGAGACCTCATCTCTAAAAAACAAAACCAAAACGAAAGAAAATGTCTAAATCCTCCAATTATAAGGCAAGGATTGTCAGACTAGATTAAAAAGCAAAACTTAATGTGCTTTCTAGAATAAACTCACTTGAAAAATAAAGACACAGATATCCTAAAAGAAAATGAATTAAAAAAAGATTTACCATGGAAACACTAATTAATAAGTTGGAATGACTACATTAATATAAGGCAAAGCAAGCCGGGCACGGTGGCTCATGCCTGTAATCCCAGCACTTTGGGAGGCCGAGGCAGGTGGATCACAAAGTCAGGAGTTTGAAACCAGCCTGACCAAAGTGGTGAAACCTCACCTTTACTAAAAATAGAAAAATTAGCCAGGTGTGGTGGCATGCGCCTGTACTCCCAGCTACTTGGGAGGCTGAGTCAGGAGAATCGCTTGAACCTGGGAGGTGGAGGTTGCGGTGAGCCAAGATTGCGCCATTGCACTCCAGCCTGGGCGACAGAGCAAGACTCCATCTCAAGAAAAAAAAAAAAAGAAAAAATATATATGGCAAAGTAGACCTCAAAACAAGGAATATTACCAGGGATAAAGGGGTATATTTCATAATGATAAGCGATCAGTTGATCAAGAGGACATAGCTTATGTGTATGAACCCAATATGAATCCCTAAGTGGGTATGAATCTAATAAGCTTCAAAGTGCCTACCAATATAAATCATTTAATATCACTCTGAATGTCGGCCAATATCAGCAGATGAGAAAAAGAAACAATAGACATAGATATTAGAAAAAAGGAGGCAGTACAGGTGATACACAGGTATACCTAGAAACTCAAAGAAATTGACTGAAAAGCTAGTAGAAATGATGAAAAATTTAAGATGGCAGACTATACAATTGATATTAAAAGTTTATGACTTTCTGGCCAGGCGCGGTGGCTCACACCTGTAATCCCAGCACTTTGGGAGGCCAAGGCGGGCGGATCACAAGGTCAGGAGATTGAGACCATCCTGGCCAACATAGTGAAACTCCGTCTCTACTAAAAATACAAAAATTAGCTGGGCTTGGTGGCATGTGCCTGTAATCCCAGCTACTCAGGAGGCTGAGGCAGGAGAATAGCTTGAACCAGGGAGCCAGAGGTTGCAGTGAGCCGAGATCACACCACTGCACTCCAGCCTGGTGACAGATCGAGACTCTGTCTTACAAAAAAAAAAAAAAATTATGACTTTCCTATGAACAAAAATAAAGTATAATGAAAGAAAAAATCCAAACTAAGATGTCAAGAAAGATTAAATACCAATTTATAAATTTAATAGGAAAAATGAAAGACCTATTGATATTTGGGGGAAAAAAACTTTAAAATTCTAGTGGACATAAAAGATAAAATGTACCTCAAATGGCTAGGGAAAGAACAGTTCAATAGTGCAATTATATTAATTCATTCTGAAATAATCTTTATGCCCAATGCAATTCCAATTAAAATATAAGAAGTATTTTTCACAGAGAATTTATTAAATGCTACCACAATTCATCAGGAAAAATAAATATTGGTGAATAATAGGAAAGTTCTGGGAAAAAAGGAGTTATGGGACCAGGGGAAGTGGGATTTAAAAATATTAAAACAATTTTTAAAGTTTAGTACTGAGGCTATAGTCCCAGGACTCTGGGAGGCCGAAGCAGGTAGTCACTTGAGCCCAGGAGTTCAAGACCAGCCTGGGCAACATGGCAAAACCCCATCTCTACAAAAAATGCAAAAATTATCTGGGTGTAGTGGTGCTCATCTGTTGTAGTCCCAGATGCTCAGGAGGTTGAAGCAGAATTGCTTGAACCCAGGAGGTCGAGGCTGCAGTGAGCCATGACCACGCCACTGCACTTAAGCCTGGGTGACACAGTAAGACCCTGTCTCAAAAAAAAATGAATTAATGAAGTTTAGTAGTAAAGAGGCAATCAACAGCTAGACAAATAGAACCCAATTGAAAGAACAGAAATAGTCCTCATGTATACTGTATTTTAATATTTGAGAAAGGTGACATTTAAGTGGAAGGAGAGGAATTTTTTTTTTTTTTTTAATGTGGGGATAGGCCAGGTGCAGTGGCTCACACCTGTAATCACAGCACTTTGGGAGGCTGAGGCGGGAGGATCTCTTGAGCCCAGGAATTCAAGACCAGCTTGGGCAACATAGCAAGACCTCGTCTCTACTAAAAATAAAAAAAATTGATGCATGTGCAAGTAGACCCAGCTACTCAGGAGGCTAAGGTGGGAGGATCGCTTGAGCTCAGGAGGTAGAGGCTGCAGTGAGCCGTGATCATGCCACTGCATTCCAGCTCAGGCATCAGAGCAAGACCCTGTCTCAAAATAAAATAAAATGTGGCGACAATTACAACTAGCTACTCTTTATGAAAAAAAAAAAAGAGAGGAAAAAGGCTGGGCGCAGTGGTTCATGCCTGTAATCCCAGCACTTTGGGAGGTGGAGGTGGGCAGATCTCCTGCCCTCCTCTGCAAGATTATAAAAATAAATCTAGTGAGAAAATATTTTGATGTGAGAAGTGAGGTAGGGATACAGCTTTCTTTCACTTCTGTTTTGAGACGGGGTCTTGCTCTGTCGCCAGGCGGGAGTGCCGTGGTGAGATCTCGTCTCACTGCAAGCTTCGCCTCCCGGGTCCAAGTGATTCTCCTGCCTCAGCCTCCTGAGTAGCTGGGATTACAGGCGCCCGCCACCACGCCCAGCTAATTTTGTTGTTGTTGTTTGAGACGGAGTCTCGCTCTGTCACCCAGGCTGCAGTGCAGTGGTGCGATCTCGGCTCACTGCAAGCTCTGCCTCCCGGGTTCATACCATTCTCCTGCCTTAGCCTCTCGAGTAGCTGGGACTACAGGTGCCCGCCACCACTCCCGGCTAATTTTTTGTATTTTTAGTAGAGACGGGGTTTCACCGTGTTAGCCAGGATGGTCTCGATGTCTTGACCTCGTGATCTGCCCGCTTTGGCCTCCCAAAGTGCTGGGATTACAGGCGTGAGCCACCGTGCCCGGCCACAGTGAGGGAAACATTTCTAAGTAAATTCCATATCCAAATCTATAAAGGAAAAGGTGGATATGTGTGACTAAAAAAAGGGTAAACATTTTTATAGGTAAAAATATTATTTGCAACATATGATATCATATGCAATATGATAAAGTTAAATTCCTCAATTTAAAAGAGTTTACATAAATAAATGAGAAAAGATGAAAAAATTTAAAACGGTCAAAGAAAATAGTCTAATATAAAAAATATATAGCAAATAAACACAGAAAACTGATGCTAGATCTCCCATTAAAGAAAAAAAAAAAAGGAAAAAAAAATCCAAAAGATGCACAACCTCACTCATAATCAAAGAATTCTAAGCCAAAATAGGAGGTGATGTCCCTTGTTAAGACAAAAATGTTTAAGTCTGTTGACATCCAGTGCTGTCAAGGATGTGGGGAAAAAAACACATTTACACATTTGGAAGGAATATTATTTGGTGCAAACTTTCTGGAACACGATCTGGTAATATTTGTTCAAATATTATATGTACATGTCCTTTAGTCCAGAGGATATTTGGGCAAGCAGAATGGAAGAAAAGAGAAGCAGAGAGAGATGTTTGGGTGGATGAGAGCTTGGAGCAGGAGTGCTGGGAGAGGCTGCATCCTAGGACAGGGCAGGTGCAGCGAGGGCAGAGTTGGCCCAGATGGCCGGAAGCTCAGGGCAGGAGTCGCCTCACCCAGCCAGAGCTCGGTCAAGGTGCTCGTTTAGAGCAGTTGCAGAGGGAACAGGAAGATGAGCTCAATGCCAGAGGAATGAATGACTTCGGGCCCATCTGGACAGGGAGAAGAGAGTTTACCAAGCACGCTCTGGAAAAAAAGGGAATGCCAACAATCCTTGAAAAGGTGACAGAGAGAATCTGCTTCAGGCTACAGGTGTGCATTGTCATTGCATTTGGCATTCAGCCCAGACACCATAGGGAACCAGAAATAATTCCAAAAGGAGCAATGGGCTGGTGCCCAGGCATGCAGCAAGAGGGCAAGTCAGAAGCGGGTGGAGAAAGGGCAGGCTCAGCTCCATTTACTTCTCAATGAGAAGGGAAATTACTGTACTGGGGTTTTGGTTTTTGTTTTGTTTTGTTTTTTGAGATTTCTGGTAACTTTTCCTATTGTTTGTGGCTTTTGTTACCTATGTCTCTTATTTTTATTTTTATTTTATTTTTTTGAGACAGAGTCTTGCTGTGTCACCCAGGCTGGAATGCAATGGTGTGATCTCGGCTCATTGCAACCTCCGCCTCCTGGGTTCAAGTGATCCTCCAGCCTCAGCCTCCCAAGTTGCTGGGATTACAGGCATGCGCCACCATTCCCAGCCAGTCCTAGAATTCTTATGTTGTTCTTTTTTCAAATCTGCTGTCACTTTTTGTTCTTTTCAGTTCCCTGCCAAAAATGTCAAGCTTGACTTTTACCTCCTTGAGCACAGTAAGAATAGTTGTGTTAAGGCTGATCCTGCTATTTACAGTATATGGAGTCCCCATGGGTCTGTTTTGTTGTTTCTGCATATTCTTGCTTATTGAGTCTTCTCATAGATTTGGTTGTCTTTGATTATATATTAGATGGTATTTGAAAAAACTGCTTGTAAAAATAATCAGCTTAGGCTGATGCTATTTTCCTCCAGAAAGGATTTTTCACTGATATCTTTAGGGTACCTGAGGGTAGGAATGGGGAAGGTGCTGCCAGACAAGAGCCACTTTTAATTCAAGTTCAAAGCTTGAAGTTTCCTGGGACACCTAAATGACAGAAAGCTGGGTGGAAGTCCACGGTGGCCTGCTTTGTACAGCCTTTTGGGGTCCCAGCCTAATGTGACCAAAAATATGCCAGATTCCATTCCCTGCCCCCAGAGGGCCCTAGACTCCTAGTTCATCCTCTTAGCTGCTGCTTTGGAATCAGTAAATGCCCACAGGGAAAACAAGCACATACACTGAGCTTATCTTTCTGGCTTCCTGTCTACTTGCATGCAGACTTATGCCTGGGAACCCCCATGCTCTTTTTAGCTTTTCACTGCTTTTTTTTTTTTGAGACAGTCTTGCTCTGTCACCCAGGCTGGAGTGCAGTGACATGCTCACGGCTGACTGCAGCCTCGACCTCTCAGGCTCAAGTGATCCTCCCACCTCAGCCTCCCCAGTATACTTTCTTTTTTTTAAATAAACTTTATATTTTGGAATAATTTTAGATTTACAAAAAAGTTGCAAAGATAGTACAGAGAGTTCCTGAACACCCTTCCCCCTGTTTTCTCTAGTGTTAACATCTTACATAATCATGATACATTTGTCAAAACTAAGACATGAACATTGGAATGTTATTATTAAGGAAATTCCAGACTTTATTAATCTTTCACTAGTTTTTCCACTAATATCTATCCTTTCTCTGTTCTGGGATCCAGTCCAAGATAACACATTGCAGTTAGCCTTCAAAGTTTCTGAGAAGATTTGAAATTTACCTATCAGTAAACGTGGGCATTTACTGATTCAGCTTCCGAGGCATTACCAGTCTCCCATTACTGCCCTCCTCCATCATTTTCTGTCATTGCCAGAAGTAATTGGTCAACATAAAAAATTTGAAAGGGGCTGGGTGCAGTGGCTCACACCTGTAATCCCAGCACTTGGGGAGACCGAAGCAGGCAGATCATTTGAGGTCAGGAGTTTGAGTCCAGCTTGGCCAACACGGTGAAGCCCTGTCTCTACTAAAAATACCAGAAAATAAGCTGGGCATGGTGGCACGCGCCTGTAATCCCAGCTACTCAGGAGGCTGAGGCACGAGAATCGCTTGGACCCAGGAGGCGGAGGTTGCAGTGAGCCAAGATGGCGCCACTGCACTCCAGCCTGGGTGACAGAGTGAGACCCTGCTGTCTCAAAAAAAAAAAAAAAAAATTAAAAGGGAGTTTTCAGATTTGTTTGATGGAGAAAGTTGAAAAATCGAGTTTGCAACCAGCTAGGGTAGGGAAGCTGCGAGGAGACTAGAGGATGAATGTATGACAGAAAACAAAAAGCATGGTGGTGGTCTACACTGTGCTACAGCAACGAGCAAACTGCAAGATCTCCGTGGCTAAACGCAGAAAAGTCTATCTCTTGCTCACTCCAAGTCTGCCGCACGCTTGGTGGCTGTCCAGGGCAGCTGTCTTCCAAGTGGTAGCTCAGGAATCCAAATCTTCCTGTCTTGTGGCTCATTCGTCTTTGCCGGGGACATGTCCTTCCCACTCCTGATGTCTCCTTCCATGAGCAGAGAACCCCACTGGCATAAAACTCTTAGTCTCTCTCCACGCCTCTCTCTATGCCTCTCCACGCCTTTCTCCACGCCTCTCTCTACGCCACTCTCCACGCCTCTCTCCACGCCTCTCCATGCCTCTCTCCACGCCTTTCCACGCCTGTCTCCACGCCTCTCCACGCCTGTCTCCACGCCTCTCTCCACGCCTCTCCACGCCTCTCCACGCCTCTCCACGCCTCTCCACGCCTCTCCATGCCTCTCTCCACGCCTCTCTCCACGCCTCTCCACGCCTCTCTCCACGCCTCTCTCTATGCCTCTCCATGCCTTTCTCCATGCCTCTGCTGATTTGATTGATGAATGTTGAAGGAGGAACAAGGCGTGTGTAACCCGGCCCTCTTCTTCCTTTTCTCTGGTGAGCTGGCCCACCTGCAAAAATGTGTGTTCTAAACTGATACACCACACCTCACCCTGAGTATTACGAGGATGGCCCAGCTCCACTGAGGGAAGAGGGATGAAGTTTACCTAATTCTGGGGTTCAGCATTAGGTTCTGCCCACTGTCCTGTTTCCAAAACCTTGTTACTATGCCTACATCAAGCTTATCCACCAGCAGCCCACGGGCTGCATGCAGCCTAGGATGGCTTTAAATGCAGCCCAAAACAAATTCGTAAGCTTTCTTAAAACATTGAGTTTTTTTTAAACTCATCAGCTATCATTGGTGATACTGTATTTTATGTGTGGTCCAAGGCAATTCTTCTTCTTCCAATGTGGCCCAGGGAAGCCAAAAGATAGAACACCCTGACCTACATAAATAATAAACATAACTTACACAAAAGTGCACTTATTTGTTCCACAGAGTTATTCATCATCTAAGACAGCAGTTCTCAACCCAGGGTATTTTTGCCTCTCAGTGGGATGTTTGACAATGCCTGGAGGCTTTTTTTTTTTTCTTTTTTTTTTGAGACGGAGTCTTGCTCTGTCACCCAGGCTGGAGTGCAGTGGCACGATCTCGGCTCACTGCAAGCTCTGCCTCCCGGGTTCATGCCATTCTCCTGCCTCAGCCTCCCGAGTAGCTGGGACTACAGGTGCCCGCCACCATGCCCGGCTAATTTTTTTTTGTATTTTTTTTTTTTTAGAGACGGGGTTTCACTGTGTTAGCCAGGATGGTGTCGATCTCCTGACCTTGTGATCCGCCCACCTCGGCCTCCCAAAGTGCTGGGATTACAGGTGTGAGTCACCACGCCCGGCCTTTTTTTTTTTTTTTTTTTTTTGAGACAAGGTCTCACTCCTATCGCCCAGGCTGGAGTGCAGTGGTAGGATCTTGACTCACTACAGCCTCGACCTCCCAGGCTCAGGTGATTCTGTCACCTCAGCCTCCTGAGTAGCTGGGACCACAGATGCACACTGCCATGCCTGGCTAATTTTCTGTATTTTTTGCAGAGACGGGGTTTTGTCATGTTGCCCAGGCTGGTCTCAAACTCCTGGGCTCAAGTGATCCACTCACCTTGGCCTCCCAAAGTGCTGGGATTATAAGCATGAGCCACCTCACCCAGCCTGGAGACATTCTTGATTGTCACAGCTGGGAAGGGACTACTGGCATCTAGGGGGTACAGCTGGAGATGCTGCTAAATATCCTATAATTCACAGGACAGTCTCCCACAACAAAGAATTATCTAACCCAAAATGTCAACAGTACTGAGATTGGGGAAACCTTGATCTAAGAGGAGCAAGTGACCCTCTTGGAGCAGCTGAAGTGATTTAGTCCAAGTCTAAACCGAGAGGAATTGGACCAGGGTGGCCATCGAAGACCAAGCAGCTCAGTCCCCTCATCCCTGTCACTGCACCTCTTGGGCACACAGAGCCCTTCCTGAGGATGCGATGAGGCTGCCACCAGCCCAGTGATCTGTCCAGGAGCCCTTGTGCCCCATTGCCTCTCCCAGGTGCGGTGATGGTGGGGCACCTCCCCGTGCTTCTGGTGGGAAGCAGGACAAAAGTGTCCTCTCTTCTTAGATCCCCAGCCCACCACAGAGGTCTGTCTGTTGGCCCCATCTACCCCAGAGTGTGGCCTAAGGGTAGAACTAGGTGCGAGGCTCATGCCAGCACCTCACTTTCACCCTTCTCCCCAGCTCTTGCTCCACTTCCCAGTCTGGTGAATCTGTTTCTAATGGAGTTCTCGAGCCAGCCTTCTGGGCTAGGTGTGGGGCTGGGAAATGGAGGGGAAGGACCTTCAAATATGCAGGAAGAGGGTAGGGACCCACTCAACACCCTCTTTATATAAATAAACATTTGATAACACCTCGCTTACTCTCCTAAAATGGCAATCATAAATAATATGCCTTCTCATGCACTTACTTCTTTAAAATCACACTATAGTGCCTGAGCTATACTAGGGAGAAAAAATAAAAGGAAAGCAATTTATAACCAAATAACACATATTTCAATCTGTCAGTGCTCAGGTCCCATGACACTAGAAAGCATAATGAAGTGTCAGATGCTTCTCCTTGCATATAATAAATAAGTCTGAATTTAAGAAATGTAGAGGATCAGAAATTATTCTGTGTAAGGACAAAAATAAATAAAAGAGCAAAGATACACTATGAAATGCTAGAATAAGTATTATTTTAAGGCCAGGCATGGTGGCTCATGCCTGTAATCCCAGCACTTTGGGAAGCCAACATGGGAGGATTGCATGAAGCCAGGAGTTTGAGAAAAGCTTGGACCACATAACAAGACCCTATCTCTACTAAAAATAAAAAATTAGCCAGGCATGGTGGTGCACGCCTGTAGTGCCAGCTACTTGGGAGGCTGAGGTGGGAGGATCACTTGAGCCTGGGAGTTCGAGGCTGCAGTGAGCTGTGATGACGCCACTGCACTCCAGTTTGGGCAACAAGAGTGAGACCTGTCTCAAAAATAAGTAAATAAACAAATACTTTTTTTTCTTTTTTTAGATGGAGTTTCGCTCTCGTTGCCTAGGCTGGAGTGCAATGGCGTGATCTCAGCTCACCGCAACCTCCACCTTCTGGGTTCAAGCGATTCTCCTGCCTCAGCCTCCCTGAGTAGCTGGGATTACAAGCATGTGCCACCACACCTGGCTAATTTTATATTTTTAGTAGAGACTGGGTTTCTCCATGTTGGTCAGGCTGGTCTTGAACTCCCGACTTCAGGTGATCCACCCGCCTCGGCCTCCCAAAGTGCTGGGATGACAGGCGTGAGCCACCGTGCTGGGCCATAAATATTTTTAATCTGTGTTTTTTTTAAACTGCAAAAACAGATCACCTTTTGTAGTCTGTACCTGTAAAAGGGAATCAGGGGCTGAGATCATGGTAACACAGTTTTCACCAACGTGAACAGCTGTCCCTGCCCACTAAATGGCAGCAGTGCTTCGCAGTCATTGTGAAATTAAAACACTTCTCCCCACGTTACTAGATTCCCACACACCTAATCTCCCCTCCCAGAACCACTGAGTTAATGCTTCAAATATTAACCTGACAAGTCAGTAAAATTCCAGCTGAACATTTGGAAGGATATATGCCAAAATATTAATGGTGCTTTTCTAAAGCAGAATGGGAATTACAAGAAGCACTCCCTTTTTTCTCTTTCCTTTTTACGTTCTGTGTTGTGTAAAATTTCCTTACAACTTGTATGAACTTTGCAACCAGACAAAAAAAAAAAGAGTCATTTTTGAAGCCAGTGTGTCAGGGCTCCCAATAGTGTGCATGTTTGTTTTGGTCCTTTCAAGGAGTATGCAAGTCTGCGATGGAGAAACCACCAATTCACTTTTTCAAACGCCAAAACAACTCCGCAGGCGCGGAGGAGACCTATCTTGCAGCGCGGCCGGCCCAAGGCGCCAGGGAATCCGGCTCAGCTCAGCCCTGCGGCTTTGCTCAGCCTCGTCTGCACCGCCGCCCCGTGGCCAAGGGCAGTACTGCGCCCTCCAAAAGGCAAGGGCGGAGGAGGGGCCAGGGGCCTTGCCCCAGGGGCAAGCTTCTTTCTGTCCCGCTGTCCACACGGCAGTCTAGGGAAGTTTATGGACCCCTCTCTCAGTATAATGGCGGGTAAATATGTAAATAAAATACATATGCTGGAAAGAAAACTAATACTGGTGAGATGATTCTTAAAACTCTTTATAAATGTGTAATATAATAATAGCCGTTTCATTATTGTAAATAACCAGCTCTAGGGGCAGGTCTAGGAACTCATTATTTTCCAAGCAGTGAGGGGTATACACGACGTTTCGAGATATCCACAACCTGATGTGCCAGTGTCTGTGATTGTAATTCGTAACAAAGTTGCAGGTACTGCTAACAGTACACTCTTAATAAGAGGAAAAACTAAATATTAGAAGTTGATGAAAGTCAATATGTAACTTTTTCCCATGTGAGTTCGACTTACAGACCCCTTAGGGCGCACGGACCACAGGTTAAGGCCCCTCTGAAGGCGCACGAGTTTAGGAGAAGCTCCGTTGTGGGTTTTCAGTCCTGAAGGTGAGCCGCGGGGTAGGCACGCATGGGCGCTCAGAAAAGGGAAGGCAGAGGCGCCTCCCCGGCTGCGCCTGCGGAGGGATGACCCACACTCCCCTCCCCTGGCTTCTTTGGCCTGGTTTCACGCGACTAGAGGAAGTTAAAGACCCGTGTGACTGAAGAGGAGCTCACAGTTCCCAGCGTCTGCTCCCGCGGTGTCCAGCGCCCAGAATGCAGCTTCTGGTCCTGCTATGGGGTTGCCTGCTGCTCCCAGGTGAGATGGGGAGGGGGTCTTGGGAGGGATGTGGGGCTGCTCACCCTTGGGGTCTGCAGGGAAAGGACCTCCTGACTGCCTGATAGCCCCACCCTACCTATCCTCAGCCTCCTCAGCCCTAGGGGAGCGGGGCGGGGTGGGGGTGGGGGGAGGTGGGGGCGGCGCTGGGGCCGCACTTGCTGTTTCTGGAACCTACAGCCAGGTTTTCTCCAGACCTGTGGGTTTCCCCTCATGGCAACTGGCTGTAAGAGTTGCTTTGCCTCTCTAATCTTAATTTTTCTGCCCTGTGTCAAGCCTGGAGGCGGACAAGACACCCCGTCTGGTTGCCCTGTTGAACTCAGCAAATATTTGCTGAATCTCGGCTATGCCTCTCCCCACAACCCTGAGAGATGAAGAATTATCACGTTTCATCAATTCTTTTGCTTTCTTTTTCTTTACCTTCTAACACTTAAAATCAGGAGGCATCCTACAACTGATGTCAGTTGTTTAGTTGGCAATAGTGAGACCCCATCTCTACAAACAAACAAATAAAAAAATTAGCCAGGCATGGTGGTGCATACCTGTAGTCCTAGCTAGTGGGAGGCTAAGGTGGGAGGATCCCCAGAGGTCAAGGCTACAGTGAGCCATGAGCACCACTGCCCTCCAGCCTGGGCAACAGAGTGAGATCCTGTCTAAAGACAAAACAAAGCCAGGCGCGGTGGCTCACGCCTGTAATCCCAGCTCTTTGGGAGGCTGAGGCGGGCGGATCACAAGGTCAGGAGATCAAGACCATCCTGGCTAACATGGTGAAACCCCATCTCTACTAAAAATATAAAAAATTAGCCAGGCATGGTAGCACGTGGCTGTAGTCCCAGCTACTCAAGAGGCGGAGGCAGGAGAATCACTTGAACCCGGGAGGCAGAAGTTTGAGTGAGCAGACATCAGGCCACTGCACTCCAGCCTAGGTGGCAAAGTGAGACTCCATCTCAAAAACAAACAAACAAAACAAAACACCCAGAAACCCTGCTGGCTATCTGGCTGTCAGATTCTATCTGAATCTAGAACGCCACCCCCCCACCCCAGTTCCTCAATGGGCCGGGGTTAGGGAAACAGCAACAGCCCTGCCCCAAGCTCCCCCAGAGTGGGAGGGAAGTAATGGCTCTTCCAAGGCTGTCCCCAGAAGGGATGACTGAGAAAAGCCTTCCTTCCTCCTCCTAAAATGGAAGCTCTGGCCTTGACCTTGATACGTGGAGCCTGGTTATTCCAACCTCCACTCCTGCTCTGATTTTAGGTTATGAAGCCTTGGAGGGCCCAAAGGAAATCAGCGGGTTCGAAGGGGACACTGTGTCCCTGCAGTGCATCTACAGGGAAGAGCTGAGGGACCACCGGAAGTACTGGTGCAGGAAGGGTGGGATCCTCTTCGCTCGCTGCTCTGGCACTATCTATGCAGGAGAGGAAGGCCAGGAGACAACGGAGGGCAGGGTGTCCATCCGTGACAGCCGCCAGGAGCTCTCGCTCATTGTGACCCTGTGGAATCTCACCCTGCAAGACGCTGGGAAGTACTGGTGTGGGGTCGAAAAACGGGGCCCCGATGAGTCTTTACTGATCTCTCTGTTCGTCTTTCCAGGTAACAAATATCTCCTCCTTCCCCAGGCTGGGGCCAGTAGCTGCAGAGGGAAGAGGGAGGGGTGGTGGGGCGTAATCCTGGTACCAACCTTATGGGCACTAAGTCCTCAGGGAGATCTTGCACGTCAAGCGCTGAGCAAGGCTTGGGGCACAGAAGGAGCCGTGTGAGCCTTGGCCCTTGTTTCACTCTTGCTGCCCAAGGTCACACCAGTAGTAGATGTCAGAGCAGGACTGGACCCAGATCTGTCCAGGGCTGGGCTCGGCGCCTTTCCTTTCTGCCCGGATGTGCTGGAGGGAGATTTCCATAGGCTGGGTACAAGATAGACATATCAGGGGATAAAGAAGACTCCACGCCTGGTGTCAGAGATATTCCTGAGGCCTCCCGAGGCTGGGCCAACCATTGCTGCATTCCAGACCCAGCCCACAGCATCACCTGAGCCCTGGCCATGCTGGCCTCACCTTGCTTGTGCCCCCAACTCTCTCCTCCTGGCCTCCACCTCCCCATATATTGAAGTCCAGCCACAGGTGCTAGAGTGCCTGGGAACCGGTCTCTGGGTAGGGTGCCTGAAGGAGGGATCGTTAAATGCAGGGACACTAGGGGGCCGGGGCTGAAGCTATGGGGCCTGGGTAGGGGATAGAGCACCTCTCTGGGAGCCCAGAACCCCAAGTGGACCTGCTGAGCTAAGGAGAAAGAAGCCAGAGAGGGCCCAGGGGAGTGAGAGCCTTGGTCTGCTGGCCAGTGTGGGCGAGGTACGTCTTTGTATCCCCCATTTCACAGATGAGGGACTGAGGCTCCAAGAGACTAAGTGATTTGCCCAAGATCTCACAGCAGGAAGTGGTGGAACTGGGATTCAAACACAAGTCGTTGCCAGCTTTGATATCTGCTTTAATTCCTATCCTAGCCCCATAGCTGGGACGTATCCCAATCCCAGGCCCATCCCTACCACCATAGCCCCTATTTTTTTTTTTATTCCGTTATCCATGGATCTTTAATTTGGGGAAACAAAGTTAAACTTGCCAAATAGCGGCAGCATCGAACCACATTGAATCTGTTCTTCATTATTTACAAGATTCTCTTATCTCTTCCAATTCTTATCAGTGTTCACATGTCATTTCTACCAGTTATGATCAAGTTCGCCTGTGTTTTAGGTTTACCCTCATTTGTAATTCTTTATTTGTGTATGACATGTGTATTGCTATATTATCCTATATCAGACTCTGTTGGCCTCTCTCTGATGGCAGCTGGGATGTTGAAATGAAGAAGACTCACGACAGTGGTGTGCTGGTAAATGTTTAACAGGCTGGGGATGCTCTCATTTTGTGGTGTTTTCCAGTTTCTGTGGTGTCCATTTCTGTGGTCCAATTCCCATGGCCAATTTCCAGCCATCGACAGTTTAACAACGATCTCACCAACTCCTGAAAAGTTAACAATGAGCTCTTGTGAGCCAGTGCGAGCCATCTCCAGCACACCATTGAGTATGGGGAACCATGAGAAAAATTTCTAAGAAAGTCAGAAAGAGACAAATGTACCCACTATCATTTCTTTTCTTTTTATTTATTTATTTATTATTCATTCACTCATTTTTCTGAGATGGGGTCTCACTCTGTCATCCAGACTGGAGTACAGTGACACAATCTTGGCTCATTACAACCTCTGCCTCCCAGGCTCAAGTAATCCTCCCACTTCAGCCTCCAGAGTAGCTGGGACCACAGGCACAAGTCACTATGCCTAGCTACATTTTGTTTTTTTGGGTTTTTTTTAGATGTGGTTTCGCCATATTGGCCTGTCTGGTCTCAAACTCCTGGACTCAAGCCATCTGCCCACCTCAGCCTCTCAAAGTGCTGAGATTACTGGCATAAGCCACTGTGCCCAGCAAGCCTACTATCATTTTCTTTTATTCATCTTTGCCTGAAGGCCCTAGGCAATGAAATATGTAAGATTAAGAAGTATAAGGCCAGGCGTGGTGGCTCACGCCTGTAATCCCAGCATTTTGGGAGGTCAAGGCGGGTGGATCACGAGGTCAGGAGTTCAAGACCAGCCTGGCCAAAATGGTGAAACCCTGTCTCTACTAAAAATACAAAAATTAGCCAGGTGTAGTGGCAGATGCATGTAATCCCAGCTACTCAGGAGGCTGAGGCAGAGAATTGCTTGAACCCGGGAGGCGGAATTTGCAGTGAGCCGAGATCGTGCCACTGCGCTCCAGCCTGGTTGACAGAGCGAGACTCAGTCTCAAAAAAAAAAGAAAAAAAAAAAAAGAAGAAGAAGAAGTATAAATGTTGGAAAGGAAAAGATAAATACTCCGTATTTGCAAAAGATTTGATCATCTACTTAGAAAAATCCAAGAATAAACTGACCTAGTGTTACAGATTGAGTATTCCTAACCCAAAAATGCAAAATACTCCAAAGTTCGAAATTTTTTGTGTGCCAGCATCACACACACAAAGGAAATGCTCATTGGGGCATTTTGGATTTCAGATTTCTGGATTAGGGATGCCGAATCAGCAGATATAATGCAAATATTCTGAAATCTGAAACACTTCTGTTCCCAAGCATTTTGGATAGTGGATACTCAATCTGTAGAAGAGAAAGTGGTGGAGAGAGAGGGAGACTCCAGGATGGCACACAGTCAGCAAGGACTGGGGAGGTGACAGATGGACTTGGGGAAGTGGGGACCGGAGTAGCTCCTGGGGGGTTGGTTGCATCAGGCTTCTGCCCACTGTGCTGGGCACAGAGGATAGGCACTTTTTTTTTTTTTTTTTGAGACGGAGTCTTGCTCTGTTGCCCAGACTGGAGTGCAGTGGTGCGATCTTGGCTAATTTTTTGTATTTTTAGTAGGGGCAGGGTTTCACCATGTTAGCCAGGATGGTCTTGATCTCCTGACCTCGTGATCCGCCTGCCTTGGCCTCCCAATACGATAGGCATCTCGCCCTTAAGGAGTCTCAGCCTAGCAGGGAGACCCAGTACACAAGAAATTGCCGTGTAAGTGAGCATTAGCGCAACTGGAGGCACGCACAGGGGACTGTGAGTGCACAGAGGAAAAAGAGATTCACTGCTTCCGGGGAAGACATTACGGAGGAGTTGACCTTGAGCTTGTGCTGAAGGACAGAAAGAAGTGCTTTAGGCAGAGATGGAAAGGAAATGCATCGCACACAGAGGTACAGCATGTCCAAGGCACGGAGGTGGGCAGGAGGCTGGCTTAGTCGGGAAGAGGATGACTGTATGGCTGGAGCACCGAACAGGGAAAGAGGCGAGGCTGACAAGGTGGTTCAAAGCCTCAAAGCCTGAGTTTTGTTCTTTGCTTTTTTTTTTTTTTAGAGACGAAGTTGTGCTCTTGTTGCCCAGGCTGGAGTGCAGTGGCGCAATCTTGGCTCACTGCAACTTCTCCCTCCTGGGTTCAAGCAATCCTCCTGCCTCAGCCTCCCAAGTAGCTGGGGTTGCAGGCATGCACCACCATCTCCAGCTAATTTTGTAGAGAGGGGGTTTCACCATGTTGGCCAGGCTGGTCTCGAACTCCTGACTTCAGGTGATCCACCAGCCTTGGCCTCCCAAAATGCTGAGATTATGTGTGAGCCACCACGCCCAGCCTGAAGCCTGAGTTTAAGAGGCCTCGAAAGGCATACTAAAAAGTTTGAACTTTGGCTTTTAGGCAATGGAGAGCCACTGACTGTTCTAAGGCAGAGAGGGATGGGATCCAACACAGACTTTTGAGACAAAACTGGAGTAGTGTGAAGGCTGGCAGGGAAGAAGCAGGCTGAGAGGCAGGTGGGGAAGCTGAGGGTCTGAGCTAGGCGGGAGGCCAGGGGGCTGCAGAAGGAGAAGACCAGAGATCTGCTGGAACCCGCCACGTGGCTCCTGGTTGGCCGAGGTGAAAGATGGCAGTGCTCTGTGCTGAGGTGGGGGGTAGGAAAGCTGCCAGCTGCTCCTTAGGAAGGAAAAGGGGTTCAGAGCAGTGCCGCCCCTGAAAGCAGCCTCTTCCTTTCCTCTAGGACCCTGCTGTCCTCCCTCCCCTTCTCCCACCTTCCAGCCTCTGGCTACAACACGCCTGCAGCCCAAGGCAAAAGCTCAGCAAACCCAGCCCCCAGGATTGAGTGAGTGAATGGCGATTCTGCCCCATCCCTTGCCACCCTTCTTACAGAAGCAGCCAGTGAGTGCCTGCCTGGTACCAGACACGATAGTTTATGGCCACCTAGGTGTCCCACAAGCCTGGGAGCTGGGTTGTCCAGCTGTGGAAGTGGAGGCTCAGCATGGTTAAGTCACTCGCTTAGGGTCACGCAGGAAGTGCCAGAGCCCAGACGTGGTCACAGCCTGATCCCAAAGCTCGTATTCTGTCTGTGCCATCAAGAGTCTCAGGGGCAAGCCAGAAAGGCCAGGCCTTGGGCCCTGACCTCTGGACTCATCTCTGCCACCCTGCCCTTCCTGGTCTCATGGCTGCAGAAGGAAGTCAAGGCCTTACTGTGGTGGCACGGGTGGTTAGGGAGGGGCACATGGTGGTGAGGGGAGGACCTGTCCTTCTGGTGAGGAAAGAGGTGACAATTGACTGGGACTGTAGGGGGAGGGCAGGAAGGTGTCCACTGAATGGTCACTGGTAAGGGTCATGGAAGCGGGGAAGGGGAGTGCTTATACCTCCTCACAGAGGGAACAGGCTATGGGCACAGAAAGAGACTGAACATCATGCACAGCTGTGGGGTGTGCCTGATCTACGGTCTCCTTCCTCAAAATGCCTTCATCTAGATCTGTTTGCTTACTGGAGTATCCTTTAGCTGGGGATGTTCTGAGAAATGGGTCCCAGGGAGGCTAGGGTTCAGGGGTCAAGGGTCAGAAGTCAGGGATGCTGGGATGCAAGGGTCAGGAAGGATGCTGAGGCATTGCTTTTGGACTTGTAGCTTCTCCTGGGCTCTACCCGGCCATCACCACAGCCAAGCAGGGGAAGACAGGGGCTGAGGCCACTCCATTCTCAGGGACGTCCCAGTATGGGCACGAAAGGACTTCTCAGTACACAGGAACCTCTCCTCATGCAGCGACCTCTCCTCCTGCAGGGAGCTCCCGCCCCCCCATGCAGCTGGACTCCACATCAGCAGAGGACGCCAGTCCAGCTCTCAGCAGTGGCAGCTCTAAGCCCAGGTGAGCCCCAGGTGAGCCCCAGGTGACCAACATCCCCTTTCAGGCCATCACTAAACCATAGGGTGCCTTTGAGAAAATAGGAACTCAACGCTCTTTCCTCTAAGCGGACACATCCTCTTGTCATGGCCACAGCCTGCAGCACAGAGGGTCCCTCACAGGGGCCCTTGAGCAGTGGACAGCTTGTACTATAGGAGCCAGCAGCTCTGCTGCCTGTCCAGTGTGAAGGGTCCACCAGGGTCCCAGTCCCGACCTCTCTCGCTGCCCCAGCCTCAGGGATGGCCACACCAGTTCTGGGGCTTTTGCCTGTATACTTTGCACTAAGCCCTATGCCAAGCATGAAAATTCAGAATCCAAAAGAAAACAATTTTTTTCCTTACAACTGGAGTCCCAGCCTGAAGGATTGGTTCTTGGGGGTTGTAAATGCACTTGGCTACCGACATCCAGGCAGCTGCTGGCAGGTTCAGGCCCTGCTGAAAGTGAATCCTGGGTTGGCAGTGGGGGCAGGGATCCCTTCCACACCAGACAGGGCTGATGGGACATCGTGGTCCCTAGTGCCCTCTGATCTCCTTGGGAGAGAGAAAGGACATGGCTCACAGTAAGAATGCCAGGATGCCCCACATGCCTGTGCCAGTGACACCAGCCCAGATACAGGCCACCGAGAACTTCCCCGCACACCACTGTGTGACCTAGCGAGTCGCTCATTGCTTCAGGTGTCAGTTTCTCCAGTGTGAAATTGGGCCACTCCTACCTAGTTACACAGGGATTGTGGAATTTAACAGCTAACATTGATATGGTGCCTGGCATGTGTGTCTGGCACTGAACTATGCGCTTTACACATCCTGACCCATTTGATCCTCACCACAGCCATTTTACAAAGGAGGAAATTGACACCCTGGGTGGTTTAGTCACTTATCCAAGGTATAGAAAGGTGGTGGAGCTTGATTTTGAACCCAGACAGCCTGGCTTCAGGGTCTGCACTAATTAAGTAATGTTTGTCAAGAGCCAATAGCACTAAATACCACCCCCTGGCACCACAACCCCCTACAAGTCTCTGCTGCATTGAATTGGATTCCACACTAGGGATTGGCTTTCTCAGCCTGTGCCTGGGACCCCCAAAGGACATAGACTCTGGCTTATCTGGTAACAGCCACTAGGCTCCTTGCGTCTTGTCTCCAGGGTGTCCATCCCAACGGTCCGCATACTGGCCCCAGTCCTGGTGCTGCTGAGCCTTCTGTCGGCCGCAGGCCTGATCGCCTTCGGCAGCCACCTGCTCCTGTGGAGAAAGGAAGGTGAGCAAAGGTGGGTGGCAGGAAGGCGGGAGGCTCACTGGGCCAGGGACCTCACTGAGACCTACAGCTCCCCATCCAGCCCTGGAAAGACCCTGTGGGTCTCAGCGTGTCTGTCTGAGGTATGAGCATCAGGAGCTGTGGCCTCCCTTCTGAAGGAGCCACGAGGTAGTCAACATTAGGAAAGCAATTCACAAGGGGAAATGGGAGAATGAAGGGTTCTCAGCTTCTTCCTGCCTGTCTGAACTGATCAAGCACCTCTCTACATATTGATCCCAGGGAATTCATTGCCAGCTCCTTGTGCGGGAACCAACTGCCAGAGGCAATGCAGGACCAAGCACTTGAATTTGAGCAGGACAGACATTGTAACCCCACTCCTGCCACTGGGTCTCTAGAGCTGCTCAGCCCCTTGCATAGGCTGGGGCTCAAATCCCAGCTCTGCCACTTTTTAGCTGTGTGACCTCAGGCAAGTCACCTAACTGCCCTAAGCCTCATTTACCTCCAATCACAGATATACATCAAACAGAAATAGAATACAAGCCAGCAATGTAAGTTAAAACTTTTGAATAGCCACATGAAGAAAAGTAAAAAGAAATGAGTGCAGTTAAGTGTATTTTATTTTATTTTAATTATTTATTTTTTAGAGATAGGGTCTCACTCTGTTGCCCAGGCTGGAGTGCAGTGGTGTGATCATGGCTCACCGCAGCCTTGAACTCCAGGGCTCAAGCGATACTCCTGCCTCAGCCTCCCAAGTAACTAGGACTACAGGCACGAGCCACTACACCCAATCTAGTGAAGTTAATTTTAATAATATACTTTATTTAACCCAATATATCCAAACCATTATCATTTTGATATGGAATCAATATGAAAATATCAGTGATACATATTCTACTTTCATGTTTTTCAAATTGAGCCATCAAAACCCAGTCTAACGTGAAGTAGTCACATTTCAGTGCCTGATGGCCATGTGCGGCTCCCGGCTCCTGTGCTGGGTAGCAAAGACTAAAAGGATTAACCAAAATCTCAGTAATAAGAGCTACCATGTGCCAGCCACTATCCCCAGCTTATCTTGCTTATCCCCTTTAATCTCCTCCGCACTGTGGAGTACACCCATTTTCCAGGGGGAGAAACTGAGGCACAGAGTGGTTAAGCAGCTTGCCCTTTGTTTGCATAGCTAAGAAGTGGTGGAGCCAGGAAGATAATCACAATGTCGTCCCCATGGAGGCGGCCACGGGGGAATCCTGGGCCCGTTTTCTGTCTCTTCCATGTGTGGCTCCTCGGAGGAAATGTGGGCTTTGTCTAGGTCCCCTCTGAAGAAGCCAGGGTGGGAGCATTCCTGGTCACAACCTCAAAGCCACTTAGCACCTTGCCTCTCAAACTTTGATTGCCAGCTAGCAGCGGTGGCAACCCTTGGTAGTCTGTTAGAAATGCAGACCCTCAGACCCTCACCCCAGCCTACTGAATTAGACTCTGCACTGTACAAAAACGTCCAGGGGGTCCTATGTGCACACTAAGGCTTAAGTAGCAGTGACCTTAGCACACAGATTTATTTTCCCAGCCAGTTTCTGACCCTCATGAGATAATCTCCATGCACTGATCTCAGAAGACTGGGTCATTCCCAAGGGGCTAAGCTGGAAGGGGCTCCTCTGCCCATCTGGCTGCCTCCTCCCTCTGGGAAGCCCCTGGTCCCATGTGCAAGGGGGCCAGTTCACCTTTCTGGGAGCAGCTACAGGCCATTCCCGGCTACTCCTGGCTTCAAGGGGCTCCTCCTTCTACATCTCTTTCAGCTCCACAGGCCACAGAGACACAGAGGAACGAGAAGGTCTGCCTCTCACACTTGGTAAGGACAGAGGCATATGGAAGCCCAAGCTCAGATCCCCTTGGGGCTGGAAGTCAAGATTCCTGGGCTTTGCCTCTGTTACTTCCTACCTGGTCCTCCTTGCCTGACCTAGAGGCAGCACTTGCTCCCCACCTTGGAGGAATCTGTGTGAGCCCCAAGATCAGCCCTGCAGGGTGTGAGCCAGACAGACTGCCCATGGGGGACTCACAGGTGGGAACCTGATTTCCCGCCAGGTGCCAGGCAGGTGGGCTCCAGGAGCCATGTGAGCATCTTCTCCAGGCACCTTCTTTCCATCCCCCCTTTTAGAATCACAGAACATCAGAGCTGCATCCAGATGAAGCCTTTGAGATCTCTAGCCTGACTTTTATCTCAGTTTGAAGCAAATCGCCTTTCAGAACGCCCAGGGGTCAGGGAGCTGTTAGAGATGCACTCTCCAGGGCCCCAGACCCAGCGGAACCCTCCAGGGGTGGGGTCCAGGGACTCTGGCAGTGCTACAAACTCTAGTGTGCTTTTACAAAAGATGAAACTGAGGCCCAGAGAGGGGAAAGGTCTTGCCCATGGTCACACAGCAGGTGGTGGCCCAAATAGAGAACAGGACCCAGATTTCTTGACTCCCTGCTCTTCTCTTTCCAGAACTCCCTGATGTTTTCTCTGAGGCTTCCTTGGCTCTGAGACCAAGGTGGCATGGCTGCCTAGGACCCAGGCTGAGGGTGGTGCTCTGGGGACCAGGGGCAAGAGAATAAGTGTCCCTGTGCCCATTGTCTGGAGCAGGGAACCTGCCCCAAGGCTACTGCTGCAAGAGGAGACTGTGCTCTCCGAGGCCAGCACTCCAATGGAGGAGGCTGCAGCATCGCCCTTCAGGAAACAGAAGCCCTCCTGGCCCCTCCTCCCTCCGCTGTTTACTGAGATGCCTCCACTCCATTCCTTTAAACACAAGGGCAGGAAAGCAGGGCTACCATTGCCTTCTTTCCTGGCGCCAGTGAGGACAAAAGACTCAGGCCTGGTCACCCCAAGGAGGGTCTGGGGTGGAAATGGGACTTTGGGTTGTGGCTTAGGAAGCAGCTGTTGTTGTCTCAGGAAGCTCAACAGGGCCAAAGGTAGCGGAGAAGAGTAAGGAAAAAGTCATGGAGACACATGGATGGATGGACGGTGGGTGCCACTGGCCGCCTCCAAGCCCGGCCTCCTGGCTCTGCAGGCTGGGGCCTGGGTCTCACCCCACCTAGCTCCAGGAGAGGGGCTGGGGTCCGAGGAGGCTGAGAGCGCCGGTACCAGCCACAGCTCCCGTGCTACTGCCTTCTGGCAACCCTGGAAGGGCTGCTTTGGGCTTTTTCCTGCCTGAGGCACCTGACCCTGGCTCTGCTGAAGAGGGAGGGGACAGGAAGGGGCACAGGGCCAGCAGGCAGAGGGGCTCTAGGGGGTGGCCCCTTGTTGAGGGAAAGATGGAACAGGGCCTCCCAAGAGGGTCACAGGCAACAACCCTGTAAATACGATCAGGTGGGTGCTTCTGCTTTTTCTTGATTATTTCCCTTATGGCTTCTCCATAGGTTTTAGCAGAGTCTGGAGATGGAATTGAAGGGGTTTGGGGCTTTCTTTGCCCACATTCAGGTCAAAGGGGGAGGGGGATGCATTCATTACTTATACTTTGAGAGAGCCTTACAGGGGTGTAAAAACCCTGAGGGAAGTGTGAGGGGTCAGACCAGCATTTTCTTTCCCAAAGAGATCTTGCTAGAAGGATTGCCATCCATCCATTCATCTGCCTCATCTTTTATTGAACACCTACTACATGTCAGGGGCTTTATATATGCCATTGAATCCTCATCATTCCCACACGAGGTAGAGTTTAGTATCCCCTTCATTTTGCAGATGAAAAAATACAGGCTCATAGAGAAAAGGGAAATTGCCCAGTGACCCAGCCTGAAAGAGGCAGAACTGGGGAGGCTGACAGGTCTATGGGGCCGGCTGCAGAGCCCTCTGCGTCCTCCACCCCGCTGCACTGAAGTACAAGGGGTGTGAGGAATGGAGCCAAGACTCCTCCCCCAGACACAGGAGAAAGACCCTGGGACAGCTGCAGACCCTCACTCCTGGAAACGAATAGCCTGCTAAGCTCCGATCAGAACTCAGCCCTGGCTTCCCAAGACTTCCCTCTTTCTTTACTACGTTTATTACTAGTACCTAGAAGCAGGGGCTCTGATACATCTCCTGCATATTTAGCAACCCAGAAAATGCCTCCATGCTTGCCGGAACAGGGCCGATCGTCCACAGTGGAGGCAGAGAGGTAGGGGAGAGGTTGCAAATCACACCAGACTTGCAGTAGCGGGCCTGGCTGCTGCCTGGGTGTGTGATTTGGCTTCTGCACTGCAAGGCTCTTTCCTCAAACTCGGTCACCCTGGAACAGGTGACACTTCTGCAGCTGCTGGTGGTCCAGGGCCAGCAGTGGCTGGGTTATAACCAGATTGTAAAGCTGTAAATATGGACTCATGGGTCCGACGTCAGGAGTCCTCTGGGGTAGCCCCAGGTCTGCCCTGCACCAAGGCCCCCTCTGTCCTCACCATGGGCAGGGCTAGGAGGGACAAGGGCCCTGAGTGGCAGCATTTGGGAATTGCCTTACCCCTCCCAGTGCCCTCATCCACCATCCACATTTCCCCCAAGGAATTCTGCTCTAATTCCTACCTTGTCCCCAGAAGGCTGAAGATGTCATCCCTGTGCTTCTTTTCTTTGGTATATATTTTATCTTTTTAATTTAAGGTTTTAGAGAAATGGGGTCTCACTGTATTGCCCAGGTTGGTCTCAAATTGCTGGGCTCAAGTGGTCCTCTAGCCTCAGCCTCCCAAAGTGTTGGGATTACAGGCAAGAGCCACCACACCCAGGCTTCATCTTAGCATTTCTAACAAGAGATGGCGTAAACATCTACCTCTGCCCCCATCCACAGCAGCCAGGTATTGAGAGAAGCTGGGGCCCGGTTGGTAGACCATGGACATCGAGCCCAAGAGGAATGTGTCGCACGCCCTGCCAGGATGGCAGCAGGGTATAGGGAGAGAGCTTGGGTCTGCGGTCAGTCTCCAGTATGCGTTCCAGCTCAGCCATTTGCCAGCTGTGTGATGTCAAGCAGGTTGCATCACCTCTCTGAGCCCCTGTTGCCGTAGCTCACATGGTTGTAAATAGGAAAGAGTGAGATGATATACCCCATAGATGCCCAGAAAATGGGAGCTTCTTTCTTTGGCATCAGTGCCCATTTGACAATGGGATTCATTGTCCAGGAAACCTTAGGGCAGCCTGTGGCCTTGGGAATCTTGGCTGGGGACCTTGGCTGGCTCCAGCCTCTGCTCTGCCCACCTGCTAGGGCAAGGCCTGAGATGGACGGGCCTGGCGTTCCTCTTCTGAGGACCCATGGGAGCAGCCAGGCCCGGGTCAGAATATGGGCTTCCCCACTGACTCTGGACTGCCTGCTGTCTTCCCTGGGCGGTGGTCTCCTCATCTGATGGATAATGGATTGCTCAGACCCATCATCTCAAGAATTTTTCATGTGTCCCTTGTTATTCGATGAATCTTTGGCGTGTCCAACTTTGCTTTCTCTTGGCCTGTTACAAAGAACCTGCAGCCTGCATGATCTTTCTGCTTTAAAGGATAGAAAATAATGAAAGCAAATCAGTCATTCCAGAAGTTCTCATTGGTTGAGTGGTAGGATGCTATTATGAATATTATGATCCCAAAGGACAAATTTTTACCTAGTTTTACAGCTGAGGAAACTGAGCTTCAGAGAGGTGAGACAGCTTGTCCTTCCTTGGACAAGGCAGGAAAGAAGGAAGTGGCAGAGGTATCCAGGAGCTTAGTATTCTCGCCTCCTGGCACCTCCCTGCCTTGCCCGCCCCTCGCACGTTTCCCTCCTCTTGCTTGGGCTTGGCTGGGCTGGCAGACCATCCCCGCTGCCAAGAACAGGCTGTTCTGACCAAGTCTCTGTTATAGCCGCTGGGGAATGGCCGGGACCCAGAGGACGCCGTGATCAACCTTGCAGGGCCCATGGGGTCTCTCACCATCCCCGAGCCCTCTCTCAGCCTCGACACAGACATCCAGTATCTAAGCCAGGTATGGACAGAAGGGCCCTGGGAGGGGAGGGGCTGCAGAGCCACTTCGCCTGCCTCCGCTCTGACAATTAGAGGAAGTGGAAGAAGGCCTTTTCCTCAGCATCCGCTCCCCAAACCCCACACCCCCGCATCTACCTACCTTCCCCATCACAGCCATAGGCCTAGCCCATTTCACCCGGGAAGCCAGAGCTTTTGACCTCACATCCTCTTTTTTTCCAGTCCAGAAAATTCCTGAATAGCTTGTTGGGAGTCACGGCTGACAGTGCTGTGGGCTGGCAGGAGGCCACAACTGCGCCAGAACCCAGCCTGGGGCCTTGAGGGCACCCTGGGGGAGGGATAGATTGGGGTCATGAGAGGCCATGAATCAAAGCCTGGGAGTTCTGGGAGGAGAAGTTGTTAGGTCCTGTGCCCCTGCAGATGGATGGAGGGCTGGAACTTGTGGAAAAGGCTGGGTGGACACAGCAGCTACCTGGGGGCCACCCCTCACACCCCCCACCCCTTCATTTGGGTTCTGCTCTCCAAACCCCACTGTTGTCTTTACAGACTACAGAGGAAAAGGAAGCCCCTTCCCAGGCCCCTGAGGGGGACGTGATCTCGATGCCTCCCCTCCACACATCTGAGGAGGAGCTGGGCTTCTCGAAGTTTGTCTCAGTGTAGGGTAGGAGGCCCTCCTGGCCAGGCCAGCCGTGAAGCAGTGTGGCTGGCTGGATCAGCACCGATTCCCGAAAGCTTTCCACCTCAGCCTCACAGTCCAGCTGCCCGGACTCCAGGGCTCTCCCCACCCTCCCCAGGCTCTCCTCCTGCGTGTTCCAGCCTGACCTAGAAGCATTTGTCAGCCCTGAAGCCCAGAGCGGTGGCCTTGCCCTTCCGGCTGGAGACTGGGACATCCCTGATAGGTTCACATCCCTGGGCAGGGTACCAGGCTGCTGACCCTCAGCAGGGCCAGGCAAGGCTCAGTGGATCTGGTCTGAGTTTCTATCTGCCAGGAACTCTCCTGGGCCTCATGCCCAGTGTCGGACCCTGCCTTCCTCCCGCTCCAGACCCCACCTTGTCCTCCCTCCCTGGCGTCCTCAGACTCAGTCCCACGGTCTCCTGCATCAGCTGGTGATGAAGAGGAGCATGCTGGGGTGAGACTGGGATTCCGGCTTCTCTTTGAGCCACCTGCATCCCAGCCCTTCAGGAAGCCCGTGAAAAATGTGATTCCTGGGCCCCACCAAGACCCACCAAAACCATCTCTGGGGCTTGGTGCAGGACTCTGAATTTCTAACAATGCCCAGTGACTGTTGCACTTGAGTTTGAGGGCCGGTGGGCCTGATGAACGCGCAGACCCCTCCAGCTTGGAGTCTGCATTTGGACTGTGACGTCTCCCGCCTGCCTCCATAAGATCTGCTCTGTCCACGACACCACGACCCAGCTGGGGACTCCCCTGAGGCCTGCCTAAGTCCAGGCCTGGGTCAGTTCAGGTGCACATTGCAGGGATAAGCCCAGGACCGGCAGAGAGTGGTTACCTTTCCATTTGCCCTCCCTGGCCATGCCTTCTTCCCTTTGGAAAAATGATGAAGAAAACCTTGGCTCCTTCCTTGTCTGGAAAGGGTTACTTGCCTATGGGTTCTGGTGGCTAGAGAGAGGAGTAGAAAACCAGAGTGCACATGGGTGTCTAACACGGAGGAGAGTAGGAACAGGGCAGATACCTGAAGGTGACTCCGAGTCCAGCCCCCTGGAGAAGGGGTCGGAGGTGGGGGTAAAGTAGCACAACTACTATTTTTTTCTTTTTCTATTATTATTGTTTTTTAAGACAGAATCTCACACTGCCACCCAGGCTGGAGTGCAGTGGCACGATCTGCAAACTCCGCCTCCTGGGTTCAAGCGATTCTCCTGCCTCAGCCTCCCGAGTAGCTGGGATTACAGGCACGCACCACTACACCTGGCCAATTTTTGTATTTTTAGTAGAGACGGGGTTTCACCATGTTGGCCAGGCTGGTCCCGAACTCCTGACCTCAAATGATCCTCCTGCTTCAGTCTCCCAAATTGCCGGGATTACAGGCATGAGCCACCGCGCCTAGCCCTATTTCCTTTAAAAAGTGAAATTAAGAGTTGTTCAGTATGCAAAACTTGGAAAGATGGAGGGGAAAAAGAAAAGGAGGAAAAAATGTCACCCATAGTCTCACCAGAGACTATCATTATTTCGTTTTGTTGTACTTCCTTCCACTCTTTTCTTCTCCACATAATTTGCCGGTGTTCTTTTTACAGAGCAATTATCTTGTATATACAACTTTGTATCCTGCCTTTTCCACTTTATCGTTCCATCACTTTATTCCAGCACTTCTCTGTGTTTTACAGAACTTTTTATAAATAAAATGTTCATCAGCTGCATATTCCATCCTATCAGTGTGTCTCAATTTATTTAACCAATTGTCTATCACTCGATATTTAATTTGCTTCCATTTTTGCTATTGTAGATAAGTGTGGGTGAATCTTTGCCTGGGGGTTTATCTGCATTGGGAGATTTCTTTTCCTTTCTCTCTTTTTTTTTTTTTTTCTTGGAGACAGAGTCTTGCTCTGTCGCCCAGGTTGGAGTTGAGTGACACAATCTCAACTCACTGCAACCTCCACCTCCCTGACTCAAGCCATTCTCCTGCCTCAACCTCCCAAGTAGCTGAGACCACAGGCATCTGCCGCCAAGCCCCGCTAATTTTCGAATTTTTAGTAGAGCCAGGATTTCACCATGTTGGCCAGGTCTTGAACTCCTGACCTCAAGTGATCCACCTGCCTCAGCCTCCCAAAGTGCTGGGATTACAGGCATGAGCCACTGCACCTGGCCGGGAGATTTCTTAAAGAAGGATTTGCATGCATAGAAGTGCCAGGTCATAGGGAGTGAACATTTTTGAAATTACTGATGCCTCTTGCTAAACAGCTTTCTGGAGTGGCAGCACCAATTTCACTCCCGCCAGACCCTTGCAATCAATGTTTCTTGAAGTCCTCTGCACCTGTCCCTGCTGGAAAGGCAGGAGAAACAGTTCAATAATGGCCCTGTGGTCAGAACCTCGAGGGCCTGGGGGACTGGGTGGAGGCGGAACTGGTCTGATGAAGCTAGAGCAGCTCACCAGAAGGTGCCAGCCTGTGCCCAAGGCCCCTGGGCTGGGGTTGCACCAAGTACCTTCTCCAGGTGGAGCGTGAGCTCCCAGGCCTGAGCTCTGTGTGCTGCATCCAGGCTCCAGGCACTGTGTGTGCCAAGGTGTTTGGGACACAGGGAGCAGCAAGTTTCAGATGGTCCCAAATCTTCTGCTGGGACCTGGGCACACACACTGTCAGAATGCACCCTAGAAGTGCATCAAAAGCAGGCTTCCCCCCTGAAAAATCCCTTGGCTGGGGTTTCCCTGGAAGGAAAGAACCCTCCTGTGCTCTGAATCTCTCCTCACCTACTGGAGCCGGGGCTTCCTGGGAACCAGGAGGCGGTCAGCTCGGCCATCCCACTCCCATCCCTTGCCCATTCACAGACTAGGCTAAATAAGTTGGCATATTTTGAGAGGCAGAGCTCTCTCCCAGGCAACCTAGGATTGGCTTCCATGGAATTCCAAGTTTCAGTGCATTTATGAGACATACAGATATTACGCAGAGACACTCTCTTATTCCCACAATACCACCAAAAGGGCCCAGCTCCCTCCTGACAGGTAGGGGAGAAAGACCACTCCTTTACCAGTTGCCACTTTGCAATCCCCCATTTTGATACACCTTGGTTTTTTGTTTGTACTTGAATACTCAGATCTGTAGTCTTTGGTATTTACGTGAGATTTTATTCAATCCCCTTAAACAAAAAGAAGCAACAAGTCACTGCTCACCTATCCTGAGAATGAGGGACTTTTGCTGGGAGGTAAAACTTCAGAAACAATTGAAGGAACATCGAAGAATTGCAAACATTTAGTTTTGCCAAATTAGGACAGTAAATATAACAAAAATAACAAACTGTCACTTACCAGTCCAGCTATTTCCTTAAAAGAAACTTTTTTTTTTTTTTTTTGAGATGGAGTTTTTGCTCTGTCGCCCAGGCTAGGGTACAATGGCACAATCTCGCTCACTGCAACCTCCGCCTCCCGGGTTCAAGCGATTCTCTTGCCTCCCAAGTAGCTGGGACTACAGGTGCACACCACTACGCCCGGCTAATTTTTGTATTTTTAGTAGAGACGAGGTTTCACCATGTTGACCAGGCTGGTCTCAAACTCTTGACATCAGATGATCCACCCCCTACGGCCTCCCAGAGTGCTGGGATTACAGGTGTGAGCCACCATGCGGGCAGCCAAAAAGAAACATTTTAACCTCAAAATGGATTATTTAAGGCCTCTCTTCCCCACCTTACTCTTGACAAAGAATTGGAGATTATGATTCTAATCCATTGAGGTCTATTGATGAGAAATTTGTAAATTCATCCAGGAAGTGGGTAAGGGAGGGGCATATAGGGGGAAAGAAAACAGAAACAGAGAAGGTGGAAAGTGCCTAAGACATGCAAGAGGCTGTGATGTGCTTTGGGGGAGTCTTCCCAGGAGCAGGGAAGAGCTCTCCACCAGTATCACTTCAAGGTGTGGCAAGCAAGCACCGGGGGCTGACAGCTGGGATGGCACCATGGGGCTGGATGTGAGTGCCGAGGCCCTGAGTCTGATGCAAAGCAGCAGATCTGCCCATCTGCAATCACACATGGGCTGGGACAGAAGGGACAAAACCAGTGGCCCTTTCCTTGTTGTCTTTCTTGCCTTTTTTTGGATTGACTAAGTTCTATTTTTGTTTTCTTATGCCATTCTTTTTCCTTCTACAGTATGGAGGTTATATCCTCCATTTTGAATCTTGAACTTTGTATTACACATAGATTTTCAACAAAGACTACAGTTAATATCCTCACAATCCTTAATTTTTCCTTGAATAACATAGGATCCCCAAACCCTTTAACTCCCATCACTCGCTCCTATCTTGCAGACCATTTTCTTCCAGTTTTTAATTCTGTCCTTTCTCTCTTTTTTTTTTTTTCCAACAAACTGGACATCATTGTTAATTACTATTTTTGTATTTTTAGTAGAGACGGGGTTTCACTGTGGTCTCGATCTCCTGACCTCGTGATCCGCCCGCCTCGGCCTCCCAAAGTGCTGGGATTACAAGCGTGAGCCACCGCGCCCGGCCTTTAATTACTATTTTTAACAGCTTTATTAAGGTATAACTGGGGACGGGCACATTGGGTCATGCCTGTAATCCCAGCACTTTGGGAGGCTGAGGCTGGCGGATCACCTGAGGTCAGGAGTTTGAGACCAGCCTGACCAGTATGGTGAAACCCCGTCTCCACTAAAAATACAAAATTAGCCGGGCATGGTGGCGCGTGCCTGTAATCCCAGTACTCAGGAGGCTGAGGCAGGAGAATTGCTTGAAACCGGGAGGTGGAGGTTGCAGTGAGCCAAGCTCGCACCATTGCACTCCAGCCTGGGCAACAAGAGTGAAACTCTGTCTCAAAAAAAAAAAAAAAAAGTATAGTTGGCATTCAATAAATTGCACGTGTTTAGAGTATACTATTGGATAAGTTTTGTATTATGTATATACCTGTGAAACAGTCACCACAATCAAGATAATGAATATATCCATCACCCCCAAAAGTTTTCTTCTGCCCCTTTGTAATCCTGCCTCACTCCCATCCTCATTCACCAGTCGATGGGTATTTGGGTTCTTTCCAGTCTGGGGCTATTACAGATTGAGCTGCTATGAAGATTCATGTACAAGTCTTTGCGTGCTATCACTTCTCTTGGGTAAATACCTCGGAGTGGAACATCTGGGCCATATGGTAGGTATATGCTCATGTTTTCCAAAGTGGTCATAACATTTTGCATTCCCACCAGCCATGTAGGAGAATTCCAGTTCCTCCACTGACACTTGCTGCTATCAGCCTTTTTCATTTTAACCATTCTAATAATTGTATAAACTGCACCAAAATTGTAGCTTTAATTTGTATCTCCCTGATAACTAATGACTTTGAGCATCTTTTTGTGTGCTAATTTGCCATCCATTTATCTTCTTTGGTGAAATTTCTGTTCAAATATTTCATCTATTTTTATTGAGTTTAGAGAGCTCTTCATATATTCTAGAAATAAATCCTTCATCAAATATGTGATTTACAGTTATCTTCTCCCAGTGTGTGACTTGTCTTTTCATTCTCTTAAAAAGGTCTTCTTAGCTTGCTGCACTGAAAAAGGGAAAAAAAGAAGTCTTTCACAGAGCAGAAGTTTGACATTTTGATGAAGTTCAGTGTGTCAATTTTTTCTTTTATGGACCGTGCTTTTTGGTGTTGTATCTAAAAAATCTTTGCCTAACCCAGGGTCACAAGGATTTTCTCCTATGTTTTCTTCCAGAAGTGTTATGGTTTTAGGGTTTACATTTAGACTTATGATTGAACTTGAGTTAATTTTCATATATGTGTGAGTAAGAGTTAAACAACTTCTTCTTCCTCTTCCTCTTCCTCTTCTTCTTCCTCTTCCTCTTCCTCCTCTTCCTCTTCTTCTTCTTCTTCTTCTTCTCTCCTCCTCCTCCTCCTTTCTTCCTTCATCTTCTTCCTTTTTTTGTGTATGGATATATCCAACTATTCCAGCACCATTTGTTGAAAAGGCTACCTTGTCCTTTCTCTACTGAATTGACATTGCACTATGTTGAAATCAGTTAAATATATTTGTGTGGGTCTGTTTCTGGCCTTTTCTGTTCTATTGACCTATTTATCTATCTTTATGCCAATACCACACTGTCTTGATTGCTGTAGCTTTATAGTATGTCTCAAAATCAAGTAGTATAAATTCTCCAACTTTGTTCTTTATCAAAGTTGTTTTTGCTCTTTTAGATTTCTAGTATTTGCATGTGGATTTTAGCAGCAGCTTATCAATTTATACCAAAAAAAGCTTGCTGGGATTTTGATTGGGATTACATTGATTACATAGATCAGTTTGGGGAGAATTGACCTCTGAACAACATTGATTCCAACCCATGAGTATAGTATAATTCTATTTATTTAGGTCTTTATCTTAATTTGGGCTGCTATAACAAAGTGTCATAGTGTTGGTGGCTTCTCAACAACAGAAATCGATTTCTCACAGTTCTGTAGGTTAGAGGTCCAAGATCAGGGTGCCAGCATGATCAGGTTTTGGTGAAAGCCCTCTTTTGGTGTAGTGAATTCTTATAATTTTATGTTGCCTTGGCATCCATTTTACATATAAGCTGGACTTTCTCATATCAGAAGCAGGGCTTACTCACCCTTCCAGCCACAGTTTCCAGTTCTCTGCCCTCTCGCAGTTCCTCAATATGGTCAATCCCATTTCCTGCTTCATACAACCACTTCTTGGTGACCACCTCTCTATGAGACAGCTAGATACGACCTGACTTCCCCTACTGACCCTCTTACACAGGGACTGCGCAAATATGCCACAGTGACTACCTCACAGTCACAGCATGACTCCATGGAACTCGTGCCTGCTTGCTCTAAACCCATCAATTAGAACTCTCTATGGGAAACTCGCTTGGGTAAACCCTTGGACTCTGATAAAGGCTTTGGCCCAAGGTCCGTCACCCTCTCTCTCCTGCTCCCACCCACTGGTTGAGCTCCTTTCCACCTCCAGACTTCCCATTGGCAACCGGTAGATGCCCCTAATGTCTCTGGGACCTGTAAGTAATACATTTCTTCTGTTTCATGCATTTGGGTTTCACTTTCTCATTGGGTCTCACCTGACCTACACACTGTAACTTAACTTTCCCCTGATTGGGGCTTTCCCAGAAAATTGCTATCTCAGACGGGGCACAGTAGCTCACACCTGTAATGCCAGCACTCTGGGAGGCTGAATCCAGTGGATCACTTGAGGCCAGGAATTTGAGACTAGCCTGGCCAATATGGTGAAACCCCGTCTCTACTAAAAATATAAAATTAGCCGGCCCATGGTGGTACATGCCTGTAATCCCAGCTACTCAGGAGGCTGAGGCAGGAGAATCACTTGAACCCAGGAGGTGGAGGCTGCAGTGAGTCGAAATCACGCCACTGCACTCTAGCCTGGGTGACAGAGCAAGACTCGGTCTCAAAAAAAAAAAAAAAAAAAAAAAGATAAGAAAAGGAAGAAAGAAAATTGCTGTCTCCGCTTATGGCCACTGTCAAGAGAGACCTCAAGACCAAATTAAAAGAAACCATGGGCCAGGCATGATGGCTGATGCCTGTAATCCCAGAGCTTTGGGAGGCCAAGGCGGGAGAACTGTTTGAGCTCAAGGTTCGAAACCAGCCTGGGAAGCAAAGAAGACCCCATCTCTGCAAAAAATAAAAAAATTAGCCAGGCGCGGTGGCATGCACCTGTAGTCCCAACTACTCAAGTGGCTGAGGCAGGAGGTTTGCTTGAGTCAGGGAGGTTGAGGCTGCAGTGAGCCATGATTGCACCACTGCACTCCAGCCTGGGTGACAGAGCAAAGACTCTATCTCAAAAAAAAAACAAAAAACTATCTTCCTCTTCAATGACACCTATGGAGTCCACTCATTAAAGATAAAGTGTTGGCTGGGCGCGGTGGCTCACGCTTGCAATCTCAGCACTTTGAGCACTTTGGGAGGCTGAGGCGGGCAGATCACGAGGTCAGGAGTTCGAGACCAGCCTGGCCGGCATGGTGAAACCCCGTCTCTACTAAAAATACAAAAAATTAGCTGGGCATGGTGGTGCACGCCTATAGTCCCAGCTACTCGGGAGGCTGAGGCAGCAGAATTGCTTGAACCCGGCAGGCGGAGGTTGCAATGAGCTAAGATTGTGCCACTGCACTCCAGCCTGGGCAACAGAGTGAGACTCCATCTCAAAAAAAAAAAAAAAAAAAAAGATGAAGTCACAAGATGGAAAGAGGCTAGATCCCTGAATCAATGCTAGTAGCACCACTCAACATACATGAGATGTCATGTGAGCAAGAAATGAGTAACAAAGTTATTAAGTTGCTGAGATGTGGTGGTTGTTACAAGGGTTGGCCCCTCCTGAACTTCTGATCTAATTGATCTGGAGAAAGGCCTGGACAATTGTTTTTTTAACCCCCCAGGTGATCCTAACGGGCAGCCGGAATTGAGAACCACTGGATTGGGACAGAAATACAAGTGCAGAGTTGCTTAGTAGAGAAATACTGAGTTTCCAGGAATGCCCCAGGAAATGGGAAGAAAGTTCTCCAGAAATGAGAGAAAAAAAAGAGCAGACAGAGAGGACCCAGCAACATGGTGGAGGCAAGGGACCAAAAGAGAAGAAGTTTACCAGAAAGACATTCTTTGTGCTAGGAATGGTCAGAGGCTCTTTGGAATACAGATGTTTAATAATCAATGGCAAATTCCCATCAGAACTATGAGGTGATATGAACCCCCATGGATGCTTTGGGGAAATCAAAGGAAGGGTGGTTGCTCATCTGGCCACTGCAGGGAGAAGGGAACCGCCAAAGCTCCTGAGAATCCTCAATGATCCCGAAGGAGTGGCACGCAGCTCCACTGAATAACTCAGGTAGGAAGAAAGATGATCCCTTAACCCTGAAGGATTTGCCAAACATCGCCCTTGGGTGGTCTTTTGATGTCACATATGGCCCCTGTTTTTGAGCATCTGGAAGCAATCCTAGTGTTACCACTGGGAGGGCCCATGACACTTTTACAGAAGATGAACCTGAAGCCCAAAGAGGTAGAGGGACTTGCTGGGGGCTACACAAGTTCCAGGTGGAGCTAAGTGGATTAGCCACAGCATGTCTGAGTCCTCTAGCCCCATGAATGCTCGCAGACACCTGGGTGCAGGCATTTTTTTTTTTTAATTTTAGATTTTTAGGGGGTACACGTGCAGGTTTGTTACATAGGCATATTGTGTGATGCTGAGGTTTGGGTTTCTATTGAACCTGTCACCCAAATAGTGTACAGAGAACCCAATATGTCGTCAATATGTAGTTTTTCTTTTCTTTTCTTTTCTTTTTGAGATGGAGTCTTGCTGTGTCCCCCAGGCTGGAGTGCAATGGCACGATCTTGGCTCACTACAATCTCCACCTTCCAGGTTCAAGTGATTGTCCTGCCTCAGCCTCCCAAGTAGATGGGATTACAGGTGCGTGCCACCACACCTGGCTAATTTTTGTATTTTTAGTAGAGACAGGGTTTCACCATGTTGGCCAGGCTGGTCTTGAACTCCTGACCTCAGGTGATCCGCCTGCCTCTGCCTCCCAAAGTGCTGGGATTATAGGCGTGAGCCACTGTGCCCGGCCAATATGTCATTTTTCAACCCTTGTCTCCCTCCTTCCCTCCCTCCCTCCCTCCTCTCATCGTCCTCAGTGTCTATTGTTGCCATCTTTATGTCCATGTGTACCCAATGTTTAGCTCCCGCTTATAAGTGAGGACATATGGTATTTGATTTTCTGTTTCTATGTTAATTTGCTTAAGATAATGGCCTCCAACCATATTCGTGTTACTGCAAAGGACATGTTTTTTTGTTTTTTTGTTTTTTTTTTTGAGACAGAGTCTCACTCTGCCACCCAGGCTGGAGTGCAGTGGCATGATCTTGGCTCACTGTAACCTCTGCCTCCCAGGTTGCAATACAAGCAATTCTCCTGCCTCAGCCTCCTGAGTAGCTGGGACTACAGGCGTGCACCACCACGCCTGGCTAATTTTTGTATTTTTGGTAGACGCAGGGTTTCACTATGTTGGCCAGCCTGGTCTCCAACTCCTGACCTCAGGTGATCCACCCGCCTTTGCCTCCCAAAGTGCTGGGAGTACAGAAGTGAGCCACCATGCCCAGCCGATTTCATTATTTTTATGGCTGCATTATATCCCGTGGTGTACATGTACCATGTTTTCTTTATCCAATCCACCGCTGATGGACACCTAAGTTGATTCCATATCTTTGCTATGGTGAATAGTGCTACGATAAGCATACAAGTGTGTTGGCGGCCAAAAGAATGAGGGTCGTGACCAACTCAGTATACCACTGGAGGCTATATGATCAAACAGCAAACTGTTCTCATAAATGCAGAATGTTGGCAAACTGACAAACTGCGTCTGCCACCCAGAAGGAATGCTGAAGGCAGTCACGCCCCAGGCACAGTGTTTGTGATTATCTACAGGCACACCTGAAGCCTGTTAGCAATTATGTGAACCTGTGATAAATCAAGCAGCTGACCAATGGTTACCTGCTCTTCCCTACTCTTTCTACCCAATAAATATGGAGGGCTGTGGAAGCTTAGGGCCCTTGCTTACTAGAAGCAAAGAGCCCCCTGACCCCTTCTTTAAAACAGATTCTTTTGTCTTAAGTTTTCATTTCTGCGTTCGTCCTCTTTTGTTCAGTCCCGTAGTAACTGTCACAAGCGGTGCCCAAACAAGGAAGAACAGGGACAGGGACAGAGATAAGCAGGGACTTGCAGGGACTAGTAGAAACTAGCAGAGACAGACAGGGACATGAACGAGGAGGGTCTGCTGGAGCAGAGAAAGTGAAACTGACCAGACGAACGAGAAACCCCGGAACCAGTCTGCTGGCAGTGGATATAAGGTCAGTGCCCTAAAGAAGTACTGGGATATAATGTCAGCGCCCTAAAGAGGTACTGGGAGCGGGAAGTTTCTGAATCAGGGTAACATGGGGCAGAATTTGTCCATTTTTTCTGTTTGGAGTTTGGTCCGTACTGTCCTTTTGTCATTATTTCAAAATTTGAAAGAATTTTTTGCCCCACCCACAGCACCTATCAAGGGTGGTGAATACGAGAGGGAGGGTGAAGATTGGCCTGTACCGTCTTCTTTTGTGGCTGCAGAAATACTAACTTTGACTTTGGCTTGGATTGCAAACGTGCACTGGCACCTCTGAGATGTACAAGAAGCTTACGAAATTTTCTCAGAGCTTGTCAAGATGTGCGAATTCAGCCTCATCGCTCTGCAATGTTGGCTCAAGCAATAGCTAATTTAGTAGTTGATAAACCTAAAAGGAGCCAAGGGTCAAACTCTAAAGTGGGAAAATGTTATAATTGTGGAAAAATTGGACATTTCAAAAAAGAATGCCGTCAGATCTCTGGAAAGAAGGGATCTTATAATACCGTTCCCTCCCCCACAATGGAAAAAACACCAGGACTTTGTCCTCCTTGCAATAAAGGAAATCATTGGGCTAATCAATGCCATTCAAAATTTCAACAAAACAGCACCCCCCTGTGGGGAAATGAGAAGGGGGCCTGGACCCGGGCACCTCAAACAATGACGGCATTCCCAGTTCAGGCCACAACTCATTTCAGTGGTGGGTTTCCGGAGGCACATTGATTCCCTCTCCCCAGGAACACCTGGAAGCACAGGATTGGGTCTCCCAGTCAGCGAATGGGTTACGTTAGTTGGAGGAGACAAATCCACCAAGATTCCCACTGGTATTTGTGGACCTTTGCCAACAGGATACATAGGATTAATTTTAGGCAAAAGCTGTCTTAACTTACAGGGCATTACTGTAGTCCCAGGAGTTGTTGATTCGGATTATGAAGGAGAAATTCAAGTAGTGGTAATGTTACAAGATCTTTGGGTTTTGAACTGGGAGAATATATTGCTCAACTGTTGCTTATCCCCTGCAAATTACACCCTTCTCCACGAAAGAAGAAACAAGGGAATCAAGGATTTGGAAGTACAACTCGGAGGGATATTTATCTATCACAACCAATAGCATCTAGTAGACCCACTTATGCAGTGCAAATTAAAAGTTTTGTGGGCTTATGGATACGGGAGCAAGAGACTGGCCTCTGGCAGTAATGGATCTTGGAGATTTTTTTTACTATACCCTTACACGAGAAGGATAAGCCTCGATTTGTTTTCTGTGCCTTCTGTTGATTGGAGAAAGCCTGTTTCTCATTATCAACGGAAAGTTTTACCCCAAGGCATGCTAAGCAGTCCTACGTTATGTCAGCATTTTGTAGGAAAAGCATTAAGGAACCTCAGAATATGTTTCCCACTGCCTATAGATTTACTAACGTGGGGACAAGGGTATGCTTATGTTTTTATAGGAGATGGACAAACCGTGTGGGTGCCCTCAAGGTGTGTGCAAACATGGGACAGGAGACTGGAGGGACCCATGGATCCCAACCATGGGCCTGGTTCCCCTGGTATGAGCCATGAGCCAGTTGAACCTGAGTGCAAAGACAGAATGAGGACTGACCAGAGTCACACTGACATCAACCCCCATAACATGACAGATTTTGTTCAATTAATGTAAAAACAAAAAGGGGGAGATATTGGAGGCCAAAAGAATGAGGGTCATGATCAACTCAGTATACCACTGGAGGCTATGAGCAAACAGCAAACTGTTCTCATAAATGCAGAATGTTGGCAAACTGACAAACTGCGTCTGCCACCCAGAAGGAATGCTGAGGGCAGTCACACCCCAGGCGCAGTGTTTGTGATTATCTACAGGCACACCTGAAGCCTGTCAGCAATTATGTGAACCTGTGATAAATCAAGCAGCTGACCAAAGGTTACCTGCTCCTCCCTGCTCTTTCTACCCAATAAATATGGAGGGCTGTGGAAGCTCAAGGCCCTTGCTCACTAGAAGCAAAAGCAAGGACCCCTTCTTTAAAGCAGATTCTTTTGTCTTAAGTTTTCATTTCTGAGTTCGTCCTCTTTTGTTCAGTCCCGCAGTAACTGTCACAAGTGGCGTTCGTCCTCCTTCGTTCAGTCCCGTAGTGACAGTCACACAAGTGCAGGTATCTTTTTGGTGGAATGATTTCTTCTCCTTTGGGTAGATGCCCAGTGATGGGATTGCTGGAATGAATGGTAGTTCTATGAGAACTCCCCAAACAGCTTTCCACTGGGGCCGAACTAATGTACGTTCCCACCAATAGTGTATAAGCACTCCCTCTTGTCTGCAACTTCACCAGCATCTCTTATTTTTTGACTTTTTAATAATAGCCATTCTGACTGGTGTAAGATGGTAACTCATGGTGGTTTTGGTTTGCATTTCTCTGATGATTAGTGACATAAAGCACTTTTTCATACATTGTCACTTGTATGTCTTCTGAGAAATGTCCATGTCCTTGGGTACAAGCACTTAGAAGGAGCATCTTCTGGGGATGGGGGATTGTGCAGGGGGGCAAGACAGAGGAAAGGAAGACATCGCAGAAAACAAGATGTGTCACTCTGACTTCCATTCTAGAGTCATCTGTGCTGTGCTCCCCAGCTCTCACTCTCTCCCAAAGCCATCCACCCAACCCCAACCAAAGATAAGCGGAGCCAGAAGCCTTTGCTTTCACATTTAATCCAAGGAAAAAGAAAGAAAAATCAGTGAGAAAACTCAAGAATTGGATGGCTGAGGCAGGCGACAGAGGAAGGGCACTGGGGCTGGGACTGAATATGGACAGTGGATGGTAGGGTCCTCACTCTCTTGAGGTCCCTCAAATACAAGAGTCCACAATGGCAGGGAGGGGGAACACAGTCATTGAGCTAATGTGGTGGGCACACACACCTGTTCCAACCCAGCCCCAGCCCTGTCCCAGGTGAGCCAGGGACTGACAGCCTCTGCTCCCACCTGATAGGTACCTGGGAGAGCTGTGGAGTGAGGCTCAGGCAGGGGAGGTAGGAGGCTGTTCAGAGAGGAAAGACTGAGAAGAAACAGGAGAGAAGGGCCCAGGCCTGCCCCTGGGGCATCACTAGCAGTGAAGGTGTCATGAAGGCCAAGTACCCAACCCTTCTCCATCAGAGATGATGGTCATACGGACCAAACAGACAGAGGCAGCTATAACAACAGATCTTCCTCCGCCTCTACCCTTAAATCCCCCAGGGAAGGTAGGAAATGGCAAGTAACCCCATAGCCTTAGGGCAGCAAGAAAACACCCCATTTCCTTCCCACTCCCTTAGGCTGAGGGTGATGCAAGGGAGAGCTGAATCAGGATGAAAGGACACTGACTAAGGGAAAAGAGGAGCAGGAGGATGAGTGTGTAGTATACGCAGAGCCACACCAACGAGATGGGGGCAGGCCTGGCCTTCCCACCTCATGTGTATACTCTATGCAAATGCAAATGAGATTCCTAGTATAAGAAATATATTCTAACATTTGTAATAAATATTCTGTTTATTCTCCTTCCCCTTCCCTAGGAAATGGGCACACAGTGGTTCAGGGGCCAGCTTTGGCTGACACTGCAGCGAAGACTAGTTAGACACTCGGAAGAACTGGGAGGCACAGGGGTTTGGACTCGGGGTGTCACAGGTTGTCCCCTCTGAGGACAGGCTCACCCCGGAAGGAATGCAGAGAACAACGAAGGATGAGATGCCCAAGTACATCTAGGACAGCATTCTTTCTTAAAGGGAGTCTCCTATTTTACAAAACTGCCCTCCTCAAGTTACGGCTGGGGGGCATTTAGGGTAGGGGAACAATAGGACAAGGGAGGAGACATCAGGAAAGGACCAGGGCTTCGGAGTCTGGGATCAGGGTATTATACGAAATGAGGGCTGATGGGGAACCCCCAGAAAGGGGCCCCAAAGAGTGACCTCCAAAACAAAACAACCCTTTGCTTCCTCCCCAAACTAAACCTGACACACACACACACACACGCGCGCACACGCACACACACATACACCCCGGTGCCAGAGGCATAGACAGGTGCCGAGCATGCACGTGGAACCACAGGCTGTGCAGACTACTGTGTAAATGGCACCTCTGGAGTTGTGTGTGAGGAACCTCCTGGAGGGCAACCGTCCTTCAAGCCCAGGCTCCCAAGGTCCCCTCTGCACTCCTCCTTAGCCCCTCCAACCCGGCAGCCCTGATGCAAGTGGGCTACCTGGACCTGGCTAGAGAGAAAACCAAAATGGACCAAGGTCAAGGACATAGAGCTCAGACCTGTGCCTGCTGTGGGCCATGGAGAGCTCGGGGCTCTTCAGTTGGTAGCAGCAGGTTCTCACAGGGCTCAGCCCTCCATCCCGCCCTTACCTGGGCTGAGCCCATTGGCCCCTGCTAGCCTGGCCTTGTGGGGAGCAGGGCTGACCTGTCAGGAGGCATTGGAGAAATCTGGAGAAACTTGGGCAGTGAGAAGCTGTGGATGAGGGAGGGACCGAGCTGCATCTGCCCTGCGACCCTGTCCCTTTCCGAGGGAGCTGGGAGCTGCAGTGCTCTGCAGCTGTGGCCACTGGCTCTCACTCTGACTCCTCCAGCCTTCAAGATGGCACCAGGATGGTACCACCACCCAGGCCTGCCTGGCTGCCAGCGGGCCACACATTCCCCTGGCCACACGGAAACAGCCCAAGGCCTGCTCCTGTGACACAGGGGTGAGAGGTGGGAGGAGTCCAGGAATGGGGTGGGTGTGACCAGTCCAGAGGAGAACTGGCAACTGGGGAGGGGTGGCAGGGGGCAGTATGCCTACTGACGATGTGGTCCCAAAGCAGCTTTTATCTTCTCTATACTGACCATTATATGGAGGTGACTCTGACACATTCCTGGGCATAGCTTGGCCCTCAGAGATATCTGGTGGCCAATGGGCATTGGGAGTGGGCAGCACCTGGGCACAGGGTACCCCATGAATGCCCACCTCCCTGGCAGTGCACGCCTCTGTGCTGAAGCCAGACTTAGGGACTGCTGGGAGCTGTTACCCAAGGAGAGCCAGATATGGGGGCTAAGGATTGTGGCAGGGGATCACAGGCCAGGAAGGAGATGGATTCAGGTTGTGGGTTTCAACACAGAGTGGGCCAAGGACCAGGTGAACAGGCTCAGTACACCCAGCTGACAGGCACCCACTGGGGCTCTGTCCGTAGCTTCTCCATGGCTGCCTGGAGCTCGCGGAAGGTCCTCTCCAGGTTGCTATTGACCAGGCAGAGGTCAAAGTAGTGCCCGTAGCCCCTCTGGATGCGGCTGCTCTCCTCCACTGTCCGTCTCAGGTCCGCCTCCTGCCCAGGCACAAGGGGACCTCCCTACAGTCAGTGCCCACAACTCACCCCCACTGTCAGAAGGAGCTACAGCTGCCCCCACTCCCCCTCCCCAAAGCCCAACCCTGGTGTGGACTCCCTGGCTAGGGAGGCAGGGGCCCCTCTCTGCGTGCCTCAAAGTGGCTCACCATCAACCACAAACAGATGGTGAGTGAAAGGGAGGAAATAAGCTTTAACAACTGCCAATCACACCCCTAAATGCTTTGCATGCCACATAATCTTCACTACAGCTCTGCAAGGTAGGATTAATTCTTTCCCATTTATAACAGAGAAAATGAAGATACAAAAAGGTCACACAGCCAGTCAGTGGCTAAACAGGGTCTGCCTGACTCTCAAGCCAGTGCTCCCTCAAGTCTGACTAGGCTGCCTTACCTATGCAGCTAGACAGGCTGGTACCAGGGCAATCCACAAGTATCCAGGACAACCCCACCCTCGACCCAGTGGAAGCTGGATGGGCAGGGGTGGGGAAGGGTACTTGACAACTGACTTAAATAAGCGGAAGCTAGCCGCATCCCAACAGCTCCAGTTGGCCACACCTATTGCCAAGGAGGAGGTGCCCAGAATGGGGATCAGGCAAAGGTCCAGAGCTCCTTAAGGGGGTCATTGGCAGAAGGGTGCCAGCCTAGACAGCCCCTCCTGGGCCCCAGGCACGCTCTGACCTGGGGCCTGAGTGCTGCAGCACCAGGCATGGCCAGCAGAGGGACCCCTGCACTCAGAGCTCCGCAAACTCTCCACCTCCTGGGAAGGCGCAGCAAGACATAGAGAGGAAGGAGGATGGGGCTGGAGTCCTGCAATGCGGCCTTGAAGCCTCTCCTCCAGGCGCTGCCTGCTCCCTGACGCTGACTCAGCCCTCCAGCCAGCCTTCCCGCCTCTGGCTTTCTCCTACCCTTCAGCTTTCCCCCAGCTGTAAGCAACCCAAGCTCACCTGGCCCACCTCCTGCCCACCTCTCCCAGTGGCCCTCTGGAACTCTCTCTGGCCAGCACTCTGTCTCTGCAGAGTGGGCTGAGCCGGGGGCCTGGAGTCAGAAGCACGTGTATCCCAGGCTGGGTGTGTGCCTGGCTCACTCTGAGACTTTGGACTTCCTCTCTCAGACCTCCCCCTCCACATCTATGCAGGGGGGACCACGTCCTGCCTCACTGATAACTGAAGCAGGCCCCTGTCCCTCCCCAACACCACCTTCTTCTCTCTGTCAGCTCAGGCCTGTCCCCCACCACCCTAGGCAGCTATCAGACCCCTCCCCCACACCTCAGAGCCCTCACCGTGAGCTGCTTGGTGGATACTCCACTCTCCAGCGCAGCCCTGTTCATGGCCCGCAGGGTCTCGAAGTCCGGGGCCTCAATGAACACCACGTAAGGGACAAACTCAGCCGTTCGTAGCACCTTCACCGCCTGCAGAAGGAGAAGGCAGGGTAGGGAGCATATCCCCATGTCTGTCCTAGGAACCAGAGAAAGGCTGTGAGGGTGACTGGGGTTGGGGTGGGCACTTGGGAGTGGATGAGAAAAGGGGGCCTGGGGGTCTGGGACATGAGTCCTGGGACAAATGACAAACAGCTGGCAGGTGGCTGGGGTGACTGGAGGAGACTAGAGGAGGAGTGGGGGCTCTGGAAGGCTGAGAAAGGTTCCAGGTGGGCTGGGTTTCTAGCAGTAGTTGAGGGCAAAGGGGGTACATGGGCGTGCTCAGGTGACAAGTGTCTGGAACTATATGGGGGAGCACTGAGGCAGCAGAGAGGACACATGGCAGGCTGGGAAGGAGCAGAGTGGTGGTACCTGGGGGTTGACATCCAGCACGCACACCTTCCCAGCAGCGACCACGCCCCGGATGGAGTCAATACGTGTGCCATACAGGTTGCCCTCGTATTCGCCATGTTCCAGGTAGCGCCCAGCACGGATGTCAGCCTCCATCTCCCCACGGGACACAAAGCTGTAACCCTGACCTTCCCGCTCTGAGTCTTTGGGCCGCCGGGAGGTGTCTAGGGGGATGGGGGTAGGTTGGACCGAATGGGCATGGGCAGGTCACAGTGCCTCAGACACATATATGCACCCCTACCCAGGCCCCCGTTTCTCAGCCTTGGGGGTGCAGTCTGCTCCCCATCATGCCAGCACTGCTGCCTTTGCACACACCTGCCCCCCACTCTCCCCAGTGGCGCACACACAGACATGAGGTGGTAATCATGGTCCAACCCAGAGCCCACAGATGAGAGGCTGAGGTCCAGAAAGGGCAATATACAGCCCAAAGCCACACAGCAAGGGCCAAGCAGACCAGGGCAGTGCTCTTAGTCCTGCCTCTGGCAGCCAGGGGTTCCCACCACCCCCGCTGGTTCTGCCACTAAGAAGCCCTGTCTTCCACAAGGCTACACACACGCAACTCATAGCCTGTTTCACCTGGGTGCACGGCTGGGCACTCACTTTCTTCATGGCTTTTAGCAAGTGAAACAAGAGAAGGAAAGGGGACGCCAGCCCAGCCCACTAGGCCACCTGTTGGCTGGACACCTCCCTCACCCTTCCTAAGCCTGAAGTTCCCCTACTCACCCACAGAGGGCGTGCACCCCAACCCGTGTACCCAAAGGTACCACCTGGCCTGGTGCCCATGAAGATGCCCATTCGGTGGGCCCAGCCCTGGCACCAAGGGGAGCCCTGCTCCCTGTCCCCGACTCAGCAGGGCCCAGCTCCCACTCACAGGGCACCGTGGTGCCATAGCGATCTGGATCCCACATGATGAGCTTGTTCTTCAGGCTGCGCCGTCCCACGCCCTGAGCCCCAATCAGTACCAGGGTTTTCCGGCGGAACGGGGGCATGCGGGCCACCTCCTCATAAATGAGCAGCTCATGACGGTCAAACTCTGGACACAGGGAGATGGCGCTGCTCACCAGGCTGCACGGTGAGGGAGGGGCGGAGCTCTCAGGGAGGCTGAGGGCAAGAGGGCTTGGAACAGGGGAGCAGGAGGGAGTCGGGCAGGGCCTAGGGACACGGCTGGCAGCATCTGAGCCAGGCACGCATCTTCACAGGTGATGGGTGGGGACAGGGAAAGGCATGCCATGTTAAAGGAGGGCAAGGGAGGGGGCGCTCTGATACCCACCTGCATTCTTGGTGGTCAAATACATCATTCGCTTCTTTTTCTTTCCTGAAAGGCTGCCGCACAGGGTCCCTGGCCATAGGGAGATGGGTGAGTGAGGCAGACAGGGCCCTGTCGGATCTCAGATTGGAGGTGTGGGGTAGGGGGGACCTCCTACCTGAGTTTGGTGTCAGCTCCAGGTCCCTCTTGACAAATGCTTTCCGCTTCTCCTCCAGCAGCTGGCTGGGGATGAGCCCAGCACTGCCCCCTTCGACATGGCATGCCTGAAACGGACATGAGACCAAGATCTGCCTGAGCAAGAAGACCCCTCCCTGTGCCCTCGCCCTCCCATGCACCATACCTGGAGAGATGCAGGGGTGCCCGCAGCTCACCTGCCACCAGTTGGCATCATCCTGGTTTACGATCTGGAGCAAGTCCCCTGCGTTGAAGTGCAGGCCTGCTTCCTTGCAGGGGATGAGGCTGTCTCGGGCCGGGTCATAGTCAAAGTGACATTTCACAAATACCTGGGCCCAGGAATCAGCAAAGGGTCGGGGGAAGGGTCAGCAGAAGGCTGCAGGTGGAGGTCTACCCCATGCCCCCCCTTTTCACAAAGACGTAAGAGGCAATGGAACTGTCCCCCTGCAGGAGTGATGCCTCCAGGCCTGCCCGTGCACCTCCCTGGTGCCAACCTCTCTTCGCATCTAGTACTACAGGATTCAGATCTCAGGACCAAGGATGTGGGACCACCAAGTAGGGGACAGGACCCTGGCACCTAATCCTGGATCCCTCCATCCACTCACTCTCTCCCCTTGGAGAAGGGCTCTGGTGGAGGGCAAGAGAGCCAATAGGATAGGTAGACAGAGCAGCTAGACCCCCAGAATTGACCAACCAGGAGACAGCTGTCCAGGACATACGACCACCCCACCCTGTGCACGCGCACAAACGTGAAGAACGCTGACCACGATGCAGGCACTCTCTCATACACTCTGGTACCCCAGGCTGTGGCTGCGTGCATAATGCCGGCCAATGTGGGAGCACGTGCAGGTACAGCAGAGGCAGAGGCCTGTCCACGGCTGCGGTCAGCTGCCCCTGGGCTGCAGGTCCCACCCCCATCTTCCCTGGAGGAAACCAGTAGGAGAAGAGGGCCTCAGTGAGACCTGCAACCCTGACAACCAGGAGGCTCAGCCATCCCTTGGGCCTTGTGCTGGGTGAGGGGCCCACCTGGCGGGGCAGATGGGGCTCCTGGTAGCTGGGCAGGATCTTGAGGATGACACTGCCACTGGCGTTGCGCAGGAGCTCCTGCAGTGCACGGGGGTCACTGCCCACTGGCTGCCCGTTCACCTCCTTGATGATGTCACCCACATGCAGCAGGCCTTGCTGAGCCACCATGCCCCCATGCAGAATGCGCGCGATCACCAGCTCGCCGCCCTCCACGCGGAACGTTACACCCTGGAGGTCAGAGGGAGTGTAAGTTGAGGCCACAATTGCTCCAAGTCAGAATCTTCAAATAGTCTCCTAATAGCTCCTCCATTCCTGTCCCTACCCACCCACCCCCGCCCTCACAAAGTCCTCCTCCATCCTTCTGCCTAAATTCTTCACTTACAGCGGGTACTAAAAGTGGGGGGGAAGCGGGCAGACTGGAGAGGTATGGACACAGGTGCGTGTGCAGTGTCTATGGTCTCCTGGGTCTTCCCCGACCCTTTGCCGCATGGCCCTTCCCTGCACAAAGCTGGCCCCATCTTCATCTTCAGACCACGCTTGGCCTTTTTTGTCTGCTCATTGGTTATTCTCAATCCCCCACCCTCACCAGCCCTGCCTCTGGCCCTGCCCAGTCCTCACCAGATGTTCTCCGGCTGTCTTGCGGATGCCCACCATGCGCACGGCATCGGGAGGTACAGGCTGGTTGCTGAATGTAGGGTCCAGGCCAGGGCTGGGGGGTGGTGTCTCATAGGTCTTTGAGGCCACAGAGTCATGCGTCTCCAGGAGGGACTGGGGGGGTGGGAAGAGAAGGGACAATGGGGCAGTGCCCTGGGTCTCTTCCCATTCCAGCTCCAACTTCCTGTTGGGCCCTCCAACAGCAGTATGCCCCCGTCCACCCGCCTCCTGCTCCCTCAACCCCAGCCCCAGCAGCCAGGAACCTGGAAGTGGGGCTCCTGGAGGATGTGGGCCAGCTCGGCGGCTGTGCTGCTCTGCTCAGCCAGCTGCGCCAGGTCCCGCAGGATCTCCTGCACCAGCTCCAGGTTGTTGTCTCTCACGGCCTCCAGCTTCGTCTCCTCCAGCCTCTCATGGGCCTGGGGGTGGAAGCAGAACAGGTGGGGCTAGGAGCTTCCCCAGGAGCCCTGGGACACCAAGCAGGGTCCTCCCTCAGCCCCCAGGCATTTTCCCCACCCCAACCCAGCCCCCAGCTTCAGCTCCTCACTCACTGACACACAATCACACCCACACGTGCGCATGCATTCCTTGCTGTCTCCTTTCTTCCCCAAAATGACAAGGACCTAGTTTAGGGAAGGAAGAAACCAAAGGACAAACCTTCCTTTCCATCCCCTTGCCACAGAGGGTCATTAGAAGTTACCAAATTGTCTCCAGCTCCCAGGACCCTATACACATTGGCATTCAAAGACAGCTTCTTCCACCGGACATTATGGTTGGGTGGGGCCTTGAAGACCGTGAAGCCCAGGATAAGGAAATTAGGGAGGTAGAATAACTTTCCCAGGGTCAATGGGACTTGAACTTGCATCTCCAGGCCCTCAACTCAGTGTTCCCAGTGAATGAGGGGACAGGAAATCAGCACATGGTGCCAGGAGCAGGCCCTGCACCTATTTGTTGCTCTGCTGGCTCTGGGCTCCATACCAAGGTGAGCTGAAAACGGAAAAGGAATCCTTCGCCAGTGACCAGCCCAGTGGGGAGGGTTAGGTTAGATGGGTCAGGAAGAAAGGAATTCCATTTCAAGAATATGTATGAAGACCTTTTTTCCCCTCTGAATCTTTGAAGGATCATTGCAGACAACACAAGCCACTTTACCCCAAAGTATTTCAACATATATTTCATAGGAACAAAGACATTCTGCTGCATAAACCATAATACCATTATCACCTGCAAGAAATTTACATCGATTCATTAATATATTATGTAAGACAGTCCACATTCAAATGTTCACTCTTGTCCCAAAAGTATCCTTTATAATTTTATATTTTTTCTGATTCAGGATCTAATTGATGATCATATGTTGTATTTGGTTGACACATCTTTTTATTCTCTTCTAATCTAGAACAGATCCCAATAACTTTTAGATTTTCAGAACATTTGTTGTTTTGTTTTTTTTGTTTCTGTTTTTGTTTTGTAGGGACAGGGTCTCCCTACGTTGCCTAGGCTAGTCTCAAACTCTTGGCTTCAAGCGATCCTCCCGCTTCAGGCTCCCAAAGCCTGGGATTACAGGCACGAGCCACTGCACCCAGCCTAGACATTTTTAGACTCCAGGCCAGTAGTTTTTAGGATGCTCTACCACTAGATTTAGTTGACTGTTTCCTCATGATTAGACTTACGTTAATCCTTTTGACAAGAGTTCTACATAGCTGATCTTGTGTCTTTGTGTCTTTCCCATACTTTGAGACTATGTGACTATTCTGTTCCCCCAAAATCCTTCACCAACGGATTTAGTGTCAATTTATGACCCTTGCCTAAATGAATTATTATACTGGAGGTTGCAAAACAGTGATTACCTAATTCCCATCATTCCTTCTACATTTATTGGCATTCTACTATAAGAATGAGCTTTTCAGCCAGGCACAGTGGCTCATGCCTGTAATCCCTGCACTTTGGGAGGCCAAGGCAGGTGGATCACCTGAGGTCAGGAGTTTGCAAAACAGCCTGGCCAACATGGTGAAACCCCGTTTCTACTACAAATATAAAAAATTAGCCTGGCCGTGAACCCGGGAGGCGGAGCTTACAGTGAGCCGAGATCGCGCCACTGCACTCCAGCCTGGGTGACAGAGCGAGACTCCGTCTCAAAAAAAAAAAAAAAAAATTAGCCTGGCATAGTGGTGGGCGCCTGTAATCCCAGCTACTCAGGAGGCTGAGGCAGGAGAATCGCTTGAACCTGGGAGGTGGAGGTTGCAATGAGCTGAGATCATGCCATTGCACTCCAGCCTGGGCAACAGGAGCGAAACTCCATCTCAAAAAAAAAAAGAATGAGCTCTTCTTTTCTCCCTACCACTTTACTCCTCTTTCTCTCCTTCTCTCTCTCATGATATCACTATGAATTTTTTTTTATTCCGCGTGTTCTAATCCATTACGATCACTATCTTCGTTGACCCAGTTTATCCCAAATTTGTCCAGTGGGAGCCCCATTCACACCTCTGTCCTGTTGACATTTTCCCATCAGTCCTTGAGCATCTTCTTCCCTTCTGGCACAGGCTCATCTGATGCGTTCCCCACCCCAGGTCTGGAATCAGCAATTTCTCCAAGGAACCCTGATTCCTTTTAGCAGGAGATAGTATTTAGAAACCAAGATGTGGGCACTCAGTACCCATTGTTTCTGGGCATCATTTCTTTGGCAGTCATTAGTAGATACTAATGGCTCCAAATAAACTCTAAAGGATTTTTCTCATCTTCCCCCATTCCATATTTGTGTCTCCCTTCTTCTTCAGTGAGAACTTATTTCCCAATAACATCAATATATTTACTTATTTGTTCTGTCCTTCAATAGTCAAAGCAGTTTCAGAATTGCTATACAACTGCTACTACCTATCACAAATCTATTCAGTAAAAATCAGCGGGAAAGGGTAGTAGGGGCTTAAGGGATAAAAGACTACACACTGGGTACAGTGTACACTGCTTGGGTGATGGGTGCATCAAAATCTCAGAAATCACCACCAAAGGCCAGGTGAGGTGGTTCACGCCCATAATCCCACACTTTGGGAAGCTGAGGCGGGAGGATCACCTGAGGTCAGGAGTTCGAGACCAGCCTGACCAACATGGTGAAACCCCGTCTCTACTAAAAATACAAAATTAGCTGGGCATGGTGGCACATGCCTGTAATCCCAGCTACTCAGGAGGCTGAGACACGAGAATCACTTGGACCCAGGAGGCAGAGTTTGCAGGGAGCTGAGATCGCACCACTGCACTCCAGCCTGGGCAACAGAGAAAGACTCTGTTTCAAAAAAAATGAATTAAATAAATATATTGCCCTTTCTTACATAAAACATAGAACACTGTATATACCCTTTGATACTCTAGGGCTTTTATTTAACTGGTTTGGTTTGTTTTCTGGCTTTTTATTTAAAAATATGTCATAGAAATCACTCTATGAAACTGCATGGAGATCTTCCTTTATTAATTATTATTATTAGTTTGTTTGAGATGGAGTCTTGCTGTGTCACCCAGGATGGAGTGCAGTGGCGTGATCTCGGCTCACTGCAACCTCTGCCTCCCAGGTTGGGATTACAGGCATGAACCACCATGCCCATCCTATTATTTTAATTACTGCATTTGACTCCATTGCAGGACTGGATTCCTGTAATTTATTCAACCACTCTCCATGGGTATTTAGGTTGTTTCTAATACTTTGCTATTGCAAATAATGTTGCAGTAAATGACTCTGGCATAGTATTCTATATCTGTGGAGAAGATCTTCCATGTAAATTCCTAGAAGTCTTGCTGGGTCAAGCAGCAAATACATACATAATTTTCTTATCTTAGATATTGACAAATTCCCCTCCATGGGACTTTGGCCAGTTTGCCCTCCTGCTAGCACTGTATGAGGGATTTTCTTTAAGCTCACCACCAGAGTGTTGATCAAACATTTGCATGTCTGCCAATCACATGGAGGAGAAATGATCTCTCAGTGGGGCTTACTTTGCATTTTGCTTATTATGAGTAACGTCGAACATCTCTCCATATGTTTAAGGGCCATCTGTATATCTTTTTCTGTGAATTGTCTACTCATGTCTTTCCCAATTTTTCTGTCAGCTCTTGGTTTTTATTCTTTTCCCTATTTTAAAAAATGTTTTCTCGCCATTGGGAAAATTAGCCCTTTGTGATATCTCTTGCAAATAATTTCCCCCAGTTTGCCACTTGTCTTTTGACTCTGCTTGTGGTGTTTTTGCATGCAAAAAAAAAAAAATTAGGTCAGGTGCAGTGTGGTTCACACCTGCAATCCCAACACTTTAGGAGGTCGAGGAGGGAAGACTGCTTGAGCCCAGGAGTTCAAGACCAGCCTGGGTAAGACGGCAAGCCCCTGTTGCTACAAAATATTTTTAAGATGCACCTGAGCATTTTTAATGCTCATTTTAATGCATGGTGACATGCACCTGAGGTCCCTGCTACTCTTACTTGGGAGGCTGAGGTGGAAGGATCGCTTGAACCCAGGAGATTGAGGCTGCAGTGAGCACTGTTTGCACCACTGCACTCCAGCCTCAGTGACAGAGCAAGACCCTGGCTCAAAAAACAATTTTTTTTTAATGTGGGTGAATTTAATAATCTTTCATGCATCTGAATTTCGAGGCATAGTTTTTTGTTTTTTTGTTTTTTTTAAGGGAGGGCTTTTCCCATATACAGAGCCTTGTTTTCTTCTAGGACGTGTATGATTTATATTCTCACATAGAGATCTCTGATCTGCTTGGAGTTCATTCTGATATATGATGTGAGGAATAAATATACTTTGATATATTTCAAAATGACTATCCAGATGTTCCAATACCATTTATTAAAAATTCATGGCAGGGCACAATGGCTCACACCTGTAAACCCAGCACTTTGGGAGGCCAAGGCAGGAGGATCACTCAAGCCCAGGAGTTCAAGACAGCAAGACCCCATCTCTATTTTTTAAAATTTTTTTAATTAAAAAAATTCAAAAGAAAACTATTGTTTGATTTTTTTTTTAGGTGTGAGAATAGTAGTGTAACTTTAAAGAATCCTTTTCAGTTGAGCCCAGGAGTTTATATACACAATGAAACACTTGCAGATACATCTATTATGGCTGAGATGTACTCCAAAACAATGAGGAGAGAGGGAAGCGGGTAAAGGTGTGAATGAAACAAGATTATGCATGACTATTGAATGTTGAAGTGGGGTGCTAGGTGATGGAGGTTCAGGATATATTTTTAAATGTTTTCATAATAGAAAATTTGTTTAGCCATGAGATGGTGAGATTTGAGTAATACCTCATAAGACTGCTGTAAGGATTTGGTGAGATGGACACAGTGCCTGGCAGACAGCAGGTGCTCAATAAAGGCTAGATGCTTTCTGCCTTCTCTTTTCCCAAACAGGCCAGGGAACAGCACCCCACGTGGTCCCACAGCCTCCTAAACCATCCTCTGCCAGGTGGGCAGCATTTTAGACTGACACCCACAACCTACTGGGGAAACAGACAGCTGATGGGGCAAAGGAGTAGCATCTGGGGAAACAAACAAGCCCCAGAGGGTTGGTCTTCCACAGAGCCCTATGTGATTTTCAGTCATTTAGCTCGGCCCAGCCTATGGAGCCCCAGAGTGAGGGAGGCGTCCCAGCTCTGGCTCTATTACCCTATGCTTAGGACAATGTTGGGAATCAAAGCCCTAATAATTGAGTGTCAAGAATAAACAGAGGCACTCAGGCAGCAATAATCTCACCATGGCAACTCTTGCATGGCTCTTTTGGGTTAACAGGAGCCAGCTCTGGCACAGGTGTCCTGATGTGAGCATTAGAGAGGTCACTCATTTTGACTTTAGCACTATCTGGTCCACGCATGGAGGACAAGTTTTCCGAGGAGACGTGTTTGACCAAGAGGGAAGCCAGGGTGCCTCCTAAGCTGCTTACCTCCTATCTTTGACTTAATGACATTCCCACCATGGGCTAATCCATTCCTCCTCCTGTGGCCACCCCTGGACGTTTTATACTCACAGATATGAAAGCACAGCTCTCCAAGCTCAACCTCACAGCCCAAAGGAAACTAAACATTTAATCATTCAAATACGAAACCAACAACTCAGTGGGCTGAACTAAACAAATAATTTTTTTTTTTTAGATGGAGTCTCACTCTGTAGCCCAAATTGGAAGGCAGTGGCACAATCTTGGCTCACTGCAACCTCCACTTCCCGGGCTCAAGCAATTCTTGCGCTTCAGGCTCCCGAGTAGCTGGGACTACAGGCATGCGCCACCACCCCTGGCTAATTTTTTATATTTTAGTAGAGACGAGGTTTCACCATGTTGCCCAGGATAGTCACAAACTCCTGAGCTCAGGTGATCTGCCTGCCTCGGCCTCCCAAAGTGCTGGGATTACAGGCATGAGCCACCACACCTGGCCTAAATTAGATTTTTTAAACGATATAACAAGGATCTAAGAGAACCCACCACCCAAACTAAAAAACAAAGCTCTTGTCAATATCCTACATCTAACCACATGCCCCACTCACCCTTCCCACTTGCAGAAATCACCATCTTTTTTTTTTTTTTTTGAGACAGAGTCTCGCTCTATCGCCCAGGCTGGAGTGCAATGGCACAATCTCGGCTCACTGCAACCTACACCTCCCAGGTTCAAGCGATTCTCCTGCCTCAGCCTCTCGAGTAGCTGGGATTACAGCATGCACCAACACACCCAGCTAATTTTGTATTTTTAGTAGAGATGGGGTTTCTCCATGTTGGTCAGGCTGGCCTTGAACTCCCGACCTCAGGTGATCTGCCCGGCTCAGCCTCCCAAAGTGCTAGGATTACAGGCATGAGCCACCATGCCCAGCTGAAAGCACCATCTTGATTTAGTGTGTTTGTCATTCCCTGGCTTCCCAGTTAAAGAGTTTTAATGTGTCTGTATGTATTCTACATACTTCTGAAATGAATATAGTTAATAAAAAGGGAATCGTGTCTGTCCAAATGCATTTATTTATTTATTTATTTATTTTTGAGATGGCGTCTCGCTCTGTTGCCCAGGCTGGAGTGCAGTGGCGCAATCTCGGCTCACTGCAACCTCCGTCTCCCGGGTTCACGCCATTCTCCTGCCTCAGCCTCCCGAGTAGCTGGGACTACAGGCGTGCACCACCACGCCCGGCTAATTGTTTGTATTTTTAGTAGACACAGGGTTTCACCATGTTAGCCAGGATGCTCTTGATCTCCTGACCTGGTGGTCCACCCACCTCGGCATGCCAAAGTGCTGGGATTACAGGTGTGAGCCACCACGCCCGGCCGTATTTTCTATGACATAAAAAAAGGGGGAAATCATGACTTTATCCATCCCTGGGGTCTGATTTTTTTTCACTTAAGTGTACAATTATTTCCCTTACTTTTTTACTCACTATTATTTTGCTAAGACTTATTCTTCTTTTTCATGTTAAGTGACACATGGCCCAGAACTAGAAGAGTGATTTGAATTTCTGTGGTAGCCATTCATTTCATTCTGCTCTGAAAATCATCCTCAGCAAAGCAGGGGGCTCAAGCTCATGGTAAACCAGAAGCTTGGGTGGGAGACACAGCTAGCTCGTAGTGGGGCCAGCCTGCACTCTGTTCTGTTTGCTCCCAATCCAGAGCTGTAGCAGGCTGCAAATGCAAACACTACACAGTCATTTCACTGAAAAGTTTTCCCTCTGCCCTCCATTCCAACCCCCCGATCATGGCAAAAGACAGGGAATTCCTATTTGAAGCCCTGGTTCATAATTAAATAGTGAAATGAAAAGCTGAAAGACGTCCCAGAGAGTAGTGTGTCAGAAAGTAAAGGAACTCTTTAATCTGGGTTTGACAGATGTGACTTGCTTTAGCCAATGGGCCATTATCAAATGTGAGCAGAGGTTTAGAAAGTGCTCATGACTGGGGGCTTGTCCTTCCTTGCTTGTGAGACCACCATGTGAAGGTGGCTGAGGATGAGAGACCATTCCAGAGGATGACAGACCACATGGGAAGGGGTCTGGCCATCCCAGACATTGCAGTTTTCCCAGCTAAGACACCAGATATGTGAGTGAGGCCATCCCGGACCACCCAGCCCCAGCTAAGCAAGAAGAACAACAAGGCCGGAAGAACAACCCAACCAACCCACAAAATCAGGGGAATTAAATCACAGTTGTTTTAAGCCATGACACAGCAGGATGGTTTGTTACACAGCAAAAGTGAACTGATACACTGGCCTCACCACTATACCCTCTGCTTGTCATGTCCCCTTGTCAGAGCCCCCATCCTAGTGACCTCCCTAGACCTTTATTCTTCTAGGGCTCTGTCTTGCTTTCCCAGGTCTTCCACCTAGCCTCCCCACAGAACAAGAGGCCTCCCTGTGAACTCCAGTCTGAAGCTAAGATTATAACAACTCTTTCTGATTCAAAAAGCACTTCTGGCCGGGCGTGGTGGCTCACGCCTGTAATCCCTGCACTTTGGGAGGCCGAGGCGGGTGGATCACCTGAGGTCAGGAGATCGACACCATCCTGGCCAACATGGTGAAACCCTGTCTCTACTAAAAATACACAAATTAGCTGGGGATGGTGGGCCTGTAATCCCAGCTACCCGGGAGGCTGAGGCAGGAGAATCGCTTGAACCTGGGAGGCGGAGGTTGCAGTGAGCCGAGATTGCACCATTGTACTCCAGCCTGGGAAACAGAGCAAGACTCTGTCTCAAAAAAAAAAAAAAAGCACCTCCACTTCCATAACCTCCACCTAGCCCCACCAGGACTCTGAGGGATAGGTATCATTCTCCCCACTTCTCAAAAGAAATAACTGGGCTGGGCATGGTGGCTCACGCCTATAATCCTAGCACTTTAGGAAGCCAAGGTGGGAAGATCACTTGAGCTCAGGAGTTCAAGACCAGCCTGGGCAACATAGTGAGACCTCACCTTTCTTTTAAAATAAATACATAAATATTAATTTTTTAAAAATTCCTCCATAAGAAATAACTGAAGTTCAGAGAGGTTGACAGATACACCAAACTCACAAAGCCGGTCAGTGGAATCTTCTGACTCCAAGCCCTGTGTTCTTTCTTCTTCATCTCATGTGAATTAGTTCACACCAGCCTTCACATGCATCTCAGGCTGTCCCCATTAATAACAATTTTTCTGAATTTCTGAAAGTCCCCTGCCTTGGATTCCTCACCTTGGCCTTGTCTGCAGCTGGAACACCTGCTGCTGGATCCATGTCAGCCCTCCCAGATGCCAGCCACCTGCCGGGGCCGCCACTTGCTGTGTGCAGCCAACCGCCTGGACTTCTGATCTCTCTGCCAGACTTGACTTCCCTTAGGGCCTTTAACCCTCTGGGTTTGTATCCTCAGGCCCTGCCCCTCCCTGGTCCCAGATCTACCCAGCCTGGCCCCTCCCACACTGTCTGCCACATCCCCAGAGAGTGTCAAGCCCAGCTCCACAGCATAAGGGAGGGAGGCCAACAGCTACCACATGTGGCTCCAATCTGATTTCATTCCTGTGGGTTTCTGGGCCACTTCACCAAGTTTTTGCAGCTGGATCTTTGATCACAGTGCTTTGTCTATTAGGTTAGAAATTTGTCTGTGTATACATAATGATTAAAATTGGTGAGAAGGAGGAAGTAGGTCCCATTGTCCAATGCAGGGAGCTCTGAGAGACATATCTTTGATGAGAGGAGTGGCAAATTTACATTGCAAAGGATCACCCATACAAGGACAGAAGAAATGTATGGCTTTTTTTTTTTTTTTTCAATGAGCTCAGGCTCCTTTATGGAGATTCACTTCCTGTTTGTTTCACAACCACAGGGAGAGAGAAGTCACTGGATTGCCTTAGCCCATTAGCCTCGTACTGGGGGTCTCAGAGGGGAAGAAACATCCATACTCTCTTCTATTGTGCTCTATGAATCTGGAACCACACCAGGAATTTCTTGGAAAAAATCCTGACCAGCTTCTCGCCAAAAACGTTTCTAGAGAAGGGAGTTTACTTACAATGTGACACAGCACATTGGTTCATTCTCAATTAGGCTTTACTGTGAGGTCCCAGGACTGGGGCATTGTGGGGTCCAGTGAAAGGAAGACAGACTTGGGCTTCATCAGGAAAACAAACTATCTGGCAGTTCACTGCCATAACCCCAGCACTGTGCCTGCTATGTGGTGAGTGCAAAATAGATATTTGTTGGATGGATGGATGGATGGATGGACGGACGAATGAGTGAATGACATAGCCAGCCAGCCAGCAAACCCATCATTAGAGAGCTGTCAAACAGACTGTCGAGTGGACTGGACCAGAGAGGAATGCTATCAAGGGGGACCCTGCTTTGAAGGGTATTGGCAAGAGGGCTGTCTCACTCTGAGACTCTGCCATCCCAAAGCAGAGTCTCACTGTCTCACTGTGGAGACAATAGCTAAAGTACCCAGAGGTGATATGGGCTCATAAACCCAACTCTGAAATGAATTTTGGAAAGTTACAGATGTTGAGGTTCAAAACTACACATATTCATCAATTTCACTGCCAAGTGTCCATTCTAGAGAAACCCCCACATGCGTGCAGAAGCAGATGGATATGAGGATGTTCACTGCAGCACTGTTTTTAAGAGAGCAAAATCAGCAGTGACATACACCTCTCTCAGGAGGGGAACCAATAAACAAACAGCTCTATTCATATATTAGAACAGGAGTTCCCAACCCCCAGGCCATGGACCAGTACTGGTCCGTGGCCTGTTAGGAAGTAGGTGAACAGCAGGAGGTGAGCAAGCATTACTGCCTGAGCTCCGCCTCCTGTCAGATCAATGGTGGCATTAGATTCTCATAGGGGTGCCAACCCTACAGTGAACTGCACATGCCAGGGATCTAGTTGTGTTCTCCTTATGAGAAGTCTAACGAATGCCTGATGATCTGAGTGGAACAGTTGCATACCAAAACCACCCCCCTCACCCTGATCCATGGAAAAATTGTCTTCCACAAAACTGGTCCCTGGTGCCAAAAAGGTTGGGAACTGCTGTATCAGAACACCACACCACAGTTTAAATGAATCTCCCTAACTCTATCTATATCTATACTTAGGTCGATAGCTGTACTACTTGTATGAAATAGAAATCTCAAGAACAGAAGCACCTTACACTATCATTTCATTTATATAAAATTTAAAAGCACACGTAATGGCCAGGCATGGTGGCTCACGCCTGTAATCCCAGCACTTTGGGAGGCTTGGAGGCAGGCCAATCATGGGGTCAGGAGTTCGAGACCAGCCTGGCCAATATGGGAAACCCTGTCTCTACTAAAAAAATACAAAAATGGCCGGGTGAGGTGGCTCACGCCTATAATCCCAGCACTTTGGGAGGCCGAGGCAGGCGGATCTCTTGACCATCCTGAGATTGAGACCATCCTGGCCAACATGGTAAAACCCCATCTCTAATAAAAATACAAAAATTAGCTGGGCATGGTAGCGCGTGCCTGTAGTCCTAGCTACTTGGGAGGCTAAGGCAGGAGAATCGCTTGAACCCAGGAGGCGGAGGTTGCAGCGAGCTGAGATTGTGCCACTGCACTCCAGCCTGGCGACAAAGTGAGACTCCGTCTCAAAAAAAAAAAAAAAAAAATTACAAAAATTAGCCAGGCATGGTGGTGCGTGCCTGTAGTCCCAGCTACTCAGGAGGCTGAGACAGAAGAATTGCTTCAACTTGGGAGGCGGAGGTTGCAGTGAGCTGAGATTGTGCCACTGCACTCTAGCCTGGGCAACAGAGTGAGACTCCAGAGGAAAAAAAAAAGCACACATAACAAAGGTAGAGCCAGGCATGGTGGCTCATGCCTATAATCCCAGTGCTTTGGGAGGCTGAGAGGATCACTTGAGGCCAGGAGTTTGAGACTAGCCTGGACAACATAGCAAGACCCTGCCTCCACAAAAAAAATTACAAATTAGCCAGGCATGGTAGTACATATTTGTAGTCCCAGTTACTCAGGAGGCTAAGACAGGAGGATCATTTGAGCCCAGGAGTTCCAGGCTGCAGTGAGCTATAATTGTTCCACTGTACTCCAACCTGGGAGACAGAAAAAAAAAAAAAAAATTCCCATAAAGGTATATTGTTTACAGCTAAACACATATGTAGGCAACATAAGCCAACATTCAATGAAATGACATCAATCTCTAGGCAGTGGTTACCTGTGGGAAGGGAATGCAGTGAAAATGAGGAAGGCGAGAGGCATTAACTGTGTCAAACTTTTTATTTATTTATTATTATTTTTTGAGACAGTGTCTCACTCTCACCCAGGCTGGACTGCAGTGGCGTGATCATGGCTCATTGCAGCCTCGACCTACCCAGCTCAAGCAACTCTCCCGCCTCAGCCTCTTGAGTAGTTGGGACTACAGGTGAATGCCACCATGCTTGGCTAATTCTATTTTTTTATAGAGACAGGATTTCACCATGTTGATCAGGCTGGTCTTGAAATCCTGAGCTCAAGTGATCCACCCACCTTGGTCTCCCAAAGTGCTGGGACTAAAGCTGTAAGCCACACCGTGCTGTGTGCCTCATACTTTTTATTTCTTAAGAAGAAATGGCAAGAGTCAAAACAAACATTATTAACATTTTGGAGATGGGTACTCAGGAGTTTGTTATGTTATTTTTTTATACTGTTTTGTATTTATTCATTCAACAAATATTCAGTGAGCACCTACTATGTGTCAGGCATTTTGTAGGCTCTGGGGATACTGCAGTGAATCAAAAAGACAAACATTCCTGCCTTCATGGAACGTCTCTATGTTTGAAATGTGTATAATTCCTTGTGATTATTTATTTACTTATTTATCGAAGACAAGCTCTCACTATGTTACACGAACTGCACTTGAGCTTCTTGGCCTCAAGCAATGCTCTCACCTCAGCCTCCAGAGTAGCTGGGACTACAGGTGTGTGCCCCTACTCCTGGCTTCTTGTCTTTATTTTTAGTAAATGAGTAGGATCTTCTATTGCTGAATGAAAAGCACCCTGCCTTTCTCCAATCTCCTCCATTCTGCTCAGTTTTCTCTTCCCCAGAACTTCCCACTATTAAACCTCTGCAACTTTTCATCTTTCGCTGTTAACAATCTTCCCAAGTCTTCAACCATTCCACAGATAACGTGAACAGGCTACATCCCAAGGACACGGTGTCCCCTGCAGCAGCAATCCCCACTCCAGTGGGACGTGGTCCTCCACATCCCATGCCAGGGCCGGCTATAGCCAGCCTGTGACAGAGTCCCCACTCTATAGAAAACCCACCACCTGGCTATACCTTCTTTCTCCCCACCCTTGATGTCATTGCCGACTTCCTGGTCACCTCCACCACCATGCACTGAAAACCCTGGGGACTGCCTCAGTCTTCTCCCCGTCTTGACGCCTGCCATAGCCCTACATGCCAATGGGTGTGTGTACAAGCCCATCCCACTCCTGAGCCTTCCATTTCTGAGTGTCTTCAACACTGATGACCTACCTGTTCCACTGCAGCCCCATCCTACATTATCATGGCATCCCTAGAACTGTCCTCCTTGGAAAACTTTCACCTCCTACCTCCCTTCCTCTGACCTTGGTCTTTTTCTCTTCCATCTGTATCCCCACCATCACCCCTCAAATACTCTGTGACCTCAGAGAGCCACCGAGCCTTCACCTCCATTTTCTCCCTGTTCTGCCTCTTTCCAGCCTGGGCCTTTTTTCTCTGAGCCTCTCTCACCAGCTCCCTTCACAATTCCCTGCATCCGACTTCCACAGCCCCAGGCCAGTACATGCCCTGGACCAAAGCCCCCGCTCCTTTCTCTTCCTCTCTGGATAGAGTCACCCCCACCCTGGGAAATCAGGCACCTGACATGGACAGTCGAGGTCCCCATCCATTTAATTCCTTCTCCCCTTCAGTGACCAGTCAAACCTTCCCTTCTGAATCTTCCTGCTCCATCTCTGATCCCTAATTCCCAGGAGAGGACTGCTCCACCTTCACCAAGAAATCTGAGCAATTAGGTCTGATTTCCCACAGCTCCTAGCCTTGCCTCCAACGCAGCCATGGGCACCATCACCACCTCCCCTCCTCAGGAGAGGGGGCATCCTTCCACACTCCCTCAGGCAGGATCCCAGGTGCCTTGCTGTCCCCTAGCCCTCACTGCCAAACACCAAGTTCTACCAGTTTACCCTAAGGTCTGGGACCACAGCTCCAGTTCAGGCTCTTAGCGTCTTATACTCAACCCACTAAAGAGCCGCTAACTGGCCTCTCCAACTTCAGATATAACCCCCCAACAGTCCTCCACATGGCTGCCAAAACACCCACATTTGGCCATCATATCCCTGCTTAGATACTGTAAAGCCTGCCAGGCACGGAGGCTCATGCCTGTAATCCCAGCACTTTGGGAGGCTGAGGCAGGCAGATCACCTGAGGTCGGGAATTCGAGACCAGCCTGACCAACATGGAGAAACCCCATCTCTACTAAAACTACAAAATTAGCTGAGCATGGTGGCACATGCCTGTAATCCCAGGTACTCGGGAGGCTGAGGCAGAAGAATCACTTGAACTCAGGAGGTGGAGGTTGCAGTGAGCCAAGATCACGCCATTGTACACCAGCCTGGGCAACAAGAGCAAAACTCCTTCTCAAAACAAAACAAACAAACAAAAAAAACCATAAAGCCTCCCTGATACTCACAGAAGGACGCCCAAGCACCCACACACAGCCCCCAGTGCCCTCCAGACCTGCCAACCTTTGCACAGCTCGCATTGTCTCACACTTGAGGCTCAGCCTCACACCAGCACTTCCAATCCCCTGCACACTCCTGACTCTTTCTTACCTCTGTGCTTCTGCTCAAGCTCTTCTGTGGCCCAGAATGCCCTCCCCCTCTTCCTCATTCTTCCACTCAGCTCAAGTGGTCCTTCCTCCAGGAAGCCCTCCTCGCCCACCCCAGGCTGGGTTAGGCACCTGTCCTTTATGCTCCCAAAATGCCTAGTGTATCTACCTCTATCACTGTCATTACCAAATTGTCCTATAATTTTCTTTTAGTGAATCTCTCCCCAACCTGATACATGGCAGGTGACCTTAGAGAGACATGCACACAAAATGCCCAAAGGCAGAAGGACAGGCAAGATGAATTCTAGAGATTCTCCAACATGTGCATGCTGGGCCACACCAATCACACACTCCACAAGCTGGCAGTCACTAAACATCCACCCACGCACTCACCAGACAGGTGTGGGGGCAGCCCCCTCTACCTGCAGCCACTCAGGTCATCACCTGGGCATGATTTTCTTCTACAGTCCCCTTCAGGGGGGGCCTCTTTTGCCACATGTCCCATTCCCAGGGCCCTCTGTAGCTAATACCCCATTCCCTACTGTGCCTCCCCAAGCACAGTGCCCTTGTGCCCACCTCCCTGGAGCACTGTACCTTGGCCAGGGATCTTACTATGGGACTTTCCATAATGCCTCGAAGGAAGATCAGGTCCAGCTCTGCAGCCCCCGTGGCATTGGGGAGGGATCCCAAGTTGTCCAGGACTTGCTGCATGGCTGGGGGAAGGTATGGGCAGTGAGATACACAGGTACCAGCTGGGTACAGAAGACCAAAACACACCACAATACTTGCAACTTCCCCACCCCCATGTCCCACAGAAGACAGCCCCTCCCTGGCAACATTCCCCTCCCTGCCCAGCACAGGCACCCCAGGCCCTTGAATGCCTGGGACAGGGATCCTGGAGGAAGGGGACAGTTTCCTTGGCCTGTTCTCTCCACCCTAGGTAATGCCAGCCTGAGCAGGTGGGAGGCTCCAGGCAGCTGGAAGAGACTCTGAGGTGGAGAGAAGGGAGAAAGGGAAGCAGGTGTCAGGTTCCAGGTCCTGCCCTGTACCAGAAAACCACAAGCTGTCGGGTGGATCACTTGAGGCCAGGAGTTCGAGACCAGCCTGGGCAACAAGGCAAAACCCCATCTGTACTAAAAATACCAAAATTAGCCAGGCATAGTGGTGTAGGTCTGTAATTCTAGCTACTCAGGAGGCTGAGGCAGGAGAACTGCTTGAACCTGTGAGGCAGAGATTGCAGTGAGCTGAGATCACACCACTGCACTCCAGCCTGGGTAGCAGAGCAAGACTGTCTCTGGCCGGGCGTGGTGGCTCACGCCTGTAATCCCAGCACTTTGGGAGGCCGAGGCGGGTAGATTGCCTGAGGTCAAGAGTTTGAGACCAGCCTAGCCAACATAGGGAAACCCCGTCTCTACTAAAAATACAAAAAGTTAGCTGGGCATAGTGGCAGGCGCCTGTAATCCCAGCTACTCGGGAGGCTGAGGCAGGAAAATCGCTTGAACCCAGGAGGCGGAGGTCGCAGTAAGCTGAGATCCTGCCATTGCACTCCAGCCTGGGCGACAGAGCAAGACTCCGTCTCAAAAAAAAAAAAAAAAGAAAAGAAAAGAAAGCCACAAGCTCCTCACTCAACCTCTAGATGGGCTGAAGCCCAGGGCTCAGCCACCTGTACCTGGCAGGCTCAAGGATGAGACAGACAGTACTTGGAGCAAGTCCCTGAGTACAGGCCCAGAGTCAAGAAGTAGCCACACGGGTGCCAGGGCCTGCAGAGCCTCCAGTCTAAGCACCACTAATTCAGTGTGACATTGTACAAGTCACTGTCCCTCACTGGCCTCAGTCTTTCCTGCCTGTAAAATGGATGGATTGGGCTAGATGATGTCTACAGGCCTTCAGCTCTGAGTGACAATGATCTGTAATCACTGAGAAATTAACATAGATGATAGGAAGTCAAAGCTGAGGCCTGGAATGCTGGCAGGAGCTAGGGAAACAGGCACTGGAGGCCTTGGTGTGACCCAAAGGCCGAGGTCACACCAAGTCATCACAGGGATAAGCAAACTCTCAGCCCGGAATGGAACATAACGGAGGACACGATGACACCTGCAGCTGGGCCGCAACAACGCCCCTGAGACCTGAGGTGGGGGCTGCCTTCACTCACTGGCAGAGGTGGGAGTTCCAGGCTGTGGCAAGTTCCGGGGAAAGGAAGCGAGAAGCAGAATGTGCCCAGCTGGGGGCAGAGATGGGTGAGGGGTATCATTACTCTGCCACCATGCCGCCCACGCCTACATCTGCATAACAGCACCCAAGCCACGGAGGACAGGGGAGGATGCACCCCTGGCGCCTCTCAATGCTCTTGTCAGTGCCCCCTCCTCCAGGAAGGAACAGGAGTGGGGAGGAGGGGGCACTGGAACTGGAGCTGGCAGAGATGGTTCAGGGACTCCTGGACTCCCATCTCCGTCCTCCTCCTGCTCCCTGCCTTCTCCAGAAAAAAAATCCAAGCTTGCCCTTCAGACCCCTCTTGCTCAGGCCAGGGCTGGGCATTGGTCAGAGACCTGCGAGGCCCTCAGTGGGCTCTGAAAGAGGCCAGGGCAGGGACCCTTCCCTTCCTGCCAGGGTATGCCAGATTCCCTCCGTCAGTTATCTGGGGGAGGACTGAGCCAAGGGAGTTGGTGCCCTCTGCCCAGGACAGCTCTCCTGAAGGTGCCCTCAGATGACCTCTCCCAGGCCACCCTCCCCAGATGCCCCAACTCTGCTGGAGGAAGGTAGGCTAAGGGGCCAGCTGCCCCGCCCCTATCTGGCCCGCCCTTCCCTACCTTCCCTCTGGAGCTCCGCTTCCTCAGAAGACTCCAGGGATATACCCTCCAAAGAGACCCCGCTGCCTGGGCTGCCTGCCATGGCGGCCCCCAGACCCTGGGACTCCCCGAGCGTCCTATACGCCGCCGTCTGCCGCCTCCCCAGCCAGAGCCTGGCGGGGCTGGGGAAGGCGGGAGTCGGGGAGCGCCCTCTGAGGAACCAGCCAATGGCAAGGCTCAGCCGCCGTGACCGCCTTGCTGATTGGCTAAAGCCCCGACTGGCGCTGCGCGGTGCAGAGCAGGCGGTAACCCGGTGGGAGAAGGGTGTTAGGCGGGAGCCTTAGTCCCACAGATTGCCCGATCCCCAGCATGTCAGTGTCGGTGGAGATGGGGAAGAGGGGGCTAACAGGAGGTTTTGGGGAGGGGGTAGGCATGCTGCCCCTTCAAGACTGGCGCGGTACCCCGAGACCCTCCCCTCACAGCCAACTTCAGGAGACCCGAGGGAGAAAAGTCTTGGCCCATCTTGTCCCTGTACCCTCTTTTCTAGAAGCCCCTCCTCTAATACACCCCATGCCACCTCCTCCCTATGCCCTCTGACCTCTGCTCTCAGTCCCCTGTCCAGGCCCTGTTTCCTTACAGTGGTCCCTCAGTCGAAGGAAGTCCCCAAGAACGACTCAGCCCTCCACCGAAGGCAGCCTCACTTGGGCATGGGGCAAATACCTCAAGCCTCAGACGCCTCCCCCTACCCGCCCTTGGTCAGCCACTGGGAGGCAGGGTACGTGGGGGAGGTGGCATCGCTGTGGGTAGGGACAGTGCCCCAGCCCTGCTTACCCCTCGCCTCACAGCAGCTTCTTCCCCTCCCCCATCTCTGATGAGCTCTTCCCCTTGATGAAGGGGGTGATGCCCAGGAAGCAAGTCAGGCATCTTGGAACTCAGTTCCCCAGAAAGGAAAAGTGAGGGCACATTTGCACACAGGGAAAAGTGTGGGCAGAAGGGAGGGATTCAGCTCCGCCCCGGTGACCCCATTCCTCTGAGATCCTGTGCCCAAGAGGCCACCATCAGGGTACTGCAGCCTCCACTCAGCCATTCCCTGAGGAGTGGCACCAGGTCGCATAGCACCCCTGGTTGCCATGGCAGTAGAATTACACACCAGGACAGTAACCCAGGGATGGAGGAGAGATTTAAAGGGACAGCTCCACCTGAAAGCAGCAACATATCCCAGCCTTGATCCAAAAAAGGGAGGGAATCTGGTGACAGGGGAAGAGGGAGCAAGGCTGCAGGTCAGGAGATGCCAGGTTCAGGATCTCTAAGTTCTCAGCCCAGTGCCACTGCCCATTTATCTCCCAGCTCTCAGGAAAAGGGCCCCTGACTTTACCCAAAGTAGATATGGGGTCTCCCTGCAAGAGGAATACACCCATACCCTTTCCCTCCCTTCAACCATACCGACCGTTGGGAAAGGGCGGAAAAAGGACCTTGTTAGCTTTGCACTTTGCAGAGTCCAAGGCAGGGATCTGCCAGGGAAGGAGGAGGGAAGGGGAGCCTGAACTCAGAGGCGGGGACACAGCTGTTTCTCTATCCTGTGGGAAGTATAATGACCACCAGATAATAAGGGGCAGAACCCACTATTAGATTTTTGAAGCTGGGAGCTAATGTAGCTCGGGATAGGACAGAGGCTGCCTGAAGGAAGAGAAACACTTTGTACTTCTTCCTTTGAATATGAGAAGCCAGGAGCAGCCCCTCGAACAACATGAAGGGGAGCAGGAGCCCCAGGAGTCCTTTGAGGAAGCAGAACCCACCGCCACATCCCAAGGCTCTACTCCATGTCCCCCATCCTCCCCCACCATGCCCCCATCAAGTGGTCTGCAACAAGGAAGTCAAATTGCTGGGCTTCCTCCTCCTCCTACGCCCCAGTCAGGTACTATTGATGGGTTTACTGGACAGCCCCGGATGGAGAAGCCATTAAGCACAGGCTCAGGAGTGGATTTAATTAATGCCTAAGCAGCTTACAGTGGGGCCTAGGCAGGCTGAAAGAGGCGGGGAGACCCCAGGGAGCCCAGCAGGCTGGACAGGAGATGGGGGACTGAGCCCTCCAATGCTGCAGAAGCTGGGGACATTAGTGCCATCCCTCTACTGCAAGGAGAAGAGGCCTTTCCTGGACAAGTGTACCACAGTTTAGGCCCTGGCTCACTCCCTTCACTTTCTCAGACAGGAGGGACAGAGGAATCATTCTACCCAAAGTGGCAGCCCTGGAACCTCTGGCAGAGGCAGTAGCGGAGCCTAGAGCAAGGGAAGGAGCTGCATAGGAGGGAGGCATCCAGGCAGGGGGAAGTTCAGACAACTCAGAGCAGAACCATAGCAGTTCCCAGCTGCCCGGGCCTCAGAGGGCCTCTAGCACAGGGAACTTAACCTTCTGGGGTCCTGCGTGCACTACAGGAATCCATGAGCCCCTAGAGTGGAATGTACCTTTTGTGCATGGATATATATGTCTACGATGAGGGCTCACTGCTGTCACCAGATTCTAAGTGACTCAGGACCAGTAAAAGTTAAGAACAGGCCAGGTGTGGTGGCTCATGACTGTAATCCTAGCACTTTGGGAGGCCAAGGCGGGTGGATCACCTGAGGTCAGGACAGCCTGGCCAACATGGTGAAACCCAGTCTCTACGAAAATACAAAAATTAGCCGGGCATGATAGCAGGTGCCTGTAATCCCAGCTACTTGGGAGGCTGAGGCAGGAGAATCACTTGAACCTGGGAGGTGAAGGTTGCAGTGAGCCGAGATCCCACCACTGCCCTCCAGCCTGGGCAACAGAGTGAGACTCCATCTCAAAAAAAAAAAAAAAGAAAAGAAAAAAAGAAAAAGAAAAAAGTTAAGAACACTGATCTTGTCCCATCATCTCATCTTAGGGAAATCTGAGGTCTTCAAAGGGAGGTGACTGTTTCAAGGACACAGGGTTAATGCCAAAATAACAACTCAGGCCAGGCACAGTGGCTCACACCTGTAATCCCAGTACTTTGGGAGGTCGAGGCAGGTGGAGCGCTTGAGCTCAGGAGTTTGAGACCAGCATGGGCAACATTTTTGTCTTTACAAAAAATACAAAAATTAGCTGGCCATGGTGATGCACACCTGTAGTCCCAGCTACTCGGGAGGCTGAGGTGGGAGAATGGCTTGCGGCTGGTAGGCAGAGGTTGCAGTAAGCCAAGCTTGCGCCACTGCACTCCAGCCTAGGCTAAAGAGCCAGAACTTGTCTCAAAAACAACAACAACAACTTGGTGGCAGCGGCAGCAACAGCAGCATAATAATTATGACTATTCCTAAAAGTAATGTGCTCTCCCATTATGGCCTTTGCGTCTCACAGCAGCCTCTTTACAGAAGAAATGCGAGCTCCAAGAGGTTAAGCAGTTTGCCACTGAGGCTTTGCTAGTTTGTCTGAGTGGCCCACTCCCTTGTCCCAATGCCTCCTACAGAGCCACGTCTAGGTATCCTGACCTGGTATTCTCGTTCCTTCACTCACAGCTTCCTGACCCCCAGTACCCCCTGTCCACCTCTGGCATATGCTGGCCTAGTGGGCAGCGATTATGGACTTCTCAGCCCCAGGCTGTGCTGCTGTAATCCCTCCACCCCCAAGCCATTCTCCAAGGCCCAGCTCCGGGGCCACCACCTGAAGGCCTGGTCCTATGCCACTGCCCTCCAGCAACAGTACGGGTCACCTCTGGAGCATGTATCCCCTGCCCTCCACGGAGGTGAGTTGTGCTCCAGCCCTACACTGGAGCAGGTATGGATCTTATTCCTTCTCTTCTCCGTTCCAGCACAGGAACCCACACAGAGGAGATGGTCACAGCAGCTGCCAGAAGGAATGGCTGAGTGGTAGGGTGGACAGCAGCGGAGCCAGTTGGTTCTTATCTGGAGCTGTGCAAGTGCCCACCCCTAAGTCCTCCCCTGGCACCCTCTGAACCACTGAAATAAGCTAACATCCTCACCCACTTCTTACCAGACTCAGAGTTGGTGGCGGCAACCGGCATGGTGAAGGAGGCAAGGGCTCTGAAACGTCTCTCCTGGAGAGGGGAGAGAGGAGGATGAGCGGATACAAGGGCAAAGCAATGGGGAAGGGAATAGGAAGAGCCTCCCCTTCAGGACCAGCCAGAAAGGTAGGGGAGAAGGTGCTGCCCAGACAGTGGGGGTTGGAGAACAACAATGATTCCAACAGTCCTGGGAAGCAGGAAGAGCAGGTATTACTTGCCTATTTCTCTGAGGAGGAGGAGACCAGGGAGGATAAGGGAGGTTAACTGATTTGCCCAAGATCACAAAGCTAATAAGGAGAGCTAAAATGAAAATCCAGGTTTTATGATTCAAAAATAAGTATATAAATAAAGTGTTTCTTCCTGCTGTCTTTTTTTTTTTTGTTTTTTTTTTTTTTTTTTTTTGAAGAGGAAACAGGTAGAATTTATAGAGGGTAAGAACACAATTTGGCTGAGCAAGGTAGCTCACACCTATAATCCCAGCACTTTAGGAGGCTGAGGCAGGAGAGTCACCTGAGCCCAGGAGTTTGCGACCCACCTGGGCAACATGGTGAGACCCCCATCTCTACAAAAAATTAAAAATTATCCGGGTGTGGTGGTGCGTGCCTATGATTCCAGCTACTTGTGGGGCTGAGGCAGGGGGATCTCTTGAGCCCAGGAGGTAGAGGCTATGGTGAGCCATGATTGCACCACTGCACTCCAGCCTGGGCAACAGAGCAAGAACCTGTCTTTAAAAAAAAAAAAAAAAAAGTCATTTTAAAAATAATAAAAGAGTCCATAATTTGAGCCAAAGTAGAAAACATGAGTACTCCCAGACTCCCTGAGAGCCAGAATCACATTGATTTTATTTGCTTCTGGAACCTAGGCCTACCAAAGCGTCGATGTTCCACAGACATTTATCTGGGGGGCTGACAGAAGTGATATCTACCTCTCCATGGCCCGTCTGGCTTGCTCTCTCTCCTCTCTCCCTTTCTTAGCTCAGAGCTGGCACAAGGAGACCAAGTGCTCTGGGCAGAACCAAGCATGGAGTCTACAGCCCCAGTTTCCATTCCAGGGCCTCCCCAGGCTAGGAGTGGCTCCCTCATTCTCCCAGGAGAGGGCAGGGGGTTACCCCCCACCCTTCTTCCCTTTGCCTTCCTGGGCATGTGCTGCTGGATAAAACCCAATTCCCAGTTGCCATGACAACAGGAGGCAGTGGCTCACAGCAGGGGTGGGGAGTTGGGGGAAGCATCTGGCAGTGCCCACTTTAGGACTGAATGCCTGCTGAGTCCTGGGGGTGGGGGAACCACAGCAACTCCACCTCCCTCCAAAGAAGATTCTTCCCAGAGGACTAGTACCTGATTTCAATAAAACCCTCTCTGCTCCCATTCCCTTCTCAGGCCTGAGCCGGTCACCTGAGCTCAGGTGACAGAAATTACAAAAGTGAGGGGGATGGTTCCCTTTCCTCCCAGCTCTGCCCCTAAGGACATGGAAGAAAGGTGCTTTCAGGGAGAGGAAGGACACCCCTATTCAGGCTACACCCAGGCTGGAAGAAATGCCCAGGATCCACTGTGCTGGCCTGTGCCCCTGGTGCCAATCTCTACTCCCAGAGAGCAGGGAGGAGGGATCCCTTCCCTCCCGCTCCCAGGCCTTGATGACCTGGAGCCTTCTCCTGGCTGGCGCTGCTCTCCCTCATAGGGTCAGAGAAGAGACTCCAGAAGTCCTCCTTCCCTAGAGCGTGGAGGGTGGGAAAAGGCAGGGAGATTCCTGTATGAAATCCCTGCGCTCAGAAGTCTTGCCCAGCCTGCCTGGGTTTTCTCCCGGGGAGTCGGTTCCCGCGACATCGGCTGGCTTTGCTCCCCCACGCCCGTCCCAGCCTCTGAGAGGGCGGGGCCTGGCTGTGCCCACAGGAGAACGGCAGTGCCAGGCAAGCTAGCCTGGCTCCGTGCCAAGGTCCTGCACCCAGACATCTGGGAACCTGCACCTTGCCTTCCAAAAGCCTGGGCCCAGATGTCCTCTCAGCTTTGCCTCCGAGATATCCACATCACCCAAAGTGTCCGTAGGCGAGCGAACCAACAGCGAAAGGGAGAGGTTTCTTCCAACCTCCCACCCATCCCTCCATCCATACACATACAAAGAGGTGCGGAGAAGAAAGGTCTGACAAAGGCGCTTTGGAGAGCGAGAGGTCGCGGGGAGGTCTGGACAGAACTGAGGGCCAGAGGATGGGGTCGAAAGGCCAGGAGGACGTGCATGCTTGGACAGTCAGATCACCCCTGCCCTAACGGACCCAGCCCTAACACCCTGGACGCTAGGACCTGGGGGAGAGGGGCGTGTTGTGAGCCATCAAAGAAGGCTCTCTGCTTGCGCGCCCGCCGGAGACCAGGGATGAGGTCACTAAATGACTGCCCCGGCCACCAACCCCCACCCCGTCTTTATCCGCAGCCCCCCTCCCCTTAATTGACCTAACTTTCTAACCCTGGCTCTTCGCTTCTGGCACCGGTCCCCTCCCAAGTCTCCAGACCCTAACCCTGGCTCCCGACCCGACCCGCCCCGCTACAGCCTGGGAAGCGGCAGAAGCAGCGCGCCCCTTTCTGCGGACCCCCTCCCAGGGAAAATTGTGGTGTTGGCTGCCTAGGGGGACCAGGGGGCTACCGGGACCCAGCGCAACCTCTGTCTCGCTCCCCAACCCCCGGAAGCGCTAACAGCACGGTTCTTACGTAATGCCGGGCTTCAAAGTCCCCCCAACCCGCACAGCCCCCGGGGAGGCCGCGCGCATACCCGGGCCCCTCACAGCTCACCACCTTGGTGCCTGAAGCCACTTTGGAGCCCCTACCGCAGGGGCGGGGACCAGTGTCAATGGGCGGCGGGGCTTGGTTCTCCCAACCAGCACCCCAGAAAGAGGGCCCAGGGGCGGGTGGAGAGGGAGGGAACGAGCCTGGGTGAAAGGGGCCTGTGGAGTTTAAACCCAGTGAATAGGGTCCTAAGTGCCGTGCCAGGACGAAAAGGAGGCGGAGGTCTTGGGGTGGGTGCTGGCCCGGGGGCCGGGGGACGCCTACCTGCGCCCCGGGGAGCCCCTAGCTCCGGGCGGCTCCAGCGCAGCCGGGCGCTCAGCGTTTATTGCTTGTCAATCGCTAGCCCGGCTCTTAAAGCGGCGAGGCCTCTCCGCGAGGGGGCGGAGGCCCGGAGGAGAGGGGAGGGGAGGAGAACGCGGAGGCCGGCACAACTCGGAGGAAGTAGTCTTTCCCAGCAGCTGGTGGGGGGGGCAGCCAGGTAGTGGTTTGGGAGACACCGCACAGAACACGACGCCCTGCTGGCGTCCCACTGGGAAGGGTTAGGGAGGCAGGACTGGTACCAGTACCTGCTGGTGTCCCTCGGCTCTCAAGGATCCCTTAAAAGGGCGATGGTAAAAGTGCCTAATGAGACCGGCTTGATTACTCCGCCCACCCCTCTTGGCTTAGACCCGCGTTCTAGTTCCAGGCGTGCCTCACTTTTCCTCGTTATCCTGCTTCCATTTTGAGAAAAGGAATAGGAGGACTTTAGAGAGACTCCCAGGAAGCAGGATACCAGCCCCAGAAGGCCTCGGGATCGGGGCAGCTTTTTAAGGACTCGGAGGGTGGATATCTGGATTCCAGACTTTCCAGAAATTTTGCAAAAAAGAGGAAATGTCTTCCTGAAAGGATTCAAGAGCCTATTTTAGGTCTGGGTGAGGGAGGCCTGGTCCATTTCCCTGTCTATGGAATAAAGAAGTAACTGGCTAGCCTTCCTCAGAGTCCCAGCCAAAAAAGTAAATAAAGGGTTAAACCCACTGGCCCGCCTTCGCCCAGCCTCCGGCTCCACCCCAGATCTGCTAGTAAAAGATACTGGGCCTCCAAATACGGGAGGCTCTGTGCAGTGCGACTAGCATTTGGGGCTAGCTACGCTACTTCTCCGACCTCGGCGTTCCGCCACCCAGTCCAGTTGCTCTTAGCAAAATGTGGGAGTCATCCCTCTTCCTTGCTAACTGGATTCCTAAGATCATAAACAGACTCCATCTTTGGCCGAGCGTGGTGGCTCACTCCTGTAATCCCAACACTTTGGGAGTCAGAGGCGGGAGCATCGGTTGAGCCTAGGAGTTCGAGACTAGCCCAAGCAACATAGTGAAACCCCATCGCTACAAAAAATAAAATAAACAAAATTAGCTGGGCGTGGTAGCGCGCGCCTGTAGTCCCAGCTACTTGGGAAGCTGAGGCTGCAGTGAGCCGAGATTGCAACACCGCACCCCAGCCTGGGCAACAGAATGAGACCCTGTCTCAAAAGAAACAAAGAAAAGAAATGGATTACACCCTGGAAACTTGCTTGGAAATCTCAGAAATTGGCATCTATCCCGAAAGCAGGGGACGACTGGTCCCTGGGTCCCAAGACTCAGCTCTCCCCTGAGTTCCAAGGGTATAAGTTTGGATATAGGCAAAAGCCACAGAGGCGGCCAAACTGCTGAAAACCACATTGTTTAGGTGACCCAGGCTTTTACTGAGAGAAGAAAGTCATCGAACCCAGATAGCTTTGACAGGAATTGCAGGCTTTGTTCTCTAAACAAAGAGGGTTCCTGGAGCGCATTGCTTGCAGCTCTCTCCTCCATCCGCAAGAAGGATTTTCTAATCCTTCTTCTTTTTTTTTATTTTGTTATTTTTTGAGACGGAGTTTCACTCTTGTTGCCCAGGCTGGCGTGCAATGGCACGATCTCGGCTCACCACAACATCTGCCTCTCGGGTTCAAGCGATTCTACTGCCTCAGCTTCCCGAGTAGCTGGGATTACAGGCATGTGCCACCACGCCTGGCTAATTTTGTATTTTTAGTAGAAACAGGGTTTCTCCATGTTGGTCAGGCTGGTCTCGAACTCCTGACCTCAGGTGATCTGCCCACCTCAGCCTCCCAAAGTGCTGGGATTGCAGGCATGAGCCACTGCACCTGGCCTAGAAAATCCTTCTAATTGAATTCAGGAAGAGTTCCCCTTTCCATTATAAAGGCTACCCTCCACTCTCACCTGTCCACCTCTGGGCTGGAAATCACTCAGCTATTTGTATTTTGGAAGAGGAAGGCTCTTGAATCTCTACAAGATATTAATTACTTCTCAATCAAGCAATTATTACCTCCATAGCAACCCACATCAAACCTTCCATTCCATTTAGGAACCTCAGGACAGGCTGGGATCTCAGATTCCGGCCCACCTGGGGAGGTGGAGCCCAACTCATTATTCTTAGCAGCTGCCCTGCTGCATTCTTAGGTCAACAAGTATCTCTCTAATAAAGGCCTTGCAGAATGCCAGTCTCTCACATCTGTTCAGGACCTTACAATTGACAAATTGTTTCATTCTCACAACAGCCTTGTGCAATTACAGAATGAGAAGAAACATTTCTTGATGCAGAATAGGATGCTCCTCTTCTGTGCCAGGCAAGGTACCACTTTCTGTGATACTGAGATAGATAAGGGCCCTGACCTCCTAGAGTTCACAGTCTGGGGTTGAAGTTGGGAAGGAGTGTGTTACGTAGATACAAAAAGCGCTTCTTGGTAGCACAGTTAAATGCCATAATAAAGGTGCAGTGTGTCCTAAGCTGTTCCCCAAAGGAATAGAGGTGCTAATGGTTGGCAATGGAGTAGCTGGGAAGGCAAGCAGGTTTGAGGGTCGGCAATGCATCCCCTAGCTGTTAAGGGCTGCCCCTTACCTCAAGAGGGGAATGAGTCCTCCTTCTCTGAGGTCTGTAATTAGCTCTGCCTTCCTCCCTGCCTCAGCCTCAGAGGTCATAATGGCGCAGGTAGTATCTCTCCTTCCCCCAAAATCAAGGTATTCCTATGGTGGTGTTCAGCCCAGAGTTTTGGGAGTCAAGGCACAGAGAAAAATAAAACTCAAGAGTGTTAACAAATTTCCAGCAGATAAGGCTTAGCACTGAGTGATGTTGCACTTCCTATAATGACCAGCAGGGGCCACCAACAGCTATTCCCAGTATATCTACACCCACCCTCTGCGGTGCTTCGCCTCCACACCTATGACTGGCCAGTGCCTAGTTCTGGAAACCTTATTTATGGACTATACGTAAAAAAAAAAAAAAAAAAAAAAAAAAAAACTTGGTGGAGGTGCCATGGCTCACACCTGTAATCCCAACACTTTGGGAGGCCGAGGTGGGCAGATCATGTGAGGTCGGGAGTTCAAGACCAGCCTGGCCAATATGATGAAACCCTGTCTCTACTAAAAATACAAAAATTAGCCGGGTGTGGCGGCGGGCTCCTGTAATCCCAGCTACTTGGGAGGCTGAGGCAGGAGAATCGCTTGAACCCGGGAGGCAGAGGTTGCAGTGAGCCATGACTGCACCACTGCACTCCAGCCTGGGCGACAGAGCGAGACTCCGTATAAAAAAAAAAAAATTTAGAGCTTTCAATGGACTACATAAAATTATATAAATATTTGCCTATAAACTATATTTGTGTTATTCAACTAATTAGTATGCATATTAGAAATCACACACTTAGGGATGAATTTTTATTTTCATTTATTTATAAATAAATAAACATATTTTGAGACAGGGTCTTACTCTGTTGCCCAGGCTGGAATGCAGTAGCATGATCATAGCTCACTGTAGGCTGGACCTCCCAGGCTCAAGCCATCCTCCTGCCTCAGCCTCCAGAGTAGCTGGGACCATAGCTGCACGCCACCACACCTGGATAATTTTTTAAAAATTTTTTGTAGAGCTAGAGTCTTGCCATGTTGCCCAGGCTGGCCTTAAACTCCTGGGCTCAAGTGATCCACTTGCCTCAGCCTCCCAACATGCTGAGATTACAGGTGTGAGTCACTGCACCAGGCCAGGATTAATTTTTTTAACTATAAATAGAAATTCCAATTTTGTCTTCCCACACCCAAAAGGATCATCTTGCACACCCCTAGGTGCACACCCACTTTGGAAACCACTGTTCTAAAGGAAAAGCTATGCCGTCCTCCCTGCCTCAACAGGGCATCCAGACAGGAATGGATCCAGGCAGCTTTGCCTTCCCACCAGGACTAAACCAAGGCCTCCGTGAAGAACCAAGTTTCCTGGCCTCTTGCTTATCACACAACCTCAAGACAGAAATTGAAGCCCCCTCCGCCACTACCACTACCATTACCACCAGCCTGGCCTGCGTTCATGTCAGATTGCCTTTCTAGAGGGCAGAGCCCCAAAACCTCCCTTGGAAGCAGCATCTGTTTCTCCACCTGGCCCAACAATTGCACTTTCCTTTGCCTCCTGATTTTAGTCTGCCCACCTCCCTATTGGGGTGGGAAGTTCTGGAAACAGACAATTTTGTGTTGAAATCCTGGCTCAGCCACTTCGTGTGTGTGTCTTAAGCCAGTTAAATAACCTTGCCAAGCCTCAATTTCCTCATCTGTACAATGGGGATAACAACTTTGGGAGAGGATGAAGGTAGAGTGGCTGCCACGTGCCAGGCACACAGAAGGTGTTCCATAAACGCAGTTCCCTTCTGGGAGTAGGTCTAGGCAGGTTCTAGCTAGGTGCCAGCGGGCCATGGGTGGTTAGTCCTTATCTCTGGCTGTCTGCTGTGTCCTGGCTGACCTCAGGTTCTCCTGCGGAAGGCAAGATCCACCCCAGGGCTTCTGGAGCCCCAGGTATCTGTTACAGATAGCATGTCCTCTTCTCGCTGCCCACACACTCTTTACTGGCACCTTGCCCACATCCATCTGTGCCATCCACTTCTCTTTTCCTCCTCTCCCTCCAGTGCCTCCACTGAAGTGCCAAGGGCTTTGATATGGGCATCATGTGAGGGGCCAGTAACAGGTGGCCCATCGCCAAAGTGGGGAAGAGTTTGCAAAAGTCGGTGCATCAGGGTGTGGGGTACATGCCTGTAGTCCCAGCTACTCAGGAGGCTGAGGCAGGAGGACCCCTTAAGCTCAGGAGTTCAAGACCAGCCTGGGCAACATAGTGATTCCCCAATCTCTCATAATAGTAATAGTAGTAATAATAATAATTTTTAAAAGTCAGTGCAAACCCTGGGAGTAGGGAGAGTCCTGCTAACCACCCCAATGACCCAATGTCTATTGCTGGAGCCCCCTCTACAAGCCAACCATAATTTGAAGTGTCCCTGTAGACCCTGGACAGGGCAGAGATTGATGAGGGAGTGGGTGAGGGAGTGCAGGAAGCTTCTGGACAGTAGGAGTTGAAGAGGGGATCAAAGCAGAAAGCAGACGCAGTTAGACGCCCTGGGGACCACACGAGGCACTTGAGTTGCTCTTTGGAGACAGATCAGAGGAGTGTCCCCGCTTGAACTAGTGACCTGGAGGAGAGCTGTACATACACATACACCATGCATGCGTGCACACACTCACATATACAGACACACACACTCACATACACTCACTCTCACATATATGCACACACTCACCCTACACACAATCACACACACACTCAGATACACTCAAATACACACACATACACCACCGCACACACTCACATATACACACACATACATATCCCTACACACACTCACATACACACAGAGACACAGGCACTCAGACACACTCAAATACACACATACACACACACTCATATACATACACTACACGCATACTAAGGCACACATACATATACACTCACATACACACTCACATAAACACGTACACACATATGCCTACACACTCACATACACAGACACACTCAGACACACACACTCAAATACACACATATATAACACTCATACACTCACATTTACCCATTCATGTACACACACACACAGATACACACACACACACTTATATGTACACACATACATACACGCATACACTGACATACACATACGCATACACTCACAGACACTCTTGGACACGCAGACACTCTTGGACACACACATACACTCACAAACACAGACACACACTCAAATACACACTCATACACACACACTCATAGACACACACACTCTCACACACACATACTCACACATACATTCATGTACGCACACATCCTATGCTGCTTCCCTCCCTGCTTGTCCTGGGCCACCGCAGTGCTTACCAAGTAGATTGGAACCCAGACAGAAGAGGTGGCCGGGGCTGTGGAGAACACTGGGTGGCCTCAGGCAAGCCATTTGTCCTGGGCTTTCCCTGCTGTTAAGTGGGCAGGATAATATCCACCTCGCAGGCTCTGCGACCACTGCATGGCCTGACAAAAATGCGTTGTGAGCCATGACGGGGGAGCCCTGGGCACCCAGGCCGTGCCCTGGTGCCATATCCCTTCCTAGGAATGCAGGACAGCCCATCCCAGAGCTATTCTCTGCCCCTCCCCTGCCTTGACCACCCAGCGACTCTGTCCCCAGCCCTGCTTGGCACCAACTGCCCAGGTCCAGCCTCCCCCAAGCCCCACAGGGATCTTCTTGTTGCCCTCCTCATTGGGGTTTACCCACCCTGGGCTCACCCTGTGCACCTCTCCTCTCTGAGGTGCCTGGGGACAGAGCATGGGACCTCCTGCCTATTCCCTGCCACCCCATAGGGGCTTCAAGCCCTCTGGCACCTCTACTTCCAGCTCGCTTCCCTGAGGTACTGGTGTGGGGAGATGTGGAGCCCTGGGAAGGGGAGAAGCTGCCATCTACCCCTCCCCCAAAATTGCCTTTTTCCAGGTCAGAGCCATTGTGGGGGACTGTCCCCACCCTCAACAGTACAGACTGTAGGAGCACCCGCCATCACCCAAGGCAGACTGGGAATCTGCAGGTTCTTGGCAGCAGACCTCAGATAAAGAAACAAGCAAAGAGGTCAAATAATTTGTCCAAAGGCATCACACGGGTCAGTGTAGAGCTGGGGTTTGACTCCAGGCAGTTGGCCTCAGGCTCCACTGCAGATGCTGCACCTTGCTTTGCAGGTACTATCATTACCTTCATTTCATAGATGAAGAAGCTGAAGGTCAGAAGAGTTCAATGACTTGCCCAGGATCACACAGAAAGCGAGTGGTGGAGGCACGCTTAGCGGGTAAGCTTAGTAAAAAGCTTAGTAAAGAGATTGACTTAGTTTTCCATCAATTATTTTTCAATTGACAAAACTGTGATAACTCACAAAAACAGCTGAACATAAACAACACTTTAATTGACTTAAGACTATACATATAGGCCAGGCGCAGTGGCTCACGCCTGTAATCCCAGCACTTTGGGAGGCCGAGGCGGGCGGATCACGAGGTCAGGAGATCGAGACCATCCTGGCTAACACGGTGAAACCCCATCTCTACAAAAAATACAAAAAATTAGCTGGGCGTGGTGGCGGGCGCCTGTAGTCCCAGCTACTCGGGAGGCTGAGGCAGGAGAATGGCGTGAACCCCGGGGGGCGGAGCCTGCAGTGAGCCGAGATTGCACCACTGCACTCCAGCCTGGGCGACAGCGAGACTCTGTCTCAAAAAAAAAAAAAAAAAAAAAAAAAAAAAAAAAAAAAAGACTATACATATAATCAGTGTTTAAAGAAATAAATTCCTGGAAACAATTTGTAATCTTTCTTACTAATCCTTAGCTGCTCATCATGGCTGAGTCTAATCTCGAAGGCATCTAGACTTGATTAAGATACCTTTACTAATGCACCCTAAATCTGTTATTAGCTTGACATCAGACACAGGACTTGAGGACAGCTTAGCAGCTCTTGACAGCAGCTGGCAGGAATGCTGTAATGTGAGAGTCTTCTGGCTTTCAGAGACCACTTTCCTCCTCTAGGGCAGAAAACTCAGCTGTTTGGCCTTGGTTTTTGCATCTGTAAAATGGGAGGTTGGGGGATAGGAACTAGATTACTAAATTCCCTTTCAAATCCATCCATCTAAAAGAGACAACTTTGCACTCTGCTCATAAAAAAGATAAAAATCTTCTTTCCAACAGGGATTTCCAAGAAGTGGCCTCTTGGTAGATATTTCTTGAAATATTATTCCATTCAATAAATATCTATTCTCACCTGACTGAAGTTCTTCGAGGACAATTATATCTTAGTGATCACTGTAACTCCAGCACCTAGTTCAGTGCTGGCCATCAAGTAGGTGCTCAGTATTTTTTAATTAATTAATTTTGAGATGGGGTCTCAATAGGTTCCCCAGGCTTAATCTTGAACTCCTGGTCTCAGGGGATCCTCCCACCTCAGCTTCCTGAGTAGCTGGGACTACAGGTGTGCATCACCACACCTGGCTCTAGGTGCTCAGTTAATACAAGGTGCAGAATCTCTGGGGGGCAGGGCAACACAACAGTGGTTTGTAACATTCCCCAGGTGATTCCCATGTACGGCCAGGCGAGGCCTGCTCGGCAACTCCATGCAGAGAGGACCCCCGAGGCCTCTTTCCTCAGAAGGTAGCTGTGGTTGTGGAGGGCACTCAGGGTGGCAAGGCCTGCTCCTGAAAAAGCTGTGAAAACCCAGAGGAGATGGAAGAGAAGAGGCCACCAACAAGGGACGGCCCCAACAATGCTTCCCAGTGCCCACCCTGCAAAAGGGGCTTCTGTTTAGTACTAAGGACCTGGAGTTCAGAGAGGCTGATCACTGGCCCCCGACCACACCCAGCCAGCAGCTCCATGGTCTCTGGTCCTCACAGTCCCTGGCATTGCATCTGAGAGTAGGGGCAGAGCCAATGCCATCAGTAGGAGTCACTTTTGTCCCCTAACTTAGGGGAGACTGTCCTGTCCTTACAAAGGAATGTGTAAGCACAGCTGATCAACATCTGCATAAGGAAAGATGTTTCTTTATGCATTTCTGGCTCCACCGAGACTCATGACTCAACCAGTCCTGTGGCTGCCAACCAGAAGCAGACTCAGCACTCAAGGACCATTTTCCATACCCCTATATCTGCATGCCCAACCAATCAGCAGCACCTCTACCCTACCCTAGGCCCTGCCCACCAAACTATCTTTGAAAAACTAATCTTCAAGTTTTGGGGGAGACCAATTTGAGTAATAACTATTTCCTGTGTGGCCGGTCTTGTGTCAATTACTCTTTCTTTACTGCAATGCCATGGTCTCAGTGGATTGGTTTTGTCTGTGCAGCAGGCAGGAAGAACCACAGGAAGAAATCATCAGCATTATATGGAAAGTGCTCTCATGGAGACAACCCATCAGGTGATTACCCCAACTTGCTTTGGGAAGAATCCAGCCAAAAAACTTGAGGCCTGCAGCCTCAGGGTGAGAACAAGACAAAAGGGGGATGGAGGGAGATTGACTCGCTGTGTCTCAGCTCCAGAGCAGCACCCTCAGCCTCCCAAGGGTTTATGCAAATCATCAAAGGGATTCCTTGAGGCAAAAGGTTTGAGTCTGCAGTTCTGAGACCCCCAAGGATGTGAGGAGAGACCCAGGACTATCTCCTTTGGGAGGGGCCCCAAACTTGGGGGAAGGGGTACTGGATGCCATCTGAAACCCAAACATAAAATTCTAAGCTCACCCAACCATCTGAATGGACTCCTCCTCTCCTCTTAGCAAAGGGCATTCCAAAGTTAACCTGAAAACTAGTTCAGGCCATGATGGGAAGGGGAGCCCAGCCATGCCTGATTATACCATCCCTCATTTTGGACTTACTGATAGAACAGACTCTTTAAGTCTGATACGAAACATTTACAGTCTATTCTCTCTGATGCCTGCCACCTGGAGGCTTCACCTGAATGATAAAACCTTGGTCTCCACAATCCCTTATCTTAACCCAAACATTCCTTTCTGTTGATTTTAAGTCTTTAGACAATAATTTAACTCTTTCCACCAATTGCCAATCAGAAAATCTTTGATCTACTTATGACCTAGAAGTCCTCCACTTCCCCAACCCCATTCCAGTTGTCCAGCCTTTCCAGACCAAACCACTGTACATGTCACATATATTATTGATGTCCTATGTCTCCCTGAAACACATAAAACTAAGTTGTGGCCTGATCACCTTGGGCACATGTTCTCAGGATCTCTTGAAGGCTGTCATAGGCCATTGGTCATGCATAGTAGGCTCAAAATAAATCCCTTCAAATATTTTACAGAGTTTGACTCTTTTGGTTGACACACCAACCTCAAGCAGGAAGAACCCGGCTCAAGAACTGTCTCTCTCCTTTCTCTCTGTTAGGCATGGTGGGGGAAGGGAGTGTTGTGTTAGGCATGAGGGGGAAGGGAACAGGGTTGTGTGCAGAGGAAGATGCAACTATTACCTTATCAGGGTCCCTGACCTGATGGCGACCCGTGGCGGAGTCTTCACAGCGACAGATACCACTGCAAGGGCAGACCCAGACTGTGCAATCCCCAAAGCAGGTCTCCTCACTCACCGGGATAGATAGAACTATCGGCCCCAATTCCTCAGCTCTACCTGCACCCACCGCTTGCCATGGTTTCCTTGTGGGTGGAGGGTACTTCCCCACCCCCGCCCCCCGGCTTCTGGCTTTTCCACGTGGCTTGCCCTGGCCATGGAATGAAGCAGAAACGAAAGGCTGCCAGTTCCAAGCCCACGTCTGAAGTTGCCTTAGGTGGTTTCGCGGGCCCCGTGCGCTTCCACCGTCACCCAGAAGGCCTTCTCTGGTGCAGCCGCTGCTTCTTCAGCCTCGGCCCAGAAGGAGCGGAGCCCCTGGCCGATCCGCAGGCCTGCAGGGAGCCACAGAGCGCAGCGGCCGGCCCAGCGTTCAAGCTCAAGCACAGGCCTGAGAGAACTTTATTCCAGCCGCCCTTTGGGATGGTTGATTAGGACGCGTTGCTGTGGCGGTAGCTCACCAATCCAATGCGTGCACCCGCTCCTTTATTAGGCTACAGGGCCAGTGGCTCCCACAGGGACCTGATACAACCGTGCGTTAAATAAGGAGCTTATTGAGCTCTCATGTCGTAAGCCGGTGGAGAAGTCCAGGGCTAGTGTGGGGGCTCCGGCGGGGGCTGTGGCCCCCATCCACATGGAGCCTCCCCACGGTTCGCACGTCGCGGTCTTCGGAGCCTTCAGCCCTGAGAGCCCCAACAGTCCACAGGGCGACGTCAGACCCTCTTCCCAACGCCACCCTCTAAAGCCTCGGCTCCGACCGGTTCCACTTCTGCTTCAGGCTCAGGATTTTCACTCTTCTCGAATGGGGGTGGCCCTCCCCTGATCTTCTGAATCGCAACAGCATCTCCCTCCCTCCAGGACCTCAGAGCCAGAGCTGGGCGAGAGGCCCTGACCTCCGGGGTAGGGGTGGCAGCGTCCCTGTGAAGGGGCGGTCCTGCCTCCCATCCCCAGGTGCCCGGCCTCTCCCACCCTCAGCACCCTGCTCACCTCCAGCTGAAGATGCCAGGACACCTCTGCTTCCTCCCTGCCCTCTCTGCAGTACCGCAGAGTGAGCATAAAAGGGCTTAATACAGGCTTCGCCGGTCGTGGTGGCTTGCGCCTGTAAACTCAGTAACTTGGGAGGCCAAGGCCAGAGGATCACTTGAGGCCAGGAGTTCAAAACCAGCCTGGGCAACAAGGTGAGGCCTGTCTCTTAAAAAAAAAAAAAAAAAAAAAAAAAAATGAATACAATAGGTTCCTTTTTCTGGGAGATTGATGTAGAGGAGTGAGCATGTGAGTTGGAAGGCAGGCATTGAGGATCAGCCATTTAAAGCAGCATATAAGGATGTTCAAGGCTAGAGATCCACAGAAACTGAATTTCCTGGCCGGGTGTGGTGGCTCATGCCTGTAATCCCAGCACTTTGGGAGGCCAAGGCAGGAGGATCACTTGAGATCAGGACCAGCCTGGCCAACATGGTGAAATCCTGTTTCTACAATAAATAAAAATCAGCCAAATGTGGTGGTGGGTAACTGTAATCCAAGCTACTTGGGAGGCTATGGCAGGAGAATCACTTGAACCTGGAAGGTGGAGGTTGAGATCACACTACTGCACTCCAGCCTGGGTGACAGAGTGAGACTGTCTCCAGAAAAAACCCCAAAACAAACAAACAAAACACCTGAGTTTCCCTGTGGACACCTTGTCTTTGGCAGCCTTTTTGAATGAGGACTATGTTTTCTCCAATACTATATGGCCTACGGACTGCTCAGCTTTCATTCCAGTGAAAACATTACAGAAAAAACTCCAGGTCAATCCCAGATGTTTCTCCAATCAACTCGGGATGATTGTGTGTCACCTGCTGCCCAGCTAGAATGACACCTCTCCAGGCCTCTGACTTAGCTAGGTCTCCACCATGTGACTCCACCATAGACTCCCCGCCTTCTTCTTTTGCAAACCCTCGGACACCCAAACACCTACCAATTTCAGCCCCTTCTGTGCAGGTGCCGGAAGCCCAGGAAGCACACATCAAGGCTCCCTTGCCAGCGGGGTGCTGCCAATAAAATGTAGTCACATGGAATTTGGGACGTGGAAAGGAGGTAGAAGTCATCCTTTCTTTCCCCATAGCAGCAGGCGTGCAGGCTCTGGCGGTCAGCTGGACTCCATACTCCCCCACCAGTCACCAGCCTGGGGACCGTGGGGCTGCAAGGACCTCAGCAGCAGTTTCCCAAGTTTCCTGACTTCTTCCGTCCTCTGGAAATCAGCTGTGGTAAAGTAGCCTGAAAGCCAGTGGTGCAACCCCCTCCCCCCAACCTTCACCACCTCTAGCCCCTCCAATGATAAGCACTAATTGCCTATATACAACCCCTTTTTGTTTGAAATATCTAGAGTAATTTCTGTTTTCCTATCTGGGGTAGTGGAACATAAGAAGAAATATATATTTGGTCTCTGCCCCCAGTTCCTAACACAAAGCTCCTAAAACCCTTGGAAATTCCTGAATGATGGGGGTGCTGGGAGCATTGTCTTCTTTTTTTTTTTTAATTTATCATTTTTCTTTTTTTCCAGATTTTTTTCCTTTTTTTTTTTTTTTTTAACTTAGGGTATACATGGGCACATTTAACTTTTTTTTTTTTTTTTTGAGTTGGAATCTTGCTCTGTTGTCCAGGCTGGAGTGCAGTGGCACAATCTCGGCTCACTGCAAGCTCCGCCTCCCGGGTTCACACCATTCTCCTGCCTCAGCCTCCCGAGTAGTTGGGATTACAGGTGCCTGCCACCACACCTGCCTAATTTTTTTTGTGTTCTTTTAGTAGAGACGGAGTTTCACTGTGTTAGTCAGGATGGTCTCGATCTCCTGACCTCATGATCCACCCACCTCGGCCCCCCAAAGTGCTGGGATTACAGGCGTGAGCCACCGTGCCCGGCGGGGTTGTAATTTTAAATAGGGGTGTCAGGGTAGGACCCATTTAAAAGGTGGATTTTGAGCTAATCCTTACAAGGGGAGACAGAGCTGGCCATGAGGATGCCTGGAGGAAGAGTCTTCCAGGCAGAGAGCAGAGTGACTGTCATTTTGCGGGAACAGCAGGGAGAAAGGAGGGGGATAAGAAAAGAGTTTGCGGGAGAGAGGTCGGTGTGGTTAGGGAGCTGATTTTCAACGGCTTTCTGCCGTTCTCATGCATCCACCTTACGGTGTGTCTCCCTGTTCATTTTTTTTTTCTTTTTCTTTCTTTCTTTTTTTTTTTTTTTTTTTTGAGAGGAAGTCTGGCTCTGTTGGGCAGGGTGGAGTACAGTGGTGCAATTTCGGCTCACTAAAGCCTCCACCTCCCGGGTTCCAGCAATTCTCCTGCCTCGGCCCCCAGAGTAGCTGGGATTACAGGCGCCCACCACCACGCGCGGCTAATTTTTATATTTTTAGTACAGACGGGGTTTCACCATGTTGGCCAGGCTGGTCTTGAACTCCTGACCTCAGGTGATCCGCCCTCCTCGCCTTCCCAAAGTGCTGGGATTACAGGCGTGAGCCACCGCGCCTCGATGCTCTGCCTGAATCACTGGGCATGTCCAGGTGTGCACCATTCCTCTGAGCACCAGGATGTCCCTTACGGCGTCCGTGCACTGTGAGTGTCCCAGAAATAGACACGTCCCTCGGTCTCAGCGCCCCTACACCCCAGCCTGCCCACCGCGCGGAACACCTGCAAGCTCCGGTCCCGGCGCCGCGCTGACCCCAGCCCCGGCATCACGTGACCGCCCGCGGCTGTCTGCCCCGCCCCCTCCAGACGCCTGCTCTGCGCTGCGCATTCGCTCTGGCAATAGCTGGCCTCGTGTCGCTGCTGCTGCAGCCCGAGGGCGCCCTGGGCGAGGAGCTGCAAGTGCAGCAGCCCAGGGCCTCCAGTTGGCTGAACTTAGGCTCCATCAAGAAGTACGTGGGGAAGCTCTTCAACAGCAGGTGGGCCGGCGGAGGGCGTGAGGAAGGGAGGGAGGGAAGGAGGAAAGCGGGGGGTGAGGGGGCCCGGGGGGCGACACGGACGCCCCCCCACGCACCCCCACGCAACTCGCGGCCCGAGCTGGGCTCGGGGAGCGGCCTCATGACTGCAAAGACTTGTTCCCAGCCCCAAGAAATCTAAAAACCGCAAGGAAACTGCGAATGCCACGAACACCTCCCCATCGAAAGCCACGAAACGCCCTCCGTGGACCACCACGAACCCCCAGTGGCTGAACACCTCGGAACCCCGACCACCGACCTCCTCCCGGGGCCCCAGGTAGGACAGCCTGGACGCTGGGCACCGAGCCGAGGGCCTCAGGGCCGGGGGCAGCTTGGGTGGTAGCCAGAGGAAGCTCCTGGGGGCCGGCATGCGGGGAGACACAGCACCCCTGTGGGGGGGCTTCTTTCTCCAGGCTGGGCCTTGGCCTCCAGACGCCTCTCTGCCCACCAACCCCTTTATATTGAGAGGGCCCTGGACCCCTCCTCATCCCCTCAATGAAAACAATAAAGACAAATTTCTGTTGCTTCAGTGACTTCTGTGGGCCTGGGGGCAGGGAGGGACCAGTCCATCGAAGGGGAAGGGGGACCCTGGAGTTTCTGCTGTGGGAGAAAAAGACCTCAGCTGTTGGGGGTCCTCCCCTGCCTCCCCTGGCAACCCATCCACCTTCCCCCACGCCACCCACACATGGCCTTGTGGGTCTGGCCCTCCACCCCGTGGTAGAGACACAGATACAGGTCCTGGAGAAGACACTTATTGCCCCTGTAGTCCTGCACAGACGGAACCAGTGTGGGGGGCTCTAATCCAGAGGGAGAGCAGAGGTGAGAGAAGAAACCTCAAAGGAGGGGCTTCAGCTAGACACACCCCAACTCCCACCTGGCTCAAGTTTCTACCAAACAGCCCAGCTTGGACTGTCAGAGTTGGCACAGGAACAAGAAGAGGTGCCTTTGCCCCTCAGCATGCAGAGTATAGGGGGCCGCCTTTGCCTTCTGGACTTCTAAGCCCTTCTTGGGTGAGCAGAGCAGGAGTAAGGGTGGAGCCTGGCCAGGGCCTGTCCCTGAGAAGCTGGGTGTGAGGGTGGCTCCCTCTTCTGGGGGCTCCTATGGCCGTCAGAGAGACCTGGTTGGTGAAGAGCCCCCTGCCCTGATCCTACCCTCACATCCAGGGTGCGAACTCCTGGCCCTAAGAAGTATCCACTCCTCTCCCCATTCACTGCCCATCCCCTTAAGCTGCCAGAGAAAATGCTGGGACTTCAGGCTCCCTCTCCCAGACTCAAACCGTTCTCTTACGAAACCATCTCTCTATCCAGACATCCCTTGGATTTAAGAATCAACCTGAGGCCGGGCACAGTGGTTCACACCTGTAATCCCAGCATTTTGGAAGGCCGAGGTGAGCAGATCGCTTAAGCCCAGGAGTTTGAGACCACGCTGGGCAACATAGCAAGACCCTGTCTCTAAAAAATAAAAAAATTTGCTGGGTGTGGTGGCATGTGCCTGTGGTTCCAGCTATTTGGGAGGCTGAGGCAGGAGGATCGCTTGAGCCCAGGAGGTCAAAGCTATGGTGAGCTGTGATCATGCCACTGTACTCCAGCCTGGGTGACAGAGCAAGACCTTCTCCAAAAACAAACAAAAAATCAATCTGAGCCAAGCAGCTGCATCCTCTAGAAGCTCTTTGCCTTTTAGGACCTGGTTCTACTTCCAGGTCATTTGCACACACCAGATGGAGTAGGACTTGAGGGGAAACACAATTATGGTGTCATTTCCATTTCCGTGCAAGGTGCTGAGCCCAGGAAAGTGGACCCCTCATCCTCCAAACCCATAACCCCATCCCTTCAGGCCAAGCATGTGCGGGAGGCAGGAGAAGCCTTTCTAGGAACTGGAAACATTCTAGTTCCCTCACTTCTCCCCTTTACCCACGCACATACACACGCATTCACGCGCGCACTGTCCCCACCTATTCAGGGTGCCTGAGAAGGGCCAGGAAAAGATGGGTTCTCTGGGAATCTGGGAAGTCCTCCCTGGGGCAGGATCCAGGTCCTTGTCCTCCCAGGGCTGGAGTATGCAGTCTACAGATTCGACTCATGGTGGCTGGAATTCTCAGCTAATCTAGCCTCCTCCTCCCCTTCCACAGCAGCTTGAATACCTCCTGTGCCCAGGACTTCACTACCTCTCAGGGCAGCCCATTCTCTCCAAATTTCTGGACGGCAGCTCAGGCCCTTGGATGCAGCCATGACTGCTGTAGCACCAGAATCGTTCTTCCAGGCTGGGCTGTGCCCCTGCCCCCATGCCAAGGACGCTTTAGTATAAATTTGGGTGATTCTGCTGCCTAGGCTGCAGTAAGGCACTGGTGAGGGGTGCACTTGGGGAAGGGTTGTCATCGGGCTGTGTTGGGAAGGTCTACTGGCGCTGAACTGGGAAGATTCAAGACTGCTGCTTCACGGATTTGCTGAAGGACCATGAAGGACCATCTGCTCAGAGGAGTCCCTGCCTTCCTCTGGCCACCACTTGTCCCTCTGTGGAGGGGAGAGGATGAGCTGAGTGACCTGATGACCCCTCCAACGTTCTGGATGATCCCTTTTTCCTCTGCCTTGTCCTCCCCTTTCTCTCCCATGCATTTGGTGCTTCCTGCTGCCCCCACCAGGTCCACAGAGACACAGGACAGGCTGTGGCTTTGACTTGCTTTATTGAGCCTGTGTGGGAGCAGGGAGCAAGCTTTGGCCAGAGCCAAGGGTGCGGAGGGGAGAACTGGGCTGGCACTGCTCATGGAGTCGTAGGAGACAGAAGGTGGCATTACAAGTCCAGCGGGCTGAGCTCCCTGTGAGGATAGGGCAGAACATGGCAGTGTAGGGGGTAGGCCTCGTGCCCTCGGGAAGCCTCAGGCTGGCCCTGGGCTCCTGTTCTCCCTCTTCCACCCCCCACTACACCTTTCCAAGCCCTGATTCAGTCCCACCACCCCCATTTCAGCCCCAAGGAGCTTGACAGACAGGGCAGGGAGTCAAACTCACCTGGGGACAGCAGCATGCGGGGACCCCCACTCTGAGAAGGCCAGCGTGTCGTCTTTGTGTCTTTTCCCATACCTGGGAGGGAAGAGGCAGCAGGGGCAAGCACTGTGCCCAGGTGCCAGCCCACCTGTTTCATATCTGCCTGTAGGCACCATCTTGCCCAGGGCACATTGGTCTAGGCCTGTTCAGCACAGATGCCCTGTTTTCCCAAGAGCAGGCCTGGAAGGGGCTGGGGCTGGGCATAGGGTGTGGCCAGGAATGTGGAGTGGGCCCAGGGTCCCAGGGGCTGGGATCTCTCTCCCCAACTGTGGCACACACCTAGGCCTGGTCAGCATGTTGATGTATCTACGGAGATCAGCTGCATACTGGGCCATCTGCTCTGGCGTGGCATTGTCCCCTGGGTACACTGGCTCCAGTGGGGCTCCCTGGGCACCCAGCAGTGGCTGTAGTAACAGAGCCACACAGGTGGACAGGAGCAGCAGGGAGAGGCAGAGGCGTGCGGCAGCCATCTGAGGAGCAAGCAGAGGGGAGGTGGAGAGCCCGGGTTGCAGATTTTCCCGTGCCCAGGAAGCTGGGCCCATCTACCCAGCCCCTTAGCCCATCATCCATTTCTCCAAGCCTGGGGACAAGGGGGCAGAGCAAAGGGCCACTCCAAGCTGACCACTCCATGTCCTAGACACTGCTCTGACGGCACGGACAGCCTGTCCTGTGAGCAGCCCAGCAAGCCAGGGCCTCACAGGTTAGAAAAGTATAGCAGAGAAAATGGGGACATGAGTCCTGGAGACACGGGACTCATGACATCCAGGGCCTCATGGCTCCGAGGAGGCAGCAGCTAGTGGGAATAAGGGCATGCCAGGTCACCCACAGGGTGGGGGGCACAGAATGAACTCGGGAAGCCAAGGACAGAAATCCATGGCCTTGTGGGTCTGGCGCTCCACCCTGCGATAGAGACACAGATACGGGTCCTGGAGAAGACGCTATTGTCCACGTCGTCCTACACAGACCGGCAAAGGCACGCACACAGGGACCCCAGTCACTCACAAGGTCACAGTCACACATTCCAGTTCACAGCCATGCACACAAGTGTGCACACACATGTGCAGTCAGCAGACAGCTCTTCTAGCGTGACAGGTCTGTCCAGATGCAGAAGGCAAGACCCAAGCAGGACCTTAGGCCTCCCAAGGCCCCTGGCCCTGCAAAGCACCAACTCCTCTCCATCCCAGGCCCCAGCCTGGGGGAGGCCCCCAGAGCCCCAGGCAGGCTGAGCCCACTTACCTGGAGTCCAGAGTAAACGGGCACTAGACCAAGCAAGCACCTGCCTCAGGCCGGATGGGCCTCTGCCCTCGGCTGGGCCGCTTTATAGTCCTCAGCCCCCCAGAGTCCCCGCCTCCTGTCAGCCTCTCTCGCTCCGAAGCCCTCGCCCCTCCTCTCACTGTCTCCTGATACTGGCAACGCCAGTACTGAGGCCAGAGACGGGAGGGGGACAGGGCAGTCCTGTGGGTGCCAGACCAGCAGCATAACAGATAAAACTGGACCACAGTAAAAGTCTCCTGTGGGCCCCCATCACTGACATCCCTTCCCTTTGGGCACCAGAGCAGGCTTGGTTCAAGAAAGATGGGGTTCTAGGACTTGAGAGTGACTGAAAGGTTTTGGTCACAGGCCTTGGAACTAGCTCTCCTGCCTCCCAAAGATCAACCCAAATCATCCAATGGATTCTCTTGGGGCAGAAGATTGAGGCTGCAGCTGGAAGATTGAGACTACAGCCAGAGCCTCCAGACTGAAGAATGGAAAGTCAGGCCATCCTCTGCAGCTTGCAACTAGAACAAGGTGGGAAGAGGGAAGGGACCTCAGGTCCTCAGGCAAGGTGGAAAGGAGTGGGGTGCCAGGCTTGGAGAAACCCATTTGGTGGGTGCATAGGATGCAGAATGAGAACTCATGTGCCTGGGTTCAGGGGAAAGGTTGAGGGGGTGCCAGTTTCCAGTAGTCACTTCCCTCCCCATCTCAGAGCCCCCATTCCAGGGAAGTGCCAAAAACCAGCTTCATTTGTAAAGCCTCACATTTTCCAAAGTGCTGCCAGCTCAGTCACCTCACTAAATCCCCACAACAACCCATTTTACAGATTCAGGTTCTGAAATCTGCTCAGATATCAAATCACTGGCCCCAAACCACACAGCCAGTCAGTGGACAATCCAGGGTTTGAAACAAAATCTAACTCCAAAATTTAACTCCAAACCTGGACTATTTTTTTTTTCCCAAGTGGGGCTGTCAAAGTATTGGTATAATTTCCCACTTTTTGGCTGAGAAGCCTGAGGCTCACACAGGTAAAGACGCTGGCTCAAGATCTCATAGCTACCGAGGTTCCGAATTCTAGCTTAGATTCTCAACCCCACTAATCCATCCCCACCAGAATCCGCGGAGTCTCCCCTGCCCAGCATCTCTTCCCAACCCCCAGCCTCCCTCCCCAGCTTAGGCCAAGGAATGGTAACTGGCTGTGTCTGAATGACATGGTGACACCGAGTATGGAGCTAAGGACTTATGACTGCTGACGTTCTGCTGTCCCAGATCAATATACCAAGAAGTTGGGGTTGGGGGGGACTGTTGGGGAAAAGGGGACTGGAGGTGAAACTCCAGGGATCTGGCAGCGTGGACTTAGAGTCAGACAGACCTGGGTCCAAATCCTGGCTCTGCCATTGGCTGGCTGTGTGAGGCTGGGAAAGTAATTTCTTTTTTTTTTTTTTTTTTTTTTTGAGACGGAGTCTCGCTCTGTCGCCCAGGCTGGAGTGCAGTGGCGCAATCTCGGCTCACTGCAAGCTCCGCCTCCTGGGTTCACGCCATTCTCCTGCCTCAGCCTCTCCGAGTAGCTGGGACTACAGGCGCCCGCCACCACGCCCGGCTAATTTTTTGTATTTTTAGTAGAGACGGGGTTTCACCGTGGTCTCGATCTCCTGACCTCGCGATCCGCCCGCCTCGGCCTCCCAAAGTGCTGGGATTACAAGCGTGAGCCACCGCGCCCGGCTGGAAAGTAATTTCTTTAGCCTCTCTGAGCTTCACTTTTCCTCTCTGTAAAATGGGCTCATCACGCGCATCTCAAGATAGGGAGAATAAAGGAAGGCTCAGCAAACATCAGTGTTCTGCCTTGACCCTCTCAATTTTGATTTTTGTTAACAAGAAGAGCAATAATGCTTCGCCAGACAACTTACATTCCACAAGGCAAATATGAAAGTCGTTCTATCTCAGCAAGCCCGGGCCTTTCTCGGAACTGAGGCTTTCCACTTGCAAAACAAGGATGTGAACTGGTGGCTGGTCTCAGCCTGACCTTGGATTTGGCGGGTAGAGGTTGCAGCTCGCCGCCAGAGGGCGCCAGGCTCTAACCCTAGTTAAAAGGATCTGAGCTCCCACAGGACCATGGCCTTGGAGGGACCTGTTCTGGCTGCTACTCATGTGGGGACCCAGCCCCACCCGACAGACAGCGGATCTAGGGATTGACTCAGATGCCAGGGCCACTTATAGTTCTATCCTGTCGCAGAGGTAAACCTACGTGCCTAAGAAATGACAAGTACTCCACAAATGTCAACCAAACTGTAGCTTTCATTTTTCTCCTTTGCAAACAACAGATTCCTCTTCTGGGTCCTTTCAGGGATGTGGTGACAATCTAGGAGGAGTGGTAGTAGATGTGCTTTCTACACTGCATGGCCATGTGTATTAGTTCGTTTTCATACTGCTTTGAAAAGAACTGCCCGAGGCCAGGCGCAGTGGCTCACACCTGTAATCCCAGCACTTTAGGAGGCTGAGGTGGGCAGATCACCTGAGGTCAGGAGTTCAAGACCAGCCTGGCCAACATGGTGAAACCCCATCACTACTAAAAATACAAAAATTAGCCAGGCATGGTGGTGCATGCCTGCAATCCCAGCTACTTGGGAGGCTGAGGCAGGAGAATCACTTGAACAGGAGAGATGGAGGTTGCAGTGAACCGAGATCACGCCACTACACTCCAGCCTGGGCAACAGAGTGAGACTCCGTCTCAAAAAACACACAAAAAACAAAAAGGACTACCTGAGACTGGGTAATTTATAAAGGAAAGAGGTTTAATTGACTCACAGTTCAGCATGGCTGGGGAGGCCTCAGGAAACTTACAATCATGGCAGAAGGCGTAGGGGAAGCAAGGCACCTTTCTCACAAGGCAGCAGGAAGGAGAAGTGTTGATCAAAGGAGAGAAGAGCAACTTACAAAATCATCAGCTCTCGTGACAACTCACTCACTATCACGAGAACAGCATGGGGAAAACTTCCTCCATGATTCAATGACCTCCACCTGGTCTCTCCCTTGACACATGAGGACTATGGGGATTACAATTCAAGATGAGATTTGGTGGGGATGCAAAGCCTAACTACATCACTATGTCTAGAACACAGCAATGGTTCTCACTCATCTTCATGTGTTCCTGTCAGAGGCATTTGAACCAGAGTGACTCCATCTTGAACAGGGGATGGGTAAAATGCGGCTGCGACCTGCTGGGCGCATTCCCAGGAGGTTAGGCATTTTTAGTCACAGGACCATATAGGAGGCCGGCACAAGATACAGGTCACAAGACTCTGCTGATAGAATGAGGTAAAGAAGCTGGTAAGAACACGCAAAAACCAAGAGGGTGATGAAAGTGACCGCTGATTGCCCTCACTGATTTTTCTTTTTTTCTTTTTCAGCAGAGATGGCGTTCCACCATGTTGGTGAGGCTGGTCTCAAACTCCTGACGTCAAATGATCTGCCCCCATCAGCCTCCCAAAGTGCTGGGATTATAGGCGTGAGCCACCGCACCTGGCCTCGCTGATCATTATACACTAATTATAATGCATTAGCATGCTAAGAGATGCTCCCACCAACGTCAGACAGTTTACAAATGCCATGGCAACATCTGGAATTTACCCTCCATGGTCTAAAAGGAGGCGGAACCTTCAGTTCTGGGAAATCCCCATCCCTTTTCTGGAAAACTCATGAATAATCCACCCCTTGTTTATTAGTATATGATCAAGACATAACCATAAAAATAGCCAAACAGCAGCCCTGGGGGCTGCTCTGCCTATGGAGTAGCCATAGGCTTTTATTGATTGATTGATTTTGTAGAGATGGAGGCTCACTTTTTTGCCCAAGCTCAAACGATCCTCCTGACTTGGCCTCCCAAAATGCTGGGATTACAGGCATGAGCCGCCACCCCTGGCCCTTGTTTCCTTACTTATCTAATAAACTTACTTTCACTCTACTCTGTGGAATCACCCTGAATTCTTTCTTGCGTGAGCCCCAAGAACCCTCTTTTGGGGTCTGGGTCAGGACCTCTTTACAGTAATATTCCCATAGTGCTTGCCACAGAGCCCTGCTTAAAGAAAGCACCGATTCCTGGCCTGCAGACCCACTAAATGAAGATGATAGTGGTACCTCTTCCCCTGCCAACACCATGCCCGCTGGCACAAGGCGGATGGCCACTGGCAGTGATGGGGATGGAGTAAGTGCTATGAGACTAGGAGAGGAACACCCCAGAAACATCTGAGGTCACAGAGTGAATGAAGGCAGGTAAAGGAGCAAAGGGAATGGGAGCCCCCACATACATGACCCCAGGGCAGCAGCTTGGCACGCACCGAGTCCTCCATCACACACACTCCCCCGCCCCACCCCCTCATCCTGGCTGTCTAACTGCAATCCCTGCTGCCTTCAGTTAATCAACCAATGAGTGGTCATTCATCGCACATCTGTTCTGGGCCTCATGGGGGCAGTGGGAGGTGATGAAGAAGCAAGGGTTCTACAAAGAGGTCAAAGCTGCATGAGGAGCCAGGGAATGGCTTGCTTTTTTTTTTTTTTTTTTTTTAGACGGGCTCTCACTCTGTCACCCAGGCTGGAGTGCAGAGTCATGATCATTGCTCACTACAGCGATGTCTCCTGGGCTCAAGGGATCCTCCCATCTCAGCTTCCCAAGTAGCTGGGACCACAAGTGCGTGCCACCATGGCCTGCTATTTTTTTTTTTTTTTTTTTTGGAGAGATAGGCTCAAGTATCTACCCACCTTATAGCTGTGAGCCATTGCACCTGGCCAGAATGGCTTTTTTTGAAAGTGAGGACACGAAAGTTCAGAAAGGGGAAGAAACTGGCTGTGGCCCTGCAGCAAGCTGGCAGCCATCCCTCACCTAGCCCTGAGCTTCAGAACCTTACTCACAGATCATCTTACACATGCCTCTTTGTTACCTTGTGAGGGAGGCAGAAATTACTCCTCGCCCTTATCAGATGAGAAAACCGAGGCCCAGTGAGGTAGCTGAGGCCGTCTAAGGTCACATGGGAGTCAGGAAGGGTCAAGACTAAACCCAGGTCCACATGGTTCCAGCCTGGCTTCATCCCTGTTTGCAGACCCCCCCAATCCCAACCCACCACTGGACAGAGCCTGGCCCAGCTCTTAGGCCAATGTCTTATTCCAAAATTAAATGGCAGCAGCAGAGGAAGGGATAGATTGGGGGGTAACTGCCCCCAGATGCCAGGACCTATGCCCTGGAGAAACCCTTGGGCTGGGGATAGCTGTGACATGCACACACATACCTTGAGCCCCTTGTCTCACCCACTCTGAGCCAACTCAGGACCCGGTGGGGGCTCACTCCACTAATTTGGAGGCTGGGCTCTGCCTCCACTTCTCTCTGCCCTGGGAACTCCATCTGCCTCCAGGGCCTCCTGAAAACACGCAGGGAGAGTTCAATATTTCTCTCTTCCTGTCTCCAGTGTCTGCAACAGCAAATCCTATCATTGCTGCTCCAAATTTTTCTCAAAGAGGAAAGCTTCTTTCTTACTGAAATAGAAACTAAACCAAGCTACATAATACAGTTTGAGAACAGCCTGGCCAACATGATGAAACCCCATCTCTACTGAAAATACAAAAAATTAGCCAGGCATTGTAGTAGGTGCCCGTAATCCCAGCTACTCAGGAGACTGAGGCAGGAGAATTGCTTGAACCTGGAAGGCAGATGTTGCAGTGAGCTGAGATGGCACCATTGCACTCCAGCCTGGGTGACAAAGCAAGACTCCGTCTCAAAAAAAAAAACAAAACAAAACAGTGTTGGGGAGGTAAACAGGGAGGGCAGGGCAGGAAGATTCCTGGAGGAAATGAGGCCTAAAGTGGCCTTGAAGGCTGGGGGCAGGGGGAAATGCTATTTCATAGAAGCAGGGCTCTGTGGCAGTGGGGCTGAGCACTTTAGGGGCACACACTGAGAAATTGCAGGAAATGCCACCACAGGAGGAAGGGGTGTTACGAAAAGCCTGAGTTTCTGGCAGAGAGTTTAGATTTCACGTTTAGTAGAAACAGAACTGCTTCAGGGTGAGATATCTTACCTCTGTCCTTCACTCTATGGCCTTCTGAAAGCCTCTCTCCCTGTCCGCCTTGGGATTCCCATTGCTTCAATGAAGAGATAGGCCCAAATGATTTCTAGATGACATTCAAAGGACATCATGTTCCTAGCAGATAATGTCAGGTGCCCAAATATCCACATTCTCCTTTCGTCATCAAAGACCTTGAGATGGTACATATGTAGGTTAGTTATATAACAAAAAGATAATCTGGCTGGGAGCGGTGGCTCACACCTGTAATCCCAGCACTTTGGGCGGCCGAAGCGGGTGGATCACCTGAGGTCAAAAGTTCAAGACCAGCCAGCCCAACATGGTGAAACCCTGTCTCTACTAAAAATACAAAATTAGCTGGGCCATGGTGGTGTGCGCCTGTAATCCAACCTCCTCGGGAGGCCGAGGCAGGAGAATCACTTGAACCTAGGAGGGGGAGGTTGCAGTAAGCCGAGATCATGCCATTACACTCCAGCCTGGGCAACAAGAGCAAAACTCTGTCTCAAAAAAAAAAAAGATAATCCATTTATAAATTTAAAAATATTTTAAAAACAAAGAGCTTGAGATGGGCACACAGCCACTCAGCTAAAGACATCTCATAGGTTGTCTTTGCAGCTAAGTGGGGCCATGAGACTAGGCTTTAGCCAATGGACTGAGAGTTAAAGTGATTTTTGCCATTCCGTTTTTAGGAATGGATGTGCCTGTCTATGGCAGATTATATTTTTCAAAGATGACACAAAAATATCTCCTATCTCATGTGTGATTCTACAGTGGGGTCTGTGTCCCCTCTTCTTGAATGTGAGTGCACTTGTGACTGCTTTGACCAACAGAATATGGGATATGATGCCATATCTTCTGAGGCCGAGTCACAAAAATGATTGTCATGACTTAAATTGTGTCCCCGCTGAAATTCATATGTTGAAGTCCTAACTCCCAGTACTTCAGAATGTGACCTTATTTAGAAATGGGGTCATTGCAGATGTAATTAGTTAAGATGAGGTTGCCAGGCACAGTGGCTCACGCCTGAAATCCCAGCACTTTGGGAGGCCAAGGCAGGTGGATCACAAGGTCAGGAGTTTGAGACCACCCTGGCCAACATAGTGAAACCCCATCTCTACTAAAAATACAAAAATTAGCCGGGTGTGGTGGCGAGCACCTGTAGTCCCAGCTATTCCGGAGGCTGAGGCAGGAGAATCACTTGGACCCAGGAGGTGGAGGTTGCAGTGAATCGAGATCGCACCACTGCACTCCAGCCTGAGCGACAAAAGCAAAAACTCCATCTCTAAAACAAAAAACAAAAACAAAACAAAACAAAAAAAACCCTGATCCGCTGCAAGGATGCCCCCAGCCTTCCTGTCGTTTTTCCTCTCTCTGGGTCACAGGCTTTGACCTCAACCTGATTTCCCCCCTCATCTCCTCGCGCCCTGCTTCAGATTTGGGCAGGTCTTGCTGAACTGGAGTCCCAGAAGAGAGCCCACAGATACAGGAGGCTGTGTCCCAAGAAGGAGACATAGGCCCTTCCTTCTTGAGGCCCCAGGAGGGAGACAGGACACAGAGATGTAGACAGAACTCTCAGTGAACAGAGCAGAGGCCCTGAGAGCTGGGCAGCCAGAGAGGGCAGGAAGAGTGCAATTGGGCAATCAAGGCAAGCTTCTTGGAGGAAAGGGGCAGGGAAGGGTGGATGTCAGGGGAGATCAGTCTGCAGGCAGGCTCTGGAATAGGTGCAGAGTGGTGAGGGATTCGAGTTGGATTCCAATTTAAACATCCACAGAGCCTTTAGGCTTCAGTAGCTAGTCCAAGCGAGGGGGGTACATGGAGGGTGTCCCTGTGGCATTGTCACTAAGAAAGAACAGTTCGTGACTTATCCACTGAGTGTGAATTCAGCAAGATGGGGAAGGGCGGTTTCTTGGGGATAGGGCAGCCTCCACACTCCCATTGCTCCTCTACTCAGGGAAAGGGGGACGGTAGAAATGGCCTGTCTCTCCGGCCAGCACACATACAGTCATCTCACCCCCACATGGCTCTTCCTCCACAGCCCCATTTTGGATTACACTTCACCTCCAGCCACTCCAGCCCTGGGCGCTAGTAATGCAGCTCCTGGGGAAACGCCCCCGGGTGTTGGTGCCCGACTCGTCCCCCAGCCGTCTTTGGCTTCACGGGGTGGGGGAGGGACAGCCCTGACCCCATCTGCTCTCCTAGACTGCCTAGCAGGCTCCTGTCGCCCTCCCCGCCCCATCTCCTAGAGCTCCATCCGCCCCTGCCCCCACTCGACCAGAGTTCCTTCCACAGCAGTTCCTTGTCTGGGCGCTGTCCAGCTCCAGGCTGGGTGGTCGAGTCTTCCCTGGGCTCCGAGCAGAGGGAACCCCGCAGCCCGCCCCAGCCTTGTCCTGAGGCGCCTCTGTCCAAGTCGGTTTTCTCTTCCCTGGCCCCCACGCCTCCACCCTCCACCTCCACGGGACGCCACCTCCACGAAGGAGAAAGAAAAGGAAATACAAAGGGACACATTCCGTTTCTGTGGAATTTGCCTTTATTTTGGGACCAGGGAAGGACCACACACAGCCCTCCAGCCCAGGGGGCGGGGGCACCGAGACGCAAGCGGAGGGCCGCACCCGAGCCCTGCCCAGACGCCGCCGTCGGGAGGCGGAATCTGGGTTTCTGGGGTCTGGAGTGCGTATGCAAATGACGTGGGCGTGGTTGGCAGATGTCCCAGGAGGCCTCAGGGGTCCTCACCACAGGTCTGGGCCCTCCGACCTGCGGAAGCGAAGGGGAAGAAATTGGATCTGGGGAGGCGAGCCTGGGAGACGCCGTTAAGTGATGTTGCCAGGGTGGGGCCAGGCCGCGCTCTCGGAGGCAGCATGTGTGGTGACGGGGGCGCTTTTACCGCGACCTGACGGGGCGGTCCTCGCCGTCGGGGAAGAACGTTTTGGCAAGAAGCGTGTCCGGGCCGTCTCTTTTCCCATACCTGGGGGCGGGGACGGGAAGAGCGTGGTCAGATCTGGCCACGCCCCCAGGTGGAGCGGGGACCGCAGGATGACAGCCCCAAGGGTCCCGCTCCGCTCCTGCGCTCACCGCTGCCGGGTGATCAGGTTGAGGTAGTGGCGCAGGGAGGCGTAGTAGCGGCTCAGCTCCTCCGGGGAGGCGTCTTCGCCGGGAGCCTCGGGTTTGATGGGATAGGCGTCGACCAACGCGCCCAGGCAGACGAGCAGGGCCAGAAGCACTGTGGCCAAGGCGGGCCACGGCCTGCGCACGAACACCATCTGGGAAGGCGACATTGGGACGTGGGTCATTCCAAGCCTCGACCCTCCACGGCGGGAGGCTGCGGCTGCCGTCGGGGCCGCGCTCCGACGCTCTCCCTGGGGCTGGTACTGGACCAAGGCTCAGCCACCGGGCTTGCCGTGTGTTCTCGGGCACTGCACCGACTCCTGACTCAGTTTCCTCATCTGTCAGAGGGGCATAAGCCCTGCCTGCCTCCCCACCCCCACCCCCGCTGCTGCCCAGAGAGTTGCTGGCAACAGGACCCCCGGGCATCCTTCCCACCTCCGATGGCCCCCTCCAATCCAGTTTCCTACCACTCACCCCCAACTTCCACCATCCCAGCCTCAGTTTCCCCACAAAACAGCCTGGGTTTCCCGGTAGCAGACCATGCTTGAGCCCCCAGCCACTCACAGCAATAGCTTGTGAAGCAGATGAGCAGGAGGTGGAAGGCGAGGGAAGTCCCAAGGGCTGCACTGCGGCAGGTCAAGCTGAGGCCTCCTCTGCTCAGCGCTTTCCTTGTGGGGCTTATATCCCCGCCTGGAAAGGGAGGGGGAGTCCCAGGGGGAGGGGGAGCCAGCAGGGGGTGGGCCCTTCTTCCTCCCTCCTTCCACCCTGGCCAGATCGCTGAGCTTATACCCAGCCAGTGCGTGGTGTCTCCACCTCGCAGCAGCTGAGGGGGCAGCTCCCATGCTCAGATTCGGGGTCTCACTGGACGGGGTACCCAGTCTGAACCCCATGTTCACCCCACAGCTGCCCAGTGGCAGGTCTAGCCTCCTGAGGAAGTGAAGCGGTTGGATCTAGACTCCTGGGGCAGCCCCTAGGACCAGGGTTGAGATTCTATCTTCCCTAGCCTGTCCGTGGGTGGGAGTTGGGGGTGGGAGGGTGGACACATTCCCTCCAGTCCGTGGGATCTGTGACCACTCTTTCCAAAAGACAACCCTTTTCAGCCTCTGCTCAGTAATACCTTGGAGAAGGGCTGAGGAATGACAGGACCTCTTGGGGAAAGTCTTTCTCCTGGAGGCAGGGTGGGAGCACCTGACCTTGGCTCCTGACCTGCAGTTTATGGTGTCTTGGGGGAGAGGCCTCTCTGAATGCTCCATTATGTCCTCTCTCTATTAAAGAGTTGGAAAAGAGGCAGGAGGAGGCAGAAACCAATCCCCCCACCAGAAGCAGCTGAGTCGGCCACCTGTGTATCCAGACTGGCACACACAGACCCCACTCCAGCCATGTGTGGCATACAGCCCCCTCCCAAGGCAGAGTGTCTCCACCCCATGCAGGTGTCATTCAGGGCACTGGTGTCTTCTGGGCCTGAGTGATGCCAAGGCTTCCCAGGCACATGCCACTGTCCCCAGCCCACGGCAGTCTCCACTGGGCTCTAAGCCCAGATCCTTTGAAGGAAAGGACTCGTGTTTATTAAGCACCTACTGTGCACCAGGTAGTGCATAATTTCAGGCATCACAAGACGATGAGCTGAGTTTATCTCCATTTTCCAGATGAGCAAACTGAAGCCCTGGGAGGTGATGGAGCAGCCAGGCTACCCACGATTCAAACACGAAAAGCAGGGTGAGGTAGACCCCAGGAAGAGGACCTCTCAATTGTGAGGGGCAGAAAGGCTCAGCACCTGCAGTAGCCATTGGGGCGCCACAGGCAGGCCTAGGAGCAGGGACCCGAAGACTAAGTCTGGGGTCCACACCCACTCTGAGAGGCCGAGTAGGGGAAGGGCCTTCAGACTGCCAACCCCCTCAAACCCACCTGCCCAGGAGGGGAAAGGGCTGTGGGAAGGTCTCCCCATAAAGCCCTTCCAGCTTCCTCTCCCTGGCCTGGCCAGACCTCCAGTACTTCCAGATGTCCCATCAGCCCATAGGGACCGACAGGGCCAACTTGTCCAGGCCCTTGGTTCTGAGCCAGCCCCTCCAGCCCCAGGACAGATGGCTGTGGGTGCTATTTTTAGAGCTCTCCTGAGATGGGGAGTTCAGGGCTCTCTGTCACCATTTTATGGGTTCAATCAGCTGCATTCTCCGGAAATGGCTCCTTATCAGCCAGTCAGGCCCCATGGGACTCCACATCCCAGGAAACACCAGGGTGCCCTGCTGAGCATGGGGGTGGAAGAGGACACCAGGACAAGGGGACATAGATCCTGCCCTTGGAGGGAGGAGAAAAATCATTCTTCTTAGGGAGCCCTCATCCAGGGGGCAAGACACACCCCTGTCCTTCAAGAACCCCAGTCTCAAAGGAGAGACATGGCCATGTCATAGGGGAGCCCCAGTCTGAGCGGTTCCCAGAACAGATACAGAGAGACAGAGACAGGCTTTGTCCTGTTTGGAGGGGAGACAGCGGAAATCAAAGAATTCCATTCCTCGATGGAAAGACAAAAGACAGTTGCTCACCCTAGGATGGAGGGGGCAGTGGGGGCTGGTTAGGACATCTGTGATCCCAGGGATCAGAGCCTAGAGAAGGACCCTGCAGGCTAACGGGGGCAAGGATACCAGAGGGTAGGGGGCTATTTGCTCTTCTGACCCTGCGGCTGCACTAACCATGGTGCTGGTAGGGGGTTTCTAGTGCACCGATTCCGGACAGAGATGAAGGAACCTGTGAGATGGCCACAGGGAATCTGACATCCCTGGAACCCTGTCATGTCTTGGGGAGTGTGGGGTCCAAGGACGGATAGAAGAGAGGAGTGACACTGTAGAAGCTAGAGGGCATGGGTTGGCCTGAATTCGGGCTACAACCTCTGAAGAAGTCACTTCCTCATTTATAGCCAAAGTAAATGGGCCCCTAGGTGGTCTCAGCGTGGACCAGGAGCCAGCCGCACATCCCCACAAACCCTCTCTATCCATCATACCCCTACCCTCCAATTTCACTCCCCAATTGCGGGGCAAGCTGATTGGTTCATTGATCACCACCTCCTCATGGAAAAGCTTATTAACTTGTCGATTAGCGGGGAAGCTGTCTCAGCCCTCGATCAATGGGCTCAGCCACCCCCCCATACACACACCCACACCCATCACTGCTGCATGACTCAGAGGCCATGAGACATGTCTAGGGTGTAAAGGGGGAAACTTCAGAAACAATTGTTTTTGTGGAAGTGAGACCAGGACCTTCCTCCAGTTTGTCCTTGAAGGGTAGGGGACAGAATCAAAGGGGAGGGGACAGAATCAAAGGGCTCCTTTGGTCCCCATTCTGAGAGCACCTGTCAGGGCCACCCCAAGTCAGGGAGACCATGGACCTGGACCCCAGCCAACAATTTTCCTTGTCCAGTGGGCTCAAGGGCCACTCATCAAGATGGTGTGGCCTCTGCCATTCATCTCCAGAGGCTTAGAATTCTGTACCCCATCACCCACCTGCCTATACCCACTCCCCACACACAAGGCCTCTCTTTGATCACCATGCACTGTGCAGCACTGCTCCACTGCTTTCCATCCTCAGGCATTTCCTCATGCCCAGGGTCCTACAGACAGCAGGTTGTCATACAGCAAGTGTAATTCAGGCCAGGCGTGGTGGCTCATGCCTGTAATCCCAGCACTTTGGGAGGCAGAGGTGAGTGGATCACGAGGTCAGGAGTTCAAGACCAGCCTGGCCAACATGGTGAAACCCCATCTGTACTACAAATACAAAAATTAGCCAGGCGTTGTGGCGCGCGCCTGTCATCCCAGCTACTCTGGAGGCTGAAGCAGGAGAATTGCTTGAATCCCGGAAGCAGAGGTTGCAGTGAGCCAAGATTGCGCCACTGCACTCCAGCCTGGGTGACAGAGTGAAACTGTCTCAAAAAAAAAAAAAGAGTAATTCAATCCTCATTCAACAAGCACTTATTAAGTCCCTGCTGTGTGCCAGGCACTGATCTAGGCACTGGGATAGAGCAGTGAACAAATAAGCAAAATCCTTCCCCTTATAGAGCTCACATTCTAGTGACAGGAAATGGAAAATAAATAAATAAGCATGGAGGCTGGGTGTGTTGGCTCACGCCTGTAATCCCAGCACTATGAGAGGCCGAGGCAGGTGGATCATCTGAGGCCAGGAGTTCAAGACCAGCCTGGTCAACATGGTGAAACCCCGTCTCTACTAAAACTACAAAAATTAGCCAAGCGTGGTGGCGGGCGCCTGTAATCCCAGCTACTCAGGAGGCTGAGGCATGAGAATCACTTGAATCCAGGAGGCGGAGGTTGCAGTGAGCCAAGATGGTGCCACTGCACTCCAGCCTTGGTGACAGAGTGAGAATCTGTCTCAAATAAATGAATAAATACATAAATAAATAAATAAGCATGGAATATGCCTGATAAGTGCTATAGAGAAAAATCAGAGCCAGGTGTAGTGGCTCATGTCTGTAATGCCAGTGCGCTGGGAGACCACGCTGGAGGATCACTGGAGCCCAGGAAGGAAGTGAGGAGGCAAACCATGAAGCCACCTTGGGAAGAGCGGGGGGTGGGTTTAGGAAACAGTGATGCCAAGAAGTAAGGGATTTTCACTTTTTATGATTGGAGCGCTCCTAGGGGCCCTCCCTCTTACCCGAAGCTTCTGCAAAACACAGTAACAGATACCTGTGGTATGGTGCACACCCGAGGCTCGGGCTTCGCTCTAGAACAGAGGTAGGCAAACTCCGTAAAGGACCAGATAGTAAATATTTCAGGCTTTGTGGTCCACACAGTTTCTGTTGACACCCTTAGGTTCATCCACTGTAGCTTGAAAGCAGCCACTGAATACACCAAAAAAAAAAGAATGGGCATGGTAGTGCTTCAGTAAATCTTTACTTACAGACATTAAAGTTTGAATTTTATATAATTTTCATGTCATAAAATTTTTTTAGTTTATTTCAACTGCTTACAGATTCAACCACTTTAAAAGCCATTCTTTTTATTATTATTGAGCTCAAGGGATCCTTGGGCCTCAGCCACCCAAAATGCTGAGATTATAGGTGTGAGTCACTGTGCCTGGCCTAAAAGGCATTTTTTTTTTTTTTTTTTGAGACAGAGTCTTGCTGTGTCACCCAGGCTGGAGTGCAGTGGCATGATCTCAGCTCACTGCAACCTCTGCCTCCCGGGTTCAAGAGATTCTCCTGCCTCAACCTCCCAAGTAGCTGGAATTACAGGCACATATCACCACGCCCGGCTAATTTTTGTATTTTTAGTAGAGATGGGGTTTCACCATATTGGCCAGGCTGGTCTCGAACTCCCAACCTCAAGTGATCCACCTGCCTTGGCCTCCCAAAGTGCTGGGATTACGGGTGTGAGCCACCACACCTGGCCCCTAAAAGGCATTTTAACCCGTAGAATGTACAAAAACAGGCCCACAGGGCCATAGTTTGCTGACCCCTGGTCTAGAAAAGCAAGAACTCAGCTACCTCTGGGTCGAGTTGCCTTTTGGTTGGATGTGTCCCTAGCCTGTTTATGCCTGTATTTGTGTCCCTAGCCTGTTTATGCCTGTATTTGTCATTATAATCATATAATTGAATTAAATCTTATATAAACTGATGAAATATGAGTGCATAGACAATTGTTTCCTTGCAAACTATGTTAAATGCTTTGGAAGTAATACACAAAGAGATTTGCTGACATGTTGAATTAGATGTGAAAGACAAACTATTAAGGGAAAATCCTAAAAATCTAGAAGTGTGCTACATCAGATTGCTTCACAAGTGTCTTTAAGTTTAAAGAAATTGGAAATAACAGGTGACAAATTATAGGATTGTGGGTGTGATTTATGCAAGAAAGTCAAAGGGTGATTTGAGTCAAGATACCCAAAGAAAAATTCATGCCTGAATGTGAATTTTGTGTTTGAAATCAAAACAAAGTGACTAAGACCTGTATGTGTCTTTATGATTGCCCACTTAAACTTTTTCAAAACACTGGTCAATTACTCAGACCTGTTTATATCAAAACAAGGGCTTCTCCAGTACTTTATATATTTCCAATATAGTTTGAATGTTTAAAGGGTATTTCTATTTAATGGCTTAAATAACAACCAAAGAATTTTTTAAAAACAATAAAAATAGGCTGGGTGCAGTGGCTCATGCCTGTAATCCCCGCACTTTGGGAGACCAAGGAGGGTGGATCACCTGAAGCCAGGAGTTTGAGACCAGCCTGGCCATGTCGAAACCCTGTCTGTACTAAAAATACAAAAATTAGCCGGGTATGGTGGTGCATGCCTATAATCCCAGCTACTTGGGAGACTGAGGCAGGAGAATCACTTGAACCTGGGAGGTGGAGATTGCAATGAGCCAAGATCTCTCCACAGCACTCCAGCCTGGGTGACAGAGCGAGACTACGTCTCAAAAAAGAAAAAAAAATAAAAATAAAAATAAAAATAAAATGCTGGTGTGTGTTGCGAAGCCTGAAATTAGATACTGTGAGGGTCCCTGGGCTCCAGCCCTTGTGAGTTCTGTGCACGTCCCTTCCACATGAGTGCTCTTGTTCTCAGATGAGCTCCTGTTTGAATCTAAAACTTTCTTAAGGGCCCAACAGTCTCAAGAGGCCTGTGCTGCAGGTGCAGAAACTCAAGTCCTGAAAGAGGTATGGATTCAGGGAGAAAATGTTCTGACCTATGTCAGACACAGTCAGCTCCCTGATTCACCAGGCCCTTGTGGACTTGTGTCTTTGTGGCTCCTGGCATCTGATGTGATACTGGCACGTGTGTGCTCCTAGGTTATTGAATCAGTCAGTCAACATGTGAACATATTAGCTAGGATATTCGTGCACTTGCCTTAATAGATACCAAATAGCGGTAGCTTAAATATCATAGATGTTTATTTCTCTCTCATGTAAGAGACCAAGCTGGTAGCCAGGGGATAGGGTGCCTCTGATCTACAAGGAGCCCAAGCACCATCTGTCTTGTTACTCCAAGATTATGCACCCATCTACATGGTTTAAGAATGTTTGGCTGGGTGCGATAGCTCACACCTGTAATCCCAGCACTTTGGGAGGCCGAGGTGGGTGGGTCACCTGAGGTCAGGAGTTCTAGACCAGCATGGCCAACATGGCGAAACCCCATCTCTACTAAAAATACAAAAATTAGCCAGGCATGATGGCAGACGCCTGTAATCCCAGCTACTCAGGTGGGCTGAGGCAGGAGAATCACTTGAACTGGGAGGCGGAGGTTGCAGTGAGCTGAGGTCACGCCATTGCACTCCAGCCTGGGGGACAAGAGTGAGACTTTGACTAAAAAAAAAAAAAAAAAAGACTGTTCATTAGGCCAGACACGGTGGCTCACACCTGTAATCCCAGCACTTTGGGAGGCCAAGGTGGTGGATCACCTGAGGTCAGGAGCTGGAGACCAGCCTGGCCAACATGGTGAAACCCCGTCTCTACTAAAAATACAAAAAAATTAGTCAGGTGTGGTGGCGGGTGCCTGTAATCCCAGCTACTCAGGAGACTGAGGCAGCAGAATTGCTTGAACCCAGGAGGCGGAGGTTGCAGTGAGCTGACATCATGCCACTGCACTCCAGCCTGGGCGACAGAGCAAGACTCCGTCTCAAAAAAAAAAAAAAAAAAGACGGTGTTCATTACCCCACATTCACATTCCAGGCCACAGGGATGAGAAACAAGGAAGTAGAGGGCAAGCATTTTGCCCTTTAAGAGTTGGGTGTGGTAGAGGTCAGGTTCCTGGCCCACACCTGTAATCTCAGCACGTTGGAAGGCTGAGGCAGGAGGACACTTGAGCCCAGGAATTTGAGATCAGCCTGGGCAACATAACAGGATCCTGTCTCTACCCAAACAATAAAAAATAAATTAGCCTGGTATGGTGGTGCGTGCCTGTAGTCACAGCTACTTGGGAGGCTGAGGTGGGAGGATCACTTGAGCCTGAGGAGGCAGGGCTGCAGTGAGTTGTGATTGCTCCACTGCACTCCAGCCTGGGCAACAGAGCAAAACTCCATCTCAAAAAAAAAAAAAAACAAGCAAACCAAAAAAGCGAAGTTGGGGAGGAGGGAAAGTATCAGGAAGAATAGCTAATGGCTGCTGGGCTTAATACCTAGGTGATGGAATGATTTGTGCAGCAAACCACCATGGCACATATTTACCTATGTAACAAACCTGCACATCCTGTACATGTACCCCTGAACTTAAAAGTTGGAAATAAAGAGTATGATGAGGAAGCTGCATTGCTTCTCGTGCTCCTGTCCCATTGGCCAGAACTTAGTTACGTGGTCATGCCTAGCCAGAAGGCCCTTGGCCTCTGTTTTGCTCCATTTTCTTTTTCTTTTTACTTTTTTTGAGACGGAGTCTCGCTCTGTCACCCAAGCTGGAGTGCAGTGGCACAATCTCAGCTCACTGCAACCTCCGCCTCCTGGGTTCAAGTGATTCTTGTGCCTCAGCCTCCCGAGTAGCTGGGATTACAGGCTCTTGCCACCGCACCCGGCTAAGTTTTGCATTTTTAGTAGAGACAGGGTTTCCCTATATTGGCCAGGCTGGTCTTGAACTCCTGACCTCAGCCTCCCAAAGTGCTGAGATTATAGGCGTGAGCCACCATACCTGGCCTGTTTTGTTCCATTTTCCCCAACCCTCATGTCAGCCCAATTTCTGTCTTCTCTCCCTCCAAACTCAGCTATCTCTTACCACAATGAAAGTGGCCTTCACCTCAGCATGCATCCTCCTCCTCCCTCAACCCCCTGCCTGGAAGTGGGAGCCTGTCATCCTACCTCACCCGTCTTTTCCTTCACTCTTTCCCATCAGTCTTAGTGAAAGAGACCGTGAGTTGTTCCCCAGTACCTATTTTCCCCTTCTTCCCTTACAATAGAGTTTAGCTGAGCATATGGCTTCCCAGCTAATAACTACATTTCCCAGTCTCCCTTGCAGCCAAGTGACTTCTTGTGACTAAGTTCCGGCCAATGGATGTGAGCAAGAGTGATGTGTGCCGCTCTCAAAATGTGCTATTAGAAGGAATGGGGGTACCCTTTCACTCCTCTATTTCCCCTCTTCCATAACCCTTAATGCAATGCCAAATGGAAATGTAAAAATGAGCCATTTTTCAGCTTTATTGAGGTATCATTAACCAATAAAATTGTATATACTTAAAGTGTACAGTGTGATGATTTGATATATGTATACATTGTAAAATGATTACTACAACCAAATTAACACATCCATCACCTCACATTGTTACTTTTTCTTACGTGAGAATGCTTAAGATCTACACTCTATAGTACAGTATTATTAACTATTAACTATAGTCACCATGCTGTACAAAAAATGAGCCATTCTTGACCATGTGAATGAAGGAATCTTTTAGTCACAGGAGTACCCTCAGACTGCTGGGACCAATTTGCCTGCATCACAGTGGAAGTGCCTGAGGCTTCCCCATTCCCCAGGGCCAGGTTTAACCAATGACTGATGAATGTAGGGGCATAAACACTTCAGTTTGCCTCTGATTTGTATGACTTGAGATGTAGTCAACAGGTGTTACCTGGAAAGTGCAATGGGCATTTTTTGGGGGGGCGGCACACAGCTGCTGAAACAGCCATCACAGTAGCAGGCGAGGGCAAGGGCACCAATGCCCTCGTTCAAGTCTAAAGGGCCTGGAGAAGTCCTTGTCCCCTGAGCTCTCAGCACTGACCCGCCAGGGCTCCCTTATGGTACTGAACCCACAGTGGGGATAAGCCACTAAGAGCAGGATCAAAATTAAGCAGCACAGAGACAAGAAAACGGGGGAAGAGAGATCCAGATAAAAAGGGGAGAGAGGAACAGAGCCAGAAAAAGCTCAGACCAAAGCCACCGTCATTTTCACATTACATGAAAACAGTCAAAGGAAGAGATTTGTGAAGTTAGAAGAACTCTCTGGTGAAGCCTCCTTCTGAAAATTCAGGAAAATTAGTTTCACATAAAAATCAGCAATGTAAAAATATTAAGATCAAATCCCATACAAAACTATTATTGGAAAAATAGCCCTGAGCTGGGCACGGTGGCTCATCCCTGTAATCCCAGCAATTTGGGAGGCTGAGGCAGGCGGATCACTTGAATTCAGGAGTTCTAGACTACTCTGGCCAACATGGTGAAACTTCGTCTATACTAAAAATACAAAAATTATCCAGGCGTGGCAGCACACACCTGTAATCCCAGCTACTCGGGAGGCTGAGACAGGAGAATTGCTTGAACCCAGGAGGCGGAGGTTACAGTGAACTGAGATCATGCCATTGCACTCCAGCCTGGGCAGCAGAGTGAGACTCCATCTCAAAAAAAAAAAAAAAGAAAGAAGGAAGGGAAGGAAGGGAAGGAAAGCAAGGAAGGAAGGAAGGAAGAAAGAGAAAGAGAGAGAGAGAGAAAGAAAGAGAGAGAGAGAAAGAAAGAAAGAAAGAAAGAAAGAAAGAAAGAAAGAAAAAGAAAGAAAGAAAGAAAGAAAGAAAGAAAGAAAGAAAGAAAGAAAGAAAGAAAGAAAGAAAGAAAGGAGAGAAAAGAAAGAAAAAGAGAAAAAGAGCCCTGGCCAGGTGCGGTGGCTCATGCCTGTAATCCCAACACTTTGGGAAGCCAAGGTGGGTGGATCGTTTGAGCCCAGGAGTTCGAGACTAGACTGGGTAACATAGAGAGACCCTATTTCTACCAAAAATACAATAAAAAATTCTGACATGGATGGTCAAAATAGGAAAAAAAATATAAAAAATAGCTGAATGTGATGGCATGCGCCTTTAGTCCCACTACTCAGAAGGCTGTGGAGGGAGGATTGCTTGGGCTGAGATCAAGGCTGCAGTGAGCTGTGAACGTGCCACTGCACTCCAGCCTGGTGACAGAGAGAGACCCTGTCTCTACAAAGAAAGTTATGTTATATTACAATCACTTTTCTTTCTTTTTTTGGGTGGGGTGTGAGGGGACAGGGTCTCGCTCTGTCATCCAGGCTGGAGTGCAGTGGTGCAATCAGCGTCCTGAGCAGCTGGGACTACAGGTGCATACCACCACATCTAGCTAATTTTAATAGTGTTTTATTCTTTTATTTTTGTAGAAATAGAGTCTCACTATGTTGCCCAGGCTGGTCTAAAGTTCTTGGGCTCAAGCAATCCTCTCACCCCTACCTCCCAGCTATTCTGACCTTCAAATGCATAATCAAACTATTATCAACATGCAAGACCTCGGGGAATATTATGCCCATGAGCTTTTCCTGAGGAATCTACTAGAGAATAAACTTCAGACAACAAAAATGACTAGAAAGACATTGACATAAGGCCTGGTGATGAGCATTAAGTTCAGTTATGTAGAACTAATGCTGGCTGGACGCGGTGGCTCACGCCTGTAATCCCAGCACTTCGGGAGGCCAAGGCGGGCAGATCACCTGAGGTCGGGAGATCGAGACCAGCCTGACCAACATGGAGAAACCCAGTCTCTACTAAAAATACAAAATTAGCCAGGCGTGGTGGCCCATGCCTGTAATTCCAGCTACTCAGGAGGCTGAGGCAGGAGAATCGCTTGAACCCAGGAGGCAGAAGTTACAGTGGGCCGAGATAGCGCCATTGCACTCCAGCCTGGGCAACAAGAGTGAAATTCCATCTCAAAAGAAAAAAAAAAATCAACTGTTTTCCGTAATAACTGGTGGTGCCAGTCAGTATTTATTCTGAGACTTCTGTGTAATATAGATCAAACAATGCTATTCTAAAATAAATGGGATTTTTAATGCTATCATCTCCTGTGTCCTTGAGAACAAGAATTTACAACGTGGAAGAAAGAGGACACAGATGTCACATAGAAGAGGTTCAATAAACACCCGTCAGTCCTGAATTTGATTTGGAAATCTCTGTTTACAGAAAAGGGCTAGAAACAATGCTGAAACCAACAGCAATGAACATCCCTAGTATCCAGACTAGTCTTTTTTTTCTTTCCTTTCCTTTTCTCTTTTTTTTTTTTCTTCCAGCTTTATTCTGGAATAATGGACAAATAAAAATTGTATATATGGTCGGGCACAGTGGCTTACACCTGTAATCCCAGCACTTTGGGAAGCCGAGGAGGGTGGATCACTTGAGGTCAGGAGTTCAAGACCAGCATGGCCAACATGGTGAAACCCCGTCTCTACTAAAAATACAAAAATTAGCTGAGCGTGGTGACAGGCGCCTGTAATCCCAGCTACTCGGGAGGCTAAGACAGCAGAATCATTTGAACCCAGGAAGCAGAGGTTGCAGTGAGCTGAGATCACGCCATTGCACTCCAGCCTGGGCGACAGAGTGAGACTCTGTATCAAAAAAAAAAAAAAAAAGTATATATTTGGCCACGCATGATGACTCACGCCTGTAATCTCAGCACTTTGGGAGGCTGAGGCAGGCGGATCCCTTGAGGTCAGGAGTTCGAGACCAGCCTGGCCAACATGGTGAAACTCCGTCTGTACCCAAAATACAAAAAGTAGCCAGGCGTGGTGGTGTGCGCCTGTAATCCCAGCTACTTGGAAGGTTGAGACAGGAGAATTCCTTGAACCCGGGAGGCAGAGGTTTCAGTGAGCCGACATCATGCCACCGCACTCCAGCCTGGGTGACACAGTGAGACTCCATCACAAAAAAAAAAAAAAAAAAAAAAAAAAAAAATGAGAAACAAGTAAAATTACATTTTTTTCTAGCCATTGTAACTACAAAACAAAAAATGCTTCTTTCCTGGCATTCCCTGTTTCTGCCCATTGACATTGGTGCTCCCCAAGATGAGATCCTTGGCTCTCTTTTCTTTTTTCTTCTTCACTGTGGGATTGTCATCTACCCCCAAGATTTTAATCACCCCCAAAATCTCTGTCATTTGCTCCTCTGCTGAGTTCCCTATCCACATAATCCACTGTTTCTGGACATATCCCCATGGATATATCTCAGTCAGCTTAAAGTCAACGTAGCCTAAATAGCAAAAATAATAAATCAGTCTTTCTCAAGTGCCTACACTGTGCCAAGTACTATGCCAGGTACGTCTCATATATTATTTTAGTCTTCACAACGCATAATGTACCATCATTAGCCTGGTTTTACAGAATATGAAACCGACGCAGAGAGAGGTCAAGTCAGTAGCTCACCTTTATCTTAGCTTGTTATCTGAATTCCCAAATCTCCAGGAACCTCCAGCTCCATGAATGGTATCTCCATCTCTTCAGGTGACTGAGTTGGAAATCTTGACTTCACTCCACCAATGACCTGAGTCATTCTTAGAAAGTCTGAAGAAGGAGCATGCAGTTCTGAGGGTGGCAGCAGGTCCAGGAATTGGAATGGGACCACAGGGGAATTCCTCATAAAGGGCTGAACTTGCCTGAATGAGTTTCCCCTGGAATACAAAGAAGTCATATGAAATCGCAGTTTAGGCAGTGCATTCAAGAGTACATGGTAGACATCGTTTCGTGTTAATAACTATATCCTGCCCTTTACCCCAACACTCCCAATCCTCCTTATCTGCCCTGTTTATTCCCCGGCACTTACCACTTTCTAGCATTCTATGTAATTGACTTATTTGTATGTTTGTTGTCTGACTATAGAATGGAGGCTCCAGGAGAGCAGAGGTTTTTGTCTGTTTCTTCACTGATGTATCCCCAGTGGCTAGAATAATGTGTGATACATGGTGGTGGCTCAAGTATACTTGCTGAATGAATGGATCCACATCCTCACTGTTCACGGCTGCATGGTTTACACACAGGCACATATATAAGCATGTATACACACATACACACACATGCACATACATGCATATGTCTTGAAGACAGAAGGCTATTCCTATCCCACCACAGTCCAGATCCTCATCAAAGAAGAAAGCAAAAGGCCAGACGCGGTGGCTCACACCTCTAATCCTAGCACTTTGGGAGGCCAAGGTGGTGGATCACCTGAGGTCCAGAGTTCGAGACCAGCCTGGCCAACACGGTGAAAATCTGTCTCTACTGAAAATACAAAAATTAGCTGGGTGTGGTGGCACGTGCCTGTAATCCCAGCTACTCGGGGAGGCTGAGGCAGGAGAATCACTGGAACCTGGGAGGCGGAGGCTGCAATGAGCTGAGATCACGCCACTGCACTCCAGCCTGGACGACAGAGTGAGACACTGTCTAAAAAAAGAAGAAAAGAAGAAGAAGAAAGCAATTCCCTAAACACTCTGCACTCTCCCTTCGCACACCGTGCAGGTTAGAGGGAGTGAGATATCAGGGCCTGTCCACAGCAGGCGAGCCCCATACCTCACCCCACAGAGCTGTCACATTCAGCTCCCTCTGAAGATGTGGAACTTGCAGCTCAGGTCATAAACTCGGGCTAGGATGACTGGGTTGGCCACTGACTAGCTGTGTGATCTTAGGAAAATCACTTAACCTCTAAGGGCCTCAGTTTTGTCATCAGCCACATGTATATAACAATAGCATCTACTTCATATGGTTGTGACGGTTTAAAAAGCTATTAGGTTCCAAATGAGATGGAGTAAGCAGTCTCCACCCTGTCTCTCCTGCTGAATGCTGCCGTGAAACATGGACAGACACGCACGGGACAGCTCTCTGAAGACTGTGAAATTAAACACAGCGGGGAAACGGGGGAAGAAAGCCAGAATTCAACGTTCCACTGAGCTGAAATAAGTTTCTCATTTTTCCTCTGATATTCCCCAGCCTCGATACAAGACAGCGCCAAATCCAGAATGGGCACTGGGGCTACGAGAGGGATCAACAGGAGAAATGCTGGTTCTGCCTCGAGGAGTGGAAAGGGAAGGTCTAGCACTGAGAGAGAGAAGAGGAACTCCATTTTTCTCTTCTTCATTCTCCCGTGCCCCAGCCCCCAGACAATTCCATGGGAGTAGCAGTAGTGACAGTAGTATCAGTGGCTGCAGGGTCCACAGACAACCAAATCTTTCCCTCTCCAGTCAAGAGCTGTGGGCCAGGGGCTGTGGATCATGTCTGTAATCCCCGCACTATGGGAGGCCGAGGTGTGTGTGTGGGCACGTATGTGTGTCTGTTTATTTTTAAAAAGAGTTGTAGTCCCAAGAAGGAGAACCCCAATAGCTTTCTTCTCTCTGTGTCCTCCTGCCACCTGGCCCTGAACACGGACACAATCATAGGAAGTGTGCAGTAGAGCGGGATAACTAAAGAAGAAGAAATAACACTGATTTTACACAATCTCTTCCAGAAAATAGAACAAGAGAAAATACTCCTTCGTTCATTTTATGAGGGCAACATTACCCTGAGACCAAAACGAAAAAAAGATATTGTAAGAAAAAAAAACTACAGATCAATATCTCTCATGAACATATATGTAAAAATCTTCCACAAAATATTAGCTGGCCGGGCTACAATCCCAGCACTTTGGGAGACTGAGGCTGATGGATCACTTGAGGTCAGGAGTTCGAGACCAGCCTGGCCAATGTGGTGAAACTCTGTCTGTACTAAAAATACAAAAATTAGCCAGGCATGGTAGTGTGCACCTGTGGTCCCAGCTACTCAGGAGGCTGAGGCAGGAGAATCACTTGAACCCAGGATGCAGACGTTGCAGTGAGCCAAGATTGTGCCACTGCACTCCAGCCTGGGCAGCAGAGTGTGACTCCATCTCTAAATAAATAAATAAATAAATAAATAAATAAATAAATAAGTAAGCCGAGCTCAGTGGCTCACGCCTGTAATCCCAGCACTTTGGGAGGCTGAGGTGGGTGGATCACCTGAGGTCAGGAGTTTGAGATCAGCTTGACCAATATGGTGAAACCCTGTCTCTACTAAAAATACAAAAATTAGCCAGGCATGGGGGCGTGCACCTGTAGTCCCAGCTACTCGGGAGGCTGAGATAGGAAAATGCCTTGAACCCAGGAGGCAGAGGCTGCATTGAGCCGAGATCGTGCCACTGCACTCCAGTCACAGGGTGTGACTGCATCTCAAAAAGAAAAAAATATTAGCCAACTGAACTCAGGAATATATAACAAAAAAAATGTATATGCTACAATCAGGTGGGATTTATCATGACAATGCAGGTCTGGTTCAATATTCAAAAATCAATCACTTGGCCAGGTGCAGTGGCTCACGCCTGTAATCCCAGCACTTTGGGAGGCCGAGGCGGGTGGATCACTTGAGGTCAGGAGTTCTAGACCAGCCTAGTCAACATGGTGAAACCCTGTCTCTACTAAAAATACAAAAATTAGCTGGGCATGGTGGCGGGCACCTGTAATCCCAGCTACTCCAGAGGCTGAGGCAGAAGAATTGCTTGAACCCAGGAGGCAGAGGTTGCAGTGAGCCAAGATCTCACTACTGCACTCCAGCCTGGGCGATAGAGCAAGACTCTGTCTCAAAAAAAAAAAAAAAAAGCAAACGCTCATGTTGATTGATATAGAAAAACCATTTGACAGGCCAGGCGCGGTGGCTCAAGCCTGTAATCCCAGCACTTTGGGAGGCCGAGGTGGGCGGATCATGAGGTCAGGAGATCGAGACCATCCTGGCTAATACGGTGAAACCCTGTCTCTACTAAAAATACAAAAAAATTAGCCGGGCGTGTTGGCGGGCGCCTGTAGTCCCAGCTACTCGGGAGGCTGAGGCAGGAGAATGGCGTGAACCCAGGAGGCAGAGCTTGCAGTGAGCCGAGATCGCACCACTGCACTCCAGCCTGGGGGACAGAGCAAGACTCCATCTCAAAAAAAAAAAAAAAAAAAGAAAAACCATTTGACAAAAATTCAAAATCCATTCACAATTAAAAAAACAGTACTCTTAGGCCAGGCTGGGTGTCTCACGCCTATAATTCCAATGCTTTGGGAGGCTAAGGCAAGAGGTATTGCTTGAAGCCAGGAGTTCAAGACCAGCCTAGGCAACATAGTAAGACCCTGTCTCTACAAAAAAAACTTTTTTTTTTTTTTTTTTGAGATGGAGTCTCGCTCTATCGCCCAGACTGGAGTGCAGTGGCACGATCTCAGCTCACTGCAACCTCTGCCTCCTGGGTTCAAGCAATTCTCTGCCTCAGCCTCCCGAGTAGCTGGGATTATAGGTGCCCGCCACCACACCCGGCTAATTTTTTGTATTTTTAGTAGAGACGGGGTTTCACCATATTGTCCAGGATGGTCTTGAACCCCTGACCTCATGATACATCTGCCACAGCCTCCCAAAGTGCTGGGAATACAGACATGGGCCACCACGCCCAGCCAAAAGTTTTTTTAATTAGTTGGGCATGGTGGTGCCTGCAGTCTCCGCTACTTGGGAGGCTGAGGCGGGGGACTTGCTTAAACCCAGGAGTGTGAGGTTACTGTGAGCCATGATCACACCACTGTACTCCACCTGGATAAAAAAACGAGACCCTGTCTCTTAAAAAAAAGAAAAAAAAAGGCTGGTGGTACAGGTGAAAGACAGATAGCTAGGTCAATGGAACAGAATCACTTGAACCCGGGAGGCGTAGGTTGCAGTGAGCCAAGATCGTGCCACTGCACTCCAGCCTGGGTGACAGAGCAAGGCTCTGTCTCAAAAAAAAAAATTGCATCTTTCTATTGTCTAATGATGTCGAACATCTATTCATGTGCTTATCTGCCATCTTTATATCCTCCTTGGTGCAGTGTCTGTTCATGTGTGTTTTTTTTTTAAGTGTGTTGTTGGTTTTCTTATTGTTGAGTTTGAAGTGTTCTTTATATATTCTGGATACAAGTCTTTTGTTTGTGATTTGCAACTATTTTCTTTCAGTCCGTAGCTGGTTTTTTCATTTTCTTAACCCTGTCTTTCATAGAACAAAAGTTTTTATTTATGATGAAGTCCAATTTATCAATTGTTTTCTTTTGTGACTCATGCTTTTGGGTGTCCATTCTAAGAACTATTTGCCTAAACTGAGATCATGAAGATTTCCCCCTACTTTTCTCTAAAAGTTTTATTATTTTACATTGCTTTCCCTTTTGAGCTAATTTTTGTATAAGGTATGAGGTTTTGGTTGAAGTTCTCTTTCTGTATATGAATGTTCATTGTTCAGACACCATTGTTGGGTCTAGGAATCTATACATGTGTTAAAGCTCATAAAGCTGTACACCAACAAAATGGTCAATTTTATTTTATGTTACTTTATTTATTTATTTTATTTTATTTTATTTTATTTTATTTTATTTTTGAGAGAGGGAGTCTCATTTTGTCACCCAGGCGGGAGTCCAGTGGTGCGATCTTGGCCTGCTGCAACCTCCACCTCCAAGGTTCAAGTGGTCTCCTGTCTTAGCCTCCTGAATAGCTAGGACTATAGGTGTGTATCACCACGCCTGGCTAATTTTGTATTTTTTTTAGTAAAGATGGGATTTCACCATGTTGGGCCAGGCTGGTCTCAAACTCCTGACCTCAGGTGATCTGCCCGCCTCAGCCTCCCAAAGCACTGGGATTACAGGCGTGAGCCGCCACACCCATCCAACTTTATGTTACTTTAAAAAACATTTTTTTTTTTGAGACAGGATCTCAATCACCAAGGCTGGAATGCAGTGGCACAGTCATAGCTCACTGTAACCTTGAACTCCTGAGCTCAAACGATCATCCCACCTCAGCCTTCCTAGTTGCTAGGAAAACAGGCATGCACCATTATACCCGGCTAATTTGTATTAGTATTTATTTTTGGTTTTGTTTTGTTTTTTTGAGACGGAGTCTCACTCTGTCGCTAGGCTGGAGTGCAGTGGCGTGATCTCGGTTCACTGCAACCTCCGCCTCCTGGGTTCAAGCGATTCTCCTGCCTTAGCCTCCCAAGTAGCTGGGATTACAGGCGTGCCACCAAGCCCACCCAATTTTTGTATTTTTAGTAGAGACGGGGTTTCACCATGTTGGCCAGGATGGTCTTGACCTCTTGACCTCGTGATCCGCCTGCCTCAGCCTCCCAAAGTCCTGGGATTACAGGTGCGAGCCACTGTGCCCAGCCTATTTTTGTTGAGACAGGATCTCACTATTTTGCCCAGGCTGGTCTCAAATTCCTGGCCTCAAGTGATCCTCCTGCTTCAGCCTCCCAAAGTGCTGGATTACAGATGTGGGCCATAGCACTCTGCCAAAAAAGTCATTAAAAAAAAAAAAGTTATTTCTAAAGTGCTTAGAACAGAATCTGAAAAATAGTAAGTTTTTAAAAAGTGTTTGTCACTTAAAGATAAATTCCTGGCTTCCTAGGCAAGCCACCCTCCTACTGTAAGCACCCATGGGTGGCTACTGACAGATCAGGAGAGTCTCTGGGGTTTGTGCCTGGTGTGGGATCACATCCTAGGTCGTTGTGGAGGAAAAGTTAAATATTAAATCTAAGCTCAATTGAACATGGACACAAACAATGGTCACCAAGTACCAGAAGGGGCTGTGTGAGCCCCTTGAGGCATTCATCCAGCGCTGTTTTGGAGAAATCTCTGTTTCAATCTATTCCTATACATTAATGAAAAACAAGGCTGGGCGTGGTTGCTCACGTCTGTAATCCCAGCGCTTTGGGAGGCCAAGGTGGGTGGATCACCTGAAGTCCAGGAGTTCGAGATCAGCCTGGCCAACTTGGTGAAACCCTGTCTCTACTAAAAATGCAAAAATTAGCCAGGCATGGTGGCGGGCACCTGTAATCCCAGCTATTTGGGAGGCTGAGGCAGGAGAATCACTTGAACCAGGAAGGCAGAGATTGCAGTGAGCCGAGATCATGCCACTGCACTCTAGCCTAGGTGACAAAGCAAGACTCTGTCTCAAAAAATAAATAAATATATATATAAGAAAAACAACAGACAATCGCAAAAACAAGTTGACCTTTTTGTGTTCCTTGAGCCTGGTCACGAAGGGCCCTCATGCCTGGACCTCATGCCAAACAACTCGTTACAAAAGAGCTAGGGTCTTAGATTGTGCCGAAGCTTCATGAGACCTCTCCTCATCTGTGCACGGACGAGTGGCCAACTCTGGAGCCCACCCAGGCTGTTGCTTCCCAGTCTAGTGGTGAATCCTCCATAGTCTGGTGAGTGTGAATATCTTTTCCCTTCTCCCCTTCCCATTGCAATTTGCTTATTATTATATCATTTGCTTATTATATCTCCATTGCCATTTACATGGGATAAAGGTTGTTTACCCTTAAAGGTATCGTGTGTGTGTCTTTTCTTCTCCCCTCGTGCATTTCCCGCACATAACATTTGTGTCCCCAGATGCTACTGTGCAAGTAGAAGAGAAGCAACAGGGAGACTCAGACCGTCCTGCACAAACAGCTCCCTTTACTAGTAGAGGGCGGGGTGGAAGGGCAGGCAGCCGGGGATGGGTCCAGGTGAACATGTGGGCATTTTTGGAGCGAGGGGTCCCATGGTCGCTCAAAGCCCCACTGTAGAATCCGACAAAACCTGCTTCTAACCCTGCCTCAGTTGTTCACCCAGTCTCTGTGGCGTGAGCAGATCATTTCATCTCTGAGCTTTGGTTTTGTCATCTGTGAAAAATAGGTCATAAAAGTGCCCGTAAAGGGTTAGGAGGATTGAATGAAATAATGGCTGTCAGAAGCGCAGGACCGTTGCCAGCTCACTGTAAGCACCCCATAACGTGCTACATTTTCTTGCTACTGTTTGCAATAAACAGACTGGCAGGATGCGCCCTCGGTGTGAACAGTGGGTTATCTTTTGTTGTGGGAATTCGGGTCCTAACGTTGTATTCTAAAAATGTTCAGAGTTACAGCAAATTGAAAAAGGCTGTTCAGCAAGTGGTGCTGGTGAGGATTAGGATGCTTTTTCTTTCTTTTGGCTTAGCTATGGTTTATATTTTCCTACAGCAGACATATATTATTTCGATCATTAGAAATAAATACGGGGGGGAGGATAAGGAAAAAAAAGTTCAACGGAGCAGGACCAAGGACAGAGCCTTGTGGTGCAAAGCCGCCACCTCCCACTTTCAGCCATGGATTGCCTTTAGAAGCAGCCTCTCATCTAATTAGAAATTCTTCTAGCCGTTGAGCCATTTCGCCCACACGTCACCTCATGTCTGCAGGATGTCAGGAGAGATTTTGCTGTGTGCCCTGCTGAAGTCCAGACACGAGGAGCTTGCGGCACTCCTATCCCCAATCAAATAATTCCATCAACTGGGAAAATCAGATCAACCCAGAACCATCTGTTCTTAATGGTTTCTGATCATGTCTTTCCTTTCCACATACTTACAAACCTAAGGGTGGTGGAAAGGGTATGGATTCTGGAGTCAGATGTTCTGGGTTTGAATCCCACTCGCATTTCTTAGCTGTGTGACTTTGGGAGAGTTTGCTTGGCCTCTCTGAGCCTCACTGTAAAAAGAGAATAGTAAAGCTCATGTCACAGGCTCCTTTTGACAATTAAACAGTGGGTAGGTGGGGCACAGTGGCTCATGCCTGTAATCCTAGCACTTTGAGAGGCCAAGGTGGGCGGATTGCTTGAGCCCAGGAGTTCAAGACCAGCCTGGGAAACATAGCGAAATCTTGTCCTACTAAAAATAAAAATAAAATAAAATAAAATGGCTGAGTATTGCAGCATGTGCCTGTTGTCCCATCTACTTAGGAGGCTGCGGCAGGAGGATCACCTGAGCCCAGAAAGTCAAGGCTGCAGTGAGCCGAGGTCACACCACTGCACTCCAGCCTGGGTGACAGGAGTAGACCCTGAAAAAAAAAAAAAAAAAAAAAAAAAAAAAAAAAAATATATATATATATATATATATATATATATATATATATATATGCTGGCCAGGCATGGTGGCTCATGTCTGTAATCCCAGCACTTTGGGAGGCTGAGGCGGGTGGATCACCTGAGGTCAGGAGTTCAAGACCAGCCTGGCCAACATGGTGAAACTCTATCTCTACTAAAAATACAAAAATTAGCTGGGCATGGTGGCGCACGCCTGTAGTCCCAGCTACTCAGGAGGCTGAGGCAGGAGAATCGCTTGAACCTGGGAGGTCAAGGTTGCAGTGAGCCAAGATCATGCCACTGCACTCCAGCCTCAGAGACAGAGCAAGGCTCCATCTCAAACCAAAAACATAAACAAAAACAAAAACAAAAACCAACCAGTGACTATCTCTGCATGCTTCTCTATCCCCTACCAAACTGTGGTTTCCTCAAGGACAAGGCAAGGGCTTCTGATCTTTGTGCCCCAGTGCCTGGCACAGAAGGGGACCATCACTCCACTTCACCCCACCCTACCCAATACATATCCCTTCTCCTTCTTGCTCACGTCTTTGCCACCGGCCTCTACCCACATTTCTCCACAATTCTCACCAACTCCCTCTCCATATATGCTTCTCCCCAGTGTTTACCTCCACCCTCTCATGTCCCCCAACCCTGCCTTCCTGGCCTAGAGTGACAGGCCCCATCCTTCATCCCCCATTCTGTGTCTCCAGTGGCCTCGAGCTGCTGTGCAGCCCGTGGCCTTCAGCGGGGCAGGGAGAGGGAGGTAGGGGCAGCAATTCATTTACCCAGGCACTTGTTAGCAGCTTCATTAGTTCCAAGGGCTCCGCAGAAAGCCACTAGCTGCAACTCAGTCTGTGCCATCCATCAGAGAGGAGGGTGGAAGGTGACAGCAGAGAGAGAAGAAAACAAGAATTGACCCACTCCCACCTTTCTGCCCCTCCCAGGGAGAACAAGGCCCAAGTCAGTGACCTGGAAACTAGAGTTCCAGGGGCCGCTCCTGGATGCCCCTTGCACCAGGACTCATGCAAGGAGTCCTGCCCCAGCTGGGAACACGCTACAGGTGTTCCGGCGCCTGCCCGCCCAACACTGGCACTGCTGACCTGCAGTTCCTTGGCAGGTGCGCTCCCGACTCTCCCTACTCCATGCCCCTTTGTCCCTCTGTCCACTTTCTCCTGCTTACATTCACCCTACTCTCTGTCCTCAGCCCAGTTCTGGGGTCCCTTGAAACTGCAGCACCACCTCAGAGCCACCTATGCCACTGCCACAGGGGTCTTCCCACTTAGAGTCCCCACTTTGGAGTTGGGGCCATTCAGGAAAACCTCCTGAAACTTCTGTCCCAGAGCCTGGGGCTCCTAAAACCACTGCTGAGATGGAGATTTCCTCTACAACAAGGATTCTTAAACGGGGTTCCTCAGTGAGCCTCAGGGGCCTGTGAACCCCTTGAGGTTGCATAGTAAAACATGTATCAAAGTGAATCTTGGCCGGGCACAGTGGCTTACACCTGTAATCCTAGCATCTTGGGAGGCTGAGGCAGGCAGATTGCTTGAGCCCAGGAGTTCAAGACCAGCCTGGGCAACAGAGGGAGACCTGTCTCTACAAAAAAATAAATTAGCCAGGCATGGTGGCACACACCTGTAATCTACACTACTTGGGAGGCTGAGGTGGGAGGATCACTTGAGCTCAGGAGATCAAGGCTGCAGTGAGCCATGATTATGCTACCAGACATAAGGGTGACAGAGCAAGACCCTGAATGAAAGAAGAAAGGAAAGAAGGAATGAAAGAAAGAAAGAAAGAAAGAAAGAGAGAGAGAGAGAAAGAAAGAAAGAAAGAAAGAAAGAAAGAAAGAAAGAAGGAAAGAAAGAAAGAAGGAAAGAAAGAAAGAAAGAGAAAGAAAGAAAGAAAGAAAGAAAGAAAGAAAGAAAGAAAGAAAGAAAGAAAGAAAGAAAGGAAAGGAAAGGAAAGGAAGGAAAAGAGAGAGAAGTGAACTGTATTTTGGCTGGGTATGATAGCTCACACCTGTAACCCCAGCACTTTGGGAGGCTAAGACAGGAGGATCGTTTGAGCCCAGGTGTTAAAGACCAGTCTGGACAACATAGTGAGACTCTGTCTCTAAGAAAAGAAAAGAAAGTGCATCTTTCTGGGGAAAAGCATTTTTCGTGGCTTCCATCAATACTTAAAGACCCCCCTTTCCAGCCTCTCTCCCAGATCATATCTCCTGCAGGCAAGGCTCAGTGTAATTCCCAAAACAATCTATTACGCTCCCACCCCAGTTTGGGTCTCTACCTCAGAAAGAAAAACAAGGAACTTCTCTATAGGACTTGCCACTTGTAAATCACAGTCACATCCATTTTTAAAATGTAACCTTTGCAACAACACTAAAGGTAGACAGGAATTGCTATTTGTAGAGGTCACCTCCCACTCCCGCCCCCTGGCTGGGTTGGGGCCCCTCCCTCTGCTCCCAGCAGCATAGCCCTCCATACTCTGCCTTAGAAGGGCTGAGGCATTGGTCCGTCTGACCCTTAAACTGTGGGCACCCCCTGTAAAGTGCCCTTATCCATAAATGTCTGTTTTTCTTCTGCCCCTTCCTCTTTCCTGTCTGCTGGAATAAATCTCTAATGGCTGGAGGTCAAGCAGTCATTTTGGGCCATGCGATGAGTGTCACACCTTAGGGAGCCAAAGCAAAAAGCTTGAAGGATCTCTGAATCACCAAAAGGCCCCCAGGGTTTTTACATGAGGGAAAAAAACTTGATGTGTTTCCAGCAGTTGTTCTCCAAGGGTGGTTTCCAGATTGGCAGCAGCAGCAGCAGCATCACTTGGCAGCTAATTAGAAACATGCATTTTCAGGCCCCATCCCGGACCTACTGAGTCAGACTCCCTGGGCATGGGCCCCAGCAGTTGGAGTCTTACCAAGCCCTCCAAGTGATTCTGCTGCACACTTAAATTTGAGAATCCCTGATTTAAGTCCTTGTTATTTTGAAATTGCTCTTCACTCACAGCTGAGCCTAATCTCAAACCGATAAAACATCAGGGAAGGCAGGGCTTCTAGACAACGGCTGCACCTGCCTATACAGCAGTTTTGTGGGAAAAAAATTTAAAGGACTTCTTTCTCTAACAAAAATGTGCTTATGGATGACATAGTGAGACCTCTTCTCTAACAAAGATGAAAAAAAAAAAGCTGTAGTCCCAGTTACTCAGGAGACTGAGACAGGAGGGTCACTTAATGCTGGGAGATGAAGGCTACGGTGAGCTATGATGGCACCGCTGCACTCCAGCCTGGGTGACAGTGAGGCTCTGTCTCAAAAAACAGAAAAAAAAAATTTATATATATATATATATATATATATATATAGTTGCATATCCTGCGCAATCAGAAGCAGACCAGCGGTGGGGGGAGAAATGGGTGTGTGGGTAGCTAGGTGAGGCCCAGTAATAGAAGAGGGGGAAGAGTAGGGGAGGGAACAACAGGGCCAAGAGAGTTTAATCAGTGACACACAGCTTCAATTTACCCAAACGCTAGCTCCATAAATGTCAAAACACATTTTCAACTTTTTATTGAAGACTAGCACACCTAAAGTGCACAGATTGTAAATGTTCAGCTCAGTGGATTTTCACAAACGAAGCGCATCAGTGCAACCAGCACCCAGCTTAAGAAACAGAACATTACAAGACCCTAGGAAGTCCTCCCAGTGTCCCCTACCTTTCTATCCCTTCCCTGCTGAGGATAACCATTTTTCCTGATTTCTAACACATAAGTTATGTGGAATCACATAGTATTCTTTTATCTTTCTTTTTTTTTTTTTTTTTTTTGAGACAGAGTCTCACTCTGTTGCCCAGGCTGGAGTGCAATGGCATAATCTCGGCTCACTGCAATCTCCACCTCCCGAGTTCAAGCGATTCTCCTGCCTCTGCCTCTCGAGTAGCTGGGATTACAGGCATGCGCCACCACGCCCAGCTAATTTTTGTATTTTTAGTAGAGATGGGGTTTCACCATGTTGGCCAGGCTGGTCTCGAACTCCTGACCTCAGATGATACGCCCACCTCGGCCTCCCAAAGTGCTGGGATTACAGGAGTGGGCCACCATGCCTTGACTTTTTTATTTTTTTATTTTTTTCTGGGGGACAGGGTCTCACTCTGTCACCCAGGCTAGAGCGTAGTAGCGTGATCTCGGCTCACTGCAACCTCTGCCTCCCAGGTTCAAGCAATTCTCTGCCTTAGCCTCCCGAGTAGCTGGGATTACAGGTGCCCACCACCATGCTCAGCTAATTTTTGTATTTTTAATAGAGACAGGATTTCACCATGTTGGCCAGGCTGTTCTTGAACTCCTGACCTCTTGATCCACCCTCCTCTGCCTCCCAAAGTGCTGGGATTACAGGTGCGACCCACCGCGCCTGGCCACATAGTATTCTTTTAGGTTCAGTTTCTTCTGCTCAATATTATGTTTGTGAAATAAATAAATTCATCCATGTTGTTGTGTGTACAGTTTGTTCATTCTTATCTCTATATAATATTCTGTTGTGTGAACATATCATTATTTATTTATTTATTTATTTGTTGTAGTATTTACAGGCATTTGGATAGTTACAGGTTTGGAAATATTATGATTACTGTGGCTATGAACATTTCTTTTTTAAGCGTGCCCATCTGAGACAGCAGAACTTTTTTTTTTTTTTTTTTTTTAGTAGAGATAAGGTCTTGCTATTGCTATGTTGCCCAGGCTGGTCTCAGACTCCTGGCCTCAAGCAATCCTCCTGCCTCAGCCTCCAAAAGTGCTGAGATTACAAGCATGAGACCACGCCTGGCAGAGCAGAACATTCTCGGAAGTGTCTTTTGGAGAACATATATACACACGTCTGTTGAGTATATACACCTAGGAGTTGAATTGCTGGGTTATAGGGTGTGTATGTGTTGCATTTTAGCAGATATGGCCAGTTTCCTGAAGTGGTTGTACCAATGTACACTCCCATCAGCACAGTATGAGACCTGGTTATACCACAACCTCACCAATACTTGGCATCATGTTTGTCTTTTCGTTTTAGTCATTCTGGTGGATGGGTGGTGGTATCTCACTGTGGCTTCAATTTGCATTTTCCTGATGATTGATTAAAAGAGCGTCTTTTCATGGTTTTTTTTTTTTTTTTTTTTTTTGGTTTTTTGACAGAGTCTCACTCTGTCGCCCAGGGTGGAGTGTAATGGCATGATCTCAGCTCACTGCAACCTCTGCCTCCCAGGTTCAAGCAATTCTCCTACCTCAGCCTCCCAAGTAGCTGAGATCACGGGTGCATGCCACCATGCCCAGCTAATTTTTGTATTTTTACTAGAGACAGGGTTTCACCATGTTGGCCAGGTTGGTCTCAAACTCCTGACCTTGTGATCCACCCACCTCGTCCTCCCAAAGTGCTGGCATTATAGGCTTGAGCCCCTGCACGGGGCCCTTTTCATATGTTTATTAACCATTTGGTTATCCTCTGTTGTGAATTGCCTGATCAAGCCTTTTGCCCATTTTTCTTTTGAATTGTCTACCTTTTCTTACTGATTTGTAAACATTCTATTTATTTTTTGGAAATAAGTCCCTTACAAATATCTTCTCCCACCCTGCAGCTTGCCTTTCCATTCTCTTAATGATATGATCAATATAGTCCAATGTATCACTTTCCATAAACATTTTAAATCAGTAGCCAGAACATATGCATCCTCCTAGCAATTAGATCAAATTGCCTCTTCATGGACAACTTCTTAGCTCTGCCCAGGGGAGGCTGGCAGGAGAAGCCACCTCAGAAGTCTGGAGTGAGGCTAGGATGGGGCAAAACCACTTGTATATGTGTGAGTCTGTGAGTGTGTTTCTTCATGCATGGCGCTGAATGCCTGTGTGCATTTTTGTAAGAGGAGTCTCCCCTACTGATTCAGGAAGGACAGTGCACACTCACATACAACACTTAGCTACAGTGTGAACCATGCCCCTAGATGTGATGCTCTTGTGCAGTGCACAAACTGAACACTTGTACTTGGCAGGCTTGCTTACAGGCAGAGTCAGGCAAAAGCCAGAGAAGAGTTTAGTCAAGGTTGTGGTAGAAGCAGGGGGACTAGCAGGGGCGGGGGGAAAGCAGGTTAAGGCACATGGCAGGAACCGGCATGACTGGACAGAACCCAACAGGACTGGACAAAATCTTTCAAGCTCATGAAATGTCATCAAGACTTGTGCCTGAAGATGGGCCAGGCTGGATTCTGTGCTCAACTGGGTGCCTGAGCCTGATGCCTGTGTTCAGTCTGTGTTCAACGGGCTGCTCCAGGCTGGGGGCAGCTGCTCATTTTGTCCTGGCTAAGAGGGTTTCCTCTTCGGATGACCTTTGGTAAGGGGTGTTCTAAGGAGAAGGAGGAAAGTGGTGGCCCCAAGTCTGTAGCCTCCAGCAGCCAATTGGGGTGCTAAAGGCAGCTGGAGGCCAGGCGTGGTGGCTCACGCCTGTAATCCCAACATTTTGGGAGGCCAAGGTGGGCGAATCGCCTGAGGTTGGGAGTTCAAGACCAGCCTGGCCAACATGGTGAAACCCCGTCTCTACTAAAAATATAAAAATGAGCCGGGTGTGGTGGTGCACGCCTGTAATCCCAGCTACTTGGGTGGCTGAGGCACGAGAATCGCTTGAACCCAGGAGGCAGAGGTTGCAGTGGGCCAAGATCATGCCATTGCACTCCAGCCTGGGTGACAGCGAGACGCTGTCTTAAAAACAAACAAACAAACAAAAAACAACAACAACAAAAACGCAGCTGGAGTAGGAGACAGGGACAAGGAGGGTTTTGGGGGTGGGGCTGATGCCCCGAGATAAGGGAAGCAGTAAAGGGGTGCTGGGTGGCCCTCCAGTGGCTCTCCTACCGGGCCCTGCCTGATGGAGCCCCAGCTCTGGGGCCTGCTCAGTGCCCCAAAGACCCAGTCTTGCTGAGAACGGGAAGCTTGAGCCTCTTCTGGGAACTCACGGATCTGGGTGCCTGTTCCCAAGGGGAGGAGAATGAGAACCGTTAGGCAGCAGCCTGCCTACAGGGGGCACTGCAGGGATGAGGACCATGCCCTGGGGGCTCCCTCAAGGCCCCCCAAGCACACATATCATAGGCATAGCCCCTCAGATACCACTAGCTCACCCACTGCCCTCATTCAACAAGCTCAGACACCCAACGCTCCCCGCTGCCGGGCCTTAGGGGCACATCGGCTCGCGGTGCACGTCCACTCTCCTGTAGGCTCGTGCCCTTGACATACCCGGGGCTGTCACAGTCCCATGCCCCCACCCCGACCCCGCGCGAGTCTGGCCGATGACGTCGCTGTCGCACCCCACCGGCCTCCCGGGGTCCTCCCCAGGCACGCGCAGGGGCCGCGTGTCCGGTGCCGGCCCGGCTGAGTGTCCTGAAGCGAGCGGCTGCTGTTTGCGCAGCTAAGTGGCGTCTGTGTACCCAGCGGGGCGCAGCGGCCGCGCGCTTATCTCCCGCAAACACCGCGCCCGGATCCGCCGGAACCACTGCCGCGCCGCCCCATTTGCACGCCCCGGCCGCCGGAGGCCCTTATCGCCGGCGTTTATCGGGCCATCGCTGATAAGGACCCGAGGGAGCGGCGGGGCGGCCCCTCCCCTTGGATCCAAGAAGCGATGGGGTCGCTGTTAGGGGGGCGCCAGCCCCGGGGATGCCGGGAGCCTTCGCAGCCTCCGGGTGAGCCCTGCTCCTTTCCCCTCTGCGCGGCCGGGATGTGGCCTTGGCCTGGGCGACCCCGGTGCCCTGTCGGTCCTGGCCTCCTTTTCCTTGTGGCCCTCTACACAGCCAGGGCCCCACCTCTTGACCTGGATTCACAGCGGGTGGGAGCAGGAGGCTCGTCGGGAAATCCTAAACACAGCTACCATCAACACCACCCATAATAACAAATAATTATAATAATATCTAACTGAACTGGGGCGCGGGCCTGCCTGAGAAGGATGACTGCCATCTGATTTCATTTTCCCAACTATTCCGTGAGGGACACAGTTTCTGCCATTTCGCAGAGGTGGAAAGCGCTTACTTAGAGAGGCTGGAAACCTTAGGGCTTGCAGCTGGCCAGCGGCCGGGTAGGGATTTGAAACTGGGTCTGTCTGAACCCAGAGTCTGCACTTGCCTCCTAAGTCACCAGCGTGTTAGTCCCACCTCCTCCTTTACAGGCAAAGAAAGGGGGGCAGCCTGGAAGGCCTATACCAGGCAGTCCTCTCCACTGCCACATCCATGCCCTGCCCAATGCATCTGGGTGTCAGGCACCAGTCAGCGCTGAGGTTATTGAAATTGATCATCTAAATCTACACCAAGGCTTGAGCGGCTGATTAAATCTCGATTTTGCTCTTAATTAAATCCTGCCTGGTTGCATGAGATAGTGGAACTGGGCATGACTTTGTTTCTCTTCTAAAGTTGTAGAAAAGTTGTTATATGACTTTTATAATGAAAAAGGAAAGGCTCTTCTAAATATACAAACAAACAAAAGAAATATAAAGGACAGGTTTATAAATTTGATGACATTAAAATGTAATACTTCTCTGTATAATAAAAAACTAAATTAAAAGGCAACTCTCAAAATTAAGAAAACATATTCACAATGTATACAACCAAAGAAGCACTAAGATCTGGAATATATGAAGAGTACCTACAAATAATAAGAAAATGACAGACTCCCACTTATTTTTATTTTTTATTTTTTTATTTGTAAATACATGAAACAAGATCTTGCTCTGTCACCCAAGCTGAAGTGCAGTGGCGTGATCATAGCTCATTGCAACCTCAATTTCCTAGGCTCAAGCAATCCTCCCACCTCAGCCTCCTGAGTATCTGGGACTACAGGTGCATACCACACCACCCAGCTATTTTTTAATTTTTGTAGATACGGGGTCTCACTGTACTCATAGACCAGGCTGGTCTGGAACTCCTGTCCTCAAGAGATCCTCGGCCTCAGCCTCCCAAAGTGTAGCCACAAAGATGTTTTTAAATGACAATGCCCAAGGCTGCCTGGGCCATGGCGAGTTCCCTCACAACACAGTAACACCCTCGCTGGTGAGACTGTAACAGGCCTCACAGGAGGCTGGGTTAGGGTAAATGTACCTATCCTTCAATCCAAGGCTTCTATGTTTGTGAATGTAACCAGTGGATATATCCAGAGATAGCACAAGGCTATTCATCAATGTGATTAACAGTAGAACACACACAAAATAGGAAACAGCACAAATTTCCAAATGTCCATGAACAAATTATAGTATAAATGAGGTGTAATATTCCAATGGAATCATTAAAAATCACGTTTTGGAAAAATGTTAAATAACATGGAAATATTTATGAAATATGGTTTTATGGGGGAAAGCAGAATACAAAAAATACCTATATATAATAATTCCAATTTCATAAAATATATGTCTACACACAGGAAGAAAAGTCTGTAGGGGTATTCTACATATGAAAATGTTGGCCGGGCGTGGTGGCTTACACCTGTAATCCCAGCACTTTGGGAGGTGGAGGTGGGTGGATCACCTGAGGGACTAGCCTGACCAACATGGTGAAACCCCGTCTCTACTATAAATACCAAATTAGTCGGATGTAGTGGTGCATGCCTGTAATCTCAGCTACCTGGGAGGCTGAGGCAGGAGAATTGCTTAAACCCGGGAGGCGGAGGTTGCAGTGAGCCGAGATCATGCCATTGCACTCCAGCCTGGGCAACAAGAGCAAAACTCTGTCTCGAAAAAAAAAAAAAAAAGAAAAGAAAAGAGAGAGAGGGTGAGCGTCTAGGTCTTTCTTTCCCGAACACGTCATGCCCATATGTGTGTTCAAGACAGATGGCATGGAGTGTGCCTGAGAGGTCAATGCCCATTGCTCTCCATGGTTCACCCCAAGACTGGGTCACGTGGCTTCCTGTGCACCCCAAGCTTCTGTAGCTTTGCAGCTTAAAGGAAAGGAGTTTGAATATTGTGGCACCAGACAAGCCTGAACTGAAATTCCAGCTCTACAGCCCACTGATTTTCAGCAAGCCACTTTGCCTTCCCAATCCCTGGTTTCCTCATCTGTAAATGGAAAGAACAATAATAGCCTTGCGAGGTCATGTAAGGACCACAGATATCGAGGAAAAACACAGAGCGGGGGTTCATTATACCCTTCCCAGGGCTGCTGTCTGCCTCAGGACTCAGAAACCAGGAGCCACCGTCAGGGCAGCCTGCGTGTTCCTGCCCTCTGCCCACACACCTGCTGACACGTGGATTCTCAGCACCAGCTGTCACAAACTATTTTTGGGATCCCAACTCTATCTATCATCCCAGTTTTGTTGCATGATAAGCACACTGCTAAGCATTTTACATTTAATCCCACAGCAATCCTATGAGGTTCACGTTATTAGCTCCACATTACTTATAGGGAAACTGAGGCTCAGAAAGGTTATGCGACCTGTCCAAGTTCCTACAGCAAGTCAACAGCAACACCAGGGCTCAGCTCAGGCCGGTCTGGCCCTGGCCTCATGCAGCCAGATGCTAACACATTCCTCAGGCCCCTGTGTCCACCTGTCCTCTGGTGGTCAGCACAGACATGGTGACTGTGGCCCTGAAGTCATGTCTCTATTACCAATATCACCAGGCTGGACAGAGCTCTCCCCTCCCTTGCCCTTATTAATTGCACCTGGAGACTCCTGAGAAAATGGGGCTTCCCTCCCTCCCCGCCGCTGCTCTCTGACTTAATTACTTCTCCTCCTAGCTGTAATGAATGTTTCTGAGCCCCTGAGACTGAGCTTCATCAGAAGCAGCCACCTCCAGGACTCCAGCCCTGTCTCCCCAGCCCCATTCCTCTGGGCCCAGCCCATCGCCTCTACCCTGGGACTTCAGCTACAAAAGGCATCTGGGCAGGGGAGACTCCCAGCTTCTCAGCCTCCCTGCTACTGATGGAATTCAGCCCAAAGATCAGACCTTGAGAGGTTGACCCATACTGGGGATTCTGAATCCTCAGTCCCCCATCCAGCAATCTGTCTCCAGGTCTTGGAGCAGGCAGCTCAGAATGACCACTCTTCCCAGCTTCCCCCACCACTCTGTGGGGCTGGCATGAAGAGGCCATTTCTTCCTTTTGTTCATCCAACCAACATTCACTGGGCCCCTCCTCTGTGCCAGTCCTTGCTCCAGGCACTGAGAGGAGGCCAGTGCCCATCGTTCTGAGCAAAACAGACATGGCATGTGCCCTCTAAGAGCTTACAGTCCAGCAGGGAACACAGCCCAAAACAAACAGATGAACAGAGAACTAAAATTAGCAATAGGGAGGGAGGAAAGCGGCAAGGATGGAGAGTGAGCGCTTCGGTAGCAGGGAAGGGCAGAGAGTGGTGGGATATACGCCTCCATCCGTCCTGTCCAGTCCCCACGCCGGAAGTCCTCACAGCCGTCTGCTCTGCATCCCTCCTACTTCAGACCAACATGGTCTACTGGACCATCGCCTCCTATCACCCAGGGCCACAGCCACACACCATCCCACTTATCCATCACTGAAACGACCACAGGGAGGGGAGAAGGTGACCGGTGGGAGCCCCAGAGCCACCAAGTCAGGAAGGGCAGCAGAATGAAGACACTTCCTCCTGTTTCTGCCTCTTCATCCTTCCACCAGGGTCTCATCCCACTACTAATCATCAAAATAATTTCCAGGTAGATTAAAGAGTTAAATGTAAAAATAAATTGAACTATGGAAAAACAGGATGAAATGGAATCATCAGACCTCTTGCGGAAAGGGAGCTTTACGAGCATAAAAGCTCTGGAAGAAATCACAAAAAGAAAGGTCAACAGCCTTGCCTGCACAAGCGTTAAACAGTGTGCATATCATAAAAGCGTAACTGAAATCACAGATCGGACCACCTCGTTTTGCCAGGCTAACTTTAATTTATCCCCAATTCAGCTCCCCGGGGATGCTTCCCTGACCGCTTCACCTGCCCCGGGTTGACTGCCACCCCGAGCACTCCAGGGCACTCAATCCTCTCTCAGAGTGGAGTTGAAACCACGTTGTGATGATTTCTTTATATTTCCATCCCCATGGACCATGGGCACCTTGACATTTTATTGTTTTGATCATCTCCATGGCCAGCACACAGAGATATTTAACACAAAGTAGAACTCAGTAACATCTTTTTCTCTTTTTAGTGGATGTTATAGTTTCTGGTTCTCTAGCTTTTTTTTTCTTTTTCTTTTTTCTTTCTTTCTTTTTTTTTTTTTTTTTTTTTTTTTTTTTTTGAGACGTAGTATCACTCTGTCACCCCAGGCTGGAGTGCAATGGCACAATCTCGGCTCATTGCAACCTCCACCTCCTGGGTTCAAGTGATTCTCCCACCTCAGCCTCTAGAATAGCTGGGATTACAGGCATGCACCAACACACTGGCTAACGTTTGTATTTTTAGTAGAGATGGGGTTTTGCCATGTTGGCAAGGCTGGTTTTGAACTCCTGACCTCAAGTGATCTGCCCGCCTTGGCCTCCCGAAGTGCTGAGATTACAAGTGTGAGCCACCACACCCGGCCCCAGCATTTTCTTAATTGTAAAAAACACATAACGGGCTGGGTGTGGTGGCTCACGCCTGTAATCCCAGCACTTTGGGAGGCAGAGGTGGGCGGATTACGAGGTCAGGAGATCGACACCATCCTGGCTAACACGGTGAAACCCCGTCTCTACTAAAAATACAAAAAATTAGCCAGGCGTGATGGCGGGTGCCTGTAGTCCCAGCTACTTGGGATGCCGAGGCAGGAGAATGGCGTGAACCCGGGAGGCAGAGTTTGCAGTGGGCTGAGATCATGCCACTGCACTCCAGCCTGGGTGACAGCGCAAGACTCCGTCTCAAAAAAAAAAAAAAAAACACATAACATAAAATTTGCCATCTTAATTTTTGGAGGAACTGCCATACTGCTTCCATAGCAGCCACACCATTTCACATTCCCACCCAGAGTACACTAGGATTCCAATTTCTCCACATCCTCATCAACGCTTGTTATTAGCCATCCTGATGTGTGTGAAGCAGTTTTAATTTGCATTTCTCAATAACTGTTTTTTAAATGAAGGAATCAATAGACTAAGAAAAATTCAGATGGCAAATATGACAAAGGGTTAATACAAGGCCAGCACGGTGGCTCCACACCTATAATCCCAGCACTTTGGGAGGCTGAGGTGAGAGGATCCTTTGAGCTCAGAAGTTTGAGGCTGCAGTGAGCTATAATCACACCACCGCACTCCAGCCTGGGACACAGACCAAGAGGCCGTCTCTTAAAAAAAAAAAAAAAAAAAAAAAGAATATACAAATCTATAAGTAAGACATTAGGATCCCCCAAAGGTAAATGGACATGAACAGACAAGTCCACTAGCAAGGAACCATACCATCACTGGCAACCAAAAAAGGCAAAACGGGATGCCATGTTTTACCTGGTAAGATTTCCAAAATAAATAAATCAAGCTCACAGATGGCAAGAATACAGGAAAACAGGCACACTGGCTGGCTCGTGGCTGGTGAGAGTGTACACTGGCACAACTCTTTGAAAAGCAGCTTCTCGACGGGGCGAGGTGGCTCACACCTGTAATCCCAGCACTTTGGGAGGCTGAGGCGGGCAGATCACTTGAAGTCAGGAGTTCGAGACAAGCCTGGCCAACATGGTGAAACCCTGTCCCTACTAAAAATACAAAAAATTAGCCAGGCGCGGTGGCACACACCTGTAATCCAAGCTACTCGGGAGGCTAAGGCATGAGAATTGCTTGAACCCAGGAGGCAGAGGTTATAGTGAGCCGAGATCGCACCATTGCACTCCAACCTGGGTGACAGAGTGAGACTCTGTCTCAAAAAAAAAAAAAAAGAAAGAAAGAAAAGCAACTTCTCAAGACTCAAGAGCATTAAAAATATTCACGCACTCTAACCCAGAAATTCAGCTTCTGGGCACTTGCTGAAATATTACTTCTAATGGCAAAAACCACAATTACTTTTGCACCAACCTAATACATGCAATCCAGAGATACAAGGCACAAAGTGTATACCACAGTTCATTTATAATAGCAAAAACTTGGAAGCATCATAAATCTCTAATAACAGCATATTTGATATAAAATTGTGAAACATTCCTACAATATAACATTATACAGTCACCTAAAAGATGATTACAAAATTTATGATATGAGAAACTAGGATTTAATGTTATGCGGGAAAGACAGGATACAAAATGTCACCTGCAATAAGATCTCAACTGGGGCCAGGCACAGTGGCTCATGCCTGTAATCCCAGCACTTTGGGAGGCTGAAGCAGGTAGATCACCTGAGGTCAGGAGTTCGAGACCACCCTGACCAACATGGTGAAACCCTGTCTCTGCTAATAATACAAAAAATTAGCTGGGCATTGTGGCAGGCACCTGTAATCCCAGCTACTTGGGAAGCTGAGGCAGGAGAAACACTTGAACCCAGGAGGTAGAAGTTGCAGTGAGCTGAGATCTTGTCATTGCACTCCAGCCTGGGCAAAAAGAGTGAAACTCCGTCTCAAATAAATAAATAAATAAGATCTTAACTGGGAAAAAAAATAAGGGTAGTAAGTCTATATAAAACTATATGGTCAGGCTGGTGGATGCTGCCTCTGGCTGATGGACTGTAGCAAATGCTTTTTTTCTTCCTTTTGTTTCTCCATGCTTCCTCTCCCCACAACATACCTCTTCCTGAACCAGTAATGTCATTAAAATATTTTGTGCAGCCTGGACAACATGGTGAAACTCCATCTCTACAAAAAATTGGCTGGGCATGGTGGCCCATGCCCGTAGTCCCAGCTACCTGGGAGGCTGAGGCTGGAGGATCACTAAGCCTGATGGTCGAGGCTGCAGTGAGCTGTGATTGTGCTACTGCACTCTAGCCTGGGCAACACAGTGAGACTTTGTCTCAAAAGAAAAAAAAAAGGCAGGGCACGGTGGCTCACGCCTGTAATCCCAGCACTTTGGGAGGCCGAGGCAGGCGGATCACGAGGTCAGGAGATCGAGACCATCCTGGCTAACATGGTGAAACCCCATCTCTACTAAAAAAGTACAAAAAATTAGCCAGGCGTGGCGGCGGGCGCCTGTAGTCCCAGCTATTCGGCAGGCTGAGGCAGGAGAATGGCGTGAACCCAGGAGGCGGAGCGTGCAGTGAGCCAAGATTGCGCCACTGCACTCCAGCCTGGGCAACAGTGCAAGACTCTGTCTCAAAAAAAAAAAAAAGGTAAACCTTTACCAGATATTCCCTCTTCTGAATATTTATCCTTCAAAAAAATATTTCAACAATATAAGGGAACGCTTTATGCACAAAAGTGCTCATTACAGCATCATTTATAACCATATATAAATTGGATGATTATCAAGTGCTTAATAATAGGAAACTGAGGCCAGGCATGGTGGCTCATGCCTGTAATCTCAGAACTTTGGGAGGCCGAGGCAGATGGATCACTTGAGGTCGGGAGCTCGAGACCAGCTTGGCCAACATGGTGAAACCCCATCTCTACTAAAAATACAAGGCCGGGCACGGTGGCTCATGCCTGTAATTCCAGCACTCTGGGAGGCCGAGGAGGGCGGATCACCTGAGGTCAGAAGCTCGAGACCAGCCTCAACATGGAGACACCCTGTCTCTACTAAAAATATAAAATTAGCCGGGCGTGGTGGTGCATGCCTGTAATCCCAGCTATTCGGGAGGCTGAGGCAGGAGAATTGCTTGAACCTGGGAGGTGGAGGTTGTGGTGAGCCGAGATCGCACCATTGCACTCCAGCCTGGGCAACAAGAATGAAACTCCGTCTCAAAAAAAAAAAAAAAATTAAAAATACAAAATTAGCCGGGCATGGTAGCAGGTGCCTGTAATCCCATCTATTAGGGAGGCTGAGGCAAGAGAATCACTTGATGGCCATGTGACCACAGAAGCAGATTGGAGTGATGTAGCCACAAGCCAAGGGCTGCCCGCAACCACACAGGCTAGAATAGGGGGAGGATTGTCGCCTGCAGGTTTCAGAGGAAGCATGTCTGCCTTCCAGCCTCCAGACAGTGAGAGGACACACTTCTGTTGTTTAAGCCACCCAATTTGTGGTGCTTTGTTATGGTAGCCTTAGGAAATGAATACAGAAAGTAATATGAAAAATGCTGGGCCGGGCGCTGCAACGCATACCTGTAATCCCAGCACTTCAGGAGGCCAAGGAGGGTGGAATGCTTGAGCTCAGAAGTTTGAGACCAACCTGGTCAACATGGCAAAACCCTATCTCTACAAAAAAATACAAAAATTAGCCAGGCATGGGCCGGGTGCGGTGGCTCACGCCTGTAATCCCAGCACTTTGGGAGGCCGAGGCGGGCAGATCACGAGGTCAGGAGATTGAGACCAACCTGGCTAACATAGTGAAACCCCGTCTCTACTACAAATACAAAAAATTAGCCGGGCGTGGTGGCAGTGCCTCTAGTCCCAGCTACTCGGGAGGCTGAGGCAGAAGAATAGCGTGAATCCGGGAGGCAGAGCTTGCAGTGAGCCAAGATTGCACCACTGCACTCCAGCCTGGGGGACAGAGCGAAACTGCATCTCAAAAAAAAAAAAAAAAAAATTAGCCAGGCATAGTGGGGCACACCTGTCATCCCAGCTACTCAGGAGGCTGAGGTGGAAGGATCATTTGAGCCTGGGAGGCAGAGGCTGCAATGAGCTGATATCATGCCACTGCACTCCTGCCTGGGCAACAGAGTGAGACTATGTCTTAAAAAAAAAAAAATGCTGTGACATACTGATAAGTGAAAAATCAGAAAAATTAATTCTATATACACAATAATACAGCCATGTTTTTAAGTGTAAAAAGAGCTTGAAAAAAAATAGACCAAAAGCAAACTGCAGCTGTATTTGTGGGCCAGGCAGATTTTGTTTAACCAATTTTCAACATTTTTGGTAACTTTTCTAAATTATTTTTATTTTTGGAAATTATTTATTAATTATTATTATTACTTTGAGACAGGGTCCTGCTCTGTTGCCCAGGCTGGGGTGCAGTGGCACAATCTCTGGTCACTGCAGCCTCCACCACCTGGATTCAAGTGATCCTCCCACCTCAGCCTGCCGAGTAGCTGGGACTACAGGCATGGGACACCAGGCCTGGCTAATTTTTTAATTACTTGTAGAGATGAGGTCTCGCTACAATACCCGGGCTTGTCTCAGACTCTTGGGCTCAAGTGATCCTCCTGCCTCAGCCTCCCAAAGTGCTGGGATTACAGGCATGAGCCACTACACCCAGCCTGAAAAAAAAAATGTATTTTAAAAAAATAACAAGTATACTCTGCTGTAACCATCAGCCCCCTCTGTCTGTTCCCACTGCCAGGCCCCCCTCTCTCTGCCTGGGAGCTGTTCTTATCTCCCAAGTGCTCAACGGAAATCAAGGCACTCCCTTCCTCAAAACCCTGCAGAGGCTCCCCAGGTCTCCTTAACCTACACCCCGCCCCTGACCTCAAGCTACCGTGGGCTTTACCCTTCCCCTGCCCCACTCACAGTAACAGTCAAGTCAGCGAACATCGCCACTTTCTTGGGTTTCTCTGTTTGAGCCGCAGCCACCGTGTAAGGTAGGGAGAGAAGCTTTCTCCCTACTGAGAAGATGGAAGGATCCCCAGAGTGGGAGTAAAAGTCCTGCACAAAGTCAGCCCGAACCCAGTGATTGAGGATGGGACTCGAACCTCGCGTTTTGATCCAGAGTGCGGCAAGGGCGCCCCATTAACGTGTCCCGCCCGGGGATGCCTGAACCCCCTCCTCCGTGGCTCAGCCTGAGGGGAGAACTCCCTACCTTCGTCCCAAATAAAACCTCCTGCTCCTCTCAACGCCTTTGCCCCTGATTCCCCCGTTAGGCTGCACCCTGACTCCCCCACCCACGAGCTGCGTTTTCCCGGAAGAGGGTTGGGGTCTCAGGATCCGAGACAGAGCCCTGCCTGGGCCCAACGAACGGGAGGGCGCTGGCTGGGGCCGGGGGTGGCCAGGGCCCCCGGGGAAAGGCGGTAAGCATGAGCACGAGGGGACCAGGAGTCGCCCCAGCCTCACCGCCCCGGGGCGGTTCCCACTAGCCCCTCGGGAGGATCCCTTCACTCCGCGGGTCCCCGCAGGGCAGGCGGACCCCACGCGGCCAGTCCAGGACTACCCCGGACTACCCGGGACTTCGCATCGCGTGGCCGGGCCGGCATCGCCCCTTGGTGGCAATTGTTTGTCATTACAACCTGGGGCGCAAAGTGGAATCCGTGTCCTCTATCCACCGAGGACCCCGGGGGTATTTTGGCGGCTGGACCTGCGCCCTAAATTCTGAGTCCAGGAGGCTCAATATTCATCCTTAGGACATTTTCCTGAACCCCGATACCCCACAATCTCCTATCCACACATTAACTTTACCTTGGGACATGCAAATATTAAGTAGAACCCTGTGAAATTTACATTAGTTAACCGTTTTTGTTGTTTTGTTTTGTTTGTTTTATGTTTGAGACAGAGTCTCAGTCTGTCACCCAGGCTGGAGGCGATCTCTGCTCACTGCAACCTCCGCCTCCCGGCTTCAAGCGATTCTCCTGCCTCAGCCTCCCGAGTAGCTGGGACCACAGATGGTTATAACAATACCTGCCATCCCACATGCCCTTCCACAAAGAGGCCCTGACATCTCCCATCAAGAAATGCAGACGGGCCGGGCACGGTGGCTCACGCCTGTAATCCCAGTGCTTTGGGAGGCCGAGGTGGGTGGATCACTTGAGGTCAGGAGTTCAAGACCAGCCTGGCCAACATGGTGAAACCCTGTCTCTACTAAAAATACAAAAATTAGCCGGGTGTGGTGGCAGGCGCCTGTAGTCCCAGCTACTTGGGAGGCTGAGGCAAGAGGATCACTTGAATCCAGGAGGCAGAGATTGCGGTGAGCTGAGATCTGGCCACTGCACTCCAGCCTGGGTGACAGAGCAAGACTCCATCTCAATGGAAAAAAAAAAAAAGAAAAGAAATGCAGGCTGCGACGGTGGCTCACGCCTGTAATCCCAGCACTTGGGGAGGCCAAGGCAGTTGGATTGCTTGAGCTCAGGAGTTTAAGACCAGCTGGGCAACACAGCAAAACTCTGTCTCTACAAAAAAAGAAAGAAAAAAATTATATATATATATATATATATATATATATATATATATATATATATGAAATGCAGCCCATGACCCCTTCCCTTGAGTCTGGTGGGCTTGTGACACACTTATAATCAATAGGATGGGGCAGAAGTAATGCCACAGGACTGCTAAGGTTGAACTAGAAAAGACAATGCAGCAGCCACCTTTTCTGCTGGACCAGGTGGGCTTGAAGGCTCCAGCTGCCCTGTAAGCAGCCCAACTGCCCTGCAGCTGCTCCAAATCAGCCTGCCCAGAGAGACCACTCTGAGGCTACGTGGAGAGAGAGAGAGATGCTTGTCCAGTCCCTAGCTGGACCCAGGCCCCACCCTTGCTGTCCCAGCTCCAGCCATCATCTGACTGCAACCACATGAGAAACTCTGAACTAGAACCACCAGGTAAGCCCTTCCTGAATTCCTCATGGACAGCATCCATGAGCAAATAAAATGGTTCTTTCAAGCCATGGGGTTTTGGGGTAATTTTCTTTTTTTGAGACAGGGTCTCACTCTGTCACACAGGCTGGAGTGCAGTGGTGTAATCTCAGCCCACTGCAACCTCCACCTCCTGGGTTCAGGTGATCCTCCTACCTCAGTCCCCCAAGCAGCTGGGACCACATGTGTCCACCACCAGACCTGGCTAATTTCTTATTTTTTATTTTTACTTTATGCTGGGTTTTTTGTTTTTGTTGGTTTGTTTATTTGTTTGTTTTGAGACAGGGTCTTGCTCTGTTTCCCAAGCTGGAGTGCAGTGGCGCAATCTCAGCTCACCACAACCTCCACCTCCTGGGCTTAGGCCATCCTCCCACCTCAGCCACCTGAGTAGCTGGAACTACAGGCATACACCACCACGCCCAGCTAATTTTTGTATTTTTTTATAGAGACAAGGTTTTGCCATGTTGCCCAGGCTGGTCTCAAATTCCTGAGCTCAAGCAATGTACCTGCCTCAGCCTCCCAAAGTGCTGGGATTACAGGTATGAGCCACTGCACGTGGCCTAATTTTTTATAGTTTCTTTTTTTGGGGTGTTGTTGTTGTTGTTGTTTGGTTGATTTTTTGTTTTTTTTTTTTTTTGAGACGGAGTCTGTCTCTGTTGCCAGGCTGGAGTGCAGTGGCATGATCTCGACTCACTACAACCTCTGCCTCCCAGGTTCAAGCGATTCCCCTGCCTCAGCCTCCTGAGTAGCTGGGATTACAGGCATGCGCCACCACGCCTGGCTAACTTTTTTGTATTTTTATTTTATTTATTTATTTATTTTTATTTTTTTATTTTTTTTGAGACAGAGTCTTGCTCTGTCGCCCAGGCTGGAGTGCAGTGGCGTGATCTCGGCTCACTGCAAGCTCCATCTCCTGGGTTCACGCCATTCTCCTGCCTCAGCCTCCTGAGTAGCTGGGACTACAGGCACCCACCACCACACCCGACTAATTTTTTTGTATTTTTAGTAGAGACAAGGTTTCACCGGATTAGCCAGGACGGTCTCGATCTTCTGACCTCGTGATCCGCCCGCCTCAGCCGCCCAAAGTGCTGGGATTATAGGCTTGAGCCACCACGCCCGGCCAGTATTTTTAGTAGAGACAAGATTTCACCATACTGGCCAGGCTGGTCTAGAACTCCTGACCTTGTGATCCACCCGCCTTGGCCTCCCAAAGTGCTGAGATTACAGGCATGAGCCACTGCGCCTGGCCAGGTGTTCCAATTTTAAACAGGGTGGTATTTGAGCAAACCCTGATGGAGGTTACCATGGGGATACCTGCAGAAAATGTCCCAAGTAGAGGACACAGCCAGCGCCAAGGCAAAAGCAATTGTACCTGACATGCTTAAGCTATGTGAAGAGGTCCTCATGGCTGGTGAGGAGTGAGCTGGCTGGAGGGGCAGGGGCAGTAGGAAATAAGGTCAGACAAGTACCTGGCAACCACAGGGACTTCGACTTTTACTCTCAGTGAGATGGAAGCCATGAGAGTTCAGAATAGAGGAATGACACCATGGGACTCACGTTTCAAAAATCACTGAGGCAGCTGTGTTGAGAATAGACTCTTGCAGGCAAAAATGGAAGAAGAAGGCCATCTAGGAAGCTATTTCTTCAACTCAGGGTGGTATCCTGGAGGAGGTGGGAAAACATTGGATACTGGATATATTTTATGGGTAGAATATATACTGACTAATTGGACATAGGGCATGAAAAAAAAATCAAGAATGACCACAGATTGGTTTTTTTTTTTGTTTTTGTTTCTTGAGACAGAGTCTCACTCTGTCGCCCAGGCTGGAGTACAGTGGCAAGATTCTGTCTCACTGGAGAGGAGCGTCTCTGCCTGGCCGCTCCGTCTGGGAAGTGAGGAGCTCCTCTGCCCGGCCGCCCTGTGTCTGGGTAGAAGTGAGGAGCTCCTCTGCCTGGCCGCTCCGTCTGGGAGGTCTACCACGGAGGCCAGAAGCAATGTGGGGGCTGGACGTGGTGGCTCACGCCTGTGGTCCCGGCACTCTGGGGGGCGAGGCGGGTTGATCACTTCGGGCTAGGAGTTCGAGACCAGTCTGGCCAACTTGGCGAAACATGAAGAATACAACAGACAAACCAACCAACCAACTCAGTGACAACAAAACAGGTCTACCCTGGAGTCATACTCTAATTTTTTTTATTTTCTTCCCTTTCTGATCCTTTATCCCACTTTCTTTTTCTTCCTCTTCCTTCTCCCTCTTCTTTGTCAAATAGAGGATTGAGTTATTATCACTGATCCATATAAAGTCCCTCTCTCATTTATTTTAACTCCCACCCCCCATTTCTATTCCCCGACTTCCCATGTGCAACCTTCCTAATATGTTTGATACGCATCTTTTTGTTTGTATGTATTTTTAGAAAATGTTTATTGTTTTTGTATGCAAAAATTAATAAAAAAAAGAAAAAAAAAAAAAAGATTCTGTCTCACTGGAACCTCCACCTCCCGGGTTCAAGCCATTCTCCTGCCTTAGCCTCCTGAGTAGCTGGGATTACAGGCGCCCACCACCACATCTGGCTAATTTTTGTATTTTTAGTACAGACGGAGTTTCACCATGTTGGCCAGGCTGGTCTCAAACTCCTGACCTCAGGTGATCTGCCCACTTTGGCCTCCCAAATTGTTGGGATTACAGGCATGAGGCACCACGCTTGAACCCATAGTTTTTTTTTTGTTTTTTGTTTTTTTTTTTTTAAGAAACAGCGTTTCGGCCAGGCACAGTGGCTCACACTTGTAATCCTAGCACTTTGGGAGGCCAAGACAGGTGGATTTCATGAGCTCAGGAGTTCGAGACCAGCCTGGGCAACACGGTGAAACCCTGTCTCTACTAAAATGCAAAAAATTAGCCGGGCATGGCAGCATGCACCTGTAGTCCCAGCTACTTGGAAGGTTGAGGCAGGAAAATTGCTTGAACCTGGGAGGTGGAGGTTGCAGTGAGCTGAGATCAAGTCACTGCACTTCAGTCTGGGTGACAGAGTGAGACTCCGTTTCAAAAAAAAAAAGAAAAAATAAAAAAGAAACAGGTTTCACTGTGTTGTCCAGGCTGCAGTACAGTGGTGCATTCATAGCTCACTGCAGCCTCAACCTCCCTGGCTCAAGAGATCCTCCTGCCTCAGCCTCCTGAGTAGCCAGGATTACAGGCATGAGTCACCATGCCCAGCTGATCATAGATTTTTGGCTCTGAGAAAAGAGGAAACTGAGCTGCCATCAACTGAGATGGGAAGATGTGAGTAAAGTAGATTTGGCCACAGCATGGGGGAATGGCGCTCTGATTTAGATGCCTGGAATGTGAGATGCCTACTACCTGTCTATTATATTAGGTCCAAGGGGTCGAGTAGGTAGTTAGAGACACAGATCTGCAGTTCAGAAGAATGGTCTGGGCTGAAATTAAAAACATGACAGTCATCAGCTTAGAGATGGTATTTAAGTCATAAAACTACACAGGATCCCGAGAGAGAGAAAGTAGAGAAAAGGACCAAGGCCTGAGTCATGTGGTTCTCCATCAGGAAGAGAGCAGGAGAAAGAGGAGGACCGGGAAGGGAGTGTGAGGAGGAGCAGCCTGAAGCCAGGTGAAGGGGGTATCGAGGAGGAGGGAGGAAGGCAAAGGTGGCCAATACGCTTAGTGGGAGGAGGGCTGAGAATTGACCCTTAGATTTAGCAATGCAGTGGTCACCGGTGACCTTGACAGTGATTCTGGTAGGGGTGGGGAAGATGGCCTAAGTGGATTGCGCCTAAGGGAGAATGAGAGGGAGGTCCTGGAGATGGCAACTTTGTTCGCTTTTTCCAGGAATTTTGAAGGTAAAAGGAGCAAAGAATTGGGGCAACAGTTAGTTGATCCCAGAGTGGGGTTGAGGGGTGGCGGGGGAGGTGAAGTCAGAAGTTTTGTTAGGGGCCGGGTGCAGTTGCTCACACCTGTAATCCCAGCACTTTGGGAGGCTGAGGTGGGCAGATCACCTAAGGTCAGGAGTTCGAGACCAGCCTGGCTAACATGGTGAAACCCCGTTTCTACTAAAAATACAAAAAATTAGCCAGGCGTGGTGGCGCGCGCCTGTAATCCCAGCTACTCAGGAGGATGAGGCAGAAGAATTGCTTGAACCCAGGAGGCAGAGGTTGCAGTGAGCTGAGATCACGCCATTGCACTCCAGCTTGGGCAACAAGAGTGAAACTCCGTCTCAAAAAAAAAAAAGAAAAGAAGTTTTGTTAAGATGGAAAATAACTGTGTTTATATGCTGGTGGGAATTTTGATGATGGAGCAGCAGAGGGAAGACTTCCTGGAGCAACGCTCAGGAGGAAGGAAGGGATGGGGCCTGTGCATCAGGGCAGGAACTGGCTTTAGATGACAACTGTGCTGTCCATCTACACTAACAGGTGGAGAGCAGAGACATGGGTGCCTATGTTTTCCGAGAGCTTCCCTTTTCTTTTCTTTTTTTATTTTTGAGACAGGGCCTCACTCTGTTGCCCAGGCTGGAGCGCAGTGGCGTGGTCATAGCTTACTGCAGCCTCAACCTCCCAGGCTCAAGCAATCCTCCCCCCTCTGCCTCCTGAGTAGCTGGAACTACACGTGCACACCATTACGCCCAGCTTGTGGTTGTAAATTTAAAGTCAGACCAGGCGTCAAGGTTGTATGTCTTTCTCTAGCCATCACGCATGTTCAGCTATGTAGTGCAGGCACAGGATAGATGGAAGGTGGATTTGATCAGGGTTTCTGTCACATGAGCATGACAAAGCCAGAGGACTGCCCTGCGTCTGCCTTTGGTTGGGCCTGGGTATATCTGTGTGCCTTTGTAGATAAGGGCAGGTGGCACTGTCAGGAGGTCTGTGCTACTCTGGGTGTGTCAAAGTGTCCTGTAGCTGTCAATGGCCACAGCTGGGTGTATTTTTGTGTGTTCTTGGTGTCTTTCCGCGTCTATGTCTGTGTGTTCCTATATGACACAGTCGCTGAGAATGCCTGAGAATGCCTAAGTGTGTACATTTTTTTTTTTTTTTTTTTTCTTTTTTGAGACTGAGTCTTGCTCTGTCACACAGGCTGGAGTGCAGTGGCATGATCTTGGCTCACCACAACCTCCACCTCCCAGGTTCAGCCTCCCGAGTAGCTGGGATTACAGGTGCCAGCCACCACACCTGGCTAATTTTTGTATTTTTTTTTTTAGCAGGGACAGGGCTTTGCTACATTGGCCAGGCTGGTCTCAAACTCCTGACCTCAAGTGATCTGCCCGCCTCGGCCTCCCAAAGTGCTGGGATTATAGGTATGAGCCACCATGCCCGGCCTATGTGAGTGCACAATTCTGTATCCAAACGTGTGTGAGTGGATCTGTGTACCTCTGTACACCTGTATGGTGTACAGGGGCATCCCTCTACGTACAGATGAGTGTCTGTGTGACTGTGGCTGGTGTGGGTCTCCAAGTTTGTCTACTGTGTCTCTTTGTACACCCGTGTGTCTACACATCGTTTATCTATTTGCATCTGAATGCTAGGGGGCTCTATATTTGTGTACTGTGCGTATTTGTGTGTGTGCCTCCCCTCAGGAGCTGTGATGTGGTACTGTCAAATGTCAACCCCAGCCCCTCACCCTGGCCGATTCCTGTCACATTCATGCCCTGCTGGGCTGAGTTGCGGCCAAGAAGGGCTGTATTGGGAGGGAAGGCCTTGGGCTTAAACCTGGCTCCTGTGCTCGGGGCCCAGGACCCTTCTGGGTGGAAGTTGTGTCTCTGCTCCCAGGATCTCCAAGACCCAAGCCTGGTGAGAAGCTGGGCACAATGACAACAGGCTCTGCTCTAACAAAATAACACCCAGCTTTAGAGGAAGAAAAATGTGAGCTGGACCCACACATCAACAATGATCCTGTAGGCCTTCAACTCAGAGGGGTGGGGCTGGGTAGGAGTGCTGACCGCAGACAATCACACTCTTCTCCTCCAGAAAGCAGGGCCAGTTCCCCAACCAGAGGAGAGGTGGAGGGGACACAGTGGCCCCAGGGTCAATGGGCCTGGAGTTAATCATCTACTCTGGTATCTCTGGGCCCCATTGGCTGCCTGGGGACACGGCCCTCTGGGATGAAGCCCAAAGGAGTCAGAAGCTGCTTCCCAGCCCATTTCCACCTCATAGGCTCAGGGGCAGTGGAGCTGATTCAGTCAGCAGGGACTGAATTGGGTGGGCCCCTAGGAAGCCCCCAGTCTGAGGGAGACACCAGTCCTGCCCTCAGGGAGCCCTAGTCTGAGTCAAAGAGGACAGAGACAAGAAGGAGGAATTCTGAGTGGAGAGGGGTCAGCAGGGGTGGCCTGCTGTGATGAAGAGCTGGCCTTGCAGCCTAGGGAAAGGGAAGCACATCTGGGTTGGAAGAGTTTGGAGATGGAAAACTATTATGCCCCTGGAGGCTAAGACCTCCTCCTCCGGTGGATTCTGAGAAGTGTGTGTGTGGCTGGGCCTGAGAGTAAAAAGGGAAGAGAAAGAAGGCCCTGGAGGTGGCCCCACCAGGTAGGGGGTGCAGCCCCTCCATGCCATTGCTTCATGCTTTGCCTTGGAACCCAAGATTTCTAAGTGGGAAAACAAAAAACTCAATGAGGAGGTCCTATGTCAGCCCCTCCTTCCACTACAGAGTCTCCCCCCTGGGACAGTGTGTCCAAGGGCTGGGGGACTGCGGGGAAGATCCCAGAAACGGGTAAGCGCACTCACTCGGCCTCCCCTGGAGAATCCTCAGGAGGGAAGCAGCCCAAGCCCTGCTCCCCAAAAAGGCAGAGCCCAGGTGTCAGGACTCCAGCATGGGGAGACAAAACCACGTGCAAGGAAGCGGGGAGGAGCAGGGCTAGGAACTGAGGGTGCTTAGGGTCTGGCCATGCCACTGATGAGCTGTGTGACCTTGGCCAGGTCACCTCCCCTCTACAACAACAGAGGGTCCTCTTTCCCCCTCTGTAACAACAGAGGGTCTGACTGGATCAGAGTGTATCCAAGGGCAGGATGTGTGCAGCTGACAGTGCCCAGCACATGGACACAGTATGAAGTAACATTGAATCATATCCTGTGAATGTTTTCAAGCCTTTCAAGTCCTTTCCAAAACTTGCTTAAGAGCATAGATCTGGAGCAGAACTGCTTCCACGGCTTGTGAGCTGAGTGATCCTGACCCTCACATATTTCTGTACCTCCATTTTCTCATCTGTAAAATGGGAATAATGATAATAGCTATCCTGGAGTCACTGAGAGGATTAAATGAATGACTATTTGTGAAGTCCTTTGCATAGTGCTTGGCATTTGACATGTGTTAGCTATTCCTCTACCACAAAGAAGGCTTTGCTTGGTGCTAGGGTATCTTTAACACATGGCACCTGCTAACCTTCCATGTTACCAAGAAAGCAGGCAAGCTATGCAGCTGGAATGTAATGGAAGGTAATAACATTGTTTTCCTCTCACTTGATTCTTTTTTAATTTTAATTTTTATTTTTTTTTTGAGACAGGGTCTCATTCTGTTGCCCAGACGGGAGTGCAGTGGCACAATCTCGGTTCGTCGCAATCTCCTTCTCCCAGGCTCAAGTGATTCTCTGGCCTCAGCCTCCTGAGTAGCTGGGATTACAGGAACATGCCACTACTGCCTGGCTAATTTTTATACTTTTAGTAGATACGGGGTTTCACCATGTTGGCCAGGCTGGTCTTGAACTTCTGACCTCAAATGACCCACCCGCCTCCTCACTTGATTCTTAAGGCTTATGGCAAGTGATACTGGCCTAGTTACAGACCTAACATGGATAAACTTTTAGTTTAAAAAGGTTAAAGAGGGCCGGGCGTGGTGGCTCACGCCTGTAATCCCAGCACTTTAGGAGGCCGAGGCAGGTGGATCACGAGGTCAGGAGTTTGAGACCATCCTGGCCAACATGGTGAAACCCTGTCTCTACTAAAAATACAAAGATTAGCCGGGTGTGGTGGTGTCTGCCTGTAATTCCTGCTGCTCAGGAGGCTGAGGCAGGAGAATCGCTTGAACCGGAAGGTGGAGATTACAGTGAGCCAAGATCACGACACTGCACTCCAGCCTGGGCAATAGGGTGGGACTCCGTCTCAAACAAACAAAAAAAAGGTTAAAGAGGTCGAGTGAAGTAGCTCACACCTGTAATCCCAGCACCTTGGGAGGCAGAAGTGGGAGGACTGCTTGAACTCAGGAGTTCAAGAACAGCCTGGGCAACATGGTAAAAACCCATGTCTTAAAAAAAAAATTTTTTTTTTTTTTAATTAGCTGGGCATGGTGGTGTGCATTTGTGGTCCCAGCTACTCAGGAGGCTGAGGCAGGAAGATCATTTGAACCTGGGAGGTGGAGGCTGCAGTGAGCTATGATTGCACCACTGTACTCCAGCCTGGGCAACAGAGTGAGACCCTATCTCAAAAAACAAAATGAAAAACTCTATTTTATTTTACTTTTACCAGATGTGATATTTGATAAGGAAAAGCTTTAACGCTGAAGTATTATAGTTTCAGGGGTGTTTTGAGGATATCACAGAATTCCTCAAGCTGGTACCCAGTGACAGGAGTTTGGCAAACCCTGGTAACCTCATGGTCATTCATTAGGTTCTTCTTTGAGCTCAAGCAACAGGACAGATAAGGCCAGCACCACCCGCCCCCCTCCCTCCACTGCCCCCCTTCTTCTACTCTTTCCAGCTCCCTCCTTCCAGCCCCCTGTCCAGCCCTGTGCTCAAAGCCACCTGCAGTCCCTTCTTCTCTGGTCAGAATGCCAATCATCCAAGACCCTGCAGACTCCCAAAGCCGCCCCTGGAACCTACCTTGGCAGCAGATTAAAGACAACCCGCCACATTTAGTCTCGGCCCCATGACCGATAGTGGGTTCAGTTCCTCCAGGGGCGGGGGAGCCTAGTGGCCCCGCCCCCTGACTCATGGCCTGACTCTCCTCAAACGCACCCAGAGGAGACTCCTGGTCCCCTCTCCGGACCCCGCCCCGACCAGGTTCAGCCCCGCCCAACGGCAAGTTAAGAGCCCCCCAGTGCCGGACGCTCCAGACAGACTGCCACTCCTGGGGGGCAAGAGTTGGTTGTCGTCATGGCGACGGCGCTGATGGCTGCGGTTCTGCGGGCAGCTGCTGTGGCCCCGAGGTTGAGAGGCCGGGGAGGCACTGGGGGCGCCCGAAGGCTGAGCTGTGGCGCGCGGCGGCGGGCGGCGAGGGGCACCAGCCCGGGGCGCCGGCTCAGCACCGCCTGGTCGCAGCCCCAGGCCCCACCGGAGGAGTACGCGGGCGCGGACGACGTCTCCCCGTCACCCGTCGCCGAGAAGCCGTCGTGGGTGCCGAGTCCCACGCCCCCGGTGCCCCACGAGACCCCAGAGCCTCCCTCGGGCCGTTCGCTGGTGCAGCGGGACATCCAGGCCTTCCTGAACCAGTGCGGGGCCAGCCCCGGGGAGGCGCGCCACTGGCTCACGCAGTTCCAGACCTGCCACCACTCCGCGGACAAGCCCTTCGCCGTCATCGAGGTGAGCGGAGCCCGGCGTGGGCCGTGACACAGCGAGGGGATGGGGTTGTGTGGCCACCTGTCCTCAGGCATGGCAGGATACGCTGCGGGCTCTGCGCAGCGGAAGCGGGAAGGAGCCCGGCAGAGCCCAGACCAGCGTCGCCGGGAATGGGAGAGGCCGTAAGCTCCTCCGGAAGCCTCGCGCCCAGCCGGAGTGAGGATCCTGGGGGCTCCCACCCGCCAGGTGTGATGCTCCGAGGAAGGCCCCCAACATGGGCGCACTTAGGGGTTCAGAAGGACCTGGACAGGAGACGCTTGCACTGCCCCTCCCCCAAAGGTGTCCCGGAGTCCAAGGTCGCAGGGAGGAGGGCGGGAGGTACCCCAGCGTGAGACAAGGGAGTGGCAAGACCCAACGGGGCAAAGGGCGGAGCAGGTGGGCACCGGTGGCCAGAAGTGGGTCCTGACAGCTTCTGGAAGGGTAGGGTCACCGAGACGGCCCTGCAGGCCAGGCTGTGGGAGCCAGCGGCTCAGGCCCGTGTCACGCTCCTTGAAAGCCCACTCCTCCGCAGGTGGACGAGGAGGTGCTCAAGTGCCAGCAGGGCGTATCCAGTCTGGCCTTTGCCCTGGCCTTCTTGCAGCGCATGGACATGAAGCCGCTGGTGGTCCTGGGGCTGCCGGCCCCTACGGCGCCCTCGGGCTGTCTTTCCTTCTGGGAGGCCAAGGCGCAGCTGGCCAAGAGCTGCAAGGTGCTGGTGGACGCGCTTCGACACAACGCCGCCACTGCTGTGCCTTTTTTTGGCGGCGGGTCGGTGCTACGCGCTGCCGAGCCCGCTCCCCATGCCAGGTTAGTGCCCGCCCTGCCCGCCCAGGCGTCCTCAGAGCGCGCTACTCCGCCCGCCCTGCCACGTCCAGCAGGCCTGGAGGGGGCCCTCTCGAGCACCACGTCTGGCCCACAGCTACGGCGGCATCGTCTCGGTGGAGACAGACCTGCTGCAGTGGTGCCTGGAGTCGGGCAGCATCCCCATCCTGTGCCCCATCGGGGAGACGGCCGCGCGCCGCTCCGTGCTTCTCGACTCCCTGGAGGTGACCGCGTCGCTGGCCAAGGCGCTGCGGCCCACCAAAATCATCTTCCTCAATAACACAGGCGGCCTGCGCGACAGCAGTCAGAAGGTGCGGCCCTTTCTTTCCCCTCCCCGCACACCGGCGATCCGGGCCTTCTCTTGCGCCCCTCCCACTTCTCCCCGACGGGCCTCAGACTCACTAGCAAGCCGGGTGGGTAGAGAAGCCTAAGGGAGTATAGGGGAGGAGTTCAGCCCTGGGTGCCCAGATCTGCGCCCTCCCCGGCCAAGGACTCCGGGCGTAAAGATAAACGGGTCAGAGAAAAGAGAGGTCCGTGGGGGGCAGGGGCGCAGTCCGTGCCGGCTGTGGGCCAGGCTCACCCGCTGGCTCCGGACACAGGTCCTGAGTAACGTGAACCTGCCCGCCGACCTGGACCTGGTGTGCAACGCCAAGTGGGTGAGCACAAAAGAACGGCAGCAGATGCGGCTCATCGTGGACGTGCTCAGCCGCCTGCCCCACCACTCCTCCGCCGTCATCACCGCCGCTAGCACGCTGCTCACTGAGCTCTTTAGCAACAAGGGTGAGGGCGGTGGGCGGGCCGGGGACTGGGTCCCGGGAGTGAGCACTGGCCGGGGCTGGGTGTCTGCGGTCAGGAGGAGCGGCTTCTCCTCCTGTCCAGGAGCCGTAGCGGGGGCGGGGGGTGTCACAGCAATGGCTCCTGCTGCTGCTGAAACCCGAGGGAGGTGAGATAGGAGGAGACACTGCGTACTAGAAGGGAACTCCGAAGGAATTAAAGGAATGGGCGGGACTAGGGGAGAGAAGGAGGGGCCCCGGTGGGCGAGGCCACGGGCGGGACCACAAGGGAGGGGTTCGACCATGAGAGATGGGCGGGGCTTAGCTGGGTGGGCCGCGTCAGCGGCGGGAGACAGACTTCAAGGAGAGAGGCAGGACTAACGGCAGTGGGTGGGGCTCCAGGAGGAGCTTGGGGCACAATCTCTGCCTGGGAAAAGCATCTCCTTGAATGAAAATCACAGACAAATCTATGCAGACCACTGAAATCATTTCACTGTGGAGGTCTCCCAAAGACGGGAATTGTCCCACCAGCCCCTGTCCTACCTGCAGTCCCCACTAGGCTGCGCAAACGACTCTCCAGCCAGACTATCCTCTCCCCATCCTCCTCCAGGGTCCGGGACCCTGTTCAAGAACGCCGAGCGAATGCTACGGGTCCGCAGCCTGGACAAGCTGGACCAGGGCCGTCTAGTGGACCTGGTCAATGCCAGCTTCGGCAAGAAGCTCAGGGACGACTACCTGGCCTCGCTGCGCCCACGGCTGCACTCCATCTACGTCTCCGAGGGGTGAGCCTGCGGACCCCAGAGGGCAGGGTCTGGGGGGCAGTCGGGCAGCTTCTGACCAAGGAGAGGTCCCAGCCTGCCGCTCTCCCGCTGCGCCAGGTACAACGCCGCCGCCATTCTGACCATGGAGCCCGTCCTGGGGGGCACCCCGTATCTGGACAAATTTGTGGTGAGCTCCAGCCGCCAGGGCCAAGGCTCCGGCCAGATGCTGTGGGAGTGCCTGCGGCGGGACCTTCAGACACTTTTCTGGCGCTCCCGGGTCACCAACCCCATCAATCCCTGGTAGGTCCCGCCACTCCCAGCTCTGGGCTGGGCCCCGACTTTCCTCCCCTCTCCCGCCCTTGCCAACCATGCCAAGAAGGCTGGGCTTCCTCTTCTTCCACTGGTCTCCCTTTCACTACCTCCCAGGGGCAGACCTCACAGAAAGCCTGAGATTTCCCGAGTTAAAGCACGCTTAACACTCCTTTCCTGGAAGCAAGTGACACCTCCTAACCCCCACGCAGCCCGCCTCTCACAGGGGCCTGAGGAATCCTAACCCTTCAGTGTCTATTGGAGGCCTGTGGCGCCTCCAGTGGAACACCCCTCCTCTCTCCTTCAGTAACTATCCCCTCACCCCTACACCCTGCTCTGTGAGCACTAGGAAGTGAGCAAGAACCCTCCTCTTTGCTGCACAGCCAAGGCAGTGTGGAGAGCAAGGCACCCGCTCCCTTCCTGTGTGCGCCTGGCAAGGTACCTAACTTCTCTGAGCCTTAGCTGCTTCTCTGTGAGCTGAGCATCACAATGCCAGGCTCAGGCCTCTGCTGTGAGGATAAAATGAGATAACACACAGCAGGACCAAGCTGGGTGCCCAGCATGCAGTAGGTCCTCAATTAATGTTCTTTGAAGACAGAACCAGTGAGTAATGAACACTGGCCTTGCCCTAAAAACTTTTTCCTACATCACCTCCCCACACCCAGGTACTTCAAACACAGTGATGGCAGCTTCTCCAACAAGCAGTGGATCTTCTTCTGGTTTGGCCTGGCTGATATCCGGGACTCCTATGAGTTGGTCAACCATGCCAAGGGACTGCCAGACTCCTTTCGCAAGCCAGCTTCTGACCCAGGCAGCTGACCCTCACCATGGATGCTACAGGCCCTGGAATGGCCAGGGTGGACCAAAAGCCATGCCAGCTGGGCATGACCCCAGGCAGCCAGCCACAGGCTGGAGGGGGCTTGTTGGCTGAGTGATCTGCAGAGGAGAAAGCAGCCCCAGCTCTGCCCAGAGGAGGCGCTGAAGTGGGACAAGCACAGGAAAGAGGGGGACCAGTCTAGGACCCCAACTCGACTCACTCTAAAGCCACAACCAAATGGCCTTCGATTTTCAACCTGGGGATTAGGGGAGGGGAGGGTGCCTTCCAGGGCTCTACTCAGGACTAACCCTGAGGGTGGGCTAGTTTCTGTGCCTCTGTGCTATGTTTTGAGGCTCCCTTACCCAAAATAACACCCCTGCCCGCACGATATTCTACCATTCATTTTAATTCCTTTAGGCCTTGCAGTTTTTCAGGAGGCCTTGATTAAAATGCAAATACTTGTCTGAGAGTCAGCTTACACTTGAAAGAAAATTAGAAGTGACCCCATGGGAGCAAGATTTTTTTTTTTTTTTAAGACAGGGTCTTGCTCTGTTACCAAGACTAGAGTACAGTGGTGCAATCACAGCTCACTGCAGCCTCGACCTCCCAGGCTCAAGCAATCCTCCCACATCAGCCTCCTAAATAAGCTGGTACCACAGGCATGCACTGCCACACCTGGCTTTTTTTTTTTTTTGGTAGAGACAAGGTCTCACTGTGTTGCCAAGGCTGCTCTCAAACTCCTGGGCTCAAGCAATTCACCCTGCTTGGCCTCCCAAAGTGCTAGGATTACAGGCTGAGAGCAAGATCTTGAGGGTTAGGGAATCAGGGGACTCCTGGAGGGAGTAGAAAACTTCTATGATGAATGCTGCCACCATCTCCCTCCCAGAGGTTAGGAAGCATCCTCCCTTCCACAGACCAGGCCACAGCAGCCCCAGCTCCCCTTCCCTGTGAGTGCCTCCACCCACAGCTCCCTTTCTAGGCTGGGCTCACAGCCAGACCCAGGCATCAGTGGCGGACTATTTACCTGCAAAAGCTCAGAGAAGTTAAAAGATGGCTTTGGCTTAAAAGCTCAAACTTGGACTTTTCCCCTAGGCCCTACTAGTGGTTGTGTCGTCTCTACAGGACTCGATGGGCAGAAATCCAAAGCCCAGGAGTTTCATTTGACATCTTTTTTTTTTTGGGGGGGACGGAGTTTCACTCTCTCGCCCAGGCTGGAGTGCAGTGGCGCAATCTCGGCTCACTGCAAGCTCCGCCTCCCGGGTTCACGCCATTCTCCTGCCTCAGCCTCTCCGAGTAGCTGGGACTACAGGCGCCCGCCACCACGCCCGGCTAATTTTTTTTTTTGTATTTTTAGTAGAGACGGGGTTTCACCGTGGTCTCGATCTCCTGACCTCGTGATCCGCCCGCCTCTGCCTCCCAAAGCGCTGGGATTACAAGTGTGAGCCACCGCGCCCGGCCTCATTTGACATTTTTTGAAGCTCCATGATGTACCAGGCACCATACCGGCTGCTGCTGGGGTGACTTTCTGGCAGACACGCATAGACAAGAAGGGAGAAGGTCACTGGATGCAGTGGCTCACGCCTGTAATCCCAGCACTTTAGGAGGCCGAGGCGGGCGGATCTCGAGGTGAGGAGATCGAGACCATCTTGGCTAACACAGTGAAACCCCGTCTCTACTAAAAATACAAAAAATTAGCTGGGCGTGGTGGCGGGCACCTGTAGTCCCAGCTACTTGGGAGGCTGAGGCAGGAGAATCACTTGAACCCGGGAGGCGGAGGAAAAAAACTGTAGTCCCAGCTACTCGGAAGGCTGAGGCAGGAGAATGGTGTGAACCCGGGAAGTGGAGCTTGCAGTGAGCAGAGATCGCGCCACAGCACTCCAGCCTGGGTGGCAGAGCAAGACTCCGTCTCAAAAAAAAAAAAAAAAAGGGAGAAGGTCAACAAGGAGACCATCGTGGCACAGTAGGGGCTGGAATAGAGCAGCCTCTGTCTCCCCTCAGGAGATGGGTCACAGTGAGTACATATCTGGACTTCGCCATTAGACAGACCTGACCTGGAATCCAGCTCTGTGAGCTGGATTTGCTCTGTGGCTTGACTGAAAGTGCTTATCCTCTCTGAGCCTCCATTTCCTTCCTGTGTAAAGTGTAAAATATTCCACTTCACAGTGGACACTTCACAGTTCTCTCCCTCTAGCTGCTCTCACCAAAGATGTCTTCATAAGAACCAGCTCCAAATGGTAGAAAAAGACAACCTACAACAAGAGGGATTGAGGTGAGGGATAGAAAGCATATAGTACAGTGAGGATTTTGAGATTCTTGAAAAAGCCACTGGGCACAGTGGCTCACACCTGTAGTCCCAGCACTTTGGGAGGCTGAGGCTGAGGCTGGAGAATCACTTGAGCCAAAGAGTCTGAAACCAGCCTGGACAACAAAGTGAAACCTCGTCTCTAAAAAATAAAGAAGTGAAAAATTAAAAAAAAAAAAGAGAGAGAGAGCCAAAGAACTGTGGGAAATCTTGGAACAGGGGAAAGATCGGGGAGGCCCAAGGTGGGGCTTGACCAGATCTAGTGTTTCAAGAAACCCAAGATCAATCCAATGGCAGAGTGCCCTGTTGGGGAGAAGAGAAAAGCAAAACCAAATGTCTATATAAAATGTTTATTTTTGGAGGACTGTGTGGTCTAGTGTTTGGGAGGGAACTCCACCCACACCAGGCCAACCATGGAGCTAGAAACAGAGACAGCAGGAAGGGCAAAGCTGGCCACTGCCTGCTCCACCCCTTCACAGCCCAGAGCAGACCACGGCCTGCTCCACTCTCAAGGTGAGTGACAGAGAGTCGGTACTGTTTCTGCCCCTGGCATACCCTGAGAACCCATGTGACTTCTGTAGTGCTCAGCCCCTGTGCCCCTCCTGGGCCTGATCCACATGTGTCAACACACACACTCACTCTCACAGTCTCCGAACAGCACTGCAGAGCCTAGCTGCATCTGCCAGGTTCAAAGAGGAATTTTTCACATTTGCTCACTTCCAATCTCCATCTTCCTTCCTCTGTCTTCCACTCTCCCACTCTCAGGAGCCGCATCCCAGCCCTGCCATACTCCCTTCTCAGGGACAGGAGACTCAGGGGGCAGCTGGCCTCAGCTCTCCTAACAGGAAAAAAACCTGTACAGCATTAGTGCCAGGGCTCCTGCCCTCCCAAGCGCTGAGCCCAGAAATTTGGACAAATGAGCTGCCTCTTAATTGCAAAAAACAATTTTAAAAAAGCAAAAGATCAAACACACAGACCAAAAAGCATAAATAAACAGCAACTGGGCCAGCAAGGAGGAAGGCAGGGTGACCCTCAGTGGCTCCCTGTGCCCATCTCAGCCTCTTGCCCTAAAACTCAGCCATCAGTGGCCAGGATAACAGCAGTTCCGAAGATGCCCACACTCTCTCCAAGGAGCTTCATCTGGTTCCAGAACTCAACACGCCGCATGTTGTGCCAGTAAGCAACATTGCCATCAATGAGCAGCATGACAGGGGGCAGTAGTACAGCCAGGATCTGGGCAGCGAGGGTCACGTAGTAGCCTGACAGAAAGGCCAGGGCCAGGACGCCATACAGCACGAAGAACAGCTGGATCATCAGCTCCCCTCCTGGGAGATGGTTCAGATACGCCAGCCGGTCCTCCTTGCTGTGCTGCAGTGAGTAGGCCTGGAGACATACCATCCTCTAAGACTCTCCAACAGGCTCAGAAGCCTGTCTGGGGAAAACCACCCCTGAGATGGCACCTGCAAATGAGCCCCTGCAGATGGGCTTCTGACTCCCCTCTTGGATGGGGGAACCTCTGAAAGTAGGGCCTTTGTCTCCCCCTCAGACTATGGAGCCCCAGGAGATTAGGGCCTATGTCTCCCCTCACCCTAGGGGCTATGAAGGAAGTGTATTTCCACAGTCAGACTAGAGCTCCCACCTCTGAATATGGGAGCCCACACAGAGAGCTGTACATGAGATATACTCAGTAATTAAGATGAGACCTAATGGCCTGGGGCCTGTCCATGTCCCCAGTCACCCTGGCCTCCCCTAGCACCAGGGAGACCCGTAAGTAGCTACCCTAGAGCTCTCATCAGCTCCAGGGGGCAGAGTCGCAGCTGGGGCCTGACCCCCACCAAACCTCTCCTTTATCCCCTTCTAGTCCTTTGGGGGCTGGAGCCATGAGAGAATCACCCCATCTTGTTCTCCTGGCTCTCAGGGTTGGAATTTAATGGCCAGTCTACCTCGTGGCAACACTGTTGGAGGAAGGGCCTCTCAACAGGCATTTGGAGGGCCTCTGAGGCCTAGAAGCTAGCCGGGGCAATTCCCAGAGAGCCAGGCCATCAGGAACTGCACTCAAGGCCTCGTTCTGTGTCTACCTTCCTGGGGTTCTGCCATGGCTGGACTCACAGTTCACTCCCAGCCAGGCACCTCCAACCAACAGTCCCCCAACATACCACACAGATGAGGTAGATACCCAGGAACACCTGGCCGGTGGACTGCAGGGAGCGGCTGCGAGGTTTCCGGCGGTACAGCTCCCCAGCACCGCTGGCCAACACAAGAAAGCCGCCGATGATGGCAACTGTGCGAGAGTACATACGGACCTAGGCCGGGGTAAGGGGACCCCAGTCAAGAACTGCAGCTGCCACATCTCTCCCGGCTTCCCAGAGTGTAGAACCACCCCACTCTACACATCCCATTCCATCTGATGAACCCTCTTACATTTCCAAGCTTGGTGGGCAGATGCAACAGACAGATCATTCTTTATATATATATATATAGAAGTAGAAACTGAGGCCCAGAGGGTTAAGAAAACTGTCAGGTCTGGCCAAGCGCAGTGGCTCACGCCTGTAATCCCAGCACTTTGGGAGGCCGAGGCAGGTGAATCACCTTGAAGTCAGGAGTTTGAGACCAGCCTGGCCAAAATGAGGAAACCCTGTCTACTAAAAATACAAAAATTAGTCGGGCATGGTGAAGGGCGCCTGTAATCCCAACTACTTGGGAGACTGAGGCAGGAGAATCGTTTGAACCTGGAAGGCGGAGGTTGCAATGAGCTGAGATAGCGTCACTGCACTCCAGCCTGGGCGACGGAGCGAGACTCTTTCAAAAAACAACAAAAAAGAAAACTGGCAGGTCCTACCTGCCAGTAAGTGGCAGAACCCAGACACAGTGTGTTTCTCCCTTCCCCACTCTCAGATCTGTAGACTCGAATCTTGGTGTTCTTTATTCTACGTGGCATGGGATCTATGCCACAAAAACATTGATCTTGCTGCCCTGTAGCTGTTCACACATCTTCTCCCCCTAAGGGTCTGACAGTCTCTTCCTCAAGGACAGTGCCTTTGTCCAACGTTATCTCCAAGCCTGCAGGGCCTGGCACAGGTTCTGGCTTAAATGCTATACTGATTACATTTTCATAAAATTATTTTATGAAAACTAGATACTCTCCAAGGTCCTTTGTACCCCATGAGTCTGAGATTACTAAACTAACAGTTTAAAAGATTCTGGGAACCAGGTGACTGGGGTTCTGGAGTATCCTAACTGTGTTGTGGCTTTGGGAAAGTCTGTTTCCCATCTCTAGACCTCAGTTTCCACACTTTGAAGAGGAAGTTTGTGTGGTCTCTAAGATCCATTTCTGCGCTCTGTAATCTCCATAAGCCTAGGGGTTCGAACCTCCCAGGCTTCACACTGTGCACCTGGCCAGCACCATTCATCGCCCACCAACAGCCCTGGGCATTGGTCTCTGATTCCCCGTCACCCAGAGGGAAGCCCCTTTTGGGGCCGAGGCGCTCACCTTCAGCCAGTCCCCGTAGTGGACGTAGCCCCCGACGTAGGCGGCGTAGGTGCTAATGGCCAATTGGAGTGCGGCCCCCAGCGCGAACCAGCGCCGCTTCACGCCAAAGGACATGAAACTAGCGCACAGCACGGCCGCCCCCATGTCGAAATACAGGTAAGGCACTGGGATGTCGGGCTTCCTGCGAGCCGGGAGTGGGGAAGCAACGAGGACAGAATGAAGCGGTGGGGGAAGAAGATTGAGACCCCTTGAGTTCCCACAGGCTCCACTGCTCCCCAAAACCAGACTCCCCTCCCATGGGCAGGACCGCCCTACCAGATTTGGTACGACACCCAGACCAGAACCCCTCCCAGGGAGGTCCCAATTCCTCCCAGTCCAAGGGTCCCGACTTCTAACCCCCAATTTCTTGCCCACATCACCGCCCCCTGCCGCGTTTAGCGGCTGCGTAGGCCTGCTCACCGGCGTGCCTCAGCCCTCTCAGCGTACAGCATGAGCTGGCTGAAGCAGCCCCAAAAGGGGCAGCGTGTGAGCAGCACCGAACCCAACTGCATGATCAGCTGCAACATCCACCGTCTGGAACCTATCTTCGACGCCATCTTGGGAAAGGGCAGTCCGCTGCGGCCTCACCCCAGTCAGAGAAGCAGGCGCAGGGATGGGACACGCAGCTTCCGGGTCAAGCGCTTTTTCTTCTTTTTCCTTCCGGAAACAACGTGTCGCTCTCTAGTTCCGGATCTAAGGTGATCCAGTTGCGAAGTCCAGCCTTCTCGTCTGCTCATGGAGCCTTCAGGGCTCATCTTTGTCCCTGCAAATTTGAAAACTAGACTAGAGGAAGAAACAGTGGGTTCAGGATAGCAGAAGTCTTGGACCGTAGTATGATGTATTGAAGCAAACTGGTCTTTGAATGCAGCCCAATCAGGGCCCTAATCCTAATTCCAACCCTGTGTGATTGGGGCACATCACCTAAACTTTATGAGACTCATCATGAAATGGGGATAATGACACCTACCTCAGAGTTGTGAACTTTGTTTTTCTTTTTTTTGTTTTGTGTCGTTTTGTTTTTGAAACGGAGTCTCACTCTGTCGTCTAGGCTAGAGTGCAATGGCACGATCTTGGCTCACTGTAACCTCCGCAACCCGGGTTCAACCGATTCTCCTGCCTCAGCCTCCTGAGTAGCTGAGACTACAGGCGCTCGTCACCATGCCCGGCTAATTTTGTGTATTTTTAGTAGAGACGGAGTTTCACTGTGTTAGCCAGGATGGTCTCAATTTCCTGACTTCATGATCTGCCTGCCTCGGCCTCCCAAAGTGCTGGGATTACAGGCATGAGCCACCGCGCCAGGCCAGAGTTGTGAACTTTAAATGTGACGAGGTCGGTCCTAGTACATAGTAGTGGTTCAATAAATGGTACACATAACGCACCAGAGGAAACCCCCATTTCTGTTAAGTTCAAAGTAAGGGGTCCTCCTGGCTCAAAGTCACCTCTTTGGGTTTTGCCTTTTGCCTGTCCCCTGAGAGAAAAGGGAGATCTGAACATCTGGGACATCTCAAGTCAGTCCATTTCTCCAGCTGCCATGCTCCCGCTGTAGCCCAAATTGTCATATTTTGTCAGTTTAATTGCAGTGGACATCCAGGTGGTCTCTGCATTCCCCTCCAGTGTGTTCTCAGCCCCTTCTCCCACCCGCCTACCCGTTTATATGTTCTCATAACACCAGCTACCTTCCTTTGAATCACTTGGCACGATGGCAATTATATAGATAGATAGATACATAGATAGATAGATAGATGTAGATACACACACACACACACACATATATCTGCTTTATATATATATATGCTTTTTTTTTATTTTTGAGACAGGGTCTCACTGTGTCATCCAAGCTGGAGTGCAGTGGTGCGATCTTGGCTCACTACAGCCTACACCTCCCAGGTTCAAGCGATTCTCCTGCCTCAGCTTCCCAAGTAGCTGGGATTACTGGTGCCTGCCACCACACCTGGCTAATTTTTATTTTTAGTGGAGACAGGGTTTCACCATGTTGGCCAGGCTGCTCTCGAACTCCTAACCTCAAGCGATCCACCTGCCTTGGCCTCCCAAAGCGCTGGGATTACAGGCGTGAGCCACCGCATCCAGCCAATATATTTGTGATTATTTTATTGACAATTTTCCCCCACTAGATTGCGAGCTCCCTAAGCACAAACACGGTGCCTGGGTTTCTGTTTACTGTTTACAGATGCACCTTGACTTGTGATGGAGTTATAGCCTGATAAACCCATCATAGGTTGAAAATACTGTAAGTTGAAAATGTGTGGCTGACTGGAAGCTGTGGCTTGCTGACACTGCCCAGCATTGTAAGAGAAATACAGTTTCCACTGAATGCAGATCTGCTTTCGCACCAATGTAAAGTTGAAAACTCCAATGCTGGGAACCATCTGTAATATACAGGATGCCCTCAGGAAATATGTGCTGTACAGATAAATGAAAAGGTGTTGGGCTGGGTGGGGTGGCTCATGCCTGTGATCCCAGCACTTTAGGAGGCCGAGGCAGGTGGATCACGAGGTCAGAAGTTCAAGACGAGCCTGGCCAAGATGGTGAAACCCCGTCTCTACTAAAAATACAAAAATTAGCCAGATGTGATGGCTGTAATCCCAGCTACTCCGGGCGCCTGTAGTCCCAGCTACTCAGAAGGCTGAGGCAGGAGAATGGCATGAACCTGGGCGGCGGACCTTGCAGTGAGCCAAAGTCACACCACTGCACTCCAGCCTGGGCAACAGATCGAGACTCTGTCTCAAAAAAAAAAAAAAAAAAAATTCCCACCAGGCCAGCTGTGTTGGCTCACGCCTATTATCCCAGCACTTTGGGAGGCCAATTTGGGGGGTGGATCACCTGAGGTCAGGGGTTCGAGACCAGCGTGGCCAACATGGTGAAAACCCATCTCTACTAAAGATACAAAAAATTAGGCTGGGCATGGTGGCTCATGCCTGTAATACTAGCACTTTGGGAGGCCGAGGATCACGAGGTCCGGAGATCGAGACCATCCTGGCTAACACAGTGAAACCCCGTCTCTACTAAAAATACAAAAAAGTTAGCCGGGAGTGGTGGCAGGCGCCTGTAGTCCCAGCTACTCGGGAGGCTGAGGCAGGTGAATAGCGTGAACCCAGGAGGCAGAGCTTGCAGTGAGCCAAGATCGCGCCACTGCGCTCCAGCCTGGGCGACAAGGTGAGACAACATCTCAAAAAAAAAAAAAAAAAAAAAAAAAGCTGGGCATGGTGGGAGGCACCTGTAATTCCAGCTACTTGGGAGGCTGAGGCAGGAGAATTGCTTGAATCTGGGAGACGGAGGTTGGAGTGAGCTAAGTTCGCGCCATTGCACTGCAGCCTGGGCGACAAGAGCAAAATTCTTGTCTCAAAAAAAAAAAAAAAAAAAAAAAAAAATCCCAACCAGCCAGTGAAAGGTGGACAATAAAACCCGTTTTCTGGCCGGGTGCGGTGGCTCAAGCCTGTAATCCCAGCACTTTGGGAGGCTGAGGCAGGCGGATCATGAGGTCAGGAGATCGAGACCATCCTGGCTAACACGGTGAAACCCCGTCTCTACAAAAAATTAGCCAGGCGTGGTGGCGGGTGCCTGTAGTCCCAGCTACTCAGGAGGCTGAGGCAGGAGAATGACATGAACCCAGGAGGCGGAGCTTGCAGTGAGCCGAGATCACGCCACTGCACTCCAGCCTGGGCGACAGAGCAAGACTCCGTCTCAAAAAAAAATAAAAAATAAAAAAAAAACTCTTTTCACATTTCATTTTAAACCAGCCACTAGGGTTGGGCATGGTAGCTCACACCTGTAATCCCAGAACTTTGGGAGGCAGAGGCACGGGTGGATCACTTGAGGCCAGGAGTTCGAGACCAGCCTGGCCAACATGGCAAAACCCCATCTCTACTAAAAATTAGCTGTGCATGGTGGCAGGAGCCTGTGATCCCAACTATTCAGGAGGCTGAGGCAGAAGGATCACTTGAATCCGGAAGGAGGTGGTTGCAGTGAGTCGAGATCGCACCATTGCACTCCAGCCTGGATGACAGAGCAAGACTCTGTCTCATAAATAAACAAACACAGTCACTAGGATAAGGTCTGGGTAAATAGAAAGACCATGAGAAACCAGGCATGGTGGCTCGCATCTGTAATCCAGCTACTCAGGAGGCTGAGGCAAGAGGATTCCTCGAGGAGTTTGAGGCTGCAGTGAGCTATGATTGCACTATTGCACTCCACCCTGGGTGACAAAGCAAGACCCCATCTCTAAAAAGTAAAAAAACACGAGAGAGGAATATATAGATGCAAAGAACTAGGGAATGAGATTGTATACATGTATGTTGGAGGGTGGGGAGGTCTGTAGGCAAGGGGAATGAGAAAAAGTCTGGGTTAAAGGTAATTTTGTCTATCTCTGCCCATCAGTGACAACCACACAAAACAAATTTCCTTTACCACAATACAGACACATAGTACAGAATCAACTTTCCAATTGGTTTTATTTTTCCAGTCTCCTCACCTCTCCCTGTTTCAAATGGCGGAAATGGCCGAGGTGTACAGCCCTAAAGTGTTGATGGGGACCAGAACCAGGATTGTGTACAACATGTCCATAAAATAGTCCTAGGAGTCTGCCTGGGTTGTGCCTACAGGCACAGTGCCCCACCCTCCCACCATAACCTTAGCAAGCAGTTTCCAATCAAGTCTCCAGCAGCAGTGGCCAGGGATTTGTATGAGGGGGAGAGGAAGATAGGATTGAGGAAGCTTGCCTTGGTACTCACTGCGCCCCTTCTCGGGGCTGAAGTCCCTCTCTACCTTTTCCTGCTCTTTCCTCTTTCCCAGAGGGATACTGAGAAGGGAGGGACCTGGGGCCAAATCCTCATTTCTAGGGTTGGGACAGATGCTGGCATCCTATCAGGCCAGAAGAGGGGGATGGGTGGGTGGCCTGGCCCCTGAGAAATGAACACAACCATTTGCCCCTGTGGTCCCCCCACCCCCAGTTCCTCCTACCCCTGCCTGGTGTTCTGTGTGGGAGACGAGTGAGGGGAGAAGAAAAGGCACACATACAATACCTTTAAGGGTAAACAAGCTTTATCCCACATAAATGGCAATGCAGATATAATAAGCAAATGATATAATAAGCAAGTTGCAATGGGAAGGGGAGAAAGGAAAAGAGATATATATTTTTATACTCAGCAGACTATGGAGGATTCACCACCAGACTGGGAAGCAACAGCAACAGCCTGGGCTCGAGAGTCGGCCACTCGTCCGTGCACAGACGAGGAGAGGTCTCATGAAGCTTCGGCACAATCTAAGACCCTAGCTCTTTTGTAACGAGTTGTTTGGCATGAGGTCCAGGCACGAGGGCCCTTCGTGACCAGGCTCAAGGAACACAAAAAGGTCAACTTGTTTTTGCGATTATCTGTTGTTTTTCAATAACTAACATATAGGAATAGATTGAAATAGAGATTTATCTGAAACAGTGCTGGATGAATGCTTCAAGGGGCTCACACAACCCGTTCCAGGACTTGGTGACCATTGTTTGTGTCCATGTTCAATTTAGTTCAAATTTAATATTTAACTTTTCCTCCACATTTGGCCTCAATCTGATACTCAATTGTAGGAAAATACTCTTACAGATACACAGGAAAGGCACAATTGATATAGATTACAGATACAGGGTAAGCACAGGAGAATTAGGAGCATAATTAATAAAAACCACACCCCTCATGGCTTTGCAAGGAGATTCATATTGTGAGAATTGTCAGGGATATACACGTAACATTCAGGATGCAGTAAGGGGCAAACTTTTCCTTGGGCTGCGGTAAGCAAACCTAATGCCATTTGACTTTGCAACACGACAGTACACAGCTGAGCAAATTTATTTGATTACAACATAAGTTCCATGCTACTATCATTAAGAGCTTTTTCTACACGTAAGCTGAATGTTTTAATTTGTTGCTGAAGCAGGATTGTACCGGTGGCAGGGGAGAATACTGCGACAGGGTACCGTCACCAGGGAGTCCGGCGCATTCATAACCAGCAATGTTTGTAAGCATCTAGATTACTGGGGAGAGGAATATTATCCCGGATGGTGAATGGAATTAATGGCCACCCCCAAATGTGTCTCCCTGTCCAGTGTGGGAGCAGGTATTGCCACCCGTAGGATTCACATACCTAGAGGGCCCCCCAGGGAACAGGAAGAGTTCTATTATAATTGTATCGCTGTAATGTGTAATTTAAGTAACAAAGGTGCTGTGTTTTGTTTGGGCTTGGGCAAAAATAGACTGTTTGGTTAAAAGAAGTCCAGGTTGGATTACAACTGTTATCCCGGGCCGGGCGTGGTGGCTCACACCTGCAATCCCAGCACTTTGGGAGGCTGAGGAGGGCGGATCACCCGAGCTCAGGAGTTTGACACCAGCCTGGGCAAAACGGTGAAACCCCGTCTCTACTAAAAATACAAAAAATTAGCCAGGTGTGGCAGCGTGCATCTATAGTCCCAGCTACTTGGGAGGCTGAGGTAGGAGAGTCGCTTGAACCCAGGAGGCAGAGGTTGCACTGAGCCAAGATCGTGCCACTGCACTCCAGCCTGGGCGACAGAGAGAGACTCTGGCTCAAAAAATCAAAACAAAACCAAGTGTTATCCCACTTCCATTGGTATTGGCATATCCATTCAGAAATGTTAGCAGGGACAATTCTCCAAGGTAGCCCATTCCCAGCCGCCTCTGGCAACTTGACACAGAGCCAGCACTGACTGCAGTTGGCCTCTATTGCAGCAGTGGCTACCCAGTTGATGAACTCATTCTCAGCCTCAGACATGGTGATCCAGGTGCTGATTACTAGCAGACAGGTTATTCTCTGTAATAACAAAAATGGAGGGGAACATGATACTGTTTTTCATCTTTAGGAAATTGTACTACTGTGCCTTCATATTCTGCTCCAATAGCTACAAGGTCAGCAGTCTTAGGGGCAGGATCTGATGGACACTGTACCCATATTTTAGCTCCAGGATTTAAGTTGCCCACTCTGGTGGACCTGAATGTTCCGTTCTATATGTTGTTTCTGTTGGGGTAGAAATTTCCTCGGGAGTTGTTGACAAGATACCACTAACAGCTGAGCAACCTGCATCTGCTGTTTTATAGCAAAAGAATCTGAAGTGGTATTGTATAAAATGACCTTTAACTCTCCCCGGTAATCACTATCAATTATAGCACCATACATTATAATGCCTCTCATTGCAAGGCTTGACCGTGTTGTAATCCATTCATCTGCAATCAAGTTTGCACTTATGGTGGAAATTTTGGCCTGTTGATCTGCCTGCTGATTAGTCTGTCAAGAGAAAGCAGAGATGCATGAGCACCAACATGGCAAACAGAGATAATGGTAGTGTGTGCAAGGATTCAGATACCTTCCCAGTATTGTTTTCCCCAAACCTCTTTATTCCCAATTAACCATTTGTTTCATTGCCATTGGGGCATCCTAGTAGTGAGACCGTTTGCTACTGACCAAAAGTTTTTATACAAGTGACAAATCCCTCTGGCCTCCTCCTGAAGAGCTTTGAGGACGGCTACCAATTCAGCCAGCTGGCTGCTCCCACCACTTCCTTCATCAGAACCGGTGAGTTTTGGGAGAACTCATGACCCAAGTCATAATCATAAAGACATCATGGTTGAAGCAGAGGTGCTCTGTTTCCAGCAAAGCCCAACAGCAAGCTAACAATTGCTTCTTGAAAGGGGTATAAGCTTTGCCGGCCTCTGGCAGCTTCCGGGTCCAAAACTCCAAAGATACCCTCTTCCCATCTTGTTTCTGCCTAAGGCTCCAATTAGCATGTTGATTTAGGACAGTTACTTGCAGTTCTACTGGGCCATCCCATATGGACCACAGATTTAGGGCCAGTTGCACTGCTTGCTTAGCTTGTTCAAAAGCCATGGTCTCTTTCTCTCCCCAGTGAAAGTCATAGCCTTTTCTAATGACTGCATGCAGAGGTTGTAAAATGTTACCCAAATGGGGAATATGACGTTTCCAGAATCCAAACAAGCCAATTTCTGGGCTTCCTTTTTAGTGGTAGGGGTTGCAAATTCTAGTATTTTAGCCTTAGCCTTTGGTAAAATGGATTATTTCCCTTATTCCGTAGGATGCCAAGGAATTTTACAGTTTGTGCAGGTCCTTGAATTTTACTAGGGTTAATTTCCCATCTTTGAGATAGGAGCTGGGTTTGTACCTGCTCCAAACCCTGGCTGACTACTTCTTCAGTACTTCTACTTCCAGTACATTGACTGGGCCACTCAAACAGATGCTTTTCTCATCAATAGGCTGATAGCTTTGAGCCTGATCAGTCAAGACATAGGCCTGGCATTGGGCCAGGACCAGTCTGAAAGTCAGATTAGCATTTTCCTTTTCCAGCTTACATTTATCCTGTAGCAACCAGTCCCTATCTTGACACATTAACTTATAAGCAATAAGCAAGCACCATCCATGCAGGGAAATTCCCTCAGCGTCCCCTTTACCAACTGGGATTCCCTGCAGCACTTCACGCACAAAGGTTCAAATTGCACTAATTTAGATTCCCAATTTTCACAAAGGCCAATTCCCTTGGACCACTCAATGGCCACGGGGAAGAACTGGGGGAGTTCCCATCCCTGGATATGGACGTCTCCAAGCTCCCAGCCTAGTCCTTGCGGCCGAAAAATGGCATGCTTTTTCTTTCGGATTCTGTTTGTGACACCAAAAATGTTCTGCGTGAGAGACGCACGAGGGGAGAAGAAAAGGCGCACACACAAAATACCTTTAAGGGTAAACTAGCTTTATCCCATGTAAATGGCAATGCAGATATAATAAGCGAATGATATAAGCAAATTAATAAGCAAATGATACAATAAGCAAATTGCAATAGGAAGGGGAGAAGGGAAAAGAGATATATATATTCACACTCACCAGACTATGGAGGATTCACCACCAGTCTGGGAAGCAACAGCCTGGGCTCCAGAGTCGGCCGCTCTGTGCACAGACGAGGAGAGGTCTCATGAAGCTTCGGCGCAGTCTGGGACCCTAGCTCTTCTGTAACAAGTTGTTTGGCATGAGGTCCAGGCACGAGGGCCCTTTGTGACCAGGCTTAAGGAACACAAAAAGGTCAACTTGTTTTCGCGAGTGTCTATTGTTTTTCAATAACTAACATAATAGGAATAGATTGAAATAGAGATTTCTCCAAAACAGCGCTGGATGAATGCCTCAAGGGCTCACACAACCTGTTCTGGCACTTGGTGACCATTGTTTGTGTCCATGTCCAACTGAGTTCAAATTTAATATTTAACTTTTCCGCAGACAACTGAGCTCCACAGACTTCTGAGGAACTTCCCTTTTCCTCTCTCACACCTTCCTTGGTTCTCCCTCCTCCAGCTGCCTTGACCTTGCTCTGCAGCACCCCTCACCTCTCCAGAAAGCTCCCCAGCTCCCCGGCTTCTTCCAGGCCCTGCCTTCGCTTGTGCTCAGCCATCAGCACAGCCACAGCCACCGTGAGCAGCACGGTGCCTGTGATGCCCAGCACACTGGCAGTCTCAGCCAGGCAGAGCTGGGCCTCCACACCACTCAGCACTGCCCGACAGCCTTTCAGGCCCAGCGCAAGTCAGGTTGCCCAGGTCTACCACACGCAAATGCCGCAGGTGACCCAACTTTCCGACAGCTCGCTGCAGGTCACAGTCATGTGTCCAGGGGTTATCGAAAAACAGCAGCCGCGTGCCTGCTGTCCAGATGCCTGCCACTGCCTTGAACTCCAGGTGCTGCAGTCGGTTGCCCACGAGAGAGAGAAGGCCCAGTGCTCCTAAGGTTGCAAATGCCTCGGCCTCCAGCTCACTGATGTCATTCCCAGCTAGAGAGAGGACTTCCAAGCCCAGCACAGTGGTCAGGGCAGCACCCTCCACCTGCTGCAGCTGGTTCCCAGCCAGCGAGAGCCAGTGTAGGTGGACGAGGCCCCCAAAGACCCCTGCGGCCAGTTCAGCCAGCTGGTTGTGGCTCAGGTTGAGCTACTCCAGGCCCCCCAGGCGCCACAGGCTGGTGGGGTCCAGGGAAGTGAGCAGGTTGTGAGAGAGGTCCAGGCAGAGCAGAGAGCCCAGGGTAGCCAAAAAGTCTGGCGGCAGATGGGCCAGCTGGTTGTGGCTGAGGTCCAGCTGCTCCAGGAAGCTCCGGGAAACTCAGGCCCCTAGGGCCCCATCAGACAGATCCTGCAGGATATTGTGAGAAAGCAGCAACACCCGCAGTCCCCAAAGGCCCTGGAAGGCGCCAGCCGGCAGATGGCTGAGATTATTGTGGCTCAGCTCCAGGAGCCAGACTCCATCAGGCAGCCTGGAAGGGAGACGGAGCAGGTGGAGGCCCCCACAGTCCACCACGCTGCCTGAGGTAGGGCAGGTGCATGGTACTGGGCATGCTGCCACCAGACTCCTAAGACGGATGCCACCACTGTGACTATAGCCATTGTGAGGGAGGTGTGGCCACACCCACCCCATCCTTGCTCCATGAAGGGCTGGGGTGAGGATGGCATCAAGCACTCATGGCTGCTGAGACCTTCAGGCCTCACTTCTCCGCCTGGGCCCCTGGCAAGCACAGTGATGCTAGGGGAGAAAAACACAAGTAGATGCCATTCAGGGGTCTCACCATTTGCTGGGTGCCCAAACATCATCTCAAACACACCCTGTCTCCATCTCCCATGATTTTAAGTGTTACCTAAGCTTCTGGCAAGAACCCTCTTGGCCTGAGACCCCAGCATTCGGATCCCCCTCCCTTAACCATCTCTCATTCCTTCTTCCTGCTGGATGAGGAGCAATCAGGGAAGATGGCCTGTAATCCTCTGCACCTCCTCCCACCCCACACTGCAGCTCACTGACTTTTTTTTTTTTTTTTTTTTTGAGACGGAGTCTTGCTCTGTCCCCCAGGCTGGAGTGCGGTGGCGTGATCTCGGCTCACTGCAAGCTCCGCCTCCCGGGTTCACGCCATTCTCCTGCCTCAGCCTCCCAAGTAGCTGGGACTACAGGCGCCCGACAACACGCCCGGCTAATTTTTTTGTATTTTTAGAAGAGACGGGGTTTCACCGTGTTAGCTAGGATGGTCTCGATCTCCTGACCTCGTGATCCGCCCGCCTCGGCCTCCCAAAGTGCTGGGATTACAGGCTTGAGCCACCGCGCCCAGCCACAGCTCACTGACTTTCACCCCCACTCAGACTGTTCTCTCCCTCTTACTTTCCCGAAGGAAGAGGAGCAGGATCATCAATGGCACATGGCAGCTGCAGCAAAGCCACACCAACAGCCAGAGTCACGCTCAGGAGAGACTGCACCTCCTCATAGTTACCACTGCTCTGCATGTTCAGAGAAGCTTATCTCGTAACTACAGCAATGATCCCTGAGAGTACAGGCTTCTCACTGACTTTCTAGAGGGACCCAGGAGAAACTCTGCCTTCCTCGGCCCCCAAACATGCACTCAATTGCTCTTATGCAGCCAACATTTGTGGAGCTCCTGTTCTGCCAGAGATCAGAGCATCAACTAGATCCTGGCCCTGTCTGGCCACTGAGGATAGGGCCTCAGGCTGTGAAAGTCCAATGCACTCACCTGTGTTCCTGGCAACACCTGCACCTGAGTGCACCTGAGTGCAGCCCCAGCCCAGGAATGGCAGTGGAAAGAATCTGGGCTCTAGTTTCCTGCCTATCTGGCCTCCTGCCAGAGCCCTGCCCTCACGAGCAGGACCAGCTCTCAGGGAAGCCGCAGCCCCAAAGGTGAGCATGTGGGACAGGGTTAGGAAATCCCCAGCCTTGTGGCCTTGCATCCAGAGGAGCAGGGCTCACCCCCAGCCTCTTTCCTCACTTCCTTCTGGAGACCCACAACCTTCTCTGTATCGTCAGAATGGCAGCTTGAGGCCCCTTGGGGCCCTCCCTCAGTTCGGGTAGGAGTCAGGTGTCTCCTCCTCCATTCTATACTGCCTGCCTGAGAAATGTGCCATCATCTATAATTCACCCAGGTCTTGTCTTAGGCACAAAGGAAGGGAATGCTTTTTCTTCTCACTAGGCCAAAGGTCAAAACACTTCATCCTGGCATTTGAGGGTTCCAGCATCTCCTGGAACACAGTATTTGTGCCTAGTACCTCTGCCTTGCTCTAGGAGCCCAAACGTCCTGTCCAGGTTTCCTAGTGTGCTCACTAGCCCTGCCCAGTGAACTCTTAAGAGAATAAAAACGGCCACACAGAAGGGGCAGACATCTCATTAAAGGCTTCATTTAATCCTCAACTGAGGAAAGGAACTCTTCTTTTTTTTTTTTTTTGAGACAAGATCTCACTCTGTCACCTAGGCTGAAGTGCAGTGGTGCGATCACGGGCCACCACAGCCTCAACCTCCCAGGCTCAGGTGATCCTCCTACCTCAGCCTCCTGAGTAGCTGGGACTACAGGTATGTGCCACCAAGCCCAGCTAATTTTTGTATTTTTTGTGGAGATGGGGTTTCGCTGTGTTGCCCAGGCTGGTCTCGAACTCCTGGACTCAAGCGATCCTCCCACCTCAACCTCCCAAAGTGCTGGGATTTACAGGCGTAAGCCACTGTGCCCAGCCAGGGACTCTGATTTTACAGATGAGGAAACCAGTGTTTGACAAAGCTAGTTAAGTTTCCAAGTCATACTACTAGTTAGGGGCAGAAGTAAAATCTGACATAACTCAGGCCTGACAGAATCTAGTCATGCTTGGCAGAGCATGGTGGCTCATGCCTGTAATCTGAGCACCTTGGGAAGCCAAGGTGGGCAGACCACCTGAGGTCAGGAGTTCAAGACTAGCCTGGCTAACATGGTGAAATGCTGTCTCCAAAAATACAAAAAAATTAGCCGGGCGTGGTGGTGTGCACCTGTAGTCCCAACTACTGGGGAGGCTGAGGCAGGAGAATCACTTCAACCCAGGAGGTGGAGGCTGCAGTGAGCTGAGATCACGCCATTGCGCTCTAGCCTGGGCGACAGAGCAAGACTTGGTCTTAAAAAAAAAAAAAAATTAGCTGGCACATGCCTGTAGTCCTGGCTACTTGGGAAGCTGGGGTGGCAAGATTGCTTGAGCCCAGGAGGTTGAGGCTGCAGTAAGCTGATCATGCCACAGCACTCCAGCCTGGGTGACAGAGGGAGACCTTGTCTTAAAAAAAAAAAAAAAAAAAAAAAAGTCAAGGTCTACTAGACAAGAGCAAAGGGGTGAATAACATAGATTATCCCTAGAATGGGAAGAGTAGCAGAACTACTATCAACCTAGGGCATGAGTCTGAGCCTCTGGTTAATCTCAAGCCCCTCGGAATTAGTTCAAGTGATCTGGTACAAGCAGATTATACTGGAAAAAACTTGAGGAATCATTGTCAATAATCTTTAAGAAAACATTACCAACAGAAGTTTGCTAGAGCCTTAAGCTCAGCAAAATTTCCAATTTTCAAGTCACATAAGTATAACACTTCACGAAATTCAAAACGGGCTCATTTAACATATTATGTCTGAGCAATTTTCTAAAACATGAGGACCACTAGGTGCCCACGAGTTCACTAAAAATAAGTTTTACAGCCGGGCGCGGTGGCTCACACCTGTAATCCTAGCACTTTGGGAGATCCAGACGAGCGGATTGCCTGAGCTCAGGAGTTCAAGACCAGCCTGGGCAACATGGTGAAACCCTGTCTCTACTAAAATACAAAAAAAAAAAAATTAGCCAGGCGTGGTGGCGTGCACCTGTAGTCCCAGCTACTTGGGAGGCTGAGGGAGCAGAACTGCTTGAACCCAGGAGGCAGAGGTTGCAGTGAGCGATAATCGTGCCACTGCACTCCAGCCTGGTGACAGAGTGAGACTCCGTCTCAAAATAAATGAATAAATAAATTTTACTCAAACGACTTTATTTCCTTTTTTGATAGGGCTATCAGATGTCTACTGTAAACATCTGGATGTTATTAAAATCTCTCAGGATATCCCTTTGGATAAGATGAAAACACAGCAGACAGTTTATAAAAATTAAAAATAACACAACATTGGGATGGACAACTAGTAGACTGCGATATAGAATCAAGTTTTTTTTTTAAAGCTCTTAATAGGTTAAAATTGTTGGTTAACATGGCAAAGCCTTGTCTTTACTGAAAAATACAAAAATTAGCCAGGTGCGGTGGCGCATGCCTGTAATCCCAGCTACTCGGGAGGCTGAGGTAGGAGAATCACTTGAACCCAGGAGGCGGAGGTTGCAGTGGGCCAAGATTGCACCCGTGCACTCCAGCTTGGGTGACAGAGTGATACTCCATCTCAAAAAAAAATAAAAAATAAAAAATAACAGCGATAAATGTAAAATTCAGTATTTAGGAATCTAAAATCTACTTACACAAGCTGGAGAAGAGTTGGCATAATACCTACTTCTGTGATGAAGTCTGGGCAGATTTTGCTGATCACATCAAACTGAATCAACAGTGTGATGTATCTGCCAAAAGAAGCTAGTTGCTATAGTGTCCAACATTGCAGTAAATGGTTGCAGGAAAGGTCCCAGTGTGCTAACAGACCATATCCAGTGCTGGGACCACACTCAAGAACTAGGAAAGCATCCTTCAAAAGCCATCTGACTGGAGAAGATAGTTCTGAGTCACATTTGCCGATTTAGCAATGCCCGTGCCCCTCACCAAGGGGCTGCCAGTAAAAGAAAAACCCCTGAAAGAGGGACTACCATGCAGGACACCTGAGCATTAGCCTTAGTTCTAATGGTGAGCCGCCACTGGAGGTCAAGAAGGGCACGGACAGCTGCCACATGTTGCCTCCTTGAGTAATGAGCGCCCCATCAATGTAAGTTCAAGTAGAGGCAGTCTGCTGAGGACGCTATAGAGGAGATATGTAAAGTGGGAGGCGGTACTATACTATATAAACTCTAAGAGCCTGGCATCATTAAGTGCTAGGAAATCTGTTCTAAACTTCCGATACAAGCCCCAGCACAGGAAGCATCCTGTTTGCACTGTCAACACTGACTGCTAAGTTACATGGCTACATGTCCTGCCTGGAGCCAGTACGTAAGGGCAACAGCAAGACACTTTCAGAAAAGTCTCATCTGAACAAAACTGAAGTGTACATGATGACAGCACACATTTACAAGAGTGAAGGATCCCATATTATACTCACTCCCTTTCATAAATATCCTCAGCTCAACTCCCCTCTCCCTCCACAGTACAGACTGGACACATCTCTCAACCTGGCTGTACCCAACTATTCACCTTCTGTGTGTCTGCACTAAGGACATTCGACATGATTGGCAGAGGCACACAATGGGTGCCTATTTACCCCCAAAATTCATGAGCACGCATCTCTAAAAGGGCACTCAACAGTCTTACTCTATTCCCCTTTCAGGTTAACTGGGCCACCAGACAGGAAGTCACTTACCCTCACCTCCCTCACAAATCTACAGACTCACCCCCTAGCACTGCCCTCTCAGGGAAGAAGGGCCCCTCCTATCTGAGGCAAATCTACCCATTGTGGCCAGAGATCCCAACCTCTAGTCTTTTCAGAGTTCACAGGTGATGTGACAGTCACTGAATGTCTAACTCCATCCCACACTTCTCTAAGCCCAGGCTTGTTATCCAGCTGCCCATTTGCCATCTGCTCTTCAGTGTTTCCTGGGCAAGACAAAATGGCAATTCAAAAATTCCAGATTCTTCCACAAACTTCCTCTCCTATTGTTTGCCACCTACCTAGAAGGCATCTTTCATTCCTCTCTGTCCCTCACTACTTTGCCCTCACATTCAGTGCCATCAAGTCCTGTCGGCTCTGAAACCAATTCTCTGCCACCACTGTCTTCCACCCAGACTGCTGCACCGACCCCTAACCCAGCAGACTCCTTGCTTCCGCTGCCACCGTCTGATACTGGACCAAGTCCCGTGGCTGCCAATAGCGCCAAAGAACCCAGTCTCTAGGATAACTGTAAGGTTCTGCACCACCTGGCTCCACCTACTTCTCTATCGTGCTGCTCAGCAGGCTTCAGCCGCCTGTCTTCTGTCAGTTCCTGAACATCCCAAGCTCTTGTCAACCTGACTTTAGCACCTGCTGTTTTCTCTATCCAAACACTCTTAGCTAGCACCTTGTTCTTCAGATTTCAGCTGAAATCACATCTCAGTGGCCATATAAATATTCTCTCGAGACATACAGGCCCCTCCCTCCAGTAAGCATAAGCAACAACTTTAAGCTAGGAGACAGACCAGAATAAAAGGGGCCAGATCAGTAAAAGAATCCACCACTTGCTGGTCCCTCCACGAAAGACCTGTAAGAAGTTCTTGTCTAACACTGCAGGAGTCCACACCAGAGGACCAAAGAAAAAGGAGAGGTTAGTTGATCAGTCACTGGAAATATGCCTTAGCCTCACCTTACCCAGCCAATTAAGAAACTTAGCTCCAATTTAGACTTTTCAACAAAACTGGAAATTATAGAAAAATGGGAGAGGCCAGATAGGAAGGGGGACTACAATCTGACCAGACTTGGTCCCAGCTGCCAGAGTCTGCTCTAGAGAAACCTGAGGTAGATTCCTGTTGCTTTCTGGTCTGGAACCAGGTGCATCTCTCTTTCTTCCCGTATCCTTTATTGATCGTTTGTCCTCTTTCCAAACTTGAACTCTAAGCTTTCCTCAAAACCTACTCCTGGATCACTTTTCATGTTGACTCAGGCAACATATCCAGTTATTATGCTGATGACTTTAAAAACTCTATTTTCCGTTCTGTCTCAACAACTGGGTGCTAGCAAATACAAAATGAGTGAATAACTTTCCCTGCCTTGGAGCCTCAAGACACCCCAATAGACCACTAAAGATAAATCTAAACAAATACCCAAAAGGCAACTCATATAGGAATCAGTTTCCATTCCAATTGTCAAGAATGGCTTCACGGGTGGCCCTGAAGCAGGGTATTGTAGAGCAAGATAGAGATCACTGAGGTTGGAAGTAATCTTAGAGATCATCTAGCCCCTTACCTTATATATATGTATCAATTCTAAGATGCTAATAAATTGGAGTATACCATTGACTTAACTTTGTGGACTGGAACCAGTTGGCAAGTTTCTTTTGACATCATGCACTGCACTTTCAGAAACACAAGGGGCAAGGAAAGGTGTCTAAAAATCTAGAAAACAACATTTGTATAGGAAAGAATGTGAAAGGATAAAAAAAGATGTTAACAATGTTTTAGGGGGTGGTAGATGAAAATGTCTGCCTTGTTTTCTAGTTTTTCTGTAATGAGCCACGTAAGGTTGTTTTTTGTTTGTTTTTGAGACAGAGTCTCGCTCTGTCGCCAGGCTGGAGTGCAGTGGTGTGATCTCAGCTCACTGCAACCTCCGCCTCCCAGGTTCAAGCAATTCTCCTGCCTCAGCCTCCGAAGTAGCTGGGACCACAGGTGCACATCACCACGCCCAGCTAATTTTTTGTATTTTTAGTAGAGATGGAGTTTCACCACGTTGGCCAGGCTGGTCTTGAACTCCTGACCTCAAGTGATCCACTCGCCTCGGCCTCCCAAAGTGTTGAGATTACAGGCGTGAGCCACCGCGCCTGGCTGTGTAAAGTTTTTATAACATAACAAATTTGTTTTGAAACTATTACAGTCATACAATGTATCACCAGAGCATCTTTTTCAGATACTTCATACTGTTTATCTGATTATGTTAAACCCCTAAAATTTAGGCAACATATGCAGATGATTCCAAGTTTTTTTTTTTTTTTTTTTTTTGAGGCGGAGTTGCACTCTGTCGCCCAGGCTGGAGTGCAGCGGCGTGATCTCGGCGCACTGCAAGCTCCACCTCCTGGGTTCAAGTGATTTTACTGCCTCAGCCTCCCGAGTAGCTGGGACTACAAGCATGTGCCACCACGCCTGGCTAATATTTTTGTATTTTTAGTAGAGACAGGGTTTCACCATGTTAGCCAGGATGGTCTCGATCTCCTGACCTCGTGATCGCCCGCCTCGGCCTCCCAAAGTGCTGGGATTACAGGTGTGAGCCACCACGCCCGGCGGATTCCAAGTTTCTTAAAGAGGAATTCTCTGGCACTGATGGCCTCCAGCAGTGAGAGGAAAGTAAACCTACCATGTAAATCTAACATCCTCCAACCAGGCAACCAGCTCCCTCCCACACTCTCACTTCTGCCACTGTCCTTCCCACTCATCCTGTACATTTCAGCTTCCAGTACTACACATTCTCACCACAGTACCCTCCATGCTGTAGCCGCCATACCACGCAGGACAGCACACTCAATCTGTGTATGAATGAAATGCCTCTATTTCCTTTACCAGTATGTCTCAACAGGAGAACAGATTTTGAGACACATTCTTAGCTTCAAATATGTCAAGGGGCCTTTACCCTCCTCAATCAGTAGTTCACAGGCTGGAGCCACTGAACTCATATTGAAGTGCTTGAGCAATTTTCAAATTTTCAAAACACCAAACAGAAATCAGCAATGAGCTGCTCAGACTTGAATGGCACAGATTCAGTATCAACTCACTGTGGTAAGGCTGTTTATACAATAATTGGATGCTCTAAATAGCAGTAACTCCAAAGGCGTGTGCACGGTGGTGGCGAGATAATCAGGTGCTGGGTGTAGAGGTGTGTGTGTGTGTATATTTGGGGAGAAAGGAGAACACCCCAAAACAAAGCCAAGGAGACACTGCAAAACTACCGTCCATGCTGCATCATAGATGTAAGCTCTCTGCACCACGCTCTTCCATGGTTCAATATGCTTTCTTTTTTTTTTTTTTTTTTTTTTTTTGAGACGGAGTCTTGCTGTGTCACCCAGGCTGGAGTGCAGTGGCGCGATCTGCAAGCTCCGCCTCCCGGGTTCAGGCCATTCTCCTGCCTCAGCCTCCCGAGGAGCTGGGACTACAGGCGCCCGCCAACATGCCTGGCTAATTTTTTGTATTTTTAGTAGAGACAGGGTTTCACCGTGTTAGCCAGGATGGTCTCGATCTCCTGACCTCGTGATCCGCCCGCCTCGGCCTCCCAAAGTGCTGGGATTACAGGCTTGAGCCACCGCGCCCGGCCTTATGCTTTCAATCTAGGTGGCAATTTCTGCCATTCTCACTAATCTCCCGTGTTCCAGCCTCATTCTGGCAAACAAAAGTGAGCAGTACACATGCCATCACTTTGGAAAGTCCCAGTGCATTAGGAACCCATGAGTGTTAAGCCTCAGGCCTTCTTCTAGCTCTGCTACCACAAGCAGGTGGGGCACATCTAGACAAGTCACTTGGCCTCAGTGGAACTCATTCTCTATTCTGAAAAATACTTTTGAAAATTATAATCAAGGCCAGGTGCGGTGGCTCACGCCTGTAATCCCAGCACTATGGCAGGCCGAGACGGGTGGATCACCTGAGGCTGGGAGTTTGAGACCAGCCTGACCAACATGGAGAAACCCAGTCTCTACTAAAAATACAAAATTAGCCAGGCATGGTGGCACGTGCCTGTAATCCCAGCTACTCGGGGGGCTGAGGCAGGAGAATCGGTTGAACCCAGGAGGCGGAGGTTGCAGTGAGCCGAGATCGCGCCATTGCACTCCAGCCTGGGCGACAAGAGTAAAACTCCATCTCAAAAAAAAATTATAATCAAAAGCATTCCTTAGGCACTCCAAGGAAGGGTTAAGGGGTGAGATCTGTGAGACCGAGGACAGGGCTCCGAGACCCCTACCCCTGCCTGAACCAGATCTGCCCAGGTGCTTTACATATTAGAAAATGCCATCTAAACAAAGCCTTTTTTTTTTTTTTTTTTTTTTAAAAGAGACAGTATCTTGCTGTCACCAGGTTGGAGTGCATCCTAGAGTGCAGTGGTACAATCACAACTCACTGTAGCCTCAACCCCCCTGGCTCAAGTGATCCTCCCACCTCAGTCTCCCAAGTAGTTGGGACTACAGGTATGTACCATCGCATCTGCCTAATTTTTTTTAAACCTGTTTTTTGTAGAGATGGGGGGTCTCACTATGCCATCCAGAATGGTCTTGAGCTCCTGCCTTGGCCTCGCAAAGTGCTGGGACTACAGGCATGAGCTAGTGCACCTGGTCTAAACTAAGGCTTCTAAAGCAAACATGGAACTTCTGGAAATCATCTACTCCAATCTCACCTCCAGATTTAACTATCCAAGGATCAAGCTAACATTTATACTAACATTTACAGAGCACTTTCTAAGTATTAGGCTTTTAAAATATCTTATTAACCCTTCATATCAATCCTAGGAGATGGATATTATTTCCACATTTACAGTTGGGAAATTTAAGGCTAAGAAAGATGAAATGACTCATCCAGGAACAACATGAAGAATGAAGTTATCAAAGCCCTTGTTCTTTCTTCCACACCTCACTGCCTGCCTTTCCAACCACACTAACTCCACCTCCTGAACTGCTTAAAGTTCCACATCATTTTAGCAACTAAAACTAAGGAGTCAAAAGTGCTTCCTGCCAAACCCAGTTGGTACTCACTTCCCCCCCATTTACAGAATTAAGACTAATGGGGGGGGGGGGACAGGAAGATGCGGGACACATGATGAAGAGCTTCCTCCCCAAGACTTGCTGTTTCCCACTAATCACCTCCACTCGTTTCACTGTATCTCTTAGGCTTTCTAGATCTTACAAGGTCTCTTCCCTTCTCCCTCTCTCACCTTCTCTAAGTCTACATTCCCATGTAGGCTAAATCAAAGGCTCAATTCTTTAAATCAAGTTCTGACCAGTGGCAGGTGGATCTGAGAGTTTACTTCTCAGCTCGCCGACCATTTGTGCCTCCAAACAGTCCTGTAACAAATGGTTCTATGTATGTGACTACAGCCTTTTCCCCACACTCCACCTACACACCACTCCAAACCCTGGACCCCCATCTTAAATTACACCCTGCATTATATTTCTTGATGAGTCCATGGGGGTGAAAAGAGAGGGTAAATAGTAGGAAGAAGAGACTCTAAAGGGAAAGGTCAAACCAGACAGACGTACCGTCTTAGGGTACCTTGGATCCTCTCCCCTGGGGCCTCTAAAGGACGCACAAACCTGAGACATGAGTGATGGTTAAAAAAATTTGGGTTTTATTGTTTTTGCTAAATAATACTAAAAAAAAAAATTCATTTTGAAGGCAGGGCTTGAATTATTTAATTTTGATCCATTTATTTAATTAAAAAAAAGGAAGGGGAAAGAGATCATGGCCAAAAAAAATAGTAGTTAACCCCCACCCCACCCCACCCCCAAAGCTCTAGCCAGTCATGTGAGCATCACCCACATCCCACTCAGTGCCTGATATTCGGATGGTGGCATACTCTGCCCCAGGAGACTGCCTGAAGGCACGGGGCAATGGGTACCAATTTTAGCTCTCAGCAGGTTAGTCAACCAGACAAACTGGTGGGCTGAAGTCCAGAAATTCTTTCCAGGTTTTCTGCTCATTGGCTGAGCACATACAAACTGTCATAAGCTTGTAAAATTTAAGGGGAGTTGAGGTGGGGCATAAGAGCAAGAGGGCAGCAGGAGAAGAGAAATTATGGGTCACCCAAGCTTTTTCCTGGGCTAGTGGCTCTGGATATAGATTTAAAGAGAGGTCAGAGTAAATGGACTCTAGGTTTCTTATCAAAGAAAATTATCCCTCAAAGAGGAGCTGAGATGTGCCATGCAAGAGAGTTCTTCCTGCAGAGGCACAGGAGAAAGGGCAGCTGACTCTCTCATGTGGAGAGAGTGGTGAGGAAGTTCTTCCAGTACCATGAAGTAAGACAGGCAGAGGGAGAATCCTGAGGTTTGGGCCAAATGTGAGACTCGTACACACACAGTTAAAGACTAAAAAGCCATCAGGAACCCTCAAAGCCAAATTCTATCTGCACACTGGCTCTACAAAGTTCGCAGCAAGAATCTCTTGCACCAAGTCAAGTTAGTGGCCTAGCTATGATGGATGGTGGGGAGGGCAATACATTTTTATTTTCAGAGGGATGAGGTGGGAAGAACAGCCATGATCTAGTAAAAAGAGACCTGCAAGAAGCAGAAAATATTTAGAGAACATTTTAATATATATTTTCATATATATATTTAAAGTTAAGAAAAATAAAACTAATTCAAGCCATGCCCTGTGCAAAAAAAAAAAAAAGAAAAGAAAAAAAGGAAAAGAAAACAAAAATTTAAAGTGAGACGTTTGCTGCTCTGGTCTCAACTTAAGAATCACAGTCAGCTTGTTACTTTTATTTTGGAAGAAAAGATGTAAAAGTTTCTTTCAATCATTCAGAAGGCAAGTGTAGCCACTTATAAAAACAGAATGGCAGGAACAGACTAGGAAAAGAAAGTCAGAAGTAAAAGGGCAGAGTGGGAAAAGAATTTTCAAAAATAAAATTAACAAGGTGACTGTTCCAGAAGAGGGCTGTGAAAAGGACATGGTGGACCGAAGTCTGTTAGTCAAGTAATGATTCAACTTTTAAATTATTCTCTTGTTCTTTTTTGTTGGGTGTTTTGTTTGTTCAAGTCTAAGATTTGGAAATGCTGACCCTTTGTTAAGAGCCAACAGGACATATAGGATCCCTTCCCTCCCCCGGCCTGCCTCCGCTGAAGCCACCACCAGCGCCTCCTTGGCTGGATGCTGGAAGAGTCCTCCACGTGTACGGACTCAGGATGACAGGGCAGCCTCCTTCTGTGGTTGCTGGGCTTGTGAACGTTGCAGTATCTTTTGGCTTTCCACGTCTCTAAAATGTTTTTCAACCTGAAAAAGACCAGGCAACCCAGGTCACTAAAGGAGATGGGGAAGAAAGGTCTCCCAAACAATCCAACCCAGGTTTCCACAGCCCCATCCTGGCTGTCCAGCCCATGTAATAATATCCAGGCACCTTTGCCCTTGCTGTCTATTGGCCTTCCCAACCACAAGGTAAGCCAGGGCCTCCTGCTTCAGCCACATTTTTTTTTGCATTTTCCACTAAGATTGGCTAGAAGAAGGTGAATCTACAAACTAAACTATAAAATATAATAAGGGGAGATTATCATGACCTAAACTCCTCCTCTCTTCTATACACAAGTAAAAAATGAAAAGCTGGTGGAGGAATTACAGTCTTATCATACCTCCTACATCTACAATGTTGGTCTCCCAATGTTCCTCAGAGGAAAAAAAAAAAGCAGGAGTGTTTTTTAAGTTTAACAAATGCTAAGTCCAGTGACATATGTAGGGTCAGAGACACCGACGGCAACTGATTTATACCAACTAGATCTTCCTAGAAGGGTATCTGCAGCTAAGAAAAACCCAAAATGGGGCCAGGCGTGGTGGCTCATACCTGCAATCCCAGCACTTTGGGAGGCCAAGGTGGGCAGATCACTTCAGGTCAGGAGTTCGAGACCAGCCTGGCCAACATGGTGAAACCCCATCTCTAGCCGGGTGTGGTGGCATACGCCTGTAGTCCCAGGTACTCGGGAGGCTGAGGCAGGAGAATCGCTTGAACCCGGGAGGCGGAGGTTGCAGTGAGCTGAGATCGTGCCACTGCACTCCAGCATGGGCGACAGAGCGAGACTCTGTCTCTAAAAAAGAAAAACTCAATATGGGATGAGAGAAACTGCTCAGGCCCAATACCATGGAACAGTCTTGCTAATTCCAAAAAGCCAGCAAACGACATAGGGTCACCCACTCACTTCATTCCACACCACCCAGTGGTTCCATTCCCACAGGAGTGGCCAAGCAACAGCTGCAGAGCCCCACAGTACGGGGAAGGCAGGGAGCCCAGACAGGGCTGCTAGAGGAGGCAGAGACTGTAGCACAATGTCCTGGTCTGGTGCTAAAGACTGAAGGCCGGAGGAACCATCCTCTCTCCCCTGAAGTCTGAAGGCTCCTTTACTTACTATTTTGCGTACATGGCTCAGTGCACTCCCTTCTTTGCCTTTACAGTTTTCCACTTGATATGGGGGTGTAATAACAACTTCTTCCATGACTACGATGTTTTTTTCTTGCCATTTACAGTCTTTAATGCTGGAAGGAGAAGACAGCAGGCAAAATGTAACCTCTTGGGGGCATCCCACATCTCCTGTCTGATGAATAAATAACTCCAGAAGGCTGATCCCAAGTTCCCAGCTCACCACTCAGCCAACAACTAGATGCCAGCAGCCCATATAGTAGCCAAGAAACATTCCTTGGGTGCCACTGGCTAGAAAAGCAATGAAACTCATGCACATTTATTCTTGGGAGAGCCCAGAAATTGTTACTCTGAAGCATCAGAGACCTGGAGAGTCATAAAAATGTGATGGTGGCCTCAAGAATCCAAACTAAGATAGCAGCCTAGGGCAGAGGCTGGCAAACTTTTTCTCTTAAGGGTCTCTTAACAAACATTTTAGGCTTTGCAGGCCATATCATCTGTTACAACTAGCACTGAGTTCTGCCATAGTTGTACAAAAGTAGCCATGGACAATAGGTAAAACAGATGAGCAGATGTGGCCTGCTGGCACAGTTTGCCAATCATTGGCCTAGGGAGAAATACCACCTTTAGAAAGACAGGAGAACAGGCCAGGCGCGGTGGCTCACATCTGTAATCCCCGTGCTTTGGGAGGCCGAGGCGGGTAGATGGCTTGAGTCCAGGAGTTGGAGACCAGCCTGGGCAATATGGCAAAAACTCGTCTCTACTAAAAATACATACAAAAAATTAGCCGGTAGTGGTGGCATGCGTCTGTAGTCCCAGCTACTCCGGAGGCTGAGGTGGGAGAATCACCTGAGCCGGGGAGATCGAGGCTACAGTAAGCTAAAATTGCACCACTGCACTCTAACCTAGGCAATAAAAGTGAGACCCTGTCTCAAAAAAAAAAAAAGGAAGGCTGGGCGCGGTGGCTCATGCCTGTAATCCCAGTACTTTGGGAGGCCAAAGCGGGCGGATCATGAGGTCAGGAGATCAAGACCATCCTGGCCAACATGATGAAACCCTGTCTCTACTAAAAATACAAAAATTAGCTGGGCGTGGGACTGCGCGCCTGTAGTCCCAGTTACTCGGGAGGGTGAAGCAGGAGAATCACTTGAACCTGGGAGGCAGAGATTGCAGTGAGCCAAGATTGCACCATTGGACTCCAGCCTGGCAACAGAGTGAGACTCTGACTCAAAAAAAGAGAGAGAGAACAAACTCCCCATCTTACTACGATCTATACTCTGACCCTTATCACCCATAATGGGAGCTGCTCTTCAGACTGGCTCTTCTCAATTATCAGACAGTTGGGCACTTGCCAGACTGGGAAAACCCATTCCAGTTCACAACTGGGAAGCCCCAGGGCAGCTGATGCGACTGGGAGTTCCTTCACATACCTGTAAATGTTCAGATACTCACACCATGGCCTCAAACAGCTCTGATGCCAGCTGCCATCTGTGCACCAGATCCAGGGTGGTTAAACAGAGTAACAGATGGCAGTGTGGGGCGCGGGGGAGGGGGGGTGGAGAGGGGTGTCAAATCTTCCAGTTTTTCAGCAGCTAGGGAAGCTAGTGGAGAGTCAAATGACTTCTGCTGTGACAAAATATCTTTTTTTTTTTTTTTTTTGAGACAGAGTTCTGCTCTTGTCACCCAGGCTGGAGTGCAATGCACAGTCTTGGCTCACCGCAACCTCCACCTCCAGGGTTCAAGCAAATCTCCTGCCTCAGCCTCCCAAGTAGCTGGGATTACAGGCATGCACCAACACGCCTGGCTAATTTTGTATTTTTAGTAGAGATGGGGGTTTCACCATGTTGGTCAGGCTGGTCTGGAACTCCCGACCTCAGGTGATCCGCCCACCTCGGCCTCCCAAAGTGCTGGGATTACAGGCTTGAGCCACCGCGCCCGACCAACAAAATGTCTTTTAAGAGGTGGTAAGAAGGTGGCCTGCTCTAACTCCCTGTGTTCATCCCAATCTACACTGGGAAAAGTGATACAGATATAACTTTCCCTTAATAAAAACTGCATCAGCTTTTAAAGGAAGGCACAAAACAACAAAATCAAAGAGAAGAAATCACTAGTTCTAAGTTATGGACTACTAGGTCTAGAAGGGACCGTTAGGGATAATCTAATCCAAAACTAAGTTTTACACACAAGAAACTAAAGACCAGAGAAGACAACTTGTCCATGATTACACTTCTGTGTGGAAGGGGGGCTACAGCACCTGCACCTCTGGATGCCGGTGTATTGCCAATACCCTACCCAGCTTCCCCAGTAGACTTTTAGGAACACAATCACCCAAAAGCCTGCCACCAGACGGCACAACCAGGTAGCATTACCCCAGGACAAAGGACCTCTCTGATCCCCCAACTCACGTCTTGTGAATGGTCTGGAAGAGCTGCTGGCCCTCTAGAGAGACACCAGCACTGATTGCATAGGCCTGGCTCAGCTTCTCCTCCTTCTCTGTCCGTGCTTTGCTGGCAAGCTAGGGTGGAAGAGAGGAAAGAGACTCAGAATAGGATTCATCTTCATTCTTCCCAACAGTCAGGACCTAAGCTGAAAAAAGGAGGCCAGGAAAGACTTGTTTGGACAGATTCTGTTTTCTCAGAAGTGAAAAGTGAAACAAATTTTAAAAATCCACAACATACCTGAAGTTACTGGTATTCCAAGAAAACGTTCCTTCCTTCCTTCTAATATTTACTGCATACCTACCATGTGCCAGACATTCACTATGCTAGGCTAAATACAGCCTGAAGTGGGTGGGGGAGACAGACTATAAACAAGTAACCGAAATCAAGGTAATTTCAGACAGTGATAAGCACTAGGAAGAAAATAAAGCACTTTTAACATTATAGAGTGTGGCTGGGGGACTATGTGATGGCAAATGATGGTCAGAGATTTAAAAATATATACATTTCCCGCCAGAGGTGGCGGCTCATGCCTGTAATCCCAGCACTTTGGGAGGCCGAGGCAGGTGGATCACAAGGTCAGGAGGTCACGACCAGCCTGGCCAAGGTGGTTGAAACCCTGTTTCTACTAAAAACACACACACAAAAAAATTAGCCAGGCGTGGTGGCGGGCTCCTGCAATCCCAGCTACTTGGGAGGCTGAGGCAGAGAACTGCTTGAACCCAGGAGGAGCAGGGTGCAGGGAGCTGAGATCGCGCCACTGCACTCTAGCCTGGGTGACAGGGCAAGACTCCGTCTCAAAAAAACAAACAAAAAATACATATACACATACACATACACACATACCAACACACACACACACACACACACACACACACACACTTCTAACTGGGTGCATCATTGAGGTTGGGAGTTCGAGACCAGCCTGGCCAATATGGTGAAACCCCGTCTCTACTAAAATTACAAAAATTAGCCGGGTGTGGTGGTGCGCGCCTGTAATCCCAGCTACTCAGAAGGCTGAGGCAGCAGAATCACTTGAACCCAGCAGGCAGATGTTGCAGTGTGCCGAGATCATGCTACCGTACTCCAGCCTAGGCAAAGAAGCGAGACTCTGTCTCTTGAAAAAAAAAAAAAAAAAAAATATATATATATATATATATATACACACACACACATACACATACACACACAGAATTTCCATTTCAAAGTGAAAATTAGGATTTACCAGCTGTTGTGCTAGAGCCTCCAGTTTAAAAATTAATACTTACCACACCTTCACAGACCACAATTTGAGACTCTAAAAACTCTTACAGAACCATTATCTGTGCTCACACAGGGAGCCAGGACTCAAGTAAATTTAACCATAAATGCTGTCCACCTTTAACTTCAGCTAAAGGCAACCCTGTCCTGCTTTTGAGAAAAATGAAGAGTCTGAATTCTACGTCATGTCTGTTCCTTCACTGCCCTCTGGTGGAACCATCCACAAACTGATCAAAAGAAAATCTAGTAAAATCTGGTAGTCTACTACAATCTTATAACTTCTACCCTGTCAATCCCTATCACCTCTCCAGCACATTTCTGATCCCCACCCCACACTACTGGTTGCTAGAGATTCCAGAGGTACAAATTTGTTTGAGTGTAAGACAAAACAAATGTGCTAGACAAGGCAGTTAAAACAAATTAAGAGGCCGGGTGCGGTGGCTCATGCCTGTAATCCCAGCACTTTGGGAGGCCGAGGCGGGCAGATCACGAGGTCAAGAGATAGAGACCATGGTGAAACCCCGCCTCTACTAAAAATAAAAAAAAAAAATTAGCCAGGCGCGGCGGCAGGCACCTGTAGTCCCAGCTACTCAGGAGGCTGAGGCAGGAGAATGGCGTGAACCCGGGAGGCGGAGCTTGCAGTGAGCCAAGATCGCACCACTGCACTCCAGCCTGGGCGACACAGCGAGACTCCATCTCAAATAAATAAATAAATAAATAAATAAATAAATAAATAAATAAATAAAACAAATTAAGGGCAAACAATGCATCTTAAAAGTCCAACAAATAATGTGGAGACTCTTCAGACCCATGAACATAAACAGCTGAGTCTAACAATGCTGCAGCCCATGTGCAAACACACGCAAGAACACATAATTTGTCCCCAAACATCAGTTCCTTAAATAAAAAGGGGCACTGGCCGGGCCCAGTGGCTCTCGCCTATAAGCCCAGCACTTTGTGAGGCCGTGGTGGGCGGATCACCTGAGGTCAGGAGTTCGAGACCAACCTGACCAACATGGTGAAACCCCGTCTCTACAAAAAATACAAAAATCAGATGGGTGTGGTGGTGCGCGCCTGTAATCCCAGCTACTCAGGAGGCTGAGACAGGAGAATCGCTTGAACCTAGGAGGCAGGGACTGCAGTGAGCCGAGATTGCGCCACTACACTCCAGCCTGGGCGACAGAGCAAGACTCCATCTCAAAAAAAATGGGGAGACCATACCTATAGCATGTTCCAAAAGTACCTTGATGCTTGGAATCTTCAAACATTTATATTCTGCTTTTACAGTGATCCATCAAACCATAAACCAAGCATAGTTTTTTTTCTTAGGATTGAGTTTCACTCTTGTTGCCCAGGCTGGAGTACAATGGCACGATCTCAGCTCACTGCAACCTCCGCCTCCCAGGTTCAAGCGATTCTCCTGTCTCAGCCTCCAGAGTAGCTGGGATTACAGTTGCCCGCCACCATCCCTAGCTAACTTTTTTTTTTTTCTGAGACACAGTCTCGCTCTGTCACCCAAGCTGGAGTGCAGTGGCGCAAGCTCTGCTCACTGCAAGCTCTGCCTCCCGGGTTCACATCATTCTCCTGCCTCAGCCTCCCAGGTAGCTGGGACTACAGGCGCCTGCCACCACGCCCAGCTAATTTTTTTTGTAGTTTTTTAGTAGAGATGGGGTTTCACCGTGTTAGCCAGGATGGTCTCCATCTCCTGACCTCGTGATCCACCCACCTGGGCCTCTCTAAGTGCTAGGATTACAGGCATGAGCCACCACGCCTGGCCATTTTTTTGTGTTTTTAGTAGAGACAGGATTTCACCATGTTGGTCAGGCCAGTCTCAAACTCCTGACCTCAGGTGATCCACCCGCCTCAGCCTCCCAAAGCGTTGGTATTACAGGCGTGAGCCACCACGCCAGGTTCCAAGCATAGTTTTATAGCAGAGGAAGTAAACCGAGTGACTTAATTCTTTGTTTATAAAATTAAGCACTTTGTCAAGGCTTAGGTTTGACTATGAAAAAGAAGGAGGCCTTCAATTGCCATGGGTATTTTTGTCCTTGCAAGTTTCAAAGACTGTCTTAGGAAGGAGGAGCAGGCGTGAGCACAGAAGGCCAGCTCTTGCTGTCATTTCAGCCTCCCTGGGTAAGAGAGGGAAGAATGGCAAAACTCTGCAGTGATCTGAAGCCAGAGCTCCTTTTTCACAGGATCTCTAGGACATGGAGAGAGACAAATACAGCAGCAATATATATATAATCTTTCAAGACTGGCTACCATTCTGGCCCCACCAGGCTATAACTTTACAGACAAATAAACACACAGGCTGACAGCATTCCAAGCAGTGGCAATCCCAAGTGTAATAAGAAAGCCTTGTAGTTTCTATGGAAAGAGCTGCTGATGATGTATTTTAAGCAGCAACAAGCAACACTTATTCAAGCACCAAAAAAACCCCGGTAACAAGGAGGGGTTTCCTTTTTTTTTTTTTTTTTGAGACGGAGTCTTGCTCTGTGGCCCAGGCTGGTGCAGTGGCGCAATCTCAGCTCACTGCAGCCTAAAGAGGAGTTTCCCTGAATCTTGCTTTCCAAACAATGCCTTAAGAAAATCTGAAGTCGGCCAGCGCTGTGGCTCACGCCTGTAATCCCAGCATTTTGGGAGGCTGAGGCAGGAAGACCACTTGAGCCCAGTAGTTACAGACCAACCTGGGTAACATAGTGGGACCCTGTCTCCATTTAAAAAAAAAAAATCTGAAGTCTTCAAGGAAAGAAGGAAAAACTGGAGGGTGGCAGAGCTCCTGGGAAGCATCTAGTGGTCAGGCTGGCATTTACCTTATAAGCAGGCTGGAAGATCTCACTTTGAAACCTCAATCCCCTTTAAAAACGTTTATTCCTGAAAATCCAAATCATCTCCGAATGCTGGGTCAGAGAAAGCTGCTTCTATAAAGCTTGTGTTGACTAGATAGTCTGAACGCTCAAAGAGTAAAATGTCGTTGTCACCTACATAGCAGCTTAAAAACATAACATCACCCCATTTAGTAAGAGACAAGAGTTGGCTCAGGAAACCAGGCATCTATGCAGAATGTTTAAGAATGGAACTGACAAATTAAGCTAGAGAAGGGGAGAAAAAAAAGCTGGAAGAAGAGCCACTTGAATTTTTGCCAGAGAGAAAATAAAATGGATATAAATCTCAGCCAGAAGTGATTCTTTAGACAGGCTGAGTAACAATGACACACTGGTTATAGAACAATGATTTCAAAATACACCCCCCACCCCCGCCAAAATACCAGTTGTGCAAGTGCAATCTCCCCTAAAGGCTCCAAAAGCAAAGGAGAATGGACAATTCTCTATTTCAATTCTAATGCAAACATCCCAAATGCTAAATGATGTAAGGGATCACTTGGAAAAGTCAGCAGAAATGACTGTAAGCTGACTGTATGTATTTTCAGTTTGCCCCCAATATACTCAACCTACAGTAATGCTTTAGGGATCTGGAATCAGCTACACGGATCTGCTTTTACCAGGAAGCTGTACAAATGGGATAAAATCTCCTAGAGAGAACCCCATCAATTAGGGGTCCCCATCAATGTGGGAGACCGCTCTCAATAAAAGAAACTAGAAGTGTTTCCTTTTCTCAAAATTGGGGGTGGGGAGAGAGAGATTACCTTGCCCTTTTTTGTCATGAAAACTCATGCAGAACATGAATATGCCTTCTTTTGTAAAGCAAACGATTATCACTCTACCCTCAATTTAGCTGCTGTACAAATCTAAATTTTCCCACTTATTTTTGCAAATGACTATACACCTATAAATGGCCCAATTATTCCAAGTTAGTAAGTTTATGGTTTTTGCCAAACCACTGGAGAGAACCAATAAAAGCTGCCCTCAGTAGAGAAAGTGTAGAATGTGCCCTTTAGACTTGGGAGGGCCACCAAGATTACTTTTTAAAATCTATTTCTTTTTTTTTTGAGACGAAGTCTTGCTCTGTCGTCCAGGCTGGAGTGCAGTGGTGCGATCTCGGTTCACTGCAACCTCCGCCTCCCAGGTTCAAGCAATTCTCCTGTCTCAGCCTCCCAAGTAGCTGGGATTACAGGTGCCCACCACCACACCCGGCTAATTTTTGTATTTTTAGTAGAGACAGGTTTCACCATGTTGGCCAGGCTGGTCTCGAACTCCTGCCCACGTGATCTGCCCGCCTCAGCCTCCCAAGGTGCTGGGATTATAAGCATAAGCCATCATGCCTGGCCTTCAATCTATTTCTATAGTTTTTCCTTTACTAGATATTTCATATAAATGGAACCATATAATATGTTGATTTCTTTTTTTTTTGAGACGGAGTCTTGCTCTGTCGCCCAGGCTGGAGTGTAGTGGCGCAATCTCGGCTCACTGAAAGCTCCGCCTCCCGGGTTCACGCCATTCTCCTGCCTCAGCCTCTCTGAGTAGCTGGGACTACAGGCGCCCGCCACCACGCCCGGCTAATTTTTTGTATTTTTAGTAGAGACGGGGTTTCACCGTGGTCTCGATCTCCTGACCTCGTGATCCACCCGCCTCGGCCTCCCAAAGTGCTGAGATTACAAGCGTGAGCCACCGCACCCGGCCTAATATGTTGATTTCTATAGTTTTTCCTTTACTAGATATTTCATATAAATGGAATGATACAATGTGTTGACTTATGTCTCTGGCTTCTTCCACTTAGCATATTTCTGAGGTTCATGTACCAATAGTTTTTTAAATTGCTAGGTAGCATTCCACTATGAGGATATAGTTCTACCTTTATATATTCATTCACTAGTTGATGGACAGTTGATCAAAATCTGAATTGTTTCCAGTTTTGTTGTGTTTTCTGAAACAGAGTCTCACTCTATCACCCAGGCCAGAATGCAATGGCACAATTTCAGCTCACTGCAACCTCCACCCACTGGGCTCATGCAATCCTCCCACCTCAGCTTCCCAAGTAGCTGGGACCACAAACGCACACCACCACACCCGGCTAAGTTTGTGTATTTTTTTGTAGAGATGAGGTTTCACTGTGTTGCCCAGGATGGTCTTAAACTCCTGAGCTCAAACGATCCACCCACCTTGGCCTCCTAAAGTGCTGGGATTACAGGTGTGAGCCACCCTACCCGGCTGTTTCCAGTTTTTGGCAGCAGTCACACACAAGTCTTTGTGTATGTAAAAGTAAAAACATTTTACTTTTTAAAAATAAATTACATTTTACTTTTTAAAAGTAAAAAGTCGCCGGGCGCGGTGGCTCACGCTTGTAATCCCAGCACTTTGGGAGGCCGAGGCGGGTGGATCACGAGGTCAGGAGATCGAGACCACAGTGAAACCCCGTCTCTACTAAAAATACAAAAAATTAGCCGGGCGTGGTGGCGGGTGCCTGTAGTCCCAGCTACTCGGAGAGGCTGAGGCAGGAGAATGGCGTGAACCCGGGAGGCGGAGCTTGCAGTGAGCTGAGACTGCGCCACTGCACTCCAGCCTGGGTGACAGAGCGAGACTCCGTCTCAAAAAAAAAAAAAAAAAGTAAAAAGTCTCTGTGTGTGGACATGTTTTTACTTTTTTGGGTAGATACCTAACAGTAGAATTTCTGGGTCATATGGTAAGTGTATGTTTAATTTTTAAAGTAATTGTTTTCCTGCTAGTGAAGTTTCCTTAAAAACAAAACAAAAGGGCCAGGTGCAGTGGCTCACGCCTGTAATCCTAGCACTTTGGGAGGCCGAGGCGGGTGGATCACAAGGTCAGGAGATCGAGACCATCCTGGCTAACACGGTGAAACCCCGTCTCTACTAAAAATGCAAAAAATCAGCCGGGCGTGGTGTCGGGCGCCTGTAGTCCTAGCTACTCGGGAGGCTGAGGCAGGAGAATGGCGTGAACTCGGGAGGCAGAGCTTGCAGTGAGCTGAGATAGCGCCACTGCACTCCAGCCTGGGTGACAGAGCCAGACTCCGTCTCAAAAAAAAAAAAAAAAAAAGGAACTGTCAAATTGTCTTCTTTTTTTTTTTTTTTTTTTTTTGCTGGAGTGCAATGGGGCGATCTCAGCTCACTGCAACCTCCGCCTCCGGGGTTCAAGTGACTCTCCTACCTCAGTCTCCCGAGTAGCTGGGATTACAGGTGCCCGCCACCACGCCTGGCTAATTTTTTGTATTTTTAGTAGAGATGGGGTTTCACTATGTTGGCCAGGCTAGTCTCGAACTCCTGACCTCGTGATCCACCCGACTCGACCTCCCAAAGTGCTGGGATTACAGGCATAAGCCACAGCGCCCGGCCCTAATGTTTGATAGTTCTAAATCAGCCACCTACTCACCAACACTGGGTACTGTTAGCCTTTCTGATCTCAGCCATTTTAGCAGAAGTATAGCAGTTTCACACTGTGGTTTTCACTTGTACTTCCCTTTATGTCTAATGATATCAAGCATCTTATGAGCTTATTTGTAATTACTGTATCTTCTCTGATACAGTATTCAAAGCTTTTGCCCATTTTTAATTGGACTGTCTTTTTTTTGAGACGGAGTCTTGCTCTGTCACCCAGACTGGAGTGTAGTGGCACCATCTCAGCTCACCACAACCTCTGCCTCCCAGGTTCAAGCAATTCTCCTGCCTCAGCCTCCAGAGTAGCTAGGACTACAGGCCCCCCGCCACCACGCCCAGTTAATTTTTGTATTTTTAGTAGAGACGGGGTTTCACCATGTTGGCCAGGCTGGTCTCGAACTCCTGACCTCAGGTAATTCACCTGCCTCGGCCTCCCAAAGTGCTGGGATTACAGGCATGAGCCACCATGCCCAGCCTGGATTGTCTTATTATCATTATTATTTTCTTTTTTGAGATAGGTCTTGCTCTGTTGCCCAGGCTGGAGTGTACTGGCACAATCATGGCTCACTGCAGCCTTGACCTCCTTGGCTAAAGCAATCCTCCCACCTCAGCCTCCCAAGCATCTGGAACCACAAGCAAGGACCACTAATGCCTGGCAGGTTTTTTTTTTTGTTTTTTTTTTTCTAATTTTATGTAGCGATGGGGTCTCCCTATGTTCCCTAGGCTAGTCTCAAAACTCCTGATCTCAAATCATCCTCCCACCTCAGCCTCCCAAAGTGCTGGAATTATAGGCATAAACCACCATGGCCAGGCTGCCTTATTAAGAGTTCTTGGCTGGGCGTGGTCATTCACACCTGTAATCCCAGCACTTTGAGAGGCTGAGGAAGGCAGATCACTTGAGCCAGGGGTTCAAGACCAGTGTGGACAACATAGTCAGACAGTGTCTGTATTAAATACACACACACACACACACACACACACACACACACACAAATATTCTGGACACAAGTGCTCTACAAGATACATGTTTTGCAAATTATTTCTCCCAGTCTATGGCTTGTCTTTTCATTTTCTTTATGCAGCAAAACATAGAAAAATTTTTTCCAGGCCAAGGGCAGTGGCTCATGCCTGTAATCCCAGCACTTTGGGAGGCCAAGGCAGGCACATCACTTGAGCCCAGGAGTTCGAGACCAGCCTGGTCAACATAGCGAAACCCCATCTCTACAAAAATTACAAACATTAGCCGGGCACAGTAACATGCACCTGTAGTCCCATCTACTTGAGAGGCTGAGGCAGAGGAATTGCTTGAACCCGGGAAGCGGAGGTTTCAGTTAGCCGAGCTTGCACCACTGCACTCTAGCCTGGGTGACAGACAGAGACTCCATCTCAAAAAAAAAAAAGGTAACCATAAAAATTCAATGACTATCACCCATACTACACCCATTTTCAATGCAAACATGCTAGCTGCTGGCCTCACTACGAATCAGTTAGAAGCACTAACTGGTTAGCATCTCAAAGAATAAAAAGCACCAAGTTTAAGAACACACTGGGTTCAGGCAAACCAAGAAGCATAAACTTACAAATATTTGTTGTTAATGTGCATATGGCTTACTTGAAATCACTGCACATGACAATCTGTGCTTACCTGGCTCTCCTTTCTCTTTTTTTTTTTTTTTTGAGACGGAGTCTCGCTCTGTCACCCAGCTGGAGTGCAGTGGCGCGATCTCGGCTCACTGCAAGCTCCGCCTCCCGGGTTCACGCCATTCTCCTGCCTCAGCCTCTCCGAGTAACTGGGACTACAGGCACCCACCACCATGCCCGGCTAATTTTTTGTATTTTTAGTAGAGACGGGGTTTCACCATGGTCTCGATCTCCTGACCTCGTGATCTGCCCGCCTCGGCCTCCCAAAGTGCTGGGATTACAAGCGTGAGCCACTGCGCCCGGCCTGGCTCTCCTTTCATTCTGCATGATTCCCAGTGAAAACACAGTCCTTGTATACTAACCAGTGCTTCCTCCTGTGCCCGTTTTATATATAGCACCTTGATGTGGGCAAAGGAGAAAAGTATATGCATTCAATATCAAAGCACATCAATATTAAAAGGCTTCTAGTCCAGGTGCAGTGGCTCATTCCTATACTCCCAGCACTTTGGGAAGCCAAGGCAGGAAGATCACTTGAGGCCAGGAGTTCAGGCCAGCCTGGCCAACTTTATGAAACCCCGTCTCTACTGGGTTAGAGCCACGCATGGTGGTGTGCACCTGTAGTCCCAGCTACTTGGGAGGCTAAGGCAGGAGAATCGCTTGAACCCGGGAGACGGAGGCTGCAGTGAGCTGAGCTTGTGCCACTGCACTCCAGCCTGTGTGACAGAGACTCTGCCTTAAAAAAAACAAAACAACAACAACAAAAACCAGCTTCTAATCATGACTGATGCTGGGTAACCCTTATTTTTGTTTGTTTGTTTGTTTTTAAGAGACAGGGTATCACTCTTCTGCCCAGGCTGGAGTGCAGGGGCATGATCCTAGCACAATGCAGCCACAAACTCCTGGGCTCAAGTGATCTTCCCACCTCAGCCTACTGAGTAGCTGAGACTACAGGTGTGTGCCACCACACCCAGCTACTTTTTTTTATTTTTGTAGAGACGGGGTCTTGCTATATTGCCCAGGCTGGTCTTGAACTTCTGGCCTCCAGCAATCCTCCCGCCTCAGCCTCCCAAAGTGCTGGGATTAAATGCATGAGCCACCACGTCCCACAAGTGAGTGATTTAATGAACACCAAGGACACACATCTCGTCTGCACGCAGTGACGTGGAAGGAAAAGGGAGGAGCCAAAAGAACAAAATCCAAGCAATATGCACTTCATTTTGTTATTCAGTCACCAGCTGGGCCATCTTATTTCCACATGCCCAGACCAGGAAGGCACAGGTGCCGTGGGGAATCCAAAGGGATTCCTACTACAAGTATTTAACAGGCTGAGACAGCTGATACAACAAGGGAAACAGAGAAGCCAGAGAGGAGCCTGCTGGGTGTGACCTACTGACTCTAATGAGCCACTCTCAGTTTGTCTTCTCTGTGTATTTGGGTCTTCCAACCAGCTGCCCTCACAGAGGGCTTAGGAAACACTGCAACTGCTGCCCGGAACTGCTTGTGACGCCTGCAAGCCTGGTGGGTGTCAAGGGATGGCAGACCAGAGTGGCTAAGAACAACTGTTATCGTAAGGGCCCTTGCATGTTCCCTATGTTTTGAATCTGGGGTAGGCTCTTGGAAAGCCTTCATTCTTTTTCTTTTTATTTTTTTGAGACGGAGTTTCTCTCTTGTTGCCCAGGCTGGAGTGCAATGGCGCGATCTCAGCTCACTGCAACCTCCACCTCCCAGCTTCAAGCGATTCTCCTGCCTCAGCCTCCCAAGTAGCTGGGGTTACAGACATGTGACACCATGCCCAGCTAATTTTTGTATTTTTTTTTTTTTTTAGTAGAGACGGGGTTTTGCCATGTTGACCAGGCTGGTCTCGAACTCCTGACCTCAGGTAATCCACACGCCTCAGCCTCCCAAAGTGTTGGGGTTACAGGCATGAGCCACCGCACCCGGCCAAAGCCTTTATTCTTAGCTAGCAACAAACAGGCTCTCAAAAATATATCTTCCAAATATCAGCATCCCCAGGACAACTGTTCCTAGCTGAAAGCTTGTGCCTGAACATTTCTTTTTTCTTTCTTTTTTTTTTTTTTTTTTTTTGAGATGGAGTCTCGCTTTGTTGCCCAGACTGGATTACATTGGCGTGATCTAGGCTCACTGTAACCGCCACTTCCTGGGTTCAAGTGATTCTCCTGCCTCAGCCTCCAGAGTAGCTGGTATTACAGGCACATGCCACCACAACCAGCTAATTTTTGTAGTTTGAGAAGAGATGGGGGTTTCACCCTGTTGGCCAAGCTAGTCTCGAACTCCTGACCTCAAGTAATCTGCCTGCCTCAGCCTCCCAAAGTGCTGGAATTACAGGTGTGAGCCCCCGTGCCCAGTGTGTCTGAACATTTCTAATAAAATACTGTTCCTGGACAGGCGTGGTAGCTCACACCTATAACTCCAGCACTTTGGGAGACAGGTGGGTGGATACTTTGAGCTCAGGGGTTTGAGACCAGCCTGGGCAACATGGCAAAACCCTGTCTCTACAAAAAAATTTTTAACAAATTAGCTGGGGGGCTGGGCATAGTGGCTCACGCCTGTAATCCCAGCACTTTGGGAGGCTGAGGTGGGCAGATCACGAGGTCAAGAGATCGAGACCATCTTGACCAACATGGTGAAACCCCCTCTCTACTAAAAATACAAAAATTGGCTGGGAGTGATGGCTCACGCCTGTAATCCCAGCACTTTGGGAGGCAGAGGAAGGCAGATCACGAGATCAGGAATTCGAGACCAGCCTGGCCAATATGGTAAAACCCCGTCTCTACTAAAAATACAAAAAGCCAGGCGTGGTGGTGGGCACCTGTAGTCCCAGCTACTGCTGAGGCAGGAGAATCGCTTGAACCTGGGAGGCGGAGGTTGCAGTGAGCCAAGATCGTGCCACTGCTCTTCAGCCTGGCGACACAGCGAGACTCCATCTCACAAAAAAAAAAAAAAAAAAAAAAAAAAACACAAATTAGCTGGGTGTGATGGCACACTCCTATGGTCCCAGCTTCTTGGGAGCCTAGCTTGTGCCTGGGAGGAGGAGGTGGCAGTGAGGTGAGATTGCACCACTGCACTTCAACCTGAGTGACATAGTTAAGACCTTTTCTCGGGGGGAAAAAAAAAAAAAAAAAAAAAAAAAAATATATATATATATATATATATATATATATATATATATATATACTGTTCCCTACAAATTGGACAGTTAGGAACTAAAAAAATACAGTACTCTACTTGAAGTTCTGTCCTAGAATACATAAGAGTAAATAAATAACAATGAATCAAAATATTGAATCAGGCCAGGATTGGTGGCTCATACCTGTAACCCTAACACTTTAGGAAGCCAAGACAGGAGGATGGCTTGAGTCCAGGGGTGCAAGACCAGACTGGGCAACATAGCAAGGCCCCTGACTCTACCAAAAAAAATGTTAGGCCAGGCACAGTGGTTCACACTTATAATCCCAGCACTTTGAGAGGCCGAGGCGGGTGGATCACTTGAGGTCAGGAGTTCAAGACCAGCCTGGCCAACATGGTGAAACCCCATCTCTACTAAAAATACAAAAATCAGCTGGGTGTGGTGGCATGTGCCTGTAATCTCAGCTACTTGGGAGGCTGAGGCAGGAGAATTGTTTGAACCGGGGAGGCGGAGGTAGCAGTGAGCCAAGATCGTGCTACTGCACTCCAGCCTGGGTGACAGCAAGACTCCATCTTACAAAAAATTTAAAAAGTTTAAATTAGCCAGGCACGGTGGTGCACGCTTGAGCCAAGGAGGTCGAGGCTGCAGTGAGCTATGATCATGTCACTGCATCCCAGTCTGGGCAACAGAGCAAGTCCCTATGTCTAAATTAAAAAAACAAAACAAAACAAAACAAACAAACAAAAAAAAACCTGAGCCCAGCCTGGGCTTAACAGTGAGACCCTGTTTCTACAAAAAATAAAATTTAAAAAAATCAGCCAGGTGTATTGGCATGCACCTGTAGTCTCAGCTACCTGAAAGGCTGAAGTGGGAGGATCGCTTGAGCCCAGGATGTCAAGGCTGCTGCAAGCCGTGTTGGAACCACTGCACACTAGGCTGGACAACAGAGCAAGAACTTGTCTTTAAAGAAACAAACAGGCCGGATGCGGTGGCTCACACTTGTAATCCCAGAACTTTGGGAGGCTGAGGCGGCGGATCATGTGAGGTCAGGAGTTCGAAACCAGCCTGCCCAACATGGTGAAACCCCATCTCTACTAAAATTACAAAAATTAGCCGGGCGTGGTGGCGGGTACCTGTAATCCCAGCTACTTGGGAGGCTGAGGCAGGAGAATCGCTTGAACCCGGGAGGTGGAGGTTGTAGTGAGCTGAGACCGTGCCATTGAACTCCAGGCTGGGCAACAAGAGTGAAACTCCGTCTTAAAATATGTATATATATTTATATAAATAAATAATCTATTTATATTTTATATAAATATATTTTTTATATAACTTTATATAATAAATAAATAAATAAATCACCACTCCAGCCTGGACAAGAGCAAAACTCTGTCTTAAAAATATAAATAAATAAATAAATAAAGTGTTACATGCTGTCTGAAAAATAAATACTGTTCTTTAATAGTCTCTTCCCTCCTTTTTGAGAACTAACAACCTCCAGTTCAGCTCAACAGAAAAGCATCAAGTTCTAAATTGCAGAGGTGGACAAACTGAGCACTCCCAATTCAACTTGATCCCTTTTCTCTTCCTTCCCTTTCTCTGAATAATTGCCATTTATTTTTCAAGCCCCTCCTCCACTGTCACATCTCAAGTGTCTTCCCTAAAATGCTCACTACTCTATACCAAGGGTTGGCAAACAGCCTCCTGTGGGCCAAATTCAGCCAACCACTTGTCTTAGATAAGTTTCATTGGAACACAGCTATGCCCATTTGTTTACACGTTGTCTAGGGCTGCTGTGCTACAAGGGCAAGGTCGAGTAGATGTGACCAAGACCATACGGCCAATACAGCCTAAAAGACTTACTATCTGGCCCTTTACATATTGTTATCACTAAGTTAAATGCTGCTGTCCCTCACCACTCCCAACAAATGTGAGACTCTGGAGGGCAAGAGCAGTGTTTTAATCATCCTGGCATTTCCCAGCACCTTGAAGGGAGAGAACGCAAGAGAGAAGACAGAAAAAAGGAGAAGAAACAATGACTATTAGAGATTCAGAGGACCAGTCACAAAACAGTTCCCAGAGGTCACACATTCATTAATAGCACAGTTGGAAAAACACTGCTGTCCTTCAAACTCCCTATATCTTATTCCACAATACTTTTAGCATAATGTGTAGATCCTTTAATTTTCCAGCTCAGGTAGAATTTGCTTCAATCTCCAGGGTAGTTTCTGATATTTACCTGAGCTAGTCTTAAAATTCCATTGCCAGAATTTGACTCTACCACTTGTTTGGTTCCCCTACCCCACCCCAAGCCCGTTCTCTGACAGAAAAAGTTTTAGTTAGAATACCCTTCTCTTAATACTGGAGGAATTACCACCACTGACCCACCCTAATGTCCTTATTTTGAACTGTCTCCACTCAAGGGTAGGGTGCAGAGGTGGCTGCAACAACACACCTATGGCACAACTCTTCCAGACTCACCTGGGCTCAACAATTTATCTTTTCAGGAGGACAACAATTCTATTCCCCACTTCCATGTCCTATGAGGCCAAGAAGGTCCCCTTGGGAACTAAACTCTTGGCTTAACAAGAGCCCCACTGTGTCAGCAGACTGCCATGCGCTATAACCTGAACTGAGTCATGAGTTTCAGTCTGCAGCACTGTACCCCCATCATGATTCTGTCAGGTTGACCCCAAAGATTGAATGCCATTGAATCTGACTTCAAAAAGCCAATGGGTTTTGTTGTTGTTGTTTTTAGACAGGGTCTCACTCTGTCACCCAGGCTGGAGTACAGTGGCATGACTGCAGCTCACTGCAGCCTTGACCTTCCCAGGTTCAAGTGATCCTCCCACCTCAGTCTCCAAAGTAGCTGGGACCACAGGCACACCACCACACCTGGCTAATTTTGTATTTTTTGTACAGACAGGATCTATGTTGCCCAGGCTGGTCTTGACCTCCTGGCCTCAAGCAATCTACCCACCTCAACCTCCCAAAGTGCTGGGACTATAGGTGTGAGTCACCACACCCACCAAGTCGGTGATTTTTAAAATGGCAATAAATTATTCCACCTTTCTGACCCATTTGACACCACTCACTACTTAACATGCCCCTGCCACTCAGCAGTGATGGGATCTTCCTCTCCATCTCCCACCTGTATCTTCATGACGCTTCTATGATGAAACAGCTATCTGCTCAAAGCCAGGTGCAAGTTTTACCCATGGACTCTCACCAGGGACTGTGGCCTTGGCGACATTTTCTTTTTCTTTTTTTTTTTTAATTTTGAGACAGAGTCTCACTCTGTCGCCCAGGCTGGAGTGCAGTGGTGCAATCTCGGCTCACTGCAACCTCTGCCTCCCGGGTTCAAGTGATTCTCCTGTCTCAGCCTCCCAAGCAGCTGGGACTACAGGCGTGTGCCACCATGCCCGGCTAATTTTTCATTTTTAGTAGAGTATTTTTCTATTTTTAGTATTTTCACCATATTGGCCAGAGTTCAAGACCACCTTGGCCAAGATGGTGAAACCCCGTCTCTACTAAAAATACAAAAATTAGCCAGGTATGGTGGCCGATGCCTGGAATCCCAGCTACTCCGGAGGCTGAGGTAGGTTGAACCTGGGAGGCAGAGGTTGCAGTGAGCCGAGATAGCGCTACTGCACTCCAGCCTGGGAGACAGAGGGAGACTCTGTCTCAAAAAAAAAAAAAAAAAAACCAAAATAATAATAATAATAATAATAATACATAAAGTCGAAGTTTCCAAGAACCTATCAACGACGTTAAGTGAGAGCCTAGTGTAATGGCATAAATATTCTATGGGCCCTTTGTCACACTGCCCTCCTTCCCCTGCCTTATCTCATTCTATAATTCAATGAGCATTAGTTAGCTACAATAAAAAAATCTGGGCCGGGCACGGTGGCTCACGCCTGTAATCCCGGCACTTTGGGAGGCCGAGACGGGCGGATCGTGAGGTCAGGAGATCGAGACCATCCTGGCTAACACGGTGAAACCCTGTCCCTACTAAAAATACAAAAAAATTAGCCAGGCGTAGTGGCAGGCGCCTGTAGTCCCAGCTACTCAGGAGGCTGAGGCAGGAGAATGGCGTGAACCCAGGAGGCGGAGCTTGCAGTGAGCCCAGATCACGCCACTGCACTCCGGTCTGGGCGACTGAGCGAGACTCTGTCTTAAAAAAAAAAAAAAAATAGCCGGGCGCGGTGGCTCACGCTTGTAATCCCAGCACTTTGGGAGGCCGAGGCGGGCGGATCACGAGGTCAGGAGATCGAGACCACAGTGAAACCCCGTCTCTACTAAAAATACAAAAAATTAGCCGGGCGTGGTGGCGGGCGCCTGTAGTCCCAGCTACTCGGAGAGGCTGAGGCAGGAGAATGGCGTGAACCCGGGAGGTGGAGCTTGCAGTGAGCCGAGACTGCGCCACTGCACTCCAGCCTGGGCGACAGAGCGAGACTCCGTCTCAAAAAAAAAAAAAAAAAAAAAAAAAAAAAAAAAAAAAAAAATAATAATAATAACAATTTGGAGACATTAACATCTGCCAAGTCTAATGACTTTAAAGACTGATCTACTTGGTTCATTCCTAAGTCCTTTCTACTAGACTGCCCTGCCCCTGACCACAGAACATAGATGTTTTTCTTTACTTAGGAACATTACCTAGGGGCTGGGCCAGTGGCTCATGCCTGTAATTCCAACACTTTGGGAAGCCGAGGAAGGAGGATTGCTTGAGCCCAGGAGTTAGAGACCATCCTGGGCCACATAGTAAGACCCTGTCTCTACAAAAAAACACTAGGCCGGGCGCGGTGGCTCACGCCTGTAAACCCAGCACTTTGGGAGGCCAAGGCGGGCAGATCACGAGGTCAGGAGTTCGAGATCAGCCTCGTCAACATGGTGAAACCCCGTTTCTACTAAAGATACAAAAAATTAGCCAGGCATGGTGGTGCACGCCTGTAATCCCAGCTACTTGGGAGGCTGAGACAGGAGAATTGCTTGAACCTAGGAGGCAGAGGTTGCAGTGAGCCAAGATCACGGCACCATTGCACTCCAGCCTGGGCGACAGGGCGAGACTCCATCTCAAAAAAGAAAGAAAAATTAGCCAGGTGTGGTGGTTTGTGCCGGTAGTCCCAGCTACTTGGGAGGCGAGGTAGAAAGATCATTTGAGCGAACCCTGGAGGTTGAGGCTGCAGTGAGCTGTGACTGCATCATTTGCACTCCAGCCTGGGCACAGTGCGAGACTAACTAAAAAGAAACAAAACAACTACCCAGGTGTGGTGATGGGAGCTTGTAGTCGACTCCAGCTACTCAGGAAGCTAAGGTGGGCAGATCACTTGAGCCTATGAGCCAGAAGTTTGAAGCTGCAGTGAGTTATGATCATGCCACTGCACTCTAGCCTGGTCAACAGAACGAGACTATATCTCTAAAAAACAGAACAAATACACACATACACACACACACGAAACATAACTTAGCATTATACATTATTTAGGGTACTTCATGTCGCCAAACTATGAGTTCCTTGGGCTAAGCACAAAGTAATAGAAAAACAGGGGACTTGGTCAGGTGCAGTGGCTCACGCCTGTAATCCTAACACTTTAGGAGGCCGAGGCAGGTGGATTATCTGAGGTGAGGAGTTCAAGGCCAGCCTGGTCAACACGGCAAAACCCCGTCTCTACTAAAAATACAAAAATTAGCCAGGCGTGGTGGCAGCGGGTGCCTGTAATCCCAGCTACTCAGGAGGCTGAGGCAGGAGGATCGCTTGAACCCAGGGGGCGGAGGTTGCAATGAGCCGAGATCACACCGGGCAATGGACTGAGACCCTGTCTCAAAAAAAAGAATTCCCCCTACTGCAACTCTACTGTCCTCTCCCAAGCTTCCTCTTACATGCTACTGCTGGAGATAGAAATAAAGACTTCTTAGCCTGAAGTGAACTATCAATCGAAAGCAAAACAGGTCAATTTCCAAGAAGTTGCTAGTTTATACCTTCCCTAGTTGGGCTATTATTAAGTATTTCCTGTATAAGCCCTTCTCTTCCATTTCCTCCTAGGTCAGAGTCAATAAATATCCGGTTTTTATCAACAGGTTTAATTAAGCAGATCACTTACTATGTCAGCAAGATGAGCTAATATGTGATGATACCTTTCACTAAAGTTAGAGTAGACAAGTAGTGCTTCTCCAGACTGCAAGCATCTGAAACTTCAACAATTTTCTTCCAGACATCCCAGAGTACGTTAGTTCCCTTCCACATGCTTAAATGATCCTCCATCTTAAGAAAAACTCAAGTCCGTGCTCTTAAAAATGAGACAAACTTTTCACGTCATTCATGCAACATGTTAATAGCTGCCCAAAATAGCTGTTTTCAGCAATAGCCCAACAGGCTCTCTCTAATTCTAAGTCAATCTCCAAAGAGGAATCGCAAAGCATCCTAAAAGGTTGATTTCAAGGGAAAGCCAATATAGCTTACTCATAAACATCTCTGCAAACGGAAGAATGAATAAACGAAATCCAAAGATAACCCTCCAACCTAATTTTAGTTTTTAGTTTCTGACTCCTCTTCCCAGCAAACCTTTTTCAAGATTTGGCAAGCAGGCCACAGAGTAAGAAAAGGAAAGATTTCTGGTGTTCCCCAAGCTATTACTTCCTGCTGCTTTCCTCAAAGAGTGGGTAATCAGCTAGTTTACAACAATGCTAGTAAACAAGGAAAACTGACCAGCAAAAAAGCAAAACCCTAAAGGCAAAGATAATCCACAAACTAACCAAGAGCTATTTCTACCTGAGGTCAAATATAAGAAGAGAACTGCTTCTTAACAGCTCCCACTTAACAGTCCCACCCACACTACCCCACCCCCTCTAAATGGTGGCACTTGATGGTCACAAGAGCCAACTTTCTAACTTCAGAAAATCATCTCTCTTTCAGATCTTTACTACTCACTAAAGATCTAGTGACAGACTTATCATACCCTATAAACACTAATAAATAACTCAGAGCCTATTTGGTTCTTTAACATACTAGGAATAATGCTGGGTACATGTGGGCAGCAAGCCACCCAGGCGCCGAGGCAAGAGACCGAGGACACGAGCTGTTCCAGTATAATAAAACATAAAACAAGAATAGTCATACCAGATATAGATCTTAGATATTATATATATCATTAATCATTAGTTGGTAGTAATTACTCTTTATCCCAATATTATAATAATCCCTGCTCTATAATCATAACCTAGGAAAAACCAGGCCATACAGAGATAGGAGCTGAGGGGACATAGTGAGGTGTGACCAGAAGACAGGAGTGCGAGCCTTCTGTTATGCCTGGACAGGGCTCCTTGGTCTAGCGGTGATGCCAGCATCTGGGAAGATGCCTATTGCCAGGTGGACCCTGGTCTAGCGGTAGCAAAAGGTGTCAAGGAACAACACCTGCTACTTAGTAGACCAGGAAAGGGAGTCACCTTTTCCCCGGGGGATTTTAGAGAAGACTCTGCTCCTCCACCTCTTGTGGAGGGCCTGACACCAGTCAGGCTTTCCCGCAGTTATCCGGAGACCTAACCGTCTCCCTGTGATGCTGTGCTTCAGTGGTCACACTCTTAGTCCACCTTCATGTTCCATCCTGTACACTTGGCTCTGCTTTCTAGACAGCAGTAGTAAATTAGTGAAAGTACTCAAAGTCTCTGATACGTAGAAATAATGGCGTAAGCTGTCTTTCTCTTTGTCTTCTCTCTCTCTGCCTCGGCTGCCAGGCAGGGAAGGGCCCCCTGTCCAGTGGACACGTGACCCACGTGACCTTACCTATCATTGGAGAAGACTCACATTCTTTACCCTGCCCCTTTTGCTTTGTATACAATAAATAACAGCGAAGCCAGACATTCGGGGCCACTACCGGTCTCCGCGCATTGGTGGTAGTGGTCCCCTGGGCCCAGCTGCCTTTTCTTTCTTTTATCTGTCTTGTGTCTTTATTTCTACACTCTCTCATCGCCGCACATGGGGAGAGACCCACCAACCCTGTGGGGCTGGACCCTACAGGCACAGTGGCTCACGCCTGTAATCCCAGCACTTTGGGAGGCTGAGGCGGGCGGATCACCTCAGGTCGGGAGTCTAAGACCAGCCTGACCAACATGGAGAAACCCCGTCTCTACTAAAAATACAAAATTAGCTGGGTGTGGTTGTGCATGCCTGTAATCCCAGCTACTCGGGAGGCTGAGGCAGGAGAATCACTTGAACTCGGGAGGCGGAGGTTGCGGTGAGCCGAGGTTGCGCCATTGCACTCCAGCCTGGGCAACAAGAGTGAAACTCCATCTCAAAAAGAAAAAAAAAAAAAAAACCCAAGGAATAAATTATTTCACAAGTCTATTAAAATTTCATGAGCTTATAGAAGACACCCAAAGAGCTCCCATACTCTGGTAGAAGGTATATTACTAAGCTAGGGTTTCAAAAACCTATAAGCTTCAAAGAATGGGACATCCCATATAAGACAACACCCATATGAACTCAATAGCCTTCCAAATCTGTCCCTGGCCATCACTAAAAAATGTGTGGCATTTCCCTAGAATCTGACAAGATAGGAACTCCAGATCTGAGGTAACGACATTCACTAGCCTCAGCCTCAGTTACTCTCTATTATTTTAGTTGCCTAAGTGTTTCCTTGCTTTGCTGAACTGTACAGAACACACCACATTCCCAAGAGAGGCAAAGTAATACCATTATTGCAAGGCTCCTCTACAGGGAAAAACCTCCACCACATTAATTCAAGAGACTTAATGAAAGGCACCTGCTACTAAAATCAGAGGCATAACTTATTCATCCAACAAATATTTATTAAATACTCTGTGCAAGGCTCTGTATATTCAATAGTAAATAAAATAGGTATGGTTCCCATCCCTGCAGAATAAAGTTTAGTGAGACAGACACTAGACAAGTAAACAAATACATAATTACAAAAAAAGCTATGGCCAGGCGCGGTGGCTCATGCCTGTAATCCCAGCACTTTGGGAGGCCGAGGCGGGCGGATCACAAGGTCAGGAGATTGAGACCATCCTGGCTAACACAGTGAAACCCCATCTCTACTAAAAATACAAAAAAGTTAGCCGGGTGTGGTGTCGGGCGCCTGTAGTCCCAGCTACTAGGGAGGCTGAGGCAGGAGAATGGTGTGAACCCGGGAGGCGGAGCTTGCAGTGAGCCAAGATGGCGCCACTGCACTCCAGCCTGGGCGACAGAGCAAGACTCCCTCTCAAAAAAAAAAAAAGCTATGAATAGGGTAACCTAATCTATACCTGTTGTCCCAGTGTACAATAAAAGCATTCCCCTTTACTCTCAAAAATGTCCCAGGTTTGGCCGGGTACGGTGGCTCACGCCTGTAATCCCAGCACTTTGGGAGGCCGAGGCGGGTGGATCACGAGGTCAGGAGATTGAGACCATCTTGGCTAACATGGTGAAACGCTGTCTCTACTAAAAATACAAAAAAGTAGCTGGGTGTGGTGGTGGGCACCTGTAGTCCCAGCTGCTTGGGAGGCTGAGGCAGGAGAATGGCATGAACCTGGGAGGCGGAGGTCGCAGTGAGCCGAGATCACGCCACTGCACTCCAGCCTGGGCGACAGAGCAAGACTCCATCTCAAAAAAAAAAAAAAAAAAAAAAAAAAAAGTCCCAGGTTGGACTACAAATGATATGGTCACCTTAACTGTGAAGGACAAGGTACTATGAGAATAATGCAGGCAAATTATTTTAGCCTGGGTGATCAGAGAAGACTTCTTGGAAGACGTGCCATTTAACTGAGTCCTGATGGGTGGTAAGGCTCCAGTCATTCTGGAAGGAAAAATGTTCCAAGTACAGGGGACAGCACAGGCTATGACAGAGCTTGGGGCATTATTATCATCAACATCAATTTTGACTAAATAAATGGAACTGTCAAAAAAGTGACTTAGGGCCGAGCATGGTGGCTCACAGGTAATCCCAGCACTCTGGGAGGCCAAGGCAGGCAGATCACTTGAGGTCAGAAGTTCAAGACCAGCCTGGCCAGCATGGTGAAACCCCATCTCTACTAATAATACAATAATTGAGCCAGGAGCGGTGGCTCACACCTATAATCTTACCACTTTGGGAGGCCGAGGCAAGCGGATTGCCTGAGCTCAGGAGTTCAAGACCAGCCTGGGCAACACAGTGAAACCCCGTCTCTACTAAAATAAAACAAATTAGCCAGGTGTGACAGTGTGCGCCTGTCTCCAAAAAAAAAAAAATCTGACCAGGCATGGTGGCACACACCTGTAGTCCCAACTACTCCAGAGGCTGAGGCATGAGAATCACTTAACCCGGGAGGCGGATGCTACAGTGAGCCGAGATCGTGTCACTGCACTCCAGCCTGGGCGACAGAGAGAGACTCTCTCAAAAAAAAAAGGCCGGGCGCAGTGGCTCAAAAAAAAAGAAAGACTTGGGCAGGTGTGGTGACGCATGCATGTAATCCCAGCTACTCATAAGGCTAGGCAGAAGGGTCACTTGAGCCCAGGCGTTCAAGTTCAACCTGGGCAACAAAGCGAGACCCTGTCTCACACATACACACACAAAGGTGACTTGGGGGTTCCCAGAGATCAACTCGTATGTGCAAGATTAAAATACGCTAAGCATGTAATTGTTAGAACTCAAAATTCAAACATAAAGACAAAAAAGAACCTTTAAGACAGTGGCTTTCAAACTTTTATAAGTCATGAAACCCTCCGAGAATCTGAAAAACACTTTAGATCTTCACGCAGAAAATGCATATATTCACGTATGCACACATCCACATATACACAATTTGAAGACGTTCATAGGTAACGCCACCACCCAAACCCCAGCAGCACCATTAGTTCGTCATGAACTCCAAGATTTAAAAAGTCCTCTTTCATAAAGGCAGAAGCAAGCTCTCAACTTATCTGGGAGTTAAGCTATTTCTTTTTTTTTTTTTTTTTTTTTTTTTTTTTTTTTTTTTTTTGAGATGGAGTCTGGCTCTGTCGCCCAGGCTGGAGTGCAGTGGCGCGATCTCGGCTCACTGCAAGCTCCGCCTCCCGGGTTCACGCCATTCTCCTGCCTCAGCCTCCCTAGTAGCTGGGACTACAGGCGCCCGCCACCGCGCCCAGCTAATTTTTTGTATTTTTAGTAGAGACGGGGTTTCACCGTGTTAGCCAGGATGGTCTCGATCTCCTGACCTCGTGATCCGCCCGCCTCGGCCTCCCAAAGTGCTGGGATTACAGGCGTGAGCCACCGCGCCCGGCCGAGTTAAGCTATTTCTTAAGATCTACTGATAACATCCACGAATAAAGAGAAAAACTAAACGTACGTTTTTTAAAAAGGTATCAGAACAAACAATTTTAACCCAATTAAAAAAAATGAAAAATAGACAACAATGTATCACCAAGACTCAATGAGACTCATCTTTCCCATCATTTTAGAGAGCCAGATCTGCCCTTGAGTCCTTACCTTACTAACATTGAGTGAAGCTAGGGGAGGAGGGGTTTCTGTTCGGTCATTAATTATTTCCACTTCTGAAACATACTGTAAGTTTATGAGCAAGATGTCTGCATGGTTGGGCTTTCCACTGGAAGAGGGACATTCTGGTGAGAAAAAAAAAAGTTAAGGAAAAATAGGACAAGCAGAGGTACTGACACATCCCAAAAGGGGCATAGAAAACACAATTCACACAAGGCTTGTAAAAGGCAGGCCAGGAGCATGAGGGCCTTATAAGAATCACACTTCTCAGGAAATCTCTGCCTGTCACCTTCCTCCTGCCCAAATCCTTGGAAGCTTCCAAAGGAGTTCTGTCACCTTCTCTCTACTGGCTTTATGGAGAGGCATAATGCAGATTTAATGCATTTGTCTTGACCTATGAGCCAGACAAAAGAGCTAGACCTTTCTGTTCTTCGTATAATACTCTCTGTGTCTGCACAGTATTCTTTCTACTCTTTCAGATGTGAGCTTTCCCATTTTGCAGAGGAGAAAACTACGCATTGGAAAGGAAATTCACCCAAGGTGACCCAGCTAGTTAATCCATTCATTCATTCACATACTCATTCTCCAACCATTTAAGAGCCTACTGTATGTCAATTAAAAGTTGAGTAATTCAGCCAGGCGCTTACGCCTGTAATTTCAACACTTTGGGAGGCTGAGGCAGGCAGATTACTTGAGGTCAGGAGATCAAGACCAGCCTAGCCAACATGGCAAAACCCAGTCACTACCAAAAAAAACAAAAAAAAATTAGCCGGGTGTGGTGGCACATGCCTGTAATCCCAGCTACTCTGGAGCCTGAGGCAGGAGAAACACTTGAACATGGGAGGCGGAGGTTGCAGTGAGTCGAGATGGTGCCACTGCACTTCAGCCTAGGTGACAGAGCGAGACTCCGTCTCAAAAAAAAAAAAAAAAAGTAATTCCTAGTTCCAAGACCCTTCCAACTAAACCACTCATGTAAAAGGGCTTATTTCTTCCAGGTGTAACCTCTTATTTTTTAAAAAAGCAACTATTCTTAGGCCAGGCGCGGTGGTTCATGCTGGTAATCCCAGCACTTTGGGAGGCTGAGGCGGGTGGATCACCAGGTCAGGAGATCAAGACCATCCTGGCTAACACGGAGAAACCCTGTCTCTACTAAAAATACAAAAAATTAGCCGGGCATGGTGGCGTATGCCTGTAATCCCAGCTACTCGGGAGGCTGAGGCAGAAGAATCGCTTGAACCCAGGAGGCGGAAGTTGCAGTAAGCTGAAATCACGCCATTGCACTCCAGCCTGGACAACAAGAGTGAAACTCCGTCTCAAAAAAAAAAAAAAAAAAAAAAGCCAGGCGGTGGCTCAGGCTTGTGATTCCAGCACTTTGGGAGGCTGAGGCCAGATCACGAGGTCAGAAGTTCGAGACCATCCTGGCCAACATGGTGATACCCCATCTCTGTTTAAAAATATATATATACAAAAATTAGCTGGGCGTGGTGGCGCGTGCCTGTAATCCCAGCTACTCCGGAGGCTGAGACAGGAGAATCGCTTGAACCAGGGAGTCGGAGGTTGCAGTGAGCCGAGACTGCGCCACCGCACTCCAGCCTAGCGACAGAGCGAGATTCCATCTTAAAAAAAAAAAAGATGCCATAAAAAATTACTCCTCCAAAAAAAAATTTCAATAAACCCACCTGTAGCTCACATAAAAAGGGAAGCCGTGGCACATTTATCCCAACAAGGAAGTGTTTCATTTCCAAGACTGAGTTTCCTGGAGTAATTCAGAAGTCATTTCCACCCCAAAGAAGCAGGCCAGCTTTTCCAGTCAGTTTAACATTGCTACTTTCAAAAGGGAGGCTACTACTACGTAAAAGGACTCCATGTGCTGGACTGATCAAGGCAGCATGAGAACTTCACTCTTTCACCTGTAACTCACACATCCCCAACCCACATAAGCCCCTGGCAAGCCCTCTCTGGAACACGTTTCCAATGCAAACATCCCCTAAACAGCAATTTCCAAATGACCGAGAAGCCTAAAAATCAGCACAGCCCCCCCCACCACACATACACACGCATCAGCGAAACAAGCCACTATCCCCAGTTCAGATACAAACTCTGCCCTGAACTTACTCTCCCCCAAAACAGGCAAGGACCAATTTGGTCACCATCCCACCGCCCTTCCTTGGACGAAATCTCATCAGTGCACATGCCCTCCTAAATTCCATACCTTTGCCCTACCAGCAGTTCCTTACCCTAAACACCCCTCTTCATAATATTTCACCCGCCCCTCCTTTCCATCCGGGCTCCAATCCACCAGCCCCCTCCCACCACCACCCCCTCTCCTAATCACTGTGTCCCCTCTCATAACGTTCCCCCCGAAAAGCCATCCCCGTGTCAAGCGCTCCTCCACCCACTGATCCTCGGTAAAGCCCCAGCTCCTTCAAGGGGAGACAGGATCCCCAAAGCTGACCGAAGGGCCCGCGGGAGGGGGAGGGGAGCTCAGGGCCGTGCGCATGCGCCCCGGGTGCCGCGGTAGCCGGTCGCCCCTAGGCCCGGAGAGAGCCCCAGCCGCCGCCGTCGTCCCCCACCCCCCGACCACCGCACCTACACGCCGGCCCGGACTCGGGCTTCACGCAGAGAAGGATACTTAAAGCCAGCATTTTGGATTGGTAGTCAAAGGCTACCACCTCGCCCTGCAGCCGCTGCTCCTGGCACGTCCGGCACGACACCTGGCTCCCAACGCTGAAGTACTCGCCCGGAGGAGCCGCCATCTTGGGAGTGCAGCCGCGGCCGGCGGCGGCGGCGGCAGCAGCGGGCGAAAGCCGGGCCCCCAGTGAGCGCCGCGACGCGACGCCGCGCACGGAGCGTGCTTGCGTCACACGCCGGGGCGTGGCCTGGCGCTGGGTGGGGCGGGAGCCTAGGTGGACTAAGAAAGAAGAGGAAATAAAGGGGAATCTGAAAAATATTTGTATAGCTGCATCCGCTCGGTTAAGTGCTTGTAGAGTCCATTTTAGAAGTTAAGGATAAATGACCTACGTGGAATGAAAAGGGGAAAGAGGAGGGAGGTGCAGTCTCCATTATATGCACACCTTCCACACAAGAGTTTAATGAATGAATTTTATAAAATATGTTAACCCCATTTTGCATATGAGGAATCAGAGCCTCAGAGGACTTAATGATACTTGGACAAGATGATTATAACGGCCGGGAGCGGTGGCTCACGCCTGTAATCCCAGCACTTTGGGAGGCCGAGACGGATGGATCACCTGAGGTCAGGGGTTCGAGACCAGCCTGGCCAACATGGCGAAACCCCATCTCTACTAAAAATACAAAAATTAGCCGGGTATGGTGGCGCGTGCCTGTAATCCCAGCTACTGGGGGACTGAGGCTGGAGGATCTCTTGAACCTGGAAGGTGGAGGTTGCACTGAGCCAAGATTGTGCCACTGCACTCTAGCCTGGGCAACAGTGAGACTCTGTCTCAAAACAAACAAAAAAAGATGATTATAACTACAGAGTGATAGTGGAAAGAACATTGGTTGTGGAGTTAGATAAGCCGGAACCAGAATCTGAGGTCAGCGTCTTACTAAATCACCTGACCTTGAGCAAGCAAATTACCTGATTCTGTTTCTTCATAGGCATTTGTATTGTCACTTCTTGAGCATCTAACAGCCCTTTGAGGTAGGAATCAATGTCCTCCTTTTACATAAACTAAGTTTTAGACTAAATTTGTCCACGGTTCCACAACTAGCAAAAACAGTCTGCCTATTTCCAAGGACAGTGCTATTTACTGCTATACTCTGTTAGATAATAATACCTACCTCATAGTTAGGAGGTTTAAATGCGATAACGTGTATAAGTGCATGGCACGTACTAGGTCTTTAATAAATGGTAGTTCCCCCTTAGTCACCCATCACTCTTAGAAGTCAAGACACTTCCCCTTCTCCCTTTTTGCCCTCTCTCCCAGAAAGTCAGGCAAAAGGCAGGAATGAGGAGCAGAGGATAGTGACAAAAAGGGGCTTGGAGGAGGGGTTTTGCGCCCCTGCCCTTTAGTGTCCATCTGATATACAAAACAGTCGTTTTCTTAATCTTATGCAAAGGACTATGCGCGTGCATTTTCAAGCCCTACTACCACCAATGGCTGTCGCTAACCCACCCACCCCTCACTATAGAAATTTTGGATCCTCGCTTCACGTATAAGAATCAGGTTGACCTTTCTGTAGTCCAGAGAGAGGCAAAGGGCCAGTCTTGGCGCGGCTTAACCTGAACAAAGTTCAAAAGTATTTCCTTGCCCTCCAAGAAACATAAACTTCCTGGTGTTGGAAGTATTGATACACTCATTATAATAGGAATAAAAATTCTGCTCCTTCATAGTGTGCTTTTTCAGAGAACTTTTTTTTTTTTTTTTTTTTTGAGATAGAGCCTTGTTCTGTCACCCAGACTGGAGTGCAATGGTGCCATCTCGGCGCACTGCAACCTGCACCTCCCAGGTTCAAGTGATTCTCCTGCCTCAGCTTCCTGAGTAGCTGGGATTATAGGCGCAAGCCACCATGCCTGGCTAATTTTTGTACTTTTAGTAGAGATGGGGTTTCACCATGTTGGCCAGGCTGGTCTCAAACTCCTGGGCTCAAGCAATCTTCCCGCCTTGGGCGGCCTCTCAAAGTGCTGGGATTCCGGGCGTGAGCCATTGTGGCCGGCCTCAGAGAACTTTCATGCCTCTCATCCTTGTTCTGGCCCCCATAATAAATCATACATAATTGCCATTCCAGTTTTCCACTTTTTATATGGAATCGTGATTATAGGTTTTCATGCAAGCCTTCTAGGAGCCATTAGGAAAGGCCTTCTTAGAGGAAATGAAAAATCCCTACTGAGACCTGAAGGATTGGCAAGGAAAAAGAGTGGCCATGTTCCAGGCAGAGGGAACTGCATGGGCCAGGACCCCTAAGAGGAGAGAACTTGGTGATTTCAAGGAATGTATGGCTCAGAAATATTACAAAGCGGAGTGCGGGAGTAGGCTGCTGAAGGTTGAGGGCAAACTTTCAAAGACTCAGTAAACAATGTAGGCTTTCTCCTTGGGCAATTAAAAAACTGCCTAGTATTTTCCGGGCGCACTGGCTCACGCCTGTAATTCCAGCACTTTGGGAGACCGAGGCAGGTGGATCACGAGGTCATGAGATCGAGACCATCCTGGCTAACATGGTGAAACCCCGTCTCTACTAAAAATACTAAAAATTAGCCAGGTGTGGTGGTGGGTGCCTGTAGTCCCAGCTACTCGGGAGGCTGAGGCAGGAGAATGGCATGAACCCGGGAGGCAGAGGTTGCAGTGAGCTGAGATCGCGCCACTGCACTCCAGCCTGGGGGACAGAGCAAGATTCTATCTCAAAAAAAAAAGGACTTCCTGGTGTTGGAGGTATTGGTATAATCATTGTAATAGGAATAAAAATTCTGTTCACTACAAAGGCAATAAACGAAGATTTATATCCAGCTTCCCTCCCTTACACCTTTTTTTTTTTTTTGAGACAGAATTTCGCTCTTGTTGCCCAAGCTGGAATGCAATGGTACAATCTCGGCTCACTGCAACCTCCACATCCTGGGCTCAAGCGATTCACCTCCCTCAGCCTCCTGAGTAGCTGGGATTACAGGCATGTGCCACCACACCCAGCTAATTTTGTGTTTTTAGTAGAGACACAGTTTCTCCACGTTGGTCAGACTGGTCTCCAACTCCTGACCTCAGGTGATCCACCTGCCCTGGCCTCCCAAAGTGCTGGGATTACAGGGGCGAGCCACTGTGCCCAGCACCTTTTTTTTTATTTGAGATAGAGTCTCGCCCTGTCGCCCAGGCTGGAGTGCAGTGGTGCCATCTCGGCTCACCGCAACCTCCACCTCCCGGGTTCAAGCGATTCTCCTGCTTCATCCTCCCTAGTAGTTGAGACTACAGGCGCATGCCCCCACGCCCAGCTAATTTTTGTATTTTTAGTAGAGATGGGGTTTATCTATGTTGGCCAGGCTGGTCTGGAACTCCTGACCTTGTGATCAGACCGCCTCAGCCTCCCAAAGTTCTGGGATTACAGGTGTGAGTCACCGCGCCTGGCAAAAAATAAAATAAAATAAAATAAACTTTTCAAGAACAAAGTTGATTGAGGTAGGAAGAAACTAAGGAGACACTGTTCAACAGTCTTCTAGGCAGGACCTCGCCTAGAATAGCTGAGATTTCTATTTTCTATGTGAGTTCCCCCAGATGACTGTTTCAAACTCTGTCGCGGGTGTGTGCCAATCCTCTTCCCATACGAACACTGTTACTATCTCTTGGTTTCATCTGCCTCAGCAGGGTTTTGGATGGCAGGAGAATGGGGGTGGGGGAAGCAAGGGAAGAACTGGAAGGAAGTGTGACTTTGTGCTATATGTGAGAATTCGCCTTTTTAGGGAAGACCCCTCAAAATCAAGAGACTTATCTGTCAGCCTCCAAATTAATAGCAGGCGAATTAGAAAGGGGGAGTCTTGAGGTGGGGGAGGAAGGGGTGAACTGATTAGGGGTGTATGCAAATTTAGGATCCCGCTTCGGCTCCCAGGAGGAGGGCTGTCTGCAGCCTTTTCTCCAAAGGATCTCAGATTTTTTCTTTTTTCTTTTTTTTTTTTTTTGGTGGGTATTGGTACTGGAGAAGAGAGGTCCGGTCGGGAAAGAATCCCGGCCCTGGAGATTATATATCCGCCTTCGCATCAGCAGAGCAGGGACGCTAGGAGCGCGGGCGGCCCGCCGGCTAGTCCGTCCCCTGACCCGGAACCGCACTGGTGCCGCCACTAGCCTGCTGCCCACGTGCCGGCAACAACGGCCACGTGGGGCCCCGAGGAAACGCCTTTACAAAGGTTTGTCCCCTACGCTGCCCAGTAGGGAGGAAAACCGGAGGAGAGCGCAGAAGGAAACAGTACCGGCTGGAGGCCGGTCTTGCAGGAGCCAGGGACTGCCGGGGGCGGGGCAGGGGCGGGGCCGGGGCGGGGCTTGGTGGTGACCGCTGGCGGGGCGGGGCCTGGGACTAGAGGGGTGGGCTTTGGAGATCAGCGGGCCGACGCTGCTTCGTTGACTGGACTCTGGTTTCCGCCCTGGAGCAATCCCTGGCCTGGTCGGCAGCTGGGCCGCCATGGAGTCCACGCTGGGCGCGGGCATCGTGATAGCCGAGGCGCTACAGAACCAGCTAGCCTGGCTGGAGAACGTGTGGCTCTGGATCACCTTTCTGGGCGATCCCAAGATCCTCTTTCTGTTCTACTTCCCCGCGGCCTACTACGCCTCCCGCCGTGTGGGCATCGCGGTGCTCTGGATCAGCCTCATCACCGAGTGGCTCAACCTCATCTTCAAGTGGTGAGACAGAGAAGCCCTCCGGCATCATGGTCCCCACCCCCGAGGGCCCTGAGTCATGTGTAAGCCTTGGTCTCTTTCAGCAACTGTCTCAAGGGCCTTGCCACCCCTACTCTGTAGTCCCTGATTTTTTTTTCCCCTTGAGCATCTTTGTGCAGTTTGGACTCAAACCTCAGAGTCCAACCATCCTACTCATTAGACTAGTGTTCTTCAAACTGGTCTGATCGAAAAATCACCTAAGGGGCGTGTCTAAAATGTAAATATCCCATCCTCATCTCACACTAATTTAGAAACTCCAAGGGGTTGGGAATTTATTTTTTATTTTTTATTTTTGGTTTATGGGAATTCATATTTTAACAAATATCTATGGTGATTTAAGTAGTGGAGAGTCCTACCTCTCAACTCACTTTTTCATTCATCTATTCATTCATTTGCTATAATTTTTCAGAAGCATGCTTTGTGCTGGGCATCACAGTAGCTGCTAAGGACAGAGACACCTTGCAGATTAAGGTGTGGTCCCTGGACCATGCCCAACGGCATAGGCAGCACTTGAAAACTAGCTAGAAATGCAGACTCTCAGGCCCTGGGCCAGAGCTACTGAATCAAAATCTGCATTATAACAAGGTTCCCAGGTGATTCCCTGTGCGTATGCAGTAAAGTTTGGGCTAAAGCACTGCTTTCCAGGGAACACTTTCTCTTCTTTCTCTTTCATTCACCAGTAGACTCTTCACACTGAGACTTAGAAGCCAGGAATCCCAGGGACATGGGTGGAGGCCCTGTGGCCCTTGGGGCTGGGCATGCAGCCACACCTCCCCTCACCTCAGCCTCTGTTGCCAGATCCTCAGCCTGGGGGAAGGAAGGGAGGCTTATAGGAGGTATTTCAGTGGGCCGGAATGACTTGCTGAAAAACAACATAGAGTTCCCCTCCCTTCCACTCTTTTCCACGAGGGCCTCATCCTTATGTAAAGGGAACCACAGTGGTCTTTTCACTTCTTTCTTGCCTAATTGCCGTTTGCTTTGTGCTCTCTCCTCCCTCAAAGTCTGTATAAGCCTCCCCCTCTAGTGCTTGTCCCCCAAAGATCACAATCTCCTTCAGACACTATTAATGTCCCCCAAGTGGCAAAGTCCCTATTCATTTTCATTTTCTTTTTCTTTTTTTTTTTTTTTTTGAGACGGAGTCTCACTCAGTCACCCAGGCTGGAGTGCAGTGGCACGATCTCAGCTTATTGCAAGCTCCGCCTCCCGGGTTCACGCCATTCTCCTGCCTCAGCCTCCCAAGTAGCTGGGATTACAGGCGTGTGCCACCACACTCAGCTGATTTTTGTATTTTTAGTAGAGAAGGGGTTTTGCCTTGTTGGCCAGGCTGGTCTCAAACTCCTGACCTCAGGTGATCTGTGTGCTTCAGCCTCCCAAAGTGCTGGGATTATAGGCATGAGCAACCTAGCATTCTTTTTTTTTTTTTTTTTTTCTTTTTGAGATGGAGTCTTGCTCTGTTGCCCAGGCTGGAGTGCAATGGCATGATCTTGGCTCACTGCAACCTCTGTCTCTCAGGTTCAAGAGATTCTTCTGCCTCAGCCTCCCCAGTAGCTGGGATTATAGGCACCCACGACCACACCCGGCTAATTTTTGTATTTTTAGTAGAGACACGGTTTCGCCTTGTTGGCCAGGCTGGTCTCGAACTCCTGGCCTCAAGTGATCCATCCTCCTCTGCCTCCCAAAGTGCTACGATTACAGGCGTGAGCCACCACACCTGGCACCCCCGTTCATTTTCTGTGTGAGCACTTGATGTATAGTAGGCTCGGTTTTCAGAGGGGAGAGGCAAGTGCCTTCTGTATCTCCCTTCCCAGCACGTGGCTTCCTGCCAGCATCTCTTTTGCTATCCCATCTTTTCTCTTTCTGGCCACAGCAGCCTCTTCATTGTGTGGTTCCCAGGGCCCAGCCAAGCACTTGCTAGACCAGAGGATTTTGACATTTTTTTGTCTTCCTTATTCTTTCTCAGCCTTCTCTGTCCATTTCCCACTCCCATTTTCAGACCTGAGAGGCTCACCTAAATAATTTAGGTGTGGATAATTCAGGATGTAACTGGGGACATGGAGGCAGGGATAGCAAGAGGGTTAGTGAGGGCCTGGGGGAGAGAGCCGGGTCCTGGGCTCTCTGTGGATGATAAGAGCTGGCCCTGCAGTGAGAGGGGGTAGAGTGGGACAGCTGAGTATCTCAGAGCACACACACATGCTTACCACAATCTCTTGCCTCTGTATCAGTTTCATTTTTTATTTTATTTACTTTTTCTTTTTTTGAGACAGGATCTCACTCCATCACCAGGCTGGTGTACAATGGCACAATCACAGCTCACTGCAGCCTCAACCTCCTGGGCTCAAGTGATCCTACTTCAGCCTCTGGAGTAGCAGGGACTACAGGCGCACTCCACGATGCCTGGCTAATTTTTGTTATTTTTTGTAGAGATGGAGTTTTGTCATGTTGCCCAGGCTATTCTCGAACTCCTGGGCTCAAGTGATCTGCCCGTCCAACCTCCCAAGTAGCTGAGACTATAGGTGTGCACCACCACTTCCAGCTAATTTTTTTGTTTTTGTTCAATCTGGGTCTTGCTATGTTGCCCAGTCTGGTCATGAACTCCTGGCTTCAAGTGATCCTCCAGCTAAGGCCTCCGAAAGTACTGGGATTACAGTCATGAGCCACTGCACCTGTCCCCAGACTAGTTTTTAAAAACAGTGTTTCCACAGGCTCTGAAGGTTAGGAAAAAAAAAGAAAAGAAACAGTGTGCTTTCTTTCTCCTGTTCTAAGATAGAAAACCATGGCAAGGTATCCATGGATACCTTGAGAGCAGTGGACAGAATCGTAGTCCCTTTTTGACTTCACCCTTCGGGTCCTCCAGAGTACTCCATGTCCTGCCCACCTCGTACCCCCCCTGGCTGTGTGTGCATGTGGAAAGTCATCTTGCATCTGTTCTCTTCCAGGTTTCTTTTTGGAGACAGGCCCTTTTGGTGGGTCCATGAGTCTGGGTACTACAGCCAGGCTCCAGCCCAGGTTCACCAGTTCCCCTCTTCTTGTGAGACTGGTCCAGGTGGGAAGCCTCAAACATTCTCCCTTTCCCAATGTGGTTAGGGTACGGGTGAACATTTCAGAGTACTTTTCAGCCTGGGTGGCCCAACCAAAGGACCAGCCTCTCAATTACTGGCCCAGAGAACAAAGGAACCCCAGGGAGACCAAGCTGAGTTATGGGAGGAGGGCACTCGTGCTATGTACCAGCTGCCCACCTTGTATAGAGTACGGCCAAGAGACACAGATCAGGACAGAAACCTGGGCGCAGTGACCTCAGGTGGCAGTAAAAAGGCCTCAGAGCAGAGCGAGTTATGGATCAGTGCTGGGGAAAAGCTCTCTTCTCAGCCAGGAGAGGCAGCTGTATTACTGAGGCATCACCAGAAGCCCCAGGGTTCTGCCTCCATCTTCTCACCATGAGCTTCTGGATTTGCTGGCAGGCAGCCCTTCTGGACACTGCATGATCACAGGAGCAGCCCTCTGGCCCATAATGACAGCCCTGTCTTCGCAGGTGGCCACTCGGGCCCGCAGGTATACCCTTGGCATTGCCCACCATTGGGAGCAGGGGTGATGGCACCCTGTACCTAAAAGACCCAGCAGCATGGCAGCCTGGGAGCTGGAGTTTTGGGGACGCTAGGTTGTGTGGTTCAACCATGGGGTACCTGGGTGCCGCAGGAGGCCAAGCTGTGTATGGACGCGCTCTGAGCTCCTTGCCTCTCTTCTTTCTAGCCGCTGGGTAAGGGTGATGCCTAGCCTGGCTTATTGCACCTTCCTTTTGGCGGTTGGCTTGTCGCGAATCTTCATCTTAGCACATTTTCCTCACCAGGTGCTGGCTGGCCTAATAACTGGTGAGCAACTGGGACAATGGGGTGGACTGAGAGGATGCCTTTGGCAGTGGGAGGATCAGTCTAGGATCTTCCCATCGCTCCCAGCTTCTGTAGAGCCCACCCCAGAGGCCCCCCGTTATGTCTCTGTTTGTTCTCTTGCCAAGCTGCACTGCAGCTGGGGGTCGGGGTGGGGAGGGTCATATCCCCAAACTCCTTGAAGCTGCCGTCATTCCGCTCTCCTAGGCGCTGTCCTGGGCTGGCTGATGACTCCCCGAGTGCCTATGGAGCGGGAGCTAAGCTTCTATGGGTTGACTGCACTGGCCCTCATGCTAGGCACCAGCCTCATCTATTGGACCCTCTTTACGCTCGGCCTGGATCTTTCTTGGTAAGTCTCGTTTTGAAGCCTGGGCAGGCTGGGCCCTGTCCTATCTCGCCTGCACCTAGCCTGATGTGTCTCTGGTTCATTATGGCTAAAAAAAGGACACATTACCTATTCACATAGACCCTCACAGGCACAAAACAGAACATGGGAGTGGGCCCCAAGGGCAGATGGCCAAGAGCCAGTGGCCTTCTATGTTCCAGCCTCTCCTGGCAAGAACTCTTCTTCCCCACAGGTCCATCAGCCTAGCCTTCAAGTGGTGTGAGCGGCCTGAGTGGATACACATGGATAGCCGGCCCTTTGCTTCCCTGAGCCGTGACTCAGGGGCTGCCCTGGGCCTAGGCATTGCCTTGCACTCTCCCTGCTATGCCCAGGTGCGTCGGGCACAGCTGGGAAATGGCCAGAAGATAGCCTGCCTTGTGCTGGCCATGGGGCTGCTAGGCTCCCTGGACTGGCTGGGCCACCCCCCGCAGATCAGCCTCTTCTACATTTTCAATTTCCTCAAGTACACCCTCTGGCCATGCCTAGTCCTGGCCCTCGTGCCCTGGGCAGTGCACATGTTCAGTGCCCAGGAAGCACCGCCCATCCACTCTTCCTGACTTCGTGTGCCTCCTTTCCTCTCCCTCCCACAAAGCCAACGCTCTGTGACCACCACACTCCAGGAGGCAGCCCCATCCCCTGCCAGCCCCTAAGTAGGCCCTCCCCTCCCTAAATCTGCTTCCCCACAACCTGGTCTTAGCCCCAAAGATGGGCCTTCTCTCTCCCAGATAAGCTGGTCCTCCCTCTGCCTTTCCTCTCAAGCCCCCAAAGAGCAAAGGCAACAGCAAGACCAGCGGGTTCCTGCAACACTGTGAGGGGCGGCCAAGGCGGCCCCAATAAAGCCCTTGAATACTTTGAGATTCCTTTCTTGCCTATGCGCACATCTCCACGGGCCTTGCCTGTGTGTGCACAAGTGGAACCTTTGCCAGGCTGCTCCAGTGGTCCCTGTGCCACATCCAGCCCTGTTTCCAGGGGCAGAGAGGCAGGAAGGGAGAGGGCTGTAAACTCAGGTGAGACCTCTCAGCCCTGGGTCCCCTGCCTCATCACTGCCTAGGCCACATGAGAGGTCCCATGAGATGCTGTGACTATATTCAGTGTAACCCTATCTTTCACTTACAGGACAGATCTTGCGCCCCAACCTCCAGTTTCCTAAATTGGCTTCTAGTCCAGGGGTTGGAGAAAAGAGTAGTGTTCTTGGCTAGGAAGGAGGATGAGAACCTCTACTCCATTTGGGAGCCCAGAGAATAGAGACATTGGCCCCAGAAGGCACTGCCAGAAACAAGTTTATTTACACAAGGACACACAGTGTAACGGGTTACAAAATACTTAACTGAAATCCATATCCAGGGAGACAAAGCAAGGAGTGGGTTTACATGAGAACCAGACCAGCCACAGGGAGAGAGTGGGTAAGGGCCCGGGAGCCTGGGGCTCAGCACAGAGAGGCCTAGTACACTGGGCCTAGCCCCATCCCCATCCCCCAGGAGGATCTAAAACAAACACACAAGCACACAATGAACCGATGATGCTGGGACTCCTGCCCCTCCCCTGGCTCCCTCAATCCTGCTCAGGCCCCCATAGGATAATAAATATGTAAACAGACTAGTGGGGCCCTGGGGATAGAAGGAGAGAAAGTATATGTGGTACTGGGGAGGAGGAAGAAGGAAGAGTCAGCCCCCTAGAAGCCACTTCCCGTCTTTGGTTTCCTACAGGCTGGATGGCATTCCCTGGAAGCCTTGTAGGCCCACAGCCCCTGGCAGGGCTCCTGGGAAAGAGAAGGGACAGCGCCCAGCCCCCTCCTGGTCTTAGCTCCCTTGGGCTGGTGGTCAGCAAAGGGAGCCCAGGAGGTATGGAAGCTCCAGCTGACAGCCAACTCCTGGATCCCTGGGTTCTGGCCTTACCCCTTCTAGAACCTCCATTCTCACCATCCCCAGGCTCCAAAGCAAAAGGCCCCAGGAGGGAGGTGAGCCCCTGCCCCTTCTCCCCGCAGCATGCTGGATCGCTGGGGAAATCTGGTCCTGACAGCAGGGGGGCTCTCACCAGCCTGGAGCCCCCCTGCAGGGACCACCTTCTCCCCCTGCCCAGGCTGTGCCAGCAGAGGGGCAGGGAGGCCATCCAAGTAAGGTGGGGAGCAGACCTGGTTCTGTGGCTCCTCCTGGCCCCTAAGAACCCAGGAAACCAGTCCTCTCCTTCCCCACACATTTTCACCCTCTCAGCCCCAGGGAAGGGGAAGCAGGGTGTGAGGAGTGTGAGGCAAGACAGCCCTCCTCACAGACTGCAGGCCACACCTTGGGCACCAGCCTCCCATCAGTGCTGAGACCAAGATGAAGGAGGAGGAGAGGGGTCTGTGCAGAGATGGTGAAGATGAAAGAAGGGGAAAGGGTGGAGAATCGCAGGGTGGGTGCCCACCTCCCCTCCACTCTGCATCTTAGACAGTAGTGGATCCTCCAGATCCTCCCCTGAGGCTGGAGAAGGGAGGAGGGTGAAATTAAGGCATTTCCCCCCAAGTCAGCTGAAACCAAGGCACCGACTTCGTGTTCCCTCCTCACTCGGGGGGCCCCAGAACTGGAGAGTACTGTCTGGGCCCCCATGCCCACCTTGAGCTGGCCCAGGCTCCAAGGGGGAAAAGGACAGAATGCAGGAAAATGGGTGGAGGGACACATGGGACAGGGCTGGGAAGACACCCCCACCCCCTGCAGAGGGAGCAGGCTTCTAGAGCTGAGGTGGAGGACACAGGGCTGGGGGCCTGAGGCAGCGTAGAGGAGCAGGAGGGGCAAGGCTGAGAGACCCACACGGCACACCTTGTTGAATGTGTGACTTTTTGTTTTTAATAGAAAAAATAAACAAAATCACAATGGTGAAGCCCAGAGGGATGGGGGCCGGGGCGTCACAGGGCAGGCTCCTGCTCCATGGGCTCCTCTGCCGGCCTGTGGGGCAAGCACAGGGGAGGGTATTGAGTGGGGTGCACCAGCAGGGGCGAGGGCAGAGAGGTGGTGCGGGTTGCTGCTTACCTGGGGCTGTGCTCCCGGGCTGCCGCAGCCTGGGCCTGCTCGGCCCCCACCGACAGCAAGGCCATGGCGCTCACAGTCTCGGCCTCCTCGGTCTCACCTGCTTGGGCCTCTCGCAGGGAACGGCCCAGACCAGCAGCAAACTTCTGCACACAGCTCCAGTGTTTGCCTGTGGACGAGAGACAGGCAAGGGGTCAGGGAGGGCAGAGGACGCCCACATGAACAGTCCCAGTCCTGGTGCTCCCACAAGCTCCGTGCCCCCTTGGCAGCCTGAGCCCCTCTACGTGTCCCCACGCACTCTGGATCTCGATGACTTTCTCTAGCGTGGCCACTGCGTTGATGTTGGGCTTTTGCTGCAAGACTGCCTCGTCCAAGGGCTGCAGCTGGCAGGGGAAAGAAGAGAAGGCTTAGGGTGAGGAGTAGGGTTGCCATGCATACCCCTCTAACTGCCCCACTCAGCCCCAGATATCCCTCACAACAGGGGCAAACACGGCCTTTTTGGACAAACCCATACTCAGAAAGCCTTCCCTGGCCATTAACTATTCCTTAGGACCACGGAAATGCTTCCTAAGGGGCTCGCAGTGCTGGCTGACCCCTTGCTGGCCCCTCAGCCCTCTGGCCTGTCACCTCCCAGCTCCTTCCCACCCCTTACCTCTACACTGAGCAGAGCCGAGACACAAGCCTCAGAGGCATCACAGATGGCGGTCAAGTCATGGCCTCCCTCCAGGGCCAGCACCACCCGGCCCCCTGCCAGGGTCATCAGCTGCCTGGTCAAGTGGCCAAAACCTTTGAGGATGGGTGAAAGGAGGAAGAAGAAATGGCGAAAGGTAATCAATTCAAGAGCCAGTAAAAGGAGGAGAGAAAAAAGGCCAGGCGCAGTGGCTCACGCCTGTAATCCCAGCACTTTGGGAGGCCAAGGCGGGCAGATCACAAGGTCAGGAGTTCGAGACCAGCCTGACCAACATGGTGAACAACCCTGTCTCTACTAAAAATACAATAATTAGCTGGGCATGGTGGCACACGCCTGTAATCCCAGCTACTTGGAGGCTGAGGCAGGAGAATGGCATGAACCCGGGAGGCAGAGGTTGCAGTAAGCCGAGATCATGCCATTGCACTCCAGCCTGGGCAACAGAATGAGACTCCACCTCAAAAAAAAAAAAAAAGAAAGAAAAGGAGAGAAAAAAAAACACAAGAGGTGGGACAAATAGCACAAAATATGATGGGAGATATAAACCCAAATACATCCATAATAAAATAGAGCATCAGTGGACTAAATGCCCTATCACAGCCAAAACATTAACAGACTGGCTAAAGACTCCAATGACAAAGAGCATCACTGAAACACCAGGGACCAACAAGCCCATCTCTACAGCTCTGGCAGGATACATCCTCTATCCTCTGCTACCCCACTTCCACCTCCTATCCCCTCAAGGCTGGGGTTGGCAGAGGACAAATTGGGGGAGTTACCAAGATGATTCCAAGTCTAGGCCCTGCCCCCTGCTTTCCCCGTCCCCTGCAATATCAGTCTGTTCCCTGCCCCATGCCCCACTGGACTCAATATCCTTACTGTTTCACTTCCTCCCTCAATCCCCCAGCAGGCTTACATCTGGCGGTGACAGAGTAGCCACCCAGAGGAGACAGATGTCCTTCAACAGCATCAAACCCAGCAGAGACTAGGACCACGTCAGGTGAGAACTCGTGGGCAATGGGCATCACCACTGTCCTGCAAAGGGATGGCCCAAGCTGAGCCCGGCAGATGGCCAGGCCAGGCCTCGCCCCACTGTTACCCTCCCAGAGACAACCCCCTCTACCCACACTGAACTGAGTGGCTTCTGCCCCTCCCACTACAGGGCCCAGAGGGGCTCCCCTTGACTACCATGGCGCTTTTCAGTCCCTACCTGAAGGCTGTAAGGTACTCCACGTCTCCAATGGGGGGGTCCACACCTCCTGTCCATGCCACGTTCACATTGTACCCCACACCTGGCCCTCCACCAACCTGGCACCAGAGTTGGGGAGAGGGCTATTCTCACCACCTGGGAATCCCAAACATTGCCCCTGCCCTCACCCCTGCCTCCAGATCTCACTCCACTGACCTCTGCTCTGCCTGGAGGGGCAGTCAGATCAGTGTGGTCCTCCCACTAGGAGCCCAGACTCCCCAGGTACCAACACCACCATGGGCCTCCGTGGCTCCCCGCCAGGTCCCACTGTGCCACCTCCCAGAGGGGCCAGGAGGGTCTGCATTTACGCCCAGGAGCTGTACCTCTTCAGCAGCCCCAGAGCCTGGAAAGAAGTTCCCGTTGTCATAGCGATGCAGAGAGATGTAGAGCACAGAGGGGTCGTTGTAGAACGCCTGCTGGGTGCCATTGCCATGGTGAATGTCCTATGAGAGGAGGTAGAAGCATCAGGAAAATGGCCCACGCTCTGACCCAATGGTCAAATTCCACCTGTCAGCCGAGCACTCTAGCTCACGCCTGCAATCCTAGCATTTTGGGAGGCTGAGGGCTGGGAGGATCGCTTGAGCCCAGGACTCCACCCTTGGCCACAGGGCATCCATATTCTGTTCACAATGGTACTACACACCCCACACTTCTCTAACTAGGTCTGAGCCTCTGTGGTGTGGCACTGTGTAGGTGATTTTCAAAACCATGGGATAAATGTGGCATTATCTCCCTACAGAACCCATTCCACTTCACAGTTTGGGGGAAAACATTAAGGCTAGTAGGGAATTTAAAACAAGCAGATAAGATTCTTTTTTTTTTTGGAGACCGAGTTTCACTCTTGTTGCCCAGGCTGGAGTGCAGTGGCACGATCTTGGCTCACTGCAACTTCCACCTCCCGGGTTCAAGCGATTCTCCTGCCTCAGCCTCCCAAGTAGCTGGGATTACAGGCGCCCACCACCAATGCCTCGCCAATTTTTTTTGTATTTTTAGTAGAGATGGGGTTTCACCATGCTGGCCAGGCTGGTCTCAAACTCCTGACCTCAGGTGACCCACCCACCTCGGCCTCCCAAAGTGCTGGGATTACAGGCATGAGTCACTGTACCCGGCCTTTTTTGTTTTCCTTTTTCTTTTTTTTTTTTTTGAGACAGAGTCTCACTCTGTCATCGAGGCTGGAGTGCAGTGGCATAATCTTGGCTCACTGCAACCTCCACCTCCCGGGTTCAAGCAATTCTCCTGCCTCAGCCTCCCCAATAGCTGGGATCACAGGCTCCCACCACCACACCTAGCTAATTTTTTTGTATTTTCAGTGGAGACAGGGTTTCACCATGTTGGCCAGGCTGGTCTTGAACTCCTGACCCCAAGTGATTCACCCACCTTGGCCTCCCAAAGTGCTGGGATTACAGGCTTTGAGCCATTGTGCCCAACCACAAGCACATAAGATTCTGAAGGAGGATCCAACATTTACATGAATTTTTAAGCCAGAATTGGGCTTCCAAGAGATTTTGTCCTTCCTGAGGTTTGCTCCTGGCTGCTTCCCCAGCTCACAGAGAGTGGTGTGTGCCTCTGCCTCCACCATTAGGAGCAGGGTTTGGGAAGCACCCATGGTAGCAAGAGCAGAGTGCTGGGGCCAAAAGGCTTGGTCTGAAACCCAGTGCCGACATCCCCAGCTGAGTGGCCTTGGGTAAGTCACGCAACAACACCTTTGTTCACAGAAATGGACATCCTCGTTGTTACTACTCGAGGTGGCCATAAAGTACTCATTGGGTTCCTGGTATACAGTCTGCTCCTAATTGTAGGGGGTGGGAGGAAATACTGGCTACTAGCAATGGCGGCAGCGTCACTACTGTTCAAGGTAGGAAATCCCCTTCGTTGCTTGAAACTGCAACCTGAGGGCCAAGATGGAACAGGAGCTAAATGTCTTTCACAGTTGAGGAGGGAGCCCCGTTGGAATGTGACGTTAGTCATCCGGCAGGAGCCCCAGCACCCTTCCTTCTGCACCCGCACCCAGCACCCGAGGATAAGGACGACTGGGGTGCTTGGAGGTGGGGCTGGGGGAGGAGACTTCCTGAAGGCTGACCCTGGTCCCAGCTCTACCCGCCCGTGCCCAGCCCCACCAGCTCACTGCCTACCCAGTCCACGATGAGGACCTTGCCCATGTTCAACTTCTGCTGTAGGAGTTTTGCGGTGATGGCTACAGAGTTGAAGAAGCAGAATCCCCTGAGGAGGGGAGAAAAGGGCAGGAGGTCAGCCTCAGTATGACATTTGCAAGAGACAGGAAGGGGCGAGGGCAGAGAATCTAGGGCACTCACATGGCTGTGGATTCCTCGGCGTGGTGTCCTGGGGGCCGGATGATGGCAAATCCATTCTGAAGAGGTGCAGGCAGAGGTGAGGGACAAGATCCAGGCAGGAAGGCCATGGAGGGGGTGGCACAGGACAGAAGCACAAGCCAGGCAGGGAAGTGAACACAAACCAGAAAAGCAGATCTATATGTTCAACGAACAGTTTTGTTGGGGTTCCTTTGTTTTTTTTATGGGTTTTTTTGGAGACAGAGTCTTGCTTTGTCACCCAGGCTGGAGTGTAGTGGCGCAATCATGGCTCACTACAACCTTGGCCTCCCAGGCTCAGACAATCCTTCCACCTCAGTCTCCTGAGTAGCTAGGACTACAAGCACATGCCACCACACTTGGTTAATTTTTTGTAGAGACAGCATTTCACTGTGTTGCCCAGGCTTGTCTCGAACTCCTGGGCTCAAGTTCTCTGCCCACCTCGGCCTCCCAAAGTGTTGAGATTACAGGCGTGAGCCACTGTGCCCAGCCTCAACGGACCATTTTGAATGCCAACCATGAGGCTTGAGCAGGCAGACACTATTTCTGCCTCGAGACACTCACGAGAGCACTGGGCATTAGTGTCTTTTTGTTGGTCCCTCATAACCTGAATTCCCAGCTGGTAACTCCTTCCCACCCTGGTGCCTGAGAGTTAAGCTTGCAAAGGACAGTGCCTCACTGAAAGGATCCCAAGTCTGCCCCTGTCCTCTGCCTCTGAGGAGCAGGACCATGCCAAGGGGCACCAAGGTCACAAGCACACGCTCACCTTGAGCTCTCCTGCAGCCACCTTGAAGGCCAGCTCCAGCAGGCAGCCCACTGCCATGCGCACAGCACTGGAGGAGTGCATCTCATTCCACACGGTGTCACTGTCCACCTGCAGGGCAGGAGAGCAGGTTTCAGCGTGCCCCCTGCAGGGGGAGGGCAAGAACAGGGGAGGGCACCTGGACAGTGGGCCAGCGGCTGTGGTAGGCAGGGAAGAGACAGACCTAGGAGAGCCGCCCGCCCACCCCCACTGCCGTACGCCCTACTCACCCCGATGCCCCCACAAGGCAGCACGGCATACATCTTCTGGCTGATGGGGCCTGCAGGGAAGAGGAATAGAGCTACTCTAGAAGTGGCCTCGGGCAGATCACCTGAGGTCAGGAGTCTGAGACCAGCCTGGACAACATGATGAAACCCCATCTCTACTAAAAATATAAAACTTAGCTGGGCATGGTGGCACACGCCTGTAAACCCAGCTACTCAAGAGGCTGAGGCAAGAGAGTCGCTTAAGCCTGGGAGACGGAGGTTGCAGTGAGCCGAGATCGCACCACTGTACTCCAGCCTGGCCAACAGAGCAAGACTGTCTCAAAAAAAAAAAAAAAAAAAGGCGCCACAGGGCTACAGGCTTAGCCACCAAAAATAATGAGGGCTCAGACCCAAGTACAAGACAGGCCTCTGCAGCCCACACCAGTTGGGAGCCGTCAGTCCTCTGTCCTTGGGGACGTCCTACCTCTGGGAGCAGGTGGCAGGGAGAGAGGAGCACGATAAGCCGGGGAGGGGGGGAGCAAAGCAGTCCCCCAAACCAAGCACTTCCATCCTCCTGCACCGCGCCCCACAGCATGCTCTATGTTAGTGGCGCCCTCTGGAGGTGTATGACGTGATAATTGTGCCACCTCTGCCGCAGTAATGCCCTGTGCCCATGGGGACAACCCTCCTAGCCTGGCCAGGCGGTCCTCCTGAGAGCCCCCATCCCACCCTGACACTGGACATGCCCACCTGCCCGCCCATGTGCCAGCTCACCGAGCAACTTCTTGCTGTCTAGCTTCTGCCGGTTGAGGGGGCTGGTCCCATAGAGCAGGGTGTGGTATTCAGAGTGCACTGTCTGGATCTCATCTAGCGTGGCTTTGCGACCCCGGATCCGCTGCCAGGAGGATCAGTAAGAGGGGTCTCACAAAGGTGCAGCTCTCTCAGACCCTCTCTGCCCCATATCCAGGGCACACAGAGCCACTTCCTGGCCTCAGGAGATCCAAATATTTTTTAGAAAGTAGATCCTGGCTCCATCATGACCTTACTCCCGGATCCTCCCCAACTCAGCTGGGGACCATTGGGGAAAACAGGCTGCAAGGGATGGAACAGGAGGTGGTGGGAGAACTGGCCCCGAAGTCTGGGGCTGAAGAGAGGATGAGGAAGAAGCATGAAGAGAGGCTTATCTAATGAGGAAACAAAGGCTGGATTTAAGTTGAGAGCCAGAGCAAGGAGGGGCTCCCTTACCTCGCACTTGCTAAGCAGGCCTGTCTCCTGCAGCCGGGACCAGATGCTCTGGATCCGGCCAGCATGCTCAGGGTGCACGTGTGTGTTCCCGCACATGCACTGGTGCTTTAGCATGAACGTGTCGTAGACCACACCTAGGCCACAGACCTATGTGTCAGCCAGCACTGCTCTGGGCCCAGGGTCCCAGCCTGGCTACCATGATCCTCAGCAGGGCTCATGGAGCTGTCTCCAACCCCCAGGTCCAAACACCTCCCCCTGGCCACCGCAGCCACCCTGCCACACACCTGCCCCCTCTCCTCTCCAGCTTTTTTTTTTTCTTTGAAACAGGGTCTCACTCTGTCACCCAGGCTGGAGTGGAGTGTGCAGTGGTGCTATCATGGCTCACTGCAGCCTCAACCACTGTCCCTACCACCCTGGGCTCAAGTGATCCTCCCACCTCAGCGTTCTGAGTAGCTTGGACTATAGGCGCTACCACACCTAGCTTTTTTTTTTTTTTTTTTTTTTGAGACAGAGTTTTGCTCTGTCGGCCAGGCTAGAGTCCAGTGGCACGATCTCGGCTCACTGCAACCTCTGCCTCCTGGGCTCAAGCAATTCTCCTGCCTCAGCCTCCCGAGTAGCTGGGATTACAGGCATGTGCCACCACGCCCAGCTAATTTTTGTATTTTTAGTAGAGACGGGGTTTTACCATGTTGACCAGGCTGGTCTCGAACTCCTGACCTCAGGTAATCCACCTACCTCGGCCTCCTGAAGTGCTGGGATTACAGGCGTGAGCCACCGCACCCAACCTATTTTTAATTTTTTTTTAAAGAGACGGGGTCTCACTATGTTGCTCACGTTGGTCTCAAACTCTTGGGCTCAAGTGATCCTCCCACCTTGGCCTCCCAAAATGCTGGGATTACAGGTGTGAGCCACTGCACCTGGCCTTTCCTTTCCAGCCTTTGCCCCCTCTTGACTCCTCCTGAAATTCCTTTGCTCCATTATTGCCTGTCAGAAGCTTCCTTGCTCCTCAAGCCCCAGCAAGGCTGTCCTGGACACTCGCATGAGTCTGATCTCTGCCAGCTGTGCCTCCTCGGCTGCACCCTTCTCACGGCACCTCCTGCTTTCCCCCTCCTGCCAAACCCCTGTGTCTTACTCCCCACTGGTGATACAGGGCCATCCTCAGGCATGTCTGTGTCCCCCCAGAGCCCAGCCTGTGGCACCTTCATGGGGAAGAGGACTCTGGTCTCATCCCAGACCTCACAGGGAGAAGGAAGGGAAGGTAGAAGGTCAGGGCCCAACAGGGACAGCAGGCTCTCTCTACCCAGCACTTCAGGCTGTGGGGCAGTCCTTCCTTCAGCGGGGTGAGAAAGATGCTACCCGCTCTCCCAGCTGAGGCAGAAGGCCCTGCCACTACCACGAACAGCTCTGGGGTACAGGGAGAGAACGAAGGCCTGTGTCCCCTCCTTTCAGGGTGCCTAAGGGGCCCCAGCAGCCTCTTCCCTCTCTGCCCATGGGGCAGACACCACACACAAGCCCTCTGGTGCCTGGTAGAAGGACATAACAGGTGGTAGGGGCTCACCTGTGGTGAAGAGGTGCTTGACAGGCTGGTCTGGGGGGCTCTTCATGCCCCCAGGGGCAGCAGGGGAGGACTGGGTGCGGCCCAGGGCCTGGTGGGGCACAGTGGCCAGGCTGAGGGGCGCCTGGTACACCTGCAGAGGCTGCAGCGGCTGGGCATCTGAGAACAGCTGGAGGAGAGGAGAGTGGGAGGGGGCTTGGGTCAGACTCAGCCAGGACAGGGGTGAGGGCAGGCCCTGTCAGGGCCTCCAGTGGGGCCCCAATCCAACCCTTTTCTTCCAAGTCTCCTCCTTCCCCCACCTCCTCCCACTTGCTCCCTCCAGGGACAGGAGACACATCTCCTCTGAGATGGGGAGGGACGGGGGAGATGTGATGAGTCACATCAAAGAGTAGCATTGAGGTAAGAGGCTGGGAGGGGCGGGGGCGGGGGCGGGGTGGGGGCGGGATGAGTCAGGCCTGGAGGGCTCGGCTGTGTCCGCAATGAATGGAGTGCCAGCTAGGCGCGAGGCAGACAGTAGTAACAGCGGGGGCGTGTGTGTACACACACGCACAGGCACGCACAGGGACCAACGCACAGCCGGCCCTACGCAGGCAGAAATGCAGATACACACAGGACACGTGTGCACACGTGCACACCCGCGCATGCACTCACAGACACGCAAGCAGAGAGGCAGGCCAGTATCACAGACATAGGGAGGGAACTGGCAGCCTAGGGCAGACACAGCTCTGAGATCAACACAAAGAGCTCCCCCTTCTCCCCACTGGCCTCCTTCCCACTCCCCTTTTGCTCTCTACAGAAAGCTGCTCCTGCACAGCCTGGAAACTGCAGATGGGGGAGAGGGAAAGACAAGGGCAGAGGCAGGGGTGGGGAAGGACAGACGGGTGGTGACCAAGGACTGGGACCAAGGACGGGGCTCACTTTTTTGTAACCAGCACCAGGCTCCTCCAAGTCAGGCCCCTCCTCAGCACCACTCTCGCCCTCCTCATCCTTGACCTGGATGCAATCCTCCTCCTCCTCCCCATCCTCTTCCTCGTCCTCCTCCTCCAGGTCTTCCTGTGTGCTCTCACTCTCTGTGGAGCCCTCCCGGGGCATGGTCAGGGCTCCCTCCCCCAGCAAGGCCTCCTGCTGCTCCGTCAGCTCCTCCTCTGTCTCCTCAGGGTGGGTGGTGGGCTGCCTGGGCAGCTCCCCCGTCTTGGTGAGGATCTGGTAACAGAATATGGGGGCACATCAGCTGGGAGTTGGGGAGCAGCTATGCAGCCTATAACCCAGAACAGTCTATCCTTCCCTCCCTCCCTTCTTCCAGGCAGAGCTTCTATGTGAGTTAGAAAAAGGCAAGGTAGCTCCTCTTGAGAGGACGACTTTTTCTTTTTCTTTTTTTTTTTTTTTTTTGAGACAGTCTCCCTCTGTCGCCCAGCCTGGCATGCAGTGGCGCGATCTCGGCTCACTGCAACCTCCACCTTCCAAATTCAAGAGATTCTCCTGCCTCAGCCTCCCTAGTGACTGGGATTCCAGGTGCATGCCACCACGCCCAGCTAATTTTTGTTTGTTTGTTTGAGACAGTCTTGCTCTTGTCACCCAGGCTGCAGTGCAATGGTGCGATCTGGGCTCAGTGCAACCTCCATCTCCCAGGTTTAAGTGATTCTCTTGCCTCAGCCTCCCGAGTAGCTGGGATTATAGGTGCCTACCACCACGGCTGGCTAATTTTTGTATTTTTAGTAGAGACGGGGTTTCACCATGTTGGCCAGGCTGGTCTCAAACTCCTGACCTCAGGCGATCTGCCCACCTCGGCCTCCCAATCAGGCGCAAGCCACCGTGTCTGGCCTGAAAGGAGGACTTTTCTGCCAGCCTGGTGCTCTCCTGTGTCCTGCCCCCAGCACAGCCCCGGGTCATTCACCTTTCCAGGCTCACCTTGCCCAGCTGTAGCTGCTGCTGCTTCTGCTTTTCCAGGAACTGCTGGTGCTGTTGTTGCATGACCAGCTGCTGCAGGGCCTGGGGACTCTGCGGCAGCGGTGAGGACTGAGTGCGGCTCAGGGGCCGATGCCGCGGGAGCTTGCCTACTGTCCGCATGCTGGTGGCCACACGTTCACCCGTCACTAGTGGGGACTGCCCGTGGAGTGGCACTATGGAGTTGGGGGTGATGACTAAGCACCATTGTCAGGGCACCTGACTGCCCCCACCACCGACCCTGAATCTTGCCCCCATAACCCCCTCTGGAATATCACCACCTACATACTCAGGAAAAACCCTGGGGGACCTGAAGCACCCTCCACCCAAACCTGAGCTCCATTCTTCCTCTTCCCCATGAATGAAGAGTTTCACGGCTGTAAGGTACTGCCTCCAGCAAGCCTTCCTGGATTCACCATCTTTTCCCTTCGATTTCCTTAACTGAATAAACTGAGTATACATGTAGTCTTGAGCCCTCTGAGCGAACAATGACTTGTTCTCCCCAAGTGCAACAAGGCCTCCCTGATCATGGACCCCGTGGATCCCGCCAGGCTAGGAAGCCCTAGGACCAGGATCATGTATCTTTCAAGCAGAACCTCTTCTGGTGCCAACAGGTACTTAAGGGCTGTCTAAAGCTGTGCTGTCTAGTCCCATAGCTACTAGTTACATGTGACTGCTGAGCCCTTGAACACAGCCTGTCTAAACTGAAATGTGATATAAGTGTGACGTATACACTAGATTTCAAAGACAGTATGAAACAAAAAGCAAAATATCTCATTGGTAACTGCATATTGGCCAGGCACAGTGGCTCACACCTGTAATCCCAGCACTTTGGGAGTCCAAGGCGGGGGGATGGCTTGAGCCCAGGAGTTCAAGACCAACCAAGGCAGCTGGGTACGGTGGCTCACACCCATAATCCCAGCACTTTGGGAGGCTGAGGCAGGTGGATCACTTGAGGTCAGGAGTTCAAGACCAACTTGGCCAACATGGTAAAACCCCGTATCTATTAAAAATACAAAAATTAGGCCAGGCGCAGTGGCTCACGCCTGTAATTCCAACACTTTCGGAGGCCAAGGTGGCTGGACCACCTGAGGTCAGGAGTTTGAGACCAGCCTGGCCAACATGGTGAAACTTCTTCTCTAATAAAAATATAAAAAATTAGCTGGGCATAGTGGCACATGCCCGTAATCTCAGCTACTTGGGAGGCTGAGACAGGAGAATCGCTTGAACTCGAGAGGCAGAGGCTGCAGTGAGCCAAGATCTTGCCACTGCACTCCAGCCTGGGCAACAAGAGTGAAACTTCGTCTCAAAAAAAAAAAAAAAAAAAAAAAAAATTAGCTGGGTGTGGTGGCACATGCCTGTAGTCCCAACTACTCAAGAGGCTGAAGCAAAATAACCGCTTGAACCCAGGAGGTGGAGGGTGCAGTGAGCAGAGATCCTGCCACTGCACTCCAGCCTGGGCGACAAAGTGAGATTCTGTCTCCAAAAAAAAAACAAAAAGATGGGCACGGTGGCTCACACCTGTAATCCCAGCACTTTGGGAGGCTGAGGCGAGCAGATCACCTGAGGTCAGGAGTTCGAGACCAGCCTAGCCAAGATGGTGAAACCCCAGCTCTATTAAAAATACAAAAATTAGCCAGGCGCGGTGACCGGCACCTATAATCCCAGCTACTTGGGAGGCTGAGGCAGGAGAATTGCTTGAACTCGGGAGACAGAGGTTGCAGTGAGACAAGATCACGCCACTGCACTCTAGCTTGGGCGACAGAGCGAGACTCAGTCTCGAAAAAAAGATCAGCCTAGGTAACATAGCAAGATCCTGTCTCTACAAAAATTAAAAAATAGAAAGAATAACTGCATATGTATTACAGAAATTATAATATTCTGGATATAATGAGTTAAATATATGTGGTGAAATTAATTCCACTTGTTTCTTTTTTTTTTGAGACGGAGTCTCACTCTGTTGCCCAGGCTCGAGTGCGATGGAGAGATCTCGGCTCACTGCAACCTCCGCCTCTTGGGTTCAAGCAATTTTCCTGCCTCAGCCTCCCAAGTAGCTGGGATTACAGGCACCCGCCACCACGCCCAGCTAATTTTTGTATTTTTAGTAGAGACGGGATTTCACCATGTTGGCCAGGCTGGTCTCAAGCTCCTGACCTCAAGTGATCCACCTGCCTTGGCCTCCAAAGTGCTGGGCTCACAGGCGTGAGCCACCATCTATGGCTCCACTTGCTTCTTTTAATTTTTTTATTTTTTTGAGACGGAGTCTCACGCTCTGTGCCCCAGGCTGGAGTGCAGTGGCACGATCTTGGCTCACTGCAAGCTCCGCCTCCCGGGTTCACACCGTTCTCCTGCCTCAGCCTCCTGAGTAGCTGGGATGAGACTACAGGTGCCCACCACCACACTCGGCTAATTTTTTGTATTTTTAGTAGAGACGGGGTTTCACTGTGTTAGCCAGAATGGTCTTGATCTCCTGACCTCGTGATCCATCCACCGCGGCCTCCCAAAGTGCTGAGATTTCAGGCGTGATCCACTGCGCCCGGCCTTCTTTTTACATTTTTTAATGTGGATGCTAGAAATTACGTATGTAGATTGTATTATGTTTCTACTGAACAACACTGCTCTGGGATGTGAACTCCAAGATGGCAGCAGATTTTGTCAAGATCAGTGCCTGGCATCCTGTAGGTATCCCATGTTTCCAGAACGTGGAAGAAATCACTGATGCTGTTGATTCTGCTAAGGGGAACTGTGACAGGGCTGGAGAGTATCCCTGACAGTTGGTCCTGACCTTAGCCCCCTCCCTTGCACAGCTACCTGTCCACTCACCAGCAATGAGGGTGCTCTGCTGCCGGGCCTGCTCCAGCAACAGCACATGCTGCAGCAGGGAGGCATGCCCGTGGGGGCTCCCGTCGCCCTCCAGTGCCACGCCCAGCAGGCAGCCAGGGATAGAGGATGTGCTCATGAACTTGCCCGTCAGCGTGCCACCCTGCCGCAGGGACTGGAGGGCCTGCCTCTCGGCCTCCTGCTGTGTCGACAGCTTCGGGGAGGCCTGGGGGGTGAAGGGAGGGGCTTATACAGCCTCAGTCCTGCCAACTTTGGACTAGCATCCCCATCTACCCACTACCTACTCCCCAGCTCTGGGTAGGGCCAACAGATCTCCCTTAGGGCCTTGGAAGGGGAAAACCCCAGCCGGGGGCATGCAGGACCTGTGACCTCAACACCAGAGGGAAGACGGGGTATATGCCCTGTACTTACAGTGAGGTGTGAGTTGGTGACAGTGACCGTGGCCTGCAGCCCTAGGGAGATGTTGGGCAGAGAAGGAGATGTGTAGAGGCTGAACTGGTTGGGGGAGCTGTCCAGAGGGAGGGCTCGGTGCTGAGGGAGCATCTGGGGAGCAGTCAGAAGAGACAGGCATGAGAGTGTGCAAAGGGGAGGCAACAAGGGAGGGCAACCTGGGGCCAAGGCCAGGGTCTCTGAATGGTGCCCAGTTCCCTCTACCCTGAACTCCCACTGAGGGAGACTGAGCCATCAGGGCTCTTCATAATCCTGTGGGACAAATTCCCCTTCAATGCAATTAAGTCCAAGCAAGGACTCTCCAGCCTATTCATGTGGGCAGAGAGGTCTCTGCTGGGCACTCAGGCAGACAGACTGGAAGGAGCTGCACTCTTTCTTCCATGGGAAGGAGTAACTCTGTCCCCGCCCCACCAGCCCCCAGCCAGGCCTGTACCTCGGTGGGGATGTTGGGGACTGAGCCAGTAAAGCCATTCTCAGCGATGGTGCTGTGGGAGCTGTTGGGAGAGCTGGGGCCGGAGCCGGGTGCGCTGTTACACACGGACGATGCTATAGGAGAAGTGGCTGTCACCTGGGCCTGCTCTGAACTACCCCCCACCCCCGATTCCCAGACCCTCAGAACAGGTACATGAGAGCAGCCCTTACCCCCAGGCCCGGCACCTGTGATCTCAACAGCTCTCTTCTTAAAGGTGCTAATAACAGTCCCATCCTTGCGACGCAAGAGGGGACTGCTTCTCCGCTCGGCCACCTTCTGTTTTAGCCTTGAACGCACTTTCAAGTTGGGTTCAGAGGCTGGAGAGAAGGTAACCTAGGTTCAGATATGTGCACAGCAGCACACATCTGCAGTTGAGCCCACTGGGGTCAGGGCTGACACTGCCACAAGCCCACCTCTGCGTCCCAGGAGCCATATTCTGGGAGGCCAGGTGGGGGACTCACTCACCTGTTTTGCGGAGGGGGAAGTCGTCTCGACTGTCGTAGGGCCCAGGCAAAGGCAGTTTGTAGGAGGGAGGCGTCCCAGGGGGGCCGCTCTGGGGAGGGGAACTCTGGTCCAAAGAAGCATGGTGGGCTCCCCTGGGGTGGGGGGGGGTGGGGATGGAAGCAGATCTAGGTTATCACCCAGTCTGCTGGACCTGCCACCTGGCAATCTACATTTATGAAAAATCGTTTGTATGTAGGAAGAGGACATGGATCTTGGGGAAGGAATGAGGAAATAAACCAGGGATGGGGGTCCTGTCTCTAAGGAGAGATTGCAGGGCCCATATATGGGTACGGGGAAGAAGCCCCTTGCCATCCTATAGCCAGGCAGCCCCTGAGTGGCTCACCTATGCCCACCCATGCCTGCCCAGGGCCATTACCAGCATTTGGGGTGCTGTGGGAGGGAATGGTTGAGGCCGCCTGGTGTGGGCTCCTTTGACTTCGACAAGAGGAATTCCTGGAGCCTCAGCTTTACCTCGGTGCTGGCAATGGCACCTGCAGGACAGGGCACAACTGACCTGGCTGCTTGGGGCCAGACCCCCCATGGCAGGGACAGGCGTCACGGGCGGGGGCCTAGGAGGTCCCAGGAGGCCCCGCCTTACTCTCTTTGCTCTTCTCCTTGTTCCGCAGGATGAGCAGCTGCTGCTCCAGCCGCTGCTTCTCCAGCTCTTCCTGCCGCTGCTGCTCCCGCTGCCGCTGCTGCTCCAGCTCCTGCTGCCGCTTGGCTGCCAGCATCTCCTGCTGCTGCTTGGCTGCCAGCATCTCCTGCTGCTGCTGCAGGGGCATGGGGAGGGAGGCAGGAGTGAGCCAGGCCCGGGCGGGGGTCGGAGGTCTGGGTGGCCCCCCGCACCCCCCACTCACCTTGAGGTGCTTCTGCAGCTGGACCTCATGCTGCCTTGTCAGGTGGTCATGCTGTTTCTGGAACTCAGCGAACAGGAGCTGCTTCTGCAGCTGCTGCTGCTGCTTGAGCGCCAGGAGCTCCTGCTGCAGTTGCTGCTCCCGCAGTGTGGGGTCCACAGAGCCCACCAGAGCCCCCCGTAGCTCCACAGGGCTGGGGCTGCCTCCACCCCCACCCCCCATGGAACTGGGCATGGCTCTTGGCAGCACCGGCTTCACCTCCACTGCGGGCAGAAGAGACAGGAAGGAGTTAGTGGGCCCAGCCCCAGACTCCAGTCATGCCTGAGGCCCAAAGGCTACCATGCAGGATTCTAGGAGACCCAAAGAGAACAGAGACAGAGGGGAAGTCAAATCCCTCTCCATGGATGCAACATTTTACCTTAATTAAATGAGGCTGAAGCCATGAACTTCAATAGGAAAATATAGGCCGAGCACGGTAGCTCACACCTGTAATCTCAGGTTACTTTGGGAGGCTGAGGCAGGCAGATCACCTAAGGCCAGGAGTTTGAGACCAGCCTGGCCAACATGGTGAAACCCCCTCTCTACTAAAAATACAAAAACTAGTTGGGTGTGATGGTGCACACCTGTAATCCCAGCCACTCAGGTGGCTGAGGCATGGGAATCTCTTGAACCCCGGGAGGCGGAGGTTGCAGTGAGCCAAGATCATGCAACTGCACTCTAGCCTGGGTGACAGAGCAAGACTCTGTCTCCAGAAAAAAAAAAAAGGTGGGGGGGGGCCCGGGCGCGGTGACTCTTGCCTGTAATCCCAGCACTTTGGGAGGCTGAGGCGGGCAGATCACGAGGTCAGGAGATCAAGACCATCCTGGCTAATACGGTGAAACCCTGTCTCTACTAAAAACAAAAAAAATTAGCTGGGCATGGTGGCACATGCCTGTAGTCCCAGCTACTCGGGAGGCCGAAGCAGGAGAATCACTTGAACCCTGGAGGTGGAGGTTGCAGTGAGCCAAGATTGCGCCACTGCACTCCAGCCTGGGCGACAGAGCAAGACTCCATCTCAAAAAAAAAAAGAAAATGTGCATAAGCATGAAGCTGTACCTGACAGATTGTGAGTACTCGACACATTTTATATATGTGTGTGTGTAGATATGTGTGTGTGTACATGTGTATATCTCTCTCTCTACCTATGTATATATATCAGAGACAAGGTCTTGTTCTGTCGCCCAGGCTGGAATGCAATGGCATGATCATGGCTCATGACAGCCTTGACCTCAAGCAACCCTCCCACCTCAGCTTCCCAAGTAGCTGGGACTACAAGAGCATGCCAATGCACCAGGCTAATTTTTAAATCTTTAGTAGAGACAGGGTCTCATTATGTTGCCCAGGCTGGCCTTAAAACTCCCAGGCTCAAGCGATCCTCCCCGCTCAGCCTCCCAAAGTGCTGGGATTATAAGCGTGAGCCACTGCCCAGCCTTCAACACATAATATTGTCATTGATCTGCCAGAGATGCCCAGTCAACATCTCTGGGCATTTTACAAGAATGACTCATTTAAATGTCACAGTTACCTATGACTTAGATGCTATTATTACCCCATTTTACTGATGAGGAAACTGAGGTTTAGAGAAGTTTAAGTAGCAACCAGACACAGCTAGGTGATCCAATAACTAGAATATGAGTCCAAATCCTAGGCTTTTAACCACTGTGCCCCACGCAAAGCTTCATACTAGAAGAGAAATTGAGGCACAGAGGTTGGTTCTAGGACTGACAGTGCCCTTGGTAACGCCAGGAGAGGCTGGTGGAGACCTTCTGGATATCTCTACCCTCTGTCCCCTTCTTGTGCCTCATCCCTATCTGGGGCAGACTGGGCAGGAGGGAGAGGCTGTGGGAATGGGGGTGGGGTGGGAACAGGAGGCCTCGGGGAAAGGGGGTACAGGGCTGCACCAAGCCAGGGACAGGAGGGGGCTGGGAGTCAGACTCGCTTCCTTTGCTGGATTATCTCCTTTCAACAGTTTTATTGTAATTACCCTGAAAATGCCGCTATATATAGAGTGAGCCAAACAGCAGCTGTGCCTGGGGGGAGGGGGAATAAGAGGATGGGCGGGCAGGCAGCAGGGAGGAGGTGGGAGGAGGAGACAGGAAAGGAAAGGGAATCAGACAGGAAGAAGGGTAACAGCAGGGGGAGGGCGGGAGCTTCGGCAGAGATCTCCGAACTCTGGTTCTAGGGAGAACCGGCTGGGGAGAGGAAGGCTGCTGGGGAGGGCAAGGCAGTGCAGGGCCTGCTGGGTTCCAAGACCTTGGGTGCAGGCCCCACATGGACAATGGGCCGAGTGGCTCAGGGAGTGCACGAGGTTCCAATGGGCTTATGGGAAGGCTAGCTCTCCACTTCTTTGTACCCAAACACGGTTCTCAGGTCACTGCATGTCACTCCCCACCACTGCCCTTTGGTTGCCAGGACAACTGGGCAAACACCACACTAGCAGGGAGCCCCAAGCCCAGCCCACGCCCCACAAAGCCTCCAGCCAGGAAGGGGAAGGCAGGATACCACTGCCTGGGAAGGCGGAAGTGAGAGAGGCAGGGCCAACCCATTCCTGTTTCTCTTCTTTCTCCAAAGAAAGCCCTCACTCTCCTCGCTACAGCCCAGGGAGGTCATGAGGGGCTGGGAAGACTCCTGTGGCAAAGTGGCCCACTCCAGCCCAGGCCTGGGAAGAAAGGACCCCCAAATCCTTCTGGCTACCAGTATCTTCCGCCCTCATGAGCTGGCCTCTCTCCAGACCACCCCCCAGCATTAAGAGGCGAGAGAAGGAAAAAAAAAACACAAAACAAGTTTGTTGTTTTTTTTTTTTTTGAGACGGTGTTTCGCTCTTGTCATCCAGGCTGGACAGTGCAGTAGCACAATCTCGGCTCACTGCAACCTCTGCCTCCTGGGTTCAAGCAATTTTCCTGCCTCAGCCCCGCAAGTAGGTGGGATTACAGGCACCTGCCACCACGCTCAGCTATTTTTTTTGTATTTTTAGTAGACACGGGGTTTCACCATGTTGGCCAGGCTGGTCTCAAACTCTTGACCTCAGGTGATCCACTCGCCTCGGCCTCCCAAAGTGCTGGGATTACAGGCATGAGTCACCGCGCCTGGCTTTTTTTTTTTTTTTTTTTTTAGATGGAGTCTCACTGCAACCTCCGCCTCCTGGGTTCAAGCAATTCTCCTGCCTCAGCCTCCCAAGCAACTGGGATTACAGGCGCCCACCACCAGGCCTAGCTAATTTTTGTATTTTTAGTAGAAACGGGGTTTCACCATGTTGGTCAGGCTGGTCTCGAACTCCTGACCTCGGGTGATCCACCCGCCTCGGCCTCCCAAAGTGCTGGGATTACAGGCATCAGCGACCACACCCAGCCGAAAAACTTTTAAAGAGAGGGAGGTGGGAGGTAGGAGGTGGCAAAGGGTGGGCTAAGAGAGGCCCCCACACGTTTAGATGGGTCTGGATCTCTCCAGAGAACCTAGCACTGAATGGGTGTCACCAAGGCAGGCGCAAGGCCTGCTGGAGGCCAAGGCCATGCCACCCGCATGCCTGGAGTGTGGCCTCTGGAACCTCCTGCAGGCAGGGTGGGGTGGGAGAAGGTAAAGGCTGAGCATGATGTCGCAGTCTCCACCAGCCTCTTCTCCCCCAAGCATGGTTGGGAACATTCCTCTGTGGTTTTCCCGCCAGCCGTACTGACGACTCTGTGGCCACAAGGCCAGAGCCACATGTGCAGAAGTGGCCAGATGTGACCAGAGGGTGGGGTTACACATACTCATCCTCATTCCCAACCCATGTCCTGCCCCAGCACCAGGAGGAAGGGTCCTTGGAAACTGCAGAAGGCCTTCCTGGAGGTAGCCAGCCACAGCCCACGATGGTGGCAAGGAAATGGCAGCCAGCTCAGGTCTCCCCAGCCCGTGAAGTGCTCAGCAAGGCCCTGAGCTGGCCGGAGGGTTATCTGTTCTTAGTCAAGGCTGGCTTGGCCCGTGGCACTCTGATCACTCAGCCAAGCGATGGACAGGCGTCAACCTGCTGCTCCCGGCAATGCTGGGGTTGTAGGAGCCGGATGCCAGCCCGCCTGCCCAGGGAAGGGCAGGAGTCCAAGCACTCCTGGCTCCCAGCAGATAACCCTGCCTAGGGCTGGAACTGTCGCCAGCAGTACTGGCTTCCCTTGCAGGAGCCCTGCAGAGAGCACATGGGCTCAGGCAAGGGGAATCTTCCACCAGACTGTCACTGCCACTGCAGCAGCAGAGATGTTAGGCCCAGAGCTGCAGTGGGAGCCACAGCCCTATTAGTATGCAGGTGGCAGGGCAGGCAGAGGGCTCTGCCATGCAGCCTCGTTCCCATGCAAACAGGAAGCACAGGCGACTCCAGAATATTAATTTGCAGGGCCTGCAGGGACTGGGTGGCATGCAGCACCCCAGGGGTTTGCCAGGTAGCAACCTGCTCCACCCAAAGTGGAAGGGGCCATGGCTGCTGTGCCTGAGTCAGGGAAAGGAGGGGCATGGAGCCCCATGAATAGAGTCTGCCCAGGCACAGACCCTGGAGCCTGGAGGGCCTTGCACTCTCTCAATGATCTGTGCCCTCTGCCAGCCTGGCATGAGCAGAGCAGGTGGCAGCAGCTGCCATCAGCACCAAGCACCTGGAAGGGGAAGTGGTTGTGTCATGATAGGAAGAGGCTCTTGGCCGCCTCCTGGTGGACTAGGAAGGCTGGGGAACCTCTGGGAAAAGAAGAGGATAGACAGACCCGGGGCGTGGTGGCTAGTTACCCAGGGCTGTCTCTTAAAAAAAGGGAACCTGGGCCGGGCGCATTGGCTCGCGCCTGTAATCCCAGCAGTTTGGGAGGCTGAGGCGGGCGGATCACCTGAGGTCAGGAGTTCAAGACCAGCCTGGCCAACGTGGCAAAACCCCATCTCTACTAAAAAATACAAAGATTAGCTGGGTGCGGTAGCGGGCACTTGTAATCCCAGCTACTCAGGAGGCTGAGGCAGGCAGAATTGTTTGAACCCAGGAGGCAGAGGTTGCAATGAGCCTAGATCATGCCACTGCACTCTAGCCTGGGTGATAGAGCAAGATTCTATTTCAAAAAAAAAAAAAAGAGGGTAGACGAAGGGGCACTGTTCCCTAAGAGGACAGGCCAAGAGCTCTGGCTAGCAAAGAGCCCCACTGAAAGGCCAGGGAGAGCCAGGCGCAATGGCTGTAATCCCAGCACTTTGGGAGTCCGAGGCGTGTGGATCACTTGAGGTCAGGAGTTCAAGACCAGCCTGGCCGACATGGAGAAACCCCATTTCTACTCAAATTACAAAATTAGCTGGGCGTGGTGATGCATGCCTGTAATCCCAGCTACTCGGGAGGCTGAGGCAGGAAAATCACTTGAACCCGGGAGGCAGAGGTTGCAATGAGCCAAGATCGTGACATTGCACTCCAGCCTGGGCAACAAGAGTGAAACTCTGTCTCAAAAAGAAAAAAAAAGAAAAGAAAAGAAAGCCAGGGAAAGGGTCACAGGGGAGGACAAGGCCCTGGGTCCTTCCCTCACCTGCCAGGATCTCACTTTGATGGGAATCGAGAGGCCAGTAGAGCCACCTCCTGCGGAGGTCAGAGGCAAGGCTCTGGGGGAAAGCCTTGGGCCCCCCCACCTGGCTCTATACTTTCCTCTTTCCTAGCACTGAGAACCTTCCTTCTCCTGGGAGTGGTGGCCTCGGTAACAAGCAGCAACACCATCTTGACCTCTGGTTTTCTGCAGGGCTGACCACCCTGCCCCCATGGGAAGTCCCAGCCTGGGTTGCTGAGTGGGTGGGGCTGTGTGTTTCTTTTTTTCTTTTTGTTTTTTGAGACGGAGTCTCGCTCTGTTGCCAAGACTGGAGTGCAGTGGCACGATCTCGGCTCACTGCAAGCTCCGCCTTCCGGGTTCACGCCATTCTCCCGCCTCAGCCTCCCGAGTAGCTGGGACTACAGGCGCCCGCCACCACACCCAGCTAATTTTTTGTATTTTTAGTAGAGACGGGGTTTCACCGTGTTAGCCAGGATGGTCTCGATCTCCTGACCTCGTGATCTGCCCACCTCAGCCTCCCAAAGTGCCAGGATTACCGGCGTGAGCCACCGTGCCTGGCCTTGGGGCTGTGTGTTTCTAGCCATGCGAGGGGCTAGGAAAATAGCAAGTTCTGCCTCAGGAGCTGCCCTGCCCAGCTCACGAGCACAAGTGGCCATGGGCAGTGCACCACCTGAGTGACACTTCTTTCCCATCCCGCTGGGTCTGCCTCCTCTTCAGGAACCCCAACCAGCCCAGTGGAGACTTCTGTGGTAGATTATTCAGGCAACATGAGGGAGAGCCTGGTCCTTTGGGGGAGATGATATAGGTACTCATGGGGCAACCCCTGAGACTACTGCCAGCACAGCCTTAGTCTAAAAAAACGGTGTCCAGGCAAAGAGACACAGCCTCCAAACAGACGAATGGCTCTGGGCCATGAGGCACAGGTTTTAGCAGTGCCTTGGGAACAAGAGTTAACAATAAAAAACAGATCTAGCTTCCCAAGAGCAAGGCCAAGCCTTCCGCCTGCTCTGAACACACCATGAGCTGCACCCCAGGTCCAAGCCTCCTCTCAGAGACAACATCTCCAACTCAAGAATCCCTGTGACAAGAACCCTGGTCAGCAAGGAAATGGGACCTTTCGTTCCCCCAGAGAAGCCCTGGGGGGGAGGGAGCTGGCACAGTGTGGACCTGCCTGGCAGACCCAAGAGGCTTAGCACTTGGCTCTAAAAGACCCTGCTCCATAAAATAAATATAAAAATAAGGCCAGGCGCAGTGGTTCATGCCTGTAATCCCAGCACTTTGAGAGGCCAAGGCGGGCAGATCACGAGGTCAGGAGTTTGAGACCAGCCTGGCCAACATGGTGAAACCCCCGTCTCTACTAAAGATACCAAAAAAAAAAAAAATTAGCTGGGCATGGTGGCCCACACCTGTAATCCCAGCTACTCGGGCAGCTGAGGCAGAATCACTTCAACCCAGGAGGTGGAGGTTGCAGTGAGCTGAGATCGCGCCATTGCACTCCAGCCTGGGCAACAACAGGGCGAGACTCCGTCTCGAAATAAATAAATAAATACATACATACATAATTTTTTTTCTTTTTTTTTTTTGAGACGGAGTCTCACTCTGTCGCCAGGCTGGAGTGCCGTGGCGTGATCTCGGCTCACTGCAACCTCCGCCTTCCAGGTTCAAGCGATTCTCCTGTCTCAGCCTCCTGAGTAGCTGGGACTACAGGTGCACGCCACCACATCCACCTAATTTTTTCTATTTTTAGGTAGAGATGGGGTTTTACCACATTGGTCAGGATGACCTCAATCTCTTGACCTCATGATCCACCTGCCTCAGCCTCCCAAAGTGCTGGGATTACAGGCGTGAGCCACTGCGCCCGGCCTAAAATAAAATTAATTTTTAAAAAGACCCTGCTCCAAGGCCGGGCGCGGTGGCTCACGCCTGTAATCCCAGCACTTTGGGAGGCCGAGGCAGGTGGATCACGAGGTCAGGAGATCGAGACCATGGTGAAACCCCGTCTCTACTAAAAATACAAAAAAAATTAGCTGGGCGCGGTGGCCGGCGCCTGTAGTCCCAGCTACTCCGGAGGCTGAGGCAGGAGAATGGCGTGAACCCGGGAGGCGGAGCTTGCAGTGAGCCGAGATCACGCCACTGCACTCCAGCCTGGGCGACAGCGAGATTCCGTCTCAAAATAAATAAATAAATAAATAAATAAATAAATAAATAAATAAATAAATAAAAATAAAAATAAAAAGACCCTGCTCCAGCCGGGCGCAGTGACTCATGCCTGTAATCTCAGCACTTTGGGAGGCCGAGACAGGCAGATCACGAGGTCAGGAAATCGAGACCATCCTGGCTAACACGGTGAAACACCGTCTCTACTAAAAACACAAAAAATTAGCTGGGCGTGGTGGCGGGCACCTGTATTCTCAGCTACCTGGGAGGCTGAGGGGCTGAGGCAGGAGAATGGCATGAACCCAGGAGGTGGAGCTTGCAGTGAGCACCACTGCACTCCAGCCTGGGTGACAGAGCGAGACTCCGTCTCAAAAAAAAAAAAAAAAAAAAGACCCTGCTCCAGAAGCCACCAGTCCCAGAAAGCTAGGAGGAGGGGAGGGGACCCAAGGGGCGTAGAGTACAAGGTATGGGGCATTATTACGCTGTTTGGAATGTCTATGCAGGACATAAATGAGGTCCATGCAGATACTCCCTGGATCTGAGGAGCTGCCTTTACAAGAGGAGAGAGTGAAAAGGACCTTGGAGATCATCTGTTTCAATACCCTCAAGACACAGGTGAGGAAACCAAGCCTTTTAGAGAGGCTGCTCTGCAGATGATCCTACCAGCTAAGTAGCAGCAAAACGGGGATCTGGACCCAGGTGTCCTGACTCCTGGCACAGGCAGGTTCCCTCTGAACATACACGTGTGCAGTCTGGCTCCCATGTGGGGTGTCCTATGTGCTCAGTGTAAGCCAGCCCTGGGACAAGTGAGGGTCTCAATAAAGAGGAGATGAGGCAGGGGGAGGGGGGGCAGGGGAGGATGTACGGGGGCTGGTGTTCAACTTTATTCCTGAGCCCCCTTCTCTCCTTGGGCTAAAATCCCCTCAGGGAGGAAGATCACAGACCAAGTGGTCCTCAGTATTTACAGAAAACAAAGCCTCCTCTCACAACCCCAGGAGGCCCCCGAGGCCAGAATGGTTCCTGTGCTCTAGGAGCACAAACTGTGAACTCGCACTGACAGGCCCAGCACATAAGGCTGTGTAGGATGCATATTGCACATGGGCTCTCATCTAAAGGGGTGAGTTGGGGCTGACATCTAGCCCAAGCTCCAATCGCCAGGCCATGCACACTGGCATGAGGATGTATCTACCCAGAAGAAGGGCCTTTTTAAAATCTGCACAAAGAAGCTTTTATGTGGATTAGCAACGTTCCTACCCAGAGACCTGAGTTCAAATTCCAGCTCTCACTTACTCTGTGACCTTGGGCAGGTTCCCTTTTTCTTTTTTTCTGACAGAGTCTCGCTCTGTTGCTAGGCTGGAGTACTGCAGTGGTGCGATCTTGGCTCACTGCAACCTCCACCTCCCGGGTTCCAGCGATTCTCCTGCCTCAGCCTCCTGAGTAGCTGCGACTACACGCACGTGCCACCACACCCAGCTAATTTTTGTACTTTTAGTAGAGACGGAGTTTCACCATGTTGGCCAGGATGGTCTCCATCTCTTGACCTCGTGATCCGCCTGCCTCGGCCTCCCAAAGTGCTGGGATTACAGGCGTGAGCCACCACGCCCGGCCAGGTTCTCTCTTTTTTTTTTTTTTTTTTTTGGAGACAGTCTCTCTGTTGCCCAGGCTGGAGTGCAGTGGGGTGATCTCGGGTCACTGCAACCTCCGCCTCCCGGGTTGAAGCGATTCTCCTGCTTCAGCCTCCCAAGTAGCTGGGACTACAGGCACATGCCACCACACCTGGCTACTCGTTTGTATTTTTAGTAGAGACGGTTTCACCGTGTTAGCCAGGATGGTCTCTATCTCCCGACCTCAGCTGATCCACCCGCCTCAGCCTCCCAAAGTGCTGGGATTACAGGCTTGAGCTACCGCCCCCGGCCCAGGTTCCCTTTATTTAAGAGATAGCCCTGGGTAACTGGCCTACCCTAGAGGGCAGAATCTCCCACCAGCACCCAGGCCCTCAGGACCTCCCTCACCAGGCTGGGGAGTCAGCAGCTTCTAATTACCTTGTTCTGTCTCTTGGAGATTGGGGAAAGGCTCTTGTTCCTGTCCTGGCCTGAGGGAGTTTGGAAGGAGGCAGAGAACAGCATTTCACACCCTGAGCCCGTGACGCTGTGACACCGATGACCCCTCCCCACCAAGGACAGTTTCCCATGATCTATTTCTGTGCTCTGTGTGACTAGTGAGGCCAATTTAGGCTCAACAGGTTCTACCACAATTCAGATACTATTTCCACATAGGCAAGCTGGGTCTGACTCTCACCTAGCAATTTTCACAATTCCTTAAGTAACACAAGTGAACACACATCACATAGTGGTTGAGAGCAAGGGCTCTGGAGTGAGAGGACGCTGGGGTTCAATTCAGGCACTCCCCTTCCTAGGGCAAGACACGGGGCACCACCCTGCGCTCCATGCAGGCATCTGTAAACTGGGAGGCAGAACAGCACCCAACACCCAGGGTAGTTAGGCTCGGGAGAATGTATGCGGAGGAGCTTGGCACAGGGCCTGGGAAGATCAAGAGGTGCCAGGCAGGGCTATTATTAATGGCTCCTAATATTTTTTGTGTCCTGAACTCTTTTGGCAATCTAGTGAAGCCTGTGGACCACTTCTCAGAATGGTTCTTTTTTTTTTTTTTGAGATGTAGTTTCACTCTTGTTGCCCAGGCTGGAGTGCAATGGCACGATCTCGGCTCACTGCAACCTCTGCCTCCCAAGTTCAAGCAATTCTCCTGCCTCAGCCTCCCAAGTAGCTGGGATTACAAGCATGCGCCACCATGCCCGGCTAATTTTGTATTTTTAGTAGAGATGGGGTTTCACCACGTTGTCCAGGCTGGTTTCGAAACCCTGACCTCAGGTGATCCGCCTGCCTCGGCCTCCCAAAGTGCTGGAATTATAGGTGTGAGCCACCATGCCTGGCCTTCTCAGGATGTTTCTAAAGTGCATAAAATCGGACGGGTGCAGTGGCTCACACCTGTAATCCCAGCACTTTGGGACCCCGAGGTGGGCAGATCACTTGCAGTCAGGAGTTCAAGACCAGCCTGGCCAACATGGTGAAACCCCGTCTCTACTAAAAATACAAAAATTACCCAGGCATAGTCTCACATACTTGGGAGACTGAGGCAAGAGAATCGCTTGAACCCAGAGGCGGAGGTTGCAGTGAGCTGAGATTGCACTACTGCACTCCGGCCTAGGCAACAGAGTGAGACTCTGTCTCAAAAAAAAAATTAAAAAAATAAATAAATAAAGTGCATAAAATGAAATACTTAAGAATTCCCAAATCTTTTAAGTGGGGCCAACTTCACAGACCACCTGGATTCTAAGGGTGCCAGCCTCAGACTCCCACCAGAGGGAAGTCTTAGCACTCATTTCAGACTGTCTGAATATCACTCTGTGGTCCTGTCACAAACAAAGCCCTTTTTGTGGGTCCCACACAACACAAACCAGTGCAGCCAGCAGCTGGGTGTCGATGCCAGAGGAGGAATCTCTGAGAGCAGCTTCCTTCCCACTCCCGCACTTCCAGGCCATCTCACCTGCCTCGCTACCTCCAGGAAGGGCCACTCTGTGCTCTGTGGCTCAGGCCACAGTTGTGGGATCCCTTTTGTCCCTCAAAAACATTACTTAGCACAGATGAGCACAAGTTTCGGCCCTTGCTCTCGGGGTCCCCAGCTGCAAGCAGTCCAAAATTCTTCCCTGGGCTCCAACCTCACTGAGCCCCACTGCAGGTGACAACTCTCTCCCCAGTTCTATTCCACATCCTCCTGGGTTGAGGACATGGGAGGCCCTAAGCCCCTTTTCCCACAAAGCAGACGCAATGTGAAACTGACCTCAGAGACCCTTAGTGTGTCAGGGAAGGAAGGGCCTGAAGATCAGCAACTCAATTCCCCCAGTTTTCAGAGGAGGAAAGTGAGGCCAGAGAAGGAAGAGACTTGTCCAAGGTCACCTGGAAAGGAGATGGAGGACCCAGGGCTTAATCCCAGCTCTTCTGGCTCTCTGTCTGCTCCCCACTAAAAAACAGAAGGGGAAACACTAAGGCCCAGTCTCAAACTGAATGAGAGATGCAACAAGGGGCCAAACTCTGTATTAAGGATCCAGAGGTCTAGACAAGGGCACCTGGTTGGTCCCCAGAACATCAGAGCCCAGGAGTGCAGGGGAGAATGGGATCAAGTGCAGGGAACCCCCAGAAACCTTGAGGCAGACTGTGACTCTGAAGGACCTTAAGCTCAGGATGCAGAGCCCTGATGAAGGCACAACGCATCTCTCACTGGTACAGATAGAGTTAGCAGTTGATCTTGGGATGCTCTCTGGAGGAGAAGTAGACTCACATTTCCCAGACAGCCATTTCCGGCATATACCTGGGTACAAAGCTACAGGCAAGTAAAAGGCACACTAACCATTCAAAGTCTGCAGCTGTTGCTAGGACTGTTTGCTCCACACCTGGGGTGGAATGGCAGGGGCTCCAGAGCAGATCTGCCTCCACTCCCCAAGCACAGCACAGCCCTGGGTGTCCAGCAGGGCGCCCTGTCCACCTGGCTGCTTGCCATAATCCCCCATTCCACTGGGGTTTAGACACCTGCTCCCTGGCGTCTGGAAACATCCTCTCTCCTGACTGACAGGCAGCTGGGAGTTGGATTCACCTCTCTCTGGGGCGACAGCCTCCCTCCTCCTGTATAGACCCTTCTCCCAGGAGTCCCAAGACCCACCAAGGCCTTCCAGGGATGCTGATGACATTCACTGGCTGACTGCTGGGCCCTGTGACCCATGTCCACACAGCTCTTAATCCAAGGATGAGCTGAGTCTACTCTGATCAGAATCACCTGAGACATGAGTTTAAATCACTGGTTCCTGGGCTGCCCTACAGAATCCAAACCTTTGTTGGGGGGCAGGGTGTCAAGGCCTGAGAATCTGCATTTTAATACATTCCCTTGGTAATTCTGATGCGACCAAAAGTTTGAGAACCACGGCCTCACAGTGTCCCTAGGCTGCCTGCTGCCAACCTGACAGCTGTTACAGCTGTGTGTGTGGACACAGTTAATCTGATTTCCTGTCTGGCAGCTGTGTGGCAGGGAAGGGACAGCTGAGGGTCTCAAAAACAAGAAGAGGGGATGAGGCAGGGGGAGGGAGACACAGGAGGTTGTATGGGGGCTGGTGTTCAACTTTATTCCTGAGCCCCCTTCTCTCTCTCCTTGGGCTAAAATCCCCTCAGGGAGGAAGATCACAGACCAAGTGGTCCTCAGTATTTACAGAAAACAAAGCCTCCTCTCACAACCCCAGGAGGCCCCCGAGGCCAGAATGGTTCCTGTGCTCTAGGAGCACAAACTGTGAACTCGCACTGACAGGCCCAGCACATAAGGCTGTGTAGGATGCATATTGCACATGGGCTCTCATCTAAAGGGGTGAGTTGGGGCTGACATCTAGCCCAAGCTCCAATCGCCAGGCCATGCACACTGGCATGAGGATGTATCTACCCAGAAGAAGGGCCTTTTTAAAATCTGCACAAAAGAAGCTTTTTTTTTTTTTTTTTTTGAGGCAGAGTCTCGCTCTTGTTGCCCAGGCTGGAGTGCAATGGCGCAATCTCGGCTCACTGCAACCTCCGCCTCCCGGGTTCAAGCGATTCTCCTGCCTCAGCCTCCAAAGTAGCTAGGATTACAGGCATGCACCACCATTTCCGGCTAATTTTTTTGTAGTTTTAGTAGAGACGGGGTTTCTCCATGTTGGTTAGGCTGGTCTCAAACTCCCTACCTCATGTGATCCGCCCGCCTCGGCCTCCCAAAGTGCTGAGATTCCAGTTGTGAGCCACCGAGCCTGGCCAAAAGCAGCTTTTATGTGGATTAGCAATGGTCCTACCCAGAGACCTGAGTTCAAATTCCAGCTCTCACTCTGTGACCTTGGGCAGGTTCCCTTTTTTTAAGAGATAGGGTCTTGTTATAGCGCCCAGGCTGGAATGCAGTGATCATGGCTCATTGCAGCCTCAAACTCTTGGGCTCAAGCAATCCTCCTGCCTCAGCCTCCTGAGTAGCTAGAACTACAGGTGCATGCTACCATGCCTGGTTAATTTTTTTTTTTTTTTACATTTTTTTTGTAGAGACATGGTCTGGCTATGCTGCGCAGGCTGGTCTCAAACTCCTGGCCTGAAGTGATCTTCCTCCCTCAGGCTTCCAAAGTGCTGGGATTACAGGTATGAGCCACCATGTCCAATAAGTTCCTTAACCTCTCTGAGCCTTCTCAACTGTTCACCACAGCTATCAATACTTTCCCAAAAGAGATATGGCAAGGGCCGGGTGTGGTGGCTCACGCCTGTAATCCCAACACTGTGGGGAGGCTGAGGCAGGTGGATCACGAGGACAGGAGTTCGAGACCAGCCTGGCTAACATAGTGAAAACCCGTCTCTACTACAAATACAAAAATTAGCCGGGCATGGTGGCATGTGCCTGTAGTCCAAGCTACTCGGAAGGCTGAGGCAGGGGAATCGCTTGAACCCAGGAGGTGGAGGCTGTGGTGACCCAAGATTGTGCCACTGTACTCCAGCCTGGACAAAAGAGGGAGACTCCATATCAAAAAAAAAAAAAAAAAAAAAAAAGGACAGAGAAAGTACCTGATAGCCTTGTCACTTAGAGCATTACAATAGTTCCACTCTCACCCCTGAGTCTTGCACTTCTTACCCTCCCGGCACTACATACCTACACACACAGCCAAACCCAGAAAGACTAAAGAGCACGAACAAGAATATCCAGGGAAAGCCCTAAGACCAAACCTGGACCCCATGGCACTTCCCAGTGTCCATAGCATTCCTTCTGGCACAAGCAGGATTCACACCCTCCCTCCATGGGAAAAGCAGACTCCTCCTCCATGCCATCTCATAAAGTCCTGTGTATTGTCTAGGCATCAGCTCCACCCCGTATAGGACAAAGGGGAATCCAGGACCCACATAAGGGAAGCAGAGAATTCCCCACCTCTGTGTCCTTGAGAATCCCATACTAGGGTTCAAACTCCCAGGCTCCCCAAGCCAGAACCAAGCTTGGATGATGGTGGTGCCCACTGTGCACTGGGGGGCTGTGGTAGGGTGGCCAGGCAGAGACCCCATCCATCAAGGGAGACCTCTGATCGCTAAGAGCAGATGCTGAGATCTGCCCCGCTCTTTAAGCAAGAACAGCAGAGTGCCCCTGTCCTTCAGTAGGCTAAGGCTCTGTCTCACCCACTGGGGTGACTCACTAAAGCTGTCTCTATTCACCCAGAGGTCCAAGCCCCAGAATAGAGCCCAGGAATCCTGCCAGCAATTCTGGACTCCAGCCCTCCCCATGCGACATTCATTCATCCATGTGCCAGGCACTGTGTTAGGTGCTGGGCAATGGCAACAACCAAGACAGCCCAGAGAGCAAAGGCTGTCCCTAAAAGAGGGTTCCAAAGATGCTGCTGGAGATGGCAGGCAGGCACCACCCTCGAAAGACCCTTGCCCCAACCCCTTGGGCTTGGGAGACCTGCACAACTCACACTGTCCAAAGAAGCTTCCCTGGATACCTGCTTTTTCAGCCATAGGATGTTGCATCCTGTCTGGAGACCGATCAAGAGATGGGGAGAGGGGGTGGGGAGGGAAACACCAGGCTGCCTGGGACCTCATGGCCGTGTTTATCCGGGGTGGATTTTTTTTAACCCAAAGGTTAAAGTGTTTCTATTTGAAACATCTATTTACATTCCAGAGTCCAAAAAAAAAAAAAAAAAACAACAAGGCTGCCGAGCTCCAGGCCTATATCTGTCCCTAGCCGCGTCACAGACACAGCATCAGAGCTGCGCAGGGGGAACATTCTTAGCCCTCTCCCCGAGCTGCTGAGGTGACTCACGCCTCCCTCCTGCCAGCATGGACCAAGCCACCACTCTGAAGGCCAGCCAGCATTGGGGGTGGAGTGGGGAGACAGGGATCTGGAGAGAGGGGCTGCCTGGGACCCCATGCAGGGGCAGCCAGGCTTAGGGAGGAGATGAGAGCAGGGTCCCAGCCTGCAAGGTTTCTGGGGTACAATCTGAAAGCAGGTGAATGAACAAGCTGAGGAGGAAACTTCCGGCCAACTGCTGGCTGCTGCTGGTAGCAAGGAACAGAGGGGACGGGGCAGGATGGGTGGACCTGATAAGCCAGATAGCGTGGAGCTGTCCCAAGCAGATGCTCTGTGATTATTCTGCCTTCCAAGAGACCACCTTGAGTCCCAGAGGCTAGGGGCTAGGGGCCAGCAGGTAGGGTCTTTAGCTAGACCTGTGGACTCCAGACCAGGGTAAGAACCAGCCCTCTGGGTTTATTCCTCATCCCAGGGACCTGTGTAGGTGGCCCCCAGGCATATGCCCCTACCTCAGGGGACTACATGGGTATCTTGTAGAGCCGGTCCCCAAGGATATGCCCCCATCCCCGCCCCAGGCTACAGGGCTGGCCCCGGGGTAATGCTCCTATCCCCGGGGCCTGCATGGATACCCTGCAGGGCTAGTCTTCAGGGTCATGCCCCTACATGAGAACACTGCATGGGCATCCCTGCCTGGGCAGAAGATAGGTCATGTTCCAAAGATTTTTTTGATTCTTCCCAAAACATTCATGCTCTGACACATCCAAGTCCCACTGCAACCTTATCCCTGGGCAGCTCAGAGCCAAATCACAGGCACCTGCAGAGGCACACAGTTCCCACTTTCCAATTTGAAGCTTGGGATGCACACCCACATATCCAGAGGCAAGGACTCCCCATTCACACGCACACACAGACACCCACACTTGAGTGCCAAGCCACTGCCAGGAGGGGCTGAGCAGGCATGGGTCCAGCAGGCCCCTCCCTGGAGGAAGCATCTTGTGGTGCCGGCCTGGTGGGGAGGCTGTGCCAGGAAGGCTTGATGCTGCCAAAAGGTTCATGGGAGTGAGGGAAGGAGTGGCCCAGCTCTGGGGGACCCCACCCCTAGCCAAGAGCCAAAAAAGTTCCTGCTGAGAAAGTGGCAGGATTAGGGGGTCCCGAAGCCCATCTGAGCCAGAGTAACACCTCCTCATCCTCATGAGATGGGCATCAACCCAGACCTGGGGAGAGGAGCGCCATCGGGAGCCAGCTAGGGGCTAAGGCAGCCAAGCCCCTCAATATCCAAGCTGCCAGCCTCTGCCTAACTCCATCACAACTGCACCAAGCCTCCCCAAGTGTCTGATTCTCAAGAGACTCCTGGCTGGGGACTTGCGGAAGTCACTGTACTCAATCCTGTAGCCCCAAGAACCAAGCCAGAGGAGCTGGGGTAACCTTTATTCTTGTGGACACCCAGCTACGCCTTCTTCCCTTGCCCAAACTTGGGGAGCGGGCAGCATGGAGGCAGGTCACTGACCCACTTCCTCCCCTCTGACCACAGTGCCAACTAGGCCAGGATCCTCCAGTAACCCCCAGCCCCCAGCAGCGGATGCCGACCCTGCCAGAGAATGAAGGGACTGGAAGAGATGCAGCAGAGTACAGCTGAGGGGCACAGGGGAGCAGCAGGATCTGGGCAGGGAGGGCAGGGGCCTCTCTGAGCAGGGATCCCCCAGCCCCGTGTATTCTCAACAAAACTCTCAAGACAGATTTATGCAGGATCCTATCTGTGCAAGGCTCAGGGCCAGATACTCAGCCCAGGGACAAGGATGCCCGATGACAGAGGGCAGGCAGGGACATCAAGGCACTTACCTGTCACCGGGATGCTGTGCAGAGAAGTCTGCGGCAGGATTTCCAAGGATGGTTCCCGGCCTGACATCCCATCTGCTGAGAAACAGGATTCTGTCTCATAGATGGTCTGCAGCATCTCCACGAGCCCCTGAGCCTTGGGCACCAGCAGCATGCCAGGGAGGGGGCCGCCAGAGGCGGGGAGCAGGCCGAAGGGAAGGTGGTCGGGCAGCCCGCACTGCACAGGTTCCCTCAGGCCACTGCCGATGGGACCCACACTGTGGGGAAGTGCCTCATCCGGCCTGGGCACTCCTGGCAGGAGGGGCAGGGAGGCCCTAGAGCTGCAGGCCCAGCTCTGCTCTAGAGGGGCATCCGACCACCAGCCTCTCCCTGGTTCCTGGGAGCTGGGGTATGGCTGAGCACTTGGGACAGGAAGGGGAGCTCAGCGGGCAGGCGGGCTCTGTGTTCCCTCCCAACCCTGGGTGACAGCTCTGGGCCCGGCTCCCTGCTCCTCCTTCCCGAATGAGCCGCCGCCGGCAGCTGGCAGGAGACTGAAATAGCAGTTGGGGGAGGGCCCTGTCTATAAATAGGTGGAGCATGCTCAGGGAGCTGCGGGCCGGCTGCCAGGAGGCCCCATGGTGGGGGAGGCGGTTCTACCCCAGGAGGAAGCGCCAGGCGCGGGGGATGGGAACAGGGGAGGGCCTGCACTCAGGGCCAAGGCCACAGCGCTGGGTGGCCAGAGGCTGGGCTGGGGAAGGGCGCCGGCTGGGGTACCCATGCATCTGGGAGCGGCTCTGGCTGCTACTCTTGGCAAGCAAGCCAGGGGATGGAGACCAAGAAGCCAGACTCAAGCCTCCGTCTTTCTTCTTGCCTTCCAGAACAGGTAAAGGAATCAGAAGGGTCTAGGAGAGGCTGGCACACAGGCACCTTCCCTGGAGTTCTAATAGCCCCATGAAGGTTTGCTTAACTTCTGCCCTCCCACAGAGTTGAGAGGTGCCTCCCCACCCCACCCCTTCAACCAGCAGAGAGACCCCTAAACACCTGCTAAACGGCAGCTCCCTCCCGCTCATTCTGGAGTGTCGCCTCCAGAGGCTGCTCAGCCTCAGCCTCTTTCTAGGGTGTAGGGATACTCCTCCTGGGCAGACAGGTGTCCCCTGGTCCCCTTTCCTCACCCCAATCCAGGAAAGGGGACCACGGAACATCTGCTAATTCTCAGAGCACAGGTAGCTCCTCCATGGCAATGTGCCAGGTGAAGTGCTAAGAACATCATATACATCATCTCATTTATTCTGCGTGGTGACCTTGGGAGAGAGGCACAGATGGGGAAACTGAGGCACGGGGACATGAAGTCACTCACCCTAGGTCATAAAGCTGTTTACATGGCAGGGCTGGGATGTCTGAGGCTCAGGTCTGAGCTCTCACCACCACACTCCACTGCCTCCCATTTCCCAAGGTTTCTATTAACAGGTACAATGACCCCTGTGCTGAAGTAGGAAGAGACTTGAGGTTGGAACCTCGCTAAGGAGAGTCAAGAGTTTTTCAGCATCCAGTCGTGACCCACCAGCCAGCCTCAGGCCTGGCAGCACAGCCCCTGCTCCCTGGGTCCTGGGGCTGGTGCACCATGAGGACCAGTGCCACTCCCCCGCCCTCCCCACCGCTGGCCTGCCCCTGCTCCTCAGATTGTGCCTCCCACTTGGCCCCCTGACCTCACTAGAGCCTTTTAATAGCCTGGTTATTCCTGTGTCTATATCCCCCTCCCCCTTCCTGATGTCACAGTTGCTATTTTGGAGCCCCCTCCTTGACCCCTACTCCAGGCATGGAGCCAGGGACACCTGTCCTCTCTCTGGACTGGATGACCTCACCCTCTTGTTGGGAGCCCAGGAGGAGCTGGCCAACCAAGGACACAGTGGCTGTGGCTCCTGGAGCCCAATTTCCCAGCCAGCTTCTGCCAGTCAGGGATGGCAAAGGGGTCTCCTGCCCTTAGGCTGGGAGTGGGAGGATTAGGGGGACCACACCTATAGGCAGAGGGAGGCTTTCCCAGGCCCTAGACTAGCAAGATGTATATGTTGCCGGGGGGTACCCAGTGGTGGACCAGGAAAGAAACAGGGGTCTGGAGCTGCAGCTTCTAAACCAGGACAGATTCTAGAAAAAGGGCAATGGAACAGTGCTCCCTCAGAAGCCTAGCGCTGGTGGACATTCAGAGTATGGCTGGGGATCTCGTTCACCACCCCTTGCCCCAACCTCATCCTGGCCAACCAGGCCCTCTCAAGAGGAAGGGAAGGGAAGGTCTTCATCAGTGGGGTGATGGGCAGCAGATTCAAGGGAGCCCAGAAAGCCGAGAGCAGCAACCCCTCCCAGCCCAGAACTCCACCCACCCATGCTAGGAGTAACCAGAAGGGCTGGCTAGCCCTGTCCCAGCTCTCTCTGCCTGCCCCAGGCATAGGAGAGTGTGGCAGGAGAGCCTTGTTCTAAAGAGGAAGTTGTCAGTTACCAGGACTCAAAAGCAGGGCCCCCAGAACCTGGAGCACCCAGACATCGAAGGAAAGAGGACTTTCTGCTTAGGGAAGATAGTAGCACCCAGGACAGGGACACCCAGAGGTGGCTGGAGCCGGGAGCTGGCACCATTACAGCCTCCAAGAAGTAGGAAGCAAAGTGTTGGACACAGTCAGAAAATCCTCAGTGCAATTCCCAGAACCCTCCAAGGCAATAAGAGAGTAGGTTTGGGATGGGGACAAATGCCTTTTTTTCTTCTGAGATTCAGGTGATACAAGGTCCTCCTAATGTCTAACTTCAATCCTTCATGCTTTAGCCCCCCTCCTTGCAGTTCACTTCTCTTTTCCATTCTCTCCCATCCAGCACACCCATGTCTCATCCCACAAACCTTATGGAGCACCCACCAAGCATGGGGTACATGAGCTTCACCCAGAGCCAGGACTGTCTTCCCCAGACTCACTCTGCCCCTCCCTCAAAGGCTGTACTCTGACCTCCTAGCCCTCTGAATCTGAAGGAGGAAAGAACCTAACCCTGGCTCCAGGTTCCATTTCCTGAGCCCAAAGGCTGTGGGGATGGGGGGACCTTGACCAAAGGGAAGAAAGCAAGGTCTGCTTAGTGTGCAGTGAAAAAGCCAAGGGCTGGCCCAGGAGCACCCTGGATGAAGTGTGAGATGCCAGCTTCCCTGAGACCCAGACATCAGGCCCGCCCGCCCTCCTGTTCTTTCCTGCCCTTCGAGCCCAGTCCTGCTGGAGCCCATCAGCATGGCCTGGGAACTGCCATGTGCCAGACTCCATGCTAGGTGTTGGCTGAACCCTCTCATTTGAAGCCAAGGCCAGGAAAAATGTGAACACCTACTTTGGCATCTTCTACTTCCCCTCAGGGTTGACCCTGCCTTCCCTGGCCATTCCATTCTAAGCCTTCAATCTCTTTGGAATGATAGAGCAGGGAAGAGGAGGGGAGAAGCAGGTCCCACTCTGCAGTGAGCACAGAAGTGTCCCACGCAGCATCTCAGTAGAGAAGGGAGGCCAGGAGTCTACTTCCCAGACCCCAGCCCCATGCCAGGATTGACCCACTTTCTCACTGCCTGCCTTCCCTGGGGGCTATGAAGGAGGCAGAGCCCAAGGCTGGAAGGCAGGACGCCGAGGTTCCTGACTCCACCCCACACCCATGTCCCAGTTTCTCTGGTCACCCAGAGAGCAAGGGTGGGGGGGCGCTGCTGCCCTCCATCCTGGAAAAGGGAGAGAGAAAGTGTGAGGGTTCTGGGAGGCGCTGGGCAGGCAGGTGTTGTCATGAAGCTTGTCTCCCTCCCACACTGGGGAGAAGGATCCTGGCCGCCTCCTCCATGGCCCCACTGCCACCCAGACTGGCTTGCACAGCGGGCCTCACTCTTGCCTGCTCTTCTGGGCAATGGCACAGAGAAGAGGGTACAACCAGAGCTGGCCTTGGTCCCAGGCCCCTGGGCAGCTCCTCCAACCTAGTTGGGCCGAGTCTGAGCTGAGGGAAAATTCTGTCAGCCTTTCAGCCCCACTGAGGAGAACATGCAGAAGCAAACAGTTCCAGAAAAATAAAGAAAGCCTTAATCCTGAAGCCCCCTTTTGCCTGAAGAAAAGGCAGAGATCGGGGAATGGTCTCAGGGAAGCAGGCAACTCCATCAATAGCCTCCGCCTGTGATTCCAAGACTGCAAAAGAGGTAAATAAAGTCAAAGGCTGGTAGGCAGCCCGAGCCAGAGGGAAGTCATCAGCTCCCACCTCCCTGGGGGTGGGCCCCAGAAGGAAATCACTCACAGTCTCCACCTGCTGCCCCTCACCAAAACAGTCTCTCTTGCTAACATGTTCACTGTGAAGACCAGGGATGGCCCATCTCATATTTTCTTCTGTCTTCCACAGGCTGAGCCTGTTGGTGATACTCAGTGAGGACTTGCCAAACTGAAAAGCTCCTACGCTGAGAGGACTTGAGGGGAACCAGAAGCTCTGCCCCTTACCCAGCCTGCTGTTCTGTACTCTGGGGAAAGAGGAGCAAGTGTTCAGGGAAGTGAGGAGAAGGTGGGAGGCGCTGAGGGGCTGCAGCAGACCCTGGGGACTAACCATTTCCTTCCTTCCCACCTCTTATCTCCTGCCTCGTGGCCCATACCTTTCCTTCTTGGGGCTCTCTGCAGGGTGTCTACGGGGAAGTGGACACCCGCGTGCTCTGGCTACAATCGGTGGTTTCATTTTACTTCCGCCGAGTTCCAAGGCATGTGGTTTCCAGGCTTCTGCCAGGCGCTGGGCACCCCAGCCCTAGCCCAGATGCCAGCCCAAGCTCTGGGAATAGCAGACACTAGGCCCCTCAGAAAGGAAGAGCTGGGGGGAGGCTATCTCCCTGGCCCAGGGCAGCTGGAACCCCACAACTGGGAAAGCCAGTCCAGAACCCCAGGAACACTCTGCAGGAAGGGCCTCAAGCAAACATCCCCAAGCAGTGGCCCCAGTTCCAAAGCCTCTCAACAATCCTAAAATGAGGTTCCCAATCCCTGGCCCCCTCCTTTTTTCCCTCTTTCCCCAACACAGAGAAGACAGCATCTCCCCCTGCTGGGGGGAGCTGGAAAGCCAGCCAGGAGGCGGGGCCCATTCCACAGGCCCACTCAGGATGCCCCTCCTGGCCAGGGCTCAGCAGTGGCTCTCAAGCTGCCGGCCTCCTGCGTTGGTGGACACGTCCAGCTCCTCCAACACTCCTGTCAGCTCCCGCAGAGGTAGCTGCAAGGGAAACTCAGACCACCAGCGTCTGGAAAGGTAACCCAATAACTTCATCTATCCTGGGTTGATTATCACATTTCCCTGCAAGGGAAAGAAACCCCAAAGCTGGGAAAAATCCTTTCCAAGCCACCAACAGATGCCTCTAGGCAGCTTCAATTCCCTTGGCCAAGAGTTAGACCCCAGCCCCATGGGAAGCAGGTACTGCAGATGGCTCCTGGACAGGTCAGCGTCACAACTCAGAGGAAAGAAGCAGCTGGCACTACTGCCCGACATGGCTGAGCTTGCTGGGGTAGTGTCCAGCCAAGATGCACGAAGGACAGATGAGGACCCAGGCCTCTCCTTTCCCTTCGCCATCCAGCCTCAGAGGGGCAAGCAAGAGGGCAGAGCTGGGGAGCCCACCCATCCCAGCCCCTAGGGCCTGAATGAGGGCAAGGGCAGAGGCAGGAATATCTGAAGGAGAACAGCAAACCCTGCAGAAAGGATGATGGGGAAGAAAATGTGGGGTGGTCTGGATTCCTCCCTGATGCTGTTTCTGTACAATCCTGCAAATGGGTATTCATCCTAGGCCCTAACTGCCCTATCTCTAAAAGGAGAAATATCCACCCACCCCTACATAAAAAAGATGAGGAGTATGATGGGCGGTGGAGAGCTAAAGTTGAGCAAGATGGACCTTTAACACTGTACAGAAGGAGACAGCCTAGGAGCAGGAGACGACGGCCACTACTCTGACCACACTGCCCCAGGACCCTCCTGGGAAACTGCTGAGGGTCCAGCTCAGGCCACCAGAACACAGCCTCACAGGCACATATCCAGACCCAGCTGCACATCAAGCTGCCTGGAGTCCCCCCAACAGACTATTTCTGGCAGCACTGGACAGGGTCCTAGGAACAGAGAGGAACAGGAAATCTCAGAGTAAAAGACCCCAGGTTAGCGATCTACCATATGAAGGGCCCAAGAGGAAGAGAGGCAGTCTACCTGGACTCAGAGGAGAGCCGAGACTCCTCTACACACATCACCCCACTCCCACCCAATGCCACGCACCCACACACGGAGGTTAAGGCCCAGTGCCCTTGTAAACCTCCACTAAGAAAAAAATATGGAACACAAACATTCCACTAAGTAAAGAAGCCACCACCACAAAGAGGAAGCTGAGCATTCTGCTACAGTAAAGAAATTCCTCCAACATCATCCCAGACTGCCCAGAGAGATTAAGAGATACACACTCCCCCCTCAGGCCCGCCTGTCTGGGCTAGCAGGGGAAGGCGGAGCTGGAGCTGAACACCCCTAAGTTGAGAGGGCAAGCATGGGGGGCAGAGTAGGACCCATTGCCTTCCCAGGACCAGACCGGACCATTGATCCCTCGATTCCCAGGTCTACCTCATGGGCCCTTTCTTGCAACACTTCTCCACTCCTTACCCCCTCATCCCCTTATAGCTCAGATAGTAAAGCTCAGCTGGCCTGGAAGGGATGGAAGGGAAACCCACACAGCCCACTGCATCCAAAGCTACCCCAGGGTGCTCTTCTCCAACCTCCCAGCTCTTACCCGACTCGTTGGGAGAGTTCATGCCGGCTCTGGGCCTGCAGGAAGCTGGCGTTGGGGGCTGGGACGGGAGGGGGTGGAGCTGCGGTGATGTCAAGAGAGACAGACGATAACAGACAGACGGGACGGGAGCCCGGGGCCGCCGTGCCTCTAATGCCCATCCGAGGCCATCCTTCGGGGCGAGGCAGTCAGGCACTCAGAACGGCATCCCTGGGGAGAGATGGAGCAGGGTTAGAGGCCCCTAACTCAGGAATCTGAGAGTCGAAGGAGACCTTGGAGCTCGTCAGTTTGTACCTGGGGATGAGGGATGAGAGGGAGGGATACCTGCCCACAGCCAGAGTAGAAATCAGCAGAACTGGATAGACCCTGGTTTCTTATCTTACTAACTGATGAGGCTCCCAGAGCCCAAGGGATAGGAAATGGCTATGGTGGCCAAACCCAACAGACCCCTTTTCAGGTGAGTGTCTACTGCCAGGTGGGGAGACCCTATAGACTCCCAACAGTGCCTGCCATGGGACTAGGTGTGCACCAAAGGAGAAAGTGCAGGGGGGGCTTCTGATCTCTATCCATAGCAGTGGGGAGATGCAGGGCTGATCTACAGTCTCTGGCAGAAGTGAAGGCAGAAACTGGTATCCCAGCCTCCACAGCCTAAGCTGGGACTTCTAGGGGTCCTCTCCCGACTTTCTGATCCTTGTGCCACCCAGCTCTGGAAATATGGATGTGCTTCTGTTTTGGTCTCCCCCAATTCAACAACAGACCAGGACAAGAGCTTCTCTTTCCAGGAATTGAGAAAGTCAGAGACCTCTCCATCCCAAATCTAGTACCCTTGGCCTGGCAGGCGCAGGGCCCAAGCCCAGCACTTTGTGTATATTGTACAGGTTGTGCTCTGTGTAAGGAGGTCTGGCCCAGGGAGATATGAAATCCAGCCTGTGCCCTGCCTGCCAAGCCATGGCCTGACATGCTGAGTCCACCCAAAACAAGAGACGATTTTTTCCCAGTTTGTACAAAAGCAACAAAAGGCCCAGCAGTAGCCCTGCTGAGGCCAGTATAGTAAAGGAGGAGGTATTACAGGACCACGGCTTTGCCAATCCATGCCCACTCCTCCAGTTCTCCCCCACAGTTAGTCCTCAAGCCTCAGACACTATGCATACAGCCACCTGGCCCATCCCTAAACAGCCCACGATCCACCCCAGACATGATCTCATTCATTTGCTTCCAAATGAAGGCAGGCCCTCCGATACCCAATGAAAGCGAGGTAGCAGGAAGCCAACAGAGGAGGCTGTGAGCTGCTGCGAGTTTAAGCCCTAACTCTGCTCCCCAAGCCTCGAACCAGCAATCAGCTCTGCCCTGCCTTGACAGCCCCACCTCCTGGCAGGATTAATTCTCAGTAAGCCTTACATTCTCATCAGATTCCCAAGGGTGGGGTCCATTTGGAACCCAGAAGCCCAGAAGCCAGCTATGGCAGAAACACAAGAACGTGAACACACATGCGCACGCATGCACACATGCACACACGAGACCTTGAGGTCCCAGGCTTGCTGCTGGGACCACAGGGCTTGGACTCCATGGCTGGAGAAAGGTGCACTCAGATTGGGTGGCAGAGTTGAAGGGACTAAATTGCTCCTGACAGGCACAGGTATGGGATTAAGACAAAAAAGGCTGCGCAGGCAGGGCTGAGGCCAAGCTCAGGAATGTGGCAGGTAGGGCTGCTGGTGCTCTGGCAGGGCCCACGTGGGCAGGCAGTTCAGCCTGTGCCCACACCAAGGCTGGCACCCAGTCCTGCTCACACCCTTTCCCGTGGGCTGGGGAACACAGGTTCAGAAATTCCCACGATTCCCAGCAGGCCTGAGTAGCCCAGCCCATCTCCACAGTGAGAGGCACCTCCACAGCAAGGTGCTCAGAAGGGGCACAGCCCCAGTGGCACAGAAACCAGGTTAACCCACCCACTCTCTCTCTGGGTCTTAACGGTGCTGATTCTCACCCCTGAGGCAGAAGAGGAAGGGAGCAGCTCCTTGAACTCATGGTGGGCTCGGGACTCAGCTACGTCTGCTCCTCCCCATCCTAAAAAATTCAGCAGGATCCCTGGGCCCCTGGGCCCTGTCCACCTGTAAAGAGTGTCTGCCAACACCCGCATCAAGTCTCCCAAGTGAACCAGAGCCACAGGCTGAGCCTCCCTGAGAAACAAAGCAGTGTTCACGGTCTGATCGGGACAAGCACAGATTCCTGTCTAGGGTGGAGCATGAAGGGGAGAAGGGGAGCCTGATGTTTAAAACCTGAGCTGTTTATTCCCACATCTGCCAGAGAAATCTGTTGGGTCTCAGTGGGCAGTCAGGGACCAGGAGCTGTGTCCCAGATGACCTAACACTTGGATGCCAAACCAGGGAGCGGCCCAACTTCCAGGACATCATAAGCAGGCAGACCCCCTGCCCACCCCACTACCTCACACCAACTCTTTCTTCCAGACAGACCCCTACCCCACTCCAGGATCCAAAACCACCTCCCACATCCAGCCAAGACAGCCGGACAAGGATGAATGAAGGAAATGGGCTGCATCTCATCCTACAAGCTCAGGGCTGAGCCTGGAGAAGTAGGGTGGAAACCCCAAACTCTGGCAAAGGGTGAGAGGAGGAGGGCAGACAAGTGAGGGGCACATGCTACAAAGCAATGCTCCAAAGGCCATAGGTTCACAATGTTACCCTGTAGAGATCTTGTTCTTCAAACAACTCCCTCAAAATTCCTGGGGAGTCAGGTGTCCCTTGAAGACCCACTCTGGAACCTGGAGTCCAGTACCACCACGCAACCCCCTCCCAACACACCTGCTCTGGCCCCAGGCCAGGGTACCCCCTAGGTCATAGGTGACAGGGTCAAGCAGTGTGAACCAAGTCTTGGGAGTCTGAGGTTGTTTCACTCTACCTCAACAGCTTCATCAAAAAGTTACAAACTGGCCAGGCGTGGTGGCTCACGCCTGTAATCCCAGCACTTTGCGAGGCCAAGGCGGGCGGATCACCTGAGGTCAGGAGTTCCAGACCAGCCTGATCAACATGGAGAAACCCTGTCTCTACTAAAAAAATACAAAATTGGCCGGGTGTGGTGGCGCATGCCTGTAATCACAGCTACTCAGGAGGCTGAGGCAGGAGAATCACTCGAACCCTGGAGACAGAGGTTGAGGTGAGCCAAGATTGTGCCATTGCACTCCAGCCTGGGCAATAAGAGTGAATCTCCATCTCAAAAAAAAAAAAAAGTTACAAGCCAAGACATCCCACCCAAAGGTCAAAAGCACTAGGGACTTATCTTGACCCCTCCTGACCATGGCCACAGCCTACCACTTTCCTCAGCCTCTGAGAGTTTCTGTTGCCTAGTGCCTCCCCCAAGCTAGGCCAACAGAAGCCTGGAAGGATCAGAGCCATGAAGGGTGGCTGACTTGGATGTCCAGGCCCCAAACCAGGGAAAGGGGAGGGTGACAGGGAAGGAAAAAAGGCACCAGGCTGACAAATTCATTTTTGCAATCGGCCCATTTCTGTTTGTCTGCTCAGACGCAGCTCCAGGCATCTGCACAAGCCAGATGGAGGAGGCTGCTATTTCTAGAAAAAAAAAAAAAAAAAAGAGGGGGGGTGGTGAGAGGGGAGGAAGGGAGGAGGCGGAGGCAGAGTGCAGAAGACGGGGTCTGTTTGCCCTAAAACCTCAGGCAGAATGATACCCTCTTCCCAGCACTACCAGACAGGGTCCCCATTCAAGAAAGGGCTGGGGCTGGGCATGGGGTGAGGTGGGATGGGGAAGAAGAAAGGCAGAGAAAGTTTAATTAGCTAAAGTCGGCTACAATAGGCCCCCTCACGGGCTACATCAGGTTTTCATTCATGAGCAAGCTACAGTGCTCCAAAAATGCCAAGAACCACCCCCCCTTGCTGTCTCCCCCTTCCCCCCCTACCGCCACCAACAGGAGTGCGTCCTCTAGCAGGCTGGCTGAGCCTAATGCTGTGTTCCAGACATCCCTCCTCAAAGGGATGTGAGTAGGAAGAATTAATTATTAAAGAGCAGCTGGTACTTCAGCACCGACTGCACTACCCCCAGCTCCTATAGCTGATCCCCCCTCCCCCACTATGCGGGAACACAAATGACCCCCGCCCAACATTCCCAGGCCCCATTTCTAAACACACAGTTAAGATGCCACCCCTAGGGAAGGGAAAGCAAACCTTTGTCTCTACAGCTACTTGGGGTGGGTGGGGCATGTGAAACTGCTGCCCCCCTCCAAATTACATGATCTAGCCAAAGTAGGAGAATATATTGGAGAAGAAGGGGAGGCTGGCACAGAACTAACATTTCCTCCATCCTTGCCCCCAAGTAACCCACACCTGAGATCTGTCTCTCTGGTCTCTGGCATGCCCACATTCCCAGGACAGAGTGGAGATACTGGGGGCCCATTTCTCTAACTCAGAGACCCCTACTGCTTTGTCAAGAAAGCCCAGATCCAAGTTCAAGTGAAGAGAGGGCAAAGAGAGAAGTCAAGAAAAGACGAAGGAGACAAACCAAGATCTCCCCAAGCTTTGTGTTTAGGGAGGGAGAGGAAGGAGGGAAGACTAGAATGAAGAAGGAGGCAGCCCCCAACATGGCTCATCCACCATCCAGCCTAGCCAGCCTAGCCCAGCCCAGCCCAGCCCAGCATCTCAACAGCCAGCATAGGCACAGGGTGCCTAGGACTGGGGAGACTGAAGACCATGCCTGCCTGCCTACATCCTCTGAACCTAAGAGGAAGCCGAAGGCAGGACCCAGACCCAGACTGCAATCCTGCAATCCTGCAAGGCATCTGTCTAGGGGTCCCTCTGACCAAGACTCCTGGATCTCACCCTCCCCGCCACCTCCTTTTGTTCCCATAATCTGGCTCCATCCTCCCCTCCCAGTTGGACACTGAACCCAATCATCACCACCTCCCCAAGTTCCAAATCTAATTCCAGATCCCAAAGGCATGGTGGTCACTGACAGAGTGATGGGTCCCTTTTGCACCCTCCTAAAAGCAACTGCAGCTGTTACCTTTCCTCTTTAGAGACACACCTCATCTCAGAAGAGGTATCAGTCAGGGGTATCAAGTGGTCATCTCCTCTCCCAAAGGAAGCACCCAACCTCCCCACTTCAACAGCCCCCACCAGGCTCCCAGATTAATTACTTACACCCAGCCAGTTCTCATCTTCCCCAGGGACCCAGGGAAGGGTGGGGTGGAGAAGCTGACTCCCCCAAGTTAATAAGGCACTGGTAGTGCCCCCGCTTCCATGAGATACAGACCCGGGATGAAAAATGGGGGGCATCCACCCAAGACAAGAAGGAGTTGGGGGGGAGCTCCATTTCATCTCCTAGCTCTCGCATCCTGGCTCCAGGGTGTCAGACAGGAGAAGAGGGTGGGAACAAACGCAGTAACGCCTCACGGGAGACGGGGTGAGAATAATGGAAGCGAGAAGTAAGGTGGACTCCGCAGTCCCCCTCCTCATGCACGGAAGTCAAGGACATAAAATCAAGGATGCGTTCGTAGCTATGGGGAGAAGCGCTCTGGGTGGGCAGCACCCCTCACGTCACAGTACCAAGAAAGGGGTGTCCAGCGAAGAGGGGTCTGCAAAGAATCCGGGTGCAAGGCTCAAATGGCTCTGCAACGCAACATGCGCCGCCAGAGAAGGGGCAAATCAGACAACCCCGGCCGGTCTCCGAGCCATTTGGGGGCGCAGGGCGCGGGAAGGCGGGCCCCTCCCTTACCTGTAGGGAAGGCGCCCCTGTCTGGGAGGAGCAAGGAGGGGCGCGCGCAGCAACCCCGATGCCCCGCTCACGGGCTGGCGATGCTCCCGGGGGGCGCCGGCTGGCTCCCAGGGCCAGGAGGAAGGAAGGGGGGCGCGGAGCGCGGCGCGCGCGCGGGGAGCCCGCGGACAGAGACAGCAGGAGGAGGGGGCGCCGCCTCGCGTCCCGGGGGCCGGGGAAGAGGGATCTGGGCCGGGGCGGCGCGCTCACCCGCTGCGGCTCGAGCTCCGGCTTCGCGGGCGGCGGCGGCAGCAGCGGCGGCGGCAGCGGCGGCAGCACCTCCTCGACGGCTCCTCCATCTTTGCGGCGGCTCCTCCGGCTCCGCTCGCCGCCGCCACCAACAACAACATTCGGAGACGTCACTCCCGTCACGTGACCCGACCCGGAGCTAAAAATAGACCCAGACCCCCAGCCCTCCCGCCTTCCCCATGCCCGCAGCCACCACCAACCCCTCCCCTGCCTCTCGGCCCTCCCCGCCGGGCGGGGCCAGCGACGCCATCGTGACAGCTCCTTAAAGGGCCAGTGCCCAGCATAGGGTTGGGCCGAGACGGGGTGGAAGGGAAGGGATCGGAACCCAGCGAGTAGGAGTGGAAAGATCGTTGCAGGGGCCGAGTATGGATGCTGGGGCTCAACCTTTGGATTGTAAAAGTTTCCTCCTTGCGCTCCCAGGACTTCCTTTTCAAACCGTGGATGGTGCAATCGTCGCTTGCCTAAGCTGCTCCCCTGACGCGCCCTCCCGCGGTCGGGGAGGGGACGTGGGGATAGATTCCCAGGGGCTGGGAGGGCCACCGCAGCCTCTGCAGCGGGGCCTGGCTGGGGGTGGATGGTTCGGACAGGTCTCGAACTCGCCAGCTCTGACCGCACACACTGCATCCGTGCCAGGGAAAGAAAAGCCTGGGAAAGGCCAGGGTATGGCTGTAACAGTCCAAGGCCTTCAAAAGGGCAGACCAGCAGACCAGGAGCCGGAAAGACTTCCCTGACTTTGGTGCCATCCACGCTACATCTCCTCTTGGTACACAGTATGAACATGTTTAATTAGACCTAGACAATTTGTCAATGACCCAGCAATTCCACTAACAAAAATGTATTCCAAATAAATAAACGTTATGTTAAAAAATGAACATGAGATTGTTTGTAATGATGTGAAAAGTTGAAAACAACCTAAATATCCATCGATAGGGAATTGGCAAACAAAGCAGGAGACATTCATTCAGTAAAATATTATCCAGACATTAAAAGTTTTGGCCGGGCGCGGTGGCTCACGCTTGTAATCCCAGCACTTTGGGACGCCGAGGCGGGCGGATCACGAGGTCAGGAGATCGAGACCACGATGAAACCCCGTCTCTACTAAAAATACAAAAAATTAGCCGGGCGTGGTGGCGGGCGCCTGTAGTCCCAGCTACTCGGAGAGGCTGAGACAGGAGAATGGCGCGAACTCGGGAGGCGGAGCTTGCAGTGAGCCGAGATTGCGCCACTGCACTCCAGCCTGGGCGACAGAGCTAGACTCCGTCTCAAAAAAAAAAAAAGTTTTATAGGGGACCGGGCATGGTGGCTGCTCATGCCTGTAATCCCAGCACTTTGGGAGGCTGAGGCAGGCGGATCACCTGAGGTCAGGAGTTTGAGACCAGCCTGGCCAATATGGTAAAACCCCGTCTCTACTAAAAATACAAAAAATTAGCCGGGCGTGGTGGCAGGCGCCTGTATCCCACCTACCCAGGAGGCTAAGGCAGTAGAATCCCTTGAACCTGGAAGGCAGAGGTTGCAGTGAGCCAAGATCGTGCCATTGCACTCCAGCCTGGGCAACAAGAGTGAAACTCTGCCTCAAAAAAAAAAAAAAAGTTTGATAGGGGCCAGGCGCATTGGCTCATGCCTGTCATCAATCCCAGCACTTTGGAGGCCGAGGCAGGAGGATTGCTTGAGCCCAGTTCAAGACCAGCCTGGGTAATATGGCGAGACATTGTCTGTATTTTAAAAGAGAAAAGGCCGGGCGTGGGCCGAGCACGGTGGCTCACGCCTGTAATCCCAGCACTTTGGGAGGTCGAGGCGAGTGGATCACGAGGTCAGGATGTCGAGACCATCCTGGCTAACACAGTGAAACCCGTCTCTACTAAAAATACAAAAAATTAGCCGGGCGTGGTGGCAGGCGCCTGTAGTCCCAGCTACTTGGGTGGCTGAGGCAGGAGAATGGAGTGAACCCGAGAGGCAGAGCTTGCGGTGAGCAGAGATTGCACCACTGCACTCCAGCTTGGGGAACAAAGCGAGACTCCGTCTCAAAAAAACAAAAACAAAAACAAAAGAAGAAGAAGAGGCCAGGCGCGGTGGCTCACGCCTGTAATCCCAGCACTTTGGGAGGCCGAGGCGAGCTGATCACAAGGTTAGGAGATCGAGACCATCCTGGCTAACACGGAGAAACCCTCTCTACTAAAAATACAAAAAAAAAAAAAATTAGCCAGGTGTAGTGGCGGGTGCCTGTAGTCCCAGCTACTCGGGAGGCTGAGGCAGGAGAATGGCGTGAACCCAGGAGGCAGAGGTTGCAGTGAGCCGAGATCGCACCACTGCACTCCAGCCTGGGCAATAGTGTGAGACTCCGGCTCAGGAAAAAAATAGCCGGGCGCGGTGGCTCATGCCTGTAATCCCAGCACTTTGAGAGGCTGAGGCGGGCGGATCACGAGGTCTGGAGTTCGAGATGAGCCTGACCAAAATGGTGAAACCCCGTCTTTACTAAAAATTCAAAAATTAGGCGGGCGTGGTGGTGCACACCTGTAATCCCAGCTTCTCAGGAAGCTGAGGCAGAAGAATCACTTGAAACCGAGAGGCGGAGTTTGCAGTGAGCAGAGATGGGGCTATTGCACTCCAGTCTGGGCGGGTGACAGAGCGACATTTCGTCTCAAAAAAAATAAAAATAGGCCGGGCGCGGTGGCTCACGCCTGTAATCCCAGCAGTTTGGGAGGCTGAGGTGGGCAGATCACGAGGTCAGGAGATCGAGACCATCCTGGCTAACATGGTGAAACCCCGTCTCTACTAAAAATACAAAAAAAATTAGCCGGGCATGGAGGCGGACCCCTGTAGTCCCAGCTACTCGGGAGGCTGAGGCAGGACAATGGCGTGAACCCGGGAGGCAGAGGTTGCAGTGAGTTGCGATAGCGCCACTGCACTCCAGCCTGGGCGACAGAGAGAGACTCCGTCTCAAAAAATAAATAAATAAATAAACAAATAAGTAATAAAAAAGAAGAAAAAAAATTTTATAGGTCTATACTGACCTGAAAAAATGCCCGTGATATATTGTTTTCTTGAAAATCAGGACTCAAACAAGTATTACTGAATTGTTCCATTATTATAAAAACAACAAACTAGATTCATATGCCTGAGTATATGTGTATATTAAAAAGCCTGGCCAAGGGCCAGACTTGTGCTCACGCTGGGGGGCTGAGGTGGGAGGATAGCTTGAGCTGGAGAGGTGAGCTAACTAAGAACACACCACTGCACCCAGCCTGGGTGACGAAGTGAGATCCTGTCTCAAAAAAAAAAGCCTAACCAAGCATGGTGGAATGGTGGCACACACCTGTAGTCCTACCTACTTGGGAGGCTGAAAAGGGAGGATTAATTGATCCCAGGAGTTCAAGCCCAGCTTGGGCAACATAGAGAGACCCCATCTCTAAAAAAAAAAAAAAAAAAAAAAAGGAGGAGGGCTGGGCGCGGTGGCTCACGCCTGTAATCCTAGCACTTTGGGAGGCCGAGGCGGGCGGATCACGAGGTCAGGATATCGAGACCACCCTGGCTAATAGGGTGAAACCCCATCTGTACTAAAAATACAAGAAATTAGCCGCGCGTGGTGGCACATGCCTGTAGTCCCAGCTACTCGGGAGGCTGAGGCAGGAGAATCGCTTGAACCCAGGAGGTGGAGGTTGCAGTGAGCCGAGATCACACCACTGCACTCCAGCCTGGTGACAGAGAGAGACTCTGTCTAAAAAAAAAAAAAAAACTGAAACAAAAAAAGCCTAGAAGAATAAATACCAGAATGTTTGTCTTTACTTTTTTGTCTTACTTATTTATTAATTTTGAGACAGAGCCTCATTGTATCTCCCAGGCTACAGTGCAGTGGCACGGTCATAGCTCACTATAACCCTGAACTCCTGGGCTCAAGTGATCCTCCCAACTCAGCCTCCCAAGTAGCTAGCACTACAGGTATGCGCCACTACATCCAGCTAAATTTTTTTTTTTTTTTTGCAGGGTCTTGCCATGTCACCAAGGCTGGAGTGCAGTGGCGCCATCACAGCTCACTGCAGCCTCAATTTCCCAGGCTCCAGCGATCCTCCTGCCTCAGCCTCCAAGTAGCTGGGACCACAGGTGGTGCACGCCACCACACTCAGCTAATTGTTGTATTTTTTGTAGAGATGAGGTTTCCCTGTGTTGCCCAGGCTAGTCTTTTTTTTTTTTTTTTTGAGACGCAGTCTCACTCTGTCACACAGGCTGGAGTGCAGTGGCATGACCGCGGCTCACTGCAACCTCTGCCTCCACGGTTCAAGCGATTCTCCTGCCTCAGCCTCCAGAGTAGCTGGGATTACAGGTGCAGGCCAACATGCCCGGCTAATTTTTGTATTTTTGGTAGAGACAGGGTTTCACCATGTTGGTCAGGCTGGTCTCAAACTCCTGACCTCGTGACCTACCTGCCTCAGCCTCCCAAAGTGCTGGGATTACAGGCGTGAGCCACTGCACTCGGCCGCTCAGGCTAGTCTTTTTTTTTTTTTTTTTTTTTTTTGAGACAGAGTCTTGCTCTGTTGCTTAGGCTGGAGTGCAGTGGTGCGATCCCAGCTCACTGCAAGCTCCGCCTCCCGGGTTCATGCCATTCTCCTGCCTCAGCCTCCCGAGTAGCTGGGACTACAGGCGCCCGCCCCCACACCTGGCTAATTTTTTTTGTATTTTTAGTAGAGACGGGGTTTCACCGTCTTAGCCAGGATGGTCTTGATCTCCTGACCTCGTGATCTGCCCACCTCGGCCTCCCAAAGTGCTGGGATTACAAGCGTGAGCCACCGTGCCCAGTTTGTTGTTTTTTTTTTTTGTCTCACTCTGTTCCCCAGGCTGGAGTGCAATGGTGCGATCTCAGCTCACTGCAACCTCTGCCTCCCGGGTTCAAGCAATTCTCCTGCCTCAGCCTCCCGAGTAGCTGGGACTACAGGAGCGTGCCACCACACCCAGCTAATTTTTGTATTTTTTTGGTAGAGACGGGGTTTCACCATGTTGGCCAGGATGGTCTCGATCTCTTGACCTCATGATCCACCTGCCTCGACCTCCCAAAGTGCTGGGATTACAGGCATGAGCCACTGCGCCCGGCCTAGGCTAGTCTTATACTCCTGGGCTCAAGTGATCCGCCCATCTCAGCCTCTCAAAATGCTGGGATTACAGGAGTGAGCCAACACTCCCGGCCACTCCAGGGGATTTTACTGCAGCTGGTCCTTTCCTCATGTTTGGGGAAAAAAAAAAAGAAACACCCAAAGTTTCTACGTGATCTGATCCCTGCCCAGTCATCTCTCTTTGCTTAGCTTTCTGTACTCCCGCCATGTGACTTTCTCTCAAACGATGTGCTCTCTGCTCTTCAGGGCCTTTGCACAGGCTGTTTTTATCTTTCTAGAATGCCTCCCTCCCTTCTTCTCTTTGCCTGGCTAACTCTTACTCATTCATCAGAGCTCTTTTTTTTTTTTTTTGAGCCAGGGTTTTGCTCTTGTTGCCCAGGATGGAGTACAATGCCATGATCTCGGCTCACCGCAACCTCCATCTCCTGGGATTAGCAATTCTCCTGCCTCAGTCTCCCAAGTAGCCGGGATTACAGGCACCTGCCACCACGCCCGGCTAATTTTGTGTTTTTAGTAGAGATGAGGTTTTTCCATGTTGGTCAGGCTGGTCTCAAACTCCCAACCTCAGGTTATCCGCCTGCCTCAGCCTCCCAAAGTGCTGGTATTACAGGCGTGAGCCACCGCACCCGGCCATCAGAGCTCATTTAAATATCACTGAAAGAGGTCTTTCTTGGTCCTTTAATTAGAATAGATCCTCTTGTTATATATGCTTTCATCAACCCTGCTAATAATATGTAAATATATATTTATGGCATTATGGTTCATTGTCCGTCTTGTCCTCTAAATTACAAACTTCTTTATTATTATTATTATTATTTTTTGAGACAGTCTTGCTCTGTCACCCAGGCTTGAATGCAGTGGCGCAATCGTGGCTCACTGCAACCTCTACATACCAGGTTTAAGCGATCCTTGTGCCTCCGCCACCAGAATAGCTGGGATTACGGGCATGTACCACCACGCCCAGCTAATTTTTGTATTTTTAGTAAAGACTGGGTTTCACCATGTTGGCCAGGCTGGTCTTGAACTCCTGACTTCAGGTGATCCACCCACCTCAGCCTCCCAAAGTGCTGGGATTACAGGGGTGAGCCATCACACCCCACTTTAAACTATAATGAAATTGGCTGGGCGAGGTGGCTCACGCCTGTAATCCCAGCACTTTGGGAGGCCGAAGCAGGTGGATTACCTGAGGTCAGGAGTTCGAGACCAGCCTGGCCAACATGGTGAAACCCCGTCTGTACTAAAATACAAAAATTAGCTGGGCATGGTGGTGCTCGTCTGTAATCCCAGCTACTCAGGAGGCTGAGGAAGGGGAATTGCTTGAACCAGGGAGGCGGAGGTTGCAGTGAGCCAAGAACATGATATTGCACTCCAGCCTGGGCAATAGAGTGAAACTCAGTCTCAAAAAAAAAAAAAAAAAAAAAAAAAAACATAATGAAGCTTTGCTCTTGTCACCCAGGCTGGAGTGCAATGATGCAATCTCAGCTCACTGCAACCTCCACCTCCCAGGTTCAGGTGATTCTCCTGCCTCAGCCTCCCGAGTAGCTGGGATTACAGGCACCCACCATCATGCCTGGATAATTTTTGTATTTTTTTTTTTTGAGACGGAGTCTCGCTCTGTCACCCAGGCACCCAGGCTGGAGTGCAGTGGCGCGATCTCAGCTCACTGCAAGCTCCGCCTCCCGGGTTCACGCCATTCTCCTGCCTCAGCCTCTCCGAGTAGCTGGGACTACAGGCGCCCGCCACCACGCCCGGCTAATTTTTTGTATTTTTAGTAGAGACGGGGTTTCACCGTGGTCTCGATCTCCTGACCTCGTGATCCGCCCGCCTCGGCGTCCCAAAGTGCTGGGATTACAAGCGTGAGCCACCGCGCCCGGCCAATTTTTGTATTTTTAGTAGAGACGGGGTTTCACCATGTTGGCCAGGCTGATCTCGAACTCCTGACCTCACGTGATCCACCCGCCTCCGCCTCTCAAAGTGCTGGAGTGGTGCTCCAGCGGTGGCATGCGGTGGCATGAGCCACCGTGCCCAGCCAACTATAAGCTTCTTGAACACAGAAACTATACATCTTCGCCCAGCACAGTGCCTGGAACAAAAAAAAGAATTAATGAGCATGTGTGGAATGAAATGAATGAGTGTTAAAAGATTAAATCAAGCTGCTCACCTTCCACCTGGACAATGGACTCTGTGCAGAAATGGCATCCCATGGAGTCACCCCACATCACTCCAAGATAGGGGTCCTCCTGCCTCCTTCCTGTAATGATAGCATTACCTATTTGTTTGTTTTGTTTTGTTTGAGACGGAGTCTTGCTCTGTTGCCCAGGCTGGAGGGCTGTGGTGCAATCTTGGGTCACTGCAATCTCTGCCTCCCAAGTTCAAGCAATTCTCTGGCCTCAGCCTCCTGAGTAGCTGGGATTACAGGTGTGCACCACCATGCCTGGCTAATTTTTTTTTTTTTTTTGAGACGGAGTCTCGCTCTGTCGCCCAGGCTGGAGTGCAGTGGCGCAATCTCGGCTCACTGCAAGCTCCACCTCCCGGGTTCATGCCATTCTCCTTCCTCAGCCTCTCGGAGTAGCTAGGACTACAGGCGCCCACCACTACACTTGGCTAATTTTTTTGTATTTTTAGTAGAGATGGGGTTTCACCGTGGTCTTGATCTCCTGACCTCATGATCCGCCCGCCTCGGCCTCCCAAAGTGCTGGGATTACAAGCGTGAGCCACCGCGCCCGGCCGTATTTTTTTAGTAAAGACAGGCTTTCACCATCTTGGCCAGGCTGGTCTTGAACTCCTGACCTCATGATCTGCCCGCTTCAGCCTCCCGAAGTGCTGAGATTACAGGCGTGAGCCACCGTGCCTGGCTGGCATCACCTATTTGTTATTGCACTTGCACAGTCTTTCACCATCTTCTGGCAGTTAGGATGAGTTGGGTTGGGATTTTGCTTTCATAAGGCTTGTGCTTTGTCTCCCCAAATGGATTATGAGCCACTTGAGAAAAGAGATAAAATCATATGTCTTTTTGCCTTTCTAGCACCTAGCATATCACCTTGCACATAGTAGGTGTTCAGTAAAGGTTTGGGGACACTGGAAGATTCCAGAATTTTCTCTCTTGGGATCTCAGAACATGGGAAAAGAATCTCCCCCTGTAATATGACAAATGATGATCAATAACTGCCTCTTGGAGCACATTGGCTTGGCACTTCCCATTTTACAGATGAGGAAACGGAGACTCAGGGAAGCTTAATAATTGCTTGCCCAAAGTCTGGATCACCTGAGGTCAGGAGTTAGAGACCAGCCTGGCCAACATGGCAAAACCCCATCTCTACTAAAAAAAAAAAAAAAAAGTTAGCCGGGCATGGTGGCACACACCTGTAGTCCCAGCTATTTGGGGAGGCTGAGGCAGGAGAATTGCTTGAACCTGGGAGGCAGAGGTTGCAGTGAGCTGAGATCGCACCACTGCATCCAGCCTGGGCAACAGACTGAGACTCCGTCTAAAAATAATAAATAAATAAATAAATAAATAATTGTCCAAAGTTACAGAGTTTCTACAAGCAAGAACTGGGGATCAAACCCAGGTTTCAGTGGTCGGGCGCGGTGGCTCACGCCTGTAATCCCAGCACTTTGGGAGGCAGAGGCAGGCAGATCACAAGGTCAGGAGATCGAGACCATCCTGGCTAACATGGTGAAACCCTGACTCTACTAAAAATACAAAAAAATTAGCCAGGCGTGGTGGCAGGCACCTGTAGTCCCAGCTACTCGGGAGGCTGAGGCAGGATAATGGCATGAACCCGGGAGGCGGAGCTTGCAGTGAGCGGAGATCGCGCCACTGCACTCCAGCCTGGGTGACAGAGCGAGACTTGTCTCATGAAAAAAAAAAAAAAAAGCCCAGGTTTCTGTGTTCCCTAACACAAGGGACAGGGGCTGATGAAGCTGGACTCCCAACCCCAGAGCTTTAGTCTTCTTCTCCGGAGGTCTCTGAGATTATCATGTCCATATCCCAGTGGCCGAATGTCCCAGAAGTTACAAAAATGTACCATATGGGGCCCTGATAAGTCTTCAGATTTCCTCTTCTCAGGTAAGTGGGGGCTAAATAATTCAGCATGCATTTGTCATGTTTCTTGAGTACCTGTGAGAGATGCTGAGGATACAGAAATGATTCTGCCTTTAGGGAGTCTCAAGTTCCTTACAGAAAACATAACTGTCTTTTGTCGTGAGTCCCTAGGGTGGGCAGATATCCTTGCCAGGACCATTCACCATGGAAACAGGGGTCACGGGACTGTCTCCTTCACCACCACCTCAGTTTCTCAATGTAGAGTGAGCCTGCAGATGGGATCTAGAAGCTGGCTGGAGAGCTTCTGACGCTGGGAACCAGTGGTGAATTTGGCCTCTTGGTAGAAGGAAATAAATCTCAGAGAAGAGCCAGATATTTAACCGATAGCCTGACAGATGGCAGCATGATTGGACTTTGCAAGGGGGTAAGAAGAGGAATGAGTGTGTTCAGCAATGCTGCTAGGCCATCCAGGAGTTGCTACTCCTATCTGGAATCATGAAAAAAGTCGTAGGCCAAGTGCAGTGGCTCACACCTGTAATCCCAGCACTTTGGGAGTCCAAGGAGGGGGTGATTACTAGAGGCCAGGAGTTTGAGACCAACACAGTGAAACCTCGTCTCTACTAAAAAATACAAAAATTGGCTGGGCGTGGTGGCTCATACCTGTAATCCCAGCACTTTGGGAGGCCGAGGCGGGCGGATCACCTGAGGTTGGGAGTTCGAGACCAGCCTGTCCAACGTGGTGAAACCCCGTCTCTAATAAAATTACAAAAATTGGCTGGGTATGGCAGTGCACACCTGTAATCCCAGCTACTCAGGAGGCTGAGGCAGGAGAATCGCTTGAACCCAGGAGGTGGAGGTTGCGGTGAGCCGAGATCATGCCATTCCACTCCAGCCTGGGTGACAAGAGCGAAACTCTGTCAAAAAAAACAAAACAAAACAACAACAACAAACACACACACACACACACACACAAACAAAAGTTATGCCCGGCGCGGTGGCTCACGCCTATAATCCCAGCACTTTGGGAGGCCGAGGCGGGTGGATTACTTGAGGTCAGGAGTTCAAGACGAGCCTGGCCAACTGGGTGAAACCCCATCTCTACTAAAAATATAAAAATTAGCTGGGTGTGGGGCCGGGCGCGGTGGCTCACGCCTGTGGTCCCAGCACTTTGGGAGGCCAAGGTGGGCTGATCACGAGGTCAGGAGATCGAGACCATCCTGGCTAATACGGTGAAACATCATCTCTAAAAATAATAATAATAATAATCAGCTGGGTGTGGTGATGGGCGCCTGTAATTCCAGCTGCTTGGGAGGCTGAGGCAGGAGAATCACTTGAACCCGGGAGGCAGAGGTTGCAGTGAGCCAAGATCACACCACTGCACTCCGGCCTGGGCAACAGAGCGAGACTCAGTCTCAAAAAAATAGATAAATAAATAAATAAAATACAAAAATTAGCTGGGAGTGATGGTTCAGGCCTGCGGTCTCAGCTACTCGGGAAACTGAGGTGGGAGGATTGCTTGAGCCCGAGAGGTGGAGGTTGCAGTGGGCCAAGATCAGGACACTGCACTCCAACTTTGGCAACAGAGTGAGACCTTGTCTCAACAAAAAAAGAAAGAAAGAAAAGTTATGAGGCCAACACAATGCTAGGTACTGTGGGGAAGGCAAAAAATAAAAACAAACAAAAACAACAGGACAGGAGGTAAGAAAATCTGGGTCTTAGGGATAGAGACAACTCTGTGCTGGAGTGCTGTTGGATGAGTCATTTGCCCATAGGGCCTTGGTCTTATCTGGAAAATAGGACTTGAACTTCTGTTCTCTGAGGTCCCTTTCAGTTCTGACACTTCATGAGTCCTAAATTAGATATGATGGCAGATATGACAATGTCCAGCATGGAGCTGGGTGGCAAAGTTTAAGCTGGACCTTCATTCCTCCAGGATATTCAAGGTCCAGTCCTGCCCTTGGGCTGTTTACAATAAACTCTGGAGACAGAAGAGAGTTAATTTCCTGGCAAACAATCCATGTGCCCTAGGCACAAAGTAAAGGCAATATCATTGAGGATGACTTATGCAGAGTGCAATGAAAACTGAAAATTGCCCCTAGGATGCCTGGGTTTGGCCCAGGTCTCCGTGTGTGACCCTGGGCAAGTCCCTTCTCTCTGGGCCTCTGTTTCTTTTTCTTTTTCTTTTCTTTTCTTTTCTTTTTTTTTTTTTTTTTGAGATGGAGTCTCGCTCTTGTTGCCCAGGCTGGAGTGCAATGGTGAGACCTCAGCTATCTGCAACCTCTGCCTCCTGGGTTCAAGCAATTCTCCTGCCTCAGCCTCCCGAGTAGCTGGGATTACAGGCACCTGCCACCACACCTGGCTAAGTTTTTATATTTTTAGTAGAGATGGGGTTTCACCATGTCGGCCAGGTTGATCTTGAACTCCTGACATCAGGTGATTCACCCACCTCAACCTCCCAAAGTGCTGGGATTACAGGCATGAGCCACCACATCCGGCTTCTGGGCCCCTGTTTCTTTATGATTAGAGGGTTGGACTGAATTTCCTTCCTTCCAGCTGGAGACTTTTCTAGGTGGTTCAACAAGGTGAAGTTGAGAAGGAAGGATGGAACAACAACTTTTTCCTCCTTTCCCTCCTTCCTCTGACTCCTCTGGGCTTGAGGGACAAGAAACCAGTTTCAGGCCAGCATCCACTGTGCAGTCTTGCCTGTTTGAGATGTTTAGGGGGACAGCAACAGGCAGGGGCCTTGGCTAAGTCACCACTCATCTGAGCCTCAGTTTCCCTGTCTGTAAAAGGGCATGGTTGGATAGATGACATCTGAGGATTTTTCCAGCTCTGCCAGCTAACTCTAGAATTGGATCTCAAAACAAACAAACAAACAAACAAACAAAGGAGGACCTGGCTAGAGGTGAGAGCCTCAGTCATTCCTCACCTGAGAGCCCTACCTAACCCTTGACACCTTCTGTCCCTTTTCAGGCCTCCCACCTCCTGCCTTCCTGGCCCAGAGATCAGGAGCAGGCCACTGTCTCTACACTCAGCCATGGCCAACCCTGAGGAAAGCCAGCAGAAACATGGCTCCTAGAACAAGCTGTGAGTTTGTTTAAAAATAAAGACTATTATGGGTGCAGCTGCCACCGTTTGTCATGGCGCCTAAAAAAAATAAATGATTTTTTATATATGTAGAGAGAGCAGAGTAAAGCTGTCAGTCTGCTGGTCTGTAGATCCCATATCCACCAAGAGCTGCCATCAGTAGCCAGCCACCTGCTAGAGGACAGCAGATGACCAGGAGGCCTGGCACACAGTTGGGACTCCAGGACAGGCTTCTCAGCCCAGCTCCCTCCAGGTTCCTAGAGTGCCCCACAAGCCTTCTTACCCCTCCCAGCAGCAAAAAAAGCAGAAGTCCAAGGAGATGGCTGAGAAGGAAGCCTACCCTCTCTCCTACCTCCCTGCTGGGACGTGGAGCTGAGGCCCAGGATTTTCTGGACTCGACAGAGTTCCTGCCTGCCTGCTCAAGAGTCAAGGCCACATGGCCGCAACAGTGCAAGTGGCAGTGGTGGTCGATCATGTCCCACATGTCTGCAGGTCATTCCAGAGTGCCCAGAGAATGTTGGGAGGGGACAGTGGGAGCCCATGTACCTGCCCTCAAGGAGCTTTCCATCCTGTGGAAGCAACATGGCCACATGAAGCAGGGTGGAGCAGAGTAGGAGAGAGGTGGCCGGGAAGTTTAGGCAAATCACTTGCCCTCTCTGAGCCTCAGTTTCCCTTCTGTGATTAGAGAGGTGGACCCTGTGATTCTGGAAGACCTTCTGAGCCATAAGGTCATGAAATGATAGTGAACAATACACAGTGAACTTACAGGCTATGTGGAGAGGTATGGACTACTGGCACCCCAAAACTCACCCAAATGCCTTCCCTCCAGCCTGCAGTTTTGGGTTAACGTACATTTTGCACATCTTTTATTGTAATCATTTATTGAATGACTTCCTTTCAAAAGACTGTCACATATATTATCATTGTCATAACAACTCTGCAAGGTAGATATTATGTACTCCATTGTATGGATAAGGAGACGGAGGCTCAGGGAGCTTAAGCAGTCAATAAGTGACAGGACCCAGACTCTCTGGGTGTGTAGCCACATGGGGTCTCCCCCAAACAGGCAGAGACAGCCTGAGGACCCAGAACACCCTGGCAGGAAGTCCTGCATTGATGGTGTGTGGAAGGCACTTTCCATCATCCTCCAACAGCAGGATTTCTGGCCCATCCATGATGACATACTTCTGCCCAGCAGACACAGAAGCAGATATAATCCTCCCCAAAACTCCTCAGTGTGGCCATTATTATTATTATTATTGGTTTTGTTGTTAAGACAGGGTTTTCTGTTGCCCAGGCTGGAGTGCAGAGGCATGATCACGGCTCACTGTAGCCTTGACCTCCTGGGCTCAAGTGATCTCCCTGCCTCAGCCTCCTGAATAGCTGGAACTACAGGCACATGCTTCCCCACCTGGCTAATTTTTATACTTTTTTTTTTTTTTTTCCGACAGAGTCTTACTCTGTTGCCCAGGCTGGAGTGCAATGGCGCGATCTCGGCTCACTGCAACCTCCGCCTCCCGGGTTCAAGCGATTCTCCTGCCTCAGCCTCCCAAGTAGCTGGAATTACAGGCATGCGCCGCCACGCACAGCTAATTTTTATATTTTCAATAGAGACCAGGTTTCACCATGGTGGCCAGGCTGGTCTCAAACCTCTGACCTCATGTGATCTGCCCGCCTCGGCCTCCCAAAGTCCTGGGTTTACAGGCGTGAGCCATTGTGCCCGATGTTACACCTGATTTTTACAATTTCCTTATTTTTTGTTTTACAAACTTTTTTTTTTTTTTTTTGAGCTGGAGTCTCGCTCTATCAGCCCAGGCTGGAGTGCAGTGGTGCAATCTCGGCTCACTGCAACCTCCGTCTCCCGGGTTTAAGTGATTCTCCTGCCTCAGCCTCCTGAATAGCTGGGATTACAGGCGTGCACCACCATGCCCGGCTAATTTTTGTATTTTTAGTGGAGATGGGGTTTCACCATGTTGGCCAGGCTGGTCTCGAACTCCTAACTTCAAGTGATCCACCTGCCTTGGCCTCCCAGAGTGCTGGGATTACAGGCGTCAGCCACCGTACCCGGCTGTTTTTACAAACTTTTTAAAATGGAAAAATACAGAACACATCACAAATTTTTGTGTCATCCTTGTGCAGGGGCTATGGCATTCTTCTGTATATGGGTCCTATTTTAGTATACGTGCTGCCAAAGCAAGCACACAGTCTGATTTTTGATGTAATATATCATGAAAATACTCCCATGGCATTAAATCTTCCACATCATTTTGTGTGGCTGCATAGTATTCCATTGTATTGTTTTATCGTAGTTTCTTTGCTTTTTTTTTTTTTTGAGACAGAGTCTTGCTTTGTCACCCAGGCTGGAGTGCAGTGACGTGATCTCGGCTCACTGCAAGCTCCGCCTCCCGGGTTCACGCCATTCTCCTGTCCCAGCCTCCCAAGTAGCTGGGACTACAGGCACCTGCCGCCACGCCCGGCTAATTTTTTGTATTTTTAGTAGAGACGGGGTTTCACTGTGTTAGCCAGGATGGTCTCGATCTCCTGACCTCATGATCCACCTGCCTCGGCCTCCCAAAGTGCTGTGATTACAGGCGTGAGCCACCACGCCCAGCTGTAGTTTCTTTACTTGATGCTGTTTTGACGGATGCGTCAGTTGTTTCCAATTTTTCCATTTTAAATAATGCTGTGGGCTAGACGCAGTGGCTCACACCTGTAATCCCAGCACTTCGGGAGGCCGAGGCAGGCAGATCTCCTGAGGTCAGGAGTTTGAGACCAGCCTGACCAACGTGGAGAAACCCCGTCTCTCCAAAAAAAAAAAAAAATACAAAATTATCCGGGCGTAGTGGCACACACCTGTAATCTCAGTTACTCGGGAGGCTGAGGCAGGAGAATTGCTTGAACCCAGGAGGCGGAGGTTGTGGTGAGCCGAGATCATGCCCATTGCACTCCAGCCTGGGCAACAAGAGTGAAACTCTGGAAAGAAAGAAAGAAAAAAAAGGAAGGGAGGAAGGAAGGAAGGAAGGAAGGGACAAGCAAGTTGTGATGCACATTCTCTTTTTTTTTTTGAGACGGAGTCTTGCTCTGTTGCCCAGGCTGGAGTGCAGTGACTCCATCTTGGCTCACTGCAACCTCTGCCTCCTGGGTTCAAGCAATTCTCCTGCCTCAGCCTCCCAAGTAGCTGGGATTACAGGTGTGCGCCCACCACGCCTGGCTAATTTTTGTATTTTTAGTAGAGATGGAGTTTTACCATGTTGGCCAGGCTGGTCTTGAACTCCCAAAGTGCTGAGATTACAGGCGTGAGCCACTGCGCCCGGCCCATGTGAGGCACATTCTTATAGGTAAATCTTGGCACACATCAATGACTGTATTATTTTCTCAGGATGAATTCTCAGAAGTGGAGCTGCTTTGTCAAAGGGTCTACGTAACTTCAAGGCTTTTGAGGGTATTTTCTGATCCAGTGAAGGACACCACTATGGGACCCAGTTGTCCAAGTCAGAAGCATCAGGTAATGTTAAGTCCCAGAGAATAAGGCTAATTGATGAAAGAATGGGCCACACAACCCATTCTCTACCAGGGGGTATGCAGAGGAGAGAAGTTACCAGGCCCTGAAGATTGTCAGCCACTGGGGAGATACTATGAGGGTCTTTCCTGGAAACCAGAGGAATACATTTGCCCCCTGCCTACCTGGTCCTCCCCAGAAGCCACAAGTGCTCCACGTAGCATCCCTGGGCAACTCCTTTCCTGCTGCCCAAGCAAGCAAGGTGCCAATTCCCCAGGATCCAGCCAGCTGCAACTGACCCTGAGCCAACTCCCATAGCCCTGAGTGGGTCAGCTTTGCTTCTGAAGCAGGACCCTGGCACCTCACCAGGGGGTCCAGCTTCCCTTCCCCCAGCCCCCAGCCTTGAGAGAGAAGCAACTGGGATAGGCTTAGGGAGGTGGGTGTCGGATCGGGGGTGTAGAGGATAGAGGAGCTGAATGTCTCTGTCCTCAGGGAGATCTTGAGATGACTCACATGCCACTGGAGGGGAGAGAGAAGCTGAGGGATGAATGGATTGCAAACCAGAGGGAGGGGCCGAGCTTCCGTGCCTTGATTCGCCCACGTCAGTTGCTTCAACAACATCTGCAGTGCGTGGGGTTGAGCGATCCCACTCGGGGGGGCTGGGGTGGGTAGGGCTTCCAGGCTGGCTGACGTTTGCTTCCCGCCCGCTGGGCCAGCCTGGAGCAGTTCATGAATGACTCACCTCATTGTCAGGCTGATTCACTGCTCCGCTAGGGACTTGGGTAGGGGGGCGGCCCCCTAGGTACGGCTCACACCCGCACACACGCGCACATACACATGCACGCACACACCCAGGCGGGGCTCCACTGGGGTCGGACACGAGGGATGGGATTTCTGTGGTTAAGAGGCAGGGGCACGCACACTATCTAGTGTGTGAATAACCTTGAAGTTTCAGTCTGTGGTGTACCAGTGTTTATTCACATTTAAATTAATTAAAATTAAACACAATTAAAACTTCAGTTTCTTAGCTGCACTAGCGACATTTCAAGTGCTTAATAGCCACACATGGTTAGTGGCTACTCTGGTGGGCAGTGTGAATAGAAAACATTTCCATCAACACAGAAAGTTCTATTGGACAGCTCTGGTTTACATAGCTGCCTACACACCAACTCAGAATCCACAACCTTCGCACACAAAGCCACACAAACAGATCAGTCCTCCCCGCCCCCATAGGCAGCAAACAACACACATTTAATTCCATACACATATTCAGCAGGCAATACCCAATCACCTACACAAGATTCTCAGTATGTACACACACTTCCTATCCAAATATGCCACCGTCCATACCAAGGCAAATGTAAAGATAAACACATAAAAAAAAGTATGTCATCACACTGACTTGAATACAACTGTTTGTTCGATAAAAATACAAATTCGGGGCCAGCCGCAGTGGTTCACGCCTGTAATCCCAACATTTTGGGAGACCAAGGCAGGCAGATCACCTGAGGTTGGGAGGTTGAGATCAGCCTTGCTAACATGGTGAAACCCCGTTTCTACTAAATATACAAAATTAGCTGGGTGTGGTGGCCCACACCTGTAATCTCAGCTACTTGGGAGACTGAGGCAGGAGAATCACTTGAATCCGGGAGGTGGAGGTTGCAGTGAGCCGGGATCACACCACTGCACTCCAGCCTGGGCGACAGAGTGAGACTCCGTCTCCAAAACAACAACAACAACAACAAAAAAATTAGGGTGAAGTGCATTTGCAAGTATACTGAAATAGACACAAACCCAAGCCATGTGGTTCCCATAACAATTCGCAGCACATGTTTGCAAACTCAAGTAAGGGGGAAGGGAACCCACATTTGTTGAGGTCCTGTTAATAGGCCAGGCATGGCGTTAGCCATTTCAATGCATTAATTCATTTACTCTCACAACAACCTTGTGAGGAAGATGTATTTTTTTTGAGACGGAGTCTTGCTCTGTCTCCCAGGCTGGAGTGCAGTGGCGAGATCTCGGCTCACTGCAAGCTCCGCCTCCAGGGTTCAAGCGATTCTCCTGCCTCAGCCTCCCGAGTAGCTGGGACTACAGGCACCCGCCACCACGCCTGGCTAATTTTTTGTATTTTTAGTAGAGACAGGGTTTCACCGTGTTAGCCAGGATGGTCTCAATCTCCTGACCTCATGATCCACCTGCCTCGGCCCCGCAAAGTGCTGGGATTACAGGTGTGAGCCACCGCGCCCGGCCGGAAGATGTATTATTCTTTATTTTTTTATTTTTTATTTTGAGACAGAATCTCACTTTGTTGCCCAGGCTGGAATGCAGTGGCATGATCCCAGCTCACTGCAACCTCTGCCTCCCAGGTTCAAGTGATTCTCCTGCCTCAGCCCCCAGAATAGCTGGGATTACAGGCGCCCGCCACCATGGCCGGCTAATTTCTTTTTTTTTTTTTTTAGACGGAGTCTCACTCTGTTGCCCAGGCTGGAGTGCAGTGGCGCGATCTCGGCTCACTGCAAGCTCCACCTCCCGGGTTCACGCCATTCTCCTGCCTCAGCCTCCCAAGTAGCTGGGACTATAGGCGCCCGCCACCACACCCGGCTAATTTTTTTGTATTTTTAGTAGAGATGGGGTTTCACCATGTTAGCCAGGGTGGTCTCGATCTCCTGCCCTTGTGATCCGCCTGCCTCGGCCTCCCAAAGTGCTGGGATTACAGGCATGAGCCACCGTGCCCAGCTAATTTTTGTATTTTTAGTAGAGACAGGGTTTTACCATGTTGGCCAGGCTGGTCTCGAACTCCTGACCTCAGGTGATCTGCCCACCTCAGCTTCCCAAAGTGCTGAGATTACACGTGTGAGCCACCGTGCCCAGCTGTATTATTCTTTTTTCACGGATGAGGCAGCTAAGATTCAGAGAGGTAAAGTAACTCACTCAAGGTCACACAGCCAGTTAGCAACAGAGTCAAATATGAACCAAGATTTGTCTGACTCCGTAGTCACTGCAGCATGCTATCTCCAAACTTAAACACAGACACACACACACACACACAGACACTCGCCAGATCTGTCCTCCTTTGTACCTAAGAAGATGGGGCTCCTCACCTAGCAGCTGTAGGTATTTGTGGAAGTGAGCATTGAGTTGCCCAGCCATTCTCACTCCCTCCTGACAAATGGCATCAAGTTGTTCAGCAAACACTTGTTCAGCCTGGGCAACATAGGGAGCCTTCATCTCTACAAAAACTAAACATAAAAAAATTAGCTGGGCTTAGGCCAGGCGCAGTGGCTCACACCTATAATCCCAGCACTTCGGGAGGCCAAGGCAGGTGGATCACGAGGTCAGGCATTCGAGACCAGCCTGGGCAACATAGTGAAACCCTGTCTCTACTAAAAATACAAAAAATTAGCTGGGCGTGGCTGGGCGCAGGGGCTCACGTGTGTAATCCCAGCACTTTGGGAGGCAGAGGCAGGCAGATTACCTGAGGTCAGGAGTTCGAGACCAGCCTGGCCAACATGGTGAAACCCTGTCTCTACTAAAAATACAAAAATTAGCCAGGCATGATGGCACACGCCTGTTATCCCAGCTACTCGGGAGGCTGAGGCGGGAGAATTGCTTGAGCCTAGAAGGCAGAGGTTGCAGTGAGCCAAGATCGTGCCACTGCACTCCAGCCTGGCCTGCAGAGCGAGATTGTCTCAAAAAAAAAAAAAAAAAAATAGCCAGGCGTGGTGGCGGGCACCTGTAATCCCAGCTACTTGGTAGGCTGAAGCAGGAGAATTGCTTGAACCTGAGAGGCAGAGGTTGCAGTGAGCCAAGATCGTGCCACTGCACTCCAGCCCGGGCGACAGTGTGAGACTCCGTCTCAAAAAAAAAAAAAAAAAGTTAGCTGGGCTTGGTGGTGTGTGCCTGTGGTCCCAGCTACTCAGGAGGCTGAGGTGGGAGGACTGCTTGGGCCCAAGAGGTGGAGTCTGCAGTGAGCCATGACTGTGCCACTGCACTCCAGCCTGGGTAAGGGAGTAAAGTAAGTCTCAAAACAAAAACAAAAACAAACTCATTTTCTGAGTGTCTTCAATGTGCCACATGCTGGTTCACAAAGGTGAAAAGCCACAGTCTTCCTCTGAAGGAGTATTAAGTCAAGCAGGGAGGCCGGGCGCCGTGGCTTACGCCTGTAATCCCAGCTACTTGGAAGGCTGAGGCAGGAGAATCGCTTGAATCCGGGAGGCGGAGGTTGCAGTGAGCCAGAGATCAAGCCATTGCGCTCCAGCCTGGGCAACAGGGAGACTCCGTCTCAAAACAACAACAAAAAAAGAGTGGGGTGGAAAAGGATTGGTGGAAAGAGATTGCTGCTGACTGGGAGGCTGATTGGTTGGAAGACCAGATAAAGCAGGGAGGCAGAGGCCAGAGCGCTGCAGGTTCTGGGGATTTTATATGTCATTCTCCAGTCACTAGGGAAGGATTGAAGAACTTTTCAGTGGAAAAATAGGATCCCATTTGTATGTCAGAAAGAAAGAACAGGCCGGGTGCGGTGGCTCAAGCCTGTAATCCCAGCACTTTGGGAGGCCGCGGCGGGTGGATCATTTGAAGTCAGGAGTTCGAGACCAGCTTGGCCAACATGGTGAAACCCCGTCTTTACTAAAAATACAAAAGTTAGCTGGGCGTGGTGGCGGGCGCCTGTAATCCCAGCTACTCGGGAGTCTGAAGCAGGAGAATCACTTGAACCCAAGAGGCAGAGCTTGCAGTAAGCTGCGATCGCGCCACTGCACTCCAGCCTGGGCGACAGAGCGAGATTCGGCTTAAAAAAACAAACAAACAAAAAAAAAAGTAAAAGAAAGGAGCGGGGGCAGGATTAGGCATCGTGGGGCCGAGATGCTTGAACTCACCTGAACCAGGGCTGAACCAGCCGACTGGGACGAGGAGCCGCTTGGGGGCGACCGAGAGCCCATCCGTTTCCTTTTAAGACCAGAGCGGAAGACTAGAGCGAGAAGTACCTTTGCGTCGGGGGGAAAGAAATATGCCCGCCCCTTTAAGAAGGCGGAGACGCCCGAGTGGCGGCGTCTTCGAATGCGGCCTGAGGCGCCTGCCCCCAGTCTCCCGGCGACTTTTCCTACATCGCAGAGACTCATCCCTCTGACCCCACCCCGGGAGCACTGTCCCTCGGAGTCCGAGACTTCCACCTGGGTCGTGTCCGAGGCCCCGGCGACTCCCCGGACTCGGGGAGCCGGGCCAACCTCCCCGCCGAGGCCCACCCGCCGTCTCTATGGTAATGCCGCGCCCAGCTTGGGGCCTGGCGGGCCGCAGGGCCCCCCGGCCTCCGGAACTGCTCGTGGGGTTCCAGCCCCTCGCCCGCGCAAGCTGCAGGACCGGGGTCTGGGTGGGGGTTCGGCGGAGTCGGGAGACCTGGGCTCTCGTCAGGGCTTGTCATGGACGCGCCGGAGACCCTGAGAAAGCATTCTCCTCTCCCGGGCCTCAGTTTCCCCCCTTTTGCCTTCCTACCCTCCTGGGAAACCCCCCTTTCCAGTGCGCTCAGACGTCACTACCGCTTGGGTCCATCCCTTTCCCCTCCCCGCCCCACCCTTTCCACTTTTTTTTTTTTTGGACGAAGTCTCGTTCTGTCGCCCAGGCTGGAGTGCGGTGGCGCGATCTCGTCTCACTGTAACCGCCGCCTCCCGCCCACCCCTTTCACTCTGACCCTTAGAGTCTTGGGAACTGTATCGCCAGCTGTAGCTCCTGCGGCTCTGGCATCTGGGGTTAGGCACCACCTCTGCTCTGAGTTTGACACTCATTTGGAGCTGGCTACAGCAGCCCCGCTGGCTAGAAAGAAGGAACCGTGGACTGGGGCTTCCTACTTTCCTGGGACCCTAGTTTTTGGGCCTTGGATTAGGTAGGGAAACTACCGGCTTCATTTGCAGAAACAATGCCACTGTGCGGACGTGTTTGGATTTATGGTAGTTTCTCTTATGTTTGACATAAGATTGGTCAGGCGAAACCTTTGGGATATTGCAAAATCCTTAGGCCCAAGCCAGGGGCCGTGGCTGACACCTGTTTTTGTTTGTTTGTTTGTTTTCTTGAGACAGAGTCTCACTCTGTGGCCCAGGCTGAAGTGCGATCTCCGCTCACTGCAACCTCCATCTCCCAGGTTCAAGCAATTCTCCTGCCTCGGGTCTCACTCTGTGGCCCAGGCTGAAGTGCAGTGGTGCGATCTCCGCTCACTGCAACCTCCACTTCCCAGGTTCAAGCAATTCTGCTTTAGACTCCCAACAAGCTGGGATGACAGGCGGGCACCACCACCCCAGCTAATTTATTTCTATTTTTAGTAGAGATGGGGTTTCACTTTGTTGGCCAGGCCGTTCTTGAACTCCTGGCCTCAGGTGGTCCACCCGCCTTGGCCTCTCAAAGTGCTGGGATTACAGGAGTGAGCCACCATGCCTGGCCTGTGGCTGACACCTATAATCCCAGCACTTTGGAGACCACAGTGGAAGGATCACTTGAGCCCAGGAGTTCAAGACTAGCCTGGGCAATGTAGTGAGGTCCCGTATCTACAAAAATTTAAAAATTAGGCTGGGCGCAGTGGCTCACGCCTGTAATCCCAGCACTTTGGGAGACTGAGGCGGGCAGATCACAAGGTCAGGAGTTCAAGACCAGCCTGGCTAACATGGTGAAACCCTGTCTTAACTAAAAATACAAAAAAAATAGCCAGGCGTTGTGGCTTGGCCTGTAATCCCAGCTACTTGGGAGGCTAAAGCAGGAGAATTGCCTGAACCCGGAAGGTGGAGGTTGCAGTGAGCCAAGATCGTGCCGCTGGACTTCAGCCTGGGCAACAGAGCAAGACTCCGTCCAGAAAGGAAAAAAAAAAAAGGAAATAAATTAGCTAAGCATGGTGGTGCACACCTGTAGTCCCAGTTACTCAGGAGGTTGAGGTGGGAGGCTCACTTGAGCCTAGGAGATTGAGGCTGCAGTGAGCTATGATCTCACCACTGCACTCCAGCCTGGGCAATAGGGCAAGACCCTGTCTCAAAACAAAAGACAAAAACAAAATGTTTACGCCCATGTGCACAGTCCTGGAGAACTGCCCTTGCTCCCCTAGGCAGCCTTCCCTTGGCCCCCTTTCTTCCCTTCCAGGATTAGTGCAGATGGTTCTGAGTGGATTATGTTACAAGAAAGTTTTTTAATCTTTCTTTTTTTTTTTTTTAAGACAGAGCCTTGCTCTGTCGCCCAGGCTGGAGTTCAGTGGCACAATCTTGGCTCACTGCAACTTCTACCTCCCAGGTTCAAGCAATTCTCCTGCCTCAGCCTCCCAAGTAGCTGGGATCACAGGCATGCTCCACTAGGCCCAGCTAATTTTTTTTTTTTTTTTTTTTTGAGACAGAGTCTCGCTCTGTTGCCCAGGCTGGAGTGCAGTGGCACGATCTCGGCTCACTGCAAGCTCCACCTTCCGGGTTCACGCCATTCTCCTGCCTCAGCCTCTCCGAGTAGCTGGGACTACAGGCGCCCGCCACCGCGCCCGGCTAATTTTTTGTATTTTTAGTAGAGACGGGGTTTCACCGTGGTCTCGATCTCCTGACCTCGTGATCCACCCGCCTTGGCCTCCCAAAGTGCTGGGATTACAAGCGTGAGCCACCGCGCCCGGCCTTTTTTTTTTTTTTTTTTTTTTTTTTTTAAGACAGAGTCTTGCCCTGTTGCCCAGGCTGGAGTGCAATGGCACGATCTCGGCTCACTGCAACCTCCGCCTCCTGGGTTCAAGCGATTCTCCTGCCTCAGCCTCCTGAGTAGCTGGGATTACAGGTGCCCACCACCACGCCCAACTAATTTTTTGTATTTTTAGTAGAGATAGGGTTTCAATATGTTGGCCAGGCTGGTCTCGAACGCCTGACCTTGTGATCCGGCCCCACCTCAGCCTCCCAAAGTTCTGAGATTACAGGCGTGAGCCACCACGCCCGACCTAATTTTGTATTTTTAGTAGAGATGGGGTTTCACCATGTTGGTCAGGCTGGTCTTGAACTCCTGACCTCAGGTGATTCACCAGCCTTGGCCTCCCAAAGTGTAGGGATTATAGGCATGAGCCACTATGCCTGGCAGAAAGTGTTTTAATCTTTTTTTTTCGAGACGGAGTCTCGCTCTGTTGCCCAGGCTGGAGTGCAGTGGCGCAATCTCGGCTCACTGCAAGCTCCGCCTCCCAGGTTCACGCCATTCTCCCGCCTCAGCCTCTCCGAGTAGCTGGGACTACAGGCGCCGCCACCACGCCCGGCTAATTTTTTGTATTTTTAGTAGAGACGGAGTTTCACCGTGGTCTCGATCTCCTGACCTCGTGATCCGCCCGCCTTGGCCTCCCAAAGTGCTGGGATTACAAGCGTGAGCCACCGCGCCCGGCCGTTTTAATCTTTTTCTAAGAGGCGGGTCTCACTATCTTGCCCAGCCTAGCCTCAAACTCTTGGGCTCTAGGGATCCACCCACCTCAGCCTCCCAAGAAGCTGGGACTGCAGGAATGAGCTGCTACACACAGCTAAGTAAGTTTTTTAGAACACTTAGGTCTTTTTTTTTGTTTTGTTTTGTTTTGTTTTGATACAGACTCTCACTCTGTCGCCCAGGCCGGAGTGCAACCTCTGCCTCCTGGGTTCAAGCGATTCTCCTGCCTCAGCCTCCCGAGTAGCTGGGATTACAGGCATGAGCCACCATGCCCAGCTAACTTTTGTATTTTTAGTAGAGACGAGGTTTCTCCATGTTGGCCAGGTTAGTCTCGAACTCCTGACCTCAGGAGATCCACCTGCCTCGGCCTCCCAAAGTGCTGGGATTACAGTCATGAGCCACCACGCCCGGCCCTAGATCGTTTAAGTCTTTAACGAAATCCCATTTCTTCTCATTCCTCAGTCCTTTCCCAGCCGTAGCAAAAACAAACAAAAAACAATATACCTGATGGTATTGTTAGTGCTGAGAAGAAGCAGAGTGAGGACAGAATGTGCTTGCAAATGGCATTTCTCAACCCCAGTTGGTTTGTTTTCTTTTCAGGCGTGCAGTTTGCAGCAGCTGTTTGCTGTGGAAGAGGAGTTTGAAGATGAGGTAGGGAAGTGTTGATGATCAGAGGTGGCAGACAAGGTCTTAAAATGTAAACACTCAGGTTCAGAACATTTTGGATTAGCCTGCACCAGCCTCCTTTTAGTTGACGTGTATGTTTTTGCCTGTGAGGTGCTGAGAAGTGATGAGAAATGTAAACAACCTACTTAACTGTCTTAGAAACAAAAAACCAGAGAGATGAATTGCCTAATTGTCATACCTTTAAATTATAAAGGCTCTTTCCTGGAAGCTGTGTCATCTAGCTGATTTAATTCACCTCTGTGATAACATACTTGTGGTGGGAAGGGCTGTGTTTGTAGAGCCAGAACCATGTAAGAGATAGATAGCATAGTTACTGGATGGCAGGAGACCAGGGGTCAGCAATTGGCTATGTGAATCAGGGCAAGTTACTTTATTCTCTGGTCCTCTGTTTTCTCTTCTACAATATGAGGGATGCTCTTCTGCCTCAGATGTTCTTCCCTTCCCTGTCTCTAATCACAAGATGAGGGGTGAGACTAGATCCAAAGCTTGCACGTTAGAATTACCCTTGTCTAGGCCCTACCACACATCAATTAAATCAATTTCTGGGAATGGCCCAGCCAGGGATATTTCTTTTTTTTCTTTTCTTCAACATTTATTTTAAGTTCAGGGGTACATGTGCAGGTTTGTTACATAGGTAAACATGTGCCATGGTGGTTTGCTGCACAGATCATCCCATCACCTAGGTAATAAGCCCAGCATGCATTAGCTATTCTTCTGATGCTCTCCACCTCCCTGCCTCTGGCAGCCCCCAGTGTGTGAACTTCTTTCTTTTTTTGGAGACAGGATCTCTTTCCGTCACTCAGGCTGGAGTGCAGTGGCACAATCACGGCTCACTGCAACCTCAACCTCCCAGGCATAAGTGATCCTCCCATCTCAGCCTCCTCAGTAGCTGGGCCTACAGGTGTGTGCCACCATGCCCAGCTAATTTTTCGTTTTTTTGTAGAGACAGCGTCTTACTCAGTTGCCCAGGCTGGTCTCAAATTCCTGGGCTCAAGTGATCCTTCTGCCTCGGCCTCCCAAAGTGCTGGGATTACAAGTGTGAGCCAGCGGGCCCATCCTGATTTTTTTTTTTTTTTTGAGACGGAGTTTCGCTCTGTCGCCCAGGCTGGAGTGCAGTGGCACAATCTCGGCTCACTGCAAGCTCCGCCTCCCGGGTTCACGCCATTCTCCTGCCTCAGCCTCCCGAGTAGCTGGGATTACAGGCGCCCGCCACCGCGCCCGGCTAATTTTTTGTATTTTTAGTAGAGATGGGGTTTCACCATGTCAGCCAGGATGGTCTCGATCTCTTGACCTCGTGATCCCCCCGCCTCGGCCTCCCAAAGTGCTGAGATTACAGGCGTGAGCCACTGCGCCCGGCCTGATTTTTGTTTTTACAAATAATTCACAACTGCCAGTTTTGTCAAGGAGATGTGTCCTTGTCTTTGTCTTTGGAGATGTGTGATTACAGGCTGAAAAAGTGACTGTTAAAATGACCCTCTTGGGTCTTACAAGGTGGTGATGGGACTGCTAGGCGAGTAATGGAATTAGAGTAAAGGAATCTGACAGCTGAAGTTTCTGTTCCCTGAAAATGGCAGATCAGTCCCTTCCCCCTTCCTAAAGCAGATGATGTCATGTCTGAGAGTGAGCTCTTTGGGAGAAAAAAGATCATCAACCTCCAGAGTCATCAGGATTTTATTACTGCTATAGTTCTGGTCATTATTATTATTGTTGAGTCCTGTGGTGGTCCTGCCTGAGTATGGGACTCACTTAATAATACACAAAGCAGGAAAAAGCCTTTCTCTGGCCCAGACAATCCAGTGCGGCAGCAGAGGGTGGGGGTGGCGGGGACCCTCCTGTCAGTTAAATCAGCAGTTCTGACTCAAAACCACCCTCAGAACAGGTCTGTTGCTCTTGAAGGTGTCAATCTCACCTTGCTTCCCAACTGGAATCCATACTTTATTTAACTTGCCTGAAAAGCTATATTTAACTTCTGCCTTTTTTTGCTGGCTCCAAGGCTTCTCTGGCTTACTGAAGGGTAGCTATCTCTGTGTAGTGTGTGTGTGTGTGTGTGTGTGTGTGTGTGTGAGAGAGAGAGAGAGAAAGAGAGCACACGAGTGTGTATTGGGGATGAGGAGTGAGCTAAGGACAGGCAGCATGACCAGCTGGATAGATCCCTGTTTAGATAACAGGCCAGACACCAGAAAGTGGTCTCCTTGAGATGGTTGTTGTGTGACCTAGGGTGATTTGTCTGACTTCTTGGTGCCGTGGAACATTTGCTTTTCCTGCTGTCCTCCTCTAACTGCCCCTCTCCCCACCCATGAAGACTGAAGAAAGAGGTTACCTGAAGACTTAGGCTTAGATTGGAGTGTTTTTGATAGAGCCTTGTGTAGGCCCATGGGTGAGGTCAGAGGTGGTAAGAGACAGAGACACCACCATTGCCTTTCATGCTTTGGTTTCTTTTTCTTTCTTTTTTTTTTTTTTTTTGAGACAGTCTCACTCTGTCACCCAGGCTGGAGTACAGTGGCACCATCTTGGCTCACTGCCAACCTCTGCCTCTCAGGTTTAAGTGATTCTCCTGCCTCAGCCTCCTGAGTAGCTGGAATTACAGGTGTGCACCCCCATGCCCAGCTAATTTTTTTATTTTTAGTAGAGACAGGGTTTCGCCATGTTGGCCAGGCACTCGAACTCCTGACCTCAAGTGATCCTCCTACTTTGGCCTCCCAAAGTGCTGGGATTACAGGCATGAGCCACTGTGCCTGACCCTCATGCTTTGGTTCCTTTCAAGTATCTACACACAAACATACATGCCAAGTGACTGAACAGTAAAAGCAGAGGGGTTCTTGATTTCCAGGTGCCAAGATCTACCATCTCTGCTTCCTTGTAGGATTTCTTGTCTGCTGTGGAGGATGCAGAGAACCAGTTTGCTGGCTCACTGCCTGTGAATGCTGGGCGCCTGAGACCTGTCTCTTCTAGGGCACAGGAGACTGTGCAGGCACAGTCCTCCAGGCTGCTGCTGTTACACCCTACTGCTCCCTCAGAGGCTTTGGGCCTGCCAGACCTGGACCTCTGCCTCCCTACCTCCAGCATGCCCCGTGCCGACAGCTGTCCATCATGCATAGGAACAGCTCCCCTAAGGCCTGTCTCTACTTCCAGCAGCTGGATTGGCAATCAGCAGAGAAGAGTGACAGTGACAGAAGGGCTCAGAGAGCCAGCAAGACCTCAATCCTCAGCCCTACACCCCCTACTCACCTTTGAGAGCCAACAGCAGCAAGTTGGTGGCTTTGAGGGGCCTGAACAAGACGAATTTGATAAAGTCCTGGCAAGCATGGAGTTGGAGGAGCCTGGCATGGAGCTGGAATGTGGAGTCAGCAGTGAGGCCACACCAATCCTGCCTGCCCAGCAGCGGGAGGGTTCAGTGTTGGCTAAAAAGGCCCGGGTAGTTGATCTGAGTGGATCTTGCCAGAAGGGGCCTGTGCCTGCCACCCACAAAGCAGGTATCATGTCAGCCCAGGATGAGTCTCTAGATCCTGTCATCCAATGTAGGACTCCACGACCCCCCTTGAGACCTGGTGCTGCGGGTCACCTTCCTGTTCCAACTGCCTTAACAGTTCCCACTCAGCAATCCCACTGGGAAGTCTGTCCACAACGCTCCCCTGTTCAAGCACTTCAGCCTCTCCAAGCTGCTAGAGGGACCATTCAGAGCAGCCCTCAAAATTGTTTCCCTTGTCAGCCATTCCAGTCTCCAAGTTCCTGGTTAAGTGGCAAAGTTCATTTACCCAGACCTCGAACTCCCAACTCAAGCTGTTCTACTCCCTCAAGTACTAGCTCTGGATTATTTCCTCGGATACCCTTACAACCCCAAGCTCCAGTGTCTTCCATTGGGTCTCCTGTTGGTACCCCAAAAGGTCCCCATTCCTCCCTGGGTCCCCAGGGAGCTCTGCAGACACCCATAGTCACCAACCACCTGGTGCAGCTGGTCACTGCTGCCAGCCGGACACCCCAGCAGCCTACCCACCCCTCCACCCGAGCCAAAACTCGCCGTTTCCCCGGCCCAGCTGGAATCCTGCCTCACCAGGTGAGTGAGCTTGCTTTCTAGGATTTGGGGGGCAAGGGAGAGAAGCAGAGTTCCAGCACTGTCCAGCCCTAGCATATCTTCCCTCCTGCAGCGAAGGAAGGAAGGAAGTGCAGAGAGGCTTTTCAAAGCTGCAGGAGAAATAAAAGGGAAGAATTGAATGCTAGAAAATCCACTGTGAAAGAAGTGCTTAAGGCTCTGAGGACGTCATAATTTTCTTTTTTCTTCTCTTTTTTTTTTTTGAGATGGAGTCTTGCTTCAACATCCAGGCTGGAGTGCAGCGGCACAATCTCAGCTCACTGAAACCTCTGCCGACCGGGTTTAAGCGATTCTCCTGCCTCAGCCTCTTGAGTAGCTGGGACTACAGGCCCCCGCCACCATGCCTAGCTAATTTTTGTATTTTTGGTAGAGACAGAGTTTCACCATATTGGCCAGGCTGGTCTCGAACTCCTGACCTCAAGTGATCCGCCCGCCTCAGCCTCCCAAAGTGCTGGGATTACAGGCGTGAGCCACCACGCCCGACCCACTTTTCCTTTTTTTAAGAATTAGGCCAGGCGCAGTGGCTCACGCTTGTAATCCCAGCACTTTGGGAGGCCGAGGCGGGTGGATCACGAGGTCAGGAGATCGAGACCACGATGAAACCCCGTCTCTACTAAAAAATACAAAAAATTAGCCGGGCGTGGTGGCGGGCGCCTGTAGTCCCAGCTACTCCGAGAGGCTGAGGCAGGAGAATGGCGTGAACCCGGGAGGCAGAGCTTGCAGTGAGCCAAGATTGCGCCACTGCACTCCAGCCTGGGCGACAGAGCGAGACTCTGTCTCAAAAAAAAAAAAAAAAAAAAAAAAAAAAAAAAAAAGAATTAGAGATTGGCTATGTTGCTCAGGCTGGTCCTGAACTGGGCTCAAGCCATTCTCCCGCCTTAGCCTCCCAAATAGCTGAGACTACAGGTGTGCACTAGGGCAGGAAGTCATTCATGTGCATTTGTTAAGGACTTATGTGTTGGACAATTTGCTTGGAACTGAGAATACAGAGATTAAAAGAAATAGTTCCTGTCCTAAAGAGCGTACAGTGAAATGGAAGAAACAGATGCAAACAAACATGCACAAAGCACACAGTGTGAATAGGGGTCATTCCCTGGGTGCTGGGAAGACACTGGCTGTACCTTAGGCTTGCCGAGTGGGCTTTGGATGGATGAGTAGGAGGTTAACAGGTGTGTGGCGGGGTGGGCGCTGTGCTCTGTGGATGTTCCAGCAGTGGGAAAGCAGGGAAGAGCGTGTGTAAGGGCACAGAGGCAGAAGAGCCAGGTGCTCTCAGATCCACAGAACAGTTCATTGTGGCAGGTGTGGGGAAGCTGGGGCTGAAAAGGAGACAGCCCTGGTGAGAGTTGGATTTAACTAGTCTTGGATCAGATCCCAGATAATTGGACTCTGAGGATCTGGACTGGTTGTGATAGGTGTGCCCTCTTCCTCCCATTTTAAGGGTGTTTGAAACAATTTCTGCCTGTTACTTGCTCTCCCCTAGCACGTTAGCAGATATCCAAAGAGGCCGTCTATGTTCCTCCTGGGCTGGATCTCCCTGGAGGAAAGGGTTAGGACTTGGAGAAAGCTGCCCCTTTGCTCATCACAGGCCTCTCAATTTTTCTTTCTTTCTTTCTTTTTTTTTTTTTTTTTTTTTTGAGACAGAGTCTTGCTCTCTTGTCCAGGCTGGAGTGCAGTGGCACAATCTTGGCTCACTGCAACCTCCGCCTCCTGGCTTCAAGCAATTCTCCTGCCTCAGCCTCCCAAGTAGCTGGCATTACAGGCATGCGCCACCACGCCTGGCTAATTTTTGTATTTTTGGTAGAGATGGGGTTTCTCCATGCTGGCCAGGCTGGTCTCGAACTCCTGATCTCAGGTGATCCACCCGCCTCCGCCTCCCAAAGTGCTGGGATTACAGGCATGAGCCGCCGTGCGCGGCAGGCCTCTCTATTTGTGTCATGCCACCTCCAGGCAGCCCTGGTTTTTGCACCTGGGCTAGCTCCGGCTTCCTCACATTTTCAAACCAATCCCCAAAGTATCTTTTTTGAGCTGCCAAAGAGGCTCCTGAGACTTTGTTAGGAGAGATGTAATATGTGTTAATTGTCCCTGATCATTTCCTGAACCCGTTATGTAACCCAGACAATAAGCTGTACTTGTAAATAACAGCTGCTGAGCTTGCTCTCACCTTCTCCTTCCCTCCCCTGTTAGCAGAGTGGGAGAAGTCTGGAGGACATCATGGTTTCCACGCCCCAAACTCCGACCCATGGTGCTCTGGCTAAATTCCAGACAGAGGTAACTTATGCAAATATTAACTTTCTGGGTGTGATTTGAGAGTGAGGGGCATCCCCGTGTGTTTCAGGAGTTAAGAATCAAGAGCCGATGCTGCTAGGCCCGCTTGCTGGTGTCACACACTAAAAGGCATTTCAGGCAGGTAGTTGGGGGAGGCAGCAATTTTATTGGCATTAAGCAAGGCCTGTCCTGGTGCCAGGTAGGTATTATCTGATGCCATGGGTCCAGACTTCTTTCCTATCTAAGAAATAAAGGCCCAGCTAGCTCCAGCTTCCCCCAGGGGAGGAGACTGTGATAAGTATTATGAGATTGTGTCTCAGGAGCCCTTCCTCTCAGGTTTCTGAGAACCGAGCTGGGAAGGATCTGCCTTCTCTTGCCTTTGCTGGGTTCCCTTTCGTGGGTGAGACCCTGCTTCCCTACTCCTTGGGGTTCTGGTTGACCTGCTCTGCCCTCAAACCCAGTTTTGCTTTTAATTCTCCCCAGTATTTTTTCTCTGCTGTAGCTCCGCAGATCCGCCAGTCCATTTCAGATCCAAAGCAGCAAATACTTTCTGGATTCAAAGCATGTATTAATGTAAGAAGGTTAATTGTTAAAGCTAGAAGCATCCCAAATAGAATATGACTGGTTTTAAAATGGCTAAGCCACTCTGGAAGCCTATAAATATACGCGGTGTATCCCTACCCCTAAGACTTTTTGAGTCTGTTACAAAAAATAAGCGCGGATAGCCTTCTGCTTCAATGCAGTTAAAGTCAGGAGCTGATTTTATTTTATTTTATTCTATTCTATTCTATTCTATTTTATTCTATTTTATTTTATTTTACTTTATTTTTGAGACGGATTCTCGCTGTGTTGCCCAGGCTAGAGTGCAGTGGCGTGATCTTGGCTCACTGCAACCTCCACCTCCTGGGTTCAGGCTATTCTCCTGCCTCAGCCTCCCGAGTAGCTGGGACTACAGGCATGTGCCATCATGCCTGGCTAATTTTTGTATTTTTAGTAGAGACAGGGTTTCACCATGTTAGCCAGGATGGTCTCCATCTTCTGACCTCATGATCAGCGATTCTCCAGCCTCGGCTTCCCGAGTAGCTGGAATTATAGGCGTGTGCCACCAAGCCTGGCTAATTTTTGTATTTTCAGTAGAGATGGGGTTTCACCATGTTGGCCAGGTTGGTCTCGAACTCCTGACCTCAAGTGATCCGCCCGCCTCAGCCTCCCAAAGTGCTGGGATTACAGGCGTGACCCACCCTGCCTGACCTGTTTGGTTTTTGTTTTTTTTCTTGAGACAGAGTTTCACTCTTATTGCCCAGGCCTCCCAAAGTGCTGGGGTAACAGGTGTGAGCCACTGTGCCTGGCCAATTTTTGTATTTTTAGTAGAGACGAGGTTTCACCGTGTTGGCCAGGCTGGTCTCGAACTCTTGTCTTCAGGTGATCTACCCGCCTCGGCCTCCCAAAATGCTGGGGTAACAGGTGTGAGCCACTGCATCTAGCCCAGGAGCTGATTTTATTAAAAATTTGTTTTTCATACCTAGTCCTGCAGACAGGACCTGATTTTAAAAAGAAAAAAAAGAGAGTATCTGCTGAATGAAACCTGTGATATGCAACAAGATTTTCACATGCTTCAAATGCCAAAGCAATCAGAAAAAAAAGAAAAAGAAAAAAAAAAGATTTCACATGCCATTTTCTGGCCTTGGAGATAAATGAGAGGAGAGACTGTGGCCATTGTACTACAGTTTTTGCGAGGGGATTTGCCTTTCCTCTCTCACCCTTCCACCCTGTTTCAATCAACAGTCTGTAGCAAGGTAGACCTATTCATACAGGCTCCCCCTCTGCTCTGTGGTACCAGATTGTTGCTAGTTCCCAGGCATCTGTGGAGGAGGATTTTGGGCGAGGGCCCTGGCTGACAATGAAATCTGCGCTAGGCCTGGATGAGAGAGACCCTAGCTGCTTCCTCTGTACCTACAGCATTGTCATGGTGCTGCGCAAGGTAAGGATTCTGGGTGCTGAGACCCAAAGGAAAGACCATTTTTCTCCCTCTCTGACCTACTGCCCTACTCCACCTTAGGAAGGGGCTGCTTGCTCCCTCGTACCCTATACAAGCAGCAGCACGAAGCCCCTTTGGTTGTATCTTCCACTTACCTAACTTTTCACTGTCATCCATAGGATTGTGCCCAGGTGGAAGGAGAGAGTGGGTTATGGCATGCCTCTGCACTTCCAGGCCCTGGATGGGCTGGGGTGAGCACACTGCCTCCCTCAAAGCTCCCTAGCGGTTAAGGGTTGTGTGCAGAGACATGCCAGTACATGTGCCAACATATCCCTGCCTGTGACTGCTATGATGGAACACTGTGTAAACACATATAAACAAAAGAAAGTGCTGGACACAGTGGCTTACACCTGTAATCCCAGCATTTTGGGAGGCTGAGGTGGAAGGATCACAAAGGTCAGGAGTTCGAGACCAGCCTGGGCAACAAAGCAAGGCTCTGTCTCTACAAAAAAATACGAAAAAAAAAATTAGCTGGATGTGGTGGCACATGCCTTATAGTCCCAGCTACTAGGGAGGCTGAGGCCAGAGGATCACTTGATCTTAGGAGGTTGAGGCTACAGTGAACTATGATCGTGCCACTGCACTCCAGCTGGGGCAATAGAGCGAGAACTTGTCTCCTTTAAAAAAAACCCAAGGCTGGGCGTGGTGGCTCACACTTACAATCTTGAGAGGTCAAGGCGGGCGGATCACCTGAGGTCGCAAGTTCAAGACCAGCCTGACCAACCTGGAGAAACCCTGTCTCTACTAAAAATACAAAATTAGCCGGGCATGTTGGCACATGCCTGTAATTCTAGCTACTCAGGAGGCTGAGACAGGAGAATTGCTTGAACCTGGAAGGCAGAGGTTGCAGTGAGCCAAGATGTGCCATTGCACTCTAGCCTGGGCAATAAGAGTGAAACTCTGTCTCAAGAAAAAAAACAAAAACCAAACAGGTCAGGCGGGGTGGGTCACGCCTGTAATCCCAGCACTTTGGGAGGTTGAGGCGGGCGGATCACTTGAGGTCAGGAGTTCGAGACCAACCTGGCCAACATGGTGAAACCCCATCTCTACTGAAAATACAAAAATTAGCCAGGCTTGGTGGCACACGCCTGTAATTCCAGCTACTCGGGAAGCCGAGGCTGGAGAATTGCTTGAACCCAGAGGCGGAGGTTGCAATGAGCCAAGGTCGTGCCATGGTACTCCAGCCTAGGCGACAGAGCGAGACTCCATCTCAAAAATAAAAAAATAGGCCGGGCGCGGTGGCTCATGCCTGTAATCCCAGCACTTTGGGAGGCCGAGGCGGGTGGATCACGAGGTCAGGAGTTCAAGACAAGCCTGGCCAACATGGTGAAACCCCGTCTCTGCTAAAAATACAAAAATTAGCCGGGCATGGTGGCGGATGCCTGTAATCTCAGCTACTCGGGAGCCTGAGGCAGGAGAATCGCTTGAAACCAGAAGGCGGAGGTTGCAATGAGCCCAGATTGTGCCACTGCACTCCAGCCTGGGAGCGAAACTCCATCTCAAAAAAAAAAACAAAAAACAAAAACAAATAAAAAAGAAAAGAGGCAGGGGAGAGAAATGAAGGACCTCCCAGCTCTAGGTCTGCCAGAGAGAGATGGGATACCTCCTTGTCCTCCACAAGGAAGATCATCACTGTAACTATACACTGACCCCTCATACTCCCGGTTGCCCTGGCACACTTGGAGACCTGGGAAGTCACAGGTGGGCCGTGGAAGGCTCAGCATATGCCTCTCCTTGTAAGCAGGCAGCCCTGAAGCAGCTTCCTAGGAACAAGGTCCCCAACATGGCGGTGATGATCAAGTCCCTGACTCGGAGCACAATGGACGCCAGTGTGGTTTTCAAGGACCCCACGGGTAAGGAATTAGGTCCTAGGTTGTCTGATGAGTGGGCTCCACTGAGGCCAGGAAATGAGGTGGAATCACCCTCTCCCTTTGCAGACAGGAAAACTGAGGCAGTGAGCAGCCCACTTCCCAGCCAGGGCCCATACCAGTCGCTGTGCTGCCCTTGACCCTGAGACTGATGGGCCATGTGGTATTTGCAGGAGAGATGCAGGGGACGGTGCACAGGTTGCTGCTGGAGACGCGCCAGAATGAGCTGAAGCCTGGCTCAGTGCTGCTGCTGAAGCAGGTATGGGGAGCAGCTCTCCACACCACTGCCCCCCGGATAGAGCCCTCAGTGTCTGTCTCCTTACCTGTCTGGCTGCCTTCCTCTACAACACCAGGCATGGAGTGGCTGAACCATTGCTAGGCCCTGGCTTGAGCTGAGGGAAGGCCTGCGGCCCTTGAGCTGGCCCTCATTCTTCAGGGTGGATAGGGATGGAGGGTTGTGTTAAGGGAAGATTGTGGCAAATGGTTCTCTTCTGGGACCAAGGCTAGGCAGAGGACACCAAGTGAAAGGCAGGTGGGAGCCAGGTGGCCATCTGGCAGTTCCCAGTGCTCCATCAGGACACTGACCTTCCCTTTCCTTGATTCCAGATTGGAGTGTTTTCTCCTTCACTTCGAAATCACTACCTCAACGTGACACCCAACAACCTGGTCCATATTTACAGCCCGGATTCTGGGGATGGGAGCTTCCTCAAGCCATCTCAGCCCTTCCCCAAGGTAAGAGGAGCAGGATGGAACGGGGGACTGGTAAGGCCCTCCTTCTGCCTGGATCTTCTGATTTCTTCCCCTCTTCCACCCTGGGGAGCAGAGGTCTGAAGAGGGCAGGTGCTCTGAGGTGAAAAGGTATCTTTGGGGACAGGACCATCTCCTATCCCTCATCCAGCCGCCTGGCAGATGGCTCAGTAACAGTACCTAGAGGAGCAGCTGGCTTCTTGGTGATCCCTGAGCATCTGATGGCAGGCTTGAACATCTGAGAGGATAGGAGTCACTTGAGAACTAACCAAGTGAAGGGCCCACCAGGGGGTGGTGGCAGTAAATGACCGAGGGTCAGATCTGCTACAGGTGGCAGTGTGGAGAACAGTGAGCTACAAATGGCCTGTCAGGTGAGCCAGCACCTGCTCTGTGTCTTCCCTCTTGGCGTCTGCCTCTGCTAAATTAGGGGGAAGCTGCACAGAACACTGGTGGGGACATCCTCTTTAGGAACCGAGACGAGCATTTGGCATTTATGGGAGGTAAGCATGGGCTTCCAGGCAGATCCACTCCAGGGTGAGAGTGCAGATCCTGGACTTGACATGCCCTGCCCCCACCACCTTCCTGGGATCTTGTGTACTGAAAACGTGTACTGTGACCTTGGGCAAGTCCTGTCGCCTCCCTTGCAACAGCTTCATCTATAGTACGTTTGACTTGATGACCTCTAGTCACCTTAGACAGAGGTTTTCATCTAAGCTCCAACTTTCCACTTCCATTTTCCTCATCTTTCCCCTTAGCCCCTCCACGTTCTCTCAAAATCACCCCACTTCTAAACCCTTTCTTTTTCTTTCTTTTCTTTTCTTTTTTTTTTTTTTTTTTTTTTTTTTTTTGAGACAGAGTTTTGCTCTGTCACCCAGGCCAGAGTGCAGTGGCGTGACCTCGGCTCACTGCAACCTCTGCCTTCCAGATTCAAGTGATTCTTCCACCTCAGCCTCCCGAACAGCTGGGACCATGCCCAGCTAAATTTTTTTTTTTTTTTTTTTTTTTGAGACGGAGTCTCGCTCTTTCACCCAGGCTGGAGTGCAGTGGCGCGATCTCGGCTCACTGCAGGCTCCGTCCCCCGGGGTTCACGCCATTCTCCTGCCTCAGCCTCCCTTGTAGCTGGGACTACAGGCGCCTGCCACCTCGCCCGGCCAATTTTTTGTATTTTTAGTAGAGACGGGGTTTCACCGTGTTAGCCAGGATGGTCTCGATCTCCTGACCTCGTGATCCGCCCGCCTCGGCCTCCCAAAGTGCTGGGATTACAGGCGTGAGCCACCGCGCCCGGCAATTTTTTTGTATTTTTTAGTAGAGACAGAGTTTTGCCATATTGGCCAGGCTGGTCCCGAACTCCTGACCTCAGGTGATCGGCCTGCCTTGGCCTCCCAAAGTGCTGGAATTATAGGCATGAGACACCGTGCTCAGCCTATTTTTCTTTTAAATTTCAAATTATCTATACTTATTGAAATAAATCAAAATAGTACAGAATAAGCAAAAAATGGATCCTACCCTTCCCCACTCCTATTTCCTAGGGCTAACCATGGTTAACCATTTAATTATCAGTATTTATTTTTATTTATTTTTTTGAGATGGAGTCTCACTCTGTCACCCAGGCTGGAGTGCAGTGGCATTTTCTCAGCTCACTGCAACTTCACCTCCCGGGTTCAAGTGAGTCTCCTGCCTCAGCCTCCTGAGTAGCTGGGATTACAGGTGTGTGCCACCACAGCTGGCTAATTTTTGTATTTTTAGTAGAGATGGGATTTCACCATGTTGGTCAGGCTGGTCTTGAACTCCTGACCTTGTGATCTGCCTGCCTCGGCCTCCCAAAGTGTTGGGATTACAGGCGTGAACTAGGCGTGCCCGGCCTAGTTTTTGTTTTGTTTATTATCTGCTGCTTTGGGTGTTTGGTGTTTCAGCTCCCTCCCTTCAGCATGGGCCTGGGTGGCTGGCCCCTGCCATACTCTTCCATCATGTTTGTTTTTTTTTTTTTTTTTTTTTTTTTTTTGAGAGAGGGTCTCAGTCTGTCACCCAGGCTGGAGTGCAGTGGCATGATACTGGCTCACTGCAACCTCTGCCTCCTGGGTTCAAGCGATTCTCATGCCTCAGCCTCCCAAGTAGCTAGGATTACAGGCGTGTGCCACCATGCCCGGCTCTGTTTTTGTATTTTTAGTAGAGATGTGGTTTCACCATGTTGGCCAGGCTGGTCTTGAACTCCTGACCTCAAATGATCCACCCACCTCGGCCTCCCAAAGTGCTGGGATTACAGGTGTGAGCCACCACACCTGGCCCCATCATGTTTCTTTCCTGAGCCCCACACTGTTCCTTTGAGGTTGTCTGGGTAGAGGTGGTGCCATCTGAAGGGATTTCAGGGACACAGGCATTGGTAACCAGATCCTCTGTCCCCAGGATTCAGGGAGCTTCCAGCATGATGTGGCTGCAAAGCCTGAGGAAGGCTTCAGAACAGCACAGAACCTAGCGGCAGAGGCGTCCCCTGAGGAAGAACTCCCAGAAGCAGGTAAGGCAGTCAGCCCGTCTGGGAGCAAGAGAGGTTCTATTTCCTGTTGAATAGCTGAACCAGAATCTTCCTGGCTATATCTTGTTCCTGTTTCCATGAATCTTTGGATCTTATATAATCTTACAGAAATCAGATACAGTGTCTTGTTTGACAAGGCTGCAGGCCACAAACTCGTTAACAGTGTGATGGGGCCATGTAAAACAAAGTGTCATCCACAGGTTTCCCCCATTTTCAGGTTATGTGCCATCAGCCACAAGGAGGAAACATCACCATTCCCTGTCCAGATGGACGGGCGCTGTCTTTGTGCCACACTCTGAGTCCTCTGTGGGCTGACGAGCGGACCACAGAGGCAGATTTCCCATCCTGACTAAGCTTAGAGGAGTGCTGAGGAGTCAGACGTCCACTGGTTTTTGGGAGAACCAGGCTACAAACCAGAGAGGCCCAAATGCAGACCCCTTGTGGTTGGGCCAGCTGCTTCCTCAGGAGGCATCACCCAGGTGAAACTAACACCATTCAGGATCTAGTTTTAGCTTTTTTTATTTTAATTTTTATTTTTGAGACAGGGTCTCATTCTGTTGCCCAGGCTGGAGTGCAGTGTTATGAACATGGCTCACTGCAGCCTCGGCGTCCCAGGCTCAAGTAGTCCTCCCCCCTCAGCCTCCCGAGTAGCTGGGACTACAGGTATGTGCCACTATGCCCAGCAGTTTTTTTTTTTTTTTTTGAGACGGAGTCTCACTCTGTCGCCCAGGCTGGAGTGCAGTGGCGCCATCTCGGCTCACTGCAAGTTCTGCCTCCTGGGTTCACGCCATTCTCCTGCCTCAGCCTCCTGAGTAGCTGGGACTACAGGCGCCCGCCACCATGCCCGGCTAATTTTTTGTGTATTTTTGGTAGAGACGGGGTTTCACTGTGTTAGCCAGGATGGTCTCGATCTCCTGACCTCATGATCTGCCTGCCTCAGCCTCCTAAAGTGCTGGGATTACAGGCGTGAGCCACCGCACCCGGCCATGCCCAGCAATTTTTAAATTTTTTGTAGAGACAGTTTTGCCATGTTGCCCAGGCTGGTCTTGAACTCCTGGGGCTCAAGCGATCCTTCTCTCTCTGCCTCCCAAAGTAGTGGGATTAGAGGCATGACCTACCGTGCCCAGCCTGGTCTTAGCTTTTTGATTCCAAAAATTCAATCCCGTCTGGCCCCAAAGTTCACAGGATTATATGTGGGCAGAAACCTACCCAGGTGCCGAGGCAAGAGACTGATACAGTCGAATACAGTCTAATACAGAAAATAGTTAGAATAAGAAAAGTTATACTAGAAATAGGATATAGAGATGATTATATATGGATATTACCAATCATTAGTTTTTAGTACGAATCTCTGTATTATGATTATAACTGAGAAAAAAACCAGCCAGTATAGAGTCAAGAGCTGAAGAGACATCGTGAGAAGTGACCAGAAGACAAGAGTTGGGTGCCAGATGTAGGGTCCAGCCCTACTGGGCCTTGTGGGTTTTCTCTTCGTGTGCAGAGATGAGAGATTGTAGAAAAATAAGACACGAGACTAAGAGAAAGTAGGAAAGACAGCTGGGCCCAAGGGGCCACTACCACCAATGCGTGGAGTACGGTAGTGGCCCCAAATGCCTGGATGCGCTGCTATTTATTGTATACAAGGCAAGGGGGCAGGGTAAGGAGTGTGAGTCATCTCAAAAGATTGATAAGGCCAAGCAAGTCACGTGTCCACATGACAGGGGCCTTTCCCTTTGTGGTAGCTGAAGCAGAGAGGGAGGACAGCATGTGTCAGCGTTTTTTCTATGCACTTATCAGAGAGATCAAAGACTTTAATACTTTCACTAATTCACTACTGCTATCTTCCAAGAACTTAAAAGAAGAACCAGGTATACAGGCGGAACATGAAAGTGGACAAGGAGCATGACCACTGAAGCACAACACCACAGGGAGACGTTTAAGCCTCCAGATGACTGCGGGCAGGCCTGGCTAATGTCAGGCCTCCCACAACAGCTGGTGGAGCAGTGTTCTCGATCTCCCCCAAGGAAAGGAAAACTCCCTTTCCCAGTCTGCTAAGTAACGGGTGCCTTCCCAGGCACTGGCACTACTGCTAGACCAAGGTGTCCTCAAGCAGCCCTTATCAGGGCGTGACAGAGGACTTTCACTCTTGTCTTCTGCTCACTTCTCACAGTGTCCCTTCAGTTCCTGACTCTGTACTGGCTGGTTTTTTTCTTGGTTATATTGATAATACAGAGATTAGTACTAAAAACTAATGATTGGTAATATCCATATATAGCTGGGCGCGGTGGCTCACGCCTGTAATCCCAGCACTTTGGGAGGCCGAGGTGGGTGGATCACGAGGTCAGGAGATCGAGACCATCCTGGCTAACATGGTGAAACCCCGTCTCTACTAAAAATACACAAAAAATTGGCCGGGTGTGGTGGCAGGCGCCTGTAGCCCAGCTACTCGGGAGGCTGAGGCAGAAGAAGGGCATGAACCGGGGAGGTGGAGCTTGCAGTGAGCCGAGATGGCGCCACTGCACTCCAGCCTGGGCGACAGAGCGAGACTCGTCTCACACACACAAAAAAATCCATATGTAATCACCTCTATGTCCTATTTCTAGTATAACTTTTCTTACTCTGTTTTCTTCATTATACTGGAACAGTTTGTGCCTTCAGTCTCTTGCCCCAGCACCTGGGTAGGTTTCCACCCACAATAATGGATAGGTATTCTCACACTACCTAATTCACAGTATACCAATGGATAAACCACAAAGGCCATTATATCTTGTGAAAAAGCATACGTCCCTTATCCTGGAATCTTGCATTGCCTGGAAGCCTGCACTCTTTCTTTGTGAGACAAGCCAAGGCATCACCAGAAGGTTGCTGGTAGTGACAGAGAGTTGACTATAGAATATTAGGGCTGGTGGGCCGGGCGCGGTGGCTCATGCCTCTAATCCCAGCACTTTGGGAGGCCAAGGCGGGTGGATCACGAGGTCAGGAGATCGAGACCATCTTGGCTAACATGGTGAAACCCCCTCTCTACTAAAAATATAAAAAATTAGCCGGGCGTGGTGGTGGGCGCCTGTAGTCCCAGCTACTCAGGAGGCTGAGGCAGGAGAATGGTGTGAACCCGGGAGGCAGAGCTTGCAGTGAGCCGAGATCACACAACTGCACTCCAGCCGGGGCGAAAGAGAGCAACTCCGTCTCAAAAAAAAAAAAAAAAAAAATTAGGGCTGGTATCACATCTTCAGTGTAGGGACAGACCTGCGAACAGGAAGCTACCAATGGTGGCCGGATATTGCTGGAGACCAATACTGATTCTTTTTTTTTTTTTTTTGAGACGGAGTCTTGCTCTGTTGCCCAGGCTGGAGTGCAGTGACACAATCTCAGATCACTGCAACCTCCGCCTCCCCGGTAAAAGCGATTCTTCTGCCTCAGCCTCCTGAGTAGCTAGGATTACAGGCACGTGCCCCTACACCTGGTTATTTTTGTATTTTTAGTACAGATGGGGTTTCACCATGTTGGCCAGGCTGGTCTCGATCTCCTGACCTTGTGATCCGCCCGCCGCAGCCTCCCAAGTGCTGCGATTATAGGCATGAGCCACCGCACCCGGCCCAAATAACTGATTTTTGATTCTTACCCTGATTCCTAATTTCTTAGTTTCCTAGCCCATGCTGATTGCCATTCCCCTTCATTTCGTACTGTGTTTCTCTAGACAGTCATGGTGTAGTTAATGCAGGGGAACTTTTTTTGTTATAAGCAAATTCCAGTCCTACCTCCCTGGGTACAGTGCGAGTCACCATAATGAAATTGTGAATGCTCCCCAAACTAACTTCTGTCCTTCCTTCCAGCAGTGATATTTACTGAGTGCTCTTGCCAGATGCAGAGCTAGGCTCTTGGGTGTAGCTTACAGACAGTCTGAGTTACTCCCAGGGTTTCCTGATCCCATCCAGTAGGCAAGAGTTTTCTAGTTGGCAGCAGTGGTTCTGGTGTAGATGGAGCTTGAGTATGCTCACGTTGGGCAAGTTGTTTTACCTCTTAAAAGCTTGTTTTGTTGGACCGGGCGCGGTGGCTCACGCCTGTAATCCCAGCACTTTGGGAGGCCGAGGCGGGTGGATCACGAGGTTAGGAGATCGAGACCATCCTGGCTAACGCGGTGAAACCCCGTCTCTACTAAAAAATACAAAAAATTAGCCGGGTGTGGCGGCAGGCACCTATAGTTGTAGCTACTTGGGAGGCTGAGGCAGGAGAATGGCGTGAACCTGGGAGGTGGAGCTTGCAGTGAGCCGAGATCACGCCACTGCACTCCAGCCTGGGCGACAGAGTGAGACTCTGTCTCAAAAAAAAAAAAAAAAAGTTTGTTTCAGGTAAAGTGGGGTTGATAAAACAGGAGCTACCTGGAGATGCCCTACCTATGAATGTTTATTGAGGCACAGAGCAAGCACTCAGTCAGTATTAGCTGCTGCTAGTAAATAATATTGCTAGGGATTATTGAGGTCAGCTGTGTCCAAGTTCTCGGACATAAGTACCACATCTGAGAACTGTAGTGTTACACAGGCACTTTGAGGAAGGGGGTGATATTTTCCACTGTCAGATGAGAAGCCAATTAAGGAACTGTGTAACTCTGAACACATCTAATGGCTTTTCCCAGCCCTCTTTCTCCCTCAGCCAATGAGAGTTGCACTAGGTGACCTCTGAAGCCTTCCTGTTTGGCACTATGACTGGATGGAAGGAGAGGAATCAGTGAGGCCCAGGGGAATCCTCTTCCTCGTCAGAATGGCCCAGGGATTACGCCCCTGCCTTTTGTCATGTATGGGTACAAGGGGAGCAGAGGGAAGATGGAAGTCAGGCCAGCCTCAGGCCCATTGGCATGGGTACTACTGTCTGGAGGAGCCACCTGCCTAGCAGCTATACAACCAGGCCCAGGCCCACCTGAAGGGCAGAAACTTTGGACCTGAGTCACATGGAACCCTGATGTTGTCACTAAGGCTACCCATCATTCTCCTCTCTGTAGATGACCTGGATGGACTCCTGAGTGAGCTTCCTGAGGACTTCTTCTGTGGGACCAGTAGTTGAGACTGCCCCAACACAGGACACCCACCATGAGCAGGCAGCTCTGGGCATGTCTGGTCACATCCAAGGGGGAGAAGAAGGCCAGCATGATTGGAGAGTGGACACAGCGGGGGGCTTCTGTGGTTGCTTCCACCCTGGGTGTTTTCCCTGATATCCCCCTCATCTCTGCGCTGCCCTCACTTTGGGCCTTCCTTTGCCATTGGCACCAGAATCTGGCCTAAGACTGGCTCTCCAGCCAACAGGAAAGGCCTGTCACCCTCGCCTTGGGTGTCCCTCTCCTGTCTCAGCTTAACTTTAGAGGACATTGGGCCTGGTTTTTTTGTCCCTTCATACCCTAGTCCCTGGACAGCTGACGAGATGAAAGGAGCCATACCACAGCAATGACGGCCTGCCCCTCCACACAGGGGAGAAGCACGCTCAGGCTTCCTCTGCTTTGTCTCTTCAGACCTGTGGTTGCTCTGCTCATCCATGCCCAGGGTTCCCAGGTGCAGGACAGAGGTGTGGCCTATTGTACCTTGTTCTGAAATAAAGCAGCTCCTGCTTCTTCTGCCTCCCTTTCCTTTCCACCCCCTGCTGCTCCTGCCTAACTGCTCTGCCAGTGCTGTGTGGCCACAAAAGGGCTCAGGCAACTCTTTTTTTTTTTCTTTTTTATATACTTTTAGACTTCTAAATTTGTTTTTTTTGAGACAGAGTCTCGCTCTGTCACCCAGGCTGGAGTGCAGTGGTGCTATCTCAGCTCACTGTAAACTCAGCCTCCTGGGTTCACGCCATTCTCCTGCCTCATCCTCCCAAGTAGCTGGGACTACAGGCTCCTGCCACCATGCCCGGCTAATTTTTTGTATTTTTTTTTAGTAGAGACGGGGTTTCACCGTGTTAGCCAGGATAGTCTCAATCTCTTGACCTCATGATCCACCTGCCTTGGCCTCCCAAAGTGCTGGGATTACAGGCGTGAGCCACCGTGCCCGGCCTTAGACTTCTAAATTTATAGATTTATTTATTGCAAAGATAGTACAGAGAGTTCCCCCAAGGCGGGCAGATCACGAGGTCAAGAGGCTCGTACTAACTTCTGTCCTTCCTTCCAGCAGAAGGAAGGAAGTCACTGTGTGCAGCCCACATTTAAGAATTGGGGAATTATGTTCTACCTCCCTAAGGGCAGAATATCTACACAGGTTTGTTTGTTTGTTTGTTTTTTTTTTTGAGACGGAGTCTCGCTCTGTTGCCCAGGCTGGAGTGCAGTGGCACAATCTTGGCTCACTGAAAGCTAATACAAAAATTAGCTGAGTGTGGTGGTGTGTGCCTGTAGTTCCAGCTACTTGGGAGGCTGAGGCAGGATAATTGCTTGAACCCGGGAGGCAAAGGTTGCAGTCAGCCGAGATCACTCCACTGTACTCCAGCGTGGGCGCTGGGTGACAGACTGAGACTCCGTCTCAAAAAAAAAAAAAGGTTCTCCTGCCTCAGCCTCCCGAAGCTGGGGATTACAGACACATGCCACCATGCCAGCTAATTTTTTTTTTTTTTTTGACATGGAGTTTCACTCTTGTCGCCCAGGCTGGAGTGCAATGGTGTGATCTCGGCTCCCTGCAACCTCTGCTTCCTGGGTTCAAGCAATTCTCCTGCCTCAGCCTCCCAAATAGCTGGAATTACAGGTGCCTGCCACCATGCCCGGCTAATTTTTGTATTTTTTGTAGAGACAGGGTTTCACCATGTTGGCCACGCAGGGCTTGAACTCCTGACCTCAGGTGATCCACCCGCCTTGGCCTCCCAAAATGCCGGGATTACAGACGTGAGCTACCACGCCCAGCCTAATTTTTTTATTTTTATTTTTATTTTTATTTATTTATTTTTTTTTTTTTTGTCATGCAAAAATTTAAAAACAAGCAAAGCTACCATAAAAAAGAATCTGTGTCATCATATTCACTGTCTAAACTTGGCTAAAGATAAAAAAAAAAAATATTTACTTGGTTTATCCAAGCTACAGACATGTTATAATACTCAAGAAATGAACAGCTTATAAAAACAGTGGAAAATTTTTCAATGGAAGCATAAAACTAAAATGAACTCATTATCTGACAAAGAGTTCTTCCAAAATGTCAAGTCCACAGGAAGGGATGTGTGGCCAACCCCACGCACCAGCCCACTTATAGGCCAACTGCCTCTGCCCTTTGCTCACGTTGGCTTCAGAGGTGCAGGGATGTTGGCAGACGCCTGCTCCAGGTAGGCCAAGGAGCCCTGAGGGATGTCGGCGGGCTTTTTGTGCTGCACGTTGATGTCCTCCAGCACCTGCTGCCAATGCCTCAGCTTTGTCAAGTGCTTCTGGACTAGTGCATCTTTCCGCTGTAATTCATTCCTTAGTTCTGACACATCCTCTTTGATAACTTGCTCTGGTTTCTGGACAGATAACTGCAATCTTTTTTGTAAGAAAAAACATTCTGTCCGTCTTGCAATATCCAGAAACTTCTGGATACACTGATCAACACCGGTTCGAATTTCTTCCTGATCGGTGCCATTGACATAGTCCTGACTCACCAGAGACGCAAAGCAAGCCTCGAAAGATGACTCCAATTCGTCCACCAAAGTACTGCTGGAAGGTCTAGGAGCGCCTGGAGCTGCCTGAAGAAGCGAAGCTTGGCCCGGAAGGCCCGGCGGGGCCTGAGGGGGCCCGGGTGGCTGCCCAGAAAACATACCCCCTAGCGGAGCCGCCATGTCTTGAGTGACACAAGAGAGATCCACTGCCAATTTTTTTATTTTTAGTAGAGATGAGGTTTTACTATGTTGGCCAGGCTGATCTGAAACTCCTGACTTCAGGTGATCCCCCCACCTCAGCCTCCCAAAGTGCTGGGATTACAGGCGTGAGCCACCATGCCCAGCAATTTTTTTGAGACAGGGTCTCTGTCTGTCACCCAGGCTGGAGTGCAGTGGCACAGTCATAGCTCACTGCAGCCTCGATCTTCTGGGCTCAAGCAATCCTGCCTCAACCTCCCAAGTAGCCGGGACTACAGGCAGCACCACTATGGCTGGCTAATTTTTAAATTTTTTTTTTTTTTTTTTTTTTTGAGACAGAGTCTCGCTCTGTCACCCAGGCTGGAGTACAGTAGTGCGATCTTGGCTCACTGCCAGCTCCGCCTCCCAGGTTCACGCCATTCTCCTGCCTCAGCCTCCCAAGTAGCTGGGACTACAGGCACCCACCATCACGCCCAGCTAACTTTTTGTATTTAGTAGAGACGGGGTTTCACCATGTTAGCCAGGATGGTCTCGATCTCCTGACCTCGTGATCCGCCCGCCTCGGCCTCCCACAGTGCTGGGATTACAGGCGTGAGCCACTATGCCTGGCCTAATTTTTTAATTTTTCATAGAGACAAGGTCTCACTATTGTTGCCCAGGCTGGTCTCAAACTCATGTGATTCTCCTACCTCAGCCTCCCGAAGGGCTGGGATTACAGGTGTGGTCTCCCCTATTATTAACACCTTATGTTAGTATGGTACATTTGTCACAATTAATGAATCATTAACTCCATACTTTATTCAGATTTACTCAGTTTCCCCCTAATGTCTTTTTCCCCTCAGAATCCCATTTCACAATCATCCTGACTCTTGGATGTGATGGTTTCTCAGACCTTCCCTGTTTTTGATGACCTTACAGTTTTGGGGAGTACCAGGCAGGCATATGGTAGGATCCCCCTCCATCAGGATTTGTCTGATGTTTCCTTATGATTAGACTGGGGTTCTGGGTTTTGGAGAGGAAGACCAGAGGTCAGGTGCCATTCTTGCCACATCTTATCAAGGGTTCATGCTGACTTTGATCACCTGACTGAGGTAAGCTTTGCCAGATTTCTCCACTGTAAAGTTACTCTTTTTTCTTCTTTCTGTACTGGACTCTTTGGAAGGAAGTCACTGTGTGCAGCCCACATTTAAGAATTGGGGAATTATGTTCTACCTCCCTAAGGGCAGAATATCTACACAGGTTTGTTTTTTTTTTTTTTTTTTTTGAGACGGAGTCTTGCTCTGTTGCCCAGGCTGGAGTGCAGTGGCACAATCTTGGCTCACTGAAAGCTCTGCCTCCCGGGTTCACACAGTTCGCCTGCCTCAGCCTCCCAAGTAGCTGGGACTACAGGCGCCCGCCACCAAGTCCAGCTAATTTTTGTATTTTTAGTAGAGACGGGGTTTCACCTTGTTAGCCAGGATGGTCTCGGACTCCTGACCTTGTGATCTGCCTGCCTCGGCCTCCCAAAGTGCTGGGATTACAGGCGTGAGCCACCGTGCCTGGCAGTTTATTTGGAATTCTTCTGTGTGGGAGATTTGCCTATTCTCCCTCATTGATTCATTCATCCATTTATATCAGCATGGACTTACAGGTATTTATTTTATACTTTCGGATATGATCTCAAACTATTTAATTTTGTTGCCAAGCGTGGCCGGGTGCGGTGGCTCACGCCTGTAATCCCAGCACTTTGGGAGCCCGAGGCAGGTGGATCACGAGGTCAGGTGATCGAGACCATCCTGGCTAACATGGTGAAACCTCGTCTCTATTAAAAATCCAAAAAATTAGCCGGGCATGATGGCGGGTGCCTGTAGTCCCAGCTACTCGGGAGGCTGAGGCAGGAGAATGGCGTGAACCTGGGAGGCGGTTTGCAGTGAGCCGAGATCGCGCCACTGCCTCCAGCCTGGGTGACAGAGTGAGACTCTGTCTCAAAAAAATAAAATAAAATTTTGTTGCCAAGCAACTCTTCATTGCTGTGGCTTCTCTGTACCACTTTTCAGACTAGAGGGGACAAGGGGCATGGGTGGGGTATAAAAGGTCTAATTATACCAAGTTGCCAACCTTGTTTTCCTTTCTGGAAGGAGAGTTGGGAAAACTCTCCCAACTCATGGGCAAGAGGAGGCAGGTTAAAGAGCCTGGTTTGGGCCAGGTGTGGAGGCTCATGCCTGTAATCCCAGCACTTTGGGAGGCCGAGGTGGGAGGATCGCTTGGGCCCAGGAGTTCAAGCCCAGTGTGGGCAAGGTGGTGAGATGCTGTCTCTTGAATAAGTAAATAAAATAATAAATAGCCCTGTTTGACTGCCAGCCCCTCCTGCCTTAGCCTCAGCCTGCACTAAGCAGCTAGGAGACAGGCCTTCCATGGGCATGGGCTTGGCACTCCTCTGGGGGGAAGCGTTAATCTCCTTTTCCCATGGATTCCAGTTTTGTTGTTGTTGTTTTAGAGACATGGTCTCACTCTGTCACCAAACTGGAGTGCAGTGCAGTGGTGTGATCATGGCTCACTGCAGCCTGGATCTCCTAGGCTCAAGCAGTCCTCCCATCTCAGCCTCCCAAGTAACAGACTACTGGTGCGTGCCACCACGCCTAGCTAATTAACATTTTTCTGTAGAGATGGAGTCTTGCTGTGTTCTCCAGACTGGTCTTGAACTCTCAGGCTCAAGTGATCCTTCCCACCTCAGCCTCCCAAAGTGCTGGGATTACAGGTGTGAGCCACAGTGCCCCACTGGATCCCAGTCTTAAGGCTGAAGTAAGTGCTTTGAGAACTCTATGTTCACTTACCTGCTGATTACAGCGGGCCCTGTTCTAGAGGCTTTTGTGCCACAAGGCCAGGGCAAGAAGGGGCTAATTCCCCTGCACCCTGGTCCCTTCACATTCCCATTGGGTTTTTCTACCTGAACCTACCATGCACTTCCTTCTCTCCCACCTTCCACTCCCTGCTAACCCCCCATCTACACTGGGATCTGCCTGCACCTAAACCACCACAGCTGGGAGTGGCGGCATGCACCTGTAGTCCCAGCCACTTGGGAGGCTGAGGTGAGAGAATCACTTCAGCCTAGAAGGTTGAGACCAGCCTGGGCAACATAGGGAGATCTCGTCTCTAAAAAAATAAAAGCCCCCCTGTGCCCTGGGCCTATTCCCCATTCTTGACACCCATGAGCCCCGGTTCCCCTGCTCAGTCCTGATCAATCCCACACTCACATCCTGGCTTCTCGTGTGCTTCACTACCCCACAGGCTCTGAGCTCCCAGAAGGCAGGCTGGGCATCTGATCACCTGGCCCTGTTCCCTCCAGGTTGAAGTCAAGGCGTCCTTTCTCTGCCCTCAGGAAGCTAACTCTACAGACAAGGGAACTGAATACAGTGGTATCTTGGGACTGAGCTGTTAGAGTACCTAGCTCCTTCAGGTCTGTGTGGCAAGAAGGCAGGGGAGAGGCTAGGCTATGACTCTAGTGTGCCTCAGGGAGGAAGGGGACACCCACCTGCCTTGGCCCCTCTTGGTCCCACCCATCCTTGCCAGATTCTCAACCCTGGGAACCCAGCTGTGGGTGCCCAGCCAGGCCGTTGGTGGGGCAATTAACACACCAAATGGGTGCCAACAGGGTTAATCACAGCTGCATTTATAGAGGCGTCTTTCTCTGAGGACCTCCAGGCTTTGCTTTGTATGATCTAATTCCTCCTCTGGGATCCCCCACCCTGGACTGCCACCAGGAGGATGGGGCCAGGCAGAGAGTGGGTGAACAGCGGAGTAAGGGCAGTGCTGGAAAAAGCCCAGGCTGCTGCCACCCACTTGGGCGGGCGGGTGGATGGACGAGTGTTTGCTCTGGCAGAGAATAGGGACCTTCGTTCAATGCACTACACATAAGAGGCCCGCCTGCCATGAGCCAAATGCTCTGACTGCCAGGGCCTGCTCTGGAGCCCACATCCAGCATGGCAGACCCACATCAACAGCACGGATAGGTGCTTTACAGTGTGCCCCTGAGTCCTTCGGGAGTGCAGACTGGGCACTAGCTGAAACTATAGAAGTCGGGCAATGGGTTGCTGAAGAGACCTCTCAGAGCAGGTGACCTTAGGGGTAGATCCTCAGGAAGGGGTTGAGGGAATTCTGAGCTAAGGGAATGGCCTGACAGGGAACGGTTGTGGGGAGCTGTGCATGATGAGGATGCCTACCCTATGTGAGTGGCATGGGGCCAAACCAAGGAATTGGGGGCTTAGTTGAAAATGGCAGGCCGGGTGCAGTGGCTCACACCTGTAATCTCAGCAATTCGGGAGGCTGACTTGGGAGGACTGCTTAAGGCCAGGATTTGGAGCCCTATTTAAAAAATGAAAGGACAGGCCGGGCGCGGTGGCTCAAGCCTGTAATCCCAGCACTTTGGGAGGTCGAGGCGGGCGGATCACAAGGTCAGGAGATCGAGACCATCCTGGCTAACACGGTGAAACCCCGTCTCTACTAAAAATACAAAAAATTAGCCGGGCGTGTTGGCGGGCGCCTGTAGTCCCAGCTACTTGGGAGGCTGAGGCAGGAGAATGGCGTGAACCCGGGAGGCGGAGCTTGCGGTGAGCCGAGATCGCGCCACTGCACTCCAGCCCGGGGGATAGAGAAAGACTCCGTCTCAAAAAAAAAAAAAAAAAAAAAAAAATGAAAGGACAGGTATTGGAAGGCAGCAGAAGTTTTTAAGCAAGGGAATTAACCATTTTAGACAGATCATTCCGGCAGCGGAGCAGAAGGGATATGCCCAGAGGAAGAAACACCAGGTGAGAGGCTGAGTTGATCCAGTTTAAGGCATTGCATTGAGGGGCTGAACTTGAGACAATCCCTGAAAATGTGAGAACGGGAGCTAGAACTTGCTTGTGGGAAGGGCCTAGGGAGAGGAAGAAATAAAAGATCACTGGGCAAGGCGCTGCTGCAGGGCCAGGAGGCAGGACAGGCAGCGGGAGAAGGGCCAGGAGGAGCCCCAGATGCAGAGGGGACAGACCAGCCCTGCCTGCAGGCTGCTGTGCACTGAGTGAGCTCAGAGTGAGCAGAACTTTTGAGGCAGTGCCCTCCCCTTCCCCAGCTTGGCAGGCACACCAGCTTGTGTGGTTTCACGGCTTCATTCCTCCCCCTAGAGGCTCCTAGAAGCACAGCTGCTTTCTCCTAAGAGTGAACAGAGGTCTGTGGCTGAAACATCTCAGGTCCATTCCCAGAGTTTCCAGCTCAACCCCTTGGCTCTCCTCAGGCCGGCCATGTGAGCCCCCTTGGCAGCTGGGTTAAAAAAATAAATCAAGAATGATTGAAGGGGCCGGGAGCTGTGGCTCACGCCTGTAATACCAACACTTTGGGAGGCTGAGGCGGGCAGATGGCCTGAGGTCAGGAATTTCAGACCAGCCTGGCCAACATGGCGAAACCTACTACTGAAAATACAAAAATCAGCTGGGCATGGTGGCATGCACCCATAATCCCAGCTACTCAGGCGGTTAAGGCAGGAGAATCGCTTGAACCCCAGGAAACGGAAGTTGCAGTGAGCCGAGATCACCGCACTGCACTCCAGCCTGGGTGACACCATGAGAAAAAAAAAAAGATGAAGGCAGTTTCTAGAGACCAGTCTGTCCTGCTTGGAGAATGGGGGAGGCTGCCAGGTGGCTGCAGCAGCTGAAGCCAAAAAGTGCACCATCTTTTTTTTTTTTTTTTTTTTTTTAAAGAGGTGGAGAGGCAGGGGTGGTGGCTCACACCTATAATCCTAGCACTTTGGGAGGCCGAGGCGGGCAGACCATGAAGTCAGGAGTTCGAGACCAGCCTGGCCAACATGGTGAAACCCTAAATTAAATCTCTACTAAAAATACAAAATTTAGCTGGGCATGGTGGCGGGTGCCTATAATCCCAGCTACTCAGAAGGCTGAGGCAAGAGAATCGTTTGAGCCTGGGAGGCGGAGGTTGCAGTGAGCCAAGATTGCGCCATTGCACTCCAGCGTGGGGGACAGGGTGAGACTCTGTCTAAAAAAAAAAAAAGGATGTAGGTCTCACTATGTTGCCCAGGATTGTCTCAAACTCCTAGGCTCAAGCAATCCGCCTGTCTTGACCTCCCAAAGTGCTAGGATTACAGGCATGAGCCACCATTCTTGGCCCAAAGCATACCATCTATGTGGGGTCTTGGCTCTGCCTCTCACAAACTGTGACCTTGAGCCAGTAGATTACTTTAAGCCTTAAATTCCTCATCTGTAAAACAGAGATAAGACCACCCATCTCAGAGGCATTCAACTGCGATAATTTCATTTATTGTCCAAACCAAGTTTACTAATTACTAGGTGGGCTGGGAAGTATGGTCCCCTGGGTGAAGGTGGATATGAATGTGATTTAAACACCGTGAAACTCTGGCATATGTAGTTATTGCTGTTACTGCAGATGCTGGGAAGAGCTGCTCACCTTCTCAGTAACTCTGCCTTGACCTCCCCTTACCTCCTGTGCTGAGGTCAGCCCTATCTCCTCCATGTGGGCCAGTGGTGGCTCCTGCCCTCTAGCCAACATCAGAGAGTCTGGAGGCACCTTGTCTTCCTCCCAGCCCCGCCCATCTCCATGGCTGACCTTTTCGCGCACCCTGGACCTTGCCAACCCAAGATTCTCCCTCTAGAGATGAAGGTGGATGCAGATGCTGGGGTTCAGGGGTGGCCTCAGCTGAGGGCCTGCTGACCAACCAAAGGGTATCAGCAGGGTCAGGGGCTGGCCCTCACCTTGGGCTGGGGGTTGGGCCAGCAGTTTCTCAGCACCAGGATCATGACTCTGAGCAAACCATGTTTACCAGAGCAGCGAAGGACCTATTTATAGCCTCAGCTGCTGCTTTCTCTGGCTCACGGTGGTGGGGGCAGGGTGGCTCCTCAGAGCAAGGGAGGTAGTCAGGTCGAGGGAACCCGGCTCTGCCCAGGTGCCACTACCCAAACCCCTGGGCCCCATCCATGGCAAGAGAGACCTTCCCCTTCACCTCCTCCACACTGCGCTCTCTCCGCCTGCAGCGGGAGTGGCTGGAATGGGAGGACCGGCGGCGGGAGGCTGCCCAGCAGTGCCGGAGCCACAGGTGCCCGTCAAGTCCCCGGGCCCGACTCACTAGGCCTCACTGTTCCTGCCGAGACCCAGCTGTCCACCATGCCCTCTTCTCCGGCAACCTGCAGCAGGTCCAAGCCCTGTTCCAAGATGAAGAGGCCGCCAACATGATTGTGGAGACTGTGAGCAACCAGCTGGCCTGGTCAGCTGAACAGGGTAAGGGGGCACCAGAAGAGGGCAGAAGAGGAGGGAGAAAGAAGGTGAGTGGGTGGGGAGGGGGGAGAGTCTAGGCCTCCCCCTTCCCTGCAGACCACAGACTATAGCAGCCCTTTCCACCACCCATCCTAGCTCCCTCCTAAACAGAGATGAGGCAGAGTTAGCAGTCTGTATGTCTTTTAAGAATTAAAAGTTGGCCAGGCGCAGTGGCTCATGCCTGTAATCCCAGCACTTTGGGAGGCCAAGGCAGGTGAATCACGAGGTCAGGATTTCGAGACCAGCCTGGCCAACATGGTGAAACCTTGTCTCTACTAAAAATACAAAACATTAGCATGGTAGTGGCGCACACCTGTAATCCCAGCTACTCAGGAGGCTGAGGCAGGAAAATCGCTTGAACTCCGGAGGCGGAGGTTGCAGTGAGCCAAGATCGTTTCACTGCACTCCAGCCCAAGCAACAGTGTGAGAGTCTGTCTCAAAAAAAAAAAAAAAAAAAAAAGGAATTAAAAGTTATATTCTTGGCCTTGGCACAGTGGCTCACAGCTGTAATCCCAGCACTTTGAGGCCAAGACGGGACTACTGCTTTAGACCAGGAGTTCAAGACCATAGAATATATTCTGGCTAGGCCAGGAGCAGTGGCTCATGCCTGTAATCCCAGCACTTTGGGAGGCTGAGGTGGATGGATCACGAGGTCAGGAGATCGAGACCATCCTAACATGGTGAAACCCCGACTCTACTAAAAATACAAAAACTAGCTGGGCGTTGTGGCGTGAGCCTCTAGTCCCAGCTACTTGGGAGGCTGAGGCAGGAGAATCGTTTGAACCTGGGAGGTGGAGGTTGCAGTGAGCTGAGATCGCACCACGGCACTCCAACCTGGAGACAGAGTGAGACTCTGTCTTAACAACAACAAAAAAGGGCCAGGTGCAGTGGCTCACGCATGTAATCCCAGCACTTTGGGAGGCCAAGGCATGCAGATCAGGAGGTCAAGAGATCAAGACCATGCTGGCCAACATGGTGAAACCCCGTCTCTATTAAAAATACAAAAATTAGCTGGCCACGCCGGGCGCGGTGGCTCACGCCTGTCATCTCAGCACTTTGGGAGGCCAAGGCGGGCGGATCATGAGGTCAGGAGATCGAGACCATCCTGGCTAACACGGTGAAACCCCGTCTCTACTAAAAATACAAAAAAAAAAAATTAGCTGGGCGTGGTGGCTGGTGCCTGTAGTCCCAGCTACTGGGGAGGCTGAGGCAGGAGAATGGCATGAATCTGGGAGGCGGAGCTTGCAGTGAGCCGAGATCGCGCCACCGCACTCCAGTCTGGGTGACAGAGCGAGACTCTGTCTCAAAAAAAAAAAAAAAAAAAAGGAAAAAAATTAGCTGGCCATGGCAGCACCTGCAGTCCTAGCTACTCAGGAGGCTGAGGCAGGAGAATCCTTTGAACCTGGGAGGCGGAGGTTGCAGTGAGCCAAGATCACGCCATTATACTCCAGCCTGGGAACAGAACGAGACTCTGTCTCAAAAAAAAAAAAAATAAAAATACATATAGATATATATTTTCTGGCTAGCAGGTCTGTCCAGGTAAACTAAATACCTTAGCTGAGATCACCACGATCTCAAGATTAACAGGAGATTGCTCAAACCCCACCCATGGATCTGGGGCTTGAATCCTTGGGAGAGCATGAGCTCCCTCGGTCACTACAGGTTCCAAATTCCTGCTTGGCTGTGACCCCACCAGGGCATCCTGGTCTTGTCCCGCAGCTTGTCCAGAATCCCCACGATGGAACTCAGCCTTAATTTCAAGTCTACTAGGAAACAAAACATGCTTTACTCAAGATTTAGAAAAGCCAGGGACAGACTGTGCTGCCATGCAAACAACTTCTAGTTTGATACGAGGCATCTATGCCCTTTAAACAAGTCCCTGACCACTGCCACAATTCAAATCCAACACTAGTCCCACGATCACCCTCTCCTCATTCTTTTCCCATCCCCACCTCTTATTCTCCCCCACCACCCTTCCCCCTATTTCCATCCAACCCTCCTTGCCCCAGGAGTATCCCAGAACTCAGTACTGCTCTTCGGCCACTCCCAAACTCAGCTCCAGGCCTGCTTGTGTGTAATACCCACCCCCATTTTTGTTCACCCAAGAGCAAGGTGAACATGTTTTCTTTTCTTTTTTTTTTTTTTTTTTTTGAGGTGGAGTCTCGCCCTGTTGCCCAGGCTGGAGTACAGTGGCACGATCTCAGCTCACTGCAACCTCTGCCTCCCGGGTTAAAGTGATTCTCCTGCCTCAGCCTCCTGAGTAACTGGGACTACAGGCACTCGCCACCATGCCTGGCTAATTTTTTGTATCTTTAGTAGAGACAGGGTTTCACCATGTTGGCCAGGCTGGTCTCGAACTCCTGACCTTGTGATCCACCCACCTTGGCCTCCCAAAGTGCTGGGATTACAGGCGTGAGCCACCGCGCTCGGCCCTAAAATTTTTTTTTCTTTTTTAAATTTTTTTTAAAAATAGCTGGGCACGGTGGCTCACACCTGTAATCCCAGCACTTTGGGAGGCTGAGGCAGGCGGATCACGAGGTCAGAAGTTTGAGACCAGCCTGACCAACATGGTGAAACCCCATCTCTACTAAAAATAGAGAAATGAGCCAGGCATGGTGGTGCGCACCTGTAATCTCAGCTACTCAGCAGGCTGAGGCAGAAGAATCACTTAAACCCGGGAGGCGGAGCTTGCAGTGAGCCGAGATAGCGCCACTGCATTCCAGCCTGGGGGGACAGAGCGAGACCCTGCCTCAAAAAAAAAAAAAAAAATAGAGACAAGGTCTCATTATGAGCCACCACCCCAGGCCCCAAGGTGAACAAAAAAAGCCTTTGACACTATTAGCCATTCAAAGACGCTGAGATTTCCTTAATGGGAGTCACTCTACTTAGTTGGCCCTTGTGGTTTTATACAGCAATTAATTTTTTTATGACACATACTATGTTTTGTTACAGATTGATAAGCTGTTCTAAAAGGCTGTTCCAATTTATTCTTCCAATTCAGGACTTGAATAAGCCCCTTTCCACCGGTACAGCCTGGCACAATGTTTGTGCTCAGCAAACCATGCAGAGGGAAGGCCACTGTCAGCTGTCAGCTGGAACCAGCATCCCCACTCCCTGCCCTGCCCTGTCTTATGCACCACCTCCCAAAACTATTTGCTCTTCCCAGGGTTCTGGGTGCTGACCCCCAAGACCAAGCAGACGGCACCCCTTGCCATCGCTACAGCCCGAGGCTACACAGACTGTGCTCGACACCTGATCCGGCAGGGAGCTGAGCTGGATGCCCGCGTCGGGGGTCGCGCTGCCTTGCATGAGGCCTGTGCCCGGGCCCAGCTTGACTGTGTGCGGCTGCTGCTGACCTTCGGAGCCAAGGCTAATGTGCTGACTGAGGAGGGCACGACTCCTTTGCACCTCTGCACGATCCCTGAGTCCTTGCAGTAGGTGCCCGGGGGCTGAGACAGTTTGGGGAGAAATGTGTGTGTGTCTCCAGCTCACAAGGCCAGAAGAGGGAACCTGACAACCACATGCAGCTTTGTGGTTCATAAAGCACCTCATATACACACCTTCACAATAAGCTGGAGACAGACCTCATTCTATAGATGAGAAAAATGAAGCTCAGAAAGGCTTAGTAACTTGTCCAAGGTCACATCTGCTAAGCCCAGGAGGCAGAAGCCCTGTTGCTTTTTGGGAAAACTGTTCCAACTGCAGTCTCCAATTCCCTGTGAATCCTTTGTAGCCAAACCTAGCTGTTTTTTTTTTTTGAGACGAAGTCTTGCTCTGTTGCCCAGGCTGTAGTGCAGTGGCGTGGTCTCCGCTCACTGCAATGTCTGCCTCCTGGGTTCAAATGATTCTCCTGCCCCAGCCTCCCGAGTAGCTGGAATTACAGGTGTGTGCTGCCACACCTGGCTAGGTTTTGTATTTCTAGTGGAGATGGGGTTTTGCCATGTTGGCCAGGCTGGTCTTGAACTCCTGACCTCAAGTGATCCACTCACCTTGGCCTCCCAAAGTGCTGGGATTACAGGCGTGAGCCAATATGCCCAGCCCAAATTCCTAGTTGTTTTGAGGTATTAAGAAAGATCTGGCCGGGTGTGGTGGCTCACACCTGTAATTCCAGCTACTAGTATAGTAGGTCGAGGCACAAGAATCGCTTGAACCCGGGAGGCGGAGGTTACAGTGAGCCGAGATTCTGCCACTGCACTCCAGTGAGACTGTCTTAAAAAAAAAAAAAGCCAGGCACCGTGGCTCACGCCTGTAATCCCAGCACTTTGGGAGGCTGAGGTGGGCGGATCACAAGGTCAGGAGTTCAAGACCAGCCTGGCCAACATAGTGAAACCCTGTCTCTATTAAAAATACAAAAAAATAGCCAGGCTGGGCGTGGTGGCTGGCACCTGTAATCCTAGCTACTCAGGAGGCTGAGGCAGGAGAATTGCTTGAACCTGGGATGCAGAGGTTGCAGTGAGCCGAGATTATGCCACTGCACACCAGCCCCTGCAACAGTGTGAGACTCCATCTCAAAAAAAAAAAAAAAGGAAGATCTATGGGCCAGGTGCAGTGGCTCACACCTGTAATCCCAACACTTTTGGAGGCAGAGGCAGGAGGATTGCTTGAGTCCAGGAGTTTGAGAATAGTTTGGGCAACATAAGTGAGGTTTTTGTCTCTACTAAAAATAAAAAATAAAATGGGCATGGTGGCATGAGCCCTCTAGTCCTAGCTACTTGAGAGGCTGAGGCAGGATGATCTTTTGAGCCCAGAAGTTCAAGACCAGACTGGGAAACATAGTGAGACCCTGTCTCTACAAAAAATAAAATTAGCCGGGCATGGTGGCGTGCATTGTAGTCCCAGCTACTCAGGAAAAGCACTTGAGCCCAAGAGGTCTAGCCTTCAGTGAGCTATGATCATGCTGCCACTGTACTCCAGCCTGGACAACAGGGCGGGACCCTGTCTTAAAAAAAAAAAAAAGTGGGAGGAGAGGTATGGGGGTGCCTCACACCGAAGTTAGGAAACACAGGGCTAGATTTTTTTTTTTGGAGACAGGGTGTCATTCTGTTGCCCAGGCTGGAGTGCAGTGGCACAATCATGACTCACTTGCAGCCTCAATCTCCTGGGCTCAAGTGATCCTCCTGCCTCAGCTTCCAGGGTAGCTGGAATTACAGGCCAGTGCTACCACACCTGGCTATTTTTTTTGATACAGAGTCTCGCTGTCTCCCAGGCTGGAGTGCAGTGGCACATCTCGGCTCACTGCAAGCTCCGCCTCCTGGGTTCCCGCCATTCTCCTGCCTCAGCCTCCCAAGTAGCTGGGACTACAGGCTCCCGCCAACACGCCCAGCTAACTTTTTTTTTCTGTATTTTTTAGTAGAGACAGGGTTTCACCATGTTAGCCAGGATGGTCTTGATCTCCTGACCTCGTGATCCACCCGCCTTGGCCTCCCAAAGTGCTGCGATTACAGGCGTGAGCCACTGCGCCTGGCCCACCTGGCTATTTTTCTAAAACTATTATTTTTAGTAGCGACATAGTCTCTCTATGTGGCCCAGGCTGGTCTCCGACTCCTGAGCTCAGGCAATCCTCCTGCCCCAGCCTCCCAAAGTGTTGGGATTATAGGCATGAACCAATACACCAACCCTCCCACTTTTTTTAAGGTTGGCAGTTTCTTGGAGTCCCTGCATGAGGGTATTTGCACTTTCACAATCAGGTCAACAGACAGGGTGGCAGGTAAGGATTTAAGGGCTCCTGGAAGACTCTCCACTGCCCACAAGCTGGGGGACCTCTCCCTGCTAGATCTAGATGAAGTCCAAGAAGTGGTCCACATTTGCCAGCCCTTTCTTGGGTTCTTACAGGCATGTGGTGTGCCTTCCAACAGACTTCATCTTTCTAAGTAAGATGAGAATGCCCACTTATGGGAACCCTGCTGAGCGAGCTTTGGAGTGTTACTTAAATTTAGTATTTGGAGGCCGGGCGTGGTGACTAACACCTGTAATCCCAGCACTATGGGAGGCCGAGGCAGGCGGATCACGAGGTCAGGAGATCAAGACCATCCTGGCCAACATGTTGAAACCCCGTCTCTACTAAAAATACAAAAATTAGCCAGGCATGGCAGCGCACGCCTGTAGTCCCAGCTACTCAGGAGGCTGAGGCAGAAGAATTGCTTGAACCCGGGAGGCGGAGACTGCAGTGAGCCAAGATGGAGCCACTGCACTCCAGCCTGGGGGACAGAGCGAGACTCTGCCTCAAAAAAAAAAAAAAAAAAAAAAAAAAAAGACCGGACGTGGTGGCTCATGCCTGTAATCCCAGCACTTTGGGAGGCCGAGGTGGGTGGATCACGAGGTCAGGAGATCGAGACCATCCTGGCTAACACAGTGAAACCCCGTCTTACTAAAAAAAATACAAAAAAATTAGCCGGGTGTGGTGATGGGCGCCTATAGTCCCAGCTACTTGGGAGGCTGAGGCAGGAGAATGGTGTGAACCTGGGAGGTGGAACTTGCAGTGAGCAGAGATCGCACCACTGCACTCTAGCCTGGGCGACAGAATGAGACTCCGTCTAAAAAAAAAAAAAAAAAAAATTAGTATTTGGAAACAAAAATTAGCCCACGATTAGAATTTACCAAGGAGATAATTCAGTAGCTTATGGAAGACTGGCTGCTACTCACATCTTGGCTACAGAGCAAAGCGCCTACCTGGAATATGTGAGCAAGAATTTTGGCCATTTTGGGAAAGGGTATTTGGTTATCAGAGTTTCATCGAGGATGGTGGATCTGCTCCTGAGTTTCCAGCAGCTGCCATTCTGGCTTTTTAATTATAAGTTACTGTTAGTTTGGTTTCATCATTATTAATTTAGTTTGTTGCATGTTTGGTTTACCCTGCAGTATGTAAGGATGCACGTTTGCCACAACAGTGTTCTGGCCTATAATTTTCCCTGGAACCGGGAAACATGCACTCCCTAAAACCTGTTTTTGTTTTTGTTGTTGTTTTTCCTTTGGTTTGGTTTGTTTTCCCTAGGGGAAAGTGGAGGAGGATGGCCCCAAGTGTCTGCCTTTGCTTGAATGATTGTAGCCTGGTTTAGAAGAGTGGTCTTTTAAGTGTAGGGGCAGAAAGAAAGTATTATAACTTGTATTTTTTTTGGTGCATACTTTTTAATTTTCTATGCTTCATAATGTACACAGAAGTGGGTTTTCAAAATTTGGTTGTGCTATCAAAATGTTAGGAGATAAGGCCCGGTGTGGTGGTTCACACCTGTAATCCCAGCACTTTGGGAGGCCAAGGCAGGAGGCTTGCTTGAGCCCAGGAGTTTGAGACCAACCAGCTAGGGCAAATGGTTAAGACCCTGTCTCTATAAAAAATAATTTAAAAAATTAGCCAGGTGTGGTGGTACCCACTTGTGGTCCCAGCTACTTGGGAGGAAGAGGCAGGAGGATTGCTTGAGCTTGGGAGGTCCAGGCTACATCAGCAGTAATCACACCACTGCACTTCAGTCTAGGCGACAGAGAGAGACCCTGTCTCCAAAAAAAAAAAAAAAAGTTAGGCGACAACTGACAACTGAATGATTCAGAACCAGACCTTGGGGTGGAGAAAGAGTAGACTGTGGGAGGGACTGTCTGAGGCAGTGAGTACTATTTCTGGTGCAGCCACTAACTTGCTGTGTGTCCTTGGCTGCACAAATCACTCCTGGGCTTAAGTTTTTCCTATGAAAACTGAAGATGCTTCTGGTAGCTCTCAGGACCTTCCAGTTCTGTTGTCTGTAGCGGGGCTTGTGTGATTCTCATGGAGGACACCAGGTAGGACCTCAAGGTGAGAGGGGTGGAAAGGGAAGGGAGAATCACAGCAAGCTGAGGGGTCTCAGGCCTTCAGGATTTTCCTCGGGACCTTGTTCTCTTGTCCCCAGGTGCGCCAAGTTGCTGCTGGAAGCGGGAGCGACGGTGAACCTGGCAGCAGGCGAGAGCCAGGAGACGCCCCTGCACGTGGCGGCGGCGCGCGGCCTGGAGCAACATGTGGCCTTGTATCTGGAGCATGGCGCCGACGTGGGCCTGCGCACCAGCCAGGGCGAGACTGCGCTGAACGCAGCGTGCGCTGGGGCCGAGGGCCCAGGCAGCTGCAGGCGGCACCAGGCTGCGGCGCGCCGGCTCCTGGAGGCTGGAGCTGATGCCCGGGCGGCCGGGTGCAAGCGCCACACGCCGCTGCACAACGCTTGTGCCAACGGCTGCGGGGGCCTGGCCGAGCTGCTGCTGCGCCATGGGGCCCGCGCTGAGGTCCCCAATGGGGCGGGCCACACGCCCATGGATTGTGCGCTGCAGGCCGTGCAGGACGCCCCCAACTGGGAGCCCGAGGTCCTCTTCGCCGCACTGCTGGACTACGGGGCCCAGCCAGTGCGCCCTGAGGTGCGCTGGGAGGCCCTGACATAGGAGGCTCCTGTGTCGGGGAGCCTGCGTCTGGAACTGCTCCGCTTCTGGGGAAGAGAGAGGGTCCAAGAGACTGAAAGCCTGCCCTCAGCGGCCAGGGGGCTGTCCGCAGCTTGGGACGGGGAGAGAAGATTCTGGGAGAGAGAGTCCAAGGGAGGGAAGAGCCCCAGAGGAAAACTGGGGCCAAAAGGTTGGAGCACACTTGAGGGTGGGGTAGACAGAGGCACGGAAAAGGGAAGAGAGACTCAGACCTTAGCCCCCTAGATTAGGCTAGGATTGGCCATGTGGGTTAGGCAAGACTTGGGTCTGCCCTCTGGTAGGGGAGGCATGTGCCCAAGACCCTCTTTTGACCCCTAGATGCTGAAACACTGCGCCAACTTCCCTCGGGCCCTGGAAGTCCTGCTTAATGCCTATCCTTGTGTCCCATCCTGTGAGACCTGGGTGGAGGCGGTGCTCCCAGAGCTGTGGAAGGTATGTCTGCCTCGGGGCCGAGATGGGGAGGAGCGACGAGCCACAGGCCTATTCCTTCAGGACCAGCCTCATGGAGGGAGCAGCAGGAGGGCCCCTGGGTAGAGAGGATGGCTAGAGTGGCACCCCTGGGTTTCAGGGTACCCCCCTGGTACCCCAGGCTGACCCCTAACTCCACACACCTCTCTTGCCTCCCTCACTTGCATCAGCACAGACATTTATCTGGCATCTCTAACTTGGTGGGCACTGTGCTAGGCTCTCTGGGGTGGGAGTGGGTACAGACATAGTGGAGACCCCTCCTTGAAGTGGAGCCCCAGCCCCCATTATCACTGCAGGGCCTCTATGGTTCTGAATCTGAGTCCTCTGAGACACATGAAACACCCAGGTGGATGCATGCTGCAAAATCCCTGGACCCCCACCACTGGGTTGTCCCCGGATGGTAGGGCAAGGGTCATCTGACCCTCTTTCACTCCTGGCGTAGGAGCACGAAGCCTTCTACAGCTCGGCCCTGCGCATGGTGAACCAGCCAAGGCGGCTGCAGCACCTGGCCCGACTAGCTGTGCGTGCCCGGTTGGGAAGCCGCTGCCGGCAGGGTGCCACCCGGCTGCCACTGCCCCCGCTCCTCAGGGACTACCTGCTGCTGCGTGTGGAGGGGTGCATCCAGTGAGCCCCATGTCAGGCTGTCCCACGGTGTGTTCTGCCCCTCCCACCTGTCCCCGCCTCCAACCCCGGAGGACCAGTTCCTGGCCCTCTTTTCTTTTCTTTTTGAGACCTAGTCTCACTCTGTTGCCCAGGCTGGAGTGCAGTGGCGTTATCTCGGCTCACTGCAACTTCCACCACCTAGGTTCAAGCGATTCTTGTGCCCCAAACTTCCGAGTAGCTGGGACTACAGGCATGAGTCACCACACCTGGCTGATTTTGTATTTTTAGTAGAGACAGGGTCTCACCATGTTGGCCAGGCTGGTCTCGCACTGACCTCAGGTGATCCACCCGCCTCGGCCTCCCAAAGCGTTGGGATTACAGGCATGAGCCACTGCGCCCGGCTGCCTGCCCCTCTTTTCTGTACTCCACGTGCTGTCCTAGTCCACCTCACTCCTCCATGGGTTTCTTGAGACACCTGCTGACCTCTAGCCGGACCTGAGCTTCAGACCCTCTCTCCAGCAGGAAGGGCTGCAGACTCTGCCTGTTCCCAGACTCGGCCTTCACCTCCCTCCTCCTCCTGTGTTTAAGTGGACGGCCCCTCTATCCGTCCAGGTCCCATGCCAAGAACCAGTGATTCTAGTGACTCACCACCTCCCTCTCCTGCCCCCCTTATACCTGTTCAGCCTCCTAAAGAGGGACAAACTCTGTCTCTGCGTGCACTGGCTTGCCTGCCCTGCCTTTGTCACTCCAAGGGAGGTCTTGAGACCCATGCCCTGAATTGCTGCTAGAATGGTCTTTGGGAGTCAAACTCTGATCATGCCCTCCAGTGGCTCCTCTCACACTAAAATCAAAACTCAGTAAAACAAGCTGGGTGCGGTGGCTCACACCTGTAATCCCAGCACTTTGGGAGACTGAGGTGGGAGGATCACCTGAGGTCAGGAGTTCGAGACCAACCTGACCAACATGGTAAAACCCTGTCTCTACTAAAAATACAAAAAATTAGGCCAGGCGCAGTGGTTCATGCCTGTAATCCCAGCACTTTGGGAGGCCGAGGTGGGCGGATCACGAGGTCAGGAGTTCGAGACCATCCTGGCCAACATGGTGAAACCCTGTCTCTACTAAAAATACAAAAATTAGCCGGGCATGGTGGCAGATGCCTGTAATCTCAGCTACTCGGGAGGTTGAGGCAGGAGAATCACTTGAACCTGGGAGGTGGAGTTTGCAGTGAGCCAAGATCATGCCACTGTACTCCAGCCTGGGCAAAAGAGCGGGACTCCGTCCTAAAAAAAAAAAAAAAAATTAGCCAGGCGTAGTGGCGCATGCCTGTAGTCCCAGCTACTTAGGAGGCTGAGGCAGGAGAATTGCTTGAACCCGGGAGGCGGAGGTTGCAATGAGCCAAGACCACACTATTGTATTCTAGCCTGGGTGACAAGAGCAAAACTCTCTCAAAAAACAAAACAAAACAAAACAAACAAACAAACAAAAACAACTCAGTAGAACAGAGCCTCTAGCCTCTGCCAAATTATCTGGCCTCCTGACTTCCCTTCTTCCTTCCAAGGTTCATCTCCAGCCTTAGTAAACAAGTCACCAGTTGCTGGATGTGACCTGCTCCTCTTTGCTTTCAGGTGTTTGCATGCGTTACTCCTACCGCTTGGAATACTCTTCCACATTTTTTGGCCTGGTCAAGGCTGATCTGGCCCTCAGGACTCAGTTCCAATAGCACCATCTCTGCAGAGCCTTCCTTGGTACTTATTTAAGTGCCTGTGGCTGTCTCGACTAGGCTGAGACTGAAACTATATTCCTTGAACAGGTATTTTAGTAAATGATTGCGGAAGGAGGAACATCCATGAGCCTGGGGTCCATCTATGTGTTCCCTCCGTCCCCAAGTGATGAATGGTGTCTTTAACAGTGGTCACCACATACGGTCTCTGAGGGCCCAGCCACCAACTGCCCGAATCCCCCAACTTCTTCCTCTTGTCCCAGAGTCAAAAGTACCACAATACAGCTTTTGGAGGAAGCTTTTCAAAACAAGCCAGTTTTTATGAGTGCAAATAAATGATTAGTCCATGGAACGAAAGTATGGATGTTGTTTGGCTTAAATGTGACAGAGGTCGCCATCATTCCATGTTCATTCCCCACCCCCTGCTGTTCTTCTGTGGTTTTCAAGTTTTCTGCATTGAGCAACTGTTACAAGAACAACACAAGGGCCAGGTGCTGTGTAGTCCCACCTATAAGGGAGGCTGAGGCAGGAGGATGACTGGACCCCAGGAGTTTGAGACCAGTCTGGGCAAGAGTGAGACGATGTCCCTAAAACAATTTTTTTTTTTTTTTTTTTTGAGACAGGGCCTCTCTCTGTTGCCTAGGTTGGAGTGTGGTGGCACGATCACCGCTCATAGCAGCCTCAACCTTCCACACTCAAGCAATACTCCCAACTCAGCCTCCCAAGTAGCTGGGACTACAGGCATGCACCACAACGGGTCTCACTATGTTGCTGAAGCTGGGGAAAAAAAAAAAGAAAGGCCAGGCACGGTGGCTCATGTCTGCAATCCCAGTACTTTGGGAGGCCAAGGGGGGCAGATCACTTGAGTCCTAGAGTTTGAGACCAGCCTGGGCAACATAACAAGATCCTGTCTCCAGAAATTAAAAAAAAAGAAAACACAAAATACTTAGCCAGGCGTGCTGGTGCATATGGTGGTCCCAGCTACTCAGGAGTGTGAGGTGGGAGGATCGCTTGAGTCCAGGAAGCAGAGGTCGCAGAGAGCTGAGGTCACAGCAAGCCGAGATTGTGCCACTGCACTCCAGCCTGGGCGACAGAGTGAGACCCCGTCTCAAAAAATAAATAAATAAATAAATAAAAATAACAGAAACACAAAGCCTCTCATAGACCCAGAACCTATAGTACCTATCACAGGAGGGAACTAGGGAGGGGCTCCCAGCAGTCTTCTCCTGAGTCAGCAGTCTTTTTGCTGAGGGATCCTAGGGTCTCCAGTCCCAATACCAGTTGGAGTTACACTGTGGAGACAGGGATCCAAAGTCCTGGGGTCTGCCTCCTGCTGCGGCTGCCCAACCTTCCCTCCTCCAGGGGAGTTGTATCTGTAGGATTCCATTTCATCAACACAAAGACAGTTTTTTTACCTTGTTATGCAGAATGCAACACCCCCTTTCTGGATGAAATTTGTGCTTTAGTTTTACAGAGCCAAAAGGCCTGACAGAAGAAAAGGAACTCCTCCCTAGAGAGGGAGGCTGGGAGCCTCACTCTCAGGGGCAATGCTGAACTTTCTACCCCTTTACAGCAGGCCGACCACAGCCAGCTCAGCCTTTTCTGATATATTTACAACTACAAAAGATACCGTTAAAAAAGAAAAATACCTGGGTGCAGTGGCTCACGCCTGTAATCCCAGCACTTGGGGAAGCCGAGGCGAGTGGATCGCCTGAGGTCAGGAGTTCAAGACCAGCCTGGCTGACATTGTGAAACCCTTTCTCTACTAAAAATACAAAAAGTAGGCCGGGCACGGTAGCTCACGCCTATAATCCCAGCACTTTCGGAGGCCGAGGTGGGCAGATCACCTGAGGCCAGGAGTTCGAGACCAGCCTAGCCAACATGGTGAAACCCTGTCCCTACTAAAAATACAAAAATTAGCCAGGTGTAGTGGTGCATACATATAGTCCCAGCTATTCAGAAAGGTTGAGGCAGGAGAATCGCTTGAACCTGGGAGGTGGAAGTTGCAGTGAGCTGAGATCTCCCACTGCACTCCAGCCTGGGTGACACAGCAAAACTCTGTCTCCAAAAAAAAAAAAATCAGGATAGAAGGCCAGGTGTGCAAATCCTGTTGGTAGACAAATCGCCTCTTTGGGGGCAATTTGGCCACTTCCTTAAACACTGTTCCCTGGCCGGGCGCGGTGGCTCACGCTTGTAATCCCAGCACTTTGGGAGGCCGAGGTGGGCGGATCACGAGGTCAGGAGGTCGAGACCACGGTGAAACCCTGTCTCTACTAAAAATACAAAAAATTAGCTGGGCGTGGTGGCGGGCGCCTGTAGTCCCAGCTACTCGGAGAGGCTGAGGCAGGAGAATGGCGTGAACCCAGGAGGCGGAGCTTGCAGTGAGCTGAGACTGTGCCATTGCACTACTCCAGCCTGGGCGACAGAGCAAGACTCCGTCTCAAAAAAAAACAAAAAAAAAACACTTCCCAGTTACACAAAAGGCAGGCTACATACAGGAATATTCCTCTCAGCATTGCTTGCAACAACTCATGTTGGAGGGGTTAGACAAATCCATATTACCCATAGCAGGAAAGAACTAGGAAGGGATTCCAAGTGACCAGCATGTGTCCTGCCTTGGGAAGATCTCCCGGAGTCGTTTTTATTGATCGATTGAAACAGGGTCTTTCTGTATGCCAGGCTGGAGTACAGTGACGCAATCACAGCTCATTGTAGCCTCGACCTCCTAGGCTCCAATGATTCTCCCACCTCAGCCTCCCAAGTAGCTGGGACTACAGGCACATACCACCAGGCCTGACTAATTTTTAAATTTTTTGTAGAGACAGGGTCTCGCAATGTTGCCCATGCTGGTTTCAAACTCCTGGGCTCAAGTGATCCTCCCACCTCAGCCTTCCAAAGTGCTGCAATTACAGTCTAGAGCCACCATGCTCAGCTGAAGACAATTATTTTCCCTTACTTTTTTTTTTATTTTGAGACAGAGTCTCACTCTGTCTCCCAGGTTGGAGCATAGTGGCGCGATCACAGCTCTCTGCAATCTTGACCCTAGGGTCAAGCAATCCTCCACCTCAGCCTCCTGAGTAGCTGGCTCATGGCTCACTGCAGCCTTAACCTCCTAGGGTCAATCATCCCACTTCAGCCTCCCGAGTAGCTGGGACTACAGGCACACACCACCATGCCCAGCTAATTAATTTTTTTTAGAGACGGGGGTCTCACCATTGAACTCCTGGCTCAAGGGATCCTCCTGCCTCAGCCTCCCAAAGTGCTGGGATTACAAGTATGAGCCACTGTGCCCGGCTTTGTGAATGTACTTAATGCCACTGAATTGCAAACTTAAAAATAGTTAAAATGGTAAATTTTATGTTACGTATATGTATATATTTATCTTTAGAGATAGAGGTCTCCCTGTGTTGCCCAGGCTGGCCTTTAACTCCTGGGCTCAAGTGACACTGCTGACTCAGCCTTCAGAGTAGCTGAGACTATAGGTGCATGCCACCGTGCCTAGCTTTGTTTATTTTACCACAATGAAAGGACTTACAAAAAAGAAGCTAGACACTGAAGAGAATACACAGTTGGATTCCATTTATAGCAAGTACAAAAACAGGAAAAACTAATATATGGTGACAGACGTCAGTGACTACTCTTTGGAGGTTAATGGCTAGAAGAAGACATGAAGGGGGAGATTCTGAGGTAATTATTTATTTCTTTTTTTTTTTTTTTCCTGAGACGGAGTCTCACTCTGTCACCCCAGCTGGAGTGCAGTGGCTCCATCTCAGCTAACTGCAACCTCCGCCTCCCGGGTTCAAGCCATTCTCCTGCCTCAGCCTTCTGAGTAGCTAGGATTACAGGCGTGCGCCACCACGCCCGGCTAATTTTTGTATTTTTAGTAGAGATGGGATTTCACCATGTTACCCAGGCTGGTCTTGAACTCCTGACCTTGTGATACGCCTGCCTTGGCCTCCTAAAGTGCTGGGATTACAGGTGTGAGCCACAGCGCCAGGCCTAATTATCTATTTCTTTATCTAAGTGCTACTTCTGCCAGTGTTCAGTTGGTATAAGCCACCGAGCTTTTTGCTTATGTTTGCCCCTGTCTGCATTATTTATCCTTTAATCAATAGTTCTCCAAAACCACAAACTCCAGCGTTTTTTTTTTTTTTTTTTTTTTTTTTTTTTTGAGACAAGGCCTCGCTGTCAGGTGGAATGCAGTGGCTCAGATCATAGCTCACTGCAGCCTCGAACTCCTGGGCTCAAGCGATCCTCCCACCTCTGTCTCCCAAAGCGGTGGGATTACAAGAGTAAGCCACCCCGCCCGGCCACAGTAAGTTTTTAGAAAAAATTTTAATTGCGGCAGAGCGTGGTGGCTCACGCCTGTAAGGCCAGCACTTTAGGAGGCCCAGACGGGGGCGGATCATCTGAGGTCGGGAGTTCGAGACCAGCCTGACCAACATGGAGAAACCCTGTCTCTACTAAAATACAAAATTAGCGGGGCGTGGTGGCGCATGCCTGTAATCCCAGCTACTCGGCAGGCTGAGGCAGGAGAATCGCTTGAACCCGGGGGGCGGAAGTTGCAGTGAGCCGAGATCGCGCCATTGCACTCCAGCCTGGGCAACAAGAGCGGAACTCTGTCTCAAAAAAAAAGAAAAAGAAAAAATTTTAATTGCAAAAATCTGGATAAGTTCTTGAAAGCTGGACTTTTCCCCCTTTTTGTGTCCTAAGCCTGCGCTGAATCTGTGCCTTCTTTGAAATGCTTTCCTGCCTTCTTTCCCGGGTCCCACACTACCTGGGGCCGCACTCTTCAAGCACCGGATGCTGACTAACTCGTCTCCTTATCTGTCTTCCCGACTGGCCCAGTGCTGAGTTCTTACTAATCCCCGCTAACCTGGAGTTAGGTGCGCGTTGCAAAGCAGTAACGAATCCAATCAGCCCGGGAGGCAGACAGCAAGGCCGGAAGAACAAGGTTGGAAAGGGAAACTTCGCACCAGCTCTGCCCAGCGGCGCCAGCCCGGGCATCCTTCCACAGCCGCGAAGCCACGCCCCTTTCCCAAGTACCTCCCCGCTAACTCCTCCCCCTTGGCCCCGCCTCTCACCATGGATTGCCTAAGGCCCCGCCCACCAGGCGTGGCCCCGCTCTGGGAGGGCCGCAATCCCGCCAACAATGACTCCGCCCCTCCTTCCGCTGAGAAACCGGTCCCTTTTATGTAAAGAATACCTTTTACGTCAGCCCGTCTTACGTACCTTTGCGTCATCAGTGCAAGGCGCGGAGGCGGGACTTCTTGTCCCTGGTATAACAGCTTCCGGGAGAAGACGGAAGAGACCGGAACCTGAACAGAATCGCAGATTGCCAGCCCTTTTCCCGACCCCTACGGAAAAACGAGTCCAGGGGCCGTCCTGGCGAGGTCAAAACATTTAGTCTGGCCTTTTCAGGTGAGGACTTCCCCATCCAGGCACAGTGCCGGTCCAATCCCCCTTTAATTTCCCATGACTCCCCGCGTCCTCAAGCCCCGCCCCCAGTTCCCCAGCCCCGCCCCGAAGTTTGAGGGGTGTGGATGGTTTGTGACCCCCTTAGCCGACCCTACTCCTCACTGGCCGGGACAGCTGGGCTTATCACGGAGGCTGGGGCCAGGTAGCCCCTCGGTTCGGGTGGGCCTATGGACCCCAGTCCAACGCCGCGGGAATAGGACCATCCAAACGCGGAACCTTCGCCTCAGAAAAAGGGTGCGGGACCCCTCCTCACCGTGCGGTCACGGTACGGACAGGGTAGATCACAGGCTGAGGGACAGAGTAAAGACCTGTGAGGCCGGACACCTGGGGTCCTGCCGGGCCCCTCCCTACGAGAGTTCCCTGTGTCTGTGCCAATCGTTTTCGTCTTTCTTCGCCGCAGTTTCTTTTTCTGTAAATCATGGTTAATGACATTAACCTTCTTACCATCAGGGGTTAGTTGTGGGTGTGATAAAAAATTGCTACCATTATTAAGCAATTGCAATTTGCGGTGTGCCAGGCACTGTGCCAAGTATTTTGCTTCGATGATTTCACGTCATCTTCAAAACAACCTCATGAGGTAGGTACTGTTTTTAACCCCATTTTACTGATGAGAAAGCTGAGGCTCTGAGAAAGTTGTCTGAGGTGATATAGCTAGTAAGACGCAAGACTGGGGTTATAATTAGTTGTTTTTCTAACTCCAGGGTCGGTATATTAAATAAAGATGTTGACGTGTTCCACAGATAATTCTCTGAGCAACTACTGGGGCATTATATTGGATACTTCAGTACCAAGAGAAATACATACGATCCTTGTCTACCAGGAGTCTAATAGAAAGATGGACAGGTAGATAAGTATAATGAAGTTTTATAGGTGCTGTGAGAATAGTCTGATAATGATAATCACCAGACTGGATTTGCCCAGGGACAGCTGTGAAAGCAGCAGATTCTCCAAGGGAAATAGTAGGTACTCCAAGGAGCAAGTAGGGACCCTTCCTGCCTTTCTAAGAAACTGCAGCAGCAGAACCTTCACAGTGAAAGAAGAGAGACTGATATTGTGAGAGCTGTTATGGAATCGTTTTCAAATCACTTCCACTTGGGGAGTGGTCATTGCAGGAGTGGGCCCATGGTGACCCAGGAAGGTGGTGCTTCTGGTGTCTGTCCCATGTTGCTCCCCAGGGCTTGCCAGAAGTTTCAGAGGCGGCACATAATGTCTGCTGCATAGTATCTGCTCTCGGCCCCTACAGAGTTATCGTTTGAGGTTTGTCTGACTCTGCTTTTGATGGTAGGTCAGTTTTCTTTGGCTCTTGACATCTGGCAGCCTGGATCTGTGACCAGGAATGAAATAGGCTCAAATGAGACAATCTGGCAGGGATGGCTAAACAGTGCCTCCAAGGGGGCCCCGCAGTAAAATATTCCAGGCTTTTGGGTCTCTCTGAAGCCACTTTGGAGGCTGCTTAGGAGGCATATTTGCTTGATCAAGCGATAGAAATCCTAGAGAAACTCAGGCCTCAGCAAAGGTTTTTCCTCATTCACCAAAAAAGCAACAACAGTAGCAGCAGCAGCAGCAAGGCTGTGGGCTTTTCCTGCTCATCCACACTCATTGGGAAGTTGGAGTGTGAGAGAGGAAGGTCACAGAACCTGAAAGCAAGAGTTTCACAATAGAAGCAAAGGGTAGGATAGATCTTTAGCTTTAGGTTGGGGTGCCAGAATTAGGAAGGTTTGTGCCCCCTTCTACACAACACTGAACTCCTTTTTTTTTTTCAGGGCTGGGTCAGTTAGAACCTAAACAAACTAGACCTGGTTGCAACCCCTCAGGCTCTGCTGATGCTGTCCCCCTTTGTTCCTGCAGCGTGGACCCTGCCAGCAGCCAGGCCATGGAGCTCTCTGATGTTACCCTCATTGAGGGTGTGGGTAATGAGGTGATGGTGGTGGCAGGTGTGGTGGTGCTGATTCTAGCCTTGATCCTAGCTTGGCTCTCTACCTACGTAGCAGACAGCGGTAGCAACCAGCTCCTGGGCGCTATTGTGTCAGCAGGCGACACATCCGTCCTCCACCTGGGGCATGTGGACCACCTGGTGGCAGGCCAAGGCAACCCCGAGCCAACTGAACTCCCCCATCCATCAGAGGGTAATGATGAGAAGGCTGAAGAGGCTGGTGAAGGTGGGGGAGACTCCACAGGGGAAGCTGGAGCTGGGGGTGGTATTGAGCCCAGCCTTGAGCATCTCCTTGACATCCAAGGCCTGCCCAAAAGACAAGCAGGTGCAGGCAGCAGCAGTCCAGAGGCCCCCCTGAGATCTGAGGATAGCACCTGCCTCCCTCCCAGCCCTGGCCTCATCACTGTGCGGCTCAAATTCCTCAATGATACCGAGGAGCTGGCTGTGGCTAGGCCAGAGGATACCGTGGGTGCCCTGAAGAGGTGAGTGGCCTGGGAAGTGGGAAGCTGCTTGTGCTCATCCCCCAGCCCTTGGTTGCCTCTAAGGAGGCTGGTGCAGACATGGGAGCTGCAGCAAAGTGTAAGATCCAGCCCCTACCAAGGGCAGGTAGATACTTTCTTAGAAATACACCCTTCAGGCCGGGTGCGGTGGCTCCCGGCACTTTGGGAGGCCGAGGCAGGTACATCACGAGGTCAGGAGTTCGAGACCAGCCTGACCAACATGGTGAAACCCCATCTCTACTAAACATACAAAAATTAGCCGGGCGTGGTGGCGCACACCTGTAATTCCAGCTACTCAGGAGGCTGAGGCAGGAGAATCGCTTGAACTCAGGAGGCGGAGGTTGCAGTGAGCCGAGATTGCATCACTGCACTCCAGCCTGAGCGACAGAGTGAGACTCCATCTCAAAAAACAGAACAAACAAATACACCCTTCATTAGTTAAGGATAAAGATGAGAGGGGCCTGTCGTGGTGGCTCACGCCTGTAATCCCAGCACTTTGGAAGGCCAAGGTGGGCAGATCACAAGGTCAAGAGATCAAGACCATCCTGGCCAACATGGTGAAACCCTGTCTCTACTAAAAAAAAAAAGTACAAAAACTAGCTGGGCGTGGTGACGCACTCCTGTAGTCCCAGCTACTCAGGAGGCTGAGGCAGGAGAATTGCTTGAACCCAGGAGGCAGAGGTTGCAGTGAGCTGAGATCGCGCCACTGCACTCCAGCCTGGCAACAGAGTGAGACTCTGTCTCAAAAAAAAAAAAAAAAAAAAAGGATAAAGAGGAAAAAAAATCCACCCTCCAGTTTTTCCCCACTCCCTTGCTTTGTTGGTCCAGGCCTGTTTGCCTTCTCATTCCTCACCCTCTATCTTTCCTTCCATGTCTTTCATCCTTACAGCAAATACTTCCCTGGACAAGAAAGCCAGATGAAACTGATCTACCAGGGCCGCCTGCTACAGGACCCAGCCTGCACACTGCGTTCTCTAAACATTACCGACAACTGTGTGATTCACTGCCACCGCTCACCCCCAGGGTCAGCTGTTCCAGGCCCCTCAGCCTCCTTGGCCCCCTCGGCCACTGAGCCACCCAGCCTTGGTGTCAGTGTCGGCAGCCTCATGGTGCCTGTCTTTGTGGTGCTGTTGGGTGTGGTCTGGTACTTCCGAATCAATTACCGCCAATTCTTCACAGCACCTGCCACTGTCTCCCTGGTGGGAGTCACCGTCTTCTTCAGCTTCCTAGTATTTGGGATGTATGGACGATAAGGACATAGGAAGAAAATGAAAGGCATGGTCTTCCTCCTTTATGGCCTCCCCCCTTTTCCTGGCCAGAGCTGGGCCCAAGGGCCTGCAAGGGAGGGGTGGAAAGGATGTGATGGAACTCTCCTCCATAGGACACAGGAGGCAGGTACGCGGCCTCCCCTTCTCATCCACAGGAGTACAGATGTCCCTCCCGTGCAAGCACAACTCAGGTAGAAATGAGGATGTCATCTTCCTTCACTTTTAGGGTCCTCTGAAGGAGTTCAAAGCTGCTGGCCAAGCTCAGTGGGGAGCCTGGGCTCTGAGATTCCCTCCCACCTGTGGTTCTGGCTCTTCCCAGTGTCTTGCATGTCTGCCCCCAGCACCCAGGGCTGCCTGCCAGGGCAGCTCAGCATGGCCCCAGCACAACTCCATAGGGAGCCTGGAGTATCCTTCCATTTCTCAGCCAAATACTCATCTTTTGAGACTGAAATCACACTGGCGGGAATGAAGATTGTGCCAGCCTTCTCTTATGGGCACCTAGCCGCCTTCACCTTCTCCCTCTACCCCTTAGCAGGAATAGGGTGTCCTCCCTTCTTTCAAAGCACTTTGCTTGCATTTTATTTTGTTTTTTTAAGAGTCCTTCATAGAGCTCAGTCAGGAAGGGGATGGGGCACCAAGCCAAGCCCCTAGCATTGGGAGCGGCCAGGCCACAGCTGCTGCTCCTGTAGGCCTCAGGCTGTAAGCAAGAGACAGCACTGGCCCTTGGCCAGCATCCTACCCTGCCCAACTCCAAGGACTGGGTATGGATCGCTGGGCCCTAGGCTCTTGCTTCTGGGGCTATTGGAGGGTCAGTGTCTGTGACTGAATAAAGTTCCATTTTGTGGTCCAAGAGCCTCTTTCTGTGATAGAGAATGGCTTTGCACTGCCCCCAGCAACATGGTAATAAGCGTAGGTAGGCCTGGGCTACCAACAGGAGATGCAGTTTATTTACACCAGCAGCCATGGGGGCAGAGGGAATACACAGCGTTTACAAAGTTAGCTACCTGTACAGAATGGATTACATATGCAAAAATAAAAATCTCAAGACCACAGGACAGCGTGAGCCCCACCCCCCTCCCCCAATGACCCCAGCATGCGGTAATGCCAGGCGGGTGGCCCCTGGGCATGCGGGGGGGAGTGATGCATGGAAGGAAAAGCCACCGGCCATGGAAATTAGTACAGAACCCCCCCACACACACTCAGACACAGGATACAGGGCGGACGACACCTAGCTGGGGTGGGAAGGATGGGAATTGAAACCCACACAGCCTGCTGTTAGAGGGAGGGGAGTGGGGAGCTCCTAGCCCCTGTTCAACTACATGGTAGGGGGGCACTCTCTCCCCAGAAGGAAAAGGGTTTGTTCCCTCAGGGTCCTTGCTGGACCAAGCCCATCTCTTACCCAGCCTGGGCAGGGGGCTCTGCCCTGAGGGCGGGCCAAGGAACAATGGGGAAGTTTATGTGGACAAACCAGTTCCCAAACTACTTCCCACTTCTCCCTCCTCCAACCAGAAAGGGGAAAAAGGGAGAGGCCACAGGGCAAAGAGTGTATTAGGGCCTGAGCTGCAGCTGCCTCTCAGAAGGGAGAGTGGCCCACAGCCTTCCTCCCTTCACCTTCAGCCAGACTGCCCAGACTCCCCAGACTGCATCTGGAAGCGGCTAGAGGCCTGCTGAGATCCTCCTCTCCCTCCGGCCTCCTCTCGGAGGGAGACTACGGAGGGCCAAGAATATAGAGGAGCCCAGGCCCCGGGATTTATTCTAACTCCTGCCAAAATCTGTTTGGCTTTTTAAAAAATAATCACAATTTGTGGGTTAAAAACCAACTTGCAACCAGACAGAAGCCACAATCAGAACCACCCTAGGGGGAGAGCGGAGTTCCAGACAGGGCATTGCAGCCCCATCTCTGTTGTTCCCTTAACCCTCTAGGGTCCCTAACCCGATCAGTCCAACCAGTCCTGGGTACTAACTACCCAAATGTGGGATGGCTCCTCTTGGGAAGAGGGTAGGGGACATGTCCAGCAAGTGCCAGAGAACTTGGCTCAGGGTCACCTCCACCCGTGTCAGTCAGCTCTGCTCCCAGCCCAGGTCGTGGTCCTCCAGCTTGGCTCCTGGGAGTGGTGGTGCTCGCATGGAGGGGGGACGGTACATCTCTTTAGGATGTAGACCAGGCAGGTGGGCACACTGGCATGACAGTCCCACAGAGGGACAATGACACCCCTTCCCCTCCACTGACAACCCGGGGCACAGAGGCCACCCTCTCTTCCCACCCAACTCCCAGCAAAGGGGGAGAGGCACAAGATTAGGATTTTCCTCAGAGCCCCAAACCACAAGTACAGAATAAATAACTTAAAAGCGCTAAGGAAGGGAAACAGGGCAGGCTTTGGAGGCAGGAGCGCTGAGAGGAACTGAAGCCGGTCAAGGTGAAGGGGGTGGAAGCAGCAGTTGGGAACCTGGGCTGCCCCAGTAGGGCAGTGGGGCAGGGTGGGCAGGAGGAACACGGGGCCACCCCAGGAGGGTGAGGCTGGGTCCCTTCCTGGGGCAGGGAATGAGGTAAGAAAACATTTCAAATAAAGCAGCACCGTTCCCTCTCACCTTGGGGCCCCACTCCTCACCAGCCCTGGGTCCGGGAGGAGAGGCAGGGGGAGGAATTCTGACACTTCTCCCTCTTCCTACCCTCCCTTTCCCATTCCTTGAAGCTGTAGAGGCTGGAGGCCCTTTCCTGGCACCCAACAAAAGGACAGCTCCTGCTGCCAAGGAGGCCCATGGGGGCTGAGGGGAAAGGGCTGCCCCTGTGAGGGGCAGGGAAGGTGGCGGCAGTTCTGGACGCCCACCTCAGCAGACAGCACTCTGTGCCTGCCTACCCCTGGGACTGGGGGCATTTGATAGAATTCTGCACACAGACAGGACATGCCCAGCCTTGCCCCTCAGCTCCAAGCACCGGACCCATTCACATTGCTGAGGGCGGCCGAGGCAGGCCCCCTCCAGGCTCAGCTTCCAACCCACAGCCTCCCGGGTCGCCACACTGCCCCTCAGCAGGGCTTAGTCCAGTTCCTGGGGTGGGGGGCAGGCAGTGCCCTGGCACAGTGCCCAGGTCAGGCCCCTGGCCTAGATGGACATCCAGTAACTCACAGAATAAATAGGAAAACCGCCTCCCCACCAAACTTATGTCCAAGGCATAATATGTCCAGGTCTGAGTCCTGCACGCTGAGGAGTCGTGCTCCATTGCAGAGGACTTTGACACCCCCCAGGGGCGCATAATCGGATCCTCTGCCTGCCTGGCCCACCAAGCTTCCCAAGCCCCAACCCCCAGCAGCTGTCCATTTGCCAGGCTATGCCACCTGGGTGGGGGTCAGGAGAGAGGGCTCTGCTCAGCCAAAGGCTATCCCTTGCACCCAAGTCAGTTGATGTCATCATAGATGCTGGGCGTTGGGGGTGCCGGTGGCTTTGGCTTCTTCTTCTTGTTGGAACCTAGGCCGGAGGCAGTCCCTACCAGGCTCAGATGGGATTTCTTTTTCTTGGTTTTCCGTGACTCAGAGCTGTTGGTACCTGTAGAGAAAGAGACACAAGGGATGAGAGTAGGGGTGTGGCAGGAGAGGTGGCACCCCCATGGCTTTGGGCACAGAGCCCCTGGGGCCCAACTGCATCACGTACCTAGACCCCATCCCTGATTTTCACTCGTCTTGGAGGAGCCTGAATCAGAGGGTGAGAGGTCAGAGGAGCCGTCCCACTGAAGCCGGCTGATCAGGGCCTGGCTGTCAGTCATGTCAAAGCTGTCATTATCCAGGGAGCTCTCGACCTCTGGAAGGACGCTGGAAAGGGGATGAGCCAAAAAAGGGCTTTAGAGATAGCGATCATAACCCTAACTGGTCACAACCCCCCACCCTTCCTGTAGGGCCACTTACGCCGAGGGCCCGAGAAAATAAATCCGAACGGTTCGCCTCTGCTCATCTGTGTGCTGTGGGCAGCGCAGGGACCTGGTGGTGAGGCAAGGCAGGGAGGGGTCTGAGGAACTCAGGTAAAGCCCCTCCCCTCGGCAAGGCAGGAGCCATGGGCACAGACAGGGAAGGGGTGAATGCAGATTCGTCCCCAGATTGTAGCCAAAGACCTGATCATTAGAGGAGGGAAGGGGAAGGGCAGGAGCCCCACTGCTCAAGTCCAGGGGTACTCCCGACCCATGCCCATGGTGAGTGTGCAGGAAGCACCTGGCCCCCTTTCTAGGTTCTGTGCTCACCTTGTGCACATCTTCTTGGTGTGTTCAGAAATCACCCCACATTGCTGGAAGAGGAATATAAGCTGAAAGGAGGGATGGAGGGAACCTACTCTAGATGCTAGATGTTTCCTTCTGTATAAATGCTAGATAGCACAAGCAGAGATGGCCCAAAGGTGTCCAGAGCAGACGGTCCCAGGACACTATGGGCCGGGAAACCTAATTCCAGAGAGAGAGAACGATATGGCCCTGACTGCTAGGTCACCAGCTTCCTCCCAGGCCTTGACCACTGCCTATGGCTCCAGCCTACCCCCAAGGGCCTTCTCCCTTGCCGGTCCCCCCTCACCGTGGTTAGCAGGCTGCGAAGCTCCTCCGGCCCCAGGGTCTCATAGCTGATCCCGGTTGAATTGTTATACTGCAGGAGAACCAGAGGTACAAGTTAGAGATGGGGCAGAGAAAAGAGAAGGGCAGGGGTGGAAGCAAGAATCAGTCCCTCTAGTCCCTTTCTAAGTGAGAGGCTTTAGAACGACCCTGCCATTTTCCAAGTGATTTCTCTCATCCCACCTGCCAATGGATAAGGGGTGGGACTCAGAAAGAACATAAATATGTAAGATCCAAATAGCTCATCAGTGCCTCTGGCTGTCAGCATTCTGATCCCTACTTGTCCAAATCCCCACCACCTCACAACCAGGACAATGAGAGTGAGCGTGTGAGGGGCGGCCCATACTCACCTTAAAAGGATCCGAATTGCTAAGTTCCCCTGAAGAAGAAAAAAGAAGGGGAAGGGTGTTTGATGCAGAGGTACAGACAGAGAACCCTGAAAATAACCAGAGAGGAAGTGGGGGTGACAGAAGGATCACAGGCCCTCCCTCAATTCCCCTATCCCCAGGCCCTACCTCCACCCCCCGGCAATGAGTCCCAGAAGACACAGCTAGAACCATTCCCATTGCTCTGGCTCCACTTACCATTTTTGTGTTTTAAAGACTTGGATCTTCGAGGGGAATTGGGGTTCTGGAATGGGAGATACCATAGCTTTGGGGAAAGGGTAACGATAAGGGGGAGCCGAGAACCCAGGGAAGGAAAAAAGATTTGACAAAGCAGCATCCTCAAATTCCTACTCTTCCTCCCCAATAGGAGGCCTGTCTACCCATGTGCCCTCCCCCCACCCCCCCATCCCCCCCACCCACCACAGACACCCTCAAGCCCCCAATGACCTCAGCCTTGAGTCATGACACTCGAGGACTCCCTGCCCAAAGGGGAGGGTATCTGTCCTTTACCCATTATTTCCCCAATGCCTGCCCCGGCTCTCACCTTGTCTGACTTTCTCTTCTTGGCTGTGGGGAACAAAAGCATGAAGAGCAGGGTTTCCGTTAAGTTCTCAATCTAAAAGCATCTCAAGAAAACCACACAACAGGCCGGGCGCGGTGGCTCACGCCTGTAATCCCAGCACTTTGGGAGGCCTGGGCGGGCGGATCACCAGGTCAGGAGATTGAGACCATCGTGGCCAATATGGTGAAACCCCATCACTACTAAAAATACAAAAATTAGCTGGGCATGGTAGCACGCGACTGTAATCCCAGCTACTCAGGAGGCTGACACAGGAGAATCGCTTGAACCCGGGAGATGGAGGTTGCAGTGAGCCGAGATCGCGCCACTGCACCCAGCCTGGGCCACAGAGCGAGATTCCATCTCAAAAAAAAAAAAGAAAAAGGAAACCGCACAACTACACTCTCTCTTCATCATTCAAGGCAACAACTGTGACCACTGTATACCCAATTCCTGCTTCCCACCTCATCCCAATGCCCCCCAGGTTTGCCCAGATCCCCAAGCACCTTTCTTCTCCGAGCCATAAGACCAGTCATTGTCATTGATGTCATCATTATCCTCTTGGTCACTCTCAGACTTATTCATATTGTTGCTATTGGCAATCCTGCCAAGGAGAGGGAAGAGAGAGGGGCCAAGGGGAGGGAAAAGAAAGGGGTCAAGGCGGTCACCCCGCTCTGCCCCCAACTTCAGAGGCAGGTGGAGCATCTGGGGCCAAGTAAAACCCACCCTCTGTACCCTCCCAATGCCCCCCGGGGGACTACACCATGGCACAGGCTGCAGAGAACGGGCAGCTCTGGTTCCCTCACCGGCGGTTGGCGATTCGGCTGCTGTTCCGACCCATTCCCAGGCACTTCTCCAGATGGGGAGCAAAGCGGGAGGCGGCAATGCTGCGACTGCAATTGGGGCAAACACACTCCTTGCTCTTCCACTGGTTGAAAACCTGTCCAAAGATGTCCAACCCCGGCTGGTCCACGATCTCTGGGGACAGGAGAGGCTGGCGATCAGGGTGGGCAGGACCCTCTCCTCTTGTTCCCACCTGGGGTCCCACGGCCTCTTCAATCCCTCCCCCGGCTCACAGGAGCTCCAGGTGCTACATCTAGCAGTTTCCAGAGAAGGAAACTCCAAGCAGTCCAAGGGAAGGGCTGGACTGCTGCTCCTTCACCCTGAAGCTCACCAAAATCCTTCATGCTATCAGGGTCCGTGTCGTCCAAGAAGAAGTAGCCACACTTGACAGCCCGATGTACCTCAAAGCAGAATCCCAAACAAGAATCCTCGACCAGGTCCGCGTATATCTCCTGAGCGATGGCCTGGGCCCCAGGGGAGAACAGCTACGGTCACAAGAGTCACAGCCCCCTGGACTCTCACCAACCAAATCTGCTGCAAACTGGCCCCAGCCAAAAATCATGCTTTCTTTGCCATTTTCCCCATCTTGACTTCGTGTTCTTTCTTCTTCCTGGATCCTTGGTCTTTTCAGCTGGCTATTCCCTTTAAGGAACAAGGCTGACTACCCAAATTCCTCTTTGGTGTGGATGCCAGGTACGGCGACGGAGAGACATCAAGAGAAAGAACTGGAGGCACACGTGGGGGAGCCCTCACCTCTAGTTTGCTGTTATCCAGGCCAGACAAAGACATTTCCTCCATTTTCATTTGTAAACTCTTGTGGAGACGGCGCTCTCACTGCTCATAGCACAGCGGGCGGCAACACGGCTGCACACACAGGGGTGGGGGTGTTGTTGTGAGTCCAAGGCACCTCTGAATGCGGCCACCTTCCCTCCCCAGCTCGCTGCCCAGAGCTCAGTCCTGGCATCAGGGTCTCTCCCTCCCCAAGGCCCAGGCTCACTAAGTCTGGATGGTCCTTCAAGGCCTGAAACCTAAAAGGGGCCTAGTCTTTCCCAGGCCTGAGCTCAGGCCCTGGACTCCACTGCCAATCAGAGTCTGGGTCTATAGGAGGCAGCAGCTCACCCTAGGTCCCCAAAACTCAAACCCCTCTTTGATACCCATGGTGCAATGCAGCAGGGGGAGGAGAAGGAACTCCAAGGCCTCAAAGCAAACCCACAGGGTGTGGCAAAGAACTGCACAGACTCCTAAATACACCCCCCGCCTTCCCTAAAGACTCTCCTCAGAGTCACCTCTGCTTTCAGCCAGGATGTCCACTTGGGGGGGTACTGCTACCAGAAGTAGAAACGGCCCTAGGACCCTACAACCTTCACCCCACTCTGCCTTCCCTTGAAATCAGCCTGCCACTCCACGAGGGGAGCAGAGCCCACAGGAGCCTAGAGCTAAGAGGCATTTCTAGCCACCATGAGCAGGAACGGGGGGGGGATGGGGGGAGAGCCCGGTGGGGTGGCACGCCAGGAGCGGGCACTCCCCTTACCTGTTCTTCCTTTAAATAACCACCCGCCCTCCCTCAGGACCAGCCCGGAAGTCTCTCCAAGAGCCCCAAAGTCCAGGAACCCCCACCCAAGGATTCAGACACAGCACCCACAACCCAGGGCCCCTCGGAACGGTGGGTACGAGTTTCAGAAGCTGCCGGCCTAGAGTGGGGTGGGGACTGACGAATGAGCCGGGGGCACTGGGAAGGATAGGAGGCCGGGCCTCGGCTCTTCCCCCGTCCCTGCGGCACTGCTGCTGCATCATACCGACTGGGGGGAGGAGAGCCGAGCCGCCGGGGCCGGCGCCGGGCCGGGACAGACCGACCCCCAGAGAGTGGGAAGCGTCCCAACCCCTCTCCTTCCCTGCCCGCCAGTAGCCCCGGCCGGCCGGGGAGAAGAGTCCGGGAGGGTGTCTCTATTGTCCCGGGGGCTGGGGCCTGGCTCCCTAACAAAGGCCCCGCGCCCCCTCCCCGGCCGGCCCTGCCCCGCCCAAGGGGGACCCAGACGGGGGAGAGCCGGGGGCCCCGGCCCGGCCGGGAAGCTGGGGGAAGCCGGGCGTTTCCGCGTCGGCCCGGGGGGAGGGGAAGGGGCGCTGACCCAGACCTGGGGGGAGGGGGCCCAAGCCCCGCCCTGGGCCCCGCCCCCCGCCCCCCACAGGCCCCTCCCCCGTCCCCGTCTCCGTCCCGTACTCACCCCGCCCGGGGGGCCGCGCCGGGGCCCGGCGGCCTCTCAGGGCCGCGTCCTCCGGCGGCGGCGGCGGCGGCGGCTGCTCCGGAGCCCCATGTCCGTCGGTCCGTCCTCGCCTCTCCCCGGGGCCCAGGGCCCGGGGCCGGGGGGTCGGGCCGCTCCCCCGCCTCGCCGCCTCACCGGGCGGCCATGGCCCCTTCCCCTCCCTTCTTGTCCCGTCGCCGCCTCCTCCTCCTCACCTCACCCCGCCCGCGCGCAGTCCGCGCGCCGTCCGCGCGCCCCTCCCCCCGCCCCCCACTCCAGCCCGCCTCTCCCGGGCGGGGGGTGCGGCGCGAGCCCGGAGCGCGCGCGCGTGTGCCGCGACCGGAGGATGGATGGATGGAGCGAGCGAGAACGCGAGCGTGCGCGCGCGCGCCCCTCTCCCCCTCCCTCTGCGCGGGCGCGAGGCCAAGCGCGAGCGCGCTCCAACCTCCTCCTCTTCCTCCTCCCGCCCCTCCCCAACACCCCGCCCTCCCCCTCCCTTCCTCTTCCTTCTTTCGCTTTCGCGCGCCCAGCGACTGCTCGCGCCTGCTAGGAGGGCCCGAGCGCGTGCATCTGCCCCGCGGCCGCAGCTCGGCAGCATTTGCTCCAGGGGGCGGGGACCGGGAGGGGAGGAGGGGCGCCACGCCGCCGTCCAAAGTACCGGCGGACGGGGACGGGGGCGGGGAGATGGGCGGGGCCTTCGCGGACCTCCCCGACCAATCGCCGGGAGGCCTCGGCCCGGGAGGCCCAATAAGATGGGGGTGGGTGGGGCGGCGTTCAAGGTGAGGTGCGCGGTGCGCTGGGGGCGGAGACGTTCTGCCGTCCCGGCCGGCTCGGGGGCGGGGGCAGCGGGTGGCGTCGAAAGAGAGCGCCGGCTGCCAGCCGAGCCTGGGACGCCTTCCGGCCCAGGCTCCCCCGCCCTTCCCTCGGGGCTCCCCGCTCTCTCCCCTCCACCCTCCGCTCCCCCCTTTACCCCGAGGCGTGCAGCCACTTCTGTGAAGAGGCCAGACTTGAAGTGGGGCGCAGTTAGGACCTTGGGGCGGAAAGCCTGTGGAGCCGAAGGGGCTCGCCCGCGCCTCAGTTCTCTCGGTTTCTGGGCGGGTCTCAGCCCACTCCAGGCCTGCGGACCAACAAGCGGCCGAGATGAGGGTCCGCTGCTGAGGTCGGAGGCCGAGCTGCGCCCTTCTGCGCGGAGCGCCCTTCCCCCCCGTCCTAATTTAGATCCCACACCTGCTCGCCTTTCCTGCTTCCGGAACCCACGCTGGACCCCCCACCCCTCAGACAGCCTGCTTGGCACTGGCCAGATCCTTGCCCCGACCCAGTGCTGTTCCCCTGGGTGCTGCGTGTCCCTGTGCTCACTCTCTCAGTCCCTTTTTACCTTAGGAAGGGGCAGGCCTTTTCCCAGCCGCAGTAGATGGCTGGATTGGCGCTTTCATCTCGGTTACTCTGTGTGTGGTGTCCTGGAACGGTTGTGTGACAGCCCTCTCCCCTCAAGAGATAAGATTAAAAAGGATGATAGTCTGAAATCACATACTTGGAGCCATCTTTGGTTTTTAGTTTTCAGCAAATACTTATTTTTTTCTCACCGATTTCTCCTGAGAAACAGCAAACATTTATTGAGGCGATATTCCTGAGTAGTTCAGATCAGGCGTCTGATTTGAATTTAAATCGTTGGGCCTAGCCAATGAGTTTCCTCTGCCTCAGTTTCCTCTGTTGTCAGTGGGCATAATGATAGTCCTATCTCCTTGCGTTGCTGTAGTGATTAACAAGTCAGTGCATGTGAAACTCTTAGCTCTGTGTAAGTGCTTGCTAAATCTTAGCTGTTATTCTTACGGAGCTCCAGGTTCTGGGATAAAAGATGATATAAGACAGTTGTGCTTCTTCAAGAAGTTCACTGTCTTGTGGATAGACAGACAGGTAGGATAATAATTGCAAAATAGTGTGACGAAAACAGCAGAGAGATAGAGAACAGAGGTAGCCAAAAGGAGACATCAAATGATGTAAGAGAGTTGGTCAAGAAAGGCTTCTTGGGCAGGGTGCGGTGGTCCAGGCCTGTAATCCCAGCACTTTGGGAGGCCAGGAGTTCGAGACCAGACTGCAAAAATGCAAAAATTAGCTGGGCATGGTGGCGGGCTCCTGTAATCCCAGCTACTCAGGAGGCTTAGGCAGGAGAATCGCTTGAACCCCGGAGGCGGAGGTTGCAGTGAGCTGAGATTGCGCCACTGCACTCCAGCCTGGGCAACAGAGCGAGACCATCTCAAAACAAAAAAGAAGAAAAAGAAAAACTTCTTGTAGATGGAGATGAACCAGGTGAAGATAGGCTAAGAAGGCATTGGACATCCCCAACTGGAAGCTTCAGAAGCATGGATCAAGTTGGAACAGGGGAGTGGGTGGCGGAGCAGCAGGAGGTGAGCAGGCTGGATCATACAGGACAAAGCAAAGTAGGTGCTGAAAAGTTTGTGGGCTTTAGCTTGTAAGCCGTGAGGAGTCCTCAAGGGGAATCATTCACCAGACTTACATTTTTAGTAGATCATGCTGCAGTGTGGTCTGGAGAATCACTTAGAAGCAGTAGGTTTTTTGTTTTGTTTTTTTAGACAGCATTTTGCTCTGTCACTCAGGTGCGATCTCAGCTCATGGCAACTTCTGCCTCCCGGGTTCAAACGATTCTCATGCCTCAGCCTCCTGAATAGCTGGGATTACCGGCGCATGCCACCACGTTTGGCTAATTTTTGTTTTGTATTTTTAGTAGAGACAGGGTTTCACCATGTTGGCCAGGCTGGTCTCGAACTTCTGACCTTAGGAGATCCGCCCGCCTCAGCCTCCCAAATGCTAGGAGTACAGGCATAAACCACTGGGCTTGGCTAAAAGCAGTAGGTTTTTGTTACTGATTGAGGTGTGTGGAGGAAAGGAGAGGGAGGTCTTGAAAATACCTTTAACTAGGATGGGGAACTCAGGGGAGGACATAGGAGGACACAGGATGACTTCAGTCTGGGATATATTGAGGTTACTGTGGGATCAGCTGATGGAGACCCGAAAGGTGGTTGAACTTAGATCTGGCACAGAGAAGTAAGCTAGGTCTTCAGGAACTTCAACAACATAGCCTCAACCTTCGTTTTCTCTTTTTTTTTTTTTTTTTGAGACAGAGTCTCGCTTTGTCGCCCAGGCTGGAGTGCAGTGGTGCAGTCTCGGCTCACTGCAAGCTCCGCCTCCCGGGTTCACGCCATTCTCCTGCCTCAGCCTCTCCGAGTAGCTGGGACTACAGGCGCCCGCCACCACGCCCGGCTAATTTTTTGTATTTTTTAGTAGAGACGGGGTTTCACCGTGGTCTCGATCTCCTGACCTCGTGATCCGCCCGCCTCGGCCTCCCAAAGTGCTGGGATTACAAGCGTGAGCCACCGCGCCCGGCCAACGTTCGTTTTCTCTTATCTCCCGCCTCCTTTTCAGGAATTCTTCACTCCAGTGATACTGATCTGTTTCTTACCTAAATATGCCCAGTACATTCTGCCCTAAGGAATTTGCGCCACGGCCAGAAAATCCTCCTGGCTTCTCCCTGTTTACCTAAATCCTCATATCCCCACCCATGGCCATCCTCATACCAAACTTCTTTACAACTAGACTGTACTATTCATTCTGTGCTTGGCCTGGGCTGCTCTGTGGTGGTGACCTCTTTGGGCACGTGCCCAGTCTCCACAGTTAGCACCAGTTAATAAACACTAAGGCCTGAGCTGGTCCTGACTCTGGGTGAGGCCCTGGGGTTACAGCAACAAGCAAGAGAGACACACAAACCTTGTCCTAGCGCAGCTTACAGCCTAGCAAGGCCTGATGTGAAGGAAATAAGGCCTGAGTGTGAAGGCATTCAGGCTGCTGAAGAAACATATAGTGTGGAGACCCTTTTTCTCAGGAGTTCAGGGAAGGAAGTGGTCTTTTAAGTGGAGCCCTGAATTAACTAGGCAGAGAGAACACCATGTGTATAGGCCCTGGGAGAGAGCATGTTATGTTCGAGACATGAATGATCAGTGTGGCTAGAGTCGGGGCAGGGCTAACGGGCAGCAGATCCCCAAGGGCCTTGTGGGCCAGACTTACTCACCCACTCAACAAATCTTTCTTGAGTGTCAAATGTATATCAGGCAGTTTCAGGTGCTGAGATTACTGTAATGAACAAGCAGATAAGGTGTCTTCTACTTGGGGAGATAGATAATAAACAAATACATAAACAAGAAGATGGAGGAGGCCTCTCCAGAGCAGGTGGTTGGGAAAGGCTTCTCTGTGAGAGGACATGTGAGTTGAGGCCTAAAGAATGAAAAAAAAAAAATCAGGTATGTGTAGGGTTGGAGGAATAGCCATCTGGGCAGAGAGAACAGGTGCCAAGACCCTGCAGGTAGGCATGTTTGAGGAACAGAAGAGATCACTTGGTTGAATCGTTGTAAGTGGTTAGGAAGAGCAGGGTGAGAGAAGATAAGAGAAGGAATGCAGGAGCCAAGCCTTGTAGGCCCATGGTAAGACATGGTAAATTGTCAGTACAGAAATAATCAGATTTATTTCTGAGATAACTTTGGCTGCCATGTGAAGAATGGGCTGTAGGGGGCGAGAGTGGAAGCAGGAAGACCAGCTTTAGGAGGTCTTTGTAGAAGTTGAGCAATAACGGTGGCCTTAAATAGGATGGGAGTGGCAACTGTGGGAGCCACCCTGTGGGAGGGGTCGACAGATTTGAGACAGCTTTAGGAAGTGGAATGGAGAGGTTTAGGTGATTGAACCTCGAGGTGAAAGGGAGAGAGGAGTCAAGGCCAATACTCTGCTTTCTAGGTTGAACGACTAAGCGTTTGGTAATCATTTCGGTTCTTGAGGTATGAGATGTCTGCAAGATATCCCAGGGGATGCAAGGGTGTCTACACAGGTCTGCAGCTTGGAAGAGCAGTCTCTGTCGGCACCACCTTTCAGAATGGTTGCCTATGGGCGATAATGGGAGGTTGAAGGGAGAGACATGAACACCTGGGATAAAATGAGGAAGAGCTGACACCAGCAGAGTAGACCAAGAAGGCAAAAGACAGACAAGTGTTCATCAGATGTAATGAACATGTTGGTGACCTTAGCAAGGAGACTCAAAGGATGGTGGTAAGTGGGAGGCCAAGAGGCGCAACAAGGTTTTTAGAAGTTTGGCCAGTATAGGATAGGGGCAAGGGCTGGGAGAGAGTTCTCAGACAAGACCTGAGTCTGCAGCCCTTTGAGGTTCCAGGAACCCAGCCAAGGCCTGCACAGGAAAGGGTGTCTTCCCTTAATCTCAGAGAACGAGTCATCTCAGCCTAGCCCAGCCCAGCCTGCTTCCTATGAGAGGCCTAGATGGTCTTAGGAAAGTCATCCTTAACCCTTAACCTTTAACCCGGGGTGGAGCTGAAGGCTCAAAGTGAGAGCGTGCTCCCTCAACTCCCCACGATAAGCCCTACACTAGGAAGGTTTGCATGCCCAGGGCGAACCCTTGACCCTAATAGCTCATCACCTCCAATTCCCCGACCATGTACTTTGGGTGAAAATGCATTTGTTCTCCAACTTCTCAGAGTCTTTAGTGGTCTCACAACCCAAGGTGAACAAATGGAATTGAGAAAAGGGCAAGAACAGTAGCACAGAACAATGTGAAGGCAAGTTGCCTATGGAATCTTTAGGGAAGAGGAAGATAGTTCTAGGAAGAAAAGGCAAATTGGCTTCAAGCATTTTTATAGATCAAACCTGTTGGGTCACCCCTGTGAACCTTCATTGATTCCAGTGACCAGACAGCAGTCAAACCTTTGTTTTTCACTTTATTATACAAAAAAGAGAAAACAAAACTTCCACAGTTGGCTTTAAGCATAGGCAGACACCTCTAAGCCACTCCCTCCCACCTCCCATGATACAAATTCAAGTTGTGGTTGTTGTTGAATCCTACAAAACACTCCTTAAATATTAGAAAAAAAGTTGAGGGCGGGGATGGGGGTCTTCCCACCCCAGCCATCCCATCCCAGTGCCAAAATGCACTCAAGAGTGACCTCTTACAGCACCAACACCCCCACCCTGACAGTCCTGTTTGTACTGTAAGAATTTTTCAGTTTTTAAAACAGGAAAGAAAAAGTGCCCCATTCAAAGTTGTTTTTAAATGAAAATACATTCCACTGAAACACAACAGTGTAGGGGCATCCAAATAGGAAACTGGGGTTCTTTGCAGGGCTCTTGGGAAGAAATAGAACCTATAACCCCCTGTACTTAATTCCAGGATTAGGACAAAGGAAGGGGAATGGGAGTGGGGAGTGTCCCCCCCAGGCCTCCCCACCCCCAGCACCAAGGTCCAAGGCAGAGACTGTCTGCCTTCTTTTGGGAGAGGGACCCACCAGCCTCTCTGGGACCAGGGCCCTTCACCGTTCCTGCTCCACCTCCGTGGCAGAGTTCCCACTCTTCCCCCATTCCTTGGCTTTCATTCAGAGGGGGAAGGTGGAAAAGCACCAAGCCCCAATTTAATAGGTCATTGACATGACCATAAAAAAACCCCCCAAATTTAGTCAACAAAAAAATAAGAACTACAGAGATAAGGTGGCTTGGCTTATTAAGAGTCAAGGAATCAAGGTACCAAAAAATATGGGAGATGGCTGGGAAGAGTTAGAGACAGCTGCAGATGCAGCTTTTGCAGACTTCTTGCCCAGCTGTGGGGTTGGGGGAGGAGGGAGCAGACCTGAGAAATTAAAGGAAATAGGGGGCGGTGGGAGGATTCAAGGAAGGCTGGAGGGATGTGTAAGTTACGAGCTCCCAGCACATTTCTTGAAGCCCAGGTTCTGAGCCTAGGGGTGGCCAGGCTCGGCCTCTCAGATGAACAGGGGAGGCCTTTTCCACCAGATACAAGCTTTCAGCTTCACACCATCTTGCCTGCCTTTCCGCCTTCCTGCTGGACAATGGAGACCAGCAGCTTGGATGCATGTGACTCTGGCAAAGGGAGCCTGGTCTGGGAAGCATCCGAGAGTGGCTTCAGCACACTCCCCCTAATGGAATCAGAGACTGGGCAAAACAGAGGATGTGGAGAACGGGGCAGCCTCAGCCTGCTCCCACCAGGGTCAACATCTCCCGGCCCTCACCGACCCTTTTTCCAGATTCACAACAAACTGATGTGGGCTCTAGGACAGACCCCCTCACACACACACACACACACACTCACACTCTCTCTTTTGCACACATCCACAGCTGCACCCATGCTATGTACAGGAACACACATACACATACTCTCTTCCACACACATCAAGACCGTTTTTAAAAGGTTCCAAACCTACCCCTAAACCCTCCCTCTCCCAGAAATGACAACAGAGACGGCAGCCGAGATCGGTAGGAAACGTCTCGTTGACAGCTCAGAGCTTAAAAAAAAATATATACACATATATAAAAAACACTTCTGCCCCCTCCCCCATGAATGGGTCCAGGCAGCTCCTTCCTGCAGGGGGCAGGGGAGAGGGCCACCAGGGCAGCGCCTGTTTTCTTGAAGGCACCGACCCTCCTCTCCCCATGTTCCCTGCCTCCAGTTCCAATGCAGGGGTCCAGGTGGCAGGCCCCTCTGGGAAGGAATGGGTCTTCCCCAAGCTTCTACCCCACCTTGGATTGGGCCGCAGGTGTGGAGGGCCTCATCAAACTCTTTGGGACCCCCCACCCCCACTCCCCGGTCCATTGTCCATGCCGGAACCGCAAGTGCAGAAGTGGGTGGGGTGGGCCAGGCTGGTCCGGTGCTGGCTTAGTCTGATAGTTGCTGTCCCTGGAGGAGGACCCCCAAGGGCTGATGTCTCTGAGGCTGCAGAGTCCTGGCCTGGGCTCCTCCGGCCCCCTACCCCCACCGTATTTTTTTTTTTTAAAGAAAGAAAGAAAGTGGGGGAGGCCAGGGGGGCAGGGGACAGAACACGGGGGAGAAACAAAGGTGGTCAGTTGGGGAGGGGAGCTCCTGGGCTCTCCCTGGCTGCCCTGGCTGGGGTGGGGCTGAGCCTCAGTTGGAGTCAGAGTCTGAGGAGTCCCCTGAGGAGGAGGAGCTGGAGCTGCTGCCCTCGGACTCGTTGTCTTCATCCTCATCATCATCCTCGTCGTCGTCTTCGTCCTCGTCATCCTCTTCATTCTGGGGGGTGAGAAAGGATGTGGAGTCACCAGGTGGCCCTCCTGGCAGGACTCCCCTCCCCTCCCACTATGCCCTGTCTGCCCCACCTCGTCCCCATCCTCGCTCTCGTCCTCACTGCTGGACTCAGAGGAGTCACCGCCATCTTCAGAGGAGTCCCCATTCTCATCATCTTCCTCTTCTTCATCCTCGTCCTCGTCATCCTCATCCTCTTCATCATCCTCCTCGGACTCCTTGGAGGGACGGAGGCACATCAGTGGTCTCTGGTCTCTGCCCAGCCATTCCAGGCAGTGCGCCCCCACCCCCCAACCCCATGCCCCTGCATCTGGGAGGGACTCCTTACCGACTTGGACTGCAGAGTAGTCCGGCTGGATTTGGGGTTTGGGCCTCGCAGCTTGGTCATGCTCTTACGTTTCTGCAGGATGGGGACACAAAGGTGGCAGCCATGAGTTCCAGACACCCCTGAATTCCCCCACCCCTACCCCACTGCTGCTCTGCTCCCAGACTCACGTTGGAGATGTACTCTTTATATGCTGCACGGTCCTGGGGAGACAGGCTCTGGGGGAGACAGAGGTGGCAAGGGTTGGAACACAGCCAACTACTGCTGACTGAGCATGCTGGCCTAGTGCTAGGCAGTGGGCTGAGCATTTATATATCACCCCATCTTACCCCACTCAGGCTCCCTAGATTTTGGGTCTCTGAAGAGAGCCCCTGGGATCTGAGAACACAGCTCTAATTTTTTTTTTCTTTTTTCCTTTTGAAACAGGGTCTTGCTCTGTCACCCAGGCTGCAGTGCAGTGGCACAATCTCAGCTCACTGCAGCCTTGACCTTCCCAGGCTCAAATGATCCTTCCAACTCAGCCTCCAGAGTAGCTGGGACTACAGGCATGTGCCACCACACCATGCTACCTTATAATTTTTTGTAGACAGCAGTCTCACTATGTTGCCCAGGATGGTCTTGAACTCCTGGCCTCAAGTGATCCTTCATACCTTGGGCTCCCAAAGTGCTAGGATTACAGGCGTGAGCCACTGTGCTGGCCCAAACGCTGGTATTTCTGCTTCTGATGCCCAGAGTCCTTCTCTAAACCACTAAGACTGTTGGTTTTCACATTTTCCCTGTTGCTCTACGCAAATGGAAGCTCCTATCAGAGGCTTCCTCACTCCAAAGAAGTGCCCCCGTGATGAGTCAGCCTGGCATCATCAACCACACCCCAACACCAAACCCTTGAGCCACCGATGAGGTAGTGGGGCTCATCAAACTCCTGAAACGGCAAATCCCCACAATCTTCCTGGGTCCTTGGCCAACCTGCCTTGGTGAGTGGGAAGGACACAGGTGATTCTTTCCACTTTACAGATCTGACTATTCAACCAAAGCACAGAGGGGAAGCACAAAGGCCAGGAGTCTAGGAGAGGTCCCGTGGTCCCGGATGGGGGAGGAAAAGGCAGTCTGATTTGGATTCTTCTACTTACTGTGTGACCTTGGGCAAGTTACTTAACATCTCTGAGCCTTGGTTTCCTTATTTTTAAAAAGGTGATAGTGGCTGCAGACGGTGGCTCAAGCCTGTAATCCCAGCGCTTTGGGAGGCCGAGGTGGGCGGATCACATGAGGCCAGGAGTTCGAGACCAGCCTGCCCAACATGGTGAAACCCCATCTCTACTAAAAACACGAAAATTAACCAGGTGTGGTGGTACACGTCTGTAGCCCCAGCTACTCTGGAGGCTGTGGAAGGAGAATCGCTTGAACCTGGGAGGTGGAGATTGCAGTGAGCCGAGACTGCACCACTGTACTCCTGCCTGGACAAGAGAGCAAGACTGTCTCAAAAAATAAAATAAAATAAAACATAAAAATAAAAGGGTGATAGTGACTGTTATCCTGAAGGATTGCAAGGGCATGGAATGTAATCATGAATGAGACCAGCCAGCACAAGTGGGTGGATGGGCCAGGCTGGGCTGGTGCTGGCTTAGTCTGATGCCTCCCTGTTCCTTCCAAGGGTCCTTTGCCCTCTCACCTTGACCCAGAGGTCCAGGTGCACCTTGTACTGCTTTTGCTGCTCCTCGGCCAGCTTTTTATAGTGCTCCTTCTGGCTCTGGGAGATGCGCTGCCAGCGGCTGCCGATCTCCACCATGCGCTCCTTCAGCGGCAGGTGGTTCAGCTCCCCATTGGACAGCAGCTCCTGGGAGAACTTCTGGTAACCGTTCCTGGGAGGTGGGGGTGGTACAAGGAGGGTCAGGACCCCAACAAAGCAGCCGTCCAGCCCTGACCCTCCCCCACCTCCAGGGCAGGCTCCAACCCCCAGGCTCACATGGGAGGCTTCTTGGGTTCTCCCTGGAATTTCATCTTCTTGGAAGAATTTGTAGCAGCTGGAGGTGCCCGCATCTCACTCAGCTCTCTCTGGAGGGAGAAAGGTCACACTCACCCCCCAGTCCCACCCCCAAAATACTGCTGCCTTCTGCCCCATGCCGTCAGCACCTTAGCTGGCTGGCTTTTTCTGTGCCGGGGAGGAGGAGAAACAGGTAGCTAGTGAGCAACTTCCTAACAGCTCCCATCTGAGGCAGGCACCACAGTTTACAAGTGCTTTCACAACTGCTCGCATCTCCCGAGTCAGCCTGGAGGTTAGCAATGTCACCCCCACCTTACTGATGAGAGACAGGGGTTCAGAGAAGGAAGCTGAGACTTGCTGAGGGTCACAGACCAAGGCTGGGCCTTCTTGCTCAGAGCTGCCCAACCAAAGGGGAGTTCCCGAGCTTTCAATGAATGGGGTGGCCCCGGCCCCATTCCTACCTCGTATCGCTTTTGGTCTTCGGCTGCCTTCTTAATCCACATCAGTTTCTCCTTCTTTTCCATGTTATTCCAGGTCATTTCCATGGCTTTCAAGGCCTTCACCCGATCATTCTGGGGACCGATAAGGGTATCAGCCGTGGGAGGGGTCACCCGGGGCTAGAGGCTGCAGTACTACCCTTTCCCACCCCTGTCACCTTGAAGCGGGCCAGGTAGTCGCCGATAACGCTCTGTTGCCAGATCTCTTCAGCTCTCTTGGGGGACTCGGGCAGCTTGCCCCGTTCCTCGCGCTCCCCACCGGGCTTCCTCTCCGACTGAGCCTTGAGCGCCGCCTCCCGGGCCTTGTACTTGGCCTGCGGGGATGGCCCGGGCGTCAGCCTTCCACCCACCCCCAGGGGGCGCGCGCTCCCCGCGCAGCAGCCCAGGCGCTCCCGCCGGCGGGCAGAGGCGTGGGCTGGTGCAGATGTCTCCCGCCTGGGGCTCGCCCCCGCCTGGCCTACGGCGCTCAGCTAACAGCTTCCCGCCTTCCGGCTGCTGAGCGCCGGGCCCCACGTCCCAGCCCAGGCACCGCGTGGCTCAGGCGGCCAGGGGCGAGGTGGCACGGCCCGCCAAGGGGAGGAGGGGGCCCTGGCAGCCCCCCTGGGGGCACAGCGCTCTGCCAGGCAGCCTGACCTTCTTCTTCTCAGACAGGTCGTTCCACATTCGGGCCAGCAGGCGAGTCAGCTCGCTCTCGGAGAGCTCAGGCCGCTCCTCCTGCAGCTGCCGCCGCTTCTCCTCCGAGAAGATGAACATGGCCGACACGGGCCGCTTGGGCTTCTCGGAGCCGCCCTGTCCAGGTGCAGAGGGTCGGGGTCCGTGGGTGCTGCCAGGGAGCCCAGTCTTGCCCACCCCCGCCTGCGCGGCCGCACCCTCTGCCCACCTTGCCCCCTTCCTGGGCTGGCTTCTTGGAGGCAGGGCTGGTGGCCTGCTTCTTGTTGATGTTCAGCATCTTCTCTTCCCCCAAGACCCGCTGCTGCTCCTCCTCGGGCAGGCTCTGGACAGGAAAGAGGAGCACGGGGCTGCATGCCTGGCACCCAGACTGCATGGTGCCCTATCTCCAGGGGCTCACCAGGGCTCTGCCTGCCAAGTCCCAGTCCTCTCTGCCCACTGCCCCACCGGAGGAACACTCACCTCGAGGAAACGGAGCAGCTCCACCTCGTAATCTTTCTTTTTCTGGGAAAGTGAGTGGAGTCAGGATCAGTCTGGAGACAGTGTCCCCACAGACCCTGCAGTACTCCGAGGACAGTGACCTTCAGCGGGCCTCCAAAGCCTGGGTGTGGGCTGGACTCCCTGCCTGGACGGGCTCAGTTGCTAAGCCCAGCCCAGCCCCACACCGCATTGGAGGCAGGTACCCAAGGCACACGACACCAGGGACTGACTGGCCCAAGATGGGATCAGACCTCATGCAAATGTCCAACAACGATAGACTGGATTAAGAAAATGTGGCACATATACACCATGGAATACTATGCAGCCATAAAAAATGATGAGTTCGTGTCCTTTGTAGGGACATGGATGAAACTGGAAAACATCATTCTCAGTAAACTATCGCAAGGACAAAAAACCAAACACCGCATGTTCTCACTCATAGGTGGGAATTGAACAATGAGAACTCATGGACACAGGAAGGGGAACATCACACTCCGGGGACTGTTGTGGGGTGGGGGGAGGGGGGAGGGACAGCATTAGGAGATACACCTAATGCTAAATGACGAGTTAATGGGTGCAGGAAATCAACATGGCACATGGATACATATGTAACAAAACTGCACATTGTGCACATGTACCCTAAAACCCTAAAGTATAATAAAAAAAAAAGAAAAAAAAAAAAAAAAAACCCCAAGGCAGGGTGGCCCCTGCCACAGCTCACCTGGTCACACTTCTTGTGATAGGCGTCCTTCTCCTTCTGGGACAGCAGCTTCCACTGCTGGCTGCACAGCACCATGCGCTCCGTGCTGGGCACGTCCTTCATGTTGGCCATGAGCTCTGCGCAGTACAGCGAGTAGCTGTTCCTATCAGAGCCGCAGGGAGAGAGGTGCAGCCCGTGAGCGAGCAGGGCAGCAGGCCTTCTCACCTGCAGAGCCCAGCCCAACCTCCCAGCTGCCCACTCGCCCATCCACCCCAGGGCAGCGCTCACGGAGGTGGCTTGGTGGGTCGCCCGTCAAACTTGTCCTTGAGCTGGCGTTCAGCCTTGGTGAGGGTGGACTTGGTGATACCCTCCTCACTGATGTTCAGCTCTGGGTGCTTCTGGATATAGTCTCTCATGATCTCCTGCAGAGCCAGGTGGGGGGATGGAGGGCAATGGGGTGTGGAGTTAGCTGGGGCAGGGGCAGGGGGAGAGCCGCTGGGGAGGGCAGGCAGGGAGCAAAGCTGGGGGTGGCTGCGCGTCAGTGGTGTCACACGAGACGTGGTGCCCTGCCCTGCCCTAGCCTGAGATCTCATGGGGGTTGGGGGTGGGGAAGGTAGGGGCAGAGGTGAGGGGCCCAGAAGGCCCCTCCCTCAACAGAGGGATGGGGAGTGACACCTCCCGCAGAGTGCGGTGGCCACGGAGTCGGAGGGCAGGCTCGTGAAGAGCCGGACGGGGAGGAGCGCAGCGGAAGCCTAACCTCGTACTCCTTCCGCTGCTCCAGGGCCTTATGAATCCATTTCAGCCTCTTTTTGTCCGAGAGCTGAGACCACTGCTTCCCCAGGGAGTCCTTCACCTCCTTCGTAGTGGCCTGCAAACCAAAAGCCGTCAGACACGCACAGGCAGCCAGGGGCAGGGGGAGGGGGGAAGGGGGAAGGGGGCACAGAGGCCCCCGCCCCCTCAGGCCATGGGAGGTCACATCAGTGTCCCCCACAGGCCAGGAGGGGAAGGCGGAGAGGCGGGGATCCCGCCTGGGTGCAAGGGGACTGGCTCATACACGCACGCACACACGCACACACTCGCACGCCAGCTGGCCCGGGCCCTGTCCATGCAGCCCACCCCTGGGGAGGGGCCTCCTCTCCTGCTCCCCTGCACCGTGCCCGGCCGACCTGGTGCGGCTCCCCCCTGGCCACAGCCGTGCATCCTCCACCCCCAACCCTTGGCCAGACACTCACATCTGGCCGCACTTTGAGATACACCTTCTTCTCGTGGGTGTACCACAGCTGCTGGGGGGTTTTGGGCTTCTCTGGGATGTCCGATTTCTTGGCATTCTGGATTAGGTCGGGGTGATCCTCCCTAGCCAGGACACGGGGAGCAAGGATCAGCAGGGGACGCTGCCAGGGCAGACTCAAGCTAGCTGCCCCACCCACCAAGCATCCTGGGCCTTTCAGCTGGGACTCAGTGGGACGGTGGCTGCCTGCCTGTCTCTGCCCCTGAGCATGGCACACCAGGGCTCACATGTGACCCATCCTCTTCCATGCCTCAGATATGGCAAACTCAAGGCTCTGGCCAGGGTTAGCCTATTCTGCTGCCCCCAGTGCCCCGTGGCCCTCCTCTGGGCTCCACTGCCTTACCTGAATCGGGCCAGGTTTCGCTCGAACTCCTGTTTCTCTCTCTGGAAGTCCTGAATATATTTCATCTGGGGGGAGGAGGGGATGGGGTCACCCAGGACCCAAGGGTATCTCACCCTGAGCTATGAAGGCCACCCAGACCCCTCCTCGCTGGCTCTTCTGCCTCCCACACTGTGATGCAGAGAGTGGAGGCTGGCACCCTGCCTGCCTCCTGGCGGGACTCACCACAGAGCATACCTGCTGGCTTCTACCACAGATGGTGGGAGCTGCAGGGGTCGCCCAGACACTGAATCCTACATCATATTCTCTCCTTCTGAGCGAGAGTCCCAGAAGGGGGCCATGGCATTACCCACGGTCACACAGTGCGCAGTGTCAGCGCTGAAGCTCCCCCACTCATTTCTCCAACACCACAGAACTCTCACACAGTGGCGTCGGGTGCAGGCCTTGCTCCTGTCACTCCCTCTTCTCACTGTCTGTGGCAGCTGACATTAGTCTGTCCCCTTGTAGGTAGCCTCTACATAGGGCCAGGGCTGGGCTGAGTCCTGTTTCCAAGGCATGAGGGGAGACTGTGTGGAGGGGAACCCAGAGCGAGTTCTTCCAATACAAGTCTCAGCCAGCTACCCTGCATCTTCCTGCCCAGCTCTGACACCGTCACCTTCTCTTTCTCCAGGATCCCGGCTGTCTGGCCCCTCCAGCCCTCCCTCCCTCAGCCCACTCATTCTCTCCCACCACTTCCCTTCCCTTCATCACCCCCTTTTTAGCCTCCCCATTCTCACCTCACTCCCTCCCTGCATCTTTCCCCACTTCTCCAGTCTCCCTCTTGTTCCTCCTTCCCAATGTCTCTTTCTCTTCCTCATCGACCTTCTCTGTTGGCTCCCACACAATGTCCATCTCTTCTTTCGTCCTCGCAGGCTCACAATGGTGGCACTGGTAGGTGCCAGGGGCTCATGGCAATTGAGCCTAACCCCTGCCTCTTATAGAAGCACCACGCATAGACAGGCAGTGCTCCTTTTCCACAGTTCCCACAGAAAACCAGAAGCAGAGCTCAGCCTCCTCTTCCCCAATCTCAGTCCTCCTCAGACAAAACAGTTTTAGAGCTGGAGGGCACCACACAGACCTGGCTCACCTCACATAAACACCAGGCCCACAGAAGTGAAATGACTTACCAAAGGCCCCATACACAGCGATTCAGTGGCAGAGCCAGGAGAACAGGCCCAAGTCTTGTGTCCCCCAGGACAGCACCTTGTCCACTCTACCAGTTTCTTCTGGTCTTCCCTGTCTCTGACTCTAGAGCTTGGCCTCTCCCTCCCATCCCATGAGAGTGTTTGGGTGTGTGCAGTCCTGTCCAACATCCTCATCAAAGGGTTCAACAGTTCCAGCAATCCATACCCCTCTCTGCTTGGGCGGTGGTTGCAGACAGCTGGCTTCTTTTTTGGATACAGCACCAAGGGCATGTGAGTCTGCAGACAGGGTATGCCAACCAGGAAAAAGGGCTACTCATAGCATGGCAGCGGCCAGTGCCCCTTTTTGAGAACTGGCTATGTATGACTTTGTTTCCTCTCCAAGCAGATGTGCTTCTTGTCTTTCCTGCTGCCCTTCCCCATCTATCCCTGGCTCTGTCTCCTTGTCCAGTGTTTCTTTGTGTCCTCTGTCCCCATCCCATCTTCCTCGTGTCCCATCTGCAGGCTCCTCCAATGTTTTGCTGCCTATCTCTGGGAGGGACCTCCTGAGCTCTGTGACTGCAGCCCTGCCTGGGAGGCTTGGGCAACCCTTCACCCAGAGTTAATGCTTTGATGGTCTGGGACAGTGCCCGACTTCTGAAAGGAACAGTATGAGGCCAGGAGGGACAATGTGTGTCCTTGAGTGAACACGTATGTGCGGAGAAGGAAGTGCACTTCACAGGTGGACGTGGCAGTAACAGCACTGGACTGGGACTCTAGGGCACTAAATCCTGCTCTAGCATCAATAGTTGTGTCACCCGGGACACTTAATCTTCCTGCACCTCAGTTCCTTGCCCACAAAACTGGGATAACCTTTTCCTGGGGTTACCTTTATAAAGACATTGCAAGTATCAAATGAAACCATGATGGGAAACATCATAGAGGGTGAAGAAGTGCTGTGCAGCCTAACAGTGAGGATGGGTGTATGGGGGAGAGAGAGCTTGATGAAACAGAATGCTGTGGTTTTTCTGTAGGGGGAAAGGTTGGTCTGAGCACCTGCTGTCTGGTTTACATCTGTGATGGTGCCTGTGCCTGACCGTGTGTGGGCCGAGGAAGGGGCGATCAGGTGTGGCTGCCCAGGACCTATTCTGCTGTGCTGACTCACCCTCGTCCCTGATGCCAGGTTTCTCCAAGGCCTACCTCCAACTGACCCACACCACGCCAGCTGCTCCCAGCCTCTCCCCTCCTCCCACCTTAACTCTCCTCCCCCCCCCACCTTCTTCTTCTCCGGAAGCTCCTTGTATTTCTTGGACAGAATCTTGGTTAGGTCCAGGTTGCTCATCTCAGGGTGGAGTTTTGCATACTTGGCCCGCTTCTCCATGAAGAAGCGGAAATAAGGGGTCAGGGGCTTCTTTGGGAAGTCTGGGTGTTTCTGGAAGAAGGGACAAGGACACAGTGGAGGTCAAATACATCCGTTCTTTGGACCTTTCCTCCCATACCCATCATGCTCCTCCTCCTAGTAACTCACCTTGAGTTTTTTGCCTTTGTAAGGGTTTTTAACATGTTCCTGAGCATCAAGGATCAATTCTGTCAATGTACGGAACTTCCTCACCTGGAAGAAGAGGGGTGGGAGGAAGGGGAAGTTGGGAAAAGGAAAATGCCACACAGTAGCATACCCCCATCTTATAATGGGTCTCCTCTACTCTTTACTAGACTAAATTTACCAAAAAAGAGCAGAGGCCAACAGCCAAATGAAGCAGGCAGCACGACACCCAGGCACTGGCCCATGCCTACCGCAGAGGCCCAGGCAGTCAGTACACACCAAAGGCCAGCAACAAGGGGACTAACCTCAACCTGGTTGTCCATGCTAGCACCTCCGTCAATCTCAGCACAGCTCAGGCTGTTCAGCTCAAGACCACTCAGATAGAAAGTGACATAACTTTAAGCCAGTGCTGTCAACCGTGCCACCTCCCAAAACGCAAAGGGGCAGGTAGAAAGCTAACGGGAGACCACATGAACGCCTCTCCTGGTCTCTTTCCTTCCTGTTTACAGCCTGTTTCACTTCCCCCACCACGGCTGAGGTGGGGGTATGTGTGTATGTGTATGTGTGTGAGTCAGAAAAGGGGGATCAGTTACCTCATTGGAAATCTCCACCCATTTGAGCTTGCACATGTCTCCAGAAAAGTCCTTAAATGCTACTTTTTCCCAGTCCATATGTGATTCGGTGGTTTTGAACTTGGAGCTGTCATTGGATGGAAGGTTGTTCTTCATGCATTCCAGCAAAGTCAGCATGTCTTCCTGGGACCAACGGTCTGGTAAAGGGTAACAGAGGCCATCATGCCTGGCTCATGCTATCCCCCTGATCTGTTCCCCAGTTCTTGAGTGCTCAACTCTTCCTCCCTAGGGCATCCCAGCCCCTGGTTGCTTCCTATCTGAAGGCAGAGACAAGATATGGCTCAGCCCTAAGGAAACTGGCCATATTGGATCAGGGCAGGGACTCCAGTCCAAACCATGCTATACCCAGAAAGCTAGGCTCGAACTCAAGTCTGGCTTGCTTCAAAGCTATTATCATTTCTACTGTGCCAAGCTGCAATGGGCAGCTATTTGCTGTAAGGGGAAGAGGGGTGGAAATGAAGGTACAGTGATTCAGGGCTTTGTGGGAAACGAGGTAGCTTGTCAGAGAAGGAGGGAAGCACGGAGGCGATATATCTAAATGTGCTGCCAAGTTCAAGTTCTGAGTGGATATTCTAAATGTGCAACGACTGAGAATGGGGTGTGGACAGTAAGGAAAACCCATGCAGATGTCTCTCCTGCACAGCTGGAAACCAGTGTTAGAGATACCCACCATCCCCTAGCCCCTTAACGCAGATCAAGGGAGAATTTCTGGCAAATAAGAAAAAGGAAACAGAAACAGAAGCAGGATACAGGGCAGCTCTGAGGCAAGGTAGGCAGGTGCACAAAAACTCTCAGGGCCCTGCTCCAGGGAGAACCCCCAGAATTACAAGCTGTCTTGTCAGCCCAACTACCCAGGGAAGCAGGACCAGGTCTGGAACAGTTATTTTCAGCCACTGAAATGCAGCCCTAGAGAGCTCTAGGCCTCTGTGGATGGGCTGGGAGAATAGCCACCCAAGGCCAGAAGTCAAAAGGGCTCTTCATTTTCATTTGCATCTCATAACCTAGGCCAGAGATTCTGCAGAATGGGCCACATGGACCCATAATCCCCTCTCCCCTCAATGTCCCACAAGCACGGCCAGCTGCCCAGCTTCATCCTACCCTCTATCCCCATCTAGACTAGATCACTGCTGAATGAGGCAGAGATCTAGTTGAGTACACATATCCCATGGCTTGGGGCCTAAAACCACCAAAACAACCCTTTTCTCCACCTGCCTCTACAAAAGCCTCATAGTCTTCCTAAAAAGCCTGAGAAGCCTTCCCCAACCGCTTCCCGACCCTCCTCCACACTCATCCTTTCTCCCATTCCAGGACAGTGGGCTGGGACACACTTTAGGCTGAATGGGAACCCCAGAAGGCAGGCCTCCTCTAACATAGAGGGTGAGGGACAGGGAGAGAGGGGAGGATTCAGCCAAACCCCAAGTGTGGGAGATGCTTGATTCATAAATACTCAAGGCACTTTCTCCCCTAGTTCAGTGTATGCAGACTGAAAAAGCCCTTGAAGAAGGGAGTGAGCCCCACAGCCACGAGGGAAAGACGGTTTAAGTTTCAGAGGGCCGGGGGTGGATGCCCCTACCTTGGCCTTTGGGGGCGGCCATTTCCAGGTCTGTGGGGCAGTCGGCTTCTCCGTTCATCCTCCAGCTGTCCAGCCACCTCCTCGGTCGTGCTGGCCGGGCAACCCGGGGTCAAAGCACCTCACCCTTTGGAAGACATACCAGTTCCCATTCAGGAAGGCTGAGAGGTGAACGACTTCCTAACCCTCCACGCCCAGAGTAGAAGGGGGCAAGTCCACACTCTCAGAGACCCAGCCATGACCTTATTAGACTTAAGGGGTTTGTGGGAGTGGGAGTGCGCCCCTCCTCTTCTTCCTGACCCCCTCCCCCAGCCCCTGCAGCCCGGCTCCGCGGCGCGCGCCCTCCCCTGCCCACGCGAGGGCCTGCTCCCAGCTCCCGCGTGCAGCGAGCGCCCGCCCTCCGCCCCCCTTCCAAACCCCAGCCAAAAAAAAAAAAAAAAAAAAAAAAAAAAGAAAAAATCTCCTCCTCCTCGGAGCGCCCGCCCCGGGGAGGCCCCAGGCTGGAGGGCGGGGGAAGAGGAAGGGCGGGTAAAGGGCGCGCGCGGCCACGGAAGCGGGCACGCGCCCCAGTCTCCTCCTCCCGCCTCCCCCCGGCCGGTTCCCCCCGCCTCCGCAACCCGGCGGGGACCCGGACGCAGCGCAGCCGCCGCCAGCCCCGGAGCGCAGCGGCCGCACCGCCCCCGGGGACCGGATCCGGATTCCCGCCGCTCCCCCCTCCCGGGCTCCCTTCGCCGTCCCCGCCCGCACAGGCGGGCAAGCAGCCGGAGAGAAGCGGCCTAGCCTGCCCCCCGCCCCCGAGCCACCCACCCCGGCCAGAGGCGCCGCCACCGCCCAGCCACCCCGACGCGCACGGAGGAGCCCGGCACAGAGGCGCGACCGCGGCGGGAACCGCCGCCTCCTCCCCCGAGCCTGCGGCCCAGCCCCGCCGGCGCCCCCGCCCCGGCCTCCGGGGAGCCGAGCCAAGGAGAGGGCGGGAGGACGGCGGCCAGGAGGCGGGGGCGCAGCGCTCACCGGCCCCGCCGCCCCCTCCGGCGGCCGGGGAGAACTGCGCCTGCCGGCTCGGAGAAGCGCGGGCTCCTCCGCCAGCGGCCGGGGCTCGGCTCAGGCCTCGCTTCCTGCCTTCCCCTCCCCCGGCTCTCGGCGTCCTCCCAAGTGCCCTGGTCTGCTCGCGCCCGGTCCCCTGGTCGGTGGTCGCTCCAGGTCCCCGCTGGGCGCCCACCGCACCCCGCGGTTCGCTCCCTGCTGTCCGGCCCCGACCCCAGCGCGCGTCCTCAGCCGCCTCGGTTACCCGGCGCAGCGCGGCCTCCGGGCTTCCCGCTCCGGCGGCTCCCTCCCCGGCTCTGAGTGGCGGCGCCCTCCCCCGCTCGGCCGGGCACAGCCGCAGCTCCCTCCCGTGGCGGCAGCGGCTCCTCCTCCGGGCGAGGCGGCGGCGCCGGGGCGGCGGCTGCTGCTGCTGTGGCGGCGGCGGCGGCTGTGGCTGCTGCCTGCTGCTCCTCGCGGCGAAAAGCACAAAGCACAGCGCCCTCCGCCTGCAGGCAGCCCGCCCGCCGCCGGCCCCGGCCTCAGCTCGCACACCCCCCGCCGCCGCCGCAGCCTCAGCCGCCGGAGCAGGGAGGAGGAGGGAGAAGGGAGGAGGAGGAGCGGGAGGGGGGGCGGGAGAAGCGGGGCAGCGAGCGCGTCCTTCCCCGTAGAGCGCACACCGACCCCCGGGGAGCGAGCGCCAGCCCGCCCGCCTCGCCGGCTCCGCTCCCTCCCACAGCCTGCCCGGGCGGGCTCCGCGGGGGGCAGCTGGGAGGAGGGGCGGGAGCTGGGGGGACCCGGGCGGCCGAGGCGGAGGGAAGGAAGGAGGGGAGGGGGGTGGTGGTGGTGGTGGTGCTGGTGCTGGTGGCGGCGGCGGCGGCGGCGGCTGCTGCTGCTGCTGCTGCTGCTGCCGCCGCCGCCGGGGAAGGGGGGGCCGGGGCAGGGAGACACGCAGCCGCCCGGATGGCGGCGGGGCTCGGAGCCGAGGCGGGCGGGCGGGCGGGCGCCGAGAGCGACCTCGCCAGACCCGCGGGGGAACTAGCAGGCTTCGCCGGCGCGGGAGGGAGGGCCGAGGCGCGGCCGCGGAGAGGGTGCCCAGAGGGGCCCCCGGCGTCCGGGGAGGCTCGGGGGGCGCCCACAGCACTGCTCCGGAGCTCTCCCCCAAGTCCTCCCAGCTCAGACTAGGGCTTCCAGGCCAGCTCTCTCCCGCCTCCCGGAGCGTGGCCACTGGTTTGGGGCGCACGCACGCCGATCGCGGCGTCCAGCTTCGGTGCCTACCTCGCGGTCCTCTCATTGCCGAATGGCACATACGAAACTTAAAAAAAAACCCCAAAACTAAAACCTCTGCATTAAAAAAAAAAAAAAAATCCCCGTTGCTCTTTACACCCCGGAAACGGCGAAGGAACGACGGGCTCCGGCAGAGGGGCCGCTGTGGGAGCCGGTTCAATCCAGCCCGGCATGGCTCCCCAGGCCTGCCCAGGCGCATGGAGATCGGCGCCGCCGCCACTCGTAGCAACCCCTCTCCCCCGAAATCCGCGGCGCCCGGGCTCACTTACCGAGCGTGTGGATGGGAGCGCAGGCCGGGGGCACCTGGGAGCACGGCGGGCCGAACAGCCGAGCCGCAGCTCCGCTGCAGCCGACGCCGGGGCAGCGAGTCGCCAGACAAAGCCCGAGATGGCGAAGCGGAGCGACGGCTAATGGCGAGCCCCACGCGCCGCGCTCCGCCCGCCCCGCTCCGCCCGCCCGCCCGCCTCGGCGCAGCGCAGCGCCGCTCCGAGCGCTTGCCCGTCAGAGCCGCCTCGGCGCCGCCGCCTCCCGGGCCACCCCGGCCTCGCCTGGCCCCTCCGCCTCCTCCGGGCGGCTCAGCCTCACCCCTTCCCTCCCACTGCTCTAGGGGTTGCACAAAAAAAATTTTTTTTTTTAAAGAAAAATGGTTTTCTTTTTTTTTTCTTTTTTTCTTTTTTGCAGGGCGGGCATGTTGAGACTTTTGGATCTTTCTGCCCCCAGCTCGCACTCACCTGCGGAGCAGCCGGGAGGGCTAGGGGTGGGGGCGCGCGGGGCTGGAGCCGGCGAGCGCGGGTTGAAAGCCAGCCAAGCTCTGCAGCGCCCGACCCGGGCGTGTACGCCGCCGCCAGTCCCCGCAGAGAAATCGTCCTCCTACCCCCGCCTCCATCGCTCTGCGTTTCTCTTCCAATCAGCCGGTCGCTTGGTGGCTCCTCCATTCTCCGGCCAAGCCCAGCTGCCTAGAGCGAGCTCTACTCCTCCATCTGTTCGCCGGGGTCCTCGCTCCCCTGCCGGGGCCGGCGAGACGGCGTGAGGCCGGAGGGGGATTTGCAAGGAAACCTGCCTGCTTCCCGCTCCCATTGCTCCATCCCCGCTGCCTCCTGCCTCCTGCTTCTCTCCTGCGTCTTTCCAACTCTCCCCTGTCGCCACTGGTGTGTCTGAGTGTGTGCGCGTTTTTTTTTTTTTTTTTTTTTTTTTTTTTATTGCTCTTTGCTTTTGCAACCCTGAAGCAAAAGGGAGGGGGGGTAGTTACAGAAAAAAAAAAAAAAAAAAAGGCGAGAAAGAAGCTCTTAGATTTGCAACACATCGGAAAACCGGGGGAGCACCCCGCCTTATCCGATCTCCATGCTCCGCGAGGGCCTTCCGGGTTTTAGGACGAGCTTCTCAATGTCCCCTGCTTCGCTGGGTTTAGGATCCGAGGAGTCCGAGCAAAAAGTTCTCCCCCTGGGTCGTAGTGAGGGGCGTCGGGGTGGGAGTTGCGGGGATTTTTCAAGAAGCAGCAGCTATCCTTCCTACCCCGGCGTCGGTCACTGGGCCGGGGTGGGAGAAGGAGCAAAATCTCAGTGGGTTTGCGCGAGGGATCTTCTAGGGTCGAGGCGGGTGTGGGGGGAGTTGGAACCGGGAGACACCGCTTGGCGCATCTCCCCCTCGGTCTCTACCTCCTGTGCTATGCCAGCTCCCCCTTTAATTTTTTTCCTCTCCTTTAATCTAATTTCTTCCAACTCCACCTTTGTTGTTACCGGCGTCACGCCCGGATCAGCCAATCCCCGCCACGCAATCAGCTTGTCAAAAAGCCTCGGCCAGCCCTGGGAAAGCAGGCCGCAGGCGCTGCCCCCCGCCCCACCCCCCCGGCGGCGGCGGCGGCGGCGGCGGGCAGCCGCGAGGGGAGCCCAGCACCTGGTTCTCGCTGCCCCGGGCGGCAGCGGGGCAGCCTCCAAGACGTCCCTCGGTTCACTGTCCTGCAGGCCAGGGATGAAAGGCCTGGGCAGGGTCCACCACCCACTCTCCCACTGCCACGGCGGTAGTTGACTGTCTGCCTCCCCTTTTCAGAGGAAAGGTTATCAGGACAGGACGCAGGGAGCCAGAAGACTATCTGAAGGAAGCCTGCTTCCAACAGGCCCAGCCTCCAGCCACCGCTCCTGGGGCAGCGCCATTGCTCCTGGCTGTCAGGCTGCCAGTCTCCCACATCGACGCTCCACTGCCCGCATCTCGGCCAGCTGGGTCACCCAGCCCCTTTCGACTCTCCCCTGGCACGCAGCCTTCTCCTTCACTCGGCCTGCCTCGCTGCTGCTGTAATTCCTCTTATCTCCTGGGAGAAAGGAGATTGCTTTCCCAGGACTTCCACATCCCACTTCTGTCACGTTTCACAAACAGGGAGGAAGCCCTGTCAAGATCTGGTGTGTCCTGTTTGTTTTTTTTGTTTGTTTGTTTGTTTTTTTTTTTTGTTTTTTCTTCCAGAGGGCACTGGCATGTAGGAGAAGCGGATTTACCACTAGTAGATGTTAATGAAATTTCGGCTTCTAGGCCCCTAACTTGCAGGACCTGCCCAAGGCCCTGAACTTAATTTTGTTTTCATCATTTGGTATTTTTTTGTCAAAAGAGCCACCGACCACCTCCCCGCTACCCCAGAACTGAACATGTTTCTGGCCCTACAAACCCAGGTCGGCCCTTGGAATATACACAGGCCAATTTGTGTGGGATCACACTGCGCTAAAGGTGAGGCATGGTGGGCTAGGCGCACTGGCTCACACCTGTAATCCTAGCACTTTGGGAGACCAAGACAGGAGGTCTTAAGTGATTAAGCCTAGGAGTTCGAGATCAGCTTAGACAACATAGCAAGACTCTGCCTCTACAAACACACACACCCTATTATAATATATCAAAAAAAAAAAAAAAGGAAAAGTGAAGCATAGAACTGACTTTATTGTTTTGACTAGGAAAGAGCAAAGGGTTTGGAATCAAAAGTCCCAGCTTCCCCACCTTCTTAATAGTGTGTGAATCTGAGTGCCTTATTAACCTTCCCTGGTCTCAGTTTCCGTATCTGTAAAGTTAGAATAGCAATCCTGTTTACTTTGCTTCTCTCACCAGGGATCAGAAGGTCAAATGAGATGATGTATGTAAAATTGTAAAGTCCTCCACAGATGGCACTTGCCACATTACAGTGAGAGAACTTGAGACCCCCCCACCAACAACGTTCCAAATATTCCACATGCAGATCTGGAGTCCAGGTGTCCTGGCTCCTGGCCCTGAACTTTTTGGCTGGGCCAAGGGGCTTTTTGGTAAAGTGCTTTGGAATAAAACAGGATAAACGTGAATCATAAGGATGAGTATTTATTGATTCCTTGGGCAGCAGAAACTATGGCTGGCACCCTTCCCACTTGGAAACGAATTGGCTTGTTTTACATCTATTTCGTCTGTGGTGAGGTCAGGAGTCCAAGACTTGGGCTAAGGGCCAGAGTATGAGGGAATCTGCCCTTGGCCCTTTTTCTTTGCCCGCTTTCCCAGTTCATCTCCCTTCCCACCCTCTAGCCTTCTGGCATGTGCCTTGAAGCAGAGCGCTGGCATTCAATAACCCCAGCCCAGGCTGGTGACAAAGCAGGATCCTAGCTACACAATTTCCACTTGGCCTCAGCATTTCCCCAGGTTGCCAGCATCCAAGCACCAGCTTATATAAAACCCCCAGAGTGCCTGGAATGCGTTAACCAAAGTATGGTACTTAAATTACCGGTCTACAGGGAGTAATTTTAGATGGTATACCAATATTTTCAGATTTATATATTTTAATGTATATTGGAAATGTTCTGTTTTTAAATTTTTATTTAAGATGGTATAAAGACACATGTTTTTGGGCCAAGAATGTTATTGTCCCTTGTTACTTTTTTTTTTTTTTGGGACGGAGTTTCGCTCTTGTTGACTAGGCTGGAGTGCAATGGCGCGATCTCGGCTCACCGCAACCTCCACCCCCTGGGTTCAAGCGATTCTCCTGCCTCAGCCTCCCAAGTAGCTAGGATTACAGGCATGCACCACCATGCCCAGCTAATTTTGTAATTTTAGTAGAGATGGGGTTTCTCCACGTTGATCAGGCTGGTCTCGAACTCCTGACCTCAGGTGATCCGCCCACCTTGGCCTCCCAAAGTGTTGGGATTACAGGCGTGAGCCACTGCGCCTGGCCTGTCCCTTGTTATTTTTTTTATTTCTGTGTAAATTAGAGACAGTAAAGTACACACACTTTAAGTATACAACTTTTTTTTTTTTTTGAGATGGAGCTTTGCTCTTGTCACCCAGACTGGAGTGCAATGGCACGATCTTGGCTCACTGCAACCTCCACCTCCCTGGTTCAAGCAATTCTGCCTCAGCCTCTCGGTAACTGGGATTACAGGTATGCGCCACCACACCCAGCTAATTTTTTTGTATTTTTATTTATTTTATTTTATTTTTATTTATTTATTTTTTGAGATTGAGTCTAGCTCTGTTGCCCAGGCTGGAGTGCAGTGGCACGATTTCAGCTCACTGCTACCTCTGCTTCTGGGGTTCAGGCGATTCTCCTGCCTCAGCCTCCTGAGTAGCTGGGATTGCAGGTGCCCACCACAATGCCCAGCTGATTTTTGTATTTTCAGTAAAGATGGGGTTTCGCCATGTTGGCCAGGCTGGTCTCGAACTCCTCACCTCAGGTGATCTGCCTGCATCAGCCTCCTAAAGTGCTGGGATTACAGGCATGAGCCACCCAACCCAGCATTAAGTATACAGCTTGATGAACTTTTAGGTATGTATATTTAATATCATATTACATATGTGTATACCATGTAACCAGCACCCAGATCAAAATATCAAATATTTCTAGCATTTAGCAAGTTTTTTTTTTTTTTTCTTTTTTGAGATGGAGTCTTACTCTGTCACCTAGGCTGGAGTGCAGTGACATGGTCTTGGCTCACTGCCAGCTCTGCCTCCCAGGTTCATGCCATTCTCCTGCCTCAGCCTCCTGAGTAGCTGGGACTACAGGCGCCCACCACCACGCCCGGCTAATTTTTTTTTTTTGAGACGGAGTCTCGCTCTGTCGCCCAGGCTGGAGTGCAGTGGCGCGATCTCGGCTCACTGCAAGCTCCGCCTCCCGGGTTCACGCCATTCTCCTGCCTCAGCCTCCCGAGTAGCTGGGACTACAGGCGCCCGCCAACACGTCCGGCTAATTTTTTTGTATTTTTAGTAGAGACGGGGTTTCACCGTGGTCTCGATCTCCTGACCTCGTGATCCGCCCGCCTCGGCCTCCCAAAGTGCTGGGATTACAAGCGTGAGCCACTGCGCCCGGCTAATTTTTTTTTTTTTTTAAATTTTTAATAGAGATGGGGTTTCACTGTGTTAGCCAGAGTCTCGATCTCCTGACTTTGTGATCCACCTGCCTCGGCCTCCCAAAGTGCTGGGATTACAGGCATGAGCCACCACGCCTGGCGCATTTAGCAAGTTTACTCAGTATTCCCCTCCAAATGCCATCAATGTTCTGAGGTTCTGAGCTCTATGACCATAGATAAGCTTTGCCTGTTCTTGTAGTATTTCCATTGTATAAATATACCACAATTTATCCATTCTACATTTATTTATTTATTTTAAAGGTGAAGTCTTGTTATGTTGCCCTAGCTGGACTTGAACTCTTGAACTCCTGTTTTTTTTGTTTTGTTTTTGAGACGGAGTTTCACTCTTGTTGCCCAGGCTGGAGTGTAATGGCACGAACTCGGCTCACTGCAACCTCTGCCTCCCGGGTTCAAGCGATTCTCCTGCCTCAGCCTCCCAAGTAGCTGGGACTACAGGCATGTGCCACCACACTTGGCTAATTTTGTATTTTTAATGGAGACGGGGTTTCTCCATGTTGGTCAGGCTGGTCTCAAACTCCCGACCTCAGGTGATCCGCCCGCCTCAGTCTCCCAAAGTGCTGGGATTACAGGCTTGAGCCACTGTGCCCAGCCTTGTTTTTTTGTTGAGACAGAGTCTCGCTCTGTCACCCAGGCTGGAGTACAGTGGTGTGATCTCGGCTCACTGCAACCTCTGCCTCCCAGGCTCAAGCGATTCTCATGCCTCAGCCTCCCAAGTAGCTGGGACTACAGGCCTGCACCACTACGCCTGGCCAACTTTTTGTATTTTTAGTAGAGACTGGGTTTCACCGTGTTACCCAGGCTGGTCTTGAACTCCTGACCTCAAATGATCTACCTACCTTGGCCTCCCAAAATGCCGCCTCCACCTCCCAACCTGCTAGGATTACAGCCGTGAGCCACCGCACCCTGCCACAAGTTCAAATTAATTAAAATTAAATAAAATGGAAAATTCAGTTCCTGAGTCACATTTACCATATATCCATGGCCCTGTGTGTCTAGTGGCTACATTATTGGATACTAGAGTTATAGAACATTTCCTAAGCTGGGTGCGGTGGTTCACGCCTGTAATCCCAGCACTTTGGGAGGCCAAGGTAGGTGGATCACCTGAGGTCAGGAGTTCGAGATCAGCCTGGTCAACATGGTGAAACCCTATCTGTACTAAAAATACAAAAATTAGCCTGGCGTGGTAGCAAGCACCTGTAATCTCAGTTACTCGGCAGGCTGAGGCAGGAGAATCACTTGAACTCGGGAGGTGGAGCTTGCAGTGAGCTGAGATCCCACCACTGTACTCTAGCCTGGGCGACAGAGCAAGACTCTTCTCAAAAAAAGAAAAGAAAAGAAAAGAAAAGAAAAGAGAATAGAATGTTGTGATTTGGGGTACATGGTGTGAGGGGATGGCAGGATATGAAGGAAAGGGCAACTGAGTAGAGCTCTTAGAGGTAAAACTCACAAAAGTGTAGGGCCCCCTCTGACCTAGTCCACCTGCAATTTTTATTTATTATTTATTTATTTTTTATGTTTAGAAGAAATATGGACTTTAATGAAGAGTTTTCCTTATGATACAAGTGAGACCCGGGGAAACATCCCAACAACGACAGAAGGAGGCCAGGATGCAAACAGCCCACTCTCCCTTATCCACAAGGCCTAAAGAGAAAGCCCGGCTTGCTGTCATACGGCCACTCCAGGCCTAGGCAGGGCCGTGCCTGTAAAAGGTACTCAGGAACTGCAGGTTTTGCATTTCCCCTTTGTGAAACTAACATGCATTTAGGCAAACTTCTGCCTCCCAGCCTCGTGGTAAGAGGCCCAAGTTTTTCTAGTCCTAGCTGGAAATCAATTTCATCTGCCTCAGTTCTGTGGTATAAATAATACTGCTGCTGATTCCAGTTACCTCACAGACCTGGGCAACGAAAATGCCAAGAGCTGTAAAAGGTCTTGGAAAATTCAAAAAGGTGATGTATAAATGTAATAATTGATTATCATTTTGTGCTCAAGAATAAGCCATGGAAAACAAAATTAGGAAAGTAATCTATATCCCTAAAATATATGCATATAAAATTTTAAAAGAATGCAGTTCCAACTCTGCAGATGGTATTCAGGGATGATCTACTGCTTTAGAGTCTCAATGCCCCTTTTCCCACCTCCACAAAATCCACGTGGGAGAGTTTATTGTACACGAAGCCCAAATTCAGTCACCCCCACCCTCCTGTCCCAGAAAGGGAGGCAGGGCAGAGGCTCCAGGAGGAAGGGCTACATTTTGGCTATAGAGTACAATAGGCATGCATCATGGGAGGGCGGGGTTTATGAAATGGATTGAGGGGCTCTGGCCAGGAGGCACTGAGCAAGGGAGGGGTCCATCTTCCCCCTGGCTGGGAGGGGGACTCTGGGACAATCTTTAAGGGTTGCAAGGCCGGGCGCGGTGGCTCACGCCTGTAATCCCAGCACTTTGGGAGGCCGAGATGGGCGGATCACAAGGTCAGGAGATCGAGACCATCCTGGCTAACACGGTGAAACCTCGTCTCTACCAAAAATACAAAAAAATTAGCCGGGCATGGTGGCGACTGCCTGTAGTCCCAGCTACTCGGGAGGCTGAGACAGGAGAATGGTGTGAACCCGGGAGGCAGAGCTTGCAGTGAGCCAAGGTCACGCCACTGCACTCCAGCCTGGGTGACAGAGCAAGACTCTGTCTCAAAAAAAAAAAAAAAAAAAAAAAAAAAAAAAAGGGTTGCATATCCCCAGGGAGAGGGGATAGCTGCCGCTCCTGTCTCTATTCTCCCAACCCAAACCAGAGAGGGTGCTGAGCAAGGAGAAAACAGGGTCCCAGAAGCCAAGAAGGTGTCGGCATCCCTGTCATTAAACTCAGAGACCCATGAACTCTTTTTTTCTTTTTTGAGATGGAATCTCACTCTGTTGCCCAGGGGGGAGTGTAGTGGTACAATCTTGGCTCACTGCAACCTCCACCTCCCGGGTTCAAGCGATTCTCCTGCCTTAGCCTCCTTAGTAACTAGGATTATAGGTGCACGCCACCACACCCAGCCAATTTTGTATTTTTAGTAGAGACGGGGTTTCGCCATGTTGGCTAGACTGGTCTTGGACTCCTGACCTCAAGTGATCCACCCGCCTCGGCCTCCCAAAGTGCTGGGATTACAGGTGTGAGCCACCACATCTGGCACGAACTCTTTGCATAAAATAACTTCAGACCTAGGAGATGGTCAAAGGCACAAAGTTTAAACATGGGGTGGGGGTTGTGGAGAGGGGTCTGGGGTACCCTGAAGCTCAGAGGTGTGATTTGTTCCTCCTTGCCCAGAAGGGTGACTGCTCCACTGGGCCTATCACCACAGGACATTTTCCATGACAAGCACTCACCTTCTTGGGGAAGGGACATCGGGTTGGCACAGGAAAGGCCTAGGTAAGGCGCCACTCTGTCCATTAATACTTCCGGTGATTAATGTTTGGGGAGAAGCAGGATTCTCCCCCAGGCTTCTGACTCAAACTGTCTCACTTAGCTGGATACTAAACCCAGTGTCCACACTACTCTCAGCTCTGACACAAGGCCAAACCTACAGAACACTCCCAAATGAGGTCCCGAGAGTTAGGGAATAGGGTGGAATCTTCTGGAAGAGGGCGCTGGGGCAGATCACAGTTTCCACTTCACAGGTTGCTGTAGATACAGTTCACTGCCCACAGAGATGATGGGCCAGTGATTGTCCATGTGGTAGCTGATGAGGTGACTGACTCTCTCTTTTTTTTTTTTTTTTGAAACGGAGTCTCGTTCTGTTGTCCAGGCTAGAGTACAGTGGCGCAATCTCGGCTCACTGCAAGCTCCGCCTCCTGGGTTCACACTATTCTCCTGCCTCAGCCTCCTGAGTAGGGAGTACAGGCGCCCGCCACCATGCCCAGCTAATTTTTTGTATTTTTAGTAGAGACGGGGTTTCACTGTGTTAGCCAGGATGGTCTCGATCTCCTGACCTCGTGATCCGCCCGGCTTGGTCTCCCAAAGTGCTGGGATTGACACTCTCAAAGCAGTGATCCTTTGTCCAAACCAGTCCTTCAGGGTCCACCAATAGCAGGTGCTTAGGCAGCCCACTCTGCAAGCCAGTAAGCACATACTGGCCTTGGTCGTGCTCTCCTGCACCAGGAAGTCGCCGTGGAGCTGCAGCAATGCCTCAGCCTCTCCCTGGCTCAGCTTCCGGTGGAACGAGGGCTCCCCTTGGAGCTGTTCAGCCACGGACACCACCGGGGAGGGGGAGGCACCCAAAGAGCATCTTTAAAGGGCTTCATGTCAAAGAGGTAGCGGGGTGCACTGCGATTGATGGCGGGATGGGGGGGCCCAGCACCACCTTCTGCTTGCTGGGCCTTGTCTAGGTTCTGGACATTGACATAGGGATCATTGAAGAGCTCTCTGCCTGCTGGACAGGGTGGTGGAGGTGGCATCTGTTTGTGGACTTCTGGATCTCCCCCAGCAGGCTGTCCCAAAGGCAGTGTAGCTCCCAAGTGGCTGGAGGTCCAGACACTGGGTGGAGTGGGCCAAGCAGCCTCTGAAGTGGCTCCTTCCCGAAGCCTCATGTCTACCAACTCCCCAAGAGGAGGTTCCTTCCCCGGGACGTCATTATAGTACTAATGGTCAGGTGGCTCTTCCTCCTCCTCCTCCTCCTCATCCCAAGCTGATCCATCAAAGCCAGCCATCCTGTCATGGGGGTGATGAGTTGGGGTGTGTTCGTGAGGTATTGTTTGAAGCACAACTCGAAGGCCTGGCCAATGGTGCTGATGACACCCTGGGAGGGCCTTTGGGACACTCCAGAATGTGGCAGGCTCTCTGATTCACAGGGTCTTTGGCAACGTAGGCAACATCCTCAGCTGTGTCCTGTTTGCAGTCTGCGGCCATGAGGTTGAGGCTGCTGGTGGAGACAGTGAGAATTGGCATTCCAGCAAGTTTCCCGGGATACAGCTGAGCAGGCAGCTACAGGGCTTTCTCTTCCTTGTCACCCCCTTCACACCCAGCACAGCATCGCACACCAGACTGATGGTCTGCCTCCCTGAGTGACCTGAGTTGGGTGTTGAAGTCGAGGGCACGCATTGATTGCAGGACCTCCATATAGCCCATGGAAGTGAGCCTGGGCCATTAGCATCCTCTGCTACAACAGCTGTGGACTGGAGCTAGCAAAGTGAGGACGGGAAGGAAGTGGTCCCAGCAGACACAGAGCAGGGCCAAGAGGAAGAGCAAAGCAGGGCGTCATGGAGTCTCCGCACCTCATTGCAGGCCGATTTGATTCCAGATCACACCACTGCCTGCTTAGGTCGCCACTCCAACTTTCTCCCCTGGCCCTGCCTCCCTAGAGAAACTTAATTACACTCACTTCCCGCCTCACTAACCCCCGACCCTCTCCACCTGCAGTTTTTAACTTTCGGAGTTGCTCACATTGAGCCTACAGCAATTTGTCAATTACACTTCAGGTTTTTCTACCCTGGCACTGGTTCCTGTGGAGGTTACTGCTTGTGAGTTTCTGCTCCCATCAACTGTGATTCTCAGGCTGGGCATGGTGGCTCATGCCTGTAATCCCAGCACTTTGGGAGGCTGAGGCAGGAGTATTGCTTGAGCCCAGTAGTTTGAGACGAGCCTGGACAACATAGGGAGACATCATCTCAACCAAAAATTGAAAAATTAGCTAGGTGTGGTGGCTCGTGCTTGTAGTCCCAACTGTTAGAGAGGCTGAGTTGGAAGAATCGCTTGAGCCCAGGTATTTGAGGCTGCAGTGAGCTATCGTTGTGCCACTGTACACCAGGCAGAGCAAGAGCCTGTCTAAGAAAAAAAGAAATTGTGATTTTATCTGACTATCTCACCAATTTAGGGCATAGCAATTTGCTGTGTGACCCCACTTCTCTGATGGATCTAACAAGAGTTGATTTTTCAGTTTGTTCAGCTTTTTACTTGTTTGAATGTAGAGGTGATTTCCAAGCTCTTTACATGTTAGACTGGAAACTCTTCTTCCTGTTCTTTTTTTTATTTTTTTATTTTTTTTTAGAGATGAAATCTTGCTGTGTTGCCCAGGCTGATCTTGAACCCCTGGGCTCATAATCCCAACTCCAAAGTGTTGGGATTATAAGCGTGAGCCACCTTGCCCAGTTGAAATCCTCTATTTCGTTTTTTTTTTTTTTTAGACGGAGTCTCACTCTGTCGCCCAGGCTGGAGTGCAGTGGCGTGATCTTGGCTCACTGCAAGCTCCGCCTCCTGGGTTCACGCCATTCTCCTGCCTCAGCCTCTCTGAGTAGCTGGGACTACAGGCGCCTGCCACCACGCCCGACTAATTTTTTTGTATTTTTAGTAGAGACGGGGTTTCACCGTGGTCTCGATCTCCTGACCTCGTGATCCGCCCGCCTCGGCCTCCCAAAGTGCTGGGATTACAAGCGTGAGCCACCGCACCCGGCCCTCTCTATTTCGTTTTGAGTGAATTTGGCTGTTTGTGTCTTTCACTCTGTTTAAAAAACTATATATGGGCTGGGTGTGGTAGTGCATGCCTATAATCCCAGTACTTTGGAAGGCCAAGGCAGCAGGATTGCTTCATCCCAGGAGTTTGAGACTAGTCTGGGCAACATAGCAAGACCCTCTCTCTACAAAAAATACAAAAATTAGCCGAGGATAGTGTCCTCATGTCTGTGATCCCAGCTACTCAGGAGGCTGAGGCAGGAGGATCACTGGAACCCAGGAGGTTGAGGCTGCAGTGAGCCATGATTGCTCCACTGCACTCCAGCGTGGGTGACAGAGTGAGACCCTGTCTCAAAAGAAAAGAAAAAAAAAAAAAAAATTCCCACACAGCACAGATGATAGGAATTTTTTTTATCCTGATGTATAGGAATTTTATTTTACTTTTAAATTTATTTAATTAATTATTGTTATTTTTTTTGAGGCGGAGTTTCGCTCTTGTTGCCCAGGCTGGAGTGTAGTAGCGTGATCTCAGCTCACTGCAACCTCTGCCTCCCAGGCTCAAGCAATTCTCCTGTCTCAGCCTTCCAAGTAGCTGGGATTACAGGGCGCACCACCATGGCTGGCTAATTTTTGTAGTTTTAGTAGAAACAGGGTCTCACCATGTTGGCCAGACTGGTCTCAAACTCCTGGCCTCAAGCAATGCGCCTGCCTCAGCCTCCCAAAGTGCTGGGATTACAGGCATGAGCCACCGCGCCCTGCCAATAGGAATTTTACCATTTCATTTAAGTTGTCAAATGTATGGGTATTTATGTTTGTAGTATTCCTTTGTTATTCTTTTAACGTTTTTAGGGTCTGTAGTGATGTCTTCCATTTCTGTTATAATTTGTGTCTCTTCTCTGTTTTTCTTGGTCAGTCTGACCAAATGTTTATCAATTTTACTGATTTTTTTTTTCAGAGAACTAGCTTTTCATTTCATTGATTTCCTCTACTGTTTGTTCTTAATTTCACTGATTTTTTTTTTTTTTTTTTTTTTTTTTAGTGACTCACTCAGTTACCCAGGCTGGAGTGCAGTGGTGCTATCTCGGCTTACTGCAAACTCTGTCTCTCAGGCTCAAGCGGTTCTGCCATCTCAGCCTCCCGAGTAGCCAGGACTATAGGTGTGCACCACCATGCCCGGCCAATTTTTATATTTTTATTAGAGATGGGGTTTCACCATGTTGGCCGGGCTGGTCTTGAAGTCCTGACCTCAAGTGACCCACCTTCCTTGGCCTCCCAAAGTGCTGGGATTACAGACCTGAGCCACCAAGCCTGGCCAGTTTCATTGATTTCTATTCTATCTTTATTATTTCCTTCCTTTTGTCTGCTTTGGGTTTAATTTGCTCATTTTTTTCTAGTTTCTTATAGCAGGAGTTTAGGTTATTGATTTGAGATATTTCTTATTTTCTTTTTCTTTCTTTTTTTTCTTTTTTTTGAGATGGAGTCTCACTCTGTTGACCTCAAATGATCCGCCTGCTTAGCCTCCCAAAGTGCTAAGATTACAGGCGTGAGCCACCTCGCCCGGCCTCTTATTTTTTAATCTAGGTATTTAATGCTTTGTTTCCCTCTAAGCACTACTTCATTGCATCTCACAAATTTTGATATGTTTTCATCTTCCTTTAGTTCAAAATATTTCTCAATTTCACTTACGACTTTAGCTTTGGTCTATGGGTTATTTAGAAGTGCATTGTTTTACTTTCCAAATACTTAGGGATTTGTGGCCTGGCGCTGTGGCTCATGCCTGTAATCCCAACACTTTGGGAGGCCAAGGGGAGCAGATCATTTGAGGTCAGGAGTTTGAGAGCAGCCTGGCCAACATGGTGAAACCCCGTCGTCTCTATTAAGAATACAAAAATTAGCTGGTCATAGTGGCACACGCCTGTAATCCCAGCTACTCGGGAGGCTGAGGCAGGAGAATTGCTTGAACCCGGGAGGCGGAGGTTGCAATGAGCCGAGATCGCGCCACTGTACTCCAGCCTGGGCGACAGAGAGAGACTCCATCTCAAAACAAACAAACAAAAACAAATATTTAGGGATTTGCTAGATGTCTTTCTGTTATTGATTTATAATTTAATAATGTTATGAACATAGGCTATGTTTTCTGTGATTTCCATTCTTTTAAATTTGTTAAGGTTTGTGTTTGTGGCCCAGAATGTTGTCTGTTTTAAGGTGAATGATCCACGGGCATTTGAAAAGAATATGTATTTTGCTGTAGTTGGGTGGAGTGTCCCCTGAAGATAAATTAGGTCAAGTTGGTTGCTAGTGCTGTTTAGGTGTTCTCTATCCTTCACGATTTTCTGTCTACTAGTTCTACCGATTATTGAGAGAGTAGTGGTAGTTTCCTGCCATAATGGTAGATTCTCCTTTCAGTTCCATTAGTTTTAACTTCATGTATTTTGAAGTTTTGTTTAAAAAATTATATAAGGGCCAGATGGAATGACTCACGCCTATAATCCCAGCACTTTGGGAGGTCGAGGTGGGAGGATCGCTTGGGCCCAGGAGTTTGAGACCAGCCTACGCAACATAGGAAGACCTTGTCTCTACAAAATTTTATTTTTTAATTGGCTGGGTGTGGTGGTGGGTGCCTGTCGTCCTAGCTATTCCAGAGGCTGAGGTAGGAGGATTACTTGAGCCCGGGAGGTTGAGGCTGCAGTGAGCCATGATTGAGCCACTGTACTCCAGACTAGGCGACAGAGCAGGACGCTGTCTAAAATTAAAAAAAAAAAAAAATGCATACATACATATAGACATGCTCTATTTTAAAATATACATAAGGTAGGCTGGGCGCGGTGGCTCACGCCTGTAATCCCAGCACTTTGGGAGCCTGAGGCGGGTGGAATCACTTGAGTCCAAGAGTTCGAGACCAGCCTGGGCAACATGATGAAACCCTACCTCTACCAAAAATACAAAAAATTAGCTGGGCATAGTGAAACATGCCTGTGGTCCCAGCTACTAGGGAGGCTGAGGTGGGAAAATCACTTGAGCCCAGGAGGTGGAGGTTGCAGTGAGCCAAGATCGTGCCATTGCACTCCAGCCTGGGAGACAGAGCAAGACCCTGTCTCAAAAAAAAAAAAAAAAAAGAAAGAAAGAAAAATATATACGTAAATTAGTGTTCACATATAATAAATCTGGAGGAATATACTCTAAATTATTAACAGCTGCTACTAGAGGTTTTTTTGTTTTGTGTTTTGTGTTTTTAGAGACAGCTTCCCACTCTGTCTTACTCTGCTGGAGAGCAGTGGTACCATCATAGCTCACTGTAGCCTCAAAGTCCTGGGCTGAAGTGATCCTCCCACTTTAGCCTCTCGAGTAGCTGGGACTACAGGTGAACACCACCACACCTGGCTAATTTTTAAATTTTTAGTAGACACAAAGTCTCACCATGTTGCCCAGGCTGGTCTTGAACTCCTGACCTCAAGTGATCCTCCTGCCTTGGCCTCCCAAACTACTGGGATTACAGGCATGAGCCACCACACTTGGCCAAATTACTGGAGATTTTTTTTTCTCTATGTTAAATCATTCTGTAATTTAAGTGTTTTATACATGTATTATTTTTGAAATCTGAAAATACAAAGATATGTTTTAACGGAAGGAGAGAGATGATTTGATGTGTGTGAGTGTGAATGTGTCCCCCTAGCCTGCAAAGCATTTTCTGGTCCATCTTGGGAAAAAGTCAGCTGAGCACTCCTGCTGGGCCCTCAGACCATAACCCACACCTCCTGCTTCTGCTTCCTCATCCAGCCCTTCCTTCCTTACCTCCTGTCAGCTGGCTTTGGGCCCAGGTACATGGGAAAGAAAACCTTCTGAGGTCACCATGTGGTCTGCCAACCCAGCAGGCTTTCCATGATGTCACTTCACTTTGCCGAGCAAATTTCACCCATTTCTCTTCAGGCTACTTCTCAGATATATTCCGTTTCATAGACTGTATTCCTTCAAGATATTCCACCTCTCTCATCACTGGGACAGTTACTGCTTGTCCCTCGGGAGTCAGATCAAATGTCTCTGCCTCCAAGAAGCCCTGCCTAACTCCAGCTCCCTTTGCTCCTGCCACTCCCTGCACAATACTAGTGTTTTCTTTTGTTTTGTTTTTGAGACAAGGTCTCACTGTGTCACCCAGGCTGGAGTGCAGTGGCGCGATCACGGCTCACTGAAGCCTTGACCTCCTGGGCTGAAGTGGTGCTCCCACCGCAGCCTCTCGAATACTGAGACTATAGGCGCGTGCCACCACGCCTGAATAATTTTTTTTTTTTGGAGACAGGGTTTTGCCACGTTGCCCAGGCTGGTCTCAAACTCCTGGGCTCAAGGCATCTGCCCACTTCAGCCCCTCCCAAGGTGCTGGGATTACAGGCGTGAGCACCGTGGCCAGCCAGTGCTCACTCTTGCTGAACATCGGGCCCCCATGCTGACTGCAGGTCCTACGAGAGCATGGGCTATGTCCACCTGCCTCTGCTACTGACTCACTGACATGCACAGATTCCCAGTTTGCCTCCTTACAGCGAATTCCTCCTGTATGAATTCGCTTCCAGGTGAATCACTTTAATCATGTCACTTCCCAGACCAAGAACCTGCAAGACTCCCTAATGCCTCCTGAATCAAGTCCAAACCCTTCTTGGCAGTTAGGATTCTTCAAACCTGACCTTGCTTTTTCCATCTTATATGAACCTGTTCTAGAAGGACTCACCTCTCCAGTCAAGACTTCCCTGTGCTGTCCATACACCATTCCCACCTCCCTGCCCTTGGCCAAACCACTCCCCTACCTACCTGGAAGGTACGCCACCCTCCATTCTCCCTGACCCTTGAGAACAACTTGAATTCCTTTTTTTTTGAGACAGAGTTTTGCCCTTGTCGCCCAGGCTGGAGCCCAGTGGCACGATCTCATCTCAGTTCACTGCAACTCCACCTCCCGGGTTCAAGCGATTGTCCTGCCTCAGCCTCCCAAGTAGCTGGGATTACAGGCGCACGCCCCCACACCCAGCTATTTTTTGTATATTTAGTAGAGACAGGGTTTCACCATGTTGGTCAGACTGGTCTCAAACTCCTGACCTCAGGTGATCCGCCCACCTCAGCCTCCCAAAGTGCTGGGATTACAGGTGTGAGCCACCGTGCATGCCCCCAACTTGAATTCTATCCAGTGTCCAAAGTCTAGTTCCTCTTCTCCACAAGCCTTCTGTTTCTGGACTACATAAGCTTGATGGCATAGAGTTGTAGAAGGATACCAGGCTCTTGGTCAAACAGCTGTGCATCTGAATCCTACCCTGCCTCTTAGAAGCCGTATGACCTAGGGTGAGTTCCTTATCTTCTCTGTGCTTCAGTTTCCTTATCAGTAAAATGGGGCTAGAGCCGACCTCACAGGGTTATTGTGAGGAGGGAAAGAGTAAGAACATGGAAAGCACCTGGAACTGTGCCTAGCACATAGTATGTGCTCAATAAATACTAAAAGCTACTTCTTCAGCCCATTCTGCTCTCTGCCGTCTCAATTTCCACCTCTCATGTCCATGCAGCCTGCCAGCCCTGGGTCACATCCTGTCACACAGCCCTAGAACTGTTCCATATGCTCAGCAAAACTGAGAACCCAGACCCCTCCTTTACAAAGAGACAGAAACAAACCTCTCAAATATGACACACCTTGTTAGCAGTGATCAGAGGAGAAAAGGGTTTATTACCCAGTCCAGGAGTGACACCATCCCCCACCCAACAACTCTCAACACCTTGATAGGGCCCAAAGAGGGAAGGGGCCTAGAAGACTGAGAGCAAAAGAGAAAGGTGAGGCTAGCCAGGCGCGGTGGCTCATGCCTGTAATCCCAGCACTTTGGGAGGTCCAGGCGGGCAGATCACCTGAGGTCAGGAGTTTGCCAGCCTGGCCAACATGGTGAAACTATATCTCTACTAAAAATACAAGAATTAACCCAGCATGGTGGCGGGCGCCTGTATTCCCAGCTACTTGGGAGGCTGAGGTAGGAGAATCGCTTGAACCCGGGAGGTGGAGGTTGTGGTGAGCCGAGATCATGCCACCATGCTATTGCACTCCAGCCTGGGTGACAAGAGCCAAACTCCATCTCAAAAAAAAACAACAAAAAAAAAACGAGAAAGGTGAGACCTTTAAGAGATGATAGGAGCCGGGTGCGGTGGCTCACGGCTGTAATCCCAGCACTTTGGGAGGCCGAGGCGGGCAGATCACAAGGTCAGGAGTTCCAGACCAGCCTGGCCAATATGGTGAAACCCCGTCTCTACTAAAAATACAAAAATTAGCTGGGCGTGGTGGCGGGCGCCTGTAGTCCCAGCTACTCAGGAGGCTGAAGCAGGAGAATTGCTTGAACCCGGGAGGCGGAGGTTGCAGTGAGCCGAGATAGCGCCACTGCACTCCAGCCTGGGTGACAGAGCGAGAGATGATAGGGATCTTGAGGGCTGCCCTCATGAATGGATTAATTCATTCATAATGAATGGTTAGAGGGGAACTGATAGCTTTATAAGAAGAAGAGAAACCTGAATTAGCATGTCAGCAAGCTCAGCCCCCTGACCATGTGATGTGATGCCCTGCATGGCCACAGGGCACCACAGAGTTTCCAAGTTCCAGGCTCTGCCTCTCTCCAACGAAGAGGAGTGGGGTTCCTATCCCTGGTTCTTACCCTTCAAGACCTCTCCCAAGTTTCCAACCCCACCCTGGCCTCAACACTGGACTTAGGGTGCAGTCTTCCCATAAACTGTGCTAGGAACAGGGGGGTCGGGTGTAGGTGGGAGGAGGAAAGAAATGCTCGACCTAAAGTCCCTGCTTCTGGGATCTTCCACTCAGCTGGGAGAGATTAGACGTGCATAAGCAACAAAAATCAAAATGGAGAGTGCTGCACAACTGCAAGAATAAATACAGGCCTGCATGGTGGCTCACTCCTGTAGTTCCAGAACTTTGGGAGGCTGAGGTGGGAGGATCGCTTGAGCTCAGGAGTTTGAGATCTGCTTGGGCAACATAGCGAGACTCCATCTCTACAAAAAACACAAAATTTAGCCAGGCATGGTGGTGTGTGCCTATAGTCCCAGCTACTTAGGAGGCTGAAGTGGGAGGATCCCTTTAGCCTGGGAGGTAAAGGTTGCAATGAGCCGAGATCACACCATTGCATTCTGGCCTGGGCAAGAGAGCGACAGCGTGAGATCCTTTAAAAAAAAAAAGAATAAATATAAACCTAGGGCTTGAGAGCCCAGTAGTGGGAGCTTTCAGGGACATAAAGGATAAAGGAAGAGGTAGCATTCCAGCCTCAGCCTTTGGACTTGTTAGGGTAGATGGTCTTTCTCATTAAAATAAGACCAGGCACAGTGGCTCATGCCTGTAATCCTAGCACTTTGAGAGGCCAGGATGGGTGGATCACTTGAGGTCAGGTGTTTGTGACCAGCCTGGCCAACATGGTGAAAGCCTGTCTCTACTAAAAAAATGCAAAAATTAGCCGGGTATGGTGGCGGTTGCCTGTAGTCCCAGCTACTTGGGAGGCTGAGGCATGAGAATTGCTTGAACCCGGGAGATGGAGGTTGCAGTGAGCTGAGATCGCACCACTGCACGCCAGTCTGGGCGACAGAGCGAAAATCTGTTTCAAATTAAAAAATAAAAAATAAAAAAAAAGATGTGCTAACAACATTATAAACATTTAAGCAATCTGAATCAAATTTCCAATTGAATTTTTTGGAAGACTACAATAAGAGTAAGAATAAAGGCCCTCATTATAGCTAAATTATCTTTATGAAAAAGAATTGAGGCGTTTGGTTGGAGGCATTTTAGTCTGCTTTGAATATCCTTGGCTTCTTCCCATTTTGGGGCCTCTTTGAAGTTAGGCAGGGCCACATGACAGTTCTGGTCAATGGGCTGTAAGCACAGTGACTTTGTCATTGCCCAGCTCAGGCATTTAAGAGCTTGTGTGCATCCTCCAGCCCTTTCTTCTTCTGCCAAAGTGACCTGGAAGTCATATATTTCAGTTTCGCCACAGATATAATCAGCTTGGATCCATGAGCCCCACATGAAGGAAGCTGCCACGGAGAAATGCAGTGGATCTTGTGTAAGTGGGAGATAAACATTCATGGATTAAGCCACTGAGATTTGGGGTTATCACCACAAGATAATCTACCCTATCCTAATACAAGGAGGAATTGGTCTACCAGATATTAAGGCATTCTCTAAAACTTTAATAATAAAAAATAGCCATGAAATAGTCTGAAGAAACACAATGGAGAAGACAGAGACAGGACTCCATATATGAGATTTTTTTTTTTTTTTTTTTTTTTTTGAGGAGTTTTGCTCTTGTTGCCCAGGCTGGAGTGTAGTGGTGTGATCTTGGCTCACTGCAACCTCTGCCTCCCGGGTTCAAGTGATTCTCCTGCCTCAGCCTCCTGAGTAGTTGGGACTACAGGTGCCCGCCATCACACCCAGCTAATTTTTGTATTTTTAGTAGAGATGGGGTTTCACCATGTTGGCCAGGCTGGTCTTGAGTTCCTGACCTTGTGATCTGCCCGCCTCCGCCTCCCAAAGTGCTGGAATTACAGGCATGAGCCACCATGCCCGGAGAGAAGTAGGACTTTTTTTTTTTTTTGTGGGGGAGAGAGTTTCGCTTTTGTTGCCCAGGCTGGAGTGCAGTGGCGCCATCTTGGCTCACCGCAACCTCTGCCTCCCCGGTTCAAGCGACTCTCCTCCCTCAGCCTCCCGAATAACTGGGATTACAGGCATGCACCACCACGCCCAGCTAATTTTATATATATATATATATATTTTTTTTTTTTTTTTTTTGAGACAGAGTCTTGCTCTGTCACCTAGGCTGGAGTGCAGTGGCAAGATCTTGGCTCACTGAAAGCTCTGCCTCCTAGGTTCACGCCATTCTCCTGCCTCAGCTTCCCGAGTAGCTGGGACTATAGGTGCCCACCACCATGCCCCGCTAATTTTTTGTATTTTTAGTAGAGACAGGGTTTCACCGTGTTAGCCAGGATGGTCTTGATCTTCTGACCTCATGATCCGCCTGCGTCTGCCTCCCAAAGTGCTGGGATTACAGGCGTGAGCCACCGCGCCTGGCTTAATTTTCTATTTTTAGTAGAGACGGGGTTTCTCCATGTTGGTCAGGCTGGTCTTGAACTTCTGACCTCAGGTGATCGTCCACCTCGGCCTCCCAAAGTTCTGGATTACAGGTGTGAGCCATTGCGCCAGCCAAGAGGTAGGGCTCTTAAGAGATGATTGGGTCATGAAGGCTCTGCCTTCATGAATGGACTAATCCATTCATGGATGAATGAATTAATGGATTAATGGATTAGTGAGTTATCATGGGAGAGGAACTGGTGGCTTTGTAAGAAAAGAAAGGCCAGGCGTGGTGGCTCATGCCTGTAATCCCCAGCACTTTGGGAGGCCGAGGTGGGAGGATCGCTTGAGCCAAGGAGTCGGAGAGCAGCCTGGGCAACATGGCAAGACCCTGTCTCAGTCTGGGCATGGTGGCTCACGCCTGTAATCCCAGCACTTTGGGAGGCCGAGGTGGGCGGATCACGAGGTCAGGAGATAAAGACCATCCTGGCTAACACAGTGAAACCCCGTCTCTACTAAAAATACAAAAAAATTAGCGGGGCATGGTGGCAGGCGCCTGTAGTCCCAGCACTTTGGGAGGCCGAGGCGGGCGGATCACGAGGTCAGGAGATAGAGACCATCCTGGCTAACACAGTGAAACCCCGTCTCTACTAAAAATACAAAAAAATTAGCGGGGCATGGTGGCAGGTGCCTGTAATCCCAGCACTTTGGGAGGCCGAGGCGGGCGGATCACGAGGTCAGGAGATAGAGACCATCCTGGCTAACACGGTGAAACCCCGTCTCTACTAAAAATACAAAAAAATTAGCGGGGCATGGTGGCAGGCGCCTGTAGTCCCAGCTACTCGGGAGGCTGAGGCAGGAGAATGGTGTGAACCCTGGGGGGCGGAGCCTGCAGTGAGCCAAGATTGTGCCACTGAACTCCAGCCTGGGCGACAGCGAGACTCTGTCTCAAAAAAAAAAAAAAAAAGACCCTGTCTCTACAAAAAAACTTTAGTTGGGCATGGTGGCACATGCCTGTGGTCCCAGCTACCAGGGAGGCTGAGGTGGGAGGATCCCTTGAGCCTGGAAGGTGGAGGCTGCAATGAGCTGTGATTGTGCCACTGTACTCCAGCATGGGTGAGAGTGAGATCCTGTCTCAAAAAAAAAAAAAAAAAAAAGACAAAAAGAAAAAGAAACGAAGAAAAAAAAAGAGGAACCAACAGATCAAGATCTAGAACATAATGCTGATTATGTATAGAAATACACACATGTGACAAACCAAGTGTAAAGGTACATTTTGAGACAATTTAGAAATGTTGGTTATGGATTAGCTATGAGATGATATGAGGGTATTACTGCTAATTTTGTTGGGTGTGATAGCATTGTGGTTAGGTTCAATGATGGGGGATGCATAGCTAAAGAATATAGGGGTGAGGCCGGGTGCGGTGGCTCATGCCTGTAATCCCAGCACTTTGGGAGGCCGAGGTGGGTGGATCACGAGGTCAGGAGATCAAGACCATCCTGGCTAACACAGTGAAACCCCATCTCTACTAAAAATACAAAAAAATTAGCTGGGCGTGGTGGTGGGCGCCTGTAGTCCCAGCTACTCAGGAGGCTGAGGCAGGAGAATGGCGTGAACCCGGGAGGCGGAGCTTGCAGTGAGCCGAGATCACACCACTGCACTCCAGCCTGGGCAACAGAGCGAGACTCTGTCTCAAAAAAAAAATATATATATATATATAGGGGTGAAATGGCGTGAAGTATGGGATTTAAAGTATTTCAGCAAAGGGAAAAAAGAGGAAGATAAAGCAAATGTATTTTTGGCAAAGATTTAAGCAAGATTTCAAGGCACAATTTTGATAATTTTTGTTTTTATTTTATCATTATTATTATTATTATTTTTTTTGACAGAGTCTCGCTCTGTCGCCCGGGATGGAGTGCAGTGGTGCCATCTTGGCTCACTGCAGCCTCTGCCTCCTGGGTTCAAGCGATTCTCCTGCCTCAGCCTCCCGAGTAGCTGGGATTACAGGCATGTGCAACCACACTCAGCTAATTTTTTTTTTTTTTTTTTTTGAGACGGAGTCTTGCTCTGTCGCCCAGGCTGGAGTGCAGTGGCACGATCTTGGCTCACTGCAACCTCTGACTCCTGGGTTCAAGCGATTCTCCTGCCTCAGCCTCCCGAGTAGCTGGGGCTACAGGCACGTGCCACCACACCCAGCTAATTTTTGTATTTTTGGTAGAGACGGGGTTTCACCATGCTGGCCAGATGGTCTTGATCTCTTGATCTCGTGATCCGCCTGCCTCGGCCTCCCAAAGTGCTGGGATTACAGTGTAAGCCACCGTGCCCAACCTATTTTATTATTTTTTAAGAGAATAAGTTTGGCTCTGTTGTCCAGGCTGGCATGCAGTGGCATGATCTTAGCTCACTGCAGCCTTGAACTCCTGGGCTCAAGCGATCCTCCCTCCTCAACCTCCCACAGTGCTGGGATTACAGACATTAGCCACCATGCCCAGCTGATAATTTCTGAATTTGACAAATGAGTACATTGGGATTCATTCTCTACTTTTTTTTTTTTTTTTTTTTTTTTTTTGAGACGGAGTCTCGCTCTGTAGCCCAGGCTGGAGTGCGGTGGCGCAATCTCGGCTCACTGCAAGCTCCCCCTCCCGGGTTCACGCCATTCTCCTGCCTCAGCCTCACCGAGTAGCTGGGACTACAGGCGCCCGCCACCACGCCCGGCTAATTTTTTCTATTTTTTTAGTAGAGACGGGGTTTCACCATGGTCTCGATCTCCTGACCTCATGATCCGCCCGCCTCGGCCTCCCAAAGTGCTGGGATTACAAGCGTGAGCCACCGCGCCCGGCCTCATTCTCTACTTTTGTGTATAAAAATTTTCATAATAAAATTTAAAACAACAACGACGCATATTTTCAAGAACCCACTCATATAAAAAGAAACAAATTAAACAAGTTAGAATGGTTGCTGTGGAGGGGGAAGAAAATAGGAGCAGGGAATGAGGACAAAAGAGAAAGAGCAGGCCAGGTGCGGTGGCTCACGCCTGTAATCCAGACACTTTGGGAGACCGACGCAGGAGGATCACTTGAGGTCAGTCAGGAGTTCGAGACCAGCCTAGGCAACATGGTGAAAACGCATCTGTACTAAAAAATGCAAAAATTAGCCGGGCATGGTGGCGGGTGCCTGTGATCCCAGCTTCTCAGGAGGCTGAGGCAAGAGAATCACTTAAACCCAGGAGGCAGAGGTTGCAGTGAGCCAAGATGGTGCCATTGCACTCCAGCCTGGGTGATAGAGCAAGACTCCGTCTCAGAAAAAAAAAAAAAGAAAAGAAAAGAAAGACGTCCAGGCGCAGTGGCTCATGCCTGAAATCCCAGCACTTTGGGAGGCCGAGGTGGGCAGATCACGAGGTCAGGAGATTAAGACCATCTGGCTAACACGGTAAAACCCCATCTCTACTAAAAATACAAAAAATTAGCCAGGTGTGGTAGTGGGTGCCTGTAGTCCCAGCTACTTGGGAGGCTGAGGCAGGAGAATGGCATGAATCCCGGGAAGCGGAGTTTGCAGTGAGCTGAGATCGTGGCCCTGCACTCCAGCCTGGGCAGCAGAGCGAGACTCCGTCTCAAAAAAAAAGAAAGAGGAAGAAAAGAAGAAATGAAATGAGAAAAGGAAGAAGGAAAGGAAACAAGAACAGTTGATGATAATCTGCCCTGACCTCAGGAGGATGACTAATTTAACCCTCTGCACCTAAAGTCCACACGAAGGAGAAAAATAAAATGATATCTCCTATAACTCTACCATGATGGCATTTTAACTTTTTCTGTCTAAGCCTCGAACCCTCACTCCTGTGCACCCTACTGTATATTTCTATGTGGCTGTCACCATGAGGAACACATCACTATGAACTTTTGCCTACAAAAATGCCAGCACTGGGCCAGGACTTCTGGATATATGATATCATTTTATCCTCTTAACAACATTGTGAGGTGAGTATCATTATCTCTATTTTACAGATGCCTTTAACCTCAGAGATCAGGTTATTCGTCCAACTCCTACTATTAATAAATCACAAAGCCGGCACTTTGGGAGGCCAAGGTGGGATGATTGCTTGAGGCCAGGAATTCAAAACCAGCCTAGGCAACATAATGAGACCTCATCTATACAAAACAAAATGAAAAAACAAATCACAAAGCTGGTGTTCCAAACACCTTGGCCTCAAAGGCCCAGGATCATGTGATGCCATTAAGTTGATCCAATAGCTTCCTCATAATTATTCTTATTAAGGTCTGCCTAGTGGTCCATTATATTGATGGAGGGTAATTTACTATAATTTACTAACTGCTGTCCTATTTCTGAGTATTTGGGCTCTTTCTAGCTTTCTGCTCACATAGATAGTCCTATAAATTATCTTCAGGCCCAGAGCTTTTTGAGTCTGTTGAATTACTTCCTTTATCAGGATGGGGTTCCTTTGTGTTCACACACAAATGTTGACCCCATTACAGTAGTTCATTCTCGTTGACATGGTTTTCACAAAAGAGTTGAATGGGCAAGCAGGAGTTAAAACCCAGAGACTGGCCAGGTGCAGTGGCTCACATCTGTAATCCCAGCACTTTGGGAGGCCCAGGCGGGTGGATCACGTGAGGTCAGGAGTTCCGGACCAGCCTGGCCAACATGGTGAAACCCTGTCTCTACTAAAAATACAAAAATTAGCCAGGAAGGTGGCTCGCACCTGTAATCCCAGCTACTCGGGAGGCTGAGGCAGGAGAATCGCTTGAACCTGGGAGGTGGAGATTGCAGTGAGCCGAGATTCTGCCGCTGCACTCCAGCGTGGGCCACAAGAGCAAAACTCCATCTAAAAAAAAAAAAAAAAAAACCAAAAAAACTCCCCAAAAAACCCAGAGACTCTGTGTGTGTGTGTGTGTGTGTGTGTGTGTGTGTATTGGGGGATGGGGGATCATGTGAGGTACAGGAAGTTGGGGTAGTGTGAGGCCTCCGGCCAGGCAGGAAGTCAGTCTGGGGGGATTCCTGTGTCCCCCACATTTCCCTAATGCCTTCCTGGCCCAAGCTGTTTGGGGCCTGAGGTGCAGTGCAAGGGGGATTAGGCAGGCTGTGGTCCAGCCACTCTCTCTTTGCCGTGAGACCCCACACCCACCCCAGGCCCCCTCTACTCCCCCAAGAAGGCCTCCGAATCTTCTCTAAGGGTGGGAGGAGTGGGATGGACGAGCAGAAACCTAAGGTCTGCACACCCTCGCTCTGCTCCTTGGCTCTCTGTTCTTAAGGCCCAGCTTCCTGTGCTGGACATCACCTGGGCATCTGGTTAAAATGCAGATTCTTATTTCTCAACTCTGGGGCAGGGCCTGAGCTCCTAGATTACTGGCAAGCTCCCTAGAAATGGTGCTGCTGCTGCTCCCAGAGCCCCACTGAGTAGCAATGCCCTAAGGATTCTGGCCAGAGTCCCAGCCTCCCCTGCTGCCCAAGCTCCAGGTAATGTTTCAGAATTGCAATTAAAAACATGGAGAGGGGCTTAACCCTTGGCAGGGGCAGGAAGTGGTCCCCCAAATTGAGGCAGCATTTATTCCCCTAAGTCCAGATATGATGAGCTGGAAAAGGATGGAAAAGATCCTTTTCTAGCAATGGAAAGGATCTGTCAGGAAGAATTAGCCCAGCAGAAAACGGAGGCCCAGAGAGGGGACTGGCTTGTCCCAGGCTGCACAGCCAGCCTGTGGAAGAGGCCTGGGGATGCCTAAGGCCTGAGGTCTCTGCAGGCTTGTCTCATAGCCTGACTTCTGGGTCCTGGAGGTGGGGAATGGGGGGTCTGGCAAGCCCTGGGGACAGGGCCAGGGCTGTGGGGATCTGCAGCTGCTATGTGTGGGAGGTGGATGCTGGGGTGGCTCTCATCTGGCAGAGTTAGCTCTCTGGCCCTTTGGCAGCTGCCCTGGCCAGCCTGGGAGGGGTCAGCTGGGGATAGGCAGTAAATATAGATCTAGGGCAGGAAGCCAGGCGGCCCAGCCCTGCACTGACCTCTCATTGGAAGTCTGGGGGGGGCAGATGTCCAGTCCCGGAACCCTCCTCTCCCGGGGTGGAGGACACCTAGCCCAGCAGCACCCTAGAATTGCTGGAAGTTGTTGGGGGTAGGGGACAGAGCCTCCAAAGGGGACCAGGGTAAGTGTAAGCAGAAAGCTGGCCAGGAGACGCTGTGCCTATGTGGCCATGTGCCCTCTCTGGGCCTCTGTTTTCTTCTCTGGTCATCTCTGTCAAAGGTGCTGTCCAGCTTCCCGGTAAGGGGTCCACTGATCTAAAAGGAATTGGGGGCTCACAAGTACAAGGGGCAGGGGGCAAGGTCCCCTTACAGCCTCTCCTCCCACCCCCACAGGTCTTGCTTATTCAGGAGAGGAAGGATTCTCAGAGCATAATCTCATCTCTTGCTCCCTACCCACTCTGGGTGCTGGCCTCCCACCCTAGGGCTCAGGGTCACACTTCAGCCTGGCTCCCCTTGCCGCATAGATGCAGCCCTGTGCCAGGCCCATGCCACACACACCATGCCCACCTAGTTCAGCCAAGACCCCCAGGACCCCTGACTCTGGGAACGGGAATTCAGGCAAGGCAGCCACTCCAACACAGATACATTTATTGGCAAAACCTATTCCCAGGCATCAAGTGGAAGGGTGCTACAAGAGTGAATAATTTTTGTTTTTCACTTTCCTTGGCCATGTTCAAGGAGCAAGGGGAGGGGGAGACAGGGACATCACAATCAAGATAAGGATCCCAGCAGCTCCCCCCGAGGTTGGGCTCTTCACCAACCAAGGCCTTTTCTTGCACTGTCTCCTTTAACCCTTATAACAACCCTGCAAGGTAGGTACCATTATCATCCCCATTTTACAGATGAGGAAACTGACCTGTAGCATGCTGAAGCGGTGAAAGGTGGGTGTCAGCTTTCAGGGACACCTGGAGAGCCTCCTATGGACTGAGCTAGCCTGGGAGGTATAAATAATCATACCCTATGTTGGGCTGGAACCCTGCCACACACACATGTTGAGTCTGTGGCCCCTAAGGCTGATGTTTCCTTCTTTTTTTTTTTTTTTTTTTTTTTTTTGAGACAGGGTCTTGCTCTGTTGCCCAGGCTGGAGTGCAGTGGTGCAATCTTGGCTCACTCTGCAACCTCTGCCTCCTGGGTTCAGGTGATTCTCTTGCCTCAGCCTCCCAAGTAGCTGGGATGACAGGTGCCTGCCACGACACCCGGCTAATTTTTGTATTTTTAGTAGAAACGGGGTTTCACCATGTTGGCCAGGCTGGTCTCGAACTCCTGACCTCAAATGATCCGCCCAACTTGGCCTCCCAAAGTGCTGGGATTACAAATGTGAGCCACTGCGCCCGGCCACCTCCTCTCTTTTCTACCACTTCCTGATTCTGTTTCCCCCATCTCTCACCACTTCCACATCTTTCAACTCTTTTTATCTTTTTGTTTTATAAAAAAATAAATTTGCCCATGTTCTTGGAGAGCCTGCTGTCTCCTACCCCAATTGGTCAGATCTGGGTTCTCCCCAAGATTCAGTTTAGATGGGGTTGAGGATAATGGGTCTCAAATGAGGGGTCTGGAGGTGTATGTGAAGCCGAAGTATGTTGAAAACTCTTAGAAAATACACAATTAATAAATTACAAACCCCCTCACTGTCCCGCCCCTACCTTCCCACCCTCCCCCACTCCCTATCCAAATGTAGAATCAACTGTACCTTGCCCCCCACCCCCACCCCAGGGCAGGGCTTGTCTCAGTCCCCTCAGAGTCCACTGATTCCACGGCCCTCAGTAAATGTTTGTGGAATGAATGAATGAGTGAACTAATGAGTGTTTGGAGGGAGGAACCAAACACTTAGGAGGCCTGAGTCCCAGGCTCAATCCCTGGATCATTCTTGCCTGTACCTTGCCCTCACCAGGATGCCTCTCTCTGGGCCCAGAGAAGAGGGTCTCAAGGTAGGGGTTGGGAGCAGAGTGGGGAAGGGAGGAGTCACAGGGGAAGGGAAAGTGGACGCATGACTGACAGAGGACAGAGCTTGGACCTCAAAATCAGAAGGCCTGGTTCAAATCCCAGCTGCACGGCTCAGTTCAAATCCCAGCTATGTGACCTTGAGTAGATTCAAAGACAAATGATGACTGCTGTAGAACAGTCCTTGTGTAGTTTACAAAGCCCTATTTTACATGTATCTTTGGTCCTCAGTAACCATCCCGTAATGTGGGTATTATCATCAATATACCCATTTTACAGAAGAGGAAATATAGGCCGGAAAGGTCAAGGGACTTGCCCAAGGTCATACAGCAAGCACCCCACCCGCTCACCCACCTCCTGCCTTTGCTTCTGTCCCTGCCTGTGGTGGGAAGAGGGAGGGCTCAGATCTAAGTCTTCCAGCACGGGGTCCCCAGTGAAAGTGTGGCAACAGGAGGGACTGTGGAGCAAACCCCCTAATGTGGGCCCCATCGGCCATCTCCAGCCAGAAAAGCCAGGCTACCCTTTGTGGAAGGTCTCCTTGACACCCCTTCCTTCCCCACCCACAGCCCTGGGGCCTCAGCTGCTGCTCCAGGAGGATCCTGGAGTTCATGAGGTGCCCATGATCTTCTGCTTTTCCTTGGAAGGTGGGGATGTGGAATGGTGGGGGAGGGTCTAGGGCCTGGGCCCGCCCCTCACACCGGCATGGCCACTTCGTCGTATTCATCCCGACCTTCCTCCTCATCAAAGGTTGCCTTGGCATCATCAGCATCCAGCTGGAGGGGAGGGACAGGAGAGAGACAGGGTGAGAGACCCTGGGGCCAGAAGAGCCCTCCCCGGGCACGAAAGACACCTCCAGAGTTAGGAGAGGGTCTGGCTGTCTTGAACCTTGGGCCAGTCCTGTTTTATTTCCCCAGCAGCTAGGACTGGCCTAAATGAGTCGTTGTCAAAGCGGGAGGCAACCTTGGGGATGTGGACCCTGGCAGGGGAGGGCCTGCAGAGGGTGAGCAAGGGACCTCTTCACCAGGGCAGCCCCACAGTGACCTGAGTCACCCTGTGGAAGAATCCTATTAGAAGAGTGACTCTGTCCCAAATGACTCGGAAGACGGCAGGACTTGCTGCTGAGGGGTCCAGCTCACGCGCAGCACACCCTGTCTGCCTCTTGACCTCTCCCTAGCCGTGCCATCATTCCCCCCTTTACAGGTGAGCAAAATGAAGGCGCAGAGAAACAAGGCCCCGTGCTCCAGGTCATATGCTAGGACACGGCAGGCCATAACCTGGACACCAGCCCTAGCCCCAGACTTTACCCATGACGCTGTCCTGCCTGCCCTAGTTCTGAGACGCGCCCCTCGCATGCTCCCAGCTCTTGTGCCCCAGGCCCAGGCAGCCACTCACACACTGAAGCTCCAGGTTCCTGAAGATGAGCGGCAGCAGGACGCGCCGAAGCGGCACAGTGAGGATGAGGACGAAGGGCAGGGCCAGGGAGGCCGGTGTGGACTTCACCACCCACAGCACTGCCAGGCAGATGATCTGGATGCCCGTGAACAAGTGCATGCGCCAGGTCTTCACCTGCAAGTGGAGGCTGGGGTCAGTGCCTATCACACCCCAGCACCCTCTACCACCCCAGGCTGGGCAGCCAGAAAAGGGTCCTGTACCCGCTTGACGTAGGGCACATCTGGGTGATACTTGGGTGGCTTGAACAGAAGCAAGATGCGGTCAAAGAGCTGGATGCCGCTGAGCGATGTGACCCCCATGTAGAGGAAGATGCCAAACAGTACAGCCAGAGGGATGCGGGACAAGATGGGCTCCATGAGGATGGACAGGCCTGTGGGGGAGCCGCACAGTCTCAGCCCAGGTTGCCCGAGGCCTGGCGCCAGTGGGGGTCAGGCCCCTATATGGGGCTGGGAATAAAACACAGGCACCATATGGAGCCATTTCCTTTTTTCTTTTCTTTCTTTCTTTCTTTTTTTTGAGACAGGGTCTTGCTCTGTCACCCAGGCCAGAGTGCAGTAGTGTGATCTCGGCTCACAACAGACTTGACCTCCTGATCTCAAGTGATCCTCCCGCTTCAGTGTCCCTAGTTGCTGGGACTACAGGCACATACAACCACACCTGGATCATTTTTTTTTTTTTTTAAATTTTTAGTAGAGACAAGGTCTCACTATGTTGCCCAGGCTAGTCTTGAACTGCTGGGCTCAAGTGATTCTCCTGCCTTGGCCTGCCAAAGTGTTGAGATCCCACGCCTGGCCTAGAGCCATTCCTATGGGTCCTTTTTTTTTTTTTTGAGACGGAGTCTCGCTCTGTCGCCCAGGCTGGAGTGCAGTGGTGCAATCTCAGCTCACTCCAACCTCCACCTCCCGGGTTCAAGCAATTCTCCTGCCTCAGCCTCCCAAGCAGCTGGGATTACAGGCGTGCGCCACCATGCCCAGCTAATTTTGTAATTTTAGTAGACACGTGGTTTCACCATGTTGGACAGGGTGACCCACCCACCTCAGCCTCCCAAAGTGCTGGGATTACAGGCATGAGCCACCACCTCTGGCCTCTGTCGGTCCTTTTTATAGGTATTACCCCAATTTTACAGTGAGGAAACAGGCTCAGAGAGGTAAACAACCTGCCTAAGGCCACACAGCTGGCAGGTAGTCAAAGCCCTGCCTGCCTGACTTAAGCCCACTCCCTTAACCTAATGAGGGTCACAGAGGTCAAACACACAGACCTTTCTCCTCACCCCGGCCCAGAATGCCATCAACTGCCTCCTTTAAGAATTTTCCCTGCCCTCTCCATCTGCAACCATGGCACTGCCCACACCGAACCCAGCTTGACTCTTGGCTGCTCCAGAACTGAAATCAACCCCAGTGACCCTTCTTTCTTCTCTCCCACATCCCTAGACTATGCCTGGAGCACTGCCCCTTGTATCAGTCATGGAGCAGCTGAGCTGGAAGAGAACTTGGGGACATCTGATGAACCCTCCAACTGTGCAGACAGGGAAACTGAGACCCAGAGACAAGGAGGGATACTGGGTTAGCAGCAGGGCAGGGCTAGAACCCACAGTTCACTGGACTTCTGTTGGATAAGTTAGAAGGTGGGGTCTGGTCTGGAGAAGGCCTCAGAGTGGAGCCGCCTTCCTCCCTGCTCAGACGCCCAGCCCAGTGCCTTGGCCTTTCCTCCAGGATCCCCTTGTGTGAGTAGGGGATGCTGGGGAGATGTGGGGAAGTGGTGCAGGATGGGGGAGGCTGGAGGAGGTGCTGGGTCCGAATGGGAAGGGGAAGGGTCTGGGGGTGGGGGGCAGGAGGATGGTGGAGACACGACCCTGCTTTCACTCACCCACAAGCACAGCGACCAGGAGTCCGCTGATCCGCTGCTCTTTGACCTCCTGGATCTGGGCTGCAGCCCCTGGGGTGCTGGCTTTGCCCATGACAGTGAGGGCATTGGCATGGGTGACAGAACGCACGGTGGTGGCACTGAGCCAGGGCATCCCAAAGAGGGCGGCCACCCCACCCATGCCTACTACCAGCAGCAGGTCCAGGTGGAAGCCAGAGCCCTTGACCATCTTGCGTTCGGGTTTACTGACAATCAGCCTGCGGTGGGGGAAGGCGAGGGGTAAGCAGAGTCCTCCCCTGCCTCCTCCACCCTCTCCTTCCTTCTCCATACTTGGTGTCCTTGTAGCTCAGTTTTGTCTTCTGTGCCCCTTGCTCTTTGAGTTCCTTGCTCCACCCCCTCCCGCCCTATCTTGAGAATCCAAGAAATGTCTTCACAACATTCAAGGCTGATTCGCAGGCAATGAAGCTTCAGCTTCAGGGAGCTTTGCTTGTACAGGCCCCTCCAAGATCCAGCACCTAATTTTATAGTTGTCATTTTGCATTTTTTTTCTTTTTCTTTTTTTTTCTAGAATCTTGCTCTGTCGCCCAGGCTGGAGTGCAGTGGTGCAATCTTGGCTCACTGCAACCTCTGCCTCCCGGGTTCAAGTGATTCTCCTGCTTCAGCCTCCCGAGTAGCTGGGACTACGGGCGCATGCCACCACACTCGGCTAATTTTTGTATTTTTAGTAGAAACGAGGTTTCACCATATTAGTCAGGCTGGTCTCAAACTGCTGACCTCGTGATCCCCCCGCCTTGGCCTCCCAAAGTGCTAGGATTACAGATGTGAGCCACCTCGCCTGGCGCTTTTTTTTTTGTTTGAGATGGAGTTTCGCTCTCGTTGCCCAGGCTGGAGTGCAATGGCGAGATCTCGGTTCAATGCAACCTCCGCCTCCCAGGTTCAAGCGATTCTCCTGCCTCAGCCTCTCGAGTAGCTGAGATTACAGGCTCGTGCCACCATGCCTGGCTAATTTTTTGTATTTTTAGTAGAAACAGGATTCACCATGTTAGCCAAGCTGGTCTTGAACTCCTGACCTCAGGTGATCTGCCCGCCTCGGCCTCCCAAAGTGTTAGGATTATGGGCGTGAGCCACCGTGCCCGGCCACATTTTTTTTTCTTAAAAAGAGCTCTCCAAATTATACAACTTCTGGTCCCACAAAACCTGGAACTGCCCCTGGCTTTTCATTATTCCTGCTAGTTGGGAGGGCCACACACCCGCAGGGACTAGCTTGCAGTCCTGGGTCTCTTGCCTGCCTGGGAGAATGCCAGGGAACGGTCCCTGCCTCCCACCCTCCCAGGCCCAGCCCCCACCCTGTTTCTCACGTGGTGATCTGAGACTCCAGGAATATGAGGATGAAGACCAGCAGAGCAGGCAAGGCGGAGGCAAACATCATCCAGATGGGAAAGTGGGAACGCAAGCCCAGTGGGTGGATGACCCAGCCCCGGGCTGAGGAGTTGGACACCTTGAAGCCATCAGGCACCGAGAGTTTCTGTGGGAGGGGGTAGCAGGTAAGAATGCCAAGGGCAGGAGGATGGGGAAGGGTGGGAGCAGGGGGAGCCAGGGTCCTGGGGGTCGGGCAGTTAGGTTGGCGGCACTTGGGAACTTACTTATATTGAGCACTCACTCTGTACCTAATCATTACACTAATCCCTTTACATCCATCTGCTCGTTCCCCACTTTATAGATGAGGAAAGAGAATCAGAGAGTTTACGTAGCTTCCCCCATATCACACAGCTATTTGACGGCAGAGCTGGGATTCATGCCTAGATCTGCCTGGCACCAAAGAATACTTCTTCCTACTGCTCTGGGTTAAGGAATGAAGGTGGCAATCTGGCCCAGCCCCTTGCTTTGGCCACAGGGGTCCTCTGGGGCTGTGAGAAGCACATGGGACTCCCAGAGGAGGCAGGGATGGGGTAGAGGTAGTCCCAGCTGGCTTCAGGTTGGGGAAAGCTATTCTAGGGAAGGGGCATGCTGGGGGGTGGAAATGAGGACCTGGGGTGTATCATGGTCTGAGGGCTGGGAGGAGGGGTCACCTGGGTGTAGGTATCCTGAATGAAGAAATCCACCAGGACCATGATCAGGATGGAGATGGGGACCCCGAAGTCCCCGATGACCCGACGCAGCTGGGGGCAGGTGAAAGGACCAGTGGTCAGTGCCCAGTCACTCCCCACCTCCTGCCTTCCTCCTGCCCTATATTCACCTAGGGGGCACTGCTGTGCCAGGGGATCCATCAGCATCTAATGCCCTGTCCTGCACCTCAGCTATGTCTGCCTCCTTTCTTCTTCCCCCAGCAGTTCTCAGGCTGGGCATGCCATGAAAGTGGGAGGGGCTTGCCTATAGAGTGAAACCCTAGCTAAGGATGGGGCCAGGGGAGGTTGGAATTGGGAATGGGAATCTGAAAAAGAAGGGAAGCTAAGGGCACTGGGGAATTTGGAGTGGGGGGCTTTGGGCTGGGATAGGGCAGTGTTGGCAAGGACAGGCGAGGAGGGTGTGCTGACCTTGCCAGGGAAGTAGGAGCTGTTCTTGAACTTGCGCAGCATCATGGCAAAGAAGAAGGTACCGGCCATGAGCACAAGGGAGAGGAGGGCTGTGTTGGGCAGCGGGCCCTGAGGTTTGGGCACCATCGACACGTTGTGGTCATAAGTCTTCTGTAGTGGGTGGTCCTGGAAGATCTGCAGCAGAAAACCAAGGCATTCTGTTCCCTCCCAGCTTTGGCTGGGGCTGGAAAATACCACCAGCTAACTCTACCCAGCACTACTATCCATTCATCCAGTCATCTATTAATTCATCATCCATCCATTTATCCACCCATCTATCATTCATCTATCCATTATCCATTGATCATCCATTGATTATTCATCCATCCATTCATTATCCATCTACCCATCCATCCACCTGCCTATCATCTATCCACCCATTTATCCATCCATTCATCCATCCATCATCCATCCACTCATTCATCCATCATCCATCCACTCATTATCCATCAATCATCCATCCATCCATCCATTCATCCATCCATCCATCCATCCATCTATCTTCTTCCTCAATTGACATGGAAACAGAGGATAAATGGGATTCTACAGCCTGGTTTTCAGGAATGAAGACAGCCTAGGTTTGGGCAGGGAGGGCCATGGAACGCAATGGGTGTGTGTGCGAGCACACATACACACCCAGGACCTGGAAGACATGAGAAGGCTGGAGGTCAGGAAACAAGGGTCAGGGAAGTTTCTAACAAGGGGTTAAAAGACCTGGACACAGAAAGACCCTCCAGCCAACAGAATCGGGACAACACATAGGGCCCACCCTTCTTCCATATAAAATGCAGGTACAGAGGCAAGCGGAGCTTAAGATGATGGGAGCCAAGCCAAGGTGGCTGGGCACTCCATCCACAAGCCCTGCAGCTCTTGAGGACAAGTGCAGGGGAGGGAGTGGGGGACTTCAGAGGCTCCAGAGTGCCCCCTGCTCTCACTGTGCATGTACTTTCACATGCTCAGTGTCACGCCCATACTTACCCATTGCTCACATCATGTGTGGTCATGAACTGGACATGTGCACACAGAGGCACCCTCTCATGCCTCAGTAAGAGTGCTGGCCACAGGCAGCAGGTGCCAACCCTTATGTGGTCACAGTCAACACAGCTGCACAGTCCTGTGTGCAGATGTGTGACTACACAGACACAGACACATGTTGACACAGACACATATGTTGCCACAGTCATATGCACAGTCACATGGTTATGTACACAGGTGAAAGCAAAGCCACACAGATGCTGCACAGACACATGTGCGAGGACACAGTGGCTCAGTTTTTTTTTTTTTTTTCTGAGATGGAGTCTTGCTCTCTTGCCCAGGCTGGAGTGTAGTGGCACAATCTCGGCTCACTGCAACCTCCACCTCCCGGGTTCAAGCAATTCTCCTGCCTCAGCCTCCCGAGTAGCTGGGATTACAGGTGCATGCCACCACACCTGGCTGATTTTTGTATGTTTAAGAGAGACGGAGTTTCACTATGTTGGCCAGGCTGGTCTTGAACTTCTGACCTCGGGTGATCCACCAGCCTCGGCCTCCCAAACTTCTAGGATTACAGGCCTGAGCCTTCGTGCCCGGCCACTGTCTCAGTCTTATACACAACCTCCCGTGTGCATTAACATCCCCATAGGCCCCCACCTTGATCAGCTTGGAGAAGGTCTCATAGATGAAGATGAGGGAAATGAGGAAGGAGAAGATCTCCTGGGTATAGCGGGAGATGAAGCGGACCAGGAAGCTACCCTCGAAGGCCACCACCAACACCACCAGCAGGATGAGCCAGAAGCCGATCCACACGCGGCCCACGATGTACTCTAGACCGTTGCTCTCGCAGAACTGCAGGGTGGTCAGAAGAAGTTGGTCAGACAAAGGGCTTTGGGGCAAGGCACCGTGCATCAGGCAGGTGGGGCGGGGGACATGACAGGGTCAGTGGGGCAAGGACAGAACTACCGAGAAGAAGGCTTCCTCAAACACCAGCAGGGGTCCTGAGAAGCCGACCACAAGCAGGGGCTGAGCCCCCAGCAGGGCGAAGAGAATGCCCTGCACTGCAGTGGAGATCAGCAGCTCCGACACTCCCATCTGGTTCCGGGTCTTTTCTCCTGTGGGTAGAGGTCACAGTGGGATCAAGTTCAGGACATCATTTCCAGGGGCCCATAGAGCAAGTCATGGTCAGCCTGATGCAGGGGTCTGGAGGGTCAGAGTCAGAAGTTGGGGCTGAGACAGAGGCCAGAGGGTCAGAGGCAAGAGTTAGGGAGACAGGTATGGGCACTGACCCAGGAGGCCGCCGAACGTGATGGCAGGTGACAGGGCAGCAAAGTAGATGAAGATGACGGCAGCCAGGACCTGGGGGCTGAATGCATCTGTGATGTCACTCAGGTAATAGGGGTAGCGGCGCCGGATATCACGCACCAGGCCCCCGAAGAGCTGGCCTGTCTGCTGCAGAGGGTCATCTGGGCCCCCGGGGCCCCCTAGGTCCCCATTTAAGTCTGTGGTGGAGGATATAAGAGCATGGTCAGAGGGAGTAGCTGGAGGAGGTGAGGGGAAAGGGGACTGGAGGGTGTAAGGGAGATTGTCTGATGGGAATGGGGTGACCAAGGAGGCTGGAAGATGTGGGCAAAGGGAGCGGTGAGAGGGGAACATGTGATGGGAGACAGAGGCTACACTGAGGTGTCTGGGGGTCGGTGGGGGCTCAGAAAGCCTCGGCTGGGAAGGGCAGGTACCTAGGCCCTTGTAGAAGCTGGAGTCTGGCTTGGCAGGGCTGGGCTGATAGCGCCTTCGAAGTAGCTCCCTCTGCACAGGCACCAGACTGAGCAGTGCCTGCTCGGAGGGGGCATCGGTGGGAGGCAGCACTAGGCTGCAGTCCAGGAAGCCCTCCAGGGAGCGCAGCAGCTCCCCTCGGCTCTGAGCCAGGTAGGCATCTATGCGGAACACCTAGGGGCAGGAGACAGGGTCAGGGCTGCCCGGACCTGCAGAGGGAAAGGAGCCAGGAGTCCACAGCCAGGGCCTCCAGGGACCAGAACCCCCTCAGGCAGCAGCTCCCATTGCCAGGAACTGCTTTTCCTGCTCGCTCCCACCCCTACTCTCCCCACTAAGAAAGGGCTCTGGAGAGACAGACAGGGGCCCTGGGTGGGGAAAGGAGAAGGAACTAAAGCTAACCTGGTGGGTTAAGCAGACTAGATGAAACTAGAAGTGACTAGGCCCGACCAAGCCAGACCTGACCAGGTGGAACCGGGTCAGAGTGAACTGGACTAGACTAAGCCAGGCCAAAGCCAACCAGACGAGACCAGGCCAGAGCAGGCAGAGCTGGGCCAGACTGCACACCCCGACTGCCCCCGCCAGGTAGGATAGCAGCAGCTGGATTAGGCTGAATGGGTCAAACCAGTGAACCTAAAGTAACCCAGGCCAGGTTGGAGAGCGGGCCTCAGCCACCACCCAGCTCTCAAGCTTCCCCCAGCCCAGCCCTCTCCGGCCCTTCCTCACCCTCTCAGACATGAGGGTGGCAGCGGCCCGGCCAAGCTGGGTGTAATCGATGTGGGGGGCCTTAGGTCCCAGTAACACAAAGAGGAAGCGCACAGGCACCGGCAGCTCCACCGCCTCCAGCTCCGCTGCCTCCTGCAGCCTCACAAAGCCCAGCACTGGCTGCTCCAGGAAGGTGGCACGGCCTGTTAGGGGATGAGAAGATCAGGCCAGGCCGAGGAGCCCAGGGTGGGTGTCCTGAAGAGATGGGGCTGCGGGGGTCCAGGGTGAGGGAAAGATAGGCTGAGCCAGGACACAAGGGGTGTGGAGGGCTGAGGGCAGAGATGTCTGTTCTTACCCACTAGCACCAGCGTGGCCTCTGAATCCGGGGGAATCTTTTCCAGAATTCCAGATGGTGAGTGCCCTTCTGTGCCCCCATCTCCCTGTGGGAAGGAGGGTGGTGACGGGAGTCCTCGGGCCAGTCTGACCTGGGAGACCTGAGCATCCTGCCCTTCCCATTCTCGCTTCCTAACTCTCCTGACACACCCCGGGCGCAGGAGTGCTTCTGGTCCCCTGCTTGTGGTCGGTTTTTCAGGACCCCTGCTGGCGTTTGAGGAAGCTCTCTCCTTGCCCCACCCTGACCCTGACCCTGTAACTGACTCACCTGCTCACAAAAGAGCTGTGTCTCCAGTGAGGAGTGTTGGGGGAGCAGAGGCTGTGAAGGATCCCCAGAGTGTGTCAGGACTGCAGGCTTCACACCCCCCAGGGCCTCCAGCTCTCCGGCATGGCTGCAGGACATACAGGGGACATGGGCTGAGTAAGCTGTTCAGGCCGAGCTATCAGTGGTGGGAGGGATCAAGGGTGAACATCAAGGGACTGGGGTAGACATCAAGAGTAGACATCTGGGACTTCCCAGACCAGACCAGAGAGACCCTGGGATGGAAGGAGAATCAGAGCCTCCTCTCCAAGGACGTTGTAGATGTAAGTGGGTGGCCTCTGGAATGACGAGGCAGGAACAGAAAAGGGCCTTGCAGGTCTGCCCTCCTGGGGACCAGCAGCCCCCAACTCTGAGCATAGGACATGGCCACCCCTTTCAAGGTGTCAGAGATGGGAGCCATAGTGGAGGAAAGTGGGCCCCTGCCTGGTGAGGGCAGGGCCACTTGGATCCCGGGGGAGAACTTGGGGCCCACTAGATATGGAATCCAGGCCCTGGCAGGCAGGGGCACCTGTGTTTGAGCAGCAGGGCCCGGAGCAGCTCCTCTCGGTCCTGAGGCCGGATCTGGTCTTCAAAGATAAATCTGTCTAGCAGTTGGTTGGCCACTCCAGCCAGGGAGGTCTCTTGCAGGTCTAGGAGGATAGTACCTGCAGGCAGTGGAGGAGTGAGCTGGCAGGCTGGGCCACAGCACCCCACAACAATCCTCACCTGAAGGAGGCCCAGAAGGGACCAGGAGGCTCACCCTTGGTGAAGACTTTGTGCAGCTCTAGGAGGCTCCAGAAGGTGAGGTGAGAGAGGTGCGGGTGGCCCCAGGCCCCGTTCTTCCCCAGGTTCTCCTCCAGTCGCACCCAGCGCGCCGCCTCCATCCATCTCAGCTCCTGGTTCTTTTCGTCCATCACCAGCTCCTGCAGCTCCACGTAGACCTGTGGCCCCATGCGCCTGAGTTAGTCCATCAGGCATAGTCCAGGGCATAGTGGGTGCTCAGCCGCTCTCGAGAGAGGCTTGTGCTTGTGAGGCTTGGATCCCTGTGCTCAAGGGTCCGTAGATACGGCTCACACCACTCCCCTATCTTCCAACTTCCTGGCCAGGCCCTTACCCCATTGCAGAAGGCATTCGGAGAACCCTGACCCAAAGGGATGCTGGAGAAGCCACTGGGGAGGGAAAGGAATGGGAAGCAGAGGCCTGGCGGGCCGAAGCTAAAGGGGACTTTGGAGTCATTGGGTCAATCTCCAGCCTCTAAGATTGTTTGTGGATGTGCTTCAGCACGTCCCTGGGGCCAGGTGGTTGCTCCAAGGGCCATAGCTGAGGGCCGCCCCAAATTCCTTAACCAGCTAGACAGTTCAGTGCCCAGTGGGGACCTGAGGGGCCTGGGCAGAGGAGAACAAGTCTTTAATCCTGTGCTTCCCCAGTGACGCCCGACAGCCCAGCCAGGGCCTGAGGGCCTGGAGACTCAGCCCTTGTCAATCAGGTTATCTCTGCTCAGGGTGCTCCTGGAAAGGGGCCCAGGCCTCCCCATCAGTGGGGCATCCCTCCCACCTATATCCTGGGATCCTCGCTCCTCTATCTGCTGCAGGGTCTCCCCCAGCCTGAAGCTGCCTCTATCCCCTTCTCCTCTCTTCCCTGATCAAATGGTGGGTCCCAAAGACAGCATGGGAAAGAACAGGGGAGGCTGGGGTCCTCACCTCGTGGGTACCCGGGTGCGATGTGGTGTGGTAGTCTGTGGCTGTTGCCTCGGTGTCGTGAGCTGAAAACCAGAGGTCGGTTAGTATTGACCTGACCGTCCCCCATCTGAGGCTCTTCACCATCCACCGTAAGCCTCAGAGACCCAGGCACGGGCAGATGCCCCCTCCTTCCCAGTGCCCCATCCCACACTGGCCACTCAGCAGTATGAGGCTCCCCACACCTGTGCTGGGCTTAGCCTTGGGCTCCCTGTCTGAGCCTTGTCGAGGACACCCGGGATTCGGCCAGGGAGGCCTACCCCTCCGCAGTGATGAAGTGAAGGGACCTCTCCAAGGTGACGGCAAAGCCCTGAGTGGCAATTTTCAGGATCCTCCTAGGACCTCCTCCCTCCCCTGCCACTTCTGAGACCAGACTCCCTTCTCTCCTCCCACCTGCCTCAATGAGCCCGTCAGTGCAGTGTCTCACTGAGCTCAGGCACCAGGGTGGGTCAGCCCCTTATATTCCCCCCCTCCCACCCCCAGCCCTCATTTCCAAGAGGGGCCTCTTAACTTTAATCCCAATCTCCAGCACTTAAGTCCTGTTGACAGTAAACAGGTCCTGCCTGGGGCTCCCTACCTAAGACCTTGGACAGGCCAGGGAAGGCAGGGTGGTTCCTGGTGTCTTTCTACCTAGGAGGGTCCCCACAAGCCCCTCATTTCTCAGGACCTCTTTCCCCAAGAACAAGCCCATTTTCTGGCCTGGAAGCTGGCATTGGATGGGCACAGATGGCATGTGGGCTCATGCCTTTGTCCTAGATGGGCTGCCCGCCCTTCTCACATTGTAGGGGCACTGGATGGGTGACTGCCCTTGCTCTCCCAGCCACCTCCTGTGATCATTTCAAACAAAGCTCTGTTTATCCTTCAATCAGCCAGAATTGAGGGGAGAACGGCCCCCCCGGCCTGTGGGGCTTGGGAGGAGGACTGTGGAGAGGGGGAGAGGACAAGTGCCCCTCCTGTCCCTGTCTAGGGCTCAGCAGCTCATCCCAGCTGAGGGAGGGAGAGGGGCTCACCTGCCGGCTCCTCCACCTGGGGCTCGGGGACGCCTGGGTCTTCATATTCCTCCTGCTCCAGATTCTCCTCCATCACGTCTTCGTAATCATCCTGTGGGAAGTGGCCGCTGAGGCTGGGGTGTGAGGGGCTCTTCCACCCCCAACAAAGATAGGAGTCTAGGACTGGGTCCCCAGAGCCTCCAGGTGGGAGCACTGCTGATGCCAGGGAACACCCACCTGCAGCTCCTCCATGGTGCGGTCCTGAGTGTCCAGTTGTCCACGGTGATCCGAGCCCCCAGCATAACCCGCACCGCGGGTCCCTGCAGCAGAGGGCACAGGCTGAGTGGGGCACAGGGCATCCCAGGGTGTCCTGGTCCTCTTCCAGAGGGGGCCACATGTCAGTGGAGGGGAACCACGTGTTGGAGGTGGTAGGGTCAGAGGAAGGAAGTGTGGAGGGAATGGGAGAACGAGCTGGATTTGCAGGTGTGAGGGTCGGTGAGCAGGGGCCGGAAGAGAGGGGCAGTGCAGGGAAGAGATAAGCCTGGCTGGCAGCAGCGAAGGATGTTTGGGGAAGACAGGCAGGTGACCCTCAGGTCCATCTCCCTCCTTCTTTCTCTAGTCTTCACCTGGCTTCTTTTCTTGCCCGTCCCTGGGACTCAGCTAATGCCAGGGGACCTGCTGCTCCCTTCTTCAGGGGCCTTAGCTCCCCTGAGGGGCTCTAAACATATGCTCTTCTCTCAGAAATAGCTGCTGCCCACTGGGCATGGGCTGCAGCATCCTTGGGAGTGGTCCGCAGGTCTGGACGATGTGGTCCTGCTTCTCTTCCTGACCCCATCTTGCACTTCATTTCTCTTGCTCTCTTCCCACCTAGCCTATTGGCCTCCTGTGGTTCCTAGAACTCACTAAGCCCTTTCTTGTCCCAGGGCCTTTGCACATCCAGCTGTCCATATCCTGGATACCCTCCCCGCAACACCTCAGCCCTTCTCACATCTCAGCTCAAATGTCTCCTCTTCAGAGGCCCTCCCTGACCACCACCTTGACCCAATCTGTCATCTTCTGGTTTCTTTTCCCTCCCTCCCTCCCTCCCTCCCTCCCTCTCTCTCTCTCTCCCTTCCTTCCTTCCTTCCTTCCTTCCTTCCTTCCTTCCTTCCTTCCTTCCTTCCTGCTTCCTTCCTTCCTTCCTCTCTCTCTCTCTTTCTTCTTTTTTGAGACAGAGTCTCACTCTGTCACCCAGGCTTAGAGTGCAGTGGTATGATCATAGTTCACTGCAGCCTTGAACTCCTGGGCCCAGAGGAGCCTCCTGACTCAGCCTCCTGAGTAACTGGAATTATAGGTATGCCACAGTGCCCAGCTAATTAAAAAAAAAAAATCTGTGTGTAGAAACAGGGTCTCACTATCTCAGCCTGGGCTGCTGATTTCTTTCTTCTTTTTTATTTTTTTGAGAGAGGGTCTCCCTCTGTTACCCAGGCTAGAATGCAGTGGCATGATTACAGCTCACAGCAGCCTCAAACTCCTAGACTTAAGTGATCCTCCCACCTCAGCCTCCAGAGTAGCTGGGACCACAGGCACACACCACCATGCCTGACTAATTTTTAAATGGTTTCTTGGTTGGGCGTGGTGGCTCACACCTGTAATCCTAACATTTTGGAAGGCTGAGGCAGGCAGATTGCTTGAGCTCAGGAGTCCGAGACCAACTGGGCAACATAGTGAAACCACATGTCTACAAAAATACAAAAATTAGCTGGGTGTGGTGACGTATACCTGTAGTCCCAGCTACTTGAGAGGCTGAGGTGGGAGGATCGCCTAAGCCTGGGAGGCAGAGGTTGCAGTAAGGCAAGATGGCACCACTGCACTCCAGCCTGGGTGACAGAGTGAGACTCTTTAGAAGAAAAACAAACAAAACAAAACACAACAAAAAAACAATACATGGTTTCTTTTGATTTGTGTTCATATTGTCTGACAATGCTTTTGGAAGGGAAACTACCTGAGTGCAAAGACCCTGTACGTCTCAATCCCCACGAAATTCCCCACTCCTAGCAGAGTGGCTGTCACATAGTAGGTGCTCAATAAACATTTACTGAATGACTGTAAGAATGGCTCCCTATTGCGGGGTTGGGGCTCTGAGACTGGGGAGCCAGGATGACTAGGCCCCAGCCAAGAGGCCTCTGAGCTCGAGGTCTCAGTTTTCTCAGTTGTGTCCCTAGCAGAGAGGAAGGTGTGCCCTCCCCAGGAATGTGAGGGCAGGTCCAAGGGGAGGACAGGGGTCAGCTAAGGTGGCCCCAGACTGGGTGTGGAGGGGCCTCTTTTCCCCCCTCACCCACTACAGCACAGGGCATTGCAGTGATAGGCAATTGGGTCGGTTCAACAAAGGTTCCCACTCTCTGCCTGGCATTGTGTTGAGCACTGGGGGCTGGTGGGAGGGGGTGTCGAGCACTGGGGGCTGTGGGGAGGGGGTGCTGAGCACTGGGGGCTGGTGGGAGGGGGTGCTGAGCTGAACAAGGCCTGTCCCTACTCTGGGGAAGCTCCTAGCCGCGACAGGGAGGCAAACTGGGAACACAGGGCAGCCTCAGTGCTTCCGAGGTGACATGGACCCCAGGGGCCGAATGTGCTGAGTGCCAAAGATCTGTATGGCAGGAGGAAGAGCAGGACGCGTTTGCAGCACCCGGGGGTGGAGTAACCGGAGGAGGGGTCACTGGCGCCTGGCGCTAGCCTAAAAACACAGGTGAGTTTTTTTTTTTTTTTTTTTTTTTTTGAGACACAGTCTTGCTGTCTCTCCCAGTCTGGAGTGCAGTGGCACGATCTCGGTTGACTGCAAGCTCCGCCTCCCAGGTTCACTCCATTCTCCTGCCTCAGCCTCCCGAGTAGCTGGGAATATAGGCGCCCACCACCACGCCCAGCTAATTTTTTGTATTTTTAGTAGAGACGGGGTTTCACCGTGTTAGCCAGGATGGTCTCAATCTCCTGACCTCATGATCCACCCACCTCGGCCTCCCAAAGTGCTGGGATTACAGGCGTGAGCCACCGCGCCCAGCCAAGCACAGGTGAGATGCGAAGGTCTGGGAGCCCAGGTGTGAAGCATGGCTGCGTGGAGCTGCACAGGTGGGCTGAGCAAGGTGGGAAAATGCCACGTGAGGGCATGGGGCAGGGAGCCCGGCCAACATGGTGAAACCCCATCTCTACTGAAAATACAAAAATTAGCCGAGCGTGGTGGCGCATGCTTGTAATCCCAGCTACTCGGGAAGCTGAGGCAGGAGAATCCCTCGAACCAGGGAGCGGAGGTTGCAGTGAACCGAGATCGCGCCACTGCACTCCAGCCTGAGCTACAGAGCGAGACTCCGTCTCAAAAAAAAAAAAAAAAAAAGAAAAGAAAAGAAAGGGATGTGCAAAGAGCCTTCTTTCTGAGGAATGGGTGACCCTGCAGTCCTGGGGGTAGGGAGGGAATTACTGGATCTCACCAGACTGGAGAACGGGAGAGGCCCCTGCCTTGGCAGGTGGGGCAAGTGACGGGGGTGCGGGAGGGGTCCTGGACCTGAGGATGAGGCAGTCCCTACTGCAGGTCTTGGCTTTGCCCCTGAGGGCCCTGATGACCCACCTATTCTCTCTTTTTTCCTCCTCCCTCTCTGCTTCTCCCAAAGTTCCTCTCTCTTTCTCTTCCATCTTTATTCACCTTCTTCCTTCTCTGGGCTTGCCCATGCACTTTCTTAGGCCTCAGATGCTGAGTGGCCTCCAGGGTGTCTAAGCCTTAGGCACTAAAAGTCCCACCCATGGGGCTGGGACTGTGGCCTTGGTTGCCCATCTGAGGACTGGAATGGTCAGAGGGGCCCTCAGAGCTGGAGAATCCAGAGGTCCGGGCTGCCTCTCTGCCACTGACTGGCTGAAGGGCCTTGGGCAGCTTCCAGCCTGTAGGCCTCAGTCACCCCATCTGTAAAATGGGAGTGCCTTCCCGCCAGGGTTCTGAGACATCAGTGAGAGAGAAGAGGGGAAAACAGAGGTGCCTTGAGTTCAGCTGGAGACTTACAGGGCACACCCATGACCCGGATTGCCACCCGCCAGCCTGGCCGCCCCCCGGCTGCAGGCCTTGTGCTGCCTAGCACTGATAAGGGCCTGGACCCAGATCGCTGCCCAAGTTTGGAAGTGCACCAAACACCTGGCCATCTAGCCAGCTGGCCAGGGCCAGGCCAGATAAGGGTGAGTGGGACATCTGAGCCTAGAAGGTATAGCACAGCTGGGAAGACACGGCGGGAGAGGGGATTGACCAGATGACAGGGACAGCTTCCTAGTGGTATGGTACTACCTTTGTGTAATCAGCCCGAACTGCACAAAGAACTGTACTGCCTTAACTCTTAGAATCCCCAAAGCATTCTGTGAAGTGTGAAGTGGTTTGGGGATTCTAAGAGGAAGAAGAGTAATGTCATTAGTCCATTCTACAGATGTGAAAGCTGAGGTTCAGAGAAATTTACCTGCTTCAGCCACCCAGCAGGTAGGTATCAGAGCCAGGTTACAGCCTGGACTACCTGACTCCAGCCACATCCCTAAGCACTATGCTGAGTTGCCTCCAGCAAAACAACTGTTAGCTGGTTTAGAGTTAGTTGTTAAGATCATGGACTCTGCAGTCAGACTGCCTGGGTTCAAAGCCCAGCCCTGCCATTTACTAACGGCATGTGACTTCAACTCTCTGTGCCTCAGTTTTCTCATCTGTAAAATGGGGGTGATAATAATGATGCCCACCTCATAGACCTGTTGTAAGCATTAAGGAAGTTTACATCTGTAAGGGGCTTAGAACAGTGCCTAGCATATAACGAGCTCTATGAAAATGTTTGCTGTCATTATCCCTGCTGCTGGGGTTACGGTCAGACTTGCCATCTTCATGTCCCCTCTGATTTGCCCTCAGTTCCCATGGAATTAGCCTGAGCTAAGTGTTTTGAGATTCTCATGTGGTAGGAGGCTCTGCAGTTCCCTCCAATACCGACCACGCTGGGCATGGAGCCAGGTGCCCCAGGTAGACCCCTGGAAGTGTCCCAAAGGGGATACTGTGTCAGCTGACATCCTGCCTCCTAGGTGGGAGAGACGGTGGCCTGAGGACCCCTATTAGGAAGGAAGGAGTCTGGGGTGGACGAGACCTGAGCCTGTGGGATCCAACAAGCTGACAAGGGCCCATACCTGGAGGGGATCAGATACCCCCCGCAACACACGCACCAGAGCCACACACACCTCTGCTGCCATTGACCACCTGCCACCCTCCTCTTTTCAGGTGCCAGTGGGCCTGTTCCCTTAGGGGCAACATGCGCATGGTACCATTCTCACCCCACCCACCTGCACCCCCTTGGAGGTCAGGAGCCTGGCCCACCTGGGCATAGATTCAGGCTGGGCACCTGTAGAAGCCCTCAGGGCAGGCACTGAAGGACCATCCCCAGCCCCTCCCTGCCCTGCCCACCTGCTCACGAGCCTCAGGGTCCCTCGGTGAAGTCCTGCAGCCGCTGGTGCCCTCTGCGACCAGCTACGTCCACACTCGTTCTGACAGCACCAGCGCCCCAGGGGCAGCTCGCAAACCCCTGACTCATGCCCCCGCCTCCTAATCTGCCCGCCCCACTGGCCCTGGGAGCCCCTTCCCACCCCTCCGCCCCGCTCCCACTGGGTGCCCAGTAAACAGAGTTATCTCTTACCCACATCTGGACAGCTGTGAGTCTGGCCCACCCCACCCCCCTGGCCAGCCCCCAAGGCCTCCCGGGGCCCTCCTGGTCCCCAGAGTTCTCTTGGCTCTTCCTTTGTGGACGAAGGTTTGATCGCTCTGTCCTCAGGGCTCCCAGTGCCCTGGCAGGAAGGCACCAGCCTCCAGAGGTCCCTGTCCTGCCTCTGTCCATCCTCCACTCTGGCCAGGCCCTTCTGCTCTGGCCCCAAGGTGCAAGGGCACCTGCTCCTCTCGTCTCTCTTGGTATCCACACTAGGACTCACTCTTCCTCTGCAGTCTTCTCCACAAGGAACTGCTCAGCACTCACGGGGCACGGACAGCCCCCTCCCCTCCTTGATCCAGACTAGGATGCCCCAGCCACGTTCTCCCCAAGACCCTGGCTGACTCTAAAGAGCTGGCTCCTGGACACTAAGACACTGACATTCAGTCAACCTGAAACAATGTCAGCTCAACAAAACAACCATCCCCACACCGAGCCCTTCAACTCACAAAGCCCTAATGTCTGGGCATACTGGCTCCTCTGTAGGCAGCCTGGCTCAGGCCCCCGGGCCAGAACAGCCGCATTCTCAGCCCCTGCCATGCCCCTCCCCTTCAGTTCCCACCCCTACACCCCCAGTTTCTCTGCTCCAGGGGGTGACCAGAGCCTGGTCACCTCTTCGTAGGCTCTGGTTGCTAAAGAGGCAGAGACTGAAAGATGAGTACAGATCAGCAAGAATGAGGAGGGGTTTTCAAGCAGACAGAAAGGGGTGTTGTGGCCATCGCTCTGGGCACAGAGAGGAGGGTGTCCTAGTACAGCTCCGGCATGGACTGGCTGAGGGGACCTGGACAAGTCCCTGGCCCTCTCTGGGCTTCCGTTTTCTTATCCGTAAAGTGAGAGTGTTGGGTTCTGTGGCCACCAGCCTGAAGTTCAGACTCAAGCAGAAGAGACTCAAACACAGGGACACACAGGTGGACAAATCCCGCCACTGCAAGACCATTCACTGTCTGCACCACAAGCCTGCCAGAGGCTGAGTCCTGTGGAGAGAGAAAAGGGGAGGGAGCGGGCCCTGAGGCAGAATCCTGTTTATGGAGGACCTCGGTTCCAGGAACTATGCTGAGGCCTTCATCTTGTGGTCACGCTGGATTCCTACAAACCCCCCACTTCACGGAGGAGGAAACAAAGCCACAGAGAGGCTTTCCCAGGAAAAAGAATGCCCAATGGACCAGCACGTGCCCCGTGCAGCGCACCATGCCTGGGCTTCACACGCACTATCTTGCCAAGCTCTCTAAGCCCATCTGAGGACAACACTGTTTACGATGTTTATTCACCTCTCACAGAGAAAGGGCAGCAAAAGGAGAGCAGTGACTTGCCCAAGGCCTCTGGGCTGGTGAAGCCAGAGTGGGCACTCCGACCTGCTAATCTGCCTGGACAGCTGGTGTTCTGCCGGATCTGAGCCCTCCCACCACCCAGGCCTTCGTGCCAGTCAGGAACAGAGAAAGGCCCTGGCCAAAGGGGGCTGGAGGTGCCTTCTCCTGCTCCAGCTGGTGTGATCTGTCCCAAACCCTGGGCCCACACTGGGTTGGCTTCCTATGGCCTGTGGCAGTGAGTGCCAAGTGAAGGCCTTTGACTCCCTGACCCAGCCAGTGTGCCCAGTCCCCTTGCCCCTCTGCCTGCCCTAGGAGTCAGAGACAGCTGAGTGCAGGGGGCAGCAATGGGGCACCTCTCCTGGGGCCTGGGAAGGACTGACAGCTGGCTGGGGGTGGAACAACAAATGGCATCATCTGGCTTAGGGGGAAAATCTGGCCAGCTGTTTGGCTGTTCTGCAGGCACCACCCCCTGGCAGCCCCACCAGACAGCCAGGCAGAGGCACAGCAGCTTGGACGCTGGTTCTTTCCACTCACACCACATGTTCTAGATCATTCTTGTTGCCCTGGCTGAATGTAGATGTTTCTTTTCTAACTCTGCCCAATGTCACATTTAATCTTTTTTTTTTTTTTTTTTTTTTGAGGCAGTGTTTCGCTCTTGTTGCCCAGGCTAGAGTGCAATGGCGCAATCTCGGCTCACTGCAACCTCCACCTCCTGGGTTTAAGCGATTCTCCTGCCTCAGCCTCCCAAGTAGCTGGGATTATAGGCGCCCACTACCACACCCGGCTACTTTTTGTATTTTTAGTAGAGATGGGATTTCACCATGTTGGCCAGGCTGGTCTCGAACTCCTGACCTCAGATGATTTGTCTGCCTCGCAGAGTGCTGGGATTACAGGTGTGAGCCACTGTGTTAGGCCTTTTTTTTTTTTTTTTTTTAAACGGAGTCTCACTCTGTCGCCCAGGCTGGAATGCAGTGGCTCAATTTCAGCTCACTGCAACCTCCACCTCCCGGGTTCAAGTGATTCTCCTGCCTCAGCCTCTTGAGTAGCTGGGATTACAGATGCCCACCACGACACCCAGCTAATTTTTGTATTTTTAGTAGAGTTTCACCATGTTGGCCAGGCTGGTCTCGAACTCCCGACTTCAAGTAATCTGCCCATCTCGGCCTCCCAAAATGCTGGGATTACAGGTGTGAGCCACCTTGCCTGGCCCACATTTACTCTTGTTTATGCTTTTCCAGGAAGAGGTGAGGGCAACCCTCACTCATTTTATTCCAATTTGGACTTGGGTCAGTTTGATTCATCTGAAGGCCTCCACGTGCCTGGTACTAGGCTGGCCTCTGGGGAAGCAAGGCATGAGGGAGTCTTACCTCCCTTTGACTATGCCCCGGGCTGGACAGAGATGGTCAGAAAGATTGGCACCTGGAGGGCTTGAGCAGAGCCCCGAGATGTCTTGAGCTGTGCCCTGAGTGGCCCTTCACACACTCACAGCCCATCCTGCTCTTTCCTTGGAGTCCCTCTTCTCACTACTGCTCTACCACTTCCTAGAGCACTAAGGGAGGAGCCATCAGATTCCCCTCCCCAAGGTCCATATGTGTCCTCGTTCAAATTTATGCTCCCTTGGGAGAAAGCTGGGAGCCCAGGCAGATGTCAGCAGGAATGAAGTGAGCTGAGGGCGAACCCCGTATGATGTTATTTCAGACCACACAGCTCAGATCACGGGTTGGGATGGGTTGTCCCAGAGGGAGACTCTGTGGGCAGAGGGTGGAGTTCTTCTGAAAGGACAAGACTTTCTCATTTTCTTTTTCCTTTTTCTTTCTTTTTCTTTTTTTTTGATACAGAATCGCACTCTGTCACCCAGGCTGGAGTGCAGTGGTGTGATCTCGGCTCACTGCAGCCTCCACCTCCCCAGCTCAAGTAATCCTCCTACCTCAGCCTCCTGAGTAGCGGGGACTACAGGCGCACACTACTACACCTGGCGAGTTTCGTATTTTTTGTAGAGACAGGGTCTTGTTATGTTGCCCAGGCTGGTCTCAAACTCCTGGCCTCAAGTGATCCTCCCACCTCGCCCTCCCAAAGTGCTGGGATATCAGGTGTGAGCCACTGCACCTGGCCTTACTTTCTCATTTTCAATCATCCTGGATGCAGTCAGCCCTCAAGTGAGAAGTGAGGACTAGGTAGTGGCCTTAGAAGAGCCAGCTGCTTTCTCTATCTTACTCTAAGGAGTAGAAGCTGAGACTAGGTAGGATGGGGGTTCGATGATGGTTAAGGGAGCTGTCTCTTGCAATGGGATTGGCAATGAGGTGTCAGCTTGGCCTGTGACTGCTGAGGGCAGACCCATTCCACGTGAGCAGACCCTCACATCTGTTCTTCCATGCCCAGCCGGTAATTCTCAGCTGCTATCCAGAAGTCCTCAGCAAAGCTTGCTGGACTGGATCACCTGCCTCTGCTACCCCATGCGGATGGAGGGGAGGCTCTGAGACCATGTTTGGGGCAGAGCAGGCCATGGTTTGCGGTGGTAGCTAAGGTGAGTGGACATCCAGATGGCACGGGGGAGCCCCTGAAGGGAGGTGTGGTGGCTGGAGCCAGGAGGCTGGAGGAGGGGACGTGGTCTGGCCAAGGTGGCCTAGAGGGACCTATGTACATTGCTCGGTGAAGATACGGCTTTCTGTGCCCTCAGAGACTACGGACTCAGACCCCTGGGATTTTGCATTAAAGGGAAGTGTCCCACGGCTGGGACATGTGGGCTGTAGAGGACCTACTCGGGTTGGAAGCCCTGTGTGATCTTGAGCTGACCACACCTTCTCTCTGGACTTCCTTTTCCTCTCTGGACTGTTGTGACCACATGGGATGACAGGTGGGAAAGAGCTTGAAAACAGTCTTCTCTAGACGCAGGCAAGGGGCTGAGTAGTGAACGGGAGAAGGAGCCACGGCGCTCGTGTATCAGGCAGCCTGCCCCAAGGCAGCAGGGCAGGGGCCACGCAGCGGTAGGAGTTAATGTCCAGCGGGGAGTGTATACGAACCTCAGAGGGAGGATAAGGGATGTAAACAAGGGATGGGCCCGGAGGGACAAGTAATGCGGGAAGTGTGAGATGTCCCCAGGGGGACCATGCCGGTGGAGGGCCCAGAGTTGTGAGGTGCAGCCCTGAGCAGTCTGGGGGTGGATGGAAGTGGGGCAGGGTGCACACACGTTAGGAATGGACCAGTCATCGTTATCACCTGGTGAGGGAGTGGGGAGGTGCGGGGAATCAGGCGGGAGAGCTGGGGGCTGGGGCTGGAACTGGAAAGGCCCTGAGAGCTGAGCCAGTCCAGTCCCTCTGCCCTCAGAACCCTGTGCCCCGTGACCCTCATCACCAGCACCCTCAGCTGGGCCCCGGGGAGTCCTGGGAGGAAGGAGGTTTCTACTGTCTGGGGGCAGCCAGGCCAGATCTGTGCAAAAATAACTCACCCTGAGCATCCTTCCAGAGATACACGCTGGGAGTTCTGCAGGGTCCCCTGAGAGCTGAGGAGGAGGAACAGGGGAAGTGGCAGTTCCAGCAGGACTTTGAAGGATGGGGGCGGTTTCTCCAAATGGCAGGAGGAGGGAGGTCAAAGGGCAGGTTTGGGCCAGTGTGGTAGCTCAGGCCTGTAATCGGCACTTAGGAAGGCCAAGGTGGGAGAATTCCTTGAGGCCAGGAGTTCAAGACCAGCCTGAGCAACATAGCAAGACACCATTTCTACAAAAAGTAAAAAAAAAAAAAAAAAAAAAAAAAGGTTACTTTTTTAGCCAAGTGTGGTGACACAGGCCTGTAGCCCTAGCTATCTGAGAGGCTGAGATGGGAAGATCGCTTTAGTCCAGGAGTTCAAGACTGCAGTGAGCTATGATGGCACCACTGCACTCCTGCCTGAGTGACTGAGTGAGACCCTGTCTCTAATAAAGAAAATAAATAACTATTTTGGTGGCTCACACCTGTAATCCCAGCACTTTGAGAGGCTGAGGCAAGCAGATCACTTGAGGTCAGGAGTTCGAGAGCAGCCTGGCCAACAAGGTGAAACCCTGTTTCTACTAAAAACACAAAAATTTGCCGGGTGTGGTGGCGCATGCCTGTAATCCCAACTCCTCAGAGGGCTGAGGCATGACAATCACTTGAGCCCAGGAGGCGGAGCCCAGGTTGCAGCGAGCTGAGATCCTACCACTGCACTCCAGCCTGTAGAACAGAGGAAGACCCAGCTCAAAAAATAATAATAAATAAATAAAATAATTTAAAAAACAAAAACAAAGGGCAGGTTTGGAGAGCTGTGGGGTCAGCTTGGCTCTGCAGAGAGTTCAGTGTGCAGGGGTGTCCTGGGAGGAGGATCTGCTTGAGGGGCTCAAGGCAGGCTGTGAGCTCTCTGAGTCTTGACACTCACCTTTCTCTGAATGTTCTCTGTTCTCTTTCTTGGCTTCTGGGTCTTTCCATGCACTGTTCCCTTGTCCTGAGATGCCTTTCCTTTCCAAACTTGCTGGATCAAAGCTTTGACCTTCAAGGTTCATTGTTTGCATTCCCAGCTCTGTGAATTCCTTCTCTCCCGCCAACCTTCCAACCCCTGGAGATTGACAGGTCCTAGCCCAGCGCCCACCTGTGTCATTGCCTCTCTGCTCCCTACTGGGATGGTCCATGGTCTTGTGTGTCTTTTCCACAGATCATGTTCCCAGGGACAAGGACCCTCACTCAGGCCCTTAAACCTGACCAGGGCTCTGCCAGTAGTTGATAGTTTATATGAGTTTGTTGACATGAATGAAATCAATACAAAAATCCGTCCCTTGGCCGGGTGCAGTGGCACATGCCTGTAATTCCAGCACTTTGGGAGGCCGAGGCAGGAGGATCACTTGAGACCGGGAGTTTGAGACCAACTTGGGCAACACAGTGAAACCCTGTCTCTATTAAAAAAAAAAAAAATTCTGTCCCTTACCCCACTGCTAAAAGTATAGGTGAGAAAACTAATATTTGGGCTGGATGCGGTGGCTCATGCCTATAATCCCCGCACTTTGGGAGGCCAAGGTGGGCAGATCACTTGAGGTCAGGAGTTCGAGACCAGCCTGGTCAACATGGTGACCATCTCCACTAAAAATACAAAAATTAGCCAGGCATGGTGGCACACATCTGTAATCCCAGCTATTCGAGAAGCTGAGGCATGAGAATTGCTTGAACCTGAGCGGTGGAGGTTGCAGTAAACCAAGATAGTGCCACTGCCCTCCAGCCTGGGTGACAGGGTGAGACCATGCCTCAAAAAGAAAAGAAAACATATTTGAGAAAGGTCAAACAAGTGATACATTAACCGTCTTATTTTATTCGAATCCTTTCTCTAAACACAAGCAAGCAAAGAAACAAACCCTGAGCCTCCTGCAGTCCTCTCCATCCACTTGGTTCCTCAAATCCCCAAACCCAGTTGCTTCCTTGATTCTTAATTTTCCCTCACTCCCAATCCCCACATCCAATAACAGCTCATTCTACTGGATCTAGCTTCATGCTTCCATCCTCTTCTCCCCATCTCCACTGCCCACCCGCCGGGCCCCTCATCATGCTCCTCCATCACCCCAGGAGTCTCTCACCTGGCCTCCTGGCTTCACTTTAGGCCCCCTACAATGCGGTTGCCACACAGCAGTCAGAATGACCTTTTAGAAACATAAATCAGAGGATATCATCCTGTGTGTAAAATCCTTTGTGACTTCCCCACACCCATTCCCTACTCCGGGCAACTCCTGCCCTCTGTTCACCTCCTCCATTCCTCGAAAGCACGAGTGCCATCCTGTCGGGATGCTCCTCCCTGATCTCCCCATGGCTGGCTCCTTCTCACCAGGCAAGTCTCAGGTCAAATATTACCCCTGCAAAAGGCCTTCTAAGGCCTTCTTTCATCACCCAATTGGACATAAACCCCAGCCACTCTCGCTGTGGCAAAGAAAATCAAGACAGGCTGTGTGCGAGAGAAAACTCAAAATTTTAGTGGCTTAAGCAAGATAGAAGTTTATTTCTTGGCTGGGTGCGGTGGCTCACACCTGCAATCCCAGCACTTTGGGAGGCCAAGGCAGGCAGATCACTTGAGATCAGGAGTTTGAGACCAGCTTGGGCAACATAGCAAGACCCTGTCTCTCTTTTTTTTTTTTTTTGAGACAAAGTCTTGCTCTGCAGGTAGGAGGAAGGGGTAAAGAGGAATGTGTCCCCTTTCTTTATTTTATTATTTTTTGAGATGGAGTTTCACTCTTGTTGCCCAGGCTGGAGTGCAATGGTGCCATCTTGGCTCACTGCAACCTCTGCCTCCCGATTCAAGCGATTCTCCTGCCTCAGCCTCCCAAATAGCTGGGGCTACAGCCATGCGCCTCCATGCCTGGCTAATTTTGTATTTTTTTTTTTTTTTTTTTGAGACGGAGTCTTGCTCTGTCGCCCAGGCTGGAGTGCAGTGGCATGATCTCAGCTCATTGCAACCTCTGCCTCCCAGGTTCAAGCAATTCTCCTGCCTCAGCTTCCCGAGTAGCTGGAACCACAGGCTACACACCAGCATGCCTGGCTAATTTTTGTATTTTTAGTAGAGACGGGTTTTCACCATGTTGGCCAGGCTGGTCTCCAACTCCTGACCCTGTGATCCACCTGCCTCAGCCTCCCAAAGTGCTGGGATTACAGGCGTGAGCCACTGCACCCAGCCAAATTTTATATTTTTAGTAGAGATGGGGTTTCTCCATGTTGGTCAGGCCGGTCTCGAACTCCCGACCTCAGGTGTTCCGCCCGCCTCGACCTCCCAAAGTGCTGGGATTACAGGCGTGAGCCACTGCACCCGGCCTGTGTCCCCTTTCTTTAAGGGTATTTCCCAGAGGTTGCTTCTGCTTACATCCCATTGGCCCAGACTCAGTTCCATGGCTACATTTAGCTTCAAGGGAGCCTAGGAAATGTAGCTTTTATTCTGGGAAGTCCTCTGTTCTATTATACTGGAAGAAGAGGAGAATGGAAATTAGAAGGCCCCTAGCAATCTCAGCCAGAATCATATCATCATATCACCTACTAAGTTATCTTTTCCCTATCAGCTGATGCTTTCTTTTCTTCTTTCTTTCTTTCTTTCTTTCTTTCTTTCTTTCTTTCTTTCTTTCTTTCTTTCTTTCTTTTTTCTTTCTTTCTTTCTTCTTTCTTTCTTTTTTTCTTTTTTTTTTTTTGAGATGGAGTCTTGTTCTGTCACCCAGGCTGGAGTGTGGAGTTCAGTGGCACAATCTCGGCTCACTGCAACCTTCATCTCCCAGGTTCAAGCGATTCTCCTGCCTCAGCCTCCTGAGTAGCTGGGACTACAGGCACCCCCCACCACGCCCAGCTAATTTTTGTATTTTTAGTAGAGATGGGGTTTCACCATATTGGCCAGGCTGGTCTCGAACTCCTGATCTTGTGATCCACCTGCCTCAGCCTCCCAAAGTGCTGGGATTACAGGCATGAGCCACCGTGCCCGGCCGACAGTTTCTTATTTAATTATTTGTTTATTATGATCTATTGCTGCCTTAGAACATAAGCTTCATGGGGGCAGGTCCTTTGCCATCCTTGTCTGTCATCATGTCGCCAGTGCCTAGGCACAGAGCCTGGCAAAGGCGGGCTCTACATTTTTACTGAATGAATGATTGAATGACTCTCCACAATAATGATTTGAGAATGCATTCTCGTTCCCATCTTACAAGTGGGGAAAATGAGACTCAGAGAAATTAAATAACTTGCCTAAGGACAGTTGGCAGTAGGGCCAAGATTTGAAGAACCTTGCTCTCTGTGGCTCCGGCACTCTTTCAACTCTTTCCACTTCACATGCCGACTCCCCGATGTCTCAGCTCCACCCTGGATCAAGTTAGATGCCAGGAAACTTGGCTGGGTGTGGTGGCTCATGCCTGTAATTCCCAGCACTTTGGGAGGCTGAGGCAGTAGGATTCCTTGAGCTCAGGAGTTCGAGACCAACCTGGACAACATAGGGAGACCCCATCTCTATTTAAAAAAAAAAGAAAAGAAAAGAAAAGAAAAGAAAAGAAAAGAAAAGAAAAGAAGGCAGGAAGCAATCACCTGCAATCTCTTAGTGCGATTTCCCTGGGGAATTCCACCCCAAGTTCTCACTAATATCATGCCTATAGCCTCTAATGGGATCAACATATACCTTCCTGCAAATCAATGGGTGAGGATGTCCATGAAATCAATCCTGCTGGAAGTAAGTACCGGATACGGTCTGAAACTCCAGATGAACTGATAGGTTTCTTTGTTTCGGACAAAGCAGGGCCATCTAAGTCATCAGGTTTCCCTTTTTATCTTGGCTGCTAGGAAACTTCGAGTTTTAAGTAAGCACCCAGAACCCAGAGGCAGCCCCAACCTCAGGTAAAGTGCTGTAATGAACAGAATGTATGTGATTTGGAACCAGAGAGCCTAAACTTGAGTCTCAGCCAATGCTCCTGTGAGCGAGACATTCAAACTTCTCTGGACCTTAGAACCGAGGTGATAAACACGTAACTCCTCCGTCCCAGGGCTGTTAAGAGGGTTAAGTGAGCTAATGTATTGGCAAGCTCTCTAGAAATGATTTGATGCTGCATAATGGTCAGACTGTGTCACATGCCGTCACAGGGTACACTCAGCTCACAGGGGCTGAGCTGTAGCTTCTCATGTCCCAGGAATTATTGAACAAGAGAATGAAGTGGTCAAGGAAGGCTTCAAGGAAGAGACACCTTGAAGGATGGGTGGAACCCTCTGATGGAGAAAATTTGACAGCGTCATTCCTGTACCCTGTAGTGCTGACCTCCCAGGTCACCTCTAATTCCCATCCTGGCCTGCATTTTCCCATCCTTTTAGTTACCCTCTAACCATTACTAATCCCACTGTCTAGCCTCTGTCCCCAGGGGTGAAAATCAGTCCATGGGTGGATAGAGCTGCCCTCAGATGGCTCACAAGTTTCCAGAGACCCAGGGGTTCAAAATGACCAAGCTAACCAGCAGTTAGTATTCCTTTTTTTGTTCAACACCTGCTCACATGGTCAGGCGTGGTGGCTCATGCCTATAATCCCAGCCCAGCACTTTGGGAGGCCCAGGCGGGTGGATTGCTTGAGCCCAGGAGTTTAAGACCAGCTTGGGCAACATGGTGAAACCCCATTTCTACAAAAACATATAAAAATTAGCCGGGTGTGGTGGTGTACGCCTGTAGTCCCAGCTACTAAGGAGGCTGAGGCAGGAGGATCACCTGGGCCCAGGAGGTCGAGGGTGCAGTGAGCCATGATCACGCCACTGCACTCTGGCCTGGGTGACAGAGCAAGACCTTGTCTCAAAACAAAAACAAAAACGCCACCTCACACAAGGGTCATCAAAGAGCGTTTAGATGCTTGAGGGGATGGATACCCCATTCTCCATGATCTGCTTATTTCACATTGCATGCCTGAGTCAAAACATCTCGTGTATCCCTTATATGTACCCCATAAATATATACACCTACTGTGTACCCACAAAAATTAAAATAAAAAAATGGAGGCTAGACGCAGTGACTCACGCCTGTAATTCCAGCACTTTGGGAGGCCAAGGCGAGTGGATCACATGAGGTCAGGAGCTTGAGACCAGCCTGGCTAACATGGCAAAATACTGTCTCTACTAAAATACAAAAATTAGCTAGGCTCAGTGGCAGGCACCTGCAATCCCAGCTACTCGGGAGACTGAGGCAGGAGAATCGCTTAAACCTGGGAGGCAGAGGTTGTGGTGAGCCAAGATTGTGCCATTGCACTCCAGCCTAGGTGATGAAAGCGAAATTCCATCTCAAAAAAATAAATAAATAAATAAATAAAAATAAGGAGAGTTTAGTCTTGGAAAAAGCCCCAGCCCAGGATGAGAGGCTGAGATCTTGGTTCTCCCCAACTAGCAACATATGACCCTCAACTTCCTCATCCATACAAAAGACTTAATCACACATCACAAAGACCATCCTCAATAAGGGGTGCTGTCTTTACTGTCAGCCTGTACTCAATCTTCCTAAAACTTGAAGAAAGTAGGGTACAGAGAGGTGAAGTAAATTCCCCGAGGTCACACAGCTCATAAGCAGCAGAGCTGGATTGGGACTGGGGATTCGCACACTGAAGCTTGGGATGGGGGTAGGGAGGGGAAACTCTCCAGGAAATGGCTCTTCTCAGTCGGTGAGATTTCGAGGTCAAACCGGCCAGAGGGAGCCAGGCTCTGGCTGGGCGGCAGCAGACCGGAAACCACAGCCGACTAAGACTGACCTTGGCCTGTAGGGCTCGCTGGGTGGGGCGGGGACGGCCTTGGTTCCCAGCCCTGATTCACTGCGTCATTGGAGTCGGTGGCTGAAGACCTCAGCTCTGTCTACTCAGGCTTAGGGGGCCGGGACGCAGGCCTGGCATAGGGGGGCGACTGGAAGGGCCTGTATGCAGGTGCAGAGAACCTGCAGGGCATGAGACCCGTGTGGGGAGAGTACCTATCCTATGTCTGGGGGAATCTATGCTGGGGACCCTGTGGAGGAGGGCCTATGGCCGGCGGCCCCCTCTTCCTTCCCCTGACCCTGCACTCCTGGCTCCCTCCCACTTCTGACCCTTCCAGCTGTTCCATGTGGCCTCAGGATAAAGTCCAAATTCCTCCTTCTGACCTGGCCCCTGCTGTGAACTTGCTCTCCGTCCCCAGCCTGCCCTACTGGCCCTGTCTCTGCAGATTCCCTTAGCTTCATTCACTTTAAAATTGAGCTCAGGCCTCTCTGCAGTCCAGCTTCCACTCCTTCTTTGACTTGGACCTGGCGTGGATGACTGGCCTTCCTCCCCTCTCTCCTGAAGCCCGTCAGACCTCCGCCATGCGTGCCTCCCCTTCTTCTAGGTCCTGGGGACCCACCTGTGACTCAGTCACCCTCTGCTTTCACGGCAGCAGGCACACAGTGGCTCAGAACAAGGTGTGATGGGGGCTGACTGCCTGTGGCCACTGCTGGGGAAGCTGCCTCTGCACCACCCCAGCCCCCAGCAAGGGGTGACCCTTTGAAATACCCGGAACCACTGAGCAACCTCCTCTGCTGTGGGGTAAAGGTAGAGGTCGAGGGTCGGCCCCAGGCAGCATCCCAGGAGCCATCAGAGGGCCCCTGATGCTTGGAGCCAGGGTAGGGAGGCGCTGTGTTTAGAAGGGTGCACTTGGGCTCCCCTGGACAACACTGGCTGTGTGAAAGGAACCCCAGCATTAAGGAGGGGTTCCCCCACCCCTGCTATGCACTTTATTTAAAGCCAACCAAACACTGTTAAAGTATGAATCATGGGCCAGGTGCAGTGGCTCACACCTGTAATCCTCGCACTTTGGGAGGCTGAGGTGGGCGGGTCACTTGAAGTCAGGAGTTCGAAACCAGCCTGGCCAACATGGTGAAACCTTGTCTCTACTAAAAACACAAAAAAATTAGCTGGGCGTGGTGGCGCACACCTGTAATCCCAGCTACTCGGGAGGCTGAGGCAGGAGAATTGCTTAAACCCAGGAGGTGGAAATTACAGTGAGCTGAGATGGCACCACTGCACTCCAGCCTGGGCAGCAGAGCAAGACTCCATCTGAAAATAAATAAATAAATAAATAAATAAATAAATAAATAAATAAATAAAATAAGAATCACTGCAGCTGTGAATCCACATTAACCCAAAACAGCAGCAAGTGACTGGACCACCCACACTCCTGGCGAGGCCTGGGCTGGGCAATGGAAGGGGGAGCAGCGGGGGTGGGTGGAGGTGAAGGGAGAGTTTCTCTTGTATCTGTGCCCAACGTGCCTGCGTGTCGTAGGGTATGTATGTCTGTATGACAAGGCAGCGACTGGTGTACCCAAGGGGGTGAGGATGGCATTGTGGGCGATCAGCTCCCATTTTCCCTCCAGCTTGCCCCTGTCTTTTCTCCCCTAAAATCCGCTGGTTCCTGGTTCCTCTCGATGGCTGACCCAACCTTCCTCAGGGCAGGTAGCTCCTCTTGTCAGTCCTGGCCTCCCATCCGAGCCCATGAGGGCCCCTTCCTTGCTGGAAAAACTCTGTCTGTGTTCATCCTGGAGGAGGGAACAGATAGTTCCCCCAGAAAAGGGCCAAGCCTCCCTTGGGGAGCAGCTCCAGCCCTTCTTGGTCTCTCCTATCTGCTAAGCCAGATGTTTGGGGCATCCACCTGACAGCTGATGGCAGGGTCTGTCACGGGGCCAGGGCTATGGGTGTGTCCCCAACTGTGTGTATGTTTGGCAGGGCAGGTGGGGGAGCAGTTAAGCCAATGGCTTTGAGAGGGTCTGGGGTCTTACTAGTTGTGCGACCTTGAATAAGTTCCCAGAGGTCTCTAAAGTCAAGTTCTTCATCCTTATGGCCAGGGGCAGTGGCTCACTCCTGTAATCCCAGCACTTTGGGAGACCAAGGTGGGTGGATCACCTGAGGTCAGGTGTTCGAGACCAGCCTGGCCAACATGGTGAAACCCCATCTCTACTAAAAATACAAAAAATTAGCTGGATGTGGTGGCAGCTACCTGTAAACCCAGCTACCTGAGAGATTGAGGCAGGAGAATGGCTTGAACCTGGGAGGCAGAGCTCGCAGTGAACCGAGATCTCGCAACTGCACTCCAGCCTGGGTGACAGAGAGAGACTCCGTCTCAAAAAAAAAAAAAAAAAGTTCTTCATCTTTAACACCCAGCCTCCTAGGGAGGTTGTGCTGGTAGGAAGACGTTGCACAGGCAGCCCTTAGCACAGCTCCATGCACGCAGTTAAGCTTGATAAATAGTAGCTATCACTTTTAGGAGAAAACCCCAGTGAGCATGGGGGCTGCTGTGGGAGCCTTCCCTGTGCTGGGCCCTGAGACCAGGGGCCTCTGCCACCTTCAGGATGCTCCAGGCAGGGAGTTAGATGTCCAAAGGCCTGGCTGATGGAGCAAAAACCTCTCTGGACCCCAACCCCCTGGCCCTGGCTTCTCCTCCTTTGTGGATTTTCCCAAGTAGGGGACCTGAGAAGCCCACCCCTAATGCCAGAAGGAAGGTTGAGCTCTGGGGAGACCTCATAGGGAAAACCCCAGAAACGTCTATTCCTCCTCTGTGCCTCAGTCTCCCTGTGTGGTGGGAGGTCAAGTGGACCCCAGCTGACTCCACTCAGACTCAGCTGTCCCTCCGAGAGCCTGGAGAAGGACAAGGAGCCCCCAAGTCCAAGCTCCCCCTCCTCTGGCTCCTTGTTTCTTTCTGTTTTTAGTGACAGGGTCTGGCTCTGTCACCCAGGCTGGAGTGCAGTGGTGCGATCACAGCTCACTGCAGCCTCCAACTCCTGGGCTCAAGCGATCCTCCCACCTCAGCCTGTCAAGTAGCTGGGACTACAGCCACACACCACCATGCTGGGCTAATTGTTGTTGTTGAGACCGGGTCTCCCAATATTGCATCAGGTGGTCTGGAACTCACGGACTCAAGTGATCCTCTCACTTCGGCCCCCCAAAGTGCTGGAATTACGAGAGTGAGCCACTACTCCCCAGCTCCTCTTGTTTTTTTTAGGTTTTTGGGGTTTTTGTTTTTTTTTTGAGACGGAGTCTCACTCTGTCACCCAGGCTGGAGTGCAGTGGTACGTTCTTGCTCACTGCAACCTCTGCCTCCTGAGTTCAAGTGATTCTCCTGCCTCAGCCTCCCAAGTGGCTTGGATTACAGGCATGTGCCATGATGCTTGGCTAATTTTTTGTATGTTTGGTAGAGAAGGGTTTTTGCCATGTTGTCCCGGCCGGTCTCGAACTCCTGACCTCAAGTAATCCACCTGCCTAGGCTTCCCAAAGTGCTGGAATTACAGGTGTGAGCCCCCGCGCCCTGCCACCTCTTGTTTCTTTTTGAACAGACCATGGAGCAGCCAATCAGGACCCAGAGCCACAGGCCTGTCCCTGCACTGGTTAATTTCAACTGGCTCTGGGCCCGTGGTGTTGAAGGGGCCCTGGGTGGGGTTGGGTGGGGAGTAGAGACTGGTGTCTATGGGGCCCAGGCTTCTATCTCAGAACCCAGTGCTGTCAGCTGAGAGACTTGGGAGGGGCCAACATTAACCCATCTTGCTTTGGAGGAAACATACTGGTTCTGATATCAGCCGTGGGGTGGGGCGCGGTTTCCAGTCTGTGCCTCAGTTTATCCTTTGGAAATAGGAAGAATGGAGTTTCCTAGCCTTCAGTTTGAGAAGATGGGGGAAGTTGGTTCATTTATTCATTCAGGTAGTCAATCTACAAACATTTATTTTGAACCCATTCTGCACCACCCATGTGTCAGGCACTGTGCTAGGCACCTGGGGATACAGAAGTTTGAAACCAAAGCTGAGGGACCTGGAAGCCTCCAAGCCTAGGGGAGAGTAAACACACACAATCCTGGGTCTGTGCAGAGAGAAGCAGCAGCCCAGAGCCTGTAGGAGCCACTCATGCACCAAGTTACACATCATTTTGGCCAGCAAACCCCAGGAATTAGTAGGGATTTCCTCCTGTGATTTAGCAGAGAGGTAAACGTGCTGGAAGCCTGGTAGCAGGTATGTCAATTATGAAATGAGCCGGCAGTTTGGTGGCTCCTGCCATTCCTTCTTCATCTCAGACAGGAAGGCCTTGGAGGGTAGATGCCACGAAGGACTGCCAGTAGCTGCGACGTATAAATACCTCTGTCTTCTGCCTCATTTGCCCAGCAGACCCTGGATTTGCAGGACCTCACCGTGGGGGTGTTTGCTCACACCAGGACTCTTCGCCACTGGAGGCCACTGACCACACTAAATGTGGCCCCACATCCAGATGTTAATCTCTAATACTTTTCCACTCAAAGGAAATAAGATTCTTAGGGAGATAATGGATTCTCTGTCTTGCGGTGTGAAAAAGAAAGTCAGGTCCTGGTGCAGTGACTCACGCCTGTAATCCCAGCACTTTGGGAGGCTGAGGTGGGAGGACTGCTTGAGCCTAGGAGGTCGAGACCAGCCTGAGCAACATAGTGAGACACTGTCTCTACAAAAAATTTAAAAATCAGCTGGGCTTGTCCAGGTGTAGTGGCTCAAGCCTGTAATCCCAGCACTCTGGGAGGCCGAGGTGGGGGGGATCATGAGGTCAAGAGATCAAGACCATCTTGGCCAACGTGGTGAAACCCCATCTCTACTAAAAATACAAAAGTTAACTGGGAGTGGTGGCGCAAGCCTGTAGTCCCAGCTACTCAGGAGGCTGAGGCAGGAGAATCACTTGAACCCGAGAGGTGGAGGTTGCAGTGAGCTGAGATCGCACCACTGCACCACTGCACTCCAGCCTGGCAATAGAGCAAGACTTTGTCTCAAAAAAAAAAAAAAAAAATTAGCTGGGCATGATGGTGTGTGGCTGTAGTCTCAGCTACTTGGAAGGCAGAGAGCGGAGGATCTCTTGAGCCTGGGAGGTTGAGGCTGAAGTGAGCCGTGATTGCGCCAGTGCACTCCAGCCTGGGCAACAGAGTGAGACCCTATCTCAAGACAAAAAACAGAAAATCAGGATGTGACTTGAAAATCTGGTTGATCCCAGGAAGCAAGAAAACTTTCAAGGATGTCAGAGGCAGTACTGAGAAGTCCATTGCTGGTAGTTTGAGCATCAGCAAGACAAATAGAATTAGGCTAACCTGAGATAAACCAGGAAAGCATCAGGGCCACACAGACAGGGGGGCTCGAGGGTCAAAACATGCTTGTAATCATGGACAGGCCTCTGCGGGATCAGCGGGGTGGGGGGATGGGGCATGAGATGAAGGCAAAAAGCAAGCAAGGACAGAAGAGACACCTCTACTTTAAAGAGAGTTTGGGGCCAGGTGCAGTGTCTCACGCCTGTAATCCCAGCACTTTGAGAGGCCAAGGTGGGCGAATCACTTGAGGTCAGGAGTTGGAGAACAGCCTGGCCAACACGGCGAAAACCCATCTCTACGAAAAATATAAAAATAAGCTGGTGTGTCCCAGCGTGGTGGCTCACGCCTGTAATCCCAGCACTTTGGGAGGCTGAGGCAGGCAGATCATGAGGTCAAGCGATCGAGACCATCCTGGCCAACATGTGAAGCCCCGTCTCTACTAGAAATACAAAAATTAGCTGGCTGTGGTGGCTTGTACCTGTAGTCCCAGCTATTCCGGAGGCTGAGGCAGGAGAATCGCTTGAACCCAGGAGGTGGAGGTTGCAGTGAGTTGAGATCGCACCACTGCACTCCAGCCTGGTGACAGAGGGAGATCCTGTCTCAAAATAAAATAAAATTAAATTAAAAACTAAAGAGAGTTTGGAAGTTTACCATCACAAAGAAGCCCTCAGTTTGCCAGATAACCAGATTTAGTATGTTTCAAATAATTTTATTGGTGTATGCTTTATCAATTGTTTAGGGTGGCCAGGTGCTGTGGCTTATGCCTGTAATCCCAACACTTTGGGAGGCCAAGACGGGAGGATCACTTGAGCCCAGGAATTTGAGACCAGCCTGTGGCCAACATGGCAAAACCCCATCTCTATAAAAAATACAAAATATCAGCTGGGCATGGTGGCATGCACCTGTGGTCCCAGCTACCAGGGAAGCTGAGGTGGGAGAATTGCTTGAGCCTGGGGAGGTCAAGGCTGTAGTGAGTCGTGACTGTGCTACTGCTCTCCCACCTGGGTGACAGAGTGAGGCCCTGTCTCAAAAAAAAAAAAAAAAAAATTGTTGGGCGGGTGCAGCGGCTCACGCCTGTAATCCCAGCACTTTGGGAGGCCGAGGTGGGTGGATCGCCTGAGGTCAGGAGTTCGAGACCAACCTGGTCAACATGGTGAAACCCCATCTCTACTAAAAATACAAAAATTAGCTGGGCCTGGTGGCAGGTGCCTGTAATCCCAGCTACTCGTGCCTCAGCCTCCTGAGTAGCTGGGATTACAAGATTGCAGGCAGAAGAATCGCTTGAACCCTAGAGGCAGAGGTTGCAGTGAGCCAAGATCGCGCCACTGCACTCCAGCCTGGGTGATAGAGTGAGACCCCGTCTCAAACAAACAAACAAACAAAAAACCGGGCACGGTGGCTCATGCCTGTAATCTCAGCACTTTCGGAAGCCGAGGTGGGCACATTACAAGGTCAAGAGTTTGAGACCAGCCTGGCCAACATGGTGAAACCCCGTCTCTACTAAGAATACAAAAATTAGCTGGGCATGGTGGCACATGCAGGTAATCCCAGATACTCGGGAGGCTGAGGCAGGAGAATCGCTTTAACCTGGGAGGCAGAGGTTGCAGTGAGCCGAGATCATACCACTGCACTCCAGCCTGGGCAACAGATTGAGACTCCGTCTCGGAAAAAAAAATCGTTTAAGGCGTTTAAAGTGTTCAGATAAATCATCCATAATTTCATTACGGTGTGTAATTGAAGCAGCGTCTCCAGGGCCCATGGGACTGAGTTAAAAATCCCAATGCTAACATTCACCAGCTGTGTGACCTTGGGCACGTCACTTCACCTCTCAGGGCTTCAGTTTCCTCAGCTGCAAAGTGGGAACCAGATGATAATAATCGTATGTCCTTCATGGGGTTGTTATGAGAATTAAGAATACGTTCAAAGCACTTCAAACAGTGCTTGATGCATAGTAAATGCACGATAGTATTTTAATTTTCATTGTTTAGGTAATTGATGGTTTTTTTAAATATAAACATGAGTTCTTTTATTATTTTTTTTAGACAAAGTCTCAAGCTGGAGTGCAGTGGCGCAATCTCAGCTCACTGCAACGTCTACCTCCTGGGTTCAAGTGATTCTCATGCCTCAGCCTCCTGAGTAGCGGGGATTACAGATGTGCACCACCATACCTGGCTAATTTTTGTATTCTTAGTAGAGACAGGGTTTCACCTTGTTGGCCAGGCTGGTCTCGAACTCCTGACCTCAAGTGATCTGCCCGCCTCAGCCTTCCAAAGTGCTAGGATTACAGGTGTGAAGTACCGTGGCCAGTCTAGGTAATTCATGTTTAATATGTTAGGAAAAATTTAATTTGTCAAACTCCTAAGTGTTAACTTTTGCTTAGGTGAATATTAAAGAGATGTTGATTGTTTAAAAAGATATCAATTATTTAATAAACCCATTAGCTTAATGAACTGCACATGAAACCAAGTTTTGGCAATAGTGAGGTTTTCTCTCCATTCAGTAAATGTCCTTGGATCTTGAAGAATTTAAGAAATCACCTTCCCTCCCCCAGCTCCACCCATCTGCTGGGGGCTCAGGCTGTTCAATACCACTCCCTGCCACCCTGAGTCCTCCGTCAGGTACCGACACATACCCAGGCCTCAGGTCTCCCTCCCTCAGTCGACCCCTCTCCAAGAAGCCCACTCTCCCTCTACTCACGCCTCCCCCAAAGCCTGAGTCTGTCCTGTCAAACCCACCAGACAATCCTCCTTTACCTAGAGCCATGGCCCTATGGCTCTCCCCCACTTCACAGCTCAACTCGGAGTGACGCTCTTCTCTTCCTCCGCCAAGCTTCTCCCCCATCTCCCCTTTCCATGAATAACCTATTAATGGCCACATCTAATGAGTGACCCCAGATCCCTGGCTGGATTTTTTTTTTTTTTTTAAACAGGGTCTCACTCTGTCATCCAGGTGGGAGTGCAGTGGCACAATCAACGGCTCATTGCAGCCTCGACCTCCTGGGCTCAAGCAATCCTCCTGTCTCATTTTTTCTTTTTTTTCTTTTTGGTAGAGATGAGATCCCATTATGTTGCTGGTCTTGAACTCCTGGGCTCAAATGATCCTCCCACTTCTGCCTCCCAAAGTGCTGGGAGTACAGGCGTGAGCCACTGTGCCCAGCTCCCAGCTGGATTTCTCTGCAGCATTTGACACACGCAGCCTGTCCCTTCTTGGAAATATCTGCACCCCAGGTCCTCTCCTATCTCTTTGGTGGTTTCTTCTTTATCTTCCTGGCTAGCTAGTCTTCCTCCTATCACCTCCCCCCACGTCGGTTCTCCCCCAAATCCATCCCTCCCGAGCTATCTTCTCCCTCCACTCTGCACTTTCATAGTGCACTCTCACAACCTGGCCCTCCTCCAGGGTGGCCTATCTCAGCCATTTACGCCCCTTCCAGCCATTGCTCACGCCAGAAACCAAGGAGTGACTGCAAAACTTCCGCCTTATCTGGCCAATCACCAAAGGGCCAACCATTGGCTTCCCTGTAACTGGATGACCTTCTCAAGCCCAAGCGGGAGCTTGCCACTTCCTACTAACGTTCATATGCTGATGTTCAAATTCTTCTGTCTAGCTTCCCATTTCATTCCTCTTCTTTAGTCTCTTCCACTATTAGCCCAGGGCACAGCACACAGTAGGTTCTCAAATTTTTTTTTTTTTTTTGAGATGGAGTTTCACTCTTGTCACCCAGGCTGGAGTGCAGTGGCATGATCTCAGCTCACTGCAACCTCCACCTCCCAGGTTCAAGCAATTCTCCTGCCTCAGCCCCCAGAGTAGCTGGGATTACAGGCACACGCTACCATGACCGGCTAAATTTGGTATTTTTAGTAGAGCTGGGGTTTCACATGTTGGCCACATCTCGAACTCCTGACCTCAGGTGATCCACCTGTCTCGGCCTCCCAAAGTGCTGGGATTACAGGTGTGAACCACCGTGCCCAGCCTCAAATGTTTGTTGAACGTGTATGCTAAAAGGTAATGGTAAGAAGATGAGAAAATATATACCATGCAGTTCACAATGGCTAAAGGTAGAACAATTATGGAATTTAAAGTAAAATAACACTACAGTAGTCCCCCCTTATCTTCAGAGAATATGTTCCAAGACCCCCAGTAGTTGCCTGAAACTGTGGATAGTATGGAACCCTGTACGTGGAGAGTAAGGAACCATATATATATATATATATATATATATATATATATATATATATTTTTTTTTTTTTTTTTTTTTTGAGACAGAGTCTCACTTTGTTGCCTAGGCTGGAGTGCAGTGGCACGATCTCAGCTCACTGCAACCTCCGCCTCCCAGGTTCAAGCGATCCTCCTGCCTCAGTCCCCCCTCCCCAGTAGCTGGGATTACAGGCACGTGACACCATGCCTGGCTAAGACGGGGTTTCATCATGTTGGCCAGGCTGGTCTTGAACTCCTGACCTCAGGTGAACTCTGCCTCGGCCTCCAAAGTGCTGGGATTACAGGCATGAGCCACTGCATCCGGCCTATACTATGTTTTTTCATACGTACACATACCTATGACAAAGTTTAATTTATAAATTAGGCACAGTAAGAGATTATAACAACTAATAATAAGACAGAACAATTACACTGTATTAAAAGTTATATGAATGTGGTCTCTTTCTCTCAAAATATCTTATTGGGCTGGGCATGGTGGCTTATGCCTGTAATTCCAGCTACTCAGGAGGCTGAGGTGGGAAGACAGCTTGAGCCCAAAACTTGAAGACCAGCCTGGGCAATAGAATGAGACTCTATCACTTAAAGAAAAGAAAAGAAGAAAAGAAAAGAAAAAGGAAAGGAAAGAAAGAAAGAGGAAGAAAGAGAAAGAAAGATAACTAAAGTGTTGGTAAGCCACAGAATGTTAGAAGATACTTATAACACATATAAGTGACAAAAAATTAATATCTGGACCAGTGTGGTGGCTCACACCCGTAATCCCAGCAACTTTGGAAGGCCAAGGCAGGAGGATCCCTTGAGACCAGCCTGGGCAACCTAGCAAGACTCCATCTCTACAAAAAAATTTAAAAATTAGCAGGATGTGGTGGTGCTTACCTGTAGTCCCAGCTATTTGGGAGGGTTAGGTGGGAGAATCGCCTGAGCCCAGGAAATCAAGGCTGCGGTGAGCTGTGATGGTGCCACTGCACTCCAGCCTGGGTGACAGAGGGAGATCTTCTCGAAAAAAATTAATATCTGGAATATACAAAGAACATATAAAGAACTACTACAAAGCAATTAAAAAACAAAACAAAACAAAAAACAGTCCAGTAGAAAATGATGAAAATACTCTGAAGAGGAACTTCACAGTAGAGAAAATCCAACTGACCAATAAGAATTTGATTAATTTTATTTATTTTTTTTTAGAGACAGGGTCTTTCTTTTATTTTTTTGAGATGGAGTCTCACACTGTCACCTAGGCTGGAGTGCAGTGACGCGATCTCGGCTCAATGCAAACTCTGCCTCCCAAGTTCACGCCATTCTCCTGCCTCAGCCTCCCAAGTAGCTGGGACTACAGGCACCCACCACCACCACGCCTGGCTATTTTTTTTTTTGTATTTTTAGTAGGGACGGGGTTTCACCGTGTTAGCCAGGATGGTCTCAATCTCCTGACCTCGTGACCCACCTGCCTTGGCCTCCCAAAGTGCTGGGATTACAGGCGTGAGCCACCGTGCCTGGCTGAGACGGGGTCTTTCTATGTTGCCCAGGCTGGAGTGCAGTGGCTATTCACAGGTGTGACGCCACTACTGATCAGCATGGGAGTTTTGACCGCCTCCATTTCTACCTGGGGCTGGTTCACCCCACCTTAGGCAACCTGGTGGTCCCCTACTCCTGGGAGGTCACTATATTGATGCTGAACTTAGTGTGGACACCCGATCTGCATAGCACAATACAGTCCAGGACGGGCCTCAAGCAATCCTCCTGCTTCAGCCTCCCAAGTAGCTGGGACTACAGGCTCACATCACCTCACCTGGCTCAATAAGCATTTGAAAAAACAGCCAATCTCATTAATATGCATGAACATGCCAACTACAGTAAAATGTCTAACAACAATATTCAAAGTAGGTTCAGAAGAAATGGAAGTATACTGTTATAAGTTTCCTTTATAACATCTTTATTGAAGTATAACTCACATGCCATGAAATTCACCCATTTAAAGTGCACAATTCAGTGGCTTTTAGTACTCCCCGAGTTCTACAACCACTACATTCTAAGTTTAGAGTATTTCCATCGCTCCAGAAAGAAATTCCATGCCCATCAGCCATCACTCCTCATTCCTCCCTCCAGCCCTAGGCAACCGTTAATATTGTTTCTGTCTCTACAGATTTGCCTATTCTAGACATTTCATGTAAATAAAATCATACAATATAGGCTGGGCGCGGTGGCTCATGCCTGTAATCCCAGCGCTTGGGAGGCCGAGGTGAGCAGATCACCTGCAGTCAGGAGTTCGAGACCAGGCTGGCCAACATGGTGAAACCCGTCTCTACTAAAAATACAAAAATTAGCCGGGCATGGTGACAGGAGCCTGCACTCCCAGCTACTTGGGAGGCTGAGGCAGGAGAATCGCTTGAACCTGAGAGGCGGAGGTTACAGTGAGCAGAGACTGTGCCACTGCACTCCAGCCTGGGCAATGAGAGCAAAACTCCATCTCAAAAAAAAAAAAAAAAAAATCATACAATATAGGTTTTTTGGTGGCTGGCTTCTTTCACTTACCATGATATTTTCAAGGTCATCCATGTTGTAGCATGTATCAGTATTTCATTCCTTTTTATTGCTGAATAATATTTCATTGTATGCATGTGATACATTTTGTTGGTCCATTCATCAGTTGATGGACTTTTGGGTTGTCTCCACTTTTTGGCTATGGTGAATGATGCTGCTTCAGGGGTATTCCTGAAGGGTCTGAGCCCCTGGTTTCCATATCCATTCAGATCATGGTTTTGCTGCAGTTGCCCATTCAGTTATCATCACTCATGGAGTCAACACCAGGTGACAAGTCAATCCCCTGAGGTCTAGATTTATTCTTCCTGCGCGTATTATATAGCAGCAACCGTATCTCCTCATGATAATCAGGGTTGATCACCCTGCCAGGAGAGTAGCTTCTTTTTATTTTGTCTGCTGATCTACTGGCCCGAGGAGCTCAAAATGATCATAAGGCAGCCATAGCTTCAGTTTTAGTGGAATCCTTACTGAGTGGCCTGGTAGAAGCATTCCCTTCACCTACCCTTGGGAATCAGGATCACCAATCATGATCACTAGTCTACCAAAGTATTCAGTGGCAGGGGGTGAAGCTGGACACCGTGGTGCACACCTGTAGTCCCAGCTACTCCGGAGGCTGAGATAGGAGGATCACTTGAGCCCAGCAGTTCAAGACTGTTTTGTGTGATGATCCTGCTGGTAAATAGCCACTGCAGTTCAGCCTGGGCAACACAGCAAGCAGCTGTCTCTCTCTCTCTCTTTTTTTTTTTTTTTTTAAAGGCAGGGCTCAGTGGCTCATGCCTATGATCCCAGCACTTTGGGAGGCCAAGGCAGAAGGATTGCTTAATACCAGGAGTTTAAAACCAGCCTGTGCACCATAGTGAGATCTTGTCTCTACAAAATAAAAAATAAAAAATAAAAGTAGTGTGGGTGAGAAACACATATTTCCCAGTGGGTTCCTGGGAATGATGGTGAGGGGGATCACTCCAACTTCTACTCCTAGGTTCCTGGAACCATGTATTCTAGCTATAGCAGACACAGCACCATATAATGACCATTGGTTCCAAGTAGATACTGCAGCATTTTTTTTTTTTTTTTTTTTTTGAGACAGAGTCTTGCTCTGCCACCCAGGCTGGAGTGCAGTGGCGCAATCTCAGCTCACTGCAAGCTCTGTCTCCCGGGTGCGGTGGCTCATACCTAGAATCCCAGCACTTTGGGAGGCCAAGGCAGGAAGCTCGCTTGAGCCCAGGAGTTCGAGACCAGCCTGGGCAACATAGCAAAACCCTGTCTCCACACACACACACACACACACACACACACACACACACAATTAGCCAGACACGGTGGCGTGTGCCTGTTGTCCCAGCTAGTTGGGAGGCTGAGGTGAAAGGATCATCTGAGCCCAGGGAAGTCAAGGCTGCAGTGAACCACGATCACTCCATTGCACTCCTGGGCAGCAGAGCGAGGTCCTGTCTCAAAAATAAATAAACAAATAAAAATAAAAAGAAGCTGAAGGACATCTACTGGCCAGGCTATCTTGTCTGCCCGGTTGCTTAGTACCCCTTCTGCAGAGGATGCTCACCGTGGGGTACCGATAGAAACGCAGTGCAAACTTTGTGCTTACTCCAGCAAATCCATCCATTTGCCCTCCCCTCACAAAAACCCGTCTCAGATCTTCCAGCCTTGCTCCTTCTAAGTCTCTGACCTATCAGACAAGATGCTGGCCTCTACCTAGTAATCTGTGTATATCCGTAGCTCAGAGCCCTTTTCCTTCCACCTTATGTCGCTGACCAGGTGCGAATGCCAGCAGCTCTGTCATCAAGGGGGTTTCCCCTCACCACTGCCTTTCAGGGCCACCCTTGACTGTGGCTGTGATGTGGCTGCAGTTCATTTTCAGTCCACACCAACCTAGGAAGCCATTTTATCTGTAAATTAGATCTGAGGCTTTTTTTCCTCCTCTGTCAACTGGTGATAAAGAACTCCCCATGAGGCCAAAGGTGTGAGTTGAGGGAGAAGCATAGGTGCAACAGGGGTACGTGCCCTGGGGGTCTGGCTGCCTGTTCATGTAACTTACTTGTGCCTTTTAGGCTGAGTAGTCCTCACCTGGAATGTACCATTTCCATGGCAGGATGGATTATTGCTGCGCCTGTTCAACTGTGTGACTTGATGCATCTGACGGTTCCCGGTTCGCAATGGGCAGCTCTGATCACATCACCATACCTGTCCAATGGTCAGGTCTTTGTAGCACAACCGAAGACTTTTTTTTTTTTGAGACAGAGTCTTACTCTGTCACCCAGGCTGGAGTGTAGTGGCACAATCTTGGCTCACTGCAACCTCCACTTCCCAGGTTCACGCCATTCTCATGCCTCAGCCTCCTGAGTAGCTGGGACTACAAGTGTGCACCACCGCACCTGACTAATTTTTGTATTTTTAGTAGAGACAGGGTTTCACCACGTTGGCCAGGCTGGTCTCGAATTCCTGACCTCAGGTGATCTGCCACCCCCTTCACCTCCCAAAGTGCTGGGATTACAGGCGTGAGCCAATGCACCCGGCCAGAAGATTATTTTTTAAAACTGGAACAGTCCTCTGCTGTAGATGGCATGGCCTTGCTCCAGAACCTTCTGGGCTTGTCAGAGACTCCCCAAAGCATCCTATGAATCACAGATAGATGGCATGTGCTAGGCTATATGAGCCCAAGTGGCAGGGAACTTTGCATTTTGGCCTGGACTGAAAAACCTCTCTTGTGGGCCCCACTCAAAACCAGCAGCCTTCTGAGTTCCCTGAAAATTAGTTGGAGCAGTATTTCCAAGTGTGGCATGTGCCATCTCCCATATCTGAAGGGGCCTGCCAGGCTTTGCGCATCTTTCCTAGGGATAGGAGACACATGGTGGTGCCAGCCCACTGGACTCTGACAAATTTTGCAAAGATCCTTGAGTCTTTATAGGATTTATCCTCCAACCTCTGGCAAGCACGTGCCTTGCCACTTTCTGTTCGCTAGGTTCCATTAGCTCAATGTCGTCAGTACAATGGATTGTGTGATGTTGTGTGGAATGCCAAGATAATCAAGGTTTCTGCTCTATTATGACAGAAAGCAGGACAGTTAACATAGCCCTGGGGAAAGACTGTGGACGTGCACTTTTGTCTGTCCCCAGGAATCTGCTTTTTTTTTTTTTTTGAGACTGAGTCTCGCTCTGTTGCCCCCGCTGGAGTACAGTGGCTCGATCTCGGCTCACTGCAACCTCCCTCTCCCGGGTTCAAGTGATTCTTGTGCCTCAGCCTCCCGAGTAACTGGGATTACAGGTGCCCACCACCACATCTGGCTAATTTCTGTATTTTTAGTAGAGACAGGGTTTCACCATCTTGGTCAGGTTGGTCCCAAACTCCTGACCTAAAGTGATCTGCCTGCCTTGGCCTCCCAAAGTGCTGGTATTACAGGCGTGAGCCACCAAGCCTGGCAGGAATCTGCTTCTAATCTTACTTCCTTCATTAAATTAACAGTCATGGACTAAATGGCAGGGACTCGGTTGATCTGTTCTAAGAAAGCTAGCACATCTGGCACAGCACTCAATCAGGGCGCTACTTGGTTATGTGCACCCTCATCTACAATGATCCCTCTGGTTTTTGCAAGAGCCAGATTGATGAGTTAAATGGGGATATCCTGGGAACCACCACTTTTATATCCTTTGTGAGTGACTCCAACCACTGCCATTCCACCTGGGCTGGAGAATTGCTTCTGATTTACTCTCTTGGGAGGGGGATGAGGAAGCAATTTCTAATTGGCCTTTCCTACCCTAGTGACTCTTATTTCATTCTTTTTTTTGGAGATGGTTTCATTATGTCACATAGGCTGGAGTGCAGTGGTACAATCTCAGCTCACTGCAATCTTGACCTCCCGGGCTCAACCAATGCTCCCACCTCAGTGTCCTGAGTAGCTGGGACTACAGGAGTGTGCCACAATACCCAGCTAATTTAAAAAAATGTTTTTGTAGAGATGAAGTTTCACTATGTTGCCCAGGCTGCTCTAAAACTCCTGGGCTCAAGTGATCCTCCCACCTTGGCCTCCACACTTGGGATTACAGGTGTGGTAATGGCTCTTATTTCAGGAAACCAATGTGAGAGATCTGCTATCTGCTAAGTACCTCTATTCCACTATGTATTCAGGGGCCAGGGAAATAACCATCAGGCAGACTGATGGGCCAGATCTCCTTTCATCAACTGGCCTCCGTATGTCCCACCCTAATACATGCCCATGACGGCATTTTGGTTCCTTAATATTAGTGTCAGTTCCAACTCTGTATCCAAAAGCCTTGAAAGATCTGAGTATTTCCCTTTCCCCAGGATGCAGTTGCTCTGATAAGCAGCTGTAAGTACCTTTGGGGGAAGAATAGGATAATTACCATGATATAAACTTGCCATGGCATTGTAGGATTCTTCCTGAAGGGAACTGGCCCCCACTTCAATTAAAGGGCTCTATATCTGGCCACGTTTGGTGGCTCACATGTGTAATCCCAGCACTTTGGGAGGCCGAGGTGGGCACATCACTTGAGGTGAGGAGTTCGAGACCAGCCTGGCCAACATGTTGAAACCCCGTCTCTACTAAAAATGCAAAAAAATTAGCTAGGTGTGGTGGTGAGCACCTGTAATCCCAGCTACTTGGGAGGCTGAGGCAGGAGAATTGCTTGAACCTGGGAGGCGGAGGTTGCAGTGAGCCAAGATTGCACCACGGCACTCCAGCCTGGGTGACAGAGCAAGACTCCATCTCAAAAAAAAAAAAAAAAAAAAGACAAAGGGCTCTATATCTGAAAACTGGTTTGGGCCTGGAAACTGGGTATGGGATGGGGATTTTCCTTTGCAGTGGCTAACTTCAGCCTTCTGCTCTCTCATTCTTGCTTGTTTTTATAAGCAAGAGATACCCTCCTTTGCCATCCTCCTATCTAGGAACACCATGGTCTCTTGGTCATCACAATAGATCCCCTACTTACATTTCTGGTCTTTCTGCCTATTATGGTAATTATGTCCACTTAGCTTCTTATGACCACGTGCTGTCGCCTGACCTCTGTTCTGGACTCCTGTCATACCCACTGACTCTAGAAAGGCTAGTTCCATAGCAGCTCCTGCTACCATTGCTCTGGCCTGCTGAGGACAGCTACCGCTGACCCGCAAATGCCAGTGGCCCTGCTCCAACTAGCACCTTTTGTATCACTTTATTTATTATTTCTGGGCCCTCATGAAGAACACAGTAGGCTGGAGGGTTCTATAATCTTATATAATAGTCATTTTATTCTGGCATGCCCACTTTTCTGAGCCTTTATTCTTCCAAGTATTCTGTCAAGGAAGTTCCAACATCTCTACCTCATTTGCTGGAACTCATAGTTTTTCCACACTTTGAAGATCTATCCCGGGGGCATATTGCAAAAGGCTTCTGGTGTCCTCGCCAAGCTTTAAAATGTTAAATTCCAGGCCAGGTGTGATGGCTTACTCCTGTAATCTCAGCACTTTGGGAGGCCAAGGCAGACAGATCACTTGAGGTCATGAGTTTGAGACCAGACTAGTCAACATGGTGAAAACCCGTCTCCACTAAAAATACAAAAATTTGCCCGGCATGGTGGTGTGTGCCTGTAATCCCAGCTACTCGGGAGGCTGAGGCAGAAGAATTGCTTGAACTCAGGAGGCGGAGGTTGCAGTGAGCCTAGATCGCACCACTGCACTCCAGCCTGGGTTACAGAGCAAGACTCCGTCTCAAGATAGATAAATAAATAATAAATAAATAAATAAATAAAATAAAATGTTAAATCCTTACCAGGTAGGGCATCCCATATCAATAAACGTATCCTTATTCAGCACTTTTTTTTGTTCGTTTTTTCTGAGACGGAGTCTTACTCTGTCACCCAGGCTGGAGTGCAGTGGTGCGATCTAGACTCGCCGCCAACCTCCACTGCCTGGGTTCAAGGGACTTTCGTGCCTCAGCCTCCTGAGTAGCTGAGAGTACAGGCACACACCACCAGGCCCGGCTAATTTTTTTGTATTTTTAGTAGAGATGGGGTTTCACCACGTTGGCCATGCTGTTCTCGAATTCCTGACCTCAGGTGATCCGCCTGCCTCGGTCTCCCAAAGTGCTGGGATTACAGGCATGAGCCACCCGACCCGGCCTTACTCAGCCTTATATTCCACCCCCGACCCCAGTCTAACACCCTCAAGATATGTTCCCAAACATGTTCTGCCAAATTCTGCTGGTAAATGTTCACCAGCTCCTGCAGGTCTTTTGGTGAATCATCCTTTTCTTTCCATAGATGGGACAATACTTCCCCACTTGGTCCCTGATGAGACCTGACCATTGTTATTGGTCTAGAGTCATGGAGGGGAGTCAACATCAGGCCTTGAAGAGGGCAAGTATCGTCTTGTGAGGCGTCTGCCTCAGGTGAGGAATCTGCATGTTATCTAGGCAAGGGGAGGCTGCTGTCTTCCACCCACGGGGAGAGGCCAATTCTGCCAGCCCAAATAACTCAGCATAATAAGGGGGTTTTAGAACAGATGTTCCCATACCAGGCCTCAGGATCCCACTCCTTCTCTCCCAGGGCCCTGACCTGCTGGGGCTTTAAATAGAAAACCCTGCTACTCTCGCAACAGATTATAGGACTGATTTTCATCACAGTCTGCCCTGCACAGGAAGTGAGGGTTTCCTTATATGCTGCCATAGAGGTCTTCTGGTTTTTGTTTTGTTTTGTTTCAAGATAGGGTCTTGCTCTGTCGCCCAGGCTGGAATGCAATGGCACAATCATGGCTCACTGCAGCCTCAGCCTCCTGGGCTCAAGTGATCCTCCCACCTCAGCCTTCTGAATAGCTGGGAACACAAGTGCTCACCACCGTACCCGGCTAATTTATTTTTTGTAGAGACAGGGTATTCCTATGTTGCTGGGGCTGATCTCGAACTCCTGGGCTCAAGTGATCCTCCCAAAGTGCTGGGATTACAGGTGTGAGCCCGGCTTCTTCTGGCTTTTAACTGTACCATAAATTGATAGCTGGCTGATGTGAGTCTGTCTTTTATTCTTTTAACCCTTTGATGGCATTAACAGCAACCAAACAACTCTTTTTTTTTTTTGACAGAGTCTCACTCTGTCATCCAGGCAGGAGTGCAGTGGCGCGATCTCAGCTCACTGCAGCCTCGGCCTTGTGGCTTCAAGTGATTCTCATGCCTCAGCTTCCCTAGTAGCTGAGATTACAGGTGCCCGCCACCACACCCAGCTAATTTTTGTATTTTTAGTAGAGACAGGGTTTGCCATGTTGGCCAGGCTGGTCACAAACTCCTGACCTCAAGTCATCCACCTGCCTTGGCCTCCCAAAACACTGGGAGATTACAGGCGTGAACCACTGAGCCCAGTCTCCACAGTCCTTATAATTACCATTTTCCTCTTACACCTCAAATACTAGAGCTATTGCATAGGCAGTGCATCCCTGTCTGCATCCCATTTCACCAGGGTGACAGTCTGACAATCAGTCCAGTTCTCCAGTGGGTATTAGCACCCCACTTACCTCAGCAACGGAATCTTTGGGCCACCTGGATGATGAGTGATCCAAAATCAGAATCTTATCCTGGGGGTCTACTTCCTAGGACAACTTTGGATACCAAATGTGTTGGTTTGGGTTCCCTCCAGAAGTAGAACCTGAGTCAAGGATTCAAAGGAAAGTGTTTATTTGAGAAACACAAGTGTTTATTTGAAAAGCGATGCTAGGAATACCGAGCAAGCCAGCGGGAGACTGACATTGGAAAGAAAGGAGGCTCATAAAGGGTGTGTTATCAAGCAAGTTAAAAACATGGACAACCGGCCGGCCGCGGTGGCTCACACCTGTAATCCTAGCACTTTGGGAGGCCAAGACGGGCGGATCACCTGAGGTCGGGAGTTCGAGACCAGCCTAACCAACATGGAGAAACCCCGTTTCTACTAAAAATACAAAATTAGCCAGGCGTGGTGGCACATGGCTATAATCCCAGCTACTTGGGAGGCTGAGGCAGGGGAATTGCTTGAACCCAGGAGGCAGAGGTTGCAGTGAGCCAAGATTGCACCATTGCACTCCAGCCTGGGCAACAAGAGCGAGACTCTATCTCAAAAACAAACAAACAAAACAACAACAACAACAACAACAAAACAAACAAAAAGAAAACACGTGGACAACCAGAGCTTAATCCTAAGAGGGAACTCAGGGAGCCAGTCATAATGTGAGCTGCAGGACCTGAGGGATGAGGAAGCTGGCTATTTACGCACCGATCCCCATCAGTGATTGGCTGAAGGTTGCTGTGGCTGGGAGTATAATTCCCCAGAACTTTCAGCCTGCTCAGAAGGCTCCAGTGGCCAGAGAGAGTCCTTAGGTAAAGAGCTGCAGGTTCTGGCAGCTGGAAGTTCATCCAGTGAACATAAGAGCTTCAGGAACATGGGAGGGCACTGACAGCATCTGCCACACTAAGGGAGGAATCCTTTCACGAGGAGATATCGCAGTGGTTCCACTACCTGGAAGTTAAGGCTCTCACCTGGGCTCAGGGCAAAAAAGGGGTTACCTTCTGGGATGACTGATCCCAAATGCCAAGGGTAAGCTGGGTTCTAACTCCAAAAGAAAGGCAGGGAGGACTATGTCTGGAACCCAGGGGACTCCCTGGTGTGCCATGTCCTACTTCCCTGTCCAATAGTAAAAGTTAAAAAAAAAGAGCAATACAGCTCTGAGGATTCTAGTTTATAGAATGCTAATTTCAAGAATCAAGGTTTATTCTTGAAACCTTTATTTTAAGAATAAGGGTTTGGGGGCCGGGCGTGGTGGCTCATGCCTGTAATCCCAGCATTTTGGGAGGCCAAGATGGGCGGATCACAAGGTCAGGGGTTTGAGACCAGCCTGGCCAAGAGACCAGCCTGGCCAATATAGTGCAACCTTCTCTCTACTAAAAATACAAAACTTAGCCGGGCATAGTGGTGAGTGCCTGTAATCCCAGCTACTCGGGAGGCTGAGGCAGGAGAATTGCTTGAACCCAGGAGGTGGAGGTTGCAGTGAGCTGAGATTGCGCCATTGCCCTCCAGCCTGGGCAACAGAGCTAGTCTCTGACTCAAATTAATAATAATAATAATAATAATAATAATAATAATAATAATAATAGGCTGGGCGCGGTGGCTCACGCCTGTAATCCCAGCACTTTGGGAGGCCGAGGCAGGTGGATTGCGAGGTCAGGAGATCGAGACCAGTCTGGCCAAAATGGTGAAACCCTGTCTCTACTAAAAATATAAAAAATTAGCCGGGCGTGGTGGCAGGAGCCTGTTGTCCCAGCTACTCGGGAGGCTGAGGCAGGAGAATGGCATGAACCTGGGAGGCGGAGCTTGCACTGAGCCGAGATCACGCCACTGCACTCCAGCCTGGGTGACAGAGCGAGACTCTGTCTCAAAAAAAAAGAATAATAATAATAATAACAATAATAAAAATAAAGAATACAGACTTGGGGCCGGGCACGGTGGCTCACGCCTGTAATCCCAGCACTTTGGGAGGCTAAGGCAGGTGGATCACGAGGTCAGGAGATCGAGACCAGTCTGGCCAAAATGGTGAAACCCTGTCTCTACTAAAAAAAAAAAATACAAAAATTAGCCAGGTGTGGTGGTTGGTGGGCATCTGTATTCCCAGCTACTCTGGAGGCTGAGGCATGAGAATCCCTTGAACCCTTCAAGGGTAATGGAAGAGGAAAGTTATAATATCAGCTTCTGACCAGATATAGAAGCAAGGATTGTAGAAGGTGCAGGTTGCAGTGAGCTGAGATCATGCCACTGAACTCCAGCCTGGGCAACAGAGCAAGACTCAGTCTAAAAAAAAAAAGAATAAAGGTTTGTGCTGGGGCGTGATGGCTCATGCCTGTAATCCCAGCAGTTTGGGAGGCTGAGATGGGCAGATGGCTTGAGTCTAAGAGTTCAAGACCAGCCTGGGCAACATAGAAAGACCCCCATTTCTACAAAAATAAAATTAAATTAGCCAGGCGTAGTGGTGGATGCCTGTAGTCCCAGCTACTTGGGAGGCTGAAGTGGGAAGGATTGCTTGAGCTTGGGAAGTTGAAACTGCAGCGAGCTGTGATTGTACAACTGTACTCAAGCCTGAGCAACAAAGGGAGACCCTGTCGCCAAAATAAATAAATAAATAAAGGTTTGTTGAGAAATTGATACTCTTTTGGTATAAATAAATAAATAAGAATAAAGGTTTGGTCACCTGACCTGGTCAAAAACAAACAAACCAATGAATAGAGGGACTGGCTCAGAGCAAAGCAAAAATGGAACAAGTAATGGAAGAGGAAAGTTATAAATATCAGCTTCTGACCAGATATAGAAGCAAGGATTGTAGAAGCCATGGGTATGTTTTCTCTTGCTTGTTTTGTTATATACACTCTCTAAATATTGGTTAACTTTCCTCGCCTTCTTTTCTCTTATTATTTTTTATGAGGATTGTTGTTGGTGATGACCTTCATAATTTAGGTTGCAGAATACTCTAGAGGACATGTGGCTGAACTAGGAGAATTCACATCACATGGAGAGGGACTCCATTGCTGTGGAGACTTTGCATCTCTGCTTTTGGGGGAGGGCCCCAGAGCATTTTCATTTGAGCAAAGGACAGTTGCATCTGTTAGGCAAAGGGATGAAGCTGTTATTATTCAAATATGATGGACAGATGTTTAACTGCTGCATAGAAAAAAGGGGTAGATAATGCCGGTTATGTGCTTATTGACTTTCAGCTTCAAATTCATTCTTATTTTCTCTGCTCTCTGATGTTGGAAGCGGGCTGGGATTCTGCAAACCAGTTCCCTAGCCTCTATTACTGTCCTGTTAGGTTCTGCTCATAGGCGGCGCACACATGGGTGATAAAAATATAAAGAAAAGCAAGGAAATGGTTATCACAAAAGTTGAAATATGAACAAGGAACAAAGCTGGAGGACTTATACTTCCTGATTTTAAAACTCACTGCAAAACTACATTCATCAAAATAGAGTGGTATTGGCATAAAGACAGACATATAGACCAATGAAATAGAACAGAGGCCCTGATGTAAACTCTTACACACATGAGCAAGTGATTTCTTTTCTTTTTTTTTTTGAGATGGGGTCTCGCTCTGTCACCCAGGCTGGAGTGAAGTGATACAATTTCAGCTCACTGCAATCTCTGCCTCCTGGACTCAAGCGATCCTCCCACCTCAGCCTCCTGAGTAGCTGGGAACACAGGTGTAAGCCACCATGCCTGCCTAATTTTTTGTATTTTGGGTAGAGATGGGGTTTCACCACGTTGCCCAGGCTGGTCTCAAACTCCTGAGTTCAAGTGATCCGCCCACTTAGGCCTCTCAAAGTGCTGGATTACAGGCGTGAATCACTGTGCCTGGTCTGCAAGTGATTTCTTATATTTTTTATTTATCTTATTTTTTTTAGAGATACGGTCTTGCTATGTTACCCAGGATGGACTCGAATTCCTGGGCTCAAGTGATCTTCCCACCTCACCCTCCTGAGTAGCTGGGATTACAAGTACGTACCATCACACCTGGCCTATGATCAAATGATTTTGTTTTGACATAGGATCTTGCTCTGTTGTCTAGGCTGCAGTGCTGTGGTGCAATGCAGTCTTAAACTTGATCAGGCCAGGTGCAGTGGCTCATGCCTGTAATCCCAGCACATTGGGAGGCTGAGACAGGTGGATCACCTGAGGTCAGGAGTTCGAGACCAGCCTGGCCAACATGGTGAAACCCCGTCTCTATTAAAAATAAAAAAGCCGGGCGTGGTGGTGCACACCTGTAATCTCAGCTACTTGGGAGGCTGAGGCAGGAGAATCACTTGAATCTGGAAGGTGGAGGTTGCAATGAGCCGAGATCATGCCACTGCACTCCAGCCTGATTTTTGAAAAGAATGCCAAGACCATTTAATGGGGAAAGGACAGGTTTTTGTTTGATTTTTGTTTTTTAAACAGGTAGTGCTGGGAAAACCAGCTATCCACATGTAAGAGAATAAAGTTGGACCCTTACCTAACACTATATACAAAAATTAACTCAAAATGGATCAAAGACCTAAATGTAAGACCTAAACTTTTAAAACTCTTAGAAGAAAACATATGGCAAAAGCTTCCCAACATTGGATTTGGCAATAATTTTTTTGGATCTGACACCAAAGACGGGGGCAACAATAACAACAAAATAGACAAATCAGCCTTGATGAAAACTTAAGAACTTTGTTCATCAAAAAAACAATATCAACAAATTCAAAAGGTAATTGGCAGAATGGGAGAAAATATTTGCAAGTTATATATCTGATAAGGAATTGATATCCAGGATATAGAGGCAGCTCCTCAAACTCAACACCAACGACAAAAACCAAGCAACCCAAAAATGAACAAAGGACTTGAATGGGTATTGCTCCAAAAAAAAAAAAAAAAAAAAGCCAATAAGCACATGAAAAGGTGCTCGACATCACTAATCATTAGCAAAATGCAAATAAAAACTCCAACAAAAGAGTATACTTTCAGGGATCATTTCCCTTTTTCTGTTTCTTGAGATGGAGCCTCATTCTGTTGCCCAAACTGGAGTGCAGTGGCGCGATCTCAGCTCACTGCAACCTCCGTCTCCTGGGATTCAAGTGATTCTCCCACCTCAGCCTTCTGAGTAGCTGGGATTATAGGCATCCACCACCATGCCTTGCTCATTTTTGCATTTTTAGTAGAGATGGGGTTTCACCATGTTGGCCAGGCTGGTCTCGAACTCCTGATCTCAAGTGATCCACCTGCCTCGGCCTTCCAAAGTGCAGGGATTACAGGTGTGAACCACCGTCACCTGCCCATTTCTCTCTCTCTTTTTTTTTTTTTGAAACAGGCTTTCGCTTTGTCACTGAGGCTGAAGTACAGTGGCGTGATCATGGTGCACTGCAGTCTCAACCTCTGGGGCTCCAGTGATCTTCCCATCTCAGCCTTCCAAGTAGCTGGGGAATCCAGGTGCACACCACTACACCTGGCTAATTTTTGTATTTTTTGTAGAGATGGGGTCTCGCCCATGGGCACAGTCTCATTGTTTCTATAGTTGATTACCAGAAAAGTTTCTCTGAATGTGTAGAGCACTGGAAACCATGAGGAAGAGGCACAGCGTTCTCCCTTGAGCATCAAGTTGGCTGTTGGTGTTGTTTTGCTGCAAAGTCCATTTGTCATTGTCTTCCTTGTCTTCCTTAAGGATAGTAAGAGGGAGAGGACACAGTCTGGGTAGTTTCCCTGAAGAAAAAAGAAAAAAAAACTACAATGAGATACCACCTCACATTGTTCACACTTGTTGGGATGGTTACCATCAAACAAGCAAACAGGAAATAACAAGTGTTGGCAAGGATGTAGAGAAATTGGACCCTTGTGGCTGGGTGCAGTGGCTCACGCCTGTAATCCCAGCACTTTGGGAGGCCGAGCCAGGCAGATCACGAGGTCAGGAGATCGAGACCATCCTGGCTAACACAGTGAAACCCTGTCTCTACTAAAAATACAAGAAAATAGCCAGGCATGTTGGCAGGTGCCTCTAGTCCCAAATACTCAGGAGGCTGAGGCAGGAGAATGGTGTGAACCTGGGAGGCGGAGCTTGCAGTGAGCCGAGATCGCGCCACTGCACTCCAGCCTGGGAGACAGCGAGACTCTGTCTCAAAAAAAAAAAAAAAAGAGAAATTGGACCCTTGTGCACTGTTGGCAGGAATGTAAAAGGGTGCAGCCATATTGGAAAACAGGATGGCAGCTTCTCAAAAAATTAAAAACAGAATTGCCATGTAATCCAGCAATTCCACTTCGGGGTATATACCCCAAAGAATTGAAAACAAGGTCTCAAAGAGATATTTGTACACCCATGTGCATAGCAGCATTACTCACAATTGGTAACGTGTGTAAACAATGCAAGTGTCCATAGATGGATGAATGGATAAGTGTCTTAGTTGCTTTGTGCTGCTCTAACAGAATATGTGAGACTGGGTAATTTATAAAGAACAGAGACCTGGCCGGGCGCGGTGGCTTATGCCTGTAATCCCAGCACTTTGGGAGGCCAAGGCGGGTGGATCACGAGGTCAGGAGATCGAGACCATCCTGGCTGAAACGGTGAAACCCTGTCTCTACTAAAAAATACAAAAAATTAGCCGGGTGTGGTGGCAGGCGCCTGTAGTCCCAGCTACTTGGGAGGCTGAGGCAGGAGAATGGTGTGAACTCGGGAGGCGGAGCTTGCAGTGAGCTGAGATCGTGCCACTGCCCTCCAGCCTGGGCGACAGAGCGAGACTCTGTCTCAAAAAAAAAAAAAAAAAAATGAACCGACATTTGTCTCTTACAGTTCTGGAGGCTAGCTGAGAAGTCCAAGATTGAGGGGCCTACATCTGGCAAGGGCCTTCTTGCTGCATCATCTGATGGTGGTAGGCAGAAGGGCAAGACAGCATGAGGGAGAGAGGAAGGGGCCTGATCCTCATCCTCTTATCAGGAACCCACTATCAAAACAACAGCATAATCCATTCATGATGGCAGACCTCTTGTGATCTAATCATGTCTTGAAGGTCCCACCTTTCAACACCAGTGAACTGGGGAGTAAGTTTCTTATACATGGCCACGTGTGGTAGCTCACATCTGTAATCCCAACACTTTGGGAGGCTGAGGAGGGAGGATCGCTTGTGCCCAAGAGTTCAAGGCCAGCCTGGGCAACATAGTGAGACTTCATCTCTACAAAATAAATTAACAAATAATAAAACTAATAAAAATAAAAATTAGCCAGACATGGTAGCAAGTGCCTGTAGTTCCAGCTGCTTGGGAGGTTGAGGTGGGAGGATCACTTGAGCCTAGGAGGTTGAAGCTGCAGTGAGCTATGATTGCACCACTGCTCTCTAGCCTGGGCAACAGAGTGAGATCTTGTCTCAAAAAGTAAGAAAGAAGGCTGGGCATGAAGACTTACTCCCGTAATCGCAGCATTTTGGGAGGCCAAGGCAGGTGGACTGCTTGAGGCCAGGAGTTCAAGACCAGCCTGGCCAACATAGCAAAACTCCATCTCTACTAAAAATACAAAATTTAGCCATGCATGGTGGTGTGCGCCTCTAATCCCACCAACTCATGATGCTGAGGCACAAGAATCACTTCAACCTGGGAGGCAGAGGCTGCAGTGAGCCGAGATCATGCCACTGCACTCCAGCCCGGGCAACAGAGCGAGACTTTGTCGCCCCCAAAAAAAAAGAAAAAAAAAGTTTCCAACACATGAACTTTGGGGGACACATTCAAGCCATAGCAATAAGCAAAATGTTGCATATTCCTACAAATGAATATTAGTCTGCCTTTAAAAGGAGAGAAATTCTGCAATGTGTTATAATATGGATGAACTTTTTTCTTTTCTTTCTTTCTTTTATTTATTTTTTTTGAGACAGAGTTTCACTCTTGCCCAGGCTTCAGTGCAATGGCGCAATCTCAGCTCACTGCAACCTCCGCTTTCCGGGTTCAAGCGATTCTCCCGCCTCAGCCTCCCGGGTAGCTGGGATTACAAGTGTGTGCCACCATGCCTGGCGAATTTTTGTATTGTTAGTAGAGACGGGGTTTCACCACTTTGGCCAGGCTGGTCTTGAACTCTTTACCTCGGGTGATCCGCCCACCTCGGCCTCCCAAAGTGCTGGGATTACAGGCTTGAGCCACTGCACCGGCAACATAGATGAACTTCAAGGACTTTATGCTAAGTGAAATAAGCCAGTCACATAAAAAATAAGCACTATATGATTCCACTTATATGAAGTACTTAGAGTAGTCAAAATCATAGAACCAGAAAGTAGAATAGTAGTTTCCAAGGGTGAGGGGAGTGGGGAATGGGGAATTATTGTTTAATGGATAGTTTCAGTTTTTCAAGACGAAGAGTTAAGAAGTTGGATGGTGGTGATGACTGCACAAAACTATGAATGTACTTAGTACTACTCCATTGTACACTTAAGAATGGTTAAGGTAGGCCGGGCGTGGTGGCTCACGCCTGTAATCCCAGCACTTTGGGAGGCCAAAGCAGGTGGATCACCTGAGGTCAGGAGTTTGAGACCAGGCTGACCAACATGGAGAAACCCTGTCTTTACTAAAAATACAAAAATTAACCGGGCGTGGTGGTGCATGCCTGTAATCCCAGCTACTTGGGAGGCTGAGGCAGGAGAATCACTTGAACCCAAGAGGCAGAGGTTGTAGTGAGCTGAGATTGTGCCACTGCACTCTGGCCTGGACGACAGAGCAAGACTCTGTCTCAAAAACAACAACAACAACAACAACAACAAAATAAACCCCAAAAGAACAACAACAACAACAACAACAAAATAAACCCCAAAAGAACATCATGTGCCCTCATTTGGAGAAAGAGCAAAAAAACCCATCATGACTGCCCCTGGCAATCTGGAGGCAGGAGAATGGTAAGAGGGACTTCTACACGTGAGGCAAGAGCAAGATGATGGAGGAGGGACTAAAAAGACCAAGGTTATACGAAATTGGAATGTGTTAATATGCTAAAAAACTGGAAAGATACAGAGAAGATCAGCATGGCCACTGTGCAAAGATGACACACAAAAAATAATTGAAAAAAAAAAGTAAAAAATAAAAAGACCAAGGTTGAGGTCCCAGAAGCCAAGAATTGAGGCTGAGGCTGCGTAAACGTGAGATCCCATGCTAGGAGTCAGGATCTCTCACCAGTCTCCAGGGTGTCAGACAAGGCTCTTTCATCTCCTTCTCCACTTGTGTTGACAGAGGGTCCCTGCCTGCTGATCATTTTCAGATGTGGGTGCAAATCTGAATCAATGTAGAGACATCAGCAATCCACTGGCAGAGCATCAGGTGAATTGAGCAGGTAGGCAGAGTTGGAGAATAGGTGTGAGTGAGTCCTGGGAGGGATGTTCCTAAGGGCAGATGGAGAAATTGGGTAGAGGCCCTTTAATAAACAAAGAAAAGCTTTATGTGGGAGTTGCGGATTCCAGCAGGTGAAGGGGAACCCTCCTCCCGCCACCGCCGAAAATCCTGGAACAGGTTGAATAGAGGAACGGAGCAGGTGGGAGCAGGGATGTGAGAGAGGAATAGGAGGCCAACGGCGGGGGGAAACCAGACTATGCCTGCATTTCCCCCCACCCCCGGGGAGAAGCTGCAACCAGTTTTACAGGACACTCCTGGCCTTGCCCGAGATCAATGACCCCATTCAGAGAGGGTTGATGGCACGATGCGGCAATGCCGGCAGCCAAGGGGTTAACCTTAGGCCAGCTGGCTCTGGGGTGGTGCGAGGGGGTAGGCCGCCACCCCCTCCGGTTGCCTTGGCACCACTGTAGGCGCTTGCTCTGCTGCTGGGAACCTCCGCAGAGCCCAAGGCCCTTCGCTGCCAGTCTGCTCCCCACTCTCTGTCCCAAGTGTTTCCAGGCGCTGGGCCCTTAGGCTTCGTCTGGATTGCCATCCTCCACCCCAGGAGAGGTTGGCTCGGCCCGGCTGGTGCAGGCGGGTCCAGCCCAGGCACAGACACGCAGATGCGCAGTCTCTAGGGCTGCTCCTTAGCCTCCTGGGTTAGCAGCCGGGAGCCACCTGCGCTCCCCGCACGCACGCAGCCCCTGCCTCGCCGAGAAAGCCGAGGCTGAACGGGTAGGGGGCGGGGAGGGGACGGGGGTCCCGGAGGTGAGGACCTCCTTTCCCCCGGCGGCAGGGGGAAATCAGAGAGACACCACGGAGCACAGGTCAGAAACAAGGGAGTAGAGAGGTCAGAGCCAGAGACTCGAGGCGAGGCGAGAAGGAGCGAGAAGTCTCGGGCCCAGAGTGTGGGGGTGGAGGGCAGGCCCCCTGCCCCTCCTTCCAATCTCTGCTTCTCCTGGGGACCCCCTCCGCCCTCCGTGGGGCCCGGGCTCTTCCCCTCCCCCCAGACCCTGCACCCTCTGCGGATTGGTCCTCGGCCTGCTGGGGGGCGGGGCCCGAGGGCCCTGACGTCACTGGCCGAGGGGGGGCAGGCGGCTGGAGGAGGGGGTGACGGGGCCCGGCTCAGCACCTCGGAGAGCTCCCTCCCCGGCCTTGTTTTGCTCTGGCATCGCCGCCTGGGGAGGGAGCGAGGGGGCCGGGCACCGGGCGCAAAGGCAGGGGGATGGCCATGGAAGGGTTGAGGGGCCCCAGCGGACAGAGGGCCCAGCCGTGATCCAGCGACTGGTTTGGGGCTCCAGGAGGGGTGGGGGGCAGCGGGCGGCGGCAGCAGTGGCCGCACCTCTGGATGGAAGCGAGCTTTGTCCAGACCACCATGGCTCTGGGGCTGTCCTCCAAGAAAGCGTCCTCTCGCAACGTGGCTGTGGAGCGTAAGAACCTGATCACCGTGTGCAGGTGGGCACCGCTAGCGGGCGGGGGCTGGGTGGTCAGGGAGAGGGGTTGGGGTGGACTGCGGAAACCCGGACTGAGCGCTGCCGCGGAGAAAAGGGAGGGGAGCAAAGGGTCGAGAATAATGCGTCCACTGTCCCTCCCAGGCCCAGAACCCAGAGGGAGGCTGCAGTCTGGTCCCTACCCTTCTAGGCCAAGCCAAGCCTATGCCCGGGCCTGGGCCTGGGGGGTGAGGGGTGTTTAACTGGTATTGTAGCTTCCTGTGAGAACCAGGAAGTGACACTGTGTGAGGGGGAAGGGGGTGGGGATGGCTGGCTCCCTTGCTGGGAATGGGGCAGGATGGACAGAGGGGACCCCATGGGGGGATGAATGCCCTCCAAGCATACCCTCATTGGCACCCATGTCAAACTGACCTCTCTGGGGTGCGGTTCTCCAATGCTCAGATTCTGGAGCAGGGATGGGCAGAGTCAATTGGGCATGGGGGCAGAGCCCATGAATCCCTCCAGGGAAGGGTGAGGGGCACCAACCAAGATGTGGGAAGGACCAAGAGCCTGGGTTCCAGGTTCAAGGGGAGAAGATCGGGAGGGCAGGGCCACTGGTCTCTGAGGGTGGAATGGTTGCAGGGTTGGGAAGATTCTCCCCGATTCCAGGGCCCAGGAAGTGATCCTGTCCACTTCAACCTGGAGTGACTCACCCTCCCTGCCCTGCCCTGTCCCCAAACCAGGGCATGGCCAGCTGCTCAGCCACTCCCCCTGCAGCCCACACCTGCACTCTCCTCTGGTGCTGGGATCCCCTGTCAGCTGCAACCTCCCCCAGCCCCCATGCCTATCAGGTGTTGCCCCCTCAGGGCAGAGTGCTCCTGGGGGCAGGGCTCACTCTTCCCTCACCAGCCCCACCTGCCTGCCACATAGGCCTCAGCTCTGCTGAAGCCCACCCGATGCCCTGAGGCCCACTAGTGCCCACCTGATGCCCTGGCTCCTGGCTCCCATAGCTCCTTCCATGTTCCTGGGCACACATCCAACCACACTGCATCTGTCTCCCAGCACTAGTGGCTAGCACAGTGCTGTGCACATCAGACCTCTGCAGAAATGCCTGGAATGTTAATGAAGGAGAGAGTGTAGCAATGGCCCAGCCCACAGTGCAGGGCACTGCCTTTACCCTCATTTCCCCCAACGCCTGCCAGTGTGTTGTAAAACATAGATTTCTGTCCTTGGGGCCAGATGGTCCTAGGTTCAAGCTCTTACTCCATCAGCTTTAGCTGCGCAACCTTGGGGAGGTCTCTTAACCACTCTGGGCCTTGGGTGCCCCATCATCCCCATTTTAGATGTCACAGCCACACCAAAGAATGAAAATGGCACCATCCATGTAGGAGCCACAGAAAGAGCCCTAATGACGCTCTTCCTGTCCCTCCCTGCTCTCTACCTGCTAGGTTCCTCTTTTTTCTCTTGCCTGCCAAGGTAGCTGAGCCTCTTGAGTACATGGGGGGGAATGAGGGAACTCTCCTTGACATAGGCCAGAGAATGAGAAGTTGAAGGGCTGAAGGTGGCTTAGAGCTGGGAGGGAAGGATAGAGTTTTGGGGGATCAGGGATGTGACAAAGGCTCAGTAACCCCCAGGCCCCTGCTGCCTCATCACTGACACATGGTTTGCCTCCAGCTCCCAGAACAGCTCCCTTTAGCAGGCCGTGGGCTCCCCTGGGCCCTGGCCTCCCTGTCTCCATGGTAACCTGCAGCAGCCACTGCATCTCCTATCAGGGAGCACACCACAGGGCTCCCGGGGGCAATGACCACCTCTGCGGCACCCCTGAGGGCAGATACCAGATGGCTGCCACGCTGAACCCAGTCCAGGCCCCATCATGGTCTGACCCAGATGACCAGGAGAAATCAAGCTGGCAGGAGGGTGCGCATAGTGAAGCTGGGATAATGCCCCAAACACAGGCTGGCTCTCAGCAGGGTCAGCCTTCCCAGCCATGACCCCGCTCCTCACCATCCCTGCCCAGCAGCCCTAGGCACCTACCTTCTTCCAACCCTGCGTGGGCTCTCAACCAAAATGTAATGAGGCAGGTACGACTGTTCCCATTTGCATTTGGCAAGAGAGGACTCACAGAGGAGCCCAAGGCCACCTGAGTGTCACAGGGAAACAGGATTTGAATCCAGCAGGCTGCCTCCCTCTAGTGCAACCCCAAGACTGACCTGGCTCTGATCTCAGGCCAGATCAACTCCAAGTTCAAAAGGAAGGGGGACGAGGGCTCAGCTGTGCAATTGGCCTGAGAGCCGCAGAGGTCAGTGCTCCAAGGCTGGAGACTTGCGGAGTAGAGGACAAAGGGCGATGGAGCAGGGGCTGCTCCAGGCCTTGGTCATCCAACAGCTGCCAGGAGGCCACAGATGTAGCAGAAAGAGCAGAGGCTTCAGAATCAGACATACCTGCTTGACTACTCACAAGCCATGTGACTCTGAACAGATCAGTCAACCTCTTGGACCGTCAATTTCTTTAACTCTAAAACGGGGATGAGAGTGATAATAAGAGGACCTACATTTCAGGGCTGAGCATGGGTAAGGGAATGCATGCAAAGTACTGTGCTTGGCACATTATAGGGCTTGATAAATATAAGAAGAAAAGGACATTTCCAAGCAGCTCCCATTTCCCTGGACACCCCGCCCCTGCTCTGCCACCCACAGCAGGGAAATCATGGGATGTTAGGAACTGTGTCCTCATCCCTGCCCCACTCCACTGCAGGGATGGCAGGGGGAGATTGCAGGGGTAGTGACTGCAGAGGGAGCCTGAGGCTTAGACACGATTGGAGAGGGTGCACTGCATGGCTTCAGTCCCTCAGCCCCACAGGCTTCCCTTGGTCCCTTCCTCCCTAAGAAGCCAGGCCCCCAAGCCCCTTCCAGAGATCTGCTGCCAATGCCCCCTCCTGCCCAGTGTCTGTGTCAGGCCCATACCCCGCACCTCCCCACCCCACCCCCGCCCAGCTCTGCACTGCCTGGTTCTGGGCAGCTGGTGTGTGGGAGGCCAAGCCGGGAAGGAAAGGGGGGAACGGGGTATCTGTGTGCTGGGAGCCCACCTGGCCACCTGCGCATGCCCACACTCCGTGTGCACAGTGCCAACTCACATGCCCTGGTACAGGTGACCCCATCCCCAAAAGGGACTGAAGGTTGTTCCAGCAATCACAGAAGACAGCTCAGGGTGGGGCACGCACTGGCTTCTAACACCTAGTTGACCCAGGCCTCACACACACAGACCCTGAAGGGTGGTCTAGGGGGAAGGGGCTCCGGGACTGCCCCTGGCTTGTGGTGCCTCATCTTCCTATTTTTTCAGTCCCTCTCACCCCTTGCTCCCGAAGCTTCCTTTCTCTGGCTGTCACCTCTCCTGTCACCCACTTTGTCAATCAGTCTCCCACCTGTCACCCTTCCTCCCCATCTGCCACCCTCTCACTCCACATGACACGGTACCTCTATGGTCACTGTAGTCTTGCCTGTCTCCCCGCTCCCTCTGCCCCCCACCACATCCATGCCCTTCCTGACCTCTTCTCTGCCGGCTGCTCCCCGTCTCTGCCTCTGTCACCTGTTTCCTCGCCTGACACCCCACTGCCCCATCTCCCCACCTTGCCACCCAGGTTCTCTGTGAAAACGCTGCTGGAGAAGTACACAGCAGAGCCCATCGATGACTCATCAGAGGAGTTTGTCAATTTTGCAGCCATTTTAGAGCAGATCCTCAGCCACCGCTTCAAAGGTGGGCCCAGCGTCCCTCCCCCAGAGGTCCCTCCCCAACTCCCAGCCTTTAGCTCCCAGCCACCTCATTCTGATACACTCCATGGACTCTGAACCCCCTCATTGACCCTGGCCCCCGTTCTGGGCCATGCACAGAAGCTTGTGTACAGATCTGGGAAGAGGGAGAGGCCTTTGGCCTACAATCCCCATCATGGGCAAGCGATATGCTGGGGTGCCCACTGCATACGTGCATGTGTGTGCATAGATCTTTGTGGGAGGAGGCTGCTTATACTTATGCATGTGAATGCCTCACTACATGGACCCTCTCCAAACTCCCCGGTCTTGCTGAGTCCCCTCCCTGCCCTGGCTCAGCCTGTGCCCCAGCAGGTCCAGTGAGCTGGTTCAGCTCAGATGGGCAGCGGGGCTTCTGGGACTATATCCGGCTGGCCTGCAGCAAAGTGCCCAACAACTGTGTGAGCAGCATCGAGAACATGGAGAACATCAGCACAGCCCGGGCCAAGGTGAGGGGCCTGAAGCAAGCAACTGCTCTCTGCTCGGGACACAGGGGGCCTGCCTGTTTCTTGGTTTTCACCCCGTCTGCAGCCCAGGGGAGAAGGGCCCACACCTGATGCTAGACACATGAGTCCCTCTTGGGCAGCAAGTAAAGGTGAACGTGATTTCCAGGGCCGGGCATGGATCCGGGTGGCACTGATGGAGAAGCGCATGTCAGAATACATCACCACGGCTCTGCGTGACACCCGGACCACCAGGTCAGACTTCCCAGGCAACTCAGACCACAGGTCTCAGGGTGCACCTACATTGCCCAAACACAGCTGATCCTTAAGTTCCTGCAGCATCCTTCAGTTCCTGGACTACAAGTCCCAGCACCAGCATGCACGGCTAATTTCCCTCTTCCAGCCTAGCCTGCAGTCCCAGGACAAACTCTTTTTTTTTTTTTTTTTTTTTTTTGTTGTTGTTTGAGAAGGAGTTTCGCTGTTGTTGCCCAGGCTGGAGTGAGATGGCGCGATCTCGGCTCACTGCAACCTCCGCCTCCCGGGTTCAAGTGATTCTCCTGCCTCGGCCTCCTGAGTAGCTGGGGTTACAGGCATACGCCACCATGCCCAGCTAATTTTGTATTTTTAGTTTCTCCATGTTGGTCAGGCTGGTCTCAAACTCCCAACCTCAGGTGATCCTCCTGCCTCGGCCTCCCAAAGTGCTGAGATTACAGGAATGAGCCACCGCTCCTGGCCCCAGGAGAAACTTTTACCACCACCACCAGCATCACTTGCAAGTCAAATCTAATGCCCATTATTCGCCATCAATGCCCAGCACACTCCACCCTTGCACACCTCTGGATGAGCCTCAGCCACGCACCATCTCATGTGTTGGCTTGCTCCATGATCTACAACACAGCCCTTCTGGCTCTCCAAACAATGAAAGCAGCTCTGTACTTGGTATTCACGGACACAGAGTCCTTATGTGGGGAGTTCAACCCCTGCACTGAGGGTTCACGGGGAGGTTGGGTGCCTGGGGCAAGGGGTTACAAGGAGGAATGTGCCTGTGTGGGCAGGTGCATCTGAAGCTGTCTGGTATGGTGGGGGCATATACCTCCCCATTCCAATTGGCCACACCCAGCCTTATGTTTTTGCTGCATTCGATTCCTCAGTCTACACATTTCAAGGTTGAAGTCAACACGTTTTTTGCACACCTACCGTATACCAAGCGCTAATGATTAAGACTTGCTTCTTGATATGAAGGATCTGGGTAACCCAGTACTTGATGAGGAAGGGGTAGCTCAGAGGGAGGAGTCGGCTCAGGGAACACCCATTCTAGGAGATGGGGCCACAGGTTCCAGCCCCAGGCTGAAGGGGGAGAGAGGCTCCAGGCCTGCGTGCAGATCAGGAAGGAGAATTGGCCTTCCTTCAGGATGAGGTGGCAGTAAGCCAACAATAGCAGCTCTCGGGTGGGGGGGGGGGGGCTCCAGGGGCCTGCTGCACCGTCAGGCCCTCTGCCTCCCCACAGACGGTTCTATGACTCTGGAGCCATCATGCTGCGGGACGAAGCCACCATCCTCACCGGAATGCTGATCGGACTGAGCGCCATCGATTTCAGGTGGGGTCTGCCTGACGGCAGTGGTGGAGGGGGCTGTTTCCCCCATAAATGTCCTACCCCAACCCCTCACACCCACCTCCAACCCTGTGGCTCGTCTGCCTCAGCTTCTGTCTAAAGGGGGAAGTCCTGGACGGGAAGACCCCTGTGGTCATCGATTACACGCCGTACCTAAAGTTCACGCAGAGGTGAGCGGCTCCATGACTGCGGCGGGGCGGGGGAAGGGGCCTCGGGACACCCTGGGGACATCCTGGTCCCACTGCCCTCGGCGGCCAGCGCAGACGCGCGGGGGGAGGGGCGGGACCGGCCGTGCCCACTGCTCCCTCTCCCAAGCTACGACTACCTGACGGACGAGGAGGAGCGGCACAGCGCCGAGAGCAGCACGAGCGAGGACAACTCGCCCGAGCACCCGTACCTGCCGCTCGTCACCGACGAAGACAGCTGGTACAGCAAGTGGCACAAGATGGAGCAGAAGTTCCGCATCGTCTACGCGCAGAAGGTGCGCGACGCCAGCGGGCCTGGGGGACGGGCGGGCCGGGGCGGGGGATCCGGGCATCTCGGGGCGGGGCGGGGACGGGGGCCGCGGCCGGGACGTCCTCCTAGCCGCCCGGGTTGAGCCGGCGTCCCGCAGGGCTACCTGGAGGAGCTGGTGCGTCTGCGCGAGTCGCAGCTGAAGGACCTGGAGGCGGAGAACCGGCGGCTGCAGCTGCAGCTGGAGGAGGCGGCGGCGCAGAACCAGCGCGAGAAACGGGAGCTGGAAGGCGTGATCCTGGAGCTGCAGGAGCAGCTGTGAGCGCACGGCCTGCCCTAACCCCTGACCCCGGCCGCCCCGACCACATCACTGGGTGAACCCCATCTTCACTTCCATCGACTCTAACATCACCCGACACTAGCACCCACCTCTCCAGCATCAACCCTCTGATCCAGCCAGCCCCACCCCGAGATGCCCACAATGATCTTCTAACATTGCCCCCAGCATAAGATCCAGTGACCTCCAACAGCCAGAGCCCCGGCTTCACCCTCAGTTACCCTTCAGCTAGAGTGGCCATCCAACCTTACTGCAGGGACCCCACGTCACTCACAAGGACCTGCGGTGTTGCTCTACAACCTTCAACACGATTGCATTCATCGCCTCAGTCACCTACACCACAGGCTCACTGACCGTCATCACCCGCCATGACCCCCGACCTCCCCCCTGCCGATCCCTGTAACACTTCTTCTCTAAGCCTTTGCATCACGCTGATCTTGCGGCAGGATCCCCAAGACGATCTTACCCTTCAGGGATTCCCACACTATTCTCCACTGACGCCCCCATCACCTCAGCTGACCCCTACAACACTGCGCCATTCCCTCCAACTCCCAATATTTGTGCACGAATCCCTGTCACCCCTCCACCCCAGTACCACCTCCACTTCCTCCCGGGATCTGGCCCACTGACCCCAACACCGTATCCCCATTTTTGCCGCTCAGATTTCATTCCTGACCCCTCCCTCAACCCCTTGCTGAATCTCCCTTCCTCACTTCTCCTACTTCCAGCCAGGCCTGACTCCTCCTCCCCCTCCCAGGACAGGTCTGATCCCCAGTGACCACGCCCCTCTGGCCCAGGGTTCCAAGGAGCTCACTACACCCCTGGTCAACCAATGGCCCTCACTGGGAACGCTTAATGGGGCCGAGGGCGCCAGCAACGCCAAGCTCTACCGGAGGTAAGCCCCAGCCAGGTGCGGCTTGGGCCTGAGAGCGGGTCGTCCTGGGGAAGAAGGGCTTCCTCTACCGGCGCACCAGCTCTCACTCTGCCGCAGACACAGCTTCATGAGCACGGAGCCGCTGTCAGCTGAAGCCAGTCTCAGCTCGGACTCCCAGCGCCTGGGAGAGGGCACGCGGGACGAGGAGCCCTGGGGTCCCATCGGTGAGCTCCCCCAACCCAACACCCAGCACCCCTCCAGGAAGGGCTGAGGCAAGGCCCTGAGGCCTCAAGGCAGGTCCTAGCCCATTCCCTCATTCATTCTCTCAGTCTTTTTTTTTCTTTTTTTTCCGAGATGGGAGTCTCACTCTGTCATCCAGGCTGGAGTGCAGTGGCGCAATCTCAGCTCGTTGCAACCTCCGCCTCCTGGGTTCAAGGGATTCCCTTGCCTCAGCTTCCCGAGTAGCTGGGATTAAAAGCGCCCGCCACCACGTGTGGCTAATTTGTGTATTTTTAGTAGAGACGGAGTTTCGCCAGGCTGGTCTTGAACTCCTGACCTCAAGTGATTCACCTGCCTCAGCCTCCCAAAGTGCTGGGATTACAGGCGTGAGCCACCGCGCTCAGCCTCTCTCAGCCTTTCTTGAGGGTTTAGCACAGCAATTGAGAGCTTACTTTGAGGTGTCAGGACCCAGCATAAATCTGGCTGTGCCTCCTCTGACCACGTGAGTTTGGTCAATCACTTTACCTCCATGAGTCCATTCTTTGTAAAATGAGGATGTTGATAATCATCAGTGTTGTCATATGGTGAGGGCTCAGCGGCTTTTTAGTGTCATGACATCCTCAGGGGGCTCACAAACTCTCGGGGAACTCCTCAAACTAATTTGCTCTTATCTCATGCACACTGTGAACTACTTGCCTGACCATTGTTTCCCCCTTCTCTTTGGCTGCCAGGAAGCTCAGAGCCAAATTAGTGGCTCCCTTCGAGCGAATGCCCAGGACTTCAACGCATGCACTTTGTGTTGACCTCATCCCTGGCTTCACCTTGGTTTTTCCCATCCTAGTTCTCCCTATGCCTGGATATCCGGTCTTTTCTTTTTTATAAGCAACCACACTGTATTGGATGACCCTAGATCTTCTTTGAGACAAGGCAGGCTGTGGCCATGTAGCCCCATCACACTGTGTTTGTGATTGTCTGTGTGTCTGTCTCCCCCACCAGACTGTGAGCTCCATGAGGGCAGGGACCGTGTCTTGTCCGTTCTCTGTATCCCCAGTGCTTGGAACAGAGCGAGTGCTCACTGTGTATTTAATAAATGGACAAAGAGAGAGGATGACCCTCAGGGGGAGACAGAGACATCAACTGACGATTACAATACAGTGTCCCCAACACCGTGCCTGGCACAGGCAGGTGCTTAACCAAAGTTTAACTGAAAATGGCAAGTGCTCTGGAATATATCAAAGTCTCCTGGGGGGTGGCTTCAGGGCTGCCCCTTCACTGCCCACCACTCTACCAACTCCCACACATGTAGACTGGTCGCCCGGCCTCACCCACCCTCTCTCCCCAGGGAAGGACCCCACGCCCTCCATGCTGGGCCTCTGCGGCTCCCTGGCCTCCATTCCCAGCTGCAAGTCCCTGGCGAGCTTCAAATCCAACGAGTGCCTGGTGAGCGACAGTCCCGAGGGCAGCCCGGCACTGAGCCCCAGCTGAGGAACAGCATGGGCAGTGCCAGCCCCACCTGCCAGGGGCCATGGACACCTGCCACCTTTCTTCAACAAGAGTCCCCCAATCCAGGCTACCCTTCCAGAGAACGCTATCCATCGAGCCAGGGTTCTCGGGGAAGATCTCTGCTCACCTTAGCTTTCTGCCTTGGCAGCACGGGCCGTGGAGGAAAGCAGGCTGGGCCAGGAGGCAAGGGTGCCCAAGCCACAGGGAGCCCCTGGGGAAGCCTGCTCCATTCTTCTGGTGACCTTGGCGCTCCTTCACTCATCTCCCCTGCCGCCTCAGGAGCTGGTAGCCCAGCTTCCACACCCCCACCTCCCAGTCTCTAGCCTCTCCATCTGTCTGTGTACGCCCTGGAGTCACTCCTTCCCCAGCCCCCAGAGCAAGAGAGCTCTGCGGGGGATCAGGCAAATAAAAACCAGAGGACTGAGGGCAGCCTTGTATGTGGGGGGCTGGGGAAGGGCCCTGTCCTGAGGTCTGAAGGAAGTGGAGTCAGTGCCTGGCCCGAGACCAAAGTCAGGCAGCACTAGCATGTGCCCTGTGGGGAGAGGCAGGCCAGCACTCAGGGAGTGGGTAGCTTCTGTGTCCAAAATATTAGGTCTGCCCAGGGCAGGCCCAAGACATGCCCCCCGACCCAACAGCCTTTAAGAACTTGCTCAAAACCAGGCTGAGGCAGGCAAGCACGCCAGGGGCAGGATGGAGGCACACCCTGTAGGGCCAGTGCCCTGTGCTGGCCTCAGCAATGGTGCTTTGGTCCAAAGTTGCAGACCCCTCTGTTAAGCCAGAGCCTGCCAGTTAAGCAACCCTCACTCCTCTGCTGTCGCTTAAGTGTGCCCTTAAGGAGAGGTGTTACCATCCCCCATTCTTTTTTTGAGATGGAGTCTCGCTCTGTTGCCAGGCTGGAGTGCAGTGGCACTATTTTAGCTCACTGCAAACTCCACTTCCCGGGTTCAAGGGATTCTCCTGCCTCAGCCTCCCAAGTAGCTGGGACTACAGGCGCCCACCAACATGCCCAGCTAATTTTTGTATTTTTAGTAGAGACGAGGTTTCACCATGTTGGCCGGGATGGTCTCAATCTCTTGACCTCGTGATCTGCCTACCTCGGCCTCCCAAAGTGCTGGGATTACAGGCGTGAGCCACCGCGCCCAGCCCCTACCACCCCCCATTCTAACCCTAATGGGGGGGTCCCCAAAGGGACCTCACTACCAGGATGTCTACTTGTAGTCCCTCACACTCTAGGTCCTCACCCCGACTCTCGCCAAACTGGAGAGGTCCTCTTCATAGGTGCCACCTTGGGCAGCCAAACCAGCACCAGGGTCCCTCCCAAGCCTTCCTCCCAGCCACCCCAGGCCCCAGAGGGACAGGCACCAGGCAGAAGTTCATCATCTTTAGACTTAAGGAATTAAAAGGGTCAGGGAGACTACGCCAGGCTGAGGGCTTCTCGGTTCCTGGAGACAGGCCCAGCTACAGCAAACGCAGGGAAACACGAAGGGGGCAGCTGGAAGATTTGGTCTTGAACTTGCGGGGTGGGAAAGTGATGATCCCCATGACTGGAGCAGCAGGAAGAAGTTGTGTCTGAGGAAGGGCTGGGCCGCCCAGAGGGACAGCCCTACCCTGGAGCTTGTCGCTGGGAGGGAAGGGAAACAAGCCCCCTCCCTCAGTGCTGAGGAAAAGGCACTTGGCTGGGTCTCCTCCTGCCCTCTCCGCATCCGTGGAGGAGATGGGGTCCTTGCCTCCTTGCCCCTTTCAGCTGCCCAGAATCCGGTCCTGGTTCAGCCTCTGGAAGAAGCTTTTGCCGAACTCATAGGTGCTGATCATGATGGCACAGGAAGGGGCAGCCTTGATGATCCGAGGAAGGAAGCCTGCAGTGGAAAGGAGGCCCGGGTCAGGGGTCACGGGCGCAGGTCAGCCCCGCCCCCACCCCCAACACCCACACACTGACCTGCAAAGAGTCCCTTGGTGCCCGACTCGGCCCGGATCCTCCGCAGCAGCAGCCAGGTGGAGTCCACATGCAGGGGGTTCACTGCAAACGCGAGGCCAGCTCAGTGAGACCCCATTCAGGACCCCGCCTGTCCCCTGCCACGGCAATCTGGGCCCTCACCTCTCACAGCCTCCATCACTCCCAGAGCGACCTGGCGTTGGGTCTTTACCACGTCAAAGGGTAGAGTCAGCACTGCAGCCACCTGGTGGGGTAGGCGGGGAGAGGGCTCAGCTCCATTTCTGGGACCCCCAGCCCTACCTCCCAGGTGGCTCTTGCGGCTGGGAGGGACAAAGGCCTCACGGGGTCTGCTTCTGGGCATCTCCAAAAACCCTCAGGCCCCCCGCAGGGAGACCTCCACTGGCCTCACCTCCAGCCCAGTCCACTCACCGTCCCTGAGATGCCACCAGCCACAAAGCTCATGCCCACAGAAGTCTGGTCCTTCGGCCTGAGCCCATTGAGCCAGCTCTTCACCAGCTCATAGTTGAACCAGTACAGGGCTTGGGGTGGGGGATGCACTGATTAGAGATGGGAAGGGCAAGGAAGTGGCCCCAGACCTTCCATCTTTCACTGCCGCCACTCCCTCCCAGCTGTGAGTCTCGTCTGCTACATGCAGGCTCGGAAGCAGGCACTCTGTAGGAATTAATCTCCTGACCGCCTGGGCAAATACTCTACCTGCTAGGCCCACTTCACAGATGAGAAACCCATGGCTCAGAAAAGCTAAGTAACTTCATGGTCACTAGTCACAAAGCTGGGACTTGGTCGTAGACCCTTTGTGCATCACCCCAGGGTTCCCTCACCCACCCCCTGCAGCCTGGGTGCCTACCTGAGAAGGGCACATCTCGAAGGGCAGTGGGGCCCCAGCCCAGCCACAGTGAGCGCCAGCCACCCTGAGCCACCGCAGTTCGAACACAGGCACCCAGCTCCCGGTACGACACATGCTGAGCCTGCAGCTTTGTCCGCATAAGCTCCAGGGGGCTGATCACAGTCACGGTGCCCACTGTGTGGGCATTGGGGGTGACAATGGGGAGAAGTGAGGTCACAGGTCTTACATGGCATCACCTACCTGCTACCCCAGCTCTGGGGACCTAGAACACCCCCCCACCCCCAGGCCGGCAGAGGTTGGGGCTGGGAGCTGGGACTGACTGGGTTTGGGCAGAGGTGGGGACAGAGGGAGGTCAAGGGCCCAAGACTATGCTCACGGCGGGCCAGCGCGCCAGCCACCATGGGTGCGTAGAGGTCAGAGGTCAGGGCTCGACCACATAGGAAGGCCTTCAGTTGGTCGTAGGCAGTGAAGTAGATGGCGGTAGCTGGCACAGTCATCACCCTGGAGATACGGAGAGAGGTTAGCTGGGACTCCCAAAAGGACCCAAACTTTTAAAGCATCGCCTGCCTCACCTAGCCATTCAACAGGGAGCAAGGGGTCAGGAGGTACCAGAGGAGAGTGGTGCAGGACCCGGCTACTCACAGGGTGGCGGGGAGGCCGCTCCAGAGGGTCCTGGTGCCCTCGTGCCTCACGATCTTCACGAAGGCATCCTGGCCAAGCAGGCACCAGCCCAGGGGAAGAGGAGGGACACAAGTGAGGTATGTGATGGGGCTGGCCCAGGCTAGGCCTTTGCCTGACGCCCTCAGCCTCTGCCCACAGCCCTCAGGCCTCCCTGCCTCTACACATGCAGTACCCCAGTTGGCTCCAGGCGGACACCTGGTCACCCTTCAAAAACCTTATGGAGGCCAGGCACGGTGGCTCACATCTGTAATCCCAGCCAGCACTTTGGGAGGCCAAGGCGGATAAATCACTTGAGGCAGGAGTTTGAGACCAGCCTGGCCAACATGGCAAAACCCCGTCTCTACTAAAAATACAAAAATTAGAAGCAGGTGATGGTGCACGCTTGTAATCCCAGCTACCTGGGAGGCTGAGGCAGGAGAAACACTTGAACCCAGGAGACAGAGGTTGCAGTGAGCTGAGATCACGCCACTGCACTCCAGCCTGGGTGACAGAGCGAGACTCTAAAAAAAAACAAACACCCCATGGAGGTACTGCCTTCTCCGGAAGCGCTTCCTGACTGAACCGGCTACCTCTGTGTGCCTTGCCCAACCCCTTTTTTCCTGGGTCTGCTGCCCAGCCAGACCGAACTCCTCACGGACACCGACGAATCCCTATGGACCCAGATGCTCCTCACCATGGTGCCAGTGAAGCGGGTAGGGTCTTGAAACCAGGTGGCACAGCGGGCACCATTTGGGCACAGGTACAGAGGCTCCAGGACACCATTGCAGTACAGGAGGCACTTCCCTGTGGATTGGAGACAGGAGGGCACTGGGGAAAGGCAAGGGGCATTATAATGACAGGACCCTAGAACCTCGCAAGGAGGCAGTGGGCCCCTATCCCTGGAAGGCCAGTAAAGGCCAGGTCCCTGTGTGGATGTTCTGGTGCAGGACGCAGGACTGGCTGGCAGGACCTGGGAGTATATGCTAGTCCATGGCTGTGGAGCTCACTGGTGCCCTGGGGACAGGGACAAGGACTCTCTCCCCCTTGCACCCTCCCATGCTCCCTGTGGCTTGGGGCACTCACATTTGGTATAGGAGAGGCTCCACAGTCTGGAGGAAGGCATCAGCTCTAAAATACAAGGCAGCCCCTCAAGTCAGAAGAGCCCCCACCCACCCTAGGGACCCCATCTCTGGGAGATTTTTTTATTTTGTTTTTTGAGATGGAGTCTCGCTCTGTCGCCCACCCTGGAGCATAGTGGCACAATCGCAGCTCACTGCAACCTCCACCTTCCCGGTTCAAGGGATTCTCCTGCCTCAGCCTCCCAAGTAGCTGGGACTACAGGCGCATGCCACCAAGCGTGGCTAATTTTTGTAGTTTTAGTAGTGAGGGGATTTCACCATGTTGGCCAGGCTGGCCTTGAACTCCTGATCTCAGGTGATACGCCCGCCTCAGCCTCCCAAAGCGCTGGGATTACAGGTATGAGAAACCACGGCCAGCCTCTGGGAGATCTTTCTTTTGCCCAGGCACCACCCCTCACTAGCTCCAGGTCAGGTACTCACCGCTGGCCATGGAGGGCCGCTGAGACTGCAGGCGAACCTTCACCACGTCTAGGGGTGTCACTGGGGGAGGAAGCGGGTCTGAAGGCTCCTTTTAGGACCCCACCCCTAGGACTCCTCCCCCAGGACCACACAGCCTCCAATCTCTGGTCTGCCCCATCCCCACCTGCCCCCACCCCACCTCCCCAGGTCTTACTGAAGAGGGAGGTGACCACAGCCCCGGTGCCTGAGGCCACCATTTGCTGGAGGGGGCTGATGCCCGCAGGGTCCTGGTCAGCCATCTTGAAGCTTCAGTCCTGAAAACCAAACCTCAAACAGACCACAACTCCAGGGATGGCAGGAAAGGAGACTGGGCCACTGTGAGACTTTTGTTTTGAGACGGCGTCTTGCTCTCTGCACTATTGCCAGGCTGGAGTGCAGTGGTACCATCTTGGCTCACTGCAACATCCACCCCTGTTCAAGCAATTCTCTTGCTTCAGCCTCCCAAGTAGCTGGGACTACAGGCGCGCACCCCCACGCCTAGCTAATTTTTGTATTTTTAGTAGAGACGGGGTTTCACCATGTTGGCCAGGATGGTCTCGATCTCCTGACCTTGTGATCCGCCAGCCTCAGCATCCCAAAGCGCTGGGATTACATGCGTGAGCCACCGCACCCGGCCCACTGTGAGACTTTAACCCGACCCTCACCCACCGCCCTCGAAACATCTGTTGCCTCAACAACCCCGGCAATGACCTCTAAAGCAGGGACCGTCCGCCCCCCTCCGCCGGGGAAAACTAAGGCTCGGGGAGACCAGGTGGCCTGCCCAAGGTCACTCAGGAGCGGTTCCGAAGGAAGCTGGGGTGCCAGACCTATCGCTCGATTACAATAGGAGCCAGGGCCGTTCCCTCGTCGACCTCGCACGTGTCCACTGCGCACCTCCTACGTGCAGGTGCGGATTTGGCCCTCGTGGCCCCCAAATCAGAGTACCTGTGCTGCCCCCGCAGCCCCCACTCCAGCACCAAGGCCCCGGGCGGGCACCTGCGAGCGTAACTTACCGGGCGTGGAGGGACGGCCGGGCACCGAGGGTAACGTGTAAACAGATCTGGTGACCACGAAGGGCCCGTCGCCTCCTCGGGACTGCAGGCTGGGATGCCCGGCCCTCCCCGCCCGGCCGGACGGGCCAGACCCGGGGCCCGGAGAGAAAGAGCAGTCTCTGGCCTCACGCCACAAAATGCAGGCCCGGGGCGCAGCCGGGAGAGCAGGAAGTATGGACGTAGGGCCAGGATGTCTCCCCGACCCTCGACGACACTCCCGGCCACGAACCGCGCAGAGCCGCCAGGTGAAGAGGTCTACGCCAGCCCGACGGCCCCAGCACCTGCCCTAGCTCGCACGGCCGCCCGGAGACCCCGGCTTCCGTCTCCGCCCCCAGCCCCGGCCCAGCGCCGCCTACCTGGCTCTAGGCTGGTGCTCGTGCGGCGCGGCGCCCCGGGCCAGGCGAGCCCATACCGGCTCCGCCGCCTGTGCGCGGTCCGCGCGCGCTCGCCGCGCACCGAGGCTGATGCCGAAAGCAGCCAAGGGGGCCCCGCCCCCACGCCGCGCCGCGAGGCCCCGCCCGCCGCGGGCCGACCAGACGCAAGCCCGGAGTGTCCCCGGCTCCGCCCACTCACGTCTCCGCCCACTCGCGTCTCCGCCGGGACCTGCGGCGGTCCCGCCCCCTTGCCGGGGCAGAGCGGGCAGGTTCCATGCCTGTCCAGCGTTGAGAGCTGCCGGCCAACTTCGCGGTCTCCACGTCGCGCTTAACCTGGCAGCAGCAGGCACTTCCAGCATCTTTTTTTAGACAGCATCTTTTTCAGCTTCGCTCTGTCACCCAGGCTGGAGGGCAGTGGTGCGATCTAGGCTCACTGCAGCCTTGACCTCCCGGACTCAAGCGATCCTCCTGCCTCAGCCTCCGGAGTAGCTGGGACCACAGGCGCGCGCCGCCACGCCCGGCTGGTTTGTTATTTTATTTTTGTCTCCCTATGTTGCCCAGGCTAGTCTGGAACTCCTGGGCTCAAGCGATCCGCCCACCTCGGTCTTCGAAAGTGCTGCGATTCCAGGCGTGAGCCGCCGCGCCAGGCTGTTAAGCGCATTTTCACCAGCCGCGTCCCGGCCGCGCGCGGCACTGGAAGCCCCAGCGCCTTCCGGACGGCGAGGGTGACGCACTGGCCCCCTTCCTCGGTGTCCTCAGGTGCGTGGCGGCGGCGGCAGTGAGAATGGGTTCTTCGAGATCGCCAGGAGACCACACAATAACGACGAAGTTACTTGCCGGGCTCCCCGCCGAGACTTGAAAACTTCGCGGCGACTTCTCTCGCCGGCCTTAGCATCGCCCCCATTTTTCAGGTTACGGAACAGGCCCGCACCTGCAAAACGCTTTGTAAACCACAGGGCCCCGCGCGGGTGTGCGCCACCGGGTTAGCTGAGCTGCAGCCTGGGCCGGGCGGGCTGGGACGTGAGCAAGCCGGGGGAGCCGGGAGAGCCATGGGGAGCCAGATCCCACCTCCGCGTGACCTTGGGCAAATCACAACCTCGCCTAAGGCCCGGAATGACTTCGCGGAGAGGGAGAGCACTGAGTGCGGGAGGGCACAGACGTTTTGGTGTTGGTTGCTGTCGTATCGTGATTTCTTCTGAGTCTCAAAACTCTTTGCAGTAGGTTATTGTTGAAATAGATTACCACAGGCCGGGCGCGGTGGCTCACGCCTGTAATCCAGCACTTTAGGAGGCCGAGGCGGGAGGATCACTTGAAGTCAGGAGTTCGAGACCAGCCTGGCCAACATGGTGAAACCCCGTCTCTACTAAAAATACAAAATTAGCCGGGCATGATGACGGGCGCCTGTAATCCCAGCTACTCGGGAGGCTGAGGCAGGAGAATCACTTGAACCCGGCCGGCAGAGGTTGCAGTGAGCCAAGATCGCACCACTGCATTCCAGCTTGGGCAACAGAGTGAGACTCCGTCTCAGAAAAAAAGGCCGGGCGCAGTGGCTCACGCCTGTAATCCCAGCCTTTTGGGAGGCCGAGGCGGGCGGATCACCAGAGGTCAGGAGTTCGAGAGCAGCCTGACCAACATGGTGAAACCTCGTCTCTACTAAAAATACAAAAAATTGGCCGGGCGTGGTGGCGCATGCCAGTAATCCCAGCCACTCGAGAGGCTGAGGCAGGAGAATCGCTTAAACCCGGAAGGCGGAGGTTGCGGTGAGCTGAGACTGCGCCATTGCACTCCAGCCTGGGCAACAAGAGCGAAACTCCGTCTCAAAAAGAAAAAGAAATAGATTACCCCGTTTTACAGAAAGTGAAACTGAGGCTCGACGTGAAAAGCCCGAGATTCGAACCGGCCGGGTGCTTTTCCCAGGGGCCCACACTGCCTCCCCGGGACAGGCGGGTTTAAGTCCAGCGCTGCCCTCTCCGATCCCGCTTGTCAGGGAGACACTTTATTTCCCGGGGCAGCCCCGTACCCCAGGCCCCACCATCCACCTCGCGTTTAGAACTTTTGTGTCATCTTGCTTATTTGTTCTAACAGAGAAACTAGCACGCGGGGGCGGTGGCGGAGGGGGGAGGGGGGCGGGGGGGTGCCTAGCCTGCGCCTTTAAGAAGGGTAGGCCTCGACTTTGACGTCTCTGCCTTCCCCGCCCCTCAGGCCCCTACTGGTCGCCTCCGGCGCTGGAGCAGCCCAGTCAGTCGGCTCCTGCCGGGTTAGCACGTGGACTCCGAGGGGCCAACTATCAGCTTTCCCTGAGAAAATGCCTTTGAGCTCCCGTACAGCTCTGAAACTCCAGCTTGGGAGCAGGAAGAGTGCAATCTGTGACTTGTAAAGGGGCCGCTGGGCAAAAGGGCCCGAGAGAAGGCGTCCTTTCCATTCCCTTCCCACCTCAAGCTGAGTTCAGAAATGACACGAAATAATTTTATCAACTATCAGTCAAGGTCGGGCTCACGCCTGTAATCCCAGCACTTTGGGAGGCCGAGGTGGGCGGATCACCTAAGGACAGGAGTTCGAGACCAGCCTGACCAACATGACGAAACCCCGTCTCTACTAAAAATACAAAAATTAGCCGGCAGTGGTGGTGCGCACCTGTAGTCTCAGCTACTTGGGAGGCTGAGGCCAGAGAATCGCTTGAGCTCGCGAGGTCGAGGCTGCAGTGAGCCGAGATCACACCACTGCACTCCAACCTGGATGACAGAGGAAGACTCTGTCTCAAAAATAAATAAATAAATAAATAAACAAACAAACAAACAAACTATCGGTCAAGGTGAGAGCCTACTCTCCGCCAGGGTTCTTTACAACTTCGACGTTTTGGTTTACGGAACAGGGGAGGAAACTGAGGGCTCTTGTGTGTAGTGACTTTACTCGTGTGGAGGAGAACCCAGACTTTCCCTGCACACACTCTCCCGTTTTACGGATGAGAAAAGGGAGGCCCCAAAGGTCAAATCGCCCCAAGGTCACTCAAATGAAAGAGTCAGCATTAGATCCCCCAATGTGCCTGAGCCAGATGGGCTCCCACCCTGTCCCGTTCTCAACCCAGATGCACTGTTCCAGCAGCACCCTGACCTGGCTTTCCATCTCACCTGCCTCTTACAAGCAAGTGTCTTAAGGCCTCTAAGCCTTAGTTTCCCCATTTACAAAATGGGCTGATGGTGATGATAACGCACCTTCCTCTAGGGATTATGTAAGGATTTAATGCATTAATGGCTGTGACGTGCTTAGAACCCTGGCACGTGGCAAGCATTCTATGACAACTACTACTGTTGCTGTTACTGTATTGTTATTGCTCTCTAGAACCTGTGGCATGGAAAATTCCCCAGATTCCGGCCTCACCTCTGCCTCCAGTATGCAGTCATGGATAATAATAACTCCTTATACCCAGAACGAAGGTCACCAGTGCAAAGTAGCACAGCCAGGAATCAAACCTGGGGACCTCTGAGCCTGTTTCCCCAACAGTACATTGAGGGCCTTGCACTCCATTGCTGGCTTTCTTTTTGTGATGCTCTTAAATAGGATCCTTAGAGATTTGTCGATACACCTGTTTCCTCATCTGAAAATAAGGACGATATCACCTGCCCTGCCTAACGTACAGATTCTTAATATAATGTCTCTGAAAGCTACATGAAGAGTCAATAAACAGTTCTGTCAGACCTGCCAGGGGCCCAGAGCCGCGTGGATCACAGTCCTTGCCTTCTCCAGAATGTAAATGCTTTGAAGCTTAGAGAACCATGAGCCCTCATGGGTGTGACCAAAGCAGTGGCCCCTGGAGAGGTTATCCATGGGTGATGGGGCACCTCCGGACCTCGTGAAGTCTCTCCCAAGAATGACCGTGGCAGGTCAGGGTGGAGGAGGAGCCTTGACATGCTCCAGAAGCTATGGAGCCCTGACTCAACACTTCCACCCTCGAGGAGCAAGCCTGGAAGGCTGCAGAGGTGGCCACTGGCCTGGCTGACTCAGGCAAGGTTTACATTGGTTATGCACCCAGTGGTCCTTCCAGAGGCAACATGTGGCCCCACGTGGCCATCTGCAGCTTCCTCGCGCAGATGGAAAAGTAGAAACTCTCCCTTTTTAACTGTAAAAGGGGAGAAGAATGTACCAGCTGCAGGGGTGGTTGTGAAGACTGAAGGACCAGTCCTCACCTGAGACCAAAGGGGCCAGTTTATTACAAGGCTGAATTTGTCCAAGGCAAGCCTTGGGACAGGGGCAGTGTCCCCTCCAGCTTGCACCCCCAGGGCCTAGGAAGACATCTCTGGAGCTGATGGGGGACTCAAGGGCTTCACCCATGGATGGGACCCCACCAGCACCTCTGAGTCCAGGGCCAACACTGTCTGCATCTAGAGTAGCCTCCCAAAGCAGGGCCCAGGGCTGCAGAACCACTGAGGCCCCCACCCCCTACTGCCCAGAGGAAAAGTCCAAATCCCAGGCCCATAGCAAATGTAGTCTGATCTTTAATGGATTCTGAGGGTGGAAAGGAGTAGGGGAGTGATGGAGGACTTTATTGGAACAAATGGAGAAAAAGGAATAAGGTCTGTATGCTAATTACTTTTTTTTTTTTTTTTTTTTTTTGAGATGAAGTCTTGCTCTGCACCACCATGCCTGGCTAATTTTTTTTTTTTTTTTTTTTAGTAGAGACTGGGTTTTCCATGTTGGCCAGGCTGGTCTCAAACTCCTGACCTCAGGTGATCCACCCACCTTGGCCTCCCAAAGTGCTGGGATTTCAGGCATGAGCCACCATGCCTGGCCTCCCAGGTTCAAGTAATTCTCCTGTCTCAGCCTCCTGAGTAGCTGGGATTACAGGTATGCACAACCACGCCCGGCTAATTTTTGTATTTTCAGTAGAGACAGGGATTTGCAATGTAGGCCGGGCTGGTCTCGAACTACTGACTTCAGGTGATTCACCCACCTTGGCCTCCCAAAGTGCTGGAATTATAGGCATGAGCCACAGAACCTGGCCAATATTACTTTATCAGTGTTAAAATTTCTGGAGTGATAACAATACTGTGATTTTGTAGGAGAATGCCCTGTTCTTAGGAAACACATACTTTAGTGTTTAGGGATAAATAAAGTGTTATGATGTCTGTAACTTAGTCTTAAATGGCTCAGCAAAAAAAGAAGCCAGGCATGGTAGCTCACGCCTGTAAGGGAGGCTGAGGCACGAGGATCGCTTGAGCCCAGGAGTTTGAGACCAGCCTGGGCAACACAGGGAGACCCTGTCTCTTAGAAAAAAATAAAAAAAAATTAGCTGGGTGTGGTGTTGTGCACCTGTAGTCTCAGCTACTTCGGAGGCTGAGGTGGGAGGATTGCTTGAGCCCATGAGGTGGAGGCTACAGTGAGCAGTGATCGTGCCACTGCACTCCAGCCTGGGTGACAGAGCAAGGTCTTATCTCAAAAAAAAAAAAAAAAAAAAAAAAAAAGCTAGTGTAGCAAAATGTTAGCCCCGTCTCTACTAAAAATACAAAAATTAGCCAGGCATGGTTGCGGGTGCCTACAATCCCAGCTACTCAGGAGGCTGAGGGAGAGAATCGCTTGAACCCAGGAGGTGGAGGTCGCAGTGAGCTGAGATCACACCACTGCACTCCAGCCTGGGTGACAGAGCGAGACTCTGTCTCAAAGAAAAAAAAAAAAAGAAGATATATACATATATGCTTACGTGTGTGTATGTGTGTGAGTGTATATATATGTATATTTGTGTGTGTGTGTGTGTGTGTGTGTATATATATATATAAAAACAGCTGGGATCAGCCCAATTTGGAGAAGTCCTCCCTGTCTCCCCCTGCCTCTGTGGCCTGAGAAGGTAGGCTGGAAGTGTCTGGACACCTAAGGCTTTTTGGGGGGCCCTGGGTGTGGTCTGAGGAGGTGGGCCCCTAGAGGGAGAGGGTCCTGGCTAAGACTTTCCAGAATGTCCCCCAGCCTGGGTCCCAGAGCTCTGCTGGGAGAGCGTGGATTAATATGGAAGGTGATTTTAGCCATAGCTACAAAAATTCTAAACGCCAAACCCTTGATCCAGCCAGGCCACTTCTAAGCATTTCTCTAGTCATCTGCTCATACAAGTGTGAAATGATGGTACCAGCTTGGCCTTCTTCATTGCAGCCTTCTTTGTAACAGCAGAACATCCCGTGAAAGGGAACTGTTAAGTACGTGACCCTATCTCCATGTGACAAATCCACACAGCCTTGAAAGGGCGGCATTCCCTGACCTATCCACGTGGCATGGGGGGTGAGGGCTGCAGATCTCTATATCATTATGTAAAACAATCTCAAAGACAGTTAAATTAAACAGCAGGTGCTGAGAGCATGCTGGACGGTCGTTCCAAACAGCAGCGTCACTGCCCCCTAGAGGACATTTTTTGAAATTTATGCGGCCACTGTCATTTCTGGTTGTCACAAGCCTGGGGCTTCTGGCATTTGACAGATGGCAGGTCAGGGAAGCTAAATGCCCTGTAAGGTGTAGGACAGTCTGACACAATAGGGAATTTCCAACAACAAGAACACATCTCTCAATTTCCCTCTGTCTTTCTGGACAATTACATACATGAGGAAATGTTTGCAATTCTCAGATCTGGAAGATGGTTCTGTTTTACCCATATACCCACACCTTTTTTTTTTTTTTAGACAGGGTCTCTCACTCTGTCGCTGGTTGGAGTGCAGTAGCACGATCACGGCTCACTACAGCCTCGACCCTCCCAGCTCAAGTGATCCTCCCACCTCAGCCTCCCGAGTAGCACACTCCCCTGCCTGACTAATTCGTTTGTATTTGTTGTAGAGACAGGGTTTCGCTATGCTGCCCAGGTTGTAACCATACTTCTTTTGAATACTTATATTCTGCTATGCATTGCGTTTTCCGGAATAAAACCACTCTGCAATTGTAGGGAAAATTGGGTTTTGTCTTCAAGAACTTTACCAAAGGTCATTTGCCATTTCATTTTTTGTTTGTTTTGTTTCGTTTTTTTTGAGATGAAGTTTTGCTCTTGTCGCCCAGGCTGGAGTGCAGTGGTACGATCTTGGCTCACTGTAACCTCTGCCTCCTGGGTTCAAGCAATTCTCCTGCCTCAGCCTCCCGAGTAGCTGGGATTACAGACACCCACTACCAGGCCTGTCTAATTTTTGTATTTTTAGTAAAGACAGGGTTTTGCCATGTTGGCCAGGCTGGTCTCAAACTCCCGACCTCAGATGATCCGCCCACCTGGGCCTCCCAAAGTGCTGGGATTACAGGCATGAGCCACCGTGCCCAGCCTCATTTACCATTTCAAAATATCAGGTCCTGTCCCTGGTTGGTTGTCTAGTGGTTAGGAAAAGAGGGCCTGGCGCGGTGGCTCACGCCTGTAATCTCAGCACTGTGGGAGGCCGAGGAGGGTGGATCACGAGATCAGGAGATCGAGACCATCCTGGCTAACACGGTGAAACCCCGTCTCTACTAAAAATACAAAAAATTAGCCGGGCGTGGTGGCGGGCGCCTGTAGTCCCAGCTACTCGGGAGGCTGAAGCAGGAGATTGGTGTGAACCCGGGAGGCGGAGCTTGCAGTGAGCAGAGATCGCATCACTGCACTCCAGCCTGGGCAACACAGCAAGACTCTGTCTCAAAAAAATAAAAAAGGAGAAGAAAGAAAAGAAGAGAAAAGAAAAAAAAGAAGGAAGGAGAAAGAAGAAAGAAAGAGAAAAGAAAGAAAGACAGAAAGAAAGAAAGAAAGAAAGAAAGAAAGAAAGAAAGAAAGAAAGAAAGAGAAAATAAAAGAAATAAAAGAGATGGAAAGAAAAAATGGAAGCAAGAAAGAGAATGATGGAAATGAAATAAAAGGAAAAGTATTGTGGCATGTGGTGATTACAAACACAGGATCAGGGCCAGACCTGGATTCATTTCAGCGGTGTGACCTCAGGTCACACAGGTTGCCTAATTTCCCTTAGGGGCTTTTTTTTTTTTTTTTTTTTTTGGTGCCAGGCTGAAGTGCAGTGGCACAATCTCGGCTCACCGCAACCTCTGCCTCTTGAGTTTAAGCAATTCTCCTGCCTCAGCCTCCCGAGTAGCTGAGATTACACTAATATAACACCACGCCCAGCTAATTTTGTATTTTTAGTAGAGACAGAGTTTCTTCATGTTGGTCAGGCTGGTCTTGAACTCCCGACCTCAGGTGATCTGCCTGCTCGGCCTCCCAAAGTGCTGGGATTATAGGCGTGAGCCACTGTGCCTGGCTTTTTTTTTTTTTTTTTTTTTAAGACGGGGCCTCACTGTTGCTCAGGCTGGAGTGCAGTGGTGTGATCATAGCTCACTGCAGCATTGAATCCCTGAGCTCAAGTGATCCTAGTGCTTCACCTTCTCAAGTAGCTGGGGCTACAGGAGCGTGCCACCTCACCTGGCTAATACATATACATACATATATATATATATTTTTTTTTTTTTTTTTTTTTTTTTTTGAGTCAGGATCTCTCACTCTGTTGCCTAGGCTGGAGTGCCGTGGCACAATCACAGCTCACTGCAGCCTCGACGTCCTGGACTAAAGCGATCCTCCCACCTCAGCTCCCTCCCCCATTCCCCCCACCCAGTAGCTGGGACCACAGTCACGCATCACCACGCCCAGCTAATTTTGTTTATTTTTTATAGAGAAGAGGTGTCAGTATGTTGCCCATGCTGGCCTCAAACTCCTGGGCTCATGTGATCCTCCTGCGTCCACCTCCCAAAGTGTCAGGATTACACCACAGTGCCCAGCCTTAGTTATTTCACTGTAAGATGGGAATAATAATTGCACTACCTCAAAGGATTGTGTTAAAGATTAAAGAGTGTAATACAGAACCTAGCACAATATAAATCTCAATAAACAGTAACAGGACCTACCTTTTAAAAATACTGAAATGCCGGGCGCGGTGGCTCACGCTTGTAATCCCAGCACTTTGGGAGGCTGAGGCGGGCGGATCACGAGGTCAGGAGATCGAGACCACGGTGAAACCCCGTCTCTACTAAAAATACAAAAAAATTAGCCGGGCGTGGTGGCGGGCGCCTGTAGTCCCAGCTACTCGGAGAGGCTGAGGCAGGAGAATGGCGTGAACCCGGGAGGCGGAGCTTGCAGTGAGCCGAGATTGCGCCACTGCACTCCAGCCTGGGTGACAGAGCGAGACTCCGTCTCAAAAAATAAATAAATAAATAAATAAATAAATAAATAAATAAATAAAATAAAAATACTGAAATCAAGTAGGCCTGCTATCATCCTAGCAAAAGAGATTGAATTAAAGTCCCCTTATATGTATTTAAGTACAGATTTCTCTGCTAATTCAGAGAATTAGGGGACCTTGTCTCCATCCCAGGTCTCAGTTTCTTCATCTTTAAAATGGAAAACTGGGTGTGGTGGCTCATGCCTATAATCCCAGCACTTTGGGAGCCCAACGTGGGCAGATCACCTGAGGCCAGGAGTTCAAGATCAGCCTGATCAACATGGTGAAACCCCATCTCTACTAAAAATGCAAAAATTAGCTGGGAGTGGTGGTACACACCTGTAATCCCAGGTACTTGGGAGGCTGAGGCACAAGAATCGCTTGAACCTGAGAGACAGAGGTTGCAGTGAGCTGAGATCACACCACTGCACTCCAACCTGGGCGACGGAGCGAGACTCTGTCTCAAAAATAAATAAATAACCAAATAAAAATAAAAGATAAAATAAAATTGAAAGGATAGTATTCCTGGCCCCACTTCCTTCCTAGGGCTGCCGAGGTTTAAGCTGAGAGATGAGGGGTGTGGCAACAGTGCATGACCGGGAAAGCGGGCCTGGGGCGGGCCGCTCCTTATCCCTTCCTGTCCTCCGTGCAGCTGACTTCTCTCTGAGCTTCTCTGGGTTCTGGAGATGACTCTGACCCAACCTCTCTGAGCTCTCTGGGTAGGGCAGCTTCCTCACCTAGCCCCTGCCTGGCCTATTGCTTCAGAGACAGGTCCCCACCGGGTTAACAAGACGAACCCCTTTGATGTCCTAAAAAGAATTCCTCCTGTTTTTAATGTGCCAGTTTACAAGATCTCTTCACATCCATCATCTCGTTTGAACCTCACATGACTGTGTGGAGGGCGAGCGGGGGTTATTGTGTACACATTTTACAGATGAGGACACCGAGTCTTGGAGGAGTTGAGTAACCCATTCAAGTCAGTTGAAGCAGATATCTCCTGACTCACAGGGGGCCCACCTGGAGAAAGGCCAGGGGCACTCAGGTGGGCTGGGAGGGCTGGGAGGGAGGATCAGGGCTGCGAGCTGAGCTGGCATCGGCATTCAGTGGAGCTGGTGAGGTGGGCAAAACTCTGGGCTCTGATTGATTTGCACTCAGACACCAACACCACTGCATCCTAGCTAATGACTGGATAAGACTTTAGCATCTCATATGCCTGTGAATGGAGATTATTCTCTGGAGTGTTACAGGAACTCTGCATTTGAAACACAGGCCTGATACTTGCCGTCTCTACTCCTGCTCCCAGCTCTCACAGCCAGAGTCAACAGTGCCCGCCTGTCCTTCCACTGCCACCACCCAAACTGTCTACCTGCTGCGCTTGACAACAGCTGGCCTCCAACTCCTAGAGTCCCCAAGCAATTCAGGGACCACTCAGAGGTGAAACAACCCTAACCGTCCTCAACCTCAGCAAAAGGAACAGGGTGGTGAAGGGTACTCCCCATACCCATAGGGACACAGGACACTGGCCAGACCACCAAGTGGGGCCTGGGCCCCCATGGGCCTTCTTGACCCGGTAGCCACCGCTCCCAGGGGAAGGACACAGTGTCCTCAGATGTGGACCCAGGGGCTGTGTCATGGAGGAGCTGGGAAGGGTTTAGAGGACCTGGGTTTCTGTCTTTGGTTTGGTTGTTTTTTTTTTCTTTCCACTTTAGTAAAATCAAATTTTATATCATTGATTTTGTAAAGTTTAATTGGAAAATGAATTTCTTTGTTGAATAAGTGCAATTTGCTGGTCAAAATTCATTCAAACATAGGAGTGAGAGAGGAGGAAGTGACTGTTTATTGAGGAACTGTGATGTGCCAGGCACTCCACAAGATGTTTTGCTCATTCAGCCCTCCTGAGCACCCTGGGAGATAGGCATTGCAATGAGCCCATTTCACAGATGAAGGCATTTAGGGTCAAAACAATAAGCCAAAGTCACCCAGCTGGCAAGAGGCCACGTGGAATCCAAGCTCAGCGGGCAGTGAAGAGGCCCGTCTGCTCTGCTCCCAGCCTGTCTGCTAGGCTTGCAGAAAAGCACTGACTCTTGTCCTCTGGCACCTGCCACCTGCATGTCTGGGGTGGGAAAGGCGAGAGGACAAGGGTGCTGCTTTTTGTTATAATTTGATTAAAATGCATTTGTGGCCGGGCGCGGTGGCTCATGCCTGTGATCCCAGCACTTTGGGAGGCTGAGGCGGGTGGATCGCTTGAGCTCAAGAGTTTGAGACCTGCCTGGGCACCATAGTGAAACCCTGTCTCTACCAAAAATACAAAAAATTAGCCAGGCGTGGTGGTGTGCACCTGTGGTCCCAGCTACTCAGGAAGCTGAGGCAGGGGGATCGCTTGAACCTGGAAAGTGGAGGTTGCAGTGAGCTGAGATCGTGCCACTGCACTCCAGCCTGGGTGAGCGAGACCATGTCTCAAAAAAAAAAAAAAAAAAAAGTATTTGCATACGACACTTTGTTAAAACAGTGCCATTGCTCATGTTTGTAATCCCAGCATTTTAGGGGGATCACTTGAGCCCAGGAGTTCGAGACCAGCTTGGGCAACACAGCCAGACCCTGTCTCTACCAAAAAATAAAATAAAATTAGTCGGACACGGTGGTGTGCACCTGTAGTCCCAGCTACTCTGGGGACTTAAGTGGGAGGATCAATTGAGCTCAGGAGTTCAAGGCTGCAGTGAGCCATGATCATACCACTGTACTCCAGCTTAGGTGACAGAGTAAGACCCTGTCTCTAAAAAGCAAGCAAACAAAAAACAGTTATTGAGTGGAAAACAAAACAGGGAAGTGGCTTATCCACTGTCACTGGGCAAGTTCATGGCTTATGCTGGGACAAGAACATGGGTCTCCTGACTGTGGTCAGTACTTCTGTTCCCAAATACCCTGCCACAGTCCCTAGCCTGGGCACTGGCCTGTTCCTGCTTCTCCTCCCTCATTACCCACCCATAGCCCAGTAACCCCCCACCTCTAGCTCTGGTTTCCCTTTCTGCCTAAAGGGAGACGCTCTGTCCTGATATGGAGCATTCCCTCCAGGACCCCCAGCCCTACCACCCATGAGTTGGAATAGTTCGGAAAGGACATAGCCTGTCTGCTCCTGCTATCTCTGCCCGCCGTGTGGGGAGCTGGTCCAGAATGATGGAGCCCCTGGGAAGCAAGGGGTCGTGTCCAGCTTGGGAGGGCTTCTGGAGACCTGGCCCGAGTCCCAGATCCTTCGTGAACTAGAAAAATGCCTGCTGTTTTTAGTGCATTCTCAGTTGACACAGCATTTTCTTATCTCTAATCCCATTGGATCTTTATAATGAAGAAGGAATTCCCTGTCAATCTGCGTTGTATTTTATTTAATTTATTTATTTATTTATTTTGAGACAGAGTCTCGCTCTGTTGCCCAGGCTGGAATGCAGTGGCATGATCTCGCCTCACTGCAACCTCTGCCTCCTGGTTCAAGCAATTCTCGTGCCTCAGCCTCTCAAGTAGCTGGGATTATAGGGGTGTGCCACCACACCTGGCTAATTTTTTTTTTAATTTACTTATTTCTTTTGAGACGGAATCTTACTCTGTCGCCCAGGCTAGAGTGCAGTGGCGTGATTCAGCTCACTGTAACCTCCGTCTCCTGGGTTCAATTGATTCTCTCACCTCAGCCTCCCAAGTAGCTGGGATTACAGGCGCCTGCCACCATGCCCGGCTAATTTTTGTATTTTTAGTAGAGATGAAGTTTCACCATGTTGGCCAGGCTGCTATTGAACTCCTGATCTCAAGTGATTTGGCTGCCTCAGCCTCCCTGCATTGCATTTTAAATCTGAGAGACAGAGGCTGAGAGTGGCCTGTGTCTAGCACCAGGACAGGCTACACAGTTTGGAGGTCCAGTGCAAATGAAAATGTGGGGCTCCTTGTTCAAAAGTATTAAGACTCTAGCCAGGTGCGGTGGCTCACGCCTGTAATCCCAGCACTTTGGGAGGCTGAGGCGGATGGATCACCTGAGATCAGGAGTTCGAGACCAGCCTGGCCAATGTGGTGAAACCCCGTCTCTACTAAAAATACAAAAATTAGCTGAGTGTGGTGGTGGGCGCCTGTAATCCCAGCTACTCAGGAGGCTGAGGCAGGAGAAGCACTTGAACCCAGGAGGCGGAGGTTGCAGTGAACTGAGATCACGCCATTGCACTCCAGCCTGGGTGACATATAAAGTCCAGCCCTACGGAGCTTAGCAGGTGTTCTCTCTTTGTGTGGAGACGAGAGATCATAAGAAATAAAGACAGAAGACAAAGAGATAAAGAGAAAACAGCTGGACCCTGGGGACCACTACCACCAAGATGTGGAGACCGGTAGTGGCCCCGAATGGCTGGGGGCACTGATATTTATTGCATATAAGACAAGGGGGGCAAGGTAAGGAGGGTGAGTCGTCCAAGTGATTGATAAGGTCAAGCAGGTCACGTGATCATGGGACAGGGGGCCCTTCCCTTTTAGGTAGCCAAAGCAGAGAGGGAAGGCAGCATACAACAGCGTTTTCTTCTATGCATTTATCAAAAAGATCAAAGACTTTAAGACTTTCACTATTTCTTCTACTGCTATCTTCTAAGAACTTCAAAGAGGAACCAGGAGTATGGGAGGAACATGAAAGTGGACAAGGAGCATGACCACTGAAGCACAGCACCACAGGGAGGGGTTTAGGCCTCCTGATGACTGCGGGCAGGCTAGGAGAATATCCAGCTTCCCACAAGAAGCTGGTGGAGCAGAGTGTTTCCTGACTCCTCGAAGGAAAGGGAGACTCCCTTTCACGGTCTGCTAAGTAACGGGTGCCTTCCCAGGCACTGGTGTTACCGCTTGACCAAAGAGCCCTCAAGCGGCCCTTATGCGGGCGTGACAGAGAGCTCACCTCTTGCCGTCTAGGTCACTTCTCACAACGTCCCTTCAGCACCTGACCCTATACCCTCCGGTTATTCCTTGGCTATGTTAGTAATACAACAAAGAGTAATATTAAAAGCTAATGATTAATAATGTCTATACTAATGATTGATAATGCCCATGATCATCTCTATATCTAATTTGTATTATAACTATTCTTATTCTAACTATTTTCTTTATTATACTGAAACAGTCTGTGCCTTCCATCTCTTGCCTCGGCACCTGGGTAATCCTCCACCCACAGTGACAAGAGCGAAACTCTGTCCTAAAAAAAAAAAAAAATTAAGAATTTCAAGACAGGACAGCAGAGCTTTAAATTTTTTTTTTTTTTTCCTAGAGGCAGAGTCTTGCTCTCTTGCCCAGGCTGAGATGCATTGTTGCAATCATAGATCACTGCAGCCTTGAGCTCCCGGGCTCAAGTGGTCATCCTGCCTTGGCCTCCCAAAGTCCTGGGATGACAGGCATGAGCCACTGCACCCGGCCTGTAGAGCTTTAAACAAAGCACAGGCTGCTTCTGAGCACAGGGCCCTCGTCACATGGCTATGAAGCCAGCCCTGCCTGGACCCAGGGGCACTTTATAGCTTATAAGCCCTCCAGTCAGGAGGCCTCAGCCTGAGCCTCCCTGAACCTCAGTTTCCTCTCCTGTAAACTGTGAAAGCACTGAGCACTAATCTCCCTTCCAGGCTAGCTTTTTGCAACAGCTTTAAGCTCCCATCCCAAGATCTCTCCAAGAATCCTCTTTCAAAGTCCCTGCTCCTAGCCTGGCTCCCTGGTCCCCATCCCTCTCCCCTCTCCCACTCTTTCAAAGCCCAGAAAGGACAGGTGACTGAGTGACTGTCTCTGGGCTCATACAGTGGGGTGGTCTCCTGTGACAGGCTAGGGCTTCAGGGTATGGCTTAGCCTATCCCTCACACTTCCTTGGGGCCTCTTGGGGCAGACAGCCCAGGCGGGGCCCAGCAGGCACACCAGTCAGGTGCCTGATGATGAGGGCAGGCGCCTGGAACTGGGTCAACAATCGCTCACACGGAGGTGACTCAGGCAGCAAGGGGAAAAGAGGTGGGGGTGGGGAGGTGGCTGTTTCTGTGCCCTCACTTGAGCCTTAGCCTTCAGGGTTGCCAGATTTACTTTTATTTTTATTTTTGAGAGTCTCACTCTGCCTCCCAGGCTGGAGTGCAGTGGCGCAATCTTGGCTCACTGCAACCTCCGCCTCCTGGGTTCAAGCAATTCTCCTGCCTCAGCCTCCCAAGAGACGGGGTTTCACCATGTTGGCCAGCCTGGTTTCAAACTACTAACCTCAGGTGATCCACCCACCTCAGCCTCCCAAAGTGCTGGGATTACAGGCATGAGCCACCATGCCTGACAGACTGCAAATTTTTTAATTTAATTTTTTTTTTTAGTGATGAGGGTCTCCCTATGTTGCCCAGGCTGGTCTCAAACTCCTGGGCTCAAGTGATCCTTTCACCTTGGCCTTGGCCTCCTAAAGTGCTGGGATTACAGGCGTGAGCCACTGTGCCTCACTGCTGGTATGTAACTTTTTTATTTTTATTATTTTTTTTTAGACAAAGTCTCACTTGCCCTGGCTCGAGTGCAGTGGTGCCATCTCGGCTCACTACAGTCTCCGCCTCCCGGGTTCAAGCCATTCTCCTGCCTCAGCCTCCCAAGTAGCTGGGATTACAGGCACCCACCACCACGCCCAGCTAATTTTTGTATTTTTAGTAGAGACAGGGTTTCACCATGCTGGCCAGGCTGGTCTTTAACTCCTAACTGTAAGTCCGCCCACCTGTGCCTCCCAAAGTGCTGGATTATAGGCCACCCCCTGTAACTTCTTCTTTTTTTTTTTTATTTTTTTAATTTTTGAGACAGAGTCTCGCTCTGTCGCCCAGGCTGGAGTGCAGTGGCGCCATCTCAGCTCACTGCAAGCTCTGCCTCCTGGGTTCACGCCATTCTGCTGCCTCAGCCTCCCGAGTAGCTGGGACTACAGGCACCCGCCACCACGCCTGGCTAATTTTTTGGATTTTTAGTAGAGGTGGAGTTTCACCATGTTAGCCAGGATGGTCTCCATCTCCTGACCTCGTGATCTGCCCGCCTCAGCCTCCCAAAGTGCTGGGATTACAGGCGTGAGCCACCGCGCCCGGCCCCTGTAACTTCTTAAGCAAAGGAAAAGAAAAAAAAAAACAGAAGCCACAAAGGAAAAGATTGACTAATATATTTCAGATGACATAACAACAACACAAAAGACAAATGACAGATTGGGAGGAAGCATCTGAAACATACACAATACCCAGAATATATAAACAGCTCCTACAGTTCAACAAGAAAGAAAATACTGCAAAAACAATCAGCAAATAATACTGTGATGGTAAAACAATGTATCTACTTGGATGGTGCTCCTGGATTAGATTAACATTTAAATCAGTGAATTTTGGTTAAAGCAAATTGCTCTCCATTGTAGGGAGACCCTCTGAAACTATTGATATGGAATAAAAGATAAAATGCTCCTGATTATTGTAAACACAAAATTGCATGCCGGATTGTGTAAAGACAATTCCAGGTTGGATTGCTAGTATGAGCCAACAGCTCGTGATGTGCTTCCCCCTGCAGAGAGCCTATGAACGGACATGCAGTCAGGGAGGTTTCACATCACAAAGATTCCTATCCCAGAAAAGCAGATGTTCATAGCTCTGGGAATGGAAGGTGACTCTTGTGGAGAGCCTATAAACGAACACATGAGGGGCACCTGTTCATATGGATAACATAGGGCTATAAACGCCCTCATCTTGCCACGGCTCTTCTAGGCCTCTTTAAGGTTAAGGCATACTCGCTTCTGATAATTTCTGGTCTAACTGGTTGTCTAGCTTCACATCCTGTTTCTATTGATTGTTTGTAACCAGCTTTTGCTGCAACTGTTACTGCTGATTAATATCTTGCTAATCATAGGTTATGGAAAGACTGCGTTTCTGTTTTAAGGCTCTGTTAGAAATTACTGATGCACACACTATGTTGTAAATTCTTATCTCTGTATACTGTAATTCTTTATACAGATGTTATGTTAAAGAATTACTCCATCCCCATGTGACCATCTCACCTCATAATCAAACGACCCTAAATCCCTCACTAACCTACCCCCACCCTCACTAAACTTAATAATAAATGCTGGTATATCCAGGGCATTGGCAGCATTGCAGGAACAGAAGACGGTGACCCCCTTGGACCCAGCTTTCACTATCTTGTGTGTGTCTATTATTTTTCGACCTGCCGATCCACCTGGGAACAAAGAGAGAGCCCCATTGCCTTGTGGGCTGCTGGCCAGATCCCTCAATACTCCATAATGTGGATGGGCCTGAATAAGACAGAAAAACGGGCCTCCCCAAACTAGAGGGAATTCTCCAGCAGGCTACCCTCAGACTTAACCATCAGCTCTCCTGGGTCACCAGCCCGCCAGCCCACACTAAAGGCTTAGGATGGTTACGATAAGAAAGACAGATGATAACAGAAGATAACCGTGGATGAGGCTAAAGAGAAATTGAAACCCTCTTACATCGCTGGTGGGAATGTAAAATAGTGCAGCTGCTTTGGAAAACAGGCTGGTAGTTACACAAAAGGCTAAACAGAATTACTATATAATCCACTAATTCCACTTCTAGGTATATACCCAAGAGAAATGAAAACATGTCCACACAAAAACTTGTATAGGCCGGGCACAGTGGCTCACTCCTGTAATCCCAGCCCTTTGGGAGGCTGAGGCGGGAGGATCCCTTGAATTCAGGAGTTTGAGACTAGCTGACCAACATGGCAAGACCCTGTCTCTACAAAAACCATACAAAAATTAGCTGGACATGGTGATAAGCACCTGTAGTCCCAGCTACTTGGGAGGTGGAGGTGGGAGGATTGTTTGAGCCCAGGAGGCAGAGGTTGCAGTGAGCAGAGATGACACCACTGCACTCCAACCTGGGTAACACAGCAATGCCCTGTCTCAAAAAAAAAAAAGGGGGGCGGATGATGAAGATAGGCACAGTGGCTCAAGCCTGTAATCTCAGCATAGCATTTTGGGAGGCTGAGGCAGCAGGATCACTTAAGGCCAGGAGCTTGAGAACAGACTAGGCAACATATTAAGACAAAAAAATACAAAATATAGCTGGGAGTGGTGGCATGTGTCTGTAGTCCCAGCTACTCAGGAGGCTGAGGTGGGAGGGTCTGAGGCTGCAGTACAAGGTGGCACCACTGTAATTCAGCTTGGGCGGCGGAGGAAGGCTCTGTCTCAAAAACAAAGAAACAAACAAAAACGGGCCAGGCGCGGTGGCTCACGCCTGTAATCTCAGCAGTTTGGGAGATTGAGGTGGGTGGATCACTTGAGGTCAGGAGTTCGAGATCAGCCTGGTCAACATGGCAGAACCCTGTCTCTACTAAAAATACAAAAATTAGCTGGGCATCATGGCACATGCCTATAATCCCAGCTATCCGGGAGGCTGAGACAGGAGAATTGCTTGAACCCAGGAGGCAGAAGTTGCAATGAGCCAAGATTGTGCCACTGCACTCCAGCTTGAGTGTCGGAGTGAGACTCTATCTCAAACAAACAAATGAAAAGAAACAAACAAAAAAGAAATGAGATACTGATACATGCTATGTGATAAGCTTTGAAAACATTATGTTAAGTGAAAGAAGCCAGTTGCAGATCACATATTATAAAATTTCATTTATATGGAATATCCAAATCCATAGAGGTAGAAAGTAGATCAGTGGTTGCCTAGGGTTAGGGAGGGTAACTGCTAAAGGACACAAGGCTGCCTTCTGTGGAGATAAAAATGGTCTTAAACTGATTGTAGTGATGCTGCATAACTCTCTTAAGACACTAAAAACCATTGAGTTGTACACTTTAGTTGTTTTTTTGGTGGGGGGATGGAGTCTCGCTCTGTTGCCCAGGCTGGAATGCAGTGGCACGATCTCGGCTTACTTACAACCTCCGCGTCCTGGGTTCAAGCAATTCTCCTGCCTCGGCCTCCCGAGTAGGGAATTACAGACCTCGTTATCATGGCATCTTACCCCTCTGATGTTAAAAAAAAAAAAAAAAAAAAAAAAAGAGCAAGCGAGAAAGAGAGAGAGAGAAACATTTGTGAAGTAAGTTTTTGAGTCTCAGCACTATTGACCTTTTGGGCAGGATACTTCTTTGTTGTGGGGGATTGTTCTGTGTGTTGTGTGATATTTAGTGGGATTACTGGCCCTTACCCACCAGATGCCAGTGTCCCTCCACCCTGAGTTGTGACAACCCAGATTGTCTCCAGACACTCCCAAATGTCCCTGGCTGGCAAAATTGCTGCTGCTCAAGAATCACAGCTTTGACCATTAGACTTTGTGATATTTGTTTCAGCCTGTTTAGGTTTTTTTTTTTTTTTCTACCTGAATTTTTTTCTGGTTCTGGGTGATTGTAATTAGTAGGTTATTGACTGATTCACCTAACATTTCATGAAAGTTTCTTCTGTGTATGTGTTTCAATAGAAGCATAAACTATACTCCCTAGTCTCAAAATACACAGGAAGGAAAATAAGCACAAATGTGTCACCAGGGCACAGACTAGTCCTAGGTCCTCAGCAGGCCAGGTGTCTTATCTGCTGTCTCGGTCTGCTCTAGCTCCAGGCTTAGAACCCCTGCCACACAACTCCACAGCTCGGTTGGCACCCTTTCCCTGCTCCGACTTCTGCTGCCTCGAGCTTGGCTAGCCATCCCTCTGCCCCTGCCTCATCCTCAGCTCCAGTTCCTTGCTCAGGCTGCAGCAGTCTCCATCCCCTGTGCAGACACTGCCCTTCCTCCACAGCCCAGTATCAGGCTTTCCCTGGGCCTCTCCTCTCTCCTGGCCCATCTCCCATCACCCATCTCTGCCTGGCCCAGGTCCTTTGGCACCAAGCATGCTGAATCTTGTCACTGGCTAATCTGTTCTGTGGTACATTTTCTCTCCTCATCCTCCCGTATCAATTCCTCGAAGGCAGGGCCGATCTGGAGACTAGGAAGCCACTTCCCTTTCGACAGCCCCCGCCACAGCCCAGCCTGTGCCAGGCACCCAGCAGCTCCTGAAGCCCACTGGCATTGAACATGGCATTCAATCCCTGCCAAGCCTGCCCTTCCCATCTGGTTTCCCAGGGCTCTTCCCAACACCTCCTCCTCCACCTGCCAGTTAAAATCTTCCCAGACTCAGCTCAAGGAGATGCTCCTAAGGTGGAATGAAATCTCTTCTTCCCCACCTGGAGACAAACTACTTCATCTCCCTACACCTGGCAACTGGCGCACAACCTTGTATCTTAAATTAGATTCAGCCTGAGACTGTCTCCCACCAATCCCTGCTCCCTGTCCTGCTGAGCACCTTGAGGAAAAGGCTTTGGGGCTGTTTATCTTTGTCCTGGAAACCATCCTTCAACTCACTCTGGGGCCTGCCTAGCATGTCATCCGAGTTTGCAGAATAGGGCAGGACAGGACAGGACAAGACAGGGCAGGATAGGATAGGAGCGAGCCAGCCCGGTAGCTCACACCTGTAATCCCAGCGCCTTGGGGGGCTGCGGTAGGAGAATCGCTTTGGGAGCAGGAGTTGCAGGCCTCAGTGAGCTATGATCAGCTTGGGCGACTGAGCGAGACCCTGTCTCTAAAACAAACACACAAGTCTGGGCGCGGTGGCTCATGCCTGTAATCCTAGCACTTTGGGAGGCCGAGGCGGGCGGATCACGAGGTCAAGAGATCGAGACCATCCTGGCCAACATGGTGAAACCCCGTCTCTACTAAAAATACAAAAATTAGCTGGGCGTGGTGGTGCGCGCCTGTAGTCCCAGCTACTCGGGAGGCTGAGGCAGGAGAATCGCTTGAACCCGGGAGGCAGAGGTTGCAGTGAGCCGAGATCGTGCCACTGCACTCCAGCCTGGCGACAGAGTGAGACTCCGTCTCAAAACAAAAGGATAGAAAGGGGAGCACAAATATTCCCAATTCATAACAGTCCCTCACACTGTCAATGCCCCAGACACGCGCTATCATCTCTAGCAAACTCCCCTAGGCGCCTGCAGGATGGGTGAAGGAAGGCGACGAGCACCAGCTGCCCTGCTGAGGCTGGCCCGACGTCACATGATTCTCCAATCACATGATCCCTAGAAATAGGGTGTGGGGCGAGAGGAAGCGGGGAGGAGAGTGATTTGAGTAGAAAAGAAACACAGCATTCCAGGCTGGCCCCACCTCTACATTGATAAGTAGCCAATGGGAATGCGGCAGCCCTGATCCCTGGCCAATGGAAACTGAGGTAGGCGGGTCATCGCGCTGGGGTCTGTAGTCTGAGCGCTGCCAGGCTGCTGCTGCCCAGGGACCGCGGACCCGGACGCAGGTAGGAGGGCGGCCGCGCAGACCTCTCGCCTGCTCCTGCCCAGGGGCCCGGCCAGGGCCATGTGAGCTTGAGGTTCCCCTGGAGTCTCAGCCGGAGACAACAGAAGAACCGCTTATTGAAACTCCTTGGGGGTTCTGATACACTAGAGAGAGTTTTATGGGAAAGAGGAAGCAGTAATTGCAGTGACCCCCATTAGAAGGGGGCTCTCTACCTCCCCAGCATTCCCCCAAAGCAGGGACCGCACCATTCTTGACCCAGCTCCACCCGTCGGTAGGTGCCGGCTTCTTCCCCTCTCCTGGTGGTGGTGGGTGGTTCCCGCGGCGGCCTGGAGCCGGAGGGGCGCGCGACCCTGGGCTGGGAGCTCCGAGGGCCTGGGAACGGGACCTGAGACCTTGGCTTCTCGAAGATAGTAGGGACTTGGGAGTGGTGACTGAACCTGGTCTGGCTCCTCCTTACTTCCTCTTGTTGGGGGTGGGACTAGCTAACTTCCGCCTCTCCCAGCCACTTTTTCCTGCTCATCTGCAGCTAGGTTGGCTCCCCTTTTGGGAATTTCCTCTCCCCTTGGCACTCGGAGTTGGGGGGTGCCACCTAGTGGAAGATAACGGAGCTAGGGTCTTGAAGAGGCTGCTGTCCCCTCTGGCTGTTTTGGCGGTGTAGGGTGGCATGAGAGACTGCGACTCGCCTCCTCATCCCTGTTTCTGTATGCGTGTGCGTGTATTCAGTAGAAGTATACACTATACTCCCTCAACTTAGGGTAAACAGGAGGGGCCACATGCACAGGTAACTCACCAGGGAGCCGAACACTCCTGTGCAGACAGACTTCCCTTCCCAGCAAGCCATGGCAGCGGACAGCCTGCTGAGAACACCCAGGAAGCGGGCGGTGCCAGCTGCAGGTGCTTTGCCTGGGAGCTGTGGGGCTGAGGAGAGGGTCCACTGTCCAGGACCAGTCAACTTCATCCTTAGCTGTCCAGGAGGTGGCCTCTTGGGGATGCTGAGTTAGGGGAGGGGCACTTGAGGAAAGCCAGGTGGAGCACAGAGGATGTGAGTGACTGGGTGGGTGAGATTTCCTGCCCCCCCCCACCCCGTGATATCCACACATAGACTCGTGGGGTAACTGAGGCACAGACAGAGAGCAACTTCTTAGGCCCTCACAGTTGGCAATTCTAGGATTAGGACCCAAGCGCGATTTCCAGGCAGTCCCTGTACCCTGTTTCTGTTGTACCTGTTGCACCATTCCCAGGCACTGCCCATCGTGCCACTAGTGATAAGAACGCAGGTCCAATATGCTCTGGGGCCATCAAAGCCTGTGTCACCATGACCTGATGTGTGACATGTTATAGGTGTCCCTTGGTATCTTCACGGAACTGGTTCCAGGACCCCAAAATCTGTGGGTGCTCAAGTCCCTGATATAAAATGGTGTAATATTTGCATATAACCTATACATACTTTAAATCATTTCTAGATTACTTATACCTAATACAATGGAAATGACATGTCGGCTGGGCACGGTGGCTCATGCCTGAAATCCCAGCACTTTGGGAGGCCGTGGCAGGTGGATCACCTGAAGTCAGGAGTTCGAGACCAGCCTGACCAACATGGTGAAACCCCCGTCTCTACCAAAAATACAAAAATTAGCCAGGTGTGGTAGCGCACACCTGTAATCCCACCTACTCGGGAGGCTGAGGCAGGAGAATTGCTTGAACCCGGGAGGCGAAGTTTGCAGTAAGCCAAGATCGAACCACTGTACTATGGCCTAGGTGACAGAGCAAGACTCCATCTCAAAAAAAAAAAAAAGAAAAAGAAAAATGCCATGTAAATAGGTGTGATCCTGAATTGTTTAGGGAATAATAAGAAAGAACAATCTGTGCATGTTCAGTATAGATGCACCCATCCTGGAGTGCAGTGGCGCGATCTCGGCTCACTGCAACCTCTGCCTCCCAGGTTCAAGCAATTCTCCTGCCTCAGCCTCCCAAGTAGCTGGGATTACAGGCGCGTGCTACCATGCTCAGCTAATTTTTCTATTTTTAGTAGAGACAGGGTTTCACCATGTTGGTCAGGCTGGTCTCGATCTCGTGACTTCGTGATCCACCCGCCTCGGCCTCCCAAAGTGCTGGGATTACAGGCGTGAGCCACCGCGGCCGGCTTTTGTTTTTTGAGACAGAATCTGAGTCTCGCTCTATCACCCAGGCTGGAGCATGGTGGCACGATCTCTGCTCACTGCAACCTCCACCTCCCGGGCTCAAGAAATTCTCCTGCCTCAGCCTCTTGAGTAGCTGGGATTACAGGTGTGCGCTACCACGCATGGCTATTTTTTGTATTTTTAATAGAGATGGGGTTTCACCATGTTGATCAGGCTGGTCTCGAACTCCTGACCTTGGGATCTGCCCACTTCAGCCTCCCAAAGTGCTGGGATTACAGGTGTTAGCCACCGCGCCCAATATATTTTGATCCCTGGTTGGATATGGAGGGCTGACTGTACTCAACATCTCTGAGCTTCAGTTTCCTCCTTTAAAAGTAAAGGTGTGGCCAGGTGTGGTGGTTCAAGCCTGTAATCCCAGCACTTAGGGAGGCTGAGGCGGGTGGATCAGCTGAGGTCAGGAGTTCAAGACCAGCCTGACCAATATAGTGAAACCCCCCTCTCTACTAAAAATACAAAAATTAGCCAGGCATGGTGGCGAGCGCCTGTAGTCCCAGCTACTTGCTTGAACTCGAGAGGCAGAGGTTGCAGTGAGCCGAGATTGTGCCACTGAACTCTAGCATGGGCAACACAGCAAGCCTTCATCTCAAAAAAAAAAAAAAAAAAAAAAAAAAAAAAAGGCGAGCAGACGTGGCGGCATGCTCCTAAAGTGTCCCAGCTACTTCGGAGGCCAAGGTTGGAGGATTGCTTGATCCCAGGAGTCTGAGTCCAGCCTGGGCAACATAGCAATACCTCATCTCTAAAAATAAAATAAAAGTAAAGGTATTAATTACTACTTTGGATGGTTGTTGCAAAGAAATAAAATAATGGAGAATCTTGTAACTGGCTCCCAAGAGGCTCAACAGACATTACTGTTTTTGCTTCTTCAGGATGAGTTACCTCTCTGGCCACCCCACTGAACTAGCTGGGCTAGCTGAGCCTGGGAGAAGAGTTGTTTAGGAAGTGAGAGGCTGCTCCCCACAGGGACTCAAGGCTCAGTTCCTCCTGGTGACTCAGATGGGCAGCCCTGTGGGCACACGTGGTCTCTCTCCACATGTGGCTGTGTTTCACTTCCAGAATAGATTGAGAGGCAGGGGCGGGGGCTAGCATGCTTGGGGAATCTCAGGGGGCCCTGGTGGTGTGGGGGACCCTCAGAACACAGGTGTCTCAAAGGCTGACCCAGCTTCTGTGTCCCCTTCCCTGGGTGAGGAGGGGACATTCATGGGCAGATGGTGACCTCTGGGGAAGGCAGCCCAGACTCCACTGGCCACCGTATTTCCTTTTTCACAACTTTCTCACCCCTGTGGTTTCCCATGTCATCATGTGGCCACTTCCTGCAAGGCCTTAGCGGAGTGCAGGTATGGACATAGTGTCAGGCAAGGAGGCATCTGGAGGGGAACCCTGGCTTTTCCTGGGGGGACTCCCTCCCTGCACCCTAGCCCTGGCCTCTCCCATGGCTACTGATGCCTTCCCCTCACCCCAGAGGTGGCCCACATCTGCACAGATCAGACCCACAAAAATCACGTCTTCCTGACTCTCATAAGCCTGCCCAGTGAGGCCCAGGCGTTAGGCCATGTGCTGGGGACTCAGACCCACACATATACGCATGTCAGCATTCATGCTTACAGGTCCGCACGTGCTGGGGCATGTGTCACACACAGGGCGCTGTAGGAAGCTGACTCTCAGTCCCTGCAGATTTCTGCCCGCCTGGACAGGGAGGTGTTGAGAAGGCTCAGGCAGTCCTGGGCCAGGACCTTGGCCTGGGGCTAGGGGACTGAGTGGCCCTAGAATCAAGGGTGGCATGGGCTTAAGCAGTTGCCAGACGTTCCTTGGTACTTTGCAGGCAGACCATGTGGACCCTGGTGAGCTGGGTGACCTTAACAGCAGGGCTGGTGGCTGGAACGTGGTGCCCAGATGGTCAGTTCTGCCCTGTGGCCTGCTGCATGGACCCCGGAGGAGCCAGCTACAGCTGCTGCAGTCCCCTTCTGGTGAGTGCCCCTCAGCCTAGGCAAGAGCTGGCAGCCTGAGTTTTCCCAAAGGGTCATCTTGGATTGGCCAGAGGAGGACGCCAGGCACAAGTCTGTGGTTTATCATTTCCCCTGTCTTTCCAGGACAAATGGCCTACAACACTGAGCAGGCATCTGGGTGACCCCTGCCAGGTTGATGCCCACTGCTCTGCCGGCCACTCCTGCATCTTTACCGTCTCAGGGACTTCTAGTTGCTGTCCCTTCCCAGAGGTGAGCGTGCCATCAGCCCGATGGAGGGGCTTAGGTCTGCATTTATGCTTTTCCTGCACTCTCCCACCTGCAGATAAAAGGGCCCTGCCAATGCAGGTTTCTCTGTGTTCCACAGGCCGTGGCATGCGGGGATGGCCATCACTGCTGCCCACGGGGCTTCCACTGCAGTGCAGACGGGCGATCCTGCTTCCAAAGATCAGGTGCAGCTGGGGTGTGGGTGCAGGGCAGGCAGACCGGCAGCATGTAGAGCCTGGAACCCAGCAGCCCAGCTGGTGGGGCAGCCTCAATTCCTGCCCTTGTGCCCTCATTCATGTGGCATCTGTACTAAGCAACAGCCCTGCTGTGGACAGAGGGGCAGCACTGGGGATAGGAGGGTGCAGGAGAAAGTGCAGGACTCCAGGTCCAGGCATTGTGGGGGTGGGGAGAGGTCGAGCTGGGCCGGTCTAATGCCAACCCATGGTCAGTGGGTGCCCCTTCCCCATGCCATCTTGCTGAGGGAGGGACTGGATTGTGAGGAGGGTGAGTTAGGCCTGCCTAGGAGATCACTGAGCCTTAGTGTCACCCTCAAACCCCAGTAGCTGGGCTTGCAGGCCCTGGCGCCATCAGCTCCTTGCCTGATGGGGGAGTCACCTTCCCTGAGTGGGCTGGTAGAATCCTGGGTCATCTTGTCCACAGGTAACAACTCCGTGGGTGCCGTCCAGTGCCCTGATAGTCAGTTCGAATGCCCGGACTTCTCCACGTGCTGCGTTATGGTCGATGGCTCCTGGGGGTGCTGCCCCATGCCCCAGGTACAAATCTGGGGAGATGGGGGTATGTGGAGGGAAGTGGGGGCAGAGTGTGGGGGCCAGGGGCAGGGGGTGAAGATGGAGTCAGGACCATTTTTTCTCAGGCTTCCTGCTGTGAAGACAGGGTGCACTGCTGTCCGCACGGTGCCTTCTGCGACCTGGTTCACACCCGCTGCATCACACCCACGGGCACCCACCCCCTGACAAGGAAGCTCCCTGCCCAGAGGACTAACAGGGCAGGTGAGGAGGTGGGAGAGCATCAGGCCGGGGGCTGGGGTGGGGCCTCATTGACTCCAAGTGTAGGAAAAAGTTCCCTCCACCCTGGCTGTCCCTCACACTTGCTCCTCTTCCAGTGGCCTTGTCCAGCTCGGTCATGTGTCCGGATGCACGGTCCCAGTGCCCTGATGGTTCTACCTGCTGTGAGCTGCCCAGTGGGAAGTATGGCTGCTGCCCAATGCCCAATGTGAGTGAGGGGCTGGAGCCAGCTTGGCTGTGTGCCCCCAGCCACCTGGCCCTGACACGCACCTTACAGGGGCTCTGGAGCATGGGGCTGGCTGGCTGGCTGCTTGCTGGGAGCCTGGCTGATGCAGGGTTCATGCCACCCCCTAGTGGGGGACTGGGGCAGTGCCAACCATCAGCCAGGCTGCTCCCTGTGTGCTACTGAGCCTGGAAGTGACAAAGACCCACCCCTGTCCCCACTCAGGCCACCTGCTGCTCCGATCACCTGCACTGCTGCCCCCAAGACACTGTGTGTGACCTGATCCAGAGTAAGTGCCTTTCCAAGGGGAATGCTACCACGGACCTCCTCACTAAGCTGCCTGCGCACACAGGTACCAGAGGCAGGGCGCAGACACAGGGGTGGGGCCCCTTTCCTCCCTTTTAGGCCTGGCCTTAGGATCACTGCAAGGTGGTGTAAGCGGTACCCTCCATCTTCAACACCTGGTTCCAGCTGTGGAGCCGGCAAAGGGTGGATACCCCTGAGGGTCCCCAGTGCCGCTTCTGACCTGTCCTCTCTGCCTCCCTCACAGTGGGGGATGTGAAATGTGACATGGAGGTGAGCTGCCCAGATGGCTATACCTGCTGCCGTCTACAGTCGGGGGCCTGGGGCTGCTGCCCTTTTACCCAGGTACCCAGGGGTGGTGGGTGGGTGGGCTGAGCACAGTGTGGCAGCCAGCTGGGCCCCAGTGCCCACCAGCCCTTCTCCATCTGCCCTAGGCTGTGTGCTGTGAGGATCACATACACTGCTGTCCCGCGGGGTTTACGTGTGACACGCAGAAGGGTACCTGTGAACAGGGGACCCACCAGGTGCCCTGGATGGAGAAGGCCCCAGCTCACCTCAGCCTGCCAGACCCACAAGTCTTGAAGAGAGATGTCCCCTGTGATAATGTCAGCAGCTGTCCCCCCTCCAATACCTGCTGCCAACTCACGTCTGGGGAGTGGGGCTGCTGTCCAATCCCAGAGGTACATGGGAGGGGACAGCATCTTGGCCTGGGCAGGTGGGCGGCCAAGCTCCTATTGCTTTCTGCCGTCCGCATAGCCCATAGGTGATACCCAGCTCTGTCAGATTCGTCCCCAGCTGGAGGGGCTGTAAGCAGGAGAGGCGGGCTGGAGTAGGTAGGGGCTCGGCACTGCGCCCCACATAGTGGCTACCTAGAATGCCCTTTCCTGCCCACCCCCCAGGCTGTCTGCTGCTCGGACCACCAGCACTGCTGCCCCCAGGGCTACACGTGTGTAGCCAAGGGGCAGTGTCAGCGGGGAAGCGAGATCGTGGCTGGACTGGAGAAGACGCCTGCCCGCCGGCCTTCCTTATCCCACCCCAGAGACATCGGCTGTGACCAGCACACCAGCTGCCCGGTGGGGCAGACCTGCTGCCCGAGCCTGGGTGGGGGCTGGGCCTGCTGCCAGTTGCCCCATGTGAGTGCCTCCCTGCCTGCCCCTGGATAGGGGAGCTAGGCCCGGTGAGGGGACAGGAACATAATGCCATTCTGTGCTCTCTTCCCCGCCAGGCTGTGTGCTGCGAGGATCGCCAGCACTGCTGCCCGGCTGGCTACACCTGCAACGTGAAGGCCCGATCCTGCGAGAAGGAAGTGGTCTCTGCCCAGCCTGCCACCTTCCTGGCCCGTAGCCCTCACGTGGGTGCGAAGGACGTGGAGTGTGGGGAAGGACACTTCTGCCATGATAACCAGACCTGCTGCCGAGACAACCGAGGGGGCTGGGCCTGCTGTCCCTACCGCCAGGTCAGTGCCAACCCCCATCCTAGGGCTGGGTATGGCCAGGGACCAGGTCCCACCTCGTCCAACCCTCTCGCCCCCCTCTGACCATCCAGGGCATCTGTTGTGCTGATCGGCGCCACTGCTGTCCTGCTGGCTTCCGCTGCGCAGCCAGGGGTACCAAGTGTTTGCGCAGGGAGGCCCCGCGCTGGGACGCCCCTTTGAGGGACCCAGCCTTGAGACAGCTGCTGTGAGGGACAGTACTGAAGACTCTGCAGCCCTCGGGACCCCACTCGGAGGGTGCCCTCTGCTCAGGCCTCCCTAGCACCTCTCCCCAACCAAATTCTCCCTGGCCCCCATTCTGAGCTCCCCATCACCATGGGAGGTGGGGCCTCAATCTAAGGCCTTCCCTGTCAGAAGGGGGTTGTGGCAAAAGCCACATTACAAGCTGCCATCCCCTCCCCGTTTCTGTGGACCCTGTGGCCAGGTGCTTTTCCCTATCCACAGGGGTGTTTGTGTGTGTGCGTGTGTGCGTTTCAATAAAGTTTGTACACTTTCTTAACAGTGTCTGATTTGCCGCCCTGCCTGCCCTCCTCAGGGTCCCAGAGCAAGGGTTCACGTCCACTGCCAACACTCCCCTCCCCTACCCCACAGAAAGACATACACAGCCTTAACCTCACCAGTTTTATATTTGCTGCTCACGTCGGCTGTATCACATTACCCCCTAGTCCCCAGAGCTGTCCCAGCCACCAGCCCTGTGGCATCGTAGCCCAGAGATGGGCTAGTCAGCAAGCAGCACCCCCTCCCCTCCCAGGGGTCCACAGAAAACGTCCCCTCCCTTCCCAGCCCTCACACTAGCAGCTGAGGCTGGGTCACCCCTCCTGCTTTCCCACAATAGAGCTTTCTATGTACAGCCACGTCTACACAGGCACTGCTTCCCCCCAGCCCTCCTCCCCGGCACCTCCCCGTGGGGGGCTGGACCCCCCCCTCCTCCCCGGCTTGGAGGCAGACACAGGGTCCCTTGCAAGACACGACCCAGCACCTACCACGGAACAGCTCCAAGGCCCCTGGGCCCCTCTCCGGCCTGGGGCTGGGGGCTACGCGCGAGGGCCCCCGCAGGCCCCCGGGACGCGCACCCTGGGTGTGGGCCCGCGCGGGAGGGGCGGTGCCAGGCCCTGCGCGGGCGCTACTTGACGTTGAACACCATCAGCGGCCGCTCCTCCCGCCGCTGCCACGGGCTCTTCTTGTCTCCCGCCTCGTCGCCCACCTCCGCCCCCAGCTCGTCCTCCGGGCTGGTGAGCGAGTCGCGCCGCAGCTCGCTGGCGCTGCTGCGGGAGCTGTCCCCGCGGCTGCGGCCCCGCCCCCGGGGTACCGTGGCCGCCCGGCCCTCGGGGGCCGCCACCTCGTCCAGCAGCGGCGTCAGCGAGTTGTCCTCCGGAGAGCAGAGGCCCGTGCGGCTCTCGCTGCTGCTGGGCTCCGTGTCCTCGCTGAGCGCCAGGCGCGGGGGCGCGGGCGGCGGCGGCGGCGCAGCAGGCGGGGCGCGCTCCCGCTCCTCCCTCGTGGGCCGGCGGCGCGCCGGCCGCGCCTCGTGCACATCTACGCCCGAGTCCAGGCTGGCGTCAGTGCTGCGTGCCCCGCCGCCCGCCTGCAGGTCGATGTAAGAGTGGCGCACTTGCGAGTTGGAGCGCCCGTCGAGGGACACGAACCAGGCGCGCGGGTGCGGCTTCACGCCCAGTTCCAGCAGCTTCTTCTCGGTCAGGGCCTGCAGCTCCCCGTTGAGCTGCGCCATGGTGGACTCGTTGAACAGCACAGGGATGGTGACTGAACCACTGACGGGCGCCGCGCGCCCGGCCCCCCAGCCCTCGCCGCCGCCCCCGCCGCCCTCGCCCCCCGGGCCCGAGTGGCCCTGCATCTGCGGGCGCTGGGGGTCGGGCTGGGGAAAAGCGCGCGCCGGGCCGGGTGCCGTGCCCTCCGGCTGGGCCGGCTCGTCGCCCACGCCGGCGGCGCCCGCCTCGCCGCCGAGGCGCACATAGTGCGCGGGGATCACCAGGGTGGGCATGACGTTGCGGTAGACGTTGTCCTTGAGGTGGTCGATGGAGCCGCAGAAGATGAGCTGCCCCGCCTGGCCCAGCGACGGCGGCCGCGCCAGCTGGTCCACCGACTGCGACAGCAGGAAGTCGGGGGTCTTGCTCTCGGCCGCCCCCTTGTGGCCCAGGTAGTGGTCGAAGGGCGGCGGCGGCGGTGAGGGCGGCTCGTGCAGGAAGGCCGCAGCCCCCGAGGGCCCGCGCCGGTACTCCTCTAGGCCGGGCTCCAGCCCTCCGGGGCCCTCGGCCGAGCGAGCGCCCTTGAGCCCGGCGCTGTCACCCCCGCGGGCACCCGAAGGCTCGGCGGCCGGGCGGCTGGCAGAGCGCGGCTTGGTGCGGAAGAAGTCATCCCGGGAGGAGGCCAAGTCCCGGGAGCTGGAGAAGGCCGAGTGGAGGGGGCCTGGAGGCGGAGCCTCGGGGTCTCCCGACGGGACGGGTTCCAGGGGTCCCCCACAGATGAGGTGGAGCTGGGACATCGAGGTGGCCTGGTCTCGTTTGTTACCGTCAGAGGGCCCCGAGAGCTGCAGCTTGCGGTGCTGTTGCCTCGGCTTCAGGCAGCGCCTCCTGGAAGGGAGGGAGCAGAAGGGGCCTCTCAGGAAAGGGTGAGGGCCAGAGTAGGCCCCGAACCCCCTTAGATTCAAGACAGATGAATATCGTGGAAGAAGTGGGGAGAATGCCTGGGGCGCTCAGCAGAGATGGCGGGGAGCCGCCGTGTCCGTTTGGCGGTCCCCTCAGGGTAAACTCTGCACTCCTCTGCATGTAGGATGTGCTGCGAGAACCAGGGATGAGCATCTAAGCTGTCTGTGGGTGTGTCCGGCCTGGAGTCCTCTGGGAGAGAGAGCTGGCTGGTAAGGTCAGTGGCAGATCTCTCTGGAGGGGCCGGGCTGCAAGTCCTTAAGCCCTGCCTCCCCTCCCACCTCCCCGCTGTCTTCAGCCACCAGCACCAGCCCTTCAGGTCTTAGCATGTTTACAGGAAGTCTTTTCCTGTCTGCCCCTTGAGGACCAGAAGTGGATTTTATGCATCTTTGGGGCCCCAGGGCCCGGTACAAGTGCAGGCCTCAGTCAGAGGAGAGGAGGGGAGGGTGGGGGAAGCCCGGTGCTCACCGACAGTAGTAGATGAGCAGACACAGCAGGATGAGCACCAGCAGGGCCAGGGCCGCCAGGATGGTGAGCAAGAAGATGGTGTGGTAGGTGCCGATGTCCTGGATGCCCGACGTGATGGTGACCAGCCCTGTGCCAGGCGAGGGCTTAGCGTTCAGGTGTAGACACCCTTCCTGCCTTTCAGAAGTCTGCTCTCCCAGCTCCCCTCCTCCACGGCCTCTACGCCCACTGCCCCACTACTCTTACCAGCCGTGGGGGAGGCCATGGCGGCCACCCAGTACCCCAGCTGGGGGGAGACAAAGGTCCAGTAGAGCTGCCGGCCTTCCTTCCGGATTACACCAGTGCCATTGCGCACCCACAGCCCTGGGAGAGGCAGGGGTTTTGTCATGCTTGAGTCGCTCCCACTCAAGTCCCACTTTCCTCCCTCAACTCAAGCACCTGCAGCCCCCTGAGGCACTTACCACTCTTGGGGTCAAATCTCCAGGCTGGAATGCTGGTGCCCACGGTGAGGGCACGAGTCTCGGAGGGCACAGGCAGGGACAGGTGAATGGGGCCTGAGAGCGGCACCTCTGTCCCATTACCTGTCAGCAGGTGCACGCTCACAGCAGTCAGGGGCATCAGCTCCAGCCAGGAGCCATTGCCTGAGGGAAGAGGGTATAGGGCTGAGGGCTGATCCTGAGCCTGGGGAGACCCCGTCCGTGCTGGGCGCTCAGCCTACCTGAGCTGGAGGCCTCAGTGCCCAGGAAGGCAGGAAAAGCCCGCATTTCCTGCTGGGTGCTGGCAGGTGTGAGTGATGCCCAGAGCTGGCTGTAGGTGGAACTGACAGGCAGGCGGGCAGCCCGGCGCTGGAACTGCACCAAGGGCTGGGAGCGGGCACCTGGAGGGAGAGAGGAGCTGCAGTGGCCTGACCATGGACAGGGATCCCCAGGGACCAGAGCAGAAACCCATTATCTAAGGAAAAGGGGGACATGAGGTCAGGCCACTTCGGAAGGCCGGGGGGGGGTGATGCCTTGGGGAGAAAGCTGGGCAGTCATGGAATGTTAACCTGGAAGGGACATGGACCTGAAATCTCTGTGTGACCCTGAGCAATTTACTTGCTTTTGTAGAAAGTTTCCTTATAAAACCTATAAAATGTTGCGATCCAGATCCTCAAACAGTATTGTCTACTATGTGGCAGGCACCAGGTTAGACACTGGGGGCCCAAAGATGAACGTCTGCTGTGATGGGAATGTTTTCTAGCTGTGCTGCCCATTATGGTACCCACTGGACACACGTGGCTGTTAAGCATTTGAAATGTGGCTAGTGTGACTGAGGAACTGGATTTTTAATTTTTTAAAATGTAATTATTTTTTACTAGGTGGGTGCAGTGGCTCATGCCTGTAATCCCAGCACTTTGGGAGGCCAAGGCGGGTGGATCACCTGAGGTCGGGAGTTGGAGACCAGCCTGAACAACATGGAGAAACCCCGACTCTACTGAAAATATAAAATTAGCCGGGCATGGTGGTGCATGCCTGTAATCCCAGCTGCTCGTGAGGCTGAGGCAGGAGAATCGCTTGAACCTGGGAGAGGGAGTTTGCGGTGAGCTGAGATTGTGCCATTGCACTCCGGTCTGGGCAACAAGAGCGAAACTCCGTCTCAAAAAAAAAAAAAAAAAAGGCCGGGCGCGGTGGCTCATGCCTGTAATCCCAGCACTTTGGGAGGCCAAGGCAGGTGGATCACGAGGTCAGGAGTTCAAGACCAGCCTGGCCAAGATGGTGAAACCCCGTCTCTACTAAAACTACAAAAATTAGCCCGGTGTGGTGGCAGGCGCCTGTAATCCCAGCTACTCAGGAGGCTGAGACAGGAGAATCGCTTGAACCCGGGCAGCAGAGGTTGCAGTGAGCCAAGATCATGCCATTGTACCCCAGCCTGGGCAACAGAGTGAGAATCCATCTCAAAAAAAAAATTAATGAATTTTTAATTTAATGTACTTCAATTTAATATGTAGCTAGTGGCTACTGCATTAGACAGTTTAGGTCATGTGTGTGTGTGTTGGGGTGGAGGGGACAGACATATAAACAATTCCAATACAATATGGTCACAGCCAACATTTATTAATCTTTAAGCTATGCTGGGCACTGTTCTAAGCAGGTTACCTATATTAACCCCTGCAATTAGGAAAATAGCCCCTGAGCTAGGTGTCTTTATTATCAACCTCATTTTAGAGGTGCAGAAATGGAGGCAGGCAGGGGTTCAGTAACTTGCCCGAGGTCACAATCCTCGAGCCTGGATAGAAGCCCGGGCCATCGGGCTCCAGGCCCATCCTCTGCCATGCCATTCCTCCTGCCTTGCTATCCAAATAGAGGGACGCAGAAGACTAGCGGAGTTGTTCTCACTCAGCTCAGGGGAGGCCCTGTGGAGTCTTGGAGGACGTGGAAGACTCAGCCAGGAAAGAAAGAGGGAAAGACATCCAGGAGGCCTGGCGTAAGAAAGGCCCAGAGGCGTGGCGCAGAGGGTGGCCGGGCTCTGGAGGGTGCAGTCAGCTCTGAGATGGCACCTGGGCTTGGTACTAAAAGCAGTAGGCGCCATGCAGAGGCTTCAAGCTAGGGGGCCACAAAGGATCCATTGGTATTTTAGAAACCTGCAGGGGCACTTAGAAGCTTGGGATCAGAGTGACGAAGATGAGCAAACAAGAGCAGCTTGGTGGAGCCGGACGAAGTGGCTCATGCCTGTAATCCCAGCACTTTGAGAGGCCAAGGCAGGTGGATCACCTGAGGTCAGGAGTTCGAGACTAGCCTGGCCAACATGGCAAAACCGTCTCTACTAAAAATACAAAAATTAGTCTGGCGTGGTGATGGATGCCTGTAATCCCAGCTACTCAGGAGACTAAGGCAGGAGAATCCCTTGAACCCAGAAAGCAAAGGTTGCAGTGAGCCGAGGTTATGCCACTTCAGCCTGGGCAACAGAGCAAGACTCCATCTCAAAAACAAAACAAAACAACTAGCTCCATGACAAGGGCTCAAGCTGAGACTACAAACTGGGATGGGGTTCCTCAAACTCCGAAACCCACCATGGCCCTCTAAGCGGAATGGAGCCCCCAAACCCTCACTGTCTTCTACTACCCTCCACCTGATGTCTCCCCCTGGCCTTCCTCTCCAGTGGAGGTGCCTCTGCTTCCTCTTCACTCCTCAGTCGAGGGCTGACCGCTCCATTCAAGCTCTCACCCAGACAGGTCCCCTCGCAGGTTAGGGCTGTCTCAGCACTGAAAGCAGCTGCCCTCCACTCCACTGCCCTGCCTGCTCTGGAACTATTTCAGGGCTTGCAATGATCTGTCTTCCTACTTGTCTGTGAACGTCCAAAGGCAAGGAGCGGGTCTTCTTCCTCACCGTGGTTCCCAGCACCAGCCACAATGCCTGGCACGGCCTAGGAGTTGAAGTAAGTTCTAGCTGAGCAAGACCGAAAGCCTGGGGGTAGACCAGGACAGCTGCAGGCTTGCTCTGGGCCTTGCACTTCCTGTGCACCTGTGCATCCAGCAGGTGCACAACAAATCCGTGTAGACCCATTGAAGATAAAGGTGGCAGGGAAGGTAGGAATAGATGGAGAATAGAAACCACGAGAAGCCCCGATAACTGTAAACATTTATTGAACACCTTCTGTACTGTGTTTTTTCACTTTTTATGTGATTTCTTACTCCAATTTGATGATGTAGGCACTAACCTTCCACGTCTTACAAATGAGCAAATTATGGCTCAGAGAGGTGAAGTGACTTGCCCAAGGACACCCAGCTAATATAGGACAGTGGAGGTCTCTACACCCAGGTCAGGGGAAGGAAGAAGAGTTGGCATGGGTGAGGGGGAGCCTTACCGGGAGAGCCTAGGAGAATGTGCACCAGGTCCTCATAGAGGATGAGAGTGGCCGGCCGCTCAGGGAGCAGGTAGAGGCTGACAGATGCATACACTGCGGGAGGGATGGCTGGTCAGCTCCAGGAAAGCCCACCCCCTACCCCCCAGCCAGGCACCCCCTCCATCTGAGTCCCAGAGGCTTCACCCTCCCTCAGCCCCCTCTGTGTACCCCAGCCCAGGCAGCAGCTGCTGGAAAGCCTCCCCCTCCACCCCCGAGGAGACTATTTTGGGAAGGGGCTGATGGAGGGTCAGCTGCTGTCCCCCCCCTCCACCTGCCCCTGCACTCACAGGGCAGCTTGTCAACACGCCAGGGCACAGAGTTGGTGAGGAAGCCAGGGCGGGCAGCAGTGACCAGCACCCAGGTGCCCAAGCGATAACTGAGGGGCAGGGTGGCCACACCCTCTGAGTCTGTGGTGCCAGCGGCCAGCAGAGTCCGGTTCCCAAATACATCCACTGAGGCCCGGGCCAGGGGCACCAGCTCCCCGCTCACATACACCTGCACCTTGATCAGGATCTCTGTGGGCAAGATGGGGTGAAGGGAGTGAGGACGAGGGAGGGGGAAAGAGAACTGGGGGGAGCCCCAAGATCAGAGGAAGGAGCTGTGTTTGGGAGAGTCTTTGGGGCTGAGGCTAGAGAAAGCATGATTTAAGACCCAGCATTCACAGAGCACTCACTGAAACCTCCTATCAGCCCATGAAGGAGGTGGGACTATTCCCGTATTTCATCGTCTAACACATGCGCTGTGTCACATTTTCACAATTCTAAACTCAGGCTATGCCTATGATTGATGATGCCATCGTTATAACTGGCAGCATTTCTTCCTTTCTTACTGGTACCTGAAATCATGGTGCATCTTATAGTCAGTGGTGTATTGGATTTGATAATATATGCTCTTAGTCCATTTTACAGATAAGGAAACTGAGGCTTAGAGAGTTTAGGTACTTGGACTACAGCTAAGTGGAGATCTGGGATCCAGACCTGGCAGTCTGCCTCTAGAAGGGACATTCTTAACCCGGGGCCTGGGGATAGGAGAAGGACAGGAGGGCTGAGAAAGGCTAAGTAAAGCTGGGTCCACAGGCGGAGAGGAGAAGGGTCAAGATTCAGCAGTTTGAAAGGGAGGATGGAGGCTAGGGCAGAGTTCGGGGTCTTGGGAAAAAATTGACAGGGGACACTAGGAAACTGGTCATTCCCATCATTCATCCTTTTCCCAGAATCCTTTGCACAAGCCTGTTTCCCTTCAGATTTAGGGACTCACCCCAACCCCATGCCCAAACAAATTACTCCTGCCTCTTCCCCCTCACATGAACTGCCTGCCCCCTCCCAGCTGGTCAGCTACAGTCAGTCACCATGGCAACGCCCTCATTCCTCCCAGGAGATCAGGCAGGGAGCTGGGGCCCTGGCAAGGGGAAGGAGATCTGGGGGGAGCAACCCAGGCCCAAGAGAACTATTGTGGAGGGGGCTGAGGAGGGAAGCCCAAGTCTTTTGCTTTCCAGGGATGCCTCTGCTCCCAGCCCGGGGAGACTCTGGCCAGGCCATCAGGCAGGCATCCTGCCCTCAGATGGCGTGATGGGGAGGAACCAAGCCTTGAGTTGTTCCCATGGATTCTCCAGGCAGTCTCTCTGATCCAGGGCACCGCTTCGCATCAGCACAGCCCCTCCCTCAAGAACACACCTCACCCCCACCTTCCTGCTAACAAGGTGTGTCATGCAGGTATGGACACCTCAGTGGGGGGCCCAGGAGACAGGTGGGGAGTGGGCTGAGAGCTGGATGCAAATCTAGTGGGGGTGGGGTATGGAAGGAAGATTGGAGTCTGGAGCTGAGAGCAGCAGGGCCTGGGGAGGTCAGGGTGCTGTGGAGACTTCGAGGAGAGGGAAGGCCTTAGAGTGGAGCCTGACACTCAGCAGTGACAGGTGTCTTAGCTCAGGCTCCCAACCCGGAGCCAGCGCCACGCCTGCCCTAGGCATCCCAGCCAGCTGTTCCCCTGAGCCCACCTCCCCTCCCAGGCCAGAGCCCAACCTTGCAGGGTGAGTGCACACTCCACCCACTCTTGCTCTCTGCTCCTCCAGGAAGCTGGCACCCCTCTACTGTTTTTTTTTTTGCACATTTGATGTGATTTAATGCTTACTTCAATTTGATGATGTAGGCACTATCCTTCCATGTCTTACAAATGAACAAATTATGGCTCAGAGAGGTTAAGTGACATGCCCAAGGGCACCCGGCTAATACGGGAGAGTGGAGGTCTGTACACCCAGGTTGGGGGAAGGAAGAATTGGCTTGGGGTGGGGGGAGAGTAGGGCCTAGGAGGATGTGCACAAGGTCCTCATCCATTCCCCCGCCAACACCCATTAGGAATTCTGAGAAGACAGAAGGGCCTGGCTACTCCCACCTCCATCCTGGGCTTAGGAACAGCTGGATAGAGCAGCTGGAGAGAGGGACTCCGAGTCTGAGATATGGTCATTTGAGGGAATGCCTTGGGTTCAAGAGTCAGAGTTTCAGAAGAGGGAGGGGGCTGAAGAAACAAAACTAGGGTGGGCTGGTAAGGATCTGTGCCAACCTTGAGGATGGGGGAGAAGGGGGCAGGTGCCTAGCAGACTCCCTTCCCCCTTCCCCTCAACCTGGGCTCCCCGCCAGCTGCCCCAGAGAACCCCCTATCCTGGCTCTATTCCAGCCAATTCCCTGGGCCCCTTCCCCTGAGGTGCAGGGACTTGAGGGGAGGGGCATCCTAAGAAACTAGGGCTTCTTCCTACTAAGCAAAGCTTCATCTCCTCCCGCAGATAGCTGAGGGAGACCGAGGCAGAGGGTGAACCCTATCCATTCCTCCAAGCCTGACATTCCATATAGTATCCACCTCTCCCGGTTCCAGGCCTGCCTCAATCCAGGAGGAAATCCGACCCCCTCCCTTCATCCGGACCCCACTTCCCTCATCCAGACCCCCCCACCCTGCTTTTCCTGCCAGCTCCTTAGTGTGGGGGGTGAGGAGTGAATACTGCTTCAGGCAGGGATGGGGCCCACAGGCAGGGGAGGGAGAACAGGAGCCGGGAGGTGGGCTCAGGGCTGGAGTGGGCGGAGGCCCCTAAGCGTCCAGACCTGCCTGTGGGGTGTGGAGTCAGGGTCTTGCTCCCCCACCCTTTCCTGCTGCAGGAGCCGGCCCCACCCCCACCTCACACACCCACCTGCTCCCGGTGAGTCGCTGGGAAGAGTCTCCTCCACTGCGAAGGAGATGTGAGATGAGGAGGGGGTGATCTGGGGGCGGGCAGGGGACAGGAGTGCCAGGAGGCTTGCTGAACGGGACCCAGGCACCTGCCCTCCCAGCCGGCACTGCCCACAGCCAGCCAGCTCAGCATGGCTCCGCGACCACAAGCCTGCCATGCTCCCTCAGCTGGGAATCACAATGTACCCCCTTTTCTCAGAGCCCCACAACTGCCGCTCGTCCTCCGTCATAGGCTCACAAGCATTTATTTGGTGCACCCCAAATTCTAAACCAGAGGGGCTGGCTGGGAGCTGTCAGGCTCCAGGGCGAAGAACCCCATTAGAGCAGTCAATTCCGCCCACAGCCTCACCCACTCCCCCTTCTCCCCTCCCCCCTTCAAACCCAGCTCCAGGCTCCCAGCCTCCGGTCCCGGCCTACGGTGGCAGCCGATGCCGGCGCCCCCACCCAGCCGGGGTCGGGAGCGAGGAACCCGCAGGGGGCTGCAGAGCAGGCGCCCGCCCCAGCCCGCCCCTGGGCGGGTGTCTTCGGTAGACAATGGCTCAGGCAGCAGCGCCTCGCGGACCAGGAGGGAGAAAAACAAATAGGGAGGGGGCGGCGGCGCCGAGCCTGGGGACCCTCGCCCTACCCATTGTGTCTCCCCAAGACCCCCGCCCCGGACGGCCTCCCTCTCCCTGCCTCCACTTTCCTCCAGAAGCGCCGACCCCAGATCGCTTAGCTCCCCCCACCCGAATCCAGGGAACAGAATACTCCTCAATTCACAAACGCCGCGAAGAGGGGGCTGACAGGCGGGAGCCTGATCAGGGGGCGCAGGCCCGCGATCGCGGCCCCTCCCGGCGGAGACTCACCCTGCGGGCTGGGGGGCTCCGGCGGCGACTTGCCGGGAGCCCGGGAGGCGCTGCCGAGCAGCAGCCCCAGCAGCGGCAACAGCCGCGCGAGGACGCTGGGGCCACTCGCCGGCGGCATCGCGGGGCTAGGCCGGGCCCTAGCGGTCCATGGCTCCCGCCTGGTCCCGCTCGCCCGGCCCCGCACAACCCCAGCTCTGCGCCGCGCCTCGCAGCTCCTGCTCCCGCTCCGGCTGCGGCGCCCGCTCAGCGCGATTGTCTCCGCCCGGAGCCGCCGCAAGCGCCCCCTGCAGGCGGCGCGCCACACCGCTAGCCCCCCCGGCGCCGCCCCCTCCCGGCCCCGCTCCGCCTGCCGCCCCCCAGTACTGCCCACCTTCAGCCCACCCCACAGCCCCCCGCTCTGCGCTCCCAGACTCTGGGCTGCAAAGGAGTGTCGGGATTAGGGTCCCATCACCCGGGTTCTTGGGTTTCGAGTGTCCCCAAAATTTGGTGCAAAATTTGTGTGTGTGTAGGTGGGGAGTGGCTATTGCTTACAACACCTCAAGGGGTACGGTCATGAAAGTCTCAGGAAAGTGTAAGAACTCCTTGCTCGATGGCCCCCTTCTCCCGGCAAAACACCTAGGCAGTGCTGGGGTGATAGCAGGGAAGGCCCCCTAGACCCTCCGTCTCTCTTTTTTTTTGAGACAGATTTTTTTTTTTTTTTTTTTTTTTCCAGAAACAAGTGAACATTTGTTTTTGGGCCTTTCTTCCTATTTCAAGTCTTTTTTAAAACAAGGCCCCAGGAATCTCCAAATTCAATTATGTCCCTGGGCTTGGTCGACTGGTGCAGGAGTCTTAGGGAGCCTTGTACAAATGCTAGAGTTACTCATTCACCACCATTAAACTAAAACACTGGAATTTTTCCTTGGAACTGGACTGTGATGAGAGGTGCTTGCCATGAACATAAGCTACTGTTTCTTCTCCTTCTCCTTCTTCTTCTTCTTTTTTTTTTTTTTTTTTTTTTTTTTTTTGAGACAGAGTCTTGCTCTGTTGCCCAGGCTGGAGTGAAGTGGCGTGATCTTGGCTCACTGCAACCTCTGCCTCCCAGGTTCAAGTGATTCTCCTGCCTCAGCCTCCTAAGTAGCTGAGACTACAGGTGTGTGCCACCATGCCCAGCTAATTTTTGTATTTTTAGTAGAGACAGCGTTTCACTGTGTTGGCCAGGCTGGTCTCGAACCCCTGATCTCAGGTGATCTACCCGTCTCGGCCTCCCAAAGTGCTGGGATTACAGGCATGAGCTTCTGTCTTTTCTTTGACCCTTCATTTCCAGTTTTTGAAGATAAAGCTGGAAATCCTCTTCTCTGAAGATACTTGATAAAAATTCCCAAAAAAACAAAAACACATGCCTATACTACGCATGCTTCCACTTCATTAATAAAAATTTACTGCAGTTTGGCACCTGGGTCTAGTTCAGCTGGCGGATGAGCTGACTGATGCCTTCACCCCGATAGCCAGGTATGCCCATCTCCTTGAGGAAGCCCACTCTATTTTTGGTAGCATGACAGGCCACTGAGAGGTGGAAAGGGCGCAAGAACCATGAGATCTCCTGGAAATGCTTCCCTGGGAAGGCAATTTCATGAATGAGGTCTTCCAAGCAAATGACACCAAACTTCCCCAGGTGCTTCTCAATCACTGTGTTGTCTGTCAGAGGGATGGTCTTATTCTTGACCTTGGCTTGTCCATGTTTCAAAATGAGTTCTTCGACAGACTTCAGATTTGGAAATCCCCAGGTCACATAAGGTTCCACTATACGCAGCATTTTTAGGTTGTGGGGGGTGACTTTTACAAAGATACCACTAAAAATTTTCTTTAGGCAAAGTCTCACAATGGTTCTCTGCACCAGTAAACTCACGCCATCAATTCTTTCGATGCGTACAACAAAGGAATGTTTATCTGGCAATTCCAAGGCATGATGTTTCACTTCTAGTCGTCTGAGATGCACTTTATCACATTTCTGCCATCAGGAATCATGTAGGAATGATTCCAGTTGCTTAAACCTGAGCCCTTTTCCTTTCCTCTGCTCTTTCTTTGACAAAAGTGCCTGCTTTGCCTGGGTGGCTTTCAGGGCTTTGCTCTTGCTCCGCCATTTTTCTAGTGTTACAGCTACTGATCATTAAGGCAGAGTCTTTTGCTGTGGCCCAGGCTGGAGTGCAATGATTCAATCTCGGCTCACTGCAACCTCTGCCTCCTGAGTTCAAGAGATTCTTGTGCCTCAGCCTCCTGAGTAGCTGGAATTACAGATGCCTGTCACCATGCCCAGCTAATTTTTGTATTTTTAGTAGAGATGGGGTTTCACCGTGTTGGCCAGGCTGGTCTTGAACTTGTGACCTCAGGTGATCCACCTGCCTCAGCCTCCCAAAGTGCTGGGATTACAGGTGTGAGCCACCGTGCCTAGCCCTAAGTCTCTTATTAAGCCATTGGCAAGTTACTCAGCCTTCTGGTCTTCAGTCTTCCTTTAAAATGGGAGTCATCATAATCTCTACCTCATAGGGGTGCTGTAATGACTAAACGAGATGTAATGGCCAAATAATGATGTAAAGAGTCTAGCACAAGCCTCACAGGAGCAGGGGCATAATAAATGCTGTTACTGTTGGCCCAGGGTGAGGTAGGGACTCACCTGTGCCGAGGTAATATGATCCATTGCTGGGCAGTGCTAATGGCTAAGGAGTGTTTCCAGGGCTGGCAGCAGCCTTTCTCTTCCACCAGTTGGTGGTTTTCAGTGGTCTTGTTTCTGGCTTTGTGAATGATAAACTGGGTCTCTCCTTTGTCCTCAGCCATTGAATCCCATATTTGAGGACAGCTATTGGCTTGCCCTAGTCCCAGCCAAGCTCTCTTTCCTTCCAGTTCAATATTTCGGGTTGTCATCATCAATCAGTTTCCGCCTGGCCAAATCCTTAACTGGTATCTCTTCCCTGGTTCTCTTTGGTTTGTCACCTTCTCTTTCTCACTGTGTGGTGGCCAAGAGGGGACTGGATACCTAAGGCAAGGACCCCATTTCCCAGAGAACAGCAACCGTCCTGGTTGGGTCTTCTGATTTAAGGGGACATCATTATAAGCTTGTGGACAGAATGAAAACTGCCAGTGTATTTGTCTCTCTTCTTTCTTTCTCCCTTCCTTCTTCTTTTCTTTTTCCTTTTTTTTTTTTTTTTTTTTTTCTGAGACAGAGTCTGGCTCTGTGCCCCAGGCTGGAGTGCAGTGGCACCATCTCAGCTCACTGCAAGCTCCGCCTCCTGGGTTCATGCCGTTCTTCTGCCTCAGCCTCCTGAGTAGCTGGGACTACAGGCGCCCGCCACCACGCCCTGCTAATTTTTTTGTATTTTTAGTAGAGACAGGGTTTCACTATGTTGGCCAGGATGGTCTCGAACTCCTGACCTCATGATCTGCCCACCTCGGCCTCCCAAAGTGCTAGGATTACAGGCTTGAGCCACCGCGCCCGGCCCCTTCTTCTTTTCATTTCTCTCTCTCTTTTCTTTTCTCTTCTTTTTTTTTCTCTTTTCTTTCTTTTTCTTTCTTTCTTTCTTTTTCTTTCTCTCTCTCTCTCTCTCTTTCTTTCTTTCTTTCTTTTCTTTTCTTTTTTTTTTTTTTTGATGGAGTCTTGCTCTGTCACCCAGGCTGGAGTGCAGTGGCTGCGATCTCAGCTCACTGCAACCTCTGCCTCCCGGGTTCACCCCTTTCTCCTGCCTCAGCCTCCTGAGCAGCTGGGACTACAGGTACACGCCACCACGCCCGGCTAATTTTTTTATATTTTTAGTAGAGACGGGGTTTCACCGTGTTAGTCAGGACGGTCTCGATCTCCTGACCTTGTGATCCACCTGCCTCGGCCTCCCAAAGGGCTGGGATTACAGGCATGAGCCACTGTGCCTGGTCTCTCTCTCTTTTCAACAGAAATTTTCATCTCACCAGATTTTCCAGTACTATTCTTATGTAACCAGTTTTTTGGAACCTCAACACAAGACTTAGCACTCATCCCTGGTGAATTTCATCTTGTTGGTTTCCACCCAACTTTACAATCTGTCAAGGCTGCTTTGAATCTGCTTCAGTCACCCATTGTATTGGAGCTGCCTCCCAGCCAGCAGCCATCTGCAGGGTGAAGAGCGGCTTCCTCTACCTCCATTCAAGGGACTCATGACAATGCCAGGCAGCCCAAGGCCAGGATGGAGCTTCATAGAAATCTCCTTCAGCTTTATCAGAATTGTTCAGGTCTAAATCCGAGTCTCTATGATCCAGCTCACATTTACGTCTTGTCTATAAGGACAAATGCCAAATGCCTTGCTGGATCAAGATAAGTTGTCTGGAGCCATCCAATCGCAATGATGGAAGGAGGAGGCAATTTGGCTGGTGTTCAAGGATCACGGCTTAATCTTTTCTTAAATGCGTTCAGTCACCCAAATAGAAACCTGTTCTGAAACTTGTCATGCATGGATGTCAAAATATTCTTTTCAGAATTTACTATTTACACCTTTGGGTAAAATTAAATACCAACAGCTCTTGCTGTTGTATTGTTCATCAATGGCTTCCCCCAACACTTGGCGTCAAGTCCAAAGTCCTCCCCATGGCCACGAGGTGTTCCTGCCCTCATCCCCCATCTCCTGAACCCTCACCCACACCTGCCTCCAGCCACATGGGCCTCTTTGCTTTTTTTGAACGCACTAAGCCAGCTCCTACCCTAGGGCCTTTTCACTGGCTGCTCTTTCTTTCCAGAACAGTTTATCTTCATGTAGCTGCATGGCTCAGTCATTCATCTCCCTGCTTATCTCATCAAAGAGGCCTTCCCTGACCACCCTACCTAAAATGTTAGTAGCACCCCTCCAAACATCCACTATATTCTTTTTTTTTTTTTTTTTTTTTTGAGACGGAGTGTCGCTCTGTTGCCAGGCTGGAGTGCAGTTGCACGATCCTGGCTCACTGCAGCCTCCACCTCCTGGGTTCAAGTGATTCTCCTGCCTCAGCCTCCTGAGTAGCTGGGATTACAGGTGCCCACCACCGTGCCTGGCTAATTTTTGTATTTTTAGTAGAGACGGTGTTTCTCCATGTTGGCCAGGCTGGTCTCCAACTCCTGACCTGAGGTAATCTGCCCACCTCAACCTCCCAAATGCTGGGATTACAGGTGTGAGCCACCGCACCCGGCCCACCCACATACAATCTATCACTCTCTCGCCACCTTTATTTTCACTCACAGCACTGACTGCTACTAACCATACATTTATTTATTTGTTTACTTCACTTTTTACCTCTGGAATGTAAGTTCCAGGAGGGCAGGGACGTTGCTTTGTTCACTGCTGCATCCCAGCACTGGAATAGTGCCAGGCATGTGGTAGGTGCTCCATGATTATTTATTTTTATTTTTAATTAAAAAGAATTTTTTTGGGGGGAGGGGGGAGGGAGAACATTAGGAGATATACCTAATGCTAAATGACGAATTAATGGGTGCAGCAAAACAACATGGCACATGGATACATATGTAACAAACTTGCACATTGTGCACATGTACCCTGAAACCTAAAGTATAATAATAAAAAAAAAAAAAGAATTTTTTTAGCCAGGGTCTCAGTCTGTCACCCAGGCTGGAGTGTAGTGGTGAGATCAAGGCTTTCTGCAGCCTTGACCTCCTGGGCTCAAGCAATCCTCCTGCCTCAGCCTCCTGAGTACCTAGGTCTACAGGCACATACCACCACACCTAGCTAGTAATTTTTATTTTTATTTTTATTTTTATTTTTGAGATGGAGTTTGGCTCTTATTGCCCAGGCTGGAGTGCAATGGCACGATCTTGGCTCACTGCAGCCTCTGCCGCCCAGGTTCAAGTGATTCTCCAGCCTCAGCCTCCTGAGTACCTGGGATTACAGGCACCTGCTACCACAGCCAGCTAATTTTTTGTATTTTTAGTAGAGACGGGGGTTTCACCATGTTGGCCAGGCTGGTCTTGAACTCCGGACCTCAGATGATCCGCCTACCTCGGCCTCCCAAAGTGCTGGGATTACAGGCATGAGCCACCTCTCCCGGACAATTTTAATTTTTTTTAGAGACAGGGTCTTTCTCTGTTGCTCAGGCTGGAGTGCAGTGGCACGATCATAGCTCACTGCAGCCAAAAACGCCTGGGCTCAAGCTATCCTCCTGCCTCAGCCTCCCAAAGTGCTAGGATTACAGGCATAAGCCACTATACCCGGCCAATAAATATTTATTGAACCCAGGAAGGAACAAATCCCTCAGGACTCCAGGGAAACCTCCCCACCTGTGCCGCTCAGCTCTACTCACCAAAGCTGGAGAGCTGTCTTCCATCCTCATCCTCTTTCCTGGCTGAAGGCCCTTCTTGGTGGGGAGGAAGGGACAGCAGCAGGGTAGCCAGGGAGCGATGCTTGCTCTCTCCTCCCTGGCATGACGCTGCCTTCCTCAGACAACAGCTGAGCCAGCCTCCCCCTGCCCCTTCTCACTCCAAACAGCTTTAAAGTCCTTTTTTGATAGGAAGGCAGGGAGAGCGTGTTATTTTTCCACGCCTCGGGTCATTGTGAAGTTTACCCTTCTGAAATCATAACAAATGTGCTATTTAAAGCTGCCCTGGCTGGGTGAGGTGGCTCACTCCTGTAATCCCAGCACTTTGGGAGGCTGAGGTGGACGGATCACCTGAGGCCATGAGTTCAAGACCAGCCTGGCCAACATGGTGAAATCCCTTCTCTACTAAAAATACGAAAATTAACCAGGCGTGGTGGTGCGCTCCCACAGTCCCAGCTACTCAGGAGGCAGAGGCAGGAGAGTTGCTTGCACCGGTGAGGCGGAGGTTGCAGTGAGCCGAGATCATGCCATTGCACTCCAGCCTGGGCAAGAGTGAGATTCTGTCTCAAAAATAAATAAATAAATAAATAAATAAATAAAGCTGCCCACCAAGGACACAGCCTGCCTTCTCTGATGCTCCCACCTCGTCACCTGCCCTCCCATCCCATCCTGCCCTTAGACATGTTCATCCCTCTCCAGTACTCCTTGAGGCCCTGCCGCCCTTTCTCCCTTTTTTCTTTTTTTTTGAGACAGAGTTTCACTCTTGTTGTTCAGGCTGGAGTGCAATGATGCAATCTCAGCTTACTGCAACCTCTGCCTCCTGAGTTCAAGCGATTCTCCTGCCTCGGCCTCCTGAGTAGCTGGGATTAGAAGCATGCACCACCAGGCCCAGCTAATTTCATATTTTCGGTAGAGACGAGGTTTCTCCATGTTGGTAAGGCTGGTCTCGAACTCCCAACCTCAGGTGATCTGCTCACCTTGGCCTCCCACAGTGCTGGGATTACAGGTGTGAGCCACTGCGCCGGGCTGTCCCTCTTTTCTCTTAAACCTACCACCCCAACTCTGTACTTCCTGACACTCCCCAAAGACAGTGATTTGCAAACTTTACCCTGGCAGAGGCAGAGACTCTCTCTGTTCACAGTTCCACCAGCCCTAGGTCCCCGTCCAAAACATTCCTTCGGTCCTCTCTCCTCTGGCCCCAAAAGGAGGCAGCATGCTCAGCATCAGGGCTCAGTCTCTTTATTAGGCAGCAGGAGGGGGTGGCCCAGCTCTGTTGGGAGGGAAACGACACCAAGAGGACCCCATGGAACAGCTCCAACCCAAAGCTTGGAGGCACCTCGTTGGAGAAGGGGTGATGCAGGTAGCACGCCCGACCCTCCTGCTAGAATAGTGTAGGCTGCACCATCACTCCCCCTCTTCATCATCTTCTTCCAGGGGTGGCCGGTTCCGCTTGAAGAAGCCAACCTGGGGGAACACGGGGGCCAAGGTCAGGGTATAGAGATGATTCGTTGTCCCCAGAGCACATGTGAGGAAGTATGCTAGCTACGAGTGCCTCCCAGGACTAGCGCAGAACATGAACCCCACTGTACCCACAAATGGATGCCTTTTGACATTTAGAGATAATGCATGGAACAAATTGTTGGGTTTTTGTTTTTTCTCCCCTGAGTTTTTATTTTTTTCTTTTTTTTAGATGGAGTCTCACTCTGTCACCCAGGCTGTAGCGTAGCGGCTCCATCTTGGCTCAATGCAGCCTCCACCTCCCGGGTTCAAACAATTCTCATGCCTCAGCCTCCCAAGTAGCTGGGTTTACAGGTGCGTGCCACCACGCCCAGCTAATTTTTAGTAGAGACGGGGTTTCACTCTGATGGCCGGGCTGGTCTCAAACTCCTGACCTCAGGTGATCTGCCTGTCTCAGCCTCCCAATGTACTGGGATTACAGGCATAAGCCACTGTGCCCGGCCTCTGAATTTTTCTTTTTTATTTTATTTTTAGAGACAGGGTCTTGCTGCGTCACCCAGGCAATCCTCTTACCTCTTAGCCTCCCAAGTAACTGGGACTACAGGTGCGGACTACCACACCTGACTAATTTTTTTAAAAAAACTTTTTTGTAGAGATGGAGTCTCACTATACTGTCCCAAACTCCTGGCCTCAAGTGATCCACCGTGCCTGGTCCCCACCTGGAATTTTTCTTTTCTTTTCTTTTGAGACGAAATCTCACCCAGGCTGGAGTGCAGTGGCACAATCTTGGCTCACTGCAACCTTCACCTCCCAGGTTCAAGTGATTCTCCTGCCTCAGCCTCCCGAGTAGCTGGGACTATGGGCACCTGCCACCATGCCCGGGTAATTTTTGTATTCTTAGTAGAGATGGGGTTTCACCATGTTTGTCAGGCTGATCTTGAACTCCTGACCTCATGAACCGCCTGCTTCAGCCTTCCAAAGTGCTGGGATTACCGGTGTGAGCCACCACGCCCAGCCTGGAATTTTTCTTATACTGAAGTTTGTGTCTACATGACTCAAGCATATGATGATATGTATTTGATTATTGTGGGTCTAGTGTGTGGTTTTCCCTAAAAGCACCATGTCTTCCCTTCAGTGTGCTTGAGACTTCTCCAGGTGCAGAGGAGCGAGTGACCCTCCAGGGCCACATAGGAAGGGAGAAATAGGGTCTAGACCAATCCTTGGGCCTCTTGCCTCACTCAAGGGGAAGGGCAGGGCTAGGAGGAAGTACGTCTTGTCCTCGAGACCAGCCAGGAATTCCTGAAGGCAGGACTTACACCCTCTCTACTCTCTATATCCTCTGATTCTTTTTGGTGGCAGGGGTGTCTAAAGGCCTCAGAATTTCAGGTGCTATCCTTTCCAGTGGTATGTACCTGGAAGGGATCCCAGGAGAATGACATTTTTGTGTTTGTTTTACCTTTTTTGCTCTACTAGAGAAAGACATTCTATTTTTTTCTTTTCTTTTCTTTTCTTTTTTTTTTTGAGACAGAGGCTTGCTCTGTTGCCCAAGCTGGAGTGCAGTGGCATGATCTCGGCTCACTGCAACTTCTGCCTCCTGGGTTCATGCAATTCTACTGCCTCAGCCTCCCGAGTAGCTGAGATTACAGGCATGTGTCGCCACGCCCAGCTAATTTTGGTATTTTTAGTAGAGATGGGGTTTCACCATGTTGGCCAGGCTGGTCTCGAACTCTTGACCTCAAGGCGGTGATCTACCCGCCTTGGCCTCCGAAAGTGCTGGGATTACAGGTGTGAGCCACCCCACTGGGCAGAGAATGGCATTCTAATAGTGGAGACATAGACCCCTGGTCCCTGGATTACCCACTTGGGTGGGCCACCATCTCTCCTTGACACCCTGTGGCAGGGCAGGGCGAAGCCTGTGCCCCGATGGGGACTCCACCGTCCTTCACACCTCACCTTCCACATGGCCAGGACCAGGATGGTGAGCAGCAGCAGGCCACCCAGCACACCCACCAGCACCCACCAGATTGGAATGGCCCTCTCCTCCAAGGCCCGGAGCAGCTGTGTCCGCACCTGGGGGCAAACCCACGTGTCTCCTCAGTCACGTTGACACCTGCCTTTCACAAAGACTCAAACCTCAGGCTGGTGACCTCCAGCCATGCCACCCACCCGTACCACCCCTCAGGCTTTTCTGGCTGGGCACTGACTGGGGGACAATGGGTCCTGCAGGACTGGTCTGCTCCATCCCCGCACACTCACCTGAGCTTCCCCTCGGGGCAGGCTGAGCTGGGGCACCGCATAGGGGAGGGAGGACACGTTGAACCATGCATGCGACTGCAGCACAAACTGATCCAGTGGCCTCTGGGCAGGTTGGGGTTGAAAGCCGTTTACACCCACAAGAGGCCTATTGGTTGCAGCAGTCCAGGTCCCACACTCCCGGCGGGGAAGACCTGCCTCTGGCCTAATCCCACTGCAATCCCCCAGAGTAAACCTTGCCTTCCCTCTCTTCCTGCCCTCCCACACCCAACCCCACCCCTCCCAGAGCAAAGTGGTCCCCACCCAGAAGGCCCGGCCCCACCACCACCCCCCCACGGCCCGCCCCACCTGGTAGAGGCTGGGCAGCCACAGGAAGGCCAGCACCGTGACCATGGCCCGCTGCCCGCGCGCCATCTCCTGCAGGTCACACTGCACCACAGTACAGGGCGCCGAGTCGCAGCTCTGAGGGGAGGCGTCGTCAGTCCCCAGCCCGTCCCGGCCCATCACCCCATCATCCCCCACCCCTTTACCCCCAGGACCCAACGCAGAGGGGGCCGGGGGTTCAGGAAGCGGTGGCCTTCCCATCAGGAAGGGCCTTGGATCCAAGCTTCGAATGCTGTCTCTCCACGGGCTTGCTCACATAGTCCCAGAGATGCAGGGAGGGTCATCCCCCAGCGCGCAATGCCCAGGTCTATGATAACCTTGCTTTGGCATTGTTTTATGCCCCTTAACGTACTGGGAAGCTTTTAAAAAGTGCAGGTGTCTTTCAGCTCACCCCAGACACAAGCCAGCATGCTCCTCCATGTTCACTTGAAGTGCTCCCTGGGACCAAGCGTGGCCCACAGAGGCCCACAGCACACCCCGACCCCTCTCCCTCCTCCCATCCCCTCTGCCCCGTGGGCTCCCGGGGAGGCCCGGCCAGAGACCAGACAGCCTGCTCACTACGAGAACTGGATCCTGAAGTCTCGAGGGCTGCTCGGGCTCTGGCAGGAAGATCTGTCTGCGATCCCGCTTGTGATGGGCCAGGTGAATGGGAGAGGGGCTGGGGGTGGGCAGCCCCCAGTCCACCTGGGGGGGCAAAGGAGTGGTCAGGCCCAGGTCTCCCCCGAACCCCAGCCCACAGAGGTGCCCTAGTAGTTGGTCTGGGGCTGCCTTCACAGCTCTTTCTTCTACCTGGCTCTCACCTTGAGGGGGTTGACAGGAGGCTGTGGGAAGCACTGAAGGCCCCCCTGGGGCTGTATATCCAGGATGTAGAGCAGGTCGGAGGGCTGGGACTGCCCGGGGAGGTGGATGCTGAGGTGAAGGCCATTCACAGTCCCAGGGCCATTGTTGTGGAGCTGAAGGGGTGGTGGTGGCAGGGTGCGGGGAGCTTATCGCCTCACCCGGAGTTCTGAGGACTTGCTCACCCCAGCCAGGGACGAGAGGCTTCCCCCTACCTCATAGGTGTGCTCCACTTTGGGTCCCCAGCTGTCCAAGCTGTTCTGCTCCCTCTCACCTTCTTCTGCCGCCACCACCAGGGAGGCTGGAAAGGAGTTCCTGCAGGTGCCCAAGACCCCCAGAGAGAGTGTGATGCCCTGATTGGCCTGTGGGGTTTCCCCAGTGCCCCCTGGACTTTAGAGCCCTGAATGCCATCTCCCTTCTCCACCCCTGGCCTCTCACCCTCGCAGCTCCACTTGGGCCTCTGCCCGGACCGGCACGTCCAGCAGCACAATCTTGCTGTTTGGGTTCTGGCTATTCTTGCTAGAGGGGAGGGGATGGGGAGAAACAGGGCCAGGAACACCAGCCCAGTGACTCTCTGGGGGTAAGGCCAGAATTTTAGAGTTCAGAGAGAGCTAATTATACAAACAGCATGCCACACTGAAGTTAGACCTGGGAAAGAACTTCCTCTAGGGCTCCAAGACTCAGACATAAGTCTCTGAGGAAGAAAGGGAACCAGACTTCTTCAAAGATCTTTTTTTTTTTTTTTCTTTTGAGATGGAGTCTCGCTCTGTCGCCCAGGCTGGAAGGCTGGAGTGCAGTGGCCCAGTCTTGGCTCACTGCAACCTCCACCTCCCAGGTTCAGTTCAAGCTATTCTCCTGCCTCAGCCTCCCGAGTAGCTGGGGTTGTAGGTGCTCACCACCATGCCCAGCTAATTTCTATATTTTTAATAGAGATGGGGTTTCACCATGTTGGCCAGGCTGGTCTCCAACTCCTGACCTCCAGTGATCCTCCTGCCTTGGCCTCGCAAAGTGCTGGGATTACAGGTGTGAGCCACCGCTCCTGGCCTCAAAGGACCTTTCTGTATGGAAGGGACCTGAGGGGCTCTGCACGGGGGTCAGACAGGGGAAGGGTGGTGGGTAGGCACGCTCGCCAGATCAGTACCTCCGTATCTGCAGCTGGAAGGACACAGACTCCCCAGCCTCTTCCAGATTCCCCACGCTCACCAACATCGTGATTCCTATCTGGGATATGAGGAGGGCCAAGGTCACTGTCCAAATGCCCCACTTAAGACAGCCCTGCCCTGAATGTGGCCTCCAGTCTTCACCCTCCAAGATCACCATTATTCTTTCTTTTTCCTTTTTTTATTTTTTTTCCGAGACGGAGTCTCACTCTGTCACCCAGGCTGGAGTGCAGTGGCGTGATCTCAGCTCACTGCAACCTCCACCTCTCAGGTTCAAGTGATTTTTCTGCCTCAACCTCCCAAGTAGCTAGGACTATAGGCATGCACCACCATGCCCGGGTAATTTTTGTATTTTTAGTAGAAACGGGGTTTTGCTATGTTGGCCAGGCTGGTCTTGAACTCCTGACCTCATGATCCACCCGTCTTGGCCTCCCAGAGTGCTGGGATTACAGGCGTGAGCCATCGCACCAGGCCACCATTATTATTTCTATTTTACCTGGAAGTCCACTGGGTAAAGGGGCTCAGAGAGGGAAAGTCACTCACCCAAGGACATGTGGCAAGGGAGTGTGAGACCCAAGATTCTGGCTCAGAACTATGTGGCTCTAAAACCTCACCCCTAAAATCTGGTTGTTCACAAGCCCCTGGTGGAGACCCGGCACCACAACCCAGCAGCCTCACTTGGGCGTTCTTCTTCATGGGGTTGCCCAGCTCACACAGCACCACCCTGGTGGTCTCATTCTCCTTCTTCTGATTACAGATGAGTCTCTCAAAGCCCTTCAGGAAGGCAATTCCAAGAAAGAAATTACAGAGCATCATATATATATATTTAAGCTCCCTTGGAAGGTCTGGAAAGAGTTATGTGCCAAGGTAGGGAGGGGGGGTTTCTTGGGGTGGGGTCTCAAGGGACTGTCACATGCTAGTGTGTGTATTGCTGTAGCACTATTACTTTTCAGGCATTTTCATTTTGGAAATAAAAAACACAAAACATTAGAGTATGACCCCGTTATTATAAACTACATTAACAACATAAAAAATAAATATATACTTATGTGAGTGCGAGTCAATATTGAAAAAAAGACTGGAAGGAAATCCACCAAATGTTAACAGAGGTTCCTGTTAACATTTGGTTCCTAAACCTTTTTTGTTTTTCTGGTTTTTGTAATAGAGTTTTGGAATTCTGTGCCATTAGCAAGTATTCCTCTTCCAAATTAAAAATAAAAATAAAAAATTACATCTTTGACAGCAAAGCAGAAGAGAAGAGGGACTCTCGGGGAGGGAGATGAGAGAGCCAAGGCTCCAGCACCTCCCAGGTCCCGGGTACTGTTCCCAGGGTGGGGGCCGTACCTCAACGTTGCTTAGGGCCCACATGTAGTGGGCGCCCTGGGGCAGGTGCACGGCCAGCTCTGCTTCATAGGCCCCCTCGCCCTCGTTGGCTGTGTCCATCTGCAGCTCCAGGACATTATCTGCCCCAACTAGGAGCGGGGAGCCCGTCCTGTGGGGAAAGAGGAGTGAAGCCAGGGAGCCTGGGTCCGGGCCCAGGATGTGGGAAAAGAGGGGACTCAGGTGGGGAGCGGGTATGATAGGCAGAAAGGGCCAGGGTCGGGCAGAGTGGGAGGCCTCCTCACACGCTGGCAGTGAGCTGAAGCTGGGGCACACACACGTCATCTTCCCCACAGTCCAGGACGATTCGTGTCTAGAGGGGCACATTGGGGTGTGTGGGTAAGCTGGGGATGTGTGAGGTTTGGGGATTACATCAGAGTTAGGAAAACAGTGGGCTTGGGGTTCACATAGGGGCTTAGGGAGTAAGAAGATCTGAGGACAAAAAGGAGTTTGGAGATGGTATCGGGGCTCTGGGGTTTATTTGGAGGTTTGGGACAATGTCAGGGTTTGTCAATTTACATCAGAGCTTAGGGGATACTGGGATTTTTAGGTTTTTATTTTATTTTATTTTATTTTTGGAGATGGAGTCTCGCTCTGTCGCCCAGGCTGGAGTGCAGTGGCACGATCTTGGCTCACTGCAAGCTCCGCCTCCCAGGTTCATGCCATTCTTCTGCCTCAGCCTCCCGAGTAGCTGGGACTACAGGTACCCGCCACCACACCCAGCTATTTTTTTTTTTTTTTTTTTTTTTTTTGTATTTTTAGTAGACGGGGTCTCACTGTGTTAGCCAGGATGGTCTTGAACTCCTGACCTCAGGTGATCCACCTGCCTCGGCTTCCCAAAGTGCTGGGATTACAGGCGTGAGCCACTGCGCCTGGCTTTTTTTTTTTTTTTTTTTTTGAGACAGAGTCTTGCTCTGTCACCCAGGCTGGAGTGCTGCAGCACAATCTCGGCCCACTGCAACCTCTGCCTCCTGGGTTCAAGTGGTTCTCCTGCCTCAGCCTCCCGAGTAGCTGGAATTACAGGTGTGTGTCACCATGCCTGGCTAATTTTTTTTGTATTTTTAGTAGAGATGGGGTTTCACCATGTTGGCCAGGTTGGTCTCTAACTCCTGACCTCAGGCAATCCGCCTGCCTCGGTCTCCCAAAGTGCTGGGATTACAGGTGTGAGCCACCACGACTGGCCGGATTTTGAGGTTTTCATTAGGGTTTGGAATGACATCAAGGTTTTGGGGTTCACATTGCGACTTGGCACTAACCCTAATCCTGACTTGCTGTCAGGGGTCCTGCACCTCCCTGGCCTGTCCCCGCCTGTCCCTACCTGCTCCTGCACATGGGTGTCTCCATGCAGCACGACAGCAGGGGCCATTCCAGCCTCCGTGGGCGGTAGGGACACATTGAGGCTGAGCACAATGGGGCTCAGCTTGTCCCGGAAGTCTGCCTCATCCTAGGATGGGGGCAAGAGTCAGGCCATCTTGCTACCACACACATCCCACCTTCTCCTGGCCAGTAGGCACCGTGTCCTGACCACCCCCGGACTCACAGCACCCAGCTCAGTGCCCCAGGGCTAGAAGAACAAGTCCAGTGGGTAAGTTCTACTCTCCCAGCTCTGCCAATCCCCTGCCTGGGCGTACTCGAAGGAAGGCCATGGTGGTGTGGCAGATGGGGCTGTGCTTTCCGCCCAGATCCAGGTTCAGGGTGGTGCCTGCCTGTTGAGAGCCCAGCAGCAGCACCCGCCGGCCCTGGCGGGGCTTCTGCCGGTCCAGCTGCAGCTCGGCATTTAGGGCTGGCAGGGCAAGCAGAAGAGTCAGGACCTCCCTGGCCAGCCTCCGGGGGAGTCCAAGCCCACCTCCCTCCTGCCCCCTTCATGCCACTCACATAGCTTCTGAGGAATGTTGTGCCCAGTGGCTCCAACACACATCTGGATGTTGAAGCTGCAAAGACATAAGTGGGGCTCAGGGGTTGGGGCCTTTCTGAGGTCCCAGATTCTTCAAGGCCCATGCCCTCTGCCTCCTCACCAGCTCACGGGTGTCTTGGTCTGGGGTAGGACACAGCTCTTCACAGCAGGATTCAGTGAATCTTGCACCAGTAGCTGGACAGAGGCCTTCACCACTGGCTGAGCTCTGATGGGATGGGGTGATGGGGTAGGCTTGCCATTGTGGCTCCTCCTGGCCTGGTCTCCTCTGATGGCATGGGACCTTCCCCATCCTGCCCCTGGAGCCAGTGCTCACCTGTACACAGCCACCTGGTTGGCCCCGTAAGCTCCCACGATCAGGTCTACAGACATCAAGGAATGGGTCAGAATTGGCCATTAGAGAGGGCATGGGATTCTCATCTCATCTTCCCAGGGGTTCCCCACACCACCTCCCCCACTGGAGGTTTCACCCAGCCCCTCTGGCAGTCCAACAGTGGGACACCAGGCCAGGCATGAGCCCCTGGCCATGTCTCTCGGCACTTCCAGCGAATGTCCAAGGGCCTTTCTTGGGCATTTCTAGCTGGAGGCAGTCCAGGGCACCTGGGTATCCGTTGTCATCGATGTCTACGGCACCTCGAAGGGAGAAGCCAAAGGCAGAGCCTGTGGGGAAGGGGCTGTCCAGGACCTGGGAGGGACGTAAGCTCAGCCCCTCACTCTGACCCAGGAACACCAGCACTTGGCCCCCGCCACTGGGACCCCCGTAGGGGGCAGCCACTGCAACGTCTGGAAGGAGTAACAGAAAGGAAGTGGCTGATTGTTATTCAGCCTCCCTAGATGACTGTAAAACTTTCCTGAGCTTCTCTGGGCACATCCCAGAAGACCAGGAAAGGGGTGCAAAGTGTGGGTGAAGGAGGCACTGCCCTACCCTCCAGGAGTTAACAATCAGGTGGGAGAGGGACCTGCCAAGTAGGATTGTTATAAAAACAGTGACAACTCTCACTGTCTATTGAGGAAAATATATCCTGAAAATTAAGCATCATTATTCCCTTTTTAAAAAAATTTTTTTTTTTTTTGAGATGGAGTCTCTCTCTGTTGTCCTGGCTGGAGTGCAGTGGTGCGATCTCGGCTCACTGCAACCTCTGCCTCCCCCATTAAAGTGATTCTCGTGCCTCAGCCTCTCCAGTAGCTGGGATTACAGGTGCGCACCACCATGCCCGGCTAATTTTTGTATTTTCAGTAGAGACGGGGTTTCACCACATTGGCCAGGCTGGCCTCGAACTCCTGACCTCAAGTGATCTGCCCACCTTGGGCTCCCAAAGTGCTGGGATTACAGGTGTGAGCCACCATGCCCAAGCCCCTTTTAAATTTTTTTTTATTTTTAAGACAGAGTCTTGCACTGTCATTCAGGCTGAAGCGCAGTGCTGCGACCATGGCTTACTGCAGCCTCAACCTTCTGGACTAAAGCAATCCTCCCACCTCAGCTTCCCAAGCAGTTGAGACTACAGCCACCATGCCCAGCTAATTTCTAAAAATTTTTATAGAGACGCGATCTCCCTATGTTGCCCAGGCTGGCGTCAAACTCCTAGGTTCCAGTGATCCTCCTGCCTCGGCCTCCCAAAGTGCTGAGATTCCAGGTGTGAGCCACCGTGCCTGGACATCTAGCATCTATTTCTAACCTTCTCCATTTCATCAAACTCCCAGCTCCCCCACACTTCCTTCAGCAGGTGACATAATCTCTTACTTCAGGAAGAGAGGCAGCCCACTGTTATGCTATAATCCCACACCGACTTTCTTTTCCCTTTCCCCATTTGACCCGGGAAGAGGCTTCCTTCCTTTATCCTGACACTGGGCCAGTCACCCTCCCACCCCCTGAGGCATCACAGGGACTCTCTGCTGGCTCATGTCCCCATTTCCCCACAACATCATTTTCAACCTACTACATGTTCTTCCACATTGAAGTAATCTTCCCTTGACCCTCGTCTCTTTTCCGTGATCACCTTTTCTCTTTTTCCTCTCATAGTCAAACATGTTCTTTTTTTTTTCTTTCTATTCCTCAAATTCCTTTTTACCACAAATCTGTTGAAAGAGCTGTCTACATTAGCTGCATCCAATTTTTCACCTCCATTCATACCTTACCCCATTGCATTCTGGCTTCTGACCCTACCTTGGCCTGAATCAATTTATGTCACTGTCACCAATAACCTCCCCTTTTTTTCTTTCTTTTTTTTTTTTTTATTTTATTGAGATGGAGTCTTGCTCTGTCGCCCAGGCTGGAGTGCAGTAGTGGCGCGATCTCAGCTCAGTGCAACCTCCACTTCCCGGGTTCAAGAGATTCTCCTGCCTCAATTTCCCAAGTAGCTGGGATTACAGGCATGAGCCACTAAATATCTGTGAAGTCACTCCCATCTCTAACTCCACCGCCAAAATCCACATCCAGGTGGTCATTGTCTCTTGCCTGGATTAAGGCAAACACATCCTAATTAGTCTTCAACTCTCCCATCTGCTCTCCACTTAGCGCCCCATGTGTCTAAGCCACATACTTATATGCTTAAAACCCATCCTGGTTCTGGCTGCCCTCAGGCCAACTCCATGCTTTTTGAGTGGCTGTTAACCCCTCTGCAGCAAGTAGGGCTCCTCTCTTCCCTCACCATTGTAGCCATCCCTGTTGAGGTCGCCCAGGGGTGCGATGGCAGAGCCGAATCGCCCATAGAGCTGTGTGCCAGTCAGCAGGAGGCTGGGGGCACCCAGCGCGTGGGAGCCTCGCGGCTGCAGGAACAAATACACACGCCCCACTTCGGCCAGTTTTCGGTCTGCCCGGCTCTCCATATACAGTGGAGCGCCCACCAGCAGATCATGCCTCCTGTGGGCCAGATGAGTGGTTACATGGGACTGGACCAGGGGTATGGTGGGGCTAGGGCTAAATCTCCCCGACCCTTGCTCTCCTGTTCCCCCAGTGGACACGTGAGACTAGGGGCTAGGAAAGGGAGACAGAGGGCAGCTCTGGTAATTTGGGACCCAACTGGGTAGGGGTGGGGCATGTCCCTCCTCACCCATCCCCGTTGACATCAGTGACAGCCACTGAATGCCCAAAATACGACGCCATCTGCAAGATAAGGAGCACCATCATTCACGCTGCTGGACCAGCATCCTCTCTAAGAAATGGGCCCTCACCTCCCGTGAAATATTCTGAAGTCTCAGTTCCCCCTCCACCCAGCCACTCCCACTCGGACCTGGCCCCCACCTGCTCTCCGCGCAGCCGGTGCAGCCTCTGGTAGTAGGAGTCCAAAATTTCCACCTGCACGGACAGCGCAGGCAAGAGCATCATTCTTGTCCCCAAAGCAGCCTCCCACTCCAGGTGAGAAAGCGTGGTTTGGTGGAGGCGGGGCGGGCGTGGGGGGCGCTCAGGAGTTGTCAGCCTGAGGACTGGGATAAGGGGCTTCGGGATGCCCAGTGGTGGGGGCACTTACCGCTCCCAGGGTCCAGCTCCGAGTGGGGGCACCGACGACATACTCTGGCGATAGGGAGAGCCAGGCTCAGGGAATGAGAGCCTTAGAACCTACCCACTTCCCGCTCCCCGTTCTGCACCCAGGGAAAATTTGTGTGCAGGAAGATTTCCCTACACAGGGAAGATTTCAGGAAGGCGCTCCTCCCCAGGCTGGGCTCCCCAACTCCCGCCCTAAGTGGATTTCTTGCCTGTAGTGTTGAGATCCCCGTCGAACTCGCCCACGGCCACCGAGTACCCTGAGGACACGGGTGCAAATTAGTCTTTTCCAGGGGAGGAAGCAGAGAGGGGATTGAGGGCAAAGAAGGAGGAGATTAAGGCCACTCAGCCCCAGCCCTGCATGGTGCAGATGGAAAACGGAGGCCTTCGAGGGACCAAGCCCTGCCCCAGGCTGCACTACGAGTCCGCAGTGGAAGGGAGCGGTGGGCGCATGGGAGGTGGGCGGTCTGCGGGGAAGCCGCAGGAGCGGAGGGCGGGAGCGACTTAGGCGGTGGGCTGGCCGGCAGGGGTGGGCATGGAGGCTCCCGCAGGGGCAGGACCTGACCGTCTGCGGTGGGCGGTGACCCTTGGAAGTCTGGAAGGCCGGTGTTACCCCAGTAGCCGTCGAAGTACTCTAGGTTGCTGGAGTCAAAAGAGAGGCTCTGGGAGGACACGTGCCACAAAAGGATGCCTGGGCGGTAACTCGAGAAAATATCCGCAATTGGAGCCTGGGCCAGGAGACCTAGGGCGGGAGGGACAACGGGTGTGGGGCCCAAATACCGGGGGTCTCCTTGGGCCGCGAGAAGGGAGGGAGGTGTACGGATGGGCACGTACCTAAGAAATAATAGCCGCCAGGAGCCCCAAGCACCAGCTCTCCGGCCTGGAAGAGAAGCCCTGAGGGTGAGAGGGGGCCCTGTTTGGGAGCCGCCCCCACTCCGCTTTTGCTCCCTACTTGCCTGAGTGACCACGGAGCTGAAGCCCGCTTCACAGTAACGCTTGTCCTGGCCTGCAGGAGACAAGGAGGAGGGGTCAGCGCAGGGGTGAAGGGAGGCGCGCGCGAGCCCGGAGGAGGGCTGGGGGGATCCCACACGGGCAGGCCTGGAGTCGGCGGGGCCCTGGGGCGAGGCCAGATGCAAAGCGAGGGCTGCGGCGCTGGGGGCGGGATCCGATGGGGGGCGGGGCTAAGCCGTCGCGAGTGGGCGGGGCCAGGTCGTAGCGGGCGCTTACCAAAATTATTTTCCATGTAAATGCGGCTCAGGGTGTTCCCGCGACAGGGGGAGTACTCGGCGCGGCGGCCGCTCTCCGGCTGAGCCAAAAAGCAGCTGCCTACGGGCGTCTTCTCAGCCTCCTCAGTCTTTTCTAGGACGTTCCAGTGCTGCCAGGGGGCGCAGGCCTGGAGAAAGGCCACAGGAGTGGGGACGGGCGCGAGACTTGGGCTCCTCCTGGCCCCACGTGTCCCTGCCCCCGACTGTTCCTTGTGCCCTGTACTGCGGGGCCCACCACAATGATGTCGCTCCAGCTGACGACCGACGCCCCCAGTCCTTGACGGGCCTTGAAGGTTTGTAAAGTTTGGGAACCCACATTTCGGGTCTCATCACCTGGAAGGCACAAGAAGGGGTGGGGCGCTGAAGCCCGGCAGTCCACGTCCCTCTGGCCCCACCCTTGCTCTCCTTGCCTGGGACTCACGGAGGTCAAAGAGCAGCGAGGGGCACTGGCCGCCCTCGGCCCTCCAGGGGCACAGGAACACTCCGCCCGTCTCCTCCTGGCTGGGGCCCAGGGTCCGCGGGGCGCCCACCACGATGGCCACTCTGCATAGGAAAGCTGGGTGAGCGCCGCGCAGGTTCCAGCCTATCCCAGGCCCTGGCGCCGGCGCTGGGAGCACTGCCCGGAAGGCGATGTGGCATGGGGCACTGGACCATCTTTCCTCAATGACACCTCACAGACCACCGTGATGTACTTCTTCATCTTATGGACAGTGAAACCGACTCTCAGCAAGAGCAATCACGTGGCTAAAGTAACCCAGTGAGTTGAGAGTAGAGCTGGGACTATAACCATTTGGTTTGATTTGAACACCAGGGGTTTGAGATCTTTGCTGAAAAAGACCTAAACTCTGTACAACATCTCCATCCTTCCACCTACAACAAGAACCAGGGGTTCACATGCTCCCTAGAACGCCTGTCTAGACTGTTACCAGATCCCCTCTTGAGAGCTGGGTTTAATGAGGGAAGGTAGAGGGTACCTCTAAAGTGGGGCTGGAGTGTGTGTGCTGATAGAGATGAGGACCCTAGCAGATCTAGGTTTAAATCACAATTCTGCCATATGTGAAATAGGAATACCAATTTCATAACCAATAACTGGTTTTCACAACCAGTCAATACTGTCAGGAGTAAATGTAATAAATATGAGTAACGGTTAGCATGGTCCCAGCCAAATACATAACAAACGCTCTTGAAACAATGCTGTAATTTTAAAAATAATTTTGTTGTTTTGTTTTGAGACAGGCTCTCATTCTGTTGCCCAGCTGGAGTGCGGCAGCACGATCACAGCTCACTGTAGCCTTGATCTCCAGGGCTCAAGCAATCCTCTCCCCTCAGCCACCCGAGTAGCTGGGACTGCAGGTGTGCAACACCATGCCTGGCTAATTAAAAAAAATTTTTTTATAGGCTGGGCATGGTGGCTCACACCTGTAATCCCAGCACTTTGGGAGGCCAAGGGATTACAGGCATGAGCCTGTGTCTGGCCCATAATATTTTTTTAGCCTGCAGGATGTTTAAGTAGTGCCAATGGGATCGCTACTTATAGGAGGAGAAATAAGCAGGAGTGGGCACAGGAAGGAGTTGAGCTGATTCAGGCCCAATGACAGCATTTGCCAACACCCCACGAGCTCTGAACTAGAATGACCCTTCAAAATTGTCAGAGTTGGCCAGGCGTGGTGGCTCACACCTGTAATCCCAGTACTTTGGGAGGCCAAGGCGGGCTGATCACCTGAGGTCAGGAGTTCAAGACAAGCCTGGCCAACATAGTGAAACCCCGTCTCTACTAAAAATACAAAAATTAGCTGGGCATGGTGGCGGGTGCCTGTAATCCCAGCTACTCGGGAGGCTGAGACAGGAGAATCGTTTGAACCCAGGTGGCGGAGGTTGCAGTGAGCCGAGATCACCCCATTGCACTCCAGCCCGGGCAATGAGAGCGAAACTCCATCTCAAAAAAAAAGCAGAAAAAAAGGCTGGGCATGGTGGCTCACACCTGTAATCCCAGCACTTTGGGAGGCCAAGGCGGGCGGATCACCTGAGGTTGGGAGTTCGAGACCACCCTGACCAACATGGAGAAACCTCGTCTCTACTAAAAATATAAAATTAGCTGGGTGTGGTGGCACATGCCTGTAATCCCAGCTACTCGGGAGGCTGTGGCAGGAGAATCGCTTGAACCCGGGAGGCGGAAGTTGCGGTGAGCCGGAGATTGTGCCATTGCACTCCAGCCTGGGCAACAAGAGTGAAATCCCATCTCAAAAAAAAAAAAGAAGAAAAAAAGAATTGTCAGAGTTGATGAAAGAGGGCTGGACCCTTATCAAATGCCTCCCCCACACCTGCCTCCACTCTCCCCACTCACCCACTTCTCATTGATCAGACACTGGATGTGGGCCACCTTGGGAGGGGACTTGGAGTGAACTGGCTCTCTTCAGCAGAGGAAATCCCCTAAGTGGCTGACACTTGAAGGCTATCTGCCATTGCCACCCATTGCCACTCCCTGAAGCTGGTGGGCACAGTGTCTCTCATGATAAGTAGCTCAGGGTACATGCTATGAAGAGGAGGAGCCAAGACTCTAATCATGGCACTCTTGATTCTGAAACCTGATTAATACTAATCATTAATGACCTATTGCTTCTTTTCAAATATTTATAATGTTGATGGAGATGAGGGAAATGGAATAGAAATGCAAGGTGGGGGAGGGTAGACAACTTTAGTTCTGCAAATCAATTTAGGACATGTGCTTCTCTCCACATTTTTTTTTTTTTTTTGAGACAGAGTTTTGCTCTTGTTGCCCAGGCTGGAGTGCAATGGCATGATCTCAGCTCACCACAACCTCTGCCTCTCAGGTTCAAACGATTCTCCTGCCTCAGCCTCCCGAGTAGCTGGGATTACAGGCATGCGGCACCACGCCTGGCTAATTTTTTTTTTTTTTTTTTTTTTTTTTTTGAGATGGAGTCTCACTCTGTCACCCAGGCTGGAGTGCAGTGGCACGATCTCAGCTCACTGCAACCTCCACCTCCCGGGTTCAAGTGATTCTCCTACCTCAGCCTCCCAAGTAGCTGGGACTACAGGAGTGTGCCACCATGCTCAGCTAATTTTTGTATTTTATTTTAATTAATTAATTAATTAATTAATTATTTTTTTTGAGACAGAGTCTGGCTCTGTCACCCAGGCTGGAGTGCAGTCGCGCAATCTCGGCTCACTGCAAGCTCCGCCTCCCGGGTTCACGCCATTCTCCTGCCTCGGCCTCTCCGAGTAGCTGGGACTACGGGCGCCCGCCACCACGCCCGGCTAATTTTTTGTATTTTTAGTAGAGATGGGGTTTCACCATGGTCTCGATCTCCTGACCTCGTGATCCACCCTCCTCGGCCTCCCAAAGTGCTGGGATTAAAGCGTGAGCCACCGCGCCCGGCCCTAATTTTTGTATTTTTAATAGAGACAGGGTTTCACCATGTTGGCCAGGCTGGTCTCGAACTCCTGACCTCGTGATCTGCCCACCTCTGCCTCCCAAAGTGCTGGGATTACAGGCGTGAGCCACTGTGCCTAGCCCTTTTTTTTTTTTTTTTTGTATTTTTAGTAGAGACGGGGTTTCTCCATGTTGGTCAGGCTGGTCTCGAATTCTCGACCTCAGGTGATCCACCCACCTCAGCCTCCCAAAGTGCTGGGATTACAGGCGTGAGCCACCGCGCCCGGCCTCCTCTCTGCATTTCAAGGTGTTGAGGGTGGAGTGGTTCATACAACTGACCCTTGGGGAAAAAATAAAGCATCAACTCTTGTCTTCCCTTTGTTCTTGCTGTAGTTTCAGTGCCCATCACCCCACCTGTGCCCTGCCCTTATACCTTCACCTGGGCCAGTCCCCCGGACCCCAACATTCTTGACAAGAAATCAACCTGAATAAGCCCCACAACCTGAATAAGCCCCACAAGTTGAGATGGAGTCTCACTCTGTCACCTTGCTCAACTGCTATCACAAATGGGAAACTCGAAGCCCCCAGAAGCAGTGATGGGGAGGGGTCCTGCTCTCTCCCAATACCCAAACTTCCCTTACGGCTCACCTCCCATGGCTGTCCTTGTGGAAGTCCAGTGAAAATCCAAAGTGGCTGCCATTGGGGCCTGCATAGAAGGTGAGCTGCACTGGGTCCAGATTCAAGGCCCAGGCTGGAGGGGCAGCACAAGGTCCCAAGAGCCGCAGCACCCACTCCAGAAGCCAGAGAGCTTGCAGTGGACACAAAGCTCTGGCCATCTTCCTTCTTCCACAACCTCCCAGGCAGGAATGGGCCAGCTCCTCCTCCTTCCCTTCAGATTCCTCCACAGGAAGTCTTTTCTTATCAAACTGGAACCCCAAGTAACTTGCTGAGCAATGGGGCAGAGCAAAGGGCTATAGCCCCTGGACTCATGGTGGCTAGAATTACCAGGAAGTGGGTGAGGCCACCCCGAGGGTGGATGCTCATGGCTGAAAGCCATGACTCCTCCCCTTTCCTGAGAATAGTTTATTACCATGTCCTATTGGTTCTGCCTATCAATGATGTCTCTTGAATCTTTACCCCATCTCTACTACCACTGTGCTAGTCCAAGCCACCATCACTTTCTGCTTGGGATAGCATGACTGTGAACTGGTCCATACCTGTCTACTCTAGCCTACAGTTCTAATCTCCTCCCTTCCCCCATCTGGCTGTACAGCTGTGGTGCTTTGTGACTTGGCCAGAGGTCGGGGAAGGAGAAGGAAGCTGCTGCCCCCTGATAAAACCTGAGGCTGCTGTATCTTTTTGGATACGGCATTTACCCACTTCCTCCTTCTACGACCTTGGGCAGCCTCAAGCAGCCATATTGGCGCAGCAGCTTCCTCACTCCTCCTCCATCTTGAGCCAAGCTTTAGTGTGGCCACAGCAGTGCAGTCAGTGCTGGGGACAGGGTGGTGAATGGACCTTGGTCTAGGTGGCAAGGAGATTGGGGATAAAGTGGAGTTATTCCAGGGAATTTTGACTCACAGTTTCTGAGATTATGCATTAGCTGTTCAGTTGAAGGTAGGCCCTCAATCCTTTTTGGGTGATGGAGCTCTTTAACCATTAAGACTTCATTCTGGTGGAAGTCTTTGCCTAGGGGAGCCTTCCCTGACTCCTCAGGCTGGCCGCGTGGGCTAACACACATAGGCACAGCATTGGGCACACTGTTTACTCTTGGTCCGTTCACAGGATTGTGTAAATGAGTCCCTTGGGAGCAAGGCTCCTTGCTACAGCCCTAGAGACTACCCAAGAGTCCAATGTGTAGTATGTGTATTGCTGAAAGACTGGATGGAAACACACACTAAGGATGGAAGATGCAAACATAGGGTGACAAAGTGAAGGGATGAGTTTTGAGCAGAAAGGCAAAGTCATTTTCTCTCGGGAAGTGGAAGAGGAGGAGTGCTGAGTCTTACTGGCACTCATGCCTTCCCAAAAAAGCAGGTTCTCAGGAAGGAGATTTAAGAGGTCTGCTAAAGGTAACCATAGCCACATTTTCCTTTTGATTTCTATTTTCTGACCAAACTTAACCATTGCCGTATCCTGCTCAACCACCCTGTGCCATTTTGAAGTCCCCTCATAATTTACTACCTCAGCATAGAGCTAAGAATCTTATCCTTTATAGGACAGGAAGCTAAAAGCCTGAACTTTGGTCTGGGCCTTCTTCATTGCTGAGTTCCCAGTGTCAAGTACATGGGAGGCATGTAATCAATGTATTTGCTTGAACGAATACTTAACCCAGTCCTCTACTTACCTTCCATCCTCCCACTGTCCTCAGGTGAGTGATTGCTGTATTACTGGTGTATTCTGTGAGGCCAAATATTAACTCACATTTCACTCAAGTTTTCAATAAGCATTTACTCTGGCCGGGCGCGGTGGCTCAAGCCTGTAATCCCAGCACTTTGGGAGGCCGAGGTGGGCAGATCACGAGGTCAGGAGATCAAGACCATCCTGGCTAACACGGTGAAACCCCGTCTCTACTAAAAATACAAAAAATTAGCCAGGCGTGGTGGCGGGCGCCTGTAGTCCCAGCTACTCGGGAGGCTGAGGCAGGAGAATGGCGTGAACCGGGAGCCGGAGCTTGCAGTGAGCCGAGATCGCGCCACTGCACTCCAGCCTGGGTGCGACAGAGCGAGACTCCATCTCAAAAAAAAAAAAAAAAAAAAAAGCATTTACTCTGTTCAAGGCACTGTGTTGATAAAGGATACAAAGATAACCATTAGGCCAGGTACAGTGGCTCATGCCTGTAATCCCAGCACTTTGGGAGGCTGAGGCAGGAGGATGGCTTGAGCTCAGGTATTTGAGACCAGCCTAGGCAATACAGTGAGACCTTGTCTCTATTTTAAAATTATAAAAAATAAAATATTTTTAAAACTCCAAAGATAGCCATCAAGGAGCCTTAACAAACAGCCCAGAAAGAGTTAAGACATGAACACACATAACTGCAGCAGAGAGACAGTAAAGCATGCCTTGAAAAATACACAGATTATCAAAGTCATGTATCATTGTTACTCATAACAACCCTAGGAAATAAGTACTATTATGCCCATTTTATAAACACAAAACTGTGGCACAAGAGTTTTAGGTAAATTGCCCACGTTTACACAGCCAATGGACGGCAAAACTAAGATTCAAACATGGGTCGCACTTGAACTCATGTTCAAGTTGCCTTTTGTCAGAGAATGAAAAGGTTTTTAGGCATAGAGAATACATGACAGCAGCAAAGGAACACAGAGGTGGGGAAGGACAAGTAGTTGACTCAGCATAGCAGAATGCTTAAAGGGTTGGACTGAGGCGCAAGGGGGTAAAGGAAAGCTTGGGGATTCAAATCACTGGAGGTCCTTGAATGCCATATTAAGGAATCTGAACTTTAATCCATGGGGGATGGAAAATCATAAAGATTTTAGCTGGGCGCGGTGGTTCATGCCTGTAATCCCAACACTTTGGGAGGCCGAGGTGAGTGGACCACAAGATCAGGAGTTCGAGACCAGCCTGGCCAACCTAGTGAAACCCCGTCTCTACTAAAAATACAAAAATTAGCTGGGCGTGGTGGTGCGTGTCTGTAATCCCAGCTACTTGGGAGGCTGAGGCAAAAGAATTGCTTGAATCTGTGAGGTGGAGGTGGCAGTGAGCTAAGATCATGACACTGCGCTCCAGCCTGGGCGACAGAGTGAGACTCCATCAAAAAAAAAAAAAAAAGAAAAGAAAAGGAAGAAAAGAAAAAGAAAATTATAAAGATTTTTTAGGCCAGGTGTGGTGGCTCATGCCTGTAAACCCCAGCACTTTGGGAGGCCAAGATGAGGACTGCTTGAAGCCAGGTGTTTGGGACCAGACTGGGCAACACAGTGAGACCCTGTCTCTACAAAAAAATTAAAATTAGCCAGGCATGGTAGTGCACACCTGTAGTTCCAGCTACTGAGGAGGCTGAGGCAGGAGAATCACTTGAGCCCAGGAGTTTTAGGTTATAGTGCACTATTATTTTGCCACTCCACTCCAGCCTGGGCAAGAGTAAGACTATGCCTTAAAAACAATTTTTTTTTTGGCTGGGCATGGTGGCTCACACCTGTAATCCCAACACTTTGGGAGGCCAAGGTGGGCGGATCGCTTGATCAAGGCCAGGAGTTTGAGACCAGCCTGGCCAACATGGCGAAACCCTGTCTCTACTAAAAATACAAAAATTAGCCGGGTGTGGTGGTGCACACCTATAATCTCAGCTGCTTGGGAGGCTGAGGAAGGAGAATTGCTTGAACCTGGGAGACGAAGTTGTGGTCAGCCAAGATCGTGCCATCACACTCCAGCCTGGGCAACAAGAGCAAAATTCCATCTCAAAAAAACCAAAAAACACATTTTTGTATTTTTTTTGGCTCAATTCTGATGCACAATCCTCAGTTAATGGTATTTTACTTGGCTCATATTCTTTATATTTTTGAGACAGGGTCTTGCTCTGTCACCCAGGCTGTAGTGCAGTGACCTGATCACGGCTCACTACAGACTTGACCCCTGGGCTCAAGCAATCCTCCCACATCAGCTTCATGAATAGCTGGGACCACAGGCTTGTGCCACCATGCCCAGCTAACTTTTAAATTGTTTTGTAGAGATGGGGTCTTGCTATGTTACCCAGGTTGGCCTCGAATTTCTGAGCTCAAGAGATCCTCCCGCCTTGGCCTCCCAAAGTACTGAGATTATAGGCACGAGACACTGCGCCTGGCCACTTTGCTCATATTCTTGAACATATAATCAAAATGTTTACTATGTATTCAGTGTGAGATATGCTGGGGGCTGCGGGGTGGGGTATAAAAGAATCACTCCCTGTTCTCTCAGAGATTACAATTTTACTGGGAAGCAATGAATACAAAATGAGTTGCATTCAGATTCTGAAAAGCCAGTAAGCTTACACAGAACAGGGAATTAGGTCCTAGTCAGGAAGGCCACCCAGGAAAATGCTGCAATAATTGAGATATGAATTGGTAGAAGTGAGTGAAGCTGTCTTTGGCAAATAAGAATGGAAATGGCTGACGAGGCCTGAATTAGTCATCAAGGGTTTGAAGAGGGAGTACTTTCATGTTTCAGGCCAAGGTGGCTGAGGCCTTATCAGAACAAGGCAATTAACTGCACATACCTTCACATAACACTCTATACAGTCCAGTCTGCCTCTGACTTGTCACCTCCCCTGCTCTCAGAAAATCACTTTTGTTTTTGAGACGGCGTCTCACTCTGTCACCCAGGCTGGAATGCAGTGGCGTGATCTTGGCTCACTGGAACCTCTGCCTCCCGGGTTCAAGTGATTCTCCTGTCTCAGCTTCCAGAGTAGCTGGGATTACAGGTGCGCGCCACCATGCCCGGCTAATTTTTGTATTTTTAGTAAAGACAGGGTTTCACCATGTTAGTCAGGCTGGTCTCGATCTCCTGACCTCGTGATTCGCCTACCTCGGCCTCAGGGCTGGGATTACAGGCTTGAGCCACCGTGCCCCGCCTTTTTTTTTTTTTTTTTTTTTTTTTTTTCTGAGACAGAGTCTCACTCTGTCACTCAGGCTGGAGTGCAGTGGCATGATCTCGGCTCACTGCAACCTCCACTTCCCACGTTCAAGCAATTCTCCTACCTCAGCCTCTTGAGTAGCTGCAATTCCAGGCATGCACCACCATGCCTGGCCAATTTTTTTTTTTTTTTTTTAATTTTTAGTAGAGATGGGGTTTCACCATGTTGGCCAGGCTGATCTCAAACTCCTGACCTCAAGTGATCCACCTGCCTTGGCCTTCGAAAGTGCTGGGATTAGATATGAGCCACCACACCTGGCCTCATTTTTCATTTTCTAACGTGTGTGTGTGTGTGTGTGTGTGTGTGAGACAGGGTCTCACTCTGTTGCCCAGGCTAGAGTGCAGTGGTGTGATCTTGGCTCACTGCAACCTCCCGGTTCAAGCGATTCTCCTGCCTCAGCCTCTCAAGTAACTGGGATTACAGGCATGTGCCACTACGCCTGGGTAATTTTTGTAGCTCTAACGTCATTTCTTTCTAGGTAAGGATCTTTGCTATTTTAGGAATATAGGCAGATCTGAGTACTCAACCCCAGGTTCAAGTTGAACAGCTCCTCTTTAACCAAAGGGAGAACACAGATACATCAAACAAAGTAGGAAAGAAATGTATCAAAAGACAGTAGGAAACAAAGCCTTTCCTTCTTGAAAGGCTGAGGTTGGGAGGGAAAGCTAATTTATCACTACAACTCTATGGTAGCTTTCCATGCTTAATCTTCCCTGCCTCTTTTGTGATTTTTTGATATGGAAGAGTGGGGTTTTTATCTTCTCCGTAACAATCAGGCCATATTTCCTTATACCAAGTAGAGGTGCTCAAACATTGTAGTGGTATTAAAGGGCTGAGGAGAGTAACTGAAGACTGGCATACAGAACTCCACCTGGAGGACAAAAGTCTGGCAGATGATTCTTGTCATCTCAGTGCCCTTAAAGTAGTCCAAAATCCTAAAATTCAAAGCCAGAAATTCCACACCCATTTAGTAAGCCCCTCTATATACACCATATATTCTACTACACACAGATTATATATCTAAAATGGAAGGAAATCTTTCCTCTTGTGGGAAAGAGGAAGTGGAAAGGAGGTGTACATTCCAATACATCTACCTACAACTGAGAGAAATTAACTACTATTACCACCTCCCACACCATCATCTTTCCTCTCTGAGTAGCCCGAGCTTTCAGAAGCACAACTGCAAACATCTCAAACTGGTTCACAGGACTCTATTCCTTGGTCACGTCAAACAAGATGTTATTTATAACCCACACCTCCAACCCTACCTAACTTTGAGTGGATGGGGCAACAATTACGACAGACTCTGCTAAGTTTCCACAAATCATTGGTTTATTAGAAAGTTCCTTTCCCTCATTTTACAGCATATATATCTCTATCATATGTGATAAAGTTAAATACAATCTGTTATGCTTGTAAGTAAGGTTTATTTTTATTTTTTAGTTTTAAAATCACTATTCTGGAAGTTAAAGAAAATGCCCCTAGGAAGGCAGAGGCAGCCAGAGTATGGCTCAATCTACAAGCTAATGGGGAGCAGCACGAAAATGTTAATACTGTATTATTTATTTACATGGGCTGAAAGCAAAGAAAAATGAGTCCCTTCACTTACACAGATGATTTCGTTTATCCAGTGCTAGTTATCCAAGAAGTGATGCTTCTGAATCAGATGAGGAGTACTGAACAGGTAGGAGGGTGGGAAGTCAGTCAAGAGTTGTGTTTGCCTGCCACTTTCTTTTCATAAACTTAAAACTTTTCTCTTTTGGGAATTTGAGAAGGCAGAACACAGAGCCTTGGCCCAGGTAAGTATGGTTTTTCTTGTCAAGTGACCAACCAACCAATTCTAGCCACAGGAATAGTTAGGAAAATGCCAAAGTGGGAACTGTTAACCTCATCAAAGGAGATGGGACCTGTAATACAAGCACCTTTGGGTCAGTGTGTTAATTAGGGCTGAGAGCCTGGGTGAAAGGCAAGAAGAGGGGCAAAAGAGGCTGAGGTGGTAATTCCTCTTGTCAGTGTCATGGGAGAAAAGAAACAAGGAACGCTTACTGTCTAAACTGAGCTGGGCAGAGGGCATGGAAACTATGAAGCAAAAGAATTTGAAGTATCTGTAAATGTGCTCACCTCCCAACAAAAGGAAGAAGACTGTCCCAACTCATCCTCCAGCCTACTTCTACTTTAGTTTCTACCAACCCAAAAGGCACATTAAAAAAAAAAAAATTGTCAGAGGGGGCTAAGTACTAGGAAGGCAAATGGACTGACTGCCTGGAACAAGGTACCCAGGGACACCCAGGAATCCCCCCAGACAATCACCAAATCTCACTGCTTCCAGACAATAAAGCTGTTGAGTCCCCTCCTTCTCCTCTGTGGGGTCCACCTGTTTCTCTGTGTACAGCAAAAGTACATGAGGGAGACTATTAAATATGAGCATCCCTCAGAAGCCCCCAGCTGACTGCTGCCCATTAGCTCAAAAATCTCAATACTGGGGGCACTACATACTGCAAATTACTTAACATTTTGTCCCAGCAAAAAATGTTTTAACATTTTATAGTTCATAACTTCAAAAAATACATAAGCTTGGTAAAATATACATGCTTAGTCAGTTTTGCATCTAGCAGAAAACAAGTATTTTATTTTTTGTTTTCATTGTATAACCTTTAAAGTTTCTTAATTCAACTAGGGCAAACATATTTACACAAAGCCACCAGAACGAGGATCACTTAAAGAGCTGGATGTAAAAAATATTATTGCAGTATACTACAAATATGGAACCTTTTTTATATGAGCTACAAAAAGCAGCATTTACGTTTATAGAGTTCAGTGCAATTTTTTACATTAAAAAATCCTATAAATTAAGAAGGAAACATCAACACAACAGAAGAAAATATACCCTTCACTTCAGACACATGAGCTCCTCTCTGGGAAAGCACACGGGCAACTCTATGTTCCACACAGCTTTTATTCATGATAGGATCTTCTTTTCTGGGATATGGAGATGCCTCTTCTGGGATGAGGGATACCAAGATAACAGTGCCAAATGTGTGGCTCCGTTGATGTGTGAACTGGATGGAATTGCAGCCTGAGTTATATCAGGTTCCAGGTGAGACTCTTTCCACCTCAGTTGGGATAACATAACGTCACCAAGGATGGTCAAAGATACTACCCCAAAGTGGTGGCACTTCCACCACTAGAACAGCTTGGCCTTCCCTGTGGCACTGAGAAGGCAAGACCAGATGGACCCACAGCAAGTGCTCTGGTGATAACCCACTGGCCAGAGGGGAGGAAAATGTTTTAAAATTTATAGAAGGGGAGAGCAGAGGAAAAAAGCAGAGGGAGGAGGGGATTATCTAAACTTGACAGTTTGGAGATGTTGCTGCAGAGGGGTGGGTAGCACTTACTGGTGTTCCCTAGCTTAGAAACACAGAAGAGGGAGGGACAAATTGAGAGGAGGACAGGAAAATGAAATCCCTGATAGTAAACTGAAAGCAAACTTCAAATCTAAACCCACCCCTGCAAGCCAAAACTCAATTCTTTGGCTGTCAGACACTGCCCATCCCAGCTTCTACTCGCTGGTATTAATGGCTCAACACCTCCAAGAGAACATTTATGGGTCTCCTCCCCTGGCCCTACCTAGGATCCCATTCCCCAACTCATGTGCCATGGCTAGGGGGATGTTGCAGGTCCTGACCTGAGAAGATGGGGTGAAGTAGTGGGTGAAGGTGGAGTGCAGTGGCAGCTGCTGCAGCAGGCCGTGGAGCAAGTAGGGTGGGGTAGAGGGCAGCATGTGGGACAGGGTGAAAGGTGAAGGGCCCAGGATGGATGGCTGAGGCGGGAATGATGTGGATGGGATGGCTAGCGAGAAAGGTGGCAGGGTGGCCAGGGATGATTGAGTGAGTGAGGTGGGACAAAGAAATGGGGGTCAGATGGGGCTGGGGAATATGATGCACCTGGGCAAGTGGTTGGGGATGGGGATGAGGGTGAATGCCGATGGCAGCAGCAGCTGCGGCAGCATGATGTTGTAGGATGGCATGCTGAACAGTTGTGATGGAGGTGGCAGAGGCTGTAGCTGGCTGCTGAATGTGGATGGGTTGCAGGGCTGGTGTGGCTGGGGCCAGGGCAGCTGAGGCTGGAAAGGCCTTTACTTGCTTGGCCAGAAGCTGCTGCTGGATGTGTTGCTGAGCAGCCTGCTGGAGCTTGCTGTACTTCTCCATCTCCTCAGGGGTGAAGGTGATGGGCTGGCTTTCCAGGGGGGCCAGTGAAGCATCCTCAGCCCCATCTGTTGACTCAATACTAGGATCCCCACTGGGAGGCGCATAACTGGGGAAATGCTCAAGGTCTGGTGCTATAGGCAGCAAGCTGGACTCCACAGGGCCTGGCTGACTGCTGCTATCCAGGGACTCCAGGGTGTCCCCATCACTGGGGTCGGGGAGGTAGTTATGGGAGATGGTTGGGTCCCCAGGGTAGCAGTCAGAGTGTGCTGGGGTGCCTAGTGGAGCCACAGGGTGATCAGCAGTAACTTCTTCAGACTTTGACTCTTCTGGGGGTGGGTCTAATAAGGGGCCAGTTGTTTCCTCTGAAGGGAACTGATGCCCAAATAGGGCATCACTACTCCCTGGGGGCCCCTCTTCTGTCTCTGACTGTTCTTGCTCTTCCCCCCTTTCCAAGCCAGACTCTTCACACTTCTTATTGGGCTTTCGGGTAGCTGGGAGCTTCCCTATCAGTGGAAGGACAGGCTTATTGCCAAGAGATGGGGGGAGCTTGGGCCCAAAGTAACCTTGTGGGGGATCCTTGAGCTTGGGCCCAGCTTTATTAGGGGTGGCCTGCACCTCCTCACTCACACTAGGTTTCCTCTCCACTTTCCTTGACTGGATCTTCTCCAGTAGCAGTTTGGCAGTGACAGAGTTCTTGTCTTCAGGACTGCAGTCACTTTCTGACCCTCTTCCCGTGCCAATGTTGCTGTTCTGGGAAGGTGGACCTGTTGTTTTACTGTCATCTCCTCTGCCATCATCTTTCTTCCCAGGACCTTCTCCCCGGCCTGATCGGAAATAGTGGGGGGACTGGGAGCGGTAGATCTTAGAACGAATGAAGTCCCGACGCCCAGAATGCCTCTCCTCAGGGCTCTCGTGACCCCATGATCCCTTCCTGGAGCCTGATCTCTGGGAAGGGCTCCTGGTGCTGCGGCTGCGGTCCCGGCTATAGCTCCGGCTCCGTTGCCAGCTGTGGGCTGTGGTGCTACGGCTTCTCCGCTTGCTTCGACTACGACTACAACTGCTGCTGCGGCTGCGGCCCCGGGATCTTGAGCGCTCTCTGGTATGACTCCGAGATCGGCTTCGGGACTGGCTGCAACTGAGGCTATAGTCATCATCAGAAGATGAATATTTGTGCCGTTTTGATCGGTGTTTGGAGCTGGCATAGTCTGAGTCATCTGAGTCATGGGAGCGCTTGGAGTGCCTTCGTGATCTGTCACTGTAGTCACTGTAGCTGTCATCAGAGTAACTGCGCTGTCTACTATAGCAGCTCTGGTCTGAAGAGGCATCTGAGCTACTTGAATAAGAACGGCGGGAGGAACGATGTGAGGAATGGCGCCGGCCAGACCTTGAGTGGCTGCGGGAATGCTCACTGCCTGAATCTTCCTCTTCTTCTTCCTCACTGTACTGGGATGGAGACTTCTGGTGCAGCCGGTGTGAGGAAGCATCATCACTATCCTCATCTCCACTACTGGGTTGGCTCCGATGGCTAGACCGGCTGCTCCGTTTGGTGCCTGCTCTTCGCTGGCAGGATGAAGGTGGAAGTTCACCTTTGTGTTTCCTCCCACCATGGTCTTGGGAGCTGCTACCACCCCCACCTTCATCCTTTTTGCCACTGCTCCCCTCTTCAGCTGGGAGGGATCTCCGCTGGGAGTCATCTTGAGCTCGCCGCCGCCTTCTTGGCGGTGCAGGACTGCCACTCCCAGGGGGTTCTGGTTTGGGTCCTCGTTCAGAATCTGCTGGAGCTGATGACTTATTCTTCTTTCGTTTTCGTTTCTTGCGCTTCTTAGATTTCTCCCCCGACTCTGCCTTAGAGCTTTTCTCTTCTGTGTCAGCCTTGTGTTTACGTTTGTGTTTGTTGGATTTTTTGTGCTTCTTTTTCTTTTTGTGCCGGTGGGACTTCCCAGATCGTTCTTTCTTGCTGGGAAGGCTTCTCCCTGTGTCTTCTGTTTCAGACCCATGGCTACCCCCAGGCTCCTGCTTGTTCAGGCTGCTACAGGTAGACCCTGAAGCAGGTGCGTCCATTCTGCCTCCTGAGGAACGTACTACTTTCTCTCCACCCACTTCCTTCTTTTTATTTGGCTCACCAGGATCTAGGCCTTGGAGATGGTCCTTTGAGGAGCTTCCTATATCCTTTGGTTTTTCTGTTCCTTTAGTTCTGGCATCTTTGTTCCTTGAAAGTTTAAAGTCAAAATATAAAGGGTTACAACTGTATGAAATGGAGGGTTCTGCCTTGGTGAAAATTAATAGTTCTGATGGCCACTGGAGGGCAGTGCTTTCATCTTTGCTCAAAACTGGGAAGAAGGGACCAGTAGGATGTTTGGGTCCTTCTTGGCTTTCTTTCCCTGCTGGGGTGGCCACAGAGGTTTCTTTAGAAGAGTTGGACTCACACATTTGGGTCTCTGAAACCTTCTGACTATGACTCTCTAAACTCTGATCACTTACATCCCCTCCTAAGGCCTTCTTTGCCTCAGCTTTGCTTCCTGGTTCTGAGGGCTCGGTCATGCTGGTTTCCTTCGGCTGCTCAGAAACTTCACTAACTGTCTTTTCTGCTCCTTGGCTTGCTGCCGCCTTGATGCAGCTTTTAGGCTTGGGAGAACTGCCTTTTTTACTCTCTGGGGCATTCTTTGGGTGTGTAGTATTATCACCTTCCATTTGTTCACTGGCTCTCATAAAAAGTAGGAAGGGAAAATTAGGTTTTACTTTGCAGTGTGCTGGGGGGATGTAGTGGTAATACTCGGGCTCTGTAGCCCCAGCTCCTTCTTCTCGTTTCATCCTTTTTAATTTGGATAATGTTGAGGCAAGGGACCCTCCATCCGGAGAGTCTTCATCCTCTTTTTTACCATCAAGATTACTGCTCCCATCAGAGTCTCCTATCTTCTGCAGTCCTTGGTCAGAACCCTTCTCATCGGGTTTTGTTCCATCTTCAGAGGTCCCTTCCTCTGCGTGGTCCTTGAAAACTGATGCTATTGATTCGAGTTTGACAGGAGCCTTCTTGGCAAAAGAAAATGACACTCCCAATTTTTGCAATGGGGTCCCCAGATTATTCTTAATGCCAAAGCTGATGCCTTGGGAGGCTAACCCAGGAGCCTGGGCCAGTCCAGTGGTATTAGTGATTTGTACTGCAGTGAAAGGGCCTCCTTTATCTATGGAGAATTCAGATCCCAGGCCACAAGAAGCAGTGGCACCTGTGCCACTATTTGTAGCTGATTCATCTTTATCATCTTCTCCACCTTCTTCATCTACAGCCACTGTGGTTGGTTTGAACATGGGACCACTTCCAGGTGCACTACATGATGATTTAGAAAAATAAAAAACAAAAAGCAGGTTTAGGAGTACATTTCATAAACCTTATAAAATACTAATCTCTTATATCCTATCATTCATTATAGGTAGGTCTCAAAGACAGTGAGTGGTGGTCATATTCCCTAGCCCTATACTAACAAATGCAACTTTCTCGGAGGAGGTTAGGCAAAGACTCATTCCGTTAACCTACCAAATTCCCAGGGCCAGCCAGTTATTACATAATTTTTCCTTAAGCTGTCTAAAGTACAAAAAGCTGGGTGTGGTGGCTCATGCCTGTAATCCCAGCACTTTGAGAGGCCAAGGTGGACAGACTGCTTGAGGTCAGAAGTTCATCAACAGCCTGGACAACACGGTGAAACCCTGTCTCTACTAAAAATACAAAAATTAGCCAGGCATGGTGGCACACACCTGTAATCCCAGCTACTTGGGAGGCTGAGGCAGGAGAATCGCTCTAACCTGGGAGATGGAGGTTGCAGTGAGCCGAGATCACGCCACTGCACTCCAGTCTGGGTGACAGAGCGAGACTCCCTCTCAAAAAAATTAAAAAAAAAAAAAAATAAATAAATAAAGTAGAGGCCGGGCACGGTGGCTCACGCCTGTAATCCCAGCACTTTGGGAGGTGGAGGCGAGCAGATCACGAGGTCAGGAGTTCAAGACCAGCCTGACCAACATGGTGAAACCTGGTCTCTACTAAAAATACAAAAACTAGCCAGCCTTGGTGGCGGGCGTCTGTAATCCCAGCTACTCAGGAGGCTGAGGCAGCAAAAGTGCTTGAACCTGGGAGGCAGAGGTTGCAGTGAGCTGAGATCGCAGCACCACTGCACTCCAGCCTGGGCGACACAGCAAGACTCTGTCTCAAAAAAAAAAAAAAAAAACCAAAAAAAAAAAAAGTAAGACTTATGTCACGACTGAAATAGCCCATCATTACTATGTTTCTGATCTCATTTCTTATTTTATAATTTTGTCCATCAGTATGTTATCTAATGTATGGCTGTACATGTATTCACATAGGTTTTATTTCATTCAACTAAAGAAAAACTCTTGCTGGGCAAGGGTGGCTCACTTCTGTAATCTCAGTGATTCAGGAGGCTGAGGAGGGAGGATTGCTTGAGGCCAGGAGATCAAGACCAGTCTGGGCAACACAGTGAGACCCCACCTCTAAAAAAAATAAAAATAAAAATTTCCCCATGCTTTCAAATTTCATTTTTTAAAAATGTGCATATTCAGAGTTAAACACAGAAACTTCCACTGTGCTACTTATGGCAGTCTGTGGTCAGTATGTCTGTCATAGAAACTAAAAAGTCCATGCCTATCTCCTGGGTACCGTAACAAGCATTTGCTTTGGTTTTGTGGCAGTTTCTGGGCATTCAGTACTACGATCATAATATTACCTGAGCACTTTCATCTTTGACAAAAGGAACATCAAGGAGCCTTGATAGTTTTAAACTGATGATCTTGCCTGAAAGTTTTATTTTTTTTGAGGTGGGGTCTAACTGCATTGCCCAGGCTGGAGTGAAGTGGCATGATCATAGCTCATTGCAGTCTCAAACTCCTGGCTCAATCCTCCCACCTCAGCCTCCTAAGTAGCTATGACTACAGGTGCACATCACCATGCTGACTAATTTTATTTATTTATATTTGAGACAGTGTCACGCTATTGCCCAGGTTGGAGTACAGTGGTGCGATCTCGGCTCACTGCAACCTCTACCTCCCGGGTTCAAGTGATTCTCCTCCCTCAGCCTCCCAAGTAGCTGGGACTACAGGCATGTACCACCATGCCCAGCTAATTTTTGTATTTTTAGTAGACATGGGCTTCACCATGTTGGCCAGGATGGTCTTGATCTCTTGGCCTCGTGATCAATCCGCCTCGGCCTCCCAAAGTGAGGGGATTACAGGCTTGAGCCACCATGCTCGGCCCATGCTGGCTAATTAAAAAAAAATTTTGCAGCGACAGAGTCTTGCTATGTTGACTAGATTGGTCTTTAACACCTGGCCTCAAGTGATCCTCCTGCCTCTGCGTCACAAAGTGCTGGGATTACAGATGTGAGCCACCGCGCATCTGGCTTGCAATTTTTATAGTTTGTACACTATACAGTGTACACTATACCCTTAAATTCCAAATCAAGAACTAAACAGAATCAGATACCTATTTGTATGATGTCCTTGTTATCCAAACCCTAGCTAATAGCTGTCCTCAACTCAGGGATAAGTATATTCAGACAATGTGTAATCTCTCTTTTTTTTTTTTTTCTCCCAAGCCGGAGTTTTGCTCTTGTTGCCCAGGCGGGAGTGCAATGGTACAATCTTGGCTCACTGCAACCTCTGCCTCCTGGGTTCAGGCGATTCTCCTGCCTCAGACTCCTTAGTAACTGGGATTACAGGTGTACGCCACCACGCTTGGCTAATTTTTGTATTTTTAGTAGAGACGGAGTTTCACCAAGTTGGTCAGGCTGGTCTCAAGCTCCTGACCTAAGGTGATCCACCTACCCCGGCCTCCCAAAGTGCTGGGATTATAGGCGTGAGCCACCGTGCCTGGCCAATGTGTAATCTCTTGCTATCTAAACTATTGCTACTGGAAAATGAGAACTCAACAGATTTGGAGAGCAAAAAATACTTACACTGTGTTATGAAACCTACTCCACAGCAAACAAATAAACCCCCGCCCCCAAACTGAATAAAAAGGGGATTCTTTTTTTTGAGACAGGGTCTTGCTCTATCACCCAGGCTGGAGTGCAGTGGTGCGATCACAGCTCACTGCAGCCTTGATCTCCCAGGCTCAAGTGATTCTTCCACCTCAGGCTCCTGAGTAGCTGGGACTACAGGCATGTGCCACCATGCCCGGCTAATTTTTAAGATTTTTTTTTTTTTTTTTTGAGACAGGGTCTTCCTATGTTGCCCTGGCTGGTCTTGAGCTCCTGGGTTCAAGTGATCCTCTTACTCTGGCCTCCCAAAGTGCTGGGATTACAGGTGTGAGTCACTATGCCCAGTATGTGCTTTTTAATATAAATGTTAGAAAATGGGAATAATTGTAATAGTGTCATAATTTATTGATTTATTGAGCATCTTTAATGTGCTAGGCATCCCTTCAAGCCTTTCCAAGGTAATAATCACTCCTCACAACAACTGTTAAGTTGTTCTTATCTCTTACAGATAAGGAAACTGAAGCATAGAGAGTTTAGATATAATTTCATTAAGTCACATAAATAGAAAAATATGGCCTCAAAAAAACACATACTTAATCAGTATATTATATTACAATTATATAGATATGCTTTTAGTTTGAAAGAAGGATCTATTAAACATTTTAAGGAACTGGAGGACATTATGTTAAGTAAAATAACCCAGGAACAGAAAACCAAACACTGCAGGTTGTCACTCATATGTGGAAGCTAAAAAAAAAAGTTGATCTCATAGAAGTAAAAAGTAGAACAGAGGATACTAGAAGCTGGGAAGGGCGGGAGAAGGAGAGATTTGTTACAAAATTACAGCTAACTAGAAAGAGTAAGTTCCAGTGTTCTATACCACTGTAGGATGACTAGAGTTAACAATACTATATAGTTTCAAATAGTTAGAAAGAGGATACTGAATGTTCCCGCACAAAGAAATAATAAATGTTTGACATGATGGATATGGTAATTACCCTGATCTGATCACTATATATGTATTGAAACATTACTAGGTAATCTATGAATATGTACAATTGTTATCTGTCAATTAATAAAAACTGGAGGTTTATAATTCTTTTTTTTTTTTGAGATGGAGTTTCACTCTTGTTGCCCAGGCTGGAGTGCAATGGCGCAATCTCGGCTCACTGCAACCTCCACCTCCTGGGTTCAAGCGATTCTCCTGCCTCAGCCTCCCTAGTAGCTGGGATTATAGGCATGTGCCACCACGCCTGGCTAATTTTGTATTTGTAGTAGAGACGGGGTTTCTCCATGTTGGTCAGGCTGGTCTTGAACTCCCAACCTCAGGTGATCTGCCCTCCTCGGCCTCCCAAAGTGCTGGGATTACAGGTGTGAGCCACCATGCCCAGCCACTTTTGTTTTTTTTTGAGACAGAGTCTCACTCTGTCACCCAGGCTGGAGTACAGTGGTGCGATCTCGGCTCACTGCAAGCCCCGCCTCTCAGGTTCACGCCATTCTCCTGCCTCAGCCTCCAGAGTAGCTGGGACTACAGGCGCTCGCCACCATGCCCGGCTAATTTTTTGTATTTTTAGTAGAGATGGGGTTTCACCGTATTAGCCAGGATGGTCTCAATCTCCTGACCTCGTGACCTGCCCGCCTCAGTCTCCCAAAATGCTGGGATTACAGGGGTGAGCCACTGCACCTGGCACAAGGTTTATAATTCTTAAATCTTAATTTAAATCTTAGTTATAATCTGAAATCTATAATTTAAAATTTTAAGGATTATAATTATTTGTACAACCCTCTGATAAAAAATATCCTCACCATTCAGCTTGTTTTCTTTGCTCTGCCAACTCATGGAGCCGCCGAAGGGCTTTTTCCTGTTTTTTCTCATCCTTGCGGGATCTTGAAGAGACATTTCGAGCAAACTCTCTCTGCTTGAGATCTTTTAATCTCTGGGTTAAAAGAAAGAAAGATACAGAGGGTGGATGATTTACAGTAACTTGGGAATCAGAAAGCAAAGCCTTTAGGACATGACCCTCAACCAACAGTCATGGTATTAGTGTAGAACACATTATCATATTCTCTTATGGCAATTGAAAACACAATGGCTGATTACTTTGGGTATAGCACTTGCAGTATCTGCATTTCTAATTAGGACAGCATATCATTTGCTTTATTAGGCAAAATAAAATGATCTCAGATGCAACAAGCAAATTTTAGAACACTGGGAGGAAAGAAAAGGGACTATTTAATCACCTGCTCCTCCAGATGCAAAACTAGACAAACAGAACATGAGATAAATTGTAATAACACAAGCCAAAGAGAACAGAAAGGGGTTAGGCTAGTACAGAAAATTACCCAGGTGTAAGATCTTGAAAAGCAATGTACAGCTTACATGGGGGGGGGGGTTATTTAAATTAGAACAAATAGAAAGCATACGTTTATTTCACCATAAAAAGGTGTTTGTTTTTTTTTTTTTCAGCATGAGTAGAGGTTTCCTGTAACTATTAAATAAACCCAAGGCAGGTCTTCCAGCGCTAGCATGTTTAGAGCTCACCAGTCTGACCACTTTTATCTGGTCAGCCTGCTGAAAGTAGTATGTGAGGCTTTGCATTCCTTCATGGCCCTGAGAGGAATATCCAGGGGATGAGGAGGGAGAGCAGAGATAAGTCAAAGATTTTATTACTTAAAATCCAGATAACAGAATGGGTCTTTTATTTTCAGAAGCTACTGTATAATTTTCCTTAAAATAAAACAAAACAAACTACAACCAAAAAAGAACAGTGTTATGACACACTGGTGACAGAACCCAGACATATCTATCTGCAATGAAGACAGAACTAAAATTATTTTCAAGACATTAGATAATAACAAGAAACAAACAAAACAAAACATATACATTAGCCTATGCTTTTACAACAGCATTGGGAAAAGGAATTTGACCCAGTATAAAGTGGACATTGCTTTGTGGAAAGGCATGATGTTCAACAGACAGAGGAATTTTCTTACCTAATATTTATGAAATGTGTTTTGAATCTTTTTAAATTGGGAGGGGGGAAGGGTAAAAAGACACACACAAAAAAAGATATACAGCTAAAGACACTAGTAGAAAAACTCACTCTTGTGATCTGGGCTCCCAAATTAGAAGGATTTGCTTTCAATACATCAGCTGAAAATGTCACATCACAAAGAAAAAAAAGTAAAAAATAAAACAAGAGTGGAAGAGAAAAAAAAATAAAGCAAGCATTACTACACAAGCTCTCTTAGTGAATCTGTAAACTATTATACTGAACAATCAGGGACAAAGCCATCAACTCTAAAAGGGCTGGGGAGAAGGGAAGCACCTGTACAACATATATATGTGTACATACACACAGACTGACACAGTAATCCCACCTAGAAAAATGGAACTACCTGTATTTCTTCCAGAAAAATGGTTCCAGAACTTTGGAAAAGACCACTATGGTATAAAAAGCAGTCCTATTTCCATTAGCCCTTATTATGGGGGAAGTTCAAGTAATGAACAGCTGGCGAAACTGTTAGTGCCCATAATTAAGATTTTTTTTTTTTTTTTTTTTGAGACGGAGTCTCACTCTGTTGCCCAGGCTGGAGCGCAGTGGCACGATCTTGGCTCACTGCAGCCTCCGCCTCCCAGGTTTAAGTGATTCTCATGCCTCAGCCTCCCAAGTAGCTGGGATTACAGGCGTGCACCCCTATGCTTGGCTAATTTTTATTTTTAGTAGAGACGAGGTTTCACCATGTTGGCCAGGGTGGTCTCAAACTCCTGGTCTCAAGTGATCTACCCGCCTCAGCCTTCCAAAGTGCTGGGATTAAAGGCATGAGATACCACACCCAGCCCACAATTAAGATTTTTATAAAACCACTTCAAGATGAAGGATCAACTAGTTTAAATAAATATGAATTCTAATTTCTTCCTCCTGAGGGGAATGGGGCAGAAAGAAAAGGCTTATCAGGCCTATTATATGATTACCTTTGGCCACAAACCTAGTTTTTTCTTCCCCAAACACATAACAGGCTCTCTAACCAAGATTTAGATAGAATATAATGTTTTTCTCATATCTGCCATTTTCTCTCTCTTTTTTTTTTTTTGAGACGGAGTTTTACTCTGTCACCCAGGCTGGAGTGCAGTGGTGTGATCTTGGCTCACTGCAACCTCTGCCTCCCAGGTCCAAGCAATTCTCCTGCCTTAGCCTCCTGAGTAGCTGGGACTACAGGTGCCTGTCCCCCACACCCGGCTGATTTTTTATATTTTTAGTAGAGATGAGGTTTCATCTTCTTGGCCAGGCTAGTCTTCAATTCCCGACCTCAGGTGATCTGCCCGCCTTGGCTTCCCAAAGTGATGGGATTACAGGCATAAGCCACTGTGCCCATATACATTATGGCCTGACATCTTCTCTCTAGCCACCTGCTATGACTGGAAAATTTCTCCATGCCATTTCCTCTCCTCTTACAAATATTTCACTACTTTTAGGAAGCATTTTTCAAACTACATGACATTGTCCAAAAGAACAATCATTTTATCAAAGTATGGAGTCCCCAGGGTGAGTCGAGATTAGGCTTTCCATTCAGCAGCCACTTTGTACAACCTTGAAGTTGAAGGAACAGGACCATGCCCACATCATGCTGAAGACATCCTATCTCAGGTTCCTACCACAGGAATATGGTTGGAGGTAGATACAGAAGAAGATGGGATGATGCAATAAAACGAATCTAAATTGCAGGCTCCCTCTGGGCAAACCTATCCTAAGAATACCCTATAAGGCTTAGGAAGGCTCCCAGTATCACATTTACAAACTTTCCAGTCAAGTCTGCAATCTCAAAAGCAGGATTGAGAACCCCAGAATTCTCACCCCAACCTTGAGACAGGACTCAGCAAACCCTCTCAAACTGAGCATGTATACTTGCGGTTTCTCTCAGATAAGGACATTCTGGCGACTTTTTTTTAAGAGACAAGGTCTCACTTTGTTGCCCAGGAGGGAGTTCTGGGGCTATTCACATGTGTGATCACTCCCACACTGATCGGCATGGGAGTTCTGACCTGCTCTGTTTCCGACCTGAACTGGTTCACTTCTCCTTAGGAAACTTGGTTGGTCCCCCGCTCCTGGGAGTTCATCACATGATGCCTAACTTAGTGCAGACACCCAATCAGCATAGTGCACTATAGCTCAGAACTCCTGGGCTCAAGTGATGCCCCCAGCCTCAGCCTCCCAAGAAGCCAGGACTACAGGCATGCACCACTATGCCCAGCCAAGACATGGGTTATAAGGTTCATATTTTCCTTTACCTAGAATGAATGCCTAACTCCAAGTGTCTCCTGCCTACTCAAGGTCAGACTAAATTCTTACAAAGTCTCCACTGATCCTTCAAAAGAGGGGACTGTTCTTTCTGAACTGTACCTAGTGGTGCTTTGTCATATTGCTCACCTAGCAGCTATCATACTTTGTTCTCTGACCAGTTATTCCTGTCTTTTAAAAACGCAGTATGTGTAAAGCTTCGGAGTCAGAAAGCTTGGGTTCAAATCTGTTAATTACTAGCCAATCCACTTATTACTAGGTGATTTCACCTCTCTGAGTTCCTGCTCCCTCATTAAAAAACAGGGCTATCTATCTACAGATTAACAAGATTAAATGTCAGAATAAATGTAAAGCATTTAATAAGTCATAACTGTTCAATACTCCCTTCCCTCTGTGTGGGGCAGGGACTACAGCTTATCTTTATAATCAACCCCGCAGTACACAAAACACTACTAAGTCTACGGAGGGCATCTGGTAAATGTCCAGTGAATAATTCAGTTCAAACATTAGATCCTTCATTTTTCCTCAAATAATTTTTTTCTACCATTTGTAGGAAAGGTTGATATAAAGTATTCTCATATCTTTATTAGGGACATAGTAAAGTTATATAGTATGGTCCTCCTAGCTACCACTCCAGATACCTCTTATTTCTAGAGAGAATTGGGCCAAATGGCAAAAGATACTGGCCAGAAACTTCTCAGTTTCCTACCTAAAAAGTAATTTTTATAAAGGCACAAGGACCTAATCAGAGTCAGGTTTTCCAAAATTGCCTATTTTATTCCAAAAGGCTACCAACGTCTGGCTCATTTGTCACGGAATACCCATGTGAAATTCTGTGAATTGTACCTGTACTTTTCTCTTAAATTCTAAAGAGGAACACAACTTTAGATAATTTCTTCAGGTGAGAATAGAGAAACATGCCTGCCTATGAGAGAAGAGACAGAGCTCACAAGACCAAACACTGCAGATATGTCATCAATCTCTTGTCAAAGTCTGAGCAAATTCCATACCATACACAAAAATTCAAGTCAGACCCCAAAATGGGACATTCTAATTTGAATGGATTTAATTATCCATTTAAGCTGACTCAAAAGCTATGAGATGTCCTTATCTCTGAAAATTATACAATATGCTTTCTGAAGAGCTGCTAATAAATTAGATTATTTTACTGAACTACTAGTGGTATTAACAAAAATTTAAGCCACATGGCACATTTTTAGTTGGGAAATATCTTAATTCAAGAAATGGAGACTGAACCCCACTGGAAATGAAAAGATATGAAGATTCTGTTTTCCTGAAAAATCAATAGCGTTTTTCCAAAACAGTATACATTTGTGACACAGTACAGAACGGAAGGAACATTTCCCACAGATCCTTAATCACATGGTGGCTGGGATTTCCATTACACTTTCCAGAAGACCAGGAGAAAGGCAAGACCCTAACAAATGATCCAGTACTTGAAGTACCCTACCCATCCACATTACCTGTGGCTCTTTGGGTTAAAGACCACTCTAAATGGAAATGACATTCCAGTTCTTAAAACATAACTTAAACAGCATTGTATTGGCAGAAAAATGTTTTACTGTGGACACAAAGTATTGCTCTACTATCGCTGAAAAGATTAAGCCAAAGAAATGAGAATCAGGTAAGTCTGAATGTGGATTATAAATGTGCAGAAAAGGTACACCCCAACAGCCACCCACTTCTCTTTAAGTGTAGACTTCCAAGAGCAGAAACATTCTGCTCACAGTGTCTATTAAAATAAGGCAACTATGACATTTGGGCTTTGCAGATCATCTGTAAAATGGCTCCCAAGAAATATGGCCTCTTTCTATAGTGGTTAGAACTTTTAAGATAGTCATCATTCTGTCAATAGTCAAGAACAACAGTGTTCCTGCTCAACTGTGATTGAGTTGAGTAAGACACATATTTCTGTACAGTGTTCTCTAACAACAAAAGATAATACAAGGGTTTAACAAAATCTTTTTTGTATCTTTTAGTGCTATGCTTCTCTCTACCATCAAAATAAAATTTGACACTAGGAGTTTGTATTTGATGGAGTGTACTCTACTAAGATTAATTCTGATTACTTTCTCAAGTATTTAAAATTGATTATCTACATTTAAATAAAACCCATTTTTCTCATGTAAAGGGGATTTCAGGCATCAGAAAACAGGCAGAATTTAGGGCAGAATATTTCCTATTGCCACTAAAATCTCATGTTCTACATTTACTCAGCTCTGAAGAGAAAACTTGATTTTGTCTCTTTAGGGTCTAAAGATTATCCATGGCGTCCTTCCCTCACCAGATAGCAACTCTGCTCTCCCAACAGGGACTGAGGCTTAGTCTTTCTTTGTAACTAACTATGCAATGTACACATAGTTGTCTATGACACAAAAGAGATGCGCAGTAAATATTTATCAAACTGGGTTGTGGCTCACACCTGTACCCTCAACACTTTGGGAGGCTGAGGTAGAAGGATTGCTTGAGGACAGGAGTTCAAGACCAGTCTGGGCAACACAGCAAGACAGTGCCTATAAAAAAAATTTTTTTTTTTTTTTTTTTTTTTTTTGAGATGGAGTTTCACTCTTGTTGCCCAGGCTGGAGTACAATGGCGCAATCTCGGCTCACCACAACCTCTGCCTCCCAGGTTCAAGGGATTCTCCTGCTTCAGCCTCCCGAGTAGCTGGGATTACAAGCATGCGCCACCACGCCTGGCTAATTTCTGTATTTTTAGTAAAGACAGGGTTTCTCCACGTTGGTCGGGATGGTCTCAAACTCCTGACCTCAGGTGATCTGCCCACCTTGGCCTCCCAAAATGCCGGGATTACAGGCATGAACCACTGCGCCCGGCCCAAAAAATTTTTTTTAATTAGCTGGGCGCAGTGGTTATTGCTTGTAATCCCAGCTATATGGGAGGCTGAGGCAGGAGGATTGATTGAGTTCAAGGTCACAGTGAGCTATGATTGTGCCACTGCACTCCAGCCTGGGTAACAGAGAAAGAACCTTTTATTTTTTATTTCATTTTTTTAAGACAGAGTCTCTGTCACCCAGGCTGGAGTGCAATGGCAGAATTTTGGCTCACCACAACCTCCACCTCCTGAGTTCAAGCGATTATCGGGCCTCAACCTCCCGAGTAGCTGGGACTACAGACACATGCCACCATGCCCAGCTATTTATATTTTTAGTACAGACAGGGTTTCACCATGTTGGCCAGGCTGGTCTTGAACTCCTGACCTCAGGTGATCCACCTGCCTCTGCCTCCCGAAGTGCTGGGATTACAGGCGTGAGCCGCCACACCCAGCTGAACCTGTCTTTAAAACAAAATAAAAAAAGATGTGTTGTATCTCAACCACTATTTCTGGCTAAGGATAATCTGGCCTTCTTCAAATCTCAACCACTCCTTTTCCTCTTATGTCAACGATCCTGCATACCAAAATCACAGCCTCTTCTCCCCACTGTTATTTTTCCCCCCTCCCTCTACAACAAAGCATTAATGTCTGTCACCTCTCCCCTTCCTAACTGAAGTAATCATGCTGTAGTTGTTGCTTGCCTGGGTCACCCTAATTCATGTCTCAGTGTTTGATGTTCATGGATGAGATCACCCAAGAAGATATCACCAGGTGGTGGGTGAGAGAAAAGACCAGGAGAGAATATAGAATGTTTCAGTATTAAACTACCCAGTGAAGGAAGATTATAGATGGTTAGGAAAAGCCACGTTACTGAACATTAGATGTAAATTCTTTCTTTTACCATACGCCTATTAGTAAGTGATGAAAATTAATTTTATTCAGTAAGAAGAAAACCAAGTATTTGGTAAGAGAGAAAATTAGATACTAATGCCAATTGCAGATAGTGAAAAATTGAGAGAAAAAGAAAAAAATACAAATTCTTTTTATTCTTATTTTTGAGACAGAGTCTCCCTCTATCACCCAGGCTGGAGTACAGTGGCGTGATCTCAGCTCACTGCAACCTCTGCCTCCCACATTCAAGCGATTCTCATGCTTCAGCCTCCCAAGTAGCTGGGATTACAGGCTCCCACCACCATGCCTGGCTAATTTTTTGTGTTGGGATTACAGGCGTGAGCCACTGTGCCCAGTCCAAATTCTTTTTTTTTCCTTGAGACAGAGCCTCACTCTGTAGCCCAGGCTGGAGTGCAGTGGCGCGATCTTGGCTCACTGCAACCTCCCGAGTTCAAGCGATTCTCCTGCCTCAGCCTCCTGAGAAGCTGGCACCATAGGTGCGTGCCACCACACCGGGCTAATTTTTTTTTTTTTGAGATGCAGTCTTGCTCTTTTGCCCAGAATGCAGTGGCGTGATCTCTGTAGCCTCCGCCTCCGCCTCCCGGGTTCCAGCAATTCTCCTGCCTCAGCCTCCCAGGTAGCTGGAATGACAGGCACATGCCACTACACCTGGCTAATTTTTGTATTTTTAGTAGAGATGGGGTTTCGCCACGTTGGCCAGGCTGGTCTCAAATTCCTGACTTCAAGTGATCCGCCCGCCTTGGCTTCCCAAAGTGCTGGGATTACAGGTGTGAGCCACTGTGCCCGGCCAGGCCGAATAGTCAGATATCAAATTAATTTGTCACAAAATTACCATGTAATGCTTGTTGTGCTATTTTCAGGAATTCAGCAAAATGCCTTAAAAGTATGGTATATTCTTTAACAGCACCAAGTATGCCTGCTTTAAGGCATATATATGAACATATACATACACACGTACATAGTATACGTAGTACATATTTTCACCACCACTACCACCATGAAAACTTAAGCTGGTTAATGAGGTTTTAAAAATGACTTAGAGATAGACTTCATATACCCTAAAATTTACCCCACCCCCCTTTTTTGCAGACAGGGTTTTGCTTTGTCACTGCACTGGACAGCAGTGGCACAATCAGAGCTCACCGCAGCCTCGACCTCCCAGGCTCAAGTGATCCTTCCCACCTCAGCCTCTCAAATAGCAGGGACTACAGATGCACTCCATCATGCCTTGCTGATTTATTTTTATGTTTTGTAGAGACAGGATCTCCATATGTTGTCCAGGATAGTCTCAAACTCCTGGGATCAAGGGATCCTCCTGCCTTGGCCTCCCAAAGTGTTTACAGGCGTGAGCCATTGCTCCTGGCCCAAATTCACACATCTAAAGTGTCAAATCTAGTGGGTTTTAGTACATTCTTAGAATTGTGCAACTATCACCACTATCTAATTTTAGAACATTTTCATTACTCCCAAAAGAAACCTCATACCCATAAGCAGTTACTCACCATCTCCCCTCTGCCTAGCCCCAGGAATCTACTAATCAGCTTTCTGTCTCTATACATTTGTTTATCCTAGACTTTTTATATAAATAATACAATATGGGGTCTTTTGTGACCAGCTTCTTTCACTTAGCATACTATTTTCAAGATTCATGCATGTTGTATATACCAGTAAGTCCTTCCTTTTTATTGCTGAATAATATTCCATTGTACAGATGTACCACATTTTATCCATTTACCAGTTGATGGACATGTGGGTTATTTCCCTTTTTGGCTATTATGAAGAATACTGCTATAAACATTTTTAGGCAAGTTCTTGTGTGGACGTATATTTACACTTCCCTTGGGTATATACTAGTAATATGGTAACTTTGTATTTAACGTTTTGAGGAAGTGTCAAAAACTTTACCACTATCTTTTCACTATCTCATCAGCAATGCAGGAGGGCTCTAATTTCTTGATATCTTCTCCAATACTTTGTTAGAGTATCATTTCTATTTTAGCCATCCCAGTGGGTATGAAATGGTATACATAAATTTTGTGGTTTTGTAGATAATGAGTTTTAAGTATACAGGTTGAGTATCCCGTGAAATACTTAGAACTGGAAGTGTTTTACATCTTGGGCTTTTTTACATTTTAGAATATTTGCATTGTATATTTTCTGCTTGAGCATCCCAAATCTGAAAACCCAAAATGCTCCAATAAACATTTCCTTTGAGTGTCATGTTGGCATTCAAAAACGTTCGGATTTTGGAGCATTTTGGATTTTAATTTTTTGAATTTGGGATGCTCAATCTGTATGTACATAGCACTCCAAGAACATATCTGGGGACAAAGATTTGCCCCATAGGTAAAGTCTGAAGGCGGATAAGTCATAAGAGCTGCTTGGGCCCAAAGCAAATGGCACAACAACCCAGTTCAGAGCTCTTTACAGTACTGTAACTGAAGAACTTATTACTTAGGTTGCTTTAACTTTTCGGACTACAATAGAACAAAGAGTCTAATCCCAGAATCTCTACCACAGTGCATCACTGTGATAAATTAAGTGTAAGGGGCAGAAAGGTTGCAACTGTAGAACAAACGTAAGGCACAATCATTTTTAGTCAACTGGGATTGAGTGCCAAAATGAAGAACAGTTAGAAATACATAACAAAAGAATGCCTGGTTTACCTGGCAACATTAGGTCCTGAAGCGTCTGTTTGAAGGTTATCCCTAATCACAAAAGCAGACAGCTCCCCTAAGCAGAAGGGGATTTTTTCAACAGTTTTTGTTTTTGTTGTTTCTGAGATGGAGTCTCACTCTGTCGCCCAGGCTGGAGCGTAGCGGTACTATATTGGCTCATTGCAACCTCTGCCTTCTGGGTTCAAGCGATCCTCCTGCCTCAGCCTCCAAGTAGCTAGGATTACAGGTGTGTGCCACCAAGCCCAGCTAAATTTTTTTTTGTATTTTTAGTAGAGATGGGGTTTCACCATGTTGGCCAGGCTGGTCTTGAACTCCTCACCTCACGTGATCCATCCACCTCGGCCTCCCAAAGTGCCGGGAATACAGGCGTGAGCAACCACGCCTGGCCTTCAGCAGATTTTTTTTCAAGGTTAGCTACGTTGTGATTGCTGGGTATAATAAGTTTACTCCCAGCATAAGCAGAGGGGGGTAAGTACATAAGACTTAACAGGTGAAAAGGCATGAAACATGCTAAATTTTTGGAAGACTGGCCAAATGATGTCAATTTTCTTATTAAGCAAAATAGACCCCAAGAAAATGGTATGAAGAGTGGTATAAAGTACCACTGAACCCAACATTTTCACCTCTCTACTATAGGTTATTAAAATAAAACTACAGCATGTTCAAGTGCTGAGATGCACTCCTTTCTTCAAACCTGTGTTGTTTCTTAAAGCATAATCCCTGAAAAGAACTGTGCTGTTTAAGTAATATATGTTATTGGGTAATGAAACAGTCAACTAAGAGTAAGTAATTCTGTCAAAAAGCAGTTGCAAACAGTTTAGACAAAGTTAACTAAATCATGTATTAACAGATTATATTCTGTACAAATCAGAATACAGTCACTGATGGCTGCTAGAGGCTTCATCTGTTTTAGTTCTGCTATTTAAAGCTCAGGGAATTACTGCTTTTGTTCACAACTGAAACAGACCTCGGAATTAAATAAGACTTTAGTCCTTTTAGAAAATGTAAAAAGTATAGGAGTTTTCATACTAAATGTATTTTAGCAGAAAGAAGAGGGAGGCTAAAAGCATCTTCCTCTGACTGAGATACTGAATCCTACAGTTAGAGGAATTTTTTTTTTTTTTTTTTTTTTGAGACAGTGCCTTGCTCAATATATTACCCAGGCTTGAGTGCAGTGGCACGATCTTGGCTCACTGCAGTGTCCACCTCCTGGGCTCAAATGATCCTCCTGAGGAAAACTCTAAATTTCTGTTCCTTGGTAATGTATGTTATTGTGTAACGAAACCGTCAAGTGTCAAGTAAGAGTAAGTAATCTTGTCAAAAAGCAGATGCAAACAGTTTAGACGAGGTCAATCCTGTCAAAAAGCAGTTGCAAACAGTTTAGACAAAGTTAACTGAATCATGTATTAATAGACTCAGCCCCTCCAGTAGCTGGGACCACAGGCAACTGCCACCACATCCAGCTAATTTTTGGGGGCATTTTTTGTAGAGACCGGGTTTTGCCATGTTGCCCAGGCTGGTCTCAAACTTCTGGGCTCAAGTGATCTGCCTGCCTCAGTCTCCTAAAGTGCTGGGATTACAGGTATGAGCCACCGCGCTTGGCCTAAAGAATTTCTGAAGATGCTTTACAGTACCAGATTTTGATAATCTGGATCAGACTACCAGAGACTGAAATCGCAAGGAAGTTGGTCCCAACACTATTAGCAAGGAGGCAGCTTTTCAATGTGCCAGTTCCCCAGTATCAGTCAGAAGCCATGGGAACCTGTGTGGGAAGGAAGGAAAAGCATAGGCCTGAGTCACAAATTCAAATGTTTACAGGAGTTTGGCAGGTAACATAATGAGTCACACAGATTGGTGTAAGAGAAAAGATGAAGTGGAGATCACAGCTAATTGGAGAATGAGCAAAGAGATGGCAACTGTTCAGCTTTAGTCAACTGTTATGTTGAAATGTAGGCCCAATGTTGTCTGATAATAATTTTTCAAGATAAGCCAAAGCCTAAATTATGTAAAATCTAATTTTTAAAATTTGGGAATCAACTGAAATTAAAAAGGGAAAAACTAATAACGTGAAGGCCAGATAAAATATATCTGTGAGATGATTTGTGACCTCTCTAGCTTATGTACTAGGAGGACCTTCAGTGGCACAAACAAGAAGCTAAGATTGGAAGAAAAATCCTGAGTAGGTAACAAGGTACAAAGGAAGCAGCCAGAAAGAGAGAAAGAGAGAGAGAGAGAAGAAAAGAAAAAGAGGAAGAAAGGAAGGGAGGAAGAAAGGAAGGGAGAGAGGGAGGGAGGATTGACTATAAAGGTGGTGCTGCTATTAATTTACTTTTAGGAAACAGAATATTCTGTGGAGTTTGAATTTTAGGCCTCTTGAAATGCTAAAGAAAATGATTCCACTGTCATATCCATTAGCAGACAGATTTTTAAAAAAGATATGCAAAATAATTAAGGAAGCAAGGAGGTAGGGATAGAAAAATCTGTAGTTTCAAATTTGCCTGTAACTTACACTAAGCCAACAAAGGTAGGAGATGATCAGTGCTAATGTCTTTTTTTTTTTTTTTTGAGATGGAGTCTCGCTCTGTCACCCAGGCTGGAGTGCAGTGGCACGATCTTGGCTCACTGCAACCTCCACCTCCTGGACTCAAGCAATTCTCCTGCCTCGGCCTCCCCAGTAGCTGGGACTACAGGCACGTGCTGCCACGCCTGGCTAATTTTTGTATTTTTAGTAGAGAGGGGGTTTCACCATGTTAGCCAGGATGGTCTCGATCTCCTGACCTCGTGATCTGCCAGCCTCGGCCTCCCAAAGTGCTGGGATTACAGGCGTGAGCCACCGCGCCCGGCTAATCAGTGCTAATGCCTATTGAGCATTCAGGTATATCAGAATTAACTCATGTAAAAAGGAATCATATATTGGGTTTCTTCGGAAATGGAAAGGCCTACTCTTAAGAGATTTCAAAATGTAGAGATTTCAAAATGTATTAACATCGATCACTTGAAAACCAGGGTTAAACTACTGAAAAGAGCCAAAATACCTAATCAGCTTCTGTATCTCTGAAGATCAAGCTGGGTCTTAATATTTTTGTGTTAATGACTCTTCGTAAAATATTGGAAAATCTGAGAAAAACTAGTGAATATAAAGAGGCACATAACACTCCCGCATCCCACTAGGAAAAAAACAACCCAAACCTTGAATGAGGGTGACCATATAGTTCCTTTTGGAGAGATTATTTGTGCTTATTAAAGGGAAGGGTATGTTTGGGATCCTGCCTCTACTATAGTTTACTACTAACATAATACATTATTTCTCTGAAAAATATTAATGGTGAAAATCTCATAGAAGATGCAAACTAGGGATTGCTAATACAGGGTTGAAAGTACTTACCTATTATCTCAGATTCATAATAATCCTGTGTGCCTTCCTGGAAGACAAGACAGGGTGTCTTTATGATTTTAGAGCATGAATTTGGAAAAATGGTAGGTCCATTTGTATGTTAAGTTCATGTCCATCAAAGAGGAATGAAAAATATGTCCTTCCTCCTATTAGGGGTTACGTGGCTGTGTTGTACCAAGGTCAATTAAAGATTCCTTAGAAATTTTTTTTTTGTTGTCCGAGACAGGGTCTTGCTCTGTCACCCAGGCTAGGGTATAGTGGCATGATCATAGCTCATTGCAACCTCAAACTCCTGGGCTCAAGCGATCCTCCTGCCTCAGCCTCACAAGTAGCTGGGACTTACACTACATGTGCGTGTCACCACATCAGGGTATTTAATTTTTTTTTTTTTTTTTTTTTTTTAGAGAGACAGAGTCTTGCTCTGTCACCCAGGCTGGGGTGCAGTAGCATGAGCATAGCTCACTGCAGCCTTGAACTCCTGGCCTCAACAGATCTTCCTGCCCAGCCTCCTCAGTAGCTGGGATTACAGGCATGAGCCAGTGCACCCAGTGGGTTCCTCAGACATTCCAAGTTGAGGGAAGAGATGAACTATGAAAAATTTAGTGCTGTGCTTCTTTTGTTTATATATTTATAACATTCTGTTTTGAGATCCTACTGTTTGCATTAGAACAGCAGCATGAAGAAGAGTGAAAAAGCCTACCTTTCAAGCAAATGAAGAACATTTCACCAAAAAACAAAACCAAGACCAAACTTGTACTACATGTTTTTTTTTTTTTTAATGCATAAGATGAACTTCTGATTAAGATGAAGAAATAAACTCACATGCATTCATTCAACATACCAGCTAAAGATTTTTCCTAGACCAGGGATCATAGATACATATTCTGTATTAGCGAACAGGCAGTCCATGAGTTCTCCATGGGTAACCCTTAATTTTGTATTTTTATTTTGATGATACTCTAAAAAAGAGTAATAAGTGAATATTCTGGATTACCTAGATGAGCACTTTATAAATGTTTACAACATAACTTGGGATGTAAAATGACAATAATTTGTTTGTAGTAAGGTCAAAGGACACCACAATATCATATATATACGAAAGTTTTCAATTAATTCTGATAGAACAGGGTTTTCAACTGCAGCACTATTAACTGCCATTTTGCCTCTTTGTTTCAAGGGGCTTTCCTGTGCATTGTAAGATGTTACCAGCATTGCTGGCCTCAACCTACTAGATGCCAGTAGTATCACACCCTTAGTTGGGACAACCAAAAATGTACAGAGACATTGCCAAGTGCCTCCAGAGTGACAAAATATCCCTAGTATGAGAGCAAATGCAATAGAGAAAAGTGGTGGGAGAGCTGAGGTAACACAAGGTGTGCAAGAGAATAAACATGTCAAATTCAAATGAACCAAAGATGTAACAATTTCTACTACATTCAGGTTGAAGACAGTGTCACTAAAACATTATCATACATCACATTAATGCTGTCAATGTGAATTTTATTACATTGTAAATCTGTTTTGCTTTTTCTCCCTTAAAAGGCAAGTCTATACATTATTGAAGTTTGAATTATACTTTTTCCTGGTTTACTTTTTTCTTTATTTTTGAGATGGAGTCTTGCTCCGTCACTTAGGCTGGAGTGCAGTGGCGCCACCCTGGCTCACTGCAACCTCCGCCTCCCCGGACTCAAGCAATTCTCCTGCCTCGAGTAGCTGGGACTACTAGCCAGGCCACCACGCCTGGCTAATTTTTTTTATTTTTAGTAGAGATGGGGTTTCACTAAGTTGGGCAGGCTGGTCTTGAACTCCTGACCTCAACTGATCTGCCTGCCTCGGCCTTCCAAAGTGCTGGGATTATACTGTGTGAGCCACCACGCCCAGCCTATTTTTTTCTAGTTAAAACTTTCTTTTCATTACAAAAATTAGCCAGGGGTGGTGGCGCATGCCTGTAATTCCAGCTACTCGGGGCGCTGAGGCAGGAGAATCGCTTGAACCCGGGAGGCGGAGGTTGCAGTGAGCCGAGATTGCGCCATTGCACTTCAGCCTGGGCAACAAGAGTGAAACTCCATCTCAAGAAAAACAAACAAACAAACAAAAAAAACTTTTTTTTCTTTTTTTGAGATGGCGTCTCGCTCTGTCACCCAGGCTGGAGTGCAGTGGCACGATCTCGGCTCACTGTAACCTCTGCTTCCTGGGTTCAAGTGATTCTCTTGCCTCAGCCTCCTGAGAAGCTGGGACTACAGGTGCACGCTACCATGCCCAGCTAATTTTTGTATTTTCAATGGAGATGGCGTTTTGCTATGTTGGCCAGGCTGGTCTCGAACTCCTGACCTCAGGTGAACTCCCCCTCAGCTTCCCAAAGTGCTCGGATTACAGGTGCGAGCCACCGCACCTGGCCTTTTTTCTAGTTAAAACTTGACTCTGAAGTCATCAACTAGTATGTAACCTTTCTTTTCTTTTTTTTTTTTTTTTGAGACAGGGTCTTGCTCTGTCACCCAGGCTGGAGTACAGTGACATGATCTTGCCTCACCACAAAATCCGCCTCCCAGGTTCAGGCGATTCTCGTGCCTCGAACCCCCAAGCAGCTGGGATTACAGGCGTGCACCACCATGCCTGGCTAATTTTTGTAGTTTTAGTAGAGACAGGATTTTGCTATGTTGGCCAGGCCGGTCTCGAACTGGCCTCATGTGACTCTGTCCACCTCAGCCTACCAAAATGCTGGGATTATAGGCATGAGCCACTGCACCTGGCCTAACCTTTCTAAATGTCGTTTTCCCGCCTAAAGTATCTCTTCTGTTAATATATCACAGATATTTCTTAATTGAAAAAATTCTCAAGAACCCCAAAACTTGAGTATATACTTAGATACTAAATGTCTTAATTAAATAAAAATAATCTGAAAGAGTTTTTTATTTGTTTTGTTTTTTTGAGACAAGGTCTTGCTCTGTTGCCCAGTGTGAAGTGCAGTGGCATGATCATGGCTCACTGCAACCTCAAACTCCTGGGCTCAAGCGATTCTAACACCTCGGCTTCCGGAGTAGCTGCGATCACAGACATGTGCCACTACACCCAGCTAATTACATTTTTTGTAGTTAGCTTAGACTAGGGGGCAGGTCTTGTACATTGCTCAGGGTGGTCTCCAACTCCTGGGCTGAAGTGATCCTCCTGCCCTGGCTTTGCAAAGTGCTGCGATTACAGGTGTGAGCCACCATGCCTGGCCTAAAATTTTTTTTTTTTTGAGATGGAGTCTTGCTCTGTCACCCAGGCTGGAGTGCAGTGGCGCGATCTCGGCTCACTGCAAGCTCCTCCTCCCGGGTTCACGCCATTCTCCTGCCTCAGCCTCTCCGAGCAGCTGGGACTACAGGCGTCCACCACCATACCCGGCTAATTTTTTGTTTTTAGTAGAGACGGGGTTTCACTGTGGTCTCGATCTCCTGACCTCGTGATCTGCCCACCTCGGCCTCCCAAAGTGCTGGGATTACAAGTGTGAGCCACTGCACCCGGCCGGCCTAAAATTTTTAAATTATAAATACTTTGAAAAACTGGAAAAGGTCCTGGATAGAAGTATTCACTGTTGATTTTCTTTCCTGAAAAACCAGTCTTTGAAAGAGTAAAAAAGTAACTGCCAATACAGCTTGTCTATATATATATATGCTCTATAAATTTCTCTTCTTCGAATCAAGCAAAGCTGACAATGTATTAAAATAATGTCCACAGCCGGGTGCGGTGGCTCACACCTGTAATCCCAGCACTTTGGGAGGCCAAGGTGGGCGGATCATGAGGTCAGGAGTTCGCCCATCTCTACTAAAAATACAAAAATTAGCTGGGCATGGTGGCAGGCACCTGTAATCCCAGCTACTCAGGAAGCTGAGGCAGGAGAATCGCTTGAAACCAGAAGATGGAGGTTGCAGTGAGCCGAGATCCACCACTGCACTCCAGCTTGGGCGAAAGAGCAAAACTCCATCTCAAAAAACAGAAAAGAATGTCCAAAGGTATGTAGTAAGTTGAAAAGCTGTCTTGAATACAAGTCCATTAGTGGAAGAATCTTAAATTGGTTAGGTATATTTAAATGTGGGAGACTGTTCCAAAAAAGTGTAATACCACAACCAGCTTACAATTTCTTCCCGTTCTAGTAAGAATAAAACTTGGTCAAAGATTGCCTTTTACCTGTGCACTGAAATCTTATGGTTGGCTGGAAGATGAAGGTTAAAAAAAATCTTAGTTCAACAAGTCCAGCTTAAGAGGCATCATTCCAATGCTCATAAATTTACAAGTTTAACAAATATAACTACTGTACCCCCCAAAGACCTAGTAAGTTATGTTAAAGTCACCCAAGATCAAATGGCTTGAAATTCTTTAACAAGCCAGAACTGTCCTATAGGTGTAACAATTTATTTTCCCCTTCTAAACTCTCCCAGGGGGATTATTGCCATCTTCTGTATATCAGTAACTAGTTAGGTAAAATTTTCTCTTCTAAAATGATGGGGTGGTGGCGGGGGGGCAAAGACTGCAAAGTGTAATTCATTTATCAGCTCTTCAACATGCAGCATCAGAGTTTTTTGTTAAAGTTAAGATAGCATCTAATTTTATTTTCCTTCTCAAAATTTATCTAACTTCCAAGGTATACTGAATAACAAAATGACTTAATAATAGAAAATGGTAGCCAATAAGGCATGGACTCTTATGTAGGAACTTGAAAATAACAGTCTGCTGAATAACTCTTCAAAGTTTAACGCATTAAGAGCAGAAATGGAAACAAACCTCCCAGTGACCCTCAGCTGAATTACAAAATTAAATAAAAACTTAGAAATCAATAAAAGGCAAAAACATTATATAAGATTTACAAAACACAATTTGTCAAATAATGTGTATGTGGGAGTGTGGGCTGGAGGGGGTGTCTACGTCAGGATTTCTGCCACTGAAAAAATAAAGTGTGTTGGATGACTGCAGATAAAGATTGGCAGACACAAGAAATCATAGACACCAAGTTTTTGGGGGTATACTCATAAAATTCAATTGTGTAACAATAGATAGGTACCTTCTTCTGTTAGCAAGTAACTACAACTCACCTGCTTGTGTGCATGATCATAGGAGTTGATATGGTTATCAAATTCCTGATGTTTCTGATATTGCTTATCACAGAGTTCACAGTAAAAGTTGGCTCTGAGGTCTTCCAAGGCTTTGGCAATTGCCTTCTCTTTGTCAACATAATCCTGCAAGAACCATGAAATACAAAGAAACAAAAAATGAACTTGGTAAAACTTTAAGTGAATGTTATAGAGAAAACAGTCTATCTGAGAAGACAAAAAAGGGCTTTTCATAATATTTAGTGGTACCAGTAAAAGCTGGATGAAACACAAGTGGTACTCTGGTGGGTAATTTGTGTGTCGTCATACTAACAATTGTCTTCGAATAAACAAATGTTTAAAAGGACTAAGGATGCTCAACTGGTAAGTATAATGCAAATATTCCAAAACCCCCCAAAAATCTGAAATCTGAAATCCCTTTGGTCTCAAGCATTTTGGATAAGGGATACACAACCTGTATTAATATTCTAGTTTTCAGACACTAAGGCAAAAACATTACCTGAGTCTGTAGCCAACGATGGAGTTAAATATTCTGTGGTCATTCTACATATAAGCTGCACTGCTTGGAAAGCCAACCCACAGATATGTGTTATCTGCTGGTCTCAGAGAGATTGAAAACTGTGGGACTCTTACATGTGAGAGGAGGTTGGAGAAAAACAACAACAACAAAAAACTGGGACTGACTCAAAGGCAGTCCAATTTGCCTCAGCAGTTTCACTTAAAAACTAGACATCAAAAGACATCTTAAAAAAACAGAAAAAAATTAAAAGATACTTCAAAGCAAGTTAAGTATATTCATTTGCTAATGTCGCACAGAAGGATGAGAAAGGGACAGGAATGCTAAGTGACTACTTGCTTGACTTTTAGAGCAGGGTAGATGCATTACTTTCATAATGAGCAACTTCTTCTAGCAGATTGACCTAAAAAAGATAAGTCTTATCTCAAAGACTATATCTACAGTTTCAAAGCAGCTCTATCATCTCCCAGAAGAGCTACTTAATCAGTAAACAAGAAAAGGTTATTATTTTCTGGAGTGGCAGTACTGAATTAATTTGGACAGACTTATTAAAACTGAAAAGTGAGTATGTGTAGCACATTGTTATTTTTGCCCTATCTAATCCTTCACAATAATTTTCTTTGAGAGTCCCGGACAGTTTCATGTTGTCTGGCTATTAAACGACTTGTGGCTTTTTTGCCCAGGCTGGAGTACAGTGCAGTTTGTGGCTCACTGCAGTCTCCACCTCCTGGGCTCAAGCAATCTTCCCACCTCGGCCTTCCAAGTATCTTGGACTATAGGCGTGTACCAGCAAACCTAGCTAACTTTTGTATTTTTTGTAGAGATGAGGTCTCACTATGCTGCCAAAGCTGGTCATGAACTCCTGGGCTCAAGTGATCCTCCCACCTTGGCCTCCCAAAGTGCTGACATTGCAGGTGTCAGCCACCACACCTGGCTGCAAATTTAAGCAACAAAACTAGAGTGCCTGGTATGAATATAGCAGTATAGGAAAACAGCTTTGATTTTCTTCTTGGGTATCATAAAAACAAAATTATGAATTAAAAAAACTCCACCAACTGCATTTTCAGAAGAACTAGGCAATAGATATGATCTGGAGTATGAAAAACACACAGAAGGAAAGTTAAGCTCTTTATAGAACCCGAATGAGGGACATGTAGTAGAAGCCACACAAGGCAAAGCTAAGCAATATCAAAAAAGCCAAAGGTGGCAATTTCAGAAAATAGCAAAACATACATCCTGTACATAAAAGGATCCTCTGAAATGAATATACCTACATCTCTTGCACTCATCAAGAATTTCTGATATCTGGGAAGAACAAAGGGATGAACTTGCGTTAGGGCGGATGAGGAAACATTTGCAGTACAAAGAATGCACACAGAGAAAAGCAAAAAGTTCTGCCCAATTGTGGCAGATCTAAGAAAAGGCTGAGGCCAGGTGCAGTGGCTCACGCCTGTAATCCCATCACTTTGGGAGGCCGAGGCAGGCAGATGGCTTGAACTCAGGAGTTCAAGACCAGCCTGGGCAACATAGTGAAACCCTGGCTCTACCAAAAATATAAAACATTAGCCGAGCATGCTGTCACTTGCCTTTGGTCCCAGCTACTTGAAAGGCTGACGTGGGAGGACCACTTGAGCCTGGGAGGCAGAGGCTGCAGTGAGCCAAGATTGCGCCACTGCACTCCAGCCTGGGTGACAGGGTGAGACCTTGTCTCAAAAAAAAAAAAAGGCTATCAGCACATGCTCACTAAAGGAAGATCCACTCAACTACACAGGACAAGAAAGGGCACACAGTGTGACAATGAAAATGGTCCCAGAACAATCAGTGACAATCGATAGTGTAGTAAAGTTATTGAATCTTAAAGACAGACTCCTTTCAGCAGCTAGGCAAAAACAATCAAGGAGGAGAAGATCAGGCCAGCCTTTGATCTCTTCAACAACACACACACACACACACTCTCTCTCTCTCTCTCTGGCCAGCCTTTGATCTCTTCAACAACACACCCACACACACACACACACACTCTCTCTCTCTCTCACACACTCTCAATTCCGGAAGACAGTGGTACAATAAATACTATAAGATATCTAAGGAAAGAATTAACTTAGGATTTTATATGTATCTTTCAAATATAGGGGATACACACACATATATATAGAGTTATATGTATGTGTACATATATACATGCATATACATAAGTTTATATATATGTAATTGCCCAAATTAATATTACTATTTTTTTTTTGAGACAGCATCTTGCTCTATTGGCCAGACTGGAGTGCAGTAGTGCAATTACAGTTCACTGTAGCTTCGGCCTCCTGGGCTCAATTAATCCTCCCACCTTGGCCTTCTGAGTTGCTAGGACCACAGGGGCATGCCACTATGCCTGGCTAATTTTTGTATTTTTCGTTGAGACAGGGTTTCATCATGGTGCCCAGGCTGGATGTGAATTATTTTTATAGGCTTATGTTTATATAAAATACATATGTATATAAATAATTCAAGAAATACCGTTTGCACAACAACTTTTAAATAAGTTAATAGGGTACAAAATTCAGAAATAATAGAAAAAAACTCAGCAAAAGAACTGGCAGACTGCTTTAAAACCATTTACTCCTATAACTAAGGTTAAAAGAAATAGGGCTACTAAAGTATATATATATAACTATGTATGTTATATGCTGTCAGAAAATAGAAATGATACAAATGATAAAAAACTGGGTGGGCAGGCAGAAGCAAATAGGAATTTGAGTTTGCTTACTTCTGCAAACTCAACAAAAGTAAAAAGAACTTCATAAAACATGAAAATTATCAAGTAATAGAAGTATTGTACATAATAATTAAATGGTATGAAGCCACATACTAAGAATGGCCATTTTACTTATTAACATTATATGATAGAGTTTTTAAAATGGAAGAGGAAAGAAGAGAAAACAAGTTAGCTTTTTATTGCTTATAGTATGAAAATAATGGACACTCAAACATGGGTAATTTTAAGTTATAAAGGTAACTAGAACAACACAAATATAATCCATCCTATATCCATCCATCCATCCATCCATCCATCCATCCATCCATCCATCCATTTACTTCCCACTCTGAGACCACATAATAACTTAAAAAATAAAATAGGCCAGGTGTGGTAGCTCATATCTGTAATTCCAGCACTTTGGGAGGCCCAGGCAGGCAGATTGCCTGAGTTCAAGAGTTTGAAACCAGCCTGGGCAACACAGCAAAACCCCATCTTTACCAAAAATACAAAAAATTAACTAGGCGTGGTGGTGTGCACCTGTAGTCCCAGTTACTTGGAAGGCTGAGGAAGTCCTCGTAGGCTGGGCACGGTGGCTCACTCCCGTAATCCCAGCACTTTGGGAGGCCGAGGCAGGTGGATCACCTGAGGTCAGGAGTTTGAGACTAGCCTGACCAACATGATGAAACCCTGTCTCTACTAAAAATACAAAAATCAGCCAGGTGTGGTGGTGGGCGCCTGTAATCCCAGCTACTTGGGAGGCTGAGGCACGAGAATCACTTGAATCTAGGTGGTGAAGGTTGCAATAAGCTGAGATCGCACCATTGCACTCTGGCCTGGGCAACAGAGCGAGACTCCATCTCAATTAAAAAAAAAAAGTACTTGTAGAGGCCAGGCATAGTGGCTCACACCTGTAATCCCAGCACTTTGGGAGGTTGAGGTGGGTGGATGGCTTGAGCCTAGGAGTTCAAAACCAGCCTGGGCAACATGGTGAAACCCTGTCTTTACAAAAAATATAAAAATTAGCTGGGGGTGGTGGCATGCACCTGTAGCCCCAGATGCTTGGGAGGCTGAGGTTGGAGGATCGCTTGAGTCCAGGAGGTCAAGGCTGCAGTAAGCTGTGATCACTGCCACTGCACTCCTAGGTGACAGAGTGAGATCCTGTCTGGGTGACAGAGTGAGACCATGTCTCAAATAAACGGCACTCATAGAATATTTACACAGACAAGGCCGGGCACGCTGGCTCACGCCTGTAATCCCAGCACTGTGGGAGGCCGAGGTGGGCCGTTCACGAGGTCATGAGATTGAGACCATCCTGGCTAACGTGGTGAAACCCTGTCTCTACTAAAAACACAAAAAATTAGCCGGGCGTGGTGGCGGGCACCTGTAGTCCCAGCTACTCAGGAGGCTGAGGCAGGAGAACGGCATGAACCCAGGAGACAGAGCCTGCAGTGAGCCGAGATGGCGCCACTGCACTCCAGCCTGGGCGACAGAGACTCCGTCTCAAAAAAAAAAAAAAGAATATTTACACAGACAAAAAGCCCATTATAGGCTACAGAAGAAACCGTAATAAAGTCAGAAATGAAGAAGTAATATGCACAACATATATCAACACAGTATAATACAGCTAAGAACTAACAAAAATTTTTAAAAGACCCTTCCATGAATCTGAAGCTGCAGAATTTTAAGGTAAAAAAGGATAATGACAACATTATATAGAGGCTAAAGTATATTGCTTTAAGAAGTTAAGCCTATGTGTATTCCTTGAACGCAGGTTTAACCCCTTACAGCAATGGAAACAAGAAAATAAATAAAAGTCACACTCTGGAGAAACTCTTGTGTGTATATATATACAAGAAAACACGATTCCACTTATATAAAGTTAAAAAACATGTAAAACTAGGCCCAGTGGTGGCTCACGCCTGTAATCCCAGCACTTTGGGAGGCCAAGGCGGGTGGATCACCTGAAGTCAGGAGTTCGAGACCAGCCTGGCCAACATGGTGAAACCCCATCTCTACTAAAAATACAAAAAAAACCAAAAAATAAAAAAAAAACAAACAAAAAAAACAGCTGGGTGTGGTGTCATGTGTCTGTAGTCCCAGTTACTCGGGAGGCTGAGGCACAAGAATTGCTTGAACTCAGGAGGTGAAGGCTGCAGTGAGCTGAGATCGTGCCACTGCACCCCAACCTGAGTGACAGAGTAAGACTCCGTCTAAAAAAAAAAAAAAATTAGCTGGACGTGGTGGCGCACGCCTGTAATCCCAGCTACTTGGGTGGCTGAGGCATGAGAATTGCTTGAACCCGGGAGGCAGAGGTTGCCGTGAGCCGTCGTGCCACTGCACTCCAGCCTGGGCGACAGAGCAAGACTGTCTCAACAAAGCAAGACTGTCTTAAAACCAACCAACCAACCAACCAACCCACCCACTACCTAAAACTAAGCAATACATGTTTAGGATACAAAACACATTAAAAAACCATTTTAAAATGCAAGGGAAAATAGAAGAGGAAGGAACACTTCCTAATTTATTCTGAGTATTACCCTGATACAAAGACATTACAAGAAAACTACAGACTAATATCTTTTCTGTGTACAGATGCAAAAATGCTCAACAAAATGCTATCAAACCAAATTCAACAGCATATTAAAAGGCAAAGTGGGATTTATCCCAGGAACTCAATGTTGGTTCAACATACAAAAATCAATCAATGTAATACAACACTACAATGTAATACACCATTATTAACAGAACATGAAAGGAAAAAACCCACAAGGTTATCTCAATAGATGCAAAATAAGCATTTGACAAAATCCAACACCCTCTTTCATGGTAAAAACACTAAACAAAGTAGGAATTTCTAGAAATTAGGAACTTCCTCAACCTGATGAAAACAAAAAACCCCCAGCTAACATCATAATGGTGAAAGACTGAAAGCTTCTCTATTAAGATCAGAAAGACGACAGGAATGTTCACTGTTGCATTTCTTTTTTTGAGATGGAGTTTCACTCTGTCTGTTGCCCAGGCTGGAGTGCAGTGGTGTGATCTCGGCTCACTGCAACCTCTGCCTCCTGGGTTCAAGCGATTCTCCTGCCTCTGCCTCCTGAGTAGCTCGGATTACAGGCAGGCAACACCATGCCCAGCTTTTTTTTTTTTTTTTTGTATTTTTATTAGGGAAGGGGTTTCACCATTTTGGCCAGGCTGGTCTGGAACTCCTGACCTCAAGTGATCCGCCCACCTTGGCCTCCCAAAGTGCTGGGATTACAGGTGTGAGCCACTGCACTGGCCACAGTGGTGATAATTTTACGACACTGTAAATAAACTAAAAATCAATAAACTGTAGTATTGCTATAAAATGATTAAAATGGTAAATTTATGTTATGTGAATTTTATCTCAACAACAATTTTACCTAAAAAAATTGTGAGGGGGCCAGGCACAGTGGCTCACGCCTGTAATCCCAGCATTTTGGGAGGCTGAGGCAGGACACTTGAGGTCAGGAGTTCTAGACCAGCCTCGCCAACATGGCGGAACCCTGTCTCCACTAAAAATACAAAAATAATTAGCTGGGTGTGATGATGCACACCTGTAATCCCAGCTACTCAGGAGGCTGGGGCAGGAGAATTGCTTGAAACCTGGAGGCAAAGGTTGCAGTGAGCTGAGATTATGTCATTGCACTCCAGCCCGGGTGACAGAACAAGACTCTGTCTCAAAAAGGAAAATAAAAAAGGTGAAAAACACAAAAATCAGCATAGTGTTTATCTCTAAAGGAGACAGAAATGCGATGGGATCATGAAGTTACTGATAGTGCTCTTTTTCTTAAATTGAGTAGAAGATACCTAAGTGTTTATGGTTTTTCTTTATATCTCACATATTAAAAATATTTAATAAAATAAGAATGTCAAATGAGATGGCAGTTTTTGTTTTTTCTTTTAAAAGTCTGGTAGAGCTATTTGGCTCTAAGATTATGTATAAGTAAAACTTTGATAAAAATGAAAATTAAAAAATAAAAATGGGAGGCTGAGATAGGGGGATCACTTGAGGTCAGGAGTTTGAGACCAGCCTGGGCAACACAGTGAGACCCTATCTCTTAAAAAGAAAAAAATTAGCCAGGCATGGTGGTGCACGCCTATAGTCTTGGTTACTTGGGAGGCTGAGGTGGGAGGATTGTATGAACCCAGGAGTTTAAGGCTGTAGTGAGCTATGATAGCACCACAGAACTCCAGCATGGACGACAGAGTGAGATCTCATCTCTATAAAATCAGAGATGAGAGAGTGATAAAAAGGAAGCAGTCAGAGTAGTGACTAAGAATTTTGGTTCTAAAGACAAGTAAAAAGAGAAGACGGTAGCTATATGGAGAGTAAATCAGAGTGGTTTTTTTTGTTTGTTTTTTTTTAATTTTAGGATTCCCTCTCCCAACAAACGTTCAAGTATGTTTACTTTTGATAGGAAAAGAATAAATAAAGAGAAAGGTTGCCAATACAGGAAAGAAGTGGAAAGTCCTTGACAAGACAGGGAGAGTTAGGATCTAGAATTCAGATGTAAGTACAAATTATCATTTAACAGATGGTAAAACAAAAGAGAAATATTTAAGTATGAGAGCAGGTGAACCCTGGTTTGACGTAGGATAGTATATGTAGATGAAGGCATTACTACCTGATGGTCCAAATTCTCTTTCTTAACTAAAAACATACGGGAAGGCAGAGGTACGACAAGGGTAGTTAAGGAAAGATGAAGGCTGAGTACCAATGTTTGAGAATGTCAGCTGAGAGGACTAAGAGGGAGATGACACATGAGAGGATTAATTAGCAGCTCTGAGGGCCCAGTGAGGTTGGCAGAAAGGGTATAGAAATGAAGAACACAAGTAATGCATTTTGTACTGACAGGACAGGCTTTTGGTGAGTATGTATGACAAAAGGACTAGGAGGAAAGGGAGTTGGGATCAAAGTGCTGTGAGAGGTAAACATGAGTGTGTGGTGCTAGAGGGGAAAAGTACAAATTAAGGAGGAGCTAAGTTATTAAAGCTTCCAAAGTCATATGAAGTTGAGGAAAAAAATAGGAGAATAAAGGAGTGACAGCAGGAAGGAAAAAAGATCATGGTCAGATAATAGCACATTTAAGATTTTAGAAATAGTGTAGTTCAGAGTTGACAGGGTTTCGGAGTAAATATTTTGATCAATAAGATGAGGAAGGTAATTCTTGTTCTTGCCCAGGCTGGAGTGCAGTGGTGTCATCATAGGTCACTGCTGTCTTCAATTCCTGGGCCCAAGTGATCCTCCCAATTCAGCTTCCCTAAGTAGCTGGGATTTATAGGCATGCACCACCAACACCTAGCTATTTTTTTCTTTTTTCTTTTTGTAGAGACAGATTCTTGCTACATTGCCCAGACTGGTCTCAAACTCCTGGGCTCAAGCAATCCTCCCACAGCACAGCCGTGATCCACCGCACCCAGCCGAGAAATAATTCTATTAGGAGGGAGAGAACATCTCAAGATACTACGTGTAATCTTATGAGACTGTGAATTACTGAGGTATTTCATTTATTTTTCACTCGACAGTGTAAATTTTACTTGAAAAATAAAAATGTATTCTTTATAATGTTTATATTTCAGACAGTACATAAAATGAATCTGGCTTTTCTATTTCAAAATATTTATTCATTCAACTAATATTTATTGAGTACTTATGCACCACACACTGTGCTGGATGCAGGATACATACTGGCAGACAAATAGACATACTCTCTCTCCTCAATGCCCTTTCTGACTAGTACAGAAAGCAGATATAAATTAGTGAATAAAAATTTATAATTACAAATTATAAGAGGGGTTGTTGCAAGAGAATAAGGCAGAGTGGTTAATTATTTAAATGAGTTGATTAGGGAAGGTGTATAATGAGGTAATATTTAAGCTAAAACCCAAGGAGAAAATTTAACCAAGTGAAAGATAATGAAACATGGTGTCATGACCACTCTTGTGCCTAGAGAAAGAATGTAGCCAGAAAAAGAGGGCCCAGGTCTGAAGCTGAGGAACTCCAATATCTGAAGTTCAGGCAGAATAAACAGCAGCCAACAAAGGAATCTACATAGAAGCAGCAAGACAGATAAGAAGCAACTAATCTAGGAAAGTATAAATTCTTCAAAACCAAGAGTAATGAAAATGTTTTAAAGAAGAAAGGGTATGCCAGGTGCAGTGGCTCACTCCTGTAATCCCCACACTTTGGGAGGCCGAGGCGGGCAGATCACGTGAGGTGAGGAGTTCGAGACCAGCCGGCCAACGTGGTGAAACCCCATCTCTACTGAAAATTCAAAAAAATTAGCCGGCCATGGTGGCTCATACCTGTAGTCCCAGCTACTTGGAGGCTGAGGCACGAGAATCACTTGAACCCGGGAGCAGCGAGCTTAGATAACAACACTGTACTCCAGCCTGGGCAACAGAGTGAGACTCGGTCTTAAAAAAAAATAATAATAATAATAATAATAAAATAAATAAATAAATGATTTATTGGATTTAGAAAATATAAGTGTTTGGTGGCCTTGAATAAAGTGGTTTGGTGAAAACTGCTAAAGTCAGTATAAACAGGCTGAAGAGTGAATAAAGAGAGAGGAAAGGAGAAGGAAAAAGGGAAAGAAGAAGGGGGAAGAAAAGAAGATGAGTTATATTATGGTTCTGGATAAAATAAAACACACAAAAATTTAATATATAGCTAAGCTAAGTTCAAAAACAAGAAAGGGGGTCAAGCGCAGTGACTTACTCCTGAAATCCCAGCAAACTGGGAGGCCGTGGCAGGCAGATCACCTGAGGCAAGGAGTTCGAGAGCAGCCTGGCCAACATGGCTGAAACCCCATCTCTACTAAAAACACAAAAATTAGGCTTGGCGTGGTGGCTCATGCCTGTAATCCCAGCACTTTGGGAAGCCGAGGCCGGTGGATCACAAGGTCAGGAGTTCGAGACCAGCCTGACCAACATGGTGAAACCCCATCTCTACTGAGTGTTGGGGTTACAAGTGTGAGCCATTGTGTCTGGCCTCAAAGGACTTTTAACAATTTTTACTGCTACCACTACTTGAATACCTACTATGTAACAGGCATTGTGTTTTCAAACACTAACTCATGCAATCTTTCTAACACACTTTCGAAGTAGGTATTATTATCTCTATAGTTTTTACAGAGCTAATAAATAGGAATGTAATAGAAATCTGAGATCTACTACTAATTACCACCAAATGTCAAACAAATGCTGTTAGCAACAGTGATGATTTTCAACAAAATTTGAGTTCTTTCTTATTCAGTGAGCACCTCCCCACCTCCCAATGAATGGCTTTGTTTAAATACCTTGTACTTTTGTCTCAGCTCTTCTGTGTCTTCTTTTTCTACTTCTAGGACACGGCGCCGTTCGGTAGCATCTTCAGCATAATCAAGCTTGACAAAAATAGATATGATTAGATTTAATTCCTAAAGTACCCCCAAGATTAGCTATGAAAAAGTTATTTGCACAACTACAGTATTATCTGAAAACAAAAAAAAAAATTATATTTTGCTCAGCTACTGCTTGCTTTATTGTCACCTCACAGAGAAAATCATAATTTGTTACTTTCATGCTGGTAGTTTCCAAAAGGCACATTTGTTGAAAGTAGACTTCACTTCAATGTTAATTTTCTTTTCTTTCTCTTTTTTTTTGAGAAGAGTTTCATTCTTGTTGCCCAGGCTGGAGTGTAATGGCATGATCTCAGCTCACTGCAACCTCTGCCTCCCGAGTTCAAGTGATTCTCCTGCCTCAGTCTCCGGAGTAGCTGGGATTACAGGTGCCCGCCACAATGCCCTGCTAATTTTTTTGTATTTTCAGTAGAGATGGAGTTTCACCATGTTGGCCAGGCTGATCTCGAACTCCTCACCTCAGGTGATCCGCCTGTCTCGGCCTCTCACAGTGCTGGAATTACAGGCATGAGCCACTGCACCCAGCGACTCCTAATTCTTTGAAAATTAATATTGAGGCTGGGCACAGTGGCTCATACCTGTAATCCCAGCACTGTGGGAGGCCGAGGCGGGCGGATCACCTGCGGTCAGGAGTTCGAGACCAGCCTGACCAATATGATGAAACCCCGTTTCTACTAAAAATACAAAAATCAGCCAGGCGTGGTGTCATGCGCCTGTAATCCCAGCTACTTAGAAGGCTGAGACAGAAGAATCCCTTGAACCCCGGAGGCGGAGGTTGCAGTGAGCTGAGACTGCATCATTGCACTCCAGCCTGGGCAACAAGAGTGAAACTCCATCTCAAAAAAAAAAAAAAAAAAAAAGAATTAGGAGTCAATGAAGAAAATATTTCAGGCAATGAAAAGAAGGCATTACAGGTGACAGCTGTACCCAGTTCTACAAAGGCAAAGCTTTTATCACAGCAACATTTTAAGAACTGAGCAACACTGCCTACTGAAGCAAGTACCAAGGTCTGGATCTAAGTCTGATATTGCCTTGCTGTATAACCCTCGGCAAATCACTTAACTTCTTTATGTGCCAGTTAAAACAGCGGCACTGTTTATATTCTATTTGTCTCAAAAGTAGCACTAAATGAAAATGTAAGATATATTTTTTAGTCGTCCAAAGAAAAATATTAAAACTACATTTCATCTGATAAATGTATTCTTGCACAGACATCTGAATTTGGAATTAGTATTATTTCAAAATATCCCACAAAACTTATGAGTTAATGAGATCAATTTACCTCCATTTCCATGCGACCCATGCCCATGACATCATACTTGACAACGATCGGAATGGGATCTGTTCTCCCTGCAACAGGAACACATAATCAAGGTAAGGTGCAAAGCCAAACCAACAGCTCATTTTACACATTGGGTTTTGGGTGGTTAGAGATCTTGCCTTGGAGTGCAGAGACCAGAAAGCTACAGTGAACCAAACACAAGCCATTCTCACAGCTTACACTCAACACCTTCCTTTCCTAGTTTAAGCCCAACTAACCACCTTGGCTGACCTTCCAGTTGGGATTAATTTCAAATTACTATGGCAAAATTACATTAATAAGTAATGCAAAGCACTTTTAAGCAATGGCACCAGGAGGTTTAAATTGCAAAACTTTAAAAATTCCTTTTAAGATCCCCAGATAACTTCCCAACAAAAATCACTTCACTCTGTCCACTGATATCCTCCTACACAACTTTTTAACCTAGTTAAAAAAAAAAAAAAATCTCAACTGGCATGGTTAAATAGAAAAAGTACATTTTCAAACATGATGCAGTAAAACTTTATAATTACAACTCAATATGTTGAATTTGTTTTCAAAAGATGCTTTACAATTTTTTTGATGTTCCTCATAGACTAGGAGATGTTTTACAATTTAATGGGGCTGTGAAAAGTTTAAATAAAAAGAAACAATTAGTTGCCCTTAGAGAAAAGAATAGTTTTCCTTTTAATCTGGTGCTCTAAAGTCTCATTTCCTAGAGTGGATTTAACACTGGCTGTGAGGGTAACTGGTAAGCTGTGAAAAGGACTAGTTGCGAAGAAAATTGACTTTAAACTAATTGATCTATGCTGGATAATTTTTTTTTAATAAATATATATTTAATCCACTCATAACCAGCCAAACAAAGCAAAATGGGGCAGACAAGCACTTTACTACCACAGCTGTTTTACATCACAACTTGCGCTTTTTATTGTGATGTAAGCCCACTGAAAAGAGGACTTACCTTATCCGTTGTACACCTTTAGTGAAAAAACACAATGTTTACTTCCCTCATCATTTCACTCAGGCTGGTGTAAACAACTGGTTTTTTTGGTTGTGTTGTTGTTGTTGTTATACACACACACACATATATATATATATATATTATACCTTTGGGCTAAAAATGGAGTTTTCTTAGGCTAAATCTGAGGCATTACCCTCCCAATCCCAAAAAAAAACTTTTTAAAAAATAAATGCCATGATCATGACTGGTTTTGGTCCTGCAAAATAAAGAAGAAACCATGTTCAAAACGACCACAACCACTTGTATTTGGTGGCTCTATATTTGTGGAATTAATTTTTGCCTTTAAGATGGAATGAAAAACAAATTCTAAGTTTCACTATTATGTATCCTATTATTGTTTTTAAACAATAAATAGGGAGAATTAGAATTATCACAGTAAAAAACAAAACAAAACAAAACAAAACAAAACAAAAAAAACAAACCCAAACTGTTAAAGAACATCTCATGTCAGGAAAAAAAAAAAAAACCTTCTAGAATACAGCCTTCTTTTAGATACAATCAAAGGACTGCCAGTAAAGCAAAATGAAAATGCATTACTACCTTATGCCCAATGGTATAATAAATAAGCAGTGACTGCAATCTTTAGCAAAAGGACCAAATTAAAGACAGGTTATAAAAATGACTTCCTAGGTGCAATATCACTTTCATAACGTCTCAGTCAGGGATTTACTGGTAAAAACAAATAGTCCAATGAATGAATTAAAAAGAATTGTCAAAGCAATTTATTTTGGTATCTTTTTGATCTGTCAGAATTTGTTTTGCAAGAATCAAGAAAGTTTTGGTACAAATTCATTACCTCTGTAAACCCCTGTTTATAAACTCTGCATTAGTACTTTTGCCTTCTAAGGCAGTCAAAGTTTGTTTTAATTTATTTATAAATTGCAGTAGCAAGTGCTAGTGCCCATTACATTGTGGGGAAATCAAGTTTTTGACAGTATTAGAATTTAATGTTTTAACTGATTTTATTGGCAGTTCTAACACAAACAAATACATCCCTTCTTAACATTACCCTTTAATGAACAAGGATCAGACAAGTTGCATAAGGAAAGGAAAGGAAAATGAAAAAGACCAAGCAGAAGGATGAAGGCTACAACAGAGAAAGTAAGCCTAACATATTGGTGCACTGATGACAAAAGGAGTAATTCAGTCTGAAAATAAAAAATTACCACTGCTAAGATTACCATCACCACAACAAGTCCAGGATCATAATGCTGTAAAAAAGAAACACCATTTGTTAGGCAGAAACCATTAGGGTGGGAAACAGGCCTTCTAGCAGGCAGACAGGATGGGGTAAAGTAACAGTTGGGCTTTGTCCCTCCCCCAATCTCAGCCGGGGACAGAGGAAGGACATTTTGTGCTACAACAGCTGTTTTCATACTGGTCAGACCAAGGTGTGAGATTTTTGTACTGCTACTTAAGAACATGAACAACACCCTCTTCAATAAGGCAGGGGGTAGGGTGTCAGTTTAAAGTACGAGAACTAGCTCTAGTTTCCAATCTTTCATTTAACTATTGATTCTGGTAAATCAGTATTCAGGGCCCAAGGTAGGACTTTTAAAAGAAATGACATCTAAGACTCTATCAGATCAACTAACTGGACCGTAATCAAGTCATTTACTTCACCAAAAGAACTCTAGGAGGCTTGGAGTATGGGTGAGATGTCCTCAAGACTTCTCTAGAAATATATATATAAAACAATTAAGAGGTCTAGAAAATAATCTTAGATCTTCAGTGCCTGGAGAACTTTGTGCATCTGAATTCTGTTATGAATGAATACAACTCTTTAAGTGGCTCTCCTCGAACTTTGCTTCCTGTTAACCGAGACTTCCCAGGCCGGCCAATATCTATCTTTCAGCACACAACAAAACCAATCTTTGAAGGAGAGCTCTAGAGAAACTGACATCAAAAGAGCTGTCACATTTAAAACTACTCCACTCAGAGTTAACTCACAGAAAATAAACAGCATGACTTTCAAAGCAATCTTGACGGTGACATTATTGCCTGGGCCAAGTAGTAATTTCTTAACATTATTAAAGAGGCAATAGACCAAGGAAAGACCCCAGCGGGAAAAGACACCAAACACTACATACAGGAAGAGGCTGCAGCATTAAAAAACAAAACAAAACAAAAAACCCCCTCAGTTTATTCAGTTACTATCAATGATAATCCTAAAGAACATCACTTAGAATACCTGAATACCAATTTGTAGTGATGACCTCAAAAGCTAGGTAGCAACAGAGTGTCTGCTAGTATGTATTCTCTAGAAACCTCAACTTTTTTTTTTTTTTTTTTTTTTTGAGATGGAGTTTCGCTCTTGTTGCCCAGGCTGGAGTGCAATGGCACAATCTTAGCTCACCACAACCTCCACCTCCCGGGTTCAAGCGATTCTCCTGCCTCAGCCTCCCAAGTAGCTGGGACTACAGGCATGCACCACCATGCCCGGCTAATTTTGTATTTTTAGTAAAGATGGGGTTTCTTCATGTTGGTCAGGCTGGTCTCAAACTCCCAACCTCAGGTGATCCGCCCACCTCGGCCTCCCAAAGTGCTGGAATTACAGGCGTGAGCCACCTCGCCTGGCCTCAACTTCTTTTAAAATAAAATCCAGGTTCCCTACTTCTTGGTTTCTTTTAAAATACGGCAACTATTATTTAAAATATATTAAATTAGTGAGAACATGTTTGTTGCTTGTTTCACTCCAAAGGAAGCAACTTCAACCAGAACACTAAATAATCTCCTTAAAAGAAACTGTCTTGCTCAGGAAAAGATCTACACACATTTACTGTACTTTGGCCAACAGGAGAAGGGAAAGGAAACACATGCAAAATCAAGAATGTGCCAATATCAATGTATTAATCTGATGGAAAACAACTGATACTCATATTTTCTAAATCAAAACCTTAAATAATGTTTCACTAACTGGAATTACATACTTAGTTTTCAGAGACAGGGTCGCTAAGGCTGGAGTACAGTAGCACAATCAGCTCACTGCAGCCTCCACCTTTCAGGCTCAAGTGATCCTCTTGCCTCAGCCTCCCAAAGCTCTGGGATTACAAGTGTGAGCTGCACATCAGCCTATTGTCTATTTTAAAAGTCAGTTTTACTTATGCAATAATAGAAATTCGTAAGTGCTCTCATATATATGCAGGTCTTGCTAAAATGTGAAGGCGTTATGACATAACAATAGAGAGAAGACAGTCAAATACAAAAACCCATTGATTACCATAGCCACCCTGTCATTGAGAACAATCCCTCAGGAATCAGTTCTGATTTTAAAATAGTTAAGGTTACACCAATCTACAAAACTGTCCCAAAGACTTAAACTACAGAGAAATACCTCTTTTGCTGTTTTTTGGGAAACACCACTTTTTTTTGAGATGGAGTCTCACTCCGTCACCCAGGCTGGAGTGCAGTGGCACGATCTCGGCTCACTGCAACCTCCGCCTCCCAAGTTTAAGCAATTGTCCTGCCTCAGCCTCCTGAGTAGCTGGGACTACAGGCACACCACTACACCCAGCTAATTATTTTGTATTTTTAGTAGAGACGAGGTTTCACCATATTGGCCAGGATGGTCTCGATCTCTTGACCTCATGATCTGCCACCTTGGCCTCCCAAAGTGCTGGGATTACAGGCGTGAGCCACTGCACCCAGCCCAGGGAAACACTATTTTTAAAGAGACAAACTCTAGGAATAGAACAACTGGGAAGAATATATTAAAAGACATCCATAATCTAGTAATCAGCCATACTTTAGAAACAGAAGACATATGATTTCCCTGCAGAAACAAATTAGAAAGGAAGAAGCTTCTACAGTGATTAAAACACTGGTTGAATTGTCAACAGATGTAAGCAAACCACAATGTAAGATGTAAGAACACCACAATGTATTTCTGCTGCTTTTCCCCTTACAGAGATTCAATACAAATATTTACAACAAATATTGAGTTTTGGCCAGGCATGGTGGCTCACGCCTGTAATCCCAGCACTGTGGGAGGCTCAGGCAGGCAGATCACTTGAGGTCAGGAGTTCGAGACCAGCCTGGCCAACATGGTGAAACCCCATCTCTACTAAAAACACAAAAATTAGCTGGGCGTGGTGGCGGGCACCTGTAATCCCAGCTGCTCAGGAGGCTGAGGCAGGAGAATCACTTGAACCCAGGAGGCAGAAGTTGCAGTTAGCCGAGACTGCGCCACTGCACTCCAGCCTGGGCAACACAATGACACTCCGTCCCCCCAAAAAAAAAAAACAAAAGCCCGGGCACAGTGGCTCAGGCCTGTAATCCCAGCAATTTGGGAGGCCGAGGCGGGTGGATCACCTGAGGTCAGGAGTTCGAGACCAGCCTGACCAACATGGTGAAACCCTGTATCTACTAAAAATACAAAATTAGCTGGGCATGGTGGTGCATGCCTGTAATCCTAGCTACTCGGGAGGCTGAGGCAGGAGAATCGCTTAAACCCAGGAGGTGGAGGTTGCAGTGAGCTGACATCGCACCATCGCACTCCAGCCTGGGCAACAAGAGTGAAACTCTGTCTCAAAGAGACAAAAATAAAATAATATATATATGTATAAATATATATATATGTATATATATATATATATATAGAGAGAGAGAGAGTTTCTACTATATTCAAGGCACTGTTCTGGGCACTGCATATAGTGATGATGTAAAAAAAAAAAAAAAAAAAACCACAACTGCAGCACCACGTTCCATCAATTACCAATAAATAGGCAAAATAGAGTAATCTGACCAGCTGGAACTTCAGCTGAGTTCAGCATGAGAATGAGAGGAAACAGAACATTTGTGAAGCTAATGCATAAGCAGTTAAAGAGCTTAAAAATGTCTGAAGTTGTCTTTTAAAGATATCTAAAGTTGTCTTTAAAGACGACCTTAATGAAGTACAAGTAAATACACAAGCCATCAAAAAGTCACAAAATCCATTTTTTTTTTTGAGACAGGATCTTGCTAAGCCACCCAGGCTGGAGTGCTGTGGTGCCATCTCCGCTCACTACAAACTCCAGCTTCCAGGCTCAAGCAATTCTTGCCCCTAGGCCTCCTGAGTAGCTGGCACTACAAGTGCCTGCCACTACATCTGGCTAATTTTTGTATTTTTAGTAGAGATGGGGTTTCACCATATTGCTCAGGCTGGTCTCGAACTCCTGGGCTTGAGTGATCTGCTCACCTCAGCCTCCAAAGTGCTGGGATTACAGTTGTATGCCAATGCGCCCGGCCTAAAATCCACTTTCAAAAGACAATTAAAACTGGGCTGGGCTTGGTGGCTCACGCCTGTAATCCCAGCACTTGGGGAGGCCAAGGCAGGAAGATGGCTTGAGGACAGGAGTTTGAGACCATACTGGGCAATAGAGCAAGACTCTGTCTCTCCAAAAAATTTTTCTTAAAAAAATTAGCTGGGCATGGTAGCATGCACCTGCAGTCCTAGCCACTGATGAGATTGAGGCAGGAGGACCACTTGAGCCCAGGAGCTGGAGTGACCTATCATCACACCACTGCACTCCAGCCTGGGTGACAGAGAAAAACCTTGTTGAAAAAAAGAGAAAAGGGGGGAAAAAAGACCATTAAACTGATAAAGGCCAAGAACCTACACTGACACCTTTAAAGTACTTATTTCTTATTTTTAAGTAATTCAAATACATACGTGAAAATCAAGAATAAAAAATTACTTTGCAAAAGTATTCAAAATAGGATTCAAGTCATGTTAATGGACTTGAATATCATTTCATTTACTGAAACAGTGATCACATGAAACTTTCAGAAACACTGAATAAAAAATGGTACATTTATTTTCAAACCAAAGCTTAATTTTTGCAAATTTCTCCTGAAAATGACAGTCTTTAGGTGGCATAGAAACAATTATTACTTTCAGCATCATTTAGATATTTTTCTAAGCAACTCTAACATATGATATATGCTACCTCTCAGAAAACATTAACTGAAAACATTGAGCACATTACTTATTCCCTAGAGAGTTTTTAAGGTTTAAAAAAAAAAAGAAAAACTTTCTACCCAAAATAGAGTTCAAATTACCCAGTACTACAAAAACCAACTATATTCTTGCCATGGCCTTTTTAGTGACCTATACAACAACCAAATTAATTTGATTTTCTTTCTTCCTTTATTTATTTTTTAAAACAGGGTCTCGCTGTCGCCCAGGCTGGAGTGCAGTGGCATAATCACAGCTCACTGCAGCCTCAACCTCCTGGGCTCAAGTAATCCTCCCATCTCAGCTTCCCAAGAAGCTGGGACTACAGGTGCACACCACCACATGTGGCTAATTTTTGTTATTTTTTGTAGAGATGGGATTTCGCCATGTTGCCCCCCCCAGTTTGTTCTTGAACTTCTGAGCTTAAGCAATCTGCCCACTTTGGCCCCACAAGGTGCTGGGATTACAGACATGAGCCATGGTGCCTGGCCAATTTGATTTTCAAATACAGATGTTTTCTAAGGCACAAAAGTTTAATTATGACCTAAACGAATTTCCATCTGATACTTTCCATCTAGGATAAAATAGTTCAATTTTAATCATATAACTAAATATATTAATAAACAGGAACAAAGGTGGGGCAAAAGGCTTTAGTGAAAGTGTTGTTAAATCAGAATGTTAGGCCTGGGAAGGATATCTCATCCACGGATAACATGATATCCTCAAGCCCTTAGAAGAGATAATAAAGAGAATTCATGAGTTACTTTCAATTAAAAAAAAAAAAAACCTAAAGAAAATCATACTTTTATCTGAGATACAACTGTTTTAGCTAAAATTATATTGACTCACTAAAGATTGCCTCAAGCTAACCACCATGCTAAGATCAATTTGTTTTTTTAAATGAGAAAGCCAAATTAATAAATACAATTTTGGGGTAAAATAGTCTAAAACATGGGGCTTAGGAGATATGGGAAAAAACAATAAGTCTTTAGTTTAAAAAAAAAAAAAAAAAAAAAAGGCCAGGTATGGTGGCTCACGGCTGTAATCCCAGCACTTTGGGAGGCCAAGGCAGGCAGATTACCTGATGTCAGGAGTTCGAGATCAGCCTGGCCAACATGGTGAAACCTCGTCTGCATTTAAAATACAAAAATTAGCTGGGTGTGGTGGCATGTTCCTGTAATCCCAGCTACTTGGGAGGCTGAGGCAGGAGAATCATTTGAACCCGGGAGGCAGAACTTGCAGTGAGCCGAGATCGCACCATTGCATTCTAGCCTGGGGCAGCAAGAGAGAATCTCCGTCTCGGGGGGGAAAAAAAGTGGTAGCACTTTTGTGCCCTGAGTTTTACTTATGTTTTCTCTATCCATATCTGACACAGTATGTAGGCCAGAATAGCATTTAGTTAAAAAGCATTTGTTGACTCAGAGAATGAACATGTTCATAGCAGGTCTGAAACTTGTTCAACTGTAAATACTTAGTCATCATGATGCGTGCCGCTTAACATCACAAGATACTAATGATTTAACTCTCATAATGAAGGAATTATTCTATCAAGTAGAACATATCACTATATTAGAAAGGTCTCCATATATCAAAAAATATGTAAACTTTTATAATGAAATATTTGAGTTTTACATTACTGGTCATTAGAGGCTTAAGGCTTGTTCAATTTCATTTTTTGTTATCACTCAGGAGTCAAGGAGAAGGAAGCATCAAATGTTTAAGAAAAAAATACTAAAGAACTTACATTCAATATATATTGACAAACTTTTAAAAAACTGAATTGGAAAGTTGCCATAACCAGTTTCAGTGAAGGAAAACCTCAAGTCAGCCCTCATAATAATGGTGTTTTCCAGGAAATTAGGTTTAGGGTAAGTGGTCTATTAGAAATTCTGAAAACATTTTTCCTCTTTTTAAAAAACAGGTCAAAGTAAAAATTAATTGCTTCCTTCAAGTACCCAGTACACTCCTACATACATGTAGGTAGACCAAAAATTACCAGTGAGCTCCAATCTATGTATTTCTTTTTTTTTTTTTTCCCTAAGACGGAGTTTCACTCTTGTTGCCTAGGCTGGAGTACAATGGCGCGATCTCGGCTCACTGCAACCTTCACTTCCTAGGTTCAAGCAGTTCTCCTGCCTCAAGCCTCCTGAGTAACTGGGATTACAGGTGCCCGACACCATGCCTGGCTAATTTTTTGTATTTTTAGTAGAGATGGGGTTTCACCATGTTGGCCAGGCTGGCCTCGAACTTCTGACTTCAGGTGATCCACCCACCTCATACTCCCAAAGTGCTGGGATTACAGGCATGAGCCACTGTGCCCAGCCTATATGAGTATTTCTTGATTAATGAATTCCAAAAGAAAAAATATACTTGTAAAGAGTGGCAACATGAAACTCGGGGGATCTGAATTACAGTTCTGTCACTAATGGGGCATGTGACCCATTATTAGCTATTAATTTCTTTTTATTTTTAGAGACAGAATCTCACCCTGTTGCCCAGGCAGGATGGAGTGCAGTGAAGTCATCATAGCTTACTGTAACACTGAACTCCTGGGCTGAAGTGATCCTCCCACCTCAGCCTTCTAAGTAGCTAGGACTACAGGCACTCACCACGTGTGGCTAATTAAAAAAAAAAAAAAATTTTGTAGCGATGGCATCTCACTATGTTGCCCAGGCTGGTTTCAAACTCCTAGCCTCGAGTTATCCTTCTGCCTCAACCTCACAAAGTGCTGGGATTACAGGTGTGAGTCACCATGCCACCTATATTAGTTTCGTGATCCAAAAATAGAGGAGTTAAAGGCCGGGCGCGGTGGCTCACACCTGTAATCCCAGCACTTTGGGAGGCCGAGGCGGGCGGATCACGAGGTCAGGAGATCGAGACTATCCTGGCTAACACGGTGAAACCCCATCTCTACTAAAAATACAAAAAATTAGCCAGGCGTGTGGCGGGCGCCTGTAGTCCCAGCTACTCGGGAGGCTGAGACAGCAGAATGGTGTGAACCCGAGAGGCGGAGCTTGCAGTGTAGCCGAGTTCACGCCACTGCACTCCAGCCTGGGTGACAGAGTGAGACTCTCTGTCTTAAAAATAAAGGAGTTAGACAAGTCTATAAGGTTCACTTCACAATTCTAAAGTTTGAAGAGTGGAAAATATGAGGAGAAAATATCTGGGGGAATTATGTAGACAGCGGCCAGTCTTGTGATACTATAATAAGCCAACAATCAAATGTCTTCTTAAACTTACTATTGTTTTTCCATAGCTACACTGAAAATTTTACTATTCCAGGATCACTCCATTACCCCAAAAAACTTTCCAGCCTCATTTAACTTTTCACTGCAACTCCTCCATTTCATCTTTTTTTTTCCTTAAAGACTGAGTCTCACTCTGTCACCCAGGCTGGAGCGCAGTGTCACAATCTTGGCTCACTGCAACCTCTGCCTCGCAGGTTCGAGTGACTCTCCTGCCTCAGTCTCCTGAGTAGCTGGGAATACAGGCATGCGTCACCATGCCCAGCTAATTTCTTTGCGTTTTAGTAGAGACAGGGTTTCACCATGTTGGCCAAGCTGGTCTCGAACTCCTGACCTCAAGTGATCTGCCTGCCTTGGCCTCCCAAAGTGCTGGGATTACAGGTGTGATCCACTGCACCTGGCCTCCATTTCATGTTTAATAAAAAAATTTTTTTTTTGAGACAAAGTCTCACTCTGTTGCCCAAGCTGCAGTACAGTGGCACATTCTTGGCTCACTGCAATCTCTACCTCCTGGGTTCAAGCAATTCTCCTGCCTCAGTCAGCCTCCTGAATAGCTGGGACTACAGGCACGTGCCACCATGCCTGGCTAATTTTTGTATTTTTAGTAGAGACAGAGTTTCACTATATTGGCCAGGCTGGTCTTGAATTCCTGACCTCGTGATCTGCCCACCTCAGCCTCCCAAAGTGCTGGGATTACAGGTGTGAGCGACCGCACCCAGCCAATAAACTTCTTCCTATATTTTTCTAGGCAATCCCTAAAAAAGACTGGGCTGCAAAACTTAGCTCTCTAATAAGAGATAATAGCTAAACACTTGTGTGATTTTTGGCAAGCAGAGCCTGAGTCTCAGCAGCCTCCTCTGCAAAATGAAAATATTATCACCACCTTTTTTTTTTTTTTTAAACAGACAGGTTCTAGCTGTATGGCTCAGACTGGAGATTAGAGTGCAGTCACACAATCATAGCTCACTTGCAGCCTCAAACCCCTGGGCTCAAGCAATCCTCCTGCCTTAACCTTCCAAGTAGCTAGGGCTACAGGCATAAGCCATCACACCACACCTAACCCCATCCCCCTTTTTAGGACTGGCATACAGACCAAAAGAGACAACAAGTGGAAGATATTTTGTAAACTTTAAATCACTATACAGAATTCTCAAGGGTTCAGAAAATAAAGAAATTAGTCTTCCTTTTATTTCCAAATTTGACATTTTGGGGGTGTGTGTTTGTGAGACAGGGTCTCACTCACTCTGTTGCCCCAGCTGGAGTATAGTGGCGTGATCTCAGCTCACTGTAACCTCTGCCTCCTGGGTTCAAGCGATTCTCCTGTCTCAGCCTCCTGAGTAGCTGGGATTACAGGAGCCCACCACCAAGCCCGGCTAATTTAAATTTGGCATTTTTGAAAGTAAATACCTTAAAATGAAAGATACTCTAAAACAGAATCTGTGATAATTTCCAAATGTTTTACATACAATTTGATGGTAATGAAACAACCCCATTTACAGATGGAGAAAATTATTATCTATGATCAATAATCAAAGTATTACAGGCTGGGTATGGTGGCTCACGCCTATAATCCCAGCACTTTGGGAGGCTGAGGCAGGATGATAGCTTGAGCCCTGGAGTTCCAGACCAATCTAGGCAACATAGGGAGACCCTGTCTCTATGAAAAAAATTTAAAAATTGGCCAGGCATGGTGGCAAATGCCTATATGCCCAGGTACACAGGATGCTGAGGTGGGAGGATCACATGAGCCAAAAAAAAAAAAAAAAAGAAGAAACAAACCACTATCACTATATACCCTTTTGCTCACCTAAGAAGCTTCATGGATACTCTACTCTCTTGCCTAAGTATCCTACTAACCCAGTGTCATTTTAATAAGGCAAACTAACCTAGGCCCAAAAGTCTATGAATAATAAGGTAGGAAACAATGTAAATCAGGCTAAGGCTAAGACTATAAAAAAAAAATAAACAGCACTATACTACTTTGGTGTAACCAATACATTTTGGATAAATTAAAAAAAAACTGTCCACCCTACTTACTATAATGAAGGTAATTTTCTTAGAAGCCTGTTATTCATATGGTCCAAAAGAATGTTTTTCTAGCCCTGGTCCATTCTATTTGCATTAAAAAATAGGGCAAGGGGGTATTTAAAAGATCATTTCCTGGGCTAGGCGTGGTGGCTCACGCCTATAATCCCAGCACTTTGGGAGGTTGAGGCGGGTGGATGACCTGAGGTTAGGAGTTTGAGACTAGCCTGGCCAACATGGTAAAACCCTGTCTCTACTAAAAAATACAAAAATTAGCCAGGCATGGTAGCACATGCCTGTAATCCCAGCTACTCAGCAGGCTGACGCAAGAGAATCGCTTGAACCCGGGAGGTGAAGGTTGCAGTGAGCCAAGATCGGACCACTGCACTCCAGCCTGGGCAACAAGAGCGAAACCCTGTCTCCAAAAAATAAATAAATAAAATAAAATATCATTTCCTGAACCCTACCCCAGACCTGCTGATTTATGCTGGTCAGAATCGACATTAAATTTTTTGCTTGTTTGTTTTCTTTTTCAGTAGAGACAAACTCTTGCTATGTGGCCCAGGCTGGTCTTGAACTCTGAACTCAAGCGATCTTCCCACCTCAGCCTCCCAAAGTGCTGGGGTTACAGGCGTGAGCCCCTGCACGCAGCCTCAGAATCTGCATTTTTTTTTTTTTTTTTTTCCTGAGACGGAGTTTCACTCTTGTTGCCCAGGCTGGAGTGCAATGGTGGGATCTTGGCTCACCGCAACCTCTGCCTCCCAGGTTCAAGCAATTCTCCTGCCTCAGCCTCCTGAGTAGCTGGGATTACAGGCATGCACCACAACGCCCGGCTAATTTTGTATTTTTAGTAGAGACGGGGTTTCTCCACCTTGAGGCTAGTCTCGAGCTCCTGACCTCAGGTGATCCACCCGCCTCAGCCTCCCAAAGTGCTGGGATTACAGGCGTGAGCCACTGCGCCCAGCCTGAATCTACATTTTTAACAAGAACCCAAGGTGATTCTGCTGAAAGCCATAAGACTAACAACGGAAAAAGCAATGGGGTAGAAGTTAGAAGATTTGTGCAGTAAAGGTAGCTCCTATCCTTAGCAGTTTCACCTCAGATAAACATTTAAGTTTCTCAATCTTTTAAGTGGCATCATGTCTCATTCTATGTACTGGAGAGAAAAATGAGAAATATATAGGTATATAAAACATATATACCATATTTAATTCTTGACACCCCCAAATCTTGTAAAAATATGGCTATATGGAGGGTATAGCAAGGTCACAGTGCTTACTAGCTGCAGAGCTAGAATTGAACCCAGGTGAAATTTCAGATGAGCCCACAAAGTGGTAACTTGTGGTTCAAATACAGCCTGGTATATGTTTTGTTTATTTTCACTATTTTAGACTTCAAGCCAACATTTATCAATTGGAACATTTCACAGAAAAGAAATCTGAATTCCTGGCTTCTTTTAACAATTTTAGAAGATCCAGCAACACTGAGATTATAATCTTAGGTGGCAACAATTAGCTTCTCTAAACACAGCAAAACTCACACCACTTGCTATTGTCTCACACTTACTCAACTTCAACTACGTATGCTATATCATCAGGCCTCAACTCCTACTTCAGGTCTACATTCTTTGCTCCCTCCTTTTGAACCAAATGGGAGTTACAAGAAAACCAAGTGGGAGTTCTATCTACTGGTTTGGGAAGATTTAGTGAGAAAGGAAATACTGGATTTAAAACTAATAAACTACATTTGAAAAGATATTATACTACATAAAAATATATTACACTTTGTTCTCTTTTCCGAGTGTTTAAGTGCCACTGTTTTGAATTTTGGTGGTAAATTTTAAATGAACTTTTGAAAGATTTTAACAAAATATGTTTATTATAAAACACTTTTTACTTTATGTTCTTATCATTTTCAGATTTCATTCCACTTTAAAGTACCAATGCTTCTCATGGAAGAATAAAGAGATTCCACTAACTCACAGACACCTGTACTCCATGTATCTATCAGCAAGTATAGATGCACAGATAGAAAATAGTTGATTGCTTCTTTATTCTCACAATCTGAGACTTTTCACTTGTTAATTATTAAAAAAAAATTTGAAATTATAAGTTAAATTGCTCAATTCTCTATTAAGCCTCCACTGTACCTTTAACTTCACAATTAAAACAGTCATTATACCGTATTAAATTTGTTACATTATTTGTTTCCCTATTAGAAATAAACCTCTGGAGGGCAGAGGTTCTATCTTATTCACTCTTAAAGACTTAGTACAGATCTGGCACATTCTTTTTCTCTTTTTTTTGGAGACAGAGTCTTACTCTGTTGCCCAGGCAGTTCACTGTAACCTCCGCCTCCTGAGTTCGAGCTATTCTCATACCTCAGCCTTCCAAGTAGCTGGGATTACAGGCGTGCGCCAACATGCCTGGCTAATTTTTGTATATTTTGGTAGAGAGGGTTTTGCCATGTTGGCCAGGCTGGTCTTGAACTCCTAGCTCAAGTGATCCACCTGCCTCGGCCTCCCAAAGAGCTGTGATTACAGTTGTGCGTGACCACACCCAACCCAGATCTGGCACATTTTAAGCATGCAATAAACATATGCAGAATACAAAACAGAAAAACAACAATAGAGAATACATAAATGCACAGTAATTACTATCCTTTAGGAATTTACAGTCTACTGAATTAGGTAAAAGAGACACATCAACAAAAATTATACAAGATTGAATATTTAAAATGCCACAGAAGAGAAATAGAAAGTAGAAGAAATCAGGGAGGAAATTATAGTATGAGACATAAGTTACAGTATTTTCTTTTTCCCTGGACACCAATTTCCATCCCTAAATATTTGGCAAAAGTTCTTACCACTCAACTTTAGCCTTAAGTTTCTAGTGAATTTATACTCATCATGAAGAATATATATGACCACTTCAAGTGCCCTACGAGAATATATCACATTCAGAATTATCTCCACTTTTTCTGGCCTGAATAACTACTGTATATTTCAATTCAGTGGCACTGGTATTTCTCACCACCATCATATCTCTCCAGGATAGAGAAGTAAGCTAGCACCTACAGTTTAGGTACATTACAGCACATTGGTTAAAAGCATAGGTTTTGGCACCAAGATTCTACCACTTATTTGCTGTAAGATCTTGGGCAGGCTGAGCGTGGTGGCTCACGCCTGTAATCCCAGCACTTTGGGAGGCAGATGTGGGCGGATTGCCCGAGGTCAGGACTTCGAGACCAGTCTGGCCAACATAGTGAAACCCCGTCTCTAATAAAAACACAGGAAAATTAGCCAGGTATGGTGGCATGCACCTATAATCTCACCTACTTGGGAGGCTGAGGCAGGGGAATTGCTTGAACCAGGGAGGTGGAGGTTGCAGTGAGCCGAGATTGCACCACTGCACTCCAGCCTGGGTGACAGAGCAACACTCCGTCTCAAAAAAAAAAAAAAAAAAGAAAAAAAGAAAAAAGATCTTGGGCAAAGTATTGCTCAGAATGTCAATTTTCTCACCTGTAAAATGGGAGTATCTACCTCAAAGAGGATTTAAGTTAGAAAATCCATGTCCAAGCACTCAGTAAACACTTAATAAATGATGGCTATTATAAAAGACTAACACTAAATCTAGTGAATACGGGCTTGCTAGTCAAACATATGCATAAACTGACTATATACTGTCTTCATAGTTGACCTGTTTTATCAGCCTTCGTAGTTATTCCTTCCTTTCCATTTCCACTGCTATTACTCTTTCAAGTCCTTATCTATACTCATACCCAGACAACTTTCTAAATGGTTTTCCATCTCCATCCTCAGACATACTTTGACCAGACTATTATTTTATTTCCACCACCAATGCCTGGCTGGGGTAATGAAGAGATTTCAATGGCAAATCAAAGAATTTGGGTTTGTGTTTCAGTCCTATCATTAAAACATTTTGGAATCCCAAAAATAAATTTCTCAACTGTATAGTGAGTTTTAACTTAACTTCAATATATCTCTCTTTTTTTTTTTTTTTGAGATAGGGTCTCACTTTGTCACTCAGGCTGGAGTGCAGTGGCATGATCTCAGCTCACTGCAACCTCGTTGACCTTCTGGGCTCATGCGATCCTCCCACCTCATTCTCCCAGGTGGCTGGGACTACAGGCGCACGCCATCACGCCCAGCTAATTTTTTCTTTGCATTTTAAGTAGAGATGGGGTTTTGCCATGTTGCCCAGGCTGGTCTCAAACTCCTGAGCTCAAGCATCCACCCACATTGGCCTGCCAAAGTGCAAGGATTACAAGCGTGAGCCACCACACCCGGCCTTCAGTATCTCTTCTTGCTACAAGTCTATACCTCTGCTCTGATCGAGGTGTCTTTGGCTTACAAAATACAATTCCAGATTGGAGGAGCATTAAAGCCTTCCACATTCAGTGTGGCATGAGCTTTGGAGGCAGAAGTACTGAGATCTGAATCCTGATTCTATAGTTTACTGGTTGCTTATCCTTGGGCAACATATTAGACTTCTCTAAGACTCAGTTTCTTCCACAAAATGGGACAACAGTAATTCTCTCAGGGGCTTATTATAAGATTTAAATGAGATATTTGTTAAGTGCTTAGCATATATGAGATTTGTGCCTATATTAATATTTCCCATTTCTCCCTTCTAGTTATAGGGGTGTGTGTGTGTGTGTGTGTGTGTGTGCTTTTTGAGATATGCTCTCACTCTGTCATCCAGGCTGGAGTACACTGGCAATGACACGGCTCCCTGCAGCCTCAACTTCATGGCCTCTAGTGATCCTTCCACCTAAACCGCCAAGTAGCTGGGACTAAGGGTGCACATCACCATGCCAGGTTAATTTTTTTTTTTTTTGGTAGAGACAGGGTCTCACTATGTTGCCCAGGCTGGTCTCAAACTCCTGAGTTCAAGAGATGTTTCCACCTCAGCCCCCCAAAGTGTTGGGGTTTACAGGCATGAGCATCGTGCCCAGCCTAGTTACAGTTTTTAAACTGTTCCTGGAGACTTAGAACTCTGCTTCAATCAAAACAACTGGTGGGTTGCCCCCTCTTTCATACACTGAAGTTTAACATTAAAAAAAAAAAAATTGAGGTGGTTTCTTCTGTTAAAAAATGCATAAAATCCACTACACCATGGACATAATCTGCTCCAATTAGCCACGCCTGCTCTTTGTCAACTGCAATTACCTTGTATACATCAGTATCTCCTGTCTTTGGTAATATCTATTCCTCCCTCCTCAGTACTTAGTGAAGTCACCCCTAGTTATTCTTCTTTTGAACCCTTACAGCATTTTATTATTATTCAGAGAAAAGGTCTTGCTCTGTTGCCCAGGTTGGAGTGCAGTGGCACAATCATAGCTCACTGTAACCTTCAAATCCTAGATTCAAACAATCCTCCCACCTCAGCCTCCCAAGTAGCTAGGAATATAAGTGTGCACTAACTTGCCTAATTTTTAGAAGGGGTCTCACTATGTTGCCCAGGCCGGACTTGAACTCCCAGGCTCAACTGATCCTTCTGCCTTAACCTTTTGAGTAGCTAGGACTACAGGCACATGCCACTGGAACTGCAACTTCTTTTCTGATTGTTATTTTGCCATGACTTAACTCACATTTAAGGTCTTTTCATTTATCCTTTAAATGTGATGATCTCCGTACTGAGAAACAAGTAGTCCCTTTCTATACAGCATGCAAGTTTACCATTCTCATTCAGTCTCCTCTCCTGCGATCCCTTTCATCTTTATATTTATTTTAATTTTTGTAGAGACAGGGTCTCGCTATGTTCCCCAGGCTAGTCTTGAACTCCTGGCCTCAAGCAATCCTCCTGCTTTGGTCTCCCACAGTGCTGGGACTGCAGGGGTGAGACACCACATCTGGTCCTTTCCTTTTCTGTTTTATCCCTAAAACCTAACCTCTTACCTTAGACTGCCAATTCTGGCTAATCTTGTTTATTATCTGGGCCTCTTCTCTATAGTTTATATTTATTCCATTAGAAAGGTCAAAGGCTGTACAGGCTCTATATTTTATTTTATTAAATGTGGATTGTGAATAACTAAAATTATGGTTGCCTTTGGCAACTGTATGAAGACTCCAAGACCCATTTAATTGGCAGGAAATGGAGATTATAGCTACATGCTTCTTCAAATACACCAGCTCTGTGTATAACTAAGCTTTTCTGACAATCCATACCTTGATTTGTGATTTGGGGGAGCTACATATTTGCTATTCCCCCACCAACCTATTCTTATTTTCAGTATCAGCTTTTCCTAAGAAGGGAAAAGGTATAAATATTGATTTCAAAGTCAGGCTTATATTTGAATGGCAGATACTTAGTAGCTGTATCATCTTTCCAAAACTTTCCACTCATAAAATGAGTGGCCGGGTGTGGTGGCTCACGCCTGTAATCCCAGCACTGTGGGAGGCCGAGGTGGGCAGATCACCTGAGTTCGGGAGTTCGAGACCAGCCTGACCAACATGGAGAAACCCCATCTCTACTAAAAATACAAGATTAGCCGGGAGTGGTGGCGCATGCCTGTAATCCCAGCTACTCAAAAGGCTGAGGCAGGAGAATCACTTGAACCAGGAGGCAGAGGTTGCGGTGAGCCAAGATCGTGCCATTGCACTATAGCCTGGGCAACAAGAGTGAAACTCCATCTCAAAAAAAAAAAAAAAAATTAAAAAAATTAAATAAAATGAGCATACTAATATCTATTTCACTAAATGAGACGGTGCAAAACATCCGGACTCTAGATCAAAATTTGGCACATAATAAATATTAAGCATTATTTCCTTTTTATAAAGGAAAACATGAATTGAAAAGGGAAAGTAAGATAGAAAGACAACTTAGCTTCTGTAAAGACTATTCAGAAAAATGTATCTATGTCACTATAATATTAATGAAAACATTTTCTCAAAAAATGATTTTTGTTGACAGAGTTTCGCTCTCGTCACCCAGGCTGGAGTGCAATGGCATGAACTCAGCTCACTGCAACCTCCGCCTCCTGGGTTCAAGCAATTCTCCTGCCTCAGCCTCCCGAGTAGCTGGGATTACAGGCACCCGCCACCATGCCCTGCTAATTTTGTATTTTTAGTAGAGGCGGGGTTTCGCCATGTTAGCCAGGCTGGTCTCGAACTCCTGAACTTAGGTGATCCACCTGCCTCAGCCTCCCGAAGTGCTGGGATTACAGGAGTGAGCCATGGCGCCCAGACAAAAAATGATTTTTCTTAAGAAATTAGTAAAATATTTATAGTGATTGATTGAGACAGGTCTTGCTTATTTATTTATAGAGATAGGTCTAGCTATGTTGCCCAGGCTAGAGTGTAGGAAGTGCAGTGGCACATCACAGCTCACTATAACCTCCAACACTAGGGCTCAAGCAATTCTCTTGCCTCAGCCTCCCAAGTAGCTAGGACTACAGGTGTGTGCCATCACACCTGGTTAATTTTTCTATTTCTGTTAAGACGAGGTCTTGTTATATTGTCTAGGTTGGTCTCAAATTCCTGGCCTCAAGCTACCCTCCTGCCTCAGCCTCCCAAAGTGTTGGGATCATAGGCATGAGCCACCACACCAGGCCAGAAGTTAGTGCAATATTAATTCATATTCTAATTTAACAATAAAGCCTAAATTGTAACATTACATGTTTCTATTCTATTCTTTTGAATTCAAATCTAGTTTTCAGCCTGTAATCCTAGCACTTTGTAAGGCCAAGGTGGGAAGACTGCATGAGGTCCGGAGTTTGAGACCAGCCTGTACAACATAGAAAGACCTGATCTCCAATGGAAAAAAAAAAGTCTAATTTTCCTTTAGTCATAAAATGTAGTCTAAACACAGTTGAGACTTATGTAACGCAGGCCTTACCCTACACTGTATTCACCATTAATTTCCTAACTGAAACAAGACTGGGAAGGAGGTATACATAAATAAAACCAAAGAAATACCCCCAACTCTACTCTGTTTTCATTCTGCCTTCTTTAGGTCTTTTCTCAAACAATTATATTTTTTGAATAGTAATACAAGTACAGAACAATTTTTTTTTTGGAGACACAGTCTCGCTCTGTTGCCCAGGATGGAGTGCAGTGGTGCAATCTTAGCTCACTACAACCTCTACTGCTGGGTTCAAGTGATTCTCCTGTCTCAGCCTCCTGAGTAGCTGGGATTACAGGCACACGCCACCACACCCAGCTAATTTTTATATTTTTAGTAGAGAAGGGGTTTCACCATGTTGGCCAGGCTGGTCTTGAACTACTGACCTTAGGTGATCCGCCCGCCTCGGCCTCCCAAAGTGCTGGGATTACAGATGTGAGCCACTGCAACCGGTCCAAATTTTAAAAATACAGTAAAATGCAACGCAGTTTCCCTTCAGAGAGTCTATCTTTACAAAAATTTTTATCTTTATGGTCAAGTAAATACAAACATATATATACAGGCACACTCCTGTATGCCCACAGAATGCATCATTTTAATATTTCACAATAAAATGCCTCAGTTTTACTATACAAGCTACAGAGAATGTTCATCTCTCTCAACATATTTTTTCGCTAATGATTTTATAAAGTAAGATGTTTACATTTATTTATTTCAATCCCAAAACTTAATACAATTTTTTTTTTTTTTTTTTGAGACGGAGTCTCGCTCTGTCGCCCAGGCTGGAGTGCAGTGGCGCAATCTCGGCTCACTGCAAGCTCCACCTCCCAGGTTCACGCCATTCTCCTGCCTCAGCCTCTCTGAGTAGCTGGGACTACAGGCGCCTGCCACCACACCCGGCTAATTTTTTTTTTTTTGTATTTTTAGTAGAGACGGGATTTCACCATGGTCTCGATCTCCTGACCTCGTGATCCGCCCGCCTCGGCCTCCCAAAGTGCTGGGATTACAAGCGTGAGCCACCGTGCCCGGCCATTAATACAATGTTCTTAAAACGATGTATGAGATATCTGGAGATACATTCCAAATAAAACAAGCAAAACTTTGAAAAAGCTGCTTCAGTATCAACAAATGGAATGTACATGTTATTACACAGGAAGCAACTGTGTGTTAACAATCATATTAATTATTTAGTAACCAGGAAGATGTGCTTAAGAATTTTATATCCTAAAAATTTTGTTAATTGCATGAAAAAGCCAGGCATAGTGGATCACACCTATAATCCCAGCACTGTGGGAGTCCAAGGTGGGAGGACTGCATGAGCCCAGGAGTTCGAGACCAGCCTGGGCAACATAGTGAGACCTGGTCTCTACAAGAAATTTCTCAAAAATTAGTCAGGCGTGGGCCGGGCACAGGGGCTCATGCCTGTAATCCCAGCACTTTGGGAGGCCGAGGTGGGCAGATCATGAGGTCAGGAGATGGAGACCATCCTGGCTAACACGCTGAAACCCCGTCTCTACTAAAAAAAAAAAAAAATACAAAAAATTAGCCGGACGTGGTGGTAGGCGCCTGAAGTCCCAGCTACTCGGGAGGCTGAGGCAGGAGAATGGCGTGAACCCGGGAGGTGGAGCTTGCAGTGGGCTGAGATTGTGCCACTGCACTCCAGCCAGCCTGGGTGACGGAGAGAGACTCCCTTTCAAAAAAAAAAAAAAGGCATGGTGGCATGCGCCTGTAGTCCCCACTACTCATGGGTCTAAGGCAGGAGGATCACTTGAACCCAGGAGATCAAGGCTGCAGTGAGCTATGATGATTATGCCACTGTACTCCAGCCTGGGCAACAAAGCAAGACTCTGTCTCAAAGGAAAAAAAAAAAAAGCTGGATTCTAGAACACATCCATTTTAATTTTTAAGTAATCCAAGTTGTTCCCTGTAATGTTTTCACTAGTTGATATTCTCATGGCTGTGATGTAAGTACCTATTTTCCCATAATCTTACCAGGCTAACTTTGGTCTTTCTCAAGCTGATAAACACCTGAAGGAAAGTTGTTCTTTGCCTATAATGAGCTATTACAGATATTTTCCCTAGTCTGTTTGTTGACTTCGTTTATGATGAAATATAGCTAAACTTATCCTTTCCTTTTTTGAGACAGGCTTGCTCTGTTGCCCAGGCTGGAGTACAGTGGCACAATCACAGCTCACTGCAACTTCGAACTCCTGGAGTCAAGGGATCCTCTCGCCTCAGCCTTCCAAATAGCTAGGAATACAGATGCACGCCACCATGCCCGGCTAATCTAGTTTTTAAATTTTTTGTAGAAACTGGGTCTTGTTGTTGCCCAAGCTGGTCTTGAACCCTTGGCCTCAAGTGATCTTTCCACCTTGGCTTCCCAAAGTCCTGGGATTACAGGTGCTTAAGTCACTGTGCCTGGCCTTATCCTTTTCTTAATGGCTTCTAAGTTTTGGATTATGCTCAGAAAAGCTTTTCTTATTCAAATATTATTTTAAGGTAATAATTCTACCATTGTTCATCCTAATAATTTCATGATTTCATTTTTTACATTTAAACCTCTCATTCACCTGGAATCTATGTAGGGTAAGGAACGACAATGGGGACCCAACTTTTAAAATTCTGGGTTGTTATTCAATTGTTCCAATGCCACGACTGAGTGCCTGACGCGCTTTCTAGATGTTAGATTTTTCAGAAGTTAGACTGAGCAGTAGAGATGACTAGTGAGCTCAGAATTAGTGAAACAGACACCAAAATTAGGGATTTAGGGGCTCTAAAACACATCTAACATCAAAAGCACAGATCCTGAAGTCCAACATCTATCACATATAAAGCATATTAACTATTACTGTTGTTAATCTTGGAAGCCCTAAGGATGGATTATCTCTAATTCAGTTAAAATAACTATGTACTATACAATAGGTTTTAATAATAAGCATATATGGCATTTTTATAGTCTGTATAATGTGAGTTCACTTACTTTGTTTTCATAACTACTCTTTAAGAAGACAAGCAGAGATTTTAATATCCATTTATTGCTGAGGAAAATAATTCAGTAATGGTACCTTGTCCCTTTACTTATAGGAAATGGTAGTGCCAAACTCAAACCCAGATCTTTTATTTCCAAATGTTAACAAACTGCCATTACACTCTGCACCAAGTACTTTTACACAAAAATTAGTGAGACTCCCTACTCACAAGGAGGTTGAAACAATTTTTTAATTAAATATTCAGACTGATCACATACCTAATTTAAGTATGAAAGGAGTGCACAAAAGTAGAAAACATCATCCTTGGCTTCAAGGAAACTTCAAAGGTCTACAGCAGTTAAAAAAAAAAAAAAAGCAAGACTTGAGGGACTGGGAAATAAACCTGAAAGTCAGGAACCATGTCTTATCTACTCTCCATGTCTTAGGGTATTTACTGCTGGTATAACAAGAATGTAGTGTTAGGTCAGTAAATATGTGTTGGTTGTCTAAATGTACTCATTGAACCTTCTAAACAGGGTGAGATAGCAAATAATATCAGACCCCATTCATTTTTCCTAGGAGCTAAACTTTTGTCTGTCACCAAAGAATCAGCTAAATCATCAAATAGCACTTACACAATGTAACAAAGAACCTTCAGGCACCATTTCTGGGCTACACCTACTGACTAAATGTATTTCACAGAAAAATAAAAATTTTGAACTACATTCCATTTCAAAGCTCACAAAAGGTTATAAAACAATTTCCAGAACTGAATCCAGTCTAAATGCTACAAAATACAACTATCATTCACTCTTGCTTTATTCTGAATTAAACATACCCTCTGTTGGCCAGGCGCGGTGGCTCAAGCCTGTAATCCCAGCACTTTGGGAGGCCGAGGCGGGCGGATCACGAGGTCAGGAGATCGAGACCATCTTGTCTAACACGGTGAAACCCCGTCTCTACTAAAAATACAAAAAATTAGCCGGGCGTGTTGGTGGGCGCCTGTAGTCCCAGCTACTCGGGAGGCTGAGGCAAGAGAATGGCGTGAACCCGGGAGGCGGAGCTTGCAGTGAGCCGAGAGCGCGCCACTGCACTCCAGCCTGGGCGACAGAGCCAGACTCCGTCTCAAAAAAAAAAAAAAAACAAACATACCATCTGTTTCTATGATAAATAATTGTTCATAATATTTCTCATCAGTAGTGCTTTTTTTGTGTTGTTTCCTTCAGATATCTTGTCAACATTATCTTTTCTTCAGGTCTTTTATTTTTTAATACTAACAATTATCTGCCATATATAATAACTTTTTAAAAATTTCTGAAATATTTTAACAAATATCAAGGGAGAATGAAATGTGAATAAGAAAATATGAGTACAAAAATAAACTCAGTTTACAAAGTACAATTTAATATCCTGCCACAGATAACTTCATTCCAGAGTCTGCATGCCTTATTCTCCAATCTATTCAGTAACAAGACATCAGCACTGGAGCACCAAGAACTGCAACTTTTGTTGGCAAAAGCCTTGCATGGGTCAAAATAATTTTTAAACCTTTGACAAAAAAGCCCAAAAGGACCAGGCTTAAAATTTTAGTGGATGGTTGCATGTGAGATATGTTAAGAGTCCTAAACTCAAATAAAAAGGAAAGCTGACAATGAACTAGTCAATGTGAAGAACTTACAAAAGCATAAGCCCAGAAGTGACATGCGATGCCTAGTCTATAGTATACCAAGGAGGCATTACTGTTTACATTAGAGTGACAGGGCTTTCTTGAGTGGTTATTTATATCAAAGGTTTAGTATGGCCAAAGAAATCTGTCATAAATTGCCTCAATATGCAATAAATGTGGACATATTCTAGGTTAAATTATGTGGGTACTACAGAAAGAGGTATGTGAGAGAAACCAGCCCAATGCCTGCATGTACACTGCTGAATCTGACACTAGGAGGTAAACCGTCAGTTATGAAACAAACTCAATTCTTAATGTTGGAAACAATAAGGCTCCATTCTTTTTGGAGAATAAGATACTAATCATTTAAAACACATGGACTTTGCACCAACAATGTAAATATACTTCACATACACAACTGTACACTTAAAAGTGATTAAGATGCTAAATTTTATGTTATGTGTTTTGGAAAGGGTGAATTTTATTTTATTTATTTATTTTAAACAGAGGGTCTCGCTCTGTCACCTAGGCTGGAGTGCAATGGCCCAATCATAGTTCACTGCATCCTTCAACTCCTGGGCTCAAGTGATCCTCCCACCTCAGCCTCCCTAGTAGCTGGGACTATAGGTGTGTGCCACTAAGCCCAGCCAATTAATTTTTTCTTTTTGTAGAGATGGGGGTCTTGCTATATTGCCCACGCTGGTCTCAACTCGTGGCCTCAAGTAATCCTTCTGCCTCAGCTTCCCAAAGTGCTGGGATTTCAGGCGCTAGCCACTGCACCCGGCTATGTTATCCATTTTTTAACAATTAAAAAGGAAAAAAAGCTTCAAATGAGCTTTAAATTTCCCTTGAATTTTTAAATGAATAGATGTATGAGTTATTGAGTACTTACTATATATACTTGTTACCATGGAGGTAAAATATGGATAAAACCTAATTCCTCTTTTCAAGAAGCTCAAAGTTTAAAGGGAACCAAAATTCCAAACTGCTTTTTTTCTTTTTTTTGTGAGACAGTCTCACTCTGTCACCCAGGCTAGAGTGTAGTGGTGCAATCAAGGGTCACTGCAGCCTCAACCTTCCGGGCTCAGGCAATCCTCCTACCTCAAACCTCTTAACTGGGACCACAGGCATGGACTACCAAGCCCAACTAATTTTTGGGGGGTGGGGTGTAGGGGGAGATAGAGATGGGGTCTATGTTGCCTAGGCTGGTCTCAAACTCCTGGGCTCAGCCGATCCTCCTGCCTCAGCCTCCCAAAGTGCTGCGATTACAGGCATAAGCCACAGCACCCTGCCTAAAATCTCCTTAAAAATAAAAATTGAAAATAACTTTGGATCATCCAAAGTAGGTGAATAGCCATTTACCTATCCTTTCTTAAACACATTATCTATCTCTTCTCCCTCCTTTCTCTTTGCAGGTTCTAGTTGTACTTTAAAGTCTCTGATGCTTAACATAAAAAATTCTGGGAGTCAAACAGATGTGCTAGCCACTATGAAACAGCCCCACCTTGTGTGCCTGAACAAAGAGAGTAACAATCAACAATGTTCCTGGGCATCCTCGAATAGAAGAGGTATTTCAAATTGGAGAGAAAAGCAAATCTAGTCTTCTGACCTTCTTCTAAAACAATCACCTCCATTCAAGTCAACCCAACACTTAAAACTATGCAAACCACTGGGACAAATTCTATCAAAAAGCCATCTCTATTTCAGTCCTGGTTATCTTCCTCTCCTGGGCTCTTCTAAAATCTGTGGTCTATCCCATACGAATTGCTCTTAATCAGAGTATTCTTTGTATTGTTTGCAAAGAGTTCTGTGCCGCTGGAAAACAAGTTTAAAGGTAATTAAATCTATTTCTCCAGAAGAATAGGTTAACACTTAGTAATAAATATTTCATTAAAACATATTTATTTAGCATCTCCCATGTATCACCAGTCAATAGAATTTGTAGAAATAGAATTTTAAAATTAAAGGTTTTAATAACTGAAACATCCTGGCCGGGCGTGGTGGCTCACACCTATAATCCCAGCACTTTTGGAGTCTGAGGCGGGCGGATCACGAGATCAGGAGATCGAGACCATCCTGGCTAACACGGTGAAACCCTGTCTCTATAAAAATACAAATAATTAGCCGGGCGTGGTGGTGGGCGCCTGTAGTCCCAGCTACTTGGGAGGCTGAGGCAGGAGAATGGCACGAACCCGGGAGGCAGAGCTGGCAATGAGCCGAGATCGCGCCACTGCACTCTAGCCTGGGCGACACAGCGAGACTCCATTTCAAAATATAAATAAATAAATAACTGAAACATCCTATTTCAAGCCCTGTCCTCCTGGTTGCTCTCTTTTTAATTAATTAATTAATTTTTTCTTTTTTAAAAAATCAAGACGGGGTCTTGCTATCTCACCCAGGCTGGTTTTGAACACCCGGCCTTAAACAGTCCTCCTGCCTCAACCTCCCAAACTGCTGGGATTACAGACATGAGCCACTACACCTGTCCTTGTGTTCCTCTCAACACACTTGAATTGATCAGACTTTGGCATTCAAACTGAAAATCAAAGAATTTTTTGAATTCCAAAATTCAAAGAATTAGTCAACAATAGCACACGTCTCCCCAAAGATGCCTATTATACAATAAGCTCCCGCATGACCAGATGTAGAGGCACAATGATTCCCATAATTTCTTTTTTTTGAGATGGAGTCTCACTCTGCTGCCCACGCTGGAGTGCAGTGGTGTGATCTTGGCTCACTGCAACCTCCGCCTTCCAGGTTCAAACAATTCTCTGCCTCAGCCTCCCAAGCTGAGACTACAGGCATGTGTCACCACGCCTGGCTAATTTCTGTATTTTTAGTAGAGATGGGGTTTCACCATGTTGGCCAGGCTGGTCTTGAACTCCTGACCTTGTGATCCACCCACATCGGCCTCCCAAAGTGCTGGGATTACAGGCGTGAGCCACCGCACCTGGCCAATTCCCATAATTTCTGAGGTAGCATTCACATCACATCTGCAAAGAACAAACATTAGCTCTTGAATCTGAGAAAGCTAAAAAGTGAACGCAGTTGGTTGGTTTCCAACTAGGGAGAACTCAGAGGCTGAAATATTAGTATTTTGTTTTTAATACAAATGACTGGTATAAACAGAGTAACAAATGCAATGGAAACTTTAAGCCATACATTTTCCAGACCTTGATAGGAACCTGAGAAATAACCTCTCTGCTCAGAGAGCCCTCAAAAACCTCTGCTTTCATTTTATGTTTCATGGAGGTTAATTTTTCTTCTCTACCACTACATAAATTTCTTATTGCAGAGCAAAAGAGCCAGGGCAATCACCAGCTTCAGGGAGAATTTAAAAGGATAAAAATTAAATTCTGCTACTGAATGATTCTCTTTATAACATTGAAGCCACAATACATTACTAAATAGCACAAAGAAAGCATACTCTGATATTTTGCATTTGTTTTACTCCACCCACCCATCACCTCCACCAAAAAAAAAATTTAAAACAGGCTGAGCCACACACAGTATGTTTGACTTGAAAGTTTCGATGACACAGCAGCTTACTCTTGCAAATTACTAGCAAATATAGAGGCTTAACAATGACTTAAAATACAGTTATAGGACAAATAGACTATTCTAAAGGGAAAAAGGCAGTGGGGAGAAACCCAAGTACTTTTTTTAAAAACACAACAAATATATTCAGGTACAAGATCTGCATCAGAAATGGTTTTCTTCCTTTTTCTTTGGTAAATGTAAACACTTACCCTGAAGAGATTTTCCCAATCCCTGGCCCAGCTTCCACCCATGTTTCTGGAGTAAGCGGTGTCCAATATTATCCTGACAGACAGAACAGAGAGACAAACCAAAAATATTCCAATAATATATTCTTCCCTTCCTAGAGACATTTAAACAGATGATGAGCAAGAGATACTTCTACATATATGCATGCAAAAAGGTGCTAATAATAGGGTAAATGTGCCCAATAAGAGGGACATTAATGTAAAAAGAAAAGCTGGCTAGTATTTTATATGGGAAGAACATATGGGGTAAGGGTCCTTTCTGATGGTGTGCTGGGCAACTTTTGTATATAACATTTTAAAATGGAGAAAAGGGGGAAAGGGAAAAGGGGAAGAATACATTTATGAAGTTTTAAAATAACACTAAAAAGCATAAAATCAAGGTACTTATACAGTCATATCCACCACCTAAACAGCACCACTTTAAGATTTTTTTTTTTTTTTTTAAGAAAATCTACATTGTGTTTAGTTGTTTTGTTTATGTGTCAGGCTTTCATGATACAAAGTAAGTTGTAAGTGTAAGACTGCCCCACCACTAGAAATGAAAAAACAATCAGAGCAAAATCCGGGCTAGACTTGATTGGTTTAAAAAAATAATAATAATTATATATAATATAAATATTTAACTAGCATGCAGCCAATATTAAACTGAAAAAACAGTGAGGTTAGTAAAACAAGAAATTAAGTTGATTAAACAGAAAAATAAAATGAGCTCAAGCACAGACTGAGTGATGCATTTCAACATGTAGTCTAACAAAAATGCTAAGATGTTAGAATGAAACAGGCCTAGCAATAAGTTAACAGTAAAGAACCATTAGTGCATGTAGGGGGAGAAACCAACATACATAATGTCTCATCTTCCCAGAAGCACATTCGAAAAGGTATTTCAATGTAAACGGCATGAAAAAAATGCTAGAAACAACAATTAAATGTCAGCTTTCGTTTAAGGGGTCAAGGTATTGGAAACATCTGCAGACCTTTGTCCAATTCTTTGCTTTTTACAGTTATTGTGAAGTACCAAGACAAGGCTAAAATAGGCACTAACTGTATCAGAAAAAATGATGGTATTCACCCAATGGACAACACTGAAAAATTCTAAACACAAAGTATTCTATATGTCTTAAAATGTAATTTATAGTATTAATCCAGAAAAGATTAAAAGTCGCAATATAAGTAATGTTAGCAGAAAACAAAGGTAAATCATTTGAAAATCCCGTATTTCCTGAAATCAATTTATAAAGCTGACTAAACCACAAATTTCTGCATTAAAACCAAATATTGCACATTAAACTGTCTGGCATCTCCATATTCAATGATAAAGTGCTCTTTAAACTCATAAAGGAAAGAAAAACATTTTTTTACTGTTACTTCTCTAACTAGAAGTTAGAAGAAGATTAAGCCTCCCAAATGCTCTGTTTGTTTGTTTAAGGACCATTTTCTTCTATAAGTTTATGACAGCATGCAACCTGGAAAACTGGACTAAGCAGCTAATTATTTCATTGATGGGGGAAAACCAGGACTTTTTTTTTTTTTTTTTTTTTGATACAGCATCTTGCTCTGCTGCCCAGACTGGTGTACAGTGGTGCAATTATAGCTAACTGCAGCCTTGACCTCCCGGGCTCAAGCAATCCTCCCACCTCAGCCTCACAAGTAGCTGGGACTATGGGCACACATCACTATGCCAGGATAATTTTTTTATTTTTTGTAGAGATGAGGTTTCATTATGTTGCCCACGATGATCTAGAACTCCTGGGCTCAAGCAATCTTCCCTCCTCAGCCTCTCAAAGTACTGGGATTACAGGCATGAACCCAGGATACTTTTTTAAAAGCAAAAACTGGAGGCAAATTATAATGAAAAATTTGTTTCTAAAACAAAACATATTGTTTCAAATATACATATAAAATCATTATGGTGCACAAAAGTTTGCTGCAAGTTATTTTTGCTCCATACCATCTGAAAGAATTAGAAACACTACTGATCCCAAGCACTGACTTCCACATTACTACACATCACAAAAACTTAATATAACACTACTGCTGCTGGGGCTTCTTCCCTTCCCCCCTCCTAACTGAACTGCCAGGAAAAGCATTCCCTTACCCAGTGTTCAGTGTCTATTTATAACTTTATTACCCCCTAAAAAAGAAAAGATTAAAAGTCTCAATATAAGTAATGTTAGCAGAAAACAAAAAGGTAAACAGGCCCTTATTTTACTACTATGAAAACAAACTTACCTGTGCAGAAAATCCTTATTTCATATCATAATTCCTACAACTGAATAATTCTAGAAAGGACAAGGATAGCAGAATGACTCTAAGAGTATATGGTTTATTAAATAATTGTTTAACCTCTTAACAGACTCATAACTATATTTGGCACCAAGATTTAGGCATTTATAAACAATGCTGACAAAAATTGTTGCTCCCCCCCCTCCATTTTGTTGTTGTTGTTTCTTTTTTAAAGAAAACTCAATCTTTGGCTAAGTGGAGATGAGACATTATGCTGATTGTGTTATATTATGAATGCACTAAAATAAACAGACAGATGAAGCAGTATGCTATTTCCAAAAGCAGTGCAAGTGGAGTGAAAGCATTTCCATACGAACCTGGCTTTAAAAACTGGGCTGTCAAAAGAACAGTTAAATGTAACACAAAGTAAGAAACTGTCCAATCACTAATGGTCGTTTTTTTTTTTTTTGTCTTGTTTTCAATTCACTGCTTGCAAGTAATGTATTTATTAAAGAGTGAAAGCATAAGTAAATTCACGAGTCAAGACCAGCTGAGAGATTCAAGAGCAGCGTGTTGTGACTGACAACAGTGAAAGGAAAAGCAAATGTTAAAGGGAGAGGGAGAAAAAAAAGAAAAAATTAAGGTTATACACATTAGCACCACTTTTACAAAACCACTCAAGAGGATGGCTGTCACCTTCTCAGAAAAAAATCATTGATAGAAAATGGTAGTGGCATTTCTCTTCTAAAACTTTAGGTTAAAACTGTTCTTTAATTAAATCCACTCTCTCAGGGACTATAATAAAATATTTAACTTGCCACTCTAAGTCCTTCCAATCATAACAAAGGCAACAGAAACAACAGACACATCTCCCAGAATCTCCTCCCCTCACCAACCTCCTAGGGTAAATAATGACCAACACAGAAAAACTGGACGTTTCCTATCATTTCAAACTACCTGCTTTTGGAGGAAAAAAGGCAGCTCTGTGACTCTGCAGGAAGGGCTAGTATTCAGTATGGTCTCCCTTCCTACCAATAAAAGGTTTATAAACAATATAAAAGGTTTTATAAACACTTGTTAAAAATCCAATAGGCTTAAGGATGATGGCTAACACAAGGAGGCACACCAAAATAATTTATAACAAAGTAAAACAAACCAGACTCGTCTACCTCTGAAATGATCAAAACTATCTCTGTGAAAGAACAAGAAACTCAATAACCAGTCTGTGGGAAACAAGCAATCTATTCTCTCTGTTTACGACTGTAATTTTTGCAAATTATTCCAGGATTTTTTTTTTTTTTTTTTTTGAGACGGAGTCTCACTCTGTAGCTCAGGCTGGAGTGTAGTGGCAATCTCAGCTCACTACAATCTCCACCTCCTGAGTAGCTGGGACTATAGACACGCACCACCACACCCAGCCAATTTTTTTTCTTTTTGTATTTTCAGTAGAGACAGGGTTTCACCACGTTGGCCAGGCTGGTCTCAAACTCCTGACCTCAAGTGATCCGCCTGCCTTGGCTTCCCAAAGTGTTGAGATTACAGGCATAAGCCACCACGACTGGCCCATGGATGCTATTTATAACACCAAGTTGGCACAAGTAGCTTACGGCTCAAAGAGGTAATCTAGACAGAACAAGGGCAATGAACACTAAATTTCTTTGTTCTTTTTTTTTTTTTTTTTTTTGAGACAGGGTCTCGCTCTGCCACCCAGGCTGGAGTGCAGTAGCACAGTCACAGCTCACCGCATCCTTGACCTGCAAGGCTCAAGTGATCCTCCCACCTTGGCCTCCCAAAGTGCTGGGATTACAGGTGTGAGCCACCATGCCCAGCCAATTTATTTCCAAAGTAGTAATTATTTTTAAAAATAATTTTTAAAAAAGTAACTCTTTACTTAATTTCAGTTACTATAATAATGACTAAAAATCTTTTTGTTTTTGTTTTTTAAATAAATAATTTGAGGTTTAATTATAATCTCATAGAACCAAAAATAAATTACAGAAATTTTTTTCGTTTTAAAAACTCTGGTTAACGACAAAGTTGCATGATAGAGGTAGGTTGCTTATAATCTTTTTCTTCTAAAGTCAACTTGATACAAGTTAAATGTACATGGAAGAATTGCAAAGAAATCCTAACTTTAATAAATAAGGCAAAGCTTATTTATCATATAGAAAAGCTGGTTTTCTACATAATTCAGAGTTCTCACAAACCACCTCTCTGCTCAAGACCCCAAAATGGTGGCTGTGTGGCCTGTTCTTTAGTTGGAAATGAAGTTCTAATTCTGGTTAAACCATGTAGCTAAGCTGAAAACTCAAACTTTTTCACCTAGATTACCTCAGCTGGCCTTTTTTTCTCCCCCTATTTCTACATATAAATATAACATTAAAATGCTACATTTTTATCATTTGTTCTTCTCTAATAAACACGTGAGAAAAGGGATATAATTTTTAAGCGGGAAGATCTTTGACAACAAGAAATCTGTATTATAAACAACTACCAATATGCTGAAAATACAATACCAGCAATTTAAAAATACTTCATTATTAACTGTTTCAGCCATTCCTCAACATTTTAATTTATTAATTAAATACCAAGTAGAAACTTTCTGCTCCATGAAGCTGTATGCCACCACAGTAACAATGATCATTTTGGTAACAGCACCACCAATACACATGTATGATGGGAGCCTGACAAAACACAGGAAAAAATTTACTTTATTGTATGAAGCTGGCTGTAAGTTTTTACAGTAGGAAACGGCCTATTATGTCTCAAGAGAAAACCATGCTACAGGTATGTCCATGACTGGATGAATACTAATTCTATACTGAATTTTGTTTTAGTTGACAGCCACATTCAATTTACATCATTTAGCCCATTTTCAACAGTGACAAAATAGTAAGTCTCTTGAGTGGATTGTAAGCTTTGCTGATTGTGTATTAAAGACTATAAGCAAGAACCAATGCTACTAGGTGAACCCATGCAAACAAGTTGTAAAAATTCCCGAAACAAAAAAACTCTATAGCTCACTACAGATGACACAATGAAGACTAGAGAGAAAAGCCATATAGTAATGCTACACCATTCAGCTCCAAGAAGCACAGTATTTCTAGTGCAGTCCACATATGGTCACTGCTAAATGTCAAATCAGCAGTCTTATAAAGAGTTACAGTTTGGAACTAGTGGAGTCCACAGATCTAGACAGATATGCAACATGACAAAACCCAATTATACATATACTTCCAAATCCTTAAGATGCGCAAACTAAACATCAGCAACTGGAGTTTGAAGCTTACACTAATTTTTAAACCTGTTAGGTCATCCTGACAACCATAAAGAAAGAATTTTAATCAGTCAGGTAGAGCAAGGACCGACTAACAGCTGATGGGTAGTTGCACTTCCAACCACAACAGTAACAACATGTTTTAAGTCTATGATGCAGGCATTTTGCCTTCTATATAGCTTAAAGTCATTCTCCCATCTGATCCCTCACCTTTTTTTTTTTTTTTTTTTTTTTTGAGATCGAGTCTTGCTCTGTCACCCAGGCTGGAGTGCAGTGGCACGATCCTGGGTTCAAGCGATTCTCCTGCCTCAGCCTCCCGAGTAGCTGGGACTACAGGCGTGTGCCACCACACCCGGCTAAGTTTTGTATTTTTAGTACAGATGGAGTTTCACCATGTTAGCCAGAATGGTCTATCTCCTGACCCTGTGATCCACCCGCCTCAGCTTCCCAAAGTGCTGGGATTATAGGCGTGAGCCACTGCATCCGGCGCTTTTTTTTTTTTTTTTTTTTTTTTTGAGACGGAGTCTCGCTCTGTCACCCAGGCTGGAGTGCAGTGGCGTGATCTCAACTCACTGCAACCTCTGCCTCCCAGGTTCAAGCGATCCTCCTGCCTCAGCCTCCTGAGTAGCTGGGATTACAGGCGCGTGCCACCATGTCTGGCTACTTTTTGTATTTTTAGTAGAGACAGGGTTTCACCATGTTGGTCAGGCTGTTCTCAAACTCCTGACCTCGTGATCTGCCCGCCTCAGCATCCCAAAGTGCTGGGATTATAGACGTGAGCCCCTGCGCCCGATTCCTCATCTTCTAACGATGATAAAGGTCATAAAGGACGATATATCCTAAATAACACCAATTAATTCTTCTGTGATTGAATCCTAGATGGAGCTATGGCTTTAGATCAAGCTTTGTTTTGTAAATATTTTGTCTTTAAGTAAGTGGAAGTTATAACATTTGAGATCTAAATATCTCATAAAGCAATAACAATTTTTAAAATTCAAAGTTTTTGTAATAGGGATAAAATGTTAACGCTTTTCAACTTGTTTTTAATAGAGATAATCAAGTTGTTTAGCAATTCTTACATAATTTTCTTAAAAAGATGTTTTATTCTTGAGGAAAAATCTCATTCAAAGATATCTGGTTGCTTGAAGTAAATAAGACAAAATAAAACTTTTCAAAAAATATCATTAAACGCTTTACAAATGCTGGATTTTGATATATTTTCAACATTTACCTATTAAAATTGAAATACCAATATCTCACTAACAAATCTAGGCTTCAGAAGTTCACTAAAAGCATAATATATTATTGCATCTTCATGTCTCATTTCCCATCTTGCTGGTTTGCATCAAATTTAGCCTACTACAAAATAAAAAGACCTTAATCCTATACTCACAATAACCCTTCACACAGGCATATTCTTGGCACAAACCTGTGCAGAGACTTCCACGGTTACCAGCTGCTGCAGATTACCTTTGGTTAAAAAAAATGACTAGACCTTTAGCTCCTGCAATGATCTGTAGACTCCCAAAGCTGCATATTTTCAGCCACTTTTGAGTTGCATGCTGTAGCAAAACAGTCAGCACCTCTCAATAGATATTGCTGCAGAGAAAGATTTTAATTCAGCACTCTTTCTGTGTTAGAAGCAACACCATTTCCCCCTAAAATCAAAACAGCTTAATATAGCCAGCCAGCCATATAATTAAATATTTACTTTTTAGTGGACATTCCTTAGGTGATAAGGGACTTCTTTTGTTTGGTGGGAGGGAGGGAACACTACCTACTTTGATGCCAATCACTGTAGGAGTTTCTCTTAAAACTTAAAATTTTCTGTGACCAAAAAAAAAATTAAAAAAAAATGTTGAAAAAAGAGAAAAACACTTAAAATTTTACTCACAAATGATCAGGCAACAGAAATAAGATCTCTCTTATCTTGTGTGTCAATACTTCTTTTTTTTTCTTACATCTTTATTCTCCCAGATCCTGTGTCCTACTTCTATCTAATACAATGTAGGCCATGAAGTTCTCTCCTACAACCTAAACTATCACATCACAAACAATGCATATATTTATCTTTCAGAAGTAAATTTTCATTAGAAGTGTAATTACTAATATACATTTCTGAACATGCATTTATTTAAAAAAATTAAATATCCAGCCTGAGTACTATATACTATTCGCTATTTGAAGTGAAGAAGGTAGCATTACTTAACAAATAAGGCGTATTATCAATTCTACTCCTACTGAATGAGATTATTCAACAATGATTACTCAGTTAGACTGCCTTCTGATACTGTTCTCCCTATATGTGGCAGAAAAAGTCCTGGACATTATGAGAGGTAAAATAGCATTAGCCTCATGTGCCATAGGAATGAAATTTCCAAAAATATTTCAGTGTAGCCCTCTAGGCTTAAAAAATGTTAAATATCATTTAATTTAGTGGTTTAAAAAATATTTGTTGAGTATCATACTAATTAATACTAGGTTGCAAATTTCATCTAAATTTACTGCTACTGTTGAGTATCCACAGAATTATAGCTTGTTTAAGACTATTAACCAACCATGCATCTTGTAGAATATGGTACTGGGGAGTTGGTTCTGACAGCTCTGTCTTAAACTTAGACCCTCCTGGTTTTTTTTGTTTTTGTTTTTTTTGTTTGTTTGTTTTTGAGATGGAGTCTCGCTCTGTCACCCAGGCTAGAGTGCAGTGGCATGATCTCGGCTCACTGCAACCTCTGCCTCCCAGGTTCAAGCCATTCTCCTGCCTCAGCCTCCCGAGTAGCTGGGACTACAGGTGCCTACCACTGCGCCCGGCTAATTTTTGTATTTTTAGTAGAGACAGGGTTTCACCATCTTGGCCAGGCTAGTCTCGAATTCCTGACCTCGTGATCCACCTGTCTCGGCCTCCCAAAGTGCTGGGATTACAGGCTTGAGCCACCATACCCGGCCAGACCCTCCAGTTTTGTAAATTGAAATGGAAAAATTAGTTTGCAAATACAAGATATTGTCTAGCCTACAGATTTCATTACAAAATTCTGCCTTGTCATAATCCCCAAAATAATACAGAACAAGGCACAAACCAGTGATTTTTTTTTTTGAGACGGAGTCTCGCTCTGTTCCCCAGGCTGGAGTGCAGTGACGCGATCTCGGCTCACTGCAAGTTCCGCCTCCCGGGTTCACGCCATTCTCCTGCCTCAGCCTCCCAGGTAGCTGGGACTACAGGCGCCCGCCACCACGCCCGGCTATTTTTTTACATTTTTTGTAGAGATGGGGTTTCACCGTGTTAGCCAGGACGGTCTCGATCTCCTGACCTCGTGATCCACCTACCTTGGCCTCCCAAAGTGCTGGGATTACAGGCGTTGAGCTACTGTGCCCGGCCTAAAACCAATGATTTTTAACTTAGCAAAGTGAGCTTGGCATTTTATCCTTATGTCAAAACACAAGACTAGGCTTTCAGTGAAATATCAGATGAGAATTCTCCCTCTGCAGCATTATCACATGCGTCATCAATTACTGCCATGCCTAAGTCTAGCATCATGCCAGCACATTAAGACAGAAGGTACTATATGCAGTGTTCACTGGACCAGAAAGACAGAAATAAGAAAGGGAGGTGGGGAGAAAGAAACCCTAGAGAAGAAATTAAAAAAAGGCAGACCGTGCAATACAAACCAGATCATGGCTGCTTAGCTAATATGGGCCAACTGCTGTGGAAGAAAAATGTCGAACACCCCAAGTTGTGTAAATTTCTGTAAACATCTAAACACACATACAAACACACACAACACCAACCTAATTAGGAACATAAATATATGTTGATCCTTTACTATGTTACAGTTTTGAAAATAAAAGCTAAAGTTAAAATATCCGTATTCTCTAAATTGCCTTCTTATTTTCCTGAGGAAGCAGCTAGTGTTTCTTAAAGGGAAGGAGGGGGCTTGTCATGATGGTTATAAAGATTAAGATTCCCTTTTTGACTTTTTTTCTCCACTCAAGTTTTACCAATAACTCACTGAAATCCTTATTAAATATGTACACTTAAGCACAAATAGTAAATGCTGACAATAATGACAAGTTTAGACATTTTAACAACAGACTGTGTTATTTAAAAATAATGGGTTTTTCAAAATGAAAATAATGTTCAAAAATTAAAAAGTTTTTTTAAAACTAAGAGCCAGGTAAATAAATCTCCTTGTTCTATTGCTTGATATCATCAGTGTCCAAAACTAAGCAGTTGTGAAAAGATAGAAATAATCAGCTTTTAACAAAAACCAGACATTTCTTAAACTGCAGAGACCAAATTTGCCATGTTTCACAACAGTCTGGTAAATAAAACATATTACTCCTTAAATGTTCCTAATATAACATTTAAAAAAAATTTCCATACATATTCTACTTATGTAGGAACATTTCATACATAATTATATTGCCCAGGAAAGGTGAAGCTATAAAGGATCAAAATACATTTTACTCCTTTATTCAATTCACAAAATGCTAAACTTTAACTTGCTACCTTCAACAAAGTATCAATATGGGCCAAAAAGATATTTTTCCATCAAAATTCTAATGTGTTTCTAGATTTTTTTGGACTGATTTCCCAACATATTAAATATTAGATTACATCCCAAACTTTAATTGATTACTGTATGGCATGCAAGAAAACAACTCTAAACTGTACTATTGGTTATTAATAAGTTTAACTTCACTCACATCAAGTGTCACACGAACACTACCTAACTAGCTAAGACCCGAAATTAAGCACTGATTATCTTACCGATTCTATAGGCTTGTCAAGTGATGCTTGTTCAATTTCCAAGTGTCCTTCCTCATATTGATCAAAGTGATTACCCTGAAAAAAGATGATTACAGTTATTTTTCAAAAGCAGTAAGTGTCAAATTTATTAACAGCTTAACCAAACTAAGGGTTATTTTTAACTTTTCTTTTTTAACCTAAAAGGACACTGCAATCGTTCATTTTCAGCAGACAATCAAAACCACACCACAAATTCCAATTTTTTAAAAATTTATAAAAATGGGTGAGGCGTGGTGGCTCATGCCTGTAATCCCAGCACTTCAGGAGGCTGAGGCAGGTGGATCACCTGAGGTCAGGAGTTCGAGACCAGCCTGGACAAAATAATGAAACTCTGTCTCCACTAAAATTACAAAAAAATTAGCTGGCTGTGGTGGCATGCGCCTGTAGTCCCAGCTACTCAGGAGGCTGAGGCAGCAGAACCGCTTGAACCCGGGAGGTGGGGGCTGCAGTGAGCTGAGACTGGGCCACCGCATTCCAGCCTGGGCAACAGAAAGAGACTCCATCTCAAAAAAAAAAAAAAAAAGAAAAAAGAAAAGACAAAACTTTATAAAAGGCCGGGCGCGGTGGCTCACACCTGTAATCCTAGCACTCTGGGAGGCCGAGGAGGGTGGATCACGAGGCCAGGAGATCGAGACCATCCTAAGATGAAACCCCATCTCTACTAAAAATACAAAAAATTAGCCGGGCGTGATGGCAGGCGCCTGTAGTCCCAGCTACTCGGAAGGCTGAGGCAGGAGAGTGGCGTGAACCTGGGAGGCAGAGCTTGCAGTGAGCCGAGATCGCACCACTGTACTCCAGCCTGGGAGACAGAGCGAGACTCCACTTCAAAAAAAAAAAAAAAAACAAAACTTTATAAAAATGTATTAGAGCTGGGCACAGTGGCTCACACCTGTAATCCCAGCACTTTGGGAGGCTGAGGCGGGAAGATTACTTGAGGACAAGAGTTTAAGACCAGCCTGGGCAATGTGAGACCCTGTTTCTACAAAAAAATTTTTTTTAATTAGCCATACATTGTGGTGTGAGCCTGTAGTCCCAGCTACTTAGGGGGCTGTGATGGGAGGATCACTTAGGCCAAGGAGGTCCAGGCTGCAGTGAGCTGTGATCAAGCCACCGCACTCCAAGCCTGGGTGACAGAACGAGATCCTATTTCAAACAAAACAAAACACAACTTATTAGGAATCTAGGCCTAGTAATCTGAACTTTTATTCTCCTAACAAGTGTTGAAATTGTAAACGAAAACACTATCAACCATTTGGGACACCAACTCTTTTAGAATGACTACATTAGGAAGACTACAGAGTCTTAAACAAAGAGCCATGCTGTTTTACCTTTTTTTTTTTTTGAGACAAAGTCTCACTCTGTAGCCCAAGCTGGAGTGCAGTGTCACAATCTCAGCTCACCGCAACCTCTGCCTCCCAGGCTCAAGTGATATTCGTGCCTCAGCCTCCCAAGTAGCTGGGACCTGGACATGTGTGCCACCATGCCTGGCTAATTTTTTGTATTTTAGTAGAGTCAGGGTTTCACCATGTTGCCCAGGGTAGTCTCAAACTCCTGAGCTCAGGTGATCCGCCCACCTCAGCCTCCCAAAGTGCTGGGATTATAGGTGTGAGCCACCGTGCCCAGGCTGTTTTACTTTTTTATAAGTAATATTGCATTAAATCTTTAATAATGAAGAAAACAAGTCATAGTAATCAACTTAAAATCTATTTTTTAATAAATACTGCTCAATCTGGTAACATTATTTTAAACTAAATCTGCTAAGACATTAAACTTTAAATCAACTGATACCTCCCAGCTTTTCAAGAAATTAAAAATAAGCTCTTGACAGTTTCCAAAGCAACTATTCCTCAAGACGACCCGCAAAGGAGATAAACATGCTTGTATAATGATGTATTTGATCATAATCAAGCAAGTTGTCACTGCAACTAAAATAAGTAAAAACAGTTTTAACAAATGATAGCTGCAGACAACTAAGAAGTTCTCTCTAATCATAGTTTTCACAGATCTCCTTGCTTCATCAGGAAGGAATAGCTCATAATTTGCTTTTAAATCAAAATACCAATTTTCTGGTTCCCTTCTTGTCTTAAAGTATAGGGCATCAGGATTTGTGAGTCCCACAATGACCTAAATCAAAAGACTAAAGACTTCAGTCTTTTGGTCTAGCCTAAATGAATTCAGTGTGTGGAAAGATACGATAACTTGAATGTTAACCCAACAAAAAGTTACTTTGCCTTTTCAAGGTAAAATTAAAATTCTAATTCAATAAATAAAATTTAATGATGGGGAGCTCTAACATGTAATTTGCCAAATTGTACAGTAAGTATTACATTTCTCTCACTAGACTGTGAAGTCCTTGAGGACAAGAACTGAGTCTTGTTTATCTCTTACGCCTAATACTTAACATGGCAGCCAAACACTAGGGAACAATTAGGTGTTAAAATTGTGTGGCAGTGATGAACAAGTTCTAGAACAAGATGGTGGTAGTGATAGTCATATAATATTGTTAATGTACTTAATGCCACTGAACTGTATACTTTTTTTTTTAAGAGAAGGGGGTCTCACTATGTTGCCCAGGCTGCCTTCAAACTCCTGGGCTCAAGGAGCCCAGACTCAGCCTCCTGACCAGCTGGAACTACAGGCGCCAGACCACTACACTTGGCTTGGACTATATACTTTAAAATAGTTAAAGTGATAAATTTTATGTTACACGTATTTTACCACAATAAAAATAATAAAAATAAAATTGTATGGCAAAGTCTATCCAAATAAAGAAAGGGAAAAAAAGAAGAAAAATGGAATAGCAAGGGACAGGAGTATGTTTTCCAAAGACAAAAAAAAAAAAAAGGACTTAAGAGTGGGTGTTTCAGGAATGAAAAAAAGCAGTCATCAACAAATGATTTTAAAAATTAAAAACAGCTAGTAATCCTGAAAGTCTTTTTGTTTTGTTTTGTTTTGTTTGGTTTGGTTTTGTTTTGTTTTGTTTGAGATGGAGTCTTGGTCTGTCACCCAGGCTAGAATGCGGTGGTGCCATCTCAGCTCACCGCAAACAAGGCCTCCCAGATTCAAGGGATTCTCCTGCCTCAGCCTCTGGAGTAGCTGGGATTACAGGCACACGCCACCACACCTGGCTAGTTTTTGTATTTTTAGTAGAGATGGGGTGGTGGGGGGGGTCACACCATGTTGGCCAGGCTGATCTTGAACTCCTGACCTCAAGTGATCTGTCCGCCTCAGCCTCCCAAAGTGCTGAGATTACAGATGTGAGCCACCAGGCCCAGCCTGAAAGTCTGTCTTCAGTTAACCTCCAAACACCTGCTTCTTGGCATTTTAATTTCTACTGCAACACTCAACATTTTAAGTTACTTTAAAGGTGTTGGCTGGGTGCGGTGCCTCACGCCTGTAATCCCAGCACTTTGGGAGGCCGAGGCGGGCAGATCACGAGGTCAGAAGATCGAGACCATCCTGGCTAACACGGTGAAACCCCATCTCTACTAAAAATACAAAAAATTAGCCGGGTGCGGTGGCGGGCGCCTGTAGTCCCAGCTACTCGGGAGGCTGAGGCAGGAGAATGGCATGAACCTGGGAGGCAGAGCTTGCAGTGAGCCGAGATTGCGCCACTGCAGTCTGGCCCGGGTGAAAGAGCGAGACTCCATCTCAAAAAAAAATTAAAATAAAATAAAGGTGTTAATTGCAAAGTACTTCTAAATTACTAAATAATAAATATCCAAATACTGAGATTAACTCAAACCTCATTATATTTCAGAACACCAATGTACAGCTGAATATTGATTCTTTCACTCTACAGGTCTATACAATTTAATGATACAGGAATAAACCAGGCACAGTGGCTCATGCCTGTAATTCCAGCACTTTGGGAGGCTGAAGTGGGAGCACTGCTGGAGGCCAGGAAGTTGGACATCAACTTGGGCAACATAGCGAGCAAGACCTTGTCTATACAAAAATACTAGATGGGCATGGTGGTGTGCGCCTATAGTCCTAGTCCTATAGTCCTAGCTACTCAGGAGGCTGAGGCAGGAGGATCACTTCAGCCCAGGGGTTCAAGACTGCTGTGAGCTGACTGAGCCACTGCATTCAGGACTGGGTAACAAACCAAGAGTCTGTCTCAAAAACAACAAAAAAACAAAACAAACAAAACAAAAAACCTCATCCTAACAATAACTGTGTACTACTTTTTTAAAGTAATTAAACCTTTAGTTTGTTTGTTTAGAGACAGAGTCTCTCTCTGTTACCCAGGCTGGAGTGCAGTGGAACCATCATAGCTTACTGTAACCTTAACTCCTGGGCTCAAGCAATCCTCCCACCTCAGTCTCCCAAGTAGCTAGGGCAACAGGCATGCACCACCACGCCCGGCTGTTTTTTATTTTGATTTAGATGGTCTCAAACTCTTGGGCTCAAGTGATCCTCCTGCCTCTGCCTCTAAAAGTTCTGGGATTACAGGCGTAAGCCATCAAGCCTGGCCTAGAGTACTTAACTTAGGACAACTATGTGATGGTTTTAAACAAAAAGAGAATTGCCCCAAAATATATCACTATCAAAGATGACATTTGAAGCACAAACACAGATTATTAGAGAACTACCAAGTAATTCTACAAAAAAGAAAATGGGCACCTTCTAGGGAAAACCATTTCAGCTCATCCTTGCTGCATGAAAAATCACACAAGTTTTTCCGAAAAGATAATGAATCATTAGCAAAATCTTCTTTTAATCTTAGGCTTAAAGTTATTTTAGAAAACCCTTCTGTAGATTACAAACTACTGTCAGCAAATGCCAGGTTCCAAATAAGACATTCAACAAATTTCTAAATACAGTTAGCTAATTAACTTTCCAAATCACTCTGGATCTGTCAGATGCAATACAAATCAGGATTAATAATATAGACAATTCAACAGAGAAATTTTAATGTTTTCAATTAACGGTGCTAGAACTAGGTGTCCATATGCAAAACAAAAGAAGAGCTTCAATCCATACTTTGAATAAAAAAAGAACTCAAAATGCACTGCAGACCTAAATGTAGAACTGAAAATGATATATTCTAGAAGAAAAAATACAAGAGAAAAATCTTTGTGACCACAGGCTAGGCAAATATTTTCGTAGAGACAACCCCAAAGCACAATCAATATATGGAATAAAAAATTGATGGCTGGGCACGGAGGCTCACGCCTGTAATCTCAGCACTTTGGGAGGCCGAGGCAGGTAGATCACGAGGTCAGGAGTTCGAGACCAGCCTGACCAACATGGTGAAACCCTGTCTCTACTAAAAATACAAAAATTAGCTGGGCGTGGTGGTGCATGCCTGTAATCCCAGCTACTCAGGAGGCTGAGGCTGGAGAACTGCTTGAACTCAGGAGGCAGAGGTTGCATGCAGTGAGCCGAGATTGTGCCACTGCACTCCAGCCTGGGCGACAGAGCAAGACTCCGTCTCAAAAAAAAAAAAAAAAAAAGATAGGCTGGACTGGGAGAAAATATTTACAAATCTTATTCCTTTTCAAAAAAAATCATACACCAATGAATGCTGAACAAATCCATACCTGATTAAAAACTTGTATCCAGAAAATATATAGAATTCTCAAAAGATGGGAAAAAAACCCAATTTTTAAAGTGGGCATAAGATTTAAACATTTCATCAATGATATACAGGTGGCAGGTAAGCACATGAAGACACATTCAAGATTAGTAACCACTAAGGAAATACAAACTAGAATCACAATGTATTACCACCACATGCCTATTAAAATGGCATTTAAAAAAAAAAATGTGGCAGGGCGCAGTGGCTCATGCCTGTAATCCCAGCAATTTGGGAGGCCGAGGCGGGTGAATCACAAGGTCAGGAGTTCAAGACCAGCCTGGCCAACACGGTGAAACTCCGTCTCTACTAAAAAATACAAAAATTGGCCAGGCACGGTGGTTCACGTGTATAATCCCAGCACTTTGGGAGGCCAAGGAGGGCAGATCACCGGAGGTCAGGAGTACAAGACCAGCCTGACCAACATGGAGAAACCTCGTCTCTACTAAAATAAAAATAAAAAATTAGCCAGGCGTGGTGGCTCATGCCTGTAATCCCAGCTACTCGGGAGGCTGAGGCAGGAGAATCGCTTGAACCCAGAAGGCGGAGGTTGCAGTGAGCTGAGATCGTGCCATTGCACTCCAGCCTGGGCAACAAGGGCAAAGAAAGAAAGAAAAAAAAATTAGCTGGGTACGATGGCAGGCACCTGTAATCCCAGCTACTCAGGAGGCTGAGGCAGGAGAATCGCTTGAACCTGGGCAGAGGTTGCAGTGAGCCGAGATCACCCCACTGCACTCCAACCTGGGTGACAGAGTGAGACTCCAGTCTCAAAAAAAAAAAAAAAAAACCTAATACCACTTCTTTTTTGTTTGTTTGGAGACAGAGTCTCAGTTGTCCAGGCTGGAATGCAGTGGCACCATCATGGCTCACTCCAGCCTCAACCCTCTTTGGGGCTTAAGCAATCCTTCCCATCTCAGGCTCCCAAGTAGCTGGGACTAGGAGTGCACGCCACCACACCAAGCTAATTTTTGTATTGTTGGTAGAGATGGGGTTTTGTCATATTGCCCAGGCTGGTCTCGAACTCTTGGGCTCAATCTGCCCATCTTAGCCTCCTGAAGTGCTGGGATTACAGGTGTGAGCCCTCCTCTGATAGAATTTCAGATGAGCAACTTTCATACATTACTGGTGGGAACATAAAATAGTACACTCAAAACACCTGTCTGTGAATGTTTTTAACAACTTTATTTGTACGCTAGAAACTATTCAAATGTCAATTGAGAAATGAACTTTAAAAACTATGGTATACCCCATACAATGAGATATTACTCAGCACTAAAAAGAAACAAATTATTCATACAAGTAGTAACAGAGATGAATCTCAAATTCATTATGCTAAGTGAAAAGAAGCCATACTCAAAAGGCTTCCATATATAGGACATTCTGGAAAAAACAAAGCTAAAGAAAAAGATCAGTGATTGTCAGAAGCTATACACTGGTTGTTGTGGTGGCTGCACTATGATGCATTTTGTCAATACTCAAATTGTACTTTTTTTTCACCGTCTTATGGTGCTGATGAACTGTACATGTAAATGGGTAAATTTCACTGTATCTTAATTGTACTTAAATTTTTTGAAAAATGGTGAAAACAGGCTAAATATTTCTGTATTTCACCTCTAAAAAATGTATTTTTTGAACATTTAAATTCAAATCCTGTTCCGTAGGCAGATTGTGGTGGCAGTTATAAGAATCTATAAATGTGTTAAAATTCATAGAACTAGGCTGGGCATGGTGGCTTACACCTGTAATCCCAGCACTTTGGGAGACCAACGCAGGCAGATCACTTGAGGTCAGGAGTTTGAGACCTGACTGGCCAACATGGAGAAACCCCATCTCTACTAAAAATACAAAAATTAGCCGGGTGTGGTAGTACATGCCTGAGGTCCAGGTCCTCAGGAAGCTGAGGCAGGAGAATCGCTTGAACCTACAAGGCAGAGGTTGCAGTGAGCCAAGGTGTCGCCACTGCACTCCAGCCTGGGCGACAGAGTGAGACTCTTGTCTCAAAAATAAATAACCCATGTTCTCACCCGTAAGTGGGAGCTGAACAATGAGAACACATGGACACAGGGAGGGGAACATCATACACCAGGGGGGCAAGGGGAGGGAGAGCATTAGGACAAATACCTAATGCATACGGGACTTAAAACCTAGATGAGGCTGGGCGCAGTGGGTCACGCCTGTAATACCAGCACTTTGGGAGGCCAAGACAGGTGGATCATGAGGTCAGGAGTTCAAGACCAGCCTGGCCAACATGGTGAAACCCAGGTCTCTACTAAATATACAAAAAAATTAGCCAGGTGTGGTGGCAGGCACCTGTAATCTCAGCTACTCAGGAGGTTGAGGCAGGAGAATTGCTTGAATCCAGGAGGCGGAGGTTGCAGTGAGCCGAGATCGCACCACTGCACTTCAGCCTGGGTGACAGAGCCAGACTCCATCTCAAAAAAAAAAAAAACCAAACCAAACCTAGATGACGGGTTCGTAGGTGCAGCAAACCACCATGGCACATGTATACCTATGCAACAAACCTGCATGTTCTGCACATGTATCCCAGAACTTAAAGTAAAATAAAAAAAAAATATTTCTACCAAAAAATAAATTCATAGAAATCCGTATCAAGTAAGTCAATACTACTGCATGTTAATTTTCAAAACTAAATATATTAAAAAACATGTACAGAGCAGCTCTAGAATACATTAGAAGCTTGTAGTAGAAGTTAACTCTTAGAAACTGGTGTCTAAGGCCGGGCACGATGGCTCACGCCTGTAATCCCAGCACTTTGGGAGGCTGAGGCGGGCGGATCACGAGGTTAGGAGATGGAGACCATCCTGGCTAACATGGTGAAACTCCGTCTCTACTAAAAATACAAAAAATTAGTCAGGAGCGGTGGCTGGTGCCTGTAGTCCCAGCTACTCGGGAGGCTGAGGCAGGAGAATGGTGTGAACCCAGGAGGCGGAGCTTGCAGTGAGCAGAGACAGCACCACTGCACTCCGCCTGGGCGAAAGAGCGAGACTGCGTCTCAAAAAAAAATAAATAAATAAATAAAATAGCCTACCTCTCATATCTCTTAGACACCCATTTCTTTTTTTTTTTTGAGACGGAGTCTCGCTCTGTTGCCTGGGCTGGAGTGCAGTGGCATCGTCTCAGCTCACTGCAACCTCCGCCTCCCGGGTTCAAGCAATTCTCCTGCCTCGGCCTCCTGAGTAGCTGGGACTACAGGCACCCACCACCACGCCTGGCTAATTTTTGTATTTTTAGTAGAGATGGGGAGGTTTCAACATATTGGCCAGGCTGGTCTTGAACTCCTGACCTTGTGATCTGCCCACTTGGCCTCCCAAAGTGCTGGGATTACAGGTGTGAGCCGCCGCACCCGGCCAAGGTAGGCTATTTTTAACTGCATTTTTTTCTTTTGAATTTCATACTTACTGCATTTTAAAATAAAATTTAAAATATTTAATCAGAAATTTATTTTTTATTTTTTTGAGACAGAGTCTTGCTGTGTCACCCAGGCTGGAGTGCTGTGGCACGATCTCAACTCACTGCAACCTCTGCCTCCTGGGTTCAAGCAGTTCTTGTGCCTCGGCCTTCCAAGAAACCGGTATTACAGGCATGCACCACCAGGCTCGGCTAATTTTTGTTTGGTTGTTTTTTTGTTTTGTTTTGAGACAGAGTCTCATTCTGTTGCCCAGGCTGGAGCACAGTGGTGCGATCTCAGCTCACTGCAACCTCCACCTCCCAGGTTCAAGCGATTCTCCTGCCTCAGCCTCCCGAGTAGCTAGGACTATAGGCAAATGCCACCACGCCCAGCCAATTTCTGTATTTGTAGTAGAGACAGGGTTTTACTGTGTTAGCCAGGATGGTCTTGATCTCTTGACTTCGTGATCTGCCCGCCTCGGCCTTCCAAAGTGCTGGGATTACAGGCATGAGCCACCATGCCAGACCTAATTATTTATTTATTTATTTATTAGCAGAAACAGGGTTTCGCCATGTTGGCCAGGCTAGTCTTGAACTCCTGGCCTCAAGCAATTTGCCTGCCTCAGCCTCCCAACTCGAACTCCTGGCCTCAAGCAATTTGCCTGCCTCAGCCTCCCAAAGTGCTGGGATTACAGGTGTGAGCCACCATGGGCAGCCCAGAAATTTATTTTAAATGGCGTTGATTCAAACATACATTTAGTTTTCATTTTAAAAACTCAAAGGTAAACACAAAATAACATCAAAATATCCATTAAGGTTATATGAAACTTTTTAAAGCTTAAAGTAACAGACCATCTAATTTTCGTGCCTGGCTTCTCAATATTTGACACCAGAGTCACCCTTTTGCTGCTGAAAAGTTGGCTATAAAAAACATGGGCAAACCAGGTGTGGTGGGTGGTTCACACCAGGTGGGTAGGTGGTAATCCCAGTGCTTTGGGAGGCCAACTCTGACACATTATTATTAACTAAAGTCCATACTATATTCAGATTATCTTAAGAGTTCCTCTAATGATCTTTTTCTGTTCTAGGATCCCATAGAGGATACCACATTACAATTTGTTGTCATGTCACTTTAGGCATCTCTTGGCTGTGACAGTTTCAAAAAACATTTAAAAAGTAAAAACTTAATGTTGTAATTGTCATGTTAAATTTCGGCCTAATTTAACATTTCAATGTATCATAAGTGCTATGATGTGTCCTGCAGCATAGTGAGATCCTTTGTCTAATTTTTATTATGTATTTGTTTGTGATTCAATCTCAGCTCACTGAAGCCTCAACCTCCCAGGCTCAAGTGATCCTCCCACCTCAGCCCCTCAAGTGCTGAGACCACAGGCACATGCCACCATGCCTGGCTACATTTTTTTGTATTTTTTTTTTTAGAGACTGGGTTCCATCATGTAGCCCAGGATGGTCTCGAACTCCTGAGCTCAACAGATCGCCCGCCTCAGCCTCCCCAAGTGCTGGGATTACAGGTGTGAGCGCACCATGCCAAGCCTGTTTTTATTTTCTGAGACAAGGTGTCACTCTGTCATCCATGTTGGAGTGCAGTGACACAATCTTGGCTCACTGTAACCTCCACCTCCTGGGCTCAAGTGATTCTCTCACTTCAGCCCCCCAAGTAGCTGGGACTAGAGGTGCGAGCCACCACGCCTGGCTAATGTTTTCATTTTTAAAAATTTTTTTGTAGACTTGGAGTCTTGCCATGTTCCCAGCGTGGTTTCAAACCCCTGGCCTCAGGTGATCCCCCTACTTCGGCCTCCAAAAGTGCTAGGATTATAGGCTTGAGCCACAGCACCTGGCCTTTACTAATGTTTGATTTTTTGTTTATTTTTGAGATAGGGTCTCGCTCTGTCACTCAGGCTGGAATGCAGTGGCACAATCTCAACTCATTGTAGACTGTCTCCTGAGCTCAAATGATCCTCCCACCTTGGCCTCCCAAAGTGCTGGGATTGCTGCTGTGAGCCATCCCGCCCAGCCTCTAATAGAATTTTTAAAAGCAAATCTGGCCAGTTTTTAAAAGCAAATCTGACCCTCAATGAGAGTGTCCCCACACTCTTCCCATGCCCCCAGCCCTAAGACCAACTCACTTTTACTTTGAAGTCTTGTCTGACACTCCTTCTCTGTGCTCCTTTAGCTTTATGTTTATACCTTCGTTATGGTACTTGTACTGTGATTCCCTATTTACTTATCTCCTCTACCATAAAGCATGTGAAGTCCAGGTACTCTTTCTTCATCTATATGCCCTATATAAAAACATTTTCTAGTACATTAGTGAATATTATGTGTTGATTTAGAATAACTAAAGGTCTGTCACCCAGGCTATGGGGCAGTGGCGCAATCACAGCTCACTGCAGCTTCTACTTCCTGGGCTCAATTGATTCCCCCACCTCAGCCTCCTAGGTAACTGGGACTACAGGCATGTACTAGCACACCTGGCTAATTTTTGTTTAATGTGGTTTTTGTTTTGTTTTTGGTAGAGATGGGGTTCCACCATGTTGCCTATGTAAATAAAATGAAAAGAGGCTGGTTCATACAAGACAGTTTTTATTTTATTCAAGTTAACCACGGTAAAGACTCAGTTCTTGCACATTCTTGCTGTTGCCCATTCCCCTTTCTCCGTTTTTTCCATTTCTTTTCTTTTCTTTTTTTTCTTTAACAGCCTGTGTTGCCCAGGCTGTTTTCAAACTTGGGCCCAAGCAGTCCTGCTGCCTCAGCCTCCAGAATAGCTGGGATTACAGGCACACAGTCTTTTAAAGGTGATTTGCATTGTTAAAATTATGCCCATTAAGGACATTTTTTTGTAAAATGCTTTTCTTGAGACATCTTATTAGACTGAACTCATAGGTAGAACTTAAAAATTTTTTTTGCAATTTTTGTAATAACTTTAATCTTACCTCTAAATATGTTATCTAGTCTGATAGCCTGGTCACAGGTGAGGAAAGGTTGGGCAAGCAATGTCTTTAATTTTTTAGTACCTTGTGGCCCCCTTTATTAAAATATACTACTAAACACAAATAATACAAATGTAAAATGGATATTGTTAAAAGTTCAGGCTACACTGTAAGAAGTAAAAAATGAAAGAAAGCCCTCCTTTCTCCTCTGTTTCATTTCTTAGAGGTAACCATGGTTTTCAATTTGTTACCTTTCAGATTTTAGGAAAGTTTTAAATTACACATGCTCTTTGGAAGAAGTGCTTTAGAAATACTGAATATGAGTCTATTGTAATTAGTAACTTTTCTGATTACTTTTAGATAGACAGACTTTATTTTTTCAAGTAGTTTTAGGTTTACAGCAAAGTTGAGCTGAAAGTATAGACACAGCCTCCTGCACATTTATTATAATACATTTGCTACAACAGATGAACCAACAGTAACACATCATTATCAGCCAAAGTTCACAGTACATTAAGATTCACTCTTGATGTAGTTCTATGAGTTTTGACAAATCTATAGAGACATTTATCTACCATTATAGTATCATAGAGAATAATTTCACTGCTCAAAAAATCCAGTGTCCACCTGTTCATCCCTTTATTTTCTTCCCCTCAAGCTCCTGGCAACCACTGATCTTTTTACTGTTTCTACGGTTTTGCCTTTTCCAGGATGTCATATATTTGCAATCATTATGTAGCCTTTTCCAATTGGCTTCTTTCACATATTCTTGAATATGTATCCAAGGTTCTTCCATGTCTTTTCCTGGCTTGACAGCTCATTTCTTTTTAGGGCTGAATAATATTCCACTGGTATATCACAGTTTACTTATCCATTCACCTAATGAAGGATATCTAGACTGCTGCCAAGTTTTAGCAATTACAAATAAAGAATGCTATAAACATCCATGTTTTTGGTTTTTGTGTAGACTTAAGTTTTCAGCTCCTTTGGTTAAGTACTAAGGAGTATGATTGCTGGATTGAATGGTAAAAAATAGGTTTAGGTTTGTAAGAAACTGTCAAACTGTCTTGTCTTCTCTTTCTCTTGATGGTGTCTTTTGCAGAGCAGAAGTTTTAAATTTTAATAAAGTCTAACTTACCATTTATTTCTTTCATGGGTGTGCCTTTGGTTTTCCATCTGAAAAGTTATCACCAACCCCAGTGACACCTAGTATTTTGTTTACTTTTACTTGGTGTTCCTGTTGATGAGACTACATTTATGTTGGGGGTAGGTGGAAAATGTTTTGTGCTTCACTACCAGGGATTAGTGATTGCTGTTAATATTTTACTTTTGAGGGAGTTGATGGTGTTTATGTTTTTGTGTTAACGTTAAAGAAACCAATTAGCTTTTTTTTGAGACGGAGTCTCACTCTGTCACCCAGGCTGGAGTGCAGTAGCACGATCTCAGCTCACTGCAACCTACGCCTCCTGGGTTCAAGCGATTCTCCTGTCTCAGCCTCCCAAGTAGCTGGGATTACAGGCGTGTGCCACCACATCCGGCTAATCTTTTGTATTTTCAGTACAGAAGGGGTTTCACCATGTTAGTCAGGATGGTCTCGATCTCCTGACCTCGTGATCCGCCTGCCTCGGCCTCCCAAAGTGCTGGGATTACAGGCATGAGCCACCGCACCTGGCCTTTTTTTTTTTTTCTTAAGACAGAGTCTCAATCTGTCGCCCAGGCTGGAGTGTTGTGGTGCAATCTCAGCTCACTGCATCTTCTACTTCCTGAGTAGCTGGGACTACAGGTGTGCACCACCATGCCAGACCAAGTTTTTTTTTTTTTTTTTTTGAGATGGAGTCTTGCTCTGTCACCCAGGCTGACGTGCAGTGGCATGATCTCGGCTCACTGCAACCTTCGCCTCCTGGGTTCAAGCAATTCTCCTGCCTCAGCCTCCCAAGTGGCTGGGATTACAGGTGTGCGCCACCACACGTGGCTAACTTTTTGTATTTTTAGTAGAGACCGGGTTTCACCATGTTGGCCAGACTGGTCTCAAACTCCTGACCTCAGGTGATCTGCCTGCCTCGGCCTCCCAAAGTGCTGGGATTACAGGTGTGAGCCACCACACATGGCCCATGATAATTGTATTATTGTTAGTGTATGAATACTGTAGAAGGGAATATAGTGATTGGTATACCAAAATTCTCTGTACTATTTTTGTAACTATTCTACAAATCTAAAATTACTTTAAAATAAAACAAAAAACAGGCCGGGCACAGTGGCTCACGCCTGTAATCCCAGCACTTCGTGAGGCCAAGGCTGGTGGATCACCTGAGGTCAGGAGTTCATGACCAGCCTGGCCAACATGGTGAAACCCCATCACTACAAAAATACAAAAATTAGCTGGGCATGATGGTGGATGCCTGTAATCAAACTGCTTGAACCCGGGAGGCGGAGGTTGCAGTGAGCCAAGATTGCCCCATTGCACTCCAGTCTGAGGGACAGAGTGAGACTCCATCTCAAAAAAAAAAAAAAACAAAAAATAAAAACAAACAAAAAGTAAAACAAAAAATCTTCTAGTTATGGAATAATCTCCAGGACATACAATTAAGAAGAAAAATCAAACTGCTAGAAAATGTGCTTGCATGCTACCCTTTGGGAAAGTTAAGAGTGCATAATGCTTAGTATATGAAGAATATACTAAGCATTCTGTGAAAGAGCCACCATGCAATTGGAAATAGTGGGGTTGTCTTTGAGAAGGTTAACTAAGTGGTTTTCTTTTTGCTCTGAATCCTTTTGTCCCCACCCCCTCTTTTTTTGAGATGGAGTCTCTGTCACCCAGGCTGGAGTGCAATGGTGCCATGTTGGCTCACTGCAACCTCCCCCTCCTGGGTTCAAGCAATTTTCCCACCTTAGCCTCCCAAGTAGTTGGGATTACAGGCACCCGCCATCATGCCCGGCTAATTTTTGTATTTTAGTAGAGACAGGGTTTCACCATGTTGGCCAGGCTGGTCTTGAACTCCTGACCTCAGGTGATCCGCCCGCCTCGGCCTCCCAAAGTGCTGGGATTACAGGCGTGAGCCACTGCGCCCAACTGCCTTTTTTCCCTTTTGAATGTTATACTAGAAAAACAAAAAGAGGAAGGTGGAAAAATGTGATTTCAAACCCCCAGGGCACAACTATAATAGTAGTAGTAATGATGACAACGATAGTAGTGGTGATATTTTATTTCTTGCCTCCTAACCCACCTCCCCACCAAAACTGAGTCATTCTGACAGACTTATCAGGCTCATTCTTTCCAAAAACATTCAGTATGGCATCTGATTATCTGAAGGCCTCAACAGGATCTGAAAGGTATTTTTTGCTGCTGTACCTTCCCTTCAAAACCTCACTTATATCTCTGAAATTCCTTTAGATCTAGATGATCATATAACATATCATACAAATCACTTTGAGAATAAAATGGGGGGTAAGGCTGGGTGCAGTGGCTCACACCTATAATCCCAGCACTTTGGGAAGACAAGGTGGATCTCTTGAGCCCAGGAGTTCAAGATCAGCCGGGGAAACACAGTGACACCCTATCTTTACAAATTTTTTTTAATTTTTGTAAAAATATTTTTTAATGATGGTGTGCACCTGTAGTCTCAGTTATTCAAGAGCCTGAGTGGGGAGGATCCCTTGAGTCCAGGAGTTGGAGGCTGCAGTAAGCTATGATCTTGTCACTTCAGTCCAGCCTGGGTAACAGAGCAAGACCCTGTCTTAGAAAAAAACAAAAAAAGAAAAAACAAAACATGCTAACAGTAATTATTCCAAGACAAAAGGTATAAACTAAAACTCATGGTTATCCTAGTAAAAATTCAGAGGTCCTCTATTACAGCATTCCTAAAATTCAGTTTTAATGACTGCTTATAGGTATGAGCTGAGGGAGGTAAAAAATGAAATTTAAATTTAAAAAAATGATGACTGCTTGGAACACCTATTTCATTATCTAAATCAACTCTTCCTTTCTGAATACTATATGCTTTCAAAGCTGAAATATAGTTTTTCATTTATGCTGATCAGGAATTTAAGTTCAAAAGGGTCAGACTGGAAGCAATCTAGCTTTTCTAAAAAAAAAAAAAAGTATTAGATTTTAAATTATATGCATACACCCAAATGACTTTCCTTCAACTGCCTCCACTCTCAAAAAAAAACTTCAACTTGTGGTAGGTCAATGGCAAATGAATACAACCTGGCTGACCTGCTCTGCATGTCATTAAAATACACAGTAGCTCTAGTTCCTTACAAGTCAAGGATTCTACTTCCAAACATAGGACAAATGTGGAAACTTCTCTCTTACAAATTTGGTTGTGGTGATCATTTAAGTATCAATAAAGACAGGAATTGCCTTAAATTTATCCAGATAAATGAAATCCTATTATTTGCTAACTGGTGCTGATTCTGACATCTACATAATCCCACAGCTGTATCCTTTACATGATTAAACTATATAGAAATTAGTAGAGAGAAATCAGAGCTGGAGAAGGAATTATTAGGACAAGTCAAAGATCACAATCAAGAGCCTATAATCTCAAAAAGCAAAACAATACTGAAACTCTAGAGAGCTGTTCTTATCCTCTTCCCTCTTCCTATAACTATTAAAATTTAATATAACTTCAGTCAGGCACGGTGGCTCATGTTTGTAATCCCAGCACTTTGGGAGGCCAAGGCCAGTGGATCACACGGTCAGGAGTTCAAGACCAGCCTAGCCAAGATGGTGGAACCCCGTCTCTACTAAAAACACAAAAATTAGCCAAGTGTGGTGGTGGGCACCTGTAATCCCAGCTGCTCAGGAGGCTGAAGCAGAGAATTGCTTGAACCTGGAAGGCAGAGATTACAGTGAGCCGAGATTGCGACACTGCACTCCAGCCTGGCGACACAGCGAGACTCCATCTCAAAAAAAAAAAAAAAATTAATACAACTTCTTTGAAAAACATTTTTAAATGAATAATATTACTCAAAGTTGGTGGATACTGGCTGGGCATTGTGGCTCATACTTGTAATCCTAGCACTTTGGAAGGCAGGAAGATCACTAGAGGCCAGAAGTTCAAGACCTGCTTGGGCCACAAAAGAAGACTCCATCTCCACAAAAAATACAAAAAATTAAATTAACTGAATGTGGTGGTACACACCTGTAGTCCTAGCTACTCGGGAGGCTGCAACGGGAGGATCGCCTGAGTCCAAGAGGTCAAGAGTGTAGTAAGCAGTGATCGCATCACTGTACTGCATCCTGGGCAAATTTCCACATTTGTCCTGTGTTTCGAAGTACAATGAAATCCTGTTTCAATAAATAAATGTATGTATTTGCCTTTAAAAATGGAATTTAAAAAGAAAATGTCCCAGGAGAAAAAGCCTATCCAAAAAGAAATGGTCATCCTGGGGATTATTCGTGTCATTTCACTAGTATACTTAAAATTTGTTTCAATTTACAGCCAGACGCGGTAGTTCACGCCTGTAATCCCAGCAATTTGGGAGGCTGAGGTGGGTGGATCACCTGAGGTCAAGAGTTCAAGACCAGCCTGGCCAACATGGTGAAACCCCATCTCTACTAAAAATACAAAAAATTAGCCGGGCGAGGTGGCGGGCACCTGTAGTCCCAGCTACTCAGGAGGCTGAGGCAGGAGAATGGCGAGAACGTGGGAGGCGGAGCTTGCAGTGAGCTGAGATGGCGCCACTGCACTCCGGCCTGGATGACAGAGCGAGACGTCTCAAAAAAAAAAAAAAAAAAAAAAAACAGCGCCTGTAATCCCAGCACTTTGGGAGGCCGAGGCGGGAGGATCACAAGGTCAGGAGATTGAGACCATACTGGCTAACACAGTGAAACCCCGTCTCTACTAAAAAAAATTAGCCAGACATGGTGGCGGGCTCCTGTAGTCCCAGCTACTCGGAAGGCTGAGGCAGGAGAATGGCGTGAACCTGGGAGGCAGAGCTTGCAGTGAGCCGAGATGGAGTCACTACAATCCAGCCTGGGCGACAGAGCAAGACTCCGTCTCAAAAAATAAAATAAAATAAAAATAAAAAAATTAAGGAAAAAAAAAAGGGAGATACCACCATCTAGTTTGGAGAGTTACTTGGATTAGATAAATATCTTTGAAATGTCTTGGCACCAGACCTGACACGTAATATAGCTGGCAACAAACAGTAGCTGATATTATCCTCACCATATATCACAGTAGTCAACTTTTATAAAGGTGTAATGGTCAAGGATAAGCTGGTAGTACCCTAACTTGAGAGTATCCAGTAGAAATACCATTCTCCTCTCCAGTCTATTATTTTACTGGAACAAATGAACAAAATGGACTTTTGTCTTGTTTTCTTATCCTTTTATGATGCCACGATAACAATCAGGTACTCATTAATGTTTGGAAAATGGAATGTGATTATCTGCTAGACCCACAGACAGTGAAAAGACGAGCAAGAAGTCATAAATGACCAATTAAACCAATGGTGGTAAGCCATTAGTTTTTTTTTTTTTTTTAAGATAGAGTCTCATTCTGTCACCCAGGCTGGAGTGAGTGGCAGAATCCTGACTCACAACAACCTCTGCCTCCTGGGTTCATGCAATTCTCCTGCCTCAGCAGCCTCCCTTCGCAGTAGGTGGGACTACAGGCATGCACCACTATGCTCAGCTAATTTTTGTATTCTTAGTAAGGACAGGGTTTTGCCATGTTGGCCAGGCTGGTCACAAACTCCTGACCTCAGGTTATCCACCCACCTTGGCCTCCCAAAGTGCTGGGATTACAGGCACGAGCCCCCATGCCTGACAACTATTGGTTTTTAATACTCAGATGTTTCTGAAACAAAAATTATAATCTTTAATAAGCATACCAACTATTTTCTACCAGTTTATTAACTGGTACAAAATGCTGCTGTGTATTAAGTACAATGTTTTGCATACTGGAGATAATACCAACACTTTACATACCACAATCTATATACCACAGTATATATACCTTGAAGAGAAGCCAATCTATATACCACAGTAAACAGAATACTATACAAGAAGTCACCCAGGCTCAACGGCGTGCACCTGTAGTCTCAGCTACTAGGGAGGCAGAGGTGGGAGGATGGTGTGAGCCCAGGAGTTCAAGTCCAGCCTGGGCAATGTAACAAAATTCCATCTCTTTTATTTAAAAAGAAAAGAACAAAAGAAGTCAAAAGAACAAAGTTCAAACTTCAGTTCTGCACTAGGCAAAATAATTTTTCTGGGCCTCAGATTCTTCATCTTCAAAATAGGATTAGTACCTCTTCTATTTACTTCACTGAATTATTAGAAGAACCAGAAAAGAACATTATATAAAAGGCATTTATTAAACCATGACAGTATACAACTATACCATATTACCACTCTCATAACCAGGTCAGATTATCTTTGTAACATCCTGGTGCCTCAGTTCCTTAACTTCCTTTCCTACAATGATCTTGCTCTCCATTCTGCCTTAACCATGTACTCTCATGATCATTAACAATAATCTCAACCCCTTCTATTAATACAAACCCTATTTCAAACATTGTGTTCTACAACCACCACCTTCTATCTTTCTAGCTCATTCCCTCCAGTACTGCCACTCTAACAAATCTTAAACCCCATCAGAATCTACAATCCGTTGATCCTACCAATTTTTCACCCTCTCACTACCTACATTGCTGCCACCACCCCCACTCCCAAAAGTCCTCATTCATCTCCTTACCAAGCTTAAAATCACATGGTCCGGCCAGGCACGGTGGCTCACACCTGTAATCCCAGCACTTTGGGAGGCCGAGGTGGGTGGATTACCTGAGGTCAGGAGTTCGCGACCAGCCTGGCCAACGTAGTGAAACCCTGTCCCTATTAAAAACACAAAAATTAGCCGGGCATGGTGGCATGCGCCTGTAATCCCAGCTACTTGGGAGGTTGAGGCAGGAAAATCATTTGAACTCAGGAGGCAGAGGTTGCAGTGAGCCAAGACTGCACCATTGCACTCCAGCCTGGGCAACGAGAGCCAAACTTCATCTCAAAAAAAAAAAAAAGGAAAAAAAAAGAAAGAAATCACATGGTCCATTATTGTAATCACTCCTTGTATACACCCTCTACTCCTTTGCTCCTATTCACATTGACTCTGGTTAAGAGAGACTGGTTATCAGCACTTTCACTATATGGGTATAGCACATCTAACAAACTATAGCTGAATTAATCTTCCTATAAGAAAGAGGGCTTTGACTGCCTATCCCTCAGCTTAAGCATCTTAAATAGCTAGTGCATTCCTGCTTACAGCATTAAAATAAAATTTATCTTTGCAGCCCTAGTCTTCACTTTTTCCCTATGCCCAATCATTAATTCATTGTCCTAAAAAAACAAATTCTGCTTGTTCCACTTCTTTACTTTTGTCCTGGCTATTTTTTCCAACTGAGTGTACTTCCATTCACTTGAAGCATGCAATCCCATCCTTCAAGATCCAGCTTGAATGCTAACTTCTTCATAAAAGCATGCCCAGGCCAGCACGGTGGCTCACACCTGTAATCCCAGCACATTGGGAGGCCAAGGCGGGCAGATCACTGGAGGTGGTTGTTCAAGACCAGCCTGACCTACACGATGAAACCCCATCTCTACTAAAAATATAAAAATTAACCAGGCGTGGTAGTGGGCGCCTGTAATCCCAGTTACTCGTGAGGCTGAGCCATGAGAATTGCTTGAACCCAGGAGGTGGAGGTTACAGTGAGCTGAGATCATGCCACTGCATTCTAGCCTGGGCAACAGAGCAAGACTCTGTCTGAAAAAAATAAAATAAAATAAAAGCATGTCCAGTCATCCCACTTTAAGGGTTCTCTCCTTTACTTAGAGTTTTGCATTTATTAGCTATACTGTTTTTCTGATAATTATGCTGGTCTTATGAATAATAAACTAAACCTTATTACTTATGTTATCTCTCCAACTAAAACGAAAACTCCTTGAAAAACAAAAACACTTCTTAACCAACTACCCGCACAGAAATACTTACACTACAATACGTACTTCTTCGTACAACCACTATTCAAACATTGTTTTTTTAAGTTTTCAAAAATTAGTCTATATTCTAGAAACTATTCTCAAGGTAAATATACCCCTTGTTATTGCTTGCACAGATGATACCCTAGTACAATATTAAACCACTTAAATTTTCAACCACTTTTGCCCTTTCTTTAAAGATACCTCATAATTTCACTCATAGCTCTATTCATAGCAACAAGGGAAATTACTGACACTACAGCATACAATCCACAAGCATTAGCTTTAATTTCTTTTTTTGTTTTGTTTTGTTTTGGGATGGAGTCTCACTTTGTTGCCCAGGCTGGAGTGTAATGGCACAGTATCGGCTCACTGCAACCTCCACCTCCCAGGTTCAAGAGATTCTCCTGCCCCAGCCTCCTGAGTAGCTGGGACTACAGGAGCGCACCACCACACCCAGCTAATTTTTTGTATTTTTAGTACAGATGGGGTTTCACCATGTTGGCCAGGCTGGTCTCAAACTCCTGATCTCGGGTGATCCACCTGCCTCAGCCTCCCAAAATGCTGGGATTACAGGCGTGAGCCACTGTGCCCAGCCTACCTTTACTTCTTCTATAGTCAAGACCTACAGTATCAAAATAATTTCTAGATTTTGATCAGCACTGCCTACAAAAATGATGAAAAATTAAGCTCCTCTTTTCTCATTAACTCTGGAAGAACAATGTTATGGGAGCTATAAGACAGGTACTGACTTTTCCAACAATGTCATTATTAAAACGTCAGAAAACTCTATGACTTTTTTCTATTACAACTTTAAACCTGTAAAGCTATTTTGTGTCTCAATTCTATGAAACACTAACATGAATTAGAATTCCTCTTTGAAATCAATGTAATTGCCAAAGAGTAGCAAGGATGACAACAAACAATTGGAACTTCATGAGATGAGACCAAATGCATATTACAAAGATACTTTCTGGTTGCTTGAGTGACATGCACACAGGAATTATTGTACCTCAAAACTATCACAAAAAGAATTAAAGCAAATGGCAGGATACTCCTGTTTTGCTCACTAACAACTTTTATTCCTTACTATCTATAGAGCTTACTAAATAACAGAGTTACGTGCTACTAATCTGTGTACAATGTCAGAATAACTTTAGCTGCTTTTTCTTCCTAAATTAGGAATAAAATACTAAACATATTGGTTTAAATTCCAAAGAAATCATTTGGTATAAGAACGACCATACAGTATACACCCTCTTTCAGCCTGGGCATATTTAACTTTTTGCATTGACTAATACAATATGCATTAAGCACATTTGCTTAGACTTCCAGAGTTAAATGGACAATTCACTTTTTATAAGTGGAAAATCATTACAACATCTTCTGGTATTCACTGCAATATCAAATCAATGACTTCTTTCAGTATTTGTGGTAGTCATCTGTAATTCCTTTGGTAATTACCATGAATCTGCTTTCACTTAATGCTAAATGGCAATGCTAATATGAAAAGAAAATTAATGCCAGACATACAAGCAAAAATGCCAAGTTGTTTCAGGGAAGGAATTTTAACAGAACTCATGAACTGGAATCTACTTCAAGCTAGAAACCATTTTCATCAATAAAATACTAGAAACTAAGTCACAAGAGCAAAAATGAAACCTTTACATAGGTTTCTGATTCATAATTAAGATCTCATGATCTTCCGCTACTGCTTTCAGAAAATGGTAATCTTGGCCAGGTGCAGTGGCACATGCCTGTAATCTCAGCACTTTGAGGGGCCGAGATGGGAGGACAGCTTGAGCTCAGGAGTTTGAGACTAGCCTGGGCAACACGGCGAAACCCCATCTCTATAAAAATGCAAAAAAATTAGCAGCGCTTGGTGACACACCTGTAGCCCCAGCTAGTTAGGAGGCTGAGGTGAGAGGATCACTTGAAGCTGGGAGGTCAAGGTTGCCAGGAGCCATGATCGCGTCACTGCACTGCAGCCTAAGTGACAGAGTGAGACCTTGTCTCAAAAAAAAAATTTTTTTTAATTTTAAAAAATTAAATTTAAAAAAGTCTTGACCACATCAAAAAAACCGACTGTCAGCTGCGTGCAGTGGTGCATGCCTGTAATCCCAGCACTTTGGGGGGCTGAGGTGGGAGGATCTCTTGAGCCCAGGAGTTCAAGACCGGCCTGGGCAACAAGTTGAAACCCTGTCTCTAAAAAAAATACAAAACTTAGCCAGTCATGGTGGTACATTCCTGTAGTCCCAGCTACTCGGGAGGCTGAAGTGGGAGGATTGCTTGAGCCCAGGAGGTAGAGACTGCATGAGCCAAGATCCCACAACTGTACTCTAACCTGGGCAAAAGAGCCAGACACTGTCTCCAAAAAAAAAAAAAAAGAAAAGAAAAACAGACTGTCCTTTTAAAAATTTTTATCATGAGGCCGGGTGCGGTGGCTCATGCTTGTAATCCTAGCACTTTGGGAGGCCGAGGCGGGCAGATCACGAGGTCAGGAGATCGAGACCACGGTGAAACCCTGTCTCTACTAAAAATACAAAAAAAAAAAAATTTTTTTTATCATGTACCCAGATAGACAGAAATCACATGGAAATGTATCTCAATTATGAAACAGCACAATCAGGATAGCTTATTACATATGTGTCTTAAAATATTTTTAAGTCACAAATTTTAGCTTTGGGTATACAATTTATCATAAAGACATGAGAAAATGTGATGAAAGAATCCCTTTGCAGTACTCTAATGAGAACTGTGTTACATGTATAGAAGAAAAGGAAAGGTACAACAGGAATACCTGTTTTTCTATCATTTTGACTGTACTGTAAGAGCCCTGAAACAATACTCGGCATAATATTGTATTTGTCCAGGTGTGTTTCTTCCTGCCTCCCATGCCTACTTTGAAAACAAATAATAAAATAGGTCATCACATGAAGTCCCTGATCAGAGTTCTTCCTAACCCCAATCTTTCCTAATTACAACTTAAGTCTCTCTCTGTGATGTTATTCCTTGATATGTCCTACATTTTAAAAGTGATTATATACCATTTACCCTTCAAATCACCTCCAGGGAAACTTCTCTTATGCTGACTTTACTTTGGTCACTCTTGATCTCCTAAGAATATATTAACCAATGTCAGTATCATTTTGCATTTGCTAACAATCATGTCAATTCAGCATCAGTATTTTGAAACTGGTACAGCCCTGATTCTAATCCTTTTCACTTATCATACTATGAGACAGGGAAGAGTAATGATTTTGTGTAAGTTTCAGTATCCCAAGCAAACTGACATTAATTTTCTTTTTCCATTAAATGCTTGTGGCATTTCTTCCAGATTACGGGAGCAAGACATAGGAAAAACCATTTAAAACACTTGTCCATGTGTCATATCTGGCATACCTGCATTACAATGCCAACTATATTACATACAGAAAATATACTAATATGCTTCTGTGACCTAAATATCTTAAAACTATGAAACTCTCAACTAAGAATTTCCTAAGGGTCACATACTGGTTACATATGGAAACACAAAGAGGATTCCTCCAAACATACTGCATAAATGTAACACACGACTAGCTTATTGCTATTTACCATTATGATTACTTACATAGATTACAGAAAGTTCTTGGGCAATTTCTGTATTTTTATTATGACCTTTAAGATAGCATGTCTTGTTTCTCTTATCAACTTATCATTCATTCATCTATTACTGTAGCTCCTTTTCATTAGAAATAAAATGCAGAGGGCCAGGCGCAGTGGCTCACGCCTGTAATCCCAGCACTTTTGGAGACCGAGGTGGGTGGATCACCTGAGGTCGGGAGTTTGAGACCAGCCTGACCAACACGGTGAAACCCCGTCTCTACTAAAAATTACAAAAAAATTAGCTGGATGTGGTGGGACATGCCTGAAATCCCAGCTACTCGGGAGGCTGAAGCAGGAGAATCACTTGAACCCGGGAGGCGGAGGTTGAGGTGAGCCGAGATGGTGCCATTGCACTCCAGCTGGGCAACAAGAGCGAAACTCCGTCTCAAAAAAAAAAAAAGAAATAAAATGCAGAGAACACTCGGAACACGAATCATCAGTCCTCTGCAGGTACATATACTAAAGAACATTTCCTCACCAGCATTCAGCTGCATCACCATTAATAGCTGCACAACCATAAAATGCTAAGCACTGTATCTTAATGGCACAGTATAGCTAGCTGTACATCACTGTACAAACAAAACTTTCTTTAATGAACCTGTAATCCAAAGTGTTGATTATCTTAAGTTATATTATATATTTTCCATTAGTTTGTGTAACACTTCAATCTGTGAACAAATGTATCTTAATCTGGTAAATGCCAGCAGAAGTAACATCTCATTCAGAAATTGGGGCCAGATTCTTAAAGGAGTAGTTAAAACTCTTAAAACATTTGTAAAAATAAATACATCAGTTTAGATTACAAAGATTTCCAAAGATTAAAAAAAAAAAAAAACACTTAAAAAGCCAGACAAAAGAATGTTTAAACTAAAACAGTTAACAATATATCCTCTATGACATAATGTAATTTATCATTGTTGAAAGCCTCCCTAGAAGCCGTTGGGAGACCAGAAAGAGACAGATCTGGACAAAACCAAACAGAATAAAAACTGGAATTGTATCACCTTTCTAAAAGCTCCCTTATTCTTTGTCACCTATAAGTTTATCCTCCACATTTGATGACCCAATTACAGCTATATAAAATGTATAATTGTCAGCAGCAGACAGAATGGTCATGAGGACAAGTTCAAGAGTCCAAAAGCCAGTATGAATTTATGCTCTGCCATTTAACAGATGTATGTAATTGGCTAAGTTACTTAATTCTCAGTGCCTCAGCTGAAAACGGCAGTAATAACAGTACCTACCTCATAGGGTTATGGTGAAGACTATGAGATAAGACACATAAAGCCTGTGGAATAGGACCTGTTCATTATTATAATAAAGTTACCAATTAAAAAAAGTTAGGTCCCTGATAATGATTAATCTCTATATACATGAGTGCTTCAAGTGGCATACCACTGTTAACTATAACTTTTCACTATATATACAAAATACCTTAGAAACTTTAGGTATTCACAAATTGTAATAGCCTAACTCCCTAACCCCATAATAATTTCAAGAGACATCAAACTCTCCAAAATTTGCACTTGATAAACCGGTAAAGAGTGAAGTTCTACAACTTTAAATCATCCTGCCAAATTAAAGGCAAAAAAAAATAAGTCATCTCGAACTTACCAGAGAAGATGAACAATTTCCAGTGCTACAAGATCTGTTAAAAGCAACGAGATCTATCCACTGTGTTTGGAAACCTACTATGATTTGTTTTCAAGTATAGTCAGTGGCTTCACCCAAAACCTTAAAAGGAGGCCACGTTTAATTTTGAATAACCTGAAGCTGAAAATGTTTCAGATACATTATTCGCAGGAGAATCCTATTACATTACATTCTCTCACCAATAACTTTGAATCAAAATATATCATTAAATGAAAGTCAATCTGTATTTTTCCCTTTATTAAAACATCTAGAAAAATACCACTTTATATTTAAATGAATGTACTTTAGAAATGTTAACATAATTTATAAAAGTTTTAACATCTTACAACTGTCTAAAAAGGCTTCCATTCCCAATACCCTATTTACCCAAAATGCTAGGACATCTGAATTTTAAAAATCAACATTTTCGGCCAGGCGCGGTGGCTCACACCTGTAATCCCAGCACTTTGGGAGGCCGAGGCAGGCGGATCACCAGGTCAGGAGTTCGAGACCAGCCTGGCCAATACGGTGAAACCCCATCTCTACTAAAAATACAAAAATTAGCCGGGTGTGGTGGCAGGTGCCTGTAATCCCAGCTGCTCGGGAGGCTGAGGCAGAAGAATCACTTGAACCCGGGAGGCGGAGGTTGCAGTGAGCCGAGATCGTGCCACTGCACTCCAGCCTGGGTGACACAGCGAGACTCCATCTCAAAAAAAAAAAAATTTTTTTTCCTGGCTGACCCAATTTAACAGGGGTTGGTTCTTTCAACATATAAGCAGAAAATGAAGTATACGTATCATCTTCAAAGGACTACCATGAAACCAAAATCGGGTTTTGCAATACCCAACTAAAGCATCAGAAGTGAGGGTCATCTTACTTAGAAACTGAGAATTGAAAAAGTAGAGGCTAACCCCCTGAATTTTTTTTAGGAAACAGCATTCACACTCTGCTATCCACAATTTTCAAAATCTTCATTAAAGGCCCTGAAAATCCTGTTTGTTAAGCCTGCTGGAATTCTGTGGTTGACAGTCATCTTTCCTCAAAACTTAATTGTCCATATTACCTATTTTCGATTTTATTAGGTCACCTTGAGATTATTCTCTCCTCTGAAAAGCATTTGCGGGCTTTAGTTATCAATATGTCTCTATTGGTAATTTAAAAATCAATAAAGCTCATACACCTTGCAGCGTACTCATATTTTATGGTGCTTGCTAAAATATACATATATATTTCTCAGGGATCAAAAGGCTAACATGAACTGCTTCAAACTTTGGTGAATCTGCATTATATCCTTAGAACACCCTGAGATTCTCCTGTATTGTGCTGCAGCTATACAGCAGTCGCATGATCACAAGGCTTTTCAACAGCCCCTTAGATCCCTTACTGTTGCAAAACTTCTCATAAGCGTTCTATGCACTAGACTGTTAACAGTGCTGAGTTAAAATTGTTAAACTGCTTTATCTATTTATTTACCAATCCTATCATCTCAGGGAATTCAAATTCTTTAAACTGCCTTCTGAAACACATCTAGAGTGCTTTCGTATTGCTTTGAGTAGGATCTGCAGCGGGATAAAAACTTGAGTTCTGAGATTCATCCCGACCCAAATTGCAGTTGCCAGGATATGCGGTAGTAATGCAGTGTTTTTTTTTGAGACTCTACGGATGTATTTTACCTAGAAACAGCCAATCTCTACTAAATCCCTTTTAGTCTTCGAGATTTCCGCGGTAACAATTTCAACAGAAAGGTATTTTCAACGGCGAAAAAACAAGTTATTCTAATTTGGCCTTTATTTTTTACTCAATAGAGCTTGCCATCGTAAGGGCATTTTTCCATACCAACATTTGCAATTCAAGAAAGAAAAATTAAGCTTTTGGCACTACTGACCCCATGCGTGGACGGCCCATTATCATTACGCTTCTTACAAATCTTTCGAGATAGGATTTGAGGTTAGGCTCACATCGGATCATAGTCCAGTAACTTACTGCTTTCCAAGCCCAATTAACAGCCTAATAACAACAGCAACACTTATGCCCCGGGAAATCTCAATGTATGACTAACCAACAAGGCGTCTGATAGCGAAGGCAACCTTTTCCCAGGTAAGGAAGAGGAAAAGCAGACAATGAAAGGAATTGATTTACCACAGTGAAGAAAGAAAAGGACCCCAAAAGGATCCGTGAGAGCAAAATCCCGGGGTTCAGAGGCCTTGGCCTCAGCAACACTCTCCCCCAAGCCCTCCCAGCCCAACCCAACCACCCCTCTTGTCCCCTGGGAGCCAGCCCTTCGCCGGCACAGGCCGGGCAGACTCGAAGGGCACAGCCCCTCACACGGCGCCCAGGCCCGGTTCCGAAATCCGATGCCAAACAGGCGGAAGCCGCAAGCCCCGCGGGCTGAGTTTCAGGGTAAAAGAATGCGGGTGCGAGGAGATGCGGCCTCCCGGCTTGAGAAAGCAGAGACGGGAGAAGAGCGAGCCGGTTCGCAAGTCGGAGCAAAACTGGAAGGAAAGAGGGCTGGGAGCCGGAGATGAAGGAGGTTCTAGGCTAGACCAGCGCCTTCCCCGCATCCTCGGCGACGCCCGTGTTTACCTGAAAGTCTCGGTCTTCGTTGAAGCGGGAGAAGCGGTCCGCCATTTTGCCGCCTTCACTCCTCTCAGGACGACGCTCTCCGGTTCGCTCCTTCCCTCCTGCGACACCCACCCCTCCCCGGTTCCCCGCCTCCTCCCACGCCCACCGGGCGCGCGCAGCCGAGGGAGGGAGCGAGAATGCGCGTCCTGACGGGAGCCCCGCGGCGCAGGCGCCTGCCAGCCCTGGAGGCTGACCCTTCCCTCCAGCCCCTGCTCCGCGCGCGACCCGGAGCGACCCCGGTGGCCGCGCGTGCGCACTCCCGCCCGAAAGCCGCGAGAGCTTCCGGAGGGAAAGGTCAGAGGGGCACCGTGCGGACGAGTCTGGATGTTTTGCTGTTGCTCACTTCCGGGTGTCTTTTCTCACTCTTGCTTCCCCGTGTTCGCAGAAGTCCACCGTCTTCACTAAATAGCAGCATAATGTTGGGCCGAAAGCGCGACCTTAGAGCCAGACTGCTTAGCTTCGAATCTCAGCTCACCCTGAGGATTCAACGGTGAACGAGACAGGAATGATCTCCTCTTATGGGGATTTCATTCTAGTGGAGGAACTCACATAACTCGTAAAATAAATATTTTTAAATATCAACAAGTGCCACAAAAAAGTAAAACTGGCCACAGTGCTGAGAGGGACAGTCTCTGAAAGTACCTTTGACCGAGGCACAGCAAGGAGCCCACAGCCCATAGGGAACGTTAGACCCAAAGGCCCAAAGACTGCAAGGAGCTTGATTTCGAGCCATCCTTTGAGAGAAGTATTCCACAAGGGACCGAAGTTGATCCAAATCGACTAAAGCTCTCTGGGCTTCAGTTTCCTTTTTATACAATAAGGAAATTGGATTCAGTAATCTCTGATGCTCCTGCCTAGCGCTGACTGTGAGAGTCAAGAATCAGATTTTTCCATCCCTTCTGAGGACCTCACCCAGTGCTCCAGGACTCTTAGCCAAAATACATAAAACACATAGAAGGGTGACAGGACTTCTCTCCTTTTGAAAAGAGTAGTTGACAAATCACACAATGGAAAAATGGCTCTTACCCTGCCCTGAAAGAGTCAAATGGAATTTAATTTTTTGAGGAAGGGTGTGTATTTGCCCCACCCATGCTTCAGCCTACGCTTCCAGCTTCCATCTAAGGGGAGGCAGGGCATACAGAATTCAAACATTGTATTCTTTTTTTTTTTTTTTGAGACGGAGTCTCCCACTGTCGCCAGAGTACAGCAGCGCAATCTCGGCTAACTGCAACCTCCGCCTCCCAGGTTCAAGAGATTCTCCCGCCTCAGCCTCCCTAGTAGCTGGGATTACAGGCGCCCACCACTAAGCCCAGCTCATTTTTCTTTTTTTTTTTTTTTGAAACGGAGTCTCACTCTGCTGCCCAGGCTGGAGTGCAGTGGCGCGATCTCGGCTCACTGCAAGCTCTGCCTCACGGGTTCACACCATTCTCCTGGCTCAACCTCCCGAGTAGCTGGGACTACAGGTGCCCACCACCATGCCCGGCTACTTTTTTGTATTTTTAGCAGAGACGGGGTTTCACCGTGTTAGCCAGGATGGTCTCGATCTCCTGACCTCGGGATCCGCCTGCCTCGGCCTCCCAAAGTGCTGGGATTACAGGCGTGAGCCACCTCGCCCGGCCTTTTATTTATTTATTTATTTATTTTTTATTTTTTTTTTTTTTTGAGAAGGAGTCTCGCTCTGTCGCCCAGGCTGGAGTGCAGTGGCGCAATCTCGGCTCACTGCAGGCTCCGCCCCCCGGGGTTCACGCCATTCTCCTGCCTCAGCCTCCCACGTAGCTGGGACTACAGGCGCCCGCTACCTCGCCCGGCTAATTTTTTGTATTTTTAGTAGAGACGGGGTTTCACCGTGTTAGCCAGGATGGTCTCGATCTCCTGACCTCGTGATCCGCCCGCCTCGGCCTCCCAAAGTGCTGGGATTACAGGCGTGAGCCACCGCGCCCAGCCCATTATTTATTTATTTTTATTTTTAGTGGAGACGGGGTTTCACCATGCTGGCCAGGCTGGTCTGGAACTCCTGATCTTGTGATCCGCCCGCCTCAGCCTCCCAAAGTGCTGTGATTACAGGCGTGAGCCACCGCGCCCGGCTCAAACATTGTAAAGAGACTTAAGGGTAGCGTGAAAGATTGAATCACCGGGATACACACCACACTGACCTCTTCTCCCTCTCAAAAGCCCACTGAAATGACAGCAAAGGAATAAGAAGTGCATAAATTCACATAGACGAAAAGACCTGGAGAAGGGACAATGGCAGACAACAGATGTCAACATTTTGGAGGCCGGAGAGTATAGATAAATGGAAATGACTTTAGTAGAGTGGAGAAAAAGAAGTCATAGAGTAGAAGACAGGAAAGAAGTTGATCAATGCTAAAGTGCACCAGAAAGGCTCAGGAAGTAGAAGCCCCTGGTGCCACTGATGATTCGATGTCTCTTTTCCCACCCAGGTAGCAAACTGGAGGTTTTCCCTCTGGAAAGGCTGAACCAGAGAGACTGGACTTTATAGGTGAGAAAGAGCAACCATGCTGAAAATGGGAGGATATGGTAAAGCCTCCATTCTGGCCAGAGAGTCTGACTTCTCCAACAAAAGAACATAGGAACCCTCTCTAGAAAATTGACTAGCTTAGGGAAGAAGACCCTTCATGTACCAACAGTGGGAGTGAGGGTAGGCTAATAAAGATCATGTTCCTGCCCAAATACTCTACAGAGAAGTCCATCATTCAGGAAGCCCCATCCACACAGACCTTTCACTCAGCTGTTCAGTGCCTTGTTATGAACGGATAGGCAAAGAATACCAGATATTTGAAGGGAAACTGTAACAGGAAAGATAGAAACACCCCCGGCCTGGGCATTGTAGTAAGACCCCATCTCTGCAAAAGAACTTTAAAACTAGGCGTGGTGGCATGCACCTGTGGTCCCAGCTACTTGGGAGGCTGAGGCAAGAGGATTGCTTAAACCCAGGATTTGGAGGCTGCAGTGAGCTGTGATGACAGCAACATCCCCCCTCCCCCAAAAAAAGAATTCAGAGGAACCAGAGATAATGAAAGGAACAGAAGAAACCATCAAAAGAATTATCAATATCCACAGAGACATTAGATCATATCAGGGTACAAGGGAACACATCAGGAAATAAGAGACTGCATCAAGGGGCATGGGATGCCAAAAAAGAAAAAAGGATATTGAGTTTAAGAAAGAACTTTTGGCCGGCGCGGTGGCTCACGCCTATAATCCCAGCACTTTGGGAGGCTGAGGCTAAAGCAGGCGGATTGCCTGAGGTCAGGAGTTCGAGACCAGTCTGGCCAACATGGTGAAACCCCGTCTCTATTAAAAATACAAAAAAAATTAGCCGGGCGTGGTGGCATGCACCTGTAATCCCAGCTACTTGGGAGGCTGAGGCAGGGGAATTGGGCGACAGAGCAAGACTCCATCTCAAAAAAAAAAAAGAAAGAAATTTTGGGCCTGGGTGCGGTGGCTCATGCCTATAATCACACCACTTTGGGAGGCCAAGGCGGGTGGATCACTTGAGGTCAGGAGTTGGAGACCAGCCTGGCCAACATGGTGAAACTCCGTCTCTACTAAAAATAAAAAAATTAGCCAGGTGTGGTGGTGAGTACCTGTAATCCCAGCTACTCAGGAGGCTGAGGCAGGAGAATCATTTGAACCTGGGAGGCAGAGGTTGCAGTGAGCTGAGGCCACGCCACTGCACTCCAGCCTCGGTGACAAGAGCAACACTCCATCTGAAAAAAAAAAAAAAAAAAAAAAATTAGCCAGCCAGGGTGGCTCACGTCTGTAATCCCAGCTACTTGGGAAATCACCCAGAAAACAGAGTAAAAAGATGCCCTGGTCTAAACCACCTTTACTTTCTCCTGAATTATTTCAGTAGCTACTACGTGTTCTGCTTCTACCCTGGCAGCATACGTGCTACAAAGGAGCTCTGGTGATCTGTTAAAGGTCAATCAGATCACATTTGTTGTCCCCTGATTCAACGCACAGTGACTTTCCATGTCACTCACAATATAAAGTTCACCTCTCACCACCCCACCTCTCACCACCCCACCTCTCAGACCTCATCTTCCTCTCTCCACCCCTGTTTCTCTTCTCTCTGGACATACTGGCCTCTTGGCTGTACCTTGATCCCATCAGGCCTGTTCTTGCCTCAGCCTGCCCCACCTACGGGCTTATGTATTTGCTGTTCTTTCTGCTTATCATTCTTATATATCTCCTTGGCTTGCCACTTCATCTTCTAGTCTTTATTCAAAAAGTACTTTTTTTTTTTGAAATGGAGTCTCACTCTGTTGCCCAGGCTGGAGTGCAGTGGCACAATCTCGGCTCACTGCAACCTCTGCCTCCTCGGTTCAAGCAATTCTCTGCCTCAGCCTCCCAAGTAGCTGGGATTACAGGTGCCCACCACCATGCCCAGCTAACTTTTGTATTTTTAGTAGAGACAGGGTTTCACCATGTTGGCCAGGCTGGTCTTGAACTCCTGACCTCGTGATCCACCCGCCTCAGCCTCCCAAAGTGCTGGGATTACAGGTGTGAGCCACCATGCCTGGCAGAAAGTTATTTCTTTTTTTCTTTTTTTCTTTTGAGATGGAGTTTTGCTCTTGTTGCCCAGGCTGGAGTGTAGTGGTGTGATCTCGGCTCACTGCAACCTCCGCCTCCTGGGTTCAAGCAATTTTCCTGCCTCAGCCTCCCAAGTAGCTGGGATTACAGGCCAGTACCACTACACCAGGCTAGCTTTTGTACTTTTAGTGGAGATGGGGTTTCGCCATCTTGGCCAGGCTGGTCTCGAACTCCTGACCTCAGTTGATCCACCCGCCTCGGCCTCCCAAAGTGCTGGGATTACAGGCATGAGCCACTGCGCCCAGCCCAAAAGTACTTATCACTTTTCTAGTATGTAATATAAACTCTATGAGGGCAGAGATTTTTCTTAGTTTTGTTTTTCTATCTCCCCAGCACCAAGACTAATGACTGGCACATAGTAGGCACTAAATATTCACTGAATGGATGAGGTGGAAAATGGGAAAGAATGAATAAGAACATGTTGGCCTCAACTGAATATCTGAATAGTAGGACTTACAGAAATAACAAGGGAAAATGGAAGAAAAGCATATTAAAAAGCTGGGCATGGTGGCCGGGCGCTGTGGCTCATGCCTGTAATCCCAGCACTTTGGGAGGCCGAGGCAGGTGGATCATCTGAGGTCAGGAGTTCGAGACCAGCCTGGCCAACATGGCGAAACCCTGTCTCTACTAAAAATACAAAAATTAGCCAGGCGTGGTGGCTGGTGCCTGTAATCCCGGCTACTAGGGGGGCTGAGACAGGAGGATTGCTAGAACCTGGGAGGCAGAGGTTGCAGTGAGCAGAGACTGTGCCATTGCACTCCAGCCTGAGCAACAGAGCGAGACTCCATCTCAATAAATAAATAAATAAATAAAATACAATAAAATAAAAAGCTGGGCATGGTGGAATATGCCCGTATCCCAGCTACTGGGGAGACTGAAGGAGGAGGATAGCTTAAGTCCAGGAGTTCGAGATTGTAGTGTGCCATGATCATGCCTGTGAATAGCCACTGCACTCCAGTCTGGGCAACAGAGTGAGACCCTATTCCTTAAAAACAAACAAACAAAAAAGGACTTGAAATCAATTTTTTTAAAGTATATTAAATAATGTGTGAACATCTTCTAGTACTAAAGAACTGAGTTCTAAATTGAGAGATCCCAAAACAATGGATGAAAAAGAATTTGCTGCCAGGCACAGTGTTGTGAAATTTCAGGGCACGTGGGACAAAGAGAACCTCCTAAAGGCTTCCAGAGAGGAAAAGTAGGTCACATATGAAGGACTGAGAATCGGAATGATGTTGGGCTTCTCCAGAAAAGAGAAGACTGGGCAGTAATACACCAACCTAGAAATCTATACCCAGCCAAACCATTAATCAACTATGAGAGGGGAAAATGACATTTTTTTTTTGACCTGCAAGCCCTCAAATTTTCTCTGGGAGCCACTGAAGGATGTTTTAGAGCAAAACAATTACAGAAACATATATTGAGTGTTATGGTTGAGGTGCTACAGAAGACACAAAGATGAAGAGGAAAAGATTTATTCTAGGGTTTATAAACAAAGACATTGCCATCAGGTAAACCTGGATTTCAAACTCAACCTCTGTCACATAAAATACCTGTCAGTTAGGCGCAGTGGCTCACACCTCTAATTCCAGCACTTCGGGAGGCTGAGGCTAGAGGATCACTTGAGCCCAGGAGTTCGAAGTTGCAGTGAGCTATGATCCCACCACGGCACTCCTCCAGCCTGGGAGACAGAGCAAGACCCTGTCTCTAAAGAAAAAAGAAAATCAAGACCAACGTGGGCAACACAGTAAGACCCTGTCTACACAAAAAAATAAAATAAATTAGCCAGGTGTGGTGGCATGCACCTGTAGTCCCAGCTACTTGAGAGGCTGAAGTGGGAGGATCATTTAAGCCTAGGAGGTTGAGGCTACAGTGAGCACACCCCCGCACTCCAGCCTGGGTGACAGAGCAAAACCCTGTCTCGAAAGAAAGAGAGAGAGAGGGGGGAGGGAGAGAGAGAGAGAGAGAAGAAAAAGAAAGAAAGAGAGTGAGAGAAAAGGGAAGAAAGAAAGAGAGAGAGAAAGGAAAAGAGAGAGGAAGGGGCCAGGCATGGTGGCTCACGCCTGTAATCCCAGCACTTTGGGAGCCCGAGGCGGGCAGATCACGAGGTCAAGAGATTGAGACCATCTGGTCAACATGGTGAAACCCCGTCTCTACTAAAAATACAAAAATTAGCTGGGCGTGGTGGTGCATGCCTGCACTCCCAGCTGCTCGAGAAGCTGAGGCAGGAGAATCGCTTGAACCATGGAGGCGGTGGTTGCAGTGAGCCGAGATCATGCCACTGCACTCCAGGCTGGTGACAGAGCCAGATGCCTTCTCAAAAAAAAAAAAAAAAAAAAAAAAAAAGAGAGAGAGAGGAAGGGAGGGAGGGAGGCAGGTAGGTAGGCAAGGCAGGCAAGCAGGGTGCAATAGCTCACGCCTGTAATCCCAGCACTTTGGGAGGCCGAGGCAGGTGGATCACCTGAGGTCAGAAGTTCGAGACCAGCCTGGCCAACATGGTGAAACCCCATCTCTACTAAAAATACAAGATTGCAAGGAGTGGTGGCACATGCCTGTAATCCCAGCTACTTCGGAAGCTGAGGCAGGAAAATTATGTGAACCCGGGAGGCAGAGGTGGCAATGAGCCGAGATTGCACCATTGCACTCCAGCCTGGGCAACAGAATGAGACTCTGTCTCAAAAACAAAACAAAACCAACCAAACAAACAAAATCCCCCCCACACACAAAGGAAAAAGAAGTCTAGGCACGGTGGCTCACACCTGTAATCCCAACACTTTGGGAGGCCAAGGTGGGCGGATCACTTGAGGCCAGGAGTTTGAGACCAGCCTGGACAACATGGAGAAACCCCATCTTTAGAAACAATACAAAAATTAGCCAGCATGGCAGTGTGTGCCTGTAGTCCCAGCTACCTGGGAAGCTGAGGTGGGCAAATCACTGGAGTCTGGGAGGTTGAGGTTTCAGTGAGCCGTGATCACACCACTGCACTCTAGCCTGGGTGACAGAGTAAGACCCTGTCTTGGAAAAAAGAAAAAAAAAAAAAGAAGAAGAAAATCAGTCCCTGTCAACAATAAATGAATGTAATAATACAAGAAATAATACGTGAACATTTTCCAGAACTGAAGGACCTGATAGTTGGCTTTATATCAGGCGCTATGCTTAACACTTTACATGGATTATCAAAGTAATTTTTGACACATTAAGAGGCAATAAACTTGATTATCTCCACTTTACAAATGAGAATACTGAGGCTTAGAGATAAGAAACGTGGGGGACCTTCTCTTTTGGCTTTGGAGCCCCTCCGTCTGTCTCTGTACAGGGGAGTTTCTTCCTCTGTCTTCTCCCTTCTTGCCTATTAAACTCTCCACTCCTTAAAACCACTCCACCTAGGTCGGGCGCAGTGGCTCACGCCTATAATCCCATCACTTTGGGAGACCCAGGAGGGCAGATCATGAGGTCAGGAGTTCGAGACCATCCTAGCCAACATGATGAAACCCTGTTTGTACTAATAATACAAAAATTAGCCAGCTGTGGTGGCACATACCTGTAGTCCCAGCTACTTGGGAGGCTGAGGCAGAGGAATCGCTTGAACCGGGAGGCGGAGGTTGCAGTGAACCGAGATGGCACCACTGCACTCCAGCGTGGGTGACAGAGTGAGCCAGACTCCATCTCAAAAAAAAAAAAAGAAACAAAATAACGCTCCACCTGTGTCCATGTCATTTTATCTAAACCAGCATGAGGACCAAGAACCCTGGTGTTCTCCACTCATCAGAAGCGTATAATTTTGTCCCTGGGCTGGGAAAGGCAATTCAATCATCAGACTGAAGCAATCAAACTCCAAATGGTGCTGCAAACTGAACCACACAAGGACACACCTTCTTTTGACCACCCTTAGATCGACCCTAGGAGGAGCCCTAGCTGCTGTTCCCCAGTCAAAGCCCCTTTTCAGCAGGAAGTAGCCAGAAAGAGTTATTGCCCAAAATCCCCTAACAGCAGTTAGTGCGGCATCTCCACAGGGGGGAGTGTTGTAGGAAAAGGGGTCCTTGGGAAGTTTTCATTTTTTAAAGCATCTCTGGAAAAGTTTCTTGTAAAGCCCCGGCTCTTATAGCCCGGCCAGCAACCTTTGATATGTAAGTGCAGGCCATCAGAAACTGGATCCACCCAAACAGGGAGATTCCTGTGGCCTTCTTGCCCTTTTCCCAGTTGTTTCTGGCAACATGGCCATTCCTACATATCCCACGTGTGTAGAACATCACAGCGCCCTGTATTTGCATATTAAAAGGCTAGGGTGGGAGGGCCAGGTTTTCGTGGGCTACGTGAATGACATGCCTAGTCAAACCAATCCCGAGTCCCATGCAAATCAAACACTGCCTCCTCCAGCCTCTGCATATATACCTGGCTGGTATCCCTGGCAGGTGGGTACCTCCTCTTTCCACTTTGGAGCCTCCCTCCCTCTGTCTCTGTATGGGGGAGCTTCTTCCTTCTGTCTTCTCCCTTCCTTCTTGCCAATTAAACTCTCCACTGCTTAAAACCAAAAAAAAAAAAAAAAGGAAAACCTTATCCTGGCTCCTGTAGCTATGGAAGACAGAGCCAGATTTTATGACTGTGGTCAAGTCCCTTAGCAGCTGGTCAGGTTTCCTCCTCAGTATAGCTGAAAAATAACAGCATGCAGCCCCCACACACTCTGTTTAATGTTCAAAAGGTTGTTGTAAAATATACATAACAAAATCTGCCATTTTAACCTTTTTGTTTTTTGTTTTTTTTTTGAGACGGAGTTTTGCTCTTGTTTCCCAGGCTGGACTGCAATCGCGCGATTTCGGCTCACCACAACCTCCACCTCCCAGGTCCAAGCGATTCTTCTGTCTCAGCTTCCTGAGTAGCTGGGATTACAGGCGCATGGCACCACGCCCGGCTAATTTTTGTATTTTTAGTAGAGATGGAGTTTCATCATATTGGTCAGGCTGGTCTCAAACTCCAGACTTCTGGTGATCTGCCGGCCTCCACCTCCCAAAGTGCTGGGATTACAGCCGTGAGCCATTGCGCCCAGCCGATTCTTCAATTCTTAAATTGCAAAATTTATCTCTCTCTCTCTCTCTTCCTCTCTGTATATATAAGTTTATGTTTTGGGTTTTTTTTTTTTTTTTTTTTTTCTGAACCATTTGAAAGTAAATTGCAGACCGGGCACGGTGGCTCACGCCTGTAATCCCAGCACTTTGGGAGGCTGAGGCCGGCAGATCAACTGAGGTCGGGTGTTCAAGACCAGCCTGACCGACATGGAGAAACCCCGATTCTACTAAAAATACAAAATTAGCCAGACGTGGTGGTGAATGCCTGTAATCCCAGCTACTAGGGAGGCTGAGGCAGGAGAATTGCTTGAACCCGGGAGGTGGAGGTTGTAGTGAGCCGAGATCGTGCCATTGTGCTCCAGCCTGGGCAACAAGAGCGAAACTCCATCACAAAAAAAAAAAGAAAAAAAAAAAAGAAAGTAAGTTGCAGATATCCTAGCACTTCACAGCTAAGTACTTTTAGCAGGGCCGGGCGCAGTGGCTCACGCCTGTAATTCCAACACTTTGGGAGGCCAAGGTAGGTGGATTGCTTAAGCTCAGGAGTTCAAGACCAGCATGGGCAATATGGTGAAACCCTTGAGCTCAGGTGTTCCAGGCCAGCCTGGGCAACATGGTGAAATCCTGTCTCTACAAAAAATACAAAAAATTAGTGTGGTGGTGCACAATTGTAATTCCAGCTATTTGGGAGGTTGAGATGGGAGGATTGCTTGAGCCTGGGAGGCAGAGGTTGCAGTGAGCTGAGATCACACCACTGTACTCCAGCTTAGGCGACAGACTGAGACCCTGTCTCAGAAAAAAAAAAAAAAAAGTCCAGCATGTATTGCCAAAGAATAAAAACATTGAGCTCCAGGACAACACTACTATTATGACACTCAAGAAATGTAATGTTCATACAATAATGTTATCTAATATAAAGTCCAGATTCAGCCGGGTGTGAGAGCTCACGCCTGTAATCCCAGCACTTTGGGAGGCTGAGGCAGGAGGATCACTTGAGGTCAGGAGTTTGAGACCAGCCTGGCCAACATGGCAAAACCCCGTCTGTACTAAAAATACAAAAATTGGCAGGGTGCGGTGGCTCACGCCTGTAATCCCAGCACTTTGGGAGGCCAATGGGGGCAGATTATGAGGTCAGGAGATCGAGACCATCCTGGCTAACCCAGTGAAACCCCGTCTCTACTAAAAATACAAAAAATTAGCCAGGTGTGGTGGTGGATGCCTGTAGTCCCAGCTGCTCAGGAGGCTGAGGCAGGAGAATCACTTGAACCCAAGAGGTGGAGCTTGCAGTGAGCCGAGATTGCTCCACTGCACTCCAGCCTGGGCGACAGAGCGAGACTCCATCTCAAAAAAAAAAAAAAAAAAAAAAATTAGCCAGGTGTGGTGGCAGGAACCTGTAATCCCAGCTACTCAGGAGGCTGAGGCAGGAGAATCGCCACTTGAACCTGGGAGCTGGAGGTTGCAGTGAGCCAAGCTCCTGCCGCTGCACTCCAGCCTGGGCGACAGAGCAACACTCTGTCTCAAAAATAAATAAATGAATAAATAAATAAATAAAAATAGAGTCATATTCAAAGTGCCTCATTTTTGGTCTTTAGAGCTACTTGCTTTTGATCCAGGATCCAATCGATGATCAGGCATTGTTTTTAGCTGTCATGTTTCTTCACTATTTTTTCATATACAGCAGTTCCATTGACTTTGGTTGTCTTTTGTTGCATTGAACATGCCCTTCAATTGGGATTTGTCTGGCTTATGACTAGATTCAGTTGAAACATTTTGCAAGAATACTGAATAGGTGGTGCTGTGATCTTCTCAGAGCACAACATGAGGAGGCACATGGTATCAACTGTCCTCATTATTAGTGATGTCGAGTTTCATTTATTGGTTAATGTCTTGTCAGCCAGACTGCTCCCTTGTAAAAGATGATACTTTGAGACCATGTGAATATCTTATTTTTCAACAGCCTTTCACTCCATGGGTTTTTGTGGAGTTTTGATTATTTATTTATTTATATTTATTTATAGTTTTTGAGATGGAGTCTCACTCTGTCACCCAGGCTAGAGTGCAGTGGTGTGATCTTGGCTCACTGCAACCTCCGCCTCCCAGGTTCAAGCAATTCTCCTGCCTCAGCCTCCCGAGTAGATCGGACTATAGGCATGCATCACCATGCCAAGCTAATTTTTTTGTATTTTTAGTAGAGACGGGGTTTCACTGGGTTAGCCAGGATGGTCTCGATCTCCTGACCTCACAATCTGCCCCCATCGGCCTCCCAAAGTGCTGGGATTACAGGCGTGAGCCACCATACTCGGCCAATTGTTTGTTTTAAAGATGGGGTTTCACTCTGTTGCGCAGGCTAGAGTGCAGTGGCACCATCAGAGTTCACTGTAGCCTTGAACTTCTGGTCTCAGGCAATCCTCCCACTTTAGCCTCCCAAATAGCTAGGACTATAGGTGCCTGCCATCATGCAAAGCCAATTTTTATTTTTATTTTTTGTAGAGACAGGGTCTTGCTATGTTGCCTGGGCTGGTCTCAAACTCCTAGATTCAAGTGATCCTCCTGTCTTGACCTCCCAAAGTGCTGGGATTACAGGCCTCAGTCTTTTTTAATAATTGGTTTTCCATGAATCCTCTATCCATGACTTCACCATTTTTCTGTGAAGTGTTTGTCTTTTTCTTGTTAACTTGTAAGATCTTTTTGTATAGTACAGCTGTTAACTCATGGCTTGCCACCTGCATTGCAACGTATTTCTAAATCTACTATTTTCCTTTTTAAAAGAAAATTTCCCTAATGCCTGTATTTATGTTCTGTTTTTCCATCCCCAAAATGTTTTAACTTTTATACAGTGAAATATTTATACCCTTTATTTCCTGTTGTAGCTTCTCGATTTTCAATCTTGGTTAATATTTTCCCACTCTTAAACATCGTACATGCGGGCTTCTAGATTTTCATTAGATTTTATGCATTTAGTTTTTACATTTAAATTTTTGATCCATCTGGAATTTATTTTTGCATATGGCTTATGATAAAGCTCTAATTTTATTTTCTTCCATTTGGAAATCCAGCTATGGTAAAATCATTTTTATTCTTTTCCCACTTAACTGAACAAACCCCTGTGTTATGTATTAGAATTTCAGCCAGGCCTGGTGGCTTAAGCCTGTAATCCCAGCTCTTTGGGAGGCCAAGGAGGGTGGATTACTTGAGACCAGAAGTTTGAGATCAGCCTGGGCAACATAGTGAAACCTTGTCTCTACAAAAAAAAAAAAAATACAAAAATATTAGCTGAGGGTGGTGGTGCAGCACCTGTAGTCCCAGCTACTAGGGAGCCTGAGGTGGGAGGATCACCTGAGGTCAGGGCTGCAGAGAGCAGAGATCGTGCCACAATAAGGCAAGTCCATCCTCATTCTCCTTTTTTTATACCTTAATTGACACTCATTATCATATATTAAAACAATTTTTTTTTTTTTTAGCTGAGAATGATTAGGAGAGTGGATTGAAAGGATTTCCCTGGTCCGGAAACGAATTCAGTGGGGCGCCACCTTAGCACGGGACCCAAGGGGATACAGGACAGGATGGAAGGGAGGTCATTCATCATATCTTGTTTTAGGTCCTGGGGACCGAAAGAGGTCCAATTTGGAGCAGGCACATTGGTCTAAGCCTAGTTCTGTTCAGTTCCGGCTCAACCCCCAGGTGCATGAACGTGGCCCAGGGCTGCAGTGGGAACGCTTAGGCAGCCACCTACCCTCCTGCCAGGGCAATGCAGTTGCCTTTAAGCCTCTACCGCCCCTTGGAGCCTTCTGACCTGGGGTTTCCAGATCCAAGCTCCCTCTCCCAGCAGCCTCCAGCTCGAGGAATAAGGTCCCTTGGGGCCAATAGGGGTTTAATGAAACAGTTGGGGACAGAGGGTCTTAACCTGCACCATCGAATACCTGGTCAGACACCAGAAACTGCTTCAAACTTACTGTACTCAAATCTCCCTTATCTCCACCAACCCTTCTTATTTGCTATGATTTTGAGCTACTGGTGGGAGCTATTCCTGCCTTCCCTGATCACCTACAGAGCTGATCATCATTGGAAGACAATACATCAATTCCTAAGTTATCTGATAAGTGAACAATCCAAGAGAGGTCCCCACGTGCTGCCACTGAGTGGGGGACAATCGGTTCTAGTTCTAGGGGCAGGAAAGCTCAACAGGGGCAGGACAGGCAAGGGCTGATGGAAGAGATGGGCTTGGAGACAGTCCCTGGAGAATGGCTCCAATTTGGATCATCAGGGAAAGGAGAACATACATGAAACAGAGGGAGTGAGGAGGATGGTAGGACTTCATTTCCTGTAATGATAGGCCAAGTTATTCAGACCAACCTTCCCATTGAAAACAAATGCAAAAGCTGGATAAAGGCTTTTTTAAAAAATATCCTTAGCAATATTACAGATATTTGACAAGAGAGATGAATTTCCAGGGCAAAACTTAAAGGAAAGTGGGATCCCAGAGAGGCATTGGAAGATAGAGCAGAAGAAATTACCCAGAATGCAGAAATGGGACAAAAAGAGAAGAGTTTGAGACACATGGAGGATACAATGAAAGAGTCTAATATTGTTTAATCAGAATTCTAGAAGGAAAAAAAAAAGAAGCCAGGCATGGTGGTGCATGCATACCTTTCATCCCACTATGTGAGTATCGCTTGAGCCAGGATTTTGAACCCAGCCTGGGAAACACAGCAAGACCCCATTTTATTTTATTTAAAATACTTTTTTTTTTTTTTAAAGGAAAGAACAAGAGAATGTGGCAAGGTGAAGATTTGAAAAGATAATGGCTGAGAATTTCCCAATTCTGACGGGGCATCAATCCACAAGTTCTGGAAGCATGAAGAATTCTAAGCAGGATAAATAAAATATAATCCACATGCAGATACATCACAATGAAATGTCAGAATGCTGAATATAGAAAGAAAAAAAAATTTTATTTTGAGACAAAGTCTCACTCCATCACCCAGGTTGGAGTGCAGCGGCGCGATCTCAGCTCACTGCAACCTCTGCCTTCAGGGTTCAAGAGATTCTCCTGCCTCAGCCTCCCGAGTAGCTGGGATTACAGGTGCCCACCACCACACCCAGCTAATTTTTGTATATTTAGTAGAGACGGGGTTTCACCGTGTTGGCCAGGCTGGTCTTGACTGCTGACCTCGAGTGATCCACCCACCATGGCCTCCCAAAGTGCTAGGTGGCATGAGCCACTGCGCCCAGCCTGAATATAGAAAGAAAATCTTAAGAGCAGGCTTCTCAACAGCAATAATGGAAGCCATAAGCCAGTAGAATGATATCTTGAACATACTGAAAGAAAATAACTTCCAACCTAGAATTCAAGAGTGAATTTTCTTTTATTTTCTTTCTTTCTTTCTTTTTTTTTTTTTGAGATGGAGTCTTTCTCTCTCACCCAAGCTGGAGTGCAATGACACGATCTCAGCTCACCATAACCTCTGCCTCCCAGGTTCAAGTGATTCTCCTGCCCCAGCCTCCCGAGTAGCTGGGATTACAGGCACCCACCACCACGCCCAGCTAATTTTTGTATTTTTAGTAGAGACAGAGTTTCACAGTCTGGTCTCAAACTCCTGACCCTTGGATCCATCTGCCTTGGCCTCCCAAAGTGCTGTTATTACAGGTGTGAGCCACCACACCCAGCCAAGAGTGAATTTTCAAACAAGTAAAATTTTCAAACAAGTAAAAACTAAAAAAGTTTGCCATCAGCCTCACTGAAATGCCTCATGAAAAAAATTCTAAAGGATGCAATTCAGGCAGAAGGAAAGGGATCCCAGATGGAACATCTGAGATGCAAGAAGGGATGAGGATTTGTACACAAATGTTCATGACAGTATTATTCATAATAGCCAAAAAGTGGAAGCAACTCAATGTCCATCAACAGATGAATGGATAAACAAAATGTGGTATATCCATACAATGGAATATTATACAGCCATAAAGAGGAATGAAGTGTTGATACATGTTATGACATGGATGGACTTTGAAAACGTTATATTAAGTGAAAGATTCCAGACACAAAAGGCCACATATTACATGTTCCATTTATGTGAAATGTCCAGAGTAGGCAAATCCACAGAAACAGAAGGTACACTTGTGGTTGCCAGAGGCTAGGGGGAGGAGGGAGGAATGGCGAATAATAGGTACAGGATTTTTTTTGAGGGTCATAAAAATATTACAGAATTAGATAGTGGTAATGGTTGTACAACCTTGTCAATATACTAAAAGCCACTGAATTGTACACTTCAAATGGTGAATTATTATTATTATTATTATTATTTTGAGATGGAGTCTTGCTCTGTTGCCCAGGCTGGAGTACAGTGGTGTGATCTCAGCTCAATGCAAGCTCTGCCTCTGGGTTCAAGCAATTCTACTGCATCAGCCTCCCAAGTAGCTGGGATTGCAGGTGCCCACCACTATGCCCAGCTAATTTTTTTTTTTTTTTTTGTATTTTTAGTAGAGACAAGGTTTCACCTTGTTGGCCAGGCTGGTCTCAAACTCCTGACCTCAAGTAATCCTCCCACCTTGGCCTCCCAAAGTGCTGGGATTACAGGTGTGAGCCACCATGCCCAGACTAAAATGGTGAATTACATCACAATAAAAAAAATAATTTTAAGGCCGGGCATGGTGGTCACACCTGTAATCCCAGCACTTTGGGAGGCCAAGGCGGGGGGATCACGAGGTCAAGAGATCGAGACCATCCTGGCTAACAAGGTGAAACTCCATCTCTACTAAAAATACAAAAATTAGCTGGGCCTGGTGGCGCACACCTGTAGTCCCAGCTACTCGGGAGGCCGAGGCAGGAGAATCGCTTGAACCTGGGAGGCGGAGGTTGCGGTGAGCTGAGATCGCGCCACTGCACTCCAGCCTGGTGACAGAGTGAGACTCCATCTCAAAATAATAATAATAATTTTAAAAAGAAATGAAGAGTACAGATATGTAGATGAATCTAAACAAGTACTGACTACATAAACAGTAATAATGATGTCCAGTGAGGTTAAAAAAAGAATGTACAACATAAATGATGTAATGAAGTTAAAGTGTTCTAGGATCCAAGAGGAAGGTAAGTAAAGGCAAGTAAGCGAACTTTAAACCTCACCTGTCTGTGATAGTGGAACCTAGGAAAGGCTGAGTTGTCTAAGGTGTGTGGAAGAGAGCCAGGAACCTCAGCACACACCTGAGTCAGCATAAGGAAGTGGAACCAGCAGGGAACAGGGCAGGGGCCTCTTCCAGCAGGGCCATCTACAGGCCACCAGTTTTACCACCATCGTGACCCTGGGCCTCTTCCTAAATTCCCTGAACCTTAGCTTCTATGGTGCACCGACAGACTCTAAAATGTTTCTACCTCCTGGCATTCACCACCATCGTGAAATCCCCTCCCTTGATTGTGGGTGGGATCCATGACTTGCTTCTTTTTTTTTTAAGAGACGGGGGTCTCACTATTTTGCCTAGGCTAAACTCCTGAACTCCTGAGTTCAAGCGGTCCTCCTGCCTCCGCCTCCCAAGTAGCTGGGATTATAGGCACATGCCACCACTGTGCCTGGCTCCGTGACTTGCTTCTAACCAGTAGAATATGGCAAAAGGGATGAGATGTCACTCGATTTCATTACATTTTATAAGACTCCTTGCTGGCCAACTCACTCTAGAGACTCTCCTTGCTGGCTTAGTGAAGCGAGCAGCCAGGTTGGGTGTGATGGTTAGTTTCATGCGTCAACCTGGCTAGGCTGTAGGTCCCAATTATTCTATCAAACACTAATCTAGGTGTTGCTGTGATGGTATTTTATAGATGTGGTTAATATCCACAATCAGTTGACCATAAATAAAGATTATTCTCAACAGGCTGGGTGCAGTGGCTCACACTTGTAATCTCAGCTAGGAGCTGAGGTGGGAGGATGCCTTGAGCGCAGGAGTTCAAAACTAGCCTGGGCAACACGGCAAAACCTCATCTCAGCAAAAAATACAAAAGTTAGCTAAATGTGGTGGTGTGCGCCTGTAGTCCCAGCTACTCAGGAGGCTGAGACAGGAGGATCAATTAAGCCCAGGAGGTCAAGGCTGCAGTGAGCTGTGATCACACCAATGCATTCCAGCCTGGGTAACAGAACAAGACCCTGTCTCAAAAAAAAAAAAGGCCGGGCGCAGTGGCTCACGCTTGTAATCCCAGCACTTTGGGTGGCCGAGGCAGGTGGATCACGAGGTCAGGAGATCGATACCACGGTGAAACCCAGTCTCTACTAAAAATACAAAAAATTAGCCGCGCGTGGTGGTGGGCGCCCGTAGACCCAGCTACTCGGAGAGGCTGAGGCAGGAGAATGGCATGAACCCGGGAGGCGGAGCTTGCAGTGAGCCGAGATTGTGCCACTGCACTCCAGCCTGGGCGACAGAGCGAGACTCCGTCTCAAGAGAAAAAAAAAAAAAAGATTATTCTCAACAATGGGGATAGGCCTCATCCAATCAGTTGAAAAGACTAAAGAACAAAACTAAAGCTTCTCTGAGAAAGAGAAGAGGAAGTTCTGCCACAAGACTCCAGCATCAGCTCCTGCCTGAGAGTTTCCAGGCTGTCAGTCTCCTGTGGATTTCAGACTTGCCGGCTCCTACAATTGCATAAGCCAGTTCCTTGGAATAAATGTCTTGGTGTGTTTGTATGTTTGCATCCTACTGTTCCCCTGGAGGACCCTGACTGATACCTTGGGAAAGCCCACGTGGAAAGGATTCACTTTCAGTTGACTCCCAGCAAGAAGCTGGAACCCTTGGTCCTGTACTCATGGGGAAACGAATTCTGCCAACAACTTGAATGAATTTGGAAGCACATTTTCCAGTCAAAGCTCCAGATGAGACTACGGTCTAGCCAACACCTTGAATGCAGCCTCGCGAGTCCTTGGGTGGAGAACCCAGCTAAGCCATGCCTGGACACTTCCCCATTTGTCAAAGAAGGAAAATGATAATAATCGTCTCACAGGGCCATTCTGGGGCTTAAGTGAGACAATCCAACAGTGTGCCCAGCACAGTGCCTGCCACGTATCTAGTGCATGACAGGGTGCAGGACACAGTACCCCAAAACATGGTACCTTGGCGATCACTCTCCTAGGTCCAAGCGATCCTCCCACCTCAGCCTCCAGAGGTCACTCTGACCTTCTCTGGCCTTTCTGTGTGAGCACTATCTACAAAATAATTCTCTGACCTATCTCCTCTGAAATTAGGTCATAAGACTCCCATGCGACAGATGTTCTGCACCATACCTGGGGAATAGTGGGGGAGGAGGTTGAAGGAAAGTCGTATAGAGGCAAACACACACAATAGAACCTGAAAAGCTGGGCACGGTGGCTCATGCCTGTAATCCCAGCACTTTGGGTGCTGAGGCGGGCGGATCACGAGGTCAGGAGTTGAAGACCAGCCTGGCCAACATGGTGAAACCCCGTCTCTACTTAAAATACAAAAATTAGCTGGGTGTGGTGGTCGGTGCCTGTAATCCCAGCTACTCGGGAGGCTGAGGCAAGAGAATTGCTTCAACCCGGGAGGTGGAAGTTGCAGTGAGCCGAGATCGCGCCGTTGCACTCCAGCCTGGGTGACAGAGCAAGACTCTGTCTCGGGGAAAAAAGAAAAAAAAAAAGAACCTGAAAAAATAGGTCTTCCTGAGTTCTCTCCCAGTTCATTTCCATCAGATCATACCCCTTTTCCTCTAATCATGTTTTTCCACAACTATCCATTTCTTTCTTCAGACTCAGCATAAAAATATACTATTTTCCCTGGGTCTTTGGTCTTCATTTCTGAAGCCTCCTATGTCACATAAGACTGGTTAAGTACATTTGTTATGCTTTTATTTTGTTAATCTGTCTTTTATTATAGTGGTGTCAGCTATGAACCTTGTGATGGGTGAAGAAAAGACATGGCTTTTTCTCCCCTACATGCATGACAAACCAATAAATGTTAACCCTGACTTTTTTTTTTTTGAGACGGAGGCTTGCTGTGTCACCCAGGCTGGAGTGCAGTGGTGCGATCTTGGCTCACTGCAACCTCCGCCTTCCAGGTTCCAGCAATTCTCCTTCCTCGGCTTCCTGAGTAGCTGGGATTACAAGCATATGCCACCACGCCCAGCAAATTTTTTTGTATTTTTAGTAGAGACGGGGTTTCACCATGTTGGCCAGGCTGGTTTCGAACTCCTGACCTCAAGCGATCTGCCTGCCTCGGCCTCCCAAAGTGCTGGAATTACAGGCGTGAGCCACTGTGCCCAGCCAGCCCTGACTTTAAAAAAAAAAAAAAAAAAAAAAAATTCTTTAAGCCAGGAGCTGTGGCTCACGCCTGTAATCTCAGCACTTTGGGAGGCTGAGGCAGGCAGATTGCTTGAGCTCAGGAGTTCGAGACCTGCCTGAACAGCATGGCAAAACCCTGTCTCTACAAAAAATACACAAATTAGCCAGGCATGGTGGCACACGCCTGTAGCTACTCAAGTGGCTAAGGCAGGAGGATTGCTTGAGCCAGGGAGGTCAAGGGCGCAGTAAGCCGAGATCATGCCACTGCACTTCAGCCTGGGCAATCAAGCAAGACCCTGTCTCAAAAAAAAAAAAAAAAAAAAAAATATAGCGGCAGTCTGAGAATCAGGAACAGAACTAGGAAGGTCTAGATTCATGGAGCACCCAGGACTTACCAGATCTCATGTAAAGGGGAAAATGGCCTTGATTATTTCAGAGAAACAGTAGGAAGTGGTGGTTTTGTGTACAGGCTCTGCAGTCATACTGGCTCTTCTATGTCAGCTATGTCATGTTATGCTGGTGATTTAAATTTCTCTGTGCCTCAGTTTTCTCATCTGTAAAATAATATAAAATTGCACCTGGCACATCATAGGGCTATACAAGCATTAGCTGTTATTATTATTTGCCTCTAACCCACAGCCCTATAACTCCAAAGGATTACGAGATGAAATAAACTCAATACAGTACACGTTCATCTACACCAACTGTGAGCAAATAAAGATGAACCAATAGGCGGCTACACTTCAGGACTTGCTCATTTTCTATAAACTTCCTATACTTGTTAAGGGATTCCAATCGTGTGATCCTCCTAGGGGTGCCTGGGAATGGGAAGGACCCTATCTGGCACAGACCTTTTCCCGCACATTTTGTCACCTGCTCTCACTCGTGCTGCTGCCCCAGGTCCCCAGGTCCAGCAGAGGGCGCTGTGGCCCTAAAATGCAATCCTCAGACGCTCTCCTCTCCCGCGAGGCCTGCCGCTAGCGAGGGAGGCCACCCGCCAGAGGCAGCGGGTCTGATTCCAATCAGACCCTTTGTCCCAACCAGCCCTTTTCTCCAAGCAATGAGCAAACTCCACATCACCCGCTGTTCGCTGGCTTTTCAAACCTCACGCTGCTCCTTGAAGCGTTTTCTGCAGGCTCCAGCCCTCTAGACCTTCCTTCTTTGAACCCCAGAAGCTTCGCTGCAACAATGAATCATCCAGGCCTTATGCTGCTGTTAGTTTCCAAATTCCGTGGCAGCCCAGCTGTAAACCTCCATGTTGCCCCACAGAGAGCCTCCCGCCACCCACAGCCCGCGCCTCTTCCATCCTATTCCAACTTCTCCAGACAAAACTCACTGGCTCCACCCAGCTCTCACTTCTGCCTCAATCGGCTGGAGGGCAAGGGACTATTTTTCTCATTTAATCTTCCATCAAACGATTGTTTGGGGCAAGAGGCCCGGCATGGTGGCTCAGGCCTGTAATCCCAGCACTTTGGGAGGCAGGAGGATGGCTTAAGCCCAAGAGTTTCAGGCCAGCCTGGGCAATATGGTGAGACCCTCTTTTCTACAGACAACTTAAAAATTAGCCAGGCATGGTGGCGTATGCCTATAGTCTCAGCTATTAAGGAGGCTGAGGTGGGAGGACCTCTTGAGCCCAGGAGACGGAGGCTGCCGTGAGCTGAGATCGTCCCACTGCACTTCAGCCTGGGTGATAGAGTGAGAGACCCTGTCATAAATAAATAAATAAATAAATAAATAAATAATTGTTTTGGGCCAAGGTTAGCATCCTGCAAAGATGAAGACAGCCAACCTTTAGTGAGCACCTACTGTATGCCAGGCATTGATCTAAGTTCTTTACCTAATCCTCACAGCAATTCTATGAGAGTTGTTAGGCCTGTTTTATAGAGGAGACAGTTAAGGCACAGAGTGGTTATGGGACATGTCTAAGGTCACACAGCTAGTGATTGAGCCAGTTTTCAAACCCAAGCAGTCTGATTCCAACAACCGCGCTTTTTTTTTTTTTTTTTTTTTTTGAGACAGAGCCTCACTCTGTTGCCCAGGCTTGAGCGCAGTGGCACAGTCTTGGCTCACTGCAACCTCCAAGCCCCAGGTTCAAGCAATTCTCTGGCCTCAGCCTCGCAAGTAGCTGGAATTACAGGCGCTTGCCACCAGGGCTGGCTAAATTTTTTTTTTTTTTTTTTTTTTTTTGAGACAGTGCCTCATTCTGTTGCCCAGGCTAGAGTGCAATGGTGCAATCTCGGCCCACTGCAACCTCCACCTCCTGGGTTCAAGCGATTCTCCTGCCTCAGACTCCTGAGTAGCTGGGACTACAGGTGCCCACCACCATGCCTGGCTAATTTTTTGTATTTTTAGTAGAGACAGGGCTTCACCATGTTGGCCAGGCTGGTCTCGAACTCCTGACCTCAGGTGATCTGCCTGCCTCAGCCTCCCAAAGTGCTGGGATTACAGGCGTAAGCCACTGCACCCAGCCACCCCTGGCTAATTTTTGTATTTTTAGTAGAGACGGGATTTTGCCATGTTGGCCAGGCTGGTCTCGAACTCCTGACCTCAGGTGATCCACCCGCCTTGGCCTCCCAAAGTGCTGGGAGTATAGTCTGGTTTCTCTTCAGATCGTATAAATCTTTCACCTTTTACCAAAGTGCTGAGATTACAGGTGTGAGTCACCATGCCTGGCCAAACAACTGGGCTTTTTAAACAAGACATTATCTGGACTTAATATAAGTATAGACACAGGGCTCCATCCCTGTTCTCTAGAACTGTGCTAATATACTACCCACCAGCCACATGACTGCAGAGCACATGACTAATCCAAGTTGAGATGTGCTGTAAGTGCAAAATACACACTGAATTCTAAAGACTTTTCGAAAAAAATGTAAAATATAGCATTAACAACTTTTATATTGATTACACGTGGAAATGATAATATTTTGGATCTATTGGGTTAAATAAGATATATTATTAAAATTAATTTTAGCCAGACACGATGGCTCATGCCTGTAATCCCAACACTTTGGGAGGCCAAGGCGGGTGGATCGCTTAAACTCAGGAGTTCGAGACCAGCTGGGGCAACATGGTGAAACCCTGTGTCTACAAAAAATACAAAAATTAGCTGGGCATGGTGGCACACGCCTGCAATCCCAGCTACTTGTGGGGACTGAGGGCGGGGGAGGATCGCCTGAGTCCAGGAGGTCGAGGCTGCAGTGAGCTGTGTTCACACCACTCCACTCCAGCTTGGGTGACAAAGTGAGACCCTGTCTCAAAAAATTAATTTTTCCATAGCTCACAGTAGCCTCAAACTCCTGGACTCAATCTATCCTCCTGCCTCAGCCTCCTGAGTCATTGGGACTAGGACTACAGGTATGCATCACTGTACCCAGCTAACTTTTATGTAGGTTTTTGTTTGTTTTTAACAGGTGAGATCTCACTATGTTGCCCAGGCTGCATAGAACATTTTAAATGGCATCTGTGACTTCCATCTTATTTCTATGGGGCAGAGCTGCTCTGAGAACTCTCAGCTCAGTGGAAGACAGACAGGATCATTTGAATATTCTAAAGCAGGGGAACATGTGGTCTGTGTTTTAAGAAGTGAGAACAACTTGGTGAAGGAACTCAGAGGCGGGAACTCCTGAGGGAGAGAGTTTCAGGGAAGCTGTCTCAGCGGATTCCAGGTTCCAGCTGTATTTCTAAAGATTTGTGGGACTCTGCCCTGGGGAGAAGAGCAGAGGGAAACATGAAGGCCAAAACAGCAAAGGCCAGGGAGGCAAGGCCAGCCAGCAGCGGGGCTGGGTGCCCAGTGCTCCCGGGTGAGTGGAGGGAGACAAGGCCTGCTGACCACAAACTGTGAGGGCCTTGACTGTGGGGCCAGACAGAGGGACTCTCAGCCGGATGGAGCTCCAGACGCTTCAGGCTGGGGAGGGTCTGGACCTGGACAGACTAGGGAAATTGGCGAGCAGGAATGGGAGGTGGCAGTGAGTGGCAGAGCCCCTGGCTCCTTCTCCCTCCATCCCCATTTCCTTGCTCTGGAGGGGAGGGTGGTGAACAATCTTCTTAGAGGAGGTTAGCTGTAGGGGGACAGCTCCTAAGGAGCATTTCCTGCCTTTGGCTCACAACTGCTTCCTGCCCAGACCTCCCAACACTTGACCCCCATTCAATTCCTTCCTCCCAGGGGAGTCGGGTGGCCACGAGGGCTTCACAGGTCCAGAGACCCGGAGCTTCTCAGCAAGCTGAATGAGGCAGGGTCCCAGGGGTCCAGAAACCCAGCCTCGCCCGGCCCTGGTGAGGAATCCAGGCTTGTAGTGAAAGCCTCAGGGATAGATTTGGAGGAGGAAGCCCGAGATGGCGCCTCTCTCCCACCGGCTGAGACCTCAGTTCTCGCTTTCCTAGTTACCTCTTCCGCCCCCTCACCTCCAGCTGGGAACTTACATCCCTTCTTTCATTTATAGGGCACTTTTAGGCGGGGTGCGGTGGTTCATGCCTGTAATCTTAGGCCAAGGCAGGCGGATTGCTTGAGCTCAGGAGTTCGAGGCCAGTTTGGGCAACATAGTGAGACCTCGTCTCTATTTTTTAAAATAAAATATAAATATTTTAAAAATTAAAAATTCAAAAAAACAAAAAACAAATGGCACTTTTTCTTCCCAAACAATGGCTGGGGACTTCTGAAAGGAAAGGGAGGCAAATTCCCTAGGAAATAATCATGAGTGATTCCTTCTCTAGAAACACCTGAGGCCTCCAATGAACCCCTTCTTTGAGAGTCAATCTGCAGTTTTCTCCCTGGTTCTGAGATGTCAGGCCAGGTTCCAAAGATGTGAGGTTTTTTTTTTTTTTTTTTTGAGACGGAGTCTCACTCTGTCACCCAGGCTTGAGTGCAGTGGCATGATCTCAGCTCACTGCAAGCTCCGCCTCCCGGGTTCACACCATTCTCCTGCCTCAGCCTCCTGAGTAGCTGGGACTACAGGTGCCCAACACCATGCCCGGCTAATTTCTTTGTATTTTTAGTAGAGTCGGGGTTTCACCATGTTAGCCAGGATGGTCTCGATCTCCTGACCTCGTGATCCACCCGCCTCGGCCTTCCAAAGTGCTGGGATTACAGGCGTGAGCCACCACGCCGGCCTAAGATGTGAGTTTTGAGAGCCCATCACAGGTTGTTAAAAGTGTGTCTGGAGTTGGTTCCTTCCCATGGGTCTTTGGTCTTGCAGGCTTCTTGGGTTCTTGGTCTCACAGACTTCAAGAATGAAGCCGTGGACCTTCGCAGTAAGTATTACAGCTCTTAAAGGTGGCATGGACCCAAAGAGTGAGCAGCAGCAAGATTTATTGGGAAAAGTGAAAGAACAAAGCTTCCACAGCATGGAAGGGGACCAAAGAGGGTTGCCGCTGCTGGCTGGGAGTGGGGGTGGGAATGGGGGGAGTGGTCAGCTTTTATTCCTTTATTTGTCCCCACCCACATCCTGCTGATTGGTCCATTTTACAGAGTGCTGATTGGTCTGTTTTACAGAGTGCTGATTGCTGCATTCACAATCCTGTAGCTAGACACAGAGCACTGATTGGTGCGTTTTTACAGAGTGCTGATTGGTGCATTTACAATCCTTTAGCTAGCCAAGAAGTTCTCCAAGTCCCCACTCCACCCAGGAAGTCCAGCTAGCTTCACCTCTCAAAAGGAGCCAGATCTTTCTCCTTTATCTCTTAAACCTAAGCCATGCCTGCCCACCCCCTAGTGCAGGGTACACTACAATACTTAAAATGGGGAGAGGACCACCCCAAATAACCCAGCCCATCTCAGCTCAACCATGAGCCTCTGCTATGCCTCTAAATGAGTCCTGCCCTCTTCCTTTCATAAATCCTAGAGACCCCTAGGAGGTGCCCCTCACCAGCACCATACCAGCCAGGAATCCCTGAGTCCTCCATAAAAGCCACACTTGGAGCTGAGGTGACCCTAGGGGAGGAGGCTTAGTCCCTCTGCCTTGCTCTGACCCTTAACCACCAGGTAGACCACAGGTGTTTGTTGCACATCATACCCCACTCCCCACAGACCCCCACATAAGGCCAGGGCAGAATTAAAGGATGGGATTGCTGAAAGAAGGGGTCTTCTCCCCCAGGGATGCTTGGTCTCAGTCCACAGTGAAAGGAAGGTCCTGTGGGTGTGGGGAGTGCAGGCCTGGCTGGTCTCCTGCTCTCCGCCAGCTCTAGAGCACCCACTGCACCAGGGGCTCCCCTTGGTGGGGACAGGAAAAGTCCACAGGAGAGACTGGGGGGAGTGGAGGGGAGAGCCCTGGGGAAAACTAATGTGGATCAAGGGCTTGAAGACGTTCCTGACTCTCCCTCCCATACCCTACCCTACCCCCACCCCGACGCCTGCCTCAGGTGGACCAAATACTGAGGAGTGGATTTGTGTGAGCCTAAACAGAGCTCTGGGGTTCTATTTCCTCTTAGTCATTTTCCAAAGCTGCACCACCCTACCACTGCCTGGCTGGTGTGGCATCAGAGGGCTCTAGGTCCCCAGCCCTGCAGAGAAGCCCTTCTGAATGAAGGAGAGGCCCACCAGCCTGGGGAGAAGAGGTGAGTCCCCGACTCCCTCCGAGACAGAGCCTCCTCCCCTCCTCAAGCACCCCGAACCTCTACGCCACCAGTTCACCCTCAGATCTGTTTCTTTCTTTTTTGTTGTTTTGTTTTGTTTTGTTTTGTTTTCCCCGTCGCCCAGGCTGGAGTGCAGTGGTGCGATCTCGGCTCATTACAACCTCTGCCTTCCAGGTTCAAGCGATTCTCCTGCCTCAGCCTCCCGAGTAGCTGGGATTACAGGTGTGCGCCACCATGCCTGGCTAATTTTTGTATTTTTAGTAGAGATGGGGTTTCACCATGTTGGCCAGGCTGGTCTCGAACTCCTGACCTCAAGATCCGCCCGCTTCCGCCTCCCAAAGTGCTGGGATTACAGGCGTGAGCCCCAGATCTCTTTCTTAAAACGTCTTTTCCCTCTATCTTTCCCCTCCCAGTGATCCAAAAGCTACTCCTGATTTGGAAAGGGGGTGGCAAGTGGGAAAGGAGGAGGGAAGGGGCAGTGTGGATTGAGGAGGGGGTCACCCCCACCCTGACCCTGAGCACCCTAGGTTTGGCACCTCTGGGTGCCTCCCTCTTTGGAGAACTCAGGAAGCCGATGAGCTAGTTTGCGAGCTGGGAGTGGGGCAGCGAGGGGGACACTGGGGAGGAGGGAGGAGGGAGGAGGGAGGAGAGTGACGGGAGCCGTGGCTGGGAGGCTTCAGAAGGTTGAAGGCTGGGTTTGGGAGGTGAGGGCGAGCGTCCCTCTCAGCCCCGTGGGGGGATATGCAAAGAATTGCTAATTGCAACTAAACGAGGCCTCGGCGTGGGGGAAGGGGCAGTCTCGCGGCTGTCAGGGGCTACCGCCTCTTTGAGTGCCCGGGTAAGGCCAGGCCAGCCTGCTCTTCTCATGTAAAGCAGCTTTTTGTCTGGGGGAGCCAGGGCTGGGGCCAGGGGCTGGGGAAGGGGCCCAAGCCATCAGCAAGTTTCTTGTTCCCCAGAAAGGGAGAAGGGTGCCGAGGCCTCCTCAGAGAGAGAATGCCCCCCTCCTTCTCCACTGTCAAGCTTTTTATGTGGGGGTTGGTGGGGTGCTGCCCAGCAGGAGGGGGTGGGCCTGGGATCCCAGTACCCCCCTTGCTGGACTGTGGGAAAAAAAAGAGCACAAAGAAGGGGGCTGGCCCCGCTGAGATGGGAGACAGGGCAGCTCTGATCCACGGATGCCCTGAGGCTGAAGTACCCATCCCTGGAGCCCCTTCTAGAGAATGTCCCCAGTGGCCACGTGTATCTTATCTGGTCATCTGGGCCCATTTCAGACTTTCTCACCCACTTTGCAAACCCTCCCTAACCCTTTGTACTCTGGGGAGATGGATTTTGTGAATCCAAGTTAGTTCCTAACTGAACTTAACCAGGGGGAGAAGAAGGACTCAAACCTTTGGGGAAATCTTTGCTCTAAACATAGAGACCTACGAGTAATGCTTCCAGACCCTGGGGCCACATAACCTGTTAGAGACCCGAGAATCTTGCTTTCTAATTCAGATGCCCCCTTTTATGAGCTTCTATAAACTTGGGCAAATTATATCAGCTATTGAGCCTCGGTTTTCTCATCTGTAAAATGGGGACAATATCATCCTCTCAAAATCCTTGTGAAGATATGGAAAGATGCAGTGCATCCCGTGTGGCAGTCCCTGGTTCTCAGTGTGTCCCCTCCCCTCCCCTGGAACATCCATCAAAAGGATGGATACACACACACAAGCACTTCAGGAATAGTGATACCTCATGTCCATAGCACACTTTGCAATTTCCACAATGTATTGTCATCTCTTTCTCTTTTTTCTTTCTTTTTTGAGACAGAATCTCACTTTGTCGCCCAGGCTGGAGTGCAGTGGCACGATCTCGGCTCACTGCGAACTCCATCTCCTGGGTTCAAGTGATTCTCTTGCCTCAGCCTCCTGAGTAGCTAGGACTACCACCCGCCACCACTCCCAGCTAATTTTTGTATTTTTAGTAGAGACGGGCGTTCTCCGTGTTGGCCAGGCTGGTCTCAAACTCCTGACCTTCAGTGATCCACCCGCCTCAGCCTCCCAAAATGCTGGGATTACAGGTGCGAGCTACATCGCTGGGCCACATGTCATCTCTTAATGATACACTATCTAATCAATGGAACAGACTCTTTTCTATATTTGGTGAAAAAACACAAGATTCCAAGAGCTTAAGTCAGATCCCCTGACACCTCCACCAATGCTCATCCCACTCCATGGTGTGGCCTCAGAGATCTCATCTCACGGACTAGGCAAATGGAGCCCAAGGCCAGAGCAAAACCAGTGGGAGACCGTCACCGTCCAAGGTATCACCCAGGGTTTCTCAATAGCACAGCTTGTGTTAGTGGCCACCTGGGCTCTTCTCCTAAATCAATGCTTGTGTGGAAACTTTAGGACTGTGTGGGTCCCCTTCTCTCAGCTCCACATTGGGGTCCTTGAGAAGTAAGGGCTGGCTGGAGGATAGGAAGGGTTGTCCCCTCCCCTCCCAACAGAAAACCTCTGGGATGACACCTTCACTCTGAGAGGCAGCGGGATGACACGGGTAGAATCGCTGGGCAAGTCTGTTGTTTCCCTCCTCCCTTTTCCTGCTAGAAGTCCACTTGTTCATGAAGAAATGTCTCCTCCGTTCCTTCCCCCCTCTATTTTGGGGGCCCCAGGGTCTAGCTCCCCATCTCTGTGTGTCACCCCGGCTGGGTCCCCATCCTCCCAGCCCCTCGGCCAAGTGCAGGATGCTGATCTGACTGCCTCCTGCCAGACACCCAGGGCCTCCTGCTCCCAGAGGGTCTTGGCCAAGGGGCTCTGGCGCTAGGCTGGTGCCTTTCTCACTCCCGGCTCCCTCCCCACAGGCCCCTAATCCATCTCACCCAGCAGGAAGCCCTTAAGCTGCCTTTTCAGCGGCCTTCCCCAGCCCGCTGTGGGCTCTGTGCCTTTCTATACCACCCTTGGCAGGAGCTGTGTTATACAAGCTGGAGAGAGAGGCCCCTGCAAAGAGGTCATCGTGCCTAAGGCAGCTTCCAGCTCCAGCAGCCTCTCCTCCCTGGTCCCCTCCCCAGGGATCCCCCACTGGTACACTGCCTGGCATCCCTGGGCACTGACAGCCCTGGCTGACTCACATCAAAGCCCCAGACTGGGTCCAGGTGAGAGGAGGAATGCTAGGGGGACAGTGGGCAGAAGGCCAGGGTCTGGGGAAGTGTGGCAGGCATGAGGGGCTCCTCTGGCTCTGTGCCATCTGTCCTTTTGGCTGGTCTCTCCATCTTCCCTCTGCTTCCAACCCCTGCCCCCAACTCCCCAAAGCCCATTCACAGGCTTCTCAGACTCAGTTATGCAGCCCAGACAGGGCTGGGAGAGTGTGTCCCCCGGAGGCCACCTCAACTGAATGTTTCAGACAGGAAGAGAGCGAGGCCAAGGGGGTGGGGTGGGGGCAGGGGCGCCAACGGGTTCTTTCTGTCTTCCTAGGTTGTATTTGGGTTTGGGCAATTGCTTGTCACTCTTGGGGCACAGACCTCATAGCTTGGATCATGCTGGGGCAGGCTTAATTTCACACCCCCAATTTCATGGCCCCTGCAAGTATACTCTTGCTGGTTCTGATGATTTTTGGTTTGGAAAATGGTTCTTTTTTTTTTTTTTTTTCAGATGGAGTCTCGCTCTGTCACCCAGGCTGGAGTGCAGTGGCGTGATCTTGGTTCACTGCAACTTCTGCCTCCTGGGTTCAAGTGACTCTTGTGCCTCAGCCTCCCAAACAGCTGGAACCACAGGCGCCTGTCACCACACCCGGCTAATTTTGTATTTTCAGTAGAGACAGGGTTTCACCATGTTGGCCAGGCTGGTCTCAAACTCCTAGCCTCAAGTGATCTGCTCACCTCGGCCTCCCAAAGTGCTGAGCCACCGTGCCCTGCCTGGAAAATTGTTCTTGTATGACCTGGTCCCTATCTTGACCTCAACCTTTCCCTCCCCTCTCTCTCCAGGAAAAAATATCCCCCCACCGCCCCCACCTAGGCCCCTTCTCCAAGGCCCAAACCCCAGTCCTGCCTCCGCTCCAGGAAGCCAGCCTTTTGCTGGCTAGGAGTGGTTAGAGAAGAGTTGGGGGTGCCTCTGGGAGGTCTGTTTGTAGTTCAGATTCTTCTCATTCCAGGCTCAGCAGGCTCTCTCTAAGGGAAGGGCCTGAGATGGGGGGGCGGGGATCCTTGGGGCACCAGCTGCAGGGAAGGAAAGCTTCCTGGGGAGAGGAGGGAAGTGTTTTTCTTCCCTTCCTAGTGACCCCCATCCACAAGGTAGGAACTGCCTCTCCCGGTTCCATCATTGGAGTACCCCCCACAAGCCACCCCAACATTCAGGCTCCTCCCAAGGGGCCTGAAAGGAGCTATGGAGAGCTGAGGCCCTGATCTCTTTCTTCACTTCTGAATGAGTCCGTTTCTACCCTTTTGGGACCCTTAGAGGTGTTTGGAAGAGTTTGAGGGGGGGGCACTAAGGTATGCACAACCAGATGCTTGCAGAGTGACTGGGTCAGCCCCAGCTTCAAAGAGGCCATATCAGTCTGTCCCCAAAACTGAAGTCGCTTGTAGATTTTTTCTTTCTTTAACCTGCATTCACATATTTGTCCCTCTAGACTACCAACCCTTAGGCCTCGAGATTCCTCAAGGATTAATCAGTGATCCAGTCACGGGAGAAAGCAACCAACCCCCAAGGTCTTAGAAGTCTGACACCTGCCCCAACTCCCCAGCAAACTTCCTTCTCCAGCTGCCTCTGCCTGATCTAGGGAGAGCAGGAAAAACCAACACTAAAGGCTTATATTGAGCATCCACTATGTGAAGTCACTTACCGCTTCATCTTATCTTCCTCACCCTTCAAGAGAAGATTAGTGTCCCTATCTTATCGATGAAGAGTCGGAGCTTCAGAAAGGGAGAGTGACCTATCTCAGGGAATGCAGTGAGGAAGCAGAGCTGAATCCATTGAGTCCAAGTCCAGGACAGTGGTCTGCCTAGCATGCTGCCTCATGACTAGGTCTGCCCTAGGTACCTGTGTCCAGGCTCCCAGGCTGACCTCTGGCTAATATTCTGCTTCCGAGTTACAGAGCAGCATGTACCATCTGAGCTTCCTTTCCCAAAGCAACTGTCCCTACAAATCCAGTTTCTCATTCAGTCCTCACTTCACAAGGAACAGGACAGATGTATTGTGCCCATTCTTCAGATGGAGAAACTGATACTCAGAGAAGTAAAAAGATTCACTGAAGGTCAGAAAAGTATTAAGCACCAAGACCAGGACACGAGCATTCAGGTGTCCTACGTCCACTTCATGGGTTCTCACGATGACGTCAGATTTATTTGTCACTTCACCCCTTCTCAGATTAGAGATCAGAATAGATTTGTTTTTGTTTGTTTGTTTTGTTTTGAGACAGGATCTTGCTCTGGCACCCAGGCTGGAGTGCAGTGCTGCAATCACAGCTCACTGCAGCTTCGACCTCCTGGGCTCAAGAGGTCCTCCTGCCTCAGCCTCCCCAGTAGCTGGGATTACGGGTGTGCATTACCATGCTCAGCTAATTTTCTTTTCTTTTTTTTTTTTTTTTTTTTTGTAGAGACAGGGCATATTTGTAATTAAATGTGGCTTTGAGAAACTAGATACTTGTCAAAACTGAAGACTAGAAATCTGGATCCTAGAATCCTTGCTCATTTTGCATCCTCAGAGCTGAGCTTCTCCCCTCCCTAAGTGTGGGTTTCAGAGGCAGGGCAGAATGTATGGAAAGGGAATTGGGCTCGCTGTCCAGGGCAGGATGCTTGTGTCTCTAGATTACCCAGCTCAGGGAGTTCTTCAGACCTTGCCCTATTTACAGAGAGCATTGATTCATTTAACAGTTTTTTCTTGGGTGCCTATGATGTGCAAGGCACTAAGGTATGCACAAAAACTAAGACACAGCCTCTGCCCTCAAGAGACTAACTTGTTGGGTGGTGGGGAGGCTGCAGTTAGACATATGTGGGTAACACATGACACATGCTAAATGCCATAAGATAAACATCAACTCAGGGAAAGGACAGGAGTGGTATCAGGGAAGCACCACAGAGAAGGGGACTTCAAGGATTTACGGTGGTGGAATGGCTGTAGGTGTTTTATCAAAAAAGAAATTCAGGCCAGGTGCAGTGAGTCATGCCTGTAATCCCAACAGTCTGGGAGGCCGAGGCGGGTGGATCACTTGAGCTCAGGAGTTCCAGACCAGCCTAGGCAACATGGTGAAACCCCATCTCTACCCAAAATAGAAAAAATTAGCCAGGCATGTGTCTGTGCTCCTAGCTACTCAGGAGGCCAAGATGGGAGGATTGTTTGATCCTGGGTGGTCGAGGCTGCAGTGAGCCGAGATCGAATCACTGCACATTCCAGCCTGGGTGACAGAGTAAGACTCCGTCTCAGAAAAAAAAAAAAAAAAGATTCAATACATATAGACCGAATTAAACTGTGGCCCCACAAAATTCATATGTTAAAGCCCTAACCCTCAATGTGATTGTATTTGGAGATAGGGGTTTTAGGAGGTAATTAATGTTAAACGAGGTTGGAAGGTCCCCACCCCTAATCTGATAGGATTGCTGGCCTTATAAGGGGAACAGAGAGAAATCTCTCTCTCCCCACCTACACACACCAATGATAGACCACATGAACACTGAGAAGGTGGCCATCTACAAGCCAGGAAGTAAGCCTTCACCAGAACCCAACCATGCTGGCATCCCAATCTCAGACTTCCAGCTTCCAGAACTATGAGAAAATAAATTTCTGTCATTTAAGCCATCCAATCTGTAGTATTTTGTTATGGCAGCACAAGCGGACTAAAACAACAGGAAACTAGGTGTTTGTGAAACTTGGATGGCCTGGAGGAGTGGACTTTGTCACGAAGCCACAGAAATGACCCTCCAGTAGAAGCTGCTACCTCTGCCACAAGCAGGTAGGGGGATCAAGAGGCTACCATTGGGACAGGTTGCAGTGGCTCATGCCTGTAATCCCAGCACTTTGGGAGGCCAAAGCGGGCAGATTACTTGAGGCCAGGAGTTTGAGACCAGCCTGGCCAACATGGCAAAACCCTGTCTCTACTAAACATACAAAAATTAGCTGGCTGTGATGGTGCACACCTGTAATCCCAGCTACTCAGGAAGCTGAGGCCTGAGAATCGCTTGAGCCCGCGAGGGGGAAGTTGCAGTGAGCCAAGTTCACACCATTGTATTCCAGCCTGGGGGACAGAGTGAAACTCTATCTAAAAAAAAAAAAAAAAAAAAAAAAAAAGGCTTCCATTGGAACTAAGCCAAGGTAACTGCACCTAAGGATCAGTAGAAATAGCCATAGCAGCAAGAACATGACCTCATTTCCCTTCCACCTTCCAGATCTCAAATAAGCACATTTTGCATCCAGAGCTCTAGCTGCAAGGGAGGCTGAGAGGTGAGGTTTTTGGCTTCCAACCTCTGCAGTATAGAAAGGAGGTGGGAATGGTGAGAGGATCTCTTGAGCCCAGGAGTTTGAGGCTGCAGCGAGTTGTGATCGTGCCACTATACTTCAGCCTGGGTGACCGAACAAGACCTCATCTGGAAGAGAAAAAGAAAAAAGTAACTAGGGCTCTGAAAGCTAATTGAATGGTCTGGAGGTTTGGAAAGCAGATAGCTTCAGAGTGCACATACGAATCACTCGGGGATGGTATATTTGGATCAGTGGGCAGGGCCCCGGAATCTATATTCCTAACAGGAAAACTCCAGTTCCCATTTCCCCTCCTGCCATAATCCTGATGCACGTAGACTCAGCTTTCAGAAACTTTGTCCCTGGGCAGGAGCTCTGATGGGGCAGTCCCAGGCACTGCAGTGAGCTCGGAAAAGGTTAGATTTGTGCTGAATTAGTCTCTTTCTCTCCTAAGAGCTGGTCCTGAAAGTTGGATGCTGAACCCTGAAAAATGCTGCTGTGATGGAGGCTCAGGAGAAGGGGGGCTCTGCCTAGAACCCAGGAGTCCAGGGATTTAAACTCACCGCCCCACCAAGGAGGACTGGATGGAATCAGCCGACAACATGAATAAGCATTTCTTGAAGTTATGCCTCATTTTGTTCTGAATTTCCACCCTGGCCCCGGGGGTTTAGGACCTTCGGGATCCTATTTCCATTGCAGGGGTTTGGTTAGAGAGCCCCTTCAACCTTGAGGGGTTTAAGAATTAGAGGAGAAGAAAAGTGAAACAGAGGGTACAAGAGAGGAAGCGAGGAGAAAGGTAGCACCTCCACCCAAAATGGCCTCAGGTCCCTACCAGAACCCAATGTCCTCCATAGCTTACATTGAATTTCAACACAAAATAGTCTATCACAATAGATTTTCCTTTTTCCTTCTCAGTCATTTTCTTTTCTTGTCTCTTACCAGGCAGCCCTGGCCCCTAAGCCCCTCAGTTCTGAGGGGAAGGCCACAGATAAATGAAAAAGCCCAGGCCTTCTTCCTCTGTGCCCCCATCCCAGCCCCACATCTCAGGGAGGGGGTCGCCCCAAGCCAGAGCAAGGCTGAGTCTGCCTGGGCCAGGCTGCCTGGCCAATAGGCTTTCCTCTTTCCCAGGGGTATCCATTCTTCTACCCAGTTCCTGAGATGCTGGGCCCCCTTCTGCTGCATCTGCAGCCTGACTGAGCAGAGTCCCCCAGGCCTTCTTCCTCGAGGCTGGTCCTCCCAGGGCAAGAGCAGGCTTCCAGGTTGGGAGGGGGTCTGTCCCCCCATCCCCTAGTTATCACCACAAAGCAAAGTCCAGGGAAGGAGGGAGAGTGGGCAAGGGTGGGGGTAGCGGGAGAGCCAGGTCCTTGCTAGTAAATCAAAGTTGGTTTCCCAGATGGAGTTGCAGCCGCTTTGATTTCTCAAGTCACCCCCCTCCCCCTCTGCTGCCTCCCCTCACCCCCAGCTCCACAGTTTCAATTCCTCCCTGAAAAGCAGCAGGGCCTCCTTTCAAACCAGCTCCTCCAACTCCCAACAACAGCTTCAGTTACAGGAAAGGGGAAGGGGAGGGGATGAGGTGGCCCAGCCTGGAGAGAAAGGAGAGACATTCTGGGAGAAGCAAGAGGGAGAAGGAGGAGTAGAAAAGGAGGAAGGGGAAAAAGAAAGAGCAGAGTGAGAAGATGGGAGGGGGGCAGCCAGGGTGGAAGAGTGGGGCTCTGCTGGAGCAGGAGGGGAGCTCCAGCTGGGAAGCCAACCTACCTTTTCCTCCCTCCCAAGGGAGCACCCCCACACCCATCACCCCAAGGACCCCTCCATATCTACAGAGCTATGATTCAGGCTTCCCTATTCCTCTCCCCTTGGCATTAGGTTCTAGAAAGTTCTGGAAGACAAAATATCAAAACCATTCATTCCCAGGGACATTTATTTCCTGTTCTAGAAGGCAGAGTCACCCAAGAACCTCACTAGCCAAACTTAGCACTGGCTTTCTAGATCCCGTTTCCCCATTTGGCTCCGAGCAGCCCACACCTTGGTCTTGCTCAGCCCAGGCTTGGGCCAATTAAGGCCCTTAATTAATAGATCATCTGTTTAATCCTTTTATGGCCCATTTTGCCTGCCAGAGACCTTGAAGAAGGATATTAGAGAGATAAAGGGGTAACAGCTATGCTCTGCTAAGTCGCCTTCCTCCTCTGCCCCAAAGCCAGGGGCAGCCTTGGAACTTGGCAGGGGTGGGGCAGGGTGCACCGAAGGAACTTACAAGTTGTCAGGAATTGGAATTCCAGGAGTCCTAGGTCTCCTGATTATTTGGTGGCCCATTTCTGTATTTCCTTCCTTCCTTCCTTTCTTCCTCCCTTCCTTCCTTCCCTTCCTTCCTTTCTCTTTCTCCCTCTTTCTCTTTCTCCTCTCTCTCTGTGTCTCTCTTACTTTTATTTCTCTCTCCTTCTCTTTTTTTCTTTCTTTTTGAGATAGTGTCTCACTCCCATTGCCCAGGCCAGAGTGCAGTGGCAGGATCACAGCTCACTGCAGCCTCCACTCAGGTGATCCTTCCACTTCAGCCTCCTGAGTAGCTGGGACCATAGGCATGCACCACCACACCAGGCTATTTTTATTTAAAAATTTTTTTTTTATTTTTAGTAGAGACAGTTTTGCCATGTTGCCTAGGCTGGTCTCCAACTCCTAGGCTCCAGTGATTCACCAGCCTCATCTTTCCAAAGTGCTGGAATTGCTACTGTGCCCGGTCTGTGGCCCATTTCTAAGGGTCATTTCTCTGAGATCTAAATGGAGGATGGAGTGCAGGGAGAAGGAATTTGATACCTCACCTGAAGGTGGATTCAAGGTCTTGATGGACAGGTTCAGGGAGAGAGGAGGAAAGGTGAATTCACCTAAAGCAGAGGCATATTGTGTGGGTCAGGGGAGAGGGGAGCCAAGGAGACTGATTCTCTGAAGGCTCAGACCTGTTTTCCACAAAGTGTCTAGGATCCACCCCGTTTAGAGCAGAACATTTTTGCTTAGAGAATAAAACCACTGAAGCTCCTAAGGTATCTGAAATTAAGTCCTCTTCCTTGATCTCTGTCTCCTAAACAGATACACATAGCCCTTCCCTCTTTAGGGTGGAGGGACCTCAGTGCTTTGAAAAGGAAAGAACACTGACCCAGAATTGAGGAAACAAAGAGGGGACCTGTCCTCTGCCAGGCTTATTGGAGCAGGGGGAATTCCCTCGGGAGTCACCATACCAGGCATTGTCCCTTAGAAGAGCCCTCAAGGACAGAGAGAGGGGACAGCTTCTCTGGAAAGCAAGGGCTCTAGAGGAAAACGTGCGAGGAGACCTGGACATGTGTGATTACCTAAACTGTGACCGGGGGAAGGTGAAAGGCCAGAGACAGGAGGATATTTTGCGGGGAGTGGGAGCCCTAGGCAATCTCCCCGGGTTTTCTTAGCGGGGAGAAGTTCTCCGTGCTCTCCTCTCCTGAGCATGCCTGTGTGTGTTGGATGTTGCTGACCGTCATTTCACTTATCTGTGACACACAAGTCTTTCATCTTGTTTGGGTGGCATGAAGCAAGGAGAGTTTCAATGATCCAAGCATCATATTCTCACAGCCTCCTACATCTGGCTCAAGGGTAAAATCAATAAATCATTTTATGATCCCTTTCTACAAATGAAAAAGCTGCAGCTAAGGAAGGGACGGTGACTTGCCTAAGCTACTGGGCCAGTGGGGCTGGAGCCAGGCCTGCAGCCCAGACATTTGGAGCCCCAGACCGGGTTTCTTTCCATTCCAACAGCTATTTTCTCTGCTCTCCTGTTAGGTTGAGATTTCTGCTCCTGCCAAGCCCATCCTACAGAATGAGGGAATGGACCCTGCAGCAGATTTACAGTAGGTACCCAACAATTATCCCAGATATCAGATTTTTTTTTTTTTTTTGAGATGGGTTCTCACTCTGTTGTCCAGGCTGGAGTGCGGTGGCGCGATTATAGCTCATGCAGCCTCAAACTTCTGGGCTCAAGTGATCCACCCACTTCAGCCTCCTGAGTAGCTGTGACTACAGGTGCATGCTACCAGGCTAATTTTAAAATTTTCTGTAGAGATAGGGCCTGGCTATCTTGCCTAGGCTGGGTCAAGCAATTCTCCCACCTTAGCATCCTAAAGTGCTAGGATTACAGGTGTGAACTACTCCACCCGGTCCTAGATATCAGATTTGTAGGCAGATATGATTAACAGTGGTACTTCGGGATTTGGGGGAGAAGTGGCACTTCTGTGCACTGGGGACACCTAGGCTCCCAGCCCACAGCAGAAGCCCAAGACTAAAGAGAAATATTCCTTAGGGAGCGATAGCAGAATGTGGCCCCCTAGACTGTAGGCTCCCTGAAGCTGGAGGCTGAGTCTCTGCAGACTATCTGCTTTGCATATAGTAGGTGCTCAATAATTTATTGGACAAAATAATAGCTACTATTACCAAGCTTTCAGCCTAGCACCAGGTCATAGTGAGTGTCATATGCTGTCTCATTTAATTCTCACAACTGAAATAAGAAAAATAAAAATTCTGGGCCAGGTGCGATGGCTCACACCTGTAATCTCAGCACTTTGGGAGGCTGAGGTGGGCAGATCACTTGAGGTCAGGAGTTCGAGACCAACGTGGCCAACATGGTGAAACCCTGTCTCTATTGAAAATACAAAAATTAGCTGGGCATGGTGGCTTATGCCTGTAATCCTAGCACTTTGGGAGGCTGAGGCGGGTGGATCACGAGGTCAGAAGATCAAGACCATCCTGGCTAACACGGTAAAACCCCATTTCTACTAAAAATACAAAAAAATTAGCCGGGCATGGTGGTGGGCACCTGTAGTCCCAGCTATTCGGGAGGCTGAGGCAGGAGAATGGCGTGAACCCGGGAGGCGGAGCTTGCAGTGAGCTGAGATAGAGCCACTGCACTCCAGCCTGGGGGATAGAGTGAGACTCCGTCTCAAAACAAAAACAAAAACAAAACAAAACAAAACAAAACAAAACAAAAAAATTAGCTGGGCATGGTGGTGGACTCCTGTAATCCCAACTACTCGAGGAAAGAGAATCCCTTGAACCAGGGAGGCAGAGGTTGCAATGAGTGAGAGCGAGCCACTGCACTCCAGCCTGGGTAATGGAGCAAGACTCTGTCTCAAAAACAAAAACAAAGAAAGAAAACAAAAACCTGACTTGAAGCTCTCAGACCCAGAAGAAACAAACCTTGTGACATCCTCATGTTGGCTAGAATCTCTGCTGGCCCAAATACCTCTTCTCAGTCTCCTTCCTCATTGGCCCCAGGGCCTTTAAATGTTGATATCCCCAAAGCTTTGGCCTTCCCACCCAATCCATCTTCCTTAGATGATCTTAGCCACGCTCATACCATCAGACATAGGCTGAAGGTGCCAGATCTAAATCTAGCCCAGAGTTCCCACCTGAGCACTGAGTTAGATTATTCGCCTGCCTTCTGGACACCTTCTCTTGGATGTACCATAGGACCAGGCTTGCATGACTGCACTCATTATCTGCCCTTTCCCTGCATTTCCCAGCCTGCTTAATGGCATTAGGGCACCTAGGTCAGAGCCTTGGTTGATCTCTTCCCTTACTCCCTCTCTCTCCTTACCATCCGTACTGCCACATCTCAGTTCCTGCCCTCACCATTTCTTGCCTGGTCTCTTATGATCAATCTGTGACTGGTATCTCAGGCTCCCAGCATGATGCTCCTCAAACCTGCCCAAATGCACTAGTTAAAATGCAAATGTGACCTCTTCCTTTCCCAAAACTCTCCAGTATATCCTCATCTCCAGGAGCCCAGACCGTGTGCAAAGCATCCAAGATCTCTGACTACTTAAAGCCTCCTCTGCTATCGTTCTCCTAGATGCACGTGGGACTCTCATAGGGCCAAAGTCTTGTGCTGCCTCCCTACTCCATCTATTTCACCCCACCATGCCCTTGCACACAATGTTCGTTCCCTCTGTCTGGAATGCCTGTCCCTGCCTTGTCTGTTTACATGTCTTTCCCTGTTAGATTGTGAGTTCATGTTTCTACATCCAACACCTCACACATGATCTGTGAGGCCCTGCAACTCTGATCCCTGCTGGCCTCTTTACCTCGTCCTACTTTGCTCCGCACTCCAACCACACAGCCTCTCTTGCCCTCCCCGACTCAGTCAGATTCCCTCCCCAATTATGCTTTCAAAGAACTACGGATCTTCTCTTCACAGCACTGAATCCCGTGGCACTTTTACATCCATGTCAGTGACTGTGCAGTCAATGTGAGTGTCTCCCACTAGGACATGAGCTCCATAGGAACAAGGGGTTGGGTCTGGTACTCAGTGTAATTTTTTTTTTTTTTTTAAGAGATGAGGCCGGGCATGGTGGCTCACACCTGTAATCCCAGCACTTTGGGAGGTCGAGGTGGGTGGATCATGAGGTCAGGAGTTTGAGACCAGCTTTGCCAATACGGTGAAACTCCGTCTCTACTAAAAATACAAAAATTAGCTGGGTGTGGTGGCACACGCCTGTAATCCCAGCTACTCAGGAGGCTGAGGTAGGAGAATCGCTTGAACTCAGGAGGTGAAGGTTGCAGTGAGCTGAGATCGCACCACTATACTCCAGCCTGGGCGACAGAGTGAGACTCTGTCTCAAAAAAAAAAAAAAAAAAAAAGAGAGAGATGAGTTCTGGCTATGTTGCCCAGGCTGGTTCCAAACTCCTGACCTCAAGTGACCCTCCTGCCTCAGCTTCCCAAAGTGGAATTACAAGCATGAGCCACCGTGCCTGGCCATAAATTTGTTAAGTGAATAAGAGTACACAATTCTTTTTTTTTTTTTGAGATGGAGTCTTGCTCTATTGCCAGAGCTGGAGTGCAGTGGCGTGATCTCGGCTCACTGCAAGCTCTGCCTCCCAGGTTCACACCATTCTCCTGCCTCAGCCTCCTGAGCAGCTGGGACTACAGGCGCCCACCATCACGCCCGGCTAATTTTTTGTATTTTTAGTAGAGATGGGGTTTCACCATGTTAGCCAGGATGGTCTCGATCTCCTGACCTTGTGATCCGCCCGCCTCGGCCTCCCAAAGTGCTGGGATTACAGGCATGAGCCACTGCGCCTGGCGAGCACACAATTCTTAGACATTAGGGGCTGTGTGATGCAGGAGACATAACACAGCTTTAAGAGCCAAACAGGCCTGGGTTTCAATCTCACCTATGCCACATACTATGTGACTTTGGGAAAGTTGCCAGATCTCACCTAAGGTGGATTCTTCATCTATAAACAAAAAACAATACCCACTTTGTAAGCATATACATGTGCAGAACTTAGTAGGAGCTCAAAAAATGGTAGCAATTGGCCGGGTGCAGTGGCTCACGCCAGTAATCCCAGCACTTTGAGAGGCCGAGGTGGGCGGATCACAAGGTCAGGAGTTCGAGACCAGTCTGGCCAACATGGTGAAACTCTGTCTCTACTAATAATACAAAAATTAGCTGGGCATGGTGGTGCCCGGCTGTAGTGCCTGCTACTTGGGAGGCTGAGAGAGGAGAATTGCTTGAACCTGGGAGATGATGGTTGCAGTGAGCCGAGATTGTGCCACTGCACTCCAGCCTGGGCGACAGAGCAAGACTCCGTCTAAAAAAAAAATAAAAGGGGGGGAGCAATTACCCTAGGTCTCCTAGGATGCCTGCTGAATAAATATTTAATTCAATGTAACTTCTTGTTTTAAAAGGCGCTTTATGATTATGAAATGTATTTTTGTCATTCTGAAATTATTTTGGATGTGGAGTCTCACATTTTTAAAATCTGTTGGTTTAATTCCTACTTGGTAGATGGGAAAACTGAGGTTCAAAGAAGTACAGTTCCAAAGCTGTACAGTTAGTGGCAGAGTTACAAATCTGGTCCAAGTCAATGACCAAGCTAATTGATTTATGTATTTAGAGGTCTCACTCTGTTGCCTGGGCTGGAGCACAGTGGCATGATGACAGCTCACCGAAGCCTCAACCTCCTGGGCTCAAGCAATTCTCCCACCTCAGCCTCCCAAGTAGCTGGGACCACAGGCATGCGCCACCATGCCCAGCTTATGTTTTAAAATTTTTGTAGAGACAGGGGTCTCACTTTGTTGTCCCAGCTAGTCTCAAAATCTGGCTTCAAGCAATCATCCTGCCTTGGCCTCTCAAAGTGCTGGGATTAAAGGCATGAGCCATTGCATCCTGCCCAAGCTAATTTTTAAAAACTCAGAACTAAGTGCTCTATCTATCAAATAACAAATTACATCCTTTAGTTACCGGGCTCCTGTACTCAAGAGGCAGGTTGGCAGAATAAGAAGTGCTGTGGGTAGGCCTGTAATCTGAAGATGCAGGTTCTGGTCCTGTTCACACTCAGGTCCCTCACATGAAAGGCAAGAGTAAACATGAAATACCACGATTTCTCCTTATTTCACGTACAAATGCTAGACAAGTGTAACATCTTCGTGGAATCACTTTTCTTCTGGGCTACTATAAACTTTTTTTTTTTTTTTTTGAGACAGAGTCTCGCTCTGTTGCCCAGGCTGGAGTGCAGTGGCGTGACCTCAGCTCACTTCAACCTCCGCCTCCCGGGTTCAAGCGATTCTCCTGCCTCAGCCTCCTGAGTAGCTGGGACTACATAGGCATGCGCCACCATGCCCAGCTAATTTCTGTATTTTTAGTAGAGATGGGGTTTCACTATGTTGGCCAGGCTGGTCTCAAACTCCTGATCTCGGGTGATTGCTCGCCTCAGCCTCCGAAAGCGCGGGATTACAGGCATGAGCCACTGCCCCCGGCCTACTATAAATTTTTGAAGGGCAGCTGCTGTCATCTTTTTCCACATTCTCCATAGCCCCTATTATGGTGGTTTGAAATAAGAATAAAAGTGTGTTGAAGGAATGAAAGTTTGCCTGAGTGAATGGAAGAATGTCCTCTATTTCCTGTTTCCAGCTCCCCAGCTCCCCGTCTGCCTTGGGGTGCCTGGAGAAGGGATAACTGTCATTCAGACCTGGCCCTAGGCCAGGAAAACAGGTTTGTCATGGAAGGAAATTGAAGATGCTGCGTTTACACTGGAGATTTGCTCTCAATTTCCTATCAGACTGCGAGCTTCCTGAATGGGGTATAGGAGCCTGTTATTCATTTTTGTTTCCACTGTTCAGCTTCCATGTTTGGTACCAGCTCTCAAGATGCTTTGAGATGGACTAGGCAGGAGATCTGAGGACCAAAAGCTCAGACTCAGATGGAGCAGAGAGTGGACAACATTCCCATCCTTAGACTGCTCTGAGAGAAAATGGGCTTGCTGGTGGACTAGAGATGGGTGGGCTGGAAATGGGATGCACAAAAAAAGGCATATCCCCCCGACAACCACTCATGCCCCAATTTTGAAGGAAAACTTTCATCCTGGTGTAGGGAAAAGGCAACTTCCCCAGGACGTAATAAGGAACATTTTCAAGTTGTAAGGAACCGGAACATCTTTATATCATTCATTCAATCAGGAAAAAAAATTTTTTTTTGAATCCTGTCAAACCTGGATCCCTTTGTATCCATCTACTTAGAATATTTTTTCCAGGCCGGGCGCGGTGGCTCACGCTTGTAATCCCAGCACTTTGGGAGGCCGAGGCGGGCGGATCACGAGGTCAGGAGATCGAGACCACGGTGAAACCCCGTCTCTACTAAAAATACAAAAAAAAAATTAGCCGGGCGTGGTGGCGGGCGCCTGTAGTCCCAGCTACTCCGAGAGGCTGAGGCAGGAGAATGGCGTGAACCCGGGAGGCGGAGCTTGCAGTGAGCGGAGATGGCGCCACTGCACTCCAGCCTGGGCGACAGAGCGAGACTCCGTCTCAAAAAAAAAAAAAAAAAAAAAATTTTCCTTCTCCCTACTCCTTTCCTCTTTTTGTTATTTTTCTTCTGCTGCTGTTGTTGTTTAAAACAATTCTTTTCTATATTGGAGCAAGAAACATTTCACCAGACTGTGAGGATTTGGCCCATACTGTGAAGCAAAGGGGCTTTCTAAACTCAATTTTCTTTCTTCTTTTTAAGTCCCCCCTTTCCCCTGTCCCTCGGGAGAGACAACAGAAAATAATTGATCCATCATCCAGTATCAGGCCCAGGAGATTTACATGCAAATTCCTCCTCGACCCCTTCTCAAATTTAAAATCCTAGAAGGGAAAAAAAAAATTCTAAAAGTAGCAGGAACTCTGCTGGCCACACCCCACCCCTTACCAGGTGAGAGATGTGGAGGGGATAATTCACCCACAACCCCCCAGTTTCCTCCTGCGTCACACACGCCACCCCTCTCTGGTGTGGAACCACTTAAGATTTGGGTAAAACTCCCCTCTCGCCCTGGAGACGGGATCTGGAAGCTTTTAGGGGGCGGAGGTAGAGGTGGGGAGGCAGAAGGAAAATTCCCCCAAACGTTCGTCAGGCCTAAGAGAGTCGTCCCTTCACTCAAAATTGCCCGTCACCCCCCGCCCCCCACCATTAACTTTCGATTAAGACCTCCTCCTTAGGACAACTAAACTTTACTTTGCACAGTTAAGATTTGCAGCGGAAGAAGCGGGAGGGAGAAGCCGCAGCTCCGGGCCATTCTCCTTTCCCTCGCTCCCTCCAAGCCCCCCGCCCCAACCCTCCAGCTCCGGGCCTCCGAGTTCCTGAGTTTTCTCACTTTGAGGTGCCACCGAACACAAAGAACCATAATGGGCTCCTTTGTGCTGGCTACGAGGCAATTACGCCTCGGAGTCCTGGTCCCTTTAAGAGTCTCTTAAAGAGACAGGCTCCCATTTTTCAGAGGGTTTTTTAAGGGTGTGTGGAGGGGGAGGGCGAGGGGTCTACGTGTAAAGTGAAGTGAAACTTTCGCCTGGGCTCTAGAAAGAGCGGACAGAAAAGGTCTTTGTAAATTGTTAGTTTTTTTTTTTAAGTCTGTTTTAATTTTTAAATTTGAGATTTTTCACTCGATTTGAAAAATTGGACTAAGAATAGGTGGGGTTCGAGGATCGGGGGCGGGGGCAAGGGTTTAAAGAGTCCCCACCCGGCAGAGCACCTCGGCCCGGGAAGAGGAGTGAGCCAGGGTCGAGTATTGTCCCCCGATCTCGCCGCGGCAACTCCGGAGAAATCCCGGGCTGGGCAAACAGCCCTTAATATAATAATAGCTTGTCTCTTTAAAAAGCAAAAGGGGGGGGAAAGTTTTGTTGGCATCTGGTTTCTGATCTCATTATGTTGTGGTCGACCAATCCAGCCCTCGGGCCTGGTCCTCGGATTTAAATCTGATTGGCCGAGAGCACATTTTGGGTTGGTGCTTAGAGCTCGACGGGGCGGTTTCAAGGATCCCTTTTTTGGGGGGCTGAAGAGAGGGCGGGGCCGCCAGCGGGGGCCCCCTTGAAACCGACTAATTGGGATCGGAGAGGCCGAGGTGAGGGCTGGAGGAGGCACAAAGAAGTCGCTGGGTGCAGAAGGGAGGGGAGAGGGGGAGCTGAGAGGCGAGAGGAGGAGGAAGAGGAGAGAGAGCAGCGGCGCGCGGTGTCTCCGGCGACTCAGTCCGACCGCGGCGAGCAAGCGGGCAGGCGCACCGCCCCCTCCCCCGCCCGGCCTCCCCAACTCTGCGGCCGCGAGCAAAGTTTGCAGAGAGGCGCGGGAGGCGGCAGCCGCAGCGAGGAGGCGGCGGGGAAGGAGCGTAGTCTCCGGGTTGGGGGCGGGGGCGGGGGGGCGCCAAGGAGCCGGGTGGGGGGCGGCGGCCAGCATGCGGCCCCGCAGCGCCCTGCCCCGCCTGCTGCTGCCGCTGCTGCTGCTGCCCGCCGCCGGGCCGGCCCAGTTCCACGGGGAGAAGGGCATCTCCATCCCGGACCACGGCTTCTGCCAGCCCATCTCCATCCCGCTGTGCACGGACATCGCCTACAACCAGACCATCATGCCCAACCTTCTGGGCCACACGAACCAGGAGGACGCAGGCCTGGAGGTGCACCAGTTCTATCCGCTGGTGAAGGTGCAGTGCTCGCCTGAACTGCGCTTCTTCCTGTGCTCCATGTACGCACCCGTGTGCACCGTGCTGGAACAGGCCATCCCGCCGTGCCGCTCTATCTGTGAGCGCGCGCGCCAGGGCTGCGAAGCGCTCATGAACAAGTTCGGTTTTCAGTGGCCCGAGCGCCTGCGCTGCGAGCACTTCCCGCGTCACGGCGCAGAGCAGATCTGCGTGGGCCAGAACCACTCCGAGGACGGAGCGCCCGCGCTACTCACCACCGCGCCGCCGCCGGGACTGCAGCCGGGTGCCGGGGGCACCCCGGGTGGTCCGGGCGGCGGCGGCGCTCCCCCGCGCTACGCCACGCTGGAGCACCCCTTCCACTGCCCGCGCGTCCTCAAGGTGCCATCCTATCTCAGCTACAAGTTTCTGGGCGAGCGTGATTGTGCTGCGCCCTGCGAACCCGCGCGGCCCGATGGTTCCATGTTCTTCTCACAGGAGGAGACACGTTTCGCGCGCCTCTGGATCCTCACCTGGTCGGTGTTGTGCTGCGCCTCCACCTTCTTCACTGTCACCACGTACTTGGTAGACATGCAGCGCTTCCGCTACCCGGAGCGGCCTATCATTTTTCTATCGGGCTGCTACACCATGGTGTCGGTGGCCTACATCGCCGGCTTCGTGCTCCAGGAGCGCGTAGTGTGCAACGAGCGCTTCTCCGAGGACGGTTACCGCACGGTGGTGCAGGGCACCAAGAAGGAGGGCTGCACCATCCTCTTCATGATGCTCTACTTCTTCAGCATGGCCAGCTCCATCTGGTGGGTCATCCTGTCGCTCACCTGGTTCCTGGCAGCCGGCATGAAGTGGGGCCACGAGGCCATCGAGGCCAACTCTCAGTACTTCCACCTGGCCGCCTGGGCCGTGCCGGCCGTCAAGACCATCACCATCCTGGCCATGGGCCAGATCGACGGCGACCTGCTGAGCGGCGTGTGCTTCGTGGGCCTCAACAGCCTGGACCCGCTGCGGGGCTTTGTGCTAGCGCCGCTCTTCGTGTACCTGTTCATTGGCACGTCCTTCCTCCTGGCCGGCTTCGTGTCGCTCTTCCGCATCCGCACCATCATGAAGCACGACGGCACCAAGACCGAAAAGCTGGAGCGGCTCATGGTGCGCATCGGCGTCTTCTCCGTGCTCTACACAGTGCCCGCCACCATCGTCATCGCTTGCTACTTCTACGAGCAGGCCTTCCGCGAGCACTGGGAGCGCTCGTGGGTGAGCCAGCACTGCAAGAGCCTGGCCATCCCGTGCCCGGCGCACTACACGCCGCGCATGTCGCCCGACTTCACGGTCTACATGATCAAATACCTCATGACGCTCATCGTGGGCATCACGTCGGGCTTCTGGATCTGGTCGGGCAAGACGCTGCACTCGTGGAGGAAGTTCTACACTCGCCTCACCAACAGCCGGCACGGTGAGACCACCGTGTGAGGGGCGCCCCCAGGCCGGAACCGCGCGGCGCGGCCCTCCGCCCGGGGTGGGGCCCCTACAGACTCCGTATTTTATTTTTTTAAATAAAAAACGATCGAAACCATTTCACTTTTAGGTTGCTTTTTAAAAGAGAACTCTCTGCCCAACACCCCCACAAGGTTTGTAATTAAAACTGTAAATAGTCTTTGTAAATTTAATTATATATATTTTCTATTTAAAAGAAAAAAAACACGGGTGTGGGCGCCAGGGCTGAAGAATGAGGTGTGTGTGTGTTGGGGGGTGTAGTTGAGGGGAGGGTTCTCTTTCTTAAGTGCCCTTCAAAACCCGCCCCACTTTTGGAGTTTTTTGGTGGTATGGCAGGGCTGGGCCTGCTGGGAGAGGCACCCAGCCTGAGCGCTGTTTTTGTTGGCTTTGAGTCGTTAGGAGTTTGTTCCATTCAACTAATATAAAAGCCAAATTTGTGAGCCTCCTCTCTGACGCTGGGCCTGTGGAAGCTGTTGGATATTTTTGAACAGGACTTGGATTCGTTTTGTTTCCTTCCCCCTTTTCTTTCCCTGCTCATTTGTCCTGTCTTCTTCACTCACTCTTTGGAAAAGTCCCAACTGAGATGAAGATGTGGAAAAAAAATCGGGGTCGGGGTGTGCTGGTGGGGAGAGGGCAGAGATCCGGTGAGGAATGGCTTCCACCCCCTGGCCCACTCCCCTGCAGGCTGGAAGATCTTTCTCCTCTCTGGCTTCTCTTCTTTTCAATTCACTGCATCAAGTGCTTCCAGTGGCCCGAAAATGCTTTTTGAAGTGTGTTTTGAAACAGCCTCCACCAACACACACCCTACCAGGAGTACTGATCCTGCCTCCCTGCATGTCTAGGGGAAGCATTCGCCTTTGAGCAGTTGCTTGCAAATCTGGGGAGTTTGAGACCTCTTAGCATCTCTTCCCTTCTTTCCCTGCAGTCTGTTCACCCCCACAGCCAAAAGTCTCTGGCGTTCAGGTTAGCAGTTTCTGGGTTGGTGTGTGTGGGTTTTTGTTGTTCTTTGGGGCTTATTTTTTTCAAAAAGTGATAAAGACGGGTGGGTTGGAGGGAAGGGACTGATGGGCTGGTGGGCTTTTTAGTTTTCCTTTGACAAAAAGACTGATTTAAAACTTGTCCAGAAAAAAATGAAAAAAAAAAAAAAAAGGTGGTTATCTTTGCTTTAGAAGTCTCTGGACAGGCCCTTTGTGGCTGTGGGGGTGGGTTGAGTGTTTACATGACATTCTATATCACAAGATTGATAGGCTGTTTAAAGCAGATGTTTCTTATCTTCCCCTGAGCCTCTACAAATAAAGTCAAGACTTTTCTTTTTTTGAGATGGAGTCTCACTCTGTCACCCAGGCTGGAGTGCAGTGGTGCGATCTTGGCTCATGGCAACCTTCACTGCAGCGTTTCTCCTGTCTCAGCCTCCCAGGTAGCTGGGACTACAGGTGTGCGCCACCACTCCTTGCTAATTTTTGTATTTTTAGTAGAGACAGGGTTTCACCATATTGGCCAGGCTGGTCTCGAACTCCTGACCTCGTTATCTTCCCGCCTGGGCCTCCCAAAGTGCTGGGATTACAGGCATGAGCCACAGTGCCTGGCCTGTCAAGACTTCTCTTAAGTTAACTTCCTGAGAAGTGATGTCTAAAAGTATCTTTGCTGGTGTAAGAACTCCAGTTTCCAACACATATTATTTCCCTCAACTATTTGGAATATTTTAGAATTTTAATTCCAAAGGATTGGTTTGAATACAAGTATACCACATAACTCAGTTTTCGCCATCTCCCGTTTCTTAACAGTGTAAATTAAAAGCTAATAATCATAATAATAAAGTGCATTTAATTATCTTCGAGAGATCTATCCTTTTAATTGTATTTAACAGGGTTGTAACATTTTATTAGTTTAACCAAACCACACCTCCTCCTCCCCTCTCCCCCTTACCTACTTGGTTGGGGGTGGGGCAGAGAAGAGTGCTCCCAGCCCTGGACCTTGCTTTCTTAGCTAAATGGTGATGGGAGAAATGGTGCCTTACCATCCTTTGTTGGCTGTCTTCTGGACAAGGGAGAAAGTAAGTTAGAACCCCTACTTCGAAGTGTTTGCTTGTGTTAGTTTATGTTGGGGGAGGGGAACTGGAAATGTTTGGTGGTAATTGAAGTCATATGTGGGGCTTTGTTTGGAATTGTATGAAGCCTGTGGATTTCAGCAGCGCCCCCTCCCAAAAATATATAATTTCCCCCCAAATCATCTGTGTCAGTGGCTAGTTAAAGCTAGCTTTTTATCAAATGATGACGAGTGTGAGATCTCAACATGAGGTTCCCTCAATTATCAAAGAAGCAGGCGGGAGGAGGTGTCACCGCCCCCTGCCCCGTTTGTTGCAAGATTCTAAAGGAACCCCGCAAAGGCTGCAGGAAAGAGTAAAATTACAAACAAATTGTGAGTGCCTCTCCTTGTAATAATGGCGAAAGCCAGATCAGGTGGGATTTTCCAGTACCTGGTATTGAGCCCAGTGGGAAGAGGAGCCGGTCTCTGTTGAAGATTGGGGAGAGCCTCTCCCACCTATAAGCCACCCAAGATCTTGGCTCTGTGTGCTTTGGGTACATTTGTCCCTGGACCCTTGCACTGAGCAACCCCCTCCTCAAAGTCTCCTGCCAACATAAAGGAAGACAGCCTGAGACACTGACAAAATAGGTTATATGACTGAGGAGGAAGACAGATAATAAGACAGTTCCATCTTTTGGAAAGAACAGATCTTAGAGATACCCTTCCCCTTCTCCAGGGGGAGTAGCCAAGGGCTGAATTACCCTACTGAAAATTGTTTTGGGGGAACCTCCTCTCCCCACCTTTGTCTTGTTTCTTAAATGAAACACTCTTAGAGGAAGGGAAGCTTTAGACCACAGTTTGGGGAATTTGGGGTAAAGAGGAGAAAGCACCCTGGAGGAAGACTCAGAGGTAAACCACCTGAACTCATTGCCTCACGGGGAGAGGGCACCTCAGCTCTCTTGTTCAGAAAACCCAGTTAAAAACAGGAGCTTGGCCGGGCGCGGTGGCTCACGCTTGTAATCCCAGCACTTTGGGAGGCCGAGGCGGGCGGATCACGAGGTCAGGAGATCGAGACCACGATGAAACCCCGTCTCTATTAAAAATACAAAAAATTAGCCGGGCGTGGTGGTGGGCTACTCGGAGAGGCTGAGGCAGGAGAATGGCGTGAACCCGGGAGGCGGAGCTTGCGGTGAACCGAGATTGCGCCACTGCACTCCAGCCTGGGCGACAAAGCGAGACTCCGTCTCAAAAAAAAAAACAAAAAAAACAAACAAACAAAAAAACCGGAGCTTAGAGATCTGCTTTTGGAGATTTCTAGGTCGCCCTTTGAGCAGAAAAGGGTTTCCACGTTGTAAGTGGGCTGGTCCTTCCCTCTGGAAGAGCGAGGCTTTGTGTTTGCTGGAGGGTCAGGGCCAAGAAGGAAATACACTCACCTGTGGCGCCCGGGCCTGGGGCAGGTCTCAGGCCCGCGCTGCTTTCTGCCTGCTCTTCTGCCCTCCCCCAGGGCAATGCTCTGGGGTTTCAAGGTCCCAGGCATTTCTCCTCCAGACTCCCCGCTCTTATTGATCAAGCTTTCCCTCCTCCCAGCCCAGACTTCCCTCCAGAAGACTTTAACGTTAGTTCCAAACTTTTTGCCTTTTAAGAAGATTTTTTTAAGAGCTAGCTCTAGAAAAAGGCCACTAAAGTTTCTCAAGACAAAATTCTTCTGAACATCCCCAAAGAATTAAGATTAGGTTCAGCCCAGTGGGATGGGGAACTGCTTTTTGTTTCAAAATCTCTTCAGGAGGGTGGGGAGATGCTATCACGGGGGTACCTGCCATGGAGTCTGAGCCGGGCGAGCCCTCCCTTCTGCAGTCTCACTACTCACTGTACCAGGGTCCCTCCTCCTCTAGAATCACTCTTCTTACCTTAAATGGATCTTAAACTTCTGGGGGCCACTGACCGTCTGAGAATCTCAAAACTCTTTGGACCTCTTCCTGGAAAAAAAAATGGCCAGATCCTCCATGAATATGCAATTGTGTGTAGCTTTAGGAAGTTTCTAGATCATCCCTCCCTGACCTCTCTCCCTACCCGCCTGCCCCCAAACTAGTTTTCGAGTCCCTGGTCTAGACTTTTTTTTTTTTTTTTTTGAGACTGAGTCTCACTCTGTCGCCCAGGCTGGAGTGTAGTGGCGCGATCTCAGCTCACTGCAATCTCCGCCTCCCAAGTTCAAGCAATTCTTCTGCCTAAACCTCCTGAGTAGCTGGGATTACAGGCGCATGCCACCACTCCCAGCTAATTTTTGTATTTTAGGAGAGATGGGGTTTCACCACTATGGCCAGGCTGGTCTCAAACTCCTGACAGGTGATCCTCCCGCCTCGGCCTCCCAAAGTACTGGAATTACAGGCGTGAGCCACCTGTAATTGTGGCCAGTCTCGACATTTTCTAGTCCTGATTACTAGCTACCTCTCCTTCTCTAAAGGACAGCCTTTACCTTCTCAGACTCCAGTATCCCCCGGTCTCTAATCACCTCTGCTATGGAAAGGGGGTGGGGGTGAGGAGGGAAAGCCACTGGGCCTACAAAACCAGGAGTACCCCCGAACCAGATTATTCACTCAGTTCAATCCTGCCCCTTGATCAGGTAAAAAGTGATCAAGATGCAGCAGAGTGGAATATGAATGAAATTTGTAGTTGGGAAAAACGGAGAGAGAGACAGACAATGTATGGCAAGCAGAGGCTTTGGCATGCTTTGGTATCACTCACTGCAGTAGCAGCTGTGAGCACTTGTGGCATTTTTCTAACCTCTGAGCGCGTGTCCTCATCTATAAAAAGGCTGATAGTACCTGTCTGGTAACATGAGTAGTAGACGGGACCATTCATCTACAGAGCCCCCAAGCAGTAGTTCAATAAATTGTAGCACTTTTCCAATTACTTAGAATACATTTATTTATTTATTTATTTATTTATTTTGAGACAGAGTCTTGCTCTGTCGCCCAGGCTGGAGTGCAGTGGCGCGATCTCAGCTCACTGCAAGCTCCGCCTCCCGGGTTCACGCCATTCTCCTGCCTCAGCCTCTGGAGTAGCTGGGACTACAGGAGCCTGCCACCACGCCCGGCTAGGTTTTTTTTTTTGTATTTTTAGTAGAGATGAGGTTTCCCCGGGTTAGCCAGGACGGTCTTGATCTCCTGACCTCGTGATCCGCCCGCCTCGGCCTCCCAAAGTGCTGGGATTACAGGCGTGAGCCACCGCGCCTGGCCCCCACTTAGAATACATTTCTAAAAATAAAATCAATGGATCAAAAGATCGCATTTCTTGACAAGAGAAATGTTACCAATAGTTTTTAAACTGTTCCCTATCATTTAAAAGGACCACCGTCTTCCCTTCCCAGCACTTCGGTATCATTTCCTCCCTCTGAAGAGGTACATCTAACTGCCCTTAGAATATGGACGATGACTGGTCTCAGCTGCTTCATGCTGACAGGGGGCATTGTTTTGGGGAAAACAGCAGTCAGACTCCTCCTAGAGGTCTAAGAGTTCCTAGCAAAGGGGAGCCATCATCCCAGGCTCCGGTTGCCTGGCCATTTGGAGTTTGGTGGCTTCTAGGCGCCAGAGAATAAAAGAAGTTTTATAAGGTTAAGTATGCATAAGTTAAACGTGTATTACACAAGGAAAGAATTTAGTGCCAAAGATTACAGAGACAAGAAGTAAAATATACTAACAACATTGTACCCTGAGCTCTAAGAAATTAAACCTTGTATAGGAGCGGTTCAACTTTAGAAGAGATAACTGTTCTTGCCATATCTTTTAGCAGTTAACAGTTGCACCCTGGGAATTCTGGGATTTGTGGACTTGCACGATGGCCATTAAAGCTTTTGCCTCTTTCCTGTATCTCCTCTCTCTTTCCTGGGCCTCCCAGTCTCTATTATAAAAGACCAAGGTGGCTACTTTCAGGAGTTTCTCTAAAGTACTATCTGGTCCCAGGGCCTGTTTTTGTATCTTCCTTCTGATGTCAGGAGCTGCCCGAGTAATAAGTTGATCCTTTAGAATTAGTTGTCCCTCGACTGAATCAGGAGATAGAGAGATGTGCTTTACCAAGCTCCCTCTTAGCCTCTCCAAGAGGGCAGTGGGATTTTCATCAAATCCCTGGTCGATCATGGACAACTTGGTATAATTGAGGGGCTTGCTCCTAGTTCGATGGTATTGAAATGAATGGTCCCTTCCTAAGGCCAAGCCAGTCCTTCCTATAAATCATAATTTGGCCAAACCTTTGTGCAGAGGGCTATGAGACGCTTTTCCTTCAGATTCTGAGGGGTCAAAGCAATCCCAGTGGTTCAGGATACGTTATACTTCAGAAGAGTATAAGCTAGGGGTGGTGAAGAGAACTGGTTGCCCATTCTGAAAGACAGGGAATAAAGGTGTCCCCTACTCCCTTCCTTCTTTCAGCGAATACTCAGCATGTGATGGAGAGAGAAAGCGAGTATCCTCCCTGCACCCTCCACATCTTGTCCCTGAGCCCTGGTGACCATGGCAGGTGCCAGCCATGGGTACCAATGTGGTATGTACCCATGAAGCAGGGAAAACCTGGAGAATAGGAATTAACTGCTCTCATCTACACCTCCCTTTCTCCCTCCCTTTCTTCCTGCTGTCGACAAACTGAGTTCCCTGGGCCTGTTTGTGCCATGGAACATGGTCTCCTTCTATGTGGTGGGGGGTTCAGTCGTCAGGAATTGGTTCTGCCCATTTACATTGTGCCTGTTGCCTGGCTTTGGATCCCTCGGACCTGGTTTTTCTCTCTAGGGCCTCGGCCTGAAGCTTGGAATCGAATTTGGGATAGAAAAGTTGGTTTAGAGGCTGTATCTGTTTAGTGTTTCAGATGTGCCCTGCTGAATTTGTAGTTCTCAGCCAGCAGGGGTCGCTCCTCCGTTAACTTCCCTATCAGAAACATTGTTGGGTTGGGGGAGCCCTCTCACTTATAAAAGGAAAAAAAGAAAACAGTTAAAGGGCCAAAAAGGGGAGGATTATGGGAGAAGAACCCCTTGCTTACTGCAAGTGGGCCCCCCAATCCTTGTATCTTTCCCCTAGTTCAGACCGGGTTGAATTCTTTGGCCAGGGGAGGAAAGGTTTTATTGGCGCAGCGGGCAAGAAGCGCCCATCCGTTTGCCCTGTTTGGCTACCACCGCGGCTTTCTCCCGCCCCTTCTTGGCTGTTGGGCTTGGCCTTTGCCTGCTGCAGGCATGCCTGGGCGCCTGAGCTGGGAGGGGAAAGGGTGAAGAAAAGTGCCCTGAGCCACGCCTGTGGCTGTCAAGGTAAAGGCGTACATGGCACCTCTAGGAAAAGTTGGTCTGACTGGCACATTTCAAACCGTGTGAGAGCGGCTGGGCGCGGTGGCTCGCGCCTGTAATCCCAGCCTTTTGGGAGGCCGAGGTGGGCGGATCACGAGGTCAGGGGTTGGAGACCAGCCTGACCAACATGGTGAAACCCCGTCTCTACTAAGAACACAAAAATTAGCCGGGCGTGGTGGTGCGTGCCTGTAATCCCAGCTACTCAAGAGGCTGAGGCAGGAGAATCGTTTGAACCTGGGAAGCGGAGGTTGCAGTAAGCCAAGATCGCACCACTGCACTCCAGCCTGAGTGACAAAGCGAGACTCTGTCTCAAAAAAAGAAAAGAACAGAAAAGATAAAGAAAAACGAGGCCCAGAGCCCAGGGAGACACTGCCTGAAGCTCACAGCTAATTGCAGAATTGGAGCTCAAACCCAGCTTTTAGTCCATATGCTTTTCTTTAGACTAATTTTTTTAGAGGAAGGTACAAGAGTTCCCATATACCCCTGCCCCTACACATATATAACCTACCTTCCCCATTATCAACATCCCTCACCAGAGGAGTACTTTTTTTTTGAGATGCAGTCTCGCTGTCACCCAGGCTGGAGTGCAGTGGCACATCTTAGCTCACTGCAACCTCTGCCTCCCTGGTTCAAACGATTCTCCTGCCTCAGCCTCCCAAGTAGCTGGGATTACAGGCATCCACTACCACGCCTAGCTAATTTTTGTATTTTTAGTACAGACAGGGTTTTACCATATTGGCCAGGGTGGCCACGAACTCCTGACCTCAGGTGATCTGTTTGTCTCGGCCTCCCAAAGTGCTGGTATTACAGGCATGAGCCACCGCACCCGGCCACCAAAGAAGTACATTTGTTACAATTGATAAACCTACATTGACACATCATTATCAATCAAAGTCCACAGTTTACATTAAGGTTCACTGTTGGTTTACTTTTTTGTTTGTTTGTTTTTGAGACAGGGTCTCTGTCACCCGGGCTAGAGTGCAGTGGTACGATCTCGACTCACTGCAGCCTTGACCTTCTGGGCTCAAGGGATCCTCCCACCTCAGCCCCCCAAGTAGCTAGGACTACAAGTGTGTGCCACCACAGCTGGCTAATGTGTGTGTGTGTGTTTTTAAGTAGAGACAGGGTTTTGCCATATTGCCCAGGCTGGTTTTGAACTCCTGAGCTCAAGTGATCCACCTGCCTTGGCCTCCCAAAGTGCTAGGATTACAGGTGTGAGCCACTGTGCCTGGACTTGTGTTGTACTTTCTATAATGTATAATGACATATATCCAACATTAAAGTATCACACAGACTATTTTCGCTGACCTAAATATCCTCTATGCTCTATCTATTCATCCCTCCCAGCCCCACCAACCCCTAGCAACCACTGATCTTTTTACTGTCTCCACAGTTTTGCCTTTTCTAGAATATCATAGAGTTGGAATCATACCATATGTAGCCTTTTCAGATTGGCTTCTTTGACTTACCAATATGCATTTCAGGTTCCTCCACGTGTTTTTGAGAGGTGACAGCATGCTGGCAGCTCTCGCTCACTCTTAGCGCCTCCTCTGCCTGGGCTCCCACTTTGGCAGCACTGGAGGAGCCCTTCAGCCTGCCACTGTACTGTGGGAGCCCCTTCCTGGGCTGCCCAAGGCGGGAGACGGCTCCCACAGCTTCCGGGAGGTGTGGAGGGAGAGCGCGGGCAGGAACCTGGGCTGTGCGCGGCGCTTGGGGGCCAGGGCGGGTTCCGGGTGGGCGTGGGCTCGGCAGGCCCCGCACTCGGAGCGGCCGGCCGCCGGCAAGCCCCAGGCAGTGAGGGGCTTAGCACCTGGGCCAGCAGCTGCTGTGCTCGATTTCTCACCAGGCCTTAGCTGCCTCCCCGCTGGGCAGGGCTCGGGACCTGCAGCACACCATGCCTGAGCCTCCACCCCCTCCTTCCCCCGCCACCCCCCACCCCCCACCCCCCGCGGGCTCCTGCGCTGCCCAAGCCTCCCTGAGAGTGCCGCCCCCTGCTCCAGGGTGCCCAGTCCACCGACCACCCAAGGGCTGAGGAGTGTGGGCAACCGGCGTGGGACCGGGAGGCAGCTCCACCTGTGGCCCCGCTGCGGGATCCACTGGGTGAAGCCAGCTGGGCTCCTGAGTCTAGTGGGGACTTGGGGAGCCTTTATGTCTAGCTGGGGGATTGTGGATACACCAATCAGCACTCTGTATCTAGCTCAAGGTTTGTAAACACACCAATCAGCACCCTGTGTCTAGCTCAGGGTTTGTGAACGCACCAATCGACACTCTGTATCTAGCTAATCTAGTGGGCACGTGGAGAACTTTTGTGCTTAGCTCAGGGATTGTAAACGCACCAATCAGCCCCCTGTCAAAACGGACCAATCAGCTCTCTGTAAAACAGACCAATCGGCTCTCTGTAAAATGGGCCAATCAGCAGGATGAGGGTGGGGCCAGATAAGAAAATAAAAGCAGGCTGCGCTAGCCAGCAGTGACAATCTGTTCGGGTACCCTTTCAGGGTGGGGAAGGTGTGTTCTTTCACTCTTTGAGATAAATTTTGCTGCTGTTCAGTCTTTTCATCTACGATGGCTTTATGAGCTGTAAAAGTCACCACGAAGGTGTGCAGCTTCACTGTTGAAGCCAGCGAGACCACGAACCCAGCGGGAGGAGCGAACGATTCCAGACTCGCTGCCTTAAGAGCTGTAACACTCACTGCGAAAGTCTGCAGCTTTACTCCTGAGCCAGCGAGACTACGAACCCACCAGAAGAAATTCCGAACACATCCGAATGTCAGAAGGAACAAACTCTGGACACGCGGCCTTTAAGAACTGTTAACACTCACCGCGAGGGTCTGCGGCTGCGTTCTTGAAGTCAGTGAGACCAAGAACCCACCAATTCTGGACACATTTTCATGGTTTGATTTTCTTTTAGCACTGAATAATGTCTGGGTATTCCACAGTTGTTCAAAGCAGATTCATTGTGCTCTGGCTACCAGCTTGCTTGAGGTTGGTGAAACAGAAAACCCACACACCCAAACAAGGTACACGCACCAGATTTACTACGTACAGATAGGCAGCAAGGGACAGCGTAGCCTAGGACTCAGCCAGTGCCCCGAGGCTCAGGAAAGCCGCCTGGGGTGAATGGAGTCTTGTCAGTGTGTATGTCCTGCTTACGTCGCAAGCAAACTGCCCTGGGTTTTGTATTCTAGTGACAACAGGACTTGGTGGGCTAAAATGTTGAAGGACATCCTATTTTCTTTTTTTCTAAAGGACGTATTTCTAGGAGGGTCTGGAACAGAGCTCAGGCTGTTCTGTCCACTCCCTCGTTATCCCAGGGTGCTGCATTCCCAGAACAATCTACAGTTATTCTTGAATGCTACAAGTGAGAAAGGGGGGAGAACTGGGTGGCCCAAGGCCACCCAAGAGAACTGTCTGGTAAGTTTATTTATTCACCTATTGAAGGGCATCTTGGTTGCTTCTAAGCTTTGGTAATTATAAAGCTGCTGTAAACATCCATGCACAGGTTTTTGTGTAGACTTTTTTTTTGAGACGAAGGCTCGCTCTCTTTCCCCAGGCTGGAGTGCAATGGCGTGATCTCGGTTCACTGCAACTTTCACCTCTCAGGTTCAAGCGATTCTCCTGCCTCAGCCTCCTGAGTAGCTGGGATTACAGGCGCCTGCCACCACACTCAGCTAATTTTTGTATTTTTAGTAGAGATGGGGTTTCACTGTGTTGGCCAGGCTGGTCTTGAACTCCTGACCTCAGGTGATCTGCCCATCTCACCTCCCAAAGTGCCGGGATTACAGGCGTGAGCCACTGTGCCCGGCCTTCTACACATAAATTTTTAACACATATGGGTAAATACCAAGGTGCTTGATTGCTGGATTGTATGGTAAAAATATGTTTACTATTGTAAGAAACTGCCAAACTATCTTCCAGAGTGGTTGTACCATGTTGCATTCCCACCAGCAATGAATGAGGGTTTCTGTTATGCCACATTCTCCACAGCATTTGGTATTGTCAGTATTCCAGATTTGGGCCATTCCAATAGATGCGTAGTAGTATTTCATTGTTTGAATTTGCATTTCCCTGATCACATAGGATGTAGAGGTCTTTTCATATGCTTACCTTCCATCTGTATGTCTTTGGTGAGATGTCTGTTAGGGTCTTTGGTCCATTTTTTTTTTTTTTTTTTTTTGAGGCGCCCGCCGCCACACGTGGCTAATTTTTTGTATTTTTAGTAGAGATGAGGTTTTGCTGTGTTAGCCAGGATGGTCTCAATCTTCTGACCTCAGGATCCGCCCGCCTTGGCCTCCCAAAGTGCTTATTGGCATGAGCCACTGTGCCCAGCCTGGTCAACTTTTTAATTGGGTTATTTGATTTCTTACTGAGTTTTAAGTGTTCTTGGCTGGGCATGGTGGCTCATGTCTGTTATCCCAACACTTTAGGAGGCCAAGGCAGGAGGATTTCTTGAGCCCAGGAATTTGAGGCCAGTCTGGGCAACATAGCAAGACCCTGTCTCTACAAAAAAAATTTAAAAATTAGCTGTCCATGGTGGTGCATGCCTGTAGTCCCAGCTAGTCTGGAGGGCTGAAGCAGGAGGACTAGTTGAGCCCAGGGAGATGAAGGTTGCAGTGAGCCGTGATCATGTCACTGCACTCCAGCCTGGGTGACAATGCAAGATCATGTCTTAAATAAATAGTGGCTAGGCGCAGTAGCTCATGTCTGTAATCTCAGCACTTCGGGAGGCTGAGGCAGTCAGATCACTTGAGGTCAGGAGTTTGAGACCAGCCTGGCCAACATGGCGAAACCTCGTCTCTACCAAAAGTATAAAAAATTAGCCGGGTGTGGTGGCATGTGCCTGTAATCCCAGCTACTTGGGAGGCTGAGGCATGAGAATTGCTTGAATCTGGGAGGAGGAGGTTGCTGTGAGCCGAGATCGCACCTCTGCACTCAGCCTGGGTAACAGAGCGAGACACCATCTCAAAAAAATAAAAAATCAGAAAAATTTTAAAAGATTTATTTCTTTGTATATTTTGGAGAACAGTACTTTATCAGATGCGTATTTTGCAAATATTTTCTCCCAGTCTGTGGCTTGGCTTGTCTTCTCATTCTCTTGACAATGTCTTTCTCCATATGCCTTCACACACTCATTAGCAGAGTTTTCCAAACTGCAATATGTAATCCATTAGTGAGTTGTAAAATCAATTAGTGAGATGTAACTAGCATTAAAAAAAAAATTAGAACAGAATGGAATAGAAAAGATCACAGTGCAGCACCAATAGGAAGGGTAAGTAATGTCTGGAGAAACTTTGATTTCCACTTACATGATTATATAAGTGCACGTGACCTGCATCATACATAAAATGTGTGGTTATAATTTGTTTTTTTTTTTTTTGAGATGGAGTTTCGCTCTCTTGCCCAGGCCGGAGTGCAGTGGGACGATCTCGGCTCACTGCAATCTCCACCTCCTGGGTTCAAGTGATTCTCCTGCCTCAGCCTCTCGAGTAGCTGGGATTACAGGCATGCGCCACCATGCTTGGCTAATTTTGTATTTTTAGTAGAGAAAGGGTTTCACCATTGGTCAGGCTGGTCTTGAACTCCTGACCTCAGGTGATCCACCAACCTCGGCTTCCCAAAGTGCTAGGATTATAGGTGTGAGTCACCACACTTGGCCTTTATAATTTTTTGAAGTCTAAAAACTGCTATTCTAAAGGGACATCTACTCTATCCTCAGGTTCTCATACTCTAATAAGTCAATAAAAGAATAAATGTATATGAACTAATTAAAGAACACTTTGAAAACATCATAGAATATGTTAGTTTGTACCAATTTTGTTTCTGTTCTCAGGGAATGCAGAGGTAAATGCCTGATTGGTAAATTAGGGAAGACTTGGCTCCCACAAAATCCCCACTAGCCTCCTTTAAAACTTTTAGTTGTCCTGCTTGGGTTGAGGCCTTTATCAGATCTCAAGCTTTTGATAATAAGGAGTACATCTTTTTTTTTTTTTTTTTTTTTTTTTTTTTTTCAGGACAGGGCCTCTCTCTGCCACCCAGGCTGGAGTGCAGTGGTGCTGTAACCTCGAACTCCTGGGCTCAAGCGATCCTCCTGCCTCAGCCTCCTGAGTAGCTAGGACTACAGGCACATGCCACGACATCTAGCTAATTTTTTTTTTTTTTTTTGTAGAGACAGGGTCTTGCTATGTCACCCAAGCTGGTCTTGAACTCCCGGCCTCAAACAATCTTCTCAGCCTTCCAAAGCATTGGAGTTACAGGCATGAGCCATGACAGCCAGCATTTGGCCATTTAGAACATTTTGTCATGAGCTCTTGGTCCTGGCCGACTTCAAATGTTATCCCTTCCTGCTCCTTCTCCCTGCCTTCTCACCCTAGAGAAATACTCAGGCCGATTCCATTCCCAAAGGAGTGCCCGAATGATTCTTGGATTCAGACCAGCATAGGAATAAATACTAGGAATGCGTTCTTTACATCTCTGGCTAGGCAAAAAATATGTTTTTGTTTTCTGTTTTTTTTTAAGACGGAGTTTTCACTCTTGTTGCCCAGGCTGGAGTGCAATGCACAATCTCCGATCACTGCAAACTCCGCCTCCCAGGTTCAAGTGATTCTCCTGCCTCAGCCTCCCAAGTAGCTGGGATTACAGGCATGCACCACCACACCCAGCTAAAACTTTGTATTTTTAGTAGAGATGGGGTTTCACTGTGTTGGCCTAGCTGGTCCTGAACTCCTGAACTCAGGTGATCTGCCCACCTTGGCCTCTCAAAGTGCTGGGATTACAGGCGTGAGCCACCATACCCGGCCGTAATCATATTTTTAAAGCCACATTCAAGTTATAAGGAGCACATGCCGTGAGGCAGGTCTGGCTGTAATTGGGAAATTGAGACCCCTTGACTTATAAAACTCGGGGCTCCATTCTTACTGCTTATATCTGTTTCTGGGACTTGCTGGCCTGAGGATCCAACCCTTAATGTTCAGCCCTCTGCCTGGTGCCTGGCCTGTTGCTTTCCAGTCTCCCAGTCTGGATGCCTGCTCCCTGACCCTTGATTTCCTAGGCCATACCTCGACTGTCTCCCTACACTCAGCTACCTGCCAGGGATCTTGGGTCCCTGGATTTGACCTCTTGCTTGCTTACCCCATGGTTCATGCATGCTACTCCTTCTGTCCTTTACTTTCTGTGATTTCTTGTCCTCCCAACCTACTTAGCTGCATTGCCTGCCCGCCCTTAACTCCAGCTCCTCCTACCACTATGTTCTTGTTATTCCTCAGTTTCTGGGGTGACTCTTCCTGCTTCACCCTTACTTCATGTTCCTGATGCTTAGCTCCAAACTGACAAGTTAAGAGGGTGAGGCTGGACACGGTGGCTTACGCCTGTAATCCCAGCACTTTGGGAGGCTGAGGTGGGTGGATCACGAGGTCAGGAGTTCAAGGCCAGCCTGACCAACGTGGTGAAACCCTGTCTCTACTAAAAATACAAAAATTAGCTGGGTGTGGTGGCGGGCTTCTGTAATCCCAGCTACTAGGGAGGTTGAGGCAGGAGAATCGCTTGAACCCAGGAGGCGGAGATTGCAGTGAGCTGAGATCATATCATTGCACTCCAGCCTGGGTGACAGAGCGAGACTCCATCTCAAAGAAACAGAAAAAGAGGGTGAGATAACCATTCACCAAGTACCCTGCCTTCATTTGTCACTCTCTAAGAGTCACTTGGTGTCCTTACTGGGCTGTGGCTGCAGGACATGGCCCATCTTTCATAGCCTCGATTCCCTCCACAACAGCCAATCATCAGTAGACAGAATTTCAGACCAATTGTCTTGAGTGCAACAAAGCTGCTAAATCTTCTGAACTCCCCTGGACCCAGCACTTTGCATGGGAAGAGAATGGAACCAGGATGATTCTTTCCTGTAGCCATCCACATGGCATCGAAGGAGGAAAGGTATAACAAGCCATTTTGTCCATTTGGAACAATTACTTAAACTGCTCTCACCAAGACCGGAATGTGTCAGTGATGTCTGTGAGCAGGCACTGGTTAGGAGGTTATTATAATAATCTGGGATGTAAGGACAAGAACCTGAACTGGAGAGACAGTGAACAGATAAGAGAAAGCAAGAGACAGAAACAAGGTATTTTCATGAAAAAGAGCAATACCACTTGGAAACTAAATAGAGGGAAGGGAGAGAAGGATTAATCAATGCCAAGGCCATTGTTGGATGTAATCAAGTTATCTCTAGTTGGATCACCCCATGGACAGCTACAACCAACGAATCTAAAACTTAACAGATTTAGGCCACCTATTACATTCAGTGGTTCTATCACTCCCTCAGCCTTCTGCATTTGAAACTTTGGATGGTCTTTGATTCTACTCATATGCTCGCTCTTTTCTTTTTTTTTGAGATGGAGTCTTGCTGTGGAGTCTTGGAGTGCAGTGGTATCATCTTGGCTCACTGCAACCTCTGCCTCCCAGGTTCAAGAGATTCTCCTGCCTCAGCTTCCCGAGTAGCTGGGACTACAGGTGTGCACCACCACAGCCGGCTAATTTTTGTATTTTTGGCAGATATAGGGTTTCACCATGTTGGCCAGGCTGGTCTCGAACTCCTGACTTAAACATTCCGCCTGCCTTGCAAGTGTTGGGATTACAGGCGTGAGCCACTGCGCCCGGCCCATTTGCTCTTTCTTAATTCCAGTAAATCACCAAATCCTACTGATGTTTCCTTTAAAAATGTCTCTTAAAATACACCCTATTCTTTTATTTCTTTTATTTCTAGTGGTCCTACACTGGTTTAGGGTCTCAGAGATTCTAGCCAGCACTCTTGTCTTAGTTCTGCCGTCAGTCTTCCCTTCTTCAATCCATGCCACACACAGCTGCCACATAATCTTTCCAAAACACCACTTTAAACATGCTACCTCACTGCCAAAAAAAAAAAGAATACACCCATGACTTCTGTCACGTGGGAAATTATCTTGCTGCAATAGTAGCCTCCAAGTTCATGACCACAGAGCTATCCCTGAGGTCACACAACAGAAAGGCTCCTAGACAAAGCTAAAATCCTTGAATCACATGGTTTATTAAATCAACTTAAAACACAGAGCAAGATGCAAGGGAAAAGGGATGGGGCTATTTAACCAAGTTAGGGTAGGGTGCCAGCTATGTGGAAGGACCATACTACCTGAATCTAGGATGCACAGGTTCATCTGTTCTGTATCTTTTTCTATTGCATCTCCTTCCCTGATGAGGATGTTACAAGGGCCAGCGTTGACATTTAAGCAAGGGTACCCACAGATAGATGTCCTGGTTCAGCATTGACATTTAAGCAAGGGTACCCCCACAGATAGATGTCCTGGTCCAATGACACACACTTGCTTTTTCAGACAGAGGAACAAGTTTGCAGGGCCATCGCTGTAGTTTGCTAATTAGCTTGATGAGCAGCCACAATTATATTTGTATATCTTGAGCAGAGGGCACATGGGCCAGAGTAAATGTCACCAGTAGGTTGAATTAAAACCTCGTGTGGGAGGAGGGAGAGCATCAGGAAGAATAGCTCAGGGATGCTGGGCTTAATACCTAGGTGAAGGGATGATCTGTGCAGCAAACCACCATGGCACACGTTTACCCGTGTAACAAACCTGCACATCCTGCATACATACCCCTGAACTCAAAAGTTGGAAATTTAAACAAACAAAAAAACCCTCATGAGAGGGGCCAGGCCCTGTGGCTCACACCTGTAATTCCAGCACTTTGGGAGGCCAAGGCAGGCAGATTGCTTTGAGTTCACAAGACCAGCATGGACAACACAGCAAAACCCCATCTCTACTAAAAATACAAAAAAAATTTAGCCAAGAGTGATGGTGCATGCCTGTAGTCCTAGCTACTTGGGAGGCTGAGGTGGGAGGATGGCCTGGAAGGCAGAGGTTGCAGTGAGCTGAGATCACACCACTGCACTTCAGCTTGGGAAACAGAGCCAGACCCTGTCTCAAAAAAAAAAAAAAAACCTTATGAGAGGTGATGGATATGCTAATTACCCTGATTTGATGGTTACACAATGTGTATATGTATCAAAACACCACACTGTACCCCATAAATATGTACAATTATTGTGTGTCAATTAAAAACAAAATCAAACTTATTTTTTAAAAAACCTCACGGGCCAGGTGCGGTGGCTCATACCTGTAATCCCAGCACTTTGGAAGGCTGAGCAGGCAGATTGCTTGAGCCCAAGAATTTGAGACCAGCTTGGGCAACATGGTGAAACCCCACCTCTACTTAAAAATACAAAAATCAGCTGGGCCTGGTGGCGCACGCTTGTAGTCACAGCTACTTGGGAGGCTGAAGTGGGAGAATCACTTAAGCCTGGGAGGCAGAGGTTGCAGTGAGTCATGATTGCGCCACTGCACTCTAGCCTGGGCGACAGAGCAAGACTGTCTCAAAACAAAAATAAAAACAAAAACAGGCTGGGCATGGTGGCTCACGCCTGTAATCCCAGCACTTTGGGAAGCCGAGGCAGGCAGATCACGAGGTCAGGAGATCGAGACCATCCTGGCTAATACAGTGAAACCCTATCTCTACTAAAAATACAAAAAAATTAGCTGGGCGTGGTGGCAGTCACCTGTAACCCCAGCTACTCTAGAGGCTGAGGCAGGGGAATCACTTGAACCTGGTAGGCAGAGGTCACAGTGAGCCAAGATCGTGCCACTGTGCCATCGTACCCCAGCCTGGGCGACAGAGTGAGACTCCATCTAAAAAAAAAAAAAAAACATTCAGGCGCGGTGGCTCACGCCTATAATCCCAGCACTTTGGGAGGCCGAGGTGGGTGGATCACCTGAGGTCGGAAGTTCAAGACCAGCCTGACCAACATGGAGAAACCCTGTCTCTACTAAAAATACATAATTAGCCAGAGTGGTGGCGCATGCCTGTAATGGGGAGGCTGAGGCAGGAGAATCGCTTGAACCAGGGAGACGGAGGTTGCGGTGAGCCGAGATCGCGCCATTGCACTCCAGCCTGGACAAAAAAAGCGAAAATCCGTCTCAAAAAAAAAAAAACAAAAACAAAAACAACACAAAATCACATGAATATTGAGTGCTCATACATCTTTAGTGTCTCCTGAATATTAGTGCCTTTGGTGCGTTTAGTGCTTTGTGTGTGTTATGCATGTTTAGGATATTAGGCATCTTTAGTACCTTTTATGTATTTAGTATACCATGGCTGTTCAGTACCCAGGTGCCTCATGAATATTAGGCATCTCTTGGTCCTTTCTATGTTTAACACACAGATGCTCTACTTGCTAACTATTTAACACACCCTTCTGCCTATGTCTAACAAACATTTTGTTGAAACATCTTAGAATGTTTCACGCATGTTTTCCAAACTACACACTTACCTTTTCTAACAGGATTGAATATTCTCGGGGTAAATTTACATTACTGTCTTCTCTTTGCCACGTAAACTAAGCTCCTGATCTACTCCCTCCTGCCTCAAATTGCTTCCTCCTTCAGTCTTTTCAATCTCAGAAAGGCATTTCCTGATCTCAGAGTCAACCTTGTCTTCAAACACTCTTAACTCTCCTCATACCCAATTCAGCCACATCTCACACTTCTATTCCTAAAATAGACTTTCATGTACTTCTGTCTGTCTCCACTGCCACCCCAGTCCAAACCACCACCAATCTTCTGAGATAACTGGAATTTGCTTCTCTCTCTGCTCTTGGCCACTTCAATCCTGTTCCACACAGCAGCCCAGAGTGCTCTTTCTCCAACATCAGTTGGATCCTCTGCTTATAACTGTTCGGTAGTTTCCCACTGTATTTAGGATCAAATCCAAAGTTGTTAATTTTGGTGTATGAGAGTCTGCACGGCAGACTGTGTTACCTCTCTAGCCCCATCTCAGCACCAGATAGAGTTTCACCATGTTGGCCAGGATAGTCTCGATCTCCTAACCTCAGGTGATCCACCCACCTCGGCCTCCCAAAGTGCTGGGATTACAGATGTGAGCCACCGCGCCCAGCCTCAGCACCCTTCTTACCTTCGTAATACTTCACATGATCTTTAGTTTCTTCCTTATGGCTTTCGCAAATCCAGTTTTGTTTTGCCCCCCCTTTTTTTTTTTTTTTTGAGATGGAGTCTCGCTCTGTCGCCCAGGCTGGAGAGCAGTGGTGCCATCTCAGCTCACTGCAAGCTCTGCCTCCCGGGTTCAAGTGATTCTTGTGCCTCAGCCTCCCTAGTAGCTGAGATTACAGTCATGCGCTACCATGCCTGGCTAATTTTTGTATTTTTAGTAGAGACGAGGTTTCACCATGTTGGCCAGGCTGGTCTTGAACTCTTGGCCTCTGGTGATCTGGTCACCTCAGCTTCCCAAAGTGCTGGGATTACAGGTGTGAGCCACCGTGCCCAGCCTTGTTTTGCTTTATTTTTAAGAGACAGAGACTTTCCCTGTCACCCAGGCTGGAGTGTAGGAGTGAGATCATAGTTCAGTGTAACCTTGAACTCCTGGGCTCAAGGGAGCCTCTCGCCTCAGCCACCTAAGTAGCTAGGACTACAGAAGCTCACCACCACACTAGCTATTTATTTATTTTTAGAGATGGGGTCTTTCTGTGTTGCCCAGTCTGGCCTCAAATTACTGGCCTCAAGGAATTGTCTTGCCTCAGTCTCCCACACTTTTAGTGAGCTATTTAGCCTCTGTGATTCTCAACATTTCTCATTTATGAAGTGGGTATAGAGATAAGTGTCTCACAAGTTGCTGTGAGGATCCAGTAAGATTAGGCCCTGGAAAGCCCCTGGCAGGTAACTGACCAAAGCGTTCAGTAAACCCTTGTTCCTGCTCACTGCTTTCGGGGCCAGCACATTTCCTCTACTCTTCTCCGCCTGCCCTGCACCTCATTCTTCTCAACCTCAGTAGGTCCCTCAAGGTCATGTCTTCAGGGAGCCCCGGAGCCCCCTTCAGCAGCCCAGCCCCTGATGAATGCCCACGCCTCAAACTCTTTAGCTTCTCATTTCCAGTTTGTGGAATGTACTGTGGTGACTGTTTTCTGTTTATTTGTTTAAATCTTTCATGCATCTGTCCTGTTTCTTTAACTAGATCCCAAACACCTTTGGCAAGAGGCTTCCCATCTCACAGCTTCTCGTATTCCTCCTAGTACCTGGCTCAGTGCCCTACGTAGAGATGTTCAACTTAGATCCATCTAATGTGTGTGAGTGCCAACAGGATGCCAGGCACTGTGCTTGGCCTCCACGTTAATTAGCACCTAACTTCATTTTTCATGATAATCCTGCCAGGTAAGTATTGCTATGCCTGTTGTGAAAACGGAGCTTCAGAGATTTAGTCATTTGCTTAAGGGCACCCAGTTAACAAATAGTAGCCTTTTAACTCTCTGGTTTATAGCCTGGTACATAGTAGATACTCAGTAAGTACTTGTTAGTGCTCTTTCCATTACACCATGTTGCCTTTTTGGGGGAATAGTTATTCATAGGGAAGATGAATAATTATCATCATGTTCTCAATTCTTACCCACCTCTGCACCCCCCACAAGAGCTTGGCTGAAAATCTCCTATCCTTGATCCTGTACCCTAAAGTTCTTCCAGGGTCCTGCAACCCTAATTCTCATTTCCTATTATTCTAATTCAGTTTCCTATTAGTGCCACATCTCTTTGCTAACTTCTCATAGAGCCTGAAGCAGGATACCCATCTGTCTCCCCACAAACCCCATCTTCTCATTCTTCCAAAACTTCTCTTTCTCATGGTCCCCCTTCCTCTGTTCTCCATCTATCCCTGCTTTAATTCAAGTTGTTAATTCAGGTTGCGCCCTGTTGGAGGAATCTCCATAGCATTATCTGCTTCTGCTGCTGCTTATGATGACGATGTTGATAATGATGATGAGAGGGAGTCTTGCTCTGTGGTCCAGGCTGGAATGCAGTGGTGCGATCCCAGCTCACTGCATCCTCAAACTCCTGGGCTCAAGCGATGCTCTTGCCTCAGCCTCCTAAGTAGCTGGGACTACAGGCAGTCATGTGCCACCAAGCCAGGGTAATTTTTTACTTTTTGTAGAGATGGGGTCTCTCCACGTTGCCTAGGATGGACTCGAACTCCTGAGCTCAATTAAGAAATAACACTCCTACCTGGGAATGCCCTCTAAACTACAGCACTTAAGTCTAGGAGGTGCCTAGAGTTCTTTGGGGGGTGTGTGGGCAAGTTATGTCCCCTCTCCTGGCCTGAATTTCCTCACATGTAAAATGGTACTGCTTGTTAACACCTATCAAGTCCCTATGTAAGGTACGTAAGGTACATTAGCATTGCATGTATGATGAAAAGTCAGTCATAGCAGATGCTTATGCAGCATCTACTGTGTGCCACACATGATGCCAAGTGCTTTATATATATTTATTCACTTAATCCTCACAACAACCCTATGAAAATGTTATTATTAACCCTATTATTAACAGGTCTCCAAATTAAGTAATTCACCCTAGATCACCCTGGACGGCAGTGAAGCTGGGTTTCAAATTCTGGCAGTTCTGGGCTCCAGAGTCCCTGACTTATCCACTGCCCTATACTTCCTCTTATTACCTCATAAAATGAGGGGAGCTAGTTAAAAATAATCCCCTAGCATTTTTATAGCACTTTTCTAATTCTAAAGCACTGTTCACATTCTGTGCCCTATTTGATCTTCACAACAACCCTAAGGGAAGGCATTATTAGCCCAATTTATGGGGCAAGAACTGAGACTTATTAGAAAGGTCATGTGTCCAAGGGCTCACAGCTGACAAAGACAGATTCAGTACTCAAATCCAGGACCATCCGTTCCCACTGCCCCTTCTGCTGTGCCTGCGATCTCAGACGCCAAACAATACTTTGTGTCCTTTCTTTCTTTTTCTTTTTTGAGACAGTGTCTCACTCGGTCGCTCAGGCTGGAGTGCAGTGTCGATCATAGCTCACTGCAGCCTCGAACTCCTGGGCTCAAGCAGTCCTTCTGCCTCGATCCTCCAAAGCGCTGGGAGTACAGGTGCACACCAGGGCACCCAGCTCATCCTGTCCTTTCCAAGGCTCTTGCAGCTCCAGCATCATACACTATTCTTTTCTCTCTGCTTTTCTTTAAAGAGGATGCAGTGTTCCCTCAAAGACTCTCCCACCCTGGCCAGGCGCAGTGGCTCACGCCTGTAATCCCAGCACTTTGGGAGGCCGAGGTGGGTGGATCACCTGATGTCGGGAGTTCGAGACCAGCCTGACCAACATGGAGAAACCCCGTCTCTACTAAAAATACAAAATTAGCCGGGCATGGTGGCTCATATCTGTAATCCCAGCTACTCGGGAGGCTGAGGCAGGAGAATCGCTTGAACCCGGGAGGCCGAGGTTGCAGTGAGCCGAGATCAAGCCATTGCACTCCAGCTTGGGCAACAAGAGTGAAACTCTGTCTCAAAAAAAAAAAAAAAAAAAGAATCCCCCACCCTGTCACCTCCCACCCCAGCCCTGCACAGCGCATGCTCACAAACAGCAGCAGGGGGTGCTGTAGATGAACACACAGGCACTGCCAGGCGGGCACCCTGTTGGAGGAATCTCCATGGCATTTGCTGTTGCTGCTGCTAATTATTATTAGACAGGGTCTCGCTACGTCACCCAGGCTGGAATGCAGTGGTGCGATCACAGCTCACTGCATCCTCAAACTCCTGGGCTCAGGCGATCCTCCTACCTCAGCCTCCCAAGTAGCTAAGACTACAGACAGGTATGTGCCACCATGCTGGGCTAACTTTTTACTTTTTGTAGAGGTGGGGTCTCGCCAGGTTGCCCAGGATGGACTCAAACTCCTGAGCTCAAGCCATCTGCCTGCCTCAGCCTCCCAAAGTGCTGAGATTACAGGTGTGAGCCACTGCGGATGTTTTTTTTAGCAAGTACCACTTGTACGTAGTATAAAATTTAAAAGGTACAAATGAATATGCAGTGTACCTGCCTCCCAGCTACCCAGTTGCCCTTCCTGGAGCAAGCTGAGGGAGTTTTGTAGTGTTTCATTCTAGAGACAGTTTATGCTTATATAAGCAAGTATGTATTGTTTTCCACATCGATGTTAGCATACAAACATGCACATATTATTATTATTATTATTATTATTATTATTTTTTTTTTTGAGACAGAGTCTTGCTGTCGCCCAGGCTGGAGTGCAGTGGCGTGATCTCGACTCACTGCAGGCTCCGACCCCCGGGGTTCACACCATTCTCCTGCCTCAGCCTCCCGAGTAGCTGGGACTATAGGCACCCGCCACCTTGCCCGGCTAATTTTTTGTATTTTTTTTTAGTAGAGACGGGGTTTCACTGTGTTAGCCAGGATGGTCTCGATTTCCTGACCTCGTGATCCTCCCGCCTCGGCCTCCCAAAGTGCTGGGATTTCAGGTGTGAGCCATCGCGCCTGGCCCACATATTATTTTTTATGCCTCACACAAATGATGTCATACTATACACATTATTCCTCCCCTAGCTTTTTCAAAGTAATTTATCGGCCGGGCGCGGTGGCTCACGCTTGTAATCTCAGCACTTTGGGAGGCCGAGGCTGGCGGATCACAAGGTCAGGAGATCGAGACCACAGTGAAACCCCATCTCTACTGAAAATACAAAAAATTAGCCGGGCGTGGTGGCGGGCGCCTGTAGTCCCAGCTACTCGGAGAGGCTGAGGCAGGAGAATGGCGTGAACCGGGGAGGCGGAGCTTGCAGTGAGCCGAGATTGCACCACTGCACTCCAGCCTGGGTGACAGAGCAAGACTCTATCTCAAAACAAAACAAAAAAAAAAAGTAATTTATCTTGCAGATTAGTCCATATCATAATTCATAATATTTAATTGAATAGGTTAACTATAATCAATTTTACCAGCCCTCTATTTTCTAATCTTGTACAGTTACAAGCAAAGCTACAATAAATACACTTCTCCCTAGATCGCTTTGCACGTGTGCAAATTCCCAGAAGTGAACCTGCTTGCCTGAAATGGCATGCATTTGTAATGTTGATCAATACTGCTAAATTGCCTTGCACAGAAGCTACCCATTTAGAGCTGCAGTCGGGGAGCACACAAGTCTGTTTCCTACACCCTCACCAACTCAGAATTTTATCGAGCTTTCTGATCTTTGCCTATCTTATAGGTAAAAGATGGTTTCTCACTGCAGTTGTTTTTTTGTTTGTTTGTTTGTTTTTTGAGACGGAGTCTTGCTCTGTCGCCCAGGCTGGAGTGCAGTGGCGTGATCTCAGCTCACTGCAAGCTCCGCCTCCTGGGTTCATGCCATTCTCCTGCCTCAGCCTCCCAGTAGCTGGGACTACAGGCACCCACCACCACCCCCGGCTGATTTTTTTTGCATTTTTAGTATAGACGGGGTTTCACAGTGTTAGCCAGGATGGTCTCGATCTGACCTCATGATCCTCCCACCTTGGCCTCCCAAAGTGCTGGGATTACAGGTGTGAGCCACCGTGCCTAGTCCTCACTGCAGATTTGATTGCATTTCTCTTATAATAAGTGCTTCCTGATTTCTGAGATTCATTAATACAATCCATAAATAATTAGCAGGTACCTCCAGGCACCGTGTTGGGGTAAACTCTTCCAGCTGTCCCTGGTCCAACTTTGTGTCATTTCCTGCCTGCCCTGTACTGTCTTGCCTTGTTGCATCCTTTAGGAAGCCATTTTCATGGCTTGGCCATCCTCAGCAAGTCAAGGAGGGGTGACCTCACTTGACTTCTTTTAGAGGGTTAGGAGTGAGGAGAATGTGCGTGTGGTTTTTTTTTTTTTTTTTTTTTTGTGGTCTGTTCTTGTTTTTACCTTTTCTTTGTTTCTAAATAATAATTTCTGTAACCCAATTAAGCAAAGCTGAGAGATGGGGCACAGGTTTTTTTTTTTGTTTGTTTGTTTTTCTAGAGACAGGGTCTCACTCTGTCACCCAGATTGGAATGCAGTGCCACAATCATAGCTCATGCAACCTTGACCTCCTGGGCTCAAGCCATCCTGCTACTTTGGCCTCCCAAGGCGTTGGGATTATGGGTGTGAGCCACTGCACCTGGCCCAGGCACATTTGTCTTGTGGTCAGAGTTACCCCTGAGTCCAAGGGCTTCCCAGACTCACCGAGTCCAGTGGGCCAGTCAGTGCTTCGGTCTTCTCATCCTAACCCCTCTGTGGTGTCAGGATGGTGGACAAAGAGCAGGTAGCTGGACACTTGGCTGTGTTCAGCAGATGTTGTTTGCTTCATGACTGGCAGGTTGAAACTTCCTCAGATTAGGTGCCAGCTAAACATAAAATGTGTTTGCTAGCAGTGCTATTTAGATTAAAGTGAGACCCTTGAAAAAGCTAGGGTTCCTGTTCCCTTCTGTGTGGGAAACCTTTGCAGGTTTCTTTGCAGTGCAGAGCACTTCACCTTGACAGGAGGGAGTCCTGGCCCACCGGGCAGTGTAACTGCTCGCTCACCTGCCTGCTCCATAAACCTGTGATCAACCTGAGGCTCACACCTTGTTGAGGCCTCCTCAGAATAAGGGCAGAATCAACACCTGGGAACTTTGAATGACTCTCTTCCTGGTTCCAGTTCCCAGGAACGCCAACCTGAAGGAGCCCACATCTTTCTTTGGCAGCTTAACTAATGTAATGAGACCTGCAGTTCATCCACGGCCTGAAGTTTTCCTCCTAAAGCGAGCTTCTAATCCAGTCACTTGTAGAGGTTCCCTGTGGCCTACTAAATGAAGTGCAAATTCCTTAGCTTGGAATTTAAGGGCCTCCGTGATATGGCTCTGGTCTACATTCCGAGTCCCTTTTTCCACTACCTCACGCTCCAGACTGACTCAGTGTTTCCCCGTGTGCCCACGTTCCCACCCTGCGCCTTCGCCCTAGCCGTCCTTTCTCTGCCCAGAACATGTGCCCCTGCTTCTCTGCCATGGCGGATGCCTTCCTCTCTCTCTTTTCCCAGTCATGCTTTGTTTAGAAAGTAAGAATAACGAGGTTTTCCTTTTTAAGAAAAATATAGGCCAGGCATGGTGGCTCACGCCTGTAATCCCAGCACTGTGGGAGGCCGAGGCAGATGGATCACTTGAGGTCAGGAGTTCAAGACCAGCCTGGCCAACATGGTGAAACCCTGTCTCTACTAAAAATACAAAAATTAGCCGGGCGTGGTGGCGGACGCTTGTAATCCCAACTACTCAGGAGGCTGAGGCAGGAGAATCACTTGAACCCAGGAGGCGGAGGTTATAGTCTGCCGAGATTTCGCCACTGCACTTCAGCCTGGGAGACAGAGCAAGACTGTCTGAAAAAAAAAAAAAAAGAAAGAAATATAAATTTCCCATATCCTTTGGGTCTTTCTCAAAGGTAACTGGCCCACAGCTGCCTGCTCATCGCACCTCTCAGGGGCTGAGCTTTCCTGGCCTGGCTCCCACTCAGGCTTCGTTTCTCCACCGCTCATGTCTCAAGTCCCCTCTATCTTGCATCCTCATTCCTGCCCCACCCCAGTGAGCGCTGGAGAGCCAAACAGGTGTCCCTCATCTTTGCACTGTCTACCGCTGATCAGTATCAGCCAATCGTCTGATGTGAGTCACTCTGAAATTGGAGATTCCTCCCCTGCTGCCACCACCTCATTCCGCTTTGAGTATGAGAAATGGGAAGAGTTTGGAACCTGTCACTGCAACCGCTGCTGCCACCCCTTCAGGTCCTTCCCTACGAGGGGTCTCCTTTTAACTCAGAGCCTCCCCTCTAAAGTCAGGAGATGTCAGCCCTGAACCCCACCTTATGTCCCACTCCCCAGCCGACAAACACCACAGAGATCAGTGGGGACCTGTGCTCAAGGCTTGGGACGAAGCTGTCCCATTTGCTCTTTTCCTGAGGTAGGTACCATGGTTATATGTCTGGCTGGAACATTTGTTCACTTTGAGTACTTGGAATGAATGCAGCCAGGAAAGGGAGAAATCAAAAGCCATCTCTCCTCCTGTGGCCCTGGTCTCTCTTGCGTGAGCAGATAGGCATGGTCATCTCTCTGCTAATGGCCTGTGTGGTATTAGGTGGTGATGTATGCATTGGTGAGGCTGGAGGAAGACAACCTGGTCCTTCTCCAGGGCTTTCTTCTGGCACCTTCTGCAGAGCAAAGAGTGGGACCTTGGAGTTAGAATACCTGAGTCTTAGTTCTTACTCCAGCGTTCATTCAATAGCAGATGCCCTTGACCAAGCTCCTTAATCCCTTTCAGCCTAAAAATAGAAAATAGTTGTATTTTCTTTACCTTCTGTATGGGCTTTTCTGAGCATCAAAAGAGAAAATGTACGTGAGAGTGTTATGCAAATTATTATTATTATTATTTTTAGACAGAGCCTTGCTCTGTCTCCCAGGCTGGAGTGCAGCAGCACTATCTTGGTTACTGCAACCTCCGCCTCCCGGGTTCAAGCAATTCTCCTGCCTCAGCCTCCCAAGTAGCTGGGGCTACCGGCACCCACCACCCCGCCTGGCTAATTTTTTGTATTTTTACTAGAGAGGGAGTTTTACCATGTTGGCCAGGCCGGTCTCAAACTCCTGACCTCAGGTGATCCTCCTGCCTCGGCCTCCCAAAGTGCTGGGATTACAGGCGTGAGCCACCCTGCCTGGCTGCAAATTATATATATATTTTTGAGACAGAGTCTCGCTCTGTTGCCAGGCTGGAGTGCAGTGGTGCGATCTCGGCTCACTGCAACCTCCGCCTCCCGGGTTCATGCCATTCTTCTGTCTCAACTTCCCAAGTAGCTGTGACTACAGACGCACACCACCATGCCCAGCTAATTTTTGTATTTTTAGTAGAGACCGGGTTTCATCATGTTGGCCAGGATGATCTCGATCTCGACCTCGTGATCTGCTCACCTCGGCCTCCCAAAGTGCTGTGATTACAGGTGTGAGCCACTGTACCCGGCCTGCAAATTATATTTTTAAGTGTTATTTATATCCTGCCTTTTGTGGAATGAATTCAGAGGCTTAAAAAGATACATAAGATGTAAAGATAGCATAAATTAAAAGTGGGAGTAAATGAAAAAGAAAAAAAGAACACGGCATAATGAGTCAGAAATGAGGTTAAATGCATGCCTTGTTTGCTGTAGGTAGATTTCAATGTTGTTGGTAAACTGTAAAGTGTTTTCTGAATCAGCAGAAGGGGTGACTTGGGGTGGTGGCATTTCAGGGTATGTGGCATAAAGATTGAAGGCTTATAGCAGGGCTGACAAATTCTGGATAGACCCTGGATCTCTGCGGGCAGGGATGATCCCAACCTCACTCTCCACATAGATGCCACTGCTGTAATCCAAACCCAGATCCACTTGAACCTGGAGGCAGCCAGGTCCTAGTATCCATAGTATCCATCCCCCCACCTACCACATACACCCAGTGCTACTTCCTTCTGGGGAAAGACTTACCCACTTTAGGCTGGGCGCGGTGGCTCATGCCTGTAATCTCAGCACTTTGGGAGGCTGAAGTGGGCGGATCACAAAGTCAGGAGATCAAGACCATCCTGGCTAACACAGTGAACCCCGTCTCTACTAAAAATACAAAAAATTAGCCGGGCGTGGTGGCGGGCGCCTGTAGACCCAGATACTCGGGAGGCTGAGGCAGGAGAATGGCGTGAACCTGGGAGGCAGAGCTTGCAGTGAGCCGATATTGTGCCACTGCACTCCAGCCTGGGTGACAGAGCGAGACTGTCTCAAAAAAAAAAAAAAAAAAAATTACCTACTTTCCACTCAGGTACTCTTCTAGAAAAGTTTTATTGATTGTGTGTGTGTGTGTGTGTACTATACATACCATAAAGTCCACCTTTTTTTTTAAGAGACTGTCTCACTTTATTGCCCAGGCTGGAGTACAGTGGTGCAATCATGACAAACTGCAGCTCGACCTCACAGACTCAAGCCATCCTCCTGCCTCAGCCTCCCAAGTAACTGGGACCACAGGTTCATGCCACCATGCCCAGTTAATTTAAAAAAAAATTCTTTTGTGGAGACAGGGTCTCCCTATATTGTCCAGGCTGGTCTCAAACTCCTGGGTTCAAGTGACCTCCCACCTTGGCCTCCCAAAGTGCTGAGATTCAGGCATAAGCCACTGCTGCACCCAGCCTAGTTCACTCTTTTAAAGTGTACAATTCAGGCCAGGCATGGTAGCTCATGCCTGTAATCCCAGCAATTCGGGAGGCTGAGGTGGGCGGATTGCTTGAGCCCAGAAGTTTGAGACCAGCCTGGCCATCATGGGGAAATCCTGTCTCAATAATAATAATAAAGTGTACAGTTCAATGGTTTTTAGTAGATAAATACTCAACCTGTTGTGGGTTTTTTTCATTTTTGTTTTCGTTGTTTTTTTTTTTTTTTTTTTTTTTTGAGACAGAGTCTCGCTGTGTTACCCAGGCTGGAGTGCTGGAGTGCAGTGGCACGATCTCAGCTCACTGCAACCTCCGTCTCCTGGGTTCACGCCATTCTCCTGCCTCAGCCTCTCCGAGTAGCTGGGATTACAGGCGCCCGCCACTACACCCGGCTAATTTTTTATATTTTTAGTAGAGATGAGGTTTCACCGTGGTCTCGATCTCCTGACCTCGTGATCTGCCCGCCTCGGCCTCCCAAAGTGCTGGGATTATAAGCGTGAGCCACCGCACCCAGCCAATGTTTTTGGTTTTTTTTTTTTTTTTTGAGACGAATTCTCACCCTCACCCAGGCTGGAGTGCAGTGGTGCAATCTCGGCTCACTGCATCCTCCGCCTCCCGGGTTCAAGCAATTCTTCTGCCTCGGCCTCCCAAGTAGCTAGGACTACAGGCACCTGCCACCATGCCCACCTAATTTTTGTATTTTTAGTAGAGAGAGGGTTTCACCATGTTGGCTAGGCTTGACCTCGAACTCCTGACCTCAGGTGATTTGCTGGCCTGGGCCTCCCAAACTGCTGGGATTACAGGTGTGAGCCACTGTGCCCGGCCTTTAACCTCTTGTGTTGAATGCCATACCAATCCAGCCTTCTTTGCCACGCAGACCTCCTCGGTTCCTTTTCCTTTCCTTTGGTGTCCGGTGTCCTCCTACCCTGATTCTTTTTTTTTTTTTTTTTTTTTTTTTTTTTTGTGAGACAGAGTCTCACTCTGTCGCCAGGCTGGAATGTAGTTGTGCGATCTCGGCTTACTGCAACCTCCACCTCCCTGTTTCAAGCGATTCTCCTGCCTCAGCCTCCCGAGTAGCTGGGACTACAGGCACATGCCACCACACCCAGCTACAGCTAATTTTTTTTTTTTTTTTTGAGGCGGAGTCTTGCTCTGTCACCCAGGCTGGAGTGCAGTGGCGCAATCTCGGCTCACTGCAAGCTCCACCTCCCAGGTTCACGCCATTCTCCTGCCTCAGCCTCTCTGAATAGCTGGGACTACAGGCGCCCGCCACCACGCCCGGCTAATTTTTTTTGTATTTTTAGTAGAGACAGGGTTTCACCGTGGTCTCGATCTCCTGACCTCGTGATCCGCCCGCCTCGGCCTCCCAAAGTGCTGGGATTACAAGCGTGAGCCACCACGCCTGGCCCCAGCTAATTTTTGTATTTTTAGTAGAGGCGGGGTTTCACCATGTTAGCCAGGATGGTCTCGATCTCTTGACCTTGTCATCTGTCAGCCTAGGCCTCCCAAAGTGCTGGGATTACAGGCGTGAACCACTGCACCCCGCCCTGATTCTTAACTCCTTAAGAGTTCTGGGCTTAAAAGTTGCCCCATATTTCCAGCATTTTGCACCTCTGACCCATCGCTTTAGCTGGGTTCCCCATGAGATTGTCTATGCTGAAAAAAATAACTGGATCTGGGGCCGGTGGGGAGTGCACAGAAAGCCACCAGTGTGACCTCCACATTTGTGAGATAGAGGACACCCAATGAGAATCCAGGCTGAGAGAGGCCATGGGCATGACCAGCCAGGGAGTTGCAGCACTTGACAGATAACATTGTTAGACTGTGACTCACTCCCTGCAGTCTGGAAAGCTCAACCTCTCCGCTTGGCCTTCCCAGGAGAGCCACTCAGACCATGCAACCTTCTGAGCTCCAGGTCAGGCAGGCAGAGCGGGGGCCTCTTAATTCCAGAGCTGAACTGTTTCCTCTGCCTTCACCCCATATTGAGAATCCCACATGTTAAAAGGTTATGTGTTGGGAGCCTGCGGGGAGAAAAAAAAACTTGTCCGCTTTGTGCTTTCCAAGAGAGAAGCGGGAGCCGTCGGAGATCCTGACCCTGTCCAGGACCCTGTCCTCTGCTGACCCACTGTGGGGACCCAAACCCAAGCTCTGGGGTTATTTTCTTCCCTTGCTGAAGGCTGTTCCTCGACCTTGAGGCACTCACATCCTTCTCATTCCCCTCCTCCTTCCCTCTCAGGTTTTTCTCCACCATTCTACTGTTTGTATTTTATTTTATTATATATTATTTATTTATTGAGACAGAGTCTCGCTCTGTCTGGTGTACAATGGCGCAATCTCAGCTCACTGCAATCTTCGCCTCCCGGGTTCAAGCAGTTCTCCTGCCTCAGCCTCCCACGTAACTGGGATTACAGGCATCTGTCACCAAGCCTGGCTAATTTTTTGTATTTTTAGTAGAGACCGGGTTTTGCCATGTTGGCCAGGCTAGTCACAAACTCCTGACCTCAGGCTAGTCATGAACACCCGCCTCAGCCTCTCAAAGTGCTGAGATTACAGGCATGAGCCACCGCGCCCAGACTTTATTTTTATTTATATTTTGAGACACAGTCTTGCCCTATTGCCCAGGCTGGAGTGGAGTGGTGTGAACACAGCTCACTGTAGCGTTGACCTCCTAGGCTCAAGTGATCCTCTCACCTCAGCCTCTCAAGTAGCTAGAACCGCAGGTACATGCCACGATGCCTGGCTAATTACTTTTTCAATTTTGTAGAGATGGAGTCTCATCATTTTGCCCAGGCTGGTCTTGAACTCCTGGGCTCAAGCAATCCTCCCACCTCAGCCTCCCAAAATGCTGGGATTACAGGAGTGAGCCACAGCACCCAGCATTCTACTGTTTCCCATCAACCATATCAGCCCATCAAATCTTTCACAATACAAGAAGGGTCGGTGGGGAGGGGGAAGAGTCTTCCTTTTCTGTCTTACTCCTTTTTCTTCTTTGGATTCTGTTGGTAGAAGTCTGAAATGCAAATAAGAATGTCCCACTCTGAAGGCACAGGGAGGGGCTGCTGAATTATTACCCTCTAAATTCTAGCATGTCACACAGTTCTGGTCTCCTTGCCTGTAATCTCAGCATTCTTGGAGGATGCAAGGACCTGACTGTAATGTTGTGTGGGGGAGACAGAGTGTGGTCTCTGGGAACCCCCAGTCTGGTGGAGGAACTTAGACTAAAGCAATGGAAGACTGACAGAGCAATATAGTCACAATTGCAAATCCTTCAAAATGCTGGTGCTGCAGAGAATGATCAGCATTGTGGCATGACTGTCCAGAAGCAAGTTTTGAACCATTCTGAATAATGGAAGTCCCAGGATCCTTTATTTAAAAAAAAAGTGTAGAGACAGGGTCTTGCTATGTTGTCCAGGCTGGCCTTGAACTCCTGGTCTCAGGTGATTCTTCTGCCTTAGCCTCTCAGGGTGCTGGGATTACAGGCATGAGCCCCTGCACCTGGCCACCCACCCAGGTTTCTTGAAACAGTATTTTCTCTTCTCTGGGATTAGCCAAGGGCATCTGGAGAAGCAATGAGAACTACCTCCTTTGAGGGGAGAGCGGCCACTTGCACACAGGCTGGGACACCATCTCATAGCTAATAATGACGTTGGTGTGGTCATTTTTCCCAGCTACACAAGCACAAGTCACTTACTACTCACAACCATCCTGTAGGGCGTGTGGCTATGATCACCCCCATTTTCTAAGTGAGGTTCTGAGAAATGAAATCACTGGCAGCTGGCTCACTGATTTGGGACCAAGCCCAGGTCTTCTGAACCTAAGTCTAGTGGTTATTCTGCTATGCTGCTTGGTCACTCGTGAGGCTGGTGTCTAGAGTCATTACTGATTGTCCAAGTCCCCACTATCTGCCCCATCCTTGACCCACGCAAGTGCCCTGTGTAGTGTTTTGAGGGAAGGCGGAAAGACTCATGCTCAGGACTCCAGCTTCCCAGGCTCCTCATGCTGTTCTAGGCTTGGTTTGACACCTCTCTTCCCCTATCCCACCTACACCTTTCATCCACACCCTCCTAGCCCCAGCTGACTTAGAGGCAGGGAGAGGGAGGCAAGGCCAGAAGGCTTTTGTTTTTCAACGATGGAGAGATGGCTGAAATCCCGGCATCTCCCACAGAAGACAGAGGCAGCTCTGAATTTCCTGTTGCTCTCAACACAGGCCAGATAATTGGAGACAGATTTTGGACTTGGGTTGGGAGGTGAAGTTTGAAATACAGTCATCTGGCCTCCTGTAAGTCCGTGTGTGTGTGTGCACACTGCTTGGTTGGGGTTTTTTATTACTTATATGTGTATCTGAATGTGTGTGTGTGTGCAGATACTTGTGTTGGAAACTGTGTATTGTGTCTAGTGTGTTTGTATTGTGTCTAGTGTGTGCATGTGTATTTATGTGTATTGCGTCTAGTGTGTGCATGTTTTTGTGTGTATTGTGTCTAGTGTGTTCATGTGTGTTTGTATTGTGTCTAGTGTGTGCATGTGTATTTATGTGTATTGCGTCTAGTGTGTGCATGTGTTTTTGTGTGTATTGTGTCTAGTGTGTTCATGTGTGTTTGTATGTATTGTGTCCAGTGTGTGCATGTGTGTTTGTGTGGTACCTGCGCTCCTTGTACATCTTTAGTGTTTAAGACTCGGCATGTATGTGTAAGTGTGAGAAAATGTGTAAGTGTGTGTCTGGGGCTCTGTGAGTGGCTCCCTTGTTTTGTTTCATTTTTTTTCCTTTGAGATTCAGTCTGGCTTGGAGAGTCCCCACCAGTCCTTTCAGGATCTTATTACTCACAACTTGGTGATTAAATGTAATACAATAATTAAGATTTTTTTTAAAAAAGGCAGGAAGGCAGATGGCCTTCGGGGAGATAACATGAGGGCTAGAAAGCAGCCAGAGTGCCTTGAGAGCAGACAGCCAAGGGTAAAGGGGACCTGCAGGGCAGAGGGGCTCTTTTAGGAGGTACAGAGAAGGCCCCAGTTTCCCCCCATCTCTCTGATGGAAAAAGGCAACACGCACTTCCACAGCGTCAGCTTCCTCTACCCTTGAAGGTTGGGCAGGGGAGGGGCTCCTATTGCCTTACTGCCTGAATCTGTACCCTGGAAGGAGAATCAAGCCCCTTTCTTCTAAAGGCCTACGTGCACATTCACTAATGCGAATTTTGCTACAAATGACATGCAGACCAGTTAGGAAGTAGTCTTCAACGTAAGAGCCACAGCTAGCGATGGTGTACCTGCTGCACATCAGACTCCAGCTGGGCACTTTACATATGTTTTTGTATCTGTGTGTGTGTGTGTGTGTGTGTGTGTGTAAAATCACTCATAAGCTGGTTATTACCTTTTTGCAGAGGAAACTGAGGCTTATGATAGATGAGTAAGGACTTTAACCCTTCATGATTCCCCTCAAGTGATGGTTCATTTGTTCATCCAACAAACGTGTATTGAATTTTTTTTTTTTTTTTTTGAGACAGAGTCTGGCTCTGTTACCCAAGCTGGAGTACAGTGATATGATCTTGACTCACTGCAACCTCCACCTCCTAGGCTCAAACAATTCTCCCACCTCAGCCTCCTGAATAGCTGAACTACATGAGTGTGCCACTATGCCTGGCTAATTTTTTTTTTTTTTGTAGAGATGAGGTTTTGCCATGTTGCCCAGGCTGGTCTCAAACTCCTGAGCTCAAGCAGTGGACTGCCTTGGCCTCCCAGAATGCTGGGATTACGGGTGTGAGCCACTGCGTCTGGCCCCCATGTATTGAATACCTATCTGCTCAGGCACTACGCTAGATATGAGGGACACAGAGATGAACAAGACATAGTTCCTGCCTTCACAGAGTCCACTCTCTAGGAAGGGAATCGATGCTTCAGACATTGAAGTTCTCCAGCCTGGACAACATAGCGAGACCCAATCTCTAAAAAAAAATTTAAAAATTAGCAGGACGTGATGGTGTACACCTGCAGTCCCAGCTACTCGGGAGGCTGAGGTGGGAGGATCATTTGAGCCCAGGAGGTCGAGGGTGCAGTGAGCCATGATCACACTACGCCAGCCTGGACGACAGGTGAGAGAGCAAGAGAGAGAGAGAGAGGAAAAAGAGAGACAGAGGACACAGGGAGGGAAGGAGGGAAGAAGGAAGGAAGGAGGGACGGACGGAAGGAAAGAAGGAAGGAAGGAAAAAAGGAAGGAAGGAAAGAGGTTGAAGTTCTTCTCACTTTTTAGTTGAGGCAGATCATTCCCAGTGCCAGTGCAGTGGTGGCTGTTATGGGGCTGAGGACTTTTTGGACTGGGGCAAAATTTACTCCCCAGATTAGCTGTTCCTCATAAAGAAATTTCCAGTGAGGACTAGATGGGGAGAAGACATGGCAGACGTGGAGGGGGATAGATTTGTGTTCTGGGGGCTTGAGGGCGGAGGGGAGGAGAGGACACAGCAGTGGCCTGCTTGCCCACTCACCTGCTTCATAGCCTGGCATTGGCTGGGAGACACAGTGTCCTCAGATGGTCCAGCCCCCCTGGCAGGAGGAAGAATCATGACAGGGAGCTGCCCATGCCCTTGCCTCTCCAGATGGGTCTCTGAGAGCCCAGGGTGGTGGGTTGGGGAGGGTAGGGTGGGGGTAGCGCCCCTCTCTGCTTCTGGCGATCTGACTCAGTTCCCCAGGGCAGCTGCTACAGCACCGCTGCAGCCTTCCTGGCCTAAATCGCTTCCAGCTTGTTTAGCTGAAACCCTTGGCCCCAACATCAAAGCCCCTTTGGAGTTTCTGGGGGTTGCTGTTTTTATATGGTGTTTATTTCAGAGATGGTTCTGTTGTCACTGGCTGCATGGGGTGGGGCAGGAGGGGCTTCGGAGGCCCTTGGGTTTCAGAGACACCAGGTTAGGAGGGTAGAGGGACAATTTCCATGGCAACTGCCCCCAGGACACTTATCTCCCCCATGCCTGCCTCTACCTGGGGCATAGGTGCACAGAAAGGGAGGCTGCCTTCTTCCCTGCCCAAGGCCCCAGAGAGGAGCTTCTGTTCCCTTCAATTGTATGCCAGACATTTTAGTCTGGGCTCCCAGGGGTCAAGGCCATGCCACCCCCTGCCCTCCCATCCCAGCCCTCATCTTAGAACCTATAAGCTCACTTGGAGCAAATAGGTCTCCATCTCCACCCATCAGCTTAGCCCTCCGTCCTGGGCCGGGTCCCAGCTCCTTCACCTGCATGCCCCTCCTTCAGAAGGGCCTTTTCTCCCTCTTCTTTCACTCTGATTAGCTGGATGCCTACTTGGGCTATTGGAATTTCCATTTGGCTCTGGAATCTGCACCTTTTTGCCTCTGAGTTTGCAGGTTCCAGCAGATCCCCGCCTTCCTGCAACTTGTTCCTCAGTGCCAAGCACAGAGGAACACACAGAGAAGAGGGGATGCTCTGTTCAAGTTGAGGCGGATGGGGTTGACAGCGAGGAGGTGCAGCTCATGGTTTGGGTGGAGGTAGAGCTCCTAGGAGTTTCCCCAGGAAAAACTGCAGTAGATGAAGAAGCCAACTCTAGGTCTCAGCCGTTGTCTAGAACAAGAACGAATGAAGGAGAGAGACACAGGGAAAGAAGGAGGGAGAGAGAGCGAGGAAGGGATGAGGATGTGTATGTGTAACAGGGCCAGGTTACAACCTGGCTTACAAAAAGCTTAACAACCATGATCTACAGGGACAGACTCCTTCTGGACTAACGTTCACTTTCCTGAACGTTCCTAGGAGTCAGAGGGGGTCTCCGGACTCCCCTCAGCCTTTCTACCCTCCCCCTACCACCTCATCTGCCTCTGATTTTTACTCCTATCATCTTCCTGGGCTATGCCCTTCTTGCCCCCTTAACTTGCTTTCTCAATGTCCCCAGACAAAGGGAACTTCTGGGGTACCAGCGGCCACCTTTTTTTTTTTTGAGACAAAGTCTCACTCTGTTGCCCAGACTGGAGTACAATGGTGTGAACTTGGCTCACTGCAACCTCCACCTGGGTTCAAGTGATTCTCCTGCCTCAGCTTCCCGAGTAGCTGGGATTACAGGCAACTGCTACCACGCCTGGCTAATTTTTGTATTTTTAATAGAGACAGAGTTTCACCATGCTGGCCAGGCTGGTCTCAAACTCCCGACCTCCAGCGATCTGCCCGCCTCGGTCTCCCAAAGTGCTGGGATTACAGGCGTGAGCCACCGCGCCGGGCCCACTGGCCACCTTTTAACCTCACCCATTGGATAATACTTCAGAGTTGCTTGTTAAAAATGAGAGCCCAGCTAGGAGAGCTGGAGTTAAAACAAGGAGTAGATTCAGCTATTGCCCCTGCCATGGGACAATGAGGAAGGCTCCGAGCTTGAGCCTCCCACACTTTTGCACACACCGAGACCCAAGAGGTCGGCATTTACAGGGAGCTCCCACCTAGGAACCTGGCCAGACAAGGGTGAGCGTCCTGTTGTGTGGACTCTCCCATGGGGGAGCCTAACTGGGGACCCCCCGCAAGATGTGGGAGTTCAGAATCCCTGGACATAGGCTCCCCATCTTCAAACCAGTATCTTTAATGCCCTAAGGAGCTGACCTCCTGATGAGGTGGAATGCAGTTTTGAGCCACCCTCTCCCAGGGTGGCCCCTTGGCTCGGTTGTACAGCAGGTGCCTCCCTCTGCAGCCCAATTCCTCACTCTATGCCCACCCCACCTTAGCAGACTGCTCATTAGTTAGTAATGTTACTATGGCTGCAGCTGGTGATTAAAACCATTGGTTGGACTGAGGGTTAACTATCAACATCCCTGGCACGGTTGCTAATCCCTTGGAAATACGTTTGTAATAATCATAGGGGAGGAGGTCAGGGTGGGTGGTCCTGGGAGCTGGGATCTAGTCATCTCCTGTTGGATCCCGCAGCCCTCTGTTCCTGTGGTTTCTCCTGGGCAAGCACTCTGAGGTGTGTTGGGGCTGGGCAACCACTTGGGGAGACCGGCCAATACCTCAGCAGAGGGAGGTGGTGCCTGGTGCACAGCTGCCTCTGCCAGTGGGACAGGGACAGGGTTGTGCCAAGTGTGCAGCTCGGGTGGTTAAATGAAGTGCCCAGGGTCAGGGTGCTTTAGCTACATGGAGGGATTAATTCTGAGCCCCGTACTGCTCACTCCTGTGCCAAATGCCCAGGGAGGAACTGTGTATTCCAAGGGTCCGTTCGAGGCTTCCTCATTCTCTTTTTTTTTTTTTTTTTCCTGAGACGGAGTTTCGCTCTTGTTGCCCAAGCTGGAGTGCAATGGTGGGATCTCGGCTCACTGCACCCTCTGCCTCTTGGGTTCAAGTGATTCTCCTGCCTCAGCCTCCCGAGTAGCTGGGATTACAGGCATGTGCCACCACGCCTGGCTAATTTTGTATTTTTAGTAGAGATGGGGTTTCTCCATGTTGGTCAGGCTGGTCTCGAACTCCTGAGCTCAGGTGATCTGCCCACCTCAGCCTCCCAAAGTGTTGGGATTACAGGCGTGAGCCACCACGCCTGGCCCCTCATTCTCTCTTCTTAGAAGAGCCTTAAGTTGGAAGGGACCCATTTCCACTCCCTTAAGTTCCTCACCTCCCCCTCCACTCCTGACTGTCCCATTCAATCATTTAATTTATATAATGCCTCTAGTAATATATAATTAAAACTGATATATTAATAATAAGATTCCACTAAGGAATGTGTGACAACTCACCTGCCAAATCGAATTTTAAAAATAAATAAATAATATGATAGACTCTTTCCCACCTGGAACCATGGAGAATGTCAAAGAGAAGAAAAGGAAGGTTCTGGCTGTGCCAGAAATCCTTAAGAAAAGGAATTTCTCAGAGCTAAAGATCAAGAAAGACATTTGCCCAGAAGACACTTCAAAAGGCAAGGAGAGGGCCCTGCACAGTGGCTCATGCCTGTAATCCCAGCACTTTGGGAGGCCAAGGCAGGCAGATCATGAGGTTAAGAGTTCAAGACCAGCCTGGCCAACATGGTGAAACCCTGTCTCTATTAAAAATACAAAAACTAGCTGGGCGTGGTGGCACATGCCTATAATCCCAGCTACTCAGGAGGCCGAGGCAGGAGAATGGTTTGATCCCAGGAGGCGGAGGTTACAGTAAGCTAAGATCGCGCCCCTGCATTCCAGCCTGGGCAACAGAGCAAGACTCTGTTGCAAAAAAAAAAAAAAAAAAAATCCAAAAGACAAGGAAGGGTCGGGTACAGTGGCTGATGTCTGTAATCCCAGCACTTTGGGAGGCCAAGGTGGGCGGATCACCTAAGGTCAGGAGTTCAAGACCAGCCTCGCCAACATTGTGAAACCGCATCTCTACTAAAAATTTAAAAATTAGACAGATGTGGTGGCACGTGCCTGTAATCCCAGCTACTCAGGAGGCTGAGGCAGGAGAATCACTTGAACTTGAGAATCACTTGAGATCGTGCCACTGCACTCCAGCCTGAGTAACAGAGTGAGACTCCATCTCAAAAAAAAAAAAAAAAAAAAAAAAGAAGCAAATTGCCGTGACAGATAACACTTTACTGCTTGATCTCTTGGTAAATGTGGCGTCACCTGCATGAAGGATCTGATTCATGAGATCTACATTGTTAAAAAACAAAAACACTTCAAAGAAGCAAATAACTTCCCAGGGCTATTCAAATTATCTTCCCAACAGGTGGAATGAAGAAGAAGAAAACTCATTTTGTAGAAAGTGGAGATACTAGTAACAGGGAAGACCAGATTAACAGGCTCATTAGAAGGATGAACTGGGAAGGGGTCCACCGCCATCATTTTTGTAATTCAGTCAATTAATAAACAATTACTGCTTTCAAATTGAAATATATATATGTATGTATATACATATATGGCACATAATATGTGTAAGCTATATATTAATACATTATGCTTTATAATACAATTATGGTTAACATTTTATTGACTTCCTACTTTGTCAGACCTTTTCTATACGTTACCTCTTTTGTTCACAACACCCTGCCAAGCAGGGCTTATTGTCCCATTTTATTTAGTTTTATTTCATTTCATTTCATTTCATTTTTTGAGACACGGTCTCACTCTGTCACCTAGGCTGGAGTGTATTATCCCATTTTATATATGAGAAGTCTGAGACTCAGAGAGGTTAACTTGCTCAATCACACAGCTAATAGGCGGTAAGGCCAGCAGCAACCCTAGGTCTCAGGCTAACTTCAAACCCATTCTTTTCTAGGCTTGACACTGTAGGGAACATGAAGAATAAAAGAATACATAGTCAGTGCTATCAAAACACGGATCACCCAGCAGCCCAGACATGGCGCACACACTCTAATAGTTAAATAACAGCATGACATCGCTTTTGGGAGGCTGTTACCAAGCACTGTGGGTGACGGCTCAGGGAGTGGGACTGCCAGTAAATGTCACAGGCTTGGAGGAAGAAGGCCCACCAAGGCCAGTAGGGACCACTGATGACTGCACAGAAGAAGGGGACTTAAAGGCTGGGCTGGATTGGCAGTGGTGAGAAGAGCAGGAGCAGAGGTTCATGGTGCACATGGCAGTGAGCCCATCAAATTGGCTCACTCCATCCTGACAACTTCTGTCCCCCCACTCCCCAACCCTGTAAACGGGCCCGCCTTTAACATTTGAGGACTTGGGGCAAAAGTACACATAAGAGGCCTCAAACAAAATTTCTAAATATTCAAAACGTATAAATCAAGCAAACAAACTGTTAAATAAAAATGTATTCTATCCTCTTCCCTTGACAAATATCCTTTCATAATGACTGGAGTTTTGCACTGGGACATGGCGGTGCTGCCTCCACCCTCTGGCCTACCCCCACTTTCCTCTGCTGTACCCCTGAGGGGACACTTCATCAGCCCTGTGGGCAAACTTCTCCCACCCCTGTAGGACAGCCATCCCTAGACCACCCCTCAGCCCAAGGGCATGCGCACTTGCAGCTTGGTGGGCCCTCAGGAGGATGGACAGGGCAAAGGCTTCCTCAGGCCTTGGAAATAGGCTGAGGTCACTTGGATGGGGAATTCTGGGGACCAGGAGACGGCCAGGACTGGGGTGAGTCCATTGAGGCCCTCACCCAGGTGCAAAATTGAAGGTACACGCATACAACAAAACTCAGTAATAAAGATAGTTGTTTTTGTTTGTTTGTTTGTTTGTTTGTTTGTTTTTGAGACAGGGTCTCTGTCACCCAGGCTGGAGTGCAGTGGCGCAATCTCTGTTCACTGCAGCCTCTATCTCCTAGGATCAAGCAATCCTCCCACCTCAGCCCCCCACATAGGTGGGACTACAGACATGGGCCACCACACCTGGCTAATTTCTCTGGTTGTTGGGGTAGAGATGGGGTTTCACCATGTTGCCCAAGCTAATCTCAAACTCCTGGGCTCAAGCAATCTTCCCGCCTTAGCCTCCCAAAGTGCTGGGATTATAGGGGTGAGCCACTGTGCCCAGCAGATAGAGATGATATTTTAATGCAATATTTTAAAAATCAAAATTAATGTAAAAATCCATAATAAACAAAATATCAAATTTTTAAAGACAGGATCAGTATTACTGATTTATTTTATTTTATTTTATTTATTTATTTATTTATTTATTTATTTATTTATTTATTTATTTTTGCCTCAGGTTCCAATAAGATCTTACACAGCCCTGGGCCAGGAACCCAGAGTGTGTGTAGAAGGGAGGGCGAAGCGGGCTGTGCAGGCTCTGGGCATGCATATCCCAGGGAATCTTTGCTCCGTGGGGCTAGGAGCAACCAGAAGCTCCCAGAACAGGCTGCAGAACAGGGACCCGTGTTGCCTGGAGCCTCAGTGTGGTATTACAGTAACTGAGAGCTCCGTGAGAGCTTCAGCATCTAGCGGAGTCTCTAGCACTTAGTAGGCCCTCAGTGAGAAATTCTTGAATACATAAATGAATAATGCTAACTTTTCCAAAATCACCATCACAGTCATATTCATTACAAGGGTAACTAGGACAGCGCTCTCAGCACAGCACGCTGGCTAGGGGCTGAGTCAGGGCGTGAGTGGGGGCTGGCGAGAGTGGAGGCAGGGAACCTGCCAAGAGTTAGAGGAGACTGGGCTAGGATCTTGGAACGGGTGATATGGAGGTCACGGGTCTCAGTGACTCAACAGAGCAGGGTTTAGAAGGCAGGAGGGAGGGGGAGGGGAGGCAGGATTATGGTGAGGGATGGAGGGGGAGGGCAGAGCTGGCTCAGGGAGGACCAAGGGGCAGGCCTGGGAGTGAGCAGGAGTGGAAGCAGGGAAGGGAGTGGTAGACCCCTGCAGGAAGAGCCCAGGGTTCTGGAAGGAGTGAGGGGTGTGGGGGGCATGTTTCTGCTCAGTGAACAGAGGCCTGGAGAATCAAAGACTCCCAGAAGCCCAGACCAGGTCAGTTCATCAAGGAAGGTTCTCGGCAGCCCCCTCCCCATCCTCTCGGATTACACACTGGTGTTCCCTATTTCAGGCCCTCGCACTTGCCAATGGCCCAGCCTCTCCTCCCCTCTCCTGCCCCCACTTTCCCCAGGGAGGGACAAACACACTTGATATATGAAGTGTTTCCACCTAGACGCTTGGGAATCCCACAAAGGCTTCAGTGTGTGACAGCCCCTCCCCCTTCCTCCCCCAGCCCTTTCCTCTTCTCCTTCTGTCTGGGAGTCTGGGAATGCCTCCTTTTCCTGGGGGTGTCACAGAGAAGGAGGGACATGCAGTGGTTGGGGATGTTCCTGGGCCTCTTAAGCCCAAGATCGGGTGGGCTAATGTGGTGAGTGTTGGGGGTGCAGGGTGATGATCGCTGGCTTCCCAGAGGCTGGAGGGGCTTGGTTTCTATGACTGCCTGTCTGCCCACCCTGCCCACCTCCCTCCTTGCTTCTGATGCCCCATCCATTGGCCCAGGGGAGTGTTGCACACCCCCCTTTCCTCCACATAGGAACCCAAAGGAGAGAGAAAACCAAATTGTCAAATGCTCCCTATGTGCTAGGCATTGTGCTAGGCCATTTTACAAAAATCATCTCAGCTCTTCCCTGGAAAGCGTGTGAGACTTTACAGCTGAAGACACAGCGAGGCGAGTATGGCACACTGATCAAGACCATGGACTTGGATGGCAGACAGACCCGGGACCAAATCCCAGCTCTTGGCCTCATCAGCTCTGTGAATGGGGCAAGTTTCTTTTTTATTTTATTTTATTTTATTATTATTATACTTTAAGTTTTAGGGTACATGTGCACAATGTGCAGGTTTGTTGCATATGTATACATGTGCCATGTTGGTGTGCTGCACCCATTAACTCATCAGGGGCAAGTTTCTTTACCTCTCCTCCCCCAAGCCTCAGTTTCCCCATCCCTAAAGGAAGGATGTACAGCCCTCCACAGAGTTGTTAGAAGTATTAAATAATATGGGTATGGTGTCTCACACTTGTAATCCTAGCACGTTGGGAGGCCAAGACGGGCGGATCACTTGAACCCAGGGGTTCAAGACCAGCCTGAGCAACACAGGGAGACCTCTTCTCTACAAAACATTTATAAATTAACCGGGCATGGTGGTGCATGCCTGTAGTCCCAGCAATGTGGGAGGCTGAGATGGGAGGTTCACTTGAGCCTGGGAGGTCGAGGCTAGAAAGAGCCATGATCGTACCACTGCACTCCAGCCTGAGTGACAGAGCAAGACCCTGTCTAAAATAAAATAAACGATATTGGCTGGGCGTGGTGGCTCACACCTGTAATCCCAGCACTTTGGGAGGCCAAGGCAGGTAGATCATTTGAGGCCAGGAGTTTGAGACCACCCTGGGCAACATAGCAATACCCCATCTCTACCAAAAATACAAAAGTTAGCTGGGCATGGTGGTGCATGCCTGTAGTCCCAGCTACTTGGGAGGCTGAAGTGGAAGAATCACTTGAACCCAGGAGGCAGCGGTTGCTGTGAGCTGAGGTCGCACCACTGCACTCCAACGTGGGTGACAGAGCAAGACTTTGTCTCAAAAATAAATAAATAAATAAGACATTGTTCATGAAATACCTGGCAACTGGCATTGGTAGGTGCTGAGATTATAATTGTTGCCACAGTCCCATCCCCATCCCTGGGCGCTCTCTGCCAAGGTCTGTCTCAGAAGGCAGGGGCTGTGGGCCCTGTGGCGTAGGCTTGCCCCTGGAAAGCGGGGTTGGGCAGAGGAAGCACCTGCAGGGGAGAATGCCAGTCCCAGGAGCCCTCAACGGAAGCACAGCGACGAAGGCGATGGTATACTTGACTCCAAGAGCCTGAAGTCAGGGGGTGCGGGGGACACAGACATCCCACCTCCCACCCACAAGCAGGGGAGGATCCCTGACATCGCAGTGGGTGGTGGCTCTGGCCCAGGGCTCCTCCTCTGACTCAAGGAGAAGCTGCAGCTGGCCTTGGGCCACACCAGCCACTTACACGGCCCTCACACCACCTGTGTATATCACTCTAACTCCTCGCCGCCAGCGGTACAGTGAAGAGGGGAAACAGGCTTATGTGGGTGTTGGGAATAACGTCTTATGTGTGAATGAGCCAGTTCACGTTGAGCCTGCAAGCGCAGGCACCCGGCACCCATGTGGGGAGTACACGTGGGGTGTATGTGCCTTACATTTTATTTCTACATGTGAGGGTGCATGTGTGTGTACATGCTTGTGGCCGCACAACTCCCAGACCCACCCTGGGGTCTCCGGGTGCATGTGTGTGCCATGTGCCAGGATGTCTGCATGTGTCCACGTGTGTGACTGCTTGTCAAACAAACTCCCTGGAGCTGGGGCTCTGCAGGAAGGGTCAGACAGCAGTCTGAGACACTTTTCATGTGTCAGGAAAACCACGCTCCCCTTTCAGGAAGCCTGCCCAAGGAAAATAAACTAACCCAGCTCCTGGGGCAGAGGGGGAGGGCGCAGGGGGTGGGGAAAGAGAGAAGGTGGCTGAGATGGGTGGCGGGGGTCACAAAGCAAGGCCGTCAAATGATGCCCCTTTGACCACACTCCATCAACCCTCCTGGAGACCCTCTTCCCTCAGCTTTGTCCTAAGGGGGCTTTGTCCTCTTTCTCTTCTTCAGGCTCTGCTTTCTCCTCTCCATCTCTCTTCTGTCTCCACAATTTCTTCTCTGCCTTCTTTTTCATTTGCCCTTCTCTCTCCATGTTTCTCTCTCCTCCCAACTCCCATTACTTTGCAGCTGGCGGCTTGCCAGTCACCTGTCTCCTTTCTTATCTCCACTGCGGAAGCCAAAGCTGTGGTCTACCTATGAGAACAGGTGGTCAGAAAATCCCGAAGGCCATGGTGCAGGTTTTTGTTAACATTTATCCTTCGATGCCAGGTTGGCTGCAAGTCTCTGGCTATTACACTTGATCTTAGCCAAAAGGCCGAGAAGCGATAGTCTCTGGCTATTACCTCCAACATGGAGGTGATCTTTTATTCACCAATTGGCTAATTGATGGCATCCTTTATCTTATATTGATTAAGCACCTGGTTTGTGCCAGGCACTGTGGTTGGCTCTAGAGCTACTGTGGTGGGCAATAAGCGGGAGAAATGAATGGGCTCTGCCTCGCAGAACTTTCAGACTGATGGGGAGTCAGAAATTAGTCAAAGTCACACACAAATGTAAAAGTAACTTAAGGGCTGCAGACAGAGGGGTAAATACCTGGATATAAGAGCCGCTAATGAGGGAATTAACATGGTCAGGAGGATGGGAAAGGTTTCCTAAGGAAGCCAAGGTTGGAGGGAAAAGCAAGAGTTAATCAGGCCAAGGAGTGGAAGGGGTGAGTGTGAATGAGGCAGCTGGTGGTAGGCAGAGGGAACAGCAAGTGAAAAGGCCCTGAGGCCAGAGGAACAAAGTCCATTTGTGTAATTGAAATAAAGCCTGGAAGAGAGGGGGATCTGGATGAGGCTGGAACAGTAGCTACGTTAAGGGTCATTCATCACCACAGAAATCATCTTGATTAAAAAGCCAATATGTTTTATAAGTGTGATCTATTTTATAATTTTTGGTTTTAGAGATGGTCACTGTCGCCCAGGCTGGAGTGCAGCCTCAACCTCCTGGGCTCAAGCAATCCTCCTGCCTCAGTCTCCTCAATAGCTGGGACTATAGGCATGCTCCACCATGCTCAGATGATTTTTTTAAATTTTTGGTAAAGATGGGGTCTTGCTGTGTTACCCAGTCTTGTCTTGAACTCCTGGCCAAAAGCAGTCCTCCCACCTCAGCTTCCCAAAGCACTGGGATTACAGGTGTGAGCCACTGCACCCAGCCCTGTAATTTTTAGAAGTTAAGAAAGTATAATTTATCTTTTTTTTTTTTTTTTTTTTGAGACTGTGTCTTTGCTGCCCAGGCTGGAGTGCAGTGGTGCAACTGTGGCTCACTGCAGCCTTGCTCTTCTGGGCTGTGGTGATCCTCCCACCTCAGCCTTCTGAGTAGCTGGGACTACAGGCATGCACCACTGCACCTGGCTAAATTTTCTTTTTTTTGTAGAGATGAAGTTTTGCCATGTTGCCCAGGCTGGTCTCCAATTCCTGGCCTCAAGCGATCCTCCTGTCTCAGCCTCCCAAAGTGCTGGGACTAGAGGCATGAGCCACCATGCCCGGCCAGAAAGTATAAATTAATCAAGAAGTTTTAAATAATTTTATGTTTTTTTTCACCACAACACCCTCCACACATATTTGGGGAACAACAGGGCACAAACCTGGGCAAGAGTGGAAAATATTAATACATGGTCCACATAGGATGCTTGGTCCACTTATAATTCCCAGGATCTGTGCAGATTGAGGCCCATTGTGCTGGAGAAGAGAGGAAAGGAGGGAATAGAGCGTCACCCCAGGGTGTTGCAGGGGCCTGGGTCAGACAGAAGAAACCAGGCTGAGCCCTGTTCTACACCTCTCCACTCGGACTCCCACACAGGGTCCCTCCCACCGCAGGGTCTGACCCTGGCCCTCTGCCATGCCCACCATGTGCTTAGCCCCTAACAGCTGGGGTGGCTTGTGTTTAGGGAGGGGAGAGGAATGAGACAGCCAAGCAGGGAAGGGAGAAAGCAGCATTCAAGTGCTACTCAAAGTGGGGCCTGTGCACCAGCACCAGCAGCATCACCTGGGAACTCACTGGGAATTCCAGTTCTTAGCCCCCACCCTAGACCTAGTGATCCAAAATCTCTGAAGTGAGGCCAGGCTTACAGCCCCGTGTGTTTTCACAGGCATACCAAGTGATACTCAGGCACTGCTAAAGTTGAAGGACCCACACTGGAGAGGGCAAAATGTTGGAAGTGCTCGAGGCTGAATCAGCGACAACAGGAGTTGAGTCCTCCATCCAGCTGTCACCTGTTGCCACCTCCTCTATGTCACCCAAGCCATTTTCACGGAAGCCTTTCTGTTGGAAAGGTGCAGAGATGGACATGACCTGGCTCTCTTAGGCCAGCCCCTCTTGATTCTCTCCCCAGTCTCTGTCTAGCCTCTTGTTCTGGGTGGGTGGAGAGTACCCCCCTCATTCTCGTCCATGAGTGTGGGGATGGGAGAGGAAGCATCTCAGGAGGGATGTCAGGCAAGGCTTCCTGCAGACCCAGCTGTCCCTTCCAATCCACATCCCACCCCCCCACCCAACTCCCTCACAACAAGCACACCCAGCAGCTGCAGGAACCACCCTGGCCCAATGCTGGCCCCAATGTCCCCAAGCTCAGGGGAAGTGGAGTTCAACCTGTTCTTCCATGACTGCCCCTCCCAGGCCTCCCCAAGGGACCCAGACCCACCACAGCCTGAACCAAGACATCTCTTGAACCCTTTCCTCCCTCCCCTCAAATACCCCCTTCTGAAGGGCATTGGGAAAAGCTGCCAAAAGTCAGGTCCTCACCCGACATCCCCCAACCTGAGCCCCAAACCCAGCTCCTCAGGTCACAGCCACTCCTACCGAACACCACCCCTCGCTGTGGGTGGGATCTCAACGCCACACAGGCCAGGCAGCTGCCTGGACCACCTGCCCCAGGAGAGACCAAATGGAAGGCCAAGAGGAAGGGCAGTGGTGGGGAGGCTCTGGGGGAGAGGAAGCGGAGGCGAAAGGGCTGGGGCCAGGAAGTCTAGGATGTGGGAGCTGGAAGGGATCTGAGGGATCAGCTCATGACTTTTACAAGCTCAGAGAGGTTGTGTCTTGCTCAGTGTCGCACAGCAAATTGGTGTCAGAGCCCAGCACAAACCTGATCTCCCATGCCAATGCTCTTTCCAGACCTCACCCAGAGGGGAAGGGTAGCCAGGGGTAACTGTGCAATGAAAAGCTGCAGCCTACACCACCGCAGCCCACGCCATCACACAAGATCTTCCTCCAGGGAGCTGCCCCAGTAGACGCCTCATTTCTTCTCCTCTATCATTCATTCCACTACTCACAACTGCCTAGAACTTGGTCCATTAGTTCATCTCACATTCACTCCATCTTTTGTTTTTGTTTTGAGACAGAGTTTTGCTGTTGTCGCCCAGGCTGGAGTGCAATGGCACAATCTCGGCTCACTGCAACCTCCACCTCCCGGGTTCAAGCAATTCTCCTGCCTCAGCCTCCCAAGTAGCTGAGATTACAGGCATGTGCCACCACGCCCAGCTAATTTTTTTGTATTACTAGTAGAGATGGGGTTTCACCATGTTGGCCAGGCTAGTCTTGAACTCCTGACCTCAGGTGATCCACCCACCTTGGCCTCCCAAAGTGCTGGGATTATAGGTGTGAGCCACCATGCCCAGCCCACTTCATCTTTAAAACTCTCTGTGTCATAGGAGAGAGGGAGAGGGAGAGAGGGAGAGTGTGTGTGTGTGTGTGTGTGCATGTGTGTGTGTGTGTGTGTGTCCTGCCTTCACCATCAGATGAGAGGGTTTCTTAGAAGAGGGTCTGCCTTTACCATCACACTAGGCATTCCTAGAGGACAAATGGTGTCTCCCTTCGGTTGGAACAGGAGCTTCCTGAGGGCAGGGACTGTCTTCCCTACTAGACTGGGGTTCCCTGAAAGCAGGAGCTGAGCCTCCAGAATTTTGTGGGTCTCCTTCCCACCTCTGCAATTCTTTTCAACTGAGACAGCCCTGGTGTTAGACTTTAACAGGAGGAGACCCTCAGAGTGCCTGGTTCAGAGACCGCCTATGACAGAAATGCCACTGGCATTTGAAGCCACTGGGGCTACCACCTCAGGACATGATTGGGGATTCTCGGACAGCTGTTATTCTTTGCGCATCCCGAGATTTCCATTTGTTGTTGCAGTAATCACCAGCCTTGGTGTTCTGTGGTTCCTGTTCCACCAACCCTCCAGGGAAATCCTCTCTGAAGTTTTGAGGAGAACTCACCATACCTGAGCTTACCCCCTGAACAAAGGGAGGCTTGTGGAAACAAGGGGTTAGAGGAGAGGGTTTTCTTCGTCTCCTTGGCCAAGGCTTCTGGGGATGGCTAAGGCCGATGACTGTCTCTCCAAAGCCACCCTCCACCCCGCCCGTGTCCCGCGTTGACCTTCCTTCTAATATACCATCCCGAGGTCACACCTTCTCCCACGAAGGGTTGGACTGCAGTTCAGCAGAGGCCGTCCAAGCGAACCCTCTCTCTAAGGAATGGTCATGGCGTCTTCCTCCCTGTTTCCCAAACGGGGTGCTGGGATTTTCGTCACAGCTCCCAACTTTCCCAAGTTCCAGTAGAATTCTTCCCGGAACCTTTCTGGTATCATCACCCTGTGCATCTAATAGCCTTAGCTCCCAGCTGGAGATGTGGCAGGGCCTGAGTGAGAGCAGTAAGTACAAGAGGACCTCAGCTCTGTACCAGATGTACCAGAGCATCCCCCTACAGCTGTCTACCACACGGCGCTGGGCCTCACAGGAGACAGGTCACTTCCAAGATGGCATCCTGAGAAAACACATGTAGCAGGCGGGCAAGCGGTGCCTCCTCTGCCACCCTCCATGGCACCAAGTTAGAACACTACTATGAGGTACATAGGACAGACCCGATGCCCATCTGTGGATAAAGGAAGTAAGGCTCAGAGAGATTAAGCTGGGCTCAGTGGCTCACGCCTGTAATCCCAACACTTTGGGAGGCCGAGGTGGGTGGATCACCTGAGGTCAGGAGTTTGAGACCAGCCTGGCCAACATGGTGAGTGAAACCCCGTTTCTACTAAAAATACAAAAAAATCAGTCAGGTGTCATGGCGGGCACCTGTAATCCCAGCTACTCAGGAGGCTGAGGCAGGAGAATCTTTTGAACCTGGGAGGCGGAGGTTGCAGTGAGCCGAGATCGCGTCATTGCACTCCAGCCTGGGCAACAGAGCGAGACTCTGTCTCAAAAAGAGAAGAAAAGAAAAGAAATAGATCCAAGGCCCCATGCTATTCAGAAGAGCTGGAACGCCATGCCAGGCCTACATTTGGTTTCAGTGTCACCACGCTTTGTGCCACATCTTACAGCAGTGCCAGCTTGGAACCAAACTCAGGCCCCCAGACTCCCAGCCTACTCCCAGGAGCCGTGTGAGTAGTTGAGCAGGTCATACACTGCACAACCCCAGGACTGTGCTCCTCACATTGAGGTCAGGGCAGATGGCGTCCCCTGTAGCTGTTGCAGGACATGACCCCCATGGCTCCATGTGGAGGTCCTGCCTCCACACTCAGTCCTCAGCTCTCTGTGCACACATTCAACACTTGGGCCACACAAATCCATCCCCTCCTTCTCCTCTTCTCCCACTAGCCAGAGCAGCAGGCAGCAGGAGCTCTTGGGGGCAGGTGGGGATCCCTGAGGAGTGTACACACCCCTCCCAGGACCACCATGTGCTCCCTGCCTCTCCAGGTAGGAGCGCTTTCTGCCAAACCTCCCCATACCCCCGGTGCCCCCTCACTGTGCCCGCACCCCTGCCTCCACACTCATTCCCACACACATGTGGGTACACACACCCACACACACATGTGCACCATGCGAGTGAAGTGCAGGGCCCCAGATCTCCAAGCTCCTGTCTGAGACCCTACCAAGCAGGGGGCTGAGGGCTGAGGGCTGGGGGCTGGGGGCTGGGGGCTGGCCTCCCTTAGCAGAGCCCCCTCCCCCTCTACTCGTGTGCAGGGCCCTGGCCCCTCCCAGGGAACAAGGCTGGGATTAATAAGCGGCCTGGCTCCCTCCCCTAATGGGCTCCAGCTGCACAAACATTCCCAGAATTCAGAGCCGGCTCTGTCTGGGGCGGCCCAGGCCTCAGCCCCAGCATTCCTGGCCCCCTCCCCCCCAGGCCTGGGACAGCTGCTCCGGAACTCCAGCAACTGGCTGGGGATCGAATCCCAATTCAGCTTCTCCAGAAGTGGGGGGCAGTGGAGTGACTGGGGCTGGGGTGGGAGGTGAGGGGACGGGAAGAGGTGAGTAAACTCTGAAAGGACACCTCCCTACCTGCCCTTCCCCTGCCTGCCGGGCCCACCCCTCCCCCAACACTGCTCACACCCTTAGCCTAGGTACCAGGGCCCAGCTTGGTCTTCCCTAATTTGTCTCACCAGGCAGTGCCCTTGGCTGGCAGTGCCCAGGAGGAGGTAACCCAGGCAGGGCTGGGAGAAAAGATAAACATCTCCCCTTGTGTTTTAAGAGATCCAGCTGGGTCTCCATGGAATCGATGGCCTGGCAGCAGCTTAGTTTAAACAGATTCTTATCAAGCAGGGGGAAGGGGTGGCAAAGGGAGCAAGGGGAAGAAGGAAAGTGGGGGTTCTCACCCTCCCATTATCCACCCAGGAGTGACACTCAGGGCCCCAGTGGGAGGAATCGTAAGTGGACAAAGATGACCCCATGAGGTTGATGGCTCTGAACCTGTCTTCCCGGATCCCAGGCCACAGGGGTCAGTCATTCCGCTGACCCTGATCTGTCCTTGATCTGTTGCCCTCAGTTATGCCTGCCGTGGACACCAAGGGCTGAGGCCATGGGAGGAGTCCCATGACTCCTGTTGGGGCCAGGGTCCATCTGAGCAGGGACCAGTGGAGAGCACGTCACCTAACAGAGGTGTGTGCGGCTGTGTGTGTGCCTGCGTCTCCCTGGCCAAGCGGAAGCAGCTGAGTCAAGTAGCACCTGCATGTGGATGTGGCGGTGTGTGTGCATGCGCCAGTGCACATCAGCCTCTCTGTGTTCAAAAATGCCGTAAGCTCCACGCTCACTCAGAAAGGCTGCCTGCTGGCCACCCCTCCCCGAAGCTGCAAGTGTCCCTCCCACGGGGCATGTGCCAGAGAGAGGCTGAGAAGAGAAAGTAGAGGACAAACAAAAGAGAGGTCAGGCCAGGCGCGGTGGCTCAAGCCTGTAATCCCAGCACTTTGGGAGGCAGAGGCGGGCAGATCACTTGAGGTCAGGAGTTTGAGACCAACCTGGCCAACATGGTGAAATCTCATCTCTATTAAAAATACAAAAATTAGCTGGGTGTGGTGGCACATGGCTGTAATCTCAGCTACTTGGGAGGCTGAGGCAGAAGAGTTGCTTGAACCAGGGAGGGGGAGGTTGCAGTGAGCCGAGATCACGCTACTCCACACCAGCCTGGGCGACAGAGTGGGACTTCGTCTCAAAAAAAAAAAAAAGAGGTTGATGAGGCGAAAGCCCTGAGGGAGGCTGTGCGGGCAGCCGAGGCACTGACTTGGGAGTTAGGAAACGTAGGTCTTGGCCTCAACTCTGCCAGAGACCAGCCAGGACATTGGATGTTTCACTTCCCTGATCAGTATCCTTCCCTTGAATAAGAGAAGATTGGACAAGAGTCTCTTCTGAGTCCCTTCTTGGATTCCACTGTGATGAGAGCTGGGTTGGGGGACACGGGAGGATGCTACATCCTCTCAGAGCTGCAAGAAAGGGGCTCTGGAGGGGCCACCAAGAGCAGCCTATAGGGGCTGCGTAGCGGGTCCCTAGTCTCTCTGGCCCTGAAGAGGAAGTTGAGAAAGGGATGTGCTCCCTGTCTTGGGGAGTCCCGGTCTGCAGGGAAACCAAGTACACCACAACATGGAGACAGATAAAGGCAGATGATCTCAATTGGCGGCCGTCCTGGGTTGAAGGGGAAGAGGGCCACTGAGCCAGACAACAAGGATCTGTTTACTCTCTACTCTCTTTTTCACGTGTACACAGCAAACACATGCGGCCCCTCCTCAGGCCTCTCCAGGCCGAGGAATGCAGACCCACCACTCCAGGTCTTGGTCCCCATCAATCACACTGCCCATGCATGTCACATCACCTGCTTCCTCGCAGTCCTGCCATTTCCCCATGGAGGCACAGAGGGAATGACACTCTCACAACATTTGAGCCCTTTAACTCATCATTGATCTGTATCTCCACTCCCCACCCCACCCCCCAGCTATGGGACCAGCTCCTGAGTTGCAGGGAGGTGGTGAGGTGAGACCTCCTTTGCATACATGGAGAAACTGAAGGGCTCTGGGTGGGACGGGAACTCAGGAATTGGACCCCATTTAGGACTCTATCCAAGTGAGCCTCATCCAGCTGTTCATCTGGCATTTCGTGAACACCTACTTTGTATTCTGTCTTGTGTTATTAATAGAAGCTGAATAATACAAAGAAATAACATTTCTCCCAGGGGTATCAAATCAGAGGAAAAAAAATCCTTCCCACAAACCAGAGGTGGACTGGAATCAACCCTAGACTGACCAAAGAAACAGAACTACCAACATGCTATTGAATTTTAGAGGTGTTTATGTGGGCACCAGAGAAACAGCAGACCAGACGCCTGAACCTCCCAGGCTGAAGCTCTGGACTACAAAGCTGTAGACGCTTAGCAGGGAAACAGGAAGAGGGAAGCAGCTGGCCATGGTTGCGAAATTCTGAGGTCTAGAACCCTAAGGCAACAAACTGAACCCATAGCCTCTCTCCTCTACTCCCCACTTCCTTCGTTTTTCAGTTACCTATTGAGTAAATAATCCACCCCAAAACTGAGTGCTTACAACAATACAAGTTTTTCTTTTCTTTTCTTTTCTTTTTTTTTTTTTTTGAGTCTTGCTCTGTTGGCTAGGCTGGAGTGCAGTGGTGTGATCTCAGCTCACTGCAACCTCTGCTTCCCAGGTTCAAGCAATTCTCTTGCCTCAGCCTCCGAAGTAGCTGGGATTACAGGCATGTGCCATCATGCCTGGCTAATTTTTTTATTTTTTATTTTTAGTAGAGACGGGGTTTCACCATGTTGGTCAGGCTGGTCTCGAACTCCTGACCTCAGGTGATCCGCTCGCCTCGGCCTCCCAAAGTGCTGGGATTACAGGCGTGAGCCACCGTGCCCAGCCAATAATACAAGTTTTTCTTTGCTCACAATTCTACAAATTGGGCAAGGTTCAGCGTGGACAGCTTGCCACAGCGGTTCTGGAGCATCCAAGATGCTTCACAAATATATCTGGCCCCTCTGCTGGGCTGTCTGGAGGAGAAGGGGGCTGGCTGGGGCTCTCTCTTTTCCTTCATAGTCTCTCATCCTCTGGGGCTTCTCCCTTGCTCTTTTTCCCTATAGCTCCCTCTCCTCCAGGGTGGCCAGACGTCTTTACATGGTGACTGGCTTCCAACAGGGAAGAAGTAGAAGTTAGGTCTCTTAAGACCTAGACCTCAGGTTGAGCGCGATGGCTCACGCCTGTAATCCCAACACTTTGGGAGGCCAGGTGGAAGGAACGCTTGAGGCCAGGAGTTTGAGACCAGCCTGGGCAACATGGCAAAACCCTGTCTCAAAAAAAAAAGAAAAGAAAAGAAAAGAAAGAAAAATTAGCCAGGTATAGTGGCACAGGCCTGTAGACCCAGCTACTCAGGAGGCTGAGGTGGGTGGATCACCTGAGCCTGGGAGGCAGAGGTTACAGGGAGCTATGATCACACCACTACACTCCAGCCTGAGTGACAGAGACCTGTCTCAAAAAAAAAAAAAAAAAGACCTAGACCTCACCTGTCAGGGCATCAGTGTATCAGTGTTGCTGCCACCATTGGTCAGAGCAAATCACAGGCCACCCTGGATTTATTTATTTATTAAGTCAGAGTCTCACTCTGTCACCCAGGCTGGAATGCAGTGGCGCACTTGGCTCACTGCAACCTCTGCCTCCTGGGTTCAAGCCACTCTCATGCCTCAGCCTCCTGAGTAGCTGAGATTACAGGTGTTCACTACCACGGCTGGCTCATTTTTTGTATTTTTTGTAGAGACCTATTTTTTGTTGGATTTTGTCATTTTTCGTATTTTTTGTAGAGACGGGGTTCACCATGTTGGCCAGGCTGGTCTCAAACTCCTGAACCCAAGTGATCTACCCGCCTCGGCCTCCCAAAATGCTGGGATTACAGGCATGTAATCAGGCACCCCGCTCCACTCCGGATTTAAGGAGAGAGAAAATGCACTAACGGAGCAGCATGCGCGTGAGTGGACGGCATTGCTGGTGGCCCATCTTCGCGGACCACCCCGCCATCCCCCTAACTTGGCTCCCCTTTTGTTCCTCCTTGGCACACTGAAGCACTATCTCCTCTCTGGAGTGTCGTCCTTCTTATTCTCCTATACCCCATGTCCAGTCAGCCCTCAGGTTCTGTTATTGATGCCTCCTCCATGTCTCTCAAATCATTCTTTTTCTCTTTTCTTTTCTGTTTTCTTTTCTTTTTGGTTTGTTTATTTGTTTGTTTGTTTTTTGAGACAGAGTCTCGCACTGTTTCCCAGGCTGGAGTGCAGTGGGGCGATTTTGGCTCACTGCAAACTCCACCTCCCGGGTTCAAGCAATTCTCCTGCTTCAGCCTCCTGAGTAGCTGGGATTACAGAGGCATGCCACCATGCCCGGCTAATTTTTGTAGGTTTTTTTTTAGTAGAGATGGGGTTTCACCATGTTGGCCAGGCTGGTATCGAACCCCTGACCCCAAGTGATCCACTCGCCTTGGCCTCCTAGAGTGTAAAATCATTCTCACAGTCACTACCATCTGCTGTTACCCAGAATACTCCACACCTTCCTAAAGGGTCTCCTGTTTTCACTCCTGCTTCAATACCATGTTGCTTTTCAACTTGCAGCCAGAATGAGCATTCCAAAGGCTACACCTGTGGGGTGCTGGGTGGCCGGGGACAGGAGAGTCAGGGGGACTTGTGCTTCAATATGTGCTCTTTTGTACCATGTGTGTACCTTTGCAAAAACTAAAATGACTTTTAGGGCCTGGTGCAGTGGCTCACACCTGTAATCCCAGCACTTTGGGAAGCCGAGGCAGGAGGATTGTTTGAGCCCCCAGAGTTTGAGACCAACTTGGGCAACACAGGGAGACCCTGTCTCTAAAAAAAAAAAATCATTTAGGTTATTTTATTTTATTTTATTTTTGGAGACAGGGTCTTGCTCTGTCACTGAGGCTGGAGTGCAGTGGCACAATCTTGGCTCACTGCAACCTCTGCCTCCTGGGTTCAAGTAATTCTCATTTTCAGCCTCCCGAGTAGCTGGGATTACAGGCATAAGCCACCGCACCCAGCCTTACAAAATTTTTTTTTTTAATTAGCTGGCCATGGTGGTGTAGTCCCAGCTACATGGTGGAGGGAGGGTGGGGGCTGATGGGGGAGGATCACCTGAGCCCAGGAGGTCAAGGCTGCAGTGAGCAGTACATCATTGCACTCCAGCCTGGGCAACAGAGGGAGACCCTGTCTGAAAAAACAAAACAAAACAAAACCCCACACACACAAAACAATTGACTCAAAATCAAATTTAATAATAAATAAAATAAACCAGATCCTCACTGTGTCACTCTTCTACTGGAAACTCCTCAGTGATGGTCCATGGCTCCCGGGATAAAATGCGGACTCTCAATGGAGCTTAGATACCTTTCAAGGTCTGCCCCGCCTGGCCCTGCAGGCACTCTTCTCAATTTTGCGCTCTATGTTCCAGTCGAGCCGAACTTCCCTGAATTTCTTGCATTTCCTTGAAAGTACAAATGCTCTCTTGCTTGCAGCTTTTGCACAGGTGACTGCTCACAACACTCTATTCTTCAGGTCTCGGCTCAGGTGTTTCCTCCAGGAAGTCTTTCATGGTCCATAAAGTTGGGGTTTGATGTCTCTTCTACAAGTTCCCATAGTGCCCTTGACTTTTCTAGCATTCTGCTCATCACATGCTACTGTCTTTTTGTTTGTTTGAGACAGGGTCTCACTCTGTCACCTAGGCTGGAGTGCGGTGGCACAATCTCGGCTCACTGCAGCCTCGATCTCCTGGGCTCAGTTGATCCTCCTGCCTCAGCCTCCTGAGTAGCTGGGACTACAGGTGCATGCCACCACACTGGCTAATGTTTTGTATTCTTTTGTAGAGACAGGATTCCACCATGTTCCCCAGGCTTGTCTCAGACTCCTGGGCACAAGGGATCCACCGGCCTTGGTTTCCCAAAGTGCTAGGATTACAGAAATAAGCCACTGTGCTGGCCTGTTTTGTTTTGTTTTGTTGAGACAAGGTCTCATTCTGTTGCACTGGCTGGAGTGCAGTGGTGTGATCATAGCTTGCTGCAGCCTTGAACTCCTGGGCTCAAGCAATCCTCCTGCTTCAGCCTCCTGAGTAGCTGGACCACAGATGTGCACCATGATGCCAGGCTGAGTTTTTAAATTTTTAGTAGAGATGAGGTCTTGCTATGTTGCCCAGACTGGTATCGATTTCCTGAGCTCAAGTAATCCTCCCGCCTTGGCCTCCCAAAGTGCTGGGATTACAGGTTGAGGCACCACACCCAGCCTCACACTCTATTGTGGTTCTTCACCTGTCCCTCCCACCATAGCATACACTTCCAACAGGGCAGGAACCAAGACTGTGATGCTCCCTGCTGCTTCCCAAACACCCATGCAAAGGTGCTTACTACTTACTGATGGAGGGAGGAAAAGGAGAGGGAGGAAGAAAGAAAAGGAGAGGGAGGAAGAAAGAAAAGGAGGAGAGAGAAAGAGAAGAAAGGTAAGTTGGTTTAAAAGCTGCAGCAGGTCAGGAAGCTAATTTTGGAATATGAAGTGGGGAGTTTTACTGTAAGGAATTATGTGGCCATGTGGACTCAACCATGTGAATAAATATCATAGACATTAGATACAAAAGAGATACAACCATTACATGATTTCTTTTCTAGAAGTTCTGTAACAGGCAAAATTAATCAACAGTGATAAAAGTCAGAATAGTGGTTACCTCTAGCACAGTACTCACTGGAAGGTAGCAGGAGCAAAATGTTCTCTCTGGTTACTTAGATAGTGTTTACATAAGTGTAGACACATGTAAAAATTAATTAAGCTGGCTGGGCACGGTAATCCTAGCACTTTGGGAGGCCGAGGTGGGCGGATCACCTGAGGTTGGGAGTTTGAGACTAGCCTGACCAACATGGAGAAACCCTGTCTCTACTACAAATACAAAATTAGCCAGGCATGGTGGCACATGCCTGTAATCCCAGTTACTCGAGAGGCTGAGGCGGAAGAATCGCTTGAACCTGTGAGGCGGAGGTTGTGGTGACCTGAGATCGCACCATTGCACTCCAGCCTGGGCAACAAGAATGAAACTCCATCTCAAAAAAAAAATTATTAAGCTGTACTTAAAACTTAAATGCACTTTACAGCCTGGGCAACATGGCAAGACCCTCATTTCTACAAAAAAAATTTTTTTCAGAAAGCTGAGCATGGTAGCACATGCCTGTGGTCCCAGCTACTTGGGAGGCTAAGGCGGGAGGATCATTTGAACCCAGGAGGTTGAGACTGCAGTGAGCTGTGTTCATACCACTGCAGTCCAACCTGGGTGACAGAGCAAGACCCTGTCTCAAAAAAATTTTTAAAAAGCACTTTACGCATTTTAGTCTAGGTTATTTCAATCAGAAATTCGAAAGAAAGGAAGGAAAAAACGAAGGAAAGAATTTAAAAAGGAATAAATAAAATTATTTAGGCCAGGCACGGTGGCTTATGGTTTGTAATCCCAGCACTTTGGGAGGCCAAGGTGGGTGGATCATCTGAGCTCAGGAGCTCGAGACCAGCCTGGCCAACATGGTGAAACCCCATCTCTACTAAACATACAAAAATTAGCCAGGCATGGTGGTGCACGCCTGTAATCCCAGCTACTTGGGATGCTGAGACAGGAGAATTGCTTGAACCCAGGAGGTGAAAGTTGCAGTGAGCCGAGATTGTGCCACTGCACTCCAGGCTGGGTGATAGAGCAAGACTCCGTCTCAAAAAAAAAAAAAAATTTGGCTGTAAATTCAAGTCAACTGCCTAGTTGGGTGAGAGTGATAAAGCAGTTACAATCTAGGACTAAGACGTGGAACTGGGATCTAGGCAGAAAAAGCAGTGTCACACGTGTGTGTACACACGTGTGCATGCAAGTGAGTGAGGAAACTGGTTTATATTGATAGGAGGAAAGTACTGCAAAAAAATTGCTCATCACTCTTCATGCACTTCCCATTCCCTCCCAAAGCCTTCACTGGATTTTCCATTACTACGCTTAAAGCCCAGACTCCTTGACCTCACATTAAAGCGTTCTTCTATCTGCGCCCCCAATCGTCCTTCCAGGTCTGTCTCCCTTTCTTCGTGCCCTCTCTCCCCACATCCACCACACAATGCATGCTTCCTTGTACTTTTTTTTAAATTTGTTGTTAAATTATTATTATTATTATTATTGAAACAAGGTCTCACTCTGTCACCCAGGCTGGAGTGCAGTGGTGCAATCTCGACTTATTGCAGCCTTGACCTCCCTGGCTCAAGTGATACTCCCACCTCAACCTCTTGAATAGCTGGAACCACAGGCACGTACCACCATGCCCGGCTAATTTTTGTATTTTTGGTAGAGATGGGGTTTCAGCACGTTGCCCAGGCTGGTCTTGAACTCCTAAGCTCAAGCAATCCATCTACCTTAACCTCTCAAAGTGCTGGGATTACAGGTGTGAGCCACCATGCCCTGCCGTTCCATGCGCTGTTTACCTGTATGGGTGTACCAGTCCACAGAGAGATCAGCTATTATTGCCTTTTCCTTATTGAACTCCTACTCGCCATTACGGATTAACTGCTCCTCTGTCATTCTTTTCATGGCCCTTTGCTCACAGCCAGATAGCATGTAAGTTGACCTCTGGTAGATCACAGCTATTTGTGTATGATTCTGTCTCCGTCTATAACATAAGCCCTCCAGAAGTCAGGGACAATGTCAGTGCCCAAACCTACAGCTCTAGCTCCCAACTCTTGTCTGCATCACAACCACATTTGCAACTGCCTACTAGATAACTCCTCCTCAAAGTATATGTGTTCAAAACTGAGTTAATTATAGATAACCCAGAAATAAACTCTTACATATATAGTTAAATTATTTTTGACAAGGGTGGCAAGACCATTCAATGAGAAAAGGATAGTCTTCTCAACAAGTGGAATTGGAAAACTGGGTAGCCACACACAAAAGAATGAAGTTGGACCCTTATACATCATATACAAAATTTAACTAGAAATGGATCAAAGGGCCAGGCGCAGTGGCTCATGCCTGTAATCCTAGCACTTTGGGAGGCCAAGGCCAGTGGATCACCTGAGGTCAGGAGCTCGAGATCAGCTTGACCAACATGGCGAAACCACCTCTCTACTAAAAATACAAAAATTAGTTGGGCATGGTGGTGCGTGCCTGTATTCCCAGTTACTCAGGAGGCTGAGGCAGGAGAATTACTTGAACCTGGGAGGCGGAGATTGCAGTGAGCTGAGATCGAGCCATTGCACTCCAACAACCTGGGTAACAGAGCAAGGCTCCGTCTCAAAAAAAGGAAAGAAAAAAAGAAAGAAATGGATCAAAGACATAAATGTAAGACCTAAATGTAAGCAGAAGCTTCACTTCATTGGATTTGGCAATGGTTTTTTGGTATGACGTTAAAGACGCAGACAACAAAAGAAAACATTGATAAATTAGATGTTACATTATAAAAGTGTAAAATTTTTGTGCATTAAAAGACAATATCAACAGAGTAAAAAGGTAACCCACGGAATGAGAAAAATATTTGCACATCATATATCTGGTAGGGGATTAATAGCCACAATATATAGAGAACTCCTAAAACTCAACAACAAAAAAGCCCACCTGATTTAAAAATGGGCAAAGGAGCCAGGTGCGGTGGCTCACGCCTGTAATCCCAGCATTTTGGGAGGCCGAGGTGGGCAGACCACGAGGTCAGGAGTTCGAGACCAGCCTGGTCAACATGGTGACCTTGTGTCTACTAAAAATACAAAAATGAGCCAGGCGTGGTGGCATGTGCCTGTAATCCCAGCTACTCGGGAGGCTGAGGCAGGAGAATAGCTTGAACCCTGGAGGCGGAGGTTGCAGTGAGCCGAGATCGCACCACTGCACTCCAGCCTGGGCAACAGAGCAACTCCATCTCAAAAATAAATAAATAAATAAATAAAAATGGGCAAAGGAATTGAAAAGATATTTCTCTAAAGAACATATACAAATGGCCAATAAACAAATGAAAAAATGTTCAACATCCTAATCATTAGGGAAATGCAAATCAAAACCACAATAGGTGGCCAGGTGCAGTGGCTCACAGCACTTTGGTATGCCAAGATGGGTAGATCGCTTGAGCCCAGAAGTTCAAGACCAGCCTGACCAACATGGAATTACAGGTGTGAGCCACCATGCCCGGCCCCAAAATTAGTAGTGGTTTTTTGTTTGCTTGCTTTTTGTTTGAGACAGTTTCGCTCTTGTCACCCAGGCAGGAGTGCAATGGTGCGATCTCGGCTCACCACAACCTCTGCCTCCCGGGTTCAAGCAATTCTCCTGCCTCAGCCTCCCAAGTAGTTGGGTTAACAGGCATGCACCACCACGCCCAGCTAATTTCATATTTTTAGTAGAGACAGGGTTTCTCCATGTTGGTCAGGCTGGTCTCGAACTCTCAACCTTAGGTGATCTGCCCACCTGGGCCTCCCAAAGTGCTGGGATTACACACGCGAGCCACTGCGCCCAGCAAGCTCTACTTCATCTTCTGAGGAACAAATGAGTTAATACATGTCAAACACTTAAAACAGTGCCACATATATAAACTTAATTTTTTTTTTTTTTAGACAGTGTCTTGCTGTGTCACCAGGCTGGAGTGCAGTGGCCTGATCATGGCTCACTGTAGCCTCGACCCTTCCTGGCTCAAGCAATCCTCCTACCTCAACGTCCTGAGGAGCTGGGACTACAAGTGTGCACCACCACACCTGGCTATTTTATTTATTTATTTAGAGATGGAGTCTTGCTCTGTCACCGAGTCTGGAGTGCAATGGCGTGACGTCAGCTCCTTGCAACCTCTGCCTCCTAGGTTCAAGCGATTCTCCTGCCTTAGCTTCCTCAGTAGCTGGGATTGCAGGCGCCCACCACCACACCTGGCTAATTTTTGTATTTTTAGTAGAGACAGAGTTTCGCCATGTTGGCCAGGCTGGTCTTGAACTCCTGACCTCTTGGTCTGCCTGCCCCAGCCACCCAAGATGCTGGGATTACAGACGTGAGCCACTGCGCCCAGCCAATTTTTTTTTTTTTTTTTTTTTTGAGTAGAGACGAGGTCTTGCTATGTTGCCCAGGCTGCTCTCAAACTCCTGGCCTCAAGCAGTCCTCCCACCTCAGCATCCCGCGGTGCTAGGATTACAGGTGTGAGCCACTGCACTCAGCGATAGCTTAATAATTATTATTACCATTTGTTTCAGTTGTCTATTCCTGCATAACAAAGTACCCCAAAATTTAGTAGCTTAAAACAACAATTGTTTTATTATATCTCACGATTTTATGTGTCAGGAATTTGGGCAGGGCTTGGCTGGGAGATTCTTCCACTCCACACTCCACAAGGTGTTGATAAGGACACTTGATGATATTCAGCTGGCAGATGGGCTGGTCAGGAGAATTCAAAACAATTTCACCTACATGTCTATTGTGTTAGTGAGCATGGCTAAAAGTTAGAACTATTGGCTGGGCGTGGTGGCTCACGCCTGTAATCCCAGCACTTTGGGAGGCCGAGGTGGGCGGATCGCCTGAGGGCGGGAGTTCCAGACCAGCCTGACCAACATGAAGAAACCCTGTCTCTACTAAAAATACAAAATTAGCCAGGCGTGGTGGCGCACGCCTGTAATCCCAGGTACTTGGGAGGCTGAATCAGGAGAATCACTTGGACCCAGAAGGCAGAGGTTGCAGTGAGCCGAGATCCTGCTATTACACTCCAGCCTGGGCAACAAGAACGAAACTCTGTCTCAAAAAAAAAAAAAAAAAAAAAAGTTAGAACTATTAACTCAACTAGAACTATTAAACAGAACATCTCCATATGACCTCTTTAGCATAGTGGACTAAGGATAGTCTGACTTCTTACATGACAGCTCAGGCAGCTCAAAGGGCACAGGTTTGAGCATTACAAGGAACAAGGTTGAAGCTGAATGAGCTTTTTTTTTTCTTTTTTTTTTTCTCCCTGTAGCCTCAACCTCCCAGGCTCAAGCAGTTGTCCCCCTTCACCTCCTGAGTAGCTGGGATTACAGGTGGGTGCCACCACGTCCAGCTAATTTTTTAAGTTTTGTAGACACAGGGTCTCCCTATGTTGCCTAAGCTGGTCTCAAATTTTTTTTTCTTTAGAGACAGGGTCTTGCTCTGTCTTCCAGGCTGGAGTGCAGTGGTGCAATCATAGCTCACTGCAGCTTCAAACTCTGGGCTCAAGCGATCCTCCCAACTTAGCCTCCTGAGTAGCTGGGACTACAGGCATGCGTCACCACACCCAGCTAATTAAAAAAATTTTGATAGAGACAAGGTCTTGCTATGTTGCCCCAGCTAGTCTTGAACTCCTGGATTCAAGAAATCCTCCCACCTTGACCTCTCAAAATGGTAGGATCACAGGCACGAGCCACCGTACCTGGCCCTGCATAGGCTTTTATAACCTAGACTTGGATGTCACATAGAGTCACTGCCACCATATTCCGTTGGTCAAAGTAGTCCAGATTCAAGGCAAGGACACACAGACCTTACCTCTCAATAGGAGGAGTGTCAAAGAATTTGAAGTTATACATTAAACGCTCCTCACTTTTTGACCCCCAAAAGAAGTTTCCCGGAGGGATGAACTCCAGAGAGATGCCGATGGAACAGTCTATCCTTCTTTCTCTGACAAGGAATTAGGATTATATCTCCTGTGATTTAGAGGCAACCATTTGACACCCTTCCCTGGAGGTGTGCAGGTATAGCCTCGCCCATATCCATCCACATGCACACACAGGCATTCACACAGGCAGATCTGGTACATCTGTGTAGCCAACTCTGTCTCCATTTCTATCTGTTTTTCAGGTCAAAGAGACCCAGAGTCCTGCCCTAGAGTTTTTTCCTGGGAAGTTAATTTACTGACCATTCCTGTTCCCACTGGTGTGAACAGGGGGTGTTGGGATGGAGCCCAGTCAGTCACTGACCGGGGAGTCTGACTTTGATGTGTTCCCTGGGGTGTGCATGCACGTGCGTGCGTAAATGCCTCCTGGTTCTGACTGGCTCAAGCCAGTATAGAAGTGAGGTCTGGTGCTAAGAGCAGGCTGGATGGCTCAGACACATTCTACAAATCCAAGGAAGCCAAAGTGAGATCTAAATTCTGCAGGGGTCAGCCCAAATCCTCAGTCTAACCAGTCCTGCCACACTCTTCCCCATACTCATCCTCTGTCCCATGCGTACTCACCGTTCCCTGATCATGCCACATTCTTCCATTCTTCCATAGCTTTGCCCATACTGTTCTCTCTGCATGGAATGCCCTTGCCCCCTCTTTATCCTGACAACCCTAGTGTCTGCCATTTGTATCACGTGATATTGCAATGATCTGTATATATTATTATTATTATTATTTTAGACAGAGTCTCACTCTGTTGCTAGGCTAGAGTGCAGTGGTGTGATCTCCGTTCACGGCAACCTCCGCCTCCTGGGTTCAAGCAATTCTCCTGCCTCAGCCTCCCGAGTAGCTGGGATTACAGGCATGTGACATCACACCTGGCTAATTTTTGTGTTTTTAGTAGAGACAGCGTTTCGCCATGTTGGCCAGGCTGATCTTGACCCCTTGACCTCAGGTGATCCGCCTGCCTGGGCCTCCCAAAGTGCTAGGATTACTGGCGTAAACCACCATGCCCGGCGATCTGTATATATTAATGGCTCCACTTTCCTCAAGAGCAGAGACCATGCTCTACTCATTGCCATATCACTAGTGCCTGGCACACAATAATTTTCAACAAACACTGGTTGAACTAATGATTGAATGAACAGCTATTGCTCCCAGATTCAGCAACTATTTCTCCTCCATGTCTTTGCTCTGTCCAACTCCACCCCAATTCCCTGGGCTGCTATGAGAAGGGGCAAGGGTCCCAAAGGCTAGAGTGTAAAGTTTGGGCTGCATTCTTGAGGCCCCAGGGAGATTCTGCAGAGTCTCCGAAAACAGGGAATGATTCTATGTTGTAGAGGTGGGCCCGGCAGGCCCACAGGCCCTCACACCCATAGTGGGAAAAGCCAGAGAATTCTGCAGGGTTTTTCTAATGTTGGGGAGGATGTCTCAAAGTCCGAAATAGCCTGTAAACATTGGGTTAAGTGTTAGGGTCTGCTGGGAATACTTAGACTGGGACTGAGCCAGTACCCTGCTGGAAGAAAATAATTCTGGCTGCTGAGGTGGGGGAAGGTGCAGTCGAGAAAAGAAGTCCCCAAGATCAGTGCTCCTGGCCGGGCGCGGTGGTTCACGCCTGTAATCCCAACACTTTGGGAGGCCGAGGAGGGTGGATCACTTGAGGCCAGGAGTTTGAGACCAGCCTGGCCAACATGGTGAAACCCCATCTCTACTAAAAATACAAAAATTACCCAGATGTGGTGGCTTACACCTGTAATCCCAGCTACTCTCCTGAGGCAGGGGAATCACTTGAACCTGGGAGGCAGAGTTGGCAGTCAGCCGAGGTTGCACCACTGCACTCCAGCCTGGGTGACAGAGCAAAACTCCATCTGAAAAAAAATTAAATAAAAGATCAGTGCTCCTCACACTTGAATGTGCAAATTCCCTGGGAATCTTGTTAAAATGCAGCTTCTGATTCAGAAGGTATGAGGTCAGCCCCAAGATCCTGCTTTTCTAACAAGCTCCCAGGTGATGGCACTGTTGGAAGGGTAGAGGGTAGGGGCCAGAACGCAGGTGAAATCGCACTTTGAGTAGCAAAGACCTAAAAAACTAGCATTATGATCCAGATGCTGAGAATTCAGCCCTTAAAGGGAGTAGCTGCCATCAGCAACATCAGTAAAATGTTCAGAAGATGATGCAGGAGACAATACACAAAGCAAGCCTGACAAAAATCTGGCCTGCGTGCCTACCCTTCCATTCTTTGATTCTGTGACCATGGCAGACATCACTAGTGGATCCCAGCAGTATCTCCCACTAAGCCAAAAGGATGCTTCAGAATCCATCTCACCACAGTACTCCAGGTAGTCACCCAGTTAATTACAGTTGGCATGAGAAATAATCACACTTGCTATTTCTGGTATTGTGGTTAAGAGTCTGACTGCTTTTGCTCCACTCTCGCCAGATTGACGCCCTTACAGCAGCTTTCATGAACGTCAGTTGTTTTAATACATTGTACTTTGAGGTAAAGAGAGCCCTCATTTTGTAGTTTTGAACGTTAAATGAGACTGGGTGTGGTGGCTCATGCCTGTAATCCCAGCACTTTGGGAGGCCAAGGCAGGAGGATTGCTTGAGCCCAGGGGTTTGAGACTAGCCTGGGCAATATAACGAGACCCCAACTCTACAAAAAAATTTTAAAAATTAGCCAGGTTTGGTGGTACACGCCTCTAGTCCCAGCTACTTGGGAGGCTGAGGCAGGAGGATCTCTTGAGCCCAGGAGTTTAAGGCTGTGGTGAGCTATGATCACGCCACTGTATCCAGCCTGGGTGATGGAGCGAGATCCTGTCTCAATTAAAACAACAACAACAAAGAACATTAAATGATATTATGAATATTAAGTGTCTGGCACAGAGAATGTGCAGATATTCAATAAATGGTGGCTAGGCCTGTCACGGTGGCTCACGCTTGTAATCCCAGCACTTTGGGAGGCTGAGGAGTGCGGATCACTTGAGGTCAGGAGTTCAAGACCAGCCTGGCCAACATGGCAAAACTCCGTCTCTACTAAAAATACAAAAAATTAACTGGGTGTGGTGGCGTGCATCTGTAATCCCAGTTACTTGGGAGGCTGAGGCAGGAGAATCACTTGAACCCGGGAGGCAGAGGTTGCAGTGAGCCAAGCTCCTGTCACTGCACTCTAGCCTGGGCAACAGAGCCAAACTCTGTCTCAAAAATAAATAAAATAAAATAAAATAAAATAAATAAAATAAATGGTGACGACCACGTAGAGGGGTGAATATATTGCCTGCACAGCTTGACGGGACATGGTGGTGGAATGGGAAAGAGGAAGAGAGGGAGACAGGAGCCAGAGTGCTGGGGTGGGGAAGAATAGATGACAAAGGCTATTCCTGCCTGAGACTGTGGGCAGATTCCCAGCTCTCTCCGGATGGCCCTGGGCTCCCTACTGACACTAAAGCTCTTTGAAAGAGGTGAGTGGCACTTATCATCTTGAAATACCTGAGTACAGAACTTCTTTTCAAGGAAAGTTGTGAAAGACTCCGATATGGTCAAAAAGATTATTGTCTGTCCTTGTGTGTTATTTTCTAGTTTTATTGTCGTCGAGCTATTTTACCACCCAGTCAATGGAAATAATTCTTGTCCATAGAAATGTAAATTGCCTGGTGCATATGCAATTGATTATTGCTCAGTGGTTATTGACCAATTTGGCATCTATTAAGCAGATTTACTTCATCTTTTTTTTTTTTTTTGAGACAGGTCTGTTGCCCAGGTTGGAGTACAGTGGTGCAATCATGGCTCACTGCATCCTCGACTTCCCATGCTCAAGTGATCCTCCTGCCTCAGCCTTCTGAGTAGCTGGGACTACAGGCATGCATCGCCATCCTTGGCTAATTTTTTAAAATTATTTTTTGTAGATAAAATTTTTTGTAGATTATTTTTTGGATCTCACTATGTTGCCCAGGCTGGTCTTGAACTCCTGGGCTCAAGTGATCCTCCTACCTTGGTCTGTCAAAGTGCTGGGATTACAGATGTGAGCCACTGTGCCCTGCCTACTTAATCACTCTTTTTGTTTGGTTTGTTTTGTTCTAAGACAGGGTCTTGCTCTGTCACCCAGGCTGGAGTGCAGAGGCATGATCTTAGCTCACTGCAGCCTCAATCTCCTGAGTAGCTGGGACTACAGGTGCACATCACCATGCCTGGCTAATTTTTTAAATTTTTGGTAGAGACAGGGTCTCACTATGTTGCCCAGGTTGCTACTTCATCATTCTTTTTGTTTTGTTTTGTTTTGTTTCTTTTTGAGACAGAGTCTCATTCCGTTCACCCAGGCTGGAGTGCAATGGTGCGAACGTGGCTCACTGCAACCTCCGCCTCCCAGGCTTAAGTGATTCTCATCCCTCTGACTCCCGAGTAGCTGGGATTATAGGCATGCACCCCCATGCCTGGCTAATTTTTGTATTTTTAGTAGAGACAGTGTTTTGCCATGTTGGCCAGGCTGGTCTTGAACTCCTGGCCTCAAGTGATCCACCTGCCTCGGCCTCCCAAAGTGCTGGGATTACAGGCGTGAGCCACAACGCCCAGCCTATTTCATCATTCTGAATGTCCTAAATACGTCTCTGCTCTTTGGATTGTCCTTTGAACTGACTGTAACATCTTACTGGTTCCTTCACTAATTAACGAGTTAAATAAAAATTTTGACATGATTATTGTATATTTCTATGAGAGTAATTATTCTGCTTTGTAGAAAAAAATCTTTTTTTTTGACATTCTCATTAACAGTGAAGACTGGGCAGGAGGTTTCCAAGATCCTCTGCCCCGGACAAGCTTTTCCACAGGCCCCAAACACCATTATATCTGTCAGGTTTTTTTTTGTTTTGTTTTGTTTTTGAGACGGAGTCTTGCTCTGACGCCAGGCTGGAGTGCAGTGGCGCGATCTTGGCTCACTGCAACCTCCGCCTCCGAGGTTCAAACGATTCTCCTGCCTCCAGAGTAGCTTGGACTACAGGCGCACGCCACCATACCCAGATAATTTTTGTATTTTTAGTAGAGACAAAGTTTCACCATGTTGGTCAGGATGGTCTCAATCTCTTGACCTCGTCATCCGCCTGCTTTGGCCTCCCAAAGTGCTGGGATTACAGGCATGAGCCACTGCGTCTGACCCATCTGTCAGGTTTATAGGGAATTACCCCCACTTCATTGCTTGTTTTATGCCATCCAAATAGATACATAATGATGCTATATTTGAGCTGGACACATTCTCAAACATTTATATGAGTTTGTTTAAGAAAACATATAATAAACCTACAAGTACCATACCAAATACTTATCCATGTATTCATTCAATGATAGGAAGTTGCATGTGGCAGGGACTGCATTTGTGCCTCTTTTGAGCTTAGCAAGTGCCTAACTCATGGTGAGTACTAAAGACACATCCACTGAGCCAACACATGAATGAATAAGCCCAGCAAGACTTTACTAAGAGTTTACTATGTGCTGAACATTGTTTTAAACACTTTATTTAGTTTATTTAATCCTCAAACTAGTTACATGGTAAGTACAATTAATTACATCCTCATTTACACATAACACAGAGAGGTGAATGAACTTGCTCAAGGTCAACAGCTAGCAGTGGCTGAGGCAGAATTCAAGCCCTGGTAGCCTGGCTCCTGAGCCTATGATCTTGGGCACCCATATGTGCCAGGAATCTTGCTAGGTTCTGATATACAGAGACAAAAGACACACCAAACACAGACTTTCCTTCAGGAGGTCACACTGAAGAAACGCAACAAATAACTAGAAAGAATGTGACGTGCTCTGGCAAGTGAGAACACGATGCTAGGGACAGAGAGTGTCAGAGGGTTGGACAGGGGTGTGGCTGACTGTAGAGGGGCCACCTGACCTGAGGCAAGTTCTGAGGCTACTGGTAGGTAATGTTCAGACCAGAGGAAGGGAAGAGCATTCAGGCCACTGGTATGGTTGGTCTGAGAAGGTGAGAGTCCCAAGGCTGGAGCCCAGAAGTGCAGGGAAGTGAAACTGGAGAGAGGAGCCAGGTCCAGATCCTGGAAAGCTTCACATGCTGAGGGAGGAAGGGTGTTGGGATACCCCTTGGAGGCCTCGCAGGACTGTGCGCAAGGGAGATATGAACTCAGACCCCACATTCCACCTGCCCTGCCCAGGACACTAAACCCAGTACACAGAATTCCCTACAAGCTGTATCCCACCCCGGAGAGTTCCCCGGGAGGGCTAGACAGGAGGGCAGTGCTAACTGAGTGTGGGACACAGCCAGTGCCACCTGGGAGCCATGGCTGGGAGTCTCTCCCCAAGCCCTCCCCTACAATCCCTTCAGTCACCCCCCACTCACCCTTGCCAGCTCACACACTCAGGCACACTCCCTCCCGTCACATCCCCCTTGAGGACAGAGATAAGAATAAGCAACATGTCTCTTCCCACATCCCTTCCCTGCCCGCCCTCTAACTCTACCATCCAAAGCAGCTGCAGAGCCTGCAACACCCCAGGCCCCAGTCAGAGGAGGGAGCATGGGGAGATGGGAGCTTCCTTGGGGGGCCGTGGCTATGGGCTGTACCCTCCCCTCCCACAGGGCTGAGGCTGGTGATTAGTTGGGTTAATTATATCTGAGCCATTTCCGATTGGCACAAGCCCACCCACCCACAGAGCCTGCCCAGGAGGCAGGCAGGCCGGGCCCAGGTCAGGATGCTGGGGCACCAGCTCCTCTAGCTGGATTCCTGACCCCTGTGCTGATGGCCAAACGGAGGCTGATTGTCCTCCCTGCTCCAGGACAGCCTCCTCTTCCCTCACCAACTTTCTTACCCATCCCTCTGTTTTCTTTGTCCCAACAAAACTCCCTCTCACTCCCCTCTCCTCCCCCCAGGTTTGGAATGAAATCATGGGGCCCTGAGTTCCGCAGTAGGCCCCGACATAAACACTTTGATTGGGGCTAATTATAAGGGCCAGGCTGGGAGGCTGGAGCCTTCGGAAAGCTTTGGCTTTCAAACAAAGGGCCCACGGCTCAGTCCCTAGCCCAGGCCGGCTCTCTTCCAGGCTTCCTTATGAATGAGAGGTTCCAGAAAGAGGCAGTCCTCTAGAAACCCCGTGGTCTGTGGGATCGCTCCATGTCCCACGCCTCATCTTGTCCCTTCTCGGTTGCTTTCGCCTTGGCCCTTCCAGGCCTCAGATCCCGGGGCCTTGCCGGATGGCTTGGCAGAGCCAGAGTCGGGCTGGGCCGTGGAAGACAAGGCAGCAGGGGAGGAGCTCTCAGACTGGGAGGCAGGGGCAGCGTCAGGGGCAGGGGCAGGGGAGGCGCAGGGGAAGCCAGCTGCGACAGCCCAAGCCCTAATTAGTGGGCTTCAAAGCGGGCTGGAGAGAGAGCCCGCCTGCGTGTGTGCCCTGCTCACTCAGGCGAGTAAGACATTTCTGTCCCAATCAGAGGAGAGAGGGGAAGAAAAACACTGCCCACCACCACCCCAAAGAGCCTTTAGACACTGGGCTGGCACCCTGAGTCAGGGAGAAAAACTGAGAACCCAGGAAATCATTCTCTTCTGTTGAAATTGATAAGTAAGTGCTGGGAAGGGAAGTGTGTGGTGCCTTTAAATGATACGGAAAGGGGTAAGGGAAGTGCTGGGTACGGGAGGGCGTGGTCCCTGGTTGGGGCTCCACCCCCACGGACCTAGGTGAGGACAGGCATGTTTGTTTTCCTGCCCAAATGTTGTGTTTCCCAAGACCACCCTGTCCTGCCACGCCCCCATCCTGTGCCTATAAAACCCCGAGACCCCAGCAAGGTAAAGCCAAGCCGTTGGATGTTAAAGAGGGTCACGTCAGCGGAGGCACACACAAGCGGCTAGGCGTTGAGAGGAACGCACTGATAGGCACCAGTATGCTGGCAGGCCACTGACCAGGCAGAACAATACAGAGTTTTGCTGGAGCAGTCAGAGGAGAGCGTGGGCCACAGAGCGGCCTGATTCCTAGGCGACAACCATTTACCTTCTGGCTGTCCCATCTTCTGAGAGCGACTTCCACTCAATAAAACCTTGCACTCATACTCCAAGCCCAGATGTGATCCGATTCTGGTACACCAAGGGAAGAACCCCGGGATACAGAAAGCCCTCTGTTCTCGGTCCCTGCTCCAAGGAAGAAGGTCTAACTGAGCTGGTAAGACAAGCCACCTATCGACGGCAAACCTGAAAGAGCACCGTGGAACACGCGCCCAGTGGGGCTCCAGGAGCTGTAAGCATTCACCCCTAGACACTGCGGTAGGGCCGGAGCCCCACAGCCTGCCTGTCTGTATGCCTCCCCTAGAAGTTTGAGCAGCGGGGCACTGAAGAAGCGAGCCACACCCCTATTGCATGCCCTGCAAGGGGGACAAGGGAACTTTTCCCATTTCACTAGCACTTTGGGAGGCCGTGACAGGAGGATCACTTGAGGTTAGCAGTTTGAGGCCAGCCTGGGCAACATGGTGAAACCCCATCTCTACAAAAAATACAGAAAAAATTAGCTGGCCATGGCACACGTCTGTAGTCTCAGCTACTCAGGAGGCTGAGGTGGGAGAACACCTGAGCTCAGGAAGTCCAGGCTGCAGTGAGCGGTGGTCATGCCACAGCATTTCAACCTGGGCAATGGAGTGAGACCCTGTCCAAAAAAAATTTAAAAAAAATTGTTTGGTAAAGACAGGGCTTTCTCCATTTTGCCCAGGCTGGTCTCAAACTCCTAACCTCAAGCCATCCTCCCCTCTCAGCTTCCCAAAGCACTGGGGTTACAGGCATGAGCCACCGTGCCTAGCTAACAGTTTTCTAATCTGGAGAAGGAGGAAACTGGACATAATTATTTCTAAGCATCCTTCTAGCATTTATTTTTCTTGCTCATTGTCACAGTGCTCCATATCCCCACCACTACCCCACTCCCAAACATACTCATATGTAGCACCAAGGGCTGGGTTCCTGCACGCAAGTCATCTAAAAGTGGCATTATTGACTGAATGACTGTGACCTAGAAGGCTGGGCTGATAAGGATCACCTAACAAAAACCAGTTATTGATGTTAGCGCTTACACTAACATTCCCTTGAAGGAAAAGTCTTAAAGCCATTTTATAAATTGTCAACCTACTTGCCCTAATGTGGTCATTCTCATCACTTATTACCCTCCTCAAAGTCTTTATTATGCAGTTAAATTACAATAATGGTTTAATAGTTTTTGGCAAACTGGAACCATGATGTCACAAAAGCCGTACAAGCAGGTAGTAAAGATGTTATTATAAACTCCTCCCCCTTTTTTAAAGCAGATAAGAAAAAAAAATTTTTTTTGAGACAGGGTCTTGTTATGTTGCCCAGGCTGGAGTACAGTGGTGCAATCTCAGCTCACTGCAGCCTCCGCCCCCCAGGCTCAAGCCATCCTCCCACCTCAGCCTTCTGAGTGAGTAGCTGGGACTGCAGGTGCACACCACCACACCCTGTTAATTTTTGTATTTTTTGTAAAGAAGGAGGATCGCCATGTTGCCTAGGCTGGTCTCAAACTCCTGAGCTCGAGCAAAATGACCGCCTCAGCCCCACAAAGTGCTGAATTACACGCATGAGCCACCACGCCCGGCCAGATAAGAAAATTTACAAGGGCCAAATGCCCAGTAGCAAGGCCATAAGAGCTTCTACGTGACATTGCTTCATCATGAACTCATGCCTTCTAATTCCACATCCAGGGCCTCTGTCCCCTGAGAACACACATCCAGGACCGTACCATCCCGGAGGTGACCTGTCTTTCTGCAGCTGTGAAGGGGAGCTAGAGCTGGGTGTGCCCAACTGATTAGGATTTGCTCAAACAATCCAACCCTTCTTCCATACTTAAAATCCCATCTGGTCTTCGTCCCATTTATTTTCCTTTCCGTTTTAAAATGTGAGTCTCTTCTGAGGGAAAGCCAATCCATGTGTTTCTGATTCATTTAAACTTAATTTCTCCAAATAGCACTCTCTAACATCCCTGAATTTCATACATTTTTAGAAGACAGGAAATAGGAGGAGGCCAAGTATGGGCAGATTGGGAAGAGATGGAACTCACAGGCACTCACTGGGATTCTCTTAGGAAAATAATGTCTCCCATCCTTACAGTGGAGGCTGAGCCTGGCTTCAATTCCATATTCTTGCTCCAGCTCTAGCTAAGGCGACAGTTATAACACGTGGGCCAGACAGTATGGGACTCCATCCAGCACACTTTTTTTTTTTTTTTTTTTTTGAGACAGGGTCTCCCTCTGTTGCCCAGGCCAGACTGCAGTGAGGCAATCACAGCTCACTGCAGCCTCGACTTCCCTGGCTCAAGTAACCGGGCTCAAGTGATCCTCCCACCTCAGCTGGGACCACAGATGCATGCCTAATGCCCAGCTAATTTTTTGTTATTTTTTGTAGAGATAGGGTCTCCCTATGTTGCCCAAGCTGGTCTTGAACTCCTGGACTCAAGGAATGCCTCCTACTTGGCCTCTCAAAGTGCTGGGATTACAGGCATGAGCCACCGCGCTGGCCCAGCGCGGTTTACTATCTAGAACATACTAAAGTGGTTGTGGTTTACTATCTAGAATATAGTAAAGCGAGGAATTAACTTGATTCCTGATAGCTTGGCCAGGGCAGGAAGTAAGGTCACCTGTGAGAAAAGCAATGATTCTGTGGTGCTTCCTGAGTATCTCCATCATATACCTCAGCAGGAGGGACTGGATGCTCCCTCCAGGCAAACATGACTATGACAATGAAGTAAAAACAAACCTGGATAACATGATGAGTTGGCTTTGATGGAGAAAATATGTGGAGGCAATATAGCATGTTAGAAAGTGCTGTGTAGTCAGACAAAACTGGGTTCAAAGCTTGGCTCTGTCAATTAAGCCCAGGGACTTTAGGCAAGTCACTTAACCTCTGTGAATATCATCAGTAAGCTTCCGCCGCATGAGATTGTTATAAGAATTAAATAAAACCATTTGTAAGGTATGAAAATTAATAGGCACTTAAATAAATGGCAGTGTGTTGAATTTCTTAATTCAACTCCCACTTAAATCATGCTCCAGACAGTCTCCTGACACGCTGCTGAGGGTCTAATATGGAAATTTTGAAAGCAATCAATCAACAATAATTTGATGGGCATGTGATGGTGCAAAGCCAATGCCAGATGCTATGGATGGGTGGGCAGGGGAAAAGAAAAAAAAGTAGCGGGTTTGCAAGATTGTTCAAGGCTGGACACAGTGTCTCACACCTGTAATCCCAGCACTTTGGGAGGCTGAGGCAGAAGGATTGTTTGAGTCCAGGAGTTTGAGACCAGCCTGGGCAACATAGTGAGACCTCATCTCTACTAAAAATAAAAATAAAAAATTAGCCAGGCATGGTGGCATGCACCTGTAGTCCCAGCTGCTTGGGAGGTTAAGGCAGGAGGATTGATTGAGCCCGAGAGGTGGAGGCTGCAGTGAGCCTCGATTGCACCATTGCACTCCAGCCTGGGTGACAGAGAGAGACCCTGTCTCAAAAACAAACAAAAAACATTAACAACAACAACAATAAAAACAAGTTTAAGAGACAACAGAAGTCATAGACACTTGAGAAAAATCACAAAGCAATTTAGCAGCAAATTTTCAGAATCCAAGTTGAGTCTTGGGCTACTGGGGATGTAGAATCATGCTTGGAGAATGCAGACACCCTGCTGGAGGATGATCTAAATCTGGAAAACCTTCTGTATGATTCTGAACTGGGACTTGATTTTTAAGCTTCCTTAATACCTGGTAAACCTGAAGCTTGGGATTTTATAACAAGTTTATTTTTTATGTGTTAAAAATGTGTGGAGCGGGTGAAATGGGAAAAACTGCCTAATGAATATAGAGCTTCCTTTTGGGGTGATGAAAATGCTTTGGAACTAGATGGAGGTGATGGTTACATGCATTGTGAATGTACTAAATATCACTGAATTGTTCACTTTAAAATGGTTAACTTTATGCTACAATTTCACCCCAATTTAAAAATTCATAGAAATTTAGAAATAGGCCAGGTGTGGTGGCTCACACCTGTAATCCCATCACTTTGGGAGGCTGAGGTGGGCAGATTACCTGAGGCCAAGAATTTGAGACCAGCCTGGCCAACATGGCGAAACCCTGTCTCTACTAAAAATATAGAAATTAGTTGGGTCTGGTGGCGCACGCCTGTAGTCCCAGCTACTTTGAAGGCTGAGGCAGGAGAATAGCTTGAACCCAGGAGGCGGAGGTTGCAGTGAGCTGAGATGGCACCACTACACTCCTGCCTGGGCGACAGAGACTTGGTCTCAAAAAAAAAAAAAAAAAAAGTAACAATAAAATAAAATAAAACTATTTGGCTTGGCACAGTGGCTTACGCCTGTAATCCTAGCACTTTGGGAGGCCAAAGTGGGCAGATCACTTGAGGTCAGGAGTTCGAGACCAGCCTGGCTAACGTGATGAAACACTGTCTCTACCAAAAAATACAAAAGTTAGCCGGTTGTGGTGACATGCATCTGTAATCCCAGTTACTCGGGAGGCTGAGGCAGAAGAATAGCTTGAACCTGGGAGATGGAGGTTGCAGTGAGCTGAAATCACGCCACTGCACTCCAGCTTGGGTGACAGAGTGAGAGCCTGTCTCAAACAAACAATTTTTAAAGGAGTACCCCTACCAGATATTAGAATTTTTTTTAACCTATGCACATTAAAGCAATATGCGGTTGGTACAGAAATAGGAAAGGAAAGAATGGAGTCCAGAGGCAGATTTAAATATATATGGGGTTTTTTTGTTTGTTTCTTTTTATTTTTTCTTTTTTTATATGGGGATTTAGTATATGCTAACGAAGACCGTTAAAATCAGCAGGGAGGCCAGGCATGGTAATCCCTGCACTTTGGGAGGCTGAGTTGAGCGGATTGCTTGAGCCCAGGAGTTTGAGACAAGCCTGGGCAACGTGGTGAGACCCTGTCTCTACAAAAAAATACAAAAACTAGCCAGGTGTGGTAGCATGTGCCTGTGCTCCTAGCTACTCAGGAGGTTGAAGTGGGAGGATGGCTTGAGTCTGGGAGGTGGAGGCTGCAGTGAGCTGAGATCGCGCCATTGCCACTGTACTCCAGCCTGGGCGACAGAGGAAGACTGTCTCAAAAAAGAAAAAAAAAAAGAAAATGAAAAGAAAATAAGAATGGATAATTTAGAAAAGAATTCTGAGTGGTCGATAGACATGAAAATATGTTTAACCTCATTAGTAATCCAGAATACGATACAAATAAAACTGACAATGAGATTGTTTCTATTGCTTTTTTTTTTGAGGCAGAGTCTCACTCCATCACCCAGTCTGGAGTGCAATGGCGCCATCTCAGCTCACTGCAGCCTCTGCCTCCTGGGTTCAAACAATTCTCCTGCCTCAGCCTCCTGAGTACCTGGGATTACAGGCATGTGCCACCACACCCAGCTAATTTCTGTATATTTAGTAAATCGGGGTTTCGCCACGTTGGCCAGGCTGGTCTTGAACTCCTGACCCCAGATGATCTGCCTGCCTCAGCCTCCCAAAGTGCTGGGATCACAGGAGTCAGCCACCACACCTGGCCTATGTTTCTATTGCTTAACAGATTGATAAAGAAACAATGCTCTCTGCACTTCTAGTGAAGGTATAAAATTGTATAACTTTCCTAGAGGGCAATTTTGTCTCATGAATCAACATTTTTTTGTTTGTTTTTTGAGACTGAGTCTGGCTTTGTCGCCCAGGCTGGAGTGCAGTGGCGCAATCTTGGCTCACTGCAACCTCTGCCTCCTGGGTTCCAGCAATTCACCGACCTCAGCCTCCTGAGTAGCTGGGACTACAGGTGCTTGCCACCATGTCCAGCTAATTTTTGAATTTTTAGTAGTGACGCGGTTTCACCATGTTGGCCAGGTTGGTCTCAAAATCTTGACCTCAGGTGATCCGCCCTCCTTGGCCTCCCAAAGTGCTGGGATTACAGACGTGAGCCTCCACACCCAGCCTCATGTATCAACATTTTAAATGAGTTTACCCTTCAACCCCGAAATCCCACTATTATAACTATTATAACTCTATTATAACTTTATCATTCACAGTTAATAACACAAGTAAACAAAAATAATAAGTGAAAGCTAAGGAAAAAACCCTGTGTCCGTCAATAGAGGATTGCTCCATATTCTATGATATGATGTAGTCATTTTAAAAAAAACACCTGGCCCAGCATGGTGGCTCATGCCTGTAATCCCAGTACTTTGGGAGGCGGAGGCAGGAGGCTAACTTGAGCCCAGGAATTCAAGACCAGCCTGAGCAACATAGTGAGACCTCATTTCTATGAAAAATTTAAAAATTAGCCAAGTGTGATGGTGCATGCCCATAGTCCCAGTGACTTGGGAGACGGAGGCGGGACAATCACTTGAACCCAAGAGCTTGAGGCTAAAGGAAGCTGCAGTGAGCCGTGAGTGCGCCACTGTACTCCATCCTGGGTGACAGAATCTCAAAACAAAACAAAACAAAAAAAAAAAGAAGAAAAGGTAAATAATTAATTTTAAAAACCATATACCTCGATATTTGTACCATGATATATTTATTGTTGGTTAAAAAGGTTGCAGAATCACAGTACATTGTACTATGACTCTGTTTTTGTTTTAAAAAAAATAAAATTTAAAAATCCGCCAGGCATGGTGGCTCATGCTTGTAATCCCAGCAGTTTGGGAGGCTGAGGGGGGCGGATCATGAGGTCAGGAGATTGAGACCATACTGGCCAACATGGTGAAAACCTGTCTCTACTAAAAATACAAAAATTAGCAGCGTGTGGTGGTGCATGCCTGTAATCCCAGCTACTCAGGAGGCTGAGGCACGAGAATTGCTTGAACCCAGGAGGCAGAGGTTGCCATGAGCCGAGATCGTGCCACTGCACTCCAGCCTGGTGACAGAGCGAGACTCTGTCTCAAAAATAAAAATTAAAATTAAAAATAAATAAATAAATAAATATCCAACTATATATTACTTTTGTTTGTATCAAAGGTAAAAGAGGTCTGGAGGAATAATTCCAAACTATTAACAGTGGATACTTCTGGAAGGGGCTGGGGAAGATGGGGGAAGAAACTTAAATTTTACTTTGTACATTTGTGTACTGTCTTAAAATGTTTTACAGCAAGCATATATTAATTTTACAATCAAATAAAACAATTAAATTTGAAGATTAATTATAAATTACAGAATATTCAAATAAGGAAAGACTTTAAAAGGATTATAAATATCATATACATGTATATTCTGACTTGGAAAGATTTCCATAACATATTGTCTGGTGAAAATTGGGTACACATTACAATGTCCTCCTCATCTCTTTTATAACATTTTCCAAAGAAACAATGTAATGACCAAAAACCCCAAAGGGGTGAAATTTTATAATCACCCTAAATACAATAAAACACACACAAAGATGTGTATGAACATTAAAGAGCATGAACTCACCTACATAAATTTTGAATTGTGATTTCACAATAGTCAGGATAGAAACTAAAACTAATCTTTGAGCACCATCTCATGGAAATATTTACCACTACCATGTGGTAGTTAAAATTATGCCTTAGTGTTTCTCTGTGTGTGTGTGTGACTGAAGGCTTTTCTTTAACAGTATGGCGCAATCTCTAGGAGATTTTTTTTTCTTTAACCCATTGTGTATTACTTAACCTTTCTACGACCAGCAGTGCTTTCTTTGTAAAATATAAAACCCATACTTAAGAAAGAAGTGGAAATTAAGGTTAAAAAACTGTATATATAAGGCCGGGCACGGTGGCTCACGCTTGTAATCCCAGCACTTCGGGGGGCCGAGGCGGGCGGATCACGAGGTCAGGAGATCGAGACCACAGTGAAACCCCGTCTCTACAAAAAATTCAAAAAAATTAGCCGGGCGTGGTGGCGGGCGCCTGTAGTCCCAGCTACTCAGAGAGGTTGAGACAGGAGAATGGCGTGAACCTGGGAGGCGGAGCTTGCAGTGAGCCGAGACTGCGCCACTGCACTCCAGCCTGGGCCACAGAGCGAGACTCCGTCTAAAAACAAAACAAAAAAAAACTGTATATATAGTTTTTATACACTCATAATTATATATATATATATAATTTTAGTTTTTCCCAAATTATATATATATAAATTTAGTTTTTAGTACCACTCCCAGCGTGAGAAATTCCTGAAAATGTTTTCTAATAGTGCACTGGTCAAAGTCATGACCCATGCAACTCCCCCACCAAATGTTTGACATTTTCCTAAAGCCAAATTGAAAGCTCAAACAACAAAAATAATAACCAAGACGGCAGGGGGAGTGTAAGCCTGGGAGTACTGAGTAAACAGAAACAGTCAAACTCTCCAGGCGTGGTTTGATCTTAATAGCTAGTGGCCTGACCTGCAAACCACATCACCACAATCCCCTTAACTCCCTTTGGAGATCATTTAGGAGCTCTAACCAATACAGAATATAGCTTTCCACCAGGCTAATCAGATGGAGTCCTCCTTTCTCTTAAATTAGAACAGTGCAACAACCACACAAATAACCAGACGAAACTGCATCTAACTGTAGCTGGATGGGACTGGATGGGCCAGTCCCATCCAGCTACCTGTTTATTTGGAGGTTTTATCTGTGCAACACCAAAACAGCTCCATAATTGGTGGAATTCACTCAACTGACAAAAATAAATAGGTATGTCAATAAAATATTAACACAACTCATTAAAAAGTAGAAACTACAGGAGGCTGAGGTGAGAGGATCGCTTGAGCCCAGGAATTCGAGGCTACAATGAGCTATGATCGTGACACTGCACTGCAGCCTGTGTGACAGAGTGGTGAGACCTCGTCCCTATAAAAAAAAAAGTTCACCTTTTTATTTTGATAGAGAAGGGGTCTCACTATGTAAAAGTGAAATATTTTGATACTGGTGTCTTGGCCTACTCTACATAATACCAAATAACTTACTTTGATTTTCAGTTCAAGAGATCATTATTTTTATTTATTTATTTGTTTTGAGATAGGGTCTCACTTTGTCACCCAGGCTGAAGTGCAGTAGCACCGTCTCAGCTTACTGCAGCCTCAACATCCCGGGCTCAAGCGATACTCCTGCCTCAGCCTCCCAGTAGCTGGGACTGCAGGCGCGGGCCACCACACCCAGCTAATTGTTGTGTCTTTTGTAGAGACAGGGTTTGGCCATGTTGTCCAGGCTGGTCTCGAATTCCTGGACTCAAGCAGTCCACTTCAAGAAGCCTCTCAAAGTGCTGGGATTATAGGCATGAGCCACGGCACCCGGCTAAAACAGAACTTCTCAAAGTCCCCTAGCCAGGAACATCAACATTACCTCAGAAACACAAATTCTGGGGCCCCACCCCAGATCTATTGAATCTGAGACTCTGGGATTTGGGCCCATCTGTTTTCTAACAAACGCTCTAGGTCAGTGGTCCCCAACCTTTTTGGCACCAGGGACCAGTTTCCTGGAAGACAATTTTTCCACAGACAGCAGGGGATGGTTTCGGGATGATACTGTTCACTCCAGATCATCAGGCATTAGATCTCACAAGGAGTGCCAACCTAGATCCCTCGCATGCACAGTTGACAATAGGGTTCGCACTCCTATGAGATTCCAATGCCACCACTGATCTGACAGGAGGCAGAGCTCAGACCAGTAATACTGGCTTGCCTGCCACTCACCTCCTGCCGGGCAGCCCAGTTCCTAACAGGCCACAGACCTGCACCAGACTGGGTCATGGCCCAGGTGTTGGGGACCCCTGCTCTAGGTAATTCTGATGTAGGCTGAAGTGTGAGATCCACTAATTTAGATAAAATTATTCAACTGATGGTTGATGCTAGCCATGTTGTTAATGACAAAAAAAAAATACGATTGTGGCAGATCAAAACAAGGTGATTGGCACAAAACACAATTTCTAAAATGTGTCTGATTTCCAAAACTTGTATGGGTATAGTCACAAACTTATGTCTTATTTCAAAGATCCCCAGCATTTGTATGTTGAAGAGCCACTTTTATTGTCCTCAAGTCTTCGAATGTGCTAGGTATAAAACCCTAGTTATATATATAAAGAGAGATGCTGGGCATGATGGCTCACACCTGTAACCCCAGCACTTTGAGAAGCCAAGGCAAGAGGAGTGCTTGAGCCCAGCAGTTTGAGACCAGCCTGGGCAACATGGCGAGACCCTGTCTCTCCAAAATATACAAAAATTAGTCGAGTATGGTGGTACACACCTGTGGTCACAGTTACTTGAGAGGTTTAGGTGGGAGGATGGCTTGGGCCCCAGAGGTTTGAGGTTGTAGTGAGCTGAGAATGCGCCACTGTACTCCAGCCTGGGTGACAGATTGAGATCCTGTCTCAAAACCTCCCACCTCCAAAAAGAATTATGTATATAAAAAAAGAGAAAGAGCAAAGGAGAGTGAGAAAAAGCATTAAAATATATTACATTCTCCTTCCTACCAAAGAAATTGGAGCAAACTCAGGACAATTGTTCCTAAATTTATGGGCAAATGCCTAACTTAGTTAGGGAGTCTGACATATATGATGCCAAAACACCTACATAAAAAAAGAAAATTATTACGAATAAGATATTTGCTGCTTTTTTTTTTTTTTTTTTTTTAAGAGACAGGGTCGGCCAGGCACGGTGGCTCACACCTGTAATCCCAGCACTTTGGGAGGCCGAGGTGGGCGGATCACAAGGTCAGGAGATCGAGACCATCCTGGCTAACATGGTGAAACCCCGTCTCTACTAAAAATATAAAAAAAAAATTAGCCGGGCGTGGTGGCAGGCGCCTGTAGTCCCAGCTACTCGGGAGGCTGAGGCAGGAGAATGGTATGAACCTGGCAGGCAGAGCTTGCAGTGAGCCGAGATGGCGCCACTGCACTCCAGCCTGGGCAACAGAGCGAGACTCCATCTCAAAAAAAAAAAAAAAAAAAAAAAAAAAGAGACAGGGTCTCACTGTGTCACCCAGGATGGAGTGCAATGTTGTGATAGAGGTGCACTGCAGCCTCAACCTCCAGGCAAGCTCAAATGATCCTCCCACCTCAGCCTCCAGAGTATCGGGGACTACAGACACATGCCACCATGCCCAGCTAAATTTTTGTAGAGATAGGGTCTCACTATGTTGCCCAGGCTGGTCTTGAACTCCTGGGCTCAAGTGATCCTCTTACTTCAGCCTCCCAAAGTGTTGTGATTACAGGCATGAGCTACCTCACCCTGCCTACATAAGCTTTAAAATGTTGGTATCAAAAACTTACATTTTATCTCTTTAAAAAAATAGTTTTACTATATCCCTCTCTGCCCCTTATTTTACTGATTATTTTCAAAAGATGGCAATATTGTTTTGAGTACTAGGAAATTATCTCAATTATAAATGATTATAATGGTGATTACATGAGTAGATTATGAGAAGATTATGAGGCCTTACTACAGACTGAGAATTAAACACAAAGTAATCATGATTTTATTAACATTCCTTTCTCCAGGAGGCAACCCTTGCGGGAAACATGAATTCTAGAACCATCTGTGGCACCACTAGCTCTGTGATTTGGACTTCTCTGAGCCTCAGGATTCTTATCTGTATATTTGAGAGTTGGGCCAAATGATTCTCAAGGGCCCTTCCAGATCTAAAATTCTGTAATTCTATGTTTCCAATAACTTGAATTTTTCTGGCTGGGCACGGTGGCTGATGCCTATAATCCCAGCACTTTGGGAGGCCAAGGCAGGTGGATCACCTGAGGTCAGGAGTTCGAAACCAGCCTGGCCAACATGGCGAAACCCCGTCTCTATTAAAAATACAAAGAAAATTAGCCAGGCATGGTGGCAGGTGCCTGTAGTCCCATCTACCTGGGAGGCTCAGGCAGGAGAATGGCTTAAACCTGGGAGGTTTTTTTTTGATACAGAGTTTCATGCTCTTGCCCAGGCTGGAGTGAAGTAGCATGATCTCAGTTCACTGCAACCTTCATCCCCTAGGTTCAAGCGATTCTTGTGCCTCAGCCTCCCCAGTAGCTGGGATTACAGACATGTGCCACCACACTCAGCTAATTTTTGTATTTTTAGTAGAACTGAGGTTTCACCATGTTGGCCAGGCTGGTCTTGAACTCCCAACCTCAAGTGATCTGCCCATCTTGGCCTCCCAAAGTGCTGAGATTACAGGTGTGAACCACTGCACCCAGCCTACAATTATATATTGTTAACTTAGCTCAATCTTATCTGTAGCTGCAGTGCCATACAATGATTATGAGTTCAGAATTCTGTTGTGAGGGCCCTGTAACAGACTGAATAAAAAATTTGTTATAGTTATTGTAATTCTATTGTGTATTTTAGAATAAATATCTAAATATTTAGATAATATTTAATTATCTAAATATTTGTTAACCATATATAGTATATAACAACTTCCATTAACCAACACATGGAATTAATTGAAATATCTCATTTCTTGCTCATTCTGAATAAGTGAGAGTTCGATAATCTATCTCTCTTCTGAGGAATTCAACAAGTTTTTATTTTTGGCATTTCATTAGCATTACTCAATCTTCGAATGAGAATAATAGAGATTATTATCTCTAAGCTATCGATGGGGATGCAGAATCAGAACAATTTGAAGTTGGAAGGAACTTTAAAAGTTGACTAATCAGACCCTTTAATTTACAGATGAGAAGAGTGAGACCAAGCCCAGTGCAGTGGCTCATGCCTGTAATCCCAATACATTGGGAGGCTGAAGCAGGAGGATCCCTTGAGCTCAGTTCAAGGCTGCAGTGAGCTATAATCATACCACTGTACTCCAGCCTGGGTGACAGAACAAGACCCCTCTCAGAAAGAAAGAAAGAAAGAAAGAGAGAGAGAGAGAGAGAGAGAGGGAGGGAGGGAGGGAGGGAGGGAAAAGAAAGGAAAGGAAAAGAAAAAAAAGAAAAGAAAAGAAGAAAAGAAAAGTGAGACCCGGAGAAGGTGAAGGCCAGAAATATGGAGATCATCTGGATAAGAGTAGGAATAAAATACTAGGCCCCCTGATCGCCCGGCTTACTTTCCAACATTATGAGAAGATTATGAGGCCTTACTACAGACTAAGGATTAAAAGCAAAATAATTGTGATCTTATTGATATCTCTTTCTCAGGAGGCAATCCTTGCAGGAAACATAAATTCTAGAATCAGCTAGAAGCCCTCAATAGATTTCCCTCATGGTGCCCAAAATGTAGGATAAGCTAGATAGAGAAACTCAAGTGTTTTTAGGATTTTCCTATGTTATAGGGTTCCTGCCTTTCCCCACCCCTATGCCTAAATTCAACTCTACTGTAAAATCTAAAGGCAATTGTCTAAAGGAAAGAGTTCTTAAATGAAGAGAGATATAAGATCCCTCCCTAACTTTGACAGTTTACATTTTAACCATTAATATTCCATCAATAACCAGGATAACATCATTATAATGGTCTGGGAATTTACTTAGAAACTAATATTAGAAAATTAAACAGTCTTGGCCAGGTGTGGTGGCTCACACCTGTAATCCTGGCACTTTGGGAGGCCGAGATGGGTGGGTCACTTGCGTCCAGGAGTTCAAGACCAGCCTGGGCAACATGGTGAAATCCTGTCTCTACACAAAATATAAAAAATTAGCCAGATGTGGTGGTGCATACTTGTGGTCCCAACTACTCAGGAAGTTGAAGTGGTGGGAGGATCACTTGAGCCCAGGAGGCAAGGGTTGCAGTGAGCCAAGATCATGCCAGTGCACTCTAGCCTGGGTGACAGAGTGAGACCCTGTCTGAAAGAAAGAAGGAAAGGGAGGAAGGAAGGAAGGGAGGGAGGGAGGGAGGGAGGGAGGGAAGGAGGGAAGGAGGGGAAAAGAGGGAGAGAGGAAGGAAGGAAGGAAGGGAGGGAGTGAGTGAGTTAAACAGTCTTAAATATAATCAGTAGAGCAAGGGAAAAAGGAATGAAGGACGTGTGTGTGTGTGTGTGTGTGTGTGTAAGAGGGAATGACAGAGAACTCCAGACTGGTACTAATCTATTAAGAATAAATGTTATTGTGGGTGGAAGAAACAGGTTATGGAGGAAACACCAGGAAGAGCACTGTTGCCAAGAACTGTTATCAATTAACATTCTGAAACCATAGCCTTACTCCTCTTTCTTGGGAATCCTATAACATGAGAACATAAAGATTCACTAAGCCAACAAGGCTTTGGTTGCACACTGGGATCAAGAGGCTCACTAAAGGATCCAGATGTCTGCTTCATTGGAGTGGAAAAAAATGTCATAGTGAGTTCCACGAAATATCTGGCAGGAGCAGACCATGCAGAAGCCAACTACACTGACTGAGAGTGAGCATAAGCGAGAGCAAGAGCGAGAGAGAGAAGGAGAGAGGGAGAGAGGAAGAGGTGTTGCTGGCCGGGCATAGTGGCTCACATCTGTGTAATCCCAGCACTTTGGGAGGCTGAGTCAGGCAGATCACTTGAGGCCAGGAGTTCGAGACCAGCCCGGCCAACATAGTGAAACCCCATCTCTACTAAAAACACAAAAATTAGCCGGGTATGGCAGTGCATGCCTGTAATCCCAGTTACTCGGGAGGCTGAGAATCGCTTGAACCTGGGAGCCAGAGATTGCAGTGAGCCAAGATCATGCAACTGCACTCCAGCCTGGGCAACAGTGTGAGACTCTGTATGAAAAAAAAAAAAAAAAAAAAAAGAGGTATTGCTGAGCTGTGAAAGAAACTGGCCAGCCAAATCATAGGCTCCCCTCTCAGTCTGATGTAGTATCAGTCCTGGATTTGCTTGTCCTCTGAGAAGGAAGTCCCTACCTTTGGAGAAAGAAGCTATTGAACATCTCTCTGTTCTCTCTTGCTAGATCCACCGGTTCCTATGCAGCTCTAGGAAGGCAAGAACATTTTTGGCTGACTTCTTTGTAGTCTAGAGAATGCATAGGTCAGCTCTTGTAACCCCAGAATACCACTGAGATTTGGGCAGTGGCATATCAAGGAGCTGGGCCTAAAAGTTAAGCAAAGATTGAGAACAAAAAAATAGGAATAAGTTAAAAGCAGGGTCCCCTTCCAGGGAATATATGAAAGCTGATGGTCTAGAATGGCGATCAGCACACATTTGCCATAAAGGGCCAGATAGTAAATATTTTAGACTTTCAAGCCGCACATCCTTATCACAGCTACTCAATTCTGCCACTGTAAAGCAAAAGCAGTCATAGATGATAAACAAATAAGTGTGCCCGTGTTCCAATAAAACTTTACTAATAAACAATGAAACTTGAATTTCATATAATTTTTACATGTCAGAGGACATCATTCTTTTTAAAAATTTATTTTCAACCACTTAAAAAATTAAAACCATTCTTAGCTCATAGGCTGTACAAAAACAGGTGGTAGGCCAGATTTGGCCCACAGGCTGTAGTTTGCAGACCCATGGTCTAGAACAATGCTGTCCAATAGAAATATGAGAGCTGTTGGGTACAGTGGTTCACACCTGTAATCCCAGCATTTTGGAAGGCCAAAGTGAGAGGATCTCCTGAGCTCTGGAGTTTAAGACCAGCCTGGGTAACATGGCAAGAGATCATCTCTACAAAAAAAATTTAAAAATCAGCTGGGCATGGTGGTGTGCACCTGTAGTCCTAGCTACTGGGGAGAATGAGGCTGGAAGAGGATTGCTTGAGCTTAGGAGTTCAAGGATGTAGTGAGCTATTACATCCACTATTACACTCCAGCCTGGGTAACAGAGCGAGACTCTGTCTCTTAAGAAAAGAAAGCCGGGCACGGTGGCTCACGCCTGTAATCCCAGCACTTTGGGAGGCCGAGGCGGGCAGATCACGAGGTCAGGAGATCGAGACCATCCTGGCTAACATGGTGAAACCCCCTATCTACTAAAAATACAAAAAAATTAGGCAGGCGTGGTGGCGGGCGCCTGTAGTCCCAGCTACTCGGGAGGCTGAGGCAGGAGAATGGCATGAACCTGGGAGGTGGAGCTTGCAGTGAGCCGAGATTGGGCCACTGCACTCCAGCCTGGGCAACAGAGCAAGACTCCGTCTCAAAAAAAAAAAAGGGGAAAGGAAAGGAGGGGAGGGGGGAGGGGAGAAGGGAGACGAGGGGAGAGGGGAGGGGAGGGGAGAGGGGAGGGGGGACGGGAGGGGAGGGGAGAGGGGAGGGGAGGGGGGAGGGGAGGGGGGTGGGGAGGGGGTGGGGAGGGGGGAGGGGAGGGGCGGTGGCTCATGCCTGTAATCGCGGCACTTTGGGAGGCCGAGGCGGGCGGATCAGGAGATAGAGACCATCCTGGCTAACACAGTGAAACCCCGTCTTTACTAAAAATACAAAAACAAAATTAGACGGGCGTGGTGGTGGGCGCCTGTAGTCCCAGCTACTCGGGAGGCTGAGGCAGGAGAATGGCGTGAAATACAAGAGCTGAAGCCAGGCACAGTGGAACATGCCTGCAGTCCCAGTTACTTGTGAGGCTGAGGTGGGAGGATTTGCTTCAGCCCAGGAGTTAGATGTAGCCTAGGCAACATAGTGAGACCCATCTCTAAAAAAATAAAAGGAAAGAAAGAAAAAAGAAAAAGAAATATAATGAGAGCCATATATGTAATTTAAAATTTTCTAGTAATCTCATGTAAAAACTTTTAGAAAGGTAAAATTAATATTTTATTTAACCCAGTATATGAAAAATATAATTTTAATGCTATCATTATGTAAATTACCAGTGAGATATTTTACTTTCCCTGTTTTCATATTAAGCCTTTGAAATCCAGGATGTATCTTACACTTATAGCCCATCTCGGTTCATTCTAAACATATTATAAGAATTCAATAGTTACGGACTGCTGAAGATCAGTAAAGATGTTGTCCATTTGCCCAGCTGCATCATCTGGGAGTGTTGCATGTTGAAGACATGATCTGTTACAACAAATAAGTCAAGTCACCTGTACTGGAAATCAGTTTGCTGAAATTATTGAATCAAGTTGAAGAAAAGGAGGTTCCAGCCTTGACAAGAGGATAATGGCCCTTCTTGGAATCCCTCTGGACACATCCTCCCAGCATCTTCTAGGAAAGATGTGGCAGCTCAAAGGGAAGCCCAGGAAGGAGACATGGAAGGACAAGAAGGAGCAGAAGCAAGCCATGCAGGAGGCCCGGCAGCAGATCACCACGGTGGTGCTGCCCACGCTGGCCGTGGTCGTGCTCCTGATTGTGGTGTTTATGTACGCAGCCACACGCCCCACCATCACCAAGTGAGCACCACGGCCATCCACAGACCTGGTCTGCAGGGAGAGGAGGCACAGGAGGTGGGAGCAAATGAAAAATGGCTTTCATATTCAGAGATGTTCATGCTGCTGAGCTATAAGCAGCAGCACCCTGTCTTCTCTGCTTTTTTTTTTTCTTTTTTGAGACAGAGTCTCGCTCAGTCACCTAGACTGGAGCGCAATGGTGAGATCTCAGCTCACTGCAACCTCCGCCTCCTGGGTTCAAGCGATTCTCCTGCCTCAACCTCCCGAGTAGCTGGGATTACAGGCATGCGCTACCACGCCCAGCTAATTTTCGTATTTTTAGTAGAGACAGGGTTTCACCATATGGGTCAGGCTGGTCTCGAACTCCTGATCTCAGGATCCACACACCTCGGCCTCCCAAAGTGCTGGGATACGGGCATGAGCCACCGCACCAGGCCCTTCTCCGGCCTTTGACTTGATTAAAGTGTCTCCGCTTTTCTTGGGAGGGAATAGGGGATGTTTTATCGGTGAACGTGCCATATACCTTATGGTCCACTCATGTGCCTTTCAGACTTCAAAGCAGTGTGTGTGTGTGTGTGTGTCTTTTTCTCGCCTAAAAATCGATAAGTAGCTCCACCTGAAGAGGGGCGGAACTTCTGGGTCAGGAAGCAGCTGGAATCCGCACTCACCTCATCCCCATTGTTTGGATCATGCCTCTTTCCAACACGTGTTCACAATCTCCAAAGGGAATGTATTTCTTCTCTGTGCTTAATGTGATTTGAAATATATTGAATCAAAGTGAAATATTTATTTTTGAATAAAGGAGATAATAGCATTAAAAAATTCAATAGTTAGAGGCTACCATATTGAACAGTGCAGAGCTCTTAGGTTGGTGCAAAAGTAATTGCGGTTTTTGCCATTACTTTTAATAGAACAATGTTTTCAAACTTAAGTTTGCATCAGAATCACTTGAAGGGCTGTTAAAATAAAGATTGCTGGGACCCATCCCCAGAGTTTCTGGTTTTGGCAGGGTGCAAGAACTTCCATTTCTAATAAGTTCCTGGGTAGTGATGATGCTGTTGGTTGAAGGACCATACTTTGAGAACCACTTATCTAGAAGCTGGAGCAGTAAGAAAAAGTAGAGAAGCAATTAGGAGCCAGGGATATGTAAAAGAAAGTGGTTTAAAAAAAAAAAAAGGCCGGGCGCGGTGGCTTACGCCTGTAATCCCAGCACTTTGGGAGGCCAAGGCGGGTGGATCATTTGAGGTCAGGAGTTTGAGACCAGCCTGGCCAACATGGTGAAAACCCTATCTCTACTAAAAATACAAAAATTAGATGGGTGTGGTGGTACATGCCTGTAATCCCAGCTACTCGGGAGGCTGAAGCAGGAGAATTGCTTGAACCTGGGAGAAGTAGGTTGCAGTGAGCTGAGATCGTGCCACTGCACTCCAGCCTGGGTGACAGAGCGACACTCCCTCTCAAAAAAAAAGAACTAGGCCAAGCAAGATGGCTCATTCATGCCTGTAATCCCAGTACCTTGGGAGGCCAAGGTGGGAGGATCACTTGAGCCCAGGAGTTTGAGACCAAACTGGGCAACACAGGGAAACCCCCTCTCTACAAAAAAAAAAACAAAAAACAAACAAACAAAAAAAACCTAAAAATCAACAAAGCATGATAGTGACGAGTCCTTACTTCAAAGGTTGAGGTGGGAGAATCGCTTGATCCCAGGAGGTCAAGGCTCCAGTGAGCTGTGATCACACCACTGCACTGCAGCCTGGGTGACAGAGCAAGACCCTGTTAAAAAAAAAAAAAGCACTAACAATGAGATACCACTACACATCCATTAGAATGGCTAGGCCAAGCATGGTAGCTCACGCCTATAATCCCAGCACTTTGGGAGGCCGAGGTGAGCAGATCATCTGAGGTCAGGAGTTCGAAAATACCCTGGCCAACATGGTGAAACTCCGTCTCTACTAAAAATACAAAAAAAAAATTAGTTGGGCGTGGTGACATGCGCCTGTAATCCCAGCTACTTGGGAGGCTGAGGCAGGAGAATCACTTGAACCCAGGAGGCGGAGGTTGCAGTGAGCTGAGATCATGCCACTGCACTCCAGCCTGGGCGACAGAGAGAGACTCCATCTCAAAAAAAAAAAAAAAAAAAAGAAGAATGGCTAAAATCCAAAATACTGACAATTCCAAATACTAGCAAGGATGTGGAACAACAGAAACTCTCATTCATTGCCGGTAGGAATGCAAAATAGTATAGCCACTTTGGAAGATAATTTGGCAGTTTCTTACAAAACTAAATATACCCTTACCATATGATCCAGCAATTGTGCTCTTGGGTATTTACCCAAATGAGTTGTAAACTATGTCCACACAAAAACTTGCACACTGGTGTTTATAGCAGTTTTAGTCATAATTGCCAAAACTGAAAGATGTCCTTCAGTAGGTGAGTAGATAAACTGTGGTACATCCAATGAAATATTATTCAGTGCTAAAAAGAAATGAGCTATCAAGCCATGAAAATACATGGAGGAACCCTAAATGCATATTACTAAGTAAAAGAAGCCAATCTGAAAAGTCTACATATGGTATGATTCCAATTCTACGACATTCTGTAAAAGGCAAAACTATGGAGATAGAAAAAAAAAAATCAGTGGTTGCCAGGGGTTGGGAGGAGGGAGGAATGAAGAGGCGGAGCATAGAGGATTTTTAGGGTAGTGAAACTATTCTGTATGATACCAAAATGGTAGATACATGTCACTATATACTTTTCCAGACCCACAGAAAGTACAACACCAAGAGTGGATCCTAATGTAAACTATGGACTTTGATTGATAATGATATGTCAATGTAGGTTCATTGATGATAACATATGTACCATTCTAGTGCAGGATGCTGATATTGGGGGAGGCTGCGTCTGTGAAGGGGCAGCAAATCTGTATATGATAACTCTTTGTACTTCCCTCTCAATTTTGCCGTGAACCTAAAACTGCTCTAAAAAATAAAGTCTTTTTTGGGCTGGGCACGGTGGCTCACACCTGTAATCCCAGAACTTTGGGAGGCCGAGGCAGGCGGATCACCTGAGGTCAGAAGTTCAAGACCAGCTTGACCAACATGGAGAAACGCCATCTCTACTAAATATACAAAATTAGCTGGGTGTGGTGGTGCATACCCATAATCCCAGCTACTCGGGAGGCTGAGGCAGGAGAATTGCTTGAACCTGGGAGGCAGAGGTTGCGGTAGGCCAAGATCGCACTACTGCACTCCAGCCTGGGTGACAGAGAGAGACTCTATCTCAAAAAAGAAAAGAAAAGAAAAGAAAACAACATTAATTCTCACTTTTGAAGGGAAAGCAGGAAGATGCATATTAATATTACAGCATCTTTGATAAAAACCAATCTATTTGGCCGGGCATGGTGGCTCATGCCTATTACCCTAGCACTTTGGGAGGCTGAAGAAGGAAGATTCCTTGAGTCCAGGAGTCCGAGACTAGCCTGGGAACACAGTAAGACCTTGTCTCTACAATAAATACACAAAATTAGTGAGCATAGTGTCACGCACCTATAGTTGCAGCTACTCTAGAGGCTGAAGTGGGAGGATCCCTTGAATGCTGGAGGTCAAGGCCGCAGTGAGCCAAAAAAAGACCAATGAATTCAGGTGTCTACCCCCTAACCCAAACAGAAGCAGACCCTAAATCTTTCAGGGTGTCATCCTAAGCTAAGTAGAAACGTAAAAGTTTCCTAGAGCACAGATAAGAGTGACCTAGCACTCCAGCCAACCAGAAGGGGAAAAGCAGAACATAAGCTTACTTTCTACAAAGGAAGCAGCTATACAAATTATGCCAGAGAACTAGAAAAACACTAATTTGAGTATCCAAAAAGGGGGAAGTAGTTCCAAATATTTCTAATAAAGAGCATTCTGTAAGACTTCCAACAAGCTATTAAAGGTTGAGAAAACCTATCTGGCAACCCAGTTAATTTCAGGACATATAATTACAGGAACTTAGTCCCCCAAGTCAGAGATGCCTGGGAGGAATTGCACGGTTTGAATCACAGCAGATTTGCAGCCTATTTAAGTTTTTAGACCACTAGAAAACTGGAAAAACAATTCATTTAATATAGTTGAGAGAATACTTAAAAATCCTACATCGATTCAATTATATATTGACTTAGAATTATATGATTGCTTCCTGTGGGGGGTTAATTCCCTGGCATTTAGGTTAAGCCCCTACATATACCTTCAATTTTCAAAAAAAAATATTTGAACTCAAAGGTTTACTTACGATAATAATGAAATCTTACTTAGATTAACACTCAAAACATTTCTTGGGAATAGGCTTTTTAAAATGAAACTCGTAATTTATTTTTGTTACAAAAGGAAATGTCTATGTCCCTGTTAAAGTATAAAAAGGGTCTCATTAGTGTATCTGAAGAGCACTACATTGTACATTGTCTTCCAGAGGTGGAAAAAAAAAGAAGTTAACTTTTACATATACTTGAAAGAGAAAGTCTGCATTCTGCACTAAGTTTTTTTGAATGGAATAAGTTTAAATTGTCCTCAGTTCTAGCAAAGAATGTTCTTAAATATCTTTCTTTAAAAATCCAATAGTAGGGCCGGGCGTGGTGGCTCACGCCTGTAATCCCAGCATTTTGGGAGGCAGATGGATCATCTGAGGTCAGGAGTTCAAAAATGGCCTGGCCAACATGGTGAAACCAGCATGGCCAACATGGTGAAACCCTGTCTCCACTAAAAATACAAAAATTAGCTGGGCGTGGTGGCGGGCCTGGGCAACAAAAGCAAAACTCTGTTTCAAGAGAAAAAAAAATCCAATAGTAATTTCAGATTCACTTAAATATCCCCAAAATAGCAAGTGGAAAAAAAAGTTTTTAACTTGGGAAGCCGAGGCAGGCGGATCACAAGGTCAGGAGTTCAAGACCAGCCTGGCCAATATGGTGAAATCCCATCTCTACTAAAAATAGAAAAATTAGCCAGGCATGGTGGTGTGTGCCTGTAATCCCAGCTACTCAGAAGGCTGAGGCAGGAGAATTGCTTGAACCCGGGAGATGGATGTTGCAGTGAGCCGAGATTGTACCATTGCACTCCAGCCTGGGTGACAGAGTGAGACTCCAAAAAAAAAAAAAAAAAAGAAAAAGAAAAAAAAAGTTTTTTACTTGAGGGCAGCATCATTCTGAATTGGATCAAAGTTACTGAAATGTAATTAATCTTATTGTATAAACATGTCTTTCGTCATTATCCATGTATAGAAACAATAAATGGAGAAAGAGGGTCAATAGTCTCTCCCTCCACAAAATTTTAAGTTCAGATGAAGGCAGAGAAGACATAAAACAACTATTTGAGTATTCCTAACTCTTTCTCACTTTAATCTGAGGTTTGTATATATGTCTGAGTAAGACTGGGAAACCAACCCCACCCAACCCTCAACACACACGTTGAAAATGAGATCTTCCAAAAGAGAATGCAAGAACTGAAAGAACTAACTACATATTATATACTTACTCTGTTCATAACCAAAATGTTTTCTTTGTTAATGTATTCACTTGAATTCAATGGAGTGTTAAATTTGCCAGTAATTTTTATTTCTACGACAAACCATATTAATACACGACAAGACAGTATGACTTCAAAAAATGAGCCGAGAACTTAAATAGGTATTTCTTCAAAGAAGATATACCAATAAGCACATGAAAAATGGTCAACATCATTAGTCATTAGGGAAATGTAAGTCAAAACCACAATGAGATACCAATTCACATCCTCTAGGATAGCCATATATTTTTTTTTTTAATTTTTTGAGAGATGGGGTCTCACTCTGTCACCCAGCATGGAGTGCAGTGTCATGATCACAGCTCACTGCAGCCTCAAATTCCTGGGCTTAAGGGATCCTCCCACTACAGGCTCCAGACTAGCTGGGACTACAGGAGCATGCCACTATATCCAACTGACTTTCTTAAAAAAAAAAAAAAAGAAGAAAGAAGAAAGAAAACAAAACAAAAGAAAAAGGCTGAGTGCAATGTCTCACACCTGTAATTCCAGCACTTTGGGAGGATTGCTTGAGGCCAGGAGTTCAAGACCAGCCTGGGCAACACAGAAAGACCCCGTTTCTACAAAAAAAAAAAAAAAATTTTTAAAGAAAGAAAAAGAGACTGGGTGTGGTGCCTGTAATCCCAGCACTTTGGGAGGCTGAGTGGGGAGGATCACTTGAAGCCAGGAGTTTGAGTATTCAGTAAGCTATGATCATGCCACTGCAGTCTACTAGTCCACCCTGGGCAGCAGAGCAAGATCCCATCTCTCTCTCTCAATCTCTCTCTCTCTCTCTCTCTGTGTGTGTGTGTGTGTGTGTGTATGTGTGTATATATACACACACATACAGTAATATATATATATAGTAATTTCAGATTACCATAGATTACTATATATAGATCTATACAGAGATATATAGATATATATAGATCTATAGCTATATCTCCCTGTATATATAGAGAGATAGATATATATAGATAGATATACAGAGATAGATCTCTGTATATCTATTTATATCTATCTATATGTATATCTATAGAGAGAGAAATTTTAAAAAGAAAAATAGGCTGGGTGCAGTGGCTCACGCCTGTAATCCTAGCACTTTGGGAGGCCGAGGCAGGTGGATTGCCTGAGCTCAGGAGTTCGAGACCAGCCTGGGTAACATGGAAAAATCCTGTCTCTACTAAAAATACAAAAATTTAGCCAGGTGTGGTTGCGCGTGCCTGTAATCCCAGCTACTCGGGAGGCTGAGGCACGAAAATCCCTTGAACCTGGGAGGCGGAAGTTACAATGAACCAAGACCGTGCCACTTTACTCCAGCCTGGGCGACAGAGGGAGACTCTGTCTCAAAAAAAAAAAAGAAAAGAAAAAGAAAATAACAAGTGTTGGTGAGGATGTGGAGAAATGGGAACTCTCATGCATTGTTGATGAGAATGTAAAATGGTGCAGCCACAGTGTAAAACATTTTGGAATTACTCAAGACATCGAATACAATTACCATATGTCCCAACAATACCACTCTTAGGTATATACCCAAAAGAATTGGAAAAAAATAAATACTTGTACACCAATGTTTCTAGCAGTACTATTCACAATAGTGAAATGTTGAGGGCCAAGTGCGGTGACTCATGCCTGTAATCACTTTGAGAGGTCAAGGCAGGCAGATCACTTGAGGTCAAGAGGTTGAGACCACCCTGGCCAACATGATGAGATCCCGTCTCTATTAAAAATACAAAAATTAGGCTGGGCACATGGCTCGCGCCTGTAATCCCAGCACTTTGGGAGGCTGAGGCAGGGGGATCACCAGAGGTCAGGAGTTCGAGGCCAGCCTGGCCAACATGGCAAAACCCTGTCTCTACTAAAAATACAAAAATTAGCTGGGCATGGTGATCCATGCCTGTAATCCCAGCTACTCAGGAGGCTGAGACAGGAGAATCACTTGAACCCAGGAGGCAGAGGTTGCAGTGAGCTGAGATCATGCCACTGCACTCCAACCTGGGTGACAGAGCAAGACTCTCTCAAAAAAAAAAAATTAGCCAGGTTTGGTGGCGCATGCCTGTAATCCCAGCTCCTGGGGAAGCTGAGGCAAGAGAATCATTTGAACCATTCCTCCGATGGGGAGGTCGCAGTGAGCCAAGATTGCACCTGCACTCCAGCCTGCAGCACAGAGCAAGACTCCGACTCAAAAAAAAAAAAAAAAAGGTGGAAACCACCCATGTGTCCATAAACAGATGTGAACAAAATGTGGCATATCCATACAATGGAACCTTAGTCAGCCATAAAAAGGAATGACATTCAGGTATATGCTATAACATGAAGGAAACTTGATGACATTTTGCTTAGTAAAATAAGCCAGGCACAAAAGGATAAATATTGTATGATTCCACTTACATGAGGTACCTAGAGTAGTCAAATTTATAGAGATAGAAAGTAGAATGGTGGTTGCCAGGAACTGGGAGAAGGGGGCATGGGGAATAATTATTTATGGGATGCAGAGTTTCTGTTTGTGATTAATGAAGTTCTGAAACTGTAGAGCGGTCATGGTTACACAGCATTATGAACGTGCTTAATGCCACTCAACTGAACACTTAAAAATGACAAATCTTATGTATATTTTGCTACAAAAATACATAAGGGGATTCATAGTTTTTCAAAATTCTTCTAGGGAGTATAGGAGAGGGGGAAAAAGCCAGTAGTCCTCAATGCAATGAGCCCTACACCAGCAACTTTAAGGCTAAGGCAGAGAAATGTAACTGTTACAGCCATGCCACCTGGTCAGCTTTTTTTAAGTGTGTGTGCCTGTGTGTGTGTGTGTGTGTGTGTGTGTGTGTGTGTGCGCATGCAGCACATTTTGTTTTTCCTTTTTGTGGAGCACTATATTGCCCAGGCAAATCTCAAACTCCTGGGCCCAATCTATCCTCCTGCCTTTGCTTCCCTACATGCTGGGATTACAGGTGTGAGTCTAGCAGCTTTTTTTCTTTTCTTTCTTCCTTTTTTTTTTTTGAAACAGGGTCTTGCTCTGTTGCCCAGGCTGGAGTGTGATGGAGTGATTATGGCTCACTGCATCCTCGAACTCTCCGGCTGAGGCGATCCTCCCAGCTCAGCCTCCCAAGTGCAAGTACCTGGACTACAGGCACACACCACCACACCCAACTAATTGTTAATTTTTTTGTAGAGAGGAAGTCTCCTTATGTTGCCCTGGCTAGGCAACTCCTAGGCTCAAGCAATCCTCCTGCCTCGGCCTCCCAAAGTGCTGGGATTACAGGCATGAGCCACTGCGCCCAGCCTTGGTGAGGTTTCTGAACTCAAAGCTGAGTAGAGACCTGAAGTAACTATCAGGACAATATGGGTCAATAAAACTCATCCTCCTACTTCCATTCGTGTCTGAGTTAAAACGGTATCTTCCACTTAAGTGCTCATTTCTCAAGTTTTGATTTTAAATATAAAAACAGCCTAAAGGTGCTTACTGTGTTTACTTCTTTTATATTTCAACTCTCTGATTTTTTTAGCAGTGTCTGGGGACAAAAACTAGCATTTCTCTGAGACCATCACATCCCCAATCTGACTGCCATGTGAATGGTTTGTTGGGTGCCTGCAATGGCTTCTTTATGTAAGCTCTCACCTGTAATCCCACACTTTGGTAGGCCGAGGTGGAGGATCACTTCAGGCCAAGAGTTCAGTTCAAAACCAGCCTGAGCAACATAAGGAGACCCAGCCTCCCCACCCCCATCCCCACCTCCAACCCCAGCTCTACAAAAAAAATTAAAAATTAGCTGGGGCCATGCGAGGTGGCTCACGCCTGTAATCCCAGAGTTTTGGGAGGCCGAGGCGGGCGGATCACGAGGTCAAGAAATCGAGACCATCCTGGACAACATGGTGAAATTCCGTCTCTACTAAAAATACAAAAATTAGCGGGGCATGGTGGCGTGGGCCTGTAGTCCTAGCTACTGGGGAGGCTGAGGCGGGAGAATCGTTTGAACCCGGGAGGCGGAGGTTGCAGTGAGCCTTTGTGCCACTGCACTCTAGCCTGGCGACAGTGAGACTCCGTCTCACCATAAAAAAAAAATAAAAATAAAAAAATTAGCTGGGAGTGGTGGCACGCGCCTGTAGCCCCAACTACTCGGGAGGCTGAGTTGGGAGGATCGCTCGAGACCAGGAGTTTGAGACCAGCCTGGGCAACATAAGGAGACCCAACTCCCCCGCCCTTCAGCTTTACAAAAAATTTAAAAAATTAGCCAGGAGTGGTGGCGCCACGTGCCTGCAGCCCCAGCTACTCGGGAGACTGAGGCGGGAGGGTCGCTTGAACCTGGGAGTTCAATGCTGCAACGAGCTATGATAGCGCCACTGCACTCCAGCCTGGGCGACAGAGCAAGACCCTGTTTTACACAGACAAAAACGAACAAAAAGGTCACAGTGAACTTTGTTCAAAAGTCACATTAACACTCAAATGCCTTAACCCCGACTGAAAGCCAGGGCTTAGGACACAGGGCAGCTCTCCCTCAAAAAGGGGTCTCCCGACAACACCCAATCCACAAGTTGCTCCTCGCCCTCCCCAAACCGGTACAAGATTTATTAGTCTCTGGGCATCTCCAACGGATTCTGAGAGCTACAGGAGGGACTAAGGGACAAATATGAAATGTCGGACAAATGAAATGTGCGCAATGGCTAGGTTTTGGATGATAAGCCAGTTGCTGAGCGACTTCTCAAATCTTCCAAGTGCCTCCAACACCTCTCCCACCCGGTAGGGCTGCGCTCTTTCGCTCTTTCAACCTTCCACGACCGGCCTCTCCGCTGCCCTATCAGCAAATCATCGGGCCGGTGCCTGCCAGGCCGGGCCAATCCCGAACACATTTACTTTGAGCGGGAAAAGCTCAGAAGCAGCAAGAGAGCGAGGTCCGCTAACCGTCCCTTTCTCTCCTTGTCTCTGGGGGGTAACGGAGCCTGGAGTGGTCGCCCATTGGATGGGCATTGGGCCAATGGCAGGGTGCGAAGCGGGGGAGGGGGCGGGCCTCACAACGGGGCGGGGCGCGCCTGTGCCGTGTCGCGTGCCGAGTCGCGAGCCCCAGGCAGGCCAGGTAACGGCCTCTGCCCCCGCCCCTCCCTCCCCGCTCCGGCTCCCCCTACCCGCACACTGGCTCCAGGCAGCGCCCGGGCAGCGGAGGCGGCTGCGGAGACGGCGGGGTGCGGGCTGAGGGAGCCGGGCCTGGACGCCCCCCCACCCCCGTACCCCAGGAGCTGTGCCTAGTCCAGGAGAGGCTGGGGGGGCCCCATGGAGGTGAGACGCGGAGACACCCGCCCGCGCCGTCACCCCTCAGGCCTGAGGGAGGAAGGACTTGAGGTAACGGATGAGGAAGGGCAGGGTCCAGGGGGCGGCCAGGCTTGCAAGAGGCGACAAGGAGGAGAGGCTGAGGAGGGGGCGCGTCCCCAGACGGGGCGGCAGAGGCGGGTCGTCAGTGGGGAGGCCGGACGGGGCGGGCGGGCGGGGGGCGCGGCGTGAGCTGACTGGACGGGCCGGACGGAATCCGGGTCGCCGCGATTCCCGGGAGGCAGCCGTCGCGCTGAGGCGGTGGCCGGGGAGGGGCGCACCTCGGGGTCGGCACTCAGGGGTCGCCGCGATTCCCGGGAAGCAGTCGTCGCGCTGAGGCGATGGCCGGGGAGGGGGCGCCCCTCGGGGTCAGCACTCACGGGGCCCGAGGGGAGAGTGAGAATCCAGAGGCTGGAAGCGCGGGCCCCCAAATTCTTGTCCTCTGAGAGGGTTCGGAATTGAGCCGAACGGCCGAGGTGGAACAGGTGTCGGGCCGTTTCAGCTCCGGCGTCACCCTCGTGACCACTTTCTGATATTTCCTATTCCTGTGTGCTGCAGCCCAAAGTCGCGTTCCCCGGAGGTGCGAATCGCTGCTGGAACCTCGGCGCCGACGCCGGCGGCAGGTTAACCGATGTCTTCGGCAGCGTGATGTTGACTGGCTCCGCTTCCTTCTACGATTGCTACAAATCGCAGGTCCTTTAGTAAACTCCGCCTCTGTTAGACGATTTATTCTCAAATTGATTTACTCGAGCCACCGATTCGTAGGTGTTTAATGGCTCCACAGTTAAGGAAGAGAAAACAGGGGACAACTTTTTTTTTTTTTTTTTTTTTTTTTTTTTTTTTTTTTTTTTTTTGAGACAGGGTCTTGCTCTGTCTCCTAGGCTGGGATGCAGTGGCGCCATCTCGGTTCACTGCAACCTCCCCCAGCCGGGCTCAGGAGATTCGTGTGCGTCAGCTTCCTGAGGCACGTGCCACCACGCCCGGCTGTTTTTTTGTTTTGTTTTGTCTTTGTTTTTGTTTTTGAGATGGAGTTTTGCTCTTGTTGCCCAGGCTGGAGTGCAGTGGTGCGATCTCTGCTCACCGCAACCTCCGCCTCCCGGGCTCAAGCTATTCTGCCTCAGCCTCCCGAGTAGCTGGGATTACAGGCATTCGCCACCACGCCTGGCTAATTTTTTATTTTTAGTAGAGACAGGGTTTCTCCATGTTGGTCAGGCTGGTCTCCAACTCCCGACCTCAGGTGATCCACCCACCTCGGCCTCCCAAATTGCTGGAATTACAGGCACGAACCACCGCTTCCAGCCGTTTTGTTTTGTTTTTTTGAGACAGAGTCTTCTTCTGTTGCCCAGGCTGGAGTGCAGTGGCGCGATCTCGGATCACTGCAAACTCTGTCTCCCCGGTTCAAGCAGTTCTTCCGTCTCAGCCTCCCCAGTAGCTGGGATTATAGACATCTGCCATCATGCCCGGCTAATTTTTGTATTGTTTTTAGAGACCGGGTTTCGCCATGTTCCCTGGGCTGGTCTCGAACTCCTGGGCTCCAGCCATCCTCCCGCCTCGGCCTCCCAAAGTACTAGGATTTCAGGCCACAGCGCCCAGCCCAGGAACAATTTTTTTTTTTTTTTTTTTTTTGAGACGGAGTCTCGCTCTGGCGCCCAGGCTGGAGTGCAGTGACGCGATCTCGGCTCACTGCAAGCTCCACCTCCCAGGTTCACGCCATTCTCCTGCCTCAGCCTCCCGAGTAGCTGGGACTACAGGCATCCGCCACCACGCCCGGCTAATTTTTTGTGTTTTTAGTAGAGACGGGGTATCACTGTGTTAGCCAGTATGGTCTCCATCTCCTGACCTCGTGATCTGCCCGCCTCGGCCTCCCAAAATGCTGGGATTACAGGCGTGAGCCACCACGCCCGGCTATAATCTTTTAAATACAGTGTTTGCAGAATACATACTTTGCTTTGAAAATAAGTTAGGGGCCGGGCACCGTGGCTCATGCCTGTAATCCCAGCACTCTGGGAGGCCGAGGCGGGTGGATCACCTGAGTTCGGGTGTTCAAGACCAGCCTGGCCAACATGGTGAAACCCCATCCCTACTAAAAATACAAAAATTAGCCGGTGTGGGGGCGGGCACCTGTAATCCCAGCTACTTGGGAGACTGAGGTGAGAGAATCTTGAACCGGGGAGGTGGAGGTTGCAGTGAGCCAAGATCATGCCACTGCACTCCAGCCTGGGTGACAGAGTGAGACTCCCTCTCAAAAAAAAAAAAAAAGAAAAAAGAAAACAAATTAAGGAATAAGATTTTTCATTGATTCGTTTCCATCTTTTCCTCAGCATAACATGATGCCAGAAATGTAAGAAAATCCACTTATTTAGTCAGATCAAAATATGTTTTTTTCCTCAGGCATTTATTGCAAGTTGATAGAAACATATTTTTGACAATTTAAAGGTGAAAATTTCACTTTACTCCTTTATTTTCTGGTTTTAACAATGTCTTAAATTATATGCTACCACTTACCTCACCAAGACATTTAGATTTATTAATCAAAGGAAATAAAGCTTGGGTAATGTAAGTAATTTTCATTTGAAATTATTTAACCAGGACATCAATGTTGATATTGTTGTACTTTGAATTATAACAATATCTAGAAATAAATTAGTTTATTTAATTCACACTAAGAATCATGCCACTGTACAGATTGAGAAACTGAGCCTCAAAGAGCTTGATTTGTACCCTAAATGACAAAGCTCAAGTGGAACCCAGACCATAGTTCCACTGCTCTCTGCAGTGTTTACGTCTGGACTAAAATTTACTTGGATTTAATTTCAGTTCACTGTTTTAAGTATGTTAAGGATATAAGTGATACATTTTAAAGTTAATCCAGTTAATATGCCCACTCAAATATTTGCGTATTTCCTGGCCTCTGTTAAGGAAAGGGATGCAGATATTTCAAGTATGATTGTTTGAATCCACCACATTACTTTAGTTGTTTTAACCCAAGAATACAAAAGTTAAGTCAGTCCTTTAAAGGGATTTTTATTTGTAATATTCAAAATGTATTTTAAAATGTAAAATGTACCTGAAAGAATACTCCCAAAATATTTTTAATTTCCAATACTGTTTATTCATTTGACATTACATAATCTGAAAATGTTCCTTTTGTTTAAGCAACTATTTCAAAAAGATGAACAATTATTTATGTCACTTTGGATACTTCACACATAAGAATAGGCCTATGATGATAACTTTAGAACTCAAAGGATAAAATTAGGAAAGAAAGATAAAAAGCCTTTGTAAAAGTTGCTGCTAACCAACAAATTCTGGAAAGGTAGTTTTTAGTTTTAGCTCTCAGCAAAATCCCTTCTGTGTTTCCATTTCCTCAACTTGAGAATAGTCATAATATAAACTATAAACAGAAAAATTATAATGTGTGGGTTTTAAATAGAATCATAACCAGAACTTAAACAAATGGTTGTAAAATATTTTGAGATTCCTGAAGATGGATGATTGGAAGGTATTTCTTAATGTTCACATTTTGTTGGTATCATATAACGTTGTATAGTTTAAATGTTTTTCAGTGATCATATCTATTAGGAACAAAAATTTAGAAATATTAACAGAATAAAAACAATTAGAAAATACTTTTAGCCAGAATTATATCTTTTCCTTTTTTTTCTTTTTTCTTTTCTTTTATTTATTTATTTATTTTGAGATGGAGTCTCCCTCTGTTGCCCAGGCTGGAGTGCAATGGCTCAGTCTTGGTTCACTGCAACCTCCGCCTTCCGGGTTCAAGTGACTCTCCTGCCTCAGCTTCTTGAGTAGCTGGGATTACAGGCACCTGCCACCACACCCGGCTAATTTTTGTATTTTTGTAGAAACAGGCTTTCACCATGTTGGTCAGGAATTAAACTCCTGACCTCAGGTGATCTGCCCACCTAGGCCTTCCAAAGTGCTGGGATTACAGGTGTGAGCCACCGTGCCTGGCCAGAATTACATCTCTTCTGTATTTATAAGAAAATACTATTTTCATTGTGTTTATGTCTGGGTATTTATAGTTATTGCATCCCAGGTTTTAATAGTTACTTATCTGGAGAGTTAAAAATTTTGAATTTATACTTTCAGTCTTCTTTAAGGAAGCATTTTCTAGAATAAACAATGTATAAATTAGCTTAATCTTTTTTTGTTTGTTAAATTCACTTTCCCTACATGGTCCCTTTTGGAAGGAGACAGGGTTTAAATCATTAAAATCTTAAAACCCAAGGCCTGGCAAAGTGACTCACACCTGTAATCCCAGCACTTTGGAAGGCCAAGGCAGGAGGATCGCTTGAGGCCAGGAGTTTAAGACCAGCCTGGGCAACACAGCGAGACCCCATCTCTATTAAAAAAAAAAAAAAAAAGAAACTTAACACCCAAACTTTTTGTTTACTCAAGTTCGTTATAGAAGCATTCGCCGAGGCTGGGTGCAATGGCTCACGCCTGTAATCCCAACACTTTGGAAGGCCCAAGGCGGGCAGATCGCTTGAGGTCAGGATTCGAGACCAGCCTGACCAATATGGTGAAACCCTAAAACTCTCTACTGAAAATACAAAAATTAGCCAGGCATGGTGGCAGGTGCCTGTAATCCCAGCTACTTGGGAGGCTAAGGCAGGAGAATCGCTTCAACCCGGGAGGCAGAGGTTGCAGTGAGCCGAGATCTCACCACTCTACTCCAGCCTGGGCAACAGAGCTAGACTCTTGTCTCAAAAAAAAGATACTGCATAAAAGGCCCTCGACTAGGAGGAAGAAGACCTTGAGTTTTGGTTTTAGATTTGTTACATATTGGCTGAGTGACTTGCAGCCTCAGTTTCCCTGTTTTTAAAGTAGAGATAATACTCGTCACAAGGTTTACTGAATATGATAATATATGTGAAATTTATTTGAATAGTGTAAAATTCTATATAAATATACATTAACTTTTTTCAGAGGTTGGGGACATTAAGACTGAATTTTATTTATTTATTTATTTTTGAGACGGAGTCTCGCTCTGTCGCCCAGGATGGAGTACAGTGGTGCTATCTTGGCTCACTGCAAGCTCTGCCTCCCGGGTTCACGCCATTCTCCTGCCTCAGCCTCCCAAGTAGCTGGGACTACAGGCGCCCACCACCACGCTGGGCTAATTTTTTGTATTTTTAGTAGAGACAGGGTTTAGCCAGGATGGTCTCATCTCCTGACCTCGTGATCTGCCCATCTCGGCTTCCCAAAGTGCTGGGATTACAGGCTTGAGCCACCGCGCCTGGCCCCAAGACTGAATTTTATATATAATGTATTAAAAATAACATTGCTAGTATCCACATAACGCTTATCTATTCAAAAAATTACAAAAAAAGTACAATAATTGTAGGTATTTTATACCACAGACCAGCAACAAGGAGCCAGATCGGCCCGATGCCTGTTTTGTAAATAAAGTTTTATTGCAGTGCAGCCAAACCCGTTTGTTTATTGTCTGTGGTTGATTTAGTGCTGCAGCATTAGAGTTGAAGAGTTTTGACAGCAACCTTAATGGCCAGCTAAGCCTAAAATATTTACTATTTGGCCATTTGCAGAAAAAGTTTGCCAATCCCTGGTATAAAGCAAGCTTAAGTCACTAAGTCTACATTTGAATGTAATTCTCCCAACTTTTATATCTGTGTTATTTCCCCTGCTTTCTTATTTTTTCTAATATTCTACAACAAATGAAGTTTTGATGTGTCTGATAAACATTTCTTAAAACTTTCAGAGTGAAGACAATGTAGACCTAAGGCAGACCTATACTCCGTTTTCTTCAACAGAATATTCAAGTTCTGTAGATTCTTCACTTTTCTGTGCACCATGGTCTACTTATGGAGATGATATTAAACAACCTTCTAATTCTCAGATCAATATAAAGAACAGGTAAATTAATTCATTTCTCAGGGTAATTGAGGTATTTTTAAATTTAATTACATAGGAACTGAGGTTTATTTTCTCTCTGTTCCCTACATCATCATTTTACTGTTGTGGCATTTTGTGTTTTTCAAACTTTTAGGAAAGTGTAAACTGGGTAGTTATTTGTGTATAGTTTTTACGGTGTTTTGTTTTGTTTTGTTTTGTTTTGTTTTGTTGAGACAGGGTCTCGCTCTGTCACCCAGTCTGGAGTGCAGTGGTGAGATCATGGCTCACTACAACTTTGAACTCCTGGGCTCAAGCCATACTCCTGCCTCAGCCTCCACAGTAGCTGGGACTACAGGTATGCACCACGGTGGTCAGCTAACTTTAAAAAAATTTGTTTCCTTTTCTTTTTCAGAAACGAGGTCTCACTTTGTTGCCTAGGCTGGTCTTGAACTCCTGGCCTCAAACCATCCTCCCACCTTGGCCTCCCAAAGTGCTGGAATTACAGGCATGAGCCTCTGCCCAGCTAGGTTATTACTTAAAAAAATTCATTAGTGGGAACATTTAGTGCATAAATCTTAAGTTCTTCTTTCTAAAGATGACTTATATGAATGAGCTAAAACTTTTAGATGTTTTTGTCATCCAGTTCTAAATTTTCCATTTTTTTCCCTCACAACTACACAACAAACAGGGTTTTATCAAACATAAGATATTTTAAATTATTTTTCTGTTCAATTCCACAAATAATAAGGGCCCCCTGTACATCAGATGCTTTTCTATGGGGGATACCACAATTTAAACATGGCAAATATTATCCTTGCCTTTATAATCTTGATGATGATGATGATGATGATGACGATAACTAGGATATTATGGGAGCCTATTGCAAAGATGAGCCCTAAGGGAGTGACATCTATCTTTAATTATATATGGGAGCTATTTATAGAGGCTGATGCATCTTTAGTCTAACCAGGAAATAGTTATTTGTATTTATTAGAAAAGTGTTAAAAAATTAAAATTCTTGGCAAATTCTCTAAAATAATTTTATTAGAAAGTCTATATAATACATAATTCTACAAAAAACAAAGATATTTTTTAAGTTGATATATGCTATTGAAAAAATTCAAGCCTATTCTCAGCTTTTGGCTAAGATCAAGTGAAAAAATTCAAACTTTTCAGAAATATATATCAAGAAAAGTGAAAGTCTGTCTTAACCTTCTCTCCCCGCCACCCAATAACAGCTGCTAGCAGTTTGGTATACATTACATTGAATATTTTTTTAGATATATACTAATACATAATTACACAAAAAAGCTTTTATATTGAACTTTTATGAGATAACACATGTAGTAGAAAAGGTACTGGACTTACAGGGGGACTATTTAGCAAGTATATAGTAGTTTGGCAAGTCATATACCCTTGCAAAATACAAGTTTCTTAATATCTCAAATGATCATTCATTTATTCAACAGATAATAACGAATGATTACTAATGCTTACCCGTCCAATGTTATGAAGATCAATTAAATGAGTGTTATGCAAATATAAGGTATTTTATTTCTAAAATATCCCAACACAATGAAATGTTGAAATATGAAAAAACAGAAAGTTACAATTTATTATAAAACAACGTACAGGACCGGGAGCGGTGGCTCACGCCTGTAATCCCAGCACTTTGGGAAGCTGAGGTGGGCAGATCACAAGGTCAGGAGTTCGAGACCAGCCTGACCAACATGGTCAGGCTGAAAATACAAAAAAAAATTAGACAGGCATGGTGGCACGCGCCTGTAGTCCCAGCTACTTGGGAGGCTGAGGCAGGAGAATCGCTTGAACCTGGGAGGCGGAGGTTGCAGTGAGCAGAGATCGCGCCATTGCACTGCAGCCTGGGGAACAGAGCGAGACTCCATCTCAAAAATAAATAAATAAATAAACAAACCAACAAATAGACGTATGGGTTGAGCATCCCAATCTGAAAATCTGAAATCCAAACTGATCTAAAATCCAAAACTTTTTGAGTGCTGACATGATGCTCAAAACAAATGCTCATTGGAGCATTTCAGATTTGGGATTAGGGACGTTCAACCAAATATACAAATATACATTATATATTTGGAGTATAATGTATATTTTCAGAATCCAAGAAAAAACCCTGAAATCCAAAACACCTCTGATCCCAAGCATTTGGGATGAGGAATACTCAACCTGTATTACTTCAAGGAAGAAATTACCCAACTGTAACAGGTAAAAGGTACCAATCTTCATGTGCTTGTGGTTTTTACATTTTGTGTTTAGTCAGTATCAGTCACTTGGTGGATTTCTGGGATATAAGGAACTCCATCCAGTCATGCTTTGCAAGGATTAGGGATGGCTCCCAAATCTGTTACATTTAAGGGACAACTGCAGAATTGCTATAGTGTCTAGGATGACCATATCGCATTTCACTTTTTTATCCAATATTAATATAGAGTCACAAAAATAGAATAGAGCATCAGGTTCATATGGTTTTCAAATTGCAAATGAGGAAGCTCAGCAGGTGTTGATGGAATAATGTAAAATAAGACAAGACTTGCTTTCAGGAGCAGCTATGATACCAAGCATGTCTGTGACATCATAGGTAAGAGATTTATATCTTGGTCACCTAAAATGAAAAGTGTGTGTTGTGGAGAAATAAGAGGTAAGCATACACTGTAAGTTAGATATAGGATTTGAAATGAAGGAGAAATATTTATGTGGAAAAGACATTTCCACATAGAAATATTTATGTGGAAAAGAAAATATTCTTGAGTTCTAGTCTCTTCTTTATTTGAGATGATGGTGTAGATTCAGTCCACATATTTTATAGATAAAGATGGTAAGATAGGATAAGTCTGGAAAGAGTAATCAATATATTGTATTTCAGCATGAATTCATTTATTTTTAGGATTCAAACAGAAAGAAATGACTATGGCAGTGAAACAGACTTATATGGACTTGTGTCTAACATTTTGGAAGAACAAGATAAGTCACAGCCATATTTTGCTGAAGGGTTAGTATATAATCTATATAGTATATAACAGGCTTTTAAACTAACATACACTAGTTTATCCTGTTTATTAACTTTTATTTTTACTTAATAGTGGATGATCTGACAGTAGGTATCTTAATTCAAATATTGTTTCAAGGAGACTTGATTTTGCTGAAGTATTTGCTATATAATTGGAAGTTCAGTCTAAGGTTTTGTATAAGGACTTTCATTGAAAAATTATTCTTGCATAATTCAGAGCTATTTCCCTTTAGTTCATGAACTAAAGATTGGCTTAAAGAATATAAATTCAAGGGAGCTTTTATACATAAATCCCAAAGAATAAAACTCATTAGTACTATGCAGAAATACATATGGATTTTATTCATGTGTTAGAAAATTTTTTAATGTTTTGTTTTATTGGTGTTTGGAAGCTATATCACCCAAATATACTATTTCATAAATAGGGAAGTATGTAGCATACATATAACCAATTAAAATATTTTAATTTCACAAAGTTTAAGCAAAACACATTTTTTCATTAAAAAAAACTGTGGTCAGCAATGCTTTTATATAATAACCTAAGCAAAGGAAAAACTTATTTTCTGCTTACTATAGACAAAAAATTCATCTAAGACCATGAAGTCACATATTAGGCCTTAGTTATTTTCTCTTGGGAAAGTACAGTGAAGACATTAAAATGCATATTTATATAACATATAGCACATTTCATGTGATAGATAATTATCTGGAGCTAATGCTAGCTTATAAAGCAGCGTTGAAAGGGAGTAGAGAATGGTGACATGGGGCAAGATAAATGTTTTTGAAGACCTTTTCTCCCTTTTCCACTGAGGAAATAAAGTCTTTAAAACCTAAGTTGTAATTAAATATATTTATTTGTTCTAGGACCTGCTCCTCCAATTTAAAGTCAGTTTGGCCAATGAACACAAGCAGATTTGCAGATCACCATGCCCTCTTAACAGAAACCAAAAGGCCAATAGATATAGCCATCTCTCAGCAAGCTTTTTATAGTGGTGAATCTGTGTCAGCAATGGAAAAGCAATACCTGCATAACAGTAATCTCACACCACAACAAAAAATAGATGAACTTTATCATGGATTTACTGGTTTAGACCTTGAAGAACAATGGATGTACCCCTCACGAAGTGATCATTCTAACTGTCACAATATTCAGACAAATGATACAGCTAAGACCACATTCCAAGAATATCCATTTATCAAAAACTGTTTTACACCACAAACTGGTCTGTCTGATATCATGAAAGAATCAGGAGTTGATATCTACCCTTATGGAAGAGACAGAATATGTACTAAAGGTCTTGAAGCACCATTACAGCAAAAAAGGGCAGAGATGTTTCTTTCTCAATTTAATAGATACAATGAAAATATAGATTATTGTAGATACCCAGAATATGTTCATCCTAATAAGGCTAAGCTTAATAAATGTTCAAATTTTAGTGTCCAAGATAGCAAAAAATTAGCCAATGGCACACCTGAAACACCAACTGTAGAAGCAGACACCTACACAAAGTTATTTCAGGTTAAACCAGCGAATGAGAAAAAAATGGAGGAGACAATCCCTGACCAGCAGAATTTCACATTTCCAAAAACTATGCCACATCTGACAGAGAAACAGTTTGCAAAGGAAGGAGCATTCACTGCTGATTTTGGCTTAACATCAGAATATGGACTAAAACCTCACACAGCTTGTTCCACTAATGATTTTGCTAACGTCACAGAAAAGCAACAGTTTGCTAAACCTGATCCCCCAAATTCTGAGTATTTTAAATCAGTGAATTTATTATTAAACTCAGCAATATCTTCAGGAGGTATCAATTTAAACAGACCAACTTGGATGAATGTTCAAACAAAAAATAACACTCCTATTCCTTATCGAAGTCAAGGTAACTTGATGAAATTAAACAGTCATTTAAGTGCAGCTTCAAAAGGTTCTAACCATTCTTCAGATTTCCCCCAACTATCATCCACAAACTTAACCCCAAATAGCAATTTATTTCAGAAATATTGCCAAGAAAACCCTTCAGCATTTTCTAGTTTTGATTTTAGTTACAATGGTGCAGAAAGAATCCAATCTGTCAATCACATAGAAAGACTAACAAAGCCTGGAGAAGAAAATCTCTTTGAATTGGTTACGGATAAAAAAATAAAGCAGCCAAATGGATTTTGTGATAACTATTCAGCTCAGCAGTATGGGATAATTGAAAATGCAAACAAACATAATTTTCAAGCCAAGCCCCAGAGTGGACATTATGATCCTGAGGAAGGTCCAAAGCATTTAGATGGCTTATCACAAAATACATACCAAGATCTACTGGAGTCACAGGGTCATTCTAACAGCCACAGAACGAGAGGTGGAGACAATATTAATAGCCGTGTGAATCGCACACAAGCGTCATGCTTTTCTAATAATTATATGATGGGAGATTTAAGGCATAACCAGGGTTTTCAACAACTTGGTTCAAATGGGTTTCCTCTAAGATCCACCCACCCATTTGGCCATTCAGTTGTTCCACTGTTGGATTCCTATGACTTATTTTCTTATGATGACTTAAGCCGTTTGTACCCTTATTTTAATGATATGATGTATGGTGATAATTCTTTTTCTGGTCTCATGCCAACTTTTGGATTTCAAAGACCAATTAAAACCCGTAGTGGACCAGCCAGTGAACTTCATATTCGTCTAGAAGAGTGCTATGAACAATGGAGAGCATTAGAAAAAGAGAGAAAAAAGGTAACACAAAGTTAACCATTTAGGAATAACAGTATGTTCCTTTTGCCTGTCTTCATTCTGTTTACCTTAGTGTAGTTTAAGAGTACTTGCCTTATTTCTTTTTGCTTTATTTGTTGTTGTTTTAAAGAGACAAGAGTCTCGCTCTGTTGCCCAGGCTGGAGTACAATGGCAGAATCATAGTTTACTGTAACCAAACTCCTGGGCTCAAGCAATCCTTCCTCCTCAGCCTCCTGAGTAGCTAGTACTACAGGCACATGCCACCATGCCTGGCTAATTTTAATTTTTTGTAGACATTGAGTTTCACTATGTTCCCCATGGTGGTCTCAAACCCCTGGCCTCAAGCCATCCTTCCACCTTGATGTCCCAAGTGCTGGGATTACAGGTGTGAGCCACTGCACCCGGCCAACTTGCCTTATTTCTGAGCTGAATTCTATATTGTCCAGGATTTGCTGTAAGTTCATGACTGTAAGGAATTAAGTGGGTTACTTAAAAACTAAAAGTGGATGGGGTTGGCCAATGGGAAGCTTAAATAAATGAAGACAAAAAATGCTTGACATTTTAAAGTTATTGTTATTCTAAGTTGACTTGCCCTGAAGTAGATTTTTTACCCCCTTAGTGGTTACAAGTTTATTTCTTTGAATTTTTTAGTGTTAACCTGTTGGTATACTCAGGTATTTTATTTGTATTAAGATGATAGCTGGGCTCAGTGGCTCACGCCTGTAATCCCAGCACTTTGGGAGGCCAAGGTGGGCAGATCACAAGGTCAGGAGTTGGAGACCAGCCTGGCCAACATGGTGAAACCCAGTCTCTACTAAAAATACAAAAAATTAGCCAGGCGTGGTGGCAGGCGCCTGTAATCCCAGCTACCCAGGAGCCTGAGGCAGGAGAATCGCTTGAACCCGGGAAACGGAGGTTGCTGTGAGCCGAGACTGCGCCACTGCACTCCAGCCTGGGCAACCGAGCGAGACTCTGTCTCAAAAAAAAAAGATAGAAAAATACTGTGGTATTGTGGTTTACATTTGTTGCCTTTTGATACCAAAACAGAATTTTCATTTAAAGTGGTAATACTCTATTTATTAGGCTTACGAAAACTATTATTCATGGTCGAATCATATTTAGAATATTCTACATCTAAAAAGTATGTAATTTTTTACAGACTGAATTAGCCCTTGCCGAGAATTATCCTGGAAAAAAAGTATCCAGTACTAACAACACTCCAATTCCAAGGCTGACTTCCAACCCATCTAGAGTTGATCGCTTAATTGTGGATGAACTTCGAGAACTAGCCAGAGTAAGCTGTAAAAATAGATAACAGTGGATGGATTTTTTGTTAAATTTTTTTTAAATTTCAGGCCAGGCATGGTGGCTCACTCCTGTAATCCCAGCACTTTAGGAAGCTGAGGCGGGCAGATCACCTGAGGTCAGGAGTTCGAGACCAGCCTGGCCATTATGGCGAAACCCCGCCTCTACTAAAAATACAAAAATTAGCTGGGGGTGGTGGCATGCGCCTGTAGTCCCAGCTACTCGGGAGGCTGAGGCAGGAGAATCATTTAAACCCAGGAGGCAGAGGTTGCAGTGAGCCAAGATCACGCCACTGCACTCCAGCCTGAGTGACAGAGCAAGACTCTATCTTAATAAATAAATAAATAAAACTCTCATCAAGTTTTAGAGCTTTGAAGGGTTTTTAAATCACATTTACATCTAACTCTGAAATATATTTTTTTCATGTTTGGTCCTAGAACTATAATATTTAGGAAAGGGGCTGGGTGCAGTGGCTCACGCCTGTAATACCAGCACTTTGGGAAGTGGAGGTGGGAGAATCACTTGAGCCCAGGAGTTTGAGACCATCCTGGGCAACATAGGGAGATCCTGTCTCTACTAAAAAATAAAAATTAGCTGGACATGGTGGCGCATGCTTGTGCTACTCAGGAGGCTGAAGAGGGAAGATAGCTTGAGCCTGGGAGGTCAGGGCTGTAGTGAGCCATAACCACATCATTGCATTCCAACCTGGGGAACAGAGCAAGATCTTGTCTCAAAAAAAAAAAAAAAAAAAAAGGAAAGGGAAAATAGTCCCACTCAATCATTTAAAAAGTAATTTTTGTAATTTAAATGGTTCCTCTTAAAGCTCAAATTGGCAGTGGAGCTAATCCTCAACTGAAAGAATTTTTTAAAAAGCAAAAACCATTTTGAGTATTATTTATGGAGAAAGTCTCATTTCTTTGTCACATTTGTTTTCCAGCTTGATGAGCAAGCTGTGCTTACATAAGATGGTAACTTAATAGGGAATTACTATCTTTCCTTTTTTTTTTTTGAGGCAGGGTCTCACTTTGTCACCCAGGCTAGAGTGCAGTGGCATGATCTATGCTCACGGTAGCCTTGACCTTCTGGGTTCAAGAGATCCTCCTGCCTAAGCCCCCAAATAGCTGGGACTACAGATGCACGCTACCACGCACAGCTAATTTTTGTATTTTTTATAGAGACAGGGTTTCGCCATGTTGCCCAGGTTGGTCTCAAACTCCTGAGCTCAAACAATCCACCTGCCTCAGCCTCCCAAAGTGCTGGGTGTGAGCCACCACCAGCCAACAAAATACTTTTGTTTTGGCAAAGTAGGATATGACTTCAAGTCAAATGTTGTAAAGAATCCTCATGTTAAGTCATTTTGTAATTTAATGATTATTCCTATTATCTTCTTTGTAATTTCAGAATTTTCTAAGCAACTTAGGGTAGGTAAACTTTTCCTTTTTTGACCTTCCTCTCTTAAAAACTTAGTTTTCCAAATAAAATTTGATAAAGTTTCTTCCTGGGAAAAAAAATGCAGCAAAACGGATTACCTCTATTATTGAATAAAACCATTTTAGGAATTAGAAAAATCAACATGAGTCAAATTTGTAAATCTGTACAATGGAATTTATCCATGGTACATTCAGAGCCTAACATGAGGTACAGCCAGATGTTAATAAAAATTTCAGTCTTTTATTATTTAAAAAAAAAACTGTTCCAAATTAAAATTTCTTTATCGCAGTAATACATTTCTAGGAAATAAAGGATGACATACTGTGGATAGTGATATACTTTTCCCAGCTTTGCTTATGCTTCACATTAATTTAGAAGGATATGTTTATGCCTGTTATAATAATTTTATTTTCTTTACAAAAATTAGCTGGGCATGGTGGCATGTGCCTATAGTCCCAGCTACTCAGGAGGCTTAGGTGGGAGGATCACTTGAGCCTGGGAGGCAGAGGTTGCAGTGAGCTGAGATGATGCCACTGCATGCCAGCCTGGGACAGAGTGGGACCCTGTCTCAAAAAAAAAATTCATTTTATCTATACTTAGCAACATTATTTCATTAACAGAGGGTTTAAAAAATACTATTTTCGCCAGGTGTGGTGGCTCATGCCTGTAATCCCAGCACTTTGGGAGGCCAAGGCGGGCGGATCACAAGCTCAGGAGATTGAGACCATCCTGGCTAACACGGTGAAACCCGGTCTCTACTAAAAACACAAATTAGCCGGGCGTGGTGGCAGGTGCCTGCAGTCCGAGCTACTTGGGAGGCTGAGGCAGGAGAACGGTGTGAACCTGGCACACAGAGCTTGCAGTGAGCCGAGATTGCACCACTGCACTCCAGCCCGGGCAACAGAGCGAGACTCTGTCTCAAAAAAAAAAAAAAAAAAAAAAAAAATTACTATTTTCTAATTGGCTAGCTTTGTAGAATTTTGAAAAAAAAAATTTTTTTAAACTTTATTAAAAAATTACCTGTGCAGACTTTTCTCTTTTTTTGAGATGGAGTCTCACTCTGACAAGATCTTGGCTCACTGCAACCTCTGCCTCCTGGGTTCAAGCGATTTTCCTGCCTCAGCCTCCTGAATAGCTGAGATTATAGGCGTGCACCACCACACCCGACTAATTTTTTGTATTTTTAGTAGAGACAGGGTTTCACCATGTTGGTCAGGCTGGTCTTGAACTCCTGATCTCAAATGATCCACCCACCTCGGCCTCCCCAAAGTGCTGGGATTACAGGTGTGAGCTACAGTGCCCAGCCCCAATCTGCACATTTCTTTACTCTTTCTTTATCATTTGCTCAAAATGATTGTCTCATTTAAAAATAATTAGTGGTTCCCTAGAGGTTTTTTTTGTTTTGTTTTCCCCTGAAGGATCTGGCTGATACACAGTTGAGAGGAAAATATTTAACATACGGAATAGACTTACTATGAAGAAACTTAATACGAGTTTGAGGTTAGAGAAACATTAATTCCAGTGCCATTAGTTTCTTGAGAAGATTTTCCCCCTATATTCTCCAATCAGTGAACACCAAGTTCTACTATCAATTGTTAAATCATTTAACTCCCAAAGACAATTATTGTATTTACTTGATCTTCAAATTGCAATTATTCAAAAAGTTCTCTTTCCACATACTTTCCAAGTTTAGAATTTGAAACGTTAGGCATATGAAACTTACTCCCCCTACTGACCTAATATATCAGTGCCCTTTTTTAAGTTTCATTATCCAGAGGATTGAGAAGCATCCTAATTTTCTTTAGCAGTTTTGACAGTTACAGGAGTCATTTTGTATTATTTTAATGTAAATTTAAATCAATATTTTCTGTATTATGGATTCCTTAAAGCTATCACTAGTCAGTATTACTATCTGAATATTTCTGATTTCCAAAAAGGGAACATTGGAGGCCCAGAAAAATTAAAGACTTGTTGAGGTCAGGATTAATCAGTCAAGTACTTCTCTTTTTAGCTCAAAACTTTTTCTATTAGATTACAATACTTCCTAACAATGCTGTTTGCAGGCTGGTCTCTTATTTGTCAAAAACAGTATCAGATCTTGTATTTGCCCCGTTAATGACATGGTAATGTTTGAATATTTAACATTTTCATTGATGCTTATTTTCAGTAATCAACTACCACATATTTTTAGAATTAACATAGACAAGTAGATAGAAAACACTTTCCATTTTTGTTTCCCCCAGCCTGGTGTCAGGACACAGTAAGCATTCTGATTCATTGAATGAATATTATTGCTGTCATCTCTATTCTGCTTCACTGAAGATTTGTTTTTACTTAAGTTAATGGCAGGACATGTCTTATCAAAATTTAAAATGCTTCCCTCAGGTTGTGACTTTACTAGGCAAAATGGAACGTCTTCGGAGTTCTCTTCTTCATGCCAGTATCTCTACTGCTCTTGATAGACACTTGGAGTCTATTCACATTGTACAGTCACGTAGAAAGGATGAAATTGTTAATGCTTCCAATCGGCAAAGGCAAGGAGTTCCTAGATGCCAAGATGACAGAGGTACAAATATTAATGCATATTCTTGTGATAAGTCAGTGCGATAATTTAGGTATTGATACAATCAGATTCTGAGGTTGAAAGATTAGATTTCTAAAATTAACACTTATCTACAGAATAAATTGGTAAATAATCTCCACATTATTTACTCCAAAAGTATTTCCATTTTATTAATTTTGTCTATTATAACTGTTTCAAGATAGTCTGTGTTCTACTCAAAGTATAGTCACTATCGTACAAGTCAGAAATAAAGTATCAATACTTTTAAATATTTTAATGATAAAGGACAGGACTTTGGTTCAATCAATAACAACTTTTTTTACAAAAATAACATTTGATCATTTAGTAGCAAAAGCACTGGCTTTTGTAAGATTTAACAGATATTTAAATGGCATTTAATATGAAATGACCCTGAATGTTTATTTTACAGATGTTTTTGCCCTTGCTTCAGCAATTAAAGAGATGTGTGTGGCTACTCGGAAAACACGCACTGCCCTGTGGTGTGAACTGCAGATGACCTTGCCAAAAACAGCCAGTACAGCTCATGTGGTAAAGGCTTTACAAGATACAGTAAACTGTGAAGATAAAGTCCATGAAAGCATAAATAGTAGCAATCCAATGAACCAGAAAGGTGAAACAAACAAACATTAAGGAAATGCCAGCAGAAAGAAGAATAAAAAGCTGATAAACATATCAAGACATGCTAAAAATTTTTTAATGAACTTGTCAAACTTTCAGTGTTTTCTTTCAGATTTAAAGTTAATACCAATACCTTAATGAAGTCTAACTTCTATTTAAAAATCTTCTATTTGAAGTGAATCCGATATAGTTTTAAGTAAACACAAAGGTACAGTTGACTACTCAGAGTTCTGAGTAGTCAGATAACAAGTTTAAGTAAATTAAATATTTCCTAACAGCTAAAATATGCTTAAACCCATTCTGCCATGCAGGTAAATGCAAATGTGAAATTCTTCTAGGAGATAAGTTTCGTTTAGGTCTGTCTTAGTTAAGTATAATTCCAAATAATGAATCTAAGTGACTGTAACCCAATTACGGCTACAGCCTAGTAACCAAGACAAGTTTTGATTGTGATATAAAAGTGTTTTCCTTACAAAACTGGATACCTGGGAAACAAAGGAAAATATGGATAAACCCAATATTCATGTAAAAATTTAATATTTAAAATACTACCATATTTATAAATTTGAAATCTTAATGCCTAAGTATATGGAGGGAAATGCATCTGATTCTCCTAAATTAATGATAAAAGTGCCAGTGTAAAAACCATGCAAGTTACTGAATATAAAACCTATTCAGATCATTTGTGTATATTCTTTAAATTTTAATTATATTATCAATTATTAAATGTTTCCAATTTTAAAGTTATTTAAATTAAATCACAAAACATTCCCTTTATCTGGATCTTTTAGACTTGATACACAGTAACTGAAATAATGACTACTGTTTTAATACCCTTAGTTTGCTGCCTTTTATGAGGGTATCACGAAGTTCTAAAATGTATTTTTTTAAAGGTTAATCTCTAACTAGTTTAGCTTGCAATTGGTTAGTGTATATTTTGTGTAGTTGTGTTCATTAGTTTGCTTCTAAGTTCTAAAATGTATTTTTTTAAAGGTTCATCTCTAACTAGTTTAGCTTGCAATTGGTTAGCGTATATTTTGCGTAGTTGTGTTCATTAGTTTGCTTCTGTATTTTTTTAAAACTATTGAAAGCTAAGCTTTTTCTGTTTCTCACCACTTAGTATCTTTGTATGGAACTTGAGTAATTTATTCGTTAATATGAAATGTTGGTATTATGTGACTCAGAAGATCTTGGGTTTTAACATTTCTAGCATGAGTTAAACTATAATGTACTGATGAAATTTAATTGAAATATCCTTGACTAGAAACACTGATGTTTTAAATGTTAGTGTTTTTCTTAGTTTTAGAAATTCTGGTATTAAAAAAAAAGAGTGTAATCATACCACATAAATTTTCTTTAGATGATGTACAGAAGAAACTGATTGAGAATGCAAGAGTAACTGTAGGGAGAAACATTTTGATCACTGATATATGCCTTAGAACTACCCAAATGAATTACATTGAGGGTAGTCAAATAAAATAGATCATCTCACCACAGTCACTGCATAGAAAGTGGTTAAGTTTAACATAAGACGTGTTGGATGTTATAAAAACAAATACTGTACTGAATTTAGTCTCAGGAAAAAAATAAATTACTTCGTTGAAAACATTTGGTTTCATTTTTCTAAATTTATATTAGTTTCTAACCTTAAGAGTCACTCATATCAGAAAGTCAAATGAATTTCATTTAAGAACTTATACTAAGTTTTAGATTTCATTATTAACACACAAGTAATAATGTTGGTTTATAAATCAATGCCATTCAGATATCCATAGCTCTAACCTGATCTCCTTCAAAGATGAAATTTTTGCTCTATCTTTATGCTAATCCATGTAAACCAGAAAAAAATTTTAGGGAAGCTTTTACATGATACTGGTCAGAAATGAAATACCAGTCCATTAATAAGAACCAAACACTTAACAAAATTCTTTGAAATATTGTTAATCATATCACCCAATAGATAACTTTTAAATTAGTTCGTTGTCCCTTTCAATGGCATATCCTCTAACAGGTGGTTCTTAGGTACTTGTATTTCTGAATTACAACCTATGAAAACATTGTACTTCTGAATTACAACCTATGAAAACATAAAACTTTTACAAAATTTGCAGTGAAACTGATAAAACTGATGCTCCTGCCACTTCTAATCTGAAAGAACTTGGTGTACTCATTCTTTTTAATGGAAAAAGCAAAATTACCTTGAGTTGTTATCAGTGTCCTTCTCACTTGAATAATCTGCTAATGTAAAGTTTTAGAGGGTTGAGAATTTATGACTGAAATCCAAAATCTGGCCTAAAACTCAATCTTACCATAGAAGATATGGTTGTTTAAAATTTGCCCTTTGCAGCCGGGCGCCGGTGGATCACGCCTGTAATCCCAGCACTTTGGGAGGCTGAGGCGAGTGGATCACGAGGTCAGGAGATTTGAGACCATCCTGGCTAACACGGTGAAACCCCATCTCTACTAAAAATACAGAAAATTAGCTGGGTATGGTGGCACTCGCCTGTAGTCTCAGCTACTTGGGGGAGGCTGAGGCAGGAGAATCTCTTGAACCCGCAAGGTGGAGGTTGCAGTGAGCCAACATGGTGCCACTGCACTCCAGCATGGGTGACAGTGATCCGTCTCAAAAAAACAAACAAAAAAAATTTGCCCTTTGCAATACTGAACATTTTAGATGTAAAGGATTTATTAGCACCTGAGTCAAGTGGGTAACTAAACTCAAAGCCTAATGAGCTGATCCTCTTTTTTCTGTTTAAGCATTAGTTTGACAGTATACTTAACTGTGACATACATAGTAGAGTCCCAGAAGAAAGAACTGACTACTAACGAATTGAAACAAGTACCCTTCAGGGGACTGTGGATATAACCTGACTCCTTCAGTGACAAAAATCAAGGTGAGAACAACCCAAAATCCCAAAATAAGGATTACTAAATTAAAATAGGCTCTATCATACTCTATCGCTACCACCACATAAAGGACTAAGACTGTAATGTAATAGTAAGGACTTCTAGGCCCGGCGCGGTGGCTCACGCTTGTAATCCCAGCACTTTGGGAGGCCGAGGCGGGCGGATCACGAGGTCAGGAGATCGAGACCACAGTGAAACCCCATCTCTACAAAAAATACAAAAAAATTAGCCGGGCGTGGTGGCGGGCGCCTGTAGTCCCAGCTACTCGGAGAGGCTGAGGCAGGAGAATGGCGTGAACACAGGAGGCGGAGCTTGCAGTGAGTTGAGATTGCGCCACTGCACTCCAGCCTGGGAGACAGAGTGAGACTCCGTCTCAAAAAAAAAAAAAAAAAAAAATAGTAAGGACTTCTAAGCCAATTTCCTGATGTTCCAAAACACATGCTAATCTTTCTGATCTAATTCCTACTTCACAAAAACGAAAATTGAGAAAGGAATTTATGGATTCCAGAAAGAGGTTCCACTAGTGGAATATAAGTTATAGGGCTAACCAAAACAAAGCATAAAATAAAAATCAACACATTCCTAAGTAACTACTCACACATATTTCATTTCCGTGGGTATGTAGAAGGAATCAAAATAAGTCAGAAGACAGCAATTTAAATAAGATTTATTTTTTTAAAGGTGGTTATTTTTATTTTTTGCAATGCCACGGTTATAGGAGTATATGAAGAGGTAACATGTCTCCTTTTCCTTAACCATGTTTTTTTTTTTTTTTTTAACCTTCTGCACAAAGGTAAAAGTTTTTGTTAATCTCATAGTTAATGGTATAAAACAGAGATTGGCAAACTTTTCCTCCAACAGACCAGGTAGTAAATATTTTAGGTTTTACAGACCACATTTTTTTTCTTTTATAACTCTTTAAAAATGTAAAAATCATTTTTAGTTTGTACCATACAAAAACAGACTGGGCCAAATTCGGCCCGTGGGCAGTAGTTTGCCAACCCCTGGTATAAAATATCTACTTTGTCTTGTCAGAGAAATTGCTGTCCTTAGGCTTCTAGACAATCTGCTGCCTGAAGTCAAGTGGACAAGGGCCTTATTTACAATTTAATGTGGTTTGTGACAGAAGTAGAAATGGAGAGCTTTTGCTCACTTTTGACTCTCCCAGTTTTTCCATTCACTCATTCATTCAATAAATTTATTGAGCACCTACTATGTACACTCTTAAATATCTTGGTGTTAGCAGAAATTTCCAGTGTTTCTTCCTTAAAAGGGTGATTTCTCCAGTTTCTCTAAACCAGGAATTATTTCTTAATACTCATGTTTTATGGAAAAATCAGGATTAAAATCTCTACCAGCACTCAAGAAGATACATGATTATACAAAATTAATCTAGCCAACAATGATATTCTTGCACCCAATAGTGACACAGCCTAGATGAGGAAAAATATGTAACTATCTCTATTTTAAAAGATACCTCTTTTCCTCCCATAGGCTGAAACTTTCAAAAAAATAAAAAATCAGATCTAGAACATCCCCCAAATAATTTCTTCCCATTTTCCTAGTTTTGGTGCCATGTTAACATAAAATCTGGATCCAGGTAGGGCTCTTCATTAGCTTTCTATTTCAGCCATAAAACAATACTACACTTACAGCTGAATACTGCCTCCAAAGCAATGTGCATGCCCACATTTTATCTCAGGGAGGGATTGATTGTTTCTGCTCCTTCAGAATGAAAACTGTTAGCTTTCTGAATCCTCCTGCTATTTATCCAAGGTGAGGGAAGACTTTTTAAAGTGGCCAAAAGGAGTACAGAACTTCAGTATTAAAATATAAAGGTGGCCCCCATTCCAGATCTTTGGTACAGTCATCAGCTATAATAATCTGATTGCCCACCCCACCAAAACACAGCACATTTTGTAATTAGAAGTGATTGTGATTTTCCTTTTGACCATGTAAACAATAGGGGAAATGCCTTGGGAAACTACTTTGCAATGCACTCTCATTTCTCTTAAATACACAACCAGTTCTCCCTTTGATAAGTTCATGGGGGGAAAGAATAGAGTAGGCGAAGGTTATCGCTTTCGCTCCCCTCTCTGTGTCCTTTTCTTTTCCTTTTCCTTGCGCTCCTGCTTGGCTAGTTTGTCTCTCTCCCTCTGCAGCTTGTCCTGTTCCTTCTTCCTTTGGGACTCATCCCGAAGTGAGTCTCGCTCCAGTTTGCGGGCATTAAGGACATCTTCCACGTTGGTGTTTCGGAACAGAACTACAGGTGAGTTAAGGGATTAGGGTACAGGTCATACAGATCACAACTACCGCTGTCTTTCCTCATTCTATTTATCCTCTCTCCACCTGCTGAGTCCTGAATGGTCTTTACCTACTCCTAGTTTTTTTAAAAAAAACCCTTATGTTTATCCTTGGTCTAACAGAGAAATCCTAAAGCTATATTACAAAAGTTTTAAAATGTCCTTTGGAATAAAACTCTTATTCAGATTTATCTAAATCTGAATTTTAAAATATTTTACCGAAGAAACAAAAAAATAAGAAAACAAAATATTTCATCAAAATGAAATTTCATTCTAGAATAAGTACTTATTCAATGGCAGAATATTAGAGAATCTAGGCTAGTTTTGATGAACAGAGTAGTAATGTAACTGGCTAAATGTTTATGTACTTGGCTCTGTTAAAATGCCTTAAAAGAGTTAAATAAGATGTTTAACCTTATTAAACATTATCAACTGGCTTTTGTTCCTAGACTACCTAAGCTGAAGTGAAAGCCACATTCTAATAACCACTAAATTTATAAGAGATAGAAAATGAGTTTAGGCTGGGCGCAGTGGCTCATGCCTGTAATCCCAGCACTTGGGAGACTGAGGCGGGTAGATCATGAGGTCAGGAGATCGAGACCATCCTGGCTAACAGGTGAAACCCCGTCTCTACTAAAAATACAAAAAATTAGCCGGGCATGGTGGCACACACCTGTAGTCCCAGCTACTCGGGAGGCTAAGACAGGAGAATCACTTTAACCCAGGAGGCAGAGGCTGCAGTGAGCTGAGATCGCACCACTGCACTCCAGCCTGGGCGACACAGCGAGACTCTGTCTCAAAAAAAAGAAAAAGGAAAAGTGTTTGGTGTTTGTATTCTCTGACAAATTATAAGGTTTTTGAGGAAAAAGAAAAAATTTCAACATTATTTTATTATTTTTTGAGACACAGTCTCACTCTCATATCCCAGGCCAGAGTGCAGTGGCAAGATCTCGGCTCACTGCAGCCTTGACTTACTGGGCTCAGGTGATTCTCCCACCTCAGCCTCCTGAGTATCTGGGACTATGCCTATAGGCACATGCCACCACACCTGGCTAGTGTTTTGTATTTTTTTTAGTAGAGACAGGGTTTTGCCATGTTGCCCAGGCTGGTCTCAAACTCCTGGGCTCAAACGATCCACCCGTCTCGGCTACCTAAAGTGCCAGGACTACAGGTGTAAGCCATCATGCCTGACCTCAATATTATTTTAATTTTCTCCATAATGCTGGGCAACTCAGAGCTACATACAGGGAGTATAGATTTTTATTTTTCCCTTAGAAATCCTTCCTTCAAACTAATCCATTTACAGTACTTGTTAATTTGTTTTCTCTGGGGAAAGTTCTTGCTAAACTGACTATCTAGGGCTGTCCTAGGAATAGGGCTCCCAATGTTAGCATGACATGAGTTCCTGAAGGTAAAGGGGAGCCGCCAGCAATGACAGCAAAATAAAAACTGATCTCAAGAGGACTCTATGGAGAAACACATGGGGAGGGACCCAGAAGGATACGTTTGTCAGAACCAATGTTCATTGTGGTAGCACCTGAATCATCCTTCTCATCTGCTTCAGTAAGTGATGTTAAGGAAAGTCAGATGGAAAACAACATCCCAACCTAACATTAGAAAATATTCAATAGACTGGTAAGTAGGAAAAGCACACTGAATGGAGGGAGCACATTCTCAGGGATATGGCGATAAACCCAGGAGATTCATCTTTGGAAACCTCAACTTAGGAAAGATTGATATATCTTCTGTAAGATCCTTTTCTTGGGAGGCTGAAAAGAAACTTAAGTTGGTCTGGGTGGATTGCCACATTACCTGGAAGCCAGATGACCTTTAAACAGTGGTTCTCAAAGTATGGTTCACAAAACCCCCAGGAATGTATTAGAAATACACATTCTTGGGACCTATGCCAAACCTACTAAATTGTGGGTGAAGCCCAGCAATCTGTGTTTTAACAAGTCCTCCAGGAGAACCACTGCTTTAAAAGTTCTTTTCTAGCTCAAGATGAGAAATTATGTCACCGGAACCATAGCTCTGCCAACCCTGGCAAGAAAACTCGTAAGAAAAAATTAGAAGAGAGGCCAGGCGCGGTGGCTCACGCTTGTAATCCCAGCGCTTTGGGAGGGCGAGGCAGGCAGATCATGAGGTCAGGAGATCGAGACCAGCCTGGCTAACATGGTGAATGAAACCCTGTCTCTACTAAAAATACGAAAAATTAGCTGGGTGTGGTGGCACGTGCCTGTAGTCCCAGCTACTCGGGAGGCTGAGGCAGGAGAATGGCTTGAACCCGGGAGGCAGAGGTTGCAGTGAGCCGAGATTGTGCCACTGCACTCCAGCCTAAGCGACAGAGCGAGACTCTGTCTCAAAAAAAAAAAGAGAGAGAGAGAGAAACTGGCTCCAAAGGGCCCAAGAATTCTTTCCTAAACTAGTGATTAGACAGCTGACATTTCTGGTTTGATGTCCACTGCATAATATGCCACATACTTCATTCAAGTAGGCTCAGTAAGCAAAGCATTTCCTAAATAAGTATGAAATTCACAGGGAACTAAACCTGCCCCTACTGGCAATACTTTCTTTTTGCACAGTTCCCACTCAAATTCCAGATTTATTCTGGTATTGCTTTGGGGGTTCAGCCTTACTTTTAACTACCTGGTCACATAAGAAAGAAAAGATTCAAACTGCTCTAAATTTAGAGAATCTTTCACCCAAAAATACCCAGGTTCTAGTCCTGGTTTTGCCACTAATCTTCTGAATGCCTCTGATCACCCATTCCTCTGTTGGTGTCTCAGTTTCCTTATTGACTGGGAAAGAACATAAAGATGGATTATACTTTATACTACACTGTATAGAAAAGTATTATACAAATATAAAGAATTACAGCTATATTGTGTTTTCTGAAAGCATAATATAAATGGACTATTAAGATATTATTTGTTTTACACCAAAGTTTTCAGGTATATACTGATTATGTGTTGAAAAATGTAAGTCCAGTATCAACTAATCCAATATCACTCCACATATCCACAAAGCGCCATAGATTACTGCCATTTTAGAGGGGAAAATTAAGCTATAGAGGGGGATTAGCAACTTGCCAAAGGTCACTGTAAACCCACAAATATGTCTGGCTTGAGCTTTAGGGAATAGTGCCGAGACTCCAGAAAGGATATTCCTCTTCATCTGTCACATCAGCATACTGGGCCAGAAGGGCAGCTTTTCTCTGCTTCTCCTCTTCTGACACCATCCTTGGCTTTACTACAATTTGTGCCTGCTTCTCAATTAGGGTGGCAATGGCCTGTACTTCATCTGGGAGGTGGTGGAAGGAAGAACAAGGTTGTATGAGACAGAACAAGCTCATTGAACCACTAGTCCACACAGGCAGCACTTGTACTAAAGACATTGGCATCTGCTGCCTCCTTAGAGCCCGGCAGTTCAAAGGACATGGCTCGGGGGCCATTGAGAAAGGAAAGGAAAGGCCATGCAGGCCAAGCTTTGTATCCATCTTCAATCAGAGCAGCCCTGATTTTACTTGTTTTATATACTTAAGTTCTGCTGCCTTAAAAAAAAAAAAAAAAAAAAAAGGTTGAAAAGCACTGCATTAGAACCACAGAAAACTAAGCTTCTAAACACTCAACTTCCTCCCCATGGCATCCCAAAAACCTAAGCAGGAATCTAAAATCAACTTAAGCTGGTACCGTTTATGTTTCTGATTATGCCAGGTGGAATTCTTAGATTAAGAATATTTTGCCATACTATAAAATAAAATCAACTAGTAAGTTCTCCAGTCTCAAGAAAAGGAAACAATGGTGTAAAATAGTAGTTCTCACACTTGGTTGCACATTAGAATCACCTACAGGAGCTTTTAAAAAGTACAAATGCCTGGGCCCCAACCCAGGTACATTAAGTGATTCTAATATACAGCCAAAACTGAGAACCAACAGTGTACAGAGGTCAGAATCTTTCCAAATTTGGCTTTTATGATTTGAGTTTTCTGTAGCTAATTTACCATCCTAGTGGTAGGTATATTCACCCATTTCTCTTCCATTTTAAAGGGTAAAGTGTTTAGCTGAATAAAACCAAACACCAACCATAATTTGTATTATGAAATGACAACATGAGGCAGGGTGCAGTAGCTCACACCTGTAATCCCAGCACTTTGGGAGGCTGAGGTGGGCAGATAACATGAGGTCAGGAGTTCGAGACCAGCCTGGTCAACATGGTGAAACCCCCATCTCTACTAAAAACACAAAAATTAGCCAGGCATGGTGGCATGAGCCTGTAGTCCCAGCTACTCATGAGGCTGAGGCACAAGAATCGCTTCAACCTGGGAGGCAGCAGTTACAGTGAGCCAAGATTACGCTACTGCACTCCAGCCTGGGTGACACAGCAAGACTCTGTCTCAAAAAAAAAAGACAACATGAAAAAAGTAGGAAGTGGTAAAAATATAGTTGACTCCATACCTGCAATGCAAATCTACAAGAAGCAGTGGAAAGACAATGAAAAAGAAAAAGTAAAAAACCACAATGAAGAAAACTGGTCAGTTGAAATGGAAAAATGCAAAAAAAGAAAAGGAAGCCAATGTTCGGTAAAAAGTTAACACAGGCTGTTGGGTGTTTGCCAGTGTGCACTATCTTCGGGAAAATGAGCATCCAAGGAGAAAATGAAAAGATCTCTTCCTAACAGCTATACAGTCAAGGCTGCCGGAAAAGGCTCGGGAGGTTAAACATAGAAACTCTGACTCTACCTTCTTTTTTCACTTTGGTGACAACATTCTGAGTTTCTGACCATCGTTCCACAATCTCCTTGCAGATATTAAGGAGGGAATCTTCTTCCTAGTTGGAAAAGCAGACCAATTAATTTCCCGAGGGAGCCCTCAAAAACAATAGCAACCTCAAAAAAGCCTATGAAGGAAGCATAGCTCTCCATGCTGTGAAATTATGGAAGGGTCTGGGAGCCACAATAGAGTATGTTTCTTTTCTGAGGCTCTGGACACAGAATTAATCCTGCTTGTGTGTCCCAGAACCCACACCTCCTACATCAAGAACAGCCACTCCATCCTGATAAGCTCCAAGGGAAGATTCATACCAACTCAGGGCAGCCTTCCTCATTCTCTCTTAAAATATTTTATTTATTTTATTTTTAATTGACAAATAATAACATATATATTATATATATATGTAGGGTACCCTGTGATGTCTCAATATATGTTCACATTGTAGAATAATTAAATCAAGCTAATTAACAAATCTATCACCTCACATACTTCTCATTTTTTTTGGTGATGAAAACATTTAAGGCTGGGTGAAGTGGCTTACGCCTGTAATCCCAGCACTTTGGGAGGCTGACGAGGGTGGATCGCTTGAAGCTGGGAGTTCGAGACCAGCCTGGCCAACGTGCTGAAACCCCATCTCTACTAAAAATACAAAAATTAGCCGGGTGTGGTGGCACACGCCTGTAATCACAGTACTCGGGATACTGAGGCACAAGAATAACTTGAACCCAGGAGGCAGAGGTTGCAGTGAGCCGAGATCGCGCCACTGCACTCCAGCCTGGGAGATGGGAGAGAAATTGTCTCAAAAAAAAAAGAAAGAAAGAAAACATTTAAAATGTACTCTTTTAGTAATTTTGAAGTATACAATGCATTATTATTTATTTATTATTATTACTTTTTAGAGACAGGGTCTCACTCTGTTACCCAGGCTGGAGTGCAGTGGTGCAATCACAGCTCACTGTAACCTCAAACTCCTGGGCTCAAGCAATCCTCCTGCCTCAGCCTCTCAAGTAGCTAGGACTGTAAGCATGTACTACCACACCTGGCTAATTGAGTGTTTGTTTGTTGTTTTTTTTTAAAAGATGGGGTCTCACTGTCTTAACCAGGCTGGTCTCCAACTCCTGACCTCAAGCAATCCTCCCATCTTGGCCCCCCAAAGTGTTGGGATTACAGGCCTGGGCCACCACATCCAGCCAATTATTACTTATTATAGTCACCATTCTATGCAACAGATCACTAAAGTATATTCCTTCTGTCTAACTGCAATTTTGTACCCTTTGACCAACAATCTTCCCTTTTCCCATCCACCTCCCCAATTCTTTTGGAGCAAAAACCTGTTCCCTAAGTCAAAACTCCTCTGTGGAATATTCCTTGGCTGATGTATACAATTCAGAACATTCCCTAAGGTTATCAACTTTCATGCTAGATCATATCCATTAGCTTGATGACACATAATAAAGAGGAGATACATGAGGAAATGGTCTCGTCCAACCATTCCGCTGTCCATTTTAGAGAAGCATACATATTCTGCGTACTAACCAATCTCTCTCCTCAGCATGATATAACAAAAATCTTGTCTTTAAGTGTTAGAGACACTTAAGTTCAAATCCTGGATCTGTGAGGAAGTTTCTTAACTTTCTGATCTTCACATCCTCCCAGGATTTTACTGAGGATAAATGAAAATGTATATAAATGCCTAACCTACTTGTCAAAGAACAGGCATCTAATAAACATGAGCACTTCCCTCCATCTTCATTACGTCTGCATTCCCCACCTTCACGTTCTACCTCTCACGGCAAGCTGTCAGCATTCACATTTATTAAGCATTTACCATGTGCCAGGCACTGCTCTAAAAGCTTTACATGAGAACTCTCAATTCTTAAAATAATGCCATTAAGTACTATTTTACTCTCAATTTACAGAAGAGGAAACCAAAGCACAGAGGTCAATTACCTTGCCCAAGGTCTTACAAGTAATAATGGATTAAATACAATTTGAACCCCAGCAGTTTGGCTTAGAGACCATGTTCTTTTTTTTTTGAGACAGAGTCTCACTCTGTCACCCAGGCTGGAGTGCAGTGGTGTGATCTCAGCTCAATGCAAGCTCTGCCTCCTGGGTTCACGCCATTATCCTGCCTCAGCCTCCCGAGCAGCTGGGACTACAGGCGCCCCCCACCACGCACAGCTAATTTTTTGTATTTTTAGTAGGGACGGGGTTTCACCATGTTAGCCAGGATGGTTTCCATCTCCTGACCCCGTGATCCGCCTGCCTTGTCCTCCCAAAGTGCTGGGATTACAGGCGTGAGCCACTGCGCCCAGCCGAGCCCATGTTCTTAACCATTATATATACCATCTCCCAAAGAAAAGTGGAGAGTCAGAACACAGACTTATTATGTATATCCTTATTTTGTACCCAAAGAAGGATTTCTTCCTCTACCTTGCATCCTTTTAGCATATATGCTAGACACACAGAACTTCCTTGGTCCAGAGTTTCAACAGTTCATGGGTTTCCCCCAACCCCCACCAGCAAGAAAAGCAAAGGAAGAGAAAAAGAAAAAAGGATGAGAAAGTGGTACAGCTCTTTTAAAATCTCCCACCAAAAGAAAAGGAATGGCAGGAAAAGGAGCAGCAGAGAGGCAAAAGAGAACGGGAACTCTTAGAGGACAAAGTGGTTTATTTCCTCAGTCTCCTCATCCAAATCAAAGTAGTTCAATCATCCATTCATTTATTTATACAGAAGGTGCCTGCTATGTTCAAGGCACTAAGAGGAAAGTTTATCCTACTTACAGTGCTCCTTTTTCCCTAGCACTTATCACTTTGTAACATACTATATAATTTACTAGTGATGCTTTTCTGTGCTAGAATGTAACCTCATGAGGGCAGGAATTGCTAAGTGTTTTATTCTTTGAAGTGCCCCAAGCACTTAGGGTAGTGCCTGGCATACGGTAATCCATCAATAAAAATTTGATAAATCAATCAACCAATGCAAATACTATTGAAGAGAAGGATGATAGAAAGCTTTTGTTTACTGTTATTTGCTCCTAACTATATGCCACTGTTCTTGAATTTTACCTCAGATTATTGCTAACAAACTTCTTAATTCCTCATATTAAATCCTAGCCCAAGTCAGGCACAGAGGCTCACATCTGTAATCTCAGCACTTTGGGAGGCCAAGGCAGGAGGATGTTTTGAGCCCAGGAGCATAAGACCACCCTAAGCAACACGGCAAAACCCTGTCTCTACAAAAAAAAATTTTTTTTTTAAATTAGCCAGGCATGGCTGGGCGTGGTGGCTCATGCCTATAGTCCCAGCACTTTGAGAGACTGAGATGGGTGGATCACTTGAGGTCAGGAGTTTGAGACCAGCCTGGTCAACATGGTGGAGCCCCATCTCTACTAAAAATATAAAAATTAGCCAGGCATGGTGGCATATGCTTGTAATCCCAGCTACTCGGGAGGCTGAGAATCACTTGAACCCAGGAGGCAGAGGTTACAGTGAGCCGAGATCTTGCTACTGCACTCCAGCCTGGGTGACGGAGTGAGACTCTGTCTCAAAAAATAAAACATAAAACATAAAAAAAAAGTTAGCCAGGCATGATACCTGATGGCAGGTGCCTGTAGTCCTAGCTACCTGGGAGGCTGATGAGAGGGGATTGCTTGAGTCCAGTCGTTCAAGGCTACAGTGAGTTATGATCACATTACTGTAACAGAGCGAGACTCTCTTAAAAAAAAAAAAAAAGGCAAACTAATGTCCACCTTTATCAACAGAAACAGCTCCAAATAATGACAGACTGATCAAGAAGCTGGTACCAAGAAGTATCAAAGTTATTTCAACAGCTTCATGGAGTGTTTAGAAACTTCCCAGCTGTAAATAAAAACTAACTTAAATTGCTTGCCTCCTACTCTGCCTATAATCTGTAATGTTGTGGTCCAAAAAAAGAATTGATTCCACTGTCTTGTATTTCCAGTGAACTTCCGAGCTTCCTCACAAGCTGTATTAAAAGTTTTCCCATTTATAAGCCAATCTTGCCAGAAGAGGCTCTGGAACTCAAATGGGTTACTGCCAGAAGAATCTGGGACAGCTGCACTGGTGTTGTATTTCAACCATGTACCCAATCTATGAACTGCTTCCACCAAATGTGAGTGATTTTTTCCTAGCACTTGTTTCCGCCTTCACAAAACACTTTTGGATTTGAAAATGTTTTCTGCCTTCTACCCTTTTAAAAAAATGAGGTATGAATATGTATATTTATATCTATATATATTTATAGTAATTTTTTTTTCTTTGAGACAGGGTCACTCTGTCACCCAAGCTGGAGTGCAGTGGCACAATAACGGCTCACTGCAGCCACAACCTCCTAGGCTCAAGTGATCCTCCCACTTCAGACTCCTGAGTAGCTGGGACTACAGGTATGAACCACCATACCCGGCTAATTTTTTTTAATTTTTTTATAGAGACAGGGTCTTGCTATGCTGCCCAGTCTGGTCTGGAACTCTTGGCCTCAAGCAATCCTCCCGCCTCAGCCTCCCAAAGTGGTGAGATTACAAGCATGAGCCACTGTGCCCCACCTCATAGTACATTTTGAGTCTCTCTATTACTAGCCTCTCAAAATTGGTTTTGAGAATAACAAAGAACCCATTTTCCTAACCTGTTCATTGTAATAAATGCCAGAGGATAAAGCCTCTGATGGACAGACAGGTGGCTCTCACAGTAGCAGTCAGGTATCCAGGATCTCCTCTAATCCATGAATGCAGAGACAACTCTAGCTTCTACAGCATTTAGTGATGATTCGAGTAAATTTTATTTTTAAGCTTGTATTTAAAACGAAACAATTTGTTAGACAGCCACAGGTAGCACCTACAACCAATTTAATCTGTAATAACCAGTCTAATAAGTTGTGTATGTTGGAGGTGTGGGAAGTGAAGATGAAGGCAGCAGAAATTATCAGGTTGAAAAAGTGGACATCTGGGTGGCTTACTATGTAAACATAGCTTAAAGTACACATTTCTGAATACCTTGCTTCTAATAGGCTAAGGACTAAGTTTATCTCTCTTCGTTAAAGCTCTGATCTCTCTCATACCCTCCTTCCCACCACCAATGATTACTGTAAATACTGTAATGGATCAAGCACGACGTTTGCTTCAGTTCTTCATGGGCATGAAAAGACTTCTACCACCAGCTTACCTTTATGGACTCCTACATCCAAATAAGAATCAAAAGGGCACTTCCTGCAGGCTTCTGTCATGGGACAGCCCTGGGAACTGCCTTGTAATAGGCACAGACCTCCCAAGAGCATTTTAATACCCCCAGTGAACACTGTAAACGGATGGAAATGGAATTGGTCGTCAGATATTTGTGATAACATTCCCATTCTGACATTTCAATGCCTTCGGAAGAACGCTCCTCGGCTCACTCACAAGCATCGGAGAGGGCCTTGTCCCCAAGAATACGAGAAAGCCCTTCCTCTCTGTGTACCTGCAGCTTTCAGGCTTCCCACACCTGGTTGGGGAGCAACCTCCTTCCCCCGCCGCCCAGATATCAGAGGAGTATACCTCTCCCAGGTGAGACCACTGAGCCTCTGGGATACCCGGTAGGGGACGGAGGGTGCAAAGTATTGACAGGTCCTCAGATGCTGGCCAGAGGCTGAAGAAATGTGTCCAGGCTACTTACCAGGAAAGCAGAGAGGATGCCCTGCAGAGCGTCCAGCTTCTCTTCTTCCTCCTCCTCCTGCAGGACACCCAAGATGTAGGCTCCATAAACGGCTCGGTCCACTCCCAGTGCCTCCAACCGTCCGTCCAGCCAGGAGCCAAAGCCGCCGCCTCCGCCATCGCCTTCGCCAGGGGCTACCGCGGCCACTTCGCTGGGCGCCGCCATCTTGGGGTCAGGGTCCTGCAAGCCCCTAGGGCGCCTACCGCAGTGCCTGACGGGCCGCGCTGCAGGTCCACCGCGCATGCCTGAAGAGGGAGCCCAGGCCCGTTAAGTGCAGAGAGCGCAGCCCTGTCGGCCGGCTTGAGAGTTTTGTGCTTTCCAGATGAAGCGTGTCTTCGCATACGTGCGGTCGCGTGATCTCACAAGATGCTTAGCATGTGAGTATTCTTAACAGACTCATTCTACAGTTCGGGAAGTTGAGAGAGGTGCAGTAATTTGGCCAAAGTCACGCGGCTAATAACTACCCAGGACTGGAGCTCAGCGTGGATTCCATCGCTTCCTCCACCCGACTGAGCTGCCTTGCCCGCGCTCGGGGGATGCTGGCCGCCCACTCCCACACAGCTGTCTGGCAGGAACCTCCTGACCGCCCGGAATACCCTCGTCGCTACCGACGGCTACCACCTTCACCTGTACAAACCCTTCCCTGTCAAAGTAAAGGTTGCAGAAAACCTTCCCTGATTCCATGGTAGGCACTCAGTAAATAAACAGGCAACCTCAAGTCATTTCTTCCACTCACTCATTGATTCAACGCGTGCACGGGACTATTCTTTAAGGAGCCTACCCCACCCTCTGCCAGGCACTGTGCCAAGAGCTTTTCATGCATTATCTCTTGTAATCCTCCCTACAGCCCTGTGGGGAGATGCTTTTATTGTCCACATTTTAAAGATAAGGAGAGAGGCCGGACGCCATGGCTCACGCCTGTAATCCCAACGGTTTGGGAGGCCGAGGCAGGTGGATCACCTAAGGTCAGGAGTTCGAGACCAGCCTGGCCAACATGGTGAAACCCCGTCTCTAGTAAAAATACAAAAATAATGCCGGACACGGTGGTTCACTCCCGTAATCCCAGCACTTTGGAAGGCCAAGGTGGGCAGCTCACCTGAGGTCGGGAGTTCGAGACTAGCCTGACCAAAATGGAGAAACCCCGTCTCTACTAAAAATACAAAATTAGCCGGGCGTGGTGGGACATGCCTGTAATCCCAGCTACTTGGGAGGCTGAGGCAGGAGAATCGCTTGAACCCAGGAGGTGGAGGTTGCGGTTGCGGTGAGCAGAGATCGTGCCATTGCACTCCAGCCTGGTCAACAAGAGCGAAATTCCGTCTCAAAACAAACAACAACAACAACAACAAAAGCCAGGTGTGGTGGTGCGGGCCTGTAATCCTAGCTACTCAGAATCGCTTGAACCCTGAAGGCGGAGGTTGCAGTGAGCCAAGATCGCGCCACTGCACTCCAGCCTGAGCGACAGTGAGACTCCATCTCAAAAAAAAAAAAAAAAAACACTAAAGATAAGGAGACAGATATGGAGAGAGTCACACAACTAGAGGGCGCCTAACCAGTGGCAAGAACTCTTCTTTGGCAGAGTTATGAGAGCCTCAGCTGACGTCAAAACACCTGGCTCTGGGCTGGAATGAATTACCCGAGAATTTGGTTGGCTTTAGCTGAAGTGCAGAGGAAGCTGGCAAGGTCCTGGCTAACTCCCTCCTCAAATATGTACTGAGTACCTTCAGTATGGCATTGTTGCTGGCACTGAAAACACAAAAATGAATGTCACAAAATATATGTCCTCAGGGGTTTTTAATCCATTAGGAACAGATATGTTTAAACAAATGATGACAATATAGTGATATAAATGTTTTAGTGGAGCTTTATCTAGCGGAGGTTGCAGTAGGATGCCTAGAAGATTGAGTTAACTTTACCTGTTGGAGTGCAGTTGGAAGCTGGTGGGGAGAGGGTCATAGGAAATCCAGGAAGGCTTCCCAGTGGAGATGATGCTTGAACTTCCTTGAAGAATGGTAGGAGTTCTTTACGCAAAGGGACTGGAGGGAAAAAGGGGGTAGATCCAGATGCAGGGGAACTGTGAATTCAAAGGCTTGCTAGGGGACCTCCAGAGTCATGTATGGCTTGAGCTACAGGGTTCAAATAGAAGATATTCAGGGGATAACAACAAAAAAAGAAGGAAAGGAGTTTGTATACCTTGCAGAGGTCCTCTTATTGCAGAGGTCTACCCTTAGTGGCATTGGGATTATGTAAATGAATGGACACTAAATGAATGGCACAGATACGAATGTAAGAAATATGGCGGAGTGTGAATTTTAGTTGCGTGGCTTCTGTGTGCTCACTGAGTGAGATAGAATGTGACACTAACAGAGTCAGAGGCCAGAGTCAGCCTCCAAAGGCTTGCCTCTTTTTCAAGTCCTCAGGTATTCTTTCTAATCTAGTAGCTGTCTTGCAGGTGGGGCTCGTGAGTTCACAGACCTGGGTGCCATCGTGGCTCAAGGATCATAGCTGGTCAGTGCAGAGCCCCCAAACCAGAAAAACATCACAAAATTTTGTTTTTTAGAAATACAGCCTCACAAGAAGTTTCAAAAATAGTACATAGAGTCCTGCACACCTTCACCCAGTTTCCCCCAATAGTAACATCAAACATAAAGACAATATAATAGTAAATCAGGAAATTGATATAGGTATAATGCAATAAGGTTTTTTTGGTTTTTGTTTTGAGGCGGAGTCTCACGGTTGTCGCCCAGACCGGAGTACAGTGGTATGATCTCGGCTCACTACAACCTCTGTCTCCCAGGTTCAAGCAATTCTCCTGCCTCAGTCTTCCGTGTAGCTGGGATTACAGGCACCCAGCACCACACCCGGCTAATATTTTCCCTATTTTTAGTAGAGATGGGGTTTTGCCATGTTGGCCAAGCTGGTCTCAAACTGCTGACCTCAGGTGATGCACCTGCTTCGGCATCCCAAAGTGCTGGGATTACAGGCATGAGCCACCCCGCCCGGCCATAATGCAATAAGGTTTTTTGAAAGCATCAACAAGCTTCTCAAAAACTGAATGAAGGTTCTCCAGACCCTAAATTTTAAGAATATCCTCAATGGCTATTTTACTACAAAAGTAATAATAGCTCATGCTTTAAAAAATATTATATAAGGCCGAGCGCGGTGGCTCACGCCTGTAATCCCAGCACTTTGGGAGGCCAAGGCGGGTAGATCAACTGAGGTCAGGAGTTTGAGACCAGCCTGGCCAACTGGTGAAACCCCATCTCTACTAAAAAAACACAAAAAAATGGCCGGGCGCGGTGGCTCACACCTGTAATCCCAGCACTTTGGGAGGCCAAAGCGGGCGGATCATGAGGTCAGGAGATCGAGACCACGGTGAAACCCCGTCTCTACTAAAGATACAAACAAAAATTAGCCGGGCGTGGTAGCAGGCGCCTGTAGTCCCAGCTACTCGGAGAGGCTGAGGCAGGAGAATGGCGTGAACCTGAGAGGCGGAGCTTGCAGTGAGCCGAGACTGCGCCACTGCACTCCAGCCTGGGTGACAGAGCGAGACTCCGTCTCAAAAAAAAAAAAAAAGAAAATTGTTGAAATAACAAAGGATTTAGGATATCACATAAACTTAGTTGATAAAGCACTGCCAGTGTTTGCGAGAACTGACTCCAATTTTGAAGGAAGTTCTACTGTTAGTAAAATACCATCAAACAGCACCCTATGCTACAGAGAGAGGAAGAGTGAAAGAAACAGCCAATCAGACCAGGCACAGTGGCTCACACCTGTAACCCTAGCACTTTAGGCGGCCAAGGTAGGTGGATCGCCTGAGGTCAGGAGTTTGAGACCATCCTGGCTAACATGGTGAAACCCCGTCTCCACTAAAAATAAAAAAATTAGTTGGGCGTGATGGTTGGCGCCTGTAATCCCAGCTACTCAGGAGGCTGAGGCAGGAGAATCGCTTGAACCCCGGAGGTGGAGGTTGCAGTGAGCCAAGATTGCGCCATTGCACCCTAGATTGGGCAACAAGAGCAAAACTACATCTCAAAAAAAAAAAAAAAAGAATTCACTATAGCCACCCCAACCTTCAGCACCCACCACCCTAATCAGTCAACAGCCACCAACAGTGAGGCAAGACCCTCCACCAGCAAAAAGACTGTGACTCACTGAAGGCTCAGATGATCATTAGCAGTTTTTAACAACAAAGCATTTTTAAAATTTATTTCTTTATTGCCCTCATGCAAGATCAAGAAAATTTTGTGGGGTTTTTCTTGTTTTTGTTTTTTTGAGAGACAGAGTCTTGCTCTGTTGCCCAGGCTGGATGAAGTGCCATGACGCATTCACAGCACTTAATTAAAAATAAAGTATTTTAAGTTAAGACATACTTTTTTTTTAGACATATGCTATTGCCTACTTATTAGACTACAATAAATATAATGTAAACATCACTTATAGAGACTAGGAAACCAAAAAACTTTTGTGACTCATTTTATTATGATAGTCTCAATATCTCTGAGGTATGCCTGTAATTCTTTTGTTTGTTTGTTTAAGTCTTGTTCTGTCACCCAGGCTGCAGTGCAGTGCTGCCATCTTGGCTCACTGCAATCTCCACCTCCCAGGTTCAAGCGATTCTCCTGTCTCCGCACCCAGCCTCTTTATCTTTTAAAGTCTGTTGTGTCAGATTTTAATATTACTATATTAGTTTTCTTTCTTCATTTTGCCAACTAAATTAAGAAGCAGAAGACAGCAATATTAATAGCATGGAATCTGAAGTCAGGCTGTGTGGGTTCAAATCCCAGTCTAACACATTCTGGTTGTGTGGTCTCAGGCAAGTTTTCACCTCAGTTTTCTCTTTTATAAAATGGGGATAGTTACTACCTACCTCATAGGACTATTATAAAGATTAAACTACTTTTTTTTAATTTTTTTTGAGATGGAGTCTCGCTCTGTCGCCCAGGCTGGAGTGCAGTGGTGCGATCTCAGCTCACTGCAAGCTCCACCTCCTGGGTTCACGCCATTCTCCTGCCTCAGCCTCCTGAGTAGCTGGGACTACAGGCACCCGCCACCATGCCCAGCTAATTTTTCTGTATTTTTAGTAGAGACGGGGTTTCACCGTGTTAGCCAGGATGATCTCGATCTCCCGACTTCGTGATCTGTCTGCCTCAGCCTCCCAAAGTGCTGGGATTACAGGTGTGCGCCACCGCGCCCGGCCTAAACTACTATTTTTAAAGTGCACTGAACATCTAGTAAGTACTCCATATGTACTTGTGAAATAAATATATCTGCATTCCTTTTTGATCAACTTTTCTGTGTCATTATTTTATAGGTATTTCTTAGGTAAACATCATATAGCTGGACTTCTTTTTTATTCAAGTTGAGGCTCTCAGTCTAACATGGAGGTTAAATACAATTTTTTAATTTAAATTTTGTTATTATTATTATTTTGAGACAGTGTCTCACTCTGTCACCCAGGCTGGAGTGCAGTGGCGTGATCTCGGCTTACTGCCTCCTCCACCTCCCGAGCTCAGGTGAGCCTCCTGAGTAGCTGGAACTACAGGCACATGCCACCACACCCGGCTAGTTTTGCATTTTTAGTAGAGACAGAGTTTCGCCACCTTGCCCAGGCTGGTCTCGAACTCCTGGTCTCAAGCAGTCCGCCTGCCTCGGCCTCCCAAAGTGCTGAGATTACAGGCATAAGCTACCACTCCTGGCCTAAATTTAAATTTCAGATTCGGGGGTACATGTGCAAGTTTGTCACAAGGGTATATTGTGCGATGCTGCAATTTGGGCTTGTCGGTGGGGGGTGGGCGGGGTGGGTGGGGGCAGAGTCTCCCTCTGTTGCCCAGACTGGACTGCAGTGGGGCAATCACAGCTTACTGCAGCCTTGACCTCCTGGCTCAAGCGACTCTCTCACCTCAGCCTCTCCAATAGCTGGGACCACAGGTGCATACCTAATGCTCAGCTAATTTTTTATTTTATTTCTTGTAGAGAAAGTTTCTCCCTATGTTGCCCAGGCTGGTCTCAAACCCCTGGGCTCAAGTGATCCTGGGGCCTTGGTGTCCCAAGTGCTGGGATTACAGGTATCAGCCACCATACCTGACCTGAGCTTCTAGTGATCCCATCACCCAGATAGTGAACATATTACCCACTTTCCTCTCTCCAGCCTTCCCACCTTTTGGAGTCCCCAGTGTCTATTGTTCTCATCTTTACGTCCGTGTGTATCCAGGGTTTAGATCCCACTTAAAAGTGAGAACATGCAATATTTGGTTTTCTGTTTCTGTGCTAATTTGCTTAGGAAAATGGCCTCCAGCTACACTCACATTGCTACAAAAGACACCGTTTTTTTGTTTGTTTGTTTGTTTGTTTTTGAGATTGACTTTCGCTCTTGCTGCCCAGGCTGGAGTGCAATGGCAAGATCTCAGCTCACCGCAACCTCCGACTTCCAGGTTCAATCTATTCTCCTGCCTCAGCCTCCTGAGTAGATGGGATTACAGGCATGCGCCACCACACCCGGCTAATTTTGTATTTTTAGTAGAGATGGGGTTTCTCCATGTTGGTCAGGCTGGCGTCGAACTCCCAACCTCAGGTGATCGGCCCACTTCGGCCTCCCAAAGTACTGGGATTACAGGCGTGAGCCACTGCCCCCAGCAATGTCATTTTTTTAATGGCTGCATAGTATCCCATGGTGTATATGTACCACATTTACTTTATCCAGTCCACCATTCACGGGTACCTAGGTTGTTTCTATGTCTTTGCTACTGTGAATAGTGCTGTAATAAACATAGGGCAGGTGTCTTTTTGGTAGAATGGTTTATTTTCCTTTGGGTATATACCAAGTAATGGGATTGCTGGGTCACATGATAGTTCTATTTTTAGTTCTTTGAGAAATCACACTGCTTTCCACAGGGGCTGAACTAATTTACATTCTCACCAACAGTATATAAGCATTACCTTTTCTCCATAGACTGGCCAACATTTATCTTTTGGCTTTTTAATAGTAGCCATTCTGACTGGTATAAGATGGTATCTCATTGTGGTTTTGATTTACATTTCTCTGATGATCAATGATATTGAGCATTTTTTCATGTTTGTTGCCACTTGTATGTCTTCTTTTAAGAAATGTCTGCTCATGTTTTTGCCTTTTTTTTTGTTTTTGAGACAAGGTCTTGGTCTGTCGATCAAGCTGGAGTGCAGTGGCATGATCTTGGCTCACTGCAGACTTGACCTTCTGGCCCAGGTGATCCTCGTACTTCAGCCTCCCAAACAGCTGGGGCTGCAGGCATATGCCACCAGCCCTAGCTAATTTAAAAAAAATTTTATATAGATGGGCCTCCCTATTTTGCCCAGGCTGACCTTGAACTCCTGAGCTCAAGTAAAGCCTCCTACCTTGGCCTCCCAAAGTGTTGAGATTATGGGCATGAGCCCCTGCATCTGGCCTTTGCCCACTTTTTAATTAGGTTTTTTTTGTTGTCATTGATTTATTTAAGTTCCTTATAGATTCTGGATATTAGTCCTTTGTCGGATGCATAGTTTGCAAATATGTTCTCCCATTCTGTAGGTTGTTTACTCCATTGATAATTTCTTTTGCTGTGCTTTGCAAGCTCTTTAGTTTAATTAGGTGCCAGTTGTCAATTTTTTTGTTGTTGTAATTGCTTTTGAGGACTTAGGCTGATATCCAGACAGTATTTCATAGGTTTTCTTCCAGAATTTCTGTTTGATGTCTTACATTTAAGTCTTTCATCCATCTTGAGTTAATTTTTGTATATGGTAAGAGGTAGGGGTCCAGTTTCATTCTTCTACATATGGTTAACCAGTTTTCCCAGCACCATTTATTGAACAGGGAGTCCTTTCCCCATTACTTGTAGGTGTACAGCTTTATTTTTGGGTTCTTTATTCTGTTCCATTGGTCTATGTGTCTATTTTTGTGCCACTACCATGCTGTTTTGGTTACTGTAGCCTTGTTTGTTTGAAGTCAGGTAATGTAATGCCTCTGGCTTTGTTCTTTTAGCTTAGGATTGTTTTGGCGATTCAGGCTCTTTTTTTCATTCTATATGCGTTTTAGAATAGTTTTTTTTTCTGATTCTGTGAAAAATGACATTGGTAATTTGATAGGAACAGCACTGAATCTGTAGATTGCTTTGGGCAGTATGGACATTCTAATGATATTGACTCTTCCAATCCATGATCATGGAATGTTTTTCTATTTGTTTGTGTCCTTTATTATTTCTTTCAGCAGCAGTGTTTTATAGTTCTTGTAGAGATCTTTCACCTCCTTAGTGAGACGTATTCCTAGGGATTGTTTTGTGTGTGTGGCTCTTTTTTTTTTTTTTTTTTTTTTAGCGAGACAGAGTCTTGCTCAGTTGCCCAGGCTGGAGTGCAGTGGGGTGATCTCGTCTTACTGCAAGCTCTGCCTCCCGGGTTCACGCCATTCTCCTGCCTCAGCCTCCTAAGTAACTGGGACTACAGGCGCCCGCCACCACACCTGGCTAATTTTTTGTATTTTTAGTAGAGACAGGGTTTCACCATGTTAGCCAGGATGGTCTCGATCTCCTGACCTCGTGATCTGCCTGCCTCGGCCTCCCAAAGTGCTGGGATTACAGGTGTGAGCCACTGTGCCCGGCTGGCGCTTTTTTTTTTTTTTTGACAGAGTCTCACTCGTCTCCCAGGCTGGAATGCAGTGGCGTGATCTCGGCTCACCGCAACCTTCGCCTCCTGGGCTCAAGTGATCCTTGTGCCTCAGCCACCCGAATAGCTGGGATTACAGTTGTGCACCATCACTCCAGGCTAATTTTTGTATTTTTAGTGGAGATGGGGTTTCAGCATGTTGGCCAGGCTGGTCTTGAACTCCTGGCCTCAAGTGATCCACCCGCCTTAGCCTCCCAAAGTGCTGGGATTACAGGTGTGAGCCAACACGCCCAGCCTTGTGTGTGTGGCTATTGTACATGGGATCACATTCTTGATTTGGCTCTCAGCTTGAACGTTATTGGTGTATAGAAATGCTACTGATTTTTGTGTGTTGACTTTTTTTAGTACTAAAATTTTATTAAAGTAATTTATTGGGTCTAGGAGTGGTGGAGTCTTTTGGTGGAGTCTTCATGGTTTTCTAGATATAGAATCATATCATCAGTAAACAGAGACAATTTGATTTTCTCTTTACCTATTTGGATGCCTTTTGTTTCTTTTTCTTGCTGATTGCTCTGGCTAGGACTCCCTAAATACATTTATATTTTTAAGTATTTTCATTTTTTAGAGTTGCATAGTGTTGCACAGTATGACTACACCATAATTTATTTAACCTACTGCCCGTTGTTAATCAATATTTTCGTTGCTTTTGATCTTTTGGTATTGCAAAAAATGCTGAGGCAGATACCTTTATTATACAAATTCTGTCACACATGTGAAAAAAGAGCATGCTGAACCATCTTGCCTCTTAAAGTTTCTGCTTGGAAGTGATGTCACTTTTTTCTTTTTTCATGAGCCAAAGCAAGTCATATGGCCAAGCCTTCGTTCATTCATCAGGGCTGAGATGTATAAGCTTCCTCAGGGAGGAGTCCCACTGGAAGAGATACCAAGTTTATGTACTATATATACCTCCACCAGTGTTTAAAAAATATCACCCTGCGCCAGGCGCAGTGGCTCACACCTGTAATCTCAGCACTTTGGGAGGCCGAGGTGGATGAATCACCTGAGGTCAGGAGTTCGAGACCAGCCTGGCCAACCTGGTGAAACCCCAACTCTACTAAAATACAAAAATTAGCCGGGCATGGTGGCAGGCACCTGTAATCCCAGCTACCCGGGAGGCTGAGGCAGGAGAATGGCCTGAACCCGGGAGGCAAAGGTTGCAGTGAGCCGAGATTGCACCACTGCACTCCAGCCTGGGTGACAGAGTGAGACTCCCTCTCAATAAATAAATAAATATAAAAACTATCACTCTGGTTGCTGAATGGAGAATGGATTATATTGGGGAGAGATAGGAAGCTACTCGGGAGTAGAAGTGAAGAATTGACTGCAGTACTTTAGTCAAGAAATGATAGCGGCTTGAACTAGGGTGGTGGTGGTCTGATTCCAGATGTACTTTGGAGGCAGAGTTAGTAGGATTTTTTTCTTGGAGTGGGGATGCGCATAAGGGAAAGTACTGAAAGATAACTTCTAGGTTTTTGGTTTGAGCAACTGGGTGAATGATTGTGACATTTGAGTAAACAGTAACATTTTACTGAGAGGGGAAGACCTGGGGGGAGAACAGGTGGTTTTTTGACAGGGGCAGCGAAACAAATGTTCTGTTTTGATGTGTTCAGCCTGAGGTGCCTATTAGACATCCAAATTGAAATAGCCAGTAGGCACTTGAATATATGAGTCTGGAGATCAGACAGGTCAGAGCTCAGAAAATCTGAAGGTGTGGCAGAGCTGAATTGTAAAGCTATGGAGCTGGATGAGATCTCCTAGGGAGATAAGGGAGAGGGATAAGGGCTAAAGCGTTGGCATACTCCAACATATATAGGTGAACAGTGGCTTTGGATCCAGCAAAGGGGACTGAGGAGGAACCATTGAGATAGGGGAAAAAACCGGTAGAGTGCTGAGTCATGGAAGCAAAAAGAAGAAAAGTATTTCAAAGAAGGAATAGTCTATCTATAAGTTGGATATGATGAGGATAGTATTTCAGACTGTGGAAATCACAGTCGACCTGGATAAGTACAGTTTTAGTGGGGAGGTCCCCAGCTCTCCACTGAATGATCTCTTATTAGATCAAATTTGATCTCTAATTAGCAGTCTAATTAGATGGGTTGAAGAAAAGATGGGAAGTGAGGGATAAAGATACGTCTTTTGAGAAGTTTTGCTGGGCAGGTAATAATTGAAGAGCGGGAGGGGGACAAAAATGTGACGATGAAATGATGTGTAAATGAAATCTTTATGTAAACTGCAAATGCTCTGCAAGTGTTAGGCTTATTTTGTTATTTAGTATTCAAACTTCTAGGAATTTCAATGCAGCTCAATGTGAAGAATCACTAAAAAGCGACCACTAGTCCTCAACTTGAGGGCCATTAAGGGGCAAAGCTGCCAAGCCAATGAAGAGCCGAGAAATGAAGAGACGGTTTGAGAAGACATAGGCGGCGGGGGAACGGAAAGAGGAATCGCGAAACTAATATTGTCCTTCCAAGGACACCGTAGGACGGATCTCGCAGCTACGGCCTTCTTTTAGGGGTGGAGCCGGCAGGAAATTTAAACTGAAGCCGCGGCCGAAAACGCCCAGAGATTGATGCTGTAGCTGCCCTGGGATACCGGGACTATGGAGTCGGGAAGAGCTCATGGAGCTCGCGAATGTAATACGGAGGCCTCTGAGGAAGGAGTACGGTTGCCGAGAAGGAGCCGGCATTTGATGAGCGAACCGGGAAAGGGTACGGATGCCGGGAAGGGGAGAAAGAAAGGCGGAAGGGGTCGTTAATAGTTGAGGCGAGGTGTGGGGTCGTGGGGGGCGCTTAGGAATTGACCAGCGGGTAGGTGCCGAAGCTGAGGAGGATATAGGGGCCGGGAAGGAGCCACAGGAGTTGAGGGGACTGAGGAATGAAGGTGGCAGAGGAATGTAGGGGACAACAGCCTGGAGGGATGTATGGAGATTGAGATGGGCAGGAGGTGGCCAAGAGGTCACGGCCGTTCACTGAGCGGAGTCTGAAAGGAGGCGGAGGGCATAAGGGACAAGAGCCTGGCGGGAGTCGCGGGATGTAGGTCGGAATGGAGTTGAGTCTTGCTGTTCCCAGGAGTCGCGTTTCTGTGCGGGTTTTGGGAGACGGTAGTGGGCGGGAGGCATGGAAGGTCGAAGGATTAGTGAAGATGGTTGAGCTGCTGTTATGTCCTTTCTCAGGAGACGATTGCCTCGAGCTGGAGAGTTCCATGGCTGAGAGTAGGCTCCGGGCCCCGGACCTAGGTGGGTAACAGGTCAGAACTAGGGACATGAGGTGAAAATTGCGCCAGGGTCTCTTGGAAAAGACCGAAAAATGTTCACCCTGTTGGAGTTTTCTGATCACTCAGTGTTTTTATGTACTTATTTATTCATTTTATTTATTTATTGAGATGGGGTCTCGCTGTGTTGGCCAAGCTGGTCTCAAACTCCTGGCCTCAAGCAGTCCTCCTGCCTAGGCCTCCCAAAATGCTGGGATTACAAGTGTGAGCCACTTCACCCGGCCCACTTAGTGGTTTTATGTGTGTGTGTCTATGGACGCAGCATCATAGACCGTTTTGGGATTCATGGTAAAGGTCAAGTAAGAGTCATATTATGAACAAGATTAACAGACAGATGTGGAGTCAAGATAGAGTGACTTTTTAAATTTACAAATTATTACATTCATAGTTGTTTACAATAAAATCCTTAAGTTAAACACTGCTACCTAATTAGGTAAGTATTTTAGCACATGGCACTTCCCTCCGTACTGCCCCTTTAGTTAATACCATCTAGTTGGCTGGGCGCGGCAGCTCACGCCTGTAATCCCAGCATTTTGGGAGGCCAAGGCGGGCGGATCACGAGGTCTGGAGATTGAGACCATCCCGGCTAACACGGTGAAACCCCGTCTCTAGTAAAAATACAAAAAATTAGCCGGGCGTGGTGAGGTGTGCCTGTAGTCCCAGCTACTCAGGAGGCTGAGGCAGGAAAATTGCTTGAACCCAGGAGGCGGAGGTTGCAGCGAGCCGAGATTGCGCCACTGCACTCCAACCTGGGCGACCGAGCGAGACTCCGCCTCAAAAAAAAGAAAAAAAAAATACCATCTAGTTTTACTTCTGGATTGTTAACAGATATGCCATCGGCTTGTTGCCTTTTAAACAGTAATCCACTTGATTTACTGAGTTATTTGTTCATTCTTCCCATCTCTTGTTGCTTTTTTTTCCCTTCTGTTTCTCTGGAGAACTTCCCTCAAGAGTGTTTTCAAAAGGAGGCTTTGTGTGATAAACTAAGAATGTATTTATTTCAGCCTTGTAGTAAAATTTAAGTCAATATTTTTTCCTTCAACACATTGAAAAATTACAGTATTTTCTCCTTGTTTTCTTCAGCATTTCTTTTTTATTCTTGCTGCTTTGTAAGTGACCTGCTTTTCTCATTAGATGTTTTAGATTATGTGAACCTATGGATTATATTGATGAAAGAAAAAAATATTTTATTTTATTTATTTTGAGGTCTTGCTCTGTCACCCAGGCTGGAGTGCAGTGGAGCAGTCATGGCTCACTGCAGTTTCAGCCACCCCCAGATCAAGTGATCCTCCCACCTCAGACTCCCAGGTAGCTGGGACTGCAGGCACTCACCACCACACCCAACTAATTTTTTTTGTTGTTTGTTTTGTAGAGACGAGGTTTTGCCGTGTTGCCCAGGCTGGTCTTCAACTCCTGGGCTCAAGCGATCACCCTCCTCAGCTTCCCAAAGTGTTGGGATTACAGGCGTGAGCCACTGCACCCAGCCCAATATTTTAGATTATACATTTTTATATTTGTTCTTAAAATTTACTATAAGATGATTATATATGGATTTTAGAGGGTTTTTATTTTCGTTTTTATTCCAATTTGATTTTTTTTTTTTTTTTTTTTTTTTGAGACAGAGTCTCACTTTGTCACCCAGGCTGGAGTGCAGTGGCTCCATCTCGGCTCACTGCAACCTCCGCCTCCAGAATTCAAGCAAGTCTTCTGCCTCAGTCTCCTGAGTAGCTGGGATTACAGGAGCACGCCACCATGCTCGTCTAATTTTTGTATTTTCACTAGAGACAGAGTTTCACCATGTTGGTCAGGCTAGTCTTGAACTCCTGACCTCGTGATCCACCCGCTTCGGCCTCCCAAAGTGCTGGGATTATAGGCGTGAGCCACCGTACCTGGCCTCTAGTTTGATTCTTTAAATTTTTTTTTTTATTATTTTATTTTAGAGACAAGAACTTGCTCTGTTACCCAGGCTAGAGTACAGTGGCACAATCATAGCTCACTGCAGCCTCAAAGCCCTGGGTGCAAGCAGTTCTCCTGCCTCAGCCTCCCAAGTAGCTATGTCTACAGGTGCATGTCTCCACACCTGGCTTCCTGTTTGATTCTTGACATAGCTTAAAAGGCAGGCCACGTGTGGTGGCTCACACCTGTAATCCCAGCCCTTTGGGAGGCCAAGGCAGGCAGATCACCTGAGATCAGGAGTTCAAGACCAGCCTGGCCAACGTGGTGAAACCCTGTCTCTACTAAAAATACAAAAAACAGAGCCGGGCGCGGTAGCTGACACCTGTAATCCCAGCACTTTGGGAGGTCGAGGCAGGCGGATCACGAGGTCAGGAGATTGAGACCACGGTGAAACCCCACCTCTACTAAAAATACAAAAAATTAGCTGGGCGTGGTGGCGGGCACCTGTAGTCCCAGCTACTCCGGAGGCTGAGGCAGGAGAATGGCGTGAACCCGGGAGGCAGAGCTTGCGGTGAGCAAAATTGCACCACTGCACTCCAGCCTGGACAACAGAGCAAGACTCCATCTCAAAAAAAAAAATTAGCCGGCGTGGTGGCAGGCTCCTGTAATCCCAGCTACTTGGGAGGCTGAAGCAGGAGAATCGCTTGAACCCAGGAGGTGGAGGTTGCAGTGAGCCAAGACTGCGCCGTTGCACTCCAGCCTGGGCAACAAGAATGAAACTCTGTCTCAAAAAAGAAAAAAAAAAAAGCCAAAGTTTATCACAAAAAACAGGAGGCATGAGAGTTAATCCCCTTTCAGGCTGTCTGATTCCCACTTCCTAAGAAACAACCATTTACAGCTTTTAACTATTTCTTTTAGAAGTTACCACCTTATTTCTGTAATAATATGCTCATACTGTTTTAGTGGTTTTCCATTTTGAATTATGTTTTCTTTTTTCTTGAGACGGAGTCTCACTCTGTCATCCAGGCTGGAGTGCAGTGGCTCAATCTCGGCTCACTGCAACCTCCGCCTCCTGGGTTCAAGCGATTCTCCTGCCTCAGCCTCCCGAGTAGCTGGGACTACAGGTGCCCGCCACCATGCCTGGCAAATTTTTTATCTTTTTAGTAGAGATAGGGTTTCACTGTGTTAGCTAGGATGGTCTCGATCTCCTGGCCTCGTGATCCACCCGTCTCAGCCTCCCGAAGTTCTGGGATTACAGGCATGAGCCACCGCACCCAGCCCAATTTTTTGTATTTTTAGTAGAGACGGGGTTTCACCATGTTAGCCAGGATGGTCTCGATCGCCTGACCTCGTGATCTGCCCTCCTTGGCCTCCCAAAGTGTTGGGATTACAGGCGTGAGCCACCACACCCGGCCTATCTTCTTTTTTTTTTTTATTGAGACGGGGTCTCACTGTGTTGCCCAGGCTGGTCTTGAACTCCTGGGCTCAAGTGATCTGCCCACCTCAGCCTCCCAAAGTGATGGAATTACAGGCGTGAGCCACCATGCCCAGCCAATTTTGAATTATACCTATTGACTATCTCCTATGGACAATAAAGATGTTTTTCTGTCCTACCACTTCTCTGCACCACACACAAACACACGTGCATTTCCTACCTTTTCTCTTATCCCCCCAGTATATACGTAGTAATTTTGGTTTAGTCATTTGTATTGACTTTTTTTTTTTTTTTTTTTTGAGATGGAGTCTTGCTCTTGTCGCCCAGGCTGGAGTGCAGTGGCGCGATCTGGGCTCACTGCAAGTTCCGCCTCCCGGGTTCATCCCATTCTTCTGCCTCAGCCTCTGGAGTCGCTGGGACTACAGGCGCCCACCACCAGGCCCGGCTAATTTTTTGTATTTTTTTGGTAGAGATGGGGTTTCACCATGTTAGCCAGGATGGTCTCAATCTCCTGACCTCGTGATCCACCTGCCTCCACCTCCCAAAGTGCTGGGATTACAGGTGTGAGCCACCGCGCCCCGCTGACATTATTTTCATTATGTAAACATTATTCGGCCGGGAGCAGTGGCTCACACCTGTAATCCCAGCACTTTGGGAGGCTGAGGCAGGTGGATTACCTGAGGTTAGGAGTTTGAGACCAGCCTGGCCAACATGGTGAAACCCCATCTCTACTAAAAATACAAAAATCAGTAGGATGTCATGCATGCTTGTAATCCCAGCTACTTGGGAGACTGAGGCAGGAGAAACACTTGAACCCGGGAGGCAGAGGTGCAGTGAGCCGAGATCATGCCACTGTACTCCAGCTTGGGCGACAGAAAGATTCCGTCTCAAAAAAACAAACAAACAAAACATTATTCACCACTGAGCTATATAATAAACTAGGAGATTTTGTTTTTTATGTATGGATCACTAATTCAGGTCCAAACTCTTCACCAGAGTATGGGCCTTCTCTCAATACTTTCAAGCTCATCAGAGGATCTGTCAATTTGTCTTGGAGACATAGCGTTTTAGAATTCCAGTCTGGCCTGGCTATGTACTAGGCCTATTGCACTGATTTCGTCCTCCGATCTCCCGTCATTATTCTGTGGAATTCTTTTTGCCTCTTTCCTGTGTTGGATCTCCTGTATTTTAAATTCTATATTTTTTACACCATGGAATACTACTCAGCCATAAAAAGGAACAAAATAATGTATTTTGCAGCAACTTGGATGGAGCTGGAGGCCATTACTGTAAGTGAAGTAACTCAGGAATGGAAAACCAAATACCATTTAGTTTTCCCTTGTAAGTGGGAGCTAAGCTGTGAGGATGCAAAGACATGCAAAGTCATGTAATGGACTTTGGGGATTTGATGAGGGGGAAGGTTAGGAGAGGGGTGAGGGATAAAAGATTACATATTGGGTACAGTGTACATTGCTTGGGTGACAGGTGCAGTAAAATCTCATAATTCACTGTAGAACTCATCCATGTAACCAAAAACTACTTGTACCCCAGAAGCTATTGAAATAAATAATAATTTTAAAAATGAAGTATAAGTTTGGGGAGCCCCACAGCAATATTTGGCTTTCCTGAAATTCTGTATAAATTTAGACAAGACTATCTCAACATTTATCCATCTATATGCCAATGTGGTAACAGTCTCTGTATGTTGTTTGTATTTGTTTTTAACTTTCACTAAACAAGTAATAAGAGGTATCCTTCATTCCATTTCTACCCCTTACTAACAGTATGATCTTGGGCATACAAGATTTCTCTGTGCCTCAGTTCCCTTATCTGTAAAACAGGTATAATAATTTTATCTTTATAGGCCTGTTGAGAATGTATTGTGCATAGCAAGTGATATATATTTGCTATTTTTATTGCTATTATTGTCAAAAATTATTAAATTTTGATTTTTTGTAGAAGTGGAGTCTCACTTTGTTGCCCAGGCTGGTCTTAAAGTCCTGAGCTCAAGTGATCCTCCCACCTTGATCTCCCAAAGTGCTGGGATTACAGATGTGAGCTACCATGCCCAGCTTATTATTATTTTTTTTTAATGGGCAGCCCCCAAACCAGAATAGGTTCAGAGAGGCTCCCATAGGAAGGCTTTTACATTAGCTGGTCTCCAGTATTGGCTACAATGTAAGTCAAATCCTGTCTTTCTCTTCAGTATTCTGAAATTCCATGACAGTGTGTCTTGATGTGGGACTTTTTTCATTTATGGAGCAGGTACCTTTCAATCTGGAACATCATTTTCTTTAGTTCTGGGAAATTTTTAGCATTATTTCTGTAATATTTCTCCCTTCTATTTTCTCTTTTCTGTTTCTGGAACTTCTATTGTTTGGATATTAGATCTCATAGATTCTTCCTTTGATTTTCTTGCGGTGTTTTTTTTTGTTGTTGTTGTTGTTGTTTATTTGAGACGGAGTTTTGCTCTTGTTGCCTAGGCTGGAATGCAATGGTGCAATCTCAGCTCACTGCCACCTCTGACTCCCAGGTTCGAGTGATTCTCCAGTCTCAGCCTCCCAAGTAGCTGGGATTACAGGCACCTGCCACCTGGCTAATTTTTGTATTTTTAGTAGAAACGGGGTTTCACCATGTTGGCCAGGCTGGTCTCAAACTCCTGACCTCAGGTGATCCACCCATCTCAGCCTCCCAAAGTGCTGGGATTACAGGTGTGAGCCACCACACCCGGCCGATTTTCTTGTTTTTCTCTCCCATTTTGCATCTATTTGTCTTTCATTCTATTCTCTAGAAAATTTCCACAACTTAATCTCCAATTTTTGTTGAATTTTTAATTTCTATAACATTTATAAATTTCCAAGAGCTTTTTCTTTTCTGTGTGTTTCTTACAGTGTCTTGTTGTGCTTAATGGATATAATGTATTCCCTTTCCTCTCCCTGGTTGTTAATTGTACTGTTTTTGTTTCTTTTTAGTTTTCTTCTGCTTCCTACATTGTGTCTATTTCCTCTTCTTTTTTCTGTTTGTTAGCCTTTTTCTTTTTTTTTTTTTTTTTTTTGAGGCAGAGTCTTGCTCTGTCTCCCAGGCTGGAGTGCAATGGCGCGATCTCAGCTCACTGCAACCTCCCCCTCCCAGGTTCAAGCAATTCTCTTGCCTCAGCTTCCCGAGTAGCTAGGACCACAGGCACATGCCACCACACCTGGCTAATTGTTTGTATTTTTGGTAGAGATGGGGTTTCACCATGTTGGCCAGGCTGGTCTTGAACTCCTGACCTGAGGTAATCCACCTGCCTCGGCCTCCCAAAGTGCTGGGAATTACAAACGTGAGCCACCGCGCCCAGTCTAGCCTAATTTCTTGTTAGAAACTTTCTTTAAATGTCTGATGATCTTTGTTTACCTATTCATATTTAAGAATGAGGAGAAGGGGTTGTCAACTTGATAGACTTCACTGTAAGCTGGGACCTGGCAATTTTGCGGGGGAAGGACCTCAATTGTCACTAGTTTGTATGTTTTTGTCTTGGGCTAGTTAGTTCCCTAGAGAAGAGTCCTACAAACCTCTGTCTCCTAAGTATAAGCTTGTCAGCATTCTGGGAGCTCACTGGGGCAAGAGATCTGTAGGTCTTACTGTTCAGTATATAGATACTCTTTTGATCCCCTGTGTTTTCACTGGGGCTTTATCTTTGCTTTCACCTGTGCCCAGTGTTCCTCTAGTCCAGGGATTTTTTCAGCCCCAAGACTATTGACATTTTGAGCCAAGTAATTCTTTGTTTTCTGAGGTTGTCCTGTGCTTTATAAGATATTAAGTGGCATCCCTGGCCTCCACCCGCTAGATGCCAGGAGCACACCCACTTCCCAGTTGTGCCAACCAGAAACATTTCCAGAGGTTGCCAAGTATCCCCTGAGGGGAAAAATCTCCCCAGTTAAGAACCACAGCTCTAGTCTTCTGCTGGGGTGGGAGAGGGTTCTGAGAGTCTATTCCTTTTAAAGGCTTTCAAATAATTGGTATTTTAGCCTACTGTTTCATTCTAGCATTCTACTCTATATGGTCCCTCTGATTGGGCCTTTCAGCTCTAATCAGCTTGCTTCTTGTTGGCTTAGGATTTAGCCTTCTCTCATCTCCTGTCTGTTTTTCACTCACCCATCTAATTTCCAGCTTCCAACATTTTGTAGCATCTCTTGCCTGTTGTCTTCTTGCCAGTATCTTTATCTATTTTTATTCTTTTTCTGTCACTTTAGTGAGATTTGGAGAGAGAACAGAAGTTCTTGTATTCATCTTCCACATTTATTCAGAAGCCTGGATCATTATTTCTTCAAATATTTTCTTCTCTCCATTGTTTTTCCCCCTTTGCAACTCTTCTGGTGTTGTTGACGATTCTATCCCTATCCTCTGCATTTCTTAAATTCTCTGATGTCCATTTATTTATCTCTTTGTGATACCTTCTGGAAGAGTTACTCAACCTAATTTACCAGCTCACACTGTTATAACAATATTTAGCTCATCTATTGATGTGGATAGATCTTTTCGTTTTTAATTTTAAAATAATTTCACAGTTATAAAAAAATTTCAAAAATAGTCAAAGGTTCCTACTCTTTACCCAGCTTCCCCAAATATTAACATCTATGTAATAATAGTACAATTTAAAAAATCCAGGCCTGTCATGGTGGCTCATGCCTGTAATCCCAGCACTTTGGGAGGCCAAGGTGGGGGAATCATTTGAAGCTAGATTTCGAGACCAGCCTAGGCAACATGGTGAAACCCTGTCTTTACTAAAAATACAAAAAAATTAGCTGGATGTAGTGGCAGGCACCTGTAATCCCAGCTACTTGGAAGGCTGAGGCAGGAGAATCACTCGAATCCGGGAGGCAGAGGTTGGACTGAGCCGAGATCGTGCCACTGTGCTCTAGCCTGGGTGCAAAGCAAGACTTGGTCTCAAAAAAAAAAAAAAAAAAAAAAAAATCCAGGGGGCTAGGCATGTTGGCTCATGCTTGTAATCCCAGCACTTTGGGAGGCTGAGGTGAGAAGATCACTTGAGCCCCGGAGTTCAAGACCAGAGTGGGCAACATAGTGAGATCTCGTCTCTACAGAAAATCAAAAAAATTCGCCAGGTATGATGGTGTGTGACATGGTGGTGCACGTGGTCCCACCTACTCAGGAAGCTCAGGGGGAGGATCCCTTGAGCCCAGGAGCTGAAGGCTGCAGTGAGCCATGATCACACCACTGCACTCTAGCCTGAGTGACAGAGTGAGATCCTGTCTCAAAAAAAAGAAAGAAAATAAAATCCGGAAATTAATATTGATATTATTAACTAATTTATAGATCTCATTCACATTTTACCAATTATTCCCCAATGTTCTTGTCCTGGTTTAAGATTACATGTTGCAGCTGGGCACGATGGCTTATGCCTGTAATCCCGGCACTTTGGGAGGCCAAGGCGGGCGGATCATGAGTTCAAGAGATCAAGACCATCCTGGCCAATATGGCCGTCTCTACTAAAAATACAAAAATTAGCTGGGCGTGGTGGTGTGCGCCTGTAGTCCCAGCTACTTGGGAGGCTGAGGCAGGAGAATCACTTGAACCTGGGAGGCAGAGGTTGCAGTGAGCCGAGATCGCACCACTGCACTCCAGCCTGGGCAACAGAGCAAGACTCCGTCTCAAAAAAAAAAAAAAAAAAAATTACACATTGCTTTTAATTATATCTCGTTGGTCTCCTCCTGAGACGAGGTCCTCATTCTTTCTTTGTCTTTGATGACCTCAGTACTTTTGAAGTCACCTCTAAATTTGGGTTTGTTTAGTATGTCCACATGATTGAATTCAGCTACAGCATTTTTGGCACAGAAGTGATGTTATCCCATCTCCAGTATGTGGTATCAGGAGGCACATGATGAAGATAAGATAAATCTCATTAACTTCGATCCCTTGATTAAAAGTGGTGTCTGCTAGGTTTTTCCACTGAGAAGTTACTGTTTTACCTTCTGTAATTAATAACAATCTTACAGGAAGATACTTTGAGACTGTGCAAATATTGAGATTTAAATTGTTTTTCTTTTAGAGCTGGCTTTGGTACCGCATGCCTGTAATCCCAGCTACTCAAGGCTCAGGCAGAAGAATCACTTCAACCTGGGAGAGGGAGGTTGTAGTGAGCCAAGATCGCGCCACTGCACTCCAGCCTGGGTGACAGAGTGGGACTCCGTCTCAAAATAAATAAATTTTTTTTTTTTTTTTTTGAGACGGAGTCTTGTTCTGTCGCCAGACTAGAGTGCAGTGGCGCGATCTTGGCTCACTAAAACCTCCAACTCCCTGGCTCAAGCAATTATCCTGCCTCAGCCTCCCAAGTAGCTGGGATTACAGGCACGTGCCACCACGCCCAGCTAATTTTTGTATTTTTAGTAGAGACAGGGTTTCACCATGTTGGCCAGGATGGTCTTGATCTACTGACCTCATTGTCCACCCACCTCGGCCTCCCAAAGTGCTGGGATTACAAGCATGAGCCACCACACCTGTCCTATTTTTTTTTTTTTCTTAATAGCTTTTTTGAGTTATAGTTCACACACCACGCAATTCATCCACATAAAGCATACAATTCAATGACTTAGTATGTTCACAGAATTGGGCAACCATCACCACAATCAATTTAGAACACTTTTCTCACTCCAAAAAAGAATACCCATTAGCAGCCACTCCCAAATTTCTCCTGACTTCCCAGCCCTAGTCATCTGCTAATCTACTTTCTGTTTCTATACATTTGCCTCTTCTGGACATTTCATATAAATAGAGTCATAAAATATGTAGTCTTTTGTGACTGATTTCTTTCACTTAGCATAATGCTTTTGCAGTTTATCCATGTGGTGCCATGTGTCAGCACATCATTCCTTTTCATTGTTGAGTAGTGTTCCATTATATGGGTATACCACGTTTTGTTTATCCATTCATCAGATGGACATATGAGTTTCCACTTTTTTTTTAAGAGACACAAACAAAATGTTATCAGTTATTAGGTTCTTAAGAAATTCAGAACATCAATTTGTGAGGATAAATTCCATTCGTCAGGGGAAACACAGATCACAGGTAGCCCTGGAGCTGAGGAAAGCTTTGATTTTTTTGTAAAACATGTGAGTCCACAGCTTTCTGGTAAGTCTTGTGCTGCTCTGTAATCTATTTCTCTTTTTCTGTGTCAAAGGTCTCACCTTCCTGGTGTTTAGGCTTCCACACCTTCTTAAAGTAAGCACCAGTAAGATGTTTTGCAATTTTTACATTGCTGCTACCAATTTTGGTTGAGGTGGCAATGACAAATTTCTGGTGTGTTCTTCGTAGAAGAATTTGATTGAGGGCCAGAGGTCCAGTCCCAAGACCAGCTGCTTCAGGAAAACCACCCTCGCCTCTGGCGCCCAGTGATGATGATCAGAATGGTCCTGAAGGTGATGCTGGATCGCAGTTTTCTCACATGCTGACTGAAGGGTTTTTTTGCCGTGGCTTAACAGCTTTAGAGGCACATCTTCAGTAGGACAATATCTAGGCATTTTGTGAAGTTTAACCACCTGAGTACCACTGTTCTTGTCAACACCAACTGGTTTTGTAACAGTTGCAAGAAACTTCTTTTTCTTTTCAACCTTGGATTTAGCAGCTGAGTACTTCTTCCTGGACATGGCCTTTCTGGAATACATAGCAGATCGGGAATATCTGCAATTCCTCTGACAAGGACAGGATTGCGGTTGCAATGGGGCTTCCCTGTCTTGGACGTTTTAGCCTTGAGGTTGCCCCTTTTCACCTTGCCACCAGCATCAGCCTTCTTGGCCTTGGGTTTCTTCTCTTTAGTATCTGGCTTCTCAGCTTTCTCACCCATCATCTTGCAAGATGGGAAGGACTCCACTTTTTGGCTATATGATTGATATTGCTATAAGCATTCATTTACAAGTTTTCATGTGGCTGTTTTCATTTCTCAAGGATATACCTAGGAGTAAAATTGCTGGGTCGTACGGTAACTCTGTGTTTAACCTTTTGAGAAACTAACACATGGTTTTCCAATGTGACTGCACAATTCCACATTCCCTCCAGAAGCATATGAGGGTTCTAGTTTCTCATATCCTCACCGACACTTGCTATTATCTGCCTTTTTTTTTTTTTTTTTTTTTAAGGCAGAACCTTGCTTGGTCTCCCAGGCTTGAATGCAGTAGTGTAATCTTAACTCTTAACTCACTGTAACCTCCACCTCCTGGGTTCAAACAATTCCCCTGCTTCAGCCTCCCGAGTAGCTGGGATTACAGGCATGAGCCACCACGCCTGGTTATTTTTTGTATTTTTAATGGAGACGGGGTTTCACCATGTTGGCCAGGCTGGTCTCGAAGTCCTTATCTCAAGTGATCCACCTGCCTCAGCCTCCCAAAGTACTGGGATACAGGTGTGAAACACAGCACCTAGCCAAGATTTTAAAAATACTATGTTTTTCATGTCCATTATCTCCAACTAATTCTTTTTTCCCCCACTTTGTTGAGACAGAATCTCCCTCTGTCACCCAGACTGGAGTGCAGTGGCATGATCTCAGCTCACTGCAATGTCTGCCTCCCGGGATCATGCAATTCTTGTGCCTCAGCCACCCAAGTAGCCGGGATTACAGGTGTGTACCACCATGCCCAGCTAATTTTTCTATTTTTGGTAGAGGCAGGGTTTCGCCATGTTGCCCAGACTGGTCTCGAACTCCTGGCCGGTCTCGAACTCCTGGCCTCAAGTAATGTGCCCACCTCGGCTTCCCAGAGTGCTGGGATTACAGGTATGAGCCACTGCACCTGGCCTAATTCTTTTCTTTAACTGCTGTTCCTGCTTTATGTTTCCTGTATCCTCCCTAGCCTTTTCGAGAATATTTATTATACTTTAATGGTTTTTCTTTTTCCTATCTGGTTCATTATTATGACAGATAGACAATCTATACCAGATAAAGTTTCTTTGGTAGTACTTGCTTTCTTCAGTTGCCTCATGTTTTCTTATACACAAATGTCCCTTTGGCTCATTAGCCACTCTGGTAACACGCTCCTTGAAGGAAGATCAAAAGCTTTTGCCCTATCTCGTGTGTCCCTCCATTGAGTTTAGGGATTGGAGGTTGCATAGAAGAGGAAACAACCCAGGCCAGGTGTGGTGGCCCTCGCCTTTAATCCCAGCACTTTGGGAGGCCGAGGCAGGCGGATCACCTGAGGTCGGGAGTTTGCGACCAGCCTGACCAACATGGAGCAACCCTGACTCTACTAAAAATACAAAATTAGCCGGGCATGGTGGTGCATGCTTGTAATCCCAGCTACTGGGGAGGCTGAGGCAAGTGAATCACTTGAAACTGGAAGAAGGAGGTTGCGATAAGCCGAGATCACGCCATTGCACTCCAGCCTGGGCAACAAGAGCGAAACTCCGTTTCAAAAGGGAAAAAAAAAAAAAAAAAAGAGGAAACGACCCCACTACGGGGCAAAGCCCCTAGAATATGGGCTTATTCACTCTCCATTTACAGCAGCATTCTGTGCTTTCCAACACACACACACACACACACACACACACACACACACACACACACACACACACACACACACACACTTTGTCTTGTTGTTTTTCAAGAGCTGTCTTTTTGAGTTATAATTACCTAAGTTACCAAATGGAGAGGTTAGGAAGTAGGCCCATTCAGGAGCCAACAAGTTCACTGTCCCCTTACCCTCTTATCTGTCTCGAATACACATCCATATTCGCCCTAAGCTAGGCGGCAACACTGCCATGATGTTACCCTGCTGACTCTGGTTAGGGGCTGGGCACTGGCAACAGGGCAGGCAGTGACTCATCCAGCACAGCTAGAAAGCGTCCTCCTGCCTGGCACCCCCGTGTGAATCTGGGCCCTCTTTTCCCTAGCTTACTTTTCACTGCAGCCCCCCAGTGTCGGTTTGGGGATCTGTCTAATTCCTTTTTACTTAAATGGCTTCCCTAGATTCAGATTCTAAGGAAGAAGTGAAGAAGTCAGCAAGCCTTGTTTGCTTATTATCTTGTTTGGAAGGTTCCAATTTCACCACATCTGAGCTTCTGAGAGTAAGGGTATTGGCTTCGCAGCTGTCTGTGTGTGCCCAGGGTCTAATCTGTGCTATTATAGCACACAGACTGAGCTGTCAGTGAGGGCCACCTGGCCTCAGGACTCTCATTTCAAGCTTCTTACTTTGCTCCTCTTTATTGTTTTCTAGGGGCTCAGCTAGGAGTTTCCAGGTGTCTAGGAAAATGCCAGAAGAACTCACCAGGTGCCGGGAAGCATCCCTTTTCGGGAAAGTCCTTTTACTTGGATCTGCCTGCTGGCAAGAATCTCCAGTTTTTGACAGGGGCCATTCAGCAACTGGGTGGGGTAGGTAACCTGCTCTTCTCCTGTGATGCCATGTGCCTTTGCAGGCTGTAGAGCAGGCGTTGGATAGGGATTATTATGGTTTCCAGGTATTTTCTTTTTTGAGACAGAGTCTTGTAGAGATGGGGTTTCACCTTGTTGGCCAGGGTGGTCTTGAACTCCTGACCTCATGATCTGCCCACCTCGGCCTCCCAAAGTGCTGGGATTACAGGCATGAGCCACCACGCCCGGCAGTTTCCAGGTATTTTCAGTGGTCTCACTACATTTACGAAAGCAATTTTAAATATAAACCATTTTTTTGGCCAGGCGCAGTGGCTCACACCTGTAATCCCAGCACTTTGGCAGGCCAAGGCAGGTGGATTACTTGACATCAGGAGTTCGGGACCACCCTGGCCTAAATGATGACACCCTGTCTCTATTAAAAATACAAAAATTAGCCAGGCATCATAGTGGGCACCTATAGTCCCAGCTACTCAGGAGGCTAAGGCAGGAGGATTGTTTGAACCAGGGAGGTGGAGTTTGCAGTAAGCCGAGATTGTACCACTGCACTCCAGCCTGGGAGGCAGAGCAAGACTCTGTCTCAAAAAAAAAAAAAAAAAAAAAAAGATAAATAAATAACCTTCAAGAAATAAAGATAAATCTTTTTCCTTAGTAGAAACTTAGGCTGGGCACAGTGGCTCATGACTGTACTCCCAGCACTTTGGGAGGCTGAGAAGGACGGATCACTTGAGTCCAGCAGTTCAAGATCAGCCTGGCAACATAGCGAGAGCCCGTCTCTACAAAACATACAAAAAATTAAGCGGGTGTGGTGGTGCATGACTGTAGTTGGGAGGCTGAGGTAGGAGGATCACTTGAGCCCAAAAGGCGGAGGTTACAGTGAGCTGAAGTCGAGATCTTGCACCACTGCACTCCAACCTGGGCAACAGAGTGAGACCTTGTCTCAAAAAAAGGCTAGGTGCAGTGGCTCACACCTGTAATCCCAGCACTTTGGGAGGCCGAGCCAGGTGGATCACTTGAGCCCAGGAGTTTAGATCACCCTGGCCAACATGGCAAAACCCTGTCTCTACTAAAAATACAAAAATTAGCCAGGTACAGTGGCACATGCCTGTAGTCTTGGCTACTCAGTAGGCTGAGGCATGAGACTCGCTTGAGCCCTGGGAGGCAGTCCAGCCAGGGTGACACAGCATGACCCTGTCTCAAAAAAAAGAGAAACTTTTCTTTTTTTTTTTTCTGAGACAGTGTCTCGCTCTGTCACTGAGGCTGGAGTGCAGCAGCACCATCTCGGCTCACTGCAAGCTCCGCCTCCCAGGTTCATGCCATTCTCCTGCCTCAGCCTCCCAAGTAGCTGGGACCACAGGCGCCTACCACCACGCCCAGCTAATTTTTTCTGTATTTTTAGTAGAGACACTGTGTTAGCCAGGATGGTCTCGATCTCCTGACCTTGTGATCCGCCTGCCTTGGCCTCCCAAAGTGCTGGGATTATAGGCGTGAGCCACCGCACCCGGCCAAAAAAAAAGGAAACTTAATGGCTGGTTGTGGTGGCTCACACCTGTGATCTCAACACTTTGGGAGGCTGAGGTGGGAGGATTGCTGGAGTCCAGGAGTTTGAGACCAGCCTGGGCAACATAGTGAGACCTCATCTCTACGAAAAATAAAATTATAGCTGCCGGGCACGGTGGCTTACTCCTGTAATCCCGGCACTTTGGGAGGCCCAGGTGGGCAGATCACCTAAGGTCAGGAGTTTGAGACCAGCCTGACCAACATGGAGAAACCCTGTCTCTACTAAAAATACAAAATTAGCTGGGTGTGGTGGGACATGCCTGTAATCCCAACTATGCAGGAGGCTGAGGCAGGAGAATCGCTTGAACTCAGGTGGTGGAGGTTGCGGTGAGCCGAGATCATGCCATTGTACTCCAGCCTGGGCAACAAGAGCGAGACTCCGTCTCAAAAAAAAAAAAAAAAAAAAAAAAGGCAGGGCAATGCTAATTTTTTTCTAGCTATGATCATGAGTACTTTTTTTTTAAATTTTAGAGACAGGGTCTTGCTATGTTGGCCAGGTTGGTCTTTACTCTTGGCGTCAAGCAATCCCCCCACCTCAGCCTCCCAAAATGTTACGATTACGGGCATGAGCAACAGCACCCAGCTGGCATTAGTACATTTTTATTATCAATTTTTTACCCATAACCTTAAAGCGTTAGCATTTTTCTATCATTATTGCCCTTCATATGCATCATTTGCAGTGGGAATATAATATTCTTTTGAGTGGATTATTAATTTACTTAACTCTTGCTCTGTGGACATTTAGACTCTTAATAATTTTTAGCGTTTAGAAATAACACAGGTGAACAACTTTGAGTAAAAAGCATTTGCTGCATTTGATTCCGTTAAAATACTTTTAGGGGCTGGGCACGGTGGCTTACACTTGTAATCCCAGCACTTTGGGAGGCCGAGGCGGGCGGATCACTTGAGGCCAAGAGTTCAAGACCAGCCTGGCCAACATGGTGAAACACCATCTCTACTGAAAATACAAAAATTAGCCACACGTGGTGGTATGCTCCTGTAATCCCAGCTACTCGGGAGGCTGAGGCAGGAGAATTGCTTGAAACCGGGAGGTGGAGGTTGCAGTGAGCCAAGATCGTGCCTCTGCACTCCAGCCTGGGCAACAAAGCAAGACTCCGTCTCAAAAAAAAAAAAAACCATATATATATTTAGGCTGGGCTCAGTGGCTCATGCCTGTAATCCCACTTTGGGAGGCTGAGGTGCAGACAACCTGAGGTCAGGAGTTCTAGACCAGCCTGGCCAACATGATGAAACCTTGTCTCTACTAAAAATGTAAAAAATTAGCAGGGCATGGTAGCATGCACTTGTAGTCCCAGCTGCTCCCGAGTGCATGAGGGTGAGGCACAACAATCACTTGGACCCGGGAGGCAGAGGTTCTAGTGAGCCAAAATTGTGCCATTGCACTCCAGCCTGGGCAACAGAGCAAGACTCTGTCTCAAAAAGAAAAAAAAAAAAAGAAAACAGCATGATAGTGGTTGACCCAAAAGAGACTAATAACTGGGGAAACTGGATGAATAGGGCTTGGAATGGAGAGGCTCTTTGCTGTCAAACCCAGAAACTCAGGACTGCAGAAACTCAGTGGTGAGGATGGATAGAATGAGGATTATATAACCAAACTGGCCCATAATTACATTTTGAACTTTTAGTCCTTTCTGTCATTTAGCCTTTGCTATATAAAACACCAACCCTACTTGGGCTTAAAGCAACAATTTATTTTCTATTTATTTATTTATTTATTTTTAGACAAAGTTTCACTCTTGATGCCCAGGCTGGAGTGCAGTGGTGCGATCTTGGCTCACTGTAACCTCTGACTCCCAGGTGCAAGCGATTCTCCTTCCTCAGTCTCCAGAGTAGTTGGGTTTACAGGTGCCTGCCACCATGCCTGGCTACTTTTTGTTGTTGTTGTTTTTTGTACTTTTAGTAAAGACGAAGTTTCACCATGTTGGCCAGGCTGGTCTCGAACTCCTGACCTCAGGTGATCCACCCACCTTGGCCTCCCAAAGTGCTGGGATTACAGGCGTGAGCCACTGTGTCTGGCCAAAACAACAATTTATTATTTCTCATTATGCTGTGGGTTGGCTGGGTGGTTTATCTGGTGGTTCCAACAGGGCTCACTCCTGAGGCTGCATTCAGCTGGAGGGTCACCTGGGCTGGAAAGACCAAGATGGCCTCACTCACACATCTGGCACTCTGTGTCAGTTATCATATCTACATGCAATAAGCTAGACTAGCTGATTGAACATGGCGGTCTCAAGGCAGCCTTCCCAGAAAGTGAGGCAGGAAGCCAAGGCCTCTGAGGCCTAGGCTCTAGAACTCCACACATCATAATTTCCACATGTCCTATTGGTCCAATCGAGTCAGATTGAGGGGCATAAAAAAGTAGGTCCCACCTCCTAATGGCAGGAACAGCAAAGTCATATTGCAAAGGAGTGGGTATACTGGGATAGGAGGAGGAATGTATGGTCATTAACAATCTCCTATATTTATATGGGATAATGCCCTACTCCTACCCTCTAGCATTTGCTTTTGCTGTATTAAAAAAGGTAGATGCAGCCAGGCACAGTGGCTCACACCTGTAATCCCAGCACTGTGAGAGGCCAAGGCGGGCAGATCACAAGGTCAAGAGATCGAGACCATCCTGGCCAACATGGTGAAACCTCATCTCTATTAAAATTATAAAAATTAGCTGGGCGTGGTGGCATGCACCTGTAGTCCCAGCTATTCGGGAGGCTGAGGTAGGAGAATCGCTTGAACCTGGGAGGCAGAGGTTGCAGTGAGCTGAGATCGCATGACTGCACTCCAGCCTGGTGACGAAAAAAAGGTAGATGTGATCAGACACGGTGGCTCACACCTGTAATCCCAACACTTTGGGAGGCCAAGGTGGGCAGATCACTTGAGGTCAGGAGTTCCAGACCAGCCTGGCCAACATGGTGAAACCCCATCTCTTCTAAAAATACAAAAACTAGCTGGTGTGGTGGCACACACCTGTTGTCCCAGCTACTTGGGAGGCTGAGGCAGGAGAATTGCTTGAACCCGGGAGGTGGAGATTAGAGTGAGCCAAGATCACGCCACTGCACTACAGCCTGGGAGACAAAGTGAGACCTTGTCTCAAAAAAAGAAAAGAAAAGAAAAAAAAAGGTAAATATAATCTTTCAATTCATAACTAAATTTTTTAAATAGTGGTAAAGTGTATATAACATAAAATAAGCCATTTTAGCCTTTTTTTTTCTTTTTTTTTTAGAGACAGGATTTCACTCCCCAAGCTGGAGTGTAGTGGTCCAGTCATAGCTCACTGCATCGCTGAACTACTGGGCTCAAGTGATGCTCCTGCCTCAGCCTCCCAAGTAGCTAGGACTATAGGTGCACATAACAACACCCAGCTAATTAAAAAAAAAAAAAAAATTTTTTAGAGACAGGATCTTGCTGTGTTGCCCAGGCAGGTCTTGAACTCCTGACCTCAAGTGATCCTCCCACCTCAGCCTCCTACAGTGCTAGGATTACAGGCATGAGCCACCACACCTGGTCCCCAGTGTTTCTTACACAGAAAAATCATGGCTTACACAAGCTAGTCTTAATCCTGTCCAGCTCTTTCAATGTGTTCTTGCTGCATGCAAACTCAAACTGCTCATAGAACTCAAAGCTTGCAGCCTTCTGCCACTGGGTCAGGGCAGCAGTCTTGGAGACAAAACCTGTAATATATACATATATATATATACACGCACACACACGCATACACATACACACACACACACACACACATATATATATACCCCATTAGATTTCAGGATGATGTCTTCTTAGAACTTGGTACGGAACTGCATTTAGTCTATTTAAAGACATTGATTCTGGAACTCCTGGCAGCCAAGATTTCCTTCTCCAGCCTCTTTATATTGACAATCCTGCATTTGCTTTTTGGTTTTCAGCCACCTCTGTGATCTGGTTTCAGGTAATTGAGGGTTTTCTGAGCAAAGAAGTAAGTTACATCGTGTCCAGCCGCAGAGAAGTAAAGGCAGAGAGCAGTGGAACAAGCCACAGAGGCTGCCCTAGCCCTAGCCCCAGTAAGGTCAGAGTGGAAACATCGGCCATGGTTGATCCAAAAGGCAGCCACCCCAGGCCTTCACAGAAACCTGTTGACTCGGTAAGAACCTCATGTAGGAAAGGTATGCTGTGTAAACAAAGGAAGTAGGCTTTGGTGAGCCTTTTAAGGCAGTCTCTGGTTTTAATTTCATCTGGATTAATTTAATCTCTCATTTGAATTCAGGGACTGAGAATATTTTATCATAGCTCTGAATCTAAACACCTCAGCAACATACTATCCCCCATGCTACCCTTTTATGCCGTATGTCAGTTTTTATGGGACTTGAAAGTCAGAGGTTTAGAAACCAGGGGAGAGTCTTCATAAACCAGAGAAGATGTGTTGGGATTGGTCTGGGCTTGGGCAGGAGTACCCTGAGTAGGCAGCCATTCCCTTCTTCCTTGCTTGCATGTATGAAGGGCCAAGAGTTTGGACAATACACGTGTTATGTCTTTGATTTAAAATGGAACATGGCTTTTCCCCTCTAGGCTTACATTCTTATTTTGTCTAACTTATATTAATATTAAAATGTCCATGAACATACACTGTTGGCATTGTGATGACAGATGGGACTTCCTACGAGCAAAAATTTCTAAAGTGAAACATTTGCTTTCATTATCTCCTGGAGGGTGCAGAGACTCTTAAAGAGGGTCTCAGGACATTTATAACAATTGGATCTCAGTGAATTCAGAGTGCCCTTCTCTCCACCAGGTTCAGGCTGCCACCTCAGGGTGACCTAAACTTCCTGTGGCTTTACCTTTACCTCCTAAACGTTTTCTAGGCTCTCATTTCTACCAATCCTCAGTTGTCACTGCTCCCAGCTTTCCGAGGGACATAACCCCAAGACATAACCCCTCACCAGCTCCTGTGTAAACATCTTTCAGTGCACAGGTGGCCTATCAGCAGACCTCACTGCTCTTCTGTCCCCGTCAGGTGCCTCTAAGCAGAGGGAAGGAGCTGCTTCAGAAGGCCATCAGAAACCAGGTGAGCTGGGGCAAGATGGGACAGAGCGGGTGGTCTCCAGCACAGGGAGGGATTTCACCCTTCTTCCCAGGTTCTTCTGAAGCACCCACACAAAATGCACACTCTGCCATATGTAGTATTGTCATTATTTCCTTCTTCTACATCAGGTAGTGGAGGCTCAGACAAGTTATTTAGCCATTCACCTAGAGAGTAAGTGTTAAAGCCAGAGCCACCTCCAACTCTGGAGCCTACCAAGAGAACCGTGGGGATGTGAGATGTGGCGGGACAGGGCTGCTGGGTGCAGAGGCCAGACTTCTTTTTTTTTTGAGACGGAGTCTCGCTCTGTCGCCCAGGCTGGAGTGCAGTGGCGCAATCTCGGCTCACTGCAAGCTCCGCCTCCCGGGTTCACGCCATTCTCCTGCCTCAGCCCCTCCGAGTAGCTGGGACTACAGGCGCCCGCCACCACGCCCGGCTAATTTTTTTGTTTTTTGTATTTTTAGTAGAGACGGGGTTTCACCATAGTCTCGATCTCCTGACCTCGTGATCCGCCCGCCTCCGCCTCCCAAAGTGCTGGGATTACAAGCGTGAGCCACCATGCTTTGGGAGGCTGAGGTGGGTGGATCACTTGAGGCCAGGAGTTCAAGACCAGCCTGGCCAACATGGCGAAACCCCATCTCTACTGAAAAATTAGCAAGGTGTGGTGGCACGCACCTGTAGTCCCCACTACTCAGGTGGCTGAAGCAGGAGAATTACTTGAACCTGAGAGGTGGAGGTTGCAGTGAGCCGAGATTGTGCCACTGCATTCCAGCCTGGGCGATAGAGCTAGACTCTGTCTCAAAAAAAAATAAAATAAAATAAAACATAACTCTTTATTCCTTGTGTGAATATCCAGGGCTGTTAAAGTTTAGTGGCAGGAGGAGGAGTTAAGGTGATCTTGTGAGAAGAGTCGTGCTAGTGACATCAGGAGGGGTACATGGCTGTGATGGGGGATGTAGTGCTGCTGGACTGAGCCAGTGGAGGGGGAAGATCTGCAGCCAACATAGTTTCATGCTCAATGAGGATGATGGTCACCGTGTTTGTTGTGTACTTACTGTGCTGAGAGCTTTCCTCACAGAGGCCCTCCCAACGAACAGCTCTCTCAGAAGCATCTGTTCCTTCCTGGTCACGAGGTGGCCAGAGCACAATGTATAGGCAGACCAGTGGTCCTTCCCCTCCCAATGTGGCCATGTGGAGGACAGGATGTCTTCCTGGGGGTTGGGATGGACTCTCTGGGCACTGTACTCTCTCTCCTGCCTGCCTCCCCACAGTCCCTCCCATGGGTGACTCAGACCTCCCAGAAGCAATTTCTATGTGTCCCCTTCACGTTCAGGCCTTGGGGAGTCTCTGCTTCTACCTGACTCTGTGTTGTAATTTCAGGGGAGCATCAGTGGAGGAGGCAGTGGGGGCAGCAGCAGCCTCCTGACCAATGCCCGCTCTTGGGGAGTGAGGATTCTGCACGTGGATGGTACCCTTTCTGTGCTGGGCTCCTGTGGAGGGAGAATTGGTGACTTTGACCAGGAGTGTCAGCTTTTAGAAGGATCATGGTCATGTGAGCTTCTGGTCACCGGAAGCCAGAAGTACTCAGCTGCCATGTTGATCCACAAAGGTGGGAGGATGTGGGGAAGGGGGAAAGTGGTGAGGTTGCAGAGTGCAGGCTGTGGCCTCGGCATCCCGCAGGAGGTCCCTAGAACATGCCGTTTCATGTTACCTGCTACAGCTCTCCCCCAGCTAGTATGATGATCCTGTTTTACAAATGCAGAAGTGATCTTAATATTCATGACCACTGGCCAGGCGTGGTGGCTCACACCTGTAATCCCAGCACTTTGGGAGGCCAAGGCAGGTGGATCACGAGGTCAAGAGTTTGAGACCAGCCTGACCAACATGGTGAAACCCCGTCTCTACTAAAAATACAAAAATTAGCCGAGCCTGGTGGTGCGTGCCTGTAATCCCAGCTACTTAGGAGGCTGAGGCAGGAGAATCACTTGAACCCAGGAGGCGGAGGTTGCAGTCAGCCAAGATCATGCTACTGCACTCCAGCCTGGGTAACAGAGCGAGACTCGGTCTCAAAAAAAAAAATTCGGCCGGGTGCGGTGGCCCACACCTGTAATCCCAGCACTTTGGGAGGCCGAGGTGGGCAGATCACAAGGTCAGGATATCGAGACCCATCCTGGCTAACACGGTGAAACCCCATCTCTACTAAAAATACAAAAAATTAGCCAGGCGTGGTGGCGGGCGCCTGTAGTCCCAGCTACTCGGGAGGCTGAGGCAGGAGAATGGCCTGAACCTGGGAGGCAGAGCTTGCAGTGAGCCGAGATCACGCCACTGCATTCCAGCCTGGGCGACAGAGCAAGACTCCATCTCAAAAAAAAAAATTCATGGCCACCTAACAGGTATTGACTCTGTGCTACGAATTACCTCATTTAATCCTCACTACAGTCCTGTCCCCATTATACAGATGAGGAAATTGAGCCTCAAAGGGATTAGGCAAATTGTCCATGGTCTCACCAGAGTGTGTAGTGTGGCCCACCACTCTCAGTTTTACTCAGCTGTAAATTTTGTGCTCCTTCTTTTCTCACACCGTAAACAACCTGTTTGCAGCCTGTTTACGCTAGAATAGTTGTCTTGAACCAGCTGGCAGTGAGTGGTCTCATACCCAGCTCCATTCTTGAGTCTGGAGTTTTCTCTGTTCCATTTTTAGGGGATTGGTCCAGATGGGACAGCCCATAGGTGCTGACTGGGGTGCTGCCCCACCCCTTGGTACCAAGATCTTCCAGGGGAGTCTAGAGGCTGTACAGGGGAAGTTCCTGGTCTGGGATGTGGAGGGCTTCATCTCACTGAAAAATCAGCCACTTCTGACTTGATCTCCTTCCCTGCCTTTCTCTGTTAGAGAAGTGCTAGCATGTTTAGCCCTTGCTGGTCTTTCACCTGAGGGTACAGCTGAGTAGTTCACACAGCATGTCCTCCCTCACAGCCGCAGCTCTTCAGTGGTGCCTTAAAGTCCTTAGCAAGCCATGAGGCACCTTCTGTTCAAAGATGAGTTGTATTCAATGCTGCAAAAGAGCATGACACCCGCTCAGGTGCTGTTCCAGGGATAGAGGACCCAGTCCTTAACCTCCGCTGTCAGGAGATGCAGAGGGGATGTGCAGCCAGAAGGTGGCAGGCAAGGCAAGAGTGATTCAGTGGGTTGGCCGAGCGAGTTTAGTCCTGCAGTCCAGGAAGGGGCTGTGCTAGGTAAGTGAAGACTGGAAGCCTTTGGCACAAACCCTCTGTCTTCTCCACAGAAATGATGATGCACGTGCAACAGCTGTCTCTTGCCTCTTTATGTGTGAAAAAACAAGAGCCGAAGAAGCCAGAGGTAGGTCATCCTGCTGAACTGAAGGACAAATGGATGGTTTTCAGTGAAATCAGTGACAACTTAGGTAAATCCATGGCCCGCCCAAACCATGTCTTCCTGGCCATTCTGAAAGATGGAAGAGGAATGCAGCCTCTTACTTACCTCAGTCCTAGCACCCATAGCTTTACAACACCCTTTCTTCTCTCTTCTCTGTGGCACTTGCAGTCCTCCCATGGCACACACCCTGCTGAGACATCCCTGTGGCCTGGACCGCCTGGGCCATGGGCTGCCTACAGTAGTTCTGGACCAGATAAAGTTCATAAATGCCCATGGCACTGACCAGGCTGCTATTCTGGAACTTCCCCTGTACAGCCTCTAGACTGGGAATGAGTCTGCATACTGCAGGGGTGAGAAGGAGTGATTGAAATAGGTGCCATCTTCTAAATCCTTGTTTGTTTTCCATTCTTTGCTGGTATTAGAACTGTGTGTACCACATCAGGAGAGCACAACCTAGTTTAAAGCCACAGTATCTTCACCCAAGCCTCAATCTGAGGAAGGATTAAATCTACAGATCTACCCACAGCCTGGCATCCAGACACAGGACGAACAGTAATAGCTATTAGTTAACAGTGCTAATTAGCTAACAGAACTAGCAAGCCATATCCAAAGTGGTGGAGCGGCTGGGCATGGTGGCTCACGCCTGTAATCCCAGCACTTTGGGAGGCCGAGGCCGGCAGATCACTTGAGGTCAGGAGTTCAAGACCAGCCTGGCCAACGTGGTGAAACCCCAACTCTCCTAAAAATACAAAAATTAGCTGGGCGTGGTGGCACATGCCTGTAATCCCAGCTACTCAGGAGGCTGAGGCAGGAGAATCTTGAACCCGGGAGACATGTTGCCATGAGTCATGATCGCACCACTGCACTCCAGCCTAGGCAACAGAGCGAAATTCTGTCTCAAAAAAAACTTAAAAAAATAGTGGATGGAGCACTCAGACACTGACACCCTCTCCACACCCTCTCCTCTAGGAGTGTTGGGGTCATTGCTGCTGTTAAATTTGTGTTGTTCAAAATTCAAAAGGGTATACAACAAAAATTCTCTCCCTGCTCCAGCTTCTCCTCAACCACTGACCTCCCTTCCTGACAGTGTGAACAGTTTCTAGGACTCTATGCACATAGAAGCAAATATGTCAAAAATTCCCCCCTTCTATGCAGATGCACAGCATTTTTACTTTAACTTAATAATCAGTTTTGTAGGCCGGGCACAGTGGCTCACGCCTGTAATCCCAGTACTTTGGGAGACCGAGGCAGGCGAATCGCTTGAGGTCAGGAGTTTGAGACCAATCAGGCCAACATGGTGAAACCCTGTCTCTACTAAAATACAAAATTAGCCATGTGTGGTGGCGCATGCCTGTAATCCCAGCTACTTGGGAGGGTGAGGCAGGAGAATCGCTTGAACCCGGGAGACAGAAGTTGCAGTGAGCTGAGATCGCAGCACTGCACTCCAGCCTGGGCGACAGAGTGCGACTGTGTCTCAAAAAAAAGAAAAAAAAAATAGTTTTGTAGATATCTAGCTGTGAAGTGAGTTTTGGGTGTAATGTGCTGATACGCAAGGGAATGTGAGAGGCTTCTTTGGATTGTGTTTGCCCTCAAGGTGTGGCCTAGAGGAGAATCTGGAACTTCTTAGGGCCCAGAGGCACAGGTGGTCATGGATCCACCATCATCCTGGCCCTCCAGCTAAAGCTGATTTTTTAATTTTATTCCATTTATCTTATATTTATTTACTTATTTTTCAGGTATACACCAGAAGATCTATTTACTCTTTTTTCTTTTCTTTTATTTATTTATTTTACTTTACTTTTTTTGTGAGACAAGGTCTGGCTCTGTCGCCCAGGCTGGAGTGCAGTGGCACCATCTCTGTTCACTGCAACCTCCGCCTCCTGGGCTCAAACTATCCTCCCACCTCAGCCTCCCAAGTAGCTAGGACTACGGGCATGTGCCACCATGCCTGGCTAGTTTTTTTTTTTTTTTTTTTTTTTAGAGATAGGGTCTTACTATGCTGCCCAGGCTGGTCTCAAACTTGTGAGCTCAAACAATCCACCTGCCTTGGCCTACCAAAATGTTGAAATTACAGGCGTGAGCCACCACACCTGGCCACCATTTACTTTTTAATATCAGCTTTGTTTGACCTTGGCTTAGACATTGATTTTGACCCACAGAATCAGAGTACACAACATAGGACATAGGAAAGCAAATGGCCGTCGTCTTTATCCTAGTCCTATAGGGTACCTGGAACAGCATCAGTACCTAGAAAATAAAGCTGCCATTTAGTGAGTATCTATTCTGTGCCAACATGCGATGAGGTTGGTGGGTACTCTTCACACTGCAGGTGGCAGAGCTGAAGTTCCCACCAGGCCTCTGGGACTCCAGAGTTCTTGCTCTCTGTACTGTCCTGCACTCCCTGCACAGTCAGCTGCCATTAAGATTCACACACCGAGTGCCCCCCTTATTCATCGTGTTGCCAAGGAGGGAGCCGTTGTTTTCCCAGGTCTGCTCCAGCTCAAGGCCCGAGAGTCTGGTTCTGCAGGCCTCTCAATAGCAGGAAGCAAAGTGGGACAGACTGGCAGCCACTTGGCTTATCAGGCCCAGTTCCTTGACCCCCGTGGCTTCCTCACATCCTTAGCCTATTTTTCCTTTCCATTTAGGGAACATGTCCAGCAGCAGAGTCAAGAACACGGAAAGGTCAGTGTGGTAGCTTTTCCTCATCTAATTGCAATCCGTCCCTCCCTAAACACTTCCCCATGACTCCCTCTGTGGCAGCATCTGCTCACTTTTCTGTGGCAGCAAGCGAGTCCAGGTTATCTTGCCCCTTTGTGTTTCCAGGGCCTGGTCCTCAGGTTTCTGGAGCGAGAGAGGCATGTCCAAGAGCAAGTCCAGAGCTGCTGGGCCGGGGCTTCTCCTTTACAGCCAAGACCCCATGCAGACACTTTGGCTCCTGTGTCCTCTGGCTGTTCCTGGGCATCGACTGAGGTTCAGCATCCTTTTCCTTCTGATTCAGTAGCAGTTTGGGGGTGGGCAGTTTGACAGCTGCCTACCGTTTTCAGAACTGCCAAACTCCGTGAAACTGACAAACTGGCAGACTGATGGACTCCATCTCCTGGTTCCTCTTGGACAGCAGGAGAGTTGCTCCCACTGGATGTTTCTCCCAAAGATGCTCTTTCAGTGGCATTTATTCATGCACAAGGAGGAGCTAAGAAAAGTCACTTGGCACCTCTCTCATGCTCAAAATTCAAGGAAGTCTGCAGGGGAATTGATTTTAATAGCTGTCTCAGTTAATTAGAAAGAGAAGAAATTGTCCCCAAAATGTAATTAATGAGAGCTGCTGCTAAAGGAGAAAAGGCTGCTTTTTGCTTGGGTGCTTGAGGTGCTTTTTGCTTGAGGTGGCCTCAAGTACAGTTGGGAGCTGTAAGGTGCCAGCGTCTTTGGGGAATTTGTGGCTGTCAGATGGGCCCAGGATTTCAGCTGCCTTGGCTGCCCCTTCCACAGGACTCCTGGTCACTGTGGGTCCTGATGCCTAAGAGATTTTGTAAGCTATGCAAATAACTATCTAATAGGGGTGAGTCTCTTAATTGACTCCAAATTCATCTTCTCAACACTCCTTTGCCCTATTTTTTCAGGAACCAGATTTCACCTGTGATATTTTTCTACCATCCTGCTAATAAGACCACTAAACACTATCCCTCTTCCTCTCTGCTTCCCCTCCAAAAAACCCAGGGTCTTCCTGGAGCATTCTGCCTGGGTGTTCTTAGGCCCCTCAGTATCCTGAGGCTCCAGAAGCAGAGGTCTAGGAAGGACCTGGGACTTTGTGGGAACGACCACCCCCACCCTGCTTTTAGCAGAAACCATCAGGGGCTGAGTTTCTCCCACCAAACCAGCCAGATGTCTGATAGTGGTGGCATCTTTGGTTGATCGATAGCCTTCAGAATCCACACACAGGAGCTCCTGGGTCCTGCTGAGGGAGAGCCCATCTAGGGCTGCAGTTACACTGCAGCCTATCCCCCCACTGGTGCAACCTTTCTCCCACGGGTAGAGGCTGGAGATCTGAGTGAATGGAGAGCGCAGCCTGGGGTGGCATGATTTCCAGCTCTTGCAAGGCTCTTAGGCTTTGGCAGAGCCTCCCCTCTCAGCATTTCCTGCATGTGTGGTGCAGGCCCTGCACAGGGGCAGACAGATAGCTAATGTGTGCATTCTTCCCCTTTCAGTGGCCAGACTGAAGGCACCGTTCCTCAAAATCGAAGATGAAAGCAGGTGAGTGGGACCTCCTCTCTCTGTTTGCCCCAGCTAGGCCTGCACAGAGGAGGGAGGAGGGAGGGGTGCTCAGGGGCCTCAAGCTAATGTGAAGACATGGAGCCCCTTAACCCTGCACCTTCATCTTCCTGAAAAGCCACTTTCTCCCACTGTCATGGAGAAGTCTCACGCAAACCAGGAGGAGCCTCTGAGAGTGGCATGATACAGTGAATAGTCCTCTTGGAGATGAGTCAGAGATTAATGATCCTGTGTGTGAATTACCTCTATTTAATACTCTGCTCTATGAGCTCATGGTGTCCCGTGCAGGCTCATTATTGCAGCTCCTTTCCCCTTGGGTGTATGCTGACATTTCGTGTCAATTCATTACCCAGTCACAGTGCTAATATAGTCCAAGACATCATCTTGGCTGAAATGAGGGTGCTAGGGGTGGTATTGGGGATTCCCTTGTCAGGCCACCCTGTACTTGATAAAGCCTTTCTGTTTCACTTTGAAAAATCCTTTTCTGGCTCATGTTACCTCCTGACAGCCCTGGGTGAAAAAGATGAGGGGAGCCCATCTCTTCCTAGTGGGGAAAACTGAGGTCAGAAAGGAAGGGACTTGTGTACAGCCACCTTGCTAATAAATTGCAGCCCAAGGCTAGAATCCAGGTGTCCTGCCTGCCCTGTCTTGTGTCTTGTCTGTCCACCATTATGGCCTCTTCTTCCCTGGGTCAGGAGGGTCCCATTGACAATGTTAACCTGATGAGCTATTAGCAGCCATGTTGGTTATCACTGAATCTTCAGTAAGTACAAGATCAAAAGTCTATGTGGATCTATAATTATCTCAAAATTTAAATTTTTGTTTTTGATTTTTTTTCCAAAAAGGCATTTTCAGACTAAATAAATTTTTTAAAGGAAATAAGTCCATGTATATCCAGCAGAGACTACTGAGGACAGAATTGTCTGTGTGCCTCAGGCAGGGAAGGGCAGGGCAGCTGAGACCAGCCTTAGGAGCCTGGCATGCCTGCCCATCTTCCAGACAAGCCCAGGGTCACTTCTCAGCACCTGCAGACAGTGCTGCGCTGGCTTTGGTGGCCCAAAGGCAAGTGGAGAGAACAACGGGGTGGTACAGAGGTGCTATCTTCCAGTTCCAGTGGGATGGAGTGCGTGTTCATCCCCAGTCCCTTCATACCTATTTAAATGTAGGTAATCATGACACATATGCAATGCCTGAAAGGCACTGTTACAGCCTCAGTATCTGCACTGCACATGGCAGGCACAGGTATATCACTGTCACCAGAGTGGGGTACATAATGTGTGTGTTCCTGGCATTATAGGCCAGAGAGGAGATCCAACTAGAGCTGAGATTTCTTGTGAATTTTTTTTTTGAGATGGAGTCTCACTCCATCGCCTAGGCTGGAGTGCTGTGGCACAATCTCAGCTCACTGCAACCCCTGCCTCCCAGATTCAAGCGATTCTTCTGCCTCCCGAGTAGCTGGGACTAAAGGTGTTCACCACCACGCCCAGCTAATTTTTGTATTTTTTGTAGAGACGGGGTTTGGCCATGTTGGCCAGGCTGGTCACGAACTGGCCTCAGGTGATCCACCTGCCTCGGCCTCCCAAAGTGCTAGAATTACAGGTGGGAGCCGCAGTGCCCAGCCACTTGTGATTTTTTTTATGTGCTGTTTTGAAGCAGGTGCGTTCAAAGCCTATTAGGCCTATTAGCCTGCCCATCCTCAAGTTTCAAGCCCCCTAAGCAGAAACAAAATGTCATTGAAGAAGAAAGAAACATGCCAGGGTTGTGAGGGGTACTCCCTTCTCCTTAAGGGTCCAAGAAGACTTATTTGTTAATTCACTGCTGAGGTACAGCACTCTTACCCTGCTCCCTGAGAACCCCTGGCCTGCACTGTTTCCCCCAGAACATGGACCATTGCAACCAAACATGGTGCACCCGGCAGTTACCTCACTCGGCAGGGTTTGCGAAGTATACACAGATCACTTCTGTCTCTGCAAGTCTCTTGAATGTTTGCAATTTGAGGCACACTGCCAGAACCACTCAGTCCAGGTCTGACTATCCAGAACCTTCACTGTGCCTGTCTTCTCCTTTCAGAACACCAGCCCTCAGATAGTTCTAAGGACCAGCAAGAACACTTCACAGAACAGGGAAATAACTGTACTGGTTTAAACATTCTTCCATTTAGAATCTGCCAGGCTAGAGTCCTCAAAGATTGTTGTAGGGTCAAGAAACAAAACGGGAAGGTGAGGAAAAGTAGATCAGGAGTCTGGAGATGTGGCTTCTGATCTGACCTTGGCCGCTTAACTATTTGTGAGCCCTTGAGCAAGTCACAGAACTCTTGGGCTTCATTTCCTTAGATATAAAATAGGATAAGCCCAGAGGGTGCTTACAGGATACCAGGAAGGCAGTGGTATGAGTTTGAAAAGTAGACAGAGAGAACATATGTATTAATTTAACCTAGAAAGGCTGATGAGTTTTATTAAAGAATTTAAAAGATGTGGAGGTGAAAGTCCACTTTATCAGGGCTGGAATTCTAGGGCGTTGGGCGAGGCCCCCTCCTCAGCCTTTACCTTCCCCATTGTAGTCAAAGTGGAAGTTTTCTCTGTTGCAGGAAGTTTCGTCCTTTCCATCATCAATTTAAATCCTTTCCTGAAATTTCTTTTCTTGGACCCAAAGATGCAAGTCCCTTTGAGGCCCCGACGACCCTGGGCAGCATGCACCATACCAGGTGGGTCTTTCTGGTTCCTGAGTACCGAGGGCTGGTTACAGGCCAAAATCCTCCCCATCGGGGGCCTGCTGGTCAGATTTGGGAATGGCCATGTGTTTGCTCCTTAGGCAAAGTCTATTCTGGGAACGTAGCCCAGAGAAGAGAGACTAGGAGCGTTCATCCATTTTATTTTGTGTTCTTCATCCGTACTGAAGAATTTAACTTGAAGAAGAAAGGGAGGTGCCAGGGCTGTGAAGGGCACCCCCTTCTCCTTAAGGGTCAAAGAAGACTTATTTGTTAATTCACTGCTGAGACACAGCACTCTTACCCTGTCCGCCCAGAACCCCTGGCCTGCACTGTTTCCCCCAGATCATGGACCATTGCAACCAGACATGGTGCACCCGGCAGTTACCTCACTCGGCAGGGTTTACCGAGTATACACAGAGGACAATAGACCGCTTTCTCAAACTCATATCTATAGACCACCATCATCAGAGTCCCCTGCGGTCTCATTAAAAATAGAAGTTCTAATATGTTTGATATGCATCTTTTTGTTTGTATGTATTTTTAGAAAATGTTTATTGTTTTTGTATGCAAAAAAATTAATAAAAAAAAAAAATAGAAGTTCTAGCTGGGCACAGTGGCTGATGCCTGTAATCTCAGCACTTTGAGATGCCAAAGTGGGAGGATCACGTGAGGCCAGGAGTTTGAGACCAACTTGGGCACACAAACATAGCAAGACCCTACCTCTACAAAAAAATAAAAATAAAAATGTAAAAAGTTATGAGTCAGGCAGAGTGGCTCATGCCCGTAATTCCAGCACTTTGGGAGGCTAAGGTGGGCAGATCACTTCAGGTCAGGAGTTTAAGACAAGCCTGGCCAATATGGTGAAACTCCGTCTTTACTAAAAATGCAAAAAAAAAAAATTAGCTGGGCATGGTGGCGCACACCTGTAATCCCAGCTACTTGGGAGGCTGAGGTAGGAGAATCACTTGAAACCGGCAGGCAGAGGTTGTAGTGAGCTGAGATTGCGCCACTGCACTCCAGCCTGGGCAATGGATCGAGACTCCTTCTCAAAAAAAAAAAAAAAAAAAAAAAATTAGTCAAGCGTGATGACAAGTGCCTATAGTCCCACTTACTCAGATGGCTAAGGCAGGATGATCATTTGAGCCCAGGAGTTCAAGGTTGCAGTAAGCTATGATTGTGCCACTGCACTCCAGCCTGGGTGACAGAGTGAAACCCTGATGCAGGTTCCTGAACTCCACCCCATATCTATAGAATCAAAATCTCTGATGATGGAGCCCCAAAAGCTGCATTTTACAAGCTGTCAGGTGATTTTAGTGAATATCAAAGTTTAAACTGGTTGGGCCAAACATCAGGAATAACTAAGGGGCGGGGTGGGGGAGAAGATCACTGCATTACATGGCTCATGGCTTGTGGGCTTGTTAATGTTTCTACTCTGCAGATATTTGAGAATTTGAACCCTCATTAACCAAAGTAGAGAAGGAATTCAGCTCAGGTGATGGGTGAGATGCCTTCTCAGACCCTTTCTAACCTCTGGGCTATGGGGTTATAGACCAGGAGAGAACAGAGCAGACTCTCAGCCCTGGAGTTCCTGGGGCCAAGGAGGGTCTGTGGTTTCCATCAGCTGACAAAGGCTGTGGGTCAGAAAATAGTACAAATAGGAGGGAAAAAATTAAGGGAATGTGGCAGTAGATGAAGTGGGAGCAAGGAGAGAAAGAGGTGAGGTTAAGTCCCAATACAAGGGATACCAGGGAGAGCCAGTCAGAAGGTAGCCCAGGCTTGGCGCTGGCAGTGATGCTAGGCCTGGGATGGCCTTGGGATCACAGAGGAGCTAAGAGGCTGTAAAGGAAAGATGAAGCAATGAAGCTTTGGTATCTGCATGTGAGGAGCCTAGGCAGGGGGTTGGCCCTGGTGGGACATCAAAGTTCCAGGCGTGTGTCTGTGTGTGTGTGTGTGTGTGTGTGTGTGTGTGTATGTGGAAAATATGTGTAGGAAGAAGTGTTTAAATTTTTACATTTTTGAAGTCATTATATTTTAAAGTTTAAAAATTTTTTAATTTAAAAAGTTTAAAATTTATGTTACAAATGGTTTAATGTGAAAAGTCTATATTCCACACCCAGCCTCCAGTTCTGTCCCCTCACTGGTGCAACCTTCCTCCCAGGGGTAGAGGCTGGAGGAGATCTGAGTGGTGCCTCACCCCTGCCAAATGGAGAGTGCAGCCTGGGGTGGCATGAAAAGAAAAAGCAAGTAACATCCAGCATAGTCAATACTATATGATTCTTTTTTTTTTTTTTTTTGAGAATGAGTCTTGCACTGTTGCCTAGGCAGGAGTGCAGTGGCGTGATCTCTGCTCACTGCAACCTCCGCCTCCCAGGTTCACCCGATTCTCCTCCCTCAGCTTCCCGAGTGGTTGGGATTACAGCGCACACCACCTCGCCCGGCTAATTTTTTGTGTTTTTAGTAGAGATGGGGTTTCACTATGTTGGCCAACTGGTCCCGAACTCCTGACCTCGTGATCCACCCACCTCAGCCTCCCAAAGTGCTGGGATTACAGGCGTGAGCCACCATGCCAAGCCTATATGATTCTTTATGTAAGAAGAGGGAACGAAAGATACACATATACTTGTATATCCATGAACTATCTCTGGAGATAGACCAAGCCTATAATCCCAGCACTTTGGGAGGCCAAGGGGGAAGGATCACTTTGAGCCCAGGAGTTCGAGACCAGCCTGGGCAACATAATGAGACTCCCATCTCTATTTTTATATTTTTAAAAAATCTGGCCAGACACAGTGGCTTATACTTGTAATCCCAGCACTTTGGGAGGCTGAGGCAGGTGGATCACTTGAGCTCACGAGTTTGAGACCAGCCTGAGCAACATGGCGAAACCCCACCTCTATTAAAAATATAAAAATTAGCCAGGCATGGTGGTGCAAGCGTGTAGTCTCAGCTACTCGGGAGACTGAAGCTGGGGAATTGCTTAAGCATGGGAAGCGGAGGTTGCAGTGAGCCAAGGTGGTGAATCTGCACAACAGCTTGGGTGACAGAGTAGACCCTGTCTCAAAAAAAAAAAAAAAAAAAAATTGCATTCCCTTTTACGGCTGCAGGGTATCCATTATGCCATTGTATGGAATGTATTTACTGTATTTTATTTAACCAGTCTATTATTCATGGTTGCTTAAATTAGCTCCAATGAAAATCATGCTCAGAGTAAATTTGCAATTGTTCAAGTATGTTTGTGGAATAAATTCCTAAAGATAGAAATATTGGATCAAAATATATATGCATTTATAATTTTGATAAATTCAGCCAAATGGCTTTTCATGGAAGGGATACCAACTTATATGTTTACCTGCACTGCATGCGAGAGGCTGTTTCCCATCCCCTTGCCTCATGCTGTGACTGGCAGATAAGTTGACTTCCAGTACAACAGATTAAAAACCGTATCTCAGTATAATTATAATTTTTGTTTTTTCTTTTTTTTCTTTTTTTTTGAGATGGAGTCTCACTGTGTTGCCCAGGTTGGAGTACAGTGGCGCAATCTCGGCTCACTGCAAGCTCCGCCTCCTGGGTTCACGCCATTCTCCTGCCTCAGCCTCTCCGAGTAGCTGGGACTACAGGCGCCCACCACCACGCCTGACTAATTTTTTTGTATTTTTAGTAGAGACAGGGTTTCACCGTGGTCTCGATCTCCTGACCTCATGATCCGCCCGCCTCAGCCTCCCAAAGTGCTGGGATTACAAGCGTGAGCCACCGCGCCCGGCCAATTTTTGTTTTTTCTTACTATGAATGAGGCTAAGTATGTTTGCATATGTTTGGTTGTTTGAATCTCTTTTTATGTGAACCTTCTTTATATAATTTGCTCATTTTTTATTTGGGTTATTGATCACTTTAATAATTTGTAAGGAGCCCTTCTCATATTAGAAAAATGAGCTCTTTGTTATTAGTTGTAAATATTTTATTTTCTCTGCTCACTGCAACCTCCACCTCCCAGGCTCAGGCAATCCTCCCATCTCAGCCTCCCAAGTAACTGGGAGTACAGGTGCGTACCACCACACCTGGCTAATTTTTATATTTTTTGTAGAGGTGGGGTTTCACCATGTTGCCCAGGCTGGTCTCGAACTCCTGAACCCAAGTGATCCTCCCATCTTGACTTCCCAAAGTGCAGGGATTATAAGTGTGAGCCACCGTACCTGGCAGTTGTAAATAAATCAATATATATATTTTTTTCCTAAGCCTCCCTGAGCAGAGAAGTTGTAAATACTTTTAAAAGACAACAAAACCCCAAGTTTGTGGCGTTTAACTTTGCTGTATTAGTCCATTTTCGTACTGCTATACAGACCTGTCTGAGACTGGGTAATTTATAAAGGAAAGAGGTTTCATAGACTCACAGTTCAGCATGGCTGGGGAGGCCTCAGGAAACTTACAATCACAGTGGAAGGCAAAGGGGAAGCAAGGCACCTTCTGCACAAGGTGGCAGAAGGAGAAGTGCTGAGTGAAGGGGGAAGAGCCCCTTACAAAACCATCACATCTCATGAGAACTGTCACGAGAACAGCATGGGGGAAACCACCCCCATGATTCAGTTACCTCCACCTGGTCTCTCCATTGACACTTGGGGATTATAGGGATTACAATTCAATATGAGATTTGGGTGGGGACACAAAGCCTAACCATATCATTTGCTAATGATTCTTTGCCATGCATACATATTTTAAAGTTGTATATGGCCGGGCGCGGTGGCTCACGCTTGTAATCCCAGCACTTTGGGAGGCCGAGGCGGGCGGATCACAAGGTCAGGAGATCGAGACCACGGTGAAACCCCGTCTCTACTAAAAAATACAAAAAATTAGCCGGGCGTGGTGGCGGGCGCCTGTAGTCCCAGCTACTCGGAGAGGCTGAGGCAGGAGAATGGCGTGAACCCGGGACGCGGAGCTTGCAGTGAGCCGCGATTGCGCCACTGCACTCCAGCCTGGGCGAAAGAGCAAGACTCCGTCTCAAAAAAAAAAAAAAAAAAAAAAAAAAAAAAAAAAAAGTTGTATATAGTTGAATTTATGAGTTTTTCTGTATATCTTCTGGGTTTTGTGTCATACTTAGGAAGTCTTTAAAAGGAGTGTTTTGGACTTGTCGAGTTTACTGGATGGCCAGATAGAAATGCCCTTTGGTTGTAAGAAATATGGGGCTGATATTCAGATAAGAAGTCAGGCTTGGCCGGATGTGGTGGCTCAGTCCTGTAATCCCAGCATTTTGGGAAGCTGAGTTGGGTGGATCACCTGAGGTCAGGAGTTTGAGACCAGCCTGGCCAACATGGTGAAACCCTGTCTCTAATAAAAAAAAAAAAAAAAAAAAAAAAATTAGCCAGGCATGGTGGTATGTTCCTGTAATCCCAGCTATTCGGGAGGCTGAGACAAGAGAATCACTTGAACCCAGGAGGTGGAGGTTGCAGTGAGCTGAAATCGTGCTACTGCACTCCAGCCTGGTTGACAGAGCGGGACTCCATCTCAAAAAAAAAAAAAAAAAAAAAGTCAGGTTTGAGGAAGGTTTGAAAGTCCTATCGGACAGTGAGGACAGCTGTGAGAGATCCAAGGCAGCATGAGAGAAGGGACAGACTGAACCAAGCTGGGGAGACATTCAGGTGGAAAAGAAGAGCAGTCCCTTCACTGTGGTTGAGACCTTTTCCCTTTCATCTTTCAGGTCTCATGAATGTGGGTGTAGGTTTGAGCACAGAGTTGGAATTCCTACAAGGGATTCTTGCTGCTGCCATCACCATCCCATCCTCACCTGTGGTTTAAGAGAAGGACGGAGATGGCTGGCGCGATGGCTCACACCTGTAATCCCAGCACTTTGGGAGGCTGAGGCAGGTGGATCACCTGAGGTCAGGAGTTTGAGACCAGCCTGGCCAACATGGTGAAACCTCATCCCTACTGAAAATACAAAAATTAGCTGGGCATGGTGGCGGGTGCCTGTAATCCCAGCTACTCGGGAGGCTGAGGCAGGAGAATGGCTTGAGCCCAGGAGGTGAAGGTTGCAGTGAGCCAAGATCGCACCACTGCACTCCAGCCTGGGTGACTAAGCTAGACTCTGTCTTAAAAAAAAAAAAAGAGAGAGAAGGACAGAGATAAGACAGGCTGCCCACAGGGAGGTCTCCAGACGTCTTCTTCCTTGTTCCCCTCTTGCCATTCTTAGATGATTGGTACCAAGCTCAGGGAAGGCCTGCCTGCCGGTGCCTGCCCAGCCCCTTGGCCGTCTTGGTCCTTCCCCTCCCTGACCTAGGCCCCAGGCCCTAAGTAGTGGCTCCTCCCCCAAGGGCCCCAGCAGTAACCACTTTGCCGCACTATGTACCCTCCGCAGAGAATCCAAGGATGGAGAGCCAAACCCTCAATCAGCTGCCCGCACCATGCCCAGGAGGAAGAAAGGCTACTGCGAGTGCTGTCAAGAGGCCTTCGAGGAGCTCCATGTGGTGAGCTCCTTCCCCACTAAGCAGCTGCTCCCAGAGTACCCTGAGGGAGCCTGCTCACTGGGGATGAGTCCTTCCTATGCAATTTCTACGCTGCTATGGCTGTCCTCCAGGGCCAGAGCATGGGCTGGGAGGTCAGCTTCCGTGTCCCCCTCCCCCCAGGCCTCATCTAATGCCCTGTGCTCCTCTCCCCGCTCCGGCAGCATCTTCAGAGTGCCCAGCACCAGAGCTTTGCCCTGGAAGCCCATCTATATGCAGAAGTGGACAGGATCATTGCCCAGCTCAGCCACAGCTTTCCAGACATCCCTTTCCAGGCTGGCCTCCCCGGGTGAGTGCCACACTGGCAGGCACAACTGCATCCGCACTCTCCTCTGTTGCCCTCTGGGTGGAAAGAGACCCTCAGGTTGGTGGCTGCTGGGACCAGACTGTGATGTTTTCCTCTTTTCTCACCTTCCTTTCCCCTCATCCTCAGTCCTGTTTGTTTTGGGGGTGGCCAAAAAAAATAAAAAGACCTCCATCTGTGACTTCAGTTGATGAAGACTAGACCCAGACCAGACTGTGACTCCCTTCCTACCCCACGGGCTTTGATGTGGACGATAAGCAGTTCTGGCCAGGGAGCGGGGGGTAGTGCTTGGGCCTCTCCTAGATAGGTGAAAAGCAAAGTCTTTCTTCCTCTGTAGAAGTCACCCCCAGAAAGAAGAACTGCATGGGGTTTGGTGGGAATTCCAGGGCCCTCTGAGCCCCGCTTCCCCTTGCTGCCAGCAAGGCAGACCCTCTCCCACCTGGGGCTGTGGCTTCACCTCACCCCAAATCTCCATCTCAAGCTCAACTTGCACAGCCAGGCACTGCGCTGCTTTCTTCAGCTGCCAAAGGGCACAGCCTCCTCTGTGAAGTCATGAAATGGAATAGCCTCTAACCTATTCCTCTGGCCGGCCCCAACCACAGGCCGCAGAGCCAAGAGAAGTGCACACAGTGCTGGCTGCTGCCCCATGTTCAGACCCAAACAGGAGGACTTTGACACAGGGCCTCAGAGAAGGCAGCTCTCTCGGCACATGAACCACCAGCTGTGGCAGCTCTCCCTGTGCCCTCAGCCCTGGCCCAGGCCTGCTGTGAAGTTGAAACCTGCAGCTCACTGGGTGTTTCTGTCCCAACAGGTGGTCAGGTTCCCCAGCTTCTGACTGTGACCCTCTCTGTCCTGAGACTCTGCACCCCCATCAGCCCTCCCATCCCAGGGCAGCATCTCCCAGGATGAGGAAAGAAGACAGCTGCCAGGCATCAGGTATCCCAGAGCAGGATGGGACAGTGGACAGCACGCAGGCACCAGCTGAATGTGCAGGGACTGGTGAGGTACCTGGACCTACAGCAAGCTGCCAGGACCTGGGGGGGTCAGTTGATGTGTTTGTGGACCCCCCAGGGACACCAGTGTCCAGGAGCCCTGCTTGCCAATGCCTCCTGCCTAGCTCTGGTTTTATGGAACTTTCCTCTGGCCCAGATCTGGCCCTTGTTGGCCACAAGCGGAAGGTTCAGTTCCCCAGTGGCAGTGCTGAGAAGAGAGTGGGGGCCTCCTGGCCACAGGCTTCATTTTTTGTCCCAATAGCCCCCAACCCCTGCGGCACCAGGACAACTAGTGGCAAGCGCCTTCCCTCTCTTCCCCTTCCAGGCCATGAATCCAGGCTCCTTGCCTCCCTCCAGCCCTTGTGCCACTCACAGACCTGCCTCTCTCTCCCAGACCCCTTCCCCTGGCAGCCCACAGACAGACCAGCAGAGTTCTGGGCCACAAAGCCCCCCTGGCTGGGGGAAGGGTGGCCCCCAGGGCCTGAGGATTCTGAGTGTACAGCCACTGGCCCTGTATCCCAGGAGGCTGGCCAGCTCCCCAGCTGCCCCACAGCTCCAGGCCGGCCATCAGCTCCCCTGTACTCAGCTACCAGTGTGCAGCCCTCAGGAGCACCTGTAGAGAGCAGGTCTACCTCCCTCCTGCAGCCCCTGCCAGCCAGTGCAGGAGCCAGCTGTTTCTGATGCCTCTGGGCCCCCCAGCCTCTCCAGGTGCCCTGTCTCCCTGTCTCCCAGCCCTGGTCCCAACCCCAGCCCCAGCCCCAGCCCCATGCTGGCAGAGAGCTGCTCCTATGAGTCCCCAAGGTGCTTGGCTCTTCACAGGGCCAGGCAGCTTCAGATTGAAGGGCCACAGATACAAATTATTCCTCTGCTGGGTGCTGCACACCCGGCCAGGGCTGACCAGGACGCAGGAGGGGCAGAACCCCAGGACTTCCCCAAAAGAGCCAGAAGGAGGCCCGGGCCTGGCCTTTGAAGTCTAGCAAGCAGCTGTCACGCTTAGCTCCATGGAGCCGACAGAGCCAGCCCTCCCACTGGCCAGGTCCTTGGGAGAGAATCTGGGCTGGGGGCTGCCCTCTCCTACCCCCACCTCCTGCCATGTTCCTGACCAGGCAGAGTCTACAGTGGGCTTGCCCAGCTGAGGCTGGCCTCCCACGCTAGGAGGCAGAGGCGAAGTTGGCATGGGGAGGGACCACAAAGGAGCTGGGGCAGCAGGAGTCCTGGCCCGGCTTCCTGGCCCTCCGCAGGCCCTTGCCTCTCTGCAGAGCTGCGGGTTAGCTGTTGGTGTGCTCCACCCCCAACCCCGGCCTCCTTTCCCACCAGCATGTGGCTGCTCCTGCTTTCCGAAATGCCTGTGTTGGTCCCCTCCCCCAGCCCCCCACGCTCCCGCACACAGATCCTCAGGAACATATGAAGCAGAGGAGGGGCTTGGGCTGCACCACTCACAGAGTTCCCTCCCCCAGGCACTTAGTTGGGGCCCAGCACTGACCTTTCCCCTGAGCCCAGGATGTGGCCAGAGCCCCCTCTGGGACCCCTCTCGGCCCTTCTCTGCCTCCTCAGCTTGAGCTGCCTGCCCGAAGTTCAGCTGTTCCGGGGCCAGTGTGTCACTTGCCAACTTCCACATCACCCTCCTCCCTCGCTCCCTCCTCTCCTTCCCCAAGGACCTCCCCCCATTTCTGGCAGCGAAGCCATTAATCTGGAGACAGAAATGGGTTTGCTATCGATTCTCTGGCCACTTTTTCTTTCATTACAGTTTGTACCGTGGTTCTTCTCACCCTTCTCTGCGTCCGTGCATTTAAAGAGTTGTCTCTTTAAATGTTGAAGCTCCTGGAAGCCTGGTGCTATTCTGTGTCTCCTTTCAAAGGAAGAAGGGGGGGCCCAGCTATGGGTGAGGACTCAAGTTATTAGTTTGGAAATAGAGCAACTATGTGTACAGCCCACCTTAGAGGTCATGTTACCCCCTTCCTGTTAAATTTTACAATTAATTTTGGTTCCGGAAATGTAAATAAATTTGTTAATAACAAATAGCAAAGAGATTGGGCTGGAATGCCATATGTCGGTCCTTGATCTGCCCTCCAGTGACCCAAGGCAGGGCTGTGGGCCAGCAGCAATGGACAGAATCACTAGATGGTGGGATGGGACCTCCTGCAAGTCACACGTGTGAGTGCCACAACCCTCCTGCTGGCCTTGCCCAACGGCTCCAGGGAGCAGGGCTGCCTCTATCCCTGCCCAGCCTCCTTTACCCGGTCTCATCTGGTCACTTACTTGGCTCTGCTGCCTGGGAGTGATTGCCTGCAGAGGACATGCCCCTCTCCCTCCCAAGACATTCCTGTTAAGGGCCCACTCCTCTTCCCTGAAGCCAGACTGCGGCTTATGTCTGGGCGCTGCTGGGTTCGTCCCTTTCCTTTTGTGACATGGGGTTGCCCCATTCCCCATGACACCACCCCTCTGCATGGGGAAGTTTCCCCTCGCCCCTGTCTCAGACTTTGATACCTTTACCTGCTGCTCACACAAAGCCCGTGGTGCCGGGTTTGGGTGCCCTCATTGTCAGCTGCCCAGGACCCATCCCCCAAACCTCACATCCGTGTACCCTTGCCTTCCCCTCCTATCTCAGTGATCATGACCTTGGACATCTCTGCCAGGCCAAACCTCAAGGCTGGAACACTCCTCAGCCATTTCTCCATTGCGGCTTCCTGGCTGTAGACTCAGGTTAGAGGTGAACCCAGAACACCTGAGACTTGACCCAGGATGGATGGGTGCTGCTTGATGTGAATGAGGTCTCGCAGTGGCTCCTTGGTGTGAGCACTGCTCAGACTCCTTTCCACTCCAGCCCCCTTTCCACATCTCCGTCCCACACCAGATGACTTTGACCCAGACCCAGTGGGCACTGCCTCATCTTGTAGTCAGTCCCTTTTCAACATGTTGCCGTTTCTTTCTGAAGAGGTGTCCTCCCTCCACAAGTCACGCTGTCTGTCCCTGGCCCTCCAGCCCACCTAGCCAACCACCCTTGTTGGTTTCCTTCTCAGACTTGCCACCTCTCCCCTCTGCCCCAAAATGCCATGCTCCTCTCCTGGAAGACACTTGAGTTAATTCAGTAAATCAACTTCAAATACTTGAAGGCTCCCACCTTCTGTTCTCTGGCTCCTTCCTGCGGTCTATACCTACCGCCTCCTCTTCACCTCCTTCCCTTCCACACTTCCTTCCTGGGTAGCTCTGCCTGAGGCATTCCACTAAGATCATCTATTCCAAGGTGATGGACATGCTACTGGTGACCAAAGTTGGTTCCTTTTCTCCTTTCTTTCCTCCTTGAAGCCTGGCTCCCTTAGTCCCAGCAGTCCCTCAGTGGCCTGGTTCTCCTGTCCCCCTGCCCTTCCTCACCATTGCCCATTCCCTCGTTCATTCATTCAGCACAGGCCTTGCCGTCTTCCCTGAGTCAGCTCCGAGACACCTGAAGAGCCCTCCAGCCCTAACTGCTTTCCTCAAACTAGGTCCCCAGCCCTTTGTTCTCGCCTCTTCTCACTGAGCCTTTCACTTCTCGGCAGATGTGACTGATTGGTAGCTCCATCCCAACTCCCTTCTGCTGGGTGGAATGCAGGAGCTAGCTGCCTCCAACTCACTGTGACCTCAGAAAAATGCCTTTATTACTCGGGCCTCAGTTTCCTCATCTTTAAGTAAGGGGCTTGGATGAGATGATTTCGGGACCCTTTCCTATAATAAAATACTGTGACAGCAAGCAAATCTTTTATGTCCTTCCCTATCCTGCCACCAGCAGGAGTGCTGTATACCCGAGCACTCCTCCTCATTCTGGACCTTGGCTCCCCTTCCCAGGGGAGTTGCAGCTGTGCCCAGCTCAAACTGTTTTCTTGATCTAAAAAATGGAGGTAATCTAGGCTGGGCACGGTGGCTCACGCCTGTAATCCCTGCACTTTGGGAGGCCGAGGCGGGCGGATCATTTGAGGTCAGGAGTTCGAGACCAGCCTGGCCAACATAGTGAAGCCCCATCTCTACTAAAAATACAAAAGTTAGCCGGGCATGGTGTCACACCTATAATCCCAGCTACTCGGGAGGCTGAGGCAGGGGAATCACTTGAACCCAGAAGGCAGAGGTTGCAGTGAGCCGAGATTGCGCCACTGCACTCCAGCCTGGGCAACAGGGCGAGACTCTGTCTCAAAAATAAATAAACAAATACAAGAAATGGAGGTAATCATAGTTGCTACCTCGCTAGGAAGTCCTAAGAATGAAGTCAGATGTGTTTGTGAGGTATGTGGCACAGAGCTTGGCACATTGTCTCAACAAATAACATATTACCCACAGGCACACATGCCTGTGAGGCCTCCCTCCTAAACTTACATAAGGCTTATTCTCACTAATTCCCACCTGGCAGTGTCCCTTGGTAACTGGTGTCCTCATCTCGGGTGTGCATTTGTGGATGAAGCTGCTGAGGGGCACTGTGAGACCCCCTGTCCCAGACCCCCTCCCAAGGGCCCTCACCTGAGCTCCAGGAGGATCCCTTTTGTGGAGGAGAAGTGGCACTTGGGCCCTTATGGGTGTGACTGTATTTGTGCCCCACAAGCCTCCCAAAGGATGAGTGTGCCTGGGATCCTGGTGCCCCAGGTGCCCCCAACTCCTCCCTTGGTGAAGCCTGAGAGCTTCAGAGATTAAAAGAGGGGCCACTTGGACACCTGAGAAGGAGGAGCATGAGGTTTCCCGGGAGAGCTATGCAGATGTGAAGAACGGTCCTTGGACCCTGGGCTGGCATCTAAGAGGAAGCAGGATGAACTTCCTGTCCAAATGCTAGGCACTTCCCCTGCTGCCACCCCTCCACAGGTTCTCTCTGCGCTGGGTAGAGAGAGGACCCCGAGGCCCCCAAGCCATAGAGAGGCCTGGGGTCCTGGGCAAGGACCAGGGAGCTGGTTTGTTCCTTGGCGCCTTGGACGGCGTGAGCCCAGGGTGACTGAGCCCCTTTCATGCGCCAGACGCTGCTCCAAGCACGGGCAGCTCAGCCATCAGCCCCGAGAGGAGCACTGTGAGGGGGGTGGTTTTCTAACCCCTGTGTCATGGATGAGGAAACCAAGGCCCAGAGAGGCCAGTGGCCTTGCTCAAGGTCACACAGCCAGTTCGTGGGGGAGGCAGGATTGGGACCCCAGCCTGGAGACCTGAATCCTACCCCCTTGACTAGCATGGTCTGTGCTGTAGGCCTTAAGGCTGGGCACCAGGCCTGGACGGCCTCCACTGGCAGGAATCACTGCCCATGGTATCACCCCAGGGCTGGGGGCAACCAGCACCCCTCCCTTACCTGGAGTTGCGGAGACAAGGTCTTGGCCCTGCATCCCCAACTTGGCCCTTGTGCAGGAAAATTTGGGAGAATCGGCTGAAGAGCTAGAAGAGCAGCAGAAGGAAGGAGGCTTTGGCCTTCCAGGGGAGGGGCTTCCTAAGGGAGGCCAGAGACCCACCCCTCAGGGCCGCACAGCTCCCTCAGCAAGAGCAACCCCAAGGGTGGCATCAGGGCAGCAGAAACAGTGGCCCCAGCCTCAATGGATGGGCATAGGGACCGAAGGAGCCAGCCATAGCTGTGGAGTTGAGGTGGGGCCCCCTAGGGAACCCTATGTTTGAGGGGGAGACACAGGCCTTCCCCGATCTAAGCAGAAAACAGCCCTTGCTGTCAGGGTCAGGTCTGATGAGGAAGACAAGCCCTCTTCAGAAGACGAGGGGCCACCAATGAGAAAACAGACAGCTCTGACCTCAGGAGGGAAGGTGGGTGAGAGAACGTGAAGCAAGCTTTCTGTGTGGGGATCCCACAGCTCCTAAGAGAGCTGAGGCAAGCATAAGACAGGGGAGGTGGAACCTCAGGGACTGGGGACTGTGGTCAAGGGAGAGGCAAGAGGTCTATAGCCAAGGCTGGGTGCCGGGGTTCACAGATGTAATCTAATCCCAGCACTTTGGGAGGCTGAGGCTGTAGGATCACTTGAGTCCAAGAGTTCGAGACTGGCCTGGGCAACATAAAAAGACCCCCGTCTTTACAAAAAAAAAAAATTTGTTAGCCAAGCATTGGCCTCATGCCTGTAATCCCAGCACTTTGGGAGGCTGCTCCGCCTCCCAGGTTCACCCCATTCTCCTGCCTCAGCCTCCCAAGTAGCTGGGACTACAGGCGCCCACCACCACGCCTGGCTAATTTTTTGTATTTTTAGTTGAGATGGGGTTTCACCGTGTTAGCCAGGATGGTCTCGATCTCCTGACCTCATTAACCGCCGCCTCAGCCTCCCAAAGTGCTTGAATTACAAGCGTGAGCCACCGCGCCTGGCCTCGAATGGGTCTCTTGAGTCCAGGTGTTGAGACCAACCAGGACAACATGATGAAACCCAATCTCTACAAAAAATACAAAAGTGCTGGGCATGGTGGCTCACACCTGTAATCCTAGCACTTTGGGAGGCCAAGGTGGGCAGATCACTTGAGGTCAGGAGTTCAAGACCAGCCTGGCCAACATGGTGAAACCCCATCTCTACTAAAAATACAAAAATTAGCCGGACATGGTGGAGCACACCTGTAATCCCAGCTACTCCAGAGGCTGAGGCAGGAGAATTGCTGGAACCCGGTGGGAGGAGGAGGTTGCAGTGAGCCAAGATCGTACCATTGCACTCCAGCCTGGGCAACAGAACAAGACTCCGTCTCAAAAAAAAAAAAAAAAAAGCCAAGCTTGGTGACGCCACCTGTAGTCCCTGCTACTCGGGAGGCTGAGGCAGGAGATCACTTGAGCCCAAGAGGTCAAGGTTACAGGAAGCTATGATTGCGCCACTGTTCTCCAGCCTGGGCAACAGAGCGAGACCCTCAAAAAAATTAAAAAATAAGGTCTATTGCCTGCAATCCCAGCACTTTGGGAGGCGGAAGCAGGCAGATTGCTTGAGGCCAGGAGTTCGAGAACAGCCTGACCAACATAGTGAAACCCCATCTCTACTAAAAATACAAAAATTAGCCAGGCGTGGTGGTGCACACCTGTAATCCCAGCTACTTGGGAGGCTGAGGCAGGAGAGTCACTTGAACCCAGGAGGAGGTTGCAGTGAGCTGAGATCATGCCACTGCACTCCAGCCTAAGCAACAGAGTGAGACTCCATCTCAAAAAAATAAAAAAGGTTGGCTGGGTGCGGTAGGCTTATGCCTGTAATCCCAGCACTTTAGGAGGCTGAGGTGGACGGATCACCTGAAGTCAGGAGTTCGAGACCAGCCTGACCAACATGGAGAAACCACATCTCTACTAAAGATACAAAATTAGCTGGGCATGGTGGCACATGTCTGTAATCCCAGCTACTCGGGAGGCTGAGGCAGGAAAATCACTTGAACCTGGGAGGTGGAGACTGTGGTGAGCCAAAGATCATGCCATTGCAATAAGAGCGAAACTCCGGCTGGGCGCGGTGGCTCATGCCTGTAATCCCAGCACTTTGGGAGGCCGAGGCGGGTGGATCACGAGGTCAGGAGATCGAGACCATCCTGGCTAACATAGTGAAACCTGTCTCTACTAAAAATACAAAAAAAAATAGCTGGGCATGGTGGTGGGCACCTGTAGTCCCAGCTACTCGGGAGACTGAGGCAGGAGAATGGCATGAACCCGGGAGGCAGAGCTTGCAGTGAGCCGAGATGGCGCCACTGCACTCCAGCCTGGGTGACACAGCAAGACTCCATCTCAAAAAAAAAAAAAAAAAAAGAGCAAAAATCTCAAAAAAAAAAAAAAAAAGGTCTAGGCCAGGCACGGTGGCTCACACCTGTAATCCTAGCACTTTGGGAGGCAGGCAGATTGCCTGAATTTAGGAGGTTGAGGACAGCCTGGGCAACATGGTGAGATCCCGTCTCTACTAAAAATACAAAAAATTAGCCGGGTATGGTGACACATGCCTGTTGTCCTAGCTACTTGGGAGACTGAGGCAAGAGAATCACTCGACCCCAGAGGTGGAGGTTGAAGTGAGCTGTGATCTCGCCACTTTACTCCAGCCTGGGTGACAGAGCGAGACTCTCCAAAAGAAAAATACATATATATAGTAAGTTCTGGCCGGGTGCGGTGGCTCACGCCTGTAATCTCAGCACTTTGGGAGGCCGAGGTGGGCAGATCACGAGGTCAGGAGATCGAGACCATCCTGGCTAACACGGTGAAACCCCGTCGCTACTAAAAATACAAAAAGCTAGCCGGGAGTGGTGGCAGGCACCTGTAGTCCCAGCTACTCGGAGAGGCTGAGGCAGGAGAATGGTGTGAACCCGGGAGGCGGAGGTTGCAGTCAGCCGAGATCGCGCCACTGCACTCCAGCCTGGGCAATAGAGCGAGACTCTGTCTCAAAAAAAAAAAAAAAAAAAAAAAAATAGTAAGTTCTAGCCAGATCTGCTGGGAGCCGGGGAACCCAGGAATATAAGTGGCTATAGGGGCCAGGGAGCCATATGACTGAGTCTCCACTGGAACTAGCCCAGGGTGCCACCAGGGAGAGTCACTCTTAGGGCTCATCAGGTCTCCCCAACAGGAAGTCTAGGGTCCCAGGGCCACTGATGTGGTAGGAACATGCCCCTGGTGAAGAGGCCTGGACCACAGATTGGGCTTGCTCTGTGGTCTTGAACATGTTGGAGGACCCAGACTCTCCCAGCCCCGGGCCCCCACTGTGAAATGACAAACCTCACCCAGCCTACTGGGGGGCATTCCTGATCAGGACTTGCTGATGTGGCCCTGGGACATGGGCAGGCTGGGGCAGGACAGACACCTTCGTGTCTGGGGTGTGTGGTGAGGGTGCATGGGACCACATATACCAGTCCCCTCTGGTCCCAAATGGAGGGCAGAAGTGGAAGTAGGACTAGGGGTGGCTAAGAGGAGTGGGGCCCTGGAGTATGGGACGTGCCTCTCACTGACCAGCTGTGTGACTTTGGGAAGCTCACATAACCTCTCAGAGCCTCAGTTTCCCCATCTGTAAAATGGGGAGTACAATCTCTCCCTCTGGGCTCATCATGAGTTTCCAGGAATACCACATAGTTGGCCCTCATTCCCAGGAGCCTTCTTGTGCCTACATCTTGGAGGAGGTTCTCAAGATGTCTCCAGAGCGAAGGAAGAATTGGCTCAGCCTTACTGAGCATCTGGGTCTGGCATGGCAGGTGGTTGGGGATGGGGGGAGTCACTTCGTTCCCTGCACTGATGTCAGTGCCTCCTGGGAAATCGCCTTCTCACCTCTCCTGGGCCTAAAATAGAGCAGGGGGTGGGGGTGTCACAAGCTAGAGGCAGTTCCCTCATCCCCAGCCGAGGCCCTGGGTCCTTGGGGAAGCAGAGGACCCAGAAGGGGTTCCCTGCCTCCAATCTTGTTCTTCAGTGACCTGTGGTCCGCTAGCATGGGTACCAAAAAGGTCAGGGTGGGGACTCAGCGGCCCACCCACCATGCCCTACCACACCCCACACCATCTCAGGTACCTGGCCTTCAGCACCCCCAGCAGAAGTCTGAGGTCCCAGCCCTGGTATTGGGACCCATCATCCCCAGGAGCTGGGTGGAGGGCATAGCTGGGGACATAGGTTGGGAGGTCCAGTATTTTGCAGACAGGGCAGCCTAGTCTGACCAGAGAGGGAATGCTGGGGGGCTCCAGAGGTGTCTTCTGTTCCTAAGGATTGGGACTAGCAAGGGAGGGGGAGCCATGGGGCATGCTAGCAGCATGTAAGTGATCTGGCTAGTTTATATTTTATCTAGGAGGAAGGACAGGGCGCCTGTGAGAGACTCAGGAACCCAGATGGACATGCCAGCCCTTCCTGATGGTTGGAGTGACAGCGATCCCTGAAGCCCTCCTGGAGGCCGGGGCATCTTTGGCGGGGAGAAGGAGCCGATGGGAAGGGGTCTGGACCGCGGGCATGAGAGGACTCCGCAGTGACACGACCCGTAGCGAAGGTGCAAGAAATCCCAGAGGCGTAGAGCCCGGCGTTCGCAAAGATCCTCTGCCCTCTCCAACCCCAGCTTCCACAGCCTGGGGTCAAGCGGGGCGCTCCAAGCTGGGGCTGGGGCAGCCTCTCTGGGGCAGCCTCGCCCACGACCCAGGGGCGAACGCGGGCGCCGCAGCCACGCCCCAGCCCCCGGCCCCAGATGGGCAGTCGCCTGGTCGACCCTGGGGGTCCCCCGTCCCCTGCCTCCCTCCCCTACAAATCCTCGGAGATGCTCAGGCAGAGGTGGCCCAGGAGGGGCCGCGGGATGAGGACACGGAGCGCCACCGCCCCGCACCTGCCGAGGAGCCCCCGAGGTGCGGGGAGGGACTCCGGGGCGACGCCTCTTTTGTCCTGCCGCGGCGGCGGCCCGGGCCCTGCGGGGCTGGGAGGGCCGGGGGGCGGCGGGAGAGCGGAGGGCGGGCCCTGGGCTCACGTGCTCGCCGCTCCGCTCTTAACCCGGCCCTGCCGCCCCGCCGGGATGGCCGCGGCCGGAGCGCACTGAGCCCCGGCGCCGTCCCCGCCGTCCCCACCGCTCTGCGACCCCCGCCCGGCCCCGCGCCCCCGCCCCGGATCCGCAGCCGGCGCTTCCCCACCCCCGGCCCTGCTCCCGCCCTCCCCGCGCCGCTCGCAGCCGCAGCCCCCGGACCGAGAGGAATGAGCGAGCCATGAGGCTGCTGCGGCGCTGGGCGTTCGCGGCTCTGCTGCTGCCGCTGCTCCCCCCGCCCGGTGAGTGACCCCCGCCCGGCCCGGCGCCCCCTCCCTGCCCCCGCCCGGGGATGTGCGGCACTTGCTGCTGCAGCCACATTTTCCTGCGGTGCTCGGGGTGACAGCCGGTCCGGAGCGCGGGAGGGTAGGGGAGCGGGAGAGGAGGGAAGGTGCGTCCACCCACCTGTCCCCAGCTGGCCGGGCCCACCGCGTCCCTGCCCCTGCCGCCGACCATCCAGCTCTGCAGGTCTCTGCGGGTTTGGGCGGTTGGGGGGGCAGTCGTGACGGTTGGGCGGGAGTGAAGCTCCTGGCCCCCTCCCCGCGGGCTCTTGCCTCTGCAGGGCAGCCAGATCCTCCCACCCGGATCGCCCTAGGGCTCCAGGGGCCACACCAGAGTGGGGGATGCGGCATGCTCACCCCATTCCCAAGTCTTCTGCCCCAGGGTGGGCAGCTGCCTGCAGCCATGGCCTTGTTTCCCCAGGTCTTGGGACCCAAGGTCCTGCTGGAGCTCTGCGATGGGGGGGCTTACCCCAGCTGGGGGGCCCAGGAGCCCCTGAGGTCACGGAACCCAGCCGTCTGGTCAGGGAGAGCTCCGGGGGAGAGGTCCGAAAGCAGCAGCTGGACACCAGGGTCCGCCAGGAGCCACCAGGGGGCCCGGTGAGTGGGGCTGGTTGTTGAGGCCAGGGACTGAAGCAGGCCTCAGAGCCCCAGGGAGCCCACGGGGTAGCCAGGGCTGGAGCCCCGCTCAGCAGCTGCCCCGCAGGGTCCGCTTCCATACAGTGGGCTATCAGGTGGGTGCTGGAGCCCACTGGTGGGGAGCACCAGGCCTGCCCAGCCCCAGGGCCCCCTCCCATTATTGCAGGGTCCCCTGTCCTCAGTGTTCAGGGACCCCTAATGCCTAGGTCTCAGGTCTGCTTTGAGTCAGCCTTCCAACGGCCCCCTGCTCTGCTCTGGCCAAAGCTAGTTCTGTTCAAAACAGGGCTTGGATGGGGCAAGTTGGGGGCAGGGAGAGGCAGCCCAGATTCCAGTCAGAGATTAGGGCTCTCAGGTTCTCACCACAGCCACCTCAGCGGGATTTCTTGGAACAGCTTAGTGCTTGCTCCTGCCTCAGTTTCCACACAGTGCCCAGATAGGCTTGTTGTTCTCCTTCCTGTCCTGGCTGAAGGTGGGGCCTTGGAAAATAACTCGAGGCCCCAGGCCAGCTCTACCTGCCTGCCCACTGTCCCTTTCAGCTGCCAGGCCCCTCCTGCTTCCCAGAGGAAGGTTAGGCATGAAGGAGATTAATTGCAATTAATAATTAATTAATATCATGTGAATAATAATCACCCAGATGGAATATTCATTCAGCACGCCCCAGTGCTCCAAGAGCTGGAGCTGAAAGTGAGCCAGGCCAACAGGGCAGCAGAGGGCAGGTTGGCCGGCAAAGGCCCAGCACAAACAGGAGGTGTAGGGGAGAGACCCAGAGGAGGGGTACAACTGAGGCCTGGGAAGTTTTGGCAGCGGGGAGTGGTGGGAGGTAAATTGGGCTGGGCAGAGGGAGGAAGGAGGGAAACGGAGGCTAACATTACAGACATCTGTCAGACTGGCATCTGGCCCTGCCTAATGTACTTGGTTAAAAGCCCTTAAGGGAGGGGAGCAGAGGGGGATGCGGGGTGGTGCAGGGGTGGAGAATACTGATGAAATGGATGGAGCAGGAAGGGAGCATGCATAATAGATGGACCATCACTGAGGGCCGTGCAGAGGGGCAGGGGGAGGGGGCTAATGGTCCAAGGCCCGCGGGCACTGGGGGTGGAGTGGGGGGTGGAAGCTGCCTTCAGCAACTGCCCAGGCTCCCTGGGAGGTGTGCGGTCCCAGGGCCGGGGATGGGGTGTCCTGGCCGCTGAGTCTGGCTGTCTTGCCTGGTGTCACTCCCTACCTGTGAACTGTGCACCCCGTGGTTACGCTGTGGGAGAACTGATGGTCCGCCCGACTGCTGGGACTCTGGCTTATGCTTTAAGGCATGTGCAGATTGAGTCAGGGAGGGATGTCACCGCAGGGAAAGGGGACAGAGTTGAGGAAAAGCCTGGAGTCAGGTAGGGATGAAAAGTCAGGTATTCCAACTGGGCAGGTCGCTCCTTCAGCCTGACCCTTTCGGCGCAGAGACAGAGGCGGCAAAGGGTAGGAGGTTCTGGGCTGTGGTGGTGTCTGCTGCTGCGTGGGAAGGTCATGATGGGTGCAGTTGAACTGCTTGGGTTGGGGGTCTCTGTGTTGTTCTGCAGGTGAGTGAGTGCATGTGAGGTGTATATGTGATCCACCGATTCCAGATACTTCTGAGGGGTGGCTGAGGGCCTGGGGGGAGGAAATGGAGTTCCATGGATCTGCTGGGCAGTGATTATCTCCAATTTTGGGGTCTCTCTGGGACTGAGACTTCCTAGAGCCCTCGTGGCAACCTCCTCAAGGGACTTGATTCAGGCCCTCTCTTATCTGTGCCTCAATTTCCCCTGAGGTACCAAAGCTGTGGACTTCTATGGGCCACTCTGTCAAGCTTTGTATGCACTCTACATCACTTATTTCTCACAACTCTTTAAGGCTTATAACTTTTGTGTGTGTGTGTGTGTGTGTGTGTGTGTATGTGTGTGTGTGATGGAGTTTCGCTCTTGTTGCCCAGGCTGGAGTACAATGGCGTGATCTCTGCTCACCCCAACCTCTACCTCCCAGGTTCAAGCAATTCTACTGCCTCAGCCACCTGAGTAGCTGGGATTACAGGCGTGCGCCACCATGCCTGGCTAATTTTTTGTATTTTTAGTAGAGATGGGGTTTCTCCACGTTGGTCAGGCTGGTCTCAAACTTCCGACCTCAGGTGATCTGCCCACCTCGGCCTCCCAAAATGCTGGGATTACAGGCGTGAGCCACCGTGCCCGGCAGCTTATAACTTTTGTCAGCCCCATTTTGCAGATGAGCAAACTGAGGCTCAGAGGGATGAAGTAAATTGCCCAAAGTCAATTAGATCTTAAGCAGTGGAACTGGGAGTTTTCTCCACACCAGGGCACTTCCCAGTTCTGCCTCCAGGGCTCTCTGGATTTGGGTCCAGGAGGCAGTCTCCCAACTCCGCCCAGAGCAAGGAGACAAAAAGACACATCCAGAATATTTTCCCCAATGGCAAGGAGATATGGCAAACCCTCAATCTCCCACCTGGCATTTCTCCCTGGGGTTAGAGTGCTTTTGGCGTCAGAGCCACGGGGTCTGATGGTGGATCCAGTGTGGACTTGAGCCCGTGTGTGTCCTAGCCACAAGTACCCCAGCCGGGCACTGCTTGGTTTTTGCCTTAACTTACTGCCCTGGTTTGGAACTTCAAGCCTAGCCGGTGTGGAGCCAGCAGCAAGATCTCTGGTCATGTGTCGAGTCCAGGGGCACATGCTGGCTGGCAGGGCCTGGGGCGCTGAGCTGCTGTGGCTTTGGGCAGGTCGTTTGACTTTTCTGAGCCCCAGTTTCCTGTTCCCTAAAATCAGGATGGTAACATATCTCAGTCTCACATACTACCAGGAGGTGGTGATGGGAAAGAGCTTTACGTGCTGAGGATTCCTGGCTTGAGAGGGGCAAGGGTGCAGGTGCGACTGGGACAGGGGAAGAGATACAGCGGCCGAGAAGGAATTAGAAGCTGGAGAAGTTAGACTGGGTGCATTGGCTCACAGTGGCCAAGGTCAGGGTATTGCTTGAGACCAGGAGTTTGAGACTAGCCTGGGCAACATAGTGAGACTCCCGTCTCTACCAAAAAAAAAATTACCCAAGCATGGTGGTGCGCACCTGTAGTCCCAACTACTCGGGAGGCTGAGGCTGCAGGATCGCTTGAGTCCAAGAGTTCAAGGCTGCAGTGAGCTATGGTTGCACCACTGCACTCCAACCTGGGCTACAGAGTGAGATCCTGTCTCACACAATACAACAACAACAAAAGAACAAGGTAGAGAAATTACAATTATTTACTAGGCCTTTTTGGGGCAGGCACTCCTTTACGTGGAATTATTTAATCTTCATCACAGCTCCCAGAGGTGGGGCTGTTATTCCCATCTCGCAGATGGAGGAACAGGCACAGAGAGGCAACGTAACTGCCCCAAGTGACACAGCACTTGAGCACAGAGTCAAGACTGATCCCCAAAGCAGGGCTCTCACCCAGCACGCTGCCACCTCTTGCTCAGGGCTGAAGGGAAAAGAGACACAGACGCACCCTTGCCCTCTCTCTGCCACTGCACTCAACCCCCTCACTTCTGTCCAGCCTGGAAGCAGGCTAGGCCTGAGGCCCAGAGAAGTGGGGGAGCTTCTGGGAGTGCAGAAACCTGTGGTCCCAGGGAGCCTGCAGCTGAGGGGTGGTGCAGGTCAGGCAAGACTACCGTGTACAGCTGGGCTGGTTGTTCACTGCACTAGGGTGACTGGGCAAGGGGTAAGTGAGCTGAATGCAATCTGTGGACTTATGGGGCCACATGCATTCTGACTTGCAGGGGGGCCCTGTTTTCTTTTTCTTTTTTTTTTTTTTTTAAGACAGAGTCTCGCTCTATCGCCCAGGCTGGAGTGCAGCAGCATGATCTCGGCTCACTGCAGCCTCTGCCTCCCGGGTTCAAGCGATTTTTGTGCCTCAGCCTCCTGAGTAGCTGGGATTACAGGCGTGCACCACCACTTCCAGCTAATTTTTGTATTTTTAGTAGAGACGGGGTTTCACCATACTGGCCAAACTGGTCTCGAACTCTTGATCTCAAGTGATCCACCCGCCTTGGCCTCCCAAACTGCTGGAATTACAGGTGTGAGCCACTTCACTCGGCCTTGGGACCCCTTTTTCTGATTCGCACCAAGCTGCTGTATGGGTTATGCCTGCCCCTGGGGAGACCCAGACTCCTTGGGAACAAGGAGAGGGCAGGACATGGGGAGGTGACTAAGGTCAGGGGTGAGGAGGTCGCAGACCTGGTACATAGAAGCTCATCTGAGCCAGCTAGGGGAGGGGTGCCTCCCTAGTCTCTGGGCTAAGCTCTTGTGAGAGCTGCCCAGGCCAGCATTTACTGGACGCGCCACCCCAGAAGCCCTCCACGGTGGGCGTGTGCTGCAACAGTGTTTGTGTTTTCTTCCTGCAGAAAGGTGGAGGGCAGTTGACTAAGGTTTGCCCCCAGCTCTTGAAGATGGGAGTCATGGGCATGGTGCCACAGGGGCACCAGGGTCTGTGCCTGGGGCCGTGGTACCCCACTAGAGCCAAGGCCACGCTACAGTCTGTGTGGCCGAAGTTGCGGCTCTCTCCTGGGTTGGGGCACACGGCTAGAAGCCAGGGCTAGGATTTGTGCTGGGCCCAGCTTGTTCCCAGGGGCGAGGTGGGGGCATGAACTGAGCCCTGCCATGCCAGAGAGTTCAGCAGGCTCAGTTTTGGTGTGAGAGGCTGCACGCTGTGGCTTTGAGGTGGCACAGCCTTAGTGCAGGTCCTGCTCCCCTGCTTCTGTGTGACCTGAGCCAGCCACTCAGCCCCCTGAACCCCACCTTCCTCATTCATAAAATGGGGATGCTCATAGTCTCCACCTCTCAGGCTGCTGTGAGGACTCGAGATGATGAATGTCAGGTGTCCAGCCCGAGATCTGGCAAAAGAGCCGATGATCAACATCTCTGAGTGTCCGGACAGGGTGCTGGGCCCTGGTGCTGGCATGAGGGCTGGGTGTCAGAAACAGGAGCCAGGATATTTAGGGGTTACTTGTCAGGCTCAGGGTGGGGTCCAGGGAAAAAACCACATGAGCAGGACTCTGACCTGTGGGCTTGGCCTCACCCAAGCAACCTCCTGGCTGCCTAGAGGAACCCAGCTGTCCAGAGTCTGTCCCCAGAGGGACTGATGACCCTGTAAGGAGGTGGCTCTGTTCTCAAAAATGTAGGTCAAATCCCATCATTGGAAATTTGTCTGGCTGTTCTCATTGTCTGGGAATCCCGATGCCCTCTTAATAAATGGAGCACCCAACACATTGCTGGGGGCGGGTGGGGGGAGCTGGCAGGTGGGTGGGTGGGTGGTTCCTCCCAGCTGGGACATACTCCCAGGTGGCGCTTCTGCCTCTCTGGCTCCTCCCCAGTCTGCAGCCATCCGGCCCACAAGGTGGTGGTATCTCCTTGTGGGAGGGGATTCCAGAAAGCTGTCCTCAGGTGAGACACCTGACAGGTAAATCACACCATCCACCCAGATCTGGAGCATAAGGCCACCATTCTGGCATGTCCCTGTCACAGTAGGTGATCCAAAGGAGTCGTTTATGCAGTTCCTCAAAGCCCTGTTTAGCTGGAACATTTACACTTCCTTCTTGTTATTATTATTATTGACCCTTATGATAACACATTTAAAAGGGCTTTTATTTAATCCTCACAGCAATCCTGGTTTTTCTTTTCTTTTTTTTTTTTTTTTTTTTTTTTTTTTGTAGAGACAGAGTTTTTTGCTGTGTTGCCCAGGCTGGAGTGCAGTGGCACGATCTTGGCTCACTGCAACCTCTGCCTCCCGGGTTTAAGCAATTCCCCTGCCTCAGCCTCTCAGGCACACGCCACCACACCCGGCTAATTTCTTTTTTGTTTGACTAGAGACAGGGTTTCACCATGTTACCCAGGCTGGTCTCGAACTCCGGAGCTCAGGCAATCTGCCTGCCCACCTTGGCCTCCCAAAGTGCTAGAATTACAGGCGTAAGCCACTGCTCCTGGCCCAACAATTCTGTTTTACCGAGGGGAAAACCGAGGCCGGGGGCATGAAGCAGCTTATCTCAGGCCTTGCGATGCCTTTCCATTCGACATGAGTGTTGAGCCCGTGGGCGGGGAAAAAAGTAGGCATAGCCCTTGCTCCAGGGAACTAAAGGTCACCCACCTGAAAAGCCAAATCAGTGATCAAAGAAGTGTATGTCTACTGTGTGCTTAAAGGCCCAGAGGTGGAGGGCGCCAAAGCCCTGCATGGGTTGGCAGGTGCAGGCTGTGCAGATGAGGGTGGGGAGGAGAGGGAGATTGGGGCAGGAGTTCGGGGTCAGCGTGTGAAGGGCCATGCCTGGAAGTGGTGGGGAGCAGTAGTCTCCCTTCTCGAATTTCCTGGAGCATTTGAGAATCCTAAGCCTCCTTAGTCTCCCCCTTCCTAAGACTCTGTGTCTGTAGGTCTGGGGCAGAGCCCAGGTACCTGTATTTGTGCTTCTGGGTCTTTGGCAGAATCTTGGCCTTTTTCTGTCTGCACCCCACATCTGGTACAGAGAGGACGAGGCACAGTCCCTCTGAAGCAGATGTCTAGGAGAGTGGGTGGGCCAGCCAGACAGGAGCCTCGGGTGGAAGGGGTGGTCACCCCTGCCAGGTGGTCACAGCTGCTGTGGCGACACGAACTCCAGCCCCAGGGTGAGATCCAGCCCCACACCTCCCCAGCCACCCAGCCATGACCCTGGACCAGTTACCTCCAGGTGTCTCCCTGAGCCTCATCCTGGCGTTTGTAAAATGAGGACCAGACAGCCTAGGCAGGTTGAGATCAAATGAGCTGGAGCATGTGACAGCCTGGGCAGCCGGGGGAGCAAGAGACAAGTGCAGGGCACAGGGTCAGCTGAGGGCTGGCATGACCTCAAGACCAAAGGCCCCTCCCCCCAGGGATGGAGGGACAAAGGGATGAGGTCAGAGGCAGGGCAGGGGCAGAAAGCAGGGCCAGGTAGGGAGCACAGTTTGGCTTTGATAGAGCATTGGCTTAGGCCGGACATGGAGGCTCAAGTCTGTAATCCCAGCATTTTGGGAGGCTGAGGTGGGAGGATGGCTTGAGCCCAGGAGTTCAAGATCAGCCTGGGCAACATAGTAAGATCCCATCTCTTAAAAAATTAATTAATTAATTTTAAAAAAGAACATTCGCTGGGCATGGTGGCTCACATTTGCAATCCCAGCACTTTGGGATGCCAAGGGTGGATCACAAGGTCAGGAGTTCAAGACAAGCCTGGCCAAGATGGTGAAACCCTGTCTCTACAAAAAAATTAGCCGGGTGTGGTGGTGGGCACCTATAATCCCAGCTACTCGGGAGGCTGAGGCAGAGAATTGCTTGAACCCAGGAGGCAGAGGTTGCAGTGAGCTGAGATCACACCACTGCACTACAGCCTGGGTGATAGAGCGAGACTCCATCTAAAAAAAAAAAAAAAAAAAGAACATTGGCCTAAAGCTGGGCGGTCTTGGGACTCTGTGCCAGCAGGAGTCCCCTCCCCACTCCCCAGGTGCCAGGGCCACAGAGATTCTGGGGACTGAGATAGGTTTGTCTGACCCATCTCTTTCCTCAAACCAGGGACAGGGTTGTGTCCCCACATGGGGCCAGGCCAGGCAAACACGCCTTGGTATGTGGTCTCTCTCTTTCTCCTACCACCTTTGGGGGCTCTCCCAGCCCCCTCCTGGGCCACCTCCAGCCAGGCCCAGCCCCCAGCCCCAGCTGCCCCGGCACTGCCCCAGGGGCTTATCTGGTCTGAGCCCTGTGTCCTGCTGGGCTCAGCTGCACCAGATGGGGAAAGGGTGAGAGCTCAGCAGGTGGCAGGAGGTGGTGGACAAGGAGGGTCCTAAGGTATCTGGCCTTGCTCCCCCATCAGCTGTGGCTTTCCCGAGTGGGGGCTGGCTTGGCCTCTGCAGAGAGGAAGCAGGCTCGATGGGGTGGCTCGAAGACCTCCTGAGTGAGGGAGATTCTGTTGGTGCCAGGGCAGACTCTGCTGGAATCTCCAGGTCCAGGATGGTACCACTACTTAGCCAACCTCCTGGCCTCGCATCTGGGCTCATCTGACCATTTTCAGTAGGAAAATCTGAGGCTCAGAGAGGTTGCTGGGTCATCCCTGGAGCTGCACGGAGAGAGAGCAGCATTGAGGCAAGGGGTCTGGCAGGGTGCTCCTCTAGGCAGCTGTGGAGGGGGCTGGCATAGGGGCTTGTTGGCGGGGGGCAGATAGAACAAGCAGGAACAGTCTCGGGCAGGGGAAGGCCAGGATGGTTCAGGCCATGGGCCGGGAAGAGGATGTGGTGACTCCTTGTCCTTGACTTTCTATTTTGGGCTGATCAATGCTCTAGGGCCTCAGGATGGAATTGGGAGCCTTGGTCAGCCTGGAATAGGGTGAGTCGGTGTCCTTGGGGCGCAGAGGTCTGCCCACCCAGGCCCTGGCTGTTGGCCCCCGCTTGCTTCTCTCCCAGGACCTCTCATGGACACTGGGCCCTCTTCCATTTTACTCCACCTTTGGGGTGAGACAGCCCTAGAAGCAGACTCCCTAGCTCCACCACTTTTTAGCTGTGTGACCTTGGGCAAGTTAGTCAATCCCACTGTGCCTATCCCCTGTCTTTCAGATGGGAATGGCAGTAATCTATCCCATAGGGTTGCTGCGAAGATCAAACAGGGCAATACTCTAAGTGTTTAGACCAGGGCCTGGCACACAAGAAGTGCTCGGTAAAGATTAGCAGTGATGAGGTGGTTGAGGAAGAAGCCGACAAGGCACAGGCTATGGATTTCATGACCACAACCTTGGGGCTCTCTTCCTTCCTGCAACCTGCCATCCCCACCACAAAGGCCAGGCAGTGAACAAAAGCCTCCCATTTGCAGGGCAGAGTGGGTGACCCTCATGTTGGGGTCTGGAGTCAGTCTTCTGGAATGAACAAGGGGTGTGGAGAAGGCCCCAGCCCTGAGTCCTCTCAGCCCTTCCTGGGCCCCGGGGTTACTGTGATCCAGGCATCCTCAAGCGCCCAGGCCTGGGGGGCCGCCATCTTGCTTGGGCCTGGTGCGTTGCCGTGGCAACCTGGAGCCTCCAGCCCCACTGCACTCTGAAAAATTTATCAGGAAAACTTCCATGTTTAAAAATTAACCATAGGATTGAAATATTAAAGATGAACTGCTTTGGGCGAGGCAGAGGGCAATGGATTTGGGGGTAGAGGAGCCAAGTCCTTCCTCCCAACATGATGGCACCTGCCCATCGCCCAGTTTCCGGGGGCCCAGCCATCCATTCCCACCCACTTGCCCCTGTCCGAGGCCTCCTATGTAGATGGAGGCTGGGGCCAGTGTAGGGGGACAGGCAGCAAGGGTCCTGCCTCCCATTTCCTGTTTGTCCCTTTCCCATGATACTCTTGGGGCCCTCCTGTTACTCTGCCTGATGGTGGGGTGCCCCTCACCGGCCAGGAGGGCATAATGAGGCAGAGGGCTGGCCGGGCTGCCCCTTTCCATCCTGGCTGCACCTGCAGCCCAGCCCCAGAGAGGATGCGCAGGTGCCCGGGCCCAGAGGGCAGAAAGGGGGCTGTGCCCAGGGCTGAGCACTCCTGCCTCTGCCCACTAGTAAAGGAGTGGGGTCATGGAGGAAGAGAAGCTTGGGCAAAGCATCTTGCCCCCAAATCAATGGTCCCCTCAGTTGCCAGGGCTGGCCGCCCCCTCCCCAGGGCTACTGTTGGTCCCGGGGTCCCCCCGACTCCCACCTTCAGGCCTCCCTGGGTTGACTCCCCCTCTGCCCTCCCCCCACGCCAGCCTGTCCATCTGGCCCAGGTGAGTTTCGTCATCCCAGCCTTCAACTCAAACCTCACCCTGGACCTGGAGCTGAACCAGTGAGTGTGGCCTTGAGCCCAGGAGGAAGGGCAGTGGTGGGGCAGGGGAGGCATGGCTGGGGCCTGGCTGCTGGGGGTCTGGGGGTTGGGCCCAGGCAGAGGGGACCTGGATCCTGGCCTGAGGCAGGCCTCAAGCCCGACCTCACCTCGCCTGTGACCTCCCTTCCTGCTGCCCCCTCTGTCTCAGCCACCTCCTCTCCTCGCAATACGTGGAGCGCCACTTCAGCCGGGAGGGAACAACCCAGCACAGCACGGTGAGTGCCTCTGCAGGGGACCAGGGCCAGGGGTGGAAGGAAGGTGCTGTTTCTGTGGTTCTGTGGTCACAAGTTTAGGGACAGGTGGCTGCTGGAGATGGGGTCCTGGGCCTGGCCCCTCAGCACCTTCCCTCTCTCCCCACCCGGGAGGCTCTGAGGGTGGACAGTGGGCAACTTGAGTGCATGGGGCCCTGAGCTCCCCTCACTTGGCCCCAGAGCTCTGACTCCCAGCCAGCCCACCTGCCTTGCATGGGGCCTACAGGGACACTCATTGTTCCGAGCAGGCTGCCAGGAATCCCCCTCTCCAGACTCTTCTGAGAGGGGCAGCTGAGGAAAGGCCCTTCTTACTCAGTATCAAGGCCCCGAAAATCCCAGCTGCCTGGGACACCAGAGTCCCAGCCCTGAAGGCTCTAGAGCCTGAAAATGAATGAGAGTCTATAAATAGCCTGTCTAACCCCCCATCACCCCCCCACCGCCTGTTCAGTAACTGGAGCACAAGTAATTCTGCAGGAGGCAGAGCTGGAGGCGGAGGGTGCCACTGGTCCCCCCCGGCCCCAACCCACGAGTCTGGCCAGGAGGATACATGCTGCCCATCACTCCTCAGCCAACCACAGGCCCAGGGACATCCTGGGAGGCAGTGCATGAGGTTGTGTGTGATGTTAGGGGCGAGTACATGATTAAATGAGGTAATATATGGTTAGTGCCAGAGCAGTGCTGGGTACATGGTAGGCGCTAAATAAACATTGCCTGTTATTCTCAAAGGATTCCCTTCCCCAGCCCCAGCAAATGGCTAAGAACCCTTGCTGTAGGCCGGGCTCCTATAATCCCGTCACTGGGAGGCCGAGGTGGGCAGATCACCTGAGGTCAGGAGTTCGAGACCAGCCTGGCCAACATGGTGAAACACCATCTCTACTAAAAATACAAAATTAACCAGGCATGGTGGTGCATGCCTGTAATCCCAGCTACTCGGGAGGCTGAGGCTGGAGAATTGTTTGAACGCAGAAGGCGGAGGTTGCAGTGAGCTGAGATCATGCCATTGCTCTCCAGCCTGGGCAACAAGAGCGAAGATCCGTCTCGAAAAATAAATAAATAAATACATACATACATACAAAAATTAGCTATGTGTGGTGGCACATGCCTGTAATCCCAGCTACTCGGGAGGCTGAGGCTGAGGCATGAGAATGGCTTGAACCCAGGAGGCAGAGGGTGCAGTGAGCCAAGATCACGCCACTGCACTCCAGCTTGAGTGACAGCGAGACCCTGTCTCAAAAACAACAACAACAACAACAAAAACCATTGCTACAGTCCAGCTTCCTCATTTTATAGATGAGGTGAAGGAGGCCCAGAGGTTCCTAACTCCAGAGGGCTAGGAACTTGCCCAGGGTGGCACAGCAAATTAGGAGCACCAACCATCTAGAAACAGGCTCCAGAGCCCCAGACATACCTGGGGATTGTGGCCACCTGCAGACAGGGCAGCTTCAGTGGTCCCTAAAAAGCCTTGAGGCCCGTTGGCTACCTCCGGCCTCATGCCAGCGTTCTGCTCACTGTTCTGCTCCTTCAGGGGGCTGGAGACCACTGCTACTACCAGGGGAAGCTCCGGGGGAACCCGCACTCCTTTGCTGCCCTCTCCACATGCCAGGGGCTGCAGTGAGTATGGGGAGGGTCCGGGCAGCTGGAGAAGCCTCTGGCCCAGCCCTGGGGATGGAGGGGAGCTGCGCCTCTCTCTCCACAGTGGGGTCTTCTCTGATGGGAACTTGACTTACATCGTGGAGCCCCAAGAGGTGGCTGGACCTTGGGGAGCCCCTCAGGTAAGGCCCGCACAACCCCTCACCGTCCTCTCTGATGGACCTGCCAAGCTTGTCCCAACAGCTGTTGCTGCCACCTCTTCCTCCTGCTCCTCCCTCAGTAACCCCAGCCTCACTGCCCTCTTCAGTGACCCCAGCTCTGGTTCCCTCCCTCCCTCCTGTGCCCCAGCTCCCCCTGTGCCCCCAGCTCCAATGTCCCCTCTGTCCCATAAGTGACCTCCCATTGGGCTCCAATGTCCTTTGCCCCTGTCTTTCAGGGTGCCCCCAGGTCTTGACCCTGGAATCTGAGCATCTGGGAGATCAGATCTGACATGGGAGCTGTGGCCAGTTCTGGGTCACCCCAGGGTGGGGTGGAGGCGAGGGCTGGATCTGGCCCCCCCAAGTGGGCCTGGAGCAGACCCAGTTGGCACCCCAAGAACTAATGTCCCCTCATTGCAGGGACCCCTTCCCCACCTCATTTACCGGACCCCTCTCCTCCCAGATCCCCTTGGATGCAGGGAACCAGGTAAGGGAGGGAAGGGGGGTGGGGAGGGGCCGGCTGTGCCCCCCTCACCTGCCCCTCCCCACAGGCTGCCTGTTTGCTGTACCTGCCCAGTCGGCTCCTCCAAACCGGCCGAGGCTGAGAAGGAAAAGGCAGGTACGGGGGCCCGCACAGACCTCGGGCTGCAGAGACCTCGGGCTGCAGAGAGACCTCAGGCCGTGGCCCAGAGCAGGAGGGCACCCTCGTCTATGGCTGGGGCGAAGGAGGGCTCAGATGGATGTGGCTGGGGGCCAGGGACCGTGTCTGGGAGAAGCCCCCACCCCTTCCCTAATGCTGGCATCTACAGAGGCCCCATCCTGGGCAAACCGAGGCTGCCTGCCCTCATTCCAAAGCTGAGGAGGGACAGGACCCTCTGCCAGTGGGGAGCTGGCACTGTCCCTGGCTGGAGTCCAGACCCCCCCATCCCCACCAAGTCTGTTCCTGACTTGGCCATGAGATCAGTCAGACATGGAAGGGACTGATTCCAAGTGCCCACCCACCCCCCAGGTCCGCCGGGGCCACCCTACAGTGCACAGTGAAACCAAGTATGTGGAGCTAATTGTGATCAATGACCACCAGCTGGTGAGTGCCAGGGCAGGGACGGGGGGTGACACTGGGAGGCCCCCGAAGAGGCTCGCCCTCCTCCCATTCTTCTCTCTCCCAGTTCGAGCAGATGCGACAGTCGGTGGTCCTCACCAGCAACTTTGCCAAGTCCGTGGTGAACCTGGCCGATGTGGTAAGCAGCTCTCCCTCCCTCCCTTCCCTCCTCCTCATGCCCCCCACCCCATCATACACATTAGGGGGCACTGTCAGCCCCTGGCTCCCACTTCCTGGAGAGAACAGACAGGCCCTCCTCCAGCCCTGGCCCCAACACCCACTCCCACCCTCCAGGCCCCTCATCTTCTCCCCAGATATACAAGGAGCAGCTCAACACTCGCATCGTCCTGGTTGCCATGGAAACATGGGCAGATGGGGACAAGATCCAGGTGCAGGATGACCTCCTGGAGACCCTGGCCCGGCTCATGGTCTACCGACGGGAGGGTCTGCCTGAGCCCAGTGATGCCACCCACCTCTTCTCGTGAGTCCCCCACCCCGCACCTCCTGCCAGCCTCTGCTAGTTGCTACAGTGCTTAGGGTTACTTAACACCTGCCCTGTGCCGGGTGCTCCTCTCAGAGTCTGGGGACTGGGCTCACCTTGCACCTGCCACCTCCCCCCAGCCACATGCGACAGCTGGGCATCATCCCCTGAATCTGAGGTTGATGCCCTTGTGGTCCTCTTCTGCCTCTCACCTCCCTTTAGTTCTGTCTTTCCCCTTTCAAACTGTCCCAGCATCCCTTCCTCAGGGACCCAGTGCTCTGGTAGGGAAAAAAATCTAATAAAAGGGCCTTGCAACTAGAGATGGTCTACTTGGAGCCTCTCCTTTGCCTTATGGGCAAAAGAACCCAAGGAGGGGCCAGGCGCAGTGGCTCATGCCTGTAATCTCAGCACTTTGGGAGGCCAAGGCGGGTGGATCATTTCAGGTTACGAGTTTAAGACCAGCCTGGCCAACATGGTGAAACCCCATCTCAAAATACAAAAATTAGCCAGGCGTGGTGGCGTGTACCTGTAGTCCCAGCTACTCGGGAGGCTGAGGCAGGAGAATCATTTGGACCCAGGAGGTGGAGATTGCAGTGAGCTGAGATGGTGCCACTGCAGTCCAACCTGGACCACAAGAGTGAAACTCTGTCTCAAAAGAAAAAAGAAAAAGAAAAAAAAGAACCCAAGGAGAGGGGGAAGGGTCTTGCCTGGGGTCACCAAGGCTGATGTAAAGGGCCAGGCTCACCTCCCGAGGAAGGACTCTAGTGTGAGGGGCTCCCCAAGGCCCCACTACCACCCAGGGAGCCACAGGGGAGGGCAGGAGGCCATCCTGATAGCGCACTCCCTTCCAGGGGCAGGACCTTCCAGAGCACCAGCAGCGGGGCAGCCTACGTGGGGGGCATCTGCTCCCTGTCCCGGGGCGGGGGTGTGAACGAGGTGAGCAGTGAGGGGACATGGCTGGGGTGGCGGCTAAGGGAAAGGGGCTTCAGGGGCACGACGTGCCTGTTGGAAGATGTAGAGACATCTGTGCCCCATCTTCCCCACCCCCAGTACGGCAACATGGGGGCGATGGCCGTGACCCTTGCCCAGACGCTGGGACAGAACCTGGGCATGATGTGGAACAAACACCGGAGCTCGGCAGGTATCCGCCCCCGGAGGCCCCCGTGTGGCCCACTCCCAGCAGCTCTGGCACGGGAGGGTGTCAGTGGGAGGGGTGGTCCTTGGCCTCCCTCATATCCGCCTGGCTCACCCCTCAGGGGACTGCAAGTGTCCAGACATCTGGCTGGGCTGCATCATGGAGGACACTGGGTGAGTTCTTGGGGACAAACCGGGGGAAGGTCTTGGGCGAGGGAAGTCTTAGAGCGAGCATTGTTTGGCAGTCTGGACCAGGGGCTCAAGAGGCCCAGCTCACAGAACCATTCAGGATCCCAAGAAGCCCAGTTTTCCGCAAACACTGCCCCGGGAGACCCAGATTTCCCTGCTGGGACACCAAAACCGGCCAGGCTGCAGTGCGCATCGTGGCCACTGGGCGCCGCCCAAGCCTCGCATGGAGACACCTTCCCTCCAGCGCGGCTGCGAGTCCCCAGGTTCAGCGCAGGGGACGGGAGCGACAGGGACAGGCGGGAGGATTCTGGTGCAATCCCGGGGCAGATCCTCCGCCTCCTCGCGATGGTGACCAAGTCCCCCAGTGTACCCCCTCCCTAGCCTTGAGAGGGGTGAGGGTAAGTTGGAGGGGAGCAGCCAGCAGCACCTCCCCTCGCCCTATCCAGGTTCTACCTGCCCCGCAAGTTCTCGCGCTGCAGCATCGACGAGTACAACCAGTTTCTGCAGGAGGGTGGTGGGAGCTGCCTCTTCAACAAGCCCCTCAAGGTACCAGCCCCGCGGCGGGGAGCATGGGAGTGGGCCCTGGGCGGGGTCCGGGCCAGACTCCCGACCTGTCCTCCCGGTCCAGCTCCTGGACCCCCCAGAGTGCGGGAACGGCTTCGTGGAGGCAGGGGAGGAGTGCGACTGCGGCTCGGTGCAGGTGAGCAGTGGTGCGGGCGCCAGGTGGGGAACCAGGATGCGGGGGTGGGCACGAGGGAGCGTCCGAGTGGGAGAATTAGGGCTCGCCCGCCTCCTTCCCCTTCTCCCGCGTCCCTCAGGAGTGCAGCCGCGCAGGTGGCAACTGCTGCAAGAAATGCACCCTGACTCACGACGCCATGTGCAGCGACGGGCTGTGCTGTCGCCGCTGCAAGGTAAGCAGGACCGGCCGGGAGGCAGGGCCAGGACGCAGGAGGAGCGATTGGAGGCCTTCAGATAAGGGGCGGGAGCTAGGGAGGGAATCGGAGCCTTCGGGGACGGAGGCCTCTGGGGCGGGGCTTGATGCGAAGACAGCGCCAATGGGGAGCAAGGGGAGGGGCTGAAGGATGTTGAAGGCGGGGCTACGAGGAGCGGGAAGGGAAGGCTACCCAGGATCAAGGAGCGGCAGGAACGTGGGCGAGTTTGGGGGCGGTGCTGAGTGCGCTGGGAGCGAGGTGGGGAGCGTCCAAGAGGTGGTGGGAGCAGGGAAATAACAGGCCCGAAACGGGGCCCTGGGGAGCTGGAGGGTCCGGGGATGTGGGGGCCCAGGGAGCGGGGGCCCTGGGGAGGGCAGGGCCGAGGTATCCATCCTGCCTGACCCGGGGAGCGCGTCTCTTCCCTAGTACGAGCCACGGGGTGTGTCCTGCCGAGAGGCCGTGAACGAGTGCGACATCGCGGAGACCTGCACCGGGGACTCTAGCCAGGTCCGCCCTGCCCCGCCGTCCTGTGGAGCCCTGGGCCAAGCAATCCCTACCCTTGTCGATTTGGTTTTCCCGGACGAGTGCTCAGCACTCCCCTCCTCTCCACAGCTGGCATCGACCTCCACTGACAAGACTCAGTTTTCTTATCTGAGAAACGGGTTCTTCATGCTCCTGGCCTTGTTCCTTCAATCATTAAACCAGAATGTATCGTCTGGCTGGTATTCCCAGCGCCTGGTCCGGTGCCTGGTGTAGGTTAGGGATCAGCGTAGATGATAATATTAGTTAACATCTATTACAGCCTAATTACATGCCGGGCATTTATCTCCCAGCCCTACGAGGGAGGGAGGCTGGAGCGGCTCTGGGGCTTGCAAATCCGTGTGGTCTGGGTCCAGAACCAGACAGATCGCTTGTCCTAGGCGTGGAAGAGCCCTGTGGCATGAGCCCCCAATGGGGGGCACTTGGCACCCCAGCATTCCTCCCTGGGGCAGCCCTCAGCTCCAGTCCTGGGGCTGCTCCGCTCAACCCCACCCCTCTCTCCACAGTGCCCGCCTAACCTGCACAAGCTGGACGGTTACTACTGTGACCATGAGCAGGTATGATGGCTGCCCCCCAAGCCTGGGAATCAGGGCAGTCTCTTGTCTCCACTCTGACTACTCAGCATCTCCATCCCTTGTCTCTTAATTCTTGGACTCTCAGGGCCGCTGCTACGGAGGTCGCTGCAAAACCAGGGACCGGCAGTGCCAGGTTCTTTGGGGCCATGGTGAGTCTGGCTAGGGCTGGGAGTGGGGACTCCGGAGGACCCAGAGCTGAGAGGCTGGGGAGAGTGGGTTCCAGCTGAACAGGCCCCCAAGTGTGTAGCTCCCCAGGATCTCAGGGACCCAGGCAGGCAGCCTGGGGATCAGGCCAGAGTGTGGGAGATGCAGGCCTGAGGTCTTGGGGTGGGTCCTGGGGTGCGTGGGGTCACTTGGCATCCTCTCCCCACAGCGGCTGCTGATCGCTTCTGCTACGAGAAGCTGAATGTGGAGGGGACGGAGCGTGGGAGCTGTGGGCGCAAGGGATCCGGCTGGGTCCAGTGCAGTAAGCAGTGAGTACTGAGGCTCCCAGAGGGCCTCTCAGCTCCAGGGCAGGTGTGACACTTTTCAGAGATGGGGTAGCAGGTTCTCCCAGGAGGAGCCTGTCAGTCCCAATGGGCGGGCACGTGGCAAATCAGGTGGCAGGGTGCAGGGTGAGGGCAGATTAGAGTTCAGTAGTTGAGTCTGAGGTCAAACTTGGGGCTCACAGTCTCTATGTGCCCCAACAGGGACGTGCTGTGTGGCTTCCTCCTCTGTGTCAACATCTCTGGAGCTCCTCGGCTAGGGGACCTCGTGGGAGACATCAGTAGTGTCACCTTCTACCACCAGGGCAAGGAGCTGGACTGCAGGTGCTGGCCAGGCCCAAGACTAGGGAGGGGAAGTTGCAGCTGTTCTGGGGGTTAGGAGACAGGGGGCTGAGGCTGGCTGTGTCGCTTCCCCAGGGGAGGCCATGTGCAGCTGGCTGATGGCTCTGACCTGAGCTACGTGGAGGATGGCACAGCCTGTGGGCCTAACATGCTGTGCCTGGACCATCGCTGCCTGCCAGCCTCTGCCTTCAACTTCAGCACCTGCCCCGGCAGTGGGGAGCGCCGGATTTGCTCCCACCACGGGGTGACTGCCTGGAGCCCGGGATGGTGGGAGAAGCTTACAAGAGGGGACAGGCCCCTGCTCACCTCTCCTGGCCCTGCCCTGCCTCTAGGTCTGCAGCAATGAAGGGAAGTGCATTTGTCAGCCAGACTGGACAGGCAAAGACTGCAGTATCCATAACCCCCTGCCCACGTCCCCACCCACGGGGGAGACGGAGAGATATAAAGGTGAGGCTGGAGCTGGCCGAGGGGGGTCTGTCTGTCCCGCTGTCTATGCCTGTCCTTGCCAACTAAGCCCTGCCATCCTCCCCAGGTCCCAGCGGCACCAACATCATCATCGGCTCCATCGCCGGGGCTGTCCTGGTTGCAGCCATCGTCCTGGGCGGCACGGGCTGGGGATTTAAGTAAGAGACACACACACCCTGTGCCCCCCGGCATCTTTGAGGGGGGATCAGAACCCCTGAGTGGTGGATCTGAGGGGCCCTCCCTGAAAACTCAACCAGAGCTCACACGTCATAGGTCCAAGTAGCCTGCAGGGCTTAACATTTAGAAACTAAGAGATTTTAGGCTAGATGAGGTGGCTCATGCCTGTAATCCCAGCACTTTAGGAGGCCAAGGCAGGCGGATCACCTGAGGTCAGGAATTCAAGACCAGTCTGGCCAACATGGGGAAACCCCGTCTCTATTAAAAATACAAAAATTAGCCAGCCATGGTGGTGCACACCTGTAATCCCAGCTACTTGTGAGGCTGAGGCAGAGTTGCTTGAACCCCGGAGGCAGAGGTTGCAGTGAGCTGAGATCGCGCCATTGCACTCCAGCCTGGGTAACAGAGCAAGACTGCGTCAAAAAAAAAAAAAAAAGAAAGAAAGAAAGAAAGAAAGAAAAGAAAAGAGAAAAGAAATCAGGAGATTTTACACTAGCAATTCGGATTCCCAGCTCTGGAAACATGAAAAGGTTGAGCCCCAGCGTGCCTCTAAGCATCCCCAAATAGCCACAGAGTGTAGCTGGGCAGGGGCTGCCCAAGCCAGGCATGTGTCCTCTGGTCCCCAGTCCCCACCCAGCCTATAATGCTTTGTGCGTGTCTACGTTTGGGGTCCTTGTGCTGGTCTAACCCCCTTAATGTGCAGAGGAGGAACCCACGGCCCAAGGTCACATGATTGAGTTAGTGGCAGAGTCAGAACTGGAACTGGGATGCATTTTTGTGGGCGCCCTGGGTAATTCTCCCTTGGCTGTTACATTAGTGTCCAGGCCCCGGGGACCCTGGCCCCGCTCTGGGGCAAGGGGTCGCATGGCAGCCAAAGTCCCCTCCCTGAGAGAAGCAAAAGGTCAGATGTCTCCTTTTCCTCTCCCCTTCCACCATCCTTCCCCTGCAGAAACATTCGCCGAGGAAGGTACGACCCGACCCAGCAGGGGCCAGTGTGATGCCGGCCACGTCATCCCTCCCGCTGTCCTTGTCTCCTCCATCTCATTCGTCACCCCGCGTTCTGTTGATGGGGAGCAGGGGCTGATTCCCCCACCCCTGCTGCCAGGCTGTCCCGGCAGGGGTGGGAGAGACTTGCTCAGGGAAGAAGGTCCCAGCTGCCCTCGCCCTCGCCCGCTCAGGCCACGTCCTTCTCGACTGCCCTGCTGTGGCCAGGCCCTCCCCTGCCACCAGGTGGAACTGGAGCTGCGCCCCTGGCAGTCCCCATCCCCGGGAGGGCCCTCCCTGTGCGTCCCATCTGTTTTGTCTTCCATGTCACCACTGTCTGACCTCCCGCAGATCCCTTCCCCGGCCAGCCTGTGATTTGCGGCCTGCCTCCTGGGCCCAGCACTGAGCTCCGGGGCCCTGCTGGGGGGCTCTCCCCGTGGCCCCTGCTCACATCCTCCCCTGATGCCCCCTCTCCGTTCCAGGTCCGGAGGGGCCTAAGTGCCACCCTCCTCCCTCCAAGCCTGGCACCCACCGTCTCGGCCCTGAACCACGAGGCTGCCCCCATCCAGCCACGGAGGGAGGCACCATGCAAATGTCTTCCAGGTCCAAACCCTTCAACTCCTGGCTCCGCAGGGGTTTGGGTGGGGGCTGTGGCCCTGCCCTTGGCACCACCAGGGTGGACCAGGCCTGGAGGACACTTCCTCCACAGTCCCCCGCCCACCTCCTGCGGCTCAGCCTTGCACACCCACTCCCCCGTGTGAATGTAGCTTCCACCTCATGGATTGCCACAGCTCAACTCAGGGGGGGGCCTGGAGGGATGCCCCCAGGCAGCCACCAGTGGACCTATCCTGGATGGCCCCTCCTTGCAACCAGGCAGCTGAGACCAGGGTCTTACCTCTCTGGGACCTAGGGGGACGGGGCTGACATCTACATTTTTAAAAACTGAATCTTAATCGATGAATGTAAACTCGGGGGTGCTGGGGCCAGGGCAGAATGTGGGGATGTTTTGACATTTACAGGAGGGCCCGGAGAAACTGAGGTGTGGCCATCCCCCAGACCCTCCCCCGGGATGACCACACCCGGAGTCCTGTCACTGAGCACAGGCGGGGCCTGGGCATCCCAGCTAGCCCCCGCTTGGCCCCGCTGAGCTTAGAGGAAGTATGAGTGCTGATTCAAACCAAAGCTGCCTGTGCCGTGCCCAAGGCCTAGGTTATGGGCACGGCAACCACATGTCCCAGATCGTCTACAATTCTAAAACAACTGTCCTGCTGTCCCTGTCAGGACACATGGATTTTGGGGGGGGGGGGGATCTAGAATATATAGTTCCTGTAATAAAATGGCACCTTCCCCCTTTCAAGAAGGGTGATTCTGGGGCTGACTCAGGGTTTAGGTGCCCCCTGGTATGGCCTAGATGTCCCCACCTGGGCCATCTTTCTGGGGAGGACTCTCCCAGGTAGGGAAGGCCAGAGGTGGCCCAGTGCCTGGAGGGTTAGGGTCTCTGCCTGGGATGTGAAAGAGGACGTAGGAAAGGGAGGTCTCATGGATGATCCTAGGCTGCTAGAAGTCCTTAAGGCCCCATCAAGTCTATTCCACTCCCTACCCCCATTCCAGGGCCGAGTAGTAAGTTTACAGATGTTTCCCCCATTACGTGCCCCCACTCATCCCTGCTGCAGCGAGCCTGAGAGCCAGGCAGAGCCAGGCACAGCTCCTCAGTCTTCTCACACAGTCCTGCCGGTGGCCCTCCCTCATGACCCTTGCTTGGGAGGGTGGAGCACTGGCTCCTTGACCCTAAAAGGTAGCTGGCAGGGGCAAGATGGGGGCCAGCTACCTAATGGATGAAAGCCACAAGTGAATACAGTTCTTGTCACCAGGGTTGCCCTGCCCTCACTCGGCAGGGAGTTCTGACACCCCAGGGCCCATGAGCTGCCTGCTTGAGCCCCTGTTTCTGGGGCACCTTCGAGGAGGCGTTGTGGAGGGAATCGCTCCCTGTTTATTCACACCACCCTCAGGGGCAAACAGGCCTGGGACCTGCTGACACCATTTTGGGTAGCTGGATGCACCCGACAGCAGTGGGGTCCGCACACTGAGCTCCAGCTGGCACTGCCCACTCAAGGGCTGAGTGGAGGGGCCCCTCCGGCCAGCTCTGCTCCACCAGCCCTGTAAGCTGATGCGAGGCGGGGGAAGGGCTGGGTGTTGCACTACTGCTGCGCTGCCTTAAGGCATCTGTCCTCTGGTGGTGCACCCGTGCACACAGGTACAGTGCATCTGGGCACAGCTTTTGGATCCACACCTCTGCACAAGTGTGAATACCTCTGCAAATATGGGCATATCTGTGTGTGCTCGTGTATATGGGGTGGGGAACATGAGACTTCCTGTGACCAGTCCACCCTGGCTCCCAGCTGTCTGTATCCTCCTGCCCTGCCCTGGCGAGTGCCTACCCTGGCAGAACCCAGGGAGGAGTGGAGGCTGCCTCTGCCTGGGCCTCCACACAGCATCCTGTACATACGCCACCTGGGCTGGGGGTGGGGAGGCAGGGCCAGGAGCGTGGATTAAAGATCACATCCTGGGGCTTCCAGGGAGCTCACACCAACCTTGCGTCTCTCTCCTGTCTGTGAATGGCCATGCTGTGACTTGTCCGCTCCTTGTCCCCTCTGGCTCGGGAGGGAGCATGACAACTGGGGTGCTGGAGGCAGGAAAGGAGCACCCAGGACCAGCTCCATTCATGGTGAGGAAACAGGGTGGAGGCCTGGCCCTCCCGCTTCCGCTTCCTCGCTTCCTCGGCTCTTCCAACAAAGACAGCTGTGCCCCTCCTCTGGCTCCAGCAAAGCAGGAGGCCAGGCGAATAGGAAAGCATTTTCCCAAAAGTCGGGAGACCCAACTTCCCTTTTATGGCTGAAGCCAAAGAAGCCTCTCCTCACCTCCCAAAAGATTCCAGAACCCTGGACAAAACCATTAGCCTGTCTGGTCCCAGGGCACCGTGTTCCTGGGCTGTTTTCCCACCCCTGTGCCCTTTGGCCGAGCCTGGGGCAGGAGGGGACTGAGCAAGGCCGGTGCTGGGAGTCCCTCCCCTGGCTGGGGCTGGGTCTGAGCCAGGAGCCTGTAATGATTGTTCCTGTCTTCCCCTGCAGAGTGCTTGGGCCTGGAGGTATTCACAGACTGGGGGGGGCGGGAGGAAGAACTGGGGGAGGATCCATCCATCGGGCTCTGGAAGTCCTGCTTGTTAAGGGAAAAGGGGAAAAGATAAAAGAAGCAGTTGGGGGCAGGCAAACAAATGAAAGGCTAGAAAAAATGGAGAAAGAAATAGCAGCATCAAGCGGGGGCCTGGGAAGAACTGGCAGCTAGAAGCTTTGGGATCATAGCCCCCCATTCCTGAACAGGTAGGGTTCCCAAGGCCACCTCGGATCACGTGCCGAGAAAGTAGGACCCAGGGCCACGTTCAGCTTAGATTCCTACTCTGGCATCTGGTCGCCGCAGGACACTGGGTAACATCTAACTCCAGTCTCTCATGCAGCAGAAGGTCAACTTCTTCCTATTCAGAGTGCAGGGGGAGAAAAGCAAGAATCATTCTCAAACCGATCAGTCATGAACTAAAGTCTAGCTGTGCCCTTGTCTTCCTTGCTCTAGGCTGAATAACACTATTTTTAACTTTCTTTTTGCTTCTGCCTCTCAACTCCTCCATGCCCATGCTTAACCCTTTCTCAGTTTCCAGTTCCCAGTCTATCCGGGTCTGATATGTGGTTCAGCTGACCCTCCAGGTAGGGAAAGGGTGGCTTCTGGCAGATGAATGGCAGGAAGGCAGAGAGGGCACAGGTGAGGCTCAGCCTTTGTGATTCTCAAAGATCAGTGCAGGCCGAGCGTGGTGGCTCACGCCTGTAATCCCAACACTTGAGAGGCCAAGGCGGGTGGATCACTTGAAGTCAGGAGTTCGAGACCAGCCTGGCCAACATGGTGAAACCCTGTCTCTACGAAAGATACAAAAATTAGCCAGGTGTGGTGGCGCTTACCTGTAGTCCCAACTACTTGGGAGGCTGAGATAGAGAATTGCTTGAACCCAGGAGGCGGAGGTTACAGTGAGCTGAGGTCACACCACTGCACTCCAGCCTTGGTGACAGAGCAAGGCTCCGTCTCAAGGAAGAAAAAAAAAAAAGTCACTGCAGAGTCACCAGATGCCTCTCAGCCTCGGACCAAACCCTGGAGCCCTAAGTGTCCCCTGCGTGGGTAGGCAAGCGGATGCCGGAGAGGCACCCAACTCTCTGCCCTTGTCTTGCCTGCCTGGGGATGCCAGCTCACTTTTTCCCAACTGGCCAGGAGGAAATAAAGCTCCACAGGTTGGAGTGGAGAATCAGATCTGGCCCAAACGGAACATCTGAAAAGACTGACTTTGGTTTTGGAACTGGTTATCGGCAGCTCTGATGGAGTGATTCCTAAACAACATGGAATGGATCCAGGAATTTGAAATTTGCAGTGAAGGCCACCTATTGCAAGGAATTCCCAGGAACCCTTATTTTTCAAAAGTAGAAATTCCTGTGGCCAGGAGCAGTGGCTCACGCCTATAATTTTATTATTTTGGGAGGCTGAGGTGGGAGGATCACTTGAGTGAGCCCAGGAGTTCAAGACCTGCCTGAGCAATATAGTGAGACCTTGTCTTTACAAAAACTTTTTAAAAATTAACCGGCCGGGCGCAGTGGCTCACACCTGTAATTCCAACACTTTGGGACGCCGAGGCAGGTGGGATCACGAGGTCAGGAGTTTGAGACCAGCCTGGCCAATATGGTGAAATCCAATCTCTACTAAAAATACAAAAATCAGCTGGGCATGGTGGCGCATGCCTGTAGTCCCAGCTACTTGGGAGGCTGAGGCAGGAGAATTGCTTTAACCGAGAGGTGGAGGTTGCAGTGAGCCGAGATGGTGCCACTGCACTCCAGCCTGGGTGACAAAGCAAGACTCTGTCTCAAAAAAAAAAAAAAAAAATTAGCCAAGCATGGTGGTGTGGGCCTGTAGTCCCAGCTATTTGGGAGGCTAACACAGAGCAAGACTCTGTCTCAAAAAAAGAAAAGAAAAGAAAAGAAAATCTTTTGATAAAATCACCATTCCAGGTTGCCTCCGAATCATCCCCCTCACCCCTCACTTTTTTTTTCTTTTTCGAGTCCGTCGCCCAGTCTGGAGTGTAGTAATGCATCATAGCTCACTGCAGCATTGAACACTGGGGCTCAAACAATCTTCCCACATCAGCCTCCTAAGTAGTTGGCACCACAGGTGCTGGCCATCATGCCTGGCTAATTTCTTTTTTTTTTTTTTTTTTGAGACTGAGCTTGCTCTGTCACCCTAGTGGAGTGGCGTCATCTTGGCTCACTGCAACCTCCACCTCCAGGGTTCCAGGGATCCTTTCACCTCAGCCTCCCAAGTAGCTGGGATTACAGGTGCGTGCCACCATGCCCGGCTAATGCCTGGCCAATTTTTTTGGGTGGGGGGGGCTGGGTGCAGTGGCTCAGCCTATATAATCCCAGCACTTTGGGAGGCCGAAGCGGGTGGATCATGAGGTCAGGAGTTCGAGACCAGCCTGGCCAACATGGTGAAAGCCCATCTCTACTAAAAATACAAAAATTAGCTGATGTGGTAGTGGGCGCCTGTGATCCGTAATCCCAGCTGTGATCCCAGGCAGGAGGATTGCTTGAACCGGGAGGCGGAGCTTGCAGTGAGCCAAGATCGTGCCGGTGCACTCCAGCCTGGGCTACAGAGCGAGACTCCATCTCAAAAAACTAAAAACAATAAATAAATCTAATACATCCAAAAAATTCTCATACCAACATATAATCAACATAAGATAATTATTGAGATGGTACATCCTTTTTTTTTTTTTTGTACAAAGTCTTTGAAATCAGGGATGCATTGTGCCCAGTTTCAAACTCAGCAGCTACATGTGGCTATTACTGATACTGTTAAGAAGCAACATTTACACCCAAGAAGCTTTGAAAGAAGGAAAGGACAGAAGAGAAAACAGAAAACTATGCGTGAAAGACTTAGACTTAGGTCAGGAGCAGCAGACACCGCCTCCTTAAAGGTCAGAGGGAAGCTTTGTGTATAGTCCTTTCTAGAAGGCAAGAACTGGCCGGGCGCAGTGGCTCACGCCTGTAATCCCAGCACTTTGGGAGGCTGAGATGGGCAGATCACGAGGTCAGGGGATGGAAACCAGCATGGCCAACATGGTGAAACCCGTCTCTACTAAAAATACAAAAAAATTAGCCAGGCGTGATGGTGCATGCCTGTAATCCCAGCTACTCTGGAGGCTGAGGCAGAAGAATCGCTTGAACCCAGGAGGCGGAGGTTGCAGTGAGCCAAGATCGCGCCATTGTACACCAGCCTGGGTGACAGAGCGACTCCGTCTCAAAAAAAAAAAAAAAAAAAAAAAGAAGAAGGCAAGAGACAAGTCAGGCTGATGTTGGCAGGATCAAGGAATTTTTAACTTAATCTAGAGTGAGAGACCTAGATTTATCCTGCCCTGAAAGGGGCTCTGGTCCCCAGGAACTTGCTTTAGGCAAAAGAAGATTTCTGTCAATCTTTCCAGAAGACCAGCAGGAGAGAGAAGCAGCCCCGGCCCAAGGCTTCATGCTGAGGAAGATTCTTGAAGACTTTCAGCTGAGCCCAGAAACCCAGTGCCTGTGGCCTGGGCTCTTCAGGCCTTTGGTGTTGAAAGCAAAGGTAGGAAATAAACACCAGTCAGTGGATCATGTCCTCTAAGAGGCCAAAGCTGTTACAACCTGGAGACCATCCCTGGCGACAGCTCCTGAAATGTGCCCTGACAGCCCTTGCCATGCGCAGGAGTCCTTAGGAGGCCTGTTCACCACCGAGACTTCGCCAAGTCCCCATGAGGTTGATGAGGCCATGAAGCCATGCCCTCCACCTCAGTCACAGGCAGCATTCCAAGTCAGCTCTCAGGACTAAGTGCCACTTGGCTCCTCACAATGCTGACAGTGTGGCCAGGCGCAGTGGCTCACACCTGTAATTCCAGCACTTTGGGAGGCTGAGGCAGGTGGCTCACTTGAGCTCAGGAGCTAGAGAACAGCCTGGTCAACATGGTAAAACCCTGTCTCTACTAAAAGTACAAAACTTAGCTGTGCGTGGTGGCTGGTGCCTGTAATCTCAGCTACTCGGGAGGCTGAGACAGGGGCATTGCTTAAACCTGGGAAGGGGAGGTTGCAGTGAGCCAAGATCACGCTGCTGCACTCCAGCCTGGGTGACAGAAGGAGGCTCTGTCTCAAAAAAAAGAACACCCCAGTGCAAGAGGCCTAGGGGCCTTCAGACCGTGGACAGCAGCAAGGGGTCCCCGAGAGACTCCTTTGCTTTGCGCAAGGCTATTCACGTGGCCCATCTGACTGCAGGTGGAGACCAAGCCTGGGCCACCACTGGGTGCAGGGACTAGGACAGTTATCACTTACACTGGCTCCATGTGGCCCCAGGGGCAGCCCAGCCTGAGGTCCCCGCTCACTACACTCAGTCCTCCAGGCCTGGCTACGTCCTTAGGCCACGCTGGTGTTGGGCCCCGAAGGGTTAATTGCTGCTGCCCTCACCCCCACAGACCCCTCTGTTCAGCCCTGGCCCTCCGCCACCTGAACCCCTGCCCGCTTGGCAGCCTCAGGCTTCCTGACAAGTGTCTGACCGGCTGCCAATCTCCACTCTCCCCAAGAGCCGTCTGCTTCTCTCTGGCAGCCGCGGTGCCCACTTGGGTTTAAAAATAAACTCGCTATCTGCCTTTCCTCCAGCAGAATCCCAGGCACTTCTTCCATGTGGAGCTGGATCCCAGCCGCCCCCGAAAGCACCATGTCGCCTTCATCTCAGCAGCCCCTGCGAGGAACACGTTCTACGACTCCATTGTAGGGACTTTGCTGCAGAAAACTCCATTTTATTGTGGGGCACCTGTCACTTCTCCCATCTGAGGGTCATTTCTGGGTGGAGGATGTAAGTGCAGGAGTGGGGTAGAGGCGTAGGGCTGCTCTAAGGGGTATGGGGGTCCCAGGATGGCTCAGACAGGTGTGTCTGCAAAACCAGCATCTCCAGCCTCAGTGGGGCACTGTGTGGCCTTCACACCCACAGTGCCCGGGGTTCCCTCCCCTCTTCCTGCCATTTAACTTCCCTCTGCTCTCTTCAGAACTCACCCTGTCCCACCCCTTCTCTCCCTGATGGCCTCTCCTCTCATGCTCCTAGGAGAAAGGCCAGCTCCCCAGCTCCCAGCTTGCTTCTTCCCAGCGCCTTCAGGCCCTTCCCCAAGGGCTAACCCCTCCCACTTTGCTTCGAGCCCCTGCCCCTTGTACCACTTCAGGCCATGGTTCTGCCATTTGCCAATCCTCTCCCCCGTGTCTCCTGCTCCTTCCTATAACTCAGGCCTTTTCATCCTTAAACACAAACCACCACCCCAACCACCCCCAGCCCCACCCCCAGCCCCAGCGCCTCTGCAGCCCCACTGCACCGTGGCATTGCTGCTCCCACTGCCACGGTTCCCACTGCTGTCCAGTCCTTGGGGCAAACAATGGGGGCTGCCAACTCCAAACCAGCCTCCTGCTCATGCCACCACCTGCTCCAATCTTACAGGCTGAGCACCACAGACCCTCCTCCCAGCGTGGCTGTGGCCAGAGCTCTGGCTCACCTGCCCCTTCCCTGCTCGCCTCTCCAGCCCGTTTCAGCCCATCTTCCCCCCTAGGCTCCTGCCTTGGGAATTTCTTTCTGTTCCTGTTCCTTGAAAGCTGTCACCCTTGGATCTTCCCCCGCATTTATGATTTCCTCCCATTTTATTTATTTTTGAGATGGAGTCTCACTCTGTCACCTAGGCTGGAGTGCTTTGGCACAATCTCGTCTCACTGCAGCCTTCACCCCACTGCAGGCTCAAGTGATTCTCCCACCTCATGTCCCCCGAGTAATTGAGACTACAGGCGTGTGCCACCACACCTGGCTAATTTTTATATTTTTTGTAGAGACAGGGTTTTGCCATGTTGCCCAGGCTGGTCTTGAACTCCTACATTCAAGCAATTCAGCCTCCCAAAGTGCTGGATTACAGGGGTGAACCACCACTTCTGGCCTCCAGCCCACTTTATATGACTAACTCCTACTCATCTGTTAGGTCACAATTTATCCATCACTGCTCCAGAAAGCCAGCCTGGGTGAGATGCCTGTGACCCGTGCTCCTGGAGCACTTTCTGATCAGCTCCTTGGGTCCAAGCACGCAGCACCCTGAACCCTGACAGCCTGTCTATTCCCCCTCAGCAGCGTCGGCCCCTTGAAGAGTGGGATGGGGTCTGCCTGTTACAGTGTCATAGTTCCAGCATGGAATCTGGTGCCTGCAACATGAGTGGTGCTTAATAAATGCTTGTGGAGTGAACTGCTCAGTGCTACACAAGACTAGAACAAATGTGCAAATGTAAAATGGGACCAGAAAATCCAGACTGACTCACAACTGTTTTTACTTTTATTGGTTTTATTTTATTTTTATTTTTATTTATTTATTTATTTTTGAGATAGGGCTTTGCTCTGTTGGCCGTGCAGTGGCTCCATCATGGCTCACTGCAGCCTCGACCTCCCAGGCTCAAGTGATCCTTCCACTTCAGCTTCCTGAGTAGCTACGACTATAGGTGTGCCACCATACCCAGTTAATTTTAGTTATTTATCTATTTTATTTTATTTTGTATTGTTTTATTTTATTTTATTTTATTTATTTAAAGATGGAGTCTCGCTCTATCACCAGGCTGGAGTGCAGTGGCGTGATCTCAGCTCACTGCAACCTCCACCTCCTGGGTTCAAGCAATTCTCCTGCCTCAGCCTCCTGAGTAGCTGGGACTACAGGTTCGAGTCACCATGCCCAGCTAATTTTTGTATTTTTAGTAGAGACAGGGTTTCACCATGTTGGCCTGGATGGTCTTGAACTCCTGACTCAGGTGATCCACCCGCCTCGGCCTCCCAACATGCTGGGATTACAGGCGCAAGCCACCGCTCCTGGCCCCTATTTTATTTTATTTTATTATTTTTTGGAGACGGAATTTCACTCTTATTGCCCAGGCTGGAATGCAATGGCACAATCTTGGCTCACCACAACCTCTGACTCCCGGGTTCAAGCGATTCTCCTGCCTTAGCCTCTTGAGTAGCCGGGATTACAGGCATGCACCACAATGCCCGACTAATTTTGTATTTTTAGTAAAGATGGGGTTTCTCCATGTTGGTCAGGCTGATCTCAAACTCCCAACCTCGGGTGATCTGCCCGCTTTCGCCTCCCAAAGTGCTGGGATTACAGTCATGAGCCACTGAACCATCTTATGTTATTTTATTTTATTTATTTATTTTTGAGACGGAGTCTCACACTGTCGCCCGGGCTGGAGTGCAGTGGTGCGATCTTGGCTCACTGCAATATCCCCCTCCCGGATTCAAGCAATTCTCCTGCCTCAGCCTCCTGAGTAGCTGGGATTACAGGGTCTCGCCACCATGCCTGGCTAATTTTTTGTATTTTTAGTAGAGACAGGGTTTCACCATGTTGGCCAGGCTGGTCTGGAACTTCTGACCTCGTGATTCACCTGACTCGGCCTCCCAAAGTGCTGGGATTACAAGCGTGAGCCACTGCACGAGGCCTATTTTTATTTTTCTTGAGACAGGGTCTCGCTCTGTCGCCCAGGCTGCAGTGCAGTGGGGCAATCTCGGCTCACTGCAACCTCCATCTCCCGAGTTTAAGCAATTCTCCTGCCTCAGCCTCTTGAGTAGCTGGGATTACAGGCATGTGCCACCACACCCACCTAATTTTTATATTTTTAGTAGAGATGGGGTTTCTCGAACTCCTGACTTCAGGCAATCCACCTGCCTTGGCCTCCCAAAGTGTTGGGATTACAGGCGTGAGCCACCATGCCCAGCCCCAGTTAATTTTAATTTTAATTTTTGTGGAGACAGAGTCTCAATATTTGCCCAGGCTGGTCTCGAACTCCTGGACTTAAGCAATCCTCCCTCCTTGGCCTCCCGAAATGCTGGGATTACAAGTATGAGCCACCGTGCTTGGCTGACAACTATTCTGCTCAGCTGGAGTTTAAACTGAAATTTCAGTTATCTTTGGGATGTGGAGGCTCATTTGAGACATACCCCATGGCACATGCACGCTGTAGAAATGTCTTTTCTGGCCAGGCGCAGTGGTGGCTCATGCCTGTAATCCCAGCACTCTGGGAGGCCGAGATGGGTGGATCATGAGGTCAGGAGTTTGAAACCAGCCTGGCCAAGATGGTAAAACCCCGTCTCTACTAAAAATACGAAAATTAGCCAGGCGCGGTGGCATGCACTTATAATCCCAGCTACTTGGGAGGCTGAGGCAGGAGAATTGATTGAACCCCAGAGGCTCAGGTTGCAGTGAGCTGAGATTGCACCACTGCACTCTAGCCTAGGCAACAGAGCAAGACTCGTCTCAAAAAAAAGAAAAAGAAAAAGAAAACCAAGCCTAATGACCAGTGTTGTTGAAAAGAGGATGGAGCCGGGCGCGGTGGCTCACGCCTGTAATCCCAGCACTTTGGGAGGCCGAGGCAGGCGGATCACGAGGTCAGGAGATCAAGACCATCCTGGCTAACACAGTGAAACCCCGTCTCCACTAAAAATACAAAAAAATTAGCCAGGCGTGGTGGTGGGTGCCTGTAGTCCCAGCTACTTGGGAGGCTGAGGCAGGAGAATGGCGTGAACTTGGGAGGTGGAGCTTGCAGTGAGCCGAGATCGTGCCACTGCACTCCAGCCTGGGCAACTGAGCGAGACTCCATCTCAAAAAAAAAAAAAAAAAAAAAGAAGACTAAAATCCTGTTTATTCAGACGGAATTGCAGAATCTGAAGACAAGAGGGACATAAGAAAGAATTCTACAACTCGTGGGCTTTATGCAAATTCTTACCATAAGGGGAAACACAGCCCCCCAAAAAGGAACGACTTCTGTCTCAGAAAACTCAAATGGTGTCCAAGTTTGGCCTCCCTGCAATTTCTATGCACCGGGACCCGTTTCCTAAGACAGTCCTTTAAATATGTAAAGATGCTGTTTCCCCAGCGCACGTCTTCTCTTTCTCAGTCTAAGAATCCTTTCAGGTTCCCTAACTGCTCCTCACAGCTATGGGCCCTGCCCTGCCCTTTCCTCCCCAGCCCAGTCCAGCCCTGCCCAGTCCAGCCCTGCCCTGCCCTGCCCTACCCTTCCCTTCCCTCTGAACAGGCTCCAACCCACCCACTTCCTCCTGAAGTACCTTGCCCAGAAATAAAGAGCAAGCTCCAGTGCATTCTGCCCAGAAGAGCCTCAATGAGGGTTATCTTATTTCCTTTTTTTTTTTTTTTTTTTTTTTTGACAGAGTTTCGCTCTTGTTGCCCAGGCTGGAGTGCAATGGCGCAATCTTGGCTCACCACAAAGTCCGCCTCCCGGGTTCAAGCGATTCTCCTGCCTCAGCCTCCCGAGTAGCTGGGATTACAGGAATGTGCCACCATGCCCGGCTAATTTTTTGTATGTTCAGTAGAGATGGGGGTTTCTCCACGTTGGTCAGGCTGGTCTTGAACTACCGAGCTCAGATGATCCACCTGCCTCAGCCTCCCAAAGTGCTGGGATTACAGGCGTGAGCCACTGCACTCAGCCAAACTTTTTTTGTTGTTGTTGTTTTTGAGAGACGGAGTCTCGCTCTGTCGCCCAGGCTGGAGTGCAGTGGTGCGATCTCGGCTCACTGCCAGCTTCGCCTCCCAGGTTCACGCCATTCTCCTGCCTCAGCCTCCCGAGTAGCTGGGACTACAGGCGCCCGCCACCACGCCCAGCAAATTTTTTTGTATTTTTAGTAGAGACAGGGTTTCACCGTGTTAGCCAGGATGGTCTTGATCTCCTGACCTGGTGATCCGCCCTCCTCGGCCCCGCAAAGTGCTGGGATTACAGGCGTGAGCCACCGTGCCCAGCCAATTTTTTTTTTTTTTTTTTTTTTTTTGAGACAAGGTCTTGCTTTATTGCACAGGCTGGAGTGCAGTGGCACAGTCTTGGCTCACTGCAACCTCTATTTCCTGGGTTCAAGCAATTCTCCTGTCTCAGCTTCCCGAGTAGCCGGGATCATAGGCATGTGCCACCACACCCGGCTAATTTTTGTATTTTTAGTAGAGACGGGGTTTCACCATGTTGGCCAGGCTGGTCTCAAATTCCTGAACTTAGGTAATCTACCCGCCTTGGCCTCCCAAAGTGCTGAGATTATAGTCATGAGCCACCATGCCCAGCCTAAATTTTTTTCTTTTTTTTTTTTGGAGGTGGAGTCTTGCTCTGTCACCCAGGCTGGAGTGCAGTGGCACGATCTCGACTCACTGCAAGCTCTGCCTCCCAGGTGCACACCATTCTCCTGCCTCAGCCTCCCGAGCAGCTGGGACTACAGGCACCCGCCACCACACCTGGCTAATTTTTTTTTTATTATTTTTTAATTTTTAGTAGAGACAGGGTCTCACCATGTTAGCCAGGATGGTCTCACTCTCCTGACTTTGTGATCCACTCATCTTGGCCTCCCAAAGTGCTAGGATTACAGGCGTGAGCCACCATGCCCCGCCCGGCCTAAATTGTGTGTGTGTGTGTGTGTGTGTGGAAATGGGAGAATTGCTATGTTGCCCAAGCTGGTCTTGAACTTCCGGCCTTAAACTATCCTCCTGCCTTGGCCTCCCAAAATGTTAGGATTACAAGCATCAGCTGCTGTGCCCGGCCACATATACGCTTTTAAAAAGACAATGCTAATAATGCCAAATATTTTTTTTTGAGGGATGGAGCAATTATTGATGTCTTTTGGTTTCTCTTTATTTTCTGAATTGTCTCTATTTTAAAATAAGGAACTCGTAGTATCTTCATAACCAGAAAACAATAAGTAATTAAAACTGAGAATAACCCCCCCAAAAGAAGGCAACGGTATTTACAGTAAAAAAAAAAAAAAAAAAGTCAGCTGGGTGCAGTGACTCACACTTGTAATCTCAACACTTTGGGATGCTGAGACAAGAGAATCACTTGAACCTGGGAATTCAAGACCAGCCTGGGCAACACAGTGAGACCCCTATATCCACAGAAAAATTTAAAAATTAGCCAGATGTAGTGGCATGTGCCGGTAGTCCTGGCTGCTTGGGAGGCTGAGGTGGGAGGATCACTTGAGCCCAGGAGATCGAGGCTGCAGTGAGCTATGATCATGCTACTGCACTTCTGCCTGAGTAACAGAGCAAGACCCTTTCTCAAAAAAAAAAAAAAAAAAAAAAACTAATTGAACTCTATGCACTGTAAACAGGTATATTTATTGTCTATAAATTATGCCCCCATAAAGTTAATGTTTAGAAGCTAAAAATGCCTTTAGATGGCCTACATTCATTTCAAAATGTATATTCTGGCATCTAAGTTATAATCTTTATGGAAGTCTAATTCATGTACACTGGCAGTAGGGGTTCCTGGTCAATTCGCAAGTGTTCTCTTCAAGACAAAATAAGTTCTCTAATTTTAGTGCCACCAATTTAGGATTTGGAGGTCTGTGGCCTGCTATTATCAAAGACGACAATTGTAATTTGGCTGAATAAATGGTTTGCTAAGCAAAGAGTAGACATATGTATATGCTTGTATGTGCACAGATATTTCTGGGAAGAAACGGTAGACTGAACAGTGGTCACCTATGAGGAGTGAGGAGACTCAGGAGCATGGGGGAGACTTAATTTTCTTTTCTTTTCTTTTTTTCGTTTTGAGATGGAGTCTTCCTCTCTTGCCCAGGTGATCTGTTTCGTGATTCGCCTGCCTCGGCCTCACAAAGTGCTGGGATTACAGGCGTGAGCCACCAAGCCCGGCCCTTGTTTTTTTTTTTTTTTTTAAAGACAGAATGTTGCCGGGTACAGTGGCTCAAGCCTGTAATTCCAGGATTTTGGGAGGCCAAGGCAGGTGGATCAACCGTAGTCGGGAGTTTGAGACCAGCCTGACCAACATGGAGAAATCCCGTCTCTACTAAAAATACAAAATTAGCTGGGCGTGGTAGCATGTGCCTGTAATCCCAGCTACTCGGGAAGCCGAGGCAGGAGAATTGCTTGAACCCGGGAGGCAGAGGTTGAGGTCAGCCGAGATCGCATCATTGCACTCCAGCCTGGGCAACAAGAGCGAAACTCCGTCTCAAAAAAAAAAAAAAACAAACACAGAATGTTTCACTCTGTCACTCAGGCTGGAGTGCAGTGGCATGATCTTGGCTCACTGCAACTTCCGACTCCTGGGTTCAAGCAATTCTCCTGCCTCAGCCTCCCAAGTAGCTGGGACTACAGGTGCCCGCCACCACGCCCACCTAATTTTTGTAGTTTTAGTAGAGACAGGGTTTCACCATGTTGGCCAGGCTGGTCTCAAACTCTTGACCTCAGGTGATCTGCCTGCCTTGGCCTCCCAAAGTGCTGGGATTACAGGCGTGAGCCTCAAAATTCTTTTATTTGTTTGAATACATTTAAAAAATTTTTAAATTGTGGTAAAAAACACATAATACAAAACTTACCCTCTCAATGTTTAAGAGTACAGTTTAGGCTGGGCACGGTGGCTCACGCCTGTCATCCTAGCACTTTGGGAGGCCGAGGTGGGCAGATCACCTGAGGTCAGGAGTTCAAGACCAGCCTGGCTAACATGGCGAAACCCCATCTCTACTAAAAAATACAAAAATTAGTTGAACGTTGTGGCAGGTGCCTGTAATCCCAGCTACTCGGGAGGCTGAGGTTGCGGTGAGCCAAGATCATGCCACTGCGCTCCAGCCTGGGCAAAAGAGCGAGACTCTGTCTCAAAAAGAAAAAAAAAAGAGTACAGTTCAGTGGTGTTAACTATATGCATGTTTGTGTAGCAGATCCCTAGAAGTTTTTCATCTTGCAAAACTAAAACTCTATACCCATTGACAACTGCCTATTCCCCACTCCCTCCAGCCCCTGGCCACCACCACTCTATGTTGTTTTCATGATTTTGACTATTCTGAGTCTCATATAAGTGGAGTCACATAGTATTTGTCTTTTGTGGCTGGTTTAATCCACTCAGCATAATGTCTTCAAGTCTCATTCACGTACCAGGTGTCAGGATTTCCTTCTTTCAAGGCTGAATAACTTTCAATTGTATGGAGGGACCACATTTTCTTTTCTTTTCTTGTTTGAGACGGGGTCTCACTCTGTCATGCAGGCTGGAGTGCAGTGGTGCCATCCTGGCTCACTGCAACCTCCGCCTCCCAGGTTCAAGCGATTCTCACGCCTCAGTCTCCTGAATAGCTGGGATTACAGGCTCCCACCACCACGCCCGGCTAATTTTTGTATTTTTTGTCAAGATGGGTTTTCGCCATGTTGCCCAGGCTCGTCTCGAACTCCTGGGATGAAGTGATCCTCCCACCTCAGGACTCCCAAAGTGCTGGGATTACAGGAGTGTGCCACCACACCCAGCCTTTTTAAAAAATCTTTTATACTGTAAATATTTTATCTTTCACTGTACCTTTTGTTTAGATATGTCTAGATGTACAAATACCATTGTGTTGCCATTGTCTACAGCATTCCGTATAGACACACACTGGATGGGTTTGTAGCCTAGCAGCAATAGGCTATACCACAGAGACTACGTGTGTAGTAGGCTATGCTGTACAGGTTTGTGTGAGTTCACTCTATATTTGTACAATGACAGAATCTCCTGATGTTAAGTGTTGCATGACTGTAACAGTCCCCACCCTATACCATGTCTCTTCTAGGCCAAAGCCCCCTCCCCAGAGCAGACCCCTAGCACTCCACAGCAGGATCACAAGCTGGTCTCTGGTCCCAGACCCTGCGGATCCTTGTCGACACTTCCAGTCTCGATCACTTCCCGATGGTTTGAATGTGAAGTCAACAATCCACGGAACAATTTGCACTTACTGTTTCCAGGGCTTTTGCTGTTAAAAGTGTCTTCAGGTTCCCCGATCTTCCTGCAGATGCCCCTGCAGTCAGAGGCTGAGTCTGTCCCTTCTCCCAGCAGCAGCTGGGTACAGGATCTAACATCAGTCTCTGCCTGCTGGGCAGAAGCCACAGCTGCAATGTGCTTTCAGAAAAATGGGCCAGGCCAAAGGAGCTCCCCGTCAGTGCTTTTCAGTGTTCCCAGCACAAAGATAAAATTACACTTCCATAGGAGTACACAAACTAAAAATAAAATTTAAAGAAAGCGATCTAGTTCTGTATCATTTTCCCCATGGTCAGGTCCCATTCGGGTCACTGGACATGCACTGAAATCGCTTATGAACAGCTGCTTGGTTCTGCCTCGCCTGGAGTTTACGGCTGTCAGCATCCCCAGCCCTCTGTGATGGCCCCAGGAGAGCCAGGCAGACAAGGATACTTGTGGCGGTTTGGCTGAGGGCAAAGACGAAGACATCAGTTCTTTCCTCCAGGCACGTGCAGGGGGCTTCTTTAGGTTTTTCTTTCACAAGCCCCTATCTAGCTTAGAGTAGGCAGAGCACGTCAAGGGCAGGGCAAGGAAATGCCGTGCCATTTCCTTAGGATCCAGGGGGCGGGAGAAAAAGTCAGTTGACAAAGAATGCTTGTCACCATGTCATGTCAGCAGCTCTTTTTCTGGTGCTTTCCAATCCTGAGTCACTTCCTGTTTCTAAGTTACTCCAAGATGTCATTAACTGTAGGAAGGAGAAATTTCTAAGTAATGACACCAATTCTTGCTTACACACAAGGTGAGATGGTTCTTTACACATGGGCCTAGTCATAGTCATGATCCAGAAGTTCTAAATCCATATTTTATTTATTTTGAGATGGAGTCTCACTGTGTTACCCAGGCTGGAGTGCAGTGGTGCGATCTTGACTCATTGCAACCTCTGCCCTCCCGCCCCAGATTCAAACAATTCTCTTGCCTCAGCCTCCTGAGTAGCTGGGATTACAGGCGCCTTCCACTACGCCCAGCTAATTTTTGTATTTTTAGTAGAGACGGGGTTTCACCATCTTGGCCAGGCTGGTCTTGGAACTCCTGACCTCGTGATCCACCCGCTTCAGCCTCCTAAAGTGCTGGGATTACAGGCATGAGCCACCCCTCCCGGCCACTAAATCCATTATTTCATGATGAAACAGGAAAAGTTCCCTTGTCCCCTTGCAGGGTGTGCGATGGGGGAGTGGCTCACTTCTTCAGTGCCCCGCTGCTCAAACCTCAAACTTCTAGGGGAGCATACAGATGGGCAGGCTGTTGGGCTCTGACCCCCAAGACAGTGTCTAGGGGTGAATGTTTACAGCTGAAGCCCCAGTGGGCGTATGTTACAGTGTGTGCTTTTAGTTTTGCTCTTTTGGTTTAGCCGTCTATAGGCAGCTTGTGTTAGCTCAATTAGACCTCTGCCTCACTGCAAGGACAGAGGGCTTTCTGTATCCCGAGGTTCTTGCCTTAGTGTACTGGAAGAATCGGATAGCACGTGGGCTTGGAGAATGAGTGCAAGGTTTTATTGAGTGGAAGTAGCTCTCAGCAGATGGGGGAGCCAGAAGGGAGATGGTTTTCCCCTGGAGTCTGGCCGCTTGGCGGCCCGGGCTCTCCTCTGACTGCTCAGGCCAAACTCCATGTCATTCTGCTTCTGCAGGTCGGTGGCCTGCCAGAGCGCCAGTGCCTGTCGGTGTGTTCCTCCGGACGTCCAGCCGCCTGCATCTGCCTACTAGGGTCTAGGGATTGGGGGCGAAGCATTTGGGCAGGAAATGCCAGTCTTCAGCTAGGTCCGTGGGGGTGGAGCCCTAGCCAGGAACCATGCCATCCTCTATGCAGCACTTCCCTTCCCCACTTCCATATCATTTAAAGGGACCACCTCTTCCCTTCCCAGCACTCCCATATCAATGATATTTTGAAACACGCTTAACATCTAGTCAGGGATGGCACACTCTTCCATCAACCCTGCCCCAACCTCAAAATCACTGATAGATTATTTGGCTGAACCCAGAGGAGTCCCTGGATCTTCTATGTAGGTCTCCCCTCCAGGGAGCCAGCAGTCATTCTGAACTGACTGATGAGATGAAACTTATGTGCTACGCTAGGTCTAAACCTTCTTGAACAGAGGAGATAATTCAAAACAATTCTCTTGCCCCTTTTATTTTGGCTACTTCAATTTTTTAAAAAATGAGTGGTTTTCAAACTATAATGTACATAAGAATCACCAGATAATTTGGGAGTAATGCAACTATTCTGCATCTTTCTGGTGTGGTTACTTAACTGTATGCATTTCTAACTATACAACAGTTTTACTCCATGTAAATTATATCTTAATAAAAGGTTTTAAAAAATGAATCCCCCAGAGAACTTGTTAGTTCTGATTATGTAGGTCTGCGATGGATCTAAAATATACACACACACACACACACATATAGAGAGAGAGAGATAGACAGGGTCTCGCTCTCGCTCTGCCATCCAGGGTGGCGTGCAGTGGTGCAACCACGGCTCACTGCAGCCTCCACCTTGGAGGTCAACCGATCTTCCTGCCTCAGCCTCCCAAGGAGCTTGGACTACAGGTGAGTACTACCATGCCTAGCTAATTTTTTGCTTATTTTTTGTAGAGACAGGGTCTCACTATGTTGCCCAGACTAGGAATCTATATATCGCTCTCTCTCTCTCTGATATATATATATATATAAAATTTTTTTTTTTTGAGACAGAGTCTAGCTCTGTTGCCCAGGCTGGAGTGCAGTGGCGCGATCTCGGCTCACTGCAAACTTTGCCTCCCAGGTTCACACCATTCTCCTGCCTCAGCCTCCCGAGTAGCTGGGACTACAGGCGCCCACCACCATGGCTGGCTAATTTTTTTGTATTTTTAGTAGAGATGGGGTTTCACCATGTTAGCCAGGATGGACTCAATCTCCTGACTTCGTGATCCGCCCGCCTCGGCCTAGGAATCTATGTTAATAGCATTCCAGTTACTTCTAACAAGTAGTCCAATGGTCCAATGGTTACATTTTGAAAAAGTATTGTAATAGACAGATGCAAGGTCCACCCAACAAAGATGCCCCTAAACCCTTGTGAGCACCCCCTAACAGCTGCTTCTGGACCCTCCTCTTGCAAGAACAAAGGATACTGGATTGTACAGACCTGGATTCTGTTCCCAAATTTGCCTCTACTTCCATATTTTTCATGCCTTTGTGTAACCTGCTTCCAACGGGAGATATCTAAAGGAAACAAACCCTACAAGTATCATATAAGCCCTTAAAACCTTAAAAACAGTTTTCAAACTCTGTGTAGCAAAGAAAACAGATTTGATGCCAATACCTTTTTCAGGTATTAGTCTCCGTTCTGACGGCAAATCTGCCAAAGAATCTACTTTCAAAACTAACAGATTCAGAATGATTTAACTGCTCCAATAGCGTTCAAATAGCTCACAAGTTCATTACCAAATATGGTTGGCTGACCAGTTTACAATCTGTGCTGCTGAGGGTGAGCTGTTCGTGACCTACCAGTCAGCTATCCCGTGTCTGAGGGAACAAGAGGGCATTGCTGCTTCCTTCTCAGGAGGTGGATTAGGCTTTTCAACGACACTGCTGACTCTGCTGCCACAAAGGGTTCCTTGCAGCAGGCACTCCAGGAAAGGCCTCCAGAACCGAGGGAAGTCAAGGGTGCATTCCCAGCTTTTGAGCTTAGACCCCAGCCTCCCCCACCAGGCTACCTATATTCCCGAGATTGCGACGCCACGAATATGCTGACCTATTTAGCCACAGTAGTCCCAGAAGAGCTTCAAATCAGCTATGAAAAAAGGCATTTTTTAAGCCCAAACCTTTAGTTGGAAATTTCTCTGCTCAAGTATTCCCACCAAGATCAACTTACAGGTGAAATGTATGAGGAAGAGATTTTCGTATTAGGTTTTCTGTGTATATCACTAAGCTCTTGGGTATTATTTTATATAAATAGGGTAAAATCCTCAATATGACATTTCCTGGCAGCTGATTTTCAGTTGGTTTCGAATTCTGAGAAAGGAAGCACAAACCACAAATGAATCTTCAAAACTGTATTTGGAATTGACAAAATCTTCCTAGAGACAAGGCCCTGAGCACACAGAGTCCGTCTCCACCATGAAAGTTTTACACAAGCTGTACAGAACAAAATTAGCAATGAGTGATCTTTGGCACTAGAACAGGTGATTCCTTAGCTGTTCATGCAATATCCAAACTGCACACCACATGACATTAGATTGCTGGTTAACCATTTAATTTTACATTTAAATTATCTTAAAAGGCTGGAAGTCCTAGCTAAGTTTCCGATATCAATATGCTACCCATGTCATAACATTTAGTGCCTGAGGTAGATTTCTGTAAGAGATTTTGAAAAACACAATTGAGAGTATAATACAGAAAAATATTTTAAATCTTGGAAGCATATAGCCTGGTTCAACAAGCCAACTCTGAAATGCAGAATTAGTACCTTTTTTTTTTTTGTCTCACTTCATCACCCAAGCTGGAGTGCAGTGGTGCAATCTCAGCTCACTGCAACCTCCGCCTCCTGGGTTCAAGAGATTCTCATCTCATGCCTCAGCCTCCCAAGTAACTGTAATTACAGGCGCGTGCCACCATACCTAATTTTTATATTTTTAGTACAGACAGTTTTGCCATGTTGGCCAGGCTGGTCTCGAACTCCTGACCTCATATGATCCACCTGCCTTGGCCTCCCAAAGTGTTGGGATTACAGGCGTAAGCCACCACACCCAGCCAGAACTATTACTTCTTTTAACTCTGTAGAAACTGCACTGGAGAACTTTTTTCCTTTTTGGCGACAGTCTTACTCTGTCGCCCAGGCTGGAGTGCAGTGGCGTGATCTCGGCTCACAGCAACCTCTGCCTTCCGGGTTCAAGGAAATCTCATGCCTCAACATCCCGAGTAGCTCGGATTACAGGTGTGCAGCACCATGCCCAGCTAATTTTTGTACTTTAGTAGAGAGGGGGTTTTACCATGTTGGCCAGGCTTGTTTCAAACTCCTGACTGCTAGTGATCCACCCACCTCAGCCTCCCAAAGTGCTGGGATTACAGGCGTTAGCAACCACGCACAGCCGAGAATTTTCTTTTATTTGGACTCCTGATTTTAGAATACCATGGTTTCTTTTTTAAAAAAGTACGATTTTTAACGTTGATTAATAACACAGGAACCAAACCCACTTAATATCATTATTAAAAACAGGCTGGGCACAGTGGCTTATGCCTGTAATCCCAGCACCTTGGGAGGCTGTGACGGGAGGATTGCTTGGGCCCAGGAGTTTGAGACCATTCTGGGCAACATAGTGAGATCCCTGTCTCTACAAAAAATACAAAAATTAGCCAGGTGTGGTGGTAAGCACCTCCAGCCCAGCAACTTAGGAGGGTGAAGTGGGAGGATTGCTTGAGCCCAGGAGGTCCAGGCTGTAGTGAGTTGAGACTGTGCCATTGCACTCCAGCCTGGGCTCAGAACAAACCCCAAAAAACAAAACCAAACATCAACAGAACTACATAGGGACAACAGCAAATACAAATCTTTAAACTCTTCATGATGTGGCCAGAATGAGTACAAGTATGCAATTCAATGATTCCAACATTTGATGGTGACTGTGAATTATTACATATTTATTATATATAGATAAGTTTAAATTTTATTTCCAAACTGCATGCAGGGACTTTATTATTACTATTATTATTATTTTTTTTGAGAGTTAGTTTCACTCATTGCCCAGGCTGAAGTGCAATGGCGCAATCTTGGCTCACTGCAACCTCTACCTCCTGGGATCAAGTGATTCTCATCTCAGCCTCCTGAGTAGCTGGGATTACAGGTGCCCGCCACCACGCCTGGCTAATTTTTGGTATTTTTAGTAGAGACGGGGTTTCACCATGTTGGCCAGGCTGGTCTCAAACTCCTGACCTTGTGATTCGCCCGCCTTGGCCTCCCAAAGTGCTGGAATTACAGGTGTGAGCCATCACGCCTGGCCAAAACCTTTGATTTTTAAAAAGGCGTTTCTTGAAGTACCTTATTAAACATTTGATTTGAAGGAAACTGTGCATGTCTAACATACTTGCCTTTTACATAAAGCTGGCTAGCCAAAAATGTATCAACTATCGATGTTATTTTCAGAAGTGGACTGTCTCTTAAATGAGACAGAAAGCATAAAGTATGGACTTGTAGAAGCTGAACGAGTAAATCATGAGTGTAACTGATAACATGTAAGTCCATTCTTGGTATCAACTGCTAGAGAGTGTTTCAGACCATCACTGATGTCTGTGATAAAGAGCACCAAAGCATCACAGTCCAACTTTTTAAGCGCCAAGTTCAAACAAGTGACCGATAATAATGGTTGGTCCTTGAACGCCTTTTACCAGAGGCCTTTTCTAATCACTTCGTAATACTTGAGATGTACATGGCTCCTGAAACTTGAAAAAGTAAAGTGATCTGCCTAATTTCATGTCATGAATAAATGAGTTAATAAAGTACCTAATACTGATTTTTTTCCCCTTTAAAGATACAGATGTCCTTCCAAAAAAAAACACATTATGTGGAAGTCCTAAACTGTGAAAATCATTCTGGATTGCAAAGTTAATTTTTATCAAGAGCAAATAATTCTATAGACATTAGTCAAGGAAAATCCCCAGAAAAACTGACTTCAAATGATGTAACATACTTGTGGCTTTAAGTGAACACACTAAATAATAAGCAAAAACAAAGCCACAAAATGAACATTAACATTTCTTTGGGGGAAAATGCTAATTTTCCCCTCAAGTTTGAATTAACCAAAAAAAAAAGCCTATTTCTTTTACAAATCTTCTGAATAACGGGTTTTAGGAAGAGCAGGCCAGGCGCGGTGGCTCACGCCTGTAATCCCAGCACTTTGGGAAGCTGAGGTGGGCGGATCACAAGGTCAGGAGTTGGAGACCAGCCTGGCCAACATGATGAAGCCCTGTCTCTACTAAAAATGCAAAAAAAATTAGCCGGGTATGGTGGTCGTGCCTGTAATCCCAGCTACTCGGGAGGCTGAGGCAGGAGAATCGCTTGAACCCAGGAGGCGGAGGTTGCAGTGAGCCGAAATCACGCCATTGCACTCCAGCCTGAGCGACAAGAGTAAGACTCCGTCTTAAGAAAATAAAGAAGAGCAAAGGACACACCACATCTGCATAAATCCAAGTGTGTTAAGGAACATAATCATGTTGATTGTATCCTGATTCTAGCAGGTGAAGGACTAAGCACTCAACTTGTATTTAGAGGAGAAACAAGTGTCATGATGGAGCATGTCTATTATATGGCAATTCAAAACAGTATGATTCTGATGGGGGTGGGAACTAAATGTTGGACAGGCTTTTTATACAAACCCCACCTGCATGTTCCAGAACAATATTCTTACAGATTCAATGCAGACCCCACCAATGGGTTAGCTAGACATCAATAGGCTCATTTTCTTTTTTTTTTTTGAGACAAGAGTTTCACTCTGTCTTGCAGGCTGGAGTGCAATGGTGTGATCTCGGCTCACTGCAACCTCTGCCTCCTGGGTTCAAGCAATTCTCCTGCCTCAACCTCCCAAGTAGCGGGGATTACAGGCGTCCACCCAGCACGCCTGGGTAATTTTTGTACTTAGTAGAGACGGAGTTTCACCATGTTGGCCAGTCTGGTCTTGAACTCCTGACCTCAGGTAATCCAGCCGCCTGGGCCTCCTAAAGTGCTGGGATTACAGGTTTGAGCCACCGCGCCTGGCCCATTTTCTTAATGTAAGTCCACAATATGTCATTAGGGGAAAATGACTTTGGCAAACTCATATGCTTCAAAGGCAGAAAGACATGTACTAAGAAGGCAGTTAGAGCTGGAAAATTCTTGACATAATTACAACTTTAGCAAGAGAATAAAAATAGATTTTAAAAGTATGTGCATGTGGGGAGGTGACAGAATATCTTTATATGTATTTAAGAAGCTGATGAGTTATCCAGACACAAAAGATAACATTCTCATCAAAACAGGCCAAGATGAAACACCAGGGGCACTCTTCATAGAAACTAAGTGGATGCTTCTGGCGCCAAATGTCTTTGCCTGGTTCTTCCGGGCATTTCTGCTTGACTCCTTCCCCCTGTATCATTCTCAAATCCCCAACCTTTCCACTGGCAAAGCCACTCTCTTCTCCCTCAGGCTCTGAAGAGATAACACAAATGTATGGATACTCTTTGTCCTTCAATTAAAAAACCTGTTGGAAGCTCCAGTGACGTTAAGAATTAACTGGTAGTTCTTTATCTTAGCTAGGCTTATGTATCCAAAATTTTGCCTGTTTTCTTGGAATTATATGAATTTCCTTATTAAACATTTGATTTGAAGGAAACTGTGCATGTCTATTAATTACCCATGATGTACATGTGTATTACTTTCTGAAATTTCTCCTTCAGTCTCACCTGAGTTTAATTTTTGCTTAAGATGTTTAGAGTTCCTGAGGTGCTTCTCTAGGCTAAAATTTAAAGATTTTTTTTTAAAAAAGCAAATAAAAGTAAATGAATGGCTAAAAGATAAGGTTAAATTTTCTAGGCTGGGCATGGTGGCTCACGCCTATAATACTAACACTTTGAGAGGCTGAGGCGGGAGGATCACTTGAACCCAAAAGTTCGAGGCCAGCCTGGGCAACATAGTGAGACCTCATCTCTAAAAAAAAATTTTTTAAAAAGAATTAGCCAAGTATGGTGGCATATGCCTGTAGTCCCAGCTAATCAGGGGGCTGAGGTGGAATGATCGCTTGGGCCTGGGAGGCAGAGGCTGCAGTGAGCTGAGATCATGCTGCTGCACTCCAGCCTGGGTGAAAGAGGGAGACCCTGTCTCAAAAAAATGTCCTTAAGTTTCTTTTTTTGGTGGGGGTAGGAATGCAATAGAGAAACAAAGAAAAACACTGCACAAAGGGTGCAGTGTTCTACTATTCATCTAAATAATGGAGAACTGGCATTTTACAATTAAGATATAAACCTTTACCAAGCTCTTTCTCAGAAGCTCACAAAACTTAAGATAATGTGAACATCATGAGAAAGAAAGGCTCTCCAACATAAGGTTGAAAATGACAATAAAAGACTAGTGGGATGAACATGAATGCTTGTCAGTGACAAACACATTATGCCTACAAGGAATAAATACTGCACTTCTGTTTAGGTCTATTTACAGACAGGACCCCATGACCTTTCAGGCATAAACCTCCACTGGCAGAAGTAAGAATTTAATCACAAAAGTTCTACGGTAAATTATAAAAAATAAGAAATTTGGATTTAGGCCTTCTGCTATTTCCAATACAAGTAGCTCTGAGTATTCTTGGTTGACAAGGGAATGTTTGCATTTCTAATGTTAACAAAGAAAATGTCCACCACTGGCTTCTTAACCAGAGGGAGGGAAACGGGCAGGTTTCTGGATAGAGGCTGAAGGCAAATCAAACAGGTTCACAACTAAGCATCCTATTGGGGATTCCAGGCATGGCTTTGCTTTCTGAGGGACAGCTCCACATCATCTCTAGCCAGGTTTTCCACATTGCTACCAAACTGGGGACACGTTTCTGTATCAGGCTTTTGAAAGAACTTTAAGTTATATACACATACCACCAAAGCATATACTGGTGATGCTTGATATTTAAAAGAATCCTATAGTGAATCATTTATTTCCTTTGAAAATAAGGTTTTCAAAAATTGGCTACAACTCTGATCGCATGAATGAGATTCAAAGATTTCTCACGTAAAAGAAAGATCTCAACATCCTTCTACTGTGAACTCGCTTTCCAAGACTAAAAACTGGTATCTCCTCTTCAGTCTCCTTACATATCTGAAATCGTTCCTGCAATATGAGAGGCACTTTTATTAGGTGTAGCATCTATTAAAAACTCTAAAGCCAGGGTAGAATTTGCTGAACAAAGTAATAGCACTAGCCTAATAGGCATTACTTATAAGGACTTTTTCCCCTTTAATATAAAAGTATAACTACAGCAGTTCAATGTACAAATACAAAAAAAGTTCTCATACTAAAAAAAAAGTACCATAATACTGTACATACAAAAACTGTTCAACAAGAATGATTTAAATATGTCTGTTCTTCTCCAGATCTGGAAGACACAAATGTAAAGTTCTGCAACTGTATTATTGCTAAGAACATGTGCCCGGGAGCACTGTGTTTCCCTTTCTCCCCCTCAGCCCAGCCCCGCCTCCAGAGTCCCCTGAGCTTGGATCATGAACCAACAGCATCCCTGAAGATAACCAGACCCAAATGTTTACTCAATGGAAGTCATTATTCAGTGAGCTGCTGCTTACCATAAACTATGAAAAGCACAGGTTTTAAGCCCGCCAGGATTAAATCCAGACGGAGGTCTTCCCATCCCCTGATTTGCTACTGGCAGTGCTTTTGTTGGACCCAGCTTTGGACCCCACTTTGGCCTTCTTCTCCCGGGGACCATGAGGGTTGTTTTGGTGACTGTAGGCCTGAACTGCCAGATCCAAGCGTTCCTGAGCCATCCTGATCTCCCGCTGCAGAGCCTCCAGGTCAGCTGGGAGGTTCTCCTCATGGCTGCCATACTGCTGTTCCTGGGCTGTGTTGGCCTTGTTTTGCTTGTAGGCGATCTTAGCATTGGACAGTTCGGTGTACTGGATTTGATCTGGTTTGACAGCAATGTTATAGCCAGGGGGAGCAGATGGTGTATTCCAAGTGAAAGGATAATTATAAGCACCCGGATCCTCAAGTTCCCTCCTTTTACTGTTTAGTGAGTCTCGAATGGTCCCAAACCCTAAATGAAGCATCTCCCAAATGTTAAGCAAGAGGCAAAGGCCTGTAACACCATACATTATCAGAAGGAAGATGGTCTTTTCAGTGGGTCTAGAAATAAAGCAGTCTATCTTATGAGGGCAAGGAAGTCTGCTGCACACATAAAACGGGTGGACTTGGAAGCCATATAGAAAATACTGCCCTATCAGAAAACCCACCTCAAACACGGTCCTTGCCAGCAACTGCAGCACATAGATTTTCATAAGCCCATCTTCCCGAATCCGTCGTCGGCCATCATGCTTAGGTTTGGGTTGGCTCTGCTCTTTATTTTCCTTATCACTTTCTAACTCCATCTCTGGATACATCATAGGATCCTCTTCGTTGTCCTCCTCCGTTTCTTCCAGAGCCCGGTGTTGTTTCCAGCGCATTGCATAGGGCTTGCTCCGAGCTGCCTTCTTGTCTGCTTCACCGTGCTCCATTTTGGCAATCTTGTGGATAGCATAGCCCAGGTACATCACGGAGGGAGTTGCCACGAGGATGATCTGGAACACCCAGAAGCGTACATGGGAGAGGGGTGCAAACGCATCATAGCAGACATTCTCGCAGCCCGGCTGTTCTGTGTTGCACACAAATTTGCTTTGCTCATCATAATAGATGGATTCTCCTCCTACAGCTGTAAGGACGATCCGGAAAACAATCAGAACAGTGAGCCAGATCTTCCCCACAAATGTGGAATGGTTGTGAATCTCCTCTAGCAGGCGAGTCAGGAAGCTCCAGCTCATGGTGACTGAATTGGTATGCCCTGATAAAAGTGGAAAAATACCAAAAGAAAAATCAACAAAAATTAAATCTTAATTATTAATTATGATATCTCTAGGAACTACTACTTTGAATACTTGAAATCTAACTTCAAGGTTCACAGTGGAACAAATGTTAGAATAAACAGCATCTCAGTTGGGTGCAGTGGCTCACGCCTATAATCCCAGCAATTTGGGAGGCCAAGGTGGGCAGATTACTTGAGATCAGGAGTTAAAGACCAGCCTGGTCAACATGGTGAAACTCCGTCTCTACAAAAATACAAAAATTACCCGGACACAGTGGTGTGCACCTGTAATCCCAGCAGCTCAGGAGGCTGAGGCAGGAGAATCGCTTGAACAGAGCAAAACTCCATCTCAAAAAAAAAAGAATAAACAGCATCTCACTCTCTACTATCTTCAGGCAGGTCAATTCACCTCAGTCAACACCTGTTGGCCCTACAAAGTCCTAGAAAGTATGGATTGCTTTCATGTCTCCTCTGGTTTAACAGGTAAACTTGTAGCTACTATTTATTGAGATATTTCTCAGACCTTGGTTCTTCTTCTTCTTCTTTTTTTGAGACAGTTTCCCTCTTTCGCCCAAGCTGCAGTGCAATGGCATGATCTTGGCTCACTGCAACCTCCGCCTCCCGGGTTCAAGTGATTCTTGTGCCCCAGCCTCCTGAGTATCTGGGATTACAGGCATGCACCACCATTTTTGTATTTTTAGTAGAGATGAGGTTTCACCATGTTGGCCAGGCTGGTCTCGAACTCCTGACCTCAGGTGATCCGCCTGCCTTGGCCTCTCAAAGTGCTGGGATTACAGGCGTGAGCCACCGTGCCTGGCCAGACCTAGGTTCTTTACACATACTATTATTTCATGAGATCTTCAGAATTTTGTGAGATAGAAATTTAATAAACACACAGGTATAGTTATTCGGTCCAATCACAGAAAAACCACCACTGAGAACATAAAGGGGACACCTCGGTTGGACTCCACTGTGAAGGGGTGACTTATTAGGAAACTTAAATTTTAGACAAGTGCTAAAAGGGATTAAGAAGATGGTACAGCTACAAACTGCTGGCAATCATTAAGAACTATAACAAAAGACAGAAGGGAACTAGGAAGATCTTCCCTAGCTAGGCTGCATAGCATACCAGATTTTGGTTTTACTTAGAAGCCCACAGTGAACGGTCTTGCAATAAATATTATACCCCTTTACTATATAACAGAATCTACAAATTATACTTCTGTACCTTATTTATGGTAGACATTAAAAAATGATTGCTAAACTGAACTGTGAGGACATTAAATCCAATCAACAGCAAATCCATTTAAAACAGCATTTTAAAGGACAGTTTCTTTCTGAGATTCCCAGATCTACATCCAGGATCCAAGTAAAAACCACCTAAACGAGCTAATACATGGGAAATCCCCAATAAAGCCCCGACACAAAGTAGACTTAACTTTTAACTTGTCCTCCTCCCTCTCCCAGTTTACTTCTGCAGATTACAGATGATTTGTCAGCACCACCAAAGTTTAAATACACTTTACCTGTTGTCCAGAACTTCAGTTACCCAAAATTTTCTTAAAGAAATGATGTTTTGATTGCAATTTTTCCAGATTCCCTCTGGAAGGGAAAAAGAAAAGAGCAGGTCATAAGCTTCCTCCCACAGAAAGCAATGAATCACTAAAATGCCATTTTCAGAAAGAAACAAAGTTCTCTATGTATCACAAAAATCAATGAGAATAAGATAGAAACAGGCTTGAGTTTGAATACCAGTCTTCTCCTCCCCATATAGGTGGCAGGAGAACTATGTAACAGGTGACCCAAAGATTCTTAAGTCACCACAGTCTAAGAATATACGACAGGAAGATGAGTCAGTAGTAAAAATATGAAGCAGATGAACCCTGGCACCTATAGGAAAAAGCCAAAGCAGAAGAATTGCAGCAAATTGAAAGCAGGTCACTAAAGGCCTTGCAAAAACCTTCACCCCGTCTGCTCTATTCCCTAAAGCAGCCAATACACCTCTCAGGGGGATTTGAGCAGCTAACTAGGAACAAGCTGTTTAGCTAAAACACCCAATAGCTGGCTCTCAGTCACAGGAACACCCGTCTCCATAGGAGGTGATTTACAGATACAACTGCTCACAAAAAGTCACAGAAAGAAAACACCTGCATCTGTACTGGATTAAACAGCAAAACAGAAAAGTTTCCAAGATGAATTATTGCTCATTATTAAGCTCTGGCAACTCTGCATAGCTCTGGCCAAATGTCATCCATAAGGTGCCCACATTTAGCAAATAAATTTAAAACAATTCCTGAATGTTATGTGTTTATAGTAACTTAATTAAAAGGGTGCTTTGTTTTGTTGTTTAAAGATACATGAAAAAAAAACCTGGAACAATTTCCAAAGGAACAATGGAAAAAAAAAAAAGTGCGGGCAAGCCGCATAAAGATTTGCACATAAGCCTGGGCAAAACAGTGAGACCCTATCTTTCCAAATTTTAAAAAAATTAGCCAGGTGTGGTGGCAGTGGTGGCCACTGCAGTCCAACCTGGTAGACAGAACAACACCCTGTCTCCTATACACACACACACACACACACACACACACACGGCCCAGCACAGTGGCTCTGGCTCACGCCTGTAATCCCGGCACTTCAGGAGGCCAAGGTGGGGGGATCACTTGAGTTCAGGAGTTTGAGGCCAGCCTGGGCAACACGTGAAACCCAGTCTTCACCAAACAACAACAACAACACCCCCCCCCCAAAATTAGCATGGTGACGCACACCTGTGGTCCCAGCTACTTGGGAGGCTCAGGTGAAAGAATCACTTGAGCCTGGGAGGTAGAGGTTGCAGTGAGTTGTGATCGTGCCACTGTGCTCCAGCCTAGGTGACAGCGAAACCTCAAAAAATAAAGAAGCAAAAAGATTTACATATGAAGAATCCAGGCCAGGCATGGTGGCTCATGCCTGTAATCCCAGCACTTTGGGAAGCCGAGGTGGGTGGATCACCTGCAGCCGGGAGTTTGAGACCAGCCAGACCAACACGGACTGACCAACTAACTAAAAATACAAAATTAGCCAGGCGTGGTGGTACATGCCTGTAATCCCAGCTATTTGGGAGGCTGAGGCAGGAGAATCGCTTGAACCTGGGAAGTGGAGGTTGCGGTGCGCTGAGATTGTGCCATTGCACTCCAGCCTGGGCAACAAGAGCAAAACTCCATCTCAAAACAAAACAAAACAAACAAACAAAGAATCCAGCTGGGCATGGTGGCTCACACCCGTAATCTCAGCACTTTGGAAGGCTGAAGAAGGAGGATCACTTGAACTTGGGAGCTTGAGACTGCAATGAGCTATGATCATACCATTGCACTCCTGCCTGGGCGAGAGAGGGAGACTCTAACACAATAGAATTTCCAGTACAGCTCCCATTTCTAGCCCTGTTTTCCAACTGAGCTCACCACCTCTTTTCTCATTGAATACACAAGTTATAAAACCTCAAAACAAGAAATAATATAAAATCTTTAAATGGTGATGTAAGCCAGGTTTCCAACACAGAACTCCATGATTCTCATCCACAAACTCTCTGCAGGCTCAGATTTTCCCCAAAGCCTGAAATTTCTATTTGTTCCAATAAGCCAAAATTATGAAAATACAATTAGTTAGAACTAACTCATCTGTTATATCTCCATCCACAAAGATAAATGTGTATCTTTTTTTTTTTTTTTTGAGACAGAGTCTTGTTCTGTTGCTCAGGCTGGAGTGCAGTGGCGCAATCTCGGCTCACCGCAAGCTCCGCCTCCCGGGTTCACGCCATTCTCCTGCCTCAGCCTCTCCGAGTAGCTGGGACTACAGGCGCCGCCACCACGCTCGGCTAATTTTTTGTATTTTTAGTAGAGACGGGGTTTCACCGTGTTCTCGATCTCCTGACCTCGTGATCCGCCCGCCTCGGCCTCCCAAAGTGCTGGGATTACAAGCGTGAGCCACTGCGCCCGGCCTTTTTTTTTTTTGAGACGGAGTTTCACTCTTGTTGCCCACGCTGGAGTGCAATGGCGCCACCTCGGCTCACCGCAACCTCCACCTCCCAGGTTCAAGCAATTCTCCTGCCTCAGCCTCCCGAGTAGCTGGGATTACAGGTATGCACCACCACGCCCGGCTAATTTTGTATTTTTAGTAGAGACGGGGTTTCTCTATGTTGAGGCTGGTCTCGAACTCCTGACCTCAGGTGATCCGCCCGCCTTGGCCTCCCAAAGTGCTGGGATTACAGGCGTGAGCCACCGCTCCTGGCCTTTTTTTTTTTTTTCCAGACAGAGTCTCGCTTTTTTGGCCAGGCTGGAGTGCAGTGGCACGATCTCGGCTCACTGCAAGCTCTGCCTCCCAGGTTCACACCATTCTCCTGCCTCAGCCTCCCGAGCAGCTGGGACTACAGGTGCCTGCCACCACGCTCGGCTAATTTTTTGTATTTTTTAGTAAAGACTGAGTTTCACCATGTTAGCCAGGATGGTCTCAATCTCCTGACCTCGTGATCCACCCGCCTCGGCCTCCCAAAATCCTGGGATTACAAGTGTGAGCCACACGCCCGCCTAATTTTTGTATTTTTAGTAGAGACGAGGTTTTCACCATGTTGGCTAGGCTGGTCTTGAACTCCTGACCTCAGGTAATCCGGCTGCCTCAGCCTCCCAAAGTGCTGGGATTACAGGCATGAGCAATCGCGCCCGGCCAAATGTGTATCTTTTGAGTAATTATTGTTATGAAAGAGTTTCTCAACAGTTGAGCTTTTCAATAAAATTTTCTTGGTGGGAAGAATTGGTGATAAATCCTTCAGAGCTTATGTAAGTTCTAAAGCAGCCATTTTAACACATCCATTAGTAAGTATTGTGTACTGATTAAGCTGCAGACGTGGAAAATGCTGAACCCTTACAGTCTGGTTTTCCACAGACAATCCTAAGAGCCACGGAGTATGGGTACTCTATACCCACACTCTGAAGTCCTCGGAATGAGTATCGCTACGGTCTACGCTCTTGACCACAAAATGTTGGGGAGATCCACAACAGCCACGGGTTTTCTCCACAAAACTCTCTGGAGATCTGCAGATGGACTCCCCCTCATACCCCAGGTCTTCAGCACTGATCAGTGCATGTGTGTGGAGGAGGGGGGATCTGGATACCTGATCCTCTCTATACTGGATGGACATCAATTAATTCATTTTTTTTTTTTTTTGAGACAGGGTCTCGCTCTGTTGCCCACACTGGAGTGCAGTGGTGCAGACCTAAGTCACTGTAGCCTCGACCTCTTGTGTCAAGCGATCTTCCCACCTTAGCCCCCTGCAGTAGCTGGGACTACAGATGAAGGAACACTACCATGCCTGGCTAATTTCTGTAGAGATGAGGTTTCGCCATGTTGCCCAGGCTGGTCTTTAACCCCAGAGCTCAAGTGGTCTGCCCACCTCAGCCTCCCAAAGTGTTGGGATTACAGGTGTGGGCAACCACACGCAGCCAATATAATTCCTTTTTTTTTTTTTTTGAGATGGAGTTTCGCTCTTGTTGCCCAAGCTGGAGTGCAATGGCATGATCTCAGCTCACTGCAACCTCCACCTCCTGGGTTCAAGCGATTCTCCTGCCTCAGCCTCCCAAGTAGCTGGGATTACAGACATGTGCCACCACACCCAGCTAATTTTGTATTTTTAGTAGAGACAGGGTTTCACCATGTTGGTCAGGCTGGTCTCCAACTCCTGACCCTCAGGTAATCCACCCACCTCGGCCTCCCAAAGTGCTGGGATTACAGGCGTGAGCCACCGCACATGGCCTTTTTTTCTTTTTTTTTTGAGACAAGTTCTCTCTTTGTTATCCAGGCTGGAGTGCAGCGGCACGATCTCGGCTCACTGTAGCCTCAACCTCCCTAGGTTCAGGTGATCCTCTCACCTCAGCCTCCCAAATACCTGAGACTACAGTTGCACGCCACCATGCCTGGCTAATTTTTGTATTTTTTGTAGAGAAGAGGTTTTGCCATGTTGCCCAGGCTGGTCCTGAACTCCTGGGCTCAAGTGATCTGCCTGCCTCGGCCTTCCAAAGTACTAGGATTACAAGCATGAGCCACTATGCCTGGCCTCTTTCTCTTAATATAATTCTGTGGGAAAAAAAAATAGGCCGGGCACGGTGGCTCACACCTGTAATCCCGGCACTTTCGGAGGCCGAGGCAGGTGGATCACCTGAGGTCGGGAGTTCGAGACCGGCCTGGCTAACATGGTGAAACCCTGTCTCTACTAAAAATACAAAATCAGCCAGGCATGGTGGCACGTGCCCGTAATTCCAGCTACTCAGGGGGCTAAGGCAGGAGAATGGCTTGAACCTGGGAGGCGGAGGTTGCCGTGAGCTGAGATCGTCCCACTGCACTCCAGCCTGGGCAAGAACAAAACTCTAAAAAAAAAAAAAAAAACCCCAGCTGGGAGCAGTGGCTCACGCCTGTAATCTCAGCACTTTGGGAGCCCGAGGCGGATGGATCACGAGGTCAGGAGACCGAGACCATCCTGGCCAACATGGTGAAACCCGCCCCTACTAAAAACACAAAAAATTAGCCTGGTGTGGTGGCACAAGCCTGTAGTCCCAGCTACTGAGGAGGCTGAGGCAGGAGAATGGCTTGAACCGGGGAGGCCGAGGTTGCAGTGAGCCGAGATTGTGCCACTGCACTCCAGCCTGGCAACAGAGCGAGACTCTGTCTCAAAAATCAAAACAAAACAAAACAAAAAACCCATAACATTAAAACTCATTTATGCCTATTGTTCCATTATTGGAACGCTACGCATGTGGGAGTTATTTATATCCTACTGTTCAAGATCATTGCCAAGGTCTGATTTTTTCAAATTCAAAAAATTGCAATCTCAGGCATAAATGGGTTAAAACAAACAAACACACACAAAAAAACACAATCACAGCTATTTACAGATGTTTTGGTTTTCTTTATGTCCTTCTAGTCTTTATCTAAATGAATACTCTTTCCAAATAACACTAATTTACTAGGGGATCTAGTACTAAAAATGAACTTTTTTTTTTTTTTTTTTAACTGAGACAGAGTCTCGCTGTCGCCCAGGCTGGAGTGCGGTGGCACAATTTCGGCTCTCTGCAACCTCTGCCTCCCGGGTTCAAGCGATTCTCCTGCCTCAGCCTCCCGAACAGCTGGGACTACAGGCCCGTGCCACCACGCCTGGCTAATTTTTTGTATTTTTAGTAGAGACAGGGTTTCACCACGTTAACCAGGATGGTCTCCATCTCCTGACCTCATATTCTGCCCACCTCGGCCTCCCAAAGTGCTGCGATTACAGGTGTGCGCTACCACGCCCGGCCAAACTTCTCTTATACTTATTTACTATTTGTATTTCTTTTTGTGTAAATGTGTTTACCAACTTAACTCCAACATCTCACAAAATGGGTGACAAGCAACTAACCTTCCTTCCTTCTCCTTTCCTCTTTTTTTTTTTTGAGACAGGAGTCTCTGTCATCCAGGCTGGAACGCAGTACTTCGATCAAAGCTGACTGTAGCCTCCGTCTCCTGGGTTCAAGCAATTCTCCTGCCTTAGCCTCCCGAGTAGCTGGGACTATAGGCGCACACCACCACGTCCAGCTAATTTTTAGTAGAGATGGGGTTTCACCCCATTGGCCAGTCTGGTCTAGAATTCCTGACCTCAGGAGATTCACCTGCCTCAGCCTCCCAAAGTGCTGGGATTACAGGTGTGAGCCACTGTGCCCAGCCACAATTTTCTTTCTAAAATAAAGAACCATGGGCTTCCTAAAATGAATGGCAGTATCACCAATGTTTTTATCTATCGAGTCAGTAAGTTTTTCTTTGATACTCTTCCCTTTCCTTTCCTTCCAAGTTACTTTTTTTTTTTTTTTTTTGAGACAAGAGTCTCTGTCTGTCGCCCAGGCTGGACTGCAGTACCACGATCTCAGCTGACTGCAGCCTCCATCTCCTGGGTTCAAGCAATTGTCCTGCCTTAGCCTCCTGAGTAGCTGGGACTACAGGCACACACCACCACACCCAACTAATTTTTGTATTTTTAGGAGAGACGGCGTTTCACCATGTTGGCCAGACTGGTCTCCAACTCCTGACGGCAGGTGATCTGCTCACCTCGGCCTCCCAAAGTGCTGAGATTACAGGCGTGAGCCACCATGCCCAGCCACAAGTTACCCATTCTTACTCTCGGTGAAATGTCAAATAATTCCTGGGAGATGAGTGTAGTCTGGGAAACATTTTGAAAACATTAGTCCTCATTTCTCTAATGGGTCACTCATTCTCTAGGCAAGCCCCCTCCCTGGCAGCTATGTATTAACAAAGCATTAAGGACTGGCATACAATGTTACAGAGTACAATACTCCTCCAGAGAAATTAAGATCATTTCAAGAAGTAGAATGAGTAGAAGGCAGGTTCTGGAATTAACATTTCTAAGCAGAATATGTCACTGCCAATTGTGGTCTCACTGTGGAGAAAAGTGGGTTCTTGCTCCACTAAAGTTTCCTTTCCCCTGAACCATTATTATTATTTTTTGAGACAGAGTCTTGCTCCATCGCCCAGGCTGGAGTGCAGTGGCGTGATCTTGGCTCACTACAAGCTCCGCCTCCCAGGTTCACGCCATTCTCCTGCCTCAGCCTCCTGAGAAGCTGGGACTACAGGCACCCGCCACCATGCCTGGCTAATTTTTTGCATTTTTAGTAGGGACGGGGTTTCACCGTGTTAGCCAGGATGGTCTTGATCTCCTGACCTCGTGATCCACCCACCTCAGCCTCCCAAAGTGCTCGGATTACAGGCGTGAGCCACCACGCCCAGCCCTGAACCATTATTTTATCTATTTTTTCTTGAATGGCTTCTTAAATTTTTTTTTTAAAGAATGCTGCAATGCATGGAAGCACATAATTCAAAAGAATTCACTCACTCACACACAAAAAACCCTGGAGATCTGCAGAGGGGCCCCTCAGTCTTCAGAACTGATCAATGCACACGTGAGGAAATGGTCTACATAAGGGACCTGAAAAGTTGCCTAAAATTCAGGGCATAGGGCCGGAGCGATGGCTCACGCCTGTAATCTTAGCACTTTGGGAGGCCAAGGCAGGTGGATCACCTAAGGTCAGGAGTTCGAGACCAGCCTGGCCAACATGGCGAAACCCCCATCTCTACTAAAAATACAAAAATTAGCTGGGCGTGGTGGCATGCACCTGTAATCCCAGCTACTTGGAGGCTGAGGCAGGAGAACCACTTGAACCCAGGAGGCAGAGGTTGCAGTGAGCCGAGAAGGCGCCACTTCACTCAAGCATGGGTCAAAGAGCAAGACTCAGTCTCAGGAAAAAAAAAAAAAAAAAAAAAAAAGAATTTCAGGACATAAGTCTCTGGCTTCCCTGCTTCTGAAAACAAACTCGGTTATAGTGTAGGGGCTGAAAGATCTGAGATTCAGCTGTGAATGGCTCTCATGAATAAAAAATCATTTCTATACTCCATCTACAAATAGAAAATGACATGGAAGCACATGTCAAGTGGTGGAGATGGGTGGAGGCCAAATACCTCAATGTCTTTTGCTAATTAGTAAAGCACCAATTTTTTATTATTTTTTTGAGGCTGGGTCTCGCTGTCACCCAGGCTGGAGTGCAGTGACATGATCTCGGCTCACTGCAACCTCCACCTCTTGGGTTGAAGTGATTCTCCCACCTCAGCCTCCTAAGTAGCTGGGGTCCAACTGATTTATATGTACTTTTATACTTAATATCTTTGTGAATATATCCTAAATGCCTTGAGTTGAGTTTATATCTATAAATTCTAGGAGGTGGTATTATTAGATCACAGGCAATGTAAATCTGCATGGTTTTTGCTTTGTACTGTCATTTGATTTTCAAAAAAGGCACTAGTAATTTACAGTGCTTGGCAATGAATGTATACTTAAAACAACTTCACCTCCACCTCTTCAGCACTGTCATTATGCTCCTTTACTAGATGCAAAATGGCATTTCAAAATCATGTCAATTTTCATGTTTCTAAGACAGTAGGATACATTCCCCTTCATATATCCAACCCCTTTGTGGGTTATTTCCATCCTTTTACCCATTTGTCTATAGAAGGTAATCTTGATATAGTATAGATATTGATTAATTAACATTTAATATAAACATCTCAGTTTATTTTACTGACTTCCTTCAAATTTTATTATTTTTATAGAATCGTATCAATTCTTTAAAAAATTAAAAGGTTGAAAAAGTTGGCCGGGCACAGTGGCTCACGCCTGTAATCCCAGCATTTTGGGAGGCCGAGGTGGGTGGATCATGAGGTCAGGAGATCAAGACCATCCTGGCTAAGAAGGTGAAACCCCATCTCTACTAAAAATACAAAAAATTAGCCGGGCGTGGTGGTGGGTGCCTGTAGTCCCAGCTACTCGGGAGGCTGAGGCAGGAGAATGGCGTGAACCCGGGAGGCGGCGCTTGCAGTGAGCTGAGATCGTGCCACTGCACTCCAGCCTGGGTGACAGAGCGACACTCCATCTCAAAAAAAAAAAGAAAAAGTTGTTTTTTTCTACAGTGGCTTCTATTTTTTAAAAAGAATACTGCAATTCATGGTAGGATTCACTCACACAAAGAAAACCCAAATACTGAAGAAAATCATGTTTGCTTATATAACATTTATTAGACAAAAACCAAATGTGCTATTTTTAGTCTATTTTCCAAATAACTTAGACACAAATCTACCTTGTCTTACACTAGAAAACTGAATTTAAAAAATTAGCTGGCATCAACATGGTAATAAATTATGTAATTCTCTCTCAAATTCTTATCTCAAGAGTTTTCTATAGGTTATATCCAAACAGAATCAAATTAACACTGTGTTTTTCTGTAAAACATAATTCATAGTTTTTGTTTTTTGTTTTCTGAGACAGAGTGTCGCTCTGTCGCCCAGGCTGGAGTGCAATGGTGAAGTCTCAGCTCACTGCAACCTCCGCCTCCCAAGTTCAAGCAATTCTCCTGCCTCAGCTTCCCAAGTAGCTGGGATTACAGGCACTCGCCACCAGGCCTGGCTAATTTTTCTATTTTTAGTAGAGATGAGGTTTCACCATGTTATCCAGGCTGGTCTCGAACTCCTGACTTCAACTGATCCCTCTGCCTCGGCCTCCCAATGTGCTGGGTGGGATTACAGGCGTGAGCCACCGCGCCTGGCCGAATTAATGGGATTTTTGAAGATCAAATGTAATGAACATTATTTGAATTATTTCAGCAGGTAGATTCTAATATTAAACTCATTTTAAAGATGAGGAAATCAGGTTTAAAACTTTATAATTTGCCAGCCAGGCGCAGTGGCTCACGTCTGTAATCCCAGCACTTTGGGAGGCCAAGGAGGGTGGATCGCCTGAAGTCAGGAGTTCGAGACCAGCCTGACCAAGATGGAGAAACCTGCCTCTACTAAAAATACAAAATTAGCCAGGCGTGGTGGTGCATGCCTGTAATCCCAGCTACTCAGGAGGCTGAGACAGGAGAATGGCTTGAACCCGGGAAGCGGTGGTTGCAGTGAGCCGAGATCGTGCCGTTGCACTCCAGCCTGGGCAACAAGAGCAAAAGTCCGTCTCAAAAAAAAAAAAAAAACCAAATAAACTTTATTATTTGCCTAAAATCATCTACTTATTAAGTAGTGAAGCCAGAATTTGAAGTCAGACAGTCTTGCACTAGAGTTTGGGCTCTTTCTTGACCACTAGCTAGTAAAGAATTACATTACAGATGGAATTATGTACAGGTTCTATGTGACCCTAATCCCAATCTCTAGGATCAGAACTGCAAAAGAAAAGCACAAGGCCAGGCGCAGTGGCTCATGCCTATAATCCCAGCACTTTAGGAGGCTGAGGCGGGCGGATCACCTGAAGCCAGGAGTTCGAAACCAGCCTGACCAAGATGGAGAAACCCTGTCTCTACTAAAAATACAAAATTAGCCAGGTGTTGATGGTGCAAGCCTGTAATCCTAGCTACTCAGGAGGCTGAGGCAGGAGAATCGCTTGAACTCAGGAGGCGGAGGTTGCAGTGAGCCGAGATTGTGCCATTGCACTCCAGCCTGGGCAACAAGAGTGAAACTCCATCTCAAAAAAACCCAAAAGCCAAAAAATTTTATTATTTGCCTAAAATCATCTACTTATTAAGTAGCAAAGCCAGAATTTGAAGTCAGGCAGTCTTGCACTAGAGTTTGGGCTCTTTCTTAACCACTCGCTAGTAAAGAATTACATTACAGATGGAATTATGTACAGGTTCTATGTGACCCTAATCCCAATCTTCGGGATCAGAACTACAAAAGAAAAGCACAAGGCCAGGCGCAGTGGCTCATGCCTGTAATCCCAGCACTTTGGGAGGCCAAGGTGGGCGGATCACCTGAAATCAGGAGTTTGAGACCAGCCTGGCCACCATGGTGAAACCCCGTCTCTACTAAAAATAGAAAAATTAGCTGGGCGTGGTGGTGGGCACCTGTAATCCCAGTTACTCGGGAGGCTGAGACTGGAGAATCACTTGAACCCAGGAGGCAGAGGTTGCAGTGAGCTGAGATTGCGCCATTGCACTCCAGCCTGGGCGACAAGAGAGAAACTCTGTCTCAAAAAAGAAAAAAAAAGAAATGCACGAACACCAGAAAGAAAATACATTTCAGAGTTTAAGATCTTAAAATGTAAAATGGAATGAAAGTTTAAAAGTAAAATAAAACAAAACAAGCTTTCTTGGTAGCTGGGGAGGAAGGAATAAATGGTATCTTTGACAAAAATGATTTATTTAAGAAGGATAATTTATTTGGGCATTGATAATAGGGAGACCACAAAACGACTATTAATCCAAAAAATCATTTCTACGTATATCTTTGGAAAAGTCTCTAATAGTCTCATGTTAAAAAAAAAAAAAAAAAAGGCCAGGCACGGTGGCTCACATCTGTAATCCTAGCACTTTGGGAGGTTGAGGTGGGCGGATCACAAGGTCAGGAGTTCAAGACCAGCCTGGCCAACATGGTGAAACCCAGTCTCTACTAAAAATACAAAAATTAGCCAGGCCTGGGCTATTGTAATCCCAGCTACTCAGGAGGCTGAGGCAGGAGAATTGCTTCAACCCGGAAGGCGGAGGGTGCAGTGAGCCGAGATCGTACCACTGTACTCCAGCCTGGGCAAGAGAGCAAAAGAGCAAAACTCCATCTGGGGGTGTGGGGCAGGAAGAAGCTGGCCGGGCGTGGTGGCTTACTCCTGTAATACCAGCAATTTGGGAGGCTGAGATGGGCAGAACACTTCAGCTCAGGAGTTCAAGACCAGCCTAGACAACATGGCGAGACCCTGTCTCTACTTAAAAAAAGAAAACAAAAAACAAAACCTCTCAAGTTTTTCAAATCAAGCACTAAAAGACCCCCCCATTAACTTGTGTCCTGTTAAATTATTTTTATTATTTTACTGTGGTAGAATACACATAAAATGTACTATCTTAAGTGTACAGTTCAAGTATTAAACACATTCATAGCATTATCAACCATCACCACTACCTCCAGAATTTTTTTCATCTTGTAAAACTGAAACTCTAGACCCAGAAACAGTAACTCCCCATTTCCCCTTCTCCCAGCCCCTGCAATCACCATTCTACTTTCTCCATGGTTTTGACTACCTAATTATCTCATATAAATGGAATTATATATTTGTCTTTTTGTGTCTGGCTTATTTCACTCAGCATAATGTGTTCAAGGTTTATCCACTTTATAGCATGTGTCAGAATTTCCTTCCTTTGGCCAGGCGCGGTGGCTCACGCCTGTAATCCCAACACTTTGGGAGGTCGAGGCGGGCAGATCATGAGGTCAGGAGATCGAGACCATCCTGGCTAACACTGTGAAACCCCCTCTCTACTAAAAATACAAAAAATTAGCCGGGCGTGGTGGCGGGCGCCTGTAGTCCTAGCTACTCAGGAGGCTGAGGAAGGAGAACAGCGTGAACCCGGGAGGCAGAGCTTGCAGTGAGCTGAGATCGCGCCATGCACTCCAGCCTGGGCGACAGAGCGAGACTCCGTCTCAAAAATAAATAAATAAATAAAAAGAATTTCCTTCCTTTTTAAGGCTGAATAATATATTCCATAGTATGTACATACCACGTTTTGTTTATCCATTCATCTGTTGACAGACAGCTGGGTTGTCTACAACTTTGGCCACTGTGAATAATGCTGTTATGAACACGGGTGTACAAATCATTCAATTCGTTTTTGTTTTGTTTTGTTTTGTTTTTTTGAGGCAGAATCTTGCCTCGTCACCCAGGCTGGCTGTAGTGCAGTGGCATGATCTCGGCTCAATGCAACCTCCGCCTCCCAGGTTCAAGTGATTCTCCTGCCTCAGCCTCCCAAGTAGCCAGGATTATAGGCATGCACCACCACATCTGGCTAATTATTCAGTTCTTTTGTTTTAATATCCAGAAGTGGAATTGCTCCATCATATGGGAATTTTTAATTGGTTGAGGAACATTATCCTGTTTTCCACAGTGGCTAATTTTTTTGCATTTTTAGTAGAAGCAGGGTTTCACCTTGTTGGCCAGGCTGGTCTCGAACTCCTGACCTCAGGTGATCCGTCTGCCTCAGCCTCCCAAAATGCTGGGATTACAGGCGTGAGCCACTGTGCCTGGGCGAAAAGTGATTCTTAACCTTGAATTTTGTGAAACTAAGCAAGCAATGGACTAGAAGGCAAGAGATTCTAATCCCAGAATGTAATCCATGCACTTCAGGAATAAGTTCTTTCCATATCCTAATTTCTGAAACAAATGAAGAATATCAAGTTAGATGATTTCTAAAATCTCTTCCATTAACATTTGATGAAAACTATCTGAGTAAAATTCACCAAACTGACAAATTATGTGGAACTCAAAAGTCTAGGGATAGGAAAAAAGTAAAGTAACAGCAGTAAAATTAAACAATGTAACAAGATGTCAAAATTTTAAAAAGGCACTTCCCAAACGATCATTTCAGAAAATTTGCTGTTGGACTAAACTAAAAAATTTCAATATTGACTCATTGCAATGCCAAAGTAGGTATTAACAATCTAGGCATCCCAGCTCATGAGCTGAGCAATCCACTAAGAATCGTGCTAGTGACTCATACCCCTGAACGCGACTGCTTTATGTGCAGAGACCAGGAATCAATTAAAGGGTTTACAATGAAGTGTTGTTTAACTGGAACGTTTTAAGTGGAAGTTAATTCCACATGAGTGATAATAGATGTTTAATAACTAGCTAGTGACAATTTCTAAGCAAAAGCATTACAGCAGCTAAGTAGCAAATAGTAATCTATGTGCTACAAACATGAAAACAACTTGTTTTCAAAAGAGCTCTTGGCTATGAATATTTGAAAAACCTAAAATACAATTTGTGGTGAATCAAATTATAAAACCTCATGGAGAGAGAGTAGTTTGAGATCTTGGCTGTATCAACCAATGAGGAAACAAAAGGCACCATTGTGGGTTGAAGTGCCAATTTTCGCTGGCAAAAAGCCATTCTATTTGAATGTAAGAGCCTTCAGGAACCAGCTGGAGAAGTATGAGGAACCTGGGATAGGGATAATATATTCATTCACAACATATCCTAAGTGGAATTGTCTTCATGCAAAGAGGACGATATTGGAACATTTGTCCAAAACAGCCTAAGATTAGGTCAAACCAACTGTTCCGAACAATGTTCAGTCTAGAAAAACGAACGTGACTACGACAAAAATAAATGTATGATTTTCCAATATGACTATGTTTACAATACAAAATTTCTTTTAAAAAACCCAACCCATACCATCGGCTGGGTGCGGTGGCTCATGCCTGTAATCCCAGCACTTTGGGAGGCTGAGGCAGGCGGATCACCTGAGGTCAGGAGTTCGAGACCAGCCTGACCAACATTGGCGAAATCCTGTCTCTACTAAAAATACAAAATTAGCGGGCGTGGTGGCGCATGCCTGTAATCCCAGCTACTCGGGAGGCTGATGCAGGAGAATCACTTGAACTTGGGAGGTGGAGGTTGCAGTCAGCCAAGATCGCGCCATTGCACTCCAGCCTGGGCAACAAGAGGGAAACTCCGTCTCAAAAAAAAAAAAAAAAAAAAAAAAAACAACAACACCCATACCATCATACACCAATAGTGTCATCTGGTACAACTTTTCTGGAAGGCATCTTGGCAATAGTTATCAAGAACTTTAAAGTGCTTAAATCCTTTGATCAATAATTCCACATTTAGTAATTTGCCCTAAACAAATACAGGGCATTTATTATAAGAAACATATAATTAGGCTGGGTGTGTGGCTCACACCTGTAATCCTAGCACTTTGGGAGGCCGAGGCAGGTGGATCACGAGGTCAGGAGATCAAGACCATCCTGGCTAACACTGTGAAACCCTGTCTCTGCTAAAAATACAAAAAATTAGCCGGGTGTGGTGGCGGGCGCCTGTAGTCCCAGCTATTTGGGAGGCTGAGCTTGCAGTGAGCCGAGATCGTGCCACTGCACTCCAGCCTGGGTGACAGAGCAAGACTCCGTTTCAAAAAAAAAAAAAAAGAAACATATAATTTAGGGTATAATCTCCATAATGGAATATTGTACAACCATTATGGGGGGAATTGGGAGGGAGTAACTGCTAATGGGTATCAGGTTTGTTTCTGACGGAATAAAAATATTCTAAAATATTCTAAAATTACGGTGTGTTGGCTCACGCCTATAATCCCAGCACTTTGGGAGGCCGAGGCAGGTGGATCACTTGAGGTCAGGAGTTCAAGACCAACCTGGCCAACGTGGTGAAACCCCATCTCTACTAAAAATATAAAAAAATTAGCTGGGCGTGGTGGCAGGCACCTGTAATCTCAGCTACTGGGGAGGGTGAGGCAGGAGAATCGCCTGAAACCAGGAGGCAGAGGTTGCAGTGAACCAAGATCATGCCATTGCACTCCAGCCTGGGCAACAAGAGCGAAACTCCATTTCAAAAAACGAAAGAGTCCAGTCTCAGCAAATTGTGTGATAGAGCCACTTAATAAAATAGAGTACACTGAAGAAAGTCTAGGTGTGGGGCCAAGATGAAAAGCTCACTTTGGACAACGCAATTCAAATTACCTCCTCTGAGTATCTCTGTGGAGATGTTGAACACGCAGCCAGGATAAAAAAAGAGGTCCGGCTACAGATAAAAATGTGGCAGTATTCAAAATATATACGGTAACCGAAGCCACAGAATGGATAATTTCTGGAAGGAAAATTTTGAATCCAAATAAACACCTACTCTGGATGGGCAATTAGGAATTCCAAGTCCAAGAATGACTCAAGGGGAATTCCTAAAAATAGAGTCCAGCTCTAATTTACTTTGAACGTTCCCAAAAGGAATGTTATAACTCATTAGTTAATAATAAATTAAGCCAAAACTGATAAATACTACAAACATGTGAATGAAAATAATCTCTATAACTATTTGGGAGTTGAATATAGTTTAGAGATTAGTTGAATATAGTTTAGAGATTGGAGGATAAGAATAGGGGTGTGTGAAGTTTATCCCATTTATATAGAGGAAAAACATCAAAACTTACTCTGAAACCCTATGCATTTCTTTCCCTTTTTTTTTTTTTTTTTTTTTTAAGATGGAGTCTTGCTCTGTTACCAGGCTTCAGTGCAGTGGTGTGATCTTGGCTTACTGCAAACTCCGCCTCCCGGGTTCAAGTGATTCTCCTGTCTCAGTCTCCCGAGTAGCTGGGACTACAGGTGTGTGCCACCAGGCCCAGCTAATTTTTGTATTTTTAGTAGAGACGGGGTTTCACGGTGTTAGCCAGGATGATCTCAAGCTCCTGATCTCATGAGCTGCCCACTTTAGCCTCCCAAAGTGATGGGATTACAAGGCGTGAGCCACTGTGCCTGGCCCTCTTTTCTTTTTTCGAGATGGAGTCTTGCTCTGTTGCCAGGCTGGAGTGCAGTGGCACAATCTCAGCTCACTGCAACCTCTGCCTCCCAGGTTCAAGCGATTCCCCTGCCTCAGCCTCCAGAGTAGTTGGGATTACAGGTGCGCGCCACTATGCCCGGCTAATTTTTTGTATTTTAGTAGAGACAGGGTTTCACCATGTAGGCCAGGATGGTCTCGAACTCCTGACCTTGTGATCCGCCTGCCTCGGCCTACCAAAGTGCTGGCATTACAGGTGTGAGCCACCGCACCCGGCCTCTTTTCTTTTTTCAAATAGAGATTGTCCCACTCTGTTGACCAGGGTGGAGTGCATCGTGTGATGACAACTCACTGTAGCCTTCAACTTCTGGGCTCAAAAAATCCTCCTGCCTCATCCTCCTGAGTAGCTGAAACCACAGGTGTACGCCACCACATCCAGCTAACTTTCAAATTACTTTTTGCAGAGACAGGACCCTCACTATGTTGCCCAGGGTGGTCTCAAACTCCTGGGCTCAAGGTATCCTCTAGCCTCAGCCTCCGAAAGTGCTCGGATTACATGTGTGCCACTGCACTCCAGAACGGGTGACAGAGTGAGACTCTGTCTCAAAAAATAATAATAATAAAAAAATAAATAAAATAAAATCAGTCAAATTAGCCAGGCGTGGCAGCATGCGCCTGTAGTCCCAATTACTTGGGAGGCTGAGGCAGGAGAATTGCTTGAACCTGGGAGGCAGAGGTTGCAGTGAGCCAAGATCGCACCACTGCAACTCCAGCCTGGATGCCAGAATGAGACTGTTGTCTTAAAAAAAAAAAAAAAATTAGTCAAGTGCAATAGTGAGAAGGGGGGAAAGAAAGAGTCCAACTATTTTTTTTAATCAAGTGCTTATATGTTTTGGGGAAGAAAAAAAAAAAAACGTTGGGAGCCAGGTGCCTTGGCCTGTAATCCCCGTATTTGAGAGGACAAGAGGACTACTTGAGCCCAGGAGTTCAAGACCAGCCTGGGTAACAAAACAAGACCTTGTCACTACAAAAAAAAATTTTTAATTAACTGGGCGTGGTGGCGGTGTGGGCCTGTGGTCACAGCTACTAGGGATGCTGCGGTGGAAGGATCGCTTGAGAGCACCATTACACTTTAGCCTGAGCTACAGAACAAGACTCTGTCTCAATTACAAAAAAAAAGGCTAGGCACAGTGGCTCACACCTGTAATCCCAGCACTTTGGGAGACCGAGGCAGGTGGATCATCTGATGTCAGGAGACCAGCCTGACCAACATGGAGAAACCCCGTCTCTACTAATACAAAATTAGCCAGGCATGGTGGTGCATGCCTGTAATCCCAGCTACTTGGGAGGCTGAGGCAAGAGAATCTTGAACCTGGGGGGCAGAGGTTGCGGTGAGCCAAGATCGCGCCACTGCACTCCAGCCTGGGCAACAGGAGCAAAACTCCGTCTCAAAAAAATAAAAAGGGCCAGACACAGTGGGTCACGCCTGTAATCCCAGCACTTTGAGAGGCTGAGGTGACCTGAGGTCAGGAGTTCGAGACCAGCCTAGCCAACATGGTGAAACCCTTTCTCTACTAAAAATACAAAAATCAGCTGGGCATGGTGGTGCACGCCTAAAATCCCAGCTTCTCTCGAGGCTGAGGCAGGAGAATTGCCTGAACCTGGGAGGCGGAGGTTGCAATGAGCCAAGATCGTGTCACTGCACTCCACTGTGGGTGAGAGTGAGACTCAGTCTCAAAAGAAAAAAAAAAAAAAGTTGAATGACTTAACGGGCACCAGAAAGCTTTTGTCCAGATTGTGCTGGTATTACATGCAATATAGCCTCAAAGAACAAAGTTTCAACTGAGAGCTGGAGAAGAATTCATTTACCAGAATACTTCATTTCTTTCTTTTTGAGACAGAGTCTCGCTCTCTCGCCCAGGCTGCAGAGCAGTGATGCGATCTCAGCTAACTGCAACCTCCACCTCCCAGGTTCAAGCCATTCTCCTGCCTCAGCCTCCCGAGTAGCTGGGATTACAGATGCCTGCCATCATGCCCAGCTAATTTTTTGTATTTTTAGTAGAGATGGGGTTTCACCATGTTGGCCAGGCTGGTCTTGAACTCCTGACCTCAGGTGATCCACCCACCTCGGCCTCCCAAAGTGCTGGGATTATAAGCATGAGCCACCACTCCTGGCCCCATTTCATTTCTTTAGAAGTAAAATGCTGACCATGGCTAACACGATGGTCTCTACTACAAATACAAAAATTAGCCGGACGTGGTGGTGGATGCCTGTAGTCCCAGTTACTCAGGAGGCTGAGGCAGGAGAATGGCATGAACCCAGGAGGTGGAGCTTGTGGTGAGCAGAGATCACACCACTGCACTCCAGCCTGGGCAACAGAGCGAGACTCCGTCTCAAAAAAAAAAAAAAAAAAAAAAGTAAAATGCTATCTGCAAAGAGATCATCATATCCTTGTTTTAGGAAAACTCTTTGGGCAACATATTCCACAGATCTGAAAGACAAACCTTTATTGCCAAGGAGTGCTCTCAGCCAACTACAGTACTTGTAAAATTCAAGAATGTATAACTGTATGCCAGCCAGTACTAACAGGTCATTCACTCTTTAGAGTTGCAGAAAATAGCAATGCTCAAATACCCAGCTAGTTTTTTGTATTTAAAATTTTTTGTATTAAATCTTAAAAAATATTTAAAAAAATACATTTTACTAGGTTCTTATTTCAACACAAGCTGAACTCATCAGCTGTAGTATAGTAGTATGTTGAAAAACAACTGTTGCCACTCAGCTGATATTAACAGCTCAGAGCTGTTTTCTATGTCTAAATTTCAGGTTAATGATATCAGCCAAAATCTATCTTCTCATACCTATTCTCAAAGGAATGGTCTTACAAAAATAATAATCTGGTCGAGTGCGGTGGCTCACGCCTGTAATCCCAGCACTTTGGGAGGCAGAGGCAGGCGGATCACCTAAGGTCAAGAGTTGGAGATCAGCCTGACCAACATGGTGAAACCCTGTCTCTACTAAAAAATACAAAATTAGCTGGGCATGGTGGGGCATTCCTGTAATCCCAGCTACTTGGGAGGCTGAGACACGAGAATCGCTTGAACCCGGGAGGCAGAGGTTGCAGTGAGACAAGATAGCACCGTTGCAGTGAGACAAGATAGCACCATTGCACTCCAGCCTGGGCAACAAGAGCTAAATTCCATCTCAAAAAAAAAAAAAAATCCTACTTTTTCTTTGCCTAAATTTTTATCAAATATTTTGAACAGGAGCCACATGTATTTCTACATTACAAGAAAAGCCTAAGTTCAGAAATAAGTAATCATACTCCCTAGTCAAACTTCACTATAGGAAGGAAGGACAGGACAGGATAGGAAAGGAGGGGAAAAAAGAAATTAGCTGGGTATACTCAGGAGGCTGAGGCAGGAGGATGGCTGGAGCCCAGAAATTTGAGGCTGCAGTGTACTATGACAGCCTGGGCAACGTAGCAATGTCTTCGGAAAAAACAAAAGGATGGCCGGGCGCGGTGGCTCACGCCTGTAAATCCCAGGCTGAAGCGGGCGGATCACGAGGTCAGGAGATGGAGACCATCCTGGCTAACATGATGAAACCCCATCTCTGCCAAAAATACAAAAAAAAAATTAGCCGGGTATGGTGGCGGGTGCCTGTAGTCCCAGCCACTGTACTCTAGCCTGGGCGACAGAGCAAGACTCCATCTCAAAAAAAAAAGGAAAAGAAAAAAGAACACACCTCACCAATTTTGAAAGGTGAACAAACAGCAAATAAAGCAATAGTTTTTTGGAACTCATCACTTTGCATTGAATTAGGCATGAAACAAACACTAAGCATTTGTTAAGAGAATGATGCTCTGGATTTAAATTATATATCCTGTATTCTAAGATGCTCATTACTGAATTGATAGGCAAGCCTGGACCTGGGGGGAAGTGGACTAATCAGAAACAGAACCCTGCATTCTTTCCCTTTGGCTGACTTATACAAATATAAGAATAAAATTTAACTGACAAAGGATAACAGCATTTATAAGTAAGATTGTTATGTTGGAGATACGTTAACTTAAGTCCTTTGGATTAAAGGCTAAAACTCAATTTTACCTTCATGAATTGATTAGAGAGAAAATTACTAGGTCCTTTGCTCCTTTTTTAAGAGAACTGTGGTGGCTACCTGGTAGAAAACAATTCTTAAGTCACACAACCTCAAAAGTTAAAAGTGCTGGCTTTTGAAGAGGTTGTTTGAAATGCTTTGGAAAAATGCACAACAGTTTAAGTAGTAAATAATATTAAGCCATTACAAATCAGGACAAATATTAACAGACCTTCCATATAACTTCTATGTATCTCTTCAATACGCCCTTTGCCGACAGCACTCTGGGCACAAAAATCTGGGGAAAACTAAGATCTGTTTATTGGAGCTTTTCACCTTCTACCCAGAAAAGTTAGTTCGTGTTTCTTTAATTCTGCTATTACACAGTACTTAAGACATTCAAAGCAACTGCAGTGATACAACTCTATGCTAAGTTTTTTTTAAAATCTGTAAACTTAACCCACAACTCACAATATTTTAATCAGGAGCTCTGGAAGCAAGGGTATTTTTCTGTTTTTTTTCCATACCCTCTGAGGTTGAAATTTTTTTGCTCTTTTACTCTGAATAATACCTAAACCCTCTCTAGGGAGAGAAATATTTTATTCCTAAATGACATTATTAACGCATTTTTCTACAGATATTAACGTACTGGAGATATGCTGTTTTCTGCTTATCAGGAAATTAAAATCCCTTTCATTTATGTAGTTTGATTTTTTATAGCACTTTCACATATATTCACTTGAACGTGTACACGATACAAACATATAACAAATTTAGACTTATCAGGCATACAAGATAACCCTCAGCCTGAACTTATTCAAACTTAACTTACTCGATTTCACATCGTCTTGATGGTAACAAAATTAAGCATGAGCATAATGAAATCGGTATCACTGCCAGTTCTCAATGAACAAAAAGAAAACCAAATTCGCCCACTTCGCAAAGGAAAAGTACTCCCAATCGGACAATCGCAAAAAAAAGAAAAAAATCTAAACCATACATTCACGTACATCTTTTCAACTCAGAGCTCCAAACGCAGCCGCCCACAATCACAGCGGTAGCGCCTACTCTTAATTTTGAAGCTAGAGACTTAAGGAAACACACACACACACACACACACACACACACACACACACACACACACACCAGTTCTCTAAAGTTTGACAAAGTGAGGGAAAAGTCATTTTAAGTAAAGACAAGGAGTTAATCAGGAGGCGATGAGCCCAGTCCTTCCGCCCCGCTTTCCCGCTTCCAGCCGTCCAACGAACCCTCCTCTAACCCCCGGGAGGCAGGAGTTCCAGCGCGGAGATGCAGAAAGCCTCAGACGAGCCCGCACGCCGCCTGAAACGCAGGGACCGAGGTCGGGAAGACAAAGAGCAGCCCGCGAAGAGCCCGGGCGGCTAGGGGCGGCCCGGCTCCGCCCTGCGCCCCTAACTGCCCGGGTAGTTGTCGGCACCGCCGGGGCGCCGCCGAGTGCGCGCCGCTTCTGCCCAGGCTCCCCGACCGTCCCCCGACACCTCCGCGGCCCAGGACACCCCCGAGCCGTTTCCCTCCCGATTTGGGAGCCGCACGCCTGTGGACAAAGAGGGAGGGTGCGCCGGGGGCAGTGGCAGGACGCGGGCCGGCGACGCCCCTCCGGACTCGGCGGGAACCCCTCGGCGGCGCCCCCCTCCTCCCCCCGCTCCGGCCGCGCTCCTCCCCGGACCTCCGGAGGTCCTCCTAGGCCCCTCTCTGGGATCCCCACGAGTTCTCCCGCCTCCCCCTGGGACCCCGCCCCTGGCCCGCTTCTCCTCAGCCGGCCCTGCGGCCGCCCCTCACCCGGCGGCGGGTTCCCCCGGAGCCGCCTCCTCCGCCGGGCCTCGGCCCGTCCCGCCGGTCGCGGCCTCATGTGTCCAGCGTCGCCATCGCCTTCACCCTCGCCTCTCCTCCACCTCCTCCGCCGCTGCTGCCTTCGCCTCAGTCTCCAGCCGAGGCAGAAGCCGCTCCCGCCGCCGCCGCCTCCCTCTCCCGCTCCCGCCGCCGCGACCCGCGGGAAGGCGCCTGCGCACTGCGCGCTGCGGTGGGGGCGGGGGCGTCCCGCCGCGGCCCGGGAGCGGGGGGCACGCGGCACGTGGCGCTCGAGTGGGAGGGGGCGCCCCGGGACGCGCGGGAAGCTACGCGAGCGCCAACTTTCCGCGGTCGAGTCCTCGCCGCGCTCTCGGATAGTCCGGGACGCGGCGGAGGCGCGGCGCGCGTAGGAGTCACCCGCGTGGAGTCTGGACCCCGGGTGGGCGCAGACTTCGCTCCGGACAGTTCATTCCTCCAAGCTGATTTTCGGGCGAGAGTCCCCTGCCAGCCGCGCCTCAGTATGAGCGAGCCGCTAACGGCGCCGTGGGTTCTCGCCTTACCTGGGTATCCTGGGTTGGTTTAGCGGGCCCAGAGTTGTCTTCTGCGCGCTCCGCAGAGGCCTTGGTCCATTGTAGCACGGGATGCTAATGTCTGCTCCTAGGTTCTGCTCTACAATTCCTCGAGGATCTGGCGGGCCCTGCGTGGATCTAGCTACCCTAGCGTCTTTGAGTCGGGGCTCTTAGCAGTGCTCTAGATACTTTTCAGGTCCTGAACTTCTCGGATTAGCAAGACCCTAATAGGCTATTTCCTCTTAACTCTTTGCATCCCAGCAGGATCCCATTCAGAGGACTTGGGAAAATTTTTCATGCATAGGAATCCCCAGTTTTAAAATGCCCAGTAGGAAACCGAAAATTCTCCAAATGCTTTAAGTAGAGTGAGACTTTGGGTAATAAAGGAAGGCTTAGTAAAGAGATGGGCGACCTCTGGAATTATCTCATCTGAGCATCAGAATGCCGATGGATAGGCTTTTATTATTTTGCCCTTTCGACCAGAGGGGAAATTAAGCGCTAACAAGTGAGGTTACTTGCTGCAAGTCAAACTCCCCCACCCAAAGCCAAGCCCTAAGGGGTAGCCCCACAGTGGAAAACTTGAAGGCTAGGCATCTAATGCACTGACCAGTTTTGTGTGGCCAGTATGTTTTCCAAAAATATGAATTAGTTACCAAAATATTAAAATCCAGATTTCTGGCCTCCCTAAAAAGTCAAAACGTGCTTACTTTGAGCTTCTCTTTTCACATGGCAGCTCCTCTTGAGTCACCTTGTCCGGGTAGACAATGTCCCCACTCAGCTGCTTAAATCATTTCATGACCTGCTTGGCCTCGGAGCATTTAAGTACTTCTCCCTGTGATTGCTGTAGTCTGTCCCTACGCCTTATCACATTGCCTCTCTACAGATGTATTTAAAATGACAAGTGTGGGATGGGCGCGGTGGCTCACGCCTGTAATTCCAGCACTTTGGGAGGCCTAGGCAGGCGGATTGCTTGAGCCCAGGGGTTCCAGACCAACCTGGGCAATATGGCAAAACCCTCATCTCTACAAAAAATACAAAAATTAGCCGGGTGTGGTGACGCGCACCTGTGATCCTAGCTACTCCAAGCATGAGGTGGGAGGATCGCTTGAGCCCGGGAGGTCAAGGCTTGCAGTAAGCTGAGATCGCGCCACTGCACTCCAGCCTGAGCGACAGAGTGAGACCCTGTCTCAAAAAAATAAGTGAAAAAAATAAAATGACCAGGGTGAAAACTCTGAAAATACCTGGAAGTAATAAATAACATGTAACTAAAATAACACAGGAAACATCATTGTACCTGTTGAATAAAATATTAAAATTCTCACAGCCTGCAACTGTAAACTAGTACAAATAACTTTTTTTTTTTTTGAGGGAGAGTCTCGCTCTATCGCCAGGGTGGAGTGCAGTGACGCCATCTAGGCTCACTGCAAGCTCCACCTCCCCGGTTCAAGCGATTCTCCTGCCTCAGCCTCCTGAGTGGCTACAGGCGCGCGCAACCACGCCCAGCTAATTTTTGTATTTTTAATAGAGACAGGGTTTCACTATGTTGGCCAGGATGGTCTCGATCTCCTGCCCTTGTGATCCGCCCGCCTAGGCCTCCCAAAGTGCTGGGATTACAGGCATGAGCCACCGTGCCCGGCCTAAATCACTTTGTTGTTGCTTTTGCAACAGAGTCTCACTCTGTTGCCCAGGCTGGAGTGCAGTAGGGTGATCTCGGCTCACTGCGATGTCCGCCTCCCAGGTTCAAAAGATTCTACTACCTCAGCCTCTGGAGTAGCTGGGAATACAGGCGCCCCGCCACCATGCCTGGCTAATTTTTGTATTTTTAGTAGAAACGGGGTTTCACCATGTTGGCCAGGCTGGTCTCAAATCCTGACCTCAAGTGATCTGTCCGCCTTGGCCTCCCAAAGAGCTGGGATTACAGACATGAGCCACCGCGCCCAGCGGACTTTGCAAAACTGGCAATATCTACTGTTGAGGCTCAGAAAATGATATCCCAGGGCGTGGTGGCTGTAGTCCCAGCTACTCAGGAAACTGCAGTGGGCTATGATTATGCCACTACACTCCAGCCTGGAAGACAGAGCCAGACTCCGTCTCTTTAAAAAAGAAAGAAAGAAAACAATATCCCAAAGTATGGAGCTTTGGCATGCTGAGTGCTTTGAACTAAAGGAGATTGGAAGGCCTCAGAAGCAAAGTCTCTCTCTGACCTTCTCCTGCCCTCCTGTCTCCCGCCCCTTTCTCCCCTGAAGCGAGTCATAGAAATAAAAATTCCTCTTCCCTAAGGCAGGTCATAGAAACTAGAACCCCTCTCCCCCAAAGCAAGCCATAAAACCAGAAAGGTCACTCTCCCCCTTCTCTCTTCCCCCTTGAAGACCCTCATTCCAGAGGAACCAGGAAGGAATACCCTGGAGGAAGGAATGTTACACTGGAAAGCCAAGAAGAATTTGAACTGACAAGCCTTGTTGGGTTCCCCGCTCAGTCTGTTAAATTAGATCATACCCCTTTTGTCTGATCACATTCTGCTTGTCCATTCTGCATTGAACCTAAGCATAAAAACCGACAATTGTCCTTGGGTATTGAGGGTTTGTGTGTGTGTGTGTGTGTGTGTGTGTGTGTGTGTGTGTGTGAGAGAGAGAGAGAGAGAGAGAGACAGGGTCTCTCTCCATCGCCCAGGCTGGAGTGCAGCGGCATGATCTTGGCTCACTGCAACCTCCGCCTCCCAGGTTCAACTGATTCTCATGCCTCAGCCTCTCAAGCAGCTGGGACTACAGGCGCACACCACCACGCCTGGCTAATTTTTTTTGTATTTTTAGTAGAGACTGGTTTTCACTATGTTGGCGAGGCTGGTCTTGAACTCCTGACCTCATGATCCACCTGCCTTGGCCCCCCAAAGTGCTGGGATTACAGGTGTGAGCCACCACACTCGGCCCTTTGAGGTCTTCATTTCCGAAGGCTCTTGTGTTACATAAAACTTTGGTTAAATAACTTGGTTATGCCCTTCTCTTGTTAATCTGGCTTTTGTTACAGGAGTGTCAGCTGTGATCCTTATGATGGATGAGGAAATGTATCACACCTTTCTGCCACTGCACTACTGAAGCTGAACCTATAAATACACTATGACTTTGGAATTCCATGGCAATTCCACAAAAATGTGTACAAATGTTCACCAAAATACTTGTACTAGAGTATTCATAGCAGCACTATTTATAATACGTCAAAAAACTAGAAACTACCCAAAATGCCTGTCAACCGTAGAATGGCTAGATAAACTGTGTTACGTTCACCTAATAGTACATTATACCGCAATGAAAATGAATAATCTACATTTACACACAAGATGGATCTCACAAAAGTTTCCATTTACAAAAACTTCAAAAACAGACAAAACTGGCCAGGTGCTGTGGCTCACGCCTGTTATCTCAGCGCTTAGGGAGGCCAAGGTGGGCAGATCACTTGAGCTCAGTAGTTCAAGACCAGCCTTGGCAACATGGCAAAACCTTACCTCTACAAAAAGTACAAAAATTAGCCAGGCAGGGTGGCACGTGCCTGGAGTCTCAGTTACTCCAGAGGCTGAGGTGGTGAGGTGGGAAGATCACTTGAACCTGGGGAAGTTAAGGCTGCAGTGAGCTGTGATTGCGCCACTGAATCACTGCACCACTGCACTCCAGCCTGGGTGACAGAGCAAGACAGTGTTTAAAAAAAAAAAACCACAAGCAAAACTAATCCATGCCATTAGAAGTAGGGCCAGGTGCAGTGGCTCACGCTTGTAATCCAAGCACTCTGGGAGGCTGAGGCGACCAGATCACCTAAGGTCAGGAGTTCGAGACCAGCCTGGCTAACATGGTGAAAACCCATTTCTACTAAAAATACAAAAAATTAGATGGGCGTGGTGGCGCACGCCTGTAATCCCAGCTACTCAGGAGGCTGAGGCAGGAGAATTGCTTGAACCCGGGAGGCAGAGGTTGCAGTGAGCTGAGATCGTGCCATTGCACTCCAGCTTGGGGCAACAAGAGTGAAACTCAAAAAAAAAAAAAAAAAAAGAAGAAGTAAGGCGGAGTGGCTCACGCCTATAATCCCAGCACTAAATGCCATCTCTACTAAAAATACAAAAATTAGCTGGGCGTGGTGGCACATGCCTGTAATCCCAGCTACTCGGGAGGCTGAGAAGAGAATTGCTTGAACCAGGGAGTCGGAGGTTGCAGTGAGCGGAGATTGTGCCACTGCACTCCAGCCTGGGTATAGAGCAAGGCTGCGTCTCAAAAAAAGAAGGCCAGTGGGCTGGGTGCAGTGGCTCACGTCTATGATCCCAGCACTTTGGGAGGGTGGGGCAGGTAGATCACCTGAGGTCAGAAGTTTGAGACCAGCCTGGCTAACATGGTGAAACCCCATTTCTACTAAAAATACAAAAAATTAGCCGGGCGTGGTGGTGTGAGCCTGTAATCCCTGCTACTTGGGAGGCTGAGTTGGAGGTTGCAGTGAGCCGAGATTGCGCCACTGCACTCCAGCCTGGGGACAGAGCAAGACTTGGTCTCAAAAAAAAAAAAAAAAATTAGAAGTAAGGATAGTAGACTGGGTGCAGTGCCTCACACCTGTAATCCCAGCATTTTGGGAGGATGAGGCAGGTGGATCACCTGAGGTCAGGAGTTCGAGACCAGCCTGACCAATCTGGTGAAACTCTGTCTCTACTAAAAATACAAAAATTAGCTGGGCATGGTGGCATGCACCAGTGAGAACTGCTTGAACCCAGGAGGCGGAGGTTGCAGTGAGCCAAGCTCCCACCACTGCACTCCAGCCTGGGTGACAGAGCAAGACTGTCTCAAAAAAAAAAAAAAAAAAAAAAAGAGGCCGGGCGCAGTGGCTCACGCCTGTAATCCCAGCACTTTGGGAGGCCGAGGCGGGCGGATCACGAGGTCAGGAGATCGAGACCACGGTGAAACCCCGTCTCTACTAAAAATACAAAAAATTAGCCGGGCGTGGTGGCGGGCGCCTGTAGTCCCAGCTACTCGGAGAGGCTGAGGCAGGAGAATGGCGTGAACCCAGGAGGCAGAGCTTGCAGTGAGCCGAGATTGCGCCACTGCACTCCAGCCTGGGTGACAGAGCAAGACTCTGTCTCAAAAAAAAAAAAAAAAAAAAAAAAAGAAGGAAGGATAGTGGTTACTTGGCAGGCAGGATAGTTACTGGAAAGGAGCATGAGGGGTTTTTGAGGGGCTGGCCCTGTTCTGTTGAAACTGCGTTTGCAAAAATCATGACAGTGAGAAAAATCTGACACAGGCTGGGGATGGTGGCTCATTTTGGGAGGCTGAGGTGGCGGATCACCTAAGGTCAGGAGTTTGAGACCAGCCTGGACAACATGGTGAAACCCTGTCTCTACTAAAAATACAAAAAAAGGCCGGGTGCAGTGGCTCACGCCTGTAATCCCAGCACTTTGGGAGGCTGAGGCAGGTGGATCACCTGAGGTCAGGAGTTCGAGACCAGCCTGGCCAACATGGTGAAACCCCATCTCTACTAAAAATACAAAAAATTAGCCGGGCGTGGTGGTGGGCGCCTGTAATCTCAGCTACTCAGGAGGCCGAGGAAGGAGAATTGCTTGAACCCAGGAGGTGGAGGTTGCAGTGAGCCAAGATTGCGCCATTGCACTCCAGCCTGGGTGACAGAGCAAGACTCTGTCTTAAATAAATAAAATAAAATAAAATAAAATAAAATAAAATAAAATAAAATAAAAAAGAAGTAGCCAGGAGTGGTTGCACATGCCTGTAATCCCAGCTACTTGGCACGAGAGTCGCTTGAACCCAGGAGGCGGAGGCTGCAGTGAGCAAAGATCTCGCCACTGCACTCTAGCCTGGGCAAGAGAGAGAGACTGTCTCAAAAAACAACAACAATAAGAAAAATCTGACACAGGAAAATTACAGCAGTGAAAGAGATCTGACGTAACCGACTCCATCTTACTTTTAACCTCCAAGCTGCCCTTGTTCATTCCTGGGAATAGGCTGACTTCTCCATGGGACAAACTGACTTTATAATTTAATTTGGAAACAAAGATGATAACAGTTCTTTCCCAAAATAAATCCCCTCTGCCTGGGGACCACAATGCCTTTGTAAAACTAGCAAATCAGCTATAAGATTATAAATTAGGGGCCAGGCCGGTGGCTCACACCTGTAGTCGGAGCACTTTGGGAGGCCGAGGCAGTCGGATCACCTGAGGTCAGGAGTTCAAGACCAGCCTGACCAACATGGAGAAACCCTGCCTCTACTGAAAACACAAAAAAAATTAGCTGGGCATGGTGGTGCATGCGTATAATCCCAGCTACCCGGGAGGCTGAGGCAGGAGAATCGACTGAACCCAGGAGGCAGAGGTTGCCCAGATCGCATCATTGCACTCCAGCCTGGGCAACAAGAATGAAACTCCATCTCAAAAAAAAAAAAAAAAAGATTAGAAATTAGGGCTCAGGAGTCATGCAGCCAGAGGCCATAAGATTCCTAACCTCAGCCGGGCACGGTGGCTCACGCCTGTAATCCTAGCACTTTGGGAGGCCGAGGTGGGTGGATCACGAGGTCAGGAGATCGAGACCATCCTGGCTAACAAGGTGAAACCCCGTCTCTACTAAAAATACAAAAAATTAGCCGGGCATGGTCGCGGGCGCCTGTGGTCCCAGCTACTTGGGAGGCTGAGGCAGGAGAATGGTGTGAACCCGGGAGGTGGAGCTTGCCGTGAGCCAAGATGGCACCACTGCACTCCAGCCTGGGTGACAGAGCAAGACTCTGTCTCAAAAAAAAAAAAAAAAGATTCCTAACCTCTCCAATTGCTCCTTTGCTCCTATGGATGACATTACTATTATAAAACCCAATATTGGCCAGCATGGTGGCTCATGCCTGTAATCCCAACGCTTTGAGAGGGTAGGGTGAGTGGAGCACATGGGCCCAGGAGTTCGAGACCAGCTTGGGCAATATGGTGAAACGCTGTTTTTACTAAAAAAAAAAAAAAAAAAAAAAGTAGCTGGGCGTGGTGACACACATCTGTAGTCCCAGATACTTGGGAGGCAGAGCAGGGAGGATCTGCTAAGCCCAGGGAGGCTGAGGCTGCAGTGAGCCATGATCACACCACTGTACTCCCGCCTGGGCGACAGAGTGACAGCCTGTCTCAAAAAAAAAAAAAAAAAAAAAAAAAAATCCTGAGATTGGTATGAGATATTTTTTCAGATCCTGCATTCTGAGGCACCAGCTGGTGCCACCCAGATCAGTAAACTGGCTCAACTAGTTCTGGATGCCACCCAGGAATGGAAGACAGCTTCAACCCCCTATGATTTCATCCCCAACCCAACCATCAGCATTCCCCACTCCCTAGCCCCCTGCCCACCAAATTATCCTTAAAAAACCCTAGTCTCTGAATTCTGGGGGAGACTGATTCGAGTAATAAACTCCAGTCTCTTGTGTAGCCACCTCTACATTCATTAAACTCTCTATTGGGAAGACCTGCTGTTTGCAGTGCATCAGCTTTTCTGGGTAGCAGGCAAGATGAACTCTTCGGGCAGTTCACTGTTCTTGAGCTGGGAGCTGAATACGCAGGTGTGTTCAGTTAGTACATTGACCTGCACACTTGGTTGATTTGTTTTCTTTTTCTTTTTCTTCTTTTTTTTTTTTGAGATGGAGTCTCACTATGTTGCCCAGGCTGGAGTGCAATGGCGCAATCTCAGCTCACTGCAACCTCCGCCTCCCAGGTTCAAGCTATTATCCTGCCTCGGGCTCCTGAGTAGCTGGGGGCTACAGGTGCGCACCACCACACCTGACTAATTTTTGTATTTTTAGTAGACGGGGTTTCGCCATGTTGGCCAGGATGGTCTCAAACTCCCGACCTCAGGTGATCCATCTGCCTCAGCCTCCCAGAGTGATGGGATTACAGGCGTGAGCCACCGAGCCTGGCCTCTTTGTTTTCTTTTTTTTTTTTTTTTTTGAGACAGAGTCTCGCTCTGTTGCCCAGGCTGGAGTGCAGTGGTGCGATCTCAGCTCACTGCAAGCTCCGGCTCCCGGGTTCACGCCATTCTCCTGCCTCAGCCTCCCGAGTAGCTGGGACTACAGGCGCCCGCCAACACGCCCGGCTAATTTTTTGTATTTTTAGTACAGACGGGGTTTCACCGTGTTAGCCAGGATGGTCTCGATCTCCTGACCTCGTGATCCGCCCGCCTCGGCCTCCCAAAGTGCTGGGATTACAGGCTTGAGCCACCGCGCCCGGCCTTCTTTGTTTTCTTGAGACAGAGTCTCACTCTGTCACTCAGGCTGGAGTGCAGTGGCACCATCTCAGATCACTGCAACCTCCACCTCCCAGGTTCAACTGATTCTCCTGTCTTAGCCTCCTGAGTAGCTTGATTACAGCTGTGTGCCACCACACCCGGCTAATTTTTCTATTTTTAGTAAATACAGGGTTTCACGATGTTGGCTAGAGGTGATCTTCCCCCTGCCCCACCGCTGCCCCCCTCCCAAAGTGCTAGGATTACATGAATGAGCCACCACGCCTGGCTGAGCTGCATACTTTTGATAGTGTGCTTTTCTGTAGCATATTAAGACAAATGAAAACCTTTAGGCCGGGCATGCTGGCTCATGACTGTAATCCCAGCACTTTGGGAGGCCGAGGCAGGCAGATCACAAGGTCAGGAGATTGAGACCATCCTGGCTAACACGGTGAAACCCCGTCTCTACTAAAAATACAAAAAAATTAGCCGAGCGTGGTGGCGGACGCCTGTAGTCCCATAGTCCCAGTTACTCGGGAGGCTGAGGCAGGAGAATGGCGTGAACCCGGGAGGCAGAGCTTGCAGTGAGTCAGCGTGGGTGGCAGAGCGAGACTCCGTCTCAAAAAAAAAAGAAAACCTTTAAGGTCAGGCACAAGGCAGTTGTATCACATGAGCTCAGGAGTTCAAGACCAGCCTGGCCAACACAGCAAAACCCTGTCTATTAAAAATACAAAAAAGTTAGCCAGGCATGGTGCTGCATGCCTGTAGTCTCAGCTACTCGGGAGGCTGAGGCAGGAGAATGGCTTGAACCCAGGAGGCAGAGGTTGGTTGCAGTGAGCCGAGATCACACCACTGCACTCCAGCCTGGCAACAGAGGGAGACTCTGTCTCAAAAAAAAACCTTTAAAATGGTATTAAAACATTTGATTTTATATATATATATATATATATATATATATATATATATACACACACACACACACACACACACATATGTATATATATATAAAACTTAAATATATAAATGTATTTTTATATATACAAATGTTCATTAGGTATTATTTTCCTATAGATTCATGAATGAATCTGGAAGGGAAAACTCCCCATCTTTTATTGTTGCCTATTTCTTTTTTCTTTTTCTTTTTGTTTTCTTTGAGACAGGGTCTCACTCTGCTGCCCAGGCTGGAGTGCAGCGGCGTGATCACAGCTCACCACAGCCTCAACCGCCTAGGCTCAAGTGATCCTCCCACCTCAGCCTTCTGAGTGGCTGCAACTACAGGCATGCGCCACCATGCCCGGCTAATTTTTTTTATTTTTAGTAGAGACAAGGTCTCCCTATGTTGCCCAGGCTGGTCTCGAACTCCTGAGCTCAGTCAATCCTCCTGCCTCCCCCTCCCAAAATGCATTGCCTGTTCTTTCTTCCTAGAGATTGGGAACAATACATTCATTTCCTTTTCCTTTTTTTTTTTTTTTTTTGAGACGGAGTCTTACTCTGTCGCCCAGGCTGGAATGCAGTGGCGCAATCTCGGCTCATTGTAAGCTCCGCCTCCTGGGTTCATGCCATTCTCCTGCCTCAGCCTCCCAAGTAGCTGGGACTACAGGTGCCCGCCACCACGCCTGGCTAATTTTTTGTATTTTTGGTAGAGACGGGGTTTCACCGTGTTAGCCAGGATGGTCTCGATCTCCTGACCTCCTTGGCCTCCCAAAGTGCTGGGATTACAGGCGTGAGCCACCGCACCAGGCAATACATTTACTTTCTAATTTGTTACCTTATTACCGAGCCACCAAGCCTGCTGCTCTGTCTCTCTTCTGATAGAGCAACATTTCTTTTTTTCTTTTTTTTTTTTTTTTTTTTTTTTTGAGATGGAGTTTTGCTCTTGTTGCCCAGGCTGGAGTGCAATAGCGTGATCGAGGCTCACTGCAACCTCCACCTTCTGGGTTTAGGCGATTCTCCTGCCTCAGCCTCCCGAACAGCTGGGATTACAGGCACGAGCCACCACGCCCACTAATTTTGTATTTTTAGTAGAGACAGGATTTCGCCATGTTGGCCAGGCTGGTTTCGAACTCCTGACCTCAGGTGATCCACCCGCCTCAGCCTCCCAAAGTGTTGGGATTACAGGCGTGAGCCACCATGTCCAGCCACTTGTAGATACTTTAAAAAACAAGTAGGCTTGGCCAGGTGCGGTGGCTCACACCTGTAATCCCAGCACTTTGGGAGGCGGAGGCAGGCGGATCACGAGGTCAGGAGATCGAGACCATCCTGGCCAACACGGTGAAACTCCGTCTCTACTAAAAATACAAAAAATTAGCCGGGCGCAGTGGCGGGCGCCTGTAGTCCCAGCTACTCGGGAGGCTGAGGCAGGAGAATGGTGTGAACCCGGGAGGTGGAGCTTGCCGTGAGCCAAGATGGCACCACTGCACTCCAGCCTGGGCGACAGAGCCAGATTCCATCTCAGAAAAAAAAAAAAAAAAAAAAAGGCTGGCCACGGTGGCTCACACTTATAATCTCAGCACTTTGGGAGGCCAAAGTGGGGGGATTGCTTAAGCCCAGGAGTTTGAGACAAGTCTGGGCAACATAGTGAAACCCTGTCTCTACAAAAAATGTAAAAATGAACAGGTGTGGTGGCCTGCACCTGTAGTCCCAACTACTTGGGAGGATCGCTTGAGCACAGGAAGTTGAGGCTGCACTCTAGCCTGGGGCTGCACTCTAGCCTAGGCAACAGAGCAGAGCAAGTCCCTGTCTCAAAAACAAACAAACAAACAAAAAACCCAAAAAAACCCCAAAACCGAAAATATAACCTAAAGCTCTTGTCTTCTAGTCAAGACTTCTTTCTCTCCTCTACCACCTTGGCAGCTAATGATTTCCTTTAATCCCATTACTCGTGGGGAAACTGAGGTCAGAATTCCAGGCTAGAGGCTCTTGGGCCCAGGCATTCGCCAGGATACGGGGCAAACCAGGGTGTCTGCTACAATGTGAGCTCCCTGAAGGCAGGGGCACTGCGTCCCAGCTCCTGGAACAGAGGCCAGCAAACTGTAGGTACTTAGGAAGTATATGCTGAGTGAATAAGTGAATGAAGTCTCACCATTCCTAGAACAAGAAAGACCACTGCTGGAGGGAAGGGGAAAAAAGCTGTAAGTTTCAAACAGGGAAATGGATCTCATTTCCAGCCTTTGGCAGAGAGTGGTACAGCTGGGTGCTGTGAGAACCACATCACTTTTAATCCACATGGGGCTCAGGCAGGAAAGGATCAAAACCCAATTTGAGAACTTGAGAGTCGCCCTGGGGCTCTATGGTTTGGGAACAGTAGGGTCAATCTGAAGGCTGCAATGTGTCACTATTTCCATTACACACTTTCCAGGGTCCCCACTTAGCTGGTAAACTCAGAGCAGATTCTTCTGTCTTGGAAGATGGAAAGAGGCCCAGAGAGGTAAATTTTTTTTGTTTTTTTGAGATGGAGTCTCGCTGTGTCACCCAGTCTGGAGTGCAATGGCGGATCTCGGCTCACTGCAACCTCCGCCTCCCGGGTTCAAGCGATTCTCCTGCCTCAGACTCCTGAGTAGCTGGGATTATAGGTGCACACTGCCACACTTGGCAAATTTTTTGTATTTTTAGTAGAGACGGGGTTTCACCGTGTTCTCCAGGCTGGTCTCGAACTCCTGAGCTCAGGCAATCCACCCGCCTCAGCTTCCCAAAGTGCTAAGATAACAGGCGTGAGCCACTGAGCCCGGCCCAGAAAAAGTTTCGAGAATGCTGCTTGTTGGGAACAGGGAGTCCTGCCTGCCCCAGACTGGATAGTAAGAATTGTTAAAGAAGTTATTGATTACTCTTGCCGGGCGCAGTGCCTCACGCCTGTAATCCCAGCACTCTGGGAGGCCGAGGTGGGTGGATCACGAGGTCAGGAGTTCAAGACCAGTCTGTCCAATATAGTGAAACCCCATCTCTGCTAAAAATTGAAAAAAATTAGCCGGGTGTGGTGGTATGCACCTGTAATCCCAGCTACTTGGAAGGCTGAGGCAGGAGAATCACGTGAACCCAGGAGGCGGAGGTTGCAGTGAACTGAGATCACGCCACTGTACTCCCGCCTGGGTGACAGTGTGAGACTCTATCTCAAAAAAAAAAAAAAAAAGAGAGAAGTTATTGATTACTCCTGCTAATGCGAGAGCGGTATTAGTGGGAAACACCACCCTCCCTCTCCACTAATCCCAGCAGTTTCAGTTAACCTGTGGGACACATTATACTGCTTCTCCCTGCCCCTGCCCACAGGGATGTTGACTGAACCAGATTTTTTTGTTGTCAAAAAAGTTCTTTTGGCCAGGTGTGGTGGCTCATGCCTGTAATCCCAGCACTTTGGGAGGCCAAGCCGGGTGAATCACCTGAGATCAGGAGCTCAAGACCACCCTGGCCAACATGGTGACCGTCTCTACCCAAAAAGACAAAAACTAGCTGGGTAGTCTCAGCTACTTGGGAGGCTGAGGCAGGATAATTGCTTGAAGCCGGGAGGCGGAGGTTGCAGGGAGCACCACTGCACTCCAGCCTGGGCGACAGTGAGACTCTGTCTCGGAAAAAAAAAAATTAAATTAAAAAATATGTGAATTCTTCTCAGAAAGATTAGTGGATACCAAAGGTACTTTCTGGCTTCAGGCCTGTGGCCCTTGGGGCTGTCCTTGGACAAATGCTAGGAGGTCCTTGGAACTCAATGCTTGTTTATAAAAGGGTGGGTGGTGGGCGGTGGGGGTGTTACAGACTGCCTCCACCAGGAAGCGGCCTCAGCCTAGCCATATTATCTGGAAACTTTCACTGCCTGTTCCTGTTACTCCACTCCTTACCCTTCAAGTGCCCCAGACACAACTATATCCCCTAATGTTTTCTCCCCTCTGATTCTCCCAGCCTTTCAACCTCATTTCTTCCCATTCCAACCCCAACTGGGAGCATCCTCTGTCCCTAGTCTAGTTTATTCTCCATCATGCCCTCACTTACAGCTCCTATTAGCTCAAGGCAAAAGCTGCGTGTCCCTCCCCTCCCAGTCACTCGCTCCCTTGGGCTATAAATAGCATAGCTGTGCCTTAGATCGTGTTGAGAGCTTCAAGACTTAGTCCCCCTTCCCCCCATCCCTTCCCCTTTAACACAACAGGGAGAACAAGCCTAAAGCTTCCAGTTGGGGTGGGCAAGCCCAAGAAGGAGGGGGTCTGGGGGAAGGGAATGAAAAAAGCTGTGCTGAATTCGGAACCACACAGAATATGGTAACTTTGCCATCTGTTGTCAGGGACTCTCCGCTTTTCCCCCAGCCTGCTACCCATTCCCTGCCACTTGCTCCTGGAGGAAGAGGAACAGCAGGAGTTAGCAGAATTCTAACAATTCTCTTTTAACCCTTGCGATCATCCTATGGGCAGGTGCTACCTTGATTTTACCAACGAAGCCAAAGACTCTAAGAGATTAAATGGCATAACCCAATATTTAGAGTGGTTGGTCTGTGGGCTAACTGATCCCACGTCTGACTTTGGCCTACACTAAGTTTGTCCGCATCATTGATTTAGGCCCCTCTAAATCAGAATTTCTATTGATGTGACCTGATTTGGAAGAAAAAGAGGTCTACTAAACAAATTACTAATGTAGCAATGCATAAATGGAAAACATTGAAGACTCGGCATGTTCACAAAAATGATGCTATCATAATTTTATCTTATCTGTTTACTAAAGTAGGACTCTACAAAAATCTGTTCCTTTAAGTTTTTTTTAGTTACTGTATGTTCTCAGAAGTTTTTGAAATACAAAGCAATTTGACTTCTTCTATTTCAAGACTTCCCCTCCACTTTACATTCTCTCTAGTCCTGAGTAGTGAGTTAGAAGTCTGGTCTTTTTTCTGTCACTTACTGTTGGGCAAAACGCTTAATGGAGCCCCAGGTTTTTGCCTGTGAAGTGGGGATAATAATAGCACCTACCTCATTGCTATCATGAGAATTAATCTACACAAAGGAGGCCAGGCATGGTGGCTCATGCCTATAATCCCAGCACTTTGGGAGGCCGAGGTGGGTGGATCACTTTGAGGCCAGGAGTTGGACACCAGCCTAGCCAACAGGGTGAAACCCCATCTTTACTAAAAATACAAAAATTAGCCAGGTGTGGTGGCGTGTGCCTGTAATCCCAGCTACTCAGGAAGCTGAGGCTGGAGGATCCCTTGAGCCCAGGAGTTCGAGGCTGCAGTGTGCTTTGATTACCACTGCACTCCAGCCTGGGTGACAGAGGGAGACTCTGTCTCAAAACAAAACAAAACAAAACAAAACAAAACAAAACAAAAACAAAGCAATTGGCACACTGCTTGGCCCATAGAAGGTGCTCAGTAAATCATAGTAATTATTATTATTTCTCAGCTCCGGGCTGAGATGCTGTGGGAACATCACCATCATTTCAATAGGGAGAAGCTGAACTTCATTATCCATGGTTTGGCTCCTGTTCTTCAAAGGACTTGGAGCTGATCCTGTTTCCTGCCTTGTCTTATCCAGACATTTTCATCCCCCTTCTTCTGGCCTAGACCAGTAAGGGAATATACCGTCCGTCTCCTGAGAATTCAGGCCACTGCTGGAACCTGGAGAGGCAGCAAAGGAGGGTGTGTGTGAAAGGCTGGGAGGAGAGTTCCCATGGACACTGGGGACATGTGAAGGCCCTGGGGAGTTGCTGTGACCCTGGGTCTCTGCCTAGAGCAGTGAATGCTGGGGAGAGAAAAGGACATCAGCTGCCGAACAAATTTCCAGTGCTGCAAAGCCCCTTTAGGATAAACACACAGGGCTGAGTAATCTAGGGAAGGAACAAAGGCCTGGGATGGAGTGGGATCTCCCTAGCACACCCTATCTTTTTCCATTTGCTTAGCACATACTTTTTCTTCTCCTAAACAAGGGTGCCAGGATATACTAGCATTCCTAAGCTTCAGTACTTATCTGGAAAGGGTTTCTGTTTAACCAGCCCCCTGGAGGTTAGCATTGCAGTTAGGAGTGCAAACACTGGAGCCAGCCTGACCTGGGTTCAGATGACAGAACTGCTCAGGTAAGTCATTAAGCCTCTCTGAAGCTCCATTCGTCTGTGAACAAACTGCTACTTACCATATAGAATAGCTGAGAGTTTTGAAATATGCTGAGTACAGGGCTGGGCACGGTGGCTTATGCCTGTAATCCCTGCACTTTGGGAGGCCGAGAGGGGCGATCACCTGAGGTCAGGAGTTGGAGACCAGCCTGGCCAACATGACGAAACCCCATCTCTACTAAAAACACAAAAATTAGCCGGGCGTGGTGGCAGGCGCCTATAATCCCAGCTACTCAGGAGGCTGAAGCAGGACGATCACTTGAACCCGGGAGGCGGAGACTGCAGTGAACTGAGATCGTGCCATTGCACTCCAGCCTGGGCAACAAGAGTGAAACTCCATCTCAAAAAAAAAAAAGAAAAAAAAAAGAAATATACTGAGTACAGAAGAACCCTAATCCTGGTCCTGTCATCCCTGCAACCTGAGTGAGCATCACTCCATAGGTAGTATAAAGAGTTCTGGAAGCTGGGCCCTGTAGCTTCCACCTATAATCCCAGCACTTTGGGAGGCCAGTTCTGAGACCAGCCAGGGTGACATGGTGAAACTATCCCTACCAAAAATACAAAAATGAGCCAAGTGTGGTGGTATGTGCCTGTGGTCCCAGCTATTTAGGAGGCTGAGATGGGAGGGTTGCTTGGGCTGGGAGTTTGAGGCTGCAGTGAACCAAGATCACACAGCCTGGGTGACAGAGGGAGACCCTAGCTCAAAAACAAAACAAAACAAAAAACCCCAAAAACTGGCTGGGTGTGGTGGCTCATGCTTGTAATCCCAGCACTTTGGGAGGCTGAGCCAGGTGGATCACAAAGTCAGGATTTCGAGACCAACTCGGCCAACATGGTGAAACCCTGCCTGTACTAAAAATTAAAAAATTAGCTGGGTATAGTGGCACATGCCTGTAATCCCAGCTACTTGGGAGGCTGAGGCAGGAGAATCACTTGAACCTGGGAGCGGAGGTTACAGTGAGCCGAGATCGTGCCACTGCACTCCAGCCTGGGTGACAGAGCAAGACTGCGTCTCGGGAGAAAAAAAAAAAAAAAAAATCCCAAACCAAAAGACAGCTCAGAGAGTCTGTCTCTCACAACTAGGGTATTTTATTTACATCCCACATTGTTCACAAGAGTATCTGAGGGAGTGTAACTTGGGGGACCCAGGCTTTCTGCTCATCCTTGTTCCTGTATCTCCATCTCCGTTCTCCTCCTCAAGCTTGTCTCTGATTCAGCCACTTAATTCCATGGGAATTAGAAGACTGAATCTAGTTAGGGGCTCCCCTCCATTTGGTCTTTCCTTACTTTCCAGTGCCTGGAGCTCTGGCTTGGGACTCAGCGGATTGGGGGTTAAGACCGATCCCCTGTCCTTTCCCCTCCCCTCTCCATCCCTGACTTCAAAGTTTTCAAAAGCCCAAGTCACTGCTTCCCTGACCCCATAGTGGCAGCTCCATCTCAGCTTTTGGTCGGTTCAAAACAGCAGACACTGAGCCCTGGCCTGGCTGCTCGTTCTCCTCGTTCTAGCCATCTCCTAGGGTAAGCACCAGCATGCCAACGACCTGGGGGGCCACCAGTCCTTGCTTCTCCAGGAGAGGAGGGCTAACTAGGATAGAAGCTGACTCAAGGGCAGGCACAGTGGTTCATGCCTGTAATCCCAGGACTTTGGGAGGCTGAGGTGGGCAGATCGCCTGAGCCCAGGAGTTCAAGATTGGCTGGGTGACATGGCAAAACTGTCTCTACAAAAAATACAAAAATTAGCTGGGTGTCGTAGCATGAACCTGTAGTCCCAGCTACTTGAGAGGCTGAGGTGGAAGGACTGTTTGAGTCTGGCGGGTCAAGGCTGCAGTGATTGACACTGCACTCCAGCCTGAGTGACAAAGTGAGACCCTGCCTAAAAAAAAAAAAAGAAGAAAAAGAAAAGAGAGTTTGCCCTATGGTTAGGCTTAGAAGGCATCCCATTGGACAGGGCACAGTGGCTCACACCTGTAATCCCTGCACTTTGGGAGGCCGAGGTGGGTGGATCAAGAGGTCAGGAGTTCAAGACCAGCCTGGCTATCAGAGTGAGACCCTGTCTCTACTAAAAAAATACAAAAAATTAGCTGGGCATGGTGCACACCTATAATCCTAGCTACTTGGGAGGCTGAGGCAGAATTGCTTGAACCGGGACCCAGGAGGCGGAGGTTTCAGTGAGCCGAGATGGCACCACTGCACTCCAGCCTGGGCTACAGAGTGAGACTCCGTCTCAAAAAAAAAAAAAAAAAAAAGAAGGCATCCCATTGGCAGCACCCGTTTCCAGCCCAGGGATGAAGGTAGTCAGTTGGTAATTGTGAAGAACCTGCCTGGAAAGAGATGGACCTGGAAAAACGGGAGCAGCTCAGGAAGCAGAATGTGTTCCTTTAGTACTCATGTGCAAAATATATGCTAAATTACATGCAAATCAATGTCCAATCATTATAATCTCTGGCAATTTGGTAACTAATGCTGTGACACTATCTGGTCTAGGACGGTTCTGGCTCCCTGGGGCCAGATCCTGCTCTGTAGCTCCCACAGGAGAAACCATCACAGACCAAAGGCCAGCAGGGGCCCCAACACTCAAGGACTGTTTCTCCCACCACCATCTGTGGATTTTTCCAGCTGTTTTTCTTGGCCCAAGGATCACACCCATAGGGATGCAGATGGGGGAACGGGAAACTGAGAAAGCGGTGAAGACAGAATGAGCTGGGGAAGAGGCAGATGGTAGGAAAGGGAGACGGAGAAACGGCACTAGTGGCCCGGCCACCTGAGATGGGATACCTGGGAGGGACATCTTTTCAAGTAGAGGCTGTGTTGGGGCATGGTGAGAGAGGGTCTTAGCAGGTAACCTTCCTTTCCTCTCCAGACTGAGGAATCAGAGTTCTGATTGTGGAGTGCCTCTCTCTAGGACAGGGCTGCAGCATAGGAGTCTCAGCTGCTTACATCCAGGTCCAGGATTATGTCTGCTAACAGACGCTGGTGGGTACCACCTGACGACGAAGACAGTGTGTCTGAGAAGTTCCTGAGGAAGACTCGGGAATCTCCGCTGGTACCTATAGGTAAGTGAAGAAAGGAATGGGGTGCGAGTAGGAGGCCTTCTCTGAGCAGTCATGTCTCCTGGTACCCTCCAAAGAGAATGAAGCAGAGGTCAGAAAACTCAAGTGGTCCTACTCACGGAAGAAGGGAAACAACAGCAAAGGTTCCAAGGGGCAAACTCTTACAATGAAATCAGGACGTCTGGATGGGTGGAGGTGGCGGCCAACCGAGTACATGGGATATGAGGAACCTGGAGCACCAACGCTAAAGTGCGAAGGGTCAGAGGAACACCCTGGGGTCCCCCAGGGCTTCCTTCCTGATGGCCCTGGTAGAGGAGGAAAACAGCTGTACCAGGAGGTGGGAGCCAGCAGTGTGGCTGGAGAAGGGCCCAGGGTGGAGCAAATTGGTGGGGAGGGGCTGTGTCGTGGTGATCAGCTATTTGTATATGGTTATACATATGCAGGAGGGGTGTCACTGGAGGGAGGCAGCCACTTTGAAAATGCCATTGAAGGGCAACAACTCAATATATATATATATATATATATATATATATATATATATATATATATTTTTTTTTTTTTTTTTTTTTTTTTTTTTTTTTTTTTTTGAGATGGAGTTTCACTCTTGTTGCCCAGGCTGGACTGCAATGGCACAATCTTGGCTCACCACAACCCCTGCCTCCTGAGTTCAAGTGATTCTCCTGCATCAGCCTCCTGAGTAGTTGGGATTACAGGCATGCACCACCACGCCCGTCTAATTTTGTATTTTTAGTAGAGACGGGGTTTCTCGATGTTGGTCAGGCTGGTCTCAAACTCCCGACCTCAGGTGATCCACCTGCCTTGGTCTCCCAAAAGTGCTGGGATTACAGGTGTGAGCCACCACGCCCCGGCAACAATTCAATATTCTAATGATCCCCCTAGGTCCCCCCCCACCACCAGATGCTGCATAAAACCAGCTGTTTATCCAGGTGCCCAGCCTGCCTGGCAAGGTATCTCTCATCAGGGGAGTGCTGTGCATTGTGGCTGTGGCCCAGGGGCTGTGTTCTCTGCCCACAGGCTTAGGAGGCTGCTTGGTGGTAGCAGCATACAGGATTTACCGGCTGAGGTCTCGTGGTTCCACCAAGATGTCCATACACCTGATTCACACCCGAGTGGCAGCGCAGGCCTGTGCAGTGGGTGCAATCATGCTAGGTGAGTAGCTTTGTGGGGTCGCAGGAGAATGAGGGCAAAACCGATCAAGCAGTTTGTAGGTCTTTAAGTCCCAACAGTTAAAAGTACTGTGCTTGGCTGGGTGCAGTGGTTCACGCCTGTAATCCCAACACTTTGGGAGGCCGAGGCGGGCAGATCATGAGGTCTGGAGAGCGAGACCATCCTGGACAACATGGTGAAACCCCGTATCTACTAAAAATACAAAAATTAGCTGGGCGTGGCAGCAGGTGCCTATAGTCCCAGCTAACTCGGGAGGCTGAGGCAGGAGAATTGCTTGAACCTGGGAGGTGGAGGCTGCAGTGGGCTGCGATCCGCCACTGCACTCCAGCCCGGGTGACAGTGAGACTCCGTCTCAAAAAAAAAAAAAAAAAAAAAAGACTGTGACTTAAGTTCCTGTTCTGGGCTCCACATCACGTCCTTGGTGAAGCCCCTATACTGAGCCATCTTCCCTGTTTAGGCTCCTGTCCCAGGCCTATGGGGACAGTGTCTCATGACAGTTTGCCCTAGGGGTGAGAAAAATCATGCAACAGAACATATGTTGAATTTCTCTTCCTCTTGAGATTAAAAAGCAGACAGCCACTTGCTAACTGTGTGACAGTGGACAAATCTTTCTCACTAAGCCTCAGTTTCCTGATGTGTAACATGACAATAACCACCCCGGGCTTGCCTACCTTGCAGGCTGCTGTGAGGTTTCTCAGATACACAATATATGTGAAAGTGTTCTGTGAACTGTCAGATAGGTGGTTTCGCCAGGCTGTGTGGTCAGATGCTTGAAGCAGCTGTTGGGACCTGGGGCAGAAAAATGAGCGGGAAGCTGGACTCTCAAGGGAGCAGCTAGAGGTGAACCCCTGGGATGCCTGAGAGAGCCAGAGGACAGGTGAAGGGGTTGATGCCAAAGGGCATTATTTCTTTTCTCTCACACAGGTGCTGTGTACACAATGTACAGCGATTATGTCAAGAGGATGGCACAGGATGCTGGAGAGAAGTAAGACTCCTATAAGAGCCGGGGCTGTCCGACTCCCCTAAATCAATCTCTGGTACATTCCTAATAAAGCAGTTTTGAGGAAAATCAACAGACTCTTTTTCACTGGGGGAGAACAGAGTAAGGGACTGGCGGTAGCTGGGGAGAGGACTTGGAGTAAATGGCTGGAAATCAAAGTGCTCTGGCCCCCTACTCCAGGGCAAGGGAGATTCTTAGGGGAGGCAGCAGTTTCCTGAGGAGGTGGTGGGGTAGACCTCTGATCCCATGAACCCAACAACTCCCAAGCCATCTTAGGTCCCACCCAGAAGCAGCATGGAGTGGGAGCAAGGGGGCAATAATGGGGCCTTGGCGCTCATGGGAACGCTGAATTAAAAGGCAGGCGGCTTCCCTGGGGACCCAGGCAGGAAGGAGGCTGCAGCTGGAAGCACAGGCAGTGAAGCCTCTTGGGAGATGACATATATTCACAGTGTAAGCACCAGACGGGGCAGGGGAGACGAGGATGAAAGGAGCAGAGCAAGACAGAGGTCAGAATGTTCTGTTCACTTGCAAACCATGGCTAAGGTCAAACTTGTAGAAAATAAAATCCCATGTAAATCCCAAAGATAGTGCCCCTTGGGGTTTCATCCCCTTCTCTTTCTGTGAGCCCAAGCTCCTCTCTTTTCCTTGGGAATGGAGCCCGGCAGAGGCCACAGAAGGAAGCAGGAGGCCAAATGCTCCTCTCTCACTGGGGCTCTGGGTTGGAGGTTGGTGAGTTGTTCAAGATGGCAACAGCAGCTTCCAGACTCTGACAACACGAAGGCCACGTCTCATACGAGGTCTCAGCTTCAAGTACAGGAGTTGCAGCCCACTGTAGGGAGCAAAAGCTCCCAGGAGTCCATGCACTCACATGGGGTAATTGAGTACAACATCCTGTTTGGCAAGTTCCAGCAACATAGGATCATCGAAGAATTTGCTGATGCTGACATCTTCACTGAGGCCCTGCAGGGAATGGGGCAAATACAAGAAAGCCTGAGGTGGTCGCAGACTGAGCGAGGAGACTATCCAAGACCTGTGCTCAGTGGGGAGGCTAGTGGTGGCTGGAATGTAGGTGGTGGTGTTTCAGGAGCCCTGCCTTTAGGGTACTATCACATGGGAGGATAAGGCTCTCCTTTCCCAACGAGATTGGGGCCCAGGTCTGGTTGCCTAAGGAGTATACAGATCATATCTCTACATTGGAAAAGTGTCCCTTAGGAAAAGGGGCCAAAAGAAAGAGAGAGAGATCCTGCTTCTGAGAGTCTTGGGGGGTTGAGGGATGGCAACAGGCCCAAGGGAGACATACCTTCCTACGGCGGGTTTTGATCATGAATTCCCGGGCCAGGTGAGGAGCTGGCTGTGGCTCCAGGGGGCGGATGACAATGCTCTTGTCCAGAGGATCACCAGGCACAATCTAAAAGGCAAAGGAATTTCAGATGGCCCAGGCAGAATTCTCAGAAGATTCAGGCCCAGAAGCAGGACTCTTCTTATTTATTTTCTTCTTAAATTTATTACTTATTATTATTTTTTTGAGACGGAGTTTCGCTCTTGTCTCCCAGGCCCGAGTACAATGGCATGATCTTGGCTCAACGCAACCTCCACCTCCCGGGTTCAAGCGATTCTCCTGCCTCAGCCTCCCAAGTAGCTGGGATTACAGGCATGCACCACCACACCTAGCTAATTTTGTATTTTTAGTACAGATGGGGTTTCTCCATGTTGGTCAAGCTGGTCTCAAACTCCTGACCTCAGGTGACCTGCCCGCCTCGGCCTCCCAAAGTGCTGGGATTACAGGTGTGAACCACCATAGCCAGCCCTATTCTTTCTTTTTTTTTTTTTTTTTAAACTGAGAGACACAGATTCAAGTTGCCATGAATATATGCTCCCCAGAGGAGGACTCTTCTCCAGGATGCTGTACACCTCACTTAGGGCTTGGAGAGGGATCAGGACAGAAGGGGATGAGGCTTGCAAAGGTGGGAAGCCAAGTCCGCCAGCCTGCATTGCTTTCTCACCTGCCAGTGGTGGAAGACAGACAGAGAAAAGGCTTGTCCCTGGGTGTGAGTCCGGAGATCAGTCTCAAAGCCAAAAGAGTCGATGGCTGGGATAAAAGCTTTGATGGTGTACAGAGGAGAGCCTGGGATGGGTGCATCCTGAGTCACGTGCCCCCTGAGACAGAAAAAGAAAGGCTGAGCCTCCAGTCACACACAGGCCAAAAGCCAAGAAGCAATCCAGCATTTGCTGTTCCCAAATGCATTCCAGCCCAGAGTTACCATCAAAGAAAGAGTAACCAAGAATGTTCTACAAAAAGCAGAAAAGGCGCAGGGCTCTCAGTATAATTCCCTGTGGAAGTCAAAGTGGCAGCAACCTCTGGGCAGAGGACAGGAGTGGGACGGTGAAGGGACAAGGGCCCAAAGACATTCCCATCACTGATTTGCCTCAGCACTGCCTCCAACAGCTCTGTGAGGATGGGATCCCAAAAGCAATGTCAGTATGTCAGTTTTTTTGTCGCCCAGGCTGGAGTGCAGTGGCGCCATCTCGGCTCACTGCAAGCTCCACCTCCCGGGTTCACGCCATTCTCCTGCCTCAGCCTCCTGAGTAGCTGGGACTACAGGCGCCCGCCACCACGCCCGGCTAATTTTTTGTATTTTTAGTAGAGACAGGGTTTCACTGTATTAGCCATGGTGGAGAAATGTCAAATTTTAATCTGCAGAAAAGCTGGGGCTTGCCTTCCTCCGTTCCTACTTCCTTCTGGATAATCAGCTCACGGGGTTTCCTGAGTGAGGAGGGTAGAGGAGGCCAACCTCTCCTCCCTGCAGGAGCCGATGTGACTCCTGTTCAGCTCTTGCTCTCACCACTCTCCCTAACATGCCTGGGGCTGCTCACCTGCGCCTGGCCAGGACGGTATAAACTGCAGAGACGCAATCTGCAGGGGCCTGGACCTCTACAAAGTAGTAAGGCTCCATCAGACGAGGAGTAGCCTGCAGCAGAGCAAGAAGAAAGGCCCCTCAGCTTGGGGAAGGCTGGAGGCCTAGAGTCCCACTTGCTCCTTCACTTAGTCCCCTGTCCAGTGAAGCAGATGGTCCCCTACCGCCCCATTCTCTTACCATGAGGAAGGCAGAGTAGACAACTCTTCTGGCTGTGGGGATGATCTGGCCCCCGCCCCGGTGCAGGGGCTCCTGGGCAACCACTGCATCCAGGATCTTAAACTTGACATTCCGAATCACTGTAAAGGAGGTGGAGGGAGTGACTGGGGAGAGGTTCTGGGCCTGTCATGGGGCCATGGCGGAGTAGCAGTCTCCTGCAACACTGCAGCTGTCTTGCAGTCATGAAAGACATGGTACAGAAATCACATGGGAGGTGGGCGTTCTAACTGAATGAGCAAGGCCCATGGCAGAGGTCAGAAGTTAAGCATATGTTCTTAGTGTTTGCTTCAGGCCATGCACAGACTTAGAGCTTTCCTAGAAGTTTATTTCCTTCTTCTGCACATATTTACATTTTTGTGGATGTAAAATAAATTCCAGAATTGTACATTTGGTCCATGAAGCCCAATCAGGTCTATAAACCACTCCAATCTCATCATCCTCTTGATATCTCTTCTCAAATACATCCAACACCAAACCCTTCTCAGAAATGAGGAGCAAATGACAGTTTAGAAATGACTTAAATTTCCAGGTTATACCACCAGGATAAGGAAGGAGAAGGGAAGAAGCTGGCCCAGGACATGGGATGGTCCTGTGTACCCCAAGCTGCTTCTCCTGCCGGGTCCTAAAGATGGTGAGCCCATCCCACCCATATGCCTGGCTGCAAGAACCCTCGAGGACTGGGGTGGGGGAGTGCTGGTGGACTTACATTCATCACAGAGGGGGCCCTCCCTGGTTCCCCACTGGAAACCTTGAACGATGCTGTCCTTCACTGAGCCAAGAAGAGCCTTGTCCACCTACAGAGAAACATGAGGCCTCCTTAGCAGTCGCCCTGGCAACAGCTGAAGCATTTAGAGGGAGAAGACAGATGTGCCTGTAAGGGGATACTGTCCTTCAGCAGAGGACACAAGATACTTTTGGGAAAAGAACACTTTGTAGTTTCTTCCACTCCAGAGGTTAGAGACCACCACCCAGTTCCCATCAGTTCTGTTGTACCTCGGAGGGCAGAGTATCATCCACCAGAATGTTGGGGCCGGTCGCATCAGGGCCAAAAGCCCAGATGGAACGGGCAGCCAGCAGATCCCAATCGTACTTGGTCTGGAAGAACTCTCCCAGCTTCTTCCTGGGGAAAGGAGGAGACAATGGAGCTGTCGGCCAGCTCTGTGATTGCTGGTCCTGGAGCCACAGACCCTCCCTTCCTGGAAGACAGTCACTTCATCCTACCCACTGTGCCCAGAACAAGAGCAAAGGCAAAGACATAAATGCTTCCCAGAAAGATGTGTGCTCTTAGAGACCCGGCAGGTAAACTGTGGCATCCCTGCCTCCTTTTGACCCTGGCGTCAGAGCCCTGTTCTCACCTGTTCCACGTAATCTGGACCACCTCATTCTCTATGTCCTCTGCCAGGCCCTTCTCAAGAGGCTCAGCAATCATGGTGATCTTGTTCCTGGTCAGAATGGAAATGGGTGGTGAGGACGGCTAACAGAACAGAAGAGGCATTCCTAAGAAAATGGTAACAAGATGGACAGCTGAGGAAGTGACATCAGTGAAAGCCACAGGGGCCAAGTGTGGTGGTTCGGACCTTTAATCCCAGCACTTTGAGAGGCCAAGGCGGGAGGATCACTTAAGCCCGGGAATTTGAGGCTGCAAAAAGTGGAGTGCTCACACCACTGCACTCCAATCTGGGTGATACAGCAACACACTGCCTCTTAAAAACAAACAGCTGGAGGTGGTGGCTCACCCCTGTAATCCTGGCATTTTGGGAGGCCGAGGTGGGCGGATCACGAGGTCAGAAGATCGAGCCTACCCTGGCCAACATGGTGAAACCCATCTCTACTAAAATACAAAAAATTAGCTGGGCGTGGTGGCATGCACTGGCGCGTGCCTGTAATCACAACTACTCAGGTTCAGGCAGGGGAACCACTTGAACCCGGAAGGCAGAGGTTGCAGTGAGCCGAGATTGTGCCACTGCACTTCAGCCTGGTGACTGTGCAAGACTCCATCTCAAAAACAAAACAGAACAAAAAAAAAAAACCAAACAAACAAACAAACAGAGCCTGGGCAACAAAGCAAGAGACCCCATCTCTATAAAAAATTAGCCAGCCAGGCATGATGGCTCACACCTGTAATCCCAATACTTTGGGAGGCTGAGGCAGGCAGATCATGAGATCAGGAGTTCGAGACCAGCCTGGCCAACACAGTGAAACCCCATCTCTATTAAAAATACAAAAATTAGCTGGGTGTGGTGGCACTCACTCCCTGTAGTCCTAGCTGCTTGGGAGGCTGAGGCAGGGGAATTGCTTGGACCCAGGAGGCAGAAGTTCCAGTGAGCCGAGATCGAGCCACTGCACTCCAGCCTGGGCTACAGAGACTCTGTCTCAAAAGAAAAAAAAAAAAAAAAAAAAGCCAGGTGTGGTTAGCACACCTGTAGTCCCAGCTACTTGGGAGGCTAACTAAGGCAGGAGGATCACTTGAGCTCGGGAGGTTGAGGCTGCAGTGACTCATGGTGGCACCACTGTACTCCAGCCTGGGTGACGAAGTGAGACCCTGTCTCAAAAAAATAAAAAATAAAAAAAAAATAAAGCCACAGTATCAGGGGCAAGGTAGACCAAAAAGGGCAAAGGGCTCATCTTTCTTTCATTTCAATCTACTGGTCTTTATAAAAGTAAGGTTTAAGCTGGGCGTGGTGGCTCATGCCTGTAATCCCAGCACTTTGGGAGGCTGAGGCGGGTGGACTGCCTGAGGTCAGGGGTTTGAGACCAGCCTGGGCAACATGGCGAAACCCCATCTCTACTAAAAATACAAAACATTAGCCGGGTGTGGTGGTGCGTGCCTGTAATCCCTGCTACTGGGGAAGCTGAGGCACAAGAATTGCTTGAACCTGGGAGGCAGGGGCTACAGTGAGGTGAGATCGTGCCACTGTACTCCAGCCTGAACGACAGAGCGAGACTCTGTCTTAAAAAAAAAAAAAAAAAAAAAGTAAGGTTTAAGCTGGGCATGGTGGCTCACACCTGTAATCCCAACACTTTGGGAGGCCAAGGTGGGAGGAACACTTGAGCCCAAGAGTCCAAGATCAGTCTGGACAACAAAAAATAAAAAAATTAACAGATGGCCTGGTGTGTGCCCATAATCCTAGCTGCTTGGGAGGATTGCTTAAGCCCAGCAAGTTGAGGCTGCACTCCAGCCTGTGTCAAAAAAAAAAAACAAAAAACAAAAAGTGAGTAAGGTTTGGAGTAAACTTTTAAGATAGTCATTTTATAGAGACAAAGTGGCAGTTATGAAACTCCTCTTGGGAATACCCAAGGCAAATAATCCCATGTCATTGTGTTCAAAGGCAGAAGGGCTGAGAGGGCTGGAGTGAAACTCAAGTATTGTAAGCACCCCCCACTCTGAGCTGTATTGGTCTCTATGTGCATAGTGCTCACGGTGGGGGTGGAGGTGGAAGATAAAGGAGAGAGAGTGTCCAGGAGGGTGCAGTCCCGGGGACACTGTGCTCCCAACTTACTTCTTATTTGGCGTTTCAGCAAAGCACTTGAGGGAGGATGTTTCCACCACCGTCTCACAAAACGTGACAACTGGGTCAGCCACCTAGGAAACAGAAAATAAATTACTGAAGCGAGGTCTAATTTTGTTGGAAGGGCAACCATTTACCTAAGGGAATTCAGAAGCTCCCTTGACACTACCTCTATGAAAATCCCAACTGCCTTAATCAGCACAAGTGACAAGTACAACAGCATGTTAAAAGAGCTGTCCAAACCATCACCAAAAAGCCCGAGAAAACTTACTGTAGTAAAGAAATTAGATTCCTGAGCCAAGAGTAAGTGGGGTATCAAACTAGGGCCTTAATTCTAGTCTTCAAAGGTAGCTCTCAGCATCCGTTCGGCCATCCACCACCATTCACTGAACAACCCCCATGGGTCTGACAGAGCTGGTGCTAGAGACCCACTGGCGTGCACCCATGCCATTCTCAACCCACAGCATCTGAGTGAAGCTCTGCCCTGAAGCCCCAACATGGTCTGCTGCCCAGGAAACCTAGTGTTTTCTTTTTTTTTTTTTTTTTGAGACGGAGTCTCGCTGTGTCGCCCAGGCTGGAGTGCAGTGGCACGATCTCGGCTCACTGCAAGCTCTGCCTCCCGGGTTCACGCCATTCTCCTGCCTCAGCCTCTCCGAGTAGCTGGGACTACAGGCGCCTGCCACCACGCCCGGCTAATTTTTTTGTATTTTTTAGTAGAGACGGGGTTTCACCATGGTCTCGATCTCCTGACCTCGTGATCCGCCCGCCTCGGCCTCCCAAAGTGCTAGGATTACAAGAGTGAGCCACCGCGCCCGGCCGAAACCTAGTGTTTTCTATGACACCAATCCTTCCTCCTTCCTAGATACATCAGTAGAGGAGTCTAAGAAGGGTACTGAGGGTCTCCACAGGGCCTTGGAGAAAATACATCTCAACTAGGACAAGCAGGCCAAGCAACACATGGTTTGAGGCGCTACATCAAGGCTTGACAAAGAATCTGGGAGACAGTCCCCACTCTCTCCTTGAAACCACCCACTCTGAGACCTAATCACCACCCATGGGTTAATTGTTTAATTGTGCAATTATTTCCCTAACAAAGGACCAAGAATAACTTTGGCTCAGGAGCCTTTCTTTTTCCTTTTTTTTTTTTTTTTTTGAGACAGAGTCTCGCCCTATCACCCAGGCTTGAGTGCAATGGTACGATCTTGGCTCACTGCAACCTCTGCCACTCGGTTTCAAACAATTATCCAGTCTCAGCCTCCTGAGTAGCTGGGATTACAGGTGCCCGCCACCATGTCTGGCTAATTTTTGTATTTTTAGTAGAGACGGAGTTTCACCATGTTGGTCAGGCTGGTCTTGAACTCCTGACCTCAGGCAATCCAACCGCCTTGGCCTTTCAAAGTGTTGGGGTTACAGGCGTGAGCCACCATGCTCGGCCTGTTTTATTATTTTTCAATGCATTTATTTTTTGAGACAGGGTCTTGCTCTGTCACCCATGCTAGAGTGCAGTGGCATGATCATAGCTCACTGCAGCCTCAAACTGCTGGGTTCAAGCAATCCTCCTGCTTCAGCCTCCAGAGGAGCTGGGACTACAGGTGCAAGCCACCACACCTGACTAATTTTTATTTTTTAGTTTTTTGAGACACGGTATGACTCCATCTCAAAAAGGAGAGCAATGGCACAATCATTGCTCATTGCAGCCATGACCTAGGCTCAGGTTGGGGAGCAATGGCACAATCACAGTTCATTGCAGCCTTGACCTTCTAGGCTCAGGTGATCCTCCCACCTAAGCCCCCCAGTAGCTGGACTACAAGTACATGCCACTGCACTGGGCCAGTTTGTAGAGACAAGGTTTCACTATGTTGTCCAGATTGGTCTCAAACTGGGCTCAAGCAATCTTCTCACCTCAGTCTCCCAAAGTGCTGCGATTACAGGAATGGACCACCACGCCCAGCCTGGCTAATTTTTGTATTTTAATTTTTGTAAGGACAGTGTCTCACTTTGTTGCTCAGGTTGGTCTTGAATTCCTGGCTACAAGCAATCCTCCCACCTCGGCCTCCCAAAGTGCTGGGAGTGAGCCACCAAGCACGGCTGAGCCTTGATTTTAAACGTATGACACGGCAGAAGGGGGCAAACCAGTTCTCAAAAACCTTCCCATATAAGGAGCAACAAATCATGGTTTTCACAAACACATGTACTCTCTCTTCCCTTGGAGCTTCCCAGGAATTCAAGGATTTGGTCACTTGTGAAAGTCTAGACCGTGAACCCAGCTCCTAGCCAGATACTGCTCTACCTTGATGTCTATCTCCGAGTACATCTTCCGCAAATCATGCATCACACAGTCCAGGTAGAGCTCCCCGGTGCCCAGGATCACATGCTCGCCAGACTCCTCCACCTGAAACACAACAGGCAGTCACAGCCTGGATTCTCTTATGCCAGCAAAAGCACATACAAACAAAATCAAGGCCAGAGCAGACAAGAAGGTGCCTATCAGAAACAGCTACTACTTAGCATCTGTTCCAGCCTCTTCAAGAAGGTTCAGTGAGGAGCATCTGCCTATGAGTGGGTCCCCAAGGCACCAGGACCACTCAGCATGGTGCTACTAGGTGTGAAGTCAATGATTTAATTCCCATCTTAATGATTTAGGTCAAACTCTACCCTATATCCATGGACATAAGCTAGCCCTTTAGCCCTCCTGGCCTGCTACCTGGAAAGGTACACTGGCAGGCTCATAGTGTACAAGGATCAGAGTAACAACTCATTTTTCCTTCTCTTCTCGAGAAAACCAATTCAAGGTATACTCGTTAAGAAATGTATTTTTTCTAGATAAAGACATCTGGGGAACACAAATACACACACACACACACACACACACACACACACACACACAACCTTGTCCTGTACCCCCTACCACTGCCGCCTCCTGCACAAGTCTTGTTTTACCACACACACACACACACACACACACACACACACACACACACACACGTCTTGTTCTGCCTTCACATGACAGCCATAGGCTGGGCTTGCTCCTGACACAGGTTCCTGGAAGCAGCAGATCACGAACACCTGATGGATGTGAAGCGGTGTGCAGCTCTGCCCATTCAGCTGGGGACAGTGGGGCTTGGCAGCTGCTGCAGGCCATGGGCATACCTTGGTGGTGAGGGATGGATAGCTCTTGTTGACCTTGCGCAGGCCATCAAGCATCTTGGGCAGCTCTGAGGGGTTGACTGGCTCCACAGCAATCTTGATAACAGATGTGGTATTGAACTTCAAGGGCCGGAAAATCTGAGCCTGAGATCCAAAGCACAAAGGATTGAGGGCAACTGGCATGAGCAGGCACAGAAAGTGCAGAGGTATGAGACGAGAAGAGGACTCGCTTAGGATCAGACCATGTATTCCCCAACCAGGAGCCTGGTGCTGAGTGGGGGTAACCTGAAGGGCCATTTCTTCCCAGGTATTCTGGCAGAACAAAGAGAGGAGGAAAAGAATAAAAGGCACCCGTCCTAATTCCTCGTATCTGAACTGAGTACAGGGAGAATCCAGCAGGGTCACATCTAGAAGGCTAAGCCTGAAACTAGGACATGGCAATGACTCTGGATTAGTCTCCTGTTTGTGCTCATGTGTGTCCCTGGGACCACCTAGCTTAAGCCAACCCAGTTGGTCTCTTCAGAAACTCTACCTCCTCATTGCCTCGGGGTTCGGTTATGGTTGCTGTCTTCACAATTGGTTGATCAACACCTTCAATCAGAACCCAGTTGCCAGCAGGAACACGGTTCACCTCGATATGGTACCTGAAGCAATGTCCAATAAGCAGCAGTGAAACTTAGGCAGAGCATTCATTCCCTAATTTTTTTTTTTTTTTTTTGAGACAGGATCTCACTTTGTTACCAGGCTGGAGTGCAATGGCACAATCTTGGCTCACTGCAGCCTCAAACTTCCAAGGTTCCAGTGATCCTTCTGCATCAGCCCCCCAAGCAGCTGGGACTACAGGCACGCACTACCATGCCCAACTAATTTTTGTATTTTTTGTAGAGACAGAGTTTTTTCATGTTTTCTAGGCTGGTCTTGAACTCCTGAGCTCAAGCGATCCTCCTGCCTCAGCCTTCCAAAGTGCTAGGATTACAGGTGTGAGCCACCACATCCGGCCTATTCCACAAAAATTTACTGAGTACTTGCTGCATGCCAAGAGCATGCACACACACACACACACACACACACAACCTTGTCCTGTACCCCCCACCACTGCCCCCTCCTGCACAAGTCTTGTTTTACCACACACACACACACACACACACACACACACACACACACGTCTTGTTCTGCCTTCACATGACAGCCATAGGCTGGGCTTGCTCCTGACACAGGTTCCTGGAAGCAGCAGATCACGAACACCTGATGGATGTGAATGTATAAAAACATATACATTCTAGCAGGGTAGAGATACAGTAAACAATCATTATCCACACACGTATGTGGTTACAAACTGATGGGCATTATGAAAGAAAAGTACAAGGTATTTCTGTGAGGACATAACAGGAAAATCTTATTCCAATTGCAGGCTCATGGTAAAAAGCTGCCCAAGGTGTCGACTGTAAGGGGCTAGCAAAAGCATCACAGAAGGCCGGGCGTGGTGGCTCACGCCTATAATCCCAGTGCTTTGGGAGGCTGAGGCAGGTGGGTGGATCACCTGAGGTCAACATGGTGAAACCTATCTCTACTAAAAATACAAAAAATTAGCCGGATGTGGTGGTGCACACCTATAACCCTGGCTGCTCAGGAGGCTGAGGCAGGAGAATTGCTTGAACCCGGGAGGCAGAGGTTGCAGTGAGCCATGATCGCGCCATTGCCTCCAGCCTGGATGAGAGAGAGAGAGAAAAAAAGAAAAAAAAAAAAAAAAAGGCTGGGAGCGGTGGCTCACGCCTGTAATCCCAGCACTTTGGGAGGCTGAGGCAGGTGGATCACGAGATCAGGAGATCGAGACCATCCTGGCTAATACGGTGAAACCCATCTCTACTAAACATACAAAAAAATTAGCTGGGCATGGTGGCGGGTGCCTGTAGTCCTAGCTACTTGGGAGGCTGAGGCAGCAGAATGACGTGAACCCAGGAGGTGGAGCATGCAGTAAGCCGAGATCACAGGCACAGCACTCCAGCTTGGGCGACAGAGTGAGACTCCATCTCAAAAAAAAAAAGCATCACAGAAAATTTCAACTTTCCCAGCTCTTCAATATTCTGCCTTTTGGCATTTAGGGTGGATTTGACAAAAGGGGCCACCATTGAGGCAGAGTAGCCACCTTAGGGAACATGAATGCCTTGGTTTAACTTGTCAACTGGGAAACCAAACTCATAAACTGACAAGTAGCCCAGAGGCCCAAGCTAAGTTTGACTCTGCAGATTGGGATGCTACAAGGCATCCAGTGAAGACTTCTCTCTTGGTCAAAGAGTAGACAGTGGAGTTGGAGAACAATTTCTTTTGGGAAGAAACACAAAGATTATGACTTAAGGAACACAGGAGAGGAAATGAAAAGAGGATTAAGATGAGTAACAATGGAAATCCTGCTACAAAAGTTCATACAAGCTTCATGCTTTCCAAAGGGCTTTAAGATGGCATGTGATGGCTCACACCTGTAATCCAACACTTTTGAGAGGCTGAGGTGGGAGGATCACTTGAGCCCAGGAGTTGGAGACCAGTCTGGGCAATATAGTGAGACACTGCCTCTACAAAAAATTTAAAAATTAGCCAGACATGGTGGTGTATGCTTGTAGTTCCAGCTACTCAGAAGGCTGAGGTGGAAGGACTGCTTGAGCCCAACAGGCGGAGGTTGCAGTGAGCTGACATTGTGCCACTGTACTCTGGCCTAGGAGACAGAGTGAGACCCTGTCTCAAAACAAACAAACAAATAGAGCTAAAAAAAAAAGTTCACACGAGCCAACCAAAGTGCAATGGCAAAGCTTCTGGCACTATTCCAACAGTAGCTACCTTTGGCCCCAGCAAACCTGGGACAGGAAGAACTAGAAGTCAATAGCCCTGCGGAGGGGGAGTCACTTTATCCCCTCTTGCACAGAGCCTTGCAACTACTTCCAAGGAGGATCACTCCTTCCAGCTCCATGGGGGCAGCCCCTGGATAGACACCAAGGCATACCCCTGGGGCTCTGGCTGGCAGTACCTGGCCACAGAAATCCAAAGGCGGCCCACGGTGCATATCTGGGAGTCTTCCTCATCCTCCAGGGTGTAGTTCTCCCCCAGTACCTTCACAGGCTGCCCAGCATGAATGGTGCCACTCAGCACCCGGCCAAAGGCGTGAAACTGGACTCCATCATCTGTGCTGTACATCTTAGTAGTGTGGCACATCAGGGGGCCCTGGAAGAGGGGACAGGATGCAGCTTCAACCACATCTATGCTCCGGGGAAGTACTACTCCCCGCCATCTTCCTTGACAGCAAGGACATGAGCTCTATGAGGAGCTAGAGAAAGATGAGGCAGTCTCATCTCCAAACTATGTTCTACCCCATCCCTCTAAGGAGGATGAATAGGAGACATGGCAGAGCAAAAAATATTCTCCTCTTTTTTTTGGGGGGAGGAGAAGGGCATTGAGGAAGAGACACAGATTTAAGATGGCAGACCGGCACTACTGACAAGATTACTTACTGTCCCAAATTTCCTCTTAAGATGTAAGTCAATTCCAACTGGCTGTGTATTTATGATAAGAAACTAGACGGCCTAAGAAATGGCTGGGAAAGATGTTTTTAAAAGCCAGGACTGACAAGATTAGCTACCATTTGTTGAATCTTTAGTATCTGCCAGGCAACATGCTGAACACAACCGTAACACTTCCTTAATCTTATTTAAATCTCATAACAACCGCTCACATTTTATTATGCTGGTGTTATAGACCAAGGCCTTGAGGCTCAGGAAATGTGAGTAATGTTCCCAAGGTCATAGCACTAGCGGTTGCAACATCAGGCTCTGCATTCAGGCCTGACTGTGCTCATGGGGATGGGGAAGCAAGGGTGGGAAAGTGGGCATTACTCCTGTGACCAGAAGTCAGTATCCCCACACAGGAAGGGGAAAAAAAAATCAGAGAACCGGGGAGCCATGTGCCCTTACATCAGGGTCACAGTCACTCATAGCCTCGCCGAGGTCGGAGTCCACACCGCCGGTGTAGGTGTGCTCAATCTTGGGCTTGGCGCCCACCTTTGGAGACGGGATATGCTGCACACACATGTCCACAAAGCCTGTGGATGGAGAAGAGAAAGCCATTACTACATGCCTTCCCAGTGAGCATGAGCAGGAGTTACTGAACCATTCACAATGGTCAGAAAGCTCAAAGTGCGGGGACTGATTGTTAGCTCTAAAAGCTCTGGCACTATAGATAGTGATAGCCTGCTTCCTGGGAATGTGCTGCTAAAAGATTTGGAGTCACCCCGATGCCAGAAAAGAGCAAGAAGCAGGTATGAGCGGTACAGGTTCCTTGGAACTCAGCTGACAAAAAGTTTAAAGTACATCGGTCTATGAACTTTTATTGGCTATACGCATTTACGTGGAACGAAATAAGCACCCCATCTAACATCTACTTAAAACAATTCCTGACCTGACTCCCACTCAGAAACACTGCATGCATCTCTATTCAATAAGTTACCCCGTTTTCCGAACACATTAATAAACCACACAAGAGGGAGCTCCCATGAGCACATTGGGATAGGCCTGTCTGCCTTCAATGGTATCTGGTGTGTCAGACTGATGGGCAGACCAAAATAAGCTATTAAAACTACGTACCTTGGGGGCCCAGACACCTAATTCCCACCAGACTTAGAATCAGAGACTGCTGAGAAGACCCTCAGCCATCACCCTTTCCACTTCCCTGATTTTACAGATAACAAATCAGAGTCATGAAGAATTAGGTGGCTGGCCCAGGGTCATCTCATGGAATGGACAGGGCAGGATCGAGACAGACTCAGGTGGTTTTTTTCAACCAGTCCAGCGTCTTTCTGCTGTATCACGTGCCTTCTGTGTAACTAACCAAGTCTCCCAAGTCCTAGCCTAGCGCTTTTTGCACTATTTCACACCACCCAAGCATCCACCTTCCCGGCTGCCCCCTGGAAAATATACCAGAACCACAGAGCCTGACTCCCCATCTCATTTACTTGAACACTCCTCCTGGCAGGAAAATGTAATTCCTTTTGGTTCCCAAGATAGAATGTGTGCCATAATCCACTAAGGAAAGCAGCTAGAAAAAACACCAGTGTTTTGTATCTCAATCTGTGGTTTGTTGAAAAGATCCTCAGATTTCTGACCTCCATCGCTGGGTGAGGAAAAATTGCTGTGATACCTGTGGCAGGGCACAAGGATGACAGAGTTAAGGGGCCACGAGGACGTTATTACCTGTGAACTCGCCAAAGAACTTTTTGCAGACCAGCCTGAGCAAGGGGCGGATGTTCAGCTTCAGCTCCTCCTTCGTCAGGTGGATGCCAAGCTCGTCTAGGGTCCGTGGGAGGCTGGTGTCCACGTCACCTACAACCTGTGAGGGTGTAAGACACCACGTCAGCTGTAGTGAGAGCCTGAGCATAGTGCTAGAGACAAGGGAAGTCCAAAGACATATCTGAAAAACTCCTTCACAAGGCTCTCTTCTATGGAGACAACGCTCTTGGCAAGGACAAAAGTTTGGTTTCAGCGGCATCTCTGCTACCTACCCTTCAAACCATAGGCAAAGCCAACTTGGTTACATCCCCATCCCAGCCTATAAACCAAGCACTCAGATTGATTGCTCCCAGTACTGCCCCCTGGTGTCTGAAAAGCAGCATCTCAGCCCACTCAGAAACTCCGTCACCTATTAAATAGAAGTCTATTTACAGACTTCTCACATTTAGAGGATCATTGTGCACTGGAAGGAACCAAAAAAGGTCACCTCGCTGTGGATCCTGTCAGGGCAGGGCCAAGCTAAATCACCCTCAGCAGACTCAAGGTCTCTACTGAGGCAGGCTCTATAAATTTTTTTTATTAATCCATTCCAGTCTGACATAAGGTATTAAGTATTTTTCAGCACTAATAAATTTTAATCGCTATTTTATCTTGTTGCTAGGTTGTGCTGTTTTGTCCACTGGAATGGCCACACACATTTTGTGTGTGTGTGTGTGTCCACTGTGCTTATTAAATACCTGCATATTGTATTACTGTCTTGGGAGAAGGGTCTGTATGAAAATTCCTATAATTTTTACTCTTTTAGTCCTATCTTTTAGGGAGTACAAATTCATATAAATGTCACGTTATATTCCTTTTTTTAGGGACAGGGTCTCACTCTGTCACCCAGCCTGGAGTGCAGTGGTGTGATCATGGCTCACTGCATCCTCCTGGGCTCAAGTGATCCTCCTGCCTCAGCCTCCCCAAGTAGTTGTGACCACAGGCACACACGACTACAACAGCTAATTCTATTTTGTGTGGGGATATAGGGTTTAGCCATGTTGTCCAAGCTGGTCTTGAACTCCTGATCTCAAGCGATCAGCCCACTGGGACCTCCCAAAGTGCTGGAATTACAGGCATGAGCCACCACATCCGGCCATGTTATATTCTTTGCTTCTCAGCATTTCACATGCTTAATTAAATCCTTACCATTTCCTGACAAATGATTTCAATCTGACAAGCATCACATATTGTGCAAACAGTTATGAAAGCAAAGTTCATACGAACATGCTTTGTTTTGTTTTTTTCTCAGACAGGGTCTCACTCCATCACTCAGGCTGGAATGCAGTGGTGTGATCATGGATCACTGCAGCTTTGACCACCAGGGTTCAAGCAATCCTCTGGCCTCAGCCTCCTGAGTAGCTGGGACCACAAGTGCACACCACCACTCCCAGTTGATTTTTTTTTTTTTTTTTTGAGACAGAGTCTTGCTCTGTCACCCAAGCTGGAGTGCAGTGGCACAATCTCAGCTCACTGCAGCTTCTGCCTCAAGAGTAGCTGGGATTGCAGGCATGAGCCACCATGCCTGGCTAATTTCTGTATTTTTAGTAGAAATGGGGTCTTGCCACGTTGCTCAGGCTGGTCCTGAACTCCTGGACTCAAGTGATCCTCCCGCCTTGGCCTCCCAAAGTGTCTGGATTACAGGCCTGAGCCACTGTGCCCAGCTCAGACATACTTTTAGTGGTTGCAAAGCGGTTCATTTTATGGGATGTACCATCACTCATTTAATCAGATTAATGAGCATAACTGACAAACATTTAACTTATTTCCAGTTTTTTCCCTTTTCCCGCTGTTACAAACAATGCTATAAGCTGAGGTGGTGGGCTCCTGCCTGTAATCCCAGCACTTTGGGAGGCCAAGGCAGGAGGATCACTTGAGGCTAGAAGTTTGAGACCAGCTTGGGGATAATGGGAAGACCCTGTCTCTACAAAAAATTTTTAAAAAGTCAGCCAGGCATGGTAGCTTGCACCTGCAGTCCCAGCTTCTCAGGAGGCTGAGGTGGGAGGATTGCTCAAACCTAGGAGTTTGAAGCTGCAGTGAGCTATGACCATGCTATTATTGCACTCCCACCTGGGCTACAGAGTGGGACCCTATCTCTAAAAAACAAAAACAACCAACCAAAAATGCTATAATAAACACTTTGATTTGTATGAATAACCAGGAGGACTTTCACAATTATATCTGTAAGTTAAATTTCCATAACTGAAACGATTAGTTCTAAGTGTCACATTCCTCTCAACAGTCAAGATCTGTTCATAAACCTGCTCCAGGAGAAGCCTTTTCTTTCATACCTTCTCCCTTTCCTTTGATTTTTTTTTTTGTTTTTTTTGGAGACAGAGTCTCGCTGTGTCGCCCAGGCTGGAGTGCAGTGGCGCGATCTCAGCTCACTGCAACCTCCGCCTCCCGAGTTCAAGCAATTCTCTTGCCTCAGCCTCCCGAGTAGCTGGGATTACAGGCACCCACCACCATGCCCAGCTAATTTTTTGTATTTTGGTGGAGACGGGGTTTCATTGTGTTGCCCAGGCTGGTCTCGAGCTCCTGAGCTCAGGCAATCTGCCCACCTCGGACTCCCAAAGTGCTAGGATTACAGGCATGAGCCACCGTGCCCGAGCCCCTTTCCTTTGATTTTAATAACATTGAGAGTAGTGTAGTGTTCTGGATCCAGAAGATTACTTCTGGAACAATTAGTGACCAACAACCACCCTTATACTTAACATAAAACTGAGCAGGTTTAGGGACAGAGGGACGTGTGAGTTCACCAGCTCTTCCACACTGTGCTTGTAAGAGCAGATCTGCCCAGTGTGACCTGACACACTCACCTGGGCGAGGATCTTATAAAGGGGCTCCAAGATAAACTCCACGAAACTTCTCTGGGAGCTGCTAGTTGGGGCCTTTTTGGTGAACTTTCGCCTAAAAGGAAAAATAAGTTCTGAGTGACCCGGAGGAAAAGGCACCATCACTGATCCCAAGAGGCATCGTCTAAGTGCTGAATCTGAACAACAGCCCAGGGGAGGAATGTGTGTGTGACTGTAAAGTTTCCAGAGACAGATTCCTGGAAGGATACATGGTTATGACCCTCCTGGATGCCTGAGCTGGGCTGTAAAGACTTCAGGAGAAATAGCTTCTCACCAGATCAGAGCTTAGGAAGCCAACCCATTTAGGGGAGGAAAGACGGTAGTTCACATTAAAAAAAAAAAAAAAGTAGGTATTTAATCTTTGAGCTCAGAGAATTTCACTATCTGTTCTCACTTACTGGGTAAATGATCACCCCTCTGGAAAGTCACGTCCCACTCTACTTACGTCTTAGGGTTGAAGTAGATGTCACCCCAGAGTCTTTTAGCAAATTCTTGGTAATTAATGTCACCTATGGGAGAAGCCACACGATTATAATCTACCTAGCAAAGTGTTGTTCAAAATTCTGTTTGAGGTGCCACAGGTGGTTCATAGCTGAGAACTTCTAGCACTTTCCTTTCCGGAGTCCAGGCATTTCCTTCTAACCAGACAGGAAAACGGGGACACTGAGGCACGAAGAAGGACAAGACTGGCCTAAAGTTGACAAGGCTGTGCTGGAGCCAAAATGAGAACCCAAACCTCTCCATCTCCACCAAGCACTAGGATTGAACTATGGACAAGAGCATGGGTTACATGTTTTCCTTTGATGGAACAGGGTCACCTACTGTGTGGCATCCTCTATCTGCATCTAAACCCTGTCCCTTCTGGAAGGGAAATTTAATGGTTCTTTCACCCTTTCCTGATGTAGACAAGCTCGGCTCTGCTGCCAGTGTGGGCCACCTTCCAACTGCAGCGTCACCATAAGGTTCTGGCTAGCCCTAGGCCTCAGGTAAGCACTTACTCAGCCCTCTCGAGAGAAAACACCAAAGCCAACCTTTGGCTCATCTTTTACCAATTAATATTTTTAGGTTGACTATAACTGCTAATCCTGGTCAGACTATACCAAACAACTATGGCTTTTAAAAGTCAAGACTTGAGTAACATTCAATTAGATAACTGATATCACCAACTACCTCCTGGATATTTCTACCCAGATGTCAGACTGTCCCCTCTCACCTTGTATGGGATAAAGGGAATGTATCCGCTTTTTCCGAAAGTCACATTCCCCTTCAGACTTCTCTGTCTCCATCAGTATGGTTACCACCAAAATTTCATCTAAACTCGAAATCTTTTTCTTCCCTACTCTGTTAATTACCAAATTCTCCCCTTCTTTCCCACATTGTTAGTTACTGAAACTTTCCTTCCTCTGAACCACTGAATGTTTATGCCCTCTGTTAGTGCACTTACCATGTAGCATAATCACTGAACTTTTTTTCTTTGAGACAGGGTCTTGCTTTGTCATCCACACTGGAGTGCAGTGGGACAACCTTGGCTCCCTGCAGCCTCAACCTCACTGGCTCATGCAATCCCCCCACCTCTGCCTCCCGAGTAGCTGGGACTACAGGTGTGCGCCATCACGGCCAGCTAATTTTTAAAATTTTTTGTAGAGACAAGGTCTTACCATGTTGCCTAGGCTGGTTGTGAACTCCTGGCCTCAAGTGATCCTCTACTTTGGCCTCCCAAAGTGCTGGGATTACCGGCATGAGCCACTGGACCTAGCCTGAACTTGAACTCTTCTCCTTGGTTAAACATTCCACTGTTACCTGAACAGGCCATGACTAACACCACCTGCCTCTGTGCCTCTTTCTCCAGCCCTGCAAGTCTGGAATTCTTGGCTTTCTACTCTCTATTTGCCCAAGCCCCATCTCCTTCCCTCGGCTTTACCTGACTCCAAGCCATTGAGGCTGACCCCCACCCCACCCCTAAATTCTCTCAGCTGTATCTGCCTACAGCAGATACTTGGCACTCAGCTCACACTATCACTTCACATTGCCATTCATCACTCTGTGGGATTCTGTCCATCCACTGGATGAAGTTTCTAGAAGTCCGAAGTTGTTCATGATGCCTTATTGTATTATATTCCTAGCGAAAGCACATGGTGTCAGTTTTGGTAGTAAGGTGTAAATGGATTCTAGTTCCAACTCTATTAATAAGTTCTGTGACCATAGGCATAGTTTCCCCCCATGTAAAATGAAGAGGAAGGACTCAATGAATATGGCTTTCCATGATAATGCTGCTGCAGCCCAGCCCATAGCTAGCTCTGGCATAAATGAACAGTGGGTTCAAAGGATGAGCAACAATCTCGCCCGAGGCTGAGGATCATTTTCAATCAAAATTGGAATCATCTCTGCATTATAATTACAAAAGCGTTTTGGATTTTGCTTCACATGCTCATACAATGGACATTTAGAAACACATAAACTTCTACTGGAACCCTGTTCAGTTTAATTTCATTTATTGTTCAGCTACCCATTTTTAAAAAAGAGCCATCTAGAAATAACTGATATATACATCTAATAACAAGAAAATGGTCAATGGCCCAATGCTGTGTGAAAAACACAGATTACATATGTATACAGTTGACCCTTAAATAACATGGTTTGAATGTCTCGGGTCCAATTATACATGGACTTTTCTCCCGCCTCTGCCACCTGAGACACCAAGACCAATGCCTTCTCTTCCCTAGCCTGCTCAATGTGAACATGACGAAGATGAAGACCTTTACGATGATCCACTCCCACTTAATGAACAGTAAATGTGTTTTTTCTCATAATTTTCTTTGTAACATCTTCTTTTTTCCAGCTTACTTTATTATGAGAATATAGTATATAGGCCGGGCATGGTGGCTCATGCCTGTAATCCCAGCACTTTGGGAGGCCGAGGTGGGCGGATCATGAGGTCAGGAGTTCGAGACCAGCCTGACCAACATGGTGAAACCCCGTCTCTACTAAAAATACAAAAATTAGCTGGGCATGGTGGCATGCACCTGTAATCCCAGCTACTCAGGAGGCTGAGGCAGGAGAATCGTTTGAACCCGGGAGGCGGAGGTTGCAGTGAGCCGAGATCGCGCCATTGCACTCCAGCCTAGGCAACAGAGTGAGACTCTGTCTCAAAAAAAAAAAAAAAAAAAAGACCTAAATTTTTCTTTGCTTGGTTTTTAAGACACGGTCTTGCTCTGTTGCCCGGGCTGGAGTGCAATGGTACAATCATGGCTCACTGTAGCCTCAACCTCCTGGGCTCAAGTGATCCTCCCGAGTTGGGACTACAGGCCAGTGCCACCATGCCCAACTAATTTTTTGTATTTTTTTGTAGAGATGGGGTTTCGCCATGTTGCCCAGGCTGGTCTTAAACTACTGGGCTCAAGTGATCTGCCTGCCTCAGCTTCCCAAAGTCCTGGGATTACAGGCGTGAGCCACTGCACCTGGTCAAAAAAGACAGAACTTTAATCCCCCATTTTTTTTCACAAGAGCAAAGGGCTCCATGCTAAGAGTGCGGCAGGACAACTGACTGGCAAGAATAGAAATGCTGATGCTCCACCGCCTACTGGTCATGAGACCTCTCATGGAGCCTGTCTGCTTGACTCTAAAAACGGGGTAACAGTGACTTCCCTCTAAGGAATTGTAACATTGAACACAGAAAAGACTCTCAGTGCACAATTCCTATTGGAATCTGAGGTAACTGGGGAAGTGCAAAGATGAAGAGCCAGGGAGTCTCTCACAGTGGGAATCTGGTCTCAACGATCTGGTGTTGAGGCTCCAGGAACCCATGATATCACGCGGCTGGGCATGTTAGCAGAGGCCTGTAGATGCTGGCTGCAAGGTCACCATGAGTTCTCAATTAGACCCATGAAATTGATGTCTGCCTCCATACGGCTGGCTAGAAGCACTAACAGTGAGGGAGATGCCACCTGTGAGAAGGTCTGAAAGTGCCTGTGGGCATGGATGATTCCTGTTTTACAAAACCTGTCTCACTCTAGGAGAGACTTTTATTCCTAAAATGACCTCCTTCTTATCCCATGTCCTCCTATTCACTTTTATTTTTCTAATATTTAGAAACCACTTAGCCTGAAGAAAGGGTCTCAAGGCCAGAACGACCCCCAAATGTGATAATAACAGGTGATAAAATGTTCCCCCAGCAGGGTGCTCTGATACGAAGCCAATTTCTGAGCCACTCAGCAGGAAAGGCACACAGAACTCAGGGGAAGCTGGTGAGACAGACTGCCAGCCAGCGCTTACCAAAGGTGTCGGCGTAGATCTTGGCAAAGGAGCCCAGCGTGAAGCAGATGCTGTACTGGGAGCTGGAGAAGCAGACGTTACCCAGGAGTGGGGAAAGGATCAGGTTCTCATCAGTGGAATACATGCTGAAACAGAGACAGTGGTGAGCACAGTGCCAGGCTGCAGCATCCCGGACGCACTGCCAAGGGGAAGGGCAGGAACTCAGTATCACAGCCACTCTCCAGCCCTCGGAAGGGACTTGTGCAAGACACTCAGTTTTGCCAACAGCCTGGTCCAAGAAAGTGACATGATGGAGCTGTTCCCTAATTCCCAATAACAAGTTGATTTCCCAGAGCTGGGAACATTCTGCACAATCTTGGAAAAGTTAACTGCACCAGACAGACAAGGGGAAACCTAGAGGACAGAGACAAAAACCTCAGAACACAGGAAACGAATCTAATGTGATAAGATAGAAATACAGAAATACATTTGAGGAAAAACCTCGATTTCACAAATACAAGCAGACATAAATATCATTTAAAAAAGAGAAAAGAAAGGAAATGAAGAAAAGCAACTCTGCTCTTTACCCTCACTGCCATACTCTTTGTTCTTTTGTGTTTGGCTTTTACAGTGTTAAAACTTTCAATCTTAAAAGCCATGCAGAAACCACGAGCATCTGAGTTCACTAACATTTATAAGAGAACCAGTTGTACAAGGGGATCAAATCCACAACCCTAGACTTATTGGCACATTATCTTATGGAATTTCCCAATATAGAAATAAAGGTATGGCTTATAAAGAACAGTCCCCTACCCCATTGCACTCTACCCCCAAGTTATGCTCCCTAGAGGCAATTGCTTTCAACACTTTTAAAGCTGCTTTTAGAGTATTTACCTTCAGGTTTCTAAGTAATTTGTTTATGTTGCTTTTTCTTGCTTAGAGGTTCTTTTGTTTTTGAGACAGGGTCTTGCCTTGTTGCCCAGGCTGGAGCACAGTGGTACAATCACCATTCACTGTAGCCTCGATCTCTCAAGCTCACACAATCCTCCCTCCTCAGCATCCCAAGTAGCTGGGACTGCAGGCATGAACCACCAAGCCTGGCTAATTTTTGTAGAGATGAGATACAAAAGCCATGTTGCCGAGGCTTGAACCCTGAAATCCTGGGCTCAAGCAATCTCCTGCTTGGCCTCCCAAAGTGCTGGGATTCTAGGTATAAGCCACTGTGCCTGGCCTCTTGTTTAGAGGTTTGAAACATGACCTCTTGACTTCCTATTTTAGTAAGTCAGGTTAAGTTCAGCCCTATCCCACCTCCTACTTTTTTTTTTTTTTTTTTTAAAGACGGAATCTTGCTCTGTTGCCCAGGCTGGAGTGCAGTGGCGCAATCTCGGCTCACTGCAAGCTCCGTCTCCCGGGTTCACGCCATTCTCCTGCCTCAGCCTCCTCAGTAGCTGGGATTACAGGCGCCCGCCACCATGCCCGGCTAATTTTTTTTGTATTTTTTAGTAGAGATGGGGTTTCACCGTGTTAGCCAGGATGGTCCCGATCTCCTGACTTCGTGATCCGCCTGCCTCGGCCTCCCAAAGTGCTGAGATTACAGGCGTGAGCCACCGCGCCCAGCCTTTTTTTGTTTGTTTAAGAGACAGGATCTCACTCTGTCACCCACATTGGAGTACAACAGCACAATCATAGCTCACTATAACCCTGAACTCCTTGGCTCAAGTGATCCTCTTGCCTCTGCCTCCTGAGTAGCTAAGACTACAAACACATGCCAGCACGCCAAGCTAATTTTAAAATTATTTTTTGTAGACACAGAGTCTAGCTATGTTGCCCAGGCTGGCCTTGAACTCCTAGCCTCAAGGGATCCTCCTGCCTTGACCTCTCAAAGTGCTGGGATTACAGGCATAAGCTATCACGCTTGGGCTTTTTATTAAAATATATTTGTCATTTCATCCTTTGGACTCATGATGTCACACTGGGCTCTAGTCATTCTCAGTCCTTGCAGAGATGGGGTGAAGACACTCCTTTTGAAAAATAGTGCTACACACTGGGAAGGCTCCTGAAGGTAACCGTCTCTAGCCACACAAGTTCCATCCCCAATCCTCAAATGGAGAGGCATTCTTTCAGTTGGAGAGGCATTCTTTCAGTAGGATGGCCCCCCCACAGGCCGATTTGAGGGGCTGCAGGAAGTCATCTAGCACATCTTTCAGCCTGTAGTAAGACTGTCTTTAAGATATATTTAACCTCTGTTTCAGAGACCCTTTGATATTATATTCTAAGGTATCATAACCATCACTCATATGTAGTAATGCAAGCCCTAAATCCATCTTGTTGAGAAGCAGGTATATCCACAGAAACACAGCAAACAATTCTTAATTTATTTAGACTGTGTTAATTATAAGATAATAGCAGCTAACATTATTCAGCACATCAGCTGCTACATTGCAAGCACTGTGCTGTGTTCCATCACATATCTATTTAATTTCTTATAACATCCCTTGTAAGTTATTATGTTAACTTATACTATAAATGCCTAATAATATTTGCCATTATTGCTATTAGGCAAATATTATTCCTTTTTTACCAAAGCAGAAAATGAATTTAAGTAATCTGCCCAACTTTACATGGTTGGTACGTGGTGAAGATGAGGCTGATTCTAGAGCCCAGGCTGGGTGCAGTGGCTCAAATCTGTAATGCTAGCACTTTGGAAGGCCAAGGTGGAAGAACCGTTTGAGGCCAGTTTAAGACCAGCCTGGGCGGCCGGGCGCGGTGGCTCACGCTTGTAATCCCAGCACTTTGGGAGGCCGAGGCGGGCGGATCACGAGGTCAGGAGATCGAGACCACGGTGAAACCCTGTCTCTACTAAATGTACAAAAAAAAAATAAGCCGGGCGTGGTGGCGGGCGCCTGTAGTCCCAGCTACTCGGAGAGGCTGAGGCAGGAGAATGGCGTGAACCCGGGAGGCGGAGCTTGCAGTGAGCCGAGACTGCACCACTGCACTCCAGCCTGGGCGACAGAGCAAGACTCCGTCTCAAAAAAAAAAAAAAAAAAAAAAAAAAAAAAAAAAAAAAGACCAGCCTGGGCAACATAGCAAGACTCCATCTCTACAAAAAATAAATAAATAAATAAATAAAATAAAAAAAAAATAAAAAAATAAAAACTGGCCAGGGGTGGTGGTTCACGCCTGTAATCCCAAGCACTTTGGGAGGCCAAGGTGGGCGGATCACGAGCTCAGAAGATCGAGACCACCCTGGCTAACACAGTGAAACCCTGTCTCTACTAAAAATACAAAAAATTAGCCGGGCGTGGTGGTGGGTGCCTGTAGTCCCAGCTACTTGGGAGGCTGAAGCAGGAGAATGGCATGAACCCAGGAGGCGGAGCTTGCAGTGAGCCGAGATCATGCCACTGCACTCCAGCCTGGGTGACAGAGCGAGACTCCGTCTCAAAAAAAATAAATAAATTAATTAAAAAAATATATAGCCAGGTATGGTGGCACATGCCTGTGGTCCCAGCTATCAGGAGACTGATGTGGGAGGATTGCTTGAGCCCAGAAGTTCAAGGCTGCAGTGAGCTGTGATTGTAACACTGCACTCTAGCTTGGGTAACAGACAGCCTATCTCTAAAAAGAGAAGAAATGAAATACAGCCCAAGAATTGATCATAATAGTAAAATGAAGATGTGTTAAGCATCACGAGTGGTTAAGACACAGAGGTAATAGTATGGAGTCAACCCCTGCAGAGTCCCAGGACGTGCCTCTAGTTTTGCCCAACAAACTCATCAACACATACTTAGAAATAAATCAGACTTGTTCCCAGAGGTATTCAGGGTTAAAACCCAGAGTCTCCGAGGACAGGAAATCCACTCCCAGGGGTTTTCTACCTTATTAATCCATTGACCTCATCCACAATGTGGCGCAGCTTGTAATACGCATCAGTTGGAGGCAGCTTCAGCTCCAGGATCAGCCGGTCAATCTTGTTGATGCACACAGTGACCGCCAGCCTCTCCTGCACCGCATGCTTGATCAGCCGCTCTGTGTTCAGCATCACCTGAGAAAAACAAGGCTCAGAAGGTGGTAAGAAGAACAAGGAGGGCAGAAAGTTCAAAGCAGAACCAAAGAAGGCACTATTTCAAACCATGAAGCCTGGGGAGAAAAAAAGACCTGGCAAAATATTACTGGGTGGAAGCAGAGAGCATCCTGCCCGAAGATAGACACAAGAACTTTAAGAGGGCACCTTGCAGGATTGAGAAATGAATAAACCCACGAACAATGATGTTGGGAGCCAGGTTTCTCAGTGCTAGAGAAGGAATTAAGAAGGCTGGGAAGAGCCGGTGGTGCTGAAATGGAATTGGGGGTATTAGGATTAATGCATGATTTTTAATATATGTGTGTAGAAACAGTTATAGATATGTGCGAGTGTACATAACCTAGCTGTGCTCAGTGAGAGGGCCTAGAAGCAATGTACCCCAGTAGCAATGAGCACATCCAAACCTTTGTTTCTAAATACTAATCCCCACTGGCTGGGCACGGTGGCTCATGCCTGTAATCCCAGCACTTTGGGAGGCCGAGGCGGGCGGATCACGAGGTCAGGAGATCGAGACCATCCTGGCTAACACGGTGAAACCCCGTTTCGACTAAAAATACAAAAAAATTAGCAGGGCGTGGTGGCGGGCGTCTGTAGTCCCAGCTACTTGGGAGGCTGAGGCAGGAGAATGGCGTGAACCTGGGAGGCGGAGCTTGCAGTGAGCCAAGATCACGCCACTGCACTCCAGCCTGGGCGACAGAACGAGACTCCATCTCAAAAAAAAAAAAAAAAAAAAAAAAAAAAAAAAAATACTAGCCCCCACTATAAGCCAGAGCTTCTAGGCTAGGTGCAGTCACTCACATCTGTAATCCCAGCATTTTGGGAGGCCAAGGCAGGAGGATTGCTTGAAGCCAGAAGTTCAAGACCATCCCGGGCAACAGAGAGAGACTTCATCTCTCAAAAAAATATTTAAAAATAAGCTGGGCATGGTGGCACATATCTGTAGTCCCAGCTATTTGGGAGGCTGAAGTGGGAGAATCACTTGAGCCCAGGAGCTCGAGGCTGCTGTGAGGTATAATTGTACCATTGCACTCCAGCCTGGGCCAGAGGGCAAGATGCCATCTCTTTGAAGGAAAAAAAAAAGGCAGAGCTCCTTGAAGAAATGGCTGAGTCCAGGACTGGGACAAGGAAAGATACGTCTAGAACATCTTTTTGTGCTTGAAAGTAAGGAAGTGCTCAAAAAACGATGAGATGTGAAAAGGATGATGGAATCAGCCTGAAGGAGCTCTCAGTAGCCACATCTGGGATGACAGCACTAGAGCATCGGAATGCATAAGGACAGTAACAGATTACAATTCACTGAATAAAATGCAAACCCAAACATCCATAGTGATAATAAGCAAATGGGGGAGAAACAAAAGCACTTCTTTACAACATAATTCCAACCAATAGGCCAGGTGCGGTGGCTCGTGCCTGTAATCCCAGCACTTTGGGAGGCCGAGGCAGGTGGACTGCTTGAGGTCAGGAGTTCAAGACCAGCCTGACCGACATGGTGAAACCCCATTTCTACAAAAAATACAAAAATTAGCCAGGTGTGGTGGCAGGCGCCTATAGTCCCAGCTGCCTGGGAGGCTGAGGCAGGAGAATCACCTGAACCTGGGAGGCAGAGGTTGCAGTGAGCCAAGATTGCGCCTCTGCACTCCAGCCTGGGTGAAAGAGCGAGACTCCATCTCAAAAAACAAAACAAAACAACAACAACAAAACAACAATGGCCGGAAGCGGTGGCTCACGCCTGTATCTCCACACTTTGGGAGGCCAAGGTGGGCAGATCACCTGAGGTCAGCAGTTCGAGACCAGCCTGGCCAACATGGTGAAACCCTGTCTCTACTAAAAATACAAAAATTAGCCAGGTGTGGTGGCATGCACCTGTAATCTCAGCTACTTGGGAGGCTGAGATAGGAGAATCGTTTGAACTCAAAAGGTAGAGGTTGCAGTAAACCGAGATCGCACCACTTCACTCCAGCCTGGGCAACAGAGCAAGACTCCATCTCAAAACCAAAACAAAACAGAAGGAATAAGAAGAGTTAGAAGACTCATTATTTGCAACTATTGTAGGAATAAGCCAAGAATCATCAATGGATGACAAAACTAGTAGATAAAGTTTGATAAGGAGAAGAATAACCAGATTCTAATAACCAGAGCCTAATCACGAAGAAGTATTAGACAAACCCAAATTGAAAGACATCCTACAAAATAAGTGCCCTGTACTTTTCAAAAGTGTCAATGTCATAAAAGACCAAGAGAGGCTAAAGAACAGCTTCAATTCAGAGAGACTTGAAAATCATGAAAACTAAATGCTATGCATCACTCTGGATTAGGGGAAAAAATTCTATAATGGAAACTGTTGGTATGATTAGTAAAACTGAATAAGGTCTGTAGAAAAAGATCTGTACAACAGGACTGTATCAATGTCAAATTTTCTGATTTTGGCAACTGTACTGTGGTTATGTAGGTGAATGTCCTTATTCTTAGAAAATACATTCTGAAATATTTTACTTTCAAACGGTTCAAGGGGAAAATATACACACCTGTCTCTCTGTGTGTGTCTGAATGTGTACAGAGACAGAATTACGAAGTAAACGAGGGTGGGTTCTTTGAACAATTCTTGCAACTTTTCAGTTTGCTGTTATTCCAAAATGAAGTCAGTTTAAAAAAAGACAATTCTGGCTCCCTCTGCTGGCTGTCTCACCAATGATAACACGAATAAGGTTAGCCAAAGTGTTCCATTTCTCAATTGAGGAATACAGAAGACACCCTGGTCTTTTAACTCCAACCTCTTGGAAAAATGCAACTAATATGAAAAATCCACTTGCAAGAACATACACTCCTCCCTTCCTTTTATTTACATTTGTCATTTTATCTTTGTGTTTTCTGAATAGCAATGAGTCTTATCATTTTGAGCTTCACTGAGCAGGCAGCAAGGGCACCCACATTGATAATTTTTTTTTCTTCTTGTTTTGAGAGAATGTCTCACTCTAGCACCCAGGCTGGAGTGAAGTGGCGCAATCTCGGCTCACTGCAACCTCCAACTCCCAGGCTCAAGTGATTCTCCTGCTTCAGCCTAATGAGTAGCTGGGATTACAGGCATGGGTCACCACACCTGGCTAATTTTTGTATTTTTGGTAGAGACAGGGTTTCGCCATGTTGGCCAGGCTGGTCTCGAACTCCTCACCTCAGGTGATCCACCCACCTCAGCCTCCCAAAGTGCTGGGATTACAGGTGCGAGCCACCACACCTGGTGAGAATTAATTTTGAACTTCATTTGCTGCTTTAATTTTAGAGCAAATTTGAGCCTTAATCCCAGAGAGTTTCAAGTTCTCTGGCTCCCAGCTCACTCAGTGCTCTGGGTATTGTTGGGGAGTGGGGGCAAACATAACAGGTGGATGAGATTCTGGGAGCTGAGTCTGACTCACCCCCTCAGCAGCATCAATGAAAAGGACCACTCCATCTGAGATGCGCAAGCCAGCTGTGACCTCATCAGAGAAATTCACATGTCCTGAAAAGCAAATGCTAAGTAAGTCATCAGTTGGTGAAGGATAAAGCACAATTAACTGGTAGGGTGAACTGAGGGGGCACTTCAAAGCTGTGAACCTCCGAATATCCCCTTTCCCTGGTAAAAATATCCCCCATTAGAGTCATATCCTTGCATTAAGCTTTTCTACGAGAGGCTCCCTACATAAAAAGAGGGAAGTACCCAGGAGGGCATGAGTCCACACACACACACCAGCTTAGCCTAATCAGCAGTAAGCAGAGTTCTGTGGGACGCAAGACAATCTGGAGGCAGGAGAAAGGGCAAAGGACGGCCTGGGGCACAGTGTGCTGTTCGAGGAAGGCAGTTCCTGGCGAGGTGCTATGGGGGCAGGGGGCTGAGAGATATCAGGACACTGGGCATCAGATGGTGCCAAGAAGGCAAATCAGCCAAAACCTAAAACCTTCCAGTTTTTAAAAACTCTGCCCCAGTTCGTCCTTTCCATAGGAGGAAGAGTCAGCCAAGGTGCGCTGCTCCCAAGGTCATCAGTATGTTTGCCAGTCTCCTTCAAAAGACTGAGAATACTCAAGGCCAGGGACTGGCTGTGACTCACCTTTAGCTCCCCAGCAGATAGCATGGGGCTTGACAGGCTGAAATGAATAAATGAATACAATTCCCTAACATTTTTAAATATTCGAAAGAGTAAAGACATGAATAGGAGGCCTGGAGTATGATGCTTGCTAAATTAACAAGTCAGAAACAAAGGAGAGGGTCAAAATGGAAAATGGGTTCAATGAAGGTGAGGGAATATAAAAACAAAGATGCACTGCTCTGCTCTGCTCTGGAAAGTGAGAGGACACACGCAAAACCAAGACAAAGTTCTAATAATCAAAAGCCGAAGGATGTCCTACCTGGAGTGTCCATGATATTGAACAGATAAGATTTTCCTTTGGTGTCTGGCAAGACCACTGTCACAGGAGTGCTTTTGATGCCTACACCTCTCTGAAAGGAACAAAGAGTGGTCAAGACCTCTTCCTATGCAAGAGAGGTTCATTTTGTTTTTGGGGCTCCCCAATTGCTAGTAAATTACACTGATGCCTCTCCTTACAGTGGGTGATTTTTATCTAGGCCTCTAGCCAGCATGACCTTGAAGATAAAATATCTTGTTGTTAGACAGCATTTTTGGGGGGCTTGCTTCAAATATGAAAAGATGAAAATGAATTACTGCAAACAAAACAGTATTAAGCCTTATCAGAGAATCCAGGGTCCTAGAATCTCATCCTCTTTATACATTTAGAAACAAAAACAATAGCTGAGCACCTTGGAAGTAAAAAGAAACAATCTGGGGTATTTTAGTTTTTTTTTTAAAAAAAAGAAATATAAAAGCTATGACAGGAATAAACATTTTTTTAAAACTCTAGTCAAACAAATATATAAATACATTATAAAATAATAACGGCTAACATTAATTGCCTATCTATCTTTACCAATTCCAAGTGCCTTTAGTTAACCATACTTATTTATACTTAAAACTTCCATTAGGAAAAAGGGACAGAAATAAGAGGGGGGAAAGAGAAGGGGTCAGAGAGTAGAGAGAAAGATCCGGATGGAAAGACAAAAAGAGAAACACAAAGATATAGGAACCCATTTTCAAAGAGAAGCTACTCCTAGAAAGAGGTCATCATATGGATGGAGTCATCCTGCGGATTTTAAAGGATGATGTCATTTTAAAAAAATCACGTTGAGCTTCTGCATAACTTATAGCACAAATGCAGACATCGCCTCTTAGTATTTCCCCTATATTAGGCCAAATTTAATCTAGTCAAGAACAGGAGGGTTCCCCTCCTAACCTACAGCTTGCCTACCCAGTTCTTTTTCAAGTTATAACCCTGGAGTAACTGGGGGAAGAAGGAGATGGGATGTGAGAAGTGGAGAGAGAGGAGTAGGGTATGAACTAAAATGCTATCATAAAGGCTCTTCTACATTCCCTACAAAACTATTACTGGTGGGTCTGGTGTAGGCGACAATCAGATTCCCCAAGGCATGCTTACCTCTTGCTCTGTGAAGAGGATGTCAGTATAGCACAGCTGAAAAAAAATTAACTGTTGTTACCACCTGAGTTCAGACTCCTCTCCCACAAACGAACCATCAATCACTTTCCCTCACCACCTCCCAGCTCAAGGGTTTCTTTGAGATTAAAGAGAGAGAGAGAGCAGGGTGTCCCCACAACAATTCCAGACAATGAGACCAGTGCCCTCCCAGCTGGAAATGCTCCTGGGTGTGTGGAGGGATTTTTTTATTTTTACTTTTTTGGAGACAGAGTTTCGCTCTTGTTGCCCAGGCTGGAGTGCAATGGCGCAATCTCGGCTCACTGCAAACTCCTTTGCCTCCGGGGTTCAAGAGATTCTCCTGCCTCAGCAGGGATTGCACACATGTGCCACCATGCTCAGCTAATTTTGTATTTTCAGTAGACACAGGGTTTCACCATGTTGGTCAGACTGGTCTCGAACTCCTGACCTCATGTGATCCCCCCCGGCTCAGCCTCCCGAAGTGCTGGGATTACAGGTGTGAGCCACCACACCTGGCTGGGTTTTTCCTTTTGGTTTTGACTTTGTCTTTTTTTTGAGACGGAGTCTCACTCGGTTGCCCAGGCTAGAGTGTGGTGGCATAATCTTGGCTCACTGCAACCTCCGCCTCCCAGGTTCAAGCGATTCTCCTGCCTCAGCCCCTCGAGTAGCTGGGAATACAGGTTCACACCACCGTGCCCACCCAGCTACATTTTGCATTTTTAGTAGAGACAGAGTTTCGCCATGTTGGCCAGGCTGGTCTCAAACTCCTGACCTCAAGTGATCCTCCTGTCCTGGCCTCCCAAAGTACTGGGATTATAGGCATGAGCCACTGCTCTTTTTGAGTTGGGGGAGGTCACTAAAGACCAGGTATAGCTGAGAGCTAATTTATATCAAATGCACAGAATTCTTAGTGTGGTAAAGGGAGGCACATGTCAACCTTAATGCCAGAGTGTTAAAACAATCAATCTGGCAGGGTTTGAACATTTATTGCACTGAGACTTGCAGACACAGTTGGCCTCGTTCACAGGCATTTAAATTTACCATGAAAACCAGGTATAATTGTACCATATTTATAGAGCAGGCTATTAATACTATGACAGGAAAGAATAGACTATAAAAGTCAGGATATATCATAACAGAGGAGGGATCCCAAGTGCAAAATGGATCATCCAAAAATACTGCAGCTCAATATTCTCTATGCTCCTGAGAAAGTTGAAATTATTTTCTTACAGCCTATTAATAGAGATCACAATTATAAAGCTGCACTTTGGAGGCGTCATTATTTATAGAGAACAGGAAGGGTGAAGGAAGGAGGAGAGAGACATCTCTATTTGTTCTGAATGGTTCATCCTAAACCCTCAACAGAAGTTCTACTTACATCTTGGTCATAGCGCTTTCTGATTTCCGGGTGAGTCTGCTCAATTAAACAATCTACAAAACATGTCTAAAAGGGAAGAAACAGTTAACATCTGCCAACCACAGAGGAAAATTTACTGTGCCCTTCCCCCAGCTCCCAATACACCACATAATTTAGGGATAAGGAGAGAAAAAGGAGAGCAAGGAGGGTTATGGGACAGCAAAGAATTAACACTGAAGCCACAAGATTCTTTTCAAATAAAAGATGAAGTCTTTCTTAGACAGGCATCCCTCAGGAAATGAAAACTTATAAAAATCAGAGTAAGGCTCAGTTTCCCATCTTCTGTCCAGATGTAGACACAAGGCTCAGGCATGCAAGTGGCTTAGGAACAGGCTCCATCTGCTGCTTGGGAAAAGCCAGAATTTCACAGTATGACTTCGTTAACAGGCATTCTGCACCCCTAGTCAGGAGGTTGAGCCTTGTGACCTCAAACCTCAACCGCTGTGACTCTAAGGGCTAAAACATGAGCAGGCACAAAAGAGAAATCCTGTTCCAAGTAGCTGAAAGTTCTGTCTTACCTTGCCATGGTGCAGATGTCCACAAAGGGTCACATTTCTGATGAGCTCTGAGTTATCCATCAGATCTGCCAAGAAACTGAAAGGACAAAGGAAAAGAGAAAAGAGACATTGGCAAACATTTCCAAATGAGGAGTGGTGTAAAGGTGTTTCAGGTATTTTTGGCCAGGAACAACTTTCATACCAACTGGAGAGTGCTCAGGCAGATGTGAATGTCTATACTTACATAGCTCGGGCTTTGGGAATGCAAGACACTTATCCAAGAGGTAACACAATCTGTGAATGGACTATCACGGGGATTTCAATAGTAAACCAGCAAGACTAAAAAAGGAAGAAGCAGCTGGGTATGGTGGCTCACGCCTGTGATCCCAGCACTTTGGGAGGCCGAGGTGGGTGGATCACCTGAGGTCAGGAGTTCAAGACCAGCCTGGCCAACATGGTGAAACCCTGTCTCTACTAAAAATACAAAAATTAGGCCAGGAGCAGTGGCTCATGCCTGTAATCCCAACACTTTGGGAGGCTGAGGCCACCAAGACCAGCTAATTTTTGCATTTTCAGCAGAGACGGGGTTTCACCATGTTGGTCAGGCGGGTCTCGAACTCCTGACCTCAGGTGATCCACCTGCCCCGGCCTCCCAAAGTGCTGGGATTACAAGCATGAGCCACCACACCCAGCCAGGACTTCCAACATGGTGAAACCCTATCTCTACTAACAATACAAAAATTAGCTGAACGTGGTGGCACGCGCCTGTAATCCCAGCTACTCGGGAGGCTGAGGCAGGAGAATCACTTGAACCTGGAAGGTGGAAGTTGTAGAGAGCTGAGATCACGCCACTGTACTCCAGCCTGGGCAACAGAGTGAGACTCCACATCGGAAAAAAAAAAAAAAAGAGAGAGAGAGAGCACCTAAATGATCCTACACATATATCTACCTATCTACCTGCTTTTGCTCTCCTTTTCAAAATAAAGAGTTGAGGGCCGGGCATAGTAGCTCACGCCTGTAATCTCAGCACTTTGGGAAACTAAGGCAGGAGAATCATTTGAGCCCAGGAGTTTGAGATCAGCTTGGGCAACACAGTGAAACTGTACAAAAAACCCACAAAAATTAGCCAGGTGTGGTGGTGTGTTCCTGTAGTCCCAGCTGCTCAGGAGGCTGAGGCAGACACACCTGTTGAGCCTGGGAGGTCAAGGCTGCAATGAGCCGTGATTGTGCCACTGCACTCCAGCCTGAGCAACAAAACGAGACCTTGTCTCAAGACAACAACAACAAAAACAAAATAAAGAGCTAATATATTCCTAAAATACTCAGCAGTCTTACTGAGTCCAAACAGGCTCTGGTGGACCCAACAGTGATAACTGTAATACCCAGATCTGTCTTAAAGGCTGGCTTTTAACATCAAACTAAAGATCTGGAAGAGGAAACAGCTAACATTTGGATGAACACCAAGAGAAAAGTTAAGATTGAGCCCAAATATCCCAGCAGCCACACAAGCTGAAGGAGAATTTGAGAGCTATGTACGGCCACAATTTACTGGCTATTTCAGCCACAAGCCACCTCCTATCTCTACAAAAACATGAACCCACAGCATTCCTGCAGAGAAGCTGAGAAACCTTGTAACTTACTCCATCTCATACACTGTAACAGGTAATGTCTGCTCCATCAGAGTGAATTTCTTAGTTTTCACTGGCTTAATAATAGGTTCTAGAAGAAAAAAAAAAAAGGTAGTGATGTGTAGGTGGGCATAAAACATAAAAATACAGAGCACTATTCCATTAGATTGACGTTTCAGAATGTATGATGTATGACATCAATTTATTTTACTCCCAAGAATCACTCATATGTTGAGAAAGTTTTGGAAATGCTGTTTGGCATGAGACAGTGAAGGACCTTGAATTGTGGAAAGAGGAGTCTGGGCTTCATTTTGAGGGACAGTGGGAGGGAGGGAGAGGGAATGGATGTAGGTTGAGGTCAATGTCAGTTCAAGATCTTTCCTTGCATTTATAAGATGCAATTACTTTCCAAAAGATCAATGAAAACTTTTTTTTTAGGAGACAAGGTTTCACTGTTACCCAGGCTGAAGCGTACAAATGGCGCGATCAAGTGATCCTGCCGCCTCAGTCTCCCGAGTTGCTGGGAGGCATCCACCACCATGCCCAGCTAATTTTTGTACTTTTTTGTAGAAATGGGGTTTCACCATGTTGCCCAGGTTGGTCTCGAACTGCTGGGCTCAAGCGATCCTCCCGCTCTGGCCTCCCAAAGTACTGGGATTATAGGCATGAGCCACCACTTCCAGCCTATGAAAACTATTAAATGGACAATAAGGCTGGTTGCAGTGGCTCACGCCTGTAATCCCAGCTCTTTGGGAGAACAGGGCAGGCAGATCACTTGAGGTCAGGAGTTCAAGACCAGCCTGGCCAACATGGTGAAACCCTGTTTCTACTAAAAATACAAAAATTAGCCAGGCCTGGTGGCAGATGCCTATAATCCCAGCTACTAGGGAGGCTGAGGCAGGAGAATTGCTTGAACCAGGGAGGCGGAGGTTGCAGTGAGCCAAGATTGTGCCACCGCAATCTAGCACGGGCGACAGAGCAAGACTTCGTCTCAAAAAAAGAAAAAGAAATGAACAATACATATTATGAGAACTGGTTAAAAGGGTTGGAGTTATTTGGATGGAAAAACATATCAGGCCACAGGGTAAATAAACTTAACGACAGTCTTCATGCACTTAAACTGATATCAGGTAAATAAGAAATAACTCTTACTTGCTTAGAAACTAGTTAAGAGCTTTACTGAATATTAAAAGAGGATTAACTAAATCTTTTTTTTCCATTTTTTTATTAATTTTTTTTGGCACACAAAACAATAAACATTTTCTAAAAATACAAACAAACAAAAAGATGCATATCAAACACATTAGGAAGGTTGCACATGGGAAGATGGGGAATAGAAATGGGGGGTGGGGATTAAAGAAAATAAATGAGAGAGGGCCTTTGTATGGATCAATGATAATAACTCAATCCTCTATTTGACAAAGAAGAAGGAGAAGGAAGAGGAAGAAAAAGAAAGTGGGATAAAGGATCAGAAAGGGAGGAAAATAGAAAAAATTAGAGTATGACTCCAGGGTAGACCTGTTTTGTTGTTGCTGGGTTGGTTGGTTGGTTTGTCTGTTGTATTTTTCATATGTTTCGCCATGTTGGCCAGGCTGGTCTCGAACTCCTAGCCTCAAGTGATCAACCCGCCTCGGCCTCCTAGAGTGCTGGGATTATAGGCGTGAGCCACCACGTCCAGCCCCCACATTGCGTCTGGCCTCCGTGGTAGACCTCCCAGACGGGGTGGCCGGGCAGAGTAGCTCCCCACATCCCAGACGGGGCGGCCGGGCAGAGGCGCTCCTCACTTCCCAGACGGGGCAGCCGGGCAGAGGCGCTCCTCACTTCCCAGACGGGGCGGCCGGGCAGAGGCGCTCCTCACTTCCCAGACGGGGCGGCCGGGCAGAGGCACTCCTCACTTCCTAGGCAGGCGGCTGGGAGGCGGAGGCTGCTGGGAGGCGGAGGCTGCAGTGAGCCGAGACCACGCCACCGCACTCCAGCCCGGGCAACGCCGAGCACTGAGTGAGCGAGACTCCGTTTGCAGTCCCAGCACCTCGGGAGGCCGAGGCGGGCAGACCACTCGAGGTCAGGGGCTGGAGACCAGCGTGGCCAACATGGCGAAACCGCGCCTCCAGCCAAAGGACAAAAACCAGGCAGGGGTGGTGGTGCAAGCCGGTAATCCCAGGCAGGCCGCAGGCGGAGGCAGGAGAATCACGGGAGCCGGAGGCAGGGAGTCTGCAGCGAGCTGACTATACGCCAGCCTGGGCCACAGAGGGAAAAGAGAAAAGAAAGAAAGAAAGAAAGAGAGAGAGAGAGAAAGAGAGAGAGAGAGAGAGAGAGAGAGAGAGAGAGAGGGAGGGAGGGAGGATTAACTAAATCTTAAGCCAGAAACAGTACCTGAAGGTAGTAAAGAAAAACTGACCAATTCATTCACTGAACTTTTAAGGTTTGCTGAGAGCTATGAAATGAAGTTTCCAGGTTTCAATTTCACCTCCTCACAGCCCAGCTCCTCCTGACATACCTGTGAGAGGCTGAGTGTCTTCCTCTTGAACTATGGTCTCCACCTCAGGGCCGTACACCTCCTCGGCTGTTGGGTAGTACTTCTTGTCCTCATGCAGAACCACCTCCATCCCAGGGTGGTCATCGTCATGATCTCCTATGTCATCGTCATCGTCATCATCATCCATCTGAAAGCAAGAGGGAGAAGGAGAATCGAAGAGGCACACGCTTTTCCTGTATGATGTCTGACTACCTCCATGAGTGAGAGCACTGATTGTACATGCTGGCCAGCTTCTTATTCTGAGTTCTATGCCAGTGGGGCAGGTTCCACTCCTTTGAGACCCTTCACAAAGAGAAGACTCTAAGCCGAGGCCATGGACAGTGCTCCTGGTTCAAACTTACCCCTTCCTGAATGTGGGCCACTGGTCACAGTGGGTTGAGACTGGAGAAAACAAATCACAGCACAGCCCTTTACAGGGAAAAAAGCAACTTTCTCCAAAGGCAGAAACCAAAAGCCAGAGGTAAAAACCGGAGATAAGCCCATACCTTTAACATTTTCACTTATATCCACAGAATTGTTTTTGGAAAATAACTTTGTGAAGATAATAACAGGTGCTGGCAAGGATGTGGAGAAACTGAAACCTCACACACTGCTGATGGGAAAAAGGTGCAGCTGCTTTGGAAAATAGTTTGGTAGTTCCTCAAAATGTTCAACACAGGTTACATATGACCCAGCAAGTCCACTCCTAAGTATATACCCAAGACAAATGAAAACTTACGGCCACACAAAAACTTAGAAATCAATGTTCATAGTGGCATTATTTATAATAGCCAAAAAGTGGGAACAACCAAATGTCGATCAACTGATGACTGGATAAATGAAATGTGGTACATCCATACAAAAGATTATTTGGCAACAAAAACAAACAAAATACCTATACTTGCTATAGGTATATACATGCTACAACATAGATGAGCCTTGAAAACATGATGCTGAGTAAAGAGGCCAGACTGAAAAAGCTGCATATTATATGATTCCATTTATACGAAAATATTCACAATAGGCAAATCTATATAGACGGAAAGCAGATTGCCCAGGGCTGGCAGGGTAGGTGTGGGTGGGAGGGCAATGGTTAAGGGGTGTGGAGTTTTTTTCTGAGATAATGAAAATGTTCTAAAATTGATTGTGACGACAGTTGCATGACTCTGTGAATACCCTAAAAGCCATTAAATTGTACACTTTACAATTAAATAACTTCAAATCTACCTCCTTACAAATTAACCCATAGTCATATGCAACATTAACAAAGCCACTCTCGCTTCTGCTAAAAAGTCTTCCAAATAATCTAAGGTGACCACCAGATCACCCTTTATATCCTAAAACACTTACTGAGCACTTAATATGTGCTAAGCACTGTTCCAGGTGTTAGTAAGAAAGCAATGAAGGAAAAAGAGGTGTTACTGAAGCAAAAAATCTGCAGACAGAGAATAAGCTCTACAGGTACCTGGGGAAGAGCATTCTAGTCGGCTGATCAAACAGCGAATGCAAAGGCCCAGAGCCAAGAGCATGTGGCAACTTTGAGGTTTAGCAACGAAGCCAATATGGTGAGAATGGAGCGAAGGATGGGGGAACAGGAAGCTGCAATCACACGGGAGGCAAATAGACAGGATCTTCTGGACCACTCTAAGAATTTGGACTTTACTTTTACTCTAGAGCAAAAGTAGGGGGACAGGTGCCATTAGCATCCAGTGGGTAGAGGCCATGGATGCTGCTAAACAGCCTACAACACAGAGTCCTCACAGAAAGAATTATATGGCCCCAATGTCAACGGTGCTGAGATGAAGAAACTCTGCACCAGGGGTTTGGAGCAGAGAAGTGATATGATCAGACTTCTGTTTTAAAAGAACCACTCCAGCCCCTATGCTGAGAATACACTAGAAGCAAGGAGATTAGTTAGGGGGCTACTGCAGTAATTCAGGAAAGAAATAACAGTGGTGGTGGCTTGGAGTAGACAGAGTAGGAACTGGGAAGGTGGTGAGGACAGGCTGAATTCTGGATACATTACAAAGGTAGAGTCAAAACTGTTTTCTAATGAATTGAAAGGAGGTGTGAGAAAAAAGAGAAGCAGCAAGGTTTTTGATCTGAGCGTCGGAAAACAGCCTTGCCTTTACTGAGATGAGGAAGAAAGACTGTAAGAGCAGGTTGGGGGAGCAGGGCGGGGAAAGCTCAGTACTTATGTGTGAGATAACGCCAGGCTTGAGATTCCCTGTTAGACATTAAGTAGAGATGCCATGTAGGAAGGTGGACATACAAACTTGACATTCAAGGGGAAAGTCCAGATTGGAGATACAAATCTGAGTCGTCATGAATAAAGTTATTTGATAGACTGGATGAGATCCCCAGAGGAGTGAGTGTAGACAGAGAAGAGGTCTGAGGAATGGAGCCCCGGGCCTGCTGACATTTGGAGGTCAGGGAGATAATGAGGAAGCAGCAGCAAAGACTGAGAAGGGATGGTCAGTGCGGAGGAAAACCAGGGGTTCTCTGAAAGCCAAAGGAAGAGAGTATTTTAAAGAGGAGGGAATGATCGGCCGGGACAGACGGATGCAGGCAGGTCATGTGGGCTGAGGGCTGGGAACTGACCTTGGGATTTAGCAAGGCAGAGGTCAGTGGTGACCTTGACAAAAGCAGTCTGTGGAATGCGAGAGGCAAAAGGATGGAACTGGGTTTGAAGGAAAATGAGAGGAGAGGATCTGGAGACAGCAACTATGACCAACTAATTCGGGATGTGCTGCATTGGAAAGCAGGGAAAATCTGGAGGTAAATGAAGGGGGATATGGGGTCAAGAGAGAGTTTTAGGGCCGGGCGCGGTGGCTCACGCTTGTAATCCCAGCACTTTGGGAGGCCGAGGCAGGCGGATCACGAGGTCAGGAGATCGAGACCACGGTGAAACCCCGTCTCTACTAAAAATACAAAAAATTAGCCGGGCGTGGTGGCGAGCGCCTGTAGTCCCAGCTACTCGGAGAGGCTGAGGCAGGAGAATGGCGTGAACCCGGGAGGCGGAGCTTGCAGTGAGCCGAGATCGCGCCACTGCACTCCAGCCTGGGCGACAGAGCGAGACTCCGTCTCAAAATAAAAAAAAAAAAAAAGAGAGAGTTTTAGGATGAAATGACATTTTATCTGTGTATGCTGATGGGGATGATCCGGTAGACAGGGAAAACTGATGGCACAGGAGAGAGAGGGCAAAATTGCCAAAGGTCTTGAGTGGTGAGAACGGATGGGATTAGTTTCTAGTAGTCAGAAACATGAACAAATCATTTGTAAGAACGGAAGGGAAGGCATCGTATATGAGTACAGATGTAGGCAGGTGGGTAGAGGGACTGCTGAATGCTTGTTTTCCTTCACACAAATTCCAGCATGCCAACCTCTTCCTTAAGAACACAAAATCTTCCAGTGGTGAGACCGGTTACCTCCTACCATCTTACACTCTACTTCTACTAAAGTGGCCTAAGATTACATTAGTTCTTTTGGCAGCCACATATATCCTACTGGTGGTGGCTCCAAATAGCTATCAAGCCAGTTTTCTCCTGCCCCATACTGCTGAATATATTATGAATCTAACTGCAGGATTTTATATAATAATTTCTGACTGCCTGTAGTTATCTCTACCCGAGTCTACAGTAGCTCAACAAGTCTAAAATAAAACTAAACAAAATATTCTTTTATCATTGCTTTTTTTAATTTTTAATTTTTTTATTTTTTTGAGATGGAGTTTCACTCTTGTTTGCCCAGGCTGGAGTGCAGTGGTGCAATCTCAGCTCACTGCAACCTCCGCCTCCTGGGTTCAAGAGATTCTCCTGCCTTAGCCTCTGGAGTAGCTGGGACTACAGGCACATGCCACCATGCCCAGCTAATTTTTGTATTTTTAATAGAGACAGGGTTTCATCATGTTGGCCAGACTGGTCTCGAACTCTTGACCTCAGGTCATCTGCCCACCTCAGCCTCTCAAAGCGCTGGGATTACAGGCATGAGCCAACGCGCCCAGCCTTAGAATGGACATCTTTCTTTCCTGTCTCCATTACCAAAATCTATGCATCTCTACTGTTACATACCTCAATATAATTAGAAAAAATCTGTCCAGGTGCGGTGGCTTATACCTATAATCCCAGCACTTTGAGAGGCTGAGGCGGGCAGATCACCTTAAGGTTGGGAGTTCAAGACCAGTCTGACCAACACGGAGAAACCCCATCTCTACTAAAAATACAAAACTAGACGGGCGTGGTGGCACATGCCTGTAATCCCAGCTACTCGGGAAGCTGAGGCAGGAGAATCGCTTGAACCCGGGAGGTGGAGGTTACAGTGAGCTGAGATTGCACCATTGCACTCCAGCCTGGGCAACAAGAGCGAAACTCCGTCTCAAAAAATAACAATAATAATAAATCTATGCATCTTGTGGATTAGGAGGCTATAACCCTCATTCTGCTGGAAAGAGGGTAGACCAGTACAGCCATTTTAAAGGGCAATCCGACAGTACTTAGTATAAACATATTAACTAAGTATAAATACAATAAGCATATATACATAGAGATATATATATAATATCCTACAACCAGCAACTCTGCTCTTGGGAATACAACCCAAAGAAATTTTTCCACATTGCATAAAGGGACACATCTGAGAATGTACACTGGATTATTAATTACGGTGAGGGAAGGCTGGTGACAGGTAACCTGGGTGTCTATCACTAAGAGAGGGATGTCACCAGGGCCAACTGAGTAGCAGTTAGTTGCCACAGACTAGATGTACACACAGCAACAGGGAGAAACCCTAAAATGCACCACTCATCATGATGCTGAGTGGGAAAAGAAACAGAACAACGTAGACAATGATACCATTTACTTAAAATACACACACACTATGCAACTCATAGAAAAAGAAACATACATAAATTACAAAGAACTGTGGTGGCACATATGGGAATGAGATAAATGGGAATTAACAAATTAATAAAATAACAGCAGAGCTCTGCACAGCAATGACACTGAGGAGTAAGAATTAAAGAGTATGAGTGACTCAACTGTCTGTACTGAGGTAAAAACCTTCATAGGGTCTCACTCTGTTGCCCACACTGGAGTGCAGTGGCATGACCATAGCTCACCACTACCTCAAATTCCTGGGCTCAAGCCATCCTCCCGCCTCAGTCTCCTGAGTAGCTGTCACTACTGGCATGTACCACCATGCTTGGCTAATTTTTAAATTTTTTGTAGAAATGGGGTCTCACTACATTGCCCAGGCTGGTCTCAAACTCCTGGGTTCAAGTGATCCTCCTGCCTTGACTTTCCAAAGTGCTGGGATTATAGGTGTGAGTCACTAAGTGTTTAGCCTATTATTCTTTTTTTTTTTTTTTTTTTTTTGAGACGGAGTCTTTCTCTGTCCCCCAGGCTGGAGTGCGGTGGCGCGATCTCGGCTCACCGCAACCTCCACCTCCTGGGTTCACGCCATTCTCCTGCCTCAGCCTCCCGAGTAGCTGGGACCACAGGCGCCCGCCAACACGCCTGGCTAATTTTTTTTTTGTATTTTTTTAGTAGAGACGGGGTTTCACCGTGTTAGCCAGGATGGTCTCGATCTCCTGACCTCATGATCCACCCGCCTCGGCCTCCCAAAGTGCTGGGATTACAGGCTTGAGCCACCGTGCCCGGCCCCATTATTCTTTATTTTAAAAATTTTTTTGTTAATAGCTTTATAGAGATATAATTCACATTCCATACAATCTATTTTAAGTGCATAATTCAATAGTTTTTAGTATATTCACAGAATTGTGCAACCATCACCATGATCAATTTTATATGATTTTCATCACCCTAAAAAGAAACTCTGTTACTTACCAATTCCACCTGCCCTCACTCCCAACAAAAAAATCCTGCCTCAGCCTCCCGAGTAGCTGGGATTACAGACACGCACCAGCACACCAAACTAATTTTTTGTATTTTTAGTAGAGACAGGGTTTCACACCATGTTGGCCAGGTTGGTCTCGAACTCCTGACCTCAAGCGATCTGCCCGCTTCAGCCTCCCAAAGTGCTGGGATTACATGTGTGAGCCACCACGCCTGGCCTATTACTGGGCTTTTAGTCCCGAATTCAGGTATGTTGGGATCACTTTGAATTTAGATTCTGTTATCCAATATATTAGCTTTATGTCATGTGCAAATTAGATAAACCTCTGTTCTCTATCTTTACCCAAGTCACTGATAAATAGGCTGAATGACGGGGCACAATGGTTCACCTCTGTAATCTCAGCATTTTGGGAGGCCAAGGTGGGCAGATTGCTTGAGCCCAGGAGTTCAAGACCAGCCTGAGCAACATAGCGAAACCTTGTCTCTATTTAAATATTTTTTTTTTAAGTTGAAAAGGACAAGACCAAACACAGATGCCTAGGACATGTCACAAGAGCTCTGCTGGTGACCCATTAATCAAAAATCTTTGTGTCCCACTGTTCAACCAGCTGTGACCTCCTCTAATCGTATTATGATGCAGCCCATGTTCTTTTCACTAGGACATCAAGAGTTACAGAGGTTAATTGGAGAAGAAGAGTAAATGGAATGAGGACAAAGGAAACCTTTCTATCAACATGGTTTGAATGAGAATGTATTCGTGAATTACCTATATAATTAAAGAAAAACACATCGTAAAATCTTTTTTTTTTTTTTGAGATGGAGTCTCGCTGTGTCACCCAGGCTGGAGAGCAGTGGCTCGATCTCAGCTCACTGCAACCTCCACCTCCCGGGTTCAAGCAATTCTCCTGCCTCAGCCTCCTGAGTAGCTGGGATTACAGGCATGTACCATCACGCCCAGCTGATTTTTGTATTTTAGTAGAGATGGGGTTTCACCATGTTGGCCAGGCTGGTCTCAAACTCCTGGGCTCAAGCGCCTCAGCCTCCCAAAATGCTGGAATTACAGGCGTAAGCCACCACATCTGGCTGTAAAGCTTATTTTCAAAAAGAAAAAAAAAAGCTGGTTTATAAGACATTGATAAAAAACTTCAAATGTCTTGCCCAAATCAAGATACATCACGTTGGCCAGGCACGGTGGCTCACGCTTGTAATCCCAGCACTTTGGGAGGCCGAGGTGGGCAGATCACGAGGTCAGGAGATCGAGACCACGGTGAAACCCTGTCTCTACTAAAAATACAAAAAAATTAGCTGGGCATGGTGGCAGGCACCTGTAGTCCCAGCTACTCGGAGAGGCTGAGGCAGCAGAATGGCGTGAACCTGGGAGGCGGAGCTTGCAGTGAGCCGAGATTGCGCCACTGCACTCCAGCCTGGGCGACAGAGCGAGACTCTGTCTCAAAAAAAAAAAAAAAAAAAGATACATCACGTCCACAGCATGCCCCTGACCCGTGTCTCAACCTAGTAATCCTATCAAGAGAAAATTATTTTTATAAAACTCATGCTAGCTTCCTAAGTATTCAACAGTCATTCTTTTTTTTTTGAGACTGTTTCACTCTTGTTGCCCAGACTGGACTACAGTGGCATGATCTTGGCTCACTGCAACCTCCGCCTCCCGTGTTCAAGTGATTTGCCTGCCTCAGCCTCCCAAGTAGCTGGGACTACAGGCGTGTGCCAACAAGCCCGGCTAATTTTTATATTTTTAGTAGAGACAAGGTTTCACCGTATTGGTCAGGTTAGTCTTGAACTCCTGACCTCATGATCTGCCTGCCTTGGCCTCCCAAAGTGCTGGGATTACAGGTGTGAGCCACCGCGCCCGGCCCCTTTCCATTGCTTTTACGCATCTCTGAAAATCTGAGCTTGTAAGGGAGCTCCCAGTGCAGCTGCAGCTGGAAGAGTTGAGTATCTTTTCCAAGTGGGAATTATTCATGACTGTTAAAAGACACTTCAGGGAAATGGAAGAACTACTGATCAACTAGAGCTCAGATTACAAAACCATCTCATCAATGAAACTACATATTCCCTTTTGGAACCTTAGTAGCTAAGCTTTGCTGGAGCAGTATGAGATCTCACTAAGTCATGTTATAAAAAGGACAATCTCAAGACACGTACCCAGGGTATTACTGGAACACAGAGGATTCAAAATTTCATTGCTTTTTAAAAAAAGGTGGGGGAGCGGGGGGCAGGCATGGTGGCTCATGCCTATAATCCCAGCTCTTTGGGAGGCCGAGGCAGGTGGATCGCTTGAAGTCAGGACTTCAAGACCAGCCTGGACAACACAGTGAAACCCCGTCTCTACTAAAAATACAAAAAAACATTAGCCGGGCATGGTGGCACACACCTGTAATCCCAGCTACTCAGGAGGCTGAAGCATTGAGAATCGCTTGGATCTGGGAGGCGGAGACTGCAGTGAGCCAAGATGGTGCCACTGTGCTCCTGCCTGGGCAACACGGTGAGACTGTCTCAAAAAAAAAAAAAAAAAAAAAAAAAAGAGGGGGCTGGGCATGGTGGCTCATGCCTGTAATCCTAGCACTTTGGGAAGCCAAGGCAGGTGGATTGCTCGAGCTCAGGAGTTCAAGACCAGCCTGGGCAACATTTTGTCTCTACGAAAAATAAAAAAAATTAGCTGGGCATGGTGGTGCATGCCTGTAGTCCCAGCTACTCGGGAGGCCAAGGTGGGAGGATCACTTAAGCCCGGGAGGTGGAGGTTGCAGTGAGCTGAGATTGCACCACTGCACTCCAACCTGGCAACAGAGTGAGACCTTGTCTTAAATAAAATAAATAAGAGCGAGATGAAAAGAGCAATATATTTGCTTTACCTCATCAAGATCTTTGGTCTCTCTACCCAATTCATCATCATCTTCATCAGAATCAAGCTCTGGTCCAATATAATTCCCAAACTCATCATATAAGTCGGTATCCATGATGCTAAAATTCAAGGAGAGAAGAATTAGATTCTGGCAAGGTAATCAAGGCCTCCATGTGGTGGCCCCACCTGTCTAGTCTTAAGTCTTATGGTTGGCCATACCCCTTTCACATGCCTCCTCTCCAGTGACATCAACCTACTGAATGCTCCTCCCAGAGCCCAGTACTTTCCCCAAGTCTCTGCCCTACTTGTCTCTATTTACGTAGTCGTCCCTCCACTTTTTTTTGGGGGGGGGGACTTTTAAGGAGCAGAGAGTTGAATAGGCAAGAAGGAAGAAGACAGAAGGAAGAAGCTCCACCGTACAGAGATGGGGCGTCGGAGGGGCGCTCCAAAGCCGAAAGAGGAGAGCCCCCTCCCTCCACTTTTTTAATACTAAATTTAATTTTAAAATAACTTAGTATCAAAAAATGGCAAGAACAGTACAAATAACTTACTTTTTCCTAAATTATTTGAAAGTGAGCTGTTGACACAATGGCTCATCACCTCCTAATACTTTAGTGTAAGGGTGGGCAAACTCTGGCCTGTGGCCAAATCTGGCCCCTCCAGCTGTTTTTAAATGGCCCTCAAGCTAAGAATGCTTTTTCACATTTTTAAATTGTCAGGGAAAAAGTCAAAAGAAAAATATTTCATGATACATGAAAATTAATTATAAGGAATTCAAATGTCAGTGTCTATTAAAAAAGTTTCATTAGGAGGCCGGACGCGGTGGCGCATGCCTGTAATACCAGCACTTTGGGAGGCCGAGGCAGGCAGATCACCTGAGGTCAGGAGTTCGAGACCAGCCTCGCCAACATGGCAAAATTCCGTCTCTACTAAAAATACAAAAATTAGCTGGGTATGGTGGTGCACACCTGTAATCCCAGCTACTCAGGAGGCTGATGTAGGAGAATCCCTTGAACCCAGGGGGTGGAGGTTGCAGTGAGGTGAGATGGGGCCACTGCACTCCAGCCTGGGAGACAGAACAAGACTCCATCTCAAAAAAAAAAAAAAAAAAAAGTTTCACTGGAAAACAGCCATGCATATTCATTTACATCATCTACAGTTGCCTTCACACTGTAATAGCAGAGTTGAGTAGTTGGGACTGAAACCATATGGCTCACAAAGCCTAAAATATTATCCAGTCCTTAATAGAAAAAGTTTGCCAACCTCTCCCTCACCATGTGTGATTCCTACAAACAAGAACATTCTCCTACATAACCACAATACAACCATCAAAATCAGAAAATTAATATTCACACATTACTACCACCTACTTTACAGATCCCATTCGAGTTTCACAGATTGTTCCAATAATACCTTACATGCCTAAGGATCCAATCCAGGATCACGTTTGCATTTGGTTGTCATGTCTCTAGTCTCTTTGGATCTACAATCTTCAGTCTTTCCTTCCAAGGACTGTCGTGACATCCTTAAGGATGTCCCTTGATTTGAGGTTGTCTGATGTTACCTTATGATAATATTCAGGTTATGCGTTTTGGGCAGGAATATCACAGAAGTGATGCTGTGTTCTTTTCAATGCATTTCCTATCAGGTGATACATGGTTTCAATTTGCCCCATTAGTGGTAACGTTAACTTTGATCACTTCATTAAGGTGATGTTTGCCAGGCCTCTCCATTGTAAAGTTACTCATTTTCCCTTTGTAATTAAGTAGTGTTTTGTGGGTTTTCTCCACTTCAATTACTGAAATTCTATTCAAAGAAACAGTTCAAATGCCACCACCTCCTTTAAGCTTTCCTAGCTCCTCAATTTCTCATTCCTCTATCCTACTAGAGCTTTTTGCACCTTTATCAGTATTTAATTTTGTCTTAAATAGTAGTTAACTGGCTGGGCGCAGTGGCTCATGCCTGTAATCCCAGCACTTTGGGAGGCCAAGGTGGGCAGATCATGAGGTCAGGAGACAGAGACTATCTTGGCTAACACAGTGAAACCCCGTCTCTACCAAAAATACAAAAAATTAGCCAGGTGTGGTGGCACACACCTCTAGTCCCAGCTACTCAGGAGGCTGAGGCAGGTGAATCACTTGAATCCAGGAGGCAGAGGTTGCAGTGAGCTGAGATCGCACCACTGCACTTCAGCCTGGCCGACAGAGCGAGACTCCGTCTCAAAAAAAATAAATAAAATAAATAAACAAATAGTAGTTACTAATCACCATCACCAACTATAGTTTATAAGCGATAAATAACAGACTAGAGCATCACGGCTCTGGAGTTGGAAGACTTAGATTCAAATCCTAACTTTGTCACGAACAACTATGTAACTTCAGGTAAGTTACTTCATCTCTTCAAACCTGATTCCTATTCTTCAACTGGAAAATGGAATTAATAATCCTCACTGAATAAATGGTTATGAGGATTAAATAAAACACCCTGTGTAAAGAATTTACCAGAGTCCAGCTGGGCGTGGTGGCTCACGCCTGTAATCCCAGCACTTTGGGAGGCTGAGGTGGGTGGATCACGAGGTCAGGAGATCGAGATCATCCTGGCTAACACAGTGAAACCCTGTCTCTACTAAAAATACAAAAAATTAGCCGAGCATGGTGGTGGGCACCTGTAGTCCCAGCTACTCGGGAGGCTGAGGCAGGAGAATGGCATGAACCCGGGAGGCGGAGCTTGCAGTGAGCCGAGATAGCGAGTGAGACTCCGTCTCAAAAAAAAAAAAAAGAATTTACCAGAGTCCTAGGCTCAATAAACGTTAGCTAGCATTATTTTTTGCCATCCTTGATCATGAAAACCCTGTGTTCCACGCACCCGCTTCTTTCCTTCACTTCTTTTATGATACGAAATTTAATTTTAAAATAATACCAAAAAGTGGCAAAAACAGTACAAATAACTTTCTTTTCCCCAAATATTTGACAGTATGCTGTTGACACAATGCCTCTTCACCTCCTCATACTTTAGAGCAAGAGCTGACAAACTCTGACCTGTGGCCAAATCTGGCCCCACCACCTGTTTTTGCATGGTCCTCCAGCTAAGAATGCATTTTACATATTTATTTTTTTATTGTTTTGAGACGGGGTCCCGTTCTGTTGCCCAGGCTGGAGTGCAGTAGCACGATCTCAACTCACTGCAACCTTCGCCTCACAGGTTCAAGAGATTCTCCTGCCTCAACCTCCCGAGCAGCTGGGATTACAGGCACCCGCCATCACACTTGGCTAATTTTTGTATTTTTAGTAGAGACGGGGTTTCACCATGTTGGCCAGGCAGTCTCGAACTCTTGACCTCAGGTGATTAGCCCGCCTCGGCCTCCCAAAGTGCTGAGATTACAGGTGTGAGCCACCGCACCCGGCCACATTTTACATTTTTAAATAGTTGAGAAAAAAGTACCAATGCCAATACAGCCAATAGCCAAGACAGCACCTTGCATAAGTAGGAACTGGATAAATGTTAACTGAATGGGATGTTTAATTTTAAGATGCTGATATTTCTTGGATTAGACTGATATCTCCAACTCCCTCAATGCCACCTGCTGGGTGCTGAATGTAGAGAGAGAATTGGAGCTCCAAGGACCAATAATTAAATGTAAATTATTATGGAAACTTTCACATGCATATTCTTTTTACTTCTAAAAAGCTATTATCGCATTTATGCTTATCTCATTCTCCCAAGACCCCAGTCAAGTCATTGAAGAAATTATTTATTTTAGATATATTTTTTGAGACAGAGTTTTGCTCTTGTTGCCCAGGTTGGAGTACAACGGCACGATCTCGGTTCACTGCAACCTCCGCCTCCTGGTTTCAAGCGATTCTCCTGCCTTCAAGCGATTCTCCTGCCTCAGCCTCCCGAGTAGCTGGGACTACAGGCGTGCACCACTACGCCCGGCTAATTTTTTTGTATTTTTAGTAGAGATGGGGTTTCACCATGTTGGCCAGGCTGGTCTCGAACTCCTGACCTCAGGTGATCCGCCCGCGTCTGCCTCCCAAAGTGCTGGGATTACAGGCGTGAGCCACCGCGCCTGGCCGATTGAAAAAAATTTTATACAAAGCTGTTCATGGAACAAGCCAAGCTCATTTCTGCCTCAGGGCCATTGCACTTGCCATTCTCTTTGTCCAAAACGCTCTCCCCTTTGATATTTTTCACCTTGTTCCTTTATTTCAATCAAGTCTCCACTAAAATGTCATCTTCTCTGTCACTCTAAAAAGTCCCTCATACATACTCTCCAACTTCCCACTTTCACTGTTTCCTTGTTATTCACAAATGTTATACATTTATCACTAGCTGACTTGTATCTAGTTGTTTACTGTTCATTTCCCCAACTACAATTTAAGCAAGGACTTTGTTCACTTAGTACTGTGCCTAGCATAGACTAAGCCCTCAATAAGTATTTACCGAACTAATGAATGACTCTAACAAGGTACAGAGAATATAGCTGATTTGCCCACGGTTACACAAAACTAGCGATTCATGGTAACAAACCTCACTGCCGCTTCCCGCTACAATGCAGGCGCTCAAAGAGAACTTCGGAGGGAACCTGGCAGAGAACGGCTGAAAGTGGCACGGATAGAAGAGGGAGTGAGCAAGGGGACTGGACAGTTAGAGCACCACTCCTACCTAGCGATACGATTTTACGGACTGAGGCTACAGAGGCAGCCCCGAAATCGAGGTGTGTGCGCGCTTCGGCAGGCTTGGGGAGGCACGCGGACGACAGGGTCTTCCATTCTTTTTCCCGCTCCAGGCCTCAATTTACCCATCCGTAAAGCGAAAGGGGCAGATAGCATATAAGGCCTCTTCCAGATCTGACGCTCTTTAATTTCCTATCCCACCTGAAGCAACCATTCTGTGCCGCTGACCCGCTTCAACTTACCTCTCGCCTGCTCAGCTAAGAGTTCCCAGGCCGCCGCCGGAGATCGTGCTTCCGCCCCACGCCGAGGAAACGTCTGCGCCCGCCTCCAGGAAGGACCCCGCAGACGCCGCTGTCGCCTTTCTGCCCGGGAGGACAACCCTCTGCCTGAGGACCAGTTCCGAGGTATGCCCGCCGCGGACCGGCAAGGCGGAGTAGCGGGTCCCCAAGACGAGTAGCCCAAGACATGGGCAGCTCCAAAGAGGGTGAGAGGTGAGGATGAACGAACCTGATCAGGCGCCTCGGGACCACCCTGAAAATGGAGGGCCTTCAGGCAGGTCACGTGGTCAGGCTGTTAGCGCAGTTGCTGGGCAACCACAGCTGCGGGCGTGGTCTGCGCGGGGCTGCCCTCCTGTTCTGGCTTATCAGGGGATCCCCAAAGAAAGCAAGGGGACCAAGGCCGGGGCTGCTGGGGTGAAGGTCCGGGAGGCTGAGTAAGGGGACGGAAGGGTTAGTTCTATGTATTAAATGCCTGGGGAGGGCTGAGAACTGGACACTTGAGTTCGGTTACTGGCCAGCCCAGCCCCTTCTTGGCGTTCAGATTCCCCACGTTGGGGTAGGGTGGCTATGGGATTGGTTGGGGACTTCCTGCTTCCTTGCGCTAGGGCTGTTGGTGATGACCCCGCCACAAAATCTAGCTCAACTCACCAGGAGTTTGCAGTTCAGAGAGGTCCCACAAGTAAATGCCAGAGCCACGACTAGAACCCACGTAGAGAATCTCTCTGCAAGTGGCTCACGCCTGTAATCCCAGCACTTTGGGAGGCTGAGGCGCGCGGATTACTTGAGGTCAGGATCGAAAATTGCTTGAACCCCGGAGGCAGAGGTTGCAATGAGCCAAGATCGCGCCACTGCACTCCAGCCTGGGCAACAGAGACAGACCCTGTCTAAAAAAAAGAAAATATCTCTGTAGAAATGATCAGTCAGCCTCAGATATGCAGAAGCTACAGAAGTACAGTGATAGAACTAAAGGTATTGCCCAGGTACCCAGAGACCTCTGTTCCAGCCCTGGGCTGGACAGAGGGATTTGGGGATGGGGTCACTGAGCTCCTTCCTTTGCCCCTTCTGCTTGATTTCCTGCTCAGTCATTGCATCTGGTTTGGGTGAAAGTCTCCTTCCTCATTAAAGACATTCAATGAAGAATGAAACTTTATCCCTGAGCTCAAGGGTAACTAACAAGAGTTCTGCCTTTGTGTGAGGTCCCCTGTCGAAACGACTTGCTGTAGAACAATCCTATGGGGGAAGAGTGAAGAAACTGAATTCTGAGATCCAAATGCCTCCTCGACTGAAGCACCAAAATTAAAAAGGTTTTTAAAGGCAGAGAGCAAAATTAAGACAGAACTCCAAATTGGAAGTCAGGACTCTCTATTCTATTTTCAGGGACAAGTCTTGTGTAAGTCCTCACTGTGAAATTCAACTTGTCTTTGTAAAATAGAAAACCAGATTTTTGTAACACCTCCCAATGTGAGTGACATGATGTCCAGAGTGCTTTGGGGTCATTTTGTGTTCTGGCAAATAATCCAGAGGCACCCTCTTTCCCCTGATATTGACCGTCCACTGACGTGTATTCCCTTTGCCTTCCCAGGCACAGGCCATGGAAAGGAATGACATCATCGACTTCAAGGCTTTGGAGAAAGAGCTGCAGGCTGCACTCACTGCTGATGAGAAGTACAAACGGGAGAATGCTGCCAAGTTACGGGCAGTGGAACAGAGGGTGGCTTCCTATGAGGAGTTCAGGTTGGCTCACTGCCATTTTTCTCAGGCCCTCCTGTTATGGTGGACTATAGTAGTTAACTCTGAAATCAAACCATTCTGGGCTTCAGTCCCGGCCCCACCCTCTACTATTTGATCGTATGCCATTTCCTTAACTTCTCTGAGTCTCAATTATTTATCTGTAAAACAGTAACTGTTATAATTAAATGAGTTCTTGCACGTAAGACTAAGCAAGTGTCTGATACATGTGAAGTGCTTGAAAGCAGTCAGCTATTGCTGTTGTTATTATTAGGGTCACATTGGTCTGTAACAGGTTCATCCTATACCATGCAAAGTCTAGCTGTCTCACACCTGCAGACACAGCATTAAGTCCATTGCCTAATTTCTGTCCTTTGCCCACAGGGGTATTGTCCTTGCATCACATCTGAAACCACTGGAGCGGAAGGATAAGATGGGAGGAAAGAGAACTGTGCCCTGGAACTGTCACATTATTCAGGGTAGGACCTTCCAGGATGTGGCCACTGAAATCTCCCCGGTAGGTGAGGCCCTGCCTCTTTAGTCCAGCAAGATTCTCTGCCCTAAAGCTTCAATCTTGTTTTTTCGTTTGGTTTTGTTTTTTTAACCACACATACCTCGTCTTTATTTGTCATGTTAAACCAACAGAGAGGTTTCTGCCTCCAATCCCAGAAAGAAAAACAAACAGCAGATGGCGAAGCTGAGTTGAACTGGGCAGAATGAGTCAGAAAGTTGGGCTAAGAAGGTCCACTTCCCATAGTCCTTTGACTTTCATTCTCAGATCAGATTTGGGTTGCTCTGCCTCTGGGTTGTATGGTGTCTAGTGTAATGATCCTGTGGCAGTGTTGAGAGAGAGACCCCAACATTCAGATCCTTGAGTTCCTTTCTCTCTTCCTGAGATTTCCAATCAACCCATCTACCTGACTTACAGTAAACCCTGACTTACTCTTGAAGACCAGAGCTATGTCTCCATTCCAATATAAATGAGAATCTCAAATCATGGCATGGATTCCTTGGGGCCCTCCCTGTCTCATCCCCAGTTTCCTCATCTGAAAATGAGGCCCCCAAGGACCACAGCTTTCCCAGTGCTGAGAGTAGTAAGATGAAGACAGTAAGATGAAGAGCTACAGGCTCCCCTCACTGTCACTGTTGCAGAGCAGCTGGAAGAGCTCCTGACTCCCTTTCCTTCCTTTGTGATCCAGGAGAAAACCCCCCTCCAGCCCGAGACCTCTGCTGACTTCTATCGTGATTGGCGACGACACTTGCCAAGTGGGCCAGAGCGCTACCAGGCTCTACTGCAGCTTGGGGGTCCAAGGCTGGGCCGCCTCTTCCAGACAGATGTGGGGTTTGGACTTCTTGGGGAGCTGCTGGTGGCACTGGCTGATCACGTGGGGCCGGCTGACCGGGCAGCGGTGCTGGGGATCCTGCGCAGCCTGGCGAGCACCGGGCGCTTCACCCTGAACCTGAGCCTGCTGAGCCGGGCAGAGAGAGAGAGCTGCAAGGGCTTGTTTCAGAAGCTGCAAGCCATGGGCACCCCCAGATCCATGAAGGAGGGGCTCAGCTGGGAGGGGCAGGGTCCGGAGGAGCAGTCTGGTGGGCTCCAGGAGGAGGAGAGGCTCCTGCAGGAGCTGCTGGAGCTGTACCAGGTTGACTGATGTGACAAGCTACCCTCAGAGGTCCCGGTGGTCACTGGAGGCAGTTATTTGGTTGTTGTCTTGGGGGTTCTGCAGGACCATAATAAGAAACCCACACTTAGTTTCCTTCTCAACTTGGAATTTTCAGAGCAAAAACAGGAATCAAGTCTTCCCCACTTCTCCAGTCCCTCAGTGTCTTGCTATTTTGAACTGTGTGTATCCATGGGACAGTCAAGAGCTCAGGAAGTTGAAAGCGGTTTTGTTTCCCACCCTTAGAGTCTGCCAAGCCTCTAGCCCACTGGCCTTGAGAGATGAGTGTGTGCCCAACCAAATGCTGGCTATACCAGTTACACAGCTCTTAACAAGAATGTTTACAGCCCCAAACCAATGAATGGACATGTAATCAACAAATGATCAAATGCTACCTCATTTGAGGTGTTGAATTTTCCCCTAGAGACTCAGTTCTTGTGCAGGTTAGGCCTGGGAAAGTCCCAAGCCATCAGCTCAGGTCCAGCCAGCCTCCCGGATGGCCAGATACGCAGGAGAGTGGGTTTCCTTCATCCCCCAGGTTGATGAAAGGGAAGATTTTTCCACCAGACCAGCAGGGCAGGGCCTGGAGCACTGAGGCAGAGATCTCCGTGCCGAGCACCTCGGTCAGCCCTTCTCATTCTGGTTTCCTTTGACCCATTCTTGGGTGAGTGCCAGTGTTCTAGAAAGGGGAGTGAAGGCCAGGTTCTAGAACGGGATATCAGGTCTGGAATGTTAGAAGGGCATCTTGTACATCCACTGGGAATAAATTGCCTTGCCCTTGGCGGCTTCCTCTGCAGATTGTTGCTGCTTTTCCTGGCTGCATAATCCTTTCTCATCCAGAGGCCTCCGCTTAGCAGTGCTTTCTAGGAGCCCCATGAGCCTTTAATGCCTTGGTTTTGCCCTGCCCCTCTGACCCCTACCTCCTTCAGGCATGCATCTGGCCCTCACCACTGTGCTCCTGTGGGCATGGGGGAGTCCCCAGGCCTTTGAAATTGTGGAGAAGGAAAACATTTTTCAGAAGACCCCCTGCCCTGCTTTCCTGATGTTTGAAAATGCAGCCTACCTGGCTGACATGAGCTTTGAGCTTCCCTGTCACTGCAAACCTGAAGAGGTGACAGCTGTAGTCTGGTTCTACCAAAAGCACCTAGGTAGCAGCCACACCAAAGTGCTGACGGACTTTGATGGGCGGGTGCTGACGGAGGCAGCCCAGGTACGTGTGGGCAGCGACATGCTGACCCGCTTCAGCATCCGCATGTTCAGCCTGTTGGTTTTCAGGGCTCAGCCTGAGGACTCAGGCCTGTACTTCTGCGGCACCCGCAAGGGGGACTACTTCTACGCCTACGATGTGGACATCCAGAACAGTGAGGGAATGGTGGCCACTTTCCAGGACGAGGGCCAGGAGCCCTTCGCAGATGAATACTATGGGCATCTCCATGTCTTCACCACCTTCTGGGAATGGACCCCCTGTGACCGCTGTGGGGTGCGTGGGGAGCAGTGGCGCATCGGCCTCTGCTACCTGCAGAGCCCAGACCTCTCCCCACGCTACCTCAAGGCGGTGCCCGATGTGGTGTCTTGTGGCTCAAGGGCTGTGCCAAGGAAGCTGCGGACCAAGGCCAGGCACCACACGCCTGAGCTGCTGGTTCGAAGCTGCCTAGTACCCTGTGAGAAGACGAAGACCATCCAGGAGGGCGTGCTGGCCATTGTTAACTATGTGTCCAAAGTGGGCAGCCGGCCCTGGGTGCCCCATGTGCCCATTCAGTTCCATCAGCAGAGACTGGGCCATGGCCTCATCATCTCCTGTCCCGGGGCCCGGCCAGAGCATGCGGTGGCCTGGGACAAAGACCGCCAGCACCTCTACCGCACACAGTACCTGAAGGGTGTCAACAGGTCCATGAGGGTGTTCATTGACCATGGCAACCAGCTCCACATCCGCTTCACCCAGCTGGATGACCGGGGCATCTACTATTGTTGGAGGCAGGGTGTGCGAGTTGCTGGCTTCCGGCTGGGTGTGACATCACATGGGCGCTACCCGGCCTCGTTCTCGGATCCTGAGACTCGCTGGGCTGTGGAGCTCACCCTGATAGGCTACCTGCTCATCACGGCAGTCTTTGTCACCATTCACCTCTGTCGTTGCTGCTGCTACTTATTTCACTGTTGTCCCAACTTCTCCCCCTAGGATCTGTCTTCAGCTCTGAAGACCACTTGTCCTTCAATGTGTTTGTTAAATGATACCAGATGTCTCTGGGCGGGTACCCTGGGTTGGGACGTGTGGTAGGAACATGTGGATAAATCTGTTAGTTACAGCCTGCTCCCCATTTTCATGGGCAGGTCTGGGACCTGATCTGAGAAGTGGAGGGGCCTGAGGCTGGTGGGAGATTGGGGACTGAGGTCAGGATGGAAGTAGGCCACACGTGTTTCCTGACTTCACACTTAGGTCAGAGAAGGAAGGCGTGAACTCAGATTTATCCAATGGTAAACACTGATCAGTGTTGAATCGTGTTTGAGCTGCTTTACATTCTTGCCTATGAGGATTGTGCTGGTTGAGTTGCAGGTAGCAGGGAGAGGAAGGAAGAAAAGAGTGGAGGGAGCTGGTGTGTGTCCTCTTTGGCTGTGGGTGGAATTTGGTGAGGGCATGGGCCCCAGAGATGATCGGTAATAAGAAATGAGTTGCTCTTGTCAAAGGCTACATCTCGGCCCCAGTCCCGCCCTCTCATGAACAGATCAGAGTCCACTCTGGGGAAGGGCGCAGCATTTGTCTTTATTTTTCCTCAGCGACTAAAGGCAGCAGCAGTGCCCTGAAGATTAGCAGCAGCAGCAGCAGGTGGCAGGAAGGAGTGGAAGGAAAGGACACCAAGTCTTGGGGAGAGGGAAGGACCCTTCTTCGGCCTTAGAGGGGAGAGGAGAACCCTGAAGTGGGCCCTCCCAGTCCGGTTTCTGGGCACAGATCCCACCAGTCTGCTCACCAGGCTGCTCAGTCAAAGCAGAGGAGGTGCACCGGGGTGGACATGCCAGCCCTGAGCACCCAGCCTCCAGGCTGCAGGAATATGAGCTAGTGTCTTCACTTTGCTCGTGCCTCAGTTTTACAAATTGTAAAATAGGGCACTACCTAAAATACTGGGTACATTTTGTGCGTGAGTAAGAAGGGACCGCAAGAGGCCCTTGGCTTAGGGAAAAGCAGCCGGTCACTATGGAGTGGAGAGGGTCAGACGTGTGGCAGTGGCTTACTGGGGTTAAGAAGCAGCAATCCCAGGGGCTCAGAGGCTGGGGCGGTCTGGTATGACACAGCAAGGAAGAGGCCTTTAGAACTGGGACAAAGTCATGCCCTGCCCCCATGGATACATCCCCTTTCTCTCCTGTTTCAGCATCTTCAAGAGGATGAGTCACTTCCTTAATTCCCACAACCCAGAGGCCAAGTGCAACTGGTCACCCACAACCCCCACTTGGATGCCTAGCGCCGTCCCAATTGCCTCCTCCACCATCTCTACTAGCGTCCCCTCCAATCTGCACGGGGCAGTCCTCCTGGGCTTGACCTCTCTGTACCCACAGCTGGGGGCCAGGCAGCCCCCCTCTATCTCTCCCAGCACCCCATCCCTCTCCACATACACGACAGATCCCCCAAGTGCTGAGAATCAAGCTCCCACCTGCCCACACGTGCCCACAGATGGCGTCCCTGGATGGCAGCTCAGGTGGACTGAGACAATTGAGTCATCGCTCAGGAGGTCCTTCTGGGATCTGGGCAGGTGACTGCCCCAGGTGGCAGGATGTCTCCACCCATCTTAGACTGATCAGGGTCAGTCTAGAAGAACAACCCTCTGAGCTGGGCGTGGTGGCTCGAGCCTATGATCCCAGCTACACAGGTGGCTGAGGTGGGTAGACTGCTTGAGCCCAGGAGTTCAAGGTCAGCCTGGGCAGCATAGGGACACCCCGCCTCATAAAAACCAAAAAACAAAACAATCCTCTGGCCAGGGCTACCTTGACTGTGGGGCCTTCCCTTTCCTGTCTGAGTCTCAGTTTTCCTCCAGCAGCCTGAGGAAACTCAAAGGCACAGTTCCCAGATACCCCGAGAGAATCTCCATCTCTGACAACAGTTGCCATAACAACAGGAATCAGGGATGTGGAGGGCGATGTAGTAGGTACCCCCCGCCCTCCTCCCCTTCTCTCCTTCCTCCTCATTCTAACCCAAGCTGCTGGCCATGCCCCTCCAGACTGCCCCTTGGGGGTGAGTTTCTTGTTAGTTGGAGTTGCTGGGTGCTGGGTGGGTGCTGTCTGGCAGGCCTGATACTGACAGAGCCTAGGGCAGCAAGCTGACCTAGGGACAGAGGAGGGAGGGGAGCAGCTGGGGTGGTGGGGAGCTCAGGTCTGGGGAAATGCGCCAGCAGAGGCGGAGCAACTATCCTGCTTCTGCTCGGGCCCCTCATGAGACGGGGCAGAGGCCACCAGGTGGGTCCTGCCTCACATCACATCCTTGTGCTCCTGCTTGGACTCCTTAATGACCTGCAGGGGACAGGGAACGTGCACAGTGCAACAGTTAGGAGTTCACAGAGACCCCAGGTCCACTACCACGAGGCTGTGTAACCTTGGGAAGTCCCTCACTTCCCAGGTCTTTCTTTTCTTGATAGTAAACACAGCTGCCTTGTGCGGTGGTCAGAGGGGGTGGTGAGATAACACTGGGAAAGCATTTAGCATCTTGCCTGGTGCGTGGTAAGCTGCTGGAGTAAGATGAGCTCCCACTGTGGTTGGATAGTGTGGGGGATATGCCAAATCCCCTCTTCCCATTCCCCTGGTAGTTTCCTTTTACCAAGCTGGAAATGGAAAGCCCTCCCCATCCCCAACTGTGTCTGCTAGAGTTGGAAGTGAAAGCTGCTAACTTTAATTCTCTTTCTCTCCCTGGCAAGCAAGGCCCCTGAGTTTGAGGGTGAGAAAGAGAGAGCATGTATTAGGATCCCATCTAGTGGCTTTGGTACCAAGGCTCCCCTTAGAACAGCCTATGGAGGGACTGAGGAAACGGAATTACATTCAGCTTCCTTGCTCTCCTCCAGAATTCCCTGGGGAGCTCCTGGGAGTTACTGGGGACCTTCTATGTGCCAGCCTCAGGCTTTCCTCCACGGCCTGGCCTTGAGAATCCCTGGGGCCAGCCACAGCCTGACTGGGCCCGAATCCCTCCTTACCTCTCCATCCCGCATCTCCACGGTCTTCACCACGATGTTCCTCTTGAGGTGGCCTTCTGACACAGACTTGGTGTCCAGGCTGGTTTCTGCAGATGTGGGGAGAGGAGGCCTCTCATGGACTTTCAGGGCATGAGTCATCCTCTCCCATGCCCGGCTTCCCCATCGCACCCCCCCATCATGAGTATGAGAACCTATGCAAGCGGGCAGAGAGAGCCTAGGCTCTTCCAAATGGGCTGGAGAGCCCCCAAATCCCAATAGTGCTGCTGCCCAAGGCCTGGCTGCTCTGTCCAGTTAGAGTCCTGGCTGCTCTGTCCTCTGGCCTGGCTTCATTTCAGCCCCTCTGCAAGCCCTGGCCTGGCACCTGGCTTTCTGAAAACCCAGCATGGCATTGAGGAAGGATGTGCAGGCTTTGAAATCAGGAGACCAGGCGGGGCACGGTGGCTCACACCTATAATGCCATCATTTTGGGAGGCTGAGGCAGGTGGATCACCTGAGGCCAGGAGTTCGAGACCAGCCTGGCCAACATGGTGAAACCTCTACTAAAAATACAAAAAATAGGCCAGGCATGGTGGCTCACACCTGTAATCCCAGCACTTTGGGAGGCCGAGGCAGGTGGATTGCCTGAGGTCAGGAGTTCGAGACCAGCCTGACCAATATGGTGAAACCCTGTCTCTATTAAAAATACAAAAATTACCCGGGCATGATGATGGGTGCCTGTAGTCCCAGCTACTCAGGAGGCTGAGACAGGAGAATCACTTGAACCTGGGGGGTGGAGGTTGCAGTAAGCTGAGATCATGCCACTGCACTCCAGCCTGAGCAACAGAGTAAGACTCCGTCTCAAAAAAAAAAAAAAAAAAAAAAAAAAAAAAAAAAAAAAAGAAAGAAAGAAAGAAAAATTAGCCGGGTGTGGTGTCTGGCACCTGTAATCCCCGCTACTCGGGAGTCTGAGGCACGAGAATTGCTTGAACCTGGGAGGTGGAGGTTGCAGTAAGCTGAGATTGCACCACTGCATTCCAGCCTGAGTGACAGAGGGACGCTCTGCCGAAGGAAGGAAGGAAGGATGGAAGGAAGGAAGGAAGGACGGAAGGAAGGAAGGAAGGAAGGAAGGAAGGATGGATGAGGAGACCAGAGCTCAAGAAGTCCCAACTTAGCCACCAACCAGCCACACAACTCTGGGCAAGTTAATTGACCTCTCCCAGCCTCAGTTTCCTCATCTGTAAAATAAGGATGATCGGGCTTACTTCTCTAGGTGGGAGAGAGGAGACAATTAACTAAAATAAAAGCTGTTAAACATGTGGCACATATTAGTGCTCAATACACATAGGTCCTTTTCCTGTCCCCTTTCCTCTTTCCTACTTCTCTCTGCCACTTATCTGTACTTTAGTGACCTGTGACTATCTAGAATTTGGCAGTATTACCTCTACTAGTCAGCCTGGTTAGCCTTTCTGATGCTGAATTAAGTCCTGAGACATGCATATCTAGTGGTCCTAAATATTCTAGCCCAGAAGAAGAGGAATTTTGTTCCTTAGCTAAGAATCATTTGAGGGCCAATGCAAGCAAAAAGTAATTTAGCTCTTCCCCCCCTCAGAGAAAAATATAACACGTCACATTCACTAATGTTTAACATTAAGAGCAGGGAACATAAAACTTTATTCACTGCAAGCGGTCCTGAGGGAAGAATCTTCTGGACTGAGTCAGCACTGAGCTGAGCGATGGAGCCTCAGGGATGAAAGAATAAAGCAGAGAGCCTGGCCCCCAGGCACAGCGAGACCTAAGGGGCCCTCCCAGTGATGGGAGGAGGTGAGACAGAGGCTGCTGCTTGCTCAGAGGCCCCAGAGCAGCTCTGCTGCGCACCCAAGGACTCACCACCTTTACCGCTAACCAGCTCTGCCAGTTTAATGTACAGTTACTCTGTACCACGTCCTGGGCTGGGCACCGCAGTTCCTGGGAAAATGACTCAGGCCAGGCCCTTCAGGGGAAGCCTGGGAGGAGGGAGCTCAGGAGGACTGGGAGGATGGGATGGGTGAGGCTCACTCCCTGTCAAGCTGGGCAAAGCGCCGTGTCTGAGAGGCAGGCAGCTAACCGCGAGCCGGCGGCGCTCCATTTACAATGTGGTGGGCCTGTATTGGTATAACGCGTATTGTGAGGCTTTTGAGATGTCTTGTGACCTTGTGATTTTCCCCGTCTTTGGTGCTTTTGCCCCCTGTAGTGACAAGCAGTTAAAAAAAACAAAAACAGAAAACACTCAGAAGGGCAGTGCTTGCTCAGGGATTTGCAGACAGGGCAGATGTCAAGATCTCACCCAGTTCTGCTGTGGAATGGGGTGCAGGGAGGGGAAGAGGGACCCAGGGCCTAGCAGGACAGGGGCAGCTGCAAGCCCCGCCTAGAAGTACCCTGGTATGATAGGCTCTGGCTAAGAGTGCTGCGGTGTCACGAAGGCCCCCAGGGAGAGCTGGATCCCTTTGCCCTGATCCTCAGTCCCAGTCCGGAGCAACCTACAGGCCCTGGAGGAGGGGGCAGGACTCCAGTGCCCTTCCCACGAGGCCCTGCTGTACTGACCTCGAATCTGCAGGTTGGAGAAGGTCTGCACGGGAATGGTGATCCTGAAAGAAAGCAGAGGGAAAGGGCTGCCCGGGCTGCCTGGGACACCCCTAGGCTGGGTCTTGGTCCAGGGCCATTATGACAACTTGAACGCCCTTTTCCTTGCCAGGGAAGTCTAACTCCATCTCCTAGCTTTTTCTCCAGCAGCCAACGTGCTATCTGGAGTTCCAAAAGTCTGCAAGGGGCTTGAGTATTACCTGGGAGGGGCACATGTCTATCTGAAGGAAGATGGAAAAGGGAGGGGAAAGTGGTGAAGAAAGTTCCAAGGAGGCAGAAGAGATGGATGAGGTGAGGAGTCCAATCTTGGCTGGGAGGGTGGGGAGTAAGCCTCTTAGTTTGGAGGGTGACCCAAGTCCTTGGCCTTGAGGCCTAATCAATATTGGTTGAATCCATCCATCCATTCATTCATCAAACATCTAGTGACTGCCTGCTATGTGTGAGGCAGGCACTGTGCTGGGCATTGAGGTGGGAAGGGATCTGGACACAAGGCTGAAAAAGACTCAGTCCCTGAAGGGAGCAAGGTGAGCTCTACGGCGAGGCAGCAGGGAGACTTCCCCAGGGCTGTGATCAGGGCTCACCGGTTCTCCTCGCCCTCCAGCAGCTTCCTGTAGGTGGCGATCTCGATGTCCAGGGCCAGCTTGACGTTGAGCAGGTCCTGGTACTCCTGCAAGTGGCGGGCCATCTCGTCCTTGAGGCTCTGCCCCTCTTCCTCCAGCCGCGCCAGCGCCTCCTGATAACTGGCTGCCTCCCGCGCGTGGCGCTCCTCCTGCTCGCGCATCTGCCTCTCCAGGGACTCGTTCTGTGGGATGGAGCCGGCCGGTCCCGCGGAGCCCGGACCCGACTTGGGGAGGCTTCGAGGCCCGGCCCCCGGCCCCAGACCCCGCCTCTAGCCCGAGAGTAACGTTCGGGCCCCGCCCTCGACCCAGGTCCTCGCCCCTGGACCTTCTCCCCTGGCATCTCCTGGGGTGGCCGTCCCCGCTCCGCCCGCCCTCGTCCTGCCCTGGCCGCGCTCACCGTGCCGCGCAGAGACTCCAAGTCGCAGGTCAAGGACTGCAACTGGCGCCGGTAGTCGTTGGCCTCGTGCTTGGCCTGGCGGAGCAGCTCCGCGTTGCGGGCAGCAGCGTCTGTCAGGTCTGCAAACTAGATGGGGAGAGGGGCCATAGGCTGAGGGCGGCCTGGGGCCCTGGGACTGCGGGTGGGGGACACATATAGGGGGGCTGTGTGGGCCCATGGGCAGGCACGGGCTCTGGGAAATCAGGGAGGTGACCAGCACCCCAGTCAACCCCAGGAGGCTTGCCCTGGCTGGGACTTTTCCTAACAACTGTGACCCATGGATGCGGGCAGGGTAGCCGCTGCCAGACTTCAGTACCTAGCGCAACACCTGGTCAGCAAGCGAATGAATGAACAGTGCCACAGAATCCAGAACCTTCCACACTGACAGCTGCATCTGCGGGACCGAATGCTGTCGTCTGCCACAGTGGACAGTGGGTTTAGGTGAGCGGAGCCCTGGGTGTTTTGTGTGTTTTTGTTTTTTTGAGATGGAGTCTTGCTCTTGTCGCTCAGGTTGGAGGGCAGTGGCACAATCCGGGTCACTGCAACCTCTGCTTCCCAGGTTCAAGCAATTCTCCTGCCCCAGCCTCCCAAGTAGCTGGGATTACAGGTGTGTGCCACCACGCCCGGCTAATTTTGTATTTTTAGTAAAGACGGGGTTTCGCCATGTTGGCCAGGCTAGTCTTGAACTGCTGACCTCAGGTGATCCGCCTGCCTCAGCCTCCCAAAGTGCTGGGATTACAGGTGTGAGCCACCACGCCCGGCCTCACCCTAGGTTCTAATAGCCCTTTCTCCCCCACCTGCAGGGAGGTCCTCCCAGCCCCATCGGGCCCTCACCCTGCTCAGACACCAGTGGCTTCTGCCACTCACACTCCTCAGCTAGGTGCCCTGGCTAGGCCAGCATCTTGGGGCCCTGCCTCTCTGTGCTTTTCTGCCTCCAGGCTCTGCCCTCCACCAGGAATGGCCCTCCCTTCTTCTCTTCCTGTCCACAGCCTGCCTGTCCTGCCTAGCCCAAATGCCCCCTCTACAGTGTCTTTCCTGGCTCCCACACTACATATAAGCTCTGAGCTGTGGTGTTCTCTACGGGAACTATGTTTGGGTGCACCTCAATATCACACCTTCCAGGTCAGACACCTCTCTGTGTCCTGGGGGGTGCCTGGCATATGGTAGAGGCTCAGTAAGCCAAAACAGACTGGCAGAGGCATGGAATGCAGGCTCCCAAGTGAGATGGGCTAGAGTTGGAAATCCAACTCTACCACTTAGGAGCTGTGTGACTTTGAGCAAATTAGTTAGCCTCTCTGGTCTTCAGCTCTCTCATCTGTCAAAGAACAGCATCTACTTCATAGTAAGGTAATCCATGAAAAGCACAGGGCTTAGAACAGAACAGTATCAGCTACTACTAATAATAGCAATAGTAGCAGCAATAATATTGGGTACTTTTGAAAGCAATAGTGCCTGTGTGACCCTGGGCAAGCCATCTCATTTCTTTGGTGAAAGTCAGTCACCTGGAGAGAATATTCTCCCAGCTTCCTCCACCCTCCTTCCCCCATTCTCTTGTACAGAGCAAGAAGGGCTGCCTGAAGGAGGCAGGCTGGCCCACAGGCAGGGCTACCTTGGAGCGGTACCACTCCTCGGCTTCATGCATGTTGCTGGACGCCATTGCCTCATACTGCGTGCGGATCTCTTTCAGGGCTGCGGTGAGGTCTGGCTTGGCCACGTCAAGCTCCACATGGACCTGCTGTCGGGCCAGCTGCTCCTGGAGTTCCCGAACCTCCTGACCAGAGTGGGAGAAGCGGTGCCAGGGCTCAGGGTACAGGCCACAGCTGGGGTTCCCCACAGCATCGTGTCCTCTTCTGCCTGCCCCTCGGCCAGGGGTTCGAATGCTCTCTTGTCTCTTTCCGTCTCCCTTAGTGTCTTTCTGTTTGTCTTTCATTTCCTGTCTCTACCTGCCGACCTCTGTTTCTATCCTCTCTATGAGTGTCTCTCTCAGTCTCAGCCTCTCTGTCTCTGTCTCTCCCTCTCTCAGTTGCAATCTCTGTGTTGAGCTTTCCTCCCTCTGCCCTGGCCTCACCTCCTCATGGATCTTCCTCAAGAACCGGATCTCCTCCTCCAGCGACTCAATCTTCCTCTCCAGATCCAGACGGGCCAGTGTGGCTTCATCTGCTTCCTGGAGTGGCAGGAGGGGTGAGGAGTAGAGGGCCACTGGGGCCCCAGGCTCCTTCTCCCCATTCCTCAGCCTTGCCTTACCCCTCCTTCTGGGGCAGTGGGGAGCAGCACATTGCTCTGGAGGGCTGAGCTTGGGGGCTGTGTTTGGGTGGGTGGCCATCAACCCTTTCCTCCCTCCCCTGCCCCTCCCTTCCACCTCCCTGACCTGTCTATAGGCAGCCAGGTTGTTCTCGGCCTCCAGCCTCAGGTTGGTTTCATCCTGGAGCCTGGAGTGGGGGGACACATTCCTGGGTCCAGGCTCTTCTGAGGACACTTGGATACCTGCCTCAATCTCCCTGGAGGCAGCTGTCACAGACACCACCCCCACCCAGGACCAGTAGAGCAGCAGGAGGAGTAAGGGTTGGGGAGCCTTAGACAGAGGACTTGTCTAGAGGATGAGCAGATGTGGGCTTTTGTCTTAACTCATTACTAAGGTGCCTTATCAGGGTTGGTGCACCTGCTTCTGCTCACACAGGCGCATCCACCAGCGTACACTCACTGCTGCACGCATACACACACACACACCCACACACACACACACGTCCTCCTGCACTTGAAGGCACACATGCATGTCCTGTCAGCTCAGCGAAGTGCCATGCCCCTGGGGATTCCTCCGATCCCAGGTAACCACCTTTTGAAATGAATTTTATTATGAGCACCACTTCACAGCTGTGCAAGTCAAAGTGACTTGACGGGGGCCACAAGCTGGTGGCAGGCAGTCACCTGTGCTCTGCGCCCAGGCCTGCCTGCTCTTTCCCTCACTTCCTTCACCCCAGAATCCAATCTCCCTCATGGACACCAACCTTCTCCACTTCCAACTCCTCCTTTATATGGACACAGGCTCAGAATAGGTGAGCTCGCTGCCCACAGTCACAAAGCCCAGCTATGAATGAAACGCAGGGGCCCAGCTGCTGGGGGCCCAGCTGCTCCTGCACTGCTTTCCCAAGTAGGGAGGTGCTGAGGGGACCTGGATGCCTGGCAGAAGGCATGTAGGAATCAGATCCCCGGGGCCCTGGGCCTGTTTCTGGTCCCTCCCATCATGTTGGGGGGCAAGGATAGTGCCCCATCAAGAGGTAGGGAGACCCAGGGAGCGGGGAGGCTCCACCCCTGCCTGAGACTTCTTGGGCATTCCCTCTTGGGGATTCAGCCCCTTCTGCTCACAAAGCCCCCCTTCTCCATCCCCTCCTCACTTCTGCCTCACGGTGCCCAGGTCCTGTGCCAGGTTGTCCCTCTCGACCTCCAGCCGGGCGCTGTTGGCAGTGAGTTGATCGAGCCGCAGCCGCAGCTCTCGCAGCTCAGCCTGGTAGACGTCGGCCAGCTTGGTGGGCTCCTTGGCCCGCAGCTGGTTCAGCTCAGCAGCCAGCGCCTTGTTTTGCTGTTCCAGGAAGCGAACCTTCTCGATGTAGCTGGCAAAGCGGTCATTGAGCTCCATCATCTCTGCCCGCTCACTGGCCCGGGTCTCCTTGAAGCCAGCATTGAGTGCCCCGGCCAGGGAGAAGTCCACCCGGGTCGGGAGTGGAGGGGGCATTCGAGCCAGGGAGAGACGGGTGCCAGGACCCAGACGGCGGCCAGGAGCCAGGCCCCCCACCATCATCTCCCCCGAGGAGACGTAGGAGCGGCGAGCAGCAGAGGTGATGCGTCTCCTCTCCATCCTGCCCTGGCTCTGCTCGCTCCTGGGATGTGAGGGCTTTATGAAGGAGTGGGCTGGACTGGCGATGCCCGGGTGCCCCTGGCAACGCCCCCTGGCATAGCCTGAGGGGGTGGGGTTGGGCCGCAGCCCAGCTATGGGGAGAGCTCCCCTCACCCCATTGAGGTCACTGTGCCCAGAGGCAGAGCTTCCTGGGCACGCCAACTCCTGCATGAGGCAGGTGGTGCCTGGAACCAGACCATGGGTTTGGGGCCCTGACCACTGAAGTAAGAGGACCCTCTCTCTAGGAAGGTGGATCAAGAAAGGGTTGGTTGGACCACGATGAATACTTACAATTGTTATGCATCAATTAAAAAGGAAGGAAAGGGCTGGGTGGGGTGGCTCATGCTTATAATCCCAGCACTTTGGGAGGCTGAGGCTGGAGGATTGCTTGAGCCCAGTAGGTTGAGGCTGCAGTGAGTTGTGTTTGTGCCACTCCAGCCTGGGCAACAGAGAGAGACCTTGTCTCAAAAAAAAAAAAAAAAAAAAAGGAAAGAAGGGCTGTACCAGATGACCTCTGACCTGCTTTCCACCTTTTTGATTTCATAACCCAGGCCTTATCTCAGCTGTAAGTGCTTGCAAGGTGCTGGGAATTTGGCAAAGAACGAACCTGTTCTGTACCCTCAAGAGGCGCCTATATTATCGTTTCCTACTAGGCCCCATTCCCAGCAAACTCCTGGAGTCCTTCCCTCGAACACAGATGTCCCACATTCCTGCTCTCTGCCCATTCATTCCCTGGAGTTCTGGGGCTGGGGGCTGGGATTGGACACCAGCCCCTTGTCTAAGGGTCAATCATGGCCTCTATGTGGCAGTGGAGGTTCTGATAGGGCAAGAGGGGGCCGGCACTCTCTTGCCCTATCAGGACTTTAGCCCCTGGATCTGTCCCTCCAGGTCACCCCTTCCTTGTCTGGCCTCCCTGTGCCTCTCTCCCAGAGACTGGGCCTTGACAGCTCCACAAAGCAGTTACGCATGAGCTGGCTGTGCTGGCTCGTCTTTATTCCTGCAGCGTCCTGTTTCCCTGGCCACCCCTCCGTCTCCCACTGGAGATTTATTTCCTCGAGTTCCCACACATCAGTCTGGGGAGATGGGAAGGACCCCTGGGGATGGAAGGGTTTGGAAATGCAGGAGCCACTGGGCCCAACTGGGAGCCTGAGACCTGGGCCCTGTTGTCCCTGGAGACTTCAGGTCCATCTACGCCCTCCACTCTGGTCCCAAAGGGTCAGAACCCTGCCCAGTCCCCTCACCCATTTGTGTCCTTGGACTTCTGGGAAGCAGACAGCCCTCCTCTCCCCCCCTGCCACCCACTGTCCATGCCTGGGCATCTCCTGATCCCCTTTCCCGGGCACTTGCTGAATAGAGCCTTGTTCTCCACCGCCGGTGGCGCCACACAGCAAGGGCAGCCCCTAGGGGGCTGTGCTGCTTTTATCCCAAGATGCCAGGCTGTCAGGCTGGGGTACAGTGCAAGCCCCCTGCTCAATGGCCTTCTCGGAAGGCATTTGAGGGGGGCTGGGGTGCGGCGGGAAGCAGGCAGTGTGCCTACCCCTGAACATTGTGTCTGTGCCAAGGTGAGTCATTCACTGGGCATGAAGAGGAGGCCCTGGGGGGCAGCCAGCCCAACGCTGCCAGGTCTGCTTGCAGACAAGGCCTGGCTGTCTGCCTGCCTCCTCCCCAGCTCACAGAGCCAGCTCAGGCCCCTGAGCCTCTGTCAGAGCAACGTCCCCTGCTCCACACCAGGATATGTTCTTTTTTTTTTTTTTTTTTTTTTGTCTTTTGAGACAGGGTCTCACTGTTGCCCAGGCTGGAGTGCAGTGGCTCAACCACGACTCACTGCAGCCTCAACCTCCTAGCCTTAAGAGATCCTCTCACCTCAGCCTCCTGAATAGCTGGGACTACAGGCGTGCGTCACCACACCTGGCTGATTTTTTAACTTTTTTTGTAGAGATAGGGTCTTGCCATGTTGCCCAGGCTGGTCTAGAACTTCTGGGCTCAAGTGATCTTTCCGCATCAGCCTCCCAAAGTGCTGGGATTACAGTTGTGCGCCACTGCGCCCAGCCCAGGGTATGCTCTGCATTTGGGCATGTGATGGACAGACTATCTGCTGAGGTCTCCCTCTGCGAGTCCCAGCACAGAGAGGGAGGTGAGAGCTCCTTAGGCTCTAGTCACATCTGACCTGGGCCTGAGTAGTGACATAGGGAGGGGAATCTTGAAGATGGCGCGAGCGCCCAGTGACCTTTGATCCTGCTATGAATTGGGGACCTGGGGAAGGACAGGAGGCTTTAAAGGAAGAGCAAGGCTAGGCATAGTGACTCATGCCTGTAATCCGAGCACTTTGGGAGGCTGAGGTGGGCGGATCGCTTGGGTCCAGGAGTTGGAGACCAGCCTGGGCAATGTGGTGAAACTTTGTCTGTACAAAAAATACAAAAAAATTAGCCAGATATGGTGGTGCACTACTGTGGTCCCAGCTATTCGGGAGGCTAAGGTGGAAGGATCACCTGAGCCCAGGAAGTGGAGACTGCAGTGAGCCAATGTCGCATCACTGTACCACAGCCTGGGTGACAGAGACTCTGTCTCAATAAATAAAAAAATAAAATAAAATAAACAAAATAGGAAAGGAAGACTGGGGATGAGCTGTTGTCTGAACTCTCTCTCATCTCTGTGGCTAGGAGTGGCTCGCCTTTCCAGGCTGCCCAGCAAGCCACAGCATGTAGCCTTCCCTTTTGGTTCAAGGGAAGTCTAGTTAAAATAAGGGCAAAGCTGTCCTGGAGAGAAAAGATGTGACGAGCAGGAGGTGCCTGTCATTGAAGCTCAGTGAACTGTCCCTGTGTATGTGAGACACAAGCTTGTTTCAGCTTCAGCAGTTGGAGTCCCCCAGCCTTTGCCATCAGCCACCTCTGTGGGCCCCTGTCACAGGCCCAGGTGCGTCCTCCACCCCCTCTCAACCCTCAGACCTTTCCTCACACTCAACCCTTAACTATCTTGTTTTGTTTTTTGAGACAGGGTCTTGCTCTGTTGCCCAGGCTAGAATGCAGTGGTGCTATCACAGCTTACTACAGCCTCAACCTCTCTGGCCCAAGCGATCCACCCACCTCAGCCTCCCTAGTAACTGGGACCACAGGCGTACACCACCATGCCCAGCTCATTTTTGTATTTTAGTAGAGACAAGGTTTCACCATGTTGCCCAGGCTGGTCTCAAACTGTTGGGCTCAAGCGACCCTCCCACCTCTTCCTCCCAAAGTGCTGGGATTACAGGCATGACCTATACAACCGGTACATACAGATCATGCCTGGCCAACCCTTAACTATCTAAAGGTGTCTGCACAGAGAACCAAAGATACACACAGATTTGGTCATGGTTGTGTTCCAAACTTTCATTATCTTTTTAATTAAATATTCATTGTAGAAAGGTCAGAAACTATAGGTAAGCAATACAAAAAAATGTAATTAGCCATCATTTTGCCACTTGGAGATAAACACTACCAGATTTTTTCCACACATATATAATCATTTTTTTCAAAATGGGCTCATGCCGTGCAAATTATTTTGTAATTTGCTTTTCTCACTCAACAATATGTTGTGAACATCTTTCCATATCAATAAATATTTGTCTGCATCATCATTTAACAGCTGCATGATTTTCCACTATATGCATTCATGTACCAAGCCCTAGTGGTGGACAGTATGACAGTATGTTCTCTCTCTCTCTCTCTTTTTTTTGTTTTAGAGACAGGGTCTCACTCTGCCACCCAGGGCCAGGGTGCAGTGGCGCCATCATAGCCCACTGCAGCCTCAGACTTCTGAGCTCAAGCAATCCTCCTGCCGCAGCCTGCCAAGTAACTGGGACTACAGGCACATGACACTGCACCCAAATAATTTTTTTTAAGAGATCAAGTCTGGTTATGTTGCCCAGGCTGGTGATGAACTCCCGGCCTCAAGTGATCCTCCAGCCTCAACCTCCCAAAGTGCTAGGATTACAGATGTGAGCTGCTGTGACTGTCCTCTTTCTGTTCTAAACCACACTCTGATTTGCGTCTGCTGCAGGCAGACACAGCAAACAGAGAAGGGTAGGACTTCAGCCCTTCCAGCCTCCTCCCAAACCACCCCCATCCTCCTAGCCTGGCTCAGACCCCATTCTCTGGGGTGCCTCCTCTCCTGCTTCCCCAAATGGAAGGCCGCAACTTCTAAAGCCTCTGGCCAAACCCTATACTGGCTTCTAGACTGCACAGCAGGAAAATACCAGCCATGGAGAGAGAGGCCTGGATGCCCTTTCAAGGAGCCTACAGCCAAGCTGTGCCTGCTTCAAGCCGAGGTGGGGACGAGATGACCTCCCCGAGCCCCTCCCTCACATCAGAATCTGCTAGATGACCTTCTGCTTACAGGGTAAAGCCCGGATGCCTCCTGGGACAGACCAGCCCCACATGTGGCATCAACCCACACACAGGGTGCCTGGTGTTTGCCAAATAGGCCAGCCTCTAATTCAAACGGCAGTTTTGCCACTTGACTGCTGCCCGCTGGTTCTGCTTGGGCCCTTGGCCCTGGCCCAGTGCCTGGCACGGCGTGGTCAGCAAGCTGGGTGAAGAGAACACAGTCTCTCTGGCTGAGCCTTGGTGACCAGCAAGTCTGTTCATCCATGGCCCGTCCCGAGGAAGGGAACTGAGCCTGTTGGCCACTAGATGGCGGTGCTCAGCTGGTCAGGTGTGAGCGGCCACAGCCACCGCAGTTTAGAGGCAGGCAGAAAGCCTGTGTGGTAGCTGTAGGCAGAGTTTTCTAAAACCCAAATTTGTTTCGCCCAGAGGCATCACCCACTTTGTTCTCTAGACTTGACTCTGACTGCTATAGCACTGTCCTCAAGGAGAGGGAGCAAAGCCTTGGCCACTCAGTAGCTGTGCAGCCTTTGATGACTTTAAGAACCTTGCCTGAGTCTTCATTTCCACATCTGTAAAATGGGGATTCAACCATGCCTGCTCCCCAGGTAGTTGTAAGAATAAAATCAGTGAAAGCTGGACACAGCAGATGCTTGACGAATTAGAGCTTCCATTTCATAACACCTACCAGGAGCTTTACCTATCGACATGTTAGCGGATCTGCGATGGGGTTGGCGGAGGGGCGGGAGCTGGGGCCTCTGAAGGGGCTTCTGTGGCCTGTTAACTCCTTTGGGAGTATGTGGACATCCCTCCCCCAAGGGCAGTTACTTGGCAGTGTGGACGGGACAGAGGGCAGCAGCTAGTGAAGCATGGGGGAGAGCCTGCACTGTCTACCCTCAGACCAGGAGTTGTTGGTGGCTTCATCTCCCAGGGGACACAGGCAAGTTATCTCCGCAGGCCCTGGAGACTCAGAGTAGAGACTGCTTTCCCACCTGCTTTCTTGTCTCTCTGACTCCCCCAGTGGGTGCTGCTTTCTCCATCCTCACCCCTCCCCATCCCTAGACTTGAGCCCCACAACTGTATCCAGTTTGAAAAGCTCTGTGTGTCACCTCCTCTCGGGTGTGGGTCTCATTTGCATCTTAGCCTGAAGCTTTACAAGGAGAGGGGCCATGCCTTTCCCCCAACAGATGGGGACTTCCTGCTGCTAGGACCTATGTCTTCCCAGCAAACTGGGGTCTCTCTAAGGACAGTGTTTCCCCCAACCCCAGGCTAAAGCACCCACAGGACAGGAGTCATCCTCTTCCCTTGGATAGGGGCTCCCCAATGCTAGAACCCATGGCTCATTGTCAGATGGGAGCTCCTTGAGGGCAGGAACTGTCTCCCATTCCGTTGGAGAGGGGGTTACCTCAGAGTAGGGCCCATTCCTTACCCCCATCCTCAGCCTGTGCCCAGCCAGGCTCTGCTGTCTAGAACTGACTCCTGTGGCTGCAGAAAGGTTCCTGGCTGAATCCTGAGTCCCTTCCCCTTGCACTTCCCTGGCCTTCTCAGCATCGGTTCACTGACCTTCACAGACCCCAGGCTGCTGCGCTGGGGTTAATAAGCTCAGGCCCGTTCTTCCTTGCTTCTCCCCACCCCAGCCAGGGCCCGCTCTAGCCTGCCGCCCACCTCCCAGCCTGTAACCCCGAGAGCAGCTTTTTAATTGCTTTCCCTGATCTGCTCTGTTCCCCACTCCCCTCTGCCTCCCTGATTGGCTCCCTCTGGAGGGTGAAAGGCGAGGACCACATGTGGCCCTGGTGGGAGGAGCGGACCGGAGGGTGGCCTGTTATTTCCGACCCAGCAGTCCTCCAAATGGATAGGATGAGCCGGAGAACGGAGGCAGGAGGGCTGCATGCGAGCTGGGGGAAGCCCTCAGGGTGAGCTGAAAAACGCAGCCACCATCTCTGGGCCCCTGGGGTGATTCCCCTGCCCCACATTCTTTTTTTTTTTTGAGACGGAGTCTCACTCTGTCGCCCAGGCTGGAGTGCAGTGGCACGATCTCAGCTCACTGCAGCTTCCACCTCTCGGGTTCAAGAGATTCTCCTGCCTCAGCCTCCCAAGTAGCTGGGATTACACCACGCCCAGCTTAATTTTTGTATTGTTAGTAGAGATGGGGTTTTACCATGTTGGCCAGGCTGGTCTTGAGCTCCTGGCCTCAGGTGATCCGCCCGCCTCAGCCTCCCAAAGTGCTGGGATTACAGGTATGAGCCAGCACGCCGGCCCCCCCATTCTTTATCTCAAGCCCTCCTGGATCCTTCTTCACAAAGAACCATGGAAGAAGGGAAGATGACCATGAACCAAATTCTAGCTGGGAGCCAGGATCCCCCAGACATGACCAAGAGCCAAGGGGACATTCCTGGGGGAATCTGGGGGTCTGAGAGGCAGGACTCCTGAGTTAGTAGCTACCACGGAGGCTCCCCGGGTGGTGACGAAGTCCCCTTTGTGGGCCAAGCTGATGGCCGTGTGTAAGGGGTACCCAGAGAGAAAACCAAACCCATTCTCCTTGGCAGATACCAACACTGAAGGAGATTTTGGCTTACACTCAGGTGATAGGAACAGGTGCTATCCTGATTCCGTGCATGGAGGGACCATGTCTTGTTCTGTTTTCAGCCCCTGGCACTGAGCGTGGTTCTCTGAACTGGGCAGGATTTGTACCCCAGGGTGGGGGCCCAGGTGTGAGCCATGGGGATTGAGTCAAGCAAGGAGATGGGCATAAAAAGCCTGGGGCACGAGGACTTCTAAACTCGTAGAGGTGGAGTGAGAGGCTCTGCCAGGCCTTTGAGGTGGAAGAGGCAGGATGAGGCGGGGAGAGGGGGCCGTTAGACCAGGCTGGGCCCTCAGCGGATGGAGAGCCATCGATCGCCGCGTTTCGTGGATGACTCTTTATGTAAGAACAATCCAATCTGAGTCTCATTGCTGCCCACGGAGGTCAGCTGGGAGCTGGCTGTCAGCTTGCTGCCCCCTGGAGCTCCTGCCAGCTCCCTGCGAAGCTCAAAGCTCAGACCAGCCAAGCTGCTTCCTGGCGTGGGGACGCCACACCGCGAGCGAGTACTCTCAGGCCGACCTCCTGTGATTGAGGGCAGGAGCCCCATGTGCTTGACTCCATCCGCACAGAGTCATTGTGAATTTAATGGGTCACCTGGGAGCACATTTTGCACCACGGAGCCACAAATGTTTGCCGAGTGAATGACCGGCTGTAGAACATGCTTGTCAAGAGTGACCTCTTCCACTTGAGCTGCCCCCGGCTCAGGCAAAATTTTGCCTCGTGCAGCAGACCCTATTGGGTGAAGGTTGCCCTCCTGGCCATCATTACCCACTGCCTTGCCCTGTGCCTGCTGCCTCTGCACTTGCAGGGGTGATGGTGATGATCAAATAAGATAATATATGTGAAGGCCCCAGGAAATGGGGGATGTTACTCAATTTGAATCCAACAAGTCCTTGAATCAGCAAGGACTCCTGAGGTCAAGGCACCATGCCAGGGTGCTGGGGGCTACGATGATGTGAATCTGTGACTGCTTCCCTGGAAATCGTGGTACACAGTGGGGGAAAACCTCATTAAGACTAATTGGAAAGGAGGGAACCCCAAGCACACGAAATGTCTGTCCTTTTCACTTCCCTCTGGAAGTGAACAGACATTGTTCACTTCTGGAGAAAAGCAGCTTGGTGTGATGCAGAGAAGCAGACCTCAGATCCAGAGTGTTTGAGTCTAGCTCTGGGCAAGTTTTGTGACCCTTTCAGAGCCTATCATTATCTCCCTTATGAGGTAGCGCAGCTCAGTGAAGGGCCTGGCAGCCAGTGGGTGCTTGATGCTCCTGGCTATTCTTTCCTCTACTCCAAAAAGGGCTCAGAGGCCGGGCACAGTGGCTCACGCCTGTAGTCCTTGCACTTTGGGAGTCCAAGGTGAGTGGATCACTTTAGGTCAGGAGTCCAAGACCAGCCTGGCCAACATGGTGAAACCCCGTCTCTACTAAAAACACAAAAATTAGCCAGGTGTGGTGGCCCACATCTGTAGTCCCAGCACTTTGGGAGGCTGAGGCAGGAGAATCGCTTGAACCCAGGAAGCAGAGCTTGCAGTAAGCCAAGATCGCACCATTGCACTACAGCCTGGGAGTTGCAGTGAGACTCTATCTCAAAACAAAACAAAACAAAAAAGGGCTCAGAGCTGAGGGGCTGACCTGGTAGAGGCTGCTCCCCGAGGCCAGGACTCACTTGAAACCAGCAGCATTTATTTACATGCTACTCACAATGCTCTAAATGCCTTTAACATGTTTGTTATCAGAAGCAGGTTAAACACAGACTCCTGTAATTTTGTTTACACTATTAATTCATTCAGCCAACCATGTCTTCATGGGGAGAACGGAGGGAAACTTATGTGGCACTGTCACACAATCCAAGGAAGTGGAGATGGAAGTCACAAGCCAGGTGGGTGGGTGTCGGCAGAGCAGACTGCACTGGACTTAGGCCTGTGGGGCTTAGTTTGGAGCCTCACCTAAGACCTGGGGGCCACTAAGAAGGTAGAACTCCTAGCAACCCACCCCCAAGGCTGTAGAAGGGTGGAACAGACCTCCAGGTGCAATTACTCCCAAACCCACGGAGAAGAGGAGGCCCTTTCGGGCGTATTGGGCTGTGGAGTGAAGAGCCAGGCTCAGACCTCAGGCTCCAGGAGGATGCAGAGTGAGAACTATTTTCTGTATATACTCAGAAGTTTCCTGAGGTCTTAAGAGTAGGAAGGTGAGAAAGGGAAGGTGTTGCTATCCTATCTAGGTGTACAGAGAGACACACACACCAAGGATGGAGACGGTTTATTGTTATACCAAAAATATATGTATATATCTATATACATATGTAGAAATAAAGGATCAGAAGGCTATAAACCCAAGTATCATTAGCATTTATATCCAGGTGCAGCATTAAGGCTGAATTCCCCTTTCTTTACACTTTATTTTACACTGAACGTGTATCCTATGTACAATAGAGTGAAACAATAAAGCTGTCTTCATTTGGAAATCAAGGCACCATTATCATCCACATCTTCACCAGGACTGTGGTTGGGGACTGAGGGGAGTAGGGATGAAGATGTCCCTCTCGGAAACCAGGAAGAGCCGAGCTGCGACTTCCCACTCCCCAACCCATCCTCATTCCTCCTCCACTGCCTGTGGCCATCACCGTGGGGCCTGTGTTAGAGACAGGTGGGGAAAAGAGCCCAAGAGCCATCTGCCTGCACAGAGGGCATCAAAAATGAGAGGGGAGGCCGGGCGCGGTGGCTCACGCCTGTAATCCCAGCACTTTGGGAGGCTGAGGTGGGTGGATCACGAGGTCGGGAGATCGAGACCAGCCTGGCTAACATGGTGAAACCCCGTCTCTACTAAAAATACAAAAAATTAGCCAGGCGTGGTAGTGGGCACCTGTAGTCCCAGCTACTCGGGAGGCTGAGGCAGGAGAATGGCGTGAACCTGGGAGGCGGAGCTTGCAGTGAGCCGAGATCGCCACCACTGCACTCCAGCCTGGGCGACAGAGCGAGACTCCGTCTCAAAAAAAAAAAAAAGAGGGGGGAACATGGCAGCACCTTTAAAACAGCAACACAGGCCAGGTGCGGTGGCTTACGCCTGTAATCTCAGCACTTTGGGAAGCTGAGGCAGGCGGATCACCTGAGGTCAGGAGTTCAAGACCAGCCTGGCCAACATGGAAAAACCCCCTCTCTATTAAAAAGACGAAAATTAGCTGGGTGTGGTGGCGGGCGCCTGTAATCCCAGCTACTTGGAAAGCTGAGGCAGGAGAATTACTTGAACCCAGGAGGCGGAGGTTGCAGTGAGCCGAGATCGTACCACTGCACTCCAGCCTGGGTGACAGAGTAAGACTCCATCTCAAAAAAAAAAAAAAAAAAAAAAACACCGAAAAACAAAAAACAGCAGCATGTTAACACTCACAAATGAATATGTACATGCCAAGAAGCTGAGTGTAACAGGAGATTAACAGAGGGTGAGTAGCAGGATGGATGTCTGGGGAGGGATGTTAATACAGCAAAGGTGTGTTGGCACTAATTGCTCCCAGGTAAGGAAGGCAGATCCAGCTCCTGGTGCAGGTGGCTACAGGTCCAAGAGGGGTATCCAGCATAGAGGGGCCGGTAGGTTAGGACACCTTGGTGGTCAGGACATTCTGGCGATCAGGACACCTTGGTGATGCCGTTCCCTGCTGAGAGAGCTCTCCCCACCTTGATGAGGTCCTTTCCACTCCTCCGGTTGCTAGGGCACAGGGGACTCAAGGGCAACTCTGCAGGCCAGTTGGATGGGTGGTGGGGAGTGCAGCGAGGAAGGAAAGTAAGGCTCTGTCCCCGTCCTCCAGCCTACCTCCCACCTGTCTCATCAGCAGCGTCCCTGAGATGCCTGGCAATACCCTAGGCCCTCCTTTCTTCTGGGTCTCAGCTCCCCCGTCCCCTCCTGCTTCTTGTCTTCATCGGCCCCCATGGCCCAGGCTATCCCTGTCCCTAGTGCCAGTCACCTGGGAGTACAAGGGGCCCAGCTGGCCTCTTCCAAGTGCTGCTGGGGAGGCAGGCGATGCGGCTGCGGCCACGGGAGACTGAGGAACTGAGGGAGGAAAGGAGGGAGGGTGGAAGGTTGCGGCCCTGTCTCTGGCCTATGGGTGTGCATTGAGTGGGGCATGTAAGTACTCGACACTAAGCCCTGAGAGCAAAGGATGCTGGGCACCAGCAGGAGCTTCCAGAGCTGGATCTAAGGGCGGGAGAGGCAGTGTGTAGGGTTGGGGACACGAGAGGGAAGTAGCAGTGAGGATGGAGAATCCCTTTGCTGGATTAATGGTGTGCAACATCTCCCTCATGGATAAATGGGTGCTGAGAGCCGCCCTCATGGATCAGCTCTGGGGTGATCCTGGGATAGCAAGCGCCAAGGAAACCTCAACTGGAGAACTAGATTCGGGCCCTGCTCACAGGACCTCAGCTGCTTGCTCCGGGGATGCAGAGACAGAGACACTGGGGGCCCAGAGTCGGCCCAGGTGTCTACTGCCCTAGCGAGAGCGAACTCCTTCTCCCAGACAGCTGACACCTCCCAAACCTCACCTCACAACGCGCTTCTTCTTGCAGGCAGAGGTCCCAGGGAGGGAAGATGTTGGCTTGGGGCCCTTCATGGTGAACAGGGGCACGGGTACCCTGGGGAGGGAGGAAGGGGAAGGAGGCTGATCAGCAGGGAACCAGAAGCAGGGCCCGTCACTTCCTCCCTCCAGCCCCCAGCTCGGGCATGGGGGAGGGTGGTTGGACAAGATGACCTCTGAGGTTTCTTCTACAAAGAGGTGGATTCCTCTCCCTGCCTCACTCTGCCTGGCTGACAGCTGAGTGACAGGCCTGCTCTGGGAGGACATCCAGATGTCAGTTTCTGGTGCACCCAGGGAACTGGAGTTCAAACAATTTCACCCTTCCACCTGCCCGGCTCTGCGCTTGTTACCGAGAGCTGCTTCTCGGGCTGTGGAAGGGGCGGGGGCGTGGGTGGGCAAAGCCTGCCAGCCTCTGCCCCACAGGTGCAGGTCAGTCTGCCACTGGTTCTTGGCCTTGGACTGTCCTGAGCAGGCTGCTGTTCCCCTCCCCTGCCATATGTGTGGAAAGGGGGAGTGACAGCTTCATCTTCTCACTGGAAAATACTGCACTGAGTTTTCTAAGGACCCCCTTTCCTATTCCAGATGCTGGGCCGGAGGCCAAAATCTGGAGTGGAAGTGGCAGAAAGAGTTATTTCCCAGTGGAACATAGAATGCAGCCCAGGCCAAAGAGCCTGAGTAAAGAGAGGAACAGTAGTGTTGGGCTCCCCTAGTACATTCTTGTTCCCTGCTGACTCTTTCCAAGTTGGGGTCCCATTAGCTACTCATGAGCATGCTACAAACGAGCAGAGTGGGTGGCTTTGCAGCATGGACAGACCAGGCAGGGGCCCCAGGAGAAGTGACACCTCCCTGGCAGCTATATATCCTGCTGTCTTGGGCCTGGGGAGCAAAGCGGATCACAACCCAAGGGGAAAAGATAGGAACCGTCCCAGCTCCAAGAGTCAGGCTGTCCTCCATACTTCTCAGCAGCACCAAGAAGTCCCTTGCTGACCACTGACCTCCGGACAGGAGGGGTGGCGCAAGACTGGAAGACCCACCTGGGGATGAAGGGCTGGTCTAGCCTGCTCAGCTCCTGGGGAATTTTGTCCCAGCCAATGCATTCATGGAAACTGGGCTTTGAAGGAGGCTCCTCAGAGAGATCAAAGGTGGCATTGAGGTCTCGAGTGGGCAGGGCCAGTGGGGTAGAGCAGTTCTGCATGGCTGAAGGGCCCAGGGGCACCCGGCTTTTGATGACTGTGGCTGGGCAAAAGCGAGGGGAATGGCAGGGGGAGGAGGCCCTTTCTCCTCTGGGGGTGCTGGGCCCCTGTGAAGGTTGGGTGTCAGGCAGAGACACTCTCCTCAGGCAGGGCAGGAAGGACTGGCGCTGGCGCTTGGTGCCCCGCTTTGGGGCCATGGGACTGTCTGGCTCCAAGGTGCTTGGTCTCCTCCTCTTCTTCTCCATAGGCCATCGGGACCCCTGGGCTGGGGTGCAGTTAGGTCCAGGCGGGATTCCCAGTGTGTGCAGGGGGCCACTCAGTCGCCTCGCCATGGTCCGGGTCACAGGGCCAGTGTATCCTGGAGGCTCTGGGCGGAGAGGAGACTGCACAGGGTCTGCACAGAAGGAAGGAGAATTTGTAGAACTTGGGGAGCCAGACACTGGAGACATGAAGGAGCCCATAACCCCTCAGGTCTCCTGGGGCCTCTCTGTGTGCAGAAGTCTAGGATCCCAGGGGCCCAGCCTCCTACAGCAGCAAAACCCAGCAACTGAGGCCCCTGGACGCCCCTTGGCCCCAGTGGGGCCTTGAAGACAGGCAAGGGGGAGCAGGATGAGACTCACTTGACTCTGAACACAGCTCCTGAGCCAGAGGTGCCCCTCTGGCCAGGCCAGAAGTCCTGGAGGCCTCTGCCCCAGGCTCAATTTTTTCCTCTTGTACCAGCTGCTGTAGGGTCTCAAACTCTGTGATCATGTCAGGCGTCAAGAGGTTGGCTGCTCGGAGCAGGGAGAACTGCCGCTGGGCCAGGCACAGCACCTTTAGGGCCAACCTGGAACAGAAGAAAGGGGATTCCCAGCCCTGCTCAGACTCAGCCTGACTAGGAGCCTCTATGCCATGCACCTGTCCTCATCACTCCAGCTGTGGTTGAGGAGCCTGAACTGGTCCCCTGGCTCCCTCCTGCCTCGCCCCAGACAGGCTAGCCAGACTCACCACCCTCTCAGCCATGGCTTCTGCTCTGCTATTGCTGAAGGCCAAGGCCAGCCAGGATGGCCACAGGTAATGGTGGGAGGTGTCACCCACTAAACACGCCCCATGACAAAGACAGTGATCTGAGAAGTAGGGAAAGGGCACTAGGTGGCCCTGGACTCAGAAGGTCTGAGTCTCCTCTTGGCTCTGCCACTTACTAGCGTTGTAATCATGAGTTCGTCTACCCTAAGGGCAGTGCAAGGGGGCAGTTAAGAGCCCAGCTCAAGTCAGACTGCCAGTTTCCCGCTCACATCCTGGCTCCAATACCTCCCAGCTGTGTGATCTTGGATGCACTGGTTAACCTCATTCTCCACAACCTTAGAATGGGGATAACAAATGCACCCACCTCATAGAGTTATTGGAAAGACTGAATGAGTTACTTTACAGACAAAATGTTTAAAGAATACCTGACATGTAATAAGCACTGTAGGTCTAGCTAACTATTGTTTCCTGTAAAATGGAAATAATACCATCTTGCTGGTTAGGATAAGAGGAGATTATGTAAGATAGGGTATGTTCATTGTGGTTCTAAGAAGGCCCTCAAAAATGCATTCCGTCTGTTTCTATTTAATGACTGGGATCCTGAAAAAGTATGTGTGAATCAAGGCGTATTTCACAGGCACTGGGGGGCTACTTAAAGGAAATTATGAGGGTAATGAGATTCTTGATGCTGTAAATTTAGATTCTAATAAAGCATATTTTCTTTCTGTAGGGCACACCTATGATAAAAGAATAAACACAATTATCTCAGTGGGAATTATCCATGGAAAATGATTTATCCTCAGGTAGTTCCACCGGCCTGGACATCTCTGAAGCCCCCTCCACTGCCCTCAGTCAGGGTGTGCTCAGGGAACACAAACTCATTTTATAAAGCAGCCTCAAGGCCTTTTTGAAAAAAGGCAGGATATAAATTAAAATGGACACAGAGGAAACTCATTCTACATCTGCACGAGCCACACATTACAAGGAAGATTAGACAATTGTGAAGCGTGGGCGTTTGGGGGCAATATCCAGGCTCTGGCCCCGTCCCTCTTGCTAGGTGAGCCTGGACGAAGGCTTCAGTGCCCCATCTGACAAATGGGGAGCTGGTCTAAATCAGGAGTTTTCAAATTAGGTTTCAAAAACCCATTGGACAGAGTAACTCTGTTTTGACTGTTCTATGCATTAGACTTCAGTGTAAGATTTCATTTGAAGAAAGTATTTTGTAGCTAAAAACAATTAAAAAAAAAATCTGGAAAACCACTGAACTGGAAAATCTAAGATCTACTCAGTGCCCTAGTGGTCCAAGATTCTAAATTTTAAAATCAAAGGGAAATTATTTTCAACGATCTAGTTGTTAGGACGTTTCCAAACATGGAGATTTGTCATATTTTATTAGTACTTCATCCCCAAGAAGTAGGGAGACCGGGGGCTATGATCCCCAGTCAAGGCCAAGGTTGAAGCAATTTGTTGGAGACCACAAAGCCAGGGCAGAAATAAGGACCCTGGTGTCCTCTCTCCTCATAACAGGGGACCCCTAGCAGAGGGGCCCTGGGTCATCGGTAGGAGCTCATGGTTGTTCCCTGGGAGATCAGGGAGACATCCCACCAGCACATCCTTTCCTCTCCAGGGCCCCAGGCAGGACCTGATAGCAGGAGACAGATAATGAGCTGCTGATTATTCAGACTGCGGCATTTTTGCTGAGTCGGGAACAGACACTCCCCAACAAGAAATAAAATTAAGCAGGCCCTTCTGTCCAGAAGCTTTAAATACACTGCCTAGCGTGAAGCATGCTGGGGAGGGAAGAGCGGGATGGCAGTAACAGAGCTAAGTGGCAGGGGATTTAGGAGCTGGGGGGCCAAGGAGAAAAATATTAGTAGCATCTTTCTATGAAGCATAGAAAGAATGGTCCAAAATCCATTTTTCTTTGGCTTTGATTAGTGGTTTGTATTTACTTCTGAGAAAAAATAGCCACAATCAATCTGTTGATGAAGATACACGAAAAACACTGGCTCAGGAGGGCTGTGCCTTCCCCAGCCTGACGTTCAGCTTCCCTTGGCTGTCCCCTCCTCGCTGTGGAGGGGCAGCCTGGCCTCAGACTGGAAAGCAAAGCGCAAGCCCCAGCCGCCCTGCCCTGACCCAGGGCCTGCTGGCTGCCTGGATGGACTCCGGCATTTTGCTTCCCTCTCCTGCTGGGCAGTCAGCTATGTAGAGGGATACGTAGAGGTGATAAGTTAATCGAGTAGGTGATGATAATAACAAGGAGGTGAAACCAGGTAAAGGACGGTGCTGATGAAGAGACAGAGCTTTTGTGATGTGCTTAACACCAATTCCCACCCCCAGGGAGGCTGAGCCTGTTGCTTCCCACCTTGATTCCAGAATACAGCAAGAAGATACCTACTGCTTAGAACGGTCCCCATCCAGTTCCTGTGCTGAGAGGTGGCCCATGACTGGCTTGGGCTGCAGGGTCATGCCAGGGGACTCTGGCAGTGCATGTGTGGGGTTCTGCTCTGGCATCTGGGTTGGAACCTAAAAAGGAAGGAGAAGGCACAGGTAGAGGGGCCAGGATGGCCTCCCCATCTTTATAAACAGCTTCTAAAATTCTTCCCTCCTGCAGGAGTGGAAATGACAGCTCCTAGAATGACCAGATCCTGGTCACTTCCAAACACACAAGGATCTGATAGACTATTTCTTCTTCCTGCACAGAATCTGAAATCCTCCTAATGACTAAGGTGCAAGACATCCACGTAGAGAGGGGACTGAAGGGACTCTGAGTCAGGGAGAGGCATTTTTTCCAATATCCCACCGGCTCCAAGCCCTCCCGATACCCAGGTCTCACACCCCCAAGTCCTACCTCCTCAGCTGGGCCTTCGTCCTGGTCCTTTGGGGACTGCTCCTGGTCTGAAGAGTTCCCTTCCATGGCCCTCTCCACCTGGGCCTCCGTCCCCAGACTCTCCTCTTGAAAGGCTCTAGGACCTGCAGGGAGCTCTGGGGTGCAGGGCTGGCTGGGAGGGTGGGGTGGCAAGGGGGAGCTGGGAAGGCTAAGTGGAAAAGGAGCGTTTGAGAGGCAGGATGTGGGCCAGGTGGGAGAGCAGGGAGTGGGTGGGATCTCTGTGGCACCCAGGTCGTACAGAGTCCATAAGGGACAGACACTTAGGTGACAAATGGGCAGTAGCTGAAGGTAGGAGGAGTCAGGGGTTTTCTGGTTTGAGAGACAATGACACACACCCCTAAGTTCACCTTCTCTTGAATGGTAGGCCCTGCTCTTACGGGCTGGGGTGCCATTTACTCATTGGACACAGCACTCTAGGTGACAATCAGTTGCTGGGCGGGCACTGGGTACAAACCCTTAACCCTAGGGATTGGAGCAGAAGCAAGGAGTCCTAGTCCTCCAGAAACTGGAGAAGAGGGCCTGGCTCCCCATCCTGGCTGAGCTGCAGGGTGAGGGTGGGAATGGGCAGTGGAACTCACTGTTGCGGTGGTGGTCCTGACTTGGGAGATCCTGGGAGGTCCTGTGGTGGGGGCTGGCCTCCCCCCTCATATACTTGGAGCTTCTTCCTCAGAGCAGCTACCTGGAACAGAAGCAGCCCAGCCCCTGAGAGCCCCAGCTAAGCACAGGAGAGGAGGGGCAGACAGAGCCCCCGCCACACCCTCAAGCTCCTGCCTCTGGCTCTCGACCCTCCAGCCTGCCCCCAAGGCAGGCTCCTCACCTCAGCCTGGAGCTGTTGGCAGATGGTAGCATACTGGCTGATGTGACAGTCCAGGCTGGTCACATTGCTCTTCAGCTGAGATGGGGAACAGGAGAGAGATTTATTTGTTCATTCAAAGCAGCTTTTATCAGCCACCGCCGACGGCCAGGCACTGCACTAGGTCTCACCCACGTCCCCATGACCCAGCCTCGCAAGTGGGGAGACACAGCAGAGAAGGTCAGTATCATGCCTGAGACCACAGCGAGGGGCAGAAGACCCCTGACTCCACGACTAAGACCTTCTTGCCAGGGTTAGGATGTTCTTGCGGTGGTCCCAGGAGAGCCAGGGCTCCCTGGGGGGAGGGAGGAAGAGAGGGGTCAAGCACATGTGGCAGAAAGCATATATTGGTGTTTATATTTTGCTGAAAATATGCTCCTGCTGCTAAAAACAAGTCTGAACTAGACCACTGGCCAATGAGAGGCCACCCTCCTGCCGTCTCCCTTGGTTTTGGAGACCATCTTGCCCCTCTCAGCTGGTGGCTTCCCACCCAGGGATGGGGACTGTGTTGCTTCTATCACTAAAACTCTCTGAAGACAGAGGAACTGCTTTTTTTTTTTTTTTTGAGACAGAGTCTAGCTCTGTCGCCCAGGCTGGAGTGCAGTGGCATTATCTCAGCTCACTGCAACCTTCACCTCCTGGGTTCAAGCGATTCTTCTGCCTCAGCCTCCCAAGTAGCTGGGATTACAGGCGCCCACCACCATGCCCAGCAGATTTTTGTATTTTTAGTAGAGACAGGGTTTCACCATGCTGCCCAGGCTGGTCTCGAACTCCTGATCTTTGGTGATCTGCCCATCTCGGTCTCCCAAAGGGCTGGGATTACAGGCATGAGCCGCCATGCCCAGGCCAGAGGAACTTCTTTACTCTGCCTTGGGGACACTTGGCCCAGGGATCTGTGGGAGCTGCCTGGGTCCCGCCCCTTCCTGCTCCCCAGCTGGAGCTGCCCCACGCCCAAGCCGGCCCTGGCTGGCACGCACCGAGAGCCTGATCTCCTTGGCCCGGTCGGCATATTTGAGGGTGTTGTACGTGTCCTCGTAGGTCAGGCTGGAGGGGCTGATGGCAGCGATCATCACTGTGCGGCAGTTGCCCCCGAGGGAGTCTTTGAGCAGGCGGGTCAGTTTGCTGTCCCGGTAGGGCACGTGGGTCTTGCGGCTCTGGGGGGCAGTGAGCACGTGTGGGGTGAGGCGACTGATAGCACTGACCCAGGATGGGGCCTTGTGGCCTTTGGCCCTGGGTTCAGGTGCTCAGTTGCTATCCTGGGGAGAACGCTGGCCTGTGCCGCTTTACCTTTGCGTCGGCCAAGGCGTTGAGGACATTGATGAGCGCCAGCAGAGAGCGGTTGATGTTGGCCCCCTCCCGCAGCCGCTCCCCCTTCGCATGGGTACTGGATGCCCGCTCTGAGCCAGCCAGGTCAATCAGGCTCATCTTGGCCACCTGGACAGCCTGGGTCAGTCCTGGAACCCGGTCCTGCTGCTTCACGAAGATCTGAAGGCAGATGGCAGGGGTGAGGGGGAGATGGGCATCAGGAGCCCTGGTTTTCAGGCTCTGACCCATGACCTCACCTGGAAGATGGCATGGGAGCGGGAGGAAGTCGCGTTGGCATCAGTGGGGTGCTGCGTGCGGTTACGGTTCCCCCTGGTCAGCATCTCCAGCAGCTGCTTGGCTGAGGCTGGCTATAGAGGAGAGGCCCAGGAACGGGGCTGTGGGTTCCCCAATCGGGACTTTTCCCCTAACAGGAAGGGCTGCTCTTCAGAACCTACATCACCCCCTTGCTACCACCACCACTGCTACCACCATCACAGGACCCAGGGCATCCCCAAACGGTTTTGTGAGGGAGCCCCGAGGACCCATGGGGCCGATCATCCTACCCGAGCCCAATCCCACACCTGGTGGAAAGAAAGTCCTTGCACCACCACCCCCTTGTCCGGGTCCTCGCGGATGGCAAGGGGCCCCTTGGGCTCCAGGAGGTCATGGATCTGCTCATTATACACCTGAGAAAGGAAGAAAGGAAGAGGCCTGAGGGAGCGTGGCCCATCAGGAAACCTCTCCCTAGTGGCTGGACAGGGGAGCTGAGGCCTGGGTGTATCTGAGACACCCACAGAAGTGGCGCTTCCCAGGACTGTGTTACATGACCACAGCAGGGTGAACGGGCGGGTGTCTCTAGTGCAGCATCTCACTGAGCAGTATCTATCTCCTTGAGGGGCACCAGCTCTCCATTTCCCGCCACCCTGTCCCACACCAGCTCACTCCACCCCATGGGCTCACTTCCCCCCAGGTGGTTGTGAGAACAAGGCCCAGGGCAGGGGCAGCCGACCTCCTGGTAGCTGATGAGCACCTCGAAGCGCTTCTCCTGCTGGCGGGCCTCCAGGCGCCTGTACAGTTCCACGGTGGTCAGGTACATGATGCCAGGGTCCCCCTCCCTTCCCAGCATGGTGTGTGTCTTCCCAGCCCCGGTGGCCCCGTAGGCAAACACTGCAGAGGACAGAGTAAGGAGGAGGACCCCAGTGCCTTGCCACCCAGCTCAGCCCTTCCCTCCTCCCTCAAGCCCCTTTCCTTTTCCTCCTGTGTTCCGTGTTCCACTGCTCCCACCAATCGCACCCTCCATGTTCCCACTGCAGGGTTGGAGTTCTCTGTGTGTTTGTTCTGCTCCCCCATAGGCCAGTGGATTTGGGATGACCGGATCTCCACTATGGGTGCGGGCTATGCGTTCCTTCTGTAGGCGAGGCAGCTTTTAGTGTTGAAGGCCCACAGTTATCTCCCTTTTACCACTTACCCTGGTTTATCCCCACACACTGTGGCTGTGATCTGTGAGTGGTGTCTTCTCCCCTCTAGACTGTGAGCACCAAGTGGACAGGAACTGTCCTGTCTGATTTGCTGTTGCTGCTCTGGGCCCAGTAGAGTGCCTCCCCATAGACTGAATGAATGAATGAGGGTCCCACAGAGCATGATGGGACATTGTACAAAACTCCTTAGTAAATCGTGCCCTGCTTGGGGGAGGCAGGCACATGCCAGAAGACATATGAAATCCCTCCCTTAGGAGGAGGCAGGGAGGCCAGGCCACTGCCCGGCAGGGCTGAAGTTCTCACCTGAACAGTTGTAGCCCTGGAGGAAGCTGTCCAGGATGCTGTGTGTGGTGTGCTGGAACACGTCCTGTTGGGTGGCCGCCTCGCCAAAGACCCGGTCAAAGACAAACGTCAGGTCTTTGCCCTTCTTCTTGGGGCCATCATGGGTGCCACCCCATTTCAGGCCAGGGAACCCTCCATCGGGCTCCTCAGGGTTAAACACCAGCACCCGCTCATCCACCACCTGAACCACTGGCCGCCGCTGACTGTCCAGCTCCCGAGGGGTGGGGGGCCGCACCCGTACCACCACTTGCAGCGTGCTGTCCTCCACTGCCATCACTGTGGCAACACCTGGGCGAGACATGGTGGAGCTGAGGACCAATCACACCCCAGGCCTGACCAGGTGCCCCCTCAGCACTCCAAGGTCCCCTCCACCCATTCCCAATGACTGGTCTCTGTTTTATGCCTCAAGAGAGTAAAAATATCGGTGCTAAAACCAATTATATCTCTTTCTCACTTGAAATACCATCTTTGTCATACTCAAATGACTATATATATATATATATATATATATATATATTTTTTTTTTTTTTTTTTTTTTTTTTTGAGACGGACTCTTGCTCTGTCGCCCAGGCTAGAGTGCAATGGCATGATCTCGGCTCATTGCAACCTCCGCCTCCCAGGTTCAAGCGATTCCCCTGCCTCAGCCTCCTGAGTAGCTGGGATTACAGGCGCTTGCCACCATGCCTGGCTAATTTTTTTTTTGTATTTTTAGTAGAGATGGGGTTTCACCATGTTGGTCAGGCTGGTCTCGAACTCCTGACCTCATGATTCGCCCGCCTCAGCCTCCCAAAGTGTTGGGATTACAGGCATGAGCCACCGTGCCAGGCCTCAAATGACTGTTGTTGGAGGCCTCTTACTGGGCTTTCTAGTATGTTCCACGAATCCATTTGTCTATTCTTTTTTTTTTTCTTACCTTTCATAACCCTCATGTATCTCTGTCTATTCTTGGGCCAGTGCCACACTGTTTCCATGATATTACTTTACAGTATGCTTTCCAGCTAGTAAGGCAAGAACCTTTTCATTACTCTTTCTTTTCTATAGCTTTCTTGGCTATTTTCAGGCATTTATTATGCTACTTGATTTTAAGAAAATTTTATCTATTCTACCCCCAACCTGGAGCCCTCTCCTCCCTCAAAAACCCTACTGGGGCTACAGTTTGAATTGTATTACATTTACATATTTATTATACTGAGCCTTTTATTTTATTTTTTTACTTTACATAAGCCTTTAGCAGCCAAGTGTATTAAACTCTTTCAGGCAAGATTGTGGCTACTGCCTTTCTTTTTGTTCAGATATTTTTTATGTCCCTCAATAAGATTTTATAGTTTTCTATCTCTTCAGTTAGTTCTGTAATTGTCCTTTTAATATATTTCTCAGGTATTTTATGTACTTAATTGCTCCTGTGAATGGAACACTTTTCTCCATTTACGTTTCCAGCTGATAATTACTAGTATGGAGGAACACAACTAATTTTATATATTCACACGATATCTACCACCCCCAAACTCTCTTATTAATTTCATTTATTTTTATTAGAACTTATTGGGTTTTCTAAGTATACAATTATGTATCAGAAGGGAAAAAATTTTTACCTTTTCTTCTCCATATTCATACCCAATATTTCATTTCTTGTCTATTGCAGTCTCTAGAATTTCTAAAACAATGTTGAATAATTATGATAATGTGCATTCTTGTTTTGTTTCTGATTCTAAAGGAAATGGCTTTAGTGCTTCCCTATTTAGACATTAGTTTTATACAAGTAGTCTTTATCACATTAGCAATTTCTTCCATTCTTGTTTTACTTGGGGTTATTATTAGAAAAGTCTAGAATTTTATCAATGCTCTTTCAGCATCTACACACACACACACACACACACACACACACACTTTTTTTTTGAGATGGAGTTTCACTCTTGTTGCCCAGGCTGGGGTGTGATGGCGCGATCTCAGCTCACTGCAACCTCTGCCTCCCAGGTTCAAGCAATTCTCTTCCCTCAGCCTCCCCAGTAGCTGGGATTACAGGTGCCCGCCAGCACGCCCAGCTAATTTTTGTGTTTTTAGTAGAGACAGGGTTTTGCCATGTTGGCCAGGCTGGTCTCGAACTCCTGACCTCAGGTGATCTGCCCACCTTGGCCTCCCAAAGTGCTAGGGTTACAGGTGTGAGCCACCGCACCCGGCCCTCTCAATATATTTATGTGCTTTTTTCTCCCTTATTTTGTTGCTATGGTAATTTATTAGATATTATTCCTGGTATCAAACCAACCATGCATTCCTGGAAAAAATCCTACCCTGGCCATAGTGAAGTTTTTAACACTTAAATGGTCAGACATGTTAATCTTTTCTTTTATAGCTTTTATGTCATACTTAAGAAGACGTTTCTTCTCCAAGGTAATAAACCCTCTTCTTGTATTTCTGTCTAATACTTTTTCTTTCTTACATTTAGGTTGTCATGGAGATGGAATTTTTTGTGTGTGTTAACTGTGTGATGAGGTTTCTAAATATCTTTTCTTTCTAATTGGTAAGCAATTATCCTCAAGGTCATTTATTGAATAGTGCATTCTTCCTCCACCAATTTGAAATGCCAAATTTAATATAACTAAAGTCTCATAGAAACATGAATTTGTGGCTGGGTGTGGTGGCTCAGGCCTGTAATCGCAGCACTTTGGGAGACCAAGGTGGGCGGGTCACCTGAGGTTGGCAGTTCGAGACCAGCTTGACCAACATGAAGAAACCCCGTCTCTACTGAAAATACAAAATTAGCTGGGTGTGGAGGCACATGCCTGTAGTCCCAGCTACTTGGGAGGCTGAGGCAGGAGAATCGCTTGAACCTGGGAGGTAGAGGTTGCAGTGAGCTGAGATCATATCACTGCACTCCAGCCTGGGCAACAAGAGTGAAACTCCAGCTCAAAAAAAAAAAAAAAAAAAAAAAAAAAACATGAATTTGTGCCAGGTGTGGTGGCTCATGCCTGTAATCCTAGCACTTTGGGAGGTGAAGCCCGTAATCCTAGCACTTTGGGAGGCCGAGGTGGGCAGATCACCTGAGGTCAGGAGTTTGAGACCAGCCTGGCCAACGTGGTGAAACCCCGTCTCTACTAAAAATACAAAAATCAGTTGGGCATGGTGGTGGGCGCCTGTAATCCCAGCTACTCAGGAGGCTGAGGTAGGAGAATCGCTTGAACTTGGGAGGCAGAGGTTGCAGTGAGCTGAGATCACACCATTGTACTCCAGCCTGGGTGACAGAGACTCCATCTAAAAAAAAAAAAAAAAAAAAAAAAGAAACATGAATTTGTTTCTGGACTTTCTCTTCTGTTTCGTTATGTCCATTCCTTTTCCAGTACTTCACTGTTGTAATTACTGTGGTTTTATCATATATCACCTCATTGCTCTTTTTCTTGGCTATTTTTAGGCATCTTGTGTTACATATGATTTTAGAATCAGCTTATGAACTTCTATGAAAAATCCTGCTAAGATTTTAATTTGGATTATTTTGAATTTATAGATTAATATGAGGAAAATTGGCATCTTTACAATATCAAGTGTTCCCACCTAGGAACCGATATCTCTTTCCATTTATTCATACCTTTACAGTCTTAGTAGAATTTTATAATTTTCCTCACATGGGTATTATATATTTCTTGATAGGTTTATTACTAGTTATTACATGATCTTTGGTATATTATGAATAGGCTCCTTCTTTTATTTTTATTTTTTTTGAGACTGAGTCTCGCTGTCGCCCAGGCTGGAGTGCAGTGGCACGATCTCGGCTCACTGCAACCTCCGCCTCCCAGGTTCTCTTGCCTCAGCCTACAAAGCAGCTGGGATTACAGGCACACGTCACCACGCCCAGCTAATTTTTGTATTTTTAGTAGAGGTGGGGTCTCCAACTCCTGACCTCAAGCGATCCACCCGCCTTGGCCTCTCAAAGTGCTGGGATTACAGGCGTGAGCACTGTGCCCACCCACTCCTTTTAAAATTACATTTTCAAACTCCTTTTTTTCCAGAAGATAGGAAAGCTACTGATTTCTGAATGCAGATCTTGTATCTGGACACATTACTGAACTCCCTTATTGGTTCTAATAGATTGTCATTGATTATCTTAAGTCTTTCAATTAAATGATGATATCGTTTGCAAATAATGACAGTTACTTTCTATTTTTAGCTCTTCTATGTTTAGTTCCCCACCTCCACTGCCCATTAGGAAGGTAGGAATGGATGTTGAATTTTATCAAATGCTTTTTGGCACTTGCTGAAGTGATCACACATATTTCTCCTTTAATCTATTAATGTAGAGGGTGACTCAACAGATTTCCTAGTGTTGACCTGGTAATAATTCCAAACATATATTTACTCATTCACTCTTATATCTTCCCCAGACCTCTCTCCGTGGTTTTTCATTTCTCTTTCGAAACAGCGTACCAAGGGTAGGGATGGAATTTTGGAATGCAGCCAGGAAAAGTTCACCCCAACTCCAGGGATATATTGACAGGGATGAGGAACAGGGGCTGTTCCTGGGCGTTATGAAGAGATGGATGCCTTCCACGTAAAGACTAGCTTCCACCAGTGGGTCACAAATACCAAGGTCATTCAGCAAAGAAAAGTGAGGTTTCTACCTGACACTCTAGCAAACAGCTAAAGTTTTCCTTGGAGAATGAGACAGAACTGAGCTGATTTGAAACTCCTGTCCCCCCATCCCTAAACTTCTTAACTTCGTCCCCAAATAAAACAAGAAAAAGATATCAACCAACCATAATCCTTTTACATGTATGTAATTCTATTCCTGTCCCAGCAATCAGATTGCCATAGTAAGCATATTAGCTAAGTGCTCACTGTGTCAGGAACTGTTCAAAGCACCTCATGCATATCATCTCCTTTTATCCCCATTGCAATCTCACAAGATGGATACTATTGTTATACTCATTTTTCAGTGAAGAAATTGAGACAGAGAGGGTTAAGCAATTTGCCCAAGGTCTCAATGCTAGTGAGCGATGGAGCCCCATTCCAATCCAGGCAGTCTGACTACACATTGGGCTATACTGCCTTATAGTGATATTATATATTATGCTACAATGATCACATCATTGTAATAGTCCCTTATGTTTGTATAATTATAATTCCTTTTATGAAATTAGCATTCTGTATTCTACAAACACTTTCAAATATATGGACTGTACCTAATATTCTTTTTCTTTTTTTTCTTTTTTTTTGAGACAGAGTCTCGCTCTGTTGCCCAGACTGGAGTGCAGTGGCACGATCTCGGCTCACTGCAACCTCTGCCTCCCAGGTTCAAGCAATTCTCCTACCTCAGCCTCCCCAGTAGCTGGGATTACAGGCACCCACCATTACGGCCAGGTAATTTTTGTATTTTTAGTAAACAAGAGGTTTCACCATGTTGGCCAGGCTGGTCTCGAACTCCTGACCTCAGGTGATCTGCCCACCTTGGCCTCCCAAAGTGCTGGGATTATAGGCATGAGCCACTGCACCCGGCTGTACCTAATTTTCAACAGAGAGGGTTCCTGTCTCCTACTCTTACAGACCTACCCCCAGGAAACCCCACTTTGGCACCCGGGGAAGGGAAGGCAGAGGGTGCGTGGGTTGTCCACATTTCCTGGCAGTCCCTACTCCCCATGGGGAGGGCTTTAGCTGAGAAGGAGCCACAGAGCAGCCTAACATTCTAAGCAGGAAATTAAAAAGGGCACTGGCAAAGGAGTGCTCATAACCTTTAGAGTTCTCTCCTCCCGCCTCCTGAGGGCCAGTGTGGCTGAGTCTGTTTGCCTAATGAGATGTTTTCCTTCTTGCTGAGATGGTGCTGGGGGCATGGGGCACAAAGTGTGGATGACACTTGGCATAGCCGCCACTAGGATGCCTGGGTCCTGGTCCCTGTTCAGCATCTGACCAACGGGGAGGTCTTTCCACAAGCCACACCAGGTCAATGTCGCATCAGCTTCCCTCTTTGAGAACCAGAGAAAACAGCTACCGATCTGCTCCCGCCCCAGGGGATGGGGAGATTAATGAGAGAACGTGTGTCAAGTTTGCTTTGATCCTTGGTTGGAAAGAGCATTTCAGCCCAAAGTACAAGGGAGATGATTCCTTAATAAGATCTTCAGGATTCTCAGCCAGCCACAGTCACGTCCTGTTTCTAACCCAGGGCAGCTCATTAAAACCCAGAGGCTAGTGCTCTGCCAGGCTGGGGCTGGGAAGCCAAGATTCTGTTGTTTTGGGGATGGCCTGCTCTGCCCACCCTAGTAGAGACAGGCCCAGTGAGCCCAAGCTCCTCAGAAGTCCCTGGAGAAGAATTTCAGAGGACTTGAGGGAATCTCCCTGCAGACACTAGAAGCTGAAGAAGGTAGTAGGGGTGAGGGGGTAGGGGAAGAAGCCCAGCCCCTGGATGTCCTATTTTTACAGGCGATGCTGTAGCCCCCTTCATCTCTCCTTCACAACCCTAATACACTTGTTTTTTTGTCCTTAAATCTCAAGAGCAGGACCTTCTTCTGACATAGTCTATGTACCCCAGGTGCCTGGGCACCCGGCCCAGCATGCAGCAGATGCTGAATTTGTCCTATGAATAAATAAGGGCCAGAGAAGAGCAGAGTCTGAATCCAAAAATCTAAAAATAATTATTATTACAGCTAACATTTACTCAGTGCTTACTATGAATTAGACACTATGCTAAGTGCTTTACAAACGGTGTTTAACTTTCACAACAATTGTTATATCCCTACCGTACAAAAGGAACAGGAGGCACAGGAACTTGTCTCCCAAATGTGAAGTAGCAAGGCTAGAACTTGACCTTCTTCTGTCACCAGGGGCACTACCCCATCCTTAGGCTGTTCTGCCCTGCAATTGGGCTTGGGTAGCTCCCATCTCCCCCTCACCTGGGTATCCACAAAAGAACAGCACCCCCGGTCCACTGGTTCTTCCTACATGTGGTCATGCAGAGGATGAAATTGTGTTCTTTTGTTTTGTTTTTTTTGAGACGGAGTCTCGCTCTGTCGACCAGGCTGGAGTGCAGTGGTTTGATCTCGGCTCACTGCAAGCTCCGCCTCCCGGGTTCACGCCATTCTCCTGCCTCAGCCTCCCGAGTAGCTGGGACCACAGGCGCCCACCACCACGCCCAGCTAATTTTTTAGCAGAGGCGGGGTTTCACCGTGTTAGCCAAGATGTTCTGGATCTCCCGACCTTGTGATCCGCCCGCCTCGGCCTCCCAAAGTGCTGGGATTACAGGCGTGGGCCACCACGCCAAGCCTCTTTTGTTTTTTTAAATAGACAATCATAAGGCTGTAATTGATGATAGTGTTGTTAGTTTCTTCCTAATCTTATTTTATTTTTATTTATTTTTCTTGTCTTACATTTCTGGTTCGGACCTCCAGCACAATATTGAATAAAAGCAGTAATAGTGAGTATCCTCGTCCCTTTCCTGATTTTATAAAGAATGCTTCTACTATTTCACACTTTGTTGGTTTAAGGAAATTTGTCTCCATTTCTAGTTTACCTATATATATTTAAAAGTCATGAATGGATATTGAACTTTATTGAATTCTTTTTTTTTTTTTTTTTTTTTGAGACAGAGTCTCGCTCTGTCACCCAGGCTGGAGTTCAGTGGCGCAATCTTGGCTCACTGCAAGCTCCGCCTCCCCGGTTCACGCCATTCTCCTGCCTCAGCCTCTCCGAGTAGCTGGGACTACAGGCGCCCGCCACCACGCCCGGCTAATTTTTTTTATATTTTTAGTAGAGACGGGGTTTCACCGTGGTCTCGATCTCCTGACCTCGTGATTCGCCCACCTCGGCCTCCCAAAGTGCTGGGATTACAAGCGTGAGCCACCGCGCCCGGCCTCTATTTTCTTTTTCTTTTCCTTTTTTATTTTTTTAGACCAGGTCTCATGTTGTTGTCCAGGCTGGAATGCAGTGATGGGATTACCGCTCACAGCAGCCTCAAACTCCTGGGCTCAAGCCATTTTCCCACTTCATCACGTCACCTACCTCCCCAGTAGCTGAGACCACAGGTGTGCCACCATCCCTGGCTAATTTTTAAATTATTTGTAGAGATGGTGTCTCACTATGCTGCCCAGGCAGATCTTGAACTCCTGGGCTCAAGCAATCCTCCCACCTCAGCCTCCCAAAGTGCTGGGATTATAGGAGTGAGTCACCACTGCTCCTATTGAATTGTATTTCTGTGCCTAATGAGATATGTTTGCTCTTTAAATCTCTAAAAGTGTAAATTGTATTAATAGATTTTCCAATGTTAAACCATTCTTGCATTCTTGGGATAAATTCAACTTGGTCATAATCTAGTTTTTTTTTTTTTTGAGACGGAGTCTCGCTCTGTCGCCCAGGCTGGAGTACAGTGGCGCAATCTCGGCTCACTGCAAGCTCCACCTCCCGGGTTCACGCCATTCTCCTGCCTCAGCCTCCCGAGTAGCTGGGACTACAGGCGCCCGCCACCACGCCCGGCTAATTTTTTTTTTTGTATTTTTAGTAGAGACGGGGTTTCACCGTGGTCTCGATCTCCTGACCTCGTAATCCGCCTGCCTCGGCCTCCCAAAGTGCTGGGATTACAAGCGTGAGCCACCGCGCCCGGCCCATAATCTAGTTTTTAAATACATAACTGGCTTCTGATTGCTAATATTTTATTAAGATTTTTGCAACTACATTAACGAAACAGATTGACTTGTAATTTTTTTTTTCTTTTTTGAGATGGAGTTTTGCTCTTGTTGCCCAGCAGCCTGGAGTGCAATGGCACGGTCTCAGCTCACTGCAACCTCCGCCTCCCTGGTCCAAGTGATTCTCCTGCCTCAGTCTCCCGAGTAGCTGGGATTACAGGTGCCTGCCACCACGCCCGGCTATTTTTTGTATTTTTAGTAGAGATGGTGTTTCACCATGTCGGTCAGGCTGGTCTCACACTCTTGACCTCAGGTGATCTACCTGCCTTGGCCTCCCAAAGTGCTGGTGCTGGGATTACAGGCGTGAGCCACCGCACCTGGCCTGACTTGTAATTTTCTTTGTGTCATTTTTGATATCATAAAATAGACTCAACATGTTTTCTCTTTTTTATAGGGAGAGTTTGTGTAAAGTAGAATCATCTTTTTCAATTGCCTGTAAGATTCTGGTGGAATTTGGTATAGGTTTTTCATGCCTGTGAAGATACATTTTAAACTAACTCAATTTCCTCTATGGAAAATTGAATTCCTCAATGGAATAGTCCTAGATCTAGTCAAAATTTCCATAACTTCTTGAGTCAGTTTTGGCAAGTTGTTTTTTCCTAGAAAATTTTCCGAAGGCATTGTCAAAAAGAATGTTCCATTGCCATTTCTCTTTCTTTTAATCTCTGTAACTGAAGTATGTCCCTATTTTTGCTCCTAAGATCTTTTTTGTGTGTTTTATTTGTTTCTCCATCAGTATTGCCAGAGGTTTAATTATTATTCTTTTCTAAGATACAGCATTTGACTAAAATAATCCTCTCTATTATATGATAAAACTCTCTTTCATTGATTCTGCTTTTAGCTTATTTATTTATTTATTGAGACAGTGTCACTCTGATGTCTAGGGTGGAGTGCAGTGGCGCGATCACGGGTCACTGCAGCCTCGACCACCCACCTCAGCCTCCTGAGTAGCTGGGATCACAAACACACACCACCACACCCCCCTAATTTTAAATTTTTTTATAGAGATGGGGTTTCACCATATTGCCCAGGCTGGTCTTGAACTCCTGGGCTCAAGCTGTCCACCCGCCTTGGTTTCCCAAAATGCTGGAATTACAGGTGTGAGCCACCATGCCCACCCAGTCTTATCTTCTTTTCTATTCTACATATGTTCTCTGCTGTTCTGTCTTACTAAAGTTTGATATTTGCCTCATTAACTTTCAGCTTCTTAAACAAAATGTTCTAATATAAGCATTTAAGACTATAAATTGCCCTCTAAGTATCGCTTTAACTGCACCCCACAAGTTTTATAAATAGTATTTTTATAATCACTCCATGTTAATTATCTTTTAATTACAATTATGATTTCCTATTAACTGACTTAAGTGTATTTTTAAAAAATTTCAGGCCGGGCATGGTGGCTCATGCCTGTAATCTCAGCACTTTGGGAGACCGAGGCGGGTGGATCACCTGACGTCAGGAGTTTGAGACCAGCCTGGCCAACATGGTGAAACCCCATCTCTACTAAAAATACAAAAAATTAGCCGGGTGCGGTGGCAGGTGCCTGTAATGCCAGCTACTCCGGAGGCTGAGGCAGGAGAGTTGCTTGAATCTGGGAGGCGGAGGCTGCAGTGAGCTGAGGTGGTACCATTGCACTCTAGCCTGGGCAACAAGAGTGAAATTCTGTCTCAGGAAAACAAACAAACAAACAAACAAACATGAGCTGGGCACAGTGGCTCATGCCTGTAATCCCAGGACTTTGGGAAGCTGAGGTAGGAGAATAGCTTGAGGTCAGGAGTTCAAGACCAGCCTGGGCAACATAGGGAGAACTTGTCTCTACTTCCAAAAAAAAAATTGTAAACGTGGTATTTATAACTTAATTGCTTGTGTTAAGAGATTATGTTTTATGCAATACTCTGATAATTGTTTAGATTTGTTTTGTGGCCAGGTAGAAAAACAATTTATAAATTTATAAAATATGCTACATGTATACTTTTTTTAACTTCTATTTTATTTTTTTGCAACAGTATACATGTATACTTTTTTGAACAGGTATAAATGGAATTCGGTTAGATAATATAAAGACCAACATCTTAAAATAACTCTCTAGGTGTAGGGAAATTCAACAATGAAATAGGCAGAGAATGACTGGATACCTTTGTACTTTTTGAAGCATGGGATGCAGTGACTGGGGAAGAAATAGAATAGGGAGAAGATTGGAGAAAGCAATATAACATTGAGATGTTCTCCTCTAAACTAGGCTTAACTTCTCTGAGCCTCAGTTTTCCAACCTGTAAATTGTAAATAATACTAGTATCTACCCCATATATTTGTGAAGATTAAATGAGTTCATTCAAACCTGGTAAGTGCTCAATAGATATTAGTATTACTGTTAGAATTATATGACATATGGCATTTTCCCATGACGATGGAGGAACCAGTGTCTTCAGTAAAATCCCTTAAATTCTGTGGCACAGACCAGGCTTAATCTTTTCCATGTCACTTTAGTTCCCTAAAAGGTCAAAGCTAAGGGGAGATGCATCCTAGGAGCAGTAACAGAGGCCTGGTCTTCTGTCATATAAATGTTCTTTCACTTGTTCCTTCATTCAATCAAACATCTGGCCAGGCGCGGTGGCTCACATCTGTAATCCCAGCACTTTAGGAGGCCGAGGCGGCGGATCGCCTGAAGTCAGAAGTTCGAGACCAGCCCGGCCAACCCTGTCTCTACTAAAAAGACAAAAATTAGCTGAGTGTGGTGGTGGGCGCCTTTAGTCCCAGCTACTCGGAAGGCTGAGGTAGGAGAATCGCTTGAACCCGGGAGGCGGAGGTTGCAGTGAGCCAAGATCGCGCCATTGCACTCCAGCCTGGGAGACAGAGAGACAGACTCCATCTCCAAAAAAAAAAAAAAAAAAAAAAAAATTTTACTGCGTGCTACAGCCACCGGCACGTGCAGCTCTGCAATCGGTTCAGTAGATGGGTGAAGAGGGGCTCACCTACTCCACACTGACATGCAGAGAGTCCCAGGCCTTTAGTTCTAGTGTGCAGAAGAGCCCAATTCTTCCTCACTCGCGAGCAGGAGGACCTTTCACGGGGCCGACCTACAGAGGGCCAGGCCCTGGTGGCAGATGTGCAGGCCCAGTCTAGGTCCAGCATAGATGAGCGGAGGGGTTCTGACCAGCCGTACGGGTGTGTAAGGAAGAGCTCCACTTCCCGCCCAGTTTAAAGGGGTCCATGCAGAGCCTGCCAGGGCGGCAACAAAGCTCGTTCTCCGCGCCGCACCTTGACGTCCAGCACAAGAGGCCCGGCACAGGCCCCCGCCCGGAGCAGGTGGGTCTGCGCGTCCGAGACCTGAAAGCAGGCGTTCGCGCGGTCGGCTTCGCCGTGGGCCAGGGCTTACCTTTCGTCGGTTCTCCGCCGCTGGCGTCGCTGCTTGCTCGCGGGTCCCACAGCCACACCACAGACAGGAGTACCCACCCCAGGAGAGCGCGCCCCACACCCTCCCCTGCCCGCGCCAACCTCCATCCGGCGCCTCGGGTTCAAATTAGCCGGGCGGGCCGAACCGTGCTTCCTATTGGTCAGCATCCGGATCGCTGATTGGCTGTTTCCTAAGTAACAAAGTGTTGCGCGAGCCGTTCACAGTGCGCTTGCGCACTTCCTCTTCCTGTCGGCTAGAGGTTCCCAGGAGGTGTCTCCGGGGCAGGACTCACGAGAGTAGCGTCCAGAAACCAACGCAGGGTTGGGATACGTGGGGCCACAGCCAGTCTCTGTGGGCCCCGGGGCTAGGCTTAGCACCAGTTACAGCAACCAGACATCCAACAGGCGTTTAAACCTGTTTTTTCTGTAGGCTAAATTCACATCCGTTTGTCAAGAGGGGATTGTCAACCGCTGTCCAGCGTCTCTTTCCGCTGCGGGACCATCCCAAGATGAACTTAAAGGACAGCCTTGATGTGGCAAAGCCGGCGGACGCCAAGAATGGCAATTCCATCCGCTTGGCTTTGACAGTGTCAGAAGCATGATGCCTGATGATTGCGTATGAAGGTCGGCCCCTTACGGCAGCGGTGGGGTGCACTGCCTCCATAGTACACCGCTGCCCGCTGCCTGGATTCTGGTGGGCCCACTTCGTGCTGATGTCCAACACCGGAGGTTGTGGGAGTTGAAGAATTTCCAGTTTTGGCTCAGTCACTAACTAGTGCTGAGACTGCGAGTCACTTCAGCCCTCTGAGTGTTGGTTTCCTCATCCATAAAATGGGGCCGATATCCTGCCCTTCCTACTCACCTAGGAGAGCATTAGGTATGAAAGCCTTCCAACGTCCCCAGCATATGTAAGGGATAACTTTTATACATTTGATTAGAACCAAATAGGTGAAGGCTGCAAAGAGCCAGGTGCTCATTACTTTCAGTAAATCTTCAGTACATCTATTCCCACACTGGGACTATGAGCAGGTTTGGGGCATGTAAGACAAGGGGGAGGCAAAACTCCCTCATCAGACTTGCCATCAGGATAAGGGTTACTATTTAATACCTAGTTGACTTGGCCCAAACTCATTCACCTCCTTGGACCCCAACTGACCCCTACACAATAGAATAGCATTGCTGGTTTGGTGAGGTTAAAACCAGAAAATTATGTGGAGGTGCTGGTCATTGTAAAACCAAGAAATATGGAGTACTCTTGCCATCTCCACTACCCATGATAAATAAAAACAAAAAAATAAAGGATGGCTTACAGCATAAGGGTCTCTTCCTCTCCTACTGGGATGTGTATTTTAACAGAGGTTTTGGCTCCCCAGGAGCCATCAGGGGAGCCTCTTGTGTACTATAAGCCAGGTCTTGCCCTGGTCCTCTTCTGGTTCACACAATTAACTGGAGGTTAGGTGAGCCAGGACAAGGCAAGGGGCAGAGTCCGGCCCTGCTGCAGGCAGGGGACAGGGGACACTTACTTGCTGGATAATCTTGGGTAAGTCACCAAGTCTCTCGGAGCCTCAGTTTTTGGAGTTATAAAATAGGGAACAAAAGAATACTTAGCTTGTTATGGGCTGGGCGCGGTGGCTCACGCTTGTAATCCCAGCACTTTGGGAGGCCGAGGCGGACGGATCACGAGGTCAGGAGATCAAGACCACGGTGAAACCCTGTCTCTACTAAAAATACAAAAAAATTAGCCGGGCGTGGTGGCGGGTGCCTGTAGTCCCAGCTACTCGGGAGGCTGAGGCAGGAGAATGGCATGAACCCGGGAGGCAGAGCTTGCAGTGAGCCAAGATAGCGCCACTGCACTCCAGCCTGGGCGACAGAGCGAGACTCCGTCTCAAAAAAAAAAAAAAAAAAAGAATACTTAGCTTGTTATAAAGATTAGAAAAAAAATGTAGGTAAAGCACCTTGCTGACATTCAATAAAATGGTAATGGGTGTTCTCATATTCATTTATTCAACAACTACTTACTAATATGAGACAGGTAGGCTCAGAGAATAGGCTGCTCAGTAATCAACACCCTCCTCCTAGCCTCGTGGAGCTTGCAGCCTATGGAGGAAATTAGACAATTAAGGAGGAACAATGATGTGAGACACAGACTATAATGAGAACATGCAGGGGGAAACGGGGCTGGGGAGTGGCATGCTAGCTGAAGGCTGAAGGGAGTTTGGGAGCTTGCCTGGCAGGGGAGGCTGTTCCTTGGATCTCAGAAGACAAGGGAAGACAATCTCACAGGTGAGAGGGTCAACCTTGCCGAATAGTGCTGAGAGGTCTTGGTAGGGCCTGGCCAGGCCCACCTTAGTGAACACAAATGGAAATTTTCTGGGGCCTACCCCACAGATGCTGATAAGGGGAGATTGGTTTGGAAATGGCCCAACAAGAATTTCAAGGCCTAGAACCCTAACTTGAGGACGGGGTGCAAAATTTTTTTCTTGTGTGGAGGCAGAAGGTGATTCTAGGCTGATATGACTGGGGTGTGAAAGGCAGCAGGCTCTGTCTTCTTAGGAAGTGTGTGGACATCTCACTACCTGTGAGTTCTGAGACCACCGACCCCAGGTGCTCAAAGGAAGCAGAGGGAAGGCACATCCTTCCATCCTCCCACCTGTACCCTTATCATTGCAGAGGTTTTGCTGTACCCTTATCATTGCAGAGCCTTTGCACCACAGTGTGGCATTAGCTATTTTGTGGTTTTTTTTAAATTAATTAATTAATTTTTTTGAGACAGAGTCTCACTCTGTCACCCAGGCTGGAGTGCAGTGGCGTGATCTCCACTCACTGCAACCTCCACCTCCCAGGTTCAAGTGATTCTCCTGTTCTCCTGCCTCAGCCTCCCGAGTAGCTGGGACTACAGGCGTGTGCCACCACGCCTGGCTAATTGTTTGTATTTTTAGTAGAAACGGGGTTTCACTGTGTTAGCCAGGATGGTCTCAATCTCCTGACCTCGTGATCTGCCCACTTCGGCCTCCCAACATGCTGGGATTACAGGCGTGAGTCACCGCGCCTGGCCCTGTTTTGTTTTGTTTTGAAACGGAGTCTAGCCCTTTCATCCAGGCTGGAGTGCAGTGGCGCGATTTCAGCTCACTACAATCTCCGCCTCCTGGGTTCAAGCGATTCTCCTGCCTCAGCCTCCCAAATAGCTGAGACTGCAGGCACAAACCACCATGCCTGGCCAATTTTTGTAGTTTTAGTAGAGACGGGGTTTGCCATATTGGCCAGGGTGGTCTTGAACTCCTGACCTCGTGATCTGCCCACCTCAGCCTCCCAAAGTGCTGGGATTACAGACATGAGCCACCGCGCCTGGCCTACTTTGGATATAGGCCAATTTTAAAAGGTCCTTGAATCAAGTATCCACTTGGTTTAACAAGAGGTCATGGGTGGCTTTTTTTTTTTTTTTTTTTTTTTTTGAGACAGGGTCTCGCTCTGTCACCCAGGCTGGAGTGCAGTGGTATGATCTCAGCTCACTGCAATCTCCACCTCCTGGACTCAAGTGATTCTCCCACTCGAGCCTCCCAAGTAGCTGGGACCATAGGTGCACTCCACCATTCCTGGCTAATTTTTTTTTTTTTAAGAGATGGGGGTTTCACCATGTTGCCCAGGCTGGTCTTGAACTCCTGAGTGCAAGCCATACGCCCACCGCTGCCTCCCAAAGTGCTGGGGTTACAGACATGAGCCACTATGCCTGGCCTAGGGTGCTCTTGACAGGAGCAGCTTCAGAGGAGTGACAACAGCCAGATGACAGTGGGATATAAGGACGTTGTAACAACTTTTAAGGTAATTTGGCTGTCAAGCGGAGCAGAGAAATGAAGTAGTAGCTGTAAGAGGGGTGTAGGGTCAAGGGAGGACTTTTTTTTTTTTTTTTTGAGACGGAGTTTTGCTCTCGTTGCCCATGATGGAGTGCAATGGCATGATCTCGGCTCACTGCAACCTCTGCCTCCTGGGTTCAAGCGATTCTCCTGCCTCAGCCTCCTGAGTAGGTGGGATTACAGGCATGCACCACAATGCCTGGCTAATTTTGTATTTTTAGTAGAGATGGAGTTTCTCCATGTTGGTCAGGCTGGTCTTGAACTTCTGACCTCAGGTGATCCACCCACCTTGGCCTCCCAGAGTGCTGGGATTACAGGTGTGAGCCACTGCGCCCGGCCTCAAGGGAGGAGTTTTAAGGATAGTAGAGTTTTAAATGATGATGGGAAGGAGCCAATATACAATGAGCAGCTGGGCTGAGTGTGGTGGTTCATGGCTATAATTCCAGCACTTTGGGAGGCCAAGGCAGGAGGCTTGCTTGAGGCCAGGAGACAGAGACCAGCCTAGGCAATATAGTGAGACCCCCATCTCTAAAAAAGAAATTTTTTTTTTTTTTTTTTTTTTTTTTTGAGACAGAGTCTCGCTCTGTCACCCAGGCTGGAGTGCAGTGGCGCGATCTCGGCTCACTGCAAGCTCCGCCTCCCGGGTTCACGCCATTCTCCTGCCTCAGCCTCTCTGAGTAGCTGGGACTACAGGCGCCCGCCACCACGCCCGGCTAATTTTTTGTATTTTTAGTAGAGACGGGGTTTCACCGTGGTCTCGATCTCCTGACCTCGGGATCCGCCCGCCTCGGCCTCCCAAAGTGCTGGGATTACAAGCGTGAGCCACCGCGCCCGGCTAAAAAAGAAATTTTTAAAAAAAGAAAAATTAGCCTGGTGTGGTGGCACATGCCCTGCAGTCCCAGCTACTTGGGAGGCTGAGGCAGGAGGATCATCTGAGCCCAGGAATTGGAGGCTTCAGTAAGCTATAATCATGCCACTGCACTCCAGCCTGGGCAACAGAGCAATACCATGTCTCAAAAAATATATTTTATATATATATATATATATAAATCAAGAGGTGTGGTTATCAATTAAGTGAAGTCCCCAAAAAGGCTGGAGACTTTTGCCAATATTTTTCAACCATCCCAATTCGTCTGGCTGAGACTGAGGGGTTTCATAGGACTTTCAGTTTTAAACTGGGACAGTCCTGGACAAACAAGGACAAGCTGGTCACCCCGGTGGGAGGGCATAGGATGCAGACAGAGCATCTTCCATGAAAGCAAGAAAGGTGAAGAGGAGGGGCACAGGTTCAGGGAAGTTTGTGATTTTATGGTGGAAAGTTGATGGAGGCTGTCTCTTGTGACTTCTGGCTTCTCTGTGGGGTAGGACATGTGATCACCCATTGGGTAGGCACCTTTACACTCCATCTCCTGCCCTTGCTGCTGGGCCTGCAGATCTATCTATCTGCAGGTACTCAATAGATATTGGCTGAAGGAATCAGTGAATGAATGAGACTGGGGTAGGTCTCACAGGTTGAGTCCTCTTAGAGAGACCCTGGGACAGAGATCAGGGTGCAGGAAGTTTATTGGAGAGTGCTCTTGGAATTAACACCTGTGTTTTGTTTTGTGCCAGGGTCTTACTCTGTCGCCCAGACTGGAGTGCAGTGGCAATTGCTCACTGTAGCCTTGAACTCCCAGGCCCGAGTGATCCTCCCACCTCAGCCTCCCGAATAGCTGGGACCACAGGCACACACCATCATGCCTGGCTACTTTTTTTTTTTTTTTTTGAGACAGGGATCTCACTGTGTTGCCTGGGCTCAAGCAGTCCTCCCACCTTGGCCTCCCAAAGTTGAGATTACAGGCATGAGCCACTGCACCTGGCCAAATTAATACCTGTGGAAGAGAAGGAAACAGGATTGGGCAGAGGGAGAAGTTGAACTGGGAACTCTGAAGCGGGGAAGACACTTCAGAGCTGCCCTGAGTAGGGGGGTGGAGGGCCAGGCAGATAAAATCCATGCTGATCAGTTATGGGAAGCAGGCTGCTCTGAGAAAGGGGCAGGACGTTGAGGAAGGCAGCTCACATCAGCAGGGGAAATCCCGAAAGGAGGCTGGTAGCTAAGAGCCATCTGCTGGCAGCAGTCTCCGGAGTTCGGGGACAAGATCCTTCAGTTCTGAAGGAAACCTGGGCAGTGCACCGCAGCATCCATCACAGCAGAGAAAGGTGAAAGTTTAAGGAGAGTGAGAGATGGTGACACAACTGCTCTTACGGTAGAATAGCCATTATGTGGCAGGCACAGTGTTACAGTACTGAGTGAGACAGCCCTACTTGGAAGATGCTCAGTCCAGCCTTGGAGGCTTTGGAGCCTTTGGAGAGAGATCTGCTGCGGGAATGCAGAAAGGCTTCATGAAAGAGCAGGCAATATGCCTGGGGTTTAAGGAATGAGCAGGCATGGCCGGGCGCGGTGGCCCACTTTGGGAGGCCGAGGTGGGTGGATTACCTGAGGTCAGGAGTTCGAGACCAGCCTGGCTAACCTCGTGAAACCCCATCTCTACTAAAAATACAAAAATTAGCTGGGCATGGTGGTGGGCGCCTGTAATCCCAGCTACTCATGAAGCTGAGGCAGGAGAATCACTTGAACCCGGGAGGTGGAGGTTGCAGTGAGCTGAGATTGCACCATTGCATTCCAGCCTGGGTGACAGAGCGAGACTCAACAACAACAACAACAACAACAACAAAAACAACAACAAAAAGAATGAGCAGGCATTCTGCAGGCAACAGAGTAGGCAAGGGCCTAGCAGACACATATCTGGCTCTGGTGAGGCAGGGAGAGGTCTGTAACTATCCTAGCCCAGGCAGTTTTCCTAGTCCAGGCCAGTGCTTACCACTCAAGGAGCAAAGGCCTGTGCCTTGAGGGCCTGGGAAGGAGCCCTCAAATTTTACTTTCATCATCTGGGAAGAGGCAAGAGCCCCATCCCCTGAAGAAGCTGCTCTCTGGGTAGTTTCTTTCTTTCTTTTATTTTTATTTTTAACAGAGTCATCCAGGTTGGGGTGCAGCGGCACTATCATAGCTCACTGCAGCCTCGAACTCCTGGACTCAAGTGGTCCTCTCACCTCAGACGCCTGAGGAGCTGAGAATACAGGCTTGCGCCACCATGCCTGGCTAATTTAAATAACTTTTTTGTAGAGACGAGGTCTTGCTTTGCCACCCAGGCTGGTCTCAAATTCCTGGCTTTAAGTGATCCTCCTGCCTGAGTCTCATGAAGTGCTGGGATTACAGGCGTGAGCCACCACACTTAGCTTTCTTTCTTTCTAAAATCCCCCATATAATCATTCCCAATCTGGGTTCTTTCTTTCTTTCTTTCTTTCTTTCTTTCTTTCTTTCTTTCTTTCTTTCTTTCTTTCTTTCTTTTTTCTCTCCTTTCTTTCTTTCTTTCTTTCTTTCTTTCTTTCTTTCTTTCTTTCCTTTCTTTCTTTTCTTTCTTTTCTTTCTTTCTTCTCTTTCTTGACAGTGTTTTACTCTTGTTGCCCAGGCTGGAGTGCAATGGCATGATCTCGGCTCACTGCAACCTCTGTCTCCTAGGTTCAAGCAATTCTCCTCCCTCAGCCTCCTGAGTAGCTGGGATTACAGGCAACCATCACCATGCCCAGCTAATTTTTGTATTTTTAGTAGAGATGGGGTTTCACCATGTTGGCCAGGCTGGTCTCGAACTCCTGGCCTCAGGTGATCCACCCGTCTTGGCCTCCCAAAGTGCTGGGATTACAGGCGCAAGCCACTGTGCCCTGCCTTTTTTATTTTTGCTCTGTCGCCCAGGCTGGAGTACAGTGGCATGAACTTGGCTCACTGCAACCTCCACCCCTCTTCGGGTTCAAGCAATTCTTCTGCCTCAGCCTCTGGAGTAGCTGGAATTACAGGTGTGCACCACCATGCCTGGCTAATTTATGTATTTTTAGTAGAGACAGGGTTTCACCATGTTGGCCAGGCTCGTCTCGAACTCCTGACCTCAAGTGATCCACCCGCCTTGGCCTCCCAAAGTGCTGGGATTACAGGCGTGAGCCACTGCACCCGGCCGAACCCAGTTCTTCTGTCTTCATTTCCTGCGTGTCCACTGGGTCCTGCTGTCTCCTTTTCTAGCTCTGCCCTGAACCAACCCAGTCAACTTTGGCTTCCTCTCTGGGTCTTAGTGTTTCTGAGCTGCATAATGGGAGTGGCCATTCTGTGGCATTGATTCTTAATTTTGGCAGACGGCACAAATGAATGGAGAGCATGGGGTAGGTAGCCCTCTGGCCCCTTTCTCCAGCCCCCAGCTGACCCCTCTCAGTATCCCTTCCAATCCCTTCCAGTTCCAAACATGTGTACGCTTTTCACTTCCACTTTATTATCACCTCATTTGTAGGATTTTAAGGTTTATTACCTAGAAAGGAGTGAGGAACTCACACCTTCAGTTCCGCTTTTCAAATATATTGTCATCATGTGTGAAAATAACCTTATTAACAGCATCTAACCTGCTACAGTTTTGTCTGGGGGGCATCCACATAAATAAATGCAGAAGGAATCAGGGCGTGGGCAACCACACAGCTAGCTGGGGTGGTGCGGCCTCTGGACCCCTGGAACTTTCACCTAGCCCTTGGGGGTCCTGGAGCTGTTGTCAGGGTCAGCAGAACTCAGATGAGACCCAGAGCAGCTTTGAGCAATTGGCCGCCTTCTCTAGGTCTCTGCCTCCTGCCTCCTCCTCTGATGCTCAGAGCTCCTCCAGGAAACAGCTCCTGGGCCTCCCCAGTTCCCCTGTCTCCTGGATGCTTGTCCAGGATTGATTCTCTGGGCAGCTCCCCTCTAAGCAGTAAATGAAATATTGGTTACCAGGAGTGAGGCGGGAGGCAATTAACCCCTAGACCTCACCATGGCGGATGTGTCTGTAGCAAGCTGAAGTGGAGAGCTGGGCACACCTGCCTGGCCTTCCTGCAAAGTCATCCAATTAGGGCAGCCCCCAGCAGTGGGCCCACTGCCCCCTCTGGTCCCCATAACCTTAGAAACCAGGGCAGCACCAGCTCCTAGGGCTGGTGGCTGCCTCCGCACAGGATGGCCTGCCATTTCTCGTGTGGGAGAGCTCCAGGGGCACCTCCGTCCTCACAACCCTCCTGGCAGGGACATTATTCATTAATTAATCACACATATTCCTAAAGGGGAGGCAGCCTGGGGAGGTTTGTTGCTTCTCCTCCAGAGTAGACATGCCGTTCTGTCTGTCCAGCTCCTTCCCACCACCCACACAGCCCTGCCCCCTGGAATATTCCTGTGCCAGAAAAGAACCCTGACTAAGGAAGGGGGAGATAAATGCCCTGCTTTCAGGGAGCCCCCACTAGAAAAAACAGACACAGCCTCTGCTCTCAGAGAACTCACAGTTAGATAAGAAGACAATCTGTCCTTCAGGCAGCCCCCAGTCTGGGGGTGGAGACTGTCCCTTTCTCAGAAAGTCCTAGTTTAATAGAAGAAGCACAGTATCGGCCAGGCGCAGTGGCTCATGACTGTAATCCCGGCACTTTGGGAGGCCAAGATGGGCAGCTCACTTGAGGCCAAGAGTTCGAGACCAGCCTGGCCAACATGATGAAATCTTGTCTCTACTAAAAATACAAAAATTAGCCAGGCATGGTGGTGCACACATGTAGTCCCAGCTACTTGGAAGGCTGAGGCAGGAGAATCTCTTGAACCCTGGAGGTGGAGGTTGCAGTGGGCCGAGATCGTGCCACTGCACTCCAGCCTGGGTGACAGAGCAAGACTCTAGCAAAAAAAAAAAAAAAAAAGAAAGAAAGAAAAGAAAAAAGAAAGAAAAGGAAAAGCACAGTATCTACCCCTCAGAACCACTCATGGAAGCAGTCTTTGCATCTAGGAATCCCCAGATCCCTGGTCTGGGTGGAGATATACACCCCACCCTCAAGGAGCTGACCATTTGAAGAGAAAACACAATCTTTGTCTTTGAGGTCCCCTAGTCTGATGGAGAAGATATGCGTCTTACCTTTAAGAAGCTTCCCAAACTGATGATGGAGATACAGTCTTTGCCCTCAGGTGTCCCAAGTCTGAGGAAAAAAATAGATTTGCCCTTGATGAGCCCCTGTTTGATGGGGAGCATTTCCCTAGAAGGTTCCCCTGCAACTGGGATGTGGCTTGAGTGACAAGCAGCAGGCAAGCTGGCACTTCAGGACACTCCTGGTGCCCTTCAAAGGTCAAAAAAGTCCTTGGCTTCAGTCCAGCCCCAGCTGTGCCATAGCGTTACTGCATGACCGTGGGCAAGTCACGAATCTTCTTCAGACTATGATTTCTTCACCTACAAAATGGAGATGTTAGCCCCATCTCTCAAAATGACATGAGGATTGTCAAGTTACCGGAAAGAAAAGAAACCAGGCCAGCCAGCCAGCCAGCCAACCAGCCTGCACGCACTACAGAAAAGATTAACATGGCTTTTCTTGTAACAGAGGTCATGGATCAGTCCCAGTGGCCTCTGGGAAAGGTGGGGAGGCCCTCAGGTGTGGTGTCTGGGTAATTCCAGGCCCAAATGGCCATTAGAGAACCCGGGGCTGTGGGCAGCACTGGGGGGCCAGAGGAGTGCCTTCTAATCTAATCACTCTTCCCACTGAGGCTCTCATTCCAGCCAGACCTGCCAGGGGTTTTATTGGGTTTGTGGGGACCCGCAGATTTCAATCTCCAGACCCCACAGGGAAGGAACAAGCATTAAGCTAATTTTATTAAATGGCCACAGCTGGCAGTGGGGGAAGTAGGGAAGAGAAAGGAGGATAAAGAAAGTCATTCAAGTCTGCCAGCCACCACAAGGGTCTATACATGAGGCCTGGCCAGGAGGGAGGCCACCCCTCCTTCCTGTCTCTCCAGCTGAGCTAGACTGGGGAGGGGAAGCCAGATGGGACCTTTCTTCAATGTAGAGACTTGGGATTCTCCAAGCGGCTCACTCCATGGCTGCCGCCCAGGGCAGATGCTTGTAAATACATCAGGCCTCTGCAGGGTTGGAGTGGGAGTGGAAGGGCTGGGCTCAGGCTGCCCCGGTGCCATCCTCAGATCTGCTTTGGAGATCCCAACTCTGAAATATGGTGTACCAGGTAAGAGCATTATCTTTGGTTCAAATACTGGCATTTGCCTGTTTTTAGCTCTGTGATCTTGGCAAGTTGCTTAACCTCTCTGAGCCTCAGTTTCCTCACCTAAAATGGATAAAATAACAGCATAATTTTAAAGGGCATGAGATAATTTCCTGTAGATCTACTGCCCACCCCTGCACACATATCCATGAGATAATATTTATAAAGTTCTTACATAGTACCTGACATATAGTGGGTGCTCTCTCAGTATTAGCTGTTGTTATCTAGAAATGCCCTGTGTGACATGGCCCCCAGTTATAGGAAGTGAGGATGTGGAGTAAGGGGACTTGGTATGTCTTGGATTTTCTTTCTTTATTTTTTTCTTTTTTTGAGATGGAGTCTTGCTCTGTTGCCTAGGCTGGAGCGCAATGGCGTGATCTCAGCTCACTGCAACCTCCGCCTCCAGGATTCCAGCGATTCTCCTGCCTCAGCCTCCCAAGTAGCTGGGATTACAGGTGCCTGCCACCACGCCTAACTAATTTTTGTATTTTTAGTAGAGACAGGGTTTCACCATGTTGGCCAGGCTGGTCTCAAACTCCTGACCTCCGGTGATCCTCCCACCTCGGCCTCCCAAAGTGCTGGGATTACAAGTGTGAGCCACCGTGCGTGGCCATGTCTTGGATTTTCAAGTGCAATCACGGAATTTAGAAACTATGTAAGCAAGATATTTAACCTCCCTGCAAGAATAAAATCTAGGTCTAACCTTCCAGGGCTGTTTGGAAAACTTGAGATGACATACTTGAAAGCATTTTGCAAGTTATAGATAAATAATAAAAGCTATGTTTATTGAGCACAGAACAATATTCCTCACTAATCCTCAATCAAGTGAGGTAGGTCTCCTACGTTTATTGATGAGGAAACCAAGGCACAGAGGTCAAGTGCGTAGACCTAGGTCAGCTAGCCTTTAGTCCAAAGGATGTTCCTTTCTATGGCTGTCACTAATCCTAAATTGAGTTGAAAGAAGTGACTTGCCCAGGATCATACACGGTGGCCCAGGGCCGGACCTAGGTCTCCCAGTTTAAAGATCACCTGTGCCTGTGGAATGCTGATGCCTTTCAGCGAGGCTCACGCCTGTAATCCCAGCACTTTGGGAGGCTGAGGCAGGCGGATCACGAGGTCAGGAGATCGAGACCAGCCTGGCCAACATGGTGAAACCCCATCTCTACTAAAAATACAAAAATTAGCTGGGCACGGTGGTGTGCGACTGTATTCCCAGCTTCTGGGGAGGCTGAGGCAGGAGAATCGCTTGAACCCGGGAGGCGGAGGTTGCAGTGAGCCGAGATCTTGCCATTGCACTCCAGCCTGGCGACAGAGTGAGACTCCGTCTTGGAAGATGATGAAGGAACTGGGCTGCTTCCCATCCCAGCTGCCCAGGCCCACTTGGGTTGTGGTGGGCTTTAGGCCCTTTGGCAACTTCTTCCTGGAGCAGCTCTGGCTCTGGCACCTGGTTTCCCCTAGAAACTTCCACCAGACCCCTTCCTAATCTGGAGGAGGGCACGGTCCGCCGTCCCCTCCCGCAGCCCTCCCCAGGGCACAGACTGAAACCCCCGCGGGGTGAAAATGTTTTTATTATAGCTTTGGTCAGACGGGGCACAGCCGGGCGGGGGCTCTGAGGGTGCTGGGAAGCTATCCAGCCCCCAACTCCCCCCTCCCCCGGGCGCGCCACCCCGGAGGGAGCCGAGGGCAGCTCATCTCAGAGCTCAGGAAGCAACCCCGCCGCCGCGACCTCTCCCCAGGCTGGGGTGGGCTGGCAGGCGGAGGTGGGCAGTAAACAGTCCTATTGTACAAATATATAGCGCGGGCCGGGCGGGGGCGGTCAACCCCGGCTCCCAGGCACGGGGACAGGGCGCGCTGGGCCCGGCTCTGCAGCGAGCCGGCGGGAGGGCCTAGCTGTGGCCCAGGCGGTGTTGAGCGCAGGCCGGGGGCGTCATAGCCGGGGAGGGCCGGGCAGCGAGCGGGTGGGCGAGGGGCGAGTCATCGCCTGCCCCGCCCGGAGGGGACCCCGGGGGGTGAGGGACGTGGGTGGAGGGAGACGTGGGGAGCTCAGTCGGAGTAGATGATGAAGCCGGAGAACGTGCTGTATTTGTTGCTGTTGCCGCCGTGCGCTTTGCCTCCATCCAGCTTGATGAAGACCTCGTCGCCGGCGTCCAGGTGCAGGATCACGCTGTTGCTGGCGTAGTCGTAGTTCTGGTCCGCGTCCTGGGCAATAGCACTGGCCCGCACCTGCGGGTGGGGGACACGGGAGGGAGGGCGAGAGGGGAGGGAGGATGAGAAGGGAGGGAGGTGAGGCAGTCCCGTGGGGAGGATCAGCAGACTCTGAAACCTGGCCTCCAGCCTCGTCTCATCCCTGCCACGCCCCCCACCCACCCGCTCCCCGCCCGCTCCCCGCCCCCTTCCAATCATACAGAACTTGTTTCAGGAAAGGGGCAGAGAGGAGCCCTGGATTTCTAGGGCAGGTCTGATCTGGGCCTGAATTGGGAGTCAAGGCAGAGTCTTCCTCCTTAACTCTTATAGGGCATTCCATCCAGCTGGCTGAGAACCTCAATACCTCCAGGAAGCCTGGAAGCCTGTCCTTGCAAAGAGGAATTCTCTGGACCTCCAGGGAATGGAGGGCCTTCCCTACTCTCATCATTCCTTCCTCTCTGCTTTCATAATGATGCCATCGTTTCAGCCACACCCGCTGGATCTTATGTCAGTGGATGGACACAAGGGCACACCTTGGCCCCACAGGTCAGGCAGCTGGACCAATGCCAGGCTGCCAGTCAGCAGCCACCCTGGAACCAGGGCCAGTTCTTTGGTCTGAAGTGCATTCCAGAGTCTCTCCTGCTGCAGCAATGAAACAGAAGGCCTGGTAATGCTTTCCCCTCCCAGAGCTTAGAAGGGGCCTGGGTGCCAGCCTCCATGGAGCTGTAGCTATGTACCTGTCACTACCCACCCAAAGAGGATTGTAGCTCCTCCTGTCTCATCTCAGGGTGGTATAAAGGAACTGGATGGGAAGAAGGGAATATAGGCCTTACTTCCCTCTGGGATTCTCAGTCTGATGTGACATCCTTGCTGGTCCCTGCCTTGATGGGGGATGGGGAGGGACAGGCAGGATAATGGGTCAAGGGAGCACCAGCATTTGGGCTTGGAGCCTGCTGTCACTTTTGTGGGCTTTGACTATAATCATAAGAGATTGTGTGGTGGCTGGGTATGGTGGCTCATGCCTGTAATCCCAGCACTTTGGGAGGCCCAGGCAGGTGGATCATTTGAGGTCATGAGTTCGAGACCAGCCTGGCCAACATGGTGAGACCCCCCATCTCTACTAAAAATACAAAAATTAGCTAGGCATAGTGGCACACGCCTGTAATCCCAGCTCCTGGGGAGGCTGAGACAGGAGAATCACTTGAACCCGGGAAATGGAGGCTGCAGTGAGCCGAGATCATGCCACTGCACTCCAGCCTGGGTGACATAGTGAGACTCAGTCTCAAAAAAAAAAAAAAAAAAAGAGAGAGAGAGAGAGAGATTGTGTGGTGGTGAACAAATGATCTACAGACATTCCTCTAACAGGTATGGAAACATAAGGCCTGAGTTTGAGGATCGCGGCCTCTCCAGGGTATTCTGGGTAGAGACATGGAAGAGAAGCGCCCTCTCCAGGACTGTGGCTTGTGGTGTGGGGAGGCTGCACTGAGTGGAGTTCTGTCAGCCAGGTTTCTCCACAGCCCTTCTCTATCCTGTCCCTTCACTGAAGGCAGCTCACCATCCCACCCCCCAGGGCTGAAGTCTGGGTAGAACCAAGCCAAATTAGGGGAGGGGCCCATCCTCTCTCCTGGGCTGGAGGCAGCACTGCAGGTCAGCTGTGCCAGAGCTGCTGACTCAGCCGTGATGCTGCAATGAAGAGGACCTGACACATTTGCATGAGGGCCTCCCTTTAAAACCCATCTCCAGCCCCTTCTTTTCCCTCAACCTCTTCTTCCCAACCTGAGAAGAAACTCTTTGTGTGCTTAGCTGGGAAAACTGGTCTAGTTAAAGGTGGGAGGGAATAAATGTGGGGGGAGATGCTGTCTGCCAAGGAGCTCAGTTTCTCTTTCTAGAAAATGGATGAGAAGACTTTGCCTCACCACTGCCACCTCTGTAAAAGTCTTCTGATGATGAAGAAAAAAAAAAATTTAGATCTTGATGGGGCTTTGAGTTATTAGGGAAGAGCTGAAAGCAAACAGCCAACTTCTATATCGTTCCCTGAGCCCTAATCCTGGTAGTATTTATTATTACACATGCATTTCATTATCTTTGCTAATAAATTACTACTAATAACAATTATTTTCATTGCCCAGATTAATTTAGCCTTAACTCATTAAAACAGTGTGCTCCTTAATAGCCAAATCCATTGGAACAGAGTCATCTGTCATCAGGAATCTCCTGGTGATGTGACTGCATCAGAACTGTTATGCTTATGTTTATTATTTATTCATCACCATGATTGTTGCCGTAATTATCCTAATTATCCATAGAGGCAGAGAGAATTTATGCCCTTCCATCCTTAGACGGTGGGGGATCCAACAATGGAACCCAGGGGTCCCAATTCTCTGCCTGACTGGAGACAGTTGAGGCCTGCAGTTCCTCCTGGGGTCCAAGGGGAAGTGTGGGGAAACGAGGTTGCCAAGGAAGCAGGAAAGCAGGTTTGGGCCTTGTTATGAGGGAGCGCTGTAGAATCAGCTCCTCAAGGGCTGCCAGGAGGGGAAACTGAGGCAATGGTCTGACCAAGGGAACCGGGTGAGAGGGCGTCCAGGAAACATGTTCCCGCCTTCAGATCAATGCTGGAGTCTTGGGTGTACAGATGTGGCTCCCACAGGGGAGCCAGCCTGGCTCATGGGGGACACTTGCATTTTCACACATTTACTGCATTCCCACTGTGCCAGGCACTGTGCTTTGTATTGTGAAAGGTATTAGGGGCCAGAGAGGATAGCCAGGGGGCCATCTGCCACCACCAGGGGAGAGGCTGATCTCCCTAGGTGTTTTACTTTTTTGAGACAGAGTCTCGCTCTGTCACCCAGGATGGAGTGCAGTGGTGCGATCTCAGCTTACTGCAACTTCCGCTTCCCAGGTTCAAGTGATTCTCCTACCTCAGCCTCCCGAGTAGTTGGAATTACAGGCACCCACCACCACACCTGGCTATATTTTTTTGTATTTTTAGTAGAGACAGGGTTTCACCATGTTGGACAGGCTGGTCTCAAACTCCTGACCTCTGGTGATCCACTCGCCTCAGCCTCCCACAGTGCTGGGATTACAGGCGTGAGCCACTGTGCTTAGCCTTCTTAGGTCTTTATACCGCCACCTTCAATTTATACATGCCAGCACCTCTCGCCACACTCAGACTCTGTTGTCAAACCCCTCACCCATTGGTGATACTCACCTCCCCACAGCCTCCTACCCTGGATAAGCAGCACCCTGACCACAGGCCCTGGCACATCCTCACAAAGCCCCCTGCCCAGTTTATTAATTTTGTGTCCTCTCCAACCCACCTGAACTGTGGATCTTGGAGGCAGCTGCAGGCAACTCACCACACCCAGGGCCCCACTGCCAACCCAGAGTCCTTTCCCCAGGCTCCTCGCGTCCTAATGGCCAGGGCTTGGTGCCATCAGGGGTGTTGATGCAAGGCTACCCCTAAGGACTGGGGCCAGTGGGCTTCAGATAAGGACAGAGGAAGCCTCAGTGCCAGGCATGAAGGTGGCGCTCCCCATCCCAAACTTGCCCGGAGAAGAGGCAGAGCCCAGATTCAGCTCTGCCTCCCTACAGAAATTCTGGAAGCCTCTCTACAGGCAGGAAGCCAGGAAGGAAAAGCGCAGTGCTCAGGGTGGCCCCTGGTTCTGAAGTCACGGGAGATACAAGCTTCTCTCTTTTGTTCCCATCCATTGTCCGGTCCTGCCATTTTTTTCTCTGCTTATTTAAATGTCCTTGTCCACCTCTGAGCTGGCTTTCCCCTACACTTGACCTTTTATATTTCCCTTTGCGGTATCTCCTCACCTTGGGGACCAATGTTCACCATCTTCTCCTCCTGCGTCAGGTTGGTCTGCACCAGGGTAGGCCCTACTGAAGCACTCCCTCCCAGCCAACACATTTAGGGACCAAAGTCATCAACTGGGCTCCCAGACCACCTTTAACACAGTACTCGTTGGGGTGTGTGATTGTATGTTACAAATGTTCCCCCTGCATAGGCCATGAGGTCTTGGAGGGCAAGTGGACTGAACTCCTACAAAGCCTCAAATCTGGCTCCTAGTAGCGGCTCAAAACTAACAAGTGGGATGGCTAGTGAGATCAAATGAGTCTCTTGGGCAATTTGGAAGAAGTCATAAAGGACATGGGAGGGGGGCTACAGGCCCCACTATTTCTCCTGGTTTTCTTCTCTTTTCGTTTTTATCTTTTCTTTTCTTTCCTTTTTTTTTTTTTTTTTTGAGACAGAGTCTCACTCTGTTGCCCAGGCTAGAGTACAGTGGCGAGATCTCACCTCATTGCAACCTCTGCCTCCTGGGTTCAAGTTATTCTCTTGCCTCAGCCTCCCGAGTAACTGGGATTACAGGCATGCACCATCATGCCCAGCTCATGTTTGTTTTTTTTTTTTTTTTTTTTTTGAGTCAGAGTCTTGCTCTGTCACCCAGGCTGGAGTGCAGTGGCGCGATCTCGGCTCACTGCAAGCTCAGCCTCCCGGGTTCACGCCATTCTCCCGCCTCAGCCTCCCAAGTAGCTGGGACTACAGGCACCCGCCGCCACACCTGGCTAATTTTTTTGTATTTTTAGTAGAGACAGGGTTTCACCGTGTTAGCCAGGATGGTCTTGATCTCCTGACCTCGTGATCCACTCGCCTCGGCCTCCCAAAGTGCTGGGATTACAGGCGTGAGCCACTGCGCCTGGCCTAATGTTTGTATTTTTAATAGAGATGGTGTTTTGCCGTGTTGGCCAGGCTGGTCTCAAACCCCTGACCTCAGTTGATCCACCTGCCTCGGCCTTCCAAAGTGCTGGGATTACAGACGTGAGCCACCAGGACCAGCCTCTCCTGGTTTTCTTTTGAGGGGGCTGGTCTGAGTAATTATTAAAGTGCTGGGCCTTTGAAACCCCTAGTTAAAGCCACCTCCTTTTTTCCTACTAGCCTGTGGTCCCATCTCCAGTGAGCACCCGTTCATCAGACTCTGTCAACACCCTGCCCCTGCTGGAGGGAAAAGGAGATTTTGAGATGGTTTTACCTCCCAGTGACTGAAGCAAGTTCCCCATTCTAAGCACACAGCATCTCTGGGGCCCCTTCTTGCCTCATCTCTGGGGACCTGCTGGGACTTCCTGAGGTGGTGCAGGGTCTAGGGCCAACCTGTGGCCCAATGACTGGCTCCCTATCCAGGCAAGCTGCCAATCCCCTGAAACCTCAGCTCTGTGTCAGCCCAAACTTCTTTGGGAAAAGAAGACATTCCATTGATGAAGGTGACATTGCTGCATCCCTTATTGGTGATTAATAGGGGAAATCATGGGGCTGTCTGCAGAATGAGCCTTTGCTGGATACTGGGGCCTCCCATTTGGTCAGGAACCAAGGACAAAGAGGAGAGACACAGGGATGTCTGATTGACACACGTGGGAAAGAGAGACTTACAAGGAATAGAGAAGGGTGGGGTTAGACCTGGGAAGGAGAGGCCAGAAACCCAGGGAGAGATGGAAAAGGCAGACACAGGAGAGAGATGGACAAGAAACGGCAAAATAGAAGAAAGAGGCAGGGGAGAGGCAGAAACCAGAGAAAAGGTGTTGACGGGGCAGCAGCCAGGCAGAGGAAAGAGAAGAGGGGCTGACTTACAAGCACCTGGCAGGCTATCTGCTCACTTTCCCTGCCTGCCGCTCTCTCTGCCCCCAAGACTTGCAGACCCGCAGGCTGGCAGAGCCTCAGGGCAGTGCTGCTGTGGGAAGGGTTCCAACAAGGTCTTGTATCTTAATCGTGAGAGATTCCTTCTCAACTTCCTCTAGCTCAGCTTTAGTTCTGACCAGTGGTCCTCTTCTTCCAAGAGAATGATCAGCCTGACCACACCCCCAGGCCACAGGCCACCACGAGTGAGAGCACTGGGAAGGGAGGTGGTATCAAGAGAGCTGGCTAAAATTGTCACCCCAGGGCGGGGCTGGGTGGAGGTTGGGCCTGGGGTCGGCCATTCCAAGGAGAGCTACACGCACATGCGAGTCCCGGTACCAGAGTCCCCGACACACTCAGCGCTTTCCAGCTGCAGCGTCTGAGTCCCCGACACACTCAGAGCTTTCCAGCTGCAGCGTCTGAGATAGGGACGGAGAATGGAGAGGACCCCACACACTCCAGAGTCAGGAGGGGCTGAAGCTGGGAGACCAAGAGGAGGGGGAGTTTCCATCTCTTCCCCCCGGCCTCAGGAGGAAAAAATCCCCCGCCCCCCAGGCTGCCTTCTTGTTGGGGAAGCTCTGCTACAGTGGGAAAGAGCTCCCCAACTCCCGGATTTTGCAAAGGGTGTCAGATCCGCCCAATGGTCCCTTATCGAGGGCAGGGGACGCACTGCAGCCAGGGCTCTAAGCACCGGGCTCCCTTTGCCTTTGTGCCCCAAACATTTCCTGCAGCCGGCCTTCTCCGCTTGCGCCCATGGCAACGCGCCTAGGCGCCCGCGGGCGCGGATGCTGCTTCTCCCTATTCCAGGCGCCAGAGCCCATCCTTGCCCTCCCCTTATCGCCCGCTGGTGTCGGCCCGAATCCACTTCCCAAGGGGCAAGCCCCCAAGGGCAAGTCCGTGCACCTGGGAGCCCTGCGCTCTGACTAGTTGGGTTCATTTCCCGCATTTCCAGCAGCGTTCCAGACGGTGCCCAGCAGCGTCTGTCTTGGAGCGGGAACCCAGGAACTGAGGATCGGAGATGTCCGCTGGCTCCGACCATCCCCACACGTGATGCCCAAGCGGGGCCGCTGTGGGGTGGGATCTCCACCTGAGTCCGCCTGGCGCCCCCGCCAACTCCGATCAGGTACCCATTTGCCCCGGGCTCCCTGGGTGCCCTGGCCCTAGCCCAGCCCCATGCCCCCGCCTGGCCCACCTGGCCATTCTTGCAGAGGTCTGCCCACATACTGGTGCCGTCGCCGCCGCGCATGAGGACATGGTAGGTGAAAAAGTAGGTGCCGGGAATGTTGCACGTAAACTTGCCGCTGGCCGCGTCGTAGTTGTTGCCTAGGTTGGTGACCACGTCGTCAAACTTGAGTACCTCGTAACCCTCGTGGGGGTTCTTGAGGCCGGCGTAGAAGGCCACGCGCGGCACCGTGGTGTAGGTGGCAGTGCTGATGGCGCCGCTGCCCCCCGCGCCCGGAAGCCCTGGAGGGCCCGGTTTGCCTGGCTCACCCTTCTCCCCCGGCGGCCCCACAGGGCCGGGAGGACCTGGGTCCCCGGGAGGCCCCGGAGGGCCGGGCTTGCCGGTGCGGCCCGGCTTCCCCTGGGGGCCCTGCACCAGCGTGGAAGGCGGGGGCGCGCCGCTCTGCTCGCTCAGGGCGTCGCCGCCGTCGGTCCGCGCGCCGGCGCCGGGGCCCCGCGCGGGGTAGGGGTCGCACACCATGCGGCAGGTGCCCAGCATCTCATAGTGGCCGTCCGGGCCGCCCGAGCTCACCAGCACGGGGATGAGCACCACCAGCACCAGCAGCATCACCACGCCCGCGGCGGCCGCTAGCAGCGTCTTTCGGCCCGCGCGGAGCCTGGGGAGCGCCGGGCCGCCCGGCCGCGCCGTCGGGGCAATGGTGCCGGCGGGCAGGGGGCGCGGGCTAGGCGCCCGCGCTCAACGGCGGTCCGGCGGGGCTGCGGGCATGGGGCCGGGCCCGGGGCGCCGCGCTGCGCTGGCTGCGCTGCGGAGCCCAGCCGCCGCCTCCTGCCTCGCGCCTCCCTCCTGCTGCGCTGCCGGACTGAGAGCCGCGGCCGCCGCCTCCTGCCTCCCGCCTGCAGCCTCCCGCCTGGCTCCTCCCGCCTCCTCGCGCCCCGGCCACCGCCCCCTCGGCCGGGCCCCGCCCCGCCTGCTCTGCGCGGCTCTGGGCTCACGAGGGGTGGGGCTGCGGGCGAGGCCGGCGCCTAATTGGGCTGCGGGCGCCTCGAGGTGGGCGGGGCAGAAGGGGGCGGGGTCGCGGAGACGCCGGGCGGGAGCCGAGAAAGGAGAGACTGAGTACGCGGAGACCGAGACTCGGAAATGGGGTGGGGGCCGGGGTCCGAGAGACCCGAGAGGCGCTCCAAGGGAAGGGGAGAGTAGGGACCAAAGAGCGAACGGGAGAGAGGGCCATAGGGAGAGCTAGAGAGCGCCGAGGGGATCGGGAGAGGAAAGGCTTCGAGGGTCACCAGGAAAACAGAGGGACTGGGGTCGCGACGGGCCAAGACCCGCAGGGGGCGGAAGCGAGGGGATAGCGCCCGGGTCTGCAGGGGACAAAGAGCGATTGAGGGGAGGACGGAGCAGAGAGCTGGAAGGTAGGATGAGAAAGGGGGTTATGACGCGAAGAAGAGGATACGGAGGGGACCATTTGGCACTCAGGCCTCGCAGACCACTCGTCTGGGAGATCCAGAGATCGGATGAATGCCTGTCCGGGGGCCCAGCAGAGCCAGAGGGCAGCCGCCTCCTCCTTTCTGGCTCTGACTGTTCCGGGACCCGCGTCCCCCGAGGGAGGGCAGGAGCTTCAACCCCCTCCTCGCCTCTGCCGCTTCCTCACCGAACTGTGGCCAGGCTGCTTTTTCCTGGGCCCTTTTCTTCCATCTCCCTCTGCTCAATCCCTTTATCTCTGCCTCTAGACCAGGGAGAAAAGGGGATGCTAAAAAGGCGGGCACCCCCACGTTATTTCTCCATGCTGACAGATGCAAATACGTCCCTGAGAGGTGACCCCCTTTTCCAGCCTCCAGGATGAGGGGTGGATCTCATCCAGCTCCTCAGCTCCTCCTCCCTCACCCCCCAGCCTCCTCTGCTGCCCCCTAACTCTTCTCCCCATCAGGCTGTGGGAGGCTCTCCTCTTCCTCAAGTGCAGCAAAGTGTTTAGGTTGCATAAACCGAAACATGTCTGCTTCCATCAAAATATTTGCCACATTATCTGAGGCCCAGGTCGGGCTGCTCCACGGCTCCTCCTTCGCCCTCCTTTATCCGGCCCACCGGGGAGGATTATGCCATTCGGAGGCGACTGGCCGGCTGCTAAAGAATCACATCCCAGCCTCTCCTCTCCCGAGAGGTCTCCCTCCCCGGCTCACATTCTCCCTGTTGACCCTTCACCATGGGCAAAATGATTCCCTGGCCTTCCCTACCCAAGGTTGAGGTCGCTCACCTCATCCAGGGCTGGGAGTAGAAGGACACGGGACATCCAACGAGGGGGCTGTGAAAGAGGACCCTCCAAGCACTGATGGCTGAGGCCAGGTTAGAGTGACCCCATCACCACCAAGGAGGGAGCTAAAAAATTTCAATAAGTAGCATTTATTCAGGGTTTACTCTGTGCTAGGCCCTGTGTTGAATGTTTTACATACATGATCACCGTTGATCTTCACATCAATCCAAAGAAGTAAAGTCCAACATTATTTTAATTTTACAGATGGAGAACTGAGGCTCTGGGAAGTTAAGAGACTTGCTTAAAGTCACACAACTAATAAGTGGGAGAGCTGGGACTCAAACTCGCAGCCTGACTCCAGGCTCTTCTAACCTCAGCGCGATGGAGTCTCTAGGTACCGTTTACTGCCCAAAGCCCAGGGGTAGGGGGCTCAGGGCAGCCAGACCTCCCTAGGCTCAGGAAGAGTAGTCTTCAGCGCTCGGCTGTCAGGCAATCCGGCCCCCCGGTTCCCCACGGCGGTCTCCTCGGTGTGCCCCACCAAGAGCGACAGGGCTGGTGACCCGAGGAGCGCGTGCGCGGTCGTCAGCCTGGGATTTGCACGGACCCCTTTCTCCCTAGTACGCTCGCACGCGGGCCCCTACTCTGCTACGCCGCTGGGGCTCGCCCGCCACCCACAGCCCTCGCAGAGCCCTCCAGGCACACCGCGGCTGGCTGCCCGGGGCCAAGGATGGGGCGGGAGCGCCCACCCACCCCCGCCCCGGCCGGGGCATCCAAGAGGCGCGCTCGCAGCCGCACGGCGCCCCGCCTCCCGCTCCGAAAAAGCGCCTGCTCCTCTGGCGCGGTGTGGCGTCTCCGTCAGCAGCCCAGCCGGATTCTCCCCGCTTCGCTGGAGTGGAAAATAACGGCTTCAAACTTTGCAGAGAGGAGCTGGTGCCAGCACTTTAATTAACAGCCATCTTGGCCTGTGAGCCGGGGCCACCGGCTCAGCGCCTCCCCTGGGCTCGCCAAGCCCCGCCCTGGCTCCGCCCAGGCCCCCAAAGAAGCACCCCTTAACCACCTACCCGACCCTCTACCCCCATCCCCTGCTCTCAGCGCCCCTCTTTCCGGGAGATGAGGGCTTGGCTGATTGGGGAGCGGGTGCTGCCTTGAGGGGTACCTCCCAGCTTAACACCTGAAGACAGTCACAACCCCCCCATCTGCCATACTGCCCCCCAACATTGTTTAAAGCTGGACTGTTGAAGATTCTGAAATTAAAGACCTGCGTGCCGGCCGGGCGCGGTGGCTCACGTCTGTAATCCCAGCACTTTGGGAGGTTGAGGCCAGAGGATCGCTTGAGCTCGGAGTTCCGAACAAGCCTGGGCAGCATAGGGAGAGCCTGGCGTGGTGGCTTTTACCTGTAGTCCCAGCTACTCAGGAGGCTGAGGCGGGAGGATCACTTGAGCCTGGGAGGTCAAGGCTGCAATGAGCTGAGATCGCGCCACTGCACTCCAGCGTGGGTGACAGAGCAAGACCCTGTCTCATTAAGAACAAAAACTAAAAAGGCTTGCGTGCCAATCCTACCTGGTGATTTTAGGTAAATAGCCTACGTGGCAGCCCCTGGCGTCCTTTGGAAAAAGGGTGGTTGTGAGGATTAAATGGTGTATTATGTATGTAAAGTCCTGGGCTCAGTATCTGACCCTTATTATGCACCTCGTAAGTGGTAGCTAATATAATTATTTCACCTCAAGGCCAAGAAAGGCCTCTCAGGAGACCTCCAGGCCTTGGGTCTACTTGGTCCTGCCAGCTTCCTACCAATTGCTGTCCTTGACACTAGGAGAGGGGGACAATGGACCTAGGCTCCCAGATTCAGAGATGGAACTGGATGAGTGAGGGAAGAACCCTGAAGTTCCGGCTTCCAGGCCTCTTCTTCAACCACCTGCTAAGAACAGGGACTCAGGTTTTCTTTTTTTCTTTCTTTCCTTTTTTTTTGAGACTGAATTTCACCCTTGTTGCCCAGGCTGGAGTGCAATGGTGCGATCTTGGCTCACCACAACTCCGCCTCCCAGGTTCCAGCGATTCTTCTGCCTCAGCCTCCCGAAGAGCTGGGGTTACAGGCATGTGCCACCATGCCCGGCTAATTTTTGTATTTTTAGTACAGACATGGTTTCACCATGTTGGCCAGGCTGGTCTCAGACTCCTGAACTCAGGTGATCTGCCTACCTGGGCCTCCTGCTGGGATTACAGGCCTGAGCCGCTTTGCCCAGCTGGGGCCAGGACTCAGGTTTTCAGAAGCGAAAAGGGAGGGAGGCTTTCAAGGTAAGGAGGGCGGCTGCACTCTCTGTAGCTGGGATGCTGTCAGCGGGGGGGGGGGGGGACTGAACTTCCCGAACTTCTGTGAGTGTGAGGGGTCACTCCCACAGCCCCCATCTGGAATGACCCTACCATAGGAACTCCTACAGTGAGGGGGTGGTGCCGACACCCCCGTCATTCCAGGCAATGAGGTAGATTGTGGAGGGTACAGGGAAGAGCGTAGGTAATGGCTGGCGCTGACTTTAGGAACTGGGTGACTGTTCTGTGGTATTTTGGGGTTCTTTGAATGAATGTGAGTGGGTGTGAATGTGTAAGAGGCTGTTGATGTTGCTGTGTGTCTGGGTTTGGGAGTGAGGAAGGGGGGTGCTGTGCCCTGACTCATCAGCTGCTGGATCTGCATTGAGTTGTTTTTACATTTACTGAAAACAGCGAGCTAGGCCCTGCCTGGGTGAAAACACCTAGCTAGGCGGTGATGGTGTGTCCCAAGATGAGTAGGACCGGAAGGCTGAGCGGTGCCCCTGAGGAGTTCACTGTTTGGTGGGGGACACATGCAGAAAGATAGGATACTTTGCCACAATAATTACTGTAGCTAACAGTTTTTGAGCACTTACAAAGTGCAAGATCCTGTTCTTTTTTTTTTTTTTTGAGATGGAGTCTTGCTCTGTCGCCCAGGCTGGAGTGCAGTGGCGCGATCTCGGCTCATTGCAAGCTCTGCCTCCTGGGTTCACGCCATTCTCCTGCCTCAGCCTCCCGAGTAGCTGGGACTACAGGTGCCTGCCACCATGCCTGGCTAAGTTTTTTGTATTTTTAGTGGAGACGGGGTTTCACCATGTTGGCCAGGATGGTCTCGATCTCCTGACCTTGTGATCCACTCCCCCTCAGCCTCCCAAAGTGCTAGGATTACAGGCGCGAGCCACCGCGCCTGGCCAAGATCCTGTTCTTAAGCACTTTTGTGGATTATCTCATTTACACTTAACCTATTATCATGGATTTAAAACTATCATGTGGCTTATGTCATGTACTAGTATTAACCTCATGAGGTAGGTACTATCATTTTCCCCATTTTTATGGCTGAGGAATCTAAAGCTTGGGTAGAAATTTGTAGGAGGTGTTACAAAGTCCAAATGACACATAGGTGAAGAATGTCCTGCCCAGGCTGGACACAGTGGCTCACTCCTACAATCCTAGCACTTTGGGAGGCCAAAAGGCCGGAGGATGGCTTGAGTCCAGGAGTTTGAGACCAGCCTGGGCAACATAGCGAGACCCCCATCTCTACAAAAAATAAAAAATTAGTTGGGCCTGTAGTCCCTGCGACTTGGGAGGCTGAGGTGGGAGGATCGCTTGAGCTCAGGAGATCGAGACTGCAGTGAGCCATGTTTGTGCCACTGTACTTCAGCCTGGGCAACAGAGCGAGACCCTGTCTCAAAAATAAAGAATTAAAAATAATCCCCTGCTGGGTGCAGTGGCTCACGCCTATAGTCCCAGCGCTTTGGGAGGCCGAGGAGGGTGGATCACTTGAGGCCAGGAGTTCGAGACCAGCCTGGCCAACATGATGAAACCCCATCTCTGCCAAAAATACAAAAATTAGCCGGGCGTGGTGGCATGCACCTGTAGTCCCAGCTACTTGGGAGGCTGAGGCAGGAGAATCACCTGAACCCAGGAGGTGGAGGTTGCAGTGAGCTGAGATCGTGCCACTGCACTTCAGCCTGGGTGATAGAGCGAGACTCCATTTCAATAATAATAATAATAATAATAATAATAATAATAATAATAATGCCCTGCCCAGAGGAATCCAAGAAGACTTTACAGAGGAGGTGTCATTTTTTTCCATTTATCCATCCATCCATTCATCCATCCTCCATCCATTCTATAAACCATATTAGCTGACTGCCCACCACATCTCTTGTTGTCACAGGACATAAAGATGAGCAAAAAAGACTTCTGTTTGGCTGGTAAGGTTGGGGAAAAAAAGAGAAAAGGCTCCCGACCTCATGTAGTTTACCATGTATTGCTGAAACCTGGACAATTAAACAAGCAATTGCTATCTAGCCTGACAAGGTCACTTAGAATGTGTGGAGTACTTTGGGAACACTCGGCAGTGTCACTTAAATTCATCTGGGGGTAGGGAATAATGGGAAACTTTCTGGAGGAGATGATATTTAAGGTAAGCCCTGAAAGGAGTCATCAAGGTGAAGAATATGGCCACTGGAGGTGGAGGAGGGAGAGAAAGAAAAGGATTACGGGTAGAGAGAACAGCATGTGCTAAGGACCATGCTTGCAGAGCCCTGTGGGCTGTGACAAGGGGTTTATAATTTGTTCTAAGGGTAATTAGAGATTGCTGGAGGGGCTGGGCATGGTGGTTCATGCCTGTAATCACCAGCGCTTTGGGAGGCCGAGATGGGTGGATCACTTGAGGTCAGGAGTTTGAGACTAGCCTGGCCAACATGGTGAAACCCCGTCTCTACTAAAAATAAAAAAAATTAGCCGGGTGTGGTGATGGCGCCTATAATCCTAGCTACTTGGGAGGCTGAGGCAGGAGAATCGCTTGAACCCAGGAGGCGGAGGTTGGATTGAGCCAAGATCATACCACTGCACTCCAGCCTGGACAACAGAGCGAGACTGTCTCAACAAAACAAAACAAAACAAAAATTACTGGAGGGTGTTAAATGAACGAGTAATATAATCAGATTTTTCAGATTAGAATGAGCACTCTGGCTACTGTGAGGAGAAAGGATTAAAATAGGTAAGAGTGCTGGTAGGGAGACTTAGTACCAGGCAGTTGCAGTGGTTCAGGTGAGAGCTGATAGTGGCCTGACTTGGGAAGGTAGAAGGTGGAATTGGCTGACTTATTGACAGATTGGTTGGGGATGGGGATGGGGTAAGGGGCAGGAGACTTCCAGGCTTCTGGAAGGATCTTGAGATGTTTATTGAATGAAGGATGGATGGATGCTATTGCTGTTGCCTGGGTACTGATATGTGCCAGGTGCTTCACATGCTCTATTTCATTTACCCCTCACCAAAAGTCTAAGGAATATGCATGATCTCCATGTTGGAGATAAGGATGCTGAGACTTAGGTTCAGTGACTGGCCCAGGATCATACAGCTGGTAAGAGGGAGAGCAGGACCGGAACTCAGGTCTGTTTGACCCCAGGTGGGGGCTCTTTACACCCCCACTCTACCTAGCCCAGCAGGTACACACCTGGTGGAGAAGACAAGGAAAGGTACTTTAGGGTCAAGGCCCAGGAGTATAAAAGGCATATTTTTGTTTTCTGGTTGAAGCCACCAGTCTACAGCCCTGGCTTGGGCAGGATGAGGAGCTAGGCACCAGGAGGCAGAGACCATCTCTCAAGGCCCAGTGAGGCTACCAGTTTGAAATGTGTGTTTGGGGATGTCTCATCACGCCCATCCATTTCTTTCTCTGGGCTGGGTAATTTTCTGGCTCTGAGAGGCTGTATTTCTTACATTAAAGACAGCTCACCACTGGCATCCATATATATATATATATTTTTTAGACAGAGTCTTGCTCTGTTGCCAGGCTAGGGCACAGTGGCACAATCTTGGCTCACTGCAACCTCTGCCTCCTGGGTTCAAGCGATTCCCCTGCCTCAGTCTCCCAAGTAGCTGGGACTACAGGCGTGGACCACCATGCTTGGCTAATTTTTTGTATTTTAGGAAAGATGGGGTTTCACCATGTTGGCCAGGATGGTCTCGGTCTCCTGACCTTGTGATCTACCCACCTTGGCCTTCTAAAGTGCTGGAATTACAGGCATAAGCCACCATGCCCAGCCCATTTTAAACTCCAAGATGACTTTTGAATTCAGACATTTCCAGATCCTTCTTGTGAAAACCCTCCATAATTTCAGCATCCTTTTGGAGAGGGGGACTTTGGCCAGAAAGTATGGGAGAATGGAAGTTGAGTTGCGATTTGGGGTGGGGGTTAGGGTATACCTCAGTGGGCTGAACTAGGCTGGGTCTCAGAACTCCTGAGTCCGGACCAGGCCTCAGAGGTTGATGAGGGGAGTTTGTTCAGGGGCCTCTCTTCCCAGTTCTATCTCCTGAGTAGGAGAGAGTGGAATTCAGCTGGCAGAGCCCAAGTACCCAGGTCACAGGCAGATTTTCTTATGCCTCTCTCACCAGAGAACCCTGAGCCTTGTGTCTGGGGGTTCCAGGGACCTGCCTTCTCCTGGGGGTCCTCCCTACCCATTCTGATCTGCAGCTGCCTGCTGCCCATTCCAAATTCAGTTCTAGGGACACAGCTCTGAAAAGGCCCCAGGGGAGGGAGGGAGAGACCTAAAGGGAGGGGCCATCTCCCCTCAGCCCAGCCTGCCTCTCCCAGCTGCATGTATAAGTGATGAGGCTCCGCAGCCCCAACAGGAACCAATATAATGGCGGGTGCGCCGGGTCAGCTGGAGAGACAGCCAGCAGGACGCAGGAGTGACAGGCGGTGCAATTATGCTGAGCCTCCTGCAAAGGCAGCAGAGAAGGCCCCGCCTGGCCAGCATGGCCCGCAGCCTCCCCACTCCCTCCCACAGGCCTTCCAGCCCCACCAGCCCCTAGCCCTACTCCAAGGTGAGGTGCGGGGAGGCAGAGGATCCAGGGCTAGTCGGGAGCAGCTGGTCTTCCTGATTTCTGGGTCTGAGGAGGGGGCTATCAGGGAGAAAGCCTCCTACTCCACAGAAAGCTTCCTCTTTGGAAGCCCTGTCCCTTCTAGGAAAAATGTCCCTTCTTCTTCCCACCTCAGGAGATCATAGGACTTAAGGTCTGGAGAGGTCTTAGAGACCCCACCTTTGACAGACAGGGAAACTGAGGCCCTGAGAGGGAAATAGCTTGCCTAAGGTCACAGAGCCAATCTGAGACAGAGCCAAATGGGAATCCCAGGGGCTCTTTCCAGGATGGATGAGAGACCCCAGGGTGAGGGGAGGAGGGCCAATTGCTGGCCTCTGTGCTTCGGGGAGCGGGGGGGTCCTCACAGAGCCTCTGAGGGTGGGCATGGAGGGTGAGGCTTAAGGAGGTCTAACAGCTGGGTGTGTGGTTGGAACTATGGCTGCAGCAATATCCTTGCAGGGCCCCAATCAGCCAGGGTTGGGGGTGGCCCAGCCCCCTTCCATGTTCAGAGAGGGGTCTTTGAGTACCTCATCTCCGTACATTTGAGGACAGGGTCAGAGAGAGGGTCTCTGATGTGGCAGAGCCAGAAGAGCTGAGCAGCGGGTGCTTAGTAAATGTTCATTAAACTGAACTCCCACACAAGGCTGGCTTCAAAGATGTGCCACCTGTTGGTGGCAAGGGCCCCGCACACAAAAGGGACCTGAACTTGGTTTAATGCTCTGCTATCACCACCTTGAGATTCTTTACGATTTTTGAACAACAGACTCACATTTTCAGTTCCCACTGGGTCCCACAAGTTATGTAGTTGGTCCTGCCCCTGAAACAGAGATGTGGTTTGTTCTTTGGAAGGGCTCCCCTGCCTCAACCCTGTCCCAACCTCATCCCAAGATGGCCCAAGCAGAGGGGGACACAGAGCTAGGAAAAGCTGATGTTTGCTGAGCTTCTTGGAGGTCTCCCCGAGTCAGGGCTGACCAAGCATGTGTCGGGGCAGGAGAACTTGGCTGCTCTGTCCTGGCAGCCTTGCTCCCATGCACAGGCCTGCACCTTGCCTGTCTGTCCATCTGTGTACCCCCATCCCTGACCCTGGCCAGGGGCAGGGATGGAGGGCTCCTGGTCCCAGGGGGAATTCCCTGTCGTTTGGGGAGACTTGGCCCCTCTGCTCACTCCTAGCCCTGCCCCCACTAGGACGGGAGGGGTTGGTGGAGGGGGTGGGAGGCTTAATTAGCAGCCGGAGCCAGGCAGCAGGCGGGGGAAGGGCGGGGGCGCAGATCGGGCTGACTTTTCCCCGCTATAGATCTGCTCTCCCAGAGAGGCACTAGCTGGCTGGCTTAGGCTCTGGCTTGGCTATTTTAGGAATATTCTTAACCCTTCCCATGCCGCTGCCATCATCAGACTTCTCTTCCAGAGCACAGAGCACAGAACATCAGGCTGTCCTCTCTCCCCGTCCCCTCCTCCCTAGTCCCTGCTGTTCCTCTCTGGCAGCTATAGGAAGGTCAGAGTTTTCTCAGTGGTGGGGCCAGTTGACTTTTGCCAAGGAAAACTCCCAGCCCCTGAGCCCCCTTCTTTGCTCCACCCTGCGCCTTCTCCCTCTCCACCTCATCACAGCTCTGGACTCAGAAAGGTGGCAGACTGAGCGTGGCCTCAGCTCTTCTTCTCGTTTTATAAAATTGGGAGGGTTAGACTCCCCCCACCCAGGGGAAAACAGCTGACCTGGATCCCAAGAGTAAGATAGGAAGCGCAGTCCTGGTTTCCAGCCTCTGGCAGAGCAGCAGCCCCTGCCTGCCTGACTTTGATGCCCATTAGGGATAAGTTTCCAGGGGGTGTCCCACACAGCAGCCAGAGCCGCTCAGTGTCATGGGATTCCCTTTGCCTGATTTCTCTCCCACTCTAGGTCCTTCCCAGGGTCTCACTTCTTGCGAAACCCTAGGCCAGGATATAGGCACCGCCTGGGCAAGGTGAAGGGGAGTCCCATTGGGGACCAGGAGGGCTCAACATTAATGAATCTGAAATTCCAGCCAAGACAGGGAAAGAGATCTCGGCTCTCACTGTCAGGAGTTCCTGCATCCGAGATGGGCTTGACTGAGCTGGGAGGCCCAGGACATCTGGGCACTGTGGTGCCATCCCTCAGGCACATGCCTTCTGGGACTAGAAGTAGGAGTTTGCCACCAAGTGCTATTGGGAAAGCTTGCTTTGGAAATCCAGGCACAAGGCTGATGATGCCACATAAATGCCCAAGGGCCTGGGGTGTGCCTGGCACTGTGCTGGGCACTGGGGATAGAGGACTGATAATCAAGAATCATTCTCTGCCTGAGAAAGGAAGCTCTCAGGGGCTGGTTCTCCAGGTGTCTGACCACCAGCCTGGGCCAAGTGTTGACGGGCTGGGGGGAGTGAGTCCTCCCCACAGATGCCACGCAACTCTCCCTCCTCCAGATTGTCACAACCAGCCCAGCTCCAGAAGTGACAGGGCTGGCTGGGGGTAAGGGTGAGGCCAGAAAAAAGTGCTTTCGTTCCTATTGGGGGCTACAGAGGGGGGGGCTCTTGTGATGGGGGTCACTGAGCTGCAGGTCCTCCAGCTTCCAATCTAGAAAGAGCCTGATGGATTGATCACGGGTCCGGGGAAAGATTTTGAGTTCAAAGAGGTAATATCCTCCAGGGACTCCAGGAGAATTTTCCATGTCATGTAAAAAGTAAGAAGAGGCTGAGTGTGGTGGCTCAGCCCTGTAATCCCAGTCCTTTGGGAGGCAGAGGCAGGAGGATTGCTTGAAGCCAGGAGTTGAGATCACAGCCTGGGCAACATGGCAAGACCTTGTCTCTACAAAAAAAAAAAAAAAAAAAAAAAAAGACAAGAAGATCCCTCTCTTTGCCCCTAATTGTGAGACATGACTAGAAGGCAGGAGGTTGGCCGTCAAGTGGGGAGTGCTTATCAGGTAGGTGTGGGGCAGGTTTCCCACGTTATCTTGGAAGGTATTTCTGGCTCTATAGTTCCTGATGAAGACATACTAGAGCACTTTAGGCCAACCTTTGGCAAAACTAGGAGCAGAACTCAGGAGTCCTGGATGCCTGCCTCTCCAATCTCCAGTGCAGTCCCACCTCTCCTCCCTGCTGCTCCTCGTTTGCTAGCTCCCTCCCCGCCAGTTCCAGGCTGGGAGCCCCAGCTGGCGGAGGATGTCTTGCTCCTCAGCAGCTGGGATTTGTAAATATTTATAGGAACATGGAACAGATCAGTGGCTGACAGGCCCAGGGAGCGGGCAGGGCCCTGCCCGGAGCTCAGCAGCTTCACTCCCGCTTCCCACACCCTGGCCTGATTTGAGGGAGCCCAAGATGACAAAGAGGGGGTGATCAAGCAGGGTACAGGGCTTGCAGCCTCTTCATCCAGGAACACGAGCTTGAAGGATGCGTTTGTCCATCCGCCCTGGGCTCCGCTTCCACACCCAGTCACTCACATCCTTCCACCCTCACCAAGCTCACTTGCGTGCTCATGCGGCCAAGGCCACACTGACCCCCACCCTCACTCTTTCAACACTTCACTGTCACACTCACACATGTACACACGCGCTCTCCAACTCCCACGTCCACGTTGGTGCTCACTCTCATAGGCTCACACTTCTGCACACTCAGCAGCTCATGCTCACAGACCCCCTGGCGGCCCAGATCCCAGCCACTCCCCATAGGTCTTAACACAGGTCCTAGGAGGGCAAGTCCTGTTTCCTATCTGAGGTGGGGTATGAGTGCGTGTGTGTGTGTGTGTATGTGTGTGTGCATGCCTGTAGGGAGCAGGAGGGAACAGGTCCTGAAGTCAGGGAGTGAGGAAGAGGGAGGAGAGAGGGAGAGAGGCATGGACCAAGGGCCATTCAGAGCTGATAGAAGCCTGGAGTGGAAGCAAGGCAGAGACAAGGGCAAGGCAAAGAAATAGAGACTGACAAGGGTCCAGCCAGAGGGGGAAGGGGTGGGGACCGAGACCCCCCTACCCAGATGAGAAGCTGTCACATTGCTGCTCCGGTGGCCATGAGACCAGCACCACCCCCAGCTGGAGCCTTTCCCCTCTGGATCTTGTCACTGTGGCTTTGCTGCTTGGGCAGCCGGGAGTGGTGACAAGCAGGGAAGACAGTCCCCAGGGCGGTTGTCCATGCCACTCCAGCCTGGCTGCCAGCTCACCCATCACTGCCCATCTAATCACCCACAGGGGCCCAGATGAAACCAGGGATCGGCCTGGCTGCCCTTGCTTCCCAGTGTCACAGTAGAGAACATGGGAGCCACTGGCCCCCTCCCCAAAAGGTGGGCAGTGTTAACCACACCTTGCCCAGGTCCCTGGACCTTGAAGCTGGATTAGGGAAGAATGGTCCAAATCTCTGCTTCCAGGCACCCAGGACCTGCTAGACGGGGAAGGAATTGGTGAATGAGACAGGGGGCTTGAGGAGGGGGTTGGGGAATGAAGCCACTATGAGGAACCCAGTGTGTTTTGGGCATAAACTTTTTATTTCATCTGCTTTACCATGCACAAGAATGATGACCCCACATCCCATGCCCCTGGGTGCTGTGTTAAATAATCATCCTTCTCGCCTCGGGTCTGTCTCAGGGTATTAGTTCTGGGGCATCAATCAGCCAGTTTGTGCTCTGCAATCTGAGAACAATCATTTCTATAAAATCAGTAAGGCAAAAAAGGAATCATAATACAAAGCAGGGAAAGTTGCACTGACTGCTATTTTCCTGTTTTTTTAATCAGCAGTGCAGCTTTCCGTCCAGGTTTTGACGTCCTGATTGATTCATGCTTTCACAGGTTCATTCATGTATTTACTCAACAACCATTGCTCATCCGAGTGCCAGGTCCTGAGCTGCTTCCTGGGAGCCAGTGAGAAAGCCAGACAAGGTTCTTGCTTACATAGTGTTTAGAGTTGATCAAAACCAAACAAACGCACAACAAAAGGTGATTCCCCCAAGGGGCCAGAGAGCAGTGTCTGAGTGCCCAGCCTGGGGACCCAGACATTGGGATCTTCCAGTGGAACACTTGGAAATCACCCGGAATTCTTCTCTTGTTCCAGGATCAACATCTTCCCATCCCTCTCCTGCCTTGGCAGTTTTGCTTTTCCTAACAATCAGACCATCTGGTAATGGGGGGATGTATGAATGTGAAACTGAATCTCAGCTTGGACACTCACTGGCCAGGTGACCTTAGGCAAATTGCTTCTTCTCTGAGTCACAGCTTACTTTTCTGTGAAATGCAGTAAATAATACCCATCACCAGGGTACCATTGACTTTTTAAGTATATACATCACCAAAGAAGGTGCCTGGTACACAGTAGGGCCTCGACCAGTGCTAGTACCTTTCCCTGCCCCTTTGCCAGTGACATACGCTGCGTCTCTCCTCACAGGCAAGGAAAGGAAGCTTAGGGGGTATGGGGAGTGCAGGAGGACCCAGCATTCCATGTGCCATTAATCTATGTTTTATGCTGTCTTCCCAGGCATCTGATTCTGTTCTGCTCTATGGGAAGCCTCTTATTTAAGGGGAAGAGGGTGAAGAGGCTGGGCTTTGCCACCTGAACCACCTGAACACTCCAGAGAAACAGCCCCTTTCTTCACTATTTCTTCTTTCTCTGGCTTTCAAGTTTATAAAAGCATATTGTGGGTCTGGTGTTTATGGAATGGTGGTGGTAACAGTGGTGTGATGGAAGTGGGGTGGTGGTAATGATATTGGTGGTGGTGAGGTGGTGATGGAGGAGGTGGTGATGGAGGCGGTGGTGGTGATGATGGTGGTGATGGAGGTGGTGGTAGTAATAATGGTATTGGTAGTGATAGAGGAGGTGGTGGTGGTGGTGGTGATGGAACTGGTGGTGGTGGTCATGGAAATGGTGGTAGTAATTATGTTATTGGTGACAGTGATGGAGGTGATGTTGGGGGTAGTGATGGTGGTGGTGATAATGACGTTATTGATGGTACTGATGGGGGTGATGGTGGTGGTACAGACGATAGAGGTGGTGGTGGTGGTAGTGATGGTGGTGATGGAGGTCCTGGTGATGGTGGTTTTGATGGAAGTGGTATTGTAATGAGGGTATTGATGGTGGCGATGGAGGTGATGGAAGTGATGGTGGTAGAGATGGTGGAGGTGGTAATGGTGGTGGTGGTGATGGAGGTGGTGGTGGTGGTAATGATGGTATTGTTGGTGGCGATGGAGGTGATGGAGATGGTAGAGATGATGGTGGGTGATGGAGGTGATGGAGGTGATGGAGGTGGTGGTGATGGAGGTGCTGTTCATAATGATGGTATTGGTGGTGATGATGCAGGTGATGGTGGAGGTAGATAATGGAGGTGGTAATTGTGGTGGTGGTGGTAGAGATGGTGGTAGCGATGGAGGTGATGGAGGTGATGGAGGTAGTAGAGCTGGTGGTAGTGATGGAGGTGATGGAGGTGGTGGTGATGGTGGTGGTGGTGATGGAGGTGCTGTTGGTAATGATGGTATTGGTGGTGATGATGCAGGTGACGGTGGAGGTAGATAATGGAGGTGGTAACTGTGGTGGTGGTGGTAGAGATGGTGGTAGCGATGGAGGTGATGGAGGTAGTAGAGCTGGTGGTAGTGATGGAGGTGATGGAGGTGTTGGTGGTGGTGGTGATAGTGATGGAGGTGATGTTGGTAATGATGATATTGGTGGTGATGATGGAGGTGATGGTGGAGGTAGATAATGGAGGTGGTAATTGTGATGGTGGTGGCGATGGAGGTGGTAGTGGTTGTGATGATAATGATGGTAGCCATGGAGGTGATGGTGGTGGTAGAGATGGTGGAGGTGGTGATGGTGCTGGGAGTTCATTTTAAAATCCCATGCTCAGATTTTAAGAGCTAGAAGAGGGCTCCATTTCAGTGAATCTCTGAGCTATGTGCCAGGCCCATGGTGCTCACCTCCTTTTCACAGCAGTGCCCTGAGTTTACTATCTCCTTTTGCAGATAAGGACACTGAGACCAAATATCAAATGACCTGGTCAGAGGCATGGAGAGGTATTTTTCTGTTTTTTGTTTTGTTTTGTTTTGTTTTTGTTTTTGTTTTTTTTGAGAGAGAGAGAGTCTTACTCTGTCACCCAGGCTGGAATGCAGTGGAACAATCTCAGCTCAGCTCACTGCAACCTCCGCCTTCTGGGTTCAAGTGATTCTCCTGCTTCAGCCTCCAGAGTAGCTTGGATTACAGGTGCCTGCCACCATGCCTGGCTAATTTTTGTATTTTTAGTAGAGACGAGGTTTCACAATGTTGGCCAGGACGGTCTCGAACTCCTGACCTCAGGTGATCCACCTGCCTCGGCCTCCCAAAGTGCTGGGATTACAGACGTGAGCCACCTCACCCAGCCTATGGAGATGTATTTAAAACCTGGGTCCTTTAACTTCTAGTCCACCTTTCTTCTCTATGCCATCATGATGCCACCCACATTTCACAGTAGGGGGAATGGAGATCCAGAGAGGTCAGGTAATTTGCCTAAGGTCATGCAGCAGTTAGAAGCAGATCCTGGCCATTTAATCTGCACTCCTAGGTCTCAGCAGCCTTCTCATCACCAAGCGCTGGGGGTCTCACTGAGAAGTCTAGAAGGACCACCAGCGCATTGCAGAGGCTCACAGCCACAACAGAGGTCCAGAGCCAGACCTCCTCAGGTCCCTGGGGCAGGCTGTGGATCTGCTGTCCTTCTGCCCCTGCACACTGTCAACTCCAATCTCCCCTCCAGCCTCAGAGTGAGAGTGACAGACAGGCCAGCCCTGACCAGCCCATTAAACCTGACACCTCCTCTCCCAGATTTGGCTGTGGGCCTCCCTTAGCCTGAGCATCATGCCGCGGCAGCTCTGACTGGCACTGAGGTGGGGTGGCGGGGCTGGCATTCCTCTACTATCTCCTCCCCATCTGAGCTCTGAGGTGGTGAGCTTGGGGATTCAGTCATCTTGCTCTCCTTGTCCTTTTCCGGTCTCAGACCTTAGTTTCCCGCAAAAAAAAAAAAAAAAAAAAAAGAAAAGGGTAGCTCTACCTTGACCCACTAGCAGTTAGTGAAAAAGGGAAGAGAGAGTAAGAATTGTGCCCAGGCTCTGTATTGTCCACAGGCCCCCTCCCCCAGGAAACCTTCTGGGACTCATCCCACTCCATTCCACTCCCTCTGAACCCTCTGCACCATTTCTCCTATCTCAAAGCTATGTGTCTGGCTCTAACCTGAGTCATGATGATGATGGTGGTGGTGATGGTGGTAATGGCAGTGGCGATGGAGGTGGTGGTATTGGTTGTGGTGATGGTGGTGGTGCTGGTAATAGTGATGGTGGTGGTGGTATCGGTTGTGGTGATGGAGGTGGTGGTATTGGTTGTGGTGATGGAGGTGGTGGTATTGGTTGTGGTGATGGTGGTGGTGGTATTGGTTATGGTGATGGTAATATTGGTTGTGGTGATGGAGGTGGTGGTATTGGTTGTGGTGATGGAGGTGGTGGTGTTGGTTGTGGTGATGGAGGTGGTGGTATTGGTTGTGGTGATGGTGGTGGTGGTATTGGTTATGGTGATGGTAATATTGGTTGTGGTGATGGTGGTGGTGGTGGTAGTGGTGATAGTAGTAATGGTAGAGGTGGTAGTGGTACTGATACAGAAGGAAAGTGCTGGGAAGGGAAGAGCATGGTCACTTTAAATGATACGGAGGCGGGTAAGGAAAGTGCTGGGTAGAGGAGGGTGTGGTTCCTGGCTAGGGCTCCACCCCCATGGATCTAGGTGAGGGCAGGCATTCCTGTCCAAATGTTGCATTTCCCAAGACCACCCTGGCCTGCCATGCCCCATCCTCTGCCTATAAAATACCCGAAATTCTAGCAGGCACACGCACAGGTGGCTGGACATCAAGAGAAGCATGTCAGAGGAGGAGCACACGGGCAGCTGGATGTCGACAGGAATGTACCGATAGTCCCTGGCATGATGGCAGGCCATCGACCATCGACCAGCTGAACTAGGCAGAGTTTGGCTGAGGCAGAGTTTTGCTGGGAAGTCAGAGGGAAGTGGCCCAACTGCAGGGGAAAACCATCCCCCTTCTGGCTCCCCCATCTGCTGAGGGCTACTTCCACTCAATAAAACCTTGCACTCATTCTCCAAGCCCATGCATGATCTGATTCTTCTGGTACACCAAGGCAAGAACCCCAGGATACAGAAAGCCCTCTGCTCTTGTGACAAGGTAGAGGGTCTAATTGAGCTGGTTAACACAAGTCGTCTATAGACGGCAAAACTAAAGGAGCACATGGTAACACATGCCCACTAGGGCTTCAGGAACTGTAGGCATTCACCCCTAGACACTGCCATGGGGTCGAAGCCCATCTCTATGTTCCCCTAGAGGTTTGAGTAGCAGGGCGGGGCACTGCCAATCCCCCTGTTGCTCCCTGTGAGGGAGACAAGGGAACTTTTCTGGTTTCAGTACTCTGGGATGGTCAGAGTTGGATGGGAACTCCTGGATGGAGGGGAGGTTGACTTGTTACTACCTACCTTCCTCTATTCCTCTATATCTCCCCACCAACTCCTTTTTTTTTTTTTTTTTTTTTTTTTTTTTTTTTTTTAGAGACAGGGTCTCGCGCTGTCACCCAGACTGGAGTGCAGTGGCATGATGATAGCTCACTGTAGTCTTGAAGTCCTGGGCTCAGGTGATCAATCCACCTCAACATCCCAGGTAGCTAGGACTGTAGGCACACACCACCATGCCTAGCTAATGTTTTAAGTTTTTGTAGAGATGGGGTCTTGCTGGTTACTCAGGCTGGTATCAAACTCCTGGGCTCAAGCGATCTTCCCACCTCGGCCTCCCAAATTGCTGGAATTACAGGTGTGAGTTACCATGCCTGTCTCCTGCCCCCAATTCTTTAATAAAAGCTATTTATTGAGCATCACCCATAAAATAGGTACATGCTAAGCACCTTCCATGTAATAAATCATTTAATCCTTCCAACAATCATGAGGTAGGTACTAATATTTTAGAGATGAGATAGCAGAGTCACAGAGAGGTTGAATAATGTGCCCAAGGCCATACAGCTCACAAAATAGCAGAGCCTTGGCCAGGCACTGTGGTTCACACCTGTAATCCCAGCACTTTGGGAGGCTGAGGTGGGAAGATTGCTTGAGCCCAGGAGTTTGAGATCAGCCTGGGCAACATAGCAAGAACACGTCTCTATTTAAAAAAATTAAAAATTGGCCAAGCACGGTGGCTCAGCCTGTAATCCCAGCACTTTGGGAGGCTGAGGTGGGTGGATCACGAGGTCAGGAGATCGAGACTGTCCTGGCCAACATGGTGAAACCCCGTGTCTACTAAAAATACAAAAATTAACTAGGTGTGGTGGCACGTGCCTATAATCCCAGCTACTCGGGAGGTTAAGGCAGGAGAATCGCTTGAATCTGGGAGGCAGAGATTGCAGTGAGCCAAGATCGTGCCACTGCACTCCAGCCTGGTGACAGAGCAAGACTCCGTCTCAAAAATAAACAAACAAATAAATAAATAAATAAATAAGGAGAGCCTAGACTCAGCCACAGCCCCACATCAGAGTCTCAGTTCCACCCCTGCTCTCTCTTCCTGTCTCCTGAGCAGAGCTCTCTCCATGGGGCAGAGCTGGTGGGTGAGTTGAGCTGGAGACTTCTAGGGGCTCCACTGTCTTTGGGTTTCCAGGGCTTGGCAGAGCCATTCTATCTTCCTGCCTCCACACAGGCCTCCATCCCTTAGGAGCTCTGACAGGGGAGGTGGGATGGTGGATTGAGGGGGATGTTAGGCTCCTAGTGGCGCTGGTAGCAGTGGGGCGGAGCTCTGTCTGGCCCGGTGGGGCAGCTCACTCCAGCTCCTGGCTGGGGCTCCCGCCCTTGGGAGCTCCATCCTGCTGGCCTCTCTCCCTCCCAGGATCTCATTATATCCCTAAGAGAAACTGACAGCCTCAATATCTTACTTTGCAAATATAGTTTATTCCTTCAATAAAGCCGCCTGCGCAGGGGAATGTTTAAGACTCGCTCTCCCCCGAGAGCCTCATTTGAATTTCTAAAGTCTTCAGTCGGCTTCTCCAATGGGGCAGCTGGGTGAGGAGAACGCAGCAGCCGCTTAGAGGGGATTCATTTCCTGTCTGGGTCTCCGCCGCCGCCGCCGCAGATGGGGGAGCTGAACTGACGGAAAGGACTGCTGGCTGCCTGGATGCTGGGGGGCAGAGGACAGGGAGGCCTTGGCCTGGGTCTGTCCTCTGGTTGGGGCGGGAGGGGGTGCATGCCTGGCTCATACTCACGTGGGTAAATCTGTGCATTCACTCGGGGGCCTTCAGCCTCCATCCCTGTAGCCCAGGTTCTTCCTCGAGGGCTCAGCTCAGGGGCCCCTCCAAGGGACCTCTCAGCCCGGGAGCTACTCTGTGGGGTCCCCCTGCCTAGGGACCCCTCCGCTGGGTCTCTATGCCCAGGGGCCCCCAAACAGTATCTCTCAGAGGCCCAGGCCACCGATTCCTGGAGATGGGGCCTCCTCCCTGGCTGGACCCCCTCACTCCAGGGCAGCCCCCATCTCAGGCCCCCGTGGGAGTCTCTAATTAAAGGGCCGGCACGCCCCTTGGGGACTCATTAGGCCCGCTGTGCAGAGAACATTTAATCATTGCTCAGAGCATCGATTGGAAAATCAATTTCTTTGTCTCTCCGCACGCGGCGCTGGAGAAGTGGGGGGAGCGCTGACCTCCTTCTGCTGCCATGTAAAGTGCTGCACATTTAATCAGGGAACAGAAATCAATTAGCCACTTACGCGAGGCTGGCTTTAGTTACCGAGTCGGCAGGGCCTGCGCTGCAGTTTGACGCTGACAGAAGCGAATCTCAACGCGCTGGGCTGGTCAGCGCCGGCCCGTCCCCACAGCTGTCCAGGGCCCTCGTCTTCTCTTTCCCACGCACCAACACCTGCCATCTAGACAGGCCCCCTAGACCCGCCCCACAGAACCCCTGGGAAGGCTCCCAACCTCCCTTACTAACCTCCTTTCCTGTGCTCAGTTCTGCCAACCCTGAGAAGCCACCTGGAGACTCAGATGCAAATCTCAGCTGTGCTGCAGAACGCGGAGACGGATGCCTGTAATCCCAGCACTTTAGGAGGCCACGCCTGGCAGACTGCTTGAGGTTAGGAGTTCGAGACCAGCCTTGCCAACATGGTGAAACCCCATCTCTACAAAAAATAAATACAAAAATTAGCCGAGTGTGGTGATGCACACCTGTAATCTCAGCGACTCGGGAAGCTGAGGCACGAGAATCGCTTGAACACAGGAAGTGAGGTTGCTGTGAGCCAGGATCACACCATTGCATTCCAGCCTGGGCAACAGAGCGAGACTCTGTCTCAAAAAAAAAAAAAAAAATTATATGGACATGGTGTTGCACACCTGTAGTCCCAGATACTGGGGGAGGAGGGATTGCTGAGCCCAGGAGGTCCAGACTGCAGTGAGCCATCATTGAGCCACTGCACTCCAGTCTAGGCAGCAAAGCAAAACCCTGTCTCAAAAATAAATTAATTAATTAAATTGTACAAAATAAACACAAACCTCAGCTTTGCTTCCTACTGGCTTCCATGATATCAGTGAAGTTTTGAACTGGACTCTCAAGCACACTTTGCTCATCAAATGGGAATAGTAATAGTTATCTACCTTACCAGCATGTTCTGGAAATTCGATGTGATCATCTTTATGAAGCTCCTACCAAATCGAGCTCAATTGAAGAGAACTTCGAATTCACATCAGCGGGACCGTGCCCTTCCCACCCCACAGTCAGCCAGGGCAGATGAGGGGACAGTGTGTGTGGGAGTGGGAAGGGGGACCTCTGGCCACTACTCTCCTTCAGGACAAGGACAGGTGGGCCCAGTGTCCCCCTTTGCCCACTCTCGTTTCCCCACTGCCTCCTAGGGGTTGGGCTGGAAGCCCCTTTGCACCTACTCTCCACCTCCTATTTGTGCAGCCCCTATAGCCACGCATGCTGGCTGCTCCCTCACCTGTGACTGTGCACCACCCCCCACCCAGGCTTTCCAGTGATGTCTCACGCACCCAGAGTTACATACACCCAATTACACAGAGTTGGACGCGGTCTGCATGGCCCGTTGCACACAGTTTCGCAGTTTCTCCCACAGTCACAGTCCCAGCTTCCTGGTGCTCACACGCAGCTTCGCACACAAGCACCCTCACCCACTGCCACCCGCATGGGCTCACCCGTGGGCCCCCACCCCACAGAGTTGCACACTGGTGGCACACATGCACGCACACATACACGCACTCACACTGGTTCCATAATAATATTAGACATGCCATTTCTTTTGCATGACAGTTCCAGTGGAGATGCTCAGAGCTGTCACTTGGATGAAAAATAATGCATAATCCTCGTCTTCCTTCCTTCCCTTCCTTTTCTTTCTTCCCTGTTTAATGAGCTCCTAAAAATATTCCTTGCCGTCTCGCCGAGGCTGTGGGCTAAGTATGAGTCGGGCCTCCCCCCCACAACTGTCACTATCCTCGTTGCCTCCCTCAGCCCCCTGGCTGGGATGGGGGATGAAGCGGTACAGTGAGTCCTGGTGGTTGGCCCAGTGGAGGTCAGGCCAAGGGGCTCCCACCCAGGCCTCCCGAAGATCTCGGAGTCCCACTTGTCCCCTCTCCTGGCTAGTCCACTTGAGCGGGAGATGAGAGAAACAGAGAGACATGGGGGAAGAAAGATAGGCAGGAACCTCCTTTTGGTACCTGACCACTCTTGGCCACCCCCTCCGCAGCGCCTGACCAACTGCACAAGACCAAACTTACCTATCACCCCTTCTACCCCAAGAGGAAAAGGTCCGTCTCCGCCCTCTTGCACACCTGGTTCACCCTCCCTCTCAGAACTCAAAGTGAAGGGGAATGGGAGAGACAGAGTCCCCTCTGAACCCCCAACTTCTCCCAGCACCTTATCTTGGCTCTGTTGGGAAAACTGCAATGCTTAGTTTCCTCCAGTTCATCCTTTAAGTCCCAGATCAAAGTCAACTCCTCCCTGAAGCCTTCCTGATTCACACGGAAGGAGATATTTGTTCACTGCAGATATCAACACACTTTAATAATAATAAACTTACCAGCCAGGCACAGTGGCTCATGCCTGTAATCCCAGCACTTTGGGAGGCCAAGGAGGGCGGATCACCTGAGGTCAGGAGTTCAAGACCAGCCTGGCCAACATGGTGAAACCCCATCTCTACGAAAAATACAAAAGTAGCCAGGAGCGGTGGTGCACCCCTGTAGTCCCAGCTACTCGGGAGGGGGAGAGGGAGGTGGGGGCAGGAGAGTCGCTTGAACCCAGGAGGCAGAGGTTGCCAAGATAGTGCCAAGATAGTGCCACTGCACTCCAGCCTGGGCTACAGAGCAAGACTCCATCTCAAAATAAATTAATTAATTAACCGAGGAAAGCTATTGTGTGTGGTACCTGGTGGGAACTCCTGTGTGTCGTTTCCTTATTTACGTGGGTCACTCTCACTGGATCTGAGTCCCTCCCAGCTGGGGACCTCACTAGCCCACCCAGCTCTGGCTGAGTGAGAGCTCATATTCCCCGAGGGGTTGGAGGAATAGATGGGAGATGGTGTAGGAGGAGGAGTTCAGGGTCCCGAGTCAGGGGCCTGAATGTTCACCCAGTTCCCGCCAACATTCACTGAGACTTGGGAAAGGCAAAGCTCTCTCTAGGCCTTGGTTTGTCCATCAGTAAAATGAGAGAGCTGGGTCAGGTGGTGTCTGAGAGCTCGGAGGTCTCCTGCAGCTCAGGTAATCTTCATTCTGTGATTCTCTACAGTGTCAAGCAGAGTAAGCCTTTCTAATGCTTTTCACGTCCCACCTTACTGGGTGCAAGGGGCTGAGTGGTATGACGAACAGGACAAGGAGCTCTCTGCACAGCTATCTGGAGCTTTGTTTTCCCAGCCTTTCCTCTGTCTCCCACTTCTTCCATTTTTTTGTTCTAGTCTCCTTAATTCCACTTTTATGACTTCCTTTCATTCTGTTCCTTTTCTTGCTTTTTCTGGGCCCGCATCCTACCCATTAGTAGCTCATAGCGAGCAGCCCCCTCCACCTCCTTTCCTCTGCCTCCCTCCCCCAGCTCCACCTGCTTCAGAAGCCCCCTCCCCGTGGCCTCCCCATCTCATCCCAGCAGCTCCAGTCCCGAAAGGTTAAGCTAATAGCAACTCCTTCCCCATCAGCTGCTCTTGTTTGCTCTACATAATTGCAGGAGAGGGGGACTGAGATGGGAGGGCCCTCTCAGTGGTTACGAGGTATAGGGACGGGGCTGTGCAGCCTTGTCCCTGGGAAGTGGCGCTGGGGGAAGTTGGTACTTACACAAATGCGGTGGTAGGCTGTGTGGGAGCTGATCCAATGGGACAAGAATTGGGCAGAAGGCCAGCTGCGGCACAGATGCCTAGAGAAGGGGGAGTGGAGTCCAGAGAGGGGCTTCAAAGGAGGAAAATAATCATAACAGTGGCCATAAGTGGCATTTATCAAGCACGTACTATTTGCCGGGTACTGTATCAAGCACTTTACTGGCGTTGTCTCACTGAATCTTCCCAACAGTCCCAGGAGGCAGGTTCAGCTCTTGTGAACATTATTTTTTTTTTCTCGTGCCCATTTTACAGGAAACTGAAGCTCCAGGAGGCTAAATCATTGCCTGAAGTCACGTGTTGCTAAATGGCAGAGCCTCAAGCAGAGACTGCTGTCAATCACTCCTGCTCAGAGACAGTCAGTGCTTGCAGGGACCTGGGAGGCCATTGGGTCCAACCCATTCATTGTCCAGAGGGACAGAGGAAAATAGACTTGTCTAAATTCACACAGCAAGTTGTTGACACAACTACGCAGAGAATCCAGGCCTGATACAGAAGGAGTTTTTCATTTTCTGAGCCTAAGTCCCCCTGGAGACTTCTTGTGGATGGGTGCTTGGGTGAAGGGTGGCGATGTAGACAAGGCCAGCCCCAGCTGGAGGAGGCCATGGTATGCGTGGTGTGTGCACAGTAGAGGGGAGGCCCACCTGGAGAGTTCCACCTGTCTGCCAGGGAGCAGCAGCCCTGGCCTTTTGCTGGGTTGAGTATCTCCAGTAATTCAACAGGAGCCTAGTGGAGCCCAGAGCAGCACGCATGGAAGGTGGGGCAGGCTGTGTCATAGCCAGTGGGAGTGAATTTAGGTCAGCCCTGGGAAGTTGGATCAGAAAGTCAGTATGCCTGGGCTCAGTCCATCACAGCTGCAGACTTGGGGCTGTGCTGGCCTCCACATTCCTGCCTCCCATCTCAGGTCCCATCTCACTGGCACGTCTGCTCCAATCAGGACAGCCTGCCTCTTGTTTTCCTCCAAGCAATGGACACTCTCAAGGCAGGTACTGCCTCCCACTTTAGATTTGAGGGCTTCCCAAAGCAAGGACTCTTATCACACTGGAGCTTCGAGGACAGGGATTGAGTCTCCTCCATCAGAGTGGACACTCACCGAATGCTGAGATTGTGTCTCCCCCATCAGAGGACCCTCCAGCCTCTAACCTTGTGATCTGACGGTCACAGCAGCTCCAGCATTAGCTGCATCCTGAAACATCCACCCCACCCCCACCCCATCCCCATCTCACAGCAATGAGTTACCCTGTCCCTTCCCAGCTCCTGCCTGGGGACCCATGAGACTTCCCTTGCAGTGATGTGCTATCAGATGGGTTCAGCTCTGCGCAAGTGGCCCCCTTCCCTCTGCCTGGACCCTTAGCAATGGTCATCAGAGCAGCTACCCTCTGTCACTTCGTAGTGAGCATCCATAAGCCCCTGGCAGCGTATGACCCTTTCCCACCACTCACACCACCAACAGGACCCTCACGACAATATAGTGGCAGGGCTGGGGGAGAGGGGTGCCTCAAAGGCCATCTTTCTTGAGAGGGGGGGTCTTCTAGGCTCTGCTGGGACACACTGCCTCTTGAAGTAGGGAAGCTCTCTCTTATGGAGAACGACCTGCTTTTGGAGAAACTGTCCTCAGAGGAAGCCAAAATCCATCTCCTTGTGACTGTCCCATGGAAACCCAATGCTCCCGCTCATCTGCCTGCAACTCTGCTGCTTGCCCAGTGCTGGGGATACTCCCATAGCTGCAGCTCACCGCATGCCCGGGTGCAGGCCCCCAGCTCCCACCAGCACTGCAGGGGGCAGCTGTGAAGGGGCTGGTGGACGAGCAGGCAATCTCATTTGTATTCTGAGTGGCCAGGCTGTGCCATGGCTTTCTCCAAGAGAACCCTATCCTCTCCCTCAGCTCCGTCTTTCAAAACTTCTCCAAGCAGCATCAATAATGGGAATCGATTCATCAATGAGCATCCTGGCCTCGCAGGCCCCATCCCCGCTGCGGAGCTTTGCTGCATCCCTAAGTACTTCAGCTTCTTGCCCACTCCATCCCCCATGTCCCATGCAGCACTTCCAGGGACCTGGCCCTGCCTTCCAGCCTGCCAGGATCCCAGGAGACCAAGCCTCCACCTCTGCCTCCAGACAGGTTACTTTGGCTGAGCAAGGAGGATAGCCTGGGCCTAGAGGAAGACATGAGGACAGGGAACCTGGGGCTGAGCTCAGAGCTGCTTGAGCCCTTCAGGCTCCATTCAGAGTGGGAGAGGGGGTGTCATGCCTTAGAGATGTGAGGACTGACCCCCTTATCCCAGCCTCCAAACACTGACGACCCAATATCAACCTCTTAATGCTGCCTAGCCAAGACTGATCATCCACCAAAGTACTGACCACCCACTGACCCAACCCAACCTCCTAACACTGATGGCCCAGGCCCAGCCAACTGTCTAATGTCTCCCCAACCATCCACTGATCAGCTTGATGGCCCAACAGTACTATGGAAGCACAACCGGAACCAACTGCCTGTCATGACCACCCATCACCGAGATCCCTACAACCAACATCCAATAATGACCTTCACTACAGACCTACCCTAATGGACCACCCCAAATTACCTGTCCCTAACCACTCTCCACTGCCCATCTATCCAACAAGGATCCCCCAATCACTGATCATCATGTCACTTCCTGCTGGACCCTTGTGTGTCACCAGCAACTCTTCAGATGGCTGCTGGCTACAGCTAGATTTCCCTGGCACTGGTTGGAACTAATCTGAACCTCCTCCAGCTCCTAGGACTTGTCCAGTTGGCCAGTGGTGAAGCTGTTGGGTGTCTAGACCTGTCCCTCTCCTTCTCACCAGGCCCTATCGACTCCTACCATCCAGTACTGCCCAGCTGCACTGGAGTTGGGATAGGAAGAATTTTCTTCACTGCAGAGGAAGGAGGAGAGAGGGGAGGGAGAAGAGGCTCGGAAGGGCAGAGGCTGGGAGAAAGGGGAGGAGGGAAAAAGGAGTTAAGAAATGGCCAGGGCAGGCCAGGCATGCTGGCTCATGCCTATAATCCCAGCACTTTGGGAGGCCGAGGTGGGAGGATCACTTGAGGTCAGGAGTTCGAGACCAGCCTGGCTAACATGGTAAAACCCTGTCTCTACTAAAAACACAAAAATTAGCTGGGTGTGGTGGCGGATGCCTGTAATCTCAGCTACTCAGGAGACTGAGGCTGGAGAATTGCTTGAACCTGGGAGGTGGAGGTTGCAGTGATCCGAGATCATGCCATTGCACTCCAGCCTGGGCGACAAGAGCAAAATTCCATCTCAAAAAGAAAGGAAGGAAGGAAGGAAGGAGGGAGGGAGGGAGGGAGGGAAGGAAGGGAGGGAGGGAGGGAGGGAGGGCCAGGGCAGAAAGGAGGCTGAGAGGTGGGAAGGGGTGCAGTTCTCAGCGTGTCGGCCCTGTGTGCTGCCTCGGCCCCTCCTGACCCCTCCTGGCTGCCCCTGCTTGATGGAAAGCTCCACAGAGACTCGAAGACTCAGGCAGAGCAACAGCTCCTGATCCCCCTTCATCAAGGACCAAGGACCATGGTCATTCATTACACGAAGGAGCAGCTGCTCTGGGCCCAGGGACCGAGTGGCAGGAAGTCACTCCAGCTCTGGAAGCTGTGGCCTGGCCCCGGCCTCCCGGGTTGGGAGGCTGTCTGTCCACCCTTGTGCTCTGTGGGGCCCACCCGGGGATCTGTATGTGCTAACTGTAATCCCTGCCTGCTGCCAACCTTGGAGCCAGGCCCAGGAGATTCCATATGCCCAAGGAGAAACCAGCTCCTGGACTGACTCTGACTTGCCATGGTCAAGTCATGTCCCTTCCCCAGGCCTCAGTTTCCCCATCATTCAATGAAGAGACTCAGTTCTTTCTCTGAGGAAGGATGCTGTCTCTGGCTGCCCTGAGGGGGGTGATCTCTGGGCTCTCTTTGTCCTCTCGTGGGCACCACCATAGGCCCCCTGGACTTGTCTGGAGCTGAAACAAGGCTGAGCCCAGTGGCAATGACTTCTGGATTCTGGGTCATTTATCTGCTCTCTAGCCCCGCTTTGAGAACCCAGGGAGAGTCACCGTCTGCTCAGGTGCTGGACTCACATCACCGGCTGAAGCCAGGGGAGCTCAGGAGCTGGAAGGCTGCTCAGGCCTGCTGGCTTGGGGAGCTGAGTAAATTGGAGATGGGGGAGATGGAAGGCAGGCCAGACGTCAAGATACCCACTCCGCTTCCACTGGCCACCTCCAGATGATACGGCAGAAACTCATAGAGTGATGCAAGGACTGTCCTCTATCATGAGAACGTTCTGTGTTGGTGGGAAGGAGACGAGATGTCGCAGTGGTTCCTCCCAGCTGCCAGAGTCTCTGAGGCTCGGAGTCTAATGCTGACCAGGCAGCAGCTGCCTGCTCTGCTGTTTCCTGCAGGAGTGGGGACAAGGGAGATGGATAAGATGTGGCTCCTGATGGATGGGTCCTTTCTACCCAGAGGAGGAGATGGGACTGTTGTCCAAGAATCACAGAAGTGCAGCATTCATTGAGCCTCTATGTGTAGATACACACACACACACACACACACACACACACACACACACACACACACTCAAAGATGGCAGGAGTGAGGTTGCTTGGTATAAACCACAGGAGTTTAAGGAAGGAAGAACTCAGGAGGCTTCAGACAGCTCGGAAGGCTTCAGCAGGAGGCAGGAGTTAGTTTGGGTCTTCAGGACTCCTGGGACATGGCTTCATGGAGAAGAGGGAAGTCATTCCATGCAGAGGGAACAGCCCGTGCAAAGGCACAGAGAGGGGATGGCGGGAACGTGGGCAACAGAACCAACTCCCAGGAGCCAAGGGTGCAGGCAGGATATGGAAGAAGCTGAGGAGGAGTGGTGGTTAGGGGACCTCTCAAATGCCCATTTATTTTATTTTTATGTTTTATTGTTTTGAGATGGAGTCTCCCTTTGTCGCCCAGGCTAGAGTGCAGTGGCACGATCTTGGCTCACTGCAGCCTCCGCCTCCTGGGTTCAGGTGATTCTCCTGCCTCAGCCTCCCGAGTAGCTGGGACTACCAGCGCGCACCACCATGCCAGGTTAATTTTTGTATTTCTAGTAGAGACGGGGTTTCACCATGTTAGTCAGGCTGGTCTCGAACACCTGACCTCAAATGATCCATCTGCCTCAGCCTCCCAAAGTACTGGGATGACAGGCATGAGTCACCGTGCCTGGCCTCAAATGCCCTTTTAAGGCATGAAGATTCTTTTCTGATCCCCACATATGAGCATATGGTATGATTGGTTGTGTGTGCTTAAGGGAGAGATGGGGCAAGATGTTTGGAATATGGGCCATTTTAGAAAAGCAGGCAATTTTGGCAGTGGAACCTTTTACTTTTGCATTTTCCCAGCCCTTCCTAACTTGCTGGTCATACCAGGTGGAGCTGGGCGCCATCTTCCAGGAACCTGCATCCCCAGAGGTGGATAGAGGAGGGGTACCATTTCCACAGGACACAGCCAAGGACCTCGTACCTACATGAGATGCAGGGCCCTGGGTACCCTGCGTCTTGACTTTGCCTGCCTGCCCTAAACTAAGCTGCCCTTCCCACTTTAGTTCAAAACCAATCCTGTTCTTGCTGGTCCCAGGCCTCCTCTGAACAGGATGGAAATCAATGAACAATTTGCTGCTATTTGTAGATCTCATTTCCCTGCTGGTCCCCCAACCCTAGATGGTTCTGACCAAGTTCAGCCCTGCCCATGCTACTCAGTCAGATGCACTGGCACTGTGCCCATCCACTCGGAGCCCGGTGCTCAGTACTGGGGCTGGCCTAGGGGAGCCGCAGCCCAGAGGCCCCTGCAGGGGGCAGGGCTTATCCTTTAGCTGGGACTAGAGGGTATGGATCCCTGAGAGCCTAGAGGAGATAAGGACAAAGCACAGACTCAGGAATCTGAATTGTTAAAAAACCCTCAAAGGGATTCAAGGGAAGCTGGTGCAAGAATTGCTGGGAAATGAACAGCACTGGCTACTGTCAGCTTCCCTTCCACCTGCCAGCTGTGTGACTTTGCTTACCTTCTCTGTGCCTCAGCATCCTCATCTGTGAAATGATAGCACCAAGAGCTCTGGCCTCGTTGAGCCTCTGCCTGGAGAGTTAACAGAGGAAACCTAGGCATAGGGCTTAACTCAAAGCAGAGCACTTAACAGGCATTCGTCAATGATTGATAGCAGCAAGTGAGACCAAGGGCCAGAAGCACCAGCACACTGGCCTTCTGCCTGGCCAGCCAGCCCCTCCTGGACAACTTTGGGGTCCCTGGGTGGGTAAGCTTGGTAACCTGTCCCAGAGCAGTGTGCCCGTGCTGCGCTCAAGGCCCACATTAGTCCCCTGGGTGATGAGTGGGAGAGGCTCCCAGGAGGATGAGCAGGGGTAGGCTTGGCTGGTGGAGGGAAACAAAACTTTGACTCCCTAGGAGTTCCTGATCTGCCAGTCAGGATGATGCTGTTTGAGGAAGCTGTAAGGTGTTGACTTTAGGAGGGGTCAGGGAGGGGTCCCAGCAGGAGGCTAGACACTTTAGGGGTGGTCATCCCTCAGATTAGAGGGAAAGCCATAGAGAGCCTGGGGCGGTGGGGCCAGTAAGGCAGAGGGTTGCTGGATGCTTCCTTCCCACTGGGGGCGGGTAGTTAATTCCAAATAACCACAACCCTTTCTCTTCTTTGATATCTCTCTCTCTTTGTTGCCTTGCCTGTATGTATGGTAAAGCTTTCTCTTCTTCAAAGGGGCCCCAGGTGCCCAAGACTCCCTTCCCACTACCTTGAGACACACAGGGCGTAACAGTTACAGATGTGGAGTTCAGCTCAGCTTGCTTGGTTTCTTTTTTCAACTTTATTGAAGTATAATTTACATATAATAAAATGTACACATTTTAAGTGTTCAGTTTGATGAGTTTTGACAAATTTATAGACACATATAACTATCACTACAATGAAGATCTAGGGCATTTGCATCATCCCAAAAAGCTCCCCTGTGCCTCTTCCCAGTAGTTCCCCACCCTTCCCCCAGCCCCCAGCAACCACTGATCTGCTTTCTGTCACTATAGATTAGATTTGTCTTTTCTGGATTTTCATATAAATGGAATTATGTAATATGTACTCTTGGTTTCTGGCTGCTTTAACTGAGCAGAATGTTGATGAGATTCATCCTTGTTTTTATGGCGGTAGTTTACTCTTTTTGTTGTTCAGAAGTATCCCATTGTTTGCACATATAAGAATCTGGCCACTTGCTGATGGACATTTGTCTTGTTTCCAGGGTTTCAGTTGTTGTGAATAAAGCTACCATGAGCATGTGTATACATACAAGTCTTTGAGTAAACATATATTTTCATTTTTCTTGGTTAAACACCTAAGAGTGGGATAACCGAATCTTGTGGTTATTGTATGCTTAACTTTTCAAGAAACTGACAAACTGTTTTCTGAAGTAGTTGCACTATTGTACATTTCCATTATCAGCGTGTGAGAGTTCCAGTTACTCCACAACCTCATCAACACTTACCATGGTCAGTCTTCCAATGACTGTGCAGTGTATCTAATTGTGGTTTTAATTTGCATTTACCTGATAACGAATAATATTGAATATTTTTTCATGCACACACTGGCCATTCTATCTCTTCTTTTGACCCTTTTACAATGGGATTGTTTGTCTTCTTCCTATCGAATTGTAAGAGTTTGCTGGATACAAGTTCTTTGTCAGATACATGTATTGCAAATATTTTCTCTCAGCATATGGCTTGCCTTATTTTCTTAGTTGTTTAAATCTTGATTCTAGGCCAGGCACGGTGGCTCATGTCTGTAATCCCAGCAGTTTAGGAGGCTGAGGCGGGTGGATCACCTGAGGTCAGGTGTTTGAGACCAGCCTGGCCAACATGGTGAAACCCCGTCTCTACTAAAAATACAAAAATTAGCTGGGCATGGTGGTGCATGCCTGTAATCCCGGTTACTCGGGAGGCTGAGGAGTAGAATCACTTGAGCCCTGGAGGCGGAGTTAGCAGTGAGCCAAGATTGCGCCACTGCACTCCAGCCTGGGCAACAAGAGTGAGACTCTGCCTCAAAAAAAAAAAAGAAAAGAAAAAAGACAAAAAAATTTTGATTCTATTAGTTCCATGTTGTGCACTCTTGAACAAGTTACTTAGTCTTTCTGACCCTTCGTTCCCTTATCAATAAAATGAGGCTAAAAGTACCTAGCATGTAGAAGTGTTGTGACATTTAACTCAATTAATATATATAAAATACCTAAACCCAGAGGAGGTCCTCAACTCCTAGTGGTCATTACTGCTATTATTAGACTGGTGCAAAAATAATTTGCTATTAGTTTCAATGACAAAAACTGCAATAACTTTTGCACAAACCTAGTATTTTCAGGCAGTTAATGGCCTCTCTTTCCCCTCTCCCGGATCTGGCCCTGATGGGGCGATATCTCTTTTCTGTCCATCTAGCTCCTGAGGATCCCATGGGCAGGCAAGGCAGGGGCAGGATGGAAATAGGATGATGACCCAAGTCATCCTGTGCCCATCCTGCCCAGACACACAAATTTGGGAACCACAGGGTACTGAGCCCGGGGGCCCACCAACCTGGAGACTCAGAGAGAAGGAAAATGTCTCTGGGACCCCATAGCTCCTACTTGTGGACCTATGCACATTCACAATTCCTTAGTCACAAAATCTACACAAACATATGTATGCCACCCCATCACACTCTGCCTGGCACCTGCACAAACTCACTTACACAGGAAGAGAAATGCAGTCATCACTCTACTCCCCAACCCCCACTGCCACTGGTCAGGAATAGCTGGCTTACTGGCCAGACCATGCATAATTCAGAGGTTTGGCTCAAAATAGTTCTATTCAGGCCCAGCTTCTCCAGTGGGGGTTAGGGGAGGAGCAGGAGCAGCAAAGGGAGTGGGGAGAGACATCTCAACTTGGAGAAGACGCTAGAGTCTGCCTCCCGCCCTAGGTGCCTGGGCAGAGTTTGGGGGCCAGGAGAACTTCAGAGCAGCCTGAAGCATTCACTTCCCAAATTCCCTCTCCCCAACACACATCCCCAAATCCTCCCACCCTGGGGAGACAGGGTCACCTGCAGGCAGCTGGGAGTGCCAACACCTGGCCATTCACACCTGCTGGGGCCTGGAGTCCCCACCTGTGTGTGTCAGGCTCCCCAACATCTCCCCAGGGCCCAGTCTGAGAGGGACACTGCTGAGTTCTCAGGCATCTTTGTCCCAGGTCTCCTGTCTTCACTTCACCAATCAATCAGTTGATAAGTCCACAAATATTTACTGAGCACATGCCCAGGCAAAGCTGGGTCCTAGGACATCAGAGGGCACCTGGCTGTGCACGGAGAGGCTCAGAACTTGCTGAGGAGGCAGGAAATCCACAGAAAAAACAAAGACTGGGTCAGAGAGGGACAGGCCATGGAGCTAGGGATGTGGGCAGGGAAAGGCTTCCAGCTGAAAGCCTGACTTGAGCTGGGCCTGCCCAGGTGAAGGCCTGGATTCAGGGAGATGGAAAGGCAGGTGGGAGGGACAGGGTCGGCTGGATGGGGGTGGAGGGTCGGAGGCTATCTGGATGTTAGTAAGAAGATTGGCTGATGGAACTGGGGTCATGTGAGGAAGTCATGGGGCAGGCCCGGCATGGCCTTCAAACTTTGGTAGTTCAACGAGGATAGGGACTGCACCATATACAACTCCTGGGGGTTTTCCAAGATTCTCCAACGTGGTGTTAAGTGCTTTTGCTTTGGAGTCAGCCTACTGGGATTCAAATCCCAAAATCACTATGTCATTGCCCCATGACTTTGGGCAAGTGACTAAAGGTGCATTTCCTTATGTGTTAAATGGGGTGTCTGTACCAGCCGGGTGCAGTGGCTCACACCTGTAATCCCAGCACTTTGGGAGGCTGAGGTGGGTGGATCACTTGAGGTCAGAAGTTCAAGATCAGCCTGGCCAACATGGTGAAACCCTGTCTCACCAAAAATTAGCCGGGTGTGGTGGCACAGGCCTGTAATCCCAGCCACTCGGGAGGCTGAGAGGCTGAGGCAAGAGAATCACTTGAACCGGGGAGGTGGAAGTTGCAGTGAGTCGAGATCGGGCCACTGCGTGCCAGCCTGGGTGACAAAGCTAGACTCCGTCTCAAAAAAAAAAAAAAAAAAAGTCTGTACCTTTTGACCCTGTTGAAGAGATTAAGTAAGGAGTGAACATATATTGGGAGGCTGAGGTGGGCAGATCACCTGAGATTAAGGGTTCGAGCCAACATGGAGAAACCCCATCTCTACTAAAAACACAAAAAAATTAGCCGGGCCTGGTGGCAGATGCCTGTAATCCCAGCTACTCAGGAGGCTGAGACAGGAGAATTGCTTGAACCCGGGAGGTGGAGGTTGCAGTGAGTTGAGATCGTGCCACTGCACTCTGGCCTGGGTGAAGAGCGAGAAGCCGTCTCAAAAAAATTAATAAATAAAAAGAAGTGCACAAATAGTGCTCGGCCTGCCTCCCATGTTCTTCCCACCTGCGTGGAGACAGACGCAGCAGCACAGAGTGTCTTCAGGACCTGGGTGGCTGACCAGGAGAGAGTGTTACTGCCCAACAGTGAAAAGATGGTGTTGGTGGGCCGGGTGCAGTGGCTCATGCCTGTAATCCCAACGCTTAGGGAGGCTGAGGCGGCGGGTAGATCATTTGAGGCCAGGAGTTTGAGACCAGCCTGGCCAACATGGCGAAACCCCGTCTCTACCTAAAAGTACAAAAATTAGCTGAGTTTGGTGGCACGCACCTGTAGTCCCAGCTACTCAGGAGGCTGAGACACAGGAATCGCTTGATCCCGTGAGGCGGAGATTGCAGTGAGCTGAGACCACACCACTGTCCTCCAGCCTGGGTGACAGAATGAGACTCCATCTCAAAAAAAAAAAAAAAAAAAAAAAAGACAGATGGTGTTGGTGGACAGAAAGCAAGAGGGCTTCCTGACGGAGTAGGTCTTTGAGCTGTGATTTGAGACAAGGTGCCTGATCCAGAACTCCTAGAGGCAATGTGAACTGGTGGGCCCAGTGATATGGGGGCCATGTAATCCATGGAACACCACACTTTCCATGACACCCTGGGAGTCACAGGAGGGTTTTGGTTTTGCTTTCCTGTGGTTTTTCCCTGCACAAAGTCTGCATGAGGGTTGCTTTGACTCTAGGTTCTGAAAGGCTCCTTTCCTCCTCTCCAGCTCAGGCTCCATCCACCTCTTTGGGCCTCTGGCTCAGTCTCTCCATCACTCTGCCTCCACCTCTTTTGGTCTTACTAATTTTGTCTTTCCCTGAGCCCCTTTCTCCCTCTCTTCCTTGTTCCAAGCCTCTCACAGGCTCGATTCTATCTTCCCCACCTCTCCTTTGTGCTCTCTCTCTCTCTCTCTGTCTCTCTTTCTCTCTCTCTCTCTCTCTCTGTCTCTCTGTTGTCTCTCCAGGGACCTTTGTAAAACTCTGCACTCTCTTCCTGGAGACTGGGGCAGCTGGGGAGTGGGGATCGGAGTCCCTGCCTCTAGGGGGCCCATGTCCCAGGCCCAGCTCTGTTGATTAGGGCTTTTTTCAGAGGACTGGAGACATCAATGACTGTTACAAGCTTCACCAATGCTGCTAATATTAGCCCAGGAAGGCAGCTCACTGATGGATTAGGAGAAATTAAGAATTCAAATTCTGTAATTTGAATTGGAGGGCTGCTGCTTGCTGACAGCTAATACTTCCCCAGAAATTAATGAGTGAAGGAGGGATGGCAGCACTGGTTTTCTTCTTTGACGATACAATTTTACCCCGTGATCCACGCCTTTGAAACTCCCATCTCCAGGCAGGCACTCGCCTGAAGGGCCAGGGTCCTGCAGGGTCCTGTTTGTCTCAGATCTTATTTGTGGATCCCAGAAATTCTCGGGAACTGGCCTTCTCATTCCGAGCTGAGCCCTCTGCGTCTGCCTGCTGATGCCTCAGCATGAGGCCGGCTGGCTCTGGGAGAGGCGAGGTGAAGCTGGAGAAAGGACAGGGTCAGGGCACCGGCAGAGCTTGCTTTCAGTCCCCTTCTGGCTGCGTGTGACCCTGACAAAGGTCTGAACCTGTCTGTAAAATGGAAATTATAATTCCCCGCATTAGGGGATGTTGGAGGCACAGAGGCAAGCATCTCACGGCTACCTTCATTCCTCTCTCACCGCTTCCCTTTCTCCCTGGGCATTTCTGCTGTTTGGTCCTTCAGAATATCCACCAACCTCCTCTCAGCCAAACCATGCTGAGACCTCCTTGAAACTGCCTCCTCCAGGAAGTCTGCCTGGGCTTCGTACTGTTGAGATTGACTGGCTCCTGAGTGCTCACGGCCTCATTTCTGAACCATCTCCCCTGCTGTCTCAGAGTTTTAGATGATTTCTAAGAGGGTGTCCTGTCTCCCAAACCAGATTGTTATTCTCCTGGAGGTGGCACTGGCCCTGCGCCTCAAACCCAATAGGTGCTCAATACCTGGCAAATGAATTGCACCAACACCTTCTGTCCTCTTTGCACCTGCCTCACTGTCCCTTCACCCATGCCCAGTGATGCTTGTTGATGGCGGGTGGGTGCTGGGGCTGGGGTCTGGCCAGTCTTCCCTGTAGTCCCAGTGCCCATGTCTTGGGTGGGAGGGGAGGGGCGGTGGGGGAGACACGTTCCTGCTGTGAGTAGCACATTCTCCAAAATGGCACCTTTAATGCATTATATATATAATATATATATTATATATATAATATATATATATTATATATATATATATAATATATATATATATATATATAATATATATATATATATTCTCAGTCTGTTGCCCAGGCTGGAGTGTAGTGGTGCCATCATAGCTCATTGCAGCCTTGACCTCCCAGGCTCAAGCAATCCTCCTACTTTAGCCTCCTGAGTAGCCGAGACTATAGGCATGGCTGTACCCAGCTAAATTTTTTTTTTTTTTTTTGAGATGGAGTCTTGCTCTGTCACCCAGGATGGAGTGCAGTGGTGAGATCTGGGCTCACTGCAACCTCTGCCTCCCAGGTTCAAGTGATTCTCCTGCCTCAGCCTCCTGATAGCTGGGACTACAGGCATGCGCCACCACACCTGGCTAATTTTTGTATTTTTAGTAGAGATGGGGTTTCACCATATTGGCCAGGCTGGTTTCGAACTCCTGACCTTGTGATCTGCCCGCCTCAGCCTCCCAAGGTGCTGGGATCACAGGCATGAGCCACTGTGCCTGGCCACCCAGCTAAATTTTTAAATGTTTTAACTTTTTCTAGAGACTAGGTCTCCTAACACTGCCCAGGCTGGTCTCAAACTCCTGGGCTCAAGTGATCCATCAGCCTCAGCCTCCCAAAGGGCTGAGATTACAGGCATGAGCCACCTAAGCGATTTCTTTAAAAAAGTGTTGACTGAGGCAGGAGGATCACTTACGCCCAGGAGTTTGAAGTTACAATGAGCAATGACTGGGCTACTGCACTCCAGCCTGGGTGACAGAGCAAGACCCTATCTCTAAAAAAATAAGAAATATTTAAAAAGCGTTGGCTGGGCACCGTGGCTTATACTTGTAATCCCAGCATTTTGGAAGGCTAAGGTGGGAGGATCACTTGCGCTCAGGAGGTCAAGACCAGCCTGGGCAACATAGTAAGATTCCATTTCTACAAAAAATTTAAAATATTAGCCAGGCATGGTGCCGTGCACCTGTAGTTTCAGCTTCTCAGGAGGCTGAGGCAGGAGAATTGCTTGAGCCCAGGAAGTAGAGGCTGCAGTGAACTATGTTGGAGCCAATGCACCCGAGCCTGGGTAACAGAGCAAGACCTCATTTCTAAACAAAATAAACAATTTTTTTTTTTTTTTTTGAGACGGAGTCTCGCTGTCGCCCAGGCTGGAGTGCAGTGGCGCAATCTCAGCTCACTGCAGGCTCCGCCCCCGGGGTTCACGCCATTCTCCTGCCTCAGCCTCCCGAGTAGCTGGGACTACAGGGGCCTGCCACCTTGCCTGGCTAATTTTTTTTGTATTTTTAGCAGAGACGGGGTTTCATCGTGTTAGCCGGGATGGTCTCGATCTCCTGACCTCACGATCTGCCCGCCTCAGCCTCCCAAAGTGCTAGGATTACAGGCGTGAGCCACCGATTTTTTAAAGAAGTGTTGACATGGTGTTTGTTAAGGTGTGGAGAAAAGGAGTTACAGAGAGCCCTGAGAAAGCCAGACCTCAAGACCATGAAGATGCGTCCTTCCTCCTGGCCCCTCAACCTTTCAGCACACCCCTCCCCTCTCCTCCTGCCCCAGTCCCAGGCCCACTCTCGCTCCTGGCACCTGGCTGAGCTCTGGCTCGGGGTGGGGAGGGACATCCTTAGCTGCCAGGCAGGTGGGCTCTACAAGGCTCAGTGCCTACAAGCCCCTGCAGAATTGGCCACCAAAGAGTTGGTGCTGGACTTCTCTAGCCTCATGGAGAGCGAAGGCACAGGGAGAACCAGCGCAAATGGCTTCCTTCGTTCCTCGGAGGGGTCTTGGGGGTCACCTAGGACCCTCTCTTTGACAGATGGGAAAACCAAAGCTCAGAAAGGTTAGCATATGTTCAAACAAACACCAGTCATCTGTCTAGCAGGGAGAAAGGGTGATCCCAGGAGCAGATAAATCCAAATCCCTTTCGAAGGCCCTCCTGGATCCTGGAAAATCAAATGTTCTTTCCAACTCTGCTTCCTTGGGCTAGTGTTTGAGCAAAAGTCTACTTCAGCTGGGCTGGGACTGGGGTCAGAGGAGGGAAGGAAATTGGCAGAAAAGTAGTTTTCTAAGTGGCTGAGGGCTGCTTTGGGCAGGAGACAGGCTGCTAGGAACCTGTCCCCTCCAACCCCCTCCACAACCCACTTGCGTGGGAAGCCTTTCCCCCACACCCATTTTCTCTTTCCGGCTGAGGCTTACCCTGGATCTAGGATGAACGTGGGGGGCCTGGGGAGAGGTAGGGGCTGGGAAGAGTCCTGTCTGCCTTTCGAACCTCATGGGCAGGTGGGGCTCCTGCCTGACATTCCCATGCTGCTCCCGCCCCCGCGTGGCTCCGCTGATGCCCAAATCGCCTTTTCCCAGATCCAATTAAAACAGCGTTTGGAGCAAGGTTGAAATAATCACATAATCATTTTCTCCAGTAAAGTTACTGGCTGGAGCCCGATTTGAAAGCTGAGCTGGTAATTGAATCTGAGGGGCAGCGACAGAAGAGGAGCTGGGGGGAGTGGTGGGGACTCTGTGGGGCCCAGAGGCTCCTGGCTGTGATTACCCCTCCCACCGCTGGTAATAGAAGGTGTTGCAACCCCCTCCTACTGTCCATCCCCATCTCACTCCCTCCCTCTAGTAACAGATGTCTCTCGGGGCTATAGAACTCCCAGACTTCAACAGGAGAACAGGCCCAGAGCCCATGCCATCAGACTTTCTCGGTTCACAGGCCAGACTGGGGAGGCCACATGCCCACAGTCATGCAGAGAGGTCAAGCAAAGCCAGGACTCCAACCCAGGTCTCGGACTCTCCAGCCACTGTTTTTTTTTTTTTTTTTTTTTTTTGACAGAATTTTGCTCTGTCGCCCAGGCTGGAGTGCAGTGGCACGATCTCAGCTCACTGCAACCTCTGCCTCCCGGGTTCAAGCGATTCTCCTGCCTCAGCCTCCCAAGTAGTTGGAATTACAGGCGCGTGCCACCACACCTGGCTAATTTTTTTATTTTTAGTAGAGACGGTGTGCCACCATGTTGGCCAGGCTGGTCTCAAACTCCTGATCTCAGGTGATCCACCTGCCTCAGCCTCCCAAAGTGCTGGGATTACAGGCGTGAGCCACTGGGCCTGACCCAGCCACTGCTTTAATCTCCACTTCAGGTTTCCTGACTCTCAGGCCCTCCCCAGTCTCTCATTCTCTGCCCATCTTCCTCCACCATCTCCCAGGATTTCCTGGTCCCACCCTATCCTCTCTGCAGTGGAGACGGGAAGGGACTACCTGCATGATCTCTGGGCCAGTGGGCTGTGCAGCAGGGGCTCCCTGCACATCAACAGCTGACATGCCCAGACTGGGCAGCCCTGCTTGGTCCTCCACCATGTCCTTCCTCTCAGCATTTGACTGGGGGCTCAGACTATCTGCCATGTGTGGCTTATTCATTTCTTCTCTCCTTCCTTTCTTTCCTCCACTCTAAATATTCTTTATGTCCCTACTGCCTGTGAGGCCCTGAGCAGGATCCTCCCGCAATCGGGAGGTATAGACAGAGCAGCAGCTGTGCTCACAGGCCCGTGGCAGATGTGAGCAAGTTAACACAAGAGGGGGCCCTCACCTGCAGCTGGGGGACGGGGCATCCTGGCTGAAGTGACCTCTAAGCTGACGTCTCAAAGCTGAAGAGAAGTGCGTGACTCAAGACAAATGCAAAGGCTGGGAAGCAAGAAACGCCCGGGTGTGATCTTGGGCAAGTTGAGGTCTCAGTTTCCTCATCTCTAGAATGAACTCCTGGCTCAGTTTGCCTCGTGAGATTCTGGGGAAGAATGAACATGGAGGTGTCTGTAAGATGGAAAATCCCACTTAACTGATGACAGTTTTTTGTTTTTTTGAGACAAGTTTCCACCCTTGTCGAGGCTGGAGTGCAGTGGTGTAATCACAGCTCACTGCAGCCTCGAACTCCTGGGCTCAAGCAATCCTCCTGCCTTAGCTTCCTCAGTAGCTGGGATTACAAACGTGAGCAACCTTACCTGGCTAATTTTCTTTCTTAAAATTTTGTGTAGAGACAGGGGTCTTGCTATGTTGCCTGGGCTGGTCTCAAACTACTGGCCTCAAGTGATCCTCCCACCTCAGCCTCCCAAGGTCGAGGATTAAGGCATGATTAGGTGCTGGAATTACAGGCATGACCCATTGTGCCCAGCCAATGATTGTTGCTAATGGAGGGCATTTGTCCCCTATCCCAGACAAGAGACAGAGTGTGGGGGCGGGGTGGGTCGGTGGTCGGGGTGGTGAGGGAGGCCAGAGGTGGGAGGAATGGGAATCGAGGACTTGCTCTGCAGAGTCCTTGTGGCTATTCCAGATTGGAAGCCAGCAGCTGGATGGGGGCATTGTCTCACCACATGGCTGGGAGTTGTGAGGATGGAAGAAATCATAGGGTTTGGCCAGGCGCGGTGGCTCACGCCTGTAATCCTAGCACTCTGGGAGGCCAAGGCAGGCGGATCACCTGAGGTCATGAATTCGAGACCAGCCTGGCCAACATGGTGAAACTCCGTCTCTACTAAAAATAAAAATCAGCTGGGCATGGTGGCGTGTGCCTGTAATCCCAACTACTCGGGAGGCTGAGGCAGGAGGATCGCTTGAACCTGGGAGATGGAGGTTGCAGTGAGCCAAGATCGCAGCATTGCACTCCACCCTGGGCCACAGAGCAAAGAAACCACAGGGTTGGTGGCTGCTGGCAGGGCTAAGTCTGGTTCCTCTGGCCAGTGCCCAGCTTCCCCACGCTCACTATCCTCTGGGCCTGGGGCACTCTAAGCCCCAGGAGTCAAGGTGGGACTCTGAAGGAATCCAGTCCCCTCCCTGCACCTCTCAGCCAATCAATATCTGCTCTGCCCTCCCTGCCTTCAGCAGGGTTGGTGCCAGATGTGCCATCCGGGAACTCACTGATTGGTTGAGGGAGCAACCCCTCTGCCTACCACTCACCATGGAGGCTCTTGGAGAGACCTAGCCATGGGCAAGCTTTGTGCCCTGCAAATGGCTCAGTGGCGCCAACCACTGAGCTGCCTGCCCCTGGGCCCTCATAAGACCATGCCTGCAGCCTCAGTGGCCTTCTGGGCATGGCTGGCCTCCCGGTCAGCAGCTGTAGGGGTGAGCCACGGCTCTCATTAGAGCTTAATTAATCAATTGAGCTAATCAGACAGCTGTGATGTGCTGCGGTTGCAGATGTGGGGGAGAGGGAGAGAGTTGGAGCGTGAGGCACTGGTAAGGTGAGCTGGGGCTGGCAGGGCCTGGAGTGGCAGCAGAGCCTGGTGGGTTGGCAAGGGAGGAGGGGGCTGGAAAGGAGGATGAATGCTCCTGACAAAGGCCTGTGATGGGTTGCTCTGAAAGGTGACCTTGGCAAGGTGCCAGAGACCGAGGCTGGGGGAGGAGGAAGTAGGACCTCTCCCACCTCCAGCTTCCTCTCTCATTTTTTATCTTGTTACGTGTGTCTCCAAAGCTTTTTGAAATCCTCCACTGAATGGAATGGGAAAAGGAGACAAAGACAAAAAAAGGTAGATCCTCACATTCCCAGTGATCCCAGTCTGATGGGGGAGGCCAGAGGTCTACTGGCAGCACAGAGACCCAGACTAAGAGATGGTGACCGAGACACAGTGTCTTTCCAGGTGAGCTGCTCAGGCTTGGACATCTGGACTGGGTGGATGGGGAGGAGCCAGAGGGACCGGAGCCAAGGGTAGGCGGGAGTCCAGTAAGAATATTGGGAGGAGGGGAGCGCCTCAGCGGGTTTTACAATGTGATGTGCAAAATCTTGTTTCATCTATTCTTTTCTCACGTCCAACCTTGGTGTTACCTTGGGCTGGGGAGCGAGCAGGACAGGAAGTGCAATGGTGAGAAATGGGCTCCGAGAGGACTCATGGACAGCCGAGATAGCTCTGCCCTCCAGGGGCTTCCATTTCCAGACGCTTACCGGGAGTCTGAAGCTGTGAGAGAGAAAGATCCAGGGCCTGGGACATGCAAGGGGCTACGGGAGATGGATCAGAGGAGGGCAGGCATTTCTGATGAGGCTACCTGGCAAGCGTTCCCAGAAGAGGTGGCATTTGAGCCAGGCCTTTCAGAATGGATGGATTTCAATCAGCAGAATTGGGTGTGGAGAGGAAGAAGGATGTTGCAGGAGGAGAAACGGCCCAGGCAAAGGCAGAGAGGCTGGACAGCCTTAGGCAGGGCCAGTTGGCACAGCAAGTTGGGCTGGAAACAAGGTACCTGTTTGTGTCAGGTGGAAAGAGCTTGATGGTGAAGGGCTCTTGGAATGCCAAACCAAGGAGTTTGAAAGGGAATTTGGTAGACACTAGGAATCACTGTAAGTCTCTAACTGGGAAGAATAGGCTGAAAGTAGCTGTACAGAGAGGATGTCTATGGAAACAGTTCTTTGTAGGATGGAACCAAGAAGGAAGAAATCTGAAACAAGAAGAAAGAAATGCCAGGTGTGGTGGCTCACGCCTGTCATCCCAGCACTTTGGGAGGCTGAAGCAGGCAGATCATGAGGTCAGGAGTTCAAGACCAGCCTGGCCAACATAGCGAAACCCCATCTCTACTAAAAATACAAAAATTAGCCGGGTGTGGTGGCGCATGCCTGTAGTCCCAGCTACTCGGGAGGCCGAGGCAGGAGAATCGCTTGAACCCGGGAGGCGGAGGTTGTGGTGAGCTGAGATTATGCCACTGAACTCTAGCCTGGGCAACAGAGCAAGTCTCCATCTCAAAAAAAGAAAAGAAGAAGAAGAAGAAAGAAAGAAAGGCTGGGTGCGGTGGCTCACGCCTGTAATCCCAGCACTTTGAGAGGCCAAGGTGGGCAGATCACTTGAGGTCGGGAGTTCGAGACCAGCCTGACCAACATGGAGAAACCCTGTCTCTACTAAAAAAAATACAAAAGTAGGCGAGCATGGTGGTGCATGCCTGTAATCCCAGCTACTCAGGAGGCTGAGGCAGGAGGATCACTTGAACATGGGAGGGGGAGGTTGTAGTGAGCCGAGATTGTGCCATTGCACTCCAGCCTGGGCAACAACGGCAAAACTCCGTTTCAAAAAAAAAAAAAAAAAAGAAAGGCCAAGTGCAGTGGCTCATGCCTGTCATCCCAACACTTTGGGAGGCAGAGGTGGGAGAATTACTTGAGGCAGAGGTGGGAGAATTACTTGAGGCCAGGAGTCCGAGGTCAGCCTGGGCAACATTGAGAGGCCCCATCTGCACAAAAAAATAAAAAAAAAATAGCTGGGTGTGCTAATGCACTACATGTGCATGCACCTGTAGTCCTAGTTACTTGCGAGGCTGAGGAGGGAGGATCACTTGAGTCCAGCAGTTGTAGACTGCAGTGAGCTATGATCATGCCACTGTACTCCATCCTGGGTGACAGAACAAGACCCTGTGTAAAAATAAATAAATAAATAAATAAATAAATAAGTAAAAGAAGAGGCTGGGCCAAGTGGCTCACACCTATAATCCCAGCACTTTGGGAGGCCGATGCAGGCAGATCATTTGAGCCCAGGAGTTTGAGACCAGCCTGGGTAATGTGGCGAAATCTGGTCTCTACCAAAAATACAAAAAATTAGCTGGATGTGGTGTTGCGTGCCTAGGGTCCCAGCTACTTGGGAGGCTGAGGTGGAAGGATCTCTTGAGCCCAGGATGTTGAGGCTCAAGTAGCTGGGACTATTTTTACACAGGGTCTTGTTCTGTCACCCAGGATGGAGTACAGTGGCATGATCATAGCTCACTGCAGTCTACAACTCCAGCCTGGGTGACTGAGGGAGATCCTGTCTTAAAAAAAAAAAAAAAAAAAAAAAAGTTAAATCCCAGATCTATCCCTTAGTTGCAGAGTCTGCAAAAGAAATATCTGAGGGGCTGGGCACCTCAAAGTGTAATCCTAGCACTTTGGGAGGCTGAAGCAGGTGAATCACCTGAGGTCAGGAGTTCAAGACCAGCCTGGCCAACATGGCAAAACTCTATCTCTACTAAAAATACAAAAATTAGCCGGGTATGGTGGTTTGACTATAATCCAGCTTCTCGGGAGGCTGAGGCAGGAGAATCGCTTGAATTTGGGGGGAGGAGGTTGCAGTGAGCCAAGATTGCGCCACTTCACTCTAGCCTGGAAAGAGTGAAACTCAAAAAAAAAAAAAAAAAGATATAACTGAGGGCTCACTGTCGCTCTTGGGACCTGGCAGGTGGGCTGGGGGCTTGGTCCTGGGGTAGCCTGGTGCTTCTCTCCACACTCCTCCCCAGGCAGGGCAATTGTGCAGCTAGGACAGGGAAGACCAATGGGAAGTAGGGGCTGGGACCACTTGGGTACAAGATCAGCTGGCCCAGGTGTGAGATTCAGGTTTCCAGGTCCCCTTCTCTGGCTCCCAGCATCAGCAGAAAATGTCAGACTAGACCCACGAGGGCCTCCCAGCCAGCACTCGGCTGCCTTTGCATTGCCCTGAAATAGTCCTGTCCACTCCTTCCCACAAACCCTCACGCCTAGAGCAGCTGAGAAGCAGGGCCTGGGTATCCTGGCCCCACCCCAGCGTGTCCAGCTCACTCACTGCTGGATGTGCTGTGTGGCTCTCAGAAAATCACACCCTTTCTGGGCCTCCTGTCCTACCCTCTTTCTCCAGCCTCCCCCTGAAGTTGGAGGGCCCCTGCAGACTCTGGGAGCACAGCCAGCAATAGCCAACGAACGGAGGGGCGGCCTCAAAAGGGGCTCCCTCCCTCCTCACTTTCTCTTTTCCCCGTGCACGTTCATGGCTTACAAGCACACTGACTTTGTGTAAGAAACCTTTTTACAGCCTTTAAAGCAGGGTTGATCACAGCTATTCCCATTTGAGTGATGATGCAGCTCCGAGAGGGGCCTTACCTTAGATGCTACAGCCAGAAGACTAGGCACTGACTGGGAATGAGGCGTTCCCAAGCCCAGCTGTCAGGCTCTTCCCTCCAAACCAGCTGCTGTAGTTGCCAGGGGACTCCGGGAAGGGGAGCTCAGTGTCTGCCCCAGCCTGGTCCCTATCCTGGCGAAGTGGCCATTAGTCTGCCTCCCCTACAGAGCCCCTGCTAGGGCACCGTAATGCCTCAGAGGCCAGAAAGTTGTTCCCACCCCCAGCAAAAGGAGGACTCTGCCTTGTATTTCTCAGGGACTCACTTCACCTTCTGCCTCCAGAGGTCCCTCCTCACTATCACGGGCGCGGGCCGGGGGCAGGGGTCGGGGCAGAAGCTCCTATCCTGTGGGCTTCTCATTCCAGATCTGTGCTGGCCCAGTACGGTAGCTCCCGCCACATGTGGCTTCAGGGCACCTGGAATGTGGCTAGTGACACATGCTGAAATGGTATTTTAGATATATTGCGTTAAGTTAAAAGATATTATTTGAGGCAGGGCACGGTGACTCACACCTGTAATCCCAGCACTTTCGGAGGCCAAGGCAGGCGGATCACGAGGTCAAGAGATGGAGACCATTCTGGCCAACATGGTGAAACCCCGTCTCTACTAAAAGTACAAAAATTAGCAGGGCGTGGTGGTGCACACCTGTAGTCCCAGCTACTCAGGAGGCTGAGGCAGGAGAATTGCTTGAACCTGGGAGGCAGAGGTTGCAGTGAGCTGAGATCACGCCACTGCACTCCAGCCTGGCGACAGAGCCAGAATCCGTCTCAAACAAACAAACAAAAAAAAACAGTACATTGGCTGGGTGTGGTGGCTCATGCCTGTAATCCCAGCACTTTGGGAGGCCAAGGCGGACAGATCACCTGAGGTTGGGAGTTCAAGACCAGCCTGACCAATATGGAGAAATCCCATCTCTACGAAAAATACAAAATTAGCCGGGCGTGGTGGCGTATGCCTGTAATCCCAGCTACTCGGGAGGCTGAGGCAGGTGAATTACTTGAACCCAGGGGGTGGAGGTTGCGGTGAGTGGAGATTGCGCCATTGCACTCCAGCCTGGGCAACAAGAGCGAAACTCTGTCTCCAAAAAAAAAAAAAAAAAAAAAGAACATTTAACTGTACATATATGGGCTGGGTGCAGGGGCTCATTCCTGTAATCTCAACACTTTGGGAGACTGAGGTGGGAGGATCACTTGAGGCCAGGAATTTGAAACCAGTCTGGGCAACATAGCGAGAGCCCCATCTCTACAAAAAGTACAAACAAATAAACAAACAAAAAATCCCCCAAAACTAGCCAGGTGCTCAGGAGGCTAAGGTGAGGGGATCGTTTGAGCCCAGGAGGTTGAGGCTGTAATGAGCTACGATTGTGCCACTGCACTTGCAGCCTGGGCCACAGAGGGAGACCTTGTCTCTTAAACAAATTAGTTTAAAAAAAATTTTTAAGTGCATATGTGGCTTACAGTATATTTCTACTGGGCAGGGCTCCCCAGATAGCAATAGCCCCTCAGCCCTGTCCAGTGTTTTGTATAATCTCATTTAAAAACTCTGAGACCAGTGGGGTGGGGGGTGCCTGCCTCTATTTTACAGACAAGGAAGGTGAGACTCTTATGAGGTCAGATGACTTGGTCAAGGTCATATAGCCAGGAAGGGGTGGAGGCCCAGGTTTTCCTGACTCTAGATCTGAGACAATCAGGAGAGATGTCCCTGCTTCCCCATGGGCATTGACCCACACTGGAGCACTCACTACCCCCAGCCCCTGCTGCAGCCACTGCCCCCTCCCCACACTCTAGGAATCTTCCACTAGAAACAGCCCCCTGACAAATCCCATTAAGACGAATGCCTCATGGGCCTCCATTGAGGCCGGAGTCTGATTTGAGTTAGACTCTGTGGCCTACGATTCCCCGTCAAAGCTGGTGCCTTCATCCTGCAACTAAAGGCATGGCTCCTTTGTACCTGCTGCCACTCACACACATCAGGGTAGAAGCAGCAATGACCACTGCTCCCTGGGACATGCCCGTCTCTCTCCCACCCATACTCCTCCACCTGGGTTCCACCTTATCTAGCTACTCCTTGAAGATGGGCATATCCAGTGATGCTAGGGGACTGTTTCTTTAATTTCCCCCCTGTCTGTCCCTGGAACGTGATAAAAATACCCAGCATTGATCTTTTTTTCTTCCCTTTCTGCCAGGATAATGTTTACCCAGGTGTCAATCAGGAGAAGAATTTGGCTTCCTAATTTCTCTTCTCCTCCCTGGGGGCCGCACATCTCCCCGCCTCGCACGGACACTGAGCTGGAATCAAGGTTACTAATAATCCCCCAGCACACACAGACACCGAGAGCACATATATTAAAGTCACATATTGATTTATATTTTCGGGTCCCTCTTCCTTTCTGCCCAGCCTCAGCCTTTCTCTTTGCCAAGGAGAAAAAAGAATTACACAGCTATATTCATCGCCAAGATGTTTAGTGTAAAGAGCATTGTGTCCGAAGGTAATTCCCGCTCCCCTGCCCTCTTTGGGGGTATTTTTAAAAAATAGTGTGGCATTGCCTATCCATACGCATTTATCTTTTTGCTGTTCGTTCTTTCAATTTTCCCTGAGGGAACCAAAGAGAGATTTAAGGTAGACTGTCAGAAGGACTTCCTGGCTTGACAAATGGTGGGCTGCCATCCCCAAAGAGGCTGGTTGTTTCGCCAGCAGAGAGAATCCTATTGCAGGTAAGGGTGGGGTGGGTAAGAGTGAGTGTAGAAGGCAGGGCAATGGATTCAGCAGCCTCTAGAGGTCACCCCAGGCTGGATGTGGTGACTCATGCCTGTAATCCCAGCATGTTGGGAGGCTGAAGCGGGGGCAACATTGAGGCCAGGAGTTTGAAACCAGTGTGGGCAACATGGTAAGACCCTGTCTCTAAAAAAAAAAGAAAAGGAAAAAAAATTAGCCACACATGTAATCTGTAATCCTAGCTATTCGGGAGAGTCGCCTGGGCCTAGAAGTTCAAGGTTACAGTGAGCTATGATGGCTCCGCTGCACTCTCATTTGGGCTACAGAGTGAAACCCTGTCTCTAAAAAAATAAAAATAATAATAAAAGGCCGGGCACGGTGGCTCATACCTGTAATCCCAGCATTTTGGGAGGTTGAGGCGGGCAGATCACGAGGTCAGGAGATCAAGACCATCTTGGCCAACATGGTGAAACCCCGTCTCAACTAAAATACAAAAAATTAGCCGGGCATGGTGGCACACACCTGTAGTCCCAGCTATTCTGGAGGCTGAGGCAGGGGAATCGCTTGAACCCGGGAAGCAGAGGTTGCAGTGAGCCGAGATCGTGCCACTGCACTCCAGCCTGGTGACAGGGCAAGACTCTGCCTCAAAATAAATAAATAAATAAATAAATAATAACAAAAGAGATTACTCACCAGTTCAAATAGCACCTCATAATTACTGGCTGTGGTCCCATTTCACAGGTGGGAAAATCAAGGAGTGAGTTTGCTTCCCATTGGCAGGGAACTGAGGCTCTCTGGATTCTATGTCAACCTTGCCTTTCCACCTGGATTCAGGATTTGATGGGAAAATAACTTTCCTCCAAGTGGGGCTGACTCCTGCACTGAGACTCTGGGGGCGGGACACTGGGGGGGTAGTGCTGGCAGGGAAGGAGGCTTATTCTTTAAAAAGGGCTCTCAAAGCACTAAGCATGAGGCTCACAGTCTTCCCCTAACCTCTCTTCCCACCCAGAGGCCCTGTCACTCTGGCAGAGCAGGCATTTAAAAATGCCAGGCTAGGCATTTGACTCCAGTTCCCTCGGGGGCTCTTGGGATGGAAGCAGTGTTGAGCATGGGAAAGGAGACTCCCACACAAACTTGGCCCCATCTTCTTCATGCCGGTTGTGAGTTTCCTCCCCTCTCCCATACTTCATTTGCTCCTCACAAATGCTCTGGGAGGTAGAGGGCATCAGCCTCATTTTACACATGGAAAACTGAGGTTAAGTAGTTGACTAGCAACATGTACCAGGAGAAGGTAAAGCCTCAACTACAGCCCAGCTGTCCCGATTCCCCCCTGCCACAGGGCTGGCCTCTTGGTACTCAGCTTGGCAAGGGTCAGGAGCCTTGGTGACCTTTTTCAGATCCCTCCGGCCTCCTTGCCTGGCTGCGGCCTTGGGATCATGGCTCTCTCACTCTCCACCCAGGTATTGGAAAAGCGGCTTCTCTTTTGGTTGTGCCCAGATGCACTTGGGCTGGGGGTCAGGACTTTCCCTGATGGAGCTTGACCAAGGTCCTGGGGCCTGTTCAGCCCCTGCCAGAGACTCTGGGGATGCTGGCTGTCCGCTGCTTTCCCTTTGGTATTTTTCAGTGGCTTGGTTGAGTTGCCTCGAACTCACTGTCTCTCACTTCCTTCTAGAGCCTATTTTATCCCCTAGCAGGGTGAGAACTAATATCTGTGGGAAGTCACTGTGTGCCAGCCCTGGGCAGGGTGCTGTCCCTCCATGCTGTTGACCCCACAAGGTGAAGGTTGATCCCCCATGTTATGGGGGACTCCGAGGCTCAGGGAGCATAAGTAACTTCCCCAAGGTCACCCAGCGGGTAAGGGGAGTTCCTAGGACGGGGCCTGGTCTTCCTGACCCCAAGTCCTTGCTTTGAGCTCACTCCACCCAACTGCTGTCTCAATCAGACAAGCCAGGTGGGGGCAGGGGCCAGACAGCGCAGGGCGCGGCGGGAATCAGCAACAAGGACTCTCCCGGGGAACTTTTCCCATTGAAAATCTGTTCCCTCGCAGCCACGGGTGATGTATGGCTGGAGCTGATGAAAAACGTGCAGTGGAATGGAGGAGGGCGGCGCGGGCGGCCCGGGCGGGGGCAGCGTGGCATTGAGATTCCGCGGGGCGCGGGGGGCGGCGCGGGCCCTGACACTGGCCGGGTAATTGATCTGGAGGTGCCAATTTGCAGCAACTAAATATTTGGTTTCTGCCTTTGCCCGCTCCGCGCTCTGCTCAAACAAACTTCAATTAAAAGCGAAAAGCGAGGGGTGGGGAGGCGGCTCGCCCGGGTCCCTGCGGCCCGATCGATGGCGCGGAGCCCGCGGGCTGGCGAGCGCGGCGCGCCGGGCGGGGACACGGCGGACATGGGCCGGGCGGGTGCCCTCTTCCGGATCGCCGAGCAGCGGGCGCCCGGCCCGCAGGAAGCAGCGCCCGAGGGTGGGATGGCGGAGGCAGCGCTAGGAGCCCGGGAGCCGCGGCTTCAGCTCAGCTCAGCTGAGCGGAGGGGTGGCCACCGTATGCCAAGCGGGGCAACCCCAACACCTCCACCGCGGAGTGTGAGCCTGTGTACTAGGCTAGAGAACCCGGGGAAGGAGGGGTCGCGGGGCTCTGACCCTGTTCTCCCTATGCACCTATCCAAACCAACTTTGAAGATGGCCTTGCTGTTCGGTGCAATCACTCAGGTTTTTCCTGAGAGCCACTGGGTGCTGGGTGCACTGGGCTCCAAAGCCCGTCTCCTCTTCCATGTCTGTCCACCCCTTTACTCTTGGGTTGGCCAAAGAGCTGCCAGTGGATCCATCCCAGGACCCAACCTTGGAGGGGTCTGAAGGGGAGGGCTTGGAATTGGGAGAAGAGCAGTGAGATCCTGGGGGGGTTGGAGAGGGGGCCTGGGAGGTGGCCACAGCTTGGAGCAGAGGAGGACATCATTGGGTCACAGTTGCCTTTTTTGGGGTTCAAGACAAACAGCAACAATAGTCATTCACTGGGTGAAGTTAGCCCACAGGGAAGTTTCTCTTCCTCAAGGATCTTCCAGTCCTTTGAGGGTAGAGGGGAAGGGCTGGGAGGAAGATCTCACCGCTGTGCGCCAGGCAGAGCATCTCTGGTCAGCCGGGTAGGGCAGCCTGGGGCACAGGAACAGTTCTGGGAGAGATGTGATGGGAGGAGGTGGGGCTGGCAATGAGGCATCCAGGTTGGCATAGAAGGCAGAGGTAGATTCAGATCCAAGGAAAGAGGAGGGGAACTGGGGTCCTTTCATCTGAGTGAAATTTTCTTGAGGGCCAGAGGCAGGAGCTGAGGCAGAGGAGCTGGGAATGTGAGGGAGGGGGCCCTTGGCCTCTCCCACATTTCTGTGCCCCACCTTCTGGGGTGGAAGACTTACTCCTTCACCAGATGAGGCTGCTGCTAGTTCACTCAGCTGTGGGCTGGGGCCCCTTTCCTCCCCCCTCCCTGTCGACCCCTTCTCCTGTCCTCCTAGGTACCCCTTGGCCCACAGCGGGCTGTTAGAGTACAGGTCTTGCTTGTGTGGACCCTAGCCTCCAGGCCCTCAGATGCCCACACCTTGGTGCACAGGGCTCTGGGAGAGGGTGGTCCTGCTATCTCGGCTTCTATCCCTTTTGACACTAAGAAGATGCCTCGCTTTCTGGACCCTCATCCACACTCAACTCCCAGCTCTGTCTCTCTTAGTGGCTTGGGGCACCAATCTCCCCATCACACAGAAGTTGGATCCAGAGCTCCGCATGAGGTTGAGGATGAGCCTAGGGTTGGCCTGCCCCTAGGAGCCTCCCCACCCCCCACACCTCAGGGGTGGGGGGCTGCAGCACTCCCAGCCTTCTGCCTGAAGCCCGTTCCCAGCCTGCAAGCTGGGCGCCTGCTCCCTTGAATTCCCTCCCTTCCTTTCCCTTCCTGAGCGCTGAGCTGTGGAGCAGAATGATTTCCTGTAATTGACCAGCAATCCGGCTGCCCGACTTGTTCTATCGACATGCTGGTTAGCTGGAAATTGTATTGGAATCTGAGTGACTAGGAGGGGAAAAGAAGGTGGGGAGCAAAGAGAGGCGGTTTGGGTCCCAGCTGGGTGCAGCCTCAGCTCTGCAGGTGGGATGAGGAATCACCAGCCACGCCTCTCCTGGAAGGAGCAGGAAAGCAACCTATAGCACCACATCACCTCCTTCCTTTTGCTCCTTCTCTCCCACCATGTCCGGGGGTCTTCCTGCCCACTCCTATATGCCCCCATGGCCTGAAGTCATCACTGCCATCGCATTCCCCCTCCTGCTCTGAGACTGTTTCCTTCTAACCTAAAGTGCCTTGGTGAGAACTAGGGGCACTCAGCAGAGCGCCTATCCTGCTCCCATTCAATTTTTAGCCATGGAGGCTCATCACCGAAGGTCCCAAACCTTTCCCTGCCTCTGCCCTGCCCCCCATGAGGAGAGAGAGAGAACGAACATTTGAAGAAGAGTTGGCAATTACTAAAGAGCCGAGGTGTATAATGGGGGCAGTGCAGATAGCCGGAGGAGCACTGTACTGGGAGTCCAGAATCTTGGTGGTTATACCTGTTAGCTACTTAGGCCCCTTGGCTCAACCTCTGAGCCTCTGTAAAATTCTGGACCTGTCTCCCTCACACAGCTGGGAGATTTCAAGGGGATAACCGGAACGTGCTTTGTAAACTGTGAAACTGCGAATGACCCTCCGGCCAGTCGGGCCTGGGGGTGGAGGTGTTTTAGAGGCCTGCCTGAGCCCTTCGTCCCCCGCGCAGAAGGCGTGTGCGTCTTGGCCCTCGCTGGTGTCTTATTGCTCCACGCCCGGTGCTAAGGCCCAAAGTGAAGGAACGGAACGCAGAGGCTGCAGGGTTCCGTCGCCGTCGCCGTGGGTGGACAGGGGACACACCCTTTGGCACCCAGGGCCCGCAGCCCAGGCTCAGAGGACTTGGGCGAACAACGCACCTTTTAAGTTAGCGCTCGGGGTCAGGCAGAGCCTCCGCGCCCACCTGGCCCGCGCTCCCGCGGCAGCCGCTCGGCAGAAGTCTGAGGCCGCCCGCGGCCCGAGAAGAGGAAGATTAGGCCGCTCGGCGAGCGCCCGCCGCGGAGGCCCAGCTCAGCCCAGCCCAGCCCAGCCCGGGAGGGTGCTGCCACCTGCCGGCCGAACGGCAGGCCGCCGGCTCGGGCGCGGGCCTGGGTCCCGGAGGCCCGACCTCTGCGGTTGCTGAGCGGCCTCAACTTCAAGTCCCTTTCGGAGAAAGTAGTCCTTCTTTTAAGGCCGCCTTGGACCCCCAAGGCCAGGAAGGGGATCCCGGGGCAGGGAGGCAAGAGGAGAGGGAGCTCTGGCGAGGCCCGGGAAGGGCAGGGCTGAATCCGAGGTTTCTCCACACGTGCCATGCTCTGACATTCCTGCTTCAAACCCAGCTCACTGGGTCAGGGAAGAAGTTAATTCTCTGGAACTTTACAGTTTGCTAAGGGTTTTCAGTGTCCTCCACTATGAAGCCTTACGATGTATGAGTAGAAACTAAAGGCAGGAGGTCACATGGCAAGCGGAGCCGGAACCCAAGCCCAAGGCCCAATCCCAGGCTTCAGCTCCTCCTGACAAGAGGCTCAGCGCACAGGAGAGAGTTCAGAAGCCTGGCTCTGCAACCTGGACCAAATCCATCTTTCTGAGCCTGGGATGGAAATAATCAGTGTTATGTTAACTACAGGGCCTTACACATCCAGCAGTGCCTGGCATGCTGCGGATACTAGGAAGTGCCATTTCCTCAATTATTGGGGTGACAGGGCACTGTGGGGGTCCATACCTTCCCTCTCCTTTTCCCCTCCTGGCGGATCGCACCAAACCGAGGAAGCGGCAGGCTCCTGCCACCCTCATCCTGCCTGGCCACCCACCCGGCAGCCCACCACTGCCTTACCCGGCCCTTCTTTGCCCCTTAGGGGTTTGCAGCAAGTTAATGAGCTAGACTCAGCACAAGCGGCTCTGGGAAAGGGGGAACTAAGTATGGCCACCACAGCATTTGCATCCGTCACACTCATTTCTAGCCTTAATAGGCTTCTAGCTGCAGGATCAACACATTAGCAGGTCTGCAGGCCCTGGCAGGGAAGGCTTATGTCTGCGCTGCTCTAATTGGGTTGGGGAAGGCAGAAGGGGAGGCGGGGCAGGAAGGTGTGACGCTGCCTCAGCCCTCTACCCACCTCCCACAAAGGGCTGGCTGCAGTCCTCTTGGGACCCAGGGAGAAGCCTGATGGCAAGTGTACCTTCTGGGGCCCTCACCTCCCCCTGGGCTCCGGGAGGATTACAGCCCAGTGTGGGAAGAAGCTAAGTCTGGGAATCTTGGTTGGTCTGGGGCATTTCAGATGAACACACTTTATTAAACACCAGCAGCGGGCCAGGCTCTGCACTAAGAACACAGAGATGAATAAGACACTGTCCCTGTCCCCAGAGGGCTTACAGTCTAGTAGGAAAAACCAGGCAAGTTTCAGCTAATTACTGTACTGTTGGATTAAGGTGAAACATTGAGGGGGAGTTGGTATCCTAGACCACCTAACCCAGCCTGGGGCTTTAGACAGTGCCTGAACTGAGAGCTAGTTGTAGGTTAAAAAAAAAAAAAAAAAAAGGAGAAGAAATAAAGAAAATAAAAGGTATCCCAGGATCCCAGGCCAGGAGCAGCAGGTTGAAGGCACAGAGGCAAGAAACAGCAAGCATGGTGTACACGGAATACCAAGAGGTCCAGGGGAGGAGTAGGGGTGGAAGGCAATAAGCAGGACGTGAGAGCACTGCACAAACCCTACGTGGGGAGAGGGGTCTCCCAGAAGAGGCTGACCCTGCCTGGCTACAGCGTTACCCAAGACAGAATCCTTGCTGCGTGCTGGCCAGGAGCTCAACCTAGGGGAGGGCCTTGTTGACTCTGTTTGAACATGGAAACCCTTGGTCCAACATGATTTCCCTTGGTCCACTGAGGAGGTTTAGGCCATAATGGGGTAGGTGCTTAGAGAGGGTTCAAGCCCAGTGAACCCTTGGCCTCCCAGTTCTGAGGAGGGCCACAGAGCCAGTATTCCCTACCCCCGCCCACAGGAATGTATAGCAGTCTCTGTTGTTTTCACACACCATTACGGTTGCTGTTCTGTAGGTGCTGCTCGGGGAAGGTGGGAAGGACAGCAGGCTGTTTCTTGACCTCAAATAGGATACGCTCCAAAGAAGGGATGGCCTGGCACAGAGGCCCAGCCCCGATTCGGAGAGTCCGTGTTTGTGTGTGTGTGTGTGTGGGTGCGTGTGTGCGTGTGTGTGGAGGGGGCTGGGAGGAAACAGGATGTGTTACCTGGCTTCAGCCTCCAAGGAGATAGATGGAGGCCTGGGGCTCCCTGCCTTGAGTGCCCCACTAGGCGTAAGGCAGAAGGTAGCGGGTGAGCAGGTAGAGGAGGCTGGCAATGGCAGCGAGCCCTGTGAGGACACCAAGCCTCAGCGGCAGGTACTCCAGGGAGCGCTCCAGCTCGGCGTGCAAAAGGATGACCTGGCGTTTGGTGACGCTCCACTCGCCCGAGTTGTCTAGGACATGGCGGGCCATGCGGGCCTTGTCTGTCAGGGGCAGCTGGGCATTGATGCGGGCCTCTGCGTCCTTGCGGTTCAGGCTGTTCCGCCGCATCAACCGGGCCAGCTGTGTGTCCCGGTCACTAAGGACAGGGCAAAAGGGCACTGTAGGTCCTGCCTCCCTCTCACCCCAAGTTACAGGGATAGGCAGCCCTGCCAGGCCCAGCCTGAAACAGAGAGCATGAAGACTGGATTTTCCCTCCAATCCTACCCTGCTCTGGGCTACTCAGGGTCCCACAGCCAGGGAGGGAGGCCTGGAAGTTCACTGGCTGCCTCCCACCCCATTCCACTCACTGTGAGGACCCCAGAGCTCTATGCGCTACCGAAGCCCCTTAATACAAACAAGGGGGGAACTTTGGCCACAGTTTTTTTTTGTTTGTTTGTTTTGTTTTTTTGCCATCTGGGGTCTCTTTGCTTTGCTACTAGACCTGAGATTCCCCAGTCATAAGGTGGGAAGATTTCATCACCTGGAACCAGCTACATCCTGGATCCCTGGATGGGTGACCTTTACTGAAAGGCCTATGCCTATGAGCTAGATGCTTCCTGCAGTTCCCCTGAGGGCCTGGGCCTTCAGTATCGAAAATATCTCCTTGGGCCATCACAAAGACCCCTCTCCTTGCTGCTACACCCCTCCCCTGAACATTTAGAGTAAAAGGATTGTGCTGAGATGGTATCTGTTGTGCTTAATGCCACTGATGACGTGGGACAGACAAACCCAAGGTGCTTCAAAGAGGATCAAGGACATGAGAATTGGTCCCCCTTAGTTGTGGGACAGGATTCAGCACTGCGGATTAGGTTGGACAATACCAAGTCTCCCAACTCCAAGAGAAATTCAAAGAATACCTCCTTCACCCACCCTGAGGTCACCATCTGGGTCCTTCCTCAGGAAACTCCCTCTCTTGCCTTGGGCTACAGTCAGTCCTCTGGAGCGGGGTTACCTCTAACACCCCTCGAGCTCTAAGAGCTACTTCAGCCCCTCAATGAAGACAAGAGCAGAAGGGGTTGCAGCAGCTGTTTTCTACCATTTGGGGTCTTTCTGCCTTGTCACTAGGCCCGAGTTTTCCCAGTTATAAAATGGAAGGGTTTGATCACTACATTTTGGTTCCTCCTTTTTTTTTTTTTTCCTGAGACAGTCTCACTCTGTTGCCCAGGCTGGAGTGCAGTGGCGTGATCTTGGCTCACTGCAAACTCTACCCTCCGGGTTCAAATGATTCTCCTGCCTCAGCCTCCTGAGTAGCTGGGATTACCAGCATGCGCCACCATACTCAGCTAATTTTTGTATTTTTTTTTTTTTTTGATACGGAGTCTCGCTCGCCCAGGCTGGAGTGCAGTGGCACAATCTCTGCTCACTGTAGCCTCTGCCTCCTGGGATCAAGAGGTCTTCCTGCCTCAGCCTCCTGAGTAGCTGGGATTACAGGCGTGCAACACCATGCCCAGCTAATTTTTGTATTTTTAGTAGAGATGGGATTTCACCACGTTGGCCAGGCTGGTCTTGAACTCCTGACCTCAGGTGATCCACCCGCCTTGGCCTCCCAAAGTGCTGGGATTACAGGCATAAGCCACCACGCCTGGCCTTTTTTTTTTTTTTCTTTTTTGAGATGGAGTCTTGCTCTTTCATACAGGCTGGAGCACAATGGTGCAATCTCAGCTCACTACAACCTCCGCCTCCCAGGTTCACGCCGTTCTCCTGCCTCAGCCTCCCGAGTAACTGGGACTACAGGCGCCTGCCACCACACCTGGCTAATTTTTTGTATTTTTAGTAGAGACGGGGTTTCACCGTGTTAGCCAGGATAGTCTCGATCTCCTGACCTGTGATCCGCCCGGCTTGGCCTCCCAAAGTGCTGGGATTACAGGCGTGAGCCACCGCGCCCGGCTTTTTTTTTTTTTTTTTAATAAATATAAAGACGAGGTCTTGCTGTGTTGCCTACACTGGTCTCAAACTCCTGGGCTCAAGTGATCCTCCCACCTCGGCAGTTTGGTCCCTTCTTAGGGATTCTGGGAAGCAGACCAAGTGAGGCCAAAAACAAGTGCAGCCACTTGCCATGAAAATGAATTACATAAGCTATAGATTTCCTCTGTTATGGGGTCAGTGTACTATGGCCATTGTGGGGCCAATACCCACCTGGCTGAGAACAAGGACTAAATCCAGCCTTCATCAGGGAGACCACATATCTGTGGGCGGGAGAATCTAGGGTGAGAATGGAGATGGACTGGGGCTCCCAGTAGGTGCACATCCTCCTGAAGCTGTGGCCCAGACCACAGAGCCTCCTGGATGTGGAGCAGCACCTCCGACAGCCCTTCCTGGGGCTCAGAAATGGTCCGATTCTAGTTAGTCTAAGACTTGGTACAATTTGTGGTAATAGGATTTTTACCCACTTATTCCACAATCGACAAATTTTTCAAAAACATGAACTTGGCTGGGCATAGTGGCTCATGCCTATAATCCCAGCACTTTGGGAGGCCAAGGAGGAGGATCACTGAGCCCAGGAGCTTGAGACCAGCCTGGGCCACATAGCAAGACCCAATCTCTACAAAAAATAAAAAAATTAGTCAGATGTGATGCTGCATGACTGCAATCCCAGCTACTCAAGAGGCTGAGGTGGGAAGACTGCTTGAGCCCAGGAGGTTGAGGCTGTAGTAAGCTGTGATCGTGCCACTGCACTCTAGCCTGAGTGACAAAGTGACACTCTGTCTCAAAAAAAAGAAACCAGCATGAAATCATGTTTTGGTATAATCACACTTCAGGAGATGTCCTAAGTAATTTCAAATGCACCAGGGGTAGTCTTTCAGTTAAAGAAATCCACAAGGGAGTCCTTATTTTTGTAAAGCCTAGATCCCTTTGGTGAAAAGCATCACCACCTCTCTGGCATCTCTCAAGAGTTATACACCCACACCCACTGAAAGCAGGGCATGAGCGGCACCCAGGACTCTGGCAAAGGCTCCTCTGGCCGGTGAGTGGGGCTGAAGGTCTCCTGGAGAGCACACATGATCAACAAAGCCCCACTCACCCACCAAAACCCATGGCCACCTCTGCTCTCGGCAAACAGACCAACCTCAAAGAAAAGCACAGGAAGGGCTGGGCACGGTGGCTCATGCCTGTAATCCCAGCACTTTGGGAGGCCGAGGCAGGCAGATCACGATCAGGAGTTCCAGACCAGCCTGACCAACATGGTGAAACCCCGTCTCTACTAAAAATACAAAACTTAGCTGGGCATGGTGGCGTGTGCCTGTAATCCCAGCTAATCAGGAGGCTGAGGCAGGAGAATCACTTGAACCTGGGAGGCAGAGGTTGCAGTGAGCTGAGACTGCACCACTCTACTCCAGCCTGGGTGACAGAGTGAGACTCCATCTCAATAAAAAAAAAAAAAAAAAAAAAAAAGCAAAGCACAGGAAGGACAAATGGCCAGAGGTGGGCGTGGGGTCATCTGGCGACTGCACATGCAGGTGTTGGCCCCTGCTCTGTCTTCTCATCTACACTCTAAGATTTTTTTTTTTTTTGAGACGGAGTCTCGCTCTGTCGCCCAGGCTGGAGTGCAGTGGTGCGATCTCAGCTCACTGAAAGCTCCGCCTCCCAGGTTCACGCTATTCTCCTGTCTCAGCCTCCGGAGTAGCTGGGACTACAGGCGCCCGCCACCATGCCCAGCTAAATTTTTTTGTATTTTTTTTTTTTTTTTTTTTTTTTTTTTTTTTTTTTTTTTGAGACGGAGTCTTGCTCTGTCGCCCAGGCTGGAGTGCAGTGGCGCAGTCTCGGCTCACTGCAAGCTCCGCCTCCCGGGTTCATGCCATTCTCCCGTCTCAGCCTCTCCGAGTAGCTGGGACTACAGGCGCCCGCCACCACGCCCGGCTAATTTTTTGTAGTTTTAGTAGAGACGGGGTTTCACCGTGGTCTCGATCTCCTGACCTCGTGATCCGCCCGCCTCGGCCTCCCAAAGTGCTGGGATTACAAGCGTGAGCCACCGCGCCCGGCCAATTTTTTTGTATTTTTAGTAGAGACGGGGTTTAACTGTGTTAGCCGGGATGGTCGCGATCTTCTGACCCCGTGATCTGCCCACCTTGGCCTCCCAAAGTGCTGGGATTACAGTCATGAGCCACCACACCCGGCCTTTTATTTTTTGAGACGGAGTTTCATTCTTGTTGCCCAGGCTGGAGTGCAATGGTGCAATCTCTGCTCACTGCAACCTCCATCTCCTGGGTTCAAGCGATTCTCTGGCCTCAGCCTCCCAAGCGGATGAGATTACAGGTGCCCGCCACAATGCCCTGCTAGTTTTTGTATTTTTAGTAGAGATGAGGTTTCACCATGTTGGCCAGGCTGGTCTCAAACTCCTGACCTCAGGTAATCCACCCACTTCGGCCTCCCAAAGTGCTGGGATTACAGGCATGAGCCACTGCACCCGGCCTCTAAGATCCTTTTAAAAAAAAATGTTTTTATCCCTAAGTACAAAGTTCCAGTCGTGCTACTAAGGCAAAGATAATTCCAGGTCTTCGTGGGGTCTGCCTGACCTTAGTTGACAGCCTCACAAACAGGGAATGAAGAACCCAAAGAGGCTGTAGGTTTACTCACATAAGGCAGCATGGCCCAGTGGGGGAGCTGAGAGGATGCCTGCGTCCCTGCATTGGGCTCAAGGGATTCAGACTGGGCTTTCAACGACAGCCCATGGGGACCCACGGGGAAAGGCAGGGGGATTTTCAGGGCCCTGAGCACTCCAGGCTCCGCCTCCAGCGTGCTGGGAGCCTCCAATGCCTTAGGCTCTTGAGAGCCAACCTATGCCCAAAATACCAGCAGAGCCAAGTGCCCATCTATGTGTCTGCTGTACTTATGGGTGGCATCCGGGAAGCTTCTGGGTGGCAGAGATACCCTGCGGACTCATCTACTCTCACCCCACTGGGACAGGGACTCATTTTCCCCCACAGGTTGATCCTCCTCTGTTTGTCAAACCTGGATTCTGGTTGGCTCCATGTCCTGGGGAATTCTGAGAACAAAGTGCCTTCCTTAGCTGGGCCGTGATAGTCCCTTCCACAAAACCTCCTGTTCATAACAGGTGTTGCCAAAGGGTGACCCTGGACACATTCTGTAACTGCCCCCTCTTTAATTTTATCTTCAGTAACTCAGGAATATCAACACCTGTCCTGACCACCTCCCACTGAGAGGTAAACTGTGCAAAGTAATAAAGGTGCTACAGGAGGAAGAAGGAGCCACTGAGTAACAGTGGCCCAGGGCGAGGCCAGGCATCTGGGCTGAAGTGCCTGCAATGGTCAGCAGGGGGAGCGCTCCCCAAGCACTAGAGAAGCCCGCGGGGCCGTCCCTTCCCACACCTGCCCCCAGGACTATCCGCATCAGGCACAAAGGTTGGTTTCTACAGACCCTGAGCACTGCTGCTCAAACCCCCATGCCTCTTGGCCGCCCCGTGGGGAAAGGGCAAAGTGCAAAATGATGTGGGCTGTTTCCCAGATACCCCCGTGGTCCTCCCTTCCAGCCAGGGCATGCTACGCACTCACCAGTATACTACCACGGTGTGCTTCATGTACTTGAGCAATTTCTTGGTCTCAAACAGCAGGGGGATATCCAGAATCACGTAGCGGTATCCTGGGGAGAGGTTGGAAATCCCCCAAGTTCAATTCTGCAAGCACACACTGAGGACTGATGATATGCTGGGCCCTACCGTCCAGAGCGCCTAGCAGAGGGGAAGGCCTTCCAAGGACACACATACCCTGCACACTGGCTGGTTCCAATGCCGTGCAGAGCAGAAGGCTGCAGAAAATCGTTTCTGGATAGCTGGTCAGGGAAGACCTTCTAGAAGGGCTGGCACTTGTGCTGGCCTTGAAAAGTGGGGGGCAGGTCTTTTGATACTTGAAAATGAGAAGGTGAAGGTGAGGATTCCACGAATGAGGACCACCACAGCACAAGGAGAGGGAGGCTCTACTGTGTGGGCTGAAGCAGAGGCCTCAGGCCGTGTGAGGCAAGGTGGTGATCAGGGCAGGCACTAAGGGTTTAGTTTACCTTGATCTTAAATCTCAAGTTGTTATTTCTCAGAAAAAACAAACAAACAAACAAAACACCCAAAAGACAGGTTCTTCCCAAAGAGTCAGGTGCAGGCCCAGCCCTGCTGACAAGAGCCAAGGTGGGCTGTCTCTACCAACTCTCCATAAGAGGCTCACATGGGGGCGGCAGCATTAGAAAGAAGCTGCTTCTCCCATCAGAGGCAGACCTACAGCCAGCGTAAGGCCTGGATCTGGAGGCAGAGGGGGCAGTTATGACTAATACTGTATTACACTCCTGCAGTGTAAAAGGCACTGGCTGGACCTCCCACTACAAGCCAAGGCCAGTCAAGGGCAGCACCCCCACCCACTGTGAGTGAGCACATCCGTAGGCTGCTGTGGGCTACACGCTCCTCGTTCTTTTTAGGTCAGTGACCCCCGTGCATGTGTACAAAGCTGGGAGGGCTCCAGGAGAGCAAGAAGGGTAAGGGACAGGGAAATGCTTCTCTGTCCAGAGACCCCTGGCCTGGCTGGGGCAGGAGACTGCACCCCTGGAGCATCCCACTCCAAACACTTCCAAGCACAGAACCAGACACACATCACACCAATTCCAGGGGTGTCACGGGAAACTTGCACTCAAAGTGATGCAGGGACAATGGGGGTGGGGGGTGGCAATCTCAGCTGCTTGGTTTCCTGTTCCCCAAGACTTGCTGCTCAGTAAGCTCAAGAGAAGCCCACAGTTGAACAAGGGGGTTAAAACCATGGGCTCTGATGACACACCTTGGTTGGTAGCCCCCCACTTCCCCACCATGTGACCTTGGGCCCCCTTTCGTGTAAACCTCATCTGTGTAAATGAGTAAAAAGAATACCTACTTCACAGGATGATGGTAAAGACGAAATGAGCCTTGAATATATGTGAACCATGCAGTACCCTTCACCAGTCCCTCGCTAGGTGCCCCAAAATGATAGTTACTGTTGCAGGGGGAGGCCAGCAGTGTGGTGCGCCCCCCTAACTTGGAGCAGAAGCCAAGACCAGATCCTCTCCAGGCCTCTTATCTCCCTTTCCTGTTCAGCTTCCATCACTTCCTCTCCCCTTGCTGTCCTTTCTCCGGCCCCTCTGGGGAGTATGTGGTCAGCTCTTTGGTTCACCAGCAAAGGGCTATTCAGCTGTCACATCCCTCCTGCCTGATAAGCTCTGCAAACCATCCTGACTCTATTAAGACATCCGTCTGCCTACACAGAGAAGTGCCCAACAGCTGGTGATCTTATCTGACGTTTGATTATACCAACTTTGACAGTTGTATTTGTTATACTCATCAGGGAAAAACTGGGACTGTGGAAGCCACAGCTGTCGTCCCCATTTTTCACCTTATCGAGCTCAAAAGGGCTTTCTGGCTTTTATTTAAGTGGTGGTGGCTGGGGAAGCAGGAGGCTGGGTGGATGACACAGTGAAAGAGCTTTGGAACCGGTGACATTATCCGATGTTTAATTTCAGAAGGGGAGAGCCATTGCCGCCCCAAAGCCCTGCAGATGCACCGGTAACTGGCCTGGGAGAGAATGCAGAAAGGACAGGAATGAAAGGCAGATGACTTCACTCTGGGTGGGGGACGGGAAGGACACTGGCACAACATAGGAGGCAGCATAAAGAGTCCAGAGGGAGGACTCTTCTTGAGGGAGGCAGGGAGGAGGCCTGCGGCGTGGTGCTGAGATGGAGTGCACACGCTGGTTCAGCAGGGAAGATGCAGGAGCCAGCTCCAGCCTGGCCGGAAGGGGGTTGGGGTCAGCATCATGGATGTCTGTCGAGTCATCCCTCTTTTGGAGGGAGGTATTGGCCAGAGGGGGATGAGGGTGGGGGAAGGTTGCTCACTCAAGGCATGACAGAATAAGGGGCTTGGCCATGGTCACAGTGTAAAAGGCTCCCCCAGCCAGGCACAGTGGTTCACGCTTGTATTCCCAGCACTTTGGGAGGGCGAGGCAGGCAGATCATGAGGTCGGGAGTTCAAGACCAGCCTGGCCAATATAGTGAAACTCCATCTCTGCTAAAAATACAAAAGTTAGCCAGGTTTGGTGGCATGTGCCTGTAGTCCCAGCTACTCGGGAGGCTGAGGGCAGAAGAATCACTTGAACCCGGGAAGGGAGGTTGCAGAGCCGAGATCGCCCCACTGCACTCCAGCCTGGGTGACAGAGCGAGTCTCCATCTCAAAAAAGAAAAAAGCCTCCCCTATACCCTCGTGGAAGGAAAGTCTCAGTGTAGTGACTGAGAGTGGGGTGATAGGCAGCCAGGCCTTCAACTCGGAGGCCCAGGCTGGAGGCCACATGTGCCAAAGGCTGGCATGCAAATCTCCAGCAGCCCTAGGCCAGCTCTTGCCAGATCCCAAGCCACTGCCCTCTGTTCTCCCTCCCACTTCTGGTGACTGACCCCATCCTGGAAAGTAAGCATCAGGCCACCCCTGTGCAATGCTGTCCTGAAGAACATGGCTTAGGCCAGGTGTGGTGACTCATGCCTGTAATCCCAGCACTTTGGGAGGACAAGGTGGGAGGATTGCTTGAGGCCAGGAGTTTGAGATCACTTTGGCCAGCATAGTGAGACCCCATCTCTAAAAATAAAATAAAATTAAATTAAATTAAAAAAAAAAAAAGAACAGGGCTTGAACCATGGCATATAGCTTGGAAGAAGGTTCTTGCCAACTGGCCCCAGGCCCCTGCTTTTCAAATACTCCCCTCTTTTCCATCTGGGCACTGCCTGGCTGTCCCCGCACCTGCACCTAACTCTCCATAAAGCCCAAGCTGCAGAGGACAGTCCCCACTTAGCACCCTTCCCCTACCCACCCTGGCCATCTTGGTCCCTTCCCAATTTCCAGTCTACAAACTTGCTTTCCCAGATGGCTCAGCCAGAACCAAACCTGCCCCTGACTGCAGTTTACATGTGTGATTGACTGCAGTTTACATGTGTGATTAACTGACAGTCACTGACCTGGACTCTCAGTCTTCCTAACGTGCTCACGTTGGATTTTTTCTTTTTTTTGAGACGGAGTCTTGCCCAGACAGTCTGAGTACAAGGTGCAATCTCAGTTCACTGCAACCTCCACCTCCCAGGTTAAAGCGATTCTCCTGCCTCAGCCTCCCGAGTAGCTGGGCTTACAGGTGCACACCACCATGCCCAGCTAACTTTTGTATTTTTAGTAGGGACAGGGTTTCACCATATTGGCCAGGCTGGTCTCGAACTCCTGACCTCAAGTGATCTGCCTGCCTCGGCCTCCCAAAGTGCTGGGATTACAGGCATGAGCCACTGTGCCCAGCCTCATGTTGGATTATTATCCCCGCTGCAAGATGAAAAAATGAGCTGAGGGCTAGATCACTCAATGAGGTCACACAGCTAGAAAGTCAGGGTTGGGATTTGAACTCAGATCTATGGCTCCATTATTCACCAGCTCTTATTACTCCCATCCCTACTAGAAAAACAAACTTACTTTCTGGGCTCATGGCTCGAAAGTCTCATGTGTCTCTTCTCATTAAACTGTCAGCCTCCTTAAGAGCTGAGGAAATGTGCTTCCTTCCTCTGGGGCTGGTACGGGGCTCTGCGTGGAGGGGATGCCAATAAGCAGTTTGAACTCATCAGTTGGGATAACCAGCTCCCCTACCCTGGCCATACTTTCTGCAGAGGAGAAGGGCCCTGGCCCTGGAAGGAGAGGGTGTTGCCCCCAACCCTGCCCCAGGCCCCGGCACTCACCCCGGAGGAAGTACTTGAATGTCTCCTTCATCATCTCCTTGCGGATCTCGGGGTGGGTGATGGCGTTGAGCAGCTGCCGCCGGTCAGGCTGGTTAAAGATCAGGTCCCCCAGGACCTTGCGATTTATGTCGCCGTTCTCCAGCAAGACCTCAGTGCCGAAGACCTCTACGATGCGCCGGTGGGCAGGGTATCCTGGCTGCACGACTGTGGCAGGAGGAAGAAGCTGGGTCACTCCCTGAAGCCTCAGGGCCAGCCAGAGGACTTCGATGACCAGGGGCAAAATGATGGGGGAACTCGGGTGCTTCTTTCAGGTGGGGCAAAAGCAAAATGAGGGTGGAGAAAGCAGTGAAGGAAAAGAGCAGAGTGTACAGGATCCCTTGTGCTGGTAATGGGGTACAGCTGGGGGGTTTCTACAAAGAGAAAATAGAAGAGCAGAGAAGGCAAGCATGGGGCAGAGACAGAAGTCAGACCAGGGTCGACAGGAGCCTTCCCCTCCTCTGAGACTTATAAAAAAAGGAGGCATGCCAGAAGGCCGGACGCACGGGGAGCTGCTGTGCACGGCCCCCCAACCTGCCCCTCCAACTCACCGTGCCGGGCCATCACGTCCACGTCAATCACCGCACAGCCCAGCTGCTGGAACACCTGGATCACTGAGCTCTTGCCTGAGGCAATGCCCCCTGTCAGGCCCACCAGAAACATCTTCCCAGGAAAGAGAGCTGTCCGCGAGACTACGGAGCCAGGAGCCACAGAATCACTGGAGAGCAGGGCAAGCGTGGCCGGTGGGGGCGGTTCACCAGAGGAGTGCCAGAAGGACCTGCCTGAGAGAGGCCAGCGGGCCTGATCAGTTTGGGCCAAAATAATTGGGAGAGAGGAGGCAAAGGAAGTAAAGGGAGACAGCTTGGCTGGGGAGGGACATGCCCTGAGCTTGGGGTGCTCTGGGGCCATCTGGAGAGGAGAAACCCTCCAGGAAAGGCCTCCAGTATTTTAAAAACACAAAGAAGGCAAATGTGGCCAGGAGTGGTGGCTCACACCTGTAATCCCAGCACTTTGGGAGGCCAAGGTGGGTGGATCACCTGAGGTCAGGAGTTTGAGACCAGCCTGGCCAACATGGTGAAAGCCCATCTCTACTAAAAATACAAAAATTAGCTGGGCGTGGTGGCGTGCACCTAGAATTCCACTTACTCAGAAGGCTGTGGCAGGAGGATCGCTTGAACCTGGAAGGTGGAGGTTGCAGTAAGCTGAGATCCTGCCACTGCACTCCAGCCTGGGTGACAGAGCCAGATTCCTTCTCAAAAAAAAAAAAAAAAAAAAAAAAAAAAAAAAAAAAAAAAAAAGCAAACGAACAGTATAAATTCAGCAATTAAAAGCTGAACAGGCAGGGCAAGGTCAGGTGCTGTTAGGCAGCATGCTTCCTGGACGAGGCAGGATCCCCTTGGAGGCCAACTTCCTAGAGGAAGGAGACACCTGTCTCTCTGCGGTGGACCCACAGCACTCTTCAGATGCCCACAGGTCCCCCTGGCCTTTACTTTCTAGTCTAGGAGACTGAGGCTCAAAGGGAAGAAATGGCCTGCCTGCAGCCATCCACGGAAGTTGTAGGACAGACCACAAATAGAGTCCAGGTGCCTGGGCCCTCTTTTGCCCCAAGGCCTCCTCCCCACAGAAGATCCCATGGATCACTTCCCCTTGAACGCCAGCACTAGAACTGCCTGGGTGGCTGGTATAGATGGAGACGCACAATCCTCTTGGCCCAGATGGGGAACTGAGCCGCAAGCAGTGGCTCGGCAGCCACTAAGCCCGAGGTTTAGAAAAGTACCACTCTTGCCAAGAAGGAATGTGAGGGAAAGGCCAGGAAGCTGGGCGATGCTGGTGGTGTGACTTTGAGCTGGCGTGGTTTGTGGCTTCCTCAGACCAAGCAGCGGCAGCACGGCACAAAGGTTGGGGCATGGCTTCTTCACACCCAGCTCCTCCACTCACATGTGCTGCAATCCCGGGCAAGCCGCTTGCCTCCCTGAACCTCAGTTTTCTCATCCATAAAATGAGGTTTAGGATCATAAGACTGCCTTGGCTGGGCGTAGTGGCTCACGCCTGTAATCCCAGCACTTTGGGAGGCCGAGGCAGGCAGATCATGAGGTCAGGAGATCGAGACCATCCTGGCTAACACGGTAAAACCCCGTCTCTACTAAAAATACAAAAAATTAGCCAGGCCTGGTGGCGGGCGCCTGCAGTCCCAGCTACTTGGGAGGCTGAGGCAGGAGAATCGCTTGAACCCAGGAGGCGGAGGTTGCAGTGAGCAGAGATTGCGCCCCTGCACTCCAGCCTGGGTGACAGAGCGAGACTCCGTCTCAGAGAAAAAAAAAAGAAAAAGAAAATGTATCTGTAGTCCATGATATGTTGCTTGACAAATGGCAAATGTCCCAAAAATGGAAGTGAGGATAGTGATACAGGGTGAAAAGTAGGATTTACAGTTCCACTGCAAGGCATAGAAAGGAAAAAAAAAAAAGACTTTCATGAAATCATGTCCCTATTCCTCCAACCTCAGACTATCACACCATAAACTTTTAAAGAGTCATGGTGCATTTTCTGGAGTAAATGAGGTTACCATGTCTTGGACTTTGTTCCCAGGCTAGAAGCAATTAAATCAAAGGCCAGGTCTCTCCCACCCTTCCTTCAGCCTCAAATCACTTCTCCAGGACTGTAAAATCTGCCATAGGACTTTTTTCGTTGCTGTTAAGCAGCAGATTTACTGTCCTAATTACACTTTGCTTGAGCTTACACTGAAATGAGATTGCCTCCCATGAGGACACACCAAATGACAGGGGAGGCAGCTGCTTGAATGTGGCTGAGTTGGTGCCTGGCTTGGGGCAGCAGGGGACCAACCTAGAAATTGAAATCTGCCACTGCTCATTCTCACCCCGGAAAGCCAGAGGTAGACAGATGAAACTATCCACCATGGAGTCATCATCCGAATGGAGAGACCCAGCTACATTATTCAACTATTTAACAATCATTTCTAGGCCACGCACGGTGCTCACGCCTGTAATCCCAGTGCTTTGGGAGGCTGAGGCAGGAGGATTGCTTGAGACCAGGAGTTCGAGGCCAGCCTGGGCAATATGACAAGGCTCTCTCTCTATTAAAAAAAAACAATAATTTCTCCTCAATCTCTCTGAGGCTGGTGATCTCCTTCTAGGTCACAAAAATGATAGGGTTCAGTTGTAAAAACAAACAAACAAAACAAACAAACAAAATGTCAGCCACTCAGCTGAAGCTTTGAAATAGAAAATCTAGAAAGAACTTTTTTTTTTTTTTGAGATGAATTTCACTCTTATTGTTGCCCAGGCTGGAGTGCAATGGCGCATCTCAGCTCACTGTAACCTCCGCCTCTCAGGTTCAAGCGATTCTCCTGCCTCAGACTCCCAAGTAGTTGGGATTACATGCAGCTGTCACCATGCCCAGCTAATTTTTGTATTTTTAGTAGACATGGGGTTTTGCCATGTTGGCCATGGCTAGTCTCGAACTCCTGACCTCAGGTGATCTACCCACCTCAGCCTCCCAAAGTACTGGGATTATAGGCGTGAACCACCACGCCAAGCTTCAAGAGCTTTTTTTTTTTTTTGAGACAGAGTCTCACTCTGTTGCCCAGGCTGGAGTGCAGTGGTGTGATCTCGGCTCACTGCAAGCTCTGCCTCCCGGGTTCACACCATTCTCCTGCCTCAAACTCCCAAGTAGCTGGGATTACAGGTGCCTCCCACCACGCCCGGCTAATTTTTTTGTATTTTTAGTAGAGACGGGGTTTCACAGTGTTAGCCAGGATGGTCTCGATCTCCTGACCTCGTGATCCGCCCACCTCGGCCTCCCAAAGTGCTGGGATTACAGGCGTGAGCCACGGCGCCCAGCCCGCAAGAGCTTTTTTAATCCCCACCCTACTGTTGTCCGTAAAGTAATGACAGTCTGTTTCTCTCCACCAAAGCCCAGTCGGGAGGAATGGGAATGGGACTTCAGACTAGGCCAGGACTAGTGAACAGGCAAGGGCCAGGTTCCCTGATCTCTCGTCACTGCAAGCAAGCCACAGTTACTAGGTCATCCTACCTTGCCAAGCTCAGCTGAAGGAGCTGGAAGACCATCCATCCCCCTGTACACAGATGCCCAGGCCCCTCCTGAGACCTACTAAATCAGAATCTTGGGATCAAGCTGAGCGGGAAGTTCTTTTTTCTTTTTTTCTTTTTTTTTTTTTTGAGACAGAGTTTCACTCTGTTGCCCAGGCTGGAGTGCAGTGGTGCGATCTCAGCTCACTGCAACCTCTGCCTCCCAGGTTCAAGCGATTCTGCTGCCTCAGCCTCCCGAGTAGCTGGGATTACAGGTGCCCGCCACCACACCCTGCTAATTTTCTGTATTTTTAGTAGAGATGGGGTTTCACCATGTTGGTCAGGCTGGTCTCAAACTCCTGCCTTCAGGTGATCCACCCACCTCAGCCTCCCAAAGTGCTGGGATTACAGGCGTGAGCCACCACGCCCGGCCTTTTTTTTTTCTTTTCTTTTCTTGAGACAAGAGTCTCTCTCTGTCCCCCAGGCTGGCGTGCAGTGGTGCAATCTGGGCCCACTGCAACCTCTGCCTCATGGGTTCAAGAGATTGTCCTGCCTCAGCCTCCCGAGTAGCTAGGATTACAGGTATGCACCACCATGCCTGGCTGATTTTTTTTTTTTTTTTTTGAGATGGAGTCTTGCTCTGTCGCCCAGGCTGGAGTGCAGTGGCGCAATCTCGGCTCACTGCAAGCTCCGCCTCCCGGGTTCACGCCATTCTCCTGCCTCAGCCTCTCCGAGTACCTGGGACTACAGGCGCCCGCCACCACGCCCAGCTAATTTTTTGTATTTTTAGTAGAGACGGGGTTTCACTGTGGTCTCGATCTCCTGACCTCGTGATCCGCCTGCCTCGGCCTCCCAAAGTGCTGGGATTACAAGCATGAGCCACCGCGCCCTGGCGATTTTTTTGTATTTTTAATAGAGACGAGGTTTCACCATGTTGGCCAGGCTGGCTCAAACTCCTGACCTCAGGTGATCTGCCCACCCAGGCAGTTCTGATGTGTAACAGCGCTCGGGATAAATTCTAACTCTTCTTTTACAGCAGTGGAGACTGAAGACCAGAGGAGGGAGGGGACTTCCCACCAGCAGCTATTATCAAAGGCTGGATGGAATTCAGGGCTCCTAACCCCTAGTCTAGACCCCTGCCTTTAATGTACTCAAGAAATGGAAAATTAATTTACCTTTAGACTAATGAGACAAAGTAAGGAAGATGAATGTTTGTAGGCAAATCAAGTCGGAGCCAAAGAGAAATAATTTCTTGATTATCATACTGTTTTCTTCCTGCAGAATGGCGGGGTGAGGGGGTGTGTGGACAACGGCCAGAGCACAGATGGAAATTCCAGCCTCCCGGGTTACCTAATGAGGATCCTCCCTTCTCAGTGCCTTGACCGAGTGTCTGTGGAAACAGACCAACAGCTGCTTGGCCTCCGTCAGGAAGGCCAAGGGGACAGAGGAGCACACGCCCAGGGAGGCTCCGGGTCCCCAACTTAAAGGGCCTCAACAAATAACAGCTGTTCCTGTCCAACAAGCCCCTCTGTAGCTCATTCCTTCACTAATCATCCACTGAGCTCCTCTGTGCTCTGCAGGAATGGTGCCAGGGACCTCTTGGGTAACCAGAGGAAAACACAAGTCTTGCCCCTTGGGAAAACTGGAGAGCTAGATAGTACCAGATGAAAACATCTGAGAACAGAGTGCTGACAGGTGAGCAGGAATGGTCAGGTGGTGCTGGCCCCGGGCCTGCTGTATAAGTGCCTTCCCACTCACTTGGCTGCGCACAGATCTACGGGGATCTTCCAAGGATGAAGCTCAGCAAGGAGCAAATGGAGGCTTAGGTACCCAGCGGCCTCCAAGTCCCACCTAGACCTGCCAGCACCTCCCTGTCAGGCCCACATGAACAAATGACCACCTTTGATCACCTGTGTTCATGACCCTCTTCCTGCTCTGGTCAAGTCATCATTCTCCAGAATCCAATCTGGCTTCCCACATTCCACTGCCGCTTACACAGAGGCAGTACATTCCTCACAGCAAGTGCTAAACCTGGCTATAATCTGAATTTACTGCGAAACTTACAAAAGGTACAGACACCCAGGCTCCATCTACCCCAGCTCACTGAATCTGAATCAGCTAGGCCTAGAACCACGGCTAAAATGAAAGGCTGTGGACTGGAAGTGGAAAAGTCCTGGGTCCTGGTCTCTGAATTCTGTGATAAAACTACCCATGTTGTGACTGCAGGAAGTCTTCTCTCCAGCCTGGCCCAGGGTGGTAAGAACTCCATACAAGAAACAGCTGAGCCCTGGGTGCCTTCCCTCCTCTGAGCCTCAGTCCCCACACTTGTGAGTGAGAGGGGCTGGACTTTCAGTGCCAAGAATGGCGCGGCTCCCCAGGGAGGCTGAGAGACACACTGGTGATTTCTTCCTCCCTTTCAGTGGTTCAGAGCTCTCCTGGGAGTGGTGAATAAATGCTCTCCTGGGGCCGGGCGCGGTGGCTGTAAGGCCAAGGTGGGCGGATCACTTGAGGCCAGGAGTTCGAGACCAGCCTGGCCAACATGGCGAAACCCCATCTCTACTAAAAATACAAAAATTAGCTGGGCGTGGTGGTACATGCCTGTAATCCCAGCTATTAGGGAGGCTGAGGCAGGAGAATTGTTTGAATCCGGGAAGCAGAGGTTGCAGTGAGCAGAGATCATGCCACTCTGGACTCCAGCCTGGGCGACAGAGTGAGACTTCGTCTCAAAAAAAAAAAAAAAAAAAAAAAGGCCGGGTGCAGTGGCTCACGCCTGTAATCCCAGCACTTTGGGGGGCCGAGGTGGGAGGACCACCTGAGGTCGGGAGTTCGAGACTAGCCTGACCAACATAGAGAAACGCCATCTCTACTAAAAATACAAAATTAGCCAGGCATGGTGGCGCATGCCTGTAATCCCAGCTACTCGGGAGGCTGAGGCAGGAGAATTGCTTGAACCCGGGAGGTGGAGGTTGCGGTGAGCTGAGATTGCGCCACTGCACTCCGGCCTGGGCAACAAGAGTGACACTCCGTCTCAAAAAAAAAAAAAGCTCCCTTGGCAAACCAAGGGATGACATTACTGTTGGTGGCCTGGGAATCTTCCTCGTCAACATCAAAAGCTGTTCACAGAGCTGGCTTGGCTGGAGGCGGAAGGACAACACCAAGTCCACAGTAACAGAGAAGGAGCCAATGCACTGTGCAGGAGAAATGGAAGCTGGATTCTGGAACCAATCCCAGGCACGGGATTCATCAGCCAAGGAGGAGCCAGAAAGAAAAGCGGGCTTCGGATCCCAGGGAAGCCACACCCCATCCTTTCTTTTCCTCATTCTCCATGTCAGTGAAAGGCAGCAGGGTGCAAGGAGTTTGGGTTGGAGCTGGTGCCTGCGCCCCAACTCTGCAATGAAGCTCTAAGGCCTCTGAAATGACGATCAGATTCTACTGTGCTCCATAAATGGTGGGCTCTTTTGCATCGGGTGTCTCCAAATTGCCTCTCAGTATTCACTTCTTGGGCCCAGTAGCCCCGAGAAGAGTAAGTACATTCAGAGAATGGTCTGTCTTAGAATCTCCTCTGGCAGTGTTTCTCTTAGGGAAAAATTAATGGGCTAAATAAAGCCCTACTGCTCTGGGAGGTCTGGCCAAGTTCTAATCCCACTAGGCCCACTCTGTTAGCCTAAGCCACTAGCACCTGTGCCCTGACCACTCCAGTAGCCTCATGACCTGACCCCCAGTCCCTGCCTGGCTTCTCCCCAAGGTAGCCAGGGTCATTGCTTAAAGGAGTCATCTGATTATGTCACTCCCGTCTAAAACCTTCACTGCCTTCTCCCGCCTCCTCCTGGCCCTTCACAGAGGTCTCCAGGCCCTGTGTGACTCCCTCAGTCACTCCCTGTCCATGATGCCTGGTGTCTGTCACACTGATCTTCCTTCTGTCCCTGAACACACGGGCTCTTTTTTTCTTTTGAGACGGAGTCTGGCTCTGTCGCCCAGGCTGGAGTGCAGTGGTGCGATCTCGGCTCACTGCAACTCCGCCTCCCGGGTCCACGCCATTCTCCTGCCTCAGCCTCCCAAGCAGCTGAGACTACAGGCGCCCGCCATCACGCCTGGCTAATGTTTTGCATTTTTAGTAGAGACGGGGTTTCACCGTGTTAGCCAGGATGGTCTCAATCTCCTGACCTCGTGATCCGCCCGCCTCCGCCTCCCAAAGTGCTGAGATTACAGGCATGAGCCACCACGCCCGGCCACATGTGGGCTCTTTTCGACCCCAAAGCTTCTGTGCTGGTGTTCTCTCTGCCAGACTCACCTCAGGGCTAACTACTCTTCAGTCACCCTGTACTGACTGTGTCAACCAATCAGACACCAGGCACAGGAAGGGGTGGTGGGGACAGCAGGGGAGGGGTAAAACAATAAACTCACAGTACCAGTAAGTGTAGTGGTGGTAAGTGGGTAAGGGTATCGAGAGCAATGGGGGGCCGTGCATGGTGGCTCATGCCTGCCAGCACTTTGGGAGGCCAAGGTGGGAGGATCATTTGAGCCCAGGAGTTAGAGGCCAGCCTGGGCAACAAAGCGAGATCCTGTCTCTTAAAAAAAAAAAAAAAAATTAGCTGGGCATGATGGCATGTGTCTGTAGTCCCAGCTACTTGACAGGCTGAGATGGGAGGATTGCTTGAGCCCAGGAGTTGGAGGCTGCAGTGAGCCATGACTGTACCATTGCACTCCAGCCTGGGTGCAGAACAAGACCTGACTTAAAGAAAATAAATAAATAAAAGAGCAACAGGCACATCATTGTCTGAGCCAGGACCTGAAGCAGCATGGGAGTAAGTCACATCCCCTTGGAGCAGCCTCATCCAATCCCCCAACCCAAATGAGGCCCCTGCCATCTCTCACCACTCCATTTACTTTCCCTCCTTTGGCCTCGTCATGCTTTGGACTTTTATTTCTGTTCATGTGACTTTTTTCTTCTTTGAGACAGGGTCTCACTCTGTCACCTTCTTCCCTTGGGAGAGCTCAGGACTTATGTTGGAGGCAAATTCTGTTGCTTCTCATCTCCCATTCAACAGCCCCGCCCCTGCATGTGCCAGGCCAGGACCTGGCTCCCTCGGCTTGCAGCCCCTGTCCTCCACCCCTTGCCGCCTCTCAGGATTTCACACTGGGGCCGCCTGACCAGCCAGATAGAATTCCTTTCCTAAGGGGGTGTATCTGTTTTGCACCAATGATCAATATAATCATTCATGAAAACGAGTCATTCCCTGCCTTGGGACCCAATTATTTCTCGAGGAACCAGTGGTTGCAAAAATACATTGTTTTCCAGTTAACTATTAAGTGCTATTTTTATATACGGCTTCCCCACTCCTAATCTTTCATTATTGGTGAGAGGTTGCTATTTAAACCTTCAAGTCCAAGTTCTCTTCCTGGGCTCGGCCCATTAAGCCGCCACCTCCTCCAGGCTGCCAGTTACGTGGAGAGAGCCACAAGGAAAGGAGCTGGCGTCTGCCTCCCTCTGCCTCCTCTCTGCTCCCTTTGCCAACACCAAGGGCAGGGAGGGGACAGGTCTCTCTTCTCTACTTGAGCACTCTCCAGGCACAAACCATCACTCCAGCTTTCATGAATGGGCAGGGAGGCTGTTTGGACTGGACTACTTTGTTGCCATTTATGCAAAAAAAGGATCACAGGAACTGCACATTCTCAGAGGGTTCAGAGTCAAAGGGACCTTGGTAGGGATTAGCTCTGTCCCTTAACTAGCTGTATGGCTGGAGGCAATTTAATTCAGCATTCTGAGCTTCTCTTTCCTTGAGTATAAGATAGGATTTGCGCTTGAACCTGGGAGGCAGAGGTTGCAGTGAGCTGAGATCGCGCCACTGCACTCCAGCCTGGGTGACAGAGTGAGACTCTGTCTCAAAAAAAAAAAAAAAAAGGATTTGTAATGACTACTCATGGGGTCATGTCAGGATTCAATGAGGTGGCATAGGTCACAGTCACCTCATCTTCCCCAACTCAGTGTGTGACATGTCACAGCCACTGCAGTCTACTCCATTTGTAGTGTGATGGGTTACTTACGGGTGTATGTATGTCCACCACTTGAACCCTGCAGGCTGGGCGGTAAGCCAAGGCCATGGTGCCCAGCTGAGGAGCAGGTGTCCCTGAGAACCCAAACATCCTAGGCCATAGCTGGGCACATACCAAGGAAAATAGTCTCATCACACACACAGGAGGCAAAGAGCCAGAAAATTAGCTTAAAGGCAACCTGGAGACAGGAGGCGGCACGGATGCCCAGAGCTGTCCTGCTGCCACCAAGGAGTGCCCTCCATATAAGTCCTAATACGCTCACCTACTCATCAAGCTGGACTTGTTGGAATCATTCTTTGGTCTCTCGGCTACCTCCCGATTTGGGGGAATGTTTTTCTGTACAATTCTGGGTTTTTCTCATAACTCCATATCCCTAAACAGTACCTCCCTCCTCCCTCCTTCCACTTGTATAGGCCAAAAGCCTCGGAGTCCTCCTGGCCTCTCTCACACCCTTCATCCAACCCGCAGTGCCTGGCCAGCGCTACCTCCCACCTGCACAGCCCACAAGGAGCCCCCGGTGCATGAGTGCCACCATGTCGCTGCTGAACCCCTGCAGCAGCCTCTGAGCCATTTCCTGCTGCACCTTTGCTCCAAAGTTAGGAACAAACTTTGTTTGCTCATAACAAAGCAGCTAGTGTGATCCTTTGAAGTGCAAGTCAGATCATGTCAGGCCTCTGCTCACAGCCCTCTAACAGTTCCCATCTCAGTGGGTACAAGCCAAGTCCATGGAGAGTCCTACAGAAGCCTCATGAAAGACGCGTCTATGTCCTCCCAGCATCTCCAACCACTCCCTCCTAGATCACTGCCCTCAGGCCTGTGTCCCAATGTCCCCACAGTCCCAGAAAAGGCTCTTCCCCAGAGGGCTGCCCCATTCACTCCCTTCTCTGCCCAATCGTCCCTCCATCAGAGACTGTCAGGTCCTGTCCCGCTGAACCCAACCCCCATCTGGAACTGGCTGGAATCACCTTTTAAAAGCTGTGGCAAGCGGTCGGGTGCAGTGGCTGACGCCTATAATCCCAACACTTTTGGAGGCTGAGGCAGGCGGGTCACCGGAGGTCAGGAGTTCGGGACCAGCCTGGCCAACATAGCAAAATCCTGTCTCTACTAAAAATACAAAAATTAGCCAGGTGTGGTAGCACGTGCCTGTAGTCCCAGCTACTCAGGAGGCTGAGGCAGGACAATCACTTGAACCTAGAAGGCAGAGGTTGCAGTGAGCCGAGATCACACCACTGCACTCTAGCCTGGGAGACAGAGAAAGACTCCGTCAATAAATAAATAGATAAATAAAAGCTGTGGCAGAAGAGTTCCCACAAGGGAATGCCCTAAACTGTCCCGAGACGAGGCCAGTTGGGATTCTAAAGAAAGAACCACTAAATGCCAGGGTGATCAGTCCAAAGCATTTATAAGCATTCATTAGGGGAACTTCCTTACAGAGTGGGCTGCACCAATGCTCTCAATGGACAGCGAGAGAAATGAGGTGTTCTACCTAGGTATGTCGACAGCAAGGGGGTCAGGGCATGGAGTTTATATGAAGGTTTAAGCAATTTGGCTCAGGGCCAGGGCCAGTTTCTTTCAGTGTTTTGGGGAACAACCTAGATACCTTTATCTAGCTATCTAGATATCTATAGGCACCTTTATCTAGGTATCTAGGTGCCTGGGAATGTTCAAAGACCCAGTTTGGATTCAACCCTGCAGCTAGCTGGATCACAGCATGGTCAGGACACGGACAGAAAGCAGGGGAACTGGGGACCCTACAGATAAACTGTCCCCAGATATATAAAACAGCACCCCTGCTTTATCCTGTAGTCTCCTTACTGTCCCACTTTTCTTCACAGCGCTGACCAACGTGTCACCACCCAACACATTACCTGGCTTTGTGTTGATATCTTGCAATCTGCCTCTCTCTAAATCTGGGTACTGCTGTATCCAAGGTGCCAAAAACAGGGCCTGACAAGTAGGCCCTTGAAAGATACTTGTTGGCCAGGCACGGTGGCTCACACCTGTAATCCCAGCACTTTGGGAGGCCGAGGCGGATGGATCACTTGAGGTCAGGAGTTCAAGACCATCCTGGCCAATATGGTGAAACCCTGTCTCTATTAAAAATACAAAAATTTGCCAGGCGTGGTGGTGTGTGCCTGTAGTCCCAGCTACTTGGGAAGCTGAGGAAGGAGAATCAATTGAACCCGGGAGGGGGAGGTTGCAGTGAGCAGAGATCGCACCACTGCACTGCAGCCTGAGCAACAGAGCAAGACTCTGTCTCAAAAAAAAAAAAAAAAAAAAAAGAGACTTGTTGAATTAATACATAAACCATGCAGCAAAATATTCAGCTCATGGGCAAGCTGGAACTCAACATTAACTTTTTTTGTTTTTGTTTTTGAGACAGAGCCTCGCTCTACTGCCCAGGCTGGAATGCAATGGTGCGGTTTTGGCTCACTGCAACCTCTACCTCCTGGGTTAACGCGATTTTCCTGCCTCAGCCTCCCGAGTAGCTGGATTACAGGTGCCTGCCACCATGCCCGGCTAATTTTTTTTGTATTTTTAGTAGAGACAGGATTTCACCACGTTGGCCAGGCTGGTTTCGAACTCCTGACCTCAAGTGATCCGCTTGCCTCGGCCTCCCAAAGTGCTAGGATTACAGGCGTGAGCCACTGTGCCTGGCAACATCAACTATTTTAAAATGAGAATCACAAAACCTTTCCACATTACTTCCCACCTACACATTCCTGGACTGACAATATTTTGGGCTAAAAGATGAGGAAAATGTGGGAGACAGTGCCTAGAAAGGTGAGTTTCCCAGCATGCAGGAACTAGAGTGTGAGAGCAGCACTTTCTCAAAGTGAGGAGATGGAAGTTAAAAGAAGTTCTGGCTCGGCACGGCGGCTCACACCTGCCTGTAATCCCAGCACTTTGGGAGGCCAAGGAGGGCTGATCACGAGGTCAGGAGTTTGAGACCAGCCTGGCCAATATGGTGAAACCCCATCTCTACTAAAAATACAAAAATTAGCCAGGTGTGGTGGTGCGTGCCTGTAGTCCCAGCTACTCGGGAGGCTCAGGAAGAAGAATTGCTTAAACCCGGGAGGTGGAGGTTGCAGTGAGCCGAGATCGTGCCATTGCATTCCAGCCTGGGCAACAGAGAGAGATTCTGTCTCAAAAAAAAAAAAAAAAAAAGCAGCTCTATGTTTGCCCACGGTAGTGCCAGGTGGCCTACACACAGGAGAACAAGAACACTTAGGTGATGCGTGAAGATTTTCTGAGAGGCACAAAGGTAGAGTTTCAGGGTCATAAATTTCCAACTCAATTCCCACTGGCTCTCCTACCCAGCTCCTCCTTCACACTCACCCATCTCCCATGTTTCAGAGAAAGGCATAACCACCCACCCATGCTAAATAATACTGAGGTGCATGGTCCCACAAGGTGACAATTCCCTGGGCACCAGAAAGGGCAATTCAAAAGGTCAGTATTCATGCTAAGAAAGTGACTGCCTACAGTGACTAAGGAACAAATCCTTGCATGAGTTAGGTGGTTTCTAAACCTTGGCCTTCAAGAAAGTTAAAGGAGGACCTAAAAGAACTGTGGACTGACAGATTATTAATAATCAAATGTGATTTTTCAGCCCATAATTCAGAAGGTGTTCAAAGAACTGAGTGATATTGCTGAAAAAAAAAAAAAAATGCCTTCAACTCCTGTGTATTTAATTTACATGAAGAAACTTTTTCACTGGTTACAGCCAAAGAAAAAAAAAGCACTCTGCTCACTCTAGTAAATATACAAATAAACATGGATAGATTCATGAGCTTTAAAAAGCTCCACCCAGCTTATTTTTTTCGAGGCAGAGTCTCACTCCGTTGTCTAGGCTGGAATGCAGTGGTGTGATCGCAGCTCAGTGAAATTTCAACCCTCCTGGGCTCAGGTGATCCTCCCACTTCAGCCTCCCAAGTAGCTGGGACTACAGGCATGCACCAACATGTTCAGCTAATTTTTAAACATTTTTTGTAGAGATGAGGTTTTGCTGTGTTGTCCTGGCTAGTCTCTTTTTTTTTTTGAGTCGGAGTCTCACCCTGTCACCCAGGCTAGAATGCAGTGACGTGATCTTGGCTCACTGCAACCTCCGGCTCCCGGGTTCAAATGATTCTCCTGCCTCAGCCTCCCCAGTAGCTGGGATTACAGGCGCACGCCACCACACCTGGCTAATTTTTGTATCTTTAGTAGAGACAGGGTTTCACCATGTTGGTCAGGCTGGTCTTGAACTCCTGACCTTGTGATCCGCCCACCTCGGCCTCCCAAAGTGCTGAGATTATAGGCGTGACCCACCGTGCCTGGCCCCTGGCTAGTCTCAAACACCTGAGCTCAAGCAATCTGCCTGCTTTGGCCTCCCAAAATGTTGAGATTACAAGCATAAGCCACCATGCCTGGCCGTCTTAGCTTATTAAGAGAAATACTCAAATAAAACTTCGTTAATGTAGTTTTTATCAACTGTGTATTTTATAATTGTAACAACTCAATCCAAAAGAAACATTTAATACTCATGATAACACAATTTTTAAAAAGTTTTAATTTTGTATGTATTTTTGTTACAGAGAAATATGATGATAAACCAAAGGCTTTCAGGCATAAAATGTATTATTACATGGTCAGGCACAGTGTCTCATGCATATAATCCCAGCACTTTGGGAAGTCAAGGCAGGAGGATCACTTGAGCCCAGGAGTTCAAGACCAGCCTGGGCAACATAGTGGGACTCTTGTCTCTACAAAAAAATGAAAAAAAAAAAAAAAAAATTAGCTGGAATCCCAGCACTCTGGGAGGCCCATGCGGGCAGAGCACTTGAGGCCAGGAGTTTGAGACTAGTCTACCTGGCCAATATGGCGAAAGCCCATCTCTACTAATAATACAAAAATTAGGCCAGGCGCGGTGGCTCACGCCTGTAATCCCAGCACTTTGGGAGGCCGAGGAGGGCAGATCATGAGGTCAGGAGTTTGAGACCTGCCTGGCTAATATGGTGAAATCCCGTCTCTACTAAAAATACAAAAATTAGCCGGGCATGGTGGTGCATGCCCATAGTCCCAGCTACTCGGGAGGCTGAGATAGAAGAATCGCTTGAACCCTGGAGGCGGAGGTTGCAGTAAGCCGAGATCGTGCCACTGCACTCCAGCCTGGGTGACAGAGCGAGACTCCATCTCAAAGAAAAACAAAACAAAAATTAGCCAGGCATGGTGGCATGCACCTGTAATCCCAGCTACTCAGGAGGTTGAGGCTTGAGAAGCACTTGAACCTGGGACGTAGAGGCTGCAGTGAGCCAAGATTGTGCCACTGCACTCCAGCCTGGGTGACAGAGTGAGACAGACACTGTCTCAAAAAGAAAGAAAGAACCATAAAAATAGCCAACCAGCAGCCCTCAGGGCTATTCTGCCTATGGTGTAGCCATTCTTTATTCCATTATTTTCCTAGTAATATTGCTTTCATTTGAAAAAAAAAAAAAAAAAAAGAAGTGGCTGAGTATGGTGGTGAAAGCCTGCAGTCCTAGCTACTAGGGAAGCTAAGGTGGGAGTATTGCTTGAGCCCAAGAGGTCAACGCTGCAGTGAGCTGTAATCCCACCACTGCACTCCAGCCTGGGTGACAGAGACCCTGTCTCAAAAAAAAAAAAACTATTACATTAGAAAAAACTTCTTTGAGGAAACAGAGTGGAAATATGAGTTCAAGAAGGAAAAAGGGCCCAGCATGGTGGCTCACACCTCTAATCCCAGCACTTTTGGAGGCTGAGATGGGAGGATTGCTTGAGACCAGGAGTCAGCCGGGGCAACATAGCAAGACCTCATCTCTACTAAAAAGAAAAAGAAAAATCAGCCATATGTGGTGACAGACACCTGTACTCTTAGCTACTTTGGCGGCTGAGGTGGGAGGATTGAGCTCAGCAGGTCAAGGCTGCAGTAACCAGTGACTGCCACTGCACTCCAGCTTGAGCAACAGAGCAAGATCCCATCTCAGAAAAAAAAAAAAAGGAAAAAAAGAATGATTTGAAATTTCGATGGTTAAATAAAAAGTGAGGTTTTTTTTTCAAAAGATGAGGGAAATCAAATCAAATGGTACATATTTAGACTTCACTGCAGGTTTAAATGAGGATTTTAACAGCTTTATTTTAAAATATCAACATTCACAATTAACCAGAACTTTTATCCTCTGTAATCTTCAAAAGAAAAATGTGAAAGTTTCAATCTAAAGCTGTCAATCTAAAACTGTGCCAGCAGGTAATTTTCTTTTTCTTTTCCATTTTTTTTTGAAACAGAGTCTTGCTCTTGTCACTCAGGCAAGAGTGCAGTGGCATGATCTCAGCTCACTGCAACCTCTGCTTCCCGAGTTCAAGTGATTCTCCTGCCTCGACCTCCTGAGTAGCTGGGATTGCAGGCACCTGCCACCACACCCAGCTAATTTTTTTGTATTTTTAGTAGAGATGGAGTTTCACCATGTTGGCCAGGCTGGTCTCAAACTCCTGACCTCAGGTGATCTGCCTGCCTCAGCCCCCCAAAATACTGGGATTACCAGGCGTGAGCCACCGCGCTCGGCCTCCCAGCAGGTAATTTTCTTTTCTTTCTTTCATTTTTTTTTTTTTTGAGATGGAGTCTCACTCTGTTGCCCAGGCTAGAGTGCAGTGGCACTATCTCGGCTCACTGCAACCTCTGTCTCCCGAGTAGCTGGGACTACAGGCATGCACCACCATGTTCGGCTAATTTTTTTGCATTTTTTAGTTGAGACTGGGTTTCACCATGTTGACTAGGCTGGTTTCGAACTCCTAACCTCGGGTGATCCACCCTCCTTAGCCTCCCAAAGCGCTGGGATTACAGGCGTGAGGCCACCGTGCCCGGCCCAGCGGGTAATTTTCAAAACAATGCTAAGATCGTGGCTTACCTGCCTTCAGCTATCAGCCCTCTTCTTCTCTCCTTAAGGTACAGGCACCAAGAGAGGCTAGGAGACCCTTTAAAGGTTATTTACCAAGGGGACAGATTCAGAACTTGGTGAAGACAGACAGAAGAGGATTTGGTGGGAATTTAGGGCCCTGCTGAGACAAAAACCACCCGAACCCGTCTGTCCACTTTCTATCCATCTACCAGATCTCTAGCATCTCACCCCTTTCCCCAGGCCTATGCCAGCACTGTGCCACACCAACTCAATCTTGATTTATTCAGGTAAAATGAGCACTCTCCCTCCTGCAAAAACAAACACGTTTAAGACATAAAACATATTCAAAGGCTTCCATTTCCTCACCTTTAGAATTGAGACTTAATGTCAAAGTTCACTCGGGTAGTTTGAATCATTTGAATCATTTTCCCGTAACTAAGGGAGAGAGTGAAAAATCTTTGAAAACTCTGTAAGCGAACACCTGAGATGCCAACGCCTCCTTTGCGGAGCTGGGGAAGGAAGAGACGGGTGGCCGGATGGCCTCCCTCACTAGTGGGTGGGCGGGAGATCCACGCCGCCCCAGTCCCGGGGGCCTTCGCTAAAATCTTAACTGTCTGGCCTCCCGGGGGAGAAGGAAGCGGAGGAGAGAGGTCTGAAAATCGGAGATGATCACTCAGCTCATCAGTAAAGCACTTTATACCCACCCTATAGGACAGATACTGTAGCTTTATTCCCATTTTTCAGATGAGCAAACTTGGGGTCGGAAAGATACCCCAAGGTCACACAACTGAAGTGGCAGAAGCTAGATTTAAGAATCAATCGGCCCGCAAAGTTCTAAAGGGCAGTGGCTTTGGTCTGATCCTGAGTTTGAATCCACAATCTCCAGCCCTTTCTAGCTGTAAACCTTCCTGCGCGTCCTCAGCCGTAAAACAGAAGAAATAACACCTTGCTTGGCAGGGTTGCTGTCAAGACAATGGGCCGTGGATATAAAAGCGCTTGCCTTAGTGCTGGCCGCACACGATGCGCTCAATACATCGTAACTCAGGCTTTCAAAAGAGGCCCGTAGCCCCACTAGGCCGCAAATTGGGGCGCCCGGGGCGGTAGCATCCCCGCGTAGCAGCCGCGGCCAGGGCCCGCCCCCTCCCCGGGGCCCGGCCGGCTCCCACCTGCCCGCGCGGCGCGCTACGTACCCAGCGCCTCCGACCCGGCCCAGGCCTCCGCCTCTAGCCCAATCTCCGCAGCGCTTACAGGCCGGCTCAGCGGGCGAGGCGGGACCTCGGGAGCGCGCGCCCGCGGACCGGACGTCCGGCCAGCAGACGGGGACCGGAGAGGTTGTGCGGGCTGGCTGGCGGGCGGGGCCGGGAGAGGTTGGTTGGGCGGGCGTACGCGGGAGAGGCGGGCGTACGCGGGAGGTAGGGGGGGAGAGCTCGGCCCCGGAGCGCGGCACAGAGCTCCCCCAACCCCCGACCCGGAGCCGGGAAGGAGAGGGAGAAAGAGGAGAGGGGCAAAACTGCAGGGTCCTAACTTCAGATATAAAGCTCGGTCACTCACTACTTGTGCAGCCTTGGCAGTGGTGATCATGAGCACTTTCCACCTGCCAGGTCCTAAGAACACTTTGTGGGATTATCTCAGCCCGCACAGTCCTCAGGGTGGATCCTATCATCATCCCCATTTTACACAACAGGAAACTATGTTTAGCGGTTAATCCATTTGCCCTCTCATACAAAGTCATGTGATTGCAGAGCCCGCATCCTGTCCATACAAGCCTAGCAAGCCACTCAGCCTCTCATCCTGTCTCCTCTCAAAGTGGGGATAATCGCAGGCGTGCAGCGTTGTTGAAAGAATACATAAAAGCCGGGTACGGTGGCTCACACCTGTAATCTCAGCACTTTGGGATGCCTAAGTGGGAGGGTCACTTGAGCCCAGGAGTTTGAGACCAGCCTAAACAAGAGTGAGACTAATCCCGGATCTCTACAAAAACAAACAAACAAACAAACTAGCCAGGCATGGTGACAGTCAGCTACTCGGGAGGCTGAAGCAGGAGGATGGCTTGAGCCCAGGAGGTCAAGGCTGCAGTGAGCCATGATGGTTCCACTGCACTCCAGCCTGGGCAACAAAACGAGACCTTGCTTCAAAAAAAATAAAGCATCTAGGCCGGGTGCTGTGGCTCACGCCTGTAATCCCAGCACTTTGGGAGGCTAAGGCGGGGGGGATCACCTGAGGTCAGGAGTTTGAGACCACCTGGCCAACATGGCGAAATCCCATCTTTACTAAAAATACAAAAATTAGCTGGCCATGGTGGCAGGCGCCTGTAATCCCAGCTACACGGGAGGCTGAGGCAGGAGAATTGCTTGAACCCGGGAGGTGAAGGTTGCAGTGAGCCCAAGATCTGGTCACTGCACTCCAGCCTGGGAGACTAGAGCAAGACTCCGTTTCCAGTTAAAAAAAAAAAAAAAATCAATCTAGTTATCTAGTTATGCCTCACATATAGCAGGAAGTTGTTTTTGTTTTTTTTGTTTGGTTGGTTTTGTTTTTTTTTTTTTTTTGAGACAGAGGTTCGCTCTATTGCCCAGGCAGGGGTGCAGTGGCAGGATCTTGGCTCACTGCAGCCTCTGCCTCCCAGGTTCAAGCGATTCTCCTGCCACAGCTTCCCAAGTATCTGGGACTAGAGGTGTGCGCCACCACACCCGGCTAATTTTTTTTGCTTTTGAGATGGAGTTTTGCCCTTGTTGCCCAGGCTGGAGTGCAGTGGCACGATCTCGGCTCACCGCAACCTCTACCTCCCGGGTTCAAGCAATTCTCCTGCCTCAGCCTCCCAAGTAGCTAGGATTACAGGCATGTACCACCACACTCGGCTAATTTTGTATTTTTAATAGAGATGGGGTTTCACCACGTTGACCAGGCTGGTCTGGAACTCCTGACCTAGGTGATCCACCCACCTCGGGCTCCCAAAGTGCTAGGATTACAGGTGTCAGCCACCATGCCCAGCACATCGGGCTAATTTTTGTATTTTTAGTAGAGATGGGGTTTCACCATGTTAGCCAGGCTGGTCTTGAACTCCTGACCTCAGGTGATCCGCCCACCTCAGCCTCCCAAAGTGCTGGGATTACAGACATGAGCCACCGTGCCTCGCCAAGCAGGAAGTTTTTAATTAACACCTACCCTGTCTCCCTTCCCTCTCCTTAAACTGTATTTCTGTTCTCTACTTCCTTTAAGGTAGGAATCTTGTCTATCTACCACTACAATACCCAGTGCCCTGCACAGTAGGGATTCAGTATATTGAGGAATTAAGTAATTTAACATCTTTCTTAGATCACCTGAGTCCCTGAAAGCTTTCTTCCTGACTTCAACAGTCAAGGAGACCTACTACCATCACCCAATATATAGGATTCCACCTTGTGTCCAAAAGGCCATTTGTTCCAAATACCCTGCCAGTATTTGAATCTTTTCCACATTATCTCTGCCATCTATACATGTACATGTCTCATGTTGGGAAACTCACTGCCACTCGACAGTTTTTTTTTTTTTTTTGAGACAGAGTCTGGCTCTGTTGCCCAGGCTGGAGTGCAATGGCGCGATCTCAGCTCGCTGCAACCTCCGCCTCCCGGGTTCAAGCGATTCTCCTGCCTCAGCTTCCCTAGTAGCTGGGATTACAGGTGCCTGCCACCATGCCCAGCTAATTTTTTTTTTTTTTTTTTATGAGACGGAGTCTTGCTCTGTCACCCAGGCTGGAGTGCAGTGGCGCAATCTCGGCTCACTGCAAGCTCCGCCTCCTGGGTTCATGCCATTCTCCTGCCTCAGCCTCAACGAGTAGCTGGGACTACAGGCGCCCGCCACCACGCCCAGCTAATTTTTTGTATTTTTTTAGTAGAGATGGGGTTTCACCGTGGTCTCGATCTCCTGACCTCGTGATCCGCCCGCCTCGGCCTCCCAAAGTGCTGGGATTACAAGCGTGAGCCACCGCGCCCGGCCACCCGGCTAATTTTTATATTTTTAGTAGAGATGGGGTTTCACCATGCTGGCCATGCTGGTCTCAAACTCCCAACCTCAGGCGATCTGCCTGCCTCAGCCTCCCAAAGTGCTGGGATTACAGGTGTGAGCCACCACACCTGGCCGACAGTTGTTATTGTTTTAAGTCCAGTCTTGGCAGTTAGAAAGTTCTTTCTTAGGCAGTATCTCTCCTAGTTTTAAACCGTGGGGCCATACAGAACAAATCTAATTCTATTTTATAGAGCCAGATTTAATGGCTCAATTCCCTTCCTCAATCAAACAATGTATAGCTAACCTAATCCTGCGGTTCTCACCCTTTTCCCTACTCCTGACACATCCAAGGGATACCCAGACTCCCACCAGTAATCATGGCTGGCCAAGACAGGGATAGGAACAGGCCTGGCCTGTCCCCCCAAATTATCTGGATCTTCCTAGGACACAGTGTTAGGAAACCCTCCAGATGACCCTACTTTTCTCAGATACTGCTTTACAGTATTATAACTATTCATGTACAAGTGAGAGCCTTGTCTTCCAAGGAGGTATCCTTGTGGTCCAATCTACCAAAAGCAGCTGCACCTCTACCCCAGGAAGATCCCATAGGAAAGGGTGAAGGGCCGCTACAGGGCCTTCAACCCAGGTACCTCCCCCATAATAAAACTTGGGCTTTGGAGTTTCCATGTGATGCCATCAAGGGCTTTTTCAGCTCAAATATATGTCTTTCATGATTCAAGATGGCAATAAGAAACTTTGAGCTGGCTGTAGCTACTTACGCAATCTCATTTCATCCTGACAGTGGCCTGCATCTCAGTCACCTCTGTGTCTTTAGCATTTAGCATGATGCCTGGAATACAGTTCTGCTTCTCATTTTGTTTGATGAACAACCCTGAGTCCATTAAAGATGACTCCTTTGGCTCCTAGTTTTAAATTTATTTTCTGTACGTTTATTTATTTATTTTTGAGACAGGGTCTCACTCTGTTACCCAGGTTAGTGCAGTGGCGTGATCTTGGCTCACTGCAACCTCTGCCTCCCAGCCTCAAGTGATCCTCCCATCTCAGCCTCCCACTGAGTAGCTGGAACCACAGGCACACACTCCTCACTTTCGAAGCTCCAGTCCTAAGTCATATCATTCTCACTGCCATACCTCTAAAGCACCCAAGTCTCAGGCACCTGGACTTTCTACCTAGAACATCCACCCCAGTTTGTTTACTGTCCTGATGAACATTCAGCTAAGCCATCATGTCCCCCCAGGATCTCCTGCCCCAGGTTAAGGCTCCTGCTTCTGGACAGCCTGTGCTGTCTTAGGCACTGTGCTAGAACTGTTCTACCCCTGACTCTCCAGTTCCTGCCATAGAGGCTGACAAGTCATCAGTGTTCCCGAGGTTGGAATAAATGAATCACAACCTATCTCATGGCTTCCTAGGTCCACCAGAAGAAAGGTTATCTCTGGCCGGGCACAGTGGCTCACATCTGTACTCCCAGCACTTTGGGAGGCCAAGGTGGGGGATCACCTGAGGTCAGGAGTTTGAGACTAGCCTGGCCAACATGGTGAAACCCCTTCTCTGCTAAAAATACAAAAGATTAGCCAGGCATGGTGGCTCACACCTGTAATCCCAGCTACTCGGGAGGCTGAGGCAGGAGAATCGCTTGAACTCAGGAGGCAGAGGTTGCAGTGAGGAGGGATCGCACCATTGCACTCCAGCCTAGGCAACAAGAGCAAAGCTCCATCTCAAAAAAAAAAAAAAAAAGAAGGTTATCTCTGACATGCTGGAAGTACAGTAAGGGCCTAGATCTGTGATGGACATCATGAAGAAAGTTTTTCTTTGGTTATCATAGTAGTAATGCTGACTTCCTGGGAAGGGAAATAATAATCAAGTGGGTATTAATTCTGTCCTAGACACTTTTAGGGCTCTCTATGCAAGTCTTATTTTACAGATAATGACATTGACGCTCAGACGTTAAGTGACTTGCCTAAGTTCATTCATTAAGTCAGAGGCAGAGCCAGGATTTAGAACCCAGGGAGTCACACTCTGCCTGCACTCTTTTTTATATATTTTTTTCTTTTTTTTTTTTTTTTTTTTTTTGTTTGAGACGGAGTCTTTCTCTGTCCCCCAGGCTGGAGTGCAGTGGCGCAATCTCAGCTCACTGCAAGCTCCGCCTCCCGGGTTCACGCCATTCTCCTGCCTCAGCCTCCGGAGTAGCTGGGACTACAGGCGCCCACCACCACGCCCGGCTAATTTTTTGCATTTTTAGTAGAGACGGGGTTTCACCGTGTTAGCTAGGATGGTCTCGATCTCCTGACCTCGTGATCCACCCGCCTCGGGCTCCCGAAGTGCTGGGATTACAGGCGTGAGCCACCGCGCCCGGCTACATATATTTTTTTCCCAAGACAGAGTCTTGCTCTGTCGCCCAGGTTGGAGTGCAATGGTGCGATCTCGGCTCACTAAAACCTCCACCTCCCAGGTTCAAGCAATTCTTCTTGCCTCAGCCTCCCAAGTAGCTGGGATTACAGGCGTCCGTACTGTGCCCAGCTAAATTTTGTATTTTTAGTAGAGACGGGGTTTCACCATGTTGGCAGGCTGGTCTTGAACTCCTGACCTCAGGTGATCTGCCTGCCTTGGCCTCCCAAAGTGCTGGGATGAGCCACCGTGCCTGGCCTTTTTTCCTTTTTTTGAGACTGAGCCTCGCTCTGTCGCCTAGGCTGGAGTGCGGTGGCACGATCTCCGCTCACTGCAAGCTCTGCCTCCCTGGTTTACACCATTCTCCTGCCGCAGCCTCCCAAGTAGCTGGGACTACAGGCGCCCGCCACAATGCCTGGCTAATTTTTTGCATTTTTAGTAGAGACAGGGTTTCACTGTGTTAGCTAGGATGGTCTCGATCTCCTGACCTCATGATCTGCCTGCCTCGGCCTCCCAAAGTGCTGGGATTACAGGCATGAGCCACCGCGCCTGGCCTTTTTTTCCTTTTTATATAGAGACGGGGCCTTGCCATGTTGTCCAGGCTGGAGTGCAGTGGCATGATCCTGGGTTCCAGCGATCCTCCCACCTCAGCCTCCCAAGTAGCTAGGACCACAGGTGCGTGCCACAATGCCACGCTAATTTTTGTATTTTTGTTTTTTTAGAGACAGGGTCTCTCTCTGTCGCCCAGGCAGGTCTCATACTCCTGGGCTCAAGTGATCCACCCATCTCAGCCTCCCCAAGTGTTGGGATTACAGGCATGAGCCACCTCACCCAGCTATATTTCTGCATAACTCCATAAGGCAGAACCAGGCCAGCTTTTCACAAACTAAAATTGTTTCAAAGTGGAAAGCTCTCGGCCGGGCGCAGTGGCTCATGTCTGTAATCCTAGCACTTTGGGAGGCCAAGGCAGGCGGATTGCCTGAGCTCAGGAGTTGGAGACCAGCCTGGCCAACATGGTGAAGCCCCATCTCTACTATAAGTACAAAAATTAGCCAGGCATGGGGGTGCGCACCTGTAGTCCCAGCTACCGGGGAGGCTGAGGTGGGAGGATTGCTTGAATCCAGAAGGCAGAGGTTGCAGCGAGCCGAGATTGCACCACTGCACTCCAGCGTGGGTGACAGAGCGAGACTCAGTCTCAAAAATAATAATAATAAATAAAAATAACATACACAATACCTTTTTATCTTTTATTATTGTAATCTCAAAGTGCTGGGATTACAGGCATGAGCCACCACGCCCAGGCTACTTTTTATTTTTTTGAGACAGAGTCCCGCTTTGTCAACCAGGCTAGAGTGCAGTGGCAGAATCTTGGCTTACTGCAACCTCTGCCTCCCAGGTTCAAAAGATTCTCGCGTCTCAGCCTCCCAAGTAGCTGGGATTACAGGCGCCCACCACTAAGCCCAGCTAATTTTTTTGTATTTTCAGTAGAGACGGGGTTTTGCCACGTTGGCCAGGTTGGTCTCGAACTCCTGACCTCAGGTGATCCACCCACCTCGGCCTCCCAAAGTGCTGGGATTACTGGCGTGAGCCCTGGCACCTGGCCTGGCTTTATTATTATTATTCTTATCTCTGACCCCCGCTTCCCTGCAGCTGCAAATAGGGCAATCGCGTTGAACAGCAGTCTTGGACCGCGGAGAGTTGAGTGTGGTGACAGCTCTCAGACTGAGTAGGCATCTTTGACTGCCTTCCAAAGTCAAATATAAATGACTGGGGATTATCTGCTGCTTTGGATCAAAATTACTTATGCTTATGCCATGGATATAAAAACAGAGTTGAGTTGGCTGGGCGCGGTGGCTCATGCCATGGATATAAAAACAGAGTTGAGTTGGCTGGGCGCGGTGGCTCATGCCTGGGTAATCCCAGCACTTTGGGAGGCTGAGGCGGGAGGATCACGAGGTCAGGAGATCGAGACCATCCTGGCTAACATGGTGATACCCCATCTCTACTAAAAATACAAAAAATTAGCCGGGCGAGGTGGCAGGCGCCTGTTGTCCCAGCTACTTGGGAGGCTGAGGTAGGAGAATGGCGTGAACCCGGGAGGCAGAGCTTGCAGTGAGCCGAGATTGCGCCACTGCACTCCAGCCTGGGCGACAGAGCGAGACTCCGCCTCAAAAAAAAAAAAAAAAAGAAACAGAGTTGACTATATTTACTTCTGTGTTTTAATTGTGTTTTCTTTCCCTGAGTCACATGGGAACTGTTTCTTCCCACCCTGCCATTCTTCCCATGTTGAGATCCTTCCCAAAGGCAAAGATCATTTCCCTTTTTGGCCATGGAGTGCTCTGATGGTAAGAATTAGTCCTCTCATCACCCACCACACTCAACCCGAATAGGAAATTTCCACAAATAGGAACCATGTCTTTGGGCACTCAGGTGAGATTACTCAATCACAAGAGTGAGACTCAGGGACTGAAACATTCGATCAAGGTTAAAAACAGATTAAAATGTGGCAGTTACCTTTTTTCCCCTGACATAGAATACACACATAGAGTCACAGTTACCTTTTAGTAACTGATTTCCTTGAGTGAACAGTGTATCAGAAAATGGGACTTCTATGGTGGCAAAGAATTCTGAGGGCCTAGGGGCACACAGATCCAGATTTGTATACCGAGTTGCCACTTAACTAGCTATGTGACTGCAATTTACCAACCTCTCAGGGCCACATTTTTTCATCTGTCAAAAAGGTCAATATGGCCGGGTACGGTGGCTCACACCTCTAATCCCAGCACTTTGGGAGGCCGAAGTAGGCAGATCACGAGGTGTGGAGTTTGAGACCAGCCTGACCAACATGGTGAAACCCCATCTCTACTAAAAATACAAAAATTAGCCAGGTGTGGTGGCATGCGCCTTTAATCCCAGCTACCCAGGAGGCTGAGGCAAGAGAATCACTTGAACCTGGGAGGCGGAGGTTGCAGTGAGCCGAGACTGCACCACTGCACTCCAGCCTGGGCGTCAGAGCGAGACTCCGTCTCAAAACAAAACAAAACAAAAAGATGAATAATAATAATAGGACCTATAATGTAGACTTGTATTGTAGACTTGTTGAGAGGATTAAATGAGATAATGTACGAAAGGCCTTACTACAGAGTCTGGCACTTATTAAAGAGTCGATGTGGGCTGGGTGCCGTGGCTCACGTCTGTAATCCCAGCACTTTGCAGGGTTGGGGTAGGAAGATCCCTAGAGGCCAGGAGTTCGAGACCAGCCTGGGCAACAAGGCGAGACCCTCGTCTCTACAAAAAATATAAAAATTAGCCAGGTGTGATGGCTCACGTCTGTAGCCCTAGGTACTTGGGAGGCTGAGGTGGGAGGATAGCTTGATTGCAGTGAGCCGTGATCTTGAGCCATTGCGCTCCAGCCTGGGCGACAGAGGGCGGCCGTATTTAAAAAAAAAAAAAAGAGTCGTTGTGGAAGATTCTTGTGGGGAATTAAAGGGACCATGTGTGCGCGAAAGAGCTTGGCGAAGATCAGCACCTGGAGGCCAAGATAAGGCGGCGAGCCCTGCCTCCCTAGCAGTGTGGTCTCCTGGCTTAGGGTCAGCGCTTCGCACAAAAAAATCCACTGCCTCTCATGAGACCTTGAACTGCCAATGACCGCGCGTTGCCCAGACTCCCGAGTGAGGAAGGCGGCCAGGAATCAACTCGGCTTCTTGCAGAAAAGCCCACTCCAAGAAGGCCGGGGGCATTCCGGCTCCACGCTGGTCGCACCCGCGGGCCTCAGGCCCTTTCACTTACCCGGGAAAGGTAACGGTCCTTAACGGCAGCCAATAACGGCTCCCAGCGACCCAGGCACTGGCAAGGGCAGGCTGAAATCAAACCTTGGATTTGGAACCTCCACGCCTGAAACCCTAAACCAGCATCGAACTACAACTCCCAGCATGCCAGGCGGCCGCCCGGTTCCCAAGGGTCGGTCCCACCAACCTTGCACCCCTTCTTTCCTCAAAGCGTGGCCGAATGCCTAGGCTTCCGGGTATTAGTGGCCCCGCCCCTTAATCCGACTGGAGCCGTCCTCGTGATTCCTGGGTATTGTAGTCAGTTTCCTGGGAAAGAGTCGCTCCTAGTGGCAGCTCCCTTCGCCAGAAAAACTACAAAACCCAGAATGCAGCGCAAATTCCCCTTGTCCAATAGGAACCCCCCATGTAGCGGGGCGCGGAGCCCTGCTCTCGCAACTCAAGATGGCGGACGAGAGTGAGACAGCAGTGAAGCCGCCGGCACCTCCGCTGCCGCAGATGATGGAAGGGAACGGGAACGGCCATGAGCACTGCAGCGATTGCGAGAATGAGGAGGACAACAGCTACAACCGGGGGTAACGAAATCCTCGGAGTCCAATTCCTGTCCAGCCTCCCACAACCTGGGTCTCTGGGGTGCGGGGAAGTCACCGGGAGCTTAGTCTAGCCCCACCCTCATGTTCTTATTGGCTAAGTCACTAGGCTCCTGCCTGGCGATTGGTTACTGCCTTTGTCATTTACCAAGGGTGGGTGCTCTGGATATTAAGGGCCGGAGACGTGCAGTACTTTTATTATATAAAAGTTCTATGCAATGTTCCACTCGTGTGCTTCAGGCCATTCCTGGGAAAAGAGCATGTTGGACGATGGTTTTCGATGGTACAACACAGGACAGTCTAGTAACAGTACAGTTCAAAGGGAACGTTACTTATAGACGTGTTGTTTGAACAACGTGACTAGCAATAAACGAATAATAAAACATTTCGCAGCAGTTCACCCTCAGTGAGGAAACTCATCAGACTATACAAACTGTATATATAATTATATTGTAAAATATCACTGCCAGAGAATCCCAAAATATAAACTCACCTTATAAACCTATGTAATTAACGATATGGTAATGCTTTGATTTACATAGTTTCCATTGCTTCAAATAATCCATAAGTATCCTGAACAATATATTAATATAATTAAGTCTTCGAACATCTTTGCCTCGTTACCTTTGCAGAGCAGCCCCAGGCTTCAAGAAATGAGCGATGTTGTTTCTTGGAGAGTATTTGGAATCCTCGGGCTCCATACTGCCTATCCTGTACTTTAGGGTCTTGCCATTAGTTACTATTTGTTCCTAGGGATGAAGAAACGCACCAGGCATTTGAATGTTGAATTCTTTTTCCAAATTAGTTTTTACTTCTGTAAGCCACAGCTTATTCATCTTTCTTCACATGGTTGGTGCCTGGCACTGGCACTCACGCTGTCTCTCCCCATCTTCCTGTCTATATTTGTAGATATATTTTTAAACTGAAAGTCGTGAGAGATTTTTGGGTGTATAACTTGCTGAGTCTGAGGTAGTCTGATTTTCATAGCCAGCTTGTTATTCGCAGTATTGGTGGTAGTCCAGATATAAAGGTATAAAGACCAAAGGTTGCATAGAAGAGATGGTCCCACAAGATTATAGTACATATTTTTATTGTATCCTTTCTATGTTTAGGTATGCTTAGATACACAAATACTTACCATTGTGTTATAGTTGCCTGCAGTACTCAGTAACATGCAGTAGCCTATTGCTCCTAGGCTACAAACCTGTATAGCATGTTACTGTAATGTACACCATATAGCCTAGGCATTTAGTAGGCTATACCATCTAGGTTTGTGTAAGTACACCCTGTGATGTCTGCAAGACAAAAATCAGCTAACCATGCATTTCCCAGCACATACCCCTGACGTTCAGTGAAGCATGACTGTATTTAAGTGGTTTATAATCTGCTTGTGGTAAATCTCAGGTTAAAAGATCTAGCTTTTATGTTCTTCAGCCAGCATTAAAAATCACAGGAAGGGCCGGGCACGGTGGCTCACGCCTGTAAACCCAGTACTTTGGGAGGCAGATCACGAGGTCAGGAGATCGAGACCATCCTGGCTAACACTGTGAAATCCCGTCTCTACTAAAAATACAAAAAATTTAGCCAGGCGTGGTGGCGGGCGCCTGTAGTCCCAGCTACTCCGGAGGCTGAGGCAGGAGAATGGCATGAACCCAGGAGGCAGAGCTTGCAGTAAGCTGAGATCACGCCACTGCACTCCAGCCTGGGCAACAGAGCGAGACTCCTTCTCAAAAAAAAAAAAAAAAAGAAAGAAAATCACAGGAAGAATGTAGAGGAATAGGAAGCTTGCCAAATTTAGTTTTTATGACTGTTCTGTTGCTATAACTCACAACAGATCTAATGTAATAAAAGTCTTGTTTTGAAGTTTGATATTCCTAAAAATGGAAGAGCTGAGAAAGAGGAAGTAGGAACCGGAAGAAGGGAAAGTGAAGCTCTCCTGAGTAGAGATCTGAATCACAGATGAGAGTTGGTGAATGTGAAAGTCATTCCAGAAGTGAAAGTGTGGCATTTTCTTTGCTCTTTTTGTAGTTGCTTTTATTTTTGTCTTAACTGTTGTCCTGACCAGTGTCCTTAGGTTTGTGCCCTATAATCTGTGAATCACTTTTCAAAACTGTGTGCCAGAAAGTTATTTTATTGGCCTGGTGTGGTAGCTCACACCTGTAATCCGAGCACTTTGGGAGGCCGAGGCAGGCGGATCACTTGAGGTCAGGAGTTTGAGAACAGCCTGACCAACATGGTGAAACCCCGTCTCCACTAAAAATACAAAATTTAGCTGGGCATGGTGGCGTACGCCTATAGTCCCAGCTACTCCGGAGACTGAGGCAGGAGAATCTCTTGAACCTGGGAGGTGGAGGCTGCAGTGAGTTGAGATTGCGCCACTGCACTCCAACCTGGGCAACAGAGCAAAACCCTGTCTCAAAAAAAAAAAAAAAAAGTGGGCCGGGCGCGGTGGCTCATGCCTGTAATCCCAGCACTTTGGGAGGCCAAGGCGGGCAGATCACGAGGTCAGGAGATCGAGACCATCCTGGCTAACACAGTGAAACCTCATCTCTACTAAAAATACAAAAAATTAGCTGGGTGAGGTGGCGGGCGCCTGTAGTCCCAGCTACTCGGGAGGCTGAGGCAGGAGAATGGCGTGAACCCCGGGGGGCAGAGCCTGCAGTGAGCCAAGATCACACCGCTGCACTCCAGCCTGGGCGACAGCGAGACTCTGTCTCAAAAAAAAAAAAAAAAAAAAAAAAAAGCACACAATGGCTCATGCCTGTAATCCCATCACTTTGGGAGGCCGAGTCAGGTGGATCACGAGGTCAAGAGATTGAGACCATCCTGGCCAACATGGTGAAACCCTGTCTCTATTAAAAATAGAAAAATTGGCCGGGCGCGGTGGCTCAAGCCTGTAATCCCAGCACTTTGGGAGGCCGAGGCGGGCGGATCACGAGGTCAGGAGATCGAGACCATCCTGGCTAACACGGTGAAACCCCGTCTCTACTAAAAATACAAAAAATTAGCTGGGCGTGGTGGCGGGCGCCTGTAATCCCAGCTACTCAGGAGGCTGAGGCAGGAGAATGGCGTGAACCCGAGAGGTGGAGCTTGCAGTGAGCCGAGATCGTGCCAGTGCACTCCAGCCTGGGGGACACAGAAAGACTCTGTCTCAAAAAAAAAAAAAAAAAAAAAAAAAAAAAAAATAGAAAAATTAGCTGGGCGTGGTGGCGCATACCTGTAGTCCCAGCTACTCGGGAGGCTGAGGCAGGAGAATCACTCGAACCCGGGAGGTGGAGGTTGCAGTGAGCTGAGATCGCGCCACTGCACACCAGCTTGGCAACAGAGCGAGACTCCATCTCAAAAAAAAAAAATAAATAAAATTATTTTATTTGTAGTAGAAGTAAGTAATAACTGGCCAGGCGTGGTGGCTCACGCTTGTAATCCCAGCACTCTGGGAGGCCGAGACGGGCGGATCACGAGGTCAGGAGATCGAGACCACGGTGAAACCCCGTCTCTACTAAAAATACAAAAAATTAGCCGGGCATGGTGGCGGGTGCCTGTAGTCCCAGCTACTCGGAGAGGCTGAGGCAGGAGAATGGCGTGAACCTGGGAGGCGGAGCTTGCAGTGAGCCGAGATTGCGCCACTGCACTCCAGCCTAGGCGACAGAGCGAGACTCCGTCTCAAAAAAAAAAAAAAAAGAAGTAAGTAATAACCTTAAAAACTTTGACAGTTTGCGGTGGTGTTTCTGTGCATGGTTACGGTCTGGGTGAAAAAATTATGTTTATTAGCATCCCAAATCTAAAGATCTGTGAAAATGAGTTTGGAGGTAGCAGGTGAAAAACCAAGGGCCTAGTCTGGAGGAGAGAGTCTAATTCTGGCACTAAGAATCTGGGGTAGAGTCAACATTTTTCCATGAATTTTAAGAGGAAATGGTTTTGGAGAGAAGCAGCAATGTGGGAAAATGCAGCACGGCATAGTGGAAAAGCATGGACTTTGGAATCATTTAAATCTGGTCTCAGGCCAGGCGCAGTGGCTCACGCCTGTAATCCCACCACTTTGGGAGGCTGAGGTGGGCGGATCGCTTGTGGTCAGGAGTTTGAGACCAGCCTGGCCAGCATAGCAAAACCTCATCTCTACTAAAAATACAAAAATTAGCTGGGTGTGGTGGCAGGCGCCTGTAATCTCAGCTACTCGGGAGGCTGAGGGCAGGAGAATCACTTGAAAACAGGAGGCAGAGGTTGCAGTGAGCTGAGATCTCTCCACTGCACTCCAGCCTGGGCAACAGAGCAAGCCTCTGATCTCAAAATCTCATCTCAAAGCTTGGCTCTGACACTTAACAGTCCTGTGACCTTGGGAAAGGTACTTAACTCAGAGTTGTAGGGATTAATGAGATAACATCTGGAATGCACTCCTCTTCCTCCCTCCTCCTTTTTCTTCAGATTGTCCCTAACCTCCCAGATTGCCCCTCTGCTCTTGTCACATACTGTATTGTAGCTTTTATTGTAACAATAGTTATAATAACAATAAATATAACTACATGTTTAGTAATTTTTCTTAATGTGTCAGGTACCTGTCTCATCTGACAGTAAGGTGCATGTAAACAGGATTGTGTCTTCGAAATGCCTAGCACTTAGTGGGCATTAATGAGTATTTGCTGTATGAATGAATGGCAGATATTAAAGTGCCTAGCCCAATATTAGTGGAGTTTCATCTCCCCTCACCAAGTGAGAGGATGTCAGATTTTTCTTACATACACATTTTCTCTCCCCAAATAATTCTCATTGTAAGCCTTACTACAATTTTTATGAAATACCTACAGAGGCCGGGCGCAGTGGCTCACGCCTGTAATCCCAGCACTTTGGGAGGCCAAGGCGGGCAGGATCACGAGGTCAGGAGATCGAGACCATCCTGGCTAACACAGTGAAACCCCATGTCTAATAAAAATACAAAAAATTAGCCAGGCGTGGTGGCATGTGTCTGTAGTCCCAGCTACTCGGGAGGCTGAGGCAGGAGAATGGTGTGACCCTGTGAGGCAGAGCTTGCAGTGAGCTGAGATCGCACTACTGGGCACTCCAGCCTGGGCGACAGAGCCAGACTCCGTCTCAAAAAAAAAAAAAAAAAAAAGAAATACCTACAGAAACCAGGAAGCTCCAATTTGCTGTGGAGCTTTCCACTGTTGTGTGCTTTCCACTGTGTTTTGCTTCTTGAAATGTTTTTTGTCTTTACTTAGTATTATTTAAAATGTTCTCAAAAATCATGTAAAAATTGACAGAAGTTTTCCTTTCAATGCTAGAGAGTCTAAAATGTGTAATATATAATAAAGGTTAATGTTAGTTCAAGTTAACCCTTATTCTCTTAGGCCTTTTTTTTTTTTTTTTTTTTTTTTTTTAAAGAGACTGTGTCTCGCTGTGTTGCCCAGGCTAGTCTCAAACTCCTGGGTTCAAGTGATCCTCCTACCTTAGCCTCCCAAAGTGCTGGGATTGTAAGCATGAGCCACCACACCCAGCCTCCTGGCCGTTTTTTTCAGGAACTAAAGTCAGTGCTCTGTGCTAATAAAATGAGCTAAATTCATGTACTGGATTCTGTTGCCCAGGCTGGAGTGCTGTGGCACGATCTTGGCTCACTGCAGCCTCTGCCTCCCAGGTTCAAGAATTCTCCTGCCTCAGCCTCCTAAGTAGCTGGGACTACAGGAGCACACCGCCACGCCCAGCTAATTTTTCATATTTTAATAGAGACGGGGTTTCACCACGTTGCCCAGGCTGGTCTCGAACTCCTGAGCTCAGGCAATCTGCCTGCCTTGGCCTCCGAAAGTGCTAGGATTACAGGCATGAGCCACCATGCCCGGCCAGTTGTATTAGTTTCTTATGTCTCTTTGTATATGAGTTTAGTTCTTGACTTTTCTAGTCTTCTGTTTCCTCCATAATTAAATCAGCATAAATATTTGGTGAATATAAAACTTCATGTGGTTGTGTGTAGTGGCTCATGCCTGTAATCTCAGCACTTTGGGAGGCTGAGGCAGAAAAATCACTTGAGCCCAGGAGTTCGAGACCAGCCTGGGCAACATGGTGAGACCCCATCTCTATAAATACAAAAAACCCCAAACCCTTCATGTATACATATAGGTATACATGCATACATATGCAATGTGTATGGGTGCATCTCTTCAGTTTTTCTATTTTAAAAATGTTTAATTTAATTTTTAAATTATTATTATTACTTTGGAAACAGGGCCTCGCCCTGTCGTCCAGGCTATAGTACAGTGGTGTGATCATGGCTTACTGCAGCCTTTGACCTGGGCTCAAGCGATCCTCCCACCTCAGTCTCCCAAGTAACTAGGACTGTAGACAGGCACCATCATCCCTGGCTAATTTTCTTTTTAAAAAGTTTCTGTAGAGATGGGGATCTCACTATTTAGCCCAGGCTGGTCTCAAACTGCTGGCCTCAAGTGATGCTCCCACCTTGGCCTCCCAAACTGCTGGGATTGTGGGCATAAGCTCCTGCCTCCAGCCAGTTTTGTTTGTTTTTTTACTGCACTGAATTTCCCCCAGTTACGTGCCTAGCATAATTATCCTAAATAATTGAGAGGAGAGTCAGACTAAGATAATCTTTATGCAGCATCCACCTGTAGTTCATGATTCATCTACATGGTTTAATTTGATTTTTTTTTTTTTTAATGAGAGTCTTTCCAAGAAGTATTGTCAAAGAATAAATCTCATCAGTTGGCAGATTTTAATTTGGGGGTAATAAGTGAAGTTTGTCTGAGTGTTTTGGAACAAAAAAGAACTTTTAGACTATTGTGTTCTAGGAGTCTCGGAATTTATTTTGCAGTGTCTTCAGTATCATTGAGATCCTGGTACGCATGGGTCAAGAGCCCTCTGACAAGAGGTGTCTCATCTCCATCCTGCTTTCTTACTCCTTGGGACAGGTTAACATGGATTCTTTATAAGTTCTCCTCATTTCCTGGTTGTGAGATATTATCCCTTATGAAAACTTAGGAGGAAAGAACAGTCTTTCTGAAAATAAATTCCATAAAGCTAGCCTTACTTGTTTTTGTTTTTCTCTTCAGCTTCTCCAAGAGTCGTTCTTTCCCTGTTTATTTGTTGGCTTATAGCTGCAGCTAGCTCTTGGAAATAAGAAATCTTTTTAGTTCCTTTTTAATTTCTCCCTTCAACTTTTGGTTTTTCAAAACTAGATCAAAGCAGAATGGAAAGAGAAACCTCATCACTGATATCAAATAAGTGTTCTAATTTTATTTCCCAATTAAGTGGCAATTAAAAAGAAACTAATCAAGAGCTGCTTCAAAGAGAAGAGACTGGAAAGCAGAAGAAATGGAAAGTAAATGAGAGCCTATTTCAGGGACTCGCTTCTCATGGCAAAGCAGTTTTGCTGATTTTTCACATTGTTCAACTAATATGCTCACGCTAAAATTCCCCAGCTTTACTAAGTTGGCAGTTAACCCTTTCCCTATAGAGCCCATAGATTTATGAGCCATACATTGAGTAACTTCAGGAGGATGCTTCTTTAACTCTTTCTCTTTAGCTTTTTATCTGAAATCTCCACCCTTCAGGCCTCTCTTCCAGTTCCTCAAAGAAGATGTCCTTGTGATTTTTACATTTAAGGGACAAAAATATGGTGTTCTCTATTGAGAGCGCCAAAAATACTAAACTGGAATTCCTCCATAGGCTCAGTATTTGCCTCAAAAATGTCCCAGCACTTTGAGAGGCTGAGGTGGGCAGATCACTTGAGGTTAGGAGTTCAAGACCAGCCAGGCCAACATGGCAAAACCCCATCTCTACTAAAAACACAAAAATTAGCTGGGCGTGCTGGCATGCACCTGTAGTCCTAGCTATATGGGAAGCTGAGACAGGAGAATCACTTGAACCTGGGAGGCAGAGGTTGCAGTGAGCCCAGATGGCGCTGCTGCACTTCAGTCTGGGCGACGGAGAGAGCCTCCATCTCAAAAAAATAAACAAAAAAAACAACAACTTTCTAGAGCTGCTCTCTGAGAGACAACTGAGGAGTCACTATGGTTAAGTGTTTAGTAAATGTTACTATTATTACTACGTAGTGGGCATTGTGCTAAGCCCTTTACGTGGATTATATCCTCCATGATTTCACTTACGAAGACTTTAGGGATTTTTTGTTTGTTTCTTTCTTTTTTTGAGACAGAATCTCACTCTGTCGCCCAGGCTAGAGTACAGTGGCACGATCTTAGCTCACTGCAACCTCTGCCTTCCACGTTCAAGCAATTCTTGTGTCTTAACCTCCCAAGTAGCTGGGATCACAGGTGTACACCACCATACCTGGCTAATTTTTGTATTTTTAATAGAGACATGGTTTTGCCATGTTGGTCAGGCTGGTCTCGAACTCCTGGCCTCAAGCAATCCACCTGCCTTGGCCTCCCAAAGTGCTGGGATTATTACAGGCGTGAGCCACCATGCCTGGACTTTAGTTTCTTGTTTTTTGGGGTTTTTTTGAGACAGTCTCACTCTGTCGCCCGGGCTGGAGTGCAGTGGCGTGATCTCAGCTCACTGCAACCTCTGCCACCCGGATTCAAGCGACTCTCCTGCATCAGCCTCCTAAGTAGCTGGGATTATAGGTACCTGCCACCGTGCCTAGCTAACGTTTGTAGTTTTAGTAGAGACGGGGTTTCACCCTCTTGGCCAGGCTGGTCTTGAACTCCTGACCTCGTGATCCATCTGTCTTGTCCTCCCAAAGTGCTGGGATTACAGGCGTGAGCCACCATGCCTGGCCAGACTTTATTTTTTATTTTTTATCATTTATCTATTTATTTATTTTTGAGACAGAGTCTTGCTCTGTTCCCCAGGCTGGAGTGCAGTGGCGTGATCTCGGCTCACCACAACCTCCACCTCCTAGGTTCCAGTGATTCTCCTGCCTCAGCCTCCTGGATAGCTGGGACTATAGGCGCATGTCACCACGCCCAGCTAATTTTTGTATTTTTAGTAGAGACGGGGTTTCACCATCTTGGCCAGGCTGGTCTTGGAACTCCTAATCTCGTGATCCGCCCACCTCAGCCTCCCAAAGTGCTGGGATTACAGGTGTGAGCCACCACCGCGCCCAGCCAGACTTTAGTTTTTATAGTGAGGCTTAAGATTTGCATCTCCACTGGTCTCTTTGACATCTCAGAGGATCCATTCTGAACTTGCTGGATTTCTTTCCCCTGCTGAATTGACTTCTGCATCTTGAATCTGCAGCAGTGTGAATCCTATCTTTGGATCCACTTGACAGCCTATGGACGTTCCCAAACTTGGGAGCCAGTTTGTCTCTCCATGATAGACAAGTATTTTTTTCAGAAGTCATTCTAATCACACCACTGCACTCCAGCCTGGGCAACAGTGAGACTCCATCTCAAAAAAAAAAAAAAGAAGTCATTCTAGTGGGTGAGATTTCTGCCAGCATTGAGCCACTGCTCAACATATTCTTGATAATGGTCTCTGAACAGCATTTGATTTTACCTTGGAGTTGCAAAGTCAAAGTCTAACTCGCCAAAAAAACTCAATGTGGAATTTACACGTTTGTCTCATTCCAGTTTTAAGGAGTTTAGTATACCAGAGCTTTTGTGACCTCTAAAAAGCAGTTATCGTCCATGACAAGAATTGGCTTGTTCACCCTCAGTACTCTGGCTTATTATCCCAGGGAGGGCCGAGGGTGGCAGCAAAAGTGGTCTTTTGTAATCCCTTCTTATAACCTGCTGTTCTCTTCACAGACCTCCCAGGGTACCTTGGTTTTTTTTTTTTTTTTTTTTTGTGAGCTGGAGTCTCACTCTGTCACCCAGGCTGGAGTGCAATGGCGTAATCTCGGCTCACTGCAACCTCTGCCTCCTGGGTTCAAACGATTCTCCTGCCTCAGCCTCTCGAGTAGCTGGGATTACAGACACCCGCCACCATGCCCAGCTAATTTTTTTTTTTTTTTTTTGAGACGCAGTCTCGCTCTGTCGCCCAGGCTGGAGTGCAGTGGCACGATCTTGGCTCACTGCAAGCTCCGTCTCCCGGGTTCACGCCATTCTCCTGCCTCAGCCTCCTGAGGCCCACCACCTCATCTGGCTAATTTTTTATATTTTTAGTAGAGACAGGGTTTCACTGTATTAGCCAGGATGGTCTCGATCTCCTGACCTCGTGATCCGACCGCCTTGGCCTCCCTAAGAGCTGGGATTACAGGCGTGAGCCACCGCACCCGGCCAATTTTTGTATTTTTTAGTAAAGAAGGGTTTCGCTATGTTGGTCAGGCTTGTCTCGAGCTCCAGACCTTAGGTGATCTGCCCGCCTTAGCCTCCCAAAGTGCTAGGATTACAGGCATGAGCCACTGTGCCCAGCCCCAGAGTACTTTGATGGCAGTACTAAAGTGTTTTTATTTTTCCCATCATTTGGGATTCACAAGCAGTTTTTGATATAACTAATTGGTGGGAATGTGCAGAGTTGGGGGTATTGCACTGAGTGATCCTTAGCCGCAGAAGTACAGAGACTAGACAGCTGATACTGATTCATGCCATGTCGTTTCCTTCTGGGCATCTTTGCCATTTCATTCACCTCTCTTTCGTCTTTCTGAGTGCTAATAGGGTTATTAGTGAACTTACCATACTTCAAGAGTTAATTGATTTGCAAAAGGATTTCCTGATGTCTAAAAGTAGAATCAAAAGGATATTAGAGGTTTGAGTTTAATAAGTTTCTCCGGAAAATTTGATTTTCAACCCAAAAAATTCATTTTTTTTTTTTGAGACAAGGTTTCACTCTGTCACCCAGATCATAGTGCCATGGTGCAGTCCTCCTACTTCAGCCTCCTGAGTGACTGGGACTACAGGCTAATTTTTTTGTCTGTGTATGTAGAGACAAGATCTCACTATGTTGCCCAGGCTGGTCTCTAACTCCTGTCTTTTTTTTTTCAGAGGTAGAAAACAAGTGGCGGCTAGTCCAAGTGCAGTGGTGTTTACGACTAATTTGTCATAACCAGTTATAGATCTCTTTGTTCCATTTCCACTCCCACTGCTTCACTTGACTAGCCTTTAAAAAATAAAAGTAAAAAACAAGTGACCATGAGATCTGAGAGCTACAGTGAAAAAAAAAGTGGCCAAATTTGTGAATTTTATTTCCTGAACTTTTTTTTCTTATGTTGTAAACCTGTGGTCTGTGTTTAAGACATTGAAACCATTAGAAATAGTTACAGTAGAGCTATTTTGTTTGCGTTTTATTTACTTATTAGAGATGGGGTCTCACTTTGTCACCCAGGATGGAGTACAGTGGCTATTCACAAGCGTGGTCGTGGTGCACTACTACATCATCAGACTCCTGGGCTCAAGAGATCCTCCCGCCTCAGCTTCCTGAGTAGCTGGGACTACAAGTTCACACCACCACACCTGGCTGGGCCTGTTTTAATTTTTCAAGGAGTAGGACAGAGCCTAAGGAGAGAGAAGACAATGAATAAGAAAATTAGGGCTGGATGTGGTAGCTCACATCTGTGATCCCAGCATTTTGGGAAGCTGAGGCAGGTGGATAGCTTGAGTCCAGGAATTCAAGACCAGTCTGGGCAACATATAGAAACTCTGTCTCTACAAAACATAAAAATTAGCCAGGTATGGTGGCATACGCCTGTAGTCCCAGCTACTCAGGAGGCTGAGGTGAGATGATCGCTTGAACCTGGGAGGTTGAGGCTGCAGTGAGCCATTATTGTGCCACTGCACTCCAGCCTGGGTAACAGAGTAAGAACCTGTCTTAAAAAAAAAAAAAATTCAGTATTTTTTTATTTGAGATGGAGTCTCAGTCAGGCTGGAGTGCAGTGGCGCAATCTCGGCCCACCGCAACCTCTGCCTCCCAGGTTCAAGCGATTCTCCTGCCTCAGCCTCCCAAGTAGCTGGGATTACAGGCATGTACCACCACCACACCTGGCTAATTTTTCTATTTTTTTAGTAGAGATGGGGTTTCGCCATGTTGGCCAGGCTGATCTCAAACTCCTGACCTCAGGTGATCCACCCACCTTGGCTTCCCAAAGTGCTAGGATTACAGGTGTGAGCCACCGCACCTGGCCTATTTTTTTTTTTTTTTGAGATGGAGTCTTGCTCTGTTGCCCAGGCTGGAGTGCAGTGGCGTGATCTCGGCTAACTGCAAGCTCCGCCTCCCGGGTTCACGCCACTCTCCTGCCTCAGCCTCCCGAGTAGCTGGGACTACAGGCTCCCACCACGACGCCTGGCTAATTTTTTGTATTTTCAGTACAGACGGGGTTTCACTGTGTTAGCCAGGATGGTCTCGATCTCCTGACCTCGTGATCCACCCGCCTCGGCCTCCCAAAGTGCTGGGATTACAGGCGTGAGCCACTGCTCCCGGCCTATTTTTTTAATAAAAAAAAAGAAAGTTGATAATTTCAAATCCCAATCAGTAGCTCAAGAGCACAGCATTTCCATTGCTCTCATAGAATATTAACACAGCTGTCCTGTGCAAACAGTACTGAAGATGTTTTGCTGACCCTCTTTTGGGCTCTAGCTTTTCAAGGTCTTATTTTAGTCTATTATGCCTGTAAAGCATCAGTCAAGCATATAATTGTTGAATGTTAACTGTGTGCTCAGCACAACTAGAGGTGCTGTGAGAAACAGCTGTATAAGATGTAGTCTGGCCGTGCGCGGTGGCTCACGCCCGTAATCCCAGCACTGTAGGAGGCTGAGGCGGATCACTTGAGGCCAGGAGTTCGAGACCAGCCTGGCCAACATGGTGAAACCCTGTCTCTACTAAAAATACAAAAATTAGCCGGGCATGGTGGCACATGCCTGAAATCCCAGCTTCTCAGGAATCTGAGGAAGAGAATCGCTTGAACCCAGGAGGCGGAGGTTGCAGTGAGCCAAGATCACGCCACTGCACTCCAGCCTGGGCAACAGAGCAAGACTCTGTCTCAAAAAAAAAAAAAAAAAAAAGATGTAGTCCCTATTCTTAGGAAATTTTTAATGTCATTGGGAAGCCAAGAAAGCAATATATTATTATATATAAAATGTTTTAGGAGATTATAGTTTTAAAACAGGCAGACATCAGAGAACTAGAATAGTCAGAGCTGACTTTCTGGATAAAACATGACTCACTTTCCTCATTACCTCTAATGCTTGCTCCTCTCAAACACTAAAGCTGTGTTCTATAGCCCAGTGTGAGGAAACAATATTCTCTTGGCTTTGGAGGATTCTCAAATCAATTCTTATAGGGAACCAAGCCATCGCCTTTGGGAGGAAATGGCCCCAAGCCAAGTCTTTAGAGATTGATGGCTCCTCCCTAGATGCTAGTTGGTTGGTTGATAACCAGTTTGCCTCACATCTCTGGGCCTTAGTTTCCTCATCTGTAAACAACAAGTTAAGCCAGATGGTTCTGAGATTCCAGTGTTGGAGGCTCAGCTTCCCCTCCCCTATGATAGAGCTTTTTCTTCCCAGGCATGCAGTTTTGAGCGGATTACATCATCCAGTAAGACTGAGAGGAAGCCCACATATGGACCCTCGCTGCTCCTGTTGTCTAGAAGTTCCTCTTCTCCTGCCGTTCATCTGCCAGCTTGCCCTTACTTCCCACCCGCTCACATACCCAGCACTGCGTTCTATTTCTAGAAATAAGTACTGAAGTTCATTTTCCATCTCCTCCCCAAGGTCTGAATTTATACAAGAGCATCCTTAGGATGTCTTACATCTTTGAACTTGGAACATTTTGGTCTTCGTTAAAAGATGACATTTCTTTTTTTTTTTTTTTTTTTTTGAGACAGAGTCTCGCTCAGTCGCCCAGGCTGGAGTGCAGTGGCTGGATCTCCGCTCACTGTAAGCTCCGCCTCCTGGGTTCATGCCATTCTCCTGCCTCAGCCTCCTGAGTAGCTGGGACTACAGGCGCCCACCACCACGCCCAGCTAATTTTTTTGTATTGCTTTTTGGTAGAGACGGGGTTTCACCGTGTTAGCCAGGATGGACGCGATCTCCTGACCTCGTGATCCACCCACCTCGGCCTCCCAAAGTGCTGGTATTACAGGCGTGAGCCACCGCACCCGGCCAAGATGCCATTTCTTGATTGCTTTCCTGCTCTGTTCCTGGATCTTTTATTCTAATTCACCCTGTATTTGCTAGGTTGGTCATTGATGACTTGAGTTGATCAACTTTAGAATGTAAGTCTCACAATTTTTGTATGAACTGCCATCTCCCTTCTCGGGGAGGAGGCACTTCTGTCGCTGCACCAAGGCAAACTTTACTTAATTCTCTACTTTTTATTTTGGAACCAAGTGAAACAAGTTGGACTTTGGTTTGCTATATTCTAAGATTCTGGTTCTGGCCAATCTCAGTTTGAAATAAGGTGACTGGCAGCTTAGATTTCTGAAAGATTTCTGTTTCAGTGTGCCGAATCGCAGCATGCCCTAGGATTCCCACCCAGTGGGTGTGGACTTCAAATCCCTTTAAAAAGGATGCCAGCCAGGCACGGTGGCTCATTCCCGTAATCCCAGCACTTTGGGAGGCCAAGGCAGGAGGATTGCTTGAGCCCAGGAGTTTGACCCCAGCCTGAAATTCGCCAGGCATGGTGGTGCACACCTGTAGCCCCAATTACTCCGGATGCTGAAGTAGGAGGATTGCTTGAGCCAGGAGTTGGAGGCAGGAGTTGGAGGCTGCAGTGAGCCATGATCGTGCCACTGCACTCCTGCCTGGGTGACAGAGCAGGACCCTGTCTCAAAAATGAACAAACAGCCAGGTGCGGTGGCTCATGCCTGTAATCCTAGCACGTTGGGAGGCTGAGGTGAGTGGATCACTTGAGGTCAGGAGTCCAAGACCAGACTGGCCAACATGGTGAAACCCCGTCTCTACTAAAAATATAAAAATTAGCTGGGCCTGATGGTGGGTGCCTGTAATCCCAGCTACTCAGGAGGCCGAGGTGTGAGAATTTGCTTGAACCTGGGAGGCGGAGGTTACAGTGAGCTGAGATCACACCACTGCACTAGAGCCTGGGCAACAGAGCGAGACTCTGCCTTAAAAAAAAAAAAAAAGTCCGGGCGCAGTGGCTCACGCCTGTAATCCCAGAACTTTGGGAGGCCGAGGAGGGTGGATCACGAGGTCAGGAGATCGAGACCACAGTGAAACCCCGTCTCTACTAAAAATACAAAAAATTAGCCGGGCGCGGTGGCAGGCGCCTGTAGTCCCAGCTACTCCAGAGGCTGAGGCAGAAGAATGGCGTGAACCCGGGAGGCGGAGCTTGCAGTGAGCCAAGATGGCGCCACTGCACTCCAGCCTGGGCGACAGAGCGAGACTCCGTCTCAAAAAAAAAAAAAAATGGCTGGGAACGGTGGCTCACGCCTGTAATCCCAGCATTTTGGGAGGCCGAGGCTGGCAGATCATGAAGTCAGGAGTTCGAGACCAGCCTGGCCAACATGGTGAAACCCCGTCTCTACTAAAAGTACGAAAAATTAGCCGGGCATGGTGGTGCGTGCCTGTAGTCCCAGCTACTCGGGAGGCTGAGGCAGGAGAATCGCTGAACCCAGGAGGCGGAGGTTGCAGTGAGCTGAGAACACGCCACTGCACTCCAGGCTGGCAACAGAGCAAGACTCCATCTCAAAAAAAAAAAAAAAAAAAAAAAAAGAAGCCAGGTGCGGCGGCTCACGCCTGTAATTCTAGCACTTTGGGCGGCCGAGGCAGGCAGATCACCTGAAGTCAGGAGTTCAAGACCAGCCTGACCAACATGGTGAGACCCCCATCTCTACTAAAAATACAAAAATTAGCTGGGCATGGTGGTATCTGCCTGTATTCCCAGCTACCCAGGAGGCTGAGGCAGAAGATCACTGGAACCTGCGATGAGGAGGCTGCAGTGAGCCGAGATTGTGCCATTGCCCTCCAGCCTGGGCAACAGAGCGAGACTCCATCTCAAAAACAAAAACATGAATCAAGAAACAAACAAAAAATGATGCCAGATTCCTGGAGAAGGATTAGCGTGGCTTCTGTGGGGTCCTCTGGTTTTGTTTTCCCTTAGTCCAAATTGAGGCCGTTCTTCTGTGAAGTGGCGTTAGCTTGCTAGGATGCTTTTTGAAGTTCTATTCTCAAGGCCTCTGAGCTTGGTTCCCTATGAATAATTAAAATTATTATAATTACCATGAAAGCTAACTGTAGTGGGCTCCTTGGAAGTCTGGTTTTGCTGAATTGGTTGTCTTCTGTTTGGGGGTGTTGACTGTAAGACTATGTGTACTCATAATGTGTCCTCACGGATGGGGCTCAATACTTGGTAGCTCAGTGAAAATGACTCATTAAAGAAAAAAAAAAAAAAGCAGCCGGGCATGGTGGCTCATGCCTGTAATCCTAGCACTTTGGGAGGCTGAGGCAGGTGAATCACCTGAGGTCAGGAGTTTGAGACCAGACTGACCAACATGGTGAAACCCTGTCTCTACTAAAAATACAAAAATCAGTTGGGCGTGGTGGCACATGCTTGTAATCCCAACTACTTGGGAGGCTGAGGCAGGGGAATCCCTTGAACCTGGGAGGCGGAGGCTGCAGTGAGCTGAGATTGTGCCATTGCATTCCAGCAAAAAAAAGTGCACTCCAGCAAAAAAAGTGCCATTGCACTCCAAAAAAAATAAATAACTTCCCTGTGTTATTCAGCCATGTGCTTGATGTACAAGTTGAAACAGGATTTTTGCTCAGTAACTGGCTGCTTGTACAAATTCAAGCCAATATAAAGAAAATGAAATTTGCTCTCTGATTTTAGTTTCGGTCTTGGAGATTTCTAGACACTTGTATTGGCAATGCATAAAGCAGAACAAGAGTTCAGCCCAAGATCCTTCCACAAAAATTGGGTCCATGAGGTGATAGCTACATGGAAGTATCTCCACTAAATAGCAAGAACAAAGGCAGGAAGGTAGTTTTTGCAGTGATTTTGCATATTTGTAAAGACTTTTAAAGTTGGAAGAAGTAATTATTTTCCCCATGTGAAATTATGTTTAGTAAGTATCCAGTTGGTTAATCTACAGCAGTTCTTCACCTTACCTTTTTGATTCTTTCTTTTGTAGAATTATAAAAAGTTATTCTATAAAAAGTTATTCTTACGGTAATTTATATTCTGGGACCAGATAATTTGTTCCATAAGCTGTTATGAATAAGAACTTATATTATAAATTGTATCCAACAATGAGACACTGCTTTGTCTCCTAATATCAGCCAGGTTTTGTTTGTTTGTTTGTTTTTTGAGATGGAGTTTTACTCTTTTTGCCCATGCTGTAGTACAGTGGTGCAATCTTGGCTCACCACAATCTTCACCTCCCAGGTTCAAGTGATTCTCCTGCCTCAGCCTCCCGAGTAGCTGGGATTACAGGCATGTGCCACCACGCCCGGCTAATTTTGTATTTTTAGTAGAGACAGGGTTTCTCCTTGTTGGTCAGGCTGGTCTCGAACTCCCGACCTGAGGTGATCCGCCTGCCTCAGCCTCCCAAAGTGCTGGGATTACAGGCGTGAGCCACCGCACCCGGCCTATGGGCCAGTTTTTAAATCTTATAATGCTTCACATAATCCTGAGACTGAAGTGAAAATATCTGGAGTAGGAAAACCACAGAGTTGTCCTAGGCTGCAGATGGTCCTGTGTGTAATAACAAAATTGAGTTATTAAGAAGAAGAAGTTATCTTTAGGCCGTAAATGACTTTATGGTTTCTGTTCTTTGCCATGGCCTTGGGGGTTTTGCTGAGCATCTGGTTTTAAGGAAGTTACCTTATTTCCCCTTTGAATGTTCTCAGTCTTCCCTCCATGTTAATGCCTTCTGGGTCTCATTAGTGTCATACCAAGTAGGTGTACTTGCATGTAGACTTCATGACCTTATGCTTGGACTAAAGGAAGTTCCAGACTTAACTGGATCTCTCCCTGTCACAGTCTTTCTGCATCAGGGGCATTGAGAGGCCCGGCCAGATAGAAGCTGTGGGAGGCAAGAGTGGACAGCGTAAGTGGGAACTGAGGGTGATGGGCCTAGGGAAAAATTGGGCTTGATACCTTCCAAGTTAAGAAGCTGCTGTCACTCCAGGATTTCTTTTTTTTTTTTTTTTTTTTTGAGACGGAGTCTTGCTCTGTCGCCCAGGCTGGAGTGCAGTGGCGCAATCTCGGCTCACTGCAAGCTCCGCCTCCCGGGTTCACGCCATTCTCCTGCCTCAGCCTCTCCGAGTAGCTGGGACTACAGGCGCCCGCCACCACGCCCGGCTAATTTTTTTTGTATTTTTAGTAGAGACGGGGTTTCACCGTGGTCTCGATCTCCTGACCTTGTGATCCGCCCGCCTCGGCCTCCCAAAGTGCTGGGATTACAAGCGTGAGCCACCGCGCCCGGCCTGCTCCAGGATTTCAAGCATGGGGGGGACACATGGAAAGCCATTTTCACAGTGGTGAGTCCCACAGCTATATAGAGTTCAGGTGATGGAGAAAGATTGTGAAGGCAGAGAGATCCAGAAAAGGCTGGAGGTAACTTAAGTCCAAGGGTAAGGTCATGAAGTCTGGATGTGAGCATTCCTCCCAGGAACAGGAAGAGATAGGAGAATCTGAAGACATTCTATGAAGAGAATTGGCAGCATGTGATTTCAGATCACTTTCTCCCTATATATATATATATATATATACACAGTATCTGTCTGTGAGATAATAGTAATATTCATAATAACTCCAAGGCATTTTGAGACCCTGAAGTCTTTCTGAATTATAAATTGTATTTAACATAATGTTAATGGAAAATTGTATTTTATATTGTTTTAATTCTTGGGGTTTTTGGTGGTTTTTTTTTTTTTTTTTGAGACAGTGTCTGGTTGTATTGCCCAGGCTGGAGTATAGTTGTGCGATTTTAGCTCACTGCAGCCTCCTCCTCCCAGGCTTCAAGCCAGCCTCTCAACTCAGCCTCCCAAGTAGTTGGGACTACAAGTGTGCACCACCACACCTGGCTAATTTTTGGAATTGTGGTAGAGACAGGGTTTTGCCATGTTGCCCAGGCTGGTCTCAAACTCCTGAGCATATTTTTAGTAGAGGCAGGGTTTCGCCATGTTGCCCAGGCTGGTCTCAAACTCCTGAGCTCAAGTGATCCACCTGCCTCAGCCTCCCAAAGTGTTGGGATTACAGGCATGACCCACCATGCCGGACCTTACAGTTATTTGAAAATCGGTTATCTAGAATATACAGTTAAAATTATCCCTGCGTTTATCTGATCCTACTGATTAGGATTCACTGTACTCAGGTTGGACTCCTAATTTTGACTTTTCTTTTTTTCTTTTCTTTTTTTCTTTTTTTTTTTCCCCAAGATGGAGTCTTGCTCTGTCGCCCAGAGCTGGAGTGCAATGGCGCGATACTGGCTCACTGCAACCACCGCCTCCCAGGTTCAAGCAATTCTCCTGCCTCAGCCTCCCAAGTAGCCGGGATTACAGGCGCGTGCCTCCACGCCTGGCTAATTTTGTATTTTTAGTAGAGACGGGGTTTCACCATGTGGGTCAGGCTGGTCTCGAACTCCTGACCTCATGATCTGCCCACCGCGGCTTCCCAAAGTGCTGGGATTACAGGAATAAGCCACCGCGCCCAGCCAATTTTGACTTTTCAATGTGGCTAAGACGCCGAGCATGGTGGCTCACCCCTGTAATCCCAGCAGTTTGGGAGTTCAAGGCAGGAGGATCACTCAAACCTAGAGAGCTTGAGGCCAGCCTGGGTAACAAAGGGAGACCCTTGTCTCTATTTTTTAATTTAATAAAACATTAATGAGGCTAAGAAACTTTTTGCTTCATTCATTGGGTGTGTCATGTAGGGGAAAGCAGCACAAGGAAGTCCCTTGATCACGTGCACACATGCACATGTGCATACACACAGAAATGTTTCTTTTTTTTTTTTTTGAGACCGAGTTTCGCTCTGTTGCCCAGGCTGGAGTGCAGTGGCGCGATCTCGGCTCACTGCAAGCTCCGCCTCCCGGGTTCACACCATTCTCCTGCCTCAGCCTCCCAAGTAGCTGGGACTACAGGCGCCCGCCACCACGCCTGGCTAATTTTTTAATAGAGACGGGGTTTCACCATTTTAGCCAGAATGGTCTCAATCTCCTGACCTCGTGATCCGCCCACCTTGGCCTCCCGAAGTGCTGGGATTACAGGTGTGAGCCACTGTGCCCGGCCACATGTTTCTTGTAATCTCTCCATGGCAGGAGTAACTGGGTGCTATTGTTGTTTTAATTTCCCAAGATTCCTAATGCTGGGTTTTGCCAGTGGTGATCCCTCAGTCTGAGCTTGCCAACAGTTGTCCTCAATCCTGCAGACCTGATTTAGGCATTTCTTTTTTTTCCCTTTTTTTTGAGACGGAGTTTCGCTCTTGTTTCCCAGGCTGGAGTGTAGTGGCGCGATCTCCGCTCACAGCAACCTCCGCCCTCCGGGTTCAAGTGATTCTCCTGCCTTAGCCTCCCAAGTAGCTGGGATTACAGGCATGTGCCACCATGCCTGGCTTATTTTGTACTTTTAATAGAGACAGGCTTTCTCCATGTTGGTCAGGCTGGTCTTGAACTCTGGACCTTAGGTGATCTGCCTGCCTCGGCCTCCCAAAGTGCTGAGATTACAGATGTGAGCCACCGCACCCAGCCTTTTCCTGTTTTTTTTTTTTTTTTTTTTTTGGAGGCAGAGCTCTGTCACCCAGGCTGAAGTGCAGTGGCACGATCTTGGCTCACCACAAGCTCCACCTCCCGGGTTCACACAATGCTCCTGCCTCAGCCTCCCGAGTAGCTGGGACTACAGGCGCCTGCCACCATGCCCGGCTAATTTTTTGTATTTTTAGTAGAGACAGAGTTTCACCATGTTAGCCAGGATGGTCTTGATCTGCTGACCTCGTGATCCACCCACCTTGGCCTCCCAAAGTGCTGGGGTTACAGGTGTGAGCTACCGCACCTGGCGATTTAGGCATTTCTCATGATTGACCATTTTGGACACAGATTGCGGCAATGTTAATGTGCCTTTTTCCTCATCCCTCACTCCCTTTTCGTACTGTCTTGTGCTCCAGATCCAGCTGGGGAAAATTATGAAACTTAATACATTTAGGAGGTGAAGGAAGGAAGGGCAAAGCATTCCAGAAAGCCCACCACTGCCTTTTGGCTGTCATCCTTTTACATTCAGAGTTCAAGGAAGTATTGTGGTATGAATGCCTTGTTTACAATTATCATTCGTGTTTGGTGCCATTACCCTGGCAGTCTAAAGAAAATAAGCAACATAAAAGCAAGAACGGAAAAGGCCCTTTCACACAAATAGGACATCCCTTGCCCAGCACTCCCTCCCTGAAAGCTGAGGGGGCGCGAGTCAGGAGGAGTGCTGGTGTCCTCCAAATGCCCTTTCTGGACCTGGGTTCTTCAGCCTGATTCTGAAGCCAACAGGCTTGATTAAGAAAGGTCTGGCTCCACAGAAAGCTCTTTGTCAGGGGTAGCACAAAACAGATTTTTTTTTAAACCTTGCATTAGTATTTACTTTTTGTTACAGTGGTTTGAGTCCAGCCAATGACACTGGAGCCAAAAAGAAGAAAAAGAAACAAAAAAAGAAGAAAGAAAAAGGCAGTGAGACAGATTCAGCCCAGGATCAGCCTGTGAAGGTAACAAGGAGGTTCTGTTTTTTGTGACTGAGTCACTTTTTCACATGAGAGAGTTTTGAGGTGAATGTATAGGAACAACTTGGATTGACGTTCTCCACTGGTATTACTTCAAGATGGAAGAGTTGGATCCCAGTGCTGTCCTCTGCTGCCCTAGACCTAGGTGATGAAACTGCTGTCAGTACCCTAAAAGATACAGCGGGTCAGACACTGACTCCCAAGCATGGTGCCCATCAGAATGGACAGGTGCATACTGCATGTGCTGCTGTGCCAGTGCCCTGGGGAGCTACGTGTGACAGCCCCTGGCGCCTAGAGCAGTGGTTCTCTGTCTTAAGTCCCCACCGCTCTGACAGTGAAAGGCCCCCCCCTTTCTTTTTGAGACAGAGTCTTACTCTGTTGCCCAGGCTAGAGTGCAGTGCATGATTATAGCTCACTGCAACCTCCACTCCTGGGCTCAAGTGATCCTCCTGCCTCAGCCTCCCAAGTAGCTGGGATTGCAGGTGCATGCCACCACACCTGTCCAATTTTTTTTTTTTTAATTTTTTGTAAAGATGGAGTCTCACTATGTTACCCAAGCTGGGTCTTGAACTCCTGGGCTCAAGCAATCCTCCTGCCCTAGCCTCCCAAAGTGCTGGGATTACAAGCGTGAGCCACTGCGTTCAGCCAAAGACCTCTTCTTAAGACCTTTATATATTTGCAAACATTCTCTTAAGGCCATAGTCATTATAATGAAAGCCATGAGTCCCACAGAGTCTTTCTGAGTTCTACTCCATGAGAACCACTGGCTTAAGGCTTACAGCCCGAGAGTGATGCACTGGCATGAAACCCAGAGATATGGGTAAGGATTGTTTTGTTTCGTAAATAAAACAACATTACAAAATAAAACAATTGCAGGTAAATGTTGTCTTCTTCAAAGTAGGCTGACAGGGGCAGGGGGACAACTCAAACATATTCATAATTCACCTTTTAAAACTGCCTCTGAGACCAGGCGCGGTGGCTCATGCCTGTAATCCCAGCACTTTGGGAGGCCAAGGTGGGTGGATCACCTGAGGTCAGGAGTTCAAGACCACCCTGGCCAACATGGTAAAACCCTGTCTCTACTAAAAATATAAAAATTTAGCTGGGCATGGTGGCAGGCGCCTGTAATCCCAGCTACTCGGGAGGCCAAGGCAGGAGAATCGCTTGAACCCAGGAGGCAGAGGTTGAAGTGAGCTGAGATCACGCCACTGCACTCCAGCCTGGGCAACAGAGTGAGACTCTGTCTCAAAAAATAAAAATTAAGTGGCCAGGCATGGTGGCTCACGCTTGTAATCTCAGCACTTTGGGAGGCCAAGGCGGGTGGATCATGAGGTCAGGAATTTGAGACAAACCTGGCCAACATGGTGAAACCCCGCCTCTACTAAAGATACAAAAAAAAAAATTAGCTGGGCGTGATGGCAAGCACCTATAATCTCAGCTACTCAGGAGGCTGAGACAGGAGAATCACTTGAACCCAGGAGGCGGAGGTTGCAGTGAGCTGAGATCGCGCCATTGCACTTCAGCCTGGGCGACAGGGCAAGACTCTGTCTCAAAAAAAAAAATTTGTTTTTAAATTTTAAATAAAAGAACAGCCTCTGAAACAGTTTATAAGCCTTGCAAAAATCCATACTCATTCCAATATACCCACACTTTGCTTTATGCCTCAAATGTTATGCCTCAACTTGAATCTACTACCTTATTGAGACATGACTTCAAGTAATTTTTTAGTATTTCCAATATAAAACTCACTATGAAAAAAATACCATTATTATTTAATACCATGTTGCACTTCGTTTAAATTAGCTCCAAACCATCACCATCCCTACAAGGTAGGTGGGAGTCTTCCCTTTTTATTTATTTAATTTATTTTTGAGACTCTTGTCATTCAGGTTGGAGTGCAGAAGTACGAACATGGCTGACCGCAGCCTCAACCTCCTGGGCTCAAGCAATCTTCCTACCTCAGCCTCCTGAGTAGCCAGGACTTCAGGTGTGCACCACGACACCCGGCTAATTTTTTTATTATCTGTAGACACGGGGTCTCCCTACGTTACTCAGGTTGATCTCTAACTCAGGCTCAAGAGATCTGCCTGCCATGGCCTCCTAAATTGCTGAGATTACAGGAGTGAGCCATCACACGTGGCCGAGAATTTATTTAATAAACTGCAAGGGGAAGAAAATTAAAATGCCACCTCCGAGGCCTAAGCAATATGAACATATTGGTTCATATTCTTTCTTTCCTTTATAATCTAAGTGAAAAATAGAAAATATTAGAAGAAAAATATTAGAAGAAAATGTATGTATTTTTATTAACCTAAGTCTGACATAGGACCCAGAAGCCATAAAACAGAAATTGACAAATTTAAAACTTTGTAGAAGTCAAAAGATAAACAACAATCTGGGACAATATTTGCAACATATGTATTAGTTTAAAATAATTGAATGAATAGGCAGTTCAGAAAGAAAAAATGTTTAATCAGTGAATAATGAGATAGTTAAAGTCATAATGGAAGAAATGACCATTAAAGCGGTAATTTTTTCTCTTAGATTGGCATAGATTAAGGCTTGGTAAATTTTTTTTTTTTTTTTGTGAGACGGAGTCTCGCTCTGTAGCCCAGGCTAGAGTGCAGTGGCGCAATCTCGGCTCACTGCCAGCTCCGCCTCCTGGGTTCGCGCCATTCTCCTGCCTCAGCCTCCCGAGTAGCTCGGACTACAGGTGCCCGAGACCATGCCAGCTAATTTTTTGTATTTTTAGTAGAGATGGGTTTTCACCGTGTTAGTCAGGATGGTCTCGATCTCCTGACCTTGTGATCCACCCACCTCGACCTCCCAAAGTGCTGGGATTACAGACGTGAGCCACCGTGCCTGGCCACTTTTTTTTTTTTTTTTTTTTTTTAAATAGGAACGGGGTCTCACTATATTTCCCAGGCTGGACTTGAACTCCTGGGCTTAAGCAGTCCTCCCACCTCAGCCTCCCAAAGTGCTGGGATTACAGGTGTGAGCCACCAAGCTCAGCTGAGGCTTGGTAAATCTAATGGTGAGGGTCTGGAGCTACTCTCATACACTGTTCATTGGATTACTGATAGTCTCTTTTTAGAGAGCAAATTGATGATAAATAATTTCAAAAGTGCATACCTTTTGACCTAGCAAGCCTCTTTCTTAACTTAATCCTACAGAAATATATATCCCAGTGGGTAAAAATAGATGTATAAGAAAATTTATGCTGGGTGTGGTGGCCTGTAATCCCAGCATTTTGGGAGGCCGAGGTGGGCAGTTCGCTTGAGCCCAGGAGTTCGAGGCCAGCCCAGGCAACATAGTGAGACCCCGTCTCAACAAAAAAACAAACAAAAAAATTATCTGGGCCTGGTGGCACATACCTATAGTCCCAGCTACTCAAGAGGCTGAAGTGGGAGAATCCCTTCAGCCCATGAGGTTGAAGCTGCAATGAGCCATGATTGTGCCACTGCACTCCAGCCTGGGCAACAGAGCGAGAACCTGTCTCAAAAAAAAAAAAGAAATTCACTGCAACATTGTTGTATTACTGAAGAACAAAATCACCAAAATGCCCATGAGTAGGGGGCTGGCTAAATATACTGTGGTCCATACATACAGTGGACTTAGTTGGTAGAATGGGTAGGTCCATGTGTTTTCACCTGGAAAGGTCTCTAAGACAGTCTTTAAAGAGCAGTTTGTACGATAATATTATATGATCGAATTTTAGTTTTTGAAAAGTGTGTGTGTGCATTTGGAACTTGCATGCAGAAAAGTCTGGAATTATGTTTGCCTCTTCTCACCTTCCCAAGTGAAGACTATTGATGACAAGGATTATATTTGGGGGATGGGATTGTTGGGTGTTTACTTTCTATGTGTCTTACACATTTCTGCATTGTTTGAAATTTACATTGAGCATGTATTACTTTTGTCATCAAACAACATAAGACTAATAAGGGGAGAAACCCTGCGGGCAGCACCCGCCCATCATATAGCTCATTGTCAACCACTTTTTCTCCGGTTGTAATGACCTCTGGCATTACGACAGAGGAACCAAACCCCTTCTTTGAGTTGTACCCCTTAACTCTTTTTTTTTTTTTTTTGAGATGGAGTCTTGCTCTGTCACCCAGGCTGGAGTGCAGTGGTGCGATCTTGGCTCACTGCAACATCTGCCTCCCAGGTTCAAACAATTCTCCTGTCTCGGCCTCCTGAGTAGCTGGGATTACAGGGACACGCTGCCATGCCTGGCTAATTTTTTGTATTTTAGTAGAGACAGGGTTTCACCGTGTTGCCCAGGCTGGTCTTGAACTCCTGAGCTCAGGCAATCCACCTCCCTCGGCCTCCCAAAGTGCTGGGATTACAGGCATGAGCCACTGTGCCCAGCACTCTTTTTTTTTTTTTTGAGACAGAGTCTAGCTTTGTTGCCCAGGCTGGAGTGCAATGACGCCATCTCGGTTCACTGCATCCTTCGCCTCCCAGGTTCAAGTGATTCTCCTGCCTCAGCCTCCCAAAATAGCTGGGATTACAGGTGCCCACCACCACGCCTGGCTAATTTTTGTATTTTTAATAGAGACAGGGTTTCACCATGTTGGTCAGGTGGGTCTCGAACTCCTAACCTCAAGTGATCTGCCCACCTTGGCCTCCCAAAGTGCTGGGATTACAGGCATGAGCCACTGCACCCAGCCTCCCCTAACTCTTGAACTCATAATTAATCAAAAGTCTTACTAACATAATGGGCCTTTTCTCTCCCCAACTTTGTCTTGTCCAGATGAACTCTTTGCCAGCAGAGAGGATCCAGGAAATACAGAAGGCCATTGAGCTGTTCTCAGTGGGTCAGGGACCTGCCAAAACCATGGAGGAGGCTAGCAAGCGAAGCTACCAGTTCTGGGATACGCAGCCCGTCCCCAAGCTGGGTATGTATATGCTTGCTTTCTTTGCCAGGTCAGGGGCGAGGGATCTGCCTCAGCTGTGCCTTCATGAGGGTTTCATGCTGAATTACTGTAGGGAGGGCAGTAGAGTCCTGTAGTTCCTTGGTAGTTGTTTTCAGAGGGTGGTTCTTAAAAATGCAGCACAAAGACTATCATTCAGAGACCTTACCATTTTATAGCAGCACACCTTGAGAACAAATAATGATTCTTGCCAACAGCAGTGGCTCACACCTATAATCTCAGCACTTTGGGAGGCCGAGGCGGGAGGATTGTTTGAGCCCAAAAGTTCGAGACCAGCCTGGGCAACATAGTGAGACTTTGTTTCCACAAAAAGTACAAAAATAAAAAAAAAAATTAAAAAAAAAAAATAACCAGGCATAGTGACATGCACCTGTAGTCCCAGCTACTCAGGAGGCTGAGGTGGGAAGATCACCTGAACCTGGGAGGTCAAGGCGGCAGTGAGCTGAGATCACGCCACCGCACTCCAGCCTGTGCAACAGGAGTGAGACCCCCAACTCAAAAAACAAACCAAAAAAACAACAACAACAAAAAAAACAAAACTATTGGCACATGAGAGTGGGAATGTCTGCCCAGAGGTCTTTTTTCCACTTAGGTTTATAGAGAGTTTGTCTTGTTTGTCTGGGCACATGTTTATTCCTGGAATGGGCAAAGTCCCCAGCCTCTTCCCCTTTGTCTCCTAGCCAATGCATGCTTACTAAATGCAAAGTGGTTTGAGATTTTGCTTAGCAGTGATGGTTCAACAACAGGAATACCATATATAGATTTCATTAGCACCCCGTAAAAAAGCTATAATGAACTGCTAAAGGGGTGGAATAGGCAGAATGTCTAAAAGGATTCTGGAAGGGACTGGATCCTGTTAGGCGTGCCTGCCAAGACTGAGCCAAGCCACCCTTGATAGCTAACTTCAGGACTCAGCTGACAAAGTTTCTGAAGTGGTTGTATCATGATTCTGGACCCACTGGTGGCCTAGTTCCTGTTTTCTTTGTGACTGGGAAAGTAAGTATGTTGAATGACTTTCAGCTTGTCCACATTACTGCTCCCCTCCCGAAACACAACGAGACTTCACTAGTATGTTCGGTGCAGAGGAGGAGGGTGGGGCAGGGCCAGACAGGGTAGGGCCAAAGACTGGTGAGGGGAGGAAGGCAGCTGTGCCCAAGGAGATTTGTCTGCTGCAGAGGTTGGGAGCAGCTACTCCATGAGGCCTGCAGACCTGCAGGATGGGCATTGCCTAATTGCTAGTAGAAATGCAGTTTGTCAGGCCCCACCCCAAAGCTGCAGAATCAGAACTGCCAGAGGATTTGTGTCCACTTTGAAAGTTTGAGAAGCTCTGCTCTAGAGTGGATGCAGTTCTTAGAAGCTTGGTCACAATTGACGCAAGCTGAGGAGGTGCATCCCCGCAGGTGAGGGAGAGCAGAGCACTGCCCAGGTGGACAAGAGGGGTGCTGATTCCCCCATCACCGTGTGTGTTTGGCTGCCCTCATCGGCCAGGTCCCAGGCCCACTGGCTAAGCCCTCCAGCAAGGCTTTGGGCCACAGGGTGGGGTCCCAGTGACCAGTTTCTCGCTGAGGAGCAGGAAGGATGCAGAGAGCCACACATCTCACCTCTGAATGAAATCCCTGATGAGGTGTTGTGTGGTGGCTGCCATATATCTTGGCTCTGTTTTCAGATGGCATTTTGGAGTTTTGGTTTGATTTTATTTTTCCTGAGGAATTTGCAAATGAGTAACCTTGCTACATTCTTCACAAATAGTGGCACCTGGTAAAGAGGCAGATTGAGGCCAGGCGCGGTAGCTCACGCCTGTAATCCCAGCACTTTGGGAGGCCGAGGCGGGCGGATCACCTGAGGTCAGGAGTTTGAGACCAGCCTGGCCAACATGGTAAAACCTCGTCTCTACTAAAAATACAAAAACTAGCTGGGTGTGGTGGCACGGGCCTGCGATCCCAGCTACTTGAGAGTCTGAGGTGGGAGAATCGCTTGAACCTGGGAGACGGAGGTTGCAGTGAGCTGAGCTCGCACCACTGCACTCCAGCCTGGGCAGCAGAGCAAGAATGCGTCTCAAAAATAAATTTAAAAAAAAAAAAAAAAGAGGCAGCTGGGATTAATTTGCTTCTGTTCCTCTTCAGCCCAGCAATACTTTGTTTTCCTTTCACCTGTAAATGTAGAAAGTGCTTCAGTTTAGTTCTCAGAAAGCTCAAGAGAAAACCACACAGTTGCTCATACGGGCCCTGACACTTTGAGGAAGGAGGAACAAGGTCTGGTTTTATTTCTCCTGGCTTTGCCTTCTGTGCAGTGCGTGGTGTTGGACTCTATGGAAGAGCGGTCACCCTGAGCATCTGACTAGTCTGCCTTTGAGGTCCAGGGTCAGTCAAGCCCCAGTTACATTCCTTTGTTTGTGTCAGCCTGTAGAAAGTGCCACCTTGGCAGGCGTGTTAGCCTGCATGGCTGAGGCGTCACCCTAGTTCTGAGTTTTCTCAGGGGTGGTGGTACCTACAGCTTCTTGCCCTAATTTTTTTTTCACTTAATTGGAGAACTAATGATTATAAATCTCGTGCATATTAGCTGCACTGTGTTTTTACAGTACTCTCCACCTTCTTGGGAGAGTTTTAATTAGATGGTATTCCACTAAAGAAACCTATAAGTCTCTCTTATTCATTTATTCATTTATTTATTTATTTATTTATGAGACAGAGTCTCACTCTGTCGCCCAGGCTGGAGTGCAGTGGCGTGATCTCGGCTCACTGCAACCTCTGCAGGTTCAAGCAATTCTCTGCCTCAGCCTCCCGAGTAGCTGGGATTACAGGCGCCCGCCACCACGCCCGGCTAATTTTTGTATTTTTAGTAGAGATGGGGTTTCACCATCTTGGCCAGGCTGGTCTTGAACTCCTGACCTCGTGATCCACCTGCCTCGGCCTCCCAAAATGCTAAGATTACAGGCATGAGCCACCGCGCCTGGCCCTCTCTTTTATTTTCATGAGACAGGATCTCGCTCTGTTGCCGAGGCTGGAGTGCAGTGGCATGATCATGGCTCACTGCAGCCTTGATCTCCTGAGCTCAAGCAATCCTCCCACCTTAGCCTCCTGAGTAGCTGGGACTACAGGTGCCTGCCACCATGCCTGGCTAATTTTTAAATTTTTTGTGGAGACATGGTTTCACTATGTTGCCCAGGCTGGTCTCAAACTCCTAAGCTCAAGCTGTCCTCCTATCTTAGCCTCCCAAAGTGCTGGGATTATAGGCGTGAGCCACTGCACCTGACTGAGACCTGCAATTCTTTAGAAGCTTAAAATTATCCTAGTTTTACCATGGAAAGGCCTTCTTAGGCCAGGTGTGGTGGCTCAATGCCTGTAATCCCAGCACTTTGGGAGGCCAAGGCAGGAGGATTGCTTGAGCCCAGTAGCTGAAGACCAGCCTGGACAACAGGGAAAGACCTCGTCTCTACAAAAAAATTTAAAAATTAGCCAGACATGGTAGCACATGCCTGCGGTCCCAGTTTCTTAGGAGACTGAGGTGGGAGGATCGTTTGAGTCCTGGAGGTCGAGGCTGTAGTGAGCCATGATCATGCCACTGCACTCTAGCCTGGGTGACAGAGCGAGTCCCTGTCTCAAAGATTAAAAAATAAATAAATAAAAATGAAAGGCCTTCTTAGCAGAAGTGTTTTAGTCTGTATATACTGTAAGAGCCGCAGATGAACTTTTGATCCCCCGCTTCAGATCATGTCATTCTTCTTTTTAAAGTCACCCCTTTCCCGCTCATGTCAATGGAAGCAGTATCCTTTTCTGTCTTTGGTCAGTGGAATGCAGTGTGGCCACTCTGTTTTAAAAAGTAACTATCAAAGGGAGGATGTGCACTCACCTGGTTTCCGTGGGTCCCAGAGAGAAGCTTCCCCTCTCTTTCCTCTCCCTGGCCTTTGTTTGGTTTAGTGTTTTCCACATCTCAGACATTCTCAAAGAATTTTGAGGGAAGAGTGTGCAGAAAGAAACCCATTGAAAGCTCAGGGTTTTCTTTAAACTTCCAGATTCTTTTAAAGCAAGTTCGAAGTGTCATCCTTAGTCATTTATTGGTTCATGTTGGCCTTGAGAGAATCGGCTGCATTCTTGCTGTGCTCTGCAGAGCAGCCTTCCACCCCTGCTCAGCAGGAGGTACTCAAAGGCCATTGTAAGGGAGAAGGCAGGCTGCTCCCCACAGAGCAGGACAAGCAGAGGCCATGATGCTGGCACCAGATCGAGGACAGCACAGGAGCCTTGGGCTGCTTCTTGGCATTGAGGGCACTCCACAGTGGGAGTCTAGTAAAAGTGGCTGCTCCCTTCTCAGTGTTTCCTGTAGCTCTACTTTTTCACACCCACCCTGCCCCACATAGTCCACCCGCAGCCTGGCTGATTCCTAATTATCCTTGAGGTCTTGTCTTTAGATATTTCCTCTGAGAGGTCTTTCCTCACACACACACACACACACACACACACACACACACACACACACACACACACGTCCCATAGTACCCTGTACTTCATTCTTACTGGCCCTCGCCATGCCGGTTGGCACGTACCTCCTTGCTCGTCTCTTTGGTGTCCATGATGGTAAGGACCTGTGTCTGTTTCATTCGCCAGCCCCTGCCACAGAACTGGCACATTCTAGTATTCAGTGAACACTTGGTGAAGGAGTGAGTGAATGGAAGTGCCTGTTGCATGTAGGACCTAGTAGCCAGCCAGCCTAAATGAGAAGATTTAGCCTTGAAGTTATTTTAGTACAGTAGGGAAGACCATCAGTATTCTTGGCCATGGAAATAATTTAGGGGGAAAAAAAGAAGGTTCTGAAGTGTATAGGAAAAGGTATAAATTCAATACAAGTTGGGAAATTAGCACCTAGATAAGACTAGAGGGTCTGGCCCTCAGCTTTGTAGGCTCAAAAATGTTTTTTTAATATACATAGCTGTCAGTTGGAAGCGGATTGACTTAAACAAATTCACAAGAGCTACTTAATGAATAATCAAATGGTGGGTTTTGGCTGGGCGCCGTGGCTTATGCTATAATCCCAGCATTTTGGGAGGCCAAGGCAGGAGGATCACTTGAGTCTAGGAGCTCGAGACTAGCCTGGGCAACAGTGAGACCTCATCTCTACGAAAAATAAAATTAGCCAGGCGTAGTGGCACATGCCTGTAGTCCCAACCACTCAAGAGGCTGAGATGGGAGGATCGTTTGGGCCTAGGAGGTTGAGGCTGTAGTGAACCAAGGTTACGCCACTGCATTGCAGTCTGGGCAACAGAGCAAGACCCCATCTCACCAGTCATGAGTTTCCTAACTAGGGAAGAAAAATATGACCTGTCTCCTAAGCAAACCTGTTGGGAAGCCTGATTACCAACAGAGCAGGCTGCTTCCCTGCTGTGTGTCCCTGCACTTTCCAGATCCTGACCCGCAGCACGTGGATAATGACTCATTTATTTACTATTTCCTCAGAAGATGGTACGTCTCATGAGGACAAGGACTTGGTCCTTTTTCCTGCTGTACACTAGGGGCTGGCATGGTCACTGAGTCACTGGTGCATGGTTGGCGCTCAGTAATGTGTCTGATGGAAGAGGGTGAGATGATCAGTGCCAGCGGTGGTGTCGTGTGCTGCAGCCTGATGCAGCCCTTTCCACCACACTTGCCCCACAGATTATCATTCTGGGAAGGTCTAGAGCTTCCTATTACATGTTAGAATGAAATGTTTGGACTTTGGGAGGCCGAGGCAGGTGGATCACTTGAGGCCAGGGGTTTGAAACCAGCCTGGCCAACATGGTGAAACTCCATCTCTACTAAAAAAAAAAACAACACCAAAATTAGCCAGTGTGGTGGCAGACACCTGTAATTCCAGCCACTTGGGAGGCTGAGGCAGGAGAATCGCTTGAACTGGAGAGGTGAAGGTTGCAGTGAGCCAAGATCACACCACTGTACTCCAACCTGGGCGACAGAATGAGACTCTGTCTCAAAAGAAAAGAAAAAGAAAATATTTGGGATCAGGAGTCTGAAAGTCAGTAAAAGCATGAATTGAGTGCCTAGTCTATACAGAGCCCTTTGCTAGGAACACTGTTACTGGGTTGGTCCCTTTTGAAGACTCCATTTTCCAAAATGCACTAAACATTGCATTCTTCGCAATGTAAACATGAGTGAGCCCGTTGTAGAACTGAAATCATCCCAAGGGCCAGAATTCAGTGGTGAATCTCTCAGCATTTATGAGTCCGATTGAGCTCTGGATAGGAATGAGGGCTGTGTCTTTGGAGCACTTCCCCACACGCTCCCACGGAGGAGGGGCCTATCCTGCTCAGGGAGGGGATGTTGTGTCAGGGTGACTTCCCGGCAGCACTGTGTAGAGTTGGTGATTCAGCCCAAAGGCACTTGGAGGACTCTAAACACTGAGGGCCTGAGTTGGCAGTAGCAGTTAACTGGCTCACGCTGCTGAAAGCCAAGGCTGGCAGGGCCACGATTGAGCCTGGCGCCTAGAAGCCATCATCTGGTTCAGAAATGGGCCCAGTACATTGTTGTTGCTGTTGACACAAAAGCAGGCTTGTTGTGACTCCTTACAAACCCATCCAGACTGACGGGCCTGGGCCAGGGCCCTGACAGCACTCTTTACACCAACCAGGAGGCAGGAAGCCAAATTACTAAAGATAAATGTTTGTCATTCAGTGACCCAAGGGAGATTTAAATGGATTTCCAAAACACGAACCACCTTGGATCCCAGTGATTGTCCTGAGGTTTTGCCATGAATTGGCCCTCAGTTAGGGGCTAAGGGTAGCTGGAAAGATGGTTTGCAATTGCCAAGCACAGAAAGTTCTTCAGATGGAGGGCTCCTAGGGACAGGAGGAATTTGCTCTGGTTGAGTTTTGAGCTGAGCCCTTTACTGCCCCGAGGGGGCAAAGGGTGAGGCTCACAGCTGTGCTCTTCTTTCAGGCGAAGTGGTGAACACCCATGGCCCCGTGGAGCCTGACAAGGACAATATCCGCCAGGAGCCCTACACCCTGCCCCAGGGCTTCACCTGGGATGCTTTGGACCTGGGCGATCGTGGTGTGGTGAGTGGGCCCTCAGAAGGTTACACCTGCGGGTAGGAGCCACTTTCACAGTAAGCCCTGCAGTCTCACCGAGACCACGTCTACTCGAGCCCTAGAGAGCTGAGCCAAGGAGGTCTGAACAAACTCCCGTCTGTAACTTCCTGGGGCATGGCCAAGACTCCACATAAATAGCTTTTCTGGCAGGTTGAAAGTTAACGTCTGTAGCTCCCCAACGTGGATACCTGTTTTTCATTCATTCTTTTTTGTTCATTCATTTATTTCCTTATTTTCTTTCTAGTCTGTCTCCTGACTGGAGCAGCTGGGGCTGCTAAATGAGGCCCTGTCCTCCACTTTCCACCCCGGCCACCCAGAGCCCCTTGTTTGGACCTGAGGGATTTATTTCCCTTATAAAGGATGATGAAAATGTCGCTGGGCGCGGTGGCTCACGCCTGTAATCCCACCATTTTGGGAGGCCGAGGCAGGCGGATCATGAGGTCAGGAGTTCGAGACCAGTCTGACCAACATAATAAAACCCCATCTCTACTAAAAATACAAAAAATTAGCCAGGTGTGATGGTGTATGCCTGTATCCTAGCTGCTCGGGAAGCTGAGGCAGGAGAATCTCGTGAACCTGGGAGGAGGATGTTGCAGTGAACTGAGATCGCACCATTGCACTCCAGCCCAGGTGACAGTGCAAGACTCTTTGTCTCAAAAAAAAAAAAAATGTCAACAGAATTTTTTTTTTTTTTTTTGAGATGGAGTCTCGCTTTGTTGTCCAGGCTGGAGTGCAGTGGCACCATCTCAGCTCACTGCAGTCTCCGCCTCCTGGGTTTAAGCGATTCTCCTGCCTCAGCCTCCCGAGTAGCTGGGATTACAGGTGAGTGCCACCACGCCCAGCTAATTTTTATATTTTTAGAAGAGATGGTGTTTCACCATGTTGGCCAGGCTGGTTTCGAACTCCTGACCTCAGGTGATCCGCCCGCCTCGGCCTCCCAAAGTGCTGGGATTACAGGCAATGAGCCACTAGGCCTGGCTTTTTTTTTTTTTTTTTTTTTTTTGAGACGGAGTCTGGTTCTGTTGCCCAGGCTGGAGTGCAGTGGCGCCATCTTGGCTCACCCCAACCTCCACCTTCCAGGTTCAAGCGATTCTCCTGCCACAGGCTCCCGAGTAGCTGAGATTACAACTATCTGTCACCACGCATGGATAATTTTTGTGTTTTTAGTAGAGATGGGGTTTCACTATGTTGGCCAGTCTGGTCTCGAACTCCTGACCTCGTGATCCACCCGTCTCGGCCTCCCAAAGTGCTGGGATTACAGGCATGAGCCACTGCGCCCACCCTTTTTTTTTTTGAGATGGAGTCTTTCTCTGTCGCTCAGCCTGGAGTGCAATGGCACGATCTTGGCTCACTTCAACCTCCACCTCCTGTGTTCAAGTAGTTCTCCTGTCTTAGCCTCCCCAGTGGCTGGGATTACAGGCGTCTGCCACCACGCCCGGCTAATTTTTTTATTTTTTAGTAGAGATGGGGTTTAACCACATTGGCCAGGCTGGTCTTGAACTTCTGACCTCAGGTGATCCGCCCACCTCAGCCTCCCAAAGTGCTAGGATTACAGGCTTGAGCCACCACACCTGGCCAACAGAATTTTTTAATACCAAAGTTGGGCCAGCAGATGGAGATAGCTGAGAAGGCAGAAAAAGGCCTTTGTGGCTGGGTGTGGTGGCTCACACCTGTAATCCCAACAATTTGGGAGTCTAAGGTGGGAAGATCGCTTGAGCCCAGGAGTTCAAAATCAGTCAGCCTGGTCAATATAGTGAGACTGTCCCCCTACAAAAGAAAAAAATTTAATAATTAGCTGGACGTGGTAGTATGCCCCAGTAGTCTCAGCTACCTGGGAGGCTGAAGTAGGAGGATCACTTGAACCCAAGGAGTTGGAGACTGCAGCGAGCCATGATCACACCAGTACACTCCAGCCTGGGTAACAGAGTGAGACTCTATCTTGAAAAGAAAGCAAAAAAGGCCTTTGTTTGGGCCAGATGGTAAAAAATCAGACAAGGTGGGAAATAGCAGTGACTCTCCGTGGAGTAATTCCTTGACTAGCTTCGAGAGTCATCCCTCCACGGCACTTCACAGAAGTTGAGACCAGTGGCTCTCCATTGTTGATGGCGCAGAATGATGAAGTGGTTGGTTAGTTAGGTGGCATTCTCGGTCTGCCACTCTACCACGTGATGGCTCCGTTTTCTACTGTAACGAGGGTGTTTGCTCCAAGAGTTCCTACCATGCCAGGGGGCAGAAGGATTTGTGAGGTGCCACGTCATTTTTGGTAGTTTGCTTCATCCTTCTGAAACGCCTAGAGCCCCAGGGTATTGGAGTTGGTCTCCTACCTGGCAGAATACCTCCAAGTGAGCTGCTTATTTCTTTACAGCTAAAAGAACTATACACCCTCCTGAATGAGAACTATGTGGAAGATGATGACAACATGTTCCGATTTGATTATTCCCCAGAGTTTCTTTTGTGGTAAGTTGTAGGGGCTTTCTTGAGGTTCTTGAGGGCAAGGCGTAGAGCAGAACCACCAGAGGGCACCAGAGTTTTCATCCCTGCCAGGGGCCAACCTTTGAATGGCAAATTAGTGTGTCATTTTTGAGTTCCTGCATCTGAAGGAGACTTGCTTTCATTGGCGCTTAGCATTGCAACCTTGTTTAACACAATTGACTAGGTGAGGGAGACCTTCGTAGAGCTGGTACCCAGGGAAGAGGTATTCATTGTCTGGTGACTTTATATAAGAAAGGAAGGGGCATGAGACCTACTAAGACTGAAAGAAAAGAAGGCACATTTTCTATCTAGTTCCTGAGCATGCTCAATTGTATAGCCTTGCCTGGCTGAGCCATCCACCTGCCAAGGCCACGTTTAATATCCAGGAAGAGAGAGGCATGGGCCGAAATGGAGAGGGACTACCTGAAAGGGAAGGAAGAATTTGCACCAGAAGGAGGGAGACGGGAGACCAGAGCTCCAGGGTTGCCACAATCAGCTCTCAACCGTGGGACCCACTGGCCTCCGAACCAAAGATGCCAGTCCCTTGGTTCAAGCTGTCAAAATGAACACACAGAAATTAGATCAGGCATGAAATCCTCAGTATGATAACCTTGGGTTGGATGAGTAACTAGGCCAAGTGGGATGAGCAGCCAGAAATGGTGATGGCTCGATTCTGTGTGTCCAGGAGGGCTTGGCCCTAAAGAGAATTCAGCTGTTAACCCCCAGGGAGGTGGTAGCACCAGGTCCGAACCAAATTTGGCTGTGGAGCCCAAGCAGCTTGTCCAGCCTGCCGGCAAGCAGCACAACTACCCCAGCCTCTCTTTTCCAGGGCTCTCCGGCCACCCGGCTGGCTCCCCCAGTGGCACTGCGGGGTTCGAGTGGTCTCAAGTCGGAAATTGGTTGGGTTCATTAGCGCCATCCCAGCAAACATCCATATCTATGACACGTAAGCACCTGCACCTACCCCCACCCCCAACAACACTGCCATCCTGCTTGGTCTGGGAGGGAGGAGGAGAAGGCTGCACAACGTGCCCCATGAAAGGAAGAGGGAAGGTCTCAGGAAGGGAGGATGCCCAGGTGCGGGGACTGCAGATTCATCCTAGGAACCACCTGTTCTGCTCAGAGTCCCAGCTGGCTCCCTTGTCTGTGGCCCGGGTTGGAAGGAGCCCACCCTGAGGCCTGGTGTGCCTGCTCAGCAGAGGCTTGTTTTTGTTTTTTGTTTATTGTTTATTATTTTTTAAATTTTATAGAGGCAAGGTCTTGCTGTGTTGCCCACACTGGTCTCAAACTCCTGAGCTCAAGTGATCCACTCACCTCTGCCTCCCAAGAGTGTTGGGATTATAGGCGTGAGCCACTGTGCCTGGCCAGAGGCTTTTTTTAGTCTCACTCTGTTGCCCAGGCTGGAGTGCAGTGGTGTGATCTTGGTTCACTGCAAGCTCCACCTCCAGGGTTCAAATGATTCTCCTGCCTCAGCCTCCCAAGTAGCTGGGATTACAGGCCCACGCCACCACACCCCACTAATCAGAGCCTCATTTTTGAACGCCTGTACCAGTGTGGAAGCACTTGAACAGCAGCAGAAATGGGCCAGAGCCAGTGTGACCCAGATTCAGATAGTCCTTGGGGCCTGTGATCTCTGCTCTTCATTTTCCCTGGAAGTGTTGAAACCATCTGTCTGCCACAGTCTTCAGGGCTTATCAGCTGTGTTCTTGAGGGAATCAGAATGCTTGAAACCCTAGAATTGCCTTGACCTGCCCCGTGGGTTCCCTGTGCTGCTTCCCTGCATGCTGAAGGTGGGATTCCCCAGGGACTCATCAGGGAGATGCTGGTGGTACCTTCAAATAAAGGCGTTTGCTTGAGTCCCACCTTCCTTTGGAAATAGATTCTGTTGAAGTGAGGTAGGCTCCTGGCCTGGTGGAGTGTGGTGGGGAGTCCCAGTACTGAGTGCAGGTGGCAGCTAAAAGTACACCTGTGCTGCAGACCTGGTCCTTCTAGGTGTGGCTGCACGTACTTGATGGGATCACCATTCCCTTCCCTGTTAAAAACCTTGTCACCTGGATTTTTCCCCCTCTTAGAGAGAAGAAGATGGTAGAGATCAACTTCCTGTGTGTCCACAAGAAGTTGCGTTCCAAGAGGGTGGCTCCAGTCCTGATCCGAGAGATCACCAGGCGGGTTCACCTGGAGGGCATCTTCCAAGCAGTTTACACTGCCGGGGTGGTACTACCAAAGCCCGTTGGCACCTGCAGGTAAAACTGTCTTCCTGTAAGTCCCCAAAAATACGGGTGTCTGCACTGTAGTTGAGGAGCATGTGCCACTGTGAGTCACAGCTCTGCCCTTAGCATCCCACCTCTGGAGTATCTGGTAAGGCGGGCACTTGGTGCCTGCAGAAGCCAGATGGGGAGCATGGAGAGGGTGGGAGGGTTGTAGGGATGGCAGACTGGCAAGTCCCTGCCTTATCAGGAGGGCTCTTGGTGTCTGCTGGCTGCTGCCATTTGGAGATGGTGGGGGGCGGTACTGGTGGTTTGTTTTTGTTTTTAGGGATGAGCCCAAATCTGGATTTTTGGGAAATGTCCTGAAGTTTTAAATGGTTGGCTCAAATTGTTTTGAATATTGTGTGCACCAAATACAGCAAGTCAGCTATGTGATCTAAGGGCAGCCTCTGCCTTAGAAAGTTGTTTAAAACAATTGAATAATCTCTCCCTAGAGAACTTTAAAAGTAAAAACACCAGGTGTGAAAGCAAAAGAGGAGGAGGGAGGAGGGTGAGTGCCTCTGCCATCATCTTCTGGGCTTGACTACAGTCCTTTTCCGTTGACTTGAGTGAGGATTGCTCTCCCCAGACAACCGCTGTAGCAAAGGAATAGTTTTTGAACTTGAGCAAGAAAAATAGGGAGAGAGAAAATCCAGGAGGAGCTTTGGCAGCACTCACTAGGGGAAGGGGAAGGCTGGAGAGCAGGGTGATACCACTGACTCCGGAGGCACCTGATGTGTCTCTCACGCCACCTGCTGGCCAGCTGGGGTCTCCCTGCCATTGTCCTTGTAATAGGGATTGGCCAGAACCCTGAGGACAGGACATTTGTGTCCCCACAGGTATTGGCATCGGTCCCTAAACCCACGGAAGCTGATTGAAGTGAAGTTCTCCCACCTGAGCAGAAATATGACCATGCAGCGCACCATGAAGCTCTACCGACTGCCAGAGGCCAGTGGTGCCCCGGGTGGTGGGCAGGGGGCAGAGAGAGGGCAAGGAGAGCCTGGCTATCAGCAGGAGAGAAGGGCTCTGGGTGGAGAGGGAGCTTTCTCCTACCGGAAAAGTGAACTAGCCCATAGTCTTCAGATTTCCTGGACTTTCTATTTCTGTTATCTGAAGCAGGATTTTATTTTAGTTTAACTTTCTCAGTTCCTCTGAGTCTGTGCCTGGACTAGCTTCTCTGCCATCTGTTGAAAGGCTCAGAGAACACCTATTCTCTGTAATTTTAGCCTAAGTAAAGCATAAATAGAATGATGAATCCACTTAGTGAACCTTCATACACATGGCAGCGCGTTCCAAAGCCCAGCGCAGATGCACTAGAGGGTCTGCGACGCCCCTCTGCCGGGTCAAGTAAAGGGTGACCTGAGCTTGTGAGGGAAGCCCCGATTTCTAATCCCAATTTCCCCACCCAGATTTGGCTGAAGGACTGGGCAACCTTAAAGCGAGCTGCTTTTCTGTTCTGGGTCTCAGTTTTCCTAGTTTCCCAAAGAAACAAGTGCTCCAACTGTGGCTAGCTTCAGGTAGGGATTCTTTTTTTTTTTTTTTTTTTTGAGACAGGATCTGATTCTGTTGCCCAGGCTGGAGTGCAATGGCACAGTCACAGCTCACTGCAGCCTCGACCTCCCAGACTCAAGTGATTCTCCCACCTCAGCCTCCCAAGTAGCTGGGACTACAGGCATGTGCGGCCGTGCCCGGCCAATTTTTGTTTTTATAGAAACGGGGTTTTGCCGCCAGGCACAGTGGCTCACACCTGTAATCTCAGCACTTTGGGAGGCCGAGGCGGGCGGATCACGAGTTCAGGAGATCGAGACCATCCTGGCTAACATGGTGAAACCCCGTCTCTACTAAAATTAGCTGGGCATGGTGGTGGGCACTTGTAGTCCCAGCTACTTGGGAGGCTGAGGCAGGAGAATGGCGTGAACCTGGGAGGCGGAGCTTGCAGTGAGCTGAGATTGCGCCACTGCACTCCAGCCTAGGTGACAGAGCGAGACTCCATCTCAAAAAAAAAAAAAAAAAAAGGGAAAAAGAAACAGGATTTTGCCATGTTGCCCAGGCTCGTCTGAATTCCTAGGCTCAAGTGATCCATGCACCTCAGCCCCTCAAAGTGCTGGGATTATAGGCGTGAGCCACCGCGCCCATCCCAGTAGGGATTCTTAAAATCCCTTCTCAGGCCTGGCGGTGGCTCACACCTGTAATCCCAGCACTTTGGCAGGCCTAGGCGGGCGGATCACAAGGTCAAGAGATTGAGACCATCTTGCCAACACGGTGAAACCCCGTCTCTACTAAAAACACAAACACTAGCTGGGCGTGGTACGTGCCTGTAATCCCAGCTAGTTGGGAAGCTGAGGCAGAAGAATCGCTTGAACCTGGGAGGCAGAGGTTGCAGTGAGCCGAGATTCGCGCCATTGGACTCCAGCCTGGCGACAGAGCAAGACTCCATCTCAAAAAAAAAAAAAGGAAAGAAAAAATCTCTTCTCTTTCCTCGGAGTGCTTCCTATTGGCCATCAGTCCACACAGTTACTGCGTTCCCGCTGACGTGAGGCTGCCTGCCTGGATTCCTCAGCCTCTAAACAGGATTGATCACTCTAAAATCAGGCTAATCCACCAAGTGATTGGGGTCATTAGTGTCCCATCTTGAGAGACTGCTGCAGTACCGTTAGACACTGCCAAAAGCACAGGCTTGGGGGACTGTGGTATGTGTCTTCTCCCTTCTGTTCTCATGACAGATCTGCCCTGCATTCTAGACCGGTGGGCAGGCAGGCAGAGAGTATTCCTACAGTGCTGCAGCAGCCAGAAGAATGTCCCACCCATGTCTGGGTGGAAACCCCTGCATGGCTGTTTGCAGTCCAGGATTTGAGGTATCATTGTGGGAGCTGCCATGTAGAATGAGGTCATTGAGCATTCCCCTAGAGAGACGAGGATTTAGCAAGGAATTTTAGAGGCTGGAGGGTCTAGAACTGAAGTTTTAAAAGCAATTCCTGCACTGGGAAGCATTGTGTCAGGCACTGACTGAGGCCTGTAAACTGTGACACCACCTTGTTTGCAGATTGCCCCAAGCCCACCTTTGTGTATCTGAGCCTCTGGGGATGTTCTACCAGCCCCGGTATTTGCTCCACAGGATCACATGGTTTCATTCCACTGAAGCATTTTTCTAGCAAAAGCAGCTGCCGGGTGGGACGCTGACTGGGGATAAAATCCTGGGAGTATGCTGCTTTTCTTCTGAATTTAACCCGCAGCCGTGTCTCTCTGGGAAGTAATGGTGTAATGGTGTCTGGGTGGGCAGACCCTGGCTGGGCCCTGGGGTCTGTCTGTGAAGTGCTCTAAGTCTAGCAGAGAAAGAGCAGTGAGTGTGGGATGGCATCAGTCACAGTTCAGTGAGAAGCCTGTGAGGACTGCTGGGCTGTGCGGGCAGAAGGTACAGCTAGAAAGGCCAACCTGGCCCAAGGGTAGAAAGTCTTGTGCTCTGGGGTGGGGAGTTTGAAACAAGGGTGGAGCATGAAGGGTTGTGTTTTCTTAGGGAGTTAGCCTGGGGCCCTGTGGATGCTTGATTGATGTAGCAGCCTGAGTCCACCTGGACTAGGAGGGAAAGGGCCAGAAAATATGGAAGAGGCAGGCCCTGTGCCTGAGGAGATATGCATGGGGGTGCAGGGAGCCGCCGAATGACCAGGGATTCTCTCTTGAGGGCCTGATCTATCCTTGCCATGGATAGATCCAGGGCGACCAGCTCATCTCACTCCATCTCTTCTGTCTTGCTTCCAGACTCCCAAGACAGCTGGGCTGCGACCAATGGAAACAAAGGACATTCCAGTAGTGCACCAGCTCCTCACCAGGTACTTGAAGCAATTTCACCTTACGCCCGTCATGAGCCAGGAGGAGGTGGAGCACTGGTTTTACCCCCAGGAGAATATCATCGACACTTTCGTGGTGGAGGTGAGTCGGGGAGTGGTGTTCCAGGCCTCTAACGTGTTCCCAGAGAGGCACCCCCCTGAGTGGCCGGGTTCCCAGGGCTCGAGTGTTGGCACCCTAGACTTCCTTGACCGTCTGTGTTTGGTTCTCCCTAAAAACAGGGAGTTGGTGCTTGAATTTGCTGAAAAGATACCTCTGGATCTGGCTTGAGCCCTTCTCCTCCTCTGCCCCACTTTGATAACACAAAATAGAGAGAACTGAGCCCCGCTTAATCCTTCAGGAAAGCCTGCAATTCCCTGCCTGTCCCAGCTTAACCCAGTGCTGACCAGACATAGGAGACACAGTCTGGGGGGATGTGAGCTGCAAGAAGAGGTCCCTGGCGGTGCCCATGCTGGGAAAGAGGTCTGGCAGGTTCAGCCCACGATCACAGCTCTGTCCTCAAGTCCTCAAGCTCTGCCCTGAGCCAATGTCCCTCCTCCTCCTCCCCACGTGTCCTGTTGCAGTTTCCACCCGTTTATCTAGAGGGGCAGAGCTGCCTGCAGGCAGAGTGAGAGAAAACATTTCGTTCCCGGGCCGCAGTGCCACTGTGCATGCCTGACACTGCCTCTTTGTATTGCCTTCCCTTCAGAACGCAAACGGAGAGGTAACGGATTTCCTGAGCTTTTATACGCTGCCTTCCACCATCATGAACCATCCAACCCACAAGAGTCTCAAAGCTGCTTATTCTTTCTACAATGTTCACACCCAGACCCCTCTTCTAGACCTCATGAGTGACGCCCTTGTCCTCGCCAAAATGGTGAGGAGCAGACCAGGGGGTCTCTGGGGATGTGCAGGGAAGGGGCAGTGGAGCCATGGTGAGCACAGCTCCCGGGACACAGGAGGGAGGGCTGGAGGCTCTGAGTCCTCCTCACCTCCTGTTCTGCTTAGGCAGGGTTCCCACAGTTTTTAGCCAGAAACTCAAAACTTGGAGGGAGCAAGGAGCATCCGAAGTAAAGGCACTGAACTCCTCCTGATTCATTTCAGTGAGTTTCGTTCTCACAGGAGGCACCACCAAGGAGCCTGAATAGCCAGGCCTTCCCTGGGAGGACAGGGGTTCTCCTCTCAGCTTTCCCAGCGTGGGAAAGGGGTGATTGCTGTCAGTCGTGGTGAGTCATTGGAGTGTCCAACTGCCAGCAGTGGGTGGCGAGCCCGTCCATCAATGCTTTGCTGTGGGTTCTGGTGACCTGTGCCCAGCCCAGCCTGCTATGGGCAATCTGGTCCCTGCCCTGTGAGAGCTTCTGCTCCAGTTGGTGAGGTTTAGGAAGCATCTTCACAGTCTCCAAGCGACACAGCAGGTGTCATACAACGTGAGGTGCACTGAGGGCCTGAGAGTTGGGGCATCCATGGAGTAAGGAAGCAACACAAACCCCACGTAGCTGACCAGAGCCAGCTTCTCAGAGGAAGGGACTCAGGGTTTGGACTCCAGAGAGGACTGTGGAAATTACTAGAGTTTCAGGGAGGCATAACCAGGAATAGCAAGAGCCCCGGCCTGGACACTGAGTACATATGTGTTCACTCAGAGGGACACTGGGCAGAGGCCAGGCTGGAGGGGGCACTCAGAGTGTCCTGAGAACCACCCGGAGAGCGGGGATTAACGTGGAAGCAGCAGAGCTTCTGAGGGAACCTTGTTCTTGTGGCTGCCCACAGGACAGCTTTGAAATGGCAGCAAAGGGATAGGAAGGAGGCTGTCCTCACCTGCTCTTGTTTCTCCCTGCTGCTTTGCAGAAAGGGTTTGATGTGTTCAATGCACTGGATCTCATGGAGAACAAAACCTTCCTGGAGAAGCTTAAGTTTGGCATAGGGGACGGCAACCTGCAGTATTACCTTTACAATTGGAAATGCCCCAGCATGGGGGCAGAGAAGGTAGGCGACGCACAGCCAGAGTCCAGGCCACCCGGCCCAGGGAGTCCATGTCTCCAGCAGAAACCGGGCCATGGGCTGGGGAGACAGCCGCAGTCTGGGTCCTTGTTACCTCGAGTTGAACCTTTGAAAGTGCCCTCCCTCTGCTGGCCAGACCAGCAGGTCAGCGTTCCCCTCTCAGCAACTGGTGTGAGGATGGCACGGGACAGAGCCACACAGGAGCACAAGGTCATCTCCAGTGAGGCCTTCCCACTTGAGGGAACCGTGGAAGTTGAGTTGCCCACGGTTTGCCAGGAGGGTAGGGCTGGGGGAACTCAGGAGGTTTCCTCTCCCGAGCTGCTGCCCTCTTCTGGCATGACACTTTCTTAGCCCTTCCTCCCCCAGCGCCACAGGGGACATGGGGGTGAGCTGGAGCGTGGGCCAGTTTTCCCTGGGAGGTCTGATGGACGTGTGAACCCTGGTGTGGAGGTTGAGTGTGGGGCCGGCTGGGTGTGAGTCTGCTCCCACAGCACAGGCGGTGGACCCGGGCCCAGTCACTCGGAACTTCGGGGATAGGGGGTGTGGGAGAGTCTTTGGGCCACTGTGGACTCAGCTCTGCCTCTCCCTGTTGGCTCTCCTAGGTTGGACTGGTACTACAATAACCAGTCACCAGTACTATTCTGGATAAAGCCACTGAAAATTCGAACCAGGAAATGGAACCCCACCACTGTTGGTCCAATTTTCACACACGTGAGAATCCCTGGCAAAGGGAGCAGAACTGAACCGGCTTTACCAAATCGCCAGCGAACTTGACAATGGTATTGCGATGGCGTGGGCTGCGTGACCTCACCTCCGGTCGTGTCTCTGGTCTCCGTGTTTTCCAGTTAATTACATCCTCATGCAGCCATGATCAAGGGAATGTAACTGCTGAAAACTAGCTCGTGATTGGCATATAATGGAGTTAACGGGTGAATAATAAAAGTATATATATATATTATATATATATAAATATTTTAAATATCTTTCATGTTCCAAATGTACAAGGATGTTTGGTCTTTAATGAAAAGCTGAATCCAGATCATTCCTCAGAATGAGGACCCGAGGACAGTGGCAGACAGACACGTTGGCACAGTTCATGGTTTCCTCCAGAGGAGACATTGGCTTATCTTGGGGAAAAAGAGGATCTGGAGAACTTCATCCAGCTCCCCTTCTGAATCAGCTGGGATGACTGGCTTTGAGCAGGAAGGGAAGATGGAACAGGCTCAGATCTCACGGGATGGCACATGGAGCTCTGGGCTGGGGCTGACCCTGGGCAGGGACTTTCCTGCAGGGCCAGACCTGCCTGCATTCTGAGACACAGCAATGGGACGGTCCGCAGAAGCAGACCTCATTGATTGAGTCCCTTCTTCCATCCCCTTGGCCTGCTCCCTGTAGGAAGTCATCCTGCCAACTGATTTAAAAGGGCTCTTTAGCCAGTTGTTGCCAACCTTATAGGGATGAGTCCCCTGTGAGATTTTGCTTTTCCACTGCCTGGGATGACGCAGTTTGAAGAGGCCCTTGGACCTCCTTGTAGCATCAGGGACCTTTGGAGACCATATCAGTGTAAGCCCTGCTTAGCTCATCTTAGAGCAAAGAGCCAGCACCCTGATGTCCCCGGGGTGGCTAGGCAGGAGTGGCGTGGGGCCAGTACCCAGACACCTTCAGCCACCAGCCCCTGGCCTGTGCCTTCCAACCCATTAGCCATTTCTTGTTTTGCCCCTTTCCAAGATACAGCCTGCAAGTGGTAGCAAGAAGTGATTAGAGGCAGATCTGGACTTGGCAACAGAAGTGGTTTCCCATCTCCATTGTCTGAGTCTGATTTTCGCTGATGCTGTTTTGTGGATTTTTGTGGTAGTGATGGTTGTCAGTGCTGCCAGTTTCCCAAAACGTAATTAAGCCTCTGGTCACATGGCTGTCGATGTAGGCATTCTGGAGTGGTGTTCAGCCAAGTGACCGGGCAAAATTGGGCTGTGGAATTGTCAGGAACTCACTTCCAGGCTTGGATGTAATTTTTGCTCTAGAGAAGCAAGTGGTGGGGAGGAGGTAGCATGACGTGTGGCGTGCGGGGTTTCCTTGCTGCCGTCACCTCTCCGCTCATACAGGAGTGAAGCCTTAGCCAGGAGGCCAGGCTCAGCCCTGTGCCACTCACCGAAGCCACTCTCTGCAGGCCAGCAGGGATTTGTTGCAGGCTGTGGGTTTTGGTGTGGTTTGTCGGAGGCTATTTCTGCAGAGTTTCCAAAACCAGAAGACATCGTATGCTTGGGATGGGGGCCGTGCCACCCGTGGGAATGCTGCCCGCTCTGCAGACTGCTGCTAGAGCCAGCAACTCCACTAAGGTGGATTTTCATCAGAGGCCTGCAGGGGCCTCCCTTTTCCCGTTGTTCCTGTGCTGCAAATTGCAGGCCCCAGCAATCGTGACTGACGTTTGACTCCTTGACTCCAAGAAACCGAGACCAAAGAAGCTGCTGTTCTTAGCAAGATGCGCACTGCATTCCACAGGTGGGAGGAGTTGGAGAGGCAGGGGCTTGCTTTGCAGCCCCACAGACAACAGTTGCACAGTGCCTCAAGCCCCAGAGTGGCTCACCCTGTCCAGACCTTTGAGGATATCAAAGAACAAAGTGCCCAAGTCTTTCCTACCTTGGGGGAACCTGGAACTTGGAAAGGCTCCCTGTCCTAGTCTTGATCTGTTCTGGGCCAGGTCCCAGCTTGAGCTGCCTCTGAGATTTGGGCTGTGCGGATCTCTGGAGTAAGCTCTGTTTCGGTTGACCCAGGTCATGGAATGGAAACGGTGAGGCCCCAGTGGCTGTTCTGGAAGAAACAGATCTCTTGGCAAAGGCCCCAGCATCTCCCTCACTGAAACCGGGTGCCTGCCTCCTCGGACTCTGCTTTATCTCGCGGTGAGAACCCTGCCCAGGTGTGCAGGGTTTGGCTTGGGGGCTGCTTGCTGCTCGTCTGATTTTTGTTCCAGTAGTCCCTGTGTTCTTCATTCAACCCCTTCTGGGACTTCAGGTCAGAGAGCTCAAAGAGCACCAGCTCAGAGAGCACTCAGAGAGCATCAGGGCCTCCCCACAGGAGCCCTGCAGTGTGGTGGCACCATGGCTGGCTCAAACCAAGCAAAGGAAGGACCCCGAGGCCTTCACGCTAACCCTCCTCGAGCAACCACTGTTGGAAGGCCTCCCTGGGCCTGGCCCCCACCCTCTGCCACCCAGTCCTCCCAGCTGCCATGTTTCAAAGATGACCTTTACCTCCTGCCTTTGGACTGACTCTGCATTTGACCACGGACTCCAGTCTGTGTGTAGGGAGAGAGCTGAGTAGGAGGCCTCCACTCCGGATCGAGGCCTGTATAGGGCTCATTTCCCCACACATGCCTATTTCTGAAGAGGCTTCTTATTTGAAGGCCGGCCCACACCCAGCTACTTTAACACCAGGTTTATGGAAAATGTCAGGCCTTCCCCACAACTCCCGTCTAACTGCCATCGCCCCCCTACTTGCTGGCTCTCGGAAGCCTAGGAGAGTCCCTGTGGTCCTGAATTCTTTCCCCAAAGATGACCAGCATTTAACCAACCTAAGGGCCCAAAGGCCTTGGACAGCTGCATGGAGCTGCGCTCTAGGAGAGGGAGGGGAACCAGATGTTAGGGGAGGGAGCAGGAGTGTCCCTCCCGTCAGTGCCTACCCACCTGTGAGGCAGCCTTCTGACGGCCTGGCCCACCTTCCCCAGAACCAGGGGAGGCCTGAGGCTTGTTTTGCTCTGCTGCAAATGAAGGCAGGCCCGCAAGCCGACTGCACCTAGGGAGGCTGTTTAGGACAATTTCATTCCATTAAATTAAAAAATACTGACTGGCTGGCAGGCAGGTGCCACGTCTGGGAACAAGGACGGGGGAGCTTCACCTTTTTGTCTTGGCTTTTCTTTGGGCTATGGGGGGGCATCCATTTCCAGGGTCGGGGAGGAAATACCAAATGCATTGTTGTTCTGCTCAATACGTCTCACTTGTTTCTAATAAAGAAAGCAGCTGAACAAGACCTTCTGTCGTGGTATTCCTGGTCAGCAGGTGGCAGTGGAAGAAACGGAGTGCTGGGGCCTAAGCTGGAGCCAGGACGACAGGGCTCGGCCACAAAGGCCCTCAAGCCCACAGCACCAGGCCAGCTTCCAAAGGCCTTCCTTTAAGGCTGCCCTTCTTCCAGGGCAAACTTGGTGTTGTCAGACCCTTCCCACCCGCCAGAGACGTGCTGCTATTGACCCAGGTTCACTCCAAGTTAAGAGCAGCAGCTGGGCTCGGCTCTCAGCCAGCACCTGAGCACCTCAGCACAGGAGCCGGCCCAGGCTTCCCTAGCTGGGCACCGAGCAGCCCCCTTGGTCCAGGTCAGCAGTGGCTCTTCTGGTGGAGGTGCAGGCCCCGTGCCTTTCCACTGTGCCCAGGTGCCACGTCTCTCCTCCTGCACCACTGGCCGGGTGGTTCTTTGAGTCACTAGGGGTGCATTTTAACATGGCAAGTTGCTGGGCCCCAGTAGCTGTGTTGACTTCCCATTTCCCGTTCTCATCCTCTGGAACTCACCCATTCCCTGACCCCCTGATCCTTTCAGGTCCATAGCTGGTGCCTCCAAGCCCTTTTCCAGGGAAGCTGAGTGGACACAGGACCTGCCTGACCCCTCTAAAGCCCCCCAACCTTCCTGTCCCAAACCAAGTCACTCAGGCTCCTATGGCCCATGCCTTTTTTCCTGCCCTTAGCTTTGGGCTGAGAGAACATAGCCCTATGTGTTGTTTCTACCCATGGGCCTCCGGGGTAAAAGGCTGTGATTTCAGGCTGGGCACGGTGGCTCATGCCTGTAATCCCAGCACTTTGGGAGGCTAAGGCGGGTGGATCACGAGGTCAGGAGATCGAGACCATCCTGGCTAACACGGTGAAACCCCATCTCTACTAAAAATATAAAAAATTAGCTGGGCGTGGTGGTGGGCGCCTGTAGTCCCAACTACTTGGGAGGCTGAGGCAGGAGAATGGCGTGAACCCGGGAGGCGGAGCTTGCAGTGAGCCAAGGTCTTGCCACTGCACTCCAGCCTAGGCGACAGAGGGAGACTCCGTCTCAAAAAAAAACCTGTGATTTCTCCCTTGCTTCCGCTTCCCAGTTCACTTCCTTAAAGACTCTTGCCCTTTTGGCTGGGTGCAGTGGCTCACGCCTGTAATCCCAGCACTTTGGGAGGCCAAGGCGGGTGGATCACCTGAGGTCAGGAGTTCGAGACCAGACTGGCCAACATGGTGAAACCCCATCTCTACTAAAAATACAAAAATTAGCTGGGTGTGGTGGCAGGCGCCTGTAATCCCAGCTACTCCGGAGGCTGAGGCAAGAGAATCGCTTGAACCCGGGAGGCAGAGGTTGCAGTGAGCCGAGATCACGCCATTGCACTCCATCCTGGGGGACGAGCAAGACTTTGTCTCAAATAAAAAAAAAAGACTCTTGCCCTTTCAAGGCAGCCTTCTCAGTGTTGGGCCCTCATCCTGGCCTTCACCCCTTCCTCTTGGTACCAGATACGAAACCAGAGAAGCCAAGCAGGATGGGCACTCAGCCCTGGGTCTAGTGCTCACCTGACCCAGACCCCCCAGCCAGCCTCTGGCCAGACCTGGCTCTGCAGGGGCTGGCCAATGCTAATAGCTCTTCATTTGCTAAAGCTGGACTTAGCCTCACTGTGCCTCCCATCCTGAGGCTGCAGTTTGGCAGCCTGACCCTCTGACAGCCCTGAGTGCCAGATGCCTGGGCTGCCTGGCCCGCCTGGCCCGGCCCGGCCCATTCCTTCTGGGGCCTTTTGATTCTGACGATCCTCTTTCAGACACACAAATTCACCTGAGCCAAACACCACTCCCAGCATGAAGGAGCGGGGGACACTGCCACTTTCTGCATCAGTTCTTGGAGTTGCTAGAAGGTGGAGTCTGCCCCAGCCCTGTGTTTTGGTTTCTGCAGGGCTTGGGGCCAGTTCAAGGCCTATCCCAGCCCAGTTCCAGGCCACCCTCTGGGGACTAATGTCAAGTTCTGCCCTTGTCCAGTGCCGGCACTGTTGCCTGGCAGAACCTAAAACACCAGGCCTCCACATTTCACCCTGCTGGCAGGGGCGGGTGCAGGATTTTCTCCAGATTCTGTCGCCTAGTGTCCAGTGCACTCTCCCAGCATTTCTATAGAGGCGGCCCAAGCAGCGTTTCCAGCCTTTGTGTAAAAGGCTGGCTGGAGGAAGGGAAGCCCATGTCCTTGGGATTTGCCCTACTGAGCAGACAGGGGCCTTGAGCCCAGCCAAGCCTGGAGAGTGGCAGTCTGAGGGTCCCTCAGACTCCTGTCCCCTCCTCATTCAAGGCCCCTCTGTGTGTGTGTGTGTGTGTGTGTGTGTGTGTGTGTTGTGGGGAGGTGCTGACCTTGTGAATTGGCATCCTCAGACAGTCTTGTGATACTCGCAGCAGCTTTAAGCCAGGAGCAGGGGGGTCGCGCTATTTAGAGCTGTGGCATCTCCTGCTGCCACCCCCTGGCTGTCTTAGACAAGTCCATGCCCTGTTGAGGGGAGAGGCCCAAGGAACTCATCCAGCTCTGTCCCTCCTCATAGGCCTGTGGGGGTGGCAGCATAGAGGTGCTCAGGGAATGGCGGTGGTGAAATAAACGTGCTTCTTTATTTTTTAAACTAGATAGGCTCATTCTACTGTCTTCTCCAGGGCTCTTCTATGAAACAGTTACAAACCTACGGCCAGGCCGGGCAGTGGCTCACACCTGTAATCCCAGCACTTTGGAATGCTGGGGCAGGAGGATCACTTGAGGTCAGGAGCTCGAGACCAGCCTGGGCAACATAGGGAGACCCCCCCCCCCGTCTCTACATTAAATTTAAAAATTAGCCAGGTTTGGTGGCCTGTGCCTGTAGTCCCAGCTACTCAGGAGGCTGGGATGGGAGGATCGCTTGAGCCTGGGAGTTCAAAGCTGCAGTGAGCCGTGATTGCAACATTGCACTCCAGCCTGGGCGACAGAGCGAGACCCTGTCTCAAAAATAAAAACCAAAACCTACCGTCAGTTTCCCCAGGGCTTCATACCTCAGCGCTCCCTTCTTGCTTTGAGAAGGGAAGGGGAGCTCAGGTTCTGGAGCTGGAGGGAGGAGTCCAGGAAGGCCTGGGGTAAAAGAGGGCTTAGGGGCTAAGCCCCGGGTGGGGGCCAAGTGGAGTGACTGCGCTCCTCTAGGGGAAGGAGGCTGGGATGGCCCATGGGAGGACAGAGGGGAACTGAGGGCCCACAAGTGTCCTGCTCCCCAAGTCTCCTGGCAGCAACAGGCTTGGCTCCTCATAAGTCACAATGAGGGGTGGGCTGAGAACAAGAGGAGCTGGGGCCATCTCAGGGCCCCAGGGTTGGAGCTCACTGAAGTCACATGAACAGCTTTCTATTCTTCAGGAGGGGCCCAGGCAGCCCTCAGCACCCAGGTGAGACCAGCGCCTGGTGAATGGGCTGAGTGAGCCAAGTGGGTGGGCTGGGGGGCTGGTACTCCCACCACCTGACTCCAGGGGAGGAGAGGGCTCTGCAGGGGATGTGGACTGGCACTCGCAAACCCCAGGGCAAGTGAGCTGGGCCCTCAGGAGCGCTGCATGCGGATTTGGATGAAGAGCGTGGCTGGTGACAGTGAGGCCCCGTCCTTGGAAAGCAGGTGTATGTGGCGGTACCCTGTAGGGAGGACAGCCAGGCCTCAGGTCCTCTGTGCACCCCGGGGGTCTGGCCCAGCCCGGGCCTGCTTCAGGGCAGGAAATTCGAGGCACAAAGGTGAACAGGGTCTGCAGGGCCTGGACCCACATCCCTCTCCATCCCCACCAGCCTCCACCAACCTTGCTTTAGGCTGCTAAGAGGCAGTGTAAACTGGCCCACAAAGTCATTGGGGGAGGTGGCATCATAATCTTCCACCACAAACCGGACCAGTGCCAGCTCTGGAGCCCGCAGCTGGAACTGCAGGGTCTGCCTCCAGCGGGGGTTGAAGCCTAGGGCACAGGGGTGGCAGTCAGAGCCCAGGGGCCCCAGGACCCACCCTGCATCACCCTTAGCTCTCTGCCATCTCCCCCCACCCCACTTCTGCCAGCAGCCGCCCACCATTGTTGAGCACGTAGTCAGTCTCCTGCCGGGCACAGTCTGCAGGCACCCCATGGATCTCAACGCGCACTAGGGGGTCCACAATGGAGTGTGGCTTCTCGGCATTCAGCTTGGGCAGCTGCTGTGCCGTCAGCACCTGTTGGGTGAGGGAGGGAGTGGCTGGGGCCCACGCCCACCTTGGCCATCCCCTCATGGGCCTCAAGCTTACCCCACCCTCACTTGCAGCATGTCCCCAGCCTCCCTTGCCTTCCTCCACCTCACAAAGAGCCTCTCCAGAACCAGTCTGACCCCAGGTTGGGGCCCGTTCCAGCCTGCTGACCTGGATGCTGAGAGTGGTTCTGGGAGGTCCCGGGTACTCAGGGTCAAAGGTCGAGTCAGGTTGCCGCAGGCAGGCAGGTTTCAGGACATAGCCACACTGCCCATTGACCAGGAAGCGCCCGGCATTGAGGTCCATCTCGTAGCCTGGCGTCTGGAAGTTCAAGGCCACTGTGGACACAGCAGAGTCAGAGCAGGGGCTCTTAGCGGCCCTGTTCTCACTACTCAGTTTCAGGGGACTGCATTCCTCCCTACAAAGGGCCTGGGGTCCCACTGTCTGCTTAGTGCTGCTCTGCCCCCACCATGACTTTAGGGGAGGGGGTCATGGACCCAGCCCCCACTGTCACCTGTACTTCTGCCCTGGGATCCCTCAAAGCTGGGGTGGAAGGTGCTGAAAAAGCCACCACCCTCAGGGCCAGGCTTGGGTCAGAGCCAGTGGTCTGAGGAAGCCTGGGGTTTCCATCCTTACCCCAAGGAGACAATACAGCCCTCCTTTGGTGGTGCTCAGCATCCCCCAGAGGACACCCTTGTCAGTGTTGACTTAGCGGGACTGCCAGGTGTGTGGGGGTTGTGTGTGTCCGGGGGAACATGGGAATGGAGGTTTTAATTTCTACCATCATAAAAATGCGAGACCTGTACACTGACAAGAACAAATGAGCCTGATTTGATTTTCCCACCTACATTGCTGGCAACTTTAAAAATAATCAACAAAATGCGTGTTTCCACCGTCTGGAAGGCTGTGTGGGCCCCTCACTGCTGAGGCCTCCCCCACACTGTGGCACCCCGCCTGCTCCCGTTCCTGTGGCCCCCCACTTACCCAGCTGACAGCCTGAGTTCCACATCTCCTGGGGACTGTAGTTGGCTGAGTTCATCCGCAGCCCCAGCGGGTACACGCGGGTCAGCTGGCGGGCATTGTGCCTGACGAAGCTGTTCCCTGGGGCAGAGTTGGGGTGAGACTGTGACAGACTCCGGGGGTCCCTCACCCAAAGCCCCGGCCTGACACCTCCAGGGAACAGAGCCCAAGCCTGTCCCCAGCTCGCCCTGCCCCCGCTCCTCACTCTCTTGTGACCTAGGGTGAGAGGGGAGCTCACTGAGGAGGCTGCAGGGACCCCCTCCAGCCACACAGCCTGGCCCCGAATCCCCAGCCCCCAATTCCCTGCTCCTGACAAAGTTCCAACCAAGTGCATTGAATGCCCACAGCCCTCCAGCTCCACTGCGGTTCCTGGAACTCTTCTCCAGGCCAAGCCCCCAGGCCTTCAACAACCTGTCCCTCTTGTCTGGAAAGCTCTCCCCCCTCTTCACCTGGCTGCTTCCTAGTCCTCCAGGTGATGTGTCCTCGCAGCATCACCTGCCCCAGGAATTCCTCCCCAGTGTCGCAGCAGCTGCTGGGCTCCCCCAGCCCCCAGCCCAGCCTGACCCATTACCCTCTATGGCCGGCCCCACCACAAGGCTCTGAAGGCAGACAGCAGGCAGCCCTCAGCGTGCCTCTCCCCTCCATCCACCCTGGCATGTGCAGGGCCCTCATTCCCTCAGCCCAGCCCCTCTTTAGGGTCCTCTTGACCTCTTTACCGTCCCCCAAAGCCCCCTCAACTCCTTTCCAGACTCCCTTCAGGAGGCCTGTCACCCTCTCGCCCCCAGACTGTGCCCCAGCTCCTACCTGCCTCCCGAATGAGTTTCTTGGCTTTGCGCTCGCTGAGGGAGCTGACCTGGCAGGGCTGCAGGGCGTTGGGGGCAGGGTGCAGGGTCCGCAGGCGGGTAGCGTGGCAGTACACGGCCAGGGCTGACAGCTCTGGGGAGATCTGCTTGGCCTAGGAGACCAGCCTCAGCGGGGATCAGCTGGCCCCCGCTTCCTACACCCGTCCTCCCACATCCCCCCCTTCCCCACCCCACCCATCCGAGTTCTCACCAGCCGCCTCTGCGCTGCAGCCTCCACCTCCTCTTCTTCCTCCTCGTCATCCTCCTCCTCCTCCTCCCGATCTGACAGAGCCCGGCCATCCTCGCTCCGAGCAGCAGGCAGCTTCTTTCCCTTCACCAGGACCCGGCCCTTTAGCTGCTGTGGGGGCCAACGTGGAGGATGAAGGGTTAGGCCTTCTCGCCCCTGTGGCAGCTGGTCAGTCAGTTATTCAACCACCACCATGTGAGGGGCTGGCTAGGGGTGGGAGGCAGGAAAGGAAACACAGAGGTGAGTGATGTTTCTAATAGGAAAGAGTGGAGAACGGCCTAGGAGGCCATCAGGAAGGGATACTTAATAAGATCCCTCAACATCAGAATATACACACCAGCCACTACAATGCACGTGACAGCTCAGGACTGAAAGGGAAGGGGCCCTCTTCAAAAAAGATCTTATGTGGAAGAAGTGAGGCTACAACCTGGAATCACACGATCCTTTTTTGGTACCATTTAAAAGAGAAGACAGTACACGTATGTACACAGGTAATGTGTGTGAGGAAATTCTCGAAGGACACGCAAGAAAGTTGGAGATGGTTACTTCTTGTGAAAGAGGACAGGTCAGTGGAGGGAGGGGAGCACCGTTCATCGCATCCCTTAGTACAGCTCAGTTTTCTTTTACCATATGGGTGTGATTTTCATACTAATAACAAAAATCACGTCTCACACACACACAAGGGTGAGTCAACCCTGCCTGCATGTTGGGGATTGGAAGTAGGAGGAGAGTTTTCTCAAGGAGCCCGACAGGATAAATGTCTGGAGAGGGCCAAGGACGCGCTCTGGTGTCTGGGGGAGAGCAGGAGGCCGCCTCGGGCCCGAGAGTTGGAGAAGTGGATAAGGCCACAGGAAGAGGCAGCTGAAGTCGAGCTGAATTCTAAGCAGGTGACGCTTGGCAAGTGTGGATGGCCGAGAAGGGACTTTCAGGTGGAGAAAGTGTCAAGCGGGGCCTTGCAGGTGGGAATGGCAGAGCCTGCAGGACTCTACCGGCAGGGACACAGGGCCAGCAGGGCAAAGCCAGGTTACAGAAGAGGGTGTGTGTGTGGGGGGGTCTAGTCAAGAATGGAGAGCCAGAGGGCAGCAGAAGGACAAGACCAGGGGATGGCAGACCCCAAATGAACAGAGGAACAGAGAAAAGTTAAGGCAGCGAGAGGTGAGGGGTCCTGAGCCAAGAGGTGGCACGACCAGTGCGGGGAGGCAGACTCCCACCAGACCTCCCTTCACCCAGGCTAGGGGCTGGGGGGCGTCACCTCTGGGGACGGCAGCTCCTCGGGATTTGGGGAGTCCAGCGCCTGTGTCACCAGCATGTCCCCCAGGATGGTGCGGAGGTGGCGGGCCATGGCAGCCTGCTGCTCCAGCCCGCAGTGGTTCTCCAGGGATAGGATGACAGGGTAGGGGGACAGCTGTGGGGGGAAGGGCAGCGGCTCAGAGCCACGCCCCTCCCTCTGCCAGTATCTCCCAACATCTGGCTCCCAGACCCTTCAGGACAGGTAGGCAAAGGCAGGGCTCTGGAGAACCCAGGGAAGCGGGAGACTGTCCGGGAGGCTGAGGGCAGCTGCAGGAATGATTTTCTTTTTTCTTTGAGATGGAGTGTTGCTCTGTCGCCCATGCTGGAGTACAGTGGTGCAATCTCAGCTCACTACAACTCCATCTCCCGGGTTCAGGCGATTCTCCCTGCCTCAGCCTCCTGAGTAGCTGGGATTACAGGTGCCCGCCACCACGCCCGGCTAATTTTTGTATTTTTAGTAGAGATGGGGTTTCACCATGTTGGTCAGGCTGGTCTCAAACTCCCAACCTCAGGTGATCTGCCCACCTCAGCCTCCCAAAGTGCTGGGATGACAGGTGTGAGCCAACAAGCCCGGCCGATTTGTTGTTGTCGTTGTTGTTTATGCTTTGGTCTCTCTCCATCACCCAGGCTGAAGTGCAGTGGCACAGTTAGTCTCCCTGTGTTCTCCAGTCCTGGGCTCAAGTGATCCTCCCACCTCAGCCTCCTGAGTAACTCAGCCTACAGGCACATGCCCCCATGCTCAGCTAATTTTTATTTTTGTTGAGACAGGATGTAGCTATTTGCTCAGGCTGGTCTGGAATTCCTGGCCTCAAGTGATCCTCATGTCAGCCTCCCAGAGTGCTGGGAATACAGGTGTGAGCAACCACACCTGGTCCCATAAATGCTTTTTACATGTGAATGACATTGACCATGTCAGTGATGTGGAAAACTCTCCTCCCATCATTTGCTGATGGGAAGATTTGCACACTGTGACTGAAGTTGCAGTGTTTATGCAGATGCCACTGGTGAGCTTCTCTTACGGCTTATTTATTCTTTGGAAGTCATGATTAAAATGTCCTTCCCTCCCCCAAAGGTTTTCTTCTGGAAACTCTGTGACTTTTAGGACATTTCCCAAATATGAGAGAGGGAATATATTTCCTAAATATGAGGGTGGCATCTCGTTCAGCTTTATGCCACCCCATTGGCCACTTATCCCAGCAGCACTTGGTGAATGAATGATTCTCTGGGCAAGGGTTTCCTCTGGAAGGATGGAGGGCAGCTGGCATGTGAGTGCAGATGGAGGTCATTGGGAAGGCTGTGGGGCTGGGGCTGGGCATCCCATGGGCTCACCGTGAAGGCATGGTCGCGCACGGCTTGGACCACGTCCCGGAAGAGAATCTTGGAGGTGAGGGTATGGCCGTGATAGATGACGGGTTCCCCTCCTGGCCCCTCCCAGCAGTCCAGCTCCACGCAGCGGCATCCCTGGGCAAAGGCCCTGTGGGTGGACAGATGGGTGGATGGGCAAGGTGTTGTGAGAGTGCCACAGAGCAGGGCAGTAGGCAGGCTGGGCCAGGAAGGCCCCAGGAAGCCAGCCCCATGTCTCTCCCCAGGTGGGGCTCCCGGAAACATTCATCCCCTGCTACAGTACCTAACGTAGGCCTCGGTGCTGCTGGGCCCCCCGATCTGGGAGTCGGTCAGATAGGTGTTGTGGGAGGAAGAGATGAAGTAGTGGGCGAGGGGCTGGTTCATGTCCTGGAACACACACGTGTGGGTGTTGTCCAAGGCAGCCCCCTCCGGCGACAACAGGTACATCATGAAGCCATCCAGTGTCATCAGCTCATGCTGCTTGGCTGCAGGGGTGGCAGGAGAGGGCATCAGGCCACATGGGGATCCCCCATGTCCAGCTTCCAATGCCCCCAAGGCCCACTCAACTTAGGAATAATGGCTAGACAATCTACTGACTAGACTCCACGTAAGTCATGCCACTTAACCTTCCACCAGCCCCTGGGAGGAAGATGCACTGTTGTGCCATTTTACACATGTGGAAGCTGAGTCTGGAGGAGGCGAGGTAACCTGCCCGAGATGGTGCCCGCGCCAGCCCGCAGCAGAACCCGCTTAGCTGGGAACACAGCTCTGTCAGGTGCCATGACCTGGCCGTGCCACCCCCCCCCACCTGTCTCGTTGAGCTCGTAGGTCTGAATGAGCTGCTGGGCGCGGGCCAGTGTGGCGCCCTCCTCGCCCTGGTCCTCCAGGAACTCCAGCAGCTCAGGGGCACTCAGCACGCGGTCCTCGCCCGAGTACTGATGGAAGATCTCCTCCAGCTCTGGCCGCTTCAGCAGCCGCCGCAGGAACTCCTCGATCTCAGCCCCCTCTAGACGGTCATTGTTGGAGTGGTCACACTCCTGGGGAGCAACAGGAGAAGCTCAGAGGAGGCGGACGCTCCAGGAAACCTGGCCCCTTTGACCCATCTGTCATCTACCACATCTGAGAAGGCAATGTTCCCCATTTCACAGGTGGAAAACAGAGTAAGACTTGTGACTCTAGCTCACACAGCTGGTAACTGCAGGGCAGGATTTTTGGGTTTGTTTTTTAGGTTTTTTGTTTGTTTGTTTGGTCTTGCTCTGTTACCCAGGCTGGAGCGCAGTGGCATGATCATAGCTCACTGCAGCTTCCAAGGCGTGATCTCAAGTGATCCTCCCACCTCAGCCTTCCAAATAGCTGGACAGCTGGGACCACTGGTGTGCACCACTGCACCTGGCTAATTTTTGTATTTTTTGTAGAGATGGGGTCTTGCTATGTTGCCCAAGCTGATCTCAAACTCCTGGCTTCAAGCAATCCTCCCGCCTAGGCCTCCCAAAGTGCTGGGATGACAGGGGTGAGCCACTGAGCCTGGCCAGCAGGGCTGGACTTTAAAGAAGGTGTCTCTGGTTCAGTGTCTGCCCCTCTGCACCATAACCTACCCCAAGAATCAAGATGTGGAAGGAAAAATGGTGACCCTGGGCCAAGACAGGGCCCTTGGGTCCTCACACTCCCCTAGGTGGACACGTTACTATACTGACACGCACATATTCACACCCAGGGTCATTGAACAAGTCAATGAGAATTCATGGAGCATCCCTGTGAAGCTGTGGCCCAGGGGTCCAGCTGCCATGGGCTCTCCTGTCTTTCGGGGTCACAGGTGGGTCCCACCGTCCACATGCACACAGAGGTCTGCCATGGGCTCCAGCTGGGCCATAGCTGCAGAGCCCACTCCTGTGTGCCCCTGTGCTCCCATGCATGAGGTGCCAACACGTGCCACAGTGGAGGGTCTGCGTGCAGAAGGGTGCACACGTGTACCTGTGCACATGCACGCCTGTATCCTGGCTCCTGCCTGTGCCCCCACGTGCAAAAGGTGCCCTGCAGACTCAGGGAAATGAAAACAGCTTTGCTGCTCACTTTGGAGGGGTAGGAACTGAGGGTGAGGAAAGTTCTGGGCCCTGGCTCCCCACTCCCTTCCTGGCCCAGTGGCCTCAGGGGAGGCAAAAGGCTAACTAAACCCAGATGTTGCCTTTGTGCAGGGAAAGGCTGCTCACTCCAAAAAAGCTGCAGGTGGAGAGGGCAGGGGAGCTGATGACTCAGATGGCTGGGGGCAGGCAGAGGTCAGAGTGATGGCAGAGCCAGGGGCCGGGGTTCAGGGCGGAAGCCCACCTTGAAGAGGAGGTAGGCGTACATGTCGTTCATGTCCACGTTGACCATTCTCAGCAGGCTCTTGATCTCCTTGAAGCTCATCTTGCTGTCCTGGTTGGAGTCAGCCCGGTGCAGATAGGAATGGATCCAGGTGTGGGTGCTCAGGAAATAACAGCAACACGCCAGGCTGCCCCCATCCCCCAGGTAACTGGCCGGTAAGTCACCCCCACCTGGGTCTGGGGGCTCCCCAGTTTAGGGGCTATACTTTCCCCTTGGCTTGTGGACTACCCGAGCACGGTAGCAGCGTCTCCTCCGCAGGACTGGGGCTTACCAAAGTCCTCCGCAGGCCTGGGGCTTACCTGTCTCCACCCTCAGAAGGCCTCAGGCCTCCCTGAAGGAGGGGCCGCGCCACCCCTCCTGGTGGGAGCTTGGGCCTAGCCAGGGCGCGTGTCCCCACCCTCAGTTTCGAAGACCAAGGTCTCTGACCCAGACTGTGCGCCCTCAGGACAGGGGCCCTGCCTCCCCTGGGCGTGGCGGCTCTCCAAAGATGGGGCCCTCCGTCCCAGCCCCGGCAGGATATTGGTCTAGCCGCTCGCGCTGGCTCATGGCGTCCAGGCGCGCGCGGAGCTTGGTCAGACCGCGCACCCAGCGCTGCGCTTCCTCAGCCGTGGGCGCCGCCAGGTCCAGGTTCTTGCGGCGGCCCTTGAAGGCGATGGTGAGGCAGCGCGCCGGCGCGAAGGCACCCCCGAAGCGCCGCAGGCCCTCGGACTGGTGGCCCTCGCGGACCGCCTCGATGTGCTGCACGAAGACTGAGAGGAGGGCCGGGTCAGGGCGGAGGGCCGGGCCTGTCCCCACCTCCCTGCCCGCCCGGCGCTCCCCGGCCGCTCACAGATGTGCTGCGATGGCGCGCGCGGGATGCGCCGCTGGAACCACACGCTCAGACCGTCCTCCTGCAGCCGGTACAGTCGCTCCTTGTGCCACGTGCGCGAGCGGATCTTGCGGAGCCGGGAGCCCCGCAGCATGGCGCGCACGTCCTCGTCCTCCGTCAGGCCTGCCGGGGCGGGAGGACCCGGGGCGTCAGGCCGTCCCTGCCCAGAGGCTCCCCTGCCCTACCCCGCTAGGACCTGCTGCTCCTTCCTCCAGCCTCTCCAAACCCAGGCCTTCGCCCCACAGTAAGCTTCCCTGCCCCTCGCAGGACTCCCCTCCTCCCCGATTGTAAGAAGCCTCCTGCACTGGGTTTGGCTTTAAGCTTTGGAGCCCTAAGCGCCCCCTAACCCCTGCTCGTACCCCATCTCCCTCCTTCCTTCCAAGCAGCGGCCTCTGCAGTCCCTCAGTGTGGAACTGCCCTCGGACAATGCCTGGGACTCGGGCCTCACTAAAGGTTGCCCTTTCTGGCCGGGCGCAGTGGCTCACGCCTGTAATCTCAGCACTTGGGAGGCCCAGGTGGGTGGATCACTCGAGGTCGCGAGTTCGAGACCAGCCTGGCCAACATGGTGAAACCCCACCTCTACTAAAAATACAAAATTAGCTGGGTGTGGTGGCACATGCCTGTAATCCCAGCTACTCGGGAGGCTGAGGCAGGAGAATTGCTTGAACCCAGGAGGCGGAGGTTGCCATGAGCCAAGATGGTGCCACTGCACTGCAGCCTAAGCAACAGAGTGAGACTGCGTCTTAACAAAAAAAAAAAAAAAGTTGCCCTTTCTGCCACTATCCCCTACCACATGGCTTCCAGCCTTCAAGTCCAGAATTTGCCACCAATAGCCTTTTTCCCTTGACGTGAAACCATAGCCATCAGGAAGGTCTCACCATCTAACCTAGATCTCTCTTGCTGTAACCCAAGCACCTTGCCTCTGCTTTCCCAAAGACAAGGAGGACAGCAGAGGCCACCCTGGCTCCAGGGTCACAGGCCAAGGACTCCAGGATCAGCCCTGCCCAGTTGATCTCCAGGCATGGGAGGCTGAGGCATGAGAATCACTTGAATCCGGGAGGCGGAGGTTGCAGTGAGCCAAGATTGCGCCAGCCACTGCACTCCAGCTTGGGCAACAGAGTGAGACTCTGTCTCTAAAAAATAAATAAATAAATATCTCCTGTGTGCAGGCCCTGCTCATGTACTAACAGACAAGGAAACTGAGGCTCAGGGAAGCTTAAGTAAGTTGTCAGAATTCCATATTGGTAGAAGCCACTTTGGGCTCTGGAGGTCGGGGTCCAGCGCCTCTGCCCTTGGGCCCTGCACTGCACGGCTCTTCTAGTGCTCCTAAATTCAGAAGTCTGGGGAGTAAGTCTCAACTCTGTCACTTCCCAGTTATTTAATACATGGCCCCAGTGGTACTAACCTGGCACTAAGCCTCATGTTCTCCATCCATAAAATGGAGACCACAATCATACCTGCTGCAAAATCCAAAATTCAGAGGTTTCTGCAGCATGACCGAACTGTGCCCCGGAGAGGTTTGGCCCTTTCCTGGCTCTGGCCCCCTGGAACACGTGATGCCCAGTCCAGATAGTGCCACGCCCTGCTCTACAATGCCTCAATGAGAGTCACAACCAAAGATTTTTGAGTCAGAGGACAATAGAGGAGGTGGGAAACTGGGTAAACGGAGAGTCCATGGCCTTTGGAGGTGGGGCACAGCCTGGAGTGAATGAGGGCCCAGAGTTTCCAGAGAACCAGAGTATAGATCCGTGTGTGAAGCCTCCACATATTCTAATGTTGGCAACGAAATCAAATTGAAAAAAACAAAAACCAATAACCCCTGTGCGGGCCAAAAGAAGTATGACAGTGGGCCTCTCTTCCTCCCTTTATTTCGACAAGCCCCTAATACTGGGTTTGGCTTTGTGATCCCAAGGCCCTGGCTTGCCCAATTGCAAATTCTGACCTAAGGAATTGAGTCTATATCTCTGGACCATCTCCTCTCACCCTCTTTTGGACCCTTTTGTAGGATCCTTCTCCCTTCTCTTCCTCCTGAGTCCTTGAAGGACCAGTTCAGATATCACCTCCTCCAGGAAGCCTTCCTTGATTTGTCCTCAAGTGGGCATTCTCCCTCTCTGACCACTAAGCACTTTTTGCTTTAATTAAAATAAAACACAAAACCTGCCTATATACTTTAATAAATCTGAGGGCAGAATGAGGTCTTATCTCCTCACCGCAGTGCTCATCCCAGAGCCAGGCTACCAGCTAGTGTTGACTGAAGGGGCAGACAGGTAGACGGGCAGATGGGGGGACTAAGCGAATTCTACCCCCAGCTCTGCCCCATCTGTCTGGAGTTCAGGGCAGAGGCCTCGCAGGTCAGGGTTTGTCAACCTTAGCTGTGCATCGGAATTACCCAGGAGAGGCTGCAGACACCACAGCCCAGGGCATCTCACCCAGCTGGTGTGGGATGGGGCCTGGGCATCTGTATTTTTAAAACCCACTTTGTCCATGGCTGAAAATCAGGGTCTCAGAGGCAAGAGGAGAAATCCACCTCCTTAAGAGGCCATAACCTCTCTGGGGCCAGCCTGTGGCCCTTACAGCTCCAGAGGGTCCCTCAGGGTCTAGACTGTGGCCCTCTGAGTGAATGCCCACTCGGTGTCCCCTGGTCAGGAAGGGGAAAGTGGAACCCTCCTTTTTCCAGACAAAAAGCTGGGCGTACATGGCACGTGCCAGGCTGAGGGGCTCACCAGAGCCCCCCACCCACCAGGTCCAGGTAGCCTCTAAATGGTCCCATCCTGAGCAATGACAGGGTGAGGGCAGAACGGTCAGGGGGAGCCTGCAGTGCCACCACACTTAGGCACACCCTCCTACACCACCTTGGCCATGGGAAAGGGGACTGCTCGTTGCCATGACAAGCAGGCTCTGCAGCCGGGGCCGCCTCCCCTACCTAGGCCGGCCCTCTGATGCCAAGCCCATGGGTGTGGGGGAGGTGAGTGACTAAGGCCGGAAATGGGGGTGAGTCACCGGGGCCTGCTCTGTCCAGAGCCTTCTGCAAACAGGCCATCAACACAGGCAGCCTGAACGCCTGACTGGGCCCCCACTTGGGCAGGCTCCCAGTGGAGGGGGCCCCTACTCCTGGCCCCTTACCCTCAGCTCCCCAGGAACCTGTTGGGGGAAGGGGTGACATTCCAGGCTGCCCCGCAAACTGGCACTGCCCCCCAACCACACACCCAATGGAAAAGCCAAACAGAAGGAGGGTGCAGTCCAGGGGGGCCAGGTGCTGAGTCCCTGGGTGGGTGCTTCTGTTTCCCCACTGCTCATGCTTCTGAACCCTGGGGTAGTGAGAGGACTGGGGTGTCCAGCAGGAAGGGCAGGACCAACAGAGGTAAGGAGGCAAGGTCAGAGGGAGGGCTCAGGGCCGGGGCAGTGATGCTGCGAGGACCGTGGCTCTCTGTCCAGCCACCCAGTAGACATTTATAGGTCCTGCCAGGCCCAAACCCACAGATGTCGCCTTGACCTTGTTCCTACCTGCTCTGAGCAGGTGCACAAGCCGCCCACCTCCTACTGTTCCCGTGGGGTTTGTATCTACTTGAACCATCTCTGCCTTGATCCTGCAGCTGCTGGGCGGGTGACTGAGTGGGTGGAGACAATCACAAAATAATAGCAGTGAAAATGAGGGCAAACGAGAGCCAAAAGGTAGAAACAACCTGAGTGCTCATCAACAGATAAGCCTGTAATCCCAGCACCTTTGGAGGCCAAGGCAGGCGGATCATTTGAGGTCAGGAGTTCGAGACCAGCCTGACCAACATGGTGAAACCCTGTCTCTACAAAAAATACAAAACATTAGCCAGGCATGGTGGCTCACACCTGTAATCCCAGTACTTTGGAAGGCCGAAGCAGGCAGATCATTTGAGGTCAGGAGTTCGAGACTAGCCTGACCAACATGGTGAAACCGTGTTTCTATTTAAAATATAAAACATCAGCTGGGCATGGTGGCTCACACCTGCAATCCCAGCACTTTGGGAGGCTGAGGCATGTGGATCATTTGAGGTGAGGAGATCGAGACCAGCCTGACCAACATGGTGAAACCCTGTCTCTACAAAAAATACAAAACATTAGCCTAGCATGGTGGCCCACGCCTGTAATCTCAGCTACTAGGGTGGCTAAGGCAGGAGAATGCTTGAACCCGGAAGGCAGAGGTTGCAGCGAGCTGAGATTGTGCCACTATACTCCAGCCTTGGTGACAGGGCAAGACTCTGTCTCAACAAACAAAACAAAACAAAACAAAACAAACAAAAAACAGATGAGACAGATGAATGCATAAGCAAAATATGGTTTATCAATACAATGGAATAGTATTTAGCCATGTAAAGGAGTGAAATCTGATGCACGCTACAATATGGATGAACCTTGAAAACATCATGCTAAGTGAAAGCAGCTAGACCCCAAACGACAAATACTATGTGATTCCACCCATGTGAGGTACCCAGAGCAGCAAGTTCATAGAGACAGAAAGTAGCTGGGAGGGTACCAGGGGCTGGAATGGGGAGGTAATGGAGAGTTACTGCTTGATGGTTAGTTTCTGTTTGGATGATGAAAAAGTTTTGGAAATAGGCAACAGTAATGGTTGCACCACAGTGTGAATGTACTTAATGCCAGTGAATTAACCACTTAAAAATGGTTGCAATGGCCAATTTCATTATATATATTTAACATATATATATATATTTTTTTTTTTTTTTTTTTTTTGAGATGGAGTCTCGCTCTGTCGTCCAGGCTGGAGTGCAGTGGCACAAACTCGGCTCACTGCAAGCTCCGCCTCCTGGGTTCACGCCATTCTCCTGCCTCAGCCTCCTGAGTAGCTAGGACTACAGGCACCCGCCACCACGCCTGGCTAATTTTTTTTGTATTTTTTAGTAGAGACGGGGTTTCACCGTGTTAGCCAGGATGGTCTCAATCTCCTGACCTCATGATTCACCCGCCTCAGCCTCCCAAAGTGCTGGGATTACAGGCATGAGCCACTGCGCCCAGCCTTTTTTTTTTGAGACAGAGTCTCGTTCTGTTGCCCAGGCTGGAGTGCAGTGGCACGATCTCAGCTCACTGCAACCCCCACCTCCCGGGTTCAAGTGATTTCCAGCGAATTGTTGTATTTTTAGTAGAGATGGGAGTTCACCATGTTGGCCAGGCTGGTCTCGAACTCCTGACCTCAAGTGATCCACTCACCTCAGCCTCCCAAAGTGCTAGGATTACAGGCGTGAGCCACAGCACCTGGCCTATTTTACCATAATTTTTAAAGTTTAATGATATAATATGCTGGAAACCATTGTATACTTTTTTTTTTTTTTTCTGAGACAGGGTCTTGCTCTGTAGCCAGACTGGGGTGCAGTGGCACAATAATGGCTCACTGCAGCAGCCTCAAACTCTTGGGCTCAAACAATCCACCTACCTCAGCCTCCCGAGGAGCTGGGACTACAGACTTGCACTACCAGGCCTGAATAATTTTTAAACTTTTTTGTAGAGTTGGGGTCTCACTATGATGCCCAGGCTGGTCTCAAACTCCTGGCCTCAAGTGATTCAATAGCCTCTGCCTCCCAAAGTGCTCCGCACTGTGTACTTTCAATGGATAAATTATAAGGTATGTGAATTAATATCTCAAAAATGCTGTTAAAGAGGCAGACAGCCAGGTCAGCACCCGGTGGGGCTGAAACGTGATGGAAGTTGGGGGAGTCTGACCCCAAACAGCTGTGTGTGGCCACAACAGGCACAAGCACATGGAGCCTGGTTTAGGCCTGGCCCATAGTGCGTGCTCAGCAAATGATCACAAAGAAGGAAACTGAGGCAGGGCTCTGGGGAAGTGAGTCAGTGCCCCGGGTGGGAAGAGGCACCCATGAGTTCTGATCCATCTGTCCCCTTAGTATCATGGCCTCCAGCTGGTACCTTCCCCAGACCAGGACAGCGGCATCTCCCGCCCAATTCGGTGTTGTCAGCTGGGGCTCAGACACCTTCCCAAGCTGCCTGCTTATCTCAGCCTCCAGAGGGGGGTCAGGCGTGGTGAGGAAAGGGCAGGCCCAGTTTCTCAACTTCCACCTGCAGCCCGGGTGGTTTGGGGCGTGGATGGTCTGGGGCCTGAGCAGTTCTGTAAGGGTAGCCAAGACCAGGGACCAGAAACTACCTCATGTCAGCGCTGGAAGGGGCCCCAAATCCCACCCTTTTCACAGGTGCACCACTGAGCTCAGAGAGGACAAGCCCTGTGTGCTGAAGACAGTGCAGGTCGCCCCCAGGCAGGGATGGATACAGAGGCTGTGCGGTGGAGACAGGCGTGAGGGCTGCTGGCGGGGCGGGTGGGAGTTCTGTCCTGGCTTGTCCCGGAGGGGTGGCATGCAGGGCAGGGTGTGTGCGGGGTGTGTGCATAGGCAGGGAGTGTGTGTGTGTGAGAGAGACAGTGTGTGTGTGTGTATGAGTGTGAGTGAATGTGTGTGTGTGCGTGTGAGAGACAGTGTGTGTGTGTGTGTGTGTGTATGAGTGTGAGTGAATGTGTATGTGTGTGTGTGAGAGAGACTGTGTGTGTGTGTATGAGTGTGAGTGAATGTGTGTGTGTGCGTGTGAGAGACAGTGTGTGTGTGTGTATGAGTGTGAGTGAATGTGTATGAGTGTGTGCGTGTGAGAGAGACTGTGTGTGTGTGTGTGAGTGAATGTGTGTGAGTGTGTGCGTGTGAGTGTGTGTGTGTACAGGGTTCATGGGTGGAGAGGGTGGAAGGTGGGCCAGCCAGGGGGAAACAGGCGGCTCGCACTCGGGAGGTGCACACAGGGCTCCACAGGAATGCGACTCATGCAGGGAACTGCTACAGCCAGCAGCCATGGCCAAGGCCGAGCAGGGAGTAGAGAAAGAGTGTTTCCAGGTGGCCGGGGCTGTGAGATTCTAGGAGAGGACACACAATGGCGAGGGGGCCCAGAGACCCTCCCACCCTAATCCTTTAACCAGCAGGCAGCCTCCACACCTCAGGCACCAAGCCTGTCCCCCGTGACCCAGCTGGCTGCCACACCCAGGGCCGGAGCCTGGCGGGGGCTCGGCGCCAGAGTCCATAACATTCCTTGGAGAATCAACAAAGTCAGGAAAGGCAGGCGGTGCGTCCCTTGGCCCTGGGCCGGACACAGCAAGGGGGGGATGGCAGCACCCTTTTCTGTGGGGTCAGAACAGGCATGAAGTCTGGTTGGGTGCAGAAGTCAGGGTAGGGGACAGGGAAAGATGTGACGGGGACCACAAGGCCTGGCAGAGCCAGCCCCCTAGTCCCACCTAGCATGCCCCTGCTTAGACTGGAGGGCCGCCCAGCTTACCCACCACCCAGGCCAGGCATCTGCCAGGGCTGGGGGTTGTTCTGAAGACCCTCACCTGCCAAGTCACCCACGGCAGTGCCACTTACCCTGCGGAAGACATCCCAGGCAGGCCATGGGCCGAGCCCTCTTGCTCAGGAGCACTTGGTAGTGTGTGTAGGCTGGGGAGGCAAGGGGGCAGGATTCTGCCCACTCAGGCCTCTGCCCATGGGGAGGATGAGGGGCAGGGGCGGAGCATCAGGGCACAGGCACACACAGGGCTCTGGGGACACAGGGCTGCCAGAGAAAATCCAGGACACCCGTTAAATGTGAAATTCAGATAAAAAATAATTTTTTAGTATAAATACATTCCAAATTCCGCATTTAGCGGAATTCCAAACTTAACCAGGTGTTCTGTATTTTATTTGGCAGCCCTGTGAGGACGCTCCTGGGGGACTGGCAGGGCCCCCATGGGAGAGGAGAGGCCAGCAGGCCCCCTGCAGGTATCAGCTTCTCTATCAGTCGCTGTGTGACAAGCACGGACTCTGGGCCACACTGCTTGGGTTCAAATTTTCTCTCAGCTACTTCCCAGCTTTGAACCCTAGGCAAGTTACCAAACCTCTCTGAGTCTCAGTTTCCTCATCTGTAAGAGAAGGCTACTGGTACCACCTACCTCATATTAGTGTGAGCATTAAATGAGATAATATGCGAAAAGCGCCTGGGACAGTGACAAAATTGTTCATTAGTATTCACCAGGCTAGCCAAGAATGGTAGCTTACACCTGTAATCCCGGCACTTTGGGAATCCAAGGCAGGAGGATCCTTTTAGCCCAGGAGTTCAAGACCAGCCTGGACAACACAGTGAGACCCCAACTCTACAAAAAATAGAAACAAAATTAGCTGGATGTGGTGGTACCCAGTCTCCCAGTCTCCTGAGTCCCAGCTACTCGGGAGACTGAGGTGGGAGGATCACTTGAGCTCAGGAATTTGAGGTTGCAGTGAGCTGTGACTGTGCCACTGCACTCCAGCCTGGGTGACAGAATGAGACCCTGTCTCATAAACAACTAACAACAACAGCAACAACAAAAAGTATTCACTGGGAGCCATCATGGAAAACTAGGCTCTGGCAGCAGGCAGGCATGTGGCCTTGGGCGGTGATTTCACCCCTCTGCCTTGAGCTTCCTGTCTATAATGTGACATGAGGACAGCACCTCCCGCACAGGGATGCCTGAGGATTAAGCAGGATCAGGTCTGATGCAAGCTCAGCACAGTGCCTCGCGCATGGCGGGTGCTCACTGGGCTCTAGCGCTCCTCTCTCTTCAATGATTCCCTGCACGTCAGCAGAGCCCAGCCCAGGAGCAGGGGACTGGAGGGGGACAAAGGACTCCCACTCACTGTGGGGGTGTTTTCTTCCTCCTTCCCCACTCATCTGGGTCTCCCTAGTGTGGCCCTAGAAGGTTTTTCCTTCCTCAGGCCCCTCTGAGCCACTCCCTGCCCTAGTCCCTTGACCTGATTTGATATAAAATCTATTCTCTGTTAGGCTAAGGGGTGTGGTGATGGCAGGGGCAGAGCGAGGCGGGGGAGGCTACCTGGGTGACAGGCCTAGGCCTTGGCCTCTGATGGCCCAAGGGGCTGGGCCCCAAGACTGGGTTTCCTTCTCCACCCTGTCCCTGGGCTCCCTATGGCCTGGGGAAGGGACATTCCCAACAGACTCGGACTCAACATTCTTCTCTCTGCAGTCACTCAGCAGGACAGGGCAGTGGTAAGGAATGAGGGTGGCCTAGATGACATTCTGATATCTATGTAGTTCCCGAGAGTGTCACCTTGATGAGGTGCCCAGAGCTCCTGTGCAGCCTTACTCAGCTGTTGAGTACCGAGGCCCGGGCTCAGCTGTAGTTATTTGTCTGCATGTGACTCTGCCCACTAAACTGTGCACTCCCTGAGGGCAAAGCTCTGTGCTACTCATCTCTGTAGCCCCAGCCCCTGGCACAGCACTCTGGCCCACTAATGGCGCTCAGCAAACGTGTGGGATGAAGAGGCCAATGGACACGGGGCCTCCCCTCAGCCCTTCTGCAGCACCCATGACCCTGCCGGGGCTGACTCCCAGGGCTATGCTCAGTCATCCCCAAACCACACCATTTCTTAGCCCAGAGAATGACACCCGTCAATCACAGAATCCAGCCCAGTCTATCTCCTGGGAGTTCTGGGGTCCATCCTGGGTGTCCCCCAAGTCTGGTCCCCACCCCTTGCCCAACTAACTCCTCAGCCTCCCTCCTTGGGTCTCCCTGTTTCTCCCCTGCCTTCGTCCAACCTGCCCCCCACTCTCCACACTCACTCCTGCCCAAGCCCTTTCTGGGGCTCCTGATGCCCTCCAGATAAAGTCCATGACTCTCCAGCGAGGGCCTGGAGGAGCTCCTCCCACCCCCAGCCTCTCCCCTTTGCCACTCCCGTCTTCCTCAGCTGGGGCCAGCCAGGGCCTGCTGGCTCCCCAGCCCCTCATGTGCTGCCCCCTGTTCCCCCACCCCCAAGGTCCTGTTCCTTTGTTTCACTGACTGATCTCCCTGCTGGAACCTCAGCTCTCTAACACAAGAGCCCCAGGGCGGAGCATACCATAGGCACTCCACAAGTGCTTGTACCACAGTACCATACCATGGGCACTGCATAAGTGCTTGTCCAATGCATGCACAGTTGAATGGATGGCAGGGTAGAGACTGTGTCCTATGTCTCAGTAACCAGAGTGCCAGGCACAGCGCCCAGACATAGTCAGCGCTCAGGTGGAATGAGTGAAGGTAACAAGAAGGCAAAACTGGCAATCAGGACCCCTGAATTCTGCCCCAAGTTTTACACGGGGTCCCTGGCAGCCTCGTCCTTCTGTTCCGGAGTTCCACACCTAGCCTCTCCATCACTGACTATTCTACCAATGGCAGGCCCAACGCAGCACTTCAGTGGCACGGTCCTTTCCACGTCAGACAACACTCTCGCACACACCCTCTCATTCAAGCCCTCCACTGCTCTGAGGGTCCCACTTTTCCCAGACTCTGAGAGGGTACCAGGGCCCATGTGGTGGGGCACCACCAGGGTGCCAGTCACACTTTGCCCTTTGTTGGCTGTGTGGTCACAGGCAAATTCCTTGCCGTCTCTGAGTCCGTTTCCTCACCTGTGAAATGAGGATTCACCTCCTACCTAGGAAGTCGAGGAAGATTGCAAGACACCACCTGTGTAACCCACCCAGTGCCAGCTGCCTCTGTGATGTTCCAGTGAGCCACAGTTACATTCCTTTTCCACGACTGACTTCCCCAAATCTGAGAGGAGAGCCTTGGCTTTCGGACGTAGGCTGTTAGACCAGTCCTGCCACAGCAGTGTGGCTGTGGCCGCCTCTGTGGGGCCGCGGGTTGGAGGGCTGCTGCGGAGGCCAGCCTCTTCTGCGGAGGCCAGCCGTAAACTCGCATCCTTCCTAAGGGCCGCCAAGACCCCGAGACACCCTGGCAGACCCTAGATACCGCTGGGGAGCCGGACGAGGGACACCCCAAGCCTCCCTCTCCCGCTCCACTCTCCCTGGGGACCCCACCAGCGCCCCGTGCCCGAATTCGCGCTCCAGACGCCCCGCGAGCGCCCCCTGGTGGGAAGCAAAGAACATCCTGGGCGCCCGGCTCGCCCCGGGACCCTCGGATGACCCCAGGTGCAACCCCCGGCTAGACGGAGCTGGCCCTCCGCCCCTAGCCATAGCCTCCCAGCCCCGTGCAGTCTGGGGAGTCCACGAACTGCTCCCTGGAGCGCCCCAGACTGGGCCCCTGGGAACGGTCCGCGCCCACCCCACCGCCCCCTGCCCGTCACTGACCCATCTTCTTCAGCGCCCGCAGCCCGGGCCTCTTGGTGCCGCCATCGGAGGGAGTCGGCGGGGACGGGAGAGCGACCGGCGCCGCGACTTGGGCTGCGACCTGGGCGGCCACCGGGGGCTCCTCGGGCGGGCGGCGGCAGCGCCTCCAGCGGCCGCACAGCATGGCTTGGCGGGGGGCCGGGGCCGGGCCCGGGGTCTGCACGCGGGGACAGGGCAGCGAGGCGCCGCTCTGGCCCGGCCCCGGCTCTGAGCGAGGCAGCGAGCGAAGAAACTTAGCGGCGCGGGAGGGAGTCGGAGGAGGCAGCAGGAGGCGGGGCGGGGCGGGAATGGGGAGGGGCCAGGGCGGGAAGGGGGCGGGGCCAGGCGGTGGCCTGGAACCCCGGAGCCTCAGCGCTCGCCCCTGCTCGTGAGTCCATCTCCCCTTCGTCCGGGCGAGCCTCTGATCTTGGCCGCGACGGTGACTAGAGCCCCCATGCTGCGGGGCTGGGGGTGGGAGCTGGCACTGGGGACGAGGACCGCCCTCTGGCACAGACACCTTCTCCTTCCCGGGGGCCCTGACTCGAGGCTGACGCAGGACCCCCTCCTCCTTCCCTTCCGCGTCCCCGTCGCGCCACAGGCCTCAACAGGGAACCAGAACCGGGACGGGACGCAGGGCCGGGAGCGACGGCAGAGCCCCGGGAGCTGAGCCGCGCAAGGCAGCGCGAACCCGAAGGGATGGGCATGGGGGTGGGGAGGTTGGCAGTGACGTCATAGGATTAACCTTCCTGTGCCAGGCCAGGTGCTGCCCCCTCGGAGAGCCACAGTCTCGGAGCGGACGGACCTGGGGAGCCTGAGGCGGAGCCGAGCCTGGAGTCCCCAGCAACTGGTTCTGGATTCGAGGCTTGGACAGGCCGGCACCCTAGCCCGGCACTCGCGGTGTAGTTGTCTGCGACGTCAACCCGTGGGTGGGCATCCGCGTGCAGGTTCTGGTGGCCGAGTCGGGTGTGCACTTACTATTTATATGCAAGCACCAGAGTGCGTGCGCGAAGTGGGGGACGTCCAGGTGGCAGCGTTTCTGCAGCCGGTGGCCTGGGTCCGGCAGAGAGATGGGCGCACACCGCCACTCTGCGGCGGCCAGCGGCGTGGCATCCTACAGAGAGGCTAGTGCTCAGGGCCTGGATTTGCCACCTACTTGCCCTGCTCTACCCCATCCTCAGATCTCCCGGGACCAGAGATTCTGCACACTGGCCTGGGTCCCTACGCCACTCTGGGGTCCTGAATTTTCTTCCTGATTATCGTCTTCGCCTTTGTGCTTTTGATCCTGCCGTTCCTTCCTCCAGAAACAACCTTCCTTATTCTCCTGGTTTACCCTTTTGTTATTGTTGTTGTTGGATAGGCTAAATCTACATTTCTTTTAATTGTTACGGATACTTAATAGTTGCAGAGAATTATGGAGATGCATGTAATGTTTTGATACAGGTATAAAATGTGTAATGATCAAATCAAGGTAATTGAGGTATCCATCACCTCAAGCATTTATCATTCCTTTGTATTAGGAACATTCCAATTCCACTTTTAGTTATTTGTATTTTTATTTTATTTATTTGTTTGTTAGAGACAAGGTCTCCTACTTGGTTGTCCAGGGTGGAGTGCAGTGGCATGATCATAGCTCACTGCAGCCTCAAAGCAATTCTCTTGCCTTGGCCTCCCAAAGTGTTGGGACTACAGGCCTGAGCCACCACGTCCCGCCCAGTTATTTTGAAATATACAATAAATTGGCCGGATGCGGTGGCTCACGCCTGTAATCCCAGCACTTTGGGAGGCAGAGGTGGGATGATCACTTGAGGCCAGGTATTGAAGATCAGCCTGGGCAACATAATGAGACTTCTGCCTCTACAAAAATTGTTTTTAAAATAATTAATTTTAAAAGATACAATAGGCCAGGCGCGGTGGCTCACGCCTGTAATCCCAGCACTTTGGGAGGCCGAGGCGGGCAGATCACAAGGTCAGGAGATCGAGACCATCCTGGCTAATACGGTGAAACCCCGTCTCTACTAAAAAATACAAAAAATTAGCTGGGCGTGGTGGCGGGCGCCTGTAATCCCAGTTGCTTGGGAGGCTGAGGCAGGAGAATGGCGTGAACCCGGGAGGCAGAGCTTGCAGTGAGCCGAGATCGCACCACTGCCCTCCAGCCTGGGAGAGAGCGAGACTCCGTCTCAAAAATAAATAAATAAATAAATAAATAAATAAAATAAACAAAATAAAAAGATACAATAAATTATTGGTAACTATAATCGTTGTATTGTGCTACCGAATACTGGATCTCATTCATTCTAACTGTATTTTTGTACCCATTTCCCCCCCTCCCCAGTACCCTTCCCAGCCTCTGGTAACCATCATTCTGCGATCTCCATTTTGCTTACTCTTTTTTTTTTTTTTTTTTTGAGATGGAGTCTCACTCTCGCCCAGGCTGGAGTGCAGTGGGGCAATCTCGGCCCACTGCAATCTCCACCTCCCGGGTTCAAGCGATTCTCCTGCCTCAGCCTCCCGTGTAGCTGGGAATACAGGCGCGCGCCACCACGCCCGGCTAGTTTGTGTATTTTTAGTAGAGAGGGGGTTTCACTATGTTGGCCCGGCTGGTCTCAAACTCCTGATCTCAGGTGATCCGCCCGCCTTGGCCTCCCAAAGTTCTGGGATTACAGGCATGAGCCACCGTGCCCGACCGTCTTCCAAAACTGAGCTGTGATGTCCCTCCTCCAGAACACCTGACCACAGGACATGACTTTTTTTAATCCCCAGTGCCTAAGTGTCTGGAGAGCTGAGTGTGTTGCCTCGGATCGGCCAGGCCTGGATATCAGCGAACAGATGCGGATTTCCACCAGGGGGCGCTAGGACGCCACGACCTTTCACTATGTGCACCAGGGGGCGCTGCCGCCCGCCTTGGCCATCCCGGGCTGGGAAGTCCGACCCTTGGATTAAGCCCCGCCTGACTGGGAAAGGCTCTGAGAAACTATTTGCATGATCTTGAAAGGGCCGTGCTGAATGGTTGAAGTAGGTAAGCCGAATGTGAAACAGGCTCTCTCATTGGCCTAAATTTCCCCCCTCGCTCTGCGTCGCCATCCCGGCCCTGCTGGACCCCGGGGTCAGTAGGAAGCCGCGGGGTGGTGGTGAGAGAGGACCCAGGTGTCCTGGCGGTGGGCGCCGCGAGGCACAGGCTGGGCCAAGGTGCAGGCGGCCAGGCTGGAAGACTGTTCGCCCCGCCCTGACTCCTCCTCTCTTGCTTCTCCACCTGTCCAGGAGTTGGAGATGTGCACCTAAAGGACGCTCATTTGGGGACGCACACATCTGGCACTGAGGCCCTCGCCACCTGCCTCTCCACCTACCGAGGCCCTGGCGACCCTGACCCCACCACGCTGCCTTGAGGTAGGAAAAGGAGGCTCCTCAACCACAACTTCTGACCTCCCAGGGTGTCTGGGGCCTCTAAAGAGCTTAGTTTGCCCCTCTGGGAAGTGAATCCTTGGCTTATGGTGCCGGGGGGACCCTGGAGGCCCCCTCACACGAAGGCTGCTTCTTGCAGAGTCGCTCAAAAGTAGGGCCCCAGGGCTCGCAGCAGCATGGGCACCGGGAAAGAAAGCCCAGAGCCCGACTGCCAGAAACAGTTCCAGGCTGCAGTGAGCGTCATCCAGAACCTGCCTAAGAACGGTGAGGCTGCAGGGACTCGCATTTGGACTCACATTCAGGACGCCTGAGGTCTGACTGAAGAAAGAATGGTCCTGATCACTGCAGTTTTTGCAGACAAGCCCCTGCCTGGGCTGTCCTGGGGGTTCCCTCCACTTCCTACCCCAGTCCAGATGCCCTGGGTGGGACCCATCCCCACCTCTGCCCTTTCCAAGCGGGGTTCTCCCGCCCCTCCGCCCCTTGGAGCTGGGAGTGATGCTCTGCCCTGGCTTTCCAACTCTCTGCCCAGGTACTTACCGCCCCTCCTATGAAGAGATGCTGCGATTCTACAGTTACTACAAGCAGGCCACTATGGGGCCCTGCCTGGTCCCCCGGCCCGGGTTCTGGGACCCCATTGGACGATATAAGTGGTGAGCTCCCTGCTGGCTGGGCAAACAAGCCTCAGCTGTCAAGCAGCCCTCTCACAGCCCTCTGCCCCCAGGGACGCCTGGAACAGTCTGGGCAAGATGAGCAGGGAGGAGGCCATGTCTGCCTACATCACTGAAATGAAACTGGTGGCACAGAAGGTAGGGGCTCCAGGTGCTCTGTCCCCAGGCTCCTGGCCAGGTGGCCTCACCCTTCCAGTTCTGACCCCCACCAAGTTTCCTACACATGGACCCCCTCATGGGAATCACCACCTTCATGTTACCCCCAGCCCTGCCTATCTTTGGCCCCTGACTGGGCACAGGGTGGAGGTGTGTGACAGGGCAGGAGCAGGGCGGAAGGGACAGGAGGCCACTCCATCCCCAACAGACCCCCTCCCCTACAGGTGATCGACACAGTGCCCCTGGGTGAGGTGGCAGAGGACATGTTTGGTTACTTCGAGCCCCTGTACCAGGTGATCCCTGACATGCCGAGGCCCCCAGAGACCTTCCTGAGAAGGGTCACAGGTCAGACTCCCCGGCTGGGAGTTCCAAAAGTGCTGAGTGAACTGTCTTAGGTCTAGCCTGAGGTGGGCGGGGGGCAGAGGGCTCCAGGCGACATCCCTGTTAGGACCCCCATGCCCCTGAGAGGTGGATCTCAGGCAGCATCCACGGCTCATCCCGAGTAGGGGCTTGATCACCCTGGGAGGTGCCAGCCTCTCCCCAGCCCCACCTCTGGGTGCTGTGTCTTGGCAGGTTGGAAAGAGCAGGTTGTGAATGGAGTTGTTGGGGCTGTTTCAGAGCCTCCCTGCCTCCCCAAGGAACCGGCACCCCCAAGCCCAGGTTAGTGCTTGAGCAGGAGGGGTGGACCAAACTCAGGCTGGGGGAGGGCTGGAGGGGAGAAGGCTGGATGCCACGCTGTGCCCTCCACAGACACTGAGACTTCCTGTGTTCCCAAAGGTGGGGACTGGGGTCTAGGATTCCTCTTCCAGGGCCTTGCTTCTGGCGCCCATCTGTGCTGCAGGTGTTGATATCTCTAGTGCCTCGTATCTCTAGTGTCTCCTAAACAGGTGCTTCTGCCCAGTGCGCAGCTCTGCTCTCCCTCCACAGCTTCCCTCTGGGCAGTAACTGTACCAACCCCTCCACAGAGTCCCATTCACCCAGGGACCTGGACTCCGAGGTTTTCTGTGATTCCCTGGAGCAGCTGGAGCCTGAGCTGGTGAGACCAGTCCCCATTCCCCACTTTTCCCACCCCACTGTGCTCCCACTCCCACCCTCAGCCCTCTGACTCATCTCAGCAGGTTTGGACAGAGCAGCGGGCAGCATCTGGAGGACAGCGTGACCCCAGGAAGAGCCCCATGCCCCCCGCAGAGAAAGGTGAGCTCCTGCCCAACCCCTCACCCGCTTCTGCTCTTTCCCGTGGTCCTGGCACCCTAGGCCTTCTCTTGGCTGCCTTCCTAGGGCAGAGTTGAAAGTCCATTGCTGAGCGCTGAGCGAGAAGCCTCTGTCCAGGAAGGGGGCTGCCTGGATGGGCAAAGTCTCCGCCCTCCCTCCTCTCCCCGAAGGGCACCCAGGAGTCTGCCTGGATGGGCAAAGTCTCCGCCCTCCCTCCTCTCCCCGAAGGGCACCCAGGAGTCTGCACCCTCTGCAGGTGCTGAGTAAGGCCAGCGGGATGGGGGCCCTAGCCCAGCTCTCCCACCTACAGCTGCACAACCTCAGGAGGTCATCCATACTCTCTGGACTCCCCCGTTTGGAAATCTCAGAAGACAATGAGTTCTGCCCTCTTCCCTTCTAGAACTCCTGTTGTGTGTCAGGTCCTGTATGGACATTTTCAAAAGTATCTCCTTTATTCCTCTGAGCAAGCAGCCCTGTGAGGGAAATGACATCTTCTCCTAATTTTTAGATGACAAAATGATGCCCAGAGAAGTTAATGCCTTTGGCCGGGCACGATGGCTCACGCCTGTAATCCCAGCACTTTGGGAGGCCAAGGCAGGCAGATCACCTGAGGTCAGGAGTTCGAGACCAGCCTGGCCAACATGGTGAAACTCTGTCTCTATTAAAAATACAAATATTAGCCGGGTGTGGTGGGCACCCATAATCCCAGCTATTCAGGAGGCTGAGGCAGGAGAATGGCTTGAATCCAGGAGGCAGAGGTTGCAGTGAGCCGAGATCATTGTGCCACTGCACTCCAGCCTGGGCGACAGAGCAAGACTGTCTCAGAAAAAAAAAAAAAAAAGTTAATGACTTGATCTATGTCATAAGCAGCCATGCTGGGATTAAACCCACAGCAGCCCATTACTCAGCTACATAGATGGACTTTGCAAGAATTACACTTGGTACAGGGATTGGGTCCACTCCTACACTTTCCTGGGCTTGCCCCAGCCTGCCCCCACCCTGCCCGGAGCTGAATTGCCTCCTGAGCCCCCTTCCCTGTGTGTCTGTGCTCCGCAGAGGGGTTGCGGGGCAGCCCGCCAGGGCCCCAGGAGTTGGACGTGTGGCTGCTGGGGACAGTTCGAGCACTACAGGAGAGCATGCAGGAGGTGCAGGTGAGGGTGCACAGCCTGGAGAGCATGCCCCGGCCCCCTGAGCAGGTAGAGTCCCCCACCCCATAGGACAAGATGATGGCAGAATCCGGTCTTTATTCTGGGCTCCTCTTCCAGCCACTTTTGTTTTTGTCCTCACACCTCCACCTGCCCACATCTCTCTCCAGAGAATGGCATGGCTCCTGCTGCAGGCAGGAGGTGGGGGTGAGGGTGGAGGGGGCTGACATGCTTCCACTCTGAAGGCAGAGTGGGTGGGGTCCTTTGCTGTTCTCCCCTCCCTCTGCCTGGAAAGAAGCTAAGCCTCAGGACTAATCCTGTGTGGGAAGGGCCATGATGTGTCTGCTCTGGGCATTGAGGATGCGGGTCCCTATTGCCCCTCAGTCAGGACTTCCATTCCCAGAATTAGGATTTGCCCCAAATGGTTCAGCCCTTGCATCCCTCTCCTCAACTCCTAGCTCTGCTTGCCTCTGACACTTGGGATCCTGGGCTCCTGCAAACTAAATAACAGCTGCCATTGCTGGAGCCCCACTGGGTGCCAAACACTCATGGGCATCTTCCCACTGAATCCACACAACAGCCCTATGAGAGAGTTTCTTTTCACCTCCCTTTTAGAGAGGGAAACTAAGGCTCCAAGGGGCTAATTTGCCTGAGGGCACACAGCCTGAGAGAGCCTCTCTGAGCTGCTGTGAGGATTCAACCACGCATGTTGGTGCTTCCGTGGTGCCCACCACACAGAAAGCCTTCTCCAGTCGGTTCTGTTGCTACTATTGCTGTTAATATTAACATTAAGCGATGGAGTTGGCAGTGGCCCCTAGTCTGTCTCTCTGCAAAGCTGGTGCCCACCATTAACTCTGAGTGGCTCTGCTCTTGAAAAGCCTGAGGTGGTGGGGCAGAGAGGCTGGTTCCCAGATGTGAGGCATCTCCGGGGTGACCCCTAACCCACTCAGCACAGCAGGTGTGAGCCCACAGCGGCAGGGTTCCCTCAGATCCCCAATGGCTAACTTTTCAACACTGCCCCTCCCCCTCAACAGGGCTTGCTTTCCTTTTTTTCTGTTTTCTTTTCTTTTTTCTTTTTTTTTTTTTTTTGCTTTTTGTTTTTTTGTTTTTGAGACGGAGTCTTGCTCTGTCGCTGAGGCTGGAGTACAGTGGCATGATCTCGGCTCACTGCAACCTCTGCCTCCCGGGTTCAAGTGATTCTCTTGCCTCAGCCTCCGGAGTAGCTGGGACTGTAGGCAGCACCACCATGCCCAGACAGTTTTTGTATTTTTAGTAGAGATGGGGTTTCACCATGGTCCCCAGGATGGTATCAATCTCTTGACTTTGTGATCCACCTGCCTCAGCCTCCCAAAGTGCTGGGATTACAGATGTGAGCCACCACGCCTGGCCCCCTTTTCTTTTTTTCCTACCATTTACTACTTCTAAATGTTGAAGATTTTAAAGTAGATTACAGGCCAGCGTGGTGGCTCACACCTGTAATCCCAGCACTTTGGGAGCCTGAGGAGGGAGGATCTCTTGAGCCTGGGAGTTCGAGACCAGCCTAGGCAACATAGCAAGATCCTGTCTCAAAAACAAAAACAAAAACAAAAGATTCTAAACATCATGATGTTCCACCCCGAAAGAGTTGGGTTCATATTCTCAAAATAGGCTGGGCGTGGTGGCTCACGCCTGTAATCCTAGCACTTTGGGAGGCTAAGGCAGGCGGATCACCTGAGGTCAGGAGTTCCAGACCAGCCTGGCCAACATGGCAAAACCCCGTCTCTACTAAAAGTACAAAACTTAGCTGGGCGAGGTGGCAGGCACCTGTAATCCCAGCTACTCAGGAAGCTGAGGCAGGAGAATCACTTGAAACTGGCAGGCAGAGGTTGCAGTGAGCTGAGATGGTGCCATTGCACTCCAGCCTGAGCTACAGAGCAAGACTCCGTCTCAAAAACAAACAGAAACTCATATCTCTCAAAATAAGAACATTCTACCTAGCCTAAACAACATTTTATTACACACAATTATTAATTTCTTAATATCATCAAATATCCAATCTAAATGCCAGTTTCTCCAGTTATCCTGAAACCGCCTTTTCCAGCTGCTCTGGTTTTCCAGTCTAGGACCGCACATTGCATCTGTTCTCCTTTCAATTCTCTTTTAATCTAGCCCAGTCCTTCTCCTTGCCATTGACTTGCTGACCCGTCTGGGCTGGTGTCCTATAGAATGTTCCACCTTTTGGGTCTAATTACATCCTTATGGGTGGTTCCTCAATACACATTTCCTGCGAACTGCAGGTTAGATCTAAACACTAGATTAGAGTCACATTAAACATTTGGCTGGGCATGGTGGCTCACGCCTGTAATCCCAGCACTTTGGAAGGCTGAGGCAGGCAGATCGCTTGAGCCCAAGAGCTTGAGACCAGCCTGGGTAACATAGTGAGACCCTGTCTCCACAAAATATATGTTTAAAAATTAGCTGGGCGTGGACTGAAGCAGGAGGATCGCTTGAGCCCAGGAGATCGAGGCTGCAGTGAACTATGATGGTGTCACTGCACTCCAGCTTGGGCGACAGAGTGAGACCTTGTCTCAAAAAAACACAAAGCACAAAAACACACAACATTTTGGACCAGACTACATCAGAGGTGATGTTTTTTCATGGCAGAGGACACATACTATCTGGATGCCCCATCATTAGTAACTCTAGCATGGACCACTGGCATGGTTGAAGGGGGTCTGATCCCACCATTGTAAAGTCATGTTTTCCTCCTGCAGTTGGAGAATATCTGGTCCCCCATCAACTCCATTTGCTAGTTTTTGACAATTGCTAATCCTTGCCTGAGTCAATAATTTAGTGATTGCCAAAAAAAAGCTGACTTTTAAGTGCTATGATTCCTTTAACATCTATTAACTATCATTTGTGTACTGTTTCCCTCATCATCTTGGGTTTCCCTGAAATACAGTGGAAAGGCAAGATAAATACCTCATTCTTTCTCTTTAGTTATCTATTTTTAAAGTAAGAAATTAATTTAGGCTGGGTACGGTGGCTCATGCCTGTAATCCCAGCACTTTGGGAGGCTGAGGTGGGTGGATCACCTGAGGTCAGGAGTTTGAGACCAGCCTGACCAATATGGTGAAACCCCGTGTCTTCTAAAAATACAAAAATTAGCTGGGCATGGTGGCAGGTGTCTGTAATCCCAGCTACTCAGGAGGATGAGGCGGGAGAATCGCTTGAACCCAGGAGGCGGAGGTTGCAGTGAGCCGAGATCACGCCATTGCACTCTAGCCTGGGAGACAGAGCAAGACTCCTCAAAAAAAAAAAAAAGAAAAGAAAAAGAAAAAGAAAGAAATTAATTTAAAAGCCACCTAAATGGTGACAAAATTCCAGTTTTCTCTTGAGTATCACAGCGGGCTCATGGATTTCACAGATTCAGTATTCCCAGGAGCCACAGTAATTCTTTTTTTTTTTTTTTTTTTGAGATGTAGTCTCATTCTGTTGGTCAGACTGGAGTGTAGTGGCGCGATCTCGGCTCACTGCAACCTCCGCCTCCCCGGGTTCAAGCAATTCTCTGCCTCAGCCTCCCAAGTAGCTGCGATTACAGGTGCCCACCACCATGCTCGGCTAATTTTTTTGTATTTTTAGTAGAGACGGGGTTTCACCATCTTGGCCAGGCTGGTCTTGAACTCCTGACCTCGTGACCGCCTGCCTCGGCCTCCCAAAGTGCTGGATGACAGGTGTGAGCCACCCCACCCGGTCTGCCACAGTCATTCTTTGTGATGCTCAGACAGTCACAACTTTGGCCATTCGAGACCCTTTCATACCGGATCTTATGTTCTTATAACACGACCTGATGAATCTTTAAAAGCGACCTTGCTTTCCTGGTACAAGGCGCCCCACATTCACTGCCACCTTCCCTGCCCCAGGCCTGGAATCAGCCACTTCTCCAAGGAGCCTTGGCTCCTTTTTAGTGGAGAATGATACTTGGAAACTAAAATCTGGGTACCCAGGGTCCTCATTTGACATATGTGGCACATCCTTAACAACACAGGTCTTCAGGTCATACCAACGGTCATTGCTTTGTGGCCCAGAGAAGATGGCATGGAAGCTGCTCCCTCTACCCGCAGCCCCTCCAGCCTCTCTTGACACTGGGATTGCCCTGGGGAGGAAGATGTGGGAGGGAGTTGGCATTCAACCTGTCAGAACCACCTGGGGGCCACTTCCCTTCTAGTGGTGCAGACTTAGGGGCAAGGTCTTTCCAATCTTCCACTGAATTGGAAGCAGGTTCCTAGGGAGGCTGTGCTGAGGCCTAGACTGGCCTCTCACTCCCTGCCTCTTGGCTGCAGAGGCCGCAGTCCAGGCCCAGTGCTCGGCCATGGCCCCTTGGGCTCCCGGGGCGCGCGCTGCTCTTCTTCCTCCTGTGGCCCTTCGTCGTCCAGTGGCTCTTCCGAATGTTTCGGACCCAAAAGAGGTGACTGTCAGTGGAGGGGTCTCTGCAGCCAACTGACACTATCTTGCTGTGCCCTGAGCCTTCCTAGGGTTTAGAAGAACAGCATTCAAAATTTCCCCTCCTGTCAGTGTTTGCCTTCGCACCTCCTCCCCTAAAGCAGCGTGGGGGGCAAATAAGACCCCACCCCTCCCTGCAGCTTCACAGGGACGCTTCCTTCCCTCCCCGCAACCACCCCAGACTCCCCGGGAGGCTGCAGTTGTGGTACACGTCCCCGGTGCTGGGTTGGCCGTGACTCGGGGGCGGGGCTCTCGGGTCTCAGCCCCTGCCCTCCCCACTCTCTGGGTCACCTGACTCTTCCCACCCCTGCTTCTCCCCGAGGAGGTTCAGCTCTTGAGCAAGTTGGGACTTGGGCCGGGGCCTGGAAGAATGATTGGCTGGGAGGCTGCGGGAGGGTGGCCAGGAGGCCCGGACCAGTTGGGAGGAGTGAGCAGGCCCCGGGGGAGGGGGATGAGCGCAGTTTGCTCGCTTTCCTCCCCTGCCGGCCCCCTCGGCCCCCACACACACTCAGGACGTCTTCATTGAAGATTCACTTACAAACGAATGTTTCACTAAATAAAAGAAAACCATAATCTTCTGCTGTCTGGTCCCCTACGGGGGGAGCGGGGAGCGGGGCCCGGAGCGAGCGAGGCACAAGTCCCTTTCCTGCTCCCCACCCAATGCCCCCTTGATGGCCCTGAAGAAGAAGCCAGCGGTTGGTGTTTCTGAATGGGGAATATTTTCCCTCCTCCCCGGGCAAGCGAAGGGAAAACAGGCCTCTGTGTGGAGGGGAGAGGGAGAGGAACCAAGGGTGGCCCGGGCCGGGAGCGGGGCGCCCTTGGGAGGGCGGGGCCAATGCCGAGGGCCGAGGGCGCGGCCCTGCCCGCCGCCCCGTCGGGGACGCGGGGTCCGAGCGAGCTGGGGATGGCGGGGGGGAGCGGAGCACGGCTGGGCGGGGCCGAGGGGCCGGTTTGCCCCCCGCCCAAAGGGGACGGCGGCTGCTCCAGCTCCGCGCCCCGGGCGTAGAGATGAGGTTCCGAGCACCCGGCCCCAGAAATGTCCGCTGCCCCCTCCTCAGCTGCCTGTTCCCGGTGCCCCGCCTTGACCTCCGGGCCTGGGCCTTTCCAGGGAATTTTCTGGAAGGCCAAGGCCCAGCGAGAGACTCGTCCTCGCCCCGCCCTGAGTAGGGAGCAGGGCCCTGCGCGCCTGGAAGCCCCCGTCGGGGTGGGCCGAGCGCCCGCGTGCAATCGCCTTCCCGGGGGTACAGGCCAGAAGCCTTGGCCTCCCTCTGTCAGCACAAGCCCTGTCGTCCATGGGTCGCCTTGGCTCAAGCCTCGGCCTGGCCTGTATTCAATGGCGAAACTGGCCGCTCTGAGCGCCGCCTGGTGCCAGGGCCTCCAAGTCCACTGGCCAGGGTTCCTACCGGAGCCCCCCGCCGCTGCCACCACCTGGCCCCTAGGACCTTCCTACCCCTGGGTAAGGAAGAGGCAGTTCTGAAGGCCCCTGGCTGAGATCCTTAAACTCCTGAGTTCCCTGTCAGCCTGTAGTCTTGACCACCGCCCCAGGCTTGGCCATCATTGGCCCCACTGGAAGCCACAGTCACTCTTTAGTCGTCAGTCCTCTCAAAGCCCGGGAAGGCATCCCTGAGGCTAGACGGTGCGCTCTGCACCTGCACGGCTCAGCCCAGGGTCACAAGCACAGGCTGAATAGCCCCTGTGATAAGACTGGACTGCAGCAAGCAGGACAGACAACAACAGGGCCACCTTGGTGGGGGATGCAGGTCTGGAGCTGAAGCCAGCTCCACCACTTGCACAGTAGCTGTGGAACTTGGGCAAGATTTTTTTTTTTTTTTTTTTGAGACCGAATCTCGCTTTGGTCAGGCTGGAGTGCAGTGGCGCGATCTCGGCTCATTGCAACCTCCGCCTCCCAGGTTCAAGCGATTCTCCTGCCTCAGCCTCCCGGAAGTAGCTGGGACTACAGGCGGGCGCCACCACGCCTGGCTAATTTTTTGTATTTTTAGTAGAGATGGGGTTTCACCATGTTAGCCAGGATGGTCTCGATCTCCTGACTTCGTGATCCGCCCGCCTCGGCCTCCCAAAGTGCTGGTATTACAGGCATGAGCCACCGCGCCTGGCCCCCTTGGGGAAGATTCTTAACTGCTCTGGGCTTGGGTGGCCTTGTTTGTGAAATAGGGTTGATCTCTTCATCATAAGGCAGTCCTGGGGTTTACCAGTGATGGGGCATGTTAAATGCCTGGCAAAGGGTTAGAACCCAGCTAACAGTAAGGTTGCCTGGCCCCTTGACAGAATTCTAGAATTCCACAACCTATTCATCAGTCCATCTCTCCCCCAGTATAACACATGAGACCATACAATGGAGCCCAGCCCAGGACACTGAGGCTGGGCTCAGCAGTGCCTTCCAAATGCCCTGACTGGGGGTACCCCAGAATCCTCTGGAGTCTGAAGATGGGGTAACAATTTGGAGGTCTCTGTGATAACCAAGTTCTCTGCAAAATGCCTTTTTCCTCCAGGAACCCTCTGAGGGGCAGTTCTTGCTCTCAGGAAGCTTCCTGAGGGATGAAGCCACACGGAGCGGGGAACTTTTCAGGTGGACCGGAATTCTTGGAAGCCCAGAGAAAACAAACGAAGGTGTTCATTTTCAGAACATATAGCTGTGCCCAGAGGCCCGCGTGCTTGCGGTTCCCCTTAGAGGCATCTACATTGGCCATGCCCATCACCACTGGCCCCCACCCCCGATATCTCACACTGCCCAGAGCCACCGAGGTCCCAGACTAGCCCTTTCCTGGCATATGATGCTTGGTCATCCTAAAATGCCCCTCTTCGTGCCACTTTGCCTGAAAGCTCTTCATCCTCCAGAGCCAGCCAGGAAGTCACTTGCTCCTGACACTTGTCCATAATTCCCAGCTCCCACGCACTCAGCTCATCAGCTCCCACCGGGATTTCCCTCACTTGCCATTTAGGCTGGCTGTGGTCTGACGGCTTCTCCACAGTCCATGAGCAACTTGAAGGCAAGGATGGCATCCCACCCCTCTTTGTACCCTCCTGTTTGCCAAATGATATAGGGGCTGAATAAGGTTGAAGTTGTTGGGAATGAAAAGAACGAAATCCAGAGTTTTCCCCGATTTTAAGAAAAAACGGGGTTTTGTGTTTGTGACAGAAAGAAAAATGGCATGGGGAGTCACAAAGACCCGCGCTGTAGCCAGAACTGCCCCATGGTTGTCATGTGACCTTGGACAAGTCACTTATTTTCCAGTGTCTTAGAGATGCCTTATCTGTAAAATGGAGACACTCATTCCTATCGTGTCTAACTTGCCAGGCTGTGGTGAGGTCACATGGTTCTGTGCGTAAAAGGTGCACAGTGCAAACGTGCTGGAATGTCAGGGATGCTATTAAGGAAGCAATAAGAAGAAAGGGTCACTGGGTGTGTGGCGAGGGAGAAGTGGAAAGAGCGCCAAGATTTTAGGCCTCAGTGACTGGTATGGAGGTTCTCTGGGTCCTCTCAGTCCCTGTTTATGGAGGGCTGGGGGCTTGGGTCTGGAGAATTTCTCTCTGAGAAACTACGCCCCCGGGGGGATTCGGCCCCCCAGCCCTGCACCAGAATCCCCTGCCGCAAGTTTCGGGGCAAGGCCTCCTCCATGCTTCCCTCCCAGTCTTATCCAGAGCCCACTGATGAGGAAGGGCCTCTGCGGGTGAGACCTGCTTCCCTCTCGGATAGCCAGGGCTGATGATTTCAACTCATTAATCATTCCGAACTCTTCCCAACAAACAGCCTCATGGCTGGCCCGGACCTCCTCTGTCCCGGCTCAGGAAATGATCTCGGTCGGAAGTGAAAAGACCAAATCGGCCCCAGGAGGCCATTTTCTTCGACAGAAGCTGAGGCGTGGGGGCGAGGCCTTCCCCCGCTTCCCCCTCCACCCCCCTCGCCGCCCGCCCTCGGCCCCGGCTTTCCGATCTTGGCCCAGGGAAGAGCCTTGGCCGCGAATCACCAGTTTGCATTGGCCCCTGGGGTGGGGGCCGCCTTCTGAGACCAGGCTGGGGCTGGGACTCCCCCACCTTCAGCTAAGGGTACCGAGGTCAGTCCGGGAGTCGGCGTCACCGGGACTCGAACCCGCCTTTTCGTCTTCCGAGGCCTAGTGCGAGCCTGCGGCGCTAAAGGCAGTCACACTGTCCCTTTAAGGCGGCACTTTTTATTCTTCATTTGTTTACTTCTTCATGCGCTTTTCGTTCTTTACAAAATGTGCTCGCGATATCCTTCCGCAAGCGTCAGTCTCAGGCGCTCACTACCCGCCTTGAAGCCGTTTCTGTAATCTTAAGAATCGCGAGTTAGCAGCCGTGGGCCGACGTCTCTCTTTAAAGGATTTAATTATTTTACATTTTAGGGACTACTTTTTAGGAATAAACCATTCTTGCGTTAGTTAATAAAGGTTCATAACCTTCGGAACCCTTCCGCTGAGAACAGAATACGATAATAGCCTTTATAACGCACCTTTCCGTAAAAATATTCTGGGTGGACTCTCATAGGCCATCGAATCTTCTCGTATTCCTGAAACAGAATGGTACGGTCCAGAACCCGCCCCATCTTCTCTGCGATTGGCCGTCCTTCCTCAGCGAGTCGTGTGATTTTTCACCAATGGCCGCTCGCGTTTCTTTAGCGAGGGCTAAGCGATGGAAGGTGGTGGCCAGGGAGACGCCCCCTACGCGTTCTGGGATTGGCTACGTCGCACGGCGCGCGAGGACGGCGGGCCCGAAAGATAAGAACTACGACTCCCGGCGCCCCGCAAAGGGAACTCCGTTACGCATGCGCATGGGCGGGGCGAACAAGCTTCTATATAAAAGGGGCGCAGAGGGCTGGGAGACAGCAGTTGGAAGTTGGCAGGTGGAGAGGCAGGTTGGGAGGGAAAGTCGGGGGAGGAGGCGGAAGAGGAGCTGTGGGAAGGGGGAGGAGGGAGGGAGAAAAAGAGGAGGAGGCGGAGGAGAACTGAGCAGAGCAGAGCATCGAGCCAAAGGGGAGATGAGTTTGTCTGTCCTCTGCTGAGGCTCCGGCCGGGCCTAGGGAACTGGGAGCTTGGGTGGAAGCGACACCCGTGGAAGTGGGAGGAGGTGGCGCCGGGACTTTAACCCCTTGTGGGCTCTGCGGCAGGGGATTTAACCCTTTGTGGATCTGGCCCCTCGGAGGCAGCGTCATCGGTAGTTTTAACCCCTTCGGGGCTGGGTTTCACGCACTGGACTTACCCGCATCACCTTGCTCACCAACTCCTTTATTGGGGTGCTCCGCTTGGAGGTTTGAGGCCCACCTCCGCACATTACGTACTGTTCCTGCCGCTGCACCCCCTTGGACCCGCTAGCTGGCCGCACTGTGGGCGCTTAACCCTTTACTGACTTGAGCTCCCCAGATTGCAATTGGAGTTTGCTGATAGGACTAGCTAAAGGCGTCACTGCAGGAATTACAAACTGAAGAGGACTCTGTTGGACTGTGTTTTTTTTCTTTTCTTTTTTTTTTTAAGAAAAACCCATTTTTTTCCTTAAGGACTTACTAGCCAAAATTTCTTAAACTTCGAGGACTCTACTAGCCATGGCCGAGCCATTCTTGTCAGAATATCAACACCAGCCTCAAACTAGCAACTGTACAGGTGCTGCTGCTGTCCAGGAAGAGCTGAACCCTGAGCGCCCCCCAGGCGCGGAGGAGCGGGTGCCCGAGGAGGACAGTAGGTGGCAATCGAGAGCGTTCCCCCTGTTGGGTGGCCGTCCGGGGCCGGAGGGGGAAGGGAGCCTGGAGTCCCAACCACCTCCCTTGCAGACCCAGGCCTGTCCAGAATCTAGCTGCCTGAGAGAGGGCGAGAAGGGCCAGAATGGGGACGACTCGTCCGCTGGCGGCGACTTCCCGCCGCCGGCAGAAGTGGAACCGACGCCCGAGGCCGAGCTGCTCGCCCAGCCTTGTCATGACTCCGAGGCCAGTAAGTTGGGGGCTCCTGCCGCAGGGGGAGAAGAGGAGTGGGGACAGCAGCAGAGACAGCTGGGGAAGAAAAAACATAGGAGACGCCCGTCCAAGAAGAAGCGGCATTGGAAACCGTACTACAAGCTGAGCTGGGAGGAGAAGAAAAAGTTCGACGAGAAACAGAGCCTTCGAGCTTCAAGGATCCGAGCCGAGATGTTCGCCAAGGGCCAGCCGGTCGCGCCCTATAACACCACGCAGTTCCTCATGGATGATCACGACCAGGAGGAGCCGGATCTCAAAACTGGCCTGTACTCCAAGCGGGCCGCCGCCAAATCCGACGACACCAGCGATGACGACTTCATGGAAGAAGGGGGTGAGGAGGATGGGGGCAGCGATGGGATGGGAGGGGACGGCAGCGAGTTTCTGCAGCGGGACTTCTCGGAGACGTACGAGCGGTACCACACGGAGAGCCTGCAGAACATGAGCAAGCAGGAGCTCATCAAGGAGTACCTGGAACTGGAGAAGTGTCTCTCGCGCATGGAGGACGAGAACAACCGGCTGCGGCTGGAGAGCAAGCGGCTGGGTGGCGACGACGCGCGTGTGCGGGAGCTAGAGCTGGAGCTGGACCGGCTGCGCGCAGAGAACCTCCAGCTGCTGACCGAGAACGAACTGCACCGGCAGCAGGAGCGAGCGCCGCTTTCCAAGTTTGGAGACTAGACTGAAACTTTTTGGGGGAGGGGGCAAAGGGGACTTTTTACAGTGATGGAATGTAACATTATATACATGTGTATATAAGACAGTGGACCTTTTTATGACACATAATCAGAAGAGAAATCCCCCTGGCTTTGGTTTCGTAAATTTAGCTATATGTAGCTTGCGTGCTTTCTCCTGTTCTTTTAATTATGTGAAACTGAAGAGTTGCTTTTCCTGTTTTCCTTTCTAGAAGTTTTTTTCTTTAATGTGAAAGTAATTTGACCAAGTTACAATGCATTTTTGTTTTTAACAAATCCCCTCCTTAAACGGAGCTATAAGGTGGCCAAATCTGAGGACAATTAAATTCATTTTAGTTATAATAAATTTAATATTTGTAAATGTAACATAGTTTCAGTGTGATTTCTAGAGCTAATTCAAAATAGTATTGATTTATTTTATGTGATTGCATTTTTGGGGAGGAGTACCGAAATCAAATTTGTCAGTTTGCAAAAATATCTATCTTTAATGGGAGAATTTTCAATTTGCCAATTTTTTCCTTGAATGGGTTTAAGTATGCTACAATATACAGTTCAGGCAAAATTTAAGATGTAATTATCTTCAATACTTAAGTGTGCTTGCTTTCTAGTGCCTTGGTTTTCTTTCTTGATGCTGGAAAAATAAACAAACCGGTATTGAGTGTTTAGGCGAGTGGAAAGTGGCTACGATCCAAAATTTTAAATTTAACTCTGCCTCGGCCATTCAAAAGTCTAATAACAAAAAATGTAAACCTAATTGGGCAGTTTGTTAGGTTAGACAATTGACAGCCTCATTTCATTCCTACAAGTTGGTTTTCAGTAATCTCTTCCTTCCCCCAATAAGGCTGGAAGAAGTTCCTGGATGCCTGGAAGAGGCTCTTGGCAAACTTCTTAGTGCAAGCAATGGTTAGATTAATTTGTGAGGCAGCTCTTTAAGACATTCAGAGGTAAGAAATACTGGATTTATAAAGGAAATGGCTGTTTGGGGGATTCCAAGGACTTACCCTAATTGTCCAATTCTACGTGCTCTCTATACAAAAAAAAAAAAAAAAAAAAAAAAAAAAAGAGCTATCCACCTTTCCATGTGGGTCAAACTAAAATTAGAAATGGCCCCTCACTGCAGATCAAATGTAAAGCTTCCAGTTAAGGAGCTAAATGAGGTCCTCAGCTGAATGAGGAACCCTGTACATTCCCTTGCACAGCCCTATTCTAAATCGCTTAAACTATGCTGATAGCTGCTTAGGTTCTTGAGTAGTTCTGCTCTTAAATGTAGGGAGGCCCTGAGAACTAAATTTTGCCCCAAAATAAAAATAGAAATTATGAGATTATTCCCTCCTGTCACTTTGGTTAACCCAGTCCTTCACCTGCCCTGTCAGTGTTTTCTGAGGGCAATTGCGTTGCTCAAATCACTAGCACAGAGGTTCCTTAATTTGGGGTCTTAGAAACCATTGTGGGCCTTGGGGTCCATGAACCCCATGAAATTATTTGTAGACTTGTATGTACATTTTTCTGGGGAGAAGGTTCAAGAGATTCATAAGATTGTCAAACTCCTTGAAGGTTCAGAACTTCTGCAGGGAAGGGGGAAGAAAACCCATTAGGAAGCATGCTTTTGCAGTTAAATGGCAATGGTGGAAGTGATAGGGACTTCAAGAGTAAAATGCACCTTGTATTGCATAAGAAGCATACACAAATCAATAAATCAAGGGAGATTACACCAGTAGGACTGAATCAGGGCCTTCAAAGCTGGACTGAGTTGGTCCTGTTCTGGCACATACGGTCCACTGGAGACAATGTATGATCGAGTTTTTCTTTGGTCTAAAAATTAAACATTTATTTTGAAATAGTTTTCTTCGTGTTTTTTTCTTCTGCTATGACGTCATGCAGCAGCCCCAGAAAAACAGCTGCTTGGAAAGGCAGCAACAGTGCCCTCTGGCTTTACAGTGCAGAGCTGAAGCCTCATTTTGACTTAACTGTAGGATGCAGCAGTGATTATCTCTGATATTAGACCCTTTTTTCTTTTTTTTGAGACGGAGTTTCGCTCTTGTTGCCCAGGCTGGAGTGCAATGGCGCAGTCTTGGCTCACTGCAACCTCCGCCTCCCAGGTTCAAGCGATTCTCCTGCCTTAGCCTCCCTAGTAGCTGGGATTACAGGCATGTGCCACCACGCCTGGCTAATTTTGTATTCTTAGTAGAGACGTGGTTTCTCCATGTTGGTCAGGGTGGTCTGGAACTCCTGACCTCAGGTGATCCGCCCACCTCGGCCTCCCAAAGTGCTGGGATTACAGGCATGAGCCACCGTGCCCGGCCGAGACCTCTTTCATAGATTTTCACCTATGAAAATCTTATTTCTCCTACTATTAGAAAAAGGATATTTACAAAATGAATCTTGGAAAGACTATAAATGCATTTATCATCAGAAAAAGCATGTTTTAGAAGACAAATTCAGTCCAGTCTTCAAATATACAAATATCTAGTCTGGGCACAGTGGCTCATGCCTGTAATCCCAGCACTTTGGGAGGCTGAGGTGGGCAGATCACCTGAGGTCGGGAGTTAGAGACCAGCCTGACCAACATACAGAAACCCCGTCTCTACTAAAAATACAAAAATTAGACGGGTGTGGTGGCGAATGCCTGTAATCCCAGCTACTTGGGAGGCTGAGGCAGGAGGATCGTTTGAACCCGGGAGGTGGAGGTTGCAGTGAGAGGAGATCGTGCCACTGCACTCCAGCCTAGGCAAGAAGAGCGAAACTGTCTCAAAAAAAAAAAAAAAAAAATATATATATATATATATATACAAATATCTAATTATAAGTAACTCTCATACATCAATTTACTTCAAGCTATGCAAGTATGTCTGAATTTTGCTTTCAAAGGCACTAGCATTTTACCTTTTTTTTGCATTTATATCTCACAATGATGAGGTTTATTCAAAATTTCAGTTTTGTATTAACACTTTCTATACTTTTTTTTTTTTTTTTTGAGACAGAGTCTCACTCTGTCGCCAGGCTGGAATGCAGTAGCGTGATTTCGGCTCACTGCAAACTCAGCCTCCTGGGTTCAAGCGACTCTCCTGCCTCAGCCTCCCAAGTAGCCGGGATTACAGGTGCACGCCACTGCGCCTGGCTAATTTTTATATTTTTAGTAGAGAGGGGGTCTCGCCATGGTTGCCAGGCTGGTCTCAAACTCCTGACCTCAAGTAATCTGCCCGTCTCAGCCTCCCAAAGTGTTGGGAATATAGGCATAAGCCACTGCGCCGGCTTTTTTTTTTTTTTTTTGAGATGGGTCTCTATGCTGGAGTGCAGTGTCGTGATCTGGACTTACTGCAACCTCCACTTCCCAGGCTAAAGCGATCCTCCCACCGCAGCCTCCTGAGTAGCTGGTACTTGCCACCACGCCTGGCTTTTTTTTTCCTTTTTTTTTTTTGGAGAGACAGGGTTTCACCCTGTTGCACAGGCTGGTCTCAAACTCTTCGGCTCAAGCAATGTGCCCTCCTCGGCCTCCCAAAATTACAGTTGTGAGCCACCAAGCCCAGCCTATTCCTACACTTTCTTTTCTTTTTTGGTCGGGGGGGGATGGAGTCTTGCTCTGTCGCCCAGGCTGGAGTGCGGTGGCGTGATCTCGGCTCACTGCAAGCTCTGCCTCCCGGGTTCACGCCATTCTCCTGCCTCAGCCTCCCAAGTAGCTGGGACTACAGGCGCCCGCCACCACGCCCGGCTAATTTTTTTGTATTTTTAGTACAGACAGGGTTTCACTGTGTTAGCCAGGATGATCTCAATCTCCTGACCTCGTGATCCACCTGCCTCGGCCTCCCAAAGTGCTGGGATGATGGGCGTGAGCCACCATCCCCGGCCTCCTATTTCTACACTTTCTATTGAAACATTTAACTAGCATATTGCTCTCATGGCAGAGAGAAGAATTAGTTACCTATATTTTAATTTAAAAAAAAAAAAAGCTTAGGCCGGGTGTGGTGGTTCATGCCTATAATCCTAGCACTTTGGGAGGCTGAGGTGGGTGGATCTCCTGAGGTCGGGAGTTGAGACCAGCCTGACCAATATGCAGAAACCTCATCTCTACTAAAAATACAAAATACAAATTAGCCGGGCATGGTGGCGCATGCCTGTAATCCCAGCTACTCAGGAGGCTGAGTCAGGAGAATCACTTGAACCCGGGATGCGGAGTTTGCAGTGAGCCGAGATCGCCCCATTGCGCTCCAGCCTGGGCAACAAGAGTGAAACTCAGCCTCAAAAAAAAAAAAAAAAAAGGCCGGGCACAGTAGCTCACGCCTGTAATCCCAGCACTCTGGGAGGCCAAGGCAGGCAGATCACCTGAGGTCAGGAGTTCCAGACCAGCCTGGCCAACATGGTGAAACCCTGTCTCTACTAAAAATACAAAAATTGGCCAGGTGCAGTGGCTCACACCTATAATCCCAGCACTTTGGGAGGCCAAGGTGGGCGGATCACGAGGTCAGGAGATCGAGACCATCCTGGCTAACATGGTGAAACCTCGTCTCTACTAAAAATATAAAAAATTAGCTGGGCGTGGTGGTGGGCGCCTTTAGTCCCAGCTACTCGGGAGGCTGAGGTAGGAGAATGGCGTGAACCCGAAAGACAGAACTTGCAGTGAGCCGAGATCACACCACTGCACTCCAGCCTGGGCAACAGAGCGAGACTCCGTCTCAAAAACAAAAACAACAACAACAACAAAAAACAAAAATTAGCTGGGCATGGTGGTGGGTGCCTGTAATCCCAGCTACTTGGGAGGCTGAGGCAGGAGAATCACTTGAATCTGGGAGGCAAAGGTTGCAGTGAGCCAACATCACGCCACACTGCACTCCAGCCTAGGCGGCATAATAAGACTCTATCTCAAGAAAAACAAAAAGTTTTGTTTTTGGTTTTTTTTTTTAAGAATTGGGGTTTCAGCAGGCCCGGTGACTCAAACCTGTAACCCTAGCACTTTGGAAGGCCAAGGTGGGCAGAATGCTTGAGCTCAGTAGTTTGAGATCAGCCTGGGTAACATGGTGAAACCCTGTCTCCAAAAAAAAAAAGTTGGGAAAAAAAAAAAAAAAAAAAAAGCTGGGGTCTCCTAAAGTTGCCCAAGCTAGACTGCAGTGGCACTATCATATCTCACTGCAGGCCGGGCGCGGTGGCTCACGCTTGTAATCCCAGCACTTCGGGAGGCCGAGGCGGGCGGATCACGAGCTCAGGAGATCGAGACCACGGTGAAACCCCGTCTCTACTAAAAATACAAAAAATTAGCCGGGCGTGGTGGCAGGCGCCTGTAGTCCCAGCTACTTGGAGAGGCTGAGGCAGGAGAATGGCGTGAACCCGGGAGGCGGAGCTTGCAGTGAGCTGAGATTGTGCCACTGCACTCCAGCCTGGGCGACAGAGCGAGACTCCGTCTCAAAAAAAAAAAAAAAAAGCCGGGCGCGGTGGCTCACGCCTGTAATCCCAGCACTTTGGGAGGCCGAGGCGGGCGGATCACGAGGTCAGGAGATCGAGACCATCCTGGCTAACACGGTGAAACCCCGTCTCTACTAAAAATACAAAGAATTAGCCGGGCGAGGTGGCAGGCGCCTGTAGTCCCAGCTACGCGGGAGGCTGAGGCAGGAGAATGGCGTGAACCCCGGGGGGCGGAGCCTGCAGTGAGCCGAGATCGCGCCACTGCACTCCAGCCTGGGTGAAAGAGAGAGACTCTGCCTCAAAAAAAAAAAAAAAAAAAAAAAAAAAATCTCACTGCAGCCTCAAATTCCTGGGCTTGAGCGATCCTCCCACCTCAGGTTCCTGAGTAGCTGGGACCAACACACCCCGCTGATTTACCTATATTAAACAGGGGGCTTTGATGATAAATGATCCCCAAGCCCACTCTAGCCTTTCACTTAAGTCCTCTGTCAAGCATTTTAACTGAGCTGCTCAAAAGACCAAGCTTACAAATTAGCAATTTCAGTTTGTTCCCTTTTTCCTACTGGGGCCTAGGTATTTAACCAGGAAAAACTGCTTCTCAAACTGACACAGCTAGCTGGACAGCTTTTCTTAGAGCCCTCAGGAGACAGGGTCCTTTAGACTTCAGAGTTTTAGGAGAGCGAGCCAGGGAGTTCCAGACTGGTTTAGTTCTGAAAAATAGACTAAGTATCTCTAAAAAGGGGAAGCATAATAAAGATTAGACAGGGCAGGCGCAGTGGCTTCATGCCTGTAATCCTAACACTTTGGGAAGCCAAGGCAGGAGGGTCACTTGAGCTCAGGCACTTGAGACCAGCCTAGGCAACATAGTTACCAACACAGGCAACATAACCAGCCTCGTCTCTATTAAAAAGTAAATTTAGGCCAGGCATGGTGGCTCATGCCTGTAATCCCAGCACTTTGGGAGGCCGAGGCAGATGAATCACTTGAGGTCAAAAGTTCGAAACCAGCCTGGCCAACATGGCAAAATCCTATCTCTATTAAAAATACAAAAATTAGCCAGGCATGGTGGCAGGTATCTGTAATCCCAGCTACTCGGAAGGCCGAGGCAGGACAATTGCTTGAACCTGGGAGGCAGAGGTTGCAGTGAGCCGAGAGCCCGCCACTGTATTCTAGCCTGGGCAACAGAGCAAGACTTTGCTTGGAGAAATGTAAATAAACACACTCTGCCCTAATGACTGCAAAAGTTAGAGAAACCAAAGAGGGACTCCACAGACTTAAACAACAAAACCCACAACCAAATAGTCTACCTACTTAAGGGCTGGCTATATTTAGTCAAGCATTAGGTAATGCATCAGTTCTTCCCTTGATCACTTATACCCATAACAGCTAGCAACAAATATTCACAACAGTGTGGTGGAAAAGTTGGTTATAGTTAAATAGTACTTGAACATTAAGTACTTAAGTACACTTGAGTTGGTGGGGTTTCAAGGTTTGTTTTTTTGGGAGAAGTACTATTTCTCACATTTGCACATCACTGGAATAACAATTCCACTTTATTATTCTTTCTCACGCAAAGTGTAAATGGTTGAGGCTAGAAATAAAAAGTTATTTTTTTAAAAAAAGAGAATGTTGCCACGCACGGTGCCTCACGCCTGTAATCCCAGCACTTTGGGAGGCCGAGGTGGGCAGATCACCTGAGGTCAGGAGTTGGAGACCAGCCTGGCCAACATGGTGAAATCCTGTCTCTACTAAAACTACAAAAATTGGCCAGGCACAGTGGCTCACGCCTGTAATCCCAGCACTTTGGGAGGCCCAGGTGGGCGGATCACAAGGTGAAGAGATTGAGACCATCCTGGCCAATATGGTAAAACTCCGTCTCTACTAAAAATACATTAAAAAATTAGCTAGGCATGGTGGCACCCACCTGTAGTCCCAGCTACTCGGGAGGCTGAGGCAGGAGAATCACTTGAACCCAGGAGGCGGAGGTTGCAGTGAGTCAAGACTGCGCCATTGCATTCCAGTCTGGTGACAGAGTGAGACTCTGTCTCAAAAACAAACAAACAAACAAACAAACAAAAACTACAAAAATTAGCCGGGCGCGGTGGTGGGCGCCTGTAATCCCAGCTACTTGGGAGGCTGAGGCAGGGAGAATTGCTTGAACCCGGGAGGCAGAGGTTGCAGCAAGCCAAGATCGTGCCACTGCACTCCAGCCTGGGCAACAGAGCTAGACTCTATCTCAAAAAGAAAAAAAAAAAAAAAGAATGTCAAATTCAGGCCCTAAACACCATGGGAACTGCTGACCAAAGGATAAAAGTCATACTTTGCAACTGGAACAAAATATATGGTCCAGGAGGCAAAGTTTTAATCTTTGGCCAAATTTCTGCCAAAAAAGATCAAGAACAGGATGTTGGGGTCTAAACACAGGAGCATAAAAAATTGATTAACTGGCCAGGCATGGTGGCTCACGCCTGCAATCCTAGCACACTGGGAAGCCGAGGCGGGCAGATCACCTGAGGTCAGGAGTTGGAGACCAGCCTGGCCAACATGGTAAAACCCCGTCTCTACTAAAAATACAAATACAGGCCGGGCACAGTGGCTCATTGACTGTAATCCTAGCACTTTGGGAGGCCAAGGCGGGAGGATCACCTGAGGTTGGGAGTTCAAGACCAGCCTGACCAACATGGAGAAACCCCGTCTCTACTAAAAATACAAAACTAGCCGTGCATGGTGGCACATGCCTATAGTCCCAGCTCCTCGGGAGGCTGAGGCAGAAGAATCGCTCGAACCCAGGAGGCGGAGGTTGTGGTGAGCCAAGATCATGCCATTGCGCTCCAGCCTTGGCAACCAGACGAAACTCCATCTCAAAAAATAATAATAAAATACAAATACAAAAATTAGCCAGTCATGGTGGCAAATGCCTATAATCCCAGCTACCAGGAGGCTGAGGCAGGAGAATCGCTTGAACCTGGGAGGTGGAGGTTGCAGTGGGCCGAAATCGCGCCACTGCACTCCAGCCTGGGTGACAGAGCAAGATTCCATCTCAAAAGAAAAGAAAAAAAATTGATTAACTGTGGAAACCAAACAGAAGCAAGCATCTTCATCCCGAAGAAGGGGAATTACTGTAAAGAATCACTCCTTTTCTGCAATTATACAGGCAGTAGGAAAAAAAAACAAAAAAAAAAAACTCCTATCTCTGTCAACGAATCCTACTCACACATAGTCACTGGTCCCTAGGATTTGGCCATCAGGCAAAATGAGTGTCCAGGACTTCACAGCCACAACCAGTGGGCACCCTGAGACTGATCCTCATTCAGCCTACTTAGATGGCTCTTTTGTGATGCTATGGACAACTAAGGCCACACTTTGGTAAGGCAGGCTTTCCAACTGCCCCAATGATCTTTGAAGCATTCGTTGTGAAGTTCTCATATAACAAAGTTACAGGGCGTAGGTGTTTACATAGCGACTTAAGACTAGTTACTCCTCTAGGCATTTATGAGGGAGACAGCACTGATACCATTTTCAAATGAACATAGAGTTTGTAGAATTTGTCATAAAAGCATAATGCAACTCATCCGAGAGGGGAGAGCTGAAGAGGAAGTTGAAAGTCTGGTTGAACAGTAGATGAACAATAGACTAAGCAACAAAATGACCAGTTTGGCCTCATCATCAGTATTTGGCCTCTGGCCAAGTCAACCAAGTCAAGGGCAGCACACACAGAAACAGAGCTTGGAGTTCCTAATTTTCAGTCCTTCAGTCCTGTGTTTTCCTTAGATAACCAGGAGGCCATTAATAAGCCGGTTTTATTCCCAATTTTTCTTTTCTTTTTTTTTTGAGACAGAGTCTCGCTCTGTCACCCAGGCTGGAGTGCAGTGGCGTGATCTCGGCTCACTGCAACCTCCACCCCCGGGGTTCAAGCAATTCTCCTGCCTCAGCCTCCCAAGTAGCTGGGACTACAGGCACACACCACCACACTCAGCTAATTTTTGTATTTTTAGTAGAGATGGAGTTTCACCACGTCTGCCAGGACGGTCTCAATCTCTCTTTTTTTTTTTTTTTTTTTTTTGAGACGGAGTCTCGCTCTGTCGCCCAGGCTGGAGTGCAGTGGCGCGATCTTGGCTCACTGCAACCTCCGCCTCCCGGGTTCACGCCATTCTCCTGCCTCAGCCTCTCCGAGTAGCTGGGACTACAGGCGCCCGCCACCACGCCCGGCTAATTTTTTGTATTTTTAGTAGAGACAGGGTTTCACCGTGGTCTCGATCTCCTGACCTCATGATCCGCCCGCCTCGGCCTCCCAAAGTGCTGGGATTACAAGCGTGAGCCACCGCGCCCGGCCGGTCTCAATCTCCTGACCTCGTGATCTGACCGCCTTGGCCTCCCAAAGTGCTGCGATTACAGATGTGAGCCACTGTGCCCGGCCTATTCCCAATTTTTCTTAGCATAGAATGGAAAAGCCTGTGGGTCAATCTTAAGGATAGTAAGTTTCATTTACAAAGGAGTAACAAATTTCTGCTGCTGGTACAGTATTTGCCACTCAGTAGCATCCAAAAGTTTCACTAGATTACTTCATAATGGAGGATGAATCCCAGGTGTCTAGGATCCTCCCCCATTAAATTCTTGACAGAAGACCCCCAAAGATCATCTTCAAAAGCCTTTTCTGCTCCTATGACTATTTAAGTCCTACCAAGTTAGTTAGCTTTTTTAAACTCACATCTCTTGATCAGTGTAGAGCCAACATGTCATATGTAGGCAAAAAATCAACCCACAGTAGGGATCAAGTGTACTGAAGCTTCAGTTAGGAGTAAGTGGTTCCAGTTTTGGATTGAGGACCCTAGTCAATGATGATTCTATTTTGTAATCCAGTTGTAAGACATCTGGGGAGCAGAGGGAAAAAAGTTAATGCTATGGAGTTGTCACTCCAACTGAACAAAAGTTATTAATAGAAGGAGCAGAACTTCAGTTCTGGAAAACCTTTTTTTTTCCTTTTTTTTTTTTTTTAATTTGAGACGGAGTCTTACTCTGTCACCCAGGCTGGAGTGCAACGGTGAGAGGCTCATGGCAAACTCTGCCCCCCCGGGTTCAAGCGATTCTCCTGCCTCAGCCTCCTGAGTAGCTGGGATTACAGGCACGCACCACCGCACCCGGCTGATTTTGTATTTTTAGTAGAGAAAGAGCTTCACCATGTTGGCCAGGTTGGTCTCAAACTCCTGACCTCAGGTGATCCACCCGCCTCCACCTCCCAAAGGGCTGGGATTACAGGCGTAAGCCACCGCGCCAGGCCAAGTTCTGGAAAACTTTTAGTAAGGCTGAAGGCTTAGGCATGTTTTGACCATTTGTAACTGATAATGAGACTCATCACAAGGTACCCACAAAATTCACTGCCAGTCACCCTGCTACGTCAAAGCCTCTCCTACTTCAGCGCCTACCTAGGCATAATTTTAACTGACATTTTAGCAATAAAACTTTTATTTGAAGATATCCTTGAGCCACAAATCTCTCTGGATTTAGATTTCAAGCAGTAGGAAATAAGATGGCTTAACCTGCAATTCAATAAAAGAACTTCACATCAAACTTCAATCTTTAAGAAGCTGCTACAGCTATAATGTAAGGTTAAGAGTTTATTCTTTCAAAGCAGGTCTCCTCATCTCTTAAACGCTACACATATGAAGTAGATAAAAACTCCAATTTCTATTTTGGTAGCATTTAGGATCTACAAAAGTGATCCTTCAATTACTTGGAATTTCAAAAAATAGAGGTTACCTAGTAACAATACACCACTAGAACACAAAATACTCTGATTTTGTTTAGTCTGTGGGAAGAGAAAAATCTTTAAACTGGAAAGATTTTGTAGTCTTACAAAGATTACAATGGAATTGGAATTACTGTAGTTGTTTTTCCCTCTAGGAGGGCAGCCATTTCTCTAAAAGTTTTGTAAAAGTTAAGACTCGGATTTCAAAATGCGAGCAGATGTTGATGAAGCATACGAAATGGGCAACTCCATTTCTATTTCGGAGCCGCAGCGACTCCAACTTTGTGCCCCAACCCTGTAAAGGGCAAAACCTCATCCCTTCGGTGTAAACTTTCAAGAGAAGTGGGGCAGCACACTTTAGGCCTTTCACCAAGAGGCTGGCGACATGCTAGGTCAGGTTGTCCGGAGAATCGGGGCTGAATGGGAGAGATCTTGAGGGCAAGAGCCTCAGAGACCTTCAGGCACCGGGCTCGTGAAGGTTTCCACGTGCCCCTCTCTAGCTGGTCCCAGGGGGAATTAGTGGTTGCTACAGTAGTTTAAGAGGGCCGTGGTTTTTCGCACCCCGGGCGGCGAGATGGCGCTTTGGTGTAAGCGAGGTAAGGTGGGTGCACTGGGATCTCCGCTCTCGGAGCCTCCAGCTGACTGCCACGCCGACTTGTGGCCAGACCTGCGACCTCCGCCCTCCCCCGCGGCGCCAGCCTCTGGAATCTGGCGTCGCCCCCACCTCTTCAGTCGAAGTGGGAGTCCCTCTGTGCGGGGCCTCGCCGCCATACCCAGGCCGAATGGGGGTGGGGAGGGAAGTTGGCAGAGCTCGGCCTCAGGATCCGCGCCCCTGTGGAAGGACGGCAGAGGGGAGCCGTTTCACCAGCCTCTCCCCTGCTGGGGTCTCGGGAAACACGCGGTAATTACCGAAGAACCCCGCACTCTGTGAGAGGCGAGGCTGCGGGGCTGCCGGGACGGTTTGAGGACCGGGCTCGGCCGGGGAGACTCCAACCTTCACCCTCCCTGGCTCCCGGTCCCACTTCCCGCCGTCTCCCGGCGCCGCCACTTCAGGCAGCCCACTCGGCCCGGCCTCTCCCCGCGCCCGGACCACCCCCCACGGGGTGCTCTCACTGCGCAGCGAGTCCCTCCGCTGCCTCCTCCCAGCCCAAAATGGCGGCGATGGCCGCCGATCTTCTCGTCGCCTTCCTCAAAGGCCAAGGATCCCTCCGCGCCTACTGCCCCGCCCATCTTAGCCGGATCTATTTTCTGCCCCGTAAAGATTAACGCCATCAATGAACTCTTTAATTGAGTTCGGAGAAGGCGGGTCCAGTTGTGCCTCCTCACAGCTAATCGTTGCCAAAAGCGAGAATATTGGCAGAAGGCTTGACCAATCGAAGAAGGCAGCGATGCGCGGCGGCCGTCTGCCCCCGCGCAAGGGTAGATGGGTTTTGGAGTCTCGGTTGTGGCTGTTGACGTTACAGGCGCTTGGATCGCTTTCCAGGCTAGAAGAACTACAATCCCCAACAGGCACCGCGCGTTCAGGCTATCTCCTCCCCCCATCTTAGTGGCCTGAGCGGCTTGACCAGAGCTGCTGCAACTGCAGCAAGAGGTAGGGCTCAGGCGTTGGGAATTGCACCGACAGGCAGTCGCACAGAAAGACACACAGATGTAGTGGTGTGCATAGCCCTTGACAGCGAATAGGTCAGTTCCACCTTTGCAAAACCTCTTTCCATGACTATCTCCCCTCTTCCAAGAAATCCATCCTTATCCCAGTTGGGTTTCCCTCCCAGCTGCATGTAGCGCAAAGACCTCTTTCCCCTTTCCCCTGTTTCCCTTTCTGAGAGGAAGGAGGGAGGCAGGCCAGGACCTTAGAGGAAAGGCCTCAGCACTAGGCTGGCCCAGGTCCCAGCTGTGCTTCTGGCCTTTGGAGCCCAGCTTGGGGAGAAGGTTGGAGGTGCAGGGCTGCATCAAGATTGGGGCCCCTGGAGACAGTGGGGAAGGACTCCTGAGCTTGCTCCATGTTCTCCCGTGGCGGCAGCAGCCCCGCTGCACTCCCAGCCTCCCCAGGCAGTCCTCCTTTTCCCCTTTGGTGGTTGGGGAAACAAAACTTACACCTGGCTTCCTGGCTGCCAGCCTGGGCCTCGGTGACTTCCAGGAGGACAGTACAGGACATGAGTCCTGGTGAGGGACCCGAGGAGCAGGACAGGGAAGACGGCCCCTGAATCCCATTTGGCCCCTTGCTGGCCGGAGGTGTGAAAACCAGCGGTGGAGGCAGCCTTCGGGGCCTGCATTTGAGAATAAGGGTATGAAGGGCTGGGGTACAAAATGGCTGCCACCGCCTGGGCAAACAATTCTGGGCAGCCAGATTATTCCTGAGAACGTTCCTTCAGAATTTAGGTTTCTGTTGTTGTTCAAAGCAGGTGTGTCACTAGTTCCAGGCGTCTGCTGAAAGATTTGGAACGGAAGATGATGGCCACTCCGAACCAGACCGCCTGTAATGCAGAGTCACCAGTGGCCCTGGAGGAGGCCAAGGTAAGTCCCTGCCCTCCTGCCCACCCGAGTACCCCGAGCATGGGTCCCACAGCTGAGATCCAAACTTCTTGTGCAGATTTGGAAAACCAGTATTTTGACGAGTCCGTACTATGTACTAGGCAATAGGCCAGAATCCCAGTCTATGCTAGCTTATGAAATCTTAGTAACTGGCCGGGTGCGGTGGCTCACACCTGTAATCCCAGCACTTTAGGAGGCCTAGGTGGGTGGATCACCTGAGGTCAGGAGTTTGAGACCAGCCTGACCAACATGGCGAAACCCTGTCTGTACTGAAAATGCAAAATTAGCCTAGCGTAGTGGTGGCACATGCCTGTAATCCCAGCTACTTGGGAGGTTGAGGCAGGAGAATCGCTTGAACCCAGGGAGCAGAGGTTGCAGTGAGCCAAGATCTCACAATTGCACTCCAGCCTGGGCATCAGAGCGAGACTCCGTCTCAAAAAAAAAAACAAAAAAACAAAAAAATCTTAGTAACGCTTAACGCTTTCAGGTAGGAATTATTTCCAATTCCCGGAAGCTAAGGTTCTGAGACCTGAAATACCTGTTCCAGAATCATGCTGTCTACAAGCAACAGACCCAGGGTTTAAACTTAGGGCCTTCTGACAACAGAACATTGCCTTGACCTCAAGTCCAAAGAGGGCATGGAGGGACTGGGTTGAACGTTTACATTTTGTCCAGGCTAAGAACCAAGTCTGAAGCAGGAAGAAGAGTTTTTGGGTCATAATTTGGAATGGACCCAGGCAGGCAATTCACTTGAGACCAGGAGTTCAAGACCAGCCTGGTCAACATGGTGAAACCTCATCTCTACTAAAAATACAAAAATTAGCTGGGCATGGTGGCACATGCCTGTAATACCAGCTACTCAAGAGGCTGATGCACGAGAATCACTTGAACCCAGGATGCAGAGGTTGCAGTGAGCTGAGATCACACCACTGCACTTTAGCCTGGGCGACAGAGTGACATTTCATCTCAAAAAAGAAACAAAAACAAAAACAGGCCAGGCGCAGTGGCTCACGCCTGTAATCCTAGCACTTTTGGAGGCTGAGGTGGGTGGATCACTTGAGGTCAAGAGTTCAAGACCGGGCCGGGCGCGGTGGCTCACGCTTGTAATCCCAGCACTTTGGGAGGCCGAGGCGGGCGGATCACGCGGTCAGGAGATCGAGACCACGGTGAAACCCCGTCTCTACTAAAAATACAAAAAATTAGCCGGGCGTGGTGGCGGGCGCCTGTAGTCCCAGCTACTCGGAGAGGCTGAGGCAGGAGAATGGCATGAACCCGGGAGGCGGAGCTTGCAGTGAGCCGAGATTGCGCCACTGCACTCCAGCCTGGGCGACAGAGCGAGACTCCGTCTCAAAAAAAAAAAAAAAAGAAAAAAATAAAAAGAGTTCAAGACCAGCCTGGCCAACATGGTGAAACTCTGTCTCTACTAAAAATACAAAAATTAGATGGGCGTAATGACAGGCGGCTGTAATCCCAGCTACTCAGGAGGCTGAAGCAGGAGAATCACTTGAACCCATGAGGCAGAGGTTGCAGTGAGCTGAGATTGCGCCATTGCACTCCAGCGTGGGCAACAAGAGCAAAACTCTCTCAAAAAAAAAAAAAAAAAAAAAAAGGGCTAGAAGCCGGGCGCAGTGGCTCACGCCTTAATCCCAGCACTTTGGGAGGCCGAGGTGGGCAGATCACCTGAGGTCAGGAGTTCGAGACCAGCCTGACCAACATGGAGAAACCCTATCTCTACTAAAAATACAAAATTAGCCAGGCGTGGTGGCACATTTCTATAATCCCAGCTAGTTGGGAGGCTGAGGCAGGAGAATCGCTTGAAACTGGGAGGCGGAGGTTGCAGTGAGCTGAGCTCATGCCCCTGCACTCCAGCCTGGGCAACAGAGCGAGACTCCATCTCAAAAAAAAAAAAAAAAACTGAAATTAGCCCGGCGTGGTGGTGCATGCCTGTAATCCCAGCTGCTTGGGAGGCTGAGGCATGATAATCACTTGAATCCAGGAGGCAGAGGTTGCACTGAGCTGAGATCACGCCACTGCACTCCAGCCTGGGTGACAAAGTCAGACTTTCTCAATAATAATAATAATTTGGAATGGAGGTAGGGGGTAGGATATAACCCACGAAAGAGGAGAGAAAGATCATATCAGGCCCTCAGAGGATGGCACTTCCCAACCCGGCAACAAGAACCCATGCTTGTTCAGCCCGTGTTCTCTCACTACCTGCCCTTACCCATTCTTCCTTAGTCCATGACTCCCTATAGATAAGCAAGGGGCTTAGGACAGGGGTTAGAGAGCTTCTGATCCACCCTGCCTAGCCTATTCCATGTTTTCTGGCTTGACTGAATTCGGAATTCATGACGTGTCAGGGCTACAATGTTCAGCCAGGTCACACAACTTATCTACAGTAGCGGTCATGGTGGTAGAGGGCCAAGTCTTCAGGAGGGAGGCAGCAGGTAGGGCTAGGGGGCTGGGCTCGCTTGGGTGAGGGTGGAGGATCAACAGGGCACTTCTACTGAGGGCTGGGAGCATGTGACTGTGCACACCAACAAGCCACCATGCCTTGGCATCCCAGTGGCCTTGCCTGTCCCAGGTGGGGCAACAGCTCTGTCTCATTTGGCCCAAGCCACTGGTGGAGACAAGGGCTATTGCTTATATTTGGTGATCTCCCTGCAGGTGAAGTATCACAACAAACTCCACATATATACACATCCCACACACATACACACCCTGACATACCTCCTTTTCCCTGAAATTCTCTTCAGGGTCTGCAAAACACACATGACATATGCCTGGCTCTTAAGGGCCGCGCATACACCACATTCCTCAGTACACACCCTGTGTGCATGGACCATGCTCACATGTCTCTGGACTGCGTTGCATATTATTCAACAACATACCAGTGGTAGTGGTTATTATTAGAAATTGCCCAAACCACAAACTTAGAGCAATTCATTTCCCATCTCCCACACCCAGTACTCCCACCCTTCCCACAACAGAGATAAACAGATGCCCTGAACATGCTCTTTTGACAGCCTTTCTACCTCTTAGATAAGTTCTGGAACTCTCTCACTGCAGACTGGAGGCTGACCCTCCCTCTCCTTGGAGAGGATCTCTTTCCTGCCATTCATATTGGAGAGTGATACCAACTACCAACTTCTGCCTGGAATAAATATGTTCCATCATTTTATTTTATTTTATTGTTTAATTTAATTTTTTTATTTTATTTTTTGAGACAGAGTCTCACTCTGTTACCCAGGCTGGAGTGCAGTGGCGTGATCTCGCCTCACTGCAACCTCCGCCTCCCAGGTTCAAGCGATTGTCCTACCTCAGCCTCCCGAGTAGCTGAGATTACAGGTGCGGGCCACCATGCCCGGCCAATTTTTTTGTATTTTTAGTAGAGACGGTGTTTGGCCATGTTGGCCAGGCTGGTCTCAAACTCCTAAACTCAGGTGATCTACCAGCCTTGGCCTCCCAAAGTGCTGGGATTACAGGCATGAGCCACTGTGCCCGGCCCGCTGCATCTTCTTTATGCCAGAAGGATAGAGAAGGGGAGTCTTTTTTTTTTTGAGACTCCAGCTCTGTCACTCAGGCTGCAGTGCAGTGGTGCGATCACAGCTCACTGCAGCCTCAACCTTCTGGGCTCAAGTGATCCTCCCACTTCAGCCTCCCAAGTAGCTGGGATTACAGGTGCTCACCACCATGCCTGGCTAATTTTTTGTAATTTTTGATAGAGATGGGGTTTTGCCATGTTGCCCAGGCTGCTCTTGAACTCCTGGGCTTGAGCAATCCACCCTCCTTGGCCTCCCAAAGTGCTGGGATTACCAGCATGAACCACTACACCCGGCCGTAAGTCTTATTTCCCAATATCTTTTGGATCTCCCGATCCTATAAGCTTTAGTCCACTTAACAGATATTTACTGAGCACTGCCCTTGTGCTGTGCATAGGAATATAGTGGTGACTTGGACAGACAGACAAGATGCGTTCTCACATGAGGAAGACAGATGTTAAATGGCCATATGCTAAATGCTGTGCCAACTGTGTGACGTGATAGAATCACTAGGGAGGGGAGATGGGGGAGTCTACTTTAGGTAGGGTGGTCAAGGAGGGGCTCCCTGAGGAAGTGACATTGGAACTAAGCTCTAAAAGATGAAAAAAGGTGGCTGGCGGTAGTGGCTCACGCCTGTAATCCCAGTACTTTGGGAGGCCGAGGCGGGTGGATCACTTGATGTCAGGAGTTTGAGACCAGCCTGGCCAACATGGTGAAACCCCATCTCTACTAAAAATACAAAAAATTAGCTGGGCATGGTAGTGGGCACCTGTGATCCCAGCTACTCCGGAGGCTGAGGCAGGAGAATCGCTTGAACCTGGGAGGTGGAGGTTGCAGTGAGCCGAGGTCGGGCCACTGCACTCCAGCCTGGGCGAAAGAGCGAGACTCCGTCTCAAAAAAAAAAAAAAAAAAAAAAGCCCAGGTGCAGTGGCTCATGCCTATAATCCCAGCACTTTGGGAGGCCGAGGTGGGCAGATTACTTGAGGTCAGGAGTTCCAGACCAGCCTGGCCAACACGGTGAAACCCCATCTGTACTAAAAATACAAAAATTAGCCTGGCATGGTGGTGCACGCCTCTAGTCCCAGCTACTCAGGAGGCTGAGGCAGGAGAATCGCTTGAACCCGGGAGGCGGAGGTTGCAGTGAGGTCTCAAACTCCTGACCTCAGGTAATCCGCCCACCTCGGCCTCCCAAAGTGCTGGCTTTACAGGCCTGAGCCACCATGCTGAGCCTAAAAAAACTTATTGTAGGCCTCGCACGGTGGCTCACACCTATAATCTCAGCCCTTGGGAGGCTGAGGCAGGTGGATCACCTGAGGTCAGGAGTTTGAGACTAGGCTGGCCAACATGGTGAAACCCTGTCTCTACTAAAAATGCAAAAAATTAGCCAGGCGTGGTGGCATGTGCCTGTGATCCCAGCTACCCGGGAGGCTGAGGCTGGAGAATTCCGGAGGCAGAGGTTACAGTGAGCCAAGATTGCGCCACTGCACTCCAGCCTGGGTGACAGAGCAAGACTCCGTCTCAAAAAATGAAATAAAATAAAAATAAGGGTTTTTTTTTGAATAATATGTTTAAGACAAGGACAGCATGAAGCCAGGCGTGGGGCCTCTGTGGGACTTCACAGGTCACCTGCCCATGAAGCCAGCTGTGTTTGAAAGTCAGGTTTTCTGGGAAGAGGGGAGAGCCGGTGCCATTTGGGCTTCTGATCAAGCAAATGCATCAAGATCCATCTTCTATCCCAGTTTTCTTCTTCTCCTACTTTACTCATTTGGACAGTATTTATGGAACTCCTACTCAGTGCCAGGTATTATTCTAGGCATTGAAATTACAGAGTGAAACATACAGGCAAGGGCCGGGCGCGGTGGCTCACGCTTGTAATCCCAGCACTTTGGGAGGCCGAGGCGGGCGGATCACGAGGTCAGGAGATCGAGACCACGGTGAAACCCCGTCTCTACTAAAAATACAAAAAATTTAGCCGGGCGTGGTGGCGGGCGCCTGTAGTCCCAGCTACTCGGAGAGGCTGAGGCAGGAGAATGGCGCGAACCCGGGAGGCGGAGCTTGCAGTGAGCCGAGATTGCGCCACTGCACTCCAGCCTGGGCGACAGAGCGAGACTCCGCTCAAAAAAAAAAAAACAAAAAAAAACATACAGGCAAAATTCCTGCTCTCACCATGAGTTTACTTGGGGAAGGTTGGGGGACAGAGAGTAGACAGGTCGCTTTGTAAACAAATCGTTGAAACAGGTTGAGGGGCTAAGAGTGACCAAGTTAGCTGAGTGTGGGAAGGTTGGCTTCAGGCTGGGTAGAGAGGGAAGGGTTCCACCTCCAAGGACAGGCTGTCTGATCCATCCTTCTTCCTCCTCCCTCTCTTTAGACCTCTGGTGCCCCGGGGAGCCCCCAAACACCCCCTGAGCCTCATGACTCTGGTGGTTCCCTGCCCCTGACACCGCGGATGGAGAGCCACTCAGAGGATGAAGATCTTGCTGGGGCTGTCGGTGGCCTGGGCTGGAACAGTAGGAGTCCCCGGACCCAGAGCCCAGGGGGCTGCTCAGCGGAGGCTGTGCTGGCCCGGAAGAAACACCGTCGGCGGCCGTCGAAGCGCAAAAGGCACTGGCGACCCTACCTGGAGCTGAGCTGGGCTGAGAAACAACAGCGGGATGAGAGGCAGAGCCAGAGGGCCTCCCGGGTCCGCGAGGAGATGTTCGCCAAAGGCCAGCCCGTGGCCCCCTACAACACCACCCAGTTCCTGATGAATGACAGAGACCCGGAGGAGCCCAACTTGGATGTGCCCCATGGGATCTCCCACCCAGGTTCCAGTGGGGAGAGTGAGGCCGGGGACGGTGATGGGCGGGGCCGAGCGCACGGTGAGTTCCAGCGGAAGGACTTCTCTGAGATTTACGAGCGCTTCCACACCGAGAGCCTGCAGGGCCGCAGCAAGCAGGAGCTGGTGCGAGACTACCTGGAGCTGGAGAAGCGGCTGTCGCAGGCCGAGGAGGAGACTAGGAGGCTGCAGCAGCTGCAGGCGTGCACCGGCCAGCAGTCCTGCCGCCAGGTGGAGGAGCTGGCTGCCGAGATCGAGAGGCTCCGGACCGAAAACCAGCGGCTTCGTCAGGAGAACCAGATGTGGAACCGAGAGGGCTGCCGCTGTGATGAGGGGCCGGGTACCTAGGGGTGCCTCCCAGCCTGGTGGACCCAAGGAGAAGGTCCCATTTCGTGCACACTCAGGCCAGCTGGGTCTCAAGGAGGCAGGTGGCAGATGAAAACCACCGTCAACACCCTGTGCCACCTGAGAACAGCTAAACCGGTTCAGACTCCCACCTCACTGTTTCCATAGTTGGCTCCTTTGTGTCATCTTACCCTTTACAGAGAAATTAAATGGCCTTGGTGGGACCAAATGGGAGTGTCTAGGATTGATTTCACTAGGGCTGTTGTGAAAACCAAAACATTTGCCCCAGAGAGGTCTGAGTGGGGTCCCAGTCCCTGCTGCCCCAAGCCTGGCAGGACAGCAGACCTCTGGATGGGGACCTCCCAAGGTGTCCAGGATACCTGAATCCTGCTCTGTGGGTGTTGGAGCAATCAGACTGCACAGAAGGTTTTCTAGGTGGGAGGGAGTTCAGTCAGGAGCCCCCAGTTTCGGCCAGAAACTGACGCTCAAGATACCAGATCGCTGTGAGGAGCTGTGAGCTTTCCCTGAAGGAGAGAACAGGGATTTTCGGAGAAGACCCAGGCCCAGGGGTTCCTTCAGAGTTTGCTCCTGAGCTCCCTGTATTCTCCCCACAGTTTAAAGGCTGGACTAGACGGGTTGTGGGTGCCTTGTGCTTCCTTGTTCTTGACAGCCCCCAACCCTGACCCTCTCTGCAGGGGGTTGGGCCTGAGGTTAGTCATCACGTGTTTGTGTTTGTCCCTTACCTCCCAAGGGTACTAAGGGAGGCGCTCTCCTGGTAGAAAATAAAGTCAAGAGACAGAGGGGAACAGCGCATGGATCCCCAGCAGAGCAGAGCAGAGCAGCCTGGCTGTCCTGGTGCCTGCCATGTGTCTGTGCGTCCTGCTCCTCTCAGCCTCATCATGTGGGTGTGAATTCTCTCTCAAGTGTGTGAGGCCCTCGCCTGTCTGCATCAGAGAGAGCTGGGTCAGCCTGGGTAACGCAGATACCACCAGCCAGCAGATACCACCAGCCAGCGTCAGGCTCTGAGACAAGCTCACCCACCCCCTCACACTCAGAGCCACCCTTCCCCAGACACCCTGTCTCTTCCATCCCCTCCTGGTGCCCTTGCAGGCTGGTGTTGGGTGTCAGGCAGCAATGAACATGGACAACTAGTGGTGGCGGAGGAAATTAGTCAACTCACCAGTGAGCCAGTGCTGGCTGTGCCACCAGGCAAGGGGAGGGGCAGAGGCCTGGCTGCCCAGTCTGGCTTCTCTTCCAGGCCCTCATCTTGACAGGCCACGTTGGGCAAGATGAGGCTCGGCCCAGGAGCTGTTGGGGATGGAAATGTTGATGAAATCTTGTGTGTTGCCAGGACAACTTTCATTTCTATACTGCCACACCCAGGCCTGGCCAGAGCCTCCTACAATGAAACAGGGAACAGATTCTAGGAACGCATGGGTTTAAAGAGAAAGCAAAATCCCATCTGGGAGACCTGCCCCTGGAACCCTGGGTCCTCAGACGGCTCAGTCAAGAAGGGCAGCAGGAATGACCATCCCCACTTTGCAGACGGGAAACCAGAGGCTTAGCGAGGAAGTGGCTTTTTGGATTCCAGGAGAGCCTCTGGAGGCCTGCCTGCCCCTGTGGGGTGCTGTGGGGTGCTAGCCTGGGACCCAGAGGCCCCTTGGCATTTGCTGGCAGCCTCCCAGCTGCATTCCTCAGCATGGAGCCCGAGGGAGAGACGAGGCCCGGGACAAAGGTGGACAAAGGTTGTTTACCCGGAGGTGCCTCTGTGTGTGTGTGTGTGTCTAGGAGGTGAGAGAAGATTCCAGAGGGCTGCTGGAGTGTCGGGGGAGGGGTGTGGGTGAGAGTACTGGGGGTGCATTGTGGGCTGGTCATGCCAGGGAGGGGCAGGTGAAGAGTTTGGCCCTTCTGGGCCCAGAAGCTGAGGAGCCTGGAGGCAGGAAAGCTGCTAGCTGCTCCTCCAACATCCCCCTTACACATAAAAGGCTGAAGGGCGCAAATAGGGCAGCACCTCGGTGGGTTAATTCCTGTACCCCCACCTCACTCTGCTGGAGGGTGGGTGGGGCAAGAAGAGAACAAAGGAGAGGATGCTAGCAGGGAGTGTGGGAGGGCCTGAACCCAAATGGGAGGGGTCCATGAAAAGGGTCCCTGTCCGCCCCTCCCCCCGTCTGGCTCCCTGATTCCTGGGTAAGGGGTGTGCAGGGAGGAGATCGTCCTGGGGCCAGAGCTGGGGCTTAGCACTGGAGAGAACCGGCTCAGCTGTGGGTGGGAGCCAGGCCTGGGTCCCTCGGTGCCCCGCCCCCTTTGCTGCTTCCAGTTGTTCCCACACCTGCTGCTTGGTCTTGAAGCCTGGGCCTCCACTCCGCCTACTGCAATGGTGGAAGCTCCAGTTTACAAGACACCCCCACCCCCCCATCACACGCCCTAGCTGGGGAAGTTGGGCTTGGACACAGCCTCCCTGGGCCTTTCCAGAGCTGCCCTCACGCCCTGTGCTTTCTGGGACCCTCTTGGTCAACTGGGCCGGGGGAGGGAAGCGCAGAGAACGTATGTTTCACCGGAGTGATTGTTGAAGCCTCCCACCACCCCTGCCCAGCCTGTCTTAGGATCCCTCTTTCTTCCCCGGCAGGAACTGCCCGACCCCAGGTGGAAACTTCTGTGCCCAGTGGACAGACCCTGCCTGCAATAGGGTCAGGGAATGAGGGAGAGGGGTGGGCAGAGATTGGTGGGGTGGGGCAGGAGGAAGCTGCCAGGGAGTGGGGGAGGGGGTCCAAAAGGAAGTAACGGTATTGGGGGAAAGGTGGCCAGGTCCCATTGCCCTTGTTGGGAACAGGCAAGTGTGGCACTGGCCCTTTAAGTGGGGGTGCCAGTCAGTGCCCTCCCCCAACCAACCCAATTCATGGGCACACTGAGCATGTGCAGGGGCTGTGCATGTGGGGAGGGGAGGAGAGGGGAGGAGAGGGGAGGAGAGGGGAGGGGAGATGGGGGCATACATTCCGGAGGGAGCTTCTCATCCCCCTACTTCCGGTAGCTGCCCCCACTCTCCTTCCTGGGTCTGACAAAGGAGCCCATGGTGCTCACCCAATCCCTTCCCCCACCCCAGGCCCCAGGGGGTGCTGCCCTCTGCAAGTGCTGAAGCTGCCATGGGTGCTGGGCAGGCCCTCTCTGCCCTGGGGAGTCTCCTGGCTGCCTGGAGGTGGCACACATGCAGCCCAGTGCCAGCCTTACTTCCCTGGTGTGGGCGGCGGCGAATCTTCCTGCTGCCTACGTGTTCCATTTCATTCCATTGGTGCCAGGGTTTTTAAAAGAACCATCCACCTGTGATGCCACTTTGAAAGTGAAACAGCTCAAAGGATGCAGGCCCTACCCCCTAACCAGGACCTTCCAGTCAGAGAGGAAGCAAACAGCCCAGAGGCTGCAAGGGCCTTCCCTGAATCCCGCTCCTTCTGCTTCTCCCCTGCTGGCCAAGTGATCAAAGTCAGCTTCCTCCAGACTACCTTCACCTGCAGCCTGGGACCTTCCCTCAAACCTTTCCACCACCTCAACCTTACCTGTTTCTGCCAAGTCTTCCCCTCTCCCTGCCCTCAGCCCCTCCTGTTACCTCCCCTACCTCTTTAGCACTTGTCCACTCTTAGCTACTGGTACCATTCTTTTTATTTTTTCTTTCTTTTTTTTTTTTTTGAGACAGAGTCTCACTGTTGCTCAGGCTGGAGTGCAGTGGTGCGATCTCAGCTCACTGCAACCTCTGCGCCCTCAGGTTCAAGCAATTCTCCTGCCTCAGCCTCCCGAGTAGCTGGGATTACGGGCGCCTGCCACGACGCCCAGCTTATTTTTGTATTTTTAGTAGAGACGGGTTTACACCCTGTTGGCCAGGCTGGTCTCAAAAACTCCTGACCTCAGGTGATCTGCTCATCTCAGCCTCCCAAAGTGCCGGGATTATAGGCATGAGCCACCGCACCCAGCCTATTTTTCATTCTTTTTTTGTTTGTTGTTTTGGTTTTTGAGATGCAGTTTCACTCTTGTTGCCCAGGCTGGAGTGCAATGGCCCAATCTCAGCTCACTGCAACCTCCACCTCCCAGGTTCAAGGAATTCTCCTGCCTCAGCCTCCCAAGTAGCTGGGATTACAGGTGCCCACCACCATGCCCAGCTAATTTTTGTATTTTTAGTAGAGACAGAGTTTCACTCTGTTGGCCAGGCTGGTCTCAAAAACTCCTGGCCTGGCGCGGTGGCTCACGCCTGTAATCCCAGCACTTTGGGAGGCAAAGGCGGGCAGATCACGAGGTCAGGAGATTGAGATCATCCTGGCTAACACTGTGAAACACTGTCTCTACTAAAAATACAAAAAAAAAAAAACGAGTGTGCTGGCGGGCGCCTGTAGTCCCAGCTACACGGGAGGCTGAGGCAGGAGAACGGCATGAACCCGGGAGGCGGAGGTTGCAGTGAGCCGAGATCGCGTCACTGCACTCCAGCCTGGGCGACAGAGCCAGACTCCATCTCAAAAAAACAAACAAAAAACTCCTGATCTCAGGTGATCTGTCCATCTTGGCCTCCCAAAGTGCCAGGATTACAGGTGTGAGCCACCACACCCGGCCTATTTTTCATTCTTTTTTTTTTTTTTTTTTTTTTTGAGACGGAGTCTGGCTCTGTCGCCCAGGCTGGAGTGCAGTGGCGCAATCTCGGCTCACTGCAAGCTCCGCCTCCCGGGTTCACGCCATTCTCCTGCCTCAGCCTCTCCGAGTAGCTGGGACTACAGGCGCCCGCCACTACGCCCGGCAAATTTTTTGTATTTTTAGTAGAGACGGGGTTTCACCGTGGTCTCGATCTCCTGACCTCGTGATCCGCCCGCCTCGGCCTCCCAAAGTGCTGGGATTACAAGCGTGAGCCACCGCGCCCGGCCCATTCTTGAAGTGAAATTTACATGCCACGAAATCACCCCTTTAAAAATGAACAAAGGCTGGGCGTGGGTGGCTCATGCCTGTAATCCCAGCACTTTGGGAGGCTGAGGTGGGCAGATTACTTGAGGTCAGGAGTTCGAGACCAGCCTGGCCAACAGGGTGAAACCCCATCTCTACTAAAAAATATAAAAGTTAAGTCGGGCACGCTGGCTCATGCCTGTAATCCCAGCACTTTGAGAGGCCAAAGCGAGCAGATCATGAGGTCAGTAGTTTGAGACCAGCCTGACGAACATGGTGAAACCCCGTCTCTACTAAAAATACAAAAATTAGCCGGGCGTGGTGGCGTGCGCCTGTAATCCCAGCTACTCAGGAGGCCGAGGCAGGAGAATCACTTGAACCCGGGAGGTGGAGGTTGCAGTGAGCTGAGATCGCACCACTGCACTTCAGCCTGGGCAACAGAGTGAGACTCCGTCTCAAAAAAAAAAAAAAGAAAAAAAATTAGTTGAGCGTGGCGGCATGCGCCTATAATCCCAGCTTCTTGGGAGGCTGAGGCAGGAGAATCTCTTGAACCCAGGAGGCGGAGGTTGCAGTGAGCTGAGATCGCACCACTGTACTCTAGCCTGGGTGACAGAGCGAGACTCCTTTTCAAAAAAAAAAAAGAAAAGAAAAAAAGTGAACAAGGCCAGGGCATGGTGGCTCACACCTGTAATCCCAGCACTTTGAGAGGCCCAGGTGGGAAGATTGCTTGAGCCCAAGTTCGAGACCAGCCTGCGCAACATGGTGAGACCCTGTCTCTACCAAAAAAAAAAAAAAAAAAACCAACCAAACAAAACATTCAGGTGTGTTGGTGCACATCTGTAGTCCCAGCTACTCAGGAAGCTGAGGTGGAAGGATTGCTTAAACCCAGAAGACCAAGGATGCAGTGAGCCGTGATTGCGTCACTGCACTCCATCCTGGGTGACAGCGAGACCTTGCCTCAAAAAAAAAAAAGGCTGGGCTCAGTGGCTCAGGTCTGTAATCCCAGCACTTTGGGAGGCAGAGGCGGGTGGACCGCGAGGTCGGGGGATGGAGATCATCCTGGCCAATGTGGTGATACCCTGTCTCTACTAAAAATACAAAAAATTAGCCAGGTGCGGTGGCGTGCGCCTGTAGTCCCAGCTACTCAGGAGGCTGAGGCAGGAGAATTACTTGAACCCAGGCGGCAGAGGTTGCAGTGAGCCAAGATTGCGCCACTGCACTCCAGCCTGGTGACAGAGCAAGACTCCGTCTCAAAAAAACAAACAAACAAACAAAAAACAAAAAAACGTGAACAACTCAGTGGCATTTAGTACATATTCACGATGTGTGCAACTGCCACTTCTAGTTTCAAACATTATCACTCCGAAAGGAAACCCTGTACCCATTAAGCATTTACTTCCCATTCCCTCCTTCCCTAGCCTGGCAGCCACCAATCTCCTTTCTGTTTCTATGGGTTTACTCATTCTGGATATTCTGGTGGTAGAGCCACGAGGGGAAAACTCTCTGGTCTCCTGGTGTCTGTACCTGAAACACACAGACTCCCTGAGGGTGCTGCTGTAGAGGGAGCACTGGACCAGGAGTCTTGAGCCCTGTGATCCATCCCAGTTCTGCTTCTCACTCAGGGGCTCTTTTTCTTCATTTGTTCAAGGGGTTGGGAGGTGGCCTCAGGCCAGTCTAGGATCCTGCATCCTCCAGGACCCATCCCTGGCCAGGGGGATTCTACCTGGAACAATGCTGCCTGGCCAACCACCCCGTTGACCTCCTGCCTCCTCCCTGTGAGTCCAGGCAGTGAAGGTGGAGCCAGGGGACAGTGTGATTAATACTGTGGGGTTTGGGGTAAGACACAGGAGATGAAGAAACTTGAGCTCAGAGAGGCTGAGAAACTTGCCCAAGGCCGCACAATTCCTGCCATACTGGAGCCTTAGCCGGTTCTCTGATTGTAGTTTGAGCCGTTGACCACCTTAGTCTCCTATCTTCAAAGAGAAAAAGTAAATTAAAGGCTTAGCCAAGTGCCAGCTGTGTGGGAGGTGTGCTCAGATGGAAGCAGCCATACATTTTACGACTTTCAGGACATTGTGTAATCATGAGTAGCTCCATTACAAGGTAGTTCTTGGGAGTTCTCACTGTCTCCCTCCCTTTTATTTTTTTTTTTGAAATGGAGTCTCGCTTCATTGCCAGGCTGGAGTGCAGTGCCGCGATATCGGCTCACTGCAACCTCCTACTCCCTGCTACTCCCTGGTTCAAGCAATTCTCCTGCCTCGGCCTCCCGAGTAGCTGAGATTACAGGCACAGGCCACCACGCCCAGCTAATTTTTGTATTTTTAGTAGAGACGGGGTTTCACCATGTTGGCCAGGATGATCTCGATCATGAGCCACTGCACCCGGCCCTCCCTCCCTTAACTTTGGGAGCAGGTTTCCTCTCTGCCCTCTCTACCAACTTCTCTAGGAGGACAGCTTTTTCTTTCTTTCTTTTTTCTTTTTTTTTTTTTTTTTTGAGATGGAGTCTCGCTCTGTCGCCCAGGCTGGAATGCAGTGGTGCAATCTCAGCTCACTGCAACCTCTGCCTCCCAGGTTCACGCCATTCTCCTGCCTCAGCCTCCTAAGTAGCTGGGACCACAGGCACCCGCCACCATGCCTGGCTAATTTTTTGTATTTTTAGTAGAGATGGGGTTTCACCATGTTAGCCAGGATGGTCTCAATCTCCAGACCTCGTGATCCACCCGCCTCAGCCTCCCAAAGTGCTGGGATTACAGGCATGAGCCATCACGCCTGGCCCTTTTTTTTTTTTTTAATTGAGACAGAGTCTTGCTCTGTTGCCCAGGCTGGAGTGCAGTGGTGTGATCTCGACTCACTGCAATTTCTGCCTCCTAGGTTCAAGCAATTCTCCTGTCTCAGCCTCCTGAGTAGCTGGGACTACAGGTGGCCACCACCACACCCGGCTAATTTTTGTATTTTTAATAGAAACGAGGTTTTACCCTGTTGGTCAGGCTGGTCTCGAACTCCTGACCTCAGGTGATCCACCCGTCTCCGCCTCCCGAAGTGCTGGGATTACAGGTGTGAGCCACTGTGCCAGGCTGAGGACAGCCTTCGTGGGGGCTGGGAGGGGGCCTTGGACCCTGAGCCCTTCAGTCAAGTGGATGTGTGGAAAGCACTGTTTTTCTTCCCCCTCAAATAAGGAGATTTTATTGTTCCTCCCCACGTCCCTTCAAACTGTATTTATCCATATTTTCATGGCTGAACCTCCACCCATGCCCCTCAAACAGGAAGTCTTTTGTGGAGCCAGAGAAAGGAGGGGACTGCTCAGGCCTGGCCTGTCAGGTAGACAGGCTGCACAGCTGACACCCAGTTGGCCACTGTGTCCTGGCGGCTTGTGAACATGGTCATTGCAGAGACCACCTGCCCCAGAGGCCCCCTATAGACCCCGTTTAAGATGGAAAACCCCAGACGAGCCCTCTGACCCACATGAGCCTCAGTCAGCCATATGGTGACTACTTTGCCACAGTTTGAGGACCTGGACAGGCTCCCTCATGGCCCGTACCTTGAGCCGAGCCCTGTGGCTGCCGGGCTGGCAAGTTCCCAGCCTGAGGACCACGGAGTCCCCAGGCCCCGCATCCTTATGGGCTTGACCTCCATGCCTTTGCTTCTCAGCACCAGCCAGCTGTTTCCCTCTTGAGCCTCTGAGAAAGAGGATCTTTTTTCTCTGGGCCCCTGGTCCCACTGTCCTCACTTGTAATTCACATTAGTTGAGTTTGTTGCCACAGGTCTACACCCCTCCTCCCAGGCTCCCTCCTGAACAACCCTGGCTTCCCTGGCCTCCCTGGGCAGCAATCCCCTGCTCCTTCTCTTCCCCTCTTTCCCTGAGCTCCAGATTCTAGCGGATTTTAAAAATTATTGTTGTAGGCCGGGTGCGGTGGCTCACGCCTGTAATCCCAGCACTTTGGGAGGCTGAGGCGGGCGGATCATGATGTCAGGAGATCGAGACCACTCTGGCTAACACGGTGAAACCCGTCTCCACTAAAAATACAAAAAAAAAAATTAGCCGGTAGTGGTGGCAGGCGCCTGTAGTCCCAGCTACTCAGGAGGCTGAGGCAGGAGAGTGGCGTGAACCCAGGTGGTGGAGGATGCAGTGAGCCGAGATCGCACCACTGCATTTCAGCCTGGGCAACAGAGTGGGACTCCATCTCAAAAAAAAAAAAAAAATTATTGTTGTAGGCTGGGCATGGTGGCTTATGCCTGTAATCTCAGCACTTTGGGAGGCAGAAGCAGGTGGATCACGAGGTCAGGAGTTTGAGACCAGCCTGGCCAAGACGGTGAAACCCCATCTCTACTAAAAATACAAGAATTAGCTGGGCGTGGTGGCGGGCGCCTGTAATCCCAGCTACTCAGGAGGCTGAGGCAGGAGGCTTGAACCCAGGAGTTGGAGGTTGCAGTGAGTTGAGATGGCGCCACTGCACTCAAGACTGGGCAACAGAGCGAGACTCCGTCTCTCTCTCTCTCTCTCTCTCTCTCACACACACACACACACAATTATTGTTGTAGTCTTAATTTTTCCAAATGACTATACAGGCCGGGCATGGTGGCTCACACCTGTAATTCCAGCAATTTGAGAGGCTGAGGCAGAGGGATCACTTGAGGTCAGGAGTTCTAGACTAGCTTGGGCAACAAAGGGAGATCTCATCTCTACTAAAAGTAAAAAACAAACAAAAACAAATGGACTGGGCACAGTGGCTCACACCTATAAGCGCAGCACTTTGGGAGGACGAGGCAGCTGGATCACTTGAGGTCAGGAGTTTGAGACCAGCCTGGCCAACATGGTGAAAGCCCATCTCTACTAAAAATACAAAAATTATCCGGGTGTGGTGGTGTACACCTGGAGGCTAAGGTGGGAGGATCACTTGAGCCCAGGAGGTTGAGGCTGCAGTGAGCTGTGATCGCCGCACTGCACTCTAGCCTGGGCGACAGAGTGAGACCCTGTCTCAAAAAAAAAAAAAAAAAAAAGATTAGTTGGATGGACAGACATACGTGCAGATAGAGACACAGATATAGATGTGTTGGAAAGAGACATGCGAGATACTCCTAGATGTTAGCTGATTCAACATCCTATCTTTAGGCTGGATTAAATGTCTGCTTAAATCTATGACTCTCTCTTATATTTTTCTTTTATTGTTGGAAATATACATTATATATACATTACATAAAATTTGCCACTTTAACCATTTTATTAATTTTTTTTTTTTTTTGAGACAGAGTCTTGCTCTATCGCCCAGGCTGGAGTGCAATGGCACGATCTTGGCTCACTGCAACCTCCACCTCCCTGCTTCAAGCAATTCTCTCACCTCCGCCTCCCAAATAGGTGGGACTACAGGCATGCACCACCATGCCCGGCTAATGTTTCACCATGTTGGCCAGGCTGGTCTCAAACTCCTGACCTCAAGTGATCCGTCCACCTTGGCCTTCCAAACTGTTAGGATTGCAGGCGTGAGCCACTGCTCCCAGCCCATTTTAATCCTTTTTTTTTTTTTTTTTTTTTTTTGACACAGAGTCTCACTCTGTCACCCAGGCTGGAGTGCAGTGGCGTGATCTCGGCTCACTGCAACCTTCACCCCCCGGGTTCACGCCATTCTCCTGTCTCAGCCTCCCGAGTAGCTGGGACTACAGGCGCCCGCCACCACGCCCGGCTAATTTTTTGTGTTTTTAGTAGAGACAGGGTTTCACGGTTGTAGCCAGGATGGTCTCGATCTCCTGATCTCGTGATCCACCCGCCTTGGCCTCCTAAAATGCTGGGATTACAGGCGTGAGCCATCGCACCCAGCCAGTCATTTTCAAGTGTACAATTCACCCGGGCACGCTGGCTCACGCCTGTAATCCCAGCACTTTGGAAGGCCAAGGCGGGTGGATCACGAAGTCAGGAGATCAAGACCATCCTGGCTAACACGGTGAAATCCCGTCTCTACTAAAAATACAAAAAATTAGCCGGGCGTGGTGGTGGGCACCTGTAGTCCCAGCTACTCGGGAGGCTGAGGCAGGAGAATGGCCTGAAACCAGGAGGCCGAGCTTGCAGTGAGCAGAGATAGTGCCACTGTACTCCAACCTGGGTGACAGAGCGAGACTCCATCTCAAAAAAAAAAAAAAATGAAGTGTACAATTCAGTGGCTTTAAATACATTCAAATTGTTCTGTAACCTCGCCATCATCCATCACTCTTCATCTTCTCAACTAAGACTCTATACACATTAAACAATAACTCATCATTTCCCACATTCTCCTAGCCCCTGAACACCACCATTCTACTTTTCCATTTTTAAAAATTATTTATTATTATTATTATTATTTGAGATGGAGTCTCGCTCTGTCACCGAGGCTGGAGTGCAGTGGCATGATCTCAGCTCACTGCAACCTCTGCCTCCTGGGTTCAAGCAATTTTCCTGCTTCTCAGCCTCCTGAGTAGCTGGGGCTAGACGCTCGTGCCACTACGCCTGGCTAATTTTTGTATTTTTAGTAGAGACGGGCTTTCACCATGCTGACCAGGCTGGTCTTGAACTCTTGACCTCAGGTGATCTACCCGCCTCAGCCTCCCACAGTGTTGGGATTACAGGCATGAGCCACTGCATCCAGCCTATTTATTTTTTTAAACCCCTATCTGTACCAGACCTTCTACTTTTTTGGAAGCCTTTCCCTATGACTGCCTTCCTGCTGCTTTCCATCTTGCCAGAGTCCAGCTTCCCTCCCTTTGTAGAACGCCTATGTTCAAGAAATCATTGCTTCTCAATGTTACTTCCCACTGGAATTACCTGAGAAAGTTTTCACAGTTCCAGTGCCTGGGTTCCATGCCCAGAATTTCTTTTTTTTTTTTTTTGAGACGGAGTCTTGCTCTGTCTCCCAGGCTGGAGTGCAGTGGCGCGATCTCGGCTCACTGCAAGCTCCGCCTCCCGGGTTCACACCATTCTCCTCCTCAGCCTCCTGAATAGCTGGGGCTACAGGCACCTGCCACCATGCCTGGATAATTTTTTATATTTTTAGTAGAGGTGGGGTTTCACCATGTTGGCCAGGCTGGTTTCCAACTCCTGACCTCAAGTGATCTGCCCACCTCAGCCTCCCAAAGTGTTGGGATTACAGGTATGAGCCACCGCACCCGGCCCAGAATTTCTGATTTAATTGTTCTGAGATTTTTGAGGCTCCCTGGGGGATGCCCAGGTACACCCAGGGCTGAGAACCAGAGTTCAGAGAGCTGCAGAGGTTTTCTCTGCCCGGCTTGCCCTGACCAGGAGTCCCAAGTGTGGGGTGCCTTGCACCTGCCCACATCCCTAGGAGGATTCCAAGATGGCACGACCTCCAGGGTTTAGATACTAGGCAGGGGAGCTTTAGAGGGCCGACCAGGAAATGTGCAGAGCTCAAGTTAAAGGGAAGGAGGAATTTCCACCACTCAGCTAGGGGTCAGGCTGTCTCCAGAGACTCCTGGCTCCCATCAGTGGATGTGCCAGGGTGCCTGTGAAAGGGCAGGAGGTCAGACCAGAAAACATGCCAAGTGCTCCTCCAGCAATCAGATTCTGAAATTCTGCCTAGCAAGGAACTGTTGCTTTTTTGCTACAACAGCACAACGCCCTGCCCCAGGGTGTGTGTGTGCGTGTGTGTGTGTGTGTGCGTGTGTGTGTGTGTGTGTGATGACTTCTGCCCTATCCAGGCAAGGGGGCCTCTGCACCGGGGTTTACTCCAGGCCTCCTGCTGGTGGCATACATGGGGGCAAGTGCTGTGTATGAGCTCCCTGGAAGTTTCAGAATCAAATGCTATCCTTGCTTCCTCTTTAGTATCTTCTTGATTATCCCAGCCCTATTTCTTCTGCTTCACTCAGAGCAGAGGTGGGGAGGAAGGAGGCCACTTGGAGGTCAGGACAAGGAGGGTTCTCTAGAGCTAGCTGAGTTACTCTGAGGTCTTGGCAAGTGCAGAGATTGAGAGCACAGATTGGTGTTGGACAGCCCAGGTTCAAATCCTGACTTTGGCCAGGTGCAGTGGCTCATGACTGTAATTCCAGCACATTGGGAGGCTGAGGCAGGTGGGTCAGTTGAGATCAGGAGTTTGAGATCAGCCTGGCCAATATGATGAAACCTCGTCTCTACTAAAAATACAAAAATTGGCCAGGCATGGTGGTGCACACCTGTAATCTCAGCTACTTGAGAGGCTGAGGCAGGAGAATCACTTGAACCTGGGAGGTGAAGTTTGCAGTGAGCTGAGATCATGCCATTGCACTCCAGCCTGGACGACAGAGCGAGACTCCGTCTCCAAAAAAAAAGTCCTGGCCGGGCATGGTGGCTCATGCCTGTAATCCCAGCACTTTGGGAGGCCGAGGCGGGCGTATCACAAGATCAGGAGATCGAGACCATCCTCGCTAACACGGTGGAACCCCGTCTCTACTAAAAATACAAAAAAATTAGCCGGGCGTGGTGGTGGGTGCCTGTAGTCCCAGCTACTTAGCAGGCTGAGGCAGGAGAATGGCGTGAACCCGGGAGGCAGAGCTTGCAGTGAGCTGAGATTGCGCCACTGCACTCCAGCCTGGGCCACAGAGCGAGACTCCATCTCAAAAAAAAAAAGTCCTGCCTTGCCTGGCTCACTGCCGCTCCCTACCCTCTGCAGAGCAGGCCAGGCACCTTTCCATTTTCCTGCCTGGACACACACATCCCTCTCTCCTGGTGAAAAGATGCCATGACTCATCAGGAACACAAGCAGCACCATTTGTTCATTCAACAGATATTGAATGGGTGTATTTGTTTCCTAAGTTGCTACAATAAAGTACCCCCGAGTGGTTTAGAACAATGGAAATGTATTGTTTCAGTTCTGGAGGACAGAAGTCTGAAATCAAGGTGTTGGTAGGGCCACACTTTCTTTAAAACCAGTAGGAGAAAGATCCTTCCTTGCCTCTTTATTTACTTTTATGTATAGAGACGGGATATTGCTATAATGCCCAGGCTGGTCTCGAACTTCTGGCCCCAACTAATCCTCCCACCTTGGCCTGTCAAAGAGCTGGGATTACAGGCATGAGCCACCGCACCTGGCCTTCCTTGCCTATTTTTAGCTTCTAGTGGTTTGCTGGCAATCTTTGGCATTCCTTGACTTGTAAATGCATGGCTTCAATTCCTTGTTTTCATATGTCCATCTCCCCTCTATGCATGTGTGTCTCTGTGTCCAAATTTTCCCTTTTTTTTTTTTTTGAGATGGAGTTTCACTCTTGTCGCTCAGGATGGAGTGCAATGGCACAATCTCGGCTCATCGCAACCTCTGACTCCCAGGTTCAAGCGATTCTCCTACTCAGCCTCCTGAGTAGCTGGAATTACAGGCATGCGCCACCACGCCCGGCTAATTCTTTGTATTTTTAGTAGAGACAGGGTTTCTCCATGTTGGTCAGGCTGGTCTTGAACTCCCAACCTCAAGTGATTAGCCCACCTCAGCCTCCCAAATTGCTGGGATTACAGGCGTGAGCCACCGCACCCGGACTAAATTTCTCCTTTTTATAAAGACACCAGTCATTAGGGCCCACCCTAATAACCTCACATTAACTTGATTACCTCTGTAAAGACTGTTTCCGTATAAGGTTGCATTCAAAGATACTAGGAGTTGGGACTTTAACATATCTTTTTTGTCTGGGGTGCGTAATTCAATTCATAGCACTGGGTGTCCACGCTGTGCATGCTGGGGATATCCCAGTGAGCTTGATGGACACAGTCACTACCCTTATGGAGCTTACAGTCTCTTCTGATCTTTTTATATAAAGTTTTCTTTTTTGAGACAGGGTCTCACTCTGTCACCTAGGCTGGAGTGCAGTGGTGCGATCAGCTCACTTTAGCCTCGATTTTCTGGGCTCCAGTAATCATCCCCCATCTCAGCCTCCTGAGTAGCTGGGACCACAGGCACGCACCATGACACCTGGCTCATTTTTGTATTTTTGGTAGAGGCAGGGTTTCACCACATTGCCCAGGCTGGTAGTTTTATTTTATTTATTTATTTGTTTTATTTTAATTAATTAATTAATTAATTTTTTTTTTTTTTTTGAGACGGTGTTTCACTCTTGTCTCCCAGGCTGGAGTGCAATGGCATGATCTCAGCTCACTGCAACCTCTACCTCCTGGGTTCAAGTGATTCTCCTGCCTCAACCTCCCCAGTAGGTAGGATTACAGGCACACACCATCACACCCAGCCAATTTTTGTATTTTTAGTAGAGACAGGGTTTCACCATGTTGGCCAGGCTGGTCTCAAACTCCTGACCTCAGGTGATCCTCCCGCCTTGGCCTCCCAAAGTGCTTTACAGACGTGAGCCACCATGCCCGGCCAGTAGTTTTATTTTTAAACAATAACTCTCATTAATATGAGTTTATTTTTTATTTATTATTATTAGTTTTTGAGACGGAGTCTCATTCTGTCTCCCAGGCGAGTGCAGTGGCATGATCTCGGCTCACTACAACCTTCACCTCCCGGGTTCAAGGGATTCTCCTGCCTCAGCCTTCCAAGTAGCTGGGAATACAGGCGCGTGCCACCACGCCCAGCTAATTTTTTGTATTTTTAGTAGAGACGGGGTTTCACCGTGTTAGCCAGGCTGGTCTTGATCTCCTGACCTCATGATCCGCCCACCTTGGCCTCCCAAAGTGCTGGGATTAGAGGCATCAGCCACCACGCCCAGGCCATATGAGTTTATTTGGGTGATATGGTGAGATCCATTTCACGAGTGGGAAGACTGTCTTTTGGAGATCTGAAATTACTTGTTTAGGGTCACGTGACTTATAAGTAATAACACAAGCAATAACAATATCCAGCACTTGCTCAATGCCAACCATTGTGGTATGGCTTGAATGTCCCCTCCAAAACTAGTGTTAGGATTTAATAACCATTGTGACAATTTTTTTTTTTTTTTTTAGATAGAATTTTGCTCTTGTCACCCAGGCTGGAGTGCAATGCCACAGTCTCGTCTCACGGCAACCTCCGGCTCCCAGGTTCAAGCAATTCTCCTACCTCAGCCTTCCAAGTAGCTGGGATTACAGGTATGTACCAACACGCGCAGCTAATTTTTGTATTTTTAGTGGAGAAATTAGTTGAGACGGGGTTTCACCATGTTGGTCAGGCTGGTCTGGAACTCCTGACCTCAGGTGATCTGCCGCCTTGGCCTCCCAAAGTGCTGGGATTACAGGCATGAGCCACCGTGCCTGGCCCATTGTGACAACATTAAGAAGTGAGACATTTGGCCAGGCGTGGTGGCTGTTGCCTGTAATCCCAGCACTTTGGAAGGCCAGGCGGGCGGATCATGAGGTCTGGAGTTGGAGACCATCCTGGCCAACATGGTGAAACCCCGTCTCTACTAAAAATACAAAAAATGAGCCTGGCGTGGTGGCACGTGCCTGTAGTCCCAGCTACTCAGGAGGCTGAGGTAGGAGAATTGCTTGAACCTGGGAGGCGGAGATTGCAGTGAGCGCAGATTGCACCGCTGCACTCCAGCCTGGCGCCAGAGAGACTGTCTCAAAAAAAAAAAAAAAAAAAAAAGTGAGACGTTTAAGAGCGGATTAGGTCATGAGGGCTCTGCCCTCATGAATGGATCAATGCCGTTATCGAGGAACTGTGTTAGTTGTGGGACTGGGTCCTGATAAAAGGATAAGTTTGGCAGATTTCCTCTTTCTGTCTTGCATACTTCCACCATTTGATGCCTTCTGTCACGTCATGATGCAGCAAGGAGGCCCTCACCAGACAGGGCCCCTTGATCTTGGACTTCTCGCCCCCAGAACCATAAGCCAAATAAATCTCTTTTTTTAAAATAAATTACCCAGTCAGTAGTTCATCTTATTTGATCCCCATAAGCATTTTGCAGGATAAAGTAATTGAAGTGAGGTGTCCAAAGTCACATCATTAATAAGATGTCACATCCGGGCTGGGTGTGGCGGCTCATACTTGTAATCTTAGCACTTTGGAGGCTGAGATGGGAGAATCACTTGAGTTCTGGAGTTGGAGACCAGCCTGAGCAACATAGTGAGACCTCGTCTCTTAAAAAAAAAAAAAAAAAAAAAAACTCACATCAGGAGTTGAGCCCAGGCAGCCCAGGGGCAGCATCCAGCTCAGCCACCCCACGTTGCTCATTACATCAAGATACAGCCTCAGCTGGGCGCGGTGGCTCACGCCTGTAATCCCAGCACTTTGGGAGGCCGAGGCAGGCGGATCACAAGGTCAGGAGTTTGAGACTAGCCTGGCCAATATGGTGAAACCCTGTCTCTACTAAAAATACAAAAATTAGCCAGGCATGGTGGTGGGAGCCTGTAGTCCCAGCTACTTGGGAGGCTGAGGCAGGAGAATTGCTGGAACCGGGGAGGCGGAGCTTGCAGTGAGCCGAGTTTGCGCCACTGCACTCCAGCCTGGGTGACAGAGCGAGACTATGTCTCAAAAAAAAAAAAAAAAAAGACAGCCTCACGTCTCTGTTGCTGCCCTTTGCTCTACGCCAGCACGTCAAACCTTAATGTTCCCTCCATGCCTAGCAGAGAGCCACCTCTTTGCTCTTCCTTATCAAGTGCATTAACTGCTACCTTCCATCTTCCTTTTTTCTTCTACCTTCCCTTTATTTTTTTGTAGAGATGGGGTCTTCCTATGTTGCCCAGGCTGATCTCAAACTTCTGGCCTCAGTCGATTCTCCTGCCTTGGCTTCCCAAAGTGCTGAGATTACAGGTGTGAGCCGCTGTGCCCAACCCCTTCTCCCTTTCTCCCTTCCTTCTTCCCTCCTCCTCCCCTCTTTTTCTTTCTTTTTTTTTTTAGATGGAGTTTTGCTCTGTCACCCAGGCTGGAGTTCAGTGGCACTATCTTGGCTCACTGCAAGCTCCGCCTCCCAGGTTCAAACAATTTTCCTGCTTCAGCCTCTCAAGTAGCTCGGATTACAGGCCTGCACTACAACACCTGGCTAGTTTTTGTATTTGTATTTTTAATTTTTAATTTTTTGAGATGGAGTCTATCTCTGTCGCCCAGGCTGGAGTGCAGTGGTGGGATCTTGTAACCTCTGTCTCCCGGGTTCAAGTGATTCTCCTGCCTCAGCCTCCCCAGTATCTGGGACTACAGGCATACGCCACCACACCCAGCTAATTTTTTACATTTTTGGTAGAGACGGGGTTTCACCATGTTGGCCAGGCTGATCTTGAACTCCTGACCTCAAGTGATCTGCCTGCCTTGGCCTCCCAAAGTGCTGAGATTACAGGCGTGAACCACCCCTCCCGGCCCAGAGTTACTTTTCAAATGTTTAATTTATTATATGATATTTTAGCCATAAAATATACAATATTTTAGGCTGGGCGTGGTGGCTCAAGCCTGTAATCCCCACACTTTGGGAGGCCGAGGTGGGTGGATCACCTGAGGTCAGGAGTTCGAGACCAGCCTGACCAAAATGGTGAAACCCTGTCTCTATTAAAAGCACAAAATTAGCAGGGTGTGGTGGCGCATGCCTGTAATCCCAGCTACTCGGGAGGCTGAGGCAGGAGAATTGCTTGAACCCAGGAAACGGAGGTTGCAGTGAGCCGAGATTGCGGCATTACACTCCAGCCTGGGCAACAAGAGCAAAACTCCGTCTCAAAAAAAAAAAAAAAAAAAAAAAAAAATATATATATATATATATATATATACACACACACACATATATGGCTGTAAAATATTATACAATATTTTATATAATATTTTATATTTATGGCTAAAATATTCATGGGGTTTTGCCATGTTGCCCAGCGAAATCCTGTCTCTACTAAAACACCTATGTACCCATCACCCAGTTTAAGAACTATCAACTCTTAATGCTGTGTGTGGGAAGCATTTAATGCTGTGTGTAGGAAGAAAAAAAGTTGCAACATTGTGGTGATTGTTGAAGCCCCAGCATTATTCTGCTCTCTAATTGCACTCTCCCTCCTAGAGGTAATTGGGATCCTAGCTTGGTGACAATCATTTCCATGCATCTTTAGAAACATGAAGTTGCTTTTGACTGACAGTAAAGGAATTTTGAGCTTGATTCTTGACAAGGAAACATAGCAGAAGGTAGGTCTAAAGATGGAGGTGTAGTTTGAATGGAATCTCTTTTGGAAATATATTATGATGAAATATTTCAGACACAGAAAGGCATATGTAGAATAATAGAATGAACCTCTTGCTTAGGAAATAAAACATTAAAAATACTACCCTGCCCTCCTCAAAACAGTCCCCAGGGTCTTCCTCCCTGATTGCATCCTTCTTCTTCTTTTTTTTTTCTTTATTTTTTTGAGACAGAGTTTTGCTGTTTTTGCCCAGGCTAGAGTGCAATGGCACAAATCTTGGCTCACTGCAACCTCCGCCTCCCAGGTTCAAGTGATTCCTCTGCTTCAGCCTCCTGAGTAGCTGGGATTACAGGCATGCACCACCATGCCTGGCTAATTTTGTATTTTTAGTAGAGACGGGGTTTCTCCTTGTTGGTCAGGCTGGTCTTGAACTCCCGACCTCAGGTGATCCTCCTGCCTCAGCCTCCCAAAGTGCTGGGATTACAGGCATGAGCCACCATGCCCAGCCTTTTTTTTTTTTTTTTTTTTTTTTTTTTTTTGTGACAGAGTCTCGCTCTGTTGCCTAGGCTGGAGTGCAGTGGCGCCATCTTGGCTCACTGCAACCTCTGCCTCCCGGGTTCAAACGATTCTCCTTCCTCAGCCTCCCGAGTAGCTGGGACTACCAGTGTGTGCCACCACACCCTGCTAACTTTTGTATTTTCAGTAGAGACAGGGTTTCACCATGTTGGCCAGGCTGGTCTCGAACTCTTGACCTCAGGTGATCCGTCTGCCTCGGCCTCCCAAAGTGCTGGGATTACAGGTGTGAGCCACCCCCGCCTGGCCATATATATATATATATATATATTTTTAGTAGACATCATGTTGGCCAGGCTGGTCTTGAACTCCTGACCTCCGGTGATCCACCAGCCTCGGACTCCCAAAGTGCTGAGATGACAGGCGTGAGCCACCATGCCCAGCCTGATTTCATCCTTCTAGATGAACTGCCCTTCTGAATTTGGGGCTTATCATTTTGACCTGAATCCTGGGGGAGGAGCAGCAGTGTGGGGACAAGTGGGCATAGGAAGGGGCGTCACCAACAGAACGGCAGGGTAAAGACCCAGGGGAGTGAGTTTGGGAGGCAGGTGTTGGCATGGCTGGTAAGCTGGGTACCTGTCGGGGAGGGGCGGGGTCAGGTAAGTAGCTAGCCTCGCTCTCCTCTGGGCCCTGGCTTCCGTATTTCCCTCTGTCATTGTCCTAATCACACAGAATCCTAGTGATCTGTTAGCTTGACTCCAAGATCCTGAGGGTAGGGAACCTCTTGGTCATTGTCACCCCAGTGGCTAACACAGTGGCTGGCACAAATGGCTTTTTGTTAAATACTAAATTGATACATGAGCGAATGAGTAACTGACTGATTTCAGCCTGCCTGGTAAGGGAGTTGCTGGTAGCAAGACAGTCTGAGTGCAAAGTGTGAACGAGAGTATTTTTGAAGAGAATTGTCATTTTATTACCATTCAGTACAGTAACACCTCTGCCTTCATCAGTGTGGCCTAGTAGAGACCTTGCTTGAATGCATATCAGTCAGGGTGAGAAATCTGCTGTGCGGGCAGGTGTGCGATGATGTGGTAACTAGATGGGCTTCTTGCAGCTTCAACCACCGCCAGCGTCATTCACTACCCTTCAAACTATCAGCTCTGATTGGAGTTAAAGGGATAATCAGTCTCCCACAGAAGTAGCACCGATTTCTCTTCCTTCAAAACAATCCTCAAAGCCTGTGAATCCCCTCCAGTGTGCTTATTATGCGGTTAGCTCTGCTTGTGGCTGCAGAGACAGCTCGTTTTGCATTCCTAGAAGCCCCTCTCAGAGCTGGGCATGCTTCGGTGGGTTTTGAGTGGTGAGAAGTGCTTTTCTCAGAGGCTGCATTCCACATGAGGCCTAATAAACAGATAAAACGTGCCTGCAATTAGTGGCATCTCTGCATGCAGACTTAATGTGCTGAAGGCTGTTTGTTGATTTTTTTGCACTGTTCAAAGCGATGCCACAAGCTGTTTGGGCCAGACCTTGGCTTAGAGAGCCCCCTCTTCCATTTTGTCCCATGAAAAGGACAATGCAGTGATATAAAAGAGCCCAGTGGGTTGAGCTACACCTATCACATAGGCAAATCTGAAAAGGTTTCCAATAAAGATCAAATTATTAAAATATTTGGCTGGGCTTGGTGGCTCACACCTGTAATCCCAGCACTTTGGGAGGCTGAGGTGGGTGGATCATGAGGTCAGGAGATCGAGACCATCCTGGCCAACATGAAGCAACTCTGTCTCTACTGAAAATACAAAAATTAGCTGGGTGTGGGGGTGCATGCCTGTTATCCCAGCTACTCAGGAGGCTGAGGCAGGAGAATCACTTGAACCTGGGAGTCGGAGGTTGCAGTGAGCCGAGATTGTGCCACTGCACTCCAGCCTGGTGACAGAGCGAGACTCTGTCTCAAAACAAAACAAAAACAAACAAAAAACAAGATTTGAGCAGTATTTATCCATAGAAATTTGGGGCCACCTGATTCTGAATTTGCAGTTTTTATTTATTTTTTTTAGACAGGGTCTCACTCTTGTCACCCAGGCTGGAGTGCGGTGGCGCAATCTCGGCTCACTGCAACCTCTGCCTCCTGGGTGCAAGTGATTCTCCTGAGTAGCTGGGATTACAGTTACCCATCACCATGCCCGGATAATTTTTGTATTTTTAGTAGAGACAGGGTTTCACCATGTTGGCCAGGCTGGTCTTTTTTTTTTGAGACGGAGTCTCACTCTGTCACCCAGGCTGGAGTGCAGTGGCGCAGTCTCGGCTCACTGCAAGCTCCGCCTCCCGGGTTCACGCCATTCTCCTGCCTCAGCCTCTCCGAGTAGCTGGGACTACAGGCGCCCGCCACCACGCCTGGCTAATTTTTTTGTATTTTTAGTAGAGACGGGGTTTCACCGTGGTCTCGATCTCCTGACCTCGTGATCCGCCCGCCTCGGCCTCCCAAAGTGCTGGGATTACAAGTGTGAGCCACCGCGCCCGGCCTGCCAGGCTGGTCTTGAACTCCTGACCTCAAGTGATCCACCTGTCTCGGCTTCCCAAAGTGCTGGGATTACAGGCATGAGCCACTGCGCCCGGCCCTGAATTTGCAGAGTTCTGATTAATGAAGTTTTGTTCTTTCACTGTGCCCTGTAATTCAGTAATTCTGTAATTCAGTTCAGACACAGATAGTGCTGAGTCAGGTTGGCGTCTCTACTATTGCTGCCCCTCTCCAGTCACCCCCTGTTTGCAGAAGAGTAGGGAATGGCCTGGACTTGGGATTTGGCATAGGACGGTCTGGCATCAAACCTTGGTTCTGATGCTTTACTGCCCAAGTGATCGAGTAATCTTTCATTCACCAAGCACTTGTTGAGGGCCAGCACTGGGTTGGCACTGGAAAAACAAAGATAAATAGGACACAATTTCCTCCCTTCCTCCTTTTCTTTTGTCTTCTCTTTTCTTTTTTTTCTCTCTCTCCCTCTTTCTTTTGCTGAGGAGTTCTTTTAACTATGTCAGTCAGAAAAATATAAAGTATTCAGAATAATAAAATGAACACCCATGATAAGAACCATCCCGCTTAAGACGTAAAGCGGCTGAGTGTGGTGGCTCACGCCTGTAATCCCAGGATTTTGGGAGGCCGAGGTGGGCAGATCATGAGGTCAGGAGATCGAGACCATCCTGGCCAACATGGTGAAACCCCGTCTCTACTAAAAACACAAAAATTAGCCGGGCGTGATGGCATGTGCCTGTAGTCCCAGCTACTCGAGAGGCTGAGGAAGGAGAATCACTTGAACTGGGGAGGCAGAGGCTGCGGTGAGCTGAGATCGTGCCACTGCACTCCGGCTTGGGTGACAGTGAGACTCTGTCTCAAAAAAAAGAAAAAAAAAAAAGAAAGCAAGCAAGCTCGAAATACTTATTATTATTATTATTTTTTGAGACGGAGTCTCGCTCTGTCACCCAGGCTAGACTGCAGTGTCGTAATCTCGGCTCATTGCAACCTCTGCCTCCCGGGTTCTTGCCATTCTGCCTCAGCCTCCTGAGTAGCTGGGACTACAGGCACCCAACACCACACCCGGCTAATTTTTTGTATTTTTAGTAGAGCTGGGGTTTCACCGTGTTAGCCAGAATGGTCTCGATTTCCTGACCTGTGATCCGCCTGCCTCGGTCTCCCAAAGTGCTGGGATTACAGGCGTGAGCCACCGCGCCCGGCCTATTATTATTTTTTTAACTTTTAGAGATAGAGTCTCACTCTGTTGCCCAGACTGAAGTGAAGTGGCTTGATCACAGCTCAGTGCAACCTCCAACTCCTGAGCTCAAGCAATCCTCCAGTGTCAGCCTCCTGAGTAGCTAGGACTATAGGTACACACTATCAAGCCTGGTTAATTTTTAATTTTTTTTTTGAGACAGAGCCTTGCTCTGCCGCCCAGGCTGGCGTGATCTCAGCTCACTACAACCTCTGCCTCTCGGGTTCACACCATTCTCCTGCCTCAGCCTCCTGAGTTGCTGGGATTACAGGCGCCCGCCACCACGCCTGGCTAATTTTTTGTATTTTTAGTAGAGACAGGGTTTCACAGTGTTAGCCATTATGGTCTCCATCTCCTGACCTCGTGATCCGCCCGCCTTGGCCTCCCAAAGTGCTGGGATTACAGGCGTGAGCAACCACGCCCGGCCAATTTTTAAATTTTTTTGTAGAGATGGGGTGTCACTATGTTGTCCAGGCTGGAGTCAAACTCCAGACCTCAATTGATCCTCCTACCTCAGCCTCCCAAAATGCTGGGATTATAGACAATAGTCACCACTCCCAGCCTAGAAAAACTTTTGAAACACTGAAGGAAAATCTCTGTTATGCATTCAGTGTTATCACTCTTCTACATTTTTTTTTTTTTTTTTTGAGACGAGGTTTCACTCTGTCACCGAGGCTGGAGTGCAGTGGTGCGATCTCTGCTCACATGAACCTCCGCCTCCCGGATTCAAATGATTCTACTGCCTCAGCCTCCCAAGTAGCTGGAATTACAGGTGCCCGCCACCATGCCTGGCTAATTTTTGTATTTTTAGTAGAGACGGGGTTTCACCATGGTGGCCAGGCTAGTCTCGCACTCCTGGCGAGACTACCCGCCTCATGCAATTACAGGCATGAGCTACCGCACCTGGCCCACTGCATGTCTTTTATTTGTACTACCTAGGTATGTATACTTAAATAATATGTAGTCTTAAGCACTGTAAAAATTTTTATGAATCATACTACCAAAATCTTATAACTTGCTGCTTACTTAAAACGTTTTAAGATTCGTTTACGTGGGCCGGGCACGGTGGCTCACGCCTGTAATTCTGTGTCAGGAATCGGTGGGTTCTTGATCTCACTGACTTCAAGAATGAAACCGCGGACCCTCGTGGTGAGTGTTACAGCTCTTAAGGTGGCGCGTCTGGAGTTGTTTGTTCCTTCTGATGTTTGGATGTGTTCGGAGTTTCTTCCTTCTGGTGGGTTCATGGTCTCGCTGGCTCAGGAGTGAAGCTACAGACCTTCGTGGTGTTACAGCTCTTAAGGCGGCGCGTCTGGAGTTGTTCCTTCCTCCCGGTGGGCTCGTGGTCTCGCTGGCTTCAGGAGTGAAGCTGCAGACCTTCTCGGTGAGTGTTACAGCTCATAAAAGCAGTGTGAACCCAAAGAATGAGCACTAGCAAGATTTTTTGCAAACAGCAAAAGAACAAAGCTACCACACTATGGAAAGGGACCTGAGCGGCTTGCCACTGCTGATTCGGGCAGCCTGCTTTTATTCTCTTATCTGGCCCCACCCGCATCCTGCTGATTGGTAGAGCCCAGTGGTCTGTTTTGACAGGGCACTGATTGGTGCGTTTACAATCCCCGAGCTAGACACAAAGGTTCTCCACGTCCCCACCAGATTAGTTAGATACAGCGTATCCACACAAAGGTTCTCCAAGGCCCCACCAGAGTAGCTAGATACAGAGTGTCCATTGGTGCACTCACAAACCTTGAGCTGGACACAGGGTGCTGATTGGTGTGTTTACAAACCTTGAGCTAGAGACAGAGTGCCGATTGGTGTATTTACAATCCCTGAGCTAGACATAAAGGTTCTCCACCTCCCCACCAGACTCAGGAGCCCAGCTGGCTTCACCCAGTGGATCCCGCACCGGGGCTGCAGGTGGAGCTGCCTGCCATTCCTGTGCCGTGCGCCCGCACTCCTCAGCCCTTGGGTGGTCGACGGGACTGGGCGCCATGGAGCAGGGGGCAGCGCTCATGGGGAGGCTTGGACCGCACAGGAGCCCATAGAGGGGGTGGGAGGCTCAGACATGGCGGGCTACAGATCTCGAGCCCTGCCCCGTGGGAAGGCAGCTAAGGCCCGGTGAGAAATCGAGTGCAGCGCCGGCGGGTTGGCACTGCTGAGGGACCCAGAACACCCTCCACAGCCGCTGGCCCGGGTGCTAAGCCCCTTATTGCCCGGGGCCGGCAGGGCCAGCCGGCTGCTCCGAGTGCGGGGCCCACCAAGTCCACGCCCACCCGGAACTCCAGCTGGCCCGCAAGCGCCGCACGCAGCCCCGGTTCCTGCTCGCGCCTCTCCCTCCACACCTCCCTGCAAGCTGAGGGAGCCGGCTCTGGCCTTGGCCAGCCCAGAAAGGGGCTCCCACAGTGCAGCGGTGGGCTGAAGGGCTCCTCAAATGCCGCCAAAGTGGGAGCCCAGGCAGAGGAGGCGCCGAGAGCGAGCGAGGGCTGTGAGCAGTGCCAGCACACTGTCACCTCTCAATCCCAGCACTTTGGGAGGCTGAGGAGGGTGGACCACCTGAGGTCGGGAGTTAGAGACCACCCTGGCCAACATGGAGAAACCCCATCTCTACTAAAAATACAAAAATTAGCTGGGCATGGTGGCACGTGCCTGTAGTCTGTAGGAGGCTGAAACAGGAGGATCACTTGAACCCGGGAGGCGGAGGTTGCAGTGAGCCAAGATCGCGCCACCACACTTCAGCCTGGGTGACAAAGGGAGACTCCGTCTCAAGAAAAAAAAAAAAAAAAAAAAAAGATTTATGTGATACATGTAGTTCAATTCATTTGTCTTTGTTCTTTGTCTTTTTTTGTATTAAGGGTAATTTTTTAATGGAAGTATACAACATTTATACAAAAAAAGTAGATAAATAGTAAGTGTACAGCTTAATGAATTTTCATAGTCAACACACCTATGTAACCACACCCAATGAAGAAACAACTGACCAGGAATGGTGGCTTATGCCTGTAGTCCCATCACGTTTCGGGGACCAAGGTAGGCAAATCACTTGAGTCCAGGAGTTTGAGACCAGCCTGGGCAACATGGTGAAACCCCGTCTCTACTGAAAATACAAAAAATTAGCTGGGTACAGTGGCATGTGCCTGTGGTCCCAGCTGCTTGAGAGGCTGAGGTGGGAGGATTGCTTGAGCCTGGGAGGCGAAGGCTGCAGTGAGCTGAAGTCTCACCATAGCACTCTGGCCTGGGCAACAGAGTGAGACCTTGTCTCACAAAAGAAACAAAGAAAAAGAAAAACAACTCTATCTGTACCCAGAACCAGCCAAGCCCTGTTTTTTTGTTTTTGTTTGTTGTTGTTGTTGTTGTTGTTTTTGAGACAGAGTCTGGCTCTGTCACCCAGGCTGGAGTGCAATCGCATGATCTCGGCTCTCAGCTCACTATAACCTCTGCCTCCCAGGTTTAAGAGATTCTCCTGCCTCAGCCTCCTGAGTAGCTGGGACTACAGGTGTGCACCACCACGCCCAGCTCATTTTTGTGTTTTTAGTAGAGACAGGGTTTCACCATGTTGGCCAGGCTGGACTTGAACTCCTAACCTCAGGTGGTCTGCGTGCCTTGGTCTCCCAAAGTGCTGGGATTACAGGCATAAGCCACTGTGCCCAGCCCCAAGCCCTGCTTTTTTTTTTTTTTTTTTTTTTGAGACGGAGTCTCGCTCTGTTGCCCAGGCTGGAGTGCAGTGGCGCAATCTCAGCTCACTGCAAGCTCCGCCTCCCGGTTTCACGCCATTCTCCTGCCTCAGCCTCTCCGAGTAGCTGGGACTACAGGCGCCACCACCACGCCCGGCTAATTTTTTTTGTACTTTTAGTAGAGACGGAGTTTCACCGTGGTCTCGATCTTCTGACCTCGTGATCCACCCGCCTCGGCCTCCCAAAGTGCTGGGATTTTTTTTTTTTTTTTTTTTTTTGAGACGGAGTCTTGCTCTGTCGCCCAGGCTGGGGTGCAGTGGCGCAATCTTGGCTCACTGCAAGCTCCGCCTCCTGGGTTCACACCATTCTCCTGCCTCAGCCTCCCGAGTAGCTGGGACTACAGGCGCACGCCACCACGCCCGGCTAATTTTTTTGTATTTTTAGTAGAGACAGGGTTTCACCGTGTTAGCCAGGATGGTCTCGATCTCCTGACCTCATGATCCACCTGCCTTGGCCTCCCAAAGTGCTGGGATTACAGGCGTGAGCCACCGTGCCCAGCCAAGTGCTGGGATTACAAGCGTGAGCCACCGCGCCCGGCCCTCCTGAGTTTATTTCTAGGATTGGAGTTGCTGGGTCATACTACATAAATATATTCAATTTTAACAGAAAATGCTAAATGGTTTTCCACCCTCACCAGTTGAGTATGAGAATTCCTTTGCTCCACGTACTTGGCCCACACCTAGTGTTGACTGCTTTTTTCATTTTAGCCATTCTAGTGGGGATGGACTTCCCTGTTTTGTTTTGTTTTGAGATGGAGTTTCGCTCTTGTTGCCCAGGCTGGAGTGCAATGGCATGATCTTGGCTCACCGCAACCTCTGCCTTCCATGTTCAAGCGATTCTCTTGCCTCAGCCTCCCCAGTAGCTGGGATTACAGGCATGCGCCACCATGCCTGGCTAATTTTGTATTTTTATTAGAAACGGGGTTCCTCCATGTTGGTCAGGCTGGTCTGGAACTCCTGACCTCAGGTGATCTGCCCTTCTCAGCCTCCCAAAGTGCTGGGATTACAGGGGTGAGCCACCACTCCCAGCCCAACTTCCCTGTTTTAAGTCAAATTTATTGTGCTAAGCATTTTACATGCATTTTTTTTTTTTTTTTTTTTTTTTTTTTGGAGACAGAGTCTTGCTCTGTTGCCCAAGCTGGAATGCAGTGGTATGATCTTGGCTCACTGCAACCTCCGCCTCCCGGGTTCAAGTGATTGTCATGCCTCAGCCTCCCAAGAGCTGGGATTACAGGCGCATGCCACCATGCCTGGCTAATTTTTGTGTTTCTAGTAGATAGGGTTTCACCATGTTGACCAGGCTGGTCTCGAACTCCTGACCTCAAGCAATCTGCCAGCTTTGACCTCCCAAACAGCTGGGATTACAGGCATAAGCCACCATGCCAGGCCTTTATATCATCTTCTTATTTTACCTACATATCAACTCCATGAGGAAGGTATTGCTGTTAACCCTGTTTTACAGATGGGAAACTGAACTTAAAGTTAGGGAACTTCAAGGCCACATAGTGAGGGCTAGTGCAGAACCTCCAGGCTTTACTGTCCCTATTGCTGTGGTCTGACACCATCTGGTAGTGGTGGGGGGGTCCCACGAAGACAAATCACTGGAAGCCGATGACACAAATACAGTAACTGGGATATTATTCGAGGTACACAGGGGGCCCCAAAGCTGAATGAGATGAATTCCACTACATGGGCTGGAAGGAGTCACAGAGAAGGCCTGGATTGAACTGGATCTTTGGACAAATTTAGAGTGATAGTACCCATCTCTGATGGTCCTAGTGAGGATTTAAGGTGCTTTAAGCATTAGGTAAAGCTCCTGGTACTCGCACATAGCGGGTGCTCAGTGAAGGGCTGTTGAAGGAATTAGTGAACGAATGTAGGATCGGGAGACCTACGCACAGTTATGGTCTTTCCTGAAGCCAGGGGATGGACAAAATGACCTCTCTAGGCCTCTTTCATCCTGAGTTTGAGTAGGTCAGGGGAAAGCCTAGGGTAAAGGGCCAGCTCCACTAGGCCAGGCAGGGAATGACTCCTCCTCCCCAGCCCCTATGACTGAGGGGCTGCGAGAGCAACTCCTTTCTAGACAAGGAAGAAATAATGTCACAGGGCATTGTCTGCGCCGCTCCCAGCACCCTGTCACCCCTTCTCCAGCTCTACCCTGAGCTCTGGATCCAGCAGAAGGAACTGGAGTCTAGGACCCACAACCCCCAGAAAAAGGCCCAGGCAGGGGGATGGGCTGGGGAGGTGTGTGTTTGTTTTGAAAGCCTGTAGAGGAGGAGGAGGGGGGGGATGAGGAGGAGGAGGAGGAGGAGGGGGAGGAGGAGAGGGGGAGGATTAATTTGCAGCTTAGATTTTAGGGCCAAGGATTGAAGCCTCTTCCTGCCCTCCTCCCCTCCTCCACTTGGCATTATCCCAAGGAGTTGCCTTGGGGCTTCCGTGATGGCGACGGGAATGCGGGGAAGCTGAGGGCCGGGGAGCCCGAGGCCAGATGGGTGCAAAGAGGAGTGAGGCTGCTTACAGACCCTGGTGGGCTGGGTTCTGGAAGAAAACCATGGGCTGACCAGCTCCAGGGCCCGGCTGAGCCTCAGCCAGGTTCTGCCAGAGCTGGCTCAACAGCGGCACCTGCCGACTGGGGCCCTCTCTGCGGGGCAGGGCTCCTCCACCGCCCTGGGAGCCCCGCGGGTGAGTCACTCCTGGCCTAGCTCCGTGGCCTCCCGAGCTGTCAGATCAGAAAATGTTGCGAGCCGAGGAATGTCCCGAAGCGGAGGGCCTCTGCCCTTCTGGCCGCCACCTGTGCCCCTAACACTACCCTGTTCACCCAGGACACTGACCGAGGGCCAGGGCTGGGGAAAAAGATAGGATGAAGGCCACTCACTTTAGGGAGGTCCTGGTTTGGGTAGTTATTATTATTATTAATTTTTAATTTGGAAATACTTTAAAGCTTACAGAAGAGCTTCAAGAATGATATAAAGATTCTTCATCCCTTACCTGGATTTATCAGTTGATAAAATTTTGCCCCATTTGCTTTCTTTCTCTCTTTGTATATACAGTAGATAAAAACGTAGTATTAGTTGGTTGAACGTGGGGGACAAGAAAATAAAAAATAAAAAATTAACAAAACAACATAGTTTTGGGCCAGCAGCAGTGGCCCATGCCTGTAATCCCGGTACTTTGGGAAGCCAAGGCAGGATAATCACTTTAGCCCAGAAGTTTGAGACCAGCCTGGGCAACATAGTGAGACCCCATCTCTGCAAAAAAAAATAAACAAAATTAGCCAGCTGTGGTGATGTGTACCTGTAGTCCCAGCTACTCAAGAGGCTGAGGTGGCTTGAACCAGGGAGATTGAGGCTACAGTGAGCCATGATTGCGCCACTGCACTCCAGCCTGGGTGACAGAGCGTGGTCTTGTCTCAAAAAACAAAAAAACAATAAAAACATAGTTTTCTTTTTGGTATATTAACTGAACTGAAGGTGGCAGCCATCATGCCCCTTTGCCCCCAAATACTTCAGTGGGTATTACCTAAGAACAAGGATATTTTCTTGTATCACCACAGTTCAGTGAAATTTAACATCAATACAATAATTTACTGTCTATATTCCAATTTTTATCAATAAGGATCCTTTAGAATATTTTTTCCCTCTAGTATAAGATCCAGATCAGGATCACACATTGCATTTAATTGGCTTCCTCTTCTCCATTTTTTTTTTTTTTTTTGAGACAATGTCTCACTGTGTCACCCAGCCTGGAGTGCAGTGGTGTGATATTGGCTCACTGCAGCCTCTACTTCCTGGGCTCAACAGATCCTCTCACCTTAGCTTCCTGAGTAGCTGGGACTACAGCTGTGTGCCACCACACCTGACTAATATTTCTTTTCTTCTTTTAGAAATGAGGTCTCGGCCAGGCGCGGTGGCTCACGCCTATGATCCCAGCACTGTGGGAGGCCGAGGCAGGCAGATCACGAGGTCAGAAGATCGAGACCATCCTGGCTAACACAATGAAACCCTGTCTCCACTAAAAATACAAAAAATTAGGCGGGTGCCTGTAGTCCCAGCTACTCAGGAGGCTGAGGCAGGAGAATAGCATGAACCCAGGAGGCGGAGCTTGCAGTGAGCTGAGATCATGCAACTGAATTCCAGCCTGGGTGACAGAGCGTGATTCCGTCTCGAAAAAAAAAGAAAAAGAAAAAGAAAAAAAAAGAAATGAGATCTCACTATGTTGCTCAGGCTGATCTACCCACCTCGGCCTCCCAGAGTGCTGGGATTAAAGGCGTGAACCACTGTGTCCGGCCATTTTTCTTCTTCTTTTTTTTTTTTTGAGACGGAGTCTCGCTCTGTCGCCAGGCTGGAGTGCAGTGGCGCCATCTTGGCTCACTGCAACCTCCGCCTCTTGAGTTCAAGCAATTCTCCTGCCTCAGCCTCCTGAGTAGCTGGGATTACAGGCACTTGCCACCATGCCCAGCTAATTTTTGTATTTTTAGTAGAGATGGGGTTTCTTTTTTTTTTTTTTGAGGAGTGCAGTGGCACAATCTCGGCTCACTGCAAGCTCCGCCTCCCGGGTTCACGCCATTCTCCTGCCTCAGCCTCTCCGAGTAGCTGGGACTACAGGCGCCCACCACCACGCCCAGCTAATTTTTTTGTATTTTTAGTAGAGACGGGGTTTCACCGTGGTCTCGATCTCCTGACCTCGTGATCCGCCCGCCTCGGCCTCCCAAAGTGCTGGGATTACAAGCGTGAGCCACCGTGCCCAGCCAGAGATGGGGTTTCATCGTGTTGGCCAGGATGGTCTCGATCTCCTGACCTCGTGGTCTGCCCACCTCGGCCTCCCAAAATGCTGAGATTACAGGCATGAGCCACCACGCCTGGCCATTTTTCTATTTTTTTGTAGAGACAGGGGTCTCCCTATGTTGCCCAGGCTGGTCTTGAACTCCTGGGCTCAAGCAATCCTCCTGCCTCAGCCACCAAAGTGCTGGGATTTCAGGCGTAAGCCACCACACCCAGATATTTAGGCTTCTTTATTTTTTATTTTTTTTATTTTTTGAGACCGAGTTTTGCTCTTATTGCCCAGGCTGGAGTGCAGTGGTGCGATCTCGGCTCAACTGGGTTCAAGTGATTCTCCTGCCTCAGCCACCCGAGTAGCTGGGATTACAGGTGCATGCCACCACAATTTTTGTACTTTTAGTAGAGACGGGGTTTTGCCATATTGGCCAAGCTGGTCTCGAACTTCTGGCTTCAGGCCATCTGCCCATCTTACCCTCCCAAAGTGTTGGGATTACAGGCGTGAGCCACCGTGCCAGCCTAGGCTTCTTTAATCTGGGGCAATTCCTCATCTTTTTCATCTTTCATGACATTTTTTCAGAGTAGGACTCCCCCACACATTTTTCCTTTTAATCGAAGGCACCTTATTTGAGGTTTGTCTGGTATTTCCTTATGGATAGATTCAGGCTATGTCTCCCTGGTGCAAATATAAGCAATATTATGTTGTTTGGGTGGAGTTCTCTCCACTTTAAGGGATTCATGGAACTTCTGAACCTCTGAGGTTGATTAACCCCTGAGTTGTCTGTCAAAAAAATCAGATTTTCAAAACAAGTTAAGAAGGACATCATGAATTATGCGTGTGTCTTCACTCTGCTGATGGCTGGCTTAGGCTCTGCCTTCTCTCTCTCCCTCTTCCCCTCCCACTACCAAACTTGCCCTTGAAATTTTAGCAGCTGCTGTTGAAAGCATTCTTTTTGAAGGCCACTAGGGACCCCTAATTGCCCAACTCAGTCGCTTTCATAGTCTTCATCCTCTTGACCTCTTCTCAGGGCAACGGACCGGCTCACCCGCCCTTCTCCCTAAAACCACAGAAGGCCGCGCTTGGCTGCCCCAGTCTCCTCCCATCTCCTTCATCAAAAATGACAGAATGCCGGCTGCTCTGGGAGGTACAGAGGTGGATCCACTGTGGAGCCAGCTTTGCAGGTGGTGGCTTGTCAGGAAAATTCTGCAGGTCCTGGTCTTTTTTTCTTTTCTTTCTTTTTTTTTTTTTTTTTTTTGAGACCGAGTCTCACTCTATTGCCCGGGCTGGAGTGCAGTGGCATGATCTCGGCTCACCATGACCTCCACCTCTTGCCTGAGCCTCCCAGGTAGCTGGGATTACAGGCGTCCACCACCACGCCCAGCTTATTGCTGTATTTTTAGTAGAGACGGACTTTCACCATGTTGGCCAGGCTGGTCTCCAGAACTCCTGACCTCAGCTGATCTAGCCGCCTTGGCCTCCCAAAGTGCTGGGATTACAGGCGTGAGCCACCGCGCCCGGCCTGGTCCTGGTATTTCTTGTATACTCTCCACACCCCAGCGAAGATGTTCTCCCAGCTCTTGTCCTCAGATGGGGTGCCTGGAATTGGTCTTTCCCCTGGAGAGCCCCACCTTCTAGTGGTTTCAACTATGCCTCTCTTTCAACAACCCAGGAGGGCAGCCCTGAGTCTCTGACCCTGACTCAGTGGATGTCCAGGCAGAATTATGTCAGGAATGGATCTGGGCTTAGTGTTTCTTCCTCAGCAGCCCCTAGGGCAAACAGACCTCCCCTCATACTCCTTTCTCAGGCTGTGAACTCTTTTTAGGCAGGCTGGGGTCTAATTCTTCTCTATCCCTTGGCGCTGGGCATGCAGTTGGCCCTCCATCAATATTTATGGAATAATGGTCAGGCACAGTGGCTCATGCCTATAATCCCAGCACTTTGGGAGGCTGAGGCAGGAGGATTACTTGAGGTCAGGAGTTCAAGACCAGCCTGGTCAACATGGCAAAACCCAGTCTCTATTAAAAATACAAAAATTAGCTGGGTGTGGTGGCGCGTGCCTGTAATTCCAGCTACTCGGGAGACTGAGGCAGGAGAATTGCTTGAACCTGGGAGGCGGAGGTTGTAGTGAGCCGAGATTGGGCCATTGCATTCCAGCCTGGGTGACAGAGTAAGACTCTGTCTCGAAAAGAAAAAAAAGTTATGCAATAATGAGCAAAGAGGTTCAGGGCTTGCCTAAGGCTTGGCCTTGCTCTTGGCTTTCATCACAGGGACCTACGTGTTGGCTGGCTGTTGGGAGGGAGACCTTTGGAAACTGGCTGTCCCTGGTACAGGGGAAACAGTGGAGAAAGCTGGGTCCCAATTTCTGGGTTATTGTCTTGGCTCTGCCATTTTCTTTTTCTTTTTTCCCCCCAGTTATTGTTTCCTGTTTTTTTTTTTGTTTTTTTTTTTGTTTTTTTTTGAGACGGACTCTCACTCTGTCACCCAGGCTGGAGTGCAGTGGCACAATCTTGGCTCACTGCAACCTCTGCCTCCTGGGCTCAGGTGATTCCCCGGCCTCAGCCTCCCAAGTAGCTGGGATTACAGGCACCCGCCACCACACCCAGCTAATTTTTGTATTTTTAGTAGAGACGAGGTTTCACCATGTTGGCCAGGCTCATCTCAAACCCCTGACCTCAGTTGATCCACCCGTGTTGGCCTCCCAAAGTGCTGGGATTACAGGCGTGAGCCACTGCACCCAGCCCCTGTTCCTTTTAGAAATTATTTCAATAGGTTTTTGGGGAGCAGGTGGTGTTTGGTTACATGGATACGTTCTTCAGTGGTGATTTCTGAGATTTTGGTGCACCCACCACCCAAGCTTGTACACTGTACCCAGTGTGTAGTCTTTTATCCCTCGCCCCCCTCCCAATCTTCCCCTAGAGTCCCCAAAGTCCATTGTTCATTCTTATGCCTTTGTGTTCTCTTATAAGTGAGAACATATGTTTGATTTTCCATTCCTGAGTGACTTCACTTAGAATAATGGTCTCCAATTCTATCCAGGTTGCTGCAAAGGCCATGATTTTGTTTCTCTCTTTTTTTTTTTTTTTTTGAGACAGAATTTTGCTCTTGTTGCCCAGGCTGGAGTGCAATGGCATGATCTCAGCTCACAGCAACCTCTGCCTCCCAGGTTCAAGTGATTCTCCTGCCTCAACCTCCCGAGTAGCTGGGATTACAGGCATGTGCCACCACGCCCAGCTAATTTTGTATTTTTAGTAGAGATGGGGTTTCTCCATGTTGGTCAGGCTGACCTCGAACTCCTGACCTCAGGTGATCCACCCGCCTTGGCCTCTGAAAGTGCTGGGATTACAGGCATAAGCCTGTATATATGACATTTTCTTTAGCCACTCATTGATTGATGGGCATTTGGGCTAGTTCCATATTTTTGCAATTGTGCAATTGTGAATTGTGCTGCGATAAACATGCATGTGCAAGTCTCTTTTTTATATAATGACTTCTTTTCCTCTGGGTAGATACCCAGTAGTGGGATTGCTGGATCAAACAGTAGATCTACTTTTAGTTCTTTAAGGAATCTCCTGGCCCTGCGCAGTGGCTCATGCCTATAATCCCAGCACTTTGGGAGGCCCAGGTGGGCGGATCACGAGGTCAGGAGATTGAGACCATCCTGGCTAACACGGTGAAACCCCATCTCTACTAAAAATACAAAAAAATTAGCCAGACATGGTGGCAGGCACCTGTAGTCCCAGTTACTTGGGAGGCTGAGGCAGGAGAATGGCATGAACCCGGAAGGCGGAGCTTGCAGTGACCTGAGATTGTGCCACTGCACTCCGGCCTGGGTGACAGTGCAATACTCCATCGCAAAAAAAAAAAAAAAAAAAAAAGGAATCTCCATACTGCTTTCCATAGTGGTTATACTAGTTTACATTCCCACCAGCAGTATAAAAGTGTTCCCTTTTTACTACATCCATGCCTACATCTATTATTTTTTGATTTTTAAATTATGGCCATTCTTGCAGGAGTAAGGTGGTATTGCATTGTGGTTTTGATTTGCATTTCCTTGATAACTAGTAATGTTGAACATTTTTTCATATGTTTGTTGGCCATTTGTATATACTCTTTCGAGAATTGTCTATTCATGTCCTTAGCCTATTTTTTGATGGGATTGTTTGTTTTTTTTTCTTGCTGATTTGTTTGAGTTCCTTGCAGATTTTGGATATTAGTCTTTTGTCAGATGCATAGTTTGTGAAGATTTTCTGCCACTCTGTGCGTTGTCTATTTACTCTGCTGATTATTTCTTTTGCTGTTCAGAAGCTTTTTAGTTTAATTAAGTCCCATCTATTTATCTTTGTTTTTGTTGCATTTGCCTTTGGGTTCTTGGTCATGATGTCTTTGCTGAAGCCAATGTTTAGAAGGGTTTTTCAAATGTTATCTTCTAGAATTTTTATGGTTTCAGGTCTTAGATTTAAGTGTTTGATCCATCTTGAGCTGATTTTTGTATAAGGTGAGAGATAAGAATCCAGTTTCATTCTTCTACATGTGGCTTGCCAATTATTCCAGCCACCATTTGTTGAATAGGGTGTCCTTTCCCCACTTTATGTTTTTGTTTGAGTTGTTAAAAATCGGTTGGCTGTAAGTATTTGGATTTATTTCTGGGTTTTCTATTCTGTTCCATTGGTCTATGTGCCTGTTTTTATACCAGTACCATGCTGTTTTGGTGACTATGGCCTTATAATATAGTCTGAAGTTAGGTAATGTGATGCCTCCAGATTGGTTCTTTTTGATTAGCATTGCTTTGGCTATGCAGGCTCTTTTTTGGTTCCATGTGCATTTTTTTTTTTTTTTTTTTTTTTCAGATGGAGTCTCCTTCTGTCACCAGGCTGGTGTGCAGTGGCACAATCTCGGCTCACTGCAACTTCCACCTCCCAGGTTCAAGTGATTCTCCTACCTCAGCCGCCTGAGTAGCTGGGACTACAGGCACGTGCCACCATGCCTGGCTAATTTTTGCATTTTTAGTAGAGAGAGGGTTTCACCATGTTGGCCAGGATGGTCTTAATCTCTTGACCTTGTGATCTGCCTGCCTCTGCCTCCCAAAGTGCTGGGATTACAGGTGTGAGCCACCGCACCCAGCCCCACATGAATTTTATTGTCTTTTCTAGTTCTGTGAAGAACGATGATGGTATTTTGATGGGAATTGCCTTAGAGTTTTGGATTTCTTTTGGCAGTATGGTCATTTTCACCATATTGATTCTACCCATCCGTGAGCATGGGATGTGTTTCCATTTGTTTGTGTCTGTGATTTATTTCAGCAGTGTTTTGTAGTTTTCCTTATAGAGGTCTTTCACCTCCTTGGTTAGGTATATTTTAAGTATTTTATTATTATTTTTTGCAGCTATTGTAAAAAAGGTTAGATTCTTGATTTGATTCTCAGTTTGGTCATTGTTGGTATACAGCAGTGCTACTGATTTGTGCAGATTGATTTTGTATCCTGAAACTTTACTGAATTTGTTTATCAAATCCGGGAGCTTTTTGGATGCATCTTTAGAGTTTTTCTAGGTATATGATCATATGATTGGTGAACAGCGACTTCCTCTTTACCAATATGAATGCCTTTTATTTCTTTTTTTTTGAGACAGAGTCTTGCCGTCTCCCAGGCTGGAGTGCAGTGGCGCGATCTCGGCTCACTGCAAGCTCCGTCCCCCCGGGTTCACACCATTCTCCTGCCTCAGCCTCCCGAGTATCTGGGACTACAGGCGCCTGCCACCACACCTGGCTAATTTTTTTTTTTTTTTTTTTTTTTGTATTTTTAGTAGAGACGGGGTTTCACCGTGTTCACCAGGACGGTCTCAATCTCCTGACCTCGTGATCCGCCTGCCTCAGCCTCCCAAAGTGCTGGGATTACAGGCGTGAGCCACCGCACCCGGCCTGGATGTCCTTTATTTCTTTCTCTTGTCTGATTGCTCTGGGTAGGACCCTGCCATTTTCTTGACCTTGGATATGTCACTAAGCCTCTCAGCGCCCCAGTCTCTGCATCTTGATGAAATAATGGGACTAGTAACACCAACCTAAATGTATTGCCACAAGGATGAAACTAACAAGACCCTTTCACAGGCCCAGCGCCTGGTGTTCAGAGGGTCTTTGATAATTGTTCCTTCTGTTAGCATTCATTAAACACCTACTGTGTACCAGATGCCAGGCTGTGCTCCCCTAGCCCCAAGAATGGACCTAGGTTTTCTAGGGGGCCCCCTTAGTCCACTCTCTCCTCTTAGCTCAGCAGCTCTGGGCAGCTGTAAGTCCCAGTCTATTTGGCTGCAGATTGGATGGGACCTCACCTGCCCTAGTTTGTTTGTTTGCTTTTTTAAGATGGAGTCTCACTCTGTCGCCCAGGCTGGAGCACAGTGGCATGATCTTGGCTCACTGCAACCTCCACCTCCCCGGTTCCAGTGATTCACCTGCCTCAGCCTCCCGAGTAGCTGGGATTACAGGCACCTGCCACCACTTCTGACTAATTTTTTATTTTTAGTAGAGGTGGGGTTTCACCATTTTGGCCAGGCTGGTCTTGAACTACTGACCTCAAATGATCCACCTGCCTCGGCCTCCCAAAGTGCTGGGATTACAGGCTTGAGTCACCGCACCTAGCCTGTTTATGTTTTGAGACAATGTCTCACTCTGTCACCCAGGCTGGAGTGCAGTGGTGCAACCATGGCTGACTGCAGCCTTGAGCTCCTAGGCTCAAGTGATCTTCCCACCTCAGCCTCTTGAGTAGCTGGGACAACAGGCACACACCACCACGCCTTGATAATTATTTTTAGTTTCTATAGAGACAGGGTCTCACTATGTTGCCCAGGCTCATCTTGAACTCCTGGGCTCAAGTGATTCTCCCGCCTTGGGCTCCCAAAGCAGTAGGATTACAGGCAGGAGCCACTGCAGCCGGTCCCCATCTGCCCTACTTTTTGTGAGACTTAGGGCCTTGAAAGAAATGACTACATTTTCCTCTTCTGGCTGGGTTGTCAGAGCTGTTTCAGACAGACTAACAGACAGCTGTGGTTTGTAGCCTCTCAGCTCAGTCAGACACAGCTAGAGTGTGAGAAGTGACCAAATGTCTCCTTGGCAGATGGTTTCAAAGATTAAGACACTTAATCTAAGATTAAGATTTGGAGGCTAAGTATGGTGGCTCATGTCTGTAATCCTAGCACTTTGGAGGCCGAGGTGGGAGGATCACTTGAGGCCCAGGAGTTGGAGACCAGCCTGGGCAGCATAGGGAGAATCTGTTTCTACAAATAATTAAAAAAAAAAAAAATTAGCTGGGCATGGTGGTGCATGCCTGTAGTCCCAGCAACTCGGGAGGCTGTGGTAGGAGGATTGCCTAAGCCCAGGAGGTGGAGTCTGTAGTGAGCCATGATTTTGTCACTGCACTCCAGCCTGGGCAATGGAGCAAGACTCTGCCTCAAAATAAATAAATAAATAGGCCAGGCGCGGTGGCTCACACCTGTAATCTCAGCACTTTGGGAGGCCGAGGCGGGTGGATCACGAGGTCAGGAGATCGAGATCATCCTGGCTAACACAGTGAAATCCCATCTCTACTAAAAATACAAAACAAAAAATACAAAAAAAATTTTTTTGAGACACTCCATCTCAAATAAATAAATAAATAAAATAAGTAAAAATATAAACATTTGTTATTAACCAAGAAGCTCCTCCTGGCCTCCCTCAGCTGTCCCCTCAGAGGCACCATGAAAAGCAAGAGGGCTAACCTGGGTTTGAATCCTGGCTCTGCCACTTTATAAGTGGGTGACTTGAGTTACTTCATCATTAGCAGCCTCAGTGGCCGCTAATGTAAAACGAAACTAGAATAATCTCCAGTTCACAGGGTTGCTGTTTGTATCTCATCCTTTGGATTCTCTCTTCCCAGACTCAGTGATCACCCTCAAACTCAGCCTTGAATTTTTTGTTTTTTTGAGACAGGGTCTGGCTCTGTTGGCCAGGCAGTGCAGGGGCACAATCATGGCTCACTTCAGCCTCTACTTGCCTGGCTCAAGCAATCCTCCTGCCTTAGCCTCCTCAGTAGCTGGGACTACAGGTGTGCACCACTACACCCGGCTAATTTTTAAACTTTTTTTTTTTTTTGAGATGGATTATCACTCTGTCACCCAGGCTGGAGTGCAGTGGCGCGATCTTGGCTCACTGCAACATCTGCCTCTCAGGTTAAAGCGATTCTCCTGTCTCAGCCTCCCGAGTAGCTGTGACTACAGGCGAACAGCACCACACCTGGCTAATTTTCGTATTTTTAGTAGAGATGGGGTTTCACCATATTGGTTTGGCTGGTCTTGAACTTCTGACCTCATGATCTGCCTGCCTCGGCTTCCCAGTGTTGGGATTACGGGTGTGAGCCACCGCGCCCCGCCTTTTTAAACACTTTTTGTAGAGACGGGGTTTCACTATGTTGCTCAGGCTGTCCTCATACTCCTAGGCTCAAGTAATCCTCCTGCCTTGGCCTCCTGAGTAGCTGAGACTTTGGGTTTGTGCTACCATGCCTAGCTAATTTTTTTTTTTTTTTTTGAGACGGGGTCTCGCTCTGTCGCCCAGGCTGGAGTGCAGTGGCGCGATCTCGGCTCACTGCAAGCTCCGCCTCCCGGGTTCAAGCCATTCTCCTGCCTCAGCCTCCTGAATAGCTGGGACTACAGGTGCCTGCCACTATTCCTGGCTAATTTTTTGTATTTTTAGTAGAGACGGGGTTTCACCGTGTTAGCCAGGATGGTCTCGATCTCTCCTACTAAAAAAATACAAAAATTAGCCAGGCATGGTGGCATGCACCTGTAATCTCGATCTCCTGACCTTGTGATCCACCCACCTTGGCCTCCCAAAGTGCTGGGATTAGAGGCGTGAGCCACTGTGCCCGGCCTAGAATGGATATATCTTATTGCTAGATTGAGGTAAGCTAGTATCCCTAGCATCTCTCTCTGCTGGGTAGATGTTTTTTCCATTACTATCGAAGGATATCACCTTTTGGGCACCCTTGACTTTTTCTTTCTTTCTTTTTAAAATTTTTTTTTGAGACAGGGTCTTGCTCTGTCACCCAGGCTGGAGTGTGGCGGCATGATCTTGGCTCACTGCAGCCTCTGCCTCCTGAGGGGCTCATGTGATCCTCCCACCTCAGCCTCCTGAGTAGCTGAGACTACAGGTGTGTACCACTATGCCCGGCTAATTTTAAGTATTTTTTGTAGAGATGGTGTCTCACCATGTTGCCCAGGCTGTTCTTGAACTCTTGGACTCAAGTGATTCTTCTGCCTCAGCCTCTCTAGTAGCTGGGACTACAGGCACACACTGCCACACCCAGATAATTTTTGTATTTTTAGTAGAGATGGGGTTTCATCATGTTGGCCAGGCTGGTCTCGAACTCATGGCCTCAAGTGATCTGCCTGCCTCAGTCTCCCAAAGTGCTGAGATTACAGGTGTGAGCCTTGTGCCCAGCCACCTTTTCATTTTTCTGAGACAGAGTCTCACTGTGTCGCACAGGCAGGAGTGCAGTGGCGCGATCTTGGCTCTCTGCAGCCTCAACTTCCCTGGCTCAAGTGACTTTCCCATCTCAGCCTCCAAGTAGCTGGGACTACAGGAGTGTGTCACCATATATGGCTAATTTTTTTTTTTTTTTTTTTTTTTTTTTTTTTGAGACAGAGTCTCGCTCTGTCGCCCGGGCTGGAGTCCAGTGGCGCAATCTCGGCTCACTGCAAGCTCCGCCTCCCGGGTTCACGCCATTCTCCTGCCTCAGCCTCCGAGTAGCTGGGACTACAGGCGCCCGCCACCGCGCCCGGCTAATTTTTTGTATTTTTTAATAGAGACGGGGTTTCACCGTGGTCTCGATCTCCTGACCTCGTGATCCACCCGCCTCGGCCTCCCAAAGTGCTGGGATTACAAGCGTGAGCCACCGCGCCCGGCCGGGCTAATTTTTTTTTTTGTTGAGACGGAGTCTTGCTCTGTTGCCCAGGCTGGAGTGTAGTGTAGTGGCATAATCTTGGCTCACTGTAGCCTCTGCCTCCTGGGCACAAGCAATTCTCCTGTCTCAGCCCCCCAAGTAGTTGGGATTACAGGCACCCGCCGCCATGCCCAGCTAATTTTCGTATTTTTAGTAGAGATGGGGTTTCACCATGTTGGCCAGGCTGGTCTCGGACTCCTGACCTCAGGTGATCTGCCTGCCTCTGCCCCCCAAAGTGCTGGGACTACAGGTGTGAGCCACCGCACCCGGCTTATGGCTAATTTGTAAACTTTTTGTAGAAAGGAGGTCTCACTATATTGCCTAGGCTGGTCTCCAACTCCTGGGGTAAAGTGATCCTCCTACCTCAACCTCCCAAAGTACTGGGATTACGGGCATGAGCCACTGCACCTGACCTTAATTTAACTTTTTGAATAGGTAATATATGTACATGTTTCAACAACCAAAATGAAATATAAAGAAATTCACTGGAAAGTTCCGTTCCCACCCTGTCCTTGCCTACCCCCCCAACAGGATTCCCCAGCTCCCTATAGGTCACCCACTGTTATGACTTTCCGTATGCAAATTCAAGCAAATATAAACATCGATTTTTATTTCCACCTCCCTTTCATTCATTGGCTATGATACTACCACTGTGTAAAGCTCTTTTCTTTTCTTTTATTTTTTTGAGACAGGGTCTCACTCTGTCACTCCTGCTGTCTCACTCTGTCACCCCTGCTGGAGTGCAGTGGCACAATCTTGGCTCACTGAAGCCTCGACTGCCCCAGCTCAAGCAACCCTCCCACTTTAGCCTCCTGAGTAGCTGGGACTACAGGTGCGCACTACCACGTCCAACTAATTTTTGTATTTTGTGTAGAGATGGGGTTTCACCATGTTGTCCAGGCCGGTCTCACATTTCTGCAAGTGATCTGTCCCCTTTGGCCTCCCAAAGTGCTGGTATTACAGGCATGAGCCACCACACCCAGCCTCCTCTACCTGCCTTTCTTTCAAAAAAGATAACATACTATGTACACTGTTCTGAACCACATTTTTTTTTTGAGATGGAGTTTCACTCTTGTTGCCCAGGCTGAAGTGCAATGGTGCTATCTTGGCTCACCGCAACCTCCGCCTCCTGGGTTCAGGTGATTCTTCTGCCTCAGTCTCCTGAGTAGCTGGGATTATAAGCATGTGCCACCACGCCCGGCTAATTTTGTGTTTTTAGTAGAGACGAGGTTTCTCTATGTTGGTCAGGCTGGTCTTGAGCTCCCAACCTCAGGTGATCCACGGTCCTCGGCCTCCCTAAGTGCTGGGATTACAGGTGTGAGCCACCGTGCCTGGCCTTTTTTTTTTTTTTTTTTAGATGGGGTCTTGCTCTGTCACACAGGCTGGAGTGTGGTGGCACAATCACAGCTTACTGTAGCCTCAACTTCCCCAGCTCAAGCAATCCTCCCACCTCAGCTTCCTGAGTAGCTGGGACTACATTCATATACCACCATGTTGTCTTTTTTTTTTTTTTTTTTTTTTTTTTTACTTTCTGTAGAGACGGAAGTCTCATTATGTTGACCAGGCTGGTCTTGAACCCCTGGACTCAAGTGATCCTCCTGCCTCGGCCTCTCACCTTGGCCTCCCAAAGTGGTGGGATTATTGGCGCGAGCCACTGCACCAAGCCTGTACCACATTTTTGTTTCAAAATACATCCTGAAGATCTTTCCATTTTTCTTGGCATCCTCATTTTTTTTTTTACAGCTGCATAGTTTTCCATTGTGGGGCTATATCATAATTTATTGAACCCTTCACTGTCCAATATAGTAGCCACACATGGTTACTTAAATGGAAATTAATTAAAATTAAGTAACATTTATTTATTTCCTTAGTTGAACTAGCTACAGCTTGAATACTCGGTAGCTACGAGTGGCCAGTGGCTGCCATATTGGACAGGGCAGATAGAGAACATTTTCATCATTGCAGAAAGTTCTATAGGACAGTGGTTTAACTGATCCCCTAAAGTTGGACAGTTAGTTTGTTTCCAGTTCTCAGGCAGCTTGGGGATGATGGGGCCCATCCCTGGAATGCAGCAGAGCTGGGTGAAAGCTGCACTGGGAGTTCTGGGCCTTCAACCTCAAACCTTGCGACCTGGGAGGCTCCTGCAAGAGGAAGGCTTTTGGATTTGGGGCAGAGGCTTGACCAGAGTCTGGAAGAGAAAGTGGCCCTAAAGAGCAGGCCTCCTCGGAGGTTGCAGTGAGCCGAGATCGCACCACTGCACTCCAGCCTGGGCAACAGAGTGAGACTCCATCTCAAAAAAAAAAAAGAAAGCAGGCCTCATGCTCAAACCTGACCTTTTACTCTCTCCCTCCGGGCCTGCCAAAATGCAGCTCTGTTTCTTTCACTCAATATTTAGCAGATACTTCTTGAGTAACTCCCAAGGATGGTGTCAAGTCCTTCACTGGGGATGTAGGTATGAGAAAGACACAGTCCCTGCCTTGGAGAAACCCGCGGCCCAAAGAAAAAGACAGATCATCACCTGCTCTGTGACCAGGACTTTCAAAGAGTCATTACCTAAGATCAAAAGGCCTGATATTAACCTGTTCGTGAGGATTTGGGGAAACAGGTGATCTCATCCGTTGTTGGGGATTGTAAATTGGTACAAAATTTTTGGAGGGCAATTCTGTGAAAACCTATAAAACATTTAAGAGTACATAATCTTTGACCCAGAATTGCCATACTTATAAATTTATTTTACACACACACATATGTCTGCAAATATATGTACTAAGATATTTCCTGCAATTAGCATTGTTTGTAGTAATAAAAGGTGGACATACATAAATATCCACTAGGAGGGGAATGGTATGTAAATTGTGACACACCATATGATGGAAAACTATGTTGACTATCTACAGGCAGGTATATTATGACATGAAAATAGCAGGTGCTGAACAGTGTAGAGTGTGTGCTATCATTTGTGTCACACACACACACAGCATATGCTCCAAATATCTCTGCAAAGATACATTAGAACTGTTAAGAGGCCAGGCACAGTGGCTCACACCTGTAATCCCAGCACTTTGGGAGGCCAAGGCGGGTGGATCACTTGAGGTCAGGAGTTCAAGACCAGCCTGGCCAACATGGTGAAACCCCATCTCTACTAAAAATACAAAAATTAGCTGAACGTGGTGGCACACACCTGTAGTCCCAGCTACTCAGGAGGCTGAGGCAGGAGAATTGCTTGAATCTGGGAAGCGGAGGTCGCAGTGAGCTGAGATCATGCCACTGCACTCTAGCCTGGGCAACAGAGTGAGACTCTGTCTCAAAAAAAAAAAAAAAAAAAAAAACTGTTAAGAGTGGTTGCCTCTGGGGAGGGAATGGGCAACAGAGCAACAGGGAGGCTGATTGGCAAGAGATCTTTCCTTCCTTCCTTCCTTCCTTCCTTCCTTCCTTCCTTCCAGACAGAGTCTTGCTCTGTTGCCCAGGCTAGAGTGCACTAGCGCGATCTTGGCTCACGGTACCCTCTGCCTCCCAAGTTCAAGTGATTCTCCTGCCTCAGTCTCCCGAGTACCTGGGATTACAGGCACCTGCCACTACGCCAAGCTAATTTTTATATTTTTAGTAGAGATGGGGTTTCACCATGTTGGCCAGGCTGGTCTCAAACTCCAGACCTCAAATGATCCACCCACCTCAGCCTCCCAGAGTGTTGAGATTACAGGCGTGAGCCATCGCACTTGGCCAGGAGGGACTTTACTTTCTTTGCACATGCTTTTGCACTTTATTTCTCTTTTGAACTGTGTAATAACCTTTTTCCTTTTTTTTTTTTTTTTTTTTTTTTGAGGCAGGATCTTGCTCTGTTACCCAGGCTGGAGTGCAGTGATGCGATCTTGGCTCACTGCAGCCTTGACCTCTCAGGCTCAAACAATCTTCCCACCTCAGCCTCCCGAATAGCTGGGACTACAGGTGCGCACCATCATGCCCAGATTTTTTTTTTTTTGTAGAGATGGGGTCTCACCATGTTGCCCAGGCTAGTCTTGAACTCCTGGGTTTTAGCGATCTTCCCTCCTCAGCCTCCCAAAGTGCTGGGATTACAGGTGTGAGCCACCATGCCTGGCCCCTTTTTCTTTTTTCCTCAAGACGGAGTCTTGCTCTGTCACCCAGGCTGGATAGCAATGGCGTGATCTGGGCTCACTGCAACCTCGGCCTCCTGGGTTCAAGCCATTCTCCTGCCTCAGCCTCCCGAGTAGCTAGGATTACAGGCACGCGCCACCACACCTGGCTAATTTTTTGTATTTTTAGTAGAGATGGGGTTTCACTATGTTGGCCACACTAGTCTCGAACTCCTGACCTCATGATCTGCCTGCCTTGGTCTCCCAAAGTGCTAGGATTATAAGCGTGAGACACCACGCCCAGCCCCTTTTTCCTTTTTTTTTTTTTTCTTTTTGAGACGGGGTCTTGGTAGGCCAGGCTGGAGTGCAGTGGCGCCATCTCAGCTCACTGCAACCTCCTCCGCCTCCCAGGTTCAAGCGATTCTCCTGCCTCAGCCTCCTGAGTAGCTGGGACTACAGGCGCGTGCCACCACGCCCGGCTAATTTTTAGTATTTTAAGTAGAGACGGGGTTGTGTTAGCCAGGATGGTCTCGATCTCCTGACCTCGTGATCCTCCCGCCTCAGCCTCCCAAAGTGCTGGGATTACAGGCGTGAGCCACCGCGCCCGGCCTCTCGTTTTCCGTTTTTAAGGAGGCTTCTACTGAGTAATGGTGAAGGGGAGAGAAGAGATCCCTGGGGAAACCTTATCAATCACCTGGGTTCTGAATATCCCCAGTGACTGCACTGAAGGTGACAACCGTCCAGAAATGTCTCCGCTGCGGTGAATCCATCCATCGCCCCTCGAAGCCTTGCCCTATCTTGGCTGTCATACCGTCAGTGGCCAGCAGGGGGTAGCACAGATCCACCAATGTGTTAGTCTCAAGCTTCAGTCACCCCTTCTAGGATTTCCTCCTCTGTGGGCCAAGATGGGAAAGATACCTCCCGCCAAGCCAATGAAATTTACTACGTAATAATTGATTCCATCTTCTCATTTTTTTTTGTAACTCACAGATCTGATCAGCATGAGAGAGAGAGAGAGAGAGACAGAGAGAGACAGAGAGAGAGAATGAATGTAGGCTTGCAGAAACAACAATTTTCCACAGAAGAGGTGTTACTTAGCCCAGCTTTATTTCACCAGGCCTTGGGTGAAGAGTGGCTGGCAATGGCTTGAGAAGCCCCCAGGATTGAGGATACAGTCTGGTAACTACTGCATTCGTGGCTGCCCGCCTGGCTTGGGTTTCCAGCTGCAGGGCATGCTCCTACCCTTCTCTTTTCCTCTCACAGAAGTAGTTCTGGGCAAGAGGAAGCATGAACAGCTGGTCCCATAGGATGACTTGAAGCAGCCACTCTCCTAGAGAGGTTAAAAGTCTGTGCCTCGCTAGGCTGCAAGCAGCCCAAAGACCGAGGCATTTCTCATCTGCCACAGAATCCGCACGACCCAGCACAGTGATGGGCACATAGCTGGTGCTAAGTAAAGGTATATTGTTTAATTGAAAGAGACAGCCATTGAGGAATCAGGGAATCCATTCTTTAAAAAAATGTGTTTTTTTTTTTTCATTAAAAAAAAAGTCTTCCAGGCTGGGTGGGGTGCCTCATGCCTGTAATCCCAGCACTTTGGGAGGCCGAGGCAGGCGGATCACTTGAGGTCAGGAGTTTGAGACCAGCTTGGTCGACATAGCAAAACCCTGTCTCTACTGAAAATACAAAAAATGAGCTGGGTGTGGTGGTGCGTGCCTGTGGTCCCAGCTACTGAGGAGGCTGAGACTGGATAATTGCTTGGACCTGGGAGGTGGAGGTTGCAGTGAGCTGAGACCGAGCCACTGCACTCCAGCCTGGGCAACAGCGAGAGACTCTGTCTTAAAAGAAAAGAAAAAGTCTTCCACAACAGTTATCTTATAGAGACAAGAAGAAGAAGAAAGAAGAAAGAAGGAGAAGAAGAGGAGGAGGTCCTAGCTAATCTGAAGGGCAAGGACCCAAGGGCAAGGCTCTGGTTTGTCTGAGACGGAGAATATGGCAGTGTGCAGGGAATGGATCATTTTCCCTGCATGCCCAAGGAGAATCCTGCTTTGACTCACCTTGGAGGTCCTTGGTCAGGCCACGAAACCAGTGATCACATCTCTCACCCATCTGGGGTGCTGGTGACCTTGGCAGAAGAAAGGCTTAAACCAGGTCAACCTGGGGGAAGGGGCTGGCTCCTTCCAGGGTCTTCCTCCAGATTAGATGTTAACTTTCCGTCTCTTGCTTAGTCTCGTCAGTGGCTCTGAATGTGAGGGCAGAAGGAGGAGGATGCTGTCAGGGGAGGGGACACTAATGGCTCCTGACCTGGCCTAGAGATAATCCGGGGCTCCTTCAGCGGGCCCTCCCTCCTCAGTGCCCTGGAAGTGTAGGGAGGGGTCAGTTGGGGATCCCCACAAATTAAATGGGGAATGAGAGGAGCAACTGAAAGTCTCAAATTCAGGCTATAGATGGGACCCCAGCCCCCCATACTCTCCCATCCTACATGAGATGGGCAGTGGAGGGCCAGGACAGCAACTCCAAGCCAGTGTAGGTTTTGGAGGTAGACAGTGAGGAGTCTTGCTTCTGTCCTTTGTTAGCTGAGTGCCCTTGGACAGCTCACTTACCTACTCTCAGCCTCAGTTTCCCCATCTCTAAAATAAGGCTACCAATACCTACCTTCTCTGGCCATTGTCCGGATGAATGAAAGAGCTCTGGAAGTATTTCTGTAATTAGCAGACATCAGAGATTGTTATTCTCCAAGGTGAGAGGCCCCTCTAGATCCCTGGCAGTGACAGTGTCAAGATTCTTTTTCCCTCCTCTGCGGTGCCCGCTCCTTTTCCAGCCTTGAGGCTGGCTCTCATCCTCCTTTCCGCAACCCACCACTCCTCCTTGGGACCACCTTGGCGGGCCCAGCTTCTTGCAGCCTGCCCTATTCCATAGGTGCCCCCATTCTAAAACCTGTAGGGGTGCCCTGCACAGACGCACGGTTGGTCGAGGTGGGACAGGTGGTGGGGGTCTCCACCGGCCTGCGTCCGCGCCCCCAACCCTGTTTAGGAGTTCCTGTTTGGAGATGGCTCCCCCTGGTCCTCAGCTCGTCTCTGGGCTAAGCAGGGGAGGAGAGAAATAAAAGGTGGGGGGCCTGGAAGGGGGTTCCCACCTTCTCAGTTCGGGACCCGAGACGGGAACGCAGCCCTGGCGCGCCAACGCTGCACCACCGTGGGTCTCCGAGCCGTGCTCGCAGTCGTTGAGATCCTCGGTGCGGAGGAGATGTGCCCCTCCGATCCCCAGGCCGTGACCCCCTTCACCCAGACCCGGCCAATCCCTCGCCCGAGGCGAGCGGGAGGATGCGGTTCTAGGACCCGGAGGCGCCGCCGAGCGCGCCGCCGCCTCGGCCTCGCCTCGGTGGCCTCCTGCTCCGGCAGGTGAAGCGGCGCCGGCCGCCCCCTCTGCGGCAGGTGAAGCGGCTCGGCAGCCCACTCCCCGCCCGCCATGGTTGCGGGGGTCCCCCGGCCGGCACCCGGCGCCCGCCCCCTCCCTCCAGCCCGCCCCCCTGGGGCTGGGTGCCCGGCGGCGGCGGCGAACTGCGGTTTGCGCGCACGGGGAGCGACAGCAGAAGTTCGAAAATCGCCGAGGGGGGAGCCAGCGCCGCAGCTTCCTGCCCCCGGCCCAGCCCTCTGGCCCCGGCGGCCTGCAGCCTGACTTCCTCCCCCAACCCTGCAGCTCGCCGCCCGGTCCCACGGACGGGGCCGCCCCGATGGGACGCCGCGCCCCGGCCCCTGCGCGCCGCTGAGCCGAGCGCCCCCCGCCGCCGAGACCCCCGCCGCCGCCGCCGCCAGCCGCTGCCCCGTCGCCCCCGCCCGGGCCAGGAGCCTCGTCCCCGTCCCCCGGAAAGCTGGATTTCCGAGGCTGGAGGCGCCTGGCCGGCTGGGTGGGGACCACCATGGGTAACGCGGCCGGCAGCGCCGAGCAGCCCGCGGGCCCCGCCGCGCCGCCCCCCAAGCAGCCCGCGCCTCCCAAGCAGCCGATGCCTGCGGCCGGAGAGCTGGAGGAGAGGTTCAACCGCGCCCTGGTGAGTGCGACCCGGAGGCGGGTCGGGCGCGGGCGGGGGGCGGCAGGGGCGCGGCAGGGGCTGGGCGCGCTTCCCCGCCCCCGGGGACTCAGGTGCCGCTTGGAGATCCCGGGTCCGGCAGCTGCCCCCTCCAGGAGGTGGGAGCGACAGTGGCCTTTTTTTTCAGAGTGACTTAGCACTCTCCCCCCAAAACTTTCTTCAGTAATCGCCCAGTCTCCCTCCCTAAGACACCTCCACCCCTGCCGGGTCTAAAGGTCTAAACAAGTATGTCCTGTGAAGAAGCTGGCAGCGGGGCACGCACAGGGGTCCCGGGTCGCCCCCTTCCCCACTGCACGCAGGCCCAGCCACCGGGCGCGGGTCTGGGGCATCTGCCTTTCTGTGTCTGGGGTCAAAGATGAAAGGGTTACAACCTCCCGGGAGCGGGAGACCTGCTGGAGGTGTTGGGTCCTGATTTGTTGGGCGCCTGGACTGCCGGGAGTCGGGTTGTCGGATCATGGCCAGGAGGTATCTGTGTTTCTGCCCCGCCATATGTCAGAGCCAGGGTGCCTGCGGGTCTTTATCTTGGGGCATCCTTTCCAAGCCACTGAAGGGAGTAAGATGAGGGAGGGTGGGGTCAGTACGGGTGGGTCGCCCAGGCTAGGGGTGGAGCAAAATCTGGAACCACCCCCCACTGTGCCTACCTGGGGAATTGGAGTGGGGGCGCTGGGGAATAAGTCTCTGGGAGGGAACCATCAGCTCAGGCCGAGCCTGGAAACAGTCAACATGTTCAGTGGGGTGGGGGCTCCAGAGCAGACTCAGGGGTCCCCAAGACCCTGCATAAGGCAGAAGTAGGGAGAGGAAGAGCTGCTCACTCTCACTCCCCCCACCCCCCCAAGCCCTGGCCCTGGCTCCCGCCTCTAACTAATTGCCTGGTGGCCTGCCTGCTGTCAGCCTTCCCTTGCTGGACGCTGGGTGACAGGCAAATGAGGCTGTGCCTTCTCCCAGATGCATTTCCCAGTCTGTGCAGACAGCCCTGCAGGTCTGAGGGTGGGGGCTCAATGGAGACACAGGCCACAGAGGGTGCTGGCTCAGTTGGTGGCCCTCCATCTCCTTGACATCATTTCCCCTCGCCTGGCCAGTCATTAGGCCATATGTGCTAGATCCTTAGCATGGCCCCAAAGGGTCGCCTCCTAACAGTTCCTGAAAATGTTGGCTTCTGTCCTCTCCCAAGAGAAGGCTGGGGGGAGTTTGGAGGAGCTATGGGGTGGCGAGGGATCCATCCTTGTGAAGACACCTTGCTTGATTAGAGGAGGGCAGGGACACTGAGGGATGCCTCACACCAGTCTGGCCCCTGACTTCTCCATCTCTCCACCTGCCCTGCTCCCCGCTCCCCAAGCATAGGACTTCACAAAGCTGAGCTGAGCTGAGCAGATGGGGGAGGGGGGAGAATGAGTAGACACAGTCTCTGGGGGCCATCTGGAGAGCCTGCGTTGGTGGTGGGTCCTTGGACCCCTGCCAGCCTGGTTGGAGGGACATGGGTCTGTCTTTCCCCCAAGTTTGTGTCTATGGTCGGGGGTGTGGGCTCTTGGGGTGAGGTCCTGACCCCAATTTCCATTTAGCACGCTGATGGGGAGGAGCCCTGTGAATAATTCAGACCAGGGGAAAATTCACAAGTCAAATGGTGAGGTTCTGATGTGTGTGTAGGACTTGTTTGCCCTGCTTGGATTTGTGGCTGTAACTGATTGGCTCAGTCTGACAGTAAATGCCACTGGGAGTCCCTGAGTACCAGGACGTGGAGGGGGGACACCCACAGGTGGGTCAGAGAGGGTGTGCTGGTGGAGAAAGTGGAGGTGACTAGCAGAAACTTAGGGTAGCAGCGCCCACCAGGGCTTAGCCCCTACCGGGTGCCCAGGAACCCCAGTGTGTTTATACCTTCTTCCTGGGCTGGCTCAGCCTGTCTTATATCCTGTTGTGGGCAGGTTAAACCCAATCTAAGGACACTTGGCTAAGACCCTGGTTCCTCTCATTCCCCACCAGCAGGGGCATGAGGCTTGCCCCAGGGTGACAACCTTGATCTCTGCCTGAGGCTGCCCAGGGCTAAAGAGTTGGTTCAACCCTCAGGTCTGGCAGTGGGTATCACAGAGTGGGTCGCTATCTGAACCCCCACCCGAACCACCATGGCCAGAGCTGAGTCCTGTCCTCAGTCAGTGTCTAAGAGAAGAAGAACCTTAGATTGCTGAGGGGAGGGGCCCACTGCCATCAGTGGTCCCCAGTCTCAATGGGAGAAGCACCGTCCTGCCCTCGAGGATGTAGTCCAGCGACCCCAGGGAACCTCTTCCTTCCCCTTTTGTCCCTGGTGGGGCATAGGATCCTGATACTCCAAACTCTCCTTCCTCTCCTGGCTGTGTGACCTCTCTTGTGGGTGAAGGGTGTCCCCACTTACAGCCAGACAGGAGGTGCAGGAAGCCCTTCTCCCATGCAAGAGTGGGTGGTGGGGGGCTACCTTTCCAAGAAAGCTGTGAAAGAAAGGGGTGCCCCCTGCTTAAAATGGGGGTGGAGAGAAAGAGCAGGTTGAGCCAGGGTTTCCGGCTGCTGCCTTAGCAACAGCAGAGGAGCGGTGGCTGCCCAGCCCCACGGGCCTGCTGCGATGGTGGGAACACCAGCCGGCGGGGCGCCAAGCTCTCGCCTCTCCTACGCCCATGCCCAAGGCTGGGTGTCTTCCAGCCCCTTCATGCCTTCCCCTGGGAGGCACGCAGGGTCAGGGACTGGGATGACAAGGCGACCTTTCCAGGCCTGCCAGAAGAGCCACGCTTATACCTGGGCCTGGGACACCCTTGATCTGTCGGGCAGGGAGAATCCCATAACCTTGGGGCAGAGGGATCAAGGGAAGATGTCAGGGGTGGTGTACGTGAGGCCAAGAACCATGCTGGCATCCAGTAGCAGTGGAGAGGAATTTGTCTGATGGGTGCTCTTAGCTTGTGCCCAGGGGCCCGGGTGCCTGGCCAGGCTGTGTGGGGAGGTCCGGATGGCCCCATGTTGGGTGTGGGCCTGGAGTCCTGCCTGCAGCTGGGGCCCTTCCCTTCTGGGGATGGCAGTAAAGGGCAGGAGGGACTGCAACTAAGGCACTGCCCCCTGGCCACTCCCACCTCCGGGACAGGGCAGATGAAGTGTGGGGACATGGAGCCATGGGGTCGCTCAGGCCTTGTGCCTCCCATTTGCAGGACAGAGGATCTCAGGGGGGATGTGGCCATGTGGTCTGATGTTGGGCTGGGCAGAGGAGAGGGGTGACATTCCCAGCAGGCAGAGCTGGCACACACTAACCCTGGAAAGCCACGGATGTGGTGGGCATGATTCACAGTGACATCTGGGGCTGATTGGCAGAGAGCTGGGTGAGATGGGCAGGAGCAGGTGCTCTCGGGGCTACCTCTGCCTTTTTCCTGGGAACATGGAGCCCTGGAAGGTGGCTTGGGTGGCCTTTGAGGGGACAGGGGTTACTTACGGGAAAGGGAGGGACGTTTCCTGAGCTTTGGGGTCATGATGTTTGGGGGTTAAGATTCATTTTTGTCACTACCCGCATGGCCCTGGACAAGTTACTTAACTTCTCTGAGCTGTAGTTTCCCTCACCTGTAAAAAGAGAATAATAATGGCATCTCCTAGGATTGTCAAGAGGGTGAAGTAGAGGACTTCGCACAGTGCCTGGCACAGAGCAGATGCTCAGTAACCCCCCCTCCACTGTGAGGAAGGGGATAAAGCTGGAGCTGATCTGGTCCTTTCCATCTCAGGGCCCATTTAGTGGAGGGAGCCCAGACCCTGCCTCTCCTCTCCCTCCACCTCCACTACCAAGAGCACCCAAGGTTACTGTGCACTCCCCAGGAGCCCCAGATCCTTAGCTAGTGAGGGCCAGGCAACCTCCCCACCGTTATGCAGGTCACCAGCAGTGGGGCCCAGACCGAAAACTGCCTGGTGGCCGGAAACCGCTGGAGGGAGGGCCCACCTCTCCTGGAGGGTGGGGCAGCGGTGCTGCTAACGGTAGCAGTGTGCACATGGGAGGGGGAGGGGAGGCCTCCACTTCCCCCTGAGAGAGGGTGTGCTGGGGGGGGGGTTCCCCAGTGAGTAAGAGCTCGGTGTGGGCAACAACAGGAAGCGTGGGGCGCTGGGTGGCAGGAAATGGGGCTGGCTGTTCCTGGTTCCTCAGATGGGAGACCTGGGCCAGGCTGTCTGCAGAAGACCCCTGGGGGCCAGGACCCACATTTCCCATTCCCCGGGTGCTCCTTCTTTGGAGGGAGCTGGGTCTTCCTTGCTAGCTTGCCACTGAGGCCACCCTGGGCAAGCACCTTAACCTCCTTGAGCCTCAGTTTCCCATTTGTGAACTAGGGATTATAACAGTATCTCTTTTGTAGGCTTGTTGAGGTTTAAGTGAGTTTTGATGTAAAGCGCTTAGAACGGCACCTAGCACCGAGTGTTTGGGGACTGAGAGATTAATTCTGAGTTGAAAAAAAGTGTCTGGGGAGCACTTCTTATTGTTATTGTTGTCGGTGTTGTTTTCCTCCTACCAGCCTGGATGATACCGGTAATGGCTTCCACCCTGCTTGCCCTTGTCCCAGCTGTGGGGACCCTTGAACTCTGATGGGAGAAGCTGTTAGCTCTTTGGGTCCTCAGCACCTGATCCTAGGGCTGGGTCTCCTCATAGGTCTCCTGTAAGCCTGGAATTGCTTATAAGAGCTCCAGAAAATCTATATGCCAAGTTTAAAAAAGTGGGTAAAATTGATTGTGTTTGGAGATGTGCCGAGAGCACTACAACTAAGGTTGAGACCATATAGAGGTGGGCAGGTGGCAGGGAGATGGATGGGGGAGTGGGGGCTGGGGGACAGGCTCAGCTTCTGGGCCCATCGGGCTGAGGAACGCCTGTGGGGCTGGCCTGAGACTGGGATTGATGTCCAAGTTCAGGGGTACCCTGGGGCTTGAAGGGCTAGGCCATAGGGAGAGATGGGCAGGTGGACTGAGACGTAGGCTCCGCTCAAACTGAAAGTGAAACCCTAGGGTGTGGCTGTGTCCAGATGTGGACGCAGCCCCTTCAGCCTCCTGGGACACTGTCTCAGAAGTCAGCACTGACGTGGGGGAGGTGGGGGAAGGGCTCTTAGCAGTGTCTTTTGGGGGCTGTCTTAGGTGAGCAGATGCTGGGGGTCCCCTCTCACACCCAGGGCAGGGAGGGAGGAGAATGGTCCCCACACATTCTAATAGAAAGATGTGGGGAATCAGTTCCTTTTCTCGGCCACACCCTAAAAGATGAATCCTGTCTCTTTCCTCATCTGACCCAAAGCACTAAAGGCAGCAGGGAAAGTAGGCTGAAGGCTAGTTAAGGTTTGGCCAAAGCCTTGGAGACAAGTCTGTGTTTCTGGATGTTTTCACAAACTTCTGCTCACCCTACCATCCCCTACCCTGGGGTCTTCCATGGACCCATGCCTCTCCACCACTCCTGCCTCTGTGAAGTGCTTCTTCATAGTATTAGGCCACTGAAGAGCTTTGTTAAATCCAAACTCAGCTTCTCACTGAGTGTTCCAGGAGCTCCGTGAGTGTGAGGCTCCGGTGAAGGAGTGCGCCCATTTTATGGAGGAGGAAGCTGAGGTCCAAGGGGGCAAAGAAGCTGTAGGGCTAGTTGGGCCCAGAGCCTGGGTCTTTTGAAGCCAGCTCCAGGTCCTCCATGTGGCAGCTCATAGCTGTCCCTTCCCGCCCCCCTCAGGAGGCAGGTATCCCACCCACCTGGACTGCCAGCCCCTCCCCTCTACTTGAGCACTGTCAGCTAACTCTCCGTGTGTCCCCCAGCCCCCCATCCCATGGTGCTGCTGCCTTGCTGAAGGCCCTGGTCTGGGGGTCTGTTCCTGTTTTCAGGGTGGTCTCCACCCCGAGTGAGTGGCATCTGATGGCCCCTCTCCTACTCCCTGGAGTGCCTGGCTCCTCGGTGGGCACAGCCACAGCTGAGGAGCAGCTGCTAATTAGTGTTCGGCGCTGTCAGAGCTATTTCTGATTTCTGAGCCTAAATTTAGCCCGTCTGGCAGGCTGGCATGTGGGCCTGGGGGCCTGAGAAAGCCCAGGTGGGGAAGGGGCATGGGCACCCTGCCCTCCACCACTGTTCAGACAGGTGCTCCAGGCCCCAGCAGAGGCCTCCCCTCCGCAGTAACAACCAGGGGGCTGTCCTGGGGGGAGTGGACCCGAGTGGTGGCTCAGAGTCAGCTCCAGGCTCAAAGCCAGCCCAGCTCTCCTCTTACCGGCTTCATAACCTTGGGCAGGTCACTAAACTAATCTGTGCCTGCACCTGTGAGGTGGGAATGTTAACGGTGCCAGTGATGGCAGTGAGGGTGGAAGGCAGTCATCGGCGTGCAGGGCTCAGAGCAGTGCCTTGCACAGTGGGCATTCTGGCGGAGCTGGCTACCTGACTGTTGGGGATGTCATTATGACTAGTTACTGCCTCTAGCAATGCCGCTGGGGCCATTCCAGAACCATAAAGGTCCCTGGGTGGGTGAGGGCCTGGGAGGATTCATGTCGGGAAGCGGCTGTCCCCTCTGTGGCTCTGTGCAGCTGGGCTCAGCCATCCCCTTACTCCCTGGCCACCATCTCCGTCTTTTGTGCTGGCCACGGCTCCAGTTTCCCTGGCACTGCTGGCCCTGTCTCCCCTCTTTGTCCCTTTCCTCCACCTTGCTCCCACCTTGGCCCTGCCCCACCCTTTGTCCCTGTGGGATGGGGGTGACTGAGAGAGATCATCAGCAAGATGGATCAGAGAGAGAGACAGACAGATGGACAGAGACAGAGAATGCCCTCGCCTCCTTTGTACTCCTGGGCGGTCCCCCCCACTCCCTGCCCCTGTGGTAGCAGGAGCTGTCCTGGTCCTTGGAGGGCTGGGGGAGGGCGGCCGATGAGACAGCGGTGGTTTCCTCAATCCAGGCTCACTTTCGCAATGGGGGAGAAGGATGACGTATTCCACCCTCCCCAGCCGCTGGGGGCGGGGGGCCTGGCGGAGGGGCAGTTTCACCTCTCCAGCAGGGCCTGTCCGGAAAGCTTAGGCAATGGAGGCTGAGTGCACCCAGCTTCCTGTTGTCTGGGCCTGACCCGAGGCAGTGATTTTGGGGGTAAGGTCTGGCTGGAGCCCCAGAACTAGGCCCAGAACCCTGGAGAGGAAGCTGGCTGTGGAGCCTCAGGTGGGTGTGGCCCTCTGACTGCTCCAGCTGTGGCCTCTCCTCAGAACCACATGACTGAGGGTGTGGAGCGTGAACCACCATGGCTGGTGAGCCCCTCGGGGTCTCCCACATCCCCGATGGAGACCCTTCCTCAACTCAGAGCTCCTTGAGGGCAGGAACTGTCTTTTTGGGCCAGACATATAGAAGGCTCTCAATAACCTGAGGTTTACTAAATTGAAGGGAACTGGCCTCATCTTTTGGGTCTGTCAGGGAGACAAGCCAAGTCTGGGGGTCCAGAAAGCCCCTGGTGCTACTGACACTTGGTTGATTCTGCAGCCCTGGGCTGGCCCTAACCTGCTCCGTGGTGGCAGGGGCACCGTACCCTTGTCGTCTGTGGCCAGGGGAGGAGGACCCAGGCAGAGCTCTGTTGACCTTTCTCAGCTCCTGGGGGAGTCCCAGCTGGGCGGCCCGCACCACAGACCCAGGGCACTGGCTCTTCTCCCCAGTGCTGTGGCCGAGTGACCTTCCCCACAAATCTCCCCACCCCTGCAGCTGTGATCTGGAACTCCCTGCCTGCTGACATGGCTGCCCTCAGCTCCCCCAGCCCTCTCCTTCCTTTCTCAGCCTTCTCCTCCAAGTGGGAGGGGGCTGGAGAGGGATGAGGAGAAGGCTGCTGTCCACCCTCCTTGCAAGAGGTTTCCTGGTGTTGGTGAGGCACTGGTGCCCTGGGCCTGGTCTGTGTACATGTGGGATCTGGTGGGACACTGGCCACTGGCCACACTTTGGCCTGACTGGTGATGGCTCCCCTGTTAGCTTCCCACCAGAATGGGGGAAGAGATGATGCCCCAATGGGAAAACTGGGGCCCAGAAGTGTCTCAGCTCCCCAGATAGGTAGGCTGACAACCCACGCACCTGCCTGCACACCAGGCAGGCCAGGGAGGCGGTGTGGGGGGCGACACAGCGCAGGCAGACTCGAATTCAAATCCTACTGTCCCTTCTAGCTGGTGTGCCCCGGGAAAGGTGTTCTGTCTCTCTTGGCCTTGGCCTTCTCATTGGATAACACTACTTATCTCCCAGGGTCAGAGGATTCATGGGGGTGATGCACCTCCTAGGGAGCCAAGTGGGTTTCCCCCAAATGCCCATTCTCCCCTCTCCGCTTGTTGGGGCCCCAGGCTCAGGGGTCTTTGTCCTGCCTCTCCCCAGAACTGCATGAACTTGCCCCCGGACAAGGTCCAGCTGCTGAGCCAGTATGACAACGAGAAGAAGTGGGAGCTCATCTGTGATCAGGTAGGTGCCAGCACTGCCCAGCCACCCCTTCCCTCCCACTGTCAGCACCCCACCCTGACCAGGCTGGGGCTATGGGGCGAGGGGCACTGCCATACTGCCCATAGGGCCAAGACTCTGCTCAGTGGCTAATGTAGCACCTGGGGAGGGTGCTGGGGTCTGCAGGACTCCCAAATCCCTTTCTCTTGAACTCCCCAAAAGACCTTGTGAGTCACTAGCAGGGCTGGGTCAGCTTCGGAGGAGCTGGCAGAGCTGGTTCAGGCTAGGGCAGCTGGGGCCTCGTCACTGTCACTGTCCTCCTGCTGAGCTTCCTGAGAAACCTCTCTGGACTGGGGAAGGGAGGGGGTGACCCTGGGGTTGGACATCTTCACCTGACCCCATGGGAGGGAGGGAGGAAGGAATTCCCGCCCTTTTGCCTTGGGTCCAGAGGAGCTGCGGTTGACCAGCAACTCCCCAAGGCCCGCCACGTTGGACCCCTGCTTTGGTGCTCCGTCCAGGTGCCTGGACTCGCGGGTCACTCAGCTGCCCCCACCCCTCCAGCTTCAAGGGCTGCAGTCGGCCATGGGCCCACCCTCTGGGCTGGGTGGGGCTCGGCTGCTGCAGGGATTCTGTGAAGGAGGGAGGCTGCAGAGGCTGGGGGTGGGGAGTTGGGAGCTGAGAGCCTCCCCTGGGAGCCAAGGCTGGGCCTTCGCCTCCTGTTAATGAAGCAGATGGCCTGAGCTGGCTGGGCAGCAGTCCAGGGGTACGGGCTGGGAAGTGGGAAGAGGGTGGAGAGCTGCCCCTGGAGTCTCTGGTAGGGGTCCCCTCGGAGCAGCTCAGCCTGACATCTCAGAGGTTGGGGGCTCAAAGGGCTGGAAGAAGTGAGTCTGAGGGGTGGCTTGGCGAATCTGAGGGGTTTGGGTTGGAAGGGTGGGGGACCCTCTGGGGAGGGGTCTTTGCTGTGGTCCCTGCCTCTTTGTGTGAGTGGCCGCTGGAGGCTGCGGTGGGGTAGGGGAGTTAGGAATTGCATCGCTGAGCACAGGAGAGGAGCACGCAGGTTCCTGCCAACCCAGACATGTAGGGCGGCCGGGTCCGAGTCCTACCCAGGTGCTGAGTCCCCTTCACGAGGCACCTCCAGCCGTCCTTCCCTGCCGCCGTATCCCAGCTCTGGTCCAGGGAAGGCGCCACCTGCCGGCTAGACTGAGTTCCTTCCCACCCCAGGGCGGGGCCTACGGCAGGACTGACCCCTGCATAGTCCACCCCAAAGCTGTGTCAGGGCTGTGGCCTGGGAGCCCATATGGGAAGGGCAGGCTAGGCCTAGGCCAGGGGTCTTTAAAGTGGCCCGATGCTAGCTGGGCGTGGTGGTGCACACCTGTAGTCCCAGCTACCTGGGAGGCTGAGGTAGGAGGATTGCTTGAGCCCAGGAGTAGGAGGCTGCAGTGAACTATGTTCATGCCGCAGCACTCCAGCCTGGGCCACAGGGCAAGAAAAGAGAAAGATAAAATAAAAGAAAAGAAAGTGGCTTGGTGGACTATTTGGGTTTATACCTTTGGTATTTCAGAGGCGTCTTAAGAAAGCCTGGGACCTCAGATCAGAGCTGAGAATGGGACATTGGGATGAGAACTGATCATCTGCCCTGGGGTAGCTCTGGCTGGTTTTCTGTACCCCCCATTCCATCTCCCCAGGAGCGGTTTCAAGTCAAGAACCCCCCTGCAGCCTACATCCAGAAGCTGAAGAGCTATGTGGATACTGGTGGGGTCAGCCGAAAGGTAGCAGCTGATTGGATGTCCAACCTGGGGGTACATGTCTCCCCTCTTTACTCTGTCCCTTTCCCCCACATTTTCCAAGCTCTGGTCAGCTGGAGTAACTGTGTGTACAGACTTTTCTATGTGCGTGTGTGGGTGCCTGTATGAGTGTGTGTGTGTGTGTTTGTGTGTGTCTGTGTATTTATAGGGGACTGAGAGTGCCCTGGGTATGCACTTTAGATATTCTTCTGTACATCCTGTGTGTGCTTACATGGACACATTCTGTGTACTTATACTGTGTGTATACACATGTGCAGCCCATATGTCCATATATAGGTGTGTGTGTATACTATGTGTGTACTTTGTCCACTTATGGATGTGTGTATGTGTACCCTTGAGTCCATATCTAGGAGAGAGAGAGAATGTGTGTGTGTGTGTGTGTGTGTGTGTGTGTCCATGTATGGATGTGTGGATATCCTATGTCGGTATTTAGAGTCACGTATACGGATGTTCATGTGCTGTGTGTGTGTGAGCGCACACACCCTAACTCTTTGTGTGTGTGCATGTGTATACCTTGTGTGCCCATGTATCGGGGGTGTGTGCACCCTGCTTGTCTATGTATGGGGGAGCACACGTAGCCTGTGAGTTCTTATTCTGCTGGGCAGGTGTGTGGAGGTGGTGGGGGAGGCTGAGCATGAAAGGCCACTTGTGCCAGTTGGAGGAGGGTGGGCGCTGCTGCCTGCTGCCTCAGGACTTGGTGGGCCTGTGGGAGGCTGGGCTCCACCCACCAGCCTTCCCTGTTCTCGGTCCCCAGTTTAAGAGGCGAGTTCAGGAGTCCACGCAGGTGCTACGGGAGCTGGAGACCTCCCTGAGGACAAACCATATTGGGTGAGTGAGGGCTCAGATCTTCCTCTCTGGGCCTAGGAAGGCTCTGTTTCCAGGCAGCTCCTAGAGCTTCCCCTTCCTACTCCCCCTGCCCCCCGCACAAGGCTGTGCTTGTGGACCACCTCCTGGAGGTGTCCAGGACAGCTTCCCCTCCCCTTCCTGCCCATGCTCTGACTGGCACCTTGAGGCATGGCTGGGCTGTGGGACCCACCTGAGTCTCCCAGAATCCCTTGGTATCATTGGGTCTTTGGGGGCTGAAAGGGCACCCCAGGGGTCCTTGCTGTCCCTGTTCTGTGCCCATCTGGGGCAGGACCTCCTTTCTGGCTGGAGCTCAGGGAGCCCTGTGCCCACAGGTGGGTGCAGGAGTTCCTCAATGAAGAGAACCGTGGCCTGGATGTGCTCCTCGAGTACCTGGCCTTTGCCCAGTGCTCCGTCACGTAAGCCCCCCGCTCCCAGCCCTCATGCCGCTCCTCAGAGCTTTGATCCCCGTCTCCCTGCATCTCACCCACTCCCCTGGCCAGTTTCAAGCCGAGCAGCCCGAGCCTACCCTGGAACCCTCCATTTGGCCTTGAGTGATGCTCCTTCCAGAAGGCCTGCCCCCGACAGGGAGGGGTGGCCTCTCTTCCACCACTAGGTTCAGCACAGTGCCAAGAACACAGCCTCCTCCTCCTGCTCCTTAGTCTCTCCTGCAGGTCTGTCTCTCCTTGCATTTCCTCTGCCCCCTCTTAAGTGGCCCCTGCAGTGTTGGCCTCCAGCCCCATTACATCCTGTCCCCAGGTATGACATGGAGAGCACAGACAACGGGGCTTCCAACTCAGAGAAAAACAAGCCCCTGGAGCAGTCCGTGGAAGACCTCAGCAAGGGTCCGCCCTCCTCCATGCCCAAAAGTCGCCACCTGACCATCAAGTATGTGGGCCACAAGGTGGGGTCGTGGGAGAACAGAGAATTCAGCCCCCACACTGCTGCATCTAGCCAGCCCACCCCGGGCCCTTGGGGTTGGCGAGAGGGGTAGCCACCCATTAGGGGTCCGAGTAAGGGACTCATACAGAGTTTGGGACACCAGTATGTTAAGAAGCCATCAGGGGTGGGGCTGGGTGCTGTGGCTCACGCCTGTAATCCCAGCACTTTGGGAGACTGAAGTGGGCAGATCATTTGAGGACAGGAGTTTGAGACCAGCCTGGCTAACATGGTGAAACCCCATCTCTACTAAAATACAAAAATTAGCTGGGTGTGGTGGCGCACGCCTGTAATCCTAGCTACTCAGGAAGCTGAGGTGGGAGAATCGCTGGAGCCGGGGGGATGGAGGATGCAGTGAGCCGAGATCGCATCACTGCACTCCAGCCTGGGTGACAGAGTGAGACCCTGTCTCAAAAAAAAAGAAAAAAGAAGCCATCAGGGGTGGGCACCTAGAAGTTGGAGTCTGGATGGGTCTGGGATAAGAAGGGAGTTTCTGGGTTGGTGGGACCCCTCTTGTATGCATCTAATCCCCTGTTTTCTCCCATGCGGCCTCCAGGTGTCCCCCTTCTCCCCGGTACGTAGCCATCTAGGGGCAGGTGCATGCCTGGCTGACTCCCTCCCAGGGCGGTGGTGGGTTAGGATGAGGTATTCAACTGATGTCCCTGGGTTCAGTGCTGTGGCTGGGTTCCTGCATCCTAACACGGGCATCTTGCTGGGAGGCAGGAAGCAGGCAGTAGATTGACCCTAGAGCATCTTGTGGATTCCTAGCTTCCTACTTTGGGTCTAGAGAATTGATTGCATATTAAGCCTCAAACTTTCACAATATGTTATTTGTCCATTCATGCAATTATGCATTCAACAAACATTTTTTTAAAACTTAGTATGCAGGGAGACAGGTCACCCTGCCCTCAGGGGCCCACAGTCTAAGTGGGGGACAATTTAGTGTGACAGGCTGTCATGGAAGTGTGCCTGGGAGCTCTGAGAAGGGAGGTGACCACCACTTGGGGCATCAGGAAGGCTTCCCAGAAAAGGTGACACTGGAACTATGTCTTACAGACAGATACAGGCTTTACAGGCAGCCATGGGAACAGGGAAGGGCATTCCAGGCAGAAGGAACAGCATGAACGAAAACTCTGGCATATTAGCACAATGACAAGAAAGGGTGATGTGGCAGGAGGGGGTGAAGGCGGGGCCTCCCGGTATTACTGGGAATGTGATAGAATCGTCAGGGAGACTGACATGTGGAAGTCCCGGTCGGCAGCTCTGCAACAATGAAAACATCACACATTTGTTGGTGAAGAATAAGGGAGTACAGTCATATAGCACTTACTATGTGCCAGGCACTGTTCTAAGCCCATTCCATAGTCCCAACAACCCTGACAGGAAGCTACTATTATTAGCATTCCTATTCTAGAAGCGAGGAAAGTGAGGGACAGGGAGATTAAGTGACTCGTCCAGTAAATGGTGAGCTGGGATGCTCCTGAACCCTGGCAGTGTAAATTCAGATCCGCCTCTCACATTGGGAGATGAGCCCAAGTGGCCATGAGCGCCACCTTGTGGTGATCCTTCCCATGTCTCTTCCTTCTATAGACCTTCGCCCTACCAAGTCCCTGGGAAGCGTCTTTGCTTCCGTGTCCCCCGCTTCTCCAAGCATGCCAGACCCCAGGTCTAGCTTCCGTGTCCCCCCTCCTCCAAGCATGCCAGACCCCAGGTCTAGCTTCCGTGTCCCCCCTCCTCCAAGCATGCCAGACCCCAGGTCTAAGGACTGAGGAAGCCTGCCTGCCCTCAGCCAGCCTCTTTGGTTGGGTAGACGGGATATGGTGCCATCAGGTTCCAGATGTGCCTCCTCTTACCCCAGAGGCCATCTGAGTGGTGGGGAAACAGGAAGCTGGGGCTCACTCTGACTCCTGCTGCCTCCTCCACACCCTGCCCAGGCTGACCCCAGCCCACAGCAGGAAGGCCCTGCGGAATTCCCGCATCGTCAGCCAGAAGGACGATGTCCACGTCTGTATTATGTGCCTACGTGCCATCATGAACTACCAGGTCAGCCGGGGGGCATGGGACTGGGGACTAGGGAGCCCAGCCTGTCCTCACCGGGGGCTACACAAGCTGCCGAGGCTCTGGGATCCACTGTCCCTTTACCCTGTGCCGTGTTGGGCAACTTGCGCATCTGGGCTGTTGGCTCGGGCTTTTAAGGCTGATGAGTCTTGAGGGGAAGCCCCTGTCTTTGCTGCCTCTGTCAGGTTCTCTGAGTACCCCTGCCCAAGGCTGGGACATGAAGGAGCCTCACATAGGGACTGGGCTCACCTACCAAGAAGGGCTGGCCAGGGGGCCAGGGGAGAACAGCCTCGGGTCGATTCATTTGGAGGGCTGATGGATGAAGCTGGGTCCTCCTTTACTTAGCCCGCCTTTAAGCCAGCTTCATGGTTTCCAACGTGCCTGATGCTGGCTTTTGGAAACACAAAGGTTTTTAAAAAGAGGCCAGGTGCAGTGGCTTATGCCTATAATCCCAGCACTCTGGGAGGCCGAAGCGGGAGGATTGCTTGAACCCAGGAATTCGAGATCAGCCTGGGCAACATGCCGAAACCCCATCTCTATGAAAATAAAAAAATAAATAAATAAATAAATAAAGAGGCCAGGCATGGTGGCTCATATCTGTAATCCCAGCACTTTGGGAGGCCCAGGTGGGCAGATCACCTGAGGTCAGGAGTTCGAGACCAGCCTGGCCAATATGGCAAAACCCCATCTCTACTGAAAAAATACAAACAAAATTAGTTGGGTGTGGTGGCAGGTGCGTGTAATCCCAGCTACATGGGAAGCTGAGTCAGGAGAATCACTTGAACCCGGGAGGCAGAGGCTGCGGTGAGCTGAGATGGCGCCACTGCACTCCAACCTGGGTGACAGAGGGAAACTCCATCTTGAAAAAAAAAAAGAGAGAAACAAGGCCAGGTTTTGGTGGCCACAGAAGAAGTTGCGGTTGTATATGAAGAACTTCCTAAACTTGAGGGCAGTTAAAGATCTGCGTGGCGCGGCACTGACTCTGCTGGGGTGCCTGAAGTCCAGGGGGGCCCTTCCTGGAGACACTGACCTCTCCTCTCTCCCTAGTCTGGCTTCAGCCTTGTCATGAACCACCCAGCCTGTGTCAATGAGATTGCTCTGAGCCTCAACAACAAGAACCCCAGGTGAGGTCCAGGCCCCCAAACCTTTCTCCATATCTAGGGTCTTCTCCTACTTAGCCCCTTGCTTACTGTGTCCTCCAGGTCTCAGAGGCTCATTCCACACCCACTGTGCTCCTCCTAGCCAGGCCTGTGCCCACCCTTGCTGCGGGTCCTGCCTGTTCTCAAGGGACAACCTGCCCCTTCTCTCTCCAGAACCAAGGCTCTGGTGCTGGAGCTGCTGGCGGCCGTGTGCTTGGTGCGGGGAGGACATGACATCATCCTTGCAGCCTTTGACAACTTCAAGGAGGTACCGGAGTCCCTCACCCAAACATGCATTTCCCCGTATGGTGTTGCTTGGAGTCTTGTTGTTGGCAGTTGTGGCCTTTGCTGGAGACAGCTGAGGACATTGGGTGGGCATTTGGGGAACGCCCAAAAGTTGAAGTTTAGCCACATCGCCGGCTCAACAATCTGGGATGGGGAAGTTCTGAATGGAAGGTGCAGGGTCAGGTAAGGGCACCACCTGGGTGGGGGTAGGGACAACTACAGGGACCTGCTGAACCTCTGACTCAGCCTTGCCAGATCCAAACTAGCCTTGGTTCATACCTCCAGGAGTTGCGGACTCTGGCTGACAGGCTTGCAAGAAGTAGATGTGTGGGGATGCATAAGATGCATAAGACAAGATATCTTCATTCATTCATTCCTTTATTGAATATTTATTGAGTGCCTACTATGTGTCAGGAACAGGGCACTTGGGGCACATCAGTGAACAAAGGAAACCATATAGGGAAAGGCAGAAACGATATAATAAATGAGCAAATTACATAGTATGTTAGGAAATGACAAATGCTGTGAGAAAAAAGCCAGCAATGTTGCAGAGGGAGGGGGAATTGGTTGCAGGGTGGTCAGGGAAGGCCTCACTGAGCAAGTGAGATTTCAGCAAAGCTGTGAAGGAAGCAAGGGACTTGGTGTGGGAGTGAGGGCACTCCAGGGAGTTGGAAGAGCAAGTGCAAAGGCCCTGGGGTGGGAATGTGCCAGGATGCCAGTGTGGCCGGAGTGGAAAAAGTGAGGGGGAGTGGGAGATTGAGAGGGAGTGGAGGTTTTGAGCAGAAGAGTGATGTGGCTCAACTTAGAATTAACTGGAGAGGAGCCTGTTGAAGCACAGTTGTGGCAGCCAGAAGGTAGCTTAGGATGTGTGTCACTGGGCCTCAGTGAGAGCCATTCCCCTTACCCAGGTGTGTGGGGAGCAGCACCGCTTTGAAAAGCTGATGGAATATTTCCGGAATGAGGACAGCAACATTGACTTCATGGTGAGCTCAGGAGCCCAGCAGCCTGAGGCCTGGGCCAGGCCCTCTTGGGTGCAGGGAGCAGCTAGGGTCCTGGGTGCTGGGCAATGGGCCCTGCCCCCGCAAAGTGTAAGGATTGAGTGGTCAGTAGGGGAAGGGTGGATGTTGGCAGGGGGCTGGATTGAGGGAACATGGAGGTGAAATGTTGGGCAGGCCAAGGCTGGGAGTTAGTGGAGTGAGAATTGTGGAGAAGGAGGGAGGCTTGGGGTAAGTGGAGGTGGAAAGCATTGAGCAACCCCACCTAGAGGATCATAGATCTACCCATGTCCCTGGCTCCCAGGTGGCCTGCATGCAATTCATCAACATTGTGGTACATTCGGTGGAGAACATGAACTTCCGTGTCTTCCTGCAATATGAGTTCACCCACTTGGGCCTGGACCTGTACTTGGAGGTAAGCCCTGTACTGCCCCCCAGACTGAACTGCCTGCCCACGGTAGAGTATGGCTGAGTGGTTAGCAGCATGAGTGCTGGGGTCAGGCAGACCTGGGTTTCAATCCTGGCTCTGCCATTTCCTGCTATGTGACCTTGGATAGGTCTCTTTCTCTCTCAGAGTGTCAGTTTTGCCATCTGTCAGATAGGAGAATCATAGAAGATAATCTTGACTGTAAATGCATAGACCAGCGCCTGGCACATACCAGGCCCCCAGTCTATGCAACTGTTTTTGCAGGCACCAGAACAAGTCAAGGTGGCCCAGAGTCTGGCTCTGGGAGCACCAGCCTCAGACAGGTGCTCTGACTCCAGCATATAACGGGGAACCCAGAGATACAGGGTAGAAGCAGGAGTTGGCTCATGCTGGATAGGCCCAGGACATGGAGGAGTTCCCTGCCCTGGGGAAGGTGGGCAGAGCTGCTTGGTGCTTCCTGGCCCAGCCTGAGCAGAGAAGCTGCAGCTCCTTCTCTGCTTCCTTTGGGAGGTTTCCTGGAGGAGCGGGGCTTTCGGGGTTGGATTTTTGAAAGCCAGGATTAACAAAAGGTAGACAGCAGGCTGGCGGGGGTGGGGGGGGGGCGTCTATCTGTACAATGGAATATTATTCAGCCACAAGAAGGAATGTAGTATTGACACATGGTACAACATGGGTGAGCCTTGAAAACATGCTAAGTGAAAGAAGCCAGACACAAAAGGTCACGCACTCTATGACTGCTTTTTTTTTTTTTTTTTTTGAGATGGAGTCTTGCTCTGTTACCCAGGCTGGAGTGCAGTGGCACGATCTTGGCCCACTGCAACCTCCGCCTCCCGGGTTCAAGTGATTTTCCAGCCTCCCCAGTAGCTGGGATTATAGGCGCCCACCACCACCACCACACCCGGTTAATTTTTGTATTTTTGGTAGAGACGGGGGTTTCACCATGTTGGCCAGGTTGGTCTTGAACTCCTGACCTTAGGTGATCCGTCTGCCTCAGCCTCCCACAGTGCTGGGATTACAGGCGTGAGCCACCTCGCCCAGCTATCTATGATTGCTTTATATGAAATGTCCAGAATGGGTAAATCCATAAAGATGGAAAGTAGATTAGTGGTTGCCAGGGACTGGGGGAGGAGAGAATGGCAAGTGACTGCTGACGCCTATGGGGTTTCTTTTTGGGCTGATGACAATGTTCTGGAATTAGATAATGGTGATGGTTGCACAACCTTGTGGCTATACTAAGAATGACTGAATTGTACACTTTAAAATGGATTTTATGATATGCGAATTATGTCTTAAAAAATAAAGAAAAAGTAGGCTAGGGCTCAGGCCCCTTCCTCTGGATGGCAGTGGTGGTGGGGGGGGGGGTTTGGAAAGACTCCCCCCTACCACACACACCAGGCCTCACCCCGCTCCTTCCATCTGGGGGACAGAGGCTTCGGCTCACTGAGAGTGACAAGCTGCAGGTGCAGATCCAGGCGTACCTGGACAATGTTTTTGATGTGGGGGCGCTGCTGGAGGACACAGAGACCAAGAACGCTGTGCTGGAGCACATGGAGGAACTGCAGGAGCAGGTGGCACTGGTGAGAGTGGGTCCTGACCCCAGCCCAGCACATCATAGGCCCACAGGGCACACGGGCCACAGGGCCACGCAGGCACGGGCACTGGGCACTGGGCGGCAGACAGTGTTATAGTTGTGCATTGGAGGTGCTGCCTGCCTGGCCCGAGTCTGGCCTGAATCCAAAGCCTGAATCTGTTGGGTGTCTTTCTCAATGAGTGTGGGTAAGCGCCCTCACTGACAGGCCCCTCCTCTACCCAGGCTCAGACCCCAGGTGAACTGAAATGGGTGCCTGGGGCCCCGCCCAGCTCAGTCTCCTCCTCTCCCTCCACCTCCCGCATCACTGGTACCTTGGTTTCCTCTCCTTATTTGCTTGGGTTCGAGTGCCAGGCTCGGCCCACCCTTGGCACCTGGGCTGAGCGGATCCGGGAGCCTCCCCCAGTCTTCCAGGCAGGCATGCCTGATGCCGCCCCCTCACCGGCGGTGCCAGTGCCGGGCTGCGGGTCGGGGCTCACCATGTGCTGGTGCTACAGCTGACAGAGCGGCTTCGGGACGCGGAGAACGAATCCATGGCCAAGATTGCAGAACTGGAAAAACAGCTAAGCCAGGCGCGCAAGGAGTTGGAGACCCTGCGGGTAAGGCTGGGGCGGGTGGTGGGCCAGGCGCCCAAGAACAGGCCAGCTGAGGCTTCTAGGCTTGACATCTCCCTCCACCCCGGGAAAAGGATGGGGACTTGGTGCCAAGGAGTCTGCTGGTGGGCACTGACCCCTCCCGTGGGGTTCGCAGGAGCGCTTCAGCGAATCGACCGCCATGGGCGCCTCGAGGCGTCCCCCAGAGCCTGAGAAAGCGCCTCCCGCTGCCCCGACGCGGCCCTCGGCCCTGGAGCTGAAGGTGGAGGAGCTGGAGGAGAAGGGGTTAATCCGTATCCTGCGGGGGCCGGGGGATGCTGTCTCCATCGAGATCCTCCCCGTCGCTGTGGCAACTCCGAGCGGCGGTGATGCTCCGACTCCGGGGGTGCCGACCGGCTCCCCCAGCCCAGGTGCGCAGGAGCTTCAGGCTGGCGGGGATGCGGGGCAGGGTCTGGAGGGGAGCCCAGGGGCATCTGTGGCGGGCAGAGTTGGGCGAGGGAGGTTGGGATTGTAGGCTCGGCTCAGGTAGGAGCGCATGCGTAGAGCGGGGAGGCGGAGAGGAGCCCACCCAAGCCAAGGAGCTGACTCGCGCCTCCCCCCCGCCCCGCCCCGCCCCGCCCTGCCCTCGCTGGCTCAGATCTCGCACCTGCAGCAGAGCCGGCTCCCGGAGCAGCGCCGCCGCCGCCGCCGCCCCCACTGCCCGGCCTCCCCTTCCCGCAGGAAGCCCCGCCCTCGGCGCCCCCACAGGCCCCGCCTCTCCCTGGCAGCCCGGAGCCCCCGCCCGCGCCGCCGCTGCCCGGAGACCAGCCGCCCCCACCCCCGCCACCGCCACCACCTCCGGGCACTGACGGGCCTGTGCCTCCGCCGCCGCCGCCGCCTCCCGGAGGTCCTCCTGATGCCCTAGGAAGACGCGACTCAGAATTGGGCCCAGGTGAGTGGAGTGGACCACCTTGGGCACGGGGCTGAGGGGAGATGGAGGGAGGGGCCTGGGCCTCAGTGTCCTCCAGGGTCCTCTGCCTGGGGGTCTTCTGCTGCCTCCTGGCTGCCCCATCAGCCCTCTCTGGGCCCAGGTTCCCTCCAGTACCCCCAGTGCTCACCACTCCCCACAAACCCCCGTCCCAGGAGTGAAGGCCAAGAAGCCCATCCAGACCAAGTTCCGAATGCCACTCTTGAACTGGGTGGCACTGAAACCCAGCCAGATCACCGGCACTGTCTTCACAGAGCTCAATGATGAGAAGGTGCTGCAGGTGAGTGTCCCTGCCTGGCTCTGCATGTGGGCACCGGAGGAAGAGGGGAGTTGCCTGGATCAGACTGGGCCCTGGGGGTAGTCATTTTTTCCAAGCCATTTCACAGATGAGGAGGGGGAGGCCCAGGGATGGGCATTAAGCCAGACTGGACCAGTACCTCTAACAGGCAGAATCCTGCCTTCCCAAACGCCTTCCTCTCCATCCCTGCAGAGGGGTGCATCCCCTCACCCCAGTTCTTCTGCCTCCAGGCCTCTTTCCTTCCACTTTCCCACAGGCAGCCAAGGCTTCAGCCCTCCTGATTCCACTTCTAGTTTTCCAAAAGGATGTGTTCTCTTGCCTCTAGGCCATTGTTCCATTCTGTTCCCTCTGCCTGGAATGTCCTTTCCTTTCTCCTTTTTACCGCTGGCCAGTTCAGCTCTTCCTTTAGCTCTTGTGGCCCCAAGTCTGGGTCCCCCAGGTTAGATGGCCCTCCTCCTCCAGGCTCCCTGTGCTTCCCGTGCCTCCCAGCAGGGCCTGTGGTCAGGCTGGGTTACTGGTTCTCTGCTGGTGGCCTGGTCAGAGCCAGATGGGTGGCTCCAGCACTATGCTCAGCCAGGAGAGTGCCAGACCCCAGCCCCACCCAGCTCCGCCTCCTCACCCTGCACCTTCAGGAGCTGGACATGAGTGACTTTGAGGAACAGTTCAAGACCAAGTCCCAAGGCCCCAGCCTGGACCTCAGCGCTCTCAAGAGTAAGGCAGCCCAGAAGGCCCCCAGCAAGGCGACACTCATTGAGGCCAACCGGGCCAAGAACTTGGCCATCACCCTGCGGAAGGGCAACCTGGGGGCCGAGCGCATCTGCCAAGCCATTGAGGCGTGAGTGTCCCTGTCCTGGGCTTGTGGGCAGTCCGGCCCCTCTGCTAGGCTGGGGTTGTCAGGCAGATTCTAGTAAAAGAGCCTCAATGGTGAGCTCTTTCATCAAGCTTCGTACCAACCCTGGTCCAGGAACCTTGTCCCCATTTTAAGGTGGAGAAAACTGAGTCCATGCCTAAATTAGGATGTCCCACTTTCTCCCTGCCTCTTTGCCTAGCTGTGAGCACCCAGGCTGTGGGATTTACAGCTGGGCATCTGCCACTGATGTACGATGGGGACCTCAGCTTCCGAGTTCCCAGTTTCTCTGGATTCCTACCTCTTGCTCTCTGAAGCTGTTGGCAAATAGAAAATACTGAAATTCATTTATTCAATCAAGGCAGGGGTAGCCCTGCTCCCAGGGACTGGTGGGTATGGATGATGCCCACTCTCCCCTCTCCTCCCTCCCACAGGTACGACCTGCAGGCTCTGGGCCTGGATTTCCTGGAGCTGCTGATGCGCTTCCTGCCCACAGAGTATGAGCGCAGCCTCATCACCCGCTTTGAGCGGGAGCAGCGGCCGATGGAGGAGCTGTCAGAGGAGGACCGCTTCATGCTATGCTTCAGCCGCATCCCGCGCCTGCCAGAGCGCATGACCACACTCACCTTCCTGGGCAACTTCCCGGACACAGCCCAGCTGCTCATGCCGGTGTGGGCGGAGCGGGCAGGGCGGTGCGACTTGGGTGGGGATGGGCAGGAGGCAACTCCCAGCCTGGGCTGCAGCAGGGAACCTGGGAGTACTTGAGCCTCCAGATGGAGGAGGCTCCAACTTATCTTATCTCCCCCATCCCACCCCAGCAACTGAATGCCATCATTGCAGCCTCAATGTCCGTCAAGTCCTCTGACAAACTCCGCCAGATCCTGGAGGTGAGGGGCCAGGAGGTGGGGTCCACCCTTGCCTGTTCTGGATAGTGTGAGAGGGAGACCCAGGCCTTGCCCACCTGCAATGCAACAAAGATAACATTCCCACTTCTCATGTACATGCTGAGAAGGACAAATCTAAGGGGGGTGGCGAGTGGGAAGGGGTACAGCAGCCGTGTCTGTAGCAGCTCACCTGGGACCCTGCTGGAGGGCTCAGTCCCCTTTAGTGTTGCTCTGTGAGCAACCTCACCCGCTCAGTGGAGGGCCCAGGAACCAGCAGAAATGGCTGGTGGAAAGGCAGTGACCACACAGACTAGGAGGGGTTGCTGGCAACAAGTTGTGGGTTGGACTAGCAGAGGACAAAATTGGGTGTGCCCATGGTGTTAACCATGCACATGTGTGAGACCTGTGTGTACACACATGTACATGTGCTGTGGATCTGAGGGGACTGTGCAGGAGTACAGTAGGGGCTGAGTGTGTGGGGCCTGCTCCTTGCCACCTGTTCTCCTTGTGCAATATACTTAAGCGGTGTCCTCAGCCCTGGCATTCTGCTGAGCCTTTCTCCTGCCTCTCCCAGATCGTCCTGGCCTTTGGCAACTACATGAACAGTAGCAAGCGTGGGGCAGCCTATGGCTTCCGGCTCCAGAGCCTGGATGCGGTGAGGAGGGGTCCCCTGGCTTGGGGACTGGGGCTGGGGACCGGCTGGTGGCCTGTGGCTTACAATGGGTCCTTGTGCAGCTGTTGGAGATGAAGTCGACTGACCGCAAGCAGACGCTGCTGCACTACCTGGTGAAGGTCATTGCAGAGAAGTACCCGCAACTCACAGGCTTCCACAGCGACCTGCACTTCCTGGACAAGGCGGGCTCAGGTAGGGGACACACAGATCCTTGGGTGCGGGGAGGGGCCGTGGGCTGGGGTAGGTTGGGAGAAAGCTAGGGTGCCACAGGATATAATTGGTGGGAGGGCTGCCTGTCCGATTCACTGACCTGATACTGCCCCATCCCTGGCCCAGTGTCCCTGGACAGTGTCCTGGCGGACGTGCGCTCCCTGCAGCGAGGCCTAGAGTTGACACAGAGGGAGTTTGTGCGGCAGGATGACTGCATGGTGCTCAAGGAGTTCCTGAGGGCCAACTCGCCCACCATGGACAAGCTGCTGGCAGACAGCAAGACGGCTCAGGTGCGCCAGGGCTGGCCTCACCTGGAGGTGGGGCATGTAGGAGCACTAGGTAGCCCAGCCTGGCGGGGTGTGGCCGTAGCTGGGACCCCTTGGGGGGATGCAGCAGGAATGAGGGGCCACCCTGCCTGGGAGGAGCTGAGTTCAGGTGGCCAGTTTCCTGAGGGGTACAGGGTGTGAGAGGTCTAAGCTGGGGGGCTGACAGGCTGTGCCCACAGGAGGCCTTTGAGTCCGTGGTGGAGTACTTCGGAGAGAACCCCAAGACCACATCCCCAGGCCTGTTCTTCTCCCTCTTTAGCCGCTTCATTAAGGCCTACAAGGTATTCGGGTCTGGGGCAGGCTGGGAGCCCTGTAGGGCACTGAAGCCTTTCCACTGGGCAGCGGACGGGTGGGGCTGCTTCTGTTTAGGCGGTGGGTAGGGCAGTAGGGAGGGCCACCCTCATGGAGACTGCCTTGGCCCACAGAAAGCTGAGCAGGAGGTGGAACAGTGGAAAAAAGAAGCCGCTGCCCAGGAGGCAGGCGCTGATACCCCGGGCAAAGGGGAGCCCCCAGCACCCAAGGTAGGCAGCTGCTCCTGGGCTTGGTACTGGGCTGCAGGGATGCATGGCATCTCATCACCCTCTGGTGTCACCCCCACACTCTCACTGTTACAGACAGACCCTGCCCCAGGAGCCTGGGATGGGAGAGGGTTCTTTCTGCTCAAGCCAGCTGTCCTTGCTGTGGGGGACCAGGCAGATATTCCAGGGTTTTGGTGATGGGGAGGCATCCTGGAGCTGGAGCTATAAATTCCCCCTAGTCACCGCCAAAGGCCCGGCGACCACAGATGGACCTCATCTCTGAGCTGAAACGGAGGCAGCAGAAGGAGCCACTCATTTATGAGAGTGACCGTGACGGGGCCATTGAAGACATCATCACAGGTAAGGGCTTGGCCAGGCCTTGGTCTTATCCTCAGTCTGTCCTTCTATGCTTTCTTCTGACCCAATCCCCTACCCTCTGGGGACTGGCTGCCACATTGCTTCTTGCTACCTTTTCTGTTTTTCTTTCCTTTTTCCTTTCTCTACTCCCCTTCACCCGCCCCACCCCCACTCAGTGATCAAGACGGTGCCCTTCACGGCCCGCACCGGCAAGCGGACATCCCGGCTCCTCTGTGAGGCCAGCCTGGGAGAAGAGATGCCCCTCTAGCCCCTCAGGTACCCAGATGACCTGGCCTCTGATAACCACGCTGTCCACAGCCCCTGGGACCCTTGGGGGAACTGAGGCATGCTGCCTTCTCCTGGGCCAGTGGATGGCTGGGATGTGATTTGTGGGGTGGGGGGGTCTGACAAACATAAACGGTACCCCTGCCATGTGCACACAATCTGAGTCCTTAGGAGGCTAAGCTTTGTGCCCTGGAGCCACGCTCCCAGCTCTGGGCGGACTCCTGAATGGTAAATGTGTCTCCTTCGGCTGCCAGATCTGCGGAACCAGCCCTACATCCGCGCAGACACAGGCCGTCGCAGTGCCCGCCGGCGTCCCCCGGGCCCTCCACTGCAGGTCACCTCCGATCTCTCGCTGTAGCCGCTATTTCTGCAGGTGGATTCTGCAGGGGTGTGGGGCCGTGGACAGGCTGAGGCTCAAGGAAGGTGGTCCTCAGCTCGGCTGGCCGGGCAGCCCCTCCTCCGCTGTGGCCCGCCTCAAACGGGCTGGTGCATCCTCCTCTTGGCCACAGAGGGCAGCATCGCCCGCCCCTCCCCCCAAATGCTGCTTGCAGCACCCACCCTAAAGCCCCCTCCAAATAGCCATACTTAGCCTCAGCAGGAGCCTGGCCTGTAACTTATAAAGTGCACCTCGCCCCCGCAAGCCCCAGCCCCGAGGACCGTCCATGGACCTTATTTTTATACGAGATTAATAAAGATGTTTGCAAAAGATCTGCGTCGGCTTCGTGCCTGCCGCAGCCACCCGCAGCCCGTTTCCGCTCAGCAAACGCTTTACTTGTACAAGCTCTTCATAGCAGGCCTCTGCAAACCAGCGGACGCCGGGGAGAAGGGCTGCTTCTTCACTAGAGTTGGCGGCGAGGGAGCCCGCTTCGAGGGTGCGGAGGCTCTCGTGGCTGGCCCAGTATCCCTGCGGGAGGCCGGAGGGGGCGAGCGCAGGGGCGAGCGGGCAGCTGGGGTTAGACCCGCCGGGCCAGCCCCGCAGCAGTTCTCCTTCCGGCTGCCCCGCCCCATTTGCGCCAGTCCTGCCGCCTACCTAGGCATCTGGCCCCTTTTCCTTTCGCCCTACCCAGTACTTAGTGACGCCATGAGTGACCTCGCCTTACATTTCCGCGCGTGCCGCCTCCGTCACCGCCTGCCGGGTCCCCATTTCTTCCGGGCCTGCCCCCGCTCCTCGCCTGTCCCTCCCCTCCGCCAGCGGGTGTCGCCCCATCTGCCTGTCCCGCCTCCGCGCACTTGTCCCGCCCCTCACTGCGTGTCCCTCCCCCGCCCGCCGGCTCTCACCTAGGCCGAGTCACGCCCCGGGCTGGGCGGGATCTTGGGGCGGCCGGGCCAGTAGGGCTGGATCAGGCGGAAGCCGGGGCCCCGGACTGGGCTTCGTGTCCTGCGTTCCGGGAGCGCCAACCCCTCCAGGTTAGGAATCTGAGAGTAGGGGCTGCGCGCACCTGGGGCGGGTGCCGGGGAGGAGGTAGAGGAGGTGACGGTCCTCAGAGCGGGTCCTGGGGGTCGGAGGCGAGGGCGGGTGTTGTGAGTGGCTGGGAGAGGTCCCTCCCGCGGGTCCCCGCGTCCCCCGCCCCCTCGGGGACGCGCCTACTTCGTGCAGTCTGTGCAGCGAGCGCGCCAGCTCCTAGTTGGAGAGGCCACTGATGCGCGCCGCGTGGCAGAAGGTGAGGCCCGCGTGGGAGCGCCCCCCAACCCCCGCAGCCTGGGCTGAGCCGCGGAGCCCGCTGCTTCTTGAAGTAGTAGCTTGGAGAAGAGAGGCGGGGCGGCCGCCTCAGACACCCCCAGCCCTCTCTGTCTCACAGGTGCGGAAGCCAAAGCAGGGCCGGAAGCCACTGCTTTGTCTTTGTCCTGGGGCGACTTGGGGCCCAGGAAACAGACCCAGAATTCAGGGCTCCCGTCTCTAGGGCGGGAACATCCCGGGGCAGGGTTTGCTCCTCCCATTCTGGGCCCAGGAGCTGGTATGGTTGTGCCCACCTCATCACCTCCTGTGCCAACTTGGAGGGCACAAAGCCCCCGCCCAGCAGCTTGAACAGCATTTCCAAGAACAGGGTCTGCAGTCCCTGGGGGTCACAGACCTGGCTGTTCCTCACCTGGCTTGGGGGCAAAAAAGGTGAAGGAGGGTGAGGAGGGGGCACCCCCTAGGCCAGGCCCACCCCTCCTCCACCAGCCTTGCTCCCCACCCAGGCACTAAGCCAAGCGGTAGTTGTCATTGAAGACACCCAGGAAGTCACTGAAGCTTACGATTCCATCACCTGGAGAGAGGAGAGGGGGTGCTGTGGGTGCCTGCCCCCTGCAGAAGGCCTGCCTTGCACATGCCTGCTGGCAGTTCCAGGTGTTAGAGAATCTAGTCCTGCCTCTAGCCAAGGGCAGACCCCAGTTTCAATGGGGGAGAAATGGCCCATGCCTTGGGGGTTCCCAAATCAGGATTAGGATTAACACAGCAGCAACATTTACAGGCCTTGAGATAGGTGTGTTGGTCAGGGCAGGCTTCCTGGAAGAGGGAACTTTAAAATAGGACCAGGCCAGGATTTTGTGGGAAGGGGAAGCATTCTTTAAAAGAATGCCTGGAGGTGGGAGGGGACAAGAGGACAGGGATGGGGCACCCACCATCCAAGTCTGCCTGCCGCAGAGCCTCGAACGTCTGCTGTGGACTCAGCTGGATACCCACATTGCCCAGGGCAACTTTCATGCTGCACATGTCCACGGTGCCTGTTGGGCTGGAGCTGAAAAGTTTGAAGATATCCTGGAAGGCTGAGGGTAGAGGGGACAGGTGGCAAGATGAACCACCCACACAGGAACCCTGAGAGCTGCCCACTCTAACTCAGGTGGAACTGATGACTTGGCTCATTCCAACTCCCTCCTGGGTGTTTTAAATTTTTATTTATTTATTTATTTTTGAGACAGAGCCTCACTCTTTGCCCAGGCTGGAGTGCAGTGGCGAGATCTCGGCTCACTGCAGCCTCAACCTCCCAAGGCTCAAATGATCCTCTCACCTCAGCCTCCTGAGTAGCTGGGATCACAGGTACGTGCCACCACACCTGGCTAATTGTTTAATTTGTTGTAGAGATGGGGTTTTGCCATGTTGCTCAGGCTGGTCTCAAAGTCCTGGGCTCAAGTAATCCTCCCGCCTTGGCCTCTCAAACTGTTGGGATTACAGACGTCAACCTCCACACCTGGCCTATAACTTTTAATATAAAGAGTAGCAGTGGCTGTTGTGTGTTGGTACATGTTATGTGCCCATCCAGTCCTCATGTCCAAAACTCATGTTTGAAAAACATTCAAAACTCATGTCCAAGGTCACATCTGGCAGTCTGGCTCTGAAGCTACAGTGCCTTGGAGCCCTGCTGGTGCCTGGCATGTAGTAGGCACTGAACATTGTTGATGATGAATAAAGTGATTCTGCTTTGAGGGGCCCTTGCCGATATCAGGACATGTTGTTTGGGGGGAGCATTGGGGCTGTGGTTTCTTTTGCCTTTACCCCTATGGTCCTAGACCCCAAGAGGCAGGGAAACTCAGATTTTTCCCTCCATTTTTTCTCCTTCTTTACCTTCTCCCTTCTTTTCCATCCTGTTCATCATCCATCTATCCATCCGTCTAAATACCTGCATTCACATATCTACCAATCCATTGAGTTTTCCTTTCCTCCCTCCTTCACACACACACACACACACACACACACACACACACACTCACAAAGACTCTGTGAGCCCTAGGGTTGTAGAGATGAGCAAATCAGACAAGCATGGAGGGATGGTTGCAAACACTGGCTTCTTTCAGTGACCCCAGCTTCAGGGCAGGCAATCCCTTGTAGTTCTTCCTTGAGCACCCCCTAATTTTCTTCTCTACTCTCAGTCCTGGGGCCCTTACCTGCCAGCTGCTGGGGTGTCTCGCCTGTCAAGCTGCCCCAGGAGAAAGAAAGAGGTTGGAAAGGTCTTTGCACCTGTTGCATAGAGATGCCAGGGCTAGCCAGGCCTTACCCCAAACCCAGCACCCAAGGCCTGGCCTCCGGTCCCTGCCTTCACCTCTGAGACCCAGCATCTGGACCTGACTCTGCTGGATGGGCAGCTTCACAAGGCCCTGGATTTCTCTTGCCCTCATGGTGTATTCAGCCTTTGTGGCCATGGCTGCTGCTGGCTCTGTCTGGGTCAGCCAGGCAGTATACAGCTGCAGCCTCCCTTTCTGCATCCTGCCAGCCTGCTCCTCTGCTGGATCTCATGTGAGCAGCCTTTGAGGGTGCTGTGGAGGCCTCAGAGGCAGGAAGGACAGAGGGCAGAGGGGCCCAGCCCACTCAGGTACTCAGACTCCAGGGGACCTGGGACCAGGCCTGTGGGTATACAGTTCCACCTCCTCCCAGGATCCTCCATATGAAGCTGTACCACAGCCATCTATGCAGGGGATTCTGGGGAAAGGGGTAGGGCAGTGATTCCCCCAACCCCGGGTGAGGGAAAAGGACCCTCCTCCAGCTCTGGTCACCTGTTTGTTCTCTGTGATGACTCGGATCTCTTGGTCTTCTGCTCTCTGCAAATTACTCCTAAAACTCAACAGTAAGGCCAGGCATGGTGCTCAGGACCGCGATCCCGGCACTTTGGATGGCCGAGGATGGAGGATTGCTTGAGCCTAGAAGTTCAAGGCTGCAGTGAGCCATGATGGCACCATTGTACTCCAGCCTGGGTGATGGAGAGAGAACTTGTCTCAAAAAACAAAAAAATAAAACCCCCCAACAGTAAGAAAATGAACAGCCCGATTTAAAAAAAATGGGCAAAAGCCGAATGTGGTGGCTTACATCTTTAATCCCAGCACTTTGGGAAGCTGAGGTGGGAGGATCACTTGAGCCCAGGAGTTCAAGGCTGCAATTAGCCATGATCGAGCCACTGCACTCTGCCTGGGTGACAGAATGAAGCCTTGTCTTAAAAAAAAAAAAAAAGTCTAATCTAAATAGGCACCTCACCAAAGAATATATACAAATGAAAGTAAGCATATGAAAAAATGTTCAACATCATATGTTATCAGCAAATTGCAAATTAAAACAATGAGATACTATTATGCACCTATTCAGATACCAAAATCCAAAACACTGCCACCACCAAATGCTGGTGAGGATGTGGAACAATAGGAACTGATTAATTGCTGGTGGGAATGCAAAATGGTGCAGCCAATCTGGAAGACAGTTTGGCAGTTTCTTACAAAACTAAACACACCCTTATCAGATGATCCAGCAATGGTGCTCCTTGGTATTTATCCAAATGTTTTGAAAACTCATATCCACACAAAAACCTGCACATGGATGTTTATGGCAGCTTTATTCATAATTGCCAAAACTTGGCAGCAACCCAGATGTCCTTCAGTAGGTGAATGGATAAATAAACAGTGATACACCCAGACAATGGAATAGTATTCACCACTAAAAATAAATGCACTATCAAGCCAGGAAAAGATATGGAGGAACCTTAAACATGTATTACCAGGTGAAAGAAGCCAACCCAAAGAAACTGCATACCGTATGATTCCAAATCATTCTGGAAAAAGCAAAACTGTGGCAACAGTAAAAGGACCAGTTGTTGACAGGAGTTGGAGGGGCCAGGTAGAGCACAGAATTTTTAGGGCAGTGAAACGACTCTGTATCATACTACAATCAAAACCCATAGAACGGGCCGGGTGCGGTGGCTCACGTCTGTAATCCCAGCACTTCGGGAGGTCGAGGCGGGTGGATCACCTAGAGTCAGGAGTTCAAGACCAGCCTGGCCAACATGGTGAAACCCCGTCTCTACAAAAATACAAAAATTAGATGGGCGTGGTGGTGGGTGCCTGTAGTCCCAGCTACTTGGGAGGTTGAGGCAGGAGAATCGCTCGAACCCAGGAGGTGAACAGAGGTTGCAGTGAGCTGAGATCACGCCATTGCACTCCAGCCTGGGTGACAGGGCACGACTCCGTCTCAAAAACAACAAAACCCCATAGAATGTAGAACACCAATAGTGAACCCCAATGTGAACTGTGGACTTTTGGTGATGATGATGAGTCAGTGTAGGTTTATCAGTTGTAACAAATGTACCACTACAGGATGTCCATAGCGGGGGAGGTTGTATGTGGGTGGGGACAGGGGTACATGGGAACTCTTTGTACTTTCCACTCAGTTTTGCTGCAAACCTAAAACTGCTCTAAAAAATAAAGTCTATTAATTTAAAAAAACCTATGGAAAGATGAGTCCTGAGAGCCCATTGATGCTTCTGGCTCAGTCCCGCACCACCCCCAAGACACCCACCTCTGCAGCTCCTCCTTGTCCCTCCCTCCAGTCTCCTGCCCGCTTCTCCTCCTGGCCCTGGCCTATTCTGAACTGCTCACCCCTTCCTAATCCCACCCTCCAGGCCCTGGGCATCTCTCTCCTTGGCCCCTCCAAAAGCTGGGCAGGCCTTTGAAGATCCACAAGGCTGGGCTTTTGCTTAGCAGGGAACTTGAGGCCAGGCCATGGCGTGGCCTCCCCTTCTCCTTCCCCCAGGCTTCCCTGTCCACATCCTTGTCCATCCGGGTACTCCGAATCTCCTTCCTTCCTTTGCTGCCATCTCTACTCTGCCAGAAGCCAGTCTATACTGCCTGCCCTCTGGGCCTCCAAGGCCAAAGCCTGGGTGGGAGGTGTGTGCATTTGTGTGCATGTATTTTTTTTTTTTCTTCTTTGAGATGGAGTCTCTCTCTGTTGTCTAGGCTGGAGTGCAGTGGTGCAATCTCAGCTCACTGCAACCTCTGCCTCCCGGACTTGAGAGATCCTCCTGCCTCAGCCTCCCCAGTAGCTGGGACTACAGGCGCATGTCACCATGCCCAGCTAATTTTTGTATTTTTAGTAGGGATGGGGTTTCACCATGTTAGCCAGACTGGTCTCGAACTCCTGGCCTCAAGTGATCTGTTGGCCTCTGCCTCCCAAAATGCTGGGATTACAGGCGTGAGACTCCACGCCTGGCTTTGTGTGCATGTTTGGTACATGCGACTGTCACAGGCACATGTGTGTATGGGCATGTGTGACATGTGCTACGTCCTCTGTGTGTGGGTGCTGTACGTGTGATGTGCTGGGCAGTTGGTGGTGTCTGTGTGCACATGTCTGGGTGATCTATGGCTCTCCTGCATTTGGAGGTACGTCTAGCTCCGGCCTGTGACCCCTGGAGGACCAGTCCTTCAGCCTCATTTTCCTCCCCTTCAAGCTCCTGGACACCATCCCTTCCCCATGCCAGCCCTTCCCCATGAAGAGTGCAGGAAGAACCCCCTCAGACCCACTTTCTCACCTGCCCAGTCCACGCCCAGGAGGCCATCTCCTCAGATGATCCCAACATGTCCCTGGCCTCAGGCCAAGAGGAAGCCTCATTTCACAGTCTAAGAAATGGAAGCCTCAGAGGACACCGACGTCTCCTCAAGACCAGCCACAAGTCTTTCTGCTGGCCTAGAGGGCTGGCCAGGAGGGAGTGAAGGGAACTGACCCTGGGGAGTGGGCAGGTGAGAGATGGGTGGCCAGGACAAGGGTGGCGTTGCCCTCTGGGGGCAGGTGGAGCTGGGGCAGCTAAAAAATGGGGTGGCATCCCTAAAAAACTGAGACCAGGACACACCAGCCAGGTGGGCTCCCTGGCCCAGGGGCATTTGCGCAAAAGTCTGAGCCGACAGTCAGCACTGGAGGCTTTATTGGTTCTGTCTAGTCATTTCTCTGGGGTTGTGGGGGCTGACAGCTTAAAATGGATTTTCACCAATAATGGATTTTCTTTCTCTTTTCCTGGTGGCACTGAGCTGCAACACAAAAGAGAGAGTGTCACTTGGGCCCCAGAGGGTGGTTGAAGGAGGGGGTGAGCCCAGAGGCCCCTCTGAAGAGGTCGCTGGGGTAAGGGGTCTTCTGCTGCTGCCTGCGTCTGGGCAGCTGAGGTTGCATTCTGTGTCCATTCACTAGCAGAAAGCAAGGTGTACTGGAGAGCCCTGCACCCTCATTCTCCCCTCAAGAAAAGTGTCCTGGACCCCAGGGTTGAGGCCAATAGGCTTTCAACAGGGCAGACCCCAGCCTGAGCATTCCCAACCTTGGTGAGGCCCGACCCCCAGGGTGGAAAGCCGCCTAATGCCAGTGTGGTCCTTCCCATTTTGAACCCAGGCCCCTGTGCCCACCCTCCTTGGTCCCCAGGCCTCCTCCTGCCCTTGTCTTGGCTCTGCGCCTCAGTCCACTGGAACGTCGTTCCGACAGCCGTTATGAGGTTACTGAGGTGGAGGCGTCACAGCCCACCACATCCCATTCCACTGTTCTCCACCCCTACCCGGCTGTGTGAGGACCCCTGCCACGTTCTAGCACAGCCCCTCAATGGGAGCTGTGGGGCTGGCCTCACTCACTCTTCCTTGCCTCCCTGCAGCAGAGGGGACGTGGCTGGTGGCTGGAGAAGCTGCATTTGCCCTTCGATGGTGGCCCTCTTGATCCCTGGCTTGCCGAAGTCAAAGTAAGCTTGAGCGAAGTTCTTGTCTTCCTGACTCCAAGATTTCAGTGGTGCTCTGGCTTCACGTGGTTTCTCTGGCAGGCTCTCTGCGTGCTTTTCTGGCTCTTGCTCCTCCACAGTGGTCAGGAGGGGCTCTGTGGAAGGCTCCAGAGCCTCCTGGGGTGGAGCTTTCATCATGTGTTCCAAACTGGGCAGGTCTATCCTGCTGGAGGAGGCCATGGCCAGGGAAGATGCAAAGGTGATTAGCTCTGCCAGGCCAATGGGTGGCGGGAGATCTGAGGACAGGAGGGGGCTTGGTGCCTGGGAGCTTGTGGCTGGAGGAGCTGAGTGGGCATCAGGGATCTGGAGCTGCTCCTCAGAGCACAGGGCATTGGGGATGGCCTCCTGGAGGGGGGATCTGATGGGTTGGCCTGCGCTGCCATTGTTGAGCTGCATGTTGATGGCCCGCTGCAGGCTGTGCTCTGAGGCCTGGATGAGCTTGTTTGCCCAGAAGAGGTGCTTGGAGGTCTGCGCACTGATGGAGTGATGGCAGGCAGACATGTGGTTCTCCTCCGTGAAACTCTGGTAGTTTGAATTCAGACTCCATGGTCTGAAGGTCTGTAGCGTGGGCAGCCCCATGTTGGAGTGGACGGACTCTATTTTGCATACCAGCTGCATGGGTTCTTCGAAGTCAGACTCCTCGTTCCAGTTGGCTTCCGTGTCCTGCTCAGCTTCAAGCTTGAGGGCTGGGTATAGCTCTGACTCCAGTAAAGCCGGCACCTGTCCGATCTCCAGTTCTGGGTCTGGGTCTGGATCTGGGTCTGGGTCCAGGTCCGGATCCACTTTGAGTTGGGGCTTCTGCTCTAGCATGTCTGCCTCCAGCTGAAATGTTTCAACTCGAAGCTGAGGAGGCAGGAGCAGGAGCAGGAGGTCCTGCCCCTGAGGCCCTCCCTGGCACCGAGTCCCTGCCCCACCCCTGCCCCGGGTCCTGCTCTCTTTCCCCCGCCCCCTAACTCCATTCCTGCCTCCTCTCAGAGACCTGCCTGGTAAGGGTGTGTGTGTGTGGGTGTACCCACACCGGCCTGGTACTAGGATCCCAGGATTGTCAAGGGTAGGGGCTGGTGTGGACTTAGGGAAGAGCCCTGCCGCTTGCCTACCACCTCCCTATAAGAGGACACTCCCATTTTTACCTCCTGTTCCTCTTGTATCTGATGTTGACTTAAATCATCTCTAAGACAGAAGAAGACAGAGTGGGTGATGGGGATCTGTGGGGTGGGTGGTGGCTTCAGCGGGAAGGGGGTTTCTGGGGCCCTCAAAGCCCTCTGCCTTGTAACAGAGGCTGGCACGATGCACCTCCCCCCGACCACCCCGCCACCAGCTCATCCACTCCCCTGGCTGTCCCACTCCGCTGCCACCAGGAAGTCTGCAGTTGTATTCTGAAACTTTAGTGAGTTTAGGAAGCTCCTTGCCAACTCATGCCCCACCCCCAAAGAGGAATCCAGTTGGTTGGAGGTAAGGCCCAGGAATCTCATTTTTATCAAGCATTGCAGGTGAGCTGGGGCAACTCACTTTGAGGATTAGTGCCCAGAACACTAGTCCCCAGCAGGGCAGCCCCAGAGCAACGTCCTCCCACCCACCTGCCCACTCTTTCTTCAAGTGCCTGCCCACCCCCGCCTTGAGCAGCTCTGTCCTCAGCAAGCCAGGCAGCTCTGAGGGGTCAGGTCCTATCCCATCCCTGGGTGTGCCCCACCACCCCTCAGTCTTCCTCTCATGCCAGGGGCTGAGGGCATAAACAGAAGTGGGAGGATAGACGCCCCACGCCCTCCCCAGCCTTTTGCCTGGACACTGGTCCCGGGGAGGTTTTGGAAATGGCGGAAGGGAGGGAGATCCTAGGCTGGGGGATCCTAGGCTGGGGGTGAGGTTGGAGGTCCTGGAGGGCTCAGGGGAGGCCCTGTGTTGATTGAGGATGGTTCTCACCGCATCTCTGCAACCTCCACTGACCCTTTGCTGCAGCATGGAAATCCATGGGTACCTGACAGGGCAAAGGACGTGAGGGCAGGGAGCTGCAGGGTAGAGGACAGTCCCGGAGGGATTCCAGAGCCAGCCACCTCTTCCTGCCCTTCTTTTCTCTCTTCCCGGCTGCCATTCCCTCACCGTCCTGCCCCGCTCTCCTTGTTCCCGAGCCAGTCGCCATTCCTATCCTCCAGTCCTGCTCCCTCCACTCTCTGTCTGTGCCTTGCCTCCTCGGAGGCTCCCGGTTCCATCTCCATCCCCCAAAACCGTGACTGCTAACAGTACCCTGACCACGACGGAGCGCTTCCATAGCCTGGGCACTTTACCTGCTTTATCTCATTGATTCAACACAAAAAATTAAGACAGGTCCATTTGCCCAAGGCCCCCCAGCTGATCATAGCTGAAGTGATGACTTGAATGCAGGCTTGACTCAGGAAACTTTGAACTGCCCCCCTGCCCCGCCCCGGCTACTCCCAGGACCCTGTAACTGCGTGGAGTCCCGATAACACCCCATGTGAACCTCCCCCATCTCCCCATTCCTGCTTCTCTGCCGGCTTCCTCTACTCTCTCTGGGTCATCCGTCACTGACTCCAGGCCAAGGCCTGCACCCCAGGTGTGTGATCTGAGGTGGTGCTAGCACCTATCCGACGATTTATGAGCTCAGATCACCCTCTGCAGGGGAGACTGACTCCTTGGGAACATCCCCAACCCCAAACCCCTCCCTGGAGGCTTGTATCTTTTACTGCAGAAGCTGTTTCTTCACCCTGTGGGGGTGGGAAGCACCAGGCTGCCCTGTTCTCTGCTACCCAGGGCCATCATGACAACCCTGCCATCATGCAAGGTGGGTCCCCATCAGCCTGGGGTATGGCAGGAAGTGACAGCCCTGGCTCTGGCTGGGAAGAATCGCTCCCAGGATCATATTGGAAGGATGAGAATGTACTGCGGTCTCTTCCTAGAGATGTAGTGGCTAGAGGGAGGGGTCCTTGCATGGCTGGTCCTGGGATTGGGACCATCTGCTTCAGCCTGGTCTTGGGGGATGTATCAGCAGAGTGGCCAGCTCAATGATCTCTTCAGAACCCTCCACCTCCTTGATCACTGCGCTTCCCTGGCTTCCTCATGTGTCTCTCTTCTCCCTCTCCAACTCCCCCTGCCCCAGGTCCTGCTGTTCCCCAGTCTTCTGACCTCAGGGCCTTTGCTCCCTTTACAAAATTTCCCTGGGCAGTTTAATCAACACCCACAGCCTCAACCCCTCCATAAACGGCAGCTGGGTATGGACAGGAGAAGAAATTACTGTTGTGTGAGCCTGTTAACAGCACTGGGGGCTGGGAGAAAAAGTCAGACATTGACTCAGCTTGGGACCTCTGTGCCTGACTGGAGAATGTTCTATTAGGGATTCAGTGATATTCTGCAGTATATGAAATAATTGAAATAATTTTTTTTTTTGAGGCAGGGTCTCACTCTGTCACCCAGGCTGGAGTTGCAGTGGCGTGATCTTGGCTCACTGTAACCTCTGCCTCCTGAGTTCAAGCGATTCTCCTGACTTAGCCTCCTGAGCAGCTGGGATTACAGGCATGCGCCACCACACCCAGCTCACTTTTTGTATTTTTAGTAGAGATGGGGTTTCACCATTTTGGCCAGGCTGGTCTCAAACTCCTGGCCTCAAATGATCTGCCCGCCTCGGCTTCTCAAAGTGCTGGGATTACAGGCATGAGCCACCGTGCCCGGCCGAAATAATTTCAATTTCCAGTGGTTTGTTGCTAGTACACAGAAATATATCCATCTTTTTTATCCTGCAACTATACTAAAATCTTATTTGTTCTCATAGCTTTTTTTTTTTTCTTTTAGATTCTATCGGATTTTCTACATAGACAATAATGTGTGTGAGTCAAGACACTTTTACTTCTTCCTTCCCAATCTGGTTCCTCTTATTTCCTTTTCTTGCCTAATTGCACTGGGGACAATCTCCATACAATGTTGAGTAGGAGTGCGTGTGTACATCCTCGCTTCGTTCTGAGCTTAGGAGAAAGTGTTTAGCCTTTCACCGTTAAGGATGATGCTAGCTGTAGGTTTCTTCATGATGCCTTTCATCAGCTTGGGCATCTTCATGAAGTTTCCTCTCTTAGATTGCTTAGTTTTAATTAGGAATGGATGCTGGATTTTGCCTAATGCTTTTTCTGCATTTATTGAGATGATCATATGGTTTTTCTTTAATATTGTATTATATATGTTATACATAACATATGTTATAATACATTAACATATGAGTAATGTTATATTATTTGGGTGATAATTCTTTTATATTTTTATATTGTTTATGGTAAAATACATTGTTTTTTTGAGACAGGGTCTCACTCTATTGCCCAGGCTGGAGTTCAGTGGCGCAGATTCGGCAACCTCAACCTCCCTGTCTCAAGTGATCCTCCCGCCTCACCTCTGGGGTAGCTGGGACTACAGGTGTTCACCACCACCCCCAGCTAATTTTTGTATTTTTTGTAGAGATGGGTCTTGTTATATTGCCCAGGCTGGTCTTGAACTCCTGGGCTCAAGCTATCCACCTGCCTTGGCCTCCCAAAGTGCTAGATTATAGGTGTGAGCCACCATGCCCAGCTATAAATTTATTTTTTTAAATGTTAAATCAGCCTTGCATTACTCGGATAAACCTCATTTGGTCATGATATATTACCCTTTTTATATGTTGTTGAATCTGATTGGCTGTTTTTCAGAATTTTCACATACGTATTTGTGAGGGATATTGGTGTATAATTTTCTTTTCTTGTAATGTCTTTGTTAGGTTTTGATAGGGAGGATGGCTTGAGTCCTGGTGGCAGAGGTTGCAGTGAGCCGAGATGGTGCCATTGCACTCCAGCCTGGGCAACAGAGCAAGACTCTGTCTCAAAAAAAAGAAAAAAAAAAAGAGATGAGGTCTCGCTATGTTGCCCAGGCTGGTTTCAAACTCCTGAGCTCAAGCGATCTTCCCACCTTGGCCTCCCAAAGTGTTGGGATTAAAGGCGTGAGCCACCGTGCCTGGCCTAATTCCTTACCTCAAATTCACACCCTGTATGTCCAGACTCTTAAGTGTGGCCGCCACAGTTCTGCCTGTCTGACCCCTGTCTCCCTTTCTAGACTGTCATCTCTCCATACCCCACTCTCTTCGCCCCATTCATCTTTCATCCTTTCACTCAAATGAGAAACCTGGGTCATTTGTGACTCCTCACTCCGCAGCTCCTGCCCTCCTACCCCTGATGCTCTCCTCATCTCCCAGTACCAGAGCCAACACACGCCCATGACTTCCTACCCTTTGGCACTTGGTGCTGAGTGCTTTGCACATTCAGTCTTCATACCTACCCTATGCCCAGCTGGCCACGGCTCTCCTCTCACAGATGAGGAAACGTGTATGAGGTCACGCAGCTATTAAGAGCAGGACACGACCCAAAGGCAGGTCTGGCTGGCTCCAAACTCTGGGATGCTACTCACTGCACTGTCTTAAATCTCTTCAGTCTTCCAGTGGGACCACTGCAACTATGTCCCCCTCCAACCTGGATTTTCAATGACCTCAGAGTGAGCCTGCTACATCTCACTTGTCTCTGGTCACGCCCAGACTCCATGTGGCCTCTTGTTCTGATCTCTACCTTCATTTTTCATCTCTTGGCATCCAGCTTCCTGTCCCTCACCCTAAGCTGAAGCTATCCCCAGAGTACGGCAGGCCCTTCTGCACCCAGTGCCTTTGCAAATGCTATTTCTCATACCTGGAAAGCCTTCTTCTGGCAAAGTCCTACTCATGCCTGAAAGCCCAATTCAAATAATCAGTGTAATCCTCTCCATGACAGACCTGGCTGTCTAATCTATGTTTTACCTTACAGGCGTGAGCCACTGCACCCGATCTCTGTTTTTTTTTTTTGACAGGGTCTTGCTCTGTGGCCCAGGCTGGAGTGGCAGCATCATAGCTCACTGCAACTCCTGGGCTCCAGTGAGCCTCCCAGCTCAGCCTCCCAAGTAGCTGGGACTACAGGCTCATGCCACCACACCTGTCTAATTTTAAACATTTCCTGTAGAGGACAAAGTCTCGCTATGTTGCCTAAGCTGGTCTTGAACTCCTGGCCTCATGTGATCCTCCCACCTGTGCCTCCCGAAGTGTTGGGATTGCAGGCGTTGAGCCATCATGCCCACCTAATTTTTGACCATTTTTAATGCTGGCCCATGCCCTTCTGGGAGAGAGGATCCCGAAAAGAAAGCCACCATTTCAGTGGGGGATCTGACGCCCCATGGGAAGGGGAGACCCAGGGCACTGGGGGCAAATATCTTTGCTCATTGGTTCAGAGTACAAGGCATCAAGGAAGCGCTCCATAAAAATCTCATGAAGACTGCCGCTCCTCCCCGCAAAGCCTCAAGCATCAAGCAGGGACAACTGGATGTGATTTGTTGGATCTGCAGTTCAGGATAATTCATGAGTCGTTTCCTGTGCACAAGGCCATTGCTCCTTCTGTGGTCTCAGAACCCCTTCAAGAACCACTGATTCTGCAGTCCCTACCCCAAGGCGCGCATGCGTGTCCGTGAGCGCACACGGGTGTGCACCGCGCAGGGGCTGAGTCTGGGAGCCGCCGTAGTCAGGGGCACCGGGTGGGCTTTGGCGGCGGGTCGACCTGCCTTTCAGGTGCCGGGGGTTTGGGAGCAGGGGAACGGGCCCCGGGCGGATTCCTGACCGCCCCCTTCGCGCCCCGACCCCGCCTGCCCCAACCCCCGCCCCCGGGCGCCCGGCCGCTCCCACCTGTCACCCCCATGCAGACCGAGGCTCTGTCCTGGAGGCGGGGAGCGGGCTGGTGGATGCTGCCTCTCCGCCTCCAGTGTGCTCTTTGGCTGAGGGACTGGGGGGCGCTGGAAATATTAGAGGCGCCGGTGCCTGTGATGTCGCCGCCTCTGTGACGTCCCCGCCGCGACCCCGCAGGCAGGGAGCCGCATTTAGGTTCCGGGCGGGCGGACGGGGGACGGCCCGAGTGAGGCGTCCTCCGAAGGCTGCGGGCCAGAAGCCAGAACTCCTCTCCAAAGACCTCGGGGGTGGGGCTCGCGCTTCCGCAGCGGGCCCAGAGCGAGAGGCAGGCAGCAGGTAAGCCTGGCTCTGCTGGACCGGACTTGCACCCGCTCTGCACGCCAGGGGCTCAGGGCTGCCGCCCCTTTCGTGGTCCCAGGGCCCTTCCAAGAACCGGCTAAACCAACCCAAGCTGCGCGCACACACACTTGTGCACATAGGGACTGTAGAGCCAGATTCGATAAGGCACCCCGTGTGCCCCAGCTCCATGACCAGGGAACTCAGCCCACAAAGGCATCCCTGGCCCCATGCAGGGCTCAGGAGGCAGTGGAAAGGGTTAAGAGTCCAGGCCTCAAGGACAGGAGGGGAGGGTGGAGGGCCTTTGGTGTGCCTCCGGCACCCTTGGCTGGTCAGGGTCCAGAACCTATCCCTATTTCCCTTCTGGTGGTAGGGGGCTGCCTGACTTGGGCAGTGGCACAAAGCATGCAGGCTTCGTTGTCCTCCTCCTCCACCCCTCAGCCTGGCAGTGTTTGGCGAGGGACTTCCCTGATGCCACTGGGCAAGGCATCTTGCCTAGCTGGTCTGAATGAATAGCCCAGAGGTGGGCCTAGAAGCACCCACTGGGAGGAGTGGTGGGAAAGCAGCCCCACTCAAGGGCTGAAACAGTCCTTGTCCAAAACAAGGGGGACTTGAAAAGATCTCACCAAGAAGGCAAAGAGAGGCAGTTGTTAGGGTCGTGAGGTTCAGCAGGCCGGCAGGCACGAGAGGACACTGACGGCCTGGAAACATTTGTCATCACCCCAAACTTTATTGCTTACAGAGTTCTCTACAACCCAGACTCTGCAGTACCAAGGCTGCAGTTCTTTATGTGCTGGGGGCTGGGGCTCTCTCCCTGGGAGCAGTTTGGCTCGATGTGGACAGCTGGACAAAGGCCGTCTTGGCAAGACGTGGGGATAAGCTTCTCCCAAGGAGTCTCGGCATCCCCCGCCCCAGGAGGTTGAGGCTAGCAGACACCCCCTGACGATTCACAGCTGATTTAATGCTACGTGAGTCCTGAGTAGCTCCCCTGGGAGAAGAGGCTAAGCTGGGGCAATGGGGAAGGGGGTGCTATTCTTAGAGAAATCTGGAAGAGGTTTGAGGAGTCACATGCATGTGGACAGCTCAAGACTGTGTCCCGTCACCCCATCTCCTGGCTTGCTATGCTCCTAGAGTCACTGACCTGCCCTGCCAGAGGGCAGCCATGAAAGTGCTTTGAGGTCATCAGAGTGCAAAGTGCCGTCGGCAGTACCCTCTGGCCAGGGGCAGGGCAGGGTGAATGTCAGTGTGCTGCTAAGCTGTGCTCTGGGGACCAGCACGCTGGACACTGATAGTGGGGCTGGGGCGCTGGAGCGTCTCTGTCTGCTGCTTTCCTTAGCAGTGATCATGTCCATTCACAGACTGTTCCTGTCAGGCACATCCTGCATCACCCTTCACCTTTACAGATGAGGGAACTGAGTGCCAGCGAGTCTGGGGCAGTGCTGGGCCTGAAGGGGCTCGGGGCCTGCTGCTCTGGAGAAGAGTGGTAGCCAGCGGCAAAGGGGCACGTGTCTGGGGACTGAGAACCACTTCACTTACACACCTTCTTTGGTCCTTGGCTGAACCAGAGGTCACCTCAGGACCTGTGTTGCAACAACCTGAAAAGTGGTGTATTCTACCAGGGAGCCTTCCCAGGGTCAGGCATTCCTTTCCCCTATACCCAACAGGGGTGAGCTGGCCAGGTGAGGCCAGGCAAGGGGGTCAGAGGGCCCCCTTAACCTACGGGCGGGCATACCTGCTGACCTGGTTCTGCACTGAACCTGAGTGTGGGCCCTTACACACTTGACACTCTCATACCAGCCTGGAGGGTGAGGGGCCGAGGGGCTTGCCCACCCCTTCTGACCCAGGCTGGAAGCTGCTCTCCCCTGTCTGCCAGCAAATGGTCACTGATCCAAGCGGGTCAGGCCAATTCGACTGGAGCAGGGCAGAGAAGATCCCGTTTGTTTCCCGAGGTAACTCCTGCCGTCCTCCTCTGTCTCTTCACGTGGCGGAGTGTTTTCTCAGCAGGATGGGGCAGGACTCAGGTGGGAAATCCTGGGAGGCGTTCTGCTTGCCCCCACCTTGCTGCTGCCGGGCCCTGGTCCCATTGCTGAGCCGGGGGCTGGCAGATCCCTGGGAGCGGCTGAGCCTGTGTTTCAGGGCAGCATCATGCGCCGAACAGGAAGGCTGCTTCCGGCAGTGTGGAGCCGGCGGTGGAGGGCAGGGTTAGGGCCTGTTCTCCAGCTGGCCATGCTTGACCCTCCAGCTCCAGGCGAAGCTGCCATCAGGGGCCAGTGTGCACTGCAGGTCGATGCCCGAGTCTGGCACCTCCATGTCGTAGCGAACAGGCTGCCCGTCTTTGGTCACCAAGCTGAAGGCTGCGGCTGGGATCTAAGGGTGGAGCAAACCAGTGGGCTGAGATCATGGCATGGGGCTCAAGCCACGGAGAAAGGTAAAGACATCTCCCTCCAGCCAGACCGGCAGCCCTAAGGGCACTGTCTGTCTGTCATTCCATGGGATTCAGAGAATCCCACCTGGCCCACGTATGGGTCTGGAGGACCTCTTCGTCACCACTGCCAGTCTTGCTTTGAGGCCCTGCGGAATGCTTTGAGGCTCTGGGGAACGTCGAAGGCCAATTCCAAGTATTCCCTAGAGTACCATTCTACTTCTTTGAAAGCTTTCCTCCTGGAGGGTAGGGCAGCTGCACTGGCTTCTGGGACTCTGACCGTCAGAGTGTACCTGCCCCCCTTACCTGGCTGCTGATGCCAGTGGCGATGTCTCCCACTTTGACCCGGTGGAACTCCCGGATGTGCAGGTGTTCACCATTAAGAGACTGTATTTGGACTTTCACACCTAGAAGGTGGGCAAGGTGATAGTCAGGAGAGCGGCTGCTGGCTCCCCAAGGACCAGGGTCCTGGCAGGGGCTGGGGGAACGTTTTTGTTAAAAGTCACTCTGCCCTATGTAGGGGGGAGCAGGTCTGGCTGTGATGAAGCAGCAGAGATAAAATTTAGGCTGGTCTAAGCACAGCTGCATTTTTGTTTGTTTTTGAGACAGAGTCTCACTATGTCGCCCTGACTGGAGTGCAGCAGCATGATCTCAGCTCACTGCAACCTTTACCTCCCAGGTTCAAGTGATTCTCTTGCCTCAGCCTCTCAAGTAGCTGGGATTACAGGCATGCACCACTACACCCAGCTAATTTTTGTATTTTTAGTAGAGACGGGGTTTCACCATGTTGGCCAGGCTGGTCTCGAACTCCTGACCTCATGTAATCCACCTGCCTTGGCCTCCCTAAGTGCTGGGATTACAGGTGTGGGCCACCACACCCGGTCATAAAGCTGCATTTTATAAGAAAAGAAAAAATTCAGGCTGGAACAGCCTTCATATTATATACACCTGCTAGTTCTTCCTGGCCGTCGGCACCTGGGATTTGGCCTGTGCATTGCTAAGAGCTGGGGTTGGCTCCTATGGGGAAGTAGTATTTCAACTTGGATGCAAAGCAGAAAGGAACTGAACACAAGGATTCTTAAATTAGATTATGGGCAATTTAGATTGTTCCCTGAGTTGAAGTGGCCTTTGGCCAGCCATGGGGCCCTGATGCCATGAGTCACACTTGCCCTGGAGAGGGCCAGGGAACTCCGAGCTGATGCCCTTGTTCTAGCAAAGCCACATCATAACCTATGCAATCAAGCTTGAAAACAAAGGAATTTTATGTTGTCTTTCTCATCTGACCTCAAATCCCAGAGGGGGATTCCTTTTGCTGAGTTTTTGATTAAAATGCTCATGGGTCCTGTTCCTTTTCCCTTTAGAAGAGATTAATTGCTCAGTTTCCTGACTCCAGGTCAAGAGAGACTGCTCTCCTCCCCAAGCTAGGGGAACCTTCTGGGACTTCATCAGCTGCCAATGAGGGGATAATGGTCCTTCACTGCCCCATCAGGAAAGGCTCGTGGGTGATTTGGACCTTTGCTTGAAACCCAACTTACTGGCCAGGAACCTCAAGTTCTGGGACCAGGCGCCTTCCTCCCTCCCACTGTGCCAGGGGAGGGGAGACACAATCCCTCAATGGCTGTCTAGCTCCAGGCAGATCAGCTGCTACGGGGGCTGCTGAGCAGGTGAGAATTGGACTGTACCATTGAAATAGCTTGGGGTGTCAGTGGGCCGCCCCCGGGCCAGCACCATGTTCCAGCTGGAGCTTCGAGCCTCGGCCTGGCTGCTCCAGGAGTGTACGCCTGAGCTCAGGGTGTCCCGCGAGCTTTGAGAGGCCTTTGATGGGTTCTGAAACAACAGGATTGGGTACGGACTCAGGGCCCTGGGCTCCGGGATCCATCTCCGGCTTGGGTCTCATTTGGGGCAAAGGGGCACTGCTCATGCCCTTAGCTGGAGGAGGGTAAGGGTTGCCTCCATGGGGGACCAAGGCCTGCCTCCCCATTATCTTGGGTGGCAACACACATTCCCTAATCCCAGAAGGGTAGATTCCCATGGTTTCTCTCACTCTGAACCATGACCACCTCCCCCAACCTAGTGAGGACCCCTACCAGAAGGAAGGGGTGACCCCCATCACCCTCCCTTTACCCACTACTTGCACAGTGTCCATTCACTAGCTGGACGCAAAGCTGCTTGCTCTGTGCCAGGGCTGGGAGAACCACACTCCTGGAGCCATGGCTCCGGGGCCACAACCCACTCACCTTCTCGCTGTCATCTGACAGGGAGAGGCTGTCGATGCTGAGGCACGAGAGAATTTGCTCCTGCTCCTCCAGAGAAAATGGCTGGGACAGGCTGTTGAGGAATAATTCTGCAGGGAAAAGTGGAAGATGGCTGTGAAAGACTGGGAGGAGGCTGGCTGTGTTTTCAGGGGTTCTTCCTGCACAGTCTGCAGAAGCTGAGCTGCTGGGGAAGGGGCTGGAAGAAAGCCCACACCGCAGGTAAAGAGAAACGCTGGCCTCCGTGGGTGGCCCAGGGCCAGTGCTCAGGGCCCCACTGCAGCCACGGCTGCCCATACCTATTTCCAGCTGCTGCAGCTCCTGCTCCGGGAAGGTTGCTTTCCGCTCTGGTGAGCTGGGGTTTCTGGCAGGGGCTGGCTCCAGGGAGGACAGAGGTAAGGGTTCCCACATCCCAGACTCCTCCTTGCTCAAAGTCAAGGGAGGAGACTTGTTTGGCTCTGGGGGCTCTGGTGGGAGAGGAGGCTGGAGCTTAGGGTCTCTGCCTGTTGTCTCCTCAGCTGGCCGGAGCCCTGGGGCCCTTGGCGAAAGCTCCCTCGGCTGGGCACGGAGGGTCTGGTGATAATTGGCTTGATCTGGTGGTGGATGTCTTGGTTCTTTATATTCTCCCCTCCAAGGGCTCTTCAGACCTCCCACTAGAAAACAGAGAGTACAATGGTGAGGGGGTGCATGCTGTGCACAGACAGCAGTCCAGGAAGGAGTGGCCTGTCCTGAGTGCAGAAGGGCTAGAGGAGAACAGAGGGGAGGACCCTGCCCCAGGCCACCACAGGAGGTGACTTCAGAAGGCAGCGTGGTGGTCTCCACAGGAGACTTCCTCAATAAGATGGTCCCAATATAACAGGGATAGGACTGGATTTCTGTCTTTGATTCTGTTTTCTTCTAGGTATCAGTAGCAAATTCAAAAACTACAGAATCAGCTCCAGAGGACTTTGTTAACAAGAAAGAGAAGATTGAAAACAGCCCTGGGGCTACACCAACTCAAGAGCTCCCAGGCAAAGTGGCGTCCTGGACCCACAATCTCTCCTACCCCATCCTCAGTCAGTACTTCCCCAGGCACCGTTTGTTCTGGCGTGGGGCGAGTTCAGCCCTGGGACCACCCTCACATCCTTAAAACTACCAGCTGTCTTTGGTGAGGTGCAAGATCTCTCTGGTTTTATTTCATTTTCATTCCTATAATCACAGCCTTTTTGTGCCCATCCCTCAGGTGACATTCTATTACGTTTGATGTGTCATTTTTTATTTGGTTGTGTCTTTGCAAAATGTGTGTTGTTTTATTTATCAATTTTTATTTATTTATTTATTTTTTGTTTTTTAAAGAGATGAGGTCTCATCATGTTGCCCAGGCTGGACTCCAACTCCTGGGCTCAAGCGATCCTTCCACCTCAGCCTCCTGAGTGGCTGGGACTACAGATGTGCGCCACCATACCTGGCTATTGATCAATTTTTAGTTTACCAAACAGGCATTATGTTCTGGGTCCCATTCTGTGTCGGGTTCTCTTTTCACTCGGCACCATGGCTTTAGGATCCATCCATGCTGCTCTGTGAACACCGAGTTGCTTTAACTGCTTGGCGCTCCATGCGGCATCCTCTTTTGTGTCTCTGTCCTACCAGTGAGGGACCCCATCGTACCCTACTCCCCTCCCGCAAAGGAAGCTGTAGTGCGCGTCCTCAGGCGTGTCCCCATATGGATCTGCTGGCATTCCTTTGTCAGTGCACCCAGGGGTAGAGGTCCTTGGTCTCAGTCTGCAGACGTCTGCCTGAGTGCAGCCAGGTGCCCTCCAGAGTGGGTAGCCTTGTCCACATGCCCATCAGCAGCACCTGAGGGGTCCCAACAGCCCCCACATCCCACCAACTTTCTGCTTTTTTCCAGTCAAAAGGCTCTCGAGTGTTACCTGGCTTTATTTATTTATTTATTTTTTGAGTCAGGGTCTCTGTTGCCCAGACTGGAGTGCAGCGGTACAATCATGGCTCACTGTAGCCTCGACCTCCCAGGCTCAAACAATCCTCTCACCTCCTGAGTAGCTGGGACTACAGGCACGTGCCACCATGCCTGGCTAATTTTTAAATTTTTTTTGCAGAGAAAGGGTCTTGCTATGTTGCCCAGGCTGATCTTGAACTCCTGGCCTCAAGCGATCCTCCTGCCCCAGCCTCCCAAAGTGCTGGGATTACAGGTGTGAGCCACTGCTCCCGGCCTGTCTTTATTTTGTATTCTTGGATTCCTCGTGAGTTTGAGCCCCCTCTATATATCATAACCCTTGTGATACTAGTAAACATATATTTTGTCTTTAACCCCATTTCTGGCACATAACTCCTAAAAGCCTTACTCTCCAAAATGATCTCTTTCTGTGTGCTAATGGATTGACTGAAGGCTGGCAGCCCCTAGGTAGCTTCAGGATGGGGGCTGGTCATCAGAGAGACACAGGTAGGATTAGAGGGTTGGGACTCTCATCCCACTATCCCACATACTGGGAGGGAAGGGGGCTAAAGGTTAAGCTGTTCGCCAATGGCCAGTGATTTATTCAATCATACCTATGTAATGAAGCCTCTACAAAAACCCAAGAAGATAAGGTTCAGAGAACTTCTGGTAGCTGGGCACATGGAGGTTCCTGGAGGGTGCCAAGCCCTGGAAGCTCCGCGCTTCCTCCCACACGCCTTGCCCTATGCATCTCTTCATTTGTATCCTTTGTAATATCCTTTCTAATAAACCGGTAAATGTAAGGAAGTGTTTCTGAGTTCTTTGAGCCACTCCAGCAAATTAATTGATCCCAAGGAGGGGGTCATGGGGTCCCTGACTTATAGCCAGTTGGTCAGAAGCACAGGTAAACACATGGGCCTGAGACTGGCATGGGTAGGGGGTGCAGTCTTGGGGATCGAGCCCTCCTGCTGCGGGATCTGACGCTACCTCCAGGCAGATAGTGTTGGAACAGAACTGAATTAGAGGATACCCAGCTAGTGTCTGCTGCTGCAGAACTGATTGCTGGCTTGGTGGGGTGGAAATCCCCACACATGTGGTCACAGGAGTCTTCTGGGTTGATTGTAATTGAGTGGGAGAATGGAAAAAGCACTTCGAGTTTGTGTGTGAGTTTTCTCTTTCCCATCTCCTGAGCGCTGCCTCTGAGTCAAGGCGTGGCACTGCCGCAATCTCCCAACAACCCTGAGGCTCCTGCACCCCCATAATCCAGAGGGGGAGACTAAGGCTCTGAGGGGTGCCTTGCTCCGGACCTGTGCCCACCTGCCTCCTCTGTCCACCTCTGTCCTCTGCCCCCCGGGTCAGCCAGCGCGGGGCTCTTCTTACCTTGCTGTAGTGCCCGGTTCACCTTCCCTCCCAGCTCTGCTGCAGACACACGGTGGACGGGCTCTTTCCTCAGCCCCTCTTGGATGGCCTGGGCTGTGAGAGGGGCGCAGGAGGGTGGGATCTCCCTCACAGGCGGAGGCTCGCTGGCAATCTGGGGGGCAAAAGACAACAGGTGAGGCCTGCCTCCCCTCATTTCCTGATGCCCGGTTGTTATTGCTCTTTGCACAACTCCCGCCGGCCCCTGCTCCCGCTGTGCTGGGGTCTACCACAAGGAATGGAGGGGTCTGGGCTACAGTGAGGGCACTTTTCCCAGGAATGGGACAAATGGAGCCAGTAAAACAGGCCAGAGCCAGGCAGCAAGACGCCCACGGCCTCCAGGCCCGGCCCGTTAGGAGGCAGATGGATGGGGCCCAGGGTATGGACAGAAGAGAGTTCTCACCTGCCATGAACTCGGTGAGGCCCCGCAGCTGGATCTCCCCTTGTACCCCCAGATTTGGGTGGCAAGTATTTGAATTAGGATCCCACATGGATGACCAGGCCTCCCCTTGCTCCATCTGCCACTGCAGAGCAGCCCCTCAAGCCTGCGGCCTGGGCCCCAGGGCCCTGCAGCTCCCCCTGTTGGCCATGCCGGGCGCCGTCACCGACCTTGAGGCAGAGCGGACCTCGGAAGAACTGAGTCCAGGGGTGGCAGCCGTTGAGCATGTGCAGCATCATGCAGCAGCTGCTCCAGACGTCCACCTTGGCGTCGCAGCGCCTGCCCAGCACCACCTCCGGAGCCATGTGTGTCTCTGTGCCAGGGATGTAGTCCCCTGAGAAGGGGGATGAGACATAAAGTCACCTGGAATGCTGATGGGCAGGAGCCTAGGCAATGGCCACCCTCGTTAATCCTCGGGGTATCTTACATTTGTCACTGTTAAAGTACTTTTTATTTTATTATCTTTTTCGTTCTTTGAGATGGAGTCTTGCTCTGTCACCCAGGCTGGAGTACAATGGCGCGATCTCGGCTCACTGCAACCTCCGCTTCCCGGGTTCAAGAGATTCTCCTGCCTCAGCCTCCTGAGTAGCTGGAATTACAGGCATGAGCCACCATGCCCGGCTAATTTTTATATTTTTAGTAGAGATGGGGTTTCACCCATGTTGGCCAGACTGGTCTCGAACTCCTGACCTCAGGTGATCCGCCCACCTCGGCCTCCCAAAGTGCTGAGATTACAGGCATGAGCCACTGCGCCTGGCCATGTTAAAGTACTTTAAATATAGAAATAAAGTCTCCAAGTCAAATTTGTAGGGAAGAGCTAGGCGGGGACTCTGCTGGGAACTTGTACAAAGCAACAGAGCATCCATGATGTGGACTCTGCCCTTTGGACCAAACCCTTAAAGTGTTTTTTGAAAATGGGGCAGGGGCTGGACATTACAAATTAGGTTGTAGAAGGCTAATTACTGGTAAGATGTTCCTGAAATACTAGTAAGTGAAATTTAAAAATCGCAATAGAAAACATATGTGTAAAAGACTGAAAGGATAGATGGCAGATGTGAACAGTGGTTTTTTTCCTGGTGATTTGTATTTGTAATTTTTGCTTAGCTCTACTTTCTTCAAAAGATATTAGAAAAAAAGGGTCAGGCAGTGGCTCATACCTGTAATCCCAGCACTTTGGGAGACTGAGGTGGGAGGAATGCTTAAATCCAGGAATTTAAGACCAGCCTGGGCAACATACTGAGACCCCACGTATATCTACAAAAAATACAAAAAATGAGCCGGACATGGTGGTGCATGCCTGTGGTCCCAGCTACTCAGGAGGCTGAGGTGGGAGGATCGCTTGAACCAAGGAGCTTGAGGCTGCAGTGAGCTATGAGTGAGCTACTGCACTCCAGCCTGGGTGACAGAGCAAGACTCTGTCTGTAAAAAAATAAAAGTTAAAAAAATCAGAAAAGATACATTTTTTTTTTTTTTGTAACAAGAAAAAGCCCACTACAGTTATTTTAAAAGGGCTTAAAACAACACGGGTGGAGGTCAAGTGTCCACATTCAATTTACATCTTCAGAATTGCCAACATAGTCCTTTAACAACACACAATTATATACTTGCCAAAGATTCTTTTTCCGTTGGTCAAAATGAAATCATTTTATCCTTAATGCTATAAATGAAAAAAGCAGGGCACAAAATTGTGTTATAATGGCCCTAATTACGCACAGGGAAAACAACAGCCTGGAAGGAGTTATTTAAAATACTCATGATTCGGCCGGGCACGGAGGCTCATGCCTGTACTTCCAGCACTTTGGGAGGCTGAATGGGGCGGATCACCTGAGGTCTGGAGTTTGAGACTGGCCTGGCCAACATGGCAAAACCCCGTCTCTACTAAAAATACAAAAATTAGCTGGGCATGGTGGAAGATGCCTGTAATCCCAGCTACTCAGGAGGCTGAGGCAGGAGAATTGCTTGAACCCGGGAGGCGGAGGTTGCAGTGAGCTGAGATTGTGCCACTGCACTCCAGCCTGGGTGACAGAGTGAGACTCTGTCTCAATGAAAATAACAAAAAAATTTGTGATTCTCTCTCTGGGTAAGAGGAATGGTGAGAATTCTGTTCTCTGCCTCTTTTATATGCTTAACTCTATACTTCACAGTGGGCATGGATTATTTCAATAATCAGGAGTTAAAGAAAGAGATTTCACTGGCTTTAGAGCCCAGGCCCCTTGGTCAGCCTGCCCACTGTGCTTCCAGCCAACTGTGCTCAGAGGTGCAGGAGAGCTGGGGTCACAGGCTGGCGGTGCACTCCCCTGAAAAGGCCAGACAAGAGGTGGGGAGCCACGGGGCCTCCAAGGCAGAAGGCCTGGGACCTACGGAGCGTCAACCAGCCTTTCCCTTCTCTTCCCACTGTACAGGAGCATTGACAATGAGCACCTGACATCCATTATCACATTTACGCATAACAAAGAAACCCCTGATAATCATCCAGGCTGGCTGCGGGGCTTAAACACACAGGTGGACCTAAGTGTTCACATCTCAATTCCCGTTCTGAAAGCATGGAAGGCATTTGGCGAATGAATGCACTGGGGGGCATGGCAGTTGGTGGGGGGCCTTACCTGTGAGCAAGGACTTCCCCAGGCCATCAGGTTGAAGACACACAGCATGGCCAAAGTCGCAGAGGGCTGCATGGCTCCCATCGCTGGACAGGAGCACGTTGTCAGCTGCCAGGCCGCCCCGGGGAGGAAAAGGAACAGGTGAGTCATGCTGGGTCCCAGCCCACCCTGGCTCGGTTTGGCCTGCCCTCCAGTGACATAATTTTCTGGCTGATCCTACGTGGCAGCTGCTGCTTCTGATTAGTTTCATTAATCGTGGAGGAAGGCAGGAGGGTATCAATTCAGGCTAGAGGCAGGCAGGATCTCTGAGGGCAAGGGGACAGGAGCAGGGTTTACTCGGGAACGCTGCCACTCTGCTAGCCTGCGCCGACCCCGTACCAGGGGTCACCAGTGGGTGGGAGCTTGACCTTCGGTTCTCTGTGGCCACCATCTACCAGAAACTACAGTGCTTGGCTAAGGGGTTGGAGAACATCATTCCCCTTCCTACAGGCACAGTCCTGTCAGCCTGACTCAGGGCCTGCTACTGGAGATGACCAGGCTAGCCCAGAACTGAGAGGAGATCAGGCAGGATGGTGTGAGAGAAGAGCCTGCTGGGGATCAGGGCCGTGGGGCCTGGGCCTTACCTTTGACGTCCCCATGCAGAATCCTTCGCGAGTGGAGGTATTCCAGCCCCTCCAGGGCCTGGCCCAGGTAGTACAGGGCCCGGTCTTCTGGGAGACAGCCCTGCTCCTTGACCAGCTGGCCCAGGGAGCCACCTAGGAGACCAAAGGCCAGGCTATACATGGGACTTGCCCGAGCCTCCACGCCAGCCAAGGGCAAGAGCACAGGGCAGGCGGTGGAAAGCAGGGTCACAGGGTCAAGAGGTTAGTGACCAAGGCCAACTTGGGCAAGACTCGGGGGGGAGCTCTTGGCCCTGAATTTGGAGAAAGAGTGGGATCTGGCTCCTCACCTTCCAGCAGCTCCATGAAGATGCTGACCCAAGGCCCTTCTCTCACAGCTCCATACAAAGGGACAATTCTGGGTGAGGTCAATCCTGCACACGCCATCAGCTCCTCTGCCCGAAATACTTCCAGCCGCACCTGCAAGGGCCCAGAGGCAGCTGTTAAGACAGGGTGAGGGGACCAGAGCTGGGTCCCTGGCATCCTGTCAGCACCCTAGTGCTCCACACACACAGGCTGCTGCTGTTTCCAGTGGTGATGCAGGGGCCTGGGGGGCCTGCTGGACCCTCAGAGGCTAAATTGTGTATCCCGTGCCCTTGGTATCAGGAGCAACTTCTTGTACTTAATTAAAGTTCTGGAGTGCTGCCTGTGTGCAAAAACAGCCACATAAAAACTACATCCGCCCTGGGCGCAGTGGCTCATGCCTCTAATCCCAGCACTTTGGGAGGCAGAGGCGGGCAGATCACGAGGTCAGGAGATAGAGACCATCCTGGCTAACACAGTGAAACCCCATCTCTACTAAAAAATACAAAAAAATTAGCTGGGCTTGGTGGCAGACGCCTGTAGTCCCAGCTACTCGGGAGGCTGAGGCAGGAGAATGGCATGAACCCAGGAGGCGGAGCTTGCAGTGAGCTGAGATCGCACCAGTGCACTCCAGCCTGGGTGACAGAGTGAGACTCCGTCTCAAAAAAAATAAAAATAAAAATAAAAATTAAAAAAAAACACTACATTCCACCCGGGCACGGTGGCTCATGGCTGTAATCTCAGCACTTTGGGAGGCTGAGGCGGGCGAATCAAGGAGATCGAGGTCGGGAGATCAAGACCATCCTGGCCAACATGGCAAAACCCTGTCTGTACTAAAAATACAAAAATTAGCCGGGCGTGGTGGCACGTGGCTGTAATCCCAGCTACTCGGGAGGCTGAGGCAGGAGAATCACTTGAACCCGGGAGTCGGAGGTTGCAATGAGCCAAGGTCGCACCACTGCACGCCAGCCTGGCAACAGAGTGAGATTCCATCTCAAAAACAAAACAAAACAAAACAAAATCCCCCCCCCCCCCCAAAAAAAACAACCTACATTCCTCATCCTGGCTGCTGGCATGCTGTCCGCCCTCAAATCTGCCAAACGCAGAACATTTTTTCCTCCAGCTAAATGTCTGGGCAATTTCTAGGATGTGGGACCTTTTGCTTATCAGCATCCATGTCTACTCACAGAAGCTGGGTTTCTGACTTATCTGACTGTCAAGAGCCAAGATTTGGACTCCATCGGGTGCATTTTTTTTTCTTTTCTTTTCTTTCTTTTTTTTTTTTTCTGAGACGGAGGTCTCGCTCTGTCGCCCAGGCTGGAGTACAGTGACGTGATCTCTGTTCATTGCAACCTCTGCCTCCCGGGTTCAAGCGATTCTCCTGCCTCAGCCTCCCGAGTAGCTGGGACTACAAGTGTGCGCCACCAGGCCCGGATAATTTTTGTATTTTTTAGTAGAGACGGGGTTTCACCATGCTGGCCAGGCTGGTCTCAAACTCCTGACCTTGTGATTTGTCCGCGTCGGCCTCCCAAAGTGCTAGGATTACAGGCGTAAGCCACCGCGCCCGGCCTCAACACTTTTCTTTCCCGGAGGACTAAAACATCCACATAGACAGAGCAGTGTTTATTCTGTTTGCAGCTGTCTCCCAGCATCTGGGAACTTAAGGAGGCTTCTGCGGAGGGGTTTGGCCAAGGCCACTCCCACTGCCGACTGGCAGGTCCGGGATCATCCACTCCTTTCTGCAGGGACTAGCAACTTGGTGAGAGGAAATAGGCCTTGGATATAAACATCTTGGGCTTAGATCCTGGCTCAGCCTTTTAAAACAAGGCAGCAGACTTCCCATCCACGTGTTTCCATATGCAAACAGCAGGGACGGTGGTATCTGCTCCTGAGTAGAGCAAGGATTTCGAAGGATGGTAACTGACACCAGGCCTGGCAACCAGTGGGCACTCAGGAAGTGCTAGCTCCCCAATTCCTCCAGCTCACATCAGAGAAGCTGATACTTAGACTGACACTTAGTCCTTTTTTTTTTTTTGAGACAAGAGTCTCGCTGTGTCGCCCAGGCTGGAGTGCAGTGGCGCAATCTCAGCTAATTACAACCTCCACCTCCTGGGTTCAAGCAATTCTCCTGCCTCAGCCTCCCCAGTAGCTGGGATTACAGGTACCTGCCACTATGCCAAGCTAATTTTTCATATTTTTAGTAGAGGCAGGGTTTCACCATGTTGGTTAGGCTGGTCTTAAACTCCTGACCTCAGGTGATCTGCCTGCCTTGGCCTCCCAAAGTGCTGGGATTACAGGCGTGAGCCACTGTGCCCGGCCTCTTAGACTTCTTCTTCTTCTTTTTTTTTTTTTTGAGACGGAGTCTCGCTCTGTCACCAGGCTGGAGTGCAGTGGCGTGATATCTCGGCTCACTGCAACCTCCGCCTCCTGGATTCAAGCGATTCTCGTGCCTCAGCCTCCTGAGTAGCTGGGATTACAGGCACGTGCCATCACACCCAGCTAATTTTTGTATTTTTAGTAGAGACGGGGTTTCACCACGTTGGCCAGGCTGGTCTTGAACTCCTGGCCTCATGATCCGCCCACCTCGGCCTCCCAAAGTGCTGGGATTACAGGCGTGAGCCACTGCGCGCGGCCTCTTAGCTTCTTAATAGACTTGTCCTCCTTCCTGGCTGCTGATGGTTCTCAAGTAAGCCTTGAGTGGCATCGCCAGGGGGCGCTGGCAGTAACAGAACCAGCTTGGAAGCGATCTCCACAGACTTGCTGACTTGGCAAACAGCTCTGACACTGTGGGGTTTTTGGACTTTTGCCTATCAGTGGAAAATGTCGCCCTTCTGGTTCCCTAATATCTGGTTTGGTTAATCATCTCCCATGAACTTTGACTCTGCCAGTGTTTCCAGCTCTAAAAAGCCTCTGAACCTGAGTTGGAACTAATTCAACAACAGGACTTGTTAGCAAATGTCTTCAGCCTAACCACCCCCAAACTGAGCTGAGGCACCCCGGGGCACTGCAGATAACTCAGAAGGGTGCCAAATGGATATCTGACATTTGAGGGAAACGGCCACCGCAACATCTGCAGGACACCACGTGAACTACTCACTCGAGATAGTTCAGCTTGAAAGTTCAATCACGCACGCGACATTCCCTTTGATAATGTATCTCTATGAAGCTAGGTTTTTGCAGGTCACTGTGATTAAAAGTACTTCAAGGAGAAAATGTGGGATATGAAGGTGGTGGTGTCCTATCTGATTTCAAGGGTTGAGATGCGCAACAAAGCATACAACCCATTAATAATCTGGCGGTTTGGAAATGGAAGGACCCTTTTTCTTTCAGCTTATGTTGAGCTTTTCAAATGGCTACTAAGTTGTTAGGATAAAGACTTATTATTTGACCTCATTGCTTCATAAACAGAACTGTTGGGTATTTGTTTTGGCCTGGGTTGCCCTGAAACAATGACTGAGATATTAACAGGGCTGTGATCCACAAGAGTTGGGGAAACTTGGCTTTAACTTTGCAGAAATCTGTAAGTCCTCTTAGAGTGTCCCGTCCATGCTAAAAATATTTCCAACCACCCAGACCAAAGAGGTGGGAGCAGATACTTCAAAATACAAGGTGCTTTAGAAGTCGGTGCCAGAGGAGAAAGCAGCCCAGTCTTCCAGGCCAAGCTGGCTGCCCGTCTGGCCACCCCTCCTCTCTGAACTTCCGTGTTCCTCATCCGTGAAATAAGGGGGCTGGACTGCGATGAAGATACTCATGAGAACTAAGATCTAATGCCCACTTATCATTTCCCAGGCACTGGTAAAGCCCTTTGTAAGCATTAGTTATTCAGATCTTACAATAGCCTGTAAGCTGGTGGGATCATTATCCCCATTTTATAGATGAAGAAGCTGAAGCCTGGGCAAGTATTTGCCCAAGGTCACTGGGTATAAGAGATCACAGCTGGGCTTTTACTCGGGCAAGCCTGACTCCAGAGCTGCCAGCTACTCTGCGCCTCCAGAAGGCCTTTCCATGCCGAACTTTTTTTTTTTTTTTTTGAGACGGAGTCACTCTGTCGCCCAGGCGGGAGTGCAGTGGCGCGATCTCGGCTCACTGCAAGCTCCGCCTCCCAGGTTCACGCCATTCTCCTGCCTCAACCTCCCGCGTAGCTGGGACTACAGGCGCCCGCCATCACGCCTGGCTAATTTTTTTGTATTTTTAGTAGAGATGGGGTTTGACCGTGTTAGCCAGGATGGTCTCGATTTCCTGACCTTGCGGTCCGCCCGCCTCGGCCTCCCAAAGTGATGGGATTACAGGCGTGAGCCACCGCGCCCAGCCATTTTTTTTTTGTTTTTTTGAGACAAGGTCTCCCTTGGTTGGCCAGGCTGGAGTGCAGTGGCACAATCACAGCTCACTGCAGCCTCGACCTTCCCGGGCTCAAGCGATCCTCCCATCTCAGCCTCCCAAGTAGCTGAGACTATAGGTGCCATGCCCAGCTAATTTTTGCATTTTTTGTAGAGATGGGGTTTCGCCATATTGCCCAGGCTAGTCTTGAACTCCTAGGCTCAAGTGATTCTCCCACCTTGGCCTCCAACATGTTGAGATTACAAGTGTGAGCCACTGTGCCTGGCATCCATGCTAATGTTTTAAAATACGTTCAGGATGGAGCATCCCCAGGTGGAAGCACTGTCAGCAATGAGCCTACTGCCTGATCCAGAAGCCACTTCCCTCCACTCAATTGCCTGCACGCTGGACAATGGGGATCACTTTTTCCTCCCTGAACTTCCCTCTTGTTTTCTTTGGTATTCTTTTTTTTTTTTTTTTTTTTTTTTTTTGAGATGGAGTTTTGCTCTTGTTGCCCAGGCTGGAGTGCAATGGCGCAACCTCGGCTCACTGCAACCTCTGCCTCCTGGGTTCAAGCAATTCTCCTGCTTCAGCCTCCTGAGTAGCTGAGATTACAGGCATGCGCCACCATGCCCGGCTAACTTTTTGTATTTTTAATAGAGACAGGGTTTCTCCATGTTGGTCAGGCTGGTCTCGAACTCCCGACCTCAGGTGATCCACCCGCCTCGGCCTCTCAAAGTGCTGGGATTACAGGCGTGAGCCACCACACCCAGCCTTCTTTGGTATTCTTTTTTTTTTTTTTGAGACAGAGTCTCATTCTGTCGCCCAGGCTGGAGTGCAGTGGCGTGATCTTGGCTCACTGCAACCTCTGCCTCCCAGGTTCAAGCGATTCTCCTGCCTCGGCCTCCCGAGTATCTGGTGGCGCCACCATGCCTGGCTAATTTTTTGGTATTTTTAGTACAGATGGGGTTTCACCATGTTCGCCAGGATGGTCTCGATCTCCTGACCTCATGATCTGCCCACCCCGGCCTCCCAAAGTGCTGGGATTACAGACGTGAGCCACCGTGCCCAGCCTCTTCTTTGGTATTCTTATCTGTTTTATTCCATCAATAAAAAAAGGCATAAGAGCAATTCTATAAATTCTTTTGAAGATTCCAGGAATGTAAACTATGTGAAAGGGACTACCACAGTACTGTGCACAGATGTCCAATGAATATTAGAGGGTCCCGCCTTATTTTCTCACCACTATCAAGGTATTTTCCTTTGATCCTTGTGCTATTTTCCTTCTAAACATGTGTCCAGGACTGAAGACTGCTCACCTTTACCCCAATATAAATGTCTATCCCCCATTACAACTCGGGTTCCTTCAGGTCAGGCCTGTGGATTTCACATCTCTGTCCCCAGCCCCGGCACATTGTCTGGCACAGAGCAGGTGTTTGGTGACAGCTGGGTTGACTTGGCCAGGGCCACATTATCCTAGATCAGCAGCAGAGCGAAAGCAAAGCTCCCAGAACTCCACACTTGAGCCAGATGTTCTAAAAGGAGTGATTCTTAACCCTTTTTGGGCTACAGACCCCTATAAGAATCTGGTAAATGATATGAATTATTCTTCAAAAATGTGTGATTGCCCATAAATGCAACACACAAACAGTTTTTTTTTTTTTTTTTTTTTTGAGACAGAGTCTTGCTCTGTCGCCCAGGCTGGAGTGCAGTGGCATGATCTTGGCTCACTGCAACCTCTGCTTCCCGGGTTCAAGCAATTCTCCTGCCTCAGTTTCCCGAGTAGTTAGTATTACAGGCATGTGCCACCACACCCAGCTAATTTTTTATATTTTCGGTAGAGACGGGGTTTCACCATGTTGGCCAGGCTGGTCTTGAACTCCTGACCTCAAGTGATCTGCCCGCTTTGGCCTTCCAAAGTGCTGGGATTACAGGCGTGAGCTACTGCGCCTGGCCAACAAACACTCTTTTGAATAAAGTTCCTAGAATTCATGGATCCTATCAATCCATCCACTGACTAGGATAAGAACTTCTACATGGCCGTTAAAAAGCATAAGAGAGTTGTATATGTGCCAATAAGGAAATCTGTCATGATATATTATTGCATGAAAAAAACATGGTACAGAATAGTCCCTAGAGTAGGATCCCATTTCTTGTGGGGTTGGGGGACAGGGTCTCACTCTGTTGTCCAGGCTGGAGTGCAGTGGTATGATCTTGGCTCACTGTAGCCTCTACTTCCTGGGCTCAAGGAATCCTCCCACCTCAGTCTCCCGAGTAGCTAGGACCACAGGTGTATGCCACCATGCCTGGCTAATTTTTTTTTTTTTTTTTTTGTAGAGACAGGGTCTCTACAAAGAAGTGCTAGGATTATAGGCATAAGTGCTGCACCGGCTGATCTTTTTTTTTTTTTTGAGGCAGAGTCTCACTCTGTTGCCAGGCTGGAGTGCAGTGGCACAATCTCTGCTCACTGCAACCTCCGCCTCCCGGGTTCAAGCAATTCTGCCTCAGCCTCCCAAGTACCTGGGACTACAGGCGCCCGCCACCACACCTGGCTAATTTTTGTATTTTTAGTAGAGATGGGGTTTCACTGTGTTGGCCAGATCTCCTGACCTTGTGATCCACCACCCTTGGCCTCCCAAAGTGCCGGGATTACAGGCATGAGCCACAGGCCCGGCCTGATCTTACCTCTTTTTTTTTTTTTTGAGACTGAATCTTGCTCTGTCACCCAGGCTGGAGTGCTGTGGCGTGATCTTGGCTCACTGCAACCTCCGCCTCCCAGGTTCAAGCAATTCTCTGCCTCAGCCTCCCGAGTAGCTGGGATTACAGGCGCCTGCCACCACACCCGGCTAATATTTGTATTTTTAGTAGAGATGGGGTTTCACCATCTTGGCCAGAGGCTGGTCTTGAACTCCTGACCTTGTGATCCACCTGCCTCAGCCTCCCAAAGTGCTGGGATTACAGGTGTGAGCCACCGTGCTCGGCCCTGATCTTACTTTTAATTGCAAACAAATATAGGCTCATTATAAAAGAATTCAAATGATACCAAAAAAAAGCAAAAGTCTCCATTCCCCAGTCCTATTCTCAGAGGTAACTGCCCTTTGACAGAAATCTTTTTAGACTTTTAAAATTTCTTTTTTATTTCTGTTTTTTGCTTTTTTGTAGACATGCGATCTCGCTATGTTGCCCAGGCTGGTCTCCAACTCCTGGCCTCAAGCAATCCTCCCACCTCAGCCTCCCAAAGTACTGGGATTACAAGCATGAGCCACTGTACCTAGCCTGGACTTTTTATGCGTGTATAAACAAGTAGTCGTTTCTTCTATTAAAATGGAATCCTGGTGGGGCACAGTGGCTCACACCTGTAATCCCAGCACTTTGGGAGATTGCCCAGGAGTTTGAGTCCAGCCTGGGCAACATAGTGAGATCCTGTTTCTACAAAAAATAAAAAATTAGCTGGGTGTGGTGGTACGTGCCTGACGTCCCAGCTACATGGGAAGCTGAGGCAATAGGGTTGTTTGGGTCTGTGGGGCTGAGGCTGCAGTGAGCTGTGATCATGCCACTGCATACCAGCCTGGACAACAGAGCAAGATCCTGTCTCAAAAAAAAAAAAAAAAGAAAAAAGATCAAACAAAACCTTAAAAAAAAAACAAAAAACAACTGCATCAAACCCTGGACCTATGGCCAATCAGCATCTAGATCAGGAGGACGAAGGAGTGCTGGCACCACCATGTGACACCTCACACAGTGGATTCTCCCCAAGGAGCATCGGGGGGGGCACAGACTTGCTCTGATCCGATGTGCGGCCTGACCTCTGATGCCTGATCCACCTCCCGGTCCCCATCCCCTAATCAGGGAACTGTTTCTCCTGCTCTGCCAGCTGAAAACCCTAAAGGACACCACTGCCTTGAGGGAAAGCAGGCACTGTCTGCCCAACCAATGGCAGCTGTGCGGGCTGCCAAAGAACCATCCCCACTGCATTCTCCGGGGTGGGAAGGAAGTGGTTCTGCGAGTGGCCAGCTCTGGTGGGCTTGAGCTGCAGCTCTGGTACTGAGAAGTCCACGCCTTGTGCTTGGAGCTTTTCCAACTGCCTTGCAGTGGATGGGAGGGGCGAGACAGGGAGTATTTATCCTCTTCCACTATATTAGGGTTGTTTACCTTGTTGCCTGGGAAGACTCTTGAGGCCCTCAGCAGGGGAACAGCTGAGAAGCCCAGTGACTAAGCTCCCAGCGCTGGGTGCGCGTCTCTTCACACTCTCACACTCTCCTCCCACCACCTCTCAGGAGGGACAGCTGAGCCTTCTCCGGTAGCCTGGGGAGGGGAACTGCAGCTGAGCAGGTCAGGCATGCGGCCTTGGCCTCCCCAAGTGGAAGACGATGATCCACACTGGCAAGAACTCGGCAAGAACTCAGCACGCACTCAGCACGTGTTGCCAGTCAGGGGTGGTGAGGGCAGAGTTTTCGTATTTGACACAGCGTGTCTGAAGTTTGGGGTGGTACCTGCAGATAGTCCCCTCAGTGGTCTCACCATCCAGCCCAAGTACACACCAGGGAAGCCGGGTTTATTCACATCCCAGTTGTCTCCTCTCCCCTTAAGGCCACAGGCACCCCAGACGGTGGTGGCAGTGTCTGCTCTGAATGGGGCCAGCGTGTGCCGGGCTTTTGTGCTCTGGTTACAGTGAGCATTTCCTGTGTCAGGTTGGTGTTCCAAAAGTTTTGGATTTTGGAGCACTTCAGATTTTGGGTTTTCAGATTGCAGATGCTCTACCTGTATTTGTTGCTTTCCTTTTGGGGATTGGAGTGTCTCTGACATAAGCCACTTGAAACAAGGTATATCTCTGAGCTTACTTCACCCTGCCCAGAGGGCCAAGGGAATGGTCCACAGAAACGCACCTTAGGTCCTGGCCGAGAGCTTTGACTGGGGACAAGGTGGCTTCCAATCAAGATGATCGAGAATTGGGGGTGGGGGAAAGGTTGGTGACGGGGAGAAGGACCGACACCCGTGAGGCCTGTGGGTCTGCAGCCGCCACTGATGCTCCCTCTGGGACCGGACAGTGTGATCTGACGGGAGGAGCCTCAGCTCCAGGCCCAGCATGCCACACTGTCCTCTCTGCTCTCCACTTGTAACATCAGTGAGACGAAGGGGTGGGAGAGGTGATTCCTGTCTTCTGTCTCTACTCAAAACTCTAGGACAACAAGTCTATCTTCTTTCCTCTTCTTCCTGAAGAGTGTGGTTGAAAGCCGAACTCTCAGGTCAGACAGACCTGGTCTGAATCAGGGCTCTGCTACCCGGCCAGTGACTTCCTGTCTTGCCAAGCTTCATGTCCCCACCTTGTCTGTCTTGCAGGACTGTGGCACACCTGGCCAACAGGGGGCGCAGCTCTGACTCCGGCAGATCTGCCCACTCCCACTGAGGCTGGCTTCCTCCTGGAAGCACCCCACAGGTGGAGGCTACTGCTTTCCCATCATCTGGCCCAGGTCGGGGGCGGCCTCCTATGTGGTTTAGGGGTTTTACCTCAGTGTGAATTTCATGACGCTCCAACCATCTTCCATGTTGGGACTTGCCCCTCAGGGCCCTGACTGTATTGAGACACCGAGGCCATGTGCGTCCTCTCACACTGCCTCTCACATACACATATGCCAGGGGCAGCAGCCAGGCCAGGACACGTGACAGGCTGCTCCCTTCCAGTTCCAGCCGACCTCAGGTGGCTAGTGACAGCCAAGTTCTGTTCACAAGTCAGACCCACGGCCACCCTGCGACTGTCCTTGACAGAAAGCAGAGGGAACACACCAGGCCCCCTTCCTGGCTTCCCTCTTCACTTAGCCCCTGAGCCCTGGCGTACCTTTTTGACAGCGCACTGGAAGCCAGTCTGCTTGTCCTCCATCCTGTGCACCTCTCCGAAGGAGCCTCTGCCCAGGCGGGGCTGGTGCGTGGCCCAGTGGACTTCTTCTCGGTACTCATAATCCACTGGCTTGAGTTTCTGGGGTTGGCAGGAGAGAGAGGACAGTTTTAGTGGCCAGGGCAGCAGAGGACTACAGTGCTACAGTGAGGAAGGCTCTCCAGCTGGTGACCTTGCCAGGGCTGCTGAGCTGAGCCCTCACAACCAGGCAGCCTGGGGCGAAGTCAGGGATCTGAGCCGGGCAGCACCAGAGAGGGGGTAGAGGAATGAGGTGAAGGCAAGGGAAGGGTTCATGGGCTGCGGCCACTGATCCTTGTGATGAAAAACATCCCAGACTTGTGATGGTGAGACAGAAACAGAACTGCCAATCACCTTGACAATGAAAAAACAAAACTCAGGAGCTAGAAGGTGGAGGGAAGGGAGGAACAGTGAAGAGGGGCCGGGGTCAAGGATGATGTTAAAAGTGGATGGAGGGAGGGGCCAGGCATGGTGGCTCATGCCTGTAATCCCAGCACTTTGGGAGGCCAAGGTGGGCGGATCACTTGAGGTCAGGAATTTGAGACCACCCTGGCCAACATGGTGAAACCCTGTCTCTACCAAAAAACACAAAATTAGCCCGGCATGGTGGCGCACACCTGTAGTCCCAGCTACTCAGGAGGCCGAGGTGGGAGAATCAGTTGAACCTGGAAGGGGGAGGTTGCAGTGAGCTGATACAGTGCCACTACACTCCAGCCTGGGTGACAGGGTAAGACTCTGTCTCAAAACAAAAGAAAAAAATTAAAAAATTAAAAAGTGGATGGAATAAGACAGTGCAGTGGCTCACACCTATAATCCCAGCACTTTTGGAGGCCAATGTGTGAGGATTGCTTTAGCCCAGGAGTTTGAGACCAGCCTGGGCAACACAGCAAGACCTCATCTCTATTAAAAAAAAATAGCTGGGCGTGGTGGTACACGCTTGTAGTCCCAGCTACTGGGGGGCTGAGGCAGGAGGATTGCTTGAACCCAGGAGATGGAGGCTGTAGTGAGCTATGATTGTGCCACTGCACTCCAGCCTGGGTGACAAGAGTGAGACTCTGTCTCAAAAAACACATTTATTAAAAAAAAAAAAAAAGTGGATGGATGGAATAAAACCCGGAAATCAAAGTTTGATAAAATCATTTAAAGTTATACAATTATTTGGGAAGTGAACAAGAGGAAAAAGGGAAGGAGGTGGGTGGTGAAAACAGGTCCCATCCTCATCTTCCGTCTCTGGGGGCCATGATAACATCTCCAGTGGCTCCTGGCTGATTCCCCTTGTCCTCAGCATGTGTACTATTCATGCAGTGCCCACATTCAGCAAGCAGGAGGTGGCCAACCAGAAGAACTCAGAACAGAAGACGCTAAAAAGGCTGTGAGAAGTGAGGCTGGCGGAGTAAGAGATGATACTTTTCATCCACAGTGAGCACTATCCTACTGTTTGTCACCACAGGTAAGAGTGACTCTGATAAAGAGAGAAAAGCATCCCCCAGGTTGCTGGTGGAGGGATGTATACAGGTGCTGGGGGATTAGTTACCTCAGTGAGCAGGACACCCTCGTTGTCCTCAGTTTGGGGGCTGGGCTCCCGGGATCTGGAGCCCCCTGCTGCCCAGGTCTTGGCCAGGCTGGTCAGGCTGTGGGCCTGGCCTGAGCTCACGCTGCCTTGCAGAGCATGCACCAGGTATTCTTCCACAGAAAACTTCTCACGGGCACCACGAGACGGGCAGCTGGGCTCCAGGCGTGGGCCAGGCAGGGGCTTCGGACTGTCTACACAGGCCAGTTTGCCCAGGAAGGACTCTAGAGGGTGAGGTTTCCAGGGCTGGAGAGGGTGGAATGGGAAGGGATGAGGCAGTCTGCTATAGGGGAAGGGGTGCGTGGGCAGGGGCAGGGGGCTTCCGTCCTGGGGGTGGTGCAGTTTCCACACGTGGTTCAGACATTGCAAGGGGCTGATCAGTTTGTGGAGTTCCGATCGAGGCAGAGCCGGCCGTAGGCCCTCGCCAAGCTGCTTAAAACAGAGTTGCCCAAGGCCTGGTTCCTTCAGAGGCTTGGTGAACTGTGGGGTGTTTCTAACATATGGGGCGCCGAGTGGAGACTCATCCTCCTGTGGTGGGAAACACAGCTGTCAGCACAGAGGGCCAGGGCCCAGGGACAGGCTCCAATTCCAAGGCCCCATAAACCCGGGGTCTGGGCAGTGGGTGGAGGGTCTCACCTGCACTGGGATGGTGCAGCTCTCCTGCTCAGGGGTCCTGGGGAGGGGTTTGGCCAAGGCCACTCCTGCATGAGCCAGGGACTTTGAGCTCTTCTTCTTCCGTTTCTTCCGGGCTTTGCTGCGACGCTTTCCTTTCCAACACACACGGGCCATTTTGCCCTCTGTAGCATGGGCCACATTGTTGGGGATCTGATCAAGACTCTCGGACTGGCTGTCAAAAAAGGGACAGATTTGCATATTGAGCAGGAGGAGGCAGGAAGATGGAATGGTCCAGACACTTGTATCTGGACTCCTGCAGATCCAAGGTCAAATCCCAGCTTGCCATTACTTGTGTGAATGCGGCAAAGTTTCTAAATCCCAAGGAACCTCAGTTTTCTCACTTTTCTCACTTATAAAATGGGTTTGGTATTTTCTGCCATACGGGGTGGAAATGGAGTTTCAATAATTTAGTTCATTTAAAAAGCCCAGCCCAGTGTCTGGCCCCAAGGCAAGTTGCCAAGAAGCTGTGCTTGTTACTATGGTGATGGGGTATAGACTCAGCACTTCTTGAGGAGTCAGGGGAGCAGACACGGTTCGCTCACTGCTCTCCAAGGTGAGCTGCCCCTGGAGAGTTCCCAGGAGGGGGCCACGCTCATGGCAGGCCTCTCAGCTCTGACTGAGCAGAGCTTGTTTCTGTTGCCTCCGGATGGAGGAACAGGTAAGGCTGGTCACCTCCACTCTCACAGTTCCTAGGGGTCCCTGGCTGCTGTTGAAGGTGAACAGCCTGGGCTGCTGCTTGGTACTGGGGAGCCTGCCTTTCTCTGCTGGCCTCAGGGCTCATCACTGCCATGGCTCTAACTGGACTGGGATCCCTGCCAAGTATTAAAGGACCTGGCAACAGACGGGTTGCTGCAGAACAGCTGTGGAGCAGATCATGGCCTCAGCCACCCTCCCTTGGCCTCATCTTCTGCCCCCACAGAGGAGGCAGACTCATGGCAGTCCTGGAGACCACTGGAGGCCTACAGGCTTCTCTTGGACAGCTGAAAGAAGTGTGTCTATCAGAGGCTCCTACCCTGGGCCAAAAGGCACCCAGGACAGCAGAAGGAATCCCATCAAACTGAGCATTTCTTGGTTCCAAGGCAGCCAGCTGCCCTCCCCATCACTAGCAGGTTCCAAACTCCACTGATACAAAAATCTGCCTGGTGATAGGGGAAGGAGCTGTTTCTAGCTTGAACTCTTTTTTTTTTTTTTTTTTTTTTTGAGACAGAATCTCACTCTGTCACCAGGCTGGAGTGCAGTGGCGCAATCTCGGCTCACTGCAACCTCCGACTCCTGGATTCAAGCGATTCTCCTGCCTCAGCCTCCCGAGTAGCTGAGGTTATAGGCATGCGCTACCACGCCCAGCTAATTTTTGTATTTTTAGTAGAGACGGGGTTTCACCATGTTGGCCAGGATGGTCTCGATCTCCTGACCTCGTGATCCACCTGCCTCGGCCTCCCAAAGAGCTGGGATTATAGGTGAGAGCCATCGCGCCTAGCACTTGAACTCTTGTTTCAAAAAATCATCTGTGGGGGAATGCAGAGCCTGGGAACAGACTCAGCCCCACCCTGGCTTCCTTTCTACCGGGCCACCAAGTCTATCTGTCCCCTCCTTTTCTACTGCCCGCATCCCTACTCGGTGCATCTCCCAGGAGAAAAGGCACCAACAGGTTTCTCTCATAGAGGACAGTGGAAGGCCCCCCCCCACCAACCCGGCCTGCGCTCACGGTCACACAAGAGTGGGAAGCAGCTTCTATTCCCAGCACCCTCCCTGTTGATGGGAAACGAGGGGGTGCATTAAGGACTCTGAGGAGAATAAAAATAAAACGTCAAGTTGATGTGGCCCAGAGGCAGTCAGCCACAAGCTGTGAAAAGCCTTTGAAAAGCTTATTTGGCTGAGAGAGTGGCTCAGCCAGGAAAGCCTGGGCGAGTTCCAGGAGCTGAACCACAGGTGCTGAGGGAGGGAGCCCGGGGTCAGCAGGAGTGGCCCAGGCAAGCGCTGGGGACGAGGACGCTGGGTCCAGTCCCCACCTCCCACTCAGGCTTGTCTCCTCTGCTTACCTGTACTGTTTGGACCCAGCGATGAAAATGCGTTCTGAAAAGGTGGGGCTGAACTCTTGGCTATTCTCACCTAAAGCAAAAGGAGTTAGATTAGCAGAGAGGAGAAAAAATAGGAATTTAGCACTTAGGGGAGAGACGTGTTATAGAGATCCCCTCTGGTGCCTCTCCTTCCCCTCCTTTCCAGACAACCCGTCTGGCAGTCACCTCCCCACCAATGCCTCCTTCCCGCACTGTCTCTCCCCAGCTTCTCAGCTTACTGGTCAAGAGCAGACCACGGCCTCAGCCACCTGCTCTGAAATAGCCATGCCTATAATATGGGGATCATAGGGCGCCCGCCTCACTTCCTATGAAGCTGAAGTGAGATGATCTACAGAAAACACTTAACACAGTGCCTGGCTCATAGGAAAAACAGCTCAATATATACCAGCTATTAGGTATTTACATAGGTGTGTACATATAAGTGTGGATATATGTGTATTTTTTTAAAACAATTATTATGTCACTCTCCACATTTTAGTTTTTATTCTCTCATCTCTCCTCAAAAACCAACCAGGAGGAAGTGGGAGACGAGGGCAGGATGTGTGCGTGTGGAGAAACGCCAGCACGGCTGTCCAGCTCTCCAGGTTCCACCCCAAGAAGCCTCCTGGGTTGAGGGAAGGCGTTGGAGAGAGAGGACTCCCGGCCCTACTCAGGCCTCGTGGGAGTTTCTGTCTCCAAGGGAAGCTACCATTACTAGTCATCATAAGGTATCATGAGTAGAAGCAGAAAGGACCAGACTAGGCCTCATCCTGCGGCGGCCTGCCACTCCAGGACTGGCCCAGCAGGCTCAAGAGCACAGTGCTCATTCCCGCGGGTGGGGCCACCTCTAGGTGGAAGATGGTGAAGGCCCTACAGGCCCCAGCGGGGCTTTCCAGGAGACCTGGCCTTTCCTGTCTGGAGCCTCTCCAGACACTGGGGCTGCTCAAGGTCACAGCAGAAGGTTGATGGCCTGTTTGATGATTCTGCAAAGAGTCCCGAGCGCTCATCTGTTACGTCTCTTCCCCTGCTCCAGTCATGATGGACACAGCCTCCCCTGCCACATCCACCATCTGTGCACTTTTACCACCCCACTTTCCATGATTCTCGGCACAGACCTCTGGTTGTGTCTCATGAGAATCTTATCTAGCAGTGACACGGACATCTCTCCTCCATAGGGAACCCCTGGGCCCAGCTACCCACCTGCAGGCCCACCCACCTGCCCCGTGCCCACAACAACCCCAGGCCCCTACACTCAGCCTGGGCGATGATAGAGATGGCAGCTGGCCCTGCCTCGGAGCCTTCCTTGGCTGTGCCCTTGGTAATCACGTCATTCAGGATCTCCCACTTTCCGCAGAACACAGGGCTCTTCTCCACGGCCTCAAGCTTGTAGACGGAGCTCTGTTTCTTCCCCAGTGGCGGCGTCTTCTCCTTGGCTTTGGGGAGTTCCTTCTGCTGCCCCACTGCTGAGCCAGGGGCGCCTGGGCAGGCCATTTCCATCACTGCCATCTCCCAGGCTTGTGCTCACCCTGAGAGAGACCAAACACAGAGAAGGTCACTTAGAATCCCAGACCTGGGAGAACACAGGTCAGCCTTGGGTTGGGGGAGAAAGGCAGGGGCAAAGGGTCTCTGCCTCTTTATGTGTGCCTCTGCCACACATACTCATCCTCCAAACATCCTCAATGGAAACAGAGTCCACCTCTCAACATCTACGCATGTTCCACACGGCACAGGCCCCTGGTCCTCCCAGTACCACAACATAAACAGCCTCCTTCACTGTGTCCAGCAAGGACGCCAGCCCACTCCCTCTAGGACAGCTGTGGCACAAATGTCTGGGTTGGCTCTTTCTTGCCTTTATGGTGGCTAAATCTTTTTCTGTTGTTTTATGGCAAACTTTGCTTCCCCAGAACAGGGTGGTGAATCCCAAACTCCAAAACCATGGCCTCACTGACCCCACATAAGCCTTTGGAGAGGACCTGTTGACACACACCATCCACAGCGACTTTTCTCCAAGTGGAGAGAAGCAAGGTTCTATTCTGTTCCCTAGTAGGAGGTAGATATGTGTGTGTGTGTGCGTGTGTCCTACAAAGTCTAAAACTCAGCATGCAAATGGTGCTCAGCACGTGGTTCCTTGCCCAATGCGTCTGTTTGTGGCTCTCCAGAAGGAACTAACATGCTTCCTCCTCTAATGTCCAAACTCATTGGCTGAAAACTTCTAGGTATCATTTTTCATTCAGGCAACATCAGGAGTAGAATTTATATTAAAGGCCCTAACACCAACCTATACCTCTAGAAATAAAGAATAAAGCACAAAAATTCATGTCTTTCTGGGTTCTGTCTTGCCCAGCCCTAGGAAGCTGCAAAGAAGAGCAACCCAGAGTTGCCAACAATCTGTGCAAACAGCCTGCAGACTGGAATTGGCAAAAAAGAGAAGAGCACTGATTTGAGACTGTTACCATTTGGAAACCTTTTTAAAGACTGGGAGTTTTTAAAGGGCAGGGCCCCTCTCAGGCATGACTTGCTTTAGAAACAGCCTGAGAAGGTCCCAAATTCAGACAGATTTTTAATAACTGCTCTCTGATGGTAGGTTTGTCTTAAAGCTGCTACCAGCAGAAATCATCTTCCTTGCGATAACTCTGTGAACCCTGGATCACTTCTCTGCTTCTGGGGCAGACAGGCACACCATCTGAAGCTGAACGCTAAGGCCTCTGGCCTTTTGCCCTGAGGCCTGAGGACTGAATGAGATGGTGGGAAGCTGAGGTACTAGGTTGAAGCATTCCTCCTTCTGAATCTGCCTCACCTGTCTTCCCACCTCAATGTCTATGAAAGGCTCTGCCAGCTTGGCTGGGGGCTGTGGTGGGGTTTGTTGTTCACTATTGATTAGTTCCTTGCATCTCTGTCTTCAAGGGTCTTCTAGCTCTGAACTCGGAGCAGCTCCAGCTTCCTGCAAGGATGCCTGGATTTGGTACCAAACGTCAGATGCTGAGGAGGCCGAATGGGTGGCCTCACTGTTACCCGAGGATCTTAAGAAGTCTGAGGGGCTGGGCATGGTGGCCCATGCCTGTAATCCCAGCACTTTGGGAGGCTGAGGCAGGACGATTACTTGAGCCCAGGAGTTCAAGATCAGCCTGGGCAACATGGTGGAACCCTGTCTCTACAAAAAAATACAAAAAATTAGCTGGGGTAGTGGCATGTGCCTGTAGTCCCAGCTACTCTAGAGGCTGTGGTGGGAGGCTTGAGCCCAGGAGGTTGAGGCTGCAGTGAGTTGAGATTGCACCATTGTATTCTCCAGCCTGAGTGACAGAACAAGACCCTGTCTCTAAAAGAAAAAAAAAAAAGTCTAAGAGGTGTTCTGACATCCAATTAGGCAACAGCCCTTCAAGGCTGGCTATGCTTCTGGTAACTGTACTTTCATCCCACCTCACACCTCCCCACCCCACTCTACCTCCAAAAAAGAAACTGACCTAAGCCCAGAGCTGATCCCACCATTCTCAGCCTCTTTACCAGGGGAAACGAGATCTTAAGAACAGACCAAAAAGTCTACAAACCTAGCAGCAGCAGGGAATGCTCACAGGGAGCTCGATGTGAGCATGACCTCCTCATTTCTATTTGGAGAAGCTGAGGCCTAATTCAGTGGAGACTTGCCCAAGGTCACCCAACCCACGTGTGACAGGGCATGGCCAGGATCCAGACCCTAGGTTCTTTAGGCCATGATGCCCACTCCCCAAGCTCCTGGGTTACAGGCAAATACAGGAGGGGACACTAAGGTCCTCCCTGGGCAAATGCAGGAGGGGACACTAAGGTCCTCCCTGGTCAGCAGGCTTCTGAGGGCAGAGGTGGGGCCCTGCACACAGTGCCTCCCCATTGTATAGCACAGGGGCCACAGACCACGCAACTGACGCTGGCTGAACAAGGGACTCAAAGGACAAAGATTGCTTTTCCATAACCTTTGGAGACAGGATGATCCTGAATGCTGAGGAGGAAGAGAGAGTCCTGCCTGATGAATGAGAAAAATGAGGCCAGGCAGTGTAGTTGCTGCTCTGAGGGCACGTGGCTATTAGAGATCTGGCTGTGTGGGGGCTCTGATAGCCTGTCTCCGCCTGGCATGGCCCAATGGACGGTTCTGGATAGGTCATCCTGAGCTAGAACTCCTCCAGAGGGGGTGCAGGGCATCCCGAGTCCCAGAGTTGTCCTTTCATATTGGTGTTAGGTAGGCAGCTGTCCAGCGCCCCTCTGTGAGCACACCAGGCTCCCCTCTTCCCAGAGAAGTGGAAGCTGAGGCTGAGGCAGCCACGCTCAGAGCCTCCTTTGCAGTTCCCCGATGACTCATCCAACAGCCTGGCAGGCAGACAGTAACAAGGAGGTTGTTGAGAAGCTGACCCAGCAGATGGCAGCTGAACTTGTGAAGGACATGGGGAAAACAGGCTGACCCTCACCTCCCAGGGGCACAAATCACAGCCTGGGAGCTGTAAAGCTCCTCCCGTGGCTGGCTTTTCTGTGCCACATCACCATGACTCAGACCCTCACCGACAGCCTCCAAGTTCAAGAGGCTATTCTTGGGACACTTTGGCCTGACAGTGGCTCTCCCCAAACACCACCTCCCACACAGACACACATGCACACACACACATGCACACACAGACACACACACATACAGACGCACTTGCTCCCTCCCTCCTTTCCTAATTCTATCTGGACTCTGGTCTACAAAAATCATGGTTCTGTATTAAGTCCAGGACTACTGGCTAGGGGGCCTTCCCAGCCCTGGACTTTGGCCTCTGGCTGTCACCTCAGCTCATGGCCCTACTGCTTTGCCCCTTCTCCCTCCTGCAGTGTGTAGGGAGGACAAAGTGGGAGCCAGTTATGTCTCTGCCTTTGAAGGCAAGTCAAACTCCTGATTCATTCCTCAGCCTAGACACTCTCCTCAGTTTCATTCAGGCCCCAAATGCATTGGGCCCTCTACTCTCTGCATAAGAGTTGAGGACATGAGCAGTGGCAACAGCCAAACCCACATGGCTCACCCATAAGCCCATGAAATCAGAAGAGGAAAGGAAAGGAGCAGAATTCACTCCATATTCTTTGAGGCCTGATGCACAGACACTGTTAGTTCTTTCTTCTGTGGTGCCTCAGTGACCTCCTGGAGAAGCCTGGGGGATAGGAATGATCTGGACAGTACCAGATCAACCTCTGGGCATAGCTGTATGAGGAGTTCTTAATCTAGGTTCAAGGATGGATTCAGGCAGAAAAATATAATTTGCATTTTTCCAGGGAAGACTTGGTCCATAGCTTTCAACAGATTCTCCAAGGATCTGCCATTCCCCAGAAAGTTGCTCTAGTCTCCCTAGAAGATCAGGGCCGGGCTAAATGCCTGATTCTGGCTCTATTCTTCCACTCCAAGGAAAAGCTCTCCAATGCAGCAGTTTCCAATCTGACCACAGATTAGAATAACCAGATAAGTTCTTTAAATGCATTCCTCCTAGGCCTGCTGAACCAGAGTCACTGGGCATTAGGCCCAGAATCTGTACTTTTGACAAGTTCTCTGGATGATTCTGATGCCAAAGGGCCAGAGACTGCCACCTGACCCCTGCTCTATAGTCAAGGCGATACTGTCCAAAATGGTAGCCACTAGCAACATGTGGCTATTTACATTTAATTAAAATGAGGTAAAATTTTAAAATCATTTCCTTGTTATACTAGCTACCATACTCAACAGTGCAGACAGAGAACATGTCCAGCATTGCAGAAAGTTCTATTGGACAGTGCTGTTCTGAGGTGATGAGAGCGGTGTTTTCTCTGACAGCAAAATTTCTGTTCCTAGGATTCTGGGGCAGGAATGGGGTTTACAGTAAAAAAATTTTTGATTCACTGGAAGGTACAAAAGCAATGTTTTAAATGTTAATCTTCAAAGATGATAACCTTTTTAGAACATATCATATTTCAGTTCCCTGTTTTAGCAAGTATAACACAGTAAAAATTCCAGACTGGGAACCAGAAGTTATGGGTTCTAGCCTTAACAAATTTTTTTTTTTTTTTTTTTAAGAAGAGCAGTGGGACCATTTTTTGTCAAATGAAATCATACCTCAACTCCCAATAACTAAAAGAGCCAGATGCATGCAACTGGCATGTAACTCACATTTGAAACCGCTGCCCTGGCTGAAAGAGCTCCACATGCTCAGTGTCCCTTCATCCACCGAGGACCTCTACAAAATCCTAGTTCTCCAAGAAAAGAGTTTGGAAACCAGTGGCCTAGGAAATCTTTTGAGGTTCCTTCTAGTTCTGAGAATATAGCCCATCTGTCAGGATTCTTTGAGGGACAGACAACTCCAATTCAGAACACTAACTGTCGATATTTACAAAGCACCTACTGTCATCTCATTTTCAGACATGAAGATATGGCTTAGGGAAGTTTAGTAGCATACCAAAAGTTAGGCAGTTGCAGGTTGCAGAGGTGGGGTTGAACCTAGACTGCTGCCTCCTAAGCCGACATCTAAACCTTGAGCTAGCCACTTAACTTCTCTGAGTTTCTTCTCTTAGCTCCTTCAGAGCTGTTTTGAGGGCCGAATGAAGACGAGTACATGAAATGCCAATCGGGTTGCCTGGCCAACAGAAGAGGCTAAATGAATGTTCATTCCCTTGTCTGTCACCAGGCTACTAAAAGCTATCACTGAGAAGATGGGACTTCTCTGTTTCGGCACCATATAGCCAAGGTATCTTGAGCCTTACCTAGTTCATGCAATGCTTGGAGCCTTGATTCTCCATACACGAAAGGGAAATAAAAATCTGTCTTACAGGGCCAGCTTGAAAATGTCTACAAGGGGCCAAGGCAAATCCCTCTCATGACTATTTCATCTGGAAGTAAAAACTTGTCCTTCTCTGAATGCCCAGAGGGGATAAATAGCAGAAGTAGAATGACTCAACTTCCTTAATAAGATATTGGTTGAAAACCAATCTTCTTCCGACTTCCTCTTTTAAGCCTTCAGCTTGCCTGGCCACCAGGCCACAATAGGCAAACCTCTGCCTACCCAAAGTGAGGGGCTGGGCTGGGCGCGGTGGCTCATGCCTGTAATCTCAGCACTTTGGGAGGCCAAGGCGGGAGGATCACTTGAGACCAGCAGTTTGACACCAGCCTGAGCAACATAGTGAGACTTCATCTCTACAAAAAATTAAAAAATTAGCCAGGCATGGTGGCACAAGCCTGTAGTCCTAGCTACTTGGGAGCCTGAAGCAGGAGGACTGCTTGAGCTTGGGAGGTTGAGGCTGCAGTGAGCCATGATTGCACTACTGCACTCCAGTCTGGGCAACAGAGCAAGACCCCATCTCAAAAGGAAAAATAAAGAAAGAAAGGGAGGGAAAAAAAAAGAGGGAACCAAGGGCAAGTATCAGGCAGAGCAAGCTGGCCTGGCAAAACAGCCATCTGGCGAGGCAGACTCAGAAGTCCCCATACATGCTCACCCTGACTCCCCTTTCTACCCTTTCTGCCCTTCCTGCAGCCCTTCCCCCAGTTTGTTCCAGACTGATTCCTTCACTTGCCTGAGCAGGGCAGCACTGGGCAAGCCTCTGATTCTCTTCTTCTGCCCACCCTGTTCCTCCCATAGGGAGTGGCTGCTTGCCTTCCTCCCTTATCAATGTCTGCCCAGATCTCACCTATCCTTTAAGGCCTATCTACTCAATGAAGCCTTTTATGGTAGGCTTCTGCATCCACTCTATAAATATTCAATGAGTGTCTCCCAAGTGCCAAGGAATGTAATAGCCACTACCGTCCATAAATGTCTTCTGTGTATGGGGCACTGTGCCAGGAACTCTATCTGCTCTTGCTGATGCATTCCACACTAACCCTGCAAGGTTGGCAATATTATCTCCAGTTTTACAGATGAAGAAATTAAGGCTTACAGAGGTACATTACCTACAGGAATAAATGAGGCTCAATTTATACGGTTAGAGCATCCAACATGGAGTTAGGGCTCAAGCCAGGACACTCTTGGCCCATTCTCTTGGGACCCAAGGATCCCAGTTCCTTCCTAGAATAAAATCTGGTTGGCAGAGGCATCTAGAACATCCAGGAACTGAGCAGTATTACTACTCATGTGGATATTACTACCCCTAGCATCTGCCCATCTACTATTGGTAATAATTTCTTAGCCCATGTAGACAGGAAGCAGAAGAAGATCCCTTATTGATGAGGGGTCTCGTCAGTCAGGGCTGAATCAGCCATCAATTTGTCAGACTTTTAGTTCAGTTACACCACTAAATCCTGTTATGTTATGTGTTATGACTTAACTTGATGGTTTTAACAGGTCGTTTCATTTTCTTGAAACAATCAAATAAATGCACATCTAATACAAACATATACAAACAGGAGTTCTAGGTAAGGTGGCACTGCCTTCACTGAAAGAACCACTGAAGGATGTGCTTTGCAAAGAAAAAAGTAAACAGAAAAAGGAAACAATGGTAGGCACAGGAACTCAAACAATATGTTGGTCAATTTAATTAACAGTTGAATATGAAAAATTGGTTTAAATTTTTTTTTTTTTTTTTTTTTTTGAGACAGAGTCTTGCTCTGTCGCCTAGGCTAGAGTGCAGTGGCGCAATCTTGGCTCACTGCAACCTCAGCCTTCTGGTTCAAGTGAGTCTCCTGTCTCAGCCTCCTGAGTAGCTGGGATTACATGCATGTGCCACCACACCTGGCTAATTTTTGTATTCTTAGTAGAGATGGGATTTCCCCATGTTGGCCAAGCTGGTCTCGAACTCCTGACCTCAGGTGATCCGCCTGCCTCGGCCTCCCAAAGTGCTGGGATTACAGGCATGAGCCACCACATCTGGCCAGTTTAAATCATTTTAAAACATGAAAATCTAGACACCAATAATAAGGAAGATGGGTGAAATGGGTTGTTCAATGGGTAAAAAATAATATGATCCTTGCCTTTTTGGGGACTTTATGTAAAAAACTTTTGAATTTTATTAGAAAAAATTACAGTTAGTATGTATGTTGATTTAAGAGTAATGACTAAAATAATAGAAATACAGTTCAGATCAGAAGAGTAAAGAAGGAAAAATAGAAAATGCTGTCAATCTGATACAAGGCAAGGAAAGGAGGAAAAAAGAAGCAAAAAGGACACTAAATATAAAATAAAAACACAAGATGGCAGAAATAAGGCAAAATATTAACATGTCATTAACCACAGTACATGTGAGTAGATTACAAAACAGCAAACCAGATAGGATTTTAAAAGACCCAGCTAGATGCTGACTAAAAGAAACAAAACAAAATTATCCAGAAAAGTTGGAAATAAAGACATAGAAAGAGATGTGCCAGGCCAATATTAACCAAAAAGAAGTAATATTCGTATCAGACAAAATACTTAAGACAAAAAGATATAATCACTCCTAGGCACCCGACAAAGAGCCTCCAAATCCAATGACTGGAGGCAGGCTGAGGCTTTATGTCGAGTAAGGTCTTGGCCCCACAGTGTCCTGTCTAGCTGCAGAGCAAGGATCTTATGCATGGCAGTTCCTGGGCATGTACTGGGTCTGCTGGGTGTCGGGCCCTGTGCCGACTGCTGGCAGTACACTGAGGAAGAAGACACTGTCCCTTGAGGATCTTACAGTCTACTGGGGGAAACAGACAAGAAGTCAGAAGAGTTCGGTACAATACAGGGATGCAAGGACAGAGATAGACACACAGCAGATGCGACGGGAACACACAGGGACACCTAGTCCAGCCCAGGAGGTGATGCCTGGGCTGAGTCTGAAGCAGTGAGCAACACCTGCCCAAGAAAAAGGAGAGGGTGTTCTGGGTAGAGGGGATGGCAAAAGGTAAGGCACAGAGGTGAGTCAATGCAGCCGTCACCAGCAACTTGAAGTTGTCGGTGAGTAAAGTGTAAGTCAGGCAGTCCCAGGAGAGGAGGCTGCAGATGAAGTTCAGGTATCAGACCATGGACACACGCTTGATCCTCACATACCCCCAGGGTTTAAATTCTCAGATGAGTGAGCGGGGTATAATTCCACATTCCTCCCAGACTCTTGGGGGTAAAGTTCCAGATGGCAGAAGCCGCAGAGTAGGGGCAGATGGTGGATGCTGGGCATTAAATGAGTGAGCCACTGGCCAGGCACAGTGGCTCTTTCCTGTAATCCCAGCATTTTGGGAGGCTGAGGCAAGAGGATCACTTCAGCCTGGGAGTTTGAGATCAGCTTGTATAACATAACAAGACTGTGTCTTTATGAAAAGAAAAAGAAAAAAGAAAAGAAAATCCTGCCATTGGTACAGAACCCTCACCCTGGCCTGGGCTAACAATCTGACAAGTCACAGGCTTCTGAAAGGCTTGCTTCACTCTCTCCCTCAGGCAGAGAAGGAGAATGGCCATGTGATCCCTGGGACATAGAAACAGATGTCTGAGGAAGGAGGAAGGGGCCTTACTGGGGCCTGCACTCAGGCACTGTGAGTGAAACGCAGCCGGAGGAACCTCAAAACTGGACTCATTGGCCCGCTTGAAGCCTGCTTCCCAGGAGAGTAATTTCTGAATAAGCATTTCCCATTAAGGAGGATATGAAATGTGAAGGTACATTAATCAATAAAATCTTACAGATCAATTATTAAAAAGAAACAAATCTGACATGCTCTCAAAAACTCAGTCTCGGCCAGGCATGGTGGCTCACGCCTGTAATCCCAGCACTTTCGGAGGCCGAGGCAGGTGGATCACTTGAAGTTAGGAGTTCAAGACCAGCCTGGCCAACATACTGAAACCTCGTCTCTACTAAAAATACAAAAATTAGCTGGGCGTGGTGGCACATGCCTGTAATCCCAGCTACTCAGGAGGCTGAGATGAGAGAATTGCTTGAACCCAGAGGTGGAGTTTGCAGTGAGCCGAGATCGCGCCACTGCACTCCAGCCTGGGCAACAGAGCGAGACTCCATCTCAAAAAAACCAAAAAACAAAACTCAGTCTTGCTGCCAATCCCACAGGTCAAACTGCAGGGTAAATACAATTTATGGGGTAAAGTTTCTGACTGTCCTGCAATTACCACCACATGCCTGATGATGGCTGGCCAGCCCTAGCCATGCAGAAACTACTGTCTATAAGGCCCCTTCAGATGTTTAAGGCAATTCCCTTGCATCTATTCTATTGGCATTGGTCTTACCCACTTCCAGCTTCTCTCTGACCTCCCATCCTGGTGCTGAGCTAATCTTGAAACATCGTGTACTTAAGACAACCTCAAGCTCAAAGACATCTGCTGGCTCTGCACTGCTTATGGGCTCCGTCTCAACTCTGTAGTCCATAATCTTTTTGGCCATTGTTTCCCCAGACATAGGGTTTGGCTTTGGCCAGTCTGATCTCTCTACAACCCCTTGGCTACTCAACTCTCCAGGTCCCACGTGTGCCATGCTGTTGTGTGGGCCACCCGATACATCCTGCTTGTCTTTCAAAGGCAAGGCTCAGCCTCCACCCAGGAAGCCCCTCCCATCAGCTCCACTGCACAACGGCCTCCTTTTCTGCCTGCCCACAGCACCTTGTCTCCTCTATCCTCATCCTCCTCCTGGTCCTGACACCCCCACTCCCTTTTACTCATTCAATGAAATAATGTAGATGAAGGAACTCTGGGAACAATAAAGCATCATAGCAAGTGAAGATACCCACTTTTTGTGTGCACAACTCACAGAATTGCAATCTAAGTAGGGAACAAATTAAAAAAAAAAAAACAGAAAAAAGCATAATCAAAAATGTTCAGGGCTGAGCATGGTGGCTCATGCCTGTCATACCAGCACTTTGGGAGGCCAAGGCAGGATTGCTTGAGTCTAGGAGTTTGAGACCAGCCTGGGCAATATAGTGAGACCCCATCTTTACAAAAAAATACAAAACTTAGCTGAGCATGGTCACACATGCCCATAGTTCTAGCTACTCAGGAGGCTGAGGTGGAAGAATTGCTTTAGTCTAGGAGTTCAAGGTTGCAGCGAGCCATGATTACTCCACTGCACTCCAGCCTGGACAACAGAATGAGATCCTGTTTCAAAAAAAAAAAAAAAAAAAGCTGGGTGCCGTGGCTCACGTCTATAATCCCAACACTTTGGGAGGCCGAGGCAGGCGGATCACCTGAGGTCAGGAGTTTGAGACCAGCCTGACCAACACAGAGAAACTCCATCTCTACTAAAAATGCAAAACTAGCCAGGCATGGTGGCACATGCCTGTAATCCTAGCTACTCAGGAGACTGAGGCAGGAGAATCGCTTGAACCTGGGAGGTGAAGGTTGTGGTGAGCTAAGATCATGCTATTGCATTCCAGCCTGGGCAACAAGAGCGAAACTCCATCTCAAAAAAAAAAAAAAGTTCACAGTATTTCTATAACAGTAAAAAACTGGAACAAAAAAGGCTAATTACAGGGGAAGGATAATTATTAAATAAATCATGGAACATCCATTAAAATGTTTATAAATCATTTTAACAATATGGAAAAATGGGAATATTAAATTAGTAGAAAGAGGATACACAAGTGTATCTAAAATATGACACTATATACATGTGTCGGTATATTACAATGACATTTATAAAAATGCAGATACCTAGGACATATAGCAATGGTTCTCTTTTGGTGGTGGGCTTATGGATGATTTAATATTTCTTTTTATACTTTTCTAATTTTTCCACTTTTTCAGTGAGCACGTATTAGTTTTCTCAGTTCTCATTTTTTTTTTTTTTTTTTTTTTTGAGATGCAGTCTCACTCTGTCACCCTGGCTGGAGTGCAGTGACACGATCTCACCTCACTGTAACCTCTGCCTCCCAGGCTTAAGTGATCCTCCCATTTCAGTCTCCCGAGTAGCTGGGACAGGTGCGTGCCACCACGCTTGGCTAATTTTTTGTATTTTTGGTAGAGACAGGGTTTTGCCATGGTGCCCAGGCTGGTCTTGAGCTCTTAAGCTCACAAGATTCACCTGCTTCAGCCTCCCAAAGTGCTGGGATTATAGGCATGAGCCACTGTGCCCGGCCAAGTATTACTTTTTAATCATGAAAACAACTAAAAAAGAATCTCTTGGCATGGGATGAGGATTTAGGAGGCATTAGGTCCACACTTGAGATTGGGGCTTTATAAATATGTGATGAGCTGGTTTCTCCAACCCTGTGCGCGCACATGCACACACATGCAAGCACAAACCCATGTGCAGGCAGGAAACTTCACCAGAAAGTCTGTGGCTCTTCTGTTCTGCTCACTGAGTTCTGGCAGCTGGGCCGCTAGAACAGAAGGCTGGAGATGGGCAAGCTTGTCCTTCCTGGTTTTGGTTTTCATTTCATTCCCTCCCTTGTTCTCTGCTGGGGACTGAGAGTTTTATCAGTTGTGACTCAAGAAATAGGAAGGTGCTCAGAAGATGGGGACTGTTTCCTGCTTTGATTTATCGAATGGCAAATGCATGTGTGGTTACAGACCCGTGCTAGTGCTGGATGGACCAGATGCCCCTGGGCATGAGTGGCCCCCCAGAGTGAAAAACAGCAGAAGTGGACCAGGGAGAAAAAAACCAGCCCTTCCTCCACTGCTTGCGCAAAGGGGTGGGAATCGCAGGGTTAGTCCTAGTCTGGGAAACCCAAGGAAGGACAGTTTTCCTAGCTAGCCTCTCCTACCTTTCTTATATATGATCTTTAACCTTGCTTAAAAATTTTTTTTCAGGCCAGATGCAGTGGCTCATGCCTGTAATCCCATCACCTTGGGAGGCCAAGGTGGGTGGATCACTTGAGGTCAGGAGTTCAAGACCAGCCTGGCCAACATGGGGAAATCTCGTCTCTACTAAAAGTACAAAAATTAGCTGGGTGTGGTGGTAGACACTTGTAATCCCAGCTACTTTGGAGGCTGAGGCAGGAGAATCACTTGAGCCCAGGAGGTAGAGGTTGTAGTGAGCCGAGATTGCGCCACTGCACCCCAGCTTGGGCAACGGAGTGAGACTCCGTCTCAAAAATTTTTTTCCAATACCAAAATAATTGTTCATTATAAAAATGTAAACGAAACAAAATTGTATATAGAAAAAAAATCCCGGCACCATCCTGTCCTCTCTGCAACATAAAAAACACTTAAGTTTCATGTAAATCCTTGTAGTTCCAATTACTATACATATATAAACATATAGTTTGGGACTTTTTTTTTTTTTTGTATTTTTAGTAGAGACGGGGTTTCACCATGTTAGCTAGGATGGTCTCGATCTCCTGACCTCGTGATCCAGCCACCTTGGCCTCCCAAAGTGCTAGGATTACAGGCGTGAGCCACCGTGCCTGGCCTAGTTTGGGACTATTTTTAAAAGAAACATGGATTATACACATGTAATGTCATACAAATTGCATCTTTCACTTAACAAGATACTATGAATACTATTCCATCTCAGCACATTTAGATTTATTTCTTTTCTTTTTTTTTGTTTTTGAGACGGAGTCTCGCTCTGTCACCCAGGCTGGAGTGCAGCAGCCCATTCTCGGCTCACTGCAACCTCCGTCTCCTGAGTTCAAGTGATCCTCCTGCCTCAGCCTTCCGAGTAGCTGGGATTACAGGCACCAGCCACCACGTCTGGCTAATTTTTGTATTTTTAGTAGAGACGGGGTTTCACCATGTTGGTCAGGCTGGTCTTGAACTCCTGACCTCAAGCAATCCACCTGCCTCGGCCTCCCAAAGTACTGGGATTACAGGTGTAAGCTACCACAGCTGACCTGTAATTCATTCTTTTTAAGGCTTCATAAGATTGCAAAGTACAGAGGTACCATCATTTTCCCACCTGGAAACTTTGTTTCCAATTTTTCACTTATAAGTAATAATGGAAAAAACCCTTCCCTTATTCACATTTATGTGTACTTGTAGAAGGAATTCTAGGTGGTAAGCTCCTGGGGTTGGAATTTCTGGGTGACTCTTTTGTTAATGGGTATCTCTTTTCTCCTGTTTCTATGTGTCAGAGAAGTAGGCAGCATCAGATAGATGGCTTCCAAACATTATATTATTTATTTGCTGTGAAGATGCTATCCTTGCTTTCAACATGCTTACAGTCTAGATGGGGAGAAAAATGGGTAGATGGATAAATAAATCATAAAGGAATCAAAATGATCTTAGGATCAGAAAGACCCTCAGAGGTAATTTATTCCAACATATTATTTACTAATCCTGAAGAATGGCCATTCAGCTACATGACAGGATAGCCTTGGAGTCAGATCTGAGTTTGAATCTGAGTTTCTCAATACTCTGGTGTGTGACCATGGGCAGGTCACATAATCTGAGACTCAGGAGTCTTATCTGTAATATAGAGATCCTCAAACCTACATGATAGAATTTTACAGGGTGACTCAATGCAAGGAACAAAGTTTAAATTACATAGCACAGTGCCTGGCATGCAGTGGGCACTCTGGAAACATCAGTGGAACCTCTAGTGAGATGGAAGCCGCTACAAGATGAGCAGTCAGACCTTTGTATGACTGGAAGTGTAAGATTTTTTTTGGTTTTATTTATTTTTTATTTTTTGAGACAGAGTCTTGCTCTGTCGCCCAAGCTGGAGTGCAGTGACACAATCTCGGCTCACTGCAAGCTCTGCCTCCCGGGTTCACACCATTCTTCTGCCTCAGCCTCCCGAGTAGCTGGGACCACAGGCACCCGCCACCACGCTCAGCTAATTTTTTGTATTTTTAGTAGAGACGGGGTTTCACCATGTTAGCCAGGATGGTCTTGATCTCCTGACCTCGTGATCCACCCGCCTTGGCCTCCCAAAGTGCTGGGATTACAGGCGTGAGCCACTGCGCCCAGCTGTTTTTTTTTTTTTTTTTTTTTTTTTTTTTGTGAGACAGAGTCTCACTGTCACCCAGGCTGGAGTGCAGTGGCATGATCTTGGCTCACTGCAACCTCCGCCTCCCGGATTCAAGCGATTCTTGTGCCTCAGCCACCCAAGTGGCTGGGATTACAGGCATCCACCACCACGCACAGCTAATTTTATTTATTTTTTTGTAGAAACGGGGTTTTGCCATCTTGGCCAGGCTGATCTCGAACTCCTGGCCTCAAGTGTTCTGCCCACCTCAGCCTCCCAAAGTGCTGGGATTACAGACGTGAGTCATGGTCTATAAGTGTCAAGTTGCTTGAAAGTTGCTGCTATAAGGCGCTGAAGCCTACCTCCCCCACAGCTTCTAGCCAGCAGCCCTAGCATCAGACAGAAAGTCTGGAACAGATGTGGTCAAAGCAGGAGGAGGAGAATCCTGACAGCAGAGGGACAGAGTGGTCAGCAAGAACCCACGAAGATGTTCTTTGAAGAGCATTCTGTACACCCCATCTGGCTTCTGTGTCCACTGGCAGTGCCTCAGCTCTGCGTGATGAACTGGGACCCACAATTCCTTGGCAGCTAAAGCTGAAATTAGTTGTCCTGTGGTCATCTTTGGCTGTTAAAACAATCTGCTATGTGTATACACATAACTACACGCTGGTTGTTGGTAATCATACAAATGAATAATAATGGCAGCTATTATTATCTGCCATGTATTAGGTAATGCATGCATTTTTTTCTTGAATCCTTACAACTCTGTGAGCAAGGCACTAATGTTATCCCTCTACAAGGAGGAAGAAACTGGGCCTCAGTAGGCCAAGTAATTTGCCCAAGGCCACGCAGCAGTGAAGTGGCAGCGGCAGGATTTGCACAAGGGACTTTTATGTCAAAGCCCATACTCTTAACCATGACACTCTTTCTACTTCCAAATGATCTAAGCTTTAAAAATTGGGACCGAGATGCAGAAGCTGTCACAAGTCAAAGGTTAGTTAGAAATCTAGGGACTGGCCTGGGAGGAAGCACCTTAATTAGGAAGCATGAACCACAGCCAGCCTATGTTCTGGAAAAAGCAACTTTAAAATGACAACAGGGAAGAAAGACTCCAAGCTGGACTTGTGGTGGGCCTGTGTTCCTCAGCCCACCCAGGCCTGGCATAGCTGGGCCCATTCCAAGGAGAAATTCTATGACAAATGCAAATTTGCCATTCACTTTACAAAGCCTGGCTCCAGGCTTCTTGAGCCTATTTACCATTCTTTTTATAACAAAGACTCGAGCATCATTTGCTATCTTCATAAATTTCATCAGTACTTTTGCCCCCAGGCCCTGATACTGGGCATTTTATAAGCTTTAAAAGAGAAGTATTACAATGGTATTTTCAATTCAACCTTCAAATCCTTTGCAAAGGAGAGCCAACAGCAAATAGAAAAGATGCCACAGGGGGCATCATGGATCCACAGAGACCCAATATGCAGGAGAACATGTGGGGCAAGGTAGTACTGAGATAAAAACCTGTCACACGTGTACTTAATTTTATACAATAAGCAACAAGGAATGTTTAATGTATATTGTATAAAAAATTTTTCAGGCTGGGAGTGGTGGCTCACACCTGTAATCCTAGCACTTTGGGAAGCCCAGGCGGGCGGACTGCCTGAGGTTGTGAGATTGAGACCAGCCTGGCCAACATGGCAAAATGCTGCCTCCACTAAAAATACAAAAATTAGCTGGGTGTGGTGGTGGGCGCCTGTAATCCCAGCTACTCGGGAGGCTGAGGCACAAGAATCACTTGAACCCGGGAGGTGGAGGTTGCAGTGAGCCGAGATCGTGCCACTGCATTCCAAACCAACCTGGGCAACAGAGTGAGACTCTGTCTCCAAAAATTAAAAAAAATAAAAAATTTAAAAAAATTAAAAAATTTTCAAGTGTCATTGAAATCTGCAACAGGGTATTTTGTGTAACTGAATATTCTGATTAAGTGGGGGCTGCCTTGTATGCCACTTAACATGACCAATTTCCAAAGATTAGATGGCCATAATTGCCCTTGACACTAAAATCATGGGAAACACAGCCAGTTTCTTTGATGACTCAAAACGTACTTTGTGATCTTGCCAAGCTTTGAGATCATCGTTACAAGCAGCATTTTGGTTGTGAAAAACAACTCTCCTTATTTAACCTTTCGGGGTGGATTCTGAGCAAGAAGTTCCCTAGGCTACGGTCAATCTCGCTGAAATACAACCACCCGCCGCTCCTTTCTGGGTTTAGAAATCTGGTTTTCAGAGGTGGGAGTGGCTTCAAGCAGCGTCTACCTGTGTTCAGAAAAGATGAAGAAAGACAGGCTCAGGCTCCCTGTATAGGAGAATTCAAGTTCATTGTAGTCACTGGTGACTGGTTCAGAAATTGAGGAACTAGTTTGAGGAACTTCAGAATAAACAAGAAACCCAAAGAACTCAGCTTTCCACAGAAGGCTTCCAACGCATGGAAGGAGGCACAGGTCCAGCTCCACCCTGTGGCGGGGCAACCTTGACCCTGGCCTCATTTCAGAAGCTGCCCCACATGCTCTTTGACAAGCTGGCCCAAGTAACCAGCTTGAGGACATGAGTGGCAGAGGGGTCCCTTTATAATGAGGGGTCATATTCTTGTCCTCCCCTGGGAAGGGAAAAAAGGGCTTGGGACATGGGGCATGACGAGGAATATTCTCAGAGGATCTCACACTATTCTTTGGTAAAAGAGGGTAGATATGAAACAGCCCACGGCTCTCTCGTCCTCCCCGAGGCCAGCAGGGCTTAACAGGAGGAGTTTGGATTCAAGTCTTGTACTTTCACTCAACAGCAAATACTTAACCAGTGGCTACCATGTTTCAGGCACCGTGCTGGCCAGCGAGAATATGAGGATGACGAAGAGCCTTCTCTGTTGAAACCCTCGAAAGGCCTTCTTGGAATGCTGAACCCAGTTACCTAGAAGCACTGCCTTGATCCACCTGCCTACAACTCTCCAGTGGCACCAAGCCTATGGGATGTGCCAGAGTGGTCACTGCCCTCCCAATTCCCACTTGGAGGGGTGGGAGGTGGTCAGTTAAGTGTTTATTAGCTGGCTACTCACTGTCTGATTCTACTTTGAACTATATTTTCTTTTTTGAGAAGAGGACTTGTTCTGTCACCCAGGCTGGAATGCAGTGGTACAACCATAGCTCACTACAGCCTCGAACTCCTGAGCTCAAGTGATCATCCCACCTCAGCCTCTGAAGTAGCTAGGACTACAGGTACGCACCACCATGACCAGCTAATTTTTTTTTTTTTTTGACGGAGTTTTGCTCTGTCGCCCAGGCTGGAGTGCAGTGGTATGATCATGGCTCATTGCAACCTCTGCCTCCCAGGTTCAAGTGATTCTTGTGCCTCAGCCTCCCGAGTAGCTGGGATTACAAGTGCCCACCAACATACCTGGCTAATTTTTTTATTTTTAGTAGAGACGGGTTTCACCATGTTGGCCAGGCTAGTCTTGACCTCCTGGCCTCAAGTGGTCTGCCTGTCTTGGCCTCCCGAAGTGCTGGGATTACAGGTGTGAGCCACTGCGCCTGGCAATGCCCAGCCAGTTAAAAAAAATTTTTTTTTGGAGGTGGATCTCACTATGTTGTCCAGGCTGGTCTCCAGCTCTTGGCCTAAAAGGCAATCCTCCTGCCTTAGCCTCCCAAGTCACTGGGATTACAGGCATGAGCCACTGTGCCCAAGCAACATTTGAGCACATTTCTCCTGACTGTCCCTACGCTTCTGAAAATGCACTTCTTTCCCCCAGAGAGCTGAAGTTGCCCAATTGTTACCAAGCTCCCACTCCAAGCTGACAAGTGGTACAAGACCCCACGGTGAGAGAAATACCAAGGTGTTCCCACCCAGGCACCTACAGAATCCTCCGAGACGCTCTACGCCTGACAGTGCTGGCTCAGGCTGGAAAAGGAGGGCCACTGGGCTGCGCATGGTGGCCTCCTCGCTCCCTCCAGCTCCTATAGTCATGGCTCCTGACCAGCACCGGGGTTGACCTGTGAGGTGTCGGTCTTCGTGCCCAGCTTGCCCCCGTTGTGGTGAGGTCCTCCAGGGCGGTGCCTCAGTTGTGTTTGGTTTTCTAGCACCCAGCAGACATGGCCCATTTGACACACTTGGCCAGTGTTCCTGAGTGAAAGGACAGACACACTTCTGAGGAATAAATAAGTGCCACAGGCTCTGAGAGCCTGGCTGGACAGGGACACATGTCCACACTGTCCAATCACCTGGCAGGCTGGAAGGGAGGGAGTCACAGCTTGGTGGCTGTATTCTAACTGCATCCCAGCAAGCAGGTGTCCTGAAAGATGGCTGTGGAGCCACTCCTGCCATCCTCTTTCCTAAATGCTGACCTAGAGACCCAATTACTTCTAATTGCTTGAGAAGATAACCCTTCTGAACTGGACAACACCCATCTGGGCTCGGATTTGCATGTATTTGCATGTACCTAATACATGCTAGAGGGAGGTGGTGCTGAACTCTGTTCTTCACACTGATCTATACAAAGCTATTCCTGCCTTTCCAGGCACAGCATCTGCCAGTGGAGACCGCTGGGCAGGACTCAAGGAGTCTGGTGGGTCCAGTCAACTCCCTTGGCCAAAAGAGTCCATTTGTAATCTTTTTTTTTTTGAGACGGAGTTTTACTCTTGTCGCCCAGGCTGGAGTGCAATGGTGGATCTTGGCTCACTGCAACCTCCACCTCCCAAGTTCAAGTGATTCTCCTACCCCAGCCTCCCGAGTAGCTGGGATTACAGGCATGTGCCACTATGCCCAGCTAATTTTTTTGTATTTTTAGTAGAGTCGGGGTTTCACCATGTTGGCCAGGATGGTCTCAATCTCTTGACCTTGTGATCCGCCCGCCTCAGCCTCCCAAAGCACTGGGATTACAGGCATGAGCCACCGTGCCTGGCCTCCATTTATAATCTTAATTGGCAACCACATCCTCATTGGAGGCTGGCTATGCCTCCTTTTCCTCCCAACCCTCCTGACTATTCCTAGTATGGACCAGAAACACCTACCTTTTAGTTCTGGCCCAGTAAAAGGAAATGTCAGTAGAAGGTGGGTGGTAGATTTTGGCTATAATAATTCTTTGCACTTTCAGGGGCCACCATCCAGATATGACATCATGACATCATGCTTCACCCACAAGGAAGAGCCTGTCACTGAGAGGAGCCAGGCAGATCAGCTAGGATAACACCCAGAGTATGCATGCACCTCCTGCACAGAAGAAAGATGCAGAAGAGCTTTGTGCACTGTGGGTTTGGACCCCTGTAATCAATCATTGAAAGTTACTAAATACCCACTCTAGGTGAGATACTGCTTGGCTAGGTAGGAAAGTGCCCTAAAGGTGTGGGCAACCTTTGAGACTTCCTGGTAATTGTATTTTCTTATCAACCTTGACCTCCTTTTGATTACATGAACCTCATGGTATAAGACAGCGTCCAACAAATAGCTTTCTGTTTACTTTTTCTTAGACCCAGGGCAGCAGCTGCTGTGGCTCCACCCTTCCTAGGCCTGGCAGAGCTTGCAGAAAGGCTGAGACTGATAGGGTTGGGGTAGGGGAATAAAAGGAGGAGCTAGTTTAAAAAAAAAAAAATCCTATTTCAGGATTAGTTCCTTCGTTCCCTGGCAGCAGAGTACAGTGAAGAGTCTGGGTTTTATGTTCAGGTTTTGCCATTAACTAGCTGTGTGGCCTTGGGCAACCCACTTGGCCTTCTTGGGCCACCATTTTCTCTTCTGCATTTTCTCACTGCAAAAAATGTGAATGATCATGTCCAGGCTATAATCCTAACAGCTCCTTCTGGACAGTGAGGTTAAAGTTATTTAGCCATGCCAGCAGGAGGTGACTGCTGGTTGGTCCAGATTGATGGGGTATGGGTACAGGGGCTGGGTTGGTAGTCTGCCAGAGACAGGGAACAAGATTATTTGCAAGAGAATAACCGTTCCTCGGCTGCAGCTTCATTAAAGTCAAGCCCTCCTTGTAGTTGGTCCTGGACATTGCTCATAGATGTCCCTGACCATAAGCGGTCAAGTTCAACACCAACTGCACTAGTCCAGAACAGTGTCTGAAGAAAATCTCTGCCTTAATGGACACCTGATAGTGGCTTTAGTGGAAAGAGGGTCAGGAGAAGCTGTAGTAACCAGAAACTGGGAGAGAGGGATGACTCAGGAGTCCCCCCTGCTGCTTCTTTCTGGGTACAAATCCTGGTCCTAGAAGTGTAGACAACTGAGGTGGTGGCAGGCTTGGGATTCCTAAAGCTTTTTGAAATCCAGGGTTTAATCTAGCCTTTACAATCGCTAGAGCTCTGCAGAGCCTCCAACTCAGGTGGCTGAAAAGGAGGCAGGTGGAAAAGCGTTCCTAAAAGGTTTTTCACACCAAAATAGGGCTTGTCTCTCTGCTCTCTGCCAAGGGATTTCCCAGCTCCCCAGGGCCAAAGCTCCCCTCCTGCTTCTTTGCTGACTGTCACTGGAAGCAGGCCATTTTCCACCCTCAGGGTGGCTGGACTCAGGAGTCAGTGACACTGCTGATCTGGGCTCTGTGCCCCGTCCACGATCCCCCCTCCGCTGTCAGCCCACAGGCCCCAGAAGCCTCCTGTTTGCCTCCTGCCCCCTGCCTCCATAGCCCTGGGGCTGGGATGAGGCTGATTGGTGGCAGAGGGCTCCTCACGAATGTCTGCTCAGGACTTTCTCTGCAACTGTGCTGGGGAATAAATCGCCTGTCACCTACACCCCTGCATGGGTGACTCACCTTCCAGAGAAAGTGCTCTGCTCGCTCTGCTCACCTAAGCAAAGCTGCTTGGAAAATGACTAAGACACCTAGCAAATGCACTCTGTGGGGCCAACCAGTTATGGAGCAAGGTCCAGGCACACTCTGCCTCTCACCTCCAGCCTGAAGTCAAGTGCAGAGCTGCCACGCCAGGCCTGCCGGTTTCATTTTCATCTGAACCGAGCTCCACATGAGGCTTGACATCCGGTGATCTATTTTTTCTAAAAACTAGCTTCACTTTAGAAATGACTCTTTGGCCATCAAGTCAGCTTCCCCAAGAGAAAACAAAATGTTATTTAAAGGGAACGGCAGCCTGGTGAGAGCCTATATTTTTGTTTTGTATTAAGGGGAAAAAAGACTTTAAAATATAATATGAAACTTTTTTTTTCCCTTGTGAGATTAAAACAAACGTTTTTCTTTCAAGAGATGGGGGTCTCGCTATGTTGCCCATAGCTACTTGACCTCCTGGGCTCAAGTGATCCTCCCGCCTCAGCCTCTCAAGTAGCTGGGACTAAAGAAACACACATCACCATTCCAGGCTTCTTGTGAGATTTAAAGGGAAATCTGCAAGTCTTTGACTGCAGATCCTGGACCCCCCAGACACAGTCCCAGAGAGAAGCTGAGAAAGACATCTTTATGAGAGGGAAAGGGTGGTGAGCTGGGGATGCCATGTGGTAGTGGGAACCTCATCCCACAGAACCAAATGTTCCCTCCTATTCCCCCAAAGAACAAGTCCTTGCTGACCTACATGCCATACAGTATTTTCCCTTTCCTCACCTCCAGGGTTAATGCAGGAACCTACTTGATCACATGTGGGACACACAGGCCTAGCTGTGTCTCCAGCTCAGAGTTAGGACTGTCAGCTGGGCAGAGCCTGGACCTTTGTAGCCTCATTTGGAGTATGGTGAGGGCAGTATATAGTGTAAGACAGGGAGAACCCGACAGCTGAAGCTTTTAGACTGAAGAACTGTCCCACTAAAGGTCCTACTGAGAAAATGACTCTGGCTGTCAGGCAGTCTGACCCTTCTTGACATTATCTTACAGAGAACAGGTTTAGTCACAATGCAGTAATTGGCAACTACTACTGCTACTATTACTACTGCTACTACTACTATTACTACCACCACCACCAACGATAACAACAACAACAACAGTTACAGCCGCTATGTTCTGTGCTGGGCACTGGGCTCAGCACTTTACATATCTCCTCTCATTTTCTACTCAAAACAGCCCCATGAAGTATTTCTGATCCCATTCACAGATGAGGCACCTGATGATTAGAGAAGTGAAGTGATTTGCTTGCGGGCACACAGGCAGGCAGTGGCAGACTTCGACCTGACCCAGGTCTCTCTGACCTGACAGCCTCAGCCACCACATGTGACACGGAGACACCAAGGACTTGTTCGGTTGCTCTGGACAAATCACAGGCTCTCTGCCTTTGTTTCTACATCTGGAAAATGGGCACAAGCACACCTGTCCAGGCAGCAGGCTATTCATCTTTTTGCCTTTTATTAATAATATCAATTAATAATTGATTGGTACAATAAATAAATAAAGCTGCCAACCTGGTTTCGTTATAGTCAAAATTGACATGTTTGGGGGAAGACAATCCTTATCGTTTCATGAGCAAGTTAGTAGAAAAAGCAGTGACCTAGATATCAAGAAAAGGGGGTTTAGATTATGAGCAATCCTGTCTATTTCTCCTTATGAGGCTTCACTTTTCTGATCTTTGTCCCTGCCCTTCTTCACATGAGTATTGTGTAAATACAAAGATTGGCTATAAAATTACTCTTGATGCCACATAAATTCAAGGGATTTCTATCAGGGAGCTGAGGGATTAAGAGATGTAGAAAAGCAAGAAGGGAAGAGGCTCCTTTAAACTAGAACACAAAGAGCACACCGGCCACTGAAGAAAAATGACTTTTTCTGCGTTGTCATTCAGGCAGTCATAAGCCCAGAACAAAAAATCTCATACTTCAATGTCCTGCTCAGCTCAACAGAAATGCTCCCCTACGATTTGTCCTACATCTGGCCTTCCCTTTCTGGGCTACTACTGTCAGCATTTTAGCCGGCATCACCGAGTAAATGCAAAACCTTCACACATGCATCACTTTGAATGCCCACCCAGCTCTTGCAGATGCTCAGCCCCATTCTGTTCCCTTACTAGGGAATCCTGGTGTGTGGAGACCAGAGGAGCTGACATCCTTAGAGCTCCCTAAATCCACTGACAAGGAATTGTCCCCGGCCCACCAATTTCACACTGGTGCCATCAATAGTGCCCATAATGCTCAGATGTTTCCAGTTTAACTGAAATACTAAAATGGGGCAAACAGGAAGCATCAGACATAACTGCGGTAGTGACTTATTAATCATGAAAGCAGAATTTTAGTTGCATTTTAACCTTTTGCCAGGAAAAAAAAAAAAACAACCTTGAGATGATGGAAGCCATCAGTAGAAATACGCTGCCTTTATGCGTATCGGGCTGACTTAGACTTTTTACTTAGGACTGACTTTGCTTTTAAGATTTCTGAACTTTCCCCCAGAAAGAACATCTGTCAAACCAACTAATATGAATCTGTCAGCTCTTCATCGAGACAGGCAGGCTTGTTAGGAAAGCCCATGTGCTGTCCATTGAGACAGGAAAAAAAATAGGAAGTTAAAAGTGCCTTCACAGGCCAAAGTGATACAACACTGTTCAGAGGGTGCCAACAACGAAGAAAACAACCCTGGATAAAGCTTTCATCTCTTTCACATCTCCGCAGATCTCTCACCAGACCCTAGCCAGGGATGAACTGTTATCAATCACCAAAAAAAAAAAAAAAAAAAAAAAATCACAACAGTTGCCGAGGACTGGACAACCAATCAGCGCAAGCCATCTTCTCAGCAGTAAATGATATACACATATTCCAGGCAGATCACAAAGGAGTCAGTGTTCAACAGGAGAACCAAAATGAGGAACCAAACCTTCATCTGTTGAGGCGAAACGGCCCCACCAGACATTTTTGTTTAATAGAGGGAGACTGATTTGGCAGGGTCTCTGTGGTGCCGCTCCCACAAACTCTTAACAGACAATACCAATGACAAAAAACCCCCTTCAGAACTGCTTCTTATAATCAGAAAACACTCAGAAGATGGCCTGAAGCTTGGCAGCGTCTTGCTGTCTGATTTCAAAAAGAGCTGGTACATATACCTGGGTACTTATCTCTAAAATTAGAGTCAGAGACGATTACTTTTATTTTGAGATCTTCTGAGAAGTTCTCCACACCCTTCAAAATAAATAAGGATGTCCGAAAGGTGTCTGAAAAATTCAGAGGTCTGGCATCGCTCCAAAGGAACTGATTGATATTACTTAAAAAACACCAAGAGTAAATCCAAACACAACCAAAGTAAGGCACGCACTTTTTAAGTGTCCCCTCACATTAAGAGCATAAAAACCACACCAAAACCTTCTCCCTCCTTTCTGCATCTTAGTTCTATAATGTGGTCCTGATCTAGGATTCTGGGGAAGACCCATCCTTAGTCCCAGCTATGAGGCATCAGGCAAGATATATACCACCCCCACTCCCTCATACACACCTGCCTCAGGTGCCTCGCTTATAAAACAAGACACTACAATCTGTCTTACCACACAGCCATCTGAAGGAAAACGGAGCTCACAGGTATGAAGACACTAAGTAAAAAACACATCACTAATGTTAAGATACTGTCTCCTTCTAATCTTTCAGAAAGACCATGTTTCTAGTCAAGGGGTTTTCAACATTTTTCTTGGAATAAACTCCAGACTCTTGTTTTATATCATGACCTCACTCTAATCATTTAATTTCACGTGCTTTTAAAGTCCTTAATTAAGTCATTGGTGTTCATTGTCTCCAGTGATCAAAAGTAGTTTTACCATTTACTCTGCTGATGTATGTACCTTTTCACCACTTATCCTCTCCCTCATTCATACCTCCAGTCCACCCTTTAGGGCCGAGAGCAACTTTTTAACCCCGACTAGGAAGGAAACACTTTTTCTGAAGCTAGCCAGCACTAAGGAGGCTCCCGGGCAGGTGGGAAACTGTACAAGTGGCCCATCTCTGCCTGGTGCCCGGTGGCTGCAAGATGCCAGGGCCACAATGGGTTTCGAAGATGGGAATGTTATATCTGAACCGACAGATAAAGTCCCGAGTTGGAGAGCCCAGAAGAATTACAGAGGAGGACTGGGGTCCGAAGGCGGAGGGAGGATGCTGCGGGCGGCCAGCACTGCCCCGCTGCATGCTGAGGACAGGCTTAGCTCCTGCTCCCCGCCTTGAGGTGTGACCTGAGAACTTCCCAGGAAAGGCCAGGAGGGTTTCACGCCAGGGCAGATGCCAGGGCGCACTCCTGAAGGAGACACGTCCGCCCCGCGCCAGGCGAGCTCCATCCTGGGGGCACTGGGGCGCAGAGCAGGCGGGCGGGCCTGGCGGCGGCGCGGGGCGCTAATGAAGGGGAAGCAGGGGGCCCCTGCGCGCGCTCGGAGCCAGCGTGCGGCCGGCAGGAGTGCGCGGCCTGGAGGCCCGGGGCGAGCGCGGCGCCGGCAGCGCGTGCGAGGGCGCGCCCGCGGACAGCCGCGAGTGGGTTGGACGGGATACGTCGGACTGCGCTGGCCTGGCCGCCGACCCCACTGCTCCGGGGCGAGGGGCCAGGCCGCAGCCCAGCCCGGGGCTCAGGGGCGATCCATCCCAGCCGCTCCCTGGGCGCCTCGCTGCGGGCCCCAGGGTCCCGCCTCGTCACCTACCGGCCAAGCGCCGATCTCCCCAACCAAGCGAGTGTTGCGCTCCGCTCGCCCGCGATCTCCCGCCGCCGGCCGCCGACCGCTGAGCTCCCGGCCCGTGGTCGCCCCGCCCCGGTCCCGGGCTCCGCCCCCTCGCCGTCTCGGCCCCCCCCGGGGCCACGCCTCCCCCGGAGGCTGTACCTTTGCCTCGCTTTGCACCTCCTTTCTTTGGCCGCACCGCGACCCGTGGCCCCCGCCCACTGCTCTAAACCAGCCAATGAGACGGCCGCCCCGGCAAGCCCTTCTTCCCGCTCCCTAGCAACGATTGGTTAACGAGGCCTGGTTTCCAGAAATGGGCACTATTTCCGGACGATGTTTGTAGAAGGGAGATCGCCGGGCGGGCGGACTGACAGAAGGCGGAGGCGACTAGGGTGTTGGTGGAACCACACATGCGCCCTCGGCTTCTGGCTGTTTTACCAGCTGCTTTCTCGAGGTTACGGGAAGGAAGGGCGAGTGTACGCATGCGTGGGCACTCCCTGCCACTGACTTCGGTTACCTTGGAGACAGCGAGGCGCTCTCCCTCGTGGGTCGCGCGCGTTCCGCTTCCTCTCTGCTGCCAGGCGGTGGCGGCTGAGGCGGGAGGTGGTGGGGGGTAGAGACGTTTTTATTGAGCTCTTACCGTGTGTCTGGTCCTGTAGAATCCCTGGAATGAGTAAAGAAGGTTACAGTGCCTGCCCTCGAGAAGCTTGGGGAGCCAAGGGCTTACAGGGGCCCGACCTGTGGGTTGAAACCCAGGTACAAAGAGAGCATGTGTGTGCGTGGCGTGGTACGAGCGCTGAGCAAAGCATCTGCTCGCTGGGTTTGCAGACCACAGAGCTGGCAAAAGGATGAGAGCTTGATGTATGCAAAGAAAGGACCTGGAGTTCAGAATATGCATTGAAGTGTCAACAGTGCTTCTTTCTGAATGGGGGTCGGGGGTGGGGAGTAGGGAGGGTATGGAAATTTTTTCTAACTTGCTCCTCTGTATTATCTAGTGTTTCCACACTGAGCTTGTATTTTATTTGTAATAAATTCCAGGCCAGGCACGGTGGCTCACTCCTGTAATCCCAGCGCTTTTGGGAGGCTAAGGCAGGAGGTTCTCTTGAGGCCAGGAGTTGGAGAACAGCCTGGGCAATATAGCGAGGACCTCGTCTCTGCAAATAAATAAAAGAATAGCCAGGCGTGATAGTTCGCACCTGCAGTCCCAGCTAGAGGGGAGGCTGAGAGTTTGAGGTTACAGTGAGCCATGATCGTGCCACTGCACTCCAGCCTGGGTAACAGAGTGAGGCAATCCTTTAAAAAAAAAAAATCCAAACTCTATTTTTCTTATTGCAAAATAAAAGATATACTCCTACCTTGGGCATCCCACTTCCATGAAGGGTCCATGGTAGGTGTGGTGAGTGGCTCTAGTCCAGGGATAGGCAGGCCCCACCCAAGGCTGTCTTGAAAAGTAAGGAACACCCTATCTCTGAAAGTGTTTGAGCAAAGACCACCACCTGCTTGAGACTACTTTGCAGACAGTCCGAAGCTGAACTCTTTCTGGATATCTGTGCCAAACAGTCATCTCTGCTGGGTAATAGGGAAGACCCTTTATTTAGGCAGTGGTCAAAAACTCACAACCTGAAGGCCTCATTCACTCACCTAGGCCAGAAATATGCTTTGTTTGGCTGGCCCAATATTTTTTTAAATTTGAATTTGAATGCCTTAGAGCAGAGCCTGCCGTTCCTTACAGTTCCCGCCACCCAACCATCTAACCTTATGTCACCTGACTGGCCCCTGGAGCATTTGAGGTTGTGGCTCCCATAGAGTCCGTGCTTTAGAGCCAAACAGTCTCTGGTGCCCACCCTGGCTCTGCCGCTGACTAGCTGGGAGATGGCAGGCAAGAAAGAAGCTGGACTGGTGGCCCCCAAATCTCTTTCCACCCCCAGGGTTTTGCATTTCAGTGACTCAGGGAGAGGCAGAGCTTGGCCAGATGTACAGGTTGGTATCGGCAATCTTGGATGCCCTTATTGCCTCTCCCACCACCTGTTTGCCTCTGGGCACACCACTTCTCAGGAAAGATGTGGGCACACCTCCAGAGTCTGCAGACGCTCCCTGACTTGCCTTTGCCTTCTCTCTCTTTCACTATTCCTTCTTTAAAACACCCAGTGCCTCTGTACTTTGCCTAGGTTCCCTTGACACCTCTGGTCCTGGGTCCCCTGTACACTCCCACCTACCCCATCAAGATGATCTGTCTTTAAATCCGTCCCTGAACACTAATGTGTATTAATCCGAGAGAGTGAACTGTGTTGACTCAAAACTGTAACTCTGGAGAAGGAATGTCACATCAGGTTGCAGGGGAGGAACAAACCACTAAACACTGGTAAGGAAGATATTTGGGATAAGCAAGCCCTCTCGGTTTCAGCTACTTTTCTGAGGTCTTTCCAAGCCCCACTGTGTGTGGGTGAGGTGAGAAACAATACACCCACCCAGAGTGAGCAGTGTGGTGTCTCTGAGTCTTGAATTGCTTGCACCCTCTGGAAGGAGAGCTTCGGGACGAGATTACTTCCTCCCAGCCTAAGTTGAGACAACCTGGGAAAGCTTCGGGCCTTGAGTCACTTGTGCAGCCTCAGCTCTGCTTTAAATACAAGAAATTGACATTTACAGGATGACTCACACCTGGAGCAGTGAACTAGGTTCTCAGTACTCAAGGGTTTTCACATCCCATCCATTTCATTTCTGGAAATAGCGTAAGACTGTGCTATTCCAAAAGAATCGCAGCTTGTTTTCTGATACGTTACAAAAAGCAAGCCAGACAGACTTAGAATACTTCATGTGCATAACCTCACTGAATGTTCCCTCTAGGCCAGGGTTTCTCAGCCTGGCACTATAGACATTTGGGGTTGGATAATTCATTGTTGGGGGACGGGGCTTGTATTAGTCTGTTTTCACGCTGCTGATAAAGACATAGCTGAGACGGGGTAATTTATAAAGGAAAGAGGTGTAATGGAGTCACAGTTCCACGTGGCTGGGGAGGCCTCACAATTATGGCAGAAGGCAAAAGGCATGTCTTACATGACAGCAGACAAGAAAGAATGGTGAGAGCCAAGCGAAAGGGGAAACCCCTTACAAAAACATCCGATTTCATGAGACTTATGCACTACCATGAGAACAGTATGGGAGAAACTGCCCCAGTGATTCAGTTATCTCCCACTGGGTCCCTCACACAACACAGAATTGTGGGAGCTACAAGATGAGATTTTTTTTTTTCTTTTTTGAGGTGGAGTCTCCCTGTGTCACCCAGGCTGGAGTGCAGTGGCGCAACCTCAGCTCACTGCATCCTCCTCCTCCTGGGTTCGAGTGATTCTCGTGCCTCAGCCTCCTGAGTAGCTGGGACTATAGGTGTACACCACCATGCCCGGCTAATTTTTATATTTTTAGTAGAGATGGGGTTTTGCTACATCAGCCAGGCAGGTCTTGAACTCAAGTGATCCACCCGCCTCAACCTCCCAAAGTGCTGGAATTACGGGCGTGAGCCACTGCGCCTGGCCTCAATGTGAGATTTGGGTGGGGCCACAGCCAAACCACATCAGGGCTGTCTTGTGCATTGGAGGATGTTTAAAAGCTTTCCTGGCCTCTGTCTACTACATACCTATAGCACTCCCTCATCCACCCAATGTGACAGCAATAAATGTCTCTGGACATTGCTAGATGTCACCAAGGAAGCAAAATTGCCCCTAGTTGAGAACCCCTACAGTCTGACCCCATAGAATAGGTAGTATTACTGTCCCCATTTCACTGATGAGCAAACTGAAGCTCAGACAGAAGTAACTTGTCCAGTGTCACTTTGCTGTAACAGGAGACCCAGGATTCAAACCATGTCTGACTCCAGAGCCCCTGCCCTCCTGCATGCCAGACTCTGCAGAGAGACTTCAGGCTTCAGGGAGCCAATTGCCCATCAGTTCTCTAGGAGAGTGCTGAAGAGTGAGTAAATCAGTGAAGGAATGCTATCCTTGGATCATTTTTCCTTTTCTGTTTGCCTTGGAAGGAAGGAAATTATATTCTGGTTTTTATTGCCTTAGTCAGCACGGTTTATGGTGCTGAGCCATGTCCAGTGAGAAAGTGGCTGATGAGTCATCTGAATGTCTGTGGATTTCAGGCCCCAAATTACTGTGAGATTCTGAAGTTACACTTGAGAATTCAGATGTGAGGCTGAGATAAGAGATGACTGGGGACTGTAGGGTGGATGTTCCTGGAGGAGGGCAGTTTTCCTTTCCCTGTGGAGACTGCCTGAAGTTGCAGCCACAGTGCTGTTGCTGCCCTCCCCAGCTTGGACCTGCCCTGCTGCTGTCAGCCGAGGTCTATGGAGAGGCCAGGGAGGCAGGAGAGGAAATGGATAAATGGATGCAGGCAAAAGTGTGATCCATTCTCTCTAGCTATTTTGTGATCAGTGATCTCATATTGGTAGCTTGAAATTGGACATGTGGGAGTATTTATACCATGGAAGTTGGCAAACAGTATAAATCAGGGCTACCCATCCCCTGAGTTGGTTGTTAAACACCTGCTGGCACACCCTGTGTGCTGGTTCTGGCCTGTGCCTGCTGCCCACCAAACCCACCCCACATAGGGAGATGGCAGGGGGCACCACAAACCACAGAGCTGCTGGAGAAGAGGAGGGGCCATGGTGATGTGGGTGAGGGGGTGAGGGGGAGAGGAGTGCCAATTTCAGCAAACAGTGGAGGTGAGGGCTGGTGGGTGTCTCTGGAGGGTACTGGGCAAAGATCACCTTACGAGAACAGGCCCTGGGCATAGCTTCCAGAGAGCTAGCCTCCTCTCCCAGCTTTGGAGCCTTCGTAGGGTGCCCTGGCTTGACACAAATTCTTCTCACTTCCTGATTTGGAGATTTTCCCCTCCAAACTCACCTGCTTACCTCTAGTCTCCTCTCCACACGATCCTCAAGCCTTCTGGTGGATTGAATCTTCCTAAGAGATCGCATAGGTCCTGTCATTCCACTCCCAATGTCCCAGCATCTCCTGCCCTTCAATATCTCCCCCCTTTCGCTTCTTCCTTTCAACCTACAAAGGAGATCAAGCCGAGGACACCCTAAAAACAACAAACAAACAAAACCTTGCTAGTCCTGGCTTTCCCCTGCACTGTTAGCCCAGCCTCCTTTCCCCCTTCACTCCCAAACTTCTTGAAAGTCTGCTTCATCTCCCACTTGAGTGTGCTTCTTGCAGCCTGGTTTCTGCTCACCAGCCCTTCTCTCCATGAACTGCCTCCTAGTAGACGACCTCGTCTCAGTTTCTTATCTGCAGCCAGCCACAAATGTGATGCACTGAGATCCTCTGTATCAGGCTCTGGGTGGGAAGCATGGAACCTCCAGACCAGTCCCTGCCCTTAGGGAGCTTCCTTGAACAGGTAGCAACAGATGAGGACTTAAGCCACTGCAAGCGTGGCAAGAAGATGGGGAGACTGTATTGTGTCAGGTAGGATCCAGCCAGGAAAACAGAACCCATTTTGAGTGTTTTTTCTTTTTTTTAAATTTTGATAGAGGTAGGGGTCTCCCTATGTTGCCCAGGCTGATCTCGATCTCCTGGCCTCAAACGATTCTCCCACCTTGGCCTCCCAAAACACTGGGATTACAGGCATGAGCCTCTAAGCCCAGCCTCATTCTGAATTTTTATTTTTATTTTATTTATTTATTTATTTATTTTTGAGATGAAGTCTCACTCTGTCACCCAGGCTGGAGTGCAGTGGCACGATCTTGACTCACTGCAACCTCCCCCTCCCGGGTTCAAGCGATTCTCCTGTCTCAGCCTCCTGAGTAGCTGGGATTACAGGCGCCTGCCACCACACTTGGCTAATTTTTTTTGTATTTTTAGTAGAGACGGGGTTTCACCATGTTGGCCAGGCTGGTCTCGAACTCTTGACCTCGGGCGATCCACCCACCTCAGCCTCCCAAAGTGCTGGGATTACAGGTGTGAGCCACCTCGCCTGGCCTCTGAGTTTTTAAACATAGAATAAACATAGAATTGAATGCAGGAAATTGGTTACATAGGGAATGAAAGGATGGAGAAGTTCTTCAGACAATGGGAGAAGTAACCAGGAATCCAGCTGCGACCCCTGGGTTGGAGGGACCGGACTGGGGCAGTGTAATCAAAGGCTGGGACTGGGGTCACTTGGAAGAAGTTGAAACCATAGAGAAGACACAACCACTTCCACAGATACCACTAAGACTGAGAGGGATGGGGAGAAATCCCTGGATTCTCCTTTCCTTCTACCTTTGGGTTTCCTGCTAGAGCCTCTTACTGGCCTGGGAGCCTAGAGGGGTCAGTCACTTGCAATGCAGAGCAGAGCAGGTGAGGACTGGATGGGGGAGCACACAGCCCAGGACCAGCGCAGGTATGGGATGGGAGAGGATAAAGGGGGACTAACTTAGTGGAAGAGGCTCAGAGAAGGCTTCCTGAAGGGACTCAGCTGCAACCTAAAAGATGAAGGTAGTTAAAAAGGGGAAAGTATTCGCAGCAATCACCAGCGTTTTTTTTTGGCCAATCCTCTTTCCAGGGCTTCTGAGATACTGTGTTTTTTGTCTGTTTGCCTCTCCTTTTTTTTTTTTCTTTGAGACAGAGTCTCACTGCGTCGCACAGGCTGGAGTGCAGTGGTGTGATCTCAGCTCACTGCAACCTCCACCTCCCAGGTCAAGCGATTCTCCTGCCTCAGCCTCCCGAGTAGCTGGGATTACACGTGCCTGCCACCACGCCTGGCTAATTTTTGTATTTTTAGTAGAGACAGGGTTTCTTCATGTTGGCCAGGCTGATCCCGAACTCCTGACCTCAAGTGACCTGCCCGCCTTGGCCTCCCAAAGTGTTGGGATTACAGGCATTAGCACTGTGCCTGGCCTCCCTCTCCCATTCTTAAAAATTGAGACCCTCCAAGTTTCAGGCCTAAGCCCCTCATTTCTCTACACTGTCTCCCTTGGAGTCCTCATCCACTACTGTCTGTATAGAATCATTCAACAAACAGTAGTTGAGCACCTATTTGGTGCCAGGCAATTGACTTGGCCCTGGTGCCAGAGAGAGATGAATGAGTCATGAGGCGTGGCCTCAACAGGGGAGATGGACATGGTAATGATAGATGTGGAGGGTAGAAGGAATCCCTGGGTGAGGTAAGAACTCATAGAATAGATCAAAGAAGGCTTCCTGGAGGAGGTGATACTTGAATTGGTTGCTGCCAGCTACACTAGCAGTAAGCCAGGTGAATGAGGTGGGAAAAGCATTCAGGCAGAAGGAATAACATATACAAGGGCATGGAGACAAGGGACAGTCAAAGCATGTTTGAGGAACGGGGTCCGGGATGCAAGGAACGGAGAGGGAGATGCAGCTGGCCCTGCAGTCTGCAACCTGGATTGTGGAGGAGGGCCTTGTAGGCAACTCTTAGTAGACTGGGTTGGAGAAAAGACAAATAACATTGCTAGAATGGAATTTAGAAATCTTTCTCTGATTGCAGTAGTGAAGAGTGCAGGCTGCAGACCCGGAGGCCAGCTGGGGGGCTTTGCAGTGAACCAGGTGAGAAATGATGGGAACTGGACTCTCAGTGGCAGGAAGATGGGAAGCAGGAGAGATGAGCAAAATACGGAGAGAATCAGTATTGAGAAAATAAGTATGATGACAGGATGTGGACATGGGTGGGGAGGGCGAGCCTGGGATGAGGCTGCAGAGGTTGGGAGCCACGGGAGAAGAGAGGATTCTGGAAGAAGAAGAGGAGTGCTGGCTTTGGACATAGTGTATCTGGGCTGCCCTGGCTCTCTCAATTGTCCTCTCTTTGCTGTTGACTGCCAGATTAACACCTTCAGTTCTGACCGTGATCCTGGGCTCCCAACCAGAGTTTCCAGGGGCCCATAGAGTATTTCCACCTTCTAGCCATCTGGCATCTCCAGCTTTGCACTGTTCCCCAAACCTGTTCCTTGGCCACCCCTCTCTGTTAATGACCTCACCGCCAACCCTGGGAGTCTTCATCACCTGCCTCTTCTTGCTGTCTCATGCCAAGCCATGTTGATGCTCTCTCCGTGATACCTCTGTGTCTGTGGCTTCCCTTTATCTCCCCTTTCTGATGATGCCCTTGTGGTATGTCAGCCTTTCCTCTTGCTTCCTGTCATTTATATTCCAATCCTTCCTACACTGTCTGTCACTCCCTCGCCCAAAACTTTCGGTGGCTCCCCATTGCCTACTGATGAAGTACAAGCTTGTTATCTGGCTCACAAGGGCCTCACAGTCTAGCCCCAACTCACCTCTTTGGTCTAGCTTCCCTGTGGGCACCCTCTGTACTACTTACTGTTGACCCAAACCACCTGTCTGTACATCCTGACCCAAGGCTGCCCTGTGGACTGAAATGCACCCCTCCACCTCTGCCTGTCAAATCATACCCATCCATCAAGTTCCTGATGAAACGCCTCCTCTCCAAGCACCACTTAGCCAAGCTATGTATCTGCCTACCTTATCTCTCTTAACAGACAGTATGCACCTTGATGGCAGCTTGTAATCACCAAATGGTGAGTTAGTATTTAGTAAACGTATGTTGACCTGAAGTGGCTCCAAAACCATTTTTCAGATCAAGAACCTCCTGTGGGCTGGGCACAGTGGTTCACCCCTGTAATCCCAGCACTTTGGGAGGCTGAGGCGGGCAGATCACTTGAGGTCAGGAGTTCGAGACCAGTCTGGCCAACGTGGTGAAACCCCATCTCTGCTAAAAATACAAAAATTAGCCAGGCGTGGTGGCGGGCGCCTGTAATCCTAGCTACCTGGGAGGCTAAGGTGAGAGAATTGCTTGAACCTGGGAGGCAGAGGTTGCAGTGAGCCAAGACCGTGCCACTGCACTCCAGCCTGGGTGACAGAGTGAGACTCTGTCTCAAAAAATAAAAAATAAAAAAAACCCTGCTGTGGCTGCTTGTTGATCACTTCAGAAGCCTGTTCCATCTTAGTGTCTAACCTTACTCCCCCACTGTTGCCTCCAAATATGTCTCATGTTCAGTTTCAACCCTTCGGTAGAAGCGTGAAAGATATAAACATGAAAAAAGGCATTACTGCCCTCCAGAAGTATGCATTCTCCTAGGGTGGATTAGCCATGCATACTAACAGCTAATAGAATTGGTTTAAAATCGTATCTTAGCCGGGTGCAGTGGCTCATGCCTGTAATCCCAGCACTTTGGGCGGCTGAGGCAGGTGGATCACTTGAGGTCCGGAGTTGGAGACCAGCCTGGCCAACATGGTGAAACTCCATCTCTACGAAAAATACAAAATTAGCTGGGTGTGGTGGCATGCACCTGTAATCCCAGCTGCTTGGGAGACTGAGGCAGGAGAATTGCTTGAACCCAAGAGGCGGAGGTTGCAGTGAGCCAAGATCGTGCCATTGCACTCCAGCCCGGGTGACAGAGCAAGACTCTGTCTCAAAAAATAAAATAAAATCATATCTTTTGCTCAGAGGGGGATATCCAATCTCTCCTTTTTATGATCGGAACCCAGATTTTATTCATAGTGGTGACCTGCCCAGTGTGAAATGCTTCCCTGACTCTCTTACAGCTAGGGTGGTTATTTGATGTAATTCTGGCCAGTGAGATGTACATGGAAGTCTCTGGATGGAGCTTCTGGGAAAGCTGGGGGGCTGACCCAGCTGGCACAAGCCCTTTTGTCTGTTGCCCTTGGCCTTATCCCCTTTCTTTAGTCTGGAATGCACACCCAGTGCTTGCAGGTGTAGCAGCCAGCATTTGAGCATAATAATTCTATGATGGCAGAGCAGAAAGCTAGGCTCTGAGTCCCCAATAGCCTCGTGGAACCGTCATGCAGCCGGGGACTGCCCACCTCCTGGGGAATGCTGACCTTCAGCTTCTGGCATGTGATGAAGCCACTGCAGCTGGGTTTCTGTGACATGCAATACTGACTGGTACAGTTAAGAGTTGTAAAATTTAGCCAGCTTGAGAATTCCCAACAGCGAAAAGTAGCCCCAGGATGAAATTACACTGCAGCAAAAGCCTTAAATGTAATAAGTTGGCCAGGTACGGTGGCTCACACCTGTAATCCCAGCACTTTGGGAGGCCGAGGCGGGTGGATCACGAGGTCAAGAGATCGAGACCATCCTGGCCAACATGTTGAAACACCGTCTCTACTAAAAATACAAAAATTAGCTGGGTGTGGTGGTGCATGCCTGTAATCCCAGCTGCTCGGGAGGCTGAGGCAGGAGAATCACTTGAACCTGGGAGATGGAGGTTGCAGTGAGCCGAGATCACACGCTACTACACTCTAGCCGGGTGACAGAGTGAGACTCCATCTCAAAAAAAAAAAATGTAATAAGCTTATGCTTATTAGGGATTGTGTAACACATGGAAACAGTAAAGAAGGTCTGTAGCCTACATGAGTAGAGAGAGCTACTCCTGTTTTCTGAGAAAGGGAATCTCACCTGGGAAAGCTGTGGAAGGAGATAAGTGACTTCATGGGCTAGAGAGGATGCCGGAAATGTCAGTCAAGGATTACGTGACTCCTTGTGCTAATCACCAAGAAGTCTTGATCAGGACCAAGATATATTTCACCTGATTCAGATAAAGGATGCTCAAATTAGGTAGAGGGAAAACCCAGGTGTTAAGATGCAGAGATTAGAGCAGATGTCTATCTGTAGAGACGAGAATGCTTTCACGCAATCCGTGCCATCTGGACAGAGCTTTACTATAAATCACAGTTCCCCAAAGGGAGGCATGTGGTTCCCCAGGGGTGCACTAGATGATGTGTGGTGGCCCACAGCTCTAAGAAACATTGGATCTCATGCTGAGCTAGTTATTCTCTAATTCTTTTTTAGATTTGTCTATTTCTTGAATAATTGATGCATACAGTTTGTACAAATTCCAAAAGAGCATGCTTCTCCCACTTCTGGCCCCAGGCTCTTTTTTTCTTTTTCTTTTCTTTTTTTTTTTTTGATGGAGTCTTGCTCTGTTGCCCAGGCTGGAGTGCAGTGGCGTGATCTTGGCTTACTGCAACCTCTGCCTCCCGGTTCAAGTGCTTCTCCTGCCTCAGCCTCCCAAGTAGCTGAGATTACAAGCACCCACCAGCCGAGCTAATTTTTGTATTTTTAGTAGAGACGGGGTTTCACCGTGTTGGCCAGGCTGGTCTTGAACTCCTGACTTCTGGTGATCTGCCCATCTCGGCCTCCCAGAGTGCTGGGATTACAGGCGTGAGCCACTGTGCTCAGCCCCCAGGCTCTTTTGAAGCAACCATTCTCCCATCCAGGTACCAACCAGGCCTGACCCTACTTAGCTTCCAAGATCGGACGAAATCAGGCATGTTCCGGGTGGTATGGCAGTAGACGAAGCAATCATTCTTACCAGTTCCTTGTGTATTTTTCCAGATGTACTTCAGCATGTGCAAACAATACATTCCTATAGCCTCTTTCTAAAAAGTTAATGGAAGCATACTATCCACAACTGCCCTGTACCTTGCTTATCTCACTTATCAGTGGGTTCCACATTGTACATATAGAACTGCCTCCTTCTTTTATAAAGATGCATGCTATTCAACTGTATGACTGGTATATAATTTACCCAGTTCACTGTTGATAGACTTGTTTCCAACCATTTCCAACCATTATAAGAATTGTTGCAATAAATATCCTTATACGTATTTCATTTTGCATATTAGTTAATCCATGCGTTCAACAAATATTTTCTGAACACCTACTATGCACCAGGTCAGGTCTAGGCACCAGAGGCAGAGCAGTGAACACAATAGATGGAGTCCCTGCATCATGGAGCTGCCATTCTGTAGTGGAGAATAGCCATAGGATTAACTCCTAGAAGTGGGTCACACTTTCAATCCTTCTAATTAAGTCAAGTAGAAAGTCTCACTTTGGTGCCAATATGTCTTTTTGTTGGTAGAGATGGGGTTTCACCATTTTGGCCAGGCTGGTCTCGAACTCCTGACCTCAAGTGATCCACCAGCCTTGCCCTCCCAAAGTACTGGGATTACAGGCATGAGCCACCGCACCTGGCAGAGTGCCAATATGTCTTTAATGTATCTCTCTCTGACACTTACAAATTTCTTTAAGACAGAAAGTGCTGGCCTTAGGTTTAGAGTGTATGACAGGCCACAGAGCCTAGCTTGAGTTGAATAACAATGTTTGGTTGTTACTGGATTTATTTCTATATAGCAAATATTATTGATTTTCCATCTATAGTCAAAATATGAAGGTTCCCTTTAAAATACGCAGGTTCCTTTCAAAATAATTTTTTAAACTTATTTTTTTATTTTTTTTTTTGAGACAAGGTCTCTCTCTGTCACCCAGGCTGGAGTGCAGTGGCACCATCATGGCTCACTGCAGCCTCAACTTCCTGGGCTCAAACAATCCTCCCATCTCAGCCTCCCGAGTAGCTGGGACTACAGGCATACACCACCATGCCTGGCTAATTTTGTTTATTTTTTGTAGAGACAGGGTCTCACTATGTTGCCCAGGCTGGTCTCCTACAACTGGACTCAAGCAATCCTCCCACCTCAGCCTCCCAAAGTGCTGGGGTTACAGGCATGAACCACCGTGCCCAGCCTCAAAATAATTTAAGTAAAAAAAAAAAAAAATGAGTCAATATAGAGAAGAATGTTAAGTAAATTAATAACATAGGTGGAATTCAGATGTGGAAAAAATCCACAAAGGTGATAGTCAAATGAGTGAGGTTAGGAAATAATCAAATTAAACAAAGCAAGGAGAAAAGGCTAGGCTCGTTATATTGTATTTGATGTTTATTTTTGTATCCTCACTCATCTTTCAGGTTGAAACGTTCTCACCTCCATAATTCTTCCTAGGCAGCTGATTTGCTTATCATTTATTATTGTTTACTACTTGTTTGATGATTCTTATGCTTAGATTTCCTGGAGTTCCTGGTCATGAAAATTTTGCTTTGTGGGTTTTTTGTTTTTTGTTTTTTTTTAGATGGAGTCTTGCTCTGTCACCAGGCTGGAGTGCACTGGAGTGATCTCGGCTCACCACAATCTCTGCCTCCCAGGTTCAAGCGATTCTCCTGCCTGAGCCTCCCGAGTAGCTGGGATTGCAGGTGCGCGCCACCAAGCCTTGCTAATTTTTGTATTTTTGGTAGAGATGGGGTTTCACCATGTTGACCAGGCTAGTCTCGAACTCCTAACCTTGTGATCCGCTCGCCTTGGCCTCCCAAAGTGTTGGGATTACAGGCATGAGCCACCGCGCCGGGCGCTTTGTTTTGCTTTCAGAACTGTCACCAATTTGCATTCTCTTAGAAGATCTCTTTGAATCCCCCAAAGGCCCCGCTCTCTTTGTCACTGCTGGCTCTGGAGGGGGTTGGAGA